>NC_137285.1:73550000-83550000 GCF_054371585.1 Giraffa tippelskirchi
CCCTCCTCCCTCCTTCCCTCACTCTGCCGCCGAGCTGGCGGTGCCCGCGGGTCCAGCTGTCGGCCGGGCCTCTCCCACTCGCGACCTCGCCCGCCGAGCCGCCAGCGCGCGCCCGTCGCCCGGTTGTCAGGGTGTCTGCCCCTCCCCCCCTTCCCTCACTCTGCCGCCGAGCTGGCGGTGCCCGCGTGTCCACCTGTCGGCCGGGCCTCTCGCACTCGCGACCTATGGCGCCCAGCCGCCAGCGCGCGCGCGTCGCCCGCCTGGCAGGGAGTCTGCCCCTCCCCCCCCTTCCCTAACTCGGCCGCAGAGCCGCCAGGAGCCGCGGGTCGACGAGCCCGACGGGGCTCTATCCCCTCCCCCCCTTCCCTAACCCTGTCGACGAGCTGCGGGTGCCCGCGGGTCCACCTGCGGGCAGGGCCTCTCCCACTCGCGACCTCGCCCGCCGAGCCGCCAGCGCGCGCCCGTCGCCCGGCTGTCAGGCTGTCTGCCCCTCCCCCCCTTCCCTCACTCTGCCGCCGAGCTGGCGGTGCCCGCGTGTCCACCTGTCGGCCGGGCCTCTCGCACTCGCGACCTCTGCCGCCGAGCCGCCAGCGCGCGCGCGTCGCCCGCCTGGCAGGGACTCCGCCCCTCCTCCCTCCTTCCCTCACTCTGCCGCCGAGCTGGCGGTGCCCGCGGGTCCACCTGCGGGCAGGGCCTCTCCCACTCGCGACCTCGCCCGCCGAGCCGGCTGCGCGCGCCCGTCGCCCGGCTGTCAGGCTGTCTGCCCCTCCCCCCCTCCTCCCCTAACTCGGCCGCAGAGCCGCTTGGAGCCGCGGGTCGACGAGCCCGACGGGGTTCTAGCCCCTCCCCCCCTTCCCTAACTCCCCCCCTTCCCTAACCCTGTCGACGAGCTGCGGGTGCCCGCGGGTCCACCTGCGGGCAGGGCCTCTCCCACTCGCGACCTCGCCCGCCGAGCCGCCAGCGCGCGCCCGTCGCCCGGCTGTCAGGCTGTCTGCCCCTCCCCCACTCCTCCCCTAACTCGGCCGCAGAGCCGCCAGGAGCCGCGGGTCGAAGAGCCCGACGGGGTTCTATCCCCTCCCCCCCTTCCCTGACTTCCCCCCTTCCCTAACTCTCGACGAGCTGCGGGTGCCCGCGTGTCCACCTGCGGGCAGGGCCTCTCCCACTCGCGACCTCGCCAGCCGAGGCGCCAGCGCGCGCCCGTCGCCCGGTTGTCAGGCTGTCTGCCCCTCCCCCCCTTCCCTCACTCTGCCGCCGAGCTGGCGGTGCCCGCGTGTCCACCTGTCGGCCGGGCCTCTCGCACTCGCGACCGCTGGCGCCGAGCCGCCAGCGGCGCGCGTCGCCCGCCTGGCAGGGAGTCTGCCCCTCCCCCCCCTTCCCTAACTCGGCCGCAGAGCCGACAGGAGCCGTGGGTCGACGAGCCCGACGGGGCTCTATCCCCTCCCCCCCTTCCCTAACCCTGTCGACGAGCTGCGGGTGCCCGCGGGTCCACCTGCGGGCAGGGCCTCTCCCACTCGCGACCTCGCCCGCCGAGCCGCCAGCGCGCGCCCGTCGCCCGGCTCTCAGGCAGTCTGCCCCTCCCCCCCTTCCCTCACTCTGCCGCCGAGCTGGCGGTGCCCGCGTGTCCACCTGTCGGCCGGGCCTCTCGCACTCGCGACCTCTGCCGCCGAGCCGCCAGCGCGCGCGCGTCGCCCGCCTGGCAGGGACTCCGCCCCTCGTCCCTCCTTCCCTCACTCTGCCGCCGAGCTGGCGGTGCCCGCGGGTCCAGCTGTCGGCCGGGCCTCTCCCACTCGCGACCTCGCCCGCCGAGCCGCCAGCGCGCGCCCGTCGCCCGGTTGTCAGGGTGTCTGGCCCTCCCCCCCCTTCCCTCACTCTGCCGCTGAGCTGGCGGTGCCCGCGTGTCCACCTGTCGGCCGGGCCTCTCGCACTCGCGACCTCTGCCGCCGAGCCGCCAGCGCCCGCGCGTCGCCCGCCTGGCAGGGACTCCGCCCCTCCTCCCTCCTTCCCTCACTCTGCCGCCGAGCTGGCGGTGCCCGCGGGTCCAGCTGTCGGCCGGGCCTCTCCCACTCGCGACCTCGCCCGCCGAGCCGCCAGCGCGCGCCCGTCGCCCGGTTGTCAGGGTGTCTGCCCCTCCCCCCCTTCCCTCACTCTGCCGCCGAGCTGGCGGTGCCCGCCTGTCCACCTGTCGGCCGGGCCTCTCGCACTCGCGACCTATGGCGCCCAGCCGCCAGCGCGCGCGCGTCGCCCGCCTGGCAGGGAGTCTGCCCCTCCCCCCCCTTCCCTAACTCGGCCGCAGAGCCGCCAGGAGCCGCGGGTCGACGAGCCCGACGGGGCTCTATCCCCTCCCCCCCTTCCCTAACCCTGTCGACGAGCTGCGGGTGCCCGCGGGTCCACCTGCGGGCAGGGCCTCTCCCACTCGCGACCTCGCCCGCCGAGCCGGCAGCGCGTGCCCGTCGCCCGTCTGTCAGGCTGTCTGCCCCTCCCCCCCTCCTCCCCTAACTCGGCCGCAGAGCCGCTTGGAGCCGCGGGTCGACGAGCCCGACGGGGTTCTAGCCCCTCCCCCCCTTCCCTAACTCCCCCCCTTCCCTAACCCTGTCGACGAGCTGCGGGTGCCCGCGGGTCCACCTGCGGGCAGGGCCTCTCCCACTCGCGACCTCGCCCGCCGAGCCGCCAGCGCGCGCCCGTCGCCCGGCTGTCAGGCTGTCTGCGCCTCCCCCACTCCTCCCCTAACTCGGCCGCAGAGCCGCCAGGAGCCGCGGGTCGACGAGCCCGACGGGGTTCTATCCCCTCCCCCCCTTCCCTGACTTCCCCCCTTCCCTAACTCTCGACGAGCTGCGGGTGCCCGCGTGTCCACCTGCGGGCAGGGCCTCTCCCACTCGCGACCTCGCCAGCCGAGGCGCCAGCGCGCGCCCGTCGCCCGGTTGTCAGGCTGTCTGCCCCTCCCCCCCTTCCCTCACTCTGCCGCCGAGCTGGCGGTGCCCGCGTGTCCACCTGTCGGCCGGGCCTCTCGCACTCGCGACCGCTGGCGCCGAGCCGCCAGCGCGCGCGCGTCGCCCGCCTGGCAGGGAGTCTGCCCCTCCCCCCCCTTCCCTAACTCGGCCGCAGAGCCGCGAGGAGCCGCGGGTCGACGAGCCCGACGGGGCTCTTTCCCCTCCCCCCCTTCCCTAACCCTGTCGACGAGCTGCGGGTGCCCGCGGGTCCACCTGCGGGCAGGGCCTCTCCCACTCGCGACCTCGCCCGCCGAGCCGCCAGCGCGCGCCCGTCGCCCGGCTGTCAGGCTGTCTGCCCCTCCCCCCCTTCCCTCACTCTGCCGCCGAGCTGGCGGTGCCCGCGTGTCCACCTGTCGGCCGGGCCTCTCGCACTCGCGACCTCTGCCGCCGAGCCGCCAGCGCGCGCGCGTCGCCCGCCTGGCAGGGACTCCGCCCCTCCTCCCTCCTTCCCTCACTCTGCCGCCGAGCTGGCGGTGCCCGCGGGTCCAGCTGTCGGCCGGGCCTCTCCCACTCGCGACCTCGCCCGCCGAGCCGCCAGCACGCGCCCGTCGCCCGGTTGTCAGGGTGTCTGCCCCTCCCCCCCCTTCCCTCACTCTGCCGCTGAGCTGGCGGTGCCCGCGTGTCCACCTGTCGGCCGGGCCTCTCGCACTCGCGACCTCTGCCGCCGAGCCGCCAGCGCCCGCGCGTCGCCCGCCTGGCAGGGACTCCGCCCCTCCTCCCTCCTTCCCTCACTCTGCCGCCGAGCTGGCGGTGCCCGCGGGTCCATCTGTCGGCCGGGCCTCTCCCACTCGCGACCTCGCCCGCCGAGCCGCCAGCGCGCGCCCGTCGCCCGGTTGTCAGGGTGTCTGCCCCTCCCCCCCTTCCCTCACTCTGCCGCCGAGCTGGCGGTGCCCGCGTGTCCACCTGTCGGCCGGGCCTCTCGCACTCGCGACCTATGGCGCCCAGCCGCCAGTGCGCGCGCGTCGCCCGCCTGGCAGGGAGTCTGCCCCTCCCCCCCCTTCCCTAACTCGGCCGCAGAGCCGCCAGGAGCCGCGGGTCGACGAGCCCGACGGGGCTCTATCCCCTCCCCCCCTTCCCTAACCCTGTCGACGAGCTGCGGGTGCCCGCGGGTCCACCTGCGGGCAGGGCCTCTCCCACTCGCGACCTCGCCCGCCGAGCCGGCAGCGCGCGCCCGTCGCCCGTCTGTCAGGCTGTCTGCCCCTCCCCCCCTCCTCCCCTAACTCGGCCGCAGAGCCGCTTGGAGCCGCGGGTCGACGAGCCCGACGGGGTTCTAGCCCCTCCCCCCCTTCCCTAACTCCCCCCCTTCCCTAACCCTGTCGACGAGCTGCGGGTGCCCGCGGGTCCACCTGCGGGCAGGGCCTCTCCCACTCGCGACCTCGCCCGCCGAGCCGCCAGCGCGCGCCCGTCGCCCGGCTGTCAGGCTGTCTGCCCCTCCCCCACTCCTCCCCAAACTCGGCCGCAGAGCCGCCAGGAGCCGCGGGTCGACGAGCCCGACGGGGTTCTATCCCCTCCCCCCCTTCCCTGACTTCCCCCCTTCCCTAACTCTCGACGAGCTGCGGGTGCCCGCGTGTCCACCTGCGGGCTGGGCCTCTCCCACTCGCGACCTCGCCAGCCGAGGCGCCAGCGCGCGCCCGTCGCCCGGTTGTCAGGCTGTCTGCCCCTCCCCCCCTTCCCTCACTCTGCCGCCGAGCTGGCGGTGCCCGCGTGTCCACCTGTCGGCCGGGCCTCTCGCACTCGCGACCGCTGGCGCCGAGCCGCCAGCGCGCGCGCGTCGCCCGCCTGGCAGGGAGTCTGCCCCTCCCCCCCCTTCCCTAACTCGGCCGCAGAGCCGCCAGGAGCCGCGGGTCGACGAGCCCGACGGGGTTCTATCCCCTCCCCCCCTTCCCTAACCCTGTCGACGAGCTGCGGGTGCCCGCGGGTCCACCTGCGGGCAGGGCCTCTCCCACTCGAGACCTCGTCCGCCGAGCCGGCAGCGCGCGCCCGTCGCCCGGCTGTCAGGCTGTCTGCCCCTCCCCCCCTCCTCCCCTAACTCGGCCGCAGAGCCGCTTGGAGCCGCGGGTCGACGAGCCCGACGGGGTTCTATCCCCTCCCCCCCTTCCCTAACTCCCCCCCTTCCCTAACTCTCGACGAGCTGCGGGTGCCCGCGTGTCCACCTGCGGGCAGGGCCTCTCCCACTCGCGACCTCGCCCGCCGAGCCGCCAGCGCTCGCCCGTCGCCCGGCTGTCAGGCTGTCTGCGCCTCCCCCCCCTCCCTCATTCTGCCGCCGAGCTGGCGGTGCCCGCGTGTCCACCTGTCGGCCGGGCCTCTCGCACTCGCGACCTCTGTCGCCGAGCCGCCAGCGCGTGCGCGTCGCCCGCCTGGCAGGGACTCTGCCCCTCCTCCCTCCTTCCCTCACTCTGTCGACGAGCTGGCGGTGCCCGCGGGTCCACCTGTCGGCCGGGCCTCTCGCACTCGCGACCCCTGCCGCCGAGACGCCGGCACGCGCGCGTCGCCAGCCTGGCAGGGACTCTGCCCCTCCTCCCTCCTTCCCTCACTCTGTCGACGAGCTGGCGGTGCCCGCGGGTCCACCTGTCGGCCGGGCCTCTCGCACTCGCGACCCCTGCCGCCGAGACGCCGGCACGCGCGCGTCGCCAGCCTGGCAGGGACTCTGCCCCTCCTCCCTCCTTCCCTCACTCTGTCGACGAGCTGGCGGTGCCCGCGTGTCCACCTGTCGCCCGGGCCTCTCGCACTCGCGACCTCTGGCGCCGAACCGCCAGCGCGCGCGCGTCGCCCGCCTGGCTGGGACTCCGCCCCTCCTCCCTCCTTCCCTCACTCTGCCGCCGAGCTGGCGGTGCCCGCGTGTCCACCTGTCGGCCGGGCCTCTCGCACTCGCGACCTCTGCCGCCGAGCCGCCAGCGCGCGCGCGTCGCCCGCCTGGCAGGGACTCCGCCCCTCCTCCCTCCTTCCCTCACTCTGCCGCCGAGCTGGCGGTGCCCGCGGGTCCAGCTGTCGGCCGGGCCTCTCCCACTCGCGACCTCGCACGCCGAGCCGCCAGCGCGCGCCCGTCGCCCGGTTGTCAGGGTGTCTGCCCCTCCCCCCCTTCCCTCACTCTGCCGCCGAGCTGGCGGTGCCCGCGTGTCCACCTGTCGGCCGGGCCTCTCGCACTCGCGACCTATGGCGCCCAGCCGCCAGCGCGCGCGCGTCGCCCGCCTGGCAGGGAGTCTGCCCCTCCCCCCCCTTCCCTAACTCGGCCGCAGAGCCGCCAGGAGCCGCGGGTCGACGAGCCCGACGGGGCTCTATCCCCTCCCCCCCTTCCCTAACCCTGTCGACGAGCTGCGGGTGCCCGCGGGTCCACCTGCGGGCAGGGCCTCTCCCACTCGCGACCTCGCCCGCCGAGCCGCCAGCGCGCACCCGTCGCCCGGCTGTCAGGCTGTCTGCCCCTCCCCCCCTCCTCCCCTAACTCGGCCGCAGAGCCGCTTGGAGCCGCGGGTCGACGAGCCCGACGGGGTTCTAGCCCCTCCCCCCCTTCCCTAACTCCCCCCCTTCCCTAACCCTGTCGACGAGCTGCGGGTGCCCGCGGGTCCACCTGCGGGCAGGGCCTCTCCCACTCGCGACCTCGCCCGCCGAGCCGCCAGCGCGCGCCCGTCGCCCGGCTGTCAGGCTGTCTGCCCCTCCCCCCCTTCCCTCACTCTGCCGCCGAGCTGGCGGTGCCCGCGTGTCCACCTGTCGGCCGGCCCTCTCGCACTCGCGACCTCTGCCGCCGAGCTGCCAGCGCGCGCGCGTCGCCCGCCTGGCAGGGACTCCGCCCCTCCTCCCTCCTTCCCTCACTCTGCCGCCGAGCTGGCGGTGCCCGCGGGTCCAGCTGTCGGCCGGGCCTCTCCCACTCGCGACCTCGCCCGCCGAGCCGCCAGCACACGCCCGTCGCCCGGTTGTCAGGGTGTCTGCCCCTCCCCCCCCTTCCCTCACTCTGCCGCCGAGCTGGCGGTGCCCGCGTGTCCACCTGTCGGCCGGGCCTCTCGCACTCGCGACCTCTGCCGCCGAGCCGCCAGCGCGCGCGCGTCGCCCGCCTGGCAGGGACTCCGCCCCTCCTCCCTCCTTCCCTCACACTGCCGCCGAGCTGGCGGTGCCCGCGGGTCCAGCTGTCGGCCGGGCCTCTCCCACTCGCGACCTCGCCCGCCGAGCCGCCAGCGCGCGCCCGTCGCCCGGGTGTCAGGGTGTCTGCCCCTCCCCCCCTTCCCTCACTCTGCCGCCGAGCTGGCGGTGCCCGCGTGTCCACCTGTCGGCCGGGCCTCTCGCACTCGCGACCTATGGCGCCCAGCCGCCAGCGCGCGCGCGTCGCCCGCCTGGCAGGGAGTCTGCCCCTCCCCCCCTTCCCTAACTCGGCCGCAGAGCCGCCAGGAGCCGCGGGTCGACGAGCCCGACGGGGCTCTATCCCCTCCTCCCCTTCCCTAACCCTGTCGACGAGCTGCGGGTGCCCGCGGGTCCACCTGCGGGCAGGGCCTCTCCCACTCGCGACATCGCCCGCCGAGCCGGCAGCGCGCGCCCGTCGCCCGGCTGTCAGGCTGTCTGCCCCTCCCCCCCTCCTCCCCTAACTCGGCCGCAGAGCCGCTTGGAGCCGCGGGTCGACGAGCCCGACGGGGTTCTAGCCCCTCCCCCCCTTCCCTAACTCCCCCCCTTCCCTAACCCTGTCGACGAGCTGCGGGTGCCCGCGGGTCCACCTGCGGGCAGGGCCTCTCCCACTCGCGACCTCGCCCGCCGAGCCGCCAGCGCGCGCCCGTCGGCCGGCTGTCAGGCTGTCTGCCCCTCCCCCACTCCTCCCCTAACTCGGCCGCAGAGCCGCCAGGAGCCGCGGGTCGACGAGCCCGACGGGGTTCTATCCCCTCCACCCCTTCCCTGACTTCCCCCCTTCCCTAACTCTCGACGAGCTGCGGGTGCCCGCGTGTCCACCTGCGGGCAGGGCCTCTCCCACTCGCGACCTCGCCAGCCGAGGCGCCAGCGCGCGCCCGTCGCCCGGTTGTCAGGCTGTCTGCCCCTCCCCCCCTTCCCTCACTCTGCCGCCGAGCTGGCGGTGCCCGCGTGTCCACCTGTCGGCCGGGCCTCTCGCACTCGCGACCTCTGCCGCCGAGCCGCCAGCGCGCGCGCGTCGCCCGCCTGTCAGGGACTCCGCCCCTCCTCCCTCCTTCCCTCACTCTGCCGCCGAGCTGTCGGTGCCCGCGGGTCCAGCTGTCGGCCGGGCCTCTCCCACTCGCGACCTCGCCCGCCGAGCCGCCAGCGCGCGCCCGTCGCCCGGTTGTCAGGGTGTCTGCCCCTCCCCCCCCTTCCCTCACTCTGCCGCCGAGCTGGCGGTGCCCGCGTGTCCACCTGTCGGCCGGGCCTCTCGCACTCGCGACCTATGGCGCCCAGCCGCCAGCGCGCGCGCGTCGCCCGCCTGGCAGGGAGTCTGCCCCTCCCCCCCCTTCCCTAACTCGGCCGCAGAGCCGCCAGGAGCCGCGGGTCGACGAGCCCGACGGGGCTCTATCCCCTCCCCCCCTTCCCTAACCCTGTCGACGAGCTGCGGGTGCCCGCGGGTCCACCTGCGGGCAGGGCCTCTCCCACTCGCGACCTCGCCCGCCGAGCCGCCAGCGCGCGCCCGTCGCCCGGCTGTCAGGCTGTCTGCCCCTCCCCCACTCCTCCCCTAACTCGGCCGCAGAGCCGCCAGGAGCCGCGGGTCGACGAGCCCGACGGGGTTCTATCCCCTCCCCCCCTTCCCGAACTCCCCCCCTTCCCTAACTCTCGACGAGCTGCGGGTGCCCGCGTGTCCACCTGCGGGCAGGGCCTCTCCCACTCGCGACCTCGCCCGCCGAGCCGCCAGCGCTCGCCCGTCGCCCGGCTGTCAGGCTGTCTGCGCCTCCCCCCCCTTCCCTCATTCTGCCGCCGAGCTGGCGGTGCCCGCGTGTCCACCTGTCGGCCGGGCCTCTCGCACTCGCGACCTCTGTCGCCGAGCCGCCAGCGCGCGCGCGTCGCCCGCCTGGCAGGGACTCTGCCCCTCCTCCCTCCTTCCCTCACTCTGTCGACGAGCTGGCGGTGCCCGCGGGTCCACCTGTCGGCCGGGCCTCTCGCACTCGCGACCCCTGCCGCCGAGACGCCGGCACGCGCGCGTCGCCAGCCTGGCAGGGACTCTGCCCCTCCTCCCTCCTTCCCTCACTCTGTCGACGAGCTGGCGGTGCCCGCGGGTGCACCTGTCGGCCGGGCCTCTCGCACTCGCGACCCCTGCCGCCGAGACGCCGGCATGCGCGCGTCGCCAGCCTGGCAGGGACTCTGCCCCTCCTCCCTCCTTCCCTCACTCTGTCGACGAGCTGGCGGTGCCTGCGTGTCCACCTGTCGGCCGGGCCTCTCGCACTCGCGACCTCTGGCGCCGAGCCGCCAGCGCGCGCGCGTCGCCCGCCTGGCTGGGACTCCGCCCCTCCTCCCTCCTTCCCTCACTCTGCCGCCGAGCTGGCGGTGCCCGCGTGTCCACCTGTCGGCCGGGCCTCTCGCACTCGCGACCTCTGCCGCCGAGCCGCCAGCGCGCGCGCGTCGCCCGCCTGGCAGGGACTCCGCCCCTCCTCCCTCCTTCCCTCACTCTGCCGCCGAGCTGGCGGTGCCCGCGGGTCCAGCTGTCGGCCGGGCCTCTCCCACTCGCGACCTCGCCCGCCGAGCCGCCAGCGCGCGCCCGTCGCCCGGTTGTCAGGGTGTCTGCCCCTCCCCCCCTTCCCTCACTCTGCCGCCGAGCTGGCGGTGCCCGCGTGTCCACCTGTCGGCCGGGCCTCTCGCACTCGCGACCTATGGCGCCCAGCCGCCAGCGCGCGCGCGTCGCCCGCCTGGCAGGGAGTCTGCCCCTCCCCACCCTTCCCTAACTCGGCCGCAGAGCCGCCAGGAGCCGCGGGTCGTCGAGCCCGACGGGGCTCTATCCCCTCCCCCCCTTCCCTAACCCTGTCAACGAGCTGCGGGTGCCCGCGGGTCCACCTGCGGGCAGGGCCTCTCCCACTCGCGACCTCGCCCGCCGAGCCGCCAGCGCGCGCCCGTCGCCCGGGTGTCAGGCTGTCTGCCCCTCCCCCCTCCTCCCCTAACTCGGCCGAAGAGCCGCTTGGAGCCGCGGGTCGACGAGCCCGACGGGGTTCTAGCCCCTCCCCCCCTTCCCTAACTCCCCCCCTTCCCTAACCCTGTCGTCGAGCTGCGGGTGCCCGCGGGTCCACCTGCGGGCAGGGCCTCTCCCATTCGCGACCTCGCCCGCCGAGCCACCAGCGCGCGCCCGTCGCCCGGCTGTCAGGCTGTCTGCCCCTCCCCCCCTTCCCTCACTCTGCCGCCGAGCTGGCCGTGCCCGCGTGTCCACCTGTCGGCCGGGCCTCTCGCACTCGCGACCTCTGCCGCCGAGCCGCCAGCGCGCGCGCGTCACCCGCCTGGCAGGGACTCCGCCCCTCCTCCCTCCTTCCCTCACTCTGCCGCCGAGCTGGCGGTGCCCGCGGGTCCAGCTGTCGGCCGGGCCTCTCGCACTCGCGACCCCTGCCGCCGAGACGCCGGCACGCGCGCGTCGCCAGCCTGGCAGGGACTCTGCCCCTCCTCCCTCCTTCCCTCACTCTGTCGACGAGCTGGCGGTGCCCGCGGGTCCACCTGTCGGCCGGGCCTCTCGCACTCGCGACCCCTGCCGCCGAGACGCCGGCACGCGCGCGTCGCCAGCCTGGCAGGAACTCTGCCCCTCCTCCCTCCTTCCCTCACTCTGTCGACGAGCTGGCGGTGCCCGCGTGTCCACCTGTCGCCCGGGCCTCTCGCACTCGCGACCTCTGGCGCCGAACCGCCAGCGCGCGCGCGTCGCCCGCCTGGCTGGGACTCCGCCCCTCCTCCCTCCTTCCCTCACTCTCCCGCCGAGCTGGCGGTGCCCGCGTGTCCACCTGTCGGCCGGGCCTCTCGCACTCGCGACCTCTGGCGCCGAACCGCCAGCGCGCGCGCGTCGCCCGCCTGGCTGGGACTCCGCCCCTCCTCCCTCCTTCCCTCACTCTGCCGCCGAGCTGGCGGTGCCCGCGTGTCCACCTGTCGGCCGGGCCTCTCGCACTCGCGACCTATGGCGCCCAGCCGCCAGCGCGCGCGCGTCGCCCGCCTGGCAGGGAGTCTGCCCCTCCCCCCCCTTCCCTAACTCGGCCGCAGAGCCGCCAGGAGCCGCGGGTCGACGAGCCCGACGGGGCTCTATCCCCTCCCCCCCTTCCCTAACCCTGTCGACGAGCTGCGGGTGCCCGCGGGTCCACCTGCGGGCAGGGCCTCTCCCACTCGCGACCTCGCCCGCCGAGCCGCCAGCGCGCACCCGTCGCCCGGCTGTCAGGCTGTCTGCCCCTCCCCCCCTCCTCCCCTAACTCGGCCGCAGAGCCGCTTGGAGCCGCGGGTCGACGAGCCCGACGGGGTTCTAGCCCCTCCCCCCCTTCCCTAACTCCCCCCCTTCCCTAACCCTGTCGACGAGCTGCGGGTGCCCGCGGGTCCACCTGCGGGCAGGGCCTCTCCCACTCGCGACCTCGCCCGCCGAGCCGCCAGCGCGCGCCCGTCGCCCGGCTGTCAGGCTGTCTGCCCCTCCCCCCCTTCCCTCACTCTGCCGCCGAGCTGGCGGTGCCCGCGTGTCCACCTGTCGGCCGGGCCTCTCCCACTCGCGACCTCGCCCGCCGAGCCGCCAGCACGCGCCCGTCGCCCGGTTGTCAGGGTGTCTGCCCCTCCCCCCCCTTCCCTCACTCTGCCGCCGAGCTGGCGGTGCCCGCGTGTCCACCTGTCGGCCGGGCCTCTCGCACTCGCGACCTCTGCCGCCGAGCCGCCAGCGCGCGCGCGTCGCCCGCCTGGCAGGGACTCCGCCCCTCCTCCCTCCTTCCCTCACTCTGCCGCCGAGCTGGCGGTGCCCGCGGGTCCAGCTGTCGGCCGGGCCTCTCCCACTCGCGACCTCGCCCGCCGAGCCGCCAGCGCGCGCCCGTCGCCCGGGTGTCAGGGTGTCTGCCCCTCCCCCCCTTCCCTCACTCTGCCGCCGAGCTGGCGGTGCCCGCGTGTCCACCTGTCGGCCGGGCCTCTCGCACTCGCGACCTATGGCGCCCAGCCGCCAGCGCGCGCGCGTCGCCTGCCTGGCAGGGAGTCTGCCCCTCCCCCCCCTTCCCTAACTCGGCCGCAGAGCCGCCAGGAGCCGCGGGTCGACGAGACCGACGGGGCTCTATCCCCTCCCCCCCTTCCCTAACCCTGTCGACGAGCTGCGGGTGCCCGCGGGTCCACCTGCGGGCAGGGCCTCTCCCACTCGCGACCTCGCCCGCCGAGCCGCCAGCGCGCGCCCGTCGCCCGGCTGTCAGGCTGTCTGCCCCTCCCCCACTCCTCCCCTAACTCGGCCGCAGAGCCGCCAGGAGCCGCGGGTCGACGAGCCCGACGGGGTTCTATCCCCTCCCCCCCTTCCCGAACTCCCCCCCTTCCCTAACTCTCGACGAGCTGCGGGTGCCCGCGTGTCCACCTGCGGGCAGGGCCTCTCCCACTCGCGACCTCGCCCGCCGAGCCGCCAGCGCTCGCCCGTCGCCCGGCTGTCAGGCTGTCTGCGCCTCCCCCCCCTTCCCTCATTCTGCCGCCGAGCTGGCGGTGCCCGCGTGTCCACCTGTCGGCCGGGCCTCTCGCACTCGCGACCTCTGTCGCCGAGCCGCCAGCGCGCGCGCGTCGCCCGCCTGGCAGGGACTCTGCCCCTCCTCCCTCCTTCCCTCACTCTGTCGACGAGCTGGCGGTGCCCGCGGGTCCACCTGTCGGCCGGGCCTCTCGCACTCGCGACCCCTGCCGCCGAGACGCCGGCACGCGCGCGTCGCCAGCCTGGCAGGGACTCTGCCCCTCCTCCCTCCTTCCCTCACTGTGTCGACGAGCTGGCGGTGCCCGCGGGTGCACCTGTCGGCCGGGCCTCTCGCACTCGCGACCCCTGCCGCCGAGACGCCGGCATGCGCGCGTCGCCAGCCTGGCAGGGACTCTGCCCCTCCTCCCTCCTTCCCTCACTCTGTCGACGAGCTGGCGGTGCCCGCGTGTCCACCTGTCGGCCGGGCCTCTCGCACTCGCGACCTCTGGCGCCGAGCCGCCAGCGCGCGCGCGTCGCCCGCCTGGCTGGGACTCCGCCCCTCCTCCCTCCTTCCCTCACTCTGCCGCCGAGCTGGCGGTGCCCGCGTGTCCACCTGTCGGCCGGGCCTCTCGCACTCGCGACCTCTGCCGCCGAGCCGCCAGCGCGCGCGCGTCGCCCGCCTGGCAGGGACTCCGCTCCTCCTCCCTCCTTCCCTCACTCTGCCGCCGAGCTGGCGGTGCCCGCGGGTCCAGCTGTCGGCCGGGCCTCTCCCACTCGCGACCTCGCCCGCCGAGCCGCCAGCGCGCGCCCGTCGCCCGGTTGTCAGGGTGTCTGCCCCTCCCCCCCTTCCCTCACTCTGCCGCCGAGCTGGCGGTGCCCGCGTGTCCACCTGTCGGCCGGGCCTCTCGCACTCGCGACCTATGGCGCCCAGCCGCCAGCGCGCGCGCGTCGCCCGCCTGGCAGGGAGTCTGCCCCTCCCCACCCTTCCCTAACTCGGCCGCAGAGCCGCCAGGAGCCGCGGGTCGTCGAGCCCGACGGGGCTCTATCCCCTCCCCCCCTTCCCTAACCCTGTCAACGAGCTGCGGGTGCCCGCGGGTCCACCTGCGGGCAGGGCCTCTCCCACTCGCGACCTCGCCCGCCGAGCCGCCAGCGCGCGCCCGTCGCCCGGGTGTCAGGCTGTCTGCCCCTCCCCCCTCCTCCCCTAACTCGGCCGAAGAGCCGCTTGGAGCCGCGGGTCGACGAGCCCGACGGGGTTCTAGCCCCTCCCCCCCTTCCCTAACTCCCCCCCTTCCCTAACCCTGTCGTCGAGCTGCGGGTGCCCGCGGGTCCACCTCCGGGCAGGGCCTCTCCCATTCGCGACCTCGCCCGCCGAGCCACCAGCGCGCGCCCGTCGCCCGGCTGTCAGGCTGTCTGCCCCTCCCCCCCTTCCCTCACTCTGCCGCCGAGCTGGCCGTGCCCGCGTGTCCACCTGTCGGCCGGGCCTCTCGCACTCGCGACCTCTGCCGCCGAGCCGCCAGCGCGCGCGCGTCACCCGCCTGGCAGGGACTCCGCCCCTCCTCCCTCCTTCCCTCACTCTGCCGCCGAGCTGGCGGTGCCCGCGGGTCCAGCTGTCGGCCGGGCCTCTCGCACTCGCGACCCCTGCCGCCGAGACGCCGGCACGCGCGCGTCGCCAGCCTGGCAGGGACTCTGCCCCTCCTCCCTCCTTCCCTCAATCTGTCGACGAGCTGGCGGTGCCCGCGGGTCCACCTGTCGGCCGGGCCTCTCGCACTCGCGACCCCTGCCGCCGAGACGCCGGCACGCGCGCGTCGCCAGCCTGGCAGGGACTCTGCCCCTCCTCCCTCCTTCCCTCACTCTGTCGACGAGCTGGCGGTGCCCGCGTGTCCACCTGTCGCCCGGGCCTCTCGCACTCGCGACCTCTGGCGCCGAACCGCCAGCGCGCGCGCGTCGCCCGCCTCGCTGGGACTCCGCCCCTCCTCCCTCCTTCCCTCACTCTCCCGCCGAGCTGGCGGTGCCCGCGTGTCCACCTGTCGGCCGGGCCTCTCGCACTCGCGACCTCTGCCGCCGAGCCGCCAGCGCGCGCGCGTCGCCCGCCTGGCAGGGACTCCGCCCCTCCTCCCTCCTTCCCTCACTCTGCCGCCGAGCTGGCGGTGCCCGCGGGTCCAGCTGTCGGCCGGGACTCTCCCACTCGCGACCTCGCACGCCGAGCCGCCAGCGCGCGCCCGTCGCCCGGTTGTCAGGGTGTCTGCCCCTCCCCCCCTTCCCTCACTCTGCCGCCGAGCTGGCGGTGCCCGCGTGTCCACCTGTCGGCCGGGCCTCTCGCACTCGCGACCTATGGCGCCCAGCCGCCAGCGCGCGCGCGTCGCCCGCCTGGCAGGGAGTCTGCCCCTCCCCCCCCTTCCCTAACTCGGCCGCAGAGCCGCCAGGAGCCGCGGGTCGACGAGCCCGACGGGGCTCTATCCCCTCCCCCCCTTCCCTAACCCTGTCGACGAGCTGCGGGTGCCCGCGGGTCCACCTGCGGGCAGGGCCTCTCCCACTCGCGACCTCGCCCGCCGAGCCGCCAGCGCGCACCCGTCGCCCGGCTGTCAGGCTGTCTGCCCCTCCCCCCCTCCTCCCCTAACTCGGCCGCAGAGCCGCTTGGAGCCGCGGGTCGACGAGCCCGACGGGGTTCTAGCCCCTCCCCCCCTTCCCTAACTCCCCCCCTTCCCTAACCCTGTCGACGAGCTGCGGGTGCCCGCGGGTCCACCTGCGGGCAGGGCCTCTCCCACTCGCGACCTCGCCCGCCGAGCCGCCAGCGCGCGCCCGTCGCCCGGCTGTCAGGCTGTCTGCCCCTCCCCCCCTTCCCTCACTCTGCCGCCGAGCTGGCGGTGCCCGCGTGTCCACCTGTCGGCCGGCCCTCTCGCACTCGCGACCTCTGCTGCCGAGCTGCCAGCGCGCGCGCGTCGCCCGCCTGGCAGGGACTCCGCCCCTCCTCCCTCCTTCCCTCACTCTGCCGCCGAGCTGGCGGTGCCCGCGGGTCCAGCTGTCGGCCGGGCCTCTCCCACTCGCGACCTCGCCCGCCGAGCCGCCAGCACGCGCCCGTCGCCCGGTTGTCAGGGTGTCTGCCCCTCCCCCCCCTTCCCTCACTCTGCCGCCGAGCTGGCGGTGCCCGCGTGTCCACCTGTCGGCCGGGCCTCTCGCACTCGCGACCTCTGCCGCCGAGCCGCCAGCGCGCGCGCGTCGCCCGCCTGGCAGGGACTCCGCCCCTCCTCCCTCCTTCCCTCACTCTGCCGCCGAGCTGGCGGTGCCCGCGGGTCCAGCTGTCGGCCGGGCCTCTCCCACTCGCGACCTCGCCCGCCGAGCCGCCAGCGCGCGCCCGTCGCCCGGGTGTCAGGGTGTCTGCCCCTCCCCCCCTTCCCTCACTCTGCCGCCGAGCTGGCGGTGCCCGCGTGTCCACCTGTCGGCCGGGCCTCTCGCACTCGCGACCTATGGCGCCCAGCCGCCAGCGCGCGCGCGTCGCCTGCCTGGCAGGGAGTCTGCCCCTCCCCCCCCTTCCCTAACTCGGCCGCAGAGCCGCCAGGAGCCGCGGGTCGACGAGACCGACGGGGCTCTATCCCCTCCCCCCCTTCCCTAACCCTGTCGACGAGCTGCGGGTGCCCGCGGGTCCACCTGCGGGCAGGGCCTCTCCCACTCGCGACCTCGCCCGCCGAGCCGGCAGCGCGCGCCCGTCGCCCGGCTGTCAGGCTGTCTGCCCCTCCCCCCCTCCTCCCCTAACTCGGCCGCAGAGCCGCTTGGAGCCGCGGGTCGACGAGCCCGACGGGTTTCTAGCCCCTCCCCCCCTTCCCTAACTCCCCCCCTTCCCTAACCCTGTCGACGAGCTGCGGGTGCCCGCGGGTCCACCTGCGGGCAGGGCCTCTCCCACTCGCGACCTCGCCCGCCGAGCCGCCAGCGCGCGCCCGTCGCCCGGCTGTCAGGCTGTCTGCCCCTCCCCCACTCCTCCCCTAACTCGGACGCAGAGCCGCCAGGAGCCGCGGGTCGACGAGCCCGACGGGGTTCTATCCCCTCCCCCCCTTCCCTGACTTCCCCCCTTCCCTAACTCTCGACGAGCTGCGGGTGCCCGCGTGTCCACCTGCGGGCAGGGCCTCTCCCACTCGCGACCTCGCCAGCCGAGGCGCCAGCGCGCGCCCGTCGCCCGGTTGTCAGGCTGTCTGCCCCTCCCCCCCTTCCCTCACTCTGCCGCCGAGCTGGCGGTGCCCGCGTGTCCACCTGTCGGCCGGGCCTCTCGCACTCGCGACCTCTGGCGCCGAGCCGCCAGCGCGCGCGCGTCGCCCGCCTGGCAGGGACTCCGCCCCTCCTCCCTCCTTCCCTCACTCTGCCGCCGAGCTGGCGGTGCCCGCATGTCCACCTGTCGGCCGGGCCTCTCCCACTCGCGACCTCGCCCGCCGAGCCGCCAGCGCGCGCCCGTCGCCCGGCTGTCAGGCTGTCTGCCCCTCCCCCACTCCTCCCCTAACTCGGCCGCAGAGCCGCCAGGAGCCGCGGGTCGACGAGCCCGACGGGGTTCTATCCCCTCCCCCCCTTCCCTAACTCCCCCCCTTCCCTAACTCTCGACGAGCTGCGGGTGCCCGCGTGTCCACCTGCGGGCAGGGCCTCTCCCACTCGCGACCTCGCCCGCCGAGCCGCCAGCGCTCGCCTGTCGCCCGGCTGTCAGGCTGTCTGCGCCTCCCCCCCCTTCCCTCATTCTGCCGCCGAGCTGGCGGTGCCCGCGTGTCCACCTGTCGGACGGGCCTCTCGCACTCACGACCTCTGTCGCCGAGCCGCCAGCGCGCGCGCGTCGCCCGCCTGGCAGGGACTCTGCCCCTCCTCCCTCCTTCCCTCACTCTGTCGACGAGCTGGCGGTGCCCGCGGGTCCACCTGTCGGCCGGGCCTCTCGCACTCGCGACCCCTGCCGCCGAGACGCCGGCACGCGCGCGTCGCCAGCCTGGCAGGGAATCTACCCCTCCTCCCTCCTTCCCTCACTCTGTCGACGAGCTGGCGGTGCCCGCGGGTCCACCTGTCGGCCGGGCCTCTCGCAATCGCGACCCCTGCCGCCGAGACGCCGGCACGCGCGCGTCGCCAGCCTGGCAGGGACTCTGCCCCTCCTCCCTCCTTCCCTCACTCTGTCGACGAGCTGGCGGTGCCCGCGTGTCCACCTGTCGGCCGGGCCTCTCGCACTCGCGACCTCTGGCGCTGAGCCGCCAGCGCGCGCGCGTCGCCCGCCTGGCTGGGACTCCGCCCCTCCTCCCTCCTTCCCTCACTCTGCCGCCGAGTTGGCGGTGCCCGCGTGTCCACCTGTCGGCCGGGCCTCTCGCACTCGCGACCTCTGCCGCCGAGCCGCCAGCGCGCGCGCGTCGCCCGCCTGGCAGGGACTCCGCCCCTCCTCCCTCCTTCCCTCACTCTGCCACCGAGCTGGCGGTGCCCGCGGGTCCAGCTGTCGGCCGGGCCTCTCCCACTCGCGACCTCGCACGCCGAGCCGCCAGCGCGCGCCCGTCGCCCGGTTGTCAGGGTGTCTGCCCCTCCCCCCCTTCCCTCACTCTGCCGCCGAGCTGGCGGTGCCCGCGTGTCCACCTGTCGGCCGGGCCTCTCGCACTCGCGACCTATGGCGCCCAGCCGCCAGCGCGCGCGCGTCGCCCGCCTGGCAGGGAGTCTGCCCCTCCCCCCCCTTCCCTAACTCGGCCAGAGAGCCGCCAGGAGCCGCGGGTCGACGAGCCCGACGGGGCTCTATCCCCTCCCCCCCTTCCCTAACCCTGTCGACGAGCTGCGGGTGCCCGCGGGTCCACCTGCGGGCAGGGCCTCTCCCACTCGCGACCTCGCCCGCCGAGCCGCCAGCGCGCGCCCGTCGCCCGGCTGTCAGGCTGTCTGCCCCTCCCCCCCTCCTCCCCTAACTCGGCCGCAGAGCCGCTTGGAGCCGCGGGTCGACGAGCCCAACGGGGTTCTAGCCCCTCCCCCCCTTCCCTAACTCCCCCCCTTCCCTAACCCTGTCGACGAGCTCCGGGTGCCCGCGGGTCCACCTGCGGGCAGGGCCTCTCCCAATCGCGACCTCGCCCGCCGAGCCGCCAGCGCGCGCCCGTCGCCCGGCTGTCAGGCTGTCTGCCCCTCCCCCCCTTCCCTCACTCTGCCGCCGAGCTGGCGGTGCCCGCGTGTCCACCTGTCGGCCGGGCCTCTCGCACTCGCGACCTCTGGCGCCGAGCCGCCAGCGCGCGCACGTCGCCCGCCTGGCAGGGACTCCGCCCCTCCTCCCTCCTTCCCTCACTCTGCCGCCGAGCTGGCGGTGCCCGCGTGTCCACCTGTCGGCCGGGCCTCTCGCACTCGCGACCTCTGCCGCCGAGCCGCCAGCGCGCGCGCGTCGCCCGCCTGGCAGGGACTCCGCCCCTCCTCCCTCCTTCCCTCACTCTGCCGCCGAGCTGGCGGTGCCCGCGGGTCCAGCTGTCGGCCGGGCCTCTCCCACTCGCGACCTCGCCCTCCGAGCCGCCAGCGCGCGCCCGTCGCCCGGGTGTCAGGGTGTCTGCCCCTCCCCCCCTTCCCTCACTCTGCCGCCGAGCTGGCGGTGCCCGCGTGTCCACCTGTCGGCCGGGCCTCTCGCACTCGCGACCTATGGCGCCCAGCCGCCAGCGCGCGCGCGTCGCCCGGCTGGCAGGGAGTCTGCCCCTCCCCCCCCTTCCCTAACTCGGCCGCAGAGCCGCCAGGAGCCGCGGGTCGACGAGCCCGACGGGGCTCTATCCCCTCCCCCCCTTCCCTAACCCTGTCGACGAGCTGCGGGTGCCCGCGGGTCCACCTGCGGGCAGGGCCTCTCCCACTCGCGACCTCGCCCGCCGAGCCGGCAGCGCGCGCCCGTCGCCCGGCTGTCAGGCTGTCTGCCCCTCCCCCCCTCCTCCCCTAACTCGGCCGCAGAGCCGCTTGGAGCCGCGGGTCGACGAGCCCGACGGGGTTCTAGCCCCTCCCCACCTTCCCTAACTCCCCCCCTTCCCTAACCCTGTCGACGAGCTGCGGGTGCCCGCGGGTGCACCTGCGGGCAGGGCCTCTCCCACTCGCGACCTCGCCCGCCGAGCCGCCAGCGCGCGCCCGTCGCCCGGCTGTCAGGCTGTCTGCCCCTCCCCCACTCCTCCCCTAACTCGGCCGCAGAGCCGCCAGGAGCCGCGGGTCGACGAGCCCGACGGGGTTCTATCCCCTCCCCCCCTTCCCTGACTTCCCCCCTTCCCTAACTCTCGACGAGCTGCGGGTGCCCGCGGGTCCACCTGCGGGCAGGGCCTCTCCCACTCGCGACCTCGCCCGCCGAGCCGCCAGCGCGCGCCCGTCGCCCGGCTGTAAGGCTGTCTGCCCCTCCCCCCCTTCCCTCACTCTGCCGCCGAGCTGGCGGTGCCCGCGTGTCCACCTGTCGGCCGGGCCTCTCGCACTCGCGACCTCTGCCGCCGAGCCGCCAGCGCGCGCGCGTCGCCCGCCTGGCAGGGACTCTGCCCCTCCTCCCTCCTTCCCTCACTCTGCCGCCGAGCTGGCGGTGCCCGCGGGTCCAGCTGTCGGCCGGGCCTCTCCCACTCGCGACCTCGCCCGCTGAGCCGCCAGCACGCGCCCGTCGCCCGGTTGTCAGGGTGTCTGCCCCTCCCCCTCCTTCCCTCACACTGCCGCCGAGCTGGCGGTGCCCGCGTCTCCACCTGTCGGCCGGGCCTCTCGCACTCGCGACCTCTGCCGCCGAGCCTCCAGCGCGCGCGCGTCGCCCGCCTGGCAGGGACTCCGCCCCTCCTCCCTCCTTCCCTCACTCTGCCGCCGAGCTGGCGGTGCCCGCGGGTCCAGCTGTCGGCCGGGCCTCTCCCACTCGCGACCTCGCCCGCCGAGCCGCCAGCGCGCGCCCGTCGCCCGGTTGTCAGGGTGTCTGCCCCTCCCCCCCTTCCCTCACTCTGCCGCCGAGCTGGCGGTGCCCGCGTGTCCACCTGTCGGCCGGGCCTCTCGCACTCGCGACCTATGGCGCCCAGCCGCCAGCGCGCGCGCGTCGCCCGCCTGGCAGGGAGTCTGCCCCTCCCCCCCCTTCCCTAACTCGGCCGCAGAGCCGCCAGGAGCCGCGGGTCGACGAGCCCGACGCTGCTCTATCCCCTCCCCCCCTTCCCTAACCCTGTCGACGAGCTGCGGGTGCCCGCGGGTCCACCTGCGGGCAGGGCCTCTCCCACTGGCGACCTCGCCCGCCGAGCCGCCAGCCCGCGCCCGTCGCCCGGCTGTCAGGCTGTCTGCCCCTCCCCCCCTCCTCCCCTAACTCGGCCGCAGAGCCGCTTGGAGCCGCGGGTCGACGAGCCCGACGGGGTTCTAGCCCCTCCCCCCCTTCCCTAACTCCCCCCCTTCCCTAACCCTGTCGACGAGCTGCGGGTGCCCGCGGATCCACCTGCGGGCAGGGCCTCTCCCACTCGCGACCTCGCCCGCCGAGCCGCCAGCGCGCGCCCGTCGCCCGGCTGTCAGGCTGTCTGCCCCTCCCCCCCTTCCCTCACTCTGCCGCCGATCTGGCGGAGCCCGCGTGTCCACCTGTCGGCCGGGCCTCTCGCACTCGCGACCTCTGCCGCCGACCGCCAGCGCGCGCTTGTCGCCCGCCTGGCAGGGACTCCGCCCCTCCTCCCTCCTTCCCTCACTCTGCCGCCGAGCTGGCGGTGCCCGCGGGTCCAGCTGTCGGCCGGGCCTCTCGCACTCGCGACCTCTGGCGCCGAGCCGCCAGCGCGCGCCCGTCGCCCGGGTGTCAGGGTGTCTGCCCTTCCTCCCTCCTTCCCTCACTCTGCCGCCGAGCTGGCGGTGCCCGCGTGTCCACCTGTCGGCCGGGCCTCTCGCACTCGCGACCTCTGCCGCCGAGCCGCCAGCGCGCGCGCGTCGCCCGCCTGGCAGGGACTCCGCCCCTCCTCCCTCCTTCCCTCACTCTGCCGCCGAGCTGGCGGTGCCCGCGGGTCCAGCTGTCGGCCGGGCCTCTCCCACTCGCGACCTCGCCCGCCGAGCCGCCAGCGCGCGCCCGTCGCCCGGTTGTCAGGGTGTCTTCCCCTCCCCCCCCTTCCCTCACTCTGCCGCCGAGCTGGCGGTGCCCGCGTGTCCACCTGTCGGCCGGGCCTCTCACACTCGCGACCTATGGTGCCCAGCCGCCAGCGCGCGCGCGTCGCCCGCCTGGCAGGGAGTCTGCCCCTCCCCCCCCTTCCCTAACTCGGCCGCAGAGCCGCCAGGAGCCGCGGGTCGACGAGCCCGACAGGGCTCTATCCCCTCCCCCCCTTCCCTAACCCTGTCGACGAGCTGCGGGTGCCCGCGGGTCCACCTGCGGGCAGGGCCTCCCCACTCGCGACCTCGCCCGCCGAGCCGGCAGCGCGCGCCCGTCGCCCGGCTGTCAGGCTGTCTGCCCCTCCCCCCCTCCTCCCCTAACTCGGCCGCAGAGCCGCTTGGAGCCGCGGGTCGTCGAGCCCGACGGGGTTCTAGCCCCTCCCCCCCTTCCCTAACTCCCCCCCTTCCCTAACCCTGTCGACGAGCTGCGGGTGCCCGCGGGTGCACCTGCGGGCAGGGCCTCTCCCACTCGCGACCTCGCCCGCCGAGCCTCCAGCGCGCGCCCGTCGCCCGGCTGTCAGGCTGTCTGCCCCTCCCCCCCTTCCCTGACTCCCCCCCTTCCCTAACCCTGTCGACGAGCTGCGGGTGCCCGCGGGTCCACCTGCGGGCAGGGCCTCTCCCACTCGCGACCTCGCCCGCCGAGCCGCCAGCGCGCGCCCGTCGCCCGGCTGTCAGGCTGTCTGCCCCTACCCCACTCCTCCCCTAACTCGGCCGCAGAGCCGCCAGGAGCCGCGGGTCGACGAGCCCGACGGGGTTCTATCCCCTCCCCCCCTTCCCTGACTTCCCCCCTTCCCTAACTCTCGACGAGCTGCGGGTGCCCGCGTGTCCACCTGCGGGCAGGGCCTCTCCCACTCGCGACCTCGCCCGCCGAGGCGCCAGCGCGCGCCCGTCGCCCGGTTGTCAGGCTGTCTGCCCCTCCCCCCCTTCCCTCACTCTGCCGCCGAGCTGGCGGTGCCCGCGTGTCCACCTGTCGGCCGGGCCTCTCGAACTCGCGACCACTGCCGCCGAGCCGCCAGCGCGCGCTTGTCGCCCGCCTGGCAGGGACTCCGCCCCTCCTCCCTCCTTCCCTCACTCTGCCGCCGAGCTGGCGGTGCCCGCGGGTCCAGCTGTCGGCCGGGCCTCTCGCACTCGCGACCTCTGGCGCCGAGCCGCCAGCGCGCGCCCGTCGCCCGGGTGTCAGGGTGTCTGCCCCTCCCCCCCCTTCCCTCACTCTGCCGCCGAGCTGGCGGTGCCCGCGTGTCCACCTGTCGGCCGGGCCTCTCGCACTCGCGACCTATGGCGCCCAGCCGCCAGCGCGCGCGCGTCGCCCGCCAGGCAGGGAGTCTGCCCCTCCCCCCCCTTCCCTAACTCGGCCGCAGAGCCGCCAGGAGCCGCGGGTCGACGAGCCCGACGGGGCTCTATCCCGTCCCCCCCTTCCCTAACCCTGTCGACGAGCTGCGGGTGCCCGCGGGTCCACCTGCGGGCAGGGCCTCTCCCACTCGCGACCTCGCCCGCCGAGCCGGCAGCGCGCGCCCGTCGCCCGGCTGTCAGGCTGTCTGCCCCTCCCCCCCTCCTCCCCTAACTCGGCCGCAGAGACGCTTGGAGCCGCGGGTCGACGAGCCCGACGGGGTTCTAGCCCCTCCCCCCCTTCCCTAACTCCCCCCCTTCCCTAACCCTGTCGACGAGCTGCGGGTGCCCGCGGGTGCACCTGCGGGCAGGGCCTCTCCCACTCGCGACCTCGCCCGCCGAGCCGCCAGCGCGCGCCCGTCGCCCGGCTCTCAGGCTGTCTGCCACTCCCCCCTTCCCTGACTCCCCCCCTTCCCTAACCCTGTCGACGAGCTGCGGGTGCCCGCGGGTCCACCTGCGGGCAGGGCCTCTCCCACTCGCGACCTCGCCCGCCGAGCCGCCAGCGCGCGCCCGTCGCCCGGCTGTCAGGCTGTCTGCCCCTCCCCCACTCCTCCCCTAACTCGGCCGCAGAGCCGCTTGAAGCCGCGGGTCGACGAGCCCGACGGGGTTCTAGCCGCTCCCCCCCTTCCCTAACTCCCCCCCTTCCCTCACTCTGCCGCCGAGCTGGCGGTGCCCGCGTGTCCACCTGTCGGCCGGGCCTCTCGCACTCGCGACCTATGGTGCCCAGCCGCCAGCGCGCGCGCGTCGCCCGCCTGGCAGGGAGTCTGCCCCTCCCCCCCTTCCCTGACTCCCCCCCTTCCCTAACCCTGTCGACGAGCTGCGGGTGCCCGCGGGTGCACCTGCGGGCAGGGCCTCTCCCACTCGCGACCTCGCCCGCCGAGCCGCCAGCGCGCGCCCGTCGCCCGGCTGTCAGGCTGTCTGCCACTCCCCCCCTTCCCTGACTCCCCCCCTTCCCTAACCCTGTCGACGAGCTGCGGGTGCCCGCGGGTCCACCTGCGGGCAGGGCCTCTCCCACTCGCGACCTCGCCCGCCGAGCCGCCAGCGCGCGCCCGTCGCCCGGCTGTCAGGCTGTCTGCCCCTCCCCCACTCCTCCCCTAACTCGGCCGCAGAGCCGCCAGGAGCCGCGGGTCGACGAGCCCGACGGGGTTCTATCCCCCCCCCCTTCCCTGACTTCCCCCCTTCCCTAACTCTCGACGAGCTGCGGGTGCCCGCGTGTCCACCTGCGGGCAGGGCCTCTCCCACTCGCGACCTCGCCAGCCGAGGCGCCAGCGCGCGCCCGTCGCCCGGCTGTCAGGCTGTCTGCCCCTCCCCCCCTTCCCTCACTCTGCCGCCGAGCTGGCGGTGCCCGCGTGTCCACCTGTCGGCAGGGCCTCTCGCACTCGCGACCTCTGGCGCCGAGCCGCAAGCGCGCGCGCGTCGCCCGCCTGGCAGGGACTCCGCCCCTCCTCCCTCCTTCCCTCACTCTGCCGCCGAGCTGGCGGTGCCCGCGTGTCCACCTGTCGGCCGGGCCTCTCGCACTCGCGACCTGTGCCGCCGAGCCGCCAGCGCGCGCGCGTCGCCCGCCTGGCAGGGACTCCGCCCCTCCTCCCTCCTTCCCTCACTCTGCCGCCGAGCTGGCGGTGCCCGCGGGTGCAGCTGTCGGCCGGGCCTCTCCCACTCGCGACCTCGCCCGCCGAGCCGCCAGCGCGCGCCCGTCGCCCGGTTGTCAGGGTGTCTGCCCCTCCTCCCCCTTCCCTCACTCTGCCGCCGAGCTGGCGGTGCCCGCGTGTCCACCTGTCGGCCGGGCCTCTCGCACTCGCGACCTATGGCGCCCAGCCGCCAGCGCGCGCGCGTCGCCCGCCTGGCAGGGAGTCTGCCCCTCCCCCCCCTTCCCTAACTCGGCCGCAGAGCCGCCAGGAGCCGCGGGTCGACGAGCGCGACGGGGCTCTATCCCCTCCCCCCCTTCCCTAACCCTGTCGACGAGCTGCGGGTGCCCGCGGGTCCACCTGCGGGCAGGGCCTCTCCCACTCGCGACCTCGCCCGCCGAGCCGCCAGCGCGCGCCCGTCGCCCGGCTGTCAGGCTGTCTGCCCCTACCCCACTCCTCCCCTAACTCGGCCGCAGAGCCGCCAGGAGCCCCGGGTCGACGAGCCCGACGGGGTTCTATCCCCTCCCCCCCTTCCCTGACTTCCCCCCTTCCCTAACTCTCGACGAGCTGCGGGTGCCCGCGTGTCCACCTGCGGGCAGGGCCTCTCCCACTCGCGACCTCGCCCGCCGAGCCGCCAGCGCGCGCCCGTCGCCCGGCTGTCAGGCTGTCTGCCCCTCCCCCACTCCTCCCCTAACTCGGCCGCAGAGCCGCCAGGAGCCGCGGGTCGACGAGCCCGACGGGGTTCTAGCCCCTCCCCCCCTTCCCTGACTTCCCCCCTTCCCTAACTCTCGACGAGCTGCAGGTGCCCGCGGGTCCACCTGTCGGCCGGGCCTCTCGCACTCGCGACCTCGCCCGCCGAGCCGCCAGCGCGCGCCCGTCGCCCGGGTGTCAGGGTGTCTGCCCCTCCCCCCCCTTCCCTCACTCTGCCGCCGAGCTGGCGGTGCCCGCGTGTCCACCTGTCGGCCGGGCCTCTCGCACTCGCGACCTATGGCGCCCAGCCGCCAGCGCGCGCGCGTCGCCCGCCTGGCAGGGAGTCTGCCCCTCCCCCCCCTTCCCTAACTCGGCCGCAGAGCCGCCAGGAGCCGCGGGTCGTCGAGCCCGACGGGGCTCTATCCCGTCCCCCCCTTCCCTAACCCTGTCGACGAGCTGCGGGTGCCCGCGGGTCCACCTGCGGGCAGGGCCTCTCCCACTCGCGACCTCGCCCGCCGAGCCGGCAGCGCGCGCCCGTCGCCCGGCTGTCAGGCTGTCTGCCCCTCCCCCCCTCCTCCCCTAACTCGGCCGCAGAGCCGCTTGGAGCCGCGGGTCGACGAGCCCGACGGGGTTCTAGCCCCTCCCCCCCTTCCCTAACTCCCCCCCTTCCCTAACCCTGTCGACGAGCTGCGGGTGCCCGCGGGTGCACCTGCGGGCAGGGCCTCTCCCACTCGCGACCTCGCCCGCCGAGCCGCCAGCGCGCGCCCGTCCCCCGGCTGTCAGGCTGTCTGCCCCTCCCCCCCTTCCCTCACTCTGCCGCCGAGCTGGCGGTGCCCGCGTGTCCACCTGTCGGCCGGGCCTCTCGCACTCGCGACCTCTGGCGCCGAGCGCCAGCGCGCGCGCGTCGCCCGCCTGGCAGGGACTCCGCCCCTCCTCCCTCCTTCCCTCACTCTGCCGCCGAGCTGGCGGTGCCCGCGTGTCCACCTGTCGGCCGGGCCTCTCGCACTCGCGACCTATGGCGCCCAGCCGCCAGCGCGCGCGCGTCGCCCGCCTGGCAGGGAGTCTGCCCCTCCCCCCCCTTCCCTAACTCGGCCGCAGAGCCGCCAGGAGCCGCGGGTCGACGAGCCCGACGGGGCTCTATCCCCTCCCCCCCTTCCCTAACCCTGTCGACGAGCTGCGGGTGCCCGCGGGTCCACCTGCGGGCAGGGCCTCTCCCACTCGCGACCTCGCCCGCCGAGCCGCCAGCGCGCGCCCGTCCCCCGGCTGTCAGGCTGTCTGCCCCTCCCCCCCTTCCCTCACTCTGCCGCCGAGCTGGCGGTGCCCGCGTGTCCACCTGTCGGCCGGGCCTCTCGCACTCGCGACCTCTGGCGCCGAGCGCCAGCGCGCGCGCGTCGCCCGCCTGGCAGGGACTCCGCCCCTCCTCCCTCCTTCCCTCACTCTGCCGCCGAGCTGGCGGTGCCCGCGTGTCCACCTGTCGGCCGGGCCTCTCGCACTCGCGACCTCTGCCGCCGAGCCGCCAGCGCGCGCGCGTCGCCCGCCTGGCAGGGACTCCGCCCCTCCTCCCTCCTTCCCTCACTCTGCCGCCGAGCTGGCGGTGCCCGCGGGTCCAGCTGTCGGCCGGGCCTCTCCCACTCGCGACCTCGCCCGCCGAGCCGCCAGCGCGCGCCCGTCGCCCGGTTGTCAGCGTGTCTGCCCCTCCCCCCCTTCCCTCACTCTGCCGCCGAGCTGGCGGTGCCCGCGTGTCCACCTGTCGGCCGGGCCTCTCGCACTCGCGACCTATGGCGCCCAGCCGCCAGCGCGCGCGCGTCGCCCGCCTGGCAGGGAGTCTGCCCCTCCCCCCCCTTCCCTAACTCGGCCGCAGAGCCGCCAGGAGCCGCGGGTCGACGAGCCCGACGGGGCTCTATCCCCTCCCCCACTTCCCTAACCCTGTCGACGAGCTGCGGGTGCCCGCGGGTCCACCTGCGGGCAGGGCCTCTCCCACTCGCGACCTCGCCCGCCGAGCCGGCAGCGCGCGCCCGTCGCCCGGCTGTCAGGCTGTCTGCCCCTCCCCCCCTCCTCCCCTAACTCGGCCGCAGAGCCGCTTGGAGCCGCGGGTCGACGAGCCCGACGGGGTTCTAGCCCCTCCCCCCCTTCCCTAATTCCCCCCCTTCCCTAACCCTGTCGACGAGCTGCGGGTGCCCGCGGGTGCACCTGCGGGCAGGGCCTCTCCCACTCGCGACCTCGCCCGCCGAGCCGCCAGCGCGCGCCCGTCGCCCGGCTCTCAGGCTGTCTGCCCCTCCCCCCCTTCCCTGACTCCCCCCCTTCCCTAACCCTGTCGACGAGCTGCGGGTGCCCGCGGGTCCACCTGCGGGCAGGGCCTCTCCCACCTGCGACCTCGCCCGCCGAGCCGCCAGCGCGCGCCCGTCGCCCGGCTGTCAGGCTGTCTGCCCCTCCCCCACTCCTCCCCTAACTCGGCCGCAGAGCCGCCAGGAGCCGCGGGTCGACGAGCCCGACGGGGTTCTATCCCCCCCCCCTTCCCTGACTTCCCCCCTTCCCTAACTCTCGACGAGCTGCGGGTGCCCGCGTGTCCACCTGCGGGCAGGGCCTCTCCCACTCGCGACCTCGCCAGCCGAGGCGCCAGCGCGCGCCCGTCGCCCGGTTGTCAGGCTGTCTGCCCCTCCCCCCCTTCCCTCACTCTGCCGCCGAGCTGGCGGTGCCCGCGTGTCCACCTGTCGGCCGGGCCTCTCGCACTCGCGACCTCTGGCGCCGAGCCGCCAGCGCGCGCGCGTCGCCCGCCTGGCAGGGACTCCGCCCCTCCTCCCCCCTTCCCTCACTCTGCCGCCGAGCTGGCGGTGCCCGCGTGTCCACCTGTCGGCCGGGCCTCTCGCACTCGCGACCTATGGCGCCCAGCCGCCAGCGCGCGCGCGTCGCCCGCCTGGCAGGGACTCCGCCCCTCCTCCCTCCTTCCCTCACTCTGCCGCCGAGCTGGCGGTGCCCGCGGGTCCAGCTGTCGGCCGGGCCTCTCCCACTCGCGACCTCGCCCGCCGAGCCGCCAGCGCGCGCCCGTCGCCCGGGTGTCAGGGTGTCTGCCCCTCCCCCCCCTTCCCTCACTCTGCCGCCGAACTGGCGGTGCCCGCGTGTCCACCTGTCGGCCGGGCCTCTCGCACTCGCGACCTATGGCGCCCAGCCGCCAGCGCGCGCGCGTCGCCCGCCTGGCAGGGAGTCTGCCCCTCCCCCCCCTTCCCTAACTCGGCCGCAGAGCCGCCAGGAGCCGCGGGTCGACGAGCCCGACGGGGCTCTATCCCCTCCCCCCCTTCCCTAACCCTGTCGACAAGCTGCGGGTGCCCGCGGGTGCACCTGCGGGCAGGGCCTCTCCCACTCGCGACCTCGCCCGCCGAGCTGCCAGCGCGCGCCCGTCGCCCGGCTGTCAGGCTGTCTGCCCCTCCCCCACTCCTCCCCTAACTCGGCCGCAGAGCCGCCAGTAGCCGCGGGTCGACGAGCCCGACGGGGTTCTATCCCCTCCCCCCCTTCCCTGACTTCCCCCCTTCCCTAACTCTCGACGAGCTGCGGGTGCCCGCGTGTCCACCTGCGGGCAGGGCCTCTCCCACTCGCGACCTCGCCAGCCGAGGCGCCAGCGCGCGCCCGTCGCCCGGTTGTCAGGCTGTCTGCCCCTCCCCCCCTTCCCTCACTCTGCCGCCGAGCTGGCGGTGCCCGCGTGTCCACCTGTCGGCCGGGCCTCTCGAACTCGCGACCTGTGGCGCCGAGCCGCCAGCGCGCGCGCGTCGCCCGCCTGGCAGGGACTCCGCCCCTCCTCCCTCCTTCCCTCACTCTGCCGCCGAGCTGGCGGTGCCCGCGGGTCCAGCTGTCGGCCGGGCCTCTCCCACTCGCGACCTCGCCCGCCGAGCCGCCAGCGCGCGCCCGTCGCCCGGGTGTCAGGGTGTCTGCCCCTCCCCCCCCTTCCCTCACTCTGCCGCCGAGCTGGCGGTGCCCGCGTGTCCACCTGTCGGCCGGGCCTCTCGCACTCGCGACCTATGGCGCCCAGCCGCCAGCGCGCGCGCGTCGCCCGCCTGGCAGGGAGTCTGCCCCTCCCCCCCCTTCCCTAACTCGGCCGCAGAGCCGCCAGGAGCCGCGGGTCGACGAGCCCGACGGGGCTCTATCCCCTCCCCCCCTTCCCTAACCCTGTCGACGAGCTGCGGGTGCCCGCGGGTCCACCTGCGGGCAGGGCCTCTCCCACTCGCGACCTCGCCCGCCGAGCCGGCAGCGCGCGCCCGTCGCCCGGCTGTCAGGCTGTCTGCCCCTCCCCCCCTCCTCCTCTAACTCGGCCGCAGAGCCGCTTGGAGCCGCGGGTCGACGAGCCCGACGGGGTTCTAGCCCCTCCCCGCCTTCCCTAATTCCCCCCCTTCCCTAACCCTGTCGACGAGCTGCGGGTGCCCGCGGGTGCACCTGCGGGCAGGGCCTCTCCCACTCGCGACCTCGCCCGCCGAGCCGCCAGCGCGCGCCCGTCGCCCGGCTGTCAGGCTGTCTGCCCCTCCCCCCCTTCCCTGACTTCCCCCCTTCCCTAACTCTCGACGAGCTGCGGGTGCCCGCGTGTCCACCTGCGGGCAGGGCCTCTCCCACTCGCGACCTCGCCCGCCGAGGCGCCAGCGCGCGCCCGTCGCCCGGTTGTCAGGCTGTCTGCCCCTCCCCCCCTTCCCTCACTCTGCCGCCGAGCTGGCGGTGCCCGCGTGTCCACCTGTCGGCCGGGCCTCTCGCACTCGCGACCTCTGGCGCCGAGCCGCCAGCGCGCGCGCGTCGCCCGCCTGGCAGGGACTCCGCCCCTCCTCCCTCCTTCCCTCACTCTGCCGCCGAGCTGGCGGTGCCCGCGTGTCCACCTGTCGGCCGGGCCTCTCGCACTCGCGACCTCTGCCGCCGAGGCGCCAGCGCGCGCGCGTCGCCCGCCTGGCAGGGACTCCGCCCCTCCTCCCTCCTTCCCTCACTCTGCCGCCGAGCTGGCGGTGCCCGCGGGTCCAGCTGTCGGCCGGGCCTCTCCCACTCGCGACCTCGCCCGCCGAGCCGCCAGCGCGCGCCCGTCGCCCGGGTGTCAGGGTGTCTGCCCCTCCCCCCCTTCCCTCACTCTGCCGCCGAGCTGGCGGTGCCCGCGTGTCCACCTGTCGGCCGGGCCTCTCGCACTCGCGACCTATGGCGCCCAGCCGCCAGCGCGCGCGCGTCGCCCGCCTGGCAGGGAGTCTGCCCCTCCCCCCCCTTCCCTAACTCGGCCGCAGAGCCGCCAGGAGCCGCGGGTCGACGAGCCCGACGGGGCTCTATCCCCTCCCCCCTTCCCTAACCCTGTCGACGAGCTGCGGGTGCCTGCGGGTCCACCTGCGGGCAGGGCCTCTCCCACTCGCGACCTCGCCCGCCGAGCCGGCAGCGCGCGCCCGTCGCCCGGCTGTCAGGCTGTCTGCCCCTCCCCCCCTCCTCCCCTAACTCGGCCCCAGAGCCGCTTGGAGCCGCGGGTCGACGAGCCCGACGGGGTTCTAGCCCCTCCCCCCCTTCCCTAACTCCCCCCCTTCCCTAACTCCCCCCCTTCCCTAACCCTGTCGACGAGCTGCGGGTGCCCACGGGTGCACCTGCGGGCAGGGCCTCTCCCACTCGCGACCTCGCCCGCCGAGCCGCCAGCGCGCGCCCGTCGCCCGGCTGTCAGGCTGTCTGCCCCTCCCCCCCTTCCCTCACTCTGCCGCCGAGCTGGCGGTGCCCGCGTGTCCACCTGTCGGCCGGGCCTCTCGCACTCGCGACCTCTGGCGCCGAGCCGCCAGCGCGCGCGCGTCGCCCGCCTGGCAGGGACTCCGCCCCTCCTCCCTCCTTCCCTCACTCTGCCGCCGAGCTGGCGGTGCCCGCGTGTCCACCTGTCGGCCGGGCCTCTCGCACTCGCGACCTCTGCCGCCGAGCCGCCAGCGCGCGCTTGTCGCCCGCCTGGCAGGGACTCCGCCCCTCCTCCCTCCTTCCCTCACTCTGCCGCCGAGCTGGCGGTGCCCGCGGGTCCAGCTGTCGGCCGGGCCTCTCCCACTCGCGACCTCGCCCGCCGAGCCGCCAGCGCGCGCCCGTCGCCCGGGTGTCAGGTTGTCTGCCCCTCCCCCCCTTCCCTCACTCTGCCGCCGAGCTGGCGGTGCCCGCGTGTCCACCTGTCGGCCGGGCCTCTCGCACTCGCGACCTATGGCGCCCAGCCGCCAGCGCGCGCGCGTCGCCCGCCTGGCAGGGAGTCTGCCCCTCCCCCCCCTTCCCTAACTCGGCCGCAGAGCCGCCAGGAGCCGCGGGTCGACGAGCCCGACGGGGCTCTATCCCCTCCCCCCCTTCCCTAACCCTGTCGACGAGCTGCGGGTGCCCGCGGGTCCACCTGCGGGCAGGGACTCTCCCACTCGCGACCTCGCCCGCCGAGCCGGCAGCGCGCGCCCGTCGCCCGGCTGTCAGGCTGTCTGCCCCTCCCCTCCTCCTCCCCTAACTCGGCCGCAGAGCCGCCTGGAGCCGCGGGTCGACGAGCCCGACGGGGTTCTAGCCCCTCCCCACCTTCCCTAACTCCGCCCCTTCCCTAACCCTGTCGACGAGCTGCGGGTGCCCGCGGGTGCACCTGCGGGCAGGGCCTCTCCCACTCGCGACCTCGCCCGCCGAGCCGCCAGCGCGCGCCCGTAGCCCGGCTGTCAGGCTGTCTGCCCCTCCCCCACTCCTCCCCTAACTCGGCCGCAGAGCCGCCAGGAGCCGCGGGTCGACGAGCCCGACGGGGTTCTATCCCCTCCCCCCCTTCCCTGACTTCCCCCCTTCCCTAACTCTCGACGAGCTGCGGGTGCCCGCGTGTCCCCCTGCGGGCAGGGCCTCTCCCACTCGCGACCTCGCCAGCCGAGGCGCCAGCGCGCGCCCGTCGCCCGGTTGTCAGGCTGTCTGCCCCTCCCCCCCTTCCCTCACTCTGCCGCCGAGCTGGCGGTGCCCGCGTGTCCACCTGTCGGCCGGGCCTCTCGCACTCGCGACCTCTGGCGCCGAGCCGCCAGCGCGCGCGCGTCGCCCGCCTGGCAGGGACTCCGCCCCTCCTCCCTCCTTCCCTCACTCTGCCGCCGAGCTGGCGGTGCCCGCGTGTCCACCTGTCGGCCGGGCCTCTCGCACTCGCGACCTCTGCCGCCGAGCCGCCAGCGCGCGCGCGTCGCCCGCCTGGCAGGGACTCCCCCCCTCCTCCCTCCTTCCCTCATTCTGCCGCCGAGCTGGCGGTGCCCGCGGGTCCAGCTGTCGGCCGGAACTCTCCCACTCGCGACCTCGCCCGCCGAGCCGCCAGCGCGCGCCCGTCGCCCGGGTGTCAGGGTGTCTGCCCCTCCCCCCCCTTCCCTCACTCTGCCGCCGAGCTGGCGGTGCCCGCGTGTCCACCTGTCGGCCGGGCCTCTCGCACTCGCGACCTATGGCGCCCAGCCGCCAGCGCGCGCGCGTCGCCCGCCTGGCAGGGAGTCTGCCCCTCCCCCCCCTTCCCTAACTCGGCCGCAGAGCCGCCAGGAGCCGCGGGTCGACGAGCCCGACGGGGCTCTATCCCCTCCCCCCCTTCCCTAAACCTGTCGACGAGCTGCGGGTGCCCGCGGGTCCACCTGCGGGCAGGGCCTCTCCCACTCGCGAACTCGCCCGCCGAGCCGGCAGCGCGCGCCCGTCGCCCGGCTGTCAGGCTGTCTGCCCCTCCCCCCCTCCTCCCCTAACTCGGCCGCAGAGCCGCTTGGAGCCGCGGGTCGACGAGCCCGACGGGGTTCTAGCCCCTCCCCCCCTTCCCTAATTCCCCCCCTTCCCTAACCCTGTCGACGAGCTGCGGGTGCCCGCGGGTGCACCTGCGGGCAGGGCCTCTCCCACTCGCGACCTCGCCCGCCGAGCCGCCAGCGCGCGCCCGTCGCCCGGCTGTCAGGCTGTCTGCCCCTCCCCCCCTTCCCTGACTCCCCCCCTTCCCTAACCCTGTCGACGAGCTGGCGGTGCCCGCGGGTCCACCTGTCGGCCGGGCCTCTCGCACTCGCGACCCCTGCCGCCGAGACGCCGGCACGCGCGCGTCGCCAGCCTGGCAGGGACTCTGCCCCTCCTCCCTCCTTCCCTCACTCTGTCGACGAGCTGGCGGTGCCCGCGTGTCCACCTGTCGGCCGGGCCTCCCACACTCGCGACCTCTGCCGCCGAGCCGCCAGCGCGCGCGCGTCGCCCGCCTGGCAGGGACTCCGCCCCTCCTCCCTCCTTCCCTCACTCTGCCGCCGAGCTGGCGGTGCCCGCGGGTCCAGCTGTCGGCCGGGCCTCTCCCACTCGCGACCTCGCCCGCCGAGCCGCCAGCGCGCTCCCGTCGCCCGGTTGTCAGGCTGTCTGCCCCTCCCCCCTTCCCTCACTCTGCCGCCGAGCTGGCGGTGCCCGCGTGTCCACCTGTCGGCCGGGCCTCTCGCACTCGCGACATCTGGCGCCGAGCCGCCAGCGCGCGCGCGTCGCCCGCCTGGCAGGGACTCCGCCCCTCCTCCCTCCTTCCCTCACTCTGCCGCCGAGCTGGCGGTGCCCGCGTGTCCACCTGTCGGCCGGGCCTCTCGCACTCGCGACCTCTGCCGCCGAGCCGCCAGCGCGCGCGCGTCGCCCGCCTGGCAGGGACTCCGCCCCTCCTCCCTCCTTCCCTCACTCTGCCGCCGAGCTGGCGGTGCCCGCGGGTCCAGCTGTCGGCCGGGCCTCTCGCACTCGCGACCTCTGTCGCCGAGCCGCCAGCGCGCGCGCGTCGCCCGCCTGGCAGGGACTCTGCCCCTCCTCCCTCCTTCCCTCACTCTGCCGCCGAGCTGGCGGTGCCCGCGGGTCCACCTGTCGGCCGGGCCTCTCGCACTCGCGACCCCTGCCGCCGAGACGCCGGCACGCGCGCGTCGCCAGCCTGGCAGGGACTCTGCCCCTCCTCCCTCCTTCCCTCACTCTGCCGCCGAGCTGGCGGTGCCCGCGGGTCCAGCTGTCGGCCGGGCCTCTCCCACTCGCGACCTCGCCCGCCGAGGCGCCAGCGCGCGCCCGTCGCCCGGTTGTCAGGGTGTCTGCCCCCCCCCCTTCCCTCACTCTGCCGCCGAGCTGGCGGTGCCCGCGTGTCCACCTGTCGGCCGGGCCTCTCGCACTCGCGACCTATGGCGCCCAGCCGCCAGCGCGCGCGCGTCGCCCGCCTGGCAGGGAGTCTGCCCCTCCCCCCCCTTCCCTAACTCGGCCGCAGAGCCGCCAGGAGCCGCGGGTCGACGAGCCCGACGGGGCTCTATCCCCTCCCCCCCTTCCCTAACCCTGTCGACGAGCTGCGGGTGCCCGCGGGTCCACCTGCGGGCAGGGCCTCTCCCACTCGCGACCTCGCCCGCCGAGCCGCCAGCGCGCGCCCGTCGCCCGGCTGTCAGGCTGTCTGCCCCTCCCCCACTCCTCTCCTAACTCGGCCGCAGAGCCGCCAGGAGCCGCGGGTCGACGAGCCCGACGGGGTTCTATCCCCTCCCCCCCTTCCCTAACTCCCCCCCTTCCCTAACTCTCGACGAGCTGCGGGTGTCCGCGTGTCCACCTGCGGGCAGGGCCTCTCCCACTCGCGACCTCGCCCGCCGAGCCGCCAGCGCTCGCCCGTCGCCCGGCTGTCAGGCTGTCTGCGCCTCCCCCCCCTTCCCTCATTCTGCCGCCGAGCTGGCGGTGCCCGCGTGTCCACCTGTCGGCCGGGCCTCTCGCACTCGCGACCTCTGTCGCCGAGCCGCCAGCGCGCGCGCGTCGCCCGCCTGGCAGGGACTCTGCCCCTCTTCCCTCCTTCCCTCACTCTGTCGACGAGCTGGCGGTGCCCGCGGGTCCACCTGTCGGCCGGGCCTCTCGCACTCGCGACCCCTGCCGCCGAGACGCCGGCACGCGCGCGTCGCCAGCCTGGCAGGGACTCTGCCCCTCCTCCCTCCTTCCCTCACTCTGTCGACGAGCTGGCGGTGCCCGCGTGTCCACCTGTCGGCCGGGCCTCCCACACTCGCGACCTCTGCCGCCGAGCCGCCAGCGCGCGCGCGTCGCCCGCCTGGCAGGGACTCCGCCCCTCCTCCCTCCTTCCCTCACTCTGCCGCCGAGCTGGCGGTGCCCGCGGGTCCAGCTGTCGGCCGGGCCTCTCCCACTCGCGACCTCGCCCGCCGAGCCGCCAGCGCGCGCCCGTCGCCCGGTTGTCAGGCTGTCTGCCCCTCCCCCCCTTCCCTCACTCTGCCGCCGAGCTGGCGGTGCCCGCGTGTCCACCTGTCGGCCGGGCCTCTCGCACTCGCGACATCTGGCGCCGAGCCGCCAGCGCGCGCGCGTCGCCCGCCTGGCAGGGACTCCGCCCCTCCTCCCTCCTTCCCTCACTCTGCCGCCGAGCTGGCGGTGCCCGCGTGTCCACCTGTCGGCCGGGCCTCTCGCACTCGCGACCTCTGCCGCCGAGCCGCCAGCGCGCGCGCGTCGCCCGCCTGGCAGGGACTCCGCCCCTCCTCCCTCCTTCCCTCACTCTGCCGCCGAGCTGGCGGTGCCCGCGGGTCCAGCTGTCGGCCGGGCCTCTCGCACTCGCGACCTCTGTCGCCGAGCCGCCAGCGCGCGCGCGTCGCCCGCCTGGCAGGGACTCTGCCCCTCCTCCCTCCTTCCCTCACTCTGCCGCCGAGCTGGCGGTGCCCGCGGGTCCACCTGTCGGCCGGGCCTCTCGCACTCGCGACCCCTGCCGCCGAGACGCCGGCACGCGCGCGTCGCCAGCCTGGCAGGGACTCTGCCCCTCCTCCCTCCTTCCCTCACTCTGCCGCCGAGCTGGCGGTGCCCGCGGGTCCAGCTGTCGGCCGGGCCTCTCCCACTCGCGACCTCGCCCGCCGAGGCGCCAGCGCGCGCCCGTCGCCCGGTTGTCAGGGTGTCTGCCCCTCCCCCCCCTTCCCTCACTCTGCCGCCGAGCTGGCGGTGCCCGCGTGTCCACCTGTCGGCCGGGCCTCTCGCACTCGCGACCTATGGCGCCCAGCCGCCAGCGTGCGCGCGTCGCCCGCCTGGCAGGGAGTCTGCCCCTCCCCCCCCTTCCCTAACTCGGCCGCAGAGCCGCCAGGAGCCGCGGGTCGACGAGCCCGACGGGGCTCTATCCCCTCCCCCCCTTCCCTAACCCTGTCGACGAGCTGCGGGTGCCCGCGGGTCCACCTGCGGGCAGGGCCTCTCCCACTCGCGACCTCGCCCGCCGAGCCGCCAGCGCGCGCCCGTCGCCCGGCTGTCAGGCTGTCTGCCCCTCCCCCACTCCTCCCCTAACTCGGCCGCAGAGCCGCCAGGAGCCGAGGGTCGACGAGCCCGACGGGGTTCTATCCCCTCCGCCCCTTCCCTAACTCCCCCCCTTCCCTAACTCTCGACGAGCTGCGGGTGCCCGCGTGTCCACCTGCGGGCAGGGCCTCTCCCACTCGCGACCTCGCCCGCCGAGCCGCCAGCGCTCGCCCGTCGCCCGGCTGTCAGGCTGTCTGCGCCTCCCCCTCCTTCCCTCACTCTGCCGCCGAGCTGGCGGTGCCCGCGGGTCCACCTGTCGGCCGGGCCTCTCGCACTCGCGACCCCTGCCGCCGAGACGCCGGCACGCGCGCGTCGCCAGCCTGGCAGGGACTCTGCCCCTCCTCCCTCCTTCCCTCACTCTGTCGACAAGCTGGCGGTGCCCGCGTGTCCACCTGTCGGCCGGGCCTCTCGCACTCGCGACCTCTGCCGCCGAGCCGCCAGCGCGCGCGCGTCGCCCGCCTGGCAGGGACTCCGCCCCTCCTCCCTCCTTCCCTCACTCTGCCGCCGAGCTGGCGGTGCCCGCGGGTCCAGCTGTCGGCCGGGCCTCTCCCACTCGCGACCTCGCCCGCCGAGCCGCCAGCGCGCGCCCGTCGCCCGGTTGTCAGGGTGTCTGCCCCTCCCCCCCCTTCCCTCACTCTGCCGCCGAGCTGGCGGTGCCCGCGTGTCCACCTGTCGGCCGGGCCTCTCGCACTCGCGACCTATGGCGCCCAGCCGCCAGCGCGCGCGCGTCGCCCGCCTGGCAGGGAGTCTGCCCCTCCCCCCCTTCCCTAACTCGGCCGCAGAGCCGCCAGGAGCCGCGGGTCGACGAGCCCGACGGGGCTCTATCCCCTCCCCCCCTTCCCTAACCCTGTCGACGAGCTGCGGGTGCCCGCGGGTCCACCTGCGGGCAGGGCCTCTCCCACTCGCGACCTCGCCCGCCTAGCCGCCAGCGCGCGCCCGTCGCCCGGCTGTCAGGCTGTCTGCCCCTCCCCCACTCCTCCCCTAACTCGGCCGCAGAGCCGCCAGGAGCCGCGGGTCGACGAGCCCGACGGGGTTCTATCCCCTCCCCCCCTTCCCTGACTTCCCCCCTTCCCTAACTCTCGACGAGCTGCGGGTGCCCGCGTGTCCACCTGCGGGCAGGGCCTCTCCCACTCGCGACCTCGCCAGCCGAGGCGCCAGCGCGCGCCCGTCGCCCGGTTGTCAGGCTGTCTGCCCCTCCCCCCCTTCCCTCACTCTGCCGCCGAGCTGGCGGTGCCCGCGTGTCCACCTGTCGGCCGGGCCTCTCGCACTCGCGACCTCTGGCGCCGAGCCGCCAGCGCGCGCGCGTCGCCCGCCTGGCTGGGACTCCGCCCCTCCTCCCTCCTTCCCTCACTCTGCCGCCGAGCTGGCGGTGCCCGCGTGTCCACCTGTCGGCCGGGCCTCTCGCACTCGCGACCTCTGCCGCCGAGCCGCCAGCGCGCGCGCGTCGCCCGCCTGGCAGGGACTCCGCCCCTCCTCCCTCCTTCCCTCACTATGCCGCCGAGCTGGCGGTGCCCGCGGGTCCAGCTGTCGGCCGGGCCTCTCCCACTCGCGACCTCGCCCGCCGAGGCGCCAGCGCGCGCCCGTCGCCCGGTTGTCAGGGTGTCTGCCCCTCCCCCCCCTTCCCTCACTCTGCCGCCGAGCTGGCGGTGCCCGCGTGTCCACCTGTCGGCCGGGCCTCTCGCACTCGCGACCTATGGCGCCCAGCCGCCAGCGCGCGCGCGTCGCCCGCCTGGCAGGGAGTCTGCCCCTCCCCCCCCTTCCCTAACTGGGCCGCAGAGCCGCCAGGAGCTGCGGGTCGACGAGCCCGACGGGGCTCTATCCCCTCCCCCCCTTCCCTAACCCTGTCGACGAGCTGCAGGTGCCCGCGGGTCCACCTGCGGGCAGGGCCTCTCCCACTCGCGACATCGCCCGCCGAGCCGCCAGCGCGCGCCCGTCGCCCGGCTGTCAGGCTGTCTGCCCCTCCCCCACTCCTCCCCTAACTCGGCCGCAGAGCCGCCAGGAGCCGCGGGTCGACGAGCCCGACGGGGTTCTATCCCCTCCCCGCCTTCCCTAACTCCCCCCCTTCCCTAACTCTCGATGAGCTGCGGGTGCCCGCGTGTCCACCTGCGGGCAGGGCCTCTCCCACTCGCGACCTCGCCCGCCGAGCCGCCAGCGCTCGCCCGTCGCCCGGCTGTCAGGCTGTCTGCGCCTCCCCCCCCTTCCCTCATTCTGCCGCCGAGCTGGCGGTGCCCGCGTGTCCACCTGTCGGCCGGGCCTCTCGCACTCGCGACCTCTGTCGCCGAGCCGCCAGCGCGCGCGCGTCGCCCGCCTGGCAGGGACTCTGCCCCTCCTCCCTCCTTCCCTCACTCTGCCGCCGAGCTGGCGGTGCCTGCTGGTCCAGCTGTCGGCCGGGCCTCTCCCACTCGCGACCTCGCCCGACGAGCCGCCAGCGCTCGCCCGTCGCCCGGCTGTCAGGCTGTCTGCGCCTCCCCCCCCTTCCCTCATTCTGCCGCCGAGCTGGCGGTGCCCGCGTGTCCACCTGTCGGCCGGGCCTCTCGCACTCGCGACCTCTGTCGCCGAGCCGCCAGCGCGCGCGCGTCGCTCGCCTGGCAGGGACTCTGCCCCTCCTCCCTCCTTCCCTCACTCTGCCGCCGAGCTGGCGGTGCCCGCGGGTCCACCTGTCGGCCGGGCCTCTCGCACTCGCGACCCCTGCCGCCGAGACGCCGGCACGCGCGCGTCGCCAGCCTGGCAGGGACTCTGCCCCTCCTCCCTCCTTCCCTCACTCTGTCGACGAGCTGGCGGTGCCCGCGTGTCCACCTGTCGGCCGGGCCTCTCGCACTCGCGACCTCTGGCGCCGAGCCGCCAGCGCGCGCGCGTCGCCCGCCTGGCAGGGACTCCGCCCCTCCTCCCTCCTTCCCTCACTCTGCCGCCGAGCTGGCGGTGCCCGCGGGTCCAGCTGTCGGCCGGGCCTCTCCCACTCGCGACCTCGCCCGCCGAGCCGCCAGCGCGCGCCCGTCGCCCGGTTGTCAGGGTGTCTGCCCCTCCACCCCCTTCCCTCACTCTGCCGCCGAGCTGGCGGTGCCCGCGTGTCCACCTGTCGGCCGGGCCTCTCGCACTCGCGACCTATGGCGCCCAGCCGCCAGCGCGCGCGCGTCGCCCGCCTGGCAGGGAGTCTGCCCCTCCCCCCCTTCCCTAACTCGGCCGCAGAGCCGCCAGGAGCCGCGGGTCGACGAGCCCGACGGGGCTCTATCCCCTCCCCCCCTTCCCTAACCCTGTCGACGAGCTGCGGGTGCCCGCGGGTCCACCTGCGGGCAGGGCCTCTCCCACTCGCGACCTCGCCCGCCGAGCCGCCAGCGCGCGCCCGTCGCCCGGCTGTCAGGCTGTCTGCCCCTCCCCCACTCCTCCCCTAACTCGGCCGCAGAGCCGCCAGGAGCCGCGGGTCGACGAGCCCGACGGGGTTCTATCCCCTCCCCCCCTTCCCTGACTTCCCCCCTTCCCTAACTCTCGACGAGCTGCGGGTGCCCGCGTGTCCACCTGCGGGCAGGGCCTCTCCCACTCGCGACCTCGCCAGCCGAGGCGCCAGCGCGCGCCCGTCGCCCGGTTTTCAGGCTGTCTGCCCCTCCCTCCCTTCCCTCACTCTGCCGCCGAGCTGGCGGTGCCCGCGTGTCCACCTGTCGGCCGGGCCTCTCGCACTCGCGACCTCTGGCGCCGAGCCGCCAGCGCGCGCGCGTCGCCCGCCTGGCAGGGACTCCGCCCCTCCTCCCTCCTTCCCTCACTCTGCCGCCGAGCTGGCGGTGCCCGCGTGTCCACCTGTCGGCCGGGCCTCTCGCACTCGCGACCTCTGCCGCCGAGCCGCCAGCGCGCGCGCGTCGCCCGCCTGGCAGGGACTCCGCCCCTCCTCCCTCCTTCCCTCACTCTGCCGCCGAGCTGGCGGTGCCCGCGGGTCCAGCTGTCGGCCGGGCCTCTCCCACTCGCGACCTCGCCCGCCGAGCCGCCAGCGCGCGCCCGTCGCCCGGTTGTCAGGGTGTCTGCCCCTCCCCCCCCTTCCCTCACTCTGCCGCCGAGCTGGCGGTGCCCGCGTGTCCACCTGTCGGCCGGGCCTCTCGCACTGGCGACCTATGGCGCCCAGCCGCCAGCGCACGAGCGTCGCCCGCCTGGCAGGGAGTCTGCCCCTCCCCCCCTCCCTAACTCGGCCGCAGAGCCGCCAGGAGCCGCGGGTCGACGAGCCCGACGGGGCTCTATCCCCTCCCCCCCTTCCCTAACCCTGTCGACGAGCTGCGGGTGCCCGCGGGTCCACCTGCGGGCAGGGCCTCTCCCACTCGCGACCTCGCCCGCCGAGCCGCCAGCGCGCGCCCGTCGCCCGGCTGTCAGGCTGTCTGCCCCTCCCCCACTCCTCCCCTAACTCGGCCGCAGAGCCGCCAGGAGCCGCGGGTCGACGAGCCCGACGGGGTTCTATCCCCTCCCCCCCTTCCCTGACTTCCCCCCTTCCCTAACTCTCGACGAGCTGCGGGTGCCCGCGTGTCCACCTGCGGGCAGGGCCTCTCCCACTCGCGACCTCGCCAGCCGAGGCGCCAGCGCGCGCCCGTCGCCAGGTTGTCAGGCTGTCTGCCCCTCCCCCCCTTCCCTCACTCTGCCGCCGAGCTGGCGGTGCCCGCGTGTCCACCTGTCGGCCGGGCCTCTCGCACTCGCGACCTCTGGCGCCGAGCCGCCAGCGCGCGCGCGTCGCCCGCCTGGAAGGGACTCCGCCCCTCCTCCCTCCTTCCCTCACTCTGCCGCCGAGCTGGCGGTGCCCGCGTGTCCACCTGTCGGCCGGGCCTCTCGCACTCGCGACCTCTGCCGCCGAGCCGCCAGCGCGCGCGCGTCACCCACCTGGCAGGGACTCCGCCCCTCCTCCCTCCTTCCCTCACTCTGCCGCCGAGCTGGCGGTGCCCGCGGGTCCAGCTGTCGGCCGGGCCTCTCCCACTCGCGACCTCGCCCGCCGAGCCGCCAGCGCGCGCCCGTCGCCCGGTTGTCAGGGTGTCTGCCCCTCCCCCCTCTTCCCTCACTCTGCCGCCGAGCTGGCGGTGCCCGCGTGTCCACCTGTCGGCCGGGCCTCTCGCACTTGCGACCTATGGCGCCCAGCCGCCAGCGCGCGCGCGTCGCCCGCCTGGCAGGGAGTCTGCCCCTCCCCCCCCTTCCCTAACTCGGCCGCAGAGCCGCCAGGAGCCGCGGGTCGACGAGCCCGACGGGGCTCTATCCCCTCCCCCCCTTCCCTAACCCTGTCGACGAGCTGCGGGTGCCCGCGGGTCCACCTGCGGGCAGGGCCTCTCCCACTCGCGACCTCGCCCGCCGAGCCGCCAGCGCACGCCCGTCGCCCGGCTGTCAGGCTGTCTGCCCCTCCCCCACTCCTCCCCTAACTCGGCCGCAGAGCCGCCAGGAGCCGCGGGTCGACGAGCCCGACGGGGTTCTATCCCCTCCCCCCCTTCCTTAACTCCCCCCCTTCCCTAACTCTCGACGAGCTGCGGGTGCCCGCGTGTCCACCTGCGGGCAGGGCCTCTCCCACTCGCGACCTCGCCCGCCGAGCCGCCAGCGCGCGCCCGTCGCCCGGCTGTCAGGCTGTCTGCGCCTCCCCCCCCTTCCCTCATTCTGCCGCCGAGCTGGCGGTGCCCGCGTGTCCACCTGTCGGCCGGGCCTCTCGCACTCGCGACCTCTGTCGCCGAGCCGCCAGCGCGCGCGCGTCGCCCGCCTGGCAGGGACTCTGCCCCTCCTCCCTCCTTCCCTCACTCTGTCGACGAGCTGGCGGTGCCCGCGGGTCCACCTGTCGGCCGGGCCTCTCGCACTCGCGACCCCTGCCGCCGAGACGCCGGCACGCGCGCGTCGCCAGCCTGGCAGGGACTCCGCCCCTCCTCCCACCTTCCCTCACTCTGTCGACGAGCTGGCGGTGCCCGCGTGTCCACCTGTCGGCCGGGCCTCTCGCACTCACGACCTCTGCCGCCGAGCCGCCAGCGCGCGCGTGTCGCCCGCCTGGCAGGGACTCCGCCCCTCCTCCCTCCTTCCCTCACTCTGCCGCCGAGCTGGCGGTGCCCGCGGGTCCAGCTGTCGGCCGGGCCTCTCCCACTCGCGACCTCGCCCGCCGAGCCGCCAGCGCGCGCCCGTCGCCCGGTTGTCAGGGTGTCTGCCCCTCCCCCCCCTTCCCTCACTCTGCCGCCGAGCTGGCGGTGCCCGCGTGTCCACCTGTCGGCCGGGCCTCTCGCACTCGCGACCTATGGCGCCCAGCCGCCAGCGCGCGCGCGTCGCCCGCCTGGCAGGGAGTCTGCCCCTCGCCCCCTTCCCTAACTCGGCCGCAGAGCCGCCAGGAGCCGCGGGTCGACGAGCCCGACGGGGCTCTATCCCCTACCCCCCTTCCCTAACCCTGTCGACGAGCTGCGGGTGCCCGCGGGTCCACCTGCGGGCAGGGCCTCTCCCACTCGCGACCTCGCCCGCCGAGCCGCCAGCGCGCGCCCGTCGCCCGGCTGTCAGGCTGTCTGCCCCTCCCCCACTCCTCCCCTAACTCGGCCGCAGAGCCGCCAGGAGCCGCGGGTCGACGAGCCCGACGGGGTTCTATCCCCTCCCCCCCTTCCCTGACTTCCCCCCTTCCCTAACTCTCGACGAGCTGCGGTTGCCCGCGTGTCCACCTGCGGGCAGGGCCTCTCCCACTCGCGACCTCGCCAGCCGAGGCGCCAGCGCGCGCCCGTCGCCCGGTTGTCAGGCTGTCTGCCCCTCCCCCCCTTCCCTCACTCTGCCGCCGAGCTGGCGGTGCCCGCGTGTCCACCTGTCGGCCGGGCCTCTCGCACTCGCGACCTCTGCCGCCGAGCCTCCAGCGCGCGCGCGTCGCCCGCCTGGCAGGGACTCCGCCCCTCCTCCCTCCTTCCCTCACTCTGCCGCCGAGCTGGCGGTGCCCGCGGGTCCAGCTGTCGGCCGGGCCTCTCCCACTCGCGACCTCGCCCGCCGAGCCGCCAGCGCGCGCCCGTCGCCCGGTTGTCAGGGTGTCTGCCCCTCCCCCCCCTTCCCTCACTCTGCCGCCGAGCTGGCGGTGCCCGCGTGTCCACCTGTCGGCCGGGCCTCTCGCACTCGCGACCTATGGCGCCCAGCCCCCAGCGCGCGCGCGTCGCCCGCCTGGCAGGGAGTCTGCCCCTCCCCCCCTTCCCTAACTCGGCCGCAGAGCCGCCAGGAGCCGCGGGTCGACGAGCCCGACGGGGCTCTATCCCCTCCCCCCCTTCCCTAACCCTGTCGACGAGCTGCGGGTGCCCGCGGGTCCACCTGCGGGCAGGGCCTCTCCCACTCGCGACCTCGCCCGCCGAGCCGCCAGCGCGCGCCCGTCGCCCGGCTGTCAGGCTGTCTGCCCCTCCCCCACTCCTCCCCTAACTCGGCCGCAGAGCCGCCAGGAGCCGCGGGTCGACGAGCCCGACGGGGTTCTATCCCCTCCCCCCCTTCCCTGACTTCCCCCCTTCCCTAACTCTCGACGAGCTGCGGGTGCCCGCGTGTCCACCTGCGGGCAGGGCCTCTCCCACTCGCGACCTCGCCAGCCGAGGCGCCAGCGCGCGCCCGTCGCCCGGTTGTCAGGCTGTCTGCCCCTCCCCCCCTTCCATCACTCTGCCGCCGAGCTGGCGGTGCCCGCGTGTCCACCTGTCGGCCGGGCCTCTCGCACTCGCGACTTCTGGCGCCGAGCCGCCAGCGCGCGCGCGTCGCCCGCCTGGCAGGGACTCCGCCCCTCCTCCCTCCTTCCCTCACTCTGCCGCCGAGCTGGCGGTGCCCGCGTGTCCACCTGTCGGCCGGGCCTCTCGCACTCGCGACCTATGGCGCCCAGCCGCCAGCGCGCGCGCGTCGCCCGCCTGGCAGGGAGTCTGCCCCTCCCCCCCCTTCCCTAACTCGGCCGCAGAGCCGCCAGGAGCCGCGGGTCGACGAGCCCGACGGGGCTCTATCCCCTCCCCCCCTTCCCTAACCCTGTCGACGAGCTGCGGGTGCCCGCGGGTCCACCTGCGGGCAGGGCCTCTCCCACTCGCGACCTCGCCCGCCGAGCCGCCAGCGCGCGCCCGTCGCCCGGCTGTCAGGCTGTCTGCCCCTCCCCCACTCCTCCCCTAACTCGGCCGCAGAGCCGCCAGGAGCCGCGGGTCGACGAGCCCGACGGGGTTCTATCCCCTCCCCCCCTTCCCTGACTCCCCCCCTTCCCTAACTCTCGACGAGCTGCGCGTGCCCGCGTGTCCACCTGCGGGCAGGGCCTCTCCCACTCGCGACCTCGCCCGCCGAGCTGCCAGCGCTCGCCCGTCGCCCGGCTGTCAGGCTGTCTGCGCCTCCCCCCCCTTCCCTCATTCTGCCGCCGAGCTGGCGGTGCCCGCGTGTCCACCTGTCGGCCGGGCCTCTCGCACTCGCGACCCCTGCCGCCGAGACGCCGGCACGCGCGCGTCGCCAGCCTGGCAGGGACTCCGCCCCTCCTCCCACCTTCCCTCACTCTGTCGACGAGCTGGCGGTGCCCGCGTGTCCACCTGTCGGCCGGGCCTCTCGCACTCACGACCTCTGCCGCCGAGCCGCCAGCGCGCGCGCGTCGCCCGCCTGGCAGGGACTCCGCCCCTCCTCCCTCCTTCCCTCACTCTGCCGCCGAGCTGGCGGTGCCCGCGGGTCCAGCTGTCGGCCGGGCCTCTCCCACTCGCGACCTCGCCCGCCGAGCCGCCAGCGCGCGCCCGTCGCCCGGTTGTCAGGGTGTCTGCCCCTCCCCCCCCTTCCCTCACTCTGCCGCCGAGCTGGCGGTGCCCGCGTGTCCACCTGTCGGCCGGGCCTCTCGCACTCGCGACCTATGGCGCCCAGCCGCCAGCGCGCGCGCGTCGCCCGCCTGGCAGGGAGTCTGCCCCTCGCCCCCTTCCCTAACTCGGCCGCAGAGCCGCCAGGAGCCGCGGGTCGACGAGCCCGACGGGGCTTTATCCCCTACCCCCCTTCCCTAACCCTGTCGACGAGCTGCGGGTGCCCGCGGGTCCACCTGCGGGCAGGGCCTCTCCCACTCGCGACCTCGCCCGCCGAGCCGCCAGCGCGCGCCCGTCGCCCGGCTGTCAGGCTGTCTGCCCCTCCCCCACTTCTCCCCTAACTCGGCCGCAGAGCCGCCAGGAGCCGCGGGTCGACGAGCCCGACGGGGTTCTATCCCCTCCCCCCCTTCCCTGACTTCCCCCCTTCCCTAACTCTCGACGAGCTGCGGTTGCCCGCGTGTCCACCTGCGGGCAGGGCCTCTCCCACTCGCGACCTCGCCAGCCGAGGCGCCAGCGCGCGCCCGTCGCCCGGTTGTCAGGCTGTCTGCCCCTCCCCCCCTTCCCTCACTCTGCCGCCGAGCTGGCGGTGCCCGCGTGTCCACCTGTCGGCCGGGCCTCTCGCACTCGCGACCTCTGGCGCCGAGCCGCCAGCGCGCGCGCGTCGCCCGCCTGGCAGGGACTCCGCCCCTCCTCCCTCCTTCCCTCACTCTGCCGCCGAGCTGGCGGTGCCCGCGTGTCCACCTGTCGGCCGGGCCTCTCGCACTCGCGACCTCTGCCGCCGAGCCGCCAGCGCGCGCGCGTCGCCCGCCTGGCAGGGACTCCGCCCCTCCTCCCTCCTTCCCTCACTCTGCCGCCGAGCTGGCGGTGCCCGCGGGTCCAGCTGTCGGCCGGGCCTCTCCCACTCGCGACCTCGCCCGCCGAGCCGCCAGCGCGCGCCCGTCGCCCGGTTGTCAGGGTGTCTGCCCCTCCCCCCCCTTCCCTCACTCTGCCGCCGAGCTGGCGGTGCCCGCGTGTCCACCTGTCGGCCGGGCCTCTCGCACTCGCGACCTATGGCGCCCAGCCCCCAGCGCGCGCGCGTCGCCCGCCTGGCAGGGAGTCTGCCCCTCCCCCCCTTCCCTAACTCGGCCGCAGAGCCGCCAGGAGCCGCGGGTCGACGAGCCCGACGGGGCTCTATCCCCTCCCCCCCTTCCCTAAACCTGTCGACGAGCTGCGGGTGCCCGCGGGTCCACCTGCGGGCAGGGCCTCTCCCACTCGCGACCTCGCCCGCCGAGCCGCCAGCGCGCGCCCGTCGCCCGGCTGTCAGGCTGTCTGCCCCTCCCCCACTCCTCCCCTAACTCGGCCGCAGAGCCGCCAGGAGCCGCGGGTCGACGAGCCCGACGGGGTTCTATCCCCTCCCCCCCTTCCCTGACTTCCCCCCTTCCCTAACTCTCGACGAGCTGCGGGTGCCCGCGTGTCCACCTGCGGGCAGGGCCTCTCCCACTCGCGACCTCGCCAGCCGAGGCGCCAGCGCGCGCCCGTCGCCCGGTTGTCAGGCTGTCTGCCCCTCCCCCCCTTCCATCACTCTGCCGCCGAGCTGGCGGTGCCCGCGTGTCCACCTGTCGGCCGGGCCTCTCGCACTCGCGACTTCTGGCGCCGAGCCGCCAGCGCGCGCGCGTCGCCCGCCTGGCAGGGACTCCGCCCCTCCTCCCTCCTTCCCTCACTCTGCCGCCGAGCTGGCGGTGCCCGCGTGTCCACCTGTCGGCCGGGCCTCTCGCACTCGCGACCTATGGCGCCCAGCCGCCAGCGCGCGCGCGTCGCCCGCCTGGCAGGGAGTCTGCCCCTCCCCCCCCTTCCCTAACTCGGCCGCAGAGCCGCCAGGAGCCGCGGGTCGACGAGCCCGACGGGGCTCTATCCCCTCCCCCCCTTCCCTAACCCTGTCGACGAGCTGCGGGTGCCCGCGGGTCCACCTGCGGGCAGGGCCTCTCCCACTCGCGACCTCGCCCGCCGAGCCGCCAGCGCGCGCCCGTCGCCCGGCTGTCAGGCTGTCTGCCCCTCCCCCACTCCTCCCCTAACTCGGCCGCAGAGCCGCCAGGAGCCGCGGGTCGACGAGCCCGACGGGGTTCTATCCCCTCCCCCCCTTCCCTGACTCCCCCCCTTCCCTAACTCTCGACGAGCTGCGGGTGCCCGCGTGTCCACCTGCGGGCAGGGCCTCTCCCACTCGCGACCTCGCCCGCCGAGCTGCCAGCGCTCGCCCGTCGCCCGGCTGTCAGGCTGTCTGCGCCTCCCCCCCCTTCCCTCATTCTGCCGCCGAGCTGGCGGTGCCCGCGTGTCCACCTGTCGGCCGGGCCTCTCGCACTCGCGACCTCTGTCGCCGAGCCGCCAGCGCGCCCGCGTCGCCCGCCTGGCAGGGACTCTGCCCCTCCTCCCTCCTTCCCTCACTCTGCCGCCGAGCTGGCGGTGCCCGCGGGTCCACCTGTCGGCCGGGCCTCTCGCACTCGCGACCCCTGCCGCCGAGACGCCGGCACGCGCGCGTCGCCAGCCTGGCAGGGACTCTGCCCCTCCTCCCTCCTTCCCTCACTCTGTCGACGAGCTGGCGGTGCCCGCGTGTCCACCTGTCGGCCGGGCCTCTCGCACTCGCGACCTCTGCCGCCGAGCCGCCAGCGCGCGCGCGTCGCCCGCCTGGCAGGGACTCCGCCCCTCCTCCCTCCTTCCCTCACTCTGCCGCCGAGCTGGCGGTGCCCGCGGGTCCAGCTGTCGGCCGGGCCTCTCCCACTCGCGACCTCGCCCGCCGAGCCGCCAGCGCGCGCCCTTCGCCCGGTTGTCAGGGTGTCTGCCCCTCCCCCCCCTTCCCTCACTCTGCCGCCGAGCTGGCGGTGCCCGCGTGTCCACCTGTCGGCCGGGCCTCTCGCACTCGCGACCTATGGCGCCCAGCCGCCAGCGCGCGCGCGTCGCCCGCCTGGCAGGGAGTCTGCCCCTCCCCCCCTTCCCTAACTCGGCCGCAGAGCCGCCAGGAGCCGCGGGTCGACGAGCCCGACGGGGCTCTATCCCCTCCCCCCCTTCCCTAAACCTGTCGACGAGCTGCGGGTGCCCGCGGGTCCACCTGCGGGCAGGGCCTCTCCCACTCGCGACCTCGCCCGCCGAGCCGCCAGCGCGCGCCCGTCGCCCGGCTGTCAGGCTGTCTGCCCCTCCCCCACTCCTCCCCTAACTCGGCCGCAGAGCCGCCAGGAGCCGCGGGTCGACGAGCCCGACGGGGTTCTATCCCCTCCCCCCCTTCCCTGACTTCCCCCCTTCCCTAACTCTCGACGAGCTGCGGGTGCCCGCGTGTCCACCTGCGGGCAGGGCCTCTCCCACTCGCGACCTCGCCCGCCGAGCCGCCAGCGCTCGCCCGTCGCCCGGCTGTCAGGCTGTCTGCGCCTCCCCCCCCTTCCCTCATTCTGCCGCCGAGCTGGCGGTGCCCGCGTGTCCACCTGTCGGCCGGGCCTCTCGCACTCGCGACCCCTGCCGCCGAGACGCCGGCACGCGCGCGTCGCCAGCCTGGCAGGGACTCTGCCCCTCCTCCCTCCTTCCCTCACTCTGTCCACGAGCTGGCGGTGCCCGCGTGTCCACCTGTCGGCCGGGCCTCTCGCACTCGCGACCTCTGCCGCCGAGCCGCCAGCGCGCGCGCGTCGCCCGCCTGGCAGGGACTCCGCCCCTCCTCCCTCCTTCCCTCACTCTGCCGCCGAGCTGGCGGTGCCCGCGGGTCCAGCTGTCGGCCGGGCCTCTCCCACTCGCGAGCTCGCCCGCCGAGCCGCCAGCGCGCGCCCGTCGCCCGGTTGTCAGGGTGTCTGCCCCTCCCCCCCCTTCCCTCACTCTGCCGCCGAGCTGGCGGTGCCCGCGTGTCCACCTGTCGGCCGGGCCTCTCGCACTCGCGACCTATGGCGCCCAGCCGCCAGCGCGCGCGCGACGCCCTCCTGGCAGGGAGTCTGCCCCTCCCCCCCTTCCCTAACTCGTCCGCAGAGCCGCCAGGAGCCGCGGGTCGACGAGCCCGACGGGGCTCTATCCCCTCCCCCCCTTCCCTAACCCTGTAGACGAGCTGCGGGTGCCCGCGGGTCCACCTGCGGGCAGGGCCTCTCCCACTCGCGACCTCGCCCGCCGAGCCGCCAGCGCGCGCCCGTCGCCCGGCTGTCAGGCTGTCTGCCCCTCCCCCACTCCTCCCCTAACTCGGCCGCAGAGCCGCCAGGAGCCGCGGGTCGACGAGCCCGACGGGGTTCTATCCCCTCCCCCCCTTCCCTGACTTCCCCCCTTCCCTAACTCTCGACGAGCTGCGGGTGCCCGCGTGTCCACCTGCGGGCAGGGCCTCTCCCACTCGCGACCTCGCCAGCCGAGGCGCCAGCGCGCGCCCGTCGCCCGGTTGTCAGGCTGTCTGCCCCTCCCCCCCTTCCCTCACTCTGCCACCGAGCTGGCGGTGCCCGCGTGTCCACCTGTCGGCCGGGCCTCTCGCACTCGCGACCTCTGGCGCCGAGCCACCACCGCGCGCGCGTCGCCCGCCTGGCAGGGACTCCGCCCCTCCTCCCTCCTTCCCTCACTCTGCCGCCGAGCTGGCGGTGCCCGCGTGTCCACCTGTCGGCCGGGCCTCTCGCACTCGCGACCTCTGCCGCCGAGCCGCCAGCGCGCGCGCGTCGCCCGCCTGGCAGGGACTCCGCCCCTCCTCCCTCCTTCCCTCACTCTGCCGCCGAGCTGGCGGTGCCCGCGGGTCCAGCTGTCGGCCGGGCCTCTCCCACTCGCGACCTCGCCCGCCGAGCCGCCAGCGCGCGCCCGTCGCCCGGTTGTCAGGGTGTCTGCCCCTCCCCCCCCTTCCCTCACTCTGCCGCCGAGCTGGTGGTGCCCGCGTGTCCACCTGTCGGCCGGGCCTCTCGCACTCGCGACCTATGGCGCCCAGCCGCCAGCGCGCGCGCGTCGCCCGCCTGGCAGGGAGTCTGCCCCTCCCCCCCTTCCCTAACTCGGCCGCAGAGCCGCCAGGAGCCGCGGGTCGACGAGCCCGACGGGGCTCTATCCCCTCCCCCCCTTCCCTAACCCTGTCGACGAGCTGCGGGTGCCCGCGGGTCCACCTGCGGGCAGGGCCTCTCCCACTCGCGACCTCGCCCGCCGAGCCGCCAGCGCGCGCCCGTCGCCCGGCTGTCAGGCTGTCTGCCCCTCCCCCACTCCTCCCCTAACTCGGCCGCAGAGCCGCCAGGAGCCGCGGGTGGACGAGCCCGACGGGGTTCTATCCCCTCCCCCCCTTCCCTAACTCCCCCCCTTCCCTAACTCTCGACGAGCTGCGGGTGCCCGCGTGTCCACCTGCGGGCAGGGCCTCTCCCACTCGCGACCTCGCCCGCCGAGCCGCCAGCGCTCGCCCGTCGCCCGGCTGTCAGGCTGTCTGCGCCTCCCCCCCCTTCCCTCATTCTGCCGCCGAGCTGGCGGTGCCCGCGTGTCCACCTGTCGGCCGGGCCTCTCGCACTCGCGACCTCTGTCGCCGAGCCGCCAGCGCGCGCGCGTCGCCCGCCTGGCAGGGACTCTGCCCCTCCTCCCTCCTTCCCTCACTCTGCCGCCGAGCTGGCGGTGCCCGCGGGTCCACCTGTCGGCCGGGCCTCTCGCACTCGCGACCCCTGCCGCCGAGACGCCGGCACGCGCGCGTCGCCAGCCTGGCAGGGACTCCGCCCCTCCTCCCTCCTTCCCTCACTCTGCCGCCGAGCTGGCGGTGCCCGCGGGTCCAGCTGTCGGCCGGGCCTCTCCCACTCGCGACCTCTGGCGCCGAGCCGCCAGCGCGCGCGCGTCGCCCGCCTGGCAGGGACTCCGCCCCTCCTCCCTCCTTCCCTCACTCTGCCGCCGAGCTGGCGGTGCCCGCGGGTACAGCTGTCGGCCGGGCCTCTCCCACTCGCGACCTCGCCCGCCGAGCCGCCAGCGCGCGCCCGTCGCCCGGTTGTCAGGGTGTCTGCCCCTCCCCCCCCTTCCCTCACTCTGCCGCCGAGCTGGCGGTGCCCGCGTGTCCACCTGTCGGCCGGGCCTCTCGCACTCGCGACCTATGGCGCCCAGCCGCCAGCGCGCGCGCGTAGCCCGCCTGGCAGGGAGTCTGCCCCTCCCCCCCTTCCCTAACTCGGCCGCAGAGCCGCCAGCAGCCGCGGGTCGACGAGCCCGACGGGGCTCTATCCCCTCCCCCCCTTCCCTAACCCTGTCGACGAGCTGCGGGTGCCCGCGGGTCCACCTGGGGGCAGGGCCTCTCCCACTCGCGACCTCGCCCGCCTAGCCGCCAGCGCGCGCCCCTCGCCCGGCTGTCAGGCTGTCTGCCCCTCCCCCACTCCTCCCCTAACTCGGCCGCAGAGCCGCCAGGAGCCGCGGGTCGACGAGCCCGACGGGGTTCTATCCCCTCCCCCCCTTCCCTGACTTCCCCCCTTCCCTAACTCTCGACGAGCTGCGGGTGCCCGCGTGTCCACCTGCGGGCAGGGCCTCTCCCACTCGCGACCTCGCCAGCCGAGGCGCCAGCGCGCGCCCGTCGCCCGGTTGTCAGGCTGTCTGCCCCTCCCCCCCTTCCCTCACTCTGCCGCCGAGCTGGCGGTGCCCGCGTGTCCACCTGTCGGCCGGGCCTCTCGCACTCGCGACCTCTGTCGCCGAGCCGCCAGCGCGCGCGCGTCGCCCGCCTGGCAGGGACTCCGCCCCTCCTCCCTCCTTCCCTCACTCTGCCGCCGAGCTGGCGGTCCCCGCGTGTCCACCTGTCGGCCGGGCCTCTCGCACTCGCGACCTCTGGCGCCGAGCCGCCAGCGCGCGCGCGTCGCCCGCCTGGCAGGGACTCCGCCCCTCCTCCCTCCTTCCCTCACTCTGCCGCCGAGCTGGCGGTGCCCGCGGGTCCAGCTGTCGGCCGGGCCTCTCGCACTCGCGACCTCGCCCGCCGAGCCGCCAGCGCGCGCCCGTCGCCCGGTTGTCAGGGTGTCTGCCCCTCCCCCCCTTCCCTCACTCTGCCGCCGAGCTGGCGGTGCCCGCGTGTCCACCTGTCGGCCGGGCCTCTCGCACTCGCGACCTATGGCGCCCAGCCGCCAGCGCGCGCGCGTCGCCCGCCTGGCAGGGAGTCTGCCCCTCCCCCCCCTTCCCTAACTCGGCCGCAGAGCCGCCAGGAGCCGCGGGTCGACGAGCCCGACGGGGCTCTATCCCCTCCCCCCCTTCCCTAACCCTGTCGACGAGCTGCGGGTGCCCGCGGGTCCACCTGCGGGCAGGGCCTCTCCCACTCGCGACCTCGCCCGCCGAGCCGGCAGCGCGCGCCCGTCGCCCGGCTGTCAGGCTGTCTGCCCCTCCCCCCCTCCTCCCCTAACTCGGCCGCAGAGCCGCTTGGAGCCGCGGGTCGATGAGCCCGACGGGGTTCTAGCCCCTCCCCCCCTTCCCTAACTCCCCCCCTTCCCTAACCCTGTCGACGAGCTGCGGGTGCCCGCGGGTCCACCTGCGGGCAGGGCCTCTCCCACTCGCGACCTCGCCCGCCGAGCCGCCAGCGCGCGCCCGTCGCCCGGCTGTCAGGCTGTCTGCCCCTCCCCCACTCCTCCCCTAACTCGGCCGCAGAGCCGCCAGGAGCCGCGGGTCGACGAGCCCGACGGGGTTCTATCCCCTCCCCCCCTTCCCTGACTTCCCCCCTTCCCTAACTCTCGACGAGCTGCGGGTGCCCGCGTGTCCACCTGCGGGCAGGGCCTCTCCCACTCGCGACCTCGCCCGCCGAGCCGCCAGCGCGCGCCCGTCGCCCGGCTGTCAGGCTGTCTGCGCCTCCCCCCCCTTCCCTCATTCTGCCGCCGAGCTGGCGGTGCCCGCGTGTCCACCTGTCGGCCGGGCCTCTCGCACTCGCGACCTCTGTCGCCGAGCCGCCAGCGCGCGCGCGTCGCCCGCCTGGCAGGGACTCTGCCCCTCCTCCCTCCTTCCCTCACTCTGTCGACGAGCTGGCGGTGCCCGCGTGTCCACCTGTCGGCCGGGCCTCTCGCACTCGCGACCTCTGCCGCCGAGCCGCCAGCGCGCGCGCGTCGCCCGCCTGGCAGGGACTCCGCCCCTCCTCCCTCCTTCCCTCACTCTGCCGCCGAGCTGGCGGTGCCCGCGGGTCCAGCTGTCGGCCGGGCCTCTCCCACTCGCGACCTCGCCCGCCGAGCCGCCAGCGCGCGCCCGTCGCCTGGCTGTCAGGCTGTCTGCGCCTCCCCCCCCTTCCCTCATTCTGCCGCCGAGCTGGCGGTGCCCGCGTGTCCACCTGTCGGCCGGGCCTCTCGCACTCGCGACCTCTGTCGCCGAGCCGCCAGCGCGCGCGCGTCGCCCGCCTGGCAGGGACTCTGCCCCTCCTCCCTCCTTCCCTCACTCTGTCGACGAGCTGGCGGTGCCCGCGGGTCCACCTGTCGGCCGGGCCTCTCGCACTCGCGACCCCTGCCGCCGAGACGCCGGCACGCGCGCGTCGCCAGCCTGGCAGGGACTCTGCCCCTCCTCCCTCCTTCCCTCACTCTGTCGACGAGCTGGCGGTGCCCGCGTGTCCACCTGTCGGCCGGGCCTCTCGCACTCGCGACCTCTGCCGCCGAGCCGCCAGCGCGCGCGCGTCGCCCGCCTGGCAGGGACTCCGCCCCTCCTCCCTCCTTCCCTCACTCTGCCGCCGAGCTGGCGGTGCCCGCGGGTCCAGCTGTCGGCCGGGCCTCTCCCACTCGCGACCTCGCCCGCCGAGCCGCCAGCGCGCGCCCGTCGCCGGTTGTCAGGGTGTCTGCCCCTCCCCCCCTTCCCTCACTCTGCCGCCGAGCTGGCGGTGCCCGCGTGTCCACCTGTCGGCCGGGCCTCTCGCACTCGCGACCTATGGCTCCCAGCCGCCAGCGCGCGCGCGTCGCCCGCCTGGCAGGGAGTCTGCCCCTCCCCCCCCTTCCCTAACTCGGCCGCAGAGCCGCCAGGAGCCGCGGGTCGACGAGCCCGACGGGGCTCTATCCCCTCCCCCCCTTCCCTAACCCTGTCGACGAGCTGCGGGTGCCCGCGGGTCCACCTGCGGGCAGGGCCTCTCCCACTCGCGACCTCGCCCGCCGGGCCGCCAGCGCGCGCCCGTCGCCCGGCTGTCAGGCTGTCTGCCCCTCCCCCACTCCTCCCCTAACTCGGCCGCAGAGCCGCCAGGAGCCGCGGGTCGACGAGCCCGACGGGGCTCTATCCCCTCCCCCCCTTCCCTAACCCTGTCGACGAGCTGCGGGTGCCCGCGGGTCCACCGGGGGGCAGGGCCTCTCCCACTCGCGACCTCGCCCGCCTAGCCGCCAGCGCGCGCCCGTCGCCCGGCTGTCAGGCTGTCTGCCCCTCCCCCACTCCTCCCCTAACTCGGCCGCAGAGCCGCCAGGAGCCGCGGGTCGACGAGCCCGACGGGGTTCTATCCCCTCCCCCCCTTCCCTGACTTCCCCCCTTCCCTAACTCTCGACGAGCTGCGGGTGCCCGCGTGTCCACCTGCGGGCAGGGCCTCTCCCACTCGCGACCTCGCCAGCCGAGGCGCCAGCGCGCGCCCGTCGCCCGGTTGTCAGGCTGTCTGCCCCTCCCCCCCTTCCCTCACTCTGCCGCTGAGCTGGCGGTGCCCGCGTGTCCACCTGTCGGCCGGGCCTCTCGCACTCGCGACCTCTGGCGCCGAGCCGCCAGCGCGCGCGCGTCGCCCGCCTGGCAGGGACTCCGCCCCTCCTCCCTCCTTCCCTCACTCTGCCGCCGAGCTGGCGGTGCCCGCGTGTCCACCTGTCGGCCGGGCCTCTCGCACTCGCGACCTCTGCCGCCGAGCCGCCAGCGCGCGCGCGTCGCCCGCCTGGCAGGGACTCCGCCCCTCCTCCCTCCTTCCCTCACTCTGCCGCCGAGCTGGCGGTGCCCGCGGGTCCAGCTGTCGGCCGGGCCTCTCCCACTCGCGACCTCGCCCGCCGAGCCGCCAGCGCGCGCCCGTCGCCCGGTTGTCAGGGTGTCTGCCCTCCCCCCCCTTCCCTCACTCTGCCGCCGAGCTGGCGGTGCCCGCGTGTCCACCTGTCGGCCGGGCCTCTCGCACTCGCGACCTATGGCGCCCAGCCGCCAGCGCGCGCGCGTCGCCCGCCTGGCAGGGAGTCTGCCCCTCCCCCCCCTTCCCTAACTCGGCCGCAGAGCCGCCAGGAGCCGCGGGTCGACGAGCCCGACGGGGCTCTATCCCCTCCCCCCCTTCCCTAACCCTGTCGACGAGCTGCGGGTGCCCGCGGGTCCACCTGCGGGCAGGGCCTCTCCCACTCGCGACCTCGCCCGCCGAGCCGCCAGCGCGCGCCCGTCGCCCGGCTGTCAGGCTGTCTGCCCCTCCCCCACTCCTCCCCTAACTCGGCCGCAGAGCCGCCAGGAGCCGCGGGTCGACGAGCCCGACGGGGTTCTATCCCCTCCCCCCCTTCCCTAACTCCCCCCCTTCCCTAACTCTCGACGAGCTGCGGGTGCCCGCGTGTCCACCTGCGGGCAGGGCCTCTCCCACTCGCGACCTCGCCCGCCGAGCCGCCAGCGCTCGCCCGTCGCCCGGCTGTCAGGCTGTCTGCGCCTCCCCCCCCTTCCCTCATTCTGCCGCCGAGCTGGCGGTGCCCGCGTGTCCACCTGTCGGCCGGGCCTCTCGCACTCACGACGTCTGTCGCCGAGCCGCCAGCGCGCGCGCGTCGCCCGCCTGGCAGGGACTCTGCCCCTCCTCCCTCCTTCCCTCACTCTGCCGCCGAGCTGGCGGTGCCCGCGGGTCCACCTGTCGGCCGGGCCTCTCGCACTCGCGACCTCTGGCGCCGAGCCGCCAGCGCGCGCGCGTCGCCCGCCTGGCAGGGACTCCGCCCCTCCTCCCTCCTTCCCTCACTCTGCCGCCGAGCTGGCGGTGCCCGCGGGTCCAGCTGTCGGCCGGGCCTCTCGCACTCGCGACCTCGCCCGCCGAGCCGCCAGCGCGCGCCCGTCGCCCGGTTGTCAGGGTGTCTGCCCCTCCCCCCCTTCCCTCACTCTGCCGCCGAGCTGGCGGTGCCCGCGTGTCCACCTGTCGGCCGGGCCTCTCGCACTCGCGACCTATGGCGCCCAGCCGCCAGCGCGCGCGCGTCGCCCGCCTGGCAGGGAGTCTGCCCCTCCCCCCCCTTCCCTAACTCGGCCGCAGAGCCGCCAGGAGCCGCGGGTCGACGAGCCCGACGGGGCTCTATCCCCTCCCCCCCTTCCCTAACCCTGTCGACGAGCTGCGGGTGCCCGCGGGTCCACCTGCGGGCAGGGCCTCTCCCACTCGCGACCTCGCCCGCCGAGCCGGCAGCGCGCGCCCGTCGCCCGGCTGTCAGGCTGTCTGCCCCTCCCCCCCTCCTCCCCTAACTCGGCCGCAGAGCCGCTTGGAGCCGCGGGTCGATGAGCCCGACGGGGTTCTAGCCCCTCCCCCCCTTCCCTAACTCCCCCCCTTCCCTAACCCTGTCGACGAGCTGCGGGTGCCCGCGGGTCCACCCGCGGGCAGGGCCTCTCCCACTCGCGACCTCGCCCGCCGAGCCGCCAGCGCGCGCCCGTCGCCCGGCTGTCAGGCTGTCTGCCCCTCCCCCACTCCTCCCCTAACTCGGCCGCAGAGCCGCCAGGAGCCGCGGGTCGACGAGCCCGACGGGGTTCTATCCCCTCCCCCCCTTCCCTGACTTCCCCCCTTCCCTAACTCTCGACGAGCTGCGGGTGCCCGCGTGTCCACCTGCGGGCAGGGCCTCTCCCACTCGCGACCTCGCCAGCCGAGGCGCCAGCGCGCGCCCGTCGCCAGGTTGTCAGGCTGTCTGCCCCTCCCCCCCTTCCCTCACTCTGCCGCCGAGCTGGCGGTGCCCGCGTGTCCACCTGTCGGCCGGGCCTCTCGCACTCGCGACCTCTGGCGCCGAGCCGTCAGCGCGCGCGCGTCGCCCGCCTGGCAGGGACTCCGCCCCTCCTCCCTCCTTCCCTCACTCTGCCGCCGAGCTGGCGGTGCCCGCGTGTCCACCTGTCGGCCGGGCCTCTCGCACTCGCGACCTCTGCCGCCGAGCCGCCAGCGCGCGCGCGTCACCCACCTGGCAGGGACTCCGCCCCTCCTCCCTCCTTCCCTCACTCTGCCGCCGAGCTGGCGGTGCCCGCGGGTCCAGCTGTCGGCCGGGCCTCTCCCACTCGCGACCTCGCCCGCCGAGCCGCCAGCGCGCGCCCGTCGCCCGGTTGTCAGGGTGTCTGCCCCTCCCCCCCCTTCCCTCACTCTGCCGCCGAGCTGGCGGTGCCCGCGTGTCCACCTGTCGGCCGGGCCTCTCGCACTTGCGACCTATGGCGCCCAGCCGCCAGCGCGCGCTCGTCGCCCGCCTGGCAGGGAGTCTGCCCCTCCCCCCCCTTCCCTAACTCGGCCGCAGAGCCGCCAGGAGCCGCGGGTCGACGAGCCCGACGGGGCTCTATCCCCTCCCCCCCTTCCCTAACCCTGTCGACGAGCTGCGGGTGCCCGCGGGTCCACCTGCGGGCAGGGCCTCTCCCACTCGCGACCTCGCCCGCCGAGCCGCCAGCGCGCGCCCGTCGCCCGGCTGTCAGGCTGTCTGCCCCTCCCCCACTCCTCCCCTAACTCGGCCGCAGAGCCGCCAGGAGCCGCGGGTCGACGAGCCCGACGGGGTTCTATCCCCTCCCCCCCTTCCCTAACTCCCCCCCTTCCCTAACTCTCGACGAGCTGCGGGTGCCCGCGTGTCCACCTGCGGGCAGGGCCTCTCCCACTCGCGACCTCGCCCGCCGAGCCGCCAGCGCGCGCCCGTCGCCCGGCTGTCAGGCTGTCTGCGCCTCCCCCCCCTTCCCTCATTCTGCCGCCGAGCTGGCGGTGCCCGCGTGTCCACCTGTCGGCCGGGCCTCTCGCACTCGCGACCTCTGTCGCCGAGCCGCCAGCGCGCGCGCGTCGCCCGCCTGGCAGGGACTCTGCCCCTCCTCCCTCCTTCCCTCACTCTGTCGACGAGCTGGCGGTGCCCGCGTGTCCACCTGTCGGCCGGGCCTCTCGCACTCGCGACCTCTGCCGCCGAGCCGCCAGCGCGCGCGCGTCGCCCGCCTGGCAGGGACTCCGCCCCTCCTCCCTCCTTCCCTCACTCTGCCGCCGAGCTGGCGGTGCCCGCGGGTCCAGCTGTCGGCCGGGCCTCTCCCACTCGCGACCTCGCCCGCCGAGCCGCCAGCGCGCGCCCGTCGCCTGGCTGTCAGGCTGTCTGCGCCTCCCCCCCCTTCCCTCATTCTGCCGCCGAGCTGGCGGTGCCCGCGTGTCCACCTGTCGGCCGGGCCTCTCGCACTCGCGACCTCTGTCGCCGAGCCGCCAGCGCGCGCGCGTCGCCCGCCTGGCAGGGACTCTGCCCCTCCTCCCTCCTTCCCTCACTCTGTCGACGAGCTGGCGGTGCCCGCGGGTCCACCTGTCGGCCGGGCCTCTCGCACTCGCGACCCCTGCCGCCGAGACGCCGGCACGCGCGCGTCGCCAGCCTGGCAGGGACTCTGCCCCTCCTCCCTCCTTCCCTCACTCTGTCGACGAGCTGGCGGTGCCCGCGTGTCCACCTGTCGGCCGGGCCTCTCGCACTCGCGACCTCTGCCGCCGAGCCGCCAGCGCGCGCGCGTCGCCCGCCTGGCAGGGACTCCGCCCCTCCTCCCTCCTTCCCTCACTCTGCCGCCGAGCTGGCGGTGCCCGCGGGTCCAGCTGTCGGCCGGGCCTCTCCCACTCGCGACCTCGCCCGCCGAGCCGCCAGCGCGCGCCCGTCGCCGGTTGTCAGGGTGTCTGCCCCTCCCCCCCTTCCCTCACTCTGCCGCCGAGCTGGCGGTGCCCGCGTGTCCACCTGTCGGCCGGGCCTCTCGCACTCGCGACCTATGGCTCCCAGCCGCCAGCGCGCGCGCGTCGCCCGCCTGGCAGGGAGTCTGCCCCTCCCCCCCCTTCCCTAACTCGGCCGCAGAGCCGCCAGGAGCCGCGGGTCGACGAGCCCGACGGGGCTCTATCCCCTCCCCCCCTTCCCTAACCCTGTCGACGAGCTGCGGGTGCCCGCGGGTCCACCTGCGGGCAGGGCCTCTCCCACTCGCGACCTCGCCCGCCGGGCCGCCAGCGCGCGCCCGTCGCCCGGCTGTCAGGCTGTCTGCCCCTCCCCCACTCCTCCCCTAACTCGGCCGCAGAGCCGCCAGGAGCCGCGGGTCGACGAGCCCGACGGGGCTCTATCCCCTCCCCCCCTTCCCTAACCCTGTCGACGAGCTGCGGGTGCCCGCGGGTCCACCTGGGGGCAGGGCCTCTCCCACTCGCGACCTCGCCCGCCTAGCCGCCAGCGCGCGCCCGTCGCCCGGCTGTCAGGCTGTCTGCCCCTCCCCCACTCCTCCCCTAACTCGGCCGCAGAGCCGCCAGGAGCCGCGGGTCGACGAGCCCGACGGGGTTCTATCCCCTCCCCCCCTTCCCTGACTTCCCCCCTTCCCTAACTCTCGACGAGCTGCGGGTGCCCGCGTGTCCACCTGCGGGCAGGGCCTCTCCCACTCGCGACCTCGCCAGCCGAGGCGCCAGCGCGCGCCCGTCGCCCGGTTGTCAGGCTGTCTGCCCCTCCCCCCCTTCCCTCACTCTGCCGCTGAGCTGGCGGTGCCCGCGTGTCCACCTGTCGGCCGGGCCTCTCGCACTCGCGACCTCTGGCGCCGAGCCGCCAGCGCGCGCGCGTCGCCCGCCTGGCAGGGACTCCGCCCCTCCTCCCTCCTTCCCTCACTCTGCCGCCGAGCTGGCGGTGCCCGCGTGTCCACCTGTCGGCCGGGCCTCTCGCACTCGCGACCTCTGCCGCCGAGCCGCCAGCGCGCGCGCGTCGCCCGCCTGGCAGGGACTCCGCCCCTCCTCCCTCCTTCCCTCACTCTGCCGCCGAGCTGGCGGTGCCCGCGGGTCCAGCTGTCGGCCGGGCCTCTCCCACTCGCGACCTCGCCCGCCGAGCCGCCAGCGCGCGCCCGTCGCCCGGTTGTCAGGGTGTCTGCCCTCCCCCCCCTTCCCTCACTCTGCCGCCGAGCTGGCGGTGCCCGCGTGTCCACCTGTCGGCCGGGCCTCTCGCACTCGCGACCTATGGCGCCCAGCCGCCAGCGCGCGTGCGTCGCCCGCCTGGCAGGGAGTCTGCCCCTCCCCCCCCTTCCCTAACTCGGCCGCAGAGCCGCCAGGAGCCGCGGGTCGACGAGCCCGACGGGGCTCTATCCCCTCCCCCCCTTCCCTAACCCTGTCGACGAGCTGCGGGTGCCCGCGGGTCCACCTGCGGGCAGGGCCTCTCCCACTCGCGACCTCGCCCGCCGAGCCGCCAGCGCGCGCCCGTCGCCCGGCTGTCAGGCTGTCTGCCCCTCCCCCACTCCTCCCCTAACTCGGCCGCAGAGCCGCCAGGAGCCGCGGGTCGACGAGCCCGACGGGGTTCTATCCCCTCCCCCCCTTCCCTAACTCCCCCCCTTCCCTAACTCTCGACGAGCTGCGGGTGCCCGCGTGTCCACCTGCGGGCAGGGCCTCTCCCACTCGCGACCTCGCCCGCCGAGCCGCCAGCGCTCGCCCGTCGCCCGGCTGTCAGGCTGTCTGCGCCTCCCCCCCCTTCCCTCATTCTGCCGCCGAGCTGGCGGTGCCCGCGTGTCCACCTGTCGGCCGGGCCTCTCGCACTCACGACGTCTGTCGCCGAGCCGCCAGCGCGCGCGCGTCGCCCGCCTGGCAGGGACTCTGCCCCTCCTCCCTCCTTCCCTCACTCTGCCGCCGAGCTGGCGGTGCCCGCGGGTCCACCTGTCGGCCGGGCCTCTCGCACTCGCGACCCCTGCCGCCGAGACGCCGGCACGCGCGCGTCGCCATCCTGGCAGGGACTCTGCCCCTCCTCCCTCCTTCCCTCACTCTGTCGACGAGCTGGCGGTGCCCGCGTGTCCACCTGTCGGCCGGGCCTCTCGCACTCGCGACCTCTGCCGCCGAGCCGCCAGCGCGCGCGCGTCGCCCGCCTGGCAGGGACTCCGCCCCTCCTCCCTCCTTCCCTCACTCTGCCGCCGAGCTGGCGGTGCCCGCGGGTCCAGCTGTCGGCCGGGCCTCTCCCACTCGCGACCTCGCCCGCCGAGCCGCCAGCGCGCGCCCGTCGCCCGGTTGTCAGGGTGTCTGCCCCTCCCCCCCCTTCCCTCACTCTGCCGCCGAGCTGGCGGTGCCCGCGTGTCCACCTGTCGGCCGGGCCTCTCGCACTCGCGACCTATGGCGCCCAGCCGCCAGCGCGCGCGCGTCGCCCGCCTGGCAGGGGGTCTGCCCCTCCCCCCCTTCCCTAACTCGGCCGCAGAGCCGCCAGGAGCCGCGGGTCGACGAGCCCGACGGGGCTCTATCCCCTCCCCCCCTTCCCTAACCCTGTCGACGAGCTGCGGGTGCCCGCGTGTCCACCTGCGGGCAGGGCCTCTCCCACTCGCGACCTCGCCCGACGAGCCGCCAGTGCTCGCCCGTCGCCCGGCTGTCAGGCTGTCTGCGCCTCCCCCCCCTTCCCTCATTCTGCCGCCGAGCTGTCGGTGCCCGCGTGTCCACCTGTCGGCCGGGCCTCTCGCACTCGCGACCTCTGTCGCCGAGCCGCCAGCGCGCGCGCGTCGCCTGCCTGGCAGGGACTCTGCCCCTCCTCCCTACTTCCCTCACTCTGCCGCCGAGCTGGCGGTGCCCGCGGGTCCACCTGTCGGCCGGGCCTCTCGCACTCGCGACCTATGGCGCCCAGCCGCCAGCGCGCGCGCGTCGCCCGCCTGGCAGGGAGTCTGCCCCTCCCCCCCTTCCCTAACTCGGCCGCAGAGCCGCCAGGAGCCGCGGGTCGACGAGCCCGACGGGGCTCTATCCCCTCCCCCCCTTCCCTAACCCTGTCGACGAGCTGCGGGTGCCCGCGGGTCCACCTGCGGCAGGGCCTCTCGCACTCGCGACCTCTGCCGCCGAGCCGCCAGCGCGCGCGCGTCGCCCGCCTGGCAGGGACTCCGCCCCTCCTCCCTCCTTCCCTCACTCTGCCGCCGAGCTGGCGGTGCCCGCGGGTCCAGCTGTCGGCCGGGCCTCTCCCACTCGCGACCTCGCCCGCCGAGCCGCCAGCACGCGCCCGTCGCCCGGTTGTCAGGGTGTCTGCCCCTCCCCCCCCTTCCCTCACTCTGCCGCCGAGCTGGCGGTGCCCGCGTGTCCACCTGTCGGCCGGGCCTCTCGCACTCGCGACCTCTGCCGCCGAGCCGCCAGCGCGCGCGCGTCGCCCGCCTGGCAGGGACTCCGCCCCTCCTCCCTCCCTCCCTCACTCTGCCGCCGAGCTGGCGGTGCCCGCGGGTCCAGCTGTCGGCCGGGCCTCTCCCACTCGCGACCTCGCCCGCCGAGCCGCCAGCGCGCGCCCGTCGCCCGGTTGTCAGGGTGTCTGCCCCTCCCCCCCTTCCCTCACTCTGCCGCCGAGCTGGCGGTGCCCGCGTGTCCACCTGTCGGCCGGGCCTCTCGCACTCGCGACCTATGGCGCCCAGCCGCCAGCGCGCGCGCGTCGCCCGCCTGGCAGGGAGTCTGCCCCTCCCCCCCCTTCCCTAACTCGGCCGCAGAGCCGCCAGGAGCCGCGGGTCGACGAGCCCGACGGGGCTCTATCCCCTCCCCCCCTTCCCTAACCCTGTCGACGAGCTGCGGGTGCCCGCGGGTCCACCTGCGGGCAGGGCCTCTCCCACTCGCGACCTCGCCCGCCGAGCCGGCAGCGCGCGCCCGTCGCCCGGCTGTCAGGCTGTCTGCCCCTCCCCCCCTCCTCCCCTAACTCGGCCGCAGAGCCGCTTGGAGCCGCGGGTCGACGAGCCCGACGGGGTTCTAGCCCCTCCCCCCCTTCCCTAACTCCCCCCCTTCCCTAACCCTGTCGACGAGCTGCGGGTGCCCGCGGGTCCACCTGCGGGCAGGGCCTCTCCCACTCGCGACCTCGCCCGCCGAGCCGCCAGCGCGCGCCCGTCGCCCGGCTGTCAGGCTGTCTGCCCCTCCCCCACTCCTCCCCTAACTCGGCCGCAGAGCCGCCAGGAGCCGCGGGTCGACGAGCCCGACGGGGTTCTATCCCCTCCCCCCCTTCCCTGACTTCCCCCCTTCCCTAACTCTCGACGAGCTGCGGGTGCCCGCGTGTCCACCTTCGGGCAGGGCCTCTCCCACTCGCGACCTCGCCAGCCGAGGCGCCAGCGCGCGCCCGTCGCCCGGTTGTCAGGCTGTCTGCCCCTCCCCCCCTTCCCTCACTCTGCCGCCGAGCTGGCGGTGCCCGCGTGTCCACCTGTCGGCCGGGCCTCTCGCACTCGCGACCTCTGGCGCCGAGCCGCCAGCGCGCGCGCGTCGCCCGCCTGGCAGGGAGTCTGCCCCTCCCCCCCCTTCCCTAACTCGGCCGCAGAGCCGCCAGGAGCCGCGGGTCGACGAGCCCGACGGGGCTCTATCCCCTCCCCCCCTTCCCTAACCCTGTCGACGAGCTGCGGGTGCCCGCGGGTCCACCTGCGGGCAGGGCCTCTCCCACTCGCGACCTCGCCCGCCGAGCCGGCAGCGCGCGCCCGTCGCCCGGCTGTCAGGCTGTCTGCCCCTCCCCCCCTCCTCCCCTAACTCGGCCGCAGAGCCGCTTGGAGCCGCGGGTCGACGAGCCCGACGGGGTTCTATCCCCTCCCCCCCTTCCCTAACTCCCCCCCTTCCGTAACTCTCGACGAGCTGCGGGTGCCCGCGTGTCCACCTGCGGGCAGGGCCTCTCCCACTCGCGACCTCGCCCGCCGAGCCGACAGCGCTCGCCCGTCGCCCGGCTGTCAGGCTGTCTGCGCCTCCCCCCCCTTCCCTCATTCTGCCGCCGAGCTGGCGGTGCCCGCGTGTCCACCTGTCGGCCGGGCCTCTCGCACTCGCGACCTCTGCCGCCGAGCCGCCAGCGCGCGCGCGTCGCCCGCCTGGCAGGGACTCCGCCCCTCCTCCCTCCTTCCCTCACTCTGCCGCCGAGCTGGCGGTGCCCGCGGGTCCAGCTGTCGGCCGGGCCTCTCCCACTCGCGACCTCGCCCGCCGAGCCGCCAGCACGCGCCCGTCGCCCGGTTGTCAGGGTGTCTGCCCCTCCCCCCCCTTCCCTCACTCTGCCGCTGAGCTGGCGGTGCCCGCGTGTCCACCTGTCGGCCGGGCCTCTCGCACTCGCGACCTCTGCCGCCGAGCCGCCAGCGCCCGCGCGTCGCCCGCCTGGCAGGGACTCCGCCCCTCCTCCCTCCTTCCCTCACTCTGCCGCCGAGCTGGCGGTGCCCGCGGGTCCAGCTGTCGGCCGGGCCTCTCCCACTCGCGACCTCGCCCGCCGAGCCGCCAGCGCGCGCCCGTCGCCCGGTTGTCAGGGTGTCTGCCCCTCCCCCCCTTCCCTCACTCTGCCGCCGAGCTGGCGGTGCCCGCGTGTCCACCTGTCGGCCGGGCCTCTCGCACTCGCGACCTATGGCGCCCAGCCGCCAGCGCGCGCGCGTCGCCCGCCTGGCAGGGAGTCTGCCCCTCCCCCCCCTTCCCTAACTCGGCCGCAGAGCCGCCAGGAGCCGCGGGTCGACGAGCCCGACGGGGCTCTATCCCCTCCCCCCCTTCCCTAACCCTGTCGACGAGCTGCGGGTGCCCGCGGGTCCACCTGCGGGCAGGGCCTCTCCCACTCGCGACCTCGCCCGCCGAGCCGCCAGCGCGCGCCCGTCGCCCGGCTGTCAGGCTGTCTGCCCCTCCCCCACTCCTCCCCTAACTCGGCCGCAGAGCCGCCAGGAGCCGCGGGTCGACGAGCCCGACGGGGTTCTATCCCCTCCCCCCCTTCCCTGACTTCCCCCCTTCCCTAACTCTCGACGAGCTGCGGGTGCCCGCGTGTCCACCTGCGGGCAGGGCCTCTCCCACTCGCGACCTCGCCAGCCGAGGCGCCAGCGCGCGCCCGTCGCCCGGTTGTCAGGCTGTCTGCCCCTCCCCCCCTTCCCTCACTCTGCCGCCGAGCTGGCGGTGCCCGCGTGTCCACCTGTCCGCCGGGCCTCTCGCACTCGCGACCGCTGGCGCCGAGCCGCCAGCGCGCGCGCGTCGCCCGCCTGGCAGGGAGTCTGCCCCTCCCCCCCCTTCCCTAACTCGGCCGCAGAGCCGCCAGGAGCCGCGGGTCGACGAGCCCGACGGGGCTCTATCCCCTCCCCCCCTTCCCTAACCCTGTCGACGAGCTGCGGGTGCCCGCGGGTCCACCTGCGGGCAGGGCCTCTCCCACTCGCGACCTCGCCCGCCGAGCCGCCAGCGCGCGCCCGTCGCCCGGCTGTCAGGCTGTCTGCCCCTCCCCCCCTTCCCTCACTCTGCCGCCGAGCTGGCGGTGCCCGCGTGTCCACCTGTCGGCCGGGCCTCTCGCACTCGCGACCTCTGCCGCCGAGCCGCCAGCGCGCGCGCGTCGCCCGCCTGGCAGGGACTCCGCCCCTCCTCCCTCCTTCCCTCACTCTGCCGCCGAGCTGGCGGTGCCCGCGGGTCCAGCTGTCGGCCGGGCCTCTCCCACTCGCGACCTCGCCCGCCGAGCCGCCAGCACGCGCCCGTCGCCCGGTTGTCAGGGTGTCTGCCCCTCCCCCCCCTTCCCTCACTCTGCCGCTGAGCTGGCGGTGCCCGCGTGTCCACCTGTCGGCCGGGCCTCTCGCACTCGCGACCTCTGCCGCCGAGCCGCCAGCGCCCGCGCGTCGCCCGCCTGGCAGGGACTCCGCCCCTCCTCCCTCCTTCCCTCACTCTGCCGCCGAGCTGGCGGTGCCCGCGGGTCCAGCTGTCGGCCGGGCCTCTCCCACTCGCGACCTCGCCCGCCGAGCCGCCAGCGCGCGCCCGTCGCCCGGTTGTCAGGGTGTCTGCCCCTCCCCCCCTTCCCTCACTCTGCCGCCGAGCTGGCGGTGCCCGCGTGTCCACCTGTCGGCCGGGCCTCTCGCACTCGCGACCTATGGCGCCCAGCCGCCAGCGCGCGCGCGTCGCCCGCCTGGCAGGGAGTCTGCCCCTCCCCCCCCTTCCCTAACTCGGCCGCAGAGCCGCCAGGAGCCGCGGGTCGACGAGCCCGAAGGGGCTCTATCCCCTCCCCCCCTTCCCTAACCCTGTCGACGAGCTGCGGGTGCCCGCGGGTCCACCTGCGGGCAGGGCCTCTCCCACTCGCGACCTCGCCCGCCAGGCCGGCAGCGCGCGCCCGTCGCCCGTCTGTCAGGCTGTCTGCCCCTCCCCCCCTCCTCCCCTAACTCGGCCGCAGAGCCGCTTGGAGCCGCGGGTCGTCGAGCCCGACGGGGTTCTAGCCCCTCCCCCCCTTCCCTAACTCCCCCCCTTCCCTAACCCTGTCGACGAGCTGCGGGTGCCCGCGGGTCCACCTGCGGGCAGGGCCTCTCACACTCGCGACCTCGCCCGCCGAGCCGCCAGCGCGCGCCCGTCGCCCGGCTGTCAGGCTGTCTGCCCCTCCCCCACTCCTCCCCTAACTCGGCCGCAGAGCCGCTTGGAGCCGCGGGTCGACGAGCCCGACGGGGTTCTAGCCCTTCCCCCCCTTCCCTAACCCTGTCGACGAGCTGCGGGTGCCCGCGGGTCCACCTGCGGGCAGGGCCTCTCCCACTGGCGACCTCGCCCGCCGAGCCGCCAGCCCGCGCCCGTCGCCCGGCTGTCAGGCTGTCTGCCCCTCCCCCCCTCCTCCCCTAACTCGGCCGCAGAGCCGCTTGGAGCCGCGGGTCGACGAGCCCGACGGGGTTCTAGCCCCTCCCCCCCTTCCCTAACTCCCCCCCTTCCCTAACCCTGTCGACGAGCTGCGGGTGCCCGCGGATCCCCCTGCGGGCAGGGCCTCTCCCACTCGCGACCTCGCCCGCCGAGCCGCCAGCGCGCGCCCGTCGCCCGGCTGTCAGGCTGTCTGCCCCTCCCCCCCTTCCCTCACTCTGCCGCCGAGCTGGCGGAGCCCGCGTGTCCACCTGTCGGCCGGGCCTCTCGCACTCGCGACCTCTGCCGCCGACCGCCAGCGCGCGCTTGTCGCCCGCCTGGCAGGGACTCCGCCCCTCCTCCCTCCTTCCCTCACTCTGCCGCCGAGCTGGCGGTGCCCGCGGGTCCAGCTGTCGGCCGGGCCTCTCGCACTCGCGACCTCTGGCGCCGAGCCGCCAGCGCGCGCCCGTCGCCCGGGTGTCAGGGTGTCTGCCCTTCCTCCCTCCTTCCCTCACTCTGCCGCCGAGCTGGCGGTGCCCGCGTGTCCACCTGTCGGCCGGGCCTCTCGCACTCGCGACCTCTGCCGCCGAGCCGCCAGCGCGCGCGCGTCGCCCGCCTGGCAGGGACTCCGCCCCTCCTCCCTCCTTCCCTCACTCTGCCGCCGAGCTGGCGGTGCCCGCGGGTCCAGCTGTCGGCCGGGCCTCTCCCACTCGCGACCTCGCCCGCCGAGCCGCCAGCGCGCGCCCGTCGCCCGGTTGTCAGGGTGTCTGCCCCTCCCCCCCCTTCCCTCACTCTGCCGCCGAGCTGGCGGTGCCCGCGTGTCCACCTGTCGGCCGGGCCTCTCACACTCGCGACCTATGGTGCCCAGCCGCCAGCGCGCGCGCGTCGCCCGCCTGGCAGGGAGTCTGCCCCTCCCCCCCCTTCCCTAACTCGGCCGCAGAGCCGCCAGGAGCCGCGGGTCGACGAGCCCGACGGGGCTCTATCCCCTCCCCCCCTTCCCTAACCCTGTCGACGAGCTGCGGGTGCCCGCGGGTCCACCTGCGGGCAGGGCCTCCCCACTCGCGACCTCGCCCGCCGAGCCGGCAGCGCGCGCCCGTCGCCCGGCTGTCAGGCTGTCTGCCCCTCTCCCCCTCCTCCCCTAACTCGGCCGCAGAGCCGCTTGGAGCCGCGGGTCGACGAGCCCGACGGGGTTCTAGCCCCTCCCCCCCTTCCCTAACTCCCCCCCTTCCCTAACCCTGTCGACGAGCTGCGGGTGCCCGCGGGTGCACCTGCGGGCAGGGCCTCTCCCACTCGCGACCTCGCCCGCCGAGCCGCCAGCGCGCGCCCGTCGCCCGGCTGTCAGGCTGTCTGCCCCTCCCCCACTCCTCCCCTAACTCGGCCGCAGAGCCGCCAGGAGCCGCGGGTCGACGAGCCCGACGGGGTTCTATCCCCCCCCCTTCACTGACTTCCCCCCTTCCCTAACTCTCGACGAGCTGCGGGTGCCCGCGTGTCCACCTGCGGGCAGGGCCTCTCCCACTCGCGACCTCGCCAGCCGAGGCGCCAGCGCGCGCCCGTCGCCCGGTTGTCAGGCTGTCTGCCCCTCCCCCCCTTCCCTCACTCTGCCGCCGAGCTGGCGGTGCCCGCGTGTCCACCTGTCGGCCGGGCCTCTCGCACTCGCGACCTCTGGCGCCGAGCCGCCAGCGCGCGCGCGTCGCCCGCCTGGCAGGGACTCCGCCCCTCCTCCCTCCTTCCCTCACTCTGCCGCCGAGCTGGCGGTGCCCGCGGGTCCAGCTGTCGGCCGGGCCTCTCGCACTCGCGACCTCTGGCGCCGAGCCGCCAGCGCGCGCCCGTCGCCCGGGTGTCAGGGTGTCTGCCCCTCCTCCCTCCTTCCCTCACTCTGCCGCCGAGCTGGCGGTGCCCGCGTGTCCACCTGTCGGCCGGGCCTCTCGCACTCGCGACCTCGCCCGCCGAGCCGCCAGCGCGCGCCCGTCGCCCGGGTGTCAGGGTGTCTGCCCCTCCCCCCCCTTCCCTCACTCTGCCGCCGAGCTGGCGGTGCCCGCGTGTCCACCTGTCGGCCGGGCCTCTCGCACTCGCGACCTATGGCGCCCAGCCGCCAGCGCGCGCGCGTCGCCCGCCTGGCAGGGAGTCTGCCCCTCCCCCCCCTTCCCTAACTCGGCCGCAGAGCCGCCAGGAGCCGCGGGTCGACGAGCCCGACGGGGCTCTATCCCGTCCCCCCCTTCCCTAACCCTGTCGACGAGCTGCGGGTGCCCGCGGGTCCACCTGCGGGCAGGGCCTCTCCCACTCGCGACCTCGCCCGCCGAGCCGGCAGCGCGCGCCCGTCGCCCGGCTGTCAGGCTGTCTGCCCCTCCCCCCCTCCTCCCCTAACTCGGCCGCAGAGCCGCTTGGAGCCGCGGGTCGACGAGCCCGACGGGGTTCTAGCCCCTCCCCCCCTTCCCTAACTCCCCCCCTTCCCTAACCCTGTCGACGAGCTGCGGGTGCCCGCGGGTGCACCTGCGGGCAGGGCCTCTCCCACTCGCGACCTCGCCCGCCGAGCCGCCAGCGCGCGCCCGTCGCCCGGCTCTCAGGCTGTCTGCCCCTCCCCCCCTTCCCTGACTCCCCCCCTTCCCTAACCCTGTCGACGAGCTGCGGGTGCCCGCGGGTGCACCTGCGGGCAGGGCCTCTCCCACTCGCGACCTCGCCCGCCGAGCCGCCAGCGCGCGCCCGTCGCCCGGCTGTCAGGCTGTCTGCCCCTCCCCCCCTTCCCTGACTCCCCCCCTTCCCTAACCCTGTCGACGAGCTGCGGGTGCCCGCGGGTCCACCTGCGGGCAGGGCCTCTCCCACTCGCGACCTCGCCCGCCGAGCCGGCAGCGCGCGCCCGTCGCCCGGCTGTCAGGCTGTCTGCCCCTCCCCCACTCCTCCCCTAACTCGGCCGCAGAGCCGCCAGGAGCCGCGGGTCGACGAGCCCGACGGGGTTCTATCCCCCCCCCCTTCCCTAACTTCCCCCCTTCCCTAACTCTCGACGAGCTGCGGGTGCCCGCGTGTCCACCTGCGGGCAGGGCCTCTCCCACTCGCGACCTCGCCAGCCGAGGCGCCAGCGCGCGCCCGTCGCCCGGCTGTCAGGCTGTCTGCCCCTCCCCCCCTTCCCTCACTCTGCCGCCGAGCTGGCGGTGCCCGCGTGTCCACCTGTCGGCAGGGCCTCTCGAACTCGCGACCTCTGGCGCCGAGCCGCAAGCGCGCGCGCGTCGCCCGCCTGGCAGGGACTCCGCCCCTCCTCCCTCCTTCCCTCACTCTGCCGCCGAGCTGGCGGTGCCCGCGTGTCCACCTGTCGGCCGGGCCTCTCGCACTCGCGACCTCTGCCGCCGAGCCGCCAGCGCGCGCGCGTCGCCCGCCTGGCAGGGACTCCGCCCCTCCTCCCTCCTTCCCTCACTCTGCCGCCGAGCTGGCGGTGCCCGCGGGTGCAGCTGTCGGCCGGGCCTCTCCCACTCGCGACCTCGCCCGCCGAGCCGCCAGCGCGCGCCCGTCGCCCGGTTGTCAGGGTGTCTGCCCCTCCCCCCCCTTCCCTCACTCTGCCGCCGAGCTGGCGGTGCCCGCGTGTCCACCTGTCGGCCGGGCCTCTCGCACTCGCGACCTATGGCGCCCAGCCGCCAGCGCGCGCGCGTCGCCCGCCTGGCAGGGAGTCTGCCCCTCCCCCCCCTTCCCTAACTCGGCCGCAGAGCCGCCAGGAGCCGCGGGTCGACGAGCCCGACGGGGCTCTATCCCGTCCCCCCCTTCCCTAACCCTGTCGACGAGCTGCGGGTGCCCGCGGGTCCACCTGCGGGCAGGGCCTCTCCCACTCGCGACCTCGCCCGCCGAGCCGGCAGCGCGCGCCCGTCGCCCGGCTGTCAGGCTGTCTGCCCCTCCCCCCCTCCTCCCCTAACTCGGCCACAGAGCCGCTTGGAGCCGCGGGTCGACGAGCCCGACGGGGTTCTAGCCCCTCCCCCCCTTCCCTAACTCCCCCCCTTCCCTAACCCTGTCGACGAGCTGCGGGTGCCCGCGGGTGCACCTGCGGGCAGGGCCTCTCCCACTCGCGACCTCGCCCGCCGAGCCGCCAGCGCGCGCCCGTCGCCCGGCTGTCAGGCTGTCTGCCCCTCCCCCCCTTCCCTCACTCTGCCGCCGAGCTGGCGGTGCCCGCGTGTCCTCCTGTCGGCCGGGCCTCTAGCACTCGCGACCTCTGCCGCCGAGCCGCCAGCGCGCGCGCGTCGCCCGCCTGGCAGGGACTCCGCCCCTCCTCCCTCCTTCCCTCACTCTGCCGCCGAGCTGGCGGTGCCCGCGGGTCCAGCTGTCGGCCGGGCCTCTCCCACTCGCGACCTCGCCCGCCGAGCCGCCAGCACGCGCCCGTCGCCCGGTTGTCAGGGTGTCTGCCCCTCCCCCTCCTTCCCTCACTCTGCCGCCGAGCTGGCGGTGCCCGCGTGTCCACCTGTCGGCCGGGCCTCTCGCACTCGCGACCTCTGCCGCCGAGCTGCCAGCGCGCGCGCGTCGCCCGCCTGGCAGGGACTCCGCCCCTCCTCCCTCCTTCCCTCACTCTGCCGCCGAGCTGGCGGTGCCCGCGGGTCCAGCTGTCGGCCGGGCCTCTCCCACTCGCGACCTCGCCCGCCGAGCCGCCAGCGCGCGCCCGTCGCCCGGTTGTCAGGGTGTCTGCCCCTCCCCCCCTTCCCTCACTCTGCCGCCGAGCTGGCGGTGCCCGCGTGTCCACCTGTCGGCCGGGCCTCTCGCACTCGCGACCTATGGCGCCCAGCCGCCAGCGCGCGCGCGTCGCCCGCCTGGCAGGGAGTCTGCCCCTCCCCCCCCTTCCCTAACTCGGCCGCAGAGCCGCCAGGAGCCGCGGGTCGACGAGCCCGACGGGGCTCTATCCCCTCCCCCCCTTCCCTAACCCTGTCGACGAGCTGCGGGTGCCCGCGGGTCCACCTGCGGGCAGGGCCTCTCCCACTGGCGACCTCGCCCGCCGAGCCGCCAGCGCGCGCCCGTCGCCCGGTTGTCAGGGTGTCTGCCCCTCCCCCCCCTTCCCTCACTCTGCCGCCGAGCTGGCGGTGCCCGCGTGTCCACCTGTCGGCCGGGCCTCTCGCACTCGCGACCTCTGCCGCCGAGCCGCCAGCGCGCGCGCGTCGCCCGCCTGGCAGGGACTCCGCCCCTCCTCCCTCCTTCCCTCACTCTGCCGCCGAGCTTGCGGTGCCCGCGTGTCCAGCTGTCGGCCGGGCCTCTCCCACTCGCGACCTCGCCCGCCGAGCCGCCAGCGCGCGCCCGTCGCCCGGTTGTCAGGGTGTCTGCCCCTCCCCCCCTTCCCTCACTCTGCCGCCGAGCTGGCGGTGCCCGCGTGTCCACCTGTCGGCCGGGCCTCTCGCACTCGCGACCTATGGCGCCCAGCCGCCAGCGCGCGCGCGTCGCCCGCCTGGCAGGGAGTCTGCCCCTCCCCCCCCTTCCCTAACTCGGCCGCAGAGCCGCCAGGAGCCGCGGGTCGACGAGCCCGACGGGGCTCTATCCCCTCCCCCCCTTCCCTAACCCTGTCGACGAGCTGCGGGTGCCCGCGGGTCCACCTGCGGGCAGGGCCTCTCCCACTCGCGACCTCGCCCGCCGAGCCGGCAGCGCGCGCCCGTCGCCCGGCTGTCAGGCTGTCTGCCCCTCCCCCCCTCCTCCCCTAACTCGGCCGCAGAGCCGCTTGGAGCCGCGGGTCGACGAGCCCGACGGGGTTCTAGCCCCTCCCCCCCTTCCCTAACTCCCCCCCTTCCCTAACCCTGTCGACGAGCTGCGGGTGCCCGCGGGTCCACCTGCGGGCAGGGCCTCTCCCACTCGCGACCTCGCCCGCCGAGCCGCCAGCGCGCGCCCGTCGCCCGGCTGTCAGGCTGTCTGCCCCTCCCCCACTCCTACCCTAACTCGGCCGCAGAGCCGCCAGGAGCCGCGGGTCGACGAGCCCGACGGGGTTCTATCCCCTCCCCCCCTTCCCTGACTTCCCCCCTTCCCTAACTCTCGACGAGCTGCGGGTGCCCGCGTGTCCACCTGCGGGCAGGGCCTCTCCCACTCGCGACCTCGCCAGCCGAGGCGCCAGCGCGCGCCCGTCGCCCGGTTGTCAGGCTGTCTGCCCCTCCCCCCCTTCCCTCACTCTGCCGCCGAGCTGGCGGTGCCCACGGGTCCAGCTGTCGGCCGGGCCTCTCCCACTCGCGACCTCGCCCGCCGAGCCGCCAGCACGCGCCCGTCGCCCGGTTGTCAGGGTGTCTGCCCCTCCCCCCCCTTCCCTCACTCTGCCGCCGAGCTGGCGGAGCCCGCGTGTCCACCTGTCGGCCGGGCCTCTCGCACTCGCGACCTCTGGCGCCGAGCCGCCAGCGCGCGCGCGTCGCCCGCCTGGCAGGGAGTCTGCCCCTCCCCCCCCTTCCCTAACTCGGCCGCAGAGCCGCCAGGAGCCGCGGGTCGACGAGCCCGACGGGGCTCTATCCCCTCCCCCCCTTCCCTAACCCTGTCGACGAGCTGCGGGTGCCCGCTGGTCCACCTGCGGGCAGGGCCTCTCCCACTCGCGACCTCGCCCGCCGAGCCGGCAACGCGCGCCCGTCGCCCGGCTGTCAGGCTGTCTGCCCCTCCCCCCCTCCTCCCCTAACTCGGCCGCAGAGCCGCTTGGAGCCGCGGGTCGACGAGCCCGACGGGGTTCTATCCCCTCCCCCCCTTCCCTAACTCCCCCCCTTCCCTAACTCTCGACGAGCTGCGGGTGCCCGCGTGTCCACCTGCGGGCAGGGCCTCTCCCACTCGCGACCTCGCCCGCCGAGCCGCCAGCGCTCGCCCGTCGCCCGGCTGTCAGGCTGTCTGCGCCTCCCCCCCCTTCCCTCATTCTGCCGCCGAGCTGGCGGTGCCCGCGTGTCCACCTGTCGGCCGGGCCTCTCGCACTCGCGACCTCTGTCGCCGAGCCGCCAGCGCGCGCGCGTCGCCCGCCTGGCAGGGACTCTGCCCCTCCTCCCTCCTTCCCTCACTCTGTCGACGAGCTGGCGGTGCCCGCGGGTCCACCTGTCGGCCGGGCCTCTCGCACTCGCGACCCCTGCCGCCGAGACGCCGGCACGCGCGCGTCGCCAGCCTGGCAGGGACTCTGCCCCTCCTCCCTCCTTCCCTCACTCTGTCGACGAGCTGGCGGTGCCCGCGGGTCCACCTGTCGGCCGGGCCTCTCGCACTCGCGACCTCTGGCGCCGAGCCGCCAGCGCGCGCGCGTCGCCCGCCTGGCTGGGACTCCGCCCCTCCTCCCTCCTTCCCTCACTCTGCCGCCGAGCTGGCGGTGCCCGCGTGTCCACCTGTCGGCCGGGCCTCTCGCACTCGCGACCTCTGCCGCCGAGCCGCCAGCGCGCGCGCGTCGCCCGCCTGGCAGGGACTCCGCCCCTCCTCCCTCCTTCCCTCACTCTGCCGCCGAGCTGGCGGTGCCCGCGGGTCCAGCTGTCGGCCGGGCCTCTCCCACTCGCGACCTCGCCCGCCGAGCCGCCAGCGCGCGCCCGTCGCCCGGTTGTCAGGGTGTCTGCCCCTCCCCCTCTTCCCTCACTCTGCCGCCGAGCTGGCGGTGCCCGCGTGTCCACCTGTCGGCCGGGCCTCTCGCACTCGCGACCTATGGCGCCCAGCCGCCAGCGCGCGCGCGTCGCCCGCCTGGCAGGGAGTCTGCCCCTCCCCCCCCTTCCCTAACTCGGCCGCAGAGCCGCCAGGAGCCGCGGGTCGACGAGCCCGACGGGGCTCTATCCCCTCCCCCCCTTCCCTAACCCTGTCGACGAGCTGCGGGTGCCCGCGGGTCCACCTGCGGGCAGGGCCTCTCCCACTCGCGACCTCGCCCGCCGAGCCGGCAGCGCGCGCCCGTCGCCCGGCTGTCAGGCTGTCTGCCCCTCCCCCCCTCCTCCCCTAACTCGGCCGCAGAGCCGCTTGGAGCCGCGGGTCGACGAGCCCGACGGGGTTCTAGCCCCTCCCCCCCTTCCCTAACTCCCCCCCTTCCCTAACCCTGTCGACGAGCTGCGGGTGCCCGCGGGTCCACCTGCGGGCAGGACCTCTCCCACTCGCGACCTCGCCAGCCGAGGCGCCAGCGCGCGCCCGTCGCCCGGTTGTCAGGCTGTCTGCCCCTCCCCCCCTTCCCTCACTCTGCCGCCGAGCTGGCGGTGCCCGCGGGTCCAGCTGTCGGCCGGGCCTCTCCCACTCGCGACCTCGCCCGCCGAGCCGCCAGCACGCGCCCGTCGCCCGGTTGTCAGGGTGTCTGCCCCTCCCCCCCCTTCCCTCACTCTGCCGCCGAGCTGGCGGAGCCCGCGTGTCCACCTGTCGGCCGGACCTCTCGCACTCGCGACCTCTGGCGCCGAGCCGCCAGCGCGCGCGCGTCGCCCGCCTGGCAGGGAGTCTGCCCCTCCCCCCCCTTCCCTAACTCGGCCGCAGAGCCGCCAGGAGCCGCGGGTCGACGAGCCCGACGGGGCTCTATCCCCTCCCCCCTTCCCTAACCCTGTCGACGAGCTGCGGGTGCCCGCGGGTCCACCTGCGGGCAGGGCCTCTCCCACTCGCGACCTCGCCCGCCGAGCCGCCAGCGCGCGCCCGTCGCCCGGCTGTCAGGCTGTCTGCCCCTCCCCCACTCCTCCCCTAACTCGGCCGCAGAGCCGCCAGGAGCCGCGGGTCGACGAGCCCGACGGGGTTCTATCCCCTCCCCCCCTTCCCTAACTCCCCCCCTTCCCTAACTCTCGACGAGCTGCGGGTGCCCGCGTGTCCACCTGCGGGCAGGGCCTCTCCCACTCGCGACCTCGCCCGCCGAGCCGCCAGCGCTCGCCCGTCGCCCGGCTGTCAGGCTGTCTGCGCCTCCCCCCCCTTCCCTCATTCTGCCGCCGAGCTGGCGGTGCCCGCGTGTCCACCTGTCGGCCGGGCCTCTCGCACTCGCGACCTCTCTCGCCGAGCCGCCAGCGCGCGCGCGTCGCCCGCCTGGCAGGGACTCTGCCCCTCCTCCCTCCTTCCCTCACTCTGTCGACGAGCTGGCGGTGCCCGCGGGTCCACCTGTCGGCCGGGCCTCTCGCACTCGCGACCCCTGCCGCCGAGACGCCGGCACGCGCGCGTCGCCAGCCTGGCAGGGACTCTGCCCCTCCTCCCTCCTTCCCTCACTCTGTCGACGAGCTGGCGGTGCCCGCGGGTCCACCTGTCGGCCAGGCCTCTCGCACTCGCGACCCCTGCCGCCGAGACGCCGGCACGCGCGCGTCGCCAGCCTGGCAGGGACTCTGCCCCTCCTCCCTCCTTCCCTCACTCTGTCGACGAGCTGGCGGTGCCCGCGTGTCCACCTGTCGGCCGGGCCTCTCGCACTCGCGACCTCTGGCGCCGAGCCGCCAGCGCGCGAGCGTCGCCCGCCTGGCTGGGACTCCGCCCCTCCTCCCTCCTTCCCTCACTCTGCCGCCGAGCTGGCGGTGCCCGCGTGTCCACCTGTCGGCCGGGCCTCTCGCACTCGCGACCTCTGCCGCCGAGCCGCCAGCGCGCGCGCGTCGCCCGCCTGGCAGGGACTCCGCCCCTCCTCCCTCCTTCCCTCACTCTGCCGCCGAGCTGGCGGTGCCCGCGGGTCCAGCTGTCGGCCGGGCCTCTCCCACTCGCGACCTCGCACGCCGAGCCGCCAGCGCGCGCCCGTCGCCCGGTTGTCAGGGTGTCTGCCCCTCCCCCCCTTCCCTCACTCTGCCGCCGAGCTGGCGGTGCCCGCGTGTCCACCTGTCGGCCGGGCCTTTCGCACTCGCGAACTATGGCGCCCAGCCGCCAGCGCGCGCGCATCGCCCGCCTGGCAGGGAGTCTGCCCCTACCCCCCCTTCCCTAACTCGGCCGCAGAGCCGCCAGGAGCCGCGGGTCGACGAGCCCGACGGGGCTCTATCCCCTCCCCCCCTTCCCTAACCCTGTCGACGAGCTGCGGGTGCCCGCGGGTCCACCTGCGGGCAGGGCCTCTCCCACTCGCGACCTCGCCCGCCGAGCCGCCAGCGCGCGCCCGTCGCCCGGCTGTCAGGCTGTCTGCCCCTCCCCCACTCCTCCCCTAACTCGGCCGCAGAGCCGCCAGGAGCCGCGGGTCGACGAGCCCGACGGGGTTCTATCCCCTCCCCCCCTTCCCTAACTCCCCCCCTTCCCTAACTCTCGACGAGCTGCGGGTGCCCGCGTGTCCACCTGCGGGCAGGGCCTCTCCCACTCGCGACCTCGCCCGCCGAGCCGCCAGCGCTCGCCCGTCGCCCGGCTGTCAGGCTGTCTGCGCCTCCCCCCCCTTCCCTCATTCTGCCGCCGAGCTGGCGGTGCCCGCGTGTCCACCTGTCGGCCGGGCCTCTCGCACTCGCGACCTCTGTCGCCGAGCCGCCAGCGCGCGCGCGTCGCCCGCCTGGCAGGGACTCTGCCCCTCCTCCCTCCTTCCCTCACTCTGCCGCCGAGCTGGCGGTGCCCGCGGGTCCACCTGTCGGCCGGGCCTCTCGCACTCGCGACCCCTGCCGCCGAGACGCCGGCACGCGCGCGTCGCCAGCCTGGCAGGGACTCCGCCCCTCCTCCCTCCTTCCCTCACTCTGCCGCCGAGCTGGCGGTGCCCGCGGGTCCAGCTGTCGGCCGGGCCTCTCCCACTCGCGACCTCTGGCGCCGAGCCGCCAGCGCGCGCGCGTCGCCCGCCTGGCAGGGACTCCGCCCCTCCTCCCTCCTTCCCTCACTCTGCCGCCGAGCTGGCGGTGCCCGCGGGTACAGCTGTCGGCCGGGCCTCTCCCACTCGCGACCTCGCCCGCCGAGCCGCCAGCGCGCGCCCGTCGCCCGGTTGTCAGGGTGTCTGCCCCTCCCCCCCCTTCCCTCACTCTGCCGCCGAGCTGGCGGTGCCCGCGTGTCCACCTGTCGGCCGGGCCTCTCGCACTCGCGACCTATGGCGCCCAGCCGCCAGCGCGCGCGCGTCGCCCGCCTGGCAGGGAGTCTGCCCCTCCCCCCCTTCCCTAACTCGGCCGCAGAGCCGCCAGGAGCCGCGGGTCGACGAGCCCGACGGGGCTCTATCCCCTCCCCCCCTTCCCTAACCCTGTCGACGAGCTGCGGGTGCCCGCGGGTCCACCTGGGGGCAGGGCCTCTCCCACTCGCGACCTCGCCCGCCGAGCCGCCAGCGCGCGCCCGTCGCCCGGCTGTCAGGCTGTCTGCCCCTCCCCCACTCCTCCCCTAACTCGGCCGCAGAGCCGCCAGGAGCCGCGGGTCGACGAGCCCGACGGGGTTCTATCCCCTCCCCCCCTTCCCTGACTTCCCCCCTTCCCTAACTCTCGACGAGCTGCGGGTGCCCGCGTGTCCACCTGCGGGCAGGGCCTCTCCCACTCGCGACCTCGCCAGCCGAGGCGCCAGCGCGCGCCCGTCGCCCGGCTGTCAGGCTGTCTGCCCCTCCCCCCCTTCCATCACTCTGCCGCCGAGCTGGCGGTGCCCGCGTGTCCACCTGTCGGCCGGGCCTCTCGCACTCGCGACCTCTGGCGCCGAGCCGCCAGCGCGCGCGCGTCGCCCGCCTGGCAGGAACTCCGCCCCTCCTCCCTCCTTCCCTCACTCTGCCGCCGAGCTGGCGGTGCCCGCGTGTCCACCTGTCGGCCGGGCCTCTCGCACTCGCGACCTCTGCCGCCGAGCCGCCAGCGCGCGTGCGTCGCCCGCCTGGCAGGGACTCCGCCCCTCCTCCCTCCTTCCCTCACTCTGCCGCCGAGCTGGCGGTGCCCGCGGGTCCAGCTGTCGGCGGGGCCTCTCCCACTCGCGACCTCGCCCGCCGAGCCGCCAGCGCGCGCCCGTCGCCCGGTTGTCAGGGTGTCTGCCCCTCCCCCCCCTTCCCTCACTCTGCCGCCGAGCTGGCGGTGCCCGCGTGTCCACCTGTCGGCCGGGCCTCTCGCACTCGCGACCTATGGCGCCCAGCCGCCAGCGCGCGCGCGTCGCCCGCCTGGCAGGGAGTCTGCCCCTCCCCCCCTTCCCTAACTCGGCCGCAGAGCCGCCAGGAGCCGCGGGTCGACGAGCCCGACGGGGCTCTATCCCCTCCCCCCCTTCCCTAACCCTGTCGACGAGCTGCGGGTGCCCGCGGGTGCACCTGCGGGCAGGGCCTCTCCCACTCGCGACCTCGCCCGCCGAGCCGCCAGCGCGCGCCCGTCGCCCGGCTGTCAGGCTGTCTGCCCCTCCCCCCCTTCCCTCACTCTGCCGCCGAGCTGGCGGTGCCCGCGTGTCCTCCTGTCGGCCGGGCCTCTAGCACTCGCGACCTCTGCCGCCGAGCCGCCAGCGCGCGCGCGTCGCCCGCCTGGCAGGGACTCCGCCCCTCCTCCCTCCTTCCCTCACTCTGCCGCCGAGCTGGCGGTGCCCGCGGGTCCAGCTGTCGGCCGGGCCTCTCCCACTCGCGACCTCGCCCGCCGAGCCGCCAGCACGCGCCCGTCGCCCGGTTGTCAGGGTGTCTGCCCCTCCCCCTCCTTCCCTCACTCTGCCGCCGAGCTGGCGGTGCCCGCGTGTCCACCTGTCGGCCGGGCCTCTCGCACTCGCGACCTCTGCCGCCGAGCTGCCAGCGCGCGCGCGTCGCCCGCCTGGCAGGGACTCCGCCCCTCCTCCCTCCTTCCCTCACTCTGCCGCCGAGCTGGCGGTGCCCGCGGGTCCAGCTGTCGGCCGGGCCTCTCCCACTCGCGACCTCGCCCGCCGAGCCGCCAGCGCGCGCCCGTCGCCCGGTTGTCAGGGTGTCTGCCCCTCCCCCCCTTCCCTCACTCTGCCGCCGAGCTGGCGGTGCCCGCGTGTCCACCTGTCGGCCGGGCCTCTCGCACTCGCGACCTATGGCGCCCAGCCGCCAGCGCGCGCGCGTCGCCCGCCTGGCAGGGAGTCTGCCCCTCCCCCCCCTTCCCTAACTCGGCCGCAGAGCCGCCAGGAGCCGCGGGTCGACGAGCCCGACGGGGCTCTATCCCCTCCCCCCCTTCCCTAACCCTGTCGACGAGCTGCGGGTGCCCGCGGGTCCACCTGCGGGCAGGGCCTCTCCCACTGGCGACCTCGCCCGCCGAGCCGCCAGCGCGCGCCCGTCGCCCGGTTGTCAGGGTGTCTGCCCCTCCCCCCCCTTCCCTCACTCTGCCGCCGAGCTGGCGGTGCCCGCGTGTCCACCTGTCGGCCGGGCCTCTCGCACTCGCGACCTCTGCCGCCGAGCCGCCAGCGCGCGCGCGTCGCCCGCCTGGCAGGGACTCCGCCCCTCCTCCCTCCTTCCCTCACTCTGCCGCCGAGCTTGCGGTGCCCGCGGGTCCAGCTGTCGGCCGGGCCTCTCCCACTCGCGACCTCGCCCGCCGAGCCGCCAGCGCGCGCCCGTCGCCCGGTTGTCAGGGTGTCTGCCCCTCCCCCCCTTCCCTCACTCTGCCGCCGAGCTGGCGGTGCCCGCGTGTCCACCTGTCGGCCGGGCCTCTCGCACTCGCGACCTATGGCGCCCAGCCGCCAGCGCGCGCGCGTCGCCCGCCTGGCAGGGAGTCTGCCCCTCCCCCCCCTTCCCTAACTCGGCCGCAGAGCCGCCAGGAGCCGCGGGTCGACGAGCCCGACGGGGCTCTATCCCCTCCCCCCCTTCCCTAACCCTGTCGACGAGCTGCGGGTGCCCGCGGGTCCACCTGCGGGCAGGGCCTCTCCCACTCGCGACCTCGCCCGCCGAGCCGGCAGCGCGCGCCCGTCGCCCGGCTGTCAGGCTGTCTGCCCCTCCCCCCCTCCTCCCCTAACTCGGCCGCAGAGCCGCTTGGAGCCGCGGGTCGACGAGCCCGACGGGGTTCTAGCCCCTCCCCCCCTTCCCTAACTCCCCCCCTTCCCTAACCCTGTCGACGAGCTGCGGGTGCCCGCGGGTCCACCTGCGGGCAGGGCCTCTCCCACTCGCGACCTCGCCCGCCGAGCCGCCAGCGCGCGCCCGTCGCCCGGCTGTCAGGCTGTCTGCCCCTCCCCCACTCCTACCCTAACTCGGCCGCAGAGCCGCCAGGAGCCGCGGGTCGACGAGCCCGACGGGGTTCTATCCCCTCCCCCCCTTCCCTGACTTCCCCCCTTCCCTAACTCTCGACGAGCTGCGGGTGCCCGCGTGTCCACCTGCGGGCAGGGCCTCTCCCACTCGCGACCTCGCCAGCCGAGGCGCCAGCGCGCGCCCGTCGCCCGGTTGTCAGGCTGTCTGCCCCTCCCCCCCTTCCCTCACTCTGCCGCCGAGCTGGCGGTGCCCACGGGTCCAGCTGTCGGCCGGGCCTCTCCCACTCGCGACCTCGCCCGCCGAGCCGCCAGCACGCGCCCGTCGCCCGGTTGTCAGGGTGTCTGCCCCTCCCCCCCCTTCCCTCACTCTGCCGCCGAGCTGGCGGAGCCCGCGTGTCCACCTGTCGGCCGGGCCTCTCGCACTCGCGACCTCTGGCGCCGAGCCGCCAGCGCGCGCGCGTCGCCCGCCTGGCAGGGAGTCTGCCCCTCCCCCCCCTTCCCTAACTCGGCCGCAGAGCCGCCAGGAGCCGCGGGTCGACGAGCCCGACGGGGCTCTATCCCCTCCCCCCCTTCCCTAACCCTGTCGACGAGCTGCGGGTGCCCGCTGGTCCACCTGCGGGCAGGGCCTCTCCCACTCGCGACCTCGCCCGCCGAGCCGGCAACGCGCGCCCGTCGCCCGGCTGTCAGGCTGTCTGCCCCTCCCCCCCTCCTCCCCTAACTCGGCCGCAGAGCCGCTTGGAGCCGCGGGTCGACGAGCCCGACGGGGTTCTATCCCCTCCCCCCCTTCCCTAACTCCCCCCCTTCCCTAACTCTCGACGAGCTGCGGGTGCCCGCGTGTCCACCTGCGGGCAGGGCCTCTCCCACTCGCGACCTCGCCCGCCGAGCCGCCAGCGCTCGCCCGTCGCCCGGCTGTCAGGCTGTCTGCGCCTCCCCCCCCTTCCCTCATTCTGCCGCCGAGCTGGCGGTGCCCGCGTGTCCACCTGTCGGCCGGGCCTCTCGCACTCGCGACCTCTGTCGCCGAGCCGCCAGCGCGCGCGCGTCGCCCGCCTGGCAGGGACTCTGCCCCTCCTCCCTCCTTCCCTCACTCTGTCGACGAGCTGGCGGTGCCCGCGGGTCCACCTGTCGGCCGGGCCTCTCGCACTCGCGACCCCTGCCGCCGAGACGCCGGCACGCGCGCGTCGCCAGCCTGGCAGGGACTCTGCCCCTCCTCCCTCCTTCCCTCACTCTGTCGACGAGCTGGCGGTGCCCGCGGGTCCACCTGTCGGCCGGGCCTCTCGCACTCGCGACCTCTGGCGCCGAGCCGCCAGCGCGCGCGCGTCGCCCGCCTGGCTGGGACTCCGCCCCTCCTCCCTCCTTCCCTCACTCTGCCGCCGAGCTGGCGGTGCCCGCGTGTCCACCTGTCGGCCGGGCCTCTCGCACTCGCGACCTCTGCCGCCGAGCCGCCAGCGCGCGCGCGTCGCCCGCCTGGCAGGGACTCCGCCCCTCCTCCCTCCTTCCCTCACTCTGCCGCCGAGCTGGCGGTGCCCGCGGGTCCAGCTGTCGGCCGGGCCTCTCCCACTCGCGACCTCGCCCGCCGAGCCGCCAGCGCGCGCCCGTCGCCCGGTTGTCAGGGTGTCTGCCCCTCCCCCCCTTCCCTCACTCTGCCGCCGAGCTGGCGGTGCCCGCGTGTCCACCTGTCGGCCGGGCCTCTCGCACTCGCGACCTATGGCGCCCAGCCGCCAGCGCGCGCGCGTCGCCCGCCTGGCAGGGAGTCTGCCCCTCCCCCCCCTTCCCTAACTCGGCCGCAGAGCCGCCAGGAGCCGCGGGTCGACGAGCCCGACGGGGCTCTATCCCCTCCCCCCCTTCCCTAACCCTGTCGACGAGCTGCGGGTGCCCGCGGGTCCACCTGCGGGCAGGGCCTCTCCCACTCGCGACCTCGCCCGCCGAGCCGGCAGCGCGCGCCCGTCGCCCGGCTGTCAGGCTGTCTGCCCCTCCCCCCCTCCTCCCCTAACTCGGCCGCAGAGCCGCTTGGAGCCGCGGGTCGACGAGCCCGACGGGGTTCTAGCCCCTCCCCCCCTTCCCTAACTCCCCCCCTTCCCTAACCCTGTCGACGAGCTGCGGGTGCCCGCGGGTCCACCTGCGGGCAGGACCTCTCCCACTCGCGACCTCGCCAGCCGAGGCGCCAGCGCGCGCCCGTCGCCCGGTTGTCAGGCTGTCTGCCCCTCCCCCCCTTCCCTCACTCTGCCGCCGAGCTGGCGGTGCCCGCGGGTCCAGCTGTCGGCCGGGCCTCTCCCACTCGCGACCTCGCCCGCCGAGCCGCCAGCACGCGCCCGTCGCCCGGTTGTCAGGGTGTCTGCCCCTCCCCCCCCTTCCCTCACTCTGCCGCCGAGCTGGCGGAGCCCGCGTGTCCACCTGTCGGCCGGACCTCTCGCACTCGCGACCTCTGGCGCCGAGCCGCCAGCGCGCGCGCGTCGCCCGCCTGGCAGGGAGTCTGCCCCTCCCCCCCCTTCCCTAACTCGGCCGCAGAGCCGCCAGGAGCCGCGGGTCGACGAGCCCGACGGGGCTCTATCCCCTCCCCCCTTCCCTAACCCTGTCGACGAGCTGCGGGTGCCCGCGGGTCCACCTGCGGGCAGGGCCTCTCCCACTCGCGACCTCGCCCGCCGAGCCGCCAGCGCGCGCCCGTCGCCCGGCTGTCAGGCTGTCTGCCCCTCCCCCACTCCTCCCCTAACTCGGCCGCAGAGCCGCCAGGAGCCGCGGGTCGACGAGCCCGACGGGGTTCTATCCCCTCCCCCCCTTCCCTAACTCCCCCCCTTCCCTAACTCTCGACGAGCTGCGGGTGCCCGCGTGTCCACCTGCGGGCAGGGCCTCTCCCACTCGCGACCTCGCCCGCCGAGCCGCCAGCGCTCGCCCGTCGCCCGGCTGTCAGGCTGTCTGCGCCTCCCCCCCCTTCCCTCATTCTGCCGCCGAGCTGGCGGTGCCCGCGTGTCCACCTGTCGGCCGGGCCTCTCGCACTCGCGACCTCTCTCGCCGAGCCGCCAGCGCGCGCGCGTCGCCCGCCTGGCAGGGACTCTGCCCCTCCTCCCTCCTTCCCTCACTCTGTCGACGAGCTGGCGGTGCCCGCGGGTCCACCTGTCGGCCGGGCCTCTCGCACTCGCGACCCCTGCCGCCGAGACGCCGGCACGCGCGCGTCGCCAGCCTGGCAGGGACTCTGCCCCTCCTCCCTCCTTCCCTCACTCTGTCGACGAGCTGGCGGTGCCCGCGGGTCCACCTGTCGGCCAGGCCTCTCGCACTCGCGACCCCTGCCGCCGAGACGCCGGCACGCGCGCGTCGCCAGCCTGGCAGGGACTCTGCCCCTCCTCCCTCCTTCCCTCACTCTGTCGACGAGCTGGCGGTGCCCGCGTGTCCACCTGTCGGCCGGGCCTCTCGCACTCGCGACCTCTGGCGCCGAGCCGCCAGCGCGCGCGCGTCGCCCGCCTGGCTGGGACTCCGCCCCTCCTCCCTCCTTCCCTCACTCTGCCGCCGAGCTGGCGGTGCCCGCGTGTCCACCTGTCGGCCGGGCCTCTCGCACTCGCGACCTCTGCCGCCGAGCCGCCAGCGCGCGCGCGTCGCCCGCCTGGCAGGGACTCCGCCCCTCCTCCCTCCTTCCCTCACTCTGCCGCCGAGCTGGCGGTGCCCGCGGGTCCAGCTGTCGGCCGGGCCTCTCCCACTCGCGACCTCGCACGCCGAGCCGCCAGCGCGCGCCCGTCGCCCGGTTGTCAGGGTGTCTGCCCCTCCCCCCCTTCCCTCACTCTGCCGCCGAGCTGGCGGTGCCCGCGTGTCCACCTGTCGGCCGGGCCTTTCGCACTCGCGAACTATGGCGCCCAGCCGCCAGCGCGCGCGCATCGCCCACCTGGCAGGGAGTCTGCCCCTACCCCCCCTTCCCTAACTCGGCCGCAGAGCCGCCAGGAGCCGCGGGTCGACGAGCCCGACGGGGCTCTATCCCCTCCCCCCCTTCCCTAACCCTGTCGACGAGCTGCGGGTGCCCGCGGGTCCACCTGCGGGCAGGGCCTCTCCCACTCGCGACCTCGCCCGCCGAGCCGCCAGCGCGCGCCCGTCGCCCGGCTGTCAGGCTGTCTGCCCCTCCCCCACTCCTCCCCTAACTCGGCCGCAGAGCCGCCAGGAGCCGCGGGTCGACGAGCCCGACGGGGTTCTATCCCCTCCCCCCCTTCCCTAACTCCCCCCCTTCCCTAACTCTCGACGAGCTGCGGGTGCCCGCGTGTCCACCTGCGGGCAGGGCCTCTCCCACTCGCGACCTCGCCCGCCGAGCAGCCAGCGCTCGCCCGTCGCCCGGCTGTCAGGCTGTCTGCGCCTCCCCCCCCTTCCCTCATTCTGCCGCCGAGCTGGCGGTGCCCGCGTGTCCACCTGTCGGCCGGGCCTCTCGCACTCGCGACCTCTGTCGCCGAGCCGCCAGCGCGCGCGCGTCGCCCGCCTGGCAGGGACTCTGCCCCTCCTCCCTCCTTCCCTCACTCTGCCGCCGAGCTGGCGGTGCCCGCGGGTCCACCTGTCGGCCGGGCCTCTCGCACTCGCGACCCCTGCCGCCGAGACGCCGGCACGCGCGCGTCGCCAGCCTGGCAGGGACTCCGCCCCTCCTCCCTCCTTCCCTCACTCTGCCGCCGAGCTGGCGGTGCCCGCGGGTCCAGCTGTCGGCCGGGCCTCTCCCACTCGCGACCTCTGGCGCCGAGCCGCCAGCGCGCGCGCGTCGCCCGCCTGGCAGGGACTCCGCCCCTCCTCCCTCCTTCCCTCACTCTGCCGCCGAGCTGGCGGTGCCCGCGGGTACAGCTGTCGGCCGGGCCTCTCCCACTCGCGACCTCGCCCGCCGAGCCGCCAGCGCGCGCCCGTCGCCCGGTTGTCAGGGTGTCTGCCCCTCCCCCCCCTTCCCTCACTCTGCCGCCGAGCTGGCGGTGCCCGCGTGTCCACCTGTCGGCCGGGCCTCTCGCACTCGCGACCTATGGCGCCCAGCCGCCAGCGCGCGCGCGTCGCCCGCCTGGCAGGGAGTCTGCCCCTCCCCCCCTTCCCTAACTCGGCCGCAGAGCCGCCAGGAGCCGCGGGTCGACGAGCCCGACGGGGCTCTATCCCCTCCCCCCCTTCCCTAACCCTGTCGACGAGCTGCGGGTGCCCGCGGGTCCACCTGCGGGCAGGGCCTCTCCCACTCGCGACCTCGCCCGCCGAGCCGCCAGCGCGCGCCCGTCGCCCGGCTGTCAGGCTGTCTGCCCCTCCCCCACTCCTCCCCTAACTCGGCCGCAGACCCGCCAGGAGCCGCGGGTCGACGAGCCCGACGGGGTTCTATCCCCTCCCCCCCTTCCCTGACTCCCCCCCTTCCCTAACTCTCGACGAGCTGCGGGTGCCCGCGTGTCCACCTGCGGGCAGGGCCTCTCCCACACGCGACCTCGCCCGCCGAGCTGCCAGCGCTCGCCCGTCGCCCGGCTGTCAGGCTGTCTGCGCCTCCCCCCCTTCCCTCATTCTGCCGCCGAGCTGGCGGTGCCCGCGTGTCCACCTGTCGGCCGGGCCTCTCGCACTCGCGACCTCTGTCGCCGAGCCGCCAGCGCGCCCGCGTCGCCCGCCTGGCAGGGACTCTGCCCCTCCTCCCTCCTTCCCTCACTCTGCCGCCGAGCTGGCGGTGCCCGCGGGTCCACCTGTCGGCCGGGCCTCTCGCACTCGCGACCCCTGCCGCCGAGACGCCGGCACGCGCGCGTCGCCAGCCTGGCAGGGACTCTGCCCCTCCTCCCTCCTTCCCTCACTCTGTCGACGAGCTGGCGGTGCCCGCGTGTCCACCTGTCGGCCGGGCCTCTCGCACTCGCGACCTCTGCCGCCGAGCCGCCAGCGCGCGCGCGTCGCCCGCCTGGCAGGGACTCCGCCCCTCCTCCCCCCTTCCCTCACTCTGCCGCCGAGCTGGCGGTGCCCGCGTGTCCACCTGTCGGCCGGGCCTCTCGCACTCGCGACCTATGGCGCCCAGCCGCCAGCGCGCGCGCGTCGCCCGCCTGGCAGGGAGTCTGCCCCTCCCCCCCTTCCCTAACTCGGCCGCAGAGCCGCCAGGAGCCGCGGGTCGACGAGCCCGACGGGGCTCTATCCCCTCCCCCCCTTCCCTAACCCTGTCGACGAGCTGCGGGTGCCCGCGGGTCCACCTGCGGGCAGGGCCTCTCCCACTCGCGACCTCGCCCGCCGAGCCGCCAGCGCGCGCCCGTCGCCCGGCTGTCAGGCTGTCTGCCCCTCCCCCACTCCTCCCCTAACTCGGCCGCAGAGCCGCCAGGAGCCGCGGGTCGACGAGCCCGACGGGGTTCTATCCCCTCCCCCCCTTCCCTGACTTCCCCCCTTCCCTAACTCTCGACGAGCTGCGGGTGCCCGCGTGTCCACCTGCGGGCAGGGCCTCTCCCACTCGCGACCTCGCCCGCCGAGCCGCCAGCGCTCGCCCGTCGCCCGGCTCTCAGGCTGTCTGCGCCTCCCCCCCCTTCCCTCATTCTGCCGCCGAGCTGGCGGTGCCCGCGTGTCCACCTGTCGGCCGGGCCTCTCGCACTCGCGACCCCTGCCGCCGAGACGCCGGCACGCGCGCGTCGCCAGCCTGGCAGGGACTCTGCCCCTCCTCCCTCCTTCCCTCACTCTGTCCACGAGCTGGCGGTGCCCGCGTGTCCACCTGTCGGCCGGGCCTCTCGCACTCGCGACCTCTGCCGCCGAGCCGCCAGCGCGCGCGCGTCGCCCGCCTGGCAGGGACTCCGCCCCTCCTCCCTCCTTCCCTCACTCTGCCGCCGAGCTGGCGGTGCCCGCGGGTCCAGCTGTCGGCCGGGCCTCTCCCACTCGCGACCTCGCCCGCCGAGCCGCCAGCGCGCGCCCGTCGCCCGGTTGTCAGGGTGTCTGCCCCTCCCCCCCCTTCCCTCACTCTGCCGCCGAGCTGGCGGTGCCCGCGCGTCCACCTGTCGGCCGGGCCTCTCGCACTCGCGACCTATGGCGCCAAGCCGCCAGCGCGCGCGCGTCGCCCGCCTGGCAGGGAGTCTGCCCCTCCCCCCCTTCCCTAACTCGGCCGCAGAGCCGCCAGGAGCCGCGGGTCGACGAGCCCGACGGGGCTCTATCCCCTCCCCCCCTTCCCTAACCCTGTCGACGAGCTGCGGGTGCCCTCGGGTCCACCTGCGGGCAGGGCCTCTCCCACTCGCGACCTCGCCCGCCGAGCCGCCAGCGCGCGCCCGTCGCCCGGCTGTCAGGCTGTCTGCCCCTCCCCCACTCCTCCCCTAACTCGGCCGCAGAGCCGCCAGGAGCCGCGGGTCGACGAGCCCGACGGGGTTCTATCCCCTCCCCCCCTTCCCTGACTTCCCCCCTTCCCTAACTCTCGACGAGCTGCGGGTGCCCGCGTGTCCACCTGCGGGCAGGGCCTCTCCCACTCGCGACCTCGCCAGCCGAGGCGCCAGCGCGCGCCCGTCGCCCGGTTGTCAGGCTGTCTGCCCCTCCCCCCCTTCCCTCACTCTGCCGCCGAGCTGGCGGTGCCCGCGTGTCCACCTGTCGGCCGGGCCTCTCGCACTCGCGACCTCTGGCGCCGAGCCGCCAGCGCGCGCGCGTCGCCCGCCTGGCAGGGACTCCGCCCCTCCTCCCTCCTTCCCTCACTCTGCCGCCGAGCTGGCGGTGCCCGCGGGTCCAGCTGTCGGCCGGGCCTCTCGCACTCGCGACCTCGCCCGCCGAGCCGCCAGCGCGCGCCCGTCGCCCGGTTGTCAGGGTGTCTGCCCCTCCCCCCCTTCCCTCACTCTGCCGCCGAGCTGGCGGTGCCCGCGTGTCCACCTGTCGGCCGGGCCTCTCGCACTCGCGACCTATGGCGCCCAGCCGCCAGCGCGCGCGCGTCGCCCGCCTGGCAGGGAGTCTGCCCCTCCCCCCCCTTCCCTAACTCGGCCGCAGAGCCGCCAGGAGCCGCGGGTCGACGAGCCCGACGGGGCTCTATCCCCTCCCCCCCTTCCCTAACCCTGTCGACGAGCTGCGGGTGCCCGCGGGTCCACCTGCGGGCAGGGCCTCTCCCACTCGCGACCTCGCCCGCCGAGCCGGCAGCGCGCGCCCGTCGCCCGGCTGTCAGGCTGTCTGCCCCTCCCCCCCTCCTCGCCTAACTCGGCCGCAGAGCCGCTTGGAGCCGCGGGTCGATGAGCCCGACGGGGTTCTAGCCCCTCCCCCCCTTCCCTAACTCCCCCCCTTCCCTAACCCTGTCGACGAGCTGCGGGTGCCCGCGGGTCCACCTGCGGGCAGGGCCTCTCCCACTCGCGACCTCGCCCGCCGAGCCGCCAGCGCGCGCCCGTCGCCCGGCTGTCAGGCTGTCTGCCCCTCCCCCACTCCTCCCCTAACTCGGCCGCAGAGCCGCCAGGAGCCGCGGGTCGACGAGCCCGACGGGGTTCTATCCCCTCCCCCCCTTCCCTGACTTCCCCCCTTCCCTAACTCTCGACGAGCTGCGGGTGCCCGCGTGTCCTCCTGCGGGCAGGGCCTCTCCCACTCGCGACCTCGCCAGCCGAGGTGCCAGCGCGCGCCCGTCGCCCGGTTGTCAGGCTGTCTGCCCCTCCCCCCCTTCCCTCACTCTGCCGCCGAGCTGGCGGTGCCCGCGTGTCCACCTGTCGGCCGGGCCTCTCGCACTCGCGACCTCTGACGCCGAGCCGCCAGCGCGCGCGCGTCGCCCGCCTGGCAGGGACTCCGCCCCTCCTCCCTCCTTCCCTCACTCTGCCGCCGAGCTGGCGGTGCCCGCGTGTCCACCTGTCGGCCGGGCCTCTCGCACTCGCGACCTCTGCCGCCGAGCCGCCAGCGCGCGCGCGTCGCCCGCCTGGCAGGGACTCCGCCCCTCCTCCCTCCTTCCCTCACTCTGCCGCCGAGCTGGCGGTGCCCGCGGGTCCAGCTGTCGGCCCGGCCTCTCCCACTCGCGACCTCGCCCGCCGAGCCGCCAGCGCGCGCCCGTCGCCTGGCTGTCAGGCTCTCTGCGCCTCCCCCCCCTTCCCTCATTCTGCCGCCGAGCTGGCGGTGCCCGCGTGTCCACCTGTCGGCCGGGCCTCTCGCACTCGCGACCTCTGTCGCCGAGCCGCCAGCGCGCGCGCGTCGCCCGCCTGGCAGGGACTCTGCCCCTCCTCCCTCCTTCCCTCACTCTGTCGACGAGCTGGCGGTGCCCGCGGGTCCACCTGTCGGCCGGGCCTCTCGCACTCGCGACCCCTGCCGCCGAGACGCCGGCACGCGCGCGTCGCCAGCCTGGCAGGGACTCTGCCCCTCCTCCCTCCTTCCCTCACTCTGTCGACGAGCTGGCGGTGCCCGCGTGTCCACCTGTCGGCCGGGCCTCTCGCACTCGCGACCTCTGCCGCCGAGCCGCCAGCGCGCGCACGTCGCCCGCCTGGCAGGGACTCCGCCCCTCCTCCCTCCTTCCCTCACTCTGCCGCCGAGCTGGCGGTGCCCGCGGGTCCAGCTGTCGGCCGGGCCTCTCCCACTCGCGACCTCGCCCGCCGAGCCGCCAGCGCGCGCCCGTCGCCGGTTGTCAGGGTGTCTGCCCCTCCCCCCCTTCCCTCACTCTGCCGCCGAGCTGGCGGTGCCCGCGTGTCCACCTGTCGGCCGGGCCTCTCGCACTCGCGACCTATGGCGCCCAGCCGCCAGCGCGCGCGCGTCGCCCGCCTGGCAGGGAGTCTGCCCCTCCCCCCCTTCCCTAACTCGGCCGCAGAGCCGCCAGGAGCCGCGGGTCGACGAGCCCGACGGGGCTCTATCCCCTCCCCCCCTTCCCTAACCCTGTCGACGAGCTGCGGGTGCCCGCGGGTCCACCTGCGGGCAGGGCCTCTCCCACTCGCGACCTCGCCCGCCGAGCCGCCAGCGCGCGCCCGTCGCCCGGCTGTCAGGCTGTCTGCCCCTCCCCCACTCCTCCCCTAACTCGGCTGCAGAGCCGCCAGGAGCCGCGGGTCGACGAGCCCGACGGGGTTCTATCCCCTCCCCCCCTTCCCTAACTACCCCCCTTCCCTAACTCTCGACGAGCTGCGGGTGCCCGCGTGTCCACCTGCGGGCAGGGCCTCTCCCACTCGCGACCTCGCCCGCCGAGCCGCCAGCGCTCGCCCGTCGCCCGGCTGTCAGGCTGTCTGCGCCTCCCCCCCCTTCCCTCATTCTGCCGCCGAGCTGGCGGTGCCCGCGTGTCCACCTGTCGGCCGGGCCTCTCGCACTCGCGACCTCTGTCGCCGAGCCGCCAGCGCGCGCGCGTCGCCCGCCTGGCAGGGACTCTGCCCCTCCTCCCTCCTTCCCTCACTCTGCCGCCGAGCTGGCGGTGCCCGCGGGTCCACCTGTCGGCCGGGCCTCTCGCACTCGCGACCCCTGCCGCCGAGACGCCGGCACGCGCGCGTCGCCAGCCTGGCAGGGACTCTGCCCCTCCTCCCTCCTTCCCTCACTCTGTCGACGAGCTGGCGGTGCCCGCGTGTCCACCTGTCGGCCGGGCCTCTCGCACTCGCGACCTCTGCCGCCGAGCCGCCAGCGCGCGCGCGTCGCCCGCCTGGCAGGGACTCCGCCCCTCCTCCCTCCTTCCCTCACTCTGCCGCCGAGCTGGCGGTGCCCGCGGGTCCAGCTGTCGGCCGGGCCTCTCCCACTCGCGACCTCGCCCGCCGAGCCGCCAGCGCGCGCCCGTCGCCCGGTTGTCAGGGTGTCTGCCCCTCCCCCCCCTTCCCTCACTCTGCCGCCGAGCTGGCGGTGCCCGCGTGTCCACCTGTCGGCCGGGCCTCTCGCACTCGCGACCTATGGCGCCCAGCCGCCAGCGCGCGCGCGTCGCCCGCCTGGCAGGGAGTCTGCCCCTCCCCCCCTTCCCTAACTCGGCCGCAGAGCCGCCAGGAGCCGCGGGTCGACGAGCCCGACGGGGCTCTATCCCCTCCCCCCCTTCCCTAACCCTGTCGACGAGCTGCCCGGGTCCACCTGCGGGCAGGGCCTCTCCCACTCGCGACCTCGCCCGCCGAGCCGCCAGCGCGCGCCCGTCGCCCGGCTGTCAGGCTGTCTGCCCCTCCCCCACTCCTCCCCTAACTCGGCCGCAGAGCCGCCAGGAGCCGCGGGTCGACGAGCCCGACGGGGTTCTATCCCCTCCCCCCCTTCCCTGACTTCCCCCCTTCCCTAACTCTCGACGAGCTGCGGGTGCCTGCGTGTCCACCTGCGGGCAGGGCCTCTCCCACTCGCGACCTAGCCAGCCGAGGCGCCAGCGCGCGCCCGTCGCCCGGTTGTCAGGCTGTCTGCCCCTCCCCCCCTTCCCTCACTCTGCCGCCGAGCTGTCGGTGCCCGCGTGTCCACCTGTCGGCCGGGCCTCTCGCACTCGCGACCTCTGGCGCCGAGCCGCCAGCGCGCGCGCGTCGCCCGCCTGGCAGGGACTCCGCCCCTCCTCCCTCCTTCCCTCACTCTGCCGCCGAGCTGGCGGTGCCCGCGTGTCCACCTGTCGGCCGGGCCTCTCGCACTCGCGACCTCTGCCGCCGAGCCGCCAGCGCGCGCGCGTCGCCCGCCTGGCAGGGACTCCGCCCCTCCTCCCTCCTTCCCTCACTCTGCCGCCGAGCTGGCGGTGCCCGCGGGTCCAGCTGTCGGCCGGGCCTCTCCCACTCGCGACCTCGCCCGCCGAGCCGCCAGCGCGCGCCCGTCGCCCGGTTGTCAGGGTGTCTGCCCCTCCCCCCCTTCCCTCACTCTGCCGCCGAGCTGGCGGTGCCCGCGTGTCCACCTGTCGGCCGGGCCTCTCGCACTCGCGACCTATGGCGCCCAGCCGCCAGCGCGCGCGCGTCGCCCGCCTGGCAGGGAGTCTGCCCCTCCCCCCCTTCCCTAACTCGGCCGCAGAGCCGCCAGGAGCCGCGGGTCGACGAGCCCGACGGGGCTCTATCCCCTCCCCCCTTCCCTAACCCTGTCGACGAGCTGCGGGTGCCCGCGGGTCCACCTTCGGGCAGGGCCTCTCCCACTCGTGACCTCGCCCGCCGAGCCGCCAGCGCGCGCCCGTCGCCCGGCTGTCACGCTGTCTTCCCCTCCCCCACTCCTCCCCTAACTCGGCCGCAGAGCCGCCAGGAGCCGCGGGTCGACGAGCCCGACGGCGTTCTATCCCCTCCCCCCCTTCCCTGACTTCCCCCCTTCCCTAACTCTCGACGAGCTGCGGGTGCCCGCGTGTCCACCTGCGGGCAGGGCCTCTCCCACTCGCGACCTCGCCAGCCGAGGCGCCAGCGCGCGCCCGTCGCCCGGTTGTCAGGCTGTCTGCCCCTCCCCCCCTTCCCTCACTCTGCCGCCGAGCTGGCGGTGCCCGCGTGTCCACCTGTCGGCCGGGCCTCTCGCACTCGCGACCTCTGGCGCCGAGCCGCCAGCGCGCGCGCGTCGCCCGCCTGGCAGGGACTCCGCCCCTCCTCCCTCCTTCCCTCACTCTGCCGCCGAGCTGGCGGTGCCCGCGTGTCCACCTGTCGGCCGGGCCTCTCGCACTCGCGACCTCTGCCGCCGAGCCGCCAGCGCGCGCGCGTCGCCCGCCTGGCAGGGACTCCGCCCCTCCTCCCTCCTTCCCTCACTCTGCCGCCGAGCTGGCGGTGCCCGCGGGTCCAGCTGTCGGCCGGGCCTCTCCCACTCGCGACCTCGCCCGCCGAGCCGCCAGCGCGCGCCCGTCGCCCGGTTGTCAGGGTGTCTGCCCCTCCCCCCCCTCCCTCACTCTGCCGCCGAGCTGGCGGTGCCCGCGGGTCCACCTGTCGGCCGGGCCTCTCGCACTCGCGACCCCTGCCGCCGAGACGCCGGCACGCGCGCGTCGCCAGCCTGGCAGGGACTCTGCCCCTCCTCCCTCCTTCCCTCACTCTGTCGACGAGCTGGCGGTGCCCGCGTGTCCACCTGTCGGCCGGGCCTCTCGCACTCGCGACCTCTGCCGCCGAGCCGCCAGCGCGCACGCGTCGCCCGCCTGGCAGGGACTCCGCCCCTCCTCCCTCCTTCCCTCACTCTTCCGCCGAGCTGGCGGTGCCCGCGGGTCCAGCTGTCGGCCGGGCCTCTCCCACTCGCGACCTCGCCCGCCGAGCCGCCAGCGCGCGCCCGTCGCCCGGTTGTCAGGGTGTCTGCCCCTCCCCCCCCTTCCCTCACTCTGCCGCCGAGCTGGCGGTGCCCGCGTGTCCACCTGTCGGCCGGGCCTCTCGCACTCGCGACCTATGGCGCCCAGCCGCCAGCGCGCGCGCGTCGCCCGCCTGGCAGGGAGTCTGCCCCTCCCCCCCTTCCCTAACTCGGCCACAGAGCCGCCAGGAGCCGCGGGTCGACGAGCCCGACGGGGCTCTATCCCCTCCCCCCCTTCCCTGACTTCCCCCCTTCCCTAACTCTCGACGAGCTGCGGGTGCCCGCGTGTCCACCTGCGGGCAGGGCCTCTCCCACTCGCGACCTCGCCAGCCGAGGCGCCAGCGGGCGCCCGTCGCCCGGTTGTCAGGCTGTCTGCCCCTCCCCCCTTCCCTCACTCTGCCGCCGAGCTGGCGGTGCCCGCGTGTCCACCTGTCGGCCGGGCCTCTCGCACTCGCGACCTCTGGCGCCGAGCCGCCAGCGCGCGCGCGTCGCCCGCCTGGCAGGGACTCCGCCCCTCCTACCTCCTTCCCTCACTCTGCCGCCGAGCTGGCGGTGCCCGCGTGTCCACCTGTCGGCCGGGCCTCTCGCACTCGCGACCTCTGCCGCCGAGCCGCCAGCGCGCGCGCGTCGCCCGCCTGGCAGGGACTCCGCCCCTCCTCCCTCCTTCCCTCACTCTGCCGCCGAGATGGCGGTGCCCGCGGGTCCACCTGTCCGCCGGGCCTCTCGCACTCGCGACCCCTGCCGCCGAGACGCCGGCACGCGCGCGTCGCCAGCCTGGCAGGGACTCTGCCCCTCCTCCCTCGTTCCCTCACTCTGTCGACGAGCTGGCGGTGCCCGCGTGTCCACCTGTCGGCCGGGCCTCTCGCACTCGCGACCCCTGCCGCCGAGACGCCGGCACGAGCGCGTCGCCAGCCTGGCAGGGACTCTGCCCCTCCTCCCTCCTTCCCTCACTCTGTCGACGAGCTGGCGGTGCCCGCGTGTCCACCTGTCGGCCGGGCCTCTCGCACTCGCGACCTCTGGCGCCGAGCCGCCAGCGCGCGCGCGTCGCCCGCCTGGCTGGGACTCCGCCCCTCCTCCCTCCTTCCCTCACTCTGCCGCCGAGCTGGCGGTGCCCGCGTGTCCACCTGTCGGCCGGGCCTCTCGCACTCGCGACCTCTGCCGCCGAGCCGCCAGCGCGCGCGCGTCGCCCGCCTGGCAGGGACTCCGCCCCTCCTCCCTCCTTCCCTCACTCTGCCGCCGAGCTGGCGGTGCCCGCGGGTCCAGCTGTCGGCCGGGCCTCTCCCACTCGCGACCTCGCCCGCCGAGGCGCCAGCGCGCGCCCGTCGCCCGGTTGTCAGGGTGTCTGCCCCTCCCCCCCCTTCCCTCACTCTGCCGCCGAGCTGGCGGTGCCCGCGTGTCCACCTGTCGGCCGGGCCTCTCGCACTCGCGACCTATGGCGCCCAGCCGCCAGCGTGCGCGCGTCGCCCGCCTGGCAGGGAGTCTGCCCCTCCCCCCCTTCCCTAACTCGGCCGCAGAGCCGCCAGGAGCCGCGGGTCGACGAGCCCGACGGGGCTCTATCCCCTCCCCCCCTTCCCTAACCCTGTCGACGAGCTGCGGGTGCCCGCGGGTCCACCTGCGGGCAGGGCCTCTCCCACTCGCGACCTCGCCCGCCGAGCCGCCAGCGCGCGCCCGTCGCCCTGCTGTCAGGCTGTCTGCCCCTCCCCCACTCCTCCCCTAACTCGGCCGCAGAGCCGCCAGGAGCCGCGGGTCGACGAGCCCGACGGGGTTCTATCCCCTCCGCCCCTTCCCTAACTCCCCCCCTTCCCTAACTCTCGACGAGCTGCGGGTGCCCGCGTCTCCACCTGCGGGCAGGGCCTCTCCCACTCGCGACCTCGCCCGCCGAGCCGCCAGCGCTCGCCCGTCGCCCGGCTGTCAGGCTGTCTGCGCCTCCCCCCCCTTCCCTCATTCTGCCGCCGAGCTGGCGGTGCCCGCGTGTCCACCTGTCGGCCGGGCCTCTCGCACTCGCGACCTCTGTCGCCGAGCCACCAGCGCGCGCGCGTCGGCCGCCTGGCAGGGACTCTGCCCCTCCTCCCTCCTTCCCTCACTCTGCCGCCGAGCTGGCGGTGCCCGCGGGTCCACCTGTCGGCCGGGCCTCTCGCACTCGCGACCCCTGCCGCCGAGACGCCGGCACGCGCGCGTCGCCAGCCTGGCAGGGACTCTGCCCCTCCTCCCTCCTTCCCTCACTCTGTCGACGAGCTGGCGGTGCCCGCGTGTCCACCTGTCGGCCGGGCCTCTCGCACTCGCGACCTCTGCCGCCGAGCCGCCAGCGCGCGCGCGTCGCCCGCCTGGCAGGGACTCCGCCCCTCCTCCCTCCTTCCCTCACTCTGCCCCCGAGCTGGCGGTGCCCGCGGGTCCAGCTGTCGGCCGGGCCTCTCCCACTCGCGACCTCGCCCGCCGAGCCGCCAGCGCGCGCCTGTCGCCCGGTTGTCAGGGTGTCTGCCCCTCCCCCCCCTTCCCTCACTCTGCCGCCGAGCTGGCGGTGCCCGCGTGTCCACCTGTCGGCCGGGCCTCTCGCACTCGCGACCTATGGCGCCCAGCCGCCAGCGCGCGCGCGTCGCCAGCCTGGCAGGGAGTCTGCCCCTCCCCCCCTTCCCTAACTCGGCCGCAGAGCCGCCAGGAACCGCGGGTCGACGAGGCCGACGGGGCTCTATCCCCTCCCCCCTTTCCCTAACCCTGTCGACGAGCTGCGGGTGCCCGCGGGTCCACCTGCGGGCAGGGCCTCTCCCACTCGCGACCTCACCCGCCGAGCCGCCAGCGCGCGCCCGTCGCCCGGCTGTCAGGCTGTCTGCCCCTCCCCCACTCCTCCCCTAACTCGGCCGCAGAGCCGCCAGGAGCCGCGGGTCGACGAGCCCGACGGGGTTCTATCCCCTCCCCCCCTTCCCTGACTTCCCCCCTTCCCTAACTCTCGACGAGCTGCGGGTGCCCGCGTGTCCACCTGCAGGCAGGGCCTCTCCCACTCGCGACCTCGCCCGCCGAGCCGCCAGCGCTCGCCCGTCGCCCGGCTGTCAGGCTGTCTGCGCCTCCCCCCCCTTCCCTCATTCTGCCGCCGAGCTGGCGGTGCCCGCGTGTCCACCTGTCGGCCGGGCCTCTCGCACTCGCGACCTCTGTCGCCGAGCTGCCAGCGCGCGCGCGTCGCCCGCCTGGCAGGGACTCTGCCCCTCCTCCCTCCTTCCCTCACTCTGTCGACGAGCTGGCGGTGCCCGCGGGTCCACCTGTCGGCCGGGCCTCTCGCACTCGCGACCTCTGCCGCCGAGCCGCCAGCGCGCGCGCGTCGCCCGCCTGGCAGGGACTCCGCCCCTCCTCCCTCCTTCCCTCACTCTGCCGCCGAGCTGGCGGTGCCCGCGTGTCCACCTGTCGGCCGGGCCTCTCGCACTCGCGACCTATGGCGCCCAGCCGCCAGCACGCGCGCGTCGCCCGCCTGGCAGGGAGTCTGCCCCTCCCCCCCTTCCCTAACTCGGCCGCAGAGCCGCCAGGAGCCGCGGGTCGACGAGCCCGACGGGGCTCTATCCCCTCCCCCCTTCCCTAACCCTGTCGACGAGCTGCGGGTGCCCGCGGGTCCACCTGCGGGCAGGGCCTCTCCCACTCGCGACCTCGCCCGCCGAGCCGGCAGCGCGCGCCCGTCGCCCGGCTGTCAGGCTGTCTGCCCCTCCCCCCCTCCTCCCCTAACTCGGCCGCAGAGCCGCTTGGAGCCGCGGGTCGATGAGCCCGACGGGGTTCTAGCCCCTCCCCCCCTTCCCTAACTCCCCCCCTTCCCTAACCCTGTCGACGAGCTGCGGGTGCCCGCGGGTCCACCTGCGGGCAGGGCCTCTCCCACTCGAGACCTCGCCCGCCGAGCCGCCAGCGCGCGCCCGTCGGCCGGCTGTCAGGCTGTCTGCCCCTCCCCCACTCCTCCCCTAACTCGGCCGCAGAGCCGCCAGGAGCCGCGGGTCGACGAGCCCGACGGGGTTCTATCCCCTCCCCCCCTTCCCTGACTTCCCCCCTTCCCTAACTCTCGACGAGCTGCGGGTGCCCGCGTGTCCACCTGCGGCAGGGCCTCTCCCACTCGCGACCTCGCCAGCCGAGGCGCCAGCGCGCGCCCGTCGCCCGGTTGTCAGGCTGTCTGCCCCTCCCCCCCTTCCCTCACTCTGCCGCCGAGCTGGCGGTGCCCGCGTGTCCACCTGTCGGCCGGGCCTCTCGCACTCGCGACCTCTGCCGCCGAGCCGCCAGCGCGCGCGCGTCGCCCGCCTGGCAGGGACTCCGCCCCTCCTCCCTCCTTCCCTCACTCTGCCGCCGAGCTGGCGGTGCCCGCGGGTCCAGCTGTCGGCCGGGCCTCTCCCACTCGCGACCTCGCCCGCCGAGCCGCCAGCGCGCGCCCGTCAGCCGGTTGTCAGGGTGTCTGCCCCTCCCCCCCCTTCCCTCACTCTCCCGCCGAGCTGGCGGTGCCCGCGTGTACACCTGTCGGCCGGGCCTTTCGCACTCGCGACCTATGGCGCCCAGCCGCCAGCGCGCGCGCGTCGCCCGCCTGGCAGGGAGTCTGCCCCTCCCCCCCCTTCCCTAACTCGGCCGCAGAGCCGCCAGGAGCCGCGGGTCGACGAGCCCGACGGGGCTCTATCCCCTCCCCCCCTTCCCTAACCCTGTCGACGAGCTGCGGGTGCCCGCGGTTCCACCTGCGGGCAGGGCCTCTCCCACTCGCGACCTCGCCCGCCGAGCCGCCAGCGCGCGCCCGTCGCCCGGCTGTCAGGCTGTCTGCCCCTCCCCCACTCCTCCCCTAACTCGGCCGCAGAGCCGCCAGGAGCCGCGGGTCGACGAGCCCGACGGGGTTCTATCCCCTCCCCCCCTTCCCTGACTTCCCCCCTTCCCTAACTCTCGACGAGCTGCGGGTGCCCGCGTGTCCACCTGCGGCAGGGCCTCTCCCACTCGCGACCTCGCCAGCCGAGGCGCCAGCGCGCGCCCGTCGCCCGGTTGTCAGGCTGTCTGCCCCTCCCCCCCTTCCCTCACTCTGCCGCCGAGCTGGCGGTGCCCGCGTGTCCACCTGTCGGCCGGGCCTCTCGCACTCGCGACCTCTGGCGCCGAGCCGCCAGCGCGCGCGCGTCGCCCGCCTGGCAGAGACTCCGCCCCTCCTCCCTCCTTCCCTCACTCTGCCGCCGAGCTGGCGGTGCCCGCGTGTCCACCTGTCGGCCGGGCCTCTCGCACTCGCGACCTCTGGCGCCGAGCCGCCAGCGCGCGCGCGTCGCCCGCCTGGCAGGGACTCCGCCCCTCCTCCCTCCTTCCCTCACTCTGCCGCCGAGCTGGCGGTGCCCGCGTGTCCACCTGTCGGCCGGGCCTCTCGCACTCGCGACCTCTGCCGCCGAGCCGTCAGCGTGCGCGCGTCGCCCGCCTGGCAGGGACTCCGCCCCTCCTCCCTCCTTCCCTCACTCTGCCGCCGAGCTGGCGGTGCCCGCGGGTCCAGCTGTCGGCCGGGCCTCTCCCACTCGCGACCTCGCCCGCCGAGCCGCCAGCGCGCGCCCGTCGCCCGGTTGTCAGGGTGTCTGCCCCTCCCCCCCCTTCCCTCACTCTGCCGCCGAGCTGGCGGTGCCCGCGTGTCCACCTGTCGGCCGGGCCTCTCGCACTCGCGACCTATGGCGCCCAGCCGCCAGCGCACGCGCGTCGCCCGCCTGGCAGGGAGTCTGCCCCACCCCCCCTTCCCTAACTCGGCCGCAGAGCCGCCAGGAGCCGCGGGTCGACGAGCCCGACGGGGCTCTATCCCCTCCCCCCCTTCCCTAACCCTGTCGACGAGCTGCGGGTGCCCGCGGGTCCACCTTCGGGCAGGGCCTCTCCCACTCGTGACCTCGCCCGCCGAGCCGCCAGCACGCGCCCGTCGCCCGGCTGTCAGGCTGTCTTCCCCTCCCCCACTCCTCCCCTAACTCGGCCGCAGAGCCGCCAGGAGCCGCGGGTCGACGAGCCCGACGGCGTTCTATCCCCTCCCCCCCTTCCCTGACTTCCCCCCTTCCCTAACTCTCGACGAGCTGCGGGTGCCCGCGTGTCCACCTGCGGGCAGGGCCTCTCCCACTCGCGACCTCGCCAGCCGAGGCGCCAGCGCGCGCCCGTCGCCCGGTTGTCAGGCTGTCTGCCCCTCCCCCCCTTCTCTCACTCTGCCGCCGAGCTGGCGGTGCCCGCGTGTCCACCTGTCGGCCGGGCCTCTCGCACTCGCGACCTCTGTCGCCGAGCTGCCAGCGCGCGCGCGTCGCCCGGCTGGCAGGGACTCTGCCCCTCCTCCCTCCTTCCCTCACTCTGCCGCCGAGCTGGCGGTGCCCGCGGGTCCACCTGTCGGCCGGGCCTCTCGCACTCGCGACCCCTGCCGCCGAGACGCCGGCACGCGCGCGTCGCCAGCCTGGCAGGGACTCTGCCCCTCCTCCCTCCTTCCCTCACTCTGTCGACGAGCTGGCGGTGCCCGCGTGTCCACCTGTCGGCCGGGCCTCTCGCACTCGCGACCTCTGCCGCCGAGCCGCCAGCGCGCGCGCGTCGCCCGCCTGGCAGGGACTCCGCCCCTCCTCCCTCCTTCCCTCACTCTGCCGCCGAGCTGGCGGTGCCCGCGGGTCCAGCTGTAGGCCGGGCCTCTCCCACTCGCGACCTCGCCCGCCGAGCCGCCAGCGCGCGCCCGTCGCCCGGTTGTCAGGGTGTCTGCCCCTCCCCCCCTTCCCTCACTCTGCCGCCGAGCTGGCGGTGCCCGCGTGTCCACCTGTCGGCCGGGCCTCTCGCACTCGCGACCTATGGCGCCCAGCCGCCAGCGCGCGCGCGTCGCCCGCCTGGCAGGGAGTCTGCCCCTCCCCCCCTTCCCTAACTCGGCCGCAGAGCCGCCAGGAGCCGCGGGTCGACGAGCCCGACGGGGCTCTATCCCCTCCCCCCCTTCCCTAACCCTGTCGACGAGCTGCCCGGGTCCACCTGCGGGCAGGGCCTCTCCCACTCGCGACCTCGCCCGCCGAGCCGCCAGCGCGCGCCCGTCGCCCGGCTGTCAGGCTGTCTGCCCCTCCCCCACTCCTCCCCTAACTCGGCCGCAGAGCCGCCAGGAGCCGCGGGTCGACGAGCCCGACGGCGTTCTATCCCCTCCCCCCCTTCCCTGACTTCCCCCCTTCCCTAACTCTCGACGAGCTGCGGGTGCCCGCGTGTCCACCTGCGGGCAGGGCCTCTCCCACTCGCGACCTCGCCAGCCGAGGCACCAGCGCGCGCCCGTCGCCCGGTTGTCAGGCTGTCTGCCCCTCCCCCCCTTCCCTCACTCTGCCGCCGAGCTGTCGGTGCCCGCGTGTCCACCTGTCGGTCGGGCCTCTGGCACTCGCGACCTCTGGCGCCGAGCCGCCAGCGCGCGCGCGTCGCCCCCCTGGCAGGGACTCCGCCCCTCCTCCCTCCTTCCCTCACTCTGCCGCCGAGCTGGCGGTGCCCGCGGGTCCAGCTGTCGGCCGGGCCTCTCCCACTCGCGACCTCGCCCGCCGAGCCGCCAGCGCGCACCCGTCGCCCGGTTGTCAGGGTGTCTGCCCCTCCCCCCACTTCCCTCACTCTGCCGCCGAGCTGGCGGTGCCCGCGTGTCCACCTGTCGGCCGAGCCTCTCGCACTCGCGACCTATGGCGCCCAGCCGCCAGCGCGCGCGCGTCGCCCGCCTGGCAGGGAGTCTGCCCCTCCCCCCCTTCCCTAACTCGGCCGCAGAGCCGCCAGGAGCCGCGGGTCGACGAGCCCGACGGGGCTCTATCCCCTCCCCCCCTTCCCTAACCCTGTCGACGAGCTGCGGGTGCCCGCGGGTCCACCTTCGGGCAGGGCCTCTCCCACTCGCGACCTCGCCCGCCGAGCCGCCAGCGCGCGCCCGTCGCCCGGCTGTCAGGCTGTCTGCCCCTCCCCCACTCCTCCCCTAACTCGGCCGCAGAGCCGCCAGGAGCCGCGGGTCGACGAGCCCGACGGGGTTCTATCCCCTCCCCCCCTTCCCTGACTTCCCCCCTTCCCTAACTCTCGACGAGCTGCGGGTGCCCGCGTGTCCACCTGCGGGCAGGGCCTCTCCCACTCGCGACCTCGCCAGCCGAGGCGCCAGCGCGCGCCCGTCGCCCGGTTGTCAGGCTGTCTGCCCCTCCGCCCCTTCCCTCACTCTGCCGCCGAGCTGGCGGTGCCCGCGTGTCCACCTGTCGGCCGGGCCTCTCGCACTCGCGACCTCTGGCGCCGAGCCGCCAGCGCGCGCGCGTCGCCCGCCTGGCAGGGACTCCGCCCCTCCTCCCTCCTTCCCTCACTCTGCCGCCGAGCTGGCGGTGCCCGCGTGTCCACCTGTCGGCCGGGGCTCTCGCACTCGCGACCTCTGCCGCCGAGCCGCCAGCGCGCGCGCGTCGCCCGCCTGGCAGGGACCCCGCCCCTCCTCCCTCCTTCCCTCACTCTGCCGCCGAGCTGGCGGTGCCCGCGGGTCCAGCTGTCGGCCGGGCCTCTCCCACTCGCGACCTCGCCCGCCGAGCCGCCAGCGCGCGCCCGTCGCCCGGTTGTCAGGGTGTCTGCCCCTCCCCCCCCTTCCCTCACTCTGCCGCCGAGCTGGCGGTGCCCGCGTGTCCACCTGTCGGCCGGGCCTCTCGCACTCGCGACCTATGGCGCCCAGCCGCCAGCGCGCGCGCGTCGCCCGCCTGGCAGGGAGTCTGCCCCTCCCCCCCTTCCCTAACTCGTCCGCAGAGCCGCCAGGAGCCGCGGGTCGACGAGCCCGACGGGGCTCTATCCCCTCCCCCCCTTCCCTAACCCTGTCGACGAGCTGCGGGTGCCCGCGGGTCCACCTGCGGGCAGGGCCTCTCCCACTCGCGACCTCGCCCGCCGAGTCGCCAGCGCGCGCCCGTCGCCCGGCTGTCAGGCTGTCTGCCCCTCCCCCACTCCTCCCCTAACTCGGCCGCAGAGCCGCCAGGAGCCGCGGGTCGACGAGCCCGACGGGGTTCTATCCCCTCCCCCCCTTCCCTAACTCCCCCCCTTCCCTAACTCTCGACGAGCTGCGGGTGCCCGCGTGTCCACCTGCGGGCAGGGCCTCTCCCACTCGCGACCTCGCCCGCCGAGCCGCCAGCGCTCGCCCGTCGCCCGGCTGTCAGGCTGTCTGCGCCTCCCCCCCCTTCCCTCATTCTGCCGCCGAGCTGGCGGTGACCGCGTGTCCACCTGTCGGCCGGGCCTCTCGCACTAGCGACCTCTGTCGCCGAGCCGCCAGCGCGCGCGCGTCGCCCGCCTGGCAGGGACTCTGCCCCTCCTCCCTCCTTCCCTCACTCTGTCGACGAGCTGACGATGCCCGCGGGTCCACCTGTCGGCCGGGCCTCTCGCACTCGCGACCCCTGCCGCCGAGACGCCGGCACGCGCGCGTCGCCAGCCTGGCAGGGACTCTGCCCCTCCTCCCTCCTTCCCTCACTCTGTCGACGAGCTGGCGGTGCCCGCGTGTCCACCTGTCGGCCGGGCCTCTCGCACTCGCGACCTCTGCCGCCGAGCCGCCAGCGCGCGCGCGTCGCCCGCCTGGCAGGGACTCCGCCCCTCCTCCCTCCTTCCCTCACTCTGCCGCCGAGCTGGCGGTGCCCGCGGGTCCAGCTGTCGGCCGGGCCTCTCCCACTCGCCACCTCGCCCGCCGAGCCGCCAGCGCGCGCCCGTCGCCCGGTTGTCAGGCTGTCTGCCCCTCCGCCCCTTCCCTCACTCTGCCGCCGAGCTGGCGGTGCCCGCGTGTCCACCTGTCGGCCGGGCCTCTCGCACTCGCGACCTCTGGCGCCGAGCCGCCAGCGCGCGCGCGTCGCCCGCCTGGCAGGGACTCCGCCCCTCCTCCCTCCTTCCCTCACTCTGCCGCCGAGCTGGCGGTGCCCGCGTGTCCACCTGTCGGCCGGGGCTCTCGCACTCGCGACCTCTGCCGCCGAGCCGCCAGCGCGCGCGCGTCGCCCGCCTGGCAGGGACCCCGCCCCTCCTCCCTCCTTCCCTCACTCTGCCGCCGAGCTGGCGGTGCCCGCGGGTCCAGCTGTCGGCCGGGCCTCTCCCACTCGCGACCTCGCCCGCCGAGCCGCCAGCGCGCGCCCGTCGCCCGGTTGTCAGGGTGTCTGCCCCTCCCCCCCCTTCCCTCACTCTGCCGCCGAGCTGGCGGTGCCCGCGTGTCCACCTGTCGGCCGGGCCTCTCGCACTCGCGACCTATGGCGCCCAGCCGCCAGCGCGCGCGCGTCGCCCGCCTGGCAGGGAGTCTGCCCCTCCCCCCCTTCCCTAACTCGGCCGCAGAGCCGCCTGGAGCCGCGGGTCGACCAGCCCGACGGGGCTCTATCCCCTCCCCCCCTTCCCTAACCCTGTCGACGAGCTGCGGGTGCCCGCGTGTCCACCTGCGGGCAGGGCCTCTCCCACTCGCGACCTCGCCCGACGAGCCGCCAGCGCTCGCCCGTCGCCCGGCTGTCAGGCTGTCTGCGCCTCCCCCCCCTTCCCTCATTCTGCCGCCGAGCTGGCGGTGCCCGCGTGTCCACCTGTCGGCCGGGCCTCTCGCACTCGCGACCTCTGTCGCCGAGCCGCCAGCGCGCGCGCGTCGCCCGCCTGGCAGGGACTCTGCCCCTCCTCCCTCCTTCCCTCACTCTGCCGCCGAGCTGGCGGTGCCCGCGGGTCCACCTGTCGGCCGGGCCTCTCGCACTCGCGACCCCTGCCTCCGAGACGCCGGCACGTGCGCGTCGCCAGCCTGGCAGGGACTCTGCCCCTCCTCCCTCCTTTCCTCACTCTGTCGACGAGCTGGCGGTGCCCGCGTGTCGACCTGTCGGCCGGGCCTCTCGCACTCGCGACCTCTGCCGCCGAGCCGCCAGCGCGCGCGCGTCGCCCGCCTGGCTGGGACTCCGCCCCTCCTCCCTCCTTCCCTCACTCTGCCGCCGAGCTGGCGGTGCCCGCGGGTCCAGCTGTCGGCCGGGCCTCTCCCACTCGCGACCTCGCCCGCCGAGCCGCCAGCGCGCGCCCGTCACCCGGTTGTCAGGGTGTCTGCCCCTCCCCCCCCTTCCCTCACTCTGCCGCCGAGCTGGCGGTGCCCGCGTGTCCACCTGTCGGCCGGGCCTCTCGCACTCGCGACCTATGGCGCCCAGCCGCCAGCGCGCGCGCGTCGCCCGCCTGGCAGGGAGTCTGCCCCTCCCCCCCTTCCCTAACTCGGCCGCAGAGCCGCCAGGAGCCGCGGGTCGACGAGCCCGACGGGGCTCTATCCCCTCCCCCCCTTCCCTGACTTCCCCACTTCCCTAACTCTCGACGAGCTGCGGGTGCCCGCGTGTCCACCTGCGGGCCGGGCCTCTCCCACTCGCGACCTCGCCAGCCGAGGCGCCAGCGCGCGCCCGTCGCCCGGTTGTCAGGCTGTCTGCCCCTCCGCCCCTTCCCTCACTCTGCCGCCGAGCTGGCGGTGCCCGCGTATCCACCTGTCGGCCGGGCCTCTCGCACTCGCGACCTCTGGCGCCGAGCCGCCAGCGCGCGCGCGTCGCCCGCCTGGCAGGGACTCCGCCCCTCCTCCCTCCTTCCCTCACTCTGCCGCCGAGCTGGCGGTGCCCGCGTGTCCACCTGTCGGCCGGGCCTCTCGCACTCGCGACCTCTGCCGCCGAGCCGCCAGCGCGCGCGCGTCGCCCGCCTGGCAGGGACCCCGCCCCTCCTCCCTCCTTCCCTCACTCTGCCGCCGAGCTGGCGGTGCCCGCGGGTCCAGCTGTCGGCAGGGCCTCTCCCACTCGCGACCTCGCCCGCCGAGCCGCCAGCGCGCGCCCGTCGCCCGGTTGTCAGGGTGTCTGCCCCTCCCCCCCTTCCCTCACTCTGCCGCCGAGCTGGCGGTGCCCGCGTGTCCACCTGTCGGCCGGGCCTCTCGCACTCGCGACCTATGGCGCCCAGCCGCCAGCGCGCGCGCGTCGCCCGCCTGGCAGGGAGTCTGCCCCTCCCCCCCTTCCCTAACTCGGCCGCAGAGCCGCCAGGAGCCGCGGGTCGACGAGCCCGACGGGGCTCTATCCCCTCCCCCCCTTCCCTAACCCTGTCGACGAGCTGCGGGTGCCCGCGGGTCCACCTGCGGGCAGGGCCTCTCCCACTCGCGACCTCGCCCGCCGAGTCGCCAGCGCGCGCCCGTCGCCCGGCTGTCAGGCTGTCTGCCCCTCCCCCACTCCTCCCCTAACTCGGCCGCAGAGCCGCCAGGAGCCGCGGGTCGACGAGCCCGACGGGGTTCTATCCCCTCCCCCCCTTCCCTAACTCCCCCCCTTCCCTAACTCTCGACGAGCTGCGGGTGCCCGCGTGTCCACCTGCGGGCAGGGCCTCTCCCACTCGCGACCTCGCCCGCCGAGCCGCCAGCGCTCGCCCGTCGCCCGGCTGTCAGGCTGTCTGCGCCTCCCCCCCCTTCCCTCATTCTGCCGCCGAGCTGGCGGTGCCCGCGTGTCCACCTGTCGGCCGGGCCTCTCGCACTCGCGACCTCTGTCGCCGAGCCGCCAGCGCGCGCGCGTCGCCCGCCTGGCAGGGACTCTGCCCCTCCTCCCTCCTTCCCTCACTCTGTCGACGAGCTGGCGGTGCCCGCGGGTCCACCTGTCGGCCAGGCCTCTCGCACTCGCGACCCCTGCCGCCGAGACGCCAGCACGCGCGCGTCGCCAGCCTGGCAGGGACTCTGCCCCTCCTCCCTCCTTCCCTCACTCTGTCGACGAACTGGCGGTGCCCGCGTGTCCACCTGTCGGCCGGGCCTCTCGCACTCGCGACCTCTGCCGCCGAGCCGCCAGCGCACGCGCGTCACCCGCCTGGCAGGGACTCCGCCCCTCCTCCCTCCTTCCCTCACTCTGCCGCCGAGCTGGCGGTGCCCGCGGGTCCAGCTGTCGGCCGGGCCTCTCCCACTCGCCACCTCGCCCGCCGAGCCGCCAGCGCGCGCCCGTCGCCCGGTTGTCAGGGTGTCTGCCCCTCCCCACCCTTCCCTCACTCTGCCGCCGAGCTGGCGGTGCCCGCGTGTCCACCTGTCGGCCGGGCCTCTCGCACTCGCGACCTATGGCGCCCAGCCGCCAGCGCGCGCGCGTCGCCCGCCTGGCAGGGAGTCTGCCCCTCCCCCCCTTCCCTAACTCGGCCGCAGAGCCTCCAGGAGCCGCGGGTCGACGAGCCCGACGGGGCTCTATCCCCTCCCCCCCTTCCCTAACCCTGTCGACGAGCTGCGGGTGCCCGCGGGTCCACCTGCGGGCAGGGCCTCTCCCACTCGCGACCTCGCCCGCCGAGCCGCCAGCGCGCGCCCGTCGCCCGGCTGTCAGGCTGTCTGCCCCTCCCCCACTCCTCCCCTAACTCGGCCGCAGAGCCGCCAGGAGCCGCGGGTCGACGAGCCCGACGGGGTTCTATCCCCTCCCCCCCTTCCCTGACTTCCCCCTTCCCTAACTCTCGACGAGCTGCGGGTGCCCGCGTGTCCACCTGCGGGCAGGGCCTCTCCCACTCGCGACCTCGCCAGCCGAGGCGCCAGCGCGCGCCCGTCGCCCGGTTGTCAGGCTGTCTGGCCCTCCCCCCCTTCCCTCACTCTGCCGCCGAGCTGGCGGTGCCCGCGTGTCCACCTGTCGGCCGGGCCTCTCGCACTCGCGACCTCTGTCGCTGAGCCGCCAGCGCGCGCGCGTCGCCCGCCTGGCAGGGACTCTGCCCCTCCTCCCTCCTTCCCTCACTCTGTCGACGAGCTGGCGGTGCCCGCGGGTCCACCTGTCGGCCGGGCCTCTCGCACTCGCGACCTCTGCCGCCAAGCCGCCAGCGCGCGCGCGTCGCCCGCCTGGCGGGGAGTCTGCCCCTCCCCCCCTTCCCTAACTCGGCCGCAGAGCCGCCAGGAGCTGCGGGTCGACGAGCCCGACGGGGCTCTATCCCCTCCCCCCCTTCCCTAACCCTGTCGACGAGCTGCGGGTGCCCGCGGGTCCACCTGCGGGCAGGGCCTCTCCCACTCGCGACCTCGCCCGCCGAGCCGCCAGCGCGCGCCCGTCGCCCGGCTGTCAGGCTGTCTGCCCCTCCCCCACTCCTCCCCTAACTCGGCCGCAGAGCCGCCAGGAGCCGCGGGTCGACGAGCCCGACGGGGTTCTATCCCCTCCCCCCCTTCCCTGACTTCCCCCCTTCCCTAACTCTCGACGAGCTGCGGGTGCCCGCGTGTCCACCTGCGGGCAGGGCCTCTCCCACTCGCGACCTCGCCAGCCGAGGCGCCAGCGCGCGCCCGTCGCCCGGTTGTCAGGCTGTCTGCCCCTCCCCCCCTTCCCTCACTCTGCCGCCGAGCTGGCGGTGCCCGCGTGTCCACCTGTCGGCCGGGCCTCTCGCACTCGCGACCTCTGGCGCCGAGCCGCCAGCGCGCGCGCGTCGCCCGCCTGGCAGGGACTCTGCCCCTCCTCCCTCCTTCCCTCACTCTGTCGACGAGCTGGCGGTACCCGCGTGTCCACCTGTCGGCCGGGCCTCTCGCACTCGCGACCCCTGCCGCCGAGACGCCGGCACGCGCGCGTCGCCAGCCTGGCAGGGACTCTGCCCCTCCTCCCTCCTTCCCTCACTCTGTCGACGAGCTGGCGGTGCCCGCGTGTCCACCTGTCGGCCGGGCCTCTCGCACTCGCGACCTCTGGCGCCGAGCCGCCAGCGCGCGCGCGTCGCCCGCCTGGCTGGGACTCCGCCCCTCCTCCCTCCTTCCCTCACTCTGCCGCCGAGCTGGCGGTGCCCGCGTGTCCACCTGTCGGCCGGGCCTCTCGCACTCGCGACCTCTGCCGCCGAGCCGCCAGCGCGCGCGCGTCGCCCGCCTGGCAGGGACTCCGCCCCTCCTCCCTCCTTCCCTCACTCTGACGCCGAGCTGGCGGTGCCCGCGGGTCCAGCTGTCGGCCGGGCCTCTCCCACTCGCGACCTCTCCCGCCGAGCCGCCAGCGCGCGCCCGTCGCCCGGTTGTCAGGGTGTCTGCCCCTCCCCCCCCTTCCCTCACTCTGCCGCCGAGCTGGCGGTGCCCGCGTGTCCACCTGTCGGCCGGGCCTCTCGCACTCGCGACCTATGGCGCCCAGCCGCCAGCGCGCGCGCGTCGCCCGCCTGGCAGGGAGTCTGCCCCTCCCCCCCTTCCCTAACTCGGCCGCAGAGCCGCCAGGAGCCGCGGGTCGACGAGCCCGACGGGGCTCTATCACCTCCCCCCATTCCCTAACCCTGTCGACGAGCTGCGGGTGCCCGCGGGTCCACCTGCGGGCAGGGCCTCTCCCACTCGCGACCTCGCCCGCCGAGCCGCCAGCGCGCGCCCATCGCCCGGCTGTCAGGCTGTCTGCCCCTCCCCCACTCCTCCCCTAACTCGGCCGCAGAGCCGCCAGGAGCCGCGGGTCGACGAGCCCGACGGGGTTCTATCCCCTCCCCCCCTTCCCTAACTCCCCCCCTTCCCTAACTCTCGACGAACTGCGGGTGCCTGCGTGTCCACCTGCGGGCAGGGCCTCTCCCACTCGCGACCTCGCCCGCCGAGCCGCCAGCGCTCGCCCGTCGCCCGGCTGTCAGGCTGTCTGCGCCTCCCCCCCCTTCCCTCATTCTGCCGCCGAGCTGGCGGTGCCCGCGTGTCCACCTGTCGGCCGGGCCTCTCGCACTCGCGACCTCTGTCGCCGAGCCGCCAGCGCGCGCGCGTCGCCCGCCTGGCAGGGACTCTGCCCCTCCTTCCTCCTTCCCTCACTCTGCCGCCGAGCTGGCGGTGCCCGCGGGTCCACCTGTCGGCCGGGCCTCTCGTACTCGCGACCCCTGCCGCCGAGACGCCGGCACGCGCGCGTCGCCAGCCTGGCAGGGACTCTGCCCCTCCTCCCTCCTTCCCTCACTCTGTCGACGAGCTGGCGGTGCCCGCGTGTCCACCTGTCGGCCGGGCCTCTCGCACTCGCGACCCCTGCCGCCGAGACGCCGGCACGCGCGCGTCGCCAGCCTGGCAGGGACTCTGCCCCTCCTCCCTCCTTCCCTCACTCTGTCGACGAGCTGGCGGTGCCCGCGTGTCCACCTGTCGGCCGGGCCTCTCGCACTCGCGATCTCTGGCGCCGAGCCGCCAGCGCGCGCGCGTCGCCCGCCTGGCTGGGACTCCGCCCCTCCTCCCTCCTTCCCTCACTCTGCCGCCGAGCTGGCGGTGCCCGCGTGTCCACCTGTCGGCCGGGCCTCTCGCACTCGCGACCTCTGCCGCCGAGCCGCCAGCGCGCGCGCGTCGCCCGCCTGGCAGGGACTCCGCCCCTCCTCCCTCCTTCCCTCACTCTGCCGCCGAGCTGGCGGTGCCCGCGGGTCCAGCTGTCGGCCGGGCCTCTCCCACTCGCGACCTGGCCCGCCGAGCCGCCAGCGCGCGCCCGTCGCCCGTTTGTCAGGCTGTCTGCCCCTCCCCCCCTTCCCTCACACTGCCGCCGAGCTGGCGGTGCCCGCGTGTCCACCTGTCGGCCGGGCCTCTCGCACTCGCGACCTATGGCGCCCAGCCGCCAGCGCGCGCGCGTCGCCCGCCTGGCAGGGAGTCTGCCCCTCCCCCCCTTCCCTCACTCGGCCGCAGAGCCGCCAGGAGCCGCGGGTCGACGAGCCCGACGGGGCTCTATCCCCTCCCCCCCTTCCCTAACCCTGTCGACGAGCTGCGGGTGCCCGCGGGTCCACCTGCGGGCAGGGCCTCTCCCACTCGCGACCTCGCCCGCCGAACCGCCAGCGCGCGCCCGTCGCCCGGCTGTCAGGCTGTCTGCCCCTCCCCCACTGCTCCCCTAATTCGGCCGCAGAGCCGCCAGGAGCCGCGGGTCGACGAGCCCGACGGGGTTCTATCCCCTCCCCCCCTTCCCTGACTTCCCCCCTTCCCTAACTCTCGACGAGCTGCGGGTGCCCGCGTGTCCACCTGCGGGCAGGGCCTCTCCCACTCGCGACCTCGCCAGCCGAGGCGCCAGCGCGCGCCCGTCGCCCGGTTGTCAGGCTGTCTGCCCCTCCCCCCCTTCCATCACTCTGCCGCCGAGCTGGCGGTGCCCGCGTGTCCACCTGTCGGCCGGGCCTCTCGCACTCGCGACCTCTGGCGCCGAGCCGCCAGCGCGCGCGCGTCGCCCGCCTGGCAGGGACTCCGCCCCTCCTCCCTCCTTCCCTCACTCTGCCGCCGAGCTGGCGGTGCCCGCGTGTCCACCTGTCGGCCGGGCCTCTCGCACTCGCGACCTCTGCCGCCGAGCCGCCAGCGCGCGCGCGTCGCCCGCCTGGCAGGGACTCCGCCCCTCCTCCCTCCTTCCCTCATTCTGCCGCCGAGCTGGCGGTGCCCGCGGGTCCAGCTGTCGGTCGGGCCTCTCCCACTCGCGACCTCGCCCGCCGAGCCGCCAGCGCGCGCCCGTCGCCCGGTTGTCAGGGTGCCTGCCCCTCCCCCCCTTCCCTCACTCTGCCGCCGAGCTGGCGGTGCCCGCGTGTCCACCTGTCGGCCGGGCCTCTCGCACTCGCGACCTCTGTCGCCGAGCCGCCAGCGCGCGCGCGTCGCCCGCCTGGCAGGGAATCTGCCCCTCCTCCCTCCTTCCCTCACTCTGTCGACGAGCTGGCGGTGCCCGCGGGTCCACCTGTCGGCCGGGCCTCTCGCACTCGCGACCCCTGCCGCCGAGACGCCGGCACGCGCGCGTCGCCAGCCTGGCAGGGACTCTGCTCCTCCTCCCTCCTTCCCTCACTCTGTCGACGAGCTGGCGGTGCCCGCGTGTCCACCTGTCGGCCGGGCATCTCGCACTCGCGACCTCTGCCGCCGAGCCGCCAGCCCGCGCGCGTCGCCCGCCTGGCAGGGACTCCGCCCCTCCTCCCTCCTTCCCTCACTCTGCCGCCGAGCTGGCGGTGCCCGCGGGTCCAGCTGTCGGCCGGGCCTCTCCCACTCGCGACCTCGCCCGCCGAGCCGCCAGCGCGCGCCCGTCGCCCGGTTGTCAGGGTGTCTGCCCCTCCCCCCCTTCCCTCACTCTGCCGCCGAGCTGGCGGTGCCCACGTGTCCACCTGTCGGCCGGGCCTCTCGCACTCGCGACCTATGGCGCCCAGCCGCCAGCGCGCGCGCGTCGCCCGCCTGGCAGGGAGTCTGCCCCTCCCCCCCTTCCCTAACTCGGCCGCAGAGCCGCCAGGAGCCGCGGGTCGACGAGCCCGACGGGGCTCTATCCCCTCCCCCCCTTCCCTAACCCTGTCGACGAGCTGCGGGTGCCCGCGGGTCCACCTGCGGGCAGGGCCTCTCCCACTCGCGACCTCGCCCGCCGAGCCGCCAGCGCGCGCCCGTCGCCCGGCTGTCAGGCTGTCTGCCCCTCCCCCACTCCTCCCCTAACTCGGCCGCAGAGCCGCCAGGAGCCGCGGGTCGACGAGCCCGACGGGGTTCTATCACCTCCCCCCGTTCCCTGACTTCCCCCCTTCCCTAACTCTCGACGAGCTGCGGGTGCCCGCGTGTCCACCTGCGGGCAGGGCCTCTCCCACTCGCGACCTCTCCAGCCGAGGCGCCAGCGCGCGCCCGTCGCCCGGTTGTCAGGCTGTCTGCCCCTCCCCCCCTTCCCTCACTCTGCCGCCGAGTTGGCGGTGCCCGCGTGTCCACCTGTCGGCCGGGCCTCTCGCACTCGCGACCTCTGGCGCCGAGCCGCCAGCGCGCGCGCGTCGCCCGCCTGGCAGGGACTCCGCCCCTCCTCCCTCCTTCCCTCACTCTGCCGCCGAGCTGGCGGTGCCCGCGTGTCCACCTGTCGGCCGGGCCTCTCGCACTCGCGACCTCTGCCGCCGAGCCGCCAGCGCGCACGCGTCGCCCGCCTGGCAGGGACTCCGCCCCTCCTCCCTCCTTCCCTCACTCTGCCGCCGAGCTGGCGGTGCCCGCGGGTCCAGCTGTCGGCCGGGCCTCTCCCACTCGCGACCTCGCCCGCCGAGCCGCCAGCGCGCGCCCGTCGCCCGGTTGTCAGGGTGTCTGCCCCTCCCCCCCCTTCCCTCACTCTGCCGCCGAGCTGGCGGTGCCCGCGTGTCCACCTGTCGGCCGGGCCTCTCGCACTCGCGACCTATGGCGCCCAGCCGCCAGCGCGCGCGCGTCACCCGCCTGGCAGGGAGTCTGCCCCTCCCCCCCCTTCCCTAACTCGGCCGCAGAGCCGCCAGGAGCCGCGGGTCGACGAGCCCGACGGGGCTCTATCCCCTACCCCCCTTCCCTAACCCTGTCGACGAGCTGCGGGTGCCCGCGGGTCCACCTGCGGGCAGGGCCTCTCCCACTCGCGACCTCGCCCGCCGAGCCGCCAGCGCGCGCCCGTCGCCCGGCTGTCAGGCTGTCTGCCCCTCCCCCACTCCTCCCCTAACTCGGCCGCAGAGCAGCCAGGAGCCGCGGGTCGACGAGCCCGACGGGGTTCTATCCCCTCCCCCCCTTCCCTAACTCCCCCCCTTCCCTAACTTTCGACGAGCTGCGGTTGCCCGCGTGTCCACCTGCGGGCAGGGCCTCTCCCACTCGCGACCTCGCCCGCCGAGCCGCCAGCGCTCGCCCGTCGCCCGGCTGTCAGGCTGTCTGCGCCTCCCCCCCCTTCCCTCATTCTGCCGCCGAGCTGGCGGTGCCCGCGTGTCCACCTGTCGGCCGGGCCTCTCGCACTCGCGACCTCTGTCGCCGAGCCGCCAGCGCGCGCGCGTCGCCCGCCTGGCAGGGACTCTGCCCCTCCTCCCTCCTTCCCTCACTCTGCGGCCGAGCTGGCGGTACCCGCGGGTCCACCTGTCGGCCGGGCCTCTCGCACTCGCGACCCCTGCGGCCGAGACGCCGGCACGCGCGCGTCGCCAGCCTGGCAGGGACTCTGCCCCTTCTCCCTCCTTCCCTCACTCTGTCGACGAGCTGGCGGTGCCCGCGTGTCCACCTGTCGGCCGGGCCTCTCGCACTCGCGACCTCTGCCGCCGAGCCGCCAGCGCGCGCGCGTCGCCCGCCTGGCAGGGACTCCGCCCCTCCTCCCTCCTTCCCTCACTCTGCCGCCGAGCTGGCGGTGCCCGCGGGTCCAGCTGTCGGCCGGGCCTCTCCCACTCGCGACCTCGCCCGCCGAGCCGCCAGCGCGCGCCCGTCGCCCGGTTGTCAGGGTGTCTGCCCCTCCCCCCCCTTCCCTCACTCTGCCGCCGAGCTGGCGGTGCCCGCGTGTCCACCTGTCGGCCGGGCCTCTCGCACTCGCGACCTATGGCGCGCAGCCGCCAGCGCGCGCGCGTCGCCCGCCTGGCAGGGAGTCTGCCCCTCCCCCCCTTCCCTAACTCGGCCGCAGAGCCGCCAGGAGCCGCGGGTCGACGAGCCCGACGGGGCTCTATCCCCTCCCCCCCTTCCCTAACCCTGTCGACGAGCTGCGGGTGTCCGCGGGTCCACCTGCGGGCAGGGCCTCTCCCTCTCGCGACCTCGCCCGCCGAGCCGCCAGCGCGCGCCCGTCGCCCGGCTGTCAGGCCGTCTGCCCCTCCCCCACTCCTCCCCTAACTCGGCCGCAGAGCCGCCAGGAGCCGCGGGTCGACGAGCCCGACGGGGTTCTATGCCCTCCCCCCCTTCCCTGACTTCCCCCCTTCCCTAACTCTCGACGAGCTGCGGGTGCCCGCGTGTCCACCTGCGGGCAGGGCCTCTCCCACTCGCGACCTCGCCAGCCGAGGCGCCAGCGCGCGCCCGTCGCCCGGTTGTCAGGGTGTCTGCCCCTCCCCCCCCTTCCCTCACTCTGCCGCCGAGCTGGCGGTGCCCGCGTGTCCACCTGTCGGCCGGGCCTCTCGCACTCGCGACCTATGGCGCCCAGCCGCCAGCGCGCGCGCGTCGCCCGCCTGGCAGGGAGTCTGCCCCTCCCCCCCTTCCCTAACTCGGCCGCAGAGCCGCCAGGAGCCGCGGGTCGACGAGCCCGACGGGGCTCTATCCCCTCCCCCCCTTCCCTAAAACTGTTGACGAGCTGCGGGTGCCCGCGGGTCCACCTGCGGGCAGGGCCTCTCCCACTCGCGACCTCGCCCGCCGAGCCGCCAGCGCGCGCCCGTCGCCCGGCTGTCAGGCTGTCTGCCCCTCCCCCCCTCCTCCCCTAACTCGGCCGCAGAGCCGCGTGGAGCCGCGGGTCGACGAGCCCGACGGGGTTCTAGCCCCTCCCCCCCTTCCCTAACTCCCCCCCTTCCCTAACCCTGTCGACGAGCTGCGGGTGCCCGCGGTTCCACCCGCGGGCAGGGCCTCTCCCACTCGCGACCTCGCCCGCCGAGCCGCCAGCGCGCGCCCGTCGCCCGGCTGTCAGGCTGTCTGCACCTCCTCCGCCTTCCCTCACTCTGCCGCCGAGCTGGCGGTGCCCGCGTGTCCACCTGTCGGCCGGGCCTCTCGCACTAGCGACCTCTGCCGCCGAGGCGCCAGCGCGCGCGTGTCGCCCGCCTGGCAGGGACTCCGCCCCTCCTCCCTCCTTCCCCCACTCTGCCGCTGAGCTGGCGGTGCCCGTGTGTCCAGCTGTCGGCCGGGCCTCTCCCACTCGCGACCTCGCCCGCCGAGCCGCCAGCACGTGCCCGTCGCCCGGTTGTCAGGGTGTCTGCCCCTCCCCCCCCTCCCTCACTCTGCCGCCGAGCTGGCGGTGCCCGCGTGTCCACCTGTCGGCCGGGCCTCTCGCACTCGCGACCTATGCCGCCCAGCCGCCAGCTCGCGCGCGTCGCCCGCCTGGCAGGGAGTCTGCCCCTCCGCCCCCTTCCCTAACTCGGCCGCAGAGCCGCCAGGAGCCGCGGGTCGACGAGCCCGACGGGGTTCTATCCCCTCCCCCCCATCCCTGACACCCCCCCTTCCCTAACTCTCGACGAGCTGCGGGTGCCCGCGTGTCCACCTGCGGGCAGGGCCTCTCCCACTCGCGACCTCGCCCGCCGAGCCGCCAGCGCGCGCCCGTCGCCCGGTTGTCAGGCTGTCTGCCCCTCCCCCCCTTCCCTCACTCTGCCGCCGAGCTGGCGGTGCCCGCGTGTCCACCTGTCGGCCGGGCCTCTCGCACTCGCGACCTATGGCGCCCAGCCGCCAGCGCCCGCGCGTCGCCCGCCTGGCAGGGAGTCTGCCCCTACCCCCCCTTCCCTAACTCGGCCGCATAGCGGCCAGGAGCCGCGGGTCGACGAGCCCGACGGGGCTCTATCCCCTCCACCCCTTCCCTAACTCTGCCGCCGAGCAGGCGGTGCGCGCGTGTCCACCTGTCGGCCGGGCCTCTCGCACTCGCGACCTCTGCCGCCGAGCCGCCAGCGCGCGCGCGTCGCCCGCCTGGCAGGGACTCCGCCCCTCCTCCCTCCTTCCCTCACTCTGCCGCCGAGCTGGCGGTGCCCGCGTGTCCACCTGTCGGCCGGGCCTCTCGCACTCGCGACCTCTGCCGCCGAGCCGCCAGCGCGCGCGCGTCGCCCGCCTGGCAGGGACTCCGCCCCTCCTCCCTCCTTCCCTCACTCTGCCGCCGAGCTGGCGGTGCCCGCGGGTCCAGCTGTCGGCCGGGCCTCTCCCACTCGCGACCTCGCCCGCCGAGCCGCCAGCACGCGCCCGTCGCCCGGTTGTCAGGGTGTCTGCCCTTCCCCCCCCTTCCCTCACTCTGCCGCCGAGCTGGCGGTGCCCGCGTGTCCACCTGTCGGCCGGGCCTCTCGCACTCGCGACCTATGGCGCCCAGCCGCCAGCGCGCGCGCGTCGCCCGCCTGGCAGGGAGTCTGCCCCTCCCCCCCCCTTCCCTAACTCGGCCGCAGAGCCGCCAGGAGCCGCGGGTCGACGAGCCCAAAGGGGCTCTATCCCCTCCCCCCCTTCCCTCACTCTGCCGCCGAGCTGGCGGTGCGCGCGTGTCCACCTGTCGGCCGGGCCTCTCGCACTCGCCACCTCTGGCGCCGAGTCGTCAGCGCGCGCGCGTCGCCCGCCTGGCAGGGAGTCTGCCCCACCCCCCCTTCCCTAACTCGGCCGCAGAGCCGCCAGGAGCCGCGGGTCGACGAGCCCGACGGGGTTCTATCCACTCCCCCCCTTCCCTAACTCCCCCCCTTCCCTAACTCTCGACGAGCTGCGGGTGCCTGCGTGTCCACCTGCGGGCAGGGCCTCTCCCACTCGCGACCTCGCCCACCGAGCCGCCAGCGCGCGCCCTTCGCCCGGCTGTCAGGCTGTCTGCCCCTCCGCCCCTCCTCCCCTAACTCGGCCGCAGAGCCGCCAGGAGCCGCGGGTCGACGAGCCCGACGGGGTTCTATCCCCTCCTCCCCTTCCCTAACTCCCCCCCTTCCCTAACTCTCGACGAGCTGCGGGTACCCGCGTGTCCACCTGCGGGCAGGGCCTCTCCCACTCGCGACCTCGCCCGCCGAGCAGCCAGCGCGCGCCCGTCGCCCGGCTGTCAGGCTGTCTGCCCCTCCCCCCCTTCCCTCACTCTGCCGCCGAGCTGGCGGTGCCCGCGTGTCCACCTGTCGGCCGGGCCTCTCGCACTCGCGACCTCTGCCGCCGAGCCGCCAGCGCGCGCGCTTCGCCCGCCTGGCAGGGACTCCGCCCCTCCTCCCTCCTTCCCTCACTCTGCCGCCGAGCTGGCGGTGACCGCGGGTCCAGCTGTCGGCCGGGCCACTCTCACTCGCGACCTCGCCCGCCGAGCCGCCAGCATGCGCCCGTCGCCCTGTTGTCAGGGTGTCTGCCCCTCCCCCCCTTCCCTCACTCTGCCGCCGAGCTGGCGGTGCCCGCGTGTCCACCTGTCGGCCGGGCCTCTCGCACTCGCGACCTATGGCGCCCAGCCGCCAGCGCGTGCGCGTCGCCCGCCTGGCAGGGAGTCTGCCCCTCCCCCCTTCCCTAACTCGGCCGCAGAGCCGCCAGGAGCCGCGGGTCGACGAGCCAGACGGGGTTCTATCCCCTCCCCCCCTTCCCTAACTCCCCCCCTTCCCTAACTCTCGACGAGCTGCGGGTGCCCGCGTGTCCACCTGCGGGCAGGGCCTCTCCCAATCGCGACCTCGCCCGCCGAGCCGCCAGCGCGCGCGCGTCGCCCGCCTGGCACGGAGTCTGCCCCACCCCCCCTTCCCTAACTCGGCCGCAGAGCCGCCAGGAGCGGCGGGTCGACGAGCCCGACGGGGTTCTATCCCCTCCCCCCCTTCCCTAACTCCCCCCCTTCCCTAACTCTCGACGAGCTGCGGGTGCCCGCGTGTCCACCTGCGGGCAGGGCCTCTCCCACTCGCGACCTCGGCAGCCGAGGCGCCAGCGCGCGCCCGTCGCCCGGTTGTCAGGCTGTCTGCCCCTCCCCCCCTTCCCTCACTCTGCCGCCGAGCTGGCGTGCCCGCGTGTCCACTTGTCGGCCGGGCCTCTCGCACTCGCGACCTCTGCCGCCGAGCCGCCAGCGCGCGCGCGTCGCCCGCCTGGCAGGGACTCCGCCCCTCCTCCCTCCTTCCCTCACTCTGCCGCCGAGCTGGCGGTGCCCGCGTGTCCACCTGTCGGCCGGGCCTCTCGCACTCGCGACCTCTGCCGCCGAGCCGCCAGCGCGCGCGCGTCGCCCGCCTGGCAGGGACTCCGCCCCTCCTCCCTCCTTCCCTCACTCTGCCGCTGAGCTGGCGGTGCCCGCGGGTCCAGCTGTCGGCCGGGCCTCTCCCACTCGCGACCTCGCCCGCCGAACCGCCAGCGCGCGCCCGTCGCCCGGTTGTCAGGGTGTCTGCCCCTCCCCCCCTTCCCTCACTCTGCCGCCGAGCTGGCGGTGCCCGCGTGTCCACCTGTCGGCCGGGCCTCTCGCACTCGCCACCTCTGGCGCCGAGCCGCCAGCGCGCGCGCGTCGCCCGCCTGGCAGGGAGTCTGCCACACCCCCCCTTCCCTAACTCGGCCGCAGAGCCGCCAGGAGCCGCGGGTCGACGAGCCCGACGGGGTTCTATCCCCTCCCCCCCTTACCTAACTCCCCCCCTTCCCTAACTCTCGACGAGCTGCGGGTGCCTGCGTGTCCACCTGCGGGCAGGGCCTCTCCCACTCGCGACCTCGCCCACCGAGCCGCCAGCGCGCGCCCTTTGCCCGGCTGTCAGGCTGTCTGCCCCTCCGCCCCTCCTCCCCTAACTCGGCCGCAGAGCCGCCAGGAGCCGCGGGTCGACGAGCCCGACGGGGTTCTATCCCCTCCTCCCCTTCCCTAACTCCCCCCCTTCCGTAACTCTCGACGAGCTGCGGGTGCCCGCGTGTCCACCTGCGGGCAGGGCCTCTCCCACTCGCGACCTCGCCCGCCGAGCAGCCAGCGCGCGCCCGTCGCCCGGCTGTCATGCTGTCTGCCCCTCCCCCCCTTCCCTCACTCTGCCGCCGAGCTGGCGGTGCCCGCGTGTCCACCTGTCGGCCGGGCCTCTCGCACTCGCGACCTCTGCCGCCGAGCCGCCAGCGCGCGCGCGTCGCCCGCCTGGCAGGGACTCCGCCCCTACTCCCTCCTTCCCTCACTCTGCCGTCGAGCTGGCGGTGCCCGCGGGTCCAGCTGTCGGCCGGGCCTCTCCCACTCGCGACCTCACCCGCCGAGCCGCCAGCACGCGCCCGTCGCCCGGTTGTCAGTGTGTCTGCCCCTCCCCCCCTTCCCTCACTCTGCCGCCGAGCTGGCGGTGCCCGCGTGTCCACCTGTCGGCCGGGCCTCTCGCACTCGCGACCTATGGCGCCCAGCCGCCAGCGCGCGCGCGTCGCCCGCCTGGCAGGGAGTCTGCCCCTCCCCCCCCTTCCCTAACTCGGCCGCAGAGCCGCCAGGAGCCGCGGGTCGACGAGTCCGACGGGGTTCTATCCCCTACCCCCTTCCCTGACTTCCCCCCTTCCCTAACTCTCGACGACCTGCGGGTGCCCGCGTGTCCACCTGCGGGCAGGGCCTCTCCCACTCGCGACCTCGCCCGCCGAGCCGCCAGCGCGCGCCCGTCGCCCGGCTGTCAGGCTGTCTGCACCTCCCCTCCTTCCCGCACTCTGCCGCCGAGCTGGCGGTGCCCGCGTGTCCACCTGTCGGCCGGGCATCTCGCACTCGCGACCTCTGCCGCCGAGCCGCCAGCCCGCGCGCGTCGCCCGCCTGGCAGGGACTCCGCCCCTCCTCCCTCCTTCCCTCTCTCTGCCGCCGAGCTGGCGGTGCCCGCGTGTCCACCTGTCGGCCGGGCCTCTCGCACTCGCCACCTCTGGCACCGAGCCGCCAACGCGCGCGCGTCGCACGCCTGGCAGGGAGTCTGCCCCACCCCCCCCTTCCCTAACTCGGCCGCAGAGCCTCCAGGATCCGCGGGTCGACGAGCCCGACGGGGTTCTATCCCCTCCCCCCCTTCCCTAACTCCCCCCCTTCCCTAACTCTCGACGAGCTGCGGGTGCCCGCGTGTCCACCTGCGGGCAGGGCCTCTCCCACTCGCGACCTCGCCCACCGAGCCGCCAGCGCGCGCGCGTCGTCCGCCTGGCAGGGTCTCCGCCCCTCCTCCCTCCTTCCCTCACGCTGTCGACGAGCTGGCGGTGCCCGCGTGTCCACCTGTCTGCCGGGCCTCTCCCACTCGCGACCTCGCCCGCCGAGCCGGCAGCGCGCCTGCGTCCCCCGGCTGTCCCGCTGACTGCCCCTCCCCCGCTCCTCCCCTAACTCGGCCGCAGAGCCGCCAGGAGCCGCGGGTCGACGAGCCCGACGGGGCTCTATCCCCTCCCCCCCTTCCCTAACCCTGTCGACGAGCTGCGGGTGCCCGCGGGTCCACCTGCGGGCAGGGCCCCTCCCACTCGCGACCTCGCCCGCCGAGACGGAAGCGCGCGCCCGTCGCCCTGATGTCAGGCTGTCTGTCCCTCCCCCCCCTCCCCTAACTCGGCCGCAGAGCCGCCAGGAGCCGCGGGTCGATGAGCCCGACGGGGTTCTATCCCCGCCCCCCCTTCCCTAACTCCCCCCTTCCCTAACTCTCGACGAGCTTCGGGTGCCCGCGTGTCCACCTGCGGCAGGGCCTCTCCCACTCGCGACCTCGCCCGCCGAGCCGCCAGCGCGCGCCCGTCGCCCGGCTGTCAGGCTGTCTGCCCCTCCCCCCCTTCCCGCACTCTGCCGCCGAGCTGGCGGTGCCCGCGTGTCCACCTGTCGGCCGGGCCTCTCGCACTCGCGACCTCTGCCGCCGAGCCGCCAGCGCGCGAGCGTCGCCCGCCTGGCAGGGACTCCGCCCCTCCTCCCTCCTTCCCTCACTCTGCCGCCGAGCTGGCGGTGCCCGCGTGTCCACCTGTCGGCCGGGCCTCTCGCACTCGCCACCTCTGGCGCCGAGCCGCAAGCGCGCGAGCGTCGCCCGCCTGGCAGGGAGTCTGCCCCACCCCCCCCTTCCCTAACTCCGCCGCAGAGCCTCCAGGAGCCGCGGGTCGACGAGCCCGACGGGGTTCTATCCCCTCCCCCCCTTCCCTAACTCCCCCCCTTCCCTAACTCTCGACGAGCTGCGGGTGCCCGCGTGTCCACCTGCGGGCAGGGCCTCTCCCACTCGCGACCTCGCCCGCCGAGCCGCCAGCGCGCGCGCGTCGCTCGCCTGGCAGGGAGTCTGCCCCACCCCCCCCTTCCCTAACTCGGCCGCAGAGCCGCCAGGAGCCGCGGGTCGACGAGCCCGACGGGGTTCTATCCCCTCCCCCCCTTCCCTAACTCCCCCCCTTCCCTAACTCTCGACGAGCTGCGGGTGCCCGCGTGTCCACCTGCGGGCAGGGCCTCTCCCACTCGCGACCTCGCCCGCCGAGCCGCCAGCGCGCGCCCGTCGCCCGGCTGTCAGGCTGTCTGCCCCTCCCCCCCTCCTCCCCTCACTCTGCCGCCGAGCTGGTGGTGCCCGCGTGTCCACCTGTCGGCCGGGCCTCTCGTACTCGCGACCTATGGCGCCCAGCCGCCAGCGCGCGCGCGTCGCCCGCCTGGCAGGGAGTCTGCCCCTCCCCCCCTTCCCTAACTCGGCCGCAGAGCCGCCAGGAGCCGCGGGTCGACGAGCCCGACGGGGCTCTATCCCCTCCCCCCCTTCCCTAACCCTGTCGACGAGCTGCGGGTGCCCGCGGGTCCACCTGCGGGCAGGGCCTGTCCCACTCGCGACCTCGCCCGCCGAGCCGGCAGCGCGCGCCCGTCGCCCGGCTGTCAGGCTGTCTGCCCCTCCCCCCCTCCTCCCCTAACTCGGCCGCAGAGCCGCTAGGAGCCGCGGGTCGACGAGCCCGAAGGGGTTCTATCCCCTCCCCCCCTTCCCTAACTACCCCCCTTCCCTAACTCTGTCGACGAGCTGCGGGTGCCCGCGGGTCCACCTGCGGGCAGGGTCTCTCCCACTCGCGACCTCGACCGCCGAGCAGCCAGCGCGCGCCCGTCGCCCGGCTCTCAGGCTGTCTGCCCCTCCCCCCGCTTCCCTAACTCGGCCGCAGAGCTGCCAGGAGCCGCGGGTCGACGAGCCCGACGGGGTTCTATCCCCTCCCCCCGTTCCCTAACTCCCCCCCTTCCCTAACCCTGTCGACGAGCTGCGGGTGCCCGCGGGTCCACCTGCGGGCAGGGCCCCTCCCACTCGCGACCTCGCCCGCCGAGACGGAAGCGCGCGCCAGTCGCCCTGATGTCAGGCTGTCTGCCCCTCCCCCCCCTCCCCTAACTCGGCCGCAGAGCCGCCAGGAGCCGCGGGTCGATGAGCCCGACGGGGTTCTATCCCCTCCCCCCCTTCCCTAACTCCCCCCTTCCCTAACTCTCGACGAGCTGCGGGTGCCCGCGTGTCCACCTGCGGCAGGGCCTCTCCCACTCGCGACCTCGCCCGCCGAGCCGCCAGCGCGCGCCCGTCGCCCGGCTGTCAGGCTGTCTACCCCTCCCCCCCCTTCCCTCACTCTGCCGCCGAGCTGGCGGTGCCCGCGTGTCCACCTGTCGGCCGGGCCTCTCGCACTCGCGACTCCTGCCGCCGAGCCGACGGCGCGCGAGCGTCGCCCGCCTGGCAGGGACTCAGCCCCTCCTCCCTCCTTCCCTCACTCTGTCGACGAGCTAGCGGTGCACGGGGGTCCACGTGTCGGCCGGGCCTCTCACACTCGCGACCTCTGGCGCCGAGCCGCCAGCGCGCGCGTGTCCCCCGCCTGGCAGGGACTCCGCCCCTCCCCCCCTCCTTCCCTAACTCGGCCGCAGAGCCGCCAGGAGCCGCGGGTCGACGAGCCCGACAGGGCTCTATCCCCTCCCCCCCTTCCGTAACCCTGTCGACGAGCTGTGGGTGCCCGCGTGTCCACCTGCGGGCAGGGCCTCTCCCACTCGCGACCTCGCCCGCCGAGCTGCCAGGGCGCGACCTTCACCCGGGTGTCAGGGTGTCTGCCCCTCCCCCCCCTTTCCTTACTCTGCCCCCGAGCTGGCGCTGACCGCGTGTCCACCTGTCTGCCGGGCCTCTCGCACTCGCGACCTCTGCCGCCGAGGCGTCAGCGCGGGCGTGTCGCCCGCCTCGCAGGGACTCCGCCCCTCCTCCCTCCTTCCCTCACTCTGGCGCCGAGCTGGCGGTGCCCGCGGGTCCACCTGCCGGCCGGGCCTCTCCCACTGGCGACCTCGCCCGCCGAGACGGCAGCGCGCGCACGTCGCCCGGCTGTCAGGCTGTATGCCCCTCCCCCCTCCTCCCCTAACTCGGCCGCAGAGCCGCCAGGAGCCGCGGGTCGACGAGCCCGACGGGGTTCTATCCCCTCCCCACGTTCCCTAACTCCCCCCCTTCCCTAACCCTGTCGACGAGCTGCGGGTGCCCGCGAGTCCACCTGCGGGCAGGGCCCCTCCCACTCGCGACCTCGCCCGCCGAGACGGAAGCGCGCGCCCGTCGCCCTGATGTCAGGCTGTCTGCCCCTCCCCCCCCTCCCCTAACTCGGCCGCAGAGCCGCCAGGAGCCGCGGGTCGATGAGCCCGACGGGGTTCTATCCCCTCCCCCCCTTCCCTAACTCCCCCCTTCCCTAACTCTCGACGAGCTGCAGGTGCCCGCGTGTCCACCTGCGGCAGGGCCTCTCCCACTCGCGACCTCGCCCGCCGAGCCGCCAGCGCGCGCCCGTCGCCCGGCTGTCAGGCTGTCTGCCCCTCCCCCCCCTTCCCTCACTCTGCCGCCGAGCTGGCGGTGCCCGCGTGTCCACCTGTCGGCCGGGCCTCTCGCACTCGCGACCTCTGCCGCCGAGCCGCCAGCGCGCGCGCGTCGCCCGCCTGGCAGGGACTCCGCCCCTCCTCCCTCCTTCCCTCACTCTGCCGCCGAGCTGGCGGTGCCTGCGTGTCCACCTGTCGGCCGGGCCTCTCGCACTCGCCACCTCTGGCGCCGAGCCGCCAGCGCGCGCGCGTCGCCCGCCTGGCAGGGAGTCTGCCCCAACCCCCCTTCCCTAACTCGGAAGCAGAGCCGCCAAGAGCCGCGGGTCGACGAGCCCGACGGGGTTCTATCCCCTCCCACCCTTCCCTAACCCTGTCGACGAGCTGCGGGTGCCCGCGGGTCCACCTGCGGGCAGGGCCTCTCCCACTCGCGACCTCGCCCGCCGAGCCGCCAGCGCGCGCCCGTCTCCCGGCTGTCAGGTTGTCTCCCCCTCCCCCGCCTTCCCTCACTCTGCCGCCGAGCTGGCGGTGCCCGCGTGTCCACCTGTCGGCCGGGCCTCTCGCACTCGCGACCTCTGCCGCCGAGCCATCAGCGCGTGCGCGTCGCCCGCCTGGCAGGGACTCCGCCCCTTCTCCCTCCTTCCCTCACTCTGTCGACGAGCTAGCGGTGCAAGCGGGTCCACCTGTCGGCCGGGCCTCTCGCACTCGCGACCCCTGCCGCGGAGACCCCGGCACGCGGGCGTCGCCAGCCTGGCAGGGACTCCGCCCCTCCTCCCTCCTTCCCTCACTCTGTCGACGAGCTGGCGGTGCCCGCGTGTCCACCTGTCTGCCGGGCCTCTCCCACTCGCGACCTCGCCCGCCGAGCCGGCAGCGCGCGCGCGTCCCCTGGCTGTCAGCCTGACTGTCCCTCCCCCCCTCCTCCTCTAACTCGGCCGCAGAGCCGCCAGGATCCGCAGGTCGACGAGCCCGACGGGGCTCTATCCTCCCCCCCCTTCCCTAACCCTGTCAACGAGCTGCGGGTGCCCGCGGGTCCACCTGCCGGCCGGGCCTCTCCCACACGCGACCTCGCCCGCCGAGCCGCCCGCACGTGCCCGTCGCCCGGCTGTCAGGCTGTCTGCCCCTCACCCCCTTCCCTCACTCTGCCGCCGAGCTGGCGGTGCCCGCGTGTCCACCTGTCGACCGGGCTTCCCGCACTCGCGACCTCTGCCGCCGAGCCGCCAGTGCGCGCGCGTCGCCCAGTGGTCAGGGTGTCTTCCCCTCCCCCCCTTCCCTCACTCTGCCGCCGAGCTGGCGGTGCCCGCGTGTCCACCTGTCGGCCGGGCCTCTCGCTCTCGCCACCTCTGGTGCCGAGCCGCCAGCACGCGCCCGTCGCCCGGTTGTCAGGGTGTCTGCTCCTCCCCCCACTTCCCTCACTCTCCCGCGGAGCTGGCGGTGCCCGCGTGTCCATCTGTCGGCCGGGTCTCTCGCACTCGCCACCTCTGGCGCCGAGCCGCCAGCGCGCGCCCGTCGCCCGCCTGGCATGGAGTCTGCCCCTACCCCCCCTTCCGTAACTCGGCCGCAGAGCCGCCAGGAGCCGAGGGTCGACGAGCCAGACGCGGCTCTATCCCCTCCCCCCCTTCCCTAACCCTGTCGACGAGCTGCGCGTGCCCGCGGGTCCACCTGCCGGCAGGGCCTCTCCCACTCGCGACCTCTCCCGCCGAGCCGGCAGCGCGCGCCCGTCCCCCGACTGTCAGGCTGTCTGCCCCTCCCCCCCTCCTCCCCTAACTCGGCCACAGAGCCGCCAGGAGCCGCGGGTCGACGAGCCCGACGGGGCTCTATCCCCTCCCCCCTTCCCTAACCCTGTCGACGAGCCGCGGGTGCCCGCGTGTCCACCTGCGGGCAGGGCCTCTCGCACTCGAGACCTCGCTCGCCGAGCCGCCAGCACGCGCCCGTGGCCCGGCTATCAGGCTGTCTGCCCCTCCCCCCCTACTGCCCTCACTCTGCCGCCAAGCTGGCGGTGCCCGCGTGTCCACCTGCCGCCCGGGCCTCTCCCACTCGCGACCTCGCCCGCCGAGACTGCAGCGCGCGCCCGTCGCCCGGCTGTCAGGCTGTCTGCCCCTCTCCCCCTCCTCCCCTAACTCGGTCGCAGAGCCGCAGGAGCCGCGGGTCGACGAACCCGACGGGGCTCTATCCCCTCCCCCTCTTCCCTAACTCCCCCCCTTCCCTAACTCTGTCGACGAGCTGCGGGTGCCCGCGTGTCCACCTGAGGGCAGGGCCTCTCCCACTCGCGACCTCGCCCGCCGAGACGCCAGTGCGCGCCCGACGCCCGGTTGTAAGGGTGTCTGCCCCTCCCACCCCGTCCTCACTCTGCTGCCAAGCTGGCGGTGGCCGGGCCCTCGCACTCGCGACCTCTGCCGCCGAGCCGCCAGCGCGCGCGCGTCGCCCATCTGTCAGGGTGTCTGCCCCTCCCCCCCCTTTCCTCACTCTGCCGGCGAGCTGGCGGTGCGCGCGTGTCCACCTGCCGCCCGGGCCTCTCCCATTCGCGACCTCGCCCGCCGAGACGGCAGCGCGCGCCCGTCGCCCGGTTGTCAGGCTCTTTGCCCCTCCCCCCCTCCTCCCCTAACTCGGCCGCAGAGACGCCAGGAGCCGCCGGTCGACGAGCCCGACGGGGCTCTATCCACTCCCCCCCTTCCCTACACCCGGTTGACGAGCTGCGGGTGCCCGCGTGTCCACCTGCGGGCAGGGCCTCTCCCACTCATGACCTCGCCCGCCGAGCCGCCAGCGCGCGCCCGTCGCCCGGTTGTCAGGGTGTCTGCCCCTCCTCCCCCTTTCCTCACTCTGCCGCCGAGCTGGCGGTGCCCCCATGTCCACCGGCCGCCCGGGCCTCTCCCACTGGCGACGTCGGCTGCCGAGCGGCCAGCGCGCGTCCGTCGCCCGACTGTCAGGCTGTCTGCCCCTCCCCCCTTCCCTCACTCTGCCGCCGAGGTGGCGGTTCCCGCGTGTCCACCTGTCGGCCGGGCCTCTCGCACTCGCGACCTCTGCCGCCGAGCCGCCAGCGCGCGCGCGTCGCCAGCCTGGCAGGGACTCCGCCCCTTCTCCCTCCTTCCCTCACTCTGTCGACGAGCTAGCGGTGCCCGCGGGTCCCTCTGTCGGCCGGGCCTCTCGCACTCGCGACCCCTGCCGCCGAGACGCTGGCGCGCGCGCGTCGCCAGCCTGGCAGGGACTCGGCCCCTCCTCCCTCCTTCCCTCACTCTGCCGCCGAGCTGGCGGTGCCCGCGTGTCCACCTGTCGGCCGGGCCTCTCGCACTCGCGACCTATGGCGCCCAGCCGCCAGCGCGCACGCGTCGCCCGCCTGGCAGGGAGTCTGCCCCTCCCCCCTTCCCTAACTCGGCCGCAGAGCCGCCAGGAGCCGTGGGTCGACGAGTCCGACGGGGTTCTATCCCCTACCCCCATCCCTGACTTCCCCCCTTCCCTAACTCTCGACGACCTGCGGGTGCCCGCGTGTCCACCTGCGGGCAGGGCCTCTCCCACTCGCGACCTCGCCCGCCGAGCCGCCAGTGCGCACCCGTCGCCCGGCTGTCAGGCTGCCTGCCCCTCCCCCCCTTCCCGCACTCTGCCGCCGAGCTGGCGGTGCCCGCGTGTCCACCTGCCGCCCGGGCCTCTCCCACTCGCGACCTCGCCCGCCGAGACTGCAGCGCGCGCCCGTCGCCCGGCTGTCAGGCTGTCTGCCCCTCTCCCCCTCCTCCCCTAACTCGGTCGCAGAGCCGCAGGAGCCGCGGGTCGACGAGCCCGACGGGGCTCTATCCCCTCCCCCTCTTCCCTAACTCCCCCCCTTCCCTAACTCTGTCGACGAGCTGCGGGTGCCCGCGTGTCCACCTGAGGGCAGGGCCTCTCCCACTCGCGACCTCGCCCGCCGAGACGCCAGTGCGCGCCCGACGCCCGGTTGTAAGGGTGTCTGCCCCTCCCCCCCCGTCCTCACTCTGCTGCCAAGCTGGCGGTGGCCGGGCCCTCGCACTCGCGACCTCTGCCGCCGAGCCGCCAGCGCGCGCGCGTCGCCCATCTGTCAGGGTGTCTGCCCCTCCCCCCCCTTTCCTCACTCTGACGCCGAGCTGGCGGTGCCCGCGTGTCCACCTGCCGCCCGGGCCTCTCCCATTCGCGACCTCGCCCGCCGAGACGGCAGCGCGCGCCCATCGCCCGGTTGTCAGGCTCTTTGCCCCTCCCCCCCTCCTCCCCTAACTCGGCCGCAGAGACGCCAGGAGCCGCCGGTCGACGAGCCCGACGGGGCTCTATCCCCTCCCCCCTTCCCTACACCCGGTTGACGAGCTGCGGGTGCCCGCGTGTCCACCTGCGGGCAGGGCCTCTCCCACTCGTGACCTCGCCCGCCGAGCCGACAGCGCGCGCCCGTCGCCCGGTTGTCAGGGTGTCTGCCCCTCCTCCCCCTTTCCTCACTCTGCCGCCGAGCTGGCGGTGCCCCCGTGTCCACCGGCCGCCCGGGCCTCTCCCACTGGCGACGTCGGCTGCCGAGCGGCCAGCGCGCGTCCGTCGCCCGACTGTCAGGCTGTCTGCCCCTCCCCCCTTCCCTCACTCTGCCGCCGAGGTGGCGGTTCCCGCGTGTCCACCTGTCGGCCGGGCCTCTCGCACTCGCGACCTCTGCCGCCGAGCCGCCAGCGCGCGCGCGTCGCCAGCCTGGCAGGGACTACGCCCCTTCTCCCTCCTTCCCTCACTCTGTCGACGAGCTAGCGGTGCCCGCGGGTCCCTCTGTCGGCCGGGCCTCTCGCACTCGCGACCCCTGCCGCCGAGACGCTGGCGCGCGCGCGTCGCCAGCCTGGCAGGGACTCCGCCCCTCCTCCCTCCTTCCCTCACTCTGTCGACAAGCTAGCGGTGCCCGCGGGTCCACCTGTTGGCCGGGCCTCTCGCACCCGCGAACTCTGCCGCCGAGCCGCCAGCGAGCGCGCGTCCCCCGCCTGGCAGGGACTCCGCCCCTCCGCCCCTCCTCCCCTAACTCGGCTGCAGAGCCGCCAGTAGCCGCGGATCGACGACCCCGACGGGGCTCTATCCCCTCCCCCTCTTCCCTAACCCTGTAGACGAGCTGCAGGTGCCCGCGGGTCCACCTGTCTGCCGGGCCTCTCCCACTCGCGAACTCGCCCGCCGAGCCGCCAAGGCGCGCCCGTCGTCCGGTTGTCAGGGTGTCTGCCCCTCCCCCCCTTTTCCTCACTCTGCCGCCGAGCTGGCGCTGACAGCGTGTCCACCTGTCGGCCGGGCCTGTCGCACTCGCGACCTCTGCCGCCGAGCCGCCATCGCGCGCGCGTCGCCCGTCTGTCAGGGTGTCTGCCCCTCCCCCCACTTTCCTCACTCTGCCGCCGAGCTGGCGCTGACCGCGTGTCCACCTGTCGGCCGGGCCTCTCGCACTCGCGACCTCTGTCGCCGAGCCGCCAGCGCGCGCGCGTCGCCCGCCTGGCAGGGACTCCGCCCCTCCTCCCTCCTTCCCTCACTCTGTCGACAAGCTAGCGGTGCCCGCGGGTCCACCTGTTGGCCGGGCCTCTCGCACCCGCGAACTCTGCCGCCGAGCCGCCAGCGAGCGCGCGTCACCCGCCTGGCAGGGACTCCGCCCCTTCTCGCTCCTTCCCTCACTCTGTCGACGAGCTGGAGTTGCCCGCGGGTCCACCTGTCGGCCGGGCCTCTTGCACTCGCGACCGCTGCAGCGGAGACGCCGGTGCGCGCGCGTCACCTGCCTGGCAGGGACTCCGCCCCTCCCCCCCTCCTTCCCTAACTCGACTGCAGAGCCGCCAGGAGCCGCGGGTCGACGAGCCCGATGGGGCTCTATCCCCTCCCTCTCTTCCCTAATCCTGTAGATGAGCTGCGGTGCCCGCGGGTCCACCTGCGCGCAGTGTCTCTCCCACTCGCGACCTCGCCCGCCGAGCCGCTAGCGCGCACCCGTCACCCGGTTGTCAGGGTGTCTGCCCCTCCCCCTCCTTTCCTCACTCTGCCGCCGAGCTGGCTCTGACCGCGTGTCCACCTGTCGGCCGGGCCTCTCGCACTCGCGACCCCTGCCGCCAAGACGCCGGCGCGTGCGCGTCGCCAGCCTGGCAGGGACTCCGCCCCTCCTCCCTCCTTCCCTCACTCTGTCGACGAGCTAGCGGTGCCCGCGGGTCCACCTGTCGGCCGGGCCTCTCGCACTCGCGACTCCTGCCGCCGAGCCGACGGCGCGCGAGCGTCGCCCGCCTGGCAGGGACTCAGCCCCTCCTCCCTCCTTCCCTCACTCTGTCGACGAGCTAGCGGTGCACGGGGGTCCACGTGTCGGCCGGGCCTCTCACACTCGCGACCTCTGGCGCCGAGCCGCCAGCGCGCGCGTGTCCCCCGCCTGGCAGGGACTCCGCCCCTCCCCCCCTCCTTCCCTAACTCGGCCGCAGAGCCGCCAGGAGCCGCGGGTCGACGAGCCCGACAGGGCTCTATCCCCTCCCCCCCTTCCGTAACCCTGTCGACGAGCTGTGGGTGCCCGCGTGTCCACCTGCGGGCAGGGCCTCTCCCACTCGCGACCTCGCCCGCCGAGCTGCCAGGGCGCGACCTTCACCCGGGTGTCAGGGTGTCTGCCCCTCCCCCCCCTTTCCTTACTCTGCCCCCGAGCTGGCGCTGACCGCGTGTCCACCTGTCTGCCGGGCCTCTCGCACTCGCGACCTCTGCCGCCGAGGCGTCAGCGCGGGCGTGTCGCCCGCCTGGCAGGGACTCCGCCCCTCCTCCCTCCTTCCCTCACTCTGGCGCCGAGCTGGCGGTGCCCGCGGGTCCACCTGCCGGCCGGGCCTCTCCCACTGGCGACCTCGCCCGCCGAGACGGCAGCGCGCGCACGTCGCCCGGCTGTCAGGCTGTATGCCCCTCCCCCCTCCTCCCCTAACTCGGCCGCAGAGCCGCCAGGAGCCGCGGGTCGACGAGCCCGACGGGGTTCTATCCCCTCCCCCCGTTCCCTAACTCCCCCCCTTCCCTAACCCTGTCGACGAGCTGCGGGTGCCCGCGGGTCCACCTGCGGGCAGGGCCCCTCCCACTCGCTACCTCGCCCGCCGAGACGGAAGCGCGCGCCCGTCGCCCTGATGTCAGGCTGTCTGCCCCTCCCCCCCCTCCCCTAACTCGGCCGCAGAGCCGCCAGGAGCCGCGGGTCGACGAGCCCGACGGGGTTCTATCCCCTCCCCCCCTTCCCTAACTCCCCCCTTCCCTAACTCTCGACGAGCTGCGGGTGCCCGCGTGTCCACCTGCGGCAGGGCCTCTCCCACTCGCGACCTCGCCCGCCGAGACGGCAGCGCGCGCACGTCGCCCGGCTGTCAGGCTGTCTGCCCCTCCCCCCGCTTCCCTAACTCGGCCGCAGAGCCGCCAGGAGCCGCGGGTCGACGATCCCGACAGGGTTCTATCCCCTCCCCCCGTTCCCTAACTCCCCCCCTTCCCTAACCCTGTCGACGAGCTGCGGGTGCCCGCGGGTCCACCTGCGGGCAGGGCCCCTCCCACTCGCGACCTCGCCCGCCGAGACGGAAGCGCGTGCCCGTCGCCCTGATGTCAGGCTGTCTGCCCCTACCCCCCCTCCCCTAACTCGGCCGCAGAGCCGCCAGGAGCCGCGGGTCGATGAGCCCGACGGGGTTCTATCCCCTCCCCCCCTTCCCTAACTCCCCCCCTTCCCTAACTCTCGACGAGCTGCGGGTGCCCGCGTGTCCACCTGCAGGCAGGGCCTCTCCCACTCGCGACCTCGCCCGCCGAGCCGCCAGCGCTCGCCCGTCGCCCGGCTGTCAGGCTGTCTGCGCCTCCCGCCCCTTCCCTCATTCTGCCGCCGAGCTGGCGGTGCCCGCGTGTCCACCTGTCGGCCGGGCCTCTCGCACTCGCGACCTCTGCCGCCGAGCCGCCAGCGCGCGCGCGTCGCCCGCCTGGCAGGGACTCCGCCCCTTCTCCCTCCTTCCCTCACTCTGTCGACGAGCTGGCGGTGCCCGCGTGTCCACCTGTCTGCCGGGCCTCTCCCACTCGCGACCTCGCCCGCCGAGCCGGCAGCGCGCGCGTCCCCCGGCTCTCAGGCTGACTGCCCCTCCCCCCATCCTCCCCTAACTCGGCCGCAGAGCCTCCAGGAGCCGCGGGTCGCCGAGCCCGACGGGGCTCTATCCCCTCCCCCCCTTCCCTAACCCTGTCGACGAGCTGCGGGTGCCCGCGGGTCCACCTGTCTGCCGGGCCTCTCGCACTCGCGACCTCTGCCGCCGAGCCGCCAGCGCGCGGGCGTCGCCCGCCTGGCAGGGACTCCGCCCCTCCTCCCTCCTTCCCTCACTCTGCCGCCGAACTAGCGGTGCCCGCGGGTCCAGCTGTCGGCCGTGCCTCTCCCACTCGCGACCTCGCACGCCGAGCCGCCAGCACGCACCCGTCGCCCGGTTGTCAGGGTGTCTGCTCCTCCCCCCCCTTCCCTCACTCTGCCGCCGAGCTGGCGGTGCCCGCCTGTCCACCTTTCGGCCGAGCCTCTCGCAGTCGCCACCTCTGGCGCCGAGCTACCAGCGCGCGCCCGTCGCCCGCCTGGCAGGGAGTCTGCCCCTCCCCCCCATTCCCTAACTCGTCCGCAGAGCCGCCAGGAGCCCGGGTCGATGAGCCCGACGGGGCTCTATCCCCTCCCCTCTTCCCTATCCCTGTCGACGAGCTGCGGGTGCCCTCGGGTCCACCTGCGGGCAGGGCCTCTCCCACTCGCGACCTCGCCCGCCGAGCCGGCAGAGCGCGCCCGTCCCCCGGCTGTCAGGCTGTCTGCACCTCCCCCCCTCCTCCCCTAACTCGGCCGCAGAGCCGCCAGGAGCCGCGGGTCGACGAGCCCGACTGGGTTCTATCCCCTCCCCCCTTCCCTAACTCCCCCCCTTCCCTAAATCTGTCGAAGAGCTGCGGGTGCCCGCGTGTCCACCTGCGGGCCGGGCCTCTCCCACTCGCGACATTGCCCGCCGAACCGCCAGCGCGCGCCTGTCGCCCGGCTGTCAGGCTGTCTGCCCCTCCCCCCACTTCCCTCACTCTGTCGCCGAGCCGGCGGTGCCCGAGTGTCCACCTGTCGGCCGGGCCTCTCGCATTCGCGACCTCTGCCGCCGAGCCGCCAGCGCGCGCGCGTCGCCCGCCTTGCAGGGACTCCGCCCCTTCTCCCTCCTTCCCTCACTCTGTCGATGAGCTAGAGGTGGCCTCGGGTCCACCTGTCGGCCGAGCCTCTCGCACTCGCGACCCCTGCCGCCGAGACGCCGGCACGCGCGCGTCGCCAGCCAGGCAGGGACTCCGCCCCTCCTCCCTCCTTCCCTCACTCTGTCCACGAGCTGGCGGTGCCCGCGTGTCCACCTGTCTGCAGGGCCTCTACCACTCGCGACCTCGCCCGCCGAGCCGGCAGCGCGTGCGCGTCCCCCCGCTGTCAGGCTGACTGCCTCTCTCCCTCTCCTACCCTAACTCTGCCGCAGAGCCGTCAGGAGCCACGGGTCGACAAGCCCGACAGGGCTCTATCCCCTCACCCCCTTCCCTAATCCTGTCGACGAGCTGTGGGTGCCCGCGGGTCCACCTGCCGGCCGGGCCTCTCCCACTCGCGACCTCGCCCGCAGAGCCGCCCACGCGTGCCCATCGCCCGGCTGTCAGGCTGTCTGCCCCTCCCCCCCCACACACTCTGCCGCCGAGCTTGCGGTGCCCGCGCGTCCACCTGCCGGCCGGGCCTCTCCCACTCGCGACCTCGCCCGCCCAGCCGCCAGCGCATGCCCGTGGCCCGGCTGTCAGGCTGTCTGCCCCTCACCCCCTTGCCTCACTCTGCCGCCGAGCTGGCGGTGCCCGCGTGTCCACCTGTCGGTCGGGCTTCCCGCACTCGCGACCTCTGCCGCCGAGCCGCCAGTGCGCGCGCGTCGCCCGCCTGGCAGGGACTCCGCCCCGCCTCCCTCGTTCCCTCACTCTGTCGCCGAGCTGGCGGTGCCCGCGGGTCCACCTGTTGTCCGGGCCTCTCCCACTCGCGACCTCGCCCGCCGAGCCGCCAGCACGCGCCCGTCGCCCGGTTGTCAGCGTGTCTGCCCCTCACCCTCTTCCCTCACTCTGCCGCTGAGCTGGCGGTGTCCGCGTGTCCACCTGTCGGCCGGGCCTCTCGCACTAGCCACCTCTGGCGCCGAGCTGCCAGCGCGCGCCCGTCGCCCGCCTGGCATGGAGTCTGCCCCACCCCCCCTTCCCTAACTCGGCCGCAGAGCCGCCAGGAGCCGCGGTTCGACGAGACCGACGGGGCTCTATCCCCTCCCACCCTTCCCTAACCCTGTCGACGAGCTGCGGGTGCCCGCGGGTCCACCTGCGGGCAGGGCCTCTCCCACTCGCGACCTCGCCCGCCGAGCCGCCAGCGCGCGCCCGTCTCCCGGCTGTCAGGTTGTCTCCCCCTCTCCCCCCTTCCCTCACTCTGCCGCCGAGCTGGCGGTGCCCGCGTGTCCACCTGTCGGCCGGGCCTCTCGCACTCGCGACCTCTGCCGCCGAGCCATCAGCGCGTGCGCGTCGCCCGCCTGGCAGGGACTCCGCCCCTCCTCCCTCCTTCCCTCACTCTGTCGACGAGCTGGCGGTGCCCGCGTGTCCACCTGTCTGCCGGGCCTCTCCCACTCGCGACCTCGCCCGCCGAGCCGGCAGCGCGCGTGCGTCCCCTGGCTGTCAGCCTGACTGTCCCTCCCCCCCTCCTCCTCTAACTCGGCCGCAGAGCCGCCAGGATCCGCAGGTCGACGAGCCCGACGGGGCTCTATCCTCCCCCCCCTTCCCTAACCCTGTCGACGAGCGGCGGGTGCCCGCGGGTCCACCTGCCGGCCGGGCCTCTCCCACACGCGACCTCGCCCGCCGAGCCGCCCGCACGTGCCCGTCGCCCGGCTGTCAGGCTGTCTGCCCCTCACCCCCTTCCCTCACTCTGCCGCCGAGCTCGCGGTGCCCGCGTGTCCACCTGTCGACCGGGCTTCCCGCACTCGCGACCTCTGCCGCCGAGCCGCCAGTGCGCGCGCGTCGCCCAGTTGTCAGGGTGTCTGCCCCTCCCCCCCTTCCCTCACTCTGCCGCCGAGCTGGCGGTGCCCGCGTGTCCACCTGTCGGCCGGGCCTCTCGCTCTCGCCACCTCTGGCGCCGAGCCGCCAGCACGCGCCCGTCGCCCGGTTGTCAGGGTGTCTGCTCCTCCCCCCACTTCCCTCACTCTCCCGCCGAGCTGGCGGTGCCCGCGTGTCCATCTGTCGGCCGGGTCTCTCGCACTCGCCACCTCTGGCGCCGAGCCGCCAGCGCGCGCCCGTCGCCCGCCTGGCATGGAGTCTGCCCCTACCCCCCCTTCCGTAACTCGGCCGCAGAGCCGCCAGGAGCCGAGGGTCGATGAGCCAGACGCGGCTCTATCCCCTCCCCCCCTTCCCTAACCCTGTCGACGAGCTGCGCGTGCCCGCGGGTCCACCTGCGGGCAGGGCCTCTCCCACTCGCGACCTCTCCCGCCGAGCCGGCAGCGCGCGCCCGTCCCCCGACTGTCAGGCTGTCTGCCCCTCCCCCCCTCCTCCCCTAACTCGGCCACAGAGCCGCCAGGAGCCGCGGGTCGACGAGCCCGACGGGGCTCTATCCCCTCCCCCCCTTCCCTAACCCTGTCGACGAGCCGCGGGTGCCCGCGTGTCCACCTGCGGGCAGGGCCTCTCGCACTCGAGACCTCGCTCGCCGAGCCGCCAGCACGCGCCCGTGGCCCGGCTGTCAGGCTGTCTGCCCCTCCCCCCCTACTGCCCTCACTCTGCCGCCAAGCTGGCGGTGCCCGCGTGTCCACCTGCCGCCCGGGCCTCTCCCACTCGCGACCTCGCCCGCCGAGACTGCAGCGCGCGCCCGTCGCCCGGCTGTCAGGCTGTCTGCCCCTCTCCCCCTCCTCCCCTAACTCGGTCGCAGAGCCGCAGGAGCCGCGGGTCGACGAGCCCGACGGGGCTCTATCCCCTCCCCCTCTTCCCTAACTCCCCCCCTTCCCTAACTCTGTCGACGAGCTGCGGGTGCCCGCGTGTCCACCTGAGGGCAGGGCCTCTCCCACTCGCGACCTCGCCCGCCGAGACGCCAGTGCGCGCCCGACGCCCGGTTGTAAGGGTGTCTGCCCCTCCCCCCCCGTCCTCACTCTGCTGCCAAGCTGGCGGTGGCCGGGCCCTCGCACTCGCGACCTCTGCCGCCGAGCCGCCAGCGCGCGCGCGTCGCCCATCTGTCAGGGTGTCTGCCCCTCCCCCCCCTTTCCTCACTCTGCCGCCGAGCTGGCGGTGCCCGCGTGTCCACCTGCCGCCCGGGCCTCTCCCATTCGCGACCTCGCCCGCCGAGACGGCAGCGCGCGCCCGTCGCCTGGTTGTCAGGCTCTTTGCCCCTCCCCCCCTCCTCCCCTAACTCGGCCGCAGAGACGCCAGGAGCCGCCGGTGGACGAGCCCGACGGGGCTCTATCCCCTCCCCCCCTTCCCTACACCCGGTTGACGAGCTGCGGGTGCCCGCGTGTCCACCTGCGGGCAGGGCCTCTCCCACTCGTGACCTCGCCCGCCGAGCCGCCAGCGCGCGCCCGTCGCCCGGTTGTCAGGGTGTCTGCCCCTCCTCCCCCTTTCCTCACTCTGCCGCCGAGCTGGCGGTGCCCCCGTGTCCACCGGCCGCCCGGGCCTCTCCCACTGGCGACGTCGGCTGCCGAGCGGCCAGCGCGCGTCCGTCGCCCGACTGTCAGGCTGTCTGCCCCTCCCCCCTTCCCTCACTCTGCCGCCGAGGTGGCGGTTCCCGCGTGTCCACCTGTCGGCCGGGCCTCTCGCACTCGCGACCTCTGCCGCCGAGCCGCCAGCGCGCGCGCGTCGCCAGCCTGGCAGGGACTCCGCCCCTTCTCCCTCCTTCCCTCACTCTGTCGACGAGCTAGCGGTGCCCGCGGGTCCCTCTGTCGGCCGGGCCTCTCGCACTCGCGACCCCTGCCGCCGAGACGCTGGCGCGCGCGCGTCGCCAGCCTGGCAGGGACTCCGCCCCTCCTCCCTCCTTCCCTCACTCTGTCGACAAGCTAGCGGTGCCCGCGGGTCCACCTGTTGGCCGGGCCTCTCGCACCCGCGAACTCTGCCGCCGAGCCGCCAGCGAGCGCGCGTCCCCCGCCTGGCAGGGACTCCGCCCCTCCGCCCCTCCTCCCCTAACTCGGCTGCAGAGCCGCCAGTAGCCGCGGATCGACGACCCCGACGGGGCTCTATCCCCTCCCCCTCTTCCCTAACCCTGTAGACGAGCTGCAGGTGCCCGCGGGTCCACCTGTCTGCCGGGCCTCTCCCACTCGCGACCTCGCCCGCCGAGCCGCCAAGGCGCGCCCGTCGTCCGGTTGTCAGGGTGTCTGCCCCTCCCCCCCTTTTCCTCACTCTGCCGCCGAGCTGGCGCTGACAGCGTGTCCACCTGTCGGCCGGGCCTGTCGCACTCGCGACCTCTGCCGCCGAGCCGCCATCGCGCGCGCGTCGCCCGTCTGTCAGGGTGTCTGCCCCTCCCCCCACTTTCCTCACTCTGCCGCCGAGCTGGCGCTGACCGCGTGTCCACCTGTCGGCCGGGCCTCTCGCACTCGCGACCTCTGTCGCCGAGCCGCCAGCGCGCGCGCGTCGCCCGCCTGGCAGGGACTCCGCCCCTTCTCGCTCCTTCCCTCACTCTGTCGACGAGCTGGAGTTGCCCGCGGGTCCACCTGTCGGCCGGGCCTCTTGCACTCGCGACCGCTGCAGCGGAGACGCCGGTGCGCGCGCGTCACCTGCCTGGCAGGGACTCCGCCCCTCCCCCCCTCCTTCCCTAACTCGACTGCAGAGCCGCCAGGAGCCGCGGGTCGACGAGCCCGATGGGGCTCTATCCCTTCCCTCTCTTCCCTAATCCTGTAGATGAGCTGCGGTGCCCGCGGGTCCACCTGCGCGCAGTGTCTCTCCCACTCGCGACCTCGCCCGCCGAGCCGCTAGCGCGCACCCGTCACCCGGTTGTCAGGGTGTCTGCCCCTCCCCCTCCTTTCCTCACTCTGCCGCCGAGCTGGCTCTGACCGCGTGTCCACCTGTCGGCCGGGCCTCTCGCACTCGCGACCCCTGCCGCCAAGACGCCGGCGCGTGCGCGTCGCCAGCCTGGCAGGGACTCCGCCCCTCCTCCCTCCTTCCCTCACTCTGTCGACGAGCTAGCGGTGCCCGCGGGTCCACCTGTCGGCCGGGCCTCTCGCACTCGCGACTCCTGCCGCCGAGCCGACGGCGCGCGAGCGTCGCCCGCCTGGCAGGGACTCAGCCCCTCCTCCCTCCTTCCCTCACTCTGTCGACGAGCTAGCGGTGCACGGGGGTCCACGTGTCGGCCGGGCCTCTCACACTCGCGACCTCTGGCGCCGAGCCGCCAGCGCGCGCGTGTCCCCCGCCTGGCAGGGACTCCGCCCCTCCCCCCCTCCTTCCCTAACTCGGCCGCAGAGCCGCCAGGAGCCGCGGGTCGAGGAGCCCGACAGGGCTCTATCCCCTCCCCCCCTTCCGTAACCCTGTCGACGAGCTGTGGGTGCCCGCGTGTCCACCTGCGGGCAGGGCCTCTCCCACTCGCGACCTCGCCCGCCGAGCTGCCAGGGCGCGACCTTCACCCGGGTGTCAGGGTGTCTGCCCCTCCCCCCCCTTTCCTTACTCTGCCCCCGAGCTGGCGCTGACCGCGTGTCCACCTGTCTGCCGGGCCTCTCGCACTCGCGACCTCTGCCGCCGAGGCGTCAGCGCGGGCGTGTCGCCCGCCTGGCAGGGACTCCGCCCCTCCTCCCTCCTTCCCTCACTCTGGCGCCGAGCTGGCGGTGCCCGCGGGTCCACCTGCCGGCCGGGCCTCTCCCACTGGCGACCTCGCCCGCCGAGACGGCAGCGCGCGCACGTCGCCCGGCTGTCAGGCTGTATGCCCCTCCCCCCTCCTCCCCTAACTCGGCCGCAGAGCCGCCAGGAGCCGCGGGTCGACGAGCCCGACGGGGTTCTATCCCCTCCCCCCGTTCCCTAACTCCCCCCCTTCCCTAACCCTGTCGACGAGCTGCGGGTGCCCGCGGGTCCACCTGCGGGCAGGGCCCCTCCCACTCGCGACCTCGCCCGCCGAGACGGAAGCGCGCGCCCGTCGCCCTGATGTCAGGCTGTCTGCCCCTCCCCCCCCTCCCCTAACTCGGCCGCAGAGCCGCCAGGAGCCGCGGGTCGACGAGCCCGACGGGGTTCTATCCCCTCCCCCCCTTCCCTAACTCCCCCCTTCCCTAACTCTCGACGAGCTGCGGGTGCCCGCGTGTCCACCTGCGGCAGGGCCTCTCCCACTCGCGACCTCGCCCGCCGAGACGGCAGCGCGCGCACGTCGCCCGGCTGTCAGGCTGTATGCCCCTCCCCCCTCCTCCCCTAACTCGGCCGCAGAGCCGCCAGGAGCCGCGAGTCGACGAGCCCGACGAGGCTCTATCCCCTCCCTCCCTTCCCTAACTCTCCCCCCTTCCCCAACTCTGTCGAGGAGCTGCGGGTGCCCGCGTGTCCACCTGCGGGCAGGGCCGCTCCCACTCGAGACGTCGCCCGTCGAGCCTCCAACGCGTGCCCGTCCCCCGGCTGTCAGGCTGTTTGCCCCTCCCCCCTTCCCTCACTCTGCCGCCGAGCTGGCGGTGCCCGCGTGTCCACCTGTCGGCCGGGCCTCTCGCACTCGCGACCTCTGCCGCCGAGCCGCCAGCGCGCGCGCGTCGCCCGTCTGGCAGGGACTCCGCCTCTCCTCCCTCCTTCCCTCACTCTGCCGCCGAGCTGGCGGTGCCCGCGGGTCCACCTGCCGGCCGGGCCTCTCCCACTCGCGACCTCGCCCGCCGAGCCGCCATCGCGCGCCCGTCGCCCGGTTGTCAGGGTGTCTGCCCCTCCCCCCCCTTTCCTCACTCTGCCGCCGAGCGGGCGCTGACCGCGTGTCCACCTGTCGGCCGGGCCTCTGGCACTCGCGACCTCTGGCGCGGAGCCGCCAGCGCGCGCCTGTCACCCGCCTGGCAGGGAGTCTGCCCCTCCCCCCCTCCGTCCCTAACTTGGCTGCAGAGCCGCCAGGAGCCGCGGGTCGACGAGCCCGACGGGGCTCTATCCCCCCCCCCTTCCCGAACCCTGTCGATGAGCTGCGGGTGCCCGCGGGTCCACCTGCGGGCAGGGCCTCTCCCACTCGCGACCTTGCCCGCCGAGCCGCCAGCGAGCGCCCGTCGCCCGGGTGTCAGGGTGTCTGCCCCTCCGCCCCCTTTCCTCACTCTGCCGCCGAGCTGGCGCTGCCCTCGGGTCCACCTGCCGTCCGGGCCTCTCCCACTCGCAACCTCTGCCGCCGAGCCGCCAGCGCGGGCGCGTCGCCCGCCTGGTAGGCTCTCTGCCCCTCCCCCCGCCTTCCCTAACTCGTCCGCAGAGCCATCGGGTCGAAAAGGCGCCTGGGACTCTGCCCCTCCCCCCCTCCAACCCTAACTCGCCCGTGGCAACCCGCTCCAGGACCCGACCCTGACATCTAGGAATCTCCTTGACTGACTCCCCCTGCACCGACTGGTTTCGAATCCGCTCCAGGGATGAACCTGTGTGTTTCCTTGGTTTCCCTACAAGTTCCTCTGAGGAAATACCTGATTGCTTGCACCCCAGGCCTGCTTTCCTGAACCTGTCCATCGACACCACAGCCTCCTGAGAAGAGATATGAGAACTGGTTCACTGAACGGAGGATCTGTGCTCAGAAACTATTTTCCACGCCAGGGAGGCCCGTACTAACTAACCTATTTGGTCCCTCCCTCCTTCCCTCGTTCCTTCCTTCTTTCATTCTGGATTTTCTTTTATTTCTCTCTCTCTCTCTCTCTCCCTCCCTCCCTCTCTGTCTGTCTGTCTTTCTTTCTTTCTCTCCTTCTTTCTCTCTCTTTCTCTCTCTCTCTCTTTCTTTCTTTCCTTCCCTTTTCTCTTTTTCTCTCACGCACACACGCCGTCTCTCACGTACACGCGTACATGCACGCATTCACACACACACACAATCACCAGCTCAGCTTTTCATGGGTTCCAGGCAAGTGTCAGAGGAGGGAACTCCTGGGATCCGGAGTAGGCCGCCGCCCCCACTCCACCCCACCCCACGCCACGCACGCACCCCTCCGTGCCCTATGGAGTGTTTTGGATTCAAGTGACTTAAGAACTGGCAAGCGCCAGCGGAACGCTCTGCCCCTCCCTCCTTTTCTGTCTCTCTGAAGGCAGGCAGGAAGGAAAAACGCCTCCCACGGAGGAAGATGTCAAGAGATGATGGCTGCTTCGACGCACGTCCGTGATCCTCACATGCATTAGCGGGGTTTCCTGGGTTACGAAAAGGAGGAGACTCCTTTGGCCTGACCCAAGGCGAGTTTGTCCCTCAGCCTCCCTCCCCACCCCCTAGCCCCTTTCCTCTGCACGGTGCCGAAGGGACAGCCCCAAGGTGGAGAAATGGGGGTGGGGTCGGGGCGGATCACCATTCAATAGGGAGAAGCTCGAGGGAAAGTTCAAAGGCTCTTCCTTGACTGGAAAGCGTTCCGCATTTGAATGAAGCTATCCCACTAGGGGCCCTGCAGCAGGAGCGGGAGGGGGAGCGGGAGGGGGAGGGGAAGGGGAACGGGGGAGGGTGGCGGTGGGGATGGGGCCCACACACAATAGCCCCCGCCGTCCTTGCCGGGCTGAGGAAGCCCTCTGGCGGCGGCGGGGCCACGCCCCCGACTCCTGCAACTCGAACCCTTCAAGGAAACTTCTGCGGTGACTCCTGTCCAGGGGAATCATCAAAGTTGGCCTGTTTCTGAAAAAGGCCTGAGTCACAGCTGTGACGGATTCTCTGGATCTCTTGACACATTGATTGACCTGCACCCTCCCATTCTGGCAGATCCTTTGGACACGCCTGAAGAGGTGTTTGGCCTCCGCCAGAAAACAAGCCAAGATAGACACACAAATATGTTCTTGTCTAGTTTTGTTGAACAGGCCGAAAACGATGCATGGCCTTGGGTTGGAGAGAAATCTGCTCCTCTCACACGCCTGAAGGCAGCAAGGTCTCAGGGGGACCACCGGGGGACAGTGCCCGGGCCCGGCACCCCCCAAACCCTAGCCCAGCTCCCCCTCCCCACCCCCCTACCCCCGGTCTCCTCTCCCCAACCCCCACCCCCACCCCGCCCCTCCAGACCCCAGCCACCGAGGGGGAGCCGGGGAGGGTTGGAGGTCTCAGCCCCGGTTCTGAGAGGTCACTTGTGAAACCGCCCTAGCTAGGCCGAGATGGCAGATGTGGCTGCCCTGCTGCTTCATGTCCATCTCCGTGAGCCATGCCCAAAAGGCACGTGAAATCATTGAGAGCAAATAGCGCCCCCAGAAAACGCAAAATGATCCTCCTGAACACCAAACGGCCATTTTGGTGGATCCACATTAGAGGTCGTTCGTATCCCCACTTGATGCCTGAATAGTACTCACACGGACTTGATTTCTTTTCGCTTTTCCTGGGTGCCTTATCCAGAGAGATCACGTGGGCCAGAGAGCAAACACAGAACAGAACATAGCCCCGAACCACAGCCAAGTCGAGGGGGTGCGGAACCGCAGGAACTCACAGATCCTGTGAGGTGACCCAGATGGGGAAGAAGCGTCTGTGCTCACGTATTTCTGGGGAGGTTGGAAGGGGCACTCGCCAGCGATGCAGATGCTGAGCGAGTGGCCAGAGATGTTTCTCCATAGGATCTCTCGGGATGTCGCAGGGTGCCGGGTGCAGGGGCACCCTGGGAGGCCCGGTCCACCGAAAAGCCCGAAAAGTCTTCATGTGGGGTAGGCACGGAATGGTTTCTTGCAGGGCCGGGCGAGGAGAATTCGGGGGTCCATACCTCCAAGCCCCACACGTCTTGAGAGGGTTCCACGTGGCATTCTGAAAGGCCAGGCGATGGAGGGAAGGGGTTCGTGGCTGCAAACAACGCCTGGCTGGAGGAATTCTTTGTCTTTGGCGAAGGTTCACCCCGTAGGTCAGGTCATGAGGTTCCTCGATACCTTCCACGGGGCAGGTGTTCACAGGAGGAGTGGAGACAGGAGGGCGGACTCGCAGGCCACCCTCCTGTCCCCACTGCTCCCCTCTAAGAACTGGAGTTCGAATCTAGATGGGCCTCTGACCACACACATCGCTGGGTTTACATCATGCCAGCTTCACCTTCGATTCTCACAAACTGGCACTCTTGCTGCTTCTAGAAGTGACCTGGAGAAGAAGACATCGGGTTCCGTACGAGATCAGCTTCTTTAACGTGGCCCTTTGGAGTCTGTGGCTTTGGCTTCAGGGGAAGCACGCTGCCTACAGTATAGCCTGGCCTGGAAGCTCATCCAAGGATTCCTAAGGATTTCGCGAGCCTCGAGGATTGTGTTTACGAAAAGTGTTTTCTGGAACCAGGCGACTTGGGAGAATGTGTCACTGGTCTGGAAAAAGGAAGGCCGCTGTCAGAGGGTTCAGTGACCTTTACGCTCCCTCCTTTCACTTGAAAGGTGTCTTCTTTTTTCTCCCCCCGCCCCAACCCCCCGCAACACACACACACCCGAAAGCTTGCCTGACCGTTGTTGCTGGGGAGATGAAATCCCAGGAGACGGGAGGCAAAGTCTCTTTCACACCCCGGGGAAAAAGATAGGAATGGGTCCCCAGCTGTGTGATGTTTCTGTGTCTCAGGATGGCCGATATTCTCCTCCTCTTTTTAGGTGCTCCCATTTCCTCCACCCCCCACCCCCCACCCCCCACCCGCCACCCCACCGCACCCCACCCCACCCCACCCCACCCTACCCCACCCCTACCCAATAGTACAGTTGCTTTTCTAGATGGCCTCTATGTCCTCGAACCCATAGGAAAATACACTTCAGGTTTTGCCAGGTCTCCGACCGTTGCTTGGTGTCGTGAGGAGGGCTCGCCCCTCGCCCGCCGCTGAGTCATGTCTCACGTGGAACCCGGAAGACAGAAACGATGCATGGCCTTGGATTGGAGAGAAATCTGCTCCTCTCACACGCCTGAAGGCAGGAAGTTCTCAGCGGGACAGAACCTGCCTTCACCTCTCAGCGGGACCACCGGGGACGGTACCCTGCCCCCCACATCCCCCCAATCCCTAGCCGAGCTCCCCCGTCTCCTCTCCCCAACTCAAAACACGCCAGCCCCCAGCCACCGAGGGGGGCCCGGGGAGGGATGGCGGTCTTAGCCCCGGTTCTGAGAGGTCACTTGTGAAACCGCCCTAGCTAGGCTGAGACGCCAGATGTGGCTGCCCTGCTGCTTCATGTCCATCTCCGTGAGCCACGCCCAAAAGGCATGTGAAATCACTGAGAGCAAATAGCGCCCCCAGAAAACGAAAAATGATCCTCCTGAACCCCAAACGGCCATCTTGGTGGATCCACGTTAGAGGTCGTTGGTATCCCCACTTGATGCCTGAATAGTATTCCAGGGACTCGCTTTTCCTGGGTGCCCTAGCCAGAGAGATCACGTGGGCCGGAGAGCAATCACAGAACAAAACAAAGCCCCAAACCACAGCCAAGTCGAAGGAGTGCTGAACCGCAGGAACTCACAGATCCTGTGAGGGGACCCAGATGGGGAAGAAGCGTCTGTGCTCAGGTATTTCTGTGGAGGTTGGAAGGGGCGCTCGCCAGCAATGCAGATGCCGCGCGAGTGGCCGGAGATGTTTCTCCATGGGATCTCTCGGGATGTCGCAGGGTGCTGGATGCATGGGCACCCTGGGAGGCCCGGTCCACCAAAAAGCCCGAAAAGTCTTCACGTGGGGCAGGCACAGAATGGTTTCTTGCAGGGCCGGGCGAGGAGAATTTTAGGTTTTGCCACGTCTCCGACCGTTGCTTGGTGTCATGAGGCGGGCTTGCCCCTCGCCTGCTGCTGTGTCATATGTCACGTTGGAGCTGGAAAACAGAAACGATGCGTGCTTCGCTTCTCTCCTTGCTGGTGATGCGAACCTATGGACGATCCATCAACACGTCCAAAGGAGGAGAACCGTGGGAGGGAGGGCTGGGTGTAGGAATCCTGGATGCCTATCATCCCACACCTGGCAGAGCCCCATGAATTGCTGTCTCCACATCTGAAAGACGCTTCGGTTCAGTTCGGTTCCGTTCCGTTCCGTTCAGTTCATTTCAGTCGCTCACTCGTGTCCAGCTCTTTACGATTCCATGGGCTGCAGCACGCAGGCTTCCCTGTTCGTCCCCAACTCCCTGCGCTCACGCCGACTCACGTCCCTTGAGTGGATGATGCCATCCAACCATCTCATCCTCTGTCGTCCCCTTTTCCTCCCGCCTTCAATCTTTCCCAGCGTCGGGGTCTTTTCCGATGAGTCAGTTCTTAGCATCAGGTGGCCAAAGATTGGCGTTTCAGCGTCGGCATCGGTCCTTCCGATGAATATCCAGGACTGGTCGCGTCGATTTAGGATGGACAGGTTGGATCTCCACGCTGTGCGAGGGACTCTCGAGAGTCTTCTCCAATACCACGGTTCAAAAGCATCATATTCATCGGCGCTGAGCGTTCTTTAGAGTCCAACTCTCACAACCATACGTGACTCCCGGGAAAGCCAAAACTTTGACGCCACGGGCCTCTGTTGGCAAAGTCGCGTCTCTGCTTTTGAAGACGCTGTCTAGGTGGATTGTGACTTTTCTTCCAAGGAGTGGGCGTCTTCATTTCCTGGCCATGGTCACCAGCTGCAGTGATTTTGGAGCTCCGGGAAAAGCAAGTCTCTCACTCTTTCCGTTGTTTTCCCATCTATCTGCCATGAAGGAATGGGACCAGGTGCCGTGACCTTAGTTTTCTGAAGGCTGAGTTTGAAGCCAACAGTTTCGCTCTCCTCTTTGACGTTGTCACCCAGAGGCTCGTTCGCTCTTCTTTGGTTTCTGACCGACTCGTGTACAGATTTCTCAGGATGCAGGTCAGGGAGTCTGGGATTCCCACGTCTTGAAGAACGTTCCACAGTGTGTGGTGATCCACACAGTAGAAGGTTTTGGCATCGTCAATCAAGCCAAACTTGATGTTTTTCCGAAACTGTCTTGCAGGGTCACAGAGGGAGCATTGGATGTGACGTAGCAACGGCACGACAGCCACAACAAGTGGGATGGACAAACACAAAAGTTGGGTTTTTTTGGACTATGGAGCCCACCTTTGTGTGTGTGTGTGTGTGTGTGTGTGTGTGTGTGTGTGTGAGAGAGAGAGAGAGAGAGAGAGAGAGAAGGGGGGGTGGCTTTGTGGTTCTAAGGCAAGCACTGAGGATTTAAGGACTTTCTTTAACTAACATATTTTCCTTCATTTCAGTGGTGATGGTCAATGATTTGGATGAGGACATTGAATGTTTCAGGGTAGATGATTTTCGAAGGCTGAGGGACTTCCCTGCCTGGTGGTCCAGGGGTGAAGAATCCACCTGCCGAGGAGGCAGGGGACAGGGTGTTTTCGATCGATCCCTGATCCGGGAAGATGCCACTGGGCTCTGGGAAGGTTCAATAAAACCTACAGAACAGACAATGCCTGGCGTGAGGGCTAGGCCAAACGGGGTGAGGGGGGGACGACTCAGGACGAGGAGGACTGACACTGATGTCTCGGTGTAGATGGGGTGTGGCCAGCACACTCATCTGGGGCAGGATGTTCCTAGGACAGTGGGGGAGCACGCACGGGAGGAGCAGGTGACCTAAGGGGACTCTCCGTCCTCTCTGCTCCATTTTCTCCCCAGAAGCCTCATCTACTCCAAGAGAGGATTCATCCTATGGAAAGACAAACCCACACGTGAGTGAACCTCCTTTCGGGTTCACTTGGATTCGGAAAGCATGACGGCCAGATTCACTCAACTCTCTGGATTTCTGTGCTTCCTGAGATCCCGGCCTACTCACTGGAAGAACACATGGAGCCAGATGAGCTCTCCCTCTGCACGGCGGCTCCAGTGTGCACACATTTCAATGGCTACGGCTTGTGGACATCGCACCGAGAGCCTGACCCCGGTGTTTCAGACGCCTGTTTCCACAGTGGGTGAACAGGTCTAACTGCGGGAAGCCCCAAACCTGCCACTGCCTGTTTGATCTGCAGTGACTCTGTCAAGAAAACACGTGCCCGTTCTCGTGACCGATCCCCTTTTCGGAGCCAGCCTGGTGTGTGATCTGTTTTCCAGGCCACAGACACGCACTGGCACAGGGGAGTTGTGTTCCTCCTCCTTCTCCTCCACTCTGCCCCCACTCTCCCCCCACCAACATGGACGCTCCCCCACCCCCACCCCGCCTGGCTCCAGCCCGTCCGGGTCTCCCCCACCCGTGGAAAAGACCAGGAAAAAATGGTCCCAGAACAACGCAGCGGAGAAACAGTGGAAGTCCACTTGGATGTGGTTAGGAGACACCTGAGCATACCCTAGGCCAACAGTGCCACCGTGTGGGGTGAGAGGCCAGTGGGAGGAGTGCTCAAGAGTTTGGAGGAGGAGGCGGAGAGGGAGGGAAGGGAGGGATGGGAAGGAAGCGGGGGGGTGGGGTGGGGGGAGGGACAGGCTGAAGCTGTCTCAGGGCGATGACGTGGGTGAAAACGTTCCCCTTCAGAAGGGCGCTCCGAAGAGAGACCTTGAGAGCACAAAGGGCTTCCTTTTGGAGGCTGATCTTCAAGCTGGGAACGGGGGTGGGGGAGGGAATCATTCAGACATAGGAAAGACAGCAGACCGAGAAGGCAAGACAGATGCTTTCCGAAAGTGAATCGGATGCTTTTCTGTCAACGTTGTCCATAATCAGACGATCATGGAAATTCACCCATCCGTCCACCCACCCATCCACCCACCCACCCATCCATCCATCCATCCATCCATCCATCCACCATCGTTTCGCTCCTTTTCTGTTCTCTACATTTTTAATGGCGGCGAGTGAGTGAGAGAGTTGTTGGGAGCCGTTCTGGATCTACTGACGGATGACAAAGTCACGGCACCACTCCAGAAGAAACTGCAAAGCCGTTTCTCTCCAGGATTGGAACCTTCGCTCCTTCTTGTTTCTGTGCCTTTGTTGTGGCTAGCTGTGTTTCTTTCCTTGTTGGCAGGATTTAAAGGGGCTTCTGTAGTGATTTCACGAGAGTTTAGGGGAAAGAAAAATGATCCTCTGTCCCAAAGAAATATTCCCAAAATGATTAAACCTACTGAGGCTCCTGGCTGACAGGTCCCTAACACTCAGCCAGGGAGTAAGGCCATGTTCATTGAAAGAACAAGCCCTAAGCCTATTGTGATTTGGCCTCATGAGGAGATGATGATTGATGACCGAAAACTTGGATTGTGTCTTAAGAAAAATTACAGAAACTAATCCAATTGCCTTTTCTCGTAAAGACTGGGATGCTAGAGATATTTGTGCTGCCCCCCCCACCCCCACGGAACATGAACACAGACAAAAAGAAATATGTGAGTCATATTTCAGGTAGTTTCAGAGTAGACTGTAAAAGATTTTTTTTTGCCACAAATAGTCTTGTGATATGTGGGTAGATGGTAAATGGACCCCCACAGACAATGGCTGTACTATGAAAGACTCTTGACCTTAATCCCGCTATAGTGCTCATTCCTTGAAGCAAGACACTGTGTTCGCTGAAGGAGATAGAACAATATGATTTATGACATCATGGATCATGTTTTTAGTCAAATAACAATAGGTTTCATGGTAAAAATGTCACCAAAATGTAACAAAACACCAGGAAAGAACATTTCCGTCTTAGATTCAAGAGATCAATCATCTGAATAGGAAACTATTGCCAAAGAATCCTTACATGAATCCACGCCCATCGCGAGATGAGGCCCTTTTCCCATGCAGGGAGTTGAGAGCAAAGCCCCGAAACCTCTCCCGGCTCGGACTGGGGCTTGACTCTTTGCAGGGGTCCCCAGGTGTCCCCCGAGATACCCGTGCCAACCTGAGAAGGCCTGGCTTCGCGCCACAACCGGAGAGCGTCCTCAGGATCCCCCCTCAATGCAAGACGGGGCCCATTGCACCTGCAGTGCCTCGAGAGCCATCCTGAGTTCCCTCTGGCACTTGAAAGGAGGCTGGACTCACTCTAGGCGGCCCCAGAGGCTCCCTGAGATACCCCTGTCCCCACGCGAGAGGAACCCCGAGTCTCCAGGCGCGGCTCAACAGCGACCCCACCTCCCCTACGCCACCTCTTCTCGGGAGGGGGCCGCCGGCTTTGCTTCCACTCGACGGGAATCTCTACTTTGCTTCGCACCTCAAGAGGAGGCCTGCCACTTTTACTGACGCTCGAGAGGAGGCTCCAAGGCACCAGTTCTGGCCCTAAGACGAAAGGTCACCAAGGAACCCCGTAACGGCACATGGGGCCCAATTCCATTGAAGCGACTCGAGGGGAAGCCCAGCTGCCCCTGGCAATGGCAAAGGAGGCCTGGACTTCCCAGTGGCAACAAGAGAGGTTCCCTGAGGTGCCATGCATCGGATCGAGAGAGGCAACCCCCGCTTCCCGCTGAAACTCGAGGAAAAGCACGAACTTCGACCCTGCATTCGAGATGAAGCCCGATTTCCCCTTGCTGTGACCCGAGAAAAAGGCTGAGTCCCCTCGACTCCCTTTATGCCACTCCACAGGTGCCCAATATACCTGTCCCCTCCCCCCCGAGGGGAACCCCGAGTGTCCTACCTCAATGTATGACGAGGACCCAGGGCGCTGCAAAGCCTCCTGGGGAATCCCGAGGCTGCTCCCTCCCCTCGCTGCTCGAAAGAAGCCACCACGACCCCGCTGGGCCAAAGGGGAGACGGGCCAGGGTACCTGCCGCAACTCGAGAACACACCGCCGCAAGTCGAGAAAACCCATGTGATGCCACGCCCATTGCGTGATGAGGTGCTTTTCCCTTGCAGGGCATTGAGAGCATGCCCCGGCACCTCTCCCGGCTCAGAACGGGGCTTGACTCCTTGCGGGCGACACCAGGTGTCCCCCGAGATACCCGTGCCAACCTGAAAAGAAGGCAGGGCTTCCCGCCACACCACGAGAGCGTCCTCTAGACCCTGCTCCCTTCGAGATGAGGCCCTTTGTATCTGCAGTGACTCGAGAGCCATCCTGAGGTCTCTCTGGCACTGGAAAGGAGGCTGGACTCCCTCTAGGCTCCCCCAGAGGTTCCCTGAGATTCCTGTGTCCCCATGCGAGTGGAACCCTGAGTCTCCAGACGCAGCTCGAGAGGGGCCCCCCATCGCTCTCGCCCCCTCCTCTCCAAAGGGGGGTCGAATCCCCTACCTGAACTCAACCGGAATCCCCACATTCCCTCGCACCTCCAGAGCGGGTCTGTTGCCTATACTGAGGTTCGAGAAGAGGCCCCAAGAGGCCAGTTCCGGCCCCAACACGAAAGGTCACCGAGGAACCCCCCGTCGGCAAACGAGTCCAATTCCCTTTCAGCAACTCGAGGGGAAGCCCAGCTGCCCTGAGCAATGCCAAAGGAGGCCTGGACTTCGCAGAGGCAAAAAGAGAGGCTCCCTGAGGCGATCCTCTCAGGACGCCAGAGGCACAGCCAGCTTCCTGCTGCAACTCACAGAAAAGCACGAGCTTCGACCCTCCACACGAGATGAAGACTGATTTCCCTTTGCAGTGACCTGATAGAATGGCTGAGTCCCCTCCACTCCCTTTGTGCCACTGCAGAGATGTCCCGAGATATCTGTCACACCTCGAGGGGCACCCCGAGGGTCCTGCCTCAATGCTTGACGAGGACCTGTGCGCTGCAGTGACTCTTGAGGGATACCGAGGCTGAACCTCCAATCGCCGCTCGAAAGGAGGCACCACGACCATGCTGGGCTAACAGGGGAGACTGGCAGGGGTACCCGCTGCCACTCGAGAGCCCTCTGCCGTACGTTGAGAAAACCCACCTGAATCCATGTCCAGCGAGAGATGAGGCCCTTTTCCCATGCAGGGCGTAGAGAGCAAAGCCCCGGCACCTCTCCCGGCTCGGACAGGGGCTTGACTCGTTGTGGGAGACCCCAGGTGTCCCCCGAGATACCCATGCCAACCTGAGAAGGCCTGGCTTCCTGCCACAACCCGAGAGCATCCACGGGATCCCCCCTCAATGCGAGATGGGGCCCTTTGCACCTGCAGTGCCTCGAGAGCCATCCTGAATTCCCTCTGGCACTTGAAAGGAGGCTGGACTCACTCTAGGTGGCCCCAGAGGCTCCCCGAGATCCCGGTGTCCCCACGTGAGCGGAACCCAGAGTCTCCAGGTGCGGCTCGACAGCGACCCCGCCTCCCCTATGCCACCTCTTCTTGAGAGGGGGGCCACCGGCTTTGCCTCCACTCGACGGGAATCCCTAGTTTCCTTTGCACCTCAAGAGGAGGCCTGTCACTTCTACTGACGCTCGAGAGGAGGCCCCAAGACACCAGTTCCGGCCCCAAGATGAAAGGTCACCTGGCACCTCCCATGGGCCCCTAACCTAACTCTAACCCTAACAGTAACCCTAAACCTAACACTAACCCCTAACCCCAACTTTAACCCTAACCCTTAGCTTAACTCTAATGCTACCCTAACATTAACTCTAACCCTAACCCTAAACCTAACCCTAACACATTCCTAGGTTAACGCAGGCCTGCCCATGGGGAAGGAGGCTGCACATTGCATTTGACCTGGCCGGGTGACATGATCGCAGTCACCTGGCCGAGGGTACGTGGAACCTCCCAAGGGCCCCTACACTAAATCTAACCCTATCCCCAACTCTAACCCTAACCCTAAATCTAACCATAACCCTAATGCTAATCCTACCCTAACCCTAACCCCTAAGCCTAAAATTAACCCTAACTCTAAATACTAAACCTAATGCTAACCTGACCCCTAACCCTAACCCTAACATATTTCTAGATTAGCATGGTCTTGCACATGGGGAAGGAGGATTCAAAGTGCATCTGATGGGACCAGTTGCCATGCTGGGTTCACCTGTCCGAGGGTACCGGGCACTTATCTTGGGCCACTGCAATAACCCTAACCCTAACCCTAACTCCTAACCCTAACCTAACCCTAAACCTATCCGAACCCAAACTCTAACCCTAATCCTAATCCTAACCCTAACACATTTCTAGGTCATCGTGGTCTTGCACATGGGGAAGGAGGCTTCAAAGTGCGTATGACGGGGCTGAGAGCCATGACAGCGTCACCTTGCTGAGGGCATAGGGCACCTCCCATGGGCCACTACCCTCACCCTAAACCTAGCCCATCCCTAACCCTAAGCCTAACCCTAACCCTAAAACCTAACCCTAAGCCTAACTCTAACTGTAACCCTAACCCCTACCATAAACCTAACCCTAAGCCAAACCCTAGTCTAATACTAACCCTAGCCCAAAGCCTAAACCCTAAGACAAACAGTAACCCTAACCTTAACCCTAACCCTACCCTAACTCTGCCCTAAACCTAACACTGACCCTAACCCTAACCTAACACATTCCTAGGTCAGCATGGTCCTGCCCATGGTGAAAGAGGCTGTGGAATGCTTCTGAGGGGGCCGGGTGTCAAGCTGGGGTCACCTGGCTGAGGGCACCTGAAATCTCCCAAGGGGCCCCTACCGTAAAATTAAATGTATCCCAAAGCCTAACCGCTAACCCTAACCCTAACTTTAACGCTAACACTAACACTAACCATAACTCTAACTTCTAACCCTAAAACAAACTGTAAGCCTAATTCTAACCCAAAATCCTAACCCTAATCCTGACCCTTCAGTTCAGTTCAGTCACTCAGTCGTGTCCGACTCTTTGCAACCCCATGAATTGCAGCACGCCAGGCCTCTCTGTCCATCACCAACTCCCAGAGTCTACCCAAACCCATGTCCATTGAGTCAGTGATGCATTCCAACCATCTCATCCTCTGCCGTACCCTTCTCCTCCTGCCCCCAATCCTACCAAGCATTAAGGTCTTTTCCAATGAGTCAACTCTTCGCATGAGGTGGCCAAAGTATTGGAGTTTCGGCTTCAACATCAGTCCTTCCAATGAAGACCCAGGATTGATCTCCTTTAGGATGGATTGATTGGATCTCCTTGCAGTCCAAGGGACTCTCAAGAGTCTTCTACAACACCACAGTTAAAAAGCATCAATTCTGCGACACTCAGCTTTCTTCACTGTCCAACTCTCACATACATACACGACCACTGGAAAAACCGTAGCCTTGACTAGACGGACTTTTGTTGGCAAAGTAATGTCTCTGCTGTTAAATATGCTATCTAGGGTGGCCATAACCTTCCTTCCAAGGAGTAAGAGTCTTTTAATTTCATAGCTGCAATCACCATCAGCAGTGATTTTGGAGCCCAAAAAAATAAAGTCTGACACTGTTTTCACTGTTTACCCATCTATTTCCCATGAAGTGATGGGACCATATGTCATGATCTTAGTTTTCTGAATGTTGAGCTTTAAGCCACATGTTTCACTCTCCTCTTTCACTTTCATCAAGAGGCTCTTTAGCTCTTCTTCACTTTCTGCCATAAGGGTGGTGTGGTGTCATCTGCATATCTGAGGTTATTGATATTTCACCCGGCATTCTTCATTCCAGCTTGTGTTTCTTCCAGCCCAGCGTTTCTCATGATGTACTCTGCGTATAAGTTAAATAAGCAGGGTGACAATATACAGCCTTGATGGACTCCTTTTTCTATTTGGAACCGTCTGTTGTTCCATGTCCAGTTCTAACTGTTGCTTCCTCACCTGCATACAGGTTTCTCAAGAGACAGGTCAGATGGTCTGGTATTCTCATCTCTTTCAGAATTTTCCACAGTTTATTGTGATCCACACAATCAAAGGCTTTGACATAGTCAATAAAGCAGAAATAGATGTTTTTCTGGAACTCTCTTGCTTTTTCGATGATCCAGCGGATATTGACAATTTGATATCTGCTTCCTCTGCCTTTTCAAAAACTGGCTTGAACATCTGGAAGTTCACAGTTCACATATTGCTGATGTCTGGCTTGGAGAATTTAGAGCATTACTTTACTAGCATGTGAGATGAGTGCAATTATGCGGTAGTTTGAGCATTCTTTGGCATTGCCTTTCTTTTGGATTGGAATGAAAACTGACCTTTTCCAGACTTGTGGCCACTGCTGAGTTTGCCAAATTTGCTGGCATATCAAGTGCAGCACTTTCACAGCCTCATCTTTCAGGATTTGAAATAGCTCAACTGGAATTCCATCACCTCCCTAGCTTTGTTCGTAGTGATGCTTTCTAAGGCCCACTTGACTTCACACTCCAGGATGTCTGGCTCTAGGTGAGTGATCACACCATCGTGATTATCTGGGTCATGAAGATCTTTTTTGTACAGTTCTTCTGTGTATTCTTGCCACCTCTTCTTAATATTTTCTTCTTCTGTTAGGTCCATACCATTTCTGTCCTTTATCGAGCCCATCTTTGCATGAATGTTCCTTTGGTATCTCTAATTTTCTTGAAGAGATCTCTAGTCTTTCCCAATCTGTCGTATTCCTCTATTTCTTTGCATTGATCACTGAGGAAGGCTGTCTTATCTCTCCTTGCTATTCTTTGGAACTCTGCATTCAGATGGGGATATCTTTCCTTTTCTCCTTTGCTTTTCCCTTCTCTTCTCTTCCCAGCTATCTGTACGGCCTCCTCAGACAGTCATTTTGCTTTATTGCATTTCTTTTCCATGGAAATTGTCTTGATCCCTGTCTCCTGTACAATGTCACGAACCTCTGTCCGTAGTTCATCAGGCATTCTGTCTATCAGATCTAGGCCCTTAAATCTATTTTTCACTTCTACTGTATACTCATAAGGGATTTGATCTAGGTCATAACTGAATGGACTAGTGGTTTTCCCTACTTTCTTCAATTTAAGTCTGAATTTTGCATTAAGGAGTTCATGATCTCAGCCACAGTCTGCTCCTGGTCTTGTTTTTGCTGACTGTATAGAGCTTCTCCATCTTTGGCTGCAAAGAATATAATCAGTCTGATTTCAGTGTTGTCCATCTGGTGATGTCCACGTGTAGAGTCTTCTCTTGTGCTGTTGGAAGAAGGTGTTTGCTATGACCAGTGCGTTGTCTTGGCCAAACTCTATTAGCCTTTGCCCTGCTTCATTCTGTACTCCAAGGCCAAATTTGCCTGTTATGCCAGGTGTTTCTTGACTTTCTACTTTTGCATTCCAATTCCCTATAATGAAAATGACATATTTTGGGGGTGTTAGTTCTAGAAGGTCTTGTAGGTCTTCATAGAACCGTTCAACTTCAGCTTCTTCGGCGTTACTGGTTGGGGCATAAACTTGGATTACTCTGATATTGAATGGTTTGCCTTGGAAACAAACAGAGACCATTCTATCGTTTTTGAGATTGCATCCAAGTACTGCCTTTCGGACTCTTTTGTTGACCATGATGGCTACTCCATTTCTTCTAAGGGATTCTTGCCCACAGTAGTAGATATAATGGTCATCTGAGTTAAATTCACCCATTCCAGTCCATCTTAGTTCGCTGATTCCTAGAATGTCCACGTTCACTCTTGCCATCTCCTGTTTGACCACTTCCAATTTGCCTTGATTCATGGACCTAACATTCCAGGTTCCTATGCAATAATGCTCTTTACAGCATCGGACTTTGCTTCTATCACCAGTCACATCCACAGCTGGGTATCGTTTTTGCTTTGGTTCCATCTCATCTTTCTTTCTGGAGTTATTTCACCACTGATCTCCAGTAGAATATTGGGCACTTACTGACCTGGGGAGTTCATCTTTCAGTGTCCTATCTTTTTGCCTTTTCATACTGTTCATGGTGTTCTCAATGCAAGAGCACTGAAGTGGTTTGCCATGCCCTTCTCCAGTGGACCACATTCTGTCAGACCTCTCCACCATGACCCATCCGTCTTGGGTGGCCCCACACGACATGGCTTAGTTTCATTGAGATAGACAAGGCTGTGGTCTGTGTGATCAGATTAGCTAGTTTTCTGTAATTTTAGTTTCAGTGTGTCGGCCCTCTGATGCCCTCTCGCAACACCTACCGTCTTACTTGGGTTTCTCTTACCTTGGACATGGGTATTTCTTCACGGCTGATCCAGCAAAGTGCAGCCATTGCTCCTTACCTTGGACAAGGGGTATGTACTCATGACGGCCCCTCCTGACCTTGAATGTGAAGTAACTCCTCTCAGCCCATCTCTGCCCAGGCAGCCGCTGCTCCATGGGCCTGGGGTAACTCCTCTCACTGCCACCCCTGGGCCCCAGCCCGGCCTAGCTCCTCTCATAGCTGCCCTCAGCCCCAGCTCGGCCTAGCTCCTCTCGGCCGCCGCCCCCGGCCCCCGGCCCGGCCTAGCTCCTCTCGGCCACTCTTCTTTGTGGAGCCGTCGCAGCCACCTCACTTCTGCACAGAGCCGTCGCAGCCGCCTTGCTTCTGCGCGGAGCCGTCGCAGCCGCCTCGCTTCCCTTAACCCTAATTCTAACGCTAACACTTACCCTAAACCTAACACTAACCCTAACCCTTACCAAAACCCTAACCCTAACCCTAAACCTAACTTTAACCTTTACCCTAAACCCTAACACTAACCCTAACCCTATCCCTAAAGCATAACCCTAATCCTAATCCTGGCGCTAACCCTATCACCTAACCCTCATCCTAACACTAACCCCTAACCCTAACCCTATCCCACACATAAACCTAACCCTCATCCTAACCATAACTCTAACACTAACCACAGGGGCCATTGCCACTGCAAAAATCACCTCACAGGCAGCACTTCCCTCCCTGTGGTGACTCTTAGCCAACAGGCACCTGGGGATGCTATCATCTTTGGAGGCAGGAGAGGCAGCCCCAGAGAGTAGGTTTTCAGGCCTCCATCGCATAGCCAATGTGTGGCACCTCAGACTCCAGACCTCCGGGCCTGTTTCCAGGGCCTCAATTCCTGAGTCAGGATCGAGTGTCTGCCTGCACTCAGCAAGTCTTGCCAACACATTCCCAGGTCAGCGTGGTCCTGCCTGTGGGGAAGGAGGCTGTAGAGTGCATCTGAGGTGGCCACAGGCCATGCCAGGGTCACCTGGTCAAGGGCACCTGTTACCTCCCATGGGCTCCAACCTTAACCCTAACAAAACCCTAACCCTATCCCTAAACTCTAACACTAATCCTAACACTAACTGTAACCCAAACTTCTAACACTTACCCTAACCCCTAAACCTAACCATAACCTTAACTTTTACCCTAAACCTAACCCTAACCTTAACCCCAAAACTCTAGCCCTAACCCTAACTCCTAACCCTAAAAGTCACCCTAACCCTAATCCCTATCCCCCACCTTAACCCTCACCCAAAACCTTAACCCTAACCCTAAACTAACCCTAACTCTAAACATAACCCCAGGGTTCATTGCCACTGCAAAATGACCTTGCAGCCAGCGCTTCCCAGCCGGGGGTGACTCTCAACCCACAGGCGCCTGAGGATGTTGTAGTCCATGAGGGCAGAAAAGGCAGCCACAGAGGCTAGGTTTTCAGGCCTCCATCGTGTAGCCAGTGTGTGGCTCTTCAGACGCCAGACCTCCAGGCCTGTTCCCTGGACCTCAATACCGGAGTCAGGGCCGTGTGTCTGTCTGCACTCTGCGAGCCTTGCAAAAACATTCCTAGGTCAAGGTCAGTGTGGTCCTGCCCATGGGGATGGAGGCTCCGGAGTGCATCTGAGGGGGCCGGGTGCCACGACAGGGTACCTGCCCGAGGGCAGCTGGCAACTCCCAGAGGCCCCTAACCTAACTCTAACCCTAACCAGAACATTTTTCCATAACCTTAACCCTAAACCTAACTCTAACCCTAACAATGAACCCTAACCCTACCCCTAAAACTAACTGTACCTTAACTTCTAAACTTAACCCTAACCCTAGCCCTTAACCTTAAACCTAACGCTAAGCCTAACACTAAACCCTAACCCTAAACCTAGCACTAACCCTAACCTTAGGTGTCTTTTGCACTGCAAAATGACCTCCCAGCCAGCGCTTCACATCCAGGGGTGACTCTCAGGCCGCAGGTGTCTGTGGACGCTATTGTCCTTGGAGGCAGGAAAGGCAGCCCCAGAGAGTGGATTTTCAGGACTCTATTGTGCAGCCAGTGTGTGGCTCAGGCCTGCTCTCTGGGCCTCAATTTCAGAGTCATGCCGTGTGTCTGCCTGCCTGTTGGGGGCCTTGCAAACACATTCCTAGGTCAGCGCAGTCCTGCTCATGGAGAAGGAGGCTGCGGAGTGTGTCTGAGGGGCGCAGGTGCCATGCCGGGGTATCTGTCCGAAGGCACCTGGCAACTCCTAGAGGCCCCTAAACTAACTCTAACCCTAACCTTTACCCCTAACCCTAACCCTAAACCTAACTCTAAAACTAACCATAAACACTGCTGCTGCTGCTAAGTTGCTTCAGTCGTGTCCAACTCTGTGTGACCCCACAGATGGCATCCCACCAGGCTCCGCCGTCCCTGGGATTCTTGAGGCAAGAATGCTGGAGTGGGTTGCCATTTCCTTCTCCAATGCATGAAAGTGAAAAGTGAAAGTGAAGTCGCTCGGTCGTGTCCGACTTTTAGCGACCCCATGGACTGCAGCCCACCAGGCTCCTCTGTCCATGGGATTTTCCAGGCAAGAGTACTGGAGTGGGGTGCCATTGCCTTCTCCAACCATAAACACTAACCCTACCCTTAACACTAACTGTAACCCTAATTTCTAAACCTAATGCTAACCCTAACACTAAGCCTAACCCCAGCCCTAAACCTATAGCTAAACCTAAACCTAGCCCTAGCCCTAGCCCTACCCCTAACACTAACACTAAACCCTAAACCTAAACCTAACACTTAACAGAACCCTAACCTTAACCCTAACCCTTAATCTAACCCTATCCCTAAAACTTAAACCTAACCCTAACCCTACCCTAACCCTAACCCTAAACCTAACACTAAATCTAACCCTAACCCTAACCCTAAATACTTACCCAAACCCTAACCCTTAACTTACACTAACCCTAACCCTAACAATAAACCAAATCATTACACTAACCCTATACCCTAACCCTCAGCCTAACGCTAAATCCTAACCCTTACCCTACCCTAACCCTAACCCTCACCATAACCCTAACCCTAACACTAACCCTAGCCCCTAACCCAAACACTAACACTAAATGCTTACCGAAACAGGAAACCTAATGCTAACCCTACGCCTGAAACTTAAACCTAACCCCTAACACTAAACCTATCCCTTACCAAACCCTAGTCTAACACTTACCCTAACCCAAACCTAACCCTAACCCTATCCCTAACCCTAAACCCTAATCCTAAAAGTATCCCTAACCCTAAACCTATCACTAAACCCTAACCCTAATGCTAAACTTAACCCTTAACTCTAAACATAAGCTTAACCCAAACCCTAGTCTAACCCTAAACCTAACACTAAACTTAACCCTAACTGTAATCATAACCCTACCCTAACCTTAACCCTAACCCTAACCGTAAACATAACTTTTAAACCTAACCCTAACCCTAACACAAAACCTAATCCTAAAACCTAACCCTAACACCTAACCCTAACCCTAACACCAAACCCTAAACCTAACCCTAAACCAAACACTTATCATAACCCTAACCCAACCCTAACCCTAACCCTAAACTCTAACTCTAATCTTAATCTATCCCAAACCCTAAAACTAAAGCCTAACCCTATCCGTAACTGTAACCCTAACCCTAACACTTGCCCTGACCCTAACCCCTAACAGTAACCCTAAACCCTTACAATAACTCTAACACTAACCATAAACCCAAACCCTAACTGTAACCCTAACCCACGTGTGTGGGTCATGTGTCTGGGACCATGGGTCTGGGTCACGTGTCTGGGCCATGTGTCTTGACCACAATCTGAGTCCATGTGTCTGGGCCACGTGAGGTGGAGCATGAGTCTGGGTCTTGTCTCTAGGCCACGTGTCTGGGTCACATTTCTAAGCCACGTGGCTTATTCCATGTTTCTTGGTCATGTGTCTGGGCCACGTGGCTTGATAAATATGTCTTGGTCACGTGACTGGGTCACGTGTCTGGGCCCTGTGACCCGGAGCATGAGTGTGGGTTACGTGTCTGGGCCACATGTCTTGGTCCATTTGACTTGGTCATGTGTCCGGGCCACGTGACTGGGTCACGTATCTGGGTCACGTGTCCCAGATCATAAGTTGGCTCTCCTCTCTAGGCCACATGATTGGATCACGTGTCTGTTCCACGTGTCTGGGTCACGTGACTCGGTCCATGTGTCTTGGTCATGTGTCTGGGCCATATGACTGGGTCACGTGTCTGGGCCACGTGACTGGACTGGGCCTTGGGTCTGGGTATCGTGTCTGGGACACGTGTCTGGGGCATGGAACCGGAACATGAATCTGGGTCTCATCTCTAGGCCACATGACCCGAAGCATGAGTGTGGGTCACATGTCTACGCCACGTGTCTGGGCTATGTTCTGGGTCACGTGTCTAGGTCATTAACTTGGTCCATGTGTCTTGGTCACGTATCTGGGTCACGTGTCTGAGCCACGTGACCCAGAGCATGAGTTTGGACCACCTGTCTGGGTCACGTGTATAGGCCACGTGGCTTGGTCCATGTGTCTTGGTCACGTATCTGGGCCACATGTCTGGGCCACGTGTGTGGGTCCATCTGTCTCGGTCACGTGCGTAGGTCATGTGTCTGGGCCATGTGTGTGGGTTCTCGTGTCTGTGCCACATACCTGTGTCACGTATCTGGGCCACGTGTCTTGGTCACATGGCTTGATCCAACTGTCTTGGTCATGTGACTGGATCACGTGTCTGGGCCACAGCACCCCGAGCATGAGTGTGGGTCAAGTGTCTAGACCATGTGTCTGGGCCACATGTCTGGGTCCATTTTCCTTGGTCACGTGTCTGGGTCATGTGTCTGGGCCACGTGTCAGGGTACACATGTCTGGGCCACATGTATGGGTCCATTTGTCTTGGTCACATGTCTTGACCACGTGACCAGAACATGAGTTGGATCACGTGTCTGCACCACGTGACTTGGAGCATGAGTTTGGGTCCCGTATCTAGGCCACGTGTCTGTGTCACGTGTTTAGGCCACGTGGCTTGGTCCATGTGTCTTGGTGACGTATCTGGGCCACGTGAACCAGAACAAGAGTCTTGGTCATGTGTCTGGGCCATGTGACCCAGAACAAGAGTCTGGGTCCACGTCTAGACTATGTGTCTGGGCCATGTGTCTGTGTCAATTTGACTCGGTCACGTGTCTGGGTCAAGTGTCCAGGCCACGTGACTGTGTCATATGTCTGGGGCATGGGTCTGGGTCCATTTGACTCAGTCAGGTGTCTGGGTCATTTGTCCAGGCCACGTGACTCAGTCACGTGTCTGGTCTACATGACCTGGAACATGAGTCTGGGTCTTGTCTCTAGGCCACGTGCCTGGGTCCATGTGTCTTGGTCCCATGCATAGGTCACCTGTCTGGGCCACGTGACCGGGAACATGAGCCTGGGTCTCGTCTCTAGGACACGTGTCTGGGTCACGTGTCAGGGCCACATGACCAGCAGCATGAGTATGGGTCACATATCTAGGCCACGTGTGTGGGCCATGTGGCTTGATCCATGTGTCTTGTTCACGTGTCTGGATCACGTGCTTGAGCCACGTGTCTGGGACATGTGTCTGGGTAATGGGTCTTCGTCAAGTGTCTGGATCACGCGTCTGGGCCACGAGACCCGGAAAATAAGTATGGGCCATGTTTCTAGGCCATGTTTCTGGGTAACGTGTCTGGGCCACATGTATGGGTCACATGTCTGGGCCATGGGTCTGGATCACGTGTCTGGAGACCACGTGTCTGGCCCTCGATGGGGCCCTTTGCACCTGCAACACCTCGAGAGAAATCCTGAGTTCCCTCTGGCACTGGAAAGAAGGTTGATTCCCTTTTGGCGGCCCCAGAGGTTCCCTGAGATACCCTTGTCCCACTCGAGTGGAACCGCAAGTCTCCAGATGCAGTTCAAAAGGGGCCATGCATTGCCCCCCTCATCTCGAGAGGGGGGCTGACTCCCCTGCATCCACTCAACGAGAATCCCTACTTTCCCTAGAACCTCAAGAGGAGGCCTGTCTCCTCTGCTGAAGCTTGAGAGGAGGCCCAAGATGCCAGTTCTGGCCCCAAGATGAAAGGTAACTGCATATTCCTTCAACGGCACATGAGACACAATTCCCTTGCAGCGACTTGAGAGTAACTCCAGCTGGTCCCTAGCAACACCAAAGGAGGCCTGGAGTTTCCAGAGGCAAAAAGAGGGGTTAACTGAGGCACTCCCCATCGGAACTCAAGAGGCACCCCCAGCTTCCCGCTGCAACACGTGGAAAAGCACGAGCTTCGACCCTCCACGTGAGATGAAGCCCGATTTCCCTTTTCAGTTACCTGAGCGAAACGCTGAGCCCCCTCAACTTTAGGCCACTTCGGAGGTGCCCCGAGATACCTGTCCCCCGTCAAGGGGCACTCCGTGTGTCCTGCCTCAACATGATGAGGACTCAGTGCACTGCAGCGACTCCTGAGGAATCCCGAGGCTGCCGTTGCCCCTCGCTGCTCAAAAGGAGGCACCCTGACCCCACTGGGGTAACAGGGGAGACTGGCCAGTATACCTGCCACAACTCGAGAGACACCAGCCTCAACTCGAGAAAACCCATGTGATTCCATGCCCATGGTGAGATGAGGCCCTTTTCCCTTGCAGGGCCTGGAGAGCCATCCACTGGTCCCTCTTCCAGCTTGGAAGGGGGCTTGACTCCTTCTGTGCGACTACAGGGGTCCCCCAAGATACCCGTCCCAAACTGAGAAGAATGCCGAGCTTCACGCCACAAAGCGAGAGTGTCCATGGGATACTCTGTCAACGCAAGATAGGGCCCATTGCAATTGCAGCACCTCGAGAGTAATCATGAGCTCCCTCTGGCACTTGAAAGGAGGCTTGAGTCCCTTTAGACGGCCCCAGAGGTTCCCTGAAATACCCTTGTCGCCACTCGAGTGGAACCCCGAGTCTCCAGACGTAGTTCAAGAGGGGCCCGGTGATCCCCCCTCCACTCGAGAGGGGGGCCGACTCCCCTGCCTCCACTCAACGGGAATCCATACTTTCCCTCACACCTCAAGAGGAGGCCTGTCTCCTCTACTGAGGCTTGAGAGGAGGCCCCCAGACGCCAGTTCCAGTCCCAAGACGAAAGGTCACTGTGTACCCCTTCAATGGAACATGGGGCACAATTCCATTGCAGTGACTCAAGAATCACCCCAGCTGATCCCTGGCAACGCCAAAGGAAGCCTGGACTTCCCAGAGGCAACAAGAGAGGTTCCCTGAGGCACCCCTCGTTGGAACTCGAGAGGCACCCCAGCTTCCCACTGCAACTCGTGGAAAAGCACAAGCTTGGACCCTCCATGTGAAATGAAGTCCGATTTCCCTTTGCAGTGACCTGAGAGAAACACTGAGTACCCTCGGCTCCATTTATGCCACTCTGGAGGTGCCCCGAGATACCCGTCCCTCCTCGAGGGACACCTCGCATATCCTGCCTCAACGCCTGACGAAAAACCAGCTCGCTACAGTGACTCCTGAGGAATCCTGAGGCTGACCCTGCCCCTCGCTGCTCGAAAGGAGGCACCTCGACCCCGCTGGGGTAACGGGGGAGACTAGCCATGGTACCCGCCACAACTCAAGAGCCCTCTGCCGCAACTCGAGAAAACCCACGTAATTCCATGCCCACAATGAGATGAGGCCCTTATCCCTTGCATGGCGTGGAGAGCAATCCCCCAGTCTCTCTCACGGCTTGGAATGTGGCTTGACTCTTTGCGTGCGACCCCAGGTGTCCCCCGAGATACCACCCAACCTGAGAAGAATGCTGAGCTTTGCACCACAATGCGAGAACACCCACGAGACTCCCCCTCAATGTGAGATGGAGACCTTTGCACCTGCAGCGCCTCAAGAGCCATCCTGAGTTCCCTCTGGCACTTGAAAGGAGGCTTGACTCCCTTTAGGCTGTCCCAGAGGTTCCCTGAGATAAACTTGTCCCCACTCGAGTGGCACCCCGAGTCTCCAGATGCATCTCAAGAGGGGCCTCGCGTTACCCCCTTCCCTCGAGAGTGGGGCCAACCCCCCTTCCTCCACTCAGTGGGAATCCTTACTTTCCCTCCCACCTCAAGAGGAGGTCTGTCTCCTCTACTGAGGCTCAAGAGGAGGCCCCCAGATGAGAGTTTCGGCCCCAAATCAAAAGGTCACCGAGTAACCCCCCAATGGCATACGGGGCCCAATTCCCTTGCAGCGACTCGAGGGGAACCGCAGCTGCACCCTGGCAACGCCAAAGGAGGCCTGGACTTCCCAGAGGCAACAAGAGAGGTTCCCTGAGGTGCCCCCCGTCAGAACACGAGAGGCACCCCCAGCTTCCTGCTGCAACTCGTGGAAAAGCACGAGCTTTGACCCTCCATGCGAGATGAAGCCTGATGTCCCTTTTCAGTGACCTAAGAGAAATGCTGAGTACACTCAGCTCTGATTGTGCCACTCCAGAGGTGCCCCCAGATGCCTGTTGCCCCTCGAGGGGCACCCCAAGTGTCCTTCCTGAACACTTGACAAGGAGCCAGTGTTCTGCAGCAACTCAGGAATTCCGAGGCTGCCCCTGTCCCTCAGCGCTCAAAAGGAGGCACCCCGACCCCGCTGGGGCAACAGGAGAGACTGGACGGGGTACCTGCCACAACTCACCCCCCCCCACCGCAACTCGAGAAAACCCACATGATTCCACGCCCATCACTAGACGAGGCCCTTTTTCCTTGCCAGGCGTTAAGAGGAATCCCATGGTCTCTCTCCCGGCTGGGAAGGGGGCTTGACTCCTTCCGTGCGACCCCAGATATCCTGTGAGATAACCATCCCAACCTGAGAAGAACGCCAAGCTATGCGCCACAATGCAAGATCATACATGAGATTTCCCCTTAATGCGAGACGGGGCCCTTTGCACCTCCAGTGCCTCGAGAGCAATCCTGAGTTCACTCTGACACCTGAAAGGAGGCTTGACTCCCTTTTGGGGGCCCTGGAGGCTCCCCGAGATACCCTTGCACCCACTCGAGTGGAACCCCGACTCTCCAGACGCAGCTGGAGATGGGGCCTGTTTTCCCCCACTCCTCTCGACAGCAGGGCCGACCCCCTTGCCTCCACTCGACGGGAATCCCTACTTCCCCTGCATCTCAGGAGGAGGCCTGTCTCCTCTACTGAGGCTCGAGAGAAGGCCCCCAGATGCCAGTTCCGGCCCCAAGACGAAAGGTCACTGAGTAACCCCCAAATGGCACATGGGGCCCAATTCCCTTGTAGCGACTCGAGGGGAACCACAGCTGCCCCTGGCGATGCCAAAGGAGGCCGGACTTCCCAGAGGCAACAAGAGAGGTTCCCTGAGTCACCCCCATCGGTACTCGAGAGGCACCAACAGCCTCCCACTGCAACTTGTGGAAAAGCACGAGCTTCGACCCTCCATGCGAGATGAAGCCCTATTTCCCTTTGCAGTGATCTGGGAGAAACACTGAGTCCACTCTACTCCCTTTATGCCACTCCAGAGGTGCCCCGAGATACCTGTCGCCTCTCGAGTGGCACACGGTGTGTCCTGCCTCAACGCTTGACGAGGACCCAGTGTGCTGTAGTGACTCCTGAGGAATCCTAAAGCTGTCCCTGCCCGTTGCCGCTCGAAAGGAGGCATCTTGACCCCGCTGGGATAACAGGGGAGACTGGCCAGGGTACCTGTCACAACTCGAGAAAATACACGTCATTCCATGCCCATCGGGTGATGAAGCCCTTTTCCCTTGCAGGGCGTGGAGAGCCATCCACTTGTCCCTCTCCTGGCTTGGAGGGGAGCTTGACTACTTTCATGTCACGCCAGGTGTCCCCCGAGACACCCATCCCGACCTGAGAACACCCAGATTCCTGCCACAATGCGAGAGCATCCATGAGATTCCCCCTCAAGGCGAAACGGGACCCTTTTCACCTACAGCACCTCGAGAGCATTCCTGAGTTCCCTCTGGCACTTGAAAGGAGGCTTGACTCCCTTTAGGCAGATCCAGAAGTTCCCCAAGATAGCTGTCCCAACTCGAGACGAACCCTGAGTTTCCTGCCTCAACGCTTGATGAGGACCCATTCTACTGCAGCGACTCCTGAGGAATCCCTAAGGTGCCCCTCGCAGTTCGAAAGGAGGCATCCTGACTTCCCTGAGGTAACAGGGTAGACTGGCTGAGGCACCTGTTGCAACTCGAGAGCTTCCGCTGCAATTCAAGAAAAACCACGGGTTTCTCTTCTCACTTGAAAGGAAGCTTGACTCCCCTCATGGAAGTCCAGGAGCCACAGACTGCTCAGGAAGAGGACACACACAAATAAGACAGCTGCAGTTCGTTCATAGAATACAAATCACAAACCTGCAAGGCTGGGGACAAAGTAAAAACAAAAATAATTTTGCCGAAGAGAAGAACGTCTCCAAATCTTCCCGGTTCTGACCAAGCCTCTAATGTGAATAGGGTGTAAGTTCTGAGTGGTTGGGCCCTGAAGAAACCTGGTGGAACGGACTGGCGCTCCTTGGCAGGAAGTGTCTGTGCTCAATACCTGCTATCTTGTTCAGAGCCTCCGTAAATTAATAAAGTGTAATCTCACTTGTCAGCTGGTCTTGTTTGGGTTTGGCATGTGTGAATCAGCTTCTTGGAGGCTGACTATCCCCAGGGAACAAAGAAAACTGGTTTCCTGGGCAGGCAACAGTGAGGACAGACTCAGGGTGCAGAGAAGAGACTTTCCCCCTTCCTGAGCACATGCTGGGACGACAATAGTCCCCTGACAGCCAGTACTAACTGGCCGTTCTCCTTGAAAGCTGGTGGCCTCAAGACAAGCAAATGTGGGAGCCCCTTTCCACCAACTGCTAAGCTTTGCTGCTCAGAGGCAGCCTGGAGCAATGTGTTTTGTTTATTTTGTAGGACAGGAAACTGAGGCTCAGCACAGCTCCCTTTGGCAAAGCCTCCTTTAGCTAGGATTGGAACCTCCGCATGTCTCCCCAGGATGAGAACAGAGGGCCCAGGTTGGCATCTGCAGCCCTTGTAATACAACAACCCCTGTGTATGCTAAGTCATTTCAGTAGTGTCCGACTCTTTGTGACCCTATGGACTGTAGTCCACCAGGCTGCTCTGTCCATGGGATTCCCTAGGCAAGAATACTAGAGTGGATTTCCATGCCCTCTTTCAGGGATCTTCCCAACCCAAGGATAGAACCTGAGGCAGTGTAGGTGTGACCAAACCAGTGAGAGGGTCAGTGGAGAAAGGACCCCCAAGCCCTACAGTTCCAAGGAGTAGGACCCAGGCCTTACCCAGCTGTGCCCACAGTCCCCAGTGGCACTGATCCAAAGGGGATGGAATGTGCTCAAACTTCTCTCTAGGGTGAAGGCAGGTGCAGAAGGCCAGGGCCTGGCAGGCTAACTCCAGCCCTAGTCCCCCAAGTGCCCCAGGCCATTCTGGCTTCATCCCAGCCTAGTCCAAGAGGATGACATCTACTTCCTCCAAGGGCCCGAGCTGGAGGGCAGTGAGGATGAGGCAGAGCAGGGGGCTGCTTTGTGGAGCCCAGTCCCAGGGGTTCATGGGGCTCAATCCTTGGAAAGCTTGGAGCAACTTGTAAATTTATTCCCTGCGAGGAGGAGTCTGAGAAGTCACCCAGGGGTGGGCAAGGCGGCCAGGGGAGCTGCTCAGAGAGGGGAGGATCTTGGCCAGGTCTCCCAAGCCTTCTTCACTCTCCAAACTTTCACCAAACTCTTGGCCCCCGGCTGCCTGAAACCAAAACACAACAAGCTCAGGAGGAGCGACGAGCAGCACCGCGGGGTGGGCAGACTCGCAGCGGCACAGAGCCTCAAGAGGCTGATGCAACTTTCCCTTTAAGAAAGCCACCTGGGCGCCCCGCGGTGCGGACTCAGCTCGCCTGGGTCGGGAGCTGCAGCGTGGGAAGGGGGGTTGGGTAGGGGGCGCTGCAGCCCGAGCCTCGCTCTATCCTGCCGGCGGTCTGGGTGTTTGGGGGCTCCACGGGGCTGAGCCCCAGGAAGAGCGAGAGCGCGCGAGCGAGTGTGTGCGCGTGTGTGTGATTGCACATGCATGCAGGCCTCTGTGGATGAGTCTGGGTGCACTCGTGGGGATGTCTGTCTCTCCGAAAGGTCGGGTAGGTGCGTACGTCTGGGTGTCACCACTGTCACCAAGGAGCTGCAGTGGACAGAACGGCGGCGGCGGAGGTGGGGTGGGGGGCGGGCCTGCTGCTGGAGGAGGGGAGCTGCTTGCTGCTGACAGTTTGGTCTCCAGCGGAGGGCACATGTCAGTACCGGAAGCGCCGAAACCAGAGCTTCCGTTCCGGGCGCCAGTTGGGTCTTCACGCTGGGGACCTGCCGATGCCAGGAACTTCCAGCCAGCCTGCCTCCCTATCTGCCCGCCGGCTCACCGGTCGGGTGCGGGTTCCTGCGTGCCCAAAGGTCCTGGGAAGCCGTGCCAGGGAATCTCGGTGCCCTCGGACCCTTGTCTGCCGCTACCGGCTTTGGGAAGGGGCTACCGCCGCGGTGTTCTCTGGCGGTTGCTCTCCCAGGAAGAATCTGCGCCATCCCCATCCCAACCGTCAATCCAGGTGCGCTTAGGGCAGTCCCAGTGGGCCGCAGGTGAGGGTAGGAGCCTAGCAGCCAGGGGCGTTCACCCCTAGCCAGTGCCCGCATCACGCAGGGGAGGGGAGGGGCCTAGCAGGCCGGGGTTCCCACCCCCAGCCGGTGCCCGGCACCCTGCAGACAAGGCCTGCGGGAGTGGACTGCGAGGATGGGCCCGGACGGGAGGGAGGCTTTCCCGGAGGGGCCTTTTCCCACGGTTCAGGGGCCGGCCTCTTCTGGGTGGACCGGCTGCTTCTTAAAGGAGCCACGCCCCCTTTCGGGCCAGTTCTCCGCAGGCCACGCCCCCTCGCTGGTCACTGTGGAAGGAGCCATGTCCCCATCTCTCTGACAGCTCTCATAAGGCCTAGGTCTGTTTCTTCGCTGAAACAAGCTTGATGCTGCAGCTGGAAGAAGACAAATGTTGTTGGGCCGAAGAGTGGAGAAGGAGAGAAGGGCCTGAGAGGTTAAAGAACCCCAAAGTGAGGGAATATCAGAAGATTGGAGGGTAGTGGGTGAGGGGGACTGGTTCTAGGAAGGGACTAATGGGCCCAAGTGATTCCGAGCACCACAAGAAAATGCCCCCTTAACTCGGGCTACACTGTGACTGAGGCTCAGTGCCCAGCTCTGAGGATCCAGAAGAATCACACCTCTGCCCTGGAATCTCTCCAGCTGGTGGGGAAGGCAGATTTGAACACAAGTAATCATGCTCCAATGGCTGCGTGTGAGGAATGTGTTGATCAGATGTACACTGGGTGTAACTGAGGGCACAGTGGAAAGACTGACAGCAAATGGAAGAGAAAGGAAGGCTTCTTGGTGGTAATGGCTTTGGAACAGGTTTTGAAGATGTTTGGGGTAAATACAGATGGAAATGGGGACAAGGGTGCTCGAGGAAGAGGGAATTGCCTAAGCCACAGAATGAAGGCAAGAACCCTCTGGGGATGCTGGATAGTCCCACATGGCCCGCAGGTGGCCATAAGTGGCTGTAGGTAGCTGATTTTGGCTCTAGGCAGAAGTAAGGGCCCTTCCCCACTCCCACAGCCCCTCCATCCTCTTCTATCTTTCTCCTAAACTGTGAGGTTCTTGAAGGAGGGAAAGAACCTTGTCACCTTTCCATCCCCAGTAAAGACTTAAAGGCTTGGCCCAGATGGACCCTTAAAATTGATTGACCTGAAAATCCTGTTTGGAGGAGAGGAAGACTGAGCAATGAGATAGCAAAGATGGATCAGGTCCTATGATTATCCTCTCCCAATTCTCCCTTGGGTGGCTCACAGGCAGCTTGAACCCAGCTCACCCAACCTAGCTCATCCTCTCCCCCACTCCAAATCTGCAGCATCCCCAGCATTTCTGTCTCTGGTCTCTGGGATGGATACTGGCTTCTTCCTATTATACCATTAGAAACCAGAGACCCCTCCTTATCCCTCACCCCCAAGTCCAATGCATCACCAAGTCCTACCAAACTTACCTTCTATATTTTTCTCAAATCTGTGCACCTCTCCCCACACCGTCATCAACTTCCTGAGCCAAGGCGCCTCATTCCTGGCCTGGCCTAGTCCTAATCAATGTCCTTTCTTCCCCTCTTCCCTCCCTCCAGTCCTTTCTCCATACTAATCTAGGTTGGTGTTTTCAAAATGCACACACCACCAATGTTCCTCCTCTCAGTTACAACTCTGGTTTAAAGACTTCAGTGACAGCCATTGCCCTCAGGATAAAGATCAAAACAAGGCCCCAACGACCTTGACCCTGCTTTTGCATCCACCTTCATCTTTGGCCACTTTCTCCCTCACTCTCTGAGCCCCAGGCTCCTGGTCTTTTTCTGTATTATTTCATTTGCTTGAATCTCTCTTCCTCTTCTGTGGCTCACTGTTGCCTAATCATCCCCCTCTGACTCTCAAACATCACTTCCTCAGTAAAGTCCTCTATAACACTCAGACAAGGCCAGGCCCCGCTGGTGTAGACTCTGGTTAAAGAGGATCTTTCACTTTTGCACCCTTTATCCTAGGCTCTAATGATATGCATCTGAGTCACCTGTTTAACTGGTTTCTCTTTCCACCCAGCCTGTAAGCTGCAGGAGGCCAGAGACTGAAGAGTTCATGGCGCTCAGCACAGGTCTGGCCCAGAGCAAGCCCAAAATAAATATTTGTGGAATAAATGAATTGAACTGTGGCCAGCCCTAACTGCCTGCTGAACGATTTAGGCCATATCCTGTTGGCTGTGGAAGACTATTGCAGGGAATCAGGGTTTTGGGGACTTTGGGAAGATTAATGGATTGGAGGGGAGGAGAAAGTGGAGGACCTGTAGAGTCAAAACTTAAGCAGAAACTTCAAAAGGTACAAAGCAAGTATAATTATCCCCATCTTCCAGATTGAGAAAACCAAGGATCAGAGAGGTTAAGTAATTTGCTTGAAGTCACATACCTAGTGAGTTGGCAGAGTCGGCTCTCCTCCCAGGTCAGAGTCCAAGCTCTTCATCACAAACTAACCTGACTCTGACCCTCAAGGCACAGACACCTTGTCAATAGTGGTCCATATGTGGGTGAGGGGCAGACCTGGTGCCTGGGTAATGTGGATGCCCAACTGCTATCAGAGTGCCTGAACTATCATAGGCTTTCAGGTGGTACTTTTTGAATGGATGGATGGGGCCAGTTAACAGAAACAACAGAGGCAGGAGAAGTAGCAAAGCTTTGCACCCAACTCATTGTCCTGGGAGCAGCTGCCAAGCAGTCTTTTTTTCCACTGAGAAAGAGAAGCACCTTGAACACAAGGGCCATGTTTGCATTCCTCAGGGATATCACCCTGTATCACAAGTTCCAGGACAGAGTGTCCTCAGTTTACTCATCTGACCAGAAGGCATGATGTCCAAGCCATGAGGTGGCTGTGCTTCATTACTGTCATCGTTGTCATTATTATTTGTTAACCAAAGAGTGACAGCTTTGAAGAGAATAAGTCCAGAGTTTATAGCCTGGAGGGAGGGAGGTGGTGAATGAGAACAAGGGTATGATCACATTCCCTCTTCTCCTGACTGCCCCCAGAAGATCAAAGCCATGGGCAGGGACTTGTCTACATAGGCAGGAAACCTGGCCTGGGTGACTAACCAAAGGGAAATGGTCACAAGTCCCACCCTTGCCTGGCCCTGAGGAGGTTATGCAGGACACCTGGTGGCCAGGGGAAAGGCCAAAGGGAACCTAGGGTGGGGTTTGATTGAGGTCATACCTGAATGGTCTAGTGGTTTTCCCCACTTTCTTCAATTTAAGTCTGAATTTGGCAATAAGGAGTTCATGATCTGAGCCACAGTCAGCTCCCGGTCTTATTTTTGCTGACTGTAAAGAGTTTCTCCATCTCTGGCTGCAAAGAATATAATCAATCTGATTTCGGTGTTGGCCATCTGGTGATGTCCATGTGTAGAGTCTTCTCTTGTGTTGTTGAAAGACAGTGTTTGCTATGACCAGTGTGTTCTCTTGGCAAAACTCTATTAGCCTTTGCCCTGCTTCATTCTGTACTCCAAGGCCAAATTTACCTGTTACTCCAGGTGTTGGACTTCCCTCGTGGCTCAGATGGTAAAGCGTCTGCCTACAATGCAGGAGACCCAGGTTCAATACGTGGGTGGGGAAGGTCTCCTGGAGAAGGAAATGGCAACCCACTCCAATACTCTTGACTGGAAAATCCCACAGATGGAGGAGCCTGGTAGGCTACAATCCATAGGGTCGCAAAGAGTCGGACACGATTGAACGACTTCACGTTCACTTTTTCCAGGTGTTTCATGACTTCTTACTTTTGCATTCCAGTCCCCTATAATGAAAATGACATATTTTTTCGGTGTTATTTCTAGAAGGTCTTGTAAGTCTTCATAGAACCGTTCAAGTTCAGCTTCTTCAGCATTACTGGTCGGGGCATAGACTTGGATTACCGTGATACTGAATGGTTTGCCTTGGAAACGAACAGAGATCATTCTGTCGTTTTTGAGATTGCATCCAAGTACTGCATTTCGGACTCTTTTGTTGACCATGATGGCTACTCCATTTCTTCTAAGGGATTCCTGCCCACAGTAGTAGATATAATGGTCATCTGAGTTAAATTCACCCATTCCAGTCCATCTTAGTTCGCTGATTCCTAGAATGTCCACGTTCACTCTTGCCATCTCCTGTTTGACCACTTCCAGTTTGCCTTGATTCATGGACCTAACATTCCAGGTTCCTATGCAATATTGCTCTTTACAGCATCAGACTGCGCTTCCATCACCAGTCACACCCACAACTGGGTATTGTTTTTGCTTTGGCTCCATCCCTTCATTCTTTCTGGAGTTATTTCTCCACTGCTCTCCAGGAGCATATTGGGCACCTACCGACCTGGGGAGTTCATCTTTCAGTGTCCTATCTTGTTGCCTTTTCAAACTCTTTATAGGTTCTCAAGGCAAGAATACTGAAGTGGTTTGCCATTCCCTTCTCCAGTGGACCACATTCTGGTTTGTGACATTGTACAGGAGACAGGGATTGAGACCATCCCCAAGAAAAAGAAATGAAAAAAAGCAAAATGGCTGTCTGGGGAGGCCTTACAAATAGCTGGGAAAAGAAGAGAAGCTAAAAGCAAAGGAGAAAAGGAAAGATAAACCCATTTGAATGCAGAGTTCCAAAGGATAGCAAGGAGCGATAAGGAAGCCTTCCTCAGCGATCAAAAGAAATAGAGGAAAACAGTATAATGGGAAAGATTTGAGATGTCTTCAAGATAATTAGAGATAGAGATACCAAGGGAACATTTCGTGCAAAGATGGGCTCAATAAAGGACAGAAATGATATGGACCTAACACAAGCAGAAGATATTAAGAAGAGGTGGCAAGAATACACAGAAGAAATGTACAAAAAATATCTTCATGACCAAGATAATCACGATGATGTGATCACTCACCTAGAGCCAGACATCCTGGAATGTGAAGTCAAGTGGGGCCTAGGAAGCATCACTACGAACAAAGCTAGTGGAGGTCATGGAATTCCAGTTGAGCTATTTCAAATCCTAAAAGATGATGCTGTGAAAGTGCTGCACTCAATATGCCAGAAATTTGGAAAACTCAGCAGTGGCCACAGGACTGGGAAAGGTCAGTTTTCGTTCCAATCCCAAAGAAAGGTAATGCCAAAGAATGCTCAAACTACTACATAATTGCACTCATCTCACACGCTAGTAAAGTAATGCTCAAAATTCTCCAAGCCAGGCTTCAGCAATACGTGAACCGTGAACTTCCAGATGTTCAAGCTGGTTTTAGAAAAGGCAGAGGAACCAGACATCAAATTGCCAACATCCACTGGATCATCAAAAAAACAAGAGAGTTCCAGAAAAACATCTATTTCTGATTTATTGACTATGCCAAAGCCTTTGACCATGCGGATTGCAATAAACTGTGGAAAATTCTGAAAGAGATGGGAATCCCAGACCATCTGACCTGCCTCTTGAGAAACCTGTATGGAGGTCAGGAAGCAACAGTTAGAACTGGAGATGGAACAACAGACTGATTCCAAATAGCTAAAGGAGTATGTCAAGGCTGTATATTTTCACCCTGCTTATTTAAGTTATATGCAGAGTACATCATGAGAAATGCTGGGCGTTTCTCCAGCACAAGCTGGAATCAAGATTGCCAGGAGAAATATCAATAACCTCAGATATGCAGATGACACCACCCTTATGGCAGAAAGCAAAGAGGAACTAAAGACCTTCTTGATGAAGGTGACAGAGGTGAGTGAGAAAGTTGGCTTAAAACACAGCGTTCAGAAAACTAAGATCATGGCATCTGTCTGGTCCCAACACTTCATGGCAAATAGATGGGGAACAGCAGCAACAGTGACAGACTTTATTTTGGGGGGCTCCAAAATCACTGCAGACGGTGACCGCAGTCATGAAATTAAAAGACGCTTGCTTGCTCCTTGAAAGGAAATTTATGACCAACCTATACAGCATATTAAAAAGCAGAGACATTACTTTGCTAACAAAGGTCCATCTAGTCAAGGCGATGGTTTTTCCAGTAGTCATGTATGGATGTGAGAGTTGGACTATAAAGAAAGCTGAGTGCTGAAGAATTGATGCTTTTGGAGAAGACTTATGAGAGTCCCTTTGACTGCAAGGATATTCAACCAGTCCATCCTAAAGGAAATCAGCCCTGAATATTCATTGGAAGGACTGATATTGAAGCTGAAACTCCAATACTTTGGCTACCTGATGCAAAGAGCTGACTCATTTGAAAAAGATCCTGATGCTGGGAAAGATTGAAGGCAGGAGGTGAAGGGGACAACAGAGGATGAGATGGTTGGATGTTATCACCGACTCAATGGACATGAGTTTGGATAAACTCTAGGAGTTGGTGATGGACAGGGAGGCCTGACATGCTGCAGTTAATGGGGTGGCAAAGAGCTGGACAGGACTAAGTGACTGAACTGAACTGAACCTAGGGTGGATTTGCAGAGGCAAAGAAAAGCTGTTCCGTCCTCTTTTCTAGCTTTCCAATGACTTCCTGGGTCTGTGAACTCTTGAGGTGGCTGTCAGGGAGGCCGAGTGACACAGAATAGCCTTTGAAGTAGAGTCTACTCCCTGAGAGTACCCAGAGAAGACCCCAGTCCTTCCTGTTACCAGGTCCTATGAAGGGTGAACATCCTTGTCCATCTGACCATGGGTTTTCCTCCCATGAGAGTGTTCTTTGTGGCTCTCGAAGGTTGATTCTGTTCCTGTGGCATGATTCCATTCCTGTGGCATGGCAAAAAGTACCTTGTCTTCCATCTGCATCTGTCAAACATCAAATCTTCAGACGCCAGCAGATGCATGGCCGTGCCTCCTGTCAGTCTGTTTGCTCCCCACCCCCCACTGTCAGCCCCACTTAACTGTGAAAGATCTCTGCAGCTGACTTGGCTCCTGATTCCACAGCCTTGGTGTTATCCATTTCTCTTCAACTCAATTCCAGCAACACTTTCTGCAAGCAGAACTGGGCCCAGAAGGGTCAATAAAACACATCCAATCCCTCAGGGAACTGCCTAGCCCACAGTTGACAGACATAAGCAAATATGTCTACAGTGAGTTTATAAGAACACTGGTAGCACAAAACACAAAAGAGGAAGCAATCTGTTCATTCTGGAGTGGAGTGGGGGCCTTGTCAGGAAAAGCAACAGAGGAGAGGTGACACTGAAGCAGGGTCCCAAAGGGTTTGTAGAATTTCACATGGGGAGCAGGAGGGAAGATGTTCGGCAGGGGCCCTTCTGAGCAAGGGCACGGAGGCGTGCCTGCATATGTGGTGTTTGCTGTGCCCAGAGCTTCTGGTCCAAGTTAGTGATGTAACTACTGATGCTTGGAGCCCAGGCTGAGCAGCATCAGGATAGGGAAGGCCCATTCTGACCGTCTGGCTGGGGCAAAGTGGGGGAGCATGTGCTAATCCAAGCTGACTCCCTTTCAGGGGAAAGGTTGAGGCCATTCACACAGACAATGAAGGAATTGGACCCTGTCCCAGTTCTGTGTTCATTTTTTTTTTAATAGAATTGGGCATCTGGAGAGTCAAAAATAAACCTTTGCCCATTGGGACAGGAAGCCTGGAGACCAAGGGTTTCAGGGGTAAGGTTTGGAGAAGAGTGAGGTAGGAACTGGATTGAGGGTCATCCAGAAAGGAACAGGATGGGAGGGAAGAGCGGCAGGTTGTCTGGGCCTTGCACTACCTGTTCTGGAGAGCCACACACATCCTGCTCTGCCTTTCCCGTGCCAAATCCTCACCTCATTCTCTGCTGTCTCCACAGCTCTGGAAGCCTGTACTCTGAAAGGTGCTAGAAACAAAGCCTGCGAGTGTGATCCAGGACTCCAGAGCCCCTAACCCACCACCACCATGGCAGGAAAAGGTGCCAAAGGGATGCTGGTGAGTACAGGAACCAGACTGCAGCGAGGGGGTGGGAGTCATGAGCACCATCCATCCCTTCTGGGGCCTGCTGTCAGCTGCTGGCCCCGACAGGAGGGCTTAGGAGGCTCCACGGGACCCAAAGTCTGGCACTGCCAGGACTCCTGAGTGCTAGGACTATTGCAGGCACCTAGCAGGTTAGATACTGCCATGGTTCAGAGCCCACAGCAGGCAGATTCTGCTACAGAGCCCGAAAGTCATGCTGGGAGGAAGGAAGCACACTCCCTACTCTCATCACAAGATACCCTGGAGATCAGGCTGTAGTCCATCCTTCCGGGAGGGCTGTCCTGTGGCTGACACCCCGGCACCCTCATCCTGTGCTCTGCCTGCTGTGGGGATCATCCAGTAGGGGCTGATCAAGGAGTCCTCAGAGACTGATTTTTCTCTTCTTCCACTCGAAAAATAGCGTAGAACATTTCATATTGAATCCTCTTGTGAGGTCTTTCAGGAAACATCCCTCTCCCCTTTCCCCAAGTCACGGCTCTTCACTGCCCACTGCCTCAGAGCACAGGAGAGGTGGTGCGAAGCAGAGGGGAAGAGCAGAGCCAGCTCATGGATGGATGGCTCATGGATGGTCGGAGCAGGCCAGCTCTGGAATCAGAAGCCAGGAAAATACCCCAAGGGCAGTTGCTGTCTTCCTTCTCTGGGGATATTGCCTCAAGAACCAGTGAGACTGGGCAGCTGACCGGGAGGAAGCCAGTGGCTAAGCATAGACCTTCCCTTGGCTCCTCCCTTCCCCACGTGGATTCTCCTGTTGCTGTCTCATTCAGTGAAAGACTGATTGACTTAGGGTCTCTTACTGAGCCCTCCCCAAACAATCCCTGTCTCTCACCAGGGATTTCTGGGACTCCGAAGTCCTCAGTCCAGAGAAATGCTGTTGGGGAGGGAACCAAACAGTTGTGCTCCAGGCTCAAGACCCTCTCTCTTGCCTGGTCCTTAACTTCCAGCATCCAGCCCCTCAGGCTCGCTCTGGTCTGGCCCACTCCTGATTGGAACAAGTCTGAATGAATTAGGCTTCTCAAAGTATTCCTGAGCCAGCCTGAGCTCTTGAGTGCTCAGATGTGGGCAGAGACGGAGGTCTCAAGACCTGCATACTTGCTAGGGGAGTAGATGCCATGATAGGATCAAGACTGGCTTTCTTCTTGCCAGAAGTGTTGGAATTGCCATGGGCCTGTAGCAGAAAGTGGAGTGCAGCTCTGCCCCTCCCTCCATGGAGATTCTGAGTGCCATGAAACTTAAGAAACTCTCTGAGTACTCATTGGCTGCTCTGCTTTCTCTGGAGTGACCCTGAAAGGACTGGGGCAGGCAGGCAGGGGTGATGTGGGACCCACATGGGCAGCACAGAGAGCCTGAATCCCAAGGCCCTAGAACCCCTGCCGGGGTTGAGCTTCCCAGACCCCAGGCTCTGAAGACTATCCCGTCTGTGGAAGGGAATGCCGCCTTGGGACGCCTGTTCCCAGCACCAGGATATGCCTAAAGATAGCCAGAGCGTAGTTTCCTTCGTGCCCTTTGACCTTTGACATCTGCCCACTGCCGCTGCATCTGAGGCTCCATAACAGGTCCCCTGGGCACCCCCAGTGGTTGCTCGAGATTCTATTCCTGCTTCTTTCTCAGTTTTGCTTATGACCCTGGACTACACTAGTCTCAGGACTTAGTTGGAACCAGTGCTGCCTCCATGTAGCACTTGTCTCTGAGGAGCGTCATCCCTCTTAGCTAACCTGGGCAGCTGTACCTGGACTTCATTAGCTGCCCGTGGTCCCCTAAGGGCAGATCATGAAGGATGTTCCTTCTCTAGAGGCCACGGTGGGGCAGAACATAGGGAGCTGAGGGCCATGAGTGTAAACCAGGGGCACTTGGACCCTCCCAGTTCTGTGACTCCTGTTGCCAATTGTGTCCTGGTATGTGGGAGTAAGCAGCTGGCCCTGGCCACGAGGTCCTCACTTCCATCCCCCTTTGCCCCAGGCTTGGGTGTGAAGACATGGGCCCCCTGGGTCTCCTCAGTGTCTACCATGTGTCATCCTTGGAGCCTCTGCTGGGCTCTCCATGCGGCAGGTGCCCCATGGAGGGCAAGCCACTTCCCAGCACGTGCCCAGGTCCACATGCCTGCCACATGTGTTCCTCCCCGCCACTCCCAGCCTAGATGGTCTCTGCCAGGCCAGCTCAGCTGCCTCCCTCATGCCTAAGCAGCTCCTCGGACAGGGCCATGCAGGAACCCAGCTGGCCAGGGTGCTTCCAAGCCTGGGAGCAGCTGGGATAGTTGGCGGCACCAGAGGTGGAGGTGGGGGTGGTTCCTTTCATGGGGACCTAGTGCCTCTATTTATACATATGTAGAGCTGAGTCACCAGGGGCTCAGAGGACAGGGAGCTGGTAGAGAGGAACCCAGGACAGGAGAGCCCCACTGGGTCAGCTTTAATCCAATGGTTTCACAGAAAGTCCAACTCAGTCCCCTTCCCTGCGGGCATGGAGGAACTCCTGGTCTCAGACTGACACTTCTACAGCCACCTGTGGTAGAGGTCAGCCCATGATGGCTGCAGAGGCCCAGGAAACACGTGTTGATCCTGGGAGCTTGGTAGGATCTGGGTTTTGGAGTACGAGGAACAGAATTCCAGACAGATACAAAGAGAAGCGCTTTGCAGGAAGAGGGATAACTACACGCAGATATGAGTGGAAGGAAAGACTTCATCCAGTGGCCAGTTATCCCTCAGGCTGGGATAGCCAGGCTGCGAGGACTGGGTTAGAGAGGGCTAGGGACTGAGTGAGATAAATGAGCAGCAGCGTGTTCATCAGTGAATGGTAGCAACTTACGTCTCACATATCCTTATGAAGGGGGTGATGTCCCCATTTTGCAGGTGAGGATACTAAAGCTCAAAAAGGATGATTGACTTTCCCAGAGTCTCACACAGTAAAGGGTAGCAGGACCCATGTGCAATCCCAGGCTCCAGATCTCCTCCTTTTAGTACCATCTTGTGTTGTCTTTGTGAGAAAGCGACAAATTGTCTAGGAGAAATGGTGTTTGTGTCCTGAAGGCCTGGGGTGAAGCAGCATGGGAGAGTGAAGTTGGCTTCATCTGCCAGCAGCTGTCACCGGGACCTCAGCATCATCAAGGACCATCTAAACGTGTCTCACATTGACAAGGTTGCTGGACACCTGCGGTGAGGCCCCCAAGTGTGTGAAGTGGGGGTGGAGACAGGGAGGGTGGGACTGCGGATGGACCCTGATATACCACCCCTCACCTGGAGGAGGGTGTTCCCATCTGTTCTCCTTAGGTGGAACAGGGCATAGAATGGAATGCACCCGACAAGGACAGAATCATAAGGAAGCCAATGGCCTCAGCCCAGCTTGGGTAACTGTACTGATTGTAGGTGATGGATCCTGGTACTCGATCACCAGGAAGATAAGAATCAACTGCAAAGAGTGGGAATTGGGAGTGGGCATGAGTCCTGCCTAGCCTCATGCAGGCCTTAGGCCTCCTATCAGCACTGTTCCCCTCCCTCTCCATTTTCCCAGACTAGAAAGAGACAATTCAGGGAGGGCAGGGGTGACATCAACCTTTGGGTAGCAGAAGAAGCTGATGGCACCAGGGGTCCGGGGTATGATGGGCAGGTGGGCACTGTGGAAGGGGAGGGGCCTGGCTTCTGGATAATCCTGAAGCAGGCAAGAAACTGTTCAGCTGCCGTGGCCCTTGGAAGTCAGTTATACTCAAAGATTTGCAGTGGTCCCCACCGCCTGCTGAATTAAGGCCAAATCCGTGTCCTTTAAGGCTTCAATGGCATTTCCCATCTACTAAGCATTTTTTGAATGTTTCCTCCAGACCTGGGAGCTCCTGAGATTGCATGAACTCTAGGTCTCCAGTGCCCAGCACAGCGTCTGGCACAATCTCATGTGCTGATCTGAACTGATTGACACAGGGAGGTGGGAGCAATGGGGGAAGGAAAGGGAGAAGTCCTGTCAGTCTATGGCTGCAGAGACGGCGATGGACAGCCGAGGGGAGGCTCCGAAGCCCAGAAACTGTGTCAGGCTGGGAGTGCTCTCAGAAACCACTTTGGAAAGAGCCAAGGGACACCAGAGGTAAAGCCTAGAGTTGCAGTGAGAAAAATACTGCAGGAAGCAGAAAGATGGGCAGGTGGTTCATGGGCCACTTGGAGGGCCTGGGACAATGGGTGCTGCTTGTCAGGAGGCCTCAGCATACACTTCCCAAGCCGTCAGCCACATCCTGGAGCTCAGGCCCCTCCAGCCTTTTTAGTGACTAAATTTTAGAAGTCAAGACCCACATCCGGGGGATGTTGCACTTAGAGGAGCTTATAACAAGTTTCCTGAATGGAACTAGAGCCTGATTTCACGTGTAGACAAATTCTTTATTTGAGCTGACAGAAGGATGGAGTTTGTAGACTAAAAAAAAACAGATCTTTTCAGCACTATGAAGAAGTAAAGCCTCCAAAAGAAAACTAACAGCCTGGAAGCACGTGGTCCACAGAACCTGGCGTCCTCACCCTAAGTGATTCCAGCCTGGCTTTCTGAGCACAGAGAGGATGCTGCAGGCTTTGCCTCAGTTTCCTGGAGACACCGGGCCCAGGTTGCCTCCTGCCTCCTGCCTGGGTGGTGCTCTGGGTCTCCCCACAGGGTGGCAGCTTCCTGGGAGCCCTGGAGGATGAGCTTCCCCAGGGAAGATCCTGGGCCAAAGCCACAACCCCCGAGGGCACAGTGCTTGGTGGTGGTGTCTACCCTCCCCCGCCTCCCACCGCTTACAGGACACTTCCTCTCCTCCTGTTTCAAAGCTGGGCCAGTGGCCAGAGCTGGTGCCTGTGCCAGGCTTGGGAAGATCCCACACCCCATGTGATGGAGTTCTCAGCCCCTCAGGGGCCTTTTTCTTTTCTCAGAAACATGAGCCAATGTGGAAATCTGGTGCTGACCTCTCTGTGGCACAGAGGAGCTGGCATGACAGGGAGCATGACTCAAGACACTGCCCTGATCATCAGGCTGACCCCTCTGTCACTCAGAGATGGCCCTGCCTCTTTTCTGTGGAGGGACCATTACACTAGCAAATCCACCCCCCCCAGCCCCTACCCCCATCCCCACCCCCAACTTCTCACCCTGATCATAAAGGAACAAAATCAGAAGGTTTGTAGTCACAGACCACTCCTCCTAAACTTGTTTCTAGTGCAGCATGGGCCCAGCACGAACGCTCCAGATCAGACCACCTGCTTTGCATGAGGGCTCTGACTCTTGGAAGCTATATAACCTTGGGTCAATTACTTAACATCTCAGGGCCTCAGTTTCCTCATCTGTAAAGTGGGGATAATAATGAAACCATGGCGAGTTGTCTCATGAGACTTAGTATATTGTTCCTGGTCATGGTGGGCTTTCCCTCCATCATTTCCACTCCCTGCTGGGGGGGTCTGTCTTCCAGGTGTTGAATACTGGTGGAAACCCAGAACTCCCATAAATGTACATAATGGACACACACATGATAGAGGAGATGATGACCAAGGAGTAGCTGGCCACATATTTGTCCATCAGCAGCAGCCAGTAGATGCCTGTCTACGGGCCAGTGGGTAGCTGAGTTGGGGGTGCCTGAGGCTACGCTCGCCTTCTCTCTGCTGTCTTCCCACCATACCCTGGCAACTCCAGCCCAGCCTTCCCCTTGGTTCTTACCTGGCTGGTGAGGGGTATGCCCAGAAGGAAGCCAGCCACAGCCACGCCCAAGGTCACATAAATCTTTCTCTGCAGGATCCACTCATTCCCTACCTCATCCACAGTGCCTGTGACCAGCGTCTCTAGGAGGCAAAACTGCAGGATACGGCCATCAGAGCAGGGGCCTACACTTGGCCCTGCCTCCTCCCACCTCAAGCCACAGGCCTGAGTCCTGCGCCTCGTACCTGAGTGCCCAGCCCCATCAAGATGAGCATGAAGAAGAGCATGGACCAGAATGGGGCAATGGGCAGCAGTGTGAGGGCCTCTGGGTATGCCACGAAGGCCAGGCCCGGGCTGTGGTCTGCCATGTTGGACACATCCACGCCCAGGTGATTGGCCATGAAGCCCAGGATGGAGAAGATGACAAAGTTGGCATAGACACTGGTGGCACAGTTAGTCATGCTGATGATGACACTGTGTCTAATGGGGAGGGAAACATGTGGTCAGTACATGCAGCTTAGTTCCTCCTGCCCAATTTGGGCCAGCAGACTTGGAGACAGGGAAAGTTCTAGGAACAAAAGTACCCCCAATCTCCTCTCTGGTCTGTTCTGGGCCTCTTTAAGTGGGTGTGAGGCTCTTGAGTCCTTACAGACCCCTAGGGCATCACTAACGTCACCCCTTCTCTCTTTTGCCTAAGTGTTCTCTCTTCTGCAGTGACTGGAACCAGACCCGGCATTGCCAAGATCTGAAGGCTGTGAGTGGAAGGGAGGGTGCTGGTGGGCCAGAAGGCTGCACTGGATCTGGTGGGTCTGGGGGAAGCAGGGTCAGGCTGAAGAAAGGGCAGGAACAGGGGGCAGCCCCAGCGCTGGCAGAGAGACTCTCAACGGTAACAGTTGTTGTGGAACTTGTTGTAGGAAGCCATGGTGATGAGACAACCCCACGCACAGCCCAGCGAGTAGAAGATCTGGGAGGCAGCGTCCCCTCATACCTGAAGGAGTTGTGGTCAGAGGCTGGCGCCTCTCTGCCCCTCCTCGTCCCTCCAGGTCACCTTCCACCCACAGCCCACCTTGGCCTCCAGGATCTTGCCCCACTGTGGGGTCAGGTAGTACTTGATGCCTGTGGAGGCTCCTTCCAGGGTCACATCACGGACGAACAGGATGGTCAGCACCATGTAGGGGAATGTGGCCCTAAAGTACACCACCTGGGGGTGAGAGGGGTCCCACTGGACTCCTTTGGGCTCTTCCCAATCCACCCCCCAACCTGCCCCCTCAACCACCACGGATCCCCTGGTCCCTCTTTCCCTCCGACATGCTTTCATCACTCTCCCACCCACCCCTCCACACACAAAATCCAGGCAGGGGAGGTAGGATATTTCTCGATGGACACAGATCCTGGAGGGAGGGGGACTTTCTTTCCTGAAGACCTGACCCCTTGGCTGAGGCAGATGAAGACGACCACCCAGGAGACAAGGAGACAGCTGAGGAGGTGAAACCACACCTACTCGAAGTTTCTGATGGCATTTGACAGCTTCAGCACATTGAGCCTGGAAGGGGATACTCTGTCACTGAGGGCCAGACGCACCATCCAGCAACACATTCCCAAGGCCAGGGCCCAGCCTTGCAGCTCCCTCCTTTCTCACGGAGTCCCAGCAGCCGGCTTGTCTGAGATGAGAGCCTTGGCGAGGCCCCAGCCTCAACCTTCCCAGGCCTCTCTGCCGGCTGTCTTTCCCAGGATCCTCGAGGGTGTCTGCAGGCCACACCCCAGGCCTGGACTAGCTTCCTCAGCCCCTGGGGTGTGGAGGTCTCCCTGTCCCTGCTCAGACCCAGCCCAGGCCTTTCCTTTAGGAAGGCCCTCTCCTCCAGACTGGACGCACCCTATCTGGCGTCACCTCCTCCAGGAAGGTTTCTGTGACACTTTCACCCACACTAGTCCTACAACTCTGATGAACAGAGGGAGGCAGTGGAGTACTCAGAAAAGACAGAGGCTTCCCAGGTGGCGCTAGTGGTAAAGAACCTGCCTGTCAATGCAGGAGACATAAGAGATAGGGGTTTGATCTCTGGGTTGGGAAGATCCCCCAGAGGAGGAAATGGCAACTCACTTCACTATCCTTGCCTGGAGAATCCTATGGACAGAGGAGCATGCAGGACTATAGTCCATGGGGTCACAAAGAGTTGGACTTGACTAAAGCGACTTAGCACACACACTGGAGCACACAAGCCTAGATTTGAAACTGAATTCCTCTCCTGAGTATGCATGACTCTCTCTGGAGCCCTATACCATGCCAGCTGTGTTTCTTCAATCTACTGGACGTTGATGTGCTAAGCCCTTGCTAGTTGCTGGGCATATTGACCTAAATCAGGTGTTGTGGGCACTGCCAGGAGCGTCTTAACCCCATTTGGAGGAACACACTGGAAGCATTCCTGGAAGAGGGGAGGCTTGAGCCAAAGTTTGAAGGATGCGGAGAAAGTAAGTGAAGAGAAACGAAAGCACATGCCAGGCTGAGGACATGTGTCAGGGTCAGGTCATGACCCAGCAGGACAGGGTCAGGAACTGCCTGGGCATGTTGGTAACTCAGGAAGGCTGGAGGAGAAGGGAAGGTGAATAGAGAAGGATGAAGATAGGAAGGAACAAGATCAAGAGAAGTTGTGAAGTCAAGGTGGAGAAGTTTGGATTTTATTCTGAGAGCAGTGAGAAGCTTCTGGAGGGTTTTTAGAAGAGGTCTCTCAGGGCTTCTCCTTGGCTCAAAACCTTGTAGCAGCTCCCATCTCTGGCCGTGGAAAAAACAAAGTCCATACAGTGGCTACAAAGCCCTTCATGATCCACTGTGTCCTAACTGCCATCTCTCAAATCTCCTCTCCTCCCTTCCCGCCTTACTCACTGCTCCAGCTGCATTGGGTTCCTTGTTGTTCCTTAAATGTGTCAGGCCCACTCCCACCTCAGGGCCTTTACACATGCTCTTCCCTGTCTGACATACTATTTCCCCAGATCTCCACATGTCCACATGGTTGTGAGATCTGTGCAGGCACACAGGTCCCCGTGCTCAGGAGGCCTTGTGCTTGGCTTAATGTCCTGCCATTGCCATCTTGAAATCCTGAAGGCATTTGAACAAGAGGCCCCATCTTTTCATTTTGCACTGGGCCCCACAAATTACACAGTTAGGGTTGTCGACATGGTTGCCTCCCTCCTTCTTTCCTTCAAATCTTTACTTGGGTGTCCTCTTTGCAAAGGGGCCTATTCTGGATACCTGGATTAAACCTGCAACCCCAGCCCCAGCCTGGCACACCTTACCCCATTCTTGGCTGTGTTTTCCTCCAGAGTATGTCTCTTTCTATCAAACTGTACATTTTACTATTCAGTTTGTTATCTGCCTTCTATGAAAGCAAGGGTTTTTGTCTGTTCTGTTCACTCTCGTATCCCTCCAGTGGTTCGCAAAGTGCCTGGCACAGAGCCATGCCCAATAAGCATTTGCTGAATGGATGAATGAATTGACATCATGGAAAATGGGCTGGGAAGTATAAAGGGGAGTATCTGGAGGGGGACTGGCTTAGCTGTTGGAGTTGTCCAGGCCAGAACTGATGAGCAGGAGACAAACTTTGACCCTCAGTCTCCTCATCTTTAAAATGGGCATCATAACTTCAACCCAGGATAATCTGTAGATAAATTTAGAAAAATACAGGCTCCTTTCCCCTCTTTCAGTGAAGACTTCTCAGCATAACTCATAGGCTGTCCTCTACTCTTAGCTATTTTTACTTTTTTTTTTTGCCAACTCTGTTCTCAAACTCATGAAAACATGTTTAATACCTTGTGATGGGTGGTCACCCTGGCCCCTCATGGGACAATGTGGCCACGTCCGGGATTTGCGTGTTTGGTCAGCCCACCAGCCTGTCAGACTTGCAAGCACCTTAGTAGGCCTCCTCTGCCTCAAATCTTCTCCTAGGCCGCCCTTCATATTGTGACCTGCAGAGGGCGCTGACCAACACATCTGTCTTGTGCCAAACTCCTGCCTCTGTGTTGGTACACTCAACAGGCATCAGGGTCAGAAACTTTCCAGGCTCTCAGTCCATAGGGGAACTAAAGATAAAGGGATGAATAAGATCCACCCCCTCCTCCCAGGAGTAGCTCCTGGACCCTTGTGGCTGTGCTTTCCAATTTTTTTTCCCTTTGGGATATGCAGAAAAAAATAGTTTGGGCCCATGGGGCAAATAGACAAGGCCACTCAAAGCTGAAGGCAGCAGAGCTGGAGATTCTGGGCTGCCCAGGCCCGACCGGACTGGCACACTATTTAGGGCACATCGTGTTGGGAGGCTCTGCCTTCCAGAATAGCCACCGGGTCTTACTGCTACAGCTGAGAGGTGATTTACTTTAAGCACCAGCATTCAAAGTAAAGAACCCATTCCTTGCTCAAAAGACTCTCTAAAAACTTTGTCTAGTTACATATGTTAAACTGGTAGTGCTTTTTATTATTTTCTTATTGCAAGGGTTCATCATACAATACAAGGGGAAAAGAAGAAGTAAAACTCTCACTGTTTGCAGATGACATGATCCTCTACATAGAAAACCCTAAAGATTCTACCAGAAAATTACTAGAGCTAATCAATGAATATAATAAAGTTGCAGGATATAAAATTAACACACAGAAATCCCTTGCATTCCTATACACCAATAATGAGAAAACAGAAAGAGAAATTAAGGAAACAATACCATTCACCATTGCAACAAAAAGAATAAAATACTTAGGAATATATCTACCTAAAGAAACAAAAGACTTATATATAGAAAACCATAAAACACCAATGAAAGAAATCAAAGAGGACACAAACATATGGAGAAATATACCGTGTTCATGGGTTGGAAGAATTAAGATAGTAAAAATGAGTATACTACCCAAAGCAATCTATAGATTCAATGCAATCCCTATCAAGCTACCAACGGTATTTTTCACAGAACTAGAACAAATCATTTCACAATTTGTATGGAAATATAAAAAACCTTGAATAGCCAAAGCAATCTTGAGAAAGAAGAATGGAACTGGAGGAATCAACCTGCCCGACTTCAGGCTCTACTACAAAGCCACAGTCATCAAGACAGTATGATACTGGCACAAAGACAGAAATATAGATCAATGGAACAAAATAGAAAGCTCAGAGATAAATCCACACACCTATGGACACCTTATCTTCGACAAAGGAGGCAAGAATATACAATGGAGAAAAGACAATCTCTTTAACAAGTGATGCTGGGAAAACTGGCCAACCACTTGTAAAAGAATGAAACTAGAACACTTTCTAACACCATACACAAAAATAAACTCAAATGGATTAAAGATCTAAACATAAGACCAGAAACTATAAAACTCCTAGAGGAAAACATAGGCAAAACACTCTCCGACATAAATCACAGCAGGATCCTCCATGATCCACCTCCCAAAATATTGGAAATAAAAGCAAAAATAAACAAATGGGACCTAATTAAAATTAAAAGCTTTTGCACAACAAAGGAAACTATAAGCAAGGTGAAAAGACAGCCTTCAGAATGGGAGAAAATAATAGCAAACGAAGCAACAGACAAACAATCTCAAAAATATACAAGTAACTCCTGCAGCTGAATTCCAGAAAAATAAACGACCCAATCAAAAAAATGGGCCAAAGAACTAAACAGACATTTCTCCAAAGAAGACATACAGATGGCTAACAAACGTGAAAAGATGCTCAACATCTCTCATTATTAGAGAAATGCAAATCAAAGCCACAATGAGGTACCATTTCACACCAGTCAGAATGGCTGCTATCCAAAAGTCTACAAGCAATAAATGCTGGAGAGGGTGTGGAGAAAAGGGAACCCTCTTACACTGTTGGTGGGAATGCAAACTAGTACAGCCACTATGGAGAACAGTGTGGAGATTCCTTAAAAAACTGGGAATAGAACTGCCATATGACCAAGCAACCCCACTGCTGGGCATACACACCGAGGAAACCAGAATTGAAAGAGACGCGTGTACCCCAATGTTCATTGCAGCACTGTTTACAATAGCCAGGACATGGAAGCAACCTAGATGTCCATCAGCAGATGAATGGATAAGGAAGTTGTGGTACATATACACAATGGAATATTACTCAGCCATTAAAAACAATACATTTGAGTCAGTTATATTGAGATGGATGAAACTGGAGCCCATTATACACAGTGAAGTAAGCCAGAAAGAAAAACACCAATACAGTATACTAATGCATATATATATATGGAATTTGAAAGATAGTAACGATAACCCTATATGCAAGACAGAATAAGAGACACAGATGCATAGAACAGTCTTATGGACTCTGAGGGAGAAGGTGAGGGTGGGACGTTCTGAGAGAATAGCATTGAAACATGTATATTATCATATGTGAAACAGAACACCATTCCAGGTTCGATGCATGAGACAAATGCTCAGGGCTAGGGCAATGGGATGACCCAGAGGGATGGGATGGGGAGGGAGTTGGGAGGGGGTTCAGAATGGGGAACACATGTAAACCCATGGCTGATTCATGTCAATGTATGGCAAAAACCACTACAATATTGTAAAGTAATTAGCCCCCAACTAAGATAAATAAATTTATTTAATAAAAAAATTAAAAAAAAGAGTTTGGAAGGCTAATCTTATGAACTCTAACTTTCTTTTTATGGCACCGTATTTAATGTTTGGTTTTGGTTTTGGACCATGTGCTTTTGAGACCAAAGAACTAACTGAAAAACTTTTAGAACCACGCATATTTGCAAGCTGGCTTTCACACAACATCTCTGGACTTATTCTGCATTATTTTTTAATTTCCCCAACCAGATGGTAAACACCTTGAGAACAAGACACTCTTGTCTATTTCACTGCATCTCCAGCAGTGGGTATCACTATGCTTACTGAGCACCCGTCACTGTTCTTAGTGATTTCTGCTACATCTTTATAATAACAAGAATGATGTTGTAACCACCCCCACTTAACTGATGAACAGTTGAGACTTAAAGAGGTTTGGTGACCTCACAAGGCCAAGCTTGTATGTAGCACAGCCAGGATTTGAGTGAGGTCTGTGTGGCTCTAGAGCTGGCATGAAGACTTGAGAGAGGGTTGCTGGGATCCAAGTCCCATTGTGTGTCAGGTGTCTGCTGGGGAGATGAGGGCATGGGCCTGAGCTTAGGGCCTGCCTGGCAGGCATCAGATCAGCTCTCAGAGGGCTGTAAGGTAATGCTGTAAAGACATGGTGAGGGCAGGGAAGGCTGGAGGCCAAAGGGTAGGCAAAAGGCAGATGTGGGCTCAGAAATCTGCCCGAAGAGCTCTTCTCCTTTAAAGGAGTCAATCTTTCTCTTGATTTGCTTTGTTCACTTGTAAAACGGGAATATTTTATAAAACCGGCACACACTATCTAATAGGGTTGCTGTGGGGCTCAAATGAGATTGTGCAGCTTTCCAAAGGGTCACTGGAGACTGTGGACCCAGAACGCCTACAGAGTATCATCAGCCTAATTCATATTAGGCACCAGGTACAGCAGGGCATGCATATCCTGACACATGTATACCCTGACACAGCATTGCGGCCCAGTTCCTTAACATCAGGGAATCAGTCTCTGAATCTGAAATTGGGGGTGATATCATATAATATGCCTAGCACATAGTTCCCTGGTGGCTCGGGGGTAAAGAACCCACCTGCCAATGCAGGAGATTTAGGTTTGATCTCTTGGTTGGGAGGATCCCCTGGAGATGGAAATGGCAACCCACTCTAGTATTCTTGCCTAGAGAATCCCATCGACAGACGAGCCTGGAGAGCTACAGCCCAGGGGGTTGCAAAAGAGTTGGGCACGACTGAGCAACTTAACAATAAGGACATAGTAGGTACCCAGAAATGGGGGTGCTTGCTCACCTCATCTTGCTGAAGCCAGCTTGGACAACCCTCTCAAAGGTCACTTACCTAGGCTTTCCAGGAGGGGGCAGCATGGAGCCATCCTGAAGGGAAGGAGTCCTGCCTGGGACTGAGGTTCCTTAGGGAAGCCTGGCTCCAGCCCCGGACAAGGAGTGGAGCTCAGCGGGCCATCCCGTGGACCTCCTGACCCATGGCTAGTTTTCTTGGAGGGAAATTCTCCTCTAATTGCACTGGATAAAATCTCCTGAGCTTTGCCAAGCAGTAGCCCCACCCTGGAAGACAGCCCCTGGGGTGATAATTTCTGGAGCATCTCCGGACTTTGTGCTTCTGGAACCTTCCAGAAGGTTCTCCCTAGTCTAGATCAAGTTGCCCAGTCCACACCATGCCCCAAATGTAGCAGAATAACTAAGTGGCCAGAGTCTCTTACTCCCCACTCTGTTCCTGCTCTGAGTACAGTTCTCGGTACCTACTTGGTGCTCAGGAAATGACCCGTCCAATGACTGAACGACTGAATCTGCCCAGAGGTAATTTTGCCCAAACCTCACTGGGAGGCAAGGGCTCTATGGTCTCCACCATGAGTCTTGAGGATGGTGACCACATCTTAACTGTCTTTGAACATCTATAGCGCAGCACAGGGCCTTCCCAGGTGGCTCAGTGGTAAAGAATCTGCCTGCTAATGCAGGAGGTGCAGGAAACACTGGTTCAATCCCTGGGTCAGGGAGATCCCCTGGAGTAGGAAATGGCAACCCATACCAGTATTCTTGCCCAGAAAATTCCATGGACAGAGGCACCTGGCAGGCTACAGTCCATGGTGTTGCCAAGAGTCAGACACAATTGAGCACGTATGCAGCAGCAGCAGCCCAGGGACACTGGGCCCTGAGGCTCTGAGTGCTAGCCCTCGGCTTTGAGGATGTGGACCTGCTAGGACTTTGAGTGTCACTGGGACCTCCACTGCTCAGCCCTGACTCTCCATCACAATGTGGAGAAGACCTCGAACCCTCTGACCAGCAGGGGAAGCCCTGTGCCTTTTGATGTCCTGGCCTCCTCTGTCCCAATTCTCTGTCCTACCTGCTCCCAACCCCAGCTCCAGTCTGCCACCTCCTGGCTGCAGTTCATCTGCCCATTTGCCCCAATCCTTCTATACTTCCTTTCTCACTCCTCTGGGAAGTCCTGTTTTTTTTTTTCTATGATTTATTTTTTGACTGTGTCATGCTTGTCATGTGGGATCTTAGTTCCCTGAGGAGGTATTGAACCTGTGCCCCCTGCAGTGGAGGCATTGTAAGCTCAGAGTCTTAGACACTGGACCTTGAGAGAAGTTCATGGGAAGCCTCCTCGATCACCTTCTGTTGCCCTCACCACACACCTGCATATACCTGCACTGAGGCCCCTGCCCCAAATAGCATTAACTACCCATCTCCATTCTAGACTGTGACCGTCTCGTGGCGTGGTCTCAGGACTGTTCATACCCCATGGGCACACAGGGCCCGGCAGAGTGGATGCCATAAGTGTTTGTGGAATGAATGAATGAGGCCTGCCAACCAGTCCACAAAACCCTCTTCCCATGAGCTCCCCAACAGGACGTGGCAATTTCTTCTAGGATGTCCTGCTGTGCCCTCACACCCACCCAGCTGGGACTAGATGTTTCAAACAGCCCCAGCAACAGCTTCCCTTCAAGCTAGCCCTGGGACTCCGTTCTCTGTCACCACAGAGCTCAGGGGTTCCAGGCTGCCCTTCCCAAACACAACTTGATAATGACAGCTCTGGGCTCAGGAAACTTCCACAGCTCTTCTTTGGTTCTGCTGGGTTAGGTCCACGCTTCATACTTGTAAGCCCTCCAAAAGTCACATACTGCCTGTAGGCTACCACATGACTGGTGAGTTCCCCACACACCTGTTACTCCTCGTCACAACGGCTTTCCCTCAGGCTCATCTGAGACTAAGGGCTTCTGCTCGTGCTCTTCTGCTTACCAGGAAGCCACCACTCTTTGCCTTGACCCTCCTCTTCTGACCTGCCTGACTGTTGGAGCCTCAATGCTGCTGTGTAAGGACTCTCACAAACTCACAAAGCTTGTGAGTCAGCCTCTCCTGAAGTGGGCTGCGAGCTCCTTACATTTCTTCCCACACCTCTGCCCTGCTCCATTCCTGGCACTGTCCCTAGACTGCAGACTACTGCCCTTTGGTGAAGATGGTGGGCTGAAGATAGGCTCCCAGGGTAACCCCTAGAAGCCCAGGTCCCATAGGGGCCTCACCTATAATACTCCTTGCTGGGGCTTGTCCTCTTGAGGGTCTGGTTGAGTGCCTGAGAGACGTTGCCAGGCAGAGCAGGAGGCTGCAAGCTGTTGGTGATGTTGGGGTTATCCAGCAAGCTCACGTAGTCAGGCGTGTTCCAAGGGTTATTGCAGTAGGTCCAGGGCAGCACGGATGTCATGGACGAGAAGTAGTAGTAGAAGGCGATGCAGATGACCACGTTGTAGTAGATGCTGATGTATGTGGACACCACCATCATGCGGTAGCCCACACCTGGGGGATGGGAGGGGCAGGAGCAGCCTCACACACCTAGCTGAAGGACGTGAAGCTAATTTTGAAGAGCTTAACGGGCAGGCTTTCATGGAGGGCCACAGAAGGGGCAGGTCAAAGCCTTGGCAGGAGCGAGCTGGGAGCTGGGTGGGGAAGGTGGGCGAAGGGCTTTTGTGTATGCATGTGGTAGAAGGAGAGGGTGGAGGTCAAGTAAACAATGGATCCCAGCATGTATCCCTGGCCTTGGCCATTGATGAGGGCCTCGTGTCAACACCCGGATTCCATAGGGGTTGGCAGTCTTTATACAGATGGGTGAGTCAGCACGGCCCCCAGGAGCCTCTGTGTGTGTGTGTGTGTGTGCACGCACGCACACGCACGCGCGTGCGTACACACGTGCACGTGTGTGTACCCCATCCAGGCTTCACCTTTGAACATGGGGCTGATCCTCCAGACCACCAGGCAGCCCTACTTGCAAACTGGCCGAAGGAGAGTTCCGTGAAGAAGAGGGGCATCCTGCAGAAGATAAGCATTATGAAGTTGGGGATCATGAAGGCTCCTGGTGGGCAGAGAGAGGGCTATCTCAGGGCCAGATTTGGGGGATCCCACCTTCTTCCTGCTCAGAATCCGACAGCAGAACCTTTGCAATTGGCTGGGCTTCCAAGAGGGTGTGCCATGCCCTGGACTGGAGCCTCAGTCTGAGGCACACTGCTCACAGCCTGTTTTTGAACTTGACAGGGGTTCCCAGGAAATCTGTTCTGAGCTGAACCCAGGTCCTAGAGCTGCCATGTTTGGGTGGGAATTGATGACTTAACCAAGCAATTTCACACACATTAGCTGATGGGGTCCTCAAATATCCCCTGAATCATTTTGGGGGTGGCTGTTGAAATGCAGGAGGTATAAAACTGAGACTTGAGAGGTTGGGTTGCTTTCCTCTCTACCTTTCCTCCCCTCGAGAGATTAGGTTGCCAACATCAGGGGGTAAAGTGTACCTAAGACAGGGGTGGGGGCAAAGGAGATTAGGGCCAGAGGCCAGCCTGTCTGGAGTGGGGTCTGTGCCGGAAGAGGGTGACTGGGCCCTGGTGGCTGGGCTCTATCCACGTGGGTGGCCCCTGCCCTGTGCCAATGGGTACCTCCCTCGTTGAGAAAGCAGAGATATTGGAAGCACAAGACATTACCAAGGCCCACGGCATAGCCCATGCTCATCAGTACAAACTCAATTTGGTTGCCCCAGCTGCCCCAATGGAGGCTGCGGTCCTTCTTAGTGGCCTTGCTGGGCATAGCACGATTCTGTGCAGACAGGAGAAAAGCTACCATCAGCAAGGCATTGGCATGAGGTGCCTGACCCTTCAGGCCTCCCCCAGTGGGGACACTGTGGACCCTGCAGGCCCCGACCCCCACCCTGGGCTTCCCCTCTGCTGGCAGGAACTGCAGGCAGGACTGGCAGAGGAGCACAGATGAAAGAGTGGCTGCCAGGGGGTGCCAAGCTGGGCCTCCCTCACCAGCCCCCCAGCACCCTGTGCTTGGGGCACCAGCCCACCTGAGGAGCTGCTGTCAGCATCTGAGAGGTGGGACACTGAGCGGGAGCTCGAATTGAGAGCCCCCCAGCCCCTCCGAAGCCTCCCCTCTCCCCTCTGGGTGAGGATCTGGGAACAGCTGAGCCTCATACTTCAGTCAAGCTGGGCTGGGCACGAAGGAGCCTGTGTCCAGACAGCCCCCCAACCCGCTGCCACCATATCCCCAGATTGAGCATGCTGCCCATGGCAGGTGGCTGTGGGGGAGGGGACGCTGGGCCCCTCCTGCAGCTGAAGGCTTTTTCTAGGGGGCACATGGTGGTCAAGGCTGTAGGGTACAAGAAGGGGGAAGCAACTGAGCTGGGCCACACCCGAGGAAGGCATTCTGGGACTCAGGATGGGAGGGCCAGGGGAGCCATCTCTAATTCTCTAATTGCCCATGACTGAGCAGGGGAGCCCTGGGGAAGCTGACCTGCACTGGCAGGGGGAGTTGCTGGCCATGAGTTGGGGGAGGAGATCAGAGTTGTAGGCCCCATGCCAGACTTGGAGAATATACTCTGGGGAGTTCTAGTTCCAGTTCCTTCAGGGGAACTAGTGGGAGTGACTCTGGAAAAGGGTCTCTGAGCTGAGAGAGCATGGGCTGAAGAAGAGGAAGCTGGTCAGGAAGGGCTGATGAGGGGGTTCGCCCCAAAGGAAGGATGTGGGCTTGCTTGCCTGGGGAGCTGTGGGGCCGGACTGGGTGGACTGAAGCCCCACTGAGGACCCCAACCCCACAGTTGAGACTAACCCAGTAAGTCCCTTTATAAGTGTGAGCAGACCCATCCCCCATGCCATGTCCCTTCCACCCTTCCCACTGAGTCAGCCACCCTGAACCAGAGCCTGAGGGGTCAGAGGAGTCTCACTAAGAGGCAAGGGAGGACCCTGAGAGTCACCAACAGAGAATTCCAGAGAGTCCCTGAGTGACAGAGACAGTCTCCCAATGGTGGGCTGTTCTCCTGAGAGAAATGGCCAGGTGTCCCTGAGGACACCCAGGATCAGAGACATAGCCGCATGACCTCTGAGGGACAACGCAGTAGTGACACTGACCCTCAGTTTGAAAGAGACAGATTTATGGCACGCAGGCAAATAAACACACGGACCTGATGCTTTGATATGCTGCTGGACTCTGACACTGACCAACAGGCGCAGAGGGGGGGAATGGTCTCACTGGGCCTGCGCCTTCCAGGAAGGCCTATTTGGGGAGGCAGGCCCAGAGGCCCCAGCACCTGATGGTGGCCCTCCTAGCCACGCACCTTTGCTCTCAGTGGGCACATCTGGGGGGCCACTTCGGGCATGTACAGCACGTGGGCACTACTGCACAGACACCCTTGTGCGCAAAGGTGTCACCTCCCACGCAGCACTGTCCAGAGGAGACCCTGAGCCTCACATGGCCCTGGGAGGTTTGGGGCCCAGTACCAGGAACCCTTCACAGAGCACCCAGAGCCGACTAGCAGAGCCTGTGTGCATTCATTCGTGGAGGTTTACAAGCACCTACTATGTGCCAGGCCCTACCTCAGGCTCAGGAAATTCAGATGGGAACAAAACACACCCCGACCCACTCAGAGCTAGAAGTCCAGGGGGAAGTAAGCCATTAATGAGATAAACACATAATTTTGACATGCAACTTCAACGTGACCACAAAGAGGAATTTCTCAAGACACATGAGCGTGAAAGGATGACTAGGGTTGGGGTGGGAGCAGGGTGAGGTCACAGAAGACTGCCCTGATGAAGAGGCTTGAAGGCCACCTTGGCCCTGGGAGAGGTCAACTCCTAGTCCTGATGTGACAGGTGCCTAGAGAATCCTGGTTAAGCCTGTCACCACCTCCTAGGGGGCCTTTTTTGGGGACAGGCCTAGCAACAGCGTGGGGTACAGGGGGCATTTTTTCAGAGGGAATGAGGCCTGCCTAACGTAGTTTATCCATTCCCAAACAAAACACAGCCGAACAGGCTTCCTACATGTTGATCCTACAATAACAGTTTTATTCGGTCTAAGGCTTGTTTACTTAGGGGCACAATGGAGGATTGCAGCAGCTGCAGAGTACATGGATGAGGTCACGAAGCAGCAGTTATACCCGTAAGAGAAACAACTGAGGATCTAGGGTGGCCTCATGGGTAGAACAAGAGGCAAGGCCTCTTGCAGAAACCGAGGTCCTAAGGTTTGATGTTCAAGGCCTGACCAAGTGTAGTAGGACGAGACTTTGGCCTCTGAGGTCTCTGCCCCTCCCTTGGTGTGGAGGAGCCTGGGAGGGTGGCCAGCAGTGAGTCACAGGCTGACTGAGCCCTCAGGAGTCAGAGGTGGCGTTCATGAGCAGCACACTCCTGAGTCTTGCACTCAACACTTCAGCCCTGCTGGCTGTGCCCCTTGGAGGCCCGAGCCTGGGGGACTGGAGCCTGGAACTGGAGTTGGGGATGGGACCGTGGCAGGAAGTAACAGACAACACGAGGAGTCCGCTGTGCAGAAGGAGGTGCAATGATGCCCTGAAAGTGGTGGGAGGAGCTCCCAGCTGAAGCAGCACCACCACTGCTCCCCGGCCCTGTATCCCAGCCCTTCAGAGCCCCATTCAGAAGCTGTGGAGGGAATGCTGCCATGGGGGCCTGGTCCACAGCTAGGCCTCTGATTTTTCATTCCAGTGCAAGCTATGTGCAGGCAGTCTGACTGGTGAGGGTGTGGTGCTCAGCAAAGGACAGAGGAAGCCCACCTTCCTGCAAGAACACTAGAAGGAAGGGTCCCTTTGTGGGGGCACTGGGGGGCTCTAGTTCCCTTCCAGCTCTCCAATGGGGACTCCCCTCCACTAACTTCCTGGACAGCAATGTCCAAGGCTGGGGAGACATTTTTAATGCTGCACAACATTTTTTCTCCTTGCATAATTTTCCTCATTCTAAGCCCTCCATTCTTATTTACCTTCTGGGTCGAAGGCCTGTCACTGATAGTAACAATCCTTGCAGAGGTTGTTGGCTCTGAGGTGCCCACAAAAGAATCGCTTTGTGCTCATGGGTTTGACCCAGACAGGTGGCCCCTCTGAGCTTCCTGCCGCAACTTGAGAAAAACCACATTATTCCACACTCATTGTGAGATGAGGCCCTTTCCCTTGCAGGGCTTTGAGAGCAATTCCTGGGTTCCTCTCCAAACATGAAAGGAGGCTTGACTCCTTTCATGAAACTCCAGGTGTCCCCTGAAATACCCGTCCCAACCTGAGAAGAACCCCGAGCTTCCTGCCACAATGCAAGAGGACACACGAGATTCCCCCTAACGTGACACTGGGCCCTTTTTACCTGCAGTGCCTTGAGAGCAATGCTGTTTCCTCTGGCACGTGAAATGAGGCTTGACTCCCTTTCAGCAGCTCCATATGTTCCCCAAGATACCCATACCAACTCGAGTGTAACCTCCAGGATCCAGACACAATTTGAGAGGAGCCCCGTGTTCCCCACAACCACCACCCCTCATCTCGAGATGAGGGCCGAGTCCCCTGCTTCCACTTGACAGAAATCCCTGCTTTCCCTCACACCACAAGAGGAGGCCTGTCTCATCCATTGAAACTCGAGAAGAAACGCGCAGTTCCTGCCACAAGACGAAAGGTCATCGAGTACCCCCCCCCCTCAACGGCACATGGGGCCTAATTCCCTTTCAGCGACTCAGGAGAAACACTGGCTGCCCCTGGCAACTCCAAAGGAAGCCTGACTTCCCAGAGGAAACAAGAGAGGTTCCCTGAGGTCCCCCATCAGGACTCAAAAGGAACCCCTAGCTGCCTGTGGCAACTCGTGAAAAACCATGAGATTCGATCCTCAACACCAGATGAAGCACGATTCCCTTGCAGTGACTTGAGAGAAACACTGAGTTCCCTCTGGAAACTTGGAAGGAAGCTGGACTCCCTTTGTGCCACTCTGGATGTTCCCCAAGATACCAGTCCCAACTCGAGAGGAACCCTGAGCTTCTTGCCTCAATGCTTGATGAGGACCCATTCCGCTGCAGCGACTCCTTAGGAATCCTGAAGGTGTCCCTCGCAGCTCGAAGGGAGGCATCCTGACTTCCCTGAGGTCACAGGGGAGACTGGCTGTGGAAAGTGTCAGAACTTGAGAGCTTCTGCTCCAATTTGAGGAAAACCACGTGATTCCATGGTCATCGCGAGATGAGGCCCTTTTCCCTTGCAGGGCCTTGAGGGCAATCCCCAGGTTCCTCTCCCAACTTGAAAGGAGGCTTGATTCCCCTTAGGCAGCTCCAGAGGTTCCCCGAGATACCTTTGCAACTCAAGAGGAACCCTGAGTTTCCTGCCTCAATGCTTGATGAGGACTTATTCTGCTGCAGTGACTTCTGAGGAATCCCAAAGTTGCCCCTGCCAGCTTGAAAGGAGGCATCCGGACTGCCCTGAGGTCACAGGGAAGATTCGCTGAGGTAGCCGTTGGAACTCCAGAGGATCCCGAGCTGACCCTGGCAACTCCAAAGGAGGTCTGACTTCCCTGAGGCAACAAGAGAGGTTCCCTGAGATCCCCAGTCAGAACTCGGGTGGAACCCCAAGCTTCCCACTGAAGCTCGTGAAAAACCATGAGATTTGATCCTCAACGCAAGATGAAACCTGATTCCCTTGCAGTGACTTGAGAGAAATGCTGAGTTCCCTCTCGAAACTAGGATGGAATCCTGTCTGCCTTTGTGCCACTCTGGAGGTTACCCAAGATACCCGTCCCAACTCGAGAAGAACCCTGTTTCCTGCCTCAACGCTTGATGAGGACCCACTCTGCTACAGCGACTCCAGAGGAATCCCGAAGGTGCCCCTCGCAGCTTGAAAGGTGGCATCCTGACCTCCCTGAGATCACAGGAGTAATTGGTGAGGAACACGTCGAACTCGAGAGCTTCCACAGACTCGAGAGAAACCACGTGATTCCATGCTTATTGTGAGATGAGGCCCTTTTCCCTTGTAATGCTTTGAGAGCAATCCCCAGGTTCCTCTCCCAACTTGAAAGGACGCTTGACTCCTTTCATGCAACTCCAGGTGTCCCCCGAGATACCCATCCCAACCTGAGAAGAACCCCGAACTTCGCGCCACAATGTGAGAGCATCCATGAGATTGCCCCTCAAGGCGACACAGGACCCTTTTAACCTGCAGTGCCTCGAGAGCAGTCCTGAGTTCCCTCTAGCTCTTGAAAGGAGGCTTGACTCCCTTTAGGCAGCTCCAGAGTTTCCAAGAGATGCCTGTCCCAACTCAGGTGGAACCCCGAATCTCCAGAAGCAATTCAAGAGTAGCCCTATGTTCCCCACCCCCCACTGCACTCATCACGAGATGAGGGCCAAGTCCCTTGCTTCCACTCAACAGGAATCCCTAGTTTCCCTCACACCTCAAGAATTAGCCTGTCTCATCTATTGAAACTCACAAGGAAACGTGCAGTTCCTGCCACAAGAAGAAATGCCATTGAGTACCCCCCTCAACTGCACATACGCTCTAATTCCCTTGCAGCGACTCGAGAGGAACCCGAGCTGCATCTGGCAAATCCAAAGGAGGGCTGACTTCCCCGAGGCAACAAGAGAGGTTCCCTGAGGTCCTGGGTCAAAACTCGAGAGGAACCACCAGCTACCCGCTACAACTTGTGAAAACACATGAGAGTCGATCCTCAATGCAAGATGAAGCCCAATTCCCTTGCAGTGACCTGAGAGAAATGCTGAATTGCCCCTCGAAAGTCGAATGGAAATTTGACTCCCTTTATGCCACTCCAGAGGTTCCTGGAGGTACCCGTTCCAACTCGAGAGGAAGCCTGAGTTTCCTGCCTCAACACTTGATGAGGACGAATTCCGCTTCAACGACTCCTGATGAATCCCAAAGGTGCCCCTTGCAGCTCGAAAGGAGGCATCCTGACTTTTCTGAGGTAACAGGGGAGATTCACTGAGGTATCCATCGCAACTCCAGAGCTTCCGCTGCAACTCGAGAAAAACCACGTGATTCCATGCTCATTGCGAGATGAGGCACTTTTCCCTTGCAGAGCCTTGGAGCAATCCCTTGGTTCATCTCCCAACTTTAAAGGAAGCTTGACTCCTTTCATGCAACCCCAGGTGTTCCCCGAGATACCCGTCCCAACCTGAGAAGAACCCAGAGATTCCTGCCACAACATGAGAGAATCCACGAGACTCCCCCTCAAGGCAAGATGGGGCCCTTTTCACCTGCAGTGCCTCGAGAGCAATCCCGAGTTCTCTCTGGTACTTGAAAGGAGGCTTGACTCCCTTAGGCAGCTCCAGAGGTTCCCCAAGATACCTGTCCCAACTCGAGTGAAACCCCAAGTCTCCAGATGCAATTCGAGAGGAGCCCCTTGTCCCACCCCCCTCATCTCGAGATGAGGGTTGAGTCGACTGCTTCCACTCGACAGGACTCCGTACTTTCCCTCGCACCTCAAGAGGATACCTGTCTTCATTTATTGAAACTCGAGAGGAAACGTGAAGTTCCTGCCACAAGACGAAAGGACATTGAGTACCCCCCTCAACTGCACGTGGGGCTTAATTCCCTTGCAGCGACTCGGGAGCAACATGAGCTGCCCCTGTCAACTCCAAAGGAAGCCTGACTTCCCAGAGGAAGCAAGAGAGGTTCCCTGAGGTCCCCCATCAGAACTGGAAAGGAACCCCAAGCTGCCTGCGGCAACTCGTGAAAAACCACGAGATTCGATCATCAACATGAGATGAAGCACGATTCCCTTGCAGTGACGTGAGAGAAACACTGAGTTCCCTCTCGAAACTCGAAAGGAAGCTGAACTCCCTTTGTGCCATTCTGGATGTCCCCCAAGATACCAGTCCCAACTCGAGAGGAACCCTGAGTTTCCTGCTTCAATGCTTGATGAGGACCTATTCTGCTGCAGCGACTCCTGAAGAATCCCAAATTTGCCCCTGGCAGGTCGAAAGGAGGCATCTGGACTTCCTTGAGGTCACAGGGGAGATCACTGAAGTAGCTGTCGGAACTCCAGAGGATCCCGAACTGACCCTGGCAACTCCAAAGGAGACCTGACTTCTCCGAGGCAACAAGAGAGGTTCCCTGAGATCCCCAGTCAGAACTCGGGTGGAACCCCAAGCTTCCCGCTGCAGCTCGTGAAAAACCATGAGATTCGATCCTCAACTTGAGGTGAAGCCCGATTCCCTTGCAGTGACTTGAGAGAAATGCTGAGTTCCCTCGCAAAACTAGGATGGAATCCTGTCTGCCTTTGTGCCACTCTAGAAGTTACCCGAGATACCCGTCCCAACTTGAGAGGAACCCTGAGTTTCCTGCCTCAATGCTTGGTGAGGACCCACTGTGCTGCAGTGACTCCAGAGGAATCCCGAAGGTGCCCCTCGCAGCTCGAAAGGTGGCATCCTGACCTCCCTGAGATGACAGGAGTTATTGGTGAGGTACCTGTTGCAACTTGAGAGCTTCCACAGACTCGAGAGAAACCACATGATTCAACGCTCATCGCGAGATGAGGCTCTTTTCCCTTGCAGGGCCTTGAAAGCAATCACCGGTTTCCTCTCCCAACTTGAAAGGATGCTTGACTCCTTTCATGGAACTCCAGGTGTTCTCCGAGCTACCCGTCCCAAACTGAGAAGAACCCCGAGCTTCCTGCCACAATGCGAGAGCATCCACGAGATTCCCCCTCAAGGCGAGAAGGGGTCCTTTTCACCAGCAGCGCATCGAGAGCAATCCTGAGTTCCCTCTGGCATGTGAAAGGAGGCTTGACTTCCTTTAGACAGCTCTAGAGGTTCCCCAAGATACCCATACCAACTTGAGTGTAACCCCCAGTATCCAGACGCAATTCGAGGAGTCACTTGTTCCCCACTCCCCACCCCCTGCATCTCAAGGTGAATGCCGAGTCCCTTGCTTCCACTCCACAGGAATCCCTACTTTCCCTAGCACCTCAAGAGGTGGCCTGTCTCATCTACTAAAACTCGAGAGGAAATGCACAGTTCCTGCCACAAGAAGAAAGGTCATCAAGTACCCCCCTCAACTGCACAAACGCCCTAATTCCCTTGCAGCGACTCCAGAGGAACCTGCTCTGCAACTGGCAAATCCAAAGGAGGCCTGGCTTCCCCGAGGCAATAAGAGAGGTTCCCTGAGGTCCCACGTCAAAACTCGAGAAGAACCACAAGCTACTCGCTGCAACTCGTGAAAAATCATGCGAGTCGATCCTCAACGTGAGATGAAGCCCGATTCCCTTGCAGTGACTCAAGAGAAATGCTGAGTTCCCTCTTGAAACTCGGATGGAAGCTTGACTCCCTTTGTGCCACTCCAGAGGTTCCCGAGATACCCGTCCCAGCTCGAGAGGAACCCTGAGTTTCCTGCCTCAATGCTTGATGAGGACCCATTCCGCTGCAGCTACTCCTGAGGAATCCCCACGTTGCCCCTCGCAGCTAGAAAGAAGGCATGCTGACTTCCCTATGATCACAGGAGAAACTGGCTGAGGTACCCGTCACAACTAGAGAAAAACCACGTGATCCCATGCTCATCGCGAGATGAGGCCTTTTTCCCTTGCAGGGCCTTGAGAGCAATCCCCGGGTTCCTCTCTCAACTCGAAAGCAGGCTTGACTCCTTTCATGCAACTCCAGGTGTTCCCCAAGATACCTGTCCCAACCTGAGAAGAACCCCGAGCTTCTGCCACAACGCGAGAGCATCCACGAGATTGCCCCTCAAGGCGAGATGGGGCCCTTTTCACCTGCAGCGCCTTGAGAGCAATCCTGCGTTCCCTCTGTCACTTGAAAGGAGGCTTGACCCCCTGTAGGCTGTTCCAGAGGTTCCTCGAGATACCCGTCCCAACTCGAGTAGAACCCCGAGTCTCCAGACGTAATTTCAGAGGAGTCCCGTGTTCTCCCCACCCCCAACTCATTTCTAGATGAGGGCCGAGTCCCCTGCTTCTCCTCGACAGGAATCCATCCTTTCCATTGCATGTCAAGAGGAGGCCTGTCTCATCTATTGAAACTCGAGAGGAAATATCCAGTTCCTGCCACAAGATGAAAGGTCATCGAGTACCCCCCTCAACTGCACATAGGGCCTAATTCCCTTGCAGCGACTCGAGAGGAACCCGAGCTGCCCCTGGCAACTCCATAGGAGGCCTGAGCGAACTCGAGAGGAACCCTGAGTTTTCCTGCTCAAAGCTTGATCGAATGTCCACCCATCACCCTGGAATTGCGTCGGGGGAGCGTGTCTCCTTCGTGGCAGCCTCCTTGGGAGGTATTTCCCAGCTCCTCTCCCTCCTTCTGTGTCCTTGGTCGCGTTGCGTCGCGGCTGTCGGAGGCGGAGGCTGCAGGCCGAACTCATGCGTTTGGGCGGCTGGTGCTGTGGCGTCCTCAGCGCCCGGTGACAGCGACCAGTCCTCGGGACATTCGAGCCGGTTGTCGGGCGCCACCTGGCGGCCAATTTTATATTGTCCCTCCCCTCCGGACCTTTGGCGACCTTCTGGAGTGCTCTGACTCAGCCGCTGGGCCCGAGGCAGAGCTCTCACAGACCAGCTAAGCTGGTGGCGACAGTGCCAGTGGCACCGAGCCCTAGGGACGTCCTGCTGTCGCCGGAGATTGGTTCTCTAGGTTTCTGAGGAGGTTGACCGTCACGGCGGTGGTGTTCCAGAGCCGGGCTCTGGGGTGGCCTGAGCGGATCGACCAACATCTCCCCGTGCCCCTCCGGCCATGGAGACGGACTGGCCTGACCCTACCTGGGCCAGGCCACCGCGGTGGGAAGAGAGAGGGTCTTCCCTCCCTGGAGGGCCTGGGACTTGGCGTTCTGGCCTCCTCCTGGGCTACACTCAGGAGCGTTCGCTTTGCCCTCGGCCACGCAGTCCCGCAGCGCCCTGCTCCGGAGTTGGGGACTGGCCCAGACTGTGGCGTGGAGACCAGTGGAGGGCGCTCCTGGGTCTAGGCTCTCAGGCTCTTTCTGACAGAGGTTTTTTTATCCACGTCGCACTCCGGAGGTGGCGACCCGCCTGCCGGAGTTGTGAGGGGTGACCTGGAGAGGCCAGCCAGCATGGGTGTCTGTGGGTTCCCCCTTGGGGTCTGGTCACCTGAGCTGTCATCCTGCACACATGCTTTTCTTTTTCAAAGTCTCAATTGGTCCGGAGACGTGGATGGACCAGACCCTGCTTCCGCAGGGAGGGCACGCTCGACCCTTCAGTGTGCCCTCGTGGGTCTCGGTCGTCGGATGCGACATTTTCTCACCCCTTCCTAACTCCCTGAATCCCGGTCAGGAACCAACTCGAGTCGTCCTGAGTGCCCCATATAGGACGGTCTAGGGCCTGGGCGTGGTCCCTCGTTGGGGCCCGCTCGTCTTGGAGGTGCCTCGCTGACAGTATTCTTTTTTCTTTTTGCAAATCGAAGCCAAATCCACTTTTGGAGACTTGGACGGATAGGTACACCTACCTGTGTGGGTGAAGCGCGGACGGCATCCCCTGCCAGCTCCCTCTCCCTTGACGTCAGAGACCCCACTTTTTCCACCCTCCCCCCACCCTGGTCGACCAGATGACCCCTGACAGCTCCGGGCCTGGTGTTTATGGTAGTGCTGGGGACAGGTGGTCAGGCCAAGTTTCCAAGGTCCCACTCTGCGAGTCATAGGTGGGGTCCACTGTCGGGCGCTGTCATTTTGCCGCCCAAAATGGGCCTTTTTTGCCACCAGGTAAGTGCTGACAAGGTCTCTCTCAGTGTTTGCCACCAAGGACTTTGGGCCTCTGGATGCACGTGGGGTTCTGGGCCTTTGGGCTGCCAGCTGGCACCCAGTTTGTCCCTTCCCGCTGGAGCCACCTGCCTGAGCCTGTGCACCGGCTCCTGTGGGGCGTGTCTGGTAGACCCAACCCGTGGCACCACCTCCAGTCTCTGGGCGACCCGAGGGCGAGGCGCCACGGGTCTTCTATAACCTGTGCGCTCCCCACTGTGGGCACCCGATGGCAGCTAGGACGTCCCCCACCCTGTAGGCGCCATGCCCCGTATCAGGCGTTCCTCCTCCTGGGGTCGTCAGCCACTCTCGCCCGAGGTGAGGTGCTGGGGGGAGGTTGCCGGTGGGACTTAAAGTGGGCCCCTCCAGTGACTGTCCTCACCGTGTCTTTCCCCCTCCCCCTTGGGTCAACGGATCGATGTGGTGTGGTCGTTCTCTCCTGGGCCGGGCCTAAGCCGTGCCGGACAAGGGACAGGCATTCCTGGTGAACGTGTGCGGTCTTCTCGGTCTGTCTGTGGGGCCCCTCTCCTGTCTTTCCCCCTGCCCGTCGGGGAGGGTGAGGAAGGCAGGAGGTGGGAGCAGTCTCTGGCCGTGACCTTCACTCTCTTATATCCCGCCTCAGGGCGTCGGTGGGGCCGTCAGTTTTCAGAAACAGCAGATGCTCTCACTTCCCCTTCTAGGAATGTGCCCCGTGAGTGGCCCTCCCCACGGTGGGGAGGTCTGTGCTGCTGCTGTGCCGCGCACCCCGCATGGGTGGGTGAGCGTGCCTCGTATGACCCTCAGTGGTGCCCCTGGAGCGCTCCACGTCGCCCCTCAGGTGCCTGAGGCCGAGCAGTGGTGTCGTTTTCCTTAACCCGGTGTCCTCCTCGGGTCCCCACCAAGGTGGTGTGTGTGTCCCGTGAGTGGCTCTCTTTGGGGAGGGGGTGAGACGGTAAGAGAGAGGCGTGCCTGTTCCAATGGGGGCAGGTGCTGCCTCATCGTGGAGGCATGGATAATGCTCCGGCCCTGACCGTGCACATGCACCTGTGTGGTCGTCCGCTTACCTGTACTGCAGACCCCTCCCACCCAGTTGAGGACTGGCGGCTCATGGGGCACCTCCGTGGGCCTGAAGGAGAGGCGATGGGGTGAGGGACGGCATGCCCTTGGTGAGAAAGCCTTCTCTAGTGATCCTAGAGGGAGCCTTGGGGTACCAGAGCCCCCAGCCACTGCCCCTCCTGAGTGGGCAATGGCCACCGTGGTGACTGCCAGAGCACGAGGGCAGAAGCCTCCCTCTCCTCTGTTGGAGGGGGGATGGGTGTGCTGGCCACGCGTTGGGGCCGTGTGCTGCTTGTTGTCTACCACGGCCAATGCCTCCCCTCTCAGTCAGCGTTCTTCTTAGATTGGGACGGGTATCTCGGGGGATACATGGGGTCGCATGGAAGGAGTCAAGCCCCCTTCCAAGCCAAGAGAGGGACTGGGCGACTGCTCTCCACGCCCTGCAAGAGAAAAGGGCCTCATTCCACGATGGTCATGGAATCACGTGGGTTTTCTCGAGTTGTGGCGGGGGGCTCTCGAGATGCGGCGAGTACCCTGGCCAGTCTCCCCTGTTAACCCAACAGTGTCAGGGTGCCTCCTTTTGAGCGGCAAGGGGCAGGGGCAGCCTCGGGATTCCTCAGGAGTCACTGCAGCATACTGGGTCCTCGGCAAGGATTGAGGCAGGACACTCGGAGTGCCCCTCGAGGGGGGATGGGTATCTCGGGGCACCTCCAGAGTGGCCTAAAGGGAGTTGACGGGATTCAACGTTTCGCTCAGGTCACTGCAAAGGGAAATTGGGCTTCATCTCGCTTGGAGGGTTAAAGCTCGTGCTTTTCCATGAGTTGCAGTGGGAAGCTGGGGGTGCCTCTCGAGTTCTGATGGAGGGAACCTCAGGGAACCTCTCTTGTTGTCTCTGGAAAGTCCAGGCCTCCTTTGGCATTGCCAGGGGGCAGCTGGAGTTCCCTTCGAGTCGCTGCAAGGGAATTGTGCCCCATGTGCCGTTGAGGGTGTACTCGGTGACCTTTTGTCTTGGGGCCAGAACTGCGGGTTTCCTCTCGGGTTTCAATAGATGAGACAGGCCTCCTCTTGAGGTGGGAGGGAAACTAGGGATTCCTGTTGAGTAGAAAGAGGGGACTCGGCCCTAATCTCGAAAAGAGTTGGGGTGGGGTATGGGGCTCCTCTCGAATTGCATCTGGAAACTCGGGGTTCCACTCAAGTTGGAACGGGTATCTCGGGGAACCTCTGAAGCTGCCTAAAGGGGATCAAGCCTCCTTTCAAGTGCCAGAGGAACTCAGGATTGTTCTCAAGGCGCTGCAAGTGAAAAGGGCCCCGTCTCACACTGAGGGGGAATCTCGTGGATGCTCTCGCATTGTGGCAAGAAGCTCAGGGTTCTTCTCAGGTTGGGACGGGTAGCTCGGAGAACACCTGGAGTTGCATGAAAGGAGTCAAGTCTCCTTTCAAGTTGGGAGAGAAACCCAGGGATTGCTCTCAAGGCCCTGCAAGGGAAAATGGCCTCATCTCGCGATGAGCATGGAATCATGTGGTTTTTCTCAAGTTGTGGTGGGAAGCTCTCGAGTTGCTACTGGTACCTCAGCAAATATCCCCTGTTGCCTCAGGGAAGTCAGGATGCCTCCTTTCGAGCTGTGAGGGGAACCTTTGGGATTCCTCAGGAGTCACTGCAGCAGAATGGGTCCTCATCAAGTGTAGAGGCAGGAAAGTCAGGGTTCCTTTCGAGCAGGAACGGGTATCTTGGGGAACCTCTGGAGTGGCATAAAGGGATTCAAGCTTCCATTCAAGTTTTGAGAGGAAACTCAGCGCTTCTCTCAAGTCACTGCAAGTGAATCAGGCTTCATCTCGCGTTGAGGATCGAATTCTTGTGGTTTTTCATGAGTTGCAGCAGGAAGCTTGGGGTTCCTTTCGAGTTCTGACAGAGGACATCAGGGAACGTCTCTTGTTGCCTCTGGGAAGTCAGGCCTCCTTTGGAGTTGCCGGGGCAGCTGGGTTCCTCTCGAGTTGCTGCAAGGGAATTAGCCCCTATGTGCATTTGAGAAGGGTACACAATGACCTTTCTTCTTGTGGCCAGAACTGCGTGTTTCCTCTCGAGTTTCAATAGATGAGACAGACCTCCTCTTGAGGTGAGAGGGAAAGTAGAGATTCCTGTCAAGTGGAAACAGGGGACTCGGCCCTCATCTACTGACGAGGGGGGTGGGGTGTGGTGAACACGGGGCTCCTCTCGAACTGTGTCTGGAGACTCGGTGTTCCTCTCAAGTTGGGACAGGTATCTCGGGGAACCTCTGGAGCTGCCTAAAGGGAGTCAAACCTCCTTTCAAGTGCCAGAGGGAATTCAGGATTGTTCTCGAGGCTCTTCAGGTGAAAAGGGCTCCATCTTGTGCTGAGGGGGAGTCTCGTGGATGCTCTTGCGTTGTGGTGGGAAGCTCGGGGTTCTTTCCTTGTTGGGAAGGGTATCTCAGGGAACACCTCCACTGTTGCCATTCGAGAGGTATCCCCAGTTTCCCATCGCAACTCGAGAGGAACCCCATGATTCCTGCCACAGATCAAAAGGACACCGAGTTCCCCCTCAACTCAAGGACAGATTCCCTTGCTGCAACTTGAATGGAACCCCAAGTCTCCCCTTGCAAGTTGAATGAAGTTCTGACTCCCATGTTGCAATTCAAGAATATCCCAATGTCCCCCGCTTCAACTCGACAGGAGGCCTGACACCCCTTTCACAACTGGAGAAGAAATCGGAGTTCCATGCCTCAACACGAGACAAGTCCTGACTCCTCTGTTGCAACTCGAGAGGAATCCTGAGATCCCTGGAGCAACTCGAGTGGAACCACGAGATACCAATCACAACTCGAGAGAGACCCCAAGTTTCCGACTTCAACTAGAGTTGAAGCTCGATTCCCCTACTGTGACTCAAGAGCAATCCTGAGTTCCCCCTCACAACTCGAAAGGAGTCTGGCTCCTCTGAGGCAACATGAGAGATTCCCTGAAGTCCCTGTCTCAACTGGAGAGAAACGCTGAGATTCCCACCACAACTCGAGAAAAAGCATGAGATTCCCCTCTCAATGTGAGATGAGTCCTGATTACCCTGTAGTGACTTGTGAGGAACCCCTAGTTCCCCATCCCAACTTGACATGAATGCCAAGAAACTGATGCAACTGCAGAGGATTCCCAAGAGGAGCCTACACAACCCCAACTGGAGAAGAGCCCTGTACCACAACCAGAGAGGACGTTTCATACCACAAGTGAGGAGGAGGCCCGCCCTGCCACATATAGCCAGTAGCTTCCCACACTTCACAACTAGTAAAAAGCCCCTTTCCATTACAACCATAGAGGAGTCACCTACCTCTCAGTTTGAGAAGAGCATTCTACCTCATCTAGTTCAGCTAAGTTCAGTTCAGTCTGGTGGCTCAGTCGTGTCTGACTCTGTGCCCCCATGAATCGTAGTATGCCAGGCCTCCCTGTCCATCACCAACTCCTGGAGTCTACCCAAACCCATGTCCATCGAGTCGGTGATGCTATCCAGCCATCTCATCCTCTGTTGTTCCCTTCTCCTCCTGCTCCCAATCCTTCCCAGCATTAGGGTCTTTTCCAATGAGTCACCTCTTCACATGAGGTGGCCAAAGTATTGGAGTTTCAGCTTCAACATCAGTTCTTCCAATGAACACCCAGGACTAGTCTCCTTTAGGATGGACTGGTTGGATCTTCTTGCAGTCCATGGGACTCTCAAGAATCTTCTCCAACACCACAGTTCAAAAGCATCAATTCTTCGGTGCTCAGCTTTCTTCACCATCTAACTCTCACATCCATACATGACTATGGAAAAACCATAGTCTTGACTAGACGAACAAGGATCCCAACTAACACAGTTAGAGAGGAGTTCCCCTGCCACAAAGAGAGAGGTGGCTGCAAACGACAACTAGAGACGAGCTGATCCACAGCAAATAAAGAGCAGACACCCACTGCAATGAGTGGACTCCAAGCCGTATCTAGAGAGTAGCGTCCCACACATTGCACTTAGACACGGACCAGCTTGCACATCACTACTAGAGAGGATCTTCCCTACTCTAGTTCAAGAGGAGTCTCCACCACAACTTTAAAGGAACCCCAAGTCATATACTGCAACTCAAGAGGCACCCCGATTTCCCCGCTGCAATTTTACAGGATCCTTTGGCTGGCTCAAGAAAAGGGGCCAGAGTACCAAATGACAGAAGGACTCTATGGCCAAAACTGAAGTGGATGTTCCAGGCACAACTTGAGAGGTGTCCCTCAGGATATCACACCTAGAGAGAAGACCTTCTGCCTCCAATGGAGACGAGCTCCCTGAAGGAAGTCAAGTGCAGGCCCTCATAACTAGAGAGCAGCAATCACACGAATAGAATTGAGACACCCATAGTGCCAAAAGCACAGAGGACCTCCCTCATGGAGACAAGCGCACCCCAACCAGAGAGGACACAGCCTCACCCCTCGAGAGGAGCCCTCCACCACAACTTGAGAGGAGCCCACTGGATATCACACACAGAGAGGAGCCCCTCTTCTGCTAATACAGACAAACCTCACACCACAAGCAGAAAGGAGCTTGCACACCACCACTAGAGAGACTTGAAATCCCCACAACTACAGAATGGACCCCAACCACAACGATAATCCCTTGCAAAACTAGTGAGCCACCACCTGTCATTGCAACAAGACAGGAGCCATCCTGCACATCCTTGCTAGAGACGAATCTCCCCAAGAGAACTCGAGGGGTTCCCTGAGGTCCCCATTGCAACTCGAGAGTAAACCCGAGTTTCCTGCTACAACTCAAGAAAAACCACCAACTTCATCCCTCAACACGAGATTAGGCCCGTTTTCCCTGCAGTGACTTGAGAGCAATCCCGAGTTTCTTCCTGCAACCCGAATGGAGGCTTGACTCTCTTTTTACAACTCTAGAGGTTCCTTGAGATACCTGTCACAACTCGAGAGGAACCCCGAGTTTCCGCCGCAACTCAAGATGAACCCCATGTTGCCCACCTCATCTTGAGATGAGGGTCGATGCCCCTGCTTCGAGTCCTGAGGAATCCCGACTTCCCCTCACACCTCAAGAGGAAGCCTGTCTCACCTATTGCATCTCCAGGTGATCCCCAAATTCTGCATTGCAACTCGAGAGAAACCGCAAGTTTCCCACCACAACTCAAGAAGAACCCCGGGTTCCCCATCCCAATTCGAAATGTGGCCCGATTCCCCTGCAGTGACACGAGAGGAACCCCAAGTTCCCTGTCCTAACTCGACATGAGCCCCAAGACCCTCATGCAACTGCAGAGGATGCCCAAGAGGAGCTTAACCCACTACAATTGGAGAAGAGCCCTCTATGGCAACCGGAGAGGAAGCCTCATACCACAACTAACCCTGAGGCCCACCCTGCCACAAATAGCCAGTAGCTTACTGCACTTCACAACTAGAAAAAGCGCCCCTTCTTACTACAACCGTAGAGCAGTCACCCACTTCCCAATTTGAGAAGAGCACTCTGCCGCATCTAGAGGGGAGCCAAACTACCACAATTAAAGAGGAATTCCGCTGCCACATGAGAGAGCTGGCTACAAACAACAACTATAGTTGAGAAGACCCACAGCAAATAAAGAGCACGCCCCCACTGCAATTAAAGTGGAACACATGCTGCATCTAGAGAGTAGCCTCCCACACATTGCACTTAGATGGGGACTGGCTTACACATCGCTGCTATGGAGGATCTGCCTCAGATAGATGAATCTAATTCAAGAGGAGTCTCCATGTCAACTCTAAAGGAACCACGAGTCATATGCTGCAACTCAAGATGCATCCTGAGTTCCCTCTGCAATTTCACAGGATCCCTAGGCTGGAACAAGAAAAAGGGCCACTGGACCAAACGACGGAGTGGCTTCCTGGCCAAAACTGAAGTGGATTCCCCGGGCACAAGTAGAGACGTGTCCCCCAGTATATCACACCTAGAGAGAAGACCTTGTGCCTCCAATGGAGACGAGCTCCCTGAAGGAAGTTGAGTGCAGGCCCTCACAACTAGAGAACAGGAATCCCATGAATAGAAGTGAGGAACCCATAGCACCAAAAGCAGAGTGGACCTCCTCCTTGGAGACATGCACAGCTCTACCAGAGAGGACCCAGCATCAACCTTCGAGAGGAGCCTTCAACCACAACTTGAGAGGAGCCTGCTGGCCATCACAAGCAGAAAGAAGCCCCTCTTCTGCTAAAACAGACGAAGCTCACACCACAAGGAGAGAGGAGCTGGCACACCACCACTAGAGAAATCATAGCCCCTGCAACTACAGAGTTGACCCTGACTACAACAATAGAGTAGCCCCTTTACAAAACTGGTGAGCAGCCACTCGTCACTGCAACAAGACACAAGCCACCCTTCACATCCCTGCTAGAGATGAGTCGCCCCAAGAGAACTCGACAGGACGTCCCACCACAAGTCGCCAGGAACCCTGAGTACCAACCAAGCTCAAGGAGAACCCCGACTTCCGTGCCACGACTCCAGTGGAATCCTGCCTCCTGTGCTGCAAATCCAGAGGAACGCTGATTTCTTGCTGCACTTCAAGAGGAGCTCTCAGCCCCCTGCGACAACTCTCGAGGAAACCCTGAGTTTCCAGCAACAACTAGAGAAGAACCCCGAGTTTCTGCTGCTACTCCAGAGGAAGCCCGACTCCCCTGCTGCAACTCGAGAGGAAACACAACTTCCCCACCTCAACTCTAGAGGAGTCCTGACTCCCCTGTTGCCACTCTAGATGTATCCCCAGATCCCCATCACTTCTCGAGAGGAACCCCGAGTTACCCACCACAAGTGGAAAGGACACCGAGTCCCGCCTTGACTTGAGATAAGCCTTGATTCCCCTGCAGCGACTCGAATGGAACACCGAATTTCCCCTCACAACACGATGGAATGTCCGACTACCCTGTTGCAACTCTAGAAAATCCCGAATTCCCCTCCTCAACTTGACAGGAGGACTGACACCCCTTTTACCACTCGAGAGGAAAGCAAAGGTCCATACCTCAACATGAGACACGGCCTGACTCCCCTCTTGCAACTCGAGAGGAACCCTGATATCCCTGTTGCAACTGGAGATGTACCCAGAGTTTCCTGCCTGAACTCGAGATCCTGCCCTATTCCCGTGCAGCGACTTGAGAGGAATCCCGAGTTGCCCCTCGCAACTCGAAAGGAGACCTGACTTCCCAGAGGCAACCCAAGCATTCCCTGGGATCCCTGTCACAACTCGAGAGGAACCCTGAGTTTCCCACCTCAACTCGAGATGAGGTTAACTTGAGTGGAGGACCTGAAAATTAGAACAAAGCAATCTAACGAAAAACTAGTGAGGAGATCCCAGTGCCAAAAGTAAAGAGGATGCCCCACCTCACTGAGACTACCCATCAGTATTGAATAGGAAGCATCACCACAATTCGAGAGGAGCTCTGAGTCCACTGCCTCAACTCAAGAGGAGCCTTCCACAGTGACTTGAGAGGAACTCAGAGTTGTGTTCTGTACTCGAGAGGAATACGAAGTACCTGCTGCAAATTGAGGGGAGCCCTGAGTCCTCTGTTGCAACTTGAGAGGGACCCCGAGTTCCCTGTCACAACTTGAAAGGATCCCAAGACACCTGCAGCAATTTAAGAGGAGACACCACCAGAACTCAAGAGGAGCTCTGAGTCCCCTGCCTCAACTCAAGAGGAGCTTGCTCGGCAAATCAAGATAAGACCGCAGGACAACTAGAGAGGAACACCACCCCAACACAAGAGAGGAGCCCAGGCACACATCACTATGAGAGAGGGGAACCCATGGCACAATTAGTACAATGCAGCTAGCCACAACTAGAGAGGAGTCCACACACCACATCTGGAGAAGAGCTCCACCACACATTTCAGCTATTGAGAAAAAGCCCTGTCCAATGCACCTAGAGAGGAGACCTCCACCACAATTAGAAACTTGACCACCTACCACAACTCGAGAGTTGAACCCCACAGCAACTAGAGAGGAGCCTTTTGGATAAAACGAAATTGGAAACCCCACCACAACTAGAGATCAGCACCTTGCACACAGCAACTAGAGTAATGCCTGCAACAACTTGAAGGAGCCACCACATCACAACTAAAGAGAAACCCACAGTACAGTGCAACTACACAGAACCCCTGGCCACAACTTGTGTGTTAACCATGCACCACAATGAGAGAGGAGCATGCAAACTACAAGGTAAATAGAGAGGAACCACTGAGTCCGTTGCTGCAACACGAGAGGAGCCACTGACCCCAGTGACAGAGGAACTCCCACCAAAGCTGGAGAGGTTTACCTTACCACACGTAGAGAGGTGACCAGGAAGACATCACACATAGAGCGGAGTTCCTCTGCTGCACATAGAGATGAGCCCCATGAAGTAACTCGAGAGGAGGCCCTCATAAGCAGAGAGGAAGCCCTCATAAGCAGAGAGGAACATCCATACAAAAATCTGTGAGGAACACCGAGTGACGAAAGAAAAGAGGAACTCCCTTCACAGCCACCCATCACCACCTAAGAGGAGAGTCCACTGAAATGCTAGAGGAGCCCCAAGTTCACAATCGCAACTGAAGAGAAGGGCTCCACTGCTATTCGAGAGAAGCCACAAGCCACAAGGTGAGAGCATGCCCCCAGACAACATACCTAGAGAGGAGTCACTCTGTGGGAGATATAGATGAGTCCCCCAACCACAATAAGGAGGCCCTGCACATTGCAATGAGAGTGAACTACCTGCAGATATTGCAGCTAAAGAGCCCATCACCATAAATAGAAAGGAGCCTGCACACCACAACTAGAGAGTAGGCCACTAGCACATCAAAACTAGAAAAGAGCAGCCACACCATAGCTAGAGATAATCCCTAACCACAACTAGAGAGGAGCTTGCACATCACAATTAGGATCAAACCCACCACAACTACAGAGTTGACCACAACCACAGCTAGAGTAAAGACCCATGCCAAAACAAGTGAGTAGCCACTGGGAAATAGCAACAAGAGAGGAGCCATACTGCACAACCCTGCTAGAGAAGAGTAGACCCAAGATAACTCGTGAGTAGGCTCCCCTGCAACTCAAGAGGAACCCTGAGTAACCTCCAACTAGAGAGGAACCTCGAGTTCCCTGCCACGGCTCGAGTGGAACCTTCAGACCTATACTGCAACTCGAGAGGAACCTTGAGTTTCCACTGCAACTCAAGAGGAGTTGTGAGTACTCTGCTGCAACTGGAGAAGGACCCCAAGTTTCTCTCTGAAACTCAAGAATAAACCTGTGTTCCCAACCGCAACTCAACTGGAGCCCCAGGCCCCCTGTTGCCACTTGAGAGGAACCCCGAGTTGCCTGCCTCAACTCAGGAAGAGGCACAATTCCCCAGGTGTAACTAGAGAGGAACCCCAAGTTAGCCCACTGTAACTCAAAAGGACCCCAAGCACCCTGCTGCATTTCGACAGGAGGCACCACCACAACACAAGAAGAGCTCTGAGCCCCTCACCTCAAGAGGAGCTCTCATGGAAAACTGAGACAAGACATCAGCAAAACTAGAGGAGCACCTTGCCACTACAAGAGAGGGACTCAGGCACACATTACTACAAGAGAGGAGCACTCACAGCACAATTAGAGAAGTGCAGCTCTCCAAAACTTGAGAGGAGCCCACATACCACACTTGGAGAACAGTCCCTCCTCACATTGCAACTATTGAGGAAAACCCCTGCCCAATGCAACTAGAGAGGAGACTCACCACCACAACTAGACAGTGGACCTCCACTTCAATTAGAGAGGAACCTGGATAAAACTAGATTGGAAATCCCACCACAGCTGGAGAGTATCCCCTTGCCCACAGCAAACAGAGTAACAACTGCAACAACTCAAAGGAGCCACCACACCAGAAACAGAGAGAAACCCCTAGTACAATGCAACTAGAGAGTGCCCCAGGTCACAACTAGTGTGTTGAACATGCTCCACAATAGGAGAGGAGCCGGCACCCCTAATCTTGACAGGAGTCCCCAGCATACTACAAAGATTGAAGAGCACCACTCCCCAATGCAACTAGAAAGGAACAACCGAGTACTTTGTTGCAACACGAGAGGAACCATTGGCCACAATGACAGAGGAGACGCCCACCAGAACTAGCGAGGTTTCCCCCACCACAGGTAGAGAGGTGTCCTCCAAGACATCACAAATAGATAGAATCCCCTCTGTAGCAAATAGAGAGGACCACCTTGAATTAACTCAAGAGGGGGCCCTCATAAGTTGAGAGGACCAACCACGATAAAAATTGTGAGGAATGCCTAGTGCCAAAAGAAGAGAGGAACCCTCTGCAGAGCCCCCCTCCCCTTACAACCTAAGAGGAGGGACCACTCAAAACTGAGAGAAGCCCCAAGTCCACAACCACAACTCAGGAGGAGGACTCCACCGCTTAAGTGAAGCCACCAGCGACAATGTGAGAGTATGCACACAGACATCATACCTAGAGAGGAATCAGTACACGGTAAATATAGATGAGTAAACTCCAACTCAAGAGGAAACACGAGTTCCTTGCCACAGTGCAAGGGGCTCCCTGAGTCCTATGCTGCACCTCGAGAGGAACCCCAAGTTCTTCAGTGCAACTCGAGAGGAACCCTGAGTTCCCCGCCTCAACTCGAGAGGAGGCCCAACTCCCCTGCTGCTACTTGAGAGGAACCCTGTGTTCCCCGTTGGAACTCAAGATAAGCATCAAGTCCCCTGAAGCACTTTGAGAAGATTCCTAAGACCACCACTGCAACTCAAGAGCAACCATGAGAATCCAGCTCAACTGAAGAGGAGCCCTATTCCCCTTCACAAGGACATCCCCCAGAAACAAAGACAGAGGAACTCTCCCACCAGACAGAGAGGATCTCCTCACCAAAATGAGAGCGGGGTCCCCAGGACATCGCACCTAAAAAGGAGTCACTTGGCCACAAATAGAGATGAGCCCACTGAAATATGTCGAGAGGAGCTCTGCAAAATTACAGAAGAGCAATCCCATGAAAAACTAGTGAGGAGACTCAGTGCCAGAAGTAGAGAGGACACCCCATCCCATGCAGGCAACCTACCACAACTCGGGAGGAAGCATCACCACAACTTGAGAGGAGCTCTGATTCCCGTGGCTCAACTAAAGAGGGGCTTTCCATGGAAACTGGAGAGGAACTCCTAGTTCCTCTGTACTCGAGCAGAACACCGAGTACCCTCCACAACTCAAGTGGAGCTCCAAGTCCACTGCTGCAACTCTTGAAGAACCCTGAGTTCCCTGCCACAATTCAAAAGGACCCCAAGCTGGCTGCTGCAACTCGAGAGGAGTTCTGAGTCCCCTTCCTCAACTCAAGAGGAGGTCTCACGGCAAATCAAGATAAGACTTCAGCGTTACTAGAGAGGAACACCGCACCATCACGAGAGTCGGGTCCAGGTCGTATCACTACAAGAGAGGAGCACCCACAGCACAATTAGAGAAGTGCAGCTCTCCACATCTACTGAGGAGCCCACACACCACATCTGGAGAAGAACCCCACTGCACATTGCAAATATTGAGGAAAACCCCTGCCCGTTGCCAATAGAGAGGAGACCCCCACCACAACTAGAGACTTGACCACCCACCACAACTAGAGAGTTGAACCTCACTGCAAATACAGAGGAGCCTTCTGGATAAAACTAGATTGGAAAACCCACCACAACTAGAGAGGAGCCCCTCACTGAAACTCGAGAGGAGTCCCAGATCTCGCCAGGATCTGCTGCCCCCTTTTAGAGTCCTGAGCTCCCACAGCATATTGATATGTGCTTCCTGAGACAAATAAAGAGGAGCCCACAACCTCAAGTACAGAGATGCTCTCACCACAACTCGAGAGCCCCGTGAACACCACAATTAGCTTGGAGTCCCCTGCCACAACAACAAGTTACACCCTGACACAATTAGAGAGGAGTGTGCATATCACAACTAGAGAGAAGTTACCCACAACTAGCAAGGAGCCCCTGGAAATTGACTTAGAGAGGAGCCCGCTGACACAACAAAAGACAAGCACTGCACCACAACTCCAGACGAGCCTACAATCCTCATGCAGTGAAGAGCCACATAGGCATTCCTCCTATTGAGGAAAAGCCCTTTCCAATAAACAAAGAAAGAAGCACTCTCAACACAACTACAGAGTTGACTACCCATCACAACGAGAGAGAGTCAACCCCAACAAAGTTACTGAGGAACCGCTAGTGCCAAAGGTGGAGAGGACCTCCCCTGTGAAGCCACCCACACCCCAACCAGAGAGGACACATCCCCGCAACTTAACAGGAGGCCTCCACCACAACTCAAGAGGAGCCCGCTGGACATCACACATAGAGTGGAGTCACTCTGCTGCTAATAAAGATGAACCTAACACCACAAGTAGAGGGAAGCGTGCACACTAAAGAGAATCGAACCCACTACAACTACAGAGTTGACCCCGACCATGATGATAGAGAAGTTCCATGCCAAAACTAGTGAGTATCCACCCAACATTGCAACAAGACAGTAGCCACCCTGCACATCTCTGCTAGAGATGTCTCCCCAAGACAACTCGAGAGGAGGTCCCTCCACAAGTTGAGAGGGACCCTGAGTACTCCTCCCAAACTTGAGAGAAACCCCAGGTTCCCCACCATAGCTTGAGTGGAACCCTGAGACCCACGCTGCAACTCGAGAGGAACACTGTGCTCCCATTTCATGTTGAGAGGAGCTCTGAGTTCCCTGCTGCAACTCGAAAGGAACCCCAAGTTTCCCTCCACAACTCAAGATAAACCCAGAGATCCCCACTACAACTAGAGAGGAGGCCCTCCTCTGCTGCAAATCGAGAGAAATCCCGAGTTACCCAGAGCAACTCAAGAAGAGCCCCAAGTCACCTGATGCAACTCGAGAGGCTTTCCAAGAGGAGCCAAACCCACCACAATCTGAGAGGAGCACTCTACCACAACAGGAGAGGAAGCCCCATACCACTTCTAAAGAGTAGACCACCGCTCCCCACCACAACTAGAGAGGAGTCTGCAAACCACAACTAGAGAGGAGCTGAAACAAAAATGTCAGTTGACCCCACCGCAAATGGAGTGGAGCCCAATGCATAACTATACAGTAGCGTACCACACATAACAATGAGGCAGGAGCCAGCTGCTAATCGCTACTAGAGAGGAGTTGCCCCATGCAGCTCAAGAGGAGGCCCAATTACAACTATACAAGTCACCTGTCTGAACACGAGAGGAACCCTGAGTCTTCCACCATAACTCTACAGGACCCCTATATCATCACAAGGAAGGAGCCCCTGGCAACAAAGAGAGGAATCCCCCACCAAAACTGGAAATGATTCCCCTGTCAAAATTAGAGAGGAGCCCTCTGGCACACTGCACCTAGAGAGGTGGCCCTCTGCCACAAATAGAGACATGGACCCTGACATAACTCAAGATGAGCCTCTCACCATTAGAGTGGAGCAACCCCGTGAAAACTAGAAAGGAGTCCCCAAAGTCACAAGTAGAACACTCTCCCAACAGAGAACCCCCAAAGGTTGCACCACCACAATTAGAGAGGAGCCCAGAGTTCCCACCTGAACTTGAGGGAAGACCTATGCCAAAACTCAACAGAAACCTATGGCCACAATGATAGAGGAACCCACTCGCCAAAACTGGAGATTTCCCCACCACCACCACAACTGGAGAGAAGAACCAGGACATCGCACCTAGAGAGGGCCCCCTCCACTGCAAATAGAGACGAGCCTCTGCTGCAAGTCGAATAGAATCCCCTACCACCGACAGAGAGGAATAACCTCGACATTACTAGAGAGTAGAAGTCACATGCAACTAGAGAGGAACCCCCTGAACGTCGACAATTGAGAGCAGCATTCTTGTACATTGCAATTATACAGAAGCTTCCTTTCAAAACTGGAAAGGAGGCTTCCATGGCAAAACTAAAGAGGAGGGGCCATGTGATAATTAGAGAGTAGGTTCATGGATATCGCACCTGAAAAGAGTGCCTGTGCACACTGCTACCAGAGAGCAAATCCTCTCCATATTTCGAAAGGAACATTCGAACTCAACTCTAGAGGTGACCTCTGCCCACCATAACTAGAGAAGAGCCCCACTAATACAACCCGAGAGGAGACTGCACAACACTAGAGAGGAGCCCACCAACAAAACTAAGAGTTGACCCCCCACACCAACTAGAGAGGAACCCCACGCTGCAGGTAGTTTAGCCACCAACACATCACAACAAAACAGAAGCCACCCTGCACATTGCTACTAGAGAGGAGCCACCCCGCCTCAACTTGAGGGGAACACCAAGTGTCATTACGCAACTCAAAAGGAGTCCCTCACCACAACTAGAGGGGAGCCCACACACTGCAACTAAAGAGGAGCCCACTCGGACACAACATGAAGAAAGGAGGCCCTGTGCCCCGCCCCTAGAGAGGGGCAATCTCATACACCACGTCTAGAGAGGAAGTTTCACACCACTACTAAAGAGTTGCCCCTCAAGCCACAAATAGAAATGAGCAAGCAAACTGCACCGAGAGAAGAGCCTCACAGCATTATGCAACAAGACAGGAGTTCCCAATCCAAAACTAGAAAGGACTTCCCCAGGCATAGCACAACTAGGGAAGTGCACCCCAGCACATCACAACTTTGAGCCCAACCGCCAAAACTAGAGGGCTGAATACATGCCAGAGCTAGATAGTTGATCCCCAGGTGCAATTAGTGAAGAGCACACTGCTGCAACTATAGAAGAACCCCCATCCCATATATCGCATCTAGAGTGTAAAACCACTGCCACAACTAGAGTGGACACCCCTGCCACAGGTAGATAGGAGCCGGCCCCACACATCACAGTTAGAGAAAAGTGCCCATGCCCATCAAAACTAGAGTGGAACTCCCACACGGATCACAATGAAAGAGGAGGCCAGCACTGCAATTAGAGAGGAGACCCATGCCATAATTAGAAATAAGCCCCTGTGAACATTGCCATTGGAGAGGAGCATACTCACACCCACACATCACAATTAGACAGAAGAACCCTGCCATGAGTAGAGAGGAACCCACCATGCTGAAACTAAAAAGGACTCCTTCTGCCACAACTATAGAGTAGCCTCCTGCAAATCACAGGAAAAAGGGCCTAGTCACATCACAGAGGATCCACCCCCATCACAATTTGAGAAGAACACTCTATTGCAAGTAGAGAGGAACCCAACTACCACAACGAAAGAAGAGCCTCCCCTGCCACAACTAGAGAGGAGTCTACAAATAACAACTAGAGAGGAGCTGAACCACCAAACATAAAGAGTGCACCCCTACTGCAGCTAGAGTAAAGCCCCATGCTGCAAGTAGACAGTAGCTTGCACACTGCAACTAGATAGGGACCAGCCTGCACATCACTACTAGAGAGGATCTGGCCCACTGAAGCTCGACTGAAGGATCCACCACAACTCTCAAGGAAGCCCGAGTCACCTGTGGTAACTCATGAGACACCAGGAGTTCCCTGCTGCAATTTGACAGAAGCACTTAGCTGTAACAAGAAAAGGAGCCACTGGCCAAAATGACAGAGGGGCTCCCCAGCAAAACTAGAGTGGAGTCCCGCAGGAGTTAGAGAGAAGATCCTTCTGCCCCAAATAGAGACAAGCTCCATGAAGTAAGTCGAGTGGAGTCCCTCACAACTAGAGAGCAGCAATCCCAATAATGTTAGTGAGGAACCCCTAGCACCAAAAGTAGAGAGGACCTCCCCCATGGAGGCACCCACACCCCAACCACAGAGGACACAGCCCCATAACTCAATAGGAGTCCGCTGGACATCACAGGGAGTAATGAGCTCTTCTGCTGCTAATAGAGTTGAACCTCACACCACAAAGAGAGAGGAGCTTGCACACCACAACTAGAGGAAATGGAAACCACCACAACTACAGAGTTGACCCTGACCACAACGACAGAGAAGTCCCAGGCCAAGACTAGTGAGTAGCCAACCGACATTGCAACAAGTAATGAGCTACCCTGCACGTCCCTACTAGAGATGAGTCGGCCCAAGACAACTCAAGAGGAGGCCCCACCACAAGTTGGGAGAACCCCTTAATAGGCCCCCAATTTGAGAGGAACACCGAGTTCCCCATCACGGCTTGTGTGGAACCCAGAGTCTTGCAGTGCAACACAAGAAGAACACTGAGTTCATACTGTGACTCGAGAGGAGATCTGAGTCTCCTGCTGCAACTCGAGAGGAACCCCAAGTTCCCTGCTGCAACTCTAGAGGAGGTCTGACTCCCTGTTGCAACTTGAGAGGAACCATGAGAATCCGCCTAAATTCAAGAGGAGCCCTATTCCGCATCACATTGAGAACCCCCGGCAACAAAGACAGAGGCACTCCCCTGCCAGAGCTGGAGAGGATGTCCTCACCACAACTCGAGAGGTGTCCCCAGGACATCGCACCTTAAAAGGAGTCACTCTGCCACAAATAGAGATGAGCCCACTGAAGCAGCTTGAGAGAATATCTTCAAAATTATAGAGGAGCAATCCTGAGAAAAACTAGTGAGGATTGCCCAGTGCCAAAATTGGAGATGATGCCCCACCCCACAGAGACCACCTACCAAAACACAAGAGGCAGTATCACTGAAACTCGAGAGGACCTTTGTGTCCCCTGTCTCACCTGAAGAGGATCCTTCCATGGCCATTCAAGAGGAACTCCTAGTTCCGCACTGTACATTAAAGGAACACTGAGTACTCACCACAAATCAAGAGGAGCCCTTGTCCACTGCTGGAACTTGACAAAAAAAAACCGAGTTCCCTGCTGCAACTCAAGAGGTGGCACCACCAGAACTCGAATGGAGCTCTGAGTGCCCTTCCTCAACTCAAGAGGCTCTCTCACAGTAAATCGAGAATAAGACTTCAGCACAACTAACCAGTAGCACCATGCCACAATTAGAGATGAGCCCACACCACACCTGGAGAAGAACCCCACTGCACGTTGCAACCACTGAGGAAATCCCCTGCACAATGGAACTAGAGGGGAGACCATCACCATCACTAGAGACTTGACTACCCACCACAACAAGAGTGTTGACCCCCACTGCAAATAAAGAGGAGCCTTCTGGATAAAACAAAATGGCAAACCCCACCACAACTACAGAGTAGGCCCTTGCCCTCAACAAATAGGATAACGACTGCAACAACTCGAAGGAACTACCACACCACAACTAGAGAGAAATTCCTAGTACAGTGCAACTAGTGAGAGCCCCTGACCACAACTAGTGTGTTCACCACATGACACAGCATGAAAGGAGCTTGCAAGCACATCTGAAAAAGAGTTCCCCACAAACCACAGTGATTGAGGAACACCATTGCCCAATGCAAGTAGAGAGGCACCACTAAGTCCTCTGCTGCAAAATGAGAGGAACCAATGTCCAGAATGACTGAGAAGCCCCCCACCAAAACTGGAGAGATTTCCCCCATCACAAGCAGAGAAGAGTCCACAAGATATCACACACAGAAAGGAGTGCCTCTGCAACATATGGAGATATGCCTCCTGACGTAAATAGAGAGGAGGCCCTCACAAATAGAGAGGAACAACCATGCTAAAATCTGTAGGAACATCTAGTGCCAAAAGAAGAGAGGATCCCCTTCAGATCCTCTCATCACAACCTTAGAGGAGAGTCCACTGCAACTTGAGAGGAGCCCCGAGGCCAGTGCCACAAGTCAAGAGAAGGACACTGCTACTTCTTCAGAGAAGTCACCAGCCACAATGAGAGAGGAGGCCTCCAGATGTTATATGTAGAGAGAAGTCACTCTGTGGCAAATAAAGATGAGCCCCACCACCACCACAAGAAAGGAGGCCCCCGCACTTTGCAATGAGAGAGAAGTCCACACAGATATTTCAACTAAAGAGCCCCTTACCATAACTAGAAAAGAGACCACACATCGCAACTAAAGAGTAACCCACCAGCAAACCACAACTGGAAAGGAGCAGGTACACAACAGCCAGAGATAATTGCCCATGACAGCTAGAGAGGAGCCCCCACTGATATTGGAGAGGATCTCACCAGCACACTGCAACTGGAAAGAAACACCCATGCCACATGTAGAGAGGAGTCAACAACAACTAGAGACCCCCACTGAAATTCAAGAGGAGCCCCTTTGCTTCATCTCAACAGGATCTGTTGCCTCTTTTTAGAGGAGCCCGAACGCCCACAGCAAATGGATATGTGCCTCCTGACATCAATAGAGAAGAGGCCACCACCTCAAGTACAGAGATACCCACAACACAACTAGAGATTCCTGTGAAGACCAAAACTAGCATGGAGTCCCTGCCACAACAAGAAACTTGCACCCTGCCACAACTAGAGCGGAGCCTGCACATCACAACTAGAGAGAAGTCCCCCACAACTAGACAGGAGCCCCTGGAGTTCAACTTAGAGAGGAGCCCGCCAGCACAATGATACACAAGCCTCCCACCACAACTCCAGAGGAGCCTGCATTCCTCATGTGGAGGAGAGCTCCATACAAACTGAAACTATTGAGGAAAAGCCCCACAAACATAACTAGAGAGGCACTTCCTTACCACAACTAGAGAAATGACCACTCATCACAAAGAGAGAAGTTGAAACTCAAAATTAGTGAGGAAACCCTAGTGCTACAAGTAGAGAAGACCCATCACCATGGAGCCCCCGCATGACAAACACGATAGCAGGCACAACAGCAACTCAAGAGGAGGCCCGAGTACCTGCAGGAACTCTAGAGGAGCCCCGTGATGAAACTCGAGATGCTCCATGCAGCAACTCGAGAGGTGCCTCCTACTACAACTAGAGAGAAGCCCAGCCACAAATTAAGAGCACCACACACCCTGTAACAATCTTAGAGCTCCCTGCCACACCTGGAAAGGAGCACCTGTTCACAACTAAAGATGAACCTGCAAACCACAACTAGGGAAAAGGCCCCCCAAAATAGAGAGGAGCTCCCAATTGGATCAGAATAAGAGCAGAGCCAAACACAACTTGAAGGGAGAACCCCACCACAAATAGGCATTAACATCGCGGAACATCACCACTAGAGATGAGCACATCCACATATGACAATTAAATATAACCCCCCTGTGATGAATAGAGAGGAGACCAACACATCACAACTAATGAGGATGCACCCTGCCACAGCTAGAGAGTGCCCTCCTTCACTTCACAACTGGAAAATGTGTCCCTTCACATGACAAGCAGAGAGAAACCACCCCAACCATGGTTCGAGAGGAGCATTCTACCGCAACTAGAGAGGAACCCCCATACCACAACTAAAAAGAGTAACCCCACCACAACTAGAAGAGTCTGCAAACCACAACAACAGAGGAGCAGGAAAAAAAAAAAAAAACAACTGTCAGTCTAACCCCACTGCAACTAGAGTAGATCATGCCTTAACAATACAGTAGCCCACTGCACATCACAACTACACAGGAGCCAGCCTGCTAATCACTCCTACAGAGGAGCTGTAGTATGCAGCTCGAGAGCAGGCCTCACCACAACTATAAAGGAACACCAAGTCACCTGTGGAATTTCAAGTGGATCCCCGGGTCACCCAATGCATCTTGACAGGAGCCCGATGCTGTCACAAGGAAGGAGCCCTCGGCGACAAAGACAGAGGAGTTCCCACCCAAACTGGAGAGGATTCCCTGGTCAGAACTAGAGAGGAACCTTCTGTCACATTGTGCCTAGAGAGGAGCCCCTCTGCTGCAAATAGATACAAGGCCCCAGAAGTAAACCAAGATGAGCCTCTCACAACTACACCAGGGCCATAACCTGGACACTAGTGAGAAACCCCCAATGCCACAAGCAGAGAGAACACCCTCCCCACAGAGAACCCCCAGAGGTGGCACCACTGCAACTAGGGAGATGCCCCTCCTGAACTTGAGACAAGGCCTATGCCACAACTCAAGAGAAGTCCATGGCTATAACGACAGAGGAGCTCATCCAGCAAAACTGGAGAGTGTCCCCAAACCACAACTAGAGAGGTGATCCTGGACATTACACCTAGAAAGAGTCCCCTCCACCGCAAATAGAGGTGAACCCCTCCTGCAAGTTGAGTAGATTCCCCTACCACCATCAGAGAGGCACATTCTTGCCACAGCTAGAGAGTAGACCCTATGCTGCAACTAGAGAGCAGCCCCCTGAACACTGACACTTGAGAAGAGCATTCCCGCACATTGCAATTAGACAGAAGCCTCCTTCCACAACTGGAGAGGGGGTCCCCACTCCACAACTAAAGAGGAGGGGCCATGCCAAAATTAGAGAGTAGGCTCGCGTATATCACAAAAGAGTGCCTGTGCACATTGCTACCCGAGAGGAAACCCCCACCACAATCAGAAAGGAAAAATCTACTGCAACTCTAGAGGTGCCCACCACACATCACAACAATAGAAGAGCCCCCCCACAACACAACTTGAGAGGAGCTTGCACACTATAACTGAAGAGGAGCCCACCCGACACAACTAACAGCTGACTCTCCACACCAACTAGAGAGGAGCCCCATGCCATAGGTTGTGTAGCCACCCACACACCGAAACTAAACAGAAGCAAACCTGCACAATGCTACTGGAGAGGAGCCACCCCACCACAGCTCGAATGAAGGCACCACCACAACTCGAGAGGAACACGAATTCCCCCAATGCACATCGAGAGGAGTCTCCCACCAAAACTAGAGAGGAGCCCACCCAGATACCACAAGTAGAAAGGAGGCCTCACACCCTGTAACTCGAGAGGAGCAATCTCACACACCACATCCAGAGAGGAGGCTCTACACCACTACTAGAGAGTAGCCCCTCAAGCTACAAATAGAAATGAGTCTGAAATTGAACCTGGAGAAGAGCTGCACAGCACAATGCAACAAGACACGAGTTCCCACTTCACAATTAAACAGGACTTCTCCAGGCACAGAACACTGAGGGAGGACCACCCCGTCATGTCACAACTAGAGGGAAGCCCAACAGCTAAAACTAGAGTTGAATGCACACCACAACTAGATAGTTGACCCTCAGGCACTAGTGAGGAGCACAATGCAGAAAACTAGAGAGGTTCCATCTCCCCCCATATATCACAACTAGAGTGGAGCACCACCTCCACAACTAAATGGACACCCCTGCCACAGGTAGATACAAGCCCTCCCCACACAGCACAATTAGAGAAAAGTGCCCATGCACATCACAACTAGAGTGGAACTCCCACATGGATCATTACAATAGAAGAGGGCAACGCTGGGACTAGAGAGGAGACTTCTTTCACAACTAGAGATAAGCACCCCTGAACATCGTCATTAGAGAGTAGCACACCTACACATCACAATTAGACAGAAGCCCCCTGTGATGAGTAGACTGGAGCCCACCATGCCATAACTAAAGAGGACTTCCACTGCCACAACTAGACAGTAGCCTCCTACTATCGTAACTAGAAAAAGCATCCCTTCAGTTCACAACCAGAGAGGAGACACTCCCAGCACAATTTTGAGAAGAGTATTCTACTGCAATTAGAGAAGAGCCCAATTACCACAACTAAAGAGAACCCCTCCCCCACCACCGCAACTAGAAAGGAGTCTGCAATTGAGATTTAGAGAGGAGTCACTGCACCACCAATAAAGAATGGACCCCCATTGCAACTAGATTGGAGCCCCATATAGCAACTAGACAGGAACCAGCCTGCATTTTGCTACTAGAGAGCATCTGCCCCACTGCAATTCGAGAGGAGGCTCCACTGCAACTCTAAACAAACCACAAATAAACTGCTGTAACTCAAGGGGAACCCCGGGTTCCCCACTGCAACTTTACAAAAGCCCTATGCTGTAACAGGAAAGGAGCCCCTGGCAACAATGACAGAGGAGTCGCTCCCCCAAAACTGAAGTGGATTCCCCTGGCACAAATAGTGGAGTCACCCAGGACATAACACCTAAAGAAAAGCCACTCTGTCACAATAGAGATGAGCTCCCTGCAGTAAGTTGTGTGGAACCCCTCACAACTAGAGAGAAGTGACCCCACTAAATATTGGTCAGGAATCCTAGCACCAAAAGTGGAGAGGATCTCCTCTGTGGAGCCACCCACACTCCAAGAAGAGAGGACACAGGCCCACAACTCGAGAGGAGCCCTCCACCACAACTCGAGAGGAGCCCAGTGGACATCACACATAGAGAGGAGCCCCTCTGCTGCTAATAGAGACGAACCTCACACCACAACTGTAGAGAATCTTGTACAGCACAACTAGAGAAAATCGAACCCACCACAAACACAGACTTGACCCCGACCACAACTAGAGAAAAAACCCATGCCAGAATTAGTGAGTACCCACCCACACACTACTGCAAGACAGGAGTACATCCTGTACATGCCTGCTAGAGACAAGTTGCCCCTAGACAGCTATAGAGAAAGCCCCACTGCAACTGGAGAGGCACACTGCATCCCCCACCACAGCTCTAGTGTAACCCTGAGTCCTGCACTGCAACACAAGATGAATCGCGAGTTCCCGCCAAAACTCCAGAGGAGCTCTGAGTCCCTGGCTGCAAGTCAGAGTTTCCCACCACATCTCAACAGGAACACTAAGTTCCTCACCTCAACTCAAGAGGAGGTCCAACTCTGTTGCTGCCACTCAAGAGGAACCCCGAGTTCCCTGTTACAATTCAAGACAAGCCTCAATCCCCCTGATGCATCTCATGAGGGTCCTAAGACCCCCACTCCAAATCAAGAGTGAGGATCTACCTCAATTCAAGAGGAGCCCTATTCCGAATCAAGAGGGTGGCCCCCGGCAACAAAAACAGAGGTACTTCCTCTCCAGAGCTGGAGAGGTTCCAATCACCGCAACTAGAGAGGTGCCCCCAGGACATTGCACCTAAAAAGGAGTCCCACTTCTGTAAATAGAGCTGAGTAAACTGAAGTAACTTTAGAGGAGACCCTCAAAATTAGAGAGTAGCAATCCCACCAAAAACTACTGAGGAGACCCCTGTACCAAAAGTAGAGAGGACTGCTCGCCCCACGAAGACACACACCCACCACAACTCGAGAGGAGCTCTGAGTCCCCTGCCTCAACTCAAGAGGAGCCTTGCACGGCAAGTCGAGAGGAACTCCGAGTTGTGTGCTGTATTTGAGAGGATTATCGAGTAAGCACCACAACTCGAGAGGATCCGCAAGTACACTGCTGCAACTCGAGAGGAACCCAGAGTTCACCACCACAACTCTAAAGGAACCTGAGCCCCTGTGGCAACTCGAGAGGAACTCCGAGTTCACCGACACAACTCGAAAGGGCCTGGAGCCCCCTACTGAAACTCAAGAGGAGGCACCACCAGAACTCGAGAGGAACTCTGAGTCCCCTGCCTCAACTCAAGAGGAGTTCTCATGGCAAATCGAGATAAGACCTCAGCACAACTAGAAAGGAGCACCACGCCACCACAAGAGAGGAGCCCAGGCAGACAAAACTACAAGAAAGGAGCACCCACGGCACAAATATAAAAGTGCAGCTCAAGACAACTAGAGAGGAGACCACATACCATACTTGGAAAAGTTCCCCACCCCACGTGCCTACTGTTGAGGAAAATCTCTGCCAAATACAACTAGAGAGGAGACCCACACCACAACTAGAGACTTGAACACCCACCACAACTAGGGTGTTGACCCCCAGGGCAACTAGAGAGGAGTGTTCTGGATAAAACTAGATTGGAAAACCCACCACAACTAGAAAGGGGTACCTTGCCAACAGCAACTAGAGTAACGATTGTAACAACTCAAAGGAGCCACCACACCACAACTAGAGAGAAACCCCTAGTAAAGTGCAACTAGAGAGAGCTCATGGTCACAGATAGTGTGTTGAACCCGGGCCACAACCAGAGGGGAGGCTGCACATTGCATCTGGAGATGAATCTGAAACATATTGCAAAGATTTAGGAACACCACTGTCCAAGACAACTAGACAGGAACCACCAAGTCCTTTGCTTCAACAGGAGAGGAGTCAGTGACCACAATGACAGAGGAGTCCCCCACCAGAACTGGAGAGGTTTCCTCCACCACAAGTAGAGAGGAGTCCACCAAGACATCACACATAGAGGAGTCCCTTTGAAGCAGATAGAGACGAGCAACCTGAAGTAACTCTAGACGAGGCCCTCACAAGTAGAGAGGAGCAACCACATTAAAAGTTGTGAGAAACACCTAGGGCCAAAAGAAGTGAGGACCCCCATTGCAGAAACCCTCATCACAACCTAAGATGAGGGACCACTGCAACGCAGGAGAAGCTCCAAGTGAAAGTTATAACTCAAGGGAAGACTCCACCCCTACCCAAGAGAAGCCACCGGCCACAATGCGAGAGGATGCCCCCCCAAAATCATGACAAATATAGTTGATCTCTCCCACCACAACATGCACTGTATACTGCAATGAGAGTGAACACCTTTCACATATTGTAACAAAGAGTCCCTCACCATAACTAGAAAGGAGCCCACATACTGCAACTAGAGAGTAGCCCACCAGCACACCACAACTAGAAATGAGCAGCCACACCACAGCTAGAGATAACCCCCACCACAACTAGAGAGGAGCCCCCATTGATATTTGAGATGAGCTCACCAGCACACTACAACCTAGAAAGAAACCTCCATGCCACAAAAAGAGAAGAGTCACGAAACATAACTAGAGAGGAGTCCCCCACCACTGAAACTCGAGAGGAGACCCATGCTTCCTCTCCATACAATCCTCTCCCTTGTTTTAGAGGAGCCCTGCACCCCCACAGAAAATTGATATATGCCTCCTGAGACAAACATATAGGAGCCCACCACCGCAAGTACAGAGATGCCCCCACCACAACTTGAGAACCCCTTGAACACCACAACTAGCTTGCTGTCCCCTGCCACAATAAGAAAGTTGCACCTTGCCACAACTAGAAAGGAGCCCGAACATCCCAACTAGAGAAAGGCCTGCACAACTAGACAGGAGCCCCTAGAAATCGACTTAGAGAAGAGGCTGATGGCACAAGAATACACAAGCCTTCTACTACAACTCCAGAGAAGCCTGCATTCCTCATATGGAGAAGAGCCATATACACACTGCAATTATTGAGGAAAAGGCACACCCAACACAACTAGAGAGAATCTTCCTCTCCACAGCTAGAGAGTTGACTGCCCATCACAACTAGAGAAAGTCAACTCCACCAAATTAGTGAGGAAACCCTAGTGCTAAAACTAGAGAAGATGCCTCACCCTGGAGCCCCGCACATGACATACACGAGAGGAGGCCCAACCACAACTCAAGAGGAGGCCCGAGTACCCTGCAGAAACTCTAGAAGAGCCCTACAACACAAGTTGAGAGAAGCCGCTGTCCACAACGAAAGAGGAACCCTCTGGACTTCACATCTAGAGAGGAGCCAATACACTGCAAATACATACAAAGCCCACACCACAACTAGAGAGGAGATCCCCTTCACATCACAATGAGAGGAGGGCCCTCAGACATCACAACTGAAGAAGAGCACCTCGCCGCACCTCGAGTGGAGCATGAGCACTGCAACTAAAAACAGGCCACCATTTTACATCTATAGAGAAGTCCACCACTGAACTTGGAGAGGAGCTGCCCACTGACTTAAGAGTAGCTCACCAGCACACCACTAGTAGAAAGGAGGCACTATACCACAGCTAGAGAGGAGTCCCCCACCATAATTACAGATGAGTCTCCCACAAAAACTCCAGAGGAGCCACCTACAACAAATCAAGAGGTGCCTCCCACTACAACTAGAGAGGAGTCTCAGACACAAATTGAGAGCTAGCTGTACCCTGCAACTAGCTTAGAACCCCCTGCCACAACTAGAAAGGAGCACCCCTCCAAAACTAGCGAGGAGCCTGCACACCATAACTAGAGATAAAGTCCCCACAACTAGAGAGGAGCTCCCACTCACATCGTAATAAGAGAGGAGCCCCACACCAAAACTATAGGGCAGAATCCCACTTTAGGAGACACTAGCCCCACTGAACTTTGCCACTAGAGAGGGGTACACTCACACATTACAATTAAATGTAAGTCCTCTGTCTTGAATATAGAGGAGCTCAACATGCCACAACTAAGGAGGGTGCCCCCTGTCTTAACGAGAGAGTATGCTGCTTCACATCACAACTGGAAAAAAGTGCCCCTTCACATCACAAGCAGAGGGGAGCTACCTCCACCTCAATTCGAGAGGAGCACTCTATCACTACTAGACAGGAACCTTCATACCACAACTAAAGAGGAGCACACCCCCCACCATCACCACAACTAGAGAAGAGTCTGCAAACCAAAACTACTGACAAACTGAAACAAATACATCATTGACCTCCACAGCAACTAAAGTGGAGCCACATGCCATAACTATACAGTGAAAGTGAAAGTGAAGTCACTCAGTCATGTCTGACTCTTTGCGACCCCATGAACTGTAGCCTACCAGGCTCTTCCGTCCATGGGATTTTCCAGGCAAGAATACTGGAGTGGGTTGCCATTTCCTTCTCCAGGAGATCTTCCTAACCTAGGGATTGAACCCGGGTCTCCCACATTGTAGGCAGATGCTTTACTGTCTGAGCCACCAGGGAAGTCTATACAGTAGCCTACCACATATCACAAGTAGCCAGGAGAGAGCCTGATAATCGCTATTAGAGAACAGCTGCCCCACACAGCTTGAGGAGTTTCCTCCACAACTTTAAAGGAACCCCAAGTTACCTATCGCAATTCGAGAGGAACCCTGAGTTCCTCACCTCAATTCAACAGGAACCCTATGCCGTCACAAGGAAGGAGCCCCAGGCGATAAAGACAAAGGAGGGGACCCACCAAAATTTTAGAGGATTCCCCTGCCAAATCTTGAGTGGAGCCCTCCAGCACATTGCACCTAGAGAGAAGCTCCTCTGCCACAAATAGAGGTGAGGCCCCTGAAGTAACTCAAGAGGACCTCCTCACAACTACAGTGGAGCAAACCCATGAAAACTAATGAGAATTCCCCAATGCCACAAGTAGAGAGAACACCCACCCCACAGAGAACCACCAGAGGTGGTACCACCACAACTAGAGAGATGTCCTGAGTCCCCTCCTGAAATTAAGAGGAGGCCTATGCCACAACTCAAGAAAAGCCCATGGCCACAACGACATAGGAGCCCACCTGGCAAAACTGGAGAGTGCCCCCCCCCCCAACTAAAGAGATTATCTCGGACATCGCACTTAGAAAGCATCCCCTCCACTGCAAATAGAGACGAACCCCTCCTGCAAGTTGAGTAGATTCCCCTACCACCATCAGAGCGGCGCATCCTTGTCACAGCTAGAGAGTAGACGCTCCACCACAATTCAAGAGGAACATGAAGTCCCTTGACACACATCAAGAGGAGTCTCCCACCACAATTAAAGAGGAGCCCACACATGGAAACAAGAGAGGAGCTCACCACATGTAGGAAGGAGGCCAAGCACCCCATAACTAGAGAGGAGCAATTTCACACACCACATCTAGAGAGGAGGCTCTACATCACTTCTAGAGAGTAGCCCCTCAAACTACAAATAGAAATGAGCCAGCAAATTGAACCTGGAGAAGAGCTACACAGCATAATGCAACAAGACGGGAGTTCCCACTCCACAACTAGACTGGACTGCCGCAGGCACAGCACTAAGGTGGACTACCCCAGCACATCACAACTAGAAAGAAGCCCAACCGCCAAAGCTAGAGAGTTGAATATATGCTATAACTAGATAGTTGACCCTCAGGCACAACTAGCGAGGAGCACACTGCCAAAACAGAGAAGTGCTACCCCCCTCCCCACCGTACATTGAAACTAGAGTGTAGTACCACCACAACTAGAGTGGACACTCCTGCCACAGGTAGATACGAGCCCTCCCCACACATCACAATTAGAGAAGAGTGCCCATGCACATCACAACTAGAGTGGAACTCTCACATGGATCATAACGATAGAGGAGGGCAATGCCAGAACTAGAGAGGAGACCTCTTCCACAACCAGAGATAAGTGCCCCCGAACATCGCCACTAGAAAGAAACATACCCACACATCACAATTAGACATAAGTCCCCTGCAATGAGTAGAGTGGAGCCCACCATGCCACAACTAAAGAGAACTCGCACTGCCACAACTATATTGTAGCCTCCTGCTATGGTAACTGGAAAAAAGCATCCCTTCACTTCACAATCAGAGAGGAGCCACTCCCAGCACAATTTTGAGAAGAGCACCCTACCACAAATAGAGAAGAGCCCAACTACCACAACTAAAGAGAAGTCCCTGTGCTACAAATAGAGTGGAGTCTGCAAAGGAGATCTAAGAGGAGCCGCCTCACCACAAGTAAAGAATGGACCTCCACTGCAACTAGATGAAGCCCCATGCTGCACCTAGACAGGAGCCAGCCTGCATTTTGCTACTAGAGAGCATCTGCCCCACTGCAGTTCGAGAGGAGGCTCCACCACAACTCTAAAGAAATCCTGAATAATCTGATGCAACTCAAGGGGAACCCCGAGTTCCTCACTGCAATTTGACAAAAGCCCTATGCTGTAACAGGAAAAGAGTCCCTGGCCACAATGACAGAGGTGCCCCTCTGCCAAAACTGAAGCAGATTCTCCGGGCACAAATAGTGGAGTCACCCAGGACATAACACCTAAAGAGAAGACCCTCTGCTGCAAATAGAGATGAGCTCCCTGAAGTAAGTCGATTGGAATCCCTCAAAACTAGAGAGAAGCAACCCCATTAATATTAGTGAGGAACCCCTAACGCCAAAAGTAGAGAGGACCTTCCCTGTGAAGCCACCCACATCCCAAGCAGAGAGGACACAGCCCCACAACTCGAGAGGAGCCCTCCACCACAACTCAAGAGGAGCCCGCTGGATATCACACATAGAGAGGATCCCCACTACTGCTAATAGAGACGAACCTCACACCACAACTATAGGAAATCTTGTACATCACAACTAGAGAAAATTGATCCCACCACAAGAACAGAGTTGACTCCTACCACAACTAGAGAAAAAAATCCATGCCAGAACTAGCGAGTAGCCACCCACACATTGCCACAAGACAGGAGCCATCCTGCACATCCCTGTTAGAGATGAGTCAGCCCTAGACAACTCTAGAGGAAGCCGTACTGCAATTCAATAGGCACACTGTATTCCCCACCATGGCTCTAGTGTAACCCTGGGTCTGGCACTGAAACTTGAGAGGAAACTTGAGTTCCTGCCACAACTCGAGAGGGTCTCTGAGTCCCCTAGATCAACTCAAGAGGAGCATCCCATGGCAACTCCAGAGGAACTCCAAGTTCCACGCTGTACTCGAGAGAAACACTGAATTCCCATTGCAATTCGAGAGGAGACCTGATTCCACTACTGCAACTCGAGAGGAACACCAGGTTCCATGCCTCAGCCTGAGAGGAGGCCCAACTCCCCTGCTGCAACTCGAGAGGAGCCTTGAGTTCCCTATTGCAACTCGAGATGAGCCCCAAGCCCCATGATGTAACTCAAGAGGATTCCCGATACCGCCAATGCAACTAAAGAGGAACGATGAGAATCTGCCTCAATTGAAGTCGAACCCTATTCCACATCATGAGGAGAGCACCCAGCAACAAAGAAAGAGGCACTCCCCTGGCACAGCTGGAGAGAATCCCATCATCACATCTAGAGAGGAGCCCCTAGGACATTGCACCTAAAAAGGAGTCACTCTACCACAAATAGAAATGAATCCACTGAAGTAACTCAAGAGGAGCCCAGAATGCCCTGGTGCAACTCGAAGGACCCTCAGCCCCCAGCTGCAACTCGAAAGGAGGCAGCACCAGAACTCGAGAGGAGCCCCAAGGCCTCTCAAGAGGAGCTATCACAGCAAATTGAGATAAGATCTCAACACAATTAAACAGGAGCACCACGCCACCACAAGAGAGGAGCCCAGGCACACATCTCTACAAGAGAGGAGACACCCAGGGCACAATTAGAGAAGTACAGCTTGCCACAACTAGAGAGGAGACCACACACCACATCTGGAGAAGACCGCACATTGCAACTATTGAGGAAAACCCCTGACCAATGCAACTAGAGAGGAGACCCCCACAACAACTAGAGAATTGACCCACACTGCAACTAGAGAGGAGCCTTCTCAATTAAACTCGGTTAGAAAGCCCACCACAACAAGAGAGTAGCCCCTTGCACACTGCAACTACAGTAACAACTAAAACAACTCGAAGGAGATACCACATCACAACTAGAGAGAAACCCAGGTACAGCGCAATTAGAGAGAGCCCCTGGCCTCAAATAGTGTGTTGACAATGAGCCACAGTGAGAGACGAGCCTGCACACCGCATCTGGAGAAGAGTCTCCTGCATACCACAATGACAGAGGAACACCAATGCCCAACACAACTAGAGAGGAACCACCGAGTCCATTGCTGCAACACAACAGGAGCCACTGGGGACAAGGACAGAGGAGACCCCACCAAAACTGGAGAAGCTTCCCCCATCACCAATAGACAGGAGACCACCAAAGCATCAAACTTAGAGAGGAAACATTCGGCTGCAAACAGAGAAGACCTCCCTGAAGTAACTCGAGAGGAGGGCCCTCACAAGTAGACAGGATCAACCACGCTAAAATTTATGAGGAACACCTACTGCCAATGAAGAGCAGAGGCCTCTGCAGAGGCCCCCATCACAACCTAAGAGGAGGGACCACTGCAACTTGAGAAGAGCTCCGAGTCCACTGCCACAACTCAAGAGGAGGACTCCTCCACTACTCAAGAGAAGCCAGAGGGCACAATGAGAGAGTATGCACCCCAGATATCACACCTAGAAAGGATTCACTCTGTGACAAATATAGAAGAGCCCCCACCACAACAAGAAAGGAGGCCCTTGCAGATTGCAATGAGAGAGGACCCCCCTCAGATACTGCAACTAAAGTGTCCCTCACCATAACTAGAAAGGAGTCTGCATACCACAACTAGAGATTAGCCCACCAGCACACAACTAGAAAAGAGCATCCACACCATGGCTAGAGATAATCTCCCACCACAACTAGAGAGAAACCACCACTGATGCTTGATATGAGCTCACCAGCACACTGCAACTAGAAAGAAACACCCGTGTCACAGATGTAGAGGAGTCCCTGACCACAACTAAATAGGAACCCCCCATTGAAACTCGAGAAGAGCCCCCTGCTTCATCTCAAAAGGATCTACTGCCTCCTTTTAGAGGAGCCCTGAGCCCCCACACCAAATCAATATATTCTGACTGAGAAAAACACAGAGGAGCACACTACTGCAATTACGTAGTTGTGCCTACCACAACTGGAGAGTCCTTGAATATCCCAAGTATCTTGGAGTACCCTGCCACAACAAGAAACTAGCACCTTACCACAACTAGAGTGGAGCATGCACATCAAAATTAGAGAGAAGCCCCTGACGACTAGACAGGAGCTCCGGGAAATCGTCTCTTAGATGAGCCCACCGGCACAATAGGGAAGCCTCTGTATATAGCTCCAGAGGAGCCTACATTCCTCATGCGGAGAAGAGCCCCATTCACTGCAACTATTGAGGAAAAGCCCCTCCCTACGTGACTAGAGAGGAGCTCACTCACCACAACTAGAGATAGAACACCCATCACAACTAGAGAAGGTAAACTCCACCAAAATTTCTGAGGAACTCTTAGCACCAAAGGTAGAGAGAACCTCCACAGTGCAGCCACCCCTTCCCCAACCAGAGAGGACACAGTGGCATAAATCCAGAGGAGTCCTCCACCACAACTCGAGAGGAGCCCACTGAACATCACACATAGAGAGGGACCCCTCTGCTGCTAATAGAGATGAACCTCACACCACAACAAGAGAGGAGCTTGCACACCACAACTAGAGAGAATCAAATACATCACGACTACAGAGTTGATCCCGACCATTTCTAGAGTAAAGACCCATGCTAAAACTTGTGAGTATGCACCCACACATTGCAACAAGACAGAAACCGCCCTGTACATCCCTGCAAGAGAAGAGATGCCCCAAGACAAGTCGACAGGAGGCCCCATGGCAACTCAGGATGAACCCTGAACACTCCTCCCAGCTCGAGAGGAACCCCGAGTTTCCCGCCATGGCTTGAGTGGAACCCTGTGTCCCACGCTACAACTTGAGAGGAACCCTGAGATCTTGCCACAACCCTAGAGGAGCTCTGAGTCACCTGCTGCAACTTGACAGGAACCCTGAGTCTCCCACCACTACTCGAGAGGAATCCTACATTCCCACTCGAAACTTGAGTGGAGCCCCAAACCACTATTTTAACTCAAGAGGAACCCCGAGTCTCCCACCACAACTAGCGAGGAAACCTGAGTTCCAAGCCACAATTTGAGAGGGGGCCTGACTCCCCTGCTGCAACTCAAGAGGAACCCCGAGGTCCGAATCACAGCTGGAGACGAGTCCCAAGCCCCCTGATGCAACTTGAGAGGATTCCAAATGTCCCCAACGAAACTCAAGAGAACTGTAAGAATCCGCCCTAATTCAAGAGGAGCCATATTCTGAATCATAAGGGGAGCCCCCAGCAACAAATCAGTGACACTCCCCCGCCAGAGTTGGAGAGGATCGCCTCACCACAACTAGAGAGGAAGCCCCAGGACATCTCACCTAAAAAGGTGCCACAAATAGAGAGGAGCACACTGAAATAACTCGAGAGAATCTCTCACAATTATGAAGGAGAAATCCCGTAAAAAACAAGTGAGGAGGACCCAGTACCAAAACTAGAGGGGACTCCCCACCCATGGAGACAATCCATCACAACTCTAGAGGAGACAAAATGAAACTCAACAGGAGCTTTGAGTCCCCTGCCTCAACTCAAGTGGAGCCTTCCACGGCAACTCAAGAGGAACTCTGAATTCCAGGCTGTAATTGAGAGGAACAAGTACCCACTGCAAATCGAGAGAAGCCCTGAGCCCATTGCTGCAAATGGAGAGGTGGCACCAAAAGAACTCGAGAGGAGTTCTGAGTTCCCTGCCTCAACTCAAGAGGAGCTATCATGGCAAATCCAGGTAAGACCTCAGCACAACTAGAGAGGAGCACCACGCCACCACAAGAGAGGAACCCAGGCATACATCACTACAAGAGAGGATCACCCTCAATTAGAGAAGTGCAGCTTGCCACAATTAGAGAGGAGCCCACACACCACATCTGGTGTAGAGCCCCACCACACATTGCAACCTCTGTCCAATGTAATTAGAGAGGAGACCTCCACCACGAGTAGAGACTTGACCACCCATTACAAATAGAGAGTTACCCAACTGTGACAAGAGAGGAGCCTTCTGGATAAAACTGTATTGGAAACCCCAGCACAACTAGAGAGCAGCCTCTTGCCAATAGCAAATAGAATAACAAGTGTAACAACTCAAAGGAGCCACCACACCTCAAATAGTTAGAAACCTCTAGTACAGTGCAACTAGGGAGAGCCCCTGGCCACAACTAGTGTGTTGACTAGGTGCCACAATGAGAGAGGAGCCTGCATACCACAGCTGGACAAGAGGCCCCACATCCCACAATGACTGAGGAGCAACACTGCCTAACGCAACTATAGAGGAACCACCGAGTCCTGTGCTGCAACATGAGTGGAGCCACTGGCCACAATAACAAAGGAGCTACCCACCAAAACTGGAGAGGTTTCCTCAGCCACAAGTAGAGAGGAATCCACCACGACATCACACATAGAGAAGAATCCCTCTGCTGCATATAAAGATGAGCCCACTGAAATAACTCAAGAGTAGGCCATCACAAATAGAGAGGAGCAATCATGCTACAATTTTGAGGAACACGTAGTTCCCAAAGAAGAGAGAACCGCCCTGTAGAGCCCCCCATCACAACCTAAGAGGAGACCTCGATGCAAATCGAGGAGCCACAAGTCCACTGCAACAACTCAAGAGGACTCCACCGCTCCTCGAGAGAAGCCACCAGCCACAATGGAAGAGAATACCCCAGACAGCATATCTAAAAAGTGTCACTCTGCAGCAAATATAGATGAGCACCCCCACCAAAAACAAAGGAATCCCCTGAACATTGCAATGAGAGAGGACTCACTGAAGATATTGCAACTAAAGAGCCCCTCACCATAACTAGAAAGGAGCCAGCATACCACAACTAGAGAGCAGCCCACCAGCACATCAGAACTAGAAAGGAGCAGCCACACTGCAGCTAAAGATATTCCCCACTGATACTCAAGAGGAGCTCACCAGCACACCGCAACTATAAAGAAACCCCCAAGCAACAGGTAGAGAGGAGTTGCCAACCACAACTAGAGAAGAGCCTGCCACCAAAACTCAAGAGAAGCCACCTGCTTCATGTCGACAGGATCTACTACCTAATCTTAGAGGAGCCCTGAGGCCCCGTAACAAATTGTTATGTGCCTGCTGAGACTATTAGAGAGGAGCCAACCACCACAAGTACAGAGATGCAACCACCACAACACGAGAGCCCCATGAAGACCACAACTAGCTTGGAGTGCACTGACACAACAAGAAACTTGAACCTTGCCACAACTACAAAGGAGCCTGCCCATCAAAACTATAGAGAAGACCTGCACAACTAGACAGGAGCCACTGGAATTCGCCTTTGAGAAGAGCCTGCTGTCACAACAGTACACAAGCCTCCTGCCACAACTTCAGAGGAGACTGCATTCCTCAGGTGGAGAAGAGCCCCACACACCCCACAACTGTTGTGGAAAATCCCCACCCAATGCAACTAGCCAGGTGCCCCTACAACCCAACTAGAGAGTTGACCACCTGTCACAATAGAGAGGGTCAACCTCACCAAAGTTAGTGAGTAAGCCCTAGTGCTAAAAGTAGAGAAGACCCCCCTCACTGTGGAGTTCCCCACATGACAAACGTGAGACGAGGCACACCCGCAACTCAAAAGGAGACCTGAGTACCCTGTGGAAACTCTAGAGGAGCCCTACAATGCAACTCAAGAAAAGCCACTGTCCTCAATGAGAGAGACACCCTCTGGACATCACATCCAGAGAGGCGCTCCCATGGAACAATTAGACAAGTGCAGCTCACCCACATGTAGGGAGGAGCCTGCACACCACATCTGGAGAAGAGTCCCACGCATACCGCAATGATTGAGAAACACCACTGCCCAAGGCAACTAGAGAGAAACCACCGAGTCCTTTGCTGAAATATGAGAGGAGCCACTGGCCCCGATGCCAGAGGATCCCCCCACCAAAACTGGGGAAGTTTCCCTCACCACAAGTAGAGAGAAGTCCACCAAGACATCACACGTAGATAGGAACGCCTCTGCTGAAGATAGAGATGAATCCCCCGAAGTAACTTGGGAGGAGGCCCCCACAAATAGAGAGGAGCGACCACACAAAACTTTGTGAGCAAAACCTAGTGCCAAAAGAAGAAAGGACCATCCTGCACACCACCCATCAGAATATAAGAGCAGTGACAACTGAAACTCGAGAGAAGCCACAAGTCCACTGTCACAACTCAAGAGGAGGACGCCACTGATATTTGAGAGAAGTCACAGACTACAGTACGAGAGGATGTGCCCAGATATAGTACCTGAAGATGAGTCACTCTGAGGCAATTATAGATGAGCCCACCAACCACAACAAGAATAAAGGCCCCTGCACATGGCAATGAGAGAGGACTCCCCTCAGATATTGCAACTAAAGAGACCCACACCATAAATAGAAAGGAGCCCATACACCACAACCACAACTAGAGAGTAGCCCACTAGTACATCACAACTACAAAGGAGCAGCCACATCACAGCTGGAAAAAATCCCCCACACAACTAGAGTGGAGCCCCCACTGATATTTTAGAGGAGCTCACCAGAATACCACAACTAGAAAGAAACCCCCAAGCCACAGGTAGAGAGGAATCCTCAACCACAATTAGAGAGGAGTCTGCCACTGAAACTTGAGAGGAGCCACCTGCTTCACCTCAACAGGATTCACTGCCTCCTTTTAGAGGATCCCAAACCCCCACAGCAAATTGATATGTGCATCCTGAGACAAACAGAGGGGAGTCCACCACTGCAAGTACAAAGAAGCCCCCCACCACAACTTGAGAGCACTGTGAATACCACAGCTAGCTTGGAGTCCATTGCCACAATAAGAAAGTTGCACCTTGCCACCACTAGAGAGGAGCCAGAACATCACAACTAGAGAGAAACCCCCACAATTAGACAGGAGCCCCTGGAAATTCACTTAGAGAGGATCTTGCCAGCACAACAATACACAAGCCTTCTGCCACAACTCCAGAAGAGCCTGCATTCCTCATGTGGAGAAGAGCCAAACACACACCATAACTATTGAGGAAAAGCCTCAGCATCAGAGAGCCACCCACTGAAACTTAAGAGGAGATCACCAGCACACCACAACTAGAAAGGCGGCCCCACATCACAGCTAGAAAGGAGTCCCCCACCATAATTACAGATGAACCCCGCACAAAATCTCGAGAGGTGCCCCCTACAGCAACTCAAGAGATGCCTCTCACTACAGCTAGAGAGAAGCCACGGCCACAAGTTGAAAACCCCATGCACCCTGCAACAAACTTAGAGCCCACTACCACAACTAGAAAAGGATCAACCCTCCACGACTAGAGAGAAACCTGCACACCTCAACTAGAGAGGAGCCCACCTGACATAATTAAGAGTTGACATCTGACATCAACTAGAGAGGATCCCCATGCTGCAGGTAGTGTAGCCACCTACACGTTGCAACTAAACAGAAACCACCCTGCACATTGCTAGTACAGAGGGCCACCCCACCTCCACTGGAGTGGAGGCTCCACCTCACCTCGAGAGGAACACCAAGGCCCCTGATGAAACTCCAGCGGAGTCCCCTACCAGAACTAGAGAGGAGCCCACACACTGTAACAAGAGAGGAGCCCACCTAGACACATGTGGAAAGGAGGACCCTAACCCTGCAACTAGAGAGGGGCAATTTTGCACACCACATCTTGAGAGGTGGCTCCACACCACTACTAGAGAGTAGCCCATCAAACCACAAATAGAGATGAGCCAGCAAACTTCACCTAGAGAAGAGACACACAGCATAAAGCAATAATACAGGAATTACAACTCCACAAGTAGAGAGGACTCCCCCAGGCACAGCAAATCTAGGGAGGAGCACCCCAGCACATCACAACTAGAGAGAAGCCCAACAGCCCAAATAGAGAGTTAAATACACGCCACAACTATATAGGTGATCCTCAGGTGCAACTATTGAGAAGCACACTGCTGACACTAGAGAGGTGCCTCCCAATACATCTAGAATCTAGAACCACTAACACAACTGGAGTGGACACCCCTGCCACAGGTAGAGAGGAGCCCGCCACACCCATCACAATTAGAGAAAAGTGCCTATGCACATCGAAACTAGAGTGGAACTCCCACACGGATCATAATGAAAGAGGAGGCCAACACTGCAACTAGAGAGGCTACACCTACTTCAGTTAGATATAAGCCCCCCTGAACATCGCCATTAGAGAGGAGCATACTCACACATGTCAATTAGACAGAAGACCCCTGCCACCAGTAGAGAGGAGCCCACCATGCTACAATGAAAGAGGACTCCCACTGCCACAACTTGAGAGTAGCCTCCTGCACATCACAACTAGAAAAAGTGTCCCTTCCCATCACACCAGAGAGGAGCCACCCCCATCACAATTTGAGAAGAGCACACTACCGCAACTAGAGAGGAGCCCAACTACCACAACTAAGGAGGAGCCCCCTGCCACAACTAGAGAGGAGTCTGCAAACAAAAACTAGAGAGGAGCTGACCCACCACAAATGAAGAGTGGAAACCCACTGCAACTAGAGTGGAGCCCCTTGCTCCAACTAGAGAGTAGCCTCCCACATATTCCTGCTAGACAGAAGCCAGCCTGCACATCACTATTAGATAGGCTCTCTCCCACTGCAGCTAGAGAGGAGGCTCCAGCACAACTCTAAAGGAACCCTGAGTCACCTGCTGCAACTCAAATGGAACCCCGAGTTCCCCACTGCAATTCTACTGGAGCCCTGTGCTGTAATAATGCAGGAGACCCTGGCAAAATGACATAGAAACCCCCCAGCCATTAGTGAATTGGATTCCCCTGGCACTATCAGAGTGGACACCCCAGAATATCACACCTAGAGAGAAGCCCCTCTGCCACACGTACAGATGAGCTCCCTGAAGTAAGTTGAGTGGAGTCCCTCACAACTAGAGAGAAGCAGCCCCACTAATATTCATGAGAAATCCCTAGTGCCAAAATTACAGAGGACCTACCCCATGGAAATCCCCACAACCTAACTAGAGAGGACACAGCCCCACAACTTGAGAGGAGCCCTCCACCACAACTCGAGAAGAGCCCACAAGGCCTCACACATAGAGAGTAGCCTCTCTGCTGCTAATAGAGATGAACTCACAACACAACTAAAGAGGAGTTTTCACACCACAACTAGAGAGAATTAAACCCACCACAACTACAGAGTTTACTCTGAAAACAACTAGAGAAAAGACAAATGTCAAAACTAGAGACTAGCTACTCACATATTGCAACAAGACAGGAGCCACCCTGCACATCCCTGGTAGAGATGAGCCACCCAAGGCAATTTGAGAGGAAGCCGCACCACAACTAGAAAGGAATCCTGCACACCCCTCAACTCGAAAGGAATACCGAGATCCCCCCATGGCTCAAGAGGAACCCTGAGTTCCGTGCTGCAACTGGAGAGGAACACGATGTTCTCGCCACTACTTGAGAGGAGCTCTGAGTCCCCTTCCTCAACTCAAGAGGAGCCTTCCATGGCAACTAGAAAGGAAATCTGAGTTGTGCACTGTAACCGAGAGGAACACAGAATATCCACTCCAACCCGTGAGGAGCCCCGATTCCACTGGTGCAACTTGAGAGGAACCACCAGCTTACTGCCACAACTCAAAAGGACCCCGAGCCTCCTGCTGCAACTCAAGAGGAGGCACCACCAGAACTTGAGAGGATCTCTGAGTCCCCTGCCTTAACTCAAGAGGAGCTCTCATGGCAAATTGAGATAAGACCACAGCACAACTAGAGAGGAGCATCACACCACCAAAAGAGAGGAGTCCAGGCACACATCATTACAAGACAGGAGCACCCACCGCACAATTAGAGAAGTGCAGCTCACGACAACTAGAAAGGCTCTCACACATCACATCTGGAGAAGAGACCCACCTCACATTGCAACTATTTAGGAAAGCCCTGTCCAATGCAACTATAGAGGAGATTCCCACCACAACTAGAGACTTAACCAAGAGCCACGACTAGAGAGTTGATCCCCACTGAAACTAGAGAGGAGCCTTCTGGATAAAACTAAATTGGATATCCCACCTCAGCAAGAGAGTAGCATCTTGCCCACACCAACTAGAGTAACGACTACAACAACTTGAAGGAGCAGCACACCACATCTAGAGAAAAACCCCTAGTACAGTGCAACTAGAGCCCCTGGCCACAGCTAGTGTGTTTACCACAAGCCACAGTGAGAGAAGCCTACACACTGCCTATGTAGAGTCCCCTGCATACTGCAATGACTGAGAAGCACCACTGCTCAATGCAACTAGGGAGGTACCACTGAGTCCTTCCATGAAACATAGCAATGCAACACTGGCCACAGTTACAGAGGAGCCCTCCACCAAAACTGGAGAAGTTTCTCCCTCCACAAGTAGAGAGGAGTCCACCAAAGCATCACAGATAGAGATAAGCCCCTGAAGTAACTCGAGAGGAGGTTTTCACAAGTAGAGAGGAGTAACAGCACTAAAATTTGTGCAGAACACCTAGTGTCAAAAGAAGAGCAACGCCACCTGCAGAGTCTCCCATCACAACCTAAGAGGAAGGACCACTGCAACTTCAGAGGAGCCCTGAGTACACTGCCACAACTCAATAAAAGAACTCTGAGCTACTCGAGAGAAGCCACTGGTCACAACGTGAGAGGATGCCCACAGACATCATAAGTAGAGAGGAGTCACTCTTCAGCAAATATAGATGAGCCCCTCTACCACAACCAGAAAGGAGGCCCCTGCACATTACAATGAGAGGGGACTCCCCATAGGTATTGCAGCTAATGACCCCCTCACCATAACCAGAAAGGAGCCCATACACCACAACTAGAGGTTAGCCCATAAACACACCACAACTAGAAAGGAGAAGCCACACAACTGCTAGAGATAATCTCCTGCTACAACTACAGAGGAGCCCACCAGCACACCACAACTAGAAAGAAACATCCATGCCACAGGTAGAGAGGAGTCCCCAACCACAACTAGAGTGGTGCTTGCACACCACAACTAGAGAGAATTGAAACCACCACAGCTACAGAATTGAATCTGACCCAAACTAGAGAAAAGACCCATGCCAAAACTAGTCAGTAGCCATCCGCACATTGCAGCAAGACAGGAGCCCCCCTGAACATCCCTGCTAGAGACAAGTCACACCAACACAACTTGAGAGGAGGCCCCATTGCAACTTGAGAGGAACCCTGAATACACCCCAAATGGAGAGGAACTCTGAATTCCCTGCCACAGCTCGAGTGGAACACTGATTCTCACGCTGCAACTCAAGAGGAATCCTGAGATCCCACTGCAACTCGAGAGGAGCCCTGAGCCCCCTGCTGCAACTCGAGAGGTACCCCTACTTCCCAGCCACACCTCTAGTGGAGCCCCAGGTCCCCTGTTGCAACTTGATAGGAAGCCCGAGCTTTCTGCTGCAACTAGAGAGGAACGCTGAGTTTTCAGCCACAGTTCTAGTGGACCATAATCCCCTGTTGCAACTTAAGAGGAACTCTGAGTTCTCTACCTCAACTCGAGAGGAGGACTTACTCCCTTCCTGTAACTCGAGAGGAACCTTGAGCTTCCCATCGCAATTTGAGACTAAATCCTAGCCCCCTAATGCAATTCAAGAGGATTCCCAAGACCCCGACCACAACTCAAGAGGAACCGAGAGAATCCACCTCAATTCAAGAGGAGCCCTATTCCGCATCACGAGGGGAGCCCTCAGCAACAAGGTCAGAGGCATTCCCACACCAGAGCTGGAGAGGATGCCCTCACCACAACTAGAGAGCAGCCCCCAGGACATCTCACCTTATAGGGGTCACTGTGTCGCAAATAGAGATGAGCCCATGAAGTAACTCGAGAGGAGCCACTCAAAATTAGAGAATAGCAGTCCCTTTAAAAACTAGTGAGGAGACTCCAGTGTCAAAACTAGAGAGGATTCCCCACTCCAGGGAGACAACACACCACAACTCAAGAGGAAGCATCACCACAACACGAGAGAAGCTCTGAGTCCCCTGCCTCAAATCAAGAGGAGTCTTTCATGGCAATTTGAGAGGAAATCTGAGTTGTGCACTGTAATCCAGAGGAAAACTAAGTACCTGCCACAACTCGACAGGAGTCCTGGGTCCACTGCTGCAACTCGAGGGGAACCTCTAGTTCCCTGATGCAACTCAAAAGGACCCCAAGCCCCCTGGTGCAACTTGAGAGGAGGCACCGCCAGAAATCGAGAGGAGCTCGGAATCCACTGCCTCAACTCAAGAGGAGCTCCCATGGCAAATCGAGATAAGACCTCAGCATGACAAGAGAGGAGCACCACGCCACCACAAGAGGAACCCAGGCACACATCACTACACGAAAGGAGCCCCCATGGCACAATTAGAGAAGTGCAGCTTGCCACAACTAGAGAGGCGCCCACATATCAAATTTGGAGAAGAGCCCTACCACACATAGTAACTGTTGAGGAAAACCCCTGCCCACTGCAACTAGAGAGGGGAACCCCACCACAGCTAGAGACTAGACCACCCACCACAAATAGAGTGTTGACCTCCACTGCAACTAGAGAGGAGCCTTCTGGATAAAACTAGATTTGATATCTCACCTCAACTAGAGAGTAGCACCTTGCTCACAGCAACTAGAGTAACGACTGCAACAACTTGAAAAAGCCACCACACAACTAGAAAGAAACCCCTAGTATAGTACAACTAGAGAGAGCCCCTGGCCACAGCTAGCTTGTTGACCACACGCCAAAATGAGAGAGGTGTCTTCACACTGCATATGTATAGAATCTCTTGCGTACTGCAATGATTGAGAAACACCACTGCCAAGGCAACTACAGAGGTACCACAAAGTTCTTTGCTGCAACACGAGAGGAGTCACTGGCCACAATGACAGAGGAGACCTCCACAAAAACTGGACGGATTTCCCCCAGCATAAGTAGAGAGGAGTTCACCAAGACATAACATGTAGAGAAGAGCTCCTCTGCTGCAAATAGAGAGGACCACCCTGAAGTAAATTGAGAGGAGGTCCTCACAAGTAGAGAGGAGTTACCATGCTAAAATTTGTAAGGAACACCTAGTGTCAAAAGAAGAGCAGAACGACCTGCAGAGCCCCCCATCACAACCTAAGAGGAGGGACTACTGCAACTCGAGAGGAGCCCTGAGTACACTGCCACAAGTCAAGAAAAGAACTCTACCGCCACTAGAGAAAAGCCACTGGACAAAAGGCGAGACAATGTCCCCACACATTATACCTAGAGTGGAGTCATACTGTGGCAAATATTGATGAGCTACCCCACCACAAGAAAGGAAACCTTTGCACATTGCAATGAGAGAGGACTCCCGTTAGATATTGCAACTAATGAGACCCTCATCATAACTAGAAAGGAGCCTGCACATCGCATCTAGAGAGTAGCCCACCAGCACACCAAAAATAGAAGGGAGCAGCCACACCGCAGCTAGAGATTATCACCCACAACTAGAGAAGAGCCCCCACTGACACTCGAGAGGAGCTCACCAGCACACCACAACTAGAAAGAAACCCCCATGCCACAGGTAGAGAGGAGTCCCCAACCACAATTAGAGAGGAGCCCCCCAAAGGAACTCCAGAGGAGCCTCCTGCTTCATCTCGACAGGATCCTCTGCCTCCTTTTAGAGGAGCCCAGAGCTCCCACAGTAAAATGATATCTGTCTCCTGAGACAAATAAGGAGGAGCCCACGACTGCAAATACAGAGATACCCCCACCAAAACTAGAGAGACCCATGAACAACGCAATTATCTTGGAGTCCTTTGCCACAATAAGAAAGTTGCATCCTGCCACCACTAGAGAGGAGCCTGCACAACACAACTAGAGAGAAGTCCCCCACAACTAAACAGGAGAACCTGGAATTAGACTTAGAGTGGAGCCTGCCTTAACAACAATAGACAAGCCTCCCACTGAAACTGCAGAAGAGCCTGCATTCCTCATGTGGAGAAGACCCCCAGACAAACCACAATTATTGAGGAAAAGCCCCGCCCAATGCAACCGGAGAGGGGTTCCTCATCAAAACTAGAGAGTTGACCACACGTCACAACTAGAGGGAGTCAACCACACCAAAATGAGTGAGGAACCATAGCGCAAAAAGTAGAGAAGACCCCTTGCCATGTAGCTCCCCACATGACAAATGCTAGAGGAGGCACAACCACATCTCAAGAGGAGTTCCAAGTACCCTGTGAAAACTCTAGAGGAGATCTTCGACCCAACTCAAGAGAAGCCCCCGTCCACAACGGGAGAGGAGCCCTCTGGACATCACATCTAGAGAGGAGCCCATTCACTGCAAAGAGAGACAAGCCTAATGTCACAACTAGAGAGGAGACTCCCTGCACATTGCAATGAGAGAGGAATCCCCACAGACATCACAACTAAAGAAGAGCACCTCACTACAACTAGAGAGGACCCTGTGCACTGCAGCTAGAAATAGTCCCCCATATTACAGCTATAGATGAGTCCACCATCACACCTAGAGAGGAGCTGCCCACTGAAACTTGAGTGGAGCTAAGCATCACAACACAACTAGAAAGGAGGCACCATGCCACAGATAGAAAGGAGTCCCCCACCACAATTACAGATGATCGTGTGTTAGCTGCTCAGTCGTCTCTGACTCTTTGTGACCCCATGGACTGTGTAGCTAGCCAGGCTCTTCTGTCCATGGGATTCTACAGGCAAGAATACCAGAGTGGGTTGCCATGCACTTCTCCAGGGGATCTTCCCGACCCAGGGATCAAACGCAGGTCTCCTGCATCCCAGGCAGATTCTTTACTATCTTAGCCACCATGGGCCTATGATGAAAAGTGAAAGTTAATTCGTTCAGTAGTGTCTGACTCTTTGCAACCCCATGGACTGTAGCCTAGCAGGCTCCTCCCTCCATGGGATTTTCCAGGCATGAGTACTAGAGTTGGTTGCAATTTCCATCTCCAATTTCAGATGAGCCCCCCATCAAAACTCGAGAGGTGCCTCCTGCAACAACTCGAGAGGTGACTCATGCTACAGCTGGAGAGGAGTCCCAGCCACAATTTGAGAGCCTCGTGAACCCTGCAGCTAGCTCAAAACCTCCTGTCACAACTAGAAAGGAGCACCCTTCCACAACTAGAGAGGAGCCTACACAAGACAACTAGAGAAAAGGGCTCCACAACTAGAGAGGACCTTTCACTCAGATCGTAATAAGAGGGAGCCCCACACCACAACTAGAGGGGAGAATTAGCCCCGCTGATCATTTCCACTAGAGAGAAGCACATCAACACATCACAGCTAAACATAAGCCCCCAGCTATGAGTAGAGAAGAGGCCAACACACCACAACAAAAGAGGATGTCCCTTGCTACAATTAGAGAGTATACTCCTTCAACTCACAACTGGAAAAAGTGCTCTTTCACATCACAAGCAGAGAAGAGGCACCCTCACCACAGTCCGAGAAGAGTATGTTACCACATCTAGAGAGGAATCCCCATACCACAACTAAAGAGGAACCCACCCCCCTGCTGCCACAACTGTAGACGAGTCTGCAAACCACAACTAGAGGGAAGCAGAAACAAAAATGTCAGTTGACCCCCACTGCAACTAGAGTGGAACCCTATACCGTAACTATACAGTAGCATACCACACATCACAACTAGACAGGAGCCAGCCTACTAATTGCTACTAGAGTGGAGCTACCCCATGCAGCTTGAGAAGATGCCCCTCCACAAATCTAAAGGAACCCCAAGTCACCTGTCACAACTCGAGAGGAACACCAAGTCCTCCACAACAATTCGACTGGAATCCTTTGCCATCACAAGGAAGGAGCCCCCAGCGATGAAACTAGGAGACATCCCCCTCAAAACTGGAGAGAATTTCCCTGCCAAAACTAGAGAGGACCCCTCTGGCACATTGCACCTAGAGAGGAGCCCCTGTGCCGCAAACAGTGATGAAGCCACTGAAGTAACTCGAGAGAAGCCCATCACAACTAGAGTGGAGCAACCCCATGAAAAAAAAAAGTTAGGAGCCCCCAAACAACAAGTAGTGCGAATACTGACTCCAAAGAGAACCCCCAGATGAGGCACCCTGCAACGAGAACGGAGCCCCAAACCCCTCCTGAATTTGAGAGGAAGCCTATGCCACAACTCGAGAGAAGCCAATGGCCACAATGAAAGAGGAGCCCACTCCCCAAAGCTGGAGAGTATCACCCCTACAAGAGCTAGAGAGGAGACCTCTGACATTGCACCTAGACAGGGTCACCTCCACAGCAAAAAGAGACGAACCCACTCCTGCAAGTCGAGTAGATGCCCCTACAAATGTCAGAGAGGAACAAACTAGCCAAAACTAGCAAGTAGATCACACGCCACAAATAGAGAGCAGCTCCCTGAACATCAACACTTGAGAGGAGTATTCCAGCACAATGCAATTAGACAGAAGTCTCCTGCCAAAACAAGAGAGGAGACACAGATGCCACAACTAAAGAACGAGGGGCCATGTCAAAATTAGCAGGCTCATGGATATCACACCTGGAAAAAACACCTGTGCACATCACTCCCAGAGAGCAAACCCTCACCACAATTCGAGAGGAACACTCCACCACAACTCTAGAGGTGCCCTCCAAACACTACAACTAGGGAAGATCTCGCTTAACAAAACTCGAGAGGAGCCTGCACACCACAACTAGAAAGGAGCCCCCCCAACCCAACTAAGAGTTGACCCCCCACACCAACTAGAGAGGAGCCCCATGCCACAGATAGTTTAGCCACCCACACATCGAAACTAAACAGAAGCAACCCTGCACGCTGCTACTAGAGAGGGGCCACCCCACCAAAACTTGAGTGGAGACCCTACCTCAACTCAAAGGAACAAGTTCCCCAACGCAACTCGATTGGAGTCCCCCACCACAACTTGGGAGGAGCGCAACACTGAAACAAGAGAGGAGCCAAACCAGACACTGCATGTAGAAAGGAGGACCTACACCCCACACCTAAAGAGAAGCAGTCGTAAACACCACATCTAGAGAAGAGGATCCACTCCAATACTAGCGAGTAGACACTCAAACCACAAATAGAGATGAGCCAGCAAACTGCACCTAGAGAGGAGCAGCACAGCATAGTGCAACAAACAGGAGTTCCCACTCCACAACTAGAGAGGACAACCCCAGGAAGAATGCAACTAGGGGAGAGCACCACAGCACTTCACCACTAGAGTGAATCCCAACTGCCAAAACTGGAGTTGAATACATGCCACAACTAGATAACTGACATTCAGGCGTAAGGAGCGTATCGCTGCAACTACATAATAAGGAGCATATTGCTGCAACTACAGAGGTTTCACCCCTGCCTTAAATCGCAACTAGAGTGTAACACCACTGCCATAACCTGAGTGACTAACCCTTGCACAGGTAGATAGGAGTGTGTCCAACACATCACAATTAGAGAAAAGTTCCCATGCACATCAAAACTAGAGTGGAACTCCCACACGGAGGAGGCCAACACTGCAACTAAAGAGGAGACCCCTGCTACAGCTAGAGATAAGCCCCCCTGAACATTGCCATTAGAGAGGAGCACACCCACATATCACAATCAGACAGAAGCCCTTTGCCACGAGTAGAAAGGAGCCCACCATGCCACAACTAAAGAAAACACCCACAACCATAACTAGAGAGTAGCCTCCTGCACATTGCAAGTAGAAAAGGCCCCTTCACACCACAACCAGAGAGGAGCCGCACCCATCACAATTTGAGAAGAGCTCTTTACCACAACTAGAGAGGAGCCCAACTACACAACTAAGGAGGACCCCCTCCCCTGCCACAACTAGAGAGGAGGAGCCCCCCTGCCAAAGCTAGAGAGGAGTATGAAAATGACAACTAGAGAGGAGCTGACCCACCACAAATAAAGAGTGGATCCCCACTGCAACTGGAGTGGAGCCCCATGCTGCAACTAGAGAGTAGAGTCCCACAAATTGCAACAAGACAGGAGCCAGCCTGCATGTCACTTCTAGAGGATCTGCCCCAGTGTGATTCAAGAGGAGGCTCCCCCACAACTTAAAGGAACCCTGAGTCCCCTGCTGAAGCTCAAGAGAAATGCCAAGTTTCCCACTGCAATCTGACAGGAACACTATATTGTAACAAGAAAGGATAACCTGGCCAAATGACAGAGGAGCTCCTCTGGCAAAACTGTAGTGGATTCCCCAGGCAGAAATAGAGTGGAGTCCCCCAGGACATCACATCTAGAGAGAAGTCCCTATGCAGCAAATAGAAATAAGCTCCCTGAATTAAATCGAGTGGAGTCACTCACAACTAGAGAGAAGCAAGTCCACTAATATTAGGAACCTCTAGTGCCAAAAGTAGAGTGGACCTTTCGCACGGAGCCACCCACACCCCAACCAGAGAGGACACAGCCTGGCAACTCGAGAGGAGCCTGCTGGACATCACACATAGAGAGGATCTCTTCTGCTGCTAATAGAGACGACCCTCACAACACAACTAGACAGGAGCTTGCAGACCACAACCAGAGAGAATTGAACCCACCACAACTACAGAGTTGACCCCGACCATATCTAGAGAGAAGTCCCATGCCAAAACTAGTGAGTAGTCACCCACATATTGTAACAAGAGAGAAGCCAACCTGCACATCCCTACTAGAGACCAGTCACCCCAAGACATCACGAGAGGAGGCCCCATCACAACATGAGAGGAACCATGTATAGTCCCCTAACTTGAGAAGAAAACTGAGCTCCCCACCACGGCTCAAGTGGAACCCTGAGTCCCACACTGCAACTCAAGAGGAACCCAGAGTTCTTGCCACAACTCGAGAGGAACTCTGGAGTACCCTGCTGTAACTCGAAAGGAACTCCAAGATTAATGCTGCAACTTGAGAGCTACCCAGTGTTATCAGCCGCAACTCGAGTGGAAACCCAAGCCACCTGTTGCCACTAGAGAGGAACCCTGAGTTCCCTCTCACAACTTGAGAGGAGGCCTGACTCCCCTGCTGCAACTCGAGAGGAAACCCAAGTTTCTCGCCTCAACTCGAGAGGAGACCTGACTCCCCTGTTGCAACTCGAGGTGAAAACTGAGTTTCCCCATCACAACTCAAGAGGAATCCTGAGTTTCCCGCTGAAACTTGGGAAGAACCCTGAATTACCCACCTCAACTGGAGAAGAGGACTGATTCCCTTACTGCCACTCAAGAGGAACACAGAGTTCCCTGTAGCAAATCGAGAACAGCCCCAAGCACTGAGGCAACTCGAGAGGATTCCCAAGAGGAGCCACCTCCACCATAATTCAAGAGGAGAACTCTACTGCAACAAGAGAGGTAGCATCATACCACAACTAAAGAGGAGTCCTACCCTGCCACAACTAAAGAGGAGTCTGCAAACCACAACCAGACAGGAGTCCAAACCACAGCTAGAGAGGAGTGGAAACAAAAACGTCAGTTGACCCCACTGCAACTAGAGTGGAGTCCCATGCTCTAACTATACAATAGCCTACCTCACATCACAAGTAGACAGGAGGCAGCCTGCTAATCGCTACTAGAGAGGAGCTGCCCCATGCAGCTCAAGAGGAGGCCCCACCACAACTCTAAAGGAACCCCAAGTCACCTGTCCCAACTTGAGAGGAACCCCGAGTCCTCCGCTGCATCTCGAGAGAAGCCCTATGCCATCACAAGAAAAGAGCCCCCAGTGACAAAGCTAGGAGCACCTCCACCAAAACTGAGGGGATTCCCCTGCAACATTAGATAGGAACCCTCCAGCACATTGCGCCTAGGGAGGAGCCCCTCTGCTGCAAATAGAGATGAGGACCCTGAAGGAACTTGAGATGAGCCTGTCACAACTAGAGTGGAGGAACCCTGTGAAAACTAGTGAAGAACCCCCAATGCCACAAGTAGATAGAACAAACTCCCCACATAGGACCCTCAGAGGAATCACCATCCCAAGTAGAGAGGAACCCCAAGGCCCCTGGTAAACTTGAGAGGAGGCCTATGCCGCAGCTCAAGAGAAGCCCATGGCCACAACGAGAAAGGAGCCTACCCGCCAAAACTGGAGAGTGTCCCACCACCACAACAGGAGACGAAACCCTGGACATTGCACCTAGAGAGGGTCCCCTCCACCACAAATAGAGATGATCCTCTGCTGCAAGTCGAGCACATTCCCCTACCACAATCAGAGAGGAGTAACCTCACCACATCTATAGAGTAGACCCCATGCTGCAACTAGAGAGCAGTCCCTTAAACATTGCCACTTGAGAGGAGCATTCCTACACATCACAATTACTCAGAAGCCTCCTTCCACAACTAGAGAGGAGGCTCCCATGCCGCAACTAAAGAGGAGGGGCCATGCCAAAATTAGAGTAGGCTCACAAATATCACACCTGGAAAGAGTGCCTGTGCACATTTCTACCAGAGAGAAAACCCCCTTCCCAATTGGAGAGGAACATTCCACTGCAGCTTTAGAGGTGCCCCCCAAACAGCATAAATAGAGAAGAGATCCCTATCAAAACTTGAAAGGAGACTGCACACCACAACTAGAGGGAAGCCAAACCAACACAACTAAGAGTTGACACCCCACACCTACTAGAGAGGAGACCCATACCGCAGGGAGTTTAGCCATCTACACATCACAACTAAACAGAAGCCACCCTTCACAATGCTACAAGAGGGGAACCACCCCACCAAAACTCGACTGGAGACCCCACCTCACCTTGAGAGAAACATCAAGTCTCCCCCACCACAACTAGAGAAGATCCCACACACTGCAACAAGGAAGGAGCCCACCCAGACACCACATGAAGAAAGGAGGCCCCACACCCTGCCCCAAGAGAGGAGCAATCTCCTACACCTCATCTAGAGAGATGGCTCTACACCACTACTAGAGAGTAGCCCATCAAATCACAAATAGAGATGAGCCAGAAAACTTCACCTAGAGAAGAGTTACACAGTTTAATGTAAAAAGAAAGGAGTTCCCACTCCACAGCTAAAGAGGATTTCCCCAGGCACAGCACACCTAGGAAGGAGCGCCTCAGCACATTACAACTAGAGAGAAGTCCAACTGCCAAAACTGGAGAGTTGAATATACACCACAACTAGATAGTTTACCCTCAGGCACAAATAGAGGAGCACACCACCAAAACTAGAGAGGTATCCTGCCCTACCTTACATTGCATTTAGAGTGGAGAACCACTGCCACAACTAGAGTGGACACCCCTCCCACAGGTAGATATGAGCGCATCTCACACATCACAATTAGAAAAAAGTGCCCATGCACATCACAACTAGAGTGGAATTCCTATACGGATCAAAATCAAAGAGGAGGCCAACACTGCAGCTAGAGAGGAGACCCCTGTTACAATGAGAGATAATCCCCCCTTAACATTGCCATTAGAGAGGCTCATACCCACACATCACAATTAGACAGAAGCCTCCTTCCACAAGTAGAGTGGAGCCCACCATGTTACAACTAAAGAGACCTCCCATTGATGCAACTAGAGAGTAGCCTCCTGCACATTAAAGCTAGAAAAAGTGCCCCTTCGCATCACAACCAGACAGTAGCCACCCCCATCACAGTTTGAGGAAAGCACTCTACCACAACTGGAGAGGAGCCCAACTACCACAACTAAAGAGGCCCCCTGACACAACTAGAGAGGAGTCTGCAAATGACAAGTAGAGAGGAGCTGATCCACCACAAATAAAAAGTGGACCCCCACTGCAACTAGAGTGGAGCCTCATGCCACAATTAGAGAGTAGCCTCCCACACAATGGAGGTAGACAGAGACTAGCCTGCTCAGCACTACTAGAAAGGATCTGCCCCACTGAAGCTCGAGAGGAGGTTCCACCACAACTCTAAAGGAATCCTGAGTCACCTGCTCTAACTCAAGAGGCACGTCGAGTTCCCTGCTGCAATTTGACAGGAGCCCTAGGCAATAACAAGAAAAGGGGCATCTGGCCATACTGATGCTGGGGCTCCCCGGATAAAACTGAAGTGGATTCCCCCAGAAAAACTAGAGTGGATTCACCCAGGACATCACACCTAGAGAGAAGCTGCTCTGCCACAAAGAGAGATGAGCTCCTTGAAATAAGTTGAGTGGCATCCTTCACTAGAGAGAAGCAACCCCACTAATGTTAGTGAGGAACCCCTATTGCCAAAAATAGAAGACCTTCCCCATGGAGCCACCCACACCCCAACCAGAAAGGACTCTTCAACTTGAGAGGAGCCCTCCACCACTACTTGAGAGGAACCCAATGGACATCACACATTGAGATGAGCCCCTCTGCTGCTAATAGAGACGAACCTCACACCACAACTAGAGAGAATCGAGCCCACCACAACTATAGAGTTGACCCTGACCACAACTAGAGAAATCCCATGCCAAAACTAGTGAGTAGTCACCCGCACATTGCAACAAGAAAGGAGCCACTCTGCACACCCCTGCTAGAGATGAATTGCCCAAAGGAAACTCGAGTGGAGGCCCTACCACAAGTCGAGAAGAACCCTGAGTAAACCCCCAACTCAAGAGGAACCCAAGTTCCCTGCCATGCCTCGAGTGGAACCCTAAGTTCCACCCTGCAGTTGGAGAGAACACTGAGTTCCCGTGGCAACTAGAAGGGAGCTTTGAGGCCCCTGATACAACTCAAGAGGAATCCCAAGTTTCTCGCCACAACTTGAGAGGAACCCCATGTTCCCCACTGCAATTCTAGAGGAACCCTGGAATCAGATTTCCACATTCTCCAGAGTGACACCCTTCACACACCCTGAAGCGGGGTCACACATCCATGTTCACCAGGTTATAACCCCTCCCAGTTCGTACACCTGGTCTCACATACCCACAGTCTCCAGGTTAACACCCCTCCCATTTCTTGTACCTGGCTCACACATCCACAGTCTTCAGTGTGACCCCATGTCTCAGGCTCCGCACCTTGTGTCATATGGCCATAGTCTCCAATGTGACTCCCCTCTTCCATCTGGGGTCACACATCCATAGATTCCAGGGTGACACCCCTCCCAGACACTGCAGCTGGGGTTACACATCCACAGTCTCCAATGTGACCCCCCTCACCAAACTTTGTATCTCGGTTTACTTGGCCTCAGTCTCCAGGGTGACCCCATATCTCAGACCCTGTACCTGGGGTCATATTTTCATGGTGGCCAGGATGACAACCCTCCCCAGACTCTGTACCGGTGTCACATGGGCACAGTCACCAGGGTTACCCCAACTTCCAGACTCTGTACCTGGGGTCACACATACACAGTCTCCAAGGTGAGCCCCTCACAGACACTCCCCCTGGAATCACATATCCACAGTCTCCAGAGTGACTCATCCAAAATCCTGTACCTGGGGTCACACGTTTAGTCTCCAGGGGGACTCCCTCCCAGACCCTGCACCTGGGGTCACATGTCCACAGTCTCCTGTATGATGTCACTTCCCAGACACTGAACCTGTGGTCACATGTCCACAGGCTCCAGTGTAACTCCCTTGCCAGATTCTGTAATTGAGATCACATGTCCTCAGTTTCCAGTGTGACCCTACCTCTCATAATCTGTACCTGGGTTGAGTTGTCCACAGTTTCCAGGGTGACCCCCTGCTCTCCAGACCCTGTACTTGTTTCCACACGTCCACAGTCTCCAGGATGACTGCCTTCTCCTACCCTGCAGCTGGATTCACATGTCCACAGTCTCCAGTGTGAACTCCATTTCACACACTGCACCTGGGCTCACACGTCCAGTTTCCAGAGTGACCCCCCTCCCTCCAACCCTGTACTTGTTTCCACACACGTCCACATTCTCCAGGATGACTGCCCTCCCCTATCCTGCAGCTGGATTCACATGTCCACAGTCTCCAGCGTGAACTCCATTTCACACACTGCACCTGGGCTCACACGTCCACATTCTCTAGGGTGACACTCCTTGAAGGCCCTTTACCTGTGGTTAAAAGTCTGCTGTCTCCAGAGTGAACCTCCATACACTGTACCTGGCATTGAAAGGTTGTTGCAGAACCACGAAGAGACTCAGGGATTCTTGGCCTCCGGAGGAGAAGAATTCAATACAGGGCCAGAGACGAGGCTTGATCGCTCAGAGCTTTTGTGTAATAAAGTTTTATTAAAGTATAAAGGAGATAGAGAAAGCTTCTGACATAGGCCTCTGAAGGGGGCAGAAATATTACCCCCTTGTTAGTGTTAGCGATGGAATTATATACTCTCTAATTAATTATTACACTAAATCAAAAGAATGTCTGGAGGTTGTAAAGACCTCACCAGACCCACTCCCATAATTTACATTTTAAGATAACAGGATTATCCAGAAGGTTTTTTCCAGAGACTGTCCTCAAGCAGGATACATTATTGTTATATATTCCTAAGGAATGTAGAGGGGAAAAAAAAGTTTGTCCTTTCTTCCTCCTTGAGAATTCCAGACCCCTCTCTCCTTGGGGACCCCTGGACTTCTTATCAACCTGCCTAGGAAATGACTCTTTCAGGGTCACATGTCCAGAGTCTCCTGGGTCATTCCCGCCCCAGACCCTGTACCTGGGGTCACATGTCCACAATCTGCAAGGTGACACTCTTCCAAACCCTATACCTAGGGTCACACAGCTACAGTCCCCTGGGTGATCCCTCCCAGACATTGTACTTGGAGTCACAGGTCCACAGTCTCCAGGGTACCTCCTCCTGTCCGTTCCCCTGGGGTCACATATCCACATTCTCCAGGGTGACCACCCCAGTCCCTGTCCATGGGGTCACATAGCCACAGTCTCCAGGATGACATTCCTCCCCAGACCCTGAATCTTGGGTTACACATCCACACTTTCCAGGGTGACTGCACCCTCCAGATCAGAACCTGGGGTCACATATCCACCGTCTTCATGGTGAACACACTCCCTACACCCTGCAACTGGGGTCGCACATCCACAGTCTCCAGAGTGACCCCACACTCAAGACCCTGTTTGTGGGTTCACACATCCACAGTCTCCAGGGTGACCCCACCACCCAGATCCTGAACCCAGGGTCTGATGTCCACTGTCTCCAGGGTGACACCCCTCCCAGACTCTGAACCTGGAGTCACACGTCCTCAGTCTCTGGGGTGACAACACCTCACAGTGCCTCCACCTGAGGTCAAATTTCCAGTCTCCAGGGTTATGCCATCCCAGACCCTGTACCTGCAGACACACGTCCACAGTCTCAAGGGTGACCCCACACTCCAGACCCTTTTCCTGGGGTCACACATTCAGTCTCCATGGTGAAACTCTCCCCAGGCCCTGTACCTGGGGTCACATGTCCACAGTCTCCAGGGTGCCCTCACCCTCTAGATCTGTACCTGAGGTCACATATCCTCAGTCTCAAAGGTGACACCCCTCCCCACATCCTGTACTAGAGATCACATGTTCATTCTCCAGGGTGATCCCGCCCTCAAGACCCTGTACCTGGCTTCACAAGTCCACACTCCCGGGTGACCACACATCCCAGACTCCACACCTAGGCTCACACATCCACAGTCTTCAGGTTGACCCCACCTCCCAGTAATGTACCTGGGGTCACATGTCCACAGTCTCAAGGGTGACCCCACCTCGTAGACCCTCTATTGGGGTCACACATCCACAGTCCCCATGGTGAACCCACCTCCCAGAACCCGCACCTGGGTAGTGGTGACAACAGACAATGCAGAAATAGATGGATTATATTAGACTTGTATGAACAACTATGTGTCAGTAAAATCAATAAATGGAACAAATGGACAGATTCTTAGAAAAGTTCAATTATTCAAGATTGTATCCACAGCATCCAAATTTGATGAAGATTGAAACACACACCTGGCCAAAGAAGATAAAGAGATTGTAAATAAGCATACAAGAGTATACTCAAGATGCTGGTGGAATGCATGTACAGTCAACTTTGGAAGACAGTTTGGCACATTTCTCCAAATCTACAGAGTCTCACCTTAGGAATCAACAAGTGCACCTCTTGTATTTAGACAATTGCTTCGGAAAACTGAAATAAAATCTAGCATCAAGTAATGTACGAGAGCTCGATTCATAATTCATAATAATTAAAAACTTAAAAATATCAGGATATCTTCCCATAGATGTGTATTCATAGGTAAATTAGGGCACAGACATTTCAAGGGGAGCACAAAACAGCACACCTAAAATCTGCCCATTTGACAAAAGGATTATTTTAGACTGATTAGTTTAAAAAACAGCAGCCCTTGGGGAATCTGAAAACCAAGTAGAAATGCCATTTTATGAAGTAGATTTACATTTATTAAGGATATCTCCATCTGTAAGGATGTGTCCCTCTCTGAATAAAGAAATGGAGGATGACGAAATATCAAGAATGACTTGACTTGACTAAATATCAAGAAGATCTATGGAATGGACCTGGATGTTAATCTGCATAACCACCATACCTTTGTTTACTGTGCTTCATGTAATAATCTCCCTTAAATGGCTTCTTCCATTCCCTAACCTCCTTCTTTCATTCTTAGCTGATGATAGCATTTAATGCAAAGCCTTGGACCATTTCAGGAAGTGACTCAGTATTCCCAGGTATCTTTCAACTATACAGAAGGTATGCATGGCATATATTAAACTTCTGATTGTTTTTCTCCAGTCCATCTCCTTTTCATTATGAGAATCTCAATGAAGAACATTGATCGTAGAGGGAAAATTATTTTTCCTCTCATATAATGCAATACAATAGTATTCAGAGATATAAAGGAATGAACGATGAACACATTTATAAAAAAAAAAAAGAAAAGAAAGGCATAAGTCTAACACTTATATTACTAAATGAAGGAATCCAGCCTCAAGTGCTATACACTGTATGACCTTATAAGACATTTTAGAAAAGGTAAAACAGACATGATAAACAGTTTATGGAATATGTGGCTGAAATATTTCACATGGTATTTTAATGATGAATACCTGCCACTATGCATTTGTCTAAGCACACAGATGTTTGTTTTCAGAACCCAACAAGTAAATTACTACCTATTAACATTTATTTATTTATGGTATGGGAGTGTCAAAGACTGGAATGCAGAATTTAACAAAGAATCTAACAGATTGCAAAATATATGAAAAACTTCAGACTTCCCTGGTGGGCCAGTGGTTAAGATTCCATGTTACCAATGAAGTAGAAGTGGGTTCAATTCCTGGTCAGGGACCTAAAATTCCACATGCCACAGCACAGCCAAGAGATTAAAAAAGAAGAAGAAATTTTTTCAAAAGCCACTCTTAGTGTTAGGACAAAATTATCTGACCTAAGTTCACTGTGGAAATGAATAGAATCTGCAGGCCAAAGGCAAAAATGTATGAAACATAAGCAATGGGCTCTGTAAGTTCTTTCTGCAGGGTGTTGTAGCTAGCAGGACTGAAACTACCGTATCAGTCATCTAATGGAGCAAGCACTGAATTTGATAAATGACAAGTAGTGGAAGCCAGGTTTCTTACCACTGGAGTGGGAAGTTACAGGCAGACAAAGAGGAAAGGTTATAATACCTGTGTCATAAGAGATCAGGTTGGAGACATCATTATAAACTATCTTTAGCCTAATACAAAAACACATAGCTCCATGTGAAAATCTTCATAACCGTGTGTATTCATAGTCTAGGATACATCCATATGTATTTCCATTCATTTTCTGCTGAGATTATTAAGTTCCCACCTGCAAATTTTTATTATCATTTTTTTAATCAAAAAGAACAAGGACACTTTAAATATGTGGTTGATACTAGGACTGGGGCAGTAAATATGAAAATCAGTATAATCTTAAAATATGAGAAAGAAGAACCAAAAAACCCCATGAAAGCTGAGTTATGTAAAAATAAAATCAGGATAGCACGGGAAAAGCTCTCAATAGCCAAAGCAAGAATGAGCTAAGAAGTATAATTGGCTGGATTATAGTCAAAAGAAAGTGAAAGTGAAGTCTCTCAGTCATGCCTGACTCTCTGCGACCCCATGGACTGCAGCCTAAGAGGCTGCTCCATCCATGAAGTTTTCCAGGCAAGAGTACTGAAATGGGTTGCCATTTCCTTCTCCAGGGCATTTTCCCCACCCACAGATCAAACCCAGTTCTCCTGCATGGCAAGCAGATGCTTTTACAGTCTGAGCCACCAGGAAAGCTCTCAAAAGTTTAAAATAATTTTCAGGTGTCGAAACAGGTTTAAAAAAAAGCAACATAGATTATAAGAGTAGTGTTGAATAAAAATCTCTATGCAGAAAAATTCTAAATAATTGATACGGACACTCAGCTGTCCATCAAGCATGTGAAGCTAACTCCCCTCTCCTCAAATGTGGGTCCTACATTATGACTTCCTCCTTAATAAGGCACTCAGGATGGATGTGGGGGAAATCAACAATAAAGACTAATGACAAATGTTGGCAAAACTGTACAGAAATTGGAACTCAAACTTTACTTGTGAAGATGTAAAATGGTGCGATCTATGTGTGTAAAACCAGCATTTAATCAAAAACATGAAAATATAATTATATCACTCAGCAGTGGCCACAGGACTGGAAAAGGTCAGTTTTCATTCCAATTCCAAAGAAAGGCAATGCCAAAGAATGTTCCAACTACTGCACAGTTGCACTCATCTCACACGTTAGCAAAGTAATGCTCAAAATTCTCCAAGCCAGGCTTCAACAGTACATGAACCATGAACATCCAGATGTTCAAGCTGGATTTAGAAAAGGCAGAGGAACCAGAGATCAAATTGCCAACATCCGTTGGATCATTGAAAAAGCAAGAGAGAAAAACATCCAGAAAAACATCTACTTCTGTTTTATTTACAACCCAAAGCCTTTGACTGTGTGGATCACCACAAACTGTTGAATATTCTTAGAGATGGGAATACCAGACCACCTTACCTGCCTCCTGAGAAATCTGTATGCAGGTCAAGAAGCAACAGCTAGAACTGGACATAGCACAATGGACTGGTTCCAAATCGGGAAAGGATTACAGCAAGGATGTATATTGTCACCCTGCTTATTTAACTTATATGCAGAGTACATCATGTGAAATCCTGGGGCTGGATGAAGCACAAGCTGGAATCAAGACTGCCGGAAGAAATATCAATAATCTCAGATACACAGATGACACCACTCTTATGTAGAAAGCAAAGAAGAACTAAAGAGCATCTTGATGAAAGTGAAAGAGGAGAGTGAAAAAGTTGTTTTAAAACTCAGTATTCATAAAACTAAGATCATGTTATCTGGTCCCATCACTTTATGGCAAATAGATGGGGAAACAATGGAAACAGTGACAGACTTTATTTCGGGAGGCTCCAAAATCACTGCAGATGGTGACTGCAGCCATGAAATTAAAAGACGCCTGCTCCTTGGAAGAAAAGTTATGACCTACCTAGACAGCATATTAAAAAGCAGAGACATTCCCAACAAAGGTCTGTGTATGCAAAGCTATGGTTTTTCCACTAGTCATGTATCAATGTTAGAGCTGTACTTCAAAGAAAACCAAATGCCTAAGAAGTGATGCTTTTGAATTGTGGCATTGGAGAAGACTCTTGAGAACCTCTTGAACTGCAAGGAGATCCAACCAGTCAATCCTAAGGGAAATCATCCCTGAATATTCATTGGAAGGACTGATGCTGAAGCTGAAACTGCAATACTTTGGCCACCTGATGTGAAGAACTGATTCATTGGAAAAGACCCTGATGCTGAGTAAGACTGAAGGCAGAAGCAGAAGAGGATAACAGGTTGAGATGGTTGGATGGCATCACCAACTCGATGGACATGAGTTTGAGCAAGCTCCGGGAGTTGGTGATGGATAGGAAAGCCTGGTGTGCTGCATTCCATGGGGTCACAAAGAATCGGACGTAACTGAGTGACTGAACTGAATTATCATATGTTTTGGCAACTCCACTCCTAGATATACATCCAAAGAATTTAAAACAGGTGTTCAAATATAAACTTGCACGCCAATATTCACAGCAGCAGTGTTCTTGAGAGCCCAAGTTAAAAACAATGAAAATGTCCACCAACAGGTGAATGGAAGAGCAAATAAGGTAGATCCACCCATAGTAATCGATCCATGCGTTATTTTGCCATGTAGAGGAATATAGTAAAGTAGTGCCACAGCTGCAGAAAACAGTAGGGGGATTCTCAAAAACTTAAACACAGAGTTAACATAGAATCTACCAATTCCGGTCCAGGTTATGCACCCAAAATATTTAAAACCAAGAACTGGAACAGATATTCAAACCCCACATTCATAGCAGCATTATTCACAGTAGCCAAAAGGTGGAAGCAACACAAGTGTTCAACAGATGACTGGATAAGCACAATATAGTGAAAACACAATGGAATATGATTCAACCTTTAAAAACAAGATAACTCTCACACATGCTATAATGTGGATGAAACCTCAAGTCATTATGCAAAGTGAAACAAGCCGAACACAAAAGGAAAAATGTGCTATGATCCACTAGTATGAGATATCCATATAAGACAAATTCCAAGTAGAATAAGATGGGCAGGGATTGAGGGTGGTGAGTGTTTAATAATTACAGTGTCACGTCAGGAAAAGGAAAAGATTCTGGAGATGAATGGTGGGGAAAATTTTTACAACAATGTGAGTGCAGTTAATGCTATAGAAGTGAATACTTAAAAGGACTCAAATGATAAATGTTGTTATATGTTTGTAAGCACAATGAAAAAATGACACATGGGACAACATGGAAAAGCACCAAAAACATCCCCAGTGAAAGAAACCACACAGAAAAAGCCACCCAGATCATAGTCATCTTGTCACTTTAAATCCATGAAGGTTTTTATTTTGAGGGAAAGCCCCAGTGATGGCTCCAGAAAATGAAAACTGCATTAGAATGGAGAGTCATTTGCAAAAAGCTTGGGCAGCTGATGAAAGTTGAATTGGTCCTATGGATAGGATTGTAATGTGGAAGCCATAATTATCCCCCATGTTGGGGTTATGGGCTGGTCCCCCAGGAAAGTGACTCTGTTTTGGGTAAAACACATTGCAGTATTTGATGTGAATGTAGAAAACTTTGTACCACTATTTAAAGTCGAAGCATTTGAAATTTTACCAGAAAGTAAATTACTTTTCAATACAACCATGTAAGTCACATGCCAGAAAATCAGAGATGACATTGAACATTGCAACAGAGGCCAAGGCTTAATCAAACCAAATTCAACTAAAGTTCAGTTCAGTCGTTCAGTCATGTCCGACTCTTTGCGACCCCATGAATTGCAGCACGCCAGGCCTCTCTGTCCATCACCAACTCCCGGAGTCTACCCAAACGCATGTCCATCGAGTCAGTGATGCCATCCAGCCATCTCATCCTCTGTTGTCCCCTTCTCCTCCCGTCCCCAATCCCACCCAGCATTAGGGTCTTTTCTAATGAGTCAACACTTTGCATGAGGTGGCCAAAGTATTGGAGTTTCAGCTTCAACATCAGTCCTTCCAATGAACACCCAGGATTGATCTCCTTTAGGATGGATTGATTGGATCTCCTTGCAGTCCAAGGGACTCTCAAGAGTCTTCTCCAACACCACAGTTCAAAAGCATCAATTCTGTGGTGCTCAGCTTTCTTCGCTATACAACACTCACATCCATACATGACCACTGGAAAAACCATAGCCTTGACTAGACGGACTTTAGTTGGCAAAGTAATGTCTCTGCTTTTAAATATGCTATCTAGGGTGGCCATAACCTTCCTTCCAAGGAGTAAGCGTCTTTTAATTTCATGGCTGCAATCACCACCAGCAGTGACTTTAAAGCCCAAAAAACCAAAGTCTGACACTGTTTCCACAGTTTCCCCATCTATTTCCCATGAAGTGATGGGACCAGATGCCATGATCTTAGTTTACTGAATGTTGAGCTCTAAGCCAACTGTTTCAGTCTCCTCTTTCACTTTCATCAAGAGGCTCTTTAGTTCTTCACTTTCTGCCATAAGGCTGGTGTCATCTGCTTATCTGACTTTATTGATATTTCTCCTGGCAATCTTGATTCCAGCTAGTGTTTCTTCCAGCCCAGCGTTTCTCATGATGTATTCTGCATGTAAGTTAAATAAGCAGGGTGACAATATACAGCCTTGAAGGACTCCTTTTCCTATTTGGAACCAGTCTGTTGTTCCATGTCCAGTTCCAACTGTGGCTTCCTGACCTGCATACAGGTTTCTCAAGAGACAGGTCAGATGGTCTTGTATTCCCATCTCTTTCAGAATTTTCCACAATTTATTGTGATCCACACAGTCAAAGGCTTTGGTATAGTCAATAAAGCAGAAATAGATGTTTTTCTGGAACTCTCTTGCTTTTTTGATGATCCAGCGAATATTGGCAATTTGATCTCTGGTTCCTCTGCCTTTTCGAAAACCAGCTTGAACATCTGGAAGTTCATGGTTAACATATTGCTGAAGCCTGGCTTGGAGAATTTTGAGCATTGCTTTTCTAGCATGTGAGATGAGTGCAATTGTGCTGTAGTTTGAGCATTCTTTGGCATTGCCTTTCTTTGGGATTGGAATGAAAACTGGCCTTTTCCAGTCCTGTGGCCACTGCTGAGTTTTCCAAATTTGCTGGCATATCGAGTGCAGCACTTTCACAGCATCATCTTTCAGAATTTGAAATAGCTCAACTTGAATTTCATCACCTCCACTAGCTTTGTTTGTAGTGATTCTTTCTAAGGCCCACTTGACTTCACATTCCAGGATGTCTGGCTCTAGGTGAGTGATCACACCATTGTGATTATCTGGGTCGTGAAGATCTTTTTTGTACAGTTCTTCTGTGTATTCTTGCCACCTCTTCTTAATATCTAAAGTAGTGATGCTAATTGCCTTGTACTAATCCACATGGTATTAAAAGACACTGTAGGAAGAGTATATTAGTAGACACCATGCCTTGGGTGCTGTGAATGACCCAGATGGAACTGAAACTATGAGATGTATTAATTCTAGTTTTCCCCATCACACTACACCAAAGCAACTGTCAGAACTTAAAAGCGAATTCATGGACTTGCCTGACAGCCCAGTGGTTAAGACTCTGCACTTCCACTGCAGGGGGTACGAGTTTGATCCTTTGTCAGGGAACATGTCATCCAACATGTCGAGCTGAAGGGCCAAAAAAAAAATCAGTAGAACTGCAAGATCATTTGTGATTCTCTACACTAATAATGGACTATTAGAAAGAGAAATTAAGAAAATAATCCCTTTTACAATTGCATCCCCCCACCCCCGCCAAAAAACTAGAAATCTAACCAAGGACTTGAAAGACCTGCAAGCTAAAAACTACAAGACAATGATCAAAGAAAGTGAATGGACACAAGTAAAATGATAGCCTATGTTTATGGGTGAAAATACCATTAAAATATCCATTCTAACCAAAGCAACATACACATTCATGCAATCACTGCCAACATTTCAATGATATTTTTCACAGAAACAAAAGCAATCTTCACATCTGTGTGGAGACACAAAAGAACCAGAAGATCCAAAGAAAGCAGACCAGCCTGGTGGCATGTCTATTCCTGACTTCAATCTAGAGTATGCACCTAAAGTCACCACAAGACGTGTGGAATTGGCAGAGAAATAGGCACAGAGACAAGAGAGCTCAGAAGTAAACCTACAGGTACATGGTAATTAATTTACAATAAAGGAACTAAGAATATACACGCAGGAAAGGACAGTCCCTCCCAATAAACCATGCTGGAAGAAATGGAAATCACAGAACAAGGAGCAATACAGGACACCATCTTATACCACAGACAAAAACTGACTACAATCCCACAACTTTCCACATCAAGCCCTAACAGTCCTAGGTCCTCTTAAGGCAGACTTTCAGCAACAGCCACATACAGAAAGCTTCTTCCCAATTTTCCTCACATTTTCCTTCACAGCACCACCTCCTTGCAGATTTTGAGGAAACTAGACTCCCATCAGACTCGACTAAACCCCACAATGTCCCAAAGCTGAAGCCCCAGAGGGTCCTGAGGATACCAGATTCCATCAGCCTGAACTGAACACCACAACGTCCCAAAGCCAAAACCACATGGGTCCTGTGGTGATCCATCTCCTGTCAGCCTGAGCTGAGCCCCACAATGTCCCAAAGCTGAAACCATGCGGGTCCTGTAGTGACCTATCTCCTGTCAGCCTGAACTGAACCTCACACTGTCCTGAATCTGAAGCCCCAGCAGGTCCTGAGGAGACCAGAGTCCTGTCAGTGGCCACCCACAGCCACTGGAAGTGCTCCAGCAGAGCGAGGAGTTCCCCTTGCGGTGGGGGGTGGGGGTGTCAGGGAGGTGAGCTCTGCATTATCATGGACAGGCATGATCAAGCAGGTTTGCAGGGGCTAGGACAGGGTGAAGGAGGCAAGCTCCAGCTCCAAGTATTGTAAGTCCCTACTTTCTGAGACTGTGTGACCTACGTGATCTAGACTTTGCAAGGAGCAGGAGGTGATTTAAAATTTTAATGTTTCCTCTTCAGGTACAGGAATACGGAGGCCTCCCAGGTTCCCAGTTCCTCGTGCCCCAGTGACTGTGAGCTCCTCCTCCAGTGTGTATGGCCAACCCCCACACTAAGTCCCCTCGACATCCACAGTCCTGGCCCAAGCCTAACCCCTCCATTAGGCCCTGACAAAGCTCCCTTCCCCCACGGTGCCTCTCACATCCCATCCCAACGTGGTCTTTTTGAAGCCTGAACAAGACCATGCCCCTCTTCTCCCTGTGATTTCCCTTGCCTGATGAAACCAGGCCTTCATCCATTCCAAGTGACTCCAAGGGCCTCATTATCTCCAGACTCCACGTGTGTGGCCACTGTCTGTACCCATCTATATGGGTCTGTGGTGATCTCCTAAAATGAGGGTTGTTTGATACACAGAGAATGGGGTGAATGGTGGCCACCAAAGATGTGTCCCTGCAGAACAGGGCCGTATCTGGGAAAAGGATCTTTGTAGATGTAGTTAAGGATATCAAGGTAAGGTCATCTAGGGTTAGGGTGACCTTCAATCCAACTGACAGAGTCCTTCGAAGAGACAAATGAGGACACAGAAGAGAAGCCTCTTAAAGGCAGAGGCAGAGATGGGAGGGAGGGGGCCACAAGCCCAGGGACCCCTGGAGCCCCTGAAGCTGAAAAAGGCAGGAAGGATCCTATCCTGGAGCCTCTGGAGGGACCTCAGCCCTGTGCCACCTTGATCTCAAGTGTCTGGTCTCCAGGACTGGGGGAGGATGAACTCCTGTTGTTTTAACCCACCCAGCTTGTGATCATTTGTTAGAGAAGCTACAGAGCAGCCAAACAGACCCTGCTCTGTAAGATCCTAGAAGTGTGGGTCTCACTAAAGGCAGATAGAGCCTGGATTACAGAACCCTTAGAGTCATCACTGCTACTGCTAAGTTGCTGCTAAGTCACTTCAGTCATGTCCGACTCTGTGCGACCCCATAGACGGCAGCCCACCAGGCTCCGCCATCTCTGGGATTCTCCAGGCAAGAATACTGGAGTGGGTTGCCATTTCCTTCTCCAGTGCATGAAAGGGAAAAGTGAAAGTGAAGTCGCTCAGTCGTGTCCGACTCTTAGCGACCCCATGGACTGTAGCCTACCAGGCTCCTCCTTCCATGGGATTTTCCAGGCAAGAGTACTGGAGTGGGGTGCCATTGCCTTCTCCAAGAGTCATCACTGGGCCCTCAGAAATGCTAAAGCAGTAGCTGTACTTCAGAATGTTGAGGATCCAAGTCTGAAGCCTGTCCCTACGGGTACTGGCTGCACACGCCTCCTCAGGTTCTTACACTAGTACATGTGGTGTAACATCTCAGTCCTGACTGAGGACATTTTTTATCACTGTTCATATTGCTAATTAAGAAGCTGCTAGTTACACAGGTGAAAACCCAATTAGGACGCTTGCTCCAGGGATGAGTAATTCTGAAGATAGTCAGGGGTGGGGACTTACTCATGTGCAGCCAGCAGCCCCTCCACAGTACCTACCCACCCCTCCCCTCCCAACAAGGGTCTTCAGTGGGTAGCTGGGAGACCCCACGGAGTCATCTCTAAGTAAATGCTGGCTGATCCCCAGGACAGCCACTCCCGAACCTCATCCACACTTCCCAGGTAAAACACTTGAATATGTGCAAAGACCTCACAGGCTGGAGAAAAGTGTTGGGAGCCACTCCAGTGACAGCACGCTTACCAAATTGGCTCTTGTAGGTCAGGCAGGATGGTCCTGGCCTGGGTGATCTTCTGGAAACTTTCCACTTTCCTACCTGAGTTACTCCTCCTGTCCTGCTCCCACTGCCTGTTTTCTTGCTTCCTCACCTCTGCCTGAGAAGATTTCCAACAGCAGGAACAGGCAACACAGCCCATCCTTAGCAAGTGACAGCCTAGCACCTCCTGAAGAAGGTCCAGCAGAGCCCCAAAAAGACCAGATCCCCTGAAACACCATGGCCCCTCACTCTCTCTCACCAAACCATCCCTGCAACGTCTAAGCAGAAAAGACGGCATCAAGTACAGCTGCAGGCACTTGATGGGGTTTATATAGATCTCAACCCACGCACACGTGCAAAGGGCAGGCCAGCCAGGTCAGTCAATCACTGCCCATCTGGGCTTGTGGTTTCAGAAAATCGGCCTCATTGTGCTGGTCAAGGTTCCAGGAGCACCTGTGAGTCCTGAGGGTGAGGATGGATATGGGGCTGCAGCTCTGACTTGTTTTCTAATCATTTTATCTGGTCCACAAGAGAGAGAATTTCTCTCTCCACCTGGGAGAGAATTTCAGGAAGACCTTTTTCTAATGAGAGGGACCCAGGGGTTGGGGGTGGGGGTGGTAGGTGGAGACAGGCTCAGTGCCCAGGTGCAATGGAAGCCTCTGGAAAACCTGCTGGAAGGAGGCTGCACACAGTGAAGCCCAGGGTCACAGACCTGTCCAGAAGCTGCTGTTTGTTATCTCAGGTCCTGCTCTAAGGGGCTCAAGGTCAGGTCTGTCCAACAGAGGGGCTGGGGGTGCTCTGCAATGAGGGCTTTGTGGACAGTTCCTGGGTGCTGAGCCCTGCGGAATACCTGCCCAGGTGAACTCCATATCTTGGGAGGTGCCTGCCCATAAGAATCCCGTGCTCCTGGGAGGTGTGAGTGAACAAGTATTCTCTCTGTGAAGTCATCACAGAGTACCTTAGCAACTCTCACATGGGCAGTGTTGGAATTAGATGAGAACAAGACATGCTGGGGGACGTCCCCAGAAACACCCCAAGGCCCATCCAGAGTGAAGAGGTCAGTAGAGGGGTACTGGTTGCTGTGCTGGTGTGGGTACCTCTTGTTTCTTCCACCTGACACCACAGAGGCCTCTCCAGGACATGGAAGGCAGCCTGGCCAGGGACAGTAGGAGCTCCTGGTGACCAGGCATGGGATGTGAGAGGGAAGGACCAGGCCGAGGGGGCCTTTCTGTTTTGAGCTGGGAGTGGACAACAAATGGTGAGTGTGATCCAGGAAAGCGGCCCTGGTGATGGGAGACTTGTTGAGGCAGTCTGAGCATGAATTGAAAAAGAATTTCTAGACACAGAGTGTTTCAGAAGGGAGTGAGTTTTTATTATGAACAAAGAGCAGAGATAAAGTGGGCACTGTGAGAGCAGCAGGCCAACCTGGTGACAGACTAGGGAAAGTCGACAGCTTTTGTGGCTTTAAGACAAAGAAAATTCCTGCTGGAAGGTTGATGTTAGGTGATTGGTTGGGGCACCATAGGGTGTTTACTGGAGTGGGCATCTTTACCTGGTAGGGAGTCAGGAAGCTTGTTAGTGATGATCAGGGGCTTTTGGCAACAGTTGCAAATGGACTCAGTCAGATTCACAGGTGACCTTCATTCTGGGCTCCATGTCTGTGGCCGTGGTGTGAGGCCTCCCAGCTGTGGCCTGGGGGAAGAACTCACCTCAACAAGACTCACCCTTCAGAGTAAAAGTTCCATTAACTTATCTCTGTAGGAGAGATCCAGTGATTCTAGGTCTGTTTGGAAAATTCTTGGATACTGCAGGGACAAATACTGAGTGTGAAACTGGTTATTAAACCTTGTTGGCAAAATTAGCATTTTCTCTCTGTTGGCGCTAAAAGGGTGTGGGCTGGCAGCTGCCTGATAATCCATTCAAATGATGTTGGTCAAACTTTTTCGATTTCTGGTGCAAGCAGGCAGCTTGCTACTCCTTGCTGCAGGATCATTTCCATTAGAATGTCAGCTAATCAAGGTAAGAACAGTATGGCACTCAGCACTCTTAGACAATTTCCCAAGCCTGTTTCCTCAGAGGCAGACCCAATATGAGCTAGGAATGGGTTCACAAGGCTCAGGAAATGCAGGGAAATATACTGCCTATGACTCTGGAAATTAAGGCCTCTTGCAAATCTGGAGTTCTCACATCTTAGAATCTAGACAGTTGCTGATAGATAGATGTCTGAAAAGCACTCTGTTTTTATGCCTTTCATTCATCTGGGAGGTGGGGTCACCCTGAGGACTGTGGATGTGTGATTCAAAGTGCAGATTTAGGGGAGGGTGCTCTACCTGGAGACTGTGGACATGTGATCCGAGGTGCATGCTTTAGGAGGGGGTCACCATAGAAACTGGATGTGCAACTCCAGGTATAGGGTCTAGGAAGTAGTGTTACCCTGCCAATTGTGGACATGTTTCTACAGGGGCAGGGTCTGGGGGGTGGGGTCATCCTGGAGACTGTGCCTGTATGACCGCAGGTACAGGGTCTAGGGAGAAGTGTCACCCTAGAGACTGTGGAATGTGACCCCAGGTGCAGGGTTGGGTAGGGGTCACCCTGGAGATAGTCGTCTTGTGATCCGGGATGCATGATCTAGGAGAGAGTCACCATGGATACTATGGATGTGTGCCTACAGGTTTAGGCTTTCGGGTTACCCTGGACTGTGGATATATACTCCTAGTTTTTCGCTCTGAGGGGTGGAGTCACCCTGAAGACTGTGGATGTGTGACCCCAGGTACAGTGTCTGAGGAGGGGTGTCACCTTAGAAACTGGAAATGTGACCCAGGTCCAGAGTTGAGAGGGTGAACCCTGGATATTGTGGACATGTGACCCCAGGTGCAGGGTCTAGGAAGTGGGGTCACACTGGAGACTTTGGACATGTGACCCCAGACACAGAATCTCTGAGCTGGGGTTTCCCTGGAGACTGTACACATGTACAGTACAGGTTCTGGGAGGTGGGTTCATTAGGAGACTGTGGACTTGTGACCCAAAGTGCAGTGTCTGGGGAAGATGCTGACCTTGGAGACTGTGGACTTATGACAATATGTATATAGTCTGGAAGGGGGAAACCCTGGACATTATGTACTTGTGACCACAGGTGTAGGTTTGGGAGGTGTGTCACCTTGAGACTGTAGATGTGAGAACCCAGGTGCAGAGTCTGAGAGCTGGGATCACCCTGGAAACTATGAACATTTGACCCCAGGTACAGGGTCGAGGAGGTGGGGTCACCCTGGAGACTGTGGACATGTGACCCCAGGTCCAAAGGGGGACACCTTTGGAGCTTGTAGATGTGCCTCCCCAGGTGCAGGGTCTGGGGGTGTGGTAAGCCTGGAGACTGTGGATGTGTGACCCAAGGTGCAGGTTATGGGGAGGGTCTCACCCAGGAGATTGTGGACATATGACCCCAGATATGTGGTCACCATGGAGACTGTGAATATGTTACCTCAGATGCAGGTTCTGGGAGGGGTTTACCCTGGAGACTGTGGTCGTGAGAACCCAGGGGCAGAGTCTGTAAGGTTAGGTCACCTCAAGACTGTGGTCCTGATGCCCCAGACCAGGGTCAGTGAGGTTGGGTCACCCTGGAAAATGTGGACGTGTGACCCCAAGTATAGCATCTGGGGAACATTGTCACCCTGGAGACTGTGGACATGTGGACAGCAGGTGCAGAGTCTGGCAGGGGGGTGTCACAATGGAGACTGTGGACATATGACCCCAGGTGCAGGGTCTGGAAGGGGTGTCAACCTGGATACTGTGGACTTGTGAACCGAGGTGCAGGGTCTGAGAGGGGTGTCACCCTGGATACTGTGGACCTGTGAACTGAAGTGCAGGATCTGGATGGGGTCACAGAGGAGACTTTGGATGTGTGAACTCAGGTGCAGTGTTAGGGAGTCATCACCCTGAAGACTGAATATGTGACCCCAGGTACAGGGTCTGGGAAGGGTGTCACCCTAGAGACTATTCATGTGTGACTCCAGGTGCAGGGTGTGTGAGAGGGGTCACCTTGGGGACTGGACGTGTGACCCCAGGACATGGTCTGGGAGGGAAATCACGCTGGTGAGTGTGCATATGTGACACAAGGGAAAGAGTCTGGGAGGAGGGGTCACCCTGGGGGCTCTGGACCTGTGACCACAGATGCTGGGTCATGGAGGGGGCTCACCCTGGGATACATGGATGTGTGTTCCCAGGTACAGGGTCAGGGAGGGTGTTAGCCTGTAAACTGCAGATATTTGACCCTAGGTACAGGGTCTGTGATGGTGATCACACTGGAGACTGTGCACAGGTGACACCAGGTGCAGGATTTGGGCGGGGATGTCATCCTGAATATTTTGTAAGTGTGACCTCAGGTACAGGGTATGAAGGGTGTCCTCTGAAGATGGCAGATATTTGACCCCAGGTACATGGTATGGGTAGGGGTTCACACTTAAGACTGTGGACATGTGACCCAGGTACAAGGTCTGGGAAATGACATCACCCCGGAGACTATGGACATGTGTCACCAGGTACTGGGTCTGGGAGAATGCACGTGGTAGAGAGTGTGGATATGTGACCCCAAATACAGTGCCTGGGAGAGGTCACCCTGGGGACAGAAGACATGTGATCTCAGATACAGGATCTGGGAGGGTGTCACTCTGGAAACTGTGGACATGTAACACAAGGATATGGTCTGGGAGGGGAGTTCACAATGGAAACTGTGGCTGTATCATCCCAGATGGTCGGACTGATGTGGTAGTGTCACCCTGAAGTCTGTGGACTGTGTCTACAGGTACGGGTCTGGGGGGGGGTGTCACCCTGGAGACTGGAAATGTGACCAGAGGTTCAAAATCTGGGAGTGGTGGCCACCCTGGAGACTGTGTACACGTGACCAGAGGTAAAAGTTCTGGTGAGGTGGGGTCACCATGGAGAATGTGGACATGTGATCCCAGGTGTAGAGTCTGGAAGAGGCGGTTATCCTGGAAACTGAAAATGTGATCCCAGGTACAGGGTCTGGGCGAGGTGTCACCAAGGAGACTATGGACATTTGACCCCAGGTGCTTGTATTTCAAAGGGGTCACCCTTTAGCCAGTGGATGTGTGACCCCAGGTGAAATGTCTGGGAGTAGGGGTCACCCTGGACTGTGGACATCTAACATCAGGTGCCGGGTCTGGGGAGAGGGCTGTTTGTGGAGACTGTGGACATGTGACCCCAGATGCAGGTTCTGTGAGGTGTTTTCTCTCTGGAGAAAGAGGACGGGTGACCCAAAATGCAGTGTCTGGGGTAGAGGCTGGCTCTGGAGCCTGTGGATGAGTAAAACCAGGTAAAGTGTCTGGAAGGTGGGGTCACCGTGGAGACTGTGGACGTGTAAACCCAGGTGAAGGATCTGGGACAATGTTCACCCTGAAGACTATGGACATGTGACCCTATGAATAGGGTCTGTGAAGGGGTTCACCAGAGAAACTGGCCATGTGACACCAGGTAAAGGATCTGATGTGGGGTGTGAACGTGGAGACTGTGGTCATATAACCCCTGGTGCAGGGGGGAAGGGGGTCACCCTGGGAAGTGTGGGTGTGTGACCCAGGTGCATGGTCTGGGAGGGGTTCATCATGGAGATTATGGACGTGAAATTCCAGTTATAGGGTCTGGGAGGTGGGGTTACCATGCAGATTGTGTGCAGGTGTTTCTGGTTACTGGGTCTGGGTGGTGGGGTCACCCTGAGGACTATGGACGTGTGACCCAAAGTGCAGGGTCTGGGGAGGGGGCTCTCCCTGCATACTGTGGATGTGTGAACCCAGGGCAAGGGTCTGGGAGGTGGGGTCACCCTTGAGACTCTGGACATGCAACCCCAGGTGTAGAGTCTTGAGGCAGGTTCAGCCTGGAGAATGTGGACATGTGATTCCATGTATAGTGTCTGCAAAGCTGTTCACCAGGCAGACTGTGGCCATGTGACACCTGGTATAGTGTCTGAAGAGGGATGTCAGCATGAAGACTGTGAACATGCACACCAGGTGTTTGGATGTGGGCTGTGGTCACCCTGGAGACTGTGCATATATGACCCAGTTTCAGTGTCTGGGATGTTTGTCACCCTGGAGATGGTGCACCTTTTACTTCAGGTACAGGGTCTGGGAGATGCTGTCACCCTGGGGACTGTGGACATGTGGCAGTAGGTACAGGGTCAGAGTGATGGGGTCACCCTATGGACTAGGGACATGTGATCCCATGTGCAGAGTCTGGAAAGGGGCCTCTGTAGATACCATGGATTTCTTACTCTAGGTGCAGAGTCTGGGAGGAGGTCACCATGAACACTGTGGATGCGTGACCCCAGGTACTGGGTCTTGGGGACAGGGTCGCCCTAGAGACTGTGGACATGTGACCCAAGGTACAGCATCTGGGAGGTGGGGTCAACATAGGTAATGTGGATATTTGACCCAAAGTATAGGGTCTGGGGAGAAGTCTAACCCTGAAGACTGAATGCCTGATTCACGTGCATGGTCTGGGAGGGTGTCACCCTGGAGATTGTGGATGCATGACTCCACATATAGGGTATAGGAGGGGGGATCACACTTTAGACTGTAGACATGTGACCCCGGTCCAGAGTCACCCTGGAGATTGTGGACATAGGATCCCAGGTGCAGGGTCTGGGAGGTGGCTCACCCTGGAGACTGTGACATCAGATCCCAAGTACATTGTTTGGGAGTTGGATCACCCTGGAGACTGTGGACATGTGACCCCAGGTGCAGGGTCTTGGAGGGGGGTCACCCTGGAGACTGAACGTGTGACCCCAGATACAGGTTATGGGCAGGAGGGACACCCTGTATATTGTCAAAGTGTGACCCCAGGCACAGGGTCTGGGCATTCCCTGATAGCTCAAAAGCTTCCCCCATAGTTCAGTCGGTAAAGAATCTACCTGCAATGCAGGAGACCTGGGTTCAATTCCTGGGTTGAGAAGATTTCCTGGAGAAGGAAATGGCAACCCACTCCAGTATTATTCCTGGAGAATCCCGCTGGCTACAGTCCATGGGGTCACAAGAGCTGGACACGACTTAGTGACTAAACCACCACCACTAAGGACTGTTAAGAGGTTCTGCTGCTGCTGCTACGTCGCTTCAGTCGTATCCGACTCTGTGCGACCCCATAGACAGCAGCCCACCAGGCTCCGCCATCCCTGGGATTCTCTGGGCAAGAACACTGGAGTGGGTTGCCATTTCCTTCTCCAATGCGTGAAAGTGAAGTTGCTCAGTCATGTCTGACTCATCGCCACCCCATGGACTGCAGCCTACCAGGCTCCTCTGTCCATGGGATTTTCCAGGCAAGAGTACTGGAGTGGGGTGCCATTGCCTTCTCTTAAGGGGTGAGAGGTTAGTAAATAGAAAATAAATAGACAGGGTCTGGGATAAGGGGTCACCATGGAGACTGTGTACATGTGACCCCATGTACAGTGTCTGGAAAGGGTGTCACCCTGGTGACTGTGAACATGTGACCCCAGGTACAGGATATGGAAGGAGGGTCACCATTACCCCAGGTACAGGGTAGGTAGCATAAGGTCACTGTGGAGACTGGACATGTGACACTAGGTGAGGGTCTGGGAGGGGTTCACTTTGGAGTCTGTGGACAAGTGACACAATGTATAGGGTCTGGGTGTGGGGATTATCATGGAAACTGGAAATGTGACTCCAGGTACACGGACTGGTAGGTGGGATAACCAGGGAGACTGTGAACTTGTAACAACATGTATATGGTCTGAGAGTGGTTAACCCTGAGACTATGTACATGTGACCACAGGTGTAGGTTTGTGAAGGAGTGTAAGAGTGTGTTCAGGTGTGAGAGGGAATATAAGAGTGTGCAAGAGAGTGTAAGAGTGTGCAAGGGTATGTGAGTAATAGTGCATGAGGACATGCGAGGGAGTGTAAGAATGTGCGAGGGTATGTCAGTAACAGTGCATGAGGGCATGTGAGGGAGTGTAAGAGTGCAAGGATGTGTGAGGGAGTGTAAAGTGTATAAGGGAGTGTAAAAGTGTGCAAGGGTATATGATGGAGTGAGAGAGCGTGTGAGGGTGTGCAAGGGAGTGTCAGAGTGTGTGAAGGAATGTAATAGTGTGCAAGTTGTCTGAGAGTGTGTACGAGTGTGCTAGGGTGTGTGCGGGAGTGTAACAATGTGTGAGGATGTGTGATGCAATGTAAGAGTGTGTCAGGGTGTGCAGGAGAGTGTAAGTGCATATGAGGGAGTGTAAGAGTGTGCAAGGGTGTGCAAAGGATTGTAAGTCTGCCAGGTTGTGCCACGGAGTGTAAGAGCATGCAAGGGAGTATAAGAGTGTGTGAGGGTGTCCGATGGAGTGTAAGGGTGATCGAAGGTGTGCAAGGGACTGTAAGAGCCTGCAAGGAAGTGTGAGAGCATTTAAGGTTGTGAGAGGGAGTATAAGAGCATGATAGGGACTGCAAGAGTATGCAAGGCTGTGGGAAAGTGTGTAAGAGCGTGTGTGGGACTGTAACAGTGTGTGAGGGTATGCAATGGAGTGTAATAGCATGCAAGGGAGTGTAAGAGCATGTGATGGTGTGTGAGGGAGTGTAAGAGCGTGAGAGGTGTGCAAAGGAGTGTAACCGCGTGTGATGTAGTGTAAGAGTGTGCAAGAGTGTGTGATGAAGTGTAAGGGTATGTGAGGGTGGGCGAGGAAATGTCAGAGCATTCAAAGGAGTGTAAAGAGTGTGTGAAGATGAGTGAGGGAGTGTAAGTGTGTGGGTGTGCAAGGGAGTGTAGGAGGGTGTGAGGCAGTGTAGTACTATGTGAGAGAGTGTAAGAGTGTGGGATGCTGTGCGAGGGAGTGGAAGAGCATGTAAGCTAGTGTAAGAGTATGTGAGGGTCTGCAAGGGAATATGAGTGTGTGAGGGTGTGCTAGGGCGTGAGATGGAGTGTAATAGTGTGAGAGAGTGTGCCAGGGAGTGGAAGAGCATAAGAGGGAATATAAGAATGTGGGAAGGCATGCAAGGGAGTATAAGAGTGTGTGAGAGTGCTGTCAGGTAGTGTAAGAGTGTGCTAGGGTGTGAGATGGAATGTAAGAGTGTGAGAGGGTGTTCCAGGGAATTTAAGAGATCCCAGGTGTAGGATAGGTTGAGAGTCACCCTGGAACTAGTGATTGTTTCAGGGATTGTAAGAACATAGGAGGAAGGATAAGAATGTGCGAGGGTGTGCAAGGAGTGTAAAAGCCAGCAAGGGAGTGTAAGTGTGTGAGGGTGTGCAATGGAACATAAGAGTGTGTGAGGGAATGCAAGGGAGTGTAAGAGTGTGCAAGGGTGTGCAAGAGTGTGTGACATGGTGTGAGGGAGCGTAAGGGTGAATGAGGAGGTGTAAGACTGCAAAGGTGTGAGAGGAGTGTAACAATGTGTGAGGTAGTGGGAGGGAGTGTAATAGTGTGCAAGTGTGTGCGAGTGACTGTAAGAGTGTATGAGGGTGTGCAAGAGCATGCGAGGGTGTGCAAGAGTGTGTGATGGTGTGCAAGGGCAGGCAGTTTCATTTGAGGATGTGTGAGGACATATGAGAGCATACAAGGATATTCAAGGATGTGCAAGGTTAAGCAAGAGTGTATGAGGAGATGCAAGAGCATGTGAGGACATGGAAGGGTGTGTGTGGCCATGTGAGTATGAGGGCGTGTGAAGGCATGTGAGAGCATCCAGGGACATGTGAGAGTGTGCAAGGATTTGTGAGGGCATGCAAGGACAGGAAATAGCGAGAGGGTGTGCAAGGACGTGGGAGAGTATGTGGGGGAGTAAGAGGCCGTGCAATGGTGTATGAAAGCAAGCAAGTGTGAGGACGTGTGAGAGTGTGCGAAGACATGCAAGGGCATGTGAGGACATGCGAGAACACAGAGGGAGTGAGAGAGCATGTGAGGCCCTGTGAGAGACTGCGAGGGCAGGTGAAGCCATGTGAGGGTTTCCAAGGGTGTGTGAGAGCATGTGGGGTCGAGCAAGAGTGTGTAAGGGTGAGCAAGACCCTGTGATGGTGTGCCAGAGTGTGTGAGGCCGTGTTAGGGAGTGCAAGGACGTGAGAGGTCATGTGAGAATGTTCAAGGATGTGCAAGGGTGTGTGAGGGTATGCAAGGGCGTGCAAGTGCGTGTGAGGGCCTGTGAGAGGGTGAGGGAGTGGGAGGGCCTACGAGGTAGTTCAAGTGGGTGTGAGAGTATGTGAGTACGTGTAAGGGGATGCGAGGGCATGCAAGAGCGAGTGAGGTCATGCAAGGAATTGCGAGAGTGTGTGAGGACACTTGAGAGTGTGAGGCCATGTGAGAGTGCATGAGGGCATGCAAGTACATGCAAGAGGGTGCAAGGACATGCAAGGGGAGACGAGTGCATGGGAGGACATGCAAGGCCATGTGAGGGTATGCATAGGTGTGTGAGGCTGTGTGAGGGCATGCAAGTGCATGTGAGGACATGCGAGGAAGTGTGAGGCCATGTGAGAGCACGTGAGGGAGTGTGAGCATGTGCAAGAGGGTGCAAAGATGTGCAAGGGGATGTAAGAGCATGCACGGGTGTGCTAGGGCATACAAGTGCATGTGAGGGCATGATAGGATATGTGAGAGCATGCAAGGTCGTGTGAGGGTGTGCAAGGGTGTGTGAGGGAAGTGAGAGCACGTGAGGGCATGTGAGTGCATGCAAGAGGGTGCAAGGACGTGTGAGGGGACGTGAGGGCATGCTAGGGTGTTCAAGTTCATGTGAGGGCATGGTAGGGCGTCCAATAATGTGCGAGAGCATGCAAGATCGTGGAGGGGGTGCAAGGGTGCATGAGGTCATGTGAGGGCGTGTGTGAGGATGTTCAAGAGTGTGTGAGGGCGTGTGAGCACTTGAGAGGGCATGCGAGGATGTGGAAGGGCATGAGGGAGTGTGTGAGGGCATGAGAGGCCATTTGAGGTCATGCAAGTGCATGCCAGGATGTGCGAGAATATGCAAACATGGGCAAGAGTGTGGTAAGGCCTGCAAGGGTGTGTGAGGGTGTGTGTGGTCGTGTGAGGGCTTGGGAGTACGTTTGTGGCTGTGAGAGAGTGTGCAAGCGCATGCAAGAGAATTTGAGGGCAAACGAGGGTGTGCGAGACTGTGCAAGGGCATGTGAGGGCATGCAAAAGCATATGAAGATGTTGGAGGGTGTGTGAGGGCTTGCAAGAGAGTGGGAGGACGTGCGAGGATTTGTAATGTCATGCGAGGGCGTGAGAGGCCATGTGAGTGTGTGCGAGAATGTGCAAGGCTGTGTGAGAGCAAGTGAGCATGTGCAAGGGTGTGCAAGAGCATGTGAGGCTGTGCAAGAGTGTGTGAGGGCTTGTGGGGATGGATGTGTGAGGGCGTATGATGATGTGCGAGTGCATGTGAGGCCGTGGGAGAGTGTGCGAGGGCATGCAATGATGTGTGAGAATCTACGAGGGCATACGAGGATGTGAGAGAGCATGCCATGATATGTGAGAACTTACGAGAATGTGCGAGGTGTGCAAGGCCGTGCAAGGGCATGAGGTGGCATGCGGGACTTGTGAGAGTGTGCAAGGACATTTGAGTGCATGTGAGGCTGTGTGACAGAGAAGGCAATGGCATCCCACTCCAGTACTCTTGCCTGGAAAATCCCATGGAAGGAGGAGCCTGGTAGGCTACAGGCCATGGGGTCGCTAAGAGTCGGACATGACTGAGCGACTTCACTTTCACTTTTCCCTTTCATGCACTGGAGAAGGAAACGGCAACCCATTCCAGTATTCTTGCCTGGAGAATCCCAGGGATGGCGGAGCCTGGTGGGCTGCCGTCTATGGGGTTGCCCAGAGTCGGACACGACTGAAGCGACTTAGCAGCAGCAGCAGAGGCTGTGTGAAAGCATGTGAGGATGTGCGAGAATGTGTGAGGGCGTGCTAGGGCATGCACGGACATGTGAGGGCATGCAAAGATGTGCAAGAGCATGTGAGGATGTGCAAGAATATATGAGCGCAGGCAAGGGCATTCTAGAATGTGTGCGGGCATGTGAGGGTGTGCCAGGTCGTGCGAGAGTGTGTGAGGATCTGCGAGCATGGGCAAGTGTGTGCTAGAGCATACATGGGCATGTGAGGGCGTGTGAGGTCATCTGAGGGTGTGTGAATGTGTGTGAGTATGGACAAGAGCATGTGAGGGTGTGCAAGGACATGCAAAAGTGTGCAAGGGTGTGTGAGGACGTGTGAGAGTGGACAAAGGTGTGGGAGAGCTTATGAGAGCATGTGAGAACGTGCGAGGACTGCAAGAGGGTGCAAGGATGTGCAAGAGGGTGTAACAATGTGCAAGGGAGTGCAAGACTGTGTGACAGTGTGCAAAGGTATGTGAGTGCATGGGAGAATGTGAAAGAGCATATGAGGACATGCGAGGGTGTGCAAAGGCACGCAATAGCATGCGAGGTCATACGAGGGTGTGTGAGGATGTGCAAGAGCATTCGACAATGTGCAAGAGAGTGCGAGGGTATGCAGGGGTGTGTGGGGGCATTTGAGGATGTGTTAGGGCATAGGGAAAGGTGGTAGGGCGTGCAAGTGCGTGCAAGGTCATGCAAGGAGGTGTGTGGCCGTGTGAGAGTGTTCGTGTGCATGTGAAAGCATTCGAGGGCATATGAGGACGTGCGAGTGCATGTGAGGGCATGTGAGGCTGTGCAAGGACGTGCGAGAGCATTCAACAGTGTGTGAGATCACAAGGGCATGAAGGAGTGTGCGAGGGCATTTGAGGACATGTTAGGTTGTGGGAGGACATGTGAAGGTGTGCAAGTGTGTGTGAGGAGGTATGTGGCTGTTCGAGATATGTGTGTGAGTGCAAGAGCTTTTGAGGGCATCTGAGGGTGTGAGAGGATGTGCAAGGCTGCCCAAGGGTGTGCATGAGTGTGTGGGTGCATGTGAGAGCATGCTAGGACGTTCAAGGGCTTGCAAGGGCATGCAAGGAAGTGTGAGGATGTGCAACCCCATGCGAGCGTGTGTGAGTGTGTGTGAAAATGTGTGAGAGTGGGTGAGCACATGTGAGGGCATAAAGATCATGTGAGTCCATGTGAGAGTGTACAAGGGCATGGGAGGACGTGCAGGAGTGTGCAATGGTGTGTGATGGCGTGCCAGGGTATACAAGGATATGCAAGTGTATGTGTAGCTGTGTAAGAGTGTGCAAGGGTATGTGAGGATGTGAAAGGGAATGCAGGGCCATACATGAGCAGGTGAGGGCATGCGAGAGTGTGTGAGGAAGTTAGAGAGTGTGCAATGACCTGCAAGGGTATATGAGGACATATGAGACCATACAAGGGAGTTCGATAGTGTATAAGGCCCTGTGAAGGCATGCAAAGGCATGCAAGCATTTGCGAGGGTTTGTGAGGACCTGCGAGGCTGTGTGATGGCATGCAAGAGCAGACGAATGCATGCAAGGGCGTTTGAGAGCATTCTAGGACATACAAGAGTGTGTGAGGACGTGCGAGAACATGTGACCACATGAGAGGGCATGCTAGGGCATTCAAGAGTGTGTGAGGGCGTGCGAGGGCCTTTGAGGTCATGCAAGAGCATGCAGGGGCATGAGAGGGTGTGGAAGAGCGTGTGAGGTTGTGCAAGGGTGTGTGAAGATGTGCAAGAGCATATGAAGGCATGCAATGGCATGCGAGGACATGTGAAAGCATGAGTGGACATGTGAGAGTGTTGGAGAATATGCTAGTGTGGGTGAGGTCGTGCTAGGGTGTGTGAGGGCGAGTGAGGGGGTGCAAGGGCATGAGAAAGCTTGCAAGAGCGTGTGAGTATGTATGAGAAATGTGAGGATGTACAAGAGCATGCAAGAGCATGTCAGGTCGTCTGATGCTGTGCAATACCTTGTCAGGGCATGTGAGGAGGTGGGAAGGTGAGCGAGGGCATGAGAGCATGCAGTGAGGGGTGAGAGCATGTGATGGCATACGAGAGCTTGCATAAGCATACAAGGGCATTTGAGGGCATGCAAGAATGTGTGAGAGCATGCAAGAGAGTGCAAAGACTTGCAAGAGCGTGCAAGAGCATACGAGGGTGTATGAGACCATGTGAGGGTGTGTGAGAATGTGAGAGGATGTGGGAGAGCATGGAAGGGCATGCAAGGGTATGTGAGGACATGCAAATCTGAACAAGGATGTGCGACAGCGTGTGAGGACATGCAAGGGCATGTGATGGTGTGTGAGTGTGTAAGAGAACATGTAAGGGCCAGCAAAGATGTGCGAGGTCATGCAAGGGCGTGCAAGGGCTTGGGAGGATGTGCGATGATGTGAGGCCATGGGAGAGCATTCGAGGGAGTGTGAGGGTGTTTGAGGGCATGCGAGGATATGCAAGGACCTGTGAGACTGTACGAGAGCATGCAAGAGTGTTTGAGGACGTGTAAGGGTGTGCGAGCTTGTGTGAGGACATGCAAGGGCATGCAAGGTTGTACGAGGACGTGAAATGGTGGGCCAGTTTGTGCGAGAATGTGGGAGGGCATGTGAGGGCATGCAAATTCGTCTGAGGGTGTCCAAGGGCGTGCTAGAGTTTGTGAGGGCATGTGAGGACTTGCGAGAATGTGTGGGGGTGTGCCAGGACGTGCAAAGGTGTTCGAGTTCATGTGTGATAATGCCGTGCAAGTGTGTGCAGGATCATGGAAGAACATGTGGGAGTTTGCAAGGGCATGTGAGGGTGTACAAAGATGTGCAAGGGCGTGGGAGGGCATGTGAGGATATGCAAGGGTGTGTGATGGTGTGGGAGGCCATGTGAGAGCATTCGAGGGCATGAGAGGGTGTGCAAGGACACGTGAGGCCATTTGAGAGGATGTGAGGGCGTGTGAAGACCTGCAAAAGTGTGCAAGTTCGTGTGAGAGCGGGCAAGGGTGTGCGAGAATGTGTGAGACTGTGGGAGAGCATGAAAGGTCACATGATTCTGTGAGAGGGTGATCTAGGACGTGTGAAGGTGTAGGCGGGCATACTAGGATGTGCAAAGGCATGTGAGGACATGTGAGAGCATGGCAGGGCATGGGAGAACATGCAAGGGTGTGTGAGGATGTGCGAGGTCGTGTGAGGAAGTGCAAGAACTTGGGAGGGAATGCGAGAGTATGTGAGGCCGTGCAAAGGCCGAATGAGGCCGTGCAATTGTGTTTGGGACATGTGAGGGTGTATGAGGATGTGTGAGGGCATCCAAGCTGTGCAAGGATGTGTGACGAACAGATGAGAGGGAGTGTGGTGGTGTGAGAGAGTGTGCAAGGGTATGCGAGATTTTGCAAAGACGTGCTAGGTTGTGCAAGGGTGTGCAAGAGCATAGTGGCCATGTGAGGCCTTGTGAGCACGTGCAGCATCATTCAAGGACGTGTGAGTATGTGCACGAGTGTGCAAGGCCATGCGAGAGAGTGCAAGAGTATGCATGGGGGGGGCAAGAGCAGGCGAGTCCATGAAAGAACGTGCAAGGGCATGCGAGGGTGTGTGAGAGCATGCAATGCCATGTGATGGCATGCAAGGATGCACGAGGGTATGTGAAGGCGTGCGAGGTCTTGCAAGAGTGTATGAGGCAATGAGAGGGCATGGGAGGGCTTGTGAGAGGGTGAGAGGATGTGCAAGGTCATGCAAGTTCCTGTGAAGGTGTGCAAGGGCATGTGAGTTTGTGTGAGGATGCAGGAGGGTGTGTGAGGGTGTTTGAGGGCATGGAATGCCATGAGAGTATGTGAAATGTGCAAGAGCGTGTGAGCTCGTGCAAGGACATGCGAGGGCGTTTGAAGTTGTGCCAGGACATGCAATGGCATGCAAGTTCATGCAAAGACATGCCAGGTCATGGGTGGGTGTGCTAGAATGTATGAAGACATGCAAGGACGTATGAGAGCATGGGAGGTAGGGAGAGGGCGTGCAAGAGTCTACAAGGCCATCTGAGGGCGTGCAAGGGTATGCAAAGGCATATGAGGATGTGCAAGAGAGTGCAAGTGTGTGCGAGGATGTGCCAAAGAGTGCAAGTGGGTGCAAGGGCATGAGAGAGCAACTCGAGATGAGCCCCAAGACCCCTGATGCAACTCCAGAGGATTCCCAAGAGGAGCCACCCCAAACACAATTTGAGAGGAGCATGCCACCACAACAAGAAAAGAAGCCCCATACCATAACTAAAGAGGAGAACCCTGCCCCGCCCCGCCCCCCCCGCCACAACTATAGAGGAGTCTGCAAACCACAACAAGAGAGGTGCAGGAAAAAAAAATAAGTTGACCCCACTGCAACTAGAGTGGAGCCCCATGCAATAAAAATACAGTAACCTACCGCACATCACAACTAGACAGGAGCCAGCCTGCTAATCACTACTAGGGAGGAGCTGCCCCACTCAGCTCAAGAGGAGGCCCCACCACAACTCTAAATGAACCCCAAGTCACCTGTCCCAATTCGAGAGGAACCCCAAGTCGCCCACCACTACCCGACAGGAGTCCTGTGCCGTCACAGGGAAGGAGCCCCCAGCAACAAACAGAGGAGTGCCGTGCCATAACTTGAGAGGATTGCCCTGCCAAAACTAGAGAGGAGCCCTACAGCACATTGTGCTGAGAGAGAATACCCTCTGCTGCAGAGATGAGGCCCCTGAAGTAACTCAAAACAAGCCTCTAACAACTGGAGTGGAGCAACCCTGTGAAAACTAGTGCTGCTGCTGCTGTGCTGCTGCTAAGTCGCTTCAGTCATGTCCGACTCTGTGCGACCCCATAGACGGCAGCCCACCAGGCTCCCCCGTCCCTGGGATTTTCCAGGCAAGAACACTGAAGTGGGTTGCCATTTCCTTCTCCAATGCATGAAAGTGAAAAGTGAAAGTGAAGTCGCTCAGTAGTGTCCAACTCTTCGCAACCCCATGGACTGCAGCCTACCAGGCTCCTCCATCCATGGGATTTTCCAGGCAGGAGTACTGGAGTGGGGTGCCATCGCCTTCTCCGGAAAATGAGTGAGGAGCCCCCAATGCCACAAGTAGAGAGAACAGTCTCCCCACAGAGAACTCTCAGAGGAGGTGACACCATAACTAGAGACGTGCCCTGAGTCCCCTCCTAAACTTGAGAGGGGGCCTATGCCAAAACTCAAGAGAAGCCCATGGCAACAACGAGAGAGGAGCCCACTGACCAGAACTAGAGAGTGTTCCACCACTCCAATGGGAGAGGAGACCCCAGACATCGCACCTACAGAGGGTCCCCTCCAATGCAAATAGAAATGAACGCTGTGCTGCAAGTCGAGTAGATCCCCCTACCACCATCAGAGAGGAGTAACCTCATCACACCTAGAGAGCAGCCCCTTGAACATCGCCATTTGAGAGGAGCATTTCTGCACATTGGAATTATACAGAATCCTCCTTCCACAACTCGAGAGGAGGCTCCCATGGGACAACTAAAGAGCAGGATCCATGCCAAAATTCAAGAGCAGGCTCACACATACTGCACCTGGAAAGATTGCCTGTGCACACAGCTACCAGAGAGGAAACCCCCTCAACAATTCAAGAGGAACAGTGCACTACAACACTAGAGGTGCCCCCCACACACACCACAACTACAGAAAATCCCCCCTAAAACTTGAGAGAAGACTGCACACCACAACTAGAGAGGAGCCCACTCGAGACAACTAAGAGTTGACCCCCCACATAAACTAGAGAGTACCCCATGCCACAGAGAGTTTAGCCACCCACACATCACAACTAAACAGAAGCCACCCTGCACAATGCTACTAGAGGGGAGCCACCCCACCAAAACTTCAGGAGGCCCCACCTCAACTCAAGAGGAGCACCAAGTCCCCCGATGCAACTCGAGAGGAGTCCTGCACCACAACTAGAGAAGAACCCACCCGGACACTGCATTAAGAAAGGAGGCCCCACACCCTGCCCCTAGAGTGGAGCAATCTTGTACACCACATCGAGAGAGGAGGCTCCACACCACTCCTAGAGAGTAGTCCCTCAAACCACAAATAGAGATGAGCCAGAAAACTGCACCTAGAGAAGAGCCACACAACATGATGCAACAAAACAGGAGTTCCCATCCACAACTAGAGAGGACTTCCCCAGGAACAGCACAACTAGGGAGGAGCACTCTGGCACAACACAGCTTGAGAGAAGCCCAGACGCCAAAACTAGAGAGTTGAATACATGCCACAACTAGATAGTTGACTCTCAGGCACAAATAGTGAGGAGCACAAAGCTGTAACTAGATAGGTGCCCAACCCCTCCTGTACATCACATCTAGAGTGGAGAACGACTGCCACAACTAGAGTGGACACACCTGCTACAGGTAGATAGGAGCCTGCCCCACACATCACAATTAGAGAAAAGTGCCCATGCACATCAAAACTAGAGTGGAACTCCCATATGGATCATATTGAAAGAGGAGGCCCCTGCTGCAGTTAGAGCTAATCCCCCCCGAATATAGCCATTAGACAGGAGCATACCCACACAGCACAATTAGACAGAAGCCACCCGCCACAAGTAGAGAGGAGCCCACCATGCTACAACTAAAGAGGACTCCCACTGCCACAACGAGAGTGTAGCCTCCTGCACATCGCAACTAGAAAAAGTGTCCCTTCTCATCACAACCAGAGGGGAGTCATCCCAATCACAATTTGAGAAGAAAGTTCTACAGCAACTAGAGAGGAGTTGTCCTCCCACAAGAAGGAGCCCCTCTGCCAAAACTAGAGAGGAGTCTGCAAATGAGAGCTAGAGAGTAGCCAATTCACCGCAAATAAAGAGTGGACACTCTCGGCAACTAGAATGGAGCCCCATGCGACAACTAGAGAGTATCCTCCCACACATTGCACTCAGACTGGGGCCAGCCAGCACATCGCTACTAGAGAATATATGCCCCACTTCAGCTCAAGAGGAGGCTCCACCACAACTCTAAAGGAACTTCAAGTCACTTGCTGCAACTCAAGAGGCACTGTGGGTTCCCTGCTGCAATTTGACAGGAGCCCTAGCCTGGAACAAGAAAAGGGGGGACAGGCCAAAATGATGGAGGGGAACCATGGCTGAAGCTGAAGTGGATTCCCCCAGCACAACTAGATAGGAGTCCCCCAGGATATCACAACTAGAGAGATGATTTCTGCCACAAATAAAGACAAGCTCCCTAAAGTAAGTTGAGTGAAGTCCACCACAACTCGACAGGGTCAAACAGCAGAACATCTTGGCAGCAAGTGATCTGGCTGGGAGCTCCTCTCCACTCTGGAGGCCTGGATACCCGGGTTGCGGGTTCTGTTGGGTTCTGTTGCCGGCAAGTGACATCAATTCCTTGTGTTCGTGCTAAGGTCCCTTCCCCAAAACTCTCCAAGGGAATCTCTGGGTTTCTGACTGCTCGACCACCCCCTTAGGCCATGTGCAGGCACAGTGACACACACACAGCCCACCCCACAGCCCTGGGGAGGCCTGGGTTCAGCCAGGGCCTGAGCTCCGAGGACCCCGCTGCTCTCAGACCAGACTCCTCCTTCTCATAAGTGATGTGGCCCTGGGCAAGCATATGCCCCTCAGGGTTTCCCCAGTCTCTCCATCTGCAGAGTGAGGGTCATTCTCCCATCTGCTTCCTAGGTCTGTCGGCCTACGAGCAGCTCCATGCCTTTCCACCTGGGGCCGATATCACGTGGAGCTTGTGCACTGAGACTTCAGAAAGAAAGATTCCATCCAGGGCTGACATAGCACAGAATGGGGCAGAACGAGGCCTGGATGCGCTGTGGTACCCAGGAAAAGGCACTCCCCCTCCTGACTGTTTTGAGACCCCGCATCCAAGTTGGAGGACCAAAAGGAAGACTCGAAGGTCTCCCTCTCTTATAGAAAAGAGTAGCCAACTTTCTGGTCCTCTGTTTCCATTGAGATTCTGTTCAAGTATCCCAGCTCAGCTTCTGCGGGTGGCTGAGCTTCTAATGGCTCCCTGCGTTCTTGTCTTTTACTCTCAAAAACTTCCATCCTGTTCCCCCTTTTGGGGTGGATGGGCGCTGTCATTGCTTGCAACTTCGCGATAGATTGAGGAAAAGTCTGGAAAATCTACTTCTTTCCTCCCTTTGGTTCCGTGTCTCTATCTGGCTGTGTCCCTCTCTTTTCCTTTCTAAATTCAGTCTGTGTCTTCCTCTTTCTCTCTCGTGTGTGGATGGATGGAGGCTATGAATGCACATGTATATGATCAGATGAGGGTTATGTTTTAGGGATAGGTTAGAGGGAGAGAACAAGTAGGCTTTAGGTTGGAGTTGGTCATGGGAGAAGGGTCAAGGGTGGTGGTGGTGTTTCTTGGAATCTGAGGGCTGTGCATTCTTAGTCTCTTTCCATATGAACCCCTTCTCAGATACACCACTTGCAAGGAGTCTCTCGTGTTCCATTTCCTATCATCTGGATTTGTGAATGCTTAGCTTTTCTGTTGGGAAGAGGTTCCTTTGGATGGAAACCCATTGGTGTACTTCATTTTCTTCTTTCCCTTACTTGAAGTGACCCATTTCTATCTCCATCCACCAAATGGAAAGGGGATTCTGATGTTAAGGAGGCTTTGACCTACGCTTCTTTCTAGCTATCTCATAACATCAGTCTTTAGGGTGAGGTTTTTCCCCGATATTGAGGTGGTCTGAGAAAAAACCAATAGCATTCTTCAGATGTAGCTGTCCGGTTTTCCCATGGACATTGATTGAAGAGGCTTTCTTGTTCCCATTTGGATATTCTCCCCGTCTGTGTCAGAGATGAGTTGACCATGGATGCTGGGGTTTGTTTCTGGACCCTCAACTTTATTCCATCGATCTGGATCTGTGTGTGTTGTTGTATTCCCAATAGCATACTGTCCTGCTGCTGCTGCTGCTACTGCTGCTGCTAAGTCACTTCAGCCATGTCTGACTCTGCGCAACCCCATGACCTGCAGCCTACCAGGCTCCTCCGTCCAGGGCATTTTCCAGGCAAGAGTACTGGAGTGGGTCGCCATTGCCTTCTCCGATACTCTCCTGAGGATCCTAGTTTTGTAGTTTAATTTCCTTTCACACAACCTTGGATTTCCATATCTGGGCTTTTTCATCGGATTGTATTGACAATTTAGGCTCTTTTCTGTTTCTGCACACCTTTTGGAATTCTTTGTTCGGTGCAAAAATGCATTGGCATTTTCGGAGGAATAGCATCGAAGCTATGGATTGCCTTGTGGGTTGTGACATAATTTTCCCAATCGGAATTCTTTCAAGCTATGAGCACAGCTTATCTTTCCAGTGATTTGTGTCAGCTTGATCTTCTTTCTTCTATCCCTTGCCGTTTGGTGAGAACAGGTCCTTCCTTCCCTTCTGGGTTACTTGGACTCGTGGGTATCACTTCAGTGAATGGCATTGTCAGTGGGGGTGATAATTCCCTTCTCATTGGAAGACTTTGCTGTGAGTATTAGAAATGCAAATGATTTCTCTTCCCCTTCCTCCCTGTCCATCTCTCAGGGCCACCGGGAAACACAGGCCTCATCCAGGGTCACACAGGACTGAGGGAGTGCGACTAGACTGTGGTTTTTCAGGCCCTCAGTGCTGGACATCATCTGGGATACTCTGTGTGTGTCTTCCTTGGTCTGGTGTCCCTTCAACCTTTCCCTAGTTTTCACAGGCTTGTTGTGTTGGTGTTCTTTGTCTGTTTGGAGACAAATCCTTGATAAACTTTGTGTTTGTACTTATTTGTCTCACGAAGTATGACCTGTCTTTTGCTTTCGTAATAAGGTCCTTACCACAGCAAATAGCTTTGATATTGCAAAGTCCACTGTATTCTCTGGGTTTTTTTGTGGACTGCCTTTTAGTTTTGTGTGTGAAGACTCAAAGCACGTGTCCAATTTCTGCTCATTGTTCTTCTAGATTTGTGACAAGTTTTCGTGGAAAATTTGTCTAGGGATAATTGGAAGTGAACTCGGTGTAAGGTGTCAAGTCTCCATCTCCATTCATGTCATCCCCTGCAGTTTCCAATTCCCTGTTCCTGAGTTGTTTTGGAGACCCTGTGGGAAGTTTGGTTGCATTTGAGGTTGAATGTCCACCTTGATTCGATTCACACTGTTCTGCCCTCAGGGACACTGTCAAGGGGGAGTGAGGAGCAGCCTGCACTTCCAGCAGTGACCACACGGTGGGGCGAGTGCAGCTCTCCCCTCTGGGAGCCCCAGGCCACAGGCATCCCAGTGAGGAGCCAGCTCTGTGCTCAGCTGAAAGGAGTTAGTCTCTCAGGAGCCTCTGAGCCCTTGCCTTTGGGTCACCCAGGGTGGACATTTACTGTGACAGAAAAAATTGCCCTGAATTCCATGGACGGAAGAGCCTGGCTGTGTAGAGTTCGTGAGTTGCCGTGAATCAGACACAACTGAGCACACAAAAATTCAAAATATTAAAACACTTTTTTTTCGGGGGGGGAGTTGGAAGAGGGTGTTGTGGGTTTTTGTGTCTCACATAATGGCTAGGGGAAATCTAGTTTAAACCGAAATTCACGTAGATGGGAAAGGTATAGCTCTCTGTCACCCTATTAAAAAGAAAATAACTATTAAGTTTTTCTGAAAGTTTATTTAGTAGCCTCCTTGAGCAGTTCATTATGAAACTTTTTTCTTTTTCTGTGAAATTGGCCTCATTAAAAAGTACAGTTTGCCGTTATTGGATAACTTTATTCATTGGTTTCTTAGGGAATCTTGGTAATATTTGAGTTTCCTGGCGAGTATGGTCACATGACAGGGCCCTGGTCAATTGGTGTGTTCCACCTCCCTGGCCACTGTGATTGGCTCCGGACTGGGGCAGTGCCCAATTGGGGCCAAGGGCCGGGCGTCACGTGGAACCAAGGGCAAGACGAGCTCTCCTCCTACTCGGGTAGGGGAAGGGGTGGGGCCAGTGGAGGTCAGGCTCCAGCAGTGGGAGGGGCGTGAGGTCCGCCTGGGGCAGTTGGTGACCTTCCTGCTCCCCTCAGGGCAGAGCCGCGGGCCTGAGAATGAGGGCGCTGCTGAGCCCAGGGCCTGAGATGGCCAGGTGCTGCTGTGGTCCCAGAGCTCCACCCGAGACCTGAGGGAAGCCGTCTGCCCGTGAGTCCTCTCCTGCTTGTCTGTCAGCTTGTTTGAACCAGGCTGGGTTTTCTGCCCAGCTGGCTAAGGGGAGTCCCTGGAAATGCAAGGGTGTGGATTTTGGCTGACTTCAGGGAAGACATGCCAGATGACACTGGGAGACTCCAGCTTAATCTGGATTCAGGGGATATCTCTTCGGGCCAGATAGTAATTGTAGGATAATCCTAATGAGTCTTCACAGGATGAAAAGAGTAACGTGCTAAGGTAGCAATCGATGTCCTCATTCGAGAGGATGAAGCTGGTGTTCAGAGAAGGGGGAACTTGGCAAGAGCAAGGAGGTGTGCACCCAGACAGAACGCCCAGATCCAGCCATTTGAGCTCAGGGAAGCCACTGGTGTGGCTTGTCCCTGTGGCGGGGGCTGAGGCACACAGCCCACCCTGATGCCTGTGGGGGCCTGACTTGGGAAGTGCCATCTCGTAGCTTTGAGACTCACAAAACCAAATTGCACTGGAGAGAGGAAGGACACGTCCCTTCATCCACCCCACCACCCGCTCCGGATTCCCACATACCCTGACCCCTTTCTCTTGATTTCGGAGCCATTTCCAGAGTCCCGCTCATGTGACCTCATTCGACGTCCACTGTGGACGAGCTGCTGTCTTCAGCTGCTACCACAGCAGCCAAGGGCTTTTGCTCCCGAGTACCTCCTTTCCTTTGGAACTTGGGGGCCCTCTACTCCCCACTTGCACACCACAGACCTTTGCTGAGGATTGTGGGGACCCTCACTCAGTTTGCAGCATGTTGTAGCCATCCCTGTCCTCTCAATAGCTCCCTTGAAACTCAGCTTCTTAGCTCCTTTGGAGCAGCGTGGCCCACCTGGCTGCAACGGAAGAGACACAGCTGACAGTGAAACCGTAGCTTAGATCTGACAGCCAGAAAGCTCTGTCAAAAGGGACCTCCCTCTTCACACCATAGAGGCTGTAGGAGCCGCCAGGCTTTCGGAACCAGTGCTGGGGCCAAAATGACTCCACAGCTGTTTTCCTTCCTGGGGAGGGTTCTGGCTCGAGTGGGGATGGCTCAAGTCTCCTGAGGTTCTGAAAGCCCACTGGATGCAGATTCACGGTACACAGAGAGGAGAAGGTGGAGTCCTGCCCTGGAGGTGGTCACAGCTCATGGATGAGCCAGGCAGGCAGGCAGGGCATGAGAACACCTGAGCTGCCTTCACGAGTGAATGGGGTAGGGGCAGAGGAAGAGAAGCCAGTCTGCTCCCACATGTGGTGCCCAGGGCAGGTTGTCCCCAGAGGAAACCCTTACGATGGTGAGGACTATCACTGCTGTTTCCAAAGGGGTTCCATTGGTGCGTGTCTTCCCCGGAGCAGTCAGGCCGTCTCTAAAGTACACTGGCCATGGGCATTGCCTCTCCTTGGAACTCCCCATGTGTTCTCTTTTGTATGGAACATTGATTTTCCAGAGGGGTTCTGGGCCACAAGGATGTTGGGTCATTTTCTAACCTTCTCTCATGAAGAACGCTTTCCTGGGTGTTGGGGTGGTTTGTTTTTCCAGCTCCCTTTCTTGGCTTCTTTTGGGAGCTGGTGCAACAAGAGGAGCTCAGCCTCTGCCTTCTGGCTGAGATGTCACCCTTCAAACAGCAATGCCTGCCTGGGGATTATGATGGCATCTGCCAAAAGGGCTTCGTTTGGCACATGGTATCTTGAAAGGACGTAGACCGTCCTTTCAGACATCAAAGGCTAGTTCAAAAGACATAAAAATGAGAATTCTCCAATGTAGTCTTACAGTACGTGGGGAGTCCGAGAAAAAAACTCCTTCAGTCATTTCACTGAGAGTCATTGATTGGGGACACCAAGAATATAGGAAGAAATACAGAAAGAAAAGATGAAATGGTGTTCAGGATCAGGGGGAGGGATGAACAGGGTGTGCTTGCCTTGAATACAGGCTTTGTTGGGTGGTGGGGCATAAAGATCGAAAAGGTCTGAAACTACAAAGTGGTGATGGTAACACAGTATCACCAGAGTTACACAACAGTGTTCCCAAATTGCAACAATGATGATAAAGTTTACTAATCCCAACTTAACCAACAAAAATACACGAAACCATAGAAAAAATAAAACATCACCAGAAAGGTGGAAACAAACCAAATGCAAAGAAGTTCAGGGGAAAGGAACTCCATGTCCCCTGGGGGCGGACTGAGTTGATGGCGTCCACGGTGAGCAGACAGGGATGGAAGCTGCAGAGCCGACCGCTGGCCTGGACGTGGTGTTTCCGGCAAGGGCTCTGGGTCTCTGTCCAGAGCGGGGGCCTGTTCTCCCTGCAGGGGTGGGGGAGTCATCGTGGGCGTCTGGGGGTTGCGCAGGAGCCAGGGCAGGCTCTCCCTGCCAAGGCGGTGAGTCCTCCTCTGCCTTGGGTTCTCCTGCCGAAGCCCGAGCAGGTGCAGGTGCACGTGGAGGTGGAGGTTCTCGCTGAGGGGGTGGGACATCAGTGCCTGGGGCTGCGGGTCCTGCAGACACAGAGATCCGATCTGCCCTGTGCGCTGGCCCATACTCAGCTGGCCTGGTGTCTCTGCGAGGGCATGTCTCAGTTCTCCATCTCCCCTCAGTGGATCCCTGGGTCCTGCACCTGGAGTCACCACCTCTGTAGGGACAGGTCTGGGAGGTGGAGCCTGGTACCTGTTGGAGGCCAGTGCTAGAGCTGGGAGAGAAGAAAAGTTTGCCCACAGGCCAGCCTTGGCATGTGCGTATCCCGGCATAGAAAGCTTCCAAGAGATTCCCAAAGAATACCCAGCGTCGGATGTCTTTTGGGACTGAGGTGTGCAAGATTGGTGGTGTGAGGCCAGCGCTTGCCCCAGGCCCAGCAGCAGCTTTCGGGGACTCGTCCCTGTGTAGCTCAGTACCCCCTCCCCACACACTCCCGTGCACCAGCCCCAGCGTCCTCACCTCTGTGCTCTGCCATGCTGGGCTCCAGGTCCTCCTGCTGTCTCAGAGGCCGGGGTTCTCAGGGCTCTGGGTCGGAGCCAGGTGTGCTGAGCTCCGTGGCAGCCTGAGACTGGGCCGCCGGGTGTATCCTGGCTGGTGTCTGGGCAGCAGGCCTTGCCCGCTTCTGCTTTGCCCCCGGTTGGGCTGAAGCCTCCGTGGGCACGCTCACCTGGAGCCTGCCCTCGGCCTCACTGGCAGGAGGGTGGTGCTCCGACCCCTCCCTCCGGGAAGTGGATGGGGTGTCCCCGTCCTCGGCCTCATCACGTGGGAAGCTCTGCAACGACAGTGACCGTCAGCCAGCCATGCTTGGAGTTTTCTGAGCTGGGCCTGGCCAGTGGAGCTGCTGCTTCTGCCCGCTCGAACTTCTGTTCCCAGAAGGGTCAGAGACGTGTGTCTGCTCAGATCCCCACCCGGGAGGAACGAGACCCACCTGAGGGCGTGAGGTCAGCCTGGGCGGCTGGCGCTGCTCGCACTCTCCCCATCCCGCCCAGCCTGCTCTCCCCTAGGGTGTGGACACAACTTGTCCACAGGCTTCTGACCCCACATCCACCTGGGCTTGCTTGAGGGAGAGACACCCCGAGAAACCCGCATCCACACACACAGGAAAGGACCCGGTGTTTCCAGGTGGCATGGGAGAGGTGGCCTGGCCCGGCCTGGGGCTCCCCGTGTTACCTTTCTGGTTCTCCGGGCAAAGGGCTAGAGGCCTCTCGGGGGGGCCCTGAGCCAGCGTCGACAGGGTTCCCACACACTCTGCCTGTGAACTCTCCTGAGGCCCCGGCCTCTGGACAGGGGCAAACAGCATAACATCTTTGCAGCAAGTGATCTGGCTGGGGCTCCTCTCCGCTCTGGTGGCATGGATACCTGTGTTCCAAGTCTGTTATGTTCTGTTGCCGGGAAGTGCAATCATTTCCTGAGGTTTGTGCTGAAGTCCCTTCCCCAAAGCTCCCCACGAAATTTCGTGGTTTCTGACTGCTGAACCACCCCCTTAGGCCATGTGCAGGCACAGTGACACCCACACAGCCCAACCCACAGCCGTGGGGAGGCCTGGTTGCATCCAGGGCCTGAGCTCGGAATACCCCGCTGCGCTCAGACCAGGCTCCTTCTTCTCATAAGTGATGTGGCCCTGGACAAGCATATTCCCCTCAGGGTTTCCCCAGTCTCTCCATTTGCAGAGTGTGGATCATTCTCCCATATGCCTCCTAGGTCTGTCAGCCTATGAGCACGTCCATGCCTTTCAACCTGAGGCTGATACCTCTCTGCGCTTGTGCACTGAGACTTCCGAAAGAAGAATTCAATATAGGGCCGACATACCACTGAATGGGGCAGAACGTGACCTGGATGTGTTTTGGACCTAGGAAAAGGCAGTCGTCTCCCCTTCCTGACTATTTCAAGATTCCACCACCCTCCGCACAGTGGGAGATCTTGAGGTAAGATTCAGACCTCTCCCCTCTAATATACAACAACCTTCGTCACTCTCCTGTTCCATTGATATTCTGGCTCAAGTGTCCCACCTCGGTCTCTAGGGGAGATGGAGACTTCCCCTATGATGCCTCCCAGCCTTCTCTCTTTTACTCTCATCCCCTTGGGTCATTTCCCCCCTTGCAGTGTGAATGGGCCTCTCATTGTTTCAAATCTTGAGATTGATTCATGCAAATTCTGTGAAATCTCATTTTCTCTCTCCTTTTTCAGTCTCTCTCTCTAGATGTGTCTGTTTCTTAACCTTTCTAAATTCACGCTATCAATTTTCCCTCTCTCTCTGTCTGTTCTGTGTATGCATGCCTATGAATATATGTATGCATGTCTATTGTTAACCTATGGTTAAGCTTTAGGATTTAGTTTTCAGTGATATAAAGGATTGGGGTTGGAGTTGCTGTGAGGGGAAGGGATGGGGTGATGCTGTTGTTTCTGGTTCACTGAGTGGTGTGAGTTCTTAGTCTGTTTTTCATATGAACCCCTCCTCATAGACACCACTTGCAAATAGTCCCTCATGTTCAGTTTGCTACCTGTTTTATTTGTGAATGCTTAGCTTTTTCATTGCAAAACTGTTCAATTGCATGGAAGCCCTGGGTTTTCTTTGGTTTCCTGTTTCCCTTACTTGAAGAGACCCATTTTTGCTTCCCACACCAAATGTTAAGGAGCCTAAGGCACATGCTTATTTCAAGGAGTTTCAAACCTCCCTTGTTGCTCATCCGGTAAAGAATCCGCCTGCAAGGCGGGAGACCTGGGTTCGATTCCTGGGTTGGGAAATCCCCTGGAGAAGGGAAAAGCTACCCACTCCAGTATTCTGGCCTGGAGAATCCAATGGCCTGTATAGTCCATGGGGTTGCAAAGAGTCAGATACAACTGAGCGACTTTCACTTTCACTCATAACTTCTAGCTTTGGGTTGACGTGTTTCATTGATTTTGAGGTGCTATGAGAACAAAAGCCAACGTGATTCCTCAGATGCAGCCACCCAGTTTTGCCATGGCCCTTTCTTGAAGAGGCTTTTGTGTTCCCATTTGCATATTCTCCCCTCCTTAGTAGTAGGTGAATTGACCATAGAAGCTTGGGTTTATTTCTTGGACTCTCAACTCTATTGTATGGATCTGGATCTGTGTGTATGTTTGTGTACCCAACACCATACTGTCCAGATGATCCTGGTGTTGCAGTCTAGTTGGCTATCAGGCATCCTGGTAGGCCCATATCAGACCTTCTTTCCTTAGACTGTACAGATAATATAGGCTCCTTTGTGTTTCTATACCCATTTTGGAGTTCCTTGGTTTAGTGCCCTGAGAACATCCCTTGGTGATTTGAGAGGAATAGCACGGACCCTCTGGATTGCCTTCGGGGATGTGACATCATTTTACCAATAGGAATCCTTCCAATCCATGAGCTCAGCTTATTTTCCATCGGATCATGTGGATATCATCTTCTTTAATCCATCTCTTGCAGTTTTCTGAGACCAGGTCCTTCTCTCCTGGATTAGATGGATCCTGGGTATTTCCTCCCAGTGTATGTTATTGTCAATGGGGTTGATACTTACCTTCTCATTCTAAGAGATTGCGGTGAACATTGGAAATGCAAATGATTTTCCTCCCTTCCTCCCTATCCATCTCTCTGAGCCACGAGTTAGAACAGGCCTAGTCAGGGTCACACGGGGCTCAGGGAGTGCAGCTAGACCGTGTTTCTCAGGCCCTCAGTGTTGGGCATCATTTGGTATACTCTCCATTGTCCTTCCTTGGTCTGGTGTCCCTTCAGACCTTTCCCTAGTTTTAATAACCTTGCTTGTGTTCTTTGTCTCTTTGGAGACACATCCTTTATCAGCTGTGTGTTTGCAAGTATTTGTCTACCAGTGTGTGACGTGTCCTTTGCTTTTTTTCATAAGGTCTTTACCAGAGCGGAGACCTTTGATTTTGCACAGTCCACAGTATTGCCTTTCTGTGCATTGCCTTTCTGTATTGTGGGTGAAGATTCAAAGCTCATGTCTAGCCTCTGCTCGATTTTCTGCTGGATTTGTGAGATGTTTGGCATGGAAAATATGTCTCAGAAAAGTTTGAAACGAATTTGGTGTAAGGTGTCAAGTTTCCATCCTCATTCATGTCATCCCCTCTGATTTTCAATTCATTGCTCCTGAACTCTTTTGGAGACCTTGTGGGAAGTTTGCTTGCCTTTCAGTTTGAATTTCTGCTCTTTAATAGATTCACCCAGTTCTGCCAGCAGGGACACGTTAAAGGGGGAGTGAGGGGCAGCCTGCACTCCCAGCACTGACCACACTGTGGGGTGAGTGTTGCTCTCCCCTCTGGGAGCCACAGGCCACAGGCATCCCAGTGAATAGCCAGCTCTGTTCGCAGCTGAAAGGAGTTAGTCTCTCAGGAGCCTCTGTGAGGTTGCCTTTGGGTCACCCAGGGTGGGAGTTTACAGTGACAGGAACCATTGAACTGCAAGTGAAGTAAGAACCCATATGACATCCGCCACTGCTCTTAAAGAGATGCACCTGAGGCTCCTTGAAGGTCCTGCACAGAGAGCTCTTTAGTGGACATGCTGGAGAATCTGTTCCCTCGTGGGCTGCCCAGGACAGGCTCTCACCAGTCCAGACATGGACCATGGTGATGACCGGCCCTGCTGTCTCCAAAGGGTTTTCATTGGTGCATATCCTCATCTGAGCAGTCAGGCCATGTGCACTGCCTCTCCTTGCAACTTCTAGGCCAGGGCTCCTAGGCTAGAACTCTCAGGTCTAACTTGTAGGACTAGGCTACACTGGCCAAGTGCATGCCTGTCCTCACAACTTCACAGCTTTCTTCTCTTCTTTACTGCACATTGATTTTCAAGAGTGTGTTTGGACCACAAGGATGTTGGGTCTTTCTCTAGCCTTGTCTCATGAAGTTGAGACAACCTCATTGTTTCTGGTTGTTGGTGTGCTCTCTTTTGCCCATTCTCTTTCCTGGCTTCTTTTTGTGGTTTTGTTTGTGCCTGAGGAAGAGCTCAGCATTTCTCTTCTGGCTGAGACATCACACAACAGTAATGCCTACCTGGAGATTAGTTGCCAAAAGGGCCTCGTTTTGCAGATGACATCTTGAAATCACCTGCACTTCCCTTTCTGATACACAAAGGCTGCCGTAAAGGAAATAAAAAACAGAAGTCCCAAGTCTAGTCTTAAAATATGTGGGTTGTCTAATGAAACCGCCTTTTCTATGATTTCATTGATAGGCATTAACTGGAGACATCCAGAATATGGGAAGACACTGAGATATGAGAGAATTAAAGGTTGTCAGGGGCAAGGGAGGAACAGGGGGTGCTTGAGGTGAATACAGGATTTGCAGGGGGTGAGGGAGGGTTGGTCGTGGAGAATGAAAGGGTCCCAAACTAGAAAGTGGTGATGGTTGCAGAGGATTGTGAAAGTCCTTAATGCTCCAGAAATGTACCACCTAACATCAATTTTATTGATTAAAAATTTAAGGAAAAAAATACACAAATCTGTGACAAACAAAATATAAATCAAGAAAATAAAATACAGAAAAACTGAATGAAAAGAAGCTCAGGGCAAGCGAATTCAATCTCCACTGGGTAGAGAGCGAGTTGATGGCATCCACGGGGGGCAGAGAGGGATGGAGGATGCAAAGCCAAACCCTCCCCTGGACACGGTGTTTCCAGAAATGGAAATTTGCAAAGGGCTCTGGGTCTCTGTCGAGAGGAGGGGCCTGTTCTCCTTGCAGAGGTGGTTCAGTCATTGTGGGCATCTGGGTCTTGGGCAGAAGCCAGGGCAGGCTCTCGCTTCAGAGGTGTTGTCTTATACCCTGATTCAGGTTCTCCTGCCAAAATCCCAGCACGGGCAGGCATAACCGAACATGTAGGTGGAGGTGGAGGTGGAGGTTCTCCCCTGGGGATTGGAGCATTGCTGCCTGGGCCTGGGGGTCCTGCTTGCACAGAGATCTGATCTTCCCAGTGTGCTGGCCAATACCCAGTTGGCTTGGTGTCTATGAGAAGGCATGTCTCAGGTCTCGATCTCCCCTCAGTGGATCCCTGAGTCATGGACATGTAGCAACCACCTCTGTAGGGACAGGTCTGGGAAGTGGAGCCTGGTTGAACCTGGGAGCTGGTGCTGGAGCTGTGAGAGAATAAAAGGTTACCCACAGGCCTGCCTTTGCCCTTTGCCTCTCTGGAGACAATTCTACCCTGAGCTTTTGAGACAATTCTCAGTTTAGGAAGTCATAATAGGATGTCATCCTGACTGCAGTCCACCAAGCGGATGGTCTGAGGCCAGCCGTTGCTCCAGGCTCAGCACAAGCTTTTGAGGACTCCTCCTCTGTAGCTCAGGACCCCTTCCCCACATACTCACATGCACCAGCACCTACTCACTTCTGTGCTCACTGTGCTAGGCTCCTGGTCCTCCTACTGCCTCAGAGGCAGAGGTTCTCAGTGCTCTGGTCAGAATCGGGTGTGCTGAGCTCCGTGGCAGCCTGAGACTGGGCCGCCGGGTGTGCCTTGGGTGGTGAGTGGGCAGCAGGCCTTCCCCGCTTCCTCTTCATTCCCATTTGGGCTGAACCCTCTGTGGGCTCGCTCACCTGGAGGCTGCATTGGTCCTCAAGGGCGGGGGGTGGTGCCCCGACCCCCCCCCTCGGGGAGGTGGATGGGGTGTCCCTCTCATTGGCCATATCCAGTGGGAAGCTCTGCAATGACAGTGACCATCAGCCAGCCCTGCTTGGAGTTTTCCGAGCTGGGCCTGGTCAGTATGGCTGTTGCTTCTGCCAACTCAAACTTTTGCTCCCAGAATGAACAGAGACGTGTGTCTGCTCAGATATCTACCCTGGAGAATGGAGACCCACCTGAGGGTGTGAGGTCAGCCTGGGTGGCTGGTGTTGCCTGCACTGTCCTCATCCCACCCAGCCTGCTCTCCCCTGGGATGTGGACACAACCGGCCCACAGGCTTCTGACCCCACATCCGCCTCGGCTTGCTTGAGGCAGACACACGCCAAGAAACCCCCATCCACACACACAGGGAAAGGACACACTGTTTCCAGGTGGGATGGGAGAGGTGTCCTGCCCCAGCCTGGGGCTCCCCGTGTTACCTTTCTGTTCCTTTGGGCAAAGGGTCAGAGGCCTCTTGGGGGAGCCAGCGTTGACTGCGTTCACACATACTCTGCCTGTGAGCTCTCCTGAGGACCCGGCCTCTGGGCAGGGGCAAACAGCAGAACATCTTGGCAGCAAGTGATCTGGCTGGGGGCTCCTCTCCACTCTGGAGGCCTGAATACCCGGGTTCCGGGTTTTGTTGAGTTCTGTGCCGGGAAATGACATCATTTCCTGGGGTACATTGCCGAGGTCACTTACATAAAGCTCCCCAAGGGAACCTCTGTTCAACCACTCCTTTGGCCATGTGCAGGCACACGAACACCCACACAACCCACCTCACAACATTAGGGAGGCCTGGGTGTAGCCATTGCCTGAGCTCTGAAGACACAGCTGCTTTCAGACCAGGCTCCTTCTTCTCATAAGTCATGTGGCCCTGGACAAGCCATGTACCCCTCAGTGTTTCCCCAGTCTCTCAATCTGCAGAGTGGGAGTCATTCTCCCATCTACTGCCTAGGTCTCTTGGCCTACGAACAGCTGCAGTGCCTGTTCAACCCATGGACTGATATCACGTGGAGCTCATGCCCTGAGACTTCACAGAGGAAGGATTTAACACAGCGCTGACATAGCACAGAATGGGGCAGAAACAGACCTCGATTGTGCTCTGGGACCTAGGAAAAGGCACTCCCCTTCCTGCCTATTTCGAGACCCTCCACTGGGAAGATTGACAGTAAGATTAAGACATTACATTCTCTCGTACCTTCCTCATCCCCCTGTCCCATTGAGATTCTGCTTCAACTGTCCCTTCTCTGCCTCTAGTGGATACGGAGGCTGCCCCTAAAATGGCTGCCAGCTGTAAGGCGAGTGCAGAAAAAAAAAAGAGCAAGCAAGGCAGTCAGGCAAGAAAGAAAAAAAAAAAAGAAATTTATTAGAGGGAAAAGAGAGGTTGACCACCTCTTAAGGAGAACCAGCGTTCTCCCTTTCTGACGGATCTCTGAAGGAATGGTCACATAGCCAGTGGTCTGGAATCTGGTGGTCTCACAGCTTTGAGAAGACAGGCGCCAGTGAGATAACAGGATGCTATTTCGGCAATTTGATCATTCTCACAGATCACTGTGATTTATTCTTTGTCTGTGAGGTCAGCATAATGAACCGTCTTATTAATGAGCCCCCATGTGGGCCCTATCATTCCAGCCATTTGATTTAGGATAAGGGCTGAAGATCAGTCTTCTATAACTGCTTCCTGTGGGACAGGGGTGTCATGGGGGTAAGATAAGAAAAGGCTGCAATGCAGGTCATGGGGATCTGTGTGTGGTGGAAGTTCTTGATAACCTGAGTAGTTAGAAGTAACTCATGGATGGTTCAATTGGTGAAGGCTTAAAAGTGGTTCTGAAGAAATTTTGAAAAAAAGATGCATTCAGCAAAAACAAGACTGGGAGCTGACTGTGGTTCAGATCATGAACTCCTTATTGCCAAATTCAGACTTAAATTGAAGAAAGTGGGGAAAAGCACTAGACCATTCAGGTATGACCTAAGTCAAATCCCTTATTATTATACAGTGGAAGTGAGAAATATATTTAAGGGACTGGATCTGATAGACATAGTGCCTGATGAAGTAAGGACAGAAGTTTGTGACATTGTACAGGAGACAGGGATCAAGATCATCCCCAAGAAAAAGAAATGCAAAAAAGCAAAATGGCTGTCTGAGGAGGCCTTACCAATAGCTGTGAAAAGAGAAGTGAAAAGCAAAGGAGAAAAGGAAAGATATACCCATTTGAATACAGAGTTCCAAGGAATAGCAAGGAGAGAAAAGAAAGCCTTCCTCAGAGATCAATGCAAAGAAATAGAGGAAAACAACAGAATGGGAAAGACTAGAGATCTCTTCAAGAAAATTAGAGATACCAAGGGAATATTTCATGCAAAGATGGGCTCAATAAAGGACAGAAATTGTATGGACCTAACAGAAGCAGAAGATATTAAGACGAGGTGGCAAGAGTGCACAGAAGAACTATACAAAAAGACCTTCATGACCCAGATAATCACGATGGTGTGATCAATCACCTAGAGCCAGATATTCTGGAATGTGAAGTCAAGTGGGTCTTAGAGAGCATCACTACGAACAAAGCCACTGGAGGTGATGGGATTCCAGTTGAGCTGTTTCAAATCCTTAAATATGATGCTGTGAAAGTGATGCACTCAATATGCCAGCAAATCTGGAAAACGCAGCAGTAGCCACAGGACTGAAAAAGGTCAGTTTTCATTCCAATCCCAAAGAAAGGCAATGCCAAAGAATGCTCAAACTATCACACAATTGCACTCATCTCACACGCTAGTAAAGTAATGCTCAAAATTCTCCAAGCCAGTCTTCAGCAATATGTGAACCATGAACTTCCAGATGTTTCAGCTGGTTTTAGAAAAGGCAGAGGAACCAGAGATCAAATTGCTTACATTCCTGGATCACTGAAAAACCAAGAGAGTTCCAGAAAAACATCTATTTCTGCTTTGTTGACTATACCAAAGCCTTTGACTGTGCAGATCACAATAAACTGTGGAAAATTCTTCAAGAGATGGGAATACCAGACCACCTGACCTGCCTCTTGAGAAACCTGTATGCACGTCAGGAAGCAACAGTTAGAACATGGAACAACAGACTGGTTCCAAATAAGAAAAGGAGTATGCAAATGCTGTATATTGTCACCCTACTTATTTAACTTATATGCAAAATACATCATGAGAAATGCCAGGCTGGATGAAGCACAAGCTGGAATCAAGTTTGCCTGGAGAAACATCAACAACCTCAGATATGCAATTGACACCACCCTTATAGCAGAAAGTGAAGAAGAACTAAAGAGCTTCTTGATGAAAGTGAAAGAGGAGAGTGAAGAAGTTGGCTTAAAGCTCAACATTCAGAAAACTAAGATCATGACATCCGGTCCCAACACTTCATGGCAAACAGATGGGGAAATAGTGGAAACAGTAGCTGATTTTATTTTGGGGGGCTCCAAAATCACTGCAGATGGTGACTGTAGCTATGAAACTAAAAGACACTTACTCCTTGGAAGGAAAGTTATGACCAACATAGACAGCATATTAAAAACAGAGACATTACTTTGTGAACAAAGGTCCATCTCGTCAAGGCTATGGTTTTTCCAGTAGGTATGTATGGATGTGAGAGTTGGACTATAAAGAAAGCTGAGCACTGACGAATTGATGCCTTTGAACTGTGGTGTTGGAGAAGACTCTTGAGAGTCCCTTGGACTGCAAGGAGAATCAACCCATCCATCCTAAAGGAAATCGGTCCTGGGTATACTTTAGCAGGACTGTTGCTGAAGCTGAAACTCCAATACTTTGGCCACCTGATGCAAAGAGCTCATTTGGAAAGATGAGTCATTTCCTTGATGTTGGAAAAGATTGAAGTCGGGAGAGGAAGGGGACGGCAGAGGATGAGATGTTTGGATGGCATCACCCACTCAATGGACATGAGTTTGGGTAAACTCTGGGAGTTGGTGATGGGCAGGGAGGCCTGGCGTGCTGTGGTTCATGGGGTCACAAAGAGTCGAACACGACCAAGTGACTGAACTGAACTTAAAGTTAGAATAATGGTAAGTAGAAGGAGAGGGCCTAGAAAAGGTATCCAATTCCAATTACTTAACCAGTTTTCCCATGAATTACTGGTGTGTTGGCGTCCCCTCTTTCTTGCTGCTTCCTTTACACTGCCTGATTTATTGGCGTACAATCAACAGGCTTCCTCCAAAAATAGGCATAGCCCTCCTTTGTCTGCTATGAGGAAGTCTAATCCCCTTTTGTTTTGGAGGACCATGGTTATCAGGGAATCTAGCTGGTTTCGGACAGTGATAAGGCTGTTAGCTGTTTCTTCTAGGCTGTCAGTGAGGTCTTAAGAAAGGCTTTGATAGTAATTTAAAAGAGGTTGTGAGTCCAGCAGTCCCTCTCCCAATCCCAGTGGCTATTCCTAAACTTATTAACAGAGGAATGAATTGAATTGCCCATCTGGGTCAGTTACGAGTTAGTGGGATAAGAAGGGTTTGAGTGTTAGGAGCAATAGACGTATCTGGGGCCAGATATACCAGGGTGCATGTTCCTGTCCAGTTAGTAGGAAGACATAAATAAGTAGTGGTTCCACAAAAGAAAAATATTCCAGGAGTAAGAAGACAACAGCTGAAATCAATAGCAAATAGGAGCAGATTACCTGCCCCCTCCTAGGAGGAAAATACTAAGAGGGGCCCCTGGTGAAACATCCAGGGCATACCCACTCACGGTCTAGACACTGAGTGGGGCTCGATTGAAAGATACAGAGGAATTCCCACCCAGTCGAAAGATGCTGGGTGAGGGGGCTGGCTGAAAGATGCCAGGAGAATTGCCCACGCAATGGAAAGGTACTGGGTAGGGGGGCTTGACTGGGGAAAAAAAATCAACGAATACCCGGGGCTCGGCTGAAAGATGCCGAGGTAGCTCCGTTGTAGGGGACTGAATGGTCTTGGCTGAGTGGTCAAGTAAGAGGCTGATCTGACACTTTTCCTCAATGTGACTGCCATTATAGAATATGACAGGATAAAAGTGAGGAAAATACATGAGAGCTTTGCTCTGAAGAAAAGGGACAAGACTCCTCCCGGCCAGTTTCGGTTTTGTCCAATGACTGAGAAATTTACGGGAGTGGTGGAGGCCTACTCCTCATACTGTTCAATGCTCCCATAGGAAACTCACTCATTAACTAAAATACCGGCTCGTCTTCGGGTCGCACATGAGAACTGGCCATTCAGCCGTCTGAGCAGCCACAGTGTTCCTTGATTGCCGGAGGCAGAATCCAAGACATGTAAAATGAGGTGAAATGACTCTGGGGTGACTCTTGGAGGAGTTAAGCTCACAAGCAGCACATGGGCCCACTACATAAGTTCACTAGTGATTTTTATCCCTGAAAAATTCAGATTAAAATGGGAAATAGAATCTCTCAAAAACAGAAACAAACGGGTGTCAGAATGTCAGCCTCTGACTAACACTCTAGCTAGCTTCATGTACAATACATATGGAGCTTATACTTGCAAGTACCTCGTTAATTGGAGAAATTATACTAAAAGGGATCTCAACCTAAAATGGCCAAATTGGGGCTCTTTTGATATTCTAAAATTGATATTTTTTGATGCACAGTTAAAAAACGCTGGCTGTGCTTTGACTGGTATCTAGAAGCTTGTAAAACAGAAACTGGTAGAGTCACTTCTTTGCAGAAAATCAACAAGAAGTTGCTTGAAACTATCAGAACTAAAAAAGCTGCTAGCACTGACTCTGCCAGTTCACAGGTATAGTGGAACTGGGAAGTCACGTTTGGCATTTATGCCATTTGGTTTTTGCTTTTTGGGGCACTCTTGCCACTTGGCTTTTGATTTCTGGCCATCTCTTTTGCTTTTTGTTTCATTTGGAGTGTGACTCCTGGCTGGTGAAGTTCTGGTTCAGTCTGGTTTGTTGGTTTGGTTTGAGTGCACAGATATCTGGTACAAACTGTTGAAGCTAATATGTCAATTGCTCACTCTAAGGTTCTACACCCCACCTGGGAACCGCTTGGGGAAAGTTTTTAAGTGACTGGTCAATCTATAGCTGTGATCTGATTCCAAGAAAAATGGCCTAAAAATATTAGATCTTTATTGGAATAGGATAGGAAAATGGACTGAAGTTCCCTTACTTCCAGGACTTCCTCCTGTAATCAACAGCCAGGGGCTGATCAAACTGAGACCCCTACTTCCCCAGAGGGACAATCCCTCTGGGACCAATCTGCCCTTGTTATCAGAGCCAAGTTGGGCACTATCTGGTCTAAATTTCAGCTATAAAACTATGGTAACAAAAAAATACAATTTTTGACAATGTGGTCACAATATTTAGACTCCAGAGGAAGCTTGAAGAAAAAATTATCTCTTTAAGAGCTCTTGCCCTGAGGAAATAACTCCTCTTATACATCTAGACCATATCTAATTCCTGAAACCAAAAGGAACATAAAGGAGGAAAAAGCCTTTTAAAATCTTACTCCACCCATTTTTTTATTCATAACCAAGTTTGGAAAACAAAGCTATAGGATCTCTTGTGTCTATTTGGATGTATGTATGTCTCAGTGCGTGTCTTTGCTTTTTTTTTTGATAATATTGGTGATTGCTGAGATCAGTTTGTAAATGAGCTCTAATTTAACTGACCCTAAAAAAAAAAGTAAACGCTTACAAATGAATAATTCTAAATACAAGACATATTAACCTAAATGAATTTCAGGTTCATGTGAAATGGGAAATATGCAATGTTAAATACCTGATATTAATGTTTATTTGTTGATCTAAATAATGTAAACATGTCTAAGAGTACTTAATATTAAGCAGAATATTTCCATTGTACCTAGGTTTAATATAAGTTAAATATTATTTTATCTGTTACAAGTATGTCAGCAAGGAAAAGATCTCGAGTGAAAAGGTTTCTAAACAATGTAGATGAGATATGAGCCTTTATATAGACACTATTAAAAATAATTATGCTCTTTAGGAAAATGTGTCTAAAATAGTCTCTCCAGATTGGGGTACCTTGAACTTCTAAGGGTTGTGCTAAACTAAGTGTTGGAAGTCTATTGAATAGCTAAGTTATTTCCAAGTAAAATAAGATTTTGAAACATTTACTACTAAACACTAATTACCTCTTACAGAGAAACTAAAGAGATTTCAGATTAACATAAACATAAATGATGTTTGGTGCCATTCTAAAATGTTCTCTAAGAAAACAAAGGTTTTAAAAATTATCACTGGTATTTATTTATCTATAAAATGCTAATATAATAGTCAGTTCTTGGTTGCTTAAGGGAAGTTGGAAGTGTGTTTTCAGTAAAGAAGGTATGAGGAATAGAATTGCATTTGTGAAGGGAAACGGAAGTAAGTCTGACTTACAGGTGACGTTTTAGGATGGAAGAACACAGTAATGGGTACAGAAAGTGATAAGGTTTGTGAAAAGTGAATCATGAGGAAAGAGTTATATATATATATATATATATATATATATATATATATATACAACTGAGTTATATATATATATAACTTAACTATATATATATATATATATATATATATATATGGTTAAGACTAAGTTTAAAATAAAGTTAACTAAGTTTACCTTTTAAGTAAAGTAAGCTGGTGCAAACACCTGAATTTATCTTTTTCTCTCTGTTAAGAGGACACCTTTTCTTCAGATAAAGAACTGCCTTTGACAATAGATTTAAGTTTCTATATCTCTTAAATGATCCATTCTGAAACTCTTTTTTGTGACTTTGGCTAGCTGAACAGAACTGTTTCATAATGACCTGTAGTCCTATCTGACTGAGTTGTTCTAAACCTCTTTGCTATTTGTTGACAAAGCTTCTTAAATCATTCTAATGAAGAAGATGTCCAGCCTAACTTTGGGATGTTTCAGAGAGCCCCTGAAGCATCCCAAGGAGAGATGTTACACTAATTAGGTTCGTTTTGTATACAGAATTACATGGGAATAATAAGTCTCAGGTTATGTTGTATGGTAATATGTTACTAATATAGATCTCCTAGAAACTGTATGGAGTTCCTAAAGTTTTGATATGTTTGGGTAAAATGTTATCAGGCATAATTCTGTTACTATCTCAAAATATTGTCATAGCACTAACCAAATTTCACAAAAATGCTTCCTCTTCAAGATTTATAAAAAGAACTTTTAGATAAATACCAGTTTCTGAACTGAGGAAAGATTCTAATGAAAAATCTGCTGACTTCACAAAGGTTAACAAAAGAACTGAATGAACTGGTGAATATGCTTATCACTTTTATGGTTTCTAGTTTTCCAGGTTTAAGAAAAACCTTCCCCTCAAACTAATTATGATGGTAATTTGGTAAAATTATATTTTATAAACAAATTGAAACATTTACCTTTTCTCTCTATCTGAACCCTCCAGAGATTGGGAACTCTTAGTTTCCAGTAATTTTATCAGATAAGTTAGGAAGATGATTTCACTAACAGATACAGAAATCTGAAGGAACTTGAAGGAATCTGAGACCTTGAGAGAGGAGGAATTCATGTAGAATCTGTTAGGCAAAATCTGTGATAAACGTTTGGCATGACTTTCCTAGCCCTGAAAGGTTTTATTTTAAAAGTTCAGCCTGAGACTTTTATAGTCTCAGCAAAGCAAAAACATCTATGATCAATTATGGTTATCCAAATCATCAGGCAAAGTTCATTGCGACCAGACCTATATTACAAACAAGTTTTAATTTGGCTATATTTGGTAAAAATGATGGTGATTTTAGGGAGAAAAAGATGTTTCAATGAATGTTAAGTCCCACTTTGTTAATGGAGGTCTGTATCTACTAAGACTCATTTCCTGGATAGTTCTTTGTAGGGTATATTAATGTTAAATTTAATTGCATTATTAAAGGACACTCTAGGGTTGTTTCTGAAGTTTATTTTAGTAATCTGTCTTTGGATGAAGATCAGATGCCTCAGGCATGACCTGCAACCAAGACTGAAAGAAGACATAATTTAAGGAACTTTCCAACCTGGATGGATGGACCTTTCTATCAGGTACTCTTAACTAGCTCATGCCCAGTGAAACTGAAGGAAAATTGACTCTTGGGTTAACTCCCACTTCCAAAGGCCCCTAAGCTGGACTGGTCTATAGAGAGGCCTGCTGACCTCAAACGCACCATAAAACAATGCTCAGACAGAGGAAACTGCACTACACTAGGATGAGAAGAGGAGGATAGCAGAAATAGACAGCGTGCCCAAGATGCTGATCTGAGTTTTATGATCATTTATCATGTTTTCTTGATTCGTTGGACTTATGACTACCAATCAAATCTTTTCTATCATGGACACGATTCTATGCTAGTTTAAAACTCAATCCAATTGTCTGATTGTGGCCAATTACCTATGTCTAGTACTTCTGGGTTTCCTTGGTGGATTTCTGTTCTCTAGGGACATGCACTAGGAAATTTATTTTAGCTGAGTGTTCAGTCTTGCCCTATCTTCATGATATTACAGATGGGATTCCCTCACCTGGCCAATTAATAATACCTGCTCTGGGGATGCTGGCCATAGATTTAAGTTTTATCTTAGGGTCATTTTAACTCAATCAGAGTGATGAGCTAAGTCTCAAATAAAAAAAAATTAACCTCTCATCTGTGAAAAGGACAATTCCCACAATTGTGGGGTGGATCTATATGGTTAACACCAGGCTATGGTCATTTAAATTTAAAAGCTCCTCTATGTTGGGAAGGGTCAAATCATACTAAAAATCATCAACTTGGTGATTATGAGACAAGGCTGGGTGCTTTATGATCTATGTCTCTTATTACCCTTAGAGAGACTGATTGGTATGGGACTCGGTGGATTTGTGGCACTAATTTATGGCCTTCACATCTACAGAGTTGGATACGAAGGTGTGGCCTGGGATTCCCATGAATTTTAGGTCATGCATGTTAATGAATTAGAGAGAACCCTAACCAATCTACCATTGGTATGATCCCAGTGGGTCAAAGATCTGTATTCTATTGGTATGACAATTTAGCAGCTTGTGTGTATGTGTGTGTGTGTGTGTGTGTGTGTGTGTGTGTGCGCCTTCAATGGGGCTGGAGGATGTAATTGGCCATATATAAGCCTTAGCATCTTTCATAAGCTTTAAGTGAGTGTAACCGAGCTATTAGCCTATTGAATTCTGAGATCTCTATGATGAGAGAGGCAGTGCTAAACAACTTCAAGGCCCTTGACACCTTAAAACATCTCAGGGAGATATCTGTGCTATAATGCAAACTGAATGCTATATTTTCATACCTGGTAAATCCTTTAATGTAACACATTTGAACCATATGAAAAATCAGATTTCTGCTTTAAGTGACCCATTCCCTAATCTTGACGATCTTTTAAGAAAACTGGTGTGGGAGGTTCATGGCTAAAATATTTACTTTTAATTCCACTAGTGTTATTAACTATACCATTTGTATTTTGCTTGTTTCACAAGATTATCATTTCTTGTATTACCAATTGTATGAACCTCCAGTGAAAATTATGACTAGAATTGAAGCAGTTGATCAAATATATAGCTCGATATATGATCAATGATTGTAATAGTGTAAGTCTAGGTTTGAACAGATGCAACGAGAGGGAATACTTTCCTGGACCATAACTAGAAGACAGGTGTCCAAAGATCTTTGACTATTAAGACCTAGTCCAGTAATAGCACATTGAGTGTCTTATCAACCAAAACCTTCAGAAGTGGGAACGAGCCTTCCCAGCAACGTGGAACAAAACGGTCATAAAATGACCCCCAAAGTATGATCGGATTTATGACCACATGGGGGCGTGTCAACTACAAATTGGCATATACCCAGAGCATTGTCAACGACTGAACAACGAAAGCGTCTACAGAGACTGAACCCCGCGCTACTATAGCTGTTGACCTTCAACAACCCCTGATGGAGTTCAGGGTGGAGTGAGGCACTCTGTGCTCCAGGGAATCTGGTGGGACAGGTCTTTAGATAATTGGATGTTTTTAGGAACAGATTTTATGATCTCAATCCTTGCATCTCCTCATATCTAGGGAAACACTAAATTCCTTCATGGTGATATCAGATCCTCATGACTAACAAAAAGCCTTTATAAAATGAGTACTTCATGGTATTGAACTCCCCCTTTGGTAAAGAATCTGCCTGCAGTGCAGGAGACCCGGGTTCAATTCCTGGGTCGGGAGGATCCCCCGGAGAAGGAATTGGCAATCCACTCCAGTATTCTTGCCTGGAGAATCCCATGGACAGAGGAGCCTGGTGGGCTACAGTCCATGAAGTCACAAGAATTGGACATGACTTACCGACTAAAGGACTACTACTACTACTTCCCACAAACCTTATATATTGTCTTTCCCCCACTGCTGCTTGAGAGCAGTCTCTCAGAGCTATCTGAGATGTTGCCTTCTGGGCTACAGTCCTCATTTTGCCAAAAATAAAACTTAACTCACAACTCTCAATTTGTACCTCTTTTTTTAGTCTACACAAGCCACTGTAAAATTACCCTAGGCTTCATAGAGGTGATGAGAGTTGGGGCCTGGGGTCCTGGGCATCTCCAGTATTTCAGCACTGAGCCTGAGGAGGCTGGGTAGAGCTGGGTCAGAGAACTCCTGCTCAGGACCAGGAGGGGATGTCTGTTTAGCTAGAGGGGTCCAATGTCCTTTTTTGCCACAGCTGTGACATGGACCTGGAGGGGGCCTTGGTTTTAGGCATGAGTGAACCCAGTGGTCTTCTTTGCCACATTTGAAGCAGGGCCCAGGTGGCTTCCTTTCTTTGTTGGTTGATGGAGGCTTGGAGCCATGTAGAGCAGGTTGTGAAACTGGATCTGGAGCTGCTGCAAGAGGATCAGGAGCTATAGAGGGTGGGCTGTGGTCAGAAGGGTCGAAGGAAGAAGAATAAAAGTCTGAACAGCGATCAAGAGACATTGTGTTTGGAGGATGTGGCCCAGAATGGATTCACAGAGAGAGGGGCGAGAGCAAAAAGCAAAGAAAGCCTGAACATAGGAGATTTCTAACCACTTGCCATTGTGGTGGCAGAAGTTATTGAGGTCCAGTATAGTATCATAATCAAGAGTTCCATTTTCTTGCCATTGGGACCTGTAATCAAGTCTGTATTGCAGCCAGACAGTGTTAGAATAGTAAATAAGTCTTTCTGTTCCTATCTCTCCTTGGAAGCCCAAGGCTGTTAGGTTATGGAGAAGGCATCCTAAAGTAGTATATTTTGAGGGTTGAGATTGACATTTTCCCATTGCCACTCAATAGCGAGGTTAGACAAGGGTGAGAGAAAGCGAGGAGAAAGTTCCAAGAGAAAAGGCTTCCTCATTCTCTAGACTTTCTCTGAGAGTAGTAACAGTCTGCTTTGAAATGGGTGTCCCCTATTTCAAAGTCAGAGGGGTGCAAGGGCCATGGAAATCCTCCCACCCAGTGAGAGAGAGAGGATCCGAGAGAATGGAATTTCACTCACCTTTGTAACCGATGGATGAAAAGTGGGCCGGTGTTTGGATGTCAGTCCAGCAAGGCAAGTGGAGAGTCCCGGCCAGAGATCGTCTCAGTTTCTTGGCAAGGTCCAAGGGAGGGGAACACCGGAGGTGGGCTCATAAGAGGAGTCCATCCAGTTGCCATGATTCTTTCTTCCAGGGTTTTGGCACCAAAATGTAAGGTGAGTGCAGAGAAAAAGAGAGCAAGCCAGGCAGTCAGACAAGAAAAGGAAATTTATTAGAGGGAAAAAAGAGGGTGAGTGGCTCTTAAGGAGAACCAGGCTTCTCCCTTTCTGATGGAGTCCTTCTTATACCCCACCAGTGGAAAATTCTCTGAAGGGATTATCACGTAGCCAGAGGTCTGGAATCTTGTGGTCTCACAGCTTTGAGAAGATAGGCACCAGTGAGATTACAGGATGCCATTTGGGCAATTTGGTCAGTTTCACAGATCACTGTGATTTATTCTTTGTGAGATCATCATAACGAGCCATCTTATCAATGAGATCCCATGTGGGCCCTAGCACATAATATGCTTGTGCCAAAGTACTGATGCTGAAAATCAGCTCACAGGCAGCAGCTTGAAAAGTGCATAGGTCATATGGGAAAAAGAATCATGGACTGATTTTAGGACAAGTGCCAAAGGGGCGGGGATTTGTTGGAACTTTCTCTAGGGATGAAAAAGCACTGACGTTTTAAAAAATCCTCCCTATACACAGCTGGCCCAGTGCTAGCAGGAGACATTTCTGACATTCCCCAATTACCTTGCTAGCACTGCTTGCCCTGCCAGTTGCTCTGTTCCCGGTGAAATACACATATCCAACCCAGCCATGCCCACAACGCTCCTCCAAAATGGCTTCCCCCCGAGGTCTTGGATTCCCCCACAATAGACTCCATCCCTACCACACACAGTGGGTGGACTCAGCCATGACTTGCATCCCCTCAAGGTGGTTCCCACTCCAGGTCAGATCCAGCCAGAAACACATCTGCAACTGTTCAGGTGGGGCTCAAGGTCAGCTGCACTGGTGGTCACCCAGACCCACAAGCATGCCCAAAGCAACGATGGTACGTCCAACAGTACACCACATTCAGCCTACACAGGAGACACGGTGTATTTCCTGTCTCTGGTGACCTGGGACAACTGTTTTTCTGAGCCACAAAGGAGATACTGTACATAAGTCCACTAATTCATCTTGGTGACATAGTTCATCTACCTAATATTAATGTATAGGAAGAGAAAGATAGGCAAACTAAGGAGACAAAAAAACAAAACAAAACACAAAAAAATCCCAGAGAATACAGTGGACTCTGTAAAATCAAAGATATCTACTGTGGTAAAGACCTTATTACAAAAGCAAAAGACAGGTCATACACCTTGAGCCAAATAATTGCAAACACATAGCTTACCAAGGATTTGTCTCCAAACAGACAAAGAACACCAACAAAAAAAGCCTGTGAAAACTAGGGAAAGGTCTGAAGGGACACCAGACCAAGGAAGACACACACAGAGTATCCCGGATGATGTCCAGCACTGACGGCCTGAAGAAACAAAAGTCTAGTTGCACTCTCTCAGTCCTGTGTGACCCTGGATGAGCCCTGTGTTTCCCGGTGGCTCTGAGAGATGGACAGGGAAGAAGGGGAAGAGAAATCATTTGCATTTCTAATACTCACAGCAAAGTCTTCCAATGAGAAGGGAATTATCACCCCCATTGACAATGCCATTCACTGAAGTGAAATACCCACGAGTCCATCTAACCCAGAAGGGAAGGAAGGACCTGTTCAAGAAAACTGCAAGAGATGGAAGAAAGAAGATGAAAGCCACACAAACCAGTGGAAAGATAGGCTGTGCTCATGGATTGAAAGAATTCCTATTGATAAAATGAAGTCACACCCCCACAAGGCAATCCATAGGTTCTATGCTATTCCTCCCAAAATACAAATGGAGTTTTGCAGTGAGCAAAGAACTCCTAAAGGTGCATGGAAAGAGAAAAGAGCCTGCATAGTCAATGCAAACTGACGAAAGAGCCCCAAGATGACCATACTAGGTTGTGTGAAAGGAAATTAGACTACAAAATTAGGATCCTCAGGACAGTATTGGAGAAGGCAATGGCAAACCAATCCACTACTCTTGCGTGGAAAATGCCCTGGACAGAGAAATCTGGTAGGCTGCAGGCCATGGGGTTGTGAAGAGTCAGACAGGACTGAAGTGACTTAGCAGCAGCAGCAGCAGAACAGTATGCTACTGGTAATATACAACAACACACACAGATCCAGATCGATGGAATAAAGTTGAGAGTCCAGAAACAAACCACAGCATCCATGGTCAACTCATCTCTGACAATGAAGGGGAGAATATTCAAATGGGAACAAGAAAGCCTCTTCAATAAATGTCCATGTGAAAACCAGACAGCTACATCTGAAGAATTCTATTGGTTTTTATCTCAGACCACTTCAATATCGGTGAAAAACGTCAACCTAAAGACTGATGTTATGAGATAGCTACAAATAAGCGTAGGTATAAGGCTCCTTAACATCAGAGTCACCTTCGCGTTTGGTGGGTGGAAGCGGAAATGGGTCTCTTCAAGTAAAGGCAACAGGAAAAAGAAGTACACCAATGGATTTCCAACCATTTGAACATCTTTGCAACAGAAAAGCTAAGCATTCACAAATCCAAAAGATAGTAAACTGAACATGAGAGACTCCTCGAAAGTGGTGTATCTGAGAAGGGGTTCATATGGAAAGAGACCAAGAATGCACAACACTCAGTGTCCAAGAAACACCACCACCACCCTTGACACTTTCCCCAATACCAACTCCAATCTAAAGCCTTTATCTCACTCTAACCTATCCCTAAAAAATAACCCACAGTTAATAATATACTTGTGCATTCATAGGCATCCATCCATCCATACACGAGAGAGAAAGAGGAAGACATAGACTGAATTTAGAAAGGAAAAAGAGAGGCACATCCAGAGAGAGACATGAAAGAAAAGAGAGGAAATGAGTAGATTGTACAGACTTTTCAAAAATGTATATCAAAGTTAGAAGCAATGACAGGGCCCATCAACCCCAGAAGGGGGAAAATGACCCAAGGTTATGAGAGTAAAAGACAAGAACGCAGGGAGCCATTAGAAGCTCAGCCACCCGCAGAAGCCGAGCTGGGACACTTGAACAGAATCTCAATGGAAACAGAGGACCAGCAAGTTGGCTACGCTTTTCTGTAACAGAGGGAGACCTTCGAGTCTTCCTTTCGGTCCTCCAACTTGGATGCGGGGTCTCAAAACAGTCAGGAGGGGGAGTGCCTTTTCCTGGGTACCACAGCCCATCCAGGGCTCGTTCTGCCCCATTCTGTGCTATGTCAGCCCTGGATGGAATCTTTCTTTCTGAAGTCTCAGCGCACGAGCTCCACGTGATATCGGCCCCAGGTGGAAAGGCATGGAGCTGCTCGTAGGCTGACAGACCTAGGAAGCAGATGGGAGAATGACCCCCACTCTGCAGATGGAGAGACTGGGGCAACCCTGAGGGGCATATGCTTGTCCAGGGCCACACCACTCATGAGAAGAAGGAGCCTGGCCTGAGAGCAGCGGGGTCCTCGGAGCTCAGGCCCTGGCTGCACCCAGGCCTCCCCAAGGCTGTGGGCTGGGCTGTGTGGGTGTCACTGTTGCCGGCCTAAGGGGGGTGGTTGAGCAGTCAGAAACCCAAAGATTCCCTTGGGAAGGTTTGGGGAAGGGACCTCAGCACGAACCCCAGGAAATGATGTCACTTGCCGGCAACAGAACCCAACAGAACCCGCAACCCGGGTATCCAGGCCTCTAGAGCGGAGAGGAGCCCCAAGCCAGATCACTTGCTACCAAAATGTTCTGCTGTTTGCCCCTGCCCAGAGGCCAGGGCCTCAGGAGAGCTCACAGGCAGAGTGTGTGGGAACCCTGTCAACGCTGGATCAGGGCCCCCCCGAGAGGCCTCTGGCCCTTTGCCTGAAGGAACAGAAAGGTAACATGGGAGCCCCAGGCCGGGCCAGGCCACCTCTCCCATGCCACCCGGAAACACTGGGTCCTTTGCCTGTGTGTGTGGATGTGGGTTTCTCGGTGTGTGTCTCCCTCAAGTAAGCCCAGGTCGATGTGGGGTCAGAAGCCTGCAGACAATATGTGTCCACACCCCAGGGGAGAGCAAGCTGGGTGGGATGGGGAGAGTGTGGGTAGCACCGGCCTCCGAGGCTGACCTTACACACTCAGGTGGGTCTCCTTCCTCCCGGGCGGGGATCTGAGCAGACACACGTCTCTGCCCCTTCTGGGAAGAGAAGTTCGAGCGGGCAGAAGCAGCAGCTCTACTGGCTAGGCCCAGCTCACAAAACACTAAGCATGGCAGGCTGATGGTCACGGTCGTTGCAGATCTTCCCACATGATGAGGCCAATGACAAGTACACCCCATCCACTTCCCCGAGGGAGGGGTCGGAGCACCACCTCCTTCCCTGTGAGGCCCAATGCAGGCTCCAGGTGAGCGTGCCCACGGAGGGTTGAGCCGAAATGGGGATGAAGAGGAAGCGGGGAAGGCCTGCTGCCGAGACACCAGCCAGGATACACTCGGCGGCCCATTCTCAGCCTGCCACACACCTCAGCACAGCTGGCTCTGAACCAGAGCACCGAGAACCCCTGCTTCTGAGGCAGAAGGAGGACCTGGAGCCCAACACTGCAGAGCACAAGGGTAAGGACACTGGGGATGTTGCATGGGAGTGTGTGGGGAGGGGTGTTGAGCTACCCAGGGACGAGTTCCCGAAAGTTGGTGCTGGGCCTGGAGCAAAGTCTAGCCTCAGAGCACTCATCTCGCACACTTCAGTCAGAAAAGACATCCTACGCTGAGTATTCTTTGGGAATCTCTTGGAAGATTTCTGTCCCTGGATACACACATGACAAGGCTGGCCTGTGGGGAATCTTTTCTTCTCTCCCAGGTCTAGCACTGGCCTCCAACTGTAACCAGGTTCCACTTCCCAGACCTGTCCCTACAGAGGTGGTTTCTTCAGGTTCAGGACCCAGGGATCCTCTGAGGGGAGATCGAGACCTGAGACTTGCCCTCACAGAGACACCAGGCCAGCTGGGTACTGGCCAGCACACCGGGCAAATCGGATCTCTGTGCCTGCAGGACCCCCAGCCCCAGGAACTGATATCCCACCCCCTCAGCCAGAACCTCCACCTCCACGTGCACCTGCACCTGCTCGGGCTTTGGCAGGAGAACCCGAGGCAGAGGAGGAGTCACCGCCTCGGCAGGGAGAGCCTGCCCTGCCTCCTGCGCAACACCCAGACGCCTACAATGACTCACCCACCCCTGCAGGGAGAACGGTTCCCCGCTCTGGACAGAGACCCAGAGCCCTTTCTGGAAACATCATGTCCAGGGGAGTGGTTGGCTCTGCAGCTTTCACCCCTCTCTGATACTGTAGACGCTATCAACTCGGTTCCACCCTGGGGAGATTGAGTTCCTTTCCCCGGAAATTCTTTGCATTTGGTTTGCTTCTAACTTTTTTGTGATGTTTTATTTTTTTATCGCTTCCTATATATATATTTTTTTTTTGGTTAAATTTGGATAAGTAAATTCTATAATAATTGTTGCACTATGGGATCACTGTTGTGCAACTGTGGTGATGCTGTGTTACCATCACCACTTTGTAGTTTCAGACCCTTTCAATGTTTATGCCCCACCTCCCAACACATCCTGTATTCACAGCAAGCAGGCCCTCTTCATCCCTACACCCAATCCTGAACACACATGAATAGTTCCTTCTTCAGTCCTTCCTATATTCTGGGTGTCCTCACTCAATGACTATCAGTGAGATGACTGAAGAATTTTTTATTCTGCCTCCCCACATATTGTAATACTACATTTGAGAATTCTTATTTTTATGTCATTTCAACCAGCCTTTGATATCTGAAGGGATGGTGTACGTCCTTTCAAGATATCATGTGCCAAACGAAGCCCTTTTGGCAAATGCCATCATAATATCCAGGGAGGCATTGCTGTTTTCAGGGTGACATCTCAGCCAGAAGGCATATACTGAGCTCTTCGTGTTGCACAAGCTCACAAAAGAAGCCAAGAAAGGGAGCTGGAAAAACAAAACACCTCAACACCCAGTAAAGCGTTCCTCATGAGAGAAGGCTAGAAAATGACCCAACACACTTCTGGCCCAGAAACCCTCTAGAAAATCAATGTTCCATAAAAAGGAGAACACAAGGGAAGTTCCAAGGAGAGGCAATGCCCATGGCCAGTGTAGTTTAGAGACAGCTTTACCACTGAGAGGAAGACATGCACCAATGGAAACCCTTTGGAAACAGCAGTGATATTCCTCACAGTCGTAAGTGTTTCCTTTGGTGACAACCTGCCCTGGGTATCACATGAGGGAGCAGACCAGCTTCTCTCCCTCTGCCCCCACACCATTCACTCATGAAGGCAGCTCAGGTGCTATCATGCCCTGCCTGCCTGCCTGGCTCATCCATGAGCTGTGACCACCTCCAGGGCAGGACTCCACTTTCTCCTCTCTGTGTACCGTGAATCTGCACACAGTGAACTTTCAGCACCTCAGGATTCTTGAGCTGTTCCCACCGGAGCTAGAGCCCTCCCCAGGAATCAAAACACCTGTGGAGTCATTTTAGCCCAAGCACTGGGTCTGAAACTCTGGTGGCTCCTACAGCCTCTATGGTGTGAAGAATGAGGTCCCGTTTTACAGAGCTTTACAGCTGTTGGATCTTAGCTCTTGTTTCATTGTCAGCTCTCTCTCTTCCAGTGCAGCCAGGTGGACCACGCTGCTGCAAAGAGATCACAAGCTGAGTTTCACAGGAGGTATTTAAAGGAAAGTGATGGCTACAACGTGCTGAAAACTGAGTGAGGATCCCCACAATATTCAGAAAAAGTCTGTGGTGTACAAGTGGGAAGTAGAGGGCCCCCACGTTCCAAAGGAAGAGAGATTCTCAAGACATAGGTCCTTGGCTGCTGTTGTAGCAGCTCCAGATGGCAGCTCGTGAAGAGTGTACATCAAATGTGGTCACATGAGCAGGACTCTGGAAATGGCTCAGAAATCAAGAGAAAGGGGTCAGGATATGTGGGAATCCAGAGCGGATGGTGAGGTGGATGAAGCGTGGTGTCCTTTCTCTCTCCAGTGCAGTTTGGTTTTCTGAGTCTGAAAGCTACCAGATGGCAGCTACCAAGGCAGGCCCCCACAGTAACCAGGGTGGGCTGCGTGCCTCGGCCCCTGCCACAGGGACAAGCCACACCAGTGGCTTCCCTGAGCTCAAATGACCGGATCTGGGGGTTCTGTCTGGGTACACACCTACTTGCTCTTACGAAGTTACCCCCTTCTCTGAGCACCAGGTTCATCATCTTGAATGAAGGTATCTATTGCTACCTTAGCAGGTTACTGTCTTCATCCTATGAAGACTCATTAGGGTTATCCTACAGTTAATATCTGGCCTGAAGAGATATCACCTGAATCCAGATTAAGCTGGAATCTCCCAGGGTCATCTGGCATTTCTTCCCTGAAGGCAGCCAAAACCCACACTTTGCATTTCCAGGCACTCCCCTTAGCCAGCTGGGCAGAAAAGCCAGCATGGTTCAAACAAGCTGACAGACAAGCAGGGGAGGACTCACGGGCAGACGGCTTCCCTCAGGTCTTGGGTGGAGCTCTGGGACCACAGCAGGAGCTGGCGATCTCAGCCCCTGAGCTCAGCAGTGCCCTCATTCTCGGGCCAGCAGCTCTGCTCTGAGGGGAGCAGGAATGTCACCAACTGCCCCAGGCGGACCTCACGCCCCTCCCACTGCTGGAGCCTGAACTCTCCCGGCCACACCCCTACCCCTACCCAAGCAGGACAAGAGCTCGTCTTCCCCTTTGTTTCAACGAGAGGCCCGGCCCTGGGCCACGATTGGGCACTACCCCAGTCCGGAGCCAATCACAGGGACCAGGGAGGTGGAACACACCGATTGGCCAAGGCCAGGTCATGTGGCCATACTCTCCAGGAAACTCCTGAGCTACTCACCCTGTGCCAGGGCTGGTGACTATGTGATGCCCCAAGAGCAGGGCTGAGAGTCCAGTCACTGTGTCCTCATGCTCTGGGTCCTGGTACATGTCTGTGCATCCTCTCTGCACACCACGCTGTCTTTTACAGACAAAATATTCTGGACACACCTCTTCCCTTCCAAGCCCTGTTTTACGCACCCAGGTTCAGGGGAGCAAGTCTTCTTGTTTGAAGATAGGTTTGGAGATCCTCTCCCAGGCTCTAGGCTTGTTGTTTGTGTCATATTAGAATAACGTATTCAGCCAAAAACCACCCACGAGCACCGCCACATTCTGCTCTGTTTTCAGGATTGTTGGCTGTTCTGAGTAGATGACATGGCCCAGAAGCCTCCCAAAGGGACTGCATTTATTCCAGAGAAGTACCTGAAACAGGGAATCACTGAATCACTTCGCTGTACACATGAAACTAACGCATCATTAAAAAGCAAGAATACTTCAATTAAAAAAAAAAGATATTCACGACTCAAAAATTGTTGTAAAATTTGTCAAGTTTTTCTTTCAATTGTTCATTCTTCTCATGTGTCTAATTGCTTTGGTGGTGTTTTGTGAGGTAAGGATCCAAATTAATTACTCACCCAATGGATATCAAAGAGTTCCAGTGGGCCTCCTTTCTCTATTTACATATTAAGAAGCATTTTCTAAAATCCCAAGAATCAAGGACTTCAGATCTTTTGTAATTTGTTAAGCACCCCAGAGGCAGGTGTCGTTTTCTGCAACTGCTCATCATATTTGACTTTGGGGAGATTCTAGTATACACAAGAGGAGAAGGAAATGGCGACCCACTCCGGTATTCTTGCCTGGAGAATACTGTGGACAGAGGAGCCTGGTGGGCTGCCGTCTATGGGGTTGCACAGAGTCGTACACGACTGAAGCGATGTAGCAGCAGCAGCAGCAGCCATAGACACAAGTTGCCCCGGACAGTTCTCTATAGTGAAACATGTGTGTTACAGTGAGGACAGAGGATCTCAGCATGGAGGAGGGACTGAGTCCATAGTGACCACTGAGCATGCTGAGCAAGCCCAACATTCAGTCTGGCTATGACTTCCAAAGACACGGTTTGTGTTTCTTCCTTTGGAGTCTGCATGCACACAGTAAGGTTGGTGGATTGGGACTTTGGTCTCTGGGGCCTGCACAGTGTAGATTCATCTCCTCAGCAAATTAGACCCACAGAGTAATTTTCCATTGTATATCCTCCATGTGGGCTCTCCTGAGCTGCTGTGGAGATATTTCGGATATACATTTCTGCTAAAGTCCTGAAAAGTAGTCAATCCTACTGCTTCCCATCCCCTGCCTCGTCTGTACTTCTGTCATTTTGCTAAATATATTTCATGATCAATGTTGTTAGCCCTTGTGTCATTCTGACAATCAGGCACCTGTGGTTTAATAGACCTGCAGCTCCCGAGAGCTCTTTTCCTGGTGGAGACAGGAAGAACTCAGGGAGCAGCACCACATCACACTGGAGCCTGGACCGTGAACCGTGAACTTCCAGATGTTCAAGCTTGATTTAGAAAAGGCAGAGGAACCAGAGATCAAACTGCTAACATTTGTGGAATCATCAAAAGAGCAAGAGAGTTCCAGATAAAATATCTATTTCTGCTTTACTGACGATGTCAGAGCCTTTGACTGTGTGGGTCACAATAAACTGTGAAAAATTCTTCAAGAGATGGGAATACCAGATGACCCAATGTGCCTCTTGAGAAACCTGTATGCAGGTCAGGAAGCTAGTTGGAACTGAACATGGAACAACAGACTGCTTCCAAATAGGAAAATGAGTGTTCCAGGCTGTATATTGTCACCCTGCTTATTTAACTTCTATGCAGAGTACATCATGAGAAACAATGGGTTGGAAGAAGCACCAGCTGGAATCAAGAATGCCGGGAGAAGTCTCAATAACCTCCAATATCCACATGACACTACCTGTATGGCATGAAAGTAAAGAAGAACTAAAGAGTCACTTGATGAAAGTGAAAGAGACGTGTGAAAAAGTTGGCTTAAAGCTCAACATTCAGAAAGCTAAGATCAAGGCCTTGGGTCCCATGATGCCAGAATTCCGGGGCTACTCCCACAGCCTCAATTCACGAGTCAGGCGAGGCCTAGTGTAGTGAGCTCTCTCTGACAGAGCAAACGTGACGGGACAACTGTGTGGAGGGTGCCTGGGTGTTCCCAGGCAGTGTGGGGGCCCTACACGGACGCGGGGGCCGAGTGGCTCTGGCCCCTAAAAAGTGACTTCCCAGCTAGCACTTGCCAGCCCCATGTGACTTTCAGCCCGAAGGTGGCACGACAGGCTCGCTTCCTTGGAGGGAGGAAAGGCAGCCCCAGAGAGTGGGTTTTCAGTCCTCCCTCCCACAGCAAGTGTGGGGCTCTTCAGACGCCAGAATAATGGGACTGCTCCCAGGGCCTCAATTCTTGAGTCAGGCCAGGCCTAGTCTCGCGAGCTCTCTGCTGCAGAGCAAATGTGTCGGAACAGCTGGATGGAGGGTGCCTTGACGTTCCCAGGCAATGTGGGAGCCCTACCCGGGCGTTGGGGCCTATTCGCTATGCCCCCTAAAAACTGACTTCCCAGCTAGCACTTCCCAGCCCCATGTGACTTTCTGCCCGAAGGCGGCTTGGCAGGCGCTCTTCCTTGCAGGGAGGAAAGGCAGCCCCAGAGAGTGGGTTTTCAGTCCTACCTCCCACAGCAAGTGTGGGGCTCTTCAGATGCCAGAACAATGGGGCTGCTTCCAGGGCCTCAATTCCCGAGTCACACCAGGCCTAGTCTCGCGAGCTCTCTCCTGCAGAGCAAACGTGTCAGAAGAGCCGTATGGAGGGTGCCTTGATGTTCCCGAGGCCATGTGGGAGCCCTTCCTGTGAGCGTGTGCCCAGGGGCCATTGACCCTAAAAACTGACTTCCCAGCTATCACTTCACTGCCCCATGTGACTTTCAGCCTGAAGGCGGCCTGGCAGGCTCTCTTCCTTGGAGGGAGGAAAGGCAGCCCTTGAGAGTGGGTTTTCAGTCCTCCTTCGTACAGCAAGTGTGGGGCTCTTCAGACGCCAGAAAAAAACTCTTCAACCACTACCTCAATTCCGGAGTCAAGCCAGGCCTAGTCTCGCGAGCTCTCTCCTGCAGAGCAAACGTGACGGAACAGCTGTGTGGAGGTTGCCTTTATGTTCCCGGGCAGTGTGGGAGGCCTACCCGGACGCGTGGGCATAGCAGCCATGGCCCCTAAAAACCGACTTCCCAGCTAGCACTTCCCAGCCGTATGTGACTTTCAGCCTGAAGGCGGCCTGGCAGGTTCTCTTCCTTGGAGGGAGGAAAGGCAGTCCAAGAGAGTGGGTTTTCAGTCCTCCCTGGCACAGCAAGTGTGGGGCTGTTCAGACGCTAGAACACTGGGGCTGTTCCAGGGCCTCACTTCCCGAGTCAGGACAGGCCTAGTCTCACGATTTCTCTCCTACAGAGCAAATGTTACAGAACAGCTGTGTGGAGGGTGCCTTGATGTTTCCGGGCAGTATGGGAGCCCTACATGGATGCATGGGCCCAGCGGCCATGGCCCCTAAAAACTGACTTCCCAGCTAGCACTTCCCAGCCCGATGGAACTTTCAGCCTGAAGGCGGCCTGGCAGGCTCTCTTCTTTGGAGGGAGGAAAGGCAGCCCAAGAGAGTGGGTTTTCAGTCCTCCCTCACGCAGCAAGTGTGGGGCTCTTCAGACGCCAGAACAAAAGTCTGCAACCACTACTTCAATTCCGGAGTCAAGCCAGGCCTAGTCTCGCGAGCTCTCTCCACTAGAGCAAACGTGATGGAACAGCTGTGTGGAGAGGGTCTTGATGTTCCCAGGCAGTGTGGGAGCCCTACCCGGGCGCATGGGCCCAGCGGCCATGGGCCGTAAAAACTGACTTCCCAGCGAGCACTTCCCAGCCTGATGGAACTTTCAGCCCGAAGGTGGCCTGGTAGGCTCTCTTCCTTGGAGGGAGGAAAGGCAGCCCAAGAGAGTGGGTTTTCAGTCCTCCCTCACGCAGCAAGTGTGGGGGGGGCTCTTCAGACGCCAGAACAAAAGTCTGCAACCACTACTTCAGTTCCGAGTAAAGCCAGGCCTAGTCTCGCGAGCTCTCTCCAGCAGAGCAAATGTGATGGAACAGCTGTGTGGAGAGGGCCTTGATGTTCCCAGGCAGTGTGGGAGCCCTACCTGGACTCATGGGCCCAGCGGCCATGGCCCCTAAAAACTGACTTCCCAGGTAGCACTTCCCAGCCTGATGGAACTTTCAGCCCGAAGGCAGCCTGGCAGGCTCTCTTCCTTGGAGGGAGGAAAGGCAGCCCCAGAGAGTGGGTTTTCAGTCCTCCCTCACGCAGCAAGTGTGGGGTTGTTCAGACGCCAGAACAGTGGGTCTGCTCCCAGGGCCTTAATTCCCAAGTCAGGCCCGGCCTAGTCTCGGAAACTCTCTGCTGCAGAGCAAATGTGACAGAACAGCCATGTGGAGGATGCCTTGACTTTCCCGGGCCTTGTGGGAGGTCTACCTGGGTGTGGGGCCCAAGCGGCTATGTGCCGGGAGCCAGCTCACGAGATCCCACCTATGGCAAAGCCATGAGGAAAAGGACTGATTGAGCACAGCTTCTCAGGCCTCAGGGATTCTTGGAAGGCTGCCTTAGCACTCACCTTAAAGATGATATCTATCTTTCTGATGTTAGCTATAATAAACCTCTTCTTATTTTCTGTGACTTGGCCAAAAGGCTTTTCCTGGTTCTCTCCTAAAATAGATCTATCTGAAACCTCAATCGATAAAGCCCCTGAATGGTAGCACCCTAATAAAATTATCTAAGACATAGAGTATACTAATCCAAATTCCTCTTGCTAGCATATTAATATGTTTTTTAAATAAATGTACCTGTGCCTTTGGAGCTAGTGTGCATGACTGCTCCTTAACAATAAAACAGTATTGAGAGCCTCCGCACAGAAAGCCCCAATGGGCACAGAACCCTTCGTAGGAAAAAAGGCTTATTAGGAAATATAAAAAATATTGCTTTATGAAACTGTCACTTAGTTTTTATTTACTCACTATGTTTTAGCTCTTAATGTATTTAGCCTATATAATGAAAGCATAATAGTTAGAGATTTATATAAATAGAAGTTTAGCCTTAATACAAATAATAAGACAATTGTTGATTTAACTGATGATTCTTACTTAGAGCTGACCTTCAGCTTGCTGTTCTATGACTTTATGGAACCACATTCTTTTCTGTTAAGCTCAAGGCATAGGATAGATTACTGAAAACAGGTTTTACCTTAAAGCTTTCTATTGATGAATTCTTTCCTGCTGTGCCTGATACAAAAGTGTTCTGACTGATCAACCCTTATCAATGGAGAATCATAAGATGTTAGCAGGCCCCCAGGCCAGAAGATGATGTAAACAAAATGAGGCTGTTTGTAACTAAAGATATGCAAACGGTTTCGATGAGGGTCAAAACTGCCGACCCATTAAGCTGATTTGGTATGACTCTACACTTTACATTTGTTTCTATGTACCGCTACAAATATAAAAGCTGTCTTAAAAACAATAAAGTCAGAAGACACTTGGAAACACCGAGATTCGCTGTGTCTTCTCATTCACATTGCCGATGCCATCCATCCTGAGGGAACCCCTGGACCAGCTGGAGCTGGACTCCGGCAAGTGGTGCCCGAACGGGGACCTGAAGGTAATTCTCCCCATTGTTCAGTTTTTGGAGACGGATAGGCCCCCCACTGAGGGTGCTGTAGGCCCCCCTGCATAAGATAGGTAGGGTGAGGAATAGTGGGTAGGTCAGAACATTTTGTAAAGGTTTTGAGGCCTCGAGAATAATTCTCAAAGAATATATATAAAAAAAGATATTCTTGGAGGGGTTTTTGAGAAAAAAAAAGATTAAGATGGGTAACAGCGAGTCAAAGAAATGACAACTTCTTATACAAGTCATCTTACAGTTGTTGAACAAAAGAGGAATTAAGGTGAAGAATGCTAGTGTCCACTTTTCTTCCAGAAGAGGGTACTGTTAACTTAGATACCTGGGAGAAAGCAGGAAAACAATTAAAAACTTATTATACTCTGCACGGTCCAGAAAAGGTGCCTACTGATACCTTTTCCTTATGGAACATGATTAGAGATTCCATAGATCCCGTGCATGAATCTAAAAAAATACCTGATAAAAAAAATAAGAAAGAAGAGCCCAAGCCTAACTATCAACAGTTAAAAAATATGCTGGCTGCCATGACCACCGATGGGCCTATAAAAAATAAAAATAAAAAAGAGGAACAACTTTCACCCCAGGATGAGGAAAGTTTGGAAGCAGCAGCAGCTCTTTACCATTCTGATGAAAATTGGTCCTTCTTAGCCAAGGAAGCTCCTAAAAGTTTAAAAGAAATATCTCTAACTATGCCATCCATGAAATCTAATCAGGCTCCAAAATCAAAAAAGAAAACCAAAAAAGGCAAATAGACATTTTAAATTTGAAGTGGAAAACTGAGGTTTTTGTCTGTCCAGATTTATGTGTGTCTCAGTATGTTCTGCCTGTCGTTGTACAACATTGCTAAAGCCTAATTGGTCAATGAGCTCTATTTAATTGGCTTAAAAGAAAAGTAAGCGCTTACAAATCAGACAATTCTAAATACAAGAAAAATTAACCTAACTGAATTTCAGATTCACATGAACTCAAAAATATTCAATATTAAGTATCTAATATTAATGTTTATTTGCTAATCTAATATAGACATGTCTAATAGTCATTAACATTAAGCATATTTTATTGTACCTAGGTTTACTACAAGTTAAATATTGTTATATTGTTATATCTGTCACAAGTTTGTCGATAAGGAAGGTACCTCGAGTGAAGAAACTTAAAATATATATATATAAATGAGATATGAACTTTTAGATAAACTCTATTAAGATTAAAAATGTCTATCTAAAACAGTCTCTCTGAATTTCAGTAACCTGAATTTCTAGGGTTGTGCTAAACTAAATAACAGAAGTTTATTAAATAGCTAGGTCATTTCCAAAGAAAATAAGATTCTGAAACATGCATTACTAAATACTAACTTACAAAAAAAGATTTTGGACTATTAATAAATAATGTTTGATGCCATCCTGAAAAGTTTGCTAAAATTTTTAAAAAATTATCACTGGTATTTATGTTCACCAATCTATAAAATGCTAATATAAAGGTCAGTTCTTGGTTGCTTAAGAAAAGTAGGATGTGTGTTTTCAGTAAAGAAGGTATGAGGAATGAAGTTACATTTTATACTGGGAAAAGGAAGTAGGTCTGACTTACAAGTGGCTGTTTCAAGATGGGAGAACAAATGGGTAGAGTAAGTGATAAAAAGTTTTTGTGGAAAGTAGACCCCAAGGAAAGAGTTTTGCAAGTATTCTTGAGATGTTGAACTGCCTTTAGAAATGAATTTTAAGTTTCTTTACATCTGAAGTGATCTGTTCTATGTTTACCTTACCTGAAATCTTCTTTGTTACTTTGGCTAAGTGAATATATTATTTCATAGTGATCTATTTGATTCTATCTGACTGAATGTTATAAACTCTTCTGATATCTATCGACAAAACTGCCTAAATAACTTGACTTCTAGCTACCTTTGGGATGCTTCAAAGGGCCCCTGAGACATCCCAAAGAGCTGTTAAACTACCTGAGTTCATTTTCCTTCAATAACAGATTATGAATTTCTTTGCCTTTAAGTGATTTATATTTGTTTTAAATGTCTTTTGTTACTTTGGTAAAGTAAATAAGCATTATTTAAGATTATGGTACATGTAAAAGCTTATTCTGAAAATCAAAGAGTCAGGGCTATGGGAAATCCAAGAGGGCCGCTTGGCTTTTCCCAGCTCCCTGACAAACCTCATTTTTATTTGATGGGTTAAATCCTCGATGATGAAAAAATCATGTTTCACCAAATATTAAGTTTTATAAATTGTTAAACTAAGTTTCTAGTTTTGTTAATTAAAGTCTAGTGTTTACTAAGACTCACTTCTGAGATAGTTCTTTCTTATATTTTATTGCTAAAAGATTTAATTAAGTTATTAAAAAGGACACTCTTAAGTTTGTTTCTAAGGCTTATCTCAGTAACCAATCTTCAGATAAAGATCAGATGCTCCATGATGTACAACCAGGAGATTAACACCAGGCTACAATCATTTAACAAATGAAGTCAGATGATCTGGGGTATACTGGGCTGTACCTAATAAAAGTTCATGACTTATAATTCTTACTTATGACTTTACGAATAACTGCTAGCTATAGCTATATTATCTTCTATGTCACTTGTTTCAAAAGATTATTTCATACGTTAACAAATGTGTGACTGAGCCTGTGATGTAATGCTGATATGCAGTTCCATATGAGATCAATGATTATAATAATATAACTCTAGATATGAGAAAAAGCAACAAGAAGAAATATTTTCCTGGACCAAGAGGCTGGTAAGACAGTGGTCCAGAGACTTTTGCTACTTACAAGGCCTGGTCCAATAACAACGCACTGAGTGGCCTATCAATAAAATTTTCCCGAGACCTGGAAATGAGCTCTCCCAAGGTTTTGCCTCAGGGAATAAAAAATAACCCCACCTTGTGTCAAAAATTTGTGGATCAAGATGTGCAAAATGTTAGACGAAAATATAAAGATTTATATTTGATACACTATATGGATGATATTTTGGCTTCCCATAAAGATAGAGCCTTATTGCAACAAATCTTATCTGAATTGATTGAGGCCTCGAGAAACTGGGGTTTGAAGATAGCTCCAAATAAGATACAAGTAAATCCTCCTTTTTCTTATTTAAAAAGGGTGTTAAATACCCATACTGTGAGTCATGCTCCTTTGCAGCTGCAAAGAGATCGTTTACTAACTTTAAATAACTTCCAAAAATTATTAGGAGATATTAATTAGATACGCTCACATTTAAGACTGACTACTGCAGATTTAAAGTCTTTATTTATTGCTTAAGGGGTGATCCTAATCCCAGTTCTAAGAGAAAATTGACTAGTGAGACAGAGTCGGCTCTTGTTAAAGTGGATGAGGCTTTAAATGATCAGTTAATTAGAATTAATATTACCAGAAGATGGGATTTAATTATTGTCACCACAAAACATACACCTAAAGGATGCTTGTGGCAAAAAGGCCCAAGAATGACTCCATCTACCAGTGACCCCCCAAAAATAGTTTTATCTTCTCCTAGCTTGGTGGCACAATTAATCATAAAAGGTAAAAAAAAAAAGTATAAAAATTTTAAAAAAGAAGTAGCAAGTATAGTGATTCTGTTCAATAATGATCAACTGCAACTTCTTTTACAAAATAGTGATGATTGGCAAATTGCCCTGATAGATTTCAGGGGACAAATTTTGTTTCATTTACCCTCAAGCCCCCTTTTACATTTTTTTAAAAAACACATTCCGTGATTTTTCCGAAAAAAATTTTCTTCAACCTTTAAAAGGGGCAATTTTAGTTTTCACAGATGGTTCCTCTAAGGGTAAAGCAGTTACAATTATTACTAAAAAAAATTCCATGTTCAGGTAACTGTAGAGACATCTGCCCAAAGAGCTGAGTTAACAGCAGTTATTTGGGCTTTTCAACTTTTAAAAGACCATGCCTTCAATCTTTTAACTGACTTCTGATATATTGTAGGGATGTTTCCTCATATTAAAACTGCTAATATTCCGAAAAATAAGACTACTATCTTCTCCTTGTTATTTAATTTACAAAAAGAAATTAAACACAGAGATAAAAAATATTTTGTGGGACATATTAGAGCCCATTCCGTCTTGCCCGGCCCTTTAAAAAAAATGCTTTGGCAGATGCATTAACTAAAATAATTACTCTAAACTTACATAAAAAGATTGACAAGGTTAAAAATTCTCACAAAATTCACCGTCAAAATGCAGCTGGTTTAAGGCATGAATTTCATATCCCTAGGGAGGCAGCTAGACAAATAGTCAAGTTGTGTCCAGACTGCCCAACATCTAGTCCATCTCTACCATTAAGAATAAATCCCCAAGACCAAGCCATAATAAAAAGGGCGCACCAGACTTTAAAAAATCAGACAGCTAAATTAAGACAGGTAAAATTTAAGTATTCCTCTCCACATTATGTTCTACACCATGCTTTGTTTATAATTAATCATTTAAACGTAGACTCACAGGGGCAGACTGCTATGATGAGACACTGGATTCCTGAAGGGGCTATGACTCAGCCCCTGGTTAAGTGAAAAGACCTCCTTACTAGAGAGTAAAAAGGGCCATTTGTGCTGTTAACTTGCGAGAGAGGGTATGCTTGTGTTTCCGCAGGATTCCACTTCTCCTGGTTAGATTCCTGACTTGACAAACACAAAAAAAAAGCCAAAAGGGAAATGACCTGAGGCTTCACTACTAGTACATTGCTTCAGGCACCTGGCGCTTCAAGAGAGACATACTGCTCGAGTCCATCTTCCACCGCCGCTAAAAAAGCAGCCCCCACCCCCTCCCAAAAACCCACAGCCTCTTTCAAAACAGGCACCGCCCTGTCAGCAGTTTCAGAATCTCACTCTGAACGACGCTCCAGGACCCATTCGCCCCAGACCGCGACCTACACCTGTGCCGCACAGACCTCCTCACCCTGCTGCTTCGACTAGAGCCACTGACTTTCTACCTGGGGCCAAGTTAGGAGGTTGACTGTGGATGCTCACAGGCTCGTGGCCGAGCGGGGAGCTGCCACAACTCCCGGACATCTTTTTGTTGTTATTGTTGTTATGCTTACATTGCTTGCCTGTCACAGTAAATACCTATTGGTATGACAATTACGGTCTAGCTGTTCTGCAACAATTACAAGATTTAATGTGTCCCTGATGGTTTGTGGGACTACTTATATTAAGAATTTCAGCTTTAATAACAGCAATTACTTCTGTTACTGTGGCAACAATATCGTTGACTCAACATGTACATATTGCTCAATATGTCAATACTATATCCAAAAATATTTCTCTAACTTTAGCTATGCAAGAAATTATAGATAAAAAATTAAAAATGAACGTGGATACTCTAGAGGAGGCAGGCATGCATATTGAAACCGAGTTACAGGCTTTAAAAGTAAAGTTAACCTTATCCTGTCATTCGGACTATCGATGGATTTGTGTTACACACTAAAAGGTAAATGATACAGATAATAATTAGAAAAAAATTAAAAACCATATTTCAGGTGTTTGGAATAGCTCCAACATTAGCTGAGATCTGAAAAATCTTCATGATCAAATAAGGACCTTGGAGCAGTCCCGTCTAGATTTCACTACTGCAAGGGCCGCTAATGATTTCTTTCATATCTTTTCCAACTTCATTACTAAAAAAAAAATATCTTATCAACTATCTTCAGTTATGTTGCTGTAGCTGTCTTAATTCTGCTTCTCATTATAATCCTTCCTTATATTGTCAGAGCTCTCCGGCTGAGCACTCAAAATCTCGTGACTAAAATCCATCTGGCCGTCTTAAAAAATAAAAAAAGGGGGAGATGCCGGGAGCCAGCTCACGAGATACCACCCATGGCAAGGCCATGAGGAAAAGGACTGATTGAGCACAGCTTCTCAGGCCTCAGGGATTCTCAGAAGGCTGCCTCAGCACTCACCTTAAAGATGATATCTGTCTTTCTGATGTTAGCTATAATAAGCCTCTTCTTATTTTCTGTGACTTGGGCAAAAGGATTTTCCTGATTCTCTTCTAAAATAGATCTATCTGAAACCTCAATCAATAAGGCCCCTGAACAGTAGCGCCCTAATAAAATTATCTAAGACATAGAGTATACTAATCCAAATTCCTCTTGCTAGCATATTAGTTTGTTAATAAATGTACTTGTGCCTTTGGAGCTAGTGTGCATGACTGCTCCTTAACAATAAAACAGTATTGAGAGCCTCCGCACAGAAAGCCCCAATGGGCACAGAACCCTTCGTAGGAAAAAAGGCTTATTAGGAAATATAAAAAATATTGCTTTATGAAACTGTTACTTAGTTTATATTTACTCACTATGCTTTTGCTCTTAATGTATTTAGTCTATATAATGAAAGCATAATAGTTAGAGATTTATATAAATAGAAGTTTAGCCTTAATACAAATAATAAGACAATTGTTGATTTAACTGATGATTCTTACTTAGAGCTGACCTTCAGCTTGCTGTTCTATGACTTTATGGAACCACATTCTTTTCTGTTAAGCTCAAGGCATAGGATAGATTACTGAAAACAGGTTTTACCTTAAAGCTTTCTATTGATGAATTCTTTCCTGCTGTGCCTGATACAAAAGTGTTCTGACTGATCAACCCTTATCAATGGAGAATCATAAGATGTTAGCAGGCCCCCAGGCCAGAAGATGATGTAAACAAAATGAGGCTGTTTGTAACTAAAGATATGCAAACGGTTTCGATGAGGGTCAAAACTGCCGACCCATTAAGCTGATTTGATATGAGTCTACACTTTACATTTGTTTCTATGTACCACTACAAATATAAAAGCTGTCTTAAAAACAATAAAGTCAGAAGACACTTGGAAACACCGAGACTCGCTGTGTCTTCTCATTCACATTGCCGACGCCGTCCATCCTGAGGGAACCCCTGGACCAGCTGGAGCTGGACTCCGGCAGCTATAGCCCCTAAAAACTGACTTCCCAGCTAGCACTTCCAAGCCCCATGTGATTTTCAGCCTGAAGGCGTCCTGGCAGGCTCTCTTCCATAGATGGAGGAAAGGCAGCCCCAGAGTGCGCTGGGGCCTATTTGCTATGGCCCCTAAAAACTGAATTCCCAGCTAGCACTTCCTAGCCCCATGTGACTTTCAGCGCAAAGGCGGCCTGGCAGGCTCTCTTCCGTGGAGGGAGGAAATGCAGCCTCAGAGAGTGGTTTTTCACTCCTTCCTCGCACAGCAAGTGTGGGGCTCTTCAGATGCCAGGACAATGGGGCTGATCCCAGGGCCTCAATTCCCAAGTCAGGCCAGGCCTAGGCTTGCGAGCTCTCTCCTGCAGAGCAAACATGACTGAACAGACTTATGGAGGGTGCCTTGCCATTCCCGGGCACTGTGGGAGCCCTACCAGGGCACTGGGGCCTATGCCCTATGGCCCTTAAAAACTGAGTTCCCAGTGAGCACTTCCCAGTCCCATGTCACTTTCATCCCGAAGGTGGCCTGGCAGGCTCTCTTCCTTGAAGGGAGGAAAGGCAGCCTCAGAGAGTGGGTTTTCATTCCTTCCTCATGCAGCAAGTGTGGGGCCCTTCAGACGCCAGGACAATGGGGCTGCTCCCAGGGCCTCAATTCCCAAGTCAGGCCAGGCCTAGTCTCGCGAGCTCTCTCCTGCAGAGCAAACGTGACAGAATAGCCGTATGGAGGGGGCCTTGACGTTCCCGGTCCCTGTGGGAGCTCTACCCTGTTGCTGGGGCCTGTGTGTTATGGGGGAGGGGAGAGAAAAAAGAAGAAACCTTTCAAGTGAAAGGAGGGAGAGTAAAGGTCACTGAACCCTCTGACAGCGGCCTTCCTTTTTCCAGACCAGTGACACGTTCTCCCAAGTTGCCTGGTTGAAGAAAACGCCTTTCGTAAAGAGAATCCTGGAGGCTCACGGAATCCTTAGGAATCCTTGGATGAGCTTCCCGGCCAGGCTATACTATAGGCAGCATGCTTCACCTGAAGCCAAAGCCACAGACTCCAAAGGGTCACGTCAAAGAAGCTGATCTCGTACAGAACCTGATGTCTTCTTCTCTAGGACACTTCTAGAAGCAGCAAGAGTGCCAGTTTGTGAGAACCGGAGGTCAAGCCGACATGATGTAAACCCAGCGATGTGTGCGGTCAGAGGCCCATCTAGATTCGAACTCCAGTTCTCGGAGGGGAGCAGTGGGAACAGAAGGGTGGCCTGTGAGCCCACCCTCCTGTTCCCACTCCTCCTGTGAGCATCTGCCCCGTGGAAAGTGTCTAGGAACCTCATGACCTGACCTACAGGGTGAACCATCACCAAAGACAAAGAATTCCTCCAGCCAGACGTTGTTTGCAACCACCAACCCCTTTTCTCCATTGCCTGGCCTTTCAGAGTGCTACGTGGAATACTTTCAAGGCATGTGGGGGTTCGAGGTATGGGCCCCTGAATTCTCCTCGCCCGGCCCTGCAAGAAATCATTCTGTGCCTGCCCCACATGCCGATTTTTTGGACTTTTTGGTGGATCGGGCCTCCCAGGGTTCCCCTGCACCCAGCACCCTGTGACATCCCAAGAGATCCTGTGGAGAAACTTCTCTGGCCACTCGCGCAGCACCTGTATCGCTGGCAAGTGCCCCTTCCAACCTCCACCGAAAAACGTGAGCACAAACGCTTCTTCACAATCTGGGTCACCTCATAGGATCTGTGAATTCCTGCAGTTCAGCACCCCCTCAACTTGGCTGTGGTTTAGGGTTTTGTTCTCTTCTGTGTTTACTTTCTGGCCCACGTGATCTCTCTGGATAGGGCACCCAGGAAAAGCGAAAAGAAATCGAGTCCGTGTGAATACTATTCATGCATCAAGTGGGGATATCAATGACCTCTACCGTGGATCAATAAAAATGGCCGTTTGTTGTTCAGGAGGATCATTTTGCATTTTCTGGGTGCGCTATTTGCTGTCAATTATTTCACGTGCCTTTTGGGCATGGCTGATGGAGATGGACATGAAGCAGCAGGGCAGCCATATCTGCCATCTCGGCCTAGCTAGGGGGTTTCATAAGTGACATCTCAGAACCAGGGCTGAGACCACCATGCCTCCCCAGCCCCCCCACAGTGGCTGGGGGCTGGGAGGGGTGGGGGGTTGGGGATAGGAGATGGGGGAGCTGGACTAGGGTTTGGGGGCACGCAGGGCCAGGGGACCGACCCCGGTGATCCCGCTGAGACGTGAAGGCAGGTTCTGTCCTGCTGAGAACTTCCTGCCTTCAGGCATGTGAGAGGAGCAGATTTCTCTCCAACCAAGGCCATGCATCGTTTTCGGCCTGTTCAACAAAACTAGACGAGAACGTATTTGTTTGTCTATCTTGGCTTGTTTTCTGGCAGAGGACAAAGACCTCTTCAGGCATGTCCAAAGGATCTGCCAGGATGGGAGGGTGCAGGTCAATCCATGTGTCAAGAGATCCAGAGAATCCGTCACAGCTGTGACTCGGGCCTTTTTCAGAAAGAGGCCAACTTTGATGATCCCCTGGACAGGAGTCACTGCAGAAGTTTCCTTGAAGGGGTTGAGTTGCAGGAGTCGGGGGCGTGGCCCCGTCGCCGCCAGAGGGCTTCCTCAGCCCGGAAAGGTGGGCTGGCGGCCGGGGCTATTGTCTGTGGGCCCCACCGCCACCGCCACCCTCCCCTTTCCCCCTCCAGCTCCCGTTCCCCCTGCAGGCCCCTCCTCATTGAAATGCAGAAAGCTTTCCAGTCAAGGAAGAGCCTTTGGACTTTGCCTGGAGCTTCTCTCTGCTGAATGGTGATCCGCCCCGACCCACCCCCATTTCTCCTCCTTGAGGCTGCCCCTTGGGTACCGCGTGGAGGAAAGGGGATGGGGGGTGGGGAGGGAGGCTAAGGGACAAACTCGCCTTGTGTCAGGCCAAAGAAGTATCCTCCTTTTTGTAACCCAGGAAACCCCGCTAATGCATGTGAGGATCATGGACGTGGGTCGAAGCAGCCATCATCACTTGACATCTTCCTCTGTGGGAGGCGTTTTTCCTTCCTTCCTGCCTGCCTTCAGTGAGACAGAAAAGGAGGGAGGGGCAGAGCGTTCCTCTGGTGCTGGCCAGTTCTTAACTCACTTGTATGCAAAACATTCCATAGGGCACAGAGGGGTGCGTGCGTGGGGTGGGGTGGTGTGGGGTGGGGGCGGTGGCCTACTCCGGGCCCCAGCAGTTCCCTCCTCTGACACTTCCTGGAACCCATGAAAAGCTGAGCTGGTGACTGTGTGTGTGTGTGAATGCATACATGTACGCATGTACATGAGAGATGGCGCGTGTGTATGAGAGAAAAAGAGAAAAAGGAAGGAGAGAAAGAAAGAAAGAGAGAGAGAGAAAGAAAGAAAGAGAGACAGAGAGATAAAGAAAGAGAGAGAAGGAAAGAAAGTGAGAAAAGGAGAAAGAGAGAAAGAAAGAAAAGAAAATCCAGAAGGAAAGAAGGAAGGAATGAGGGAAGAAGGGAGGGACGCAATACGTTAGTTAGTATGAGCCTCCCTGTCATGGAAGGAGTTTCTGAGCACAGATCCTCCGTTCAGTGAACCAGTTCTCATATCTCCTCTCAGGAGGCTGTGATGTCGATGGACGGGTTCGGGGAAGCAGGCCTGGGGTGCAAGCAATCAGGTATTTCCTCATAGGCACTTGTAGGGAAACCAAGGAAACACACAGGTTCATCCCTGGAGCGGATTCGAAACCGGTCAGTGGAGGGGGAATCAGTCAAGGAGATTTCGAGATGTCAGGGTTGGGTCCTGGAGTGGGTTGCCATGTCCTTCTCCAGGAGACATTCCTGGCCTGGGGATGGAACCCGGGTCTCCTGCATCACAGGCAGACTCTAGACTGTGTGAGCCACCAAGGAAGCTCTGTCGGAAATGTTCACCAAGTCCTCTTGTTGTAGCCACGCCTTCTGAGAAACAAATTCACGCAGAAGGACCATGCAGGGAGTTGAGTGCAGTTTATTACACCGGCGAGCCCAAGACAGAGTCTTCTCTTAGCCAAGGACCCCAACCAGCATTCGTGAAAATCTTTTATACCTCAGGAGTATGTGTCTGAACCTACCACCCCAAATTCCTTGAGACTTACCTAAACAAAGGAAGGGTAAAGACAATCCCAATAACCCCATCATTCATGTGTTATAAGACTAGACACACAGTGGACATTTATCCATAGGCCTGTGGTCATATCCTGATACACATAATGGAACTGACGACTTTGTTCTGTGACAGAGATAATTAGCATATTCTTTTAGGCCACGGAGAGTCCAAGTACAAGCCCTAAAAGCTGTTTTATCCGTGTGTGTGTGTGTGTGTGTGTGTCCGGTTTTCCATTGGTATGCCCTTTCTATAGACACTGGGCACAAAGTTCAGAGTCCATTGGGAGGGTGACCATGCGTGTAGCCTCATGTTCGCAGCCTGGCTTAAGATGGAGTCCAGCTCTGTCTGTTTCCTCCTTCACTCTAGCTTCCATCTGCAGAGCTTCAGGCACAGGGCCTTTTGAGTTCTCCGTCAGAAGGGCAAGAGATGGTGGGAAATGTCCCCCCAGAGAGGGTTGTCCCCCGATATCGGAGGCAACTCAGAAAACTTCAGGATCCAGTCCCACTTTCGGGGGAAGCACCACAGGCAAAGGAACAAACACACGTAGCCCAGGAATCTCCTATCCAGAAGTGTGTATCCCCGTTTCATGGAAACATCCTCTGGGCCCCTAAGGAACGTATGGAAATCACTCTATCGTCAAGGAGATAAGAATCCTCACTGAGAGTTTTTGAAGTCTGGAAGGATCAGGTAGAGAGAAAAAGAGAAACAATTCTATTCTGCTGACAGGGGTATTATTGTTTGAAGCGACCAAGTGGATATCCGTCTTTTCCAATTCACATTTTAAACATTGTGTCCTTTCCGGTCCTTTGTGGTCTCTTTGGATCTGGAAAGCAACAGATTTAATGGTAAGGTCATTTTTTTATGATTATGATTATGATTATTGCCCCCCCCCCGCCTGTCTGCCTGTCCCTCCCCCTCTTCTCTCTGTCTCTCGCGCTTTTCACATAGGTTAGGGAATTCACAACAACAACAACAACGGCAACAAAAGTAGTGAGAAATCTGTATTTCTGCAGGTCACAAAGCAACAGGTAAGAACTAGACATGGAACACAACAGGCTGGTTCCAAATAGGTTAAGGAGTCCATCAAGGCTGTCTATCGTCACCCTGCTTATTTAACTTATATGCCGAACACAGCATCACGAGACACGCTGGGCTGGATGAAGCACAAGCTGGAATCAAAATGGCTGGGAGAAATAGCAATCCCCTCAGATATGCAGATGACACCACCCTTATGGCAGAAATGAAGTATAGAGTGGGTTTACAAAGTCGTGCTCGTTTCGGGTTTTCAGATTCTTTTCCCTCAGAGGTGAATCCAAAGTAGGAAGCCTACATTTCCTGTGCTGCCTAGTAGGTGCTTGTGGATTGTTTGATGTACATGTCGTATGTGTACACGTTCAACCCGACCTCATAAGTGGACCGTCCTGCCCCTCCCCACCCCACCGTATTTTCATCAAGAAGTCATGCATCCATTTTAGCATCCTACTCCTCAGTTCATCCAACCCCATGGAAGAAGTCAATCCTCCTGTTTTTCCATCGGTCCTCTACACATCGCCTGATGATGGGGGGTGACCAGAAGACTGACAGTTCTGAAGAATGTTGCAAGAGATTCGGTGAAGTCTCCTAGGATTTGCTCAGTGAAGTGGGTGGCCTGTCAACCACTACAGACCGTGGAAGGTATGCCCCAAGTGGCAAACAGCGTTTGCTTCCACCTTTCACAGAGAAAGTTCTACCTAGAATACCAAGGATGCTTGACTACCCCCCCGCCTCCCAGGTGACAGGCGTGACAGGTCAGACTATAGAAATCTTCATGTCAAGGGTGTATTAACAGGCAGACGCATCTTAGAGGCACCCTGTCCTGTGAAGCTGGAGGCAGGGAGGGAAGGGCAGAGGGACGATGAGGAAGGGAAGGAGAAAATGAGGGAGAGGGACACCATACAGTATGTGTGTGTTTGTGGGGGGGGGTGTCTGTGCCGTGTGTGGGTGCCACGTGGGTGTGTGTGCCTGTGGGTGCAGGTGTGAGGGGAGGCGGCCAGAGACAGAGGCAGAGAGACACAGCCAGGCCAAGGACAACACAGTGTGTGGGGTGGGCGGGGGATGGGAGTGTGCGTGCAGGGTGTGTGCATGTGTGGGGTGGAACATAGGACCGTGTGTGTAGGGGGGCAGTGTGTGTGTGTGGGGGTGTCTGTGCTGTGTGCGGGTGTCACGTGGGTATGTGCACCTGTGGGTGCAGGTGTGTGGGGGATGGCGGGCAGTGACAGAGGCAGAGAGAGACAGCCAGGCCAAGGACAACATAGTGTGGGGCTGGGCGGGGTGGGGAGTGGGAGTGTGCGTGCAGGGTGTGTGCGTGTTTGGGATGGCGCATAGGACCGTGTGTGTAGGGGGGCAGTGTGTGTGGGGGCAGTGTTTGTCGGGGGGATGTGTCTGTGTTGTGCGGGTGCCATGTGGGTTTGTGCACCTGTGGGTGCGGGTGTGAAGGGGGAACGGGCAGAGACAGAGGAAGAGAGACACATCCAGTCCAAGGACAACATAGTGGGGGGGGAGTGTGCATGTGGGGTGTATGCCTGTGTGGGGTGGCGCAGAGGACCGTGTCTGTAGGGGGGCAGTGTCAGGGGAGAAGGTGTGTCTGTGCTGTGTGTGGGTGCCACGTGCGTGTGAGGAGGGGGGCGAGCAGAGACAGAGTCAGAGAGACACACAGCCAGGCCAAGGAAAACAGAGAGGGTGGGGGGGTCGGGGGGGAGTGTGCATGCGGGGTGTGTGCCTGTGTGGGGTGGTGCATAGGACAGTGTGTGTAGGGGGGCAGTGTCGGGGTGGAGGTGTGTCTGTGCTGTGTGTGTGTGTGATTGGGTGGGCGAGGTGTGGCCGGTGTGTGTGCGGGTGCTGCATAGGGCCATGGAGGAGTGTGTGTGTTGTGTGTGTACGTGTTGGGGGCATGGGCAGCGTGTGTAGGTGGTTCGGGCAGAGACAGAAAGACACAGTCAGGCAAAGGACAACGTGCCTGGATATTCTTCTGAATATTTGCTTGTATTTTCTGAGCTCATCGCCTCCGGGATCAAGCTCACTCCCGTGAAACGGTAGTCTGCCACCCTCACCTCAGCCACCACCAGCCAGCATTTGTCTTTGGCAGACAAGGGAGTGTTTCGAATTGGCCAAGGTGGGGAGGGGGGTGGGTGGGTGCGCAGGGTTTTGTTGTCATGAGGCGAACTTTGACCCTTGTGTTCTGCCCCTGAACCTCACTGGAGCGAATGGGCCCGCGTGATCTGTCATGTCTTGGTTTCAACATCCTTGGCGGGAGAAATAAGATTCCCTCATGCGAAGTGACAAGGCCAGAAAGAAGGAAGTCGATTCGCTTGGGATCCAATGCCCGTTTTCTCAAATCCAGTAAGTTTCGAAAAGATTTCCCACCCAAACCAAAAAGCCGAAGTGGCTACCCATCCCCGCACCCTTGACCTCTGTCCAAAGGTGCCCCTCCCACACCGCCTCCTTCCACAGCCTCAAGGCATTCAAGAGTTAGCCAGCCCAGGCCGGCTCCATCCATGGTCGCCCCACCCCAAGACCATCTGAAAAAGCGCCCGACAGGCAGGTGGTGCCCGACCCCCAACCAGCTATCCAGTGAGCCAGCCCCAGCATAGGAGCTTAGTGGGCGACCTACAGGGACTGGTTGCCAGACGGAGCCCATCCTAGTGCGCGATTCTCTGCTCATTCCAGGGCACAGACTGGAGAACGGGATCCACCCGCACTTCTCGAGAACGTGCCTGGGCGAGGGATGATGGAGGGACGGACAGGAGGAGACGGGAAGGATTCATGACTCTCCACCCACGGAACAGCAGAATGCACTCCCATCCGAGGGGGACCACAGGCTCACGTCAGACGGCGCGAGCACCCACCCCAAAACAATAACTCACCAGCACCCCTGACGGAATCCCTGTCACCACCTTTGGGCATGCTAGGAGAAAGCCCTTTTGTGACCGGGACGACAGCTCTTTCGGCAAAACCAACCTTCAGTAACGGCACAAATAAAGAGAATTTGATTTGAAACTACGCTTTTGTATTGCAGCACTGGAAAGGAGGCTGGACTCCCTCTAGGCGGCCCCAGAGGCTTCCCGAGATCCGCGTGTCCCCACGCGAGCAGAACCCCGAGTCTCCAGGTGCGGCTCGACAGCGACCCCGTCTCCCCTACGCCACCTCTTTTCGAGAGGGGGGGCGGCCGGCTTTGCCTCCATTCGACGGGAAAGCCTACTTTCCTTCGCACTTGAAGAAGAGGCCTGTCACTTCTACAGACGCTGGAGAGGAGGCCCCAAGGCCCCAGTTCCGGCCCCAAGACCAAAGGTCCCCAAGGAACCCAACCACCGCACACGGGGCCCAATTCCCTTGCAGGGACACGAGGGGAAGCCCAGCTGCCCCTGGCAATGGCAAAGGAGGCCTGGACTTCCCAGAGGCAACAAGAGAGGCTCCCTGAGGCACCACGCAGCGGATGGAGAGAGGCAACCCCCGCTTCCCGCTGCGACTCGCGGAAAAGCACGACCTTCCACCCTGCATTCAAGAGGAAGCCCGATTTCCCCTTGCTGTGACCCGAGAGAAAGGCTGAGTCCCCTCGACTCCCTTTATGCCACTCCACAGGTGCCCGGTATAGCTGTCCCCTCCCCCCCGAGGGAAACACGGAGTGTCCTAGCTCAATGCTTGACGCGGACCCAGTGCACGGCAGCGCCTCCTGGGGATTCCCGAGGCTGCTCCCTCCCCTCGCCGCTCCAAAGGAGGCACCACGACCCCGCTGGGCTAACAGGGGAGACGGGCCAGGGTACCCGCCGCAACTCGAGAACACACCGCCGCAAGTCGAGAAACACACCTGATGCCATGCCCCTTGCGTGATAAGGCGCTTTTCCCTTGCAGGGCGTTGAGAGCATGCCCAGGCACCTCTCCCGGCTCTCAACGGGGCTTGACTCCTTGTGGGCGACACCAGGTGTCCCCCGAGATCCCCGTGCCAACCTGAAAAGAAGGCAGGGTTTCCCACCACACCGCGAGAGCGTCCCCTGGAACCCCTCCCTGCGAGACGGGGCCCTTGGTATTTGCAGCGACTCGAGAGCCATCCTGAGTTCTGTCTGGCACTGGAAAGGAGGCTGGACTCCCTCGAGGCGCCCCCAGAGGTTCCCCGAGATTCCCGTGTCCCCACGCGCGTGGAACCCTGAGTCTCCAGACGCAGCTCGAGAGGAGCCCCCCCCGTCGCCCTCGACCCCTCCTCTCGAGAGGGGGGTCGAATCCCCTACCTGAACTCAGCCGGAATCCCTACATTCCCTCGCACCTCCAGAGCGGGCCTGGCGCCTCTCCTGAGGTTCGAAAGGAGGCCCTAAGAGGCCAGTTCCGGACGCAGGACGAAAGGTCCCCGAGGAACCCCCCCGCCGGCAAACGAGTCCAACTCCCTTGCAGCGACTCGAGGGGAAGCCCAGCTGCCCCCTGGCAACGCCAAAGGCGGCCTGCACTTCGCAGAGGCAAGAAGAGAGGCTCCCTGAGGCGACCTCCCCCTCCAGAACGCGAGAGGCACAGCCAGCTTCCTGCTGCAACTAACGGAAAAGCACGAGCTTGGACCCTCAACACGAGATGAAGACGGATTTCCCTTTGCAGTGACCTTAGAGAAAGGCTACGTCCCCTCCACTCCCTTTATGCCACTCCAGAGATGCCCTGAGATGCCATTCCCACCTCGAAGGTGCACCCCGAGGGTCCTGCCTCAACGCTTGACGAGGACCTGTGTGCTGCAGTGGCTCTTGAGGGATCCCGAGGCTGCCCCCTCCCACCGCAGCTTGAAAGGAGGCACCACGACCGCACTGGGCTAACAGGGGAGACTGGCAGGGATACCCACCTACACTCGAGAGCCCCCTGCCGCACGTTGAGAAAACCGACCTGAATCCGCGCCCATCGCGAGATGAGGACCTTTTCCCATGCAGAGCGTGAAGAGCAAAGCCCCGGCACCTCTCCCGGCTCGGACCGGGGCTTGACTCGTTGCGGGACCCAGGTGTCCCCCGAGGTACCCGTGCCAACCTGAGAAGGCTTGGCTTCCCGCCACAACCCGAGAGCATCCACGGGATCCCCCCCTCAACGCGAGACGGGGCCCCTTGCACCTGCAGTGCCTTGAGAGCCATCCTGAGTTCCCTCTGGCACTAGAAAGGAGGCTGGACTCCCTCGAGGCGCCCCCAGAGGTTCCCCGAGATCCCCGTGTCCCCATGCGAGCAGAACCCCGAGTCTCCAGACGCAGCTCGAGAGGGGAGATCCGATCTCCCCGGTGTGCTGGCCAGTACCCAGCTGGCCTGGTGTCTCTGCGAGGGCAAGTCTCAGTTCTCCATCTTCCTTCAGTGGATCCCTGGGTCCTGCACCTGGAGCCACCCCCTCTGTAGGGAGATGTCTGGAAAGGGGAGCCTGGTTCCAGTTGGAGGCCAGTGCTAGAGCTGGTGGAGAAGAAAATTTTGCCCAAAGGCCAGCCTAGGCATGTGCGTATCCCGGGACAGAAAGCTTCCAAGAGATTCCCAAAGAATACCCAGCATCGGATGACTTTTGTGACTGAAGTGTGCAAGATGGGGTGTGTGTCTGTGTGTGTGCGTGAGGCCAGCGCTTGCTCCTGGCCCAGCTACAGCTTTTGGGGACTCGTCCCTGTGTAGCTCAGCACCCCCTCCCCACACACTCCCGTGCACCAGCCCCAGCGTCCTCACCTCTGTGCTCTGCTCTGCTGGGGTTCAGGTCCTACTGCTGCTTCAGAGGCCGGGGTTCTCGGGACTCTGGGTCAGAGCCGGGTGTCCTGAGCTCCGTGGCAGCCTCAGACTGGGCCGCTGGGGGTATCCTTGGTGGTTTCTGGGCAGCAGGCCTTCCCCGCTTCCACTTCGCCCCCGGTGGGGCTGATGTCTCCATGGGTACGCTCACCTGGAGCCTGCACTGGGCCTCACGGGCGGGGGGGTGTTGCTCCGACCCCTCCCTCTGGAAGGTGGATGGGGTGTCCCCGTCCTCGGCCTCATCACGTGGGAAGCTCTGCAACGACAGTGACCGTCAGCCAGCCATGCTTGCAGTTTTCCGAGCTGGGCCTGGCCAGTGGAGCCGCTGCTTCTCCCTGCTTGAAATTCTCTTCCCAGAAGGGTCAGAGACGTGTGTCTGCTCAGATCCCCACCCGGGAGGAAAGAGACCCACCTGAGGGTGTGAGGTCAGCCTGGGCGGCCGCCGCTGCCCGCACTCTCCCCATCCCGCCCAGCCTGCTCTCCCCTGGGGTGTGGACACAACTTGTCCACAGGCTTCTGACCCCACATCCGCCTGGGCTTCCTTGAGGGAGACACAACCCGAGAAACCCGCATCCACACACACAGGCAAAGGACCCAGCGTTTCCGGGTGGCTTGGGAGAGGTGGCCTGGCCCGGCCTGGGGCTCCCCGTGTTACCTTTCTGTTTCTCCGGGCAAAGGGCCAGAGGCCTCTCGGGGGGTGGGGGTGGGGGCCTGAGCCAGCGTCGACAGGGTTCCCACGCACACTGCCTGTGAGCTCTCCTGAGGCCCCGGCCTCTGGGCAGGGGCAAACAGCAGAACATCTTGGCAGCAAGTGATCTGGCTGGGGGCTCCTCTCCGCTCTGGAGGCCTGGATACCCGGGTTGCGGGTTCTGTTGGGTTCTGTTGCCGGCAAGGGACATCATTTCCTGCGGTTCGTGCTGAGGTCCCTTCCCCAAAATTTCCCAAGGGAATCTCTGGGTTTCTGACTGCTCGACCAACCCCCTTAGGCCATGTGCAGGCACAGTGACACCCACACAGCCCAGCCCACAGCCCTGGGGAGGCCTGGGTGCAGCCAGGGCCTGAGCTTGGAGGACCCCGATGCTCTCAGGCCAGGCTCCTTCTTCTCATAAGTGGTGTGGCCCTGGACAAGCATATGCCCCTCAGGGTTGCCCCAGTCTCTCCATCTTCAGAGTGGGGGTCATTCTCCCATCTGCTTCCTAGGTCTGTCGGCCTACGAGCACCTCCATGCCTTTCCACCTGGGGTCGATATCACGTGGAGCTTGTGCGCTGAGACTTCAGAAAGAAGGATTCCATCCAGGGCTGACACAGCACAGAATGGGGCAGAACGAGGCCTGGATGCGCCGTGGTACCCAGGAAAAGGCACTCCCCCTCCTGACTGTTTTGAGACCCCGCATCCAAGTTGGAGGACCGAAAGGAAGACTCGAAGGTCTCCCTCTGTTATAGAAAAGAGTAGCCAACTTTCTGGTCCTCTGTTTCCATTGAGATTCTGTTCAAGTGTCCCAGCTCGGCTTCTGCGGGTGGCTGAGCTTCTAATGGCTCCCTGCGTTCTTGTCTTTTCCTCTCCAAACCTTTCGTCCTTTTCCGCCTTCTGGGGTGGATGGGCGCTGTCGTTGCTTCTAACTTCGAGATAGATTGATGAAAAGTCTGGACAATCGACTCCTTTCCTCTCTTTGGTTCCGTGTCTCTCTCTGGCTGTGTCCCTCTCATTTCCTTTCTCAATTCAGTCTGTGTCTTCCTCTTTCTCTCTCGCGTGTGGATGGATGGATGCTAGGAATGCACATGTATATGTTTAGATGAGGGTTATGTTTTAGAGATAGGTTACAGGGAGAGAAAGGCTTTAGGTCGGAGTTGGTCATGGGGGAAGGGTCAAGGGTGGTGGTGGTGTTCCTTGGAATCTGAGTGCTGTGCATTCTTCGTCTCTTTCCATATGAACCCCTTCTCAGATACACCACTTGCAAGGAGTCTCTCGTGTTCCATTTCCTATCTTTTGCATTTGTGAATGCTTAGCTTCTCTGTTGTGAAGAGGTTCCATTGGATGGAAACCCATTGGTGTACTTCGTTTACCTCTTTCCCTTACTTGAAGAGACCCATTTCTACCTCTGCCGAGCAAATGGCAAGGAGAATCTGATGTTAAGGAGCCTTTGACCTATGCTTCTTTCTAGCTATCTCATAACAGCAGTTTTTAGGGTGAGGTTTTTCCCCGATATTCAGGTGGTCTGAGATCAAATCCAATAGCGTTCTTCAGATGTAGCTGTCTGGTTTTCCCATGGACATTGATTGAAGAGGCTTTCTTGTTCCCATTTGGATATTCTCCCCTTCTGTGTCAGAGATGAGTTGACCATGGATGCTGGGGTTTGTTTCTGGACTCTCAACTTTATTCCATCGATCTGGATCTGTGTGTGTTGTTGTATTCCCAATAGCATACTGTCCTGCTGCTGCTGCTGCTGCTAAGTCGCTTCAGTCATGTCTGACTCTGCGCGACTCCATGGCCTGCAGCCTACCAGGCTCCTCCTTCCAGGGCATTTTCCAGGCAAGAGTACTGGAGTGGGTCGCCATTGCCTTCTCCGATACTCTCCTGAGGATCCTAGTTTGGTCGTCTAATTTCCTTTGACACAACCTTGGATGTCCGTATCGGGGCTTTTTCGTTGGATTGTATTGACAATTTAGGCTCTTTTCTGTTTCCGTACCCCTTTTGCAATTCTTTGTTCGCTGCGAAAATGCATTGGCATTTTGGGAGGAATAGCATCGAAGCTGTGGATTGCCTTGTGGGGCTGTGACATCATTTTCCCAATAGGAATTCTTTCAAGTCCCGGGCACAGCTTCTCTTTCCAGTGATTGGTGTGGGCTTGATCTTCTTTCTTCCATCTCTCGCCCTTTTGTGAGAACAGGTCCTTCCTTCCCTTCTGGGTTAGATGGACTCGTGGGTATCACTTCAGAGAATGGCATTGTCAGTGGGGGTGATAATTCCCTTCTCATTGGACGACTTTGCTGTGAGTATTGGAAATGCAAGTGATTTCTCTTCCCCTTCGTCCCTGTCCACCTCTCAGAACCACCGGGAAACAGAGGCCTCATCTAGGGTCACACAGGCCTGAGGGAGTGCAACTAGACTGTTGTTTCTTCAGGCCCTCAGTGCTGGACATCATCCGGGATACTCTGTGTGTGTCTTCCTCGGTCTGGTGTCGCTTCAGACCTTTCCCTAGTTTTCACAGGCTTGTTGTGTTGGTGTTCTTTGTCTGTTTGGAGACACATCCTTGATAAGCTTTTTGTTTCCACTTATTTGTCTCACGATGTATGACCTGTCTTTTGCTTTTGTAATGAGGTCTTTCCCACAGTAGATATCTTTGATTTTGCAAAGTCCACTGTATTCTCTGGGTTTTTTTGTGGACTGCCTTTTAGTTTTGTGTGTGAAGACTCAAAGCACGTGTCCGATTTCTGCTCATTGTTCTTCGAGATCTGTGACAAGTTTTCGTGGAAAGTTTGTCTAGGGATAAGTGGAAGTGAACTCGGTGTAAGGTGTCAAGTCTCCATCTCCATTCATGTCATCCCCTGCAGTTTCCAATTCCCTGTTCCTGAGTGGTTTTGGAGACCTTGTGGGAAGTTTGGTTGCATTGGAGTTTGCATTTCCACCTTGATTCGATTCACACTCTTCTGCCCTCAGGGACACTGTCAAGGGGGAGTGAGGAGCAGCCTGCACTTCCAGCAGTGACCACACGGTGGGGCGAGTGCTGCTCTCCCCTCTGGGAGCCCCAGGCCACAGGCATCCCAGTGAGGAGCCAGCTCTGTGCTCTGCTGAAAGGAGTTAGTCTCTCAGGAGCCTCTGAGCCCTTGCCTTTGGATCACCCAGGCTGGGCATTTACTGTGACAGAAAAAATTGTCCTGAATTCCATGGACGGAAGAGCCTGGCTGTGTAGAGTTCGTGAGTTGCTGTGAATCAGACACAAATGAGCACACAAAAATTCAAAATATTAAAACACTTTTTTGGGGGGTGGTAAGTGGAAGTGGGTGATGTGGGTTTTTTTGTCTTATATAATAGCCAAGGGAAATCTAGATTAAAGCTAAATTCACATAGATGGGAAAGGTATAGCTCTCCATCATCCTATTAATAAAAAAAAAACTATTAAACTTTTCTGAAAGTTTATTTAGTAGCTTCCTTGAGCAGTTCATTGTGAAGCATTGTTTTTTTTTCTGTGAAACTGGCCTCATTAAAAAGTACGGTTTGCCTTTACTGGATAATTTTGTTCATTGGTTTCTTAGCGAATCTTGGTAATATTTGCGTTTCCTGGCGATTATGGTCACATGACCTGGCCCTGGCCAATCGGTGCGTTCCACCTCCCTGGCCACTGTGATTGGCTCCGGACTGGGGCAGTGCCCAATTGGGGCCCAGGGCCGGGCCTCACGTTGGAAGCAAGGGGAAGACGAGCTCTCCTCCTGCTCGGGTAGGGGAAGGGGTGGGGCCAGTGGAGGTCAGGCTCCAGCAGTGGGAGGGGCGTGAGGTCCACCTGGGGCAGTTGGTGACCTTCCTGCTCCCCTCAGGGCAGAGCCACCGGCCTGAGAATGAGGGCGCTGCTGAGCCCAGGGGCTGGGATGGCCCGTTGCTGCTGTGGTCCTAGAGCTCCACCCGAGACCTGAGGGAAGCCATCAGCCCGTGAGTCCTCTCCTGCTTGTCTGTCAGCTTGTTTGAACCATGCTGGGTTTTCTGCCCAGCTGGCTAAGGGGAGTGCCTGGAAATGCAAGGGTGTGGGTTTTGGCAGACTTCAGGGAAGACATGCCAGATGAGCCGAGGAGACTCCAGCTTAATCTGGATTCAGGAGATATTTCTTTGGGCCAGCTAGTAATTGTAGGATAAGCATAATGAGTCTTCACAGGATGAAGAGAGTAACGTGCTAAGGTAGCAATCGATGTCCTCATTCGAGAGGATGAAGCTGGTGCTCAGAGAAGGGGGGAACTTGGCCACAGCAAGGAGGTGTGCACCCAGACAGAACCCCCAGATCCGGCCATTGGAGCTCAGGGAAGCCACTGGTGTGGCTTGTCCCTGTGGCAGGGGCCGAGGCACGCAGCCCACCCTGATTCCTGCGGGGGCCTGACTTGGGAAGTGCCATCTCGTAGCTTTGATACTCACCAAACCAAATTGCACTGGAGAGAGGAAGGACACCTTCCTTCATCCACCCCCCACCCCCGCCAGATTCCCACATACCCTGTCCCCTTTCTCTTGATTTTGGAGCCATTTCCAGAATCCCGCTCATATGACCTCATTCGAAGTGCACTGTGGACGAGCTGCCATCTGCAGCTGCTACCACAGCAGCCAAGAGCTTTAGCTCCCGAGTACCTCCCTTCCTTTGGAACTTGGGGGCCCTCTACTCCCCACTAGCACACCACAGACCTTTGCTGAGGATTGTGGGGACCCTCACTCAGTTTGAGCACGTTGTAGCCATCCCTGTCCTCTCAATACCTCCCTTGAATCTCAGCTTGTGAGCTCCTTTGGAGCAGCGTGGCCCACCTGGCTGCCACGGAAGAGACACAGCTGACAGTGAAACAACAGCTTAGATCTGACAGCCAGAAAGCTCTGTCAAAAGAGACCTCCCTCTTCACACCGTAGAGGCTGTAGGAGCCGCCAGGGTTTCGGAAGCAATGCTGGGGCCAAAATGACTCCACAGCTGTTTTCCTTCCTGGGGAGGGTTCTGGCTCGAGTGGGAATGGCTCAAGTCTCCTAAGGTTCTGAAAGCCCACTGTGTGCAGATTCGCGGTACACAGAGAGGAGAAGGTGGAGTCCTGCCCTGGAGGTGGTCACAGCTCACGGATGAGCCAGGCAGGCAGGCAGGGCATGAGAACACCTGAGCTGCCTTCATGCGTGAATGGTGTGGGGGCAGAGGAAGAGAAGCCGGTCTGCTCCCTCATGTGGTGCCCAGGGCAGGTTGTCCCCAGAGGAAACCCTTACGACGGTGAGGACTATCACTGCTGTTTCCCAAGGGGTTCTGTCGGTGCGTGTCTTCCCCGGAGCGGTCAGGCCGTCTCTAAAGTACACTGGCCATGGGCACTGCCTCTCCTTGGAACTTCCCATGTGTTTCTTTTTTTATGGGACATTGATTTTCTAGAGGGGTTCTGGGCCACAAGGATGTTGGGTCGTTTTCTAGCCTTCTCTCATGAAGAACGCTTTCCTGGGTTTTCGAGTGGTTTGTTGTTCCAGCTCCCTTTCTTGGCTTCTTTTGGGAGCTGGTGCAACAAGAGGAGCTCAGCATCTGCCTTCTGGCTGAGATGTCACCCTTGAAACAGCAATGCCTGCCTGGAGATGATGATGGCATTTGCCAAAAGGGCTTCGTTTGGCACATGGTATCTTGAAAGGACGTACACCGTCCTTTCAGATATCAAAGGCTAGTTCAAATGACATAAAAATGAGAACTCTCCAATGTAGTCTTCCAGTAGGTGTGGAGTCCAAAAAAAACTCCTTCAGTCATTTCACTGAGAGTCATTGATTGGGGACACCAAGGATATAGGAAGGAATGCACAAAGAAAAGATGAAATTGTGTTCGGGATCGGGGGGAGGGATGAACAGGGCGTGCTTGCCTTGAATACAGGCTTTGTTTGGGGGTGGGGCATAAAGATCGAACGGGTCTGAAACTACAAAGTGTTGATGGTAACACAGTATCACCAGAGTTACACAACAGTGTTCCCAAATTGCAACAATGATGAAAAAGTTTACTAATCCCAACTTAACCAACAAAAATACAGGAACCCATAGAAAAAATAAAACATCACCAGAAAGGTGGAAACAAACCAAATGCAAAGCAGTTCAGGGGAAAGGAACTCCATGTCCCCTGGGGGCAGACCGAGTTGCCGGCGTCCACGGTGAGCAGACAGGGATGGAGGCTGCAGAGCCGACCGCTCCCCTGGACGTGGTGTTTCCGGCAAGGGCTCTGGGTCTCTGTCCAGAGCGGGGGCTCGTTCTCCCTGCAGGGGTGGGTGAGTCATTGTGGGCGTCTGGTTGTTTCGCTCAGGGTTCCGTTCGTGTGGGGATACGGGGATCTCGGGGAACCTCTAGGGGCACCTAGAGGGAGTCCAGCCTCCTTTGCAGTGCCAGAGAGAACTCAGGATGGCTCTCGAGTCGCTGCATATCCAAATGGCCCCATCTCGCAGGAAGGGGTGTCAAGGGGACGCTCTCGCGGTGTGGCGGGAAGCCCTGCCTCCTTTGCTGGGTGGCAAGGGTATCTCGGGGGACACCTGGGATCCCCCGCAAGGAGTCAAGCCCCGTTCTGAGCCGGGAGAGGTGCCGGGGCATGCTCTCAATGCCCTGTAAGGGAAAAGCGCCTCTTCACGCAATGGCCGTGGCATCACGTGTGTTTTCTCGACTTGTGGCGGTGTGTTCTTGAGTTGCAGCGGCTACCCTGGCCCGTCTTGCCTGTGAGCCCAGTGAGGTGGTGGTGCCTCCTTTCAAGCGGCAAGGGGAGCGAGCAGCCTTGGGATTCCCCAGGAGGCGCTGCAGCCCACTGGGTCCACGTCAATCATTGAGCTAGGACCCTTGGGGTTCCCCTCAGCGGGGAGGGGACAGGTATAGCGGGCACCTGTGGAGTGGCATAACGGGAGTCGAGGGGACTCAGCCTTTCTCTCGGGTCACAGCAAGGGGAAATCGGGCTTCGTCTAGAATGCAGGTTCGAAGGTCCTGCTTTTCCGTGAGTCGCAGCGGGAGGCGGGGGTTGCCTCTCTGGATCCGATGCGAGGCGCCTCAGGGAGCCTCTCTTGTTGCCTCTGGGAAGTCCTGGCCTCCTTTGCCATTGCCAGGGGCAGCGGGGCTTCCCCTCGTGTCCCTGCAATGCAATTGGGCCCCATGTGCAATTGTGGGGTTCCTCGGGGACCTTCCGTCTTGGGGCCGAAACTGGTGTCTTGGGGCCTCCTCTCGAGCGTCAGTAGAAGTGGCAGGCCTCCTCTTGAGGTGCGAAGGAAAGTAGGGATTCCCGTCGAGGGGAGGCAAAGCCGGCGGCCCCCCTCTCGAGAAGAGGCGGCGTAGGGGAGGCAGGGTCACTGTCGAGCCACGCCTGGAGACTCGTGGTTCCGCTCGCGTGGGGACACGGGGATCTCGGGAAGCCTCTGGGGCCGCCTAGAGGGAGTGCAGCCTCCTTTCCAGCGCCAGAGGGAACTCAGGATGGCTCTCGAGGCACTAGAGGTGCAAAGGGCCCTGTCTCGCGTTGAGGGGGGCATCCCGTGCATGCTCTCTGGTTGTGGCAGGAAGCCCTGCCTTCTTTGTAGGGTGGCACGGGTATCTCGGGGGACACCTGGGGTCTCCCGCAATGAGTCAAGCCCCGGTCCGAGCCGGGAGAGGTGCCGGGGCTTTGTTCTCCATGCCCTGCATGGGAAAAGGGCCTCATCTCACAATGGGCGTGGATTCAGGTGGGTTTTCTCAACGTGCGGCAGGAGGCTCTCGAGTGGCGGCGGGTACCCCTGCCAGTCTCCCCCGTTAGCCCAGCACGGTCGTGGCGCCTCCTTTCGAGCGGCGATGGGAGGGGGCAGCCTCGGGATCCCTCAAGAGCCACTGCAGTGCACAGGTCCTCGTCAAGCATTGAGGCAGGACCCTCGGGGTGCCCTCGAGGTGGGATGGGCATCTCAGGGCATCTCTGGAGTGGCATAAAGGGAGTGGAGGGGACGCAGCCTTTCTCTCAGGTCACTGCAAAGGGAAATCAGTCTTCATCTCGTGTGGAGAGTCGAAGCTGGTGCTTTTCCGTGAGTTGCAGCAGGAAGCTGGCTGTGCCTCGGGCGTTCTGGGGGTGGTGGGGTCGCCTCAGGGAGCCTCTCTTCTTGTCTCTGCGAAGTGCAGGCCTCCTTTGGCATTGCCAGGGGGCAGCTGGGCTTCCCCTCGAGTCGCTTCAAGGGAATTGGACTCGTTTGCCGACGGGGGGTTCCTCGGGCACCTTTCATCTTGCGGCCCGAACTGGCCTCTTGGGGCCTCTTTTCGAAGCTCAGGAGAGGCGACAGGCCCGCTCTGGAGGTGCGAGGGAATGTAGGGATTCCGGTTGAGTTCAGGTAGGGGATTCAACCCCCCTTTCGAGAGGAGGGGCCGAGGGCGACGGGGGGCCCCTCTCGAGCTGCGTCTGCAGGCTCAGGGTTCCGCTCGCCTGGGGAGACGGGGATCTCGGGGAACCTCTGGGGGCGCCTAGAGGGAGTCCAGCCTCCTTTCCAGTGCTGCAATACAAATGCGTATTTTCAAATCAAAGTCTCTTTATTTGTGCCATTGCTGAACTTTGCTTTTGCTGAAAGAGCCGTCGTCTGGGTCACAAAAGGGCTTTCTCCTGGCATGCCCAAAGCTGGTGACAGGGACATGGACGGGGATCCTGGCTAGTTATTGTTTTGGGTGGGTGCTCACACCGTCTGACGTGGGCCTGCGGTCCCCCTCGGATGGGAGTGCATTCCGCTGCTCCGTGGGTGGGGAGTCAAGAATCCTTCCTGTCCCCTGCCGTCCGTCCGTCTGTCATCCATCTCCCAGGGACGTTCTCAAGAAGTGTGGGCTGGTCCCGTTCTCCTGTTTGCGCGGTTGACTGAGCGAAGAAACGCGCGCTACGATGGGCTCCGTCTGGCAACGAGTCTCCGTCGGTCGCCCACTAAGCTCCTATGCTGGGGCTGGCTCACTGGATAGCTGGTTGGGGGTCGGGCGCCACCTGCCTGTCGGTCGCTTTTTCAGATGGTCTTGGGGCGGGGCGACCACGGATGGAGCCGGCCCGGGCTGGCTAACTCTTGAATGCCTTGAGGCTGTGGAAGGAGGCGGTGTCGGATGGGCACCTTGGGACAGAGATCAAGGGGGCGGGGATGGGTAGCCACTTCGGCTTTTCGATTTGGGTTGGAAATCTTCTTTTCGTAACTTGATGGATTTGAGAAAATGGGCATTGGAACCCAAGGGAATCGACTTCCTTCTTTCTGGCCTTATCACTTCACATGGGGGAATCCTATTTCTCCCGCCGAGGATGTTGAAACCAAGACATGACAGATCACGCGGGCCCATTCGCTCCAGTGAGGTTCAGGGTCAGAACACAAGGATCAAAGCTCGCCTCTTGACAGCAAAACCCTGAGCACCCACCCCCCTACCCCCCAGCCAAATTGGAACACTCCCTTGTCTGCCAAAGACAAGTGCTGGCTGGTGGTGGCTGAGGTGAGGGTGGCAGACTCCCGTTTCACGAGAGTGAGCTTGATCCCCGAGGCGATGAGCTCAGAAAACACAAGCAAATATTCAGAAGAATATCCGTGCACGTTGTCCTTTGCCTGACTGTGTCTTTCTGTCTCTGCCCGCACCACCTGCATACGCTGCCCATGCCCCCAATGCGTACAGACACGACACACGCACTCCCCCATGGCCCTACACAGCACCCGCACACACACCAGCCACATCCCGCACACCCACTCACACACACACAGAATTGTCCTTGGCCTGGCTGTGTCTCTCTGCCCGCCCCCCCCCACTCACACCCGCACCCACAGGCGCACACACCCACGTGGCACCTGCACACAGCACAGGCACACCTCCCCCACCCGACACTGCCCCCCTACACACAGGGTCCTATGCGCCACCCTACACAGGCACACACCCCACACGCACACTCCCCCCCATCCCCCCTCCACACTATGTTGTCCTTGGCCTGGCTGTGTCTCTCTGCCTCTGTCACTGCCCAGCCCCCCTCACACCCGCACTCACAGGCGCACACACCCACGTGGCACCCGCACACAGCACAGGCACACCACCCCCCAAACACTGCCACCCTACACACACGGTCCTATGCGCCACCCTACACAGGCACACACCCCGCACGCACACTCCCCCCATTCCCCCTCCACACAGAATTGTCCTTGGCCTGGCTGTGTCTCTCTGCCCGCCCCCCCACTCACACCCGCACCCACAGGCGCACACACCCACGTGGCACCTGCTCACAGCACAGACACACCACTCCACACATACTGCCCCCCCCACACTGCCCCCCTTCACACACGGTCCTATGCATCATCCCACACACGCACACACCCCGCATGCACACACCCACCCACCCCCGCCCCCCCCACACTATGTTGTCCTTGGCCTGGCTGTGTCTCTTTGCCTCTGTCTCTGCCCGCCCCCCCTCACACCCACGTGGCACCCGCACACAAAACAGACACACCACACACACACACACTGCCCCCCCACGGTCCTATGCGCCACTGCACACACACACACACACCCCGCACCTACACTCCCACCCACCCCCGCCCCCTCCCCCCCACACTAGGTTGTCCTTGACCTGGCTATGTGTCTCTCTGCCTCTGTCTCTGCCCGCCCCCCCAACACCCAAGTGGCGCACACACACAGCACAGACACACTTCGACCCGGACACTGCCCCCCTACACACACGGTCCTATGCACCACCCCACACAGGCACACACCCCGCACGCCCACTCCCACCTCCCACTGCTGCCCCACACACAACCTGTGTTGTCCTTGGCCTGGCTGTGTCTCTCTGCCTCTGTCTCTGCCCGCCTCCCCTCACACCCACACCCACAAGTGCACACACCCACGTGGCACCCGCACACGGCACAGACACCCCCCCCACACACACACACACACTGTGTGGTGTCCCTGTCCCTCACTTTCTCCTTCCCTTCCTCATCGTCCCTCTGTCCTTCCCTCCCCTCCCTCCATCTTCACAGAACAGGGTGCCTCTAAGATGCGTCTGCCTGTTAATACACCCTTGACATGAAGATTTCTACAGTCTGACCCATCACACCTGTCACCTGGGAGGCGGGAGGGGGGGTGGCGGTCAAGCATCCTTGGTATGCTAGGTAGAGCTTTCTCTGTGGAAGGTGGAAGCAAACGCTGTGTGCCACTTGGGGCATACCTTCCACGGTCTCTAGTGGTTGACACGCCACCCACTTCACTGAGCAAATCCTAGGAGCCTTCACCGAATCTCTTGCAAAATTCTTCAGAACTGTCAGTCTTCCGGTCACCCCCCATCATCAGGCGATGAGTAGAGGACCGATGGAAAAACGGGAGGATTGACTTCTTCCATGGGATTGGATGAACTGAGGAGTAGGAGGCTAAAATGGATGCCTAACTTCTTTATGAAAATACAGTGGGGAGGGGACAGGCAGGACGGTCAACTTAGGAGGTCATGTTGAACGTGTACACATACGACATGTACATCAAACAATCCACAAGCACCTACTAAGCAGCACAGGAAATGTAGGCTTCCTACTTTGGATTAACCTCTAAGGGAAAAGAATCTGAAAACCCGAAACGAGCACGACTTTGTAAATCCACTCTATACTTCATTTCTGCCATAAGAGTGGTGTCATCTGCATATCTGAGGTGGTTGCTATTTCTCCCAGCCATCTTGATTCCAGCTTGTGCTTCATCCAGCCCAGCGTTTCTCATGATGCTATACTCATCATATAAGTTAAATAAACAGGGTGACAATAGAGAGCCTTGATGGACTCCTTACCCTATTTGGAACCAGTCTGTTGTGTTCCATGTCTAGTTCTTACTTGTTGCTTCCCGACCTGCAGAAATACACATTTCTCACTACTTTTGTTGTTGTTGTTGTTGTTGTGAATTCCCTAACCTGAGTGAAAAGCGCGAGAGACAGAGAGAAGAGGGGGAGGGACAGGCAGACAGGCAGGGGGGAAAATAATCATAATCATAATCATAATCATAAAAAAAAAAGGACCTTACCGTTAAATCTGTTGCTTTCCAGATCCAAAGAGACCATAAAGGACCGGAAAGGAGACAATGTTTAAAATGTGAATTGGAAAAGACGGATATCCACTTGGTCGCTTCAAACAATAATACCCCTGTAAGCAGAATAGAATCATTTCTCTTTTTCTCTCTACCTGGTCCATCCAGACTTCAGAAACTCTCAGTGAGGATTCTTATCTCCTTGGCGAGAGAGTGATTTCCATATGTTCCTTTGGGGCCCAGAGGATGTTTCCGTGAAACGGGGATACACACTTCTGGATAGGAGATTCCTGGGCTACATGTGTTTGTTCCTTTGCCTGTGGTGCTTCCCCCGAAAGTGGGACTGGATCCTGAAGTTTTCTGAGTTGCCTCCGATATCGGGGGACAACCCTCTCTGGGGGGACATTTCCCACCATCTCTTGCCCTTCTGACGGAGAACTCAAAAGGTCCTGTGCCTGAAGCTCTGCAGATGGAAGCTAGAGTGAAGGAGGAAGCAGACGGAGCTGAACTCCATCTTAGGCCAGGCTGCAAACATGAGGCTACACGTACAGTCACCCTCCCAATGGACTCTGAACTTTGTGCCCAGTGTCTATAGAAAGGGCATACCAATGGAAAACCGGACACAAATGCACACACACACACACGGATAAAACAGCCTTTAGGGCTTGTACTTGGACTCTCCGTGGCCTAAAAGAATACGCTAATTATCTCTGTCACAGGACAAAGTCATCAATTCCATTATGTGTATCAGGATATGACCACAGGCCTATGGATAAATGTCCACTGTGTATCTAGTCTTATAACACATGAATGATGGGGTTATTGGGATTGTCTTTACCCTTCCTTTGTTTAGGTAAGTCTCAAGGAATTTGGGGTGGTGGGTTCAGACACATACCCCTGAGGTATAAAAGATTTTCACGAATGCTGGTCAGGGTCCTTGGCTAAGAGAAGACTCTGCCTTGGGCCTGCCGGTGTAATAAACTGCGCTCCACTACCTGCATGGTCCTTCTGAGTGAGTTTGTTTCCCAGAATGCGTGGCTACAACAAGAGAACTTGGTGAACATTTCTGACAGAGCTTCCTTGGTGGCTCACATGGTCAAGAGTCTGCCTGTGATGCAGGAGACCCGGGTTCCATCCCCGGGCCAGGAAGTTCTCCTGGAGAAGGACATGGCAACCTGCTCCAGGACCCGACCCTGACATCTAGAAATCTCCTTGACTGACTCCCCCTCCACCGACTGGTTTCGAATCCACTCCAGGGATGAACCTGTGTGTTTCCTTGGTTTCCCTACAAGTGCCTCTGAGGAAATACCTGATTGCTTGCACACCAGGCCTGCTTTCCTGAACCCGTCCATCGACATCACAGCCTCCTGAGAGGAGACATGAGAACTGGTTCACTGAACGGAGGATCTGTGCTCAGAAACTCTTTCCACGACAGGGAGGCCCATAATAACTAACCTATTTGGTCCCTCCCTCATTCCCTCGTTCCTTCCTTCTTTCCTTCTGGATTTTATTTTTCTTTCTTTCATTCATTCATTCATTCTTTCTTTCTTTTTTTCTTTATTTCTGTCTTTCTTTCTCTCTTTCTTTCTTTCTTTCTCTCTTTCTCTCCTTCTTTCTTTCTCTCTCTTTCTTTCTCTGTCTCTCTCTATTTCTTTCTATCTTTCTCTTTCTTTCTCTCTCTCTCTCTTTCTTTCTCTCCTTCCTTTTTCTCTTTTTCTCTCATGCACACCTGCCGTCTCTCACATGCACGTGTACACACACACATTCACACACACAATCAGTCACCAGCTCAGCTTTTCCTGGGTTCCAGGCAAGTGGCAGAGGAGGGAACTTCTGGGATCCAGAGTAGGCCGCTTCCCCCACCCCACACCACACCACCCCACGCACACACCCCACCTTGCCCTATGGAGTGTTTTGGATTCAAGTGACTTAAGAACCGGCCAGTGCCAGAGGAACGCTCTGCCCCTCCCTCCTTTTCTGTCTCTCTGAAGGCAGGAAGGAAGGAAAAACTCCTCCCACGGAGGAAGATGTCAAGTGATGATGGCTGCTTTGACGCACGTCCGTGATCCTCACATGCATTAGCGGGGTTTCCTGGGTTACGAAAAGGAGGAGACTCCTTTGGCCTGACACAAGGCGAGCTTGTCCCTCAGCCTCCCTCCCCAACCCCCAGCCCCTTTCCTCCACGCGGTGCCGAAGGGGCAGACTCAAGGTGGAGAAATAGGGGTGCGGTCGGGGTGGATCACCATTCAATGGAGAGAAGCTTGAGGCAAAGTCCAAAGGCTCTTCCTTGACTGGAAAGCTTTCTGCATTTGAATGAAGCTATCCAAGAGGGGCCCTGCAGGGGGAGCGAGAGCCTGAGCGGGAGGGGGAGAGGGGAGGGTGGCGGCGGGGGTGGGGCCCACAGACAACAGCCCCCACCGGCCTTGCCAGGCTGAGGAAGCCCTCTGGAGGGGGCGGGGCCGTGCCCCCGACTCCTGCAACTCGACCCCTTCAAGGAAACTTCTGCAGTGTCTCCTGTCCAGGGGATCATCAAAGTTGGCCTCTTTCTGAAAAAGGCCCGAGTCACAGCTGTGACGGATTCTCTGGATCTCTTGACACATGGATTGACCTGCACCCTCCCATCCTGGCAGATCCTTTGGACATGCCTGAAGAGGTCTTTGTCCTCTGCCAGAAAACAAGCCAAGATAGACAAACAAATACGTTCTCGTCTAGTTTTGTTGAACAGGTCGAAAACGATGCATGGCCTTGGATTGGAGAGAAATCTGCTCCTCTCACATGCCTGAAGGCAGGAAGTTCTCAGCGGGACAGAACCTGCCTTCACGTCTCAGCGGACCACCGGGGGACGGTCCCCTGGCCCTGCGCACCCCCAAACCCTAGCCCAGATCCCCTGTATCCTCTCCCCAACGCCCCCACCCCCCAAGCCCCCAGCCACTGAGGGGGAGCCAGGGAGGGATGGCAGTCTCAGCCCCGGTTCTGAGATGTCACTTATGAAACCACCCTAGCTAGGCCGAGATGCTAGATGTGGCTGCCCTTCTGCTTCATGTCCATCTCCATCAGCCATGCCCAAAAGGCAGTGAAATAATTGACAGCAAAGAGCGCACCCAGAAAACGCAAAATGATCCTCCTGAACACCAAACGGCCATTTTTATTGATCCACGGTAGAGGTCGTTGATATCCCCACATGATGCATGAATAGTATTCACATGGACTCGATTTCTTTTCACTTTTCCTGGGTGCCCTATCCAGAGAGATCACATGGGCCAGAAAGCAAACACAGAAGAGAACAAAACCCAAAACCACAGCCAAGTCAAGGGTGTGCTGAACCGCAGGAACTCACAGATCCTATGAGGTGACCCAGATTCTGAAGAAGCATTTGTGCTCACGTATTTCTGTGGAGGTTGAAAGGGGCACTCGCCAGCAATGCAGATGCCACGTGAGTGGCCGGAGATGTTTCTTCATAAGATCTCTTGGGATGTCGTGTGGTGCTGGTTGCAGGGGCACCCTGGGAGGCCCAAGCTACCAAAAAGTCTGAAAAGTCGTCATGTGGGGCAGGCACAGAATGGTTTCTTGCAGGGCCGGGCGAGGAGAATTCAGGGGCCCATGCCTCCAGCCCCACACGCCTTGAAAGGGTTCCATGTAGCATTCTGAAAGGCCAGGTGATGGAGGGAAGAGTTTTGTGGCTGCAAAAAACGTCTAGCTGGAGGAATTCTTTGTCTTTGGTGATGGTTCACCCCATAGGTCAGGTCATGAGGTTCCTAGACACTTTCCACGGGGCAGATGCTCACAGGAGGAGTGGGAACAGGAGGGTGGACTCGCAAGCCACCCTCCTGTTCCCACTGCTCCCCTCCGATAACTGGAGGTCAAACTAGATGGCCCTCTGACCACACACATCGCTGGGTTTACATCATGCCGGTTTGACCTTTGGTTCTCACAACCTGGCACTCTTGCTGCTTCTAGAAGTGTCCTAAAGAAGAAGACGTCAGGTTCCATATTAGATCAGCTTCTTTGACGTGATCCTTTGGAGTCTGTGGCTTTGGCTTCAGATGAAGCATGCTGCCTGTGGTACAGCCTGGCCGGGAAGCTCATCCAAGGATTCCTAAGGATTTCGCAAGCCTCCAGGATTTTGATTACAAAAGGCGTTTTCTGGAACCAGACAACTTGGGAGAACGTGTCACTGGTCTGGAAAAAGGAAGGCCAATGTCAGAGGGTTCAGTGACCTTTACTCTCCCTCCTTTCATTTGAAAGATTTCTTCTTTTTTCTCTCCCGCCCCCATAACGCACAGGCGCCAGCACCCAGGTAGGTCTCCCACAGGGTCTGGGAATGTCAAGGAGCCCTCCATATGGCTATTCTGTCACGTTTGCTCTGCAGGAGAGAGCTCGCGAGACTAGGCCTGGCCTGACTCGGGAATTAAGGCACTGGCATCAGCCCCATTGTCCTAGCGTCTGAAGAGCCCCACACTTGCTGCGAGAGGGAGAAGTGAAAACCCACTCTCTGAGGCTGCCTTCCTCCCTCCAAAGAAGAGAGCCTGCCAGGCCGCCTTCGGGCTGAAAGTCACATGGGGCTGGGAAGTGCTAGCTGGGAATTCAGTTTTTAGGAGCCATAGCAAATAGGCCCCAGCACAGGGGCAGGGCTCCCACAGTGCCAGTGAATGTCAAGACACCCTCCATAAGGCTGTTCCAATACGTTTACCCTGCAACAGAGAGCTCGCGAGACTGAGCCTGGCCTCACTCGGGAATTGAGGCCCTGGGAGCAGCCGCATTGTTCTGGCGTCTGAACAGCCCCACAATTGCTGTGCGAGGGAGGACTGAAAACCCACTCTCTGGGGCTGCCTTTCCTCCCTCCATGGAAGAGATCCTACCAGGCTGCCTTCGGGCTGAAAGTCACATGGGGCTGGGAAGTGACAGCTGGGAAGTTAGTTTTTAGGGGCCATGGCCGCTGGGCACACATGCCCTTTAAGGGCTCCCACACTGCCCGGGAATGTCAAGGCACCCTATATATGGCTGTTCCGTCACGTTTGCTATGCAGGAGAGAGCTCGCGAGACTAGGCCTAGCTTGACTCTGGAATTGAGGTAGTGGTTGCAGACTTTTGTTCTGGGGTCTGAAGAGCCCCACACTTGCTGCGCGAGGGAGGACTGAAAACCGACTCTCAGGGGCTGCCTTTCCTCCCTCCAAGGAAGAGAGCCTGCCAGGCCGCCTTCAGGCTGAAAGTTACATCAGGCTTGGGAGTACTAGCTGGGAAGTCAGTTTTTAGGGCCCATGGCTGCTGGGCCCATGCGTCCGGGTAGGGCTCCCACATTGCCCTGGAACATCAAGGCCCTCTCCAAACAGATGTTCCATCACGTTTGCTCTGCTGGAGAGAGGTTGCAAGACTAGGCCTGCCTTGACTCCAGAATTGAGGTAGTGGTTGCAGACTTTTGTTCTGGCGTCTGAAGAGCCCCACACTTGCTGCATGAGGGAGGACTGAAAACCCACTCTCAGGGGCTGCCTTTCCTCCCTCCAAGGAAGAGAGCCTGCCAGGCTGCCTTCGGGCTGAAAGTCACATGGGGTAGTGAAGTGCTAGCTGGGAAGTCAGTTTTTAGGGTCCATGGCCCCTGAGCACATGCGCACAGGAAGGGCTCCCACACGGCCCGGGAACATCAAGGCACCCTCCACACGGCTGTTCCGACACGTTTGCTCTGCAGGAGAGAGCTCGCGAGACTAGGCCTGGCCTGACTCGGGAATTAAGGCACTGGCATCAGCCCCATTGTCCTAGCGTCTGAAGAGCCCCACACTTGCTGCGAGAGGGAGAAGTGAAAACCCACTCTCTGAGGCTGCCTTCCTCCCTCCAAAGAAGAGAGCCTGCCAGGCCGCCTTCGGGCTGAAAGTCACATGGGGCTGGGAAGTGCTAGCTGGGAATTCAGTTTTTAGGAGCCATAGCAAATAGGCCCCAGCACAGGGGCAGGGCTCCCACAGTGCCAGTGAATGTCAAGACACCCTCCATAAGGCTGTTCCAATACGTTTACCCTGCAACAGAGAGCTCGCGAGACTGAGCCTGGCCTCACTCGGGAATTGAGGCCCTGGGAGCAGCCGCATTGTTCTGGCGTCTGAACAGCCCCACAATTGCTGTGCGAGGGAGGACTGAAAACCCACTCTCTGGGGCTGCCTTTCCTCCCTCCACGGAAGAGATCCTACCAGGCTGCCTTCGGGCTGAAAGTCACATGGGGCTGGGAAGTGACAGCTGGGAAGTTAGTTTTTAGGGGCCATGGCCGCTGGGCACACATGCCCTTTAAGGGCTCCCACACTGCCCGGGAATGTCAAGGCACCCTATATATGGCTGTTCCGTCACGTTTGCTATGCAGGAGAGAGCTCGCGAGACTAGGCCTAGCTTGACTCTGGAATTGAGGTAGTGGTTGCAGACTTTTGTTCTGGGGTCTGAAGAGCCCCACACTTGCTGCGCGAGGGAGGACTGAAAACCGACTCTCAGGGGCTGCCTTTCCTCCCTCCAAGGAAGAGAGCCTGCCAGGCCGCCTTCAGGCTGAAAGTTACATCAGGCTTGGGAGTACTAGCTGGGAAGTCAGTTTTTAGGGCCCATGGCTGCTGGGCCCATGCGTCCGGGTAGGGCTCCCACATTGCCCTGGAACATCAAGGCCCTCTCCAAACAGATGTTCCATCACGTTTGCTCTGCTGGAGAGAGGTTGCAAGACTAGGCCTGCCTTGACTCCAGAATTGAGGTAGTGGTTGCAGACTTTTGTTCTGGCGTCTGAAGAGCCCCACACTTGCTGCATGAGGGAGGACTGAAAACCCACTCTCAGGGGCTGCCTTTCCTCCCTCCAAGGAAGAGAGCCTGCCAGGCTGCCTTCGGGCTGAAAGTCACATGGGGTAGTGAAGTGCTAGCTGGGAAGTCAGTTTTTAGGGTCCATGGCCCCTGAGCACATGCGCACAGGAAGGGCTCCCACACGGCCCGGGAACATCAAGGCACCCTCCACACGGCTGTTCCGACACGTTTGCTCTGCAGGAGAGAGCTCACGAGACTAGGCCTGCTGTGACTCGGGAATTGAGGCCCTGGGAACAGCCCCATTGTTCTGGCGTCTGAAGAGCCCCACATTAGCTCTGCGAGGGAGGACTGAAAACCCACTCTCTGGGGCTGTCTTTCCTCCCTACACGGAAGAGAGCCTGCCAGGCTGCCTTCGAGCAGAAAGTCACATGGGCCTGGGAAGTGCTAGCTGGGAAGTCAGTTTTTAGGGGCCATAGTGCATAGGCCCCAACGCCCGGGTAGGGCTCCCACACTGCCCGGGAACGCCCAGGCACCCTCCACAGGGCTGATCCGTCACGTTTGCTCTGTCGGAGAGAGCTCGCTAGACTAGGCCTGACCTGACTCGTGAATTGAGGCCGTGGGAGAAACCCCGGAATTCTGGCATCATGGGACCCGAGGCCATGATCTTAGCTTTCTGAATGTTGAGCTTTAAGCCAACTTTTTCACACTTCTCTTTCACTTTCATCAAGTGACTCTTTAGTTCTTCTTTACTTTCATGCCATAAGAGTAGTGTCATGTGCATACTGGAGGTTATTGAGACTTCTCCCGGCATTCTTGATTCCAGCTTCTGCTTCTTCCAACCCATCGTTTCTCATGATGTACTCTGCATAGAAATGAAATAAGCAGGGTGACAATATACAGCCTGGAACACTCCTTTTCCTATTTGGAAGCAGTCTGTTGTTCCATGTTCAGTTCCAACTAGCTTCCTGACCTGCACTGCATACGGGTTGCTCAAGAGGCAGATCAGGTCGTCTGGTATTCCCATCTCTTGAATTTTTCACAGTTTATTGCGATCCACACAGTCAAAGGCTCTGACATCGTCAGTAAAGCAGAAATAGACATTTCATCTGGAACTCTCTTGCTCTTTTGATGATTCCACGAATGTTAGCATTTTGATCTCTGATTGCTCTGCCTTTTCTAAATCAAGCTTGAACATCTGGAAGTTCACGGTTCACGGTCCAGGCTCCAGTGTGATGTGGTGCTGCTCCCTGAGTTCTTCCCATCTCCACCAGGAAAAGAGCTCTCGGGAGCTGCAGGTCTATTAAACCACAGGTGCCTGATTGTCAGAATGACACAAGGGCTAACAACATTGATCATGAAATATATTTAACAAAATGACAGAAGTACAGATGAGGCAGGGAATGGGAAGCAGTAGGATTGACTGCTTTTCAGGACTTTAGCAGAAATGTATATCCGAAATATCTCCACAGCAGCTCAGGAGAGCCCACATGGAGGAAATACAATGGACAATCAGGCTGTGGGTCTAATTTGCTGAGGAGATTAATCTACACTGTCCAGGCCCCAGAGACCAAAGTCCCAATCCACCAACCTTACTGTGAGCATGCAGACTCCAAAGGAAGAAACACAAACCTTGCCTTTGGAAGTCGTAGCCAGACTGAATGTTGGACTTGCTCAGCATGGTCAGTGGTCACTATGGACCCAGTCCCTCCTCCATGCTCAGATCCTCTGTCCTCACTGTAACACACATGGTTCACTACAGAGAACTTTCCAGGGGTACTTGTGTCCATGGCTGCTGCTGCTGCTACATCGCTTCAGTCGTGTATGACTCTGTGGGACCCCATAGACGGCAGCCCACCAGGCTCCTCTGTCCACAGTATTCTCCAGGCAAGAATACTGGCGTGGGTGGCCATTTCCTTCTCCTCTTGTGTATACTAGAATCTCCCAAAAGTAAAATATGATGAGAAGATGCAGAAAACGACACCTGCCTCTGGGGTGCGTAACAAATTACAAAAGATCTGAAGTCCTTGATACTTGGGATTTTAGGAAATGCTTCTTAATATGTAAACAGAGAAAGGAGGCCCACTGGAACTCTTTGGTATCCATTGGGTGAGTAATTAAATTGGATCCTTACCTCAAAAAACATGACCAAAGCAATTAGACACATAAGAAGAATGGACAATTGAAAGAAAAACTTGACAAATTTTACAACAATTTTTGAGTCGTGAATATCTTTTTTTTTAATTGAAGTATTGTTGCTTTTTAATGCTGTGTTAGTTTCATGTGTACAGCAAAGTGAGTCAGTGATTCCCTGTTTCCAGTGCTTCTCTGGAAAAAAATGCAATCCCTTTGGGAGGCCTCTGGGCCATGTCATCTACTCAGAACTGCCAACAATCCTGAAAACATGGAGCAGAACGTGGCGGTGCTCGTGGGTGGTTTTTGGCTGAATACGTTATTCTAATATGACACAAACAACAAGCCTAGAGCCTGGGAGAGGATCTCCAAACCTATCTTCAAACAAGAAGACTTGCTCCCCTGAACCTGGGTGCGTAAAACAGGGCTTGGAAGGGAAAAGGTGTGTCCAGAATATTTTATCTGTAAAGGACAGTGTGGTGTGCAGAGAGGATGCACAGACATGTCCCGAGACCCAGAGCGTGTGGACACCGTGACTGGACCCTCAGCCCTGCTCTTGGGGCATCGCATAGTCACCAGCCCTGGCACAGGGTGAGCAGCTTAGGAGTTTCCTGGAGAGTATGGTCACATGAGCTGGCCCTGGCCAATTGGTGTGTTCCACCTCCCTGGCCCCTGTGATTGGCTCCAGACTGGGGCAATGCCCAAACGGGGCCCAGGGCCGGGCCTCTCATTGGAACCAAGGGGAAGACAAGCTCTCGTCCTGCTCGGGTAGGAGTAGGGGTGTGGCTGGGGAAGGTCAGGCTCCAGCAGTGGGAGGGACGTGAGGTCCGCCTGGGGCAGTTGGTGACCTTCCTGCTCCCTTCAAGGCAGAGCCGCTGGCCTGAGAATGAGGGCACTGCTGAGCTCAGGGGCTGAGATTGCCAGTTGCTGCTGTGGTCCCAGAGCTCCACCAGAGACCTGAGGGAAGCCGTCTGCCCGTGAATCCTCTCCTGCTTGTCTGTCAGCTTGTTTGAACCATGCTGGGTTTTCTGCCCAACTGGCTAAGTGGAGTCCCTGGAAATGCAAAAGTGTGGGTTTGGGCTGACTTCAGGGAAGAAATGCCAGATGACCCTGGGAGACTCCAGCTGAATCTGGATTCAGGGGATATCTCTTCGGGCCAGGTATTAATTGTAGGATAACCCTAATGAGTCTTCATAGGATGAAGACAGTAACCTGCTAAGGTAGCAATAGATATCCTCATTTGAGATGATGAACCTGGTGCTCAGAGAAGGGGGTAACTTCGTAAGAGCAAGTAGGTGTGTACCCAGACAGAACCCCCAGATCCAGTCATTGAGCTCAGGGAAGCCACTGGTGTGGCTTGTCCCTGTGGCAGGGGCCGAGGAACGCAGCCCACCCTGGTTACGGTCGTGGCCTGCCTTGGTAACTGCCATCTGGTAGCTTTCAGACTCAGAAAACATTATACCACTGGAGAGAGAAAGGACACCATGCTTCATCCACCTCACCATCCCCTCTGGTTTCCTACATACCCTGACCCCTTTCTCTTGATTTCTGAGCCATTTCCAGAGTCCCGCTCATGTGACCACATTTGATGTACACTCTTCAAGAGCTGTCATCTAGAGCCGCTACAACAGCAGCCAAGGGCCTTTGTCCCTAGAATATCTCTTCCTTTGGAACGTGGGGGCCCTCTACTTCCAACTTGCACACCACAGACCTTTTCTGAATATTGTGGGGTCCCTCACTCAGTTTGCAGCACGTTGTAGCCATCACTGTCCTTTCAATACCTCCTGTGAAACTCAGCTTGTGAGCTCTTTGCAGCAGCGTGGTCCACCTGGCTGCACTGGAAGAGAGAGAGCTGACAATGAAACAACAGCTAAGATCTGACAGCTGAAAAGCTCTGCAAAACAGGACCTCATTCTTCACACCATAGACGCTGTAGGAGCCACCACAGTTTCAGAACCAGTGCTTGGGCCAAAATGACTCCATAGCTGTTTTGATTCCTGGGGAAGGTTCTGGCTCCAGTGGGAACAGCTCAAGTCTCCTGAGGTGCTGAAAGCTCACTGTGTGCAGATTCATGATACACAGAGAGGAGAAAGTGGAGTCCTGCCCTGGCGGTGGTTACAGCTCATGGATCAGCCAGGCAGGCAGGCAGGGCATGATAACACCTGAGCTGCCTTCATGAGTGAATGGTGTGGGGGCAGAGGACGAGAAGCCGGTCTGCTCCCTCACGTGGTGCCCAGGGCAGGTTGTCACCAGAGGAAACACTTACGACTGTGAGGACTATCGCTGCTGTTTCCGAAGGGTTTCCATTGGTGCATGTCTTCCTCTCAGTGGTAAAGCCGTCTCTAAAGTACACTGGCCATGGGTATTGCCTCTCCTTGGAACTTCCCATGTGTTCTCTTTTTTATGGAACATTGATTTTCCAGAGGGTTTCTGCGCCACAAGGGTGTTGGGTCATTTTCTAGCCTTCTCTCATGAGGAATGCTTTACTGGGTGTTGGCGTGGTTTGTTTTCCCAGCTCCCTTTCTTGGCTACTTTTGGGGGCTGGTGCAACAAGATGAGCTCAGCATCTGCCTTCTGGCTGAGATGTCACCCTTAAAACAGCAATACCTGCCTGGATATTATGACGGCATTTGCCAAAAGGGCTTCGTTTGGCACATGATATCTTGAATGGAAGTACACCATCCCTTCAGATATCAAAGGCTAATTGAAATGACATAAAAATGAGAATTCTCAAATGTAGTATTACAATATGTGGAGAGACTGAATAAAAAATTCTTCAGTCATCTCACTGATAGTCATTGATTGAGGACACCCATAATATAGGGAGGAACGAAGAAAGAAATATTCATGTGTGTTCAGGATTGGGGGCAGGGATGAAGAGGGTGTGCTTGCTGTGAATACAGGATGTGTTGGGAGGTGGGGCATAAAGATTGAAAGGGTCTGAAACTACAATGTGGTGATGGTAACACAGCATCAGCACAGTTACACAACAGTGACCCCATAGTGCAAAAATTATGATAAAATTTACTAATCCAAATTTAACCAAAAAAAAAAAAATACAGGAAGCCATAAAAAAAATCACAAAAAAGTTAGAAGCAAACCAAATGCAATGAATTTCCAGGGAAAGGAACTCAATCTCCCCTGGGTGGAACCAAGTTGATAGCATCGACAGTGCCAGACAGGGATGAAAGCTGCAGGGCCGACCACTGCCCTGGACATGGTGTTTCCGGCAAGGACTCTGGGTCTCTGTCCAGAGTGGGGGCCCTTTCTACCTGCAGCGGTGGGGGAGTCATCGTGGGTTTCTGGGTGTTGCCCAGGAGCCAGGGCCGGCTCTCCCTGCCGAGGCAGTGACTCCTCCTCTGCCTCGAGTTCTCCTGCCAAAGCCCGAGCAGGTGCAGGTGCACATGGAGGTGGAGGTTCTTGCTGAGGGGGTGGGACATCAGTGCCTGGGGCTGGGGGTCCTGCAGGCACGGAGATCCGATCTGCCCGGTGTGCTGGCCAGTACCCAGCTGGCCTGGTGTCTCTGCGAGGGCAAGTCTCGGTTCTCCATCTGCCCTCAGTGGATCCCTGGGTCCTGCACCTGGAGCCACCACCTCCGTAGGGACAGGTCTGGGAAGTGGAGCCTGGTTCCAGTTGGAGGCCAGTGCTAGAGCTGGGAGAGAAGAAAATTTTCCCCACAGGCCAGTTTTGTCATGTGCATATCCAGGGACAGAAATATTCCACGAGATTACCAAAGAATACCCAGGGTAGGATGGCTTTTCTGACTGAAGTGTGCGAGATGGGTGCTGTGAGGCTAGACTTTGCTCCAGGCCCAGCACCGACTTTCGGGGACTCGTCGCTGTGTAGATCAGCACCCCTCGCCACACACTCCCATGCACCAGCCCCCGCGTCCTCACCTCTGTGCTCTGCTGAGTTAGGCTCCAGGTCCTCCTGCTGCTTCAGAGGCTGGGGTTCTCAGGGCTCTGGGTCAGAGCCAGGTGTGCTGAGGTCCGTGGCAGGCTGAGAATGGGCCACTGGGTGTATCCCGGCTGGTGTCTGGGCAGCAGGCCTTCCCTGCTTCCTCTTCATCCTCATTTCGGCTGAACCGTCTGTGGGCATGCTCACCTGCAGCCTGCACTGGGCCTCACGGGCAGGGAGGTGTTGCTCCGACCCCTCCCTCGGGGAAGTGGATGAGGTGTACTGTCATTGGCCTAATGATGTGGGAAGCTCTACAACGACCGTGACCGTCAACCAGCCCTGCTTGGAGTTTTGCAAGCTGGGCCTAGCCAGTAGAGCTGCTGCTTCTGCCCATGCGAAGTTCTCTTTCCAGAAGGGTCAGAGACGTGTGTCTGCTCAGATCCCCACCTGGGAGGAAGGAGACCCACCTGAGGGCATGAGATCAGCCTGGGCAGCCGGCGCTGCCTGCACTGTCCCCATCCCGCCCAGCCTGCTCTCCCCTGGGGTGTGGACACAACTTGTCCACAGGCTTCTGACCCCACATTCACCTGGGCCTAATTGAGGGAGACACACCCCGAGAAACCCGCATCCACACACAGGCAAAGGACCCAGTGTTTCCGGCTGGCATGGGAAAGGTGGCCTGGCCCGGCCTGGGGCTCCCCGTGTTACCTTTCTCCTCTTTCAGGCAAAGGGCCAGAGGCCTGTCAGGGGGGCCCTGAGCCAGCATCGACAGGGTTCCCACACACTCTGCCTGGGAGCTCTCCTGAGGCCCCGGCCTCTGGGCAGGGGTAAACAGAACATCTTTGCAGCCAGCGATCTGGCTGGGGGCTCCTCTCTGCTCTGAAGGCCTGGATAACCCGCGTTCCAGGTTCTGTTTGGTTCTGTTGCTGGGAAGTGACATCATTTCCTGGGTTTTGTGTTGAGGTCCCTTACACAAAGCTCCCTAAGAGAGTCTCTGTGTTTCTGACTGGTCAACCACCCCCTTAGGCCATGTGCAGGCACAGTGACACCCACACAGCCCATGCCACAACCTTGGGGAGGCCTGGGTGCAGCCAGGGCCTGAGCTCGGAGGACCCCGCTGCTTTCAGTCCAGGCTCCTCCTTCTTATAAGTGATGTGGCCCTGGAAAAGCATATGCCCCTCAGGGTTTCCCCAGTCTCTCCCTCTGCAGAGTGGGGGTCATTCTCCCATCTGCCTCTTAGGTCTTTTGCCCTAGGATTACCTCCATGCCTTTCCACCTGGGGCCGATATCCCATGGAGCTTCTGTGCTGAGACTTCAGAAAGAAAGATTCCATCCAGGGCTGACATAGCACAGAATGGGGCAGAACGAGACCTGGATGGGCTGTGGTACCCAGGAAAAGCCACTCCCCCTCCTGTTTTGAGACCGCGCATCGAAGTTGGAGGACCGAATAGAAGACTCGAATGTCTCCCTCTGTTTCAGAAAAGAGTAGCCAACTTTCTGGTCCTGTTTCCATTGAGATTCTGTTCAAGTGTCCCAGCTCGGCTTCTGTGGTTGGCTGAGCTGTTAATGGATCCCTGCGTTCTTGTCTTTTACTCTCATAGCCTTGGGTCATTTTCCCCCTTCTGGGGTGGATGGGCACTGTCATTGCTTCTACCTTCAAGACAGATTGATGAAAAGTCTAGACAATCTACTCCTTTCCTCCCTTTTCTTCCGTGTCTCTCTCTGGATGTGTCTCTCTTTTTCCTTTCTAAATTCAGTCTATGTCTTCCTCTTTCTCTCTCGTGTGTGGATGGATGGATGCCTATGAATGAACATGTATATTATTAAATTAGGGTGATATTTTAGGGATAGGTTAGTGTGAGATAAAGGCTTTAGTTTGGAGTTGGTATTGGTGAAAATGTCAAGGGTGGTTGTGGTGTTTCTTGGAGACTGAGTGCTGTGTGTTCTTAGTCTCATTACGTATGAACCCCTTCTCAGATACACCACTTGTAAGAAGTCTCTCATGTTCAGTTTACTATCTTTTGGATTTGTGAATGCTTAGCTTTTCTGTTGCGAATATGTTCAATTGGTTGGAAACCCATTGGTGTACTTCTTTTTCCTGTTTCCTTTACTTGAAGAGAGCTATTTCTGCTTCCACCCACCAAATGTGAAGGTGACTCTGATGTTAAGGAGCCTTAGACCTAGGCTTATTTGTAGCTATCTCATAACATTAGTCTTTAGGTTGACGTTTTTCACCGATATTGAGGTGGTCTGAGATAAAAACCAATAGAATTCTTCAGATGTAGCTGTCTGGTTTTCCCATGGACATTTATTGAAGAGGCTTTCTTGTTCCCATTTGGATATTCTCCCCTTCTGTGTCAGAGATGAGTTGACCATGGATGCTGGGGTATATTTCTGGACTCTCAACTTTATCGCATTGATCTGGATCTGTGTGTGTTGTTGTATATTACCAGTAGGCTACTGTCGTGCTGCTGCTGCTAAGTCACTTCAGTCGTGTCTGACTCTTTGCTACCCCATGGCCTGCAGCCTACCAGATTCCTCCGTCAAGGGTATTTCCCAGGCAAGAATATTGGAGTGGGTTGCCATTGCCTTCTCCAATAGTGTCCTCAGGATCCTACTTTTGTAGTCTAATTTCCTTTCACACAACCTTGTATGGCCATCTTGGGGCTTTTTAGTCGGATTGTATTGAATATTTAGGCTCTTTTCTCTTTCCATACACCTTTAGGAGTTCTTTGTTCACTGCGACAATCCATTGGTATTTTGGGAGGCATAGCATCGAACCTATGGATTACCTGTGGGGGTGTCACTTCATTTTATCAATAGGAATTCTTTCAATCCATGAGCACAACCTATCTTTCCACTGGTTTGTGTGGATTTCATCTTCTTTCTTCCATCTCTTGCATTTTTCTAGAACAGAACCTTCCTTCCCTTCTGGATTAGATGGACTCGTGGGTATTTCACTTCACTGAAAGGCATTGTCAGTGGGGGTGATAATTCCCTTCTCATTGGAAGACTTTGCTGTGAGTATTAGAAATGCAAATGATTTCTCTTCCCTTTCCTCCCTGTCCATCTCCCAGAGCCACGGGGAAACACAGGTCTCATCCAGGGTCACACAGGACTGAGGGAGTGCAACTAGACTGTTGTTTCTTCAGGCCCTCAGTGCTGGACATCATACAGAATACTCTGTGTGTTTTCTTTGGTCTGGTGTCTCTTCAGACCTTTCCCTAATTTTAACAGGCTTGTTTTGTTAGTGTTCTTTGTCTGTTTGGAGACAAATCCTTGGTAAGCTATGTGTTTGCGATTATTTTTCTCAAGGTGTATATGACCTGTCTTTTGCTCTTGTAATAAGGTCTTTACCAGAGTAGATATCTTTGATTTTACAAAGTCCACTGTATTCTCTGGGATTTTTTTTTTGTCTCCTTAGTTTGCCTATCTTTTTCTTTCTATACATTAATATTAGGTAGATGAAGTATGTCACTCTGATGAATTAGTGGACTTATGTACAGTGTCTCCTTTGTGGCTCAGAAGAACAGTTGTCCCAGGTCACCAGAGACAGGAAATACAGCATGTCTCCTGTGTAGGCTGAATGTGGTGTACTGTTGGACGTACCATCATTGCTGTGGGCATGCTTTTGGGTCTGGTTGACTACCAGTGCAGCTGACCTTGAGCCCCACCTCAACACTTGCAGATGTGTTTCTGGCTGGAGCTGACCTGGAGTGGGAACCACCTTGAGGGGATGCAAGTCATGGCTGAGTCCACCCACTGTTTGTGGTAGGGATGGAGTCTATTGTGGGGGAATCCAAGACCTCGGGGGGAAGCCATTTTGGAGGAGCGTTGTGGGCATGGCTGGGTTGGATATGTGTATTTCACCGGGAACAGAGAGACTGGCAGGGCAAGCAGTGCCAGCAAGGTAAGTGGGGAATGTCAGAAATATCTCCTGCTAGCACTGGGACAGCTGTGTACAGGGAGGATTTTTTAAAAAGTCAGTGATTTTTCATCTCTAGAGAAAGTTCCAACTAATCCTTGCCGCTTTGGCACTTGTCTTAAAATCAGTCCATGATTCTTTTTCCCATATTACCCATGTACTTTTCAAGCTGCTGCCTGTGAGCTGATTTTCAGCATGAGTACTTTGGCACAACCATATTACGTGCTAAGGCCCACATGGGATCTCATTGATAAGATGGCTCATTATGATGATCTCACAAAGAATAAATCACAGTGATTTGTGAAACTGACCAAATTGCCCAAATGGCACCCTGTAATCTCACTGGTGCCTATCTTCTCAAAGCTGTGAGACCACAAGATTCCAGACCTCTGGCTATGTGATAATCCCTTCAGAGAATTTTCCACTGGTGGGGTATAAGAAGGACTCCATCAGAAAGGGAGAAGCCTGGTTCTCCTTAAGAGCCACTCACCCTCTTTTTTCCCTCTAATAAATTTCCTTTTCTTGTCTGACTGCCTGGCTTGCTCTCTTTTTCTCTGCACTCGCCTTACATTTTGGTGCCAAAACCCTGGAAGAAAGAATCATGGCAACTGGGTGGGCTCCTCTTACGAGCCCACGTCCGGTGGTCTCCTCCCTTGGACCTTGCCGAGAAACTGAGACGATCTCCGTCTGGGACTCTCCACTTGCCTTGCTGGACTGACATCCACACACCGGCCCACTTTTCATCCATAGGTTACAAAGGTGAGTGAAATCCCATTCTCTCGGATCCTCTCTCTCTCACTGGGCGGGAGGATTTCCATGGCCCTTGCATCCCATCTGACTTTGAAATAGGGGACGCCCATTTCAAAGCAGACTGTTACTACTCTCTGAGAAAGTCCAGAGAACAGGGAAGCCTTTTCTCTCCGAACTTTCTCCTCGCTTTCTCTCGCCCTTGTCTAACCTCCCTATTCAGTGGCAATGGGAAAATCTCAACCCCAGCCCTCAAAACCTACTCCTTTAGGATGCCTTCTCCATAACCTAACAGCCTTGGGCTTCCAAGGGGGAGATAAGACCAAAAAGACTTATTTACCATTCTAACACTGTCTGGCTGCAATACAGACTTGATAACATGTCCCAATGGCAAGAAAATGGAACTCTTGATTATGATACTATACTGGACCTCGATAACTTCTGCCACCACAATGGCAAGTGGTTAGAAATCTCTTATGTTCAGGCTTTCTTTGCTTTTCGCTCTCACCCCTCTCTCTGTGAATCCATTCTGGTGCTCCAAACACAATGTCTCTTGATCCCTGTTCAGACTTATCTTCTTCTTCCTTTGACCCTTCTGACCACAGCCCACCCTCTATAGCTCCTGATCCCCTTGCAGCAGCTCCAGATCCAGTTTCACCATCTCCACCTTACGCCCCCTACTCCCTCCCTCCTTCTCAGGCTGCAGCTCCCAATCCCCCTCCCAAGCCTGTGCCTGAGATAAGCTCTGAGACCTCAGCCCCACCCTCTACACAGAGGGTCCCAAGGCTTTACCCCACCTCCTTAGATCCCCTCCCTAGTACCCTGTCCCGAACACCTTTAAAACAGGAAACTTCACCACAGGAGTCAGCTCCTTTCTCTGCTCCACTCCTCCCTTTAGGGGAAGTAGCTGGGACAGAAGACATTGTTCGGGTTCGTGCCCCATTCTTCCTCTCTGATCTATCTCAGATTGAAAAGCGTTTTGACTCCTTCTCCTCAGAGCTTGATAATTATCTAAAAGAATTCAAGCATCTTACCCAGTCTTACAACTGAACCTGGCATGATATTTATATCATCCTTTCCTCCACTCTTCTCCCAGAAGAGAAGGAACGAGTATGGCAAGGGTCTCAGGCACATACTGATGAGATACACAGGACAGACGACATTAAGCCCATATGGGCAATGGCAAGGCATAAAGCTGTCAACTTTGATAAGCTCTCAGAAATAACTCAAGGGCTAGATGAAAACCCAGCACAATTTCTAGCCAGGTTAACAGAAGCGTTACAAAAATACACAACATTAGACCCCACTTCAGCAGAGGGCACCATTGTCCTCAATAACCATTTTATCTGCCAGTCGTCCCCAGATATCTGAAAGAAACTATAAAAGGCAGAAGGTCCTCAAACCCCTCAACGAGACCTTTTAAATTTAGCCTTTAAGATTTTCTATAACCAGGAAGGACAGGCAAATCTAGAGAAGGGCCAACAAGATCAGGCCAAATGCCACCTTTTAGCCACTGCTCTACATGGCTCCAAGCCTCCATCAACCAACAAAGAAAGGAAGCCACCTGGGCCCTGCTTCAAATGCGGCAAAGAAGGCCACTGGGTTCACTCATGCCTAAAGCCAAGGCCCCCTCCAGGTCCATGTCCCAGCTGTGCCAAAAAAGGACATTGGGCCCCTCTAGCGAACCAGACATCCCCTCCTGGTCCTGAGCAGGAGTTCTCTGACACAGCTCTGCCCAGACACCTCAGGCTCAGCACTGAAATACTGGAGGTGCCCAGGGCCCCAGGCCCCAACTCTCATCACCTCTGTGGAGCCTAGGGTAATTTTACAGTGGCAGGTGTAGACTAAAAAAAGATTTACAACTTGAGAGTTGTGAGTTAAGTTTTATTTGGGGCAAAATGAGGACTGCAGCCCGGAAGGTAACATCTCAGATAGCTCTGAGAGACTGCTCTCAAGCAGCAGTGGGGGAAAGACAATATATAAGGTTTGGGGGAAGTAGTAGTAGTAGTAGTCATTTAGTCAGTAAGTCATGTACAACTCTTGTGACCCCATGGACTGTAGCCCACCGGCTCCTCTGTCCATGGGATTCTCCAGGAAAGAATACTGGAGTGGATTGCCATTTCCTTCTCCAGGGGATCTTCCCGACCCAGGAATTGAACCCAGGTCTCCTGCACTGCAGGCAGATTCTTTACCAAAGTGGGAGTTCAATACCATGAAGTACTCATTTTATAAAGGCTTTTTGTTAATCATGAGGATCTCATATCACCATGAAGGGATTTAGTGTTACTCTAGATATGAGGAGAGGCAAGGATTGAGATCATAAAATCTGTTCCTAAAAACATCCAATTATCTAAAGACCTGTCCCACCAGATTCCCTGGAGCACAGAGTGCCTCACTCCACCCTGAACTCCATCAGGGGTTGTTGAAGGTCAACAGCTATAGCAGCGTGGGGTTCAGTCTCTGTAGACGCTTTCATTGTTCAGTCGTTGACAATGCTCTGGGTACATGCCAATTTGTAGTTGACACGGCCCCCATGTGGTCATAAATCTGATCATACTTTGGGGGTCATTTCATGACCATTTTGTTCCATGTTGCTGGGAAGGCTCGTTCCCACTTCTGAAGGTTTTGGTTGATAAGACACTCAATGTGCTATTACTGGACTAGATCTTAATAGTCAAAGATCTTTGGACACCTGTCTTCTAGTTATGGTCCAGGAAAGTATTCCCTCTCATTGCATCTGTTCAAACCTAGAGTTACACTATTACAATCATTGGTCATATATCGAGCTATACATTTGATCAACTGCTTCAAGTCTAGTCATCATTTTCGTTGGAGGTTCATACACTTGGTAATAGAAGAAAAAATAATCTTGTGAAACAAGCAAAATACAAATGGTATAGTTAATAACACTAGTGGAATTAAAAGTAAATATTTTAGCCATGAACCTCCCACACCAGTTTTCTTAAAAGATCGTCAAGATTAGGGAATGGGTCACTTAAAGCAGAAATCTGATTTTTCATATGGTTCAAATGTGTTACATTAAAGGATTTACCAGGTATGAAAATATAGCATTCAGTTTGCATTATAGCACAGATATCTCCCTGAGATGTTTTAAGGTGTCAAGGTCCTGGAAGTTGTTTAGCACTGCCTCTCTCATCATAGAGATCTCAGAATTCAATAGGCTAATAGCTCGGTTACTCTCACTTAAAGCTTATGAAAGATGCTAAGGCTTATATATGGCCAATTACATCCTCCAGCCCCATTGAAGGTGCGCACACACACACACACACACACACAAGCTGCTAAATTGTCATACCAATAGAATACAGATCTTTGACCCACTGGGATCATACCAATGGTAGATTGGTTAGGGTTCTCTCTAATTCGTTAACATGCATGACCTAAAATTCATGGGAATCCCAGGCCACACCTTCGTATCCAACTCTGTAGATGTGAAGGCCATAAATTAGTGCCACAAATCCACCGAGTCCCATACCAATCAGTCTCTCTAAGGGTAATAAGAGGCATAGATCATAAAGCACCCAGCCTTGTCTCATAATCACAAAGTTGATGATTTTTAGTATAATTTGACCCTTCCCAACATAGAGGAGCTTTTAAATTTAAATGACCATAGCCTGGTGTTAACCATATAGATCCACCCCACAATTGTGGGAATTGTCCTTTTCACAGATGAGAGGTTAATTTTTTTAACTGAGACTTAGCTCATCACTCTGATTGAGTTAAATGACCCTAAGATAAAACTTAAATATATGGCCAGCTTCCCCAGAGCAGGTATTATTAATTGGCCAGGTGAGGGAATCCCATCTGTAATATCATGAAGATAGGCCAAGACTGAACACTCACCTAAAATAAATTTCCTAGTGGGTATCCCTAGAGAACAGAAATCCACCAAGGAAACTCAGAAGTATTAGACATAGGTAATTGGCCACAATCAGACAATTGGATTGAGTTTTAAACTAGCATAGAATCGTGTCCATGATAGAAAAGATATGATTGGTAGTCATAGGTCCAAGGAATCAAGAAAACATGATAAATGATCATAAAACTCAGATCAGCATCTTGGGCACGCTGTCCACTTCTGATGTCCTCCTCTTCTCGTCCTAGTGTACTGCAGTTTCTTCTGTTTGAGCATTGTTTTAAGGTGCGTTTGAGGTCAGCAGGCCTCTCTATAGACCAGTCCAGCTTAGGGGCCTTTGGAAGTGGGAGCTAACCCAAGAGTCAATTTTCCTTCAATTTCACTGGGCATGAGCTAGTTAAGAGTATCTGATAGAAAGGTCCATCCATCCAGGTTGGAAAGTTCCTTAAATTATGTCTTCTTTCAGTCTTGATTGCAGGTCATGCCTGAGGCATCTGATCTTCATCCAAAGACAGATTACTAAAATAAGCTTCAGAAACAACCCTAGAGTGTCCTTTAATATTGCAATTAAATTCTACATTAATATACCCTAACAACAAAGAACTATCCAGGAAATGAGTCTTAGTAGATACAGACCTCCATTAACAAACTGGGATTTAACATTCCTTGAAACATCTTTTTCTCCCTAAAATCACCATCATTTTTACCAAATATAGCCAAATTAAGACTTGTTTGTAATATAGGTCTGGTCGCAATGAACTTTGCCTGATGATTTGGATAACCATAATTGAACATAGACTTTTTTGCTTTGCTGAGACTATAAAAATCTCAGACTGAACTTTTAACATAAAACCTTTCAGGGCTAGGAAAGTCATGCCAAACGTTTATCACAGATTTTGCCTAACAGATTCTACATGAATTCCTCCTCTCTCAAGGACTCAGATTCCTTCAAGTTCCTTCAGATTTCTGTATCTGTTAGTGAAATCATCTTCCTAACTTATCTGATAAAATTACTGGAAACTAAGAGTTTCCAATCTCTGGAGGGTTCAGATAGAGAGAAAAGGTAAATGTTTCAATTTGTTTATAAAATATAATTTTACCAAATTACCATCATAATTAGTTTGAGGGGAAGGTTTTTCTTAAGCCTGGAAAACTAGAAACCATAAAAGTGATAAGCATATTCACCAGTTCATTCAGTCCTTTTGTTAACCTTTGTGAAGTCAGCAGATTTTTCATTAGAATCTTTCCTCAGTTCAGAAACTGGTGTTTATCTAAAAGTCGTTTTTATAAATCTTGAAGAGGAAGCATTTTTGTGAAATTTGGTTAGTGCTATGACAATATTTTGAGATAGTAACAAAATTATGCCTGATAACATTTTACCCAAACATACCAAAATTTTAGGAACTCCATACAGATTCTAGGATATCTATATTAGTAACATATTACCATACAATATAACCTGAGACTTATTACTCACTTGGCAATGCTTCCCATGTAATTCTGTATACAAAACGAACCTAATTAGTGTAATATCTCTCTTTGGGATATTTCAGGAGCCCTCTGAAGCATCCCAAAGTTAGGCTATAAATCTTCTTCATTAGAATGATTTAAGAAGCTTTGTCAACAAATAGCAAAAAGGTTTAGAACAACTCAGTCAGATAGGACTACAGGTCATTGAGAAACAGTACTGTTCAGCTAGCCAAAGTCACAATAAAGAATTTCAGAACGGATCATTTAAGAGATATACAAACTTAAATCTATTGTCAAAAGCAGTTCTTTATCTGAAGAAAATGTGTCCTCTTAACAGAGAGAAAAAGATAAATTCAAGTGTTTGCACCAGTTTACTTTACTTAAAAGGTAAACTTAGTTAACTTTATTTTAAACTTAGTCTTAACCATATATATATAACTCTTTCCTCATGATTCACTTTTCACAAACCTTATCACTTTCTGTACCCATTACTGTGTTCTTCCATCCTAAAAAGTCACCTGTAAGTCAGACTTACTTCCTTTTCCCTTCACAAAATGCAATTCTATTCCTCATACCTTCCTTACTGAAAACACACTTCCTACTTCCCTTAAGCAACCAAGAACTGACTTTTATATTAGCATTTTAAAGATAAATAAATACCAGTGATAATTTCTAAAACCTTTGTTTTCTTAGAGAACATTTTAGAATGTCACCAAACATCATTTATATTTATGTTAATCTCAAATCTCTTTAGTTTCTAGGTAAGAGGTAATTAGTGTTTAGTAGTAAATGTTTCAAAATCTTATTTTATTTGGAAATAACTTAGCTATTCAATAGCCTTCCAACACTTAGTTTAGCACAACCCTTAGAAGTTCAAGTTACCCCAATCTGGAGAGACTATTTTAGACACATTTTCCTAAAGAGCATAATTATTTTTAATAGTGTCTCATATCTCATCTACATTGTTTAGAAGCCTTTTCGCTCGAGGTCTTTTCCTTGCTGACATACTTGTAACAGATAAAATAATATTTAACTTATATTAAACCTAGGTAAAATGGAAATATTCTGCTTAATATTAAGTACTCTTAGACATGTTTACATTATTTAGATCAACAAATAAACATTAATATCAGGTATTTAACATTGAATGTTTCCCATTTCACATGAACCTGAAATTCATTTAGGTTAATATGTCTTGTATTTAGAATTATTCATTTGTAAGCGTTTACTTCTTTTTTTTTTAGGGTCAATTGAATTAGAGCTCATTTACAAACTGGTCTCAGCAATCACCAATATTATCAAAAAAAGCAAAGACACGCACTGAGACATACATACATCCAAATAGATACAAGAGATCCTATAGCTTTGTTTTCCAAACTTAGTTATGAATAAAAAAAAATGGTTGGAGTAAGATTTTAAAAGGCTTTTTCCTCCTTTATGTTCCTTTTGGTTTCAGGAATTCGACATGGTCTAGATGTATAAGAGGAGTTATTTCCTCAGGGCAAGAGCTCTTAAAGAGATAATTTTTTCTTCAAGCTTCCTCTGGAGTCTAAATATTGTGACCACATTGTCAAAAATTGTATTTTTTGTTACCATAGCTTTATAGCTGAAATTTAGACCAGATAGTGCCCAACTTGGCCCTGATAACAAGGGCAGATTGGTTCCAGCAGGGATTGTCCCTCTGGGGAAGTAGGGGTCTCAGTTTGATCAGCCCCTGGCTGTTGATTACAGGAGGAAGTCCTGGAAGTAAGGGAACTTCAGTCCATTTTCCTATCCTATTCCAATAAAGATCTAATATTTTTAGGCCATTTTTCTTGGAATCAGATCATAGCTATAGATTGACCAGTCATTGAAAAACTTTCCCCAAGCGGTTCCCAGGTGGGGTGTAGAACCTTAGAGTGAGCAATTGACATATTAGCTTCAACAGTTTGTACCAGATATCTGTGCACTCAAACCAAACCAACAAACCAGACTGAACCAGAACTTCGCCAGCCAGGAGTCACACTCCAAATGAAACAAAAAGCGAAGAGATGGCCAGAAATCAAAAGCCAAGTGGCAAGAGTGCCCCAAAAAGCAAAAACCAAATGGCATAAATGCAAACGTGACTTCCCAGTTTCACTATACCTGTCAATTGGCAAAGTCAGTGCTAGCAGCCTTTTTAGTTCTGATAGTTTCAAGCAATTTCTTGTTGATTTTCTGCAAAGAAGTGACTCTACCAGTTTCTGTTTTACAAGCTTCTAGATACCAGTCAAAGCACAGCCAGCGTTTTTTAACTGTGTGCCAAAAAATATCAATTTTAGAATATCAAAAGAGCTCCAATTTGGACATTTTAGGTTGAGAACCCTTTTAGTATAATTTCTCCAATTAACTAGGTACTTGCAAGTATGAGCTCCATATGGATTGTACATGAAGCTAGCTAGAGTGTTAGTCAGAGGCTGACATTCTGACACCCGTTTGTTTCTGTTTTTGAGAGATTCTATTTCCCATTTTAATCTGAATTTTTCAGGAATAAAAATCACTAGTGAACTTATGTAGTGAGCCCATGTGCTGCTTGTGAGCTTAACTCCTCCAGGAGTCACCCCAGAGTCATTTCACCTCATCTTACATGTCTTGGATTCTGCCTCCGGCAATCTAGGAACACCGTGGCTGCTCAGTCGGCTGAATGGCCAGTCCTCATGTGCGACCCCCAGACGAGCCGGTATTTTAATTAATGAGTGGGTTGCCTATGGGACCATTGAACGGTATGAGGACTAGGCCTCCACCACTCCCGTAAATTTCTCAGTCACCGGACAAAACCGAAACTGGCCGGGAGGAGTCTTGTCCCTTTTCTTCAGAGCAAAGCTCTCATGTATTTTCCTCACTTTTATCCTGTCATATTCTATAATGGCAGTCACATTGAGGAAAAGTGTCAGATCAGCTTCTTACTTGACCACTCAGCCAAGACCATTCAGTCCCCTACAACGGAGCTACCTCGGCATCTTTCAGCCGAGCCCCGGGTATTCGTTGATTTTTTTTCCCAGTCAAGCCCCCCTACCCAGTACCTTTCCATTGCGTGGGCAATTCTCCTGGCATCTTTCAGCCAGCCCCCTCACCTAGCATCTTTTGACTGGGTGGGAATTCCTCTGTATCTTTCAATCGAGCCCCACTCAGTGTCTAGACCATGAGTGGGTATGCCCTGGATGTTTCACCAGGGGCCCCTCTTAGTATTTTCCTCCTAGGAGGGGGCAGGTAATCTGCTCCTATTTGCTATTGATTTCAGCTGTTGTCTTCTTACTCCTGGAATATTTTTCTTTTGTGGAACCACTACTTATTTATGTCTTCCTACTAACTGGACAGGAACATGCACCCTGGTATATCTGGCCCCAGATATGTCTATTGCTCCTAACACTCAAACCCTTCTTATCCCACTAACTCATAACTGACCCAGATGGGCAATTCAATTCATTCCTCTATTAATCGGTTTAGGAATAGCCACTGGGATTGGGAGAGGGACTGCTGGACTCACAACCTCTTTAAATTACTATCAAAGCCTTTCTTAAGACCTCACTGACAGCCTAGAAGAAACAGCTAACAGCCTTATCACTGTCCGAAACCAGCTAGATTCCCTGATAACCATGGTCCTCCAAAACAAAAGGGGATTAGACTTCCTCATAGCAGACAAAGGAGGGCTATGCCTATTTTTGGAGGAAGCCTGCTGATTGTACGCCAATAAATCAGGCAGTGTAAAGGAAGCAGCAAGAAATAGGGGACACCAACACACCAGTAATTCATGGGAAAACTGGTAAAGTAATTGGAATTGGATACCTTTTCTAGGCTCTCTCCTTCTACTTACCATTATTCTAACTTTAAGTTCAGTTCAGTCACTGGGTCGTGTTCGACTCTTTGTGACCCCATGAACCACAGCACGCCAGGCCTCCCTGCCCATCACCAATTCCCAGAGATTACCCAAACTCATGTCCATTGAGTCGGTGATGCCACCCAAACATCTCATCCTCTGCCGTCCCCTTCCTTTCCTGACTTCAATCTTTTCCAACATCAAGGAAATGACTCATCTTTCCAAATGAGCTCTTTGCATCAGGTGGCCAAAGTATTAGAGTTTCAGCTTCAGGAACAGTCCTGCTAAATAACACCCAGGACCGATTTCCTTTAGGATGGATGGCTTGATTCTCCTTGCAGTCCAAGGGAATCTCAAGAGTCTTCTCCAACACCACAGTTCAAAAGCATCAATTCGTCAGTGCTCAGCTTTCTTTATAGTCCAACTCTCACATCCATATGCAACTACTGGAAAAAACATAGCCTTGACGAGATGGACCTTTGTTCACAAAGTAATGTCTCTGCTTTTTAATATGCTGTCTAGGTTGGTCATAACTTTCCTTCCAAGGAGTAAGTGTCTTTTAGTTTCATAGCTACAGTCACCATCTGCAGTGATTTTGGAGCCCCCCAAAATAAAATCAGCTACTGATTCCACTGTTTCCCCATCTGTTTGCCATGAAGTGATGGGACTGGATGTCATGATCTTAGTTTTCTGAATGTTGAGCTTTAAGCCAACTTCTTCACTCTCCTCTTTCACTTTCATCAAGAAGCTCTTTAGTTCTTCTTCACTTTCTGCTATAAGGGTGGTGTCAATTGCATATCTGAGGTTGTTGATATTTCTCCTGGCAATCTTGATTCCAGCTTGTGCTTCATCCAGCCTGGCATTTCTTATGATGTATTCTGCATATAAGTTAAATAAGCAGGGTGACAATATACAGCATTTGCATACTCCTTTTCCTATTTGGAACAAGTCTGTTGTTCCATGTTCTAACTGTTGCTTCCTGACCTGCATACAGGTTTCTCAAGAGGCAGGTCAGGTGGTCTGGTATTCCCATCTCCTCAAGAATTTGCCACAGTTTACTGTGATCCACACAGTCAAAGGCTTTGGCATAGTCAATAAAGCAGAAATAGATGTTTTTCTGGAACTCTCGCTTTTTCGATGCTACAGGAACGTAGGCAATTTGATCTCTGGTTCCTCTGCCTTTTCTAAAACCAGCTGAAACATCTGGAAGTTCACGGTTCACATATTGCTGAAGACTGGCTTGGAGAATTTTGAGCATTACTTTACTAGCGTGTGAGATGAGTACAATTGTGCGGTAGCCTGAGCATTCTTTGGCATTGCCTTTCTTTGGGATTGGAATGAAAACTGACCTTATCCAGTCCTGTGGCCACTGCTGAGTTTTCCAGATTTGCTGGCATGTTGAGTGCAGCACTTTCACAGCATCATCTTTTTGATTTGAAATAGCTCAATTGGAATCCCATCACCTCCACTAGCTTTGTTCATAGTGATGCTCTCTAAGGCCCACTTGACTTCACATTTCAGGATATCTGGCTCTAGGTGAGTGATCACACCATCGTGATTATCTGGGTCATGAAGATCTTTTTTGTATAGTTCTTCTGTGCACTCTTGCCACCTCGTCTTAATATCTTCTGTTTCTGTTAGGTCCATACCATTTCTGTCCTTTATTGAGCCCATCTTTGCATGAAATATTCCCTTGGTATCTCTAATTTTCTTGAAGCGATCTCTAGTCTTTCCCATTCTGTTGTTTTCCTCCATTTCTTTGCATTGATCTCTGAGGAAGGATTTCTTATCTCTCCTTGCTATTCTTTGGAACTCTGTATTCAAATGGGTATATCTTTCCTTTTTTCCGTTGCTTTTCACTTCTCTTCTTGTCAAAGCTATTGGTAAGGCCTCCTCATACAGCCATTTTGCTTTTTTGCATTTCTTTTTCTTGGGGATGATCTTGATCCCTGTCTCCGGTACAATGTCACAAACTTCTGTCCTTACTTCATCAGGCACTATGTCTATCAGATCTAGTCCCTTAAATATATTTCTCACTTCCACTGTATAATCATAAGGGATTTAACATAGGTCATACCTGAATGGTCTTGTGCTTTTCCCCACTTTCTTCAATTTAAGTCTGAATTTGGCAATAAGGAATTCATGATCTGAGCCACAGTCAGCTCCCAGTCTTGTTTTTGCTGAATGCATCTTTTTTCAAAATTTCTTCAGGACCACTTTTAAGCCTTCACCAATTGAACTATCCATGAGTTACTTCTGACTACTCAGGTTATCAAGAACTTCCACTCCACACAAATCCCCATGACCTGCATTGCAGCCTTTTCTTATCTTACCCCCATGACACCCCTGTCCCACAGGAAGCAGTTACAGAAGACTGACCTTCAGCCCTTATCCTAAATCAAACGGCTGGAATGATAGGGCCCACATGGGGGCTCATTGATAAGATGGATCGTTATGTCGACCTCACAGACAAAGAATAAATCACAGTGATCTGTGAGCATGATCAAATTGCCCAAATAGCATCCTGTTATCTCACTGACGCCTGTCTTCTCAAAGCTGTGAGACAACCAGATTCCAGACCTCTGGCTACATGACCATCCCTTCAGAGATCCGTCAGAAAGGGAGAACGCTGGTTCTCCTTAAGAGCTGGTCAACCTCTCTTTTCCCTCTAATAAATTTCTTTTTTTGTTGTTTCTTGCCTGACTGCCTTGCTTGCTCTTTTTTTTCTGCACACGCCTTAGAGTTGGCAGCCATTTTAGTGGCAGCCTCTCCATCCACTAGAGGCAGAGAAGGGACACTTTAAGCAGAATTTCAATGGAACAGGAGGATGAGGAAGGTACGAGAGAGGGTAATGTCTGAATCTTACTGTCGATCTTCCCAGTGGAGGGTCTCGAAATAGGCAGGAAGGGGAGTGCCTTTTCCTAGGTCCCAGAGCCCAATCCAGGTCTGTTTCTGCCCCATTCTGTGCTATGGCAGCCCTGTATTGAATCCTTCCTCTGTGAAGTCTCAGGGCATGAGCTCCACGTGATATCAGTCCACGGGCTAAACAGGCACTGGAGCTGTTCATAGGCCAAGAGACCTAGGCAGTAGATGGGAGAATGACTTCCACTCTGCAGATTGAGAGACTGGGGGAACTCTGAGGGGTACATGGCTTGTCCAGGGCCACATGACTTAATGAGAAGGAGCCTGGTCTGAAAGCAGCTGTGTCCTCAGAGCTCAGGCAATGTCTACACCCAGGCCTCCCTAAGGTTGTGGGGTGGGCTGTGTGGGTGTTCCTGTGCCTGCACATGGCCAAAGGAGTGGTTGAACAGAGGTTCCCTAGGGGAGCTTTGTGTAAGGGACCATGGTAATGAACCCCAGGAAATGATGTCACTTCCCGGCAACAGAACCCAACAAAACCCGGAACCCGGGTATTCAGGCCTCCAGAGTGGAGAGGAGCCCCCAGCCAGATCACTTACTGCCAAGTTGTTCTGCTGTTTGCCCCTGCCCAGAGGCTGGGGCCTCAGGAGAGTGCACAGGCAGGGTATGTGTGAACGCAGTCAACACTGGCTCCCCCGAGAGGCCTCTGGCCCTTTGCCCAAAGGAACAGAAAAGTAACACGGGGAGCCCCAGGCTGGGGCAGGACACCTCTCCCATCCCACCTGGAAACAGTGTGTCCTTTCCCTGTGTGTGTGGATGAGGGTTTCTTGGGGTGTGTCTGCCTCAAGCAAGCCGAGGCGGATGTGGGGTCAGAAGCCTGTGGGCCGGTTGTGTCCACACCCCAGGGGAGAGCAGGCTGGGCGGGATGAGGACAGTGCAGGCAACACCAGCCGCCCAGGCTGACCTCACACCCTCAGGTGGGTTTCCATTCTCCCGGGTAGGCATCTGAGCAGACACACGTCTCTGTTCGTTCTGTGAGCAAAAGATTGAGTAGGCAGAAGCAACAGCCATACTGACCAGGCCCAGCTCAGAAAACTCCAAGCAGGGCTGGCTGATGGTCACTGTCATTGCAGAGCTTCCCACTGGATATGGCTGATGAGGGGGACACCCCATCCACCTCCCCGAGGGAGGGGTTGGAGCACCACCCCCCGCCCTTGAGGCCCAGTGCAGCCTCCAGGTGAGCAAGCCGACAGAGGGTTCAGCCCAAATGGGAATGAAGAGGAAGCGGGGAAGGCCTGCTTCCCACTCACCACCCAAGACACAGCTGGCGGCCCAGTCTCAGGCTGCCATGGAGCTCAGCACACCCGGTTCCAACCCAGAGCACTGAGAACCTCTGCCTCTGAGGCAGCAGGAGGACCAGGAGACTAGCACGGTGAGCACAGAGGTGAGGAGGTGCTGGTGCATGTGTGTGTGTGTGGGGGGGAGGAGTCCTGAGCTACACAGGAGGAGTCACCCAAAGCTGGTGCTGGGCCTGGAGAAAAGGCTGGCCTCAGACCATCCGCTTGGTGGACTGCAGTCAGGACGACATCCTATTGTGACTTCCTAAACTGAGAATTGTCTCAAAAGCTCAGGGTAGAATTGTCTCCAGAGAGGCAAAGGGCAAAGGCAGGCCTGTGGGTAAACTTTCCTTCTCTAACAGCTCCAGCACCAGCCCCCAGTTTCAACCAGGCTCCACTTCCCAGACCTGTCCCTACAGAGGTGGTTGCTACATGTCCAGGACTCAGGGATCCACTGAGGGGAGATTGAGACCTGAGACATGCCTTCCCATAGACACCAGGCCAACTGGGTATTGGCCAGCACACTGGGAAGATCAGATCTCTGTGCAAGCAGGACCCCCAGGCCCAGGCACCAATGCTCCAATCCCCGGTGGAGAACCTCCACCTCCACCTACATGTTCGGTTATGCCTGCCCCTGCTCGGATTTTGGCAGGAGAACCTGAGTCAGGGGATAAGAGAACACCTCTGAAGGGAGAGCCTTCCCTGGCTTCTGCCCAAGACCCAGATTCCCACAATGACAGACCCACCTCTGCAAGGAGAATGGGCCCCTGCTCTGGACAGAGACCCAGAGCCCTTTCCAAATTTCCATTTCTGGAAACACTGTGTCCAGGGAAGGGTTTGGCTTTGCAACCTCCATCCCTCTCTGCCCCCCGTTGATGCCATCAACTAGCTTTCTACCCAGTGGAGGTTGAATTCACTTCCCCTGAGCTTCTTTTCATTCAGTTTTTCTGTATTTTATTTTCTTGATTTATATTTTGTTTCTCAGAGATTTGTGTATTTTTCCCTTAAATTTTTAATCAATAAAATTGATGTTAGGTGGTACATTTCTGGAACATTAAGGACCTTCACAATCCTCTGCAACCAACACCACTTTCTAGCTTGGGACCCTTTCATTCTCCACAACCAACCCTCCCTCACCCCCTGCAAATCCTGTATTCACCTCAAGCACTCCCTGTTCCTCCCTTGCCTCTGACAACCTTTAATTCTCTCATATCTCAGTGTCTTCCCATATTCTGGATGTCTCCAGTTAATGCCTATCAATGAAATCATAGAAAATGTGGTTTCATTAGACAACCCACATATTTTAAGACTAGACTTGGGACTTCTTGTTTTTTATTTCCTTTACGGCAGCCTTTGTGTATCAGAAAAGGCAGTGCAGGTGATTTCAAGATGTCATCTGCAAAACGAGGCCCTTTTGGCAACTAATCTCCAGGTAGGCATTACTGTTGTGTGATGTCTCAGCCAGAAGAGAAATGCTGAGCTCTTCCTCAGGTACAAACAAAGTCACAAAAAGAAGCCAGGAAAGAGAATGGGCAAAAGAGAGCACACCAACAACCAGAAACAATGAGGTTGTCTCAACTTCATGAGACAAGGCTAGAGAAAGACCCAACAACCTTGTGGCCCAAACACACTCTTGAAAATCAATGTGCAGTAAAGAAGAGAAGAAAGCTGTGAAGTTGCGAGGACAGGCAATGCACTTGGCCAGTGTAGCCTAGTCCTACAAGTTAGACCTGAGAGTTCTAGCCTAGGAGCCCTGGCCTAGAAGTTGCAAGGAGAGGCAGTGCACATGGCCTGACTGCTCAGATGAGGGTACACACCAAAGAAAACCCTTTGGAGACAGCAGGGCCAGTCATCACCGTGGTCCGTGTCTGGAATGGTGAGAGCCTGCCCTGGGTAGCACACGATGGAACAGAGTCTCTGGCATGCCCACTAAAGAGCTCTCTGTGCAGGACCTTCAAGGGGCCTCAGGTGCATCTCTTTAGGAGTAGTGGTGGATGTCATATGGGTTCTCACTTCACTTGCAGTGCAATGGTTCCTGTCACTGTAAACGCCCACCCTGGGTGACCAAAATGCAAGGGCTCAGAGGCTCCTGAGAGACTAACTCCTTTCAGCTGAGCACAGAGCTGGCTCCTCACTGGGATGCCTGTGGCCTGGGGCCCCCAGAGGGGAGAGCAGCACTCACCCCACCGTGTGGTCACTGCTGGAAGTGCAGGCTGCTCCTCACTCCCCCTTGACAGTGTCCCTGAGGGCAGAACAGTGTGATTCTAACCAAGGTGGAAATTCAAATTCAGATGCAACCAAACTTCCCATAAGGTCTCCTAAACAACTCAGGAACAGGGAATTGGAAAGTGGAGGTGATGACATGAATGGAGATGGAGACTTGACACCTTACACTGAGTTCACTTCCAGTTATACCTAGACAAACTTTCCATGAAAACTTGCACAAATGTAGAAGAACAATGAGCAGAAATTGGACACGTGCTCTGAGTCTTCACACACAAACCTAAAAGGCAGTCCAAAAAAAAAAAAAACAATCCAGAGAATACAGTGGACTTTGCAAAATCAAAGATATATACTGTGGGAAAGACCTTATTACAAAAGCTAAAGACAGGTCATACATCGCGAGACAAATAAGTGGAAACACAAAGCTTATCAAGGATGTGTCTCCAAACAGACAAAGAACATGAACAAAAGAAGCCTATGAAAACTAGGGAAAGGTCTGAAGGGACACCAGTCCGAGGAAGACACACACAGAGTATACTGGATGATGTACAGCACTGAGGGCCTGAAGAAACAACAGTCTAGTTGCACTCCCTCAGTCCTGTGTGACCCTGGATGAGGCCTCTGTTTCCAGGTGGCTCTGAGAGATGGACAGGGAGGAAGGGGAAGAGAAATCAGTTGCATTTCTAATACTCACAGAAAAGTTTTCCAATGAGAAGGGAATTATCACCCCCACTGACAATGCCATTCTCTGAAGTGATACCCACGAGTCCATTGAACCCAAAAGGGAAGGAAGGACCTGCTCTCACAAAAGGGCAAGAGATGGAAGAAAGAAGATCAAGCCCACACAAATCACTGGAAAGATAAGCTGTGCTCATGGCTTGAAAGAATTCCGATTGGGAAAATGATGTCACAGCCCCACTAGGCAATCAATAGCTTCGATGCTATCCCTCCCAAAATGCCAATATATTTTCGCACCGAACAAAGAATTCCAAAAGCTGTACGGAGACAGAAAAGAGCCTAAAGAGTCAATAAAATCTGAAGACAAAACCCTGATATGGATATCCAAGGTTGTGTTAAAGGAAATTAGACTACCAAACTAGGATCCTCAGGAGAGTATCGGAGAAGGCACTGGCGACCCACTCCAGTACGCTTGCCTGGAAAATGCCCTGGATGGAGGAGCCTGGTAGGCTGCAGGCCAAGGGGTCGTGCAGAGTCAGACATGACTGAAGCGATTTATCAGCAGCAGCAGCAGCAGCAGAACAGTATGCTATTCGAAATACAACAACACTCACAGATCCAGATCGATGGAATAAAGTTGAGAGTCCAGAAACAAACCCCAGCATCCATGGTCAACTCATCTCTGACACAGAAGGGGAGAATATCCAAATGGGAACAAGAAAGCCTCTTCAATAAATGTCCATAGGAAAACCAGACAGCTAAATCTGAAGAACACTATTGGTTTTGATCTCAGACCACCTCAATATCGGGGAAAAGCCTCAACCTAAAGACTGATGTTATGAGATAGCTAGAAAGAAGCGTAGATCAAAGGCACCTTAACATCAGAGTCTCCTTGCCATTTGGTGCGCGGAGGTAGAAATGGGTCTCTTCAAGTAAGGGAAAGAGGGAACAAAGTACACCAATGGCTTTCCATCCGATGGAACCTCTTCACAACAGAGAAGCTAAGCATTCACAAATGCAAAAGATAGGAAACGGAACATGAGAGACTCCTTGCAAATGGTGTATCTGAGAAGGGATTCTTAGGGAAAGAGACGAAGAATGCACAGCACTCAGATTCCAAGAAACACCACCACCACCCTTGACCCTTCCCCCATGACCAACTCCGACCTAAAGCCTTTCTCTCCCTCTAACCTATCCCTAAAACATAACCCTCATGTAATCATACACATGTGCATTCATAGCATCCATCCATCCACACACGAGAGACAATGAGGAAGACACAGACTGAATTGAGAAAGGGAAAAAGAGGGACACAGCCAGAGAGAGACATGCAACCAAAGAGAGGAAAGGAGTCGATTGTCCAGACTTTTCATCTGTCTATCTCCAAGTTAGAAGCAATGACAGTGCCCATCCACCCCAGAAGGGGGAAAAGGACGGAAGGTTTGGAGAGGAAAAGACAAGAACGCAGGGAGCCATTAGAAACTCAGCCACCCGCAGAAGCTGAGCTGGGACACTTGAACAGAATCTCAATGGAAACAGAGGACCAGGAAGTTTGCTACTCTTTTCTATAAGAGAGGGAGACCTTCGAGTCTTCCTTTCGGTTCACCAACTTGGATTCTGGGTCTCAGAACATTCAGGAGGGGGAGGGCCTTTCGCTGGGTACCACAGCACATCCAGGCCTCGTTCTGCCCCATTCTGTGCAAGGTCAGCCCTGGATGGAATCTTTCTTTCTGAAGTATCAGCGCGCAAGCTCCACGTGACATGGGCCACACGTGGAAATGCATGGAGGTGCTCGTAGGCCGACAGACCTAGGAAGCAGATGGGAGAATGACCCCCACTCTGCAGATGGAGAGACTGGGGAAACCCTGAGGGGCATATGCTTGTCCAGGGCCACACCACTTATGAGAAGAAGGAGCCTAGTCTGAGAGCAGCGAGGTCTGCCGAGCTCAGGCCCTGGCTGCACCCAGGCCTCGCCAAGGCTGTGGAGTGGGCTGTGTGGGTGTCACTGTTGCCTGCACATGGCCTAAGGGGGTGGTCGAGAAGTCAGTAACCCAGAGATTCCTTTGGGGAGTTTTGGGGAAGGGACCTCAGCACGAACCCCAGGAAATGATGTCACTTGCCGGCAACAGAACCCAACAGAACCCGCAACGTGAGTATCCAGGCCTCCAGAGCGGAGAGTAACCCCCAGCCAGATCACTTGCTGCCAAGATGTTCTGCTGTTTGCCCCGGCGCAGAGGCTGGGGCCTCAGGAGAGCTCCCAGGCAGAGTGTGTGGGAACCCTGTCAACGCTGGCTCAGGGCCCCCTCGAGAGGCTTCTGGCCCTTTGCCCGGAGAAACAGAAAGGTAACACGAGGAGCCCCAGGCTGGGCCAGGCCACCTCTCCCATGCCACCCGGAAACACCGGGTCCTTTGCCTGTGTGTGTGGATGCGGGTTTCTCGGGGTGTGTCTCCCTCAAGGAAGCCCAGGCGGATGTGGGGTCACAAGCCTGCGGACAAATTGTGTCCACACCCCATGGGAGAGCAGGCTGGGTGGGATGGGGAGAGTGCGGGCAGCGCCGGCAGCCCAGGCTGACCTCACACCCTCGGGGGGTCTCTTTCCTCCCGGGTGGGGATCTGAGCAGACACACGTCTCTGACCCTTCTGGGAAGAGAAGTTCGAGCAGGCAGAAGCAGCGGCTCCACTGGCCAGGCCCAGCTCGGAAAACTCCCAGCATGGCTGGCTGACGGTCACTGTCATTGCAGAGCTTCCCACATGATGAGGCCGAGGACGGGGACACCCCATCCACCTCCTGGAGGGAGGGGTCGGAGCACCACCCCCCTGCCCATGAGGCCCAGTGCAGGCCCCAGGTGAGCGTGCCCATGGAGGCTTCAGCCCAACCGAGGGCGAAGCAGAAGCGGGGAAAGCCTGCTGCCCAGACACCACCCAGGATACACCCGGCGGCCCAGTCTGAGGCTGCCACGGAGCTCAGCACACCCGGCTCCGACCCAGAGCCCCGAGAACCCCGGCCTCTGAGGAAGCAGGAGGACCTGGAGCCCAGCACAGCACAGCACAGAGGAGAGGACGCTTGGGCTCTTGCCCGGGAGTGTGTGGGGAGGGGCTGCTGAGCTAGACAGGGATGAGTCCCCGAAAGCTGCTGCTGGGCCTGGAGCAAGCGCTGGCCTCTCACCCCCCATCTTGCACACTTCAGTCCCAAAAGACATCCGACGCTGGGTATTCCTTGGGAATCTCTTGGAAGCTTTCTGTCCCGGTATACGCACCTGCCAAGGCTGGTCTGTGGGCAAACTTTGCATCTCCCCCAGCTCTAGCACTGGCCTCCAACTGGAACCAGGCTCCACTTTCCAGACCTGTCCCTACAGAAGTGGTGGCTCCAGGTGCAGGACCCAAGGATCCACTGAGGGGAGATGGAGACCTGAGATTTGCCCTCGTAGAGACACCAGGCCAGCTGGGTACTGGCCAGCACACTGGGCAGATCGGATCTCCATGCCTGCAGGACCCCCAGGCCCAGGCTCTGATTTCCCACCCCCTCAGCGAGAACCTCCACCTCCACGTGCACCTGCACCTGCTCGGGCTTTGGCAGGAGAACCCGAGGCAGAGGAGGAGTCAGCCGTTCGGGGAGAGCCTTCTGTGGCTCCTGCGCAACAACCAGACGCCCACGATGACTCCCCCACCCCTGCAGGGAGAACGGGCCCCCGCTCTGGACAGAGACCCAGAGCCCTTGCCGGAAACACCACGTCCAGGGGAGCAGTCGGCTCTGCAGCCTCCATCCCTGTCTGCTCTCTGTGGACGCTGTCAACTTGGTCTGCCCCCAGGGGACATGGAGTCCTTTCCCCTGAACTTCTTTGCATTTGGTTTGTTTTGAACTTTCTTGTGATGTTTTGTTTTTTTTTTTTATGGCTTCCTGTTTTTTGTTTTGTTTTGGTTAAGTTGGGATTAGTGAACTGTATCATCATTGTTGCAATTTGGGAACACTGTTGTGTAACTGTGGTGACGCTGTGTTACCATCACCACTTTGTAATTTCAGACCCGTTTGATCTTTATGCCCCACCTCTGAACAAATCCTGTATTCAAGGCAAGCAGGCCCTGTTCATCCCTACCCACGATCCTGAACACACTTTCATCTTTTCTTTCTTCATTTCTTCCTATATTCTGCGTGTCCCCAATCAATGACTATCAGTGAAATGACTGAAGGAGTTTTTTTCGGACTGCCCCCATACTGTAAGACTACATTTTAGAATTCTCATTTTTATGTCATTTGAACTAGCCTTTTATATCTGAAAGGACATTGTACTTACTTTCAAAATTTCATGTGCCATATGAAGCCCTTTTTTCAAGTGCCGTCATAATGTCCAGGTAGGCATTGCTGTTTTAAGTGTTACATCTCAGCCTGATGGCAGATGCTAAGCTCTTCTTGTTGCACAAGCTCAGAAAAAAAGCCAGAAAGGGAGCTGGAGAAACAATCCACCCCAACAACCAGGAAAGCGTTCCTCATGATAGGTTAGAAAATGACCCAACATCCTTGTGGCCCAGAAACCCTCTAGAAAATCAAGGTTCCATAAAAAAGAGAACACATGGGAAGGTTCAAGGAGAAGCAATGCCCATGGCCAGTGTAGTTTAGAGACGGTCTGACCGCTCAGAGGAAGACACGCACCAATGGAAACCCTCTGCAGACAGCTGTGTCTGTCATCCACTGGTAAGTGCTTAGTCTGATGAAAAAATGCCCTGGGCACCACATGAGGGAGCAGAACAGCTTCTCTTCCTCTGCCCCCACACCATTCACTCACGAAGGCTGCTCAGGTGTTATCATGCCCTGCCTGCCTGCCTGGCTCATCCATGAGCTGTGACCACCTCCAGGGCAGGACTCCACCTTCTCCTCTCTGTGCACCGTGAACCTGCACACAGTGGGCCTTCAGAAACTCAGGAGACTCTAGCAATTCCCTTCTAGCCAGAACCCTCCCCATGCATTAAAACCCCTGTGAATTCACTCTGGCTCAAGCACTGGTTCTAGAACCCTGGAAGCTATGACAGCCTCTACAGTGTGAAGAGTGAGGTCCCTTTTTTACAGAGCTTCTGAGCTGTGAGATCTGATCTGTTGTTTCACTGTCAGCTCTGTCCGTCTGGTAGCAGCCAGGTGGGCCACACCATTGCAAAGGAGCATACAAGGTGAGTTTCATGGTAGGTATTGAAAGGACAGTGATGGATACAACGTGCTGCAAACTGAATGAGGGTCTCCACAATACTTGGAAAAGATCTGTTGCGTGCAAGTGGGGAGTAGGGCCCACAAGGTTCAAAGGAAGAGAGGTACTTGGGCGCAAAGGCCCTTGGCTGCTGTTGTAGCAGCTCCAGATGGCAGCTCGTGAACAGTGGACATCAAGTGAGGTCACATGAGTGGGACTCTGTAAATGTCTCAGAAAGCAAGAGAAAGGGGTTAGGGTGTGTGGCAATCTGGAGGTTGTGGTGGGTTGAATGAAGTCGGTGCCCTTTCTCTCTTCAGTTCAAACTGCTTTTGTGAGTCTCAAAGCTACCAGATGGCATGTACCAAGTCAGGTGCCCACAGTAACCAGTGTGGGCTGGGTGCCTTAGCCCCTGTCCAAAGACAAGCCACATCAGCAGCTTCCCTGAGTTTAAACGGCATGATCTGGGCATCCTGTTTGGGTACACACCTCCTTGCTGAAGCCACGTTATCCCCTTCTCTGAGCACCAGTTTCATCCTCTAGAATGAGGACATCGATTGCTTCTTTAGCACGTTGCTATCTTAATCCTGTGAAGACTAATTTGGGTTACCTGAGAATTAATATCTAGCCCTTAGAGATATCACCTGAATCCAGAATAACTTGAGTCTCTCAGTGTCATCTGGCATTTCTTCCCTGAAGCCACCCAAAACCCACACACTTGAATTTCCAGGGTCTCCACTTAGCCAGCTGGACAGAACACCCGGCGTGGTTCAAACAAGTTGACAGACAAGCAGCAGAGGACTCACAGGTAGACAGCGTCCATCGGTCTCAGGTGGAGCTCCGTGACCACAGCAGGAACCGGCGATCTCAACCCCTGGGCTCGGCAGCACACTCATTCTCAGGCCGGTGGCTCTGCCCTGACTCGTGCAGGAAGGTCACCAACAGCCCCAGGCTGACATCAGTCCCCTCCCACTACTGTAGACCTACGTCACCCAGCCCCACCCCTTCCAGCAGAAAGAGAGCTCCTCTTTCTCTTGATTCCAGCTTGAGGCCCGGCCCTGGACCCTGATTGGTTAATGTGACAGTCCTGAGCCAATCACAGTGGCCAGGGAGGACAGAACCCACCGATTGGCCAGGTCCAGGTCATGTGACCATACTCTCCAGTTTACGTGGGAGCTGCTCATCGTATGTCAGGGGTGGAGACAGTGCAATGCCCCACAAGAAGGGCTGAGAGTCCAGTCACTGTGTCAATGTGCTCAGTGTCCTGGGCTGTGCCTGCTCCTCTGTACACACCGCCTTGTCCTATGCAGACAAAATATTCATAACACAGCTCTTCCCTTTCCAAGCCCTGTTTCAAGCACCCAGATTCAAGGGAGCAAGGCTTCCTGTTTTAAGATATGTTTGGAGATCTTCTACTAGTCTCTAGGTTTGTTTTTTGTGTCATATTAGAATAATTTATTTTGTCAAAAAACACCAGCGAGCAACATCACATGCTGCTCTGTGGTTTCAGGATTATTAACAGTTCTGAGTAGAGGACATGGCCCAGGGGCTTGCCAAAGGGAGTGAATTTTGTCCAAGGAAGCACCTGAGACACCAAACCACTGAATCCCTTAGCTGTACACCATGAACTAACAAATCATTAAAAATCAACAATACCTCAAGTAAAAAAAAAGAAAAGAAAAGATACTTACTCATCAAAAATAGTTCTAAAATTTGTCAAGTTCTCCTTTCAAGTGTTGGTTCTTGGTATGTTTCTAATTGCTTTGGTGGTGTTTTGTGAGGTAGGGATCCAACTTCCTTTCCCAATGGATACTGAATAGTCCCAATGGGCTTCCCTTCTCCATTTACATATTAAGAAACATTTTTCAAAATCCTAAGTATTAAGAACTTCAGATCTTTGGCAATGTGTGGAGCACTCCAGAGGCAGGTGTCCTTTTCTGTGTCTTCTCCTTGCACGTCACCATTGCCAGTTTCTAGTACGCACAAGTACCTCCAGAAAGTTCTGTGTAGTGAACCATGCATGTTTCTGTGAGGATAGAGGATGTGAGCACAGAAGAGCGGCTGAGTCCATAGGGACCACTGACCATTCTGAGCAACGCCAACCTTAAGTCTGGCTGTGACTTCCTAAGGCATGGTCTGTGTTTCTTCCTTTGTTGTCTGGCTGCTTACAAAAAGTTTGATGGGTTGAAACTTGGGTCTCTGGAACCAGCAGTGTAAAGATTAGATCCATAACCTGATTGTCCATTAATTTCTACCCTTTGGGCTCTCTTGAGCTGGTGGGGAGATATTTCTGATACATTTCTGGTAAAGGCCTGAAAGGCAGTCAGTCCTTGTGCTTCCCACCCCTTGCCTCGTCTGTACTTCTGTCATTTTTATCAATATAATTCATTTTCAATGCTCTTAGTCCTTGTGTCATTCTGACACTCAGGCACCTGTGGTTTAATAGACCTCCAGCTCCAGGAGGCTCTTTGCCTGGTGGAGACATGGAGAACTCTGCGAACAACACCACAACACACTGGAGCCTGGACCAGAGAGAAGGTTCTTCCCAGGAAGGCTCCATCCCTGCTGTGGGGAGTTTGGAGTTGTCACTTCTGATTGTACATCCCCCAGGCTCTTGGTTCAGGCCCCACTCTGAGATCTGGAAAGGAGGTGGCTTCCCCCTCTGAAAAAAAACTAGTATTTTTTTTTTTTTGCCTCGGTCCACATCCAGCCCCATCTCCTCCCCTGCTCCACACTGGACCCTCACCCACAGGTTGAGGAGAGCCCAGTTCCAGAAAAGTTTCACACAAGGAGAGCCTGCTGGAGACCCTCCAACCCCCTGGTCTCAATAAGCCTTTCCTTTTAGTTTCACAACCCTGGGAGGAGGTACTGGTTTTGTAAACATTTTGCAGTTGCAATGGTTGAGCCTCAGGTCATTGTGTGATTTGCCCAGGATCACTCAGCATGTCAATGAGTGAGCTGGGATTTCAACCCAGAATTCCTGTCTCGGAATCCATGACTCTGTACAAGTCGTTGGGCTCCTGGTTTACATTGATTTCAAGGTATTTTATTCCTTTTGATCCATTTGTAAACGGGACTATTTTCTTCATTTCTCTCTCTGATGGTTCATATCCTGTTATCTTGTTGAATTTAATAGTTCTAATAGTCGTTTTATGGTGGAGATTTTAGGGTTTCATGTAATATCAGGTCATAATCGAATAGTGACAGTTTTACATCTTCTGTTCCAATGCGGCTGTCTTTTCTTTTCTTTTGTTCCCTAACTGTTCTGGGGAGGATTTCCAATACTATGTTGAATAAAGTTGGCAAAGCGAGCATGCTTGCATTATTCCTGATCTTTTGGGAAAACTTTCAAATTTTACCACTTAGTCAGATATTAGCTGTGGTCTTTTCTTATATAGCCTTTAGTATGGTCCATGTATAAACACTTTATTGAAAGTTGGAATGATATATAGATATTACACTTGATCAAGAGCTTTTTTTGCAACTATTGAGGTGATCATATGATTTTTGTTCTTTATTTTGTTCATATGTTGTATTGCATTGATTGATTTACATCTGATGTCATCCTTGCATCCCTAGAAATAATTCCATTAGATTATAGTGTATGATGGAGGAGGCAATGGCAACCCATTCCAGTACTCTTGCCTGGAAAATCCCATGGACGGAGGAGCCTGGTAGGCTGCACTCCATGTGGTCGTTAAGAGTCGGACACGACTGAGCGACTTCACTTTCACTTTTCCTTTCATGCGTTGGAGAAGGAAATGGCAAACCACTCCAGTGTTCTTGCCAGGAGAATCCCAGGGACGGGGAGCCTGGTGGGCTGCCGTCTATCAAGTCGCACAGAGTCGGACACGACTGAAGCAACTTAGCAGCAGCAGCAGCATAGTGTATGATTCTTTTAATGTATACTTGAATTTGGTTTGCTAATATTCTTTTTGGTATTTTTGCATCCATTTACACCATGGTCAGGCTTCTCTGGTGGTTCAGATGTTAGAGAATCTGCCTACCATGCAGGAGATCCATGTTTGATCCCTGGGTCAGGAAGGATCCCTGGAGGAGGAAATGGCTACCTGCTCCAGTATTCTTGCCAGGAGAATTGTTTGGACAGAAGAGCCTGTCAAGATACAGTCCATGGGTCACAAAGAATCGGACACGACTGAGTGACTAACAAACACAAGGGTCCCTCTTGACATTCTTTAAATTTAAAATGTTATTTAACTGAAAAAGTACAATCAAAGGAAAAATTACACAAATAAAAGAGTCTTTAGAACAAAATGACAATAAAGCATAACAGATGAAAAAATATTCCAAATAATGACTTTTCATAAGAATTTTAGATCTTCAGAGGAATTCTCTTTAAACTGAATTTAACATGAAAGGTTTAATTTTAAATATAAACTATTCTGGTATTATATTTCTATGATGAGACTGAATTTTTTCTAATTTACGTAATATATTAGGGGAAAGGGTGTAGCGATTAAAATCATATTTCAAAATCATTTAAGGAATAAGCACTAAAATATATTGGGAAAGTAGCTATAAATAGAAGATGATCTCATACAGTTTAGACGACAGTACAGACGTATTGAGTGAGTGTTTTCAAATTTATTTATTTTTAATCGAGAAATAACTGCTTTACAATGTTTAGTTGCTTTCCCTCATACAACAACACGAGTCAGTTGTAAGTATATATATATATATCCCCTCTTTGGTGAGCCTCCCTCCCACTTCCCGCCATCCCACCCTTCTAGGTCATCACAGAGTACTGTGTTGGACTCCCTATATTATATAGCAACTTCCCACTAGCTACCTATTTTACATATGGTACTGGCTATGTTTCCGTGCTATTCTCTCAAATTGCCCCACCCTCTCCTACCATAGCTAGGCAGACAAGTCTTGCCTTTGCATCTGTGTAACTATTTCTGCCTTGGAAAAAAATTCACCAGTACAATTTTCCAAGATTCCATATGTATGCACTGGTATATTATATTTGTTTATCCCTTTCTGATTTAGTTCAGTCAGTATCAATGGCTCTAGATTCATCCGCCTCAGTTAAACTGACTTGTATTTGATCCTTTTGAGAGCTCAATAATATTCCATTGTGTATATGTTCCATAACATCTTTATCCATACATCCGCCGATGGACATCTTGGTTGCTTCCATGCCCTGACTGTGTAAATTGTGCTTTAATGAACACTGGGGTACATATGTCTTTTTTCAATTATTATCTCAGGGTATATGTCCAGGAAGGGATTGTTTGGTCATATGATAGTTTTATACCTAGTTTATAAAGAGACCTCCATAGAGTTCTCTTTAGTGGCTATATCCATTTCTATTCCCTCAAACAGTGCAAGAGGCTTCTCTTTTTCCCATTTCCTGTCCAGCATTTATTGCTTGTAGAATTTCTGTTGATGGTCTTTCTAACTGGCATGACATGATACCTCATGAAGTTTTGATTTGTATTTCTTTAATAATGGGCAGTGTTGATCATCTTTCATATGCATATTGGCCCTCTTAATGTCTTCTTTGAAGAAATGTCTGTTAAAGTATTCTGCTTACTTCTTAATTGGTTGTTGATTTTTCTCATATCGAACTGTATGATCTACCTGTAAGCTTTGAGATGAATCACTTTTCAGTTGCTTCATTTGCAATTATTTCCTCCCATACTGACAGTTGTCTTTTCATCTAGTTTATAGTTTTCTTTCCTTCCTGCTTAAATAGTTTGAAGTTTAGCTAAATGCCATTTGTGTTTTTTGTTTGTTTGTTTGTTTTTATTTCTATTACTCTAGGAGGTGTGTCAAAGAGGATCTTGCTTTGATATATGTCAAAGAGTGTTCTGCCTATGTTTTCCTCTAAGGTTTTATAGTTTCTGGCCTTACACTTAGGTCTGTAATCAATCTTGCATTTACTTTTGTGTATAGTGCTAAGAAGTGTTCTAATTTGATTCTTGTACATATAGCTGTCCACTTTCCCCAGAACCACTTATTGAAGAGGCTCTCTTTTCTGTCTTTTATCCACATTATATGCATGCCTCCTTTGTGAGAGAAAAGGTACCTATAGGTGCATGAGTTTATCTGTCAGCTTTGTATCTTGTTCAATTGGTTTCTATTTCTGTTCTTGTGCCAGTACCATACTGTCTTGATGACACTCGCTTTGTAGTATCGTCTGAAGTCAGAAAAGTTGATACCTCTAGTTCCACATTTCTTTTTCAAGATTGCTTTGGCCATTAGGGGTCTTGTTTTTTCTCATACAAATTATTAAATTATATGTTATAGTTCTTTGAAAAATGCCATGGGTAATTTGGTAGAGAAGAATTTAATCTGCAGATTTCTTTGGGTATTACAGTCATTTTCACAATATTGATTCTTCCAGTTTGAGAACATCATATACCTTTCTGTTTGTATCATCTTTGATATTTTTCCTCATGCAGCATTCCTTGCTGCATACACATGTTTTGTCTCTTTAGATAGGTTTATTCCTAGGTATTTTATTTTTCTTGCAGTTGTGAATGATACTGTTACCTTAATTTCTATTTCTGATTTTTTATTGATGTTGTATAGGAATGCAATGGATTTCTGTGTATTAATTATGTGTCCTGTGCTTTACTAAATTCATTGAGTAGCTCTTGTAATTCTCTGGTTGTATCTTTAGGGTTTTCTATAGAAACAGGTCATCTGCAAACAATGAGAGTTTTACTTCTTGTTTTATAGTCTGGATTGTTTTTTATTTCTTTTTCTTGTCTGATTGCTCTGGCTGTGACTTACAAACCTATATTGTATAATAACAGTGAGAGTAGGCACCCTGGTCTTGTTCCTGATCTTAGAGGAAACACTTTCAGGTTTTAACCATCAGGAATAATGTTTGCTGTGAGATTGTCTTATATTACCTTTATTATGTTGAGGTAGGCTCCTTCTGGAGCCTATTTTCTGGAACATGCCCATTTTCTGGAGTTTTTTTTTTTTAATCATAAATTGGTGTTGAATTTTGTCAAAAAAATTTTTTCTGCTCCTACTGAAATCATCATATGATTTTTATCTTTCAATTTGTTAATATAGTGTATCAAATTGTTTGATTTGCATATAGTGAAAAATTTACACACCCTGGGATAGCCTCCACTGGGACTTGGTGTGCCATCCTGTTAATGTAGCATTGTTTTTTTTTTTTCTTCTAGTGTTTTGTTCAAGATTTTTGTATCTATGTTCATCAGTGATATTGGCTTTTTATTTTCTTCTTTGTGTGGTATTTCTGTTGGTTTTGTTATCACCGTGATGGCGGTCTCACAGAATGAGTTTGGGAATTTCCCCCTGCTTGCAGTTTTAGAAAGACTTTGATCAGGATGGGTGTTATCTCATCACTAAACCTTCGATAGCATTCACCTGTGAAGCCCTGGGCTTTTGTTCATTGTAGACTTTTGATCACAGTTAGTAGTGGTTGTGATTAATTATTCATATACAGAACTTGTGAAGAGTGATAGTGACAGGCTCACTCCCAAGGAAAAATGGTTCCAATTTACACTTCACATCCCAAGAGAGGCACTTTGTCTTCAAAAGGAAAGTATTTAGTCATAAAAATAAGGACAGTTTTATCTGCATGCCACCCATGAGTTGTGACATAGTGATCACATATTGAAATGATAATATTTTGTGTATGCTGGATTAAAATATGATTTGAATATTAATTTCAACTGCTTCATTTTGCTTTTTAAATGTGGATACTAGAAAATTTAAGATTTTATATGGAACTTGAATTTGTAGTTCACATTACCCTCCATGGAAAGCTTTGGCCTAGAACGGAAGCCAGGTCAAAGTGACCTAATGACCATCAGGCTGGGAGCTGGGCACACCTTTGCCCATACAGAGTTAGACTATCCCCATTAGAGCCATGTGTGATTGAACTGGTTGTGGGCGTATAGAATCCTTGAGTGTAGTTTGTCTTCACAAAATTTTCATCGTTTTTTTTTTTTTTGGTTCTGACCAAATCTTGGTGGTTTTTGATTGATGACCGAACAAACAGGCCTGGAGTGCACTTCCTGTTAAGTGTATCTGAGCTGGGGCTTCCCAGGTGACTCTAGTGGTCAAGAACTCATCTACCAATGTAGGAGACATTAGAGACTCAGGCTTGATCCCTTGGTCGGGAAGATCCTCTGGAGGAGGGCACGGCAATTCACTCCAGTATTGTTGCCTGGAGAATCCATGGACAGAGAAGCCTGGTGGACTATAGTTTATGGGGTCACACAGCATCAGACATGACAGAAGCGACTGAGCACACACACGTATTTGCAGTTGAATGATGACAGCAGATTGAGACATGTCAGTGGAGGCAGAATGGTGGTGGAATGAGGGTGAGTTGAGAAAGGTTCTGGTTTCTGAAGCTGTACTGTGTTGTCCTTTTATGTTCTTCTTTTTCTTTCTTTAGTTTTAAGATTGCATGTTGGTGGTGGCAGGACAACACTGATTGTGTTTGCTAGAAGATGTCCTCATTAATTTAGATTTTAGAGACCAAAATTAAGGAGGGTGCACTATGCAATATGGAATAGGCAAGTGAATATTTCATCAGCCAAGTTCAATCTCTGAAAGCCTCCTGACTTCTGAAAACTATTTACAGGGCTAAATTATTGGAGGAGGGACATCTTTCTGTAACTGCCAATATCTTAGACTCTCATAGTTTTGAACTAGGATTGAAAATCTCTTTGATCATTCACTCCCTTCCTCCCCTATACTCCCTAACCTTCTGAAGTTTTGGGAAAGTCAAGAAACCTTAGTGAGAGCAAAGTAAATACAAATTTAAGAGCATGTAGAGTCCAAGGGCTTGGTCTAAGATTTAATAACCTCACCACCACACAGTTCCATTTACAATCTCTAAGCCAACCACATCAACCCAGAGAGTCGGTTCTTGCTGCAGGATCCAACTTCTGTCCATTTCCACTTTTCCAAGTGGTCTCATCACCCGCTGATCATATTGCCACAGTGTCCCCCAGGTACCTTGTCACCAGGTCGAGGAAATGATCCCCAAGATGTCAGGCCAGTGGGAAGTTGCTGCCACTCACCTTAGCAGCTGGCAGTCTGGTAAATCTGGTGATAACTTCACTAACCCTCAGCCTTCCCTGACTCTAGGTCTTCTCTTTGGCATTGTTCTTGTTAATTTGAGGACTTCTGTAGGACACGTATGACACATGGCTCTTCAGAAAGAGGAGCTGATGTCCTTGGCTGGCAGGATGAGGCATGGGGCTGTGTGCCAGGCTCCATTTTCTGAGAAGGAGAATGCCTCACTTCTAGCTTCCTTGAGCTCTCAGGCCCAAAGGAGACAGACAAAGAGTGTAGAAATGGTGGTAGGTGCTGAGCAGGAAAACTATGTGAGAAGGTGTTGCTACTGGCTGTGTCCCGTCTCTCGTGGGTAGTCCAGGCTCACCTGGAGAGGGAAGAGTCGGACATGACTGAGTGACTGAACTGAACTCAACTAGGGCAACGGCATCTGGCTTAGAGTTCTTCCAGGTGAAGCTGGAGGTTTGCCAGAGGCTTATCCCCTAGAAAAGGGAATTCCACCCACTGCAGTTTCTTGCCTAGAGAACTCCATGGAAAGAGGAGCCTGGTGGGCTACAGTCCATAAGTTCACAAAGAGTTGGATATGATGGAGCATCTACCACCACCATCATACACAGTCATTGGCCCTTGTCCAAGACCAACAGGTCTAACTCCCCTCAGCCCCTGGCACCCTTTTTCTACTTTGTCTTTGCAGTAGACTTACATGAACACTTCATAGTGGAAACATAGAATGTCTGTCCTTTTGTGTCTTGTTTGTTTCACTTAGCATAGTAACTTCAAAGTTAACTCACTTTGCAGCACGTTTCAGAATTTCTTTAGTTGTTAATAATATCACATAGGTTCAACATCATGTACTATCTTGGAATTACAGATTAAAATCGTGACATATCACACCACAACTTTTAGGACTGCTAAACTCCAAATATATGATTAAACCAATCACTGGAGGCTGAGCAACAATAGGAACTATCCCTCATTGCTGGTGGTATGCAGGTACAGTCACGTTCTGAGGCAGTTTGGCAGTTCTTCCCCAAAGCTAAACAAGTCTCACCTTGGGATTTAAAATTCATGCTTTCAGTATTTAGGCAATTGCTCTGAAAATGCAAACAAGGATGTGATTATGCACAGCAGTTCTATTCAAAATGGTTATAAATTTTAAGAAATCATGATATCCTTCAGTAGATGAATGTGTAGGTAAATTGGGTTACATCCAAATCAAGGGGGTAAGAACACGTCACCCTAAGATATGTCTCTGACATAGGGTTATTTTGCTCTGTTTAATTCAATAAAATAAAAGAAGAAAAGCTGAGTAGAAGTTGTCCTTTTTTATTTTAAGGTGTATTAATTTATTTTTGGCCATGCTGAGTCTTCGTTGCTTTGAGAGGGCTGTTTCTAGTTTTGAAGGGTGGGGGCTACTCTTGTTGCATAGCACAGGTTCCTGGTGTGCAGGCTTCAGTAGTTGTGGTGCATATGTTTAGTAGCTGTGACTCCCAGGCTCTAGAATGCTGGCTCAGTAGTTGTGGTGGATGAGTTTAGCTACTCTGAGGCATGTGAGATGCTCCTGGACCAAGAATCAAACCCTATCCCATGCATAAGCAGGCAGATCCTTAACCAGTAGAACACCAGGGGAGCCCGAGGTTGCCCTTTTGTGAGTTACATTTACGTTTAGTAAGGAAGTCTCTGTAAGGGGATGTCCCTCTTTGCACCTGAAATAAGATAGTTACATCTCAAGGAACTCTTATCAGTGAAGAGGTTCTGACATAAATCTGCAGTCAATCATATGCTTGTTTACTGTGCTTTCCGTGATAACCAGCCATAACTGGCCTTCCCCTTTTCCCCAAGATCTTTCATATGTTTTTAGCTGAAGACAGTATTTAAGGTGATGGCTTTGGTCACTACAGGAAGTGACTCAGCTTTCTTTGGCGTCTCCCCCATATGCAAGAGGTATACATGTTATTAAACTTCTGTTCTCTCCTGATAATTTGGCTTCAATTATGGAGAAGGAAGGCTCAACCAAGAACCAAAAGGGCAGAGGGAGATGGTTTTTCCTCCTATACACATGCAAAGGAATAATACTCAACAGTGGACAGGAGTCAAAAGTCAGCCCTTGAAAGACAGGGAGACATGTTAGATGCATATGGCTAAGTAAAAGAATCCAGTCTGAAGAGGCTGCACACAGTATGACCACATTGATGACATTCTTGGAAAGGCAAAGCTACATAGATGTTAAAACAGATCCTGGGGTGGGGAATTTGAAGTGATCCTTTAAATGGATTCCTGTAGATATGCATTTGCTAACCATGTAATTTCATATAGTCCAAGGGGTCAATCACGATCTATTCAAATTTACTTTTTTAGGCTACAGGAGTGCATAGAATGGAATGCCAAATACAACAGAATCTAACTGTATTAGAAATGCATGGAAAAACTTCATCATAGAGGATGGGGAAAAGGTGCTGACCTAAATGAACTTTAGAAATGAACAGAATCTCTAGACTAAAGGCAAAATGGACCATACATAGGCAGTAGGCTTTGTTTTATGGAGTTGTTCCCACAGTGTGAAAGTGAAAGTCACTCAGTCCTGTCTGACTCTTTGTGACCCCATGGACTGTATAGTCAATGGAATTCTCCAGGCCAGAATACTGGAGTGGGTAGCCTTTCCCTTCTCCAGGGGGTCTTCCCAACCCAGGGATCGAACCTGGGTCTCCCACATTGCACGTGGATTCTTTACCAGCTGAGCCACAAGGGAAGTGTAGTAGCTAACAATCTGAAACCACTGTTTATGTAATCTGGAAAGGTACAATGCACAGATAAATGGCAGATGGTGGGAGCCTGGTTCCTCACTGTGGGAGTGGAAGTTATGGATAAGCAAGGGGAGATAAGAGATATAGATAAGCCCTCCACATCCTAGATCTAGGCTTCCTTGGAGGATGGTGTGGGGAGTTGACTACCTGGGAAAATGCACAGATCTTCATACCTGGAATGCCATGCAGATGTAGTACCCTCACACACTATCATTCCACCCACATTAGCTGGAAATGAGGTAGAAGAGAGGCCCCAGACTGAGAACCTGGAGGCTCTCCTATGTGGACAGACACTACAAGATGAAGACAATAGCAGGAGGGAAAAGGAGCTGATCCCTGTTAAGATAACAGATAAAAGACCACAGAGTCCTCATTCTCAAGGTCGAGGAAACCTTTTCCACTACACATGTGAAGACAAGCTTCAAAGGGTCAAAGGGCGAGAGGGAACCACCTTAGAGTCAGTAAGTGACATCAACTAACCTTAGGCTTCCTTGCTAGAACCTGACTTGGCTAAGATATGCACACACATGGGAAGAACCCTGAGATAGACCAAATGTGGACTCAGAACCAGGCAGAGCAAGATGACTGGCCAGAAAACTTGAAAGAAACACTGCATATAAGTGATTTAAGCAACCACAATGGTGAAACCTCTTTCTGAGTGCACCATTTTGTCTATTCACACATAGTGTTTTTCGTCCTAATAAGCACTGTACTTGTTTCAATACTGTCTGCTTCTTTGCGGAAATTCATTTCTATAAAGCCACTCAGCCAGGGCCTGGTCAATGACAACTGGTCTAGCGGTAAGGATTCAATTCTTTCACTGTCATTACATGACTGCATTCTCTGGCTCAGAACAGAAATCCTCATTCAGACAATGCTGGCCAAGGCTTCCTAAGACCAAAAACACTCAGATTCTTTTAAGACATGCTCATGTCTCGGCAGATACAGGAGTAAGAGGGTCCTGCTACCCCAAAGCCATCCTGAAATCCAGGCCCTGAGAAGTGGAACCATGATGGCGGTGTCTGTGCCTCTGATCAGCAGGTGAAAAGGAAGAGGTCCGGTCCTGAGGGCAGAGATTGCCTTAAATATGTGAGCCATGGTGCCCTGATGGAACTTATTCCTGGGGTGGACATGGGCATAACTACCTTGTTTCTTTTTTTAATCCAAGCCCCTCTGATGAGGCTAATGAAGGGCTAGGCCCAGAAAACTGGTGGTGTCGCAAACTCTGACACAATAGCATTACAAGGAACAAGAGTATATGCTTCAGAACATTCTAAAATGAGGGCGAGAAGAGTGAAAATCAGAGAGGTGAACCTGATGAGCTTTTCCTACAAAGTGCACGTTTACACTCAGATTTCAGGGTTTTTTGTTTGTTTTGGGTTTGTTTTGGCCATACTGCTTGCTGGATATCAGTTTCCCAACCAGGGATTGAACTCTGGTCACAACAGAGAAAGAGTCAAATCCTAACCATCATGCTACCAGGCAACTCTCTCATCATTGATTTTAGCTATCCCTCCGGCCACCCCCCAAAAATGGACTTTTAGCAGCAACTAAGACACCATTTTTCAGAGTGCATCATGAAAAACGCTGGGCTAGATGAAGCACAAGTCAGAATCAAGATTGCCAGGAGAAGTAACAATAACATCAGATATGCAGATGACACCACCTTTATGCCAGAAAGCAAAGAACTAAAGAGTCTTTTGATGAAAGTGAAAGAGGAGAGTGAAAAAGTTGGCTTAAAACTCAACATTCAGAAGATTAAGATCATCGCATCTGGTCAGATCACTTCATGTTAAATAGATGGGGTAACAGTGGAAACCGTGACAAATTTTATTTTCTTGTGCTCCAAAATCACTGCAGATGGTGGCTGCAGCCATGAAATTAACAGACACTTGCTCCTTGGAAGAAAATTTACGACCAACCTAGACAGCATATTAAAAATCAGAGACATGATTTTGCCAACAATGGTCCATCTAGTCAAAGCTATGGTTTTTCCATAGTCATGTATAGATATGAGAGTTGGATTATAAATAAAGGTGAGTGCCGAATAATTGATGGTTTTGAACTGTGGTGTTGAAGAAGACCCTGAGAGTCCCTTGGACTGGAAGGAGATCCAACCAGCCCATCTTAAAGGAAATCAGTAGTGCATATTCATTGGAAGGACTGATGCCAAAGCTGAAACTCCAGTACTTTGGCCACCTGATGCAAAGAACTGACTCATTTGAAAAGACACCGATGCTGGGAAAGGTGGGAGGAGAAGGGGATGGCAGAAGATGAGATGGTTGGATGGCATCACTGACGTGATGAACGTAAGTTTGAGTAGGCTCCAGGAATTGGTGATGGATAGGAAAGCCTGTCATGCTGCAATCCATGGGGTCGCAAAGAGTCGGACATGACTGAGCCACTGAACTGAACTGTTTATAACAGTTTTACTTAAAATATCAAAACTTTGTAGGAAAGGAAGCAATTGTTCAACAGATGAACAGTTTATGTCTGAACAATTCAGAAGTAGCTTAATAAATGAATGAACTGCAGATACACTTAAAATTTGTGAATATCAAAACATTATGCCTAGAGATCAAAGATGACACAAACAGATGGAGAGATACACCATGTTCTTGGATTCAATGAATCCATATTGTGAAAATGACTCTACTACCCAAAGCAATCTAGAGAGTTGTAAGGTAGCATTTAACAGAAGGCTTTCGGTATGCTGTTTTCAGTCTTGCATAAATCCTTTGTTCCTCATTAGCACCTGAATGCAGGCGCTGGAGGAGGCCCACGCAGTTCCCAGAATAATAACAACTTATGCATCTCGTTCATATGGAAAGCAGCTTTTCCATACGGTGAAAAGCAGCCATTTACAACTCTCTTCCCTCCTGATATGGAAAGTAACTTTTGCAATCCCCTCCCTTGAAAATGATTCTAGCCTCAAGCTTCCTGAATAACTTGTAAGATTTTTTTTTTATCCCTGTCTCTGCTAAAAAGGGCTATCTTGTAAGTGAGTATATATGCTGCTGCTGCTGCTAAGTCGCTTCAGTCGTGTCCGACTCTGTGCGACCCCACAGATGGAAGCCCACCAGGCTCCCCCATCCCTGGGACTCTCCAAGCAAGAATACTGGAGTGGGGTGCCATTGTCTTCTCCAGAGAGTATATATATATATGAATAAATGCCTTTGTTCTATCAGAACACCGGTCCCCATGTCTTTCCTCATTTTGTTCGCTCTTTCTCTCTCTCTCTCTCCCCCTCCCTTTCATGCTGCTTCCACGGAGTACAGGTGTCCACCATGTCGACTTACTTGCCCAGGCTTTCAAGACCTCTTCGAGAGAGTGCCCTGAGCCTACGTAGACAGTGTTAGCTCTTTGTCCGAGAGTTATATTGGCATACTGTGTAAACCAGGGAATATCAGCCTCTTTTCTTCCTTCTTTCACTTTCTTATCGGTCGACTCTGTACCCCCAAGTTCTGGTCTATTAAAGAACCACACCAGAGAGTCAATGGAATCCCTGTCAAGCTACCAATGGCAGTTTTCACAGAATTAGAACAAAAATTTTTACAATTTGTATGGAAACACAAAAGCTCCCGAATAGCCAAAGTCATCTTAAGGATGAGAAATGAATCTGGAACAATCAGCCTCCCTCACTTCAGACTATATCACAAAGCTACAGTAATCAAGATAGTATGGCATCGACACAAGAACAGAAATAAAGATCAATGGAGGCTGAAACATAGAAGAAGACCTTGATGTCTTCCAAAGAAGACATCAGTTCAGTTCAGTTCAGTCACTCAGTCGTGTCCGACCCCATGGGACCCCATGAATTGCAGCACGCCAGGCCTCCCTGTCCATCACCATCTCCCAGAGTTTACCCAAACCCATGTCCATCGAGTTGGTGATGCCATCCAACCATCTCATCCTCTGTCGTCCCCTTCTCCTCCTGCCCTCAGTCCTTCCCAGCATTAGGGTCTTTTCCAATGAGTCAACTCTTCACATGAGGTGGCCAAAGTATTGGAGTTTCAGCTTTAACATCAGTCCTTTCAATGAACAACCAGTAGTGATCTCCTTTAGAATGGACTGGTTGGATCTTCTTGCAGTCCAAGGGACTCTCAAGAGTCTTCTCCAACACCACAGTTCAAAAGCATCAATTCTTCGGCGTTCAGCTTTCTTCACCGTCCAACTCTCACATCCATACATGACCACTGGAAAAACCATAGCCTTGACTAGACGGATCTTTGTTAGCAAAGTAATGTCTCTGCTTTTATATATGCTATCTAGGTTGGTCATAACCTTCCTTCCAAGGAGTAAGCGTCTTTTAATTTCATGGCTGCAGTCACCATCAGCAGTGATTTTGGAGTCCCAAAAAATAAATTCTGACACTGTTTCCCCATCTACTTCCCATCAAGTGATGGGACCAGATGCCATGATCTTAGTCTTCTGAACGTTGAGTGTTAAGCCAGCTTTTTCACTCTCCTCTTTCACTTTCATCAAGAGGCTTTATAGTTCTTCTTCACTTTCTGCCATAAGGATGGTGTCATCTGCATATCTGAGGTAATTGATATTTCTCCCGGCAATCTTGATTCCAGCTTGTGTTTCTTCCAGCCCAGCGTTTCTCATGATGTACTCTGCATAGAAGTTAAATAAGCAGGGTGACAGTATACAACCTTGACGTACTCCTTTTCCTATTTGGAACCAGTCTGTTGTTCCATGTCCAGTTCTAACTGTTGCTTCCTGACCTGCATACAGGTTTCTCAAGAGACAGGTCCGATGGTCTGGTATGCCCATCTCTTTCAGAATTTTCCACAGTTGTGATCCCCATAGTCAAAGACTTTGGCATAGTCAATAAAGCAGAAATAGATGTTTTACTGGAACTCTCTTGCTTTTTCAATGATACAGCAGATGTTGGCAATTTCATCTCTGGTCCCTCTGCCTTTTCTAAAACCAGCTTGAACATCTGGAAGTCCACAGTTCACATATTGCTGAAGCCTGTCTTGGAGAATTTTGAGCATTACTTTATTAGCATGTGAGATGAGTGCAATTTTGCGGTAGTTTGAGCATTCTTTGGCATTGCCTTTCTTTGGGATTGGAATGAAAACTGATCTTTTGCAGTCCTGTACAGATGGCCAAAACCCATGAAAAGATGCTCAGCATCACTCACTATTCTGTCAGTACTAGAGAAATGCAAATCAAAACGACAAATGTGGTATTACCTCACACCAATCACAATGGACATCAACAAAAATCTACAAGCAATGCAGGAGAGGATGTAGAGAAAAAGGAACCCTCTTGTGCTCTTGCTGGGAACACACATTGATATAGCCACTATGGAGGGCAGTATGGAGGTTCCTTAAAAATCTGAAAATAATACTGCCATATGACACAGCAGTCCCACTACTTGACAATACCCTGAGAAAACCATAATTTGAAAAGACACATGCACCCTACTGTTCATGGGGTCACAAGGAGTCAGACAAGACTGAGCAACTAAGCACAGCATGTGTGTGTGTGTGTGTGTGTGTGTGTGTGTGTGGAATCTAGAAAAATGGTACTGATAAATCTATTTACAGAGCAGAAACAGCATAAGACATAAAAAACGAACTTGTGGACACAGCAAGGGAGGGAGAGAAGGGGACGAACTGAGAGACTAGCATTGACGTATATACATTACCATGTGTAAAATGGTAGCTAGTGGAAAGCAGCAAATTAGCACAGGGAGCTCAGCTTGGTCCTCTAGGATGACCTAACATGGAATGAAGGGTGGAGGGAGGATCAATAGGGAGGGGTATATACACATACAAATGATTCATTCATTTTACAGCAGAGACTAATTCAGCATTGTAAAATAACTATAACCCAATTAAAAATAAGGAGAAAGAAAGAACAAATGAAAATATGAATATCTGGCACTCCCCTGCTGGTCCAGTGCTGAAAATTCCATGATCTTGATACAAGGATCCCAGATTCCTGTGCTAGTCAGGGAACTAGATCCCACATGCTACAGCTGAGACCCAGAGCAACCAAATAAAAAACTAAATTAAAAAATACAAACATCGCAGACAGCATAAATAAACAACATGTTATGCATATATTTCTAACGAAAGTTATAAAGAATGGGTCCATTTCCTTTTAAGGAAAAGGCTTGAACTTTTAGAGAAATACATTAAAGAAATTTAAATAAATTAAGGAAATTTAAAAACAAACAAAAAGCAACCGAAAACTTACTATGCCAAACAAAAGATGTCAGACATAAAGAAAAATACATGATCCGATTTGTATGAAATCCGAGAAAAGAAGAACTAATCTCTGGAGATCAGCAGATTATTGGATGCTTGGGGTTGATTGAAGTGGTTGGGAAAAGGACAAGAGAATATTTCGAGTAATGGATGTATTCGGTATCTGTTACATATGTAGGTAACCCTGAAACAACACAGGTGTGAACTGCACAGGTCCTCTTACACCTGGATTGTTTAGATGAATACATACTATGACATGACCCATGGTTTTTGAATCCACAGATGTGAAACTGAGGCTACAGAGGGCAGACTGTAAAGTGTAGACATAATTTTTGGCTACATGGAGGGCCTTAATACTGTTTTGCTTTCAAATAACTAAATTTTCTAAAGGGAATGGAGCTTAGAGGTATAAATTGTTACTATCATCTCCACCTGCCTACTTCCCATCTTCATGTTGGTATCTAAGAGATGCCTCAACCTCAGGCAAGTCCACAGCCATGAGTTGTCACTTCCCATCTGTTCCTCCAGGATCCTCCCCCATAGCCGTCACCGCTTCTTATTTCTCAGGCCCAAACAACAGTGTCATTCTTGGCTGTTTCATTTTCCACCAATTCCAGATATGAAGATATGCTGCTGCTGCTGCTAAGTTGCTTCAGTCATGTCCTACTCTTCACAGCCCCATGGACTGCAGCCTACCAGGTTCCTCCGTCCATGGGAGTTTCTAGGCAAGAGTACTGGAGTGGGTTGCCATTGCCTTCTCCAACCCATATATGAGCACTTGGTTTATTACACTACTAGTACCAGTCAGTAGTGAAGTGGATTTTAAGCCAATGGTGCTTTATTAACTGCCCACATGCTGCTGCTGCTAAGTCGCTTCAGTCGTGTCCAACTCTATGCAACCACATAGACGGCAGCCTACCAGGCTCCCCCGTCCCCGGGATTCTCCAGGCAAGAATACTGGAGTGGGTTGCCATTTTCTTCTCCAATGCATGAAAGTGAAAAGCGAAAGTGAAATCACTCAGTCGTGTTCAACTCCTAGCGACTCCATGGACTGCAGCCTACCAGGCTCCTCCATCCATGGGATTTTCCAGGCAAGAGTACTGGAGTGGGTTGCCATTGCTTTCTCTGAACTGCACATGTAGATGGAATAAAATCAATCCAACAAAGTCAGTTCCAAGTGAACAGTGGCTCTAAATGGGAAGGTAAGAAAACCTGGAAGAAGACACAGGGGGATATCTTCATGATCTTGGGTAGGTAAAAATCCAAGGACAGGAAATCGTATCTGCTTTGTTTATGCCACATCTCCAGTGTAGATGCCCAGTATTAACAGAAAGAACATAAAGGAAATTTCAACACCGTTTGGAGATACCTACACACATGCAAGTACTAGAGTCATTTTGAAGACATACACTGTTCTTAATGATCAGATTGAATGTTAGAAGTGTCACTTCTTATTAGTCTAACATCTAATGCAATCCTAATTAAATAACATTCAGATTGATTTTCAGGATAAACTGAGTCTAAGCTTCACACAGAAAAACTGAGCAAGAATTCCTAAGGAAACCTCTGAGGGAGAAAAATCAGGTCAAGCGATGAGGTGTGATAAGGCCTACCAGGAGATGAGACAGATTTTAAAGCCATGATTATTATCATTTTGTTGAATAATCCAGGCCACTGTATAGTACAAGGTGCATTACTGGCTCATGAACCACCACTAAAAATACTGCCTATTCTTAAGGTTCTGACTTGTTAGGTGCCTCCCAATTCAGAGATCTCAGAAGTGTGAAGACACATGTGCCTTGTACTGGCCTTGATGCATGGATTCTCATAGAGATGAAGAGAACAATGAAAAAGCCAGATATAGACTCCCAAATAATGCATAATTTTAGTACAAGATTAACATAATGTTTCAGATAGTTGGGAAAAGGGAGATCTTTTCTTGACTGATAGTGAGAAAACTAGGTAGTCATCTAGGAAAAAATATTCTTCTCTCACACTTTATACACAGACACACACACCTCCTACAACTGGACCAAAGATGTGCAACCAAAAGCCAAGAGACAAACAGTTGTGTAGAAGCCAAGGGATAACAATTATTACATCCTCAGAATAGGAAAGGCCTTTCCAAATATGCAGAGTCTACAAGCCACACAAACTGATAATCTGACTGCATAAAAACGAAGCCCAGTGGTGAGGCCAACCCTATCACAGAACTGAAGTGCAAACCCAAAAGGTAAGATTGGAGGTAGGCTAGCTCCTAGCCCCAGCCCGTCCTGTTTTCAGAGTCCTCATTGTCCCCAGAACCCCACCCACATGGCTGGTGTTGTTCCAATTTATATGGGACCTCAGTCAGTTCCTAGAAGAAGAGGGTCACTTTATATAGAAAGCAGATTGAATGGTGTCCCCGAAAGATGTGTGCCCCAGAATCTGTGAAGGGATCTTGTCTGAGAAAAGGGTCTTTGATATCAATAGACTTGCTCAAGAAAGGGCTGGTACAAACCATCGATTTGTTTATTTTTTTTCCAAGGAAATGATGTGTGAAGGGCAATAAATCAAAACTCAGTAAGTCAAGACATGCCTGCACTTAGTGTAGCCTAGAAGGATGCCTCGTTGTCCCCTAGCCAGTGACCTCACAGAACAGGGTTATCCAGCATTGCAACTTCAAAATCTCTTGGAGCTGGCCTGTGCTCTGCCTCCTCTAATGTCCTACAAGCTATTCTGCTTTTAAGGGACTCTTAAAGTAACAGCTCTATTGAGATAAAATTCATATTAACATGCAATTCATCAATTTAGAGCTTACAATTCAGTGTTTTTTTATTATATTCAAAAATAGCCATTACACTATGTAATTTCAGAAACTCATCACCTCAAGGTGAAAACCAGGGATTTCCCTGGTGGGCCAGTGGTTGAGAGTTCACCTTGCAACTCAGGGGACTCAGGAACTGGAATCCCACATACCATGAAGCTGCTGGGTCTGTGCACCACAACTGCTGAGGCCTGCACACTCTAGAGGCCATGTGACACAACTGGAGAGTCTGTGCACCACAGCAAGGGGTCTGGCAAAATGCAGTGAAGATCCAACATGCAGCAACTAACACTCGACGAAACCAAATACTTAAAATTAAAAAAAAGAAACATCATACTTAAGAGTGTTTAAAATTTTAATATTTTTATAGAAAAATTTTTAAATTCTAAGGTACTCTACAATTTCAAAAGTTTCACACGTGATTTCACCTAATCTCCTATATTCCCATAATAACGTTTTTCTTTATCCCCCACCCCATATTATTCTCCCCACCACTATATTTTATAGATATATAAAATCATGAACTCTGAAAAATAATTGCAAAACACACACACACACACACACACACACACACTGATGCAATGTGCCATCTTAACAGGGCAGGGTGATCCTTGATTCCCCTAGTGATTAGTGAGGCTGAATATCTTTAACTTGTTGGACATTTGTGTGTCTTTGTTAAATGTGTATTTAACTATTTCGTGCATATTCCAAACAGGTTGTTTATGTTCGGATTTAGGAGTTCTCAATGTTTAAGGTATAAATCCCTTATAAGATGTGATTTTATCACACTAGACTTAACGTTGGGGTTGCTCAGCATGGTCAGTGGTCACTATGGACTCAGCCCCTCCTCTGTGCTCACATCCCCTTTCCTCACAGAAACATACATGGTTCACTACAGAGAACCCTCTGAGGCACTTGTGTACTAGAAACTGGCAATGGCCAAATGCGAGGAGAAGACACAGAAAAGGAAACCTGCCTCTGGGGCACTCCACAAACTGCCAAAAATCTGAAGGCCTTGCTACCTGAGATTTTGAAAAATGCTTCTTAATATGCAAATGGAGAGAGGAGGCCCATTGGGGCTATTTTTCAAGCATTGGGAAAGTAAGTTGGACCCCTGCCTCACAAAACATAACCAAAGCAATTAGACACATAGTAAGAACCAACACTTGAAGGGAAAACTTGATAAACTTTACAATTTTTGATGAGTGAATATCTTTATTTTTACTTGAGGTAGTATGGATTTTTAAAGATTTGTTAGTTTAAGGTGTACAGCAAAGTGATTCAGGGATTCAGTGTCTCAGGTGCTTCCTTGGACAAAATTCACTCAATTTGAGGGGCCCCTGGGCCATGCCCTCTACTCAGAACAGGCAATGATCCTGAAAACACAGAGCAGCATGTGGTGGTGCTTGTGGGTATTTTTTTGACTGAATCAATTATTCTAACATGACACACAAAAGAAGCCTAGATGCTAGGAGGGGATCTCCAAACCTATCTTCAAACAGGAGGCCTTTCTCCCTTGAACGTGGGTGCATGAAACAGGGCTTGGGAAGGGAAGAGGTGTGTCATGAATATTTTGTCTGCAGAGGACAAAACAGTGTGTAGCGAAGATGTGCAGGGTCGTCTCAGGACACTGGGCACACGGACACAGTGACTGGACTCTCGGCACTGCTCTTGGGGCATCACACTATCTCCACCCATGACACAGGGTGAACAGCTCCCACGTGTCCTGGAGAGTATGGTCACATGACCTGGACCTGTCCAGGTGTGTTCCATCCTTCCTGGCCACCGTGATTCGCACAGGACTGAGGTGGTGACCAATTGGGGCCCAGGGGCACGCTACACGCAAAAATCAAGGGGAAGAGGGGCTCTAGTTCGGCTGGAAGGGGCGGGGCCAAGTGAGGTCAGGCTACAGCAGTGGGAGGAGTGTGAGGTCGGCCTGGGGCAGTTGGTGACCTTCCTACTCCCGTCAGGGCAGAGCCGCTGGCCTAAGAATGAGGGCACTGCTGAGCCCAGGGACTGAGAGCCCCGGTTCCTGCTGGGGTCTGGAGCTCCACCTGAGACTTGAAGGAAGTCATCTGCCTGTGAGTCCTCTCCTGCTTATCTGTCAGCTTGTTTGAACCCCGCTGGGTTTTCTGTCCAGCAGGCTAAGTGGAGACCGAGGAAAGGCAAGTGTGTGGGTTTTGGCTGGCTTCAGGGAAGAAATGCAAGATGACACTGAGAGACTCCAGTCTAATCTGGATTCAGGTGATATCTCTTGAACGTGAAGTGAAAAGTCCCTCAGTCGTGTCCGAGTCTTTGAGACCACATAGACTATATGATCCATGGAATTCTGCAGGCAAGAATACTGGAGTGTGCAGCCTTTCCCTTCGCCAGGGGATCTTCCAAACCCAGGAATCGAACCCAGGTCTCCCACATTGCAGGGAGATTCTTTACCAGCTGAAGCAGAAGGGAGGCCCAAGAATACTGGACTGGGTAGCCTGTCCCTTCTGCAGGGTACCAGGATTGTTGACCCTGGAATCAATCTGGGGTCTCCTGCATTGCAGGAAGAGTCTTTACCAGCTGAGGTATCAGGGAAGCCCAATATCTCTTAAGGCCAGATATTAATTTTAGGATTACCCTAATGAGTCTTCACAGGATTAAGGTAGCAACCTGCTAAGGTAGCAATCGATGTCCTTATTCTAGAGGAAAAAACTGAGGCTCCAAGAAGGGGGTAACCCAGCTATAGCAAGGAAGTGTGTACCCAGACAAAACCCCCAGATCCTGCTGTTAGAACTCAGGGAAGCCACGCGGTGGCGCTTCTCTGTGTGACAGGGGCTAAGGCACCCAGCCCACACTGGGTACTGTGGGGACCTGACTTGGTAACTGCTGTCTGGCAGCTATGAGACTCACAAAAGCAGTTTGCACTAAAGAGAAGAAGGGCACCTCCCTTCATCCATCCCACCACACCTTTCAGGTACTCCCACACCCTGCCCCCTATCTCTTGCTTTGTGAGGAAATTGAAGTCATGCTCATGTGTCCACATTGGCTGTCCACTGTTCGTGGGCTACCAACTGGAGCTGCTACAGGAGAGGCCAAGAGCCTTTGCCACAGAGTACCTCTCTTTCCTTTCACCATGGGGGCCCTCCTCCACACTTGCACACCAGAGGCCTTTTCTGAGACATGCGGGAACCCTCCCTCAGTTTGCAACATGTTGTATCCATCACTATACTTACAATGCCTCCTTTGAAATTCAGCCCATGAGCTTCTTTGCCTGCATCATGGTCCATCTGGCTGCCACGGGAGGGACAGAGCTGACTGTGAATTCAAAACTCAGATCTGATAGCTGGGAATCTGTGTATAAAGGACCTGATCATTCACCCTGTAGAGGCTGTAGTAGGCTCCAGGGGCCCAGAACCAAGGCTTGGGCCAAAGTGATGCCCGGGGAGGCTTCTGGCTATAGTGGGGCTGGGGTGAGTTTCTTGATTTTCTGAAGGCCCACTGTGTTCAGGTTCGTGGTGCATAGGGAAGAGAAGGTGGAGTCCTGCCCTGGAGGTGGTCTTAGCTCATGGATGAGCCAGACAGGCAGGCAGGTCCTGAAAGCACCTTAGCTGCCTTCATGAGGGAGTGGCATGAGGGCAGAGGAAGAGACCCAGGTCTCCTCCCTTGTGTGGTGCCCAGGGCAGGTTGTCACCAGACTAAACACTTACCACGGTGATGACCATCACTGCTGTCTGCAAAGGTTTACACTGGTGTGTGTCTTTCTCTGAGCGGTCAGGCCATCTCTAAACTACACTGGCCATGGACATTACCTCTCCTTGGACCTTCACATGTTTCTTCTCTTCCTTACTGGACATTCACTTCCAAGAAGGTTTTGGGGCCATAAAATGTTGGGTTTTCACTAGCTTTGTCACATGAGGAACGTTTTTCTGGTTGTTGGTGTGGTTCGTTTTTCCAGCTCTTTCTTGGCTTATTCTGTGTATTTGTTTGTGCCACACAAAGAGCTCAGCATTTGCCTTCTGGCTGAGATGTCACACTTACAATAGCAATGCCTACCTGGAGATTCTGATCACATGTGCGGAAAGGGTGTCATTTTGCAGATGACATCTTGAAAGTACCTAGACTGTGCTTTCAGATACCCAAGGTTACTTCAAAAGAAATAAAAACAAGAATTCTCAAGTTTTGTCTTACAACACGTGGAGAGTCAGAAAAATCCCCTGGAGAAGGGAAAAGCTACCCACTCCAGTATTCTGGCCTAGAGAATTCCATGGACTGTAAAATCCATGTGGCTGTAGAGTCGAGCAAGATTGAGAGACTATAAATTTCACTTTCAGTCAGAAAAAAAATCCAGTTTTCTAGCATTTCAGTGATTGACATTGATTGGGGACACCCAAAGGATGGGGACAAATGGAGAAAGAAGACTAAAGGTTGTTAAGGTGTGAGGGTAACCGACAGGAAGGCCAGGGGTCTCCATATGGAGGAAATAGGCTGCAAGTGTCAGACATTTTTATCTCTTAAGCGGCAGGAGGAAACGAACTGGTGGTGTGTATATATATATATATATATATATTTCTCCTTCTCTATACAAATTTAAAAGGTTTCTCTTAAAATACTGTGTTGCCATAATGACACCTGATTCCACTTGAAGTTAACTATTTTCAAACCTTGAGTTAACCAATTCATTCTTCTTATGGAAACGTTTGTCTTAAGCTATGTTAATGTACTATGCATTTACCCCAAACCCTGTCTTCAAGTTGATTCCTCTTAATGGCTCAGAACAGACTTGACAAACAAGTATGTTATACTCAGACATTGTTCCCCTAATCTATGTAAACAAAACTATTTGTATGGTAATCTGCCTTTCTACACAATTCAAGTCAATCGGCTTATGGCCCAGGATGACTCCTCTGGTGTCAAGATTATCCCAAAATGCATCTTATGGATGTGGGGCCTGGTGCCATTCTGAGTTTTAAGGCATTCCTTTCTTTCATTAACAGACTGCTGATGACTATCTAACATTCAGCTAGGATCTATCAGGGGGTACTCTTTCTGCCCGCTTCTGATGCCTGTGTTAGAAGCTTTCTCTATCTCCTTTATACTTTAATAAAATTTTATCACACAAAAGCTCTGAGTGATAAAGCCTCGTCTCTGGCGCCGGATTGAATTCTTCTTCTCCGGAGGGCAAGAATCCCAGCGTTTTTTCGTGGTTCAGCAACAACCTTTCATCTTGAGGGCACACCCGGGATTCTTCAGGACAAGGTAAGGATTCTTGGAGCTCTAGTTCTTTGTTCTCCTAGTGAACACGTTTTCTGCAGTAGTTTACTAACTCTACGGTGTGCTTGTGTGAATGAATGAAATGCCCTGCACGAAGCAAGTGAGGAGCTCTGTTCTGCGGTTCTGCAGTGACCTCATACGGCTTATGGCAGAAACCTGTTGGGGGTTTATACCTACCTGCCAATGCCAAGAGGCACACAATGTCTCCTCTGTGGATTGACCAGAAATGGGCAAAGCATGTGAACCGAACTCTCCTTTCTCGATCAAACTTTTCAGTCTCTTTGACCATTTCATAACTCCTTGAGAATTAGATGTACTAACCTGTCTATCTTATCATAGACTTTCAAGAGACTTGTGATCTATACTATTACTGTGTACTGTTACTTAGGTCCCAAACTTGGATTGGTAGTCAGGAAACGCCTAGCCTCGCTAGGAATCGAAAGTTCAGAAGATAGATGGAGCTCTAGCTCCAAGAACATCTCTGAGGTTAAAGGTTACTCAGACTGGAACTACAATGTTTTATTTATCTATTTTTTCCTTTGGTAACACTGGCTCTTAGTGGACCAGAGGAAGCTCTTATACTGGTATGGTGACACTTGGAAGGAACACCTCAGTTTTATATTTTTATCGATCTTATCATGATCAGGAATATACTCAAGGTCATGCACAGGCACTCAGGTAACGAATGTTTCTCCCAGCAGTCTTAGCTTGGGAGGCATTCCGGAAGATTACTCTGATTGCAACCCTGGTGGCATCAGAGGCAAGCAAGGTTTTATTGGTGAGGAGCTGGACGTCAGTCAAGGATGCCATCAGGTCTACTCCTGTAGCATCCCCACCCCCTCTTGGTGATAGAACCAGGAGGGATGAGTACGGTGCCTGTGTCACTAAGGGACAGGCTAAGTCCGGCCAGGAAGGAAAAGCGTTGGTGTAAAGTCTGTCTGCAACCCCATCTAGAGCAGGGAGGGACACCTCCGGTAGAAAGATGGTGCTGGTCGCTTTTTTTCTCTTTTACAGATGGGAGCTAACAATTCCAGCCTCACTCTTTTGAACTGTATCCTGAAAAACTGGGATAGATTTGATCCCCAGGGCTTAAAGTAGACACACCTGGTCTTCCTGTGTGATACTGCATGGCTGCGGTACCCACTGGAGGATGACAAGCGGTGGCCAGTTGGAGGGTGTCTTAGGTATAATACTGTTTTACAATTAGACCGGTTCTGTAGAAAACAAGGGAAATGGGTAGAAGTAGCATATCTGTTGCCTCTTTTCTCTCTGTGAAATATGCCAGATGTCTGTCCTAAGGGTATAGATTTGGGTGTGACACCTTCAGCTCCCTCCTGTCCTCCTACTTTGCCCCCATACCCGGGGCTCCCAACTGAACAAACTGAAAGCCAGAGAACCCCCCCCCCAAGAAGGGTTGCCTTGGTCTCAGTGGAAAGCCGAACTAAGATTCAAACTGCCCATGTAGAGGTCCAAACAACTCCTGTCTCAGTATGACCTCAGACTATTCTGGTTTCAATAGAAACTCAGACCTTCCAAATAAGAGATGAGATGGAGGACTGGAGACAAGGAGATAAAGAAAAGCAGGTTTCTCCAATCTATCCCTGAGATCATATGCTCAGAGAAGCCAGAGACACTGAGGAACAGCCACACAAGCTGTTGCCTCTTCAGAGAAGCACCCACCAGGAGAAATAATCAGTCTATGAAAATCAATAAGCCTTTTTCTTAACAAGCAATACAAAGAATCAAGGAGAATCTGGGAGAATATTTAGAGGGCCCAGAAAAATATATTAGTGTTTTTAAAGGTGTCACTCTGCTTTATGACCTTACTTGGAAGGATGTGATGTACATCTTGGGACAAACCCTGATTCCCAACTGAAAAAGTCAAAATTTGGGGAAAGCAGTTGCTTACGGAGATGAATGGCTTGGTAATGAATATGTAGGGAAGAGGGAGGAGGAGATAGTTGCCCTCTGCATTGGGAATCAGGTGGTCCCCATTACAGAACCAGATTGGGACTACAACACAGCTAAAGGAAGATGGGATCAGAGTTATTTTGTCAGATGTATTCTTGAAGGACTCAGGCAGTTGTGTGCTAAGCCTCTAAACTATGGCAAATTGGCAAACATAGAACAGGAGGAGAAGGAAGCTCCTGGTAAATTCCTAGATAGACTGAGAGAAACCCTCCACAGATTCACTGAGATTGATCACGAAAGTGAAGAGGGAAAAGTGATCTTAAAAGATAGATTTCTCACTCAGTCAGCTCCAGATATCTGCCGTAAGCTATTAAAATGGGCGTATGGACCAAATCAGTCTTTACATAATCTGTTACAACTGGCTCAGACAGTCTATTATGGTAGGGAATATGAGGAAAGAAAAGAAGGGCAGAAAAAGACAAAGTAACAGGTAGAAGCCTTCGCAATGCTATGAGAACCGTTCTTAAACAGCCTGAGAAAAATGCCCAGAGGGACCCAGGTGAAAAGGGGTGGGCTTGCTATTACTGTGGAAAGGAGGTGCACCACAAGCGGGATTGCCCTCAGGCATCCAAGCTGCCCCCCGCTGTATGTCCAGTCTGCAAAGGACCACACTGGAGGAGAGACTGCCCCCAGATGCATAGGTTTCGGGGGTCAGACTCTCAAGACAATCAGGACGGAATGTGCCCGCGGGTCCACACACAAGCTCCCATCCTAATTACACCTGAGGAACCCTGGGTATTAATAACTGTGGGGGGCCAATCCGTCTATTTCCTTTTAGATATTGGGGCAACTTACTCCGTGTTTACTGAAGCTCCTGGCCCACTTTCTTCCCGATCCGCTTCCGTAATGGGACAGTCTGAACGAGCCAAAAGGTATTACTTCAGTGTTCTTTAAGTTGTAACTGGGACTCTGTGCTAGTTTCACACTAGTCTCTGATCGTGACAGAGTTTCCCTCACCCCCTTTGGGGAGGGATATACTGAGAAATATCCATGCCTCTGTTTTCATGAATATGGAGCCCTCCCTTTCTCTCTGTTTAATTGAACAAAATGTACATCCTAGAGTATGGGCTAATGGAAAATCTGTGGGTTGAGCACAAAATGCTATTCCTGTAGCTGTCAAGCTCAAAGACCCAAACTTATTTCCACATAAGAAGCAGTATCCACTGAAACCTGAGGTTAAGGAAAGGTTAAAACCCATCATCGAAAATTAAAGAAGCAGAGACTATTAATTTCCTGTAACAGTCTATACAACACTCCTATTTTGGGTATAAAGAAATCAAATGGTAAATGGAGACTAGCTCAATATTTACAAATAATAAATGAGGCTGTAGATACTTTACACTGCATGGTGCCTAATCCTTACACTCTATTGTCTGAAATTCCTGAGTGAGCCAAACATTTCTCAGTAATTGATTTGAAAGATGCCTTCTATTCAGTGCCTTTGATGGAGGAAAGTCAATTACTATTATTTGCCTTTGAAGACCCTATGGAGCCAGCTTCTCAGTTAACCTGGACAGTTTTGCCCCAAAGATTTCGTGACAGTCCTCACTTATTTGGACAAAGTTTGTCACGAGATCTACAAAACTTTAATAGCTCTGAAGCAGTGGTGTTATAATATGTAGATGATATTTTGCTCTGTGCTGAGACAGAGGAAGCTTGTTCACGAGCCTCAGATGATTTCTTCAACTTTCTGGCAGGCTGTGGTTACAAAGCATCAGGAGAAAAGGCTCAGCTTTGTCAACAATCTGTTAGATATCTGGGCCTAATCATATCAGAAGGGACTAGGGCTATAGGCCCCGAGAGAATTAAACCTATAGTAAATAATCCCCTACCTATGACTTTAAGACAACTGAGAGGATTTTTGGGAATCACAGGCTACTGTCACATTTGGATTCCAGGTTATGGGGAACTTGCCCGGCCTTTATATAAACTTATAGCTGAAACTCAGCAGGCCCAAACCGACAAACTGGTTTGGTCTTCCAGATACTCAGAAGGCTTTTAAGGTTCTTCAGACTGCTCTCCTGTAAGCTCCCGCTTTGAGCTTGCCCACAGGGTCAGAATTTAATTTGTTTGTCACTGAAAGACAAGGTATGGCCTTGGGAGTTTTGACACAACCCCGAGGGCCTCACCAGCAACCTATCACATATCTAAGCTGAGAATTAGGCATAATTTCACGTGGGTGGCCCCGCTGCCTAAGAGTAATTGGGGCAGCGGCTTTATTAGCACCTGAAGCTTTAAAAATAATTAATGGATGAAACCTTACTGTACTGACTTCTCATGATGTGAGTGGAATCTTAAATTCTAAGGTTAATATTTGGATGAGAGAGAGTAGCCTTCTTAAATATCAGTCATTGTTGTTAGAAGGATCAGTAACTAAGCTTAAAGTTTGTGGAAATTTAAATCCTGCCACTTTCCTTTCTGAGAAAGGAAATGAAACACCTGATCACGATTGTTCCCAATTTCTAACTTTAAACTATGCAGCTTGGGAAGATCTAATGGATACCCCATTAGACAATTGACATGGAAATATTTACAGATGGCAGTTCTTTTGTTCGGGATGGAAAGCATAAAGCAGGTTACTCCGTGGGGACAGCTGTACAGGTTTTAGAAGCAAAATCTCTCCCCCAGGGAACCAGTGCTCAGTTAGCAGAGCTTGTGGCTCTGACCCGAGCTCAAGAGTTAAGCAAAGAGCAGTGGGTAAATATCTACACTGATTCTAAGCATGCTTATTTGACTTTATATGCTCATGCTGCAATATGGAAAGAAAGACAGTTTAAAACAGCAACAGGAGAACCTATTAAGCATTTCAGAGAGATCGAGAGACTTTTAATTGCTATATATTTTCCTAAAGAAGTAGCTGTTATGCATTGCAAAGGGCATAGCAAGGATGGGAGTAAAGTAGCCAAAGGCAATCAGTTGGCTGACTGTCAAGCCAGAAAAGCGGCACTTTACGGAACCCCTTCACTACAGATGCCTTTGATCTGGACAGGTCCTGTGGAACAGGAATAACCACAATATACTGAGGAAGAATTAGAAAGATATGAGAAAAGAGGAGCAAAGATTACTGATAAAGGATGGTTACAGTCCAAGGATGGACGATTAATAATTCCTCAAAACGCTCAGTGGAAAATTTTTAAGGGTTTACACCAGAGTTTCCATTTGGGTGCAGAGAGTACTTACCAGATGGTTTCTCGTTTGTTTGAAGGTAAAAATGTAATGAAAACTTTAAAGAACATTATCAAAAGGTGTGAGGTTTGTCAGACAAATAACCCAAAGACTGAAAAGCTAGCAAAATCTGGATTACAACCAAGTGGAAAGTATCCTGGAGAGGACTGGGAAATTGATTTTACTCATATGCTCAAAGCTAATGGATATTCTTGCTTCCAAGTTTGGGTAGATACTTTTACTGGATGGGTTGAGGCTTTTCCCTGTCATAGTGAACAGGCTAAGGAGGTTATGAAGATTTTAATCCATGAAATTATCACCAGGTTTGGGCTGCCACGGAGCCTTCAGAGTGACAATGGCTCTGCCTTTAAAGCTGCTGTAACTCAGGGGGTGTCTAAAGCTCTAGGAATAGAATATCACTTACACTGTTCCTGGAGACCCCAATCCTCAGAAAAGGTTGAAAAAGCTAATGGCATTATCAAAAAGGCATCTGCACAAATTAACTCAAGAGACACAGGACAATTGGATTAAAGTCCTACCCATAGCTTTAATGAGGGCTTGAACTGCCCGAAAAAGGAGGGACTGTCCCCTTTTGAATGCATTTGTGAAAGGCCTTTCTTACGCAGATATTGTTTTAGACCCTGAAGCCTTGAAATTAACTAATTATGTAACTCAGCTCTCAGCTTTTCAACAGGCATTAGCGGAACTCTGGGAGATGACTCCTGACCCAGCCTCTGAGTCAAGCAAGCCTCTAATTGAGCCAGGAACCGAGGTCCTCATTAAAACATTGGGGCCTGGGGGGCCCATCCCTCAAACCCCTCTGGGAAGGCCCTTACTAGGTTATTCTTTCTTCTCCCACAGCTGTCAAAGTGCCAGGAATTGATTCGTGGGTACATCACACTCGAGTTAAGACGTGGAACCCTGACCAGAACTAAGTGACTTCATTTTATGTCTTTACTTTCTATGCTCTGACTTTGTACTTTTTAGATGGGCCTGATAATCTATGTGAGCCTACTTCTGCTGACACCAAAAATCCTGAGTCTGCCGTTTGATCCTCAAGACAATGACTTCCTGTCCTGGGCTTACTCCTACACTACATCCCACAATCAGTCTAACTGCTGGGTCTGTGATGAAGCACTCCTGTCTTCATCAGTGGAAGGCTTCCCGTGGTGGACAGCTCCATTTCAAGGAAGAGACTTCCTCCAAGTCTGCGAATACCTTCAACAACAATCATATGTGATGCCTATTCTTCATCTGATGACATCTAACAACCCTAAAATGGACTGGTGCAAAACTTTGTACTTTAACTATGGACATAGCGTGACTTTTAATTTTGATTATACATTGTCTTGGTTTAATGCTGATTGTTTTGTTTTTGCTCTTTGCTCCCTGCATCTGTAACAGTGTAACTGGATTTGTTTCTAGTTGCATGAAAGCTTCTAAGTTACAAACGGTTGCTCAAACTCATGCTACTGCTGCAGCTTCTTCCAACTACTACTTAGGGGCCCTGGATCAGAAATCCTCAGTATGAGGGTTAGGAGAATATGTTGCTTCACCAATTTAAGGACAACACCCATTGTCAGCTTGGAAGCCGTTACGGAATGAGAACGACACCCCTTTTCCCTAGGCGACATAATTCTCCTTAAAGAAAAGGGGGGAATGAGAGGGTAACAGACAGGAAGGCCAGGGGTCTCCAAATGGGGGAAATAAGCTGCGAGTGCCAGACATTTTTATCTCTTAAGCGGCAGGAGGAAACAAACTGGTGATATTTTCCCCTTCTCTATACAAATTTAAAAGGAGGTTTCTCTTAAAATACTGTGTTGCAATAATGACACCTGGTTCCACCTGAACTTAACTATTTTCAAACCTTGAGTTAACCAATTTATTCTTACGGAAACATTTGTCTTAACATATGTTAATGTACTATGCATTTACCCCAAACCCTGTCTTCAAGTCGATTCCTCTTAATGGCTCAGAACCGACTTGACAAACAAGTATGTTATACTCAGACATTGTTCCCCTAATCTATGTAAACGAAACTATTTGTATGGTAATCTGCCTTTCTACAAGATTCAAGTCAATCGGTTTATGGCCCGGGATGGCTCCTCTGGTGCCAAGATTATCCCAAAATATGTCTTATGGATGAGGGGCCTGGTGCCATTCTGAGTTTTAAGACATTCCTTTCTTTCATTAACAGACTGCTGGTGACTATATAACATTCAGCTAGGATCTAGTAAGGGGTACTGTTTGTGCAACCTTCTAGTGCTCTGTCAGAAGCTTTCTCTATCTCCTTTATACTTTAATAAAATTTTATCACACAAAACCACTGAGCAATCAAGTTTCGTCTCTGGCAGTGAATTCTTCTTCTCTGGAGACCAAGAATCCCAGCATCTTTTCATGGTTCAGCAACACCATTTCAATGGGCCAGTGGTGGGGGAGGGAGGAACAGAGAGTGCTTGACATGAATACAGGCTTTGCTGGGAAGTGGGGGAGGGGGGGAGAATGAGAGGGTCTGAATGTAGACAGTGGTGATGGTTACACACCACTGTGAAGGCCTTAATATTCCCAAATTGCATCAATTAAGGTAAACTTTATTAATAAAAATTAACAAAAAAATACAGGAAGCTGTTAAAAAAATATAACATCACAAGAAAGCTACACACAAACCAGATGAAAAGAGGTTCAGGGGAAAGGAACTCCATGTACCCTGGGGGCGGACCGAGTTGACGGCGTCCACGGTGAGCAGACAGGGATGGAGGCTGCAGAGCCGACCGCTCCCCTGGACGTGGTGTTTCCAGAAAGGGCTATGGATCTCTGTCCAGAGCAGGGGCCCGTTCTCCCTGCAGGGGTGGGGGAGTCATCGTGGGCATCTGGGTGTTGCGTGGGAGCCAGGGCAGGCTCTGGCTGCCGAGGCGGTGACTCCTCCTCTGCCTCGGGTTCTCCTGCCAAAGCCCAAGCAGGTGCAGGTGCACGTGGAGGTGGAGGTTCTCGCTGAGGGGGTGGGATATCAGTGCCTGGGGCTGGGGGTCCTGCAGGCATGGAGATTCTATCTGCCCAGTGTGCTGGCCAGTACCCAGCTGGCCTGGTGTCTCTGCGAGGGCAAGTCTCAGTTCTCCATCTCCCCTCAGTGGATCCCTGGGTCCTGCACCTGAAGGAACCACCTCTGTAGGGACAGATCTGGGAAGTGGAGCCTGGTTGCAATTGGACACCAGTGCTCGATCTGGGAGAGAAAAGTTTACCCACAGGCCAGCCTTGTCATGCGTGTATCCTGGGATGGAAAGCTTCCAAGAGATTCCCAAAGAATACCCAGCGTAGGATGTCTTTTCTAACTGAAGTGCGCAAGATGGGTGGTGTGAGGCCAGCCTTTACTCCAGGCCCAGCAGCAGCTTTCGGGGACTCGCCCCTGTGTAGCTCAGCACCCTCTTCCCACACACTCCCATGCACTAGCCCTAGCGTCCTCACCTCTGTGCTTTGCCATGCTGGGCTCCAGGTCCTTCTGCTGCCTCAGATGCAGGGGCTCTCGGTGTTCTGGTCAGAACTGGGTGTGCCGAGCTCTGTGGCAGCCTGAGACTGGGCCGCCGGGTGTGTCCTGGGCAGTGTCTGGGCAGTAGGCCTTCCCTGCTTCCTCTTTGTCCCCAGTTGGGCTGAAACTTCTTTGGACATGCTCACCTGGAGCCTGCACTGGGCCTCACGGGTGGGGGTGGTGGTGCTCCAACCCCACCCTCGAGGAGGTGGATGGGGTATCCCCATCATCGGCCTCATCACGTGGGAAGCTCTGCAATGACAGTGACCATCAGCCAGCCCTACTTGGAGTATTCCGAGCTGGGCCTGGCCAGTATAGCTGCTGCTTCTGCCCGCTCAAACTTCTGTTCCCAGAAGGGGCAGAGACGTGTGTCTGCTCAGATACCACTCCCCACCCCCCCACCGGGAGGAAGGCGACCCACCGTAGGGTGTGAGGTCAGCCTGGGCAGCCGGCGCTGCCCGCACTCTCCCCATCCCACCCAGCCTGCTCTCCCCTGGGGTGTGGACACAACTTGTCCACAGGCATCTGACCCCACATCCACCTGAGCTTACTTGAGGGAGACACACCCCGAGAAACCCGCATCCACACACACAGGCAAAGGACCCAGTGTTGCCAGGTGGCATGGGAGAGGTGGCCTGGCCCAGCCCGGGGCTCCCCGTGTTACCTTTCTATTCCTATGGGCAAAGTGCAAGAAGCTTTTCATGGGTGCCCTGAGCCAGCATCGACAGTGTTCCCATACACTCTGCCTGTGAGCTCTTCTGAGGCCCCGGCCTCTGGGCAGGTGCAAACAGCAGAACATCTTGGCAGCAAGTGATCTGGCTGGGGGCTCCTCTCTGCTCAGGAGGCCTGGATACCCGGTTCTTGGTTCTGTTGGGTTCTGTTGCCTGGAAGTGACATCATTTCCTGGGGTTCATGCTGAGGTCCCGTACACAAAGCTCTCCAAGTGAATCTCTGGGTTCCTGACTGCTCAACCACCCCCTTAGGCCATGTGCAGACACAGTGACACCCACGGAGACCACCCCACAGCCTTGGGGAGGCTTGGGTGCAGCCAGGGCCTGATCTCTGAGGACCCTGCTGGTTTCAGACCAGGCTCCTTCTTCTCATAAGTGATGTGGCCCTGGACAAGTATATTCCCCTAAGGGTTTCCCCAGTCTCTCCACCTGCAGAGTAGGGGTCATTTTCTCATCGGCTTCCTAGCTCTGTTGGCCTACGAGCACCTCCATGCCTTTCAACCTGGGGCGAGTATCACATGGAGCTTGTGAACTGAGACTTCAGAAAGAAGGATTCAATACCGGGCTGACATAGCACAGAATAGGGCAGTACGAGGCCTGGATGCACTGCAGTACCCAGGAAAAGGCACTCCCCCTCCTGACTGTTTTGAGACCCCACGTCCAAGTTGGACGACTGAAAGGAAGACTTGAAGGTCTCCCTCTGTTATATAAAAGAGTAGCCAACTTTCTGGTCCTCTGTTTCCATTGAGATTCTGTTCAAGTGTCCCAGCTCAGCTTCTGTGGGTGGCTGAGCTTCTAATGGCTCCCTGCGTTCTTGTCTTTTACTCTCATAACTTTGGGTCATTTTCTCCCTTCTGGGGTGGATGGGCACTGTCATTGCTTCTAACTTCGATATACATTTTTGAAAAGTCTGTTCAATCTACTCATTTCCTCTCTTTTGTTTCATGTCTCTCTTTGGGTGTGTCACTCTCTTTTCATTTCTAAATCCAATTTATAACTTCCTCATTCTCTCTCCTGTGTGTATGGATGGATGCCTATATGAATGCACATGTATATGATTAGAAGAGGTTTATTTTTAGGGATAGGTTAGAGAGAGATAAAGGCTTTAGGTTGGAGTTGGAATTGGGGTTAGGGTTAAGGGTGGTGGTGGTGTTTCTTGGAGACTGAGTGCTGTGCATTCTTAGTCTCTTTACATATGAACCCCTTATCAGATACACCACTTGCAAGGAGTCTGTCATGTTCAGTTTACTATTTTTTGGGTTTGTGAATGCTTAGTTTTTCTGTTGCTTAGATGTTTAATTGGATGGAAACCCATTGGTGTACTTAGTTTTCCTGTTTCCCTTACTTGAAGAGACCCATTTCTGCTTATGCCCACTAAATGTGAAGGAGACTCTGATGTTAAGGAGTCTTTGACCTATGCTTATTTCTAGCTATCTCATAACATCAGTCTTTAGGTTGACATTTTTCACCGATATTGAGGTGGTCTGAGATAAAAACCAATAGAATTCTTCAGATGCAGCTGTCTGGTTTTCCCATGACATTTATTGAAGAGGCTTTCTTATTTCCATTTGTATATTCTCCCCTTCTTTGTCAGAGATGAGTTGATCATGGATGCTGGGGTTTATTTCTGGACTCTCAACTTTATTCCATCGATCTGGATCTGTGTGTATTTTTGTATTACCAATACCATACTCTCCTACTGCTGCTGCTGCTATGTCACTTCAGTTGTGTCTGACTCTGCACAACCCCATGACCTGCAACCTACCAGGCTCCTCCATCCAGGGCATTTTCCAGGCAAGTGTACTGGAGTGTGTTGCCATTGGCTTCTCCAATACTGTCCTGAGGATCTTAGTTTTGTATTCTAATTTCCTTTCACACAACCGTGTATGTCCATATCAGGGCTTTTTCGTCATATTATATTGACTATTTAGGCTCTTTTCTGCTTCCATAAACCTTTGGAATTCTTTGTTCAGTGCAAAAATCCATTGGAATTTTGGGAGGAATAACATCGAAGCTATGGATTGCCTGGGGGTGTGACATCATTTTACCAATAGGAATTCTTTCAATCCATAAGCACAGCTTATCATTCCCTTGGTTTGTGTGGACTTGATCTTCTTTCTTCCATCTCTTGCAGTTTTCTGACAACAGTTCCTTCCTTCCCTTCTGGGTTAGATGGAATCGTGGGTATTTCACTTCAGTGAATGGCACTGTCAGTGGGGATGATAATTCCCTTCTCATTGGAAGACTTTACTGTGAGTATTAGAAATGCAAATGATTTCTCTTCCCCTTCCTCCCTGTCCATCTCTCAGAGCCACTGGGAAACACAAGCCTAATCCAAAGTCACACAGGCCTGAGGGAGTGCAACTAGACTGTTGTTTCTTCAGGCCCTCAGTGCTGGACATCATCCGGGATACTCTGTGTGTCTCTTCCTTGGTCTGGTGTCGCTTCAGACCTTTCCCTCATTTTAACAGGCTTGTTTTGTTAGTGTTCTTTGTCTGTTTGGAGACAAATCCTTGATAAGGTATGTGCTTGCACTTATTTGTCTTACGATGTATGACCTGTCTTTTGCTTTTGTAATAAGTTCTTTACCACAGTAGATATATTTGATTTTGCAAAGTCCACTGTATTCTCTGGGTTTTTTTGTGGACTGCCTTTTAGTTTTGTGTGTGAAGACTCAAAGCACTTGTCCAATTTCTGCTCATTGTTCTTCTAGATTTATGACAAGTTTTCGTGGAAAGTTTGTCTAGGGATAATTGGAAGTGAATTCGGTGTAAGGTGTCAAGTCTCCATCTCCATTCATGCCATCCCCTCCACTTTCCAATTCCCTGTTCCTGAGTTGTTTTGGAGACCTTGTGGGAAGTTTGGTTGCATTTGAGTTTGAATTTCCACCTTGAATAGATTCACAATGTTCTGCCCTCAGGGACACTGTCAAGGGGGAGTGAGGAGCAGCCTGCACTTCCAGCAGTGACCACACGGTGGGGCGAGTGCTGCTCTCCCCTCTGGAAGCCCCAGGCCACAGGCATCCCAGTGAGGAGCCAGCTCTGTGCTCAGCTGAAAGGAGTTAGTCTCTCAGGAGCCTCTGAGACCTTGCCTTTGTGTCATCCAGGGTAGGCATTTACTGTGACAAAAAAATAGCCCTGAATTCCATGGATAGAAGAGCCTGGCTGGGTAGAGTTCTTGGAGTTGCCATGAATCAGACACAACTGAGCACACACAAACACAATATATTAAAATCAATGTTTTTTGGGGGGTGAAGGGGGAGTTGAGGGGTTTTTTTGCCTTATATAATAGCCAAGACAAAACTAATGTAAACCTAAATTCACATAGATGGGAGGGGTATAGCTGTCCTTCACCTTTTTTTTTTTTTTTGCAAACCTATTAAACTTATTTGAAGGTTTATGTAGAACCTTCCTTGAACAGTTCATTATGAAGCATTTTTTTGTGTGTGTATTAAATTCGCCTCATTAAAAGTACGGTTTGCCTTTCCCAGATAATTTTGTTCATTGGTTTCTTAGGCAAACTTAGTAATGTTTGATTCATAATAAAGTTTTAATCTTCTTGTATAATTTTTTATCTCTAGTGCAAAATGGCCATATTCTGTCCCTATAATTGCACAATCTTACTTGAAAGTGCCCAAGAATATATATGTTGGTACTTTGGACCTAGTTATAAGCTTCCTTGAGTTATTCTTTATATCTTATGAAGTGTATGCATTTTTCACATTGTACTGTTCTTTGGCCTTCGAATTCATAATTGAAATTGGCCTTTTAATGAATCATTAGTGAAAACTGACCTTTTATTTAAATTATTGGTGATTAATTGCAAGTTGTGTAGGTCAGTCGATCAGTCGTGTCCAACTCTTTGAAACCCCATGGACCATAACACAACAGTCTTCGGTGTCCATCAGCAACTCCCGGAACTACCTCAAATTCATGTCCATAGAGTTGGTGATGCCATCCACTCAGCTCATCCTATCGTCCCCTTGTCCACCCGCCTTCCATCTTTCCTGACATCAGAGCCTTTTCCAATGAGTCAGTTCTTTGCTTCAGGTGGCCAAAGTATTGGAGCTTCAGCATCAGTCCTTCCAAAGAATATTAAGACTGATTTCCTTTAGGATGGACTGGTTGGATCTCCTTTCAGTCCAAGGGCCTCTCAAGAGTCTTCTCCAGCAACACAGTTCAAAAGCATCAATTCTTCAGCACTCAGCTTTCTTGAAGTCCGACTCTCACATCCATACATGACTACTGGAAAAACCATAGCCTTGCCTAGACGGACTTTTGTTGGCAAAGTAGTGTCTCTGCTTTTTAATATGCTGTCAAGGTTGGTCATAATTTTCCTTCCAAGGATTAAGCGTCTTTTAATTTCATGACTGCAGTCAACATCTGCAGTGATTTTGGAGCCCTGAAAAATAAAGTCTGCCACTCTTTCCCAATCTGTTTGCCATGATGCGATGGGACCCAAGGCCATGATCTTAACTTTCTGAATGTTGAGCTTTAAGCCAACTTTATCACTTCTCTTTCACTTTCATCAAGAGTCTCTTTAGTACTTCTTCACTTTCATGCCATAAGGGTGGTGTCATGTGCATATTTGAGGTTATTGATACTTCTCCCAGCATTCTTGATTCCAGCTTGTGCTTCATCCAACCCAGCGTTTCTCATGATGTACTCTGCATATAAGTTAAATAAGCAGGGTGATGATATACAGCCTGGGACACTCCTTTTCCTATTTGGAACCAGTCTGTTGTTCCATGCTGAGTTCCAACTAGCTTCCTGACCTGCATACAGGTTTCTCAAGAGGCAGGACAGGTAGTTCAGTCTCGCTGGGAGAAAAATGCCGGTTGGGGCCCCTAGGCCCAGGATCCAGGTGGGTGCCCAGGGTGTTCTCCCCGCAGGAGCCGAGCAGAGTGCAGACAGGCCTATTCTCATGAGTTCTCTCCTGCAGAGAAAGCGTGATAGAAGAGCCATGTGGAGGGGGACTTGACATTCCCAGGCAGTGTGGGAGCCCTCCCTGGGCGTGGGGGCCCAGAGACCATGGCGCCTGAAAATTGACCTCCCAGGCAGTGCTTCCCATCCGGGGGTGACTCTCAGCCTGCAGGCGGCTGGGGACACTATCTTGCTTGGAGGCAGGAAAGGTAGCCCCAGAGAGTGGGTTTTCAGGCCTCTCGTGTGCAGCCAGTGTGGGGCTCCTCAGATGCTAGACCTCTGGTCGTGCTCCCAGGGCCTCAATTTCTGAGTCAGGTCAGGGAGTCTGCCCGCACTCTGGGAGCCTTTCAAAGACATTCCTAGGGCAGTGTGGTCCTGCCTATTGGGCAGGAGGCCGCGGGAGTTCAGTGGAGGGGGCCAGGCGACATGCTGGGGTCCTCCAGCCGAGGGCAACCAGCACCTCCCTGGGGCCCCCAGCAAGGGTTGGTGGGCCTTCCCCAGGCCCGGCCAATGCCACTGTGAGGAGCAAAGTTAGCTCCGGCAGAAGGAAGCAAAGAGCCCAGGATGCCTCCACAGGCAGTTGCTGCGCCGCCCCGCGTGAAGCCTCCCCGAGAGAAAAATGCCGGTTGGGAACCCTAGGCCCTGGATCCAGGCGGGCACCCAGGGTACACTCCCCACAGGAGCCAAGCACACTGCAGACAGTCCTAGTCTCATGAGCTCTCTCCTGCAGAGCAAACGTGATGGAAGAGCCGTGTGGAGGGTGCCTTGACTTTCCCGAGCAGTGTGGGAGCCCTCCATGGGTGCAGGGACCCAGGGGCCATGGCCCCTGAAAAATGACCTCCCAGCCAGCGCTTCCCAGTCAGGGGTGACTGTCAGCCCACAGGTGGCTGGGGATGCTGTCTTGTTGGAGGCAGGAAAGGTAGCCCCAGAGAGTGGGTTTTCAGGCCTCTCATGTGCAGCCAGTGTGGGGCTCCTCAGATGCCAGACCTTCGAGCCTCCTCCCAGGGCCTCAATTCCTGAGTCAGGCCAGGGTGATGGCCCGCACTCTGGGAGACTTGCAAAGACCTTCCTAAGGCAGTACGGTACCTCTCATGGGCTCTTACCCTAAAACTAACCCTAACCTAACCCTATCCCTAACACTAACCCTAAACCTAACCCTAACCTTAACTTAAACAATAACCTTAATCCAACCCCTAACCCTAAACCTAACCCTAACCCAAATCTTAGTCTAATCCTAACCCTTACACTAACCCTAACGCTACACTAACGTTAACTCTAACCTAACCTTAAACCTAACCGTAACACATTCCTAGGTTAGCACAGTCCTGCCTATGGGGAAGAAGGCTGCAAAATGCATCTAAGCCGGCTGGGTGACATGCCGGGGTCACCTGGCCGAGGGCATCTGTAACATCGATTGGGCCCTTACCCTAAACCTAACGCTATCCCTAACCCTAACTGCTAAACCTAAGCCTAACATTAACCCTAACACTACCACTAACAATAACCCTAACTTCTAACCCTAACACTAACCATAACCATAATGCTAACCCAAAACCCTAAACCTAACCCTAACCATAAACCTAACCTTAACCCAAACCTTAGTCCAAACCTAACCCTAATGTTACCCTATCATTAACTCTAAACCTAACCCTAACAATTTCCTAGGTTAGGACAGTCCTGCCCATGGGGAAGGAGGATGCAATCTGCATATGAGCAGGCCGGATCGCATGCCGGGGACACCTGGCCAAGGACACGTGGAATATCCCTTGGGCACCTACACTAATCCTAACCCTAACCGCTAACACTAACACTAATAATAACCCCAAACACTAACACTAACCCTAAACCTAAACCTTTCCAATGCCTTAACCATAACCAATAACCCTAACACTAACTCTAACACTTACCCTAAGCTACCCTAACCCTAACCCTAATCCTATGTGTAACACTTATCTTAACCCTAACCCTATCCCTAAAGCATAACCCTAATCCTATCCCTAAAACATAACCCTAACCCTAACCTCTAACCCTAACCTTAACCTTCAATTCCCGAGTCAAAATAGTGTGTTACTCTGCACTCTGCAAGACTTGCAATCACATTCCTATGTCAACGTGGTCCAGACAATGGGAATGGAGGCTGTGCAATGCGTCTGATGGGGTCGGGTGCCATGCCATGGTCTCCTTGTGAAGGGAACCTGTCACCTCCCATGGGCCATACCCTAAACCTAACCCTAACCCAAACACTAAACGTAACCCTATTGCTAATCCTAAAACAAACCCTACCCTAACCATAACCCTAAACCTAACCCTAATCTGAAACCTAACCCCTAAGCCTAACCCTATACCAAATCCCTAACCCAAAACCTTGCCCAAAACCTAATCCCTAACAGTATTCCCAACTCTAGCCCTAAACGTAAACCCTAACCCTAACCCTAACTCTAACACATTCCTAGGTTAACACAGTCCTGCCCATGGGGAAGGAGGCTGCAAAGTGCATCTGAGTGGGCTGGGTCACATGGCGGGGTCACCTGGCTGAGGGCACGTGGAACCTCCCATGGGCTCTTACCCTAAAACTAACCCTGTCTCTAACCCTAACCCTAACCCTAATCTTAACCTTAAACCATAAACTTAACCCAACCCCTAACCCTAACCCTACCCCTAACCCAAATCGTAGTCTAATCCTAACCCTTACACTAACCCTAACGCTACACTAAGGTTAACTCTAACCTAACCCTAACGCATTCCTAGGTTAGCACAAACAGGCCAGGGACACCTGGCTGAGGGCACCTGGAACCTTCCATGGGCCCTTACACCAAACCTAATGCTATCCCTAACCCTAACCGCTAAACCTAAGCTTAACATTAACCCTAATACTAACACTAACCATAACCCTAACTTCTAACCCTAACACTAACCGTAACCCTAATGCTAACTGAAAATCCTAACCCTAACCCTAACCCTTACCAAAACACTAGCCCTAACCCTTAATCCTAACCCTATCTCTAACACTTACCCTAACCCTAACCCTATCCTAATCCTAATCTTAAACCTTCCCTAAACCAAACCCTAACCCTAAACCTAACCCTAACCAAAACCTCAGTCTAATCCTAACCCTTAACCTAACCCTAACGCTACCCTAACGTGAACTCTAAATCTAACCCTAAACCTAACCCTAACACATTACTGGTTAGCACAGTCCTGCCCATGGAGAAGGAGACTGCAAAGTACATCTGAGTGGACTGGGTGACATGCCGGGGTCACCTGGCCAAGGGCACGTGGAATCTCCCATGGGTCCCTTCTCTAAACCTTAACCCTATCCCTAAACCTAACTGCTAACCCTAACCCTACCCTAACTTTAACCCTAACATTAACACTAACCGTAACCCTAACTTCTAACCCTAAAACTAACCACAACACAAATACTAACACAAAACCCTAATGCTAACTGTAACCCTAAAACTTACCAAAATACTTACCCTAACCCTCAACCTTAACTGTCGGGAGCCGCGATAGGCATTACTGACAAAATGGAGGCACGGACCCAACCCCCTCTCCTCATCCCGCAGGCACGGTCCCGGGATGAAGGAGTTAGGTCTTGTGATTCTGACTTGTCCTTTCTTTTCTCTGGTTGAGTTGGCTGGAAAGAATGTTACAATCCGTAACGTTAACTATTGACATTTGTTCAAGGATCTTTACAAAGAATGCTCCAGGATGAGCACATAGGCTGCAGCCTAAGATCATGGGAAACATTGTTATCTGAAACCTGCCTGTAAGGGGAATGTTTATGGCAAAAGAAGTTTGCTGAGTTTAGGGGTTAGGAATAATTAAGAATAGTTAGAAGCTAAACGTTTGAGGTATGTTGTAGTGTTGGCATATTTTACTATACCTTATGGAAACTAGGTATTTTAGAGATACTAATAGCCAAAAGCCTGTTTATGAGATGATGAGCTTAAGTTACTAGGGGATATCAGGATTTAAAGACATAAGAAATAAACTGAGGAATGTGATATACAGCCCAGAGACAAACGAGTTACAATGTTATCACAAGGACACTTAAGAAGAAACTCTGAAGGACAACAATGATTTATGGAGACAGTAAATATGGGTGAGAGGAAACTGAAGATGTCATACCTCTGACCTAATGCTTTTGTAAAAGTATAAAAGAAAACCTGATGCTTAAAATAAACATGCAGCCCAGTGCTTTGAGCGAGAGACTGCATCATTTTCATTTGCCGACCCCATTCATCCCTTCAGGGTGATTCCCTGGCTGCCAGAGCTGGACTCTGGCACTTAATCCTAACTCTAACACTTACCCTAGGTTACCCTGTCCCTATCCCTAACCCCAAACCCTAACACTAACCCTAAACCTAAAACTAACCCTAAATCTTACCAAAACCCTAACCCTAACCTTAAATCTTACACTTACCCTAACCCTAATATTAACCCTATCCTAACCCTAACCCTAACCCAATCCTTAGTCTACTCCTAAACCTTACCCTAACCCTAACACTACCCTAATGTTAACTCTAAACCTAACCTTAAACCTAACCCTAACTAATTCCTAGGTTAGCACACTCATGTCCATGGGGAAGGAGGCTGCAAAGTGCAGCTGAGCAGGCCAGGTGACATGCCAGTGTCACCTGGCCGAGGGCACGTGGAACATCCCAAGGGCACCTACCCTAAACCTAACCTTATCCTTAACACTAACCGCTAACCCTAAGCCTACCCTGACTTTAACCCTAATACTAACACTAAATGTAACCCTAAATTCTAACCCTAACACTAACCATAACCCTAATGCTAACCCAAAACCCTAACCATAACCCTAACCCTAAACTTAACCCTAAACCTTACCAAAACACTAACCCTAACCATTAACCAGAACCCTAACTCTAACACTTACCCTAAGCTACCCTATCCCTAACCCTAAACACTAACCCTACCCTAATCCTATCCCTAAAGCATAAAGCTAATCCTATCCCTAAAGCATAAGCCTAACCCTAACCCTAACCCTATCCCTAAAGCATAAACCTAACCCTATATCCAAAGCATAACCCTAACCCTAACCCTAACCCTTACCAAACACTAACCCTAATGCTTAAACCTAATCCTATCTCTAACACTTACCCTAACCCTAACCCTACCCTAACCATAACCCTAACAATAACCTAACCCTAACCTTAACCCTAATGCCAACCCAAAACCCTAAACCTAACCCAACCCTAAACCTTACCAAAACACCAATCCTAATGCTTCACCCTAACCATATCTCTAACACTTACCCTAGCCGTAACCCTAACCTTGCCCTAACCCTAACCTTAACCTTAACCCTTCCACAACCCTAACCCTAACTGTAAATCTAACACTAACATCAACTTTAGTCTTATCGTAACCCTTACCCTAACCCTCACACTATTCTAACCTTAACTCTAACCCTAACCCTAAACCTAACCCTAACACATTTCTAGGTTAACACAGTCCTGTCTATGGGGAAGGAGGCTGCAAAGTGCATCTGAGCGGGCTGGGTGACATGTCGGTGTCACCTGGCAGGGGGCAAGTGGAACCTCCCATGGGACCGTACCGTAAACCTAACCTTATCCTTAACCCTAACCGCTAACCCTTACCCTAACCCTAACTTTAACCATAACACTAACACTAACAGTAACCCTAACCCAAACCCTAACCCTAACCCTAAACCTAACCCTTATGAAAATCCTAGCCCTAACCCTTAACCCTAACCATAACTCTAACCCTAACCCTATCCTAATCCTAACCCTAAACCTATCCCTAAAGCAACCCTAACCTGATCTCTTAAGTATAACCCTAACCCTAACACTAACCCTAAACCTAACCCTAACCCTATTGCTAACCCTAGCATCTAACCCCAACCCTAACCCTAACCCTAACCTAGAATTCCCGAGTCAGAGTAATGTGTTTCTCTGCACTCTGCAAGGGTTGCAATCACATTCCAATACCACCGTGGTCCTGCCAGTGGGGATGGAGGCTGTGCAGTGCGTCTGATGAGGTCGGGTGCCATGCTTCGGTCTCCTTGTGAAGGGCACCTGGCACCTCCTATGGGCCCTACCCTAAACCTAACCCTAAACAAAACCCAACCGTAACCCTATTGCTAATCCTAACACTAACCCTACCCTAATCGTAACCCTAACCCTAAGCTTAATCCGAATCCTAACCCCTAAGCCTAACACTAAACCTAATCCCTAACCCTAAACCTAACCCAAAATCTAATCCTTAACAGTATTGCCAACCCTAACCATAAAACATAAAACTTAGCCCTAACCCTAACCTTAACCCTAACCCTAACACATTCCTAGGTTAAGGCAATCCTGCCCATAGGGAAGGAGGCTGCAAAGGGCACCTGAGCAGGCCGGATGGCATGCTGGGGTCGCCTGGCTGAGGGCACAGGGAACCTCCCATGGGCCCTTATCCTAAACCTAACCCTATCCCTAAACCTGACCGCTAAACCTGTCTCTAACCTTAACCCTAATACTAACACTAACTGTAACCCTAACCTCTAACCCTAACACTGTCCATAACACTAATGCTAACCCAAAACCCTAACCATAAACTTTAAACCTAACTCTAACCATTACCAAAACACTAACCGTAACCCTTAACCCTAACCCTAACTCTAACACTTACCTAACACAACCTTAACCCTACCCTAACCCTAACCTCTAACCCTGACCTTAACCTTTTCCTAACCCTAACCCTAATAGTAACCCTAACCCAAACCTTAGTCTAAACCTAACCCTTACCCTAACCCTAACGCTGCCCTATCATTAACTCTAAAAGTAACCATAACAAATTCCTAGGTTACCACAGTTCTGCACATGGGGAAGGAGACTGCACAGTGCATCTGAGCGGGCTGGGTCACATGCCGGGGTCACCTGGCTGAGGGCACGTGGAAACTCCCATGGGCACCTACCCTAATCCTAACACTAATCCCATCCCTAACCGCTAACATTAACCCTAATGATAACCCAAAACACAAACACTAACCCTAAACCTAAACATTTCCAATGCTCTAACCATAATCATTAACACTAATCCTAACCCTAACACTTAGCCTAAGCTACCCGAACACTAACCCTAACCCTATCCATATCCCTAAAGCAAAACCCTAACCCTAACCCTATCTCTAACATTTATCCTAACCCTAACCCTACCCTAACCCTAACCTTAACCTCTAACCCTAACCCTAACCCTAACCCAAACCTTTGTCTTACCCTAATGCTTACCCTAACCGTAACACTACCCTAACGTTAACTCTAACCCTAAACCTAACTCTAACACATTCCTAGGGTAATGCAGTCCTGCCCATGTGGAAGGAAGCTGCAAAGTGCATCTGAGCAGGCCGGGTGACATGCCGGGGTCACCTGGCTGAGGGCACGTGGAATCTCCCATGGGCCCCAACACTAAACGTGCAATTATCCCCAACCCTAACTGCTAACCCTAAACCTAACATTAACCCTAAAACTAGCACTAACCGTAACCGTCTTAATAAACCAAAACCCTAACCATAACCCTTACCAAAAGCCTAACCCTAACCCTTAACCCTAACCATAACACTTATCCTAACCTTAACCCTAAACCTAAAACCTAACCCTAACCTTTACCCTATCCTTAAAGCATAACCTTAACCTGATCCCTAAAGCATAACCTTAACCCTAACCCTAACACTAACCCTAAACCTAACCTTCACCCTAACCCTAACCCTAACTCTAACCCTAACCCTATCACCTAAGGCTAACCCTAACCCTAAAACCTAAACCCTAACCCTAACCCATAAGCCTAAACCTAACCTAAACCCAAAACCTAGTCTAATCCTCGCACTAACCCTAACTATCCCTAACTCTAACCTTAACCCTAACACATTCCTAGTCAATGCGGTCCTCCCCATGGGGAAGGAGGCTACAAAGTGCATCTGAGGGGGCTTGGTGCCATGTCGGGTTCACCTAACTGAGGGCACCTGGCACCTCCCATGGGCGCAAATCCTAACCTTAACCCTAACTCAAACCCTAACAGTAACCTCAATGCTAACCCTGATGCTAACCATAAACCTAATCCTAATCCTGCCTGAACCCTAACCCCTAAGCCTAAATTTAATCCTATACCTAAACACTAAACCTACCCCTAACCCTGAACCCTAATCCTAAAAGTAACCCTAACCCTAACACTAATCCTAACCTTAAGCCTATCCTTAAACCTAACCCTAACCCTAACAGTAACCATAACCCTAACCCTAGCCACTAACCCTAATCTTAAACCTTTACCCTAACCCTAAACACTAACTCTAATAGTAACCCTAACCCTAAACCTAACATTTACCCTAAACCATAACCTTAACACTAACCTTTAAACCTAACCCTAACACTAACAATAACCCTAATGCTAACCCAAAACCCTAACCCTAACCATTACCAAAACGGTAACCCTAACCCTAACTCTAACACGTATCCTAACCCTAACCCTACTTTAATCCTAACACTAACCTCTAACCCTAACCCTAACCCTAAACCCTAACCCTAACCCTAACACTAACCTTAACCCTAACCCAGCAATAACCATAACCCTAACCCTAAACCCTTACCCTAACAGTAACCCTAACCCTAAAGGTACACCCTAGCCATAACCTTAACACTAACCCCTAATCCTAAACCTAACACTAACACCTAACCCTAACCCTAACCCTCAGTTCCCAAGTCAGGGCAGTGTGTTTGTCTGTACTCTTCGAGCCTTGCAATCACATTCCTAGATCAGCGCTGCCCTGCCCATGGGGATGGAGACTGTGGAGTGTGTCTAATGGGGTCGGGTGCCATGCCGGTGTCACTTTGCGGCGGGCACCTGTTACCTCCCATGGGCCCTACCCTAACCCTAAACCCAACCCAAAACCTAACCATAACACTATCTCTAATCCTAACACTAATCCTACCCCTAAATGTAACCCTAACCCTCATCCTTAACTGAACCCTAACCCGAAAACCTAACCTTAAGCCGAATTCCTAAGACTAACACTAACCATAACCCTAAACCCTAACAGTAACCCAAAAAACAACCTAACCAAACCAGTAACCCTAAAACTACCCCAAAGCCAAAACCTATTCTAACCCTAACACTAACACGAATCCTAACCCTAAGCCTATGTCTAATGTTAACACTAACAATAACTCTAACCCTCACCCCTAAACCTAAACTTAAGCTTAAACCTAACCCTACACCCTAACCCTAACCTTAAACTTAAACCATAAACTTAACCCAACCCCTAACCCTATCCGTAACCCTAACTGCTAAACCTAACCCTACCCTAACTTTAACCCTAACACTAACACTAACCGTAACACTAACTTCTTACCCTAACACTAAACGTAACACTAATGCTAACCCTACATCCTAATCCTAACCCTTGCCCTAAACCAAACCCTAACCCTTACCAAAACACCAACCCTAATCCTTAACCCTAAACCTAACTCTAACACCTACCCTAACTCTAACCTTAACGCTACCCTAACCCTAACCCTAAACCTAACTCTACCCCAAACCTTAGTCTAGTCCTAACCCTAACATTACACTAACGTTAACTCTAAACCTAATCCTAAACCTATCCCTAACAAAATCCTAGGTTAGCACACTCATGCTCATGGGGAAGGAGGCTGCAAAGTGCATCTGAGCGGGCCGGGTGACATGCCGGGGTCACCAGGTCGAGGGCACGTGGAACTATCCATGGGCACCTACCCGAAAACTCACCTTATCCCTAACCCTAACTGCTAACCCTAACCCTACCCTAACTTTAAGCCTAGCACTAACACTAACCCTAACCTTAACTTCCAACCCTAACACTAACCGTAACCCTAATGCTGACCCAAAGCCCTAAACTTCACCCTAACCCTAACCCTAAAACTTACCAAAACTCTAACCCGAATCATTAATCTGAACCCTAACTCTAACACTTACCCTAAGCTATGCTAACCCTAACCATAAACTCTAACCCTAAACCTAACCCTAACCCTTACCAAAAAACTAACCTAACGCTCTAACCCTAATCCTATCTCTAACACTTACACTAACCATAACACTACCCTAACCCTAACCCAAACATCTAACCTAACCGTAAACCTTCCCTAACCCTAACCTTAACACTAATCCTAGACCTAACTCTAACTCAAACCTTAGTCTTACCGTAACCCTAACCCTCACCGTAACACTACCCTAACGTTAACTCTAAACCTAACCCTAAATCTAACACTGACACATTCCTACCTTACAGAAGTCCTACCCATGCGGAAGGAGGCTGCAAAGTGCATTTGAGAAGGCCGGGTGACATGCCGGGGTCACCAGCTCGAGAGCACGTGGAACTATCCAAGGGCACCTGCCCTAAATTTATCATTATCTCTAGCCCTAACCACTAACCCTAACCCTACCCTAACATTAAGCCTAACACTAACACTAACTCTAACTTCTAACCCTAACACTAACCGTAACCCTAATGCTAACCCAAAACCCTAACCTTAACCCTAAACTTAACCCTAAACCTTACCAAAACCCTAACCCTAAACATTAACCAGAACCCTAACTCTAACACTTACCCTAACCTATGCTAACCCTAATCATAAACACTAACCCTAACCCTAACACGAATACTAACCCAAAACTAACCCTAACCTTCCCAAAACACTAACCCTAAAGCTTAACCCTAACCCTATCTCTAACATTTACACTAACCCTAACCCTACCCTAACCCTAACCTCTAACCCTAACCCTAACCCTTCCCTAACCCTAACCCTAACGTTAACCCTAAACCTAACCCTAACCCAAACCTTAGTCTTACCATAACCCATACCCTAACCGTAACACTACCCTAACGTAAACTCTAACTTAAACATAACCCTAACACTACACTAACGTTAACTCTAAACCTAATCCTAAACCTAGCCCTAACAAATTCCTAGGTTACCACAATCATGTCCATGGGTAAGGAGGCTGCAAAGTGCATCTGAGCGGGCCAGGTCACATGACAGGGTCACCTGGCTGAGGGCACGTGGAACCTCCCATGGACCGGTACCCTAAACCTAACCATATTCCTAACCCTAAACGCTAACCCTAACCCTAAACCTAACTTTAACCCTAACCCTAACACTAAACGTAATACTAACTTCTAACCCTATCTCTAACCCAAACCCTAACACTAATGCTAACAGAAAACCCCAACCCTAAACCTAAACCTAACCCTTACCAAAACCCTAACCCAAACTCTTAACCTTAACCATAACTCTAACACGTACCCTAACCCTAACCCTAAATCCTAATCCTAACCCTATCCCTAAAGCATAACCCTAACCCCATCCCTAAAGCATAACCCTAACCCTGATCCTAACACTAACCCTAAACCTAACCCTAACCGTATAGCTAACCCTGTCACCCAACCCCAGCCCTAACCCTAACCTCCAACCCTAACCCTATCTTTGAATTCCCGAGTCAGAGTAGTGTGTTTTGCTGCACTCTGCAAGGCTTGCAATCACATTCCTATGTCATCGTGGTCCTGCCAATGGGGATGGAGGCTGTGCAGTGTGTCTGATGGGGTTGGGTGCCATGCCACGGTCTCCTTGTGAAGGGCACCTGGCACCTCCCATAGGCCTTACCCTAAACCTAACCCTAACCCAAACCCAAAACGTAACCCTATTGCTAATCCTAACACTATCCCTACCCTAACTCCAACCCTACCCCTAAACCTACCCTAAACCTAACCGGTAACCCTAAACCTAACAAAACCCAAACCCTAGTCTAACCCTAGCACTAACACTAACCCTAACCCTAACCCTAACACATCTCTAGGTTAATGTAGTCCTGCCCATGGGGAAGGAGGCTGCAAAGTGCATCTGAGTGGGCCAGGTCACATGCCGGGGTCACCTGGCCTAGGGCACGTGGAAGCTCCCATAGGCACTTACCCTAAACCTAACCCTATCCCTAACCCTCACCGTTAACCCTAACCTTAACCTTAACACTAACACTCACTTAAACCTAACTTTTAACCCTAACACTGTCTGTAACCCTAATGCTAAACCAAAACCTAAACCTAATCCTAAACCTTACCAAAACACTAACCCTAACCCTTAACCCCAACCCTATCTCTAAATCTTACCCTAAACATAAGCCTACCCTAACCCTAACCCTTACCTCTAACCCTAACCCTTCCCTAACCCTAACACTTCCCGAACACTAATTCTAACCCTAACCCTAACCCTAACACATTCCTAGGTTAACGCTGTCCTGCCCACGGGGAAGGAGGCTGAAAAGTGCATCTGAGCAGGCCAGGTCACATGCAGGGGTCACCTGGCCTAGGGTATGTGGAACCTCCCATGGGCCCGTACCCTAAACCTAACACTATCCCTAACCCTAAACGCTAAACCTAACCCTAACCCTAACTTTAACCTAAAACTAACACTAAATGTAACACTAACTTCTAACCCTAACCCTAACCCTAATGCTAACCTAAATCCCTGACCTAACCCTAAACTTAACCCTTAACCCTATCCATAGCTCTAACAATTACGTGAACCCTAACCATACCCTAACCCTAACCCTAAACCCTAACCCTAACCCTTAAAACTAACCATAGCTCTAAGACTTATCCTAACCCTAACCATACCCTAACCCTAACCCTAACCTGATCCCTAAAGCATAACCCTAACCCTGACCCTAGCACTTACCATAAACCTAGCCCTAACCCAAACCCTAACCGTAACGTATTGCTAATCCTAACACTAACCTTACTCTAGCTGTAACCCTAACCCTAAAACCAACCTGAACTCTAACCCCTAAGCCTAAACGTAAACCTAATCCATAAACCAAAACCTCATCTGAAACCTAATCCCTCACAGTATCCCCAACCCTAACTCTAAAATGTAAACCCTAACCCTAACCCTAATCAGTAACCTTAAACCTAAAGTAAACCCAAACCATAGTATAACCCTAGCACTAACCCTAACCCTAACTGTAACACATTCCTAGGTTAACACAGTCCTGCCCATGCGGAGGGAGGCTGAAAAGTACATCTGAGTGGGCCAGGTCACATGTCGGGGTCAGCTGGTGTAGGGCACGTGGAACCTCCCATGGGCCCTTACCTTAAACCTAACCCTATCTCTAACTCTGACCACTAACCATAATCCTAACCCTAACCTTAACCCTAACACTAACACTAACTGTAACCCTAACTTCTAACCCTACCACTGTCCGTAACCCTAATACTGACTCAAAACCCTAATCCTAAACCTAAAGCTAACACTAACCCTTAATAAAACACTAACCCTAACCCTTAACCCTAACCCTAACTCTAACACTTACCTAACCCTAACCTTAACCCTACCCTAACCCTAAGCCTAACCCTACCCTAACCCTTCCCTAACCCTAACCCTAAACCTAAACCTAACCCTAACTCAAACCTTAGTCTAAACCTAACCCTTACCCTAACCCTAACAAATTCCTAGGTTAGCACAGTCCTGCCCATGGGGAAGGAGGGTGCAAAGTGCATCTGAGCGGGCCAGGTCACATGACGGGGTCACCTGGCCGAGAGCACTTGGAAACTCCCATGGGCCAGAGTCCTAAACATAACCATAAACTCTGACCCTAACCCTAACCCTAACCCTTACCAAACACTAACCCTAATCCTTAACCCTACCCCTAACTCTAACACTTACTGTAACCCTAAGCTTAACCGTACCCTAACCCTAAACTCTAACCCTAACCCTAATGCTTCCCTAACCCTAACCCTAACACTAATGTTTAACTCTACACCTAACCCTAAACCTATCCCTAACAAATTCCTAGGTTAGTGCACTCATGCCATGGGGAAGGAGGCTGCAAAGTTCATCCGAGCATGCCGGGTCACATCCCAGGGTCACTTGGCCAACGGCACGTAGAACTACCCATGGGCACCTACCCTAAACCTAACCTTATCCCTCAACCTAACCGTTAATCCTAACCCTACCTTAACTTTAACCCTAACCCTAACACTAAACGTAACCCTAACTTCTAACCCTAACACTAACCGTAACCCTGATGCTAACCCAAAACCCTTACCCTAACCTAATCCTAACCTCTAACCTAAACCATTACCAAAACCTTAACCCTAACCATTAACCAGAAGCCTAACTCTAACACTGACCCTAAGCTACCTTAACCCTAATCCAAACCCTAATCCAAACCCAAACCTAACCCTATCCCTAAAGCATAAACCTAACACTATCCCTAAAAGATAAACCTAACCCTAACACTAACCCTAAGGAGGCTGAAAAGTGCATCTGAGCGGGCCAGGTGACATGCCAAGGTCACTTGGCCGAGGGCACATGGAACCTCCCAATGGGCCCCTACCCTAAACCTAACCCTACCCCTACCTTAAACCCAAACCTAACTCTAACCCTAACCCTTACCCTAACCCTAACACTACCCTAACGTTAACTATAAACCTAACCTTAAACCTAGCCCTAACAAATTCCTAGGTTACCACACTAATGCCCATGGGGAAGGAGGCTGCAAAGTGCATCTCAGTGGGCCGGGTGATGTGCTGGGGTCACCAGGTTGAAGGTACGTGGAACTACCCAAGGGCACCTCCCCTAAACTTTACCTTATACCTAACCCTAACCGCTAACCCTAACCCTACCCTAACTTTAAGCCTAACACTAACACTAACCCTAACCCTAACTTCTAACCTTAACACTAACTGTAACCCTAATGTTAACCCAAAACCCTAACCTTAACCCTAAACTTAACCCTAAACCTTACCAAAACCCTAACCCTAAACATTAACCAGAACCCTAACTCTAACACTTACCCTAACCTATGCTAACCCTAACCATAAACCCTAACTCTAACACGAATACTAACCCCAAACTCTAACCCAACCTTACCAAAACACTAACCCTAATGCTTAACCCTAACCCTATCTCTAACATTTACACTAACCCTAACCCTACCCTAACCCTAACCCTAACCTTAACCCTAAACCTAACCCTAACCCAAACCTTAGTCTTACCGTTACCCATACCCTAACCATAACACTACCCTAACGTAAACTCTAACCTAAACATAACCCTAACACTACCCTAACATTAATTCTAAACCTAACCCTAAACCTATCCCTAACAAATTCCTAGGTTACCATAATCATGCCCATGGGGAAGGAGGCTGCAAAGTGCATCTGAGAGGGCTGGGTCACATGACGGTGCCACCTGGCTGAGGGCACGTGGAACCTCCCATGGGCCGGTACCTTAAACCTAACCTTGTCCCTAACCCTAAACGCTAACCCTAACCCTAAGCCTAACTTTAACCCTAACACTAACACTAAACGTAACAGTAACTTCTAACCCTAACCCTAATCCTAATGCTATCCCAAAACCCTAAACCTAAACCTAACACTTGCCAAAACCCTAACCCTATCCTTAACCCTAACTATAACTCTAACACTTACCCTAAACCTAACCGTACCCTAACGCTAACCCTAAAGCCTAACCCTAAACCTATCCCTAAAGCATAACCCTAACCCGATTCCTAAAGCATAACCGCCCATGGGCCCTTACCCTAAACCTAATTCTATCCCTAACCCTGACCACTAAACCAAATCATAAGTTTTTCCCTAACACTAACACTAACTGTAACCCTAACTTCTAACCCTAACACTGTCAGTAACCCTAATGCTAACCCCAAACCCTAAACCTAAATCTAAACCTAACCTTAAACCTTAAGAAAACCCTAACCCTAACCATTAAACCTAACCCTAACTCTAACACTTATCCTAACCATAACCCTACCCTAACCCTAACCCTAACCCTAACACTAACACTAAACCTAACACTAACCATTACCCTAATGCTAATCCAAAACCCTAACCCTAATCCTAACCCTAAACCTAACCCTAACCCTTATCAAAACACTAACAATAACACTTAACCCTAACCCTATTTCTAACACTTATCCTAAACCTAAACCTACCCTAACGCTAACAGTAACCCTTACCTCTAACCCTAACCCTAACCCTTCCCTAACACTAACCCTAACCCTAGCCCTAACCCTAACCCTAACCCTAACCCAAACCCTAAACCTAACCCTAACACATTCCTAGGTTAACGCAGTCCTGCCCATGGGAAAGGAGGATGCAAAGTTCATCTGAAAGTGCCGGGTCATATGCCGGTGTCACTTCTCCGAGGGCATATGGAACCTCCCATGGGCCCGTACCCTAAACTTAACACTATTGCTAACTCTAAACGCTAACCATAAGCCTACTTTAACCCTAACACTAACACTAATTGTAAAACTGCTAACCATAACCCTAACCCTAATGCTAACCCCAATCCCCGCTCTAACCCTAAACCTAACCCTAAACCCTAAGCCTAACCCTTAACCTAACCCTAAAACTAACCCTATCCCTAAAGCATGATGCTAACCCGATCTTTAAAGCATAACCCTAACCCTGACCTTAACACTTGCCCTAAACCAAACCCTAACCCTATAGTTAACCCTATCACCTAACCCCAAACCTAAACTTAACCTCTAACCCTAACCCTAACCTTGAATTCCCGAGTCAGAATAGTGTGTTTCTCTGCACTCTGCAAGGCTTGCAATCACATTCCTATGTCAGCGTGGCCCTGCCAATGGGGAGGGAGGCTGTGCAGTGCGTCTGATGGGGTCGGGTGCCATGCCACGGTCTCCTTGTGAAGGGCAACTGGCACCTCCCATGGGCCCTACCCTAAACCTAACCCTATCCCTAACCCTAAACGCGAACCCTAACCCTAATCAAAACACTAACCCTAACCCTATCTCTAACACTTACACTAACTCTAACCCTACCCTAACCCTAACCCCAAGCAATACCTCTAACCCTAACCCTAACCCTTCCCTAAACCTAACCCTAACCCTAACCTTAACCTTTAACCCTAACCCTTCCCTAAACCTAACCCTAACCTCTAACCTTAACCCTAACTCTAACCCTAAACCTAACTCTAACCCAAACCTTAGTCTAATCCTAACCCTTACCCTAACCCTAACACTACCCTAACCTTAACTCTAAACCTATCCCTAACAAATTCCTAGGTTACCACACTCCTGCCAATGGGGAAGGAGGCTGCAAAGTGCATTTGAGCGTGCCGGTTGACATGCCAGGGTAACCAGGTCGAGGGCACGTGGAACTACCCGTGGGCACCTACCCTAAACTTAACCTTATCCCTAACCCTAACCACTAACCCTAACCCTACCTTAAATTTAAGCCTAACACTAACCCTAACCCTAACTTCTAACTCTAACACTAACAGTAACCCTAATGCTAACCCAAAACCCTAATGTCGACAGCTGTGATAGGCATTACTGACAAAATGCAGGCACGGCCCCAACCCCCTCTCCTCATCCCGCAGGCACGGTCCCGGGATGAAGGAGTTAGGTCTTGTGATTCTGACTTGTCCTTTCCTTCCTCCAGTTGAGTTGGCTGGAAAGAATGTTATAATCCATAAAGTTAACTATTGGCATTTATTCAAGGATCTTTACAAAGAATGCTCCAAGATGAGCACATTGGCTGCAGCTTGAGACCATGGGAAACATTGTTATCTGAAACCTGCCTGTAAGGGGAATGTTTATGGCAAAAGAAGTTTGCTGAGTTTAGGAGTTAGGAATAATTAAGAATAGTTAGAAGCTAAAAGTTTAAGGTATATTGTAGTGTTGGCATATTTTACTATAGCTTATAGAAACTAGGAATTTTAGAGATACTAATAGCTAAAAGCCTTTTTAGGAGATGATGAGCTTAAGTTACTAGGGGATAACAGGATTTAAAGAGATAAGAAATAAACTGAGGAATGTGATATACAGCCCAGAGACAAACTTGAGTTACAATGTCATCACAAGGACACTTAAGAGGGAACTCTGAAGGACAACAATGATTTATGGAGACAATAAATATGGGTGAGAAGAAGACCTGACGAGCAAGGCAACTCAGGCCTCAGGGATCTTGATAAGCTGCCTCGGCGCTCACCTTAAAAATGATATCTATCTTTCTGATGCTTGCTATAATAGACTGCTCCCTAATTTCTGTGGCTTAGGCAGAAGACCTTCCCTGATCCTTTCCTAACCAGGTCGATTTAAAACTCTAATCCACATGCCCCCTGAATGGCAGCACTCTATAAGATTATCCATAAAAGAGAGTATTTTAATCTAAACTCCTCTTGTTAGCATCTTAGTTTGTTTGATAAATGTGCCTGTGCCTTTAGAGCTAATATGCATGACTGCTCCTTAACAACAAACAGCGTTGAGAGCCTGAACACATAAAAAGTCCCAATGGGCACAGAACCCTTTGAAGGGGAGAAAGTCTATTAAAAAAAACATAAGAAATATTATTCTGTAAAACTGTTATTTGATCTATATTTACTTGCTATGTTTTTGCTCCTAACATGTTGAACCTGTATTGTAAAAGTATAATAGTTAGAGGCTTATATAATAAAGGTTTAGCACTAATATAAAAATAATAAGACAATTGTTAATCTAGCTGGTATGTTCTGTGCCTGACACAAAAATACTTTTAGAAAAGGTGTTCTGGCTGATCAACCCTTATCAATAAAGAGTCATAAGATGTTAGCAGGCCTCCAGGCCAGAAGATGATGTAAACAACATGAGACTTTTGTAATTAAGATATACAAAAAGTATCCTGATTTCGATAGGGGTCAAAAACTGTTGACCCGTTGAGCTGATTTGGCATGACTCTACATTTTACATTTTCCTCTATGTACAACTTAAGATATAAAAACTCCCTTTGAAAAATAAAGCTCAGACACTGCTTCACACATGCCTAGACTCACTGTGTCTTCTATTCCCTTCGCAGACATCGCCAATCCTGAGGGAACCCCTGGACTAGCTGGAGCAGGACTCCAGCACCCTAACCTTAACACTAACCCTAACCCTAAACCTTACCAAAACCCTAACCCTAAACATTAACCAGAACCCTAACTCTAACACTTACCCTAACCTATGCTAACCCTAACCGTAAACCCTAACTCTAACACTAACACTAATACTAACCCAAAACTCTAACCCTAACCTTACCAAAACACTAACCCTAACGCTTAACACTATCTCTAACATTTACACTAACTCTAACCCTAACCTCTAACCCTAACCCTAACCCTTCCCTAACCCTAAACTTAACCCTAAACCTAACCCTAACCCAAAGCTTAGTCTTACCGTAACCTATACCCTAACCATAACACTACCCTAACGTAAACTCTAACCTAAACATAACCCTAACACTACCCAAAAGTTAACTCTAAACCTAACCCTAAACCTACCCCTAACAAATTCCTAGGTTACCACACTCATGTCCATGGGGAAGGAGGTTGCAAAGTGCATCTGAGTGGGCTGGGTCACATGACAGGGTCACCTGGCTGAGGGCACGTGGAACCTCCCATGGACCGGTACCCTAAACCTAACCATATTCCTAACCCTAAACGCTAACCCTAAACCTAAACCTAATTTTAACCCTAACCCTAACACTAAACGTAACACTAACTTCTAACCCTAACTCTAACCCTAATGCTATCCCAAAACCCTAACCCTAACCCTAAACCTAACGCTAACCCTTACCAAAACCCTAAACCTAACCCTTAACCCTAATCATAACTCTCTTACCCTAACCCTAACCGTACCCTAACCCTAAACCTAAAGCATAACCCTAACCTTGGTCCTAACACTAACCCTAACCCTAACCCTAACCATATCGCTAACCCTGTCACCCAACCCCAGCCCTAACCCTAACCTCCAACCCTAACCCTATCCTTGAATTCCCGAGTCAGAGTAGTGTGTTTTGCTGCACTCTGCAAGGCTTGCAATCACATTCCTATGTCAGCATGGTCCTGTCAATGGGGATGGAGGCTGTGCAGTGTGTCTGATGGGGTCGGGTGCCATGCCACGGTCTCCTTGTGAAGACCAACTGGCACCTCCCATGGGCCCTACCCTAAACCTAACCCTAACCCAAACCCTAAACACTAACCCTATTGCTAATCCTAACACTAACCCTACCCTAACCAGAACCCTAACCCTAAACCTAATCTGAAACCTAATCCCTAAACCAAAACCTAACCCAAAACCTAATCCCTAAGAGTATCCCCAACCCTAAACCTCAAACATAAAACCTAGCCTTAACCGGTAACCCTAAACCTAACCTAAGCCCAAACCCTAGTCTAACCCTAACCCTAACCCTAACTCTAACACATTCCTAGGTTAACACAGTCCTGCCCAAGGGCAAGGAGGCTGAAAAGTGCATCTGAGCAGGCCAGGTCACATGCAGGGGTCACCTGGCCTAGGGCACATGGAACCTCCCATGGGCCCTTACCCTAAACCTAACACTATCCCTAACCCTGACTGCTAAGCCAAACCGTAACCTTAACCCTAACAATAACTGTAACCCTATCTTCTAACCCTAAAACTGTCAGTAACCTTAATGATAACCCAGAACCCTAAACCAAAATCTAAACCTAACCCTAAACCTTAAGAAAACCCTAACCCTTAAACCTAACACTAACTCTAACACTTACCCTAACCATAACCCTTCCCTAACCCTAACACTAAACCCTAACCCTAAACCTATCTCTAAAGCATAAGGCTAAACCTAACCCTAACACTAACCCTAAACTTAATGCTAACCCTATCACCTAACCCTATCCCTAACCCTAATGATAACCCAAAACCCTGACCTTAACCCTAGCGTAACACTAACCATAACCTCTAACCCTAACCATAACCTCTAACCCTAACCCTTCCCTAACCCTAAACCTAACCTTAACCCTTACCAAAACACTAACCCTAACGCTTAACTCTAACCCTATCTCTAACACTTACCCAAACAGTAACCCTAACCTAACCCTAACCCTAATCCTAACCCTAACATTAACGCTAAACCTAACACTAACACTTACCCTAATGCTAACCCAAAACCCTAACCCTAATCCTAACCCTAAACCTATCCCTAACCCTTATCAAAGGACTAACCCTAACACTTAATCCTAACCCTATCTCTAACACTTACCCTAAACTTAAACCTACCCTAACCCTAACCCTTACCTCTAACCCTAACCCTAATGCTTCCCTAATCCTAACCCTAACCCTAACCCTAACCCTAAACCTAACCCTAACACATTCCTAGTTTAAGGCAGTCCTGCCCATGGGAAAGGAGGACGCAAAGTTCCTCTGAGAGGGCCAGGTCATATGCAGGAGTCACTTCTCTGAGGGCACGTGGAACCTCCCATGGGGCCGTTCCCTAAACCTAAAACTATCGCTAACTCTAAACGCTAAACCTAACTCTAACCCTAACTTTAACCCTAATACTAACACTAAACGTAACACTGAGTGTTAACCATAACCCTAAACCTAACCCTAATGCTAACTCAAATCCCTACTCTAACCCTATACTTAGATAGCGTATTTAAAAGCAGAGACATTACTTTGCCAACAAAGGTCCGTCTAGTCAAGGCTATGGTTTTTCCAGTGGTCATGTATGGATGTGAGAGTTGGACGGTGAAGAAAGCTGAGTGCTGCAGAATTGATGCTTTTGAACTGTGGTGTTGGAGAAGACTCTTGAGAGTCCCTTGGACTGCAAGGAGATCCAGTCAATCCATCCTAAAGGAGATCAGTCCTGGGTGTTCATTGAAAGGACTTATGTTGAAGCTGAAACTCCAATACTTTGGCCGCCTCATGCGAAGAGGTGACTCATTGGAAAAGACCCTAATGCTGGGTAGGATTGGGGGCAGGAGGAGAAGGGGCCGACAGAGGATGAGATGGTTAGATGGCATCACTGACTCGATGGACATGGTTTGGGTAAACTCCGGGAGTTGGTGATGGACAGGGAGGACTGGGGTGCTGCGATTCACGGGGTCACAAAGAGTCGGAAATGACTGAGCAACTGAACTGAACCCTAAACCTAACCCTTAATCCTAGCCATAGATCTAACACTTACTGTAACCCTAATCATACCCTAAACCTAACCCTAAACCCTAACCCTAACCCTTAGCCTAACACTAACCCTAACACTTAACCTAAACCTAACCCTAACCCTAAACCTATTCCTAAAGAATAACCCTAACAAGATCCCTAAAGCATAACCCTAAACCTGATCCTAACACTTACCCTAAACCTAACCCTAACCCTCTCGTTAACCATATCACCTAACCCCAAACCTAACCTTAACCTCTAACCCTAACCCTAAACTTGAATTCCAGAATCAGAATAGTGTGTTTCTCTGCACGCTGCAAGGCTTGCAATCACATTTCTATGTCAGTGTGGCTCTGCCAATGGGGAGGGAGGCTGTGCAGTGCGTCTGATGTGTTCGGGTCCCATGCCACGGTCTCCTTGTGAAGGGCAACTGGCACTTCCCATGGGCCCTACCCTAAACCTAACCCTATCCCTAACACTAACCATGAAACCTAACCCTAACCCAACCCTAACCCTAACCCTATCCCTAACCCTAAACCTAATTCTTACCCTAACCCTGCCCCTAATCCTACCCCAACACTAACCCTAACCCCAACCCTAACCCCAACCCCAAGCCCATTGCTAACCATAACCTAACCCTATCCATAACACTGACCATACCCTAACTTAACCTTAACCCTAAATGTAACCCTAACACTAACCCTAATTCTTAACCTAACCCAACTCTAAACCTATCCCTAACTGTAACACCAACCCTAAGCCTAAGCCTAAGCCTAACCCTAACCATAACACTATCCCTAATCTTAACCCTAAACCTAACCCAACGCAACCCTAAGCCTAAACCTAACTCAACCCCAAACTGAACCCTAACCCTAACACCAACCCTAACCCTAAACCTAACCCTAACACAACTCTAACTCTAATCCTAACCACTAACCCTATCCCTAACATAAAACCTAACACTAATGCTAACTCTAAACAAACCCTAACCCTAACCAAACCATAACCCTAACCCAAACCTAACCCTAACTCAAACCGTAACACTAAACGTAACCCTAACCCAAACCCTAACCCTATCCCTTAAACTAACCCTTAACCTAACCAAAATCCTAACCCTAAACCTATCCCTAATCCTAACCCTAACCCAAACATAACCGTAACCCTAAACTTAACGCTAACTCTAACCCTAACCCTAACCCTAAACCTAACCCAACCATAACCTTAACCCAAACCCAACCCTAACTCTAACCATAATCATTTCCCTAACCCTAACACTAATCTTAACATAACCATAACCCTATCCCAAGTCCTAAATTTAACCCTAATCCTAATCCTAACCCTAACCCTAACCCCTAACCCAAACCCTAACACCAACCCTAAGCCTAACCCTAACCCTAACCATAACCCTATCCCTAATCTTAACCCTAAACCTAACCCAACGCAACCCTAAGCCTAAACCTAACTCAACCCCAACCGGAACCCTAATGCTAACACCAACCCTAACCCTAAACCTAACCCTAACACAACTCTAACTCTAATCCTAACCACTAACCCTATCCCTAACATGAAACCTAACACTAAAGCTAACCCTAAACCAACCCTAACCCAAACCAAACCATAACCTTAACCCAAACCTAACCCTAACTCAAACTGAAACACTAAACATAACCCTAACCCTATCCCTTAAACTAAACATAAACCTAACCAAAATCCTAACCCTAAACCTATCCCTAATCCTAACACTAACCCTAACCCAAATATACCCATAACACTAAACTTAATGCTAACTCTAACCCTAACCCTAAACCTAACCCAGCCATAACCCTAACCCAAACCCAACCCTAACTCTAACCGTAATCCTTTCCCTAACCCTAACACTAATCTTAACATAACAATAACCCTATCCCAAGTCCTAACTTTAACCCTAATCCTAACCCTAACCCAAACCCAACCATAACCTTAACTCTTACCCTAAACCTAACCCTAAATCTAACCCTAACTCTAAGCATAGCCCTGTCCCTATCCCTAATTCTAACCCTAACTCTAACCCTAAATCTAACCCTAACCCTAAACCTAACCCTAACACCAAAACTAACCCTAACCCTTTCCCTAATCCGAACCCTATCCCTAACCTTAAACCTAATCCTAAACCTAAATCTAACCCTAACCCTAACATCAAAACTAAACCTAACCCAATCCCTAACCCTAACCCTAACACTAACACTAACCCTAACCCAGCCCTAACACAACCCTAACCATAACCCTAAACCTAACCCCAACCCTAATCCTAACCCTAGGACTAAACTTAACCCAAACTGTAACCCTATCCCAACCCTAACTCTAAACCTAACCTAAACCTAACACCAACCCTAACCCTAAACCTAACCCTAACCCTAATCCTACTGCTAACCCTACCCTAAAAACAACTGTAATCTTATCCCTAACCCTACTCCTACACCTACCCTGAACCCTAAACCTAAGCCTAACCCTAAACCTAACACCAACCATAATTCTAACACAATCCCTAACCCTAACACAGCCCTAACCCTAAACATAACCCTAACCCTACCCTAATCCTTACCCTAACCCAACCCTAAATCTAACCTTAATCCTAACAGCAACCATAACCCTAACCCTAACCCTAACCCAAATCTAACCCTAACAATTACCCACGCCCCAAACCATAAACCTAACACTAACCCAACCCTAAACCCAACTCAAACCCTAACACCAACCCAAAACCGAACCCAAACCTCATCTAACCCTATCCCTAACCCTAACCCTAAACCCAAACCTAACCCTAACCCTAATCTTAAACCTAAACTTGACCCTAACCACAATCCAATCTCTAATCCTAACCCTAACTCTAACCTTAACACCACCTCTAAACCTAACCCTAACCCAAATCTAACCCTAAAACTAACCCTATCGCTAACCCTGACCCTAACACGAAAACTAAACTTAACCCAATCCCTAACCTTAATCCTATCCCAAACCTAAACCTAACCCTAACCGTAACCCTAACCCTAATCCTAACCCTAACGCAACTCTAACCTTAATCCTAACCATAACACCAACCCTAAGCCTAAGCCTAACCCTTACCCAAACCTAACCCTAACCCTAACCCAACCATAACGCTAACCTTATCCCTAACCCTAACCTTAATCCTAACCCTAACCCTAAGCATAACTCTATCCTTAAACCTAACATTAACCCACACCCTAACCCTAATCCTAACCTTAACCCTAACCCTAAACCTAACACTAATTCTAAACCTAACCCTAAATCTAACCCAAATCTAACCTTAACCCTACACTAAACCAACCCTAACCTTAACCCTACCCTAACTGTAACCATAATCCTTACCATAACCCTATCCCTAATCCTAACCCTAACCTGAACCCGAAACTAATCCTAATCCTAACCCTAATGCTTACCCTAACCCTAACCCTAACCATAATCTTATCCTTAGTCCTAACCCAAACCCTAACCCTAACCCTAACAATAACCCAACTCTAACCCTAATCCTAAACCTAACCCTAACCCAACACGAACCCTAACTTTTACCCTAACCCTAACCCTAACCCTAACTCAACCCTAAACCTAACCCTAATCCCTACCCCGAACCCTAAAAGTAACCCTAACTCTACCCTAATCTTAACCATAACCCTAACACAAAGCCTAAAACTAATAGTGACCCTAACCTTAATCCTACCTCTACCCCTACCCCAAACCCTAAGCCTAACCCTAATCCTAACTCTAATCCTAACCCTATCCCTACACTAACCCTAACCCCACTCCTAACCCCAACCCCAACCCCAACCATAACCATAACCCAACCCTAAGTTTAACCCTAAACCTATCCCTAACCTAATCCTACCCCTAACCCTAACACTAACCCGAAACATAAAACTACCCCTACCCCTATCCCGAACCCTAAACCTAAATCTATTCTAAACCTATCCCTAAACCTAAACCTAAATCTATTCTAAACCTATCCCTAAAACTACCCCTAACACCAACCCTAACCCTAACCCTAACCATAAAATTAACCCTAACCCTAACTGTAACCCTAACCCCAACCCCATCCCCAACCCCAACCCCAACCCTAACCCTATTAACCCTAACCCAAACCGAAACTCAAACCCTAACTCTAACCCTAACTCAACCCTAAACCAAACCCTAACCCTAAACCTAAAACTAACCCTAACCCTGACCCGAAGCCCTAATCCTAACCCTAAACCTAACCCCAACACTAAACCTAACCCTAACCCTAACCTAAAACAAACTCTTAGTCTAACCTTAACCAAATCGTAACCCTAACCTTAAACCTAAAAAAATCCTAAACCTAACCCTAACTGAAAACCAACCCTAAAGCTAACCCTAACCATAACCATAAAATTAACCCTAAGCCTAACCGAAACCCTAACCACAACCCCATCCCTAACCCCAACCCCAACCCCAACCCTAACCCTAACCTTATTCAACCCTAACCCCAACCGAAACTCAAACCCTAACTCAACCTTAACCCTAACCATAAACCTAAACCTAGAATTCACCCTGACCCTAAGCCCTAACCCTAATCCTAACCCCAACACTAAACCTAACCTTAACCCTAACCCTAACCTAAAACAAACTCTTACTCTAACCCTAACCAAATCCCAAACCTAACCCAAACCTTAACCCTAACCCAAACACTAAAACTAAACTAAACCTAACATTAACCCTAACCCCTACCCCTACCTCTAACCCTAACCCCAACTTCAAAACTACCCCAACCCTAACTCTAACCCTAATCCTAACCCAAACCTAACTCAACCCTAAACCTAATCCTAACCCTAAGCCAAACCTAACCCTTACCCTAATCCTACTCCTAAACCTAACACTAACAGTAACCCTAACCCTAATACTAACACCAAACATAACTCTAAACATAACCCCAAACCCAACCCCAACCCTAACCCTAATCCTAAACCTAACCCTAACCCTATCCCCAACACTAACCCTATCCCTATCCCTAACTCTAAAACTAACCCTAGCCCTAAACCTAACTCAAACCTAACCCTAACCCTAACCCTAAAACAAACTCTAACCCTAATCCTAATGCTAACCTCAACCCCAACCCCAACCCTACCCCAAACTCAACCCTAACCCCTACACTAACTCTAACGCTAACCTTAACGCTAAACCTTAACCCTAATAATAACTCTAACCCTAACTCCAAGACGTACACTAACCCTAACCCTAACTATTATCCTAACCCTAAAACTAACCCTAACCATTACCATAAACCTAAAGCTAACCCCAACCCCAAACTTAACCCTAACCCTAAAACTAACACTAACCCTAAACCCTAACCCTAAACTTAACCCCAACACTAAAACTAACCTAAACCTAACCCTAAGGCTAACCCCAACACCAACTGCAACCCTAATCCCAACTCTAAATCTAAATTTAAAGCTAACCCTGATCTCTAACTCTAATGCTAACTCTAACACTTATCCTAACCCCAACCCCAACCCTAACCCTAAATCTAATCCTATACCTAACTCAAACCTAGCCTTGACCCTAAACCTAATCCTAACCCTAACCCTAAAACTCACCCTAAACCTAATACTAACCCTAACCCCTTACTCTAGCCCTAACCCTAACCCTAAAACTAACCCCAACCCTAACCCTAACTCTAACCTTAACTCAACCCTAACCCTAACCCCAACCCTTACCCTAACCCTTTCTCAACCCTAAACCTAACCTTAACCCTAATTCCAACCCCAATTCCAAACCTAACCCTAACCCTAATTCAACCCTAACCCTAAACCTAAACGTAACCCTAACCCTAATCCCAACCCTAACCCTTAACCTATCCTAGCCCTAACCCTACCTCAACCCTAACCCCAACCCTAATCTGATCCATTACTCTAACCCTAACACTAACGTTAACCCAAACCCCAAATCTAACCCTAAAACTAACCCTAACCTTAACCCTAACGCTAACCCCTATCCCAACCACAACCCTAACGCTAAAGCTAACCCTAACCCTAAGCCCAAACCAACCTGAAACCCAACTCTAAATTTAACCCTAACACTAAACAGAATCCCTAACTCTAACCCTAACTCTAACCCTAAACCCAACCCCAACCCCAACCCTAAACCTCACCACAAGCCTAACTCAACCCTAAACCTAACCCTAACCATACTCCTAAAATTAACCCTAAACCTAACACTATCTCTAACCCTTATCTCTAACCATAACCATAACTCTAAACCCAACCCCAACACCAAATCCAACCCCAAACCTAAATCTAACCCTACTCTAAACCCAACCCCTACCTCTAACCCTAACACAAATCCTAATCCCAAACCCAAACCCAACACTAACCCTAACCCTAACCCTAAATCTAAAACTAACCCTAACCCTAACCCTACTACTAATCCCAAACCCAAATCCAACCCTAACCCCAACCGTAAACCTAACCCTAACCCTAAAACTAACCCAATCCCCAACCTTAATGCAAACCCCAACAAAAATCCAAACCACACCCTAAGCCAAACCCTAACTCAAACCTAACCCTAGCGCTAACCCTAACCCTAACGCCAACCCCAAACCCAACCGTAACTGTAACCCGAACCCTAACCCTAACTCAATTCTAAACTCAACCCTAATTCTAACTCTAAACAGAAAACTAACCCTAACGCTAACCCTAACCCTAACCGAAACCCAAACCCAAACCCCAACACTAACCCCAACCCTAAACCTAACCCTAACCCTAATCCCAAACCGAAACCTAAAACTAAAACTAACCCTAACCCTAACCGAAAACTAACCCTAAAGCTAACCCTAACCCTAATCATAAAATTAACCCTAACCCTAACCCTAATCCTAACCCTAGCACCAACCCCAACCCTAACCCTAACCCTACTCAAACCTAACCCTAACCCTAACTCAACCCTAAACCTAACCCTACTCAAACCTAACCCTAACCCTAACTCCAACACTAAGCCTAAGCCTAAGCCTAACCCTAACCTAAATCAAAGTCTTACTCTAATCCTAAACCTAACCCTAAACCTATCCCAAACCCTAACCCTAACCCTAAACCCAACTCCAACCCTACCCCCACCCTAACTCTAACCCTTATCCTAACCCAACCCTAACTCAACCCTAAACCTAATCCTAACCCTAAGCCAACCCTAACTCTTACCCTAACCCTACTCCTAAACCTAATACTAACACTAACCTTAATAATAACCCCAAACATAACTCTAACCATAACACCAAACCCAACCCCAATCGAACCCTAAACATGAAACTAACCCTAACCCTAACCTTAAAGTTAAACCTAACCCTAACCCTAAGGCTAACCTCAAACCCAACACCAACCCTAACCCTAACCCTAGCCCTAAACCTAACTCAACCCTAACCCAAACCCTATCCCTAAAACTAACCCTAACCCTAACCCCTTACTCTAATCCTAACCCTAACCCTAAAATTCATCCTAAACCTAACACTAACACTAATCTCTTACCCTAAACCTAACCCCAAACCCAACCCTAGATCAAACCCTAACACTAACCCTAACCCCTAACTCTAACCCTAATCCCAAACCCAACCCCAACTCTAACCCTGACCCTAACTCAAACTTAATCCTAACCCTAACCAAACCCTAACCCTAACTCTAAAACTAAACCTAATCCTAACTCTAAGCCTTATACTAAGCCTAATTTTCCCCTAAACCTAAACCTAAACCTAACCTGAACCCCAACCTTAACCTTAACCCTAACTCTAAACCTAAAACTAACCCTAACCCTAACACTACCCCTAACCCTAACCCCATACCCTAACCCTAACCTCTGATCCTAACCCTAAACCTAACCCTAACCCCAACACTAACCCTAATCCTAACCCTAATTCTACAACTAACCCAAACCCTAACCCTAATGCGAACCCCAACCCAACCCCAACCCTAACTGTAACGGCAAACCAAACACTAACTCAAATTTAACCCTAATCCTAAATCTAAAACTAACCCTAACCCTAACACAATCACCAAACCCGACCCCAACCCTAACCCTAACCTTAACTCACCCCTAAACCTAACCCTAAGCCTAAAACTAACCCTAACGCCAACCCCAAACAAAACCCTAACGCTAACCATAAACCTAACCCTAACCCATGGGGTCGCTAAGAGTCGGACATGACTGAGCGACTTCACTTTCACTTTTCACTTTCATACATTGGAGAAGGAAATGGCAACCCACTCCAGTGTTCTTGCCTGGAGAATCCCACGGACAGCGGAGCCTGGTGGGCTGCCATCTATGGGGTCACACAGAGTCGAACACGACTGAGGTAACTTAGCAGCAGCAACCCTAACTCAACTCCAACTCTAACCCTAAAACTTGCCCTAACCCTAAAACTTACCATAAACCTAACACTAACCCCTAACTCTCACCCTAACTGAAACCTTAACCCCATCCCACTCTAACCCTACCCTAACCCTAACCCTAAAACTAATCCTAACCCTAAAACTAACCCTAACCCTAAATTTAACCCTAACCCTAACCATTACCCTACCTTTAAAACTAACCCTTGCCCTAACCCTAACTCTAACACTAAAACTAACACTAACCCTAATCCCAAACCCTAACATTAACACTAACACTAAAACTAACCCTAACCCTAACCCTAACGCTAACCCCAATCGGAACCACAACCCTAATCCCAACACTAAATCTAACCCTAACACTAAACCTAATCTCTAACGCTAACTCTAACACTTATCCCAATCCCAACCCCAACCTTAACACTAAAACTAATTCTAAACCTAACTCAAAGCTAATCCTAACCCTAAACCAAACCCTAACCCTAAACCTAAAACTCACCCTAAACATAACACTAACCCTAACCCCTTACTCTAACCCTAAACCTAACCCCAACCCCAACGCCAACCCTAAATCAAACCCTAACACTAACCCTAACCCATAACTCTAACCCTAACCCTAATCCCAAACCAAAATCCAAACTTAACCCTAACCCTAACCCTGACCCTAACTCAACCCTAACCCTAACCTAACCCTAACCCTAACACTAACCCTAACCACAAACACTAATGCTAACCCTAACCCTATCCCAAACCCTAACACTAACCTTAAACCTAACCCCTAACCATAAACCTAACCCTAACCTTAACCCCAACACTAACCCTAACCCTAATCCTCACTCTAAATCTAACACAAACCCTAACCCTAACACTAACCCCAACCCAACCCCACTCCTAACTGTAACAGGAAACCTAACACTACTCAAACCTAACTCTAAACCTAACCCTAAAACTTACCCTAACCCTAACCCTAACACAATCCCTAACCCAACCCTAACCCTAACTCACCCCTAAACATAACCCTAATCCTAACCATTACCGTAACCCTAAAACTAACCCTAACCCTAACACTAACTCTAACCCCTAACCCTAACACTAACCATAACCCTAAACCCTAACCCTAAGCCCAACACTAACCCTAACCCTAACCCTGAAACTAACCCTATACCTAATCCCTAACCCAAAACCTAATCCGAAACCTAATCCTTATCAGGATCCCCAACCCTAACCCTAACCCTAATGCATAACCCTAAACCTAAACTAAACCCAAACCCTACTCTAACCCTAGCACTAACCCTAACCCTGACCCTAACCCTAACATTAACTCTAACACATTCCTAGGTTAACGCAGTCCTGCCCATGGGGAAGGAGGCTGCCATGTGCATCTCACTGGTCCGGGTCACATGCCAGGGTCATGTGCCCGAGTGCACCTGGTACCTCTCATGGACCCTTACCCTAAAACTAACCCTATCTCTAACCCTAACCCTACCCCTAACACTAGCCCTAAACCTAACCCTAACCTTAACTTAAACCATAACCTTAATCCAACCCCTACCCCTAAACCTAACTCTAACCCAAATCTTAGTCTAATCCTAACCCTAATGCTACACTAATGTTAACTCTAACCCAACCCTAAACCTAACCATAACACATTCGTAGGTTAGCACAGTCCTGCCTGTGGGGAAGAAGGCTGCAAAATGCATCTAAGTAGGCTGGGTGACATATCGGGGACACCTTGCCAAGGACACCTGGAACATCGCATGGGCCCTTACCCTAAACCTAATGCTACCCCTAACCCTAACTGCTAAACTGTAGCCTAACATTAACCCTAACACTAACACTAACCGTAACCCTAATGTTAACGCATAACCCTAACCCTAACCTTAACCTTAACACTACCACTAACCGTAAACCTAACTTCTAACCGTAACTCTAATGCTAACCGAAAACCATAACCCTAACCCTAAACCTAATCCTAACCTTATCAAAAGAGTAACCCAAACCCTTAACCCTAACCCTAACTCTAACAGTTACCTAAACCTAACCTTAACCCAAACCTTACTCCAAACCTAACCCGAACGTTACCCAATCATTAACTCTAAACCTAACCCTAACAATTTCCTACGTTAGGACAGTCCTGCTCATGGGGAAGGGGTCTGTAATCTTCATCTGAGCAGGCCGGGTCACATGCCAGAGACAACTGGCCGAGGACATGTGGAACATCCCATGGGCACCTACACTAATCCTAACCCTAACCCTAACCGCTAACAATAACACTAATGATAACCCAAAACACTAACCCTAAACCTAAACGTTTCCTTGCTGTTGCCAAGTTCCCCCCTCCTCTGAGCACCAGCTTCATCCTCACGAATGAGGACATCGATTGCTACCTTAGCACGTTACTCTCTTCATCCTGTGAAGACTCATTAGGGTTATCCTACAATTACTAGCTGTCCTGAACAGGTATCCCCTGAATCCAGATTCAGCTGGAATCTCCCAGGGTCATCTGGCATGTCTTCCCTGAAGTCAGCCCAAACCCACATCCTTGCATTTCCAGGGACTCCCCTTAGCTAGCTGGGCAGAAAACCCTGCATGGTTCAAACAACCTGACACACAATCAGGAGAGGACTCACGGGCAGACAGCTTCCCTCAGGTCTCGGGTGGAGCTCTGGGACCACAGCAGCAACTGACCATCTCAGGCCCTGGGCTCAGCAGCTCCCTCATTCTCAGGCCTGCGGCTCTGCCCTGATGGGAGCACGAAGGTCACCAACTGCCCCAGGCGACCTCACGCCCTTCCCGCTGCTGGAGCCTGACCTCCTCCATCCCCACCCCTTCCCCTACCGGAGCAGGACGAGAGCTCGTCTTCCCCTTGCTTCCAAAGTGAGGCCCGGCCCTGGGCCCCGATTGGGCACTGCCTCAGTCAGGAGCCAACCACAGTGGCCAGGGAGGTGGAAAGCACCGATTGGCCAGGGCCAGGTCATGTGACCATACTCGCCAGGAAACTCAAACATCACCAAGATTCCCTAAGAAACCAAAGAACAAAATTATCCAGTAAAGGAAAACCGTACTTTTTAATGAGGACAATTTCACAGGGGGAAAAAAAAAAAGCTTCCAAAAGAACTGCTCAAGGAAGCTACTAAATAAACTTTCAGAAAAGATTAATAGTGTGTGTTTTTTTTTAATAGGGTGGTGGAGAGCTATACCTTTCACATCTATGTGAATTTCGGTTTAAACTGGATTTCCCTTGGCTATTATATAAGACAAAAAAACCCCACAACACCCCCTTCCACTTCCATCCCCCCAAAAGTGATTTAATATATTGAATTTTTGTGGGCTCCGTTGTGTCTGATTCACGGCAACTCATGAACTCTACACAGCCAGGCTCTTCCATCCATGGAATTCAGGGCAATTTTTCCTGTTCCAGTAAATGCCCACCATGGGTGAGGCAAAGGCAAGGGCTAAGAGGGTCCTGAAAGACTAACTTCTTTCAGCTGAGCACAGAGCTGGCTCCTCACTGGGATGCCTGTGGCCTGGGGCTCCCAGAGGGGAGAGCAGCACTCGTCTCACCGTGTGGTCACTGCTGGAAGTGCAGGCTGCTCCTCATTTCCCCTTTCCAGTCTCCCTGAGGGCAGAACAGTGTGAATCTAACCAAGGTGGAAATTCAAACTCAGATGCAAACAAACTTCCCACAAGGTCTCCAAAACCACTCAGGAACAGGGAATTGGAAACTGCAGGGGATGACATCAATGGAGATGGAGACTTGACACCTTACACTGAATTCATTCCAGTTATCCCTAGACAAATTTTCCATAAAAACTTGTCACAAATCTAGAAGATCAATGAGCAGAAATTGGACACGTGCTTTGAGTCTTCACACACAAAACTAAAAGGCAGTCCTCAAAAAAACCCAGAGAATACAGTGGACTTTGCAAAATCAACGATATCTACTTTGGGAAAGACCTTATTACAAAAGCAAAAGACAGGTCATACATCGCGAGACAAATAAGTGTAAACACAAAGCTTATCAAGGATTTGTCTCCAAACAGACAAAGAACACCAACACAACAAGCCTGTGAAAACTAGGGAAAGGTCTGAAGGGACACAAGACCGAGGAAGACACACACAGGGTATCCCGCATGATGTCCAGCACTGAGGGCCTGAAGACACAACAGTCTAGTTGCACACCCTCAGGCCTGTGTGACCCTGGATGAGGCCTCTGTTTCCCAGTGGCTCTCAGAGATAGACAGGGAGGAAGGGGAAGAGAAATCCGTTGCATTTCTAATACTCACAGCAAAGTCTTCCAATGAGAAGGGAATCATCACCCCCACTGACAATGCCATTCACTGAAGTGATACCCACAAATCCATCGAACCCAGAAGGGAAGGAAGGACCTGTTCTCACAAAACGGCAAGAGATGGAAGAAAGAAGATCAAGCCCACACAAATCACTGGAAAGATAAGCTGTGCTCATGGCTTGAAAGAATTCCTATTGGGAAAATGTTGTCACAGCCCCACAAGGCAATCCATAGCTTCGATGCTATTCCTCCCAAAAGGCCAATGCATTTTCGCACTGAACAAAGAATTCCAAAAGATAGACGGAGACAGGAAAGAGCCTAAGGAGTCAATACAATCCGACGAAAAAGCCCCGATACGGACATCCAAGGTTGTGTGAAAGGAGATTAGACTACCAAGCTAGGATCCTCATGAGAGTATCGGAGAAGGCAATGGCGACCCACTCCAGTACTCTTTCCGGGAAATGCCCTGGATGGAGGAGCCTGGTAGGCTGCAGTCCATGGGGTCGTGCAGAGTTAGCTACGACAGAAGCGACTTAGCAGCAGCAGCAGCAGCAGCAGCAGGACAGTATGCTACTGTGAATACAACAACACACACAGATCCAGATCGATGGAATAAAGTTGAGGGTCCAGAAACAAACCCCAGCATCCATGGTCAACTCATCTCTGACAAAGAAGGGGAGAATATCCAAATGGGAACAAGAAAGCCTCTTCAATAAATGTCCATGGGAAAACCAGACAGCTACATCAGAAGAACGCTATTGGTTTTCATCTCAGACCACCTCAGTATCGGGGAAAAACCTCACCCTAAAGACTGATGTTATGAGATAGCTAGAAAGAAGCGTAGGTCCAAGGCTCCTTAACATCAGAGTCTCCTTGCCATTTGCTGGGCGGAGGTAGAAATGGGTCTCTTCAAGTAAGGGAAAGAGGGAAACGAAGTACACCAATGGGTTTCCATCCAATGGAACCTCTTCCCAACAGAGAAGCTAAGCATTCACAAATGCAAAAGATAGGAGACGGAACATGAGAGACTCCTTGCAAGTGGTGTACCTGAGAAGGGGTTCATATGGAAAGAGACGAAGAATGCACAGCACTCAAATTCCAAGAAACACCACCCCACCCTTGGCCCTTCCCCCATGACCAATTCCGACCTAAAGCCTTTCTCTCCCTCTAACCTATCCCTAAAACATAACCCTCATCTAATCATATACATGTGCATTCATAGCATCCATCCATCCACACACGAGAGAGAAAGAGGAAGACACAGAGAAAGGAAAAGAGAGGGACACAGCCAGAGAGAGACACGGAACCAAAGAGAGGAAAGGAGTCGATTGTCCAGACTTTTCATCCGTCTATCTCCAAGTTAGAAGCAATGACAGCGCCCATCCACCCCAGAAGGGGGGAAAGGACGGAAGGTTTGGAGAGGAAAAAACAAGAATGCAGGGAGCCATTAGAAGCTCAGCCATCCGCAGAAGCCGAGCTGGGACACTTGAACAGAATCTTAGTGGAAACAGAGGATCAGAATGTTGGCTTCTCTTTTCTGTAAGAGAGGGAGGCCTTCGAGTCTTCCTTTCGGTCCTCCAACTTGGATGCGGGGTCTCAAAACAGTCAGGAGGGGGAGTGCCTTTTCCTGGGTACCACAGCTCATCCAGGCCTCGTTCTGCCCCATTCTGTGCTAGGTCAGCCCTGGATGGAATCTTTCTTTCTGAAGTCTCAGCGCACAAGCTCCACGTGATATCGGCCCCAGGTGGAAAGGCATGGAGCTGCTCGTAGGCTGACAGACCTAGGAAGCAGATGGGAGAATGACCCCCACTCTGCAGAGGGAGAGACTGGGGAAACCCTGAGGAGCCTATGCTTGTCCAGGGCCACACCACTTATGAGAAGGAGGAGCCTGGTCTGAGAGCAGCGGGGTCCACCGAGCTCAGGCCCTGGCTGCACCCAGGCCTCCCCAAGGCTGTGGGGTGGGCTGTGTGGGTGTCACTGTGCCTGCACATGGCCTAAAGGGGTGGTCGAGCAGTCAGAAACACAGAGATCCCCTTGGGGAGTTTTGGGGAAGGGACCTCAGCACGAACCCCAGGAAATGATGTCCCTTGCCGGCAACAGAACCCAACAGAAACCGCAACCCGGGTATCCAGGCCTCCAGAGCGGAGAGGAGCCCCCAGCCAGATCACTTGCTGCCAAGATGTTCTGCTGTTTGCCCCTGCCCAGAGGCCGGGGCCTCAGGAGAGCTCCCAGGCAGAGTGTGTGGGAACCCTGTCGATGCTGGCTCAGAGCCCCACCGAGAGGCTTCTGGCCTTTTGCCCGGAGAAACAGAAAGGTAACACGGGGAGCCCCAGGCCGGGCCAGGCCACCTCTCCCATGCCACCCGGAAACACCGGAGCCTTTGCCTGTGTGTGTGGATGCGGGTTTCTCGGGGTGTGTCTCCCTGAAGTAAGCCCAGGCGGATGTGGGGTCACAAGCCTGCGGACAAATTGTGTCCACACACCAAGGCGGAGCAGGCTGGGCGGAATGGGGAGAGTGCGGGCAGCGCCATCTGCCCAGGCTGACCTCATACCCTCAGGTGGGTCTCTTTCCTTCTGGCTGGGGATCTGAGCAGACACACGTCTCTGCTCCTTCTGGGAAGAGAAGTTCGAGCGGGCAGAAGCAGCAGCTCCACTGGCCAGGCCCAGCTCGGAAATCTCCATGCATGGCTGGATGACGGTCACTGTCGTTGCAGAGCTTCCCACGTGATGAGGCCGAGGACGGGGACACCCCATCCACCTCCCGGAGGGAGGGGTCGGAGCACCCCCCCCCCCCCCCGCCCGTGAGGCCCAGTGCAGGCTCCAGGTGAGCGTGCCCACGGAGGCATCAGCCCCACCGGGGGCGAAGTGGAGGCGGGGAAGGCCTGCTGCCGAGACACCGCCCAGGATACACCCGGCGGCCCAGTCTCGTGCTGCCGCAGAGCTCAGCACACCCGGCTCCGACCCAGAGCCCCGAGAACCCCGGCCTCTGAGGCAGCAGGAGGACCTGGAGCCCAGCATGCCAGAGCACAGAGGTGAGGACGCTGGGGCTGGTGCACGAGAGTCTGTGGGGAAGGGGTGCTGAGCTACACAGGGACGAGTCTCCGAAAGCTGCTGCTGGGCCTGGAGCAAGCGCTGGCCTCACACCCCTCCATCTTGCACACTTCAGTCCCAGAAGACATCCGACGCTGGGTGTTCTTTGGGAATCTCTTGGAAGCTTTCTGTCCCGGGATACGCACATGCCACGGCTGGCCTGTGGGCAAACTTTGCTTCTCCCCCAGCTCTAGCACTGGCCTCCAACTGGAAACAGGCTCCACTTCCCAGACCTGTCCCTACACAGGTGGTGGCTCCAGGTGCAGGACCCAGGGATCCACTGAGGGGGAGATGGAGAACCGAGACTTGCCCTCACAGAGACACCAGGCCAGCTGGGTACTGGCCAGCACACTGGGCAGATCGGCTCTCCGTGCCTGCAGGACCCCGCACCCCAGGCACTGATGTCCCAGCCCCTCAGCCAGAACCTCCACCTCCACGTGCATCTGCACCTGCTCAGGCTTTGGCAGGAGAACCCGAGGCAGAGGAGGAGTCACCGCCTCGGCAGGGAGAGCCTGCCCTGGCTCCTGCGCAACACCCAGACGCCCATGACGACTCACCCACCCCTGCAGGGAGAACGGGCCCCCGCTCTGGACAGAGACCCAGAGCCCTTGCCGGAAACACCACGTCCAGGGGGGCGGTCGGCTCTGCAGCCTCCATCCCTGTCTGCTCACCGTGGACGCCGTTAACTTGGTCCGCCCCCAGGCGACATGGAGTTCCTTTCCCCTGAACTACTTTGCATTTGTTTTGTTTCCACCTTTCTGGTGATGTTTTATTTTCTGTATGGTTTCGTGTATTTTTGTTGGTGAAGTTGGGATTAGTAAACATTATCCTCATTGTTGCAATTTGGGAACACTGTTGTGTAACTCCGGTGATACTGTGTTACCATCACCACTTTGTAGTTTCAGACCCGTTCGATCTTTATGCCCCACCCCCCAACAAAGCCTGTATTCGAGGCAAGCACGTCCTGTTCATCCCTCCCCCTGATCCTGAACACAATTTCATCTTTTCTTTCTGCATTTCTTCCTATATTCTTGGTGTCCCCAATCAATGACTCTCAGTGAAATGACTGAAGGAGTTTTTCTCGGACTCCCCGCGTATTGTGAGTCTACATTTGAGAGTTCTCATTTTTATGTCATTTGAACTAGCCTTTGATATCTGAAAGGACGGTGTACGTCCTTTCAAGATATCATGTGCCAAACGAAGCCCTTTTGGCAAATGCCATCATCATCTCCAGGCAGGCATTGCTGTTTGAAGGGTGACGTCTCAGCCAGAAGGCAGATGCTGAGCTACTCTTGTTGCACCAGCTCCCAAAAGAAGCCAAGAAAGGGAGCTGGAACAACAAACCACCCCAACACCCAGGAAAGCGTTCTTCATGACAGAAGGCTAGAAAACGACCCAACATCCTTGGGGACCAGAACCCCTCTAGAAAATCAATGTTCCATAAAAAAGAGAAACACATGGGAAGTTCCAAGGAGAGGCAACGGCCATGGCCAGTGTACTTTAGAGACGGCCTGACCGCTCCGGGGAAGACAAGCACCAACGGAACCCCTTTGGAAACAGCAGTGATAGTCCTCACCGTCGTAAGGGTTTCCTCTGGGGACAACCTGCCCTGGGCACCACATGGAGGAGCAGACCGGCTTCTCTTCCTCTGCCCCCACACCATTCACTCATGAAGGCAGCTCAGGTGTTCTCATGCCCTGCCTGCCTGCCTGGCTCATCCGTGAGCTGTGACCACCTCCAGGGCAGGACTCCACCTTCTCCTCTCTGTGTACCGTGAATCTGCACACAGTGGGATTTCAGAAGCTCAGGAGACTTGAGCCATTCCCACTCGAGCCAGAACCCTCCCCAGGAAGGAAAACAGCTGTGGAGTCATTTTGGCCCCAGCACTGGCTCCGGAACCCTGGCGGCTCCTACAGCCTCTACGGTGTCAAGAGGGAGGCCCCTTTTACAGAGCTTTCCGGCCGTCAGATCTAAGCTATTGTTTCACTGTCAGCTGTGTCTCTTCCGTTGCAGCCAGGTGGGCCACGCTGCTCCAAAGGAGCTCACAAGCTGAGTTTCAAGGGAGGTACTGAGAGGACAGGGATGGCTACAACGTGCTGCAAACTGAGTGAGGGTCCCCACAATCCTCAGCCAAGGTCTGTGGTGTGCAAGTGGCGAGTAGAGGGCCCCCAAGTTCGAAAGGAAGGGAGGTACTCGGGAGCAAAAGCCCTTGGCTGCTGTGGTAGCAGCTGCAGATGGCAGCTCATCCACAGTGCACTTCGAATGAGCTCACATGAGCGGGACTCTGGAAATGGCTCCGAAATCAAGAGAAAGAGGTCAGGGCATGTGGGAATCCGGAGGGGGCGGGGTGGATGACGGGAGGTGTCCTTTCTCTCTCCAGTGCAATTTGGTTTTGTGAGGCTCAAAGCTACTAGATGGCACTTCCCAAGTCAGACCCCCGCAGGAATCATGGTGGGCTGCGTGCCTCGGCCCCTGCCACAGGGAAAAGCCACACCAGTGGCTTCCCTGAGCTCCAGTGGCCGGATCTGGGGGTTCTGTCTCGGTGCACACCTCCTTGCTGTTGCCAAGTTCCCCCCTTCTCTGAGCACCAGCTTCATCCTCTCAAATGAGGACATCGATTGCTACCTTAGCACGTTACTCTCTTCATCCTGTGAAGACTCATTAGGGTTATTCTACAATTACTAGCTGGCCCAAAGACATATCCCCTGAATCCAGATTCAGCTGGAGTCTCCCAGGGTCATCTGGCATGTCTTCCCTGAAGTCAGCCCAAACCCACATCCCTGCATTTCCAGGGACTCCCCTTAGCCAGCTGGGCAGAAAACCCAGCATGTTTCAAACAAGCTGACAGACAAGCGGGACAGGACTCACGGGCAGACGGCTTCCCTCAGGTCTCGGGTGGAGCTCTGGGACCACAGCAGCAACGGGCCATCTCAAGCCCCTGGGCTGAGCAGCGCCCTCATTCTCAGGCCTGCGGCTCTGCCCTGAGGGGAGCAGGAAGGTCACCAACTGCCCCAGGCGGACCTCACGCCCCTCCCACTGCTGGCGCCTGACCTCCCCCGGCCCCACCCCTTCCCCTACCCGAGCAGGACGAGAGCTCGTCTTCCCCTTGCTTCCAACGTGAGTCCCGGCCCTGGGCCCCGATTGGGCACTGCCCCAGTCCGGAGCCAATCACAGTAGCCAGGGAGGTGGAACACACCGACTGGCCAGGGCCAAGTCATGTGACCATACTCGCCAGGAAACTCAAATATTACCAAGATTCCCTGGGACACCAATGAACAAAATTATCCAGTAAAGGAAAACCGTACTTTTTAATGAAGCCAATTTCACAGAAAAATAACAAAATGCTTCCTAATGAACTGCTCAAGGAAGCTACTAAATCAACTTTCAGAAAAGTTTAATAGTTTTTTATTTTTTTAATAGGGTGATAGAGAGCTATACCTTTCCCATCTATGTGAATTTAGGTTTAAACTAGATTTCCCTTGGCTACTATATAAGACAAAAACGCCACAACACCCCCTTCCACCCCCCCCCCCAAATGTGTTTTAATATATTGAATTTGTGTCTGCTCTGTTGTTTCTGATTCATGGCAACTCATGAACTCTACACAGCCAGGCTCTTCCGTCCATGGAATTCAGGGCAATTTTTTTCTGTCCCAGTAAATGCCCACCCTGGGTGATCCAAAGGCAAGGGCGGGCACAGAGGCCCCTGAGAGACTAACTCCTTTCAGCTGAGCACAGAGCTGGCTCCTCACTGGGATGCCTGTGGCCTGGGGCTCCCTGAGGGAGAGCAGCACTCGCCCCACCGTGTGGTCACTGCTGGAAGTGCAGGCTGCTCCTCACTCCCCCTTGACAGTGTCCCTGAGGGCAGAACAGTGTGAATCTAATCAAGGTGGAAATTCAAACTCAAATGCAACCAAACTTTCCACAAGGTCTCCAGAACAACTCAGGAACAGGGAATTGGAAACTGCAGGGGATGACATGAATGGAGATGGAGACATGACTCCTTACACCGAGTTCACTTCCAATTATCCCTAGGCAAACTTACCATGAAAACTTTTCACAAATCTAGAAGAACAATGAGCAGAAATTGGACACGTGCTTTGAGTCTTCACACACAAAACTAAAAGGCAGTCCACAAAAAAACCCAGAGAATACAGTGGACTTTGCAAAATCAAAGATATCTACTGTGGGAAAGACCTCATTACAAAAGCAAAAGATAGGTCATACATCGCGAGACAAATAAGTGTAAACACAAAGCTTATCAAGGATTTGTCTCCAAACAGACAAAGAGCACCAACACAACAAGCCTGTGAAAACTAGGGAAAGGTCTGAAGGGACACCAGACCGAGGAAGACACACACAGGGTATCCCGCATGATGTCCAGCACTGAGGGCCTGAAGACACAACAGTCTAGTTGCACTCCCTCATTCCTGTGTGACCCTGGGTGAGGCCTCTGTTTCCCAGTGGCTCTGAGAGATGGACAGGGAGGAAGGGGAAGAGAAATCCGTTGCATTTCTAATACTCACAGCAAAGTCTTCCAATGAGAAGGGAATTATCACCCGCGACTGACAATGCCATTCACTGAAGTGATACCCACGAGTCCATCGAACCCAGAAGGGAAGGAAGGACCTGTTCTCACAAAACTGCGAGAGATGGAAGAAAGAGGATCAAGCCCACACAAATCACTGGAAAGATAAGCTGTGCTCATGGGCTGAAAGAATTCCTATTGGGAAAATGTTGTCACAGCCCCACAAGGCAATCCATAGCTTCGATGCTATTCCTCCCAAAAGGACAATGTATTTTCTCACCGAACAAAGAATTCCAAAAGGTGTACAGAGACAGAAAAGAGCCTAAAGAGTCAATACAATCCGACGAAAAAGCCCCGATACGGACATCCAAGGTTGTGTGAAAGGAGATTAGACTACCAAGCTAGGATCCTCAGGAGAGTATCGGAGAAGGCAATGGCGACCCACTCCAGTACTCTTGCCTGGAAAATACCTGGACAGAGGAGCCTGGTAGGCTGCAGGCCATGGGGTCGCGCAGAGTCAGACACAACTGAAGCGACTTAGCAGCAGCAGCAGCAGCAGGACAGTATGCTGTTGGGAATACAACAACACACACAGATCCAGATCGGTGGAATAAAGTTGAGGGTCCAGAAACAAACCCCAGCATCCATGGTCAACTCATCTCTGACACAGAAGGGGAGAATATTCAAATGGGAACAAGAAAGCCTCTTCAATAAATGTCCATCGGAAAACCAGACAGCTGCATCTGAAGAACACTATTGGTTTTGATCTCAGACCAACTCAATATCGGGGAAAAACCTCAACCTAAAGACTGATGTTATGAGATAGCTGGAAAGAAGCGTAGGTCAAGGGTTCCTTAACATCAGAGTCTCCTTGCCATTTGCTGGGCGGAGGTAGAAATGGGTCTCTTCAAGTAAGGGAAAGAGGGAAACGAAGTACACCAATGGGTTTCCATCCAATGGAGCCTCTTCCCAACAGAGAAGCTAAGCATTCACAAATGCAAAAGATAGGAGACGGAACATGAGAGACTCCGTGCAAGTGGTGTATCTGAGAAGGGGTTCATATGGAAAGAGACGAAGAATGCACAGCACTCAAATTCCAAGAAACACCACCCCACCCTTGGCCCTTCCCCCATGACCAATTCCAACCTAAAGCCTTTCTCTCTCTCTAACCTATCCCTAAAACATAACCCTCATCTAATCATATACATGTGCATTCATAGCATCCATCCATCCACACACGAGAGAGAAAGAGGAAGACACAGAGAAAGGAAAAGAGAGGGACACAGCCAGAGAGAGACACGGAACCAAAGAGAGGAAAGGAGTCGATTGTCCAGACTTTTCATCCGTCTATCTCCAAGTTAGAAGCAATGACAGCGCCCATCCACCCCGGAAGGGTGGAAAAGGATGGAAGGTTTTGAGAGTGAAAGACAAGAACGCAGGGAGCCATTAGAAGATCAGCCATCCGCACAAGCCGAGCTGGGACACTTGAACAGAATCTCAATGGAAACAGAGGACCAGAAAGTTGGCTACTGTTTTCTATAAGAGAGGGAGGCCTTCGAGTCTTCCTTTTGGTCCTCCAACGTGGATGCGGGGTCTCAAAACAGTCAGGAGGGGGAGTGCCTTTTCCTGGATACCAGAGCGCATCCACGCCTCCTTCTGCCCCATGTGCCACTGCGGGATTCCACGGGGACCTATCGTATTGGGGACGGTACTGGTGTCTTGGGGCCTCCTCTCGAGGGGAGGCAAAGCTGGCGGTGCCCTCTGGAGAAGAGGTGGCGTAGGGGAGGCGGGGTCGCTGTCGAGCCACGCCTGGAGACTCAGAGTTCCACTCGCGTGGGGACACAGGGATCTCGGGGAGCCTCTGGGGCCGCCTAGATGGAGTGCACCCTCCTTTCCAGTGCCAGAGGGAACTCAGGATGGCTCTCGAGGCACTGCAGGTGCAAAGGGCCCCGTCTCGCGTTGAGAGGGGCATCCCGTGCACGTTCTCGGGTTGTGGCAGGAAGCCCTGCCTTCTTTGCAGGGTGGCACGGGTATCTCGGGGGACACCTGGGGTCCCCCGCAATGAGTCAAGCCCGGGTCCAAGCCGGGAGACGTGCTGGAGCTTTGCTCTCCACGCCCTGCATGGGAAAATGGCCTCATCTCGCGATGGGCGTGGATTCAGGTGGGTTTTCTCAACGTGCGGCAGGAAGCTCTCGAGTGGCGGCGGGTACCACTGCCAGTCTCCCCCCTTAGCCCAGCGCGGTCGTGGCACCTCCTTTCGAGCAGCGATGGGAGGGGGCAGCCTCGGAATCCCTCAAGAGCCACTGCAGCGCACAGGTCCTCGTCAAGTGTTGAGGCAGGACCCTTGGGGTGCCCCTCGAGTTGGGACGGGGCATCTCGGGGCAACTCTGGAGTGGCATGAAGGGAGTGGAGGGGACGCAGCCTTTCTCTCAGCTCACTGCAAAGGGAAATCAGTCTTCATCTCATGTGGAGAGTCGAAGCTGTTGCTTTTGCGTGAGTTGCAGCAGGAAGCTGGCTGTGCCTCTGGCGTTCCGGGGTAGGGGGGGCGGGGTCACGTCAGGGAGCCTCTCATCTTGCCTCTGCGAAGTGCAGGCCTCCTTTGGCGTTGCCAGGGTCAGCTGGTCTTCTCCTCGCGTTGCTGCAAGGGAATTGGACTCATTTGCCAACGGGGGCTCCTCGGGGACCTTTCGTCTTGCGGCCGGAACCGGCCTCTTGAGGCCTCTTTTCGAAGCTCAGGAGAGGCGACAGGCCCTCTCTAGGGGTGCGAGGGAATGTAGGGATTCCGGTTGAGTCAGCTAGGGGATTCAACCCCTCTTTCGAGAGGAGGGGTCGAGGGCGACGGGGGGCCCTTCTCGAGCTGCGTCTGCAGGCTCAGGGTTCCGCTTGCGTGGGCACACGCGGATCTCTGGGAACCTCTGGGGGCACCTAGAGGGAGACCAGCCTCCTTTCCAGTGCCAGAGAGAACTCAGGATGGCTCTCGAGTCGCTGCAGATCCAAAGGGCCCTGTCTTGCAGGGAGGGGGGTCCAGGGGACGCTCTCACGGTGTGGCGGGAAGCCCTGCCTTCTTTGCAGGGTGGCACGGGTATCTCGGGGGACACCTGGGGTCGCCCGCAAGGAGTCAAGCCCTGTTCTGAGCCGGGAGAGGTGCCGGGGCATGCTCTCAATGCCCTGCAAGGGAAACGCGCCTCCTCATGCAATGGGCATGGCATCACATGGGTTTTCTCGACTTGCGGCGGTGGGTTCTCCAATTGCGGTGGGTACCCTGGCCTGTCTCCCCTGTGAGCCCAGCGGGGTCGTGGTGCCTCCTTTCGAATGGCAAGGGGAGGGAGCAGCCTCGGGATTCCCCAGGAGGCGCTGCAGCGCACTGGGTCTGCGTCAAGCATCAAGCTAGGACCCTCGGGGTTCCCCTGGGGGCGGGGGGACAGGTATAGCGGGCCCCTGTGGAGTGGCGTAAAGGTAGTCGAGGGGACTCAGCCTTTCTCTCGGGTCACAGCAAAGGGAAATCGGGCTTCATCTCGAATGCAGGGTCGAAGGTGGTGCTTTTCCGCGAATAGCAGCGGGAAGCGGGTGTTGCCTCTCTGGATCCGATGCGAGGCCCCTCAGGGAGCCTCTCTTGTTGCCTCTGGGAAGTCCGGGCCTCCTTTGCCATTGCCAGGGGCAGCTGGGCTTCCCCTCGAGTCGCTGCAATGCAATTGGACCCCATGTGCCATTGCGGGTTCCTCGGGGACCTTTCGTCTAGGGGCTGGAACTGGTGTCTTGGGGCCTCCCCTCGAGCGTCAGTAGAAGTGAAAGGCCTCCTCTTGAGGTGCGAAGGAAAGTAGGGATTCCCGTGGAGGGGAGGCAAAGCCGACGGTCCACCTCTCAAGAAGAGGTGGCGTAGGGGAGGCGGGGTCGCTGTCGAGGCGCGCCTGGAGACTCGTGGTTCCGCTCGCGTGGGGACACGGAGATCTCGGGGAGCCTCTGGGGGCGCCTAGAGGGAGTGCAGCCTCCTTTCCAGTGCCAGAGGGAACTCAGGATGGCTCTCGAGGCACTGCAGGTGCAAAGGGCCCCATCTTGCGTTGAGGGGGGCATCCCGTGCACGCTCTCGGGTTGTGGCGGGAAGCCTTGCCTTCTTTGCAGGGTGGCACGGGTATCTCAGGGGACACCTGGGGTCTCCCGCAACGAGTCAAGCCCTGGTCCGAGCTGGGAGACGTGCCGGGGCTTTGCTCTCCACGCCCTGCATGGGAAAGGGGCCTCATCTCGCAATGGGCGTGGATTCAGGTGGGTTTTCTCAACGTGCGCAGGGGGGCTCTCAAGTGGCGGCTGGTACCCCTGCCAGTCTCCCCCGTTAGCCCAGCGCGGTCGTGGCACCTCCTTTCGAGTGGCAATGGGAGGGGGCAGCCTCGGGATCCCTCAAGAGCCACTGCAGTGCACAGGTCCTCATCAAGTGTTGAGGCACGACCCTCGGGGTGCCCCTCGAGGTGGGATGGGCATCTCGGGGCATCTCTGGAGTGGCATAAAGGGAGTCGAGGGGACTCAGCCTTTCTCTCGGGTCACAGCAAGGGGAAATCGGGCTTCATCCCAAATGCGGGGTCAAAGGTCGTGCTTTTCCGCCAGTCGCAGCAAGAAGCCAGGGTGCCTCTCTGGATCCGAATTGAGGCACCTCAGGGAGCCTCTTGTTGCCTCTGGGAAGTCTCAGCCTCCTTTACCATTGCCAAGGGCAGCTGGGCTTCCCCTCGAGTCGCTGCAAGGGAATTGGACTCGTTTTCCAATGGGGGGTTCCTCGGTGACCTTTCATCTTGTGGCCGGAAGCGGTCTCATGTGATCCGTAATATCAGTCAGGGTTAGGTGTCTGTGCCACGAGTCTAGATCACATGTCTGGCCCACGTGACCCGGAACACGTGTCAGGGTCACGTGTCTGGGCCACATGACCTGGAATGTGAACCTAGGTCACGTGTCTAGGACATGTGTCTGGTGACGTGTCTTGGCCACGTGCCCAGGAAGATGAGTCAGGGACACATGTCTAGGCCACGTGTCTGTGTCACTTGTCTAGGACATGTGTCTTATCCCGTGTCTGGGCCACGTGACCTGGAATATGAGCCTTGGTCACGTGTCTAGGCCACTTTTTTTGGTTACGTTGCGCCACGTGACCCGGAATTTGAATCTGGGTCATGTGTCTAGGCCACGTGACCAGGAATATGAGTTTGGGTCACATGTCTGGGCCTTGTGGCCCAAAATATGAGTCTTAGTTACTTGTCTGGGACAGGTGATCTGGAATATGAATCTGGGTCACGTGTCTATGTCACATTTTCGGGTCACGTGTCTGGACCACATGACCAAGAATAGGAGTCTGGGTCATGTGTCTTGGCCACGTGACCCGTAATGAGTCTGGGTCACATGCCTGGGCCACGTGACCCAGAATATGAGTCTGGGTCAAAGGGCCACGTGACCTGGAATATGAGACAGGGTCTCGTGTCTGCGCAACGTGACATGGAATATGAGACTGGGTCACGTGTCTGGGCTACGTGACCTAGAACATGAGTCTGGGTAATGAGTCTGGGCCATGTGGCCCGGAACATGAATCTGTGTCACGTATCTGGGCCACGTGATCCGGAATATCAGTCAGGTCATGTGTCTAGGCCACGAGTGTAGGTCACGTGTCTGGGCCACGTGGCACGGAATATGAGTCTGGGTCACGTATCTGGGCCATGTGACTTGGAATTTGAGTCAGGGACACCTGTCTAGGCCACCTTTCTGCGTCACATGTCTCTGCCACATGACCCGGAATATGAGGCTCGATCACGTGTCTGGGGCACGTGACCCGGAACACGAGTCTGGGTCACAAGTCTAGGCCACATGTCTGGGCCAAGCGACCTGGAATATGCATCAGGGTCACGTGTCCAGGCCGCATGTCTGCGTCATGTGTCTGGGCCAGGTGACCCAAAATAAGAGTCAGGGTCACGTGTCTGGGCAACGTGACCCAGAATACGAGTCGGGGTCACGTGTCTGTGTCATGTGACCAGGAATATGAGTCAGGGTCACGTGTCCAGGCCACATGTCTGGGTCACGTGTCTAGGACATGTGTCTTGTCCCGTGTCGGGGCCACGTGACCCGAATATGAGTCTGGGTCACGTATCTGTGCCACATGATCCGGAATATGAGTCTGGGTCACGTGTCTAGGCCACTTGTTTGGATTACGTGTCTGCACCACCTGACCCGGAATATGAGTCTGGATCATGTGTCTAGGCCACGTAATCTGGAATATGATTCTGGGTCACATGTCTAGGCCACTATTTTGGGTCACTTGTCTGGGCCACGTGACCCAGAATATGGGTCTGGGTAACGTGTTTGCGCCACCTGACCAGGAATATGAGTCTGGGTCAAGTGTCTTGGCCACGTGTCTGGGTCACGTGTCTGGGCCACGTGACCTGGAATATGAGTCTGGGTCACATGTCTGGGCCACGTGACCCGAAATATGAGTCTGGGTTACCTGTCTGGGACAGGTGATCAGGAATATGAGTCTTGGTCACGTGTCTATGTCACTTTTTTGGGTCACGTGTCTGGACCACATGACCTGGAATATGAGTCTGGGTCACGTGGGCCCCATGACCAGGAATATGAGTCTGAGTCCCGTGTCTGTTCCCCGTGATCCAGAATATGAGCCTGGGTTAAGAGTCTAGGCCTCATTTTGAGGTCTCGTGTCTGGGCCACATGACCCGGAATATGAATCTGGGTCACGAGTCTAGGCCACGTGACCTGGAATATGAGTCTTGGCTACGTGTCTGGGCCACGTGACCAGGAATATGAGTCAGGGTCACGTGTCTGGGCCACGTGACCTTGAATATGAGTCTGGGTTATGAGTCTAGGCAACTTTAGGGGTCACCTGTCTGGGCCATGGGACCCGGAACATGAGTCTGGTCACGTGTCTGGGCCTCGTGACCCGGAATATGAGTTGGAGTCATGTGTCTCGGCCACGTTACCTGGAATATGAATCTGGGTCACGTGTCTGGGTCACGTGACTGGGAATATGAGTCTGGGTTATGTTTCTGGGCCAAGTGATCCAGAATATGAGTCTGGGTTAAATCTCTGGGCCACGTGATCCAGAAAATAAGTCTGGGTCACGTGTCTAGGCCACTTTTTCTGGTCACGTGTCTCAGCCACGTCACCGGGAATATGAGTCTGGGACATGTGTCTCGGACCTGTGACCCGGAATATGAGTTTGCGTCACGTGTCTGGATCATGTGATCAGGAATGTAAGTCAGGGTCACGTGTCTATGCCATGTGTCTTGGCCACGTGACCCGGAATATGAGTCTGGGTCACGTGTCTGGGGCACATGACCTGGAATATGAGTGAGGGTCACGTGTCTAGGCCACGTGCCTGGGTCAAGTGTCTGGGCCACGTGACCCGGAATATGAGTCTGAGAAACGTGTCTGGGCGACCTGATCCAGAACATGTGTTTGCGTCACGTGTCTGGATCATGTGATCAGGAATGTAAGTCAGGGTCACGTGTCTATGCCATGTGTCTTGGCCACATGACCCGGAATATGAGTCTGGGTCACGTGTCTAGGCCCGTTGTTTGGGTTACGTGTCTGCACCACCTGACCCGGAATATGAGTCTGGATCGTGTCTGGGACACGTAATCCAGAATATGATTCTGGGTCACATGTCTAAGCCACTATCTTGGGTCACTTGTCTGGGCCACGTAACCCAGAATATGGGTCTGGGTAACCTGTTTGCGCCAAGTGACCAGGAATATGAGTCTGGGTCACGTGTCTAGGCCACGGGACCCGGAACATGAGTCTGGGTCACGTATCTGGGCCACGTGGCCCGGAATATGTGTCTGGGTCACGTGTTTAGGCCACTTTTATGGGTCCCCTGTCTGGGCCACGGGACCCAGACCATGAGTCTGGGTCACGTGTCTGGGGCACATGACCTGGAATATGAGTGAGGGTCACGTGTCTAGGCCACGTGCCTGGGTCAAGTGTCTGGGCCACATGACCCGGAATATGAGTCTGAGAAACGTGTCTGGGCGACCTGATCCAGAACATGTGTTTGGGTCACGTGTCTGGGCCACGTGATCCGAAATATGATTCTCCGTGAAGTGTCTAGGCCACTTTTTTGAGTCACGTGTCTGGGCCTCATAATCCAGAACATGAGTCTCCATGAAGTGTCTAGGCCAATTTTTTGGTCACGTGTCTGGGCCACGTGACCTGGAATATGAGTCTGGGTCACGTGTCTGGGCCACGTGGCCCGGAATATGAGTCAGTGTCATGTGTCTTGGCCACGTAAACTGGAATATGAATCAGGTTCATGTGTCTAGGCCACGTGTCTAGGTAATGTGTTTGGGCCATGTGACACGGAATATGGGTCTGTGACACGTGTCTCGGCCACGTGACCCGGAATATGAGTCTGGGTTACGTGTCTCAGCCACGTGATCTGGAAGATAAATCTGGGTCACATGTTGTGGCCCCTTTTTTTGGTCACGTGTCTGGGCCACATGACCCGGAATACGAGTCTCGATCACGTGTCTGGGATTCGTGACCTGGAATATGAGTGTGGGTCATCTGTCTGGGCCACGTGACCTGGAATATGAGTCTGGGATACGAGTCTAGACAACTTTTTGGGGTCATGTGTCTGGGCCACGTGACATGGAATATGAGTGTGGATCACGTGTCTGGGCCCCATGACCTTGAATATGAGTCAGGGTCACGTATCTAGGCCACGTGACCAGGAACATGATTCAGGGTAACGTGTCTGGACCACGTGACCAGGAATATGAGTCAGGGTCACGTGTCTGGGCAACGTGACCTTGAATACGAGTCTGGGATACGAGTCTAGACAACATTTTGGGTCACGTTTCTGGGCCACATGACCCGGAATATGAGTCTGGTTCACGTGTCTGGGCCACGTGACCAGTAATATGAGTCAGGGTCACGTATCTGTGCCACGTGACTTTAAATATGAAACTGGGATATGAGTGTCGATAACTATTTGGGGTCACGTGTCTGGGCCACGTGACCCGGAATACGATTCAGGGTCCCGTTTCTGGGTCACATGATCTGGAATATGTATCTGGGTCACGTGTCTGGGCCACGTGACACGGAACACGAGTCAGGGTCCCGTTTCTGGGTCACATGATCTGTAATATGCTTCTGGGTCACCTGTCTAGGACACGTGTCTGGTCACGTGTCTGGGTCATGTGAGCAGGAATATGCATCTGGGTCACGTGTTTGGGCCACGTGACCAGTAACATGAGTAATGGTCACGTATCTGGGCCACGTGACCTTGAATATGAATCTGACTATGAGTCTACGCCACTTTTGTGGTCACGTGTCTGGGCCACGTGACCTGGTATATGAGTCAGGGTCACGTGTCTGGGCCACGTGACCAGGAATATGAGACAGAGTCCCGGGTCTGGGCCAGGTGACCTTGAATATGAGTCTTGGATACGAGTCTAGGCAACTTTTTGCGTCACATGTCTGGGCCACGTGACCTGGAATATGAGTCTGGGATACGAGTCTAGACAACTCTTTGGGGTCACGTGTCTGGGCCACATGACCAGGAATATGAGTCAGGGTCACGTGTCTGGTCCACGTGACCCAGACTATGAGTTAGGGTCATGTTTCTGGGTCACATGATCTGGAATATGCCTCTGGGTCACGTGTCTAGGACACATATCTGGTCACGTGTATGGGCTAAGTGACCTGAAATATGAGTTGGGGTCACGTGTCTGGGCCACGTGACCAGGAATATGAGTCAGGGTCCCGTGTCTGGGCCAGATGACCTTGAATATGAGTCTGGGATATGACTCTAGACAACTCTTTGGGGTCACGTGTCTGGGCCACGTGACTCGGAATATGAGCCGGGTTCCGTTTCTTGGTCACACGATCGGGAATATGCATCTGGGTCACGTGTCTGGGTCACGTGACCAGAAATAGGAGTCTCGGTCACCTGTCTGGGCCACGTGACCTTGAATATGAGTCGGGGCCAAGTGTCTGGGCCACGTGAGCAGGATATGAATCAGGGTCACGTGTCTGGGCCACGTGACCGGGAATATGAATCATGGTCACGGGTCTGTGCCACGTGACTTTGAATATAAGTCTGGGATACGAGTCTAGACAACTTTTTGGGTCACGTGTCTGAGCCTCGTGACCTGGAATATGAGTCCAGGTTATAAGTTTACGCCACCTTTGGGGTCACGTGTCTGGGGCACGTGACTTTGAATATGAGTCAGGGTAACGTGTCTGGGCCACGTGACCTTGAATATTATTCAGGAATAGGAGTCGAGACATCTTTTTGGGTCACGTGTCAGGGCCACGTGACCAGGAATATGAGTCAGGGTCACTTGTCCAGGCCACGGGACCTAGAGTATGAGTCTGGGTTATGAATCTACGACACTTTTGGAGTCACGTGTGTGGGCAACGAGACCTTGAATATGAGTCAGGGTCACGTGTCTGGGTCACATGATCTGGAACACGCCTCTGGGTCACGTGTCTAGGACACGTATCTGGTCACATGTCTGGGCTATGTGATCTGAAATATGAGTCGGGGTCATGTGTCTGGCCCACGTGACCAGGAATATGAGTCACGGTCATGTGTCTGGGCAACGTGAGCTTGAATATGAGTCAGGGTCACGTGTCTGGGCCACGTGACCAGGAATATGACATGGGGTCCTGTGTCTCGGCCAAGTGAACTTGAATATGAGTCTGGGATATGAGTCTAGACAATGTTTTGGGTGATGTGTCTGGGCCCTGTGACCCGGAATATGAGTTGGGGTCACGTGTCTGGCACACGTGATGAGGAATATGAGTCAGGGTCATGTGTCTGGGCCACATGACCTTGAATATGAGTCAGGGTCATGTGTCTGGGCCACGTGACCTTGAATATGGGTCATGGTCCGGTGTCTGGGCCATGTGACCAGGAATATGAGTCAGGGTCACGTGTCTGGGCCACGTGACCTTGAATATGAGTACAGGTCACGGGTCTGGGCCACGTGACCAGGAATATAAGTCAGGGTCACGTGCCTGGGCCACGTGACCAGTAGTATGAGTCAGGGTCACGTATCTGTGCCACGTGACTTTAAATATGAGTCTGGTATACGACTCTAGACAATTCTTTGGGTTCACTTGTCCGGGCCACGTTACCCGGAATACGAGTCGGGGTCCTGTTTCTGGGTCACATGAGCTGGAATATGCATCTGGGTCACATGTGTGGGCCACTTGACCTTGAATATGTGTCTGGGATACGAGTCTAGACAACTTTTTGGGTCACGTGTCTGGGCCACGTGACCTGGAATATGAGTCGGGGTCACGTGTCTGGGACACATGACCAGGAATATGAGTCAGGGTCACGTGTCTGGGACATGTGCCCTTGAATATGAGTCTGGGTTATGACTCTACGCCACTTATGGGGTCACATGTCTGGGCCACGTAACATGGAATATGAGTCTGGTTGACGTGTCTGGGCCACGTGACCCGGAATATAATCAGGGTCACGTGTCTAGGCGACGTGACCTTGAATATGAGTGTGGGATACAAATCTACACAACTTTTTAGGGTCACAAATCTGGGCCACGTGACCCGGAATATGAGTGGCGGCTACGTGTCTAGGCCACGTGACCTTGAATATGAGTCGGGGTCACCTGTCTGAGCCACGTGACCAGGAATATGAATCAGTGTAACGTGTCTGGTCCACGTGACCAGTAATATGAGTCATGGTCACGTGTCTCTGCTTCGTGTCCTTGAATATGCTTCTGAGGATGAGTCTACACCACATTTGGGGTCACGTGTCTGAGCCACGTGATTTGGTATATGAGTCTGGGTCACGTGTCTAGGCACCGTGATATGGAGTATGAGTCTGGGTCACGTGTCCGAGCCACGTGGCCCAGACCATGAGTCTGTATCACGCTTCTGGGGAACGTGATCGGGAATACCAGTCAGATGTCATGTGTCTAGGCCATGAGTCTGGGTCACGTGTCTGGGCCACGTGACGTGGAATCTCAGTCTGGGTCGCTTGTCTGCGCCACGTGACCTTGAATAAGAGTCTGGGATACGAGTCTAGACAACTCTGTGGGGTCACGTGTCTGAGCCACGTGGCCAGGATATGAGTCAGGGTCACGTGTTTGGGCCACGTGACCTTGAATATGAGTCTGGAATATGAATCTAGACAACTTTTTGGGGTCACGTGACAGGGCCACGTGACCTTGAATATGAGTCTGGGTTATGAGTCTACGCCACTTTTGGGGTCACGTGTCAGGGCCACGTGACCTTGAATATGAGTCAGGGTGACCTCTCAGGGATATGTGACCAGGAATATGAGTCAGGGTCACGTGTCTGGGCCACGTGTCACGGAATATGAGTCAGGGTAACGTGTCTGGCCCTCGTGACCCGGAATATGAATGGCGGTTATGTGTCTGGGCAAGGTGAGCTTGAATAGGAGTCAGGGTCACGTGTCTGGGCCACGTGACCCGGAATATGAGACAGGTTTCCTGTGTCGGCCACGTGACCTTGAATATGAGTAGGGGTCACCTGTCTGAGCCACGTGACCAGGAATATGTATCCGGGTCACGTGTCTGGGCCACGTGACCAGTTATATGAGTCATGGTCACGTCTCTCAACCACGTGTCCTTGAATATGCATCTGAGGATGAGTCTACACCACATTTGGGGTCACGTGTCTGAGCCACGTGACCTGGTATATGAGTCTGGGTCACGTGTCTGGGCCCCGTGATATGGAATATGAGTCTGGGTCACGTGTCTGAGCCACGTGACACGGTATATGAGTGGGGATCACGTGTCTGGGCCACGTGACCTTGAATATGAGTCAGGGTCACGTGTCTGGGCCACGTGACCAGGAATATGTGTCAGGCTCACATGTCTGGGCCATGTGACCTAGAATATGAGTCTGGAATACGAGTCTAGACAACTTTTTGGGTCACGTGTCTGGGACACGTGACCCGGAATATGTCTCGGGGTCACGTGTCTGGGCCACGTGACCAGGAATATGAGTCAGGGTCACGTGTCTTGGGCACGTGACAAGGAATACGAGACAGAGTCCCGTGTCTGGACCCCGGGACCTTGAATGTGAGTCTGGGATACGAGTCAAGACAACTTTTTGCGTCACGTGTCTGGGCCACGTGACCTTGAATATGAGTCAGGGTCACGTGTCTGGGCCACGTGACCAGGAATATGACACAGGGTCCCGTGTCTCGGCCACGTGAACTTGAATATGAGTCTGGGATACGAGTCTAGACAACTTTTTGGGAGATGTGCCTGGGCCACGTGACCCAGATTATGAGTCGCGGTCACTTGTCTCGGCCACGTGACCTTGACTATGAGTCCCGGTCACGTGTCTGGGCCACGTGACCAGGAATATGAATCAGGGTAACATGTCTGGGCAACGTGACCAGGAATATGTGTCAGGCTCACGTGTCTGGGCCACGTGACCTAGAATATGAGTCTGGAATACGAGTCTAGACAACTTTTTGGGTCACGTGTCTGGGGCACGAGACCCGGATTATGACTCGGGGTCACCTGTCTGGGACATGTGACCAGCAATATGAGTCAGGGTCACCTGTCTGGGCCACGTGACCTGGAATATGAGTCAGGGTGACGTGTCTAGGCCACATGACCAGCATATGAGTCACGGTCACATGTATGGGCTACGTGACCTTGAATATGAGTCTGGTATATGAGTCTAGACATCTTTTTGGGGTCACGTGTCTGGGCCACGTGACCTTGAATATGTGTCAGGGTCACGTGTCTGGGCCACGTGACCTTGAATATGAGTTAGGGTCACGTGTCTGGGCCCTGTAACCAGGAATATGAATCAGGGTCACGAGTCTGGGCCACGTGACCAGGAATATGATTCAGGGTCATGTGTCTGGGCCACGTGACCTAGAATATGAGTCAGGAATACGAGTCTAGACAACTTTTTGGGTCACGTGTCTGGGGCACGAGACCCGGAATATGACTCGGGGTCACCTGTCTGGGACACGTGACCAGGAATATGAGTCAGGGTCACTTGTCTGGGCCACGTGACCTGGAATATGAGTCAGGGTGACGTGTCTAGGCCACATGACCAGCATATGAGTCAGGGTCACATGTATGGGCTACGTGACCTTGAATATGAGTGTGGTATATGAGTCTAGACAACTTTTTGGGGTCACGTGTATGGGCCACGTGACACGGAATATGAGTGGGGATCACGTGTCTCGGCCACGTGACCTATAATATGAGTCAGGGTGACGTGTCTGGGACACGTGACCAGGAATATGAGTCGGGGTCACCTGTCTGCGCCACGTGTCCAGGAATATGAGTCAGGGTCACGTGTCTGGGCCACATGACCTTGAATATCAGTCTGGAATACGAGTCTAGACAACTTTTTGGGTCACGTGTCTGGGCCACGTGTCCTTGAATATGATTCGAGGTAACGTGTCTGGGCCACGTGACCTTGAATATGAGTCTGGGTTATGAGTCTACGCCACTTTTGGAGTCATGTGTCTGGGCCACGTGACCTTGAATATGAGTCAGGGTCATGTGTCTGGGCCACGTAACCTGGAATATGAGTCATGGTCACGTGTCTGGGCCACGTGACCTTGAATATCAGTCTGGGATACGAGTCTAGATAACTTTTTGGGTCACGTGTCTGAGCCACTTGACCTAGAATATGAGTTGGGGTCACGTGCCTGGGACACGTGACCAGGAATATTAGTCAGGGTCACGTGTCTGGGCCACGTGACCTTGAAGAAAAGTCCCGGTCATGTGTCTGGGCCTCGTGATCAGGAATATGAGTCAAGGTCACGTGTCTGGTCCGCGTGACCGAGAATATGAGTTGGGGTCACGTTTCAGGGTCACATGATCTGGAATATGCCTCTGTGTCACGTGTCTAGGACACGTATCTGGTCACGTGTCTGGGCCACGTGACCTGGAACATGAGTCGTGGTCACGTGTCTGGGCAACATGACCAGGAATACGAGTCATGGTCATGTGTCTGGGCCACGTGACCTTCAATATGAGCCTCGGTTATGAGTCTACACCACTTTTGGGGTCACATGTCTGGGCCACGTGACCTTGAATATCATTCTGGAATAGGAGCGAGACAACTTTTTGGGTCACATTTGGGGCCACGTGACCAGGAATATTTGTCAGGGTCACGTGTCTGGGCCACGTGACCTTGAATATGAATCAGGGTCACGTGTCTGGGCCACGTGACCAGGAGTATGTGTCAGGGTCACGTGTCTGGGCCACGTGACCTTGAGTATGATTCTAAAATACAAGTCTAGACAACTTTTTGGGTCACGTGTCCGGGACACGTGACCCGGAATGTGAGTGTGGGTAACGTGTCTGGGCCACGTGACCTTGAATATGAATCTGGGATAAGAGTGTAGACAAGTTTTTGTGGTCACGTGTCTGGGCCACGTGACCTTGAATATGAGTCTGGGTTATGAGTCTACGCCACTTTTGGGGTCACGTGTCTGGGCCACGTGACCTGGAATACGAGTCAGGGTCACTTGTCTGGGCCATGTGACCTTGAATATGAGTCTGGAATACGGGTCTAGACAACTTTTTGGGGTCAGGTGTCTGGGCTACGTGACACGGAATATGAGTCAGGTTCACGTGTCTGGGCCACGTGACCTTGAATGTGAGTGTGGAAAACGAGTCTAGACAAATTTTGGGTCACGTGTCTGGGCTACGTGACCTTGAATATGAGTCAGGGTCACGTGACTGGGCCACGTGACCTTGAATATGAGTCTGGGATGGGAGTCTAGACAACTTTTTAGGGTTACATGTCTGGGCCACGTGGCATGGAATATGAGTCGCGGTCCCGTGTCTGGGCCACGTGACCTTGAATATGAGTCCCGGTCCTGTGACTGGGCTACGTGACCGGGAATATGAGTCTGGGTTATGAGTCTACGCCACATTTGGAGTCACATGTCTGGGTTACGTGAACTAGAATATGAGTCGGGGTCACGTGTCTGGGACACATGACCAGGAATATGAGTCAGGGTCATGAGTCTTGGCCACGTGAACTTGAATATGAGTCTGGGTTATGAGTCTATGCCACTTTTGGGGTCACGTGTCTGGGCCACGTGACCCGGAATATGAGTTGCGGTCCCGTGTCTCGGCCTCGTGACCAGGAATATGAGTGAGGGTCACGTGTGTGGGTCACGTGACCTTGAATATGAGTCTGGAATAGGAGTCTAGACAATAATTTGGCGTCACGGTTCTGGGCCACGTGACCCGGAACATGAGTCGTGGTCACGTGTCTGGGCCACGTGACCTTGAATATGAGTCCCGGTCATGTGTCTTGGCGACGTGACCAGGAATACGAATCAGGGTCACGTGTCTGGGCCACATGACCGGGAATAGGAGTCAGGGGCACATGTCTGGCCACATGACCTTGAATATCATTCTGGAATAGGAGCGAGACCACTTTTTGGGTCATGTTCGGGGCAACGTGACCAGGAATATTAGTCAGGGTGACGTGTCTGGGCCACGTGACCTTGAATATGAGTCTGGGTTATGAGTCTACGCCACTTTTGGAGTTACGTGTCTGGGCCACGTGACCTGGAACATGAATCTGGGATACGAGTCTAGACAACTCTTTGGGGTCACGTGTCTGGGCCACGTGACCAGGAATATGAGTCAGGGTCACGTGTCTGGTCCGCGTGACCGAGAATATGAGTCGGGGTCACGTTTCAGGGTCACATGATCTGGAATATGCCTCTGTGTCATGTGTCTAGGACACGTATCTGGTCACGTGTCTAGCTACGTGACCAGGAATATGAGTCAGAGTCACGAGTGTGGGCCACGTGACCTTGAATATGAGGCTGGGATAGGACTCTAGACAACTTATTAGGGTCACGTGTCTGGGCCACGTGACCTGAAATATGAGTCAGGGTCACGAGTGTGGGCCACGTGACCTTGAATATGAGGCTGGGATAGGACTCTAGACAACTTTTTAGGGTCACGTGTCTGGGCCACGTGTCCTTGAATATGATTCGAGGTCACGTGTCTGGGCCACGTGACCTTGAATATGAGTCAGGGTCACGTTTCTGGGCCACGTGACTGGGAATATGAGTCAGGGTTATGTGTGTGGGCCACGTGACCTTGAATATCATTGAGGAATAGGAGTCGAGAGAACATTTTGGGTCACGTGTCGGGGCCACGTGACCTTGAATATGAGTCTGGGTTATGAGTCTACGCCACTTTTGGAGTCATGTGTCTGGGCCACGTGACCTTGAATATGAGTCAGGGTCATGTGTCTGGGCCACGTAACCTGGAATATGAGTCATGGTCACGTGTCTGGGCCACGTGACCTTGAATATCAGTCTGGGATACGAGTCTAGATAACTTTTTGGGTCACGTGTCTGAGCCACTTGACCTAGAATATGAGTTGGGGTCACGTGCCTGGGACACGTGACCAGGAATATTAGTCAGGGTCACGTGTCTGGGCCACGTGACCTTGAAGAAAAGTCCCGGTCATGTGTCTGGGCCTCGTGATCAGGAATATGAGTCAAGGTCACGTGTCTGGTCCGCGTGACCGAGAATATGAGTTGGGGTCACGTTTCAGGGTCACATGATCTGGAATATGTCTCTGTGTCAGTCAGGGTGACGTGTCTGGGCCACGTGACCTTGAATATGAGTCTGGGTTATGAGTCTACGCCACTTTTGGAGTTACGTGTCTGGGCCACGTGACCTGGAACATGAATCTGGGATACGAGTCTAGACAACTCTTTGGGGTCACGTGTCTGGGCCACGTGACCAGGAATATGAGTCAGGGTCACGTGTCTGGGCCACGTGACCAGGAATATGAGTCTGGGTCACGTGTCTTGGCCTCGTGACCAGTAATATGTATCAGGGTCACGTATCTGTGCCACGTGACTTTAAATATGAGTCTGGGATACGAGTCTAGACAACTCTTTGGGGTCACATGTCTGGGCCACGTGACCCGGAATATGAGTCCGGGTCCCGTTTGTGGGTCACATGATCTGGAATATGCACCTGGGTCACGTGTCTGGGTCACGTGACCAGGAATATGAGTTTGGGTCACGTGTTTGGGCCTCGTGACCAGTAATATAAGTCATGGTCACATGTCTTGGCCACGTGTCCTTGAATATGAATCTGAAGATGAGTCTACGCCACTTTTGGGGTCACGTGTCTGGGCCACGTGACCTGGTATATGAGTCTGGGTCACGTGTCTGAGCCACGTGGTCCTGACCTTGAGTCTGTGTCACGTATCTGGGGAACGTGATCGGGAATATCATTCAGATGTCATGTGTGTAGGCCACGTGTCTGGGCCACATGACCTGGAATATGAGTCTGGGTCACGTCTCTTGGCCACGTGACCAGGAATATGAGTCGCGGTCACGCTTCTGGGCCACGTGACCTTGAAAATGATCTGGGATACGAGTCTAGACAATGCTTTGGGGTCACGTGTCTGGGCCACGTGACCTGGAATATGAGTCAGGGTCACGTGTCTGGTCTGCGTGACCCAGAATATGAGTCGGGGTCATGTTTCTGGGTCACATGATCTGGAACATGCCTCTGGGTCTCGTGTCTAGGACACGTATCTGGTCACGTGTCTGGGCTATGTGACCTGAAATATGAGTCGGGGTCATGTGTCTGGCCCACGTGATCGGGAATATGAGTCGCAGTCATGTGTCTGGGCAACGTGAGCTTGAATAGGAGTCAGGGTCACGTGTCTGGGCCACGTGACCAGGAATATGAGACATGGTTCCGTGTCTCGGCCACGTGACCTTGACTATGAGTCTGGGATACAGTCTAGATAACTTTTTTGGTGACGAGTCTAGGCCATGTGACCCGGAATATGAGTTGCCGTCACGTGTCTGGGACACATGACCAGGAATATGAGTCAGGGTCACGTGTCTGGGACATGTGACCTTGAATATGAGTCTGGGTTATGAGTCTACGCCACTTATGGGGTCACATGTCTGGGCCACGTAACCTGGAATATGAGTCTGGTTGACATGTCTGGGCCATGTGACCCGGAATATAATCAGGGTCACGTGTCTAGGCGACGTGACCTTGAATATGAGTGTGGGATACAAATCTACACAACTTTTTAGGGTCACGAATCTGGGCCACGTGACCCGGAAAATGAGTGGCGGTTACGTGTCTAGGCCACGTGACCTTGAATATGAGTCGGGGTCACGTGTCTGAGCCACGTGACATGGTATATGAGGGGGATCACGTGTCTGGGCCACGTGACCTTGAATATGAGTCAGGGTCACGTGTCTAGGCCACGTGACCAGGAATACGAATCAGGGTCACGTGTCTCGGCCACGTGACCTATAATATGAGTCAGGGTGACGTGTCTGGGACACGTGACCCGGAATATGAGTCGGGGTCACGTGTCTGGGACATGTGATGAGGAATATGAGTCATGGTCAGTTGTCTGGGCCACGTGACCTTTGAATATGAGTCAGGGGTATGATTCTCCGTCACTTATGGGGTCACGTGTCTGGGCCACGTGACCTGGAATATGAGTCTGGGTCACGTGTCTGGGCCACGTGACCAGGAATATGAGACAGGGTCCCATGTCTGGGCCATGTGACCTTGAATATGAGTCTGGGATACGAGTCTAGACAAGTTTTTGCCACACATGTCTGGGATACGTGACCCGGAATATGAGTCTGGGTCACGTGTCTGGGCCACGTGACCTTGAATAAAAGCCCCGGTCATGTGTCTGGGCCACGTGACCAGTAATCTGAGTCAGGGTCACGTGTCTGGGCCACGTGACCAGGAATATGAGTCAGGGTCACATGTCTGGGCCACGTGACCTTGAATAAAAGCCCCGGTCATGTGTCTGGGCCACGTGACCAGTAATCTGAGTCAGGGTCACGTGTCTGGGCCACGTGACCAGGAATATGAGTCAGGGTCATGTGTCTGGGCCACGTGACCTAGAATATGAGTCTGGAATACGAGTCTAGACAACTTTTTGGGTCACGTGTCTGGGTCACGAGACCCGGAATATGACTCGGGGTCACCTGTCTGGGACATGTGACCAGCAATATGAGTCAGGGTCACCTGTCTGGGACACGTGACCAGGAATATGAGTCTGGGTAACGTGTCTGGACCACGTGACCTTGAATATGAATCTGGGATAAGAGTGTAGACAAGTTTTTGTGGTCACGTGTCTGGGCCACGTGACCTTGAATATGAGTCTGGGTTATGAGTCTACGCCACTTTTGGGGTCACGTGTCTGGGCCACGTGACCTGGAATACGAGTCAGGGTCACTTGTCCGGGCCATGTGACCTTGAATATGAGTCTGGAATACGGGTCTAGACAACTTTTTGGGGTCAGGTGTCTGGGCTACGTGACACGGAATATGAGTCAGGTTCACGTGTCTGGGCCACGTGACCTTGAATGTGAGTGTGGAAAATGAGTCTAGACAAATTTTGGGTCCCGTGTCTGGGCTACGTGACCTTGAATATGAGTCAGGGTCACGTGACTGGGCCACGTGACCTTGAATATGAGTCTGGGATAGGAGTCTAGACAAATATGAGTCCCGGTCCTGTGACTGGGCTACGTGACCGGGAATATGAGTCTGGGTTATGAGTCTACGCCACATTTGGAGTCACATGTCTGGGTCACGTGACCTAGAATATGAGTCGCGGTCACGTGTCTGGGACACATGACCAGGAATATGAGTCAGGGTCATGAGTCTTGGCCACGTGAACTTGAATATGAGTCTGGGTTATGAGTCTATGCCACTTTTGGGGTCACGTGTCTGGGCCACGTGACCCGGAATATGAGTTGCGGTCCCGTGTCTCGGCCTCGTGACCAGGAATATGAGTGAGGGTCACGTGTGTGGGTCACGTGACCTTGAATATGAGTCTGGAATAGGAGTCTAGACAATAATTTGGCGTCACGGTTCTGGGCCACGTGACCCGGAACATGAGTCGTGGTCACGTGTCTGGGCCACGTGACCTTGAATATGAGTCCCAGTCATGTGTCTTGGCGACGTGACCAGGAATACGAATCAGGGTCACGTGTCTGGGCCACATGACCGGGAATAGGAGTCAGGGGCACATGTCTGGCCACATGACCTTGAATATCATTCTGGAATAGGAGCGAGACCACTTTTTGGGTCATGTTCGGGGCAACGTGACCAGGAATATTAGTCAGGGTGACGTGTCTGGGCCACGTGACCTTGAATATGAGTCTGGGTTATGAGTCTACGCCACTTTTGGAGTTACGTGTCTGGGCCACGTGACCTGGAACATGAATCTGGGATACGAGTCTAGACAACTCTTTGGGGTCACGTGTCTGGGCCACGTGACCAGGAATATGAGTCAGGGTCACGTGTCTGGTCCGCGTGACCGAGAATATGAGTCGGGGTCACGTTTCAGGGTCACATGATCTGGAATATGCCTCTGTGTCATGTGTCTAGGACACGTATCTGGTCACGTGTCTAGCTACGTGACCAGGAATATGAGTCAGAGTCACGAGTGTGGGCCACGTGACCTTGAATATGAGGCTGGGATAGGACTCTAGACAACTTATTAGAGTCACGTGTCTGGGCCACGTGACCTGGAATATGAGTCAGGGTCACGAGTGTGGGCCACGTGACCTTGAATATGAGGCTGGGATAGGACTCTAGACAACTTTTTAGGGTCATGTGTCTGGGCCACGTGTCCTTGAATATGATTCAAGGTCACGTGTCTGGGCCACGTGACCTTGAATATGAGTCAGGGTCACGTTTCTGGGCCACGTGGATGGGAATCTGATTCAGGGTTATGTGTGTGGGCCACGTGACCTTGAATATTATTGAGGAATAGGAGTCGAGAGAACATTTTGGGTCACGTGTCGGGGCCACGTGACCTTGAATATGAGTCTGGGTTATGAGTCTACGCCACTTTTGGAGTCATGTGTCTGGGCCACGTGACCTTGAATATGAGTCAGGGTCATGTGTCTGGGCCACGTAACCTGGAATATGAGTCATGGTCACGTGTCTGGGCCACGTGACCTTGAATATCAGTCTGGGATACGAGTCTAGATAACTTTTTGGGTCACGTGTCTGAGCCACTTGACCTAGAATATGAGTTGGGGTCACGTGCCTGGGACACGTGACCAGGAATATTAGTCAGGGTCACGTGTCTGGGCCACGTGATCTTGAAGAAAATTTCCGGTCATGTGTCTGGGCCTCGTGATCAGGAATATGAGTCAAGGTCACGTGTCTGGTCCGCGTGACCGAGAATATGAGTTGGGGTCACGTTTCAGGGTCACATGATCTGGAATATGCCTCTGTGTCACGTGTCTAGGACACGTATCTGGTCACGTGTCTGGGCCACGTGACCTGGAACATGAGTCGTGGTCACGTGTCTGGGCAACATGACCAGGAATACGAGTCATGTTCATGTGTCTGGGCCACGTGACCTTCAATATGAGCCTCGGTTATGAGTCTACGCCACTTTTGGGGTCACATGTCTGGGCCACGTGACCTTGAATATCATTCTGGAATAGGAGCGAGACAACTTTTTGGGTCACATTTGGGGCCACGTGACCAGGAATATTAGTCAGGGTCACGTGTCTGGGCCACGTGACCTTGAATATGAATCAGGGTCACGTGTCTGGGCCACGTGACCAGGAGTATGTGTCAGGGTCACGTGTCTGGGCCACGTGACCTTGAGTATGATTCTAAAATACAAGTCTAGACAACTTTTTGGGTCACGTGTCCGGGACACGTGACCCGGAATGTGAGTGTGGGTAACGTGTCTGGGCCACGTGACCTTGAATATGAGTCTGGGTAACGTGTCTGGACCACGTGACCTTGAATATGAATCTGGGATAAGAGTGTAGACAAGTTTTTGTGGTCACGTGTCTGGGCCACGTGACCTTGAATAAGAGTCTGGGTTATGAGTCTACGCCACTTTTGGGGTCACGTGTCTGGGCCACGTGACCTGGAATACGAGTCAGGGTCACTTGTCCGGGCCATGTGACCTTGAATATGAGTCTGGAATACGGGTCTAGACAACTTTTTGGGGTCAGGTGTCTGGGCTACGTGACACGGAATATGAGTCAGGTTCACGTGTCTGGGCCACGTGACCTTGAATGTGAGTGTGGAAAACGAGTCTAGACAAATTTTGGGTCACGTGTCTGGGCTACGTGACCTTGAATATGAGTCAGGGTCACGTGACTGGGCCACGTGACCTTGAATATGAGTCTGGGATAGGAGTCTAGACAACTTTTTAGGGTTACATGTCTGGGCCACGTGGCATGGAATATGAGTCGCGGTCCCGTGTCTGGGCCACGTGACCTTGAATATGAGTCCCGGTCCTGTGACTGGGCTACGTGACCGGGAATATGAGTCTGGGTTATGAGTCTACGCCACATTTGGAGTCACATGTCTGGGTCACGTGACCTAGAATATGAGTCGGGGTCACGTGTCTGGGACACATGACCAGGAATATGAGTCAGGGTCATGAGTCTTGGCCACGTGAACTTGAATATGAGTCTGGGTTATGAGTCTATGCCACTTTTGGGGTCACGTGTCTGGGCCACGTGACCCGGAATATGAGTTGCGGTCCCGTGTCTCGGCCTCGTGACCAGGAATATGAGTGAGGGTCACGTGTGTGGGTCACGTGACCTTGAATATGAGTCTGGAATAGGAGTCTAGACAATAATTTGGCGTCACGGTTCTGGGCCACGTGACCCGGAACATGAGTCGTGGTCACGTGTCTGGGCCACGTGACCTTGAATATGAGTCCCGGTCATGTGTCTTGGCGACGTGACCAGGAATACGAATCAGGGTCACGTGTCTGGGCCACATGACCGGGAATAGGAGTCAGGGGCACATGTCTGGCCACATGACCTTGAATATCATTCTGGAATAGGAGCGAGACCACTTTTTGGGTCATGTTCGGGGCAACGTGACCAGGAATATTAGTCAGGGTGACGTGTCTGGGCCACGTGACCTTGAATATGAGTCTGGGTTAAGAGTCTACGCCACTTTTGGAGTTACGTGTCTGGGCCACGTGACCTGGAACATGAATCTGGGATACGAGTCTAGACAACTCTTTGGGGTCACGTGTCTGGGCCACGTGACCAGGAATATGAGTCAGGGTCACGTGTCTGGTCCGCGTGACCGAGAATATGAGTCGGGGTCACGTTTCAGGGTCACATGATCTGGAATATGCCTCTGTGTCATGTGTCTAGGACACGTATCTGGTCACGTGTCTAGCTACGTGACCAGGAATATGAGTCAGAGTCACGAGTGTGGGCCACGTGACCTTGAATATGAGGCTGGGATAGGACTCTAGACAACTTTTTAGGGTCACGTGTCTGGGCCACGTGACCTGGAATATGAGTCAGGGTCACGAGTGTGGGCCACGTGACCTTGAATATGAGGCTGGGATAGGACTCTAGACAACTTTTTAGGGTCACGTGTCTGGGCCACGTGACCCGGAACATGAGTCGTGGTCACGTGTCTGGGCCACGTGACCTTGAATATGAGTCCCGGTCACGTGTCTCGGCAACATGACCAGGAATACGAGTCATGGTCATGTGTCTGGGCCACGTGACCTTCAATATGAGCCTCGGTTATGAGTCTACGCAACTTTTGGGGTCACATGTTTGGGCCACGTGACCTTGAATATCATTCTGGAATAGGAGCGAGACAACTTTTTGGGTCACATTCCGGGCCACATGACCAGGAATATTAGTCAGGGTCACGTGTCTGGGCCACGTGACACGGAATATGGGTGGGGGTCACGTGTCTGGGCCACATGACCTTGAATATGAATCAGGGTCACGTGTCTTGGCCACGTGACCAGGAGTATGAGTCAGGGTCACGTGTCTGGGCCACGTGACCTTGAATATGATTCTAAAATACAAGTCTAGACAACTTTTTGGGTCACGTGTCCGGGACACGTGACCCGGAATGTGAGTGTGGGTAACGTGTCTGGGCCACGTGACCTTGAATATGAGTCTGGGTAACGTGTCTGGACCACGAGACCTTGAATATGAATCTGGGATAAGAGTGTAGACAAGTTTTTGTGGTCACGTGTCTGGGCCACGTGACCTTGAATATGAGTCTGGGTTATGAGTCTACGCCACTTTTGGGGTCACGTGTCTGGGCCACGTGACCTGGAATACGAGTCAGGGTCACTTGTCCGGGCCATGTGACCTTGAATATGAGTCTGGAATACGAGTCTAAACAACTTTTTGGGGTCACGTGTCTGGGCCACGTGACCTTGAATATGTGTCAGGGTCACGTGTCTGGGCCACGTGACCTTGAATACGAGTCAGGGTCAGGTGTCTGGGCCCCGTAATCAGGAATATGAATCAGGGTCACGGGTCTGGGCCACGTGACCAGGAATATGATTCAGGGTCATGTGTCTGGGCCACGTGACCTAGAATATGAGTCTGGAATACGAGTCTAGACAACTTTTTGGGTCCCGTGTCTGGGGCACAAGACCCGGAATATGACTCGGGGTCACCTGTCTGGGAAACGTGACCAGGAATATGAGTCAGGGTCACTTGTCTGGGCCACGTGACCTGGAATATGAGTCAGGGTGACGTGTCTAGGCCACATGACCAGCATATGAGTCAGGGTCACATGTATGGGGTACGTGACCTTGAATATGAGTGTGGTATATGAGTCTAGACAACTTTTTTGGGTCACGTGTCTGGGCCACGTGACACGGAATATGAGTGGGGATCACGTGTCTCGGCCACGTGACCTATAATATGAGTCAGGGTGACGTGTCTGGGACACGTGACCAGGAATATGAGTCGGGGTCACCTGTCTGCGCCGCGTGTCCAGGAATATGAGTCAGGGTCACGTGTCTCGGCCACGTAGCCTTGAATATGAGTCTCTGATACGAGTCTAGATAACTTTTTGGGTGACGTGTCTGGGCCATGTGACCCGGAATATGAGTCGGGGTCACGTGCCTGGGACACGTGATGAGGAATATGAGTCATGGTCATTTGTCTGGGCCACGTGACCTTGAATATGAGTCAGGGGTATTAGTCTCCGCCACTTATGGGGTCACGTGTCTGGGCCACGTGACCTGGAATATGAGTCTTGGGTACGTGTCTGGGCCACATGACCTGGAATATGAGTCATGGTCCCGTGTCTGGGCCATGTGACCTGGAATATGAGTCAGGGTCACGTGTCTGGGCCACGTGACCAAGAATATGAGTCAGGGTCACGTGTCTGGGCCACGTGACCAGGAAAATGAGTCTGGGTCACGTGTCTTGGCCTCGTGACCAGTAATATGTATCAGGGTCACGTATCTGTGCCACGTGACTTTAAATATGAGTCTGAGATACGAGTCTAGACAACTCTTTGGGGTCACGTGTCTCGGCCATGTGACCCGGAATATGAGTCCGGGTCCCGTTTGTGGGTCACATGATCTGGAATATGCACCTGGGTCACGTGTCTAGGACACGTGTCTGGTCACGTCTCTGGGTCACGTGACCAGGAATATGAGTTTGGGCCTCTTGACCAGTAATATAAGTCATGGTCACATGTCTTGGCCACGTGTCCTTGAATATGAATCTGAAGATGAGTCTACGCCAATTTTGGGGTCACCTTCCTGAGCCACGTGGCCCTGACCTTGAGTCTGTGTCACGTATCTGGGGAACGTGATCGGGAATATCATTCAGATGTCATGTGTCTAGGCCACTAGACTGGGTCACGTGTCTGGGCCACGTGACCTGGAATATGAGTCTGGGTCACGTCTCTTGGCCACGTGACCAGGAATATCAGTCGCGGTCACGTTTCTGGGCCACGTGACCTTGAAAATGATCTGGGATACGAGTGTAGACAATGCTTTGGGGTCATGTGTCTGGGCAACGTGACCTGGAATATGAGTCAGGGTCACGTGTCTGGTCCGCGTGACCCAGAATATGAGTCGGGGTCACGTTTCTGGGTCACATGATCTGGAACATGCCTCTGGGTCACGTGTCTAGGACACGTATCTGGTCACGTGTCTGGGCTATGTGACCTGAAATATGAGTCGGGGTCATGTGTCTGGCCCACGTGACCGGGAGTATGAGTCGCGGTTGGGCCACGAGACCAGGAATATGAGACATGGTTCCGTGTCTCGGCCACGTGACCTTGAATATGAGTCTGGGATACAGTCTAGATAACTTTTTTGGTGACGAGTCTAGGCAACGTGACCCGGAATATGAGATGCCGTCACGTGTCTGGGACACATGACCAGGAATATGAGTCAGGGTCACGTGTCTGGGACATGTGACCTTGAATATGAGTCTGGGTTATGAGTCTACGCCACTTATGGGGTCACATGTCTGGGCCACGTAACCTGGAATATGAGTCTGGTTGACGTGTCTGGGCCACGTGACCCGGAATATAATCAGGGTCACGTGTCTAGGCGACGTGACCTTGAATATGAGTCTGGGATACAAATCTACACAACTTTTTAGGGTCACGAATCTGGGCTACGTGACCCGGAAAATGAGTGGCGGTTACGTGTCTAGGCCACGTGACCTTGAATATGAGTCACGGTCATGTGTCTGAGCCACGTGACCAGGAACATGAATCAGGGTCACGTGTCTGAGCCACGTGACACGGTATATGAGTGGGGATCACGTGTCTGGGCCACGTGACCTTGAATATGAGTCAGGGTCACGTGTCTAGGCCACGTGACCAGGAATATGAATCAGGGTCACATGTCTCGGCCACGTGACCTATAATATGAGTCAGGGTGACGTGTCTGGGACACGTGACCCGGAATATGAGTCGGGGTCTCGTGTCTGGGACACGTGATGAGGAATATGAGTCATGGTCCTTTGTCTGGGCCACATGACCTTGAATGTGTGTCAGAGGTATGAGTCTCCGCCACTTATGGGGTCACGTGTCTGGGCGACGTGAACTGGAATATGAGTCTTTGGTACGTGTCTGGGCCATGTGACCTGGAATATGAGTCAGGGTCCCGTATCTGGGCCATGTGACCTGGAATATGAGTCAGGGTCACGTGTGTGGGCCACGTGACCAAGAATATGAGTCAGGGTCACGTGTCTGGGCCACGTGACCAGGAATATGAGTTAGGGTCACGTGTCTGGCCCCGGTGACCTGAATATGAGTCTAGGTTATGTGTCTACGCCACTTTTGGGGTCACATGTCTGGGCCACATGACCTTGAATAGGAGTCACCGTCATGTGTCTGGGCCACGTGACCAGGAATAGAAGTCAGGATCACGTGCCTGGGCCACGTGTCCTTGAATATGAGTCCAGGTCCCGGGTCTGGGCCACATGACCAGGAATATAAGTCAGGGTCACGTGTCTGGGCCACATGACCTTGAATATGAATCCCAGTCATGTGTCTGGGCCACGTAACCTTAAATAAGAGTCTGGGATACAAGTCTAGACAACTTTTTGGGTCACGTGTCTGGGCCACATGACCCAGAATATGACTCTGGGTCACGTATCTGTGCCACGTGACTTTAAATATGAGTCTGGGATACAACTCTAGACAACTATTTGGGTTCATGTGTCCGGGCCACGTGACCCGGAATATGAGTCCAGGTCCCATTTCTGGGTCACATGATCTGGAATATGCATCTGGGTAACGTGTCTAGGACATGTGTCTGGTCATGTGTCTGGGTCATGTGGCCAGGAATATGAGTTTGGGTCACGAGTCTGGGCCACGTGACCAGTAATGTGAGCCAGGGTCACGTGTCTGGGGCACGTGTCCTTGAATATGAATCTGGCTATGAGTCTACGCCACATTTGGGGTCACGTGTCTGGGCCACGTGACCTGGTATATGAGTCTGGGTCACGTGTCTTTGCCACGTGATCTGGAATACGAGTCTGGGTTATGAGTCTACGCCACTTATGCAGTCACATGTCTGGGCCACGTGACTTTAAATATGAGTCTGGGATACGAGTGTAGATAACTATTTGGGATCACGTGTCTGAGCCACGTGATGCGGAATACGAGTCGGGGTCCCGTTTCTGGGTCACATGATCTGGAATATGCATCTGGGTCACGTGTCTGGGCCACGTGACCCGGAATATGAGTCGCGGTCACGTGTCTGGTCCACGTGACCAAGAATATGAGTCAGGGTCACGTGTCTGGGCCACGTGACCAGGAATATGAGTCTGGGTCATGTGTCTGGGCCTCGTGACCAGTAATATGAATCAGGGTCACGTATCTGGGCCACGTGACTTTAAATATGAGTCTGGGATACGAGTCTAGACAACTCTTTGGGGTCACGTGTCTGGGCCACGTGACCCGGAATATGAGCTGGGTCCTGTTTCTGGGTCACATGATCTGAAATATGCTTCTGGGTCACGTGTCTAGGACACGTGTCTGGTCACGTGTCTGGGCCACGTGACCAGTAATATAAGTCATGGTCACATGTCTTTGCCACATGTCCTCGAATATGAATCTGAAAATGAGTCTACGCCACTTTTGGGGTCACGTGTCTGGGCCACATGACCTGGTACATGAGTCTGGGTCACGTGTCTGAGCCACGTGTCCCGGACCATGAGTCTGTGTCGCGTATCAGGGGAACGTGATCGGGAATATCATTCAGATGTCATGTGTATAGGCCACAAGTCTGGGTCACGTGTCTGGGCCACGTGACCTGGAATATGAGTCTGGATCACATGTCTTGGCCACGTGACCAGCAATATGAGTCGTGGTCACGTTTCTGGGCAACGTGACCATGAATATGATCTGGGATACGAGTCTAGACAACTCTTTTGGGTCACGTGTCTGAGCCACGTGAATTTGAATATGAGACAGGGTCCCGTTTCTGGGCCACGTGACCTTTAATATGAGTCTGGAATAGGAGTCGAGACAACTTTTTGGGTGACGTGTCTGGGCCACGTGACCCGGAATAGGAGTCGGGGTCACGTGTCTGGGACACGTGATGAAAAATATGAGACCCAGTCACATGTCTGGGCCACGTGACCTTGAATATGAGTCTGGGTTATGAGTCTACGCCACTTATGGTGTCACATATCTGGGCTACCTAACCTGGAATATGAGTCTGGTACACCTGTCTGGGCCACGGGACCAGGAATATGAGTCAGGGTCACATGTCTTGGGCACGTGACAAGGAATAAGAGACAGGGTCCCGTGTCTGGACCCCGGGACCTTGAATGTGAGTCTGGGATACGAGTCAAGACAACTTTTTGCGTCACGTGTCTGGACCACGTGACCTTGAATATGAGTCAGGGTCACGTGTCTGGGCCACGTGACCAGGAATATGACACAGGGTCCCATGTCTCGGCCACGTGAACTTGAATATGAGTCTGGGATACGAGACTAGACAACTTTTTGGGAGATGGGCCTAGGCCACGTGACCCAGATTATGAGTCGCGGTCATTTGTCTCGGCCACGTGACCTTGAATATGAGTCCCAGTCACGTATCTGGGCCACGTGACCAGGAATATGAATCAGGGTCCCGTGTCTGCCCCACGTGACCAAGAATATGAGTCAGGGTCACGATTCTGGGCCACGTGACCTTGAATATGAGTCTGGGATACGAGTCTAGACAACTTTTTGGGGTCACGTGTCTGGGCCACGTGACCTTGAATATGTGTCAGGGTCACGTGTCTGGGCTACGTGACCTTGAATATGAGTCAGGGTCACGTGTCTGGGCCATGTAACGAGGAATATGAGTCATGGTCATTTGTCTGGGCCACGTGACCTTGAATATGAGTCAGGGGTATGAGTCTCCACCACTTATGGGGTCACGTGTCTGGGCCACGTGACCTGGAATATGAGTCTTGGGTACGTGTCTGGGCCACATGACCTGGAATATGAGTCAGGGTCCCGTGTCTGGGCCATGTGACCTGGAATATGAGTCAGGGTCACGTGTCTGGGCCACATGACCAGGAATATGAGTCTGGGTCACGTGTCTTGGCCTCGTGACCAGTAATATGTATCAGGGTCACGTATCTGTGCCACGTGACTTTAAATATGAGTCTGGGATACGAGTCTAGACAACTCTTTGGGGTCACGTGTCTGGGCCACGTGACCCGGAATATGAGTCGGGGTCACGTGTCTGGGACACGTGATGAGGAATATGAGTCATGGTCATTTGTCTGGGCCACGTGACCTTTTAATATGAGTCAGGGGTATGATTCTCCGTCACTTATGGGGTCACGTGTCAGCCACGTGACCTGGAATATGAGTTGCGGTCCTGTGTCTGGGCCACGTGACCTTGAATATGAGTCCCGGTGCCATGACTGGGCCACGTTATCAGGAATATGAGTCAGAGTCAAGTGTCTGGGCCACGTGACCTTGAATATGAGTCCCGGTCACGTTTCTGGGCCATGTGACCAGGAATATGAATCAGGGTACCGTGTCAGAGCCACGTGACCTTGAATATTAGTCTGGAATAGGAGTCGAGACAACTTTTTGGGTCACGTGTCTGGGCCACGTGACCCGGAATATGAGTTGCGGTCCCGTGTCTGGGCCACGTCACCTTGGATATGAGTCCCGGTGCCATGACTGGGCCACTTTATCGGGAATATGAGTCAGAGTCAAGTGTCTGGGCCACGTGACCTTGAATATGAGTCCCGGTCACGTTTCTGGGCCATGTGACCAGGAATATGAATCAGGGTACTGTGTCAGAGCCACGTGACCTTGAATATTAGTCTGGAATAGGAGTCGAGACAACTTTTTGGGTCACGTGTCTGGGCCACGTGACCTGGAATATGAGTCAGGGTCACTTGTCTGGGCCACGTGACCTTGAATATGAGTCTGAGTTATGAGTCTACGCCACTTTTGGAGTTACGTGTCTGGGCCACTTGACCCGGAATATGAGTCAGGGTCACGTGCCTGGGCCATGTAACCTTGAATATGATTCTGGAATACGAGTCTAGTCAACATTTTGGGGTTACGTGTCTGGGCCACGTGACACGGAATATGAGTGGGGACCACGTGTCTGGGCCACGTGACCTTGAATATGAGTCTGGAATACGAGTCTAGACAACTTTTTGGGTCACGTGTCTGGGCCACGTGTCCTTGAATATGATTCGAGGTCACGTGTCTGGGCCACGTGACCTTGAATATGAGTCAGGGTCACGTTTCTGGGCCACCTGATTGGGAATATGAGTCAGGGTTATGTGTGTGGGCCACGTGACTTTGAATGTTATTGAGGAATAGGAGTCGAGAGAACATTTTGGGTCACGTGTCGGGGCCACGTGACCTTGAATATGAGTCCCAGTCACGTATCTGGGCCACATTACCAGGAATATGTATCAGGGTCACGTGTCTGCCCCACGTGACCCAGAATATGAGTCAGGGTCACGTGTCTGGGCCACGTGACCTTCAATATGATTCTAAAATACAAGCCTAGACAGCTTTTTGGGTCACGTGTCTGGGACACGTGACCCGGAATGTGAGTTGGGGTCACGTGTCCGGGACACGTGACCCGGAATGTGAGTCTGGGTAACGTGTCTGGGCCACGTGACCTTGAATATGAGTCTGGGTAACGTGTGTGGACCACGTGACCTTGAATATGAATCTGGGATAAGAGTTTAGACAAGTTTTTGTGGTCACGTGTCTGGGCTACGTGACCTTGAATATGAGTCAGGGTCACGTGACTGGGCCACGTGACCTTGAATATGAGTCTGGGATAGGAGTCTAGACAACTTTTTAGGGTTACGTGTCTGCGCCACGTTGCACGGAATATGAGTCGCGGTCCCGTTTCTGGGCCACGTGACCTTGAATATGAGTCCCGGTCCTGTGACTGGGCTACGTGACCGGGAATATGAGTCTGGGTTATGAGTCTACGCCACATTTGGAGTCACGTGTCTGGGTCACGTGACCCAGAATATGAGTCGGGGTCACGTGTCTGGGACACATGACCAGGAATATGAGTCAGGGTCATGAGTCTGGGCCACGTGACCTTGAATATGAGTCTGGGTTATGAGTCTATGCCACTTTTGGGGTCACGTGTCTGGGCCACATGACCTTGAATATGAGTCTGGGATAGGACTCTAGACAACTTTTTAGGATCACGTGTCTGGGCCACGTGACCCGGAATATGAGTTGCGGTCCCGTGTCTGGGCCACGTGACCAGGAATATGAGTCAGGGTCACGTGTGTGGGTCACGTGACCTTGAATATGAGTCTGGAATAGGAGTCTAGACAATATTTTGGCGTCACGGTTCTGGGCCACGTGACCCGGAACATGAGTCGTGGTCATGTGTCTGGGCCACGTGACCTTGAATATGAGTCCCGGTCATGTGTCTTGGCGACGTGACCAGGAATACGAATCAGGGTCACGTGTCTGGGCCACATGACCGGGAATAGGAGTCAGGGGCACATGTCTGGCCACATGACCTTGAATATCATTCTGGAATAGGAGCGAGACCACTTTTTGGGTCATGTTCGGGGCAACGTGACCAGGAATATTAGTCAGGGTGACGTGTCTGGGCCACGTGACCTTGAATATGAGTCTGGGTTATGAGTTTACGCCACTTTTGGAGTTACGTGTCTGGGCCACGTGACCTGGAACATGAATCTGGGATACGAGTCCAGACAACTCTTTGGGGTCACGTGTCTGGGCCACGTGACCAGGAATATGAGTCAGGGTCACGTGTCTGGTCCGCGTGACCGAGAATATGAGTCGGGGTCACGTTTCAGGGTCACATGATCTGGAATATGCCTCTGTGTCATGTGTCTAGGACACGTATCTGGTCACGTGTCTGGGCTACGTGACCAGGAATATGAGTCAGGGTCACGTGTCTGGGCCACGTGACCAGGAATATGAGTCAGGGTCACGAGTGTGGGCCACGTGACCTTGAATATGAGGCTGGGATAGGACTCTAGACAACTTTTTAGGGTCACATGTCTGGGCCACGTGACCCGGAACATGAGTCGTGGTCACGTGTCTGGGCCACGTGACCTTGAATATGAGTCCCGGTCACGTGTCTGGGCAACATGACCAGGAATACGAGTCATGGTCATGTGTCTGGGCCACGTGACCTTCAATATGAGCCTCGGTTATGAGTCTACGCCACTTTTGGGGTCACATGTCTGGGCCACGTGACCTTGAATATCATTCTGGAATAGGAGCGAGACAACTTTTTGGGTCACACTCGGGGCCACGTGACCAGGAATATTAGTCAGGGTCACGTGTCTGGGCCACGTGACCTTGAATATGATTCTGGAATACGAGTCTAGACAACATTTTGGGGTCATGTGTCTGGGCCACGTGACACGGAATATGGGTGGGGATCACGTGTCTGGGCCACATGACCGTGAATATGAATCAGGGTCACGTGTCTGGGCCACGTGACCAGGAATATGAGTCAGGGTCACGTGTCTGGGCCACGTGACCTTGAATATGATTCTAAAATACAAGTCTAGACAACTTTTTGGGTCACGTGTCCGGGACACGTGACCCGGAATGTGAGTGTGGGTAACGTGTCTGGGCCACGTGACCTTGAATATGAGTCTGGGTAACATGTCTGGACCACTTGACCTTGAATATGAATCTGGGATAAGAGTCTAGACAAGTTTTTGTGGTCACGTGTCTGGGCCACATGACCTTGAATATGAGTCTGGGTTATGAGTCTACGCCACTTTTGGGGTCACGTGTCTGGGCCACGTGACCTGGAGTACGAGACAGGGTCATTTGTCCAGGCCATGTGAACTTGAATATGAGTCTGGAATACGAGTCTAGACAACTTTTTGGGGTCAGGTGTCTGGGCTACGTGACATGGAATATGAGTGGGGATCACGTGTCTGGGCCACGTGACCTTGAATATGAGTCAGGTTGACGTGTCTTGGCCACGTGACCTTGAATGTGAGTCTGGAATACGAGTCTAGACAAGTTTTGGGTCACGTGTCTGGGTTACGTGACCTTGAATATGAGTCTGGGTCACGTGTCTGGGACACATGACCAGGAATATGAGTCAGGGTCATGAGTCTGGGCCACATGACCTTGAATATGAGTCTGGGTTATGAGTCTATGCCACTTTTGGGGTCACGTGTCTGGGCCACGTGACCTTGAATATGAGTCTGGGATAGGACTCTAGACAACTTTTTAGGGTCACGTGTCAGGGCCACGTGACCCGGAATATGAGTTGCGGTCCCATGTCTGGGCCACGTGACCAGGAATGAGTCAGGGTCACGTGTGTGGGTCACGTGACCTTGAATATGAGTCTGGGATAGGAGTCTAGACAACTTTTTAGGGTTACGTGTCTGGGCCACGTGATCTTGAATATGCCTCCCGGTCACGTGTCTGGGCCACGTGACCCGGAATATGAGTGGCGGTTACGTGTCTGGGCCACGTGACCTTGATTATGGGTCGGGGTAATGTGTCTGAGCCACGTGACCAGGAATATGAATCAGGGTCACGTTTCTGGCCACATGACCAGGAATATGAGTCAGGGTCACGTGTCTGTGCCACGTGACCTTGAATATGTGTCTGGAATACGAGTCTAGACAACATTTTGGGGCAACGTGTCTGGGCCACGTGACACAGAATATGAGTTGGGATCACGTGTCCGGGCCACATGACCTTAAATATGAGTCAGGGTCACATGTCTGTGCCACGTGACCTTGATAATGAGTCTGGAATACGAGTCTAGACAACATTTTTGGGTCACGTGTCTTGGCCACATGACACGGAATATGAGTGGGGATCACGTGTCTGGGCCACGTGACCAGGAATATGAGTCAGGGTCACGTGTCTGGGCCACGTGACAAGGAATATAAGTCAGGGTGACGTGTCTGGGATACATGACCGTGTGTATGTGTCTCGGTCACGTGATTGGGCCACGTGACCAGGAATATGTGTCACGGTCACATGTTTGAGCCACGTGTCCGGGAATATGAGTCAGGGTCACGTATTTGGGCCACGTGATTTTGAATATGAGTCCCGGTCACGTGTCTGGGCCACGTAACCTGGAATATGAGTCTGGGTCACGTGTCTGGGCCCCGTGACTAGAATATGAGTCAGGTTCACGTATCTGGGCCACGGGACCTTGAATATGAGTCTGGGATGGGCGTCTAGACAACTTTTTGGGTCATGTTTCTGGGCTACGTGACCCGGAATATGAGTCGCGGTCATGTGTCTGGGCCACGTGACCAGGAATATGAGTCAGGGTCACGGGTGTGGGCCACGTGACCTTGATTATGAGTCTGGGATAGGAGTCTGGACAACTTTTTAGGGTCACGTGTCTGGGCCACGTGAACAGGAATATGAGTCTGGGTTATGAGTCTACGCCACTTTTGGGGTCACGTGTCTGGGCCACGTGACCTGCAATACGAGTCAGGGTCCCTTGTCCGGGCCATGTGACCTTGAATATGAGTCTGGAATACGAGTCTAGACAACTTTTTGGGGTCAGGTGTCTGGGCTACGTGACACGGAATATGAGTGGGGATCACGTGTCTGGGCCACGTGACCTTGAATATGAGTCAGGTTCACATGTGTGGGCCACGTGACCTTGAATGTGAGGCTGGAATACGAGTCTAGACAAATTTTGGGTCACGTGTCTCGGCCACGTGACCTTGAATATGAGTCTGGGTTGTGAGTCTACCCCACTTTTGGAGTCACGTGTCTGGGCTACGTGACCTTGAATATGAGTCTGGGTCATGTGTCTGGGCCACGTGACGTTGAATATGAGTCTGGGATAGGAGTCTAGACAACTTTTTAGGGTTACGTGTCTGGGCCTCGTGACGTTGAATATGAGTCCCGGTCCTGTGACTGGGCTACGTGACCGGGAATATGAGTCTGGGTTATGAGTCTACGCCACATTTGGAGTCACGTGTCTGGGTCATGTGACCCAGTATATGAGTCAGGTCACGTGTCTGGGACACATGACCAGGAATATGAGTCAGGGTCATGAGTCTGGGCCACGTGACCTTGAATATGAGTCTGGGTTATGAGTCTATGCCACTTTTGGGGTCACGTGTCTAGGCCACGTGACCTTGAATATGAGTCTGGGATAGGACTCTAGACAACTTTTTAGGGTCACGTGTCTGGGCCACGTGACCTGGAATATGAGTTGCGGTCCCGTGTCTGGGCCACGTGACCTGGAATATGAGTCGCGGTCACGTGTGCCCAGACACGTGACCCGGAATATGAGTTGCGGTCCCGTGTCTGGGCCACGTGACCTGGAATATGAGTCGCGGTCACGTGTCTGGGCCACGTGACATTGAATATAATTCTGGGATACGAGTCTAGATAACTTTTTGGGTCACGTGTCTGAAGCAATTGACCTAGAATATGAGTTGGGGTCACGTACCTGGGACACGTGACCAGGAATATGAGTCATGGTCACGTGCCTGGGCCACGTGACCAGGAATATGAGTCAGGGTCACGTGTCTGGGCCATGTGACCTTGAATAAAAGTCCCGGTCATGTGTCTGGGCCAAGTGACCAGTAATCTGAGTCAGGGTCACGTGTCTGGGCCTCGTGACCAGTAATATGAGTCAGGGTCACGTATCTGGGCCACGTGACTGTAAATATGAGTCTGGGATATGAGTCTAGACAACTTTTTGCGTCACGTTTCTGGCCCACGTGACCCGGAATATGAGTCGCAGTCACGTGTCTGGGCCACGTGACCTTGAATATGAGTCTGGGATAGGAGTCTAGACAACTTTTTAGGATTACGTGTCCGGGCCACGTGGCACGGAATATGAGTCGCGGTCCCGTGTCTGGGCCACGTGACCTTGAATATGAGCCCCGGTGCCATGACTGGGCCACATTACCGGGAATATGAGTCAGGGTCAAGTGTCTCGGCCACGTGACCTTGAATATGAGTCCCGGTCACGTTTCTGGGCCATGTAACCAGGAATATGAATCAGTGTACCGTGTCAGAACCACGTGACCTTGAATATTAGTCTGGAATAGGAATCGAGACAAATTTTTGGGTCACGTGTCTGGGCCACGTGACCTGGAATATGAGTCAGAGTCACTTGTCTGGGCCACGTGACCTTGAATATGAGTCTGAGATACGAGTCTAGACAACTTTTTGGGGTCCCGTGTCTGGGCTACGTGACACGGACTATGAGTGGGAATCAGGTATTTGGGCCACGTGACCTTAAATATTAGTCAGGGTGACGTGTCTGGGCCACGTGACCAGGAATATGAATCAGGGTCTCGTGTCTGGGCCACGTGACGAGGAATACGAGTCAGGGTCACGTTTCTGGGACACGTGACCTTGAATATGAGTCTGGAATACGAGTCTAGACAACTTTTTGGTTCACGTGTCTTGGCCATGTGACCCGGAATATGAGTCGGGGTCACGTGTCTGGGCCATGTGACCAGGAATATGAGTCAGAGTCACGTGTCTGGGCCACATGACCTGGAATTCGAGTCTGGGTCACATGTCTGGGCCACGTGACCTTGAATATCAGTCTGGGATACGAGTCTAGTCAACTTTTTGGGGTCACGAAACTGGGCCACATGACCTTGAATATGAGTCGGGGTCACGTGTCTGGGCCACGTGACCAGGAATATGAATCACGGTCACATGTCTGGGCCACGTGACAGGGAATATGAGTCAGGGTGACGTGTCTGGGCCACACGACCTTGAATATTAGTCAGGAATAGGAGTCGAGACAAATTTTTGGGTCACGTGTCGGAGCCACGTGACCAGGAATATGAGCCTGGGTTATGAGACTATGCCACTTTTGGCGTCACGTGTCTGGGCCACGTGACCTTGAATACGAGTCAGGGTCACTTGTCTGGGACACGTGACCTTGAATATGAGTCTGAGATACGAGTCTAGACAACTTTTTGGGGTCACGTGTCTGGGCTACGTGACACGGAATATGAGTGGGGATCAGGTATTTGGGCCACGTGACCTTGAATATGAGTCAGGGTCACGAGTCTGGGCCACGTGACCGGGAACATGAGTCGTGGTCACGTGTCTGGGCCACGTGACCAGAAATATGAGTCAGGTCACATGTCTTGTCCTCGTGACCAGGAATATGTGTCAGGGTCACATGTCTGGGACACGTGACCTTGAATATGAGTCTGGGATAGGAGTCTAGACAATATTTTGGTGTCACGTGTCTGGGCCACGTGACCCGGAACATGAGTCGTGGTCACGTGTCTGGGCCACGTGACCAGAAATATGAGTCAGGTCACGCGTCTGGGCCACGTGACCAAGAATATGAGTTGGGGTCACGTGTCTGGGCCACATGACCAGGAATATGCATCAAGGTCACGTGTCTGGGCCACGTGACAGGGAATATGAGTCGGGGAGACGTGCCTGAGCCACATGACCTTGAATATTATTCAGGAATAGGAGTCAAGACAACTTTTTGGGTCACATGTTGGAGCCACTTGACAAGGAATATGAGTCAGAGCCAGGTGTCTGGGCCACGTGACCTTGAATGTGAGCCTGGGTTATGAGTCTACGCCACTTTTGGAGTCACGAGTCTGGGACAAGTGGCCTTGAATATGACTCAGGGTCACATGTCTGGGCCACGTGACCTTGAATATGAGTCAGGGTCCCGTATCTGGGCCACGTGACCAGGAATATGAATCAGGGTCTTGTGTCTGGGCCCCGTGACTAGGAATACGAGTCACGGCCACGTTTCTGGGCCACCTGACCTTGAATATGAGTCTGGAATACGAGTCTAGACAACTTTTTGGGTCACATGTCTGGGCCATGTGACCTGGATTATGAGTCGGGGTCATGTATCTGGGACACGTGACCAGGAATATGAGTCATGGTCACCTGTCTGGGCCACGTGACCTTGAATATGAGTCAGGGTCACTTGTCTGGTCCACGTGACCAGGAATATGAGTCAGGGTCACCTGTCTGGGACACGTGACCTTGAATATGAGTCTGGGATAGGAGTCTAGACAATATTTTGGCGTCACGTGTCTGGGCCACGTGACCTGGAACATGAGTCGTGGTCACGTGTCTGGGCCACGTGATCAGGAATATGAGTCAGGGTCCCGTATCTGGGCCACGCGACCTTGAATATTAGTCTGGAATAGGAATCGAGACAAATTTTTGGGTCACGTGTCTGGGCCACGTGACCTGGAATATGAGCCAGGGTTATCAGTCTACGCCACTGTTGGGGTCACGTGTCTGGGCCACGTAACCTGGAATACGAGACAGGGTCACTTGTCTGGGCCACGTGAACTTGAATATGAGTCTGAGATATGAGTCTAGACAACTTTTGGGGGTCACGTGTCTGGGCCACGTGACCTTCAATATGAGTCAGGGTAACGTGTCTGGGCCACGTGACCTTGAATGTGAGTCTGGAATACGAGTCTAGACAAATTTTGGGTCACGTGTCTGGGCCACGTGACCTTGAATATGAGTCTGGGTTATGAGTCTATGCCACTTTTGGGGTCACGTGTCTGGGCCACGTGACCTTGAATATGAGTCAAGGTCACGTGTCTGGGCCACGTGACCAGGAATATGAGTCAGGGTCACGTGTTTGGGCCACGTGACCTTGAATATGAGTCTGGGATAGGACTCTAGACAATTTTTTAGGGTCACGTGTCTGGGCCACGTGACCCGGAATATGAGTCCCGGTCCCATGACTGGGCCACGTTACCGGGAATATGAGTCAGGGTCAAGTGTCTGGGCCACGTGACCTTGAATATGAATCCCGGTCACGTTTCTGGGCCATGTGACTAGGAATATGAGTCAGGGTGCCATGTCAGAGCCACGTGACCTTGAATATTAGTCTGGAATAGGAATCGAGACAAATTTTTGGGTCACGTGTCTGGGCCACGTGACCTGGAATATGAGTCAGGGTCACTTGTCTGGGCCACGTGACCTTGAATATGAATCTGAGATACGAGTCTATACAACTTTTTGGGGTCACGTGTCTGGGCTACGTGACACGGAATATGAGTGGGGATCAGGTATTTGGGCCACGTGACCTTGAATATGAGTCAGGGTCACGTGTCTGGGCCAAGTGACCAGGAATATGAATCAGGGTCTCGTGTCTGGGCCACGTGACTAGGAATACGAGTCAGGGTCACGTTTCTGGGCCACGTGACCTTGAATATGAGTCTGGAATACAAGTCTAGACAACTTTTAGGGTCACGTGTCTGGGCCATGTGACCCGGATTATGAGTCGGGGTCACGTGTCTGGGACACGTGACCATGAATATTAGTCATGGTCACGTGTCTGGGCCACATGTCCTTCAATATGAGTCTCAGTTATGAGTCTACGCCACTTTTGGGGTCACATGTCTGGGCCACGTGACCTTGAATATGAGTCAGGGTCACTTGTCTGGGCCACCTGACCCGGAACATGAGTCGTGGTCACGTGTCTGGGCCACGTGACCTTGAATATGAGTCCCGGTCACGTGCCTGGGCGACGAGACCAGGAATACGTGTCAGGGTCACTTGTCTGGGCCACATGACCGGGAATAGGAGTCAGGGTCACATGTCTGGGCCACGTGACTTTGAATATCATTCTGGAATAGGAGCAAGACAACTTTTTGGTTACGTTCGGGGCCACGTGACCAGGAATATTAGTCAGGGTCACGTGTCTGGGCCTCGTGACCTTGAATATGATTCTGGGATAAGAGTCTAGACAACTTTTTGGGGTCACGTGTCTGGGCCACGTGACCCGGAATATCAGTCCCGGTCACATGTCTGGGCCACGTGACCTTGAATATGAGTCCCGGTCACCTGTCTGGGCCACGTGACCAGGAAAATGATTCAGGGTCACGTGTCTAGGCCATGTGACCGGGAATATGAGTCAGAGTCATGTGTCTGGGCCACGTGACCTTGAATAAAAGTCCCGGTCATGTGTCTGGGCCACGTGACCAGGAATATGAGTCAGAGTCACATGTCTGGGCCACGTGACCTGGAATTCGAGTCTGGGTTACGTGTGTGGGCCACGTGTCCTTGAATATCAGTCTGAGATACTAGTCTAGACAACTTTTTGGGGTCACGAGTCTGGGCCACGTGACCTGCAATACGAGTCAGGGTCCCTTGTCCGGGCCATGTGACCTTGAATATGAGTCTGGGATACGAGCCTAGACAACTTTTTGGGTCACGTGTCTGGGCCACATGAACTTGAATATGAGTCGGGGTCACGTGTCTGGGCCACGTGACCTTGAATATGAGTCAGGGTCACGTGTCTGGGCCACGTGACTGGGAATATGAGTCAGGGTTACGTGTCTGGGCCACGTGACCTTGAATATTAGTCAGGAATAGGAGTCGAGAGAACTTTTTGGGTCACGTGTCGGGGCCACGTGACCTTGAATATTAGTCTGGGTTATGAGTCTACGCCACTTTTGGAGTCACGTGTCTGGGCAAAGTGACCTTGAATATGAGTTAGGGTCACGTTTCTGGGCCACGTGACCTTGAATATGAGTCTGGGTTATGAGTCTACGCAACTTTTGGAGTCACGTTTCTGGGCCACGTGACCTTGAATATGAGTCAGGGTCACGTGTCTGGGCCACGTGACCTTGAATATGAGTCTGGGTTATGAGTCTATGCCACTTTTGGGGTCACGTGTCTCGGCCACGTGACCTGGAATTCGATTCAGTGTCACTTGTCTGGGCCACGTGACCTTGAATATGAGTCTGGGATATGAGCCTAGACAACTTTTTGGGGTCACTTGTCTGGGCTACGTGACACAATATATGAGTGGGGATCACGTGTCTGGGCCACGTGACCTTGAATATGAGTCAGGGTCACGTGTCTGGGTCACGTGACCTTGAATATGAGTCTGGAATACGAGTCTAGACAACTTTTTGGGTGACGTGTCTGGGCCATGTGACCAAGAATATGAGTTTGGGTCACGCTCTTGCAAGCTTTCTCATGTCCTCGCGCCCCCTCAGTCGCCTTCACACACCCTAGCACGACCTCACCCACACTAGCATATTCTCCAACACTCTCGCATGTCCACTCATGCTTTCACATGTCCTCGCATGCCATCACATGCCTTCACATGCTCTTGAACATCTTCACACCCCCCTGCACAACCTCACATGCTCTTCCACACCCTCTCATTCCCCTGCATGCTCTCGCATGACCTCAAAGGCCCTCGCACGCCCTCACACGCTCTTGAATGCCCTAGCATGCCCTCTCATGTGATCACATGTTCTTGCACGTCCTCGCACACTCTTGTACGTCCTAGAATGCTCTCAAACGCCCTTGCATGCATTCGTCTGCTCTTGCATGCCATCACACAGCCTCACATATCCTCACAAACCCTTGCAAATGCTTGCATGCCTTTGCATGCCTTCACAGGGCCTTACACACTCTCGAACTCCTTTGTATGGTCTCAAACGTCCTCACATACCCTTGCAGGTCCTTGCACGCTCTCTAACTTCCTCACACACTCTTGCATGCCCTCACCTGCTCGTGCATGACCCTACATTCCCTTGCACATGCTCGCATACCCTTGCACACTCTTACACAGCTACACATACACTTGCATATCCTTGCATACCCTGGCACGCCATCACACACCATTGCACATTCCTGCACGTCCTCCCATGCCTTTGTATACTCTCACATGGACTCACATGATCTTTATGCCCTCACATGTGCTCACCCACTCTCACACATTTTCACACACACTCACACACCCTCGCATGGAGTTGCACATCCTCGCACTTCCTTGCATGCCCTTGCAAGCCCTTGCATGCCCTTGAACATCCTAGCATGCTCTCACACACGCCCACACACTTGTGCACACCCCCGGGCAGCCTTGCACACCCTCTCACACACTCAGATGCCCTCAAAAGCTCTTGCACTCACACACATATCTCAAACAGCCACATACCTCCTCACACACACTTGCACACCCTCGCACGTCCTCCCACAACCTAACATGTCCTCAAATGCCCTCGCATACCCCTTCATGCCCTTGTGCTCTCACACACTGTTGAATGCTCTCACACGTCCTTGCACAGCCTCACATGCCCTCGCATACCCTCACATGCCCTCGCACGTCCTCATATGCCCTCGAGTGCTTTCACACGCCCACGAACACTCTCACACAGCCACACACCTCCTTGCATGCGCTTGCACGCACTTGCACGTCCTACCACCTTTCCCCATGCCCTAACACACCCTCAAATGCCCACACACACCCCTGCATACCCTTGCACTCTCTTGCACATCATCGAATGCTCTTGCACATCTTCACACACCCTTGCATGACCTCGCATGCTATTGCATGCCTTTGCACACCCTTGCATGTCCTCGTACACTCTTTCACATTCTCCCATCCACTCACATACCCTTGCACACTGTCACACAGTCTTGCACTCCTGCACACATCATTACACCCTCTCGCACATCCTTGCACCCTCTTGCAGTCCTCGCATGTTCTCACATGCTCTCATAAGCTCTCCCACACTTTCATCCACTCTCACACGTCCTCACACGCCTTTGCATGTCCTCGCACACCCTCACATGCTCTTGCCCATACTCACACACACTCACACACCCTCAGATGACCTCACACGACCTCACATGCCCGTGTATGCTCTAGCACACACTTGCGCGTGCTTGCAGATCCTCACACACTCTTGCACATCCTGGCACACCCTCACATGCCCGCACACATTCTAGAATGCCCTTTCCTGTGCTCACATATTCTCGCACGTCCTCACATGCTCTTGCACATCTTTGCATGCCCTCACACGTCCGTGCATGCCCTAGCACGCCCTCACACATTCTCGCACATCCTCACATGCTTTCACACAGCTTCACATGCACTCAAATGTCCTTGCACACTCTCACAAGTCCCGCATGCCACCTCACGCCCTTGCACGGCGTTGCACACCCTCGCACATTCTCATAAGCTCGTACATATCATGGCACGCTCTCTCACATCCTCATACGCCCTTGTAGATTCTCGCACATCCTTGCATGCCCTCGTAGACTCCCACGGACTCACATGCACTCGCACATCCTCGTACACCCTCGCACATCCATCCCCACAAGCCCTCACACACTCTTGCACAGCCTCACATGCTCTTGCATACCCTTGCACATGGTCACCTCCTCTCACACAGCCTGGCACATTCTCGCACACACTCACATGGCCTCTCACGCCCTCACATGACATTACAAATAATTGCACGTCCTCCCACTCTCTTGCAAGCCCTCACACACCCTCCAACATCTTCATGTGCTTTTGCATGCCCTCACATGCCCTTGCACAGCCTCGCACACCCTCGTTCGCCCTCAAGTTCTCTCACAGCCACAAACGTACTCCCAAGCCCTCACACGACCACACACACCCTCACACACCCTTTCAGGCCCTACCACACTCTTGCCCATGTTTGCACATTCTCACACATCCTGGCATGCACTTGCGTGACCTCAAATGGCCCCTCATGCCCTCACACACTCCCGCATGCCCTTGCACATCCTCGCATGCCCTCTCAAGTGCTCACAGGCCCTCACTCTTGAACATCCTCACACATGCCCTCACATGATCTCATGCACCCTTGCACACCCTCCACGATCTCGCATGCTCTCGCACATTATCGGACGCACTGCCACACCCTCACATGCACTTGAACACCTTAGCATGCCCTCATGTCCCCTCACACATCCTTGCACCCTCTTGCATGCACTCACATGCCCTAACGTGCTCTCACATGGCCTCACACTTCCTTGCATGTCCTCGCACGCACTTGCATGCCATCACACAACCTCGCACACCTATGCACATTCTCACACGGCCTTGCATGTCCTCCCATGCCCTCGTCTCCCCTTGCATGTCCTTGCACCCTCTCACATGTGCTTGCATGCCCTCACACACTCTCACATGGCCTCACACTCTCTCGAGTGTCCTCACACACTCTCGCAATTCCTTGCATGACCTCACACACTCTTTCATGCCCTCGCATGCCCTTACACCTACTCACATACTCTCACACCCACTTGAACTACCTCATAGGCCCTCCCACGCCCTCTCACCCTCTTACAGGCCCTCACATGCCCTTGCACGCCCTTGCACACCCTCACACATCCTTGCACGTCCTTGAACATTCTCACATGACCTCTCACGTCCTTGCACTCCCTAACACGGCCTCACACACTCTGGCACACCATCACATGGTCTCGCTCACCCTTGCACACTCTTGCTTGACCCCACATGCTCTCACACACCCTTGGAAACCCTCTCATGGCTTCACCTGCCCTCGCAGTCTCTCACAGGGCCTCGCATGCTCTCTCACTCCCTCTGTGTCCTCACATGTCCTCACATCCCTTGCATGTCTTCGCACACTCTCACACGTCCTCACACTTGCTTGCTTTCATACAACATTGCACGGCCTCTTACTCCCCCACATACTCTCCCACGTCCTTGCACACCCTCTCACGCTATTTCCTGTCCTCGCATGCCCTCACAAACCCTCGCACTCTCTCACATGTCTGTGGATGCTCTCACACGCCTTCACACGCCCTCATACTCACATGGCCACACACACCCTTCCATGTCCTCACATGCTCTTGCATCTCCTCATACACTCTTGCTTAACCTTGCACATCCTTGAACATCCTTGTATGCTCTCACGTCCTCATACATCCTCAAATGAAACCGCCTGCCCTTGCACACCATCACACACTCTTGCACATCCTCGCATGCTCTTGCACACCCTCATACACTCTTACAGTCACTCACACACACTTACACACTATTACACTCCCTCCCACTACCTCACACATTGTTACACTCCTCTCACACCTTTGCAGTCTTACACCTCCTCATTCACCCTTACACTCCCTCACACCATGTCACACACTCTTGCACACCCTTGCACACTCTTACACTCCCTTGCACCCCCTCACACACTCTTATACTCCATTGCACACCCTCACACACTTACACTCCCTTGCTGGCTTTTACACTCCTTGCACACCCTCACACATTCTTATCCTTCCTCCTATGTTCTTACAATCCCTGAAACAACCACTAGTTCCAGGGTGACTCCCAACCTATCCTGCACCTGGGATCTCTCTTAAACTCCCTGGAACACCCTCTCACACTCTTACATTCCATCTCATACCCTAGGACACTCTTACACTACCTCACAGCACTCTCACACACTCTTATACTCCCTTGCATACCTTCCCACATTCTTACATCCCCTCTCATGCTCTTCCACTCCCTGGCACACCCTCTCACACTATTACACTCCATCTCACACCCCAGCACACCCTCACACACTCTTATACTCCCTTGCAGACCCTCACATACTCTTACACTCCCTTACATGCTCTTCCACTCCCTCGCACAGCATCCCCCACTCTTACACTCTCTCACATAGTACTACACTGCCTCACACCCTCCTACACTCCCTTGCACACCCACACACTTACACTCCCTTACTCATCTTCGCACGCTCTTTACACTCCTTTGCATGCTCTGACACTTCCTCGCCCAACCTCACACACCCTTACACTTCATCACACACCCTTGCACACTCTTACACTACTTCACATGCTGTTACACTCCTTTGCACACCTCTCACACTCTTACACTCCCTCACACACCATCATACACTCTTACACTCCCTTGCATGCTATTACACTCCATTGCATACCCTCACACACTGTTACAGTCCCCCACACGCTCTTACACACTTTCCCACAACCTTGCACACTCGTGCACTCCCTATCATGCTCTTATACTCCCTCTCACAACCTTAAATGCTCTTACACTTCCTTGCAGGCTCTTACAGTCCCTTGCACACCTTTGATCACCCTTACACTCCGTCGGACACCCTCACACACTCTTACACTCCCTTGCATGCTCTTACACTCCGTGGCACAACCTGACAGACTTACAATCCTTTGCACACCCTCACACACTCTTACACTCCCTTGCATGCCCTTACACTCCGTGGCACAACCTGACAGACTTACAATCCTTTACACACCCTTGCACACTCTTACACTCCCTCACATGCTCTTATACTCTCCTGCACACCCTCACACACTCTTACATTCCATCACACATCCTCACACATTGTTACACTCCCTCACACACCCTTGCACACTCGTACATATTCTCACACACCCTTGCACACTATTATGTTCCTTCACACAGTCTGACACTCCCTCGCACACCCTCACACACTCTTTCACTCCATCATACACCCTCACACACTTTTACACTCCCTCATACACTTTACACTCCCTCGCACATCCTTGCACACTCTTACACTCCCTCACATGCCCTCATGCACTATTACTCACACTCTCTTACACTCTCTTGCACACTCTTATATTCCCTCTCACACCTGCGCACACTCTTACACTCCTTCACAAACCTACACCTATGGTCACATGTACATAGTCTCAGGGTTAGCCACTCTCAGACCATATACATGTTGTTACAAGTTCACAGTCTCCCTGGTTATCCCACCTACCAGACCGTGTACCTGGAGTCACATTCCAGTTTCCCTGGTAACCCCCACACCCAGACCCTATACGTTGTGCCACTTGTCCACAGACTCCAAAGTGAACCCCTCCCAGACCCTCACCTAGTGTCACATGTCCAGTCTCCACAGTGACCTTATACTACCTACCCTGTACCTGGGGTAATGGTAACCCTCCTTCCAGACCCTGTACCTGGGGTCACATGTCCACAGTCACCAGGATGAACCCCTTTCCAGACACTGTACATGGGGTCACACGTACACAGTCTCCATGGTGACCCGTTATCCCAGACTCTGTCTATTTATTTTCTATTTACTAACCCCTCACCCCTTAACAGTCCTTAGTGGCGGTGGTTTAGTCACTAAGTCGTGTCCAACTCTTGTGACCCCATGGACTGTAGCCAGCGAGGTTCCTCTATCCATGGGATTCTCCAGGAATAATACTGGAGTGGGTTGCCATTTCCTTCTCCAGAAAATCTTCTCGACCCAGGAATCGAACCCAGGCCTCCTGCATTGCAGGTAGATTCTTTACCGACTGAGCTATGGGGGAAGATTTTGAGCTATCAGGGAATGCCCAGACCCTGTGTCTGGGGTCACACTTTGACAATATCCAGGGTGCCCCTCCTGCCCATAACCTGTACTTGGGGTCACACATTCAGTCTCCAGGGTGATCCCCCTCCAAGACCCTGCACCGGTGGTCACACGTCCACAGTCCAGGGTGACACCCTCCCAGAAACTGTACTTGGGGTCACACTTCCACAATCTCCAGGGTGACCCCCCTCCAAGACCCTGCACCTGGGTCACATTTCCACAGTCTCCAGGGTGATCCAACTCCCAAACAATGTACTTGGGATCTGATGTCACAGTCTCCAGGGTGAGCCACCTCCCAGACCCTGCACCTGGGATCCTATGTCCACAATCTCCTGGGTGACTCTGGACCGGGGTCACATGTCTACAGTCTAAAGTGTGATCCCCCCTCCTATACCATATGTGTGGAGTCATGCATCCACAATCTCCAGGGTGACACCCTCCCAGACCATGCACGTGAATCACACATTCAGTCTTCAGGGTTAGACCTCTCCCCAGACCCTATACTTTGGGTCAGATGTCCACATTACCTATGTTGACCCCACCTCCCAGATGCTGTACCTGGGGTCACATGTCCATAGTCTCCAGAGTGACCCTGTCCCCAAGACCCAGTACCTGGGGTCACACATCCAGAGTGTTCATGGTGACCTCCTCCCAGACTCTGCACCTAGGGTAAGAAATCCATGGTATCTACAGAGGCCCCTTTCCAGACCCTGCACGTGGGATCACATGTCCATAGTCCATAGGGTGACCCCATCACTCTGACCCTGTACCTACTGCCACATGTCCACAGTCCCCAGGGTGACAGCACCCCCCAGACCGTGTACCTGAAGTCAAAGGTGCACCATCTCTAGGGTGACAAACATCCCAGACCCTGAAACTGGGTCATACATGCACAGTCTCCAGGGTGACTGCAGCCCACATCCAAACACCTTGTGTGCATGTCCACAGTCTTCATGCTGACACCCCTCTTCAGACACTATACCAGGTGTCACATGGCCACAGTCTCCCTGGTGAACACTTTTTCAGACCCTGTACATGGAATCACATGTCCACATTCTCCAGGCTGAACCTGCCTCAAGACCCTACCTCTGGGGTTGCATGTCCAGAGTCTCAAGGGTGACCCCACATCCCAGACCCTTGCCCTGGGTTCACACATCCACAGGCTCCACGTTGACTACTTCAAAGTACCTGCACCTGGGGTCACATGTCAAAATTCTCCTTGTTGACACTGCTCACACCCCACACCTGGGTTCACATGTCCACAGTCTCCAGGGTGACCACCTTACCAGGTTCACAAGTCCACATTCATCAGCGTGACACCCTCTCAGACACTGTATGTGTGGTCACACATCCACAGTCTCCTTGGTGAGATCCCTCCCCAGACCTGGGATCTTGGGTCACATGTCCACTGTCCCCAGGGTAACCCCACCTCCCAGACCCTGTACCTGGGGTCACATGTCTAGAGTCTAAAGGGTGACCCACCTCCCACACCCTGCACCTAGGGTCACATGTAAACAGTCTCCAGGATGAGACCACCTCCAGACTATGTACCTGGGGTCACATGACCACAGTGCCCAGTGTGACATCTCTTCCCAGTTTCTGCACCTAGGGTCGCCCATCCACAGTCTCCAGGGTGAACCCCTCCCAGATCATTCATCTGGAGTAACATGTCCACAATCCCCAGAGTGACACCACTTCCCAGACCCTGCACCTAAGGTCCTATGTCCACAAGATACAGCGTGACCCCCTCCCACACCCTGGACCAGGATCACATGTCTACAGTCTGAAGTGTGACTCCACCTCCCAGAAACTGCACATGGGGTCACACATAAACAGTCTCCAGGGTAACCCCCTCTTGACCCTATACCTGGGGTCAAATTTCTGTAGTATCCAGGGTGACTCCCTCCCAGACCATATACAGGAGATCACATGTCCATAGTCTCTAGTATGAGCCAACATCCAGACTCTGTACCTGAGGTCTCATGACCACAGTGTCCTGGGTGACATCACCTCCCAGTCCCTGCACTTAGGGTAACACGTCCAGAGTCTCCAGGGTCACCCCCATCCAGACCATTCACCTGATGTAACATGTCCACAATCCCCAGAGTGACCCCACATCCCAGATCCTGCATCTGGGATCACACATCCACAGTATGCAGGGAGAGCCCCCTCCCCAGACCCTGCACTTTGGGTCACACATCCATAGTCCTCAGGGTGACCCCACCACCCAGACCCAGTAACCAGAAACACCTGCACACAATCTGCATGGTAACTCCACCTCCCAGACCCTATAACTGGAATTTCACATCCGTAATCTCCATGATGAACCCCTCCCAGACCATGCACCTGGGTCACACACCCACACTTTCCAGGGTGACCCCCTTCCCCCCTGAACCAGGGGTTATATGACCACAGTCTCCATGTTCACACCCACATCAGATCCTTTACCTGGTGTCACATGGCCACAGTTTCTCTGGTGAACCCCTTCATAGACCCTATTCATAGGGTCACATGTCCATAGTCTTCAGGGTGAACATTCTCCCAGATCCTTCACCTGGGTTTACACGTCCACGGTCTCCACAGTGACCCCACCTCCCAGACACTTTACCTGGCTTTACTCATCCACAGGCTCCATCAGCCTCTACTCCAGACACTGCATTTTGGGTCACCTGTCCTCTTTCTCCAGAGAGAAAACACCTCAAAGAACCTGCATCTGGGGTCACATGTCCACAGTCTCCACAAACAGCCCTCTCCCCAGACCCTGCACCTGATGTTAGATGTCCACACTCCAGGGTGACCCCTACTCCCAGACATTTCACCTGGGATCACACATCCACTGGCTAAAGGGTGACCCCTTTGAAAGACAAGCACCTGGGGTCAAAGGTCCACAGTCTCCTTGGTAACACCTCACCCAGACGCTGTACCTGGGATCACATTTTCAGTTTCCAGGGTAACCGCCTATTCCAGACTCTACACCTGGGATCACACGCCCACATTCTCCATGGTGACCCCACCTCACCAGAACTTTTACCTCTGGTCACATGTATACAGTCTCCAGAGTGACCACCACTCCCAGATTTTGAACTTCTGGTCACATTTCCAGCCTCCAGGGTGACACCCCCCTCCCAGACCCGTACCTGTGGACACAGTCCACAGACTTCAGGGTGACACTACCACATCAGTCCGACCATCTGGGATGATACGACCACAGTTTCCATTGTGAACTCCCCTCCCAGACCATACCCTCGTGTTACATGTCCACAGTTCCCAGGGTGACACCCTCCCAGATCCTGTATCTGAGATCACATGTCTTCTGTCCCCAGGGTGACCTCTCCCAGGCACTGTATTTGGGGTCACATATCCACACTCTCTACCACGTGCATTCTCCCAGACCCAGTACCTGGTGACACATGTCCATAGTCTCCGGGGTGATGTCATTTCCCAGACCTTGTACCTGGGTCACATGTCTACAGTCTTAAGTGTGAACCCCTACCCATACCCTGTACCTGGGGTCAAATATCTGCCATCTTCAGAAGACACCCTTCATACCCTGTACCTGAGGTCATACTTACAAAATATTCAGGATGACATCCCCACCCAAATCCTGCACCTGGTGTCACCTGTGCACAGTCTCCAGTGTGACCACCCTCACAGACCCTGTACCTAGGGTCAAATATCTGCAGTTTACAGGCTAACACCCTCCCTGACCCTGTACCTGGGAACACACATCCATGTATCCCAGGGTGAGCCCCCTCCATGACCCACCATCTGTGGTCACAGGTCCAGAGCCCCCAGGGTGACCCCTCCTTCCAGACTCTGTCCCTGGTGTCACATATGCACACTCACCAGTGTGATTTCCCTCCCAGACCATGTCCTGGGGTCACACGTCCAGTCTCCAAGGTGACCCCTCTCACATACCCTGCACCTGGAGTCACACATGAATAGTCTCTAGGGTGACACCCTTCCCAGACCCTGTACCTGGGGTCACATATTCAGTCTTCAGGGTGATGACTCCCTAACAATGCACCTGAGTTCACACATCCAAAGTCTCCTATGTGACCCCATCCAGATCCTGCACTTCAGTTCACAGGTCCACAGTATCCAGGGTGACACCCCTCTCAGACCCTGCACCTCAGTTCACAAGTCCACAGTATCCAGGGTGACACCCCTCTCAGACCCTGCACCTCAGTTCACAAGTCCACAGTATCCAGGTTGACACCCTTCCCAGACCCTGCACCTGGGGTCATATGTCCACAGTCTCCATTGCGACACCCCCCTGCCAGACCCTGCCCCTGTTGTCCACATGTCCACAGTCTCCAGGGTGACAATGTTCCCCAGATTGTATACTTGGGGTCACACGTCCACATTTTCCAGGGTGACCCAACCTCACTGACCCTGGTCTGGGGCATCAGGACCACAGTCTTGAGGTGACCTAACCTTACAGACTCTGCCCCTGGGTTCTCACGACCACAGTCTCCAGGGTAAACCCCTCCCAGAACCTGCATCTGAGGTAACATATTTACAGTCTCCAGGGTGAACGCATCTCACTGACCATGTATCTGGGGTCATATGTCCACAATCTCCTGGGTGAGACCCTCCCCATAACCTGCACCTTGGGTCTCCAGGCTTACCCCACCCCTAGACCCTGCACCTGGGGTGGCACATCTACAAGCTCCACGGTGTCCCCTTCCCACCCTCCCAGAACCTGCATCTGAGGTAACATGTCCACAGTCTCCAGGGTGACCCCACCTCCTCGACCCTGTACCTGGGGTCAAATGTCCATAGTTTCCAGGGTGATCCCAGCTCTCAGACTCTGCACCTGGGTTCTCACATCTACAGTCTCAAGGTGACACTTCCCAAACCTACACCTGTGGTCACAAGTACATAATGTCCAGGGTTACCCCCTCCCAGACTATATACATATTGTCATAAGTCCACAGTCTCCAAGGTCAGCCTCTCCCCCAGACACTGCACTTTGGGTCACACGTCCACAGTCTCCTAATGAACCCACCTCCCAGAACCTGTACTGTACATGTGTACAGTCTCCAGGGAAACCCCAGCTCAGAGATTCTGCATCTGGGGTCACATGTCCAAAGTCTCCAGTGTGACCCCACCTCCTAGACCCTGCACCTGGGGTCACATGTCCACAATACCCAGGGTGCACCCTCTCGACTCTGGACCTGGGTCACATTTCCAGTTTCTAAGGTGACACTCCTCCTCAGACACTGTACCTGGGGACACACATCCACAGTCGTCAGGGTGACTCCACACCTCAGAGTGAAAAACTAGGAGTATATACCCACAGTCCAGGGTAACCCCAAAGTCTAAACCTGTAGTCACACATCCTTAGTATCCATCGAGGATCACAAGACGACTATCTCCAGGGTGACCCCTACCCAACCCTGCACCTGGGGTCACATTCCACAGTCTCTAGGGTGACACTTCTCCCTAGACCCTGTACCTGGGGTCATACAGGCACAGTCTCCAGGATGACCCCACCCCCCAGACCCTGCCCCTGTAGAAACATGTCCACAATCGGCAGGGTAACACTACTTCCTAGACCCTATACCTGGAGTTGCACATCCAGTTTCTATGGTGACCCCCTCCTAAAGCATGCACCTTGGATCACATGTCCACAGTCTCCAGGCAGAGCACCCTCCCCTAAATCTGCACTTTGAATCACACATCCACAGTCCTCAGGGTGACCCCACCTCCCAGATGAATGAAAGGCATAAAAACAGAGTGCTTTTCAGACATCTATCTCTCAGCAACTGTCTAGATTCTAAGATGTGAGAACTCCAGATTTGCAAGAGGCCTTAATTTCCAGAGTCATAGGCAGTATATTTCCCTGCATTTCCTGAGCCTTGTGAACCCATTGCTAGCTCATATTGGGTCTGCCCCTGAGGAAACAGGCTTGGGAAATTGTCTAAGAGTGCTGAGTGCCATACTGTTCTTACCTTGATTAGCTGACATTCTAATGGAAATGATCCTGCAGCAAGGAGTAGCAAGCTGCCTGCTTGCACCAGAAATCGAAAAAGTTTGACCAACGTCATTTGAATGGATTATCAGGCAGCTGCCAGCCCACACCCTTTTAGTGCCAACAGAGAGAAAATGCTAATTTTGCCAACAAGGTTTAATAACAAGGTTCACACTCAGTATTTGTCCCTGCAGTATCCAAGAATTTTCCAAACAGACCTAGAATCACTGGATCTCTCCTACAGAGATAAGTTGATGGAACTTTTACTCTGAAGGGTGAGTCTTGTTGAGGTGAGTCCTTCCCCCAGGCCACAGCTGGGAGGCCTCACACTACGGCCACAGACATGGAGCCCACAACGAAGGTCACCTGTGAATCTGACTGAGTCCATCTGCAACTGTTGCCAAAAGCCCCTGATCATCACTAACAAGCTTCCTGACTCCCTACCAGGTCAAGAGGCCCACTCCAGTAAACACCCTATGGTGTCCCAACCAATCACCTAACATCAACCTTCCAGCAGGAATTTTCTTTGTCTTGAAGCCACAAAACATGTCGACTTTCCCTAGTCTGTCAGCAGGTTGGCCTGCTGCGCTCACTGTGCCCTCTTTATCTCTGCTCTTTGTTCCCTTCTGAAACACTCTATGTCTGGAAATTCTTTTCCAACTCATGCTCAGACTGCCTCAACAAGTCTCTCATCACCAGGGCCGCTTTCCTGGATCACACTCACCATTTGTTGTCCACTCCCAACTCAGAACAGAAAGGCCCCCTCGGCCTGGTCCTTCCCTCTCACATCCCATGCCTGGTCACCAGGAGCTCCTACTGTCCCTGGCCAGGCTGCCTTCCGTGTCCTGGAGAGGCCTCTGTGGTGTCAGGTGGAAGAAACAAGAGGTACCCATGAGGTACCCACACCAGCACAGCAACCAGTACCCCTCTACTGACCTCTCTACCCTGGATGGGCCTTGGGGTGTTTCTGGGGAAGTCCCCCAGCATGTCCTTGTTCTCATCTAATCCCAGCACTGCCCACGTGAGAGTTGCTAAGCTATTCTGTGATGACTGCACAGAGAGAATACTTGTTCACTCACACCTCCCAGGAGCACGGGATTCTTATGGGCAGGCACCTCCCAAGATATGGAGTTCACCTGGGCAGGTATTCCTCAGGGCTCAGCATCCAGGAACTGTCCACAAAGCCCTCATTGCAGAGCACCCCCAGCCCCTCTGTTGGACAGATCTTTCCTTGAGCCCCTCAGAGCAGGACCTGAGATAACAAACAGCTGCTTCTGGACAGGTCTGTGACCCTGGGCTTCACTGTGTGCAGCCTCCTTCCAGAAGGTTTTCCAGAGGCTTCCACTGCACCTGGGCACTGAGCCTGTCTCCACCTACCACCCCCTCCCCAACCCCTGGGTCACTCTCATTAGAAAACGATCTTCCTGAAATTCTCTCCCAGGTGGACCAGATCAAATGATTAGAAAACAAGTCAGAGCTGCAGCCCCATAACCATCCTCACCCTCAGGACTCACAGGTGCTCCTGGAACCTTGGCCAGCACAATGAGGCCCATTTTCTGAAACCACAAGCCCAGATGGGCAGTGATTGACTGACCTGGCTGGCCTGCCCTTTGCACGTGTGCATGGGTTGAGATCTATATAAACCCCATCAAGTGCCTGCAGCTGTACTTGATGCCGTCTTTTCTGCTTAGACGTTGCAGGGATGGTTTGGCGAGAGAGAGTGAGGGGCCATGGTGTTTCAGGGGATCTGGTCTTTGTGGGACTCTGCTGGACCTTCTTCAGGAGGTGCTAGGCTGTCACTTGCTAAGGATGGGCTATTTTGCCTGTTCCTGCTGTTGGAAATCTTCTCAGGCAGAGGTGAGGAAGCAAGAAAACAGCCAGTGTGAGCAGGGCAGGAGGAGTAACTCAGGTAGGAAAGTGGAAAGTTTCCAGAAGATCACCCAGGCCAGGACCATCCTGCCTGACCTACAAGAGCCAATTTGGTAAGCATGCTGTTGCTGGAGTGGCTCCAAACACTTTTCTCCAGCCTGTGATGTCTTTGCACATATTCAAGTGTTTTACCTGTGAGGTGTGGATGAGGTTCGGGAGTGGCTGTCCTGGGGGTCAGCCAGCATTTACTTAGAGATGACTCCGTGGGTTCTCCCAGCTACCCACTGAAGACCCTTGTTGGGAGGGGAGGGGTAGGGAGTGTGGAAGGGCTGCTGGCTGCACATGAGTAAGTCACCACACCTGACTATCTTCAGAATTACTCATCCCTGGAGCAAGTGTCCTAATTGGGTTTTCACCTGTGTAACTAGCAGCTTCTTAATTAGCAATATGAACAGTGATAAAAAATGTCCTCAGTCAGGACTGAGATGTTACACCACATGTACCAGTGTAAGAACCTGAGGAGGCGTGTGCAGCCAGTACCCCTAGGGACAGGCTTCAGACTTGAACCCTCAACATTCTGAAGTACAGCTACTGCTTTAACATTTCTGAGGGCCCAGTGATGACTCTAAGGGTTCTGTAATCCAGGCTGTATCTGCCTTTAGTGAGACCCACACTTCTAGGATCTTACAGAGCAGGGTCTGTGTGGCTGCTCTGTAGCTTCTCTAACAAATGATCACAAGCTGGGTGGGTTAAAACAACAGGAGTTCATCCTCCCCTAGTCCTGGAGACCAGACACCTGAGATCAAGGTGGCACAGGGCTGAGGTCCCTCCAGAGGCTCCAGGATAGGGTCCTTCCTGCCTTTTCCAGCTTCAGGGGCTCCAGGGGTCCCTGGGCTTGTGGCTCCCTCCCTCCCATCTCTGCCTTTAAGAGGCTTCTCTTCTGTGTCCTCTTTTGTCTCTTTGAAGGACTCTGTCAGTTGGATTGAAGGTCACCCTAACCCTAGATGACCTTACTTGATATCCTTAACTACATCTACAAAGATCCTTTTCCCAGATACGGCCCTGTTCTGCAGGGACACATCTTTGGTGGCCACCATTCATCCCATTCTCTGTGTATCAAACAACTCTCATTTTAGGGGATCACCACAGACCCATATAGATGGGTGCAGACAGTGGCCACACACGTGGAGTCTGGAGAGAATGAGGCCCTTGGAGTCACCTGGAATGGATGAAGGCCTGGTTTCATCAGGCAAGGGAAATCACAGGGAGCAGAGGGGCATGGTCTTGTTCAGGCTTCAAAAAGACTACGTTGGGATGGGATGTGAGATGCACCATGGGGGCAGGGAGCTTTGTCAGGGCCTAATGGAGGGGTTAGGTTTGGGCCAGGACTGTGGATGTCGAGGGGACTTAGTGTGGGGATTGGCCATACACACTGGAGGAGGAGCTCACAGTCACTGGGGCATGAGGAACTGGGAACCTGGGAGGCCTCCATGTTCCTGTACCTGAAGAGGAAACGTTAAAATTTTAGATCACCTCCTGCTCCTTCCACCTCTGTAACTCAGCTTGCTCCTCGCAAAGTCTGGATCACGTAGGTCACACAGTCTCAGAAAGTAGGGACTTACAATACTTGGACCTGGAGCTTGCCTCCTTCACCCTGTCCTAGCCCCTGCAAACCTGCTTGATCATTTCTGTCCATGATAATGCAGAGCCCACCTCCCTGACACCCCCACCCCCCACCACAAGGGGAACTCCTCGCTCTGCTAGAGCACTTCCAGTGGCTGTGGGTGGCCATTGACAGGACACTGGTCTCCTCAGGACCTGCTGGGGCTTCAGATTCAGGACAGTGTGAGGTTCAGTTCAGGCTGACAGGAGATAGGTCACTACAGGACCCACATGGTTTCAGCTTTGGGACATTGTGGGGTTCAGCTCAGGCTGACAGGAGATGGATCATCACAGGACCCATGTGGTTTTGGCTTTGGGATGTTGTGGGGTTCAGTTCAGGCTGATGGAATCTGGTCTCCTCAGGACCCACTTGGGCTTCAGTTTGGGGGCATTGTGGGGTTCAGTTGAGGCTGACAGGACTCTGGTATCCTCAGGACCCGCTGGGGCTTCAGCTTTGGGACATTGTGGGGTTCAGCTGAGTCTGACGGGAGTCTAGTTTCCTCAAGATCTGCAAGGATGTGCTGCTGCTGAAGGAAAATGTGAGGAAAATTGGGAAGAAGCTTTCTGTGTGCGGCTGTTGCTGAAAGTCTGCCTTAAGAGGACCCAGGACTGTTAGGGTCTGATGTGGAAAGTTGTGGGATTTTAGTCAGTTTTTGTCTGTGGTATAAGATGGTGTCCTGTATTGCTCCTTGGTGTGTGGTTTCCATTTCTCCCAACATGGTTTATTGGGAGGGACTGTCCTTTCTGCGTGTATATTCTTAGTTCCTTTATTGTAAATTAATTACCATGTACCTGTAGGTTTACTTCTGAGCTCTCTTATCTCTGTGTCTATTTCTGTGCCAATTCCACACGTCTTGTGGTGACTTTAGGTGCATACTCTAGATTGAAGTCAGGAATAGACATGCCACCAGCCTGGTCTGCTTTCTTTGGATCTTCTGGTTCTTTTGTGGCTCCACACAGATGTGAAGATTGCTGTTGCTTTTGTGAAAAATATCATTGAATTGTTGGCAGTGATTGCATGAATGTGTATGTTGCTTTGGTTAGAATGGATATTTTAATGGTATTTTCACCCACAAACATGGGCTATCATTTTACTTGTGTCCATTCAGTTTCTTTGATCATTGTCTTGTAGTTTTTAGCTTGCAGGTCTTTCAAGTCCTTGGTTAGATTTCTAGTTGTTTGGCAGGGGTGGGGGATGCAATTGTAAAAGGGATTATTTTCTTAATTTCTCTTTCTAATAGTCCATTATTAGTGTAGAGAATCACAAATGATCTTGCAGTTCTACTGATTTTTTTTTTTTTGGCCCTGCAGCTCGACATGTTGGATGACATGTTCCCTGACAAAGGATCAAACTCGTACCCGCTGAAGTGGAAGTTCAGAGTCTTAACCACTGGGCTGTCAGGCAAGTCCATGAATTTGCTTTTAAGTTCTGACAGTTGCTTTGGTGTAGTGTTATGTGGAAAACTAGAATTAAGACATCTCATAGTTTCAGTTCCATCTGGGTCATTCACAGCACCCAAGGCATGGTGTCTACTAATATACTCTTCCTACGGTGTCTTTTAATACCATGTGGATTAGTACAAGGCAATTAGCATCATTACTTTAGATATTAAGAAGAGGTGGCAAGAATACACAGAAGAACTGTACAAAAAAGATCTTCACGACCCAGACAATCACGATGGTGTGATCACTCACCTAGAGCCAGACATCCTGGAACGTGAAGTCAAGTGTGCCTTAGAAAGCATCACTACAAACAAAGCTAGGGGAGGTGATGAAATTCCAGTTGAGCTATTTCAAATCATGAAAGATGATGCTGTGAAAGTGCTGCACTCGATATGCCAGCAAATTTGGAAAACTCAGCAGTGGCCACAGGACTGGAAAAGGTCAGTTTTTGTTCCAATCCCAAAGAAAGGCAATGCCAAAGAATGCTCAAACTACAGCACAATTGCACTCATCTCACATGCTAGTAAAGTAATGCTCAAAATTCTCCAAGCCAGGCTTCAGCAATACGTGAACCATGAACTTCCAGATGTTCAAGCTGGTTTTAGAAAAGGCAGAGGAACCAGAGATCAAATTGTCAATATCTGCTGGATCTTCGAAAAAGCAAGAGAGTTCCAGAAAAATATCTATTTCTGCTTTATTGACTATGCCAAAGCCTTTGACTGTGCACAGTTTTCACAATAAACTGTGGAAAATTCTGAAAGAGATGGGAATACCAGACCATCTGACCTGTCTCTTGAGAAATCTGTATGCAGGTCAGGAAGCAACAGTTAGAACTGGACATGGAACAACAGACTGGTTCCAAATAGGAAAAGGAGTCCGTCAAGGCTGTATATTGTCACCCTACTTGTTTAACTTACATGCAGAGTACATCATGAGAAACGCTGGGCTGGAAGAAACACAAGCTGGAATCAAGGTTGCCGGGAGAAATATCAATCAAGTCAGATATGCAGATGACACCAGCCTTATGGCAGAAAGTGAAGAACTAAAGAGCCTCTTGATGAAAGTGAAAGAGGAGAGTGAAACAGTTGGCTTAAAGCTCAACATTCATAAAACTAAGATCATGGCATCTGGTCCCATCACTCCATGGGAAATAGATGGAGAAACAGTGGAAACAGTATCAGACTTTATTTTTGGGGGCTTCAAAGTCACTGCTGATGGTGATTGAAGCCATGAAATTAAAAGACGCTTACTCCTTGGAAGGAAGGTTATGGGCACCCTAGATAGCATATTTAAAAGCAGACACATTACTTTGCCAACAAAAGTCCATCTAGTCAAGGCTATGGTTTTTCCAGTGGTCATGTATGGGTGTGAGTGTTGGACAGTGAAGAAAGCTGAGCGCCAAAGAATTGATGTTTTTGAACTGTGGTGTTGGAGAAGACTCTTGAGAGTCCCTTGGACTGTAAGGAGATACAATCAATCCATCCTAAAGGAGATCAATCCTGAATGTTCATTGGAAGGGCTGATGTTGAAGCTGAAACTCCAATACTTTGGCCACCTCATGCGAAGAGTTGACTCATTGGAAAAGACCCTAATGCTGGGTGGGATTGGGGGCAGGAGGAGAAGGGGACGACAGAGGATGAGATGGTTGGATGGCATCACTGACTCAATGGACATGAGTTTGGGTAGACTCCGGGAGTTGGTGATGGACAGAGAGGCCTGGCGTGCTGCAATTCATGGGGTCGCAAAGAGTTGGACATGACTGAGCAACTGAACTGAACTAAACTTTAGTTGAATTTGGTTTGATTAAGTCTTGGCCTCTGTTGCAATGTTCAATGTCATCTCTGATTTTCTGGCATGTGACTTACATTGTTGTATTGAAAATTAATTTACTTTCTTGTAAAATTTCAAATGCTTTGACTTTAAATAGTGGTACAAAGTTTTCTACATTCACATCAAATACTGCAATGTGTTTTACCCAAAACAGGGTCACTTTCCTGGGGAACCAGCCCATAACCCCAAAATGGGGGATAATTATGGTTTCCACATTACAATCCTATCCATAGGACCAATTCAACTTTCATCAGCTGCCCAAGCTTCATGCAAATGACTTTCTCCATTCTAATGCAGTTTTCTTTTTCTGGAGCCATCACTGGGGCCTTCCCTCATATTAAAAACCTTCATGGATTTAAAGTGACAAGATGACTATGATCTGGGTGGCTTTTTCTGTGTGGTTTCTTTCACTGGGGATGTTTTCAGTGCTTTTTCACGTTGTTCCATGTGTTATTTGTTCATTGTGCTTACAAACATATAACAACATTTATCATTTGAGTCCTTTTAAGTATGCACTTCTATAGCATTAACTGCACTCACATTGTTGTAAAAATTTTCCCCACCATTCATCTCCAGAATCTTTTCCTTTTCCTGACGTGACACTGTAACCATTAAACACTCACCACCCTCAATCCCTGGCCATCTTATTCTACTTGGAATTTGTCTTATATGGATATCTCATACTAGTGGATGATAGCACAATTTTCCCTTTTGTGTTCGGCTTGTTTCACTTCGCATAATGACTTGAGGTTTCATCCACATTATAGCATGTGTGAGAGTTATCTTGTTTTTAAAGGTTGAATCATATTCCATTGTGTTTTCACTACATTGTGCTTATCCAGTCATCTGTTGAACACTTGTGTTGCTTCCACCTTTTGGCTACTGTGAATAATGCTGCTATGAATATGGGGTTTGAATATCTGTTCCAGTTCTTGGTTTTAAATATTTTGGGTGTATAACCTGGACCGGAATTGGTAGATTTCGTGTTAACTCTGTCTTTAAGTTTTTGAGACTCCCCCTACTGTTTTCTGCAGCTGTGGCACTATTTTACTATATTCCTTTACATGGCAAAATAACACATGGATGGATTACTGTGGATGGATCTACCCTATTTGCTCTTCCATTCACCTGTTGGTGGACATTTTCATTGTTTTTAACTTGGGCTCTCAAGAACACTGCTGCTGTGAATATTGGTGTGCAAGTTTATATTTGAACACCTGTTTTAAATTCTTTGGATGTATATCTAGGAGTGGAGTTGCCAAAACATATGATAATTCAGTTCAGTCAGTCATGTCCGATTCTTTGTGACCCCATGGAATGCAGCACACCAGGCTTCCCTATCCATCACCAACTCCCGGAGCTTGCTCAAACTCATGTCCATCGAGTTGGTGATGCCATCCAACCATCTCAACCTGTTATCCTCTTCTGCTTCTGCCTTCAGTCTTACTCAGCATCAGGGTCTTTTCCAATGTATCAATTCTTCACATCAGGTGGCCAAAGTATTGCAGTTTCAGCTTCAGCATCAGTCCTTCCAATGACTATTCAGGGATGATTTCCCTTAGGATTGACTGGTTGGATCTCCTTGCAGTTCAAGAGGTTCTCAAGAGTCTTCTCCAATGCCACAGTTCAAAAGCATCACTTCTTAGGCATTTGGTTTTCTTTGTAGTACAGCTCTAACATCGATACATGACTAGTGAAAAAAACATAGCTTTGTGTACACAGATCTTTGTTGGGAATGTCTCTGCTTTTTAATATGCTGTCTAGATAGGTCATAACTTTTCTTCCAAGGAGCAGGCGTCTTTTAATTTCATGGCTGCAGTCACCATCTGCAGTGATTTTGGAGCCCCCCAAAATAAAGTCTGTCACTGTTTCCATTGTTTCCCCATCTATTTGCCATAAAGTGATGGGACCAGATAACATGATCTTAGTTTTCTGAATACTGAGTTTTAAAACAACTTTTTCACTCTCCTCTTTCACTTTCATCAAGAGGCTCTTTAGTTCTTCTTTGCTTTCTACATAAGAGTGGTGTCATCTGTGTATCTGAGATTATTGATATTTCTTCCGGCAGTCTTGATTCCAGCTTGTGCTCATCCAGCCCCAGGATTTCACATGATGTACTCTGCATATAAGTTAAATAAGCAGGGTGACAATATACATCCTTGCCGTAATCCTTTCCCGATTTGGAACCAGTCCATTGTTCTATGTCCAGTTCTAGCTGTTGCTTCTTCACATGCATACAGATTTCTCAGGAGGCAGGGAAGGTGGTCTGGTATTCCCATCTCTAAGAATATTCCACAGTTTGTGGTGATCCACACAGTCAAAGGCTTTGGGTTGTAAATGAAGCATAAGTAGATGTTTTTCTGGATGTTTTTCTCTCTTGCTTTTTCAATGATCCAACGGATGTTGGCAATTTGATCTCTGGTTCCTCTGACTTTTCTAAATCCAGCTTGAACATCTGGAAGTTCATGGTTCACGTACTGTTGAAGCCTGGCTTGGAGAATTTTGAGCATTACTTTGCTAACGTGTGAGATGAGTGCAACTGTGCAGTAGTTGGAACATTCTTTGGCATTGCCTTTCTTTGGAATTGGAATGAAAACTGACCTTTTCCAGTCCTGTGGCCACTGCTGAGTGTTATAATTATATTTTCATGTTTTTGATAAAAGGCTGGTTTTACACACATAGATCGCACCATTTTACATCTTCACAAGGAAAGTTTGAGTTCCAATTTCTGTACAGTTTCGCCAACATTTGTCATTAGTCTTTATTGTTGATTTCCCCCACGTCCATCCTGAGTGCCTTATTAAGGAGGAAGTCATAATGTAGGACCCACATTTGAGGAGAGGGGAGTTAGCTTCATATGCTTGATGGACAGCTGAGTGTCCATGTCAATTATTTAGAATCTTTCTGCATAGAATTTTTTATTCAACACTACTCTTATAACCTATGTTGTTGTTTTTTTTTAATCTGTTTGGACACCTGAAAATTATTTAAAACTTTTGAGAGCTTCCCTGGTGGCTCAGACTGTAAAAGCATCTGCTTGCAATGTAGGAGAACTGGGTTTGATCCGTGGGTGGGGAAAATGCCCTGGAGAAGGAAATGGCAACCCATTTCAGTACTCTTGCCTGGAAAACTTCATGGATGGAGCAGTCTCTTAGGCTGCAGTCCATGGGGTCGCAGAGAGTCAGACATGACTGAGAGACTTCACTTTCACTTTCTTTTGACTATAATCCAGCCAATTAGAGTTCTTAGTTCATTCTTGCTTTGGCTATTGAGAGCTTTTTCCATGCTATCTTGATTTTATTTTTACACAATTCAGCTTTCATGGGGTTTTTTGGTTCTTTTTTCTCATATTTTAAGATTATACTGATTTTCATATTTACTGTCTCAGTCCCAGTATCAGCCACATATTTAAAGTGTCCTTGTTCCTTTTGATTAAAAAAATGATAATAAAAATTTGCATGTTAATAATCTCACCAGAAAATGAATGGAAATACATATGGATGTATCCCAGACTATGCCTACACACAGTTATGAAGATTTTCACATGGAGCTCTGTGTTTTTGTATTAGGCTAAAGATAGTTTATAATGATGTCTCCAACCTGATCTCTTATGACATAGGTATTATAACCTTTTCCCTTTGTCTGCCTGTAACTTCCCACTCCAGTGGTAAGAAACCTGGCTTCCACTACTTGTCATTTATCAAATTCAGTGCTTGCTCCATTAGATGACTGATACGGTAGTTTCAGTTCTGTTACATACAACACCCTGAAGAAAGAACTTACAGAGCCCATTGCTTATGTTTCATACATTTTGCCTTTGGCCTGCAGATTCTATTCATTTCCACAGTGAACTTAGGTCAGATAATTTTGTCTTCCTAACACTAAGAGTGTCTTTTGAAAAAATTTCTTCTTCTTTTTTAATCTCTTGGCTGTGCTGTGGCATGTGGGATTTTAGGTCCCTGACCAGGAATTGAACCCACCTCTCCCTCATTGGTAACGTGGAATCTTAACCACTGGCCCACCAGGGAAGTCTGAAGTTTTTCATATATTTTGCAATCTGTTAGATTCTTTGTTAAATTCTGCACTCCAGTCTTTGACACTCCCATACCATAAATAAATAAATGTTAATAGGTAATAATTTACTTGTTGGGTTCTGAAAACAAACATCTATGTGCTTAGACAAATGCATAGTGTCAGGTATTCATCATTAAAATACCATGTGAAATATTTCAGCCACATATTCCATAAACTGTTTATCATGTCTGTTTTACCTTTTCTAAAATGTCTTATAAGGTCATACAGTGTATAGCACTTGAGGCTGGATTCCTTCACTTAGTAATGTAAGTGTTAGATTTATGCTTTTCTTTTTCTTTTTTAATAAATGTGTTGGTCGTTCATTCCTTTATATCTCTGAATACTATTGTATTGCATTATATGAGAGGAAAAATAATTTTCCCTCTACCCTCAATGTTCTTCATTGAGATTCTCGTAATGAAAGGGAGACGGACTGGAGAAAAACAATCAGAAGTTTAATATATGCCATGCATACCTTCTGTATAGTTGAAAGATACCTGGGAAAAGAGTCACTTCCTGAAATGGTCCAAGACTTTACCTTAAATGCTATCATCAGCTAAGAATGAAAGAAGGAGGCTAGGGAATGGAAGAAGCCATTTAAGGGAGATTATTACGTGAAGCACAGTAAACAAAGGTATGGTGGTTATGCAGATTAACATCCAGGTCCATTCCATAGATCTTGATATTTAGTCAAGTCATTTAGTCAAGCCAAGTCATTATTGATATTTAGTCATCCTCCATTTCCTTGTTCAGAGAGGCACACACCCTTACAGATGGAGATATCCTTAATAAATGTAAATCTACTTCATAAAATGGCATTTCTACTTGGTTTTCAAAGATTCCCCGAGGGCTGCTCCTTTTTAAATTAATCAGTCTAAAATAATCCTTTTGTCAAATGGGCATATTTTGGGTGTGCTCTTTTGTGCTCCCCTTGAAATGTCTGTGCCCTAATTTACCTATGAATACACATCTATGGGAAGATATCCTGATATTTTCAAGTTTTTAATTATTATGAATTATGAATCGAGCTCTCGTACATTACTTGATGCTAGATTTTATTTCAGTTTCCCAAAGCAGTTGTCTAAATACAAGAGGTGCACTTGTTGATTCCTAAGATGAGACTCTTTAGATTTGGAGAAATGTGCCAAACTGTCTTCCAAAGTTGACTGTACATGCATTCCACCAGCATCTTGAGTATACTCTTGTATGCTTATTTACAATCTCTTTATCTTCTTTGGCCAGGTGTGTGTTTCAATCTTCATCAAATTTAGATGCTGTGGAGACAATCTTGAATAATTGAACTTTTCTAAGAATCTGTCCATTTCTTCCATTTATTGATTTTACTGACATATAGTTGTTCATAATAGTCAAATATAATCCATTTATCTCTGCATTGTCTGTTGTAACCACTACCCAGGTGCAGGTTCTGGGAGGTGGGTTCACCATGGGGACTGTGGATGTGTGACCCCAATAGAGGGTCTACGAGGTGGGGTCACCCTTGAGACTGTGGACATGTGACCCCAGGTACAGTACTGGGAGGTGGGGTCAACCTGGAGACTGTGGATGTGTGAGCCTAGGTGTGGAGTCTGGGAGGTGGGGTCACCCGGGAGTGTGGACTTGTGAAGCCAGGTACAGGGTCTTGAGGGTGGGATCACCCTGGAGACTGAACATGTGATCTCTGGTACAGGATGTGGGGAGGGGTGTCATCTTTGAGACTGTGGATATGTGACCCCAGGTACAGGTCTAGAGGGTGAGGTCACCCTGGAGACTGTGGATGTGTGACCCCAGGTACAGGGCCTGGGGAGGGTTTCACCATGGAGAATAAATGTGTGACCCTAGGAAAAGGGTCTGGAGTGTGGTGTCACCCTTGAGACTGTGGACGTGTGTACAGGGTCTGGGAGGGTGTAACCCTGAAGACTGGAAATTGGACCTCAGGTGGAGGCACTGTGAGGTGTTGTCACCCCAGAGACTGAGGACATGTGACTCTAGGTTCAGAGTCTAGGAGGGGTGTCACCCTGGAGACAGTGGACATCAGACCCTGGGTTCAGGATCTGGGTGGTGGAGTCACCCTGGAGACTGTGGATGTGTGAACCCACAAACAGGGTCTTGAGTGTGGGGTCACTCTGGAGACTGTGGATGTGCGATCCCAGTTGCAGGGTGTAGGGAGCATGTTCACCATGAAGACGGTGGATGTGTGACCCCAGGTTCTGGTCTGGAGGGTGCAGTCACCCTGGAAACTGTGGGCATGTGACCCCAGTTTCAGGGTATGAAAGGGTATCACCCTGGAAAGTGTGTATGTGTAACCCCAGATTCAAGGTCTGGGGAGGAGTGTCATCCTGAAGACTGTGGCTATGTGACCCCATGGACAGGGACTGGGGTGGTCACCCTGTAGAATGTGGATATGTGACCCCAGGGGAACGGACGGGAAGAGGTACCCTGGGGAATGTGGACGTGTGACTCCAAGTACAGTGTCTGGGAGGGATCACCCAGGGGACTGTAGCTGTGTGACCCTAGGTATAGGGTTTGGGAGAGTGTCACCTTGCAGATTGTGGACATGTGACCCCAGGTGCAAGATCTGGGGTGAGGTCGCTCTGGAGACTGTGGACAGGTGACAAATGTGCAGGGATAGGGGATGGGGTCACCTTGAAGACTGTGGACATGTGACCCCAGGTGCACTGTCTGGGAGGGACATCATACTGGAGACTGGACATGTGACCATAGATACAGGGTCTGAATGGGGTCACCCTAGACACGTGGATATCTTAACCCAGGTACAGGGTCTGGGGCGGGACTGACCCAGGAGTCTCTGGACATGTGACCCTGACAGAGTCATTTCCTAGGCAGGTTGATAAGAAGTCCAGGGGTCCCCAAGGAGAGAGGGGTCTGGAATTCTCAAGGAGGAAGAAAGGACAAACTTTTTTTCCCCCTCTACATTCCTTAGGAATATATAACAATAATGTATCCTGCTTGAGGAAAGTCTCTGGAAAAAACCTTCTGGATAATCCTGTTATCTTAAAATGTAAATTGTAGGAGTGGGTCTGGTGAGGTCTTTACAACCTCCAGACATTCTTTTGATTCAGTGTAATAACTAATTAGAGAGTATATAGTTCCATCGCTAACACTAACAAGGGGGTAATATTTCTGCCCCCTTCTGATGCCTATGTCAGAAGCTTTCTCTATCTCCTTTATACTTTAATAAAGCTTTATTACACAAAAGCTCTGAGCGATCAAGCCTCGTCTCTGGCCCCGTATTGAATTCTTCTCCTTCGGAAGCCAAGAATCCCTGCATCTCTTTGTGGTTCTGCAACAACCTTTCAACCCCAGGTACAGTGTATGGAGGTTCACTCTGGAGACAGCAGACTTTTAACCACAGGTAAAGGGTCTTCAAGGAGTGTCACCCTAGAGAATGTGGACGTGTGAGCCCAGGTGCAGTGTGTGAAATGGAGTTCACGCTGGAGACTGTGGACATGTGAATCCAGCTGCAGGGTAGGAGAAGGCAGTCATCCTGGAGACTGTGGATGTGTGGAAACAAGTACAGGGTCTGGAGGGAAGGGGGTCACCCTGGAAACTGTGGACAACTCACCCCAGGTACAGATTATGAGAGGTAGGGTCACACTGGAAACTGAGGACATGTGATCTCAATTACAGAGTCTGGCAAGGGAGTTACACTGGAGCCTGTGGACACGTGACCCCAGGTGCAGGGTCTGGGAGGGAGTCCCCCTGGAGACTAAACGTGTGACCCCAGGTACAGGATTTTGGATGAGTCACTCTGGAGACTGTGGATATGTGATTCCAGGGGGAGTGTCTGCGAAGGGCTCACCTTGGAGTCTGTGTATGTGTGACCCCAGGTACAGGGTCTGGAAGTTGGGGTAACTCTGGCGACTGTGCCCATGTGACACTGGTACAGCATCTGGGGAGGGTTGTCATCCTGGCCACCATGAAAATATGACCCCAGGTACAAGGTCTGAGATATGGGGTCACCCTGGAGACTGAGGCCAAGTAAACCGAGGTACAAAGTTTGGTGAGGGGGGTTACATGGGAGACTGTGGATGTGTAACCCCAGCTGCAGTGTCTGGGAGGGGTGTCACCCTGGAATCTATGGATGTGTGACCCCAGATGGAAGAGGGGAGTCACATTGGAGACTGTGGCCATGTGACCCAAGGTGCAGAGCCTGAGACATGGCGTCACACTGAAGACTGTGGATGTGTGAGCCAGGTACAAGAAATGGGAGGGGTGTTAACCTGGAGACTGTGGATGTGTGAGACCAGGTGCACGAACTGGGAGGGGTTATAACCTGGTGAACATGGACGTGTGACCCCGCTTCAGGGTGTGTGAAGGGTGTCACTCTGGAGAATGTGGAAATCTGATTCCAGGGTTCCTCTAGAGTTGAAGTGGGGAACATGGGGTTCCTCTCAAGTTGTGGCGGGAAACTCAGGATTTCTCTTGAGTTGGATCAGGGGTCTCAAAGCTCCCCTCTAGTTGCCACGGGAACTCAGTGTTCTCTCCAATTGTAGCGTGGAACTTAGGGTTCCACTCTAGGCGTGGCAGGGAACTTGGGTTCCTCTTGAGTTGGGGGTTTACTCAGGGTTCTTCTCGACTTGTGGTGGGGCCTCCACTCGAGTTTCCTTGGGGCAATTCATCTCTAGCAGGGATGTGCAGGGTGGCTCCTTTCTTGTTGCAATGTGCGGGTGACTACTCACTAGTTTTGGCATGGGATTTCCTAGGTGTGGTCAGGGTCAACTCTATAGTTCTGGTGGGCTCGATTTTCTCTAGTTGTGGTGTGGGGTTCGTCTCTATTAGCAGCAGAAGGGCTTATCTCAATGTTTGATGTCCATTGGGTTCCTCTCGAGTAGTGGTGGAGGGCTCCTCTCAAGTTGATGAGTCCTTTCTGGTTGGGGTGTGGATGGCTCCATGGGGAAGGTCCTCTATTTTTGGCGATAGGGGTTCCTCACTAACATTAGTGGGATTGCTTCTCTCTAGTTGTGAAGGATACCACTCAACTTATTTCAGGGAGCTCATCTCTCTTTGTGGCAAAGCAGCTTCTCTCTAGGTGTGATGTCCTGGGTGAATCCACTCTAGTTTTTCTGGGGGAATCCGCTTCAGTTTTATCCAGGGAGCCCCAGTATCAGTATGGCCAGAGGCCCCTTTTCTTGTTATTGCCTAGGGGTCCTGTCAAATTGCAACAGGGAACTCGGCGTGCCTCTTGAGTTACAGCAGGTGACTCAGGATTCCTTTAGTTGTGGTGGAACCTCCTCTCGAGCTTCAGTGGGGCAGATCCTTTCTAGTAGCGCTGAGCAGGCTAGTCCCTGTCTTCTACCTCCATTGTGTGGGAGGCTACTCTCTAATTGTGGCATGAGGCTCCACTCTAGTTGCAGTGGGGGTCCACTCTTTATTTGTGGTGGATCAGCTCCTCTCTACTTGTCATTTGCAGACTCCTCTCTAGTTGTGTCAGGGGGGCTCTTTAGTTGTGGTAGTTGGGCTCCTCTCTAGTTGTGGTAGAGTGCTCTCCTCAAACTGTGATGGGGATGGCTACTGTCTGGTTGTGATGTGAAGGGGCACTTTTTCTAGCTTTAATGTGCAGGAGGCTACTCTCTAGTTGCGGCAATGGGAGGCCTCTTTAGTTGTAACATGGTGGGCTCCACTCTACTTGTGGAAGGAGGCTTCTGTCTAATTGTGATGTGTGGGTATGAGCCTCTCTAATGGCAATGTTAAGGGGGGATTATCTCTCATTGTAACAGGGGTCTCCTCTCTAGCTGAAGTGTTGGCCTCCTCTTTGGTTTTGATCCGTATAGGAATTCCACTCCAGTTGTGATGTGCATGGGCACTTTTTTCTAATTGTGATGTGTGAGATGCGCTCATATCTACCTGTGGGAGGGGTGTCCACTCTAGTTGTGGCAGTGGTTCTCCACTCTAAATGCAATGTAAGGGAGGGCAGGGTACCTCTCTAGTTTCGGTGGTGTGCTCCTCTAGTTGTGCCTGAGGGTAAACTATCTAGTTGTGGTGTGTATTCAACTCTCCAGTTTTGGCAGTTGGACTTCTCTCTAGTGGTAATGTGCTGAGGCGCTCCTCCCTAGGTGTGCTGTGCCTGGGGAAATTCTCTTTAGCTGTGGAGTGGGAACTCCTTTCTTGTTGCATTAAACTGTGTAGCTCTTCTCTAGATGAAGTTTTCTGGCTCAGCTCTATTTGTGATTTGATGGGCTACTCTCTAGTAGTGGTGTAGAGCTGCCTCTCTAGATGAGGTGTAGGAGATTGCTCCTCTTTGGGGGCAGAGTGTGGGGCCTCCTTTCTTCATGTGGTGTCTGGGTGGGCTCCTTTCTTGTTGCAGTGTATGGGATCCTCTCTAGTTGTGGTGGGGGAGACTTGATGTTTCTCTCGAGGTGAGGTGAGGCCTCCACTCGAGTTTTGGTGGGGGGTGGCTTCTGTTTAGTTGTGATGTGTAGATGGCTAAACTCCCTGCGGTATGGGTCTCCTCTCTAGTAGGTGTAGGGGGTCAACTCTTAGTTGTGTTGGTTTGGCTTCCCTCTAGTTGTGGTCTGCAATCTCCTTTCAAGTTGTGATAGGGATCTCTTCTCTATTTATGCTGTTTGGGGGGCACCTCTAAAGCTGCAGTGGAATGTTCCTCTCCAACTGGGAAGTGGGTTTTCTCTCTGGTAGCAATGTGCACAGGTACTCTTTCCAGGTGTGATATTTGTGAGCCTACTCTAATTTTGGCATGGCCCCTCCTCTTTAGTTGCGGCATGGTAGCCTCCTCTCTAGTTGTGGAAGGAGGCTTCTGAGTAATTGTGATGTGTAGAAATGCTCCTCTCAAGTGGCAATGTTCAAGGGGCTGCTCTCTAGTTGTGGCATGGGGTCTACTCTATAGATGTGGTGAGGTTACCCCTCTCTGATTGTGGTAGGGGAATGTGCTCGACTTGCAGCAGAGGATCATCTCTATTTGTGGTGGAGGGGACCCTCTCTAGGTGCAATGTCCGGGGTTTCGTCTCCTGTTGTGGTGGTGGGACACTCTCCAGTTTTGGTGGGTAGGCTCTTTTCTCATTGTGACCATGGGCTTCTCTTGAGCTGCAGCATAGGCCTCCTCTCAAGTTTACCAGGGGCCTTGGGGCTCCTCTCTAGTTGGGGTGGTGATTCCTCTGAGGGTCCTATGTGGGGAGTTTGTTCTATCTACTTGTGGCATTGGGGGTTCTTCACTAGTTTTCACGGGGTTCCTCCACTCTAGTTGTGGCAGGCTCATCTCAAGTTACTTCAGGTTCCTCATCTCTATTTGCAGCAGAGGGGCTCCTTCCTAGGTGCAATGTGCTGGAGGGCTCCTATCTAATGTTGGCAGAGGAATCCTCTCTAGTTTTGGTGGAGGTGCTCCTAGCTTTGTCACTGGGGGCTCTTTCCTTGTGATGGCATAGGGCTCCTCTCGAGATGTGGCGGAGGACTCGGGGTTCCTCTCAAGTTGGGACAGGTGACTTGGGGTTCCTTTAGAGTTGTGGTGGGGCCTCCTCTTGAGCTGCATGGGGCAGCTCCTCTCTAGTAGCGATTAGCAGGCTGCCTCCTGTCTACTTGTGATGTGAGGTAGGCTATTGTATAGTTAGAGCATGGGACTTCTCTCTAGATATGGTCGGGGTCAACTCTGTAGTTGTGGTGGGTTCAATTCTCTCTGGTTGTGGTCTGCAAGCTCCTGTCTAGTTGTGTTGTGAGGGTGTCTCTATTAGCAGCAGAAGAGATCCTCTCTATGTGTGATGTCCAGCAGGCTCCTCTCGAGTTGCCAGGCTGTGTCCTCTCTGGTTGGGGTGTGGGTGGCTCCATGCAAAAGGTCCGCTCTACTTTTGGCACTAGAGGTTCCTAATATTAGTGGACTTGCTTCTGTCTAGTTGTGAGTGACTCCACTCGATTTAATTCAGGGAGCTTATTTCTATTTGCTGCATAGGGACTTCTCTCTAGATGTGATGTCCTGGGGTACTCCACTCTATTTCTGCCTGGGGAATCCACTATGTTTTTGCCAGGGGAGCTCCTCTGTCATTTGGCCATGTTATCCTTTCTTGTTACAACATAGTGTTCCTGTCAGATTGCAGTGGGGAATTTGGCATTTCTCTTGAGTTTCAGCAGGGGACTCAGGGTTCCTTGAAGTTGTGGGGGAGCCTCCTCTTGAATCGCACTGGGGCAGATCCTCTAGAAGTGATGTGCAGGCTGGCTCCTGTCTTGTTGCAATTTGTGGGACTCTACTCTCTAGTTGCAGCATGGGGCTCCACTCCAGTTGCAGTGGGGATCCACTCTTTATTTGTGGTGGGTCAGCTCCTCTCTAGTTGTCATTTCCAGACTCCTCTCTAGCTTTGGCAGGGGGGCTCCTCCTCTCTAGTTGTGGCAGGGGAGGGGGTCCTCCTTAGTTGTGTAGTTGGGCTCCTCTCTAATTGAGGTAAAGAGCTCTTCTCAAATTGTGATGGGTGCGGCTCCTCTCTGGTTGTGGTGTGAAGGGGCCTTTTCTACTTGCAATGTGCAGGAGGCTACTCTCTAGTTATGGTAGTTGGTGTTTTCTTTAGTTGTGGCATGGTGATCTCCTTTCTACTCGTGGCAAAGGGCTTCTGTCTAATTGTGATATGTGGGTATGCTCCTCTCTAATGGCAATGTTCAGGGGGGCTTATCTCTAATTGTGGCAGAGGTCTCCTCTTTAGTTGCAGTGTTGGCCTCCTCCATGTGGGAGTTCCACTCTAGTTTTCTCTAATTGTGATGTGTTGGACACACTCCTATCTAGCTGTACAAGGGTTATTCACTCAGGTTATGGCAGTGGTGCTACACTCTAGTTGTGATTTAAGGCGGGGGTGGCACCTCTGTAGTTGCAGCAATATGTTCCTTCCTATGTAGTTGCAGCGATATACTCCTTACGCCTGAATGTCAGTTATCTATTTGTGGCATGTATTCAACTCCAGTTTTGGCAGTTGGGATTCACTCTAGTGGTGAAGTGCTGTGGTGCTCTTCCCTAGTTGCATTCTTCCTGGGGTTGTCCTCTCTAGTTTTGGAGTGGGAACTCCTGTTTGTTGCATTATGCTGTGCTGCTCCTCTCTAGGTGCAGTTTGCTGGCTCATCTCTATTTGTGGTTTGAGTGTCTACTCTCTAGTATTGGAGTGGATCCTCTTCTCTAGATGTGGTGTTCAAGACTGCTTCTCTCTAGGGGAGGGGTGCAGGTCCTCCTTTCTACATGCAGTGTCCAGTTTGGCTCCTCTCTAGTTGCAGTGTTGGGCTCCTCCCAAGTTGTGGTGGGGGACTCCAATCGAGTTGCATTGGGGGACTTGTTGTTCCTTCAAGTTGAGGTAGGGCCCCCACTCAAGTTTTGGCGGGGTGGCTCCTCTCTAGTAGCAGCGTGCAGGGTTGCTTCTGTTTAGTTTCGATGTGTGGGTGGCTAAACTATCTGTGGCATGGGGCTCCTCTCTAGTTGGTGTGGGGGGGTCAACTCTTAGTTGTGTTGGGTGGGCTCCTCTCTAGTTGTGGTGTGCAGGCTCCTCTCGAGTTGTGTTAAGGGAGGTCTTCCCTAGTTGTAGTGTTCGGAGGGCACCTCTAGAGTTGTGGTGGAGTGTTCCTCTCGAATTGTGGTGAGGGTTTGCTCTCTGGGAGTGATGTGCACAGGCATTCTTTCCAGGTGCGATATCCATGAGCCTACTAATTTTGACATGGCCCCTCGTCTTTAGTTGTGGCATCTGTGCCTCCTCTCTTGTTTTGGCAGGAGACTTCTGTCTAATTGCATTGTGCTGGAGTACTCCTCTCAAGTGTTGATGTTCAGGGAGCTGCTCTCTATTTGTGGCGTGTGGTCTACTTGCTAGTTTTGGCTAGTTTGTTCCTCTCTGACATTTGCAGGGGCATCTACTCGACTTGCAGGAGTGGGTTCGTCTCTTTTTGCTGTGGAAGTGACCCTGTCTAGGTGCAATGTCAGAGGTCTCCTCTCTAGCTGTGGTAGGGGTGATACTCTCCAGTTTTGGTGAGTGGGCTCCTCTCTCATTGTGGCCATTGGCTTCTCTCGAGTTGTGGCATAGGCCTCCTCTCAAATTCAGGAGGGGTTTGGGGCTCCATTCTCGTTGCAGGGTTCCTCATCTAGGGGTTCTCTGTGGTGTGAGTATTCACTCTACTTGTTTTTTGGGGGCTCCTAACTTTTTTTTTTCATGGGGTTGCTCCACTCTAGTTGTGATGGGCTTCTCTCAAGTTACTTCAGTGGCTTCATCACTGTTTGCAGCACAGGGCCTCCTCTCTAGGTGCAATGTGCCAGAGGGCTCCTCTCTAGTTTTGGCAGGCAAATTCTCTCCAGTTTTGAGGGGGATGTCTCCTAGTTTCATCGCTGAGGGCTCCTTCCTTGTGATGGCAAAGGACTCCAGTCGAGTTGTTGTGGAGGACTTGGTGTTCCTCTCGAGTTGTGACAGGTGACTTGGGGTTCCTTTAGATTTGTGGAGGGGCATCCTCTCAAGCTGCATGGGGTAGCTCCACTCTAGTAGCAATTAGTAGGCTGGCTCCTGTCTAGTTGTGATGTGTGGTATGCTACTGTATAGTTACTGTATAGGGTTACACTCTAGTTGCAGTGGGGGTCAACTGACATCTTTGTTTCTGCTCCCCTCTAGTTGTGGTTTGCAAACTCATCTACAGTTGTGGCAGCAGAGGGGTGGGCTCCTCTTTAGTTGTGGTATGGGGATTCCTCTCTAGATGTGGTAACATACTCTTCTCGGACTGTGGTGAGGGTGCCTCTTCTCAGCTTGTGATGTGAAAGGGCACTTTTTCCAGTTGTGAGTTGAAGGAATATACGCTCTAATTGTAGCAAGGGACATCCTCTTTTGTTGTGGTGTGTTGGCCTCTTCTCTACTCATAGCTGGGAGCTTATGTTTAGCTGTGGGCTTATATTTAGCTGTGATGTGTTGATGTGCTTCTCTCTAGTGGAAATGATCAGCAGGGCTAATTCTCCCCTCTAGTTGTGGTGTGGGGCTCCCTCTTATTACAATCTGAGTGAAAGGTCCTCTCTAGTTGTGGAGCCCTTTTCTCTAGTTGTCTTGTGTAGGCTCCTCTCTAGTTGTGGAAGGGTGCTCCTTTCTAGTTGTGACAGGAGGCTCTGAGCTAGCTGCAGGGTGCACGAGGCTCTCAAATTGTGGCTGGGACTCCTCTCCATTTGTAGCATGAGTCACCTCTCGAGTTGTTGCAGGAGGCACCTCTCGAGTTTTGGTGAGGGGCTCATCTGAAATTGGAGATGGAAATGGCAACCAACTCCAGTACTCATGCCTGGAAAATCCCATGGATGGAGGAGCCTGCTAGGCTACAGTCCATGGGGTTGCAAAGAGTCAGACACTACTGAACGAATTAACTTTCACTTTTCATCATAGGCCCACGGTGGCTGAGATGGTAAAGAATCTGCCTGGGATGCAGGAGACCTGCGTTTGATCCCTGGGTCAGGAAGATCTCCTGGAGAAGTGCATGGCAACCCACTCTGGTATTCTTGCCTGTAGAATCCCATGGACAGAAGAGCCTGGCTAGCTACACAGTCCATGGGGTCACAAAGAGTCAGAGACGACTGAGCAGCTAACACACGATCATCTGTAATTGTGGTGGGGGACTCCTTTCTATCTGTGGCATGGTGCCTCCTTTCTAGTTGTGTTGTGCTGGTGAGCTCCACTTAAGTTTCAGTGGGCAGCTCCTCTCTAGGTGTGATGGTGGACTCATGTATAGCTGTAATATGGGGGACTCTTTCTAGCTGCAGTGCACAGAGTCCTCTCTAGTCGTAGTGAAGTGCTCTTCTTTAGTTGTGATGTCTGTGGGGATTCCTCTCTCATTGCGATGTGCAGGGAGTCTCCTCTCTAGTTGTGACATGAGGCTTGTCTCTCTTTGCAGTGAATGGGCTCCTCTCTAGATGTGATGTCCAGAGGGCTCCTCTCCTGTTGTGGACGGGGGCTTCTTTTGAGTTGGGTCGAAGATCTCCTCTAGAGTTTTCACAGGGTACTTGGAACTCCTCTTGAGATGTGGTTGTGCCTCCTCTAGCATTTGTCATGTGGGGAGCTACATGGAAAGGGGTCTTCTCTACTTTTTGCGCTATGGTTCCTCACTCATTTTGGTGTGGTTGACTCCCTCTAGTTGTGATGGGTGGTCAACTCTCTAGTTGTGGTGAGGGAACTCCTCTCCAGTTGCATTGGGCGGGGCTTTTCTTCAATAGTTGTGGTTTGTCTGGGGGTCTTCTCCACATGAGGAATGCAGGCTCTTCTGCAGCTTCAGCAGGATGCTTGTCTATTGTTGTCAAGGCGGGCTCCACTCTAAGTCTAATTCCAGGTTCTCCTGTTGAGTTCTGGGGGACTTCTCTCTAGTTGTGTGGGCTCCTCTCTAGTGGTGGCAGGATGCAACTTTTTTATTGTGGTAAAGGACTCCAAGATAATTGCATTGTTCATGGGTCTCTCTAGTTGTGGTGGGGGTATCTCTGTATTTGCAGTCGTGGGCTCCTCCTTATTTGTCTCAGGAGACAGATATCATTTTGCTGTGGGAGCTCTGGGCTCCTCTAAAAGGAGGCAGAGGATCCTGTCGAGATGAAGCAGGAGGCTCCTCTGGAGTTCCTTTGGGGGGCTCCTCTCTAATGGTGGTTGGGGACTCCTCTCTACCTGTGGCATGGGGGTTTCTTTCTAGTTGTGGTGTGCTGGTGAGCTCCTCTCGAGTATCAGTGGGGGCTCTTCTCTAGTTGTGGGTGATAATCTCTAGCTGCGGTGTGGCTGCTCCCTTCTATTTGTGGTGTGCTGGTGGGCTACTCTCTAGATGCGATGTGCAGGCTCCTTTCTAGTTATGATGAGGGTCTCTTTAGTTGCAATATCTGATGGGAGTCCTCTCTCGTTGCAATGTGAAAATGCTTCCTTTCTTATGGTGGGGTAGCTCATCAATATTTGCCACAGTATGACTCCACTCTAGGTATAATGTGTGGGGACATCATCTCACATTTTGTCCAGTGGCTTTTCTCGGGTGGCGGTGGAGTTCTTTTCTTGAGTTGTGGCAGTATACTCAGGGATCCTCTCGAGTTGCAGTAGTCCCTCCTCTTAGGTTGTGATGGGGGGCTCTGCAGGTGGTTCTGCTCTTCTTTTGACACTAGGTGTTCCTTACAAATTTTAGCATGGTTACTCCTCTCTACTTGTGAGGACCTCCTCTCAATTGACTTCAGGTTGGTCCTCTCTGTTTGCAGCAGAGGAGCTCTTCTCTACATGTTATGTCTTGGTGAACTCCTCTCTACATATGGTGGGGGAAATCTGTCCAGTTTTGGTGGAGGTCACCTCTGTCATTGTGGCCAGTGACTCCTCTCGTGTTGCAGCAAATAACTTTGTGGTACCTCTCTAGTTGCCTTGGCAGTGGTGTTTCTCAATCGTTGCAGTATGCAGGGGACTCTATACATATGCAGTGTGCAGACTCCTCTCTCATTTTGGCGTGTGGTCAACAAGCTAGCTGTGGCCAGGGGCTCTATCTAGTTGCACTATACTAGGGGTTTTGTTCTAGTTGTGTGGTGGCTCTTTCAAGTTGTTGCAGTCGTTACTCTAGTTGCTGTGAGAAAGGCACTACTCTCTAGTTGAGGTGGGATATCCAACCTAGTTTTATCGAGAAGGCTCCTCTCTAGTTGCAGTGGAGGTCGACACTCTGTTTCTGGTTAGGGTGTCTGGTGTCGGGTTAGGGTCAGGGTTAGAGTTAGGCTTAGGGTGTCGGGTTAGGGTTAGTGTGTCGTGTTAGGGTTAGGGTTAGGGTTAGGGTTAAGGATAGGGATAGGGTTAGGCTTAGTGTTAGGGTTAGGGTTAGGATATCGGGTTAGGGTGTCGGGTTAGTGTGTCGGGTTAGGGTTAGGGTGTCTGGTGTCACGTTAGGGTTAGGTTTAGGGGGTCTGCTGTCGGGTTAGGGTTAGGGTGTCTGGTGTTGGGTTACGTTTAGGGTTAGGGTTAGGGTTTGGTTGTCTTGTTAGGGTTAGGGTTAGGGTGTCTGGTGTCGGGTTAGGATTAGGGTGAGGGTTAGGGTTAGGCTTAAGGTGTAGGATTAGGCTTAGGGTTAGTGTGTCGTGTTATGGTTAGGGTTAGGGTTACGGTTAGGGTGTCGTGTTAGGGTTAGGGTAAGGGTTAGGGATAGGGTTAGGGTTAGGATTTGGTTTAGGGTTAGGTTTAGGTTGTCGGGTTAGCGTTAAGGTTAGGGTTACGGTTAGGGTTAGGGTTAGGATGTCATGTTAGGGTTAGGGTGTCGGGTTAGGTTTAAGGTTAGGGTGTCGTGTTAGGGTTAGGGTTAGAGTTAGGGATAGGTTTAGGGTTAGGGTTAGGGTTAGAGTTTGGGTGTTCCCTTTGTGTTATTGTTAGGGTTAGGTTTAGGGTTACGGCTTGATTTAGGGCTAGGATATCGGGTTACAGTGTCGGTTTAGGGTAGTGGGTTAGTGTGTCGGGTAAGGGTAGGGTTTTGTGTAAGAATTGGGTTAGGTTTTGGGTGTCGGGTTAGGGTTAGGGTGTATGGTGTCGGGTTAGGGTTAGGGTGTCTGCTGTCGTGCTAGGGTTAGGGTGTCTGTTGTCAGATTAGGGTTAGGGTTTCGGGTAAGTGTTAGGGTTAGGGTTTGGGTGTCGGGTTAGTGTTAGGGTTCGGGTGTCTGGTGTTGGGTTATGGTTAGGGTGAGGGTTAGGGTTAGGGTTTGGGTGTCGGGTTAGGGTTAGAGTGCCTGCTGTCATGTTAGGGTTAGGGTTAGGATGCCGGGTTAGGGTTAGGATTAGGGTTAGAGTTAGGGTTAGGTTTAGGGTGTTTGGTGTCGGGTTGGAGTTAGGGTTAGGCTTAAGGTGTAGGGTTAGGTTTAGGGTTAGTGTGCCGTGTTAGGGTTAGGGTTAGGGTTACGGTTAGGGTTGGGGTTAGGTTTAGGGTGGCGGGTTAGGGCTTGGGTTAGGGTTAGTGTGGCGTGTTAGGTAGTCGGGTTAGCGTTTCGGGTTAGTGTGTTGGGTTAGGGTTAGAGTATCGTGTAAGGCTTAGTGTGAGGGTTAGGGTTAGGGTAAGGGTCAGGGTGTCTGGTGTCGGGTTAGGGTTAGGGTTAGGGTTAGAATGTCAGGATAGTGTTAGGGTTAGGGTTAGGGTTCGGGTTAGAGTGTCAGGATAGTGTTAGGTTTAGGGTTAGGGATAGGTTTAGCGTTAGGATTACCGTTAGGTTAGGGTTACGGTTACGGCTTGGGCTAGGTTTAGGATGTCGGGGAAGGATGTCAGGTTAGGGTGTCGGGTAAGGGTTAGGATTACGGTTTGGGTGTCGGGTTAGGGTTAGCGTTAGGGTGTCTGGTGTTGGGTTAGGATTAGGGTTAGGGTTAAGGTTAGTGTGTCGGGTTAGGTTTAGGGTTAGGGTGTCGTGTTAGGGTGTCGTGTTAGGGATAGGGTTAGGGTTAGAGTTTGGGTGTCCGGTTAGGGTTAGGGTTAGGGTTACGGCTTGGATTAGGGTTAGGATGTCGGGTTAGGGTTAGGGTTAGGCTGTTTGGTTAGCGTGTCGGGTTAGGGTTAGGGTATTGGGGAAGGGTTAGGTTTAGGGTTTGGGTGTTGGGTTAGGCTTAGAGTTAGGTTGTCTGGTGTCAGGTTATTGTTAGGGTTAGGGTTAGGTTGTCGGGTTAGTGTTAGGCTGTCTGGTGTCGGGTTATGGTAAGGGTTAGTGTTAGGGTGTCGTGTTAGGGTTAGACTTAGGGTTAGGTTTAGGGCTAGGGAAAGGGTTATGGTTAGGGTTAGGGTTAGGGATACGGTTAGGGTTAGGGTTAGGGTTAGAATGTACGTTTAGTGTGTTAGGGTTAGGGTTTGGGTTAGGGTTAGGATTACGGCTTGGGTTAGGTTGTCTGGATAGGGTGTCGGGTTATGGTGTCTGGTTACCGTGTCGGGTTAGGGTTAGGGTTTGGGTGTCGGGTTAGGGTTAGGGTGTCTTGTGTTGGTTTAGGGTTAGGATTAGGGTTAGGTTTAAGGTTAGGGTGTCAGGTTAGGTTTAGGGTTAGGGTGTCGTGTTAGGTTTAGGGATAGAGTTAGGGTTAGAGTTTGGGTGTCCGGTTAGTGTTATGGTTAGGGTGTAGGGTGTAGGGTGTAGGGTTAGGGTTAGAGTTAAGGTTAGGGTTAGGGATCGGGTTAGGGTTAGGGTTAGGGTTAGGGTGTCGTTTAGGTTTAGGGATCGGGTTAGGGTTAGGGTTAGGGTGTCATGTTAGCGTTAGTGTTAGGGTTAGGCTTAGGGTTAGGGTTAGAGATAGGTTTAGGTTTAGGCTTAGTGTTAGGGTTAGGGTTAGGTTGTCTGGTGTCGGGTTAGGGTTAGGGTTATGGTTAGGGTTAAGGATAGGGATAGGGTTAGGCTTAATGTTAGGGTTAGGGTTAGTGTTAAGGTTAGGGCTTGGGTGTCAGGTTAGGGTTTAGGTTAGGGTGTCTGGTGTCTGGTTAGGGTTTGGGATAGGGTTAGCGACAGAGTGTCAGGTTAGGGTTAGTGTTAGGGTTAGGGATAGGTCTAGCATTAGGGTTACGGTAACGGTTAGGGGTTGGGTGTCGGGTTAGGGTTAGGGTTATGGTTTCTGGTGCCGGGTTGGGGTTAGGGTTAGGTTTATGATGTCGTGTTAGGGTTAGGGTTATGGTTTCTGGTGCCAGGTTGGGGTTAGGGTTAGGTTTATGATGTTGTGTTAGGGTTAGGGTAAGGGTTAGGGATAGGGTTAGGGTTAGGTTTTGGGTTAGGGTTAGGGTTAGGTTTAGGGTGTCGGGTTAGCGTTAAGGTTAGGGTTACGGTTAGGGTTAGGGTTAGGATGTCAGTTTAGGGTTAGGGTTAGGGTTTCGGGTTAGGTTTAAGGTTAGGGTGTCCTGTTAAGGTTAGGGTTAGGGTTAGAGTTAGGGATAGGGTTACAGTTAGGGTTAGAGTTAGGGTTAGTGTTAGAGTTTGGGTGTCCAGTTAGTGTTAGGGTTAGGGCTAGGGTTAGGGCTAGGGTTAGGTTTAGTTTTACGGCTTGGGTTAGGGTTAGGATATCGGGTTAGGGTGTCGGGTTAGTGTGTTGAGTTAGGGTTAGGGTTTCGGGTAAGAGTTAGGGTTAGGGTCTGGGTGTCATGTTAGGGTTAGGGTGTCTGCTGTCGGGTTAGGGTTAGGGTTAGGGTGTCGGGTTAGGTTTAGGGTTAGGGTTAGGGTGAGGGTTTTGGTGTCATGTTAGGGTTAGTGTTAGGGTGTCTGGTGTCGGGTTAGGATTAGGTTGAGGGTTAGGGTTAGGCTTAAGGTGTAGGGTTAGGCTTAAGGTTAGTGTGTCGTGTTATGGTTAGGGTTAGGGTTACGGTTAGGGTTTGGGTTAGGGTGTCGTGTTAGGGTTAGGGTAAGGGTTATGGATAGGGTTAGTGTTAACGTTAGGTTTTGGGTTAGGGTTAGGTTTAGGTTGTTGGGTTAGCGTTAAGGTTGTGGTTACGGTTAGGGTTAGGTTGTCGGGTTAGGGTTAGAGGTAGGGATAGGGTTAGGGTTAGGGTTAGAGTTTAGGTGTTCCCTTAGTGTTAGTGTTACGGTTAGGGTTAGGGTTACGGCTTGGTTTAGGGCTAGGATATCGGATTAGAGTGTCGGTTTAGGGTGGTGGGTTAGTGTGTCGGATTAGGGGTAGGGTTTCGGGTAAGAGTTAGTTTTAGGTTTTGGATGTCGGGTTAGGGTTAGGGTGAGTGTTAGGGATAGGGTTTGGGTGTCTGGTTAGGGTTAGGGTGTCTGCTGTCATGTTAGGGTTAGGGTTAGGATGCCGGGTTAGGGTTAGGGTTAGGGTTAGGGTTGGGGTTAGGTTTAGGGTGTTTGGTGTCGGGTTAGACTTAGGGTTAGGGTTAGGGTTAGACTTAAGGTGTAGGATTAGGTTTAGGGTTAGTGTATCGTGTTAGGGTTAGGGTTTGTGTTAGGGTTAGGTTTACGGCTTGGGTTAGGGTTAGGATGTCGGGATAGGGTGTTGGGTTAGGGTGTCTGGTTAGCCTGTTGGGTTAGGGTTAGGGTGTTGGGTAAGGATGAGGGTTAGGGTTTGGGTGTCAGTGTAGGGTTAGCGTTAGGGTGTCCGGTGTCGGGTTAGGATTAGGGTTAGGGTTAAGGTTAGGGTGTCGGGTAGGTTTAGGGTTAGGGTGTCGTGTTAGGGTTAGGTTTAGGGTTAGGGATAGGGTTAGGTTTAGGGTTAGAGTTTGGGTGTCTGGTTAGTGTTAGGGTTAGGGTTAGGGTTATGGCTTCGATTAGGGTTAGGATGTCGGGTTAGTGTGTCAGGTTAGGGTGTCCGGTTAGCACATCGGGTTAGGGTTAGCGTATTGGGGAAGGGTGAGGTTTAGGGTTTCAGTGTCTTGTTAGGCTTAGGGTTAGGGTGTCTGGTGTTGTGTTAGGCTTAGGGTTAGGGTTAGTGTTAAGGTGTGGCGTTAGGGTTTGTGTGTAGGTTAGGGTGTCGGTTTAGTGTTAGGGTGTCGAGATAGGGTTAGGAATAGGGATAGGGATAGGGTTAGAGCTTGGGTGTCGGGTTAGGGTTGGGTTTAGGGTTAGGGTGTCTGGTGTTGGGTTTGTGTTGGGGTTAGGGTTTGGGTGTCGGGTTAGTGTTAGGGTGTCGTGTTAGGGTTAGAGTTAGGGTTAGGTTTATGGTTAGGGATAGGGTTAGGGTCAGAGTTAGCATTAGGGTGTCGGGTTAACGTTAGGGTTATGGTTAGGTATAGGGTTAGTTCACGGTTAGGGTTAGGGTTAGGGTTAGAATGTACGGTTAGTGTTTGGGTTAGGGTTAGGGTTAGGGTTACGGCTTGGTTTAGGGTTAGGATATCGGGATAGGGTGTCGGGTTATGGTGTCTGGTTACCGTGTTGGATTAGGGTTAGGGTTTGGGTGTCGGGTTAGGGTTAGGGTGTCTGGTGTCGGTTTAGGGTTAGGATTAGGGTTAGGTTTAAGTTTAGGGTGGCGGGTTAGGTTTATGGTTTCGGGTAAGTGTTAGGGTTAGGTTTTGGGTGTTGGGTTAGGGTTAGGGTTATGGTTAGGTTGTCTGTTTTTGGGTTAGGGTGAGGGTTAGGGTTAGGGTTTGGGTGTCGGGTAAGGGTTGTGGTGTCTGCTGTCGTTTTAGGGTTAGGATTAGTGTTAGGGTTAGGATGTCGTCTTATGGTTAGGATTTGGGTTAGGGTTAGGTTTAGGGTGTTTGGTGTCGGGTTAGGGTTAGGGTTAGGGTTCGGGTTAGGGTGGTGGGTTAGGGCTTGGTTTAGGGTTAGGGTGTCGGTTTAGGGTGTCGATTTAGGGTTTCGGGTTAACGTGTCAGGTTAGGGTTAAAGTATCGTGTAAGGCTTAGTGTGAGGGTTAGGTTTAGTGTTAGGGTTAGGGTTAGGGTGTCTGGTGTCGGGTTAGGGTTAGGGTTAGAGTGTCAGATTAGGGTTAGGTATAGTTTTAGCGTTAGGGTTACCGTTAGGTTTAGGGTTAGGGTTTGGGTTAGGGTTAGGGTGTCTGGTGTCGGGTTAGGGTTAGGATTAGGGTTAGGGTTAGGGTGTCTGCTGTCGTGTTAGGCTTAGGTTTAGGGTTAGGGTTAGGGTAGGGTGTCGGTTTAGGGTTAGGGTTAGGGTGTCTGGTGTCGGTTTAGGGTTAGGGTGTCTGCTGTCGTGTTAGTGTTAGTGTTAGAGTTAGGTTTAGAATGTCGGGTTAGGGTTAGTTGTAGGGTTAAGGTTAGGGTTAGGTTTAGGGTGTTTGGTGTCGGGTTAGGGTTAGGCTTAAGGTGTTGGGTTAGGGTTAGGGTTAGTTTGTCATGTTAGGGTTAGGGTTAGTGTTAGGGTTAATGTTACGGATAGGGATAGCATTAGGGTTAGTGTTAGGGTTAGGGTTATGGTACGGTTCAGGTTTGGGTTAGGGTGGCTGGTGAGGGCTTGGGTTAGGGTTAGGGTGTCGGGTTAGGTTGTCGGGTTAGGGCTTCAGTTTATCGTGTCGGGTGAGGGTTAGTGTATCATTTAAGATTTAGTGTGAGGGTTAGGGTTAGGTTTAGAGTTAGGGTTAGGATTAAGGATAGGGTTAGGGTTTGGGTGTCGTTTTATGGTTAGGGTGTCTGGTGTCGTGTTAGGGTTAGGGTTAGGGTTAGGGCCAAGGTGTCCGGTTAGGGTTAGGGAGTCTGGTGTCGGGTTAGGTTTAGTGATAGGGTTAGTGATACAGTGTCAGGTTAGGGTTAGTGTTAGGGATAGGTTTAGCGTTAGGGTTAGGGTTAGGTATAGGGTTAGGGTTAGGGTGTCTTGTTAGGGTTAGGGTTAGGGTGTCATGTTAGGTTTAGGGTTAGGGATAGGTTTAGGTTTAGGATTAGTGTTAGGGTTAGTGTTAGGGTTGGGGTTAGGGTTTGGGTGTTGAGTTAGGGTTAGGGTGTCTGGTGTCGGGTTAGGGTTAGGGTTAGTGTGTCGTGTTAGGGTTAGGCTTAGGGATAGGTTTAGGTTTAGGGTTAGTGTTAGGGTTGGGGTTAGGGTGTCTGGTGTCGGGTTAGGGTTAGGGTTTGGGTGTCGGGTTAGCTTGTTGGGTTAGGGTGTCAGGTTAGCATGTCAGGTTAGGTTTAGGGTGTCCTGTAAGGCTTAGTGTGAGGTTTAGGTTTAGGTATTGGGTGTCGGGTTAGGGTTAGCGTTAGGGTGTCTGGTGTCATGTTAGGGTTAGGGTTAGGATTAGGGTGTCGTGTTAGGGTTAGGATAAGTGTGTTGGTTTAGGGTTAGTGTGTCGAGTTAGGGTTAGGATTAGGGTTAGGGTAAGTGTTAGGGTTTTTGTGTCGTGTTAGGGTTAGGGTTTGGGTGTCAGGTTAGGTTGTTGGGTTAGGGTGTCGGGTTAGCGTTTCAGGTTCCGGATAGGGTGTGGTGTAAGGCTTAGGGTGAGGGTTAGGGTTAGGGTTTGGGTGTCGGGTTAGGGTGTCTGGTGTCGTGTTAGGGTTAGGGTTAGGATGTCGTGTTAGAGTTAGGGTTAGGGTTAGTGTTAAGGTTGGGGATAGGGTTAGGATTAGGGTTAGTGTTAGGGTTAGGGTTAGAGTTAGGGTTAGGGTTAGAGATAGGGTTAGGGTTAGGGATTTGTTTAGCATTAGGGTTAGGGTTAATGTTAGGGTTAGGGTTTGGGTGTCGTGTTAGGGTTAGGGTGTCTCGTGTCTGGTTGGGGTAAGGGTTAGGGTAAGTGTTAGGGTTAGGGTTAGCTTTAGAGTTAGGGTTCCGGTTAGGGTTAGGGTTATGGTTAGGGTTAAGTTTAGGGTTAGGATTAGGGTTTGGGTGTCGTGTTAGGGTTAGGTTTAGTGTTAGGGTTAAGGTTAGGGTTAGAGTTTGGGTGTCGTGTTAGGGTTAGGCTGTCTCGTGTCGGATTGGGTTAAGGGATAGGTTTAGGGCTAGGATGTCTGAAGGGGTTAGGTTTAGGGTGTCGTTTTAGGGTTAGGGTATCCTGTAAGGTTTAGTGTGTAAGGTTAGTGTTAGGTGTCGGATTAAGGTGTTGAATTAGCATGTCGGGTTAGTTTGTCAGGTTACAGTTAGGGTGTCACATTATGTTTTGGTTTAGGGTGTCGGGTTAGGGTTAGCGTTAGCATGTCGTGTTACAGTTATGGTGTCGGGTAAGGGTTAGGGTTAGTGTAATGGATAGGGTTACGGTTAGGGTTAGAGTCAGGGTTAGGGTTGGGGATAGGGTTAGGGTTAGGGTTAGTGTTTGTGTGTCATGTTAGGGTTAGGTTTAGGGTTAGGGTTAGATTTAGGGTTAGGGTTAGGTTTAGGGTTAGGGTTAGGGTTAGATTTAGGGTTAGGGTTAGGTTTAGGGTTAGGGTTAGTGTGTCGGGTTAGGGTTAGGGTGTCAGTTTAGGATTTCAGGAAAGGGTCAGGGTTAAGGTTAGGGTTTGTGTGTCGGGATAGGATTAGGGTGTCTGGTGTCGTGATAGGGTTAGAGTTAGGTTTAGGGTTGGGTGTCATGTTAGGGTTAGGGTTACAGATAGGGTTAGGGTTAGAAAGTCGGGTTAGGGTTAGGGTGTTTTGTGTCGGGTTAGGGTTAGGGTGTCATGTTAGGGTTAGGGTTAGGGATAGTTTTAGAGTTAGGGTTAGGATGTCGGGTTAGGTTTAGGGTTAGGGTTAGGGTGTTTTGTGTCGGGTTAGGGTTAGGGTGTCGTGTTAGGGTTAGGGTTAGAGTTAGGGATAGGGTTAGGGTTAGGGTTAGGGTTAGGGTTAGTGTTTGGGTGTCCGGTAAGTGTTATGGTTAGTGTTAGGGTTAGGGTAAGGGTTAGGGTTAAGTTTACGGCTTGGATTAGGTTTAGGATATCGGGTTAGGGTGTTGGTTTAGGGTGTCGTGTTAGGGTGTTGGGTTAGGGTTAGTGTTTCGGGTAAGAGTTAGGGTTAGGGTTTGGGTGTCGGGTTAGGGTTAGGGTGTCTTGTGTCAGGTTAGGGTTAGGGTTAGGGTGTCTGCTGTCATGTTAGGGTTTAGGTTTAGGGTTAGGTTTAGGGTTAGGGTTAGGGTGTCTGGTGTCGGGTTAGGGTTAGGGTTAGGGTTTGGGTGTTGGGTTAGGGTTAGTGTGTCTGTTGTCGGGTTAGGGTGAGATTTAGGGTTACGGTTTGTGTGTCGGGTTAGAGTTGGGGTGTCTGCTGTCGTGTTAGGTTTAGGGTTAGTGTTAGGGTTAGTATGTCATGTTATAGTTAGGATTTGGGTTAGGGTTAGGGATAGGTTTAGGGTGTTTAGTGTTGGGTTAGGGTTAGAGTTAGGCTTAACATGTTGGGGTAGGGTTAGGGTTAGGGTTAGTGTTGCTGATAGGGATAGCGTTAGGGTTAGGGTTAGGGTTAGGGTGTCAGGCTTAGGGTTAGGGTTAGGATTAGGTTTAGGGTGAGGGATAGGGTTAGGGTTACTGTTAGGTTAGGGTTAGGATTAGGGTTAATGTTAGGGTTAGGGTTAGACTGTCGGGTTAGCGTTAGTGTTAGGGTTAGGGTTAGGGTTAGGGTGTCTGGTGTCGTATTAGGGTTAGTGTTTCGGGTAAGTGTTAGGGTTAGCTTTTGGATTTTGGGTTAGGGTTAGGGTTAGGGTGTCTGTTCTCGGGTTAGGGTTAGGGTGAGGTTTAGGGTTAGGGTTTGGATGTCGGGTTAGAGTTGGTGTGTCTGCTGTTGTGTTAGGGTTAGCGTTAGTGTTAAGGTTAGGATGTTGTATTATGGTTAGGATTTGGGTTAGGATTAGGGTTAGGTTTAGGGTGTTGGGTGTCGGGTTAGGGTTAGGGTTAGGCTTAGGCTTAACATGTTGGGTTAGGTTTAGGGTTAGTCTGTCATGTTAGGCTTAGGGTTAGGGTTAGGTTTAGAAATAGGGTTAGGTTAGGTTTAGGATTAGGGTTAGGTTTAAAGTTAGAGTGTTGGGTTAGCATTAGGGTTACGGTTAGGGTTAGGGATAGGGTTAGGGTAGGGATAGTTTTACGTTTAGGGTTAGGGTTAGAGTGTCAGTATAGGGTTAGGTTTTGGGTGTCGGGTTAGGGTTAAGGTTAGGGTGTCAGATTAGGGTGTTGGGTTGGGTTCAGGGTTAGGGTTAGGGTGTCTGGTTAGTTTTAGGGTTATGGTTATGGTTATGGTTATGGTTATGGTGAGGTTTACAGCTTGGGTTAGGGTTAGGATATCGGGTTATTGTGTCGGGTTAGGGTGTTGGGTTAGCCTGTCGTGTTAGGGTGAGGGTGTCAGGTAATGGTTAACATTAGGGTTTGGTTGTCGGTTAGGTTGTCGGGTTAGGGTGTCGGGTTAGCGTGTCAGATTATGGTTCAGGTGTCGTGTGAGGCTTAGGGTGAGGGTTAGGGATTCGGGATTGTGTGTCAGGTTAGGGTTAATGTTAGGGTGTCTGGTGTCGTGTTAGGGTTAGGGGTAGGGTGTCGCGTTAGGGTTAGGGTTAAGTTTAGGGTGTTGGTTTAGGGTTAGTGTTAGGGTAGGGATAGGGATAGGTTTAGGGTTACGGTTATGGTTCGGGTTTGGGTGTTGTGTTAGGGTTAGTGTTAGGGTTAGGGTTAGGTCAGGTTAGGGTTAGGGTTTGGGTTAGGGTTAGGTTTAGGGTTAGGGTTAGTGTTAGGGTTAGGGTTAGGTTTTGGATGTTGGGTTAGGGTTAGCGTTAGGGTAAGGGTGTCAGATTAGGGTTAAGGTTAGGGTTTGGATTAGGGATAGGGTTAGTGTAGGGATAGTTTTAGGGTTAGGGTTAGTGTGTCGTGTTAGGGTTAGTGTTAGGGTTAGTGTTGCGGATAGGGATAGCGTTAGGGTTAGGGTTAGGGGGTTAGGGTTAGGGTTAGGTTTTGGGTTAGGGATAGTGTTAGGATTAGGTTAGGATTAGGATTAGGGTTTGGGTTAGGGTTAGAGTGTCAGGTTAGCGGTAGGGTTACGGTTAGAGTTAGGGTTAGGAATAGGTTTAGGGTAGGGACAGTTTTAGGGTTAGGGTTAGAGTGTCGGGTTAGGGTTCAGTTTTGGGTGTCGGGATATGGTTAGGGTTAGGGTGTCAGATTAGGGTGTCAGGTTGGGGTCAGGGTTAGGGTTAGGATGTCTGTTTAGTTTTAGGTTTAGTGTTAGGGTTATGGTTATGGTTATGGTGAGGGTTACGGCTTGGGTTAAGGTTAGGATGTTGGGTTAGGGTGTCGGGTTAGGGTGTTGGGTTAGGATGTTGGCTTAGGGTTAGGGTGTCAGGTAAGGGTTAGGGGTAGGGTTTGGTTGTCGGTTAGGTTGTTGGGTTAGGGTGTCGGGTTAGCGTGTCAGATTAGGGTTAGGGTGTCGTGTAAGGCTTAGAGTGAGGGTTAGGATTTCAGGTTTGTGTGTTGGGTTAGGGTTAATGTTAGGGTGTCTGGAGTCGTGTTAGGGTTAGGGTTATGGGTAGGGTGTCGCGTTAGGGTTAAGGTTAGGGTGTCGGTTTAGGTTTAGTGTTAGGGTAGGGATAGGGATAGGGTTAGGGTTATGGTTATGGTTCGGGTTTGGGTGTCGATTTAGGGTTAGGTTTAGGTCAGTTTAGGGTTAGTGTTAGGGTTAGGGTTAGGGTCAGGGTTTGGGTTAGGGTTAGGGATAATGTTAGGGTTAGGTTAGGGTTAGGGTTAGAGTGTCGGGTTAGCGTTAGTTTTAGGGTTAGGGTTGGGTTAGGGTTAGGGATAGGGTTAGGGTTAGGGATAGGGATAGTGTTAGGGTAGGGATAGTTTAAGGGTTAGGGTTAGGGTAAGAGTGTCTGGTTAGGGTTAGGAATTGGGTGTCGGGTTAGGGTTAGGGTGTCAAATTAGGGTGTCAGGTTGGGGTCAGAGTTAGGGTTAGGGTGTCTGTTTAGTTTTAGGGTTAGGGTTAGGGTTAGGATGTTGTTTTATGGTTAGAATTTGGGTTAGGGTTAGGTTTAGGGTGTTTGGTGTCGGGTTAGGGTTAGGGTTAGGGTGTCAGATTAGGGTGTCGGGTTGGGGTCAGGGTTAGTGTTAGGTTGTCTGGTTAGTTTTAGGGTTAGTGTTAGGGTTATGGTTATGGTTATGGTGAGGGTTACGGCTTGGGTTAGGGTTAGGATGTCGGGTTAAGGTGTCGGGTTAGGGTGTCGGGTTAACGTGTCGGGTTAGGGTTAGGGTGTCAGGTAAGGGTTAGGGTTAGGGTTTGGATGTCGGTTAGGTTGTCGGGTTAGGGTGCCAGGTTAGGGTGTCGTGTAAGGCTTAGGGTGAGGGTTAGGTTTTGGGTTTGTGTGTCAGGTTAGGGTGAATGTTAGGTGTCTGGTGTCATGTTAGGGTTAGAGTTAGGGTTAGGGTTAGGTCGGGTTAGGGTTAGGGTTAGGGTGAGGGTGAGGGTGAGGGTGAAGGTTAGGGTTTGGGTTAGGGTTAGGGTCAGGTTAGGGTTAGGGTTAGCGATAGGGTTAGGGTTAGTGTTACGGTTAGGTTAGGGTTAGGGTTAAGATTAGAGTTAGGGTTAGATTTACAGTGTCAGGTTAGTGTTAGGATTAGGTATAGGGTTAGGGTTAGGGTTAGGGAAAGGGTTAGGGTAGGGATAATTTTAGGGTTAGGGTTAGGGTGTCGTGTAAGTCTTAGGGTGAGGGTTAGGTTTCGGGTTTGTGTTTCAGGTTAGGGTGAATGTTAGTGTGTCTGCTGTCGTGTTAGGGTTAGGGTTAGCGGTAGGGTGTCGCCTTAGGTTTAGGGTTATGGTTAGGGTGTTGGTTTAGGGTTAGTGTTAGGGTAGGGATAGGGATAGGGTTAGGGTTATGGTTATGGTTCGGGTTTGGGTGTCGGGTTAGGGTAAGGGTTAGGGTTAGGAATAGGGCTAGGCTTAAGGTTAGTTTAGGGTTAGGTTTAGGGTTAGAGTTAGAGTGTCGGGTTAGCTTTAGGTTTTCGGTTAGGGTTAGGGTAAGCGATAGGGTTAGGGTAGGGATAGTTTTAGGGTTAGGGTTAGGGTTAGAGTGTTGGGTTAGGGTTAGATTTTGGGTGTCGGGTTAGGGTTAGGGTTAAGGTTTGGGTTAGGGTTAGTGTTAGGGTTATGGTTATGGATAGGGTTAGGGTTAGGGTTAGTGTTTGGGTGTCACGTTAGGGTTAGGGTTTGGGTGTCTGGTGTCAGGTTAGGGTTGGGGTGTTTGGTGTCGGGTTAAGGTTAAGTTTAGGGATAGGGTTAGGGTTAGGTTTAGGGTTAGGTTTTGGGTTAGTGTTTGGGTGTCGTGTTAGGGTTGGGGTTTGGGTGTCTGGTGTTGGGTTGGGTTCAGGGTTAGGGTTAGGGCGTCTGCTGTCGTGTTAGGGTTAGTGTTTCGGGTAACTGTTAGAGTTAGGTTTTGGGTGTTGGGTTAGCGTTAGTGTTAGGGTTAGGATGTCATGTTATGGTTAGGATTTGGGTTAGGGTTAGGGTTAGGTTTAGGGTGTTTGGAGTCGGGTTAGGGTTAGGCTTAGGCTTAACATATTGGGTTAGGGTTAGGGTTAGGGTTATGGTTATGGTTATGATTCGGGTTTGGGTGTTGGGTTAGGGTTACGGTTAGGGTTAGGTCAGGTTAGGGTTAGGTTTAGGGATAGGGATAGGGTTAGCGTTACTGTTATGGTTCGTGTTTGGGTGTTGGGTTAGGGTTAGGGTTAGTGTTAGGGTTAGGTCAGGTTAGGGTTAGGGTTAGGGTTAGGTTTTGGGTTAGGGTTAGGGTTAGGGTTAGCATTAGCATTAGTGTTAGGGGTAGTGTTTGGGTGTCGTATTAGGGTTAGCATTTGGGTGTCTGGTGCCGGGTTAGGGTTAAGGTTAGGGATAGGGTTAGGGTTAGGTTTAGGGTTGGGGTTAGGGTTATGTTTGGGTGTCATGTTAGGTTTAGGGTTTTTGTGTCTGGTGTCCGGTTAGGGTTAGGGTTTGGGTGTTGGGATAGGTTGTCGGTTTAGGGTGTCGGGTTAGCGTGTAAGGTTACGGTTAGGGTGTCGTGTAAGGCTTAGTGTAAGGCTTAGGGTTAGGGTTGGCTGTCGGGTTAAGTTTAGCATTAAGGTATATGGTGTCGTGTTAGGGTTAGGATTAGGGTGTCGCTTTAGGGTTAGGGTTAGGATAAGTGTTGGTTTAGGGTTAGGGTGTCGAGTTAGGCTTAGGGTTAGGGTTTGGGTTTGGTTGTCAGGATAGGGTTAGGGATAGGGTGTCTGGTGTCCGGTTAGTGTTAGGGTTAGGATTAGGGTTAGGGTTAGGGTTAGGATTAGGGTGTCGCGTTAGAGTTAGGGTTAGGATAAGTGTGTCAATATAGGTTTAGGGTGTCGAGTTAGGGTTAGGGTTAGGTTTAGGGGTAGGGATAGGTTTAGCATTAGGTTTAGGGTTAGGATTCAGGGTAGGATTTGGGTGTCGGGTTAGGGTTAGGCTTAGGATTAGGATTAGGTTGTCGTGTTAGGTTTAGTGGTAGGGTTAGGGATAGATTTAAGTTTAGGGTTAGGGTTAGAGTGTCGGGTTAGTGTTAGGTTTGGGTTAGGGTTAGGTGTATGGTTAGGGTTAGGGTTAGGGATATGTTTAGGGTTAAGGTTAGAGAGTCGGGTTAGCATTAGGGTAACGGTTAGGGTTAGGTTTATGGATAGTGTTAGGTTTAGGGTTAGGGTTAGGTTTAGGGTTAGGGTTTGGGTGTCGTGTTATGGTTAGAGTGTCTCTTGTCTGGTTAGGGTTAAGGTTAGGGTTAGCGTTAGGGTTAGGGTTAGAGTTATGGTTAAGGTTAGGGATAGGGTTAGGGTTAGGGATAGGGTTAGGTTTAGGGTTATGTTGAGGTTAGGGTTACGGTTAGGATTAGGGTTAGGGTTAGAGTGTCGGGTTAGCGTTAGGGTTAGTGTTAGAGTTAGACTTAGGCTTAGGGTTAGTGTTAGGGTTAGGGATAGGGTTAGGGTTAGGGTTAAGGTTAGTGATAGGGTTAGGGTAGGGATAGTTTTAGGGTAAGGGTTAGGATTAGAGTGCGGGTTAGGGTTAGCGTTAGGGTTACGGTTAGGGTTAGGGTTAGGGTTAGCGTTAGTGTTAGTGTTAGGGTTAGGTTTTGGGTTAGGGTTAGGTTTAGGTTTAGTGTTTGGGTGTCCTGTTAGAGTTAGTGTTTGGGTGTCTGGTGTCAGGTTAGGGTTAGGGTGTTTGGTGCCGGGTTAGGGTTAAGGTTAGGGATAGGGTTAGTGTTAGGGGTTTGGCTTAGGGTTAGTGTTTGGGTGTCGTGTTAGGGTTAGGGTTTGGGTGTCGGGATAGGTTGTCGGTTTAGGGTGTCGGGTTAGCATGTAAGGTTATAGCTAGGGTGTCGTGTAAGGTTTAGGGTAAGGCTTAGGGTTAGTGTTGGCTGTCGGGTTAAGTTTAGCGTTAAGGTATCTGGTGTCGTGATAGGGTTAGGGTTAGGATTAGGGTTTCACGTTAGGGTTAGGATAAGTGTGTCAGTTTAGGATTAGGGTGTCGAGTTAGGCTTAGGGTTAGGGTTAGGGTTAGGGTTTGGTTGTCAGGTTAGGATTAGGGATAGGGTGTCTGGTGTCGGGTTAGGGTTAGGGTTAGGGTGTCTGCTGTTGTGTTAGGGTTTAGGGTTAGGGTTAGGGTTAAGGTGACTGGTGTCGGGTTAGGGTTAGGGTTTCGGGTAAGTGTTAGGGTTAGGTTTTGGGTGTTGTGTTAGGGTTAGGTTTAGGGTTAGGGTGTCTGTTGTCGGGTTAGGGTTAGGGTGTCTGGTGTCGGGTTAGGGTTAGGGTTTCGGGTAAGTGTTAGGGTTAGGTTTTGGGTGTTGTGTTAGGGTTAGGTTTAGGGTTAGGGTGTCTGTTGTCGGGTTAGGGTTAGGGTGTCTGGTGTCGGGTTAGGGTTAGGGTTTCGGGTAAGTGTTAGGGTTAGGTTTTGGGTGTTGGGTTAGGGTTAGAGTTAGGGTGTCTGTTGTCGGGTTAGGGTTAGGGTGAGGTTTAGGGTTAGGGTTAGGTTTAGGGTGTTTAGTGTCGGGTTAGGGTTAGGGTTAGGGTTAGACCTAACATTTTGGGTTATTGTTAGGGTTAGTGTGTCATGTTAGGGTTAGGGTTAGTATTGCGGATAGGGATAGCGTTAGGGTTAGGGTTAGGGTTAGGGTATTAAGCTTAGGGCTAGGGTTAGGGTTAGGTTTAGGTTTAGGGATAGGGTTAAGGTTAGGGTTAGTTAGGGTTAGGGTTAGGCTTAGTGTTAGGGTTAGGGTAGGGAGAGGTAGGTTAGTTGCAGGTCAGGAAGCAACAGTCAGAACTGGACATGGAACAACAGACTGGTTCCAAATAGGAAAAGGAGTACGTCAAGGCTGTATATTGTCACCCTGCTTATTTAACTTATATGCAGAGTACATCATGAGAAACGCTGGGCTGGAAGAAACACAAGCTGGAATCAAGATTGCCGGGAGAAATATCAATAACCTCAGATATGCGGATGACACCACCCTTATGGCAGAAAGTGAAGAAGAACTAAAGAGCCTCTTGATGAAGGTGAAGGAGGAGAGTGAAAAAGTTGGCTTAAAGCTCAACGTTCAGAAAACTAAGATCATGGCATCTGGTCCCATCACTCCATGGGAAATAGATGGGGAAACAGTGGAAACAGTGTCAGACTTTACTTTTTTGGGCTCCAGAATCACTGCTGATGGTGACTGCAGCCATGAAATTAAAAGACGCTTACTCCTTGGAAGGAAGGTTATGGCCAACCTAGATAGCATGTTTAAAAGCAGAGACATTACTTTGCCAACAAAAGTCCATCTAGTCAAGACTATGGTTTTTCCAGTGGTCATGTATGGATGTGAGAGTTGGACGGTGAAGAAAGCTGAGTGCCGCAGAATTGATGCTTTTGAATTGTGGTGTTGGAGAAGACTCTTGAGAGTTTCTTGGACTGCAAGGAGATCCAATCAATCCATCCTAAAAGAGATCAATCCTGGGTGTTCATTGGAAGGTCTGATGTTGAAGCTGAAGCTCCAATACTTTGGCCACCTCATGCGAAGGGTTGACTCATTGGAAAAGACCCTAATGCTGGGTAGGATTGGGGGCGGGAGGAGAAGGGGATGACAGAGGATGAGATGGTTGGATGGCATCACCGACTCGATGAACATGGGTTTGGGTAGACTCCGGGAGTTGGTGATGGACAGAGAGGCCTGGTGTGCTGCAATTCATGGGGTCGCAGAGAGTCGGACACGACTGAGTGACTGAACTGAACTAGGGTAGGGATAGTTTTAGGATTAGGGTTAGGGTTAGAGTGTCAGGTTAGGGTTAGGTTTTGGGTGTCGGGTTATGGTTAGGGTGTCAGGTTAGGGTTAGGGTGTCAGGTTAGGGTTAGGGTTAGGGTGTCTGGTGTCTGGTTAGGGTTAGCGTTTCGCGTAAGTGTTAGGGTTAGGTTTTGGTTGTTGGGTTAGGGTTAGGGTTGGGGTTAGGGTGTATGTTGTTGGGTTAGGGTTGGGGTTAGGGCGTCTGCTGTTGGGTTAAGGTTAGGGTTTCGGGTAAGTGTTAGCGTTAGGTTTTGGGTGTTGGGTTAGGGTTAGGGTTAGGGCGTCTGCTGTTGGGTTAGGGTTAGGGTTTCGTGTAAGTGTTAGGGTTAGGTTTTGGGTGTTGGGTTAGGGTTAGTGTTAGGGTTAGGATGTCGTGTTATGGTTAGGAATTGGGTTAGGGTTAGGGTTATGTTTAGGGTGTTTGGAGTCGGGTTAGGTTTAGGGTTAGGGTTAGGTTTAGGCTTAACATGTTGGGTTAGGGTTAGGGTTAGTGTGTCGGGTTAGGGTTAGGGTTAGTGTTGCAGATAGGGCTAGCATTAGGGTTAGGGTTAGGGTGTTAGAGTTAGGGTGTTTGGTGTCAGGTTAGGGTTAGAGTTAGGGTTAGGCTTAAAATGTTGAGTTAGGGTTAGTGTGTCGTGTTAGGCTTAGGGTTAGTGTTAGGGTTAGGTTTAGGGTTAGGGTAAGGGATAGGTTTAAGTTTATGACTTGGGTTAGTGTTAGGATATCGGGTTAGGGTGTTGGTTTAGGGTGTCGTGTTAGCATGTCGGGTTAGGGTTAGGGTTTCGGGTAAGAGTTAGGGTTAGGGTTTGGGTGTTGGGTTAGGGTTAGGGTGTCTTGTGTAGGTTAGGGTTAGGGTTAGCGTTAGGGTGTCTGGTGTCGGGTTAGGGTTAGGTTTTCGGGTAAGTGTTAGGGTTAGGATTTGGGTGTTGGGTTAGGATTGGAGTTAGGGTTAGGGTGTCTTTTGATGGATTAGGGTTAGGCTTAGGATTAGGGTTAGGTTAAGGGTTAGGGTTTTGGGTAAGTGTTAGGGTTAGGTTTTGCGTGTTGGGTTAGGGTTAGGGTTAGGGTGTCTTTTGATGGATTTGGGTTAGGCTTAGGATTAGGGTTAGGTTAAGGGTTAGGGTTTCGGGTAAGTGTTAGGGTTAGGTTTTGCGTGTTGGGTTACGGTAAGGATTAGGGTTAGGGTGTCTGTTGTCGGGTTAGGGTGAGGTTTAGGGTTAGGGTTTGGGTGTCGGGTTAGAGTTGGGGTGTCTGCTGTCGTGTTAGGGTTAGGGTTAGTGTTAGGGTTAGGATGTTGTATTATGGTTAGGATTTGGGTTAGGGTTAGGTTTCGGGTGTTTGGTGTCGGGTTAGGGTTAGGCTTAACATGTTTGGTTAGGTTTAGGGTTAGTGTGTCGTATTAGGGTTAAGGTTAGGGTTAGTGTTGCGGATAGGGATAGCGTTAGGGTTAGGGTTTGGTCTAGGGTGTTAGGGTTAGGGTTAGGTTTAGGGTTAGGGATAGGGTTAGGGTTAGGTTAGGTTTAGCGTTAGGGTTCAGTTCAGTTCAGTCACTCAGTCATGTCCGACTCTTTGCGACCCCATGAACTGCAGCACGCCAGGCCTCTCTGTCCATCCAACTCCCGGAGTCTACCCAAACCCATGTTCATCGAGTCGGTGATGCCATCCAACCATCTCATCCTCTGTCGTCCTCTTCTCCTCCCGCCCCCAATCCTACCCAGCATTAGGGTCTTTTCCAATGAGTCAACCCTTCGCATGAGGTGGCCAAAGTATTGGAGTTTCAGTTTCCACATCAGACTTTCCAATTAACACCCAAGATTGATCTCTTTTAGGATGGATTGATTAGATCTCCTTGCAGTCCAAGGGACTCTCAAGAGTCTTCTCCAACACCACAGTTCAAAAGCATCAATTCTGCGGCACTCAGCATTCTTCACCGTCCAACTCTCACATCCATACATGACCACTGGAAAAACCGTAGCCTTGACTAGATGGACTTTTGTTGGCAAAGTAATGTCTCTGCTTTTAAATATGCTATCTAGGTTGGCCATAACCTTCCTTCCAAGGAGTAAGCGTCTTTTAATTTCATGGCTGCAGTCACCATCAGCAGTGATTCTGGAGCCCCCAAAAATAAAGTCTGACACTGTTTCCACTGTTTCCCCATCTATTTCCCATGGAGTGATGGGACCAGATGCCATGATCTTAGTTTTCTGAACGTTGAGCTTTCAGCCAACTTTTCCACTCTTCTCCTTCACCTTCACAAAGAGGCTCTTTAGTTCTCCTTAGGGTTCTCTTTAGTTCACTCTCTGCCATAAGGGTGGTGTAATCTGCATATCTGAGGTTATTGATATTTCTCCCGGCAATCTTGATTCCAGCTTGTGTTTCTTCCAGCCCAGCGTTTCTCATGATGTACTTTGCATATAATTTAAATAAGCAGGGTGACAATATACAGCCTTGACAGACTCCTTTTCCTATTTGGAACCAGTCTGTTGTTCCATGTCCAGTTCTAACTGTTGCTTCCTGACCTGCATACAGGTTTCTCAAGAGACAAGTCAGATGGTCTGCTATTCCCATCTCTTTCAGAATTTTCCACAGTTTATTGTGATCCACACAGTCCAAGGCTTTGGCATAGTCAATAAAGCAGAAATAGATGTTTTTCTGGAACTCTCTTGCTTTTTCGATGATCCAGTGGATGTTGGCAATTTGATCTCTGGTTCCTCTGCCTTTTCTAAAACCAGCTTGAACATCTGGAAGTTCATGGTTCACGTATTGCTGAAGCCTGGCTTGGAGAATTTTGAGCATTACTTTACTAGCATGTGAGATGAGTGCAATTGTGCTGTAGTTTGAGCATTCTTTGGCATTGCCTTTCTTTGGGATTGGAACGAAAACTGACCTTTTCCAGTCCTGTGGCCACTGCTGAGTTTTCCAAATTTGCTGGCATATCGAGTGCGGCACTTTCACAGCATCACCTTTGAGGATTTGAAATAGCTCAACTGGAATTCCATCACCTCCACTAGCTTTGTTCGCAGTGATGCTTTCTAAGGCCCACTTGACTTCTCATTCCAGGATGTCTGGCTCTAGGTGAGTGATCACACCATCGTGATTATCTGGGTCGTGAAGATCTTTTTTGTATAGTTCTTCTGTGTATTCTTGCCACCTCTTCTTAATATCTTCTGCTTCTGTTAGGTCCATACCATTTCTGTCCTTTGTCAAGCCCATCTTTGCATGAAATGTTCCCTTGGTATCTCTAATTTTCTTGAAGAGATCTCTAGTCTTTCCCAATCTGTTGTTTTCCTCTATTTCTTTGTACTGATCGCTGAGGAAGGCTTTCTTATCTCTCCTTGCTATTCTTTGGAACTCTGCATTCAGATGGGAATATCTTTCCTTTTCTCCTTTGCTTTTCGCTTCTCTTCTCTTCCCAGCTGTCTGTAAGGCCTCCTCAGACAGCCATTTTGCTTTTTTTGCATTTCTTTTCCATGCGGATTTTCTTGATCCCTGTCTCTTGTACAATGCCACGAACCTCTGTCCATAGTTCATCAGGCACTCTGTCTATCAGGTCTAGTCCCTTAAATCTATTTCTCACTTCCACTGTATACTCATAAGGGATTTGATCTAGGTCATACCTGAATGATCTAGTGGTTTTCCCTACTTTCTTCAATTTAAGTCTGAATTTGGCAATAAGCAGTTCATGATCTGAGCCACAGTCTGCTCCTGGTCTTGTTTTTGCTGACTGTATAGAGCTTCTCCATCTTTGGCTGCAAAGAATATATTCAATCTGATTTCGGTGTTGACCATCTGGTGATATCCACGTGTAGAGTCTTCTCTTGTGTTGTTGGAATAGGGTGTTTGCTATTACCACTGCGTTCTCGTGGCAAAACTCTATTAGCCTTTGCCCTGCTTCATTCTGTATCCCAAGGCCAAACTTGCCTGTTACGCCAGGTGTTTTTTGACTTCCTACTTTTGCATTCCAGTCCCCTATAATGAAAAGGACATCTTTTTGGGGTGTTAGTTCTAGAAGGTCTTGTAGGTCTTCATAGAACCGTTCAACTTCAGCTTCTTCGGCGTTACTGGTCGGGGCATAGGCTTGGATTACCGTGATATTGAATGGTTTGCCTTGGAAACGAACAGAGATCATTCTGTCGTTTTTGAGATTGCATCCAAGTACTGCATTTTGGACTCTTTTGTTGACCATGATGGCTACTCCATTTCTTCTAAGGGATTCCTGCCCACAGTAGTAGATATAATGGTCATCTGAGTTAAATTCACCCATTCCAGTCCATCTTAGTTAGGGTTAGGGTTAAGGTTAGAGTATTGGGTTAGCATTAGGGTTACGGTTAGGGTTAGGGTTAGGGATAGGGTTAGGGTAGGGATAGTTTTACGGTTAGGGTTAGGGTTAGAGTATCAGGTTAGGGTTAGGTTTTGGGTGTCGGGTTAGTTTTAGGGTTAGTGTTAGGGTTATGGTTATGGTTATGGTGAGCTTTACGGCTTGGGTTAGGGTTAGGATGTCGGGTTATGGTGTCGGGTTAGGGTGTCGGGTTAGCATGTCGGATTAGGGTTAGGGTGTCGTGTAAGGCTTAGGGTGAGGTTTAGGGTTTCGGGTGTGTGTGTCGGATTAGGGTTAATGTTAGTGTGTCTGGGGTCGTGTTAGGGTTAGGGTTAGGGTGTCGCATTAGGGTTAGGGTTAAGGTTAGGGTGTTGGTTTAGGGTTAGTGTTAGGGTAGGGATAGGGATAGGTTTAGGTTACGGTTATGGTTTGTGTTTGGGTGTCGGGTTACGGTAAGGGTTAGGGTTAGGGTTAGGGTTAGGGTTAGGTTTAGGGTTTGGTTTAGGGTTAGGGTTAGATTAGGGTTTGGGTTAGGGTTAGGTCAGGGTTAGAGTGTCGGGTTAGCGTTAGGGTTAGCGTTAGGGTTAGGGTTAGGGTTCCGGATAGGCATAGGGTTAGGGTAGGGATAGTTTTAGGGTTAGGGTTAGAGTGTCGGGTTAGGGTTAGGTTTTGGGTGTCGGGTTAGGGTTAGCGTTAGGGTTAGGGTGTCAGATTAGCGTGTCGGGTTGGGGTCAGGGTTAAGGTTAGGGTGTCTGGTTAGTTTTAGGGTTAGTGTTAGGTTTATGGTTATGGTGAGGGTTAGGGCTTGGGTTAGGGTTAGGATGTCGGGTTAGGGTTTCGGATTAGGGTGTCAGGTTAGCGTGTCGGGTTAGGGTTAGGGTGTCAGGTAAGGGTTAGGGTTAGGGTTTGGGTGTCGGTTAGGTTGTCGGGTTAGGGTGTCGGGTTAGCGTGTCAGATTAGGGTTAGGGTGTCGTGTAAGGCTTAGAGTGAGGGTTAGGATTTCGGGTTTGTGTGTTGGGTTAGGGTTAATGTTAGGGTGTCTGGAGTCGTGTTAGGGTTAGGGTTATGGGTAGGGTGTCGCCTTAGGGTTAAGGTTAGGGTGTCGGTTTAGGGTTAGTGTTAGGGTAGGGATAGAGATAGGGTTAGGGTTATGGTTATGGTTCGGGTTTGGTTGTCGGGTTAGAGTTTGGGTTAGGGTTAGAGCAGGTTAGGGTTAGGATTAGGGTTATGGTTAGGTTTAAGTTTAGGATTAGGGTTAGGGTTAGCGTGTCGTGTTACGGTTATGGTTTCGGGTAAGGGTTAGGGTTAGTGTTAGGGATAGGGTTATGGTTAGTGTTAGAGTCAGGGTTAGGGTTAGGGATAGGGTTAGGGATAGGTTTAGGGTTAGGTTTAGGGTTAGTGTTTGTGTGTCATGTTAGGGTTAGGTTTAGGGTTAGGGTTAGATTTAGGGTTAGGGTTAGGGTTAGGGTGTCGGGTTATAGTTAGGGTGCTGTGTTAGGTTTAGGGTTAGGGTTAGTGTTAGTGTTAATGTGTCGGGTTAGGGTTAGGGTTAGAGTGTTGTGTTAGAGTTAGGGTTAGGGTGTCAGTTTAGGGTTTCAGGAAAGGGTCAGGGTTAGGGTTAGGGTTTGTGTGTCAGGATAGGATTAGGGTGCCTGGTGTCGTGTTAGGGTTAGAGTTAGGTTTAGGGTTAGGGTTAGGGTTAGGGTTCGGGTGTCGTGTTAGGGTTAGGGTTACGAATAGGGTTAGGGTTAGAAAGTCGGGTTAGGGTTAGGGTGTTTTGTGTCGGGTTAGGGTTAGGGTTAGGGTGTCGTGTTAGGGGTAGGGTTAGGGATAGTTTTAGGGTTAGGGTTAGGATGTCGGGTTAGGTTTAGGGTTAGGGTTAGGGTGTTTTGTGTCGGGTTAGGGTTAGGGTTAGGGTTAGGGTTAGGGTTAGGGTTAGGGTTAGGGTTAGTGTTTGGGTGTCCGAAACGTGTTATGGTTAGTGTTAGGGTTAGGGTAAGGGTTAGGGTTAAGTTTACGGCTTGGGTTAGGTTTAGGATATCAGGTTATAGTGTCGGTTTAGGGTGTCGTGTTAAGGTGTTGGGTTAGGGTTAGTGTTTCGGGTAAGAGTTAGGGTTATGGTGTCTTGTGTCAGGTTAGGGTTAGGGTTAGGGTGTCTGCTGTCATGTTAGGGTTTAGGTTTAGGGTTAGGGTTAGGGTGTCTGGTGTCTGGTGTCGGGTTAGGGTTAGGGTTAGGGTGTCTGGTGTCAGGTTAGGGTGAGGGTTAGGCTTAGGCTTAAGGTGTAGGGTTAGGCTTAGGGTTAGTGTGTCGTGTTAGGTTTAGGTTTAGGGTTACGGTTAGGGTTCGGGTTAGAGTGTCGTGTTAGGGTTTGGGTAAGGGTTAGGGATAGGGTTAGGGTTAAGGTTAGTTTTAGGCTGTCGGGTTAGTGTTAAGGTTGGAGTTACGGTTAGGGTTAGTGTTAGGATGTCGGGTTAGGGATAGAGTTAGTGTTAGTGATAGATTTAGCATTAGGGTTACCGTTAGGTTTAGGGTTAGGGTTAGGGTTTGGGTGTCTTGTTAGGGTTAGGGTGTCTGGTGTCAGGTTAGGGTTAGGGTGAGGGTTAGGGTTAGGGGTTAGGGTTAGGATTTGGGTTAGGGTTAGGGTTAGGGTTAGGGTTAGGGTTATGGTTATGGTTCTGGTTTGGGTGTCGGTTTAGGATTAGGGTTAAGGTTCGGGTTAGGGTTATGTCAGGTTAGTGTTAGGGTTAGGGTTAGGGTTTGGATTCGGGTTAGGGTTAGGGTTAGGTTTTGGGTGTCGGGTTAGGGTTAGGGTGTCAGATTAGGGTGTCGTATTGGGGTCAGGGTTAGGTTTAGGGTGTCTGGTTAGTTTTAGGTTAGTGTTAGGTTGATGGTTATGGTTATGGTGAGGGTTACAACTTGGATTAGGGTTAGTATGTTGGGTTAGGGTGTTGGGTTAGGGTGTCGGGTTAGGGTTAGGGTGTCAAGTAAGGGTTAGGGTTAGGGTTTGGGTGTCGGTTAGGTTGTCGGGATAGGTTGTCGGGTTAGCATGTTCAATTAGGGTTAGGTTTAGGTTTAGCATTTGGGTTAGGGTTAGCATTAGGGTTAAGGTTAGGTTTAGGGTTAGGGTTAGGGTTTGGGTGTCGTGTTATGGTTATGGTTAGGGTGTCCGGTTAGGGTTAGGTATAGGGTTTCGGGTTAGGGTTTCGAGTTATGTTTTGGGTGTAAGTTTAGGGTGTCGGGTTAGGTTTAGGTTAGGGTGTCGTGTTAGGGTTAGAGTTAGGGATAGATTTGGGGTTAGGGTTATGGTTAGGTTTAGGGTTAGGGTTAGTGTTTGTGTGTCCGGTAAGTGTTAGGGTTAGTGTTAGGGTTAGGGTAAGTGTTAGGGTTAAGTTTACGGCTTGGGTTAGGGTTAGGATATCGGGTTAGGATTTCTGTTTAGGACGTCGTGTTAGTGTGTCGGGTTAGGGTTAGTGCTTCGGGTAAGAGTTAGGATTAGGGTTAGGGTGTCTTGTGTCAGGTGAGGGTTAGGGTTAGGGTTAGGGTGTCTGTTGTCTTGTTAGGGTTTAGGTTTAGTGTTAGGGTTAGGGTTATGGTTAGGGTTAGGGTTAAAGTGTCTGGTGTCGGGTTAGGGTTAGGCTGTCGGGTAACTGTTAGGGTTAGCTTTTGGGTGTTGGGTTAGGTTTAGGGTTAGGGTTAGGGTGTCTGTTGTCGGGTTAGGGTTAAGGTTAGGGTTAGGGTTAGGGTTAGGGTGTCTGGTGTCGGGTTAGGTTTAGGGATTCGGGTAAGTGTTAGGGTTAGGTTTTGTGTGTTGGGTTAGGGTTAGGGTTAGAGTTAGGGTGTCTGTTGATGGGTTAGGGTTAGGGTGTTTGATGTCAGGTTAGGGTTAAGGTTAGGGTTATGGTTATGGTTAGGTTTAGGGTTAGGGTTAGGGCATCTGCTGTCGGGTTAGGGTTAGGGGTTCGGGTAAGTGTTAGGGTTAGGTTTTGGGTGTTGGGTTAGGGTTAGGGTTAGGGTGTCTCTTGTCGGGTTAGGGTTAGGGTGAGGTTTAGGGTTAGGGTTTGGATGTCGGGTTAGAGTTGGGGTGTCTGCTGTCATGTTAGGGTTAGTGTTAGCGTTAGGATGTCGTGTTATGGTTAGGATTTGGCTTAGAGTTAGGGTTAGGTTTCGGGTGTTTGGTGTCGGGTTAGGGTTAGGGTTAGGGTAAGGCTTAACATGTTGGGTTAGGGTTAGGTTTAGTATGTCGTGTTAGGCTTAGGGTTAGGGTTAGGGTTAGTGTTGTGGATAGTGATAGCGTTAGGGTTAGGGTTAGGGTTAGTGTGTTAGGGTTAGGGTTAGGGTTAGGGATAGGGTTAGGGTTAGGGTTAGAGTGTCGGGTTAGGGTTAGGTTTTGGGTGTCGGTTTAGGGTTAGGGTTAGGGTGTCAGATTATGGTGTCGGGTTGGGTTCAGGGTTAGGGTTAGGGTGTCTGTTTAGTTTTAGGGTTAGTGTTAGGGTTATGGTTATGGTTATGGTGAGGGTTACGGCTTGGGTTAGGATTAGGATGTCGGGTTATTTTGTCAGGTTAGGGTGTCGGGTTAGCATTTCGGGTTAGGGTTAGGGTGTCAGGTAAGGGTTAGAGTTAGGGTTTGGTTGTTGGTTAGGTTGTCGGGTTAGATTGTCGTGTTAGCATGTCGAATTAGGGTTAGGGTGTCGTGTAAGGCTTAGGGTGAGTGTTAGGGTTTCGGGTTTGTGTGTCAGGTTAGGGTTAATGTTAGGGTGTCTGGTGTCATGTTAGGGTTATGGTTAGGGGTAGGGTGTCGCGTTAGGGTTAGGGTTAAGGTTAGGGTGTCGGTTTAGGGTTAGGGTTAGGGTAGGGATAGGGATAGAGTTAGGGTTAGGGTTAGGGTTAGGTCGGGTTAGGGTTAGGGTTAGGTTTGGGGTTAGGGTTAGTTTAAGGGTTAGTGTTTGGGTGTCGTGTTAGGGTTAGGGTTTGGGTGTCTGATATTGGGTTAGGCTTAGGGTGTTTGGTGTCGGGTTAGGGTTAAGGTTAGGGATAAGGTTAGGGTTAGGGTTAGGGTTAGTGTTTGGGTGTCGAGTTAGGGTTAGGGTTTGGGTGTCTGGTGTCAGGTTAGGGTTAGAGTTTGTGTGTCGGGATAGGTTGTCGTGTTAGGGTGTCCGGTTAGCATATAAGGTTATGGTCAGTGTGTCGTGTAAAGCTTAGGGTGAGGGTTAGGTTTAGGGTTGGCTGTCGGGTTAAGTTTAGCGTTAAGGTATCTGGTGTCGTGTTAGGGTTAGGGTTAGGATTAGGGTGTCGCGTTAGGGTTAGGATTAGGATAAGTGTGTCAGTTTAGGGTTAGGATGTCGAGTTAGGCTTAGGGTTAGGGTTAGGGTTTGGTTGTCAGGTTAGGGTTAGGGATAGGGTGTCTGGTGTCGGGTTAGGGTTAGGATTAGGTTTAGGGTTAGGGTTTGGGTGTCTGGTGTCGGGTTAGGGTTACAGTTTGGGTGTCGGGTTAGGTTGTCCGGCTAGGGTATCAGTTTAGCGTGTCAGGTTAGGGTTAGGGTTTCGGGTAAGTGTTAGCCTTAGCTTTTGGGTGTTGGGTTAGGGTTAGGGTTAGGTTGTCTGGTTAGTTTTAGGTTTAGTGTTAGGGTTATGGTCATGGTTATGGTGAGGGCTACGGCTTGGGTTAGGGTTAGGATGTCAAGTTAAGGTGTCGGGTTAGGGTGTCAGGTTAGGGTGTCGGGTTAGTGTGTTGGGTTAGGGTTAGGGTGTCAGGTAAGGGTTAGGGTTAGGGTTTGTGTGTCGGTTAGGATGTCGGGTTAGGGTGCCAGGTTAGCATGTCGGGTTAGGGTTAGGGTGTCGTGTAAGGCTTAGGGTGAGGGTTAGGGTTAGGGATTGTTTGTTGGGTTAGGGTTAGCGTTAGGGTGTCTGATGTCGTGTTAGGGTTAGGATTAGGGTGTCACGTTAGACTTAGGGTTAGGATAAGTGTGTCAGTATAGGTTTAGGGTGTCGAGTTAGGGTTGGGGTAGGGATAGTTTTAGAGTTAGGGTTAGGGTTAGTGTTGGGGGTAGGGTTAGGTTTTGGGTGTCGGGTTAGGGTTAGGGTTAGGGTGTCAGATTAGGGTCTCAGGTTGGGGTCAGGGTTAGGTTTAGGTTGTCTGGTTAGATTTAGGGTTAGTGTTAGGGTTAAGGTTATGGTTACGGTGAGGGTTACGGCTTGGGTTAGGATGTCGGGTTAAGGTGTCAGGTTAGGGTGTCGGGTTAGGGTGTTGGGTTAGCTTGTCAGGTTAGGGTTAGGGTGTCAGGTAAGGGTTAGGGTTAGGGTTTGGGTGTCGGTTAGGTTGTCAGGTTAGGGTGCTGGGTTAGCGTGTCGGGTTAGGGTTAGGGTGTTGTGTAAGGCTTAGGGTAAGGGTTAGGTTTTGGGTTTGTGTGTCGGGTTAGGGTGAATGTTAGGGTGTCTGGTGTCGTGTTAGGGTTAGGGTTAGGGATAGGGTGTTGCGTTAGGGTTAGGGTTTAGTTTAAGGTTTCGGTTTAGGGTTAGTGTTAGGGTAGGTATAGGGATAGGGTTAGGGTTAGGTTTAGGATTAGGTCGGGTTAGGGTTAGGGTGAGGGTTAGGGTTAGGGTTAGGGATAGGGTTAGGTTTAGGGTTACGGTGGGGTTAGGGTTAGTGTTAAGATTAGGGTTAGGGTTAGAGTTCGAGTGTCAGGTTAGCTTTAGGGTTAGGGTTATAGTTAGGGTTAGGGTTAGGTATAGGGTTAGGGTTAGTTTAGGGTTGGGATAGTGTTAGGGTAGGGATAGTTTTAGGGTTAGGTTTAGGATTAGAGTGTCGGGTTAGGGTTAGAGTTAGGCTTAGGGTTAGGGTTAGGTTAGGGTTAGGGTTAGGTTTATGGTTAGGGTTAGAGTGTCGGGTTAGCGTTAGGGTTAGGGTTAGAGTTAGGGTTAGGTTTAGGGATAGGTTTAGGGTTAGGTTTAGGGTTAGGGTTAGGGTTAGGGATAGGGTTAGGTTTAGGGTTACGGTGGGGTTAGGGTTAGGATTAGGGTTAGGGTTAGGGTTAGAGTGTCGGGTTAGCGTTAGTGGTAGCGTTAGAGTTAGGCTTTGGGTTAGGGATATGGGTTACGGTTAGGGTTAGGGTTTGGGTGTCGGTTAGGTTGTCGGGTTAGGGTGTCGTGTTAGCATGTTCTATTAGGGTTAGGGTTAGTGTTAGGGTTACGGTTAGGGTTAGGGTTAGGGTTAGGTTTAGGGTGTCTGGTGTCGGGTTAGGGTTAGGTTTAGGGCGTCTGCTGTCGGGTTAGGGTTAGGGTTTCAAATAAGTGTTATGGTTAGGTTTTGGGTGTTGGGTTACGGTTAGGGTTAGGGTTAGGGCGTCTGCTGTCGTGTTAGGGTTAGGGTTTCGGGTAAGTGTTAGGGTTAGGTTTTGGGTGTTGGGTTAGGGTTAGTGTTAGGGTTAGGGTATCGTGTTATGGTTAGGATTTGGGTTAGGGTTAGGGTTAGGGTTAGGGTGTTTGGAGTCGGGTTAGGTTTAGGGTTAGGGTAAGGGTTAGGCTTAACATGTTGGGTTAGGGTTAGGGTTACGGTTATGATTTGGGTTTGGGTGTTGGGTTAGGGTTAGGGTTAGGGTTAGGTCAGGTTAGGGTTAGGGTTAAGGTTAGGGTTAAGATTAGGGTTAGGGTTAGGGTTAGAGTGTCGGGTTAGCGTTAGGTTTATGGTTAAGGTTAGGTTTAGGGATAGGGTTAGGGTAGGGATAGTTTTAGGGTTAGGGTTAGAGTGTCGGGTTAGGGTTAGGTTTTGGGTGTCGGGTTAGGGTTAGGGTGTCAGATTAGGGTGTCAGGTTGGAGTCAGGGCTAGGGTTAGGGTGTCTGGTTAGTTTTAGGGTTTGTGTTAGGGTTATGGTTATGGTGAGTGTTACGGCTTGGGTTAGGGTTAGGATGTCAGGTTGGGGTGTCAGGTTAGTGTGTCGGGTTAGCGTGTCGGTTTAGGATTAGGGTGTCAGGTAAGGGTTAGGGTTAGGGTTTGGGTGTCAGTTAGGTTGTCGGGTTAGGGTGTCGGGTTAGCGTGTTCGATTAGGGTTAGGGTTAGTGTTAGGGTTACAGTTAGGGTTAGGGTTAGGATTAGGGTGTCTGCTGTCGGGTTAGGGTTAGGGTTTCGGGTAAGTCTTAGGGTTAGGTTTTGGGTGTTGGGTTAGGGTTACTGTTAGGGTGTCTATTGTCTGGTTAGGGTTAGGGTGAGGTTTAGGGTTAGGGTTTGGGTGTTGGGTTAGTCTTAACATGTTGGGTTGGGGTTAGGGTTAGGGATAGGGTTAGGGTAGGGATAGTTTTAGGGTTAGGGTTAGGGTTAGGGATAGGGTTAGGTTAGGGATAGTTTTAGGGTTAGGGTTAGGGTTAGGGTTAGAGTGTCGGGTTAGGTTTAGGGTTAGGGTTAGGGTTAGTGTTGTGGATAGGGATAGCGTTAGGGTTAGGGTTAGGTTTAGGGTTAGGGATAGGGTTAGGGTTAGGGTTAGGTTAGGGTTAGGGTTAGGTATAGTGTTAGGGTAGGGATATTTTTAGGGTTAGGGTTAGAGTGTCGGGTTAGTGTTAGATTTTGGGTGTCAGTTTAGGGTTAGGGTTAGGGTTAGTGTGTCCGATTATGGAGTCAGGTTGGCTTCAGGGTTAGGGTTATGGTGTCTGGTTAGTTTTAGGTTTAGTGTGAAGGGTTATGGTTATGGTTATGGTGAGGGTTATGACTTGGGTTAGGGTTACGATGCCGGGTTATGGTGTCGGGTTGGCATGTCGGGTTAGGGTTAGGGTGTCAGGTAAGGGTTAGGGTTAGAGTTTGGGTGTCGGTTAGGTTGTCGGGTTAGATTGTCGGGTTAGCGTGTCAGATTAGGGTTAGGGTCTCATGTAAGGCTTAGGGTGAGGGTTAGGGTTTTGGGTTTGTGTGTCGGGTTAGGGTTAATGTTAGGGTGTCTGGTGTCATGTTTGGGTTAGGGTTAATGTTAGGGTGTCTGGTGTCATGTTAGGATTAGGGTTAGGGGTAGGGTGTCGGTTTAGGGTTAGTGTTAGGGTAGGGATAGGGATAGGGTTAGGGTTACGGTTATGGTTCGGGTTTGGGTGTCGGGTTAGGGTTAGTGTTAGGGTTAGGGTTAGGTCAGGTTAGGGTTAGGGTTTGGGTTAGGGTTAGGGTTATGGTTAGGGTTAGGTTTAGGGTTTGGGTTAGGTTTAGTGTTAGGGTTAGGGTTAGGGTTAGGTTTAGGGTTAGTGTTTGGGTGTCTTGTTAGGGTTGGGGTTTGGGTGTCTGGTGTCGGGTTGGGGTCAGGGTTAGGGTTAGGGTGTCTGGTTAGTTTTAGGGTTAGTGTTAGGGTTATGGTTATGGTTATGGTGAGGGTTACAGCTTGGGTTAGGATTAGGATGTCGGGTTAGGGTGTCGGGTTAACGTGTCGGGTTAGGGTTAGGGTGTCAGGTAAGGGTTAGGGTTAGGTTAGGGTTAGGGTTAGGGTGTCTGGTGTCGGGTTAGGGTTACGGTTTCGGGTAAGTGTTATGGTTAGGGTTTTTTTGTTGGGTTAGGGTTAGTGTGTTAGGGTTAGGGTTATGGTTAGCGTTAGGGTTAGGTTTAGTGTTAGGGATAGGGTTAGGGTTAGGGTTAGGTTAGGGTTAGTGTTAGGGTTAGGTATAGGGTTAGGGTAGGGATAGTTTTAAGGTTCGGGTTAGAGTGTTGGGTTAGGGTTAGGTTTTGGGTGTCGGTTTAGGGTTAGGGTTAGGGTTAGGGTGTCAGATTATGGTGTCGGGTTGGGTTCAGGTTTAGGGTTAGGGTGTCTGGTTAGTTTGGGGGTTAATGTTAGGGTTATGGTTATGGTTATGGTGAGGGTTATGGCTTCGGTTAGGGTTAGGATGTCGGGTTAGCGTGTCGGGTTAGGGTGTTGGGTTAGCGTGTTGGCTGAGGGTTAGGGTGTCAGGTAAGGGTTTGGGTTAGTGTTTGGGTGTCGGTTAGGTTTTCGGGTTAGATTATTGGGTTAGCATGTCGGATTAGGGTTAGGGTGTCATGTAAGGCTTAGGATGAGGTTTAGTGTTAGGGTTTGTGTGTCGGGGAAGGGTTAGCGTTAGGGTGTCTGGTGTCGTGTTAGGGTTAGGGTTAGGATTAGGGTGTCGCGTTAGAGTTAGGGTTAGGATAAGTGTGTCAATATAGGTTTAGGGTGTAGAGTTAGGGTTAGGGTTAGGGGTAGGGGTAGGGATAGGTTTAGGGTTAGGTTTAGGGTTAGAGTGTTAGGTTTGGGATAGGTTTAGGGTTAGGGATAGGTTTAGCGTTAGGTTTAGGGTTTGGATTCAGGGTAGGTTTTGGGTGTAGGGTTAGGGTTACGGTTAGGCGTAGGGTTAGGTTATCGTGTTAGGTTTAGTGGTAGGGTTAGGGTTAGGGTTAGGGATAGTTTTAAGGTTAGGGTTAGGGTTAGAGTGTCGGGTTAGGGTTAGGTTTGGTTTAGGGTTAGGTGTATGGTTAGGGTTAGTGTAAGGGTTAGGTTTAGGGTGTCAGATTAGGTTTAGGGTTAGGGTGTCAGGTAAGGGTTAGGGTTAAGGTTTGAGTGTCAGTTAGGTTGTTGGGTTAGGGTGTCGGATTAGAGAGTCGGGTTAGGGTTAGGGTGTCATGTAAAGCTTAGGGTGAGGGTTAGGTTTTGGGTTTGTGTGTCGGGTTAGAGTGAATGTTAGGGTGTCTGGTGTCGTGTTAGGGTTAGGGGTAGGGTGTCGCATTAGGGTTAGGGTTAAGGTTAGGGTGTCGGTTTAGGGTTAGTGTTAGGGTAGGGATAGGGATAGGGTTAGCGTTAAGGTTAGGGTTAGGGTTAGGTTGGGTTAGGGTTAGGGTGAGGGTTAGGGTTAGGGTTAGGGTTTGAGTTAGGGTCAAGGTAGGGTTAGGGTTAGGGATAGGGTTAGGGTTAGTGTTAGGGTTATGGTTAGGTTAGGGTTAGGATTAGGGTTAGCGTTAGGGTGTCGGGTTAGGGTTAGGTACAGGGTGTCGGGTTGGAGTTTCGAGTTATGTTTTGGGTGTCATATTAGGGTGTCGGGTTAGGTTTAAGGTTAGGGTGTCATGTTAGTTTTAGGCTTAGGGTTAGGGTTAGGGTTAGGTTTAGGGTTAGTGTTTGGGTGTCCGGTAAGTGTTAGGGTGGGTGTTAAGGTTAGGGTAAGGGTTAGGGTTAAGTTTACGGCTTGGGTTAGGGTTAGGATATCGGGTTAGGTTGTTGGTTTAGGGTTAGGGTTAGGGTTAGGTTAGGGTGTCTGTTGTCAGGTTAGGGTTAGGGTTAGTGTTAGTGTGTTAGGCTTAGGGTTAGGGTTAGGGTTCGGGATAGGGTTAGGGTAAGGGTTATGGTTAGGTTAGGGTTAGGTTTAGGGTTAGGGTTAGGGAAGCGTTAGTGTTAGGGATAGGGTTAGGGTTGGTTTTAGGGCTAGGGTTAGGGTTACAGTTAGGGTTAGGGTTAGCGTGGTGGGATAGGGCTTGTGTCAGCCTTAGGGATTCGGGTTAGGGTGTCGGGGTAGCATGTCGTGTTAAGGTTAGGGTGACAGGTAAGGCTTAGGGTGAGGGCTGGGTTAGGATTTGGGTGTCGAGTTAGGATTAGGGTTAGGTTGACTGGTGTCGGGTTAGGGTTAGGTTTAGGGTGTCAGGTTATGGTGTCGGGTTAGGGGTAGGGTGTCACGTGAGTGTTAGGGTGTCAAGTTACGGTTACGGCTAGGGTTTGGGTTACAGTTGGGTTAGGGTTAGGGTTAAGGTTAGGGTTTGTGTGTCAGGTCACGGTGTTAGGTAAGGCTCAGGGTTAGGTTTAGGCTGTCGGGTTAAGGTGTCGGGTTAGGGCTTGGGTTAGCGTTAGGGTGTCGTGTTAGGGTTAGGGTATCGCGTTAGGGATAGGGTTTGGGTTAGGCTTACGGTTAGGGTTAGGGTTAAGGTTAGGATATCGGGTTAGTCTTAGAGTTAGGGTTAGGGTTATGGTTAGGGTGTCTGGTTTCGGTTTAGTGTTAGGGTGTCGTTTTAGGGTTAGGGTTACGGTTAGGGATAGGGTGTCAGGTTAGGGCTTGGGTTAGGGTTAAGTTGTCGTGTTAGGGTTAGGGTTAGGGTTAGGTTTAGGGTGTCACGTTAGGGTTAGGGTTAGGGTGTCGTGTTAGGTTTAGGGTTAGGGTTAGGGTGTCGGGTTAGGGTGTTGAATTAGCATGTCGTGTTATGGTGTCAGGTTACGGTTAGGGTGTTGGGCTAGGGTTAGACTTAGGGTGTCGGGTTAGGGTTAGGGTGTCAGATTAGGGTGTCGGGTTGGGGTCAGTGTTAGGGTTAGGGTGTCTGGTTAGTGTTATGGTTATGGTTATGGTGAGGGTTATGGCTTGGGTTAGGGTTAGGATGTCTGGTTAGCGTGTCGGGTTAGCGTGTCAGGTTAGGGTTAGGGTGTCAGGTAAGGGTTAGGGTTAGGGTTTGGGTGTCGGTTATGTTTTCGGGTTAGGGTGTCAGGTTAGCGTGTCAGATTAGCGTTAGTGTGTCGTGTAAGGCTCAGGGTGAGGGTTAGGGTTTCGGGTTTCTGTGTCGGGTTAGGGTTAATGTTAGGGTGTCTGGTGCCGTGTTAGGGTTAGGGTTTGGGTGTCAGGTTAGGGTTAGGGATAGGGTGTCGGGTTAGGGTTAGGGTGTCGTGTAAGGCTTAGGCTGAGGGTTAGGGTTAGGGTTGGCTGTCAGGTTAAGTTTAGCGTTAGAGTGTCTGGTGTCTTGTTATGGTTAGGGTTAGGATTAGGGTGTCACGTTAGCGTTAGGATTTGGATAAGTGTGTCGGTTTAGGGATAGGGTGTCGAGTTAGGCTTAAGGTTAGGGTTTGGTTGTCAGGTTAGGGTTAGGGATAGGGTGTCTGGTGTCAGGTTAGGGTTAGGGTTAGGGTTAGGGATAGGGTTAGGGTTACAAATAGGGATAGGGTTAGGGTTAGGGTTAGTGTTAGGGTTAGGGATAGGGTTTGGATTAGGGTTAGGATTAGGGTTAGGGTTCGGTTAGGGTTAGGTTGTCGCGTTATTGTTATGGTTAGGGTGTCGTGTTATGATGTCGTGTTAGCGTTAGGGTTAGGGTTACTGTTAGGATATTGGGTTAGGGGTAGGGGTAGGGGTAGGGTGTCAGATTAGGGTTAGGGTTACGCTTAGGGTGTCGGGTTAGGTTTAAGGCTAGGGTGTCGTTTTAGGGCTAGGGTTAGGGTTCTGTGTAGGGTTTGGGTGTCATGTTAGGTTTGGGGTTAGTGTGTCTGGTGTCGGGGTAGAGTTAGGGTTAGTGTGTCGGGTTAGGGTTAGGGTTAGAGTGTCGGGTTAGGATTAGGGTGTCTGGTTAGGGCTTGGTTTAGGGTTAGGGTTAGGGTGCCGTGTTCGATATAGGGTTAGGGTTAGGGTGTTGGGTTAGTTTGTCGGGTTAGTGTGTCGGGTTAGCGTGTCGGGTTAGGGCTAGGGTTTCGTGTAAGGCTTAGGTTGAAGGTTAGGATTAGGGTTAGGGTGTTGTGTTATGGGTAGGGTTACGTTTAGGGTGTCGGTTTAGGGTTATGATGTCGAGTTAGGGTTTAGGTTAGGGTTAAAGATAGGGATAGGTTTAGGGTTAGATTTAGGGTTAGGGTTAGAGTGTCACGTTAGTGTTAGGGTTAGGGATAGGTTTAGCGTTAGGTTTAGGGTTAGGGTTAGGGTTTGGGTGTTTTGTTAGGGTTAGGGATAGGGTGTCTGGTGTCAGGTTAGGGTTAAGGTGTCTATTGAGTGTTAGGGTGTCAAGTTACGGTTAGGGATAGGGTTAGGGTTACGGTTAGGTTTAGGGTTAGGTTTAGGGTTAGGGTTAGGGTTTGGGTGTCTGGTTAGGGTGTCTTGTTAGGGTTATTGTTAGGGTTAGGGTTAAGTTTAGGAATAGTGTGTCAGTTTAGGGTGTCATGTAAGGGTTAGGGTTAGGGTGTCGTGTTAGGGTGTCAGGTTAGGGCTTGGGTTAGGGTTAGAGTGTCATGTTACAGTTAGATTTAGGGTTAGAGTGTCGCGTTAGGGTTAGGGTGTCGTGTTAGGTTTAGTGTTAGGGTTAGTGTTAGGATATTGGGCTAGGGTTAGGGTTAGGGTTAGGGTTACGGTGTCTGGTGTCGGGATAGGTTTAGGGTTAGTGTGTCATGTTAGGCTTAGGGTTAGGGTTAGGGTTAGGGTTAGGGATAGGGATAGGGATAGGGTTAGGGTTAGGGATAGGGATAGGGATAGGGATAGGGTTAGGGTTAGGGTTAGGGATAGGGTTAGGTTTAGGGTTAGGGTTAAGGTTAGGTATAGGGTTAGGATTTAGGTGTCGTTTTAGGGTTAGGGTGTCTCATGTCGTGTTGGGGTTAGGGTTAGGGTGTCAGATTAGGGTGTCGGATTAGGGCCAGGGTTAGGGGTAGGGTGTCCGGTTAGTGTTAAGGTTAGTGTTAGGGTTAGGGTTAAGTTTAGGGTTAGTGTTACAAATTGGGATAGGGTTAGGGTTAGGGTTAGGGTTACGGTGTCTGGTGTCTGGATAGGGTTAGGGTTAGTGTGTCACTTTAGGGTTAGGGTTAGGGTTAGTGTTACGGATAGAGATAGGATTACGGTTAGTTTTTGGGTTTCGGTTAGGGTTAGGGTTAGGGTTCGTGTTAGGGTTAGGGTGTCGGTTTAGGGCTTGGGTTAGGGTTAGGGTGTCGGGTTAGTTTGTCAGGTTTGGGTGTCGGGTTAGGTTTAGGGTGTCTGGTTTCGGGTTAGGGTTAGGGTTAGGTTTCGAGTTAGGGTTAGGGTAGCGTGTTAGGGCTTGTGTTAGGGTTAGGGTGTCGGGTTAGGTTGTCAGGTTAGGGTGTCGTGTAAGGCTTAGGGAGAGGGTTAAGGTTAGGATTTGGGTGTCGGGTTAGGGTTAGGGTTAGGGTTAGGGTGTCTGGTGTCATGTTAGGGTTAGGGTTAGGGTTAGGTGTCGTGTTAGGGTTAGGGTGTCGGTATAGGGTTAGGGTGTCGAGTTAGGTTTAGGGTTAGGAATAGGGATAGGGTTAGGGTTAAGGTTAGGATTTGGGTGTCGGGTTAGGGTTAGGGTGTCTGGTGTCATGTTAGGGTTAGGGTTATGGTGTAGTGTTAGGGTTAGGGTTAGGTATAGGGAGAGGGTTAGGGTTAGGGTTAGGTTTAGGGTTACGGATAAGGTTAGGTATAGGGTTAGGGTTTGGGTGTCATGTTAGGGTTAGGGTGTCTCGTGTCGTGTTGGGGTTAGGGTTAGGATTAGGGTGTCCGATTATTGTTAGGTTAGGGTTCGGGTTAGGGTTAGGGTGGCGGGTTAGGGCTTGGATTATCATTAAGGTGACGGGTTCGGTGTCAGATTGCGGTTAGGGTGTCGGGTTACGGTTAGGCTTAGGGTGTCGGGTTAGGGTGTCGGGTTAGCGTTAGGGTGTCAGATTAGGGTGTCGGATTAGGGTCAGGGTTAGGGTTAGGGTGTCCGGTTAGTGTTAGGGTTAGGGTTACAAATAGGGATAGGGCTAGGGTTTGGGTGTCGTGTTAGGGTTAGGGTGTCTCGTGTTGTGTAGGGGTTAGGGTTAGGGTTAGAGTGTCCAGTTAGTGTTAGATTAGGGTTAGGGTTAGGGTGGCTTGTTAGGGCTTGGATTAGGGTTAGGGTGTTGGGTTAGTGTCTCGGATTGGTGTTAGGGTGTCAGATTAGGGTGTTGGGTTACGGTTAGGCTTAGGGTGTCAGGTTAGGGTTAGGGTGTCAGATTAGGGTGTCTGATTAGGGTCAGGGTTAGTGTTAGGGTGTCCGGTTAGTGTTAGGGTTAGGGTTAGAGTTAGGGTTAAGTTTAGGGTTAGAGTTACAAATAGGGATAGGGTTAGGGTTAGGGTTACGGTTAGTGTTACGGTTAGGGTTAGGGATAGGGTTAGGATTACGAATAGGGATAGGGTTAGGGTTAGGGTTAGGGTTAGGGTTATGGATAGGGTTAGGGTTACGGATAGGTTTAGAGTTAGGGTGTCATGTTACGGTGTCTGGTAAGGGTCAGGGTTCGGGTTAGGGTGTCGGGTTCTGGTGTCGGGTTAGGGCTTAAGTAGGGTTAGGGTGTCGTGTTAGGGTTAGCGTTAGGCTTAGGGTGTCGGGTTAGGTTTAAGGTTAGGATGTCGTGTTAGGGTGTCGTGTTAGGGTTAGGGATAGGGTTTGGGTGTCTTGTTAGGGTTAGGGTTAGTGTGTATGGTGTTGGGTTAGAGTTAGGGTTAGTGTGTCAGGTTAGGGTTAGGGTGAGAGTGTTGGGTTAAGGTTAGGGTGTCGCAATAGGGTTAGGGTTAGGGTTTCGTGTTAGGTTTAGGGTTAGGACTAGGGTTAGGGTTAGGGTGTTGGGTTAGGTTGTTGGGTTCGGGTGTCGGGTTAGCGTGTCGGGTTAGGCTTAGGGTTTTGTGTAAGGCTTAGTTTGAGGGTTAGGTTTAGGGTTAGGGTGTTGCATTAGGGGTAGAGTTAGGTTTAGGGTGTCTGTTTAGGGTTATGGTGTCGAGTTAGGGTTAGGGTTAGTGATAGGGATAGGTTTTGGTTTAGGGTTAGGTTTAGGGTTAGAGTGTCAAGTTAGGCTTAGGGATAGGTTTAGCGTAAGGTTTAGTGTTTGGGTGTCACGTTAGTGTTAGGGTTAGGGTGTCTGGTGTCGGGTTAGGGTTAGTGTGTCGGGTTAGGGTTAAGGTGTCGGGTGTTGGTTAGGTTTTCGGGTTAGGGTTAGGGTGTTGGATTAGGGTTAGGGTTAGGTTTAGGGTGTCGGGTTAGGGTGTCGGGTTAGGGTTAGAGTGTCTCGTGAGTGTTAGGGTGTCAAGTGATGGTTAGGGCTAGGGTTAGGGTTACGATTAGGTTTATGATTAGGTTTAGGGTTAGGATTAGGGTTTGGGTGTCTGGTTAGGGTGTCTGGTGTTTGGGTTAGGGTTAGGGTTAGGGTTAAGTTTAGGGATAGTGTTTCAGTTTAGGTTGTCACGTAAGGGTCAGGGTTAGGGTTAGGGTTTTGGGTTAGGGTTAGTTTCAGGGTTAGGGTGTCGCATTAGGGTTAGGGTTAGGGTGTTGTGTTAGGTTTAGGGTTACGGTTAGGGTTAGTGTTACGGATAGAGATAGGGTTAGGGTTAGTGTTAGGGTTACGGTTAGAGTTAGGGTTAGGGTTCGGGTTAGGGTTAGGGTGTCTGGTGCCATGTTATTGTTAATGTTAGGTCTCGCGTTAGGGTTAGGGTGTCGGTATAGGGTTAGGGTGTCAAGTTAGGGTTAGGGATAGGAATAGGGTTAGGGTTAAGTTTATGGTTTGGGTGTCGGGTTAGGGTTAGGGTTATGGTGTCTGGTGTCCTGTTAGGTTTAGGGTTAGGGTTAGAGTGTCATGTTAGCATTAGGATGTCGTTATAGGGTTAGGTTGTCAAGTTAGGGTTAGGGTTAGCTATAGGGATAGGTTTAGGGTTAGGGTTAGGGTTTGGGTGTCGGGTTAGGGTTAGGGTTAGGGTGTCTGGTGTCAGGTTAGGGTAAGGGTTAGGGTTAGGGTTAGGGTTTGGGTGTCAGGTTAGGGTAAGGGTTGGGGTGTCTGATGTCGAGTTAGGGTTAGGGTTAGGGTGTCGTGTTAGGGTGTCGTGTTAAGGTGTCGTGTTAGGGATAGGGTTAGGTTTAGGGTTAGGGATAGGATTAGGTTTATGGATAGGGTTAGGGTTAGGGTTAGGGTTGGGGTTTGGGTCTCGTGCTAGGGTTAGGGTTAGGGTTAGGGTCAGGGTTTGGGTCTCATATTAGGTTTAGCGTGTCTCGTGTCGGGTTGGGTTTGGGTTATGGTTAGGGTGCTGGATTAGGGTTAGGGTTCGGTTTAGGTTGTTGGGTTAGGATGTCGGGTTAGGGTTATGGTGTCATGTGAGTGTTAGGGTGTCAAGTTACGGTTTAGGCTAGGGTAAGGTTTATGGTTTGGTTTAGGGTTAGGGTTAGGTTTAGAGTTTGTGTGTCTGATTATGGTGCCTGGTGTCAGATGAGGGTTAGGGTTAGGGTGTCATGTTAGGGTGTCAGGTAAGGGTCAGGGTGTCGGGTTAGGGTGTCGGGTTAGGGTGTTGGGTTAGGGCTAGGGTTAGTGTTAGGGTGTCGTGTTAGGGTTAGCGTTAGGGTGTCGCATTAGTGTTATGGTTAGGGTGTTGTGTTAGGGTTAGGGTTAGGGTTAGGGTTAGTGTTAGGATATCGGGTTAGGGTTAGGGTATCGCTTTAGGTTTAGGGTTAGGGTGTCGTGTTAGGGTGTCAGGTGATGGGTAGGTTGCGGGGTTAGGTTTAGGGTTAGGGTTAGGGTGTTGGGTTTGGATGTCGGTTAGGGTTAGGCTGTCGCGTGAGTGTTAAATTGTCAAGTTACCTTTAGGGCTAGGGTTAGGGTTACGGTTTGGTAAGGGTTACCCTTAGAGTTAGGGTTTGGGTGTCTGGTTAGTGTCTCTGGTGTCGGGTTAGTGTAAGGGTTAGGGTGTCATGTTATGGTGTCAGGTAAGGGTGAGTGTTAGGGTTAGGATGTCAGGTTAGGGTGTCGGGTTAGGGATTGGGTTAGGGTGTTGTGTTAGTGATAGGGTTAGGGTTAGGGTTAGGATATCGGGTTAGGGTTAGGGTGTCTGGTGTCAGGTTAGGGTTAGGGTCAGGCTTAGGGTGTCGGGTTAGTTTTAAGGTTAGGGTGTCATTTTAGGGCTAGGGTTAGGGTTAGGCTTGGGGTTAGGGTTACGAAGAGGGATAGGGTTAGGGTTAGGGTTATGGTTAGGGATTAGGGTTAAGGATAGGGTTAGGGTTACAAATAGGGATAGGGTTAGGGTTAGGGAATAGGGTTAGGGTTAGGGATAGGGTTAGGGTTAGGGTGTCTTGTTAGGGTGTATGGTAAGGGTTAGGGTTAGGGTTAGGTTTAGGGATAGTGTTAGGGTTACGAATAGGGATAGGGTTAGGGTTAGGGTTAGGGATTAGGGTTAGGGATAGGGTTAGGGTTATGAATAGGGATAGGGTTAGGGTTAGGGATTGGGTTCGGTTTACGAATAGGGTTAGGGTTAGGGATAGGGTTAGGGTTAGGGATTAGTGTTAGGGTTAGGGTTAGCGATAGGGTTAGGGTTAGGGTGTCATGTTAGGGTGTATGGTAAGGGTCAGGGTTAGGGTTAGGGTTAGGGTTAGAGTGTTGGGTTAGGTTGTCAGGTTATGGTGTCCAGTTAGCATGTCAGGTTAGGGTTAGGGTTTCGTGTACGGCTTAGGTTGAGGGTTAGGGTTAGGGGTAGGGGTAGAGTTAGGTTTAGGGTGTCAGTTTAGGGTTATGATGTCGAGTTAGGGTTAGGGTTAGGGTTAGCGATAGGGTTAGGTTTAGGTTTCGGGTTATGGTTAGGGTAGCGTGTTAGGGCTTGGGTTAGGGTTAGGGTGTCGGATTAGGTTGACGCGTTACAGTTTCGGGTTAGGGTTAGGGTGTCATGTAAGGCTTAGGTTGAGGGTTAAGTTTAGGGTTAGGGTTAGGGTTAGGGTGTATGGTGTCATGTTAGGGTTAGGGTTAGGTGTCGCGTTAGGGTTAGTGTGTAGGTATAGGGTTAGAGTATCAAGTTAGGGTAAGAGTTAGGGATAGGGATAGGGTTAGGGTTAAGTTTAGGGTTTGGGTGTTGGGTTAGGGTTAGGGTTATGGTGTCTGGTGTCGGGTTAGTGTTAGGGTGAGGGTTAGGGTTTGGATTAGGGTTAGGGTTATGTTGTAGTGTTAAGGTTAGGGTTAGGGTTAGTGTTAGGGATAGGGATAGGGTTAGGGTTAGGGTTAGGGTTAAGGTTAGATATAGAGTTAGGGTTTGGGTGTCATTTTAGGGTTAGAGTATCTCGTGTCGTGTTGGGGTTAGGGATAGGGGTAAGTTTAGGGTTAGGGTTGCAAATAGGGATAGGGTTAGGGTTAGGGTTAGGGTTATGGTTAGCGATTAGAGTTAGGGATAGGGTTTGGGTTAGGTTTAGGGTTAGGGTTAGGTTTAGGTATTAGGATTAGGGTTAGGGTTAGGGATAGGGTTAGGGTTAGGTTAGGGTTAGGGTTAGGGTGTCATGTTAGGGTGTCTGGTAAGGGTCAGTGTTCGGGTTAGGGTGTTGGTTTCGTGTGTCGCGTTAGGACTTGAGTTAGGGTTAGGGTGTCGTGTTAGGGTTAAGGGTTCGGTTAGCGTTGCTGCTGCTAAGTCGCTTCAGTCGTGTCCGACTCTGTGAGACCCCATGGACGGCAGCTCACCAGGCTCTGCCATCCCTAGGATTCTCCAGGCAAGAATACTGGAGTGGACTGCCATTTCCTTCAGTTAGCGTTAGGGTGTCGCATTAGTGGTAGGGTTAGGGTGTCATGTTACGGTGTCAGGTTAGAGTTAGGGTTAGGGTTAGTGTTATGATATTGGGTTAGGGTTAGGGTGTCGGGTTAGGGTTAGGGTTAGGCCTAGGGTGTCGGGTTAGGTTTAAGTTTAAGGTGTCGTTTTAGGGCTAGGGTTAGGGTTAGGGTTAGGGTTTGTTTGTCTTGTTAGGGTTACGGTTAGTGTGTCGGGTTAGGGTTAGGGTTAGAGTGTCGGGTTTGGGTGTCTGGTTAGCGTGTCGGGTTAGGGTTACATTTTCGTGTAAGGCTTAGGTTGAGGGTTAGGGTTAGGGTGCTGCGTTAGGGGTAGTGTTAGGTTTAGGGTGTCTGTTTAGGGTAATGGTGTCGAGATAGGGTTAGGATTAGTGATAGGGATAGGTTTAGGGTTAGGGTTAGAGTGTCACGTTAGGGTTAGGGTTAGTGTTAGGGATAGGTTTAGCGTTAGGGTTAGATTTGGGGTTAGGGTTAGTGTGTCAGTTTAGGGTTAGGATTGGGGTGTCTGGTGTCGGGTTAGGGTTAGAGTTAAGGTGTCATGTTAGGGTTAGTGTTAGGGATAGGGTTAGGGTTTGGGTCTCGTGTTAGGTTTAGGATGTCTCGTGTTGGGTTGGGTTAGGGTTAGGGTTATGTTCAGGGTTAGGGTTAGGGTGTCTGGTTCAGGTGTCGGGTTAGGGCTTGGGTTAGGGTTAGGGTTTGGTTAGGGTTAGGGTGTCGCATTAGTGTTAGGGTTAGGGTGTCGTGTTACGGTGTTGTGTTAGGGTTAGGGTTAGGCTTAGTGTTAGGATATCAGGTTAGGGTTAGGGTTAGGGTGTCTGGTGTCGGGTTAGGGTTAGGGTTAGACTTAGGGTGTCAGGTTAGGTTTAAGGTTAGGGTGTTGTTTTAGGGCTAGGGTTAGGATTAGGCTTAGGGTTAGAGTTACCAGTAGGGATAGGGTTAGGGTTAGGGTTGTGGTTAGGGTTAGGGATTAGGGTTAGGCATAGGGTTAGGATTAAGAATGGGGATAGGGTTAGGGTTAGGGTTAGGGATTAGGGTTAGGGTTAGGGTTAGGGATATAGTTAGGTTTAGGTTAGGGTTAGGGTTAGGGTGTCATGTTAGGGTGTCTGGTAAGGGTCAGGATTAGGGTTAGGGTGTCGGGTTCGGGTGTCAGGTTAGGACTTGAGTTAGGGTTATGGTTCGGTTAGTGTTAGGGTGTCGCGTTAGTGGTAGGGTTAGCGTGTCATGTTACAGTGTCATGTTAGGGTTAGGGTTAGGATTAGTTTTATGATATCAGGTTAGGGTTAGGGTTAGGGTTAGGCTTAGGGTTAGGCTTAGTGTGTTGGGTTAGGATTAAGGTTATGGTGTCGTTTTAGGGCTAGGGTTAGGGTTAGGGTTAGGGTTTGGGTGTATTGTTAGGGTTAGGGTTAGTGTGTATGGTGTCGGATTAGAGTTAGGGTTAGTGTGTCGTGTTAGGTTTAGGGTTAGAGCTAGGGTTAGGGTCAGGGTGTTGGGACAGGTTGTCGGGTTAGGGTGTCGGGTTAGCGTGTCGGGTTAGGGTGTTGGGTTAGGGCTTGGGTTAGGTTTAGGGTGTCGTGTTAGGGTTAGCGTTAGGGTGTCGCATTAGTGTTATGGTTAGGGTGCCGTGTTAGGGTGTCGTGTTAGGGTTAGGTTTAGGGTTAGTAGTAGGATATCGGGTTAGTGTTAGGGTTAGGGTGTCGGGTTAGGATGTCAGTTAGGGTTAGGCTGTTGCGTGAGTGTTAAATTGTCAAGTTACCTTTAGGGCTAGGACTAGGTTTACGGTTTGGTTAGGGTTACCCTTAGAGTTAGGGTTTGGGTGTCTGGTTCGTGTGTCTGGTGTGGGGTTAGGGTTAGGGTGTCGGGTTAGGGTGTCATGTTATGGTGTCAGGTAAGGGTCAGGGTTAGGGTTAGGATGTAGGGTTAGGGTGTCGGGTTAGGGATTGGGTTAGGGTTAGGGTGTCGTGTTAGTGATAGGGTTAGGGTTACGGTGTCGTGTTAGGGTTAGTTTCAGGTTTATGGTGTCGCGTTAGGGTTAGGGTTAGGGTGTCATGTTAGGTTTAGGGTTAGGGTTAGGGTTAGTGTTATGGATAGAGATAGGGTTAGGGTTAGTGTTAGGGTTAGGGTTCGTGTTAGGGTTAGGTATAGGGTGTCTGGTTAGGGTGTCGGGTTAGGGTTTCGGGTTAGAGTGTCGGGTTAGGGTTAGGATTAGGGTTAGGGTTAGGGTTAGGGATAGGGTGTCTGGTTAGGGTGTCGGGTTAGGGTTAGGGTTAGGGTTATTGTTAGGGTGTCGGGTTAAGGTGTCTGGTTAGGGTTAGGGTGTTGGGTTAGAGTGTTGTGTTACGGTGTCGTGTTAGTGTGTCAGGTTAGGGTTTAGGTTTAGGGTTAGGATTAGAGTTAGTGTAAGGGTTAGGGTTGTGTTAGGGTTAAGGTTAGGGTTAGGGTTGGGACTAAGGTTACGTTGTCGGGTTAGGTTTAGCGTTAGGGTTAGGGTGTCGGGATAGGAAGTGGAGTTAGGGTGTCGGGTTAGGTTTAGGGTTAGGGTTAGTGTTATGGTTAGGGTGTCGGGTTAGGTTGTCGGGTTAGGGTTAGCGTTAGGGTTTCGGGTTAGGCTTAGGGTTAGTGTCAGGGTTTTGGTTAGGATTAGTTTAGATTATTGTTGTGTTATGTTTATGGTTGGATTTGGTTTGGGTTAGGGTTAGGGTTACCTTTAGGGTTTGGTTAGTTTCAGAGTAAGAGTAAGTTTTATGTTTGGGATAGGGTTACAGTTATGGTTATTGTTGGGGTTAGTGTTAGGGGTAGTGCTATAGCTAGTGTTGGGGTTAGTGTAACGTTTAAAGTTAGGTTTAGGGATTATGGATAGGGTTATGGTTAGAGTTAGTGGTTAGGGTTAATATTAGGGTTAGGGTTGGGGTTAGGGGTTAGGGTTAGGGTTTGGGTTAGTGTAAGGGGTTAGGATTAGAGTTAGGGGTTCAGGTTCATAGTTAGTGTTAGGGTAAGGAGTTAGGATTAGGCTTAGGTTTGGGTTAGGGTTGGGTTAGGGTTAGGGTTAGGTTGGTTTAGCGTTGGGTTATGGTTCAGGTTGGGTTCGGGTTGGGTTATGGTTAGCGTTAGGTTTAGGGTTTGGTTAGGTTTAGAGTAATTGTTAGTTTTAGGATTGGATTAGGGTTAGGGTTAAATTTAGTGTTTGGGTTAGTGATAAGGTTAGGGCTATGGTTAGTGTTGGGGATAGAGTTAGGTTCAGGGTTAGGTTTATGGTGTACGGTTAGGATAAGGGTTAGTTTTAGGGTTAGGTTTATGATTAGGATTAGTGTTAGGTGTTAGAGTTAGGTTTAGGGTTAGTTTTAGGTTTCTGGTTGGTGATGGGTTTGGGCTTGGGGTTAGGGTTAGTGCTATGTTTGGCATTAGGATTAGGGTTAGGGTTAGTGTTAGAGGTAGGGTTAGGTGTAGGATTAGGGTTAGAGTTAGGTTAGGGTTAGGGCTAGGTTATGGTTAGAGTTAGGGTTGGGGTTGAAGTTGGGGTTAGATTTAGGCTTAGGGTTAGGTTTAGGGTTTACGGTTAATGTTAGGTTTAGGGTTAGTTTTAGTGTTAGGATTAGGATTAGGGTTAGGGTAAGAGTTAGTTTTAGATTAGGTTTAGGGTTAGGGTTAGGGTTAAGATTATTTTTAGAGTTAGGGGTTATGGTTAGTGTTAAACTTAGGGTTAGTTTTAGGGTTAGGGTTAGGGTTACTTTTAGGGTTAGGTTTGAGTTAGGGTTAGGGTTAGGTTTAGGTTTAGGTATGGGTTTGGATTTGGGGTTAAGGTTAGCGTTAGGGTTAGGGTTGAGTCAGAGTTAGGGTTAGGGTTGGGGTTTGGGTTGGGATTGGGATTAGAGTTGTGTTAGCGTCAGGGTTAGTGTTAGGTTTGGGGATGAGCTTGGGGTCAGGGTTAAGGTTAAGCTTAGGGTTAGGTTTAGGTTTAGGTTTAGAGTAAGGTTTAGGTTTAAGGTTGGGGTAAGGGTAGATTTAGGGTTAGGCTTAGGATTAGGGTTAGTTTTAGGTTAGGGTTAAGGTTAAGGTTATGGTTATGGTTAGGGTCAGGGTTAGGGTTAGGGTTAGTTTTAGGGTTAGTGTTAGGGTTAGGGTTGGGTTAGGGTTAGGGTTAGGGGTTAGGGTTAGTGTTAGATTTAGTGTTAGTTTTAGGTTAGGGTGAGGGTTAGGGTTAGCGTTGGGGTTACGGTTAAGGTTATTGTTAGAGTCAGGATTAGGATTAAGGCTAGAGGTTAGGTTTAGTGTTAAATTTAGGGTTAGTTTTAGGGTTAGGGTTAGGGTTATGTTTAGGATTACGTTTGAGTTAGGGTTAGGGTTAGGGTTAGGTTCAGGGTTGGGTTTGGGTTTGAGATTTGAGTTGAGTTAGGGTCAGGGTTAGTGTTAGGTCTAGGGAAGGGGTTGTGGTCTGGGTTAGGGTTAGGGTTGGTGTTAGGTTTGAGATAGGGTTCGGGTTAGGGTAGGGTTAGGGTTAGTGTTGGAGTTCGGGTTAGGGTTGAGTTAGGGTTAGGGTTGGGGTTGGGGTTAGCGTTGGCGTTAGGGTTAGCGTTTGTTTTAAGGTTAGGGTTAGGGTTAGTTTTGGGGCTGGGGTTAGGGTTAGGGTTGGGGTTGAGTTAGAGTTAGGGTTATGGTTAAGTTTAGGGTTAGTGTTGGGTTTAGTGCTGAGTTAGCTATAGAGTTAGGGTTAGAGTTGGGGTTGTTGTTGGTGCCATAGGCCCGGGCCGACGGCCGACAGGAGCTGTCCCATGCTCGAGGCTAGGGCCGGCGGCCATGAGCAGTTACCCAGGTCCAAGGAGCGGTGGCTGCGTGGGAACAGGAGGGCCGAGAGGATTTACTCCACATCCAAGGTCAGGAGGGGCCGTCGTGAGTAGATACCCCTTGTCCAAGGTAAGGAGGAACGGGCTGCACTTTGCTGGAGAAGCCGTGAATAGATACCCCACGTCCAAGGTAAGAGAAACCCAAGTAAAATGGTAGGTGTTGTGAGAGGGCATCAGAGGGCAGGCACACTGAAACTATAACTACAGAACACTAGCTAATCTGATCACATGGACCACAGCGTTGTCTATCTCAATGAAACTAAGCCATGCCGTGTGGGACCACCCAAGACAGATGGGTCATGGTGGAGAGGTCTGACAGACCACTGAAGAAGGGCATGGCAAACCACTTCAGTATGCTTGCCTTGAGAACCCCATGAACAGTGTGAAAAGGCAAACATACAGGACACTGAATGATGAACTCCCCAGGTCAGAAGGTGCCCAATATGCTACTGGAGATCAGTGGAGAAATAACTCCAGAAAGAATGATGTGATGGAGCCAAAGCAAAAACTATACCCAGCTGTGGATGTGACTGGTGATAGAAGCAAAGTCCGATGCTGTTAAAAGCAATATTGCATAGGAACCTGGAATGTTAGGTCCATGAATCAAGGCAAATTGGAAGTGGTCAAACAGGAGATGACAAGAGTGAACGTCAACATTCTAGGAATCCGCGAACTAAGATGGATTGGAATGGGTGAATTTAACTCAGATGACCATTATATCTACTACTGTGGGCAGGAATCCCTTAGAAGAAATGGAGTAACCATCATGATCAACAAAAGAGTCCGAAATGCAGTACTTGGATGCAATCTCAAAAACAACAGAATGATCTCTGTTCGTTTCCAAGGCAAACCATTCAATATCACGGTAATCCAAATCTATGCCCCGACCAGTAACGCTGAAGAAGCTGAACTCCAACAGTTCTATGAAGACCTACAAGACCATTTAGAACTAACACCCAAAAGAGATGTCCTTTTCATTATAGGGGACTGGAATGCAAAAGTAGGAAGTCAGGAAACACCTGGCATAACAGGCAAATTTGGCCTTGGAGTACAGAATGAAGCAGGGCAAAGGCTAATAGATTTTTGCCAAGACAAGGAACTGGTCATAGCAAACACCCTCTTCCAACAACACAAGAGAAGGCTCTACACATGGACATCACCGGATGGTCAACATTGAAATTAGATTGATTATATTCTTTGCAGCCAAAGATGGAGAAGCTCTATACAGTCAGCAAAACAAGACCGGGAGCAGACTGTGGCTCTGATCATGAACTCCTTATTGCCAAATTCAAACTTAAATTGAAGAAAGTAGGGAAAACCACTAGACCATTCAGGTATGACCTAAATCAAATCCATTATGATTACACAGTGGAAGTGACAAATAGATTTAAGGGACTAGACCTGATAGATAGAGTACCTGATGAACTATGGACAGAGGTTGGTGATATTGTACAGGAGACAGGGATCAAGACCATCTCCATGGAAAAGAAATGCAAAAAACAAAATGGCTGTCTGAGGAGGGCTTACAGATAGCTGGGAAGAGAAGAGAAGCGAAAAGCAAAAGAGAAAGGGAACGATATTCCCATCTGAATGCAGAGTTCCAAAGAATAGCAAGGAGAGATAAGAAAGCCTTCCTCAGTGATCAGTGCAAAGAAATAGAGGAAAACAACAGATTGGGAAAGACTAGAGATCTTTTCAAGAAAATTAGAGATACCAAGGGAACATTTCATGCAAAGATGGGCTTGACAAAGGACAGAAATGGTATGGACCTAACAGAAGCAGAAGATATTAAGAAGAGGTGGCAAGAATACACAGAAGAACTATACAAAAAAGATCTTCACGACCCAGATAATCACGATGGTGTGATCACTCACCTAGAGCCAGACATCCTGGAATGGGAAGTCAAGTGGGCCTTAGGGGGCATCACTAGGAACAAAGCTAGTGGAGGTGATGGAATTCCAGTTGAGCTATTTCAAATCGTAAAAGATGATGCTGTGAAAGTTCTGCACTCAATATGCCAGCAAATTTGAAAAACTCAGCAGTGGCCACAGGACTGGAAAAGGTCAGTTTTCATCCCAATCCCAAAGAAAGGCAATGCCAAAGAATGCTCAAACTACCGCACAATTGCACTCATCTCACATGCTAGTAAAGTAATGCTCAAAATTCTCCAAGTCAGGCTTCAGCAGTACGTGAACCGTGAATTTCCAGATGTTCAAGCTGGTTTTAGAAAAGGCAGAGGAACCAGAGATCAAATTGCCAATGTCCGCTGGATCATCGAAAAAGCAAGAGAGTTCCAGAAAAACATCTATTTCTGCTTTATTGACTATGCCAAAGCCTTGGACTGTGTGGATCACAATAAACTGTGGAAAATTCTGAAAGAGATGGGAATAGCAGACCATCTGACCTGTCTCTTGAGAAACCTGTATGCGGGTCAGGAAGCAATAGTTAGAACTGGACATGAAACAACAGACTGGTTCCAAATAGGAAAAGGAGTCCGTCAAGGCTGTATATTGTCACCCTGCTTATTTAACTTATATGCAGAGTACATCATGAGAAACGCTGGGCTGGAAGAAACACAAGCTGGAATCAAGATTGCTGGGAGAACTATCAATAACCTCAGATATGCAGATGACACCACCCTATGACAGAAAGTGAAGAAGAACTAAAGAGCCTCTTGATGAAAGTGAAAGAGGAGAGTGAAAAAGTAGGCTTAAAGCTCAACGTTCAGAAAACTAAGATCATGGCATCCGGTCCCATCACTTCATGGGAAATAGATGGGGAAACAGTGTCAGACTTTATTTTTCTGGGCTCCAAAATCACTGCTGATGGTGATTGAAGCCCTGAAATTAAAAGACGCTTACTCCTTAGAAGGAAGGTTATGGCCAACCTAGATAGCATATTTAAAAGCAGAGACATTACTTTGCCAACAAAGGTCCATCTAGTCAAGGCTATGGTTTTTCCAGTGGTCATGTATGGATGTGAGAGTTGGACGGTGAAGAAAGCTGAGCGCCGCAGAATTGATGCTTTTGTACTGCGGTGTTGGAGAAGACTCTTGACAGTCCCTTGGACTGCAAAGAGATCCAATCAATCTATGCTGAAGGACATCAGTCCTTGGTGTTCATTGGAAGGATTGATGTTGAAGCTGAAACTCCAAGACTTTGGCAAACACGTGCGAAGAGTTGACTCATTGGAAAAGGCCCTAATGCTGGGAAGGATTGGGGGCAGGAGGAGAAGGGAACGACAGAGGATGAGATGGTTGGACGGCATCACTGACTCGATGGACATGGGTTTGGGTAAACTCCGGGAGCTGGTGATGGACAGGGAGACCTGGCGTGCTGCAATTCATGGGGTCGCAAAGTGTCGGACACGACTGAGCGACTGAACTGAACTGAACTGACTGGATATAGCCACAAGGTGGCAGCAGTACTTCATGCTCAACTCTGGTTCCTTGGACAAGCAGAGCCTCATGGAAAATCCTGTGTGTGGATTGTCAATTAAGTGAAATACTTTGGCCACCTGATGTGAAGAACTGACTTTTGGGAAAAGAGCCTGATGCTGGGAAATATTGAAGGCACAAGGATAAGGGGAAGACAGAGGATGAGATGGTTGAATGGCATCACTGACTCGATGGACATGAGTTTGAATAAACTCCCGGAGTCGGTGATAGACAGGGAGGCCTGGCTTGCTGCAGTCCATAGGGTCACAAACAGTCAGACACGACAGCAACTGAACTGAAGTGAACTGGGCCAGGAGAAACACCAAACACCCAAAGGTTTGGTGTTCCCCCTTACCCTTGATCCACAGGACATGTCCTAACTCCTCTTCCCTGGGTCAGGAAGTTACCCTAGAGAAAGAAATGGCAACCCACCCCAGTATTCTTGCCTGGAAAACCCCATTGACAGAGTAGCCTGTTGGACTACAGTCCATGGCATCACACAGAGTTGAACATGGCAGAGTACACATGTACTATGGGAAACACAAACCTGGTTCAGTAACACGTATAACTCAGATAATTAAAAGTCACAATATCTGTGAATTCCTAATACCAGCCTAGTGTGTGATAAATGCACAAAAAAATGCTCCTATTTCTTACCCAACCTGGGGGAGCTCACTGAAAGATTTTGCTGCCCAGACCAAGGGGGAGTTCAGATGCTCACCTTGGTGTGCAAGTAAATAAAGCTCAGATGAATCCATGTTAAATGTTATATTGTAGAGGTATTAACTTTTATAATTTACTTTGTGGTTCTAGTAACAATTTACTCCAGGAAAAACCTAAACAATTCTGAATAATGAACTTTGGGTTTCTGATTAGCTCTATCCTCTGAAATTCACAGTTTCTCTGATGGCTCCATGTGGCTTCTGAAGTGAGTAAATTGTGAGCACACAAAGAACAACTTCAACCCACATCCTAGCAAACAGGCAAAGCTAGTGAAAAGTATAAAAAAATAAAATAAAATAGAATTGCAGGTCCTGGAGATTGGCCAGTCCTTCTCCCATCCCCAGTATCATGTTAAAGGACACAATTCAAGGGTAAAGTTAAGGGTTCCATCTCCTGTCTGTCTCCTTGGAAGCAGGAAATCAATCTCTCCTGTGAAAGGTACACTCTGGAAGCTGAGGCCTGAGGGAGGAGGGCTGCAGGCCCAAACATCAAAGTGATTAACCAAGTTAATGCAATGATTTTCAGCACTTGAGTTTGGTATTTAGAGTATGTCATCTATCGTCTGTGTGGCATAATGTTGATTGCTCTCAGTTAATGTCTCTATTTGATCACTGTCAACTTCAACAGGTCTACCCGAATGTGGAGCATTTTCCAGCGAGAAGTCTCCAGTATAAAACGTCACAAACCACTTTGGACACATTGAAACAGTGTGGGCTCTGGGGATGCCTGGACCCCAAAAAACTGGAAGAGGCAGGAAGGACTCTGGGCTGGAGCCTCTGGTGAGAGTGCAGTGCTGGGACACCTGACCTGAGACGTCTGGTCTCTAGGACTGAGAGAGGGCAGGCTTCTGTTGTTCAGAGCCTCCGTGTGTGGTCATTTGTCACGGCCACCCCAGGAAGCTCATGTAGGCCTTGCCCTGATCTTAAGCCTCCCTCCCATTAGGGGAAGCCCCCTGCACCTATGCTGTCTGCACCAACTGTGAGGTTCATGGTGAGCCCTGGCTCCCCTTCTTGACACTGGCATTTTGGAGGGTGAGGGCAGACACCACCATGTGACCAGCCTCCAGCCTGGTGCCAAGTCTCTAGTGAGCTTACCTGAGGGGATGGGGTGGGGGGTGACTGTCAGGGTTCCACCCTTCATCACTGGGGGAAGAGACAACCTAGACACCCTCTAGGGAGGAGGCGCAGGAAGGTGGTGAGTGACCAGCTCTGGTCCCCGCCCACCCGGGCAGCCGCACTGCGCCCTGAGGCGCGTCTCTGCAGTGAGCATCCCACCTGTGCTGAGCCTGGAGCCTCCCAGCAGGTCTGAGGTGAGGCGGCCCTGCACACCCCACCCCTGCTTCCATGTCTAGTAGGTGGACACCCCTTCTCCTTGTCACTCCAGGAGCCCTGCAGTCCCAACCTCTTCCTCCACAACTAGTAGGTGGGACACCCCTTCTCCTTGTTTCTCCAGGAGCTCTGAAGATGCCGCCCTTTCCTCCAGGTCTAGTAGGGGGACACCCCTTCTCCTTGTCACTCCAAGAGCCCTGCAGACCCGCCCCTTCCTCCAGGTCTGGTAGGGGGACATCCCTTTTCCCTGTCACTCCAGGAGCCCTGCAGACCCCACCCCTTCCTCCAGGTCTAGAAGGTGGGACACCCCTTCTCCTGTCACCCCAGGAGCCCTGCAGACCCTGCCCCTCTCTCCAGGTCTAGTAGGTGAGACACCCCTTCTTGCCACTCCTGGAGCGGTTCTGGAGCCAATCTGTGAGTGGTTCTGGGGTTTGCAGGCGGAGCCCCTGTTGCTGTGCCCCCCTTCCCCACACGAGCATCCAGAGCAAGCTGTCTGCTCTGCAGCCTGAATGCACCCCCACACCCACCCCTGGCAGTATTCTCAGGAAAGGAGCAGGGGGTACTGTAGCAGCATCTGAAACCTCCTTTAATAGGGGTGTCCTTGTTCTCAACCCTTTAACATTGTTCACACCTTTAGCAGGATGTAACAAAAGTCTTTAAGGTAAAAGGTCTAGAGAGAATAGAGGAAGCTACAAACAAAACCAGATGGAACCAGCTGGGACCACAATGACAACGAATCTGACTTCCAACAGACCCCGAGTCTCATTGTGTGTTGATTTTAGTGTATTATTGATGTAGGGGATAGATGGGGCCCAGATTAGACCTTTATAACTGGCCTCTTGTTTGCATTTTATGGGACATGAAGAAGTGAGCTTCAGGCTGGATACTTACAACTGTTAGCATTTCTGAGAGAAGAGAGAGGTGGGCTTCAGTCTAGGTATTTACAGTCAGCCTCCTGTTTGCCCTCTGAAATGGAAGTCACAACAGAGGGTAAATAGCCAGTGTTTGTCTCTTGTAAACACCTTATGGTAATAGTCACGGCAAGGATGAAGAGAGGGCAAAAGCCTGTATGAGTAAAAGATTAAGGGATCTCTGCCCCCCACCCCCAGACTTTTGGTACAAGGGAGACACTACACATGCACAGAAAGGCTTCTTGGGTCAGAACTCAAGAGATAATGCCAGGCCCTAATGAGTCTTGCTCCTCCCAGAAGCCTTCACTTCCTGCCTGCGAGGTGAGTGTGCACCCAGGGGAGGGTCCCAGGGTCGGTCAGGTGTGGGAAAAGAAACCAGGTAATTGGCCTGAAGGAAAACAAAGACCTGGAAGAACTGCCGTGTATAAATGACTTGACCACCTCTGCTGTGCTCCCCTCACTGGAAGGGACACCACACCCTTTCTCTGCCTTGCTTCTATCTTAACAAACCATTTCTCTATGTGCTCTCCCACTTGTTGTTATGCTCTGTCCCTAATAATAAATTTTACATCTGCATTTACAGTTTCTGCCTCCATGGTAAAAACATTTTTCACTGAGGGCAAAGATCTGGGGAAAAATAGCTTCTAGCCTTTAGCCCTTGCTGGTCTGGTGGTTAGGATTCCTGGTTCGCATCCAGGCTTCCCAGGCTCAATTCCTGGGCAGGGAATTAAGATCTCACTTCAGGTCACTGCTCGCTGCTAACTTGATCATTATACTAAGTGATACACCAATCATTGGCCATGACAGAACATGAAGAACCAAAAAAAGGTAAAAAGGAAGTGGCACCCCACTAACTCGGAAAGCCCTGCCCTTCTCCTAAACGGACCTGCCTCCCCAGGAGTGGCTTCACTTCACCTCCCTTTTTCTTTACTTTTAAAAACAAACCACTCTCTCCAGGAGGGTGAGACGTTGAGCTGTGAGCTCTGTTCCCACCTCTCCATTCTTTGGCCTCTGAACAAAGCCTGTGCTGTGTTGGTCTCAGCTTTGGTTTCATAATCACCGACTTGAACCCAAATGGAAGAAGTAAACATTCCTTGTTGAGGCAGAGAGCCTCGGCCAGGCCAGGGCCTGAGCAGGGTCAATAGGACTAAACTAGTAACAGTGTGTAAGGGGACGGTGGTCTCTGCCTAGGGGTAGGTGGAGGGTGCACCTATAGCCGCAGCACTGGCCGTGGATGGCCTGGACCCCCGGGCCTGGACTCTGCTCTCATCCCCACACCCCGACACCACCTGATGGTCTGACTCGGTGACACAGGCTGCTGGGTGTGCAGTCAGGAGGGGCCCAGAAGCAGCAACTGGAGCCAGATCAGTCGTGCCTTTTCACGGGCGGTGGGTGTACTGGGTGTTAGGACTTTGCATGCAGAAAACAAACTGAGCCGCTAGAAAGCTCATGTGTGCTGTGGACTTGAAACTCACGTGCAGGGCAAGAGCTCCCTCTGGATCCTGGCTCGGAAGCTTCTGCACAGTTGACGGCCACAGTAGTGGCCAAGTCCTCCAGGCCTCCCTGGTGGGCACAGCTGGACCCACACCCCACAGCTCCCTGAACCGGAGCCTGAAGGGCCAATGCTGGCAGGGCCTGGGAATGGGAGCAGTCACTCCACCAACCACCAAAGCAAGCCCGTCCAGGCTCTGCTACAAGTCTGCTCTCTGGTTCCTGCAGACAGACCTGCAGGGAACAGGGGCCGTGAGTCCCATTCTGATGGTGTTCTGTGGAATTTCCATGAGACCCCTCTTTGCCCTGTTCTGAGCAAATGACTGGTCAGTCTATGCTACCGTCAGCCCACAAGCAGGCTGAGAGGCTGAGGCTCTGAGCAGTGAAGTGACCCACCTGGAAGAACAGACATGCGGCCATGGAGCGAGGTGTGTGCCCCCCGCCCAGGATGATGGCCCACTCACAGCAGGCTCACGTCTGCCCTTTCAACCCCTACAGGTGCAGCTCACAGAGCCTCCTCTTAGGGGGACTCACTCACTGTCTTTTACCGGGGCTCCTGTCTTACATCCTGTCTCTGGGATCATCCGGAAGGCTTTTCCCTTGAGGCGGATTCAGTCTCACGTCTCCAGGGCTGCTTTCCTGGGTCACAGTCACCACCTGCCTGTCCACTCCCAGCTCAGACCACAAAGGCCCCCTCAGGCCCTGAGCCCACTGGCTCTGTCTGGGCGCTCACTCTCCTCGGGCCTGACCCTTCCATCTAACAGCCCCTTCAGGGTCTCCAGGAGCTCCCACCACCCAGGGCAGTCTGTCTTCTCTGTCCTGGGGAGGCCTTTGTGGTGTCAGGTGCAAGGAGCAATAGCTTCCTGTGGAGCCTCCCACACACAGCACAGTGGCCAGCACCCACCTACCGACCTTTTCTCTCTGGATGGGCCGAGGGTGGGTTCAGGGGCCCCACTACGTGTCCTGGTTCTCATCTCATCCTGGTGCTGCTCACGGTGGAGTCGCTAAACTACTCTGTGCCAGCTGCACAGAGAGGGTGCCCATTCACACTCGCCTCCCGGGAGCACAGGATTCTGGTGGGCAGGCTCCTTCAAGGGTAATGGGCTCACCTTGTCAAGTACCTGCAGAGCTCAGCACCCAGGAACCGAATACAGAGCCCTCGTTGCAGAGCACCCCTGGTCCACCTGTTGGTCAGGTCTGAACCTGAGCCCCTCAGAGCAGGACCTGAACTAACAGCAGCTCCTGGACAGGGCTGTGACCCTGGGCTTTACTGTGCAGCCTCCCTCCACCGAGTCTTCCAGAGACTTACCCTGAACCCGTGCACTGGGCCCTGTCTCCACACCCCACCCCTCCTCTCCCTACACGTGGGTTCCCCTCATTAGGAGAGGAAATTCTTGAAACTACCTCCCACTTGTGGGCCGGATAAAATGTTTAGAAAACAAGCCAGAGCTCATCATCATCACCCAATTTCCTCTGCCCCATCGCCTCCAACAGACTTACTGCTTGCCTCATTCACACGCTCTGAAGAAGAAGAAGAAGAAGAAGGAGAAAAATGGTGATTGGAGTGGCATGGCAGAGGGAATGGGAAGATCTCCTTATGCTGGGGGAAATCCGTGCAAAAGAGAGAAAAATACTGGCTGACTTCACTTCTTTGTGCCATGGGAAAGAGGAAAAAGGACAGCAAGGTTGTGAGCACTTGGATCATAAAGCACAAAGTGGTAGGGTCCTGGGATGGGATGGGGGAGCGGGAGGTGGGGGGGGTGCAATAGGCTAACGAAGAAAGCGGGGTCAGGGCTGTTATCTCCTAGTGAGGATCAACAGAATCAACACTTAAGCTATGGTAAACCCCTGAACTGTGGAACCCCCATAGTCTTGGAAGGCAAGCATAATGTAAAGGATGGGAGGAAAACAAACACACATATTACACACCAAGAAGGAAACCAACAGTCGTCCTAGTCCAGGAGGGAAATCTGTTTTTACCTTGAGTTATAGTGTATTTTGAGCCCCTGAAGTGGAAAGACGACTCTATAAGTCAATTAGTGTATTTAAAATAGAAAAAGAGAATAAAAACAACAAAAAATAATAAAATGAATACAAACTCGAAAAACAAAAGAGCGAAAAACCAAAAAAAAAAAAAAAAAGGAAGAAGGAAAAGGTAAAAAAAAAAAAACAGGCAACAGAGAGAGAAAATGAGCTGATGAAATGAATCCAAAGTTGCAGCAAGCCTATGCCTTTCTAATTGAGCTCACTTTGGGCCATGACCAATGGCCCTGAAGGGAGAAAAGCAAATGTGCCACACTCTCAGCATCTTTTGGTGCTAGGACCCTGAACGCTAGAAGAGTGGCTAGTGAGAAACTATAGAAATTGGAGTGGACCTCACTTGAGAGCAAAGTTGAGGTAAGGGTTTATTTTTGTCCGGGGAGAGGTTGTCCTCAGGCAGGGGTCTGGGGTGGGGAGACCTGTTAAAGTGAGAGGGTAGGTGGGCAGACATGTTTCCACAAGTGTGTTAGGATCTGAGTGGTGAGCCCACGGAATTCCTCCCCAGCCCGCATTTGTGTGCTGAACTTGGAAGCCCTGCAGTGAATCTCTAGCGGGCAAGGCTGGAAGGCAAAATGCCCCCGAATCATTTGCCTCCAGATCTCTTTGGTCCAGGGCCAGATCAGAGGTGCATGTGGGGCTTCATCAAGGGGAATTCCCAGACAAAAGTGTCGGTGGTTGGATGTCGGGAGTGGGAGTGAGCACGCCCTCAGACACCTCAGCCAATGAGGAGCTTGCACTTGCGGCGGTGGGGCTGTGGGAAAGCCATCAAAGGACCAATGGGACGAGGCCCAGTCCCTTTTTTGGAGATGGACCATCTGAGAGAAGGAGGCGTCATCATGCAGCTGCAGGAAAAAGATAGAAACCCTCGTGGGCTTTTTTTTGCAGAGACCTGGGGGCTGCTTCTGTGCATGGGGGAGGTGCGAGTCTATCTCCCTTCAACGTCTTAGCTGGAGGGCCAGGTTGTCGGCCCAGAACCGCTGGTGCAAATGCCCTTCGGGGACCCTCTGTACCTGAGAGGCCATCGCTGGCGGTTGGGCGCCCCCAGTTGAGTGACTTGGCTCCTGGGTCAGCAGAGCTGGCGCCCGGCCAGAAAGTATCCCTGAGTTGAAGGGGGCCATGGGGGTGGGGGCTGGGCTTCAGAATCTGGGGAACACCTGCTACGTGAATGCAGTGCTGCAGTGTCTGAGCCACACGCCACCCCTGGCCAGCTGGATGGTATCCCAGCAGCACCCCACCCTCTGTCCGGCCTGCACCTCCTGCACCCTCTGTGCCATGTGAACTCACATGACCTAAGCCCTCCTTCACCCGGGAGAGGTGAACCGGCCCTGCAAGGTCCTGCTGGCGGCCTTCCACAGACACCAGCAGGAAGATGCCCACGAGTTTTTGATGTTCACTCTGAATGCCATGCAGCAAGGGTGCTTGAGCGCATCCCAGCCGTCGGGCCATCCCTCCGAGAACACCGCCCTCATCCGTCAGATCTTTGGGGGGACTTGGAGGTCTCAGATCCAGTGTCTCCACTGCCTGGGTGTTTTGGACACATTCGAGCCTTATCTGGACATCAGCCTGGATATCACGGCGGCTCAGAGTGTGGAGCAAGCTCTGAGAGAGTTGGTGAAGCCAGAGAAGCTGGACGCTGAAAATGCCTATGACTGTGGCATTTGTCTCCAGAAGGCACCTGCCACCAAGAGGTTGGCTTTGTACAGCACCTCCCAGGTCCTGGTGCTGGTGCTAAAGTGGTTCACACAGGTGAGTAGGGCAAAAAGGGCTCCGGAAGTGCGCTATCCCCAGTGCCTCAACGTGCAGCTCTACACATCTGAGCGGAAGGCAGGGCCACTGTGCTACGTGCTCTATGCCGTGCTGATACACTCCAGATGGAGTTGTGAGTGAGGACACAGCTTTTGTTATGTCCGAGCAGGCAACGGCCAGTGGTATAAGATGGACGATGCCAAGGTGACCGTCTGTGATGAGACTGCTGCCCTGAGCCAGAGTGCCTACGTCCTCTTCTACACCTGGGAGGGTGCATTGGGAGGGAGCGCTGGGGGAGGGCCAGCGGTCCCCCTCGGGGCTGACCCCACGGACCCTGGGGAGCCTGCAGGAGATGCCAGCGGCAGAGCTCCTGGGTCAGAGGTGTCCCCAGGGGACACAGGGGTCGAAGGAATAAGCTTAGAGCAGTGGAGACGTCTCCAAGAACACAACCGAGCGAAGCCTGCCTTCGACCTCCAAAAGGTCCAGTCTGCCCTGCCTGCCGATGCAGTCGTGGTTCACCAGTCCAAACATGGAGGGAGAAATGGCAAGCTGCCCAAACAGGAGCACGAGCGGTTCGACCGTCCCAGCACGGACGCCCCGCCTCCAGGGCCGATGAACGTCGACAACGGCCCTTGTGCCAGCGGGAGGGCCAGAGCAACCAAGAGGAAGAACAGGAAGGCACGGCCATGTCTGGGGCTGTGGTGGTAGGTCGGCTGTTACACACATGCGTGCAGACACCCACGCCCCCTTGCGGCACGCACTGTGTGATGCACCAAGAGTTCCTCTGGGCGGGGTCCAGGATGCAGCCTCCTGGAAAACGTCGGGGCCTGGAGTGTGCCCGGGGCCTCAGTGTTCACTTGGAACGTGTTCGTGCCTGAGCACTTGAGCTCTGGAGGGCTGGCTCTGATGGGAAATTACTGGAGAGGATGGGATGCGTGACCGGGCCTGAGCAAGGTCCGAGATCCTCCCGCTTCTGCGTGGGTGGGAGAATCCTCCCTGGATGGGGTGTGTGTGGGTTTGCCTTTCTTCCCCCGTCTCCATTCACGGGCCACACCGCTGGCTGCTGGTGAGTGACGTGGCCTGGAGACGCCTTACAGAAGGCTCACAGCCAGCCGAGCAAGGAGATGATGTCCTGAGCCCTTCGGGGGGCAGGGAGGAGCGGGTTCAGGTCCATGAATTGTCTCCTTCCGGCCAGTCAGGCTCTCAAAAATGCCCCAAACTTCGAGCAGGGTCCGGGGAGAAGATGGGCAACCAGGATTTATGTGTGGATGTCCTTGGGAGGCCTAGTGCTACGTTAGAAAGGGTCCGGCAGGAATGAGAAGGGGATCCGTTCGTCACCTGCAGGACGCTCATCCAAAAAGATCCCTGGTGCTCCATTTCCGGTGCAAGGAGTATGCTGGAGAACCTTCAAGTGCCAAACAGGAGAAGCGATCCACAATGCCACGAGTACCACCGCCAGCACCACCAGCACCAACATGAAGGCCAAGGGGAGAAAGGCAACCCAACGAGTTTCCCAAAGAAATTTCTCCATCAGCGTCGCACTGGTGCCTAAGTGGAGATAGGTCATGCAACATTCATTTCTGAAAGCAAAGGTCCTCCCTGCGCTGAGGAAAGACCCAGTCCTACTCTAGATTGTGATAGCAAGACAAGTGGACATCCGACTCTGCCCATCCTATCTGTCAGTCAGTTGTCTCATCCAGCTTGGCCCCAGACAAATGCCGCTGGACACGATGAGATGGGGCCGGCCTCCAAAGTGTCTGGGGCGGTGGGGAAGCTGTCCTAGCCTTGCTGCTTTCTCGACTGCCTTGTGATCCCGCTAACTGGTGTGTGTGGGGGAGCCTGAGGACCCTTATCGGTCACCTCTTGCGGTTTCTTTCTTTCTCTTGGTTGTTAGCTTCAAACCCAAAACCCTCCATCAAACGGTGGACTGGGAAAGTGCGATTTAGCATCTCAGACCTAGAGGGACAACTGGGCTCCTGACCCAGCTAGTCGCCTGGGCAAGGGACAGAGAACCTTCTGTGGGCTTTTCCCCCCAGCACAGTTACCTACAGCACACCACGCTTTTCACAAGTAGGGAGCAAAAAGAATGATAAACAGTATCTTCCCCCAAGAACATGAGCAAGAGTGCCCTGGACGAGGAAGTGGAGCCACCCACAGCCCGCCCTCATCATCACCACACATCTTCCTCTACTCCATCGCCTAAATGAACTTACTGCTTGCCCCATCCACACCCTTTGAAGAAGAAGAAAAAGGAGAAGAATGGTGATTGGAGTAGCGAGGCAGAGGAAATGGGAAGGTCGCCTTATGCTCGGGGAAATCCGTGCAAAAGAGAGAAAAATACTGGCTGATCTCGCTTATCTGTGCCACGGGAAGGAAGCAAAATGACAGCAAGGATGTGAGCACTTGGATCATAAAGCACAAAGTGGTAGGGTCCTGGGATGGGATGGGGGAGCGGGAGGTGGGAGGGGTTCAATAGGCTAAGGAAGAAAGTGGAGTCAGGGCCGTTCTTTCCAGTAAGGATCAATGGAATCAACACTTAAGCTATGGTAAACTCTTGGACTGTGGAACCCCCATAGTCCTGGAAGGCAAGCATAATGTCCAGGACGGGAGAGCAAACAAACACACATGTCACACACTAAGAAAGAAACCAACAGTCGTCCTAGTCCAGGAGGGAAATCTGTTTTTACCTTGAGTTATAGTGCGTTTTGAGCCCCTGAAGTGGAAAAACGACTCTATAAGTCAACTAGTGTATTTAAAATAGAAAAAGAGAATGAAAACAACAAAAAAATAATAAAATGAACACAAACTCAAAAAAAAAAAAAGAAGAAGGAAGAGGTTTAAAAAAAAAAGTCAACGGAGAGAGAAAAGGAGCTGATGGAATGAATCCAAAGTTGCAGCAAGCCTATGCCTTTCTAAATGAGGTCACTTTGGGCCATGACCAATGGGCCCTGAAGGGAGAAAAGCATATGTGCCACACTCTCAGCATCTTTTGGTGCTAGGACCCTGAACGCTAGAAGAGTGGCTAGTGAGAAACTATAGAAATTGGAGTGGATCTCACTTGAGAGCAAAGTTGAGGTAAGGGTTTATTTTTGTCTGGGGAGGGGTGGTCCTCAGGTAGGGGTCTGGGGTGGGGAGACCTGTTAAAGTGAGAGGGTAGGTGGGCAGACGTATGTTTCCACAAGTGTGTTAGGATCTGAGTGGTGAGCCCATGGAATTCCTCCCTACCCGCATTTGTGTGCTGAACTTGGAAGCCCTGCAGTGAGTCTCTAGTGAGCAAGGCTGGAAGGCCAAATGCCCCCAAATCATTTGCATCCAGAGCCCTTTGGACCAGGGCCAGATCAGAAGTGCATGTGGGTCTTCATCAAGGGGAATTCCCCAAGAAAAGTGTCGGTGGTTGGATGTCGGGAGTGGGAGTCAGCATGTCCTCAAGGTCAGGACAGTTCTTTCCTAGTAAGTATGAAGGTAATCAGCACTTCAGCTATGGTAAACCCTTTGATTGTGGAACCCCCATAGTCCTGGAAGGCAAGCGTAATGTGAAGGATGGGAGAGAAAGCAAACAGAAATGTCACACACTAAGAAGGATACCAGTAGTCATCCTCTTCTAGGATTGAAATCTTCATTCATTTCAGTTCAGTTCAGTAGCTAGCTAATATCCGTCCCTTTGAGACCTCATGGACTGCAGCTCGGCAGGCTTCCACATCCATCGACTAGTCCCAGAATTTACTGTATCTAATATCCATTGTGTTGGTGGTGCCATCCAGCCATCTCATCCTGTGTTGTCTCCTTCTCTTCCTGCCTTCAATCTTTCCCAACATCAGGGTCTTGTCAGATACATCAGTTGTTTGCATCAGGTGTCCAAATTATTGGAGTTTCAGCTTCAGCATCTGTCCTTCCAATGTATATTCAGAACTAACTTCCTTTAAAATTGACTGGTTATATCTCTTTGTAGTCCAAGGTACTCTCAAGAATCTTCTCCAACACCACAGTTCAAAAGTATCCATTCTTTGGAGCTCAGCTTTCTTTATAGTTCATTTCTCTCATTCCTACATTCCTATTGGGCAAACCATAACCTCAACTAAATGTACCTTTGTCAGCCAAGTAACGTCTCTGCTTTTTCATATGCTGTCTTGGTTCGTCATACCTTTTTTTCCATGGAGCAATCGTCTTTTAATTTCATGGCTACAGTCACCATCTGCAGTGATTTTGAAGCCCCAAAATAATATAAGCTGAGTTCTCAGCCACAACAGCAAAGAGACTGAGGCAGAAGCATCCAGATAAGCCGTTTCTGGCCCACAGACTGTGAGGAGTTTAATCGACAAGGTTTATAAGTGTAGTCTTGGAGTAATGCTGTCAGAGAGGAGCAGAAAGCACAGTCTACCAGGAATCAGGAACTGACCCCACCACTCACCACCATCTCCTTCCAGCCTCCCTCCAGACACAACGCTCACCTTCCTAGCCTCACCTGGGTAGCTCACTTCTGCCTTCAAGCTTCTGTGTGAGGGCTGCCTTCTCTCAGAAGTGCTTATCCTAAAGCTGTGCAGGCCTGGCTCCTTATTTTCATCCTGGTCACTGCAGCAAGGGCTCTCAGACCCTCCTGACCAGTGACTCCAAGCCCTCCCTCACAATGCCCTTCTTTATTTTCAGTATAGCACTTGTTTTCTTTTTCCTTTACACGTCTCGCTTCCATATTTTTCTCTTTCTTCGCTCCAGGCCGAGAGCTCCTTGGAAGGCAGGGGCACTGGTCATTTCCAACACTGCTCTCGGGACCACTGAGTCATCTGGCACACAGTGAGCGCTCAAAGCATGGGTGCTGAGTAAATAAACGGGAAGATCCTGGGGCTCCCCTTCCGCTTCTGTCCCGGTCAGTCTTTTGAGCTGATCACTCTTACTAGGAAGATCATGCTGTTTCTGAGGCGGGGGCATGGCCAGAATGACCTCCGCCATTCTTTTTCTTGCTCCAGTTGCTCCAGCAAAGCTCAGCCCGCACCCCTGACCCAGGACGCCACTGCCTCCTGGCGGCCCGCGCTAGCATTGCAGGACTACCCCCAACCTTCATTCACGTCTTCAAGGTGGAGGGTCCAGAGTTCCAGAGGCAAAAGTGTACTTCAGGCAGGCTCCCAGGGATGTGGAAAAGACCCAGGAATCTCCTTCTGACTTTTCATTTCCTCTTCTCTCTTTGGTGTTTAGTTCATTCATGTTGCATTCTCAGCTCAGATAGGGCAATAATTTCCTCCTACTTCCAAATTAGAACCTATAGAACCCAGTTAGGACCGGTCTTCTTTCTGGAACCCTGACTCTGGGTCCACAACTGTGCCCTCTCCTGCTCACCACAAGCCCTCGTTCCTTCAACTCCTCTCTCCTCTGAGGGGCCTCTGTGAGTGGAAAGCATTTTTCCAAGCTCTCAGAACACAGTGGTCAATGGTGGAGAACCAAGGTCAACAGACTTCCCAAGCACACTGACTGAACCCCTGGGGAGTCCAATAGCAAGCACACAATGTGTAGGAAAGGAAAGCAAGTCCTTCTCTCCTGTAGCACCGTCTATACTGGGGAATGGGGTGTGTGCTCAGTGTGGTTTTAAAAGCCCAGAAAGGTGGATTGTAGCACTGAGACCGTGTTCACTGGAGAACACTATGGAGAGGGGCCACACCCAGGCAGGACTAAGGGAATGTGGAGAATCCCCCTCATGCTTTGGACTTCTGAACACATTGCCCATTGCCAGGAGGGGGGTATGGATGCCCCTGACCCATGGCAGAGCTGCCTCCAACCCTTCCTGCTCTCCCCAGCGCTTACATTGGGTGTTCTCTTCCTTTACCACCTCACATCGCCCCCCACCCCACCCCGGAACTCTACTTCTGTGCCTGCTTGTGTGAGCATGGAAATGCTCAGAGAATAATGACCCAAATGGAGCCAGGTTGGTAGAGTTCATCAGGAACTTAGGGTTTCTCATTTCCAAACCAAGCATGATGGATAGGACTGCAAACTGGCGTAGGGAACTGGAGTCCTCACTTTTCTACTGGCCTCTGCTCACATACTGTGTTCTAGGAAAGTCTGCCTCTTTCTGGGCTTTAGTTTTCAAATTATATCAAGAGGGCTTGGATAAAAAGCTGCATAAGCGCATGCACAGGCAAACGTGTTCTCTGACTCCAGCAACAATAGATGGGTTGTTGGCATGAGTGGACCGAGGAGGCCTGTGTTCCTGACATGGGCAGAGGCAGGTGAGAGTACAGCAGGAGTGGCCAGGACACCTGTCCTGTCCCAGCACAAGCCAGAGGGCATGAACGGGACTGGGGACAGTGAATGCACCTGTGCCTCACCTCCCTGCACAGTCATCGACACTGGACCAAGGGCTCTGCTCAGAAGGTGAGTGCTTTCTGATACCCCACCTGCAGCCTCTAAAAGGCCCACATTTTCTAGAGCCATGAGGACAAAGATAATTCACATGGAAGTGGTTCCCAGCAAATAAATGGAATGTGGAAGGGATATTTGCCGTGTATCAGTTCAGTTTGGTTCAGTCGCTCAGTCATGTATACACTCAGGCTATGAAAACATGCCCCATGATGTACCATACATTTCCTCTTTACAATGAGTGAAATAAGCCCAAGGAACATACTTGTATTTGAAATCATATGTTGGTGATGGAAACCCCACAAATTAAAGGTTGCAGGGTCCTAGAATCTCTGACTGGAGGAAAATCAACAAGAAGAATCACTTGATATTTGAAAGCCGTTCAGTTCAGCTCAGTTCAGTCCCTCAGTCGCGTCCGATTCTTTACAATCCCATGGACTGCAGCACGCCAGGCCTCCCTGTCCATCGCCAACTCCCAGAGTTTACTCAAACTCATGTCCATTGAGTCAGTGAGGCCATCCAATCATCTCATCCTCTCTTGCCCCCTTCTCCTCCCACCTTCAATCTTTCCCAGCATCAGGGGCTTTTCCAGTGAGTCAGTTCTTCACTCAGGTGGCCAAAGTATTGGAGTTTCAGCTTCAACATCAGTTCTTCCAATGAATATTCAGGACTGATTTCCATTAGGATGGACTGGTTGAATCTCCTTGCAATCCCAGCGACTCTCAAGAGTCTTCTCCAACACCACAGTTCAAAAGCATCAATTCTTTGGTGCTCAACCTTCTTTATGGTCCAATTCTCACATCCATACATGCCTCCTGGAAAAGTCATAGCCTTGACTAGATGGACCTTTGTTGACAAAGTAATGTCTCTGCTTTTTAACATGCAGTCTAGGTTGATCATAACTTTTCTTCCAAGGAGTAAGTGTCTTTTAATTTCATGGCTGCAGTCACCATCTGCAATGATTTTGGACTCCCCCCAAAATAAAGTCTGTCACTGTTTCCACTGTTTCCCCATCTATTTGCCATGAAGTGATGGGACCAGATGCCATGATCACAGTTTTCTGAAAGTTGAGCTTTAAGCCAACTTTTTCACTTTCCTCTTTCGCTTTCATCAAGAGGCTCTTTAGTTCTTCACCTTCTGCCATAAGAGTGGTGTCATCTGCGTATCTGAGGTGATTGATATTTCTCCCAGCAATCTTGATTCCAGCTTGCGCTTCATCTAGCCCAGCATTTCTGATGATGTACTCCGTATACAAGTTAAATAAGCAGGGTGACAGTATACAGCCTTGACTTACTCCTTTCCCCATTTGGAACCAGTCTTTTTTTTCCATGTCCAGTTCTAACTGTTGCTTCCTGACCTGCATACAGACTTCTCAAGAGGCAGGTCAGGTGGTCTGGTATTCCCATCTCTTTCAGAATTTTCCACAGTTTGTTCTGATCCACACAGTCAAAGGCTTTGGTATAGTCAATACAGCAGAAATAGATGTTTTTCTGGAACTCTCTGCTTTTTTAGTGATCCAGCGGATTAGTTTTGGTTAGATTTTTGTTAGGTTAGCTTTTGTTAGTTTTAGTTAGATTAGATTGGTTAGTTTTCTGTGATTGTGGTTTTGTCTGTCTGAAACATCCACTCTTGTGAAAGCCTTTCCTGAGCACATGTGGCTGGGAAGTACTAGCTGAGAAGTCAGTTTTTAGGGGCCATAGTGAATATACCACAGGGCCCGGGTAGGGCACCCACAGTGCCCAGGAACGTCAAGGCACCCTCCACACCGCTGTTTCCACGTTTGCTCTGTAGCAGAGAGCTCGCGAGACTAGGCCTGGTCTGACTAGGAAACTGAGGCCCTGGGAGTAGCCCCATTGTTCTGGCTTCTGAACAGCCCCACACTTGCTGCGCCAGGTAGTTTTCACAAACCACTCTCTTGAGCTGCCTTTGCTCCCTCCAAGGAAGAGAGCCTGCCAGGCCGCCTTCGGGCTGAAAATCACATGGGGCTGGGAGGTGCTGGCTGGGAAGTCATTTTTTAGGGGCCACAGCGAATAGGCCCCAGGGCCCGGGTAGGGCTTCCACAGTGCCCGGGAACGTCAAGGCAACCTCCACACGGCTATTCCATCAGGTTTGCTCTGCAGGATAGAGCTCACAAGACTAGGCCTGGCCTGACTCGGGAATTGAGGCCCTGGGTGCAGCCCCATTGTTCTTGCGTCTAAACTGCCCCACACTTGCTGCAAGAGGGAGGACTGAAAACCCGCTCTCTGGGGCTGCCTTTCCTCCCTCCATGGAAGAGAGCCTGCCAAACTGCTTTCGGGCTGAAATTCACATGGGGCTGGGAAGTGCTAGCTGGAAGTCAGTTTTCAGGGGCCATAGCGAATAGGCCCCAGGGTCCGGTTAGGGCTCCCACACTGCCCAGGAATACCAAGGCACCCTCCACAACGCTGTTTCCACATGTTTGCTCTGTAGCAGTGAGCTCGTGAGACTAGGACTGGAATGACTAGGAAACTGAGGCCCTGGGAGCAGACCCATTGTTGTGGCTTCTGAACAGCCCCACATTTGCTGTGCGAGGGAGGATTCAATAACCACTCTCTGGTGTTGCCTCTGCTCCCTCCAAGGAAAAGAGCCGGCCAGGTCGCCTTCAGGCTGAAAATCACATTGGGCTGGGAAGTGTTAGCTGGGAAGTCAGTTTTTAGGGGCCATAGCGGATAGGCCAGAGTGCCCGGGTAGGGCTCCCACAGTGCCCAGGAATGTAAAGTCACCCTCCACACCACAGTTTTGAAATGTTTGCTCTATAGCAGAGAGCTCGTGAGACTAGGCCTGGCCTGACAAGGGAACAGACGCACTAGGAACAGCCACATTGTTCTGGCTTCTGGACAGCCCCACACTTGCTGCGGGAGGGAGGATTGAATAACCACTCTCTGGGGATGCAGTTGCTCCCTTCAATGAAGAGAGCCTGCCATGCCACCTACGGGCTGAAAATCACATGGAGCTGGGAAGTGCTAGCTGGGAATTCAATTTTTAGGGGCCATAGCGAATAGGCCCCAGGGCGCGGGTAGGGTCCCACAGGGCACAGGAATGTTAAGACACCCTCCACACAACTGTTTCGACATGTTTGCTGTGTAGCAGAGAGCTCTCCAGATTAGGCCTGGCCTGACTAGGAAACTCAGGCCCTGGAAACAGCCCCATTGTTGTGCCTTCTGAACAGCCCTACACTTGCTGCAAGAGGGAGGATTGAATAACCACATTCTGTGGTGGCCTTTGCTACCTCCAACGAAGAGAGCCAGCCATGCCGCCTACAAGCTGAAAATCACATGGAGCTGGGAAGTGCTAGCTGGGAAGTCAGTTTTTAGGGGCCATAGCGAATAGGCACCAGGGCCCGGGTAGGGCTCCCACAGGGCCCGGGAACGTCAAGGCACCCTCCATACCGCTGTTTCCACAAGTTTGCTCTGTAGCAGAGGCCTGGCCTGACTAGGGAACTGAGGTCCTGGGAGCAGCGGCATTGTTCTGGCGTTGTAACAGTCCCACGCTTGATTCTCGAAGGAGGACTGAAATCCAACTCTCTGGGGCTGCCTCTCCTCCCTCCACGGAAGAGAGTCTGCCAGGCTGCCTTTGGGCTCAAAGTCACATGGGGTAGGGAAGTGCTAGCTGAGAAGTCAGTTTTTAGGGTCCATAGCGAATAGGGCTCAGGGCCCAAGTAGGGCTCCAACATTGCTAGGAATGTCAAAGCACCCTCCACACCGCTGTTTTCACAAGTTTGCACTGTAGCAAAGAACTGGCAAGACTAGGCCTCGTCTTACTAGGGAACTGAGGCCCTGGGAGCAGCACCACTGTTCTGGCTTTTAAACAGCCCCACACTTGCTGCGTGAGGGAGGATTGAATAAACGCTCTCTGGGGCTGAATTTGCTCCCTCCAAGGAAGAGAGCCTGCCATGCCGCCTACGGGCAGAAAATCACATGGAGATGGGAAGTGCTAGCTGGAAGTCAGTTTCTAGGGGCCACAGCCAATGGGCACAGGCGTGCGGCTAGGGCTCCCACACTGCCGGGAAACATCAAAGCACTCTCCCCACAGATGTTCCGTCACGTTTGCTCTGCAGGAGACAGCTCGCGAGACTAGGCCTTTCTTGACTCGGCAAGTGAGGCCCTGCTTGCAGACCTCTTGTTTTGGCGTCTGCAGAGCGCCACACTTGCTGTGCGAGGGAGACCTGAAAACCCACTCTCTGGGACTGCCTTTCCTCCCTTCAATTAAGAGAGCCTGTCCGGCCGCGTTGGGGCTGAAAGTCACATCGGGCTGGGAAGTGCTAGCTGGCAAGTCAGTTTTTGGAGCCATGGCCGCAGGGCCCAGGCGTCTGGGTAGGGCTCCCACATTGCCGAGGAACTTCAAGGCACCGACCACAAAGTTGTCTCATCACGTTTATTGTCAGGAGAGAGCTCGCCTGACTAGGTCTTTCTTGACTCAGGAAGTGAGGCCCTGCTTGCAGCCGTGTTGTACTGGCGTTGGCAGAGCCCCACACTTGCTGTGTGAGGGAGGCATGAAAACACACTCTCTGGGGCTGCCTTTCCTCCCTCCAAGGAAGACAGCCTGCCTGGCCACCTTCGGGCTGAAAGTCACATTTGGCTGGGAAGAGCTAGCTGGGAAGTCAGTTTTCATGGGCCATGGCCGCTGGCTTAAGGTTTACGGCTAGGGCTGACACACTTCGCGGGAACATCAAGGCTCCCTCAATAAAGCTCTTCCATCACGTTTGCTCTGCAGGAGAGAGCTTGTGAGACTAGGCCTTTCTTGACTCGGGAAGTGAGGACCTGGTTGCAGGCCTCTTGTACTTGCGTCTACAGAGCCCCACACTTGCTGTGTGAGGGACGCCTGAAAACCCACTCTCTGGGGCTGCCTTACCTCCCTGCAAGGAAGAGAGTCCGCCCGGCTGCCTTCCGGCTGAAAGTCACATCGGGCTGGGAAGTGCTATGTTGGAAGTCAGTTTTCAGGGCCCTGGCTGCTGGGTGCACGAGTATGGCTAGGTCTCCCCCACTGCCGGGGAACATGAAGGCTCCCTCCACACAACTCTTCCACCACGTTTGCTCTGCAGGAGAGAGCTCGCGAGACCAGGCCTTTCTTGTCTCAGGAAGTGAGGCCCTGGTTGCAGGCTTCTTGTACTGGCGTCTGCAGAGCCCCACACTTGCTGCGTGAGGAAAGCCTGAAAAACTACCCGCTGGGGCTGCCTTTCCTCCCTCCTTGGAAAAGCGCCTGTCGGGCTCCACCAGGTGCAAGTGACATCGGGCTGGGAAGTGCTAGCTGGCAAGACAGTTTTTAGCAGCCATGACCGCAGGCCCCAGGCGTCTGGGTAGGGCTCCCACATTGGCCAGGAACATAAAGGCACTGACCAGAAAGCTGTTTCATCACGTTTATTCTGCTGGAGACAGCTCGACTGACTAGGCCTTTCTTGACTCGGAAAGTGAGGCCCTCTTGCAGCCCTGTTGTGCTAGCGTCTGCAGAGCCCCCCACTTGCTGTGGGAGGGAGGCCTGAAAACCCATTCTCTTGGGATGCCTTTCCTCCCTCCAAGGAAGAGAGCCTGCCCGGCCGCTATCTGGTGGAAAGACACATCGGGCTGGGAAGTTCTAGATGGGAAGTCAGTTTTCAGGGGCAAAGGCCGCTGGCTGCATGTGTATGTCTAGGGCTCCCACACTGCCCGGTAATATCAAGGTTCTCTCCAGACAGCTCTTCCGTCACGTTAGCTCTGCAGGAGAGAGCTGGCGAGACAAGGCCTTTCTGGGCTCGGGAAGTGAGGCCCTGTTTTCAGGCCTCTTGAACTTGTGTCTGCAGAGACCACAGTTGCTGTGTCAGGGAGGCCTGGAAACCCACTCTCTGGGGCTGCCTTTCCTCCCTCCAAGGAAGACGGCCTTCCGGCCGCCTTCAGGCTACAAGTCACATTGGGCTGCGAAGTGCTACCTGGGAAGTCAGTTTTCAGGGGCCATGGCCGCTGGCTGCACGTTTACAGCTAGGCCTCCCACACTGCCCGGGAACATCAAGGCTCCCTCGACACAGGTCTTCAGTCACATTTGCTCTGCAGGAGAGAGCTCGTGAGACTAGGCCTTTCTTCACTCGGGAAGTGAGGCTCTGCTCGCAGCCCTATGGTTCGGGCATCTCAAGAGCCCCACGTTGCCTGCACGGGGGAGGCATGAAAACCCACTCTCTGGGGCTGCCTTTCTTCCCTCCAAGGAATAGAGCCTGCCCGGCGCCTTCTGGCTCAAAGTCACATAGGGCTGGGAAGTGCTAGCTGGGAAGTCAGTTTGCAGGGGCCATGGCCGCTGGCTGCACGTTTACATCTAGGCCTCCCAAACTGCCCGTGAACATCAAAGCTCCCTCCACAGAGCTCTTCCGTCATGTTTGCTCTGCAGGAGAGAGCTCGCGAGACTAGGCCTTTCTTGGCTCGGGAAGTGAGGACCTGTTTGCAGGCCTCTTGTACTGGCGTCTGCAGAGCCCCACACTTGCTGTGCGAGGGAGGCATAAAAACACAGTCTCTGGAGCTGCCTTTCCTCGCTCAAAGAAGAGAGCCTACCCGGCCGCCTTCTGGCTGAAAGTCACATCGGGCTGAGAAGTGCTAGTTGGGAAGTCAGTTTTCAGGGCCAATGGCCGCTGGGTGCACGTGTATGCCTAGGGCTCCCACACTGCCCAGAACATCAAGGTTCCCTCCACACAGCTCTTCCGTCACGTTTGCACTGCAGGAGAGAGCTCGCGAGTCTAGGCCTTTCTTAGCTCGGGAAGTTAGGCCCTGCTCGCAGCCCTATGGGTCAGGCCTCTCAAGAGCCCCACGTTGCCTGAGCGATGGAGGCATGAAAACGCTCTCTCTGGGGCTGTCATTCTTCCCTCAAAGGAAGACAGCATGCCCGGCCTCCTTCTGGCTGAAAGTCACATCGGGCTGGGAAGTGCTAGTTGGGAAGTCAGTTTTCAGGGGCAATGGCCACTGGGTGCACGTGTATGCCTAGGGCTCCCACACTGCCCAGAATATCAAGGTTCCCTCCACACAGCTCTTCCGTCACGTGAGCTCTGCAGGAGAGAGCTCGCGAAACTAGGCCTTTCTTGGCTCGGGAAGTGAGGACCTGTTTGCAGGCCTCTTTTACTGGCGTCTGCAGAGCCCCACACTTGCTGTGCGAGCGAGGCATAAAAACCCAATCTCTGGGGCTGCCTTTCCTCCCTCCAAGGAAGACGCCTGCTTAGCCGCCTTCAAGCTGACAGTCACCTTGGGCTGGGAAGTGCTACCTGGGAAGTCAGTTTGCAGGGCCATGGCCACTGGCTGCACCTTTACAGCTAGGCCTCCCACACTACCCGGGAACATTAAGGTCCCCTCCACACAACTCTTCCGTCACGTTAGCTCTGCAGGAGAGAGCTCGCGAAACTAGGCCTTTGTTGATTCGGGAAGTGAGGACCTGTTTGCAGGCCTCTTGTACTGTCGTCTGCAGAGCCCCACACTTGCTGTACGAGTGAGGCATAAAAACACAGTCTCGGGGGCTACGATTCCTCCCTCCAAGGAAGACAGCCTGCTTGGCCGCCTTCAAGCTGACAGTCACATTGGTCTCAGAATTGCTAGTTGGGAAGTCAGTTTTCAGGGGCAATGGCCGCTGGGTGCACGTGTATGCCTAGGGCTCCCACACTGCCCAGAACATCAAGGTTCCCTACACACAGCTCTTCCGTTATGTTTACTCTGCAGGAGAGAGCTCGCGAGACTAGGCCTTTCTTGGCTCCGGAAGTGAGGCCCTGCTCGCAGTCCTATGGGTCGGGAAACTCAAAGCCTCACGTTGCCTGCACGCGGGAGGCATGAAAACACTCTCTCTGGGGCTGCCTTTCCTCCCTCCAAGGAAAACAGCCTGCCCGGCCGCTTTCTGGCTGAAAGTCACGTCGGGCTGGGAAGTGCTAGTTGCGAAGTCAGTTTTCAGGGGCAATGGCCACTGGGTGCACATGTATGCCTAGGGCTCCCACACAGCCCAGAACATCAAGGTTCCCTCCACACAGCTCTTCCGTCACGTTAGCTCTGCAAGAGAGAGCTCTTGAAACTAGGCCTTTCTGGGCTCGGGAAGTGAGGACCTGTTTGCAGGCCTCTTGTACTGGCGTCTGCAGAGCCCCACACTTGCTGTGTGAACGAGGCCTAAAACCCAATCTCTGGGGCTGCCTTTCCTCCCTCCAAGTAAGACTGCCTGCTCCGCCGCCTTAAAGCTAAAAGTCACATTGTGCTGGGAAGTGCTACCTGGGAAGTCAGTTTTCAGGGGCCATGGCCGCTGGATGCATGTTTACAGCTAGGCCTCCAACACTGCCCGGGAATATAAAGGCTCCCTCCACACAGTTCTTCCATCACGTTTGCTCTGCAGGAGAGAGCTCGCGAGACTAGGCCTTTCTTGGCTCATGGATTGAGGACCTGTTTGCAGGCCTCTTGTATGGGCGACTGCAGAGCCCCACACTTGCTGGGCGAGGGAGGCTTAAAAACCCAGTCTCTGGGGCTACCTTTCATCCCTCAAAGGAAGACCGCCTGCTCAGCCGCCTTAAAGCTGAAAGTCACATTGGGCTGGGAAGTGCAACCTGGGAAGTCAGTCTGCAGGGACCATGGCCGCTTTCTAAACGTTTACAGCTAGGCCTCCAACACTGCCCGGGAACATCAAGGCTCCCTCCACAGAGCTCTTCCGTCACGTTTGCTTTGCAGGAGAGACCTCGCGAGACTAGGCCTTTCTTGGCTCGGCAAGTGACGACCTGTGTGCAGGCGTCTTGTACTGGCGTGTGCTGAGCCCCACGCTTGCTGTGCATAGAGGCCTAAAAACCCACTCTCTGGGGCTGCCTTTCCTCCCTCCAAGGAAGACAAACTGCTCGGCCGCCTTCAAGCTGACAGTCACATTGGGCTGGAAAGTGCAACCTGGGAAGCCAGTTTGCAGGGGCCAAGGCCGCTTTCTGCACGTTTACAGCTAGGCCACTCACACTAACCGGGAACATTAAGGCTCCCTCCACACAGCTCTTCCATCGTGTTTCCTCTGCAGGAGAGAGCTCGCAAGTCTAGGCCTTTCTTGGCTCGGGAAGAGAGGACCTGTTTGCAGGCCTCTTGTATGGGAGTCTGCAGAGCCCCACACTTGATGTGGGAGAGAGGCCTGAAAACCCAGTCTTTGGGCCTGCCTTTGCTCCCTCCAAGGAAGACAGCCTGCTCGGCCGCCATCAAGCTGACAGTCACATTGGGCTGTGAAGTGCTACCTGGGAAGTCAGTTTGCAGGGTCCATGGCCCCGGCTGCATGTTTACAGCTAGGCCTCCCACACTTCCCGGGATAACCAAGGCTCCCTCCACACAGCTCTTCCAACAAGTTTGTTCTGCAGGAGAGAGCTCGCGAGACTAGGCCTTTCTTAGCTCGGGAAGTGAGGCCGTGCTTGAATCCCTATGGGTCGGGCATCTCAAGAGCCCCACGTTGCCAGCGTGCGGTAGGCATGAAAACGTTCTCTCTGGGGCTGCCTTTCCTCCCTCCAAGGAAGACACCCTGCTCGGCCGCCTTCAAGCTGACAGTCACATTGGCCTGAGAAATGCTAGTAGGGAAGTCAGTTTTCAGGGGCAATGGCCGCTGGGTGCACGTGTATGCCTAGGGCTCCCACACTGCCCAGAACATCAAGGTTCCCTCAACACAGCCCTTCCGTCACGTTTGCTCAGCAGGAGAGAGCTCGCGAGACTATGCCTTTCTTGACTCGGAAATGAGGACCTGCTGGCAGCACTATGGGTCGGGCCTCTCAAGAGCCCCACGTTGCCTGCATGCGGGGGGCATGAAAACGCTCTCTCAGGGGCTGCCTTTCCTCCCTCCAAGGAAGAGAGCCTACCCGGCCGCCTTCTGGCTGAAAGTCACATCGGGCTGGGAAGTGCTAGTTGGGAAGTCAGTTTTCACGGGCAATGGCCGCTGGGTGCACGTGTATGCCTAGGGCTCCCACACTGCCCAGAACATCAAGGTTCCCTCCACACAGCCCTTCTGTCACGTTTGCTCAGCAGGAGAGAGCTTGCGAAAGTGGGCCTTTCTTGGCTGGGGAAGTGAGCACCTGTTTGCAGGCTTCTTGTACTGGCGTCTGCAGAGCCCCACACTTGCTGTGCGAGAGAGGCCTAAAAACCCAGTCTTTGGGGCTGCCTTTTCTCCCTCCAAGGAAGACAGCCTGCTCAGCCGCCTTCAAGCTGACAGTCACATTGTGCTGGGAAGTGCTACCTGGGAAGTCAGTTTGCAGGGGCCATCGCTGCTGGCTGCACGTTTACAGCTAGGCTTCCCACACTGCCCGGGAACATCAAGCCTCCCTCCACACAGCTCTTCCGTCATGTTAGCTCTGCAGGAGAGAGCTCGCCAGACTAGGCCTTTCCTGGCTCGGGAAATGAGGACCTGTTTGCAGGCCTCTTGTACTGGTGTCTGCAGAGCCCCACACTTGCTATGCGAGGGAGGCATACAAACACAGTCTCTGGGTCTGCCTTTCGTCCCTCCAAGGAAGACAGCCTGCTCGGCGGCCTTCAAGCTGACAGTCACATTGGTCTGAGAAGTGCTAGTTGGGAAGTCAGTTTTCAAGGCCAATGGCCGCTGGGTGCACGTGTATGCCTAGGGCTCCCACACTGCCCAGAACATCAAGGTTCCCTCCACACAGCTCTTCTGTCACGTTAGCTCTGCAGGAGAGAGATCGCGAAACTAGGCCTTTCTTGTCTCGGGAAGTGAGGGCCTGTTTGCAGGCCTCTTGTACTGGCGTCTGCAGAGCCCCACACTTGCTGTGCGAGCGAGGCCTAAAAACCCAATCTCTGGGGCTGCCTTTTCTCCGTCCAAGGAAGACCGCCTGCTCGGCCGCCTTCAAGCTGACAGTCACCGTGGGCTAGGAAGTGTTAGTTGCGAAGTCAGTTTTCAGGGCCATGGCCGCTGGCTGCTCGTTTACAGCTAGGTCTCCCACGCTGCCCGGGAACATCAAGGCTCACTCCACACAGCTCTTCCGTCACGTTTGCTCTGCAGGAGAGAGCTCGTCAGACTACGCCTTTCTTGACTCGGCAAGTGAGGCCCTGCTCCCAGTCCTATGAGTCAGGAATCTCAAAGAGCCACGTTGCCTGCACACAGGAGGCATGAAAACACTCTCTCTGGGGCTGCCTTTCCTCCCACCAAGGAAGACAGCGTGCCAGGCCGCCTTCTGGCTGAAAGTCACATCGGGCTGGGAGGTGCTAGTTGGGAAGTCAGTTTTCACGGGCAATGGCCGCTGGGTGCACGTGGAAGCCTAGGGCTTCCCCACTGACCAGAACATCAAGGTTCCCTCCAAACAGCCCTTCCGTCACGTTAGCTCTGCAGGAGAGAGCACGCAAAAGTAGGCCTTTATTGGCTCGGGAAGTGAGGCCCTGTTTGTAGGCCTCTTGTACTGGCGTCTGCAGAGCCCCACATTTGCTGTGCGAGGGAGGCATAAAAACACAGTCTCTGGGGCTGCCTTTCCTCCCTTCAAGGAAGACGGCCTGCTCGGCCGCCTTCAAGGTGACAGTCACATTGGTCTGAGAAGTGCTAGTTGGGAAGTCAGTTTTCAGGGCCAATGGCCGCTGGGTGCACGTGTATGCTTAGGGCTCCCACACTGCCCAGAACATCAAGGTTCCCTCCACACAGCTCTTCCGTCAGGTTAGCTCTGCAGGAGAGAGATTGTGAAACTAGGCCTTTCTTGGCTCGGGAAGTGAGGACCTGTTTGCAGGCCTCTTGTACTGGCGTCTGCAGAGCCCCACACTTGCTGTGCGAGCGAGGCCTAAAAACCCAATCTCTGGGGCTGCCTTTTCTCCGTCCAAGGAAGACCGCCTGCTCGGCCGCCTTCAAGCTGACAGTCACCGTGGGCTAGGAAGTGTTAGTTGCGAAGTCAGTTTTCAGGGCCATGGCCGCTGGCTGCTCGTTTACAGCTAGGTCTCCCACGCTGCCCGGGAACATCAAGGCTCACTCCACACAGCTCTTCCGTCACGTTTGCTCTGCAGGAGAGAGCTCGTCAGACTAGGCCTTTCTTGACTCGGCAAGTGAGGCCCTGCTCGCAGTCCTATGAGTCAGGAATCTCAAAGAGCCACGTTGCCTGCACGCAGGAGGCATGAAAACCCTCTCTCTGGGGCTGCCTTTCCTCCCACCAAGGAAGACAGCGTGCCAGGCCGCCTTCTGGCTGAAAGTCACATCGGGCTGGGAGGTGCTAGTTGGGAAGTCAGTTTTCACAGGCAATGGCCGCTGGGTGCACGTGGATGCCTAGGGCTTCCACACTGCCCCGAACATCAAGGTTCCCTCCACACAGCCCATCCGTCACGTTAGCTCTGCAGGAGAGAGCTCGCAAAAGTAGGCCTTTCTTGGCTCGGGAAGTGAGGACCTGTTTGCAGGCCTCTTTTAGGGGCGTCTGCATAGTCCCACACTTGCTGTGCGAGCGAGGCGTAAAAACCCAATCTCTGGGGCTTCCTTTCCTCCCTCCAAGGATGACAGCCTGCTCGGCCGCCTTCAAGCTGACAGTCACCTTGGGCTGGGAATTGCTACCTGGGAAGTCAGTTTGCAGGGGCAATTGCCGCTGTCTGCACGTTTACAGCTAGGCTTCACACACTGCCCGGGAACATCAAGGCTCCCTCCACACAGCCCTTCCGTCACGTTTGCTCAGCAGGAGAGAGCTCGCAAAAGTAGGCCTTTCCTGGCTCGGGAAGTGAGGACCTGTTTGCAGGCCTCTTGTACTGGCGTCTGCAGAGCCCCACACTTGCTGTGCGAGGGAGGCATACAAACACAGTCTCTGGGACTGCCTTTCCTCCCTCCAAGTAAGACAGCCTGCTTGGCTGCCTTCAAGCTGACAGTGACATTGATCTGAGAAGTGCTAGTTCAGAAGTCAGTTTACAGGGCCAATGGCCTGCTCGGCCGTCCTCGGGCTGAAAGTCACTTTGGGCTGGGAAGTGCTACCTGGGAAGTCAGTTTTCAGGGGCCATGGCCGCTTGGTGCACGGGCAGGCCTAGCGCTCCCACACGGCCCAGAACATCAAGGTTCCCTCCACACAGCTCTTCCGTCACATTAGCTCTGCAGGAGAGAGCTCGCGAGACTAGGCCTTTCCTGGCTCGGGAAGTGAGGACCTATTTGCAGGCCTCTTGTACTGGCGTCTGCAGAGCCCCACACTTGCTGTGCGAGGGAGGCCTAAAAACCCAATCTCTGTGGCTGCCTTTCCTCCCTCAAAGGAAAACAGCCTGCTCGGCCACCTTCGGGCCGAAAGTCACATTGGGCAGGGAAGTGCTACATGGGAAGTCAGGTTTCAGGGGCCAAGGCCACAGGATGCACGTTTACGGCTAGGCCTCACACACTGCCCGGCAGCATCAAGGCTCCCTCCACAAAACTCTTTCGTCACGTTTCCTCGGCAGGAGAGAACTCCCGATACTAGGCCTTTCTTGACTCGGAAAGTGGGGCCGTGTTTGCAGGCCTCGTGTAGTGGCGTCTGCAGAGCCCCGCCCTTGCTGTAGGAGGGAGGCCTAAAAACCTTATCTCTGGGGCTGCTTTTCCTCCCAAGAAGAAAGACAGCCTGCTCGGCCGCGTTCAAGCTGAACTTCACATTCAGCTGGGAAGTGCTACCTGCAAGTTTAAAGGGGCCATGGCCGCTGGCTGCGCGTTTACTGCTAGGCCACCCACACTGCCCAGGAACCTCAAGTCTTTCTCCACGCAGCTCTTCCTTCACGTTAGCTCTGCAGGAGAGAGCTCGCGAGACTAGGCCTTTCTTGACTCGGGAAGTGAGGCCCTGCTCGAACCACTATGGGTCGGGCGTCTCAAGAGCCCCACGTTGCCTGCGCGTGGGCGGCCTGTAAACCCACTCTGTGGGGATGCCTTTCCTCCCTCCAAGGAAGAGAGCCTGCCCGGCCGCCTTCTGGCTGAAAGTCACATCGGGCTGGGAAGTGCTAGTTGGGAAGTCAGTTTTCAGGGGCAATGGCCGCTGGGTGCACATTTATGCCTAGGGCTCCCACACTGCCCAGAACATCAAGGTTCCTCCACACAGCTCTTCCGTCACGTTAGCTCTGCAGGAGAGAGCTCGCGAGACTGGGCCTTTCTTGGTTCGGGAAGTGAGGCCTGTTCGCAGCCATAAGGGTCTAGCGTCTCAAAAGCCCCACGTTGCCTGCGCGGGAGGCCTGAAAACCCAGTCTCTGGGGCTGCCTTTCCTCCCTCCAAGGAAGAGAGCCTGCCCGGCCGCCTTCTGCCTGAAAGTCACATCGGTCTGGGAACTGCTAGCAGGGAAGTCAGTTTTCAGGGGCAATGGCCGCTGGGTACACGTGTATGCCTAGGGCTCCCACACTACCCAGCACATCAATGTTCCTCTACGCAGCTCTTCGTTCACGTTAGCTCTGCAGGTGAGTGCTCGCGAGACTATGCCTTTCTTGACTCGGGAAGTGAGGACCTGTTTGCAGGCCTCTTGTACTGGCGTCTGCAGAGCCCCACACTTGCTGTGCGAGGGAAGCCTAAAAACCCAATCTGTGGGGCTGCCTTTCCTCCCTCCAAGGAAGACAGCCTGCTCGGCCGCCGTCGGGCAGAAAGTCACATTGGGCAGGGAAGTGCTACCTGGGAAGTAAGGTTTCAGGGGCCAAGGCCACAGGATGCACGTTTACAGCTAGGCCTCCCACACTGCCCAGGAACATCAAGGCTCTCTCCACGCAGCTCTTCCTTCACGTTAGCCCTGCAGGAGAGAGCTCGCGAGACTAGGTCTTTCTTGACTCGGGAAGTGAGGCCCTGCTCGCACCACTATGGGTCAGGCGTCTCAAGACCCCCACGTTGCCTGCGCGTGGGAGGCCTGTAAACCCACTCTGTGGGGATGCCTTTCCTCCCTCCAAGGAAGAGAGCCTGCCCGGCCGCCTTCTGCCTGAAAGTCACATCGGGCTGGGAAGTGCTAGTTGGGAAGTCAGTTTTAAGGGGCCATGGCCACTGGGTGCACGTGTTTGCCTAGGGCTCCCACACTGCCCAGAACATCAAGGTTCCTCCACACAGCTCTTCCGTCACGTTAGCTCTGCAGGAGAGAGCTCGTGAGACTGGGCCTTTCTTGGCTCGGGAAGTGAGGCCCTGTTCGCATCCATAAGGGTCTGGCGTCTCAAAAGCCCCACGTTGCCTACGCGCGGGAGGCCTGAAAACCCACTCTCTGTGGCTGCCTTTCCTCCCTCCAAGGAAGAGAGCCTGCCCGGCCGCCTTCTGGCTGAAAGTCACATCGGGCTGGGAAGTGCTAGCAGGGAAGTCAGTTTTCAGGGGCCATGGCCGCAGGATGCACGTTTATGGCTAGGCCTCCCACACTGCCCGGGAACATCAAGGCTCCCTCCACACAACTCATCCGTAGCGTTTGCTCTGCAGAAGAGAGCTCACGAGACTAGGCCTTTCTTGACTCGGTAAGTGAGGCCCTGTTCGCAGCCAGAAGGGTCTGGCGTCTCAAAAGCCCCACGTTGCCTACGCGCGGGAGGCCTGAAAACCCACTCTCTGGGGCTGCCTGTCCTCCCCGCAAGGAAGAGAGCCTGCCCGGTCGCCTTCTGGCTGAAAGTCACATCAGGCTGGGAAGTGCTAGCAGGGAAGTCAGTTTTCAGGGGCAATGGCCGCTGGGTGCACGTGTATGCCTAGGGCTCCCACATTGCCCAGCACATCAATGTTCCTCTACGCAGCTCTTCGTTCACGTTAGCTCTGCAGGAGATTGCTCGCGAGACTAGGCCATTCTTGAATCGGGAAGTGAGGACCTGATTGCAGGCCTCTTGTACTGGCGTCTGCAGAGCCCCACACTTGCTGTCGAGGGAGCCCTAAAAGCCCAATCTCTGGGGCTGCCTTTCCTCCCTCAAAGGAAAACAGCCTGCTCGGCCGCCTTCGGGCAGAAAGTCACATTGGGCAGGGAAGTTCTACCTGGGAAGTCAGGTTTCAGGGGCCAAGGCCCCAGGATGCACGTTTACAGCTAGGCCTCCCACACTGCCCGGCAGCATCAAGGCTCCCTCCACAAAACTCTTCCGTCACGTTTCCTTGGCAGGAGAGAACTCCCGATACTAGGCCTTTCTTGACTCGGAAAGTGGGGCCGTGTTTGCAGGCCTCTTGTAGTGGCGTCTGAAGAGCCCCGCACTTGCTGTAGGAGGGAGGTCTAAAAACCTTATCTCTGGGGCTGCTTTTCCTCCCAAGAAGAAAGACAGCCTACTCGGCTGCGTTCAACCTGAACTTCACATTCAGCTGGGAAGTGCTACCTGCAAGTTTTCAGGGGCCATGGCCGCTGGCTGTTCGTTTACTGCTAGGCCTCCCACACTGCCCAGGAACATTAAGGCTCTCTCCACGCAGCTCTTCCTTCACGTTAGCTCTGCAGGAGAGAGCTCGCGAGATTAGGCCTTTCTTGACTCGGGAAGTGAGGCCCTGTTCGCAGCCATAAGGGTCTGGCGTCTCAAAAGCACCACGTTTCCTACGCGCGGGAGGTCTGAAAACCCACTCTGTGGGGCTGCCTTTCCTCCCTCCAAGGAAGAGAGCCTGCCCGGCCACCTTCTGGGGGAATTTCACATCGGGCTGGGAAGTGCTAGCAGGGAAGTCAGTTTTCAGGGGCAATGGCCGCTGGGTGCACGTGTATGCCTAGGGCTCCCACACTGCCCAGAACATCAATGTTCCTCTACGCAGCTCTTCGTTCACGTTACCTCTGCAGGAGAGAGCTCGCGAGACTAGCCCTTTCTTGACTCAGGAAGTGAGGACCTGTTTGCAGGCCTCTTGTACTGGCGTCTGTAGAGCCCCACACTTGCTGTGCGAAGGAGGCCTAAAAAGCCAATCTCTGGGGCTGGCTTTCCTCCCTCCAAGGAAGACAGCTTGCTCGGCCGTCCCCGGGCTGAAAGTCACTTTGGTCTGGGAAGTGCTACCTGGGAGGTCAGCTTTCAGGGGCCTTGGCCGCTTGGTGCACGGGCATGCCTAGCACTCCCACACGGCCCAGAACATCAACGTTCCCTCCACACAGCTCTTCTGTCACGTTAGCTCTGCAGGAGAGAGCTCGTGAGACTAGGCCTTTCCTGGCTCGGGAAGTGAGGACCTGTTTGCAGGCCTCTTGTACTGGCGTCTGCAGAGCCCCACACTTGCTGTGCGAGGGAGGCCTAAGAACCCAATCTCTGGGGCTGCCTTTCCTCCCTCAAAGGAAAACAGTCTGCTCGGCCGCCTTCAGGGAGAAAGTCACATTGAGCAGGGAAGTGCTAGCAGGGAAGTCAGTTTTCAGGGGCAATGCCGGCTGGGTGCACGTGTATGCCTACGGCTCCCACACTGCCCAGAACATCAAGTTTCCTCCACACAGCTCTTCCGTCACGTTACCTCTGCAGGAGAGAGCTCGCAAGACTGGGCCTTTTTGGCTCGGGAAGTGAGGCCCTGTTCGCAGACATAAGGGTCTGGCGTCTCAAAAGCCCCATGTTGCCTACACGTGAGAGGCCTGAAAACCCATTCTCTGGGGCTGCCTGTTCTCCCCCCAAGGAAAAGAGCCTGCCCGGCCGCCTTCTGCCTGAAAGTTACATCGGGCTGGGAAGTGCTACCTGGGAAGTCATTTTTCAGGGGCCATGGCCGCAGGATGCACGTTTACAGCTAGGCCTCCCACAGTGCCCGACAGCATCAAGCTCCCTCCACAAAACTCTTCCGACACGTTTCCTCGGCAGGAGAGAACTCCTGATACTAGGCCTTTCTTGACTCGGAAAGTGGGGCCGTGTTTGCAGGCCTCTTGTAGTGGCGTCTGCAGAGCCCCGCACTTGCTGTAGGAGGGAGGCCTAAAAACCTTATCTCTGGGGCTGCTTTTCCTCCCTAGAAGAAAGACAGCCTGCTCGGCCGCGTTCAAGCTGAACTTCACATTCAGCTGGGAAGTGCTACCTGCAAGTTTTCAGGGGCCATGGCCGCTGAAAACTGACTTCCCTGCTAGCACTTCCCAGCACGAGGTGACTTTCAGGCAGAAGGTGGCCGAGCAGGCTGTCTTAATTGGAGCGAGGAAAGGCAGCCCCAAAGACTGGGTTTTTAGGCCTCTCTCGCACAGCAAGTGTGGGGCTCTGCAGACGCCAGTACAAGAGGCCTGCAAACAGGTCCTCAATTCCTGAGCCAAGAAAGGCCTAGTTTCGTGAGCTCTCTCCTGCAGAGCTCACGTGACGGAAGAGCTGTGTGGAGGGAACCTTGATGTTCTCGGCAGTGTGGGAGCACTAGGCATACCCGTGCGCCCAGCGACCATTGCCCCTGAAAACAGTCTTCCCAAATAGCACTTCCAAGCCTGATGTGACTTTCAGCCAGAAGGCGGCCGGGTAGGCTCTCTTCCTTGGAGGGAGGAAAGGCAGCCCTAGAGAGAGCGTTTTCATGCCTCCCGCGCGCAGGCGACGTGGGGCTCTTGAGAGTCCCGACCCATAATGCTGCGAGCAGGTCCTCGCTTACCGAGTCAAGAAAGGACTAGTCTTGCGAGCTCTTTCCTGCAGAGCAAACATGACGGAAGAGCTGTGTAGAGGGAGCCTTGATGTTCCCGGGCAGTGTGCGAGGCCTAGCTGTAAACGTGCAGCCAGCAGCCATGGCCCCTGAAAATTGACTTCCCAGGTAGCACTTCCCAGCACAATGTGACTTTCAGCTTGAAGGCGGCCGAGTAGGAGGTCTTCGTTGGACAGAGAAAAGGCAGCCCCAGAGATTGGGTTTTTAGGCCTCGCTCACACAGCAATTGTGGGGCTCTGCAGACGCCAGTACAAGAGGCCTGCAAACAGGTCCTCACTTCCCGAGCCAAGAAAGGCCTAGTTTCGTGAGCTCTTTACTGCAGAGCTAACGTGAAGGAAGAGCTGTGTGGAGGGAAGCTTTATGTTTTGGGCAGTGTGGGAGCCCTAGGCATACACGTGCACCCAGCGGCCATTGCCTGTGAAAACTGACTTCCCATCTAGCTCGTCCCAGCCCGATGTGACTTTCAGCCAGAAGGAGGCCGGGCATGCTGTGTTTCTTGGAAGGTGGAATGGCGGCCCCAGAGAGAGTATTTTCATTCCTTCAGCGCGCAGGCAACGTGGGGCTCTTGAGAGGCCCGACCCATAGTGCTGCGAGCAGGGCCTCACTTCCCGAGTCAAGAAAGGCCTAGTCTCGCGAGCTCTCTCCTGCAGAGCACACGTGACGGAAGAGCTGTGTGGAGGGAGCCTTGATGTTCCCGGGCAGTGTGGGAGGCCTAGCTGTAAACGTGCAGCCAGCGGCCTTGGCCCCTGAAAACTGGCTTCACAACTAACACTTCCCAGCCGAAGGTGACTGTCAGCTTGAAGGCGGCCGAGCAGGCCCTGTTCCTTGGACGGAGAAAACGCAGCCCCAGAGATTGAGTTTTTAGGCCTCGCTCGCACAGCAAGTGTGGGGCTCTGCAAACGCCCGTACAAGAGGCCTGCAAACACGGCCTCACTTCCCGAGCCAAGAAGGCCTAGACTTGCGAGCACTCTCCTGCAGAGCTAACGTGAACGAAGAGCTGCATAGAGGAACATTGATGTGCTGGGCAGTGTGGGAGCCCTAGGCATACACGTAGACTCAGCGGCCTTTGCCCCTGAAAACTGACTTCCCTGCTAGCACTTCCCAGCCCGATGTGACTTTCAGCCAGAAGGCGGCCGGGCAGGCTCTCTTCCTTGGAGGGAGGAAAGGCAGCCCCAGAGAGTGGGTTTTCAGGCCTCCCGCGCGTAGGCAACGTGGGGCTTTTGAGACGCCAGACCCTTATAGCTGCGAACAGGGCCTCAATTCCCGAGCCAACAAAAGCCCAGTCTCGCGAGCTCTCTCCTGCAGAGCTAACGTGATGGAAGAGCTGTGTGGAGGAACCTTGATGTTCTTGGCAGTGTGGGAGCCCTAGGCATACCCGTGCACCCAGCGGCCATTGCCCCTCAAAACTGACTTCCCAACTAGCACTTTCCAGCCTGATGTGACTTTCAGGCAGAAGGCGGCCGGGCAGGCTCTCTTCCTTGGGGGGAGGACAGGCAGCCCCAGATAGTGGGTTTTCAGGCCTCCTGCACAGGCAACGTGGGGCTGTTGAGACGCCCGACCCATAGGGCTGCGAGCAGGGCCTCACTTCCCGAGTAAAGAAAGGCCTAGTCTCGTGAGCTCTCTTCTGCAGAGCAAACGTGACGGATGAGCTGTGTAGAGGGAGCCTTGATGTTCCCGGGCAGTGTGGGAGGCCTAGCCGTAAACGTGCATCCTGCGGCCAGGGCCCCTGAAAACTGACTTCCCAACTAGCACTTCCCAGCCCGATGTGACTTTCAGCCGGAAGGTGGCCGGGCAGGCTCTCTTCCTTGGAGGGAGGAAAGGCATCCCCTCAGAGTGGGTTTACAGGCCTCCCACGCGCAGGCAACGTGGGGCTCTTGAGACTCCCGACCCATAGTGGTGCGAGCAGGGCCTCACTTCCTGAGTCAAGAAAGGCCTAGTCTCGCGAGCTCCCTCCTGCAGAGCACTCGTGACAGAAGAGCTGTGTGGAGGGAGCCTTGATGTTCCCGGGCAGTGTGGGAGGCCTAGCTGTAAACGTGAAGCCAGCGGCCATGGTCCCTGAAAACTGACTTCGCAACTAACACTTCTCTGACCAATGTGACTGTCAGCTTGAAGGCGGCCGAGCAGGCTGTCTTCCTTGGAGGGATCAAAGGCAGCCCCAGAGACTGTGTTTGTATGCCTCCCTCGCACAGCAAGTGTGGGGCTCTGCCGACGCCAGTACAAGAGGCCTGCAAACAGGTCCTCACTTCCCGAGCCAGGAAAGGCCTAGTCTCGCGAGCTCTCTCCTGCAGTGCTAACGTGACGGAAGAGCTGTGTGGAGGGAACCTTGATGTTCTGGGCAGTGTGGGAGCCCTAGGCATACACGTGCACCCAGCGGCCATTGCCCGTGAAAACTGACTTCCCAACTAGCACTTCCCAGCCCGATGTGACTTTCAGCCAGAAGGCGGCCGGGTACGCTCTCTTCCTTGGAGGGAGGAAAGGCAGCCCCTGAGAGAGCGTTTTCATGCACCCCGCATGCAGGCATCGTGGGGCTCTTGAGAGGCCCGACCCATAGTGCTGAGAGCAGGTCCTCATTTCCGAGTCAAGAAAGGCATAGTCTCGCGAGCTCTCTCCTGCTGAGCAAACGTGACGGAAGGGCTGTGTGGAGGGAACCTTGATGTTCTGGGCAGTGTGGGAGCCCTAGGCATACACGTGCACCCAGCGGCCATTGCCCCTGAAAACTGACTTCCCTACTAGCATTTCTCAGGCCAATGTGACTGTCAGCTTGAAGGCGGCCAAGCAGGCTGCCTTCCTTGGAGGGAGGAAAGGCAGCCCCAGAGAGAACGTTTTCATGCCTCCCGCGCGCTGGCAACATGGGGCTCTTGAGTTGCCCGACCCATAGGGATTCCAGCAGGGCCTCACTTCCCGAGCCAAGAAAGGCCTAGTCTCGCGAGCTCTCTCCTGCAGAACAAACTTGTTGGAAGAGCTGTGTCGAGGGAGCCTTGGTGTTCCCGGGAAGTGTGGGAGGCCTAGCTGTAAACATGCAGCCGGGGCCATGGCCCCTGCAAACTGACTTCCCAGGTAGCACTTCCCAGCCCAATGTGACTGTCAGCTTGAAGGCGGCCGAGCAGGTTGTCTTCCTTGGAGGGAGGAAAGGCAGCCCCAGAGACTGTGTTTTTATGCCTCCCTCGCACAGCAAGTGTGGGGCTCTGCCGACGCCAGTACAAGAGGCCTACAAACAGGTCCTCACTTTCCAAACCAAGAAAGGCCTAGTTTCCCGATCTCTCTCCTGGAGAGCTAACGTGACGGAAGAGCTGTGTGGAGGGAACCTTGATGTTCTGGGCAGTGTGGGAGCCCTAGGCATACACGTGCACCCAGCGTCCATTGGCCCTGAAAAATGACTTCCCAAATAGCACTTCTCAGACCAATGTGACTGTCAGCTTGAAGGCGGCCGAGCAGGATGTCTTCCTTGGAGGGTGGAATGGCAGCCCCAGAGAGAGTGTTTTCATGCATTCAGCGCGCAGGTAACGTGGGGCTCTTGAGAGGCACGACCCGTAGGGCTGCGAGCAGGGCCTCACTTCCCGAGTCAAGAAAGGCCTAGTCTCGCGAGTTCTCTCCTGCAGAGCAAACGTGACGGAAGAGCTGTGTGGAGGGAGCCTTGATGTTCCCGGGCAGTGTGGGAGGCCTAGCTGTAAACGTGCAGCCAGCGGCCATGGCCCCTGAAAACTGACTTCGCAACTAACACTTCCCAGCCCAAGGTGACTGTCAGCTTGAAGGCGGCCGAGCAGGAGGTCTTCCTTGGACGGAGAAAAGGCAGCCCCAGAGATTGGGTTTTTAGGCCTCGCTCGCACAGCAAGTGTGGGGCTCTGCAGACGCCAGTATAAGAGGACTGCAAACAGGTCCTCACTTCCCGAGCCAGGAAAGGCCTAGTCTCGAGAGCTCTCTCCTGCAGAGCTAACGTGACGGAAGAGCTGTTTGGGGGGAGCCTTGATGTTCCCGGGCAGTGTGGGAAGCCTAGCTGTAAACGTGCAGCCAGCGGCCATGGCCCCTGCAAACTTTCTTCCCAGGTAGCACTTCCCAGCACAATGTGACTGTCAGCTTAAAGGCGGCCGAGCAGCCTGTCTTCCTTGGAGGGAGGAAAGGCAGCCCCAAAGACTAGGTTTTTAGGCCTCGCTCGCACAGCAGGTGTTGGGCTCTGCAGATGCCAGTACAAGAGGCCTGCAAACAGGTCCTCACTTCCCGAGCCAAGAAAGGCCTAGTTTCGCGATCTCTCTCCTGCAGAGCTAACGTGAGGGAAGAGCTGTGTGGAGGGAACCTTGATGTTCTGGGCAGTGTGGGAGCCCTAGGCATACACGTGTACCCAGCGGCCATTGCCCCTGAAAACTGACTTCCCTACTAGCATTTCTCAGGCCAATGTGACTGTCAGCTTGAAGGCGGCCAAGCAGGCTGCCTTCCTTGGAGGGAGGAAAGGCAGCCCCAGAGAGAACGTTTTCATGCCTCCCGCGCGCTGGCAACATGGGGCTCTTGAGTTGCCCGACCCATAGGGATTCCAGCAGGGCCTCACTTCCCGAGCCAAGAAAGGCATAGTCTCGAGAGCTCTCTACTGCAGAGCTAACGTGAGGGAAGAGCTGTGTGGAGGGAGCCTTGATGTTCCCGGGCAGTGTGGGAGGCCTAGCTGTAAACGTGCACCCAGCGACCATCGCCCCCGCAACCTGACTTCCCAGGTAGCACTTCCCAGCACAATGTGACTTTCAGCTTGAAGGCGGCAAAGCAGGCGGTGTTCCTTGGAGGGAGGAAAGGCAGACCCACAGACTGTGTTTTTAGGCCTCCCTCGCACAGCAGGTGTTGGGCTCTGCAGACGCCCGTACAAGAGGACTGCAAACAGGTCCTCACTTCCCGAGCCAAGAAAGGCCTACTTTCGTGAGCTCTTTACTGCAGAGCTAACGTGAGGGAAGAGCTGTGTGGAGGGAACCTTGATGTTCTGGGCAGTGTGGGAGCCCCAGGCATACACGTGCACCCAGCGGCCATTGCCTGTGAAAACTGACTTCCCAACTAGCAATTCCCAGCCCGATGTGACTTTCAGCCAGAAGGAGGCCGGGGTAGGCTCTCTTCCTTGGAGGGAGTAATGGCATCCCCAGAGAGAGTGTTTTCATGCCTTCAGCGCGCAGGTAACGTGGGGCTCTTGAGAGGCACGACCCGTAGGGCTGCGAGCAGGGCCTCACTTCCCGAGTCAAGAAAGGCCTAGTCTCGCGAGTTCTCTCCTGCAGAGCAAACGTGACGGAAGAGCTGTGTGGAGGGAGCCTTGATGTTCCCGGGCAGTGTGGGAGGCCTAGCTGTAAACGAGCAGCCAGCGGCCATGGCCCCTGAAAACTGACTTCGCAACTAACACTTCCCAGCCCAAGGTGACTGTCAGCTTGAAGGCGGCCGAGCAGGCTGTCTTCCTTGGAGGGAGAAAAGGCAGCCCCAAAGACTGGGTTTTTAGGCCTCTCTCGCACAGCAAGTGTGGGGCTCTGCAGACGCCAGTACAAGAAGCCTGCAAACAGGTCCTCACTTCCCCAGCCAAGAAAGGCCCATTTTCGCGAGCTCTCTCCTGCTGAGCAAACGTGACAGAAGGGCTGTGTGGAGGGAACCTTGATGTTCTGGGCAGTGTGGGAGCCCTAGGCATACACGTGCACCCAGCGGCCATTGCCCGTGAAAACTGACTTCCCAACTAGCACTTCCCAGCCCGATGTGACTTTCAGCCAGAAGGCGGCCGGGTAGGCTCTCTTCCTTGGAGGAAGGAAAGGCAGCCCCTGAGAGAGCGTTTTCATGCCCCCCGCATGCAGGCATCGTGGGGCTCTTCAGAGGCCCGACCCATAATGCTGAGAGCAGGTCCTCATTTCCGAGTCAACAAAGGCATAGTCTCGCGAGCTCTCTCCTGCTGAGCAAACGTGACGGAAGGGCTGTGTGGAGGGAACCTTGATGTTCTGGGCAGTGTGGGAGCCCTAGGCATACACGTGCACCCAGCGGCCATTGCCCCTGAAAACTGACTTCCCTAGTAGCATTTCTCAGGCCAATGTGACTGTGAGCTTGAAGGCGGCCAAGCAGGCTGTCTTCCTTGGAGGGAGGAAAGGCAGCCCCAGAGACTGTGTTTGTATGCCTCCCTCGCACAGCAAGTGTGGGGCTCTGCCGACGCCAGTACAAGAGGCCTGCAAACAGGTCCTCACTTCCCGAGCCAAGAAAGGCCTAGTTACGTGAGCTCTCTCCTGCAGAGCTAAGGTGACGTAAGAGCTGTGTGGAGGGAACCTTGATGTTCTCGGCAGGGTGGGAGCACTAAGGATACACGTGCACCCTGCGGCCATTGCCCCTGAAAACAGTCTTCCCAAATAGCACTTCCAAGGGCGATGTGACTTTCAGCCACAAGGCGGCCTGGTAGGCTCTCTTCCTTGGAGGGAGGAAAGGCAGCCCCAGAGAGAGGGTTTTCATGCCTCCGGCGCGCAGGCAACGTGGGGCTCTTGAGAGGCCCGGCCCATAGTGCTAGCAGCAGGTCATCATTTCCCGAGTCAAGAAAGGCCTAGTCTCGCGAGCTCTCTCCTGCTGAGCAAGCGTGATGGAAGGGCTGTGAGGAGGGAGCCTTGATGTTCTGGGCAGTGTGGGAGTCCTAGGCATACACGTGCACCCAGCGGCCATTGGCCCTGTAAAGTGACTTCCGAACTAGCACTTCTCAGATCAATGTGACTGTCAGCTTGAACGCGGCCGAGCAGGCTGTCTTACTTGGAGGGAGGAAAGGCAGCCCCAGAGATTGGGTTTTTACGCCTCGCTCGCACAGCAAGTATGGGGCTCTGCAGAAGCCCGTAAAAGAGGACTGCAAACAGGTCCTCACTTCCCGAGCCAAGAAAGGCCTACTTTTGCGAGCTCTCTCCTGCAGAGCTTACGTGACGGAAGAGCTGTGGGGAGGGAGGCTTGATGTTTCCGGGCAGTGTGGGAAGCCTAGCTGTAAACGTGCAGCCAGCGGCGATGGCCCCTGCAAACTGACTTCCCAGGTAGCACTTCCCAGCACAATGTGACTGTCAGCTTGAAGGCGGCCGAGCAGGCCGTCTTCCTTGGAGGGAGAAAAGGCAGCCCCAAAGACTGGGTTTTTAGGCCTCTCTCGCACAGCAAGTGTGGGGCTCTGCAGACGCCAGTACAAGAAGCCTGCAAACAGGTCCTCACTTCCCCAGCCAAGAAAGGCCCACTTTCGCGAGCTCTCTCCTGCTGAGCAAACGTGACAGAAGGGCTGTGTGGAGGGAACCTTGATGTTCTGGGCAGTGTGGGAGCCCTAGGCATACACGTGCACCCAGCGGCCATTGCCCGTGAAAACTGACTTCCCAACTAGCCCTTCCCAGCCCGATGTGACTTTCAGCCAGAAGGCGGCCGTGTAGGCTCTCTTCCTTGGAGGGAGGAAAGGCAGCCCCTGAGAGAGCGTTTTCATGCCCCCCGCATGCAGGCATCGTGGGGCTCTTGAGAGGCCCGACCCATAGTGCTGAGAGCAGGTCCTCATTTCCGAGTCAAGAAAGGCATAGTCTCGCGAGCTCTCTCCTGCTGAGCAAACGTGACGGAAGGGCTGTGTGGAGGGAACCTTGATGTTCTGGGCAGTGTGGGAGCCCTAGGCATACACGTGCACCCAGCGGCCATTGCCCCTGAAAACTGACTTCCCTACTAGCATTTCTCAGGCCAATGTGACTGTCAGCTTGAAGGCGGCCAAGCAGGCTGCCTTCCTTGGAGGGAGGAAAGGCAGCCCCAGAGAGAACGTTTTCATGCCTCCCGCGCGCTGGCAACATGGGGCTCTTGAGTTGCCCGACCCATAGGGATTCCAGCAGGGCCTCACTTCCCGAGCCAAGAAAGGCCTAGTCTCGCGAGCTCTCTCCTGCAGAACAAACTTGTTGGAAGAGCTGTGTCGAGGGAGCCTTGGTGTTCCCGGGAAGTGTGGGAGGCCTAGCTGTAAACATGCAGCCGGGGCCATGGCCCCTGCAAACTGACTTCCCAGGTAGCACTTCCCAGCCCAATGTGACTGTCAGCTTGAAGGCGGCCGAGCAGGTTGTCTTCCTTGGAGGGAGGAAAGGCAGCCCCAGAGACTGTGTTTTTATGCCTCCCTCGCACAGCAAGTGTTGGGCTCTGCAGACGCCCGAACAAGAGGACTGCAAACAGGTCCTCACTTCCCGAGCCAAGAAAGGCCTAGTTTCGTGAGCTCTTTACTGCAGAGCTAACGTGAGGGAAGAGCTGTGTGGAGGGAACCTTGATGTTCTGGGCAGTGTGGGAGCCCCAGGCATACACGTGCACCCAGCGGCCATTGCCCGTGAAAACTGACTTCCCAACTAGCACTTCCCAGCCCGATGTGACTTTCAGCCAGAAGGAGGCCGGGTAGGCTCTCTTCCTTGGAGGGAGTAATGGCATCCCCAGAGAGAGTGTTTTCATGCCTTCAGCGTGCAGGCAACGTGGTGCTCTTGAGAGGCCCGACCCATAGGGCTGCGAGCAGGGCCTCACTTCCCGAGTCAAGAAAGGCCTAGTCACGCGAGCTCCCTCCTGCAGAGCACACGTGACGGAAGAGCTGTGTGGAGGGAGCCTTGATGTTCCCGGGCAGTGTGGGAGGCCTAGCTGTAAACGTGCAGCCAGCGGCCATGGTCCCTGAAAACTGACTTCGCAACTAACACTTCTCAGACCAATGTGACTGTCACCTTGAAGGCCGCCGAGCAGGCTGTCTTCCTTGGAGGGACGAAAGGCAGATCCAGAGACTGTGTTTGTATGCCTCCCTCGCACAGCAAGTGTGGGGCTCTGCAGACAGCAGTACAAGAGGCCTGCAAACAGGTCCTGACTTCCCGAGCCAGGAAAGGCCTAGTCTCGTGAGCTCTCTCCTGCAGAGCTAACGTGACGGAAGAGCTGTGGGGAGGGAGGCTTGATGTTCCCGGGCAGTGTGGGAAGCCTAGCTGTAATGTGCAGCCAGCGGCGATGGCCCCTGCAAACTGACTTCCCAGGTTGCACTTCCCAGCACAATGTGACTGTCAGCTTGAAGGCGGCCGAGCAGGCTGTCTTCCTTGGAGGGAGAAAAGGCAGCCCCAAAGACTGGGTTTTTAGGTCTCGCTCGCACAGCAAGTGTGGGGCTCTGCCGACGCCAGTACAAGAGGCCTGCAAACAGGTCCTCACTTCCCGAGCCAGGAAAGGCCTAGTTACGTGAGCTCTCTCCTGCCGAGCTAAGGTGACGTAAGAGCTGTGTGGAGGGAACCTTGATGTTCTCGGCAGTGTGGGAGCACTAAGCATACACGTGCACCCTGCGGCCATTGCCCCTGAAAACAGTCTTCCCAAATAGCACTTCCAAGCGCGATGTGACTTTCAGCCACAAGGCGGCCTGGTAGGCTCTCTTCCTTGGAGGGAGGAAAGGCAGCCCCAGAGAGAGCGTTTTCATGCCTCCGGCGCGCAGGCAACGTGGGGCTCTTGAGAGGCCCGACCCATAGTGCTGCCAGCAGGTCATCATTTCCCGAGTCAAGAAAGGCCTAGTCTCGGGAGCTCTCTCCTGCTGAGCAAGCATGACGGAAGGGCTGTGAGGAGGGAGCCTTGATGTTCTGGGCAGTGTGGGAGTCCTAGGCTTACACGTGCACAAAGCGGCCATTGGCCCTGTAAACTGACTTCCGAACTAGCACTTCTCAGATCAATGTGACTGTCAGCTTGAAAGCGGCCGAGCAGGCTGTCTTACTTGGAGGGAGGAAAGGCAGCCCCAGATACTGTGTTTGTATGCCTCCCTCGCACAGCCAGTGTGGGGCTCGGCAGACGCGAGTACAAGAGGCCTGCAAACAGGTCCTCACTTCCCGAGCCAGGAAAGGCCTAGTTTCGCGATCTCTCTCCTGCAGAGCTAACGTGAGGGAAGAGCTGTGTGGAGGGAACCTTGATGTTCTGGGCAGTGTGGGAGCCCTAGGCATACACGTGCACCCAGCGGCCATTGCCCCTGCAAACTGACTTCCCAGGTAGCACTTCCCAGCACAATGTGACTTTCAGCTTGAAGGCGGCAAAGCAGGCGGTGTTCCTTGGAGGGAGGAAAGGCAGACCCACAGACTGTGTTTTTAGGCCTCCCTCGCACAGCAAGTGTTGGGCTCTGCAGACGCCCGAACAAGAGGACTGCAAACAGGTCCTCACTTCCCGAGCCAAGAAAGGCCTAGTTTCGTGAGCTCTTTACTGCAGAGCTAACGTGAGGGAAGAGCTGTGTGGAGGGAACCTTGATGTTCTGGGCAGTGTGGGAGCCCCAGGCATACACGTGAACCCAGCGGCCATTGCCCGTGAAAACTGACTTCCCAACTAGCACTTCCCAGCCCGATGTGACTTTCAGCCAGAAGGCGGCCAGGTAGGCTCTCTTCCTTGGAGGGAGGAAAGGCAGCCCCTGAGAGAGTGTTTTCATGCCCCCCGCATGCAGGCATCGTGGGGCTCTTGAGAGGCCCGACCCATAGTGCTGAGAGCAGGTCCTCACTTCCCGAGCCAAGAAAGGCCTAGTCTCGAGAGCTCTCTCCTGCAGAGCTAACGTGAGGGAAGAGCTGTGTGGAGGGAGCCTTGATGTTCCCGGGCAGTGTGGGAGGCCTAGCTGTAAACGTGCAGCCAGCGGCCATGGCCCCTGCAAACTTTCTTCCCAGGTAGCACTTCCCAGCACAATGTGACTGTCAGCTTGAAGGCGGCCGAGCAGGCTGTCTTCATTGGAGGGAGGAAAGGCAGCACCAAAGACTAGGTTTTTAGGCCTCGCTCGCACAGCAGGTGTTGGGCTCTGCAGATGCCAGTACAAGAGGCCTGCAAACAGGTCCTCACTTCCCGAGCCAAGAAAGGCCTAGTTTCGCGATCTCTCTCCTGCAGAGCTAACGTGAGGGAAGAGCTGTGTGGAGGGAACCTTGATGTTCTGGGCAGTGTGGGAGCTCTAGGCATACACGTGCACCCAGCGGCCATTGCCCCTGCAAACTGACTTCCCAGGTAGCACTTCCCAGCACAATGTGACTTTCAGCTTGAAGGCGGCAAAGCAGGCGGTGTTCCTTGGAGGGAGGAAAGGCAGACCCACAGACTGTGTTTTTAGGCCTCCCTCGCACAGCAAGCGTTGGGCTCTGCAGTCGCCCGAACAAGAGGACTGCAAACAGGTCCTCACTTCCCGAGCCAAGAAAGGCCTAGTTTCGTGAGCTCTTTACTGCAGAGCTAACGTGAGGGAAGAGCTGTGTGGAGGGAACCTTGATGTTCTGGGCAGTGTGGGAGCCCCAGGCATACACGTGCACCCAGCGGCCATTGCCCGTGAAAACTGACTTCCCAACTAGCACTTCCCAGCCCGATGTGACTTTCAGCCAGAAGGAGGCCGGGTAGGCTCTCTTCCTTGGAGGGAGTAATGGCATCCCCAGAGAGAGTGTTTTCATGCCTTCAGCGTGCAGGCAACGTGGTGCTCTTGAGAGGCCCGACCCATAGGGCTGCGAGCAGGGCCTCACTTCCCGAGTCAAGAAAGGCCTAGTCACGCGAGCTCCCTCCTGCAGAGCACACGTGACGGAAGAGCTGTGTGGAGGGAGCCTTGATGTTCCCGGGCAGTGTGGGAGGCCTAGCTGTAAACGTGCAGCCAGCGGCCATGGTCCCTGAAAACTGACTTCGCAACTAACACTTCTCAGACCAATGTGACCGTCACCTTGAAGGCCGCCGAGCAGGCTGTCTTCCTTGGAGGGACGAAAGGCAGATCCAGAGACTGTGTTTGTATGCCTCCCTCGCACAGCAAGTGTGGGGCTCTGCAGACAGCAGTACAAGAGGCCTGCAAACAGGTCCTGACTTCCCGAGCCAGGAAAGGCCTAGTCTCGTGAGCTCTCTCCTGCAGAGCTAACGTGACGGAAGAGCTGTGGGGAGGGAGGCTTGATGTTCCCGGGCAGTGTGGGAAGCCTAGCTGTAAATGTGCAGCCAGCGGCGATGGCCCCTGCAAACTGACTTCCCAGGTTGCACTTCCCAGCACAATGTGACTGTCAGCTTGAAGGCGGCCGAGCAGGCTGTCTTCCTTGGAGGGAGAAAAGGCAGCCCAAAAGACTGGGTTTTTAGGCCTCGCTCGCACAGCAAGTGTGGGGCTCTGCCGACGCCAGTACAAGAGGCCTGCAAACAGGTCCTCACTTCCCGAGCCAGGAAAGGCCTAGTTACGTGAGCTCTCTCCTGCCGAGCTAAGGTGACGTAAGAGCTGTGTGGAGGGAACCTTGATGTTCTCGGCAGTGTGGGAGCACTAAGCATACACGTGCACCCTGCGGCCATTGCCCCTGAAAACAGTCTTCCCAAATAGCACTTCCAAGCGCGATGTGACTTTCAGCCACAAGGCGGCCTGGTAGGCTCTCTTCCTTGGAGGGAGGAAAGGCAGCCCCAGAGAGAGCGTTTTCATGCCTCCGGCGCGCAGGCAACGTGGGGCTCTTGAGAGGCCCGACCCAGAGTGCTGCCAGCAGGTCATCATTTCCCGAGTCAAGAAAGGCCTAGTCTCGGGAGCTCTCTCCTGCTGAGCAAGCATGACGGAAGGGCTGTGAGGAGGGAGCCTTGATGTTCTGGGCAGTGTGGGAGTCGTAGGCATACACGTGCACCCAGCGGCCATTGGCCGTGTAAACTGACTTCCGAACTAGCACTTCTCAGATCAATGTGACTGTCAGCTTGAAAGCGGCCGAGCAGGCTGTCTTACTTGGAGGGAGGAAAGGCAGCCCCAGATACTGTGTTTGTATGCCTCCCTCGCACAGCAAGTGTGGGGCTCGGCAGACGCGAGTACAAGAGGCCTGCAAACAGGTCCTCACTTCCCGAGCCAGGAAAGGCCTACTTTCGCGAGCTCTCTCCTGCTGAGCAAACGTGACAGAAGGGCTGTGTGGAGGGAACCTTGATGTTCTGGGCAGTGTGGGAGTCCTAGGCATACACGTGCACCCTTCAGCCATTGGCCCTGTAAACTGACTTCCGAACTAGCACTTCTCAGATCAATGTGACTGTCAGCTTGAAAGCGGCCGAGCAGGCTGTCTTACTTGGAGGGAGGAAAGGCAGCCCCAGATACTGTGTTTGTATGCCTCCCTCGCACAGCAAGTGTGGGGCTCGGCAGACGCGAGTACAAGAGGCCTGCAAACAGGTCCTCACTTCCCGAGCCAGGAAAGGCCTACTTTCGCGAGCTCTCTCCTGCTCAGCAAACGTGACGGAAGGGCTGTGTGGAGGGAGCCTTGATGTTCCCGGGCAGTGTGGGAAGCCTAGCTGTAAACGTGCAGCCAGCGGCGATGGCCCCTGCAAACTGACTTCCCAGGTAGCACTTCCCAGCACAATGTGACTGTCAGCTTGAAGGCGGCCGAGCAGGCCGTCTTCCTTGGAGGGAGAAAAGGCAGCCCCAAAGACTGGGTTTTTAGGCCTCTCTCGCACAGCAAGTGTGGGGCTCTGCAGACGCCAGTACAAGAAGCCTGCAAACAGGTCCTCACTTCCCCAGCCAAGAAAGGCCCACTTTCGCGAGCTCTCTCCTGCTGAGCAAACGTGACAGAAGGGCTGTGTGGAGGGAACCTTGATGTTCTGGGCAGTGTGGGAGCCCTAGGCATACACGTGCACCCAGCGGCCATTGCCCGTGAAAACTGACTTCCCAACTAGCACTTCCCAGCCCGATGTGACTTTCAGCCAGAAGGCGGCCGGGTACGCTCTCTTCCTTGGAGGGAGGAAAGGCAGCCCCTGAGAGAGCGTTTTCATGCCCCCCGCATGCAGGCATCGTGGGGCTCTTGAGAGGCCCGACCCATAGTGCTGAGAGCAGGTCCTCATTTCCGAGTCAAGAAAGGCATAGTCTCGCGAGCTCTCTCCTGCTGAGCAAACGTGACGGAAGGGCTGTGTGGAGGGAACCTTGATGTTCTGGGCAGTGTGGGAGCCCTAGGCATACACGTGCACCCAGCGGCCATTGCCCCTGAAAACTGACTTCCCTACTAGCATTTCTCAGGCCAATGTGACTGTCAGCTTGAAGGCGGCCAAGCAGGCTGCCTTCCTTGGAGGGAGGAAAGGCAGCCCCAGAGAGAACGTTTTCATGCCTCCCGCGCGCTGGCAACATGGGGCTCTTGAGTTGCCCGACCCATAGGGATTCCAGCAGGGCCTCACTTCCCGAGCCAAGAAAGGCCTAGTCTCGCGAGCTCTCTCCTGCAGAACAAACTTGTTGGAAGAGCTGTGTCGAGGGAGCCTTGGTGTTCCCGGGAAGTGTGGGAGGCCTAGCTGTAAACATGCAGCCGGGGCCATGGCCCCTGCAAACTGACTTCCCAGGTAGCACTTCCCAGCCCAATGTGACTGTCAGCTTGAAGGCGGCCGAGCAGGTTGTCTTCCTTGGAGGGAGGAAAGGCAGCCCCAGAGACTGTGTTTTTATGCCTCCCTCGCACAGCAAGTGTGGGGCTCTGCCGACGCCAGTACAAGAGGCCTACAAACAGGTCCTCACTTTCCAAACCAAGAAAGGCCTAGTTTCCCGATCTCTCTCCTGGAGAGCTAACGTGACGGAAGAGCTGTGTGGAGGGAACCTTGATGTTCTGGGCAGTGTGGGAGCCCTAGGCATACACGTGCACCCAGCGTCCATTGGCCCTGAAAAATGACTTCCCAAATAGCACTTCTCAGACCAATGTGACTGTCAGCTTGAAGGCGGCCGAGCAGGATGTCTTCCTTGGAGGGTGGAATGGCAGCCCCAGAGAGAGTGTTTTCATGCCTTCAGCGCGCAGGTAACGTGGGGCTCTTGAGAGGCACGACCCGTAGGGCTGCGAGCAGGGCCTCACTTCCCGAGTCAAGAAAGGCCTAGTCTCGCGAGTTCTCTCCTGCAGAGCAAACGTGACGGAAGAGCTGTGTGGAGGGAGCCTTGATGTTCCCGGGCAGTGTGGGAGGCCTAGCTGTAAACGTGCAGCCAGCGGCCATGGCCCCTGAAAACTGACTTCCCAACTAACACTTCCCAGCCCAAGGTGACTGTCAGCTTGAAGGCGGCCGAGCAGGCGGTCTTCCTTGGACGGAGAAAAGGCAGCCCCAGAGACTGGGTTTTTAGGCCTCGTTGGCACAGCAAGTGTGGGTCACTGCAGACGCCAGTACAAGAGGCCTGCAAACAGGTCCTCACTTCCCGAGCCAGGAAAGGCCTAGTCTCGAGAGCTCTCTCCTGCAGAGCTATCGTGACGGAAGAGCTGTTTGGGGGGAGCCTTGATGTTTCCGGGCAGTGTGGGAAGCCTAGCTGTAAACGTGCAGCCAGCGGCCATGGCCCCTGCAAACTTTCTTCCCAGGTAGCACTTCCCAGCACAATGTGACTGTCAGCTTAAAGGCGACCGAGCAGCCTGTCTTCCTTGGAGGGAGGAAAGGCAGCCCCAAAGACTAGGTTTTTAGGCCTCGCTCGCACAGCAGGTGTTGGGCTCTGCAGATGCCAGTACAAGAGGCCTGCAAACAGGTCCTCACTTCCCGAGCCAAGAAAGGCCTAGTTTCGCGATCTCTCTCCTGCAGAGCTAACGTGAGGGAAGAGCTGTGTGGAGGGAACCTTGATGTTCTGGGCAGTGTGGGATCCCTAGGCATACACGTGCACCCAGCGGCCATTGCCCCTGCAAACTGACTTCCCAGGTAGCACTTCCAGCACAATGTGACTTTCAGCTTGAAGGCGGCAAAGCAGGCGGTGTTCCTTGGAGGGAGGAAAGGCAGACCCACAGACTGTGTTTTTAGGCCTCCCTCGCACAGCAAGTGTTGGGCTCTGCAGACGCCCGAACAAGAGGACTGCAAACAGGTCCTCACCTCCCGAGCCAAGAAAGGCCTAGTTTCGTGAGCTCTTTACTGCAGAGCTAACGTGAGGGAAGAGCTGTGTGGAGGGAACCTTGATGTTCTCGGCAGTGTGGGAGCACTAACCATACACATGCACCCTGCGGCCATTGCCCCTGAAAACAGTCTTCCCAAATAGCACTTCCAAGCGCGATGTGACTTTCAGCCACAAGGCGGCCTGGTAGGCTCTCTTCCTTGGAGGGAGGAAAGGCAGCCCCAGATACTGTGTTTGTATGCCTCCCTCGCACAGCCAGTGTGGGGCTCGGCAGACGCGAGTACAAGAGGCCTGCAAACAGGTCCTCACTTCCCGAGCCAGGAAAGGCCTACTTTCGCGAGCTCTCTCCTGCTGAGCAAGCGTGATGGAAGGGCTGTGTGGAGGGAGCCTTGATGTTCCTAGGCAGTGTGGGAAGCCTAGCTGTAAACGTGCAGCCAGCGGCGATGGCCCCTGAAAACTGACTTCCCAGGTAGCAATTCCCAGCCCAAGGTGACTGTCAGCTTGAAGGCGACCGAGCAGGCTGTCATCCGTGGAGGGAGGAAAGGCAGCCCCAGTGATTGGGTTTTTACGCCTCGCTCGCACAGCAAGTATGGGGCTCTGCAGAAGCCCGTAAAAGAGGACTGCAAACAGGTCCTCACTTCCCGAGCCAAGAAAGGCCTAGTTTTGCGAGCTCTCTCCTGCAGAGCTTACGTGACGGAAGAGCTGTGGGGAGGGAGGCTTGATGTTCCCGGGCAGTGTGGGAAGCCTAGCTGTAAACGTGCAGCCAGCGGCGATGGCCCCTGCAAACTGACTTCCCAGGTAGCACTTCCCAGCACAATGTGACTGTCAGCTTGAAGGCGGCCGAGCAGGCCGTCTTCCTTGGAGGGAGAAAAGGCAGCCCCAAAGACTGGGTTTTTAGGCCTCTCTCGCACAGCAAGTGTGGGGCTCTGCAGACGCCAGTACAAGAAGCCTGCAAACAGGTCCTCACTTCCCCAGCCAAGAAAGGCCCACTTTCGCGAGCTCTCTCCTGCTGAGCAAACGTGACAGAAGGGCTGTGTGGAGGGAACCTTGATGTTCTGGGCAGTGTGGGAGCCCTAGGCATACACGTGCACCCAGCGGCCATTGCCCGTGAAAACTGACTTCCCAACTAGCCCTTCCCAGCCCGATGTGACTTTCAGCCAGAAGGCGGCCGTGTAGGCTCTCTTCCTTGGAGGGAGGAAAGGCAGCCCCTGAGAGAGCGTTTTCATGCCCCCCGCATGCAGGCATCGTGGGGCTCTTGAGAGGCCCGACCCATAGTGCTGAGAGCAGGTCCTCATTTCCGAGTCAAGAAAGGCATAGTCTCGCGAGCTCTCTCCTGCTGAGCAAACGTGACGGAAGGGCTGTGTGGAGGGAACCTTGATGTTCTGGGCAGTGTGGGAGCCCTAGGCATACACGTGCACCCAGCGGCCATTGCCCCTGAAAACTGACTTCCCTACTAGCATTTCTCAGGCCAATGTGACTGTCAGCTTGAAGGCGGCCAAGCAGGCTGCCTTCCTTGGAGGGAGGAAAGGCAGCCCCAGAGAGAACGTTTTCATGCCTCCCGCGCGCTGGCAACATGGGGCTCTTGAGTTGCCCGACCCATAGGGATTCCAGCAGGGCCTCACTTCCCGAGCCAAGAAAGGCCTAGTCTCGCGAGCTCTCTCCTGCAGAACAAACTTGTTGGAAGAGCTGTGTCGAGGGAGCCTTGGTGTTCCCGGGAAGTGTGGGAGGCCTAGCTGTAAACATGCAGCCGGGGCCATGGCCCCTGCAAACTGACTTCCCAGGTAGCACTTCCCAGCCCAATGTGACTGTCAGCTTGAAGGCGGCCGAGCAGGTTGTCTTCCTTGGAGGGAGGAAAGGCAGCCCCAGAGACTGTGTTTTTATGCCTCCCTCGCACAGCAAGTGTTGGGCTCTGCAGTCGCCCGAACAAGAGGACTGCAAACAGGTCCTCACTTCCCGAGCCAAGAAAGGCCTAGTTTCGTGAGCTCTTTACTGCAGAGCTAACGTGAGGGAAGAGCTGTGTGGAGGGAACCTTGATGTTCTGGGCAGTGTGGGAGCCCCAGGCATACACGTGCACCCAGCGGCCATTGCCCGTGAAAACTGACTTCCCAACTAGCACTTCCCAGCCCGATGTGACTTTCAGCCAGAAGGAGGCCGGGTAGGCTCTCTTCCTTGGAGGGAGTAATGGCATCCCCAGAGAGAGTGTTTTCATGCCTTCAGCGTGCAGGCAACGTGGTGCTCTTGAGAGGCCCGACCCATAGGGCTGCGAGCAGGGCCTCACTTCCCGAGTCAAGAAAGGCCTAGTCACGCGAGCTCCCTCCTGCAGAGCACACGTGACGGAAGAGCTGTGTGGAGGGAGCCTTGATGTTCCCGGGCAGTGTGGGAGGCCTAGCTGTAAACGTGCAGCCAGCGGCCATGGTCCCTGAAAACTGACTTCGCAACTAACACTTCTCAGACCAATGTGACTGTCACCTTGAAGGCCGCCGAGCAGGCTGTCTTCCTTGGAGGGACGAAAGGCAGATCCAGAGACTGTGTTTGTATGCCTCCCTCGCACAGCAAGTGTGGGGCTCTGCAGACAGCAGTACAAGAGGCCTGCAAACAGGTCCTGACTTCCCGAGCCAGGAAAGGCCTAGTCTCGTGAGCTCTCTCCTGCAGAGCTAACGTGACGGAAGAGCTGTGGGGAGGGAGGCTTGATGTTCCCGGGCAGTGTGGGAAGCCTAGCTGTAATGTGCAGCCAGCGGCGATGGCCCCTGCAAACTGACTTCCCAGGTTGCACTTCCCAGCACAATGTGACTGTCAGCTTGAAGGCGGCCGAGCAGGCTGTCTTCCTTGGAGGGAGAAAAGGCAGCCCCAAAGACTGGGTTTTTAGGTCTCGCTCGCACAGCAAGTGTGGGGCTCTGCCGACGCCAGTACAAGAGGCCTGCAAACAGGTCCTCACTTCCCGAGCCAGGAAAGGCCTAGTTACGTGAGCTCTCTCCTGCCGAGCTAAGGTGACGTAAGAGCTGTGTGGAGGGAACCTTGATGTTCTCGGCAGTGTGGGAGCACTAAGCATACACGTGCACCCTGCGGCCATTGCCCCTGAAAACAGTCTTCCCAAATAGCACTTCCAAGCGCGATGTGACTTTCAGCCACAAGGCGGCCTGGTAGGCTCTCTTCCTTGGAGGGAGGAAAGGCAGCCCCAGAGAGAGCGTTTTCATGCCTCCGGCGCGCAGGCAACGTGGGGCTCTTGAGAGGCCCGACCCATAGTGCTGCCAGCAGGTCATCATTTCCCGAGTCAAGAAAGGCCTAGTCTCGGGAGCTCTCTCCTGCTGAGCAAGCATGACGGAAGGGCTGTGAGGAGGGAGCCTTGATGTTCTGGGCAGTGTGGGAGTCCTAGGCTTACACGTGCACAAAGCGGCCATTGGCCCTGTAAACTGACTTCCGAACTAGCACTTCTCAGATCAATGTGACTGTCAGCTTGAAAGCGGCCGAGCAGGCTGTCTTACTTGGAGGGAGGAAAGGCAGCCCCAGATACTGTGTTTGTATGCCTCCCTCGCACAGCCAGTGTGGGGCTCGGCAGACGCGAGTACAAGAGGCCTGCAAACAGGTCCTCACTTCCCGAGCCAGGAAAGGCCTAGTTTCGCGATCTCTCTCCTGCAGAGCTAACGTGAGGGAAGAGCTGTGTGGAGGGAACCTTGATGTTCTGGGCAGTGTGGGAGCCCTAGGCATACACGTGCACCCAGCGGCCATTGCCCCTGCAAACTGACTTCCCAGGTAGCACTTCCCAGCACAATGTGACTTTCAGCTTGAAGGCGGCAAAGCAGGCGGTGTTCCTTGGAGGGAGGAAAGGCAGACCCACAGACTGTGTTTTTAGGCCTCCCTCGCACAGCAAGTGTTGGGCTCTGCAGACGCCCGAACAAGAGGACTGCAAACAGGTCCTCACTTCCCGAGCCAAGAAAGGCCTAGTTTCGTGAGCTCTTTACTGCAGAGCTAACGTGAGGGAAGAGCTGTGTGGAGGGAACCTTGATGTTCTGGGCAGTGTGGGAGCCCCAGGCATACACGTGAACCCAGCGGCCATTGCCCGTGAAAACTGACTTCCCAACTAGCACTTCCCAGCCCGATGTGACTTTCAGCCAGAAGGCGGCCAGGTAGGCTCTCTTCCTTGGAGGGAGGAAAGGCAGCCCCTGAGAGAGTGTTTTCATGCCCCCCGCATGCAGGCATCGTGGGGCTCTTGAGAGGCCCGACCCATAGTGCTGAGAGCAGGTCCTCACTTCCCGAACCAAGAAAGGCCTAGTCTCGAGAGCTCTCTCCTGCAGAGCTAACGTGAGGGAAGAGCTGTGTGGAGGGAGCCTTGATGTTCCCGGGCAGTGTGGGAGGCCTAGCTGTAAACGTGCAGCCAGCGGCCATGGCCCCTGCAAACTTTCTTCCCAGGTAGCACTTCCCAGCACAATGTGACTGTCAGCTTGAAGGCGGCCGAGCAGGCTGTCTTCATTGGAGGGAGGAAAGGCAGCACCAAAGACTAGGTTTTTAGGCCTCGCTCGCACAGCAGGTGTTGGGCTCTGCAGATGCCAGTACAAGAGGCCTGCAAACAGGTCCTCACTTCCCGAGCCAAGAAAGGCCTAGTTTCGCGATCTCTCTCCTGCAGAGCTAACGTGAGGGAAGAGCTGTGTGGAGGGAACCTTGATGTTCTGGGCAGTGTGGGAGCTCTAGGCATACACGTGCACCCAGCGGCCATTGCCCCTGCAAACTGACTTCCCAGGTAGCACTTCCCAGCACAATGTGACTTTCAGCTTGAAGGCGGCAAAGCAGGCGGTGTTCCTTGGAGGGAGGAAAGGCAGACCCACAGACTGTGTTTTTAGGCCTCCCTCGCACAGCAAGCGTTGGGCTCTGCAGTCGCCCGAACAAGAGGACTGCAAACAGGTCCTCACTTCCCGAGCCAAGAAAGGCCTAGTTTCGTGAGCTCTTTACTGCAGAGCTAACGTGAGGGAAGAGCTGTGTGGAGGGAACCTTGATGTTCTGGGCAGTGTGGGAGCCCCAGGCATACACGTGCACCCAGCGGCCATTGCCCGTGAAAACTGACTTCCCAACTAGCACTTCCCAGCCCGATGTGACTTTCAGCCAGAAGGAGGCCGGGTAGGCTCTCTTCCTTGGAGGGAGTAATGGCATCCCCAGAGAGAGTGTTTTCATGCCTTCAGCGTGCAGGCAACGTGGTGCTCTTGAGAGGCCCGACCCATAGGGCTGCGAGCAGGGCCTCACTTCCCGAGTCAAGAAAGGCCTAGTCACGCGAGCTCCCTCCTGCAGAGCACACGTGACGGAAGAGCTGTGTGGAGGGAGCCTTGATGTTCCCGGGCAGTGTGGGAGGCCTAGCTGTAAACGTGCAGCCAGCGGCCATGGTCCCTGAAAACTGACTTCGCAACTAACACTTCTCAGACCAATGTGACCGTCACCTTGAAGGCCGCCGAGCAGGCTGTCTTCCTTGGAGGGACGAAAGGCAGATCCAGAGACTGTGTTTGTATGCCTCCCTCGCACAGCAAGTGTGGGGCTCTGCAGACAGCAGTACAAGAGGCCTGCAAACAGGTCCTGACTTCCCGAGCCAGGAAAGGCCTAGTCTCGTGAGCTCTCTCCTGCAGAGCTAACGTGACGGAAGAGCTGTGGGGAGGGAGGCTTGATGTTCCCGGGCAGTGTGGGAAGCCTAGCTGTAAATGTGCAGCCAGCGGCGATGGCCCCTGCAAACTGACTTCCCAGGTTGCACTTCCCAGCACAATGTGACTGTCAGCTTGAAGGCGGCCGAGCAGGCTGTCTTCCTTGGAGGGAGAAAAGGCAGCCCAAAAGACTGGGTTTTTAGGCCTCGCTCGCACAGCAAGTGTGGGGCTCTGCCGACGCCAGTACAAGAGGCCTGCAAACAGGTCCTCACTTCCCGAGCCAGGAAAGGCCTAGTTACGTGAGCTCTCTCCTGCCGAGCTAAGGTGACGTAAGAGCTGTGTGGAGGGAACCTTGATGTTCTCGGCAGTGTGGGAGCACTAAGCATACACGTGCACCCTGCGGCCATTGCCCCTGAAAACAGTCTTCCCAAATAGCACTTCCAAGCGCGATGTGACTTTCAGCCACAAGGCGGCCTGGTAGGCTCTCTTCCTTGGAGGGAGGAAAGGCAGCCCCAGAGAGAGCGTTTTCATGCCTCCGGCGCGCAGGCAACGTGGGGCTCTTGAGAGGCCCGACCCAGAGTGCTGCCAGCAGGTCATCATTTCCCGAGTCAAGAAAGGCCTAGTCTCGGGAGCTCTCTCCTGCTGAGCAAGCATGACGGAAGGGCTGTGAGGAGGGAGCCTTGATGTTCTGGGCAGTGTGGGAGTCGTAGGCATACACGTGCACCCAGCGGCCATTGGCCGTGTAAACTGACTTCCGAACTAGCACTTCTCAGATCAATGTGACTGTCAGCTTGAAAGCGGCCGAGCAGGCTGTCTTACTTGGAGGGAGGAAAGGCAGCCCCAGATACTGTGTTTGTATGCCTCCCTCGCACAGCAAGTGTGGGGCTCGGCAGACGCGAGTACAAGAGGCCTGCAAACAGGTCCTCACTTCCCGAGCCAGGAAAGGCCTACTTTCGCGAGCTCTCTCCTGCTGAGCAAACGTGACAGAAGGGCTGTGTGGAGGGAACCTTGATGTTCTGGGCAGTGTGGGAGTCCTAGGCATACACGTGCACCCTTCAGCCATTGGCCCTGTAAACTGACTTCCGAACTAGCACTTCTCAGATCAATGTGACTGTCAGCTTGAAAGCGGCCGAGCAGGCTGTCTTACTTGGAGGGAGGAAAGGCAGCCCCAGATACTGTGTTTGTATGCCTCCCTCGCACAGCAAGTGTGGGGCTCGGCAGACGCGAGTACAAGAGGCCTGCAAACAGGTCCTCACTTCCCGAGCCAGGAAAGGCCTACTTTCGCGAGCTCTCTCCTGCTCAGCAAACGTGACGGAAGGGCTGTGTGGAGGGAGCCTTGATGTTCCCGGGCAGTGTGGGAAGCCTAGCTGTAAACGTGCAGCCAGCGGCGATGGCCCCTGCAAACTGACTTCCCAGGTAGCACTTCCCAGCACAATGTGACTGTCAGCTTGAAGGCGGCCGAGCAGGCCGTCTTCCTTGGAGGGAGAAAAGGCAGCCCCAAAGACTGGGTTTTTAGGCCTCTCTCGCACAGCAAGTGTGGGGCTCTGCAGACGCCAGTACAAGAAGCCTGCAAACAGGTCCTCACTTCCCCAGCCAAGAAAGGCCCACTTTCGCGAGCTCTCTCCTGCTGAGCAAACGTGACAGAAGGGCTGTGTGGAGGGAACCTTGATGTTCTGGGCAGTGTGGGAGCCCTAGGCATACACGTGCACCCAGCGGCCATTGCCCGTGAAAACTGACTTCCCAACTAGCACTTCCCAGCCCGATGTGACTTTCAGCCAGAAGGCGGCCGGGTACGCTCTCTTCCTTGGAGGGAGGAAAGGCAGCCCCTGAGAGAGCGTTTTCATGCCCCCCGCATGCAGGCATCGTGGGGCTCTTGAGAGGCCCGACCCATAGTGCTGAGAGCAGGTCCTCATTTCCGAGTCAAGAAAGGCATAGTCTCGCGAGCTCTCTCCTGCTGAGCAAACGTGACGGAAGGGCTGTGTGGAGGGAACCTTGATGTTCTGGGCAGTGTGGGAGCCCTAGGCATACACGTGCACCCAGCGGCCATTGCCCCTGAAAACTGACTTCCCTACTAGCATTTCTCAGGCCAATGTGACTGTCAGCTTGAAGGCGGCCAAGCAGGCTGCCTTCCTTGGAGGGAGGAAAGGCAGCCCCAGAGAGAACGTTTTCATGCCTCCCGCGCGCTGGCAACATGGGGCTCTTGAGTTGCCCGACCCATAGGGATTCCAGCAGGGCCTCACTTCCCGAGCCAAGAAAGGCCTAGTCTCGCGAGCTCTCTCCTGCAGAACAAACTTGTTGGAAGAGCTGTGTCGAGGGAGCCTTGGTGTTCCCGGGAAGTGTGGGAGGCCTAGCTGTAAACATGCAGCCGGGGCCATGGCCCCTGCAAACTGACTTCCCAGGTAGCACTTCCCAGCCCAATGTGACTGTCAGCTTGAAGGCGGCCGAGCAGGTTGTCTTCCTTGGAGGGAGGAAAGGCAGCCCCAGAGACTGTGTTTTTATGCCTCCCTCGCACAGCAAGTGTGGGGCTCTGCCGACGCCAGTACAAGAGGCCTACAAACAGGTCCTCACTTTCCAAACCAAGAAAGGCCTAGTTTCCCGATCTCTCTCCTGGAGAGCTAACGTGACGGAAGAGCTGTGTGGAGGGAACCTTGATGTTCTGGGCAGTGTGGGAGCCCTAGGCATACACGTGCACCCAGCGTCCATTGGCCCTGAAAAATGACTTCCCAAATAGCACTTCTCAGACCAATGTGACTGTCAGCTTGAAGGCGGCCGAGCAGGATGTCTTCCTTGGAGGGTGGAATGGCAGCCCCAGAGAGAGTGTTTTCATGCCTTCAGCGCGCAGGTAACGTGGGGCTCTTGAGAGGCACGACCCGTAGGGCTGCGAGCAGGGCCTCACTTCCCGAGTCAAGAAAGGCCTAGTCTCGCGAGTTCTCTCCTGCAGAGCAAACGTGACGGAAGAGCTGTGTGGAGGGAGCCTTGATGTTCCCGGGCAGTGTGGGAGGCCTAGCTGTAAACGTGCAGCCAGCGGCCATGGCCCCTGAAAACTGACTTCCCAACTAACACTTCCCAGCCCAAGGTGACTGTCAGCTTGAAGGCGGCCGAGCAGGCGGTCTTCCTTGGACGGAGAAAAGGCAGCCCCAGAGACTGGGTTTTTAGGCCTCGTTGGCACAGCAAGTGTGGGTCACTGCAGACGCCAGTACAAGAGGCCTGCAAACAGGTCCTCACTTCCCGAGCCAGGAAAGGCCTAGTCTCGAGAGCTCTCTCCTGCAGAGCTATCGTGACGGAAGAGCTGTTTGGGGGGAGCCTTGATGTTTCCGGGCAGTGTGGGAAGCCTAGCTGTAAACGTGCAGCCAGCGGCCATGGCCCCTGCAAACTTTCTTCCCAGGTAGCACTTCCCAGCACAATGTGACTGTCAGCTTAAAGGCGACCGAGCAGCCTGTCTTCCTTGGAGGGAGGAAAGGCAGCCCCAAAGACTAGGTTTTTAGGCCTCGCTCGCACAGCAGGTGTTGGGCTCTGCAGATGCCAGTACAAGAGGCCTGCAAACAGGTCCTCACTTCCCGAGCCAAGAAAGGCCTAGTTTCGCGATCTCTCTCCTGCAGAGCTAACGTGAGGGAAGAGCTGTGTGGAGGGAACCTTGATGTTCTGGGCAGTGTGGGATCCCTAGGCATACACGTGCACCCAGCGGCCATTGCCCCTGCAAACTGACTTCCCAGGTAGCACTTCCAGCACAATGTGACTTTCAGCTTGAAGGCGGCAAAGCAGGCGGTGTTCCTTGGAGGGAGGAAAGGCAGACCCACAGACTGTGTTTTTAGGCCTCCCTCGCACAGCAAGTGTTGGGCTCTGCAGACGCCCGAACAAGAGGACTGCAAACAGGTCCTCACCTCCCGAGCCAAGAAAGGCCTAGTTTCGTGAGCTCTTTACTGCAGAGCTAACGTGAGGGAAGAGCTGTGTGGAGGGAACCTTGATGTTCTCGGCAGTGTGGGAGCACTAACCATACACATGCACCCTGCGGCCATTGCCCCTGAAAACAGTCTTCCCAAATAGCACTTCCAAGCGCGATGTGACTTTCAGCCACAAGGCGGCCTGGTAGGCTCTCTTCCTTGGAGGGAGGAAAGGCAGCCCCAGAGAGAGCGTTTTCATGCCTCCGGCGTGCAGGCAATGTGGGGCTCTTGAGAGGCCCGACCCATAGTGCTGCCAGCAGGTCATCATTTCCCGAGTCAAGAAAGGCCTAGTCTCGCGAGCTCTCTCCTGCTGAGCCAGCGTGACGGAAGGGCTGTGAGGAGGGAGCCTTGATGTTCCCGGGCAGTGTGGGAGGCCTAGCTGTAAACGTGCAGCCAGCAGCAATGGCCCCTTAAAACTGACTTCGCAAATAGCACTTCCCAGCCCAAGGTGACTGTCAGCTTGAAGGCGGCCAAGCAAGCGGTCTTCCTTGGAGGGAGGAAAGGCAGGCCCAGAGATTGGGTTTTTAGGCCTCGCTCGCACAGCAAGTGTGGGGCTCTGCAGACGCCCATACAAGAGGCCTGCAAACAGGTCCTCACTTCCCGAGTCAAGAAAGGCCTACTTTCGCGAGCTCTCTCCTGCTGAGCAAGCGTGACGGAAGGGCTGTGTGGAGGGAGCGTTGATGTTCTGGGCAGTGTGGGAGTCCTAGGCTTACACGTGCACCAAGCGGCCATTGGCCCTGTAAACTGACTTCCGAACTAGCACTTCTCAGATCAATGTGACTGTCAGCTTGAAAGCGGCCGAGCAGGCTGTCTTACTTGGAGGGAGGAAAGGCAGCCCCAGATACTGTGTTTGTATGCCTCCCTCGCACAGCCAGTGTGGGGCTCGGCAGACGCGAGTACAAGAGGCCTGCAAACAGGTCCTCACTTCCCGAGCCAGGAAAGGCCTACTTTCGCGAGCTCTCTCCTGCTGAGCAAACGTGACGGAAGGGCTGTGTGGAGGGAGCCTTGATGTTCCTAGGCAGTGTGGGAAGCCTAGCTGTAAACGTGCAGCCAGCGGCGATGGCCCCTGAAAACTGACTTCCCAGGTAGCAATTCCCAGCCCAAGGTGACTGTCAGCTTGAAGGCGACCGAGCAGGCTGTCATCCTTGGAGGGAGGAAAGGCAGCCCCAGTGATTGGGTTTTTACGCCTCGCTCGCACAGCAAGTATGGGACTCTGCAGAAGCCCGTAAAAGAGGACTGCAAACAGGTCCTCACTTCCCGAGCCAAGAAAGGCCTAGTTTTGCGAGCTCTCTCCTGCAGAGCTTACGTGACGGAAGAGCTGTGGGGAGGGAGGCTTGATGTTCCCGGGCAGTGTGGGAAGCCTAGCTGTAAACGTGCAGCCAGCGGCGATGGCCCCTGCAAACTGACTTCCCAGGTAGCACTTCCCAGCACAATGTGACTGTCAGCTTGAAGGCGGCCGAGCAGGCCGTCTTCCTTGGAGGGAGAAAAGGCAGCCCCAAAGACTGGGTTTTTAGGCCTCTCTCGCACAGCAAGTGTGGGGCTCTGCAGACGCCAGTACAAGAAGCCTGCAAACAGGTCCTCACTTCCCCAGCCAAGAAAGGCCCACTTTCGCGAGCTCTCTCCTGCTGAGCAAACGTGACAGAAGGGCTGTGTGGAGGGAACCTTGATGTTCTGGGCAGTGTGGGAGCCCTAGGCATACACGTGCACCCAGCGGCCATTGCCCGTGAAAACTGACTTCCCAACTAGCCCTTCCCAGCCCGATGTGACTTTCAGCCAGAAGGCGGCCGTGTAGGCTCTCTTCCTTGGAGGGAGGAAAGGCAGCCCCTGAGAGAGCGTTTTCATGCCCCCCGCATGCAGGCATCGTGGGGCTCTTGAGAGGCCCGACCCATAGTGCTGAGAGCAGGTCCTCATTTCCGAGTCAAGAAAGGCATAGTCTCGCGAGCTCTCTCCTGCTGAGCAAACGTGACGGAAGGGCTGTGTGGAGGGAACCTTGATGTTCTGGGCAGTGTGGGAGCCCTAGGCATACACGTGCACCCAGCGGCCATTGCCCCTGAAAACTGACTTCCCTACTAGCATTTCTCAGGCCAATGTGACTGTCAGCTTGAAGGCGGCCAAGCAGGCTGCCTTCCTTGGAGGGAGGAAAGGCAGCCCCAGAGAGAACGTTTTCATGCCTCCCGCGCGCTGGCAACATGGGGCTCTTGAGTTGCCCGACCCATAGGGATTCCAGCAGGGCCTCACTTCCCGAGCCAAGAAAGGCCTAGTCTCGCGAGCTCTCTCCTGCAGAACAAACTTGTTGGAAGAGCTGTGTCGAGGGAGCCTTGGTGTTCCCGGGAAGTGTGGGAGGCCTAGCTGTAAACATGCAGCCGGGGCCATGGCCCCTGCAAACTGACTTCCCAGGTAGCACTTCCCAGCCCAATGTGACTGTCAGCTTGAAGGCGGCCGAGCAGGTTGTCTTCCTTGGAGGGAGGAAAGGCAGCCCCAGAGACTGTGTTTTTATGCCTCCCTCGCACAGCAAGTGTTGGGCTCTGCAGACGCCCGAACAAGAGGACTGCAAACAGGTCCTCACTTCCCGAGCCAAGAAAGGCCTAGTTTCGTGAGCTCTTTACTGCAGAGCTAACGTGAGGGAAGAGCTGTGTGGAGGGAACCTTGATGTTCTGGGCAGTGTGGGAGCCCCAGGCATACACGTGCACCCAGCGGCCATTGCCCGTGAAAACTGACTTCCCAACTAGCACTTCCCAGCCCGATGTGACTTTCAGCCAGAAGGAGGCCGGGTAGGCTCTCTTCCTTGGAGGGAGTAATGGCATCCCCAGAGAGAGTGTTTTCATGCCTTCAGCGTGCAGGCAACGTGGTGCTCTTGAGAGGCCCGACCCATAGGGCTGCGAGCAGGGCCTCACTTCCCGAGTCAAGAAAGGCCTAGTCACGCGAGCTCCCTCCTGCAGAGCACACGTGACGGAAGAGCTGTGTGGAGGGAGCCTTGATGTTCCCGGGCAGTGTGGGAGGCCTAGCTGTAAACGTGCAGCCAGCGGCCATGGTCCCTGAAAACTGACTTCGCAACTAACACTTCTCAGACCAATGTGACTGTCACCTTGAAGGCCGCCGAGCAGGCTGTCTTCCTTGGAGGGACGAAAGGCAGATCCAGAGACTGTGTTTGTATGCCTCCCTCGCACAGCAAGTGTGGGGCTCTGCAGACAGCAGTACAAGAGGCCTGCAAACAGGTCCTGACTTCCCGAGCCAGGAAAGGCCTAGTCTCGTGAGCTCTCTCCTGCAGAGCTAACGTGACGGAAGAGCTGTGGGGAGGGAGGCTTGATGTTCCCGGGCAGTGTGGGAAGCCTAGCTGTAATGTGCAGCCAGCGGCGATGGCCCCTGCAAACTGACTTCCCAGGTTGCACTTCCCAGCACAATGTGACTGTCAGCTTGAAGGCGGCCGAGCAGGCTGTCTTCCTTGGAGGGAGAAAAGGCAGCCCCAAAGACTGGGTTTTTAGGTCTCGCTCGCACAGCAAGTGTGGGGCTCTGCCGACGCCAGTACAAGAGGCCTGCAAACAGGTCCTCACTTCCCGAGCCAGGAAAGGCCTAGTTACGTGAGCTCTCTCCTGCCGAGCTAAGGTGACGTAAGAGCTGTGTGGAGGGAACCTTGATGTTCTCGGCAGTGTGGGAGCACTAAGCATACACGTGCACCCTGCGGCCATTGCCCCTGAAAACAGTCTTCCCAAATAGCACTTCCAAGCGCGATGTGACTTTCAGCCACAAGGCGGCCTGGTAGGCTCTCTTCCTTGGAGGGAGGAAAGGCAGCCCCAGAGAGAGCGTTTTCATGCCTCCGGCGCGCAGGCAACGTGGGGCTCTTGAGAGGCCCGACCCATAGTGCTGCCAGCAGGTCATCATTTCCCGAGTCAAGAAAGGCCTAGTCTCGGGAGCTCTCTCCTGCTGAGCAAGCATGACGGAAGGGCTGTGAGGAGGGAGCCTTGATGTTCTGGGCAGTGTGGGAGTCCTAGGCTTACACGTGCACAAAGCGGCCATTGGCCCTGTAAACTGACTTCCGAACTAGCACTTCTCAGATCAATGTGACTGTCAGCTTGAAAGCGGCCGAGCAGGCTGTCTTACTTGGAGGGAGGAAAGGCAGCCCCAGATACTGTGTTTGTATGCCTCCCTCGCACAGCCAGTGTGGGGCTCGGCAGACGCGAGTACAAGAGGCCTGCAAACAGGTCCTCACTTCCCGAGCCAGGAAAGGCCTATTTTCGCGATCTCTCTCCTGCAGAGCTAACGTGAGGGAAGAGCTGTGTGGAGGGAACCTTGATGTTCTGGGCAGTGTGGGAGCCCTAGGCATACACGTGCACCCAGCGGCCATTGCCCCTGCAAACTGACTTCCCAGGTAGCACTTCCCAGCACAATGTGACTTTCAGCTTGAAGGCGGCAAAGCAGGCGGTGTTCCTTGGAGGGAGGAAAGGCAGACCCACAGACTGTGTTTTTAGGCCTCCCTCGCACAGCAAGTGTTGGGCTCTGCAGACGCCCGAACAAGAGGACTGCAAACAGGTCCTCACTTCCCGAGCCAAGAAAGGCCTAGTTTCGTGAGCTCTTTACTGCAGAGCTAACGTGAGGGAAGAGCTGTGTGGAGGGAACCTTGATGTTCTGGGCAGTGTGGGAGCCCCAGGCATACACGTGAACCCAGCGGCCATTGCCCGTGAAAACTGACTTCCCAACTAGCACTTCCCAGCCCGATGTGACTTTCAGCCAGAAGGCGGCCAGGTAGGCTCTCTTCCTTGGAGGGAGGAAAGGCAGCCCCTGAGAGAGTGTTTTCATGCCCCCCGCATGCAGGCATCGTGGGGCTCTTGAGAGGCCCGACCCATAGTGCTGAGAGCAGGTCCTCACTTCCCGAGCCAAGAAAGGCCTAGTCTCGAGAGCTCTCTCCTGCAGAGCTAACGTGAGGGAAGAGCTGTGTGGAGGGAGCCTTGATGTTCCCGGGCAGTGTGGGAGGCCTAGCTGTAAACGTGCAGCCAGCGGCCATGGCCCCTGCAAACTTTCTTCCCAGGTAGCACTTCCCAGCACAATGTGACTGTCAGCTTGAAGGCGGCCGAGCAGGCTGTCTTCATTGGAGGGAGGAAAGGCAGCACCAAAGACTAGGTTTTTAGGCCTCGCTCGCACAGCAGGTGTTGGGCTCTGCAGATGCCAGTACAAGAGGCCTGCAAACAGGTCCTCACTTCCCGAGCCAAGAAAGGCCTAGTTTCGCGATCTCTCTCCTGCAGAGCTAACGTGAGGGAAGAGCTGTGTGGAGGGAACCTTGATGTTCTGGGCAGTGTGGGAGCTCTAGGCATACACGTGCACCCAGCGGCCATTGCCCCTGCAAACTGACTTCCCAGGTAGCACTTCCCAGCACAATGTGACTTTCAGCTTGAAGGCGGCAAAGCAGGCGGTGTTCCTTGGAGGGAGGAAAGGCAGACCCACAGACTGTGTTTTTAGGCCTCCCTCGCACAGCAAGCGTTGGGCTCTGCAGTCGCCCGAACAAGAGGACTGCAAACAGGTCCTCACTTCCCGAGCCAAGAAAGGCCTAGTTTCGTGAGCTCTTTACTGCAGAGCTAACGTGAGGGAAGAGCTGTGTGGAGGGAACCTTGATGTTCTGGGCAGTGTGGGAGCCCCAGGCATACACGTGCACCCAGCGGCCATTGCCCGTGAAAACTGACTTCCCAACTAGCACTTCCCAGCCCGATGTGACTTTCAGCCAGAAGGAGGCCGGGTAGGCTCTCTTCCTTGGAGGGAGTAATGGCATCCCCAGAGAGAGTGTTTTCATGCCTTCAGCGTGCAGGCAACGTGGTGCTCTTGAGAGGCCCGACCCATAGGGCTGCGAGCAGGGCCTCACTTCCCGAGTCAAGAAAGGCCTAGTCACGCGAGCTCCCTCCTGCAGAGCACACGTGACGGAAGAGCTGTGTGGAGGGAGCCTTGATGTTCCCGGGCAGTGTGGGAGGCCTAGCTGTAAACGTGCAGCCAGCGGCCATGGTCCCTGAAAACTGACTTCGCAACTAACACTTCTCAGACCAATGTGACCGTCACCTTGAAGGCCGCCGAGCAGGCTGTCTTCCTTGGAGGGACGAAAGGCAGATCCAGAGACTGTGTTTGTATGCCTCCCTCGCACAGCAAGTGTGGGGCTCTGCAGACAGCAGTACAAGAGGCCTGCAAACAGGTCCTGACTTCCCGAGCCAGGAAAGGCCTAGTCTCGTGAGCTCTCTCCTGCAGAGCTAACGTGACGGAAGAGCTGTGGGGAGGGAGGCTTGATGTTCCCGGGCAGTGTGGGAAGCCTAGCTGTAAATGTGCAGCCAGCGGCGATGGCCCCTGCAAACTGACTTCCCAGGTTGCACTTCCCAGCACAATGTGACTGTCAGCTTGAAGGCGGCCGAGCAGGCTGTCTTCCTTGGAGGGAGAAAAGGCAGCCCAAAAGACTGGGTTTTTAGGCCTCGCTCGCACAGCAAGTGTGGGGCTCTGCCGACGCCAGTACAAGAGGCCTGCAAACAGGTCCTCACTTCCCGAGCCAGGAAAGGCCTAGTTACGTGAGCTCTCTCCTGCCGAGCTAAGGTGACGTAAGAGCTGTGTGGAGGGAACCTTGATGTTCTCGGCAGTGTGGGAGCACTAAGCATACACGTGCACCCTGCGGCCATTGCCCCTGAAAACAGTCTTCCCAAATAGCACTTCCAAGCGCGATGTGACTTTCAGCCACAAGGCGGCCTGGTAGGCTCTCTTCCTTGGAGGGAGGAAAGGCAGCCCCAGAGAGAGCGTTTTCATGCCTCCGGCGCGCAGGCAACGTGGGGCTCTTGAGAGGCCCGACCCAGAGTGCTGCCAGCAGGTCATCATTTCCCGAGTCAAGAAAGGCCTAGTCTCGGGAGCTCTCTCCTGCTGAGCAAGCATGACGGAAGGGCTGTGAGGAGGGAGCCTTGATGTTCTGGGCAGTGTGGGAGTCGTAGGCATACACGTGCACCCAGCGGCCATTGGCCGTGTAAACTGACTTCCGAACTAGCACTTCTCAGATCAATGTGACTGTCAGCTTGAAAGCGGCCGAGCAGGCTGTCTTACTTGGAGGGAGGAAAGGCAGCCCCAGATACTGTGTTTGTATGCCTCCCTCGCACAGCAAGTGTGGGGCTCGGCAGACGCGAGTACAAGAGGCCTGCAAACAGGTCCTCACTTCCCGAGCCAGGAAAGGTCTACTTTCGCGAGCTCTCTCCTGCTGAGCAAACGTGACAGAAGGGCTGTGTGGAGGGAACCTTGATGTTCTGGGCAGTGTGGGAGTCCTAGGCATACACGTGCACCCTTCAGCCATTGGCCCTGTAAACTGACTTCCGAACTAGCACTTCTCAGATCAATGTGACTGTCAGCTTGAAAGCGGCCGAGCAGGCTGTCTTACTTGGAGGGAGGAAAGGCAGCCCCAGATACTGTGTTTGTATGCCTCCCTCGCACAGCAAGTGTGGGGCTCGGCAGACGCGAGTACAAGAGGCCTGCAAACAGGTCCTCACTTCCCGAGCCAGGAAAGGCCTACTTTCGCGAGCTCTCTCCTGCTCAGCAAACGTGACGGAAGGGCTGTGTGGAGGGAGCCTTGATGTTCCCGGGCAGTGTGGGAAGCCTAGCTGTAAACGTGCAGCCAGCGGCGATGGCCCCTGCAAACTGACTTCCCAGGTAGCACTTCCCAGCACAATGTGACTGTCAGCTTGAAGGCGGCTGAGCAGGCCGTCTTCCTTGGAGGGAGAAAAGGCAGCCCCAAAGACTGGGTTTTTAGGCCTCTCTCGCACAGCAAGTGTGGGGCTCTGCAGACGCCAGTACAAGAAGCCTGCAAACAGGTCCTCACTTCCCCAGCCAAGAAAGGCCCACTTTCGCGAGCTCTCTCCTGCTGAGCAAACGTGACAGAAGGGCTGTGTGGAGGGAACCTTGATGTTCTGGGCAGTGTGGGAGCCCTAGGCATACACGTGCACCCAGCGGCCATTGCCCGTGAAAACTGACTTCCCAACTAGCACTTCCCAGCCCGATGTGACTTTCAGCCAGAAGGCGGCCGGGTACGCTCTCTTCCTTGGAGGGAGGAAAGGCAGCCCCTGAGAGAGCGTTTTCATGCCCCCCGCATGCAGGCATCGTGGGGCTCTTGAGAGGCCCGACCCATAGTGCTGAGAGCAGGTCCTCATTTCCGAGTCAAGAAAGGCATAGTCTCGCGAGCTCTCTCCTGCTGAGCAAACGTGACGGAAGGGCTGTGTGGAGGGAACCTTGATGTTCTGGGCAGTGTGGGAGCCCTAGGCATACACGTGCACCCAGCGGCCATTGCCCCTGAAAACTGACTTCCCTACTAGCATTTCTCAGGCCAATGTGACTGTCAGCTTGAAGGCGGCCAAGCAGGCTGCCTTCCTTGGAGGGAGGAAAGGCAGCCCCAGAGAGAACGTTTTCATGCCTCCCGCGCGCTGGCAACATGGGGCTCTTGAGTTGCCCGACCCATAGGGATTCCAGCAGGGCCTCACTTCCCGAGCCAAGAAAGGCCTAGTCTCGCGAGCTCTCTCCTGCAGAACAAACTTGTTGGAAGAGCTGTGTCGAGGGAGCCTTGGTGTTCCCGGGAAGTGTGGGAGGCCTAGCTGTAAACATGCAGCCGGGGCCATGGCCCCTGCAAACTGACTTCCCAGGTAGCACTTCCCAGCCCAATGTGACTGTCAGCTTGAAGGCGGCCGAGCAGGTTGTCTTCCTTGGAGGGAGGAAAGGCAGCCCCAGAGACTGTGTTTTTATGCCTCCCTCGCACAGCAAGTGTGGGGCTCTGCCGACGCCAGTACAAGAGGCCTACAAACAGGTCCTCACTTTCCAAACCAAGAAAGGCCTAGTTTCCCGATCTCTCTCCTGGAGAGCTAACGTGACGGAAGAGCTGTGTGGAGGGAACCTTGATGTTCTGGGCAGTGTGGGAGCCCTAGGCATACACGTGCACCCAGCGTCCATTGGCCCTGAAAAATGACTTCCCAAATAGCACTTCTCAGACCAATGTGACTGTCAGCTTGAAGGCGGCCGAGCAGGATGTCTTCCTTGGAGGGTGGAATGGCAGCCCCAGAGAGAGTGTTTTCATGCCTTCAGCGCGCAGGTAACGTGGGGCTCTTGAGAGGCACGACCCGTAGGGCTGCGAGCAGGGCCTCACTTCCCGAGTCAAGAAAGGCCTAGTCTCGCGAGTTCTCTCCTGCAGAGCAAACGTGACGGAAGAGCTGTGTGGAGGGAGCCTTGATGTTCCCGGGCAGTGTGGGAGGCCTAGCTGTAAACGTGCAGCCAGCGGCCATGGCCCCTGAAAACTGACTTCCCAACTAACACTTCCCAGCCCAAGGTGACTGTCAGCTTGAAGGCGGCCGAGCAGGCGGTCTTCCTTGGACGGAGAAAAGGCAGCCCCAGAGACTGGGTTTTTAGGCCTCGTTGGCACAGCAAGTGTGGGTCACTGCAGACGCCAGTACAAGAGGCCTGCAAACAGGTCCTCACTTCCCGAGCCAGGAAAGGCCTAGTCTCGAGAGCTCTCTCCTGCAGAGCTATCGTGACGGAAGAGCTGTTTGGGGGGAGCCTTGATGTTTCCGGGCAGTGTGGGAAGCCTAGCTGTAAACGTGCAGCCAGCGGCCATGGCCCCTGCAAACTTTCTTCCCAGGTAGCACTTCCCAGCACAATGTGACTGTCAGCTTAAAGGCGACCGAGCAGCCTGTCTTCCTTGGAGGGAGGAAAGGCAGCCCCAAAGACTAGGTTTTTAGGCCTCGCTCGCACAGCAGGTGTTGGGCTCTGCAGATGCCAGTACAAGAGGCCTGCAAACAGGTCCTCACTTCCCGAGCCAAGAAAGGCCTAGTTTCGCGATCTCTCTCCTGCAGAGCTAACGTGAGGGAAGAGCTGTGTGGAGGGAACCTTGATGTTCTGGGCAGTGTGGGATCCCTAGGCATACACGTGCACCCAGCGGCCATTGCCCCTGCAAACTGACTTCCCAGGTAGCACTTCCAGCACAATGTGACTTTCAGCTTGAAGGCGGCAAAGCAGGCGGTGTTCCTTGGAGGGAGGAAAGGCAGACCCACAGACTGTGTTTTTAGGCCTCCCTCGCACAGCAAGTGTTGGGCTCTGCAGACGCCCGAACAAGAGGACTGCAAACAGGTCCTCACCTCCCGAGCCAAGAAAGGCCTAGTTTCGTGAGCTCTTTACTGCAGAGCTAACGTGAGGGAAGAGCTGTGTGGAGGGAACCTTGATGTTCTCGGCAGTGTGGGAGCACTAACCATACACATGCACCCTGCGGCCATTGCCCCTGAAAACAGTCTTCCCAAATAGCACTTCCAAGCGCGATGTGACTTTCAGCCACAAGGCGGCCTGGTAGGCTCTCTTCCTTGGAGGGAGGAAAGGCAGCCCCAGAGAGAGCGTTTTCATGCCTCCGGCGTGCAGGCAATGTGGGGCTCTTGAGAGGCCCGACCCATAGTGCTGCCAGCAGGTCATCATTTCCCGAGTCAAGAAAGGCCTAGTCTCGCGAGCTCTCTCCTGCTGAGCCAGCGTGACGGAAGGGCTGTGAGGAGGGAGCCTTGATGTTCCCGGGCAGTGTGGGAGGCCTAGCTGTAAACGTGCAGCCAGCAGCAATGGCCCCTTAAAACTGACTTCGCAAATAGCACTTCCCAGCCCAAGGTGACTGTCAGCTTGAAGGCGGCCAAGCAAGCGGTCTTCCTTGGAGGGAGGAAAGGCAGGCCCAGAGATTGGGTTTTTAGGCCTCGCTCGCACAGCAAGTGTGGGGCTCTGCAGACGCCCATACAAGAGGCCTGCAAACAGGTCCTCACTTCCCGAGTCAAGAAAGGCCTACTTTCGCGAGCTCTCTCCTGCTGAGCAAGCGTGACGGAAGGGCTGTGTGGAGGGAGCGTTGATGTTCTGGGCAGTGTGGGAGTCCTAGGCTTACACGTGCACCAAGCGGCCATTGGCCCTGTAAACTGACTTCCGAACTAGCACTTCTCAGATCAATGTGACTGTCAGCTTGAAAGCGGCCGAGCAGGCTGTCTTACTTGGAGGGAGGAAAGGCAGCCCCAGATACTGTGTTTGTATGCCTCCCTCGCACAGCCAGTGTGGGGCTCGGCAGACGCGAGTACAAGAGGCCTGCAAACAGGTCCTCACTTCCCGAGCCAGGAAAGGCCTACTTTCGCGAGCTCTCTCCTGCTGAGCAAACGTGACGGAAGGGCTGTGTGGAGGGAGCCTTGATGTTCCTAGGCAGTGTGGGAAGCCTAGCTGTAAACGTGCAGCCAGCGGCGATGGCCCCTGAAAACTGACTTCCCAGGTAGCAATTCCCAGCCCAAGGTGACTGTCAGCTTGAAGGCGACCGAGCAGGCTGTCATCCTTGGAGGGAGGAAAGGCAGCCCCAGTGATTGGGTTTTTACGCCTCGCTCGCACAGCAAGTATGGGACTCTGCAGAAGCCCGTAAAAGAGGACTGCAAACAGGTCCTCACTTCCCGAGCCAAGAAAGGCCTAGTTTTGCGAGCTCTCTCCTGCAGAGCTTACGTGACGGAAGAGCTGTGGGGAGGGAGGCTTGATGTTCCCGGGCAGTGTGGGAAGCCTAGCTGTAAACGTGCAGCCAGCGGCGATGGCCCCTGCAAACTGACTTCCCAGGTAGCACTTCCCAGCACAATGTGACTGTCAGCTTGAAGGCGGCCGAGCAGGCCGTCTTCCTTGGAGGGAGAAAAGGCAGCCCCAAAGACTGGGTTTTTAGGCCTCTCTCGCACAGCAAGTGTGGGGCTCTGCAGACGCCAGTACAAGAAGCCTGCAAACAGGTCCTCACTTCCCCAGCCAAGAAAGGCCCACTTTCGCGAGCTCTCTCCTGCTCAGCAAACGTGACAGAAGGGCTGTGTGGAGGGAACCTTGATGTTCTGGGCAGTGTGGGAGCCCTAGGCATACACGTGCACCCAGCGGCCATTGCCCGTGAAAACTGACTTCCCAACTAGCACTTCCCAGCCCGATGTGACTTTCAGCCAGAAGGCGGCCGGGTAGGCTCTCTTCCTTGGAGGGAGGAAAGGCAGCCCCTGAGAGAGCGTTTTCATGCCCCCCGCATGCAGGCATCGTGGGGCTCTTGAGAGGCCCGACCCATAGTGCTGAGAGCAGGTCCTCATTTCCGAGTCAAGAAAGGCATAGTCTCGCGAGCTCTCTCCTGCTGAGCAAACGTGACGGAAGGGCTGTGTGGAGGGAACCTTGATGTTCTGGGCAGTGTGGGAGCCCTAGGCATACACGTGCACCCAGCGGCCATTGCCCCTGAAAACTGACTTCCCTACTAGCATTTCTCAGGCCAATGTGACTGTCAGCTTGAAGGCGGCCAAGCAGGCTGCCTTCCTTGGACGGAGGAAAGGCAGCCCCAGAGAGAACGTTTTCATGCCTCCCGCGCGCTGGCAACATGGGGCTCTTGAGTTGCCCGACCCATAGGGATTCCAGCAGGGCCTCACTTCCCGAGCCAAGAAAGGCCTAGTCTCGCGAGCTCTCTCCTGCAGAACAAACTTGTTGGAAGAGCTGTGTCGAGGGAGCCTTGGTGTTCCCGGGAAGTGTGGGAGGCCTAGCTGTAAACATGCAGCCGGGGCCATGGCCCCTGCAAACTGACTTCCCAGGTAGCACTTCCCAGCCCAATGTGACTGTCAGCTTGAAGGCGGCCGAGCAGGTTGTCTTCCTTGGAGGGAGGAAAGGCAGCCCCAGAGACTGTGTTTTTATGCCTCCCTCGCACAGCAAGTGTGGGGCTCTGCCGACGCCAGTACAAGAGGCCTACAAACAGGTCCTCACTTTCCAAACCAAGAAAGGCCTAGTTTCCCGATCTCTCTCCTGGAGAGCTAACGTGACGGAAGAGCTGTGTGGAGGGAACCTTGATGTTCTGGGCAGTGTGGGAGCCCTAGGCATACACGTGCACCCAGCGTCCATTGGCCCTGAAAAATGACTTCCCAAATAGCACTTCTCAGACCAATGTGACTGTCAGCTTGAAGGCGGCCGAGCAGGATGTCTTCCTTGGAGGGTGGAATGGCAGCCCCAGAGAGAGTGTTTTCATGCCTTCAGCGCGCAGGTAACGTGGGGCTCTTGAGAGGCACGACCCGTAGGGCTGCGAGCAGGGCCTCACTTCCCGAGTCAAGAAAGGCCTAGTCTCGCGAGTTCTCTCCTGCAGAGCAAACGTGACGGAAGAGCTGTGTGGAGGGAGCCTTGATGTTCCCGGGCAGTGTGGGAGGCCTAGCTGTAAACGTGCTGCCAGCGACCATGGTCCCCGATAACGGACTTCCCAACTAACACTTCCCAGCCCAAGGTGACTGTCAGCTTGAAGGCGGCCGAGCAGACGGTCTTCCTTGGTTGGAGAAAAGGCAGCCCCAGAGACTGGGTTTTTAGGCCTCGTTGGCACAGCAAGTGTGGGTCACTGCAGACGCCAGTACAAGAGGCCTGCAAACAGGTCCTCACTTCCCGAGCCAGGAAAGGCCTAGTCTCGAGAGCTCTCTCCTGCAGAGCTATCGTGACGGAAGAGCTGTTTGGGGGGAGCCTTGATGTTTCCGGGCAGTGTGGGAAGCCTAGCTGTAAACGTGCAGCCAGCGGCCATGGCCCCTGCAAACTTTCTTCCCAGGTAGCACTTCCCAGCACAATGTGACTGTCAGCTTAAAGGCGACCGAGCAGCCTGTCTTCCTTGGAGGGAGGAAAGGCAGCACCAAAGACTAGGTTTTTAGGCCTCGCTCGCACAGCAGGTGTTGGGCTCTGCAGATGCCAGTACAAGAGGCCTGCAAACAGGTCCTCACTTCCCGAGCCAAGAAAGGCCTAGTTTCGCGATCTCTCTCCTGCAGAGCTAACGTGAGGGAAGAGCTGTGTGGAGGGAACCTTGATGTTCTGGGCAGTGTGGGAGCCCTAGGCATACACGTGCACCCAGCGGCCATTGCCCCTGCAAACTGATTTCCCAGGTAGCACTTCCCAGCACAATGTGACTTTCAGCTTGAAGGCGGCAAAGCAGGCGGTGTTCCTTGGAGGGAGGAAAGGCAGACCCACAGACTGTGTTTTTAGGCCTCCCTCGCACAGCAAGCGTTGGGCTCTGCAGACGCCCGAACAAGAGGACTGCAAACAGGTCCTCACCTCCCGAGCCAAGAAAGGCCTAGTTTCGTGAGCTCTTTACTGCAGAGCTAACGTGAGGGAAGAGCTGTGTGGAGGGAACCTTGATGTTCTGGGCAGTGTGGGAGCCCTAGGCATACACGTGCACCCAGCGTCCATTGGCCCTGAAAACAGTCTTCCCAAATAGCACTTCCCAGCCCGATGTGACTTTCAGCCACAAGGCGGCCTGGTAGGCTCTCTTCCTTGGAGGGAGGAAAGGCAGCCCCAGAGAGAGCGTTTTCATGCCTCCGGCGTGCAGGCAATGTGGGGCTCTTGAGAGGCCCGACCCATAGTGCTGCCAGCAGGTCATCATTTCCCAAGTCAAGAAAGGCCTAGTCTCGCGAGCTCTCTCCTGCTGAGCAAGCGTGACGGAAGGGCTGTGAGGAGGGAGCCTTGATGTTCCCGGGCAGTGTGGGAGGCCTAGCTGTAAACGTGCAGCCAGCAGCAATGGCCCCTTAAAACTGACTTCGCAAATAGCACTTCCCAGCCCAAGGTGACTGTCAGCTTGAAGGCGGCCAAGCAGGCGGTCTTCCTTGGAGGGAGGAAAGGCAGGCCCAGAGATTGGGTTTTTAGGCCTCGCTCGCACAGCAAGTGTGGGGCTCTGCAGAGGCCCATACAAGAGGCCTGCAAACAGGTCCTCACTTCCCGAGTCAAGAAAGGCCTACTTTCGCGAGCTCTCTCCTGCTGAGCAAGCGTGACGGAAGGGCTGTGTGGAGGGAGCGTTGATGTTCTGGGCAGTGTGGGAGTCCTAGGCTTACACGTGCACCAAGCGGCCATTGGCCCTGTAAACTGACTTCCGAACTAGCACTTCTCAGATCAATGTGACTGTCAGCTTGAAAGCGGCCGAGCAGGCTGTCTTACTTGGAGGGAGGAAAGGCAGCCCCAGATACTGTGTTTGTATGCCTCCCTCGCACAGCCAGTGTGGGGCTCGGCAGACGCGAGTACAAGAGGCCTGCAAACAGGTCCTCACTTCCCGAGCCAGGAAAGGCCTACTTTCGCGAGCTCTCTCCTGCTGAGCAAACGTGACGGAAGGGCTGTGTGGAGGGAGCCTTGATGTTCCCAGGCAGTGTGGGAAGCCTAGCTGTAAACGTGCAGCCAGCGGCGATGGCCCCTGAAAACTGACTTCCCAGGTAGCAATTCCCAGCCCAAGGTGACTGTCAGCTTGAAGGCGGCCGAGCAGGCTGTCATCCTTGGAGGGAGGAAAGGCAGCCCCAGTGATTGGGTTTTTACGCCTCGCTCGCACAGCAAGTATGGGGCTCTGCAGAAGCCCGTAAAAGAGGACTGCAAACAGGTCCTCACTTCCCGAGCCAAGAAAGGCCTACTTTTGCGAGCTCTCTCCTGCAGAGCTTACGTGACGGAAGAGCTGTGGGGAGGGAGGCTTGATGTTCCCGGGCAGTGTGGGAAGCCTAGCTGTAAACGTGCAGCCAGCGGCGATGGCCCCTGCAAACTGACTTCCCAGGTAGCACTTCCCAGCACAATGTGACTGTCAGCTTGAAGGCGGCCGAGCAGGCCGTCTTCCTTGGAGGGAGAAAAGGCAGCCCCAAAGACTGGGTTTTTAGGCCTCTCTCGCACAGCAAGTGTGGGGCTCTGCAGACGCCAGTACAAGAAGCCTGCAAACAGGTCCTCACTTCCCCAGCCAAGAAAGGCCCACTTTCGCGAGCTCTCTCCTGCTGAGCAAACGTGACAGAAGGGCTGTGTGGAGGGAACCTTGATGTTCTGGGCAGTGTGGGAGCCCTAGGCATACACGTGCACCCAGCGGCCATTGCCCGTGAAAACTGACTTCCCAACTAGCACTTCCCAGCCCGATGTGACTTTCAGCCAGAAGGCGGCCGGGTAGGCTCTCTTCCTTGGAGGGAGGAAAGGCAGCCCCTGAGAGAGCGTTTTCATGCCCCCCGCATGCAGGCATCGTGGGGCTCTTGAGAGGCCCGACCCATAGTGCTGAGAGCAGGTCCTCATTTCCGAGTCAAGAAAGGCATAGTCTCGCGAGCTCTCTCCTGCTGAGCAAACGTGACGGAAGGGCTGTGTGGAGGGAACCTTGATGTTCTGGGCAGTGTGGGAGCCCTAGGCATACACGTGCACCCAGCGGCCATTGCCCCTGAAAACTGACTTCCCTACTAGCATTTCTCAGGCCAATGTGACTGTCAGCTTGAAGGCGGCCAAGCAGGCTGCCTTCCTTGGAGGGAGGAAAGGCAGCCCCAGAGAGAACGTTTTCATGCCTCCCGCGCGCTGGCAACATGGGGCTCTTGAGTTGCCCGACCCATAGGGATTCCAGCAGGGCCTCACTTCCCGAGCCAAGAAAGGCCTAGTCTCGCGAGCTCTCTCCTGCAGAACAAACTTGTTGGAAGAGCTGTGTCGAGGGAGCCTTGGTGTTCCCGGGAAGTGTGGGAGGCCTAGCTGTAAACATGCAGCCGGGGCCATGGCCCCTGCAAACTGACTTCCCAGGTAGCACTTCCCAGCCCAATGTGACTGTCAGCTTGAAGGCGGCCGAGCAGGTTGTCTTCCTTGGAGGGAGGAAAGGCAGCCCCAGAGACTGTGTTTTTATGCCTCCCTCGCACAGCAAGTGTGGGGCTCTGCCGACGCCAGTACAAGAGGCCTACAAACAGGTCCTCACTTTCCAAACCAAGAAAGGCCTAGTTTCCCGATCTCTCTCCTGGAGAGCTAACGTGACGGAAGAGCTGTGTGGAGGGAACCTTGATGTTCTGGGCAGTGTGGGAGCCCTAGGCATACACGTGCACCCAGCGTCCATTGGCCCTGAAAAATGACTTCCCAAATAGCACTTCTCAGACCAATGTGACTGTCAGCTTGAAGGCGGCCGAGCAGGATGTCTTCCTTGGAGGGTGGAATGGCAGCCCCAGAGAGAGTGTTTTCATGCCTTCAGCGCGCAGGTAACGTGGGGCTCTTGAGAGGCACGACCCGTAGGGCTGCGAGCAGGGCCTCACTTCCCGAGTCAAGAAAGGCCTAGTCTCGCGAGTTCTCTCCTGCAGAGCAAACGTGACGGAAGAGCTGTGTGGAGGGAGCCTTGATGTTCCCGGGCAGTGTGGGAGGCCTAGCTGTAAACGTGCAGCCAGCGGCCATGGCCCCTGAAAACTGACTTCGCAACTAACACTTCCCAGCCCAAGGTGACTGTCAGCTTGAAGGCGGCCCAGCAGGCGGTCTTCCTTGGACGGAGAAAAGGCAGCCCCAGAGATTGGGTTTTTAGGCCTCTCTCGCACAGCAAGTGTGGGGCTCTGCAGACGCCAGTACAAGAGGCCTGCAAACAGGTCCTCACTTCCCGAGCCAAGAAAGGCCTAGTCTCGAGAGCTCTCTCCTGCAGAGCTAACGTGAGGGAAGAGCTGTCTGGAGGGAGCCTTGATGTTCCCGGGCAGTGTGGGAGGCCTAGCTGTAAACGTGCACCCAGCGGCCATCGCCCCTGCAACCTGACTTCCCAGGTAGCACTTCCCAGCACAATGTGACTTTCAGCTTGAAGGCGGCAAAGCAGGCGGTGTTCCTTGGAGGGAGGAAAGGCAGACCCACAGACTGTGTTTTTAGGCCTCCCTCGCACAGCAAGTGTTGGGCTCTGCAGACGCCCGTACAAGAGGACTGCAAACAGGTCCTCACTTCACGAGCCAAGAAAGGCCTAGTCTCGAGAGCTCTCTCCTGCAGAGCTAACATGAGGGAAGAGCTGTGTGGAGGGAGCCTTGGTGTTGCCGGGAAGTGTGGGAGACCTAGCTGTAAACATGCAGCCGGGGCCATGGCCCCTGCAAACTGACTTCCCAGGTAGCACTTCCCAGCCCAATGTGACTGTCAGCTTGAAGGCGGCCGAGCAGGTTGTCTTCCTTGGAGGGAGGAAAGGCAGCCCGAGAGTCTGTGTTTTTATGCCTCCCTCGCACAGCAAGTGTGGGGCTCTGCAGACGCCAGTACAAGAGGCCTACAAACAGGTCCTCACTTTCCAAACCAAGAAAGGCCTAGTTTCGCAGTCTCTCTCCTGGAGAGCTAACGTGACTGAAGAGCTGTGTGGAGGGAGCCTTGATGTTCCCGGGCAGTGTGGGAGGCCTAGCTGTAAACGTGCACCCAGCGGCCATCGCCCCCGCAACCTGACTTCCCAGGTAGCACTTCCCAGCACAATGTGACTTTCAGCTTGAAGGCGGCAAAGCAGGCGGTGTTCCTTGGAGGGAGGAAAGGCAGACCCACAGACTGTGTTTTTAGGCCTCCCTCGCACAGCAAGTGTTGGGCTCTGCAGACGCCCGAACAAGAGGACTGCAAACAGGTCCTCACCTCCCGAGCCAAGAAAGGCCTAGTTTCGTGAGCTCTTTACTGCAGAGCTAACGTGATGGAAGAGCTGTGTGGAGGGAACCTTGATGTTCTCGGCAGTGTGGGAGCACTAAGCATACACATGCACCCTGCGGCCATTGCCCCTGAAAACAGTCTTCCCAAATAGCACTTCCAAGCGCGATGTGACTTTCAGCCACAAGGCGGCCTGGTAGGCTCTCTTCCTTGGAGGGAGGAAAGGCAGCCCCAGAGAGAGCGTTTTCATGCCTCCGGCGTGCAGGCAACGTGGGGCTCTTGAGAGGCCCGACCCATAGTGCTGCCAGCAGGTCATCATTTCCCGAGTCAAGAAAGGCCTAGTCTCGCGAGCTCTCTCCTGCTGAGCAAGCGTGACGGAAGGGCTGTGAGGAGGGAGCCTTGATGTTCCCGGGCAGTGTGGGAGGCCTAGCTGTAAACGTGCAGCCAGCAGCAATGGCCCCTTAAAACTGACTTCGCAAATAGCACTTCCCAGCCCAAGGTGACTGTCAGCTTGAAGGCGGCCAAGCAGGCGGTCTTCCTTGGAGGGAGGAAAGGCAGGCCCAGAGATTGGGTTTTTAGGCCTCGCTCGCACAGCAAGTGTGGGGCTCTGCAGACGCCCATACAAGAGGCCTGCAAACAGGTCCTCACTTCCCGAGTCAAGAAAGGCCTACTTTCGCGAGCTCTCTCCTGCTGAGCAAGCGTGACGGAAGGGCTGTGTGGAGGGAGCGTTGATGTTCTGGGCAGTGTGGGAGTCCTAGGCTTACACGTGCACCAAGCGGCCATTGGCCCTGTAAACTGACTTCCGAACTAGCACTTCTCAGATCAATGTGACTGTCAGCTTGAAAGCGGCCGAGCAGGCTGTCTTACTTGGAGGGAGGAAAGGCAGCCCCAGATACTGTGTTTGTATGCCTCCCTCGCACAGCCAGTGTGGGGCTCGGCAGACGCGAGTACAAGAGGCCTGCAAACAGGTCCTCACTTCCCGAGCCAGGAAAGGCCTACTTTCGCGAGCTCTCTCCTGCTGAGCAAACGTGACGGAAGGGCTGTGTGGAGGGAGCCTTGATGTTCCCAGGCAGTGTGGGAAGCCTAGCTGTAAACGTGCAGCCAGCGGCGATGGCCCCTGAAAACTGACTTCCCAGGTAGCAATTCCCAGCCCAAGGTGACTGTCAGCTTGAAGGCGGCCGAGCAGGCTGTCATCCTTGGAGGGAGGAAAGGCAGCCCCAGTGATTGGGTTTTTACGCCTCGCTCGCACAGCAAGTGTGGGGCTCTGCAGACGCCAGTACAAGAAGCCTGCAAACAGGTCCTCACTTCCCCAGCCAAGAAAGGCCCACTTTCGCGAGCTCTCTCCTGCTGAGCAAACGTGACAGAAGGGCTGTGTGGAGGGAACCTTGATGTTCTGGGCAGAGTGGGAGCCCTAGGCATACACGTGCACCCAGCAGCCATTGCCCGTGAAAACTGACTTCCAAACTAGCACTTCCCAGCCCGATGTGACTTTCAGCCAGAAGGCGGCCGGGTAGGCTCTCTTCCTTGGAGGGAGGAAAGGCAGCCCCTGAGAGAGCGTTTTCATGCCCCCCGCATGCAGGCATCGTGGGGCTCTTGAGAGGCCCGACCCATAGTGCTGAGAGCAGGTCCTCACTTCCCGAGCCAAGAAAGGCCTAGTCTCGAGAGCTCTCTCCTGCAGAGCTAACGTGAGGGAAGAGCTGTGTGGAGGGAGCCTTGATGTTCCCGGGCAGTGTGGGAGGCCTAGCTGTAAACGTGCAGCCAGCGGCCATGGCCCCTGCAAACTTTCTTCCCAGGTAGCACTTCCCAGCACAATGTGACTGTCAGCTTGAAGGCGGCCGAGCAGCCTGTCTTCATTGGAGGGAGGAAAGGCAGCACCAAAGACTAGGTTTTTAGGCCTCGCTCGCACAGCAGGTGTTGGGCTCTGCAGATGCCAGTACAAGAGGCCTGCAAACAGGTCCTCACTTCCCGAGCCAAGAAAGGCCTAGTTTCGCGATCTCTCTCCTGCAGAGCTAACGTGAGGGAAGACCTGTGTGGAGGGAACCTTGATGTTCTGGGCAGTGTGGGAGCCCTAGGCATACACGTGCACCCAGCGGCCATTGCCCCTGCAAACTGACTTCCCAGGTAGCACTTCCCAGCACAATGTGACTTTCAGCTTGAAGGCGGCAAAGCAGGCGGTGTTCCTTGGAGGGAGGAAAGGCAGACCCACAGACTGTGTTTTTAGGCCTCCCTCGCACAGCAAGCGTTGGGCTCTGCAGACGCCCGAACAAGAGGACTGCAAACAGGTCCTCACTTCCCGAGCCAAGAAAGGCCTAGTTTCGTGAGCTCTTTACTGCAGAGCTAACGTGAGGGAAGAGCTGTGTGGAGGGAACCTTGATGTTCTGGGCAGTGTGGGAGCCCCAGGCATACACGTGCACCCAGCGGCCATTGCCCGTGAAAACTGACTTCCCAACTAGCACTTCCCAGCCCGATGTGACTTTCAGCCAGAAGGAGGCCGGGTAGGCTCTCTTCCTTGGAGGGAGTAATGGCATCCCCAGAGAGAGTGTTTTCATGCCTTCAGCGTGCAGGCAACGTGGTGCTCTTGAGAGGCCCGACCCATAGGGCTGCGAGCAGGGCCTCACTTCCCGAGTCAAGAAAGGCCTAGTCACGCGAGCTCCCTCCTGCAGAGCACACGTGACGGAAGAGCTGTGTGGAGGGAGCCTTGATGTTCCCGGGCAGTGTGGGAGGCCTAGCTGTAAACGTGCAGCCAGCGGCCATGGTCCCTGAAAACTGACTTCGCAACTAACACTTCTCAGACCAATGTGACTGTCACCTTGAAGGCCGCCGAGCAGGCTGTCTTCCTTGGAGGGACGAAAGGCAGATCCTGAGACTGTGTTTGTATGCCTCCCTCGCACAGCAAGTGTGGGGCTCTGCAGACAGCAGTACAAGAGGCCTGCAAACAGGTCCTGACTTCCCGAGCCAGGAAAGGCCTAGTTACGTGAGCTCTCTCCTGCAGAGCTAACGTGACGGAAGAGCTGTGGGGAGGGAGGCTTGATGTTCCCGGGCAGTGTGGGAAGCCTAGCTGTAAATGTGCAGCCAGCGGCGATGGCCCCTGCAAACTGACTTCCCAGGTTGCACTTCCCAGCACAATGTGACTGTCAGCTTGAAGGCGGCCGAGCAGGCTGTCTTCCTTGGAGGGAGAAAAGGCAGCCCCAAAGACTGGGTTTTTAGGCCTCGCTCGCACAGCAAGTGTGGGGCTCTGCCGACGCCAGTACAAGAGGCCTGCAAACAGGTCCTCACTTCCCGAGCCAGGAAAGGCCTAGTTACGTGAGCTCTCTCCTGCCGAGCTAAGGTGACGTAAGAGCTGTGTGGAGGGAACCTTGATGTTCTCGGCAGTGTGGGAGCACTAAGCATACACGTGCACCCTGCGGCCATTGCCCCTGAAAACAGTCTTCCCAAATAGCACTTCCAAGCGCGATGTGACTTTCAGCCACAAGGCGGCCTGGTAGGCTCTCTTCCTTGGAGGGAGGAAAGGCAGCCCCAGAGAGAGCGTTTTCATGCCTCCGGCGCGCAGGCAACGTGGGGCTCTTGAGAGGCCCGACCCAGAGTGCTGCCAGCAGGTCATCATTTCCCGAGTCAAGAAAGGCCTAGTCTCGGGAGCTCTCTCCTGCTGAGCAAGCATGACGGAAGGGCTGTGAGGAGGGAGCCTTGATGTTCTGGGCAGTGTGGGAGTCGTAGGCATACACGTGCACCCAGCGGCCATTGGCCCTGTAAACTGACTTCCGAACTAGCACTTCTCAGATCAATGTGACTGTCAGCTTGAAAGCGGCCGAGCAGGCTGTCTTACTTGGAGGGAGGAAAGGCAGCCCCAGATACTGTGTTTGTATGCCTCCCTCGCACAGCAAGTGTGGGGCTCGGCAGACGCGAGTACAAGAGGCCTGCAAACAGGTCCTCACTTCCCGAGCCAGGAAAGGCCTACTTTCGCGAGCTCTCTCCTGCTGAGCAAACGTGACAGAAGGGCTGTGTGGAGGGAACCTTGATGTTCTGGGCAGTGTGGGAGTCCTAGGCATACACGTGCACCCTTCGGCCATTGGCCCTGTAAACTGACTTCCGAACTAGCACTTCTCAGATCAATGTGACTGTCAGCTTGAAAGCGGCCGAGCAGGCTGTCTTACTTGGAGGGAGGAAAGGCAGCCCCAGATACTGTGTTTGTATGCCTCCCTCGCACAGCAAGTGTGGGGCTCGGCAGACGCGAGTACAAGAGGCCTGCAAACATGTCCTCACTTCCCGAGCCAGGAAAGGCCTACTTTCGCGAGCTCTCTCCTGCTGAGCAAACGTGACGGAAGGGCTGTGTGGAGGGAGCCTTGATGTTCCCGGGCAGTGTGGGAAGCCTAGCTGTAAACGTGCAGCCAGCGGCGATGGCCCCTGAAAACTGACTTCCCAGGTAGCAATTCCCAGCCCAAGGTGACTGTCAGCTTGAAGGCGGCCGAGCAGGCTGTCATCCTTGGAGGGAGGAAAGGAAGCCCCAGAGATTGGGTTTTTACGCCTCGCTCGCACAGCAAGTGTGGGGCTCTGCAGACGCCCGTAAAAGAGGACTGCAAACAGGTCCTCACTTCCCGAGCCAAGAAAGGCCTAGTTTTGCGAGCTCTCTCCTGCAGAGCTTACGTGACGGAAGAGCTGTGGGGAGGGAGGCTTGATGTTCCCGGGCAGTGTGGGAAGCCTAGCTGTAAACGTGCAGCCAGCGGCGATGGCCCCTGCAAACTGACTTCCCAGGTAGCACTTCCCAGCACAATGTGACTGTCAGCTTGAAGGCGGCCGAGCAGGCCGTCTTCCTTGGAGGGAGAAAAGGCAGCCCCAAAGACTGGGTTTTTAGGCCTCTCTCGCACAGCAAGTGTGGGGCTCTGCAGACGCCAGTACAAGAAGCCTGCAAACAGGTCCTCACTTCCCCAGCCAAGAAAGGCCCACTTTCGCGAGCTCTCTCCTGCTGAGCAAACGTGACAGAAGGGCTGTGTGGAGGGAACCTTGATGTTCTGGGCAGTGTGGGAGCCCTAGGCATACACGTGCACCCAGCGGCCATTGCCCGTGAAAACTGACTTCCCAACTAGCACTTCCCAGCCCGATGTGACTTTCAGCCAGAAGGCGGCCGGGTAGGCTCTCTTCCTTGGAGGGAGGAAAGGCAGCCCCTGAGAGAGCGTTTTCATGCCCCCCGCATGCAGGCATCGTGGGGCTCTTGAGAGGCCCGACCCATAGTGCTGAGAGCAGGTCCTCATTTCCGAGTCAAGAAAGGCATAGTCTCGCGAGTTCTCTCCTGCTGAGCAAACGTGACGGAAGGGCTGTGTGGAGGGAACCTTGATGTTCTGGGCAGTGTGGGAGCCCTAGGCATACACGTGCACCCAGCGGCCATTGCCCCTGAAACCTGACTTCCCTACTAGCATTTCTCAGGCCAATGTGACTGTCAGCTTGAAGGCGGCCAAGCAGGCTGCCTTCCTTGGACGGAGGAAAGGCAGCCCCAGAGAGAACGTTTTCATGCCTCCCGCGCGCTGGCAACATGGGGCTCTTGAGTTGCCCGACCCATAGGGATTCCAGCAGGGCCTCACTTCCCGAGCCAAGAAAGGCCTAGTCTCGCGAGCTCTCTCCTGCAGAACAAACTTGTTGGAAGAGCTGTGTCGAGGGAGCCTTGGTGTTCCCGGGAAGTGTGGGAGGCCTAGCTGTAAACATGCAGCCGGGGCCATGGCCCCTGCAAACTGACTTCCCAGGTAGCACTTCCCAGCCCAATGTGACTGTCAGCTTGAAGGCGGCCGAGCAGGTTGTCTTCCTTGGAGGGAGGAAAGGCAGCCCCAGAGACTGTGTTTTTATGCCTCCCTCGCACAGCAAGTGTGGGGCTCTGCCGACGCCAGTACAAGAGGCCTACAAACAGGTCCTCACTTTCCAAACCAAGAAAGGCCTAGTTTCCCGATCTCTCTCCTGGAGAGCTAACGTGACGGAAGAGCTGTGTGGAGGGAACCTTGATGTTCTGGGCAGTGTGGGAGCCCTAGGCATACACGTGCACCCAGCGTCCATTGGCCCTGAAAAATGACTTCCCAAATAGCACTTCTCAGAACAATGTGAGTGTCAGCTTGAAGGCGGCCGAGCAGACGGTCTTCCTTGGACGGAGAAAAGGCAGCCCCAGAGATTGGGTTTTTAGGCCTCGCTTGCACAGCAAGTGTGGGGCTCTGCAGACGCCCATACAAGAGGCCTGCAAACAGGTCCTCACTTCCCGAGTCAAGAAAGGCCTACTTTCGCGAGCTCTCTCCTGCTGAGCAAGCGTGACGGAAGGGCTGTGTGGAGGGAGCGTTGATGTTCTGGGCAGTGTGGGAGTCCTAGGCTTACACGTGCACCAAGCGGCCATTGGCCCTGTAAACTGACTTCCGAACTAGCACTTCTCAGATCAATGTGACTGTCAGCTTGAAAGCGGCCGAGCAGGCTGTCTTACTTGGAGGGAGGAAAGGCAGCCCCAGATACTGTGTTTGTATGCCTCCCTCGCACAGCCAGTGTGGGGCTCGGCAGACGCGAGTACAAGAGGCCTGCAAACAGGTCCTCACTTCCCGAGCCAGGAAAGGCCTACTTTCGCGAGCTCTCTCCTGCTGAGCAAACGTGACGGAAGGGCTGTGTGGAGGGAGCCTTGATGTTCCCAGGCAGTGTGGGAAGCCTAGCTGTAAACGTGCAGCCAGCGGCCATGGCCCCTGCAAACTTTCTTCCCAGGTAGCACTTCCCAGCACAATGTGACTGTCAGCTTGAAGGCGGCCGAGCAGCCTGTCTTCATTGGAGGGAGGAAAGGCAGCACCAAAGACTAGGTTTTTAGGCCTCGCTCGCACAGCAGGTGTTGGGCTCTGCAGATGCCAGTACAAGAGGCCTGCAAACAGGTCCTCACTTCCCGAGCCAAGAAAGGCCTAGTTTCGCGATCTCTCTCCTGCAGAGCTAACGTGAGGGAAGAGCTGTGTGGAGGGAACCTTGATGTTCTGGGCAGTGTGGGAGCCCTAGGCATACACGTGCACCCAGCGGCCATTGCCCCTGCAAACTGACTTCCCAGGTAGCACTTCCCAGCACAATGTGACTTTCAGCTTGAAGGCGGCAAAGCAGGCGGTGTTCCTTGGAGGGAGGAAAGGCAGACCCACAGACTGTGTTTTTAGGCCTCCCTCGCACAGCAAGTGTTGGGCTCTGCAGACGCCCGAACAAGAGGACTGCAAACAGGTCCTCACTTCCCGAGCCAAGAAAGGCCTAGTTTCGTGAGCTCTTTACTGCAGAGCTAACGTGAGGGAAGAGCTCTGTGGAGGGAACCTTGATGTTCTCGGCAGTGTGGGAGCACTAAGCATACACATGCACCCTGCGGCCATTGCCCCTGAAAACAGTCTTCCCAAATAGCACTTCCAAGCGCGATGTGACTTTCAGCCACAAGGCGGCCTGGTAGGCTCTCTTCCTTGGAGGGAGGAAAGGCAGCCCCAGAGAGAGCGTTTTCATGCCTCCGGCGCGCAGGCAACGTGGGGCTCTTGAGAGGCCCGACCCATAGTGCTGCCAGCAGGTCATCATTTCCCGAGTCAAGAAAGGCCTAGTCTCGGGAGCTCTCTCCTGCTGAGCAAGCGTGACGGAAGGGCTGTGAGGAGGGAGCCTTGATGTTCCCGGGCAGTGTGGGAGGCCTAGCTGTAAACGTGCAGCCAGCAGCAATGGCCCCTTAAAACTGACTTCGCAAATAGCACTTCCCAGCCCAAGGTGACTGTCAGCTTGAAGGCGGCCAAGCAGGCGGTCTTCCTTGGAGGGAGGAAAGGCAGGCCCAGAGATTGGGTTTTTAGGCCTCGCTCGCACAGCAAGTGTGGGGCTCTGCAGACGCCCATACAAGAGGCCTGCAAACAGGTCCTCACTTCCCGAGTCAAGAAAGGCCTACTTTCGCGAGCTCTCTCCTGCTGAGCAAGCGTGACGGAAGGGCTGTGTGGAGGGAGCGTTGATGTTCTGGGCAGTGTGGGAGTCCTAGGCTTACACGTGCACCAAGCGGCCATTGGCCCTGTAAACTGACTTCCGAACTAGCACTTCTCAGATCAATGTGACTGTCAGCTTGAAAGCGGCCGAGCAGGCTGTCTTACTTGGAGGGAGGAAAGGCAGCCCCAGATACTGTGTTTGTATGCCTCCCTCGCACAGCCAGTGTGGGGCTCGGCAGACGCGAGTACAAGAGGCCTGCAAACAGGTCCTCACTTCCCAAGCCAGGAAAGGCCTACTTTCGCGAGCTCTCTCCTGCTGAGCAAACGTGACGGAAGGGCTGTGTGGAGGGAGCCTTGATGTTCCCAGGCAGTGTGGGAAGCCTAGCTGTAAACGTGCAGCCAGCGGCCATGGCCCCTGCAAACTTTCTTCCCAGGTAGCACTTCCCAGCACAATGTGACTGTCAGCTTGAAGGCGGCCGAGCAGCCTGTCTTCATTGGAGGGAGGAAAGGCAGCACCAAAGACTAGGTTTTGAGGCCTCGCTCGCACAACAGGTGTTGGGCTCTGCAGATGCCAGTACAAGAGGCCTGCAAACAGGTCCTCACTTCCCGAGCCAAGAAAGGCCTAGTTTCGCGATCTCTCTCCTGCAGAGCTAACGTGAGGGAAGAGCTGTGTGGAGGGAACCTTGATGTTCTGGGCAGTGTGGGAGCCCTAGGCATACACGTGCACCCAGCGGCCATTGCCCCTGCAAACTGACTTCCCAGGTAGCACTTCCCAGCACAATGTGACTTTCAGCTTGAAGGCGGCAAAGCAGGCGGTGTTCCTTGGAGGGAGGAAAGGCAGACCCACAGACTGTGTTTTTAGGCCTCCCTCGCACAGCAAGTGTTGGGCTCTGCAGACGCCCGAACAAGAGGACGGCAAACAGGTCCTCACTTCCCGAGCCAAGAAAGGCCTAGTTTCGTGAGCTCTTTACTGCAGAGCTAATGTGAGGGAAGAGCTGTGTGGAGGGAACCTTGATGTTCTGGGCAGTGTGGGAGCCCCAGGCATACACGTGCACCCAGCGGCCATTGCCCGTGAAAACTGACTTCCCAACTAGCACTTCCCAGCCCGATGTGACTTTCAGCCAGAAGGAGGCCGGGTAGGCTCTCTTCCTTGGAGGGAGTAATGGCATCCCCAGAGAGAGTGTTTTCATTCCTTCAGCGTGCAGGCAACGTGGTGCTCTTGAGAGGCCCGACCCATAGGACTGCGAGCAGGGCCTCACTTCCCGAGTCAAGAAAGGCCTAGTCACGCGAGCTCCCTCCTGCAGAGCACTCGTGACGGAAGAGCTGTGTGGAGGGAGCCTTGATGTTCCCGGGCAGTGTGGGAGGCCTAGCTGTAAACGTGCAGCCAGCGGCCGTGGTCCCTGAAAACTGACTTCGCCACTAACACTTCTCAGACCAATGTGACTGTCACCTTGAAGGCCGCCGAGCAGGCTGTCTTCCTTGGAGGGAGGAAAGGCAGCCCCAGAGATTGGGTTTTTACGCCTCGCTCGCACAGCAAGTGTGGGGCTCTGCAGACGCCCGTAAAAGAGGACTGCAAACAGGTCCTCACTTCCCGAGCCAAGAAAGGCCTACTTTTGCGAGCTCTCTCCTGCAGAGCTTACGTGACGGAAGAGCTGTGTGGAGGGAACCTTGATGTTCTGGGCAGAGTGGGAGCCCTAGGCATACACGTGCACCCAGCGGCCATTGCCCGTGAAAACTGACTTCCCAACTAGCACTTCCCAGCCCGATGTGACTTTCAGCCAGAAGGCGGCCGGGTAGGCTCTCTTCCTTGGAGGGAGGAAAGGCAGCCCCTGAGAGAGCGTTTTCATGCCCCCCGCATGCAGGCATCGTGGGGCTCTTGAGAGGCCCGACCCATAGTGCTGAGAGCAGGTCCTCATTTCCGAGTCAAGAAAGGCCTAGTCTCGCGAGCTCTCTCCTGCTGAGCAAACATGACGGAAGGGCTGTGTGGAGGGAACCTTGATGTTCTGGGCAGTGTGGGAGCCCTAGGCATACACGTGCACCCAGCGGCCATTGCCCCTGAAAACTGACTTCCCTACTAGCATTTCTCAGGCCAATGTGACTGTCAGCTTCAAGGCGGCCAAGCAGGCTGCCTTCCTTGGAGGGAGGAAAGGCAGCCCCAGAGAGAACGTTTTCATGCCTCCCGCGCGCTGGCAACATGGGGCTCTTGAGTTGCCCGACCCATAGGGATTCCAGCAGGGCCTCACTTCCCGAGCCAAGAAAGGCCTAGTCTCGCGAGCTCTCTCCTGCAGAACAAACTTGTTGGAAGAGCTGTGTCGAGGGAGCCTTGGTGTTCCCGGGAAGTGTGGGAGGCCTAGCTGTAAACATGCAGCCGGGGCCATGGCCCCTGCAAACTGACTTCCCAGGTAGCACTTCCCAGCCCAATGTGACTGTCAGCTTGAAGGCGGCCGAGCAGGTTGTCTTCCTTGGAGGGAGGAAAGGCAGCCCCAGAGACTGTGTTTTTATGCCTCCCTCGCACAGTAAGTGTGGAGCTCTGCCGACGCCAGTACAAGAGGCCTACAAACAGGTCCTCACTTTCCAAACCAAGAAAGGCCTAGTTTCCCGATCTCTCTCCTGGAGAGCTAACGTGACGGAAGAGCTGTGTGGAGGGAACCTTGATGTTCTGGGCAGTGTGGGAGCCCTAGGCATACACGTGCACCCAGCGTCCATTGGCCCTGAAAAATGACTTCCCAAATAGCACTTCTCAGACCAATGTGAGTGTCAGCTTGAAGGCGGCCGAGCAGACGGTCTTCCTTGGACGGAGAAAAGGCAGCCCCAGAGATTGGGTTTTTAGGCCTCGCTTGCACAGCAAGTGTGGGGCTCTGCAGACGCCCATACAAGAGGCCTGCAAACAGGTCCTCACTTCCCGAGTCAAGAAAGGCCTACTTTCGCGAGCTCTCTCCTGCTGAGCAAGCGTGACGGAAGGGCTGTGTGGAGGGAGCGTTGATGTTCTGGGCAGTGTGGGAGTCCTAGGCTTACACGTGCACCAAGCGGCCATTGGCCTTGTAAACTGACTTCCGAACTAGCACTTCTCAGATGAATGTGACTGTCAGCTTGAAAGCGGCCGAGCAGGCTGTCTTACTTGGAGGGTGGAAAGGCAGCCCCAGATACTGTGTTTGTATGCCTCCCTCGCACAGCCAGTGTGGGGCTCGGCAGACGCGAGTACAAGAGGCCTGCAAACAGGTCCTCACTTCCCGAGCCAGGAAAGGCCTACTTTCGCGAGCTCTCTCCTGCTGAGCAAACGTGACGGAAGGGCTGTGTGGAGGGAGCCTTGATGTTCCCAGGCAGTGTGGGAAGCCTAGCTGTAAACGTGCAGCCAGCGGCCATGGCCCCTGCAAACTTTCTTCCCAGGTAGCACTTCCCAGCACAATGTGACTGTCAGCTTGAAGGCGGCCGAGCAGCCTGTCTTCATTGGAGGGAGGAAAGGCAGCACCAAAGACTAGGTTTTTAGGCCTCGCTCGCACAGCAGGTGTTGGGCTCTGCAGATGCCAGTACAAGAGGCCTGCAAACAGGTCCTCACTTCCCGAGCCAAGAAAGGCCTAGTTTCGCGATCTCTCTCCTGCAGAGCTAACGTGAGGGAAGAGCTGTGTGGAGGGAACCTTGATGTTCTGGGCAGTGTGGGAGCCCTAGGCATACACGTGCACCCAGCGGCCATTGCCCCTGCAAACTGACTTCCCAGGTAGCACTTCCCAGCACAATGTGACTTTCAGCTTGAAGGCGGCAAAGCAGGCGGTGTTCCTTGGAGGGAGGAAAGGCAGACCCACAGACTGTGTTTTTAGGCCTCCCTCGCACAGCAAGTGTTGGGCTCTGCAGACGCCCGAACAAGAGGACTGCAAACAGGTCCTCACTTCCCGAGCCAAGAAAGGCCTAGTTTCGTGAGCTCTTTACTGCAGAGCTAACGTGAGGGAAGAGCTGTGTGGAGGGAACCTTGATGTTCTCGGCAGTGTGGGAGCACTAAGCATACACATGCACCCTGCGGCCATTGCCCCTGAAAACAGTCTTCCCAAATAGCACTTCCAAGCGCGATGTGACTTTCAGCCACAAGGCGGCCTGGTAGGCTCTCTTCCTTGGAGGGAGGAAAGGCAGCCCCAGAGAGAGCGTTTTCATGCCTCCGGCGCGCAGGCAACGTGGGGCTCTTGAGAGGCCCGACCCATAGTGCTGCCAGCAGGTCATCATTTCCCGAGTCAAGAAAGGCCTAGTCTCGGGAGCTCTCTCCTGCTGAGCAAGCGTGACGGAAGGGCTGTGAGGAGGGAGCCTTGATGTTCCCGGGCAGTGTGGGAGGCCTAGCTGTAAACGTGCAGCCAGCAGCAATGGCCCCTTAAAACTGACTTCGCAAATAGCACTTCCCAGCCCAAGGTGACTGTCAGCTTGAAGGCGGCCAAGCAGGCGGTCTTCCTTGGAGGGAGGAAAGGCAGGCCCAGAGATTGGGTTTTTAGGCCTCGCTCGCACAGCAAGTGTGGGGCTCTGCAGACGCCCATACAAGAGGCCTGCAAACAGGTCCTCACTTCCCGAGTCAAGAAAGGCCTACTTTCGCGAGCTCTCTCCTGCTGAGCAAGCGTGACGGAAGGGCTGTGTGGAGGGAGCGTTGATGTTCTGGGCAGTGTGGGAGTCCTAGGCTTACACGTGCACCAAGCGGCCATTGGCCCTGTAAACTGACTTCCGAACTAGCACTTCTCAGATCAATGTGACTGTCAGCTTGAAAGCGGCCGAGCAGGCTGTCTTACTTGGAGGGAGGAAAGGCAGCCCCAGATACTGTGTTTGTATGCCTCCCTCGCACAGCCAGTGTGGGGCTCGGCAGACGCGAGTACAAGAGGCCTGCAAACAGGTCCTCACTTCCCGAGCCAGGAAAGGCCTACTTTCGCGAGCTCTCTCCTGCTGAGCAAACGTGACGGAAGGGCTGTGTGGAGGGAGCCTTGATGTTCCCAGGCAGTGTGGGAAGCCTAGCTGTAAACGTGCAGCCAGCGGCCATGGCCCCTGCAAACTGACTTCCCAGGTAGCACTTCCCAGCACAATGTGGCTGTCAGCTTGAAGGCGGCCGAGCAGCCTGTCTTCATTGGAGGGAGGAAAGGCAGCACCAAAGACTAGGTTTTTAGGCCTCGCTCGCACAGCAGGTGTTGGGCTCTGCAGATGCCAGTACAAGAGGCCTGCAAACAGGTCCTCACTTCCCGAGCCAAGAAAGGCCTAGTTTCGCGATCTCTCTCCTGCAGAGCTAACGTGAGGGAAGAGCTGTGTAGAGGGAACCTTGATGTTCTGGGCAGTGTGGGAGCCCTAGGCATACACGTGCACCCTGCGGCCATTGCTCCTGCAAACTGACTTCCCAGGTAGCACTTCCCAGCACAATGTGACTTTCAGCTTGAAGGCGGCAAAGCAGGCGGTGTTCCTTGGAGGGAGGAAAGGCAGACCCACAGACTGTGTTTTTAGGCCTCCCTCGCACAGCAAGTGTTGGGCTCTGCAGACGCCCGAACAAGAGGACTGCAAACAGGTCCTCACTTCCCGAGCCAAGAAAGGCCTAGTTTTGTGAGCTCTTTACTGCAGAGCTAATGTGAGGGAAGAGCTGTGTGGAGGGAACCTTGATGTTCTGGGCAGTGTGGGAGCCCCAGGCATACACGTGCACCCAGCGGCCATTGCCCGTGAAAACTGACTTCCCAACTAGCACTTCCCAGCCCGATGTGACTTTCAGCCAGAAGGAGGCCGGGTAGGCTCTCTTCCTTGGAGGGAGTAATGGCATCCCCAGAGAGAGTGTTTTCATGCCTTCAGCGTGCAGGCAACGTGGTGCTCTTGAGAGGCCCGACACATAGGACTGCGAGCAGGGCCTCACTTCCCGAGTCAAGAAAGGCCTAGTCACGCGAGCTCCCTCCTGCAGAGCACACGTGACGGAAGAGCTGTGTGGAGGGAGCCTTGATGTTCCCGGGCAGTGTGGGAGGCCTAGCTGTAAACGTGCAGCCAGCGGCCATGGTCCCTGAAAACTGACTTCGCAACTAACACTTCTCAGACCAATGTGACTGTCACCTTGAAGGCCGCCGAGCAGGCTGTCTTCCTTGGAGGGAGGAAAGGCAGCCCCAGAGATTGGGTTTTTACGCCTCGCTCGCACAGCAAGTGTGGGGCTCTGCAGACGCCCGTAAAAGAGGACTGCAAACAGGTCCTCACTTCCCGAGCCAAGAAAGGCCTACTTTTGCGAGCTCTCTCCTGCAGAGCTTACGTGACGGAAGAGCTGTGGGGAGGGAGGCTTGATGTTCCCGGGCAGTGTGGGAAGCCTAGCTGTAAACGTGCAGCCAGCGGCGATGGCCCCTGCAAACTGACTTCCCAGGTAGCACTTCCCAGCACAATGTGACTGTCAGCTTGAAGGCGGCCGAGCAGGCTGTCTTCCTTGGAGGGAGAAAAGGCAGCCCCAAAGACTGGGTGTTTAGGCCTCTCTCGCACAGCAAGTGTGGGGCTCTGCAGACGCCAGTACAAGAAGCCTGCAAACAGGTCCTCACTTCCCCAGCCAAGAAAGGCCCACTTTCGCGAGCTCTCTCCTGCTGAGCAAACGTGACAGAAGGGCTGTGTGGAGGGAACCTTGATGTTCTGGGCAGTGTGGGAGCCCCAGGCATACACGTGCACCCAGCGGCCATTGCCCGTGAAAACTGACTTCCCAACTAGCACTTCCCAGCCCGATGTGACTTTCAGCCAGAAGGCGGCCGGGTAGGCTCTCTTCCTTGGAGGGAGTAATGGCATCCACAGAGAGAGTGTTTTCATGCCTTCAGCGTGCAGGCAACGTGGTGCTCTTGAGAGGCCCGACACATAGGACTGCGAGCAGGGCCTCACTTCCCGAGTCAAGAAAGGCCTAGTCACGCGAGCTCCCTCCTGCAGAGCACACGTGACGGAAGAGCTGTGTGGAGGGAGCCTTGATGTTCCCGGGCAGTGTGGGAGGCCTAGCTGTAAACGTGCAGCCAGCGGCCATGGTCCCTGAAAACTGACTTCGCAACTAACACTTCTCAGACCAATGTGACTGTCACCTTGAAGGCCGCCGAGCAGGCTGTCTTCCTTGGAGGGAGGAAAGGCAGCCCCAGAGATTGGGTTTTTACGCCTCGCTCGCAGAGCAAGTATGGGGCTCTGCAGACGCCCGTAAAAGAGGACTGCAAACAGGTCCTCACTTCCCGAGCCAAGAAAGGCCTACTTTTGCGAGCTCTCTCCTGCAGAGCTTACGTGACGGAAGAGCTGTGCGGAGGGAGGCTTGATGTTCCCGGGCAGTGTGGGAAGCCTAGCTGTAAACGTGCAGCCAGCGGCGATGGCCCCTGCAAACTGACTTCCCAGGTAGCACTTCCCAGCACAATGTGACTGTCAGCTTGAAGGCGGCCGAGCAGGCTGTCTTCCTTGGAGGGAGAAAAGGCAGCCCCAAAGACTGGGTGTTTAGGCCTCTCTCGCACAGCAAGTGTGGGGCTCTGCAGACGCCAGTACAAGAAGCCTGCAAACAGGTCCTCACTTCCCCAGCCAAGAAAGGCCCACTTTCGCGAGCTCTCTCCTGCTGAGCAAACGTGACAGAAGGGCTGTGTGGAGGGAACCTTGATGTTCTGGGCAGAGTGGGAGCCCTAGGCATACACGTGCACCCAGCGGCCATTGCCCGTGAAAACTGACTTCCCAACTAGCACTTCCCAGCCCGATGTGACTTTCAGCCAGAAGGCGGCCGGGTAGGCTCTCTTCCTTGGAGGGAGGAAAGGCAGCCCCAGAGAGAGCGTTTTCATGCCTCCGGCGCGCAGGCAACGTGGGGCTCTTGAGAGGCCCGACCCATAGTGCTGCCAGCAGGTCATCATTTCCCGAGTCAAGAAAGGCCTAGTCTCAGGAGCTCTCTCCTGCTGAGCAAGCATGACGGAAGGGCTGTGAGGAGGGAGCCTTGATGTTCTGGGCAGTGTGGGAGTCGTAGGCATACACGTGCACCCTTCGGCCATTGGCCCTGTAAACTGACTTCCGAACTAGCACTTCTCAGATCAATGTGACTGTCAGCTTGAAAGCGGCCGAGCAGGCTGTCTTACTTGGAGGGAGGAAAGGCAGCCCCAGATACTGTGTTTGTATGCCTCCCTCGCACAGCAAGTGTGGGGCTCGGCAGACGCGAGTACAAGAGGCCTGCAAACAGGTCCTCACTTCACGAGCCAGGAAAGGCCTACTTTCGCGAGCTCTCTCCTTGCTGAGCAAACGTGACGGAAGGGCTGTGTGGAGGGAGCCTTGATGTTCCCGGGCAGTGTGGGAAGCCTAGCTGAAAACGTGCAGCCAGCGGCGATGGCCCCTGAAAACTGACTTCCCAGGTAGCAATTCCCAGCCCAAGGTGACTGTCAGCTTGAAGGCGGCCGAGCAGGCTGTCATCCTTGGAGGGAGGAAAGGAAGCCCCAGAGATTGGGTTTTTATGCCTCCCTCGCACAGCAAGTGTGGGGCTCTGCCGACGCCAGTACAAGAGGCCTACAAACAGGTCCTCACTTTCCAAACCAAGAAAGGCCTAGTTTCCCGATCTCTCTCCTGGAGAGCTAACGTGACGGAAGAGCTGTGTGGAGGGAACCTTGATGTTCTGGGCAGTGTGGGAGCCCTAGGCATACACGTGCACCCAGCGTCCATTGGCCCTGAAAAATGACTTCCCAAATAGCACTTCTCAGACCAATGTGACTGTCAGCTTGAAGGCGGCCGAGCAGGATGTCTTCCTTGGAGGGTGGAATGGCAGCCCCAGAGAGAGTGTTTTCATGCCTTCAGCGCGCAGGTAACGTGGGGCTCTTGAGAGGCACGACCCGTAGGGCTGCGAGCAGGGCCTCACTTCCCGAGTCAAGAAAGGCCTAGTCTCGCGAGTTCTCTCCTGCAGAGCAAACGTGACGGAAGAGCTGTGTGGAGGGAGCCTTGATGTTCCCGGGCAGTGTGGGAGGCCTAGCTGTAAACGTGCTGCCAGCGACCATGGTCCCTGAAAACTGACTTCCCAACTAACACTTCCCAGCCCAAGGTGACTGTCAGCTTGAAGGCGGCCGAGCAGACGGTCTTCCTTGGACGGAGAAAAGGCAGCCCCAGAGACTGGGTTTTTAGGCCTCGTTCGCACAGCAAGTGTGGGGCGCTGCAGACGCCAGTACAAGAGGCCTGCAGACAGGTCCTCACTTCCCGAGCCAGGAAAGGCCTAGTCTCGAGAGCTCTCTCCTGCAGAGCTAACGTGACGGAAGAGCTGTTTGGGGGGAGCCTTGATGTTCCCGGGCAGTGTGGGAAGCCTAGCTGTAAACGTGCAGCCAGCGGCCATGGCCCCTGCAAACTTTCTTCCCAGGTAGCACTTCCCAGCACAATGTGACTGTCAGCTTAAAGGCGGCCGAGCAGCCTGTCTTCCTTGGAGGGAGGAAAGGCAGCCCCAAAGACTAGGTTTTTAGGCCTCGCTCGCACAGCAGGTGTTGGGCTCTGCAGATGCCAGTACAAGAGGCCTGCAAACAGGTCCTCACTTCCCGAGCCAAGAAAGGCCTAGTTTCGCGATCTCTCTCCTGCAGAGCTAACGTGAGGGAAGAGCTGTGTGGAGGGAACCTTGATGTTCTGGGCAGTGTGGGAGCCCTAGGCATACACGTGCACCCAGCGGCCATTGCCCCTGCAAACTGACTTCCCAGGTAGCACTTCCCAGCACAATGTGACTTTCAGCTTGAAGGCGGCAAAGCAGGCGGTGTTCCTTGGAGGGAGGAAAGGCAGACCCACAGACTGTGTTTTTAGGCCTCCCTCGCACAGCAAGTGTTGGGCTCTGCAGACGCCCGAACAAGAGGACTGCAAACAGGTCCTCACTTCCCGAGCCAAGAAAGGCCTAGTTTCGTGAGCTCTTTACTGCAGAGCTAACGTGAGGGAAGAGCTGTGTGGAGGGAACCTTGATGTTCTCGGCAGTGTGGGAGCACTAAGCATACACATGCACCCTGCGGCCATTGCCCCTGAAAACAGTCTTCCCAAATAGCACTTCCAAGCGCGATGTGACTTTCAGCCACAAGGCGGCCTGGTAGGCTCTCTTCCTTGGAGGGAGGAAAGGCAGCCCCAGAGAGAGCGTTTTCATGCCTCCGGCGCGCAGGCAACGTGGGGCTCTTGAGAGGCCCGACCCATAGTGCTGCCAGCAGGTCATCATTTCCCGAGTCAAGAAAGGCCTAGTCTCGGGAGCTCTCTCCTGCTGAGCAAGCGTGACGGAAGGGCTGTGAGGAGGGAGCCTTGATGTTCCCGGGCAGTGTGGGAGGCCTAGCTGTAAACGTGCAGCCAGCAGCAATGGCCCCTTAAAACTGACTTCGCAAATAGCACTTCCCAGCCCAAGGTGACTGTCAGCTTGAAGGCGGCCAAGCAGGCGGTCTTCCTTGGAGGGAGGAAAGGCAGGCCCAGAGATTGGGTTTTTAGGCCTCGCTCGCACAGCAAGTGTGGGGCTCTGCAGACGCCCATACAAGAGGCCTGCAAACAGGTCCTCACTTCCCGAGTCAAGAAAGGCCTACTTTCGCGAGCTCTCTCCTGCTGAGCAAGCGTGACGGAAGGGCTGTGTGGAGGGAGCGTTGATGTTCTGGGCAGTGTGGGAGTCCTAGGCTTACACGTGCACCAAGCGGCCATTGGCCCTGTAAACTGACTTCCGAACTAGCACTTCTCAGATCAATGTGACTGTCAGCTTGAAAGCGGCCGAGCAGGCTGTCTTACTTGGAGGGAGGAAAGGCAGCCCCAGATACTGTGTTTGTATGCCTCCCTCGCACAGCCAGTGTGGGGCTCGGCAGACGCGAGTACAAGAGGCCTGCAAACAGGTCCTCACTTCCCGAGCCAGGAAAGGCCTACTTTCGCGAGCTCTCTCCTGCTGAGCAAACGTGACGGAAGGGCTGTGTGGAGGGAGCCTTGATGTTCCCAGGCAGTGTGGGAAGCCTAGCTGTAAACGTGCAGCCAGCGGCCATGGCCCCTGCAAACTGACTTCCCAGGTAGCACTTCCCAGCACAATGTGGCTGTCAGCTTGAAGGCGGCCGAGCAGCCTGTCTTCATTGGAGGGAGGAAAGGCAGCCCCAAAGACTAGGTTTTTAGGCCTCGCTCGCACAGCAGGTGTTGGGCTCTGCAGATGCCAGTACAAGAGGCCTGCAAACAGGTCCTCACTTCCCGAGCCAAGAAAGGCCTAGTTTCGCGATCTCTCTCCTGCAGAGCTAACGTGAGGGAAGAGCTGTGTGGAGGGAACCTTGATGTTCTGGGCAGTGTGGGAGCCCTAGGCATACACGTGCACCCAGCGGCCATTGCCCCTGCAAACTGACTTCCCAGGTAGCACTTCCCAGCACAATCTGACTTTGAGCTTGAAGGCGGCAAAGCAGGCGGTGTTCCTTGGAGGGAGGAAAGGCAGACCCACAGACTGTGTTTTTAGGCCTCCCTCGCACAGCAAGTGTTGGGCTCTGCAGACGCCCGAACAAGAGGACTGCAAACAGGTCCTCACTTCCCGAGCCAAGAAAGGCCTAGTTTTGTGAGCTCTTTACTGCAGAGCTAATGTGAGGGAAGAGCTGTGTGGAGGGAACCTTGATGTTCTGGGCAGTGTGGGAGCCCCAGGCATACACGTGCACCCAGCGGCCATTGCCCGTGAAAACTGACTTCCCAACTAGCACTTCCCAGCCCGATGTGACTTTCAGCCAGAAGGAGGCCGGGTAGGCTCTCTTCCTTGGAGGGAGTAATGGCATCCCCAGAGAGAGTGTTTTCATGCCTTCAGCGTGCAGGCAACGTGGTGCTCTTGAGAGGCCCGACACATAGGACTGCGAGCAGGGCCTCACTTCCCGAGTCAAGAAAGGCCTAGTCACGCGAGCTCCCTCCTGCAGAGCACACGTGACGGAAGAGCTGTGTGGAGGGAGCCTTGATGTTCCCGGGCAGTTTGGGAGGCCTAGCTGTAAACGTGCAGCCAGCGGCCATGGTCCCTGAAAACTGACTTCGCAACTAACACTTCTCAGACCAATGTGACTGTCACCTTGAAGGCCGCCGAGCAGGCTGTCTTCCTTGGAGGGAGGAAAGGCAGCCCCAGAGATTGGGTTTTTACGCCTCGCTCGCACAGCAAGTGTGGGGCTCTGCAGACGCCCGTAAAAGAGGACTGCAAACAGGTCCTCACTTCCCGAGCCAAGAAAGGCCTACTTTTGCGAGCTCTCTCCTGCAGAGCTTACGTGACGGAAGAGCTGTGGGGAGGGAGGCTTGATGTTCCCGGGCAGTGTGGGAAGCCTAGCTGTAAACGTGCAGCCAGCGGCGATGGCCCCTGCAAACTGACTTCCCAGGTAGCACTTCCCAGCACAATGTGACTGTCAGCTTGAAGGCGGCCGAGCAGGCTGTCTTCCTTGGAGGGAGAAAAGGCAGCCCCAAAGACTGGGTGTTTAGGCCTCTCTCGCACAGCAAGTGTGGGGCTCTGCAGACGCCAGTACAAGAAGCCTGCAAACAGGTCCTCACTTCCCCAGCCAAGAAAGGCCCACTTTCGCGAGCTCTCTCCTGCTGAGCAAACGTGACAGAAGGGCTGTGTGGAGGGAACCTTGATGTTCTGGGCAGTGTGGGAGCCCCAGGCATACACGTGCACCCAGCGGCCATTGCCCGTGAAAACTGACTTCCCAACTAGCACTTCCCAGCCCGATGTGACTTTCAGCCAGAAGGAGGCCGGGTAGGCTCTCTTCCTTGGAGGGAGTAATGGCATCCCCAGAGAGAGTGTTTTCATGCCTTCAGCGTGCAGGCAACGTGGTGCTCTTGAGAGGCCCGACACATAGGACTGCGAGCAGGGCCTCACTTCCCGAGTCAAGAAAGGCCTAGTCACGCGAGCTCCCTCCTGCAGAGCAAACGTGACGGAAGAGCTGTGTGGAGGGAGCCTTGATGTTCCCGGGCAGTGTGGGAGGCCTAGCTGTAAACGTGCAGCCAGCGGCGATGGCCCCTGCAAACTGACTTCCCAGGTAGCACTTCCCAGCACAATGTGACTGTCAGCTTGAAGGCGGCCGAGCAGGCTGTCTTCCTTGGAGGGAGAAAAGGCAGCCCCAAAGACTGGGTGTTTAGGCCTCTCTCGCACAGCAAGTGTGGGGCTCTGCAGACGCCAGTACAAGAAGCCTGCAAACAGGTCCTCACTTCCCCAGCCAAGAAAGGCCCACTTTCGCGAGCTCTCTCCTGCTGAGCAAACGTGACAGAAGGGCTGTGTGGAGGGAACCTTGAAGTTCTGGGCAGTGTGGGAGCTCCAGGCATACACGTGCACCCAGCGGCCATTGCCCGTGAAAACTGACTTCCCAACTAGCACTTCCCAGCCCGATGTGACTTTCAGCCAGAAGGAGGCCGGGTAGGCTCTCTTCCTTGGAGGGAGTAATGGCATCCCCAGAGAGAGTGTTTTCATGCCTTCAGGGTGCAGGCAACGTGGTGCTCTTGAGAGGCCCGACACATAGGACTGCGAGCAGGGCCTCACTTCCTGAGTCAAGAAAGGCCTAGTCACGCGAGCTCCCTCCTGCAGAGCAAACGTGACGGAAGAGCTGTGTGGAGGGAGCCTTGATGTTCCCGGGCAGTGTGGGAGGCCTAGCTGTAAACGTGCAGCCAGCGGCCATGGTCCCTGAAAACTGACTTCGCAACTAACACTTCTCAGACCAATGTGACTGTCACCTTGAAGGCCGCCGAGCAGGCTGTCTTCCTTGGAGGGAGGAAAGGCAGCCCCAGAGATTGGGTTTTTACGCCTCGCTCGCACAGCAAGTATGGGGCTCTGCAGACGCCCGTAAAAGAGGACTGCAAACAGGTCCTCACTTCCCGAGCCAAGAAAGGCCTACTTTTGCGAGCTCTCTCCTGCAGAGCTTACGTGACGGAAGAGCTGTGGGGAGGGAGGCTTGATGTTCCCGGGCAGTGTGGGAAGCCTAGCTGTAAACGTGCAGCCAGCGGCGATGGCCCCTGCAAACTGACTTCCCAGGTAGCACTTCCCAGCACAATGTGACTGTCAGCTTGAAGGCGGCCGAGCAGGCTGTCTTCCTTGGAGGGAGAAAAGGCAGCCCCAAAGACTGGGTGTTTAGGCCTCTCTCGCACAGCAAGTGTGGGGCTCTGCAGACGCCAGTACAAGAAGCCTGCAAACAGGTCCTCACTTCCCCAGCCAAGAAAGGCCCACTTTCGCGAGCTCTCTCCTGCTGAGCAAACGTGACAGAAGGGCTGTGTGGAGGGAACCTTGATGTTCTGGGCAGAGTGGGAGCCCTAGGCATACACGTGCACCCAGCGGCCATTGCCCGTGAAAACTGACTTCCCAACTAGCACTTCCCAGCCCGATGTGACTTTCAGCCAGAAGGCGGCCGGGTAGGCTCTCTTCCTTGGAGGGAGGAAAGGCAGCCCCAGAGAGAGCGTTTTCATGCCTCCGGCGCGCAGGCAACGTGGGGCTCTTGAGAGGCCCGACCCATAGTGCTGCCAGCAGGTCATCATTTCCCGAGTCAAGAAAGGCCTAGTCTCGGGAGCTCTCTCCTGCTGAGCAAGCATGACAGAAGGGCTGTGAGGAGGGAGCCTTGATGTTCTGGGCAGTGTGGGAGTCGTAGGCATACACGTGCACCCAGCGGCCATTGGCCCTGTAAACTGACTTCCGAACTAGCACTTCTCAGATCAATGTGACTGTCAGCTTGAAAGCGGCTGAGCAGGCTGTCTTACTTGGAGGGAGGAAAGGCAGCCCCAGATACTGTGTTTGTATGCCTCCCTCGCACAGCATGTGTGGGGCTCGGCAGACGCGAGTACAAGAGGCCTGCAAACAGGTCCTCACTTCCCGAGCCAGGAAAGGCCTACTTTCGCGAGCTCTCTCCTGCTGAGCAAACGTGACAGAAGGGCTGTGTGGAGGGAACCTTGATGTTCTGGGCAGTGTGGGAGTCCTAGGCATACACGTGCACCCTTCGGCCATTGGCCCTGTAAACTGACTTCCGAACTAGCACTTCTCAGATCAATGTGACTGTCAGCTTGAAAGCGGCCGAGCAGGCTGTCTTACTTGGAGGGAGGAAAGGCAGCCCCAGATACTGTGTTTGTATGCCTCCCTCGCACAGCAAGTGTGGGGCTCGGCAGACGCGAGTACAAGAGGCCTGCAAACAGGTCCTCACTTCACGAGCCAGGAAAGGCCTACTTTCGCGAGCTCTCTCCTTGCTGAGCAAACGTGACGGAAGGGCTGTGTGGAGGGAGCCTTGATGTTCCCGGGCAGTGTGGGAAGCCTAGCTGTAAACGTGCAGCCAGCGGCGATGGCCCCTGAAAACTGACTTCCCAGGTAGCACTTCCCAGCACAATGTGACTTTCAGCTTGAAGGCGGCAAAGCAGGCGGTGTTCCTTGGAGGGAGGAAAGGCAGACCCACAGACTGTGTTTTTAGGCCTCCCTCGCACAGCAAGTGTTGGGCTCTGCAGACGCCCGAACAAGAGGACTGCAAACAGGTCCTCACTTCCCCAGCCAAGAAAGGCCCACTTTCGCGAGCTCTCTCCTGCTGAGCAAACGTGACAGAAGGGCTGTGTGGAGGGAACCTTGATGTTCTGGGCAGTGTGGGAGCCCTAGGCATACACGTGCACCCAGCGGCCATTGCCCGTGAAAACTGACTTCCCAACTAGCACTTCCCAGCCCTATGTGACTTTCAGCCAGAAGGCGGCCGGGTAGGCTCTCTTCCTTGGAGGGAGGAAAGGCAGCCCCTGAGAGAGCGTTTTCATGCCCCCCGCATGCAGGCATCGTGGGGCTCTTGAGAGGCCCGACCCATAGTGCTGAGAGCAGGTCCTCATTTCCGAGTCAAGAAAGGCATAGTCTCGCGAGCTCTCTCCTGCTGAGCAAACGTGACGGAAGGGCTGTGTGGAGGGAACCTTGATGTTCTGGGCAGTGTGGGAGCCCTAGGCATACACGTGCACCCAGCGGCCATTGCCCCTGAAAACTGACTTCCCTACTAGCATTTCTCAGGCCAATGTGACTGTCAGCTTCAAGGCGGCCAAGCAGGCTGCCTTCCTTGGAGGGAGGAAAGGCAGCCCCAGAGAGAGCGTTTTCATGCCTCCGGCGCGCAGGCAACGTGGGGCTCTTGAGAGGCCCGACCCATAGTGCTGCCAGCAGGTCATCATTTCCCGAGTCAAGAAAGGCCTAGTCTCGGGAGCTCTCTCCTGCTGAGCAAGCGTGACGGAAGGGCTGTGAGGAGGGAGCCTTGATGTTCCCGGGCAGTGTGGGAGGCCTAGCTGTAAACGTGCAGCCAGCAGCAATGGCCCCTTAAAACTGACTTCGCAAATAGCACTTCCCAGCCCAAGGTGACTGTCAGCTTGAAGGCGGCCAAGCAGGCGGTCTTCCTTGGAGGGAGGAAAGGCAGGCCCAGAGATTGGGTTTTTAGGCCTCGCTCGCACAGCAAGTGTGGGGCTCTGCAGACGCCCATACAAGAGGCCTGCAAACAGGTCCTCACTTCCCGAGTCAAGAAAGGCCTACTTTCGCGAGCTCTCTCCTGCTGAGCAAGCGTGACGGAAGGGCTGTGTGGAGGGAGCGTTGATGTTCTGGGCAGTGTGGGAGTCCTAGGCTTACACGTGCACCAAGCGGCCATTGGCCCTGTAAACTGACTTCCGAACTAGCACTTCTCAGATCAATGTGACTGTCAGCTTGAAAGCGGCCGAGCAGGCTGTCTTACTTGGAGGGAGGAAAGGCAGCCCCAGATACTGTGTTTGTATGCCTCCCTCGCACAGCCAGTGTGGGGCTCGGCAGACGCGAGTACAAGAGGCCTGCAAACAGGTCCTCACTTCCCGAGCCAGGAAAGGCCTACTTTCGCGAGCTCTCTCCTGCTGAGCAAACGTGACGGAAGGGCTGTGTGGAGGGAGCCTTGATGTTCCCAGGCAGTGTGGGAAGCCTAGCTGTAAACGTGCAGCCAGCGGCCATGGCCCCTGCAAACTTTCTTCCCAGGTAGCACTTCCCAGCACAATGTGGCTGTCAGCTTGAAGGCGGCCGAGCAGCCTGTCTTCCTTGGAGGGAGGAAAGGCAGCCCCAAAGACTAGGTTTTTAGGCCTCGCTCGCACAGCAGGTGTTGGGCTCTGCAGATGCCAGTACAAGAGGCCTGCAAACAGGCCCTCACTTCCCGAGCCAAGAAAGGCCTAGTTTCGCGATCTCTCTCCTGCAGAGCTAACGTGAGGGAAGAGCTGTGTGGAGGGAACCTTGATGTTCTGGGCAGTGTGGGAGCCCTAGGCATACACGTGCACCCAGCGGCCATTGCCCCTGCAAACTGGCTTCCCAGGTAGCACTTCCCAGCACAATGTGACTTTCAGCTTGAAGGCGGCAAAGCAGGCGGTGTTCCTTGGAGGGAGGAAAGGCAGACCCACAGACTGTGTTTTTAGGCCTCCCTCGCACAGCAAGTGTTGGGCTCTGCAGACGCCCGAACAAGAGGACTGCAAACAGGTCCTCACTTCCCGAGCCAAGAAAGGCCTAGTTTCGTGAGCTCTTTACTGCAGAGCTAACGTGTGGGAAGAGCTCTGTGGAGGGAACCTTGATGTTCTCGGCAGTGTGGGAGCACTAAGCATACACATGCACCCTGCGGCCATTGCCCCTGAAAACAGTCTTCCCAAATAGCACTTCCAAGCGCGATGTGACTTTCAGCCACAAGGCGGCCTGGTAGGCTCTCTTCCTTGGAGGGAGGAAAGGCAGCCCCAGAGAGAGCGTTTTCATGCCTCCGGCGCGCAGGCAACGTGGGGCTCTTGAGAGGCCCGACCCATAGTGCTGCCAGCAGGTCATCATTACCCGAGTCAAGAAAGGCCTAGTCTCGGGAGCTCTCTCCTGCTGAGCAAGCATGACGGAAGGGCTGTGAGGAGGGAGCCTTGATGTTCCCGGGCAGTGTGGGAGGCCTAGCTGTAAACGTGCAGCCAGCAGCAATGGCCCCTTAAAACTGACTTCGCAAATAGCACTTCCCAGCCCAAGGTGACTGTCAGCTTGAAGGCGGCCAAGCAGGCGGTCTTCCTTGGAGGGAGGAAAGGCAGGCCCAGAGATTGGGTTTTCAGGCCTCGCTCGCACAGCAAGTGTGGGGCTCTGCAGACGCCCATACAAGAGGCCTGCAAACAGGTCCTCACTTCCCGAGTCAAGAAAGGCCTACTTTCGCGAGCTCTCTCCTGCTGAGCAAGCGTGACGGAAGGGCTGTGTGGAGGGAGCGTTGATGTTCTGGGCAGTGTGGGAGTCCTAGGCTTACACGTGCACCAAGCGGCCATTGGCCCTGTAAACTGACTTCCGAACTAGCACTTCTCAGATCAATGTGACTGTCAGCTTGAAAGCGGCCGAGCAGGCTGTCTTACTTGGAGGGAGGAAAGGCAGCCCCAGATACTGTGTTTGTATGCCTCCCTCGCACAGCCAGTGTGGTGCTCGGCAGACGCGAGTACAAGAGGCCTGCAAACATGTCCTCACTTCCCGAGCCAGGAAAGGCCTACTTTCGCGAGCTCTCTCCTGCTGAGCAAACGTGACGGAAGGGCTGTGTGGAGGGAGCCTTGATGTTCCCAGGCAGTGTGGGAAGCCTAGCTGTAAACGTGCAGCCAGCGGCCATGGCCCCTGCAAACTTTCTTCCCAGGTAGCACTTCCCAGCACAATGTGACTGTCAGCTTGAAGGCGGCCGAGCAGCCTGTCTTCCTTGGAGGGAGGAAAGGCAGCCCCAAAGACTAGGTTTTTAGGCCTCGCTCGCACAGCAGGTGTTGGGCTCTGCAGATGCCAGTACAAGAGGCCTGCAAACAGGTCCTCACTTCCCGAGCCAAGAAAGGCCTAGTTTCGCGATCTCTCTCCTGCAGAGCTAACGTGAGGGAAGAGCTGTGTGGAGGGAACCTTGATGTTCTGGGCAGTGTGGGAGCCCTAGGCATACACGTGCACCCAGCGGCCATTGCCCCTGCAAACTGACTTCCCAGGTAGCACTTCCCAGCACAATGTGACTTTCAGCTTGAAGGCGGCAAAGCAGGCGGTGTTCCTTGGAGGGAGGAAAGGCAGACCCACAGACTGTGTTTTTAGGCCTCCCTCGCACAGCAAGTGTTGGGCTCTGCAGACGCCCGAACAAGAGGACTGCAAACAGGTCCTCACTTCCCGAGCCAAGAAAGGCCTAGTTTCGTGAGCTCTTTACTGCAGAGCTAACGTGAGGGAAGAGCTGTGTGGAGGGAACCTTGATGTTCTCGGCAGTGTGGGAGCACTAAGCATACACATGCACCCTGCGGCCATTGCCCCTGAAAACAGTCTTCCCAAATAGCACTTCCAAGCGCGATGTGACTTTCAGCCACAAGGCGGCCTGGTAGGCTCTCTTCCTTGGAGGGAGGAAAGGCAGCCCCAGAGAGAGCGTTTTCATGCCTCCGGCGCGCAGGCAACGTGGGGCTCTTGAGAGGCCCGACCCATAGTGCTGCCAGCAGGTCATCATTTCCCGAGTCAAGAAAGGCCTAGTCTCGGGAGCTCTCTCCTGCTGAGCAAGCGTGACGGAAGGGCTGTGAGGAGGGAGCCTTGATGTTCCCGGGCAGTGTGGGAGGCCTAGCTGTAAACGTGCAGCCAGCAGCAATGGCCCCTTAAAACTGACTTCGCAAATAGCACTTCCCAGCCCAAGGTGACTGTCAGCTTGAAGGCGGCCAAGCAGGCGGTCTTCCTTGGAGGGAGGAAAGGCAGGCCCAGAGATTGGGTTTTTAGGCCTCGCTCGCACAGCAAGTGTGGGGCTCTGCAGACGCCCATACAAGAGGCCTGCAAACAGGTCCTCACTTCCCGAGTCAAGAAAGGCCTACTTTCGCGAGCTCTCTCCTGCTGAGCAAGCGTGACGGAAGGGCTGTGTGGAGGGAGCGTTGATGTTCTGGGCAGTGTGGGAGTCCTAGGCTTACACGTGCACCAAGCGGCCATTGGCCCTGTAAACTGACTTCCGAACTAGCACTTCTCAGATCAATGTGACTGTCAGCTTGAAAGCGGCCGAGCAGGCTGTCTTACTTGGAGGGAGGAAAGGCAGCCCCAGATACTGTGTTTGTATGCCTCCCTCGCACAGCCAGTGTGGGGCTCGGCAGACGCGAGTACAAGAGGCCTGCAAACAGGTCCTCACTTCCCGAGCCAGGAAAGGCCTACTTTCGCGAGCTCTCTCCTGCTGAGCAAACGTGACGGAAGGGCTGTGTGGAGGGAGCCTTGATGTTCCCAGGCAGTGTGGGAAGCCTAGCTGTAAACGTGCAGCCAGCGGCCATGGCCCCTGCAAACTTTCTTCCCAGGTAGCACTTCCCAGCACAATGTGACTGTCAGCTTGAAGGCGGCCGAGCAGCCTGTCTTCCTTGGAGGGAGGAAAGGCAGCCCCAAAGACTAGGTTTTTAGGCCTCGCTCGCACAGCAGGTGTTGGGCTCTGCAGATGCCAGTACAAGAGGCCTGCAAACAGGTCCTCACTTCCCGAGCCAAGAAAGGCCTAGTTTCGCGATCTCTCTCCTGCAGAGCTAACGTGAGGGAAGAGCTGTGTGGAGGGAACCTTGATGTTCTGGGCAGTGTGGGAGCCCTAGGCATACACGTGCACCCAGCGGCCATTGCCCCTGCAAACTGACTTCCCAGGTAGCACTTCCCAGCACAATGTGACTTTCAGCTTGAAGGCGGCAAAGCAGGCGGTGTTCCTTGGAGGGAGGAAAGGCAGACCCACAGACTGTGTTTTTAGGCCTCCCTCGCACAGCAAGTGTTGGGCTCTGCAGACGCCCGAACAAGAGGACTGCAAACAGGTCCTCACTTCCCGAGCCAAGAAAGGCCTAGTTTCGTGAGCTCTTTACTGCAGAGCTAACGTGAGGGAAGAGCTGTGTGGAGGGAACCTTGATGTTCTCGGCAGTGTGGGAGCACTAAGCATACACATGCACCCTGCGGCCATTGCCCCTGAAAACAGTCTTCCCAAATAGCACTTCCAAGCGCGATGTGACTTTCAGCCACAAGGCGGCCTGGTAGGCTCTCTTCCTTGGAGGGAGGAAAGGCAGCCCCAGAGAGAGCGTTTTCATGCCTCCGGCGCGCAGGCAACGTGGGGCTCTTGAGAGGCCCGACCCATAGTGCTGCCAGCAGGTCATCATTTCCCGAGTCAAGAAAGGCCTAGTCTCGGGAGCTCTCTCCTGCTGAGCAAGCGTGACGGAAGGGCTGTGAGGAGGGAGCCTTGATGTTCCCGGGCAGTGTGGGAGGCCTAGCTGTAAACGTGCAGCCAGCAGCAATGGCCCCTTAAAACTGACTTCGCAAATAGCACTTCCCAGCCCAAGGTGACTGTCAGCTTGAAGGCGGCCAAGCAGGCGGTCTTCCTTGGAGGGAGGAAAGGCAGGCCCAGAGATTGGGTTTTTAGGCCTCGCTCGCACAGCAAGTGTGGGGCTCTGCAGACGCCCATACAAGAGGCCTGCAAACAGGTCCTCACTTCCCGAGTCAAGAAAGGCCTACTTTCGCGAGCTCTCTCCTGCTGAGCAAGCGTGACGGAAGGGCTGTGTGGAGGGAGCGTTGATGTTCTGGGCAGTGTGGGAGTCCTAGGCTTACACGTGCACCAAGCGGCCATTGGCCCTGTAAACTGACTTCCGAACTAGCACTTCTCAGATCAATGTGACTGTCAGCTTGAAAGCGGCCGAGCAGGCTGTCTTACTTGGAGGGAGGAAAGGCAGCCCCAGATACTGTGTTTGTATGCCTCCCTCGCACAGCCAGTGTGGGGCTCGGCAGACGCGAGTACAAGAGGCCTGCAAACAGGTCCTCACTTCCCGAGCCAGGAAAGGCCTACTTTCGCGAGCTCTCTCCTGCTGAGCAAACGTGACGGAAGGGCTGTGTGGAGGGAGCCTTGATGTTCCCAGGCAGTGTGGGAAGCCTAGCTGTAAACGTGCAGCCAGCGGCCATGGCCCCTGCAAACTTTCTTCCCAGGTAGCACTTCCCAGCACAATGTGACTGTCAGCTTGAAGGCGGCCGAGCAGCCTGTCTTCCTTGGAGGGAGGAAAGGCAGCCCCAAAGACTAGGTTTTTAGGCCTCGCTCGCACAGCAGGTGTTGGGCTCTGCAGATGCCAGTACAAGAGGCCTGCAAACAGGTCCTCACTTCCCGAGCCAAGAAAGGCCTAGTTTCGCGATCTCGCTCCTGCAGAGCTAACGTGAGGGAAGAGCTGTGTGGAGGGAACCTTGATGTTCTGGGCAGTGTGGGAGCCCTAGGCATACACGTGCACCCAGCGGCCATTGCCCCTGCAAACTGACTTCCCAGGTAGCACTTCCCAGCACAATGTGACTTTCAGCTTGAAGGCGGCAAAGCAGGCGGTGTTCCTTGGAGGGAGGAAAGGCAGACCCACAGACTGTGTTTTTAGGCCTCCCTCGCACAGCAAGTGTTGGGCTCTGCAGACGCCCGAACAAGAGGACTGCAAACAGGTCCTCACTTCCCGAGCCAAGAAAGGCCTAGTTTCGTGAGCTCTTTACTGCAGAGCTAACGTGAGGGAAGAGCTGTGTGGAGGGAACCTTGATGTTCTCGGCAGTGTGGGAGCACTAAGCATACACATGCACCCTGCGGCCATTGCCCCTGAAAACAGTCTTCCCAAATAGCACTTCCAAGCGCGATGTGACTTTCAGCCACAAGGCGGCCTGGTAGGCTCTCTTCCTTGGAGGGAGGAAAGGCAGCCCCAGAGAGAGCGTTTTCATGCCTCCGGCGCGCAGGCAACGTGGGGCTCTTGAGAGGCCCGACCCATAGTGCTGCCAGCAGGTCATCATTTCCCGAGTCAAGAAAGGCCTAGTCTCGGGAGCTCTCTCCTGCTGAGCAAGCGTGACGGAAGGGCTGTGAGGAGGGAGCCTTGATGTTCCCGGGCAGTGTGGGAGGCCTAGCTGTAAACGTGCAGCCAGCAGCAATGGCCCCTTAAAACTGACTTCGCAAATAGCACTTCCCAGCCCAAGGTGACTGTCAGCTTGAAGGCGGCCAAGCAGGCGGTCTTCCTTGGAGGGAGGAAAGGCAGGCCCAGAGATTGGGTTTTTAGGCCTCGCTCGCACAGCAAGTGTGGGGCTCTGCAGACGCCCATACAAGAGGCCTGCAAACAGGTCCTCACTTCCCGAGTCAAGAAAGGCCTACTTTCGCGAGCTCTCTCCTGCTGAGCAAGCGTGACGGAAGGGCTGTGTGGAGGGAGCGTTGATGTTCTGGGCAGTGTGGGAGTCCTAGGCTTACACGTGCACCAAGCGGCCATTGGCCCTGTAAACTGACTTCCGAACTAGCACTTCTCAGATCAATGTGACTGTCAGCTTGAAAGCGGCCGAGCAGGCTGTCTTACTTGGAGGGAGGAAAGGCAGCCCCAGATACTGTGTTTGTATGCCTCCCTCGCACAGCCAGTGTGGGGCTCGGCAGACGCGAGTACAAGAGGCCTGCAAACAGGTCCTCACTTCCCGAGCCAGGAAAGGCCTACTTTCGCGAGCTCTCTCCTGCTGAGCAAACGTGACGGAAGGGCTGTGTGGAGGGAGCCTTGATGTTCCCAGGCAGTGTGGGAAGCCTAGCTGTAAACGTGCAGCCAGCGGCCATGGCCCCTGCAAACTTTCTTCCCAGGTAGCACTTCCCAGCACAATGTGACTGTCAGCTTGAAGGCGGCCGAGCAGCCTGTCTTCCTTGGAGGGAGGAAAGGCAGCCCCAAAGACTAGGTTTTTAGGCCTCGCTCGCACAGCAGGTGTTGGGCTCTGCAGATGCCAGTACAAGAGGCCTGCAAACAGGTCCTCACTTCCCGAGCCAAGAAAGGCCTAGTTTCGCGATCTCGCTCCTGCAGAGCTAACGTGAGGGAAGAGCTGTGTGGAGGGAACCTTGATGTTCTGGGCAGTGTGGGAGCCCTAGGCATACACGTGCACCCAGCGGCCATTGCCCCTGCAAACTGACTTCCCAGGTAGCACTTCCCAGCACAATGTGACTTTCAGCTTGAAGGCGGCAAAGCAGGCGGTGTTCCTTGGAGGGAGGAAAGGCAGACCCACAGACTGTGTTTTTAGGCCTCCCTCGCACAGCAAGTGTTGGGCTCTGCAGACGCCCGAACAAGAGGACTGCAAACAGGTCCTCACTTCCCGAGCCAAGAAAGGCCTAGTTTCGTGAGCTCTTTACTGCAGAGCTAACGTGAGGGAAGAGCTGTGTGGAGGGAACCTTGATGTTCTCGGCAGTGTGGGAGTACTAAGCATACACATGCACCCTGCGGCCATTGCCCCTGAAAACAGTCTTCCCAAATAGCACTTCCAAGCGCGATGTGACTTTCAGCCACAAGGCGGCCTGGTAGGCTCTCTTCCTTGGAGGGAGGAAAGGCAGCCCCAGAGAGAGCGTTTTCATGCCTCCGGCGCGCAGGCAACGTGGGGCTCTTGAGAGGCCCGACCCATAGTGCTGCCAGCAGGTCATCATTTCCCGAGTCAAGAAAGGCCTAGTCTCGGGAGCTCTCTCCTGCTGAGCAAGCGTGACGGAAGGGCTGTGAGGAGGGAGCCTTGATGTTCCCGGGCAGTGTGGGAGGCCTAGCTGTAAACGTGCAGCCAGCAGCAATGGCCCCTTAAAACTGACATCGCAAATAGCACTTCCCAGCCCAAGGTGACTGTCAGCTTGAAGGCGGCCAAGCAGGCGGTCTTCCTTGGAGGGAGGAAAGGCAGGCCCAGAGATTGGGTTTTTAGGCCTCGCTCGCACAGCAAGTGTGGGGCTCCGCAGACGCCCATACAAGAGGCCTGCAAACAGGTCCTCACTTCCCGAGTCAAGAAAGGCCTACTTTCGCGAGCTCTCTCCTGCTGAGCAAGCGTGACGGAAGGGCTGTGTGGAGGAGCGTTGATGTTCTGGGCAGTGTGGGAGTCCTAGGCTTACACGTGCACCAAGCGGCCATTGGCCCTGTAAACTGACTTCCGAACTAGCACTTCTCAGATCAATGTGACTGTCAGCTTGAAAGCGGCCGAGCAGGCTGTCTTACTTGGAGGGAGGAAAGGCAGCCCCAGATACTGTGTTTGTATGCCTCCCTCGCACAGCCAGTGTGGGGCTCGGCAGACGCGAGTACAAGAGGCCTGCAAACAGGTCCTCACTTCCCGAGCCAGGAAAGGCCTACTTTCGCGAGCTCTCTCCTGCTGAGCAAACGTGACGGAAGGGCTGTGTGGAGGGAGCCTTGATGTTCCCAGGCAGTGTGGGAAGCCTAGCTGTAAACGTGCAGCCAGCGGCCATGGCCCCTGCAAACTTTCTTCCCAGGTAGCACTTCCCAGCACAATGTGACTGTCAGCTTGAAGGCGGCCGAGCAGCCTGTCTTCCTTGGAGGGAGGAAAGGCAGCCCCAAAGACTAGGTTTTTAGGCCTCGCTCGCACAGCAGGTGTTGGGCTCTGCAGATGCCAGTACAAGAGGCCTGCAAACAGGTCCTCACTTCCCGAGCCAAGAAAGGCCTAGTTTCGCGATCTCGCTCCTGCAGAGCTAACGTGAGGGAAGAGCTGTGTGGAGGGAACCTTGATGTTCTGGGCAGTGTGGGAGCCCTAGGCATACACGTGCACCCAGCGGCCATTGCCCCTGCAAACTGACTTCCCAGGTAGCACTTCCCAGCACAATGTGACTTTCAGCTTGAAGGCGGCAAAGCAGGCGGTGTTCCTTGGAGGGAGGAAAGGCAGACCCACAGACTGTGTTTTTAGGCCTCCCTCGCACAGCAAGTGTTGGGCTCTGCAGACGCCCGAACAAGAGGACTGCAAACAGGTCCTCACTTCCCGAGCCAAGAAAGGCCTAGTTTCGTGAGCTCTTTACTGCAGAGCTAACGTGAGGGAAGAGCTGTGTGGAGGGAACCTTGATGTTCTCGGCAGTGTGGGAGCACTAAGCATATACATGCACCCTGCGGCCATTGCCCCTGAAAACAGTCTTCCCAAATAGCACTTCCAAGCGCGATGTGACTTTCAGCCACAAGGCGGCCTGGTAGGCTCTCTTCCTTGGAGGGAGGAAAGGCAGCCCCAGAGAGAGCGTTTTCATGCCTCCGGCGCGCAGGCAACGTGGGGCTCTTGAGAGGCCCGACCCATTGTGCTGCCAGCAGGTCATCATTTCCCGAGTCAAGAAAGGCCTAGTCTCGGGAGCTCTCTCCTGCTGAGCAAGCGTGACGGAAGGGCTGTGAGGAGGGAGCCTTGATGTTCCCGGGCAGTGTGGGAGGCCTAGCTGTAAACGTGCAGCCAGCAGCAATGGCCCCTTAAAACTGACTTCGCAAATAGCACTTCCCAGCCCAAGGTGACTGTCAGCTTGAAGGCGGCCAAGCAGGCGGTCTTCCTTGGAGGGAGGAAAGGCAGGCCCAGAGATTGGGTTTTTAGGCCTCGCTCGCACAGCAAGTGTGGGGCTCTGCAGACGCCCATACAAGAGGCCTGCAAACAGGTCCTCACTTCCCGAGTCAAGAAAGGCCTACTTTCGCGAGCTCTCTCCTGCTGAGCAAGCGTGACGGAAGGGCTGTGTGGAGGGAGCGTTGATGTTCTGGGCAGTGTGGGAGTCCTAGGCTTACACGTGCACCAAGCGGCCATTGGCCCTGTAAACTGACTTCCGAACTAGCACTTCTCATATCAATGTGACTGTCAGCTTGAAAGCGGCCGAGCAGGCTGTCTTACTTGGAGGGAGGAAAGGCAGCCCCAGATACTGTGTTTGTATGCCTCCCTCGCACAGCCAGTGTGGGGCTCGGCAGACGCGAGTACAAGAGGCCTGCAAACAGGTCCTCACTTCCCGAGCCAGGAAAGGCCTACTTTCGCGAGCTCTCTCCTGCTGAGCAAACGTGACGGAAGGGCTGTGTGGAGGGAGCCTTGATGTTCCCAGGCAGTGTGGGAAGCCTAGCTGTAAACATGCAGCCAGCGGCCATGGCCCCTGCAAACTGACTTCCCAGGTAGCACTTCCCAGCACAATGTGACTGTCAGCTTGAAGGCGGCCGAGCAGCCTGTCTTCCTTGGAGGGAGGAAAGGCAGCCCCAAAGACTAGGTTTTTAGGCCTCGCTCGCACAGCAGGTGTTGGGCTCTGCAGATGCCAGTACAAGAGGCCTGCAAACAGGTCCTCACTTCCCGAGCCAAGAACGGCCTAGTTTCGCGATCTCTCTCCTGCCGAGCTAACGTGAGGGAAGAGCTGTGTGGAGGGAACCTTGATGTTCTGGGCAGTGTGGGAGCCCTAGGCATACACGTGCACCCAGCGGCCATTGCCCCTGCAAACTGACTTCCCAGGTAGCACTTCCCAGCACAATGTGACTTTCAGCTTGAAGGCGGCAAAGCAGGCGGTGTTCCTTGGAGGGAGGAAAGGCAGACCCACAGACTGTTTTTAGGCCTCCCTCGCACAGCAAGTGTTGGGCTCTGCAGACGCCCGAACAAGAGGACTGCAAACAGGTCCTCACTTCCCGAGCCAGGAAAGGCCTACTTTCGCGAGCTCTCTCCTGCTGAGCAAACGTGACAGAAGGGCTGTGTGGAGGGAACCTTGATGTTCTGGGCAGTGTGGGAGCCCTAGGCATACACGTGCACCCAGCGGCCATTGCCCGTGAAAACTGACTTCCCAACTAGCACTTCCCAGCCCGATGTGACTTTCAGCCAGAAGGCGGCCGGGTAGGCTCTCTTCCTTGGAGGGAGGAAAGGCAGCCCCTGAGAGAGCGTTTTCATGCCCCCCGCATGCAGGCATCGTGGGGCTCTTGAGAGGCCCGACCCATAGTGCTGAGAGCAGGTCCTCATTTCCGAGTCAAGAAAGGCATAGTCTCGCGAGCTCTCTCCTGCTGAGCAAACGTGACGGAAGGGCTGTGTGGAGGGAACCTTGATGTTCTGGGCAGTGTGGGAGCCCTAGGCATACACGTGCACCCAGCGGCCATTGCCCCTGAAAACTGACTTCCCTACTAGCATTTCTCAGGCCAATGTGACTGTCAGCTTGAAGGCGGCCAAGCAGGCTGCCTTCCTTGGAGGGAGGAAAGGCAGCCCCAGAGAGAACGTTTTCATGCCTCCCGCACGCTGGCAACATGGGGCTCTTGAGTTGCCCGACCCATAGGGATTCCAGCAGGGCCTCACTTCCCGAGCCAAGAAAGGCGTAGTCTCGCGAGCTCTCTCCTGCAGAACAAACTTGTTGGAAGAGCTGTGTGGAGGGAGCCTTGGTGTTCCCGGGAAGTGTGGGAGGCCTAGCTGTAAACATGCAGCCGGGGCCATGGCCCCTGCAAACTGACTTCCCAGGTAGCACTTCCCAGCCCCATGTGACTGTCAGCTTGAAGGCGGCCGAGCAGGTTGTCTTCCTTGGAGGGAGGAAAGGCAGCCCCAGAGACTGTGTTTTTATGCCTCCCTCGCACAGCAAGTGTGGGGCTCTGCCGACGCCAGTACAAGAGGCCTACAAACAGGTCCTCACTTTCCAAACCAAGAAAGGCCTAGTTTCCCGATCTCTCTCCTGGAGAGCTAACGTGACGGAAGAGCTGTGTGGAGGGAACCTTGATGTCTGGGCAGTGTGGGAGCCCTAGGCATACACGTGCACCCAGCGTCCATTGGCCCTAAAAAATGACTTCCCAAATAGCACTTCTCAGACCAATGTGACTGTCAGCTTGAAGGCGGCCGAGCAGGATGTCTTCCTTGGAGGGTGGAATGGCAGCCCCAGAGAGAGTGTTTTCATGCCTTCAGCGCGCAGGTAACGTGGGGCTCTTGAGCGGCACGACCCGTAGGGCTGCGAGTAGGGCCTCACTTCCCGAGTCAAGAAAGGCCTAGTCTCGCGAGTTCTCTCCTGCAGAGCAAACGTGACGGAAGAGCTGTGTGGAGGGAGCCTTGATGTTCCCGGGCAGTGTGGGAGGCCTAGCTGTAAACGTGCTGCCAGCGACCATGGTCCCTGAAAACGGACTTCCCAACTAACACTTCCCAGCCCAAGGTGACTGTCAGCTTGAAGGCGGCCGAGCAGACGGTCTTCCTTGGACGGAGAAAAGGCAGCCCCAGAGACTGGGTTTTTAGGCCTCGTTCGCACAGCAAGTGTGGGGCGCTGCAGACGCCAGTACAAGAGGCCTGCAGACAGGTCCTCACTTTCCGAGCCAGGAAAGGCCTAGTCTCGAGAGCTCTCTCCTGCAGAGCTAACGTGACGGAAGAGCTGTTTGGGGGGAGCCTTCATGTTCCCGGGCAGTGTGGGAAGCCTAGCTGTAAATGTGCAGCCAGCGGCCATGGCCCCTGCAAACTTTCTTCCCAGGTAGCACTTCCCAGCACAATGTGACTGTCAGCTTGAAGGCGGCCGAGCAGCCTGTCTTCCTTGGAGGGAGGAAAGGCAGCCCCAAAGACTAGGTTTTTAGGCCTCGCTCGCACAGCAAGTGTGGGGCTCTGCAGACGCCCATACAAGAGGCCTGCAAACAGGTCCTCACTTCCCGAGTCAAGAAAGGCCTACTTTCGCGAGCTCTCTCCTGCTGAGCAAGCGTGACGGAAGGGCTGTGTGGAGGGAGCGTTGATGTTCTGGGCAGTGTGGGAGTCCTAGGCTTACACGTGCACCAAGCGGCCATTGGCCCTGTAAACTGACTTCCGAACTAGCACTTCTCAGATCAATGTGACTGTCAGCTTGAAAGCGGCCGAGCAGGCTGTCTTACTTGGAGGGAGGAAAGGCAGCCCCAGATACTGTGTTTGTATGCCTCCCTCGCACAGCCAGTGTGGGGCTCGGCAGACGCGAGTACAAGAGGCCTGCAAACAGGTCCTCACTTCCCGAGCCAGGAAAGGCCTACTTTCGCGAGCTCTCTCCTGCTGAGCAAACGTGACGGAAGGGCTGTGTGGAGGGAGCCTTGATGTTCCCAGGAGGTGTGGGAAGCCTAGCTGTAAACGTGCAGCCAGCGGCCATGGCCCCTGCAAACTGACTTCCCAGGTAGCACTTCCCAGCACAATGTGACTGTCAGCTTGAAGGCGGCCGAGCAGCCTGTCTTCATTGGAGGGAGGAAAGGCAGCCCCAAAGACTAGGTTTTTAGGCCTCGCTCGCACAGCAGGTGTTGGGCTCTGCAGATGCCAGTACAAGAGGCCTGCAAACAGGTCCTCACTTCCCGAGCCAAGAACGGCCTAGTTTTGCGATCTCTCTCCTGCCGAGCTAACGTGAGGGAAGAGCTGTGTGGAGGGAACCTTGATGTTCTGGGCAGTGTGGGAGCCCTAGGCATACACGTGCACCCAGCGGCCATTGCCCCTGCAAACTGACTTCCCAGGTAGCACTTCCCAGCACAATGTGACTTTCAGCCTGAAGGCGGCAAAGCAGGAGGTGTTCCTTGGAGGGAGGAAAGGCAGACCCACAGACTGTTTTTAGGCCTCCCTCGCACAGCAAGTGTTGGGCTCTGCAGACGCCCGAACAAGAGGACTGAAACAGGTCCTCACTTCCCGAGCCAAGAAAGGCCTAGTTTCGTGAGCTCTTTACTGCAGAGCTAACGTGAGGGAAGAGCTGTGTGGAGGGAACCTTGATGTTCTCGGCAGTGTGGGAGCACTAAGCATACACATGCACCCTGCGGCCATTGCCCCTGAAAACAGTCTTCCCAAATAGCACTTCCAAGCGCGATGTGACTTTCAGCCACAAGGCGGCCTGGTAGGCTCTCTTCCTTGGAGGGAGGAAAGGCAGCCCCAGAGAGAGCGTTTTCATGCCTCCGGCGCGCAGGCAACGTGGGGCTCTTGAGAGGCCCGACCCATAGTGCTGCCAGCAGGTCATCATTTCCCGAGTCAAGAAAGGCCTAGTCTCGCGAGCTCTCTCCTGCTGAGCGAGCCTGACGGAAGGGCTGTGAGGAGGGAGCCTTGATGTTCCCGGGCAATGTGGGAGGCCTAGCTGTAAACGTGCAGCCAGCAGCAATGGCCCCTTAAAACTGACTTCGCAAATAGCACTTCCCAGCCCAAGGTGACTGTCAGCTTGAAGGCGGCCAAGCAGGCGGTCTTCCTTGGAGGGAGGAAAGGCAGGCCCAGAGATTGGGTTTTTAGGCCTCCCTCGCACAGCAAGTGTTGGGCTCTGCAGACGCCCGTAAAAGAGGACTGCAAACAGGTCCTCACTTCCCGAGCCAGGAAAGGCCTACTTTTGCGAGCTCTCTCCTGCAGAGCTTACGTGACGGAAGAGCTGTGGGGAGGGAGGCTTGATGTTCTCGGGCTGTGTGGGAAGCCTAGCTGTAAACGTGCTGCCAGCGACCATGGTCCCTGAAACCGGACTTCCCAACTAACACTTCCCAGCCCAAGGTGACTGTCAGCTTGAAGGCGGCCGAGCAGACGGTCTTCCTTGGACGGAGAAAATGCAGCCCCAGAGACTGGGTTTTTAGGCCTCGTTCGCACAGCAAGTGTGGGGCTCTGCAGACGCCAGTACAAGAGGACTGCAAACATGTCCTCACTTCCCCAGCCAAGAAAGGCCCACTTTCGCGAGCTCTCTCCTGCTGAGCAAACGTGACAGAAGGGCTGTGTGGAGGGAACCTTGATGTTCTGGGCAGTGTGGGAGCCCTAGGCATACACGTGCACCCAGCGGCCATTGCCCGTGAAAACTGACTTCCCAACTAGCACTTCCCAGCCCGATGTGACTTTCAGCCAGAAGGCTGCCGGGTAGGCTCTCTTCCTTGGAGGGAGGAAAGGCAGCCCCTGAGAGAGCGTTTTCATGCCCCCCTCATGCAGGCATCGTGGGGCTCTTGAGAGGCCCGACCCATAGTGCTGAGAGCAGGTCCTCATTTCCGAGTCAAGAAAGGCATAGTCTCGCGAGCTCTCTCCTGCTGAGCAAACGTGACGGAAGGGCTGTGTGGAGGGAACCTTGATGTTCTGGGCAGTGTGGGAGCCCTAGGCATACACGTGCACCCAGCGGCCATTGCCCCTGAAAACTGACTTCCCTACTAGCATTTCTGAGGCCAATGTGACTGTCAGCTAGAAGGCGGCCAAGCAGGCTGTCTTCCTTGAAGGGAGGAAAGGCAGCCCCAGAGAGAACGTTTTCATGCCTCCTGCGCGCTGGCAACGTGGGGCTCTTGAGTTGCCCGACCCATAGGGATTCAAGGAGGGCCTCACTTCCCGAGCCAAGAAAGGCCTTGTCTCGCGAGCTCTCTCCTGCAGAACAAACTTGTTGGAAGAGCTGTGTGGAGGGAGCCTTGGTGTTCCCGGGAAGTGTGGGAGGCCTAGCTGTAAACATGCAGCCGGGGCCATGGCCCCTGCAAACTGACTTTCCAGGTAGCACTTCCCAGCCCAATGTGACTGTCAGCTTGAAGGCGGCCGAGCAGGCTGTCTTCCTTGGAGGGAGGAAAGGCAGCCCCAGAGACTGTGTTTTTATGCCTCCCTCGCACAGCAAGTGTGGGGTTCTACCGACGCCAGTACAAGAGGCCTGCAAACAGGTCCTCACTTCCCGAGCCAGGAAAGGCCTAGTTACGTGAGCTCTCTCCTGCCGAGCTAAGGTGACGTAAGATCTGCGTGGAGGGAACCTTGATGTTCTCGGCAGTGTGGGAGCACTAAGCATACACGTGCACCCTGCGGCCATTGCCCCTGAAAACAGTCTTCCCAAATAGCACTTCCAAGCGCGATGTGACTTTCAGCCACAAGGCGGCCTGGTAAGCTCTCTTCCTTGGAGGGAGGAAAGGCAGCCCCAGAGAGAGCGTTTTCATGCCTCCGGCGCGCAGGCAACGTGGGGCTCTTGAGAGGCCCGACCCATAGTGCTGCCAGCAGGTCATCATTTCCCGAGTCAAGAAAGGCCTAGTCTCGGGAGCTCTCTCCTGCTGAGCAAGCATGACAGAAGGGCTGTGAGGAGGGAGCCTTGATGTTCTGGGCAGTGTGGGAGTCGTAGGCATACACGTGCACCCAGCGGCCATTGGCCCTGTAAACTGACTTCCGAACTAGCACTTCTCAGATCAATGTGACTGTCAGCTTGAAAGCGGCCGAGCAGGCTGTCTTACTTGGAGGGAGGAAAGGCGGCCCCAGATACTGTGTTTGTATGCCTCCCTCGCACAGCAAGTGTGGGGCTCGGCAGACGCGAGTACAAGAGGCCTGCAAACAGGTCCTCACTTCCCGAGCCAGGAAAGGCCTACTTTCGCGAGCTCTCTCCTGCTGAGCAAACGTGACAGAAGGGCTGTGTGGAGGGAACCTTGATGTTCTGGGCAGTGTGGGAGTCCTAGGCATACACGTGCACCCTTCGGCCATTGGCCCTGTAAACTGACTTCCGAACTAGCACTTCTCAGATCAATGTGACTGTCAGCTTGAAAGCGGCCGAGCAGGCTGTCTTACTTGGAGGGAGGAAAGGCAGCCCCAGATACTGTGTTTGTATGCCTCCCTCGCACAGCAAGTGTGGGGCTCGGCAGACGCGAGTACAAGAGGCCTGCAAACAGGTCCTCACTTCCTGAGCCAGGAAAGGCCTACTTTCGCGAGCTCTCTCCTGCTGAGCAAACGTGACGGAAGGGCTGTGTGGAGGGAGCCTTGATGTTCCCGGGCAGTGTGGGAAGCCTAGCTGTACACGTGCAGCCAGCGGCGATGGCCCCTGCAAACTGACTTCCCAGGTAGCACTTCCCAGCACAATGTGACTGTCAGCTTGAAGGCGGCCGAGCAGGCTGTCTTCCTTGGAGGGAGAAAAGGCAGCCCCAGAGACTGGGTTTTTAGGCCTCGTTCGCACAGCAAGTGTGGGGCGCTGCAGACGCCAGTACAAGAGGCCTGCAAAACAGGTCCTCACTTCCCGAGCCAGGAAAGGCCTAGTCTCGAGAGCTCTCTCCTGCAGAGCTAACGTGACGGAAGAGCTGTTTGGGGGGAGCCTTGATGTTCCCGGGCAGTGTGGGAAGCCTAGCTGTAAACGTGCAGCCAGCGGCCATGGCCCCTGCAAACTTTCTTCCCAGGTAGCACTTCCCAGCACAATGTGACTGTCAGCTTAAAGGCGGCCGAGCAGACTGTCTTCCTTGCAAGGAGGAAAGGCAGCCCCAAAGACTAGGTTTTTAGGCCTCGCTCGCACAGCAGGTGTTGGGCACTGCAGATGCCAGTACAAGAGGCCTGCAAACAGGTCCTCACTTCCCGAGCCAAGAACGGCCTACTTTCGCGATCACTCTCCTGCCGAGCTAACGTGAGGGAAGAGCTGTGTGAAGGGAACCTTGATGTTCTGGGCAGTGTGGGAGCCCTAGGCATACACGTGCACCCAGCGGCCATTGCCCCTGAAAACTGACTTCCCTACTAGCATTTCTCAGGCCAATGTGACTGTCAGCTTGAAGGCGGCCAAGCAGGCTGCCTTCCTTGCAGGGAGGAAAGGCAGCCCCAGATATTGTGTTTGTATGCCTCCCTCGCACAGCAAGTGTGGGGCTCGGCAGACGCGAGTACAAGAGGCCTGCAAACAGGTCCTCACTTCCCGAGCCAGGAAAGGGCTACTTTCGCGAGCTCTCTCCTGCTGAGCAAACGTGACGGAAGGGCTGTGTGGAGGGAGCCTTGATGTTCCCGGGCAGTGTGGGAAGCCTAGCTGTAAACGTGCAGCCAGCGGCGATGGCCCCTGAAAACTGACTTCCCAGGTAGCAATTCCCAGCCCAGGGTGACAGTCAGATTGAAGGCGGCCGAGCAGGCTGTCATCCTTGGAGGGAGGAAAGGAAGCCCCAGAGATTGGGTTTTTACGCCTCGCTCGCACAGCAAGTGTGGGGCTCTGCAGACGCCCGTAAAAGAGGACTGCAAACAGGTCCTCACTTCCTGAGCCAAGAAAGGCCTACTTTTGCGAGCTCTCTCCTGAAGAGCTTACTTGACGGAAGAGCTGTGGGGAGGGAGGCTTGATGTTCCCGGGCAGTGTGGGAAGCCTAGCTGTAAACGTGCAGCCAGCGGCGATGGCCCCTGCAAACTGACTTCCCAGGTAGCACTTCCCAGCACAATGTGACTGTCAGCTTGAAGGCGGCCGAGCAGGCTGTCTTCCTTGGAGGGAAAAAAGGCAGCCCCAAAGACTGGGTTTTTAGGCCTCTCTCGCACAGCAAGTGTGGGGCTCTGCAGACGCCAGTACAAGAAGCCTGCAAACAGGTCCTCACTTCCCCAGCCAAGAAAGGCCCACTTTCGCGAGCTCTCTCCTGCTGAGCAAACGTGACAGAAGGGCTGTGTGGAGGGAACCTTGATGTTCTGGGCAGTGTGGGAGCCCTAGGCATACACGTGCACCCAGCGGCCATTGCCCGTGAAAACTGACTTCCCAACTAGCACTTCCCAGCCCGATGTGACTTTCAGCCAGAAGGCGGCCGGGTAGGCTCTCTTCCCTGGAGGGAGGAAAGGCAGCCCCTGAGAGAGCGTTTTCATGCCCCCCGCATGCAGGCATCGTGGGGCTCTTGAGAGGCCCAACCCGTAGTGCTGAGAGCAGGTCCTCATTTCCGAGTCAAGAAAGGCATAGTCTCGCGAGCTCTCTCCTGCTGAGCAAACGTGACGGAAGGGCTGTGTGGAGGGAACCTTGATGTTCTGGGCAGTGTGGGAGCCCTAGGCATACACGTGCACCCAGCGGCCATTGCCCCTGAAAACTGACTTCCCTACTAGCATTTCTCAGGCCAATGTGACTGTCAGCTTGAAGGCGGCCAAGCAGGCTGCCTTCCTTGGAGGGAGGAAAGGCAGCCCCAGAGAGAACGTTTTCATCCCTCCCGCGCGCTGGCAACGTGGGGCTCTTGAGTTGCCCGACCCATAGGGATTCCAGCAGGGCCTCACTTCCCGAGCCAAGAAAGGCCTAGTCTCGCGAGCTCTCTCCTGCAGAACAAACTTGTTGGAAGAGCTGTGTCGAGGGAGCCTTGGTGTTCCCGGGAAGTGTGGGAGGCCTAGCTGTAAACATGCAGCCGGGGCCATGGCCCCTGCAAACTGACTTCCCAGGTAGCACTTCCCAGCCCAATGTGACTGTCAGCTTGAAGGCGGCCGAGCAGGTTGTCTTCCTTGGAGGGAGGAAAGGCAGCCCCAGAGACTGTGTTTTTATGCCTCCCTCGCACAGCAAGTGTGGGGCTCTGCCGACGCCAGTACAAGAGGCCTACAAACAGGTCCTCACTTTCCAAACCAAGAAAGGCCTAGTTTCCCGATCTCTCTCCTGGAGAGCTAACGTGACGGAAGAGCTGTGTGGAGGGAACCTTGATGTTCTGGGCAGTGTGGGAGCCCTAGGCATACACGTGCACCCAGCGTCCATTGGCCCTGAAAAATGACTTCCCAAATAGCACTTCTCAGACCAATGTGACTGTCAGCTTGAAGGCGGCCGAGCAGGATGTCTTCCTTGGAGGGTGGAATGGCAGCCCCAGAGAGAGTGTTTTCATGCCTTCAGCGCGCAGGTAACGTGGGGCTCTTGAGAGGCACGACCAGTAGGGCTGCGAGCAGGGCCTCACTTCCTGAGTCAAGAAAGGCCTAGTCTCGCGAGTTCTCTCCTGCAGAGCAAACGTGACGGAAGAGCTGTGTGGAGGGAGCCTTGATGTTCCCGGGCAGTGTGGGAGGCCTAGCTGTAAACGTGCTGCCAGCGACCATGGTCCCTGAAAACTGACTTCCCAACTAACACTTCCCAGCCCAAGGTGACTGCCAGCTTGAAGGCGGCCGAGCAGACGGTCTACCTTGGACGGAGAAAAGGCAGCCCCAGAGACTGGGTTTTTAGGCCTCGTTCGCACAGCAAGTGTGGGGCGCTGCAGACGCCAGTACAAGAGGCCTGCAAACAGGTCCTCACTTCCCGAGCCAAGAAAGGCCTAGTTTCGCGATCTCTCTCCTGCAGAGCTAACGTGAGGGAAGAGCTGTGTGGAGGGAACCTTGATGTTCTGGGCAGTGTGGGAGCCCTAGGCATACACGTGCACCCAGCGGCCATTGCCCCTGCAAACTGACTTCCCAGGTAGCACTTCCCAGCACAATGTGACTTTCAGCTTGACGGTGGCAAAGCAGGCGGTGTTCCTTGGAGGGAGGAAAGGCAGACCCACAGACTGCGTTTTTAGGCCTCCCTCGCACAGCAAGTGTTGGGCTCTGCAGACGCGCGTACAAGAGGACTGCAACCAGGTCCTCACTTCCCGAGCCAAGAAAGGCCTAGTTTCGTGAGCTCTTTACTGCAGAGCTAACGTGAGGGAAGAGCTGTGTGGAGGGAACCTTGATGTTCTGGGCAGTTGGGAGCCCCAGGCATACACGTGCACCCAGCGGCCATTGCCCGTGAAAACTGACTTCCCAACTAGCAATTCCCAGCCCGATGTGACTTTCAGCCAGAAGGAGGACGGGTAGGCTCTCTTCCTTGGAGGGAGTAATGGCATCCCCAGAGAGAGTGTTTTCATGCCTTCAGCGTGCAGGCAACGTGGTGCTCTTGAGAGCCCCGACCCATAGGGCTGCGAGCAGCGCCTCACTTCCCGAGTCAAGAAAGGCCTAGTCTCGCGAGCTCCCTCCTGCAGAGCACACGTTACGGAAGAGCTGTGTGGAGGGAGCCTTGATGTTCCCGGGCAGTGTGGGAGGCCTAGCTGTAAACGTGCTGCCAGCGACCATGGTCCCTGAAAACGGACTTCCCAACTAACACTTCCCAGCCCAAGGTGACTGTCAGGTTGAAGGCGGCCGAGCAGACGGTCTTCCTTGGACGGAGAAAATGCAGCCCCAGAGACTGGGTTTTTAGGCCTCGTTCGCACAGCAAGTGTGGAGCTCTGCAGACGCCAGTACAAGAGGACTGCAAACAGGTCCTCACTTCCCGAGCCAAGAAAGGCCTACTTTTGCGAGCTCTCTCCTGCTGAGCAAACGTGACAGAAGGGCTGTTTGGAGGGAACCTTGATGGTCTGGGCAGTGTGGGAGCCCTAGGCGTACACGTGCACTCAGCGGCCATTGCCCGTGAAAACTGACTTCCCAACTAGCACTTCCCAGCCCGATGCGACTTTCAGCCAGAAGGCGGCCGGGTAGGCTCTCTTCTTTGGAGGGAGGAAAGGCAGCCCCTGAGAGAGCGTTTTCATGCCCCCCTCATGCAGGCATCGTGGGACTCTTGAGAGGCCCGACCCATAGTGCTGAGAGCAGGTCCTCATTTCCGAGTCAAGAAAGGCATAGTCTCGCGAGCTCTCTCCTGCTGAGCAAACGTGACGGAAGGGCTGTGTGGAGGGAACCTTGATGTTCTGGGCAGTGTGGGAGCCCTAGGCATACACGTGCACCCAGCGGCCATTGCCCCTGAAAACTGACTTCCCTACTAGCATTTCTGAGGCCAATGTGACTGTCAGCTAGAAGGCGGCCGAGCAGACTGTCTTACTTGGAGGGAGGAAAGGCAGCCCCAGAGATTGGGTTTTTACGCCTCGCTCGCACAGCAAGTGTGGGGCTCTGCAGACGCCCGTAAAAGAGGCCTGCAAACAGGTCCTCACTTCCCGAGCCAAGAAAGGCCTACTTTTGCGAGCTCTGTCCTGCAGAGCTTACGTGACGGAAGAGCTGTGGGGAGGGAGGCTTGATGTTCCCGGGCAGTGTGGGAAGCCTAGCTGTAAACGTTCAGCCAGCGGCGATGGCCCCTGCAAACTGACTTCCCAGGTAGCACTTCCCAGCACAATGTGACTGTCAGCTTAAAGGCGGCCGAGCAGGCTGTCTTCCTTGGAGGGAGAAAAGGCAGCCCCAAAGACTGGGTTTTTAGGCCTCTCTCGCACAGCAAGTGTGGGGCTCTGCAGACGCCAGTACAAGAAGCCTGCAAACAGGTCCTCACTTCCCCAGCCAAAAAAGGCCCACTTTCGCGAGCTCTCTCCTGCTGAGCAAACGCGACAGAAGGGCTGTGTGGAGGGAACCTTGATGTTCTGGGCAGTGTGGGAGCCCTAGGCATACACGTGCACCCAGCGGCCATTGCCCGTGAAAACTGACTTCCCAACTAGCACTTCCCAGCCCGATGTGACTTTCAGCCAGAAGGCGGCCGGGTAGGCTCTCTTCCTTGGAGGGAGGAAAGGCAGCCCCTGAGAGAGCGTTTTCATGCCCCCCGCATGCAGGCATCGTGGGGCTCTTGAGAGGCCCGACCCATAGTGCTGAGAGCAGGTCCTCATTTCCGACTCAAGAAAGGCATAGTCTCGCGAGCTCTCTCCTGCTGAGCAAACGTGACGGAAGGGCTGTGTGGAGGGAACCTTGATGTTCTGGGCAGTGTGGGAGCCCTAGGCATACACGTGCACCCAGCGGCCATTGCCCCTGAAAACTGACTTCCCTACTAGCATTTCTCAGGCCAATGTGACTGTCAGCTTGAAGGCGGCCAAGCAGGCTGCCTTCCTTGGAGGGAGGAAAGGCAGCCCCAGAGAGAACGTTTTCATGCCTCCCGCGCGCTGGCAACATGGGGCTCTTGAGTTGCCCGACCCATAGGGATTCCAGCAGGGCCTCACTTCCCGAGCCAAGAAAGGCCTAGTCTCGCGAGCTCTCTCCTGCAGAACAAACTTGTTGGAAGAGCTGTGTGGAGGGAGCCTTGGTGTTCCCGGGAAGTGTGGGAGGCCTAGCTGTAAACATGCAGCCGGGGCCATGGCCCCTGCAAACTGACTTCCCAGGTAACACTTCCCAGCACAATGTGACTGTCAGCTTAAAGGCGGCCGAGCAGCCTGTCTTCCTTGCAGGGAGGAAAGGCAGCCCCAAAGACTAGGTTTTTAGGCCTCGCTCGCACAGCAGGTGTTGGGCTCTGCAGATGCCAGTACAAGAGGCCTGCAAACAGGTCCTCACTTCCCGAGCCAAGAACGGCCTAGTTTCGCGATCTCTCTCCTGCCGAGATAACGTGAGGGAAGAGCTATGTGGAGGGAACCTTGATGTTCTGGGCAGTGTGGGAGCCCTAGGCATACACGTGCACCCAGCGGCCATTGCCCCTGCAAACTGACTTCCCAGGTAGCACTTCCCAGCACAATGTGACTTTCAGCTTGAAGGCGGCAAAGCAGGCGGTGTTCCTTGGAGGGAGGAAAGGCAGACCCACAGACTGTGTTTTTAGGCCTCCCTTGAACAGCAAGTGTTGGGCTCTGCAGACGCCCGAACAAGAGGACTGCAAACAGGTCCTGACTTCCCGAGCCAAGAAAGGCCTAGTTTCGTGAGCTCTTTACTGCAGAGCTAACGTGAGGGAAGAGCTGTGTGGAGGGAACCTTGATGTTCTCGGCAGTGTGGGAGCACTAAGCATACACATGCACCCTGCGGCCATTGCCCCTGAAAACAGTCTTCCCAATTAGCACTTCCAAGCGCGATGTGACTTTCAGCCACAAGGCGGCCTGGTAGGCTCTCTTCCTTGGAGGGAGGAAAGGCAGCCCCAGAGAGAGCGTTTTCATGCCTCTGGCGCGCAGGCAACGTGGGGCTCTTGAGAGGCCCGACCCATAGTGCTGCCAGCAGGTCATCATTTCCCGAGTCAAGAAAGGCCTAGTCTCGCGAGCTCTCTCCTGCTGAGCAAGCGTGACGGAAGGGCTGTGTGGAGGGAGCCTTGAAGTTCTGGGCAGTGTGGGAGTCCTAGGCTTACACGTGCACCAAGCGGCCATTGGCCCTGTAAACTGACTTCCGAACTAGCACTTCTCAGATCAATGTGACTGTCAGCTTGAAAGCGGCCGAACAGACTGTCTTACTTGGAGGGAGGAAAGGCAGCCCCAGATACTGTGTTTGTATGCCTCCCTCGCACAGCCAGTGTGGGGCTCGGCAGATGCGAGTAGAAGAGGCTTGCAAACAGGTCCTCACTTCCCGAGCCAGGAAAGGCCTACTTTCGCGAGCTCTCTCCTGCTGAGCAAACGTGACGGAAGGGCTGTGTGGAGGGAGCCTTGATGTTCCCAGGCAGTGTGGGAAGCCTAGCTGTAAACGTGCAGCCAGCGGCGATGGCCCCTGAAAACTGACTTCCCAGGTAGCAATTCCCAGCCCAAGGTGCCTGTCAGCTTGAAGGCGGCCGAGCAGGCTGTCATCCTTGGAGGGAGGAAAGGCAGCCCCAGTGATTGGGTTTTTACGCCTCGCTCGCACAGCAAGTATGGGGCTCTGCAGACGCCCGTAAAAGAGGACTGCAAACAGGTCCTCACTTCCCGAGCCAAGAAAGGCCTACTTTTGCGAGCTCTCTCCTGCAGAGCTTACGTGACGGAAGAGCTGTGGGGAGGGAGGCTTGATGTTCCCGGGCAGTGTGGGAAGCCTAGCTGTAAACGTGCAGCCAGCGGCGATGGCCCCTGCAAACTGACTTCCCAGGTAGCACTTCCCAGCACAATGTGACTGTCAGCTTGAAGGCGGCCGAGCAGGCTGTCTTCCTTGGAGGGAGAAAAGGCAGCCCCAAAGACTGGGTTTTTAGGCCTCTCTCGCACAGCAAGTGTGGGGCTCTGCAGACGCCAGTACAAGAAGCCTGCAAACAGGTCCTCACTTCCCCAGCCAAGAAAGGCCCAATTTCGCGAGCTCTCTCCTGCTGAGCAAACGTGACAGAAGGGCTGTGTGGAGGGAACCTTGATGTTCTGGGCAGTGTGGGAGCCCTAGGCATACACGTGCACCCAGCGGCCATTGCCCCTGAAAACTGACTTCCCTACTAGCATTTCTCAGGCCAATGTGACTGTCAGCTTGAAGGCGGCCAAGCAGGCTGCCTTCCTTGGAGGGAGGAAAGGCAGCCCCAGATATTGTGTTTGTATGCCTCCCTCGCACAGCAAGTGTGGGGCTCGGCAGACGCGAGTACAAGAGGCCTGCAAACAGGTCCTCACTTCCCGAGCCAGGAAAGGCCTACTTTCGCGAGCTCTCTCCTGCTGAGCAAACGTGACGGAAGGGCTGTGTGGAGGGAGCCTTGATGTTCCCGGGCAGTGTGGGAAGCCTAGCTGTAAACGTGCAGCCAGCGGCGATGGCCCCTGAAAACTGACTTCCCAGGTAGCAATTCCCAGCCCAGGGTGACAGTCAGATTGAAGGCGGCCGAGCAGGCTGTCATCCTTGGAGGGAGGAAAGGAAGCCCCAGAGATTGGGTTTTTACGCCTCGCTCGCACAGCAAGTGTGGGGCTCTGCAGACGCCCGTAAAAGAGGACTGCAAACAGGTCCTCACTTCCCGAGCCAAGAAAGGCCTACTTTTGCGAGCTCTCTCCTGAAGAGCTTACGTGACGGAAGAGCTGTGGGGAGGGAGGCTTGATGTTCCCGGGCAGTGTGGGAAGCCTAGCTGTAAACGTGCAGCCAGCGGCGATGGCCCCTGCAAACTGACTTCCCAGGTAGCACTTCCCAGCACAATGTGACTGTCAGCTTGAAGGCGGCCGAGCAGACTGTCTTCCTTGGAGGGAAAAAAGGCAGCCCCAAAGACTGGGTTTTTAGGCCTCTCTCGCACAGCAAGTGTGGGGCTCTGCAGACGCCAGTACAAGAAGCCTGCAAACATGTCCTCACTTCCCCAGCCAAGAAAGGCCCACTTTCGCGAGCTCTCTCCTGCTGAGCAAACGTGACAGAAGGGCTGTGTGGAGGGAACCTTGATGTTCTGGGCAGTGTGGGAGCCCTAGGCATACACGTGCACCCAGCGGCCATTGCCCGTGAAAACTGACTTCCCAACTAGCACTTCCCAGCCCGATGTGACTTTCAGCCAGAAGGCGGCCGGGTAGGCTCTCTTCCCTGGAGGGAGGAAAGGCAGCCCCTGAGAGAGCGTTTTCATGCCCCCCGCATGCAGGCATCGTGGGGCTCTTGAGAGGCCCAACCCGTAGTGCTGAGAGCAGGTCCTCATTTCCGAGTCAAGAAAGGCATAGTCTCGCGAGCTCTCTCCTGCTGAGCAAACGTGACGGAAGGGCTGTGTGGAGGGAACCTTGATGTTCTGGGCAGTGTGGGAGCCCTAGGCATACACGTGCACCCAGCGGCCATTGCCCCTGAAAACTGACTTCCCTACTAGCATTTCTCAGGCCAATGTGACTGTCAGCTTGAAGGCGGCCAAGCAGGCTGCCTTCCTTGGAGGGAGTAAAGGCAGCCCCAGAGAGAACGTTTTCATCCCTCCCGCGCGCTGGCAACGTGGGGCTCTTGAGTTGCCCGACCCATAGGGATTCCAGCAGGGCCTCACTTCCCGAGCCAAGAAAGGCCTAGTCTCGCGAGCTCTCTCCTGCAGAACAAACTTGTTGGAAGAGCTGTGTCGAGGGAGCCTTGGTGTTCCCGGGAAGTGTGGGAGGCCTAGCTGTAAACATGCAGCCGGGGCCATGGCCCCTGCAAACTGACTTCCCAGGTAGCACTTCCCAGCCCAATGTGACTGTCAGCTTGAAGGCGGCCGAGCAGGCTGTCTTCCTTGGAGGGAGAAAAGGCAGCCCCAAAGACTGGGTTTTTAGGCCTCTCTCGCACAGCAAGTGTGGGTCTCTGCAGACGCCAGTACAAGAAGCCTGCAAACAGGTCCTCACTTCCCCAGCCAAGAAAGGCCCACTTTCGCGAGCTCTCTCCTGCTGAGCAAACGTGACAGAAGGGCTGTGTGGAGGGAACCTTGATGTTCTGGGCAGTGTGGGAGCCCTAGGCATACACGTGCACCCAGCGGCCATTGCCCCTGAAAACTCACTTCCCTACTAGCATTTCTCAGGCCAATGTGACTGTCAGCTTGAAGGCGGCCGAGCAGGATGTCTTCCTTGGAGGGTGGAATGGCAGCCCCAGAGAGAGTGTTTTCATGCCTTCAGCGCGCAGGTAACGAGGGGCTCTTGAGAGGCACGACCCGTAGGGCTGCGAGCAGGGCCTCACTTCCCGAGTCAAGAAAGGCCTAGTCTCGCGAGTTCTCTCCTGCAGAGCAAACGTGACGGAAGAGCTGTGTGGAGGGAGCCTTGATGTTCCCGGGCAGTGTGGGAGGCCTAGCTGTAAACGTGCTGCCAGCGACCATGGTCCCTGAAAACTGACTTCCCAACTAACACTTCCCAGCCCAAGGTGACTGTCAGTTTGAAGGCGGCCGAGCAGACGGTCTTCCTTGGACGGAGAAAAGGCAGCCCCAGAGACTGGGTTTTTAGGCCTCGTTCGCACAACAAGGGTGGGGCGCTGCAGACGCCAGTACAAGAGGCCTGCAAACAGGTCCTCACTTCCCGAGCCAAGAAAGGCCTAGTTTCGCGATCTCTCTCCTGCAGAGCTAACGTGAGGGAAGAGCTGTGTGGAGGGAACCTTGATGTTCTGGGCAGTGTGGGAGCCCTAGGCATACACGTGCACCCAGCGGCCATTGCCCCTGCAAACTGACTTCCCAGGTAGCACTTCCCAGCACAATGTGACTTTCAGCTTGAAGGCGGCAAAGCAGGCGGTGTTCCTTGGAGGGAGGAAAGGCAGAACCAGAGACTGTGTTTTTAGGCCTCCCTCGCACAGCAAGTGTTGGGCTCTGCAGACGCCCGTACAAGAGGACTGCAACCAGGTCCTCACTTCCCGAGCCATGAAAGGCCTAGTTTCGTGAGCTCTTTACTGCAGAGCTAACGTGAGGGAAGAGCTGTGTGGAGGGAACCTTGATGTTCTGGGCAGTGTGGGAGCCCCAGGCATACACGTGCACCCAGCGGCCATTGCCCGTGAAAACTGACTTCCCAACTAGCAATTCCTAGCCCGATGTGACTTTCAGTCAGAAGGAGGACGGGTAGGCTCTCTTCCTTGGAGGGAATAATGGCATCCCCAGAGAGAGTGTTTTCATGCCTTCAGCGTGCAGGCAACGTGGTGCTCTTGAGAGGCCCGACCCATAGGGCTGCGAGCAGGGCCTCACTTCCCGAGTCAAGAAAGGCCTAGTCTCGCGAGCTCCCTCCTGCAGAGCACACGTGACGGAAGAGCTGTGTGGAGGGAGCCTTGATGTTCCCGGGCAGTGTGGGAGGCCTAGCTGTAAACGTGCTGCCAGCGACCATGGTCCCTGAAAACGGACTTCCCAACTAACACTTCCCAGCCCAAGGTGACTGTCAGCTTGAAGGCGGCCGAGCAGACGGTCTTCCTTGGACGGAGAAAAGGCAGCCCCAGAGACTGGGTTTTTAGGCCTCGTTCGCACAGCAAGTGTGGGGCGCTGCAGACGCCAGTACAAGAGGCCTGCAAACAGGTCCTCACTTCCCGAGCCAAGAAAGGCCTAGTTTCGCGATCTCTCTCCTGCAGAGCTAACGTGAGGGAAGAGCTGTGTGGAGGGAACCTTGATGTTCTGGGCAGTGTGGGAGCCCTAGGCATACACGTGCACCCAGCGGCCATTGCCCCTGCAAACTGACTTCCCAGGTAGCACTTCCCAGCACAATGTGACTTTCAGCTTGAAGGCGGAAAAGCAGGCGGTGTTCCTTGGAGGGAGGAAAGGCAGAACCAGAGACTGTGTTTTTAGGCCTCCCTCGCACAGCAAGTGTTGGGCTCTGCAGACGCCAGTACAAGAGGACTGCAAACAGGTCCTCACTTCCCGAGCCAAGAAAGGCCTACTTTTGCGAGCTCTCTCCTGCAGAGCTTACTTAACGGAAGAGCTGTGGGGAGGGAGGCTTGATGTTCTCGGGCAGTGTGGGAAGCCTAGCTGTAAACGTGCTGCCAGCGACCATGGTCCCTGAAAACGGACTTCCCAACTAACACTTCCCAGCCCAAGGTGACTGTCAGCTTGAAGGCGGCCGAGCAGACGGTCTTCCTTGGACGGAGAAAATGCAGCCCCAGAGACTGGGTTTTTAGGCCTCGTTCGCAAAGCAAGTGTGGGGCTCTGCAGACGCCAGTACAAGAGGGCTGCAAACAGGTCCTCACTTCCCGAGCCAAGAAAGGCCTACTTTTGCGAGCTCTCTCCTGCTGAGCAAACGTGACAGAAGGGCTGTGTGGAGGGAACCTTGATGTTCTGGGCAGTGTGGGAGCCCTAGGCATACACGTGCACCCAGCGGCCATTGCCCGTGAAAACTGACTTCCCAACTAGCACTTCCCAGCCCGATGTGACTTTCAGCCAGAAGGCTGCCGGGTATGCTCTCTTCCTTGGAGGGAGGAAAGGCAGCCCCTGAGAGAGCGTTTTCATGCCCCCCTCATGCAGGCATCGTGGGGCTCTTGAGAGGCCCGACCCATAGTGCTGAGAGCAGGTCCTCATTTCCGAGTCAAGAAAGGCATAGTCTCGCGAGCTCTCTCCTGCTGCGCAAACGTGACGGAAGGGCTGTGTGGAGGGAACCTTGATGTTCTGGGCAGTGTGGGAGCCCTAGGCATACACGTGCACCCAGCGGCCATTGCCCCTGAAAACTGACTTCCCTACTAGCATTTCTGAGGCCAATGTGACTGTCAGCTAGAAGGCGGCCAAGCAGGCTGTCTTCCTTGAAGGGAGGAAAGGGAGCCCCAGAGAGAACGTTTTCATGCCTCCTGCGCGCTGGCAGCGTGGGGCTCTTGAGTTGCCCGACCCATAGGGATTCAAGCAGGGCCTCACTTCCCGAGCCAAGAAAGGCCTAGTCTCGCGAGCTCTCTCCTGCAGAACAAACTTGTTGGAAGAGCTGTGTGGAGGGAGCCTTGGTGTTCCCGGGAAGTGTGGGAGGCCTAGCTGTAAACATGCAGCCGGGGCCATGGCCCCTGCAAACTGACTTCCCAGGTAGCACTTCCCAGCCCAATGTGACTGTCAGCTTGAAGGCGGCCAAGCAGGCTGTCTTCCTTGGAGGGAGGAAAGGCAGCCCCAGAGACTGTGTTTTTATGCCTCCCTCGCACAGCAAGTGTGGGGTTCTACCGACGCCAGTACAAGAGGCCTGCAAACAGGTCCTCACTTCCCGAGCCAGGAAAGGCCTAGTTACGTGAGCTCTCTCCTGCCGAGCTAAGGTGACGTAAGATCTGTGTGGAGGGAACCTTGATGTTCTGGGCAGTGTGGGAGCACTAAGCACACACGTGCACCCTGCGGCCATTGCCCCTGAAAACAGTCTTCCCAAATAGCACTTCCAAGCGCGATGTGACTTTCAGCCACAAGGCGGCCTGGTAAGCTCTCTTCCTTGGAGGGAGGAAAGGCAGCCCCAGAGAGAGCGTTTGCATGCCTCCGGCGCGCAGGCAACGTGGGGCTCTTGAGAGGCCCGACCCATAGTGCTGCCAGCAGGTCATCATTTCCCGAGTCAAGAAAGGCCTAGTCTCGGGAGCTCTCTCCTGCTGAGCAAGCATGACGGAAGGGCTGTGAGGAGGGAGCCTTGATGTTCTGGGCAGTGTGGGAGTCGTAGGCATACACGTGCACCCAGCGGCCATTGGCCTTGTAAACTGACTTCCGAACTAGCACTTCTCAGATCAATGTGACTGTCAGCTTGAAAGCGGCCGAGCAGGCTGTCTTACTTGGAGGGAGGAAAGGCGGCCCCAGATACTGTGTTTGTATGCCTCCCTCGCACAGCAAGTGTGGGGCTCGGCCGACGCGAGTACAAGAGGCCTGCAAACAGGTCCTCACTTCCCGAGCCAGGAAAGGCCTACTTTCGCGAGCTCTCTCCTGCTGAGCAAACGTGACGGAAGGGCTGTGTGGAGGGAGCCTTGATGTTCCCGGGCAGTGTGGGAAGCCTAGCTGTACACGTGCAGCCAGCGGCGATGGCCCCTGCAAACTGACTTCCCAGGTAGCACTTCCCAGCACAATGTGACTGTCAGCTTGAAGGCGGCCGAGCAGGCTGTCTTCCTTGGAGGGAAAAAAGGCAGCCCCAAAGACTGGGTTTTTAGGCCTCTCTATCACAGCAAGTGTGGGGCTCTGCAGACGCCAGTACAAGAAGCCTGCAAACAGGTCCTCACTTCCCCAGCCAAGAAAGGCCCACTTTCGCGAGCTCTCTCCTGCTGAGCAAACGTGACAGAAGGGCTGTGTGGAGGGAACCTTGATGTTCTGGGCAGTGTGGGAGCCCTAGGCATACACGTGCACCCAGCGGCATTGCCCGTGAAAACTGACTTCCCAACTAGCACTTCCCAGCCCGATGTGACTTTCAGGCAGAAGGCGGCCGGGTAGGCTCTCTTCCTTGGAGGGAGGAAAGGCAGCCCCTGAGAGAGCGTTTTCATGCCCCCCGCATGCAGGCATCGTGGGGCTCTTGAGAGGCCCGACCCATAGTGCTGAGAGCAGGTCCTCATTTCCGAGTCAAGAAAGGCATAGTCTCGCGAGCTCTCTCCTGCTGAGCAAACGTGAGGGAAGGGCTTTGTGGAGGGAACCTTGATGTTCTGGGCAGTGTGGGAGCCATAGGCATACACGTGCACCCAGCGGCCATTGCCCCTGAAAACTGACTTCCCTACTAGCATTTCTCAGGCCAATGTGACTGTCAGCTTGAAGGCGGCCAAGCAGGCTGCCTTCCTTGGAGGGAGGAAAGGCAGCCCCAGATATTGTGTTTGTATGCCTCCCTCGCACAGCAAGTGTGGGGCTCGGCAGACGCGAGTACAAGAGGCCTGCAAACAGGTCCTCACTTCCCGAGCCAGGAAAGGCCTACTTTCGCGAGCTCTCTCCTGCTGAGCAAACGTGACGGAAGGGCTGTGTGGAGGGAGCCTTGGTGTTCCCGGGAAGTGTGGGAGGCCTAGCTGTAAACATGCAGCCGGGGCCATGGCCCCTGCAAACTGACTTCCCAGGTAGCACTTCCCAGCCCAATGTGACTGTCAGCTTGAAGGCGGCCGAGCAGGCTGTCTTCCTTGGAGGGAGGAAAGGCAGCCCCAGAGACTGTGTTTTTATGCCTCCCTCGCACAGCAAGTGTGGGGTTCTACCGACGCCAGTACAAGAGGCCTGCAAACAGGTCCTCACTTCCCGAGCCAGGAAAGGCCTAGTTACGTGAGCTCTCTCCTGCCGAGCTAAGGTGACGTAAGATCTGTGTGGAGGGAACCTTGATGTTCTCGGCAGTGTGGGAGCACTAAGCATACACGTGCACCCTGCGGCCATTGCCCCTGAAAACAGTCTTCCCAAATAGCACTTCCAAGCGCGATGTGACTTTCAGCCACAAGGCGGCCTGGTAAGCTCTCTTCCTTGGAGGGAGGAAAGGCAGCCCCAGAGAGAGCGTTTTCATGCCTCCGGCGCGCAGGCAACGTGGGGCTCTTGAGAGGCCCGACCCATAGTGCTGCCAGCAGGTCATCATTTCCCGAGTCAAGAAAGGCCTAGTCTCGGGAGCTCTCTCCTGCTGAGCAAGCATGACGGAAGGGCTGTGAGGAGGGAGCCTTGATGTTCTGGGCAGTGTGGGAGTCGTAGGCATACACGTGCACCCAGCGGCCATTGGCCCTGTAAACTGACTTCCGAACTAGCACTTCTCAGATCAATGTGACTGTCAGCTTGAAAGCGGCCGAGCAGGCTGTCTTACTTGGAGGGAGGAAAGGCGGCCCCAGATACTGTGTTTGTATGCCTCCCTCGCACAGCAAGTGTGGGGCTCGGCAGACGCGAGTACAAGAGGCCTGCAAACAGGTCCTCACTTCCCGAGCCAGGAAAGGCCTACTTTCGCGAGCTCTCTCCTGCTGAGCAAACGTGACGGAAGGGCTGTGTGGAGGGAGCCTTGATGTTCCCGGGCAGTGTGGGAAGCCTAGCTGTAAACGTGCAGCCAGCGGCGATGTCCCCTGAAAACTGACTTCCCAGGTAGCAATTCCCAGCCCAAGGTGCCTGTCAGATTGAAGGCGGCCGAGCAGGCTGTCATCCTTGGAGGGAGGAAAGGAAGCCCCAGAGATTGGGTTTTTACGCCTCGCTCGCACAGCAAGTGTGGGGCTCTGCAGACGCCCGTAAAAGAGGACAGCAAACAGGTCCTCACTTCCCGAGCCAAGAAAGGCCTACTTTTGCGAGCTCTCTCCTGAAGAGCTTACGTGACGGAAGAGCTGTGGGGAGGGAGGCTTGATGTTCCCGGGCAGTGTGGGAAGCCTAGCTGTACACGTGCAGCCAGCGGCGATGGCCCCTGCAAACTGACTTCCCAGGTAGCACTTCCCAGCACAATGTGACTGTCAGCTTGAAGGCGGCCGAGCAGGCTGTCTTCCTTGGAGGGAGAAAAGGCAGCCCCAAAGACTGGGTTTTTAGGCCTCTCTCGCACAGCAAGTGTGGGGCTCAGCAGACGCCAGTACAAGAAGCCTGCAAACAGGTCCTCACTTCCCCAGCCAAGAAAGGCCCACTTTCGCGAGCTCTCTCCTGCTGAGCAAACGTGACAGAAGGGCTGTGTGGAGGGAACCTTGATGTTCTGGGCAGTGTGGGAGCCCTAGGCATACACGTGCACCCAGCGACATTGCCCGTGAAAACTGACTTCCCAACTAGCACTTCCCAGCCCGATGTGACTTTCAGGCAGAAGGCGGCCGGGTAGGCTCTCTTCCTTGGAGGGAGGAAAGGCAGCCCCTGAGAGAGCGTTTTCATGCCCCCCGCATGCAGGCATCGTGGGGCTCTTGAGAGGCCCGACCCATAGTGCTGAGAGCAGGTCCTCATTTCCGAGTCAAGAAAGGCATAGTCTCGCGAGCTCTCTCCTGCTGAGCAAACGTGACGGAAGGGCTTTGTGGACGGAACCTTGATGTTCTGGGCAGTGTGGGAGCCCTAGGCATACACGTGCACCCAGCGGCCATTGCCCCTGAAAACTGACTTCCCTACTAGCATTTCTCAGGCCAATGTGACTGTCAGCTTGAAGGCGGCCAAGCAGGCTGCCTTCCTTGGAGGGAGGAAAGGCAGCCCCAGATATTGTGTTTGTATGCCTCCCTCGCACAGCAAGTGTGGGGCTCGGCAGACGCGAGTACAAGAGGCCTGCAAACAGGTCCTCACTTCCCGAGCCAGGAAAGGCCTACTTTCGCGAGCTCTCTCCTGCTGAGCAAACGTGACGGAAGGGCTGTGTGGAGGGAGCCTTGGTGTTCCCGGGAAGTGTGGGAGGCCTAGCTGTAAACATGCAGCCGGGGCCATGGCCCCTGCAAACTGACTTCCCAGGTAGCACTTCCCAGCCCAATGTGACTGTCAGCTTGAAGGCGGCCGAGCAGGCTGTCTTCCTTGGAGGGAGGAAAGGCAGCCCCAGAGACTGTGTTTTTATGCCTCCCTCGCACAGCAAGTGTGGGGTTCTACCGACGCCAGTACAAGAGGCCTGCAAACAGGTCCTCACTTCCCGAGCCAGGAAAGGCCTAGTTACGTGAGCTCTCTCCTGCCGAGCTAAGGTGACGTAAGATCTGTGTGGAGGGAACCTTGATGTTCTGGGCAGTGTGGGAGTCCTAGGCATACACGTGCACCCTGCGGCCATTGGCCCTGTAAACTGACTTCCGAACTAGCACTTCTCAGATCAATGTGACTGTCAGCTTGAAAGCGGCCGAGCAGGCTGTCTTACTTGGAGGGAGGAAAGGCAGCCCCAGATACTGTGTTTGTATGCCTCCCTCGCACAGCAAGTGTGGGGCTCGGCAGACGCGAGTACAAGAGGCCTGCAAACAGGTCCTCACTTCCCGAGCCAGGAAAGGCCTACTTTCGCGAGCTCTCTCCTGCTGAGGAAACGTGACGGAAGGGCTGTGTGGAGGGAGCCTTGATGTTCCCGGGCAGTGTGGGAAGCATAGCTGTACACGTGCAGCCAGCGGCGATGGCCCCTGCAAACTGACTTCCCAGGTAGCACTTCCCAGCACAATGTGACTGTCAGCTTGAAGGCGGCCGAGCAGGCTGTCTTCCTTGGAGGGAGAAAAGGCAGCCCCAGAGACTGGGTTTTTAGGCCTCGTTCGCACAGCAAGTGTGGGGCGCTGCAGACGCCAGTACAAGAGGCCTGCAAAACAGGTCCTCACTTCCCGAGCCAGGAAAGGCCTAGTCTCGAGAGCTCTCTCCTGCAGAGCTAACGTGACGGAAGAGCTGTTTGGGGGGAGCCTTGATGTTCCCGGGCAGTGTGGGAAGCCTAGCTGTAAACGTGCAGCCAGCGGCCATGGCCCCTGCAAACTTTCTTCCCAGGTAGCACTTCCCAGCACAATGTGACTGTCAGCTTAAAGGCGGCCGAGCAGCCTGTCTTCCTTGCAAGGAGGAAAGGCAGCCCCAAAGACTAGGTTTTTAGGCCTTGCTCGCACAGCAGGTGTTGGGCTCTGCAGATGCCAGTACAAGAGGCCTGCAAACAGGTCCTCACTTCCCGAGCCAAGAACGGCCTAGTTTCGCGATCTCTCTCCTGCAGAGCTAACGTGAGGGAAGAGCTGTGTGGAGGGAACCTTGATGTTCTGGGCAGTGTGGGAGCCCTAGGCATACACGCGCACCCAGCGGCCATTGCCCCTGCAAACTGACTTCCCAGGTAGCACTTCCCAGCACAATGTGACTTTCAGCTTGAAGGCGGCAAAGCAGGCGGTGTTCCTTGGAGGGAGGAAAGGCAGAACCAGAGACTGTGTTTTTAGGCCTCCCTCGCACAGCAAGTGTTGGGCTCTGCAGACGCCCGTACAAGAGGACTGCAACCAGGTCCTCACTTCCCGAGCCAAGAAAGGCCTACTTTCGTGAGCTCTTTACTGCAGAGCTAACGTGAGGGAAGAGCTGTGTGGAGGGAACCTTGATGTTCTGGGCAGTGTGGGAGCCCCAGGCATACACGTGCACCCAGCGGCCATTGCCCGTGAAAACTGACTTCCCAACTAGCAATTCCCAGCCCGATGTGACTTTCAGCCAGAAGGAGGACGGGTAGGCTCTCTTCCTTGGAGGGAGTAATGGCATCCCCAGAGAGAGTGTTTTCATGCCTTCAGCGTGCAGGCAACGTGGTGCTCTTGAGAGGCCCGACCCATAGGGCTGCGAGCAGGGCCTCACTTCCCGAGTCAAGAAAGGCCTAGTCTCGCGAGCTCCCTCCTGCAGAGCACACGTGACGGAAGAGCTGTGTGGAGGGAGCCTTGATGTTCCCGGGCAGTGTGGGAGGCCTAGCTGTAAACGTGCTGCCAGCGACCATGGTCCCTGAAAACGGACTTCCCAACTAACACTTCCCAGCCCAAGGTGACTGTCAGCTTGAAGGCGGCCGAGCAGACGGTCTTCCTTGGACGGAGAAAAGGCAGCCCCAGAGACTGGGTTTTTAGGCCTCGTTCGCACAGCAAGTGTGGGGCGCTGCAGACGCCAGTACAAGAGGCCTGCAAACAGGTCCTCACTTCCCGAGCCAAGAAAGGCCTAGTTTCGCGATCTCTCTCCTGCAGAGCTAACGTGAGGGAAGAGCTGTGTGGAGGGAACCTTGATGTTCTGGGCAGTGTGGGAGCCCTAGGCATACACGTGCACCCAGCGGCCATTGCCCCTGCAAACTGACTTCCCAGGTAGCACTTCCCAGCACAATGTGACTTTCAGCTTGAAGGCGGCAAAGCAGGCGGTGTTCCTTGGAGGGAGGAAAGGCAGAACCAGAGACTGTGTTTTTAGGCCTCCCTCGCACAGCAAGTGTTGGGCTCTGCAGACGCCCGTAAAAGAGGACTGCAACCAGGTCCTCACTTCCCGAGCCAAGAAAGGCCTACTTTTGCGAGCTCTCTCCTGCAGAGCTTACGTGACGGAAGAGCTGTGGGGAGGGAGGCTTGATGTTCTTGGGCAGTGTGGGAAGCCTAGCTGTAAACGTGCTGCCAGCGACCATGGTCCCTGAAAACGGACTTCCCAACTAACACTTCCCAGCCCAAGGTGACTGTCAGCTTGAAGGCGGCCGAGCAGACGGTCTTCCTTGGACGGAGAAAATGCAGCCCCAGAGACTGGGTTTTTAGGCCTCGTTCGCACAGCAAGTGTGGGGCTCTGCAGACGCCAGTACAAGAGGACTGCAAACAGGTCCTCACTTCCCGAGCCAAGAAAGGCCTACTTTTGCGAGCTCTCTCCTGCTGAGCAAACGTGACAGAAGGGCTGTGTGGAGGGAACCTTGATGTTCTGGGCAGTGTGGGAGCCCTAGGCATACACGTGCACCCAGCGGCCATTGCCCGTGAAAACTGACTTCCCAACTAGCACTTCCCAGCCCGATGTGACTTTCAGCCAGAAGGCTGCCGGGTAGGCTCTCTTCCTTGGAGGGAGGAAAGGCAGCCCCTGAGAGAGCGTTTTCATGCCCCCCTCATGCAGGCATCGTGGGGCTCTTGAGAGGCCCGACCCATAGTGCTGAGAGCAGGTCCTCATTTCCGAGTCAAGAAAGGCATAGTCTCGCGAGCTCTCTCCTGCTGAGCAAACGTGACGGAAGGGCTGTGTGGAGGGAACCTTGATGTTCTGGGCAGTGTGGGAGCCCTAGGCATACACGTGCACCCAGCGGCCATTGCCCCTGAAAACTGACTTCCCTACTAGCATTTCTCAGGCCAATGTGACTGTCAGCTTGAAGGCGGCCAAGCAGGCTGCCTTCCTTGGAGGGAGGAAAGGCAGCCCCAGATATTGTGTTTGTATGCCTCCCTCGCACAGCAAGTGTGGGGCTCGGCAGACGCGAGTACAAGAGGCCTGCAAACAGGTCCTCACTTCCCGAGCCAGGAAAGGCCTACTTTCGCGAGCTCTCTCCTGCTGAGCAAACGTGACGGAAGGGCTGTGTGGAGGGAGCCTTGGTGTTCCCGGGAAGTGTGGGAGGCCTAGCTGTAAACATGCAGCCGGGGCCATGGCCCCTGCAAACTGACTTCCCAGGTAGCACTTCCCAGCCCAATGTGACTGTCAGCTTGAAGGCGGCCGAGCAGGCTGTCTTCCTTGGAGGGAGGAAAGGCAGCCCCAGAGACTGTGTTTTTATGCCTCCCTCGCACAGCAAGTGTGGGGTTCTACCGACGCCAGTACAAGAGGCCTGCAAACAGGTCCTCACTTTCCGAGCCAGGAAAGGCCTAGTTACGTGAGCTCTCTCCTGCCGAGCTAAGGTGACGTAAGATCTGTGTGGAGGGAACCTTGATGTTCTCGGCAGTGTGGGAGCACTAAGCATACACGTGCACCCTGCGGCCATTGCCCCTGAAAACAGTCTTCCCAAATAGCACTTCCAAGCGCGATGTGACTTTCAGCCACAAGGCGGCCTGGTAAGCTCTCTTCCTTGGAGGGAGGAAAGGCAGCCCCAGAGAGAGCGTTTTCATGCCTCCGGCGGGCAGGCAACGTGGGGCTCTTGAGAGGCCCGACCCATAGTGCTGCCAGCAGGTCATCATTTCCCGAGTCAAGAAAGGCCTAGTCTCGGGAGCTCTCTCCTGCTGAGCAAGCATGACGGAAGGGCTGTGAGGAGGGAGCCTTGATGTTCTGGGCAGTGTGGGAGTCGTAGGCATACACGTGCACCCAGCGGCCATTGGCCCTGTAAACTGACTTCCGAACTAGCACTTCTCAGATCAATGTGACTGTCAGCTTGAAAGCGGCCGAGCAGGCTGTCTTACTTGGAGGGAGGAAAGGCGGCCCCAGATACTGTGTTTGTATGCCTCCCTCGCACAGCAAGTGTGGGGCTCGGCAGACGCGAGTACAAGAGGCCTGCAAACAGGTCCTCACTTCCCGAGCCAGGAAAGGCCTACTTTCGCGAGCTCTCTCCTGCTGAGCAAACGTGACGGAAGGGCTGTGTGGAGGGAGCCTTGATGTTCCCGGGCAGTGTGGGAAGCCTAGCTGTAAACGTGCAGCCAGCGGCGATGGCCCCTGAAAACTGACTTCCCAGGTAGCAATTCCCAGCCCAAGGTGCCTGTCAGATTGAAGGCGGCCGAGCAGGCTGTCATCCTTGGAGGGAGGAAAGGAAGCCCCAGAGATTGGGTTTTTACGCCTCGCTCGCACAGCAAGTGTGGGGCTCTGCAGACGCCCGTAAAAGAGGACAGCAAACAGGTCCTCACTTCCCGAGCCAAGAAAGGCCTACTTTTGCGAGCTCTCTCCTGAAGAGCTTACGTGACGGAAGAGCTGTGGGGAGGGAGGCTTGATGTTCCCGGGCAGTGTGGGAAGCCTAGCTGTAAACGTGCAGCCAGCGGCGATGGCCCCTGCAAACTGACTTCCCAGGTAGCACTTCCCAGCACAATGTGACTGTCAGCTTGAAGGCGGCCGAGCAGGCTGTCTTCCTTGGAGGGAGAAAAGGCAGCCCCAAAGACTGGGTTTTTAGGCCTCTCTCGCACAGCAAGTGTGGGGCTCTGCAGACGCCAGTACAAGAAGCCTGCAAACAGGTCCTCACTTCCCCAGCCAAGAAAGGCCCACTTTCGCGAGCTCTCTCCTGCTGAGCAAACGTGACAGAAGGGCTGTGTGGAGGGAACCTTGATGTTCTGGGCAGTGTGGGAGCCCTAGGCATACACGTGCACCCAGCGACATTGCCCGTGAAAACTGACTTCCCAACTAGCACTTCCCAGCCCGATGTGACTTTCAGGCAGAAGGCGGCCGGGTAGGCTCTCTTCCTTGGAGGGAGGAAAGGCAGCCCCTGAGAGAGCGTTTTCATGCCCCCCGCATGCAGGCATCGTGGGGCTCTTGAGAGGCCCGACCCTTAGTGCTGAGAGCAGGTCCTCATTTCCGAGTCAAGAAAGGCATAGTCTCGCGAGCTCTCTCCTGCTGAGCAAACGTGAAGGAAGGGCTGTGTGGAGGGAACCTTGATGTTCTAGGCAGTGTGGGAGCCCTAGGCATACACGTGCACCCTTCGGCCATTGGCCCTGTAAACTGACTTCCGAACTAGCACTTCTCAGATCAATGTGACTGTCAGCTTGAAAGCGGCCGAGCAGGCTGTCTTACTTGGAGGGAGGAAAGGCAGCCCCAGATACTGTGTTTGTATGCCTCCCTCGCACAGCAAGTGTGGGGCTCGGCAGACGCGAGTACAAGAGGCCTGCAAACAGGTCCTCACTTCCCGAGCCAGGAAAGGCCTACTTTCGCGAGCGCTCTCCTGCTGAGCAAACGTGACGGAAGGGCTGTGTGGAGGGAGCCTTGATGTTCCCGGGCAGTGTGGGAAGCATAGCTGTACACGTGCAGCCAGCGGCGATGGCCCCTGCAAACTGACTTCCCAGGTAGCACTTCCCAGCCCAATGTGACTGTCAGCTTGAAGGCGGCCGAGCAGGCTGTCTTCCTTGGAGGGAGGAAAGGCAGCCCCAGAGACTGTGTTTTTATGCCTCCCTCGCACAGCAAGTGTGGGGTTCTACCGACGCCAGTACAAGAGGCCTGCAAACAGGTCCTCACTTCCCGAGCCAGGAAAGGCCTAGTTACGTGAGCTCTCTCCTGCCGAGCTAAGGTGACGTAAGATCTGTGTGGAGGGAACCTTGATGTTCTGGGCAGTGTGGGAGTCCTAGGCATACACGTGCACCCTGCGGCCATTGGCCCTGTAAACTGACTTCCGAACTAGCACTTCTCAGATCAATGTGACTGTCAGCTTGAAAGCGGCCGAGCAGGCTGTCTTACTTGGAGGGAGGAAAGGCAGCCCCAGATACTGTGTTTGTATGCCTCCCTCGCACAGCAAGTGTGGGGCTCGGCAGACGCGAGTACAAGAGGCCTGCAAACAGGTCCTCACTTCCCGAGCCAGGAAAGGCCTACTTTCGCGAGCTCTCTCCTGCTGAGGAAACGTGACGGAAGGGCTGTGTGGAGGGAGCCTTGATGTTCCCGGGCAGTGTGGGAAGCATAGCTGTACACGTGCAGCCAGCGGCGATGGCCCCTGCAAACTGACTTCCCAGGTAGCACTTCCCAGCACAATGTGACTGTCAGCTTGAAGGCGGCCGAGCAGGCTGTCTTCCTTGGAGGGAGAAAAGGCAGCCCCAGAGACTGGGTTTTTAGGCCTCGTTCGCACAGCAAGTGTGGGGCGCTGCAGACGCCAGTACAAGAGGCCTGCAAAACAGGTCCTCACTTCCCGAGCCAGGAAAGGCCTAGTCTCGAGAGCTCTCTCCTGCAGAGCTAACGTGACGGAAGAGCTGTTTGGGGGGAGCCTTGATGTTCCCGGGCAGTGTGGGAAGCCTAGCTGTAAACGTGCAGCCAGCGGCCATGGCCCCTGCAAACTTTCTTCCCAGGTAGCACTTCCCAGCACAATGTGACTGTCAGCTTAAAGGCGGCCGAGCAGCCTGTCTTCCTTGCAAGGAGGAAAGGCAGCCCCAAAGACTAGGTTTTTAGGCCTTGCTCGCACAGCAGGTGTTGGGCTCTGCAGATGCCAGTACAAGAGGCCTGCAAACAGGTCCTCACTTCCCGAGCCAAGAACGGCCTAGTTTCGCGATCTCTCTCCTGCAGAGCTAACGTGAGGGAAGAGCTGTGTGGAGGGAACCTTGATGTTCTGGGCAGTGTGGGAGCCCTAGGCATACACGCGCACCCAGCGGCCATTGCCCCTGCAAACTGACTTCCCAGGTAGCACTTCCCAGCACAATGTGACTTTCAGCTTGAAGGCGGCAAAGCAGGCGGTGTTCCTTGGAGGGAGGAAAGGCAGAACCAGAGACTGTGTTTTTAGGCCTCCCTCGCACAGCAAGTGTTGGGCTCTGCAGACGCCCGTACAAGAGGACTGCAACCAGGTCCTCACTTCCCGAGCCAAGAAAGGCCTACTTTCGTGAGCTCTTTACTGCAGAGCTAACGTGAGGGAAGAGCTGTGTGGAGGGAACCTTGATGTTCTGGGCAGTGTGGGAGCCCCAGGCATACACGTGCACCCAGCGGCCATTGCCCGTGAAAACTGACTTCCCAACTAGCAATTCCCAGCCCGATGTGACTTTCAGCCAGAAGGAGGACGGGTAGGCTCTCTTCCTTGGAGGGAGTAATGGCATCCCCAGAGAGAGTGTTTTCATGCCTTCAGCGTGCAGGCAACGTGGTGCTCTTGAGAGGCCCGACCCATAGGGCTGCGAGCAGGGCCTCACTTCCCGAGTCAAGAAAGGCCTAGTCTCGCGAGCTCCCTCCTGCAGAGCACACGTGACGGAAGAGCTGTGTGGAGGGAGCCTTGATGTTCCCGGGCAGTGTGGGAGGCCTAGCTGTAAACGTGCTGCCAGCGACCATGGTCCCTGAAAACGGACTTCCCAACTAACACTTCCCAGCCCAAGGTGACTGTCAGCTTGAAGGCGGCCGAGCAGACGGTCTTCCTTGGACGGAGAAAAGGCAGCCCCAGAGACTGGGTTTTTAGGCCTCGTTCGCACAGCAAGTGTGGGGCGCTGCAGACGCCAGTACAAGAGGCCTGCAAACAGGTCCTCACTTCCCGAGCCAAGAAAGGCCTAGTTTCGCGATCTCTCTCCTGCAGAGCTAACGTGAGGGAAGAGCTGTGTGGAGGGAACCTTGATGTTCTGGGCAGTGTGGGAGCCCTAGGCATACACGTGCACCCAGCGGCCATTGCCCCTGCAAACTGACTTCCCAGGTAGCACTTCCCAGCACAATGTGACTTTCAGCTTGAAGGCGGCAAAGCAGGCGGTGTTCCTTGGAGGGAGGAAAGGCAGAACCAGAGACTGTGTTTTTAGGCCTCCCTCGCACAGCAAGTGTTGGGCTCTGCAGACGCCCGTAAAAGAGGACTGCAACCAGGTCCTCACTTCCCGAGCCAAGAAAGGCCTACTTTTGCGAGCTCTCTCCTGCAGAGCTTACGTGACGGAAGAGCTGTGGGGAGGGAGGCTTGATGTTCTTGGGCAGTGTGGGAAGCCTAGCTGTAAACGTGCTGCCAGCGACCATGGTCCCTGAAAACGGACTTCCCAACTAACACTTCCCAGCCCAAGGTGACTGTCAGCTTGAAGGCGGCCGAGCAGACGGTCTTCCTTGGACGGAGAAAATGCAGCCCCAGAGACTGGGTTTTTAGGCCTCGTTCGCACAGCAAGTGTGGGGCTCTGCAGACGCCAGTACAAGAGGACTGCAAACAGGTCCTCACTTCCCGAGCCAAGAAAGGCCTACTTTTGCGAGCTCTCTCCTGCTGAGCAAACGTGACAGAAGGGCTGTGTGGAGGGAACCTTGATGTTCTGGGCAGTGTGGGAGCCCTAGGCATACACGTGCACCCAGCGGCCATTGCCCGTGAAAACTGACTTCCCAACTAGCACTTCCCAGCCCGATGTGACTTTCAGCCAGAAGGCTGCCGGGTAGGCTCTCTTCCTTGGAGGGAGGAAAGGCAGCCCCTGAGAGAGCGTTTTCATGCCCCCCTCATGCAGGCATCGTGGGGCTCTTGAGAGGCCCGACCCATAGTGCTGAGAGCAGGTCCTCATTTCCGAGTCAAGAAAGGCATAGTCTCGCGAGCTCTCTCCTGCTGAGCAAACGTGACGGAAGGGCTGTGTGGAGGGAACCTTGATGTTCTGGGCAGTGTGGGAGCCCTAGGCATACACGTGCACCCAGCGGCCATTGCCCCTGAAAACTGACTTCCCTACTAGCATTTCTCAGGCCAATGTGACTGTCAGCTTGAAGGCGGCCAAGCAGGCTGCCTTCCTTGGAGGGAGGAAAGGCAGCCCCAGATATTGTGTTTGTATGCCTCCCTCGCACAGCAAGTGTGGGGCTCGGCAGACGCGAGTACAAGAGGCCTGCAAACAGGTCCTCACTTCCCGAGCCAGGAAAGGCCTACTTTCGCGAGCTCTCTCCTGCTGAGCAAACGTGACGGAAGGGCTGTGTGGAGGGAGCCTTGGTGTTCCCGGGAAGTGTGGGAGGCCTAGCTGTAAACATGCAGCCGGGGCCATGGCCCCTGCAAACTGACTTCCCAGGTAGCACTTCCCAGCCCAATGTGACTGTCAGCTTGAAGGCGGCCGAGCAGGCTGTCTTCCTTGGAGGGAGGAAAGGCAGCCTCAGAGACTGTGTTTTTATGCCTCCCTCGCACAGCAAGTGTGGGGTTCTACCGACGCCAGTACAAGAGGCCTGCAAACAGGTCCTCACTTTCCGAGCCAGGAAAGGCCTAGTTACGTGAGCTCTCTCCTGCCGAGCTAAGGTGACGTAAGATCTGTGTGGAGGGAACCTTGATGTTCTCGGCAGTGTGGGAGCACTAAGCATACACGTGCACCCTGCGGCCATTGCCCCTGAAAACAGTCTTCCCAAATAGCACTTCCAAGCGCGATGTGACTTTCAGCCACAAGGCGGCCTGGTAAGCTCTCTTCCTTGGAGGGAGGAAAGGCAGCCCCAGAGAGAGCGTTTTCATGCCTCCGGCGCGCAGGCAACGTGGGGCTCTTGAGAGGCCCGACCCATAGTGCTGCCAGCAGGTCATCATTTCCCGAGTCAAGAAAGGCCTAGTCTCGGGAGCTCTCTCCTGCTGAGCAAGCATGACGGAAGGGCTGTGAGGAGGGAGCCTTGATGTTCTGGGCAGTGTGGGAGTCGTAGGCATACACGTGCACCCAGCGGCCATTGGCCCTGTAAACTGACTTCCGAACTAGCACTTCTCAGATCAATGTGACTGTCAGCTTGAAAGCGGCCGAGCAGGCTGTCTTACTTGGAGGGAGGAAAGGCGGCCCCAGATACTGTGTTTGTATGCCTCCCTCGCACAGCAAGTGTGGGGCTCGGCAGACGCGAGTACAAGAGGCCTGCAAACAGGTCCTCACTTCCCGAGCCAGGAAAGGCCTACTTTCGCGAGCTCTCTCCTGCTGAGCAAACGTGACGGAAGGGCTGTGTGGAGGGAGCCTTGATGTTCCCGGGCAGTGTGGGAAGCCTAGCTGTAAACGTGCAGCCAGCGGCGATGGCCCCTGAAAACTGACTTCCCAGGTAGCAATTCCCAGCCCAAGGTGCCTGTCAGATTGAAGGCGGCCGAGCAGGCTGTCATCCTTGGAGGGAGGAAAGGAAGCCCCAGAGATTGGGTTTTTACGCCTCGCTCGCACAGCAAGTGTGGGGCTCTGCAGACGCCCGTAAAAGAGGACAGCAAACAGGTCCTCACTTCCCGAGCCAAGAAAGGCCTACTTTTGCGAGCTCTCTCCTGAAGAGCTTACGTGACGGAAGAGCTGTGGGGAGGGAGGCTTGATGTTCCCGGGCAGTGTGGGAAGCCTAGCTGTAAACGTGCAGCCAGCGGCGATGGCCCCTGCAAACTGACTTCCCAGGTAGCACTTCCCAGCACAATGTGACTGTCAGCTTGAAGGCGGCCGAGCAGGCTGTCTTCCTTGGAGGGAGAAAAGGCAGCCCCAAAGACTGGGTTTTTAGGCCTCTCTCGCACAGCAAGTGTGGGGCTCTGCAGACGCCAGTACAAGAAGCCTGCAAACAGGTCCTCACTTCCCCAGCCAAGAAAGGCCCACTTTCGCGAGCTCTCTCCTGCTGAGCAAACGTGACAGAAGGGCTGTGTGGAGGGAACCTTGATGTTCTGGGCAGTGTGGGAGCCCTAGGCATACACGTGCACCCAGCGACATTGCCCGTGAAAACTGACTTCCCAACTAGCACTTCCCAGCCCGATGTGACTTTCAGGCAGAAGGCGGCCGGGTAGGCTCTCTTCCTTGGAGGGAGGAAAGGCAGCCCCTGAGAGAGCGTTTTCATGCCCCCCGCATGCAGGCATCGTGGGGCTCTTGAGAGGCCCGACCCTTAGTGCTGAGAGCAGGTCCTCATTTCCGAGTCAAGAAAGGCATAGTCTCGCGAGCTCTCTCCTGCTGAGCAAACGTGAAGGAAGGGCTGTGTGGAGGGAACCTTGATGTTCTAGGCAGTGTGGGAGCCCTAGGCATACACGTGCACCCTTCGGCCATTGGCCCTGTAAACTGACTTCCGAACTAGCACTTCTCAGATCAATGTGACTGTCAGCTTGAAAGCGGCCGAGCAGGCTGTCTTACTTGGAGGGAGGAAAGGCAGCCCCAGATACTGTGTTTGTATGCCTCCCTCGCACAGCAAGTGTGGGGCTCGGCAGACGCGAGTACAAGAGGCCTGCAAACAGGTCCTCACTTCCCGAGCCAGGAAAGGCCTACTTTCGCGAGCTCTCTCCTGCTGAGCAAACGTGACGGAAGGGCTGTGTGGAGGGAGCCTTGATGTTCCCGGGCAGTGTGGGAAGCATAGCTGTACACGTGCAGCCAGCGGCGATGGCCCCTGCAAACTGACTTCCCAGGTAGCACTTCCCAGCCCAATGTGACTGTCAGCTTGAAGGCGGCCGAGCAGGCTGTCTTCCTTGGAGGGAGGAAAGGCAGCCCCAGAGACTGTGTTTTTATGCCTCCCTCGCACAGCAAGTGTGGGGTTCTACCGACGCCAGTACAAGAGGCCTGCAAACAGGTCCTCACTTCCCGAGCCAGGAAAGGCCTAGTTACGTGAGCTCTCTCCTGCCGAGCTAAGGTGACGTAAGATCTGTGTGGAGGGAACCTTGATGTTCTGGGCAGTGTGGGAGTCCTAGGCATACACGTGCACCCTGCGGCCATTGGCCCTGTAAACTGACTTCCGAACTAGCACTTCTCAGATCAATGTGACTGTCAGCTTGAAAGCGGCCGAGCAGGCTGTCTTACTTGGAGGGAGGAAAGGCAGCCCCAGATACTGTGTTTGTATGCCTCCCTCGCACAGCAAGTGTGGGGCTCGGCAGACGCGAGTACAAGAGGCCTGCAAACAGGTCCTCACTTCCCGAGCCAGGAAAGGCCTACTTTCGCGAGCTCTCTCCTGCTGAGCAAACGTGACGGAAGGGCTGTGTGGAGGGAGCCTTGATGTTCCCGGGCAGTGTGGGAAGCATAGCTGTACACGTGCAGCCAGCGGCGATGGCCCCTGCAAACTGACTTCCCAGGTAGCACTTCCCAGCACAATGTGACTGTCAGCTTGAAGGCGGCCGAGCAGGCTGTCTTCCTTGGAGGGAGAAAAGGCAGCCCCAGAGACTGGGTTTTTAGGCCTCGTTCGCACAGCAAGTGTGGGGCGCTGCAGACGCCAGTACAAGAGGCCTGCAAAACAGGTCCTCACTTCCCGAGCCAGGAAAGGCCTAGTCTCGAGAGCTCTCTCCTGCAGAGCTAACGTGACGGAAGAGCTGTTTGGGGGGAGCCTTGATGTTCCCGGGCAGTGTGGGAAACCTAGCTGTAAACGTGCAGCCAGCGGCCATGGCCCCTGCAAACTTTCTTCCCAGGTAGCACTTCCCAGCACAATGTGACTGTCAGCTTAAAGGCGGCCGAGCAGCCTGTCTTCCTTGAAAGGAGGAAAGGCAGCCCCAAAGACTAGGTTTTTAGGCCTCACTCGCACAGCAGGTGTTGGGCTCTGCAGATGCCAGTACAAGAGGCCTGCAAACAGGTCCTCACTTCCCGAGCCAAGAACGGCCTAGTTTCGCGATCTCTCTCCTGCCGAGCTAACGTGAGGGAAGAGCTGTGTGGAGGGAACCTTGATGTTCTGGGCAGTGTGGGAGCCCTAGGCATACACGTGCACCCAGCGGCCATTGCCCCTGCAAACTGACTTCCCAGGTAGCACTTCCCAGCCCGATGTGACTTTCAGCCAGAAGGCGGCCGGGTAGGCTCTCTTCCTTGGAGGGAGGAAAGGCAGCCCCTGAGAGAGCGTTTTCATGCCCCCCGCATGCAGGCATCGTGGGGCTCTTGAGAGGCCCGACCCATAGTGCTGAGAGCAGGTCCTCATTTCCGAGTCAAGAAAGGCATAGTCTCGCGAGCTCTCTCCTGCTGAGCAAACGTGACGGAAGGGCTGTGTGGAGGGAACCTTGATGTTCTGGGCAGTGTGGGAGCCCTAGGCATACACGTGCACCCAGCGGCCATTGCCCCTGAAAACTGACTTCCCTACTAGCATTTCTCAGGCCAATGTGACTGTCAGCTTGAAGGCGGCCAAGCAGGCTGCCTTCCTTGGAGGGAGGAAAGGCAGCCCCAGAGAGAACGTTTTCATGCCTCCCGCGCGCTGGCAACATGGGGCTCTTGAGTTGCCCGACCCATAGGGATTCCAGCAGGGCCTCACTTCCCGAGCCAAGAAAGGCCTAGTCTCGCGAGCTCTCTCCTGCAGAACAAACTTGTTGGAAGAGCTGTGTCGAGGGAGCCTTGGTGTTCCCGGGAAGTGTGGGAGGCCTAGCTGTAAACATGCAGCCGGGGCCATGGCCCCTGCAAACTGACTTCCCAGGTAGCACTTCCCAGCCCAATGTGACTGTCAGCTTGAAGGCGGCCGAGCAGGTTGTCTTCCTTGGAGGGAGGAAAGGCAGCCCCAGAGACTGTGTTTTTATGCCTCCCTCGCACAGCAAGTGTGGGGCTCTGCCGACGCCAGTACAAGAGGCCTACAAACAGGTCCTCACTTTCCAAACCAAGAAAGGCCTAGTTTCCCGATCTCTCTCCTGGAGAGCTAACGTGACGGAAGAGCTGTGTGGAGGGAACCTTGATGTTCTGGGCAGTGTGGGAGCCCTAGGCATACACGTGCACCCAGCGTCCTTTGGCCCTGAAAAATGACTTCCCAAATAGCACTTCTCAGACCAATGTGACTGTCAGCTTGAAGGCGGCCAAGCAGGATGTCTTCCTTGGAGGGTGGAATGGCAGCCCCAGAGAGAGTGTTTTCATGCCTTCAGCGCGCAGGTAACGTGGGGCTCTTGAGAGGCACGACCCGTAGGGCTGCGAGCAGGGCCTCACTTCCCGAGTCAAGAAAGGCCTAGTCTCGCGAGTTCTCTCCTGCAGAGCAAACGTGACGGAAGAGCTGTGTGGAGGGAGCCTTGATGTTCCCGGGCACTGTGGGAGGCCTAGCTGTAAACGTGCTGCCAGCGACCATGGTCCCTGAAAACTGACTTCCCAACTAACACTTCCCAGCCCAAGGTGACTGTCAGCTTGAAGGCGGCCGAGCAGACGGTCTTCCTTGGACGGAGAAAAGGCAGCCCCAGAGACTGGGTTTTTAGGCCTCGTTCGTACAGCAAGGGTGGGGCGCTGCAGACGCCAGTACAAGAGGCCTGCAAACAGGTCCTCACTTCCCGAGCCAGGAAAGGCATACTTTCGCGATCTCTCTCCTGCAGAGCTAACGTGAGGGAAGAGCTGTGTGGAGGGAACCTTGATGTTCTGGGCAGTGTGGGAGCCCTAGGCATACACGTGCACCCAGCGGCCATTGCCCCTGCAAACTGACTTCCCAGGTAGCACTTCCCAGCACAATGTGACTTTCAGCTTGAAGGCGGCAAAGCAGGCGGTGTTCCTTGGAGGGAGGAAAGGCAGAACCAGAGACTGTGTTTTTAGGCCTCCCTCGCACAGCAAGTGTTGGGCTCTGCAGACGCCCGTACAAGAGGACTGCAACCAGGTCCTCACTTCCCGAGCCAAGAAAGGCCTACTTTCGTGAGCTCTTTACTGCAGAGCTAACGTGAGGGAAGAGCTGTGTGGAGGGAACCTTGATGTTCTGGGCAGTGTGGGAGCCCCAGGCATACACGTGCACCCAGCGGCCATTGCCCGTGAAAACTGACTTCCCAACTAGCAATTCCCAGCCCGATGTGACTTTCAGCCAGAAGGAGGACGGGTAGGCTCTCTTCCTTGGAGGGAGTAATGGCATCCCCAGAGAGAGTGTTTTCATGCCTTCAGCGTGCAGGTAACGTGGGGCTCTTGAGAGGCACGACCCGTAGGGCTGCGAGCAGGGCCTCACTTCCCGAGTCAAGAAAGGCCTAGTCTCGCGAGTTCTCTCCTGCAGAGCAAACGTGACGGAAGAGCTTTGTGGAGGGAGCCTTGATGTTCCCGGGCAGTGTGGGAGGCCTAGCTGTAAACGTGCTGCCAGCGACCATGGTCCCTGAAAACTGACTTCCCAACTAACACTTCCCAGCCCAAGGTGACTGTCAGCTTGAAGGCGGCCGAGCAGACGGTCTTCCTTGGACGGAGAAAAGGCAGCCCCAGAGACTGGGTTTTTAGGCCTCGTTCGCACAGCAAGTGTGGGGCGCTGCAGACGCCAGTACAAGAGGCCTGCAGACAGGTCCTCACTTCCCGAGCCAGGAAACGCCTAGTCTCGAGAGCTCTCTCCTGCAGAGCTAACGTGACGGAAGAGCTGTTTGGGGGGAGCCTTGATGTTCCCGGGCAGTGTGGGAAGCCTAGCTGTAAACGTGCAGCCTGCGGCCATGGCCCCTGCAAACTTTCTTCCCAGGTAGCACTTCCCAGCACAATGTGACTGTCAGCTTGAAGGCGGCCGAGCAGCCTGTCTTCCTTGGAGGGAGGAAAGGCAGCCCCAAAGACTAGGTTTTTAGGCCTCGCTCGCACAGCAGGTGTTGGGCTCTGCAGATGCCAGTACAAGAGGCCTGCAAACAGGTCCTCACTTCCCGAGCCAAGAAAGGCCTAGTTTCGCGATCTCTCTCCTGCAGAGCTAACGTGAGGGAAGAGCTGTGTGGAGGGAACCTTGATGTTCTGGGCAGTGTGGGAGCCCTAGGCATACACGTGCACCCAGCGGCCATTGCCCCTGCAAACTGACTTCCCAGGTAGCACTTCCCAGCACAATGTGACTTTCAGCTTGAAGGCGGCAAAGCAGGCGGTGTTCCTTGGAGGGAGGAAAGGCAGACCCACAGACTGTGTTTTTAGGCCTCCCTCGCACAGCAAGTGTTGGGCTCTGCAGACGCCCGAACAAGAGGACTGCAAACAGGTCCTCACTTCCCGAGCCAAGAAAGGCCTAGTTTCGTGAGCTCTTTACTGCAGAGCTAACGTGAGGGAAGAGCTGTGTGGAGGGAACCTTGATGTTCTCGGCAGTGTGGGAGCACTAAGCATACACATGCACCCTGCGGCCATTGCCCCTGAAAACAGTCTTCCCAAATAGCACTTCCAAGCGCGATGTGACTTTCAGCCACAAGGCGGCCTGGTAGGCTCTCTTCCTTGGAGGGAGGAAAGGCAGCCCCAGAGAGAGCGTTTTCATGCCTCCGGCGCGCAGGCAACGTGGGGCTCTTGAGAGGCCCGACCCATAGTGCTGCCAGCAGGTCATCATTTCCCGAGTCAAGAAAGGCCTAGTCTCGCGAGCTCTCTCCTGCTGAGCAAGCGTGACGGAAGGGCTGTGAGGAGGGAGCCTTGATGTTCCCGGGCAGTGTGGGAGGCCTAGCTGTAAACGTGCAGCCAGCAGCAATGGCCCCTTAAAACTGACTTCGCAAATAGCACTTCCCAGCCCAAGGTGACTGTCAGCTTGAAGGCGGCCAAGCAGGCGGTCTTCCTTGGAGGGAGGAAAGGCAGGCCCAGAGATTGGGTTTTTAGGCCTCGCTCGCACAGCAAGTGTGGGGCTCTGCAGACGCCCATACAAGAGGCCTGCAAACAGGTCCTCACTTCCCGAGTCAAGAAAGGCCTACTTTCGCGAGCTCTCTCCTGCTGAGCAAGCGTGACGGAAGGGCTGTGTGGAGGGAGCGTTGATGTTCTGGGCAGTGTGGGAGTCCTAGGCTTACACGTGCACCAAGCGGCCATTGGCCCTGTAAACTGACTTCCGAACTAGCACTTCTCAGATCAATGTGACTGTCAGCTTGAAAGCGGCCGAGCAGGCTGTCTTACTTGGAGGGAGGAAAGGCAGCCCCAGATACTGTGTTTGTATGCCTCCCTCGCACAGCCAGTGTGGGGCTCGGCAGACGCGAGTACAAGAGGCCTGCAAACAGGTCCTCACTTCCCGAGCCAGGAAAGGCCTACTTTCGCGAGCTCTCTCCTGCTGAGCAAACGTGACGGAAGGGCTGTGTGGAGGGAGCCTTGATGTTCCCAGGCAGTGTGGGAAGCCTAGCTGTAAACGTGCAGCCAGCGGCCATGGCCCCTACAAACTGACTTCCCAGGTAGCACTTCCCAGCACAATGTGGCTGTCAGCTTGAAGGCGGCCGAGCAGCCTGTCTTCATTGGAGGGAGGAAAGGCAGCCCCAAAGACTAGGTTTTTAGGCCTCGCTCGCACAGCAGGTGTTGGGCTCTGCAGATGCCAGTACAAGAGGCCTGCAAACAGGTCCTCACTTCCCGAGCCAAGAAAGGCCTAGTTTCGCGATCTCTCTCCTGCAGAGCTAACGTGAGGGAAGAGCTGTGTGGAGGGAACCTTGATGTTCTGGGCAGTGTGGGAGCCCTAGGCATACACGTGCACCCAGAGGCCATTGCCCCTGCAAACTGACTTCCCAGGTAGCACTTCCCAGCACAATGTGACTTTCAGCTTGAAGGCGGCAAAGCAGGCGGTGTTCCTTGGAGGGAGGAAAGGCAGACCCACAGACTGTGTTTTTAGGCCTCCCTCGCACAGCAAGTGTTGGGCTCTGCAGACGCCCGAACAAGAGGACTGCAAACAGGTCCTCACTTCCCGAGCCAAGAAAGGCCTAGTTTTGTGAGCTCTTTACTGCAGAGCTAATGTGAGGGAAGAGCTGTGTGGAGGGAACCTTGATGTTCTGGGCAGTGTGGGAGCCCCAGGCATACACGTGCACCCAGCGGCCATTGCCCGTGAAAACTGACTTCCCAACTAGCACTTCCCAGCCCGATGTGACTTTCAGCCAGAAGGAGGCCGGGTAGGCTCTCTTCCTTGGAGGGAGTAATGGCATCCCCAGAGAGAGTGTTTTCATGCCTTCAGCGTGCAGGCAACGTGGTGCTCTTGAGAGGCCCGACACATAGGACTGCGAGCAGGGCCTCACTTCCCGAGTCAAGAAAGGCCTAGTCACGCGAGCTCCCTCCTGCAGAGCACACGTGACGGAAGAGCTGTGTGGAGGGAGCCTTGATGTTCCCGGTCAGTGTGGGAGGCCTAGCTGTAAACGTGCAGCCAGCGGCCATGGTCCCTGAAAACTGACTTCGCAACTAACACTTCTCAGACCAATGTGACTGTCACCTTGAAGGCCGCCGAGCAGGCTGTCTTCCTTGGAGGGAGGAAAGGCAGCCCCAGAGATTGGGTTTTTAGGCCTCGCTCGCACAGCAAGTGTGGGGCTCTGCAGACGCCCATACAAGAGGCCTGCAAACAGGTCCTCACTTCCCGAGTCAAGAAAGGCCTACTTTCGCGAGCTCTCTCCTGCTGAGCAAGCGTGACGGAAGGGCTGTGTGGAGGGAGCGTTGATGTTCTGGGCAGTGTGGGAGTCCTAGGCTTACACGTGCACCAAGCGGCCATTGGCCCTGTAAACTGACTTCCGAACTAGCCCTTCTCAGATCAATGTGACTGTCAGCTTGAAAGCGGCTGAGCAGGCTGTCTTACTTGGAGGGAGGAAAGGCAGCCCCAGATACTGTGTTTGTATGCCTCCCTCGCACAGCATGTGTGGGGCTCGGCAGACGCGAGTACAAGAGGCCTGCAAACAGGTCCTCACTTCCCGAGCCAGGAAAGGCCTACTTTCGCGAGCTCTCTCCTGCTGAGCAAACGTGACAGAAGGGCTGTGTGGAGGGAACCTTGATGTTCTGGGCAGTGTGGGAGTCCTAGGCATACACGTGCACCCTTCGGCCATTGGCCCTGTAAACTGACTTCCGAACTAGCACTTCTCAGATCAATGTGACTGTCAGCTTGAAAGCGGCCGAGCAGGCTGTCTTACTTGGAGGGAGGAAAGGCAGCCCCAGATACTGTGTTTGTATGCCTCCCTCGCACAGCAAGTGTGGGGCTCGGCAGACGCGAGTACAAGAGGCCTGCAAACAGGTCCTCACTTCACGAGCCAGGAAAGGCCTACTTTCGCGAGCTCTCTCCTTTCTGAGCAAACGTGACGGAAGGGCTGTGTGGAGGGAGCCTTGATGTTCCCAGGCAGTGTGGGAAGCCTAGCTGTAAACGTGCAGGCAGCGGCGATGACCCAAGAAAACTGACTTCCCAGGTAGCAATTCCCAGCCCAAGGTGACTGTCAGCTTGAAGGCGGCCGAGCAGGCTGTCATCCTTGGAGGGAGGAAAGGAAGCCCCAGAGATTGGGTTTTTATGCCTCCCTCGCACAGCAAGTGTGGGGCTCTGCCGACGCCAGTACAAGAGGCCTACAAACAGGTCCTCACTTTCCAAACCAAGAAAGGCCTAGTTTCCCGATCTCTCTCCTGGAGAGCTAACGTGACGGAAGAGCTGTGTGGAGGGAACCTTGATGTTCTGGGCAGTGTGGGAGCCCTAGGCATACACATGCACCCAGCGTCCATTGGCCCTGAAAAATGACTTCCCAAATAGCACTTCTCAGACCAATGTGACTGTCAGCTTGAAGGCGGCCGAGCAGGATGTCTTCCTTGGAGGGTGGAATGGCAGCCCCAGAGAGAGTGTTTTCATGCCTTCAGCGCGCAGGTAACGTGGGGCTCTTGAGAGGCACGACCCGTAGGGCTGCGAGCAGGGCCTCACTTCCCGAGTCAAGAAAGGCCTAGTCTCGCGAGTTCTCTCCTGCAGAGCAAACGTGACGGAAGAGCTGTGTGGAGGGAGCCTTGATGTTCCCGGGCAGTGTGGGAGGCCTAGCTGTAAACGTGCTGCCAGCGACCATGGTCCCTGAAAACTGACTTCCCAACTAACACTTCCCAGCCCAAGGTGACTGTCAGCTTGAAGGCGGCCGAGCAGACGGTCTTCCTTGGACGGAGAAAAGGCAGCCCCAGAGACTGGGTTTTTAGGCCTCGTTCGCACAGCAAGTGTGGGGCGCTGCAGACGCCAGTACAAGAGGCCTGCAGACAGGTCCTCACTTCCCGAGCCAGGAAAGGCCTAGTCTCGAGAGCTCTCTCCTGCAGAGCTAACGTGACGGAAGAGCTGTTTGGGGGGAGCCTTGATGTTCCCGGGCAGTGTGGGAAGCCTAGCTGTAAACGTGCAGCCTGCGGCCATGGCCCCTGCAAACTTTCCTCCCAGGTAGCACTTCCCAGCACAATGTGACTGTCAGCTTAAAGGCGGCCGAGCAGCCTGTCTTCCTTGGAGGGAGGAAAGGCAGCCCCAAAGACTAGGTTTTTAGGCCTCGCTCGCACAGCAGGTGTTGGGCTCTGCAGATGCCAGTACAAGAGGCCTGCAAACAGGTCCTCACTTCCCGAGCCAAGAAAGGCCTAGTTTCGCGATCTCTCTCCTGCAGAGCTAACGTGAGGGAAGAGCTGTGTGGAGGGAACCTTGATGTTCTGGGCAGTGTGGGAGCCCTAGGCATACACGTGCACCCAGCGGCCATTGCCCCTGCAAACTGACTTCCCAGGTAGCACTTCCCAGCACAATGTGACTTTCAGCTTGAAGGCGGCAAAGCAGGCGGTGTTCCTTGGAGGGAGGAAAGGCAGACCCACAGACTGTGTTTTTAGGCCTCCCTCGCACAGCAAGTGTTGGGCTCTGCAGACGCCCGAACAAGAGGACTGCAAACAGGTCCTGACTTCCCGAGCCAAGAAAGGCCTAGTTTCGTGAGCTCTTTACTGCAGAGCTAACGTGAGGGAAGAGCTGTGTGGAGGGAACCTTGATGTTCTCGGCAGTGTGGGAGCACTAAGCATACACATGCACCCTGCGGCCATTGCCCCTGAAAACAGTCTTCCCAATTAGCACTTCCAAGCGCGATGTGACTTTCAGCCACAAGGCGGCCTGGTAGGCTCTCTTCCTTGGAGGGAGGAAAGGCAGCCCCAGAGAGAGCGTTTTCATGCCTCTGGCGCGCAGGCAACGTGGGGCTCTTGAGAGGCCCGACCCATAGTGCTGCCAGCAGGTCATCATTTCCCGAGTCAAGAAAGGCCTAGTCTCGCGAGCTCTCTCCTGCTGAGCAAGCGTGACGGAAGGGCTGTGTGGAGGGAGCCTTGAAGTTCTGGGCAGTGTGGGAGTCCTAGGCTTACACGTGCACCAAGCGGCCATTGGCCCTGTAAACTGACTTCCGAACTAGCACTTCTCAGATCAATGTGACTGTCAGCTTGAAAGCGGCCGAACAGACTGTCTTACTTGGAGGGAGGAAAGGCAGCCCCAGATACTGTGTTTGTATGCCTCCCTCGCACAGCCAGTGTGGGGCTCGGCAGACGCGAGTAGAAGAGGCTTGCAAACAGGTCCTCACTTCCCGAGCCAGGAAAGGCCTACTTTCGCGAGCTCTCTCCTGCTGAGCAAACGTGACAGAAGGGCTGTGTGGAGGGAGCCTTGATGTTCCCAGGCAGTGTGGGAAGCCTAGCTGTAAACGTGCAGCCAGCGGCGATGGCCCCTGAAAACTGACTTCCCAGGTAGCAATTCCCAGCCCAAGGTGCCTGTCAGCTTGAAGGCGGCCGAGCAGGCTGTCATCCTTGGAGGGAGGAAAGGCAGCCCCAGTGATTGGGTTTTTACGCCTCGCTCGCACAGCAAGTATGGGGCTCTGCAGACGCCCGTAAAAGAGGACTGCAAACAGGTCCTCACTTCCCGAGCCAAGAAAGGCCTACTTTTGCGAGCTCTCTCCTGCAGAGCTTACGTGACGGAAGAGCTGTGGGGAGGGAGGCTTGATGTTCCCGGGCAGTGTGGGAAGCCTAGCTGTAAACGTGCAGCCAGCGGCGATGGCCCCTGCAAACTGACTTCCCAGGTAGCACTTCCCAGCACAATGTGACTGTCAGCTTGAAGGCGGCCGAGCAGGCTGTCTTCCTTGGAGGGAGAAAAGGCAGCCCCAAAGACTGGGTTTTTAGGCCTCTCTCGCACAGCAAGTGTGGGGCTCTGCAGACGCCAGTACAAGAAGCCTGCAAACAGGTCCTCACTTCCCCAGCCAAGAAAGGCCCAATTTCGCGAGCTCTCTCCTGCTGAGCAAACGTGACAGAAGGGCTGTGTGGAGGGAACCTTGATGTTCTGGGCAGTGTGGGAGCCCTAGGCATACACGTGCACCCAGCGGCCATTGCCCCTGAAAACTGACTTCCCTACTAGCATTTCTCAGGCCAATGTGACTGTCAGCTTGAAGGCGGCCAAGCAGGCTGCCTTCCTTGGAGGGAGGAAAGGCAGCCCCAGATATTGTGTTTGTATGCCTCCCTCGCACAGCAAGTGTGGGGCTCGGCAGACGCGAGTACAAGAGGCCTGCAAACAGGTCCTCACTTCCCGAGCCAGGAAAGGCCTACTTTCGCGAGCTCTCTTCTGCTGAGCAAACGTGACGGAAGGGCTGTGTGGAGGGAGCCTTGATGTTCCCGGGCAGTGTGGGAAGCCTAGCTGTAAACGTGCAGCCAGCGGCGATGGCCCCTGAAAACTGACTTCCCAGGTAGCAATTCCCAGCCCAGGGTGACAGTCAGATTGAAGGCGGCCGAGCAGGCTGTCATCCTTGGAGGGAGGAAAGGAAGCCCCAGAGATTGGGTTTTTACGCCTCGCTCGCACAGCAAGTGTGGGGCTCTGCAGACGCCCGTAAAAGAGGACTGCAAACAGGTCCTCACTTCCCGAGCCAAGAAAGGCCTACTTTTGCGAGCTCTCTCCTGAAGAGCTTACGTGACGGAAGAGCTGTGGGGAGGGAGGCTTGATGTTCCCGGGCAGTGTGGGAAGCCTAGCTGTAAACGTGCAGCCAGCGGCGATGGCCCCTGCAAACTGACTTCCCAGGTAGCACTTCCCAGCACAATGTGACTGTCAGCTTGAAGGCGGCCGAGCAGGCTGTCTTCCTTGGAGGGAAAAAAGGCAGCCCCAAAGACTGGGTTTTTAGGCCTCTCTCGCACAGCAAGTGTGGGGCTCTGCAGACGCCAGTACAAGAAGCCTGCAAACATGTCCTCACTTCCCCAGCCAAGAAAGGCCCACTTTCGCGAGCTCTCTCCTGCTGAGCAAACGTGACAGAAGGGCTGTGTGGAGGGAACCTTGATGTTCTGGGCAGTGTGGGAGCCCTAGGCATACACGTGCACCCAGCGGCCATTGCCCGTGAAAACTGACTTCCCAACTAGCACTTCCCAGCCCGATGTGACTTTCAGCCAGAAGGCGGCCGGGTAGGCTCTCTTCCCTGGAGGGAGGAAAGGCAGCCCCTGAGAGAGCGTTTTCATGCCCCCCGCATGCAGGCATCGTGGGGCTCTTGAGAGGCCCAACCCGTAGTGCTGAGAGCAGGTCCTCATTTCCGAGTCAAGAAAGGCATAGTCTCGCGAGCTCTCTCCTGCTGAGCAAACGTGACGGAAGGGCTGTGTGGAGGGAACCTTGATGTTCTGGGCAGTGTGGGAGCCCTAGGCATACACGTGCACCCAGCGGCCATTGCCCCTGAAAACTGACTTCCCTACTAGCATTTCTCAGGCCAATGTGACTGTCAGCTTGAAGGCGGCCAAGCAGGCTGCCTTCCTTGGAGGGAGGAAAGGCAGCCCCAGAGAGAACGTTTTCATCCCTCCCGCGCGCTGGCAACGTGGGGCTCTTGAGTTGCCCGACCCATAGGGATTCCAGCAGGGCCTCACTTCCCGAGCCAAGAAAGGCCTAGTCTCGCGAGCTCTCTCCTGCAGAACAAACTTGTTGGAAGAGCTGTGTCGAGGGAGCCTTGGTGTTCCCGGGAAGTGTGGGAGGCCTAGCTGTAAACATGCAGCCGGGGCCATGGCCCCTGCAAACTGACTTCCCAGGTAGCACTTCCCAGCCCAATGTGACTGTCAGCTTGAAGGCGGCCGAGCAGGTTGTCTTCCTTGGAGGGAGGAAAGGCAGCCCCAGTGATTGGGTTTTTACGCCTCGCTCGCACAGCAAGTATGGGGCTCTGCAGACGCCCGTAAAAGAGGACTGCAAACAGGTCCTCACTTCCCGAGCCAAGAAAGGCCTACTTTTGCGAGCTCTCTCCTGCAGAGCTTACGTGACGGAAGAGCTGTGGGGAGGGAGGCTTGATGTTCCCGGGCAGTGTGGGAAGCCTAGCTGTAAACGTGCAGCCAGCGGCGATGGCCCCTGCAAACTGACTTCCCAGGTAGCACTTCCCAGCACAATGTGACTGTCAGCTTGAAGGCGGCCGAGCAGGCTGTCTTCCTTGGAGGGAGAAAAGGCAGCCCCAAAGACTGGGTTTTTAGGCCTCTCTCGCACAGCAAGTGTGGGTCTCTGCAGACGCCAGTACAAGAAGCCTGCAAACAGGTCCTCACTTCCCCAGCCAAGAAAGGCCCACTTTCGCGAGCTCTCTCCTGCTGAGCAAACGTGACAGAAGGGCTGTGTGGAGGGAACCTTGATGTTCTGGGCAGTGTGGGAGCCCTAGGCATACACGTGCACCCAGCGGCCATTGCCCCTGAAAACTCACTTCCCTACTAGCATTTCTCAGGCCAATGTGACTGTCAGCTTGAAGGCGGCCGAGCAGAATGTCTTCCTTGGAGGGTGGAATGGCAGCCCCAGAGAGAGTGTTTTCATGCCTTCAGCGCGCAGGTAACGAGGGGCTCTTGAGAGGCACGACCCGTAGGGCTGCGAGCAGGGCCTCACTTCCCGAGTCAAGAAAGGCCTAGTCTCGCGAGTTCTCTCCTGCAGAGCAAACGTGACGGAAGAGCTGTGTGGAGGGAGCCTTGATGTTCCCGGGCAGTGTGGGAGGCCTAGCTTTAAACGTGCTGCCAGCGACCATGGTCCCTGAAAACTGACTTCCCAACTAACACTTCCCAGCCCAAGGTGACTGTCAGCTTGAAGGCGGCCGAGCAGACGGTCTTCCTTGGACGGAGAAAAGGCAGCCCCAGAGACTGGGTTTTTAGGCCTCGTTCGCACAGCAAGGGTGGGGCGCTGCAGACGCCAGTACAAGAGGCCTGCAAACAGGTCCTCACTTCCCGAGCCAAGAAAGGCCTAGTTTCGCGATCTCTCTCCTGCAGAGCTAACGTGAGGGAAGAGCTGTGTGGAGGGAACCTTGATGTTCTGGGCAGTGTGGGAGCCCTAGGCATACACGTGCACCCAGCGGCCATTGCCCCTGCAAACTGACTTCCCAGGTAGCACTTCCCAGCACAATGTGACTTTCAGCTTGAAGGCGGCAAAGCAGGCGGTGTTCCTTGGAGGGAGGAAAGGCAGAACCAGAGACTGTGTTTTTAGGCCTCCCTCGCACAGCAAGTGTTGGGCTCTGCAGACGCCCGTACAAGAGGACTGCAACCAGGTCCTCACTTCCCGAGCCATGAAAGGCCTACTTTCGTGAGCTCTTTACTGCAGAGCTAACGTGAGGGAAGAGCTGTGTGGAGGGAACCTTGATGTTCTGGGCAGTGTGGGAGCCCCAGGCATACACGTGCACCCAGCGGCCATTGCCCGTGAAAACTGACTTCCCAACTAGCAATTCCCAGCCCGATGTGACTTTCAGCCAGAAGGAGGACGGGTAGGCTCTCTTCCTTGGAGGGAGTAATGGCATCCCCAGAGAGAGTGTTTTCATGCCTTCAGCGTGCAGGCAACGTGGTGCTCTTGAGAGGCCCGACCCATAGGGCTGCGAGCAGGGCCTCACTTCCCGAGTCAAGAAAGGCCTAGTCTCGCGAGCTCCCTCCTGCAGAGCACACGTGACGGAAGAGCTGTGTGGAGGGAGCCTTGATGTTCCCGGGCAGTGTGGGAGGCCTAGCTGTAAACGTGCTGCCAGCGACCATGGTCCCTGAAAACGGACTTCCCAACTAACACTTCCCAGCCCAAGGTGACTGTCAGCTTGAAGGCGGCCGAGCAGACGGTCTTCCTTGGACGGAGAAAAGGCAGCCCCAGAGACTGGGTTTTTGGCCTCGTTCGCACAGCAAGTGTGGGGCGCTGCAGACGCCAGTACAAGAGGCCTGCAAACAGGTCCTCACTTCCCGAGCCAAGAAAGGCCTAGTTTCGCGATCTCTCTCCTGCAGAGCTAACGTGAGGGAAGAGCTGTGTGGAGGGAACCTTGATGTTCTGGGCAGTGTGGGAGCCCTAGGCATACACGTGCACCCAGCGGCCATTGCCCCTGCAAACTGACTTCCCAGGTAGCACTTCCCAGCACAATGTGACTTTCAGCTTGAAGGCGGAAAAGCAGGCGGTGTTCCTTGGAGGGAGGAAAGGCAGAACCAGAGACTGTGTTTTTATGCCTCCCTCGCACAGCAAGTGTGGGGCTCTGCCGACGCCAGTACAAGAGGCCTACAAACAGGTCCTCACTTTCCAAACCAAGAAAGGCCTAGTTTCCCGATCTCTCTCCTGGAGAGCTAACGTGACGGAAGAGCTGTGTGGAGGGAACCTTGATGTTCTGGGCAGTGTGGGAGCCCTAGGCATACACGTGCACCCAGCGTCCATTGGCCCTGAAAAATGACTTCCCAAATAGCACTTCTCAGACCAATGTGAGTGTCAGCTTGAAGGCGGCCGAGCAGGATGTCTTCCTTGGAGGGTGGAATGGCAGCCCCAGAGAGAGTGTTTTCATGCCTTCAGCGCGCAGGTAACGTGGGGCTCTTGAGAGGCACGACCCGTAGGGCTGCGAGCAGGGCCTCACTTCCCGAGTCAAGAAAGGCCTAGTCTCGCGAGTTCTCTCCTGCAGAGCAAACGTGACGGAAGAGCTGTGTGCAGGGAGCCTTGATGTTCCCGGGCAGTGTGGGAGGCCTAGCTGTAAACGTGCTGCCAGCGACCATGGTCCCTGAAAACTGACTTCCCAAATAACACTTCCCAGCCCAAGGTGACTGTCAGCTTGAAGGCGGCCAAGCAGGCGGTCTTCCTTGGAGGGAGGAAAGGCAGGCCCAGAGATTGGGTTTTTAGGCCTCGCTCGCACAGCAAGTGTGGGGCTCTGCAGACGCCCATACAAGAGGCCTGCAAACAGGTCCTCACTTCCCGAGCCAGGAAAGGCCTACTTTCGCGAGCTCTCTCCTGCTGAGCAAGCGTGACGGAAGGGCTGTGTGAGGGAGCCTTGATGTTCCCGGGCAGTGTGGGAAGCCTAGCTGTAAACGTGCAGCCAGCGGCGATGGCCCCTGAAAACTGACTTCCCAGGTAGCAATTCCCAGCCCAAGGTGACTGTCAGCTTGAAGGCGGCCGAGCAGGCTGTCATCCTTGGAGGGAGGAAAGGAAGCCCCAGAGATTGGGTTTTTACGCCTCGCTCGCACAGCAAGTGTGGGGCTCTGCAGACGCCCGTAAAAGAGGACTGCAAACAGGTCCTCACTTCCCGAGCCAAGAAAGGCCTACTTTTGCGAGCTCTCTCCTGCAGAGCTTACGTGACGGAAGAGCTGTGGGGAGGGAGGCTTGATGTTCCCGGGTAGTGTGGGAAGCCTAGCTGTAAACGTGCAGCCAGCGGCGATGGCCCCTGCAAACTGACTTCCCAGGTAGCACTTCCCAGCACAATGTGACTGTCAGCTTGAAGGCGGCCGAGCAGGCCATCTTCCTTGGAGGGAGAAAAGGCAGCCCCAAAGACTGGGTTTTTAGGCCTCTCTCGCACAGCAAGTGTGGGGCTCTGCAGACGCCAGTACAAGAAGCCTGCAAACAGGTCCTCACTTCCCCAGCCAAGAAAGGCCCACTTTCGCGAGCTCTCTCCTGCTGAGCAAACGTGACAGAAGGGCTGTGTGGAGGGAACCTTGATGTTCTGGGCAGTGTGGGAGCCCTAGGCATACACGTGCACCCAGCGGCCATTGCCCGTGAAAACTGACTTCCCAACTAGCACTTCCCAGCCCGATGTGACTTTCAGCCAGAAGGCGGCCGGGTAGGCTCTCTTCCTTGGAGGGAGGAAAGGCAGCCCCTGAGAGAGCGTTTTCATGCCCCCCGCATGCAGGCATCGTGGGGCTCTTGAGAGGCCCGACCCATAGTGCTGAGAGCAGGTCCTCATTTCCGAGTCAAGAAAGGCATAGTCTCGCGAGCTCTCTCCTGCTGAGCAAACGTGACGGAAGGGCTGTGTGGAGGGAACCTTGATGTTCTGGGCAGTGTGGGAGCCCTAGGCATACACGTGCACCCAGCGGCCATTGCCCCTGAAAACTGACTTCCCTACTAGCATTTCTCAGGCCAATGTGACTGTCAGCTTGAAGGCGGCCAAGCAGGCTGCCTTCCTTGGAGGGAGGAAAGGCAGCCCCAGAGAGAACGTTTTCATGCCTCCCGCGCGCTGGCAACATGGGGCTCTTGAGTTGCCCGACCCATAGGGATTCCAGCAGGGCCTCACTTCCCGAGCCAAGAAAGGCCTAGTCTCGCGAGCTCTCTCCTGCAGAACAAACTTGTTGGAAGAGCTGTGTCGAGGGAGCCTTGGTGTTCCCGGGAAGTGTGGGAGGCCTAGCTGAAAACATGCAGCCGGGGCCATGGCCCCTGCAAACTGACTTCCCAGGTAGCACTTCCCAGCCCAATGTGACTGTCAGCTTGAAGGCGGCCGAGCAGGTTGTCTTCCTTGGAGGGAGGAAAGGCAGCCCCAGAGACTGTGTTTTTATGCCTCCCTCGCACAGCAAGTGTGGGGCTCTGCCGACGCCAGTACAAGAGGCCTACAAACAGGTCCTCACTTTCCAAACCAAGAAAGGCCTAGTTTCCCGATCTCTCTCCTGGAGAGCTAACGTGACGGAAGAGCTGTGTGGAGGGAACCTTGATGTTCTGGGCAGTGTGGGAGCCCTAGGCATACACGTGCACCCAGCGTCCATTGGCCCTGAAAAATGACTTCCCAAATAGCACTTCTCAGACCAATGTGAGTGTCAGCTTGAAGGCGGCCGAGCAGGATGTCTTCCTTGGAGGGTGGAATGGCAGCCCCAGAGAGAGTGTTTTCATGCCTTCAGCGCGCAGGTAACGTGGGGCTCTTGAGAGGCACGACCCGTAGGGCTGCGAGCAGGGCCTCACTTCCCGAGTCAAGAAAGGCCTAGTCTCGCGAGTTCTCTCCTGCAGAGCAAACGTGACGGAAGAGCTGTGTGCAGGGAGCCTTGATGTTCCCGGGCAGTGTGGGAGGCCTAGCTGTAAACGTGCTGCCAGCGACCATGGTCCCTGAAAACTGACTTCCCAACTAACACTTCCCAGCCCAAGGTGACTGTCAGCTTGAAGGCGGCCGAGCAGACGGTCTTCCTTGGACGGAGAAAAGGCAGCCCCAGAGACTGGGTTTTTAGGCCTCGTTCGCACAGCAAGTGTGGGGCGCTGCAGACGCCAGTACAAGAGGCCTGCAAACAGGTCCTCACTTCCCGAGCCAAGAAAGGCCTAGTTTCGCGATCTCTCTCCTGCAGAGCTAACGTGAGGGAAGAGCTGTGTGGAGGGAACCTTGATGTTCTGGGCAGTGTGGGAGCCCTAGGCATACACGTGCACCCAGCGGCCATTGCCCCTGCAAACTGACTTCCCAGGTAGCACTTCCCAGCACAATGTGACTTTCAGCTTGAAGGCGGCAAAGCAGGCGGTGTTCCTTGGAGGGAGGAAAGGCAGAACCAGAGACTGTGTTTTTAGGCCTCCCTCGCACAGCAAGTGTTGGGCTCTGCAGACGCCCGTACAAGAGGACTGCAACCAGGTCCTCACTTCCCGAGCCAAGAAAGGCCTACTTTCGTGAGCTCTTTACTGCAGAGCTAACGTGAGGGAAGAGCTGTGTGGAGGGAACCTTGATGTTCTGGGCAGTGTGGGAGCCCCAGGCATACACGTGCACCCAGCGGCCATTGCCCGTGAAAACTGACTTCCCAACTAGCAATTCCCAGCCCGATGTGACTTTCAGCCAGAAGGAGGACGGGTAGGCTCTCTTCCTTGGAGGGAGTAATGGCATCCCCAGAGAGAGTGTTTTCATGCCTTCAGCGTGCAGGCAACGTGGTGCTCTTGAGAGGCCCGACCCATAGGGCTGCGAGCAGGGCCTCACTTCCCGAGTCAAGAAAGGCCTAGTCTCGCGAGCTCCCTCCTGCAGAGCACACGTGACGGAAGAGCTGTGTGGAGGGAGCCTTGATGTTCCCGGGCAGTGTGGGAGGCCTAGCTGTAAACGTGCTGCCAGCGACCATGGTCCCTGAAAACGGACTTCCCAACTAACACTTCCCAGCCCAAGGTGACTGTCAGCTTGAAGGCGGCCGAGCAGACGGTCTTCCTTGGACGGAGAAAAGGCAGCCCCAGAGACTGGGTTTTTAGGCCTCGTTCGCACAGCAAGTGTGGGGCGCTGCAGACGCCAGTACAAGAGGCCTGCAAACAGGTCCTCACTTCCCGAGCCAAGAAAGGCCTAGTTTCGCGATCTCTCTCCTGCAGAGCTAACGTGAGGGAAGAGCTGTGTGGAGGGAACCTTGATGTTCTGGGCAGTGTGGGAGCCCTAGGCATACACGTGCACCCAGCGGCCATTGCCCCTGAAAACTGACTTCCCTACTAGCATTTCTCAGGCCAATGTGACTGTCAGCTTGAAGGCGGCCAAGCAGGCTGCCTTCCTTGGAGGGAGGAAAGGCAGCCCCAGATATTGTGTTTGTATGCCTCCCTCGCACAGCAAGTGTGGGGCTCGGCAGACGCGAGTACAAGAGGCCTGCAAACAGGTCCTCACTTCCCGAGCCAGGAAAGGCCTACTTTCGCGAGCTCTCTCCTGCTGAGCAAACGTGACGGAAGGGCTGTGTGGAGGGAGCCTTGGTGTTCCCGGGAAGTGTGGGAGGCCTAGCTGTAAACATGCAGCCGGGGCCATGGCCCCTGCAAACTGACTTCCCAGGTAGCACTTCCCAGCCCAATGTGACTGTCAGCTTGAAGGCGGCCGAGCAGGCTGTCTTCCTTGGAGGGAGGAAAGGCAGCCCCAGAGACTGTGTTTTTATGCCTCCCTCGCACAGCAAGTGTGGGGTTCTACCGACGCCAGTACAAGAGGCCTGCAAACAGGTCCTCACTTCCCGAGCCAGGAAAGGCCTAGTTACGTGAGCTCTCTCCTGCCGAGCTAAGGTGACGTAAGATCTGTGTGGAGGGAACCTTGATGTTCTGGGCAGTGTGGGAGTCCTAGGCATACACGTGCACCCTGCGGCCATTGGCCCTGTAAACTGACTTCCGAACTAGCACTTCTCAGATCAATGTGACTGTCAGCTTGAAAGCGGCCGAGCAGGCTGTCTTACTTGGAGGGAGGAAAGGCAGCCCCAGATACTGTGTTTGTATGCCTCCCTCGCACAGCAAGTGTGGGGCTCGGCAGACGCGAGTACAAGAGGCCTGCAAACAGGTCCTCACTTCCCGAGCCAGGAAAGGCCTACTTTCGCGAGCTCTCTCCTGCTGAGCAAACGTGACGGAAGGGCTGTGTGGAGGGAGCCTTGATGTTCCCGGGCAGTGTGGGAAGCATAGCTGTACACGTGCAGCCAGCGGCGATGGCCCCTGCAAACTGACTTCCCAGGTAGCACTTCCCAGCACAATGTGACTGTCAGCTTGAAGGCGGCCGAGCAGGCTGTCTTCCTTGGAGGGAGAAAAGGCAGCCCCAGAGACTGGGTTTTTAGGCCTCGTTCGCACAGCAAGTGTGGGGCGCTGCAGACGCCAGTACAAGAGGCCTGCAAAACAGGTCCTCACTTCCCGAGCCAGGAAAGGCCTAGTCTCGAGAGCTCTCTCCTGCAGAGCTAACGTGACGGAAGAGCTGTTTGGGGGGAGCCTTGATGTTCCCGGGCAGTGTGGGAAGCCTAGCTGTAAACGTGCAGCCAGCGGCCATGGCCCCTGCAAACTTTCTTCCCAGGTAGCACTTCCCAGCACAATGTGACTGTCAGCTTAAAGGCGGCCGAGCAGCCTGTCTTCCTTGCAAGGAGGAAAGGCAGCCCCAAAGACTAGGTTTTTAGGCCTCGCTCGCACAGCAGGTGTTGGGCTCTGCAGATGCCAGTACAAGAGGCCTGCAAACAGGTCCTCACTTCCCGAGCCAAGAACGGCCTAGTTTCGCGATCTCTCTCCTGCCGAGCTAACGTGAGGGAAGAGCTGTGTGGAGGGAACCTTGATGTTCTGGGCAGTGTGGGAGCCCTAGGCATACACGTGCACCCAGCGGCCATTGCCCCTGCAAACTGACTTCCCAGGTAGCACTTCCCAGCCCGATGTGACTTTCAGCCAGAAGGCGGCCGGGTAGGCTCTCTTCCTTGGAGGGAGGAAAGGCAGCCCCTGAGAGAGCGTTTTCATGCCCCCCGCATGCAGGCATCGTGGGGCTCTTGAGAGGCCCGACCCATAGTGCTGAGAGCAGGTCCTCATTTCCGAGTCAAGAAAGGCATAGTCTCGCGAGCTCTCTCCTGCTGAGCAAACGTGACGGAAGGGCTGTGTGGAGGGAACCTTGATGTTCTGGGCAGTGTGGGAGCCCTAGGCATACACGTGCACCCAGCGGCCATTGCCCCTGAAAACTGACTTCCCTACTAGCATTTCTCAGGCCAATGTGACTGTCAGCTTGAAGGCGGCCAAGCAGGCTGCCTTCCTTGGAGGGAGGAAAGGCAGCCCCAGAGAGAACGTTTTCATGCCTCCCGCGCGCTGGCAACATGGGGCTCTTGAGTTGCCCGACCCATAGGGATTCCAGCAGGGCCTCACTTCCCGAGCCAAGAAAGGCCTAGTCTCGCGAGCTCTCTCCTGCAGAACAAACTTGTTGGAAGAGCTGTGTCGAGGGAGCCTTGGTGTTCCCGGGAAGTGTGGGAGGCCTAGCTGAAAACATGCAGCCGGGGCCATGGCCCCTGCAAACTGACTTCCCAGGTAGCACTTCCCAGCCCAATGTGACTGTCAGCTTGAAGGCGGCCGAGCAGGTTGTCTTCCTTGGAGGGAGGAAAGGCAGCCCCAGAGACTGTGTTTTTATGCCTCCCTCGCACAGCAAGTGTGGGGCTCTGCCGACGCCAGTACAAGAGGCCTACAAACAGGTCCTCACTTTCCAAACCAAGAAAGGCCTAGTTTCCCGATCTCTCTCCTGGAGAGCTAACGTGACGGAAGAGCTGTGTGGAGGGAACCTTGATGTTCTGGGCAGTGTGGGAGCCCTAGGCATACACGTGCACCCAGCGTCCATTGGCCCTGAAAAATGACTTCCCAAATAGCACTTCTCAGACCAATGTGAGTGTCAGCTTGAAGGCGGCCGAGCAGGATGTCTTCCTTGGAGGGTGGAATGGCAGCCCCAGAGAGAGTGTTTTCATGCCTTCAGCGCGCAGGTAACGTGGGGCTCTTGAGAGGCACGACCCGTAGGGCTGCGAGCAGGGCCTCACTTCCCGAGTCAAGAAAGGCCTAGTCTCGCGAGTTCTCTCCTGCAGAGCAAACGTGACGGAAGAGCTGTGTGCAGGGAGCCTTGATGTTCCCGGGCAGTGTGGGAGGCCTAGCTGTAAACGTGCTGCCAGCGACCATGGTCCCTGAAAACTGACTTCCCAACTAACACTTCCCAGCCCAAGGTGACTGTCAGCTTGAAGGCGGCCGAGCAGACGGTCTTCCTTGGACGGAGAAAAGGCAGCCCCAGAGACTGGGTTTTTAGGCCTCGTTCGCACAGCAAGTGTGGGGCGCTGCAGACGCCAGTACAAGAGGCCTGCAAACAGGTCCTCACTTCCCGAGCCAAGAAAGGCCTAGTTTCGCGATCTCTCTCCTGCAGAGCTAACGTGAGGGAAGAGCTGTGTGGAGGGAACCTTGATGTTCTGGGCAGTGTGGGAGCCCTAGGCATACACGTGCACCCAGCGGCCATTGCCCCTGCAAACTGACTTCCCAGGTAGCACTTCCCAGCACAATGTGACTTTCAGCTTGAAGGCGGCAAAGCAGGCGGTGTTCCTTGGAGGGAGGAAAGGCAGAACCAGAGACTGTGTTTTTAGGCCTCCCTCGCACAGCAAGTGTTGGGCTCTGCAGACGCCCGTACAAGAGGACTGCAACCAGGTCCTCACTTCCCGAGCCAAGAAAGGCCTACTTTCGTGAGCTCTTTACTGCAGAGCTAACGTGAGGGAAGAGCTGTGTGGAGGGAACCTTGATGTTCTGGGCAGTGTGGGAGCCCCAGGCATACACGTGCACCCAGCGGCCATTGCCCGTGAAAACTGACTTCCCAACTAGCAATTCCCAGCCCGATGTGACTTTCAGCCAGAAGGAGGACGGGTAGGCTCTCTTCCTTGGAGGGAGTAATGGCATCCCCAGAGAGAGTGTTTTCATGCCTTCAGCGTGCAGGCAACGTGGTGCTCTTGAGAGGCCCGACCCATAGGGCTGCGAGCAGGGCCTCACTTCCCGAGTCAAGAAAGGCCTAGTCTCGCGAGCTCCCTCCTGCAGAGCACACGTGACGGAAGAGCTGTGTGGAGGGAGCCTTGATGTTCCCGGGCAGTGTGGGAGGCCTAGCTGTAAACGTGCTGCCAGCGACCATGGTCCCTGAAAACGGACTTCCCAACTAACACTTCCCAGCCCAAGGTGACTGTCAGCTTGAAGGCGGCCGAGCAGACGGTCTTCCTTGGACGGAGAAAAGGCAGCCCCAGAGACTGGGTTTTTAGGCCTCGTTCGCACAGCAAGTGTGGGGCGCTGCAGACGCCAGTACAAGAGGCCTGCAAACAGGTCCTCACTTCCCGAGCCAAGAAAGGCCTAGTTTCGCGATCTCTCTCCTGCAGAGCTAACGTGAGGGAAGAGCTGTGTGGAGGGAACCTTGATGTTCTGGGCAGTGTGGGAGCCCTAGGCATACACGTGCACCCAGCGGCCATTGCCCCTGAAAACTGACTTCCCTACTAGCATTTCTCAGGCCAATGTGACTGTCAGCTTGAAGGCGGCCAAGCAGGCTGCCTTCCTTGGAGGGAGGAAAGGCAGCCCCAGATATTGTGTTTGTATGCCTCCCTCGCACAGCAAGTGTGGGGCTCGGCAGACGCGAGTACAAGAGGCCTGCAAACAGGTCCTCACTTCCCGAGCCAGGAAAGGCCTACTTTCGCGAGCTCTCTCCTGCTGAGCAAACGTGACGGAAGGGCTGTGTGGAGGGAGCCTTGGTGTTCCCGGGAAGTGTGGGAGGCCTAGCTGTAAACATGCAGCCGGGGCCATGGCCCCTGCAAACTGACTTCCCAGGTAGCACTTCCCAGCCCAATGTGACTGTCAGCTTGAAGGCGGCCGAGCAGGCTGTCTTCCTTGGAGGGAGGAAAGGCAGCCCCAGAGACTGTGTTTTTATGCCTCCCTCGCACAGCAAGTGTGGGGTTCTACCGACGCCAGTACAAGAGGCCTGCAAACAGGTCCTCACTTCCCGAGCCAGGAAAGGCCTAGTTACGTGAGCTCTCTCCTGCCGAGCTAAGGTGACGTAAGATCTGTGTGGAGGGAACCTTGATGTTCTGGGCAGTGTGGGAGTCCTAGGCATACACGTGCACCCTGCGGCCATTGGCCCTGTAAACTGACTTCCGAACTAGCACTTCTCAGATCAATGTGACTGTCAGCTTGAAAGCGGCCGAGCAGGCTGTCTTACTTGGAGGGAGGAAAGGCAGCCCCAGATACTGTGTTTGTATGCCTCCCTCGCACAGCAAGTGTGGGGCTCGGCAGACGCGAGTACAAGAGGCCTGCAAACAGGTCCTCACTTCCCGAGCCAGGAAAGGCCTACTTTCGCGAGCTCTCTCCTGCTGAGCAAACGTGACGGAAGGGCTGTGTGGAGGGAGCCTTGATGTTCCCGGGCAGTGTGGGAAGCATAGCTGTACACGTGCAGCCAGCGGCGATGGCCCCTGCAAACTGACTTCCCAGGTAGCACTTCCCAGCACAATGTGACTGTCAGCTTGAAGGCGGCCGAGCAGGCTGTCTTCCTTGGAGGGAGAAAAGGCAGCCCCAGAGACTGGGTTTTTAGGCCTCGTTCGCACAGCAAGTGTGGGGCGCTGCAGACGCCAGTACAAGAGGCCTGCAAAACAGGTCCTCACTTCCCGAGCCAGGAAAGGCCTAGTCTCGAGAGCTCTCTCCTGCAGAGCTAACGTGACGGAAGAGCTGTTTGGGGGGAGCCTTGATGTTCCCGGGCAGTGTGGGAAGCCTAGCTGTAAACGTGCAGCCAGCGGCCATGGCCCCTGCAAACTTTCTTCCCAGGTAGCACTTCCCAGCACAATGTGACTGTCAGCTTAAAGGCGGCCGAGCAGCCTGTCTTCCTTGCAAGGAGGAAAGGCAGCCCCAAAGACTAGGTTTTTAGGCCTCGCTCGCACAGCAGGTGTTGGGCTCTGCAGATGCCAGTACAAGAGGCCTGCAAACAGGTCCTCACTTCCCGAGCCAAGAACGGCCTAGTTTCGCGATCTCTCTCCTGCCGAGCTAACGTGAGGGAAGAGCTGTGTGGAGGGAACCTTGATGTTCTGGGCAGTGTGGGAGCCCTAGGCATACACGTGCACCCAGCGGCCATTGCCCCTGCAAACTGACTTCCCAGGTAGCACTTCCCAGCCCGATGTGACTTTCAGCCAGAAGGCGGCCGGGTAGGCTCTCTTCCTTGGAGGGAGGAAAGGCAGCCCCTGAGAGAGCGTTTTCATGCCCCCCGCATGCAGGCATCGTGGGGCTCTTGAGAGGCCCGACCCATAGTGCTGAGAGCAGGTCCTCATTTCCGAGTCAAGAAAGGCATAGTCTCGCGAGCTCTCTCCTGCTGAGCAAACGTGACGGAAGGGCTGTGTGGAGGGAACCTTGATGTTCTGGGCAGTGTGGGAGCCCTAGGCATACACGTGCACCCAGCGGCCATTGCCCCTGAAAACTGACTTCCCTACTAGCATTTCTCAGGCCAATGTGACTGTCAGCTTGAAGGCGGCCAAGCAGGCTGCCTTCCTTGGAGGGAGGAAAGGCAGCCCCAGAGAGAACGTTTTCATGCCTCCCGCGCGCTGGCAACATGGGGCTCTTGAGTTGCCCGACCCATAGGGATTCCAGCAGGGCCTCACTTCCCGAGCCAAGAAAGGCCTAGTCTCGCGAGCTCTCTCCTGCAGAACAAACTTGTTGGAAGAGCTGTGTGGAGGGAGCCTTGGTGTTCCCGGGAAGTGTGGGAGGCCTAGCTGTAAACATGCAGCCGGGGCCATGGCCCCTGCAAACTGACTTCCCAGGTAGCACTTCCCAGCCCAATGTGACTGTCAGCTTGAAGGCGGCCGAGCAGGTTGTCTTCCTTGGAGGGAGGAAAGGCAGCCCCAGAGACTGTGTTTTTATGCCTCCCTCGCACAGCAAGTGTGGGGCTCTGCCGACGCCAGTACAAGAGGCCTACAAACAGGTCCTCACTTTCCAAACCAAGAAAGGCCTAGTTTCCCGATCTCTCTCCTGGAGAGCTAACGTGACGGAAGAGCTGTGTGGAGGGAACCTTGATGTTCTGGGCAGTGTGGGAGCCCTAGGCATACACGTGCACCCAGCGTCCTTTGGCCCTGAAAAATGACTTCCCAAATAGCACTTCTCAGACCAATGTGAGTGTCAGCTTGAAGGCGGCCGAGCAGGATGTCTTCCTTGGAGGGTGGAATGGCAGCCCCAGAGAGAGTGTTTTCATGCCTTCAGCGCGCAGGTAACGTGGGGCTCTTGAGAGGCACGACCCGTAGGGCTGCGAGCAGGGCCTCACTTCCCGAGTCAAGAAAGGCCTAGTCTCGCGAGTTCTCTCCTGCAGAGCAAACGTGACGGAAGAGCTGTGTGGAGGGAGCCTTGATGTTCCCGGGCAGTGTGGGAGGCCTAGCTGTAAACGTGCTGCCAGCGACCATGGTCCCTGAAAACTGACTTCCCAACTAACACTTCCCAGCCCAAGGTGACTGTCAGCTTGAAGGCGGCCGAGCAGACGGTCTTCCTTGGACGGAGAAAAGGCAGCCCCAGAGACTGGGTTTTTAGGCCTCGTTCGCACAGCAAGTGTGGGGCGCTGCAGACGCCAGTACAAGAGGCCTGCAAACAGGTCCTCACTTCCCGAGCCAAGAAAGGCCTAGTTTCGCGATCTCTCTCCTGCAGAGCTAACGTGAGGGAAGAGCTGTGTGGAGGGAACCTTGATGTTCTGGGCAGTGTGGGAGCCCTAGGCATACACGTGCACCCAGCGGCCATTGCCCCTGCAAACTGACTTCCCAGGTAGCACTTCCCAGCACAATGTGACTTTCAGCTTGAAGGCGGCAAAGCAGGCGGTGTTCCTTGGAGGGAGGAAAGGCAGAACCAGAGACTGTGTTTTTAGGCCTCCCTCGCACAGCAAGTGTTGGGCTCTGCAGACGCCCGTACAAGAGGACTGCAACCAGGTCCTCACTTCCCGAGCCAAGAAAGGCCTACTTTCGTGAGCTCTTTACTGCAGAGCTAACGTGAGGGAAGAGCTGTGTGGAGGGAACCTTGATGTTCTGGGCAGTGTGGGAGCCCCAGGCATACACGTGCACCCAGCGGCCATTGCCCGTGAAAACTGACTTCCCAACTAGCAATTCCCAGCCCGATGTGACTTTCAGCCAGAAGGAGGACGGGTAGGCTCTCTTCCTTGGAGGGAGTAATGGCATCCCCAGAGAGAGTGTTTTCATGCCTTCAGCGTGCAGGCAACGTGGTGCTCTTGAGAGGCCCGACCCATAGGGCTGCGAGCAGGGCCTCACTTCCCGAGTCAAGAAAGGCCTAGTCTCGCGAGCTCCCTCCTGCAGAGCACACGTGACGGAAGAGCTGTGTGGAGGGAGCCTTGATGTTCCCGGGCAGTGTGGGAGGCCTAGCTGTAAACGTGCTGCCAGCGACCATGGTCCCTGAAAACGGACTTCCCAACTAACACTTCCCAGCCCAAGGTGACTGTCAGCTTGAAGGCGGCCGAGCAGACGGTCTTCCTTGGACGGAGAAAAGGCAGCCCCAGAGACTGGGTTTTTAGGCCTCGTTCGCACAGCAAGTGTGGGGCGCTGCAGACGCCAGTACAAGAGGCCTGCAAACAGGTCCTCACTTCCCGAGCCAAGAAAGGCCTAGTTTCGCGATCTCTCTCCTGCAGAGCTAACGTGAGGGAAGAGCTGTGTGGAGGGAACCTTGATGTTCTGGGCAGTGTGGGAGCCCTAGGCATACACGTGCACCCAGCGGCCATTGCCCCTGAAAACTGACTTCCCTACTAGCATTTCTCAGGCCAATGTGACTGTCAGCTTGAAGGCGGCCAAGCAGGCTGCCTTCCTTGGAGGGAGGAAAGGCAGCCCCAGATATTGTGTTTGTATGCCTCCCTCGCACAGCAAGTGTGGGGCTCGGCAGACGCGAGTACAAGAGGCCTGCAAACAGGTCCTCACTTCCCGAGCCAGGAAAGGCCTACTTTCGCGAGCTCTCTCCTGCTGAGCAAACGTGACGGAAGGGCTGTGTGGAGGGAGCCTTGGTGTTCCCGGGAAGTGTGGGAGGCCTAGCTGTAAACATGCAGCCGGGGCCATGGCCCCTGCAAACTGACTTCCCAGGTAGCACTTCCCAGCCCAATGTGACTGTCAGCTTGAAGGCGGCCGAGCAGGCTGTCTTCCTTGGAGGGAGGAAAGGCAGCCCCAGAGACTGTGTTTTTATGCCTCCCTCGCACAGCAAGTGTGGGGTTCTACCGACGCCAGTACAAGAGGCCTGCAAACAGGTCCTCACTTCCCGAGCCAGGAAAGGCCTAGTTACGTGAGCTCTCTCCTGCCGAGCTAAGGTGACGTAAGATCTGTGTGGAGGGAACCTTGATGTTCTCGGCAGTGTGGGAGCACTAAGCATACACGTGCACCCTGCGGCCATTGCCCCTGAAAACAGTCTTCCCAAATAGCACTTCCAAGCGCGATGTGACTTTCAGCCACAAGGCGGCCTGGTAAGCTCTCTTCCTTGGAGGGAGGAAAGGCAGCCCCAGAGAGAGCGTTTTCATGCCTCCGGCGCGCAGGCAACGTGGGGCTCTTGAGAGGCCCGACCCATAGTGCTGCCAGCAGGTCATCATTTCCCGAGTCAAGAAAGGCCTAGTCTCGGGAGCTCTCTCCTGCTGAGCAAGCATGACGGAAGGGCTGTGAGGAGGGAGCCTTGATGTTCTGGGCAGTGTGGGAGTCGTAGGCATACACGTGCACCCAGCGGCCATTGGCCCTGTAAACTGACTTCCGAACTAGCACTTCTCAGATCAATGTGACTGTCAGCTTGAAAGCGGCCGAGCAGGCTGTCTTACTTGGAGGGAGGAAAGGCGGCCCCAGATACTGTGTTTGTATGCCTCCCTCGCACAGCAAGTGTGGGGCTCGGCAGACGCGAGTACAAGAGGCCTGCAAACAGGTCCTCACTTCCCGAGCCAGGAAAGGCCTACTTTCGCGAGCTCTCTCCTGCTGAGCAAACGTGACGGAAGGGCTGTGTGGAGGGAGCCTTGATGTTCCCGGGCAGTGTGGGAAGCCTAGCTGTAAACGTGCAGCCAGCGGCGATGGCCCCTGAAAACTGACTTCCCAGGTAGCAATTCCCAGCCCAAGGTGCCTGTCAGATTGAAGGCGGCTGAGCAGGCTGTCATCCTTGGAGGGAGGAAAGGAAGCCCCAGAGATTGGGTTTTTACGCCTCGCTCGCACAGCAAGTGTGGGGCTCTGCAGACGCCCGTAAAAGAGGACTGCAAACAGGTCCTCACTTCCCGAGCCAAGAAAGGCCTACTTTTGCGAGCTCTCTCCTGCAGAGCTTACGTGACGGAAGAGCTGTGGGGAGGGAGGCTTGATGTTCCCGGGCAGTGTGGGAAGCCTAGCTGTAAACGTGCAGCCAGCGGCGATGGCCCCTGCAAACTGACTTCCCAGGTAGCACTTCCCAGCACAATGTGGCTGTCAGCTTGAAGGCGGCCGAGCAGGCTGTCTTCCTTGGAGGGAGAAAAGGCAGCCCCAAAGACTGGGTTTTTAGGCCTCTCTCGCACAGCAAGTGTGGGGCTCTGCAGACGCCAGTACAAGAAGCCTGCAAACAGGTCCTCACTTCCCCAGCCAAGAAAGGCCCACTTTCGCGAGCTCTCTCCTGCTGAGCAAACGTGACAGAAGGGCTGTGTGGAGGGAACCTTGATGTTCTGGGCAGTGTGGGAGCCCTAGGCAAACACGTGCACCCAGCGACATTGCCCGTGAAAACTGACTTCCCAACTAGCACTTCCCAGCCCGATGTGACTTTCAGGCAGAAGGCGGCCGGGTAGGCTCTCTTCCTTGGAGGGAGGAAAGGCAGCCCCCGAGAGAGCGTTTTCATGCCCCCCGCATGCAGGCATCGTGGGGCTCTTGAGAGGCCCGACCCATAGTGCTGAGAGCAGGTCCTCATTTCCGAGTCAAGAAAGGCATAGTCTCGCGAGCTCTCTCCTGCTGAGCAAACGTGACGGAAGGGCTGTGTGGAGGGAACCTTGATGTTCTGGGCAGTGTGGGAGCCCTAGGCATACACGTGCACCCAGCGGCCATTGCCCCTGAAAACTGACTTCCCTACTAGCATTTCTCAGGCCAATGTGACTGTCAGCTTGAAGGCGGCCAAGCAGGCTGCCTTCCTTGGAGGGAGGAAAGGCAGCCCCAGAGAGAACGTTTTCATGCCTCCCGCGCGCTGGCAACATGGGGCTCTTGAGTTGCCCGACCCATAGGGATTCCAGCAGGGCCTCACTTCCCGAGCCAAGAAAGGCCTAGTCTCGCGAGCTCTCTCCTGCAGAACAAACTTGTTGGAAGAGCTGTGTCGAGGGAGCCTTGGTGTTCCCGGGAAGTGTGGGAGGCCTAGCTGTAAACATGCAGCCGGGGCCATGGCCCCTGCAAACTGACTTCCCAGGTAGCACTTCCCAGCCCAATGTGACTGTCAGCTTGAAGGCGGCCGAGCAGGTTGTCTTCCTTGGAGGGAGGAAAGGCAGCCCCAGAGACTGTGTTTTTATGCCTCCCTCGCACAGCAAGTGTGGGGCTCTGCCGACGCCAGTACAAGAGGCCTACAAACAGGTCCTCACTTTCCAAACCAAGAAAGGCCTAGTTTCCCGATCTCTCTCCTGGAGAGCTAACGTGACGGAAGAGCTGTGTGGAGGGAACCTTGATGTTCTGGGCAGTGTGGGAGCCCCAGGCATACACGTGCACCCAGCGGCCATTGCCCGTGAAAACTGACTTCCCAACTAGCAATTCCCAGCCCGATGTGACTTTCAGCCAGAAGGAGGACGGGTAGGCTCTCTTCCTTGGAGGGAGTAATGGCATCCCCAGAGAGAGTGTTTTCATGCCTTCAGCGTGCAGGCAACGTGGTGCTCTTGAGAGGCCCGACCCATAGGGCTGCGAGCAGGGCCTCACTTCCCGAGTCAAGAAAGGCCTAGTCTCGCGAGCTCCCTCCTGCAGAGCACACGTGACGGAAGAGCTGTGTGGAGGGAGCCTTGATGTTCCCGGGCAGTGTGGGAGGCCTAGCTGTAAACGTGCTGCCAGCGACCATGGTCCCTGAAAACGGACTTCCCAACTAACACTTCCCAGCCCAAGGTGACTGTCAGCTTGAAGGCGGCCGAGCAGACGGTCTTCCTTGGACGGAGAAAAGGCAGCCCCAGAGACTGGGTTTTTAGGCCTCGTTCGCACAGCAAGGGTGGGGCGCTGCAGACGCCAGTACAAGAGGCCTGCAAACAGGTCCTCACTTCCCGAGCCAAGAAAGGCCTAGTTTCGCGATCTCTCTCCTGCAGAGCTAACGTGAGGGAAGAGCTGTGTGGAGGGAACCTTGATGTTCTGGGCAGTGTGGGAGCCCTAGGCATACACGTGCACCCAGCGGCCATTGCCCCTGCAAACTGACTTCCCAGGTAGCACTTCCCAGCACAATGTGACTTTCAGCTTGAAGGCGGCAAAGCAGGCGGTGTTCCTTGGAGGGAGGAAAGGCAGAACCAGAGACTGTGTTTTTAGGCCTCCCTCGCACAGCAAGTGTTGGGCTCTGCAGACGCCCGTACAAGAGGACTGCAACCAGGTCCTCACTTCCCGAGCCAAGAAAGGCCTACTTTTGCGAGCTCTCTCCTGCAGAGCTTACGTGACGGAAGAGCTGTGGGGAGGGAGGCTTGATGTTCTTGGGCAGTGTGGGAAGCCTAGCTGTAAACGTGCTGCCAGCGACCATGGTCCCTGAAAACGGACTTCCCAACTAAAACTTCCCAGCCCAAGGTGACTGTCAGCTTGAAGGCGGCCGAGCAGACGGTCTTCCTTGGACGGAGAAAATGCAGCCCCAGAGACTGGGTTTTTAGGCCTCTCTCGCACAGCAAGTGTGGGGCTCTGCAGACGCCAGTACAAGAAGCCTGCAAACAGGTCCTCACTTCCCCAGCCAAGAAAGGCCCACTTTCGCGAGCTCTCTCCTGCTGAGCAAACGTGACAGAAGGGCTGTGTGGAGGGAACCTTGATGTTCTGGGCAGTGTGGGAGCCCTAGGCATACACGTGCACCCAGCGGCCATTGCCCGTGAAAACTGACTTCCCAACTAGCACTTCCCAGCCCGATGTGACTTTCAGCCAGAAGGCGGCCGGGTAGGCTCTCTTCCTTGGAGGGAGGAAAGGCAGCCCCTGAGAGAGCGTTTTCATGCCCCCCGCATGCAGGCATCGTGGGGCTCTTGAGAGGCCCGACCCATAGTGCTGAGAGCAGGTCCTCATTTCCGAGTCAAGAAAGGCATAGTCTCGCGAGCTCTCTCCTGCTGAGCAAACGTGACGGAAGGGCTGTGTGGAGGGAACCTTGATGTTCTGGGCAGTGTGGGAGCCCTAGGCATACACGTGCACCCAGCGGGCATTGCCCCTGAAAACTGACTTCCCTACTAGCATTTCTCAGGCCAATGTGACTGTCAGCTTGAAGGCGGCCAAGCAGGCTGCCTTCCTTGGAGGGAGGAAAGGCAGCCCCAGAGAGAACGTTTTCATGCCTCCCGCGCGCTGGCAACATGGGGCTCTTGAGTTGCCCGACCCATAGGGATTCCAGCAGGGCCTCACTTCCCGAGCCAAGAAAGGCCTAGTCTCGCGAGCTCTCTCCTGCAGAACAAACTTGTTGGAAGAGCTGTGTCGAGGGAGCCTTGGTGTTCCCGGGAAGTGTGGGAGGCCTAGCTGTAAACATGCAGCCGGGGCCATGGCCCCTGCAAACTGACTTCCCAGGTAGCACTTCCCAGCCCAATGTGACTGTCAGCTTGAAGGCGGCCGAGCAGGTTGTCTTCCTTGGAGGGAGGAAAGGCAGCCCCAGAGACTGTGTTTTTATGCCTCCCTCGCACAGCAAGTGTGGGGCTCTGCCGACGCCAGTACAAGAGGCCTACAAACAGGTCCTCACTTTCCAAACCAAGAAAGGCCTAGTTTCCCGATCTCTCTCCTGGAGAGCTAACGTGACGGAAGAGCTGTGTGGAGGGAACCTTGATGTTCTGGGCAGTGTGGGAGCCCTAGGCATACACGTGCACCCAGCGTCCATTGGCCCTGAAAAATGACTTCCCAATTAGCACTTCTCAGACCAATGTGAGTGTCAGCTTGAAGGCGGCCGAGCAGACGGTCTTCCTTGGACGGAGAAAAGGCAGCCCCAGAGATTGGGTTTTTAGGCCTCGCTCGCACAGCAAGTGTGGGGCTCTGCAGACGCCCATACAAGAGGCCTGCAAACAGGTCCTCACTTCCCGAGTCAAGAAAGGCCTACTTTCGCGAGCTCTCTCCTGCTGAGCAAGCGTGACGGAAGGGCTGTGTGGAGGGAGCGTTGATGTTCTGGGCAGTGTGGGAGTCCTAGGCTTACACGTGCACCAAGCGGCCATTGGCCCTGTAAACTGACTTCCGAACTAGCACTTCTCAGATCAATGTGACTGTCAGCTTGAAAGCGGCCGAGCAGGCTGTCTTACTTGGAGGGAGGAAAGGCAGCCCCAGATACTGTGTTTGTATGCCTCCCTCGCACAGCCAGTGTGGGGCTCGGCAGACGCGAGTACAAGAGGCCTGCAAACAGGTCCTCACTTCCCGAGCCAGGAAAGGCCTACTTTCGCGAGCTCTCTCCTGCTGAGCAAACGTGACGGAAGGGCTGTGTGGAGGGAGCCTTGATGTTCCCAGGCAGTGTGGGAAGCCTAGCTGTAAACGTGCAGCCAGCGGCCATGGCCCCTGCAAACTTTCTTCCCAGGTAGCACTTCCCAGCACAATGTGACTGTCAGCTTGAAGGCGGCCGAGCAGCCTGTCTTCATTGGAGGGAGGAAAGGCAGCACCAAAGACTAGGTTTTTAGGCCTCGCTCGCACAGCAGGTGTTGGGCTCTGCAGATGCCAGTACAAGAGGCCTGCAAACAGGTCCTCACTTCCCGAGCCAAGAAAGGCCTAGTTTCGCGATCTCTCTCCTGCAGAGCTAACGTGAGGGAAGAGCTGTGTGGAGGGAACCTTGATGTTCTGGGCAGTGTGGGAGCCCTAGGCATACACGTGCACCCAGCGGCCATTGCCCCTGCAAACTGACTTCCCAGGTAGCACTTCCCAGCACAATGTGACTTTCAGCTTGAAGGCGGCAAAGCAGGCGGTGTTCCTTGGAGGGAGGAAAGGCAGACCCACAGACTGTGTTTTTAGGCCTCCCTCGCACAGCAAGTGTTGGGCTCTGCAGACGCCCGAACAAGAGGACTGCAAACAGGTCCTCACTTCCCGAGCCAAGAAAGGCCTAGTTTCGTGAGCTCTTTACTGCAGAGCTAACGTGAGGGAAGAGCTGTGTGGAGGGAACCTTGATGTTCTGGGCAGTGTGGGAGCCCCAGGCATACACGTGCACCCAGCGGCCATTGCCCGTGAAAACTGACTTCCCAACTAGCACTTCCCAGCCCGATGTGACTTTCAGCCAGAAGGAGGCCGGGTAGGCTCTCTTCCTTGGAGGGAGTAATGGCATCCCCAGAGAGAGTGTTTTCATGCCTTCAGCGTGCAGGCAACGTGGTGCTCTTGAGAGGCCCGACACATAGGACTGCGAGCAGGGCCTCACTTCCCGAGTCAAGAAAGGCCTAGTCACGCGAGCTCCCTCCTGCAGAGCACACGTGACGGAAGAGCTGTGTGGAGGGAGCCTTGATGTTCCCGGGCAGTGTGGGAGGCCTAGCTGTAAACGTGCAGCCAGCGGCCATGGTCCCTGAAAACTGACTTCGCAACTAACACTTCTCAGACCAATGTGACTGTCACCTTGAAGGCCGCCGAGCAGGCTGTCTTCCTTGGAGGGAGGAAAGGCAGCCCCAGAGATTGGGTTTTTACGCCTCGCTCGCACAGCAAGTGTGGGGCTCTGCAGACGCCCGTAAAAGAGGACTGCAAACAGGTCCTCACTTCCCGAGCCAAGAAAGGCCTACTTTTGCGAGCTCTCTCCTGCAGAGCTTACGTGACGGAAGAGCTGTGCGGAGGGAGGCTTGATGTTCCCGGGCAGTGTGGGAAGCCTAGCTGTAAACGTGCAGCCAGCGGCGATGGCCCCTGCAAACTGACTTCCCAGGTAGCACTTCCCAGCACAATGTGACTGTCAGCTTGAAGGCGGCCGAGCAGGCTGTCTTCCTTGGAGGGAGAAAAGGCAGCCCCAAAGACTGGGTGTTTAGGCCTCTCTCGCACAGCAAGTGTGGGGCTCTGCAGACGCCAGTACAAGAAGCCTGCAAACAGGTCCTCACTTCCCCAGCCAAGAAAGGCCCACTTTCGCGAGCTCTCTCCTGCTGAGCAAACGTGACAGAAGGGCTGTGTGGAGGGAACCTTGATGTTCTGGGCAGTGTGGGAGTCCTAGGCATACACGTGCACCCAGCGGCCATTGCCCGTGAAAACTGACTTCCCAACTAGCACTTCCCAGCCCGATGTGACTTTCAGCCAGAAGGCGGCCGGGTAGGCTCTCTTCCTTGGAGGGAGGAAAGGCAGCCCCAGAGAGAGCGTTTTCATGCCTCCGGCGCGCAGGCAACGTGGGGCTCTTGAGAGGCCCGACCCATAGTGCTGCCAGTAGGTCATCATTTCCCGAGTCAAGAAAGGCCTAGTCTCGGGAGCTCTCTCCTGCTGAGCAAGCATGACGGAAGGGCTGTGAGGAGGGAGCCTTGATGTTCTGGGCAGTGTGGGAGTCGTAGGCATACACGTGCACCCAGCGGCCATTGGCCCTGTAAACTGACTTCCGAACTAGCACTTCTCAGATCAATGTGACTGTCAGCTTGAAAGCGGCTGAGCAGGCTGTCTTACTTGGAGGGAGGAAAGGCAGCCCCAGATACTGTGTTTGTATGCCTCCCTCGCACAGCCAGTGTGGGGCTCGGCAGACGCGAATACAAGAGGCCTGCAAACAGGTCCTCACTTCCCGAGCCAGGAAAGGCCTACTTTCGCGAGCTCTCTACTGCTGAGCAAACGTGACAGAAGGGCTGTGTGGAGGGAACCTTGATGTTCTGGGCAGTGTGGGAGTCCTAGGCATACACGTGCACCCTTCGGCCATTGGCCCTGTAAACTGACTTCCGAACTAGCACTTCTCAGATCAATGTGACTGTCAGCTTGAAAGCGGCCGAGCAGGCTGTCTTACTTGGAGGGAGGAAAGGCAGCCCCAGATACTGTGTTTGTATGCCTCCCTCGCACAGCAAGTGTGGGGCTCGGCAGACGCGAGTACAAGAGGCCTGCAAACAGGTCCTCACTTCACGAGCCAGGAAAGGCCTACTTTCGCGAGCTCTCTCCTTGCTGAGCAAACGTGACGGAAGGGCTGTGTGGAGGGAGCCTTGATGTTCCCGGGCAGTGTGGGAAGCCTAGCTGTAAACGTGCAGCCAGCGGCGATGGCCCCTGAAAACTGACTTCCCAGGTAGCAATTCCCAGCCCAAGGTGACTGTCAGCTTGAAGGCGGCCGAGCAGGCTGTCATCCTTGGAGGGAGGAAAGGAAGCCCCAGAGATTGGGTTTTTATGCCTCCCTCGCACAGCAAGTGTGGGGCTCTGCCGACGCCAGTACAAGAGGCCTACAAACAGGTCCTCACTTTCCAAACCAAGAAAGGCCTAGTTTCCCGATCTCTCTCCTGGAGAGCTAACGTGACGGAAGAGCTGTGTGGAGGGAACCTTGATGTTCTGGGCAGTGTGGGAGCCCTAGGCATACACGTGCACCCAGCGTCCATTGGCCCTGAAAAATGACTTCCCAAATAGCACTTCTCAGACCAATGTGACTGTCAGCTTGAAGGCGGCCGAGCAGGATGTCTTCCTTGGAGGGTGGAATGGCAGCCCCAGAGAGAGTGTTTTCATGCCTTCAGCGCGCAGGTAACGTGGGGCTCTTGAGAGGCACGACCCGTAGGGCTGCGAGCAGGGCCTCACTTCCCGAGTCAAGAAAGGCCTAGTCTCGCGAGTTCTCTCCTGCAGAGCAAACGTGACGGAAGAGCTTTGTGGAGGGAGCCTTGATGTTCCCGGGCAGTGTGGGAGGCCTAGCTGTAAACGTGCTGCCAGCGACCATGGTCCCTGAAAACTGACTTCCCAACTAACACTTCCCAGCCCAAGGTGACTGTCAGCTTGAAGGCGGCCGAGCAGACGGTCTTCCTTGGACGGAGAAAAGGCAGCCCCAGAGACTGGGTTTTTAGGCCTCGTTCGCACAGCAAGTGTGGGGCGCTGCAGACGCCAGTACAAGAGGCCTGCAGACAGGTCCTCACTTCCCGAGCCAGGAAACGCCTAGTCTCGAGAGCTCTCTCCTGCAGAGCTAACGTGACGGAAGAGCTGTTTGGGGGGAGCCTTGATGTTCCCGGGCAGTGTGGGAAGCCTAGCTGTAAACGTGCAGCCTGCGGCCATGGCCCCTGCAAACTTTCTTCCCAGGTAGCACTTCCCAGCACAATGTGACTGTCAGCTTGAAGGCGGCCGAGCAGCCTGTCTTCCTTGGAGGGAGGAAAGGCAGCCCCAAAGACTAGGTTTTTAGGCCTCGCTCGCACAGCAGGTGTTGGGCTCTGCAGATGCCAGTACAAGAGGCCTGCAAACAGGTCCTCACTTCCCGAGCCAAGAAAGGCCTAGTTTCGCGATCTCTCTCCTGCAGAGCTAACGTGAGGGAAGAGCTGTGTGGAGGGAACCTTGATGTTCTGGGCAGTGTGGGAGCCCTAGGCATACACGTGCACCCAGCGGCCATTGCCCCTGCAAACTGACTTCCCAGGTAGCACTTCCCAGCACAATGTGACTTTCAGCTTGAAGGCGGCAAAGCAGGCGGTGTTCCTTGGAGGGAGGAAAGGCAGACCCACAGACTGTGTTTTTAGGCCTCCCTCGCACAGCAAGTGTTGGGCTCTGCAGACGCCCGAACAAGAGGACTGCAAACAGGTCCTCACTTCCCGAGCCAAGAAAGGCCTAGTTTCGTGAGCTCTTTACTGCAGAGCTAACGTGAGGGAAGAGCTGTGTGGAGGGAACCTTGATGTTCTCGGCAGTGTGGGAGCACTAAGCATACACATGCACCCTGCGGCCATTGCCCCTGAAAACAGTCTTCCCAAATAGCACTTCCAAGCGCGATGTGACTTTCAGCCACAAGGCGGCCTGGTAGGCTCTCTTCCTTGGAGGGAGGAAAGGCAGCCCCAGAGAGAGCGTTTTCATGCCTCCGGCGCGCAGGCAACGTGGGGCTCTTGAGAGGCCCGACCCATAGTGCTGCCAGCAGGTCATCATTTCCCGAGTCAAGAAAGGCCTAGTCTCGCGAGCTCTCTCCTGCTGAGCAAGCGTGACGGAAGGGCTGTGAGGAGGGAGCCTTGATGTTCCCGGGCAGTGTGGGAGGCCTAGCTGTAAACGTGCAGCCAGCAGCAATGGCCCCTTAAAACTGACTTCGCAAATAGCACTTCCCAGCCCAAGGTGACTGTCAGCTTGAAGGCGGCCAAGCAGGCGGTCTTCCTTGGAGGGAGGAAAGGCAGGCCCAGAGATTGGGTTTTTAGGCCTCGCTCGCACAGCAAGTGTGGGGCTCTGCAGACGCCCATACAAGAGGCCTGCAAACAGGTCCTCACTTCCCGAGTCAAGAAAGGCCTACTTTCGCGAGCTCTCTCCTGCTGAGCAAGCGTGACGGAAGGGCTGTGTGGAGGGAGCGTTGATGTTCTGGGCAGTGTGGGAGTCCTAGGCTTACACGTGCACCAAGCGGCCATTGGCCCTGTAAACTGACTTCCGAACTAGCACTTCTCAGATCAATGTGACTGTCAGCTTGAAAGCGGCCGAGCAGGCTGTCTTACTTGGAGGGAGGAAAGGCAGCCCCAGATACTGTGTTTGTATGCCTCCCTCGCACAGCCAGTGTGGGGCTCGGCAGACGCGAGTACAAGAGGCCTGCAAACAGGTCCTCACTTCCCGAGCCAGGAAAGGCCTACTTTCGCGAGCTCTCTCCTGCTGAGCAAACGTGACGGAAGGGCTGTGTGGAGGGAGCCTTGATGTTCCCAGGCAGTGTGGGAAGCCTAGCTGTAAACGTGCAGCCAGCGGCCATGGCCCCTGCAAACTGACTTCCCAGGTAGCACTTCCCAGCACAATGTGGCTGTCAGCTTGAAGGCGGCCGAGCAGCCTGTCTTCATTGGAGGGAGGAAAGGCAGCCCCAAAGACTAGGTTTTTAGGCCTCGCTCGCACAGCAGGTGTTGGGCTCTGCAGATGCCAGTACAAGAGGCCTGCAAACAGGTCCTCACTTCCCGAGCCAAGAAAGGCCTAGTTTCGCGATCTCTCTCCTGCAGAGCTAACGTGAGGGAAGAGCTGTGTGGAGGGAACCTTGATGTTCTGGGCAGTGTGGGAGCCCTAGGCATACACGTGCACCCAGAGGCCATTGCCCCTGCAAACTGACTTCCCAGGTAGCACTTCCCAGCACAATGTGACTTTCAGCTTGAAGGCGGCAAAGCAGGCGGTGTTCCTTGGAGGGAGGAAAGGCAGACCCACAGACTGTGTTTTTAGGCCTCCCTCGCACAGCAAGTGTTGGGCTCTGCAGACGCCCGAACAAGAGGACTGCAAACAGGTCCTCACTTCCCGAGCCAAGAAAGGCCTAGTTTTGTGAGCTCTTTACTGCAGAGCTAATGTGAGGGAAGAGCTGTGTGGAGGGAACCTTGATGTTCTGGGCAGTGTGGGAGCCCCAGGCATACACGTGCACCCAGCGGCAATTGCCCGTGAAAACTGACTTCCCAACTAGCACTTCCCAGCCCGATGTGACTTTCAGCCAGAAGGAGGCCGGGTAGGCTCTCTTCCTTGGAGGGAGTAATGGCATCCCCAGAGAGAGTGTTTTCATGCCTTCAGCGTGCAGGCAACGTGGTGCTCTTGAGAGGCCCGACACATAGGACTGCGAGCAGGGCCTCACTTCCCGAGTCAAGAAAGGCCTAGTCACGCGAGCTCCCTCCTGCAGAGCACACGTGACGGAAGAGCTGTGTGGAGGGAGCCTTGATGTTCCCGGTCAGTGTGGGAGGCCTAGCTGTAAACGTGCAGCCAGCGGCCATGGTCCCTGAAAACTGACTTCGCAACTAACACTTCTCAGACCAATGTGACTGTCACCTTGAAGGCCGCCGAGCAGGCTGTCTTCCTTGGAGGGAGGAAAGGCAGCCCCAGAGATTGGGTTTTTAGGCCTCGCTCGCACAGCAAGTGTGGGGCTCTGCAGACGCCCATACAAGAGGCCTGCAAACAGGTCCTCACTTCCCGAGTCAAGAAAGGCCTACTTTCGCGAGCTCTCTCCTGCTGAGCAAGCGTGACGGAAGGGCTGTGTGGAGGGAGCGTTGATGTTCTGGGCAGTGTGGGAGTCCTAGGCTTACACGTGCACCAAGCGGCCATTGGCCCTGTAAACTGACTTCCGAACTAGCCCTTCTCAGATCAATGTGACTGTCAGCTTGAAAGCGGCTGAGCAGGCTGTCTTACTTGGAGGGAGGAAAGGCAGCCCCAGATACTGTGTTTGTATGCCTCCCTCGCACAGCATGTGTGGGGCTCGGCAGACGCGAGTACAAGAGGCCTGCAAACAGGTCCTCACTTCCCGAGCCAGGAAAGGCCTACTTTCGCGAGCTCTCTCCTGCTGAGCAAACGTGACAGAAGGGCTGTGTGGAGGGAACCTTGATGTTCTGGGCAGTGTGGGAGTCCTAGGCATACACGTGCACCCTTCGGCCATTGGCCCTGTAAACTGACTTCCGAACTAGCACTTCTCAGATCAATGTGACTGTCAGCTTGAAAGCGGCCGAGCAGGCTGTCTTACTTGGAGGGAGGAAAGGCAGCCCCAGATACTGTGTTTGTATGCCTCCCTCGCACAGCAAGTGTGGGGCTCGGCAGACGCGAGTACAAGAGGCCTGCAAACAGGTCCTCACTTCACGAGCCAGGAAAGGCCTACTTTCGCGAGCTCTCTCCTTTCTGAGCAAACGTGACGGAAGGGCTGTGTGGAGGGAGCCTTGATGTTCCCAGGCAGTGTGGGAAGCCTAGCTGTAAACGTGCAGGCAGCGGCGATGACCCAAGAAAACTGACTTCCCAGGTAGCAATTCCCAGCCCAAGGTGACTGTCAGCTTGAAGGCGGCCGAGCAGGCTGTCATCCTTGGAGGGAGGAAAGGAAGCCCCAGAGATTGGGTTTTTATGCCTCCCTCGCACAGCAAGTGTGGGGCTCTGCCGACGCCAGTACAAGAGGCCTACAAACAGGTCCTCACTTTCCAAACCAAGAAAGGCCTAGTTTCCCGATCTCTCTCCTGGAGAGCTAACGTGACGGAAGAGCTGTGTGGAGGGAACCTTGATGTTCTGGGCAGTGTGGGAGCCCTAGGCATACACATGCACCCAGCGTCCATTGGCCCTGAAAAATGACTTCCCAAATAGCACTTCTCAGACCAATGTGACTGTCAGCTTGAAGGCGGCCGAGCAGGATGTCTTCCTTGGAGGGTGGAATGGCAGCCCCAGAGAGAGTGTTTTCATGCCTTCAGCGCGCAGGTAACGTGGGGCTCTTGAGAGGCACGACCCGTAGGGCTGCGAGCAGGGCCTCACTTCCCGAGTCAAGAAAGGCCTAGTCTCGCGAGTTCTCTCCTGCAGAGCAAACGTGACGGAAGAGCTGTGTGGAGGGAGCCTTGATGTTCCCGGGCAGTGTGGGAGGCCTAGCTGTAAACGTGCTGCCAGCGACCATGGTCCCTGAAAACTGACTTCCCAACTAACACTTCCCAGCCCAAGGTGACTGTCAGCTTGAAGGCGGCCGAGCAGACGGTCTTCCTTGGACGGAGAAAAGGCAGCCCCAGAGACTGGGTTTTTAGGCCTCGTTCGCACAGCAAGTGTGGGGCGCTGCAGACGCCAGTACAAGAGGCCTGCAGACAGGTCCTCACTTCCCGAGCCAGGAAAGGCCTAGTCTCGAGAGCTCTCTCCTGCAGAGCTAACGTGACGGAAGAGCTGTTTGGGGGGAGCCTTGATGTTCCCGGGCAGTGTGGGAAGCCTAGCTGTAAACGTGCAGCCTGCGGCCATGGCCCCTGCAAACTTTCCTCCCAGGTAGCACTTCCCAGCACAATGTGACTGTCAGCTTAAAGGCGGCCGAGCAGCCTGTCTTCCTTGGAGGGAGGAAAGGCAGCCCCAAAGACTAGGTTTTTAGGCCTCGCTCGCACAGCAGGTGTTGGGCTCTGCAGATGCCAGTACAAGAGGCCTGCAAACAGGTCCTCACTTCCCGAGCCAAGAAAGGCCTAGTTTCGCGATCTCTCTCCTGCAGAGCTAACGTGAGGGAAGAGCTGTGTGGAGGGAACCTTGATGTTCTGGGCAGTGTGGGAGCCCTAGGCATACACGTGCACCCAGCGGCCATTGCCCCTGCAAACTGACTTCCCAGGTAGCACTTCCCAGCACAATGTGACTTTCAGCTTGAAGGCGGCAAAGCAGGCGGTGTTCCTTGGAGGGAGGAAAGGCAGACCCACAGACTGTGTTTTTAGGCCTCCCTCGCACAGCAAGTGTTGGGCTCTGCAGACGCCCGAACAAGAGGACTGCAAACAGGTCCTGACTTCCCGAGCCAAGAAAGGCCTAGTTTCGTGAGCTCTTTACTGCAGAGCTAACGTGAGGGAAGAGCTGTGTGGAGGGAACCTTGATGTTCTCGGCAGTGTGGGAGCACTAAGCATACACATGCACCCTGCGGCCATTGCCCCTGAAAACAGTCTTCCCAATTAGCACTTCCAAGCGCGATGTGACTTTCAGCCACAAGGCGGCCTGGTAGGCTCTCTTCCTTGGAGGGAGGAAAGGCAGCCCCAGAGAGAGCGTTTTCATGCCTCTGGCGCGCAGGCAACGTGGGGCTCTTGAGAGGCCCGACCCATAGTGCTGCCAGCAGGTCATCATTTCCCGAGTCAAGAAAGGCCTAGTCTCGCGAGCTCTCTCCTGCTGAGCAAGCGTGACGGAAGGGCTGTGTGGAGGGAGCCTTGAAGTTCTGGGCAGTGTGGGAGTCCTAGGCTTACACGTGCACCAAGCGGCCATTGGCCCTGTAAACTGACTTCCGAACTAGCACTTCTCAGATCAATGTGACTGTCAGCTTGAAAGCGGCCGAACAGACTGTCTTACTTGGAGGGAGGAAAGGCAGCCCCAGATACTGTGTTTGTATGCCTCCCTCGCACAGCCAGTGTGGGGCTCGGCAGACGCGAGTAGAAGAGGCTTGCAAACAGGTCCTCACTTCCCGAGCCAGGAAAGGCCTACTTTCGCGAGCTCTCTCCTGCTGAGCAAACGTGACAGAAGGGCTGTGTGGAGGGAGCCTTGATGTTCCCAGGCAGTGTGGGAAGCCTAGCTGTAAACGTGCAGCCAGCGGCGATGGCCCCTGAAAACTGACTTCCCAGGTAGCAATTCCCAGCCCAAGGTGCCTGTCAGCTTGAAGGCGGCCGAGCAGGCTGTCATCCTTGGAGGGAGGAAAGGCAGCCCCAGTGATTGGGTTTTTACGCCTCGCTCGCACAGCAAGTATGGGGCTCTGCAGACGCCCGTAAAAGAGGACTGCAAACAGGTCCTCACTTCCCGAGCCAAGAAAGGCCTACTTTTGCGAGCTCTCTCCTGCAGAGCTTACGTGACGGAAGAGCTGTGGGGAGGGAGGCTTGATGTTCCCGGGCAGTGTGGGAAGCCTAGCTGTAAACGTGCAGCCAGCGGCGATGGCCCCTGCAAACTGACTTCCCAGGTAGCACTTCCCAGCACAATGTGACTGTCAGCTTGAAGGCGGCCGAGCAGGCTGTCTTCCTTGGAGGGAGAAAAGGCAGCCCCAAAGACTGGGTTTTTAGGCCTCTCTCGCACAGCAAGTGTGGGGCTCTGCAGACGCCAGTACAAGAAGCCTGCAAACAGGTCCTCACTTCCCCAGCCAAGAAAGGCCCAATTTCGCGAGCTCTCTCCTGCTGAGCAAACGTGACAGAAGGGCTGTGTGGAGGGAACCTTGATGTTCTGGGCAGTGTGGGAGCCCTAGGCATACACGTGCACCCAGCGGCCATTGCCCCTGAAAACTGACTTCCCTACTAGCATTTCTCAGGCCAATGTGACTGTCAGCTTGAAGGCGGCCAAGCAGGCTGCCTTCCTTGGAGGGAGGAAAGGCAGCCCCAGATATTGTGTTTGTATGCCTCCCTCGCACAGCAAGTGTGGGGCTCGGCAGACGCGAGTACAAGAGGCCTGCAAACAGGTCCTCACTTCCCGAGCCAGGAAAGGCCTACTTTCGCGAGCTCTCTTCTGCTGAGCAAACGTGACGGAAGGGCTGTGTGGAGGGAGCCTTGATGTTCCCGGGCAGTGTGGGAAGCCTAGCTGTAAACGTGCAGCCAGCGGCGATGGCCCCTGAAAACTGACTTCCCAGGTAGCAATTCCCAGCCCAGGGTGACAGTCAGATTGAAGGCGGCCGAGCAGGCTGTCATCCTTGGAGGGAGGAAAGGAAGCCCCAGAGATTGGGTTTTTACGCCTCGCTCGCACAGCAAGTGTGGGGCTCTGCAGACGCCCGTAAAAGAGGACTGCAAACAGGTCCTCACTTCCCGAGCCAAGAAAGGCCTACTTTTGCGAGCTCTCTCCTGAAGAGCTTACGTGACGGAAGAGCTGTGGGGAGGGAGGCTTGATGTTCCCGGGCAGTGTGGGAAGCCTAGCTGTAAACGTGCAGCCAGCGGCGATGGCCCCTGCAAACTGACTTCCCAGGTAGCACTTCCCAGCACAATGTGACTGTCAGCTTGAAGGCGGCCGAGCAGGCTGTCTTCCTTGGAGGGAAAAAAGGCAGCCCCAAAGACTGGGTTTTTAGGCCTCTCTCGCACAGCAAGTGTGGGGCTCTGCAGACGCCAGTACAAGAAGCCTGCAAACATGTCCTCACTTCCCCAGCCAAGAAAGGCCCACTTTCGCGAGCTCTCTCCTGCTGAGCAAACGTGACAGAAGGGCTGTGTGGAGGGAACCTTGATGTTCTGGGCAGTGTGGGAGCCCTAGGCATACACGTGCACCCAGCGGCCATTGCCCGTGAAAACTGACTTCCCAACTAGCACTTCCCAGCCCGATGTGACTTTCAGCCAGAAGGCGGCCGGGTAGGCTCTCTTCCCTGGAGGGAGGAAAGGCAGCCCCTGAGAGAGCGTTTTCATGCCCCCCGCATGCAGGCATCGTGGGGCTCTTGAGAGGCCCAACCCGTAGTGCTGAGAGCAGGTCCTCATTTCCGAGTCAAGAAAGGCATAGTCTCGCGAGCTCTCTCCTGCTGAGCAAACGTGACGGAAGGGCTGTGTGGAGGGAACCTTGATGTTCTGGGCAGTGTGGGAGCCCTAGGCATACACGTGCACCCAGCGGCCATTGCCCCTGAAAACTGACTTCCCTACTAGCATTTCTCAGGCCAATGTGACTGTCAGCTTGAAGGCGGCCAAGCAGGCTGCCTTCCTTGGAGGGAGGAAAGGCAGCCCCAGAGAGAACGTTTTCATCCCTCCCGCGCGCTGGCAACGTGGGGCTCTTGAGTTGCCCGACCCATAGGGATTCCAGCAGGGCCTCACTTCCCGAGCCAAGAAAGGCCTAGTCTCGCGAGCTCTCTCCTGCAGAACAAACTTGTTGGAAGAGCTGTGTCGAGGGAGCCTTGGTGTTCCCGGGAAGTGTGGGAGGCCTAGCTGTAAACATGCAGCCGGGGCCATGGCCCCTGCAAACTGACTTCCCAGGTAGCACTTCCCAGCCCAATGTGACTGTCAGCTTGAAGGCGGCCGAGCAGGTTGTCTTCCTTGGAGGGAGGAAAGGCAGCCCCAGTGATTGGGTTTTTACGCCTCGCTCGCACAGCAAGTATGGGGCTCTGCAGACGCCCGTAAAAGAGGACTGCAAACAGGTCCTCACTTCCCGAGCCAAGAAAGGCCTACTTTTGCGAGCTCTCTCCTGCAGAGCTTACGTGACGGAAGAGCTGTGGGGAGGGAGGCTTGATGTTCCCGGGCAGTGTGGGAAGCCTAGCTGTAAACGTGCAGCCAGCGGCGATGGCCCCTGCAAACTGACTTCCCAGGTAGCACTTCCCAGCACAATGTGACTGTCAGCTTGAAGGCGGCCGAGCAGGCTGTCTTCCTTGGAGGGAGAAAAGGCAGCCCCAAAGACTGGGTTTTTAGGCCTCTCTCGCACAGCAAGTGTGGGTCTCTGCAGACGCCAGTACAAGAAGCCTGCAAACAGGTCCTCACTTCCCCAGCCAAGAAAGGCCCACTTTCGCGAGCTCTCTCCTGCTGAGCAAACGTGACAGAAGGGCTGTGTGGAGGGAACCTTGATGTTCTGGGCAGTGTGGGAGCCCTAGGCATACACGTGCACCCAGCGGCCATTGCCCCTGAAAACTCACTTCCCTACTAGCATTTCTCAGGCCAATGTGACTGTCAGCTTGAAGGCGGCCGAGCAGAATGTCTTCCTTGGAGGGTGGAATGGCAGCCCCAGAGAGAGTGTTTTCATGCCTTCAGCGCGCAGGTAACGTGGGGCTCTTGAGAGGCACGACCCGTAGGGCTGCGAGCAGGGCCTCACTTCCCGAGTCAAGAAAGGCCTAGTCTCGCGAGTTCTCTCCTGCAGAGCAAACGTGACGGAAGAGCTGTGTGGAGGGAGCCTTGATGTTCCCGGGCAGTGTGGGAGGCCTAGCTTTAAACGTGCTGCCAGCGACCATGGTCCCTGAAAACGGACTTCCCAACTAACACTTCCCAGCCCAAGGTGACTGTCAGCTTGAAGGCGGCCGAGCAGACGGTCTTCCTTGGACGGAGAAAAGGCAGCCCCAGAGACTGGGTTTTTAGGCCTCGTTCGCACAGCAAGGGTGGGGCGCTGCAGACGCCAGTACAAGAGGCCTGCAAACAGGTCCTCACTTCCCGAGCCAAGAAAGGCCTAGTTTCGCGATCTCTCTCCTGCAGAGCTAACGTGAGGGAAGAGCTGTGTGGAGGGAACCTTGATGTTCTGGGCAGTGTGGGAGCCCTAGGCATACACGTGCACCCAGCGGCCATTGCCCCTGCAAACTGACTTCCCAGGTAGCACTTCCCAGCACAATGTGACTTTCAGCTTGAAGGCGGCAAAGCAGGCGGTGTTCCTTGGAGGGAGGAAAGGCAGAACCAGAGACTGTGTTTTTAGGCCTCCCTCGCACAGCAAGTGTTGGGCTCTGCAGACGCCCGTACAAGAGGACTGCAACCAGGCCCTCACTTCCCGAGCCATGAAAGGCCTACTTTCGTGAGCTCTTTACTGCAGAGCTAACGTGAGGGAAGAGCTGTGTGGAGGGAACCTTGATGTTCTGGGCAGTGTGGGAGCCCCAGGCATACACGTGCACCCAGCGGCCATTGCCCGTGAAAACTGACTTCCCAACTAGCAATTCCCAGCCCGATGTGACTTTCAGTCAGAAGGAGGACGGGTAGGCTCTCTTCCTTGGAGGGAGTAATGGCATCCCCAGAGAGAGTGTTTTCATGCCTTCAGCGTGCAGGCAACGTGGTGCTCTTGAGAGGCCCGACCCATAGGGCTGCGAGCAGGGCCTCACTTCCCGAGTCAAGAAAGGCCTAGTCTCGCGAGCTCCCTCCTGCAGAGCACACGTGACGGAAGAGCTGTGTGGAGGGAGCCTTGATGTTCCCGGGCAGTGTGGGAGGCCTAGCTGTAAACGTGCTGCCAGCGACCATGGTCCCTGAAAACGGACTTCCCAACTAACACTTCCCAGCCCAAGGTGACTGTCAGCTTGAAGGCGGCCGAGCAGACGGTCTTCCTTGGACGGAGAAAAGGCAGCCCCAGAGACTGGGTTTTTAGGCCTCGTTCGCACAGCAAGTGTGGGGCGCTGCAGACGCCAGTACAAGAGGCCTGCAAACAGGTCCTCACTTCCCGAGCCAAGAAAGGCCTAGTTTCGCGATCTCTCTCCTGCAGAGCTAACGTGAGGGAAGAGCTGTGTGGAGGGAACCTTGATGTTCTGGGCAGTGTGGGAGCCCTAGGCATACACGTGCACCCAGCGGCCATTGCCCCTGCAAACTGACTTCCCAGGTAGCACTTCCCAGCACAATGTGACTTTCAGCTTGAAGGCGGAAAAGCAGGCGGTGTTCCTTGGAGGGAGGAAAGGCAGAACCAGAGACTGTGTTTTTAGGCCTCCCTCGCACAGCAAGTGTTGGGCTCTGCAGACGCCCGTAAAAGAGGACTGCAAACAGGTCCTCACTTCCCGAGCCAAGAAAGGCCTACTTTTGCGAGCTCTCTCCTGCAGAGCTTACTTGACGGAAGAGCTGTGGGGAGGGAGGCTTGATGTTCTCGGGCAGTGTGGGAAGCCTAGCTGTAAACGTGCTGCCAGCGACCATGGTCCCTGAAAACGGACTTCCCAACTAACACTTCCCAGCCCAAGGTGACTGTCAGCTTGAAGGCGGCCGAGCAGACGGTCTTCCTTGGACGGAGAAAATGCAGCCCCAGAGACTGGGTTTTTAGGCCTCGTTCGCAAAGCAAGTGTGGGGCTCTGCAGACGCCAGTACAAGAGGGCTGCAAACAGGTCCTCACTTCCCGAGCCAAGAAAGGCCTACTTTTGCGAGCTCTCTCCTGCTGAGCAAACGTGACAGAAGGGCTGTGTGGAGGGAACCTTGATGTTCTGGGCAGTGTGGGAGCCCTAGGCATACACGTGCACCCAGCGGCCATTGCCCGTGAAAACTGACTTCCCAACTAGCACTTCCCAGCCCGATGTGACTTTCAGCCAGAAGGCTGCCGGGTATGCTCTCTTCCTTGGAGGGAGGAAAGGCAGCCCCTGAGAGAGCGTTTTCATGCCCCCCTCATGCAGGCATCGTGGGGCTCTTGAGAGGCCCGACCCATAGTGCTGAGAGCAGGTCCTCATTTCCGAGTCAAGAAAGGCATAGTCTCGCGAGCTCTCTCCTGCTGAGCAAACGTGACGGAAGGGCTGTGTGGAGGGAACCTTGATGTTCTGGGCAGTGTGGGAGCCCTAGGCATACACGTGCACCCAGCGGCCATTGCCCCTGAAAACTGACTTCCCTACTAGCATTTCTGAGGCCAATGTGACTGTCAGCTAGAAGGCGGCCAAGCAGGCTGTCTTCCTTGAAGGGAGGAAAGGCAGCCCCAGAGAGAACGTTTTCATGCCTCCTGCGCGCTGGCAACGTGGGGATCTTGAGTTGCCCGACCCATAGGGATTCAAGCAGGGCCTCACTTCCCGAGCCAAGAAAGGCCTAGTCTCGCGAGCTCTCTCCTGCAGAACAAACTTGTTGGAAGAGCTGTGTGGAGGGAGCCTTGGTGTTCCCGGGAAGTGTGGGAGGCCTAGCTGTAAACATGCAGCCGGGGCCATGGCCCCTGCAAACTGACTTCCCAGGTAGCACTTCCCAGCCCAATGTGACTGTCAGCTTGAAGGCGGCCGAGCAGGCTGTCTTCCTTGGAGGGAGGAAAGGCAGCCCCAGAGACTGTGTTTTTATGCCTCCCTCGCACAGCAAGTGTGGGGTTCTACCGACGCCAGTACAAGAGGCCTGCAAACAGGTCCTCACTTCCCGAGCCAGGAAAGGCCTAGTTACGTGAGCTCTCTCCTGCCGAGCTAAGGTGACGTAAGATCTGTGTGGAGGGAACCTTGATGTTCTGGGCAGTGTGGGAGCACTAAGCATACACGTGCACCCTGCGGCCATTGCCCCTGAAAACAGTCTTCCCAAATAGCACTTCCAAGCGCGATGTGACTTTCAGCCACAAGGCGGCCTGGTAAGCTCTCTTCCTTGGAGGGAGGAAAGGCAGCCCCAGAGAGAGCGTTTTCATGCCTCCGGCGCGCAGGCAACGTGGGGCTCTTGAGAGGCCCGACCCATAGTGCTGCCAGCAGGTCATCATTTCCCGAGTCAAGAAAGGCCTAGTCTCGGGAGCTCTCTCCTGCTGAGCAAGCATGACGGAAGGGCTGTGAGGAGGGAGCCTTGATGTTCTGGGCAGTGTGGGAGTCGTAGGCATACACGTGCACCCAGCGGCCATTGGCCCTGTAAACTGACTTCCGAACTAGCACTTCTCAGATCAATGTGACTGTCAGCTTGAAAGCGGCCGAGCAGGCTGTCTTACTTGGAGGGAGGAAAGGCGGCCCCAGATACTGTGTTTGTATGCCTCCCTCGCACAGCAAGTGTGGGGCTCGGCAGACGCGAGTACAAGAGGCCTGCAAACAGGTCCTCACTTCCCGAGCCAGGAAAGGCCTACTTTCGCGAGCTCTCTCCTGCTGAGCAAACGTGACGGAAGGGCTGTGTGGAGGGAGCCTTGATGTTCCCGGGCAGTGTGGGAAGCCTAGCTGTAAACGTGCAGCCAGCGGCGATGGCCCCTGAAAACTGACTTCCCAGGTAGCAATTCCCAGGCCAAGGTGCCTGTCAGATTGAAGGCGGCCGAGCAGGCTGTCATCCTTGGAGGGACGAAAGGAAGCCCCAGAGATTGGGTTTTTACGCCTCACTCGCACAGCAAGTGTGGGGCTCTGCAGACGCCCGTAAAAGAGGACTGCAAACAGGTCCTCACTTCCCGAGCCAAGAAAGGCCTACTTTTGCGAGCTCTCTCCTGAAGAGCTTACGTGACGGAAGAGCTGTGGGGAGGGAGGCTTGATGTTCCCGGGCAGTGTGGGAAGCCTAGCTGTACACGTGCAGCCAGCGGCGATGGCCCCTGCAAACTGACTTCCCAGGTAGCACTTCCCAGCACAATGTGACTGTCAGCTTGAAGGCGGCCGAGCAGGCTGTCTTCCTTGGAGGGAAAAAAGGCAGCCCCAAAGACTGGGTATTTAGGCCTCTCTATCACAGCAAGTGTGGGGCTCTGCAGACGCCAGTACAAGAAGCCTGCAAACAGGTCCTCACTTCCCCAGCCAAGAAAGGCCCACTTTCGCGAGCTCTCTCCTGCTGAGCAAACGTGACAGAAGGGCTGTGTGGAGGGAACCTTGATGTTCTGGGCAGTGTGGGAGCCCTAGGCATACACGTGCACCCAGCGGCATTGCCCGTGAAAACTGACTTCCCAACTAGCACTTCCCAGCCCGATGTGACTTTCAGGCAGAAGGCGGCCGGGTAGGCTCTCTTCCTTGGAGGGAGGAAAGGCAGCCCCTGAGAGAGCGTTTTCATGCCCCCCGCATGCAGGCATCGTGGGGCTCTTGAGAGGCCCGACCCATAGTGCTGAGAGCAGGTCCTCATTTCCGAGTCAAGAAAGGCATAGTCTCGCGAGCTATCTCCTGCTGAGCAAACGTGACGGAAGGGCTTTGTGGAGGGAACCTTGATTTTCTGGGCAGTGTGGGAGCCCTAGGCATACACGTGCACCCAGCGGCCATTGCCCCTGAAAACTGACTTCCCTACTAGCATTTCTCAGGCCAATGTGACTGTCAGCTTGAAGGCGGCCAAGCAGGCTGCCTTCCTTGGAGGGAGGAAAGGCAGCCCCAGATATTGTGTTTGTATGCCTCCCTCGCACAGCAAGTGTGGGGCTCGGCAGACGCGAGTACAAGAGGCCTGCAAACAGGTCCTCACTTCCCGAGCCAGGAAAGGCCTACTTTCGCGAGCTCTCTCCTGCTGAGCAAACGTGACGGAAGGGCTGTGTGGAGGGAGCCTTGGTGTTCCCGGGAAGTGTGGGAGGCCTAGCTGTAAACATGCAGCCGGGGCCATGGCCCCTGCAAACTGACTTCCCAGGTAGCACTTCCCAGCCCAATGTGACTGTCAGCTTGAAGGCGGCCGAGCAGGCTGTCTTCCTTGGAGGGAGGAAAGGCAGCCCCAGAGACTGTGTTTTTATGCCTCCCTCGCACAGCAAGTGTGGGGTTCTACCGACGCCAGTACAAGAGGCCTGCAAACAGGTCCTCACTTCCCGAGCCAGGAAAGGCCTAGTTACGTGAGCTCTCTCCTGCCGAGCTAAGGTGACGTAAGATCTGTGTGGAGGGAACCTTGATGTTCTGGGCAGTGTGGGAGTCCTAGGCATACACGTGCACCCTGCGGCCATTGGCCCTGTAAACTGACTTCCGAACTAGCACTTCTCAGATCAATGTGACTGTCAGCTTGAAAGCGGCCGAGCAGGCTGTCTTACTTGGAGGGAGGAAAGGCAGCCCCAGATACTGTGTTTGTATGCCTCCCTCGCACAGCAAGTGTGGGGCTCGGCAGACGCGAGTACAAGAGGCCTGCAAACAGGTCCTCACTTCCCGAACCAGGAAAGGCCTACTTTCGCGAGCTCTCTCCTGCTGAGCAAACGTGACGGAAGGGCTGTGTGGAGGGAGCCTTGATGTTCCCGGGCAGTGTGGGAAGCATAGCTGTACACGTGCAGCCAGCGGCGATGGCCCCTGCAAACTGACTTCCCAGGTAGCACTTCCCAGCACAATGTGACTGTCAGCTTGAAGGCGGCCGAGCAGGCTGTCTTCCTTGGAGGGAGAAAAGGCAGCCCCAGAGACTGGGTTTTTAGGCCTCGTTCGCACAGCAAGTGTGGGGCGCTGCAGACGCCAGTACAAGAGGCCTGCAAAACAGGTCCTCACTTCCCGAGCCAGGAAAGGCCTAGTCTCGAGAGCTCTCTCCTGCAGAGCTAACGTGACGGAAGAGCTGTTTGGGGGGAGCCTTGATGTTCCCGGGCAGTGTGGGAAGCCTAGCTGTAAACGTGCAGCCAGCGGCCATGGCCCCTGCAAACTTTCTTCCCAGGTAGCACTTCCCAGCACAATGTGACTGTCAGCTTAAAGGCGGCCGAGCAGCCTGTCTTCCTTGCAAGGAGGAAAGGCAGCCCCAAAGACTAGGTTTTTAGGCCTCGCTCGCACAGCAGGTGTTGGGCTCTGCAGATGCCAGTACAAGAGGCCTGCAAACAGGTCCTCACTTCCCGAGCCAAGAACGGCCTAGTTTCGCGATCTCTCTCCTGCCGAGCTAACGTGAGGGAAGAGCTGTGTGGAGGGAACCTTGATGTTCTGGGCAGTGTGGGAGCCCTAGGCATACACGTGCACCCAGCGGCCATTGCCCCTGCAAACTGACTTCCCAGGTAGCACTTCCCAGCCCGATGTGACTTTCAGCCAGAAGGCGGCCGGGTAGGCTCTCTTCCTTGGAGGGAGGAAAGGCAGCCCCTGAGAGAGCGTTTTCATGCCCCCCGCATGCAGGCATCGTGGGGCTCTTGAGAGGCCCGACCCATAGTGCTGAGAGCAGGTCCTCATTTCCGAGTCAAGAAAGGCATAGTCTCGCGAGCTCTCTCCTGCTGAGCAAACGTGACGGAAGGGCTGTGTGGAGGGAACCTTGATTTTCTGGGCAGTGTGGGAGCCCTAGGCATACACGTGCACCCAGCGGCCATTGCCCCTGAAAACTGACTTCCCTACTAGCATTTCTCAGGCCAATGTGACTGTCAGCTTGAAGGCGGCCAAGCAGGCTGCCTTCCTTGGAGGGAGGAAAGGCAGCCCCAGATATTGTGTTTGTATGCCTCCCTCGCACAGCAAGTGTGGGGCTCGGCAGACGCGAGTACAAGAGGCCTGCAAACAGGTCCTCACTTCCCGAGCCAGGAAAGGCCTACTTTCGCGAGCTCTCTCCTGCTGAGCAAACGTGACGGAAGGGCTGTGTGGAGGGAGCCTTGGTGTTCCCGGGAAGTGTGGGAGGCCTAGCTGTAAACATGCAGCCGGGGCCATGGCCCCTGCAAACTGACTTCCCAGGTAGCACTTCCCAGCCCAATGTGACTGTCAGCTTGAAGGCGGCCGAGCAGGCTGTCTTCCTTGGAGGGAGGAAAGGCAGCCCCAGAGACTGTGTTTTTATGCCTCCCTCGCACAGCAAGTGTGGGGTTCTACCGACGCCAGTACAAGAGGCCTGCAAACAGGTCCTCACTTCCCGAGCCAGGAAAGGCCTAGTTACGTGAGCTCTCTCCTGCCGAGCTAAGGTGACGTAAGATCTGTGTGGAGGGAACCTTGATGTTCTGGGCAGTGTGGGAGTCCTAGGCATACACGTGCACCCTGCGGCCATTGGCCCTGTAAACTGACTTCCGAACTAGCACTTCTCAGATCAATGTGACTGTCAGCTTGAAAGCGGCCGAGCAGGCTGTCTTACTTGGAGGGAGGAAAGGCAGCCCCAGATACTGTGTTTGTATGCCTCCCTCGCACAGCAAGTGTGGGGCTCGGCAGACGCGAGTACAAGAGGCCTGCAAACAGGTCCTCACTTCCCGAACCAGGAAAGGCCTACTTTCGCGAGCTCTCTCCTGCTGAGCAAACGTGACGGAAGGGCTGTGTGGAGGGAGCCTTGATGTTCCCGGGCAGTGTGGGAAGCATAGCTGTACACGTGCAGCCAGCGGCGATGGCCCCTGCAAACTGACTTCCCAGGTAGCACTTCCCAGCACAATGTGACTGTCAGCTTGAAGGCGGCCGAGCAGGCTGTCTTCCTTGGAGGGAGAAAAGGCAGCCCCAGAGACTGGGTTTTTAGGCCTCGTTCGCACAGCAAGTGTGGGGCGCTGCAGACGCCAGTACAAGAGGCCTGCAAAACAGGTCCTCACTTCCCGAGCCAGGAAAGGCCTAGTCTCGAGAGCTCTCTCCTGCAGAGCTAACGTGACGGAAGAGCTGTTTGGGGGGAGCCTTGATGTTCCCGGGCAGTGTGGGAAGCCTAGCTGTAAACGTGCAGCCAGCGGCCATGGCCCCTGCAAACTTTCTTCCCAGGTAGCACTTCCCAGCACAATGTGACTGTCAGCTTAAAGGCGGCCGAGCAGCCTGTCTTCCTTGCAAGGAGGAAAGGCAGCCCCAAAGACTAGGTTTTTAGGCCTCGCTCGCACAGCAGGTGTTGGGCTCTGCAGATGCCAGTACAAGAGGCCTGCAAACAGGTCCTCACTTCCCGAGCCAAGAACGGCCTAGTTTCGCGATCTCTCTCCTGCCGAGCTAACGTGAGGGAAGAGCTGTGTGGAGGGAACCTTGATGTTCTGGGCAGTGTGGGAGCCCTAGGCATACACGTGCACCCAGCGGCCATTGCCCCTGCAAACTGACTTCCCAGGTAGCACTTCCCAGCCCGATGTGACTTTCAGCCAGAAGGCGGCCGGGTAGGCTCTCTTCCTTGGAGGGAGGAAAGGCAGCCCCTGAGAGAGCGTTTTCATGCCCCCCGCATGCAGGCATCGTGGGGCTCTTGAGAGGCCCGACCCATAGTGCTGAGAGCAGGTCCTCATTTCCGAGTCAAGAAAGGCATAGTCTCGCGAGCTCTCTCCTGCTGAGCAAACGTGACGGAAGGGCTGTGTGGAGGGAACCTTGATGTTCTGGGCAGTGTGGGAGCCCTAGGCATACACGTGCACCCAGCGGCCATTGCCCCTGAAAACTGACTTCCCTACTAGCATTTCTCAGGCCAATGTGACTGTCAGCTTGAAGGCGGCCAAGCAGGCTGCCTTCCTTGGAGGGAGGAAAGGCAGCCCCAGAGAGAACGTTTTCATGCCTCCCGCGCGCTGGCAACATGGGGCTCTTGAGTTGCCCGACCCATAGGGATTCCAGCAGGGCCTCACTTCCCGAGCCAAGAAAGGCCTAGTCTCGCGAGCTCTCTCCTGCAGAACAAACTTGTTGGAAGAGCTGTGTGGAGGGAGCCTTGTTGTTCCCGGGAAGTGTGGGAGGCCTAGCTGTAAACATGCAGCCGGGGCCATGGCCCCTGCAAACTGACTTCCCAGGTAGCACTTCCCAGCCCAATGTGACTGTCAGCTTGAAGGCGGCCGAGCAGGTTGTCTTCCTTGGAGGGAGGAAAGGCAGCCCCAGAGACTGTGTTTTTATGCCTCCCTCGCACAGCAAGTGTGGGGCTCTGCCGACGCCAGTACAAGAGGCCTACAAACAGGTCCTCACTTTCCAAACCAAGAAAGGCCTAGTTTCCCGATCTCTCTCCTGGAGAGCTAACGTGACGGAAGAGCTGTGTGGATGGAACCTTGATGTTCTGGGCAGTGTGGGAGCCCTAGGCATACACGTGCACCCAGCGTCCTTTGGCCCTGAAAAATGACTTCCCAAATAGCACTTCTCAGACCAATGTGACTGTCAGCTTGAAGGCGGCCGAGCAGGATGTCTTCCTTGGAGGGTGGAATGGCAGCCCCAGAGAGAGTGTTTTCATGCCTTCAGCGCGCAGGTAACGTGGGGCTCTTGAGAGGCACGACCCGTAGGGCTGCGAGCAGGGCCTCACTTCCCGAGTCAAGAAAGGCCTAGTCTCGCGAGTTCTCTCCTGCAGAGCAAACGTGACGGAAGAGCTGTGTGGAGGGAGCCTTGATGTTCCCGGGCAGTGTGGGAGGCCTAGCTGTAAACGTGCTGCCAGCGACCATGGTCCCTGAAAACTGACTTCCCAACTAACACTTCCCAGCCCAAGGTGACTGTCAGCTTGAAGGCGGCCGAGCAGACGGTCTACCTTGGACGGAGAAAAGGCAGCCCCAGAGACTGGGTTTTTAGGCCTCGTTCGCACAGCAAGTGTGGGGCGCTGCAGACGCCAGTACAAGAGGCCTGCAAACAGGTCCTCACTTCCCGAGCCAAGAAAGGCCTAGTTTCGCGATCTCTCTCCTGCAGAGCTAACGTGAGGGAAGAGCTGTGTGGAGGGAACCTTGATGTTCTGGGCAGTGTGGGAGCCCTAGGCATACACGTGCACCCAGCGGCCATTGCCCCTGCAAACTGACTTCCCAGGTAGCACTTCCCAGCACAATGTGACTTTCAGCTTGAAGGCGGCAAAGCAGGCGGTGTTCCTTGGAGGGAGGAAAGGCAGAACCAGAGACTGTGTTTTTAGGCCTCCCTCGCACAGCAAGTGTTGGGCTCTGCAGACGCCCGTACAAGAGGACTGCAACCAGGTCCTCACTTCCCGAGCCAAGAAAGGCCTACTTTCGTGAGCTCTTTACTGCAGAGCTAACGTGAGGGAAGAGCTGTGTGGAGGGAACCTTGATGTTCTGGGCAGTGTGGGAGCCCCAGGCATACACGTGCACCCAGCGGCCATTGCCCGTGAAAACTGACTTCCCAACTAGCAATTCCCAGCCCGATGTGACTTTCAGCCAGAAGGAGGACGGGTAGGCTCTCTTCCTTGGAGGGAGTAATGGCATCCCCAGAGAGAGTGTTTTCATGCCTTCAGCGTGCAGGCAACGTGGTGCTCTTGAGAGGCCCGACCCATAGGGCTGCGAGCAGGGCCTCACTTCCCGAGTCAAGAAAGGCCTAGTCTCGCGAGCTCCCTCCTGCAGAGCACACGTGACGGAAGAGCTGTGTGGAGGGAGCCTTGATGTTCCCGGGCAGTGTGGGAGGCCTAGCTGTAAACGTGCTGCCAGCGACCATGGTCCCTGAAAACGGACTTCCCAACTAACACTTCCCAGCCCAAGGTGACTGTCAGCTTGAAGGCGGCCGAGCAGACGGTCTTCCTTGGACGGAGAAAAGGCAGCCCCAGAGACTGGGTTTTTAGGCCTCGTTCGCACAGCAAGTGTGGGGCGCTGCAGACGCCAGTACAAGAGGCCTGCAAACAGGTCCTCACTTCCCGAGCCAAGAAAGGCCTAGTTTCGCGATCTCTCTCCTGCAGAGCTAACGTGAGGGAAGAGCTGTGTGGAGGGAACCTTGATGTTCTGGGCAGTGTGGGAGCCCTAGGCATACACGTGCACCCAGCGGCCATTGCCCCTGCAAACTGACTTCCCAGGTAGCACTTCCCAGCACAATGTGACTTTCAGCTTGAAGGCGGCAAAGCAGGCGGTGTTCCTTGGAGGGAGGAAAGGCAGAACCAGAGACTGTGTTTTTAGGCCTCCCTCGCACAGCAAGTGTTGGGCTCTGCAGACGCCCGTACAAGAGGACTGCAACCAGGTCCTCACTTCCCGAGCCAAGAAAGGCCTACTTTTGCGAGCTCTCTCCTGCAGAGCTTACGTGACGGAAGAGCTGTGGGGAGGGAGGCTTGATGTTCTTGGGCAGTGTGGGAAGCCTAGCTGTAAACGTGCTGCCAGCGACCATGGTCCCTGAAAACGGACTTCCCAACTAACACTTCCCAGCCCAAGGTGACTGTCAGCTTGAAGGCGGCCGAGCAGACGGTCTTCCTTGGACGGAGAAAATGCAGCCCCAGAGACTGGGTTTTTAGGCCTCGTTCGCACAGCAAGTGTGGGGCGCTGCAGACGCCAGTACAAGAGGACTGCAAACAGGTCCTCACTTCCCGAGCCAAGAAAGGCCTACTTTTGCGAGCTCTCTCCTGCTGAGCAAACGTGACAGAAGGGCTGTGTGGAGGGAACCTTGATGTTCTGGGCAGTGTGGGAGCCCTAGGCATACACGTGCACCCAGCGGCCATTGCCCGTGAAAACTGACTTCCCAACTAGCACTTCCCAGCCCGATGTGACTTTCAGCCAGAAGGCTGCCGGGTAGGCTCTCTTCCTTGGAGGGAGGAAAGGCAGCCCCTGAGAGAGCGTTTTCATGCCCCCCTCATGCAGGCATCGTGGGGCTCTTGAGAGGCCCGACCCATAGTGCTGAGAGCAGGTCCTCATTTCCGAGTCAAGAAAGGCATAGTCTCGCGAGCTCTCTCCTGCTGAGCAAACGTGACGGAAGGGCTGTGTGGAGGGAACCTTGATGTTCTGGGCAGTGTGGGAGCCCTAGGCATACACGTGCACCCAGCGGCCATTGCCCCTGAAAACTGACTTCCCTACTAGCATTTCTCAGGCCAATGTGACTGTCAGCTTGAAGGCGGCCAAGCAGGCTGCCTTCCTTGGAGGGAGGAAAGGCAGCCCCAGATATTGTGTTTGTATGCCTCCCTCGCACAGCAAGTGTGGGGCTCGGCAGACGCGAGTACAAGAGGCCTGCAAACAGGTCCTCACTTCCCGAGCCAGGAAAGGCCTACTTTCGCGAGCTCTCTCCTGCTGAGCAAACGTGACGGAAGGGCTGTGTGGAGGGAGCCTTGGTGTTCCCGGGAAGTGTGGGAGGCCTAGCTGTAAACATGCAGCCGGGGCCATGGCCCCTGCAAACTGACTTCCCAGGTAGCACTTCCCAGCCCAATGTGACTGTCAGCTTGAAGGCGGCCGAGCAGGCTGTCTTCCTTGGAGGGAGGAAAGGCAGCCCCAGAGACTGTGTTTTTATGCCTCCCTCGCACAGCAAGTGTGGGGTTCTACCGACGCCAGTACAAGAGGCCTGCAAACAGGTCCTCACTTCCCGAGCCAGGAAAGGCCTAGTTACGTGAGCTCTCTCCTGCCGAGCTAAGGTGACGTAAGATCTGTGTGGAGGGAACCTTGATGTTCTCGGCAGTGTGGGAGCACTAAGCATACACGTGCACCCTGCGGCCATTGCCCCTGAAAACAGTCTTCCCAAATAGCACTTCCAAGCGCGATGTGACTTTCAGCCACAAGGCGGCCTGGTAAGCTCTCTTCCTTGGAGGGAGGAAAGGCAGCCCCAGAGAGAGCGTTTTCATGCCTCCGGCGCGCAGGCAACGTGGGGCTCTTGAGAGGCCCGACCCAGAGTGCTGCCAGCAGGTCATCATTTCCCGAGTCAAGAAAGGCCTAGTCTCGGGAGCTCTCTCCTGCTGAGCAAGCATGACGGAAGGGCTGTGAGGAGGGAGCCTTGATGTTCTGGGCAGTGTGGGAGTCGTAGGCATACACGTGCACCCAGCGGCCATTGGCCCTGTAAACTGACTTCCGAACTAGCACTTCTCAGATCAATGTGACTGTCAGCTTGAAAGCGGCCGAGCAGGCTGTCTTACTTGGAGGGAGGAAAGGCGGCCCCAGATACTGTGTTTGTATGCCTCCCTCGCACAGCAAGTGTGGGGCTCGGCAGACGCGAGTACAAGAGGCCTGCAAACAGGTCCTCACTTCCCGAGCCAGGAAAGGCCTACTTTCGCGAGCTCTCTCCTGCTGAGCAAACGTGACGGAAGGGCTGTGTGGAGGGAGCCTTGATGTTCCCGGGCAGTGTGGGAAGCCTAGCTGTAAACGTGCAGCCAGCGGCGATGGCCCCTGAAAACTGACTTCCCAGGTAGCAATTCCCAGCCCAAGGTGCCTGTCAGATTGAAGGCGGCCGAGCAGGCTGTCATCCTTGGAGGGAGGAAAGGAAGCCCCAGAGATTGGGTTTTTACGCCTCACTCGCACAGCAAGTGTGGGGCTCTGCAGACGCCCGTAAAAGAGGACTGCAAACAGGTCCTCACTTCCCGAGCCAAGAAAGGCCTACTTTTGCGAGCTCTCTCCTGAAGAGCTTACGTGACGGAAGAGCTGTGGGGAGGGAGGCTTGATGTTCCCGGGCAGTGTGGGAAGCCTAGCTGTACACGTGCAGCCAGCGGCGATGGCCCCTGCAAACTGACTTCCCAGGTAGCACTTCCCAGCACAATGTGACTGTCAGCTTGAAGGCGGCCGAGCAGGCTGTCTTCCTTGGAGGGAAAAAAGGCAGCCCCAAAGACTGGGTTTTTAGGCCTCTCTATCACAGCAAGTGTGGGGCTCTGCAGACGCCAGTACAAGAAGCCTGCAAACAGGTCCTCACTTCCCCAGCCAAGAAAGGCCCACTTTCGCGAGCTCTCTCCTGCTGAGCAAACGTGACAGAAGGGCTGTGTGGAGGGAACCTTGATGTTCTGGGCAGTGTGGGAGCCCTAGGCATACACGTGCACCCAGCGGCATTGCCCGTGAAAACTGACTTCCCAACTAGCACTTCCCAGCCCGATGTGACTTTCAGGCAGAAGGCGGCCGGGTAGGCTCTCTTCCTTGGAGGGAGGAAAGGCAGCCCCTGAGAGAGCGTTTTCATGCCCCCCGCATGCAGGCATCGTGGGGCTCTTGAGAGGCCCGACCCATAGTGCTGAGAGCAGGTCCTCATTTCCGAGTCAAGAAAGGCATAGTCTCGCGAGCTCTCTCCTGCTGAGCAAACGTGACGGAAGGGCTTTGTGGAGGGAACCTTGATTTTCTGGGCAGTGTGGGAGCCCTAGGCATACACGTGCACCCAGCGGCCATTGCCCCTGAAAACTGACTTCCCTACTAGCATTTCTCAGGCCAATGTGACTGTCAGCTTGAAGGCGGCCAAGCAGGCTGCCTTCCTTGGAGGGAGGAAAGGCAGCCCCAGATATTGTGTTTGTATGCCTCCCTCGCACAGCAAGTGTGGGGCTCGGCAGACGCGAGTACAAGAGGCCTGCAAACAGGTCCTCACTTCCCGAGCCAGGAAAGGCCTACTTTCGCGAGCTCTCTCCTGCTGAGCAAACGTGACGGAAGGGCTGTGTGGAGGGAGCCTTGGTGTTCCCGGGAAGTGTGGGAGGCCTAGCTGTAAACATGCAGCCGGGGCCATGGCCCCTGCAAACTGACTTCCCAGGTAGCACTTCCCAGCCCAATGTGACTGTCAGCTTGAAGGCGGCCGAGCAGGCTGTCTTCCTTGGAGGGAGGAAAGGCAGCCCCAGAGACTGTGTTTTTATGCCTCCCTCGCACAGCAAGTGTGGGGTTCTACCGACGCCAGTACAAGAGGCCTGCAAACAGGTCCTCACTTCCCGAGCCAGGAAAGGCCTAGTTACGTGAGCTCTCTCCTGCCGAGCTAAGGTGACGTAAGATCTGTGTGGAGGGAACCTTGATGTTCTGGGCAGTGTGGGAGTCCTAGGCATACACGTGCACCCTGCGGCCATTGGCCCTGTAAACTGACTTCCGAACTAGCACTTCTCAGATCAATGTGACTGTCAGCTTGAAAGCGGCCGAGCAGGCTGTCTTACTTGGAGGGAGGAAAGGCAGCCCCAGATACTGTGTTTGTATGCCTCCCTCGCACAGCAAGTGTGGGGCTCGGCAGACGCGAGTACAAGAGACCTGCAAACAGGTCCTCACTTCCCGAACCAGGAAAGGCCTACTTTCGCGAGCTCTCTCCTGCTGAGCAAACGTGACGGAAGGGCTGTGTGGAGGGAGCCTTGATGTTCCCGGGCAGTGTGGGAAGCATAGCTGTACACGTGCAGCCAGCGGCGATGGCCCCTGCAAACTGACTTCCCAGGTAGCACTTCCCAGCACAATGTGACTGTCAGCTTGAAGGCGGCCGAGCAGGCTGTCTTCCTTGGAGGGAGAAAAGGCAGCCCCAGAGACTGGGTTTTTAGGCCTCGTTCGCACAGCAAGTGTGGGGCGCTGCAGACGCCAGTACAAGAGGCCTGCAAAACAGGTCCTCACTTCCCGAGCCAGGAAAGGCCTAGTCTCGAGAGCTCTCTCCTGCAGAGCTAACGTGACGGAAGAGCTGTTTGGGGGGAGCCTTGATGTTCCCGGGCAGTGTGGGAAGCCTAGCTGTAAACGTGCAGCCAGCGGCCATGGCCCCTGCAAACTTTCTTCCCAGGTAGCACTTCCCAGCACAATGTGACTGTCAGCTTAAAGGCGGCCGAGCAGCCTGTCTTCCTTGCAAGGAGGAAAGGCAGCCCCAAAGACTAGGTTTTTAGGCCTCGCTCGCACAGCAGGTGTTGGGCTCTGCAGATGCCAGTACAAGAGGCCTGCAAACAGGTCCTCACTTCCCGAGCCAAGAACGGCCTAGTTTCGCGATCTCTCTCCTGCCGAGCTAACGTGAGGGAAGAGCTGTGTGGAGGGAACCTTGATGTTCTGGGCAGTGTGGGAGCCCTAGGCATACACGTGCACCCAGCGGCCATTGCCCCTGCAAACTGACTTCCCAGGTAGCACTTCCCAGCCCGATGTGACTTTCAGCCAGAAGGCGGCCGGGTAGGCTCTCTTCCTTGGAGGGAGGAAAGGCAGCCCCTGAGAGAGCGTTTTCATGCCCCCCGCATGCAGGCATCGTGGGGCTCTTGAGAGGCCCGACCCATAGTGCTGAGAGCAGGTCTTCATTTCCGAGTCAAGAAAGGCATAGTCTCGCGAGCTCTCTCCTGCTGAGCAAACGTGACGGAAGGGCTGTGTGGAGGGAACCTTGATGTTCTGGGCAGTGTGGGAGCCCTAGGCATACACGTGCACCCAGCGGCCATTGCCCCTGAAAACTGACTTCCCTACTAGCATTTCTCAGGCCAATGTGACTGTCAGCTTGAAGGCGGCCAAGCAGGCTGCCTTCCTTGGAGGGAGGAAAGGCAGCCCCAGAGAGAACGTTTTCATGCCTCCCGCGCGCTGGCAACATGGGGCTCTTGAGTTGCCCGACCCATAGGGATTCCAGCAGGGCCTCACTTCCCGAGCCAAGAAAGGCCTAGTCTCGCGAGCTCTCTCCTGCAGAACAAACTTGTTGGAAGAGCTGTGTGGAGGGAGCCTTGTTGTTCCCGGGAAGTGTGGGAGGCCTAGCTGTAAACATGCAGCCGGGGCCATGGCCCCTGCAAACTGACTTCCCAGGTAGCACTTCCCAGCCCAATGTGACTGTCAGCTTGAAGGCGGCCGAGCAGGTTGTCTTCCTTGGAGGGAGGAAAGGCAGCCCCAGAGACTGTGTTTTTATGCCTCCCTCGCACAGCAAGTGTGGGGCTCTGCCGACGCCAGTACAAGAGGCCTACAAACAGGTCCTCACTTTCCAAACCAAGAAAGGCCTAGTTTCCCGATCTCTCTCCTGGAGAGCTAACGTGACGGAAGAGCTGTGTGGATGGAACCTTGATGTTCTGGGCAGTGTGGGAGCCCTAGGCATACACGTGCACCCAGCGTCCTTTGGCCCTGAAAAATGACTTCCCAAATAGCACTTCTCAGACCAATGTGACTGTCAGCTTGAAGGCGGCCGAGCAGGATGTCTTCCTTGGAGGGTGGAATGGCAGCCCCAGAGAGAGTGTTTTCATGCCTTCAGCGCGCAGGTAACGTGGGGCTCTTGAGAGGCACGACCCGTAGGGCTGCGAGCAGGGCCTCACTTCCCGAGTCAAGAAAGGCCTAGTCTCGCGAGTTCTCTCCTGCAGAGCAAACGTGACGGAAGAGCTGTGTGCAGGGAGCCTTGATGTTCCCGGGCAGTGTGGGAGGCCTAGCTGTAAACGTGCTGCCAGCGACCATGGTCCCTGAAAACTGACTTCCCAACTAACACTTCCCAGCCCAAGGTGACTGTCAGCTTGAAGGCGGCCGAGCAGACGGTCTTCCTTGGACGGAGAAAAGGCAGCCCCAGAGACTGGGTTTTTAGGCCTCGTTCGCACAGCAAGTGTGGGGCGCTGCAGACGCCAGTACAAGAGGCCTGCAAACAGGTCCTCACTTCCCGAGCCAAGAAAGGCCTAGTTTCGCGATCTCTCTCCTGCAGAGCTAACGTGAGGGAAGAGCTGTGTGGAGGGAACCTTGATGTTCTGGGCAGTGTGGGAGCCCTAGGCATACACGTGCACCCAGCGGCCATTGCCCCTGCAAACTGACTTCCCAGGTAGCACTTCCCAGCACAATGTGACTTTCAGCTTGAAGGCGGCAAAGCAGGCGGTGTTCCTTGGAGGGAGGAAAGGCAGAACCAGAGACTGTGTTTTTAGGCCTCCCTCGCACAGCAAGTGTTGGGCTCTGCAGACGCCCGTACAAGAGGACTGCAACCAGGTCCTCACTTCCCGAGCCAAGAAAGGCCTACTTTCGTGAGCTCTTTACTGCAGAGCTAACGTGAGGGAAGAGCTGTGTGGAGGGAACCTTGATGTTCTGGGCAGTGTGGGAGCCCCAGGCATACACGTGCACCCAGCGGCCATTGCCCGTGAAAACTGACTTCCCAACTAGCAATTCCCAGCCCGATGTGACTTTCAGCCAGAAGGAGGACGGGTAGGCTCTCTTCCTTGGAGGGAGTAATGGCATCCCCAGAGAGAGTGTTTTCATGCCTTCAGCGTGCAGGCAACGTGGTGCTCTTGAGAGGCCCGACCCATAGGGCTGCGAGCAGGGCCTCACTTCCCGAGTCAAGAAAGGCCTAGTCTCGCGAGCTCCCTCCTGCAGAGCACACGTGACGGAAGAGCTGTGTGGAGGGAGCCTTGATGTTCCCGGGCAGTGTGGGAGGCCTAGCTGTAAACGTGCTGCCAGCGACCATGGTCCCTGAAAACGGACTTCCCAACTAACACTTCCCAGCCCAAGGTGACTGTCAGCTTGAAGGCGGCCGAGCAGACGGTCTTCCTTGGACGGAGAAAAGGCAGCCCCAGAGACTGGGTTTTTAGGCCTCGTTCGCACAGCAAGTGTGGGGCGCTGCAGACACCAGTACAAGAGGCCTGCAAACAGGTCCTCACTTCCCGAGCCAAGAAAGGCCTAGTTTCGCGATCTCTCTCCTGCAGAGCTAACGTGAGGGAAGAGCTGTGTGGAGGGAACCTTGATGTTCTGGGCAGTGTGGGAGCCCTAGGCATACACGTGCACCCAGCGGCCATTGCCCCTGCAAACTGACTTCCCAGGTAGCACTTCCCAGCACAATGTGACTTTCAGCTTGAAGGCGGCAAAGCAGGCGGTGTTCCTTGGAGGGAGGAAAGGCAGAACCAGAGACTGTGTTTTTAGGCCTCCCTCGCACAGCAAGTGTTGGGCTCTGCAGACGCCCGTACAAGAGGACTGCAACCAGGTCCTCACTTCCCGAGCCAAGAAAGGCCTACTTTTGCGAGCTCTCTCCTGCAGAGCTTACGTGACGGAAGAGCTGTGGGGAGGGAGGCTTGATGTTCTTGGGCAGTGTGGGAAGCCTAGCTGTAAACGTGCTGCCAGCGACCATGGTCCCTGAAAACGGACTTCCCAACTAACACTTCCCAGCCCAAGGTGACTGTCAGCTTGAAGGCGGCCGAGCAGACGGTCTTCCTTGGACGGAGAAAATGCAGCCCCAGAGACTGGGTTTTTAGGCCTCGTTCGCACAGCAAGTGTGGGGCTCTGCAGACGCCAGTACAAGAGGACTGCAAACAGGTCCTCACTTCCCGAGCCAAGAAAGGCCTACTTTTGCGAGCTCTCTCCTGCTGAGCAAACGTGACAGAAGGGCTGTGTGGAGGGAACCTTGATGTTCTGGGCAGTGTGGGAGCCCTAGGCATACACGTGCACCCAGCGGCCATTGCCCGTGAAAACTGACTTCCCAACTAGCACTTCCCAGCCCGATGTGACTTTCAGCCAGAAGGCTGCCGGGTAGGCTCTCTTCCTTGGAGGGAGGAAAGGCAGCCCCTGAGAGAGCGTTTTCATGCCCCCCTCATGCAGGCATCGTGGGGCTCTTGAGAGGCCCGACCCATAGTGCTGAGAGCAGGTCCTCATTTCCGAGTCAAGAAAGGCATAGTCTCGCGAGCTCTCTCCTGCTGAGCAAACGTGACGGAAGGGCTGTGTGGAGGGAACCTTGATGTTCTGGGCAGTGTGGGAGCCCTAGGCATACACGTGCACCCAGCGGCCATTGCCCCTGAAAACTGACTTCCCTACTAGCATTTCTCAGGCCAATGTGACTGTCAGCTTGAAGGCGGCCAAGCAGGCTGCCTTCCTTGGAGGGAGGAAAGGCAGCCCCAGATATTGTGTTTGTATGCCTCCCTCGCACAGCAAGTGTGGGGCTCGGCAGACGCGAGTACAAGAGGCCTGCAAACAGGTCCTCACTTCCCGAGCCAGGAAAGGCCTACTTTCGCGAGCTCTCTCCTGCTGAGCAAACGTGACGGAAGGGCTGTGTGGAGGGAGCCTTGGTGTTCCCGGGAAGTGTGGGAGGCCTAGCTGTAAACATGCAGCCGGGGCCATGGCCCCTGCAAACTGACTTCCCAGGTAGCACTTCCCAGCCCAATGTGACTGTCAGCTTGAAGGCGGCCGAGCAGGCTGTCTTCCTTGGAGGGAGGAAAGGCAGCCCCAGAGACTGTGTTTTTATGCCTCCCTCGCACAGCAAGTGTGGGGTTCTACCGACGCCAGTACAAGAGGCCTGCAAACAGGTCCTCACTTCCCGAGCCAGGAAAGGCCTAGTTACGTGAGCTCTCTCCTGCCGAGCTAAGGTGACGTAAGATCTGTGTGGAGGGAACCTTGATGTTCTCGGCAGTGTGGGAGCACTAAGCATACACGTGCACCCTGCGGCCATTGCCCCTGAAAACAGTCTTCCCAAATAGCACTTCCAAGCGCGATGTGACTTTCAGCCACAAGGCGGCCTGGTAAGCTCTCTTCCTTGGAGGGAGGAAAGGCAGCCCCAGAGAGAGCGTTTTCATGCCTCCGGCTCGCAGGCAACGTGGGGCTCTTGAGAGGCCCGACCCAGAGTGCTGCCAGCAGGTCATCATTTCCCGAGTCAAGAAAGGCCTAGTCTCGGGAGCTCTCTCCTGCTGAGCAAGCATGACGGAAGGGCTGTGAGGAGGGAGCCTTGATGTTCTGGGCAGTGTGGGAGTCGTAGGCATACACGTGCACCCAGCGGCCATTGGCCCTGTAAACTGACTTCCGAACTAGCACTTCTCAGATCAATGTGACTGTCAGCTTGAAAGCGGCCGAGCAGGCTGTCTTACTTGGAGGGAGGAAAGGCGGCCCCAGATACTGTGTTTGTATGCCTCCCTCGCACAGCAAGTGTGGGGCTCGGCAGACGCGAGTACAAGAGGCCTGCAAACAGGTCCTCACTTCCCGAGCCAGGAAAGGCCTACTTTCGCGAGCTCTCTCCTGCTGAGCAAACGTGACGGAAGGGCTGTGTGGAGGGAGCCTTGATGTTCCCGGGCAGTGTGGGAAGCCTAGCTGTAAACGTGCAGCCAGCGGCGATGGCCCCTGAAAACTGACTTCCCAGGTAGCAATTCCCAGCCCAAGGTGCCTGTCAGATTGAAGGCGGCCGAGCAGGCTGTCATCCTTGGAGGGAGGAAAGGAAGCCCCAGAGATTGGGTTTTTACGCCTCACTCGCACAGCAAGTGTGGGGCTCTGCAGACGCCCGTAAAAGAGGACTGCAAACAGGTCCTCACTTCCCGAGCCAAGAAAGGCCTACTTTTGCGAGCTCTCTCCTGAAGAGCTTACGTGACGGAAGAGCTGTGGGGAGGGAGGCTTGATGTTCCCGGGCAGTGTGGGAAGCCTAGCTGTACACGTGCAGCCAGCGGCGATGGCCCCTGCAAACTGACTTCCCAGGTAGCACTTCCCAGCACAATGTGACTGTCAGCTTGAAGGCGGCCGAGCAGGCTGTCTTCCTTGGAGGGAAAAAAGGCAGCCCCAAAGACTGGGTTTTTAGGCCTCTCTATCACAGCAAGTGTGGGGCTCTGCAGACGCCAGTACAAGAAGCCTGCAAACAGGTCCTCACTTCCCCAGCCAAGAAAGGCCCACTTTCGCGAGCTCTCTCCTGCTGAGCAAACGTGACAGAAGGGCTGTGTGGAGGGAACCTTGATGTTCTGGGCAGTGTGGGAGCCCTAGGCATACACGTGCACCCAGCGGCATTGCCCGTGAAAACTGACTTCCCAACTAGCACTTCCCAGCCCGATGTGACTTTCAGGCAGAAGGCGGCCGGGTAGGCTCTCTTCCTTGGAGGGAGGAAAGGCAGCCCCTGAGAGAGCGTTTTCATGCCCCCCGCATGCAGGCATCGTGGGGCTCTTGAGAGGCTCGACCCATAGTGCTGAGAGCAGGTCCTCATTTCCGAGTCAAGAAAGGCATAGTCTCGCGAGCTCTCTCCTGCTGAGCAAACGTGACGGAAGGGCTTTGTGGAGGGAACCTTGATTTTCTGGGCAGTGTGGGAGCCCTAGGCATACACGTGCACCCAGCGGCCATTGCCCCTGAAAACTGACTTCCCTACTAGCATTTCTCAGGCCAATGTGACTGTCAGCTTGAAGGCGGCCAAGCAGGCTGCCTTCCTTGGAGGGAGGAAAGGCAGCCCCAGATATTGTGTTTGTATGCCTCCCTCGCACAGCAAGTGTGGGGCTCGGCAGACGCGAGTACAAGAGGCCTGCAAACAGGTCCTCACTTCCCGAGCCAGGAAAGGCCTACTTTCGCGAGCTCTCTCCTGCTGAGCAAACGTGACGGAAGGGCTGTGTGGAGGGAGCCTTGGTGTTCCCGGGAAGTGTGGGAGGCCTAGCTGTAAACATGCAGCCGGGGCCATGGCCCCTGCAAACTGACTTCCCAGGTAGCACTTCCCAGCCCAATGTGACTGTCAGCTTGAAGGCGGCCGAGCAGGCTGTCTTCCTTGGAGGGAGGAAAGGCAGCCCCAGAGACTGTGTTTTTATGCCTCCCTCGCACAGCAAGTGTGGGGTTCTACCGACGCCAGTACAAGAGGCCTGCAAACAGGTCCTCACTTCCCGAGCCAGGAAAGGCCTAGTTACGTGAGCTCTCTCCTGCCGAGCTAAGGTGACGTAAGATCTGTGTGGAGGGAACCTTGATGTTCTGGGCAGTGTGGGAGTCCTAGGCATACACGTGCACCCTGCGGCCATTGGCCCTGTAAACTGACTTCCGAACTAGCACTTCTCAGATCAATGTGACTGTCAGCTTGAAAGCGGCCGAGCAGGCTGTCTTACTTGGAGGGAGGAAAGGCAGCCCCAGATACTGTGTTTGTATGCCTCCCTCGCACAGCAAGTGTGGGGCTCGGCAGACGCGAGTACAAGAGGCCTGCAAACAGGTCCTCACTTCCCGAACCAGGAAAGGCCTACTTTCGCGAGCTCTCTCCTGCTGAGCAAACGTGACGGAAGGGCTGTGTGGAGGGAGCCTTGATGTTCCCGGGCAGTGTGGGAAGCATAGCTGTACACGTGCAGCCAGCGGCGATGGCCCCTGCAAACTGACTTCCCAGGTAGCACTTCCCAGCACAATGTGACTGTCAGCTTGAAGGCGGCCGAGCAGGCTGTCTTCCTTGGAGGGAGAAAAGGCAGCCCCAGAGACTGGGTTTTTAGGCCTCGTTCGCACAGCAAGTGTGGGGCGCTGCAGACGCCAGTACAAGAGGCCTGCAAAACAGGTCCTCACTTCCCGAGCCAGGAAAGGCCTAGTCTCGAGAGCTCTCTCCTGCAGAGCTAACGTGACGGAAGAGCTGTTTGGGGGGAGCCTTGATGTTCCCGGGCAGTGTGGGAAGCCTAGCTGTAAACGTGCAGCCAGCGGCCATGGCCCCTGCAAACTTTCTTCCCAGGTAGCACTTCCCAGCACAATGTGACTGTCAGCTTAAAGGCGGCCGAGCAGCCTGTCTTCCTTGCAAGGAGGAAAGGCAGCCCCAAAGACTAGGTTTTTAGGCCTCGCTCGCACAGCAGGTGTTGGGCTCTGCAGATGCCAGTACAAGAGGCCTGCAAACAGGTCCTCACTTCCCGAGCCAAGAACGGCCTAGTTTCGCGATCTCTCTCCTGCCGAGCTAACGTGAGGGAAGAGCTGTGTGGAGGGAACCTTGATGTTCTGGGCAGTGTGGGAGCCCTAGGCATACACGTGCACCCAGCGGCCATTGCCCCTGCAAACTGACTTCCCAGGTAGCACTTCCCAGCCCGATGTGACTTTCAGCCAGAAGGCGGCCGGGTAGGCTCTCTTCCTTGGAGGGAGGAAAGGCAGCCCCTGAGAGAGCGTTTTCATGCCCCCCGCATGCAGGCATCGTGGGGCTCTTGAGAGGCCCGACCCATAGTGCTGAGAGCAGGTCCTCATTTCCGAGTCAAGAAAGGCATAGTCTCGCGAGCTCTCTCCTGCTGAGCAAACGTGACGGAAGGGCTGTGTGGAGGGAACCTTGATGTTCTGGGCAGTGTGGGAGCCCTAGGCATACACGTGCACCCAGCGGCCATTGCCCCTGAAAACTGACTTCCCTACTAGCATTTCTCAGGCCAATGTGACTGTCAGCTTGAAGGCGGCCAAGCAGGCTGCCTTCCTTGGAGGGAGGAAAGGCAGCCCCAGAGAGAACGTTTTCATGCCTCCCGCGCGCTGGCAACATGGGGCTCTTGAGTTGCCCGACCCATAGGGATTCCAGCAGGGCCTCACTTCCCGAGCCAAGAAAGGCCTAGTCTCGCGAGCTCTCTCCTGCAGAACAAACTTGTTGGAAGAGCTGTGTCGAGGGAGCCTTGGTGTTCCCGGGAAGTGTGGGAGGCCTAGCTGTAAACATGCAGCCGGGGCCATGGCCCCTGCAAACTGACTTCCCAGGTAGCACTTCCCAGCCCAATGTGACTGTCAGCTTGAAGGCGGCCGAGCAGGTTGTCTTCCTTGGAGGGAGGAAAGGCAGCCCCAGAGACTGTGTTTTTATGCCTCCCTCGCACAGCAAGTGTGGGGCTCTGCCGACGCCAGTACAAGAGGCCTACAAACAGGTCCTCACTTTCCAAACCAAGAAAGGCCTAGTTTCCCGATCTCTCTCCTGGAGAGCTAACGTGACGGAAGAGCTGTGTGGATGGAACCTTGATGTTCTGGGCAGTGTGGGAGCCCTAGGCATACACGTGCACCCAGCGTCCTTTGGCCCTGAAAAATGACTTCCCAAATAGCACTTCTCAGACCAATGTGACTGTCAGCTTGAAGGCGGCCGAGCAGGATGTCTTCCTTGGAGGGAGTAATGGCATCCCCAGAGAGAGTGTTTTCATGCCTTCAGCGTGCAGGCAACGTGGTGCTCTTGAGAGGCCCGACCCATAGGGCTGCGAGCAGGGCCTCACTTCCCGAGTCAAGAAAGGCCTAGTCTCGCGAGCTCCCTCCTGCAGAGCACACGTGACGGAAGAGCTGTGTGGAGGGAGCCTTGATGTTCCCGGGCAGTGTGGGAGGCCTAGCTGTAAACGTGCTGCCAGCGACCATGGTCCCTGAAAACGGACTTCCCAACTAACACTTCCCAGCCCAAGGTGACTGTCAGCTTGAAGGCGGCCGAGCAGACGGTCTTCCTTGGACGGAGAAAAGGCAGCCCCAGAGACTGGGTTTTTAGGCCTCGTTCGCACAGCAAGTGTGGGGCGCTGCAGACGCCAGTACAAGAGGCCTGCAAACAGGTCCTCACTTCCCGAGCCAAGAAAGGCCTAGTTTCGCGATCTCTCTCCTGCAGAGCTAACGTGAGGGAAGAGCTGTGTGGAGGGAACCTTGATGTTCTGGGCAGTGTGGGAGCCCTAGGCATACACGTGCACCCAGCGGCCATTGCCCCTGCAAACTGACTTCCCAGGTAGCACTTCCCAGCACAATGTGACTTTCAGCTTGAAGGCGGCAAAGCAGGCGGTGTTCCTTGGAGGGAGGAAAGGCAGAACCAGAGACTGTGTTTTTAGGCCTCCCTCGCACAGCAAGTGTTGGGCTCTGCAGACGCCCGTACAAGAGGACTGCAACCAGGTCCTCACTTCCCGAGCCAAGAAAGGCCTACTTTTGCGAGCTCTCTCCTGCAGAGCTTACGTGACGGAAGAGCTGTGGGGAGGGAGGCTTGATGTTCTTGGGCAGTGTGGGAAGCCTAGCTGTAAACGTGCTGCCAGCGACCATGGTCCCTGAAAACGGACTTCCCAACTAACACTTCCCAGCCCAAGGTGACTGTCAGCTTGAAGGCGGCCGAGCAGACGGTCTTCCTTGGACGGAGAAAATGCAGCCCCAGAGACTGGGTTTTTAGGCCTCGTTCGCACAGCAAGTGTGGGGCTCTGCAGACGCCAGTACAAGAGGACTGCAAACAGGTCCTCACTTCCCGAGCCAAGAAAGGCCTACTTTTGCGAGCTCTCTCCTGCTGAGCAAACGTGACAGAAGGGCTGTGTGGAGGGAACCTTGATGTTCTGGGCAGTGTGGGAGCCCTAGGCATACACGTGCACCCAGCGGCCATTGCCCGTGAAAACTGACTTCCCAACTAGCACTTCCCAGCCCGATGTGACTTTCAGCCAGAAGGCTGCCGGGTAGGCTCTCTTCCTTGGAGGGAGGAAAGGCAGCCCCTGAGAGAGCGTTTTCATGCCCCCCTCATGCAGGCACCGTGGGGCTCTTGAGAGGCCCGACCCATAGTGCTGAGAGCAGGTCCTCATTTCCGAGTCAAGAAAGGCATAGTCTCGCGAGCTCTCTCCTGCTGAGCAAACGTGACGGAAGGGCTGTGTGGAGGGAACCTTGATGTTCTGGGCAGTGTGGGAGCCCTAGGCATACACGTGCACCCAGCGGCCATTGCCCCTGAAAACTGACTTCCCTACTAGCATTTCTCAGGCCAATGTGACTGTCAGCTTGAAGGCGGCCAAGCAGGCTGCCTTCCTTGGAGGGAGGAAAGGCAGCCCCAGATATTGTGTTTGTATGCCTCCCTCGCACAGCAAGTGTGGGGCTCGGCAGACGCGAGTACAAGAGGCCTGCAAACAGGTCCTCACTTCCCGAGCCAGGAAAGGCCTACTTTCGCGAGCTCTCTCCTGCTGAGCAAACGTGACGGAAGGGCTGTGTGGAGGGAGCCTTGGTGTTCCCGGGAAGTGTGGGAGGCCTAGCTGTAAACATGCAGCCGGGGCCATGGCCCCTGCAAACTGACTTCCCAGGTAGCACTTCCCAGCCCAATGTGACTGTCAGCTTGAAGGCGGCCGAGCAGGCTGTCTTCCTTGGAGGGAGGAAAGGCAGCCCCAGAGACTGTGTTTTTATGCCTCCCTCGCACAGCAAGTGTGGGGTTCTACCGACGCCAGTACAAGAGGCCTGCAAACAGGTCCTCACTTCCCGAGCCAGGAAAGGCCTAGTTACGTGAGCTCTCTCCTGCCGAGCTAAGGTGACGTAAGATCTGTGTGGAGGGAACCTTGATGTTCTCGGCAGTGTGGGAGCACTAAGCATACACGTGCACCCTGCGGCCATTGCCCCTGAAAACAGTCTTCCCAAATAGCACTTCCAAGCGCGATGTGACTTTCAGCCACAAGGCGGCCTGGTAAGCTCTCTTCCTTGGAGGGAGGAAAGGCAGCCCCAGAGAGAGCGTTTTCATGCCTCCGGCGCGCAGGCAACGTGGGGCTCTTGAGAGGCCCGACCCATAGTGCTGCCAGCAGGTCATCATTTCCCGAGTCAAGAAAGGCCTAGTCTCGGGAGCTCTCTCCTGCTGAGCAAGCATGACGGAAGGGCTGTGAGGAGGGAGCCTTGATGTTCTGGGCAGTGTGGGAGTCGTAGGCATACACGTGCACCCAGCGGCCATTGGCCCTGTAAACTGACTTCCGAACTAGCACTTCTCAGATCAATGTGACTGTCAGCTTGAAAGCGGCCGAGCAGGCTGTCTTACTTGGAGGGAGGAAAGGCGGCCCCAGATACTGTGTTTGTATGCCTCCCTCGCACAGCAAGTGTGGGGCTCGGCAGACGCGAGTACAAGAGGCCTGCAAACAGGTCCTCACTTCCCGAGCCAGGAAAGGCCTACTTTCGCGAGCTCTCTCCTGCTGAGCAAACGTGACGGAAGGGCTGTGTGGAGGGAGCCTTGATGTTCCCGGGCAGTGTGGGAAGCCTAGCTGTAAACGTGCAGCCAGCGGCGATGTCCCCTGAAAACTGACTTCCCAGGTAGCAATTCCCAGCCCAAGGTGCCTGTCAGATTGAAGGCGGCCGAGCAGGCTGTCATCCTTGGAGGGAGGAAAGGAAGCCCCAGAGATTGGGTTTTTACGCCTCGCTCGCACAGCAAGTGTGGGGCTCTGCAGACGCCCGTAAAAGAGGACAGCAAACAGGTCCTCACTTCCCGAGCCAAGAAAGGCCTACTTTTGCGAGCTCTCTCCTGAAGAGCTTACGTGACGGAAGAGCTGTGGGGAGGGAGGCTTGATGTTCCCGGGCAGTGTGGGAAGCCTAGCTGTACACGTGCAGCCAGCGGCGATGGCCCCTGCAAACTGACTTCCCAGGTAGCACTTCCCAGCACAATGTGACTGTCAGCTTGAAGGCGGCCGAGCAGGCTGTCTTCCTTGGAGGGAGAAAAGGCAGCCCCAAAGACTGGGTTTTTAGGCCTCTCTCGCACAGCAAGTGTGGGGCTCTGCAGACGCCAGTACAAGAAGCCTGCAAACAGGTCCTCACTTCCCCAGCCAAGAAAGGCCCACTTTCGCGAGCTCTCTCCTGCTGAGCAAACGTGACAGAAGGGCTGTGTGGAGGGAACCTTGATGTTCTGGGCAGTGTGGGAGCCCTAGGCATACACGTGCACCCAGCGACATTGCCCGTGAAAACTGACTTCCCAACTAGCACTTCCCAGCCCGATGTGACTTTCAGGCAGAAGGCGGCCGGGTAGGCTCTCTTCCTTGGAGGGAGGAAAGGCAGCCCCTGAGAGAGCGTTTTCATGCCCCCCGCATGCAGGCATCGTGGGGCTCTTGAGAGGCCCGACCCATAGTGCTGAGAGCAGGTCCTCATTTCCGAGTCAAGAAAGGCATAGTCTCGCGAGCTCTCTCCTGCTGAGCAAACGTGACGGAAGGGCTTTGTGGAGGGAACCTTGATGTTCTGGGCAGTGTGGGAGCCCTAGGCATACACGTGCACCCAGCGGCCATTGCCCCTGAAAACTGACTTCCCTACTAGCATTTCTCAGGCCAATGTGACTGTCAGCTTGAAGGCGGCCAAGCAGGCTGCCTTCCTTGGAGGGAGGAAAGGCAGCCCCAGATATTGTGTTTGTATGCCTCCCTCGCACAGCAAGTGTGGGGCTTGGCAGACGCGAGTACAAGAGGCCTGCAAACAGGTCCTCACTTCCCGAGCCAGGAAAGGCCTACTTTCGCGAGCTCTCTCCTGCTGAGCAAACGTGACGGAAGGGCTGTGTGGAGGGAGCCTTGGTGTTCCCGGGAAGTGTGGGAGGCCTAGCTGTAAACATGCAGCCGGGGCCATGGCCCCTGCAAACTGACTTCCCAGGTAGCACTTCCCAGCCCAATGTGACTGTCAGCTTGAAGGCGGCCGAGCAGGCTGTCTTCCTTGGAGGGAGGAAAGGCAGCCCCAGAGACTGTGTTTTTATGCCTCCCTCGCACAGCAAGTGTGGGGTTCTACCGACGCCAGTACAAGAGGCCTGCAAACAGGTCCTCACTTCCCGAGCCAGGAAAGGCCTAGTTACGTGAGTTCTCTCCTGCCGAGCTAAGGTGACGTAAGATCTGTGTGGAGGGAACCTTGATGTTCTGGGCAGTGTGGGAGTCCTAGGCATACACGTGCACCCTGCGGCCATTGGCCCTGTAAACTGACTTCCGAACTAGCACTTCTCAGATCAATGTGACTGTCAGCTTGAAAGCGGCCGAGCAGGCTGTCTTACTTGGAGGGAGGAAAGGCAGCCCCAGATACTGTGTTTGTATGCCTCCCTCGCACAGCAAGTGTGGGGCTCGGCAGACGCGAGTACAAGAGGCCTGCAAACAGGTCCTCACTTCCCGAGCCAGGAAAGGCCTACTTTCGCGAGCTCTCTCCTGCTGAGGAAACGTGACGGAAGGGCTGTGTGGAGGGAGCCTTGATGTTCCCGGGCAGTGTGGGAAGCATAGCTGTACACGTGCAGCCAGCGGCGATGGCCCCTGCAAACTGACTTCCCAGGTAGCACTTCCCAGCACAATGTGACTGTCAGCTTGAAGGCGGCCGAGCAGGCTGTCTTCCTTGGAGGGAGAAAAGGCAGCCCCAGAGACTGGGTTTTTAGGCCTCGTTCGCACAGCAAGTGTGGGGCGCTGCAGACGCCAGTACAAGAGGCCTGCAAAACAGGTCCTCACTTCCCGAGCCAGGAAAGGCCTAGTCTCGAGAGCTCTCTCCTGCAGAGCTAACGTGACGGAAGAGCTGTTTGGGGGGAGCCTTGATGTTCCCGGGCAGTGTGGGAAGCCTAGCTGTAAACGTGCAGCCAGCGGCCATGGCCCCTGCAAACTTTCTTCCCAGGTAGCACTTCCCAGCACAATGTGACTGTCAGCTTAAAGGCGGCCGAGCAGCCTGTCTTCCTTGCAAGGAGGAAAGGCAGCCCCAAAGACTAGGTTTTTAGGCCTTGCTCGCACAGCAGGTGTTGGGCTCTGCAGATGCCAGTACAAGAGGCCTGCAAACAGGTCCTCACTTCCCGAGCCAAGAACGGCCTAGTTTCGCGATCTCTCTCCTGCCGAGCTAATGTGAGGGAAGAGCTGTGTGGAGGGAACCTTGATGTTCTGGGCAGTGTGGGAGCCCTAGGCATACACGTGCACCCAGCGGCCATTGCCCCTGCAAACTGACTTCCCAGGTAGCACTTCCCACCCCGATGTGACTTTCAGCCAGAAGGCGGCCGGGTAGGCTCTCTTCCTTGGAGGGAGGAAAGGCAGCCCCTGAGAGAGCGTTTTCATGCCCCCCGCATGCAGGCATCGTGGGGCTCTTGAGAGGCCCGACCCATAGTGCTGAGAGCAGGTCCTCATTTCCGAGTCAAGAAAGGCATAGTCTCGCGAGCTCTCTCCTGCTGAGCAAACGTGACGGAAGGGCTGTGTGGAGGGAACCTTGATGTTCTGGGCAGTGTGGGAGCCCTAGGCATACACGTGCACCCAGCGGCCATTGCCCCTGAAAACTGACTTCCCTACTAGCATTTCTCAGGCCAATGTGACTGTCAGCTTGAAGGCGGCCAAGCAGGCTGCCTTCCTTGGAGGGAGGAAAGGCAGCCCCAGAGAGAACGTTTTCATGCCTCCCGCGCGCTGGCAACATGGGCCCTTTGAGTTGCCCGACCCATAGGGATTCCAGCAGGGCCTCACTTCCCGAGCCAAGAAAGGCCTAGTCTCGCGAGCTCTCTCCTGCAGAACAAACTTGTTGGAAGAGCTGTGTGGAGGGAGCCTTGGTGTTCCCGGGAAGTGTGGGAGGCCTAGCTGTAAACATGCAGCCGGGGCCATGGCCCCTGCAAACTGACTTCCCAGGTAGCACTTCCCAGCCCAATGTGACTGTCAGCTTGAAGGCGGCCGAGCAGGTTGTCTTCCTTGGAGGGAGGAAAGGCAGCCCCAGAGACTGTGTTTTTATGCCTCCCTCGCACAGCAAGTGTGGGGCTCTGCCGACGCCAGTACAAGAGGCCTACAAACAGGTCCTCACTTTCCAAACCAAGAAAGGCCTAGTTTCCCGATCTCTCTCCTGGAGAGCTAACGTGACGGAAGAGCTGTGTGGAGGGAACCTTGATGTTCTGGGCAGTGTGGGAGCCCTAGGCATACACGTGCACCCAGCGTCCTTTGGCCCTGAAAAATGACTTCCCAAATAGCACTTCTCAGACCAATGTGACTGTCAGCTTGAAGGCGGCCGAGCAGGATGTCTTCCTTGGAGGGTGGAATGGCAGCCCCAGAGAGAGTGTTTTCATGCCTTCAGCGCGCAGGTAACGTGGGGCTCTTGAGAGGCACGACCCGTAGGGCTGCGAGCAGGGCCTCACTTCCCGAGTCAAGAAAGGCCTAGTCTCGCGAGCTCCCTCCTGCAGAGCACACGTGACGGAAGAGCTGTGTGGAGGGAGCCTTGATGTTCCCGGGCAGTGTGGGAGGCCTAGCTGTAAACGTGCTGCCAGCGACCATGGTCCCTGAAAACGGACTTCCCAACTAACACTTCCCAGCCCAAGGTGACTGTCAGCTTGAAGGCGGCCGAGCAGACGGTCTTCCTTGGACGGAGAAAAGGCAGCCCCAGAGACTGGGTTTTTAGGCCTCGTTCGCACAGCAAGTGTGGGGCGCTGCAGACGCCAGTACAAGAGGCCTGCAAACAGGTCCTCACTTCCCGAGCCAAGAAAGGCCTAGTTTCGCGATCTCTCTCCTGCAGAGCTAACGTGAGGGAAGAGCTGTGTGGAGGGAACCTTGATGTTCTGGGCAGTGTGGGAGCCCTAGGCATACACGTGCACCCAGCGGCCATTGCCCCTGCAAACTGACTTCCCAGGTAGCACTTCCCAGCACAATGTGACTTTCAGCTTGAAGGCGGCAAAGCAGGCGGTGTTCCTTGGAGGGAGGAAAGGCAGAACCAGAGACTGTGTTTTTAGGCCTCCCTCGCACAGCAAGTGTTGGGCTCTGCAGACGCCCGTACAAGAGGACTGCAACCAGGTCCTCACTTCCCGAGCCAAGAAAGGCCTACTTTTGCGAGCTCTCTCCTGCAGAGCTTACGTGACGGAAGAGCTGTGGGGAGGGAGGCTTGATGTTCTTGGGCAGTGTGGGAAGCCTAGCTGTAAACGTGCTGCCAGCGACCATGGTCCCTGAAAACGGACTTCCCAACTAACACTTCCCAGCCCAAGGTGACTGTCAGCTTGAAGGCGGCCGAGCAGACGGTCTTCCTTGGACGGAGAAAATGCAGCCCCAGAGACTGGGTTTTTAGGCCTCGTTCGCACAGCAAGTGTGGGGCTCTGCAGACGCCAGTACAAGAGGACTGCAAACAGGTCCTCACTTCCCGAGCCAAGAAAGGCCTACTTTTGCGAGCTCTCTCCTGCTGAGCAAACGTGACAGAAGGGCTGTGTGGAGGGAACCTTGATGTTCTGGGCAGTGTGGGAGCCCTAGGCATACACGTGCACCCAGCGGCCATTGCCCGTGAAAACTGACTTCCCAACTAGCACTTCCCAGCCCGATGTGACTTTCAGCCAGAAGGCTGCCGGGTAGGCTCTCTTCCTTGGAGGGAGGAAAGGCAGCCCCTGAGAGAGCGTTTTCATGCCCCCCTCATGCAGGCATCGTGGGGCTCTTGAGAGGCCCGACCCATAGTGCTGAGAGCAGGTCCTCATTTCCGAGTCAAGAAAGGCATAGTCTCGCGAGCTCTCTCCTGCTGAGCAAACGTGACGGAAGGGCTGTGTGGAGGGAACCTTGATGTTCTGGGCAGTGTGGGAGCCCTAGGCATACACGTGCACCCAGCGGCCATTGCCCCTGAAAACTGACTTCCCTACTAGCATTTCTCAGGCCAATGTGACTGTCAGCTTGAAGGCGGCCAAGCAGGCTGCCTTCCTTGGAGGGAGGAAAGGCAGCCCCAGATATTGTGTTTGTATGCCTCCCTCGCACAGCAAGTGTGGGGCTCGGCAGACGCGAGTACAAGAGGCCTGCAAACAGGTCCTCACTTCCCGAGCCAGGAAAGGCCTACTTTCGCGAGCTCTCTCCTGCTGAGCAAACGTGACGGAAGGGCTGTGTGGAGGGAGCCTTGGTGTTCCCGGGAAGTGTGGGAGGCCTAGCTGTAAACATGCAGCCGGGGCCATGGCCCCTGCAAACTGACTTCCCAGGTAGCACTTCCCAGCCCAATGTGACTGTCAGCTTGAAGGCGGCCGAGCAGGCTGTCTTCCTTGGAGGGAGGAAAGGCAGCCCCAGAGACTGTGTTTTTATGCCTCCCTCGCACAGCAAGTGTGGGCTTCTACCGACGCCAGTACAAGAGGCCTGCAAACAGGTCCTCACTTCCCGAGCCAGGAAAGGCCTAGTTACGTGAGCTCTCTCCTGCCGAGCTAAGGTGACGTAAGATCTGTGTGGAGGGAACCTTGATGTTCTCGGCAGTGTGGGAGCACTAAGCATACACGTGCACCCTGCGGCCATTGCCCCTGAAAACAGTCTTCCCAAATAGCACTTCCAAGCGCGCTGTGACTTTCAGCCACAAGGCGGCCTGGTAAGCTCTCTTCCTTGGAGGGAGGAAAGGCAGCCCCAGAGAGAGCGTTTTCATGCCTCCGGCGCGCAGGCAACGTGGGGCTCTTGAGAGGCCCGACCCATAGTGCTGCCAGCAGGTCATCATTTCCCGAGTCAAGAAAGGCCTAGTCTCGGGAGCTCTCTCCTGCTGAGCAAGCATGACGGAAGGGCTGTGAGGAGGGAGCCTTGATGTTCTGGGCAGTGTGGGAGTCGTAGGCATACACGTGCACCCAGCGGCCATTGGCCCTGTAAACTGACTTCCGAACTAGCACTTCTCAGATCAATGTGACTGTCAGCTTGAAAGCGGCCGAGCAGGCTGTCTTACTTGGAGGGAGGAAAGGCGGCCCCAGATACTGTGTTTGTATGCCTCCCTCGCACAGCAAGTGTGGGGCTCGGCAGACGCGAGTACAAGAGGCCTGCAAACAGGTCCTCACTTCCCGAGCCAGGAAAGGCCTACTTTCGCGAGCTCTCTCCTGCTGAGCAAACGTGACGGAAGGGCTGTGTGGAGGGAGCCTTGATGTTCCCGGGCAGTGTGGGAAGCCTAGCTGTAAACGTGCAGCCAGCGGCGATGTCCCCTGAAAACTGACTTCCCAGGTAGCAATTCCCAGCCCAAGGTGCCTGTCAGATTGAAGGCGGCCGAGCAGGCTGTCATCCTTGGAGGGAGGAAAGGAAGCCCCAGAGATTGGGTTTTTACGCCTCGCTCGCACAGCAAGTGTGGGGCTCTGCAGACGCCCGTAAAAGAGGACAGCAAACAGGTCCTCACTTCCCGAGCCAAGAAAGGACTACTTTTGCGAGCTCTCTCCTGAAGAGCTTACGTGACGGAAGAGCTGTGGGGAGGGAGGCTTGATGTTCCCGGGCAGTGTGGGAAGCCTAGCTGTACACGTGCAGCCAGCGGCGATGGCCCCTGCAAACTGACTTCCCAGGTAGCACTTCCCAGCACAATGTGACTGTCAGCTTGAAGGCGGCCGAGCAGGCTGTCTTCCTTGGAGGGAGAAAAGGCAGCCCCAAAGACTGGGTTTTTAGGCCTCTCTCGCACAGCAAGTGTGGGGCTCTGCAGACGCCAGTACAAGAAGCCTGCAAACAGGTCCTCACTTCCCCAGCCAAGAAAGGCCCACTTTCGCGAGCTCTCTCCTGCTGAGCAAACGTGACAGAAGGGCTGTGTGGAGGGAACCTTGATGTTCTGGGCAGTGTGGGAGCCCTAGGCATACACGTGCACCCAGCGACATTGCCCGTGAAAACTGACTTCCCAACTAGCACTTCCCAGCCCGATGTGACTTTCAGGCAGAAGGCGGCCGGGTAGGCTCTCTTCCTTGGAGGGAGGAAAGGCAGCCCCTGAGAGAGCGTTTTCATGCCCCCCGCATGCAGGCATCGTGGGGCTCTTGAGAGGCCCGACCCATAGTGCTGAGAGCAGGTCCTCATTTCCGAGTCAAGAAAGGCATAGTCTCGCGAGCTCTCTCCTGCTGAGCAAACGTGACGGAAGGGCTTTGTGGAGGGAACCTTGATGTTCTGGGCAGTGTGGGAGCCCTAGGCATACACGTGCACCCAGCGGCCATTGCCCCTGAAAACTGACTTCCCTACTAGCATTTCTCAGGCCAATGTGACTGTCAGCTTGAAGGCGGCCAAGCAGGCTGCCTTCCTTGGAGGGAGGAAAGGCAGCCCCAGATATTGTGTTTGTATGCCTCCCTCGCACAGCAAGTGTGGGGCTTGGCAGACGCGAGTACAAGAGGCCTGCAAACAGGTCCTCACTTCCCGAGCCAGGAAAGGCCTACTTTCGCGAGCTCTCTCCTGCTGAGCAAACGTGACGGAAGGGCTGTGTGGAGGGAGCCTTGGTGTTCCCGGGAAGTGTGGGAGGCCTAGCTGTAAACATGCAGCCGGGGCCATGGCCCCTGCAAACTGACTTCCCAGGTAGCACTTCCCAGCCCAATGTGACTGTCAGCTTGAAGGCGGCCGAGCAGGCTGTCTTCCTTGGAGGGAGGAAAGGCAGCCCCAGAGACTGTGTTTTTATGCCTCCCTCGCACAGCAAGTGTGGGGTTCTACCGACGCCAGTACAAGAGGCCTGCAAACAGGTCCTCACTTCCCGAGCCAGGAAAGGCCTAGTTACGTGAGCTCTCTCCTGCCGAGCTAAGGTGACGTAAGATCTGTGTGGAGGGAACCTTGATGTTCTGGGCAGTGTGGGAGTCCTAGGCATACACGTGCACCCTGCGGCCATTGGCCCTGTAAACTGACTTCCGAACTAGCACTTCTCAGATCAATGTGACTGTCAGCTTGAAAGCGGCCGAGCAGGCTGTCTTACTTGGAGGGAGGAAAGGCAGCCCCAGATACTGTGTTTGTATGCCTCCCTCGCACAGCAAGTGTGGGGCTCGGCAGACGCGAGTACAAGAGGCCTGCAAACAGGTCCTCACTTCCCGAACCAGGAAAGGCCTACTTTCGCGAGCTCTCTCCTGCTGAGCAAACGTGACGGAAGGGCTGTGTGGAGGGAGCCTTGATGTTCCCGGGCAGTGTGGGAAGCATAGCTGTACACGTGCAGCCAGCGGCGATGGCCCCTGCAAACTGACTTCCCAGGTAGCACTTCCCAGCACAATGTGACTGTCAGCTTGAAGGCGGCCGAGCAGGCTGTCTTCCTTGGAGGGAGAAAAGGCAGCCCCAGAGACTGGGTTTTTAGGCCTCGTTCGCACAGCAAGTGTGGGGCGCTGCAGACGCCAGTACAAGAGGCCTGCAAAACAGGTCCTCACTTCCCGAGCCAGGAAAGGCCTAGTCTCGAGAGCTCTCTCCTGCAGAGCTAACGTGACGGAAGAGCTGTTTGGGGGGAGCCTTGATGTTCCCGGGCAGTGTGGGAAGCCTAGCTGTAAACGTGCAGCCAGCGGCCATGGCCCCTGCAAACTTTCTTCCCAGGTAGCACTTCCCAGCACAATGTGACTGTCAGCTTAAAGGCGGCCGAGCAGCCTGTCTTCCTTGCAAGGAGGAAAGGCAGCCCCAAAGACTAGGTTTTTAGGCCTTGCTCGCACAGCAGGTGTTGGGCTCTGCAGATGCCAGTACAAGAGGCCTGCAAACAGGTCCTCACTTCCCGAGCCAAGAACGGCCTAGTTTCGCGATCTCTCTCCTGCCGAGCTAACGTGAGGGAAGAGCTGTGTGGAGGGAACCTTGATGTTCTGGGCAGTGTGGGAGCCCTAGGCATACACGTGCACCCAGCGGCCATTGCCCGTGAAAACTGACTTCCCAGGTAGCACTTCCCACCCCGATGTGACTTTCAGCCAGAAGGCGGCCGGGTAGGCTCTCTTCCTTGGAGGGAGGAAAGGCAGCCCCTGAGAGAGCGTTTTCATGCCCCCCGCATGCAGGCATCGTGGGGCTCTTGAGAGGCCCGACCCATAGTGCTGAGAGCAGGTCCTCATTTCCGAGTCAAGAAAGGCATAGTCTCGCGAGCTCTCTCCTGCTGAGCAAACGTGACGGAAGGGCTGTGTGGAGGGAACCTTGATGTTCTGGGCAGTGTGGGAGCCCTAGGCATACACGTGCACCCAGCGGCCATTGCCCCTGAAAACTGACTTCCCTACTAGCATTTCTCAGGCCAATGTGACTGTCAGCTTGAAGGCGGCCAAGCAGGCTGCCTTCCTTGGAGGGAGGAAAGGCAGCCCCAGAGAGAACGTTTTCATGCCTCCCGCGCGCTGGCAACATGGGCCCTTTGAGTTGCCCGACCCATAGGGATTCCAGCAGGGCCTCACTTCCCGAGCCAAGAAAGGCCTAGTCTCGCGAGCTCTCTCCTGCAGAACAAACTTGTTGGAAGAGCTGTGTGGAGGGAGCCTTGGTGTTCCCGGGAAGTGTGGGAGGCCTAGCTGTAAACATGCAGCCGGGGCCATGGCCCCTGCAAACTGACTTCCCAGGTAGCACTTCCCAGCCCAATGTGACTGTCAGCTTGAAGGCGGCCGAGCAGGTTGTCTTCCTTGGAGGGAGGAAAGGCAGCCCCAGAGACTGTGTTTTTATGCCTCCCTCGCACAGCAAGTGTGGGGCTCTGCCGACGCCAGTACAAGAGGCCTACAAACAGGTCCTCACTTTCCAAACCAAGAAAGGCCTAGTTTCCCGATCTCTCTCCTGGAGAGCTAACGTGACGGAAGAGCTGTGTGGAGGGAACCTTGATGTTCTGGGCAGTGTGGGAGCCCTAGGCATACACGTGCACCCAGCGTCCTTTGGCCCTGAAAAATGACTTCCCAAATAGCACTTCTCAGACCAATGTGACTGTCAGCTTGAAGGCGGCCGAGCAGGATGTCTTCCTTGGAGGGTGGAATGGCAGCCCCAGAGAGAGTGTTTTCATGCCTTCAGCGCGCAGGTAACGTGGGGCTCTTGAGAGGCACGACCCGTAGGGCTGCGAGCAGGGCCTCACTTCCCGAGTCAAGAAAGGCCTAGTCTCGCGAGTTCTCTCCTGCAGAGCAAACGTGACGGAAGAGCTGTGTGGAGGGAGCCTTGATGTTCCCGGGCAGTGTGGGAGGCCTAGCTGTAAACGTGCTGCCAGCGACCATGGTCCCTGAAAACTGACTTCCCAACTAACACTTCCCAGCCCAAGGTGACTGTCAGCTTGAAGGCGGCCGAGCAGACGGTCTTCCTTGGACGGAGAAAAGGCAGCCCCAGAGACTGGGTTTTTAGGCCTCGTTCGCACAGCAAGTGTGGGGCGCTGCAGACGCCAGTACAAGAGGCCTGCAAACAGGTCCTCACTTCCCGAGCCAAGAAAGGCCTAGTTTCGCGATCTCTCTCCTGCAGAGCTAACGTGAGGGAAGAGCTGTGTGGAGGGAACCTTGATGTTCTGGGCAGTGTGGGAGCCCTAGGCATACACGTGCACCCAGCGGCCATTGCCCCTGCAAACTGACTTCCCAGGTAGCACTTCCCAGCACAATGTGACTTTCAGCTTGAAGGCGGCAAAGCAGGCGGTGTTCCTTGGAGGGAGGAAAGGCAGAACCAGAGACTGTGTTTTTAGGCCTCCCTCGCACAGCAAGTGTTGGGCTCTGCAGACGCCCGTACAAGAGGACTGCAACCAGGTCCTCACTTCCCGAGCCAAGAAAGGCCTACTTTCGTGAGCTCTTTACTGCAGAGCTAACGTGAGGGAAGAGCTGTGTGGAGGGAACCTTGATGTTCTGGGCAGTGTGGGAGCCCCAGGCATACACGTGCACCCAGCGGCCATTGCCCGTGAAAACTGACTTCCCAACTAGCAATTCCCAGCCCGATGTGACTTTCAGCCAGAAGGAGGACGGGTAGGCTCTCTTCCTTGGAGGGAGTAATGGCATCCCCAGAGAGAGTGTTTTCATGCCTTCAGCGTGCAGGCAACGTGGTGCTCTTGAGAGGCCCGACCCATAGGGCTGCGAGCAGGGCCTCACTTCCCGAGTCAAGAAAGGCCTAGTCTCGCGAGCTCCCTCCTGCAGAGCACACGTGACGGAAGAGCTGTGTGGAGGGAGCCTTGATGTTCCCGGGCAGTGTGGGAGGCCTAGCTGTAAACGTGCTGCCAGCGACCATGGTCCCTGAAAACGGACTTCCCAACTAACACTTCCCAGCCCAAGGTGACTGTCAGCTTGAAGGCGGCCGAGCAGACGGTCTTCCTTGGACGGAGAAAAGGCAGCCCCAGAGACTGGGTTTTTAGGCCTCGTTCGCACAGCAAGTGTGGGGCGCTGCAGACGCCAGTACAAGAGGCCTGCAAACAGGTCCTCACTTCCCGAGCCAAGAAAGGCCTAGTTTCGCGATCTCTCTCCTGCAGAGCTAACGTGAGGGAAGAGCTGTGTGGAGGGAACCTTGATGTTCTGGGCAGTGTGGGAGCCCTAGGCATACACGTGCACCCAGCGGCCATTGCCCCTGCAAACTGACTTCCCAGGTAGCACTTCCCAGCACAATGTGACTTTCAGCTTGAAGGCGGCAAAGCAGGCGGTGTTCCTTGGAGGGAGGAAAGGCAGAACCAGAGACTGTGTTTTTAGGCCTCCCTCGCACAGCAAGTGTTGGGCTCTGCAGACGCCCGTACAAGAGGACTGCAACCAGGTCCTCAATTCCCGAGCCAAGAAAGGCCTACTTTTGCGAGCTCTCTCCTGAAGAGCTTACGTGACGGAAGAGCTGTGGGGAGGGAGGCTTCATGTTCCCGGGCAGTGTGGGAAGCCTAGCTGTAAACGTGCAGCCAGCGGCGATGGCCCCTGCAAACTGACTTCCCAGGTAGCACTTCCCAGCACAATGTGACTGTCAGCTTGAAGGCGGCCGAGCAGGCTGTCTTCCTTGGAGGGAGAAAAGGCAGCCCCAAAGACTGGGTTTTTAGGCCTCTCTCGCACAGCAAGTGTGGGGCTCTGCAGACGCCAGTACAAGAAGCCTGCAAACAGGTCCTCACTTCCCCAGCCAAGAAAGGCCCACTTTCGCGAGCTCTCTCCTGCTGAGCAAACGTGACAGAAGGGCTGTGTGGAGGGAACCTTGATGTTCTGGGCAGTGTGGGAGCCCTAGGCATACACGTGCACCCAGCGACATTGCCCGTGAAAACTGACTTCCCAACTAGCACTTCCCAGCCCGATGTGACTTTCAGGCAGAAGGCGGCCGGGTAGGCTCTCTTCCTTGGAGGGAGGAAAGGCAGTCCCTGAGAGAGCGTTTTCATGCCCCCCGCATGCAGGCATCGTGGGGCTCTTGAGAGGCCCGACCCATAGTGCTGAGAGCAGGTCCTCATTTCCGAGTCAAGAAAGGCATAGTCTCGCGAGCTCTCTCCTGCTGAGCAAACGTGACGGAAGGGCTTTGTGGAGGGAACCTTGATGTTCTGGGCAGTGTGGGAGCCCTAGGCATACACGTGCACCCAGCGGCCATTGCCCCTGAAAACTGACTTCCCTACTAGCATTTCTCAGGCCAATGTGACTGTCAGCTTGAAGGCGGCCAAGCAGGCTGCCTTCCTTGGAGGGAGGAAAGGCAGCCCCAGATATTGTGTTTGTATGCCTCCCTCGCACAGCAAGTGTGGGGCTCGGCAGACGCGAGTACAAGAGGCCTGCAAACAGGTCCTCACTTCCCGAGCCAGGAAAGGCCTACTTTCGCGAGCTCTCTCCTGCTGAGCAAACGTGACGGAAGGGCTGTGTGGAGGGAGCCTTGGTGTTCCCGGGAAGTGTGGGAGGCCTAGCTGTAAACATGCAGCCGGGGCCATGGCCCCTGCAAACTGACTTCCCAGGTAGCACTTCCCAGCCCAATGTGACTGTCAGCTTGAAGGCGGCCGAGCAGGCTGTCTTCCTTGGAGGGAGGAAAGGCAGCCCCAGAGACTGTGTTTTTATGCCTCCCTCGCACAGCAAGTGTGGGCTTCTACCGACGCCAGTACAAGAGGCCTGCAAACAGGTCCTCACTTCCCGAGCCAGGAAAGGCCTAGTTACGTGAGCTCTCTCCTGCCGAGCTAAGGTGACGTAAGATCTGTGTGGAGGGAACCTTGATGTTCTCGGCAGTGTGGGAGCACTAAGCATACACGTGCACCCTGCGGCCATTGCCCCTGAAAACAGTCTTCCCAAATAGCACTTCCAAGCGCGATGTGACTTTCAGCCACAAGGCGGCCTGGTAAGCTCTCTTCCTTGGAGGGAGGAAAGGCAGCCCCAGAGAGAGCGTTTTCATGCCTCCGGCGCGCAGGCAACGTGGGGCTCTTGAGAGGCCCGAGCCATAGTGCTGCCAGCAGGTCATCATTTCCCGAGTCAAGAAAGGCCTAGTCTCGGGAGCTCTCTCCTGCTGAGCAAGCATGACGGAAGGGCTGTGAGGAGGGAGCCTTGATGTTCTGGGCAGTGTGGGAGTCGTAGGCATACACGTGCACCCAGCGGCCATTGGCCCTGTAAACTGACTTCCGAACTAGCACTTCTCAGATCAATGTGACTGTCAGCTTGAAAGCGGCCGAGCAGGCTGTCTTACTTGGAGGGAGGAAAGGCGGCCCCAGATACTGTGTTTGTATGCCTCCCTCGCACAGCAAGTGTGGGGCTCGGCAGACGCGAGTACAAGAGGCCTGCAAACAGGTCCTCACTTCCCGAGCCAGGAAAGGCCTACTTTCGCGAGCTCTCTCCTGCTGAGCAAACGTGACAGAAGGGCTGTGTGGAGGGAACCTTGATGTTCTGGGCAGTGTGGGAGTCCTAGGCATACACGTGCACCCTTCGGCCATTGGCCCTGTAAACTGACTTCCGAACTAGCACTTCTCAGATCAATGTGACTGTCAGCTTGAAAGCGGCCGAGCAGGCTGTCTTACTTGGAGGGAGGAAAGGCAGCCGCAGATACTGTGTTTGTATGCCTCCCTCGCACAGCAAGTGTGGGGCTCGGCAGACGCGAGTACAAGAGGCCTGCAAACAGGTCCTCACTTCCCGAGCCAGGAAAGGCCTACTTTCGCGAGCTCTCTCCTGCTGAGCAAACGTGACGGAAGGGCTGTGTGGAGGGAGCCTTGATGTTCCCGGGCAGTGTGGGAAGCATAGCTGTACACGTGCAGCCAGCGGCGATGGCCCCTGCAAACTGACTTCCCAGGTAGCACTTCCCAGCACAATGTGACTGTCAGCTTGAAGGCGGCCGAGCAGGCTGTCTTCCTTGGAGGGAGAAAAGGCAGCCCCAGAGACTGGGTTTTTAGGCCTCGTTCGCACAGCAAGTGTGGGGCGCTGCAGACGCCAGTACAAGAGGCCTGCAAAACAGGTCCTCACTTCCCGAGCCAGGAAAGGCCTAGTCTCGAGAGCTCTCTCCTGCAGAGCTAACGTGACGGAAGAGCTGTTTGGGGGGAGCCTTGATGTTCCCGGGCAGTGTGGGAAGCCTAGCTGTAAACGTGCAGCCAACGGCCATGGCCCCTGCAAACTTTCTTCCCAGGTAGCACTTCCCAGCACAATGTGACTGTCAGCTTAAAGGCGGCCGAGCAGCCTGTCTTCCTTGCAAGGAGGAAAGGCAGCCCCAAAGACTAGGTTTTTAGGCCTCGCTCGCACAGCAGGTGTTGGGCTCTGCAGATGCCAGTACAAGAGGCCTGCAAACAGGTCCTCACTTCCCGAGCCAAGAACGGCCTAGTTTCGCGATCTCTCTCCTGCCGAGCTAACGTGAGGGAAGAGCTGTGTGGAGGGAACCTTGATGTTCTGGGCAGTGTGGGAGCCCTAGGCATACACGTGCACCCAGCGTCCTTTGGCCCTGAAAAATGACTTCCCAAATAGCACTTCTCAGACCAATGTGAGTGTCAGCTTGAAGGCGGCCGAGCAGGATGTCTTCCTTGGAGGGTGGAATGGCAGCCCCAGAGAGAGTGTTTTCATGCCTTCAGCGCGCAGGTAACGTGGGGCTCTTGAGAGGCACGACCCGTAGGGCTGCGATCAGGGCCTCACTTCCCGAGTCAAGAAAGGCCTAGTCTCGCGAGTTCTCTCCTGCAGAGCAAACGTGACGGAAGAGCTGTGTGGAGGGAGCCTTGATGTTCCCGGGCAGTGTGGGAGGCCTAGCTGTAAACGTGCTGCCAGCGACCATGGTCCCTGAAAACTGACTTCCCAACTAACACTTCCCAGCCCAAGGTGACTGTCAGCTTGAAGGCGGCCGAGCAGACGGTCTTCCTTGGACGGAGAAAAGGCAGCCCCAGAGACTGGGTTTTTAGGCCTCGTTCGCACAGCAAGTGTGGGGCGCTGCAGACGCCAGTACAAGAGGCCTGCAAACAGGTCCTCACTTCCCGAGCCAAGAAAGGCCTAGTTTCGCGATCTCTCTCCTGCAGAGCTAACGTGAGGGAAGAGCTGTGTGGAGGGAACCTTGATGTTCTGGGCAGTGTGGGAGCCCTAGGCATACACGTGCACCCAGCGGCCATTGCCCCTGCAAACTGACTTCCCAGGTAGCACTTCCCAGCACAATGTGACTTTCAGCTTGAAGGCGGCAAAGCAGGCGGTGTTCCTTGGAGGGAGGAAAGGCAGAACCAGAGACTGTGTTTTTAGGCCTCCCTCGCACAGCAAGTGTTGGGCTCTGCAGACGCCCGTACAAGAGGACTGCAACCAGGTCCTCACTTCCCGAGCCAAGAAAGGCCTACTTTCGTGAGCTCTTTACTGCAGAGCTAACGTGAGGGAAGAGCTGTGTGGAGGGAACCTTGATGTTCTGGGCAGTGTGGGAGCCCCAGGCATACACGTGCACCCAGCGGCCATTGCCCGTGAAAACTGACTTCCCAACTAGCAATTCCCAGCCCGATGTGACTTTCAGCCAGAAGGAGGACGGGTAGGCTCTCTTCCTTGGAGGGAGTAATGGCATCCCCAGAGAGAGTGTTTTCATGCCTTCAGCGTGCAGGCAACGTGGTGCTCTTGAGAGGCCCGACCCATAGGGCTGCGAGCAGGGCCTCACTTCCCGAGTCAAGAAAGGCCTAGTCTCGCGAGCTCCCTCCTACAGAGCACACGTGACGGAAGAGCTGTGTGGAGGGAGCCTTGATGTTCCCGGGCAGTGTGGGAGGCCTAGCTGTAAACGTGCTGCCAGCGACCATGGTCCCTGAAAACGGACTTCCCAACTAACACTTCCCAGCCCAAGGTGACTGTCAGCTTGAAGGCGGCCGAGCAGACGGTCTTCCTTGGACGGAGAAAAGGCAGCCCCAGAGACTGGGTTTTTAGGCCTCGTTCGCACAGCAAGTGTGGGGCGCTGCAGACGCCAGTACAAGAGGCCTGCAAACAGGTCCTCACTTCCCGAGCCAAGAAAGGCCTAGTTTCGCGATCTCTCTCCTGCAGAGCTAACGTGAGGGAAGAGCTGTGTGGAGGGAACCTTGATGTTCTGGGCAGTGTGGGAGCCCTAGGCATACACGTGCACCCAGCGGCCATTGCCCCTGAAAACTGACTTCCCTACTAGCATTTCTCAGGCCAATGTGACTGTCAGCTTGAAGGCGGCCAAGCAGGCTGCCTTCCTTGGAGGGAGGAAAGGCAGCCCCAGATATTGTGTTTGTATGCCTCCCTCGCACAGCAAGTGTGGGGCTCGGCAGACGCGAGTACAAGAGGCCTGCAAACAGGTCCTCACTTCCCGAGCCAGGAAAGGCCTACTTTCGCGAGCTCTCTCCTGCTGAGCAAACGTGACGGAAGGGCTGTGTGGAGGGAGCCTTGGTGTTCCCGGGAAGTGTGGGAGGCCTAGCTGTAAACATGCAGCCGGGGCCATGGCCCCTGCAAACTGACTTCCCAGGTAGCACTTCCCAGCCCAATGTGACTGTCAGCTTGAAGGCGGCCGAGCAGGCTGTCTTCCTTGGAGGGAGGAAAGGCAGCCCCAGAGACTGTGTTTTTATGCCTCCCTCGCACAGCAAGTGTGGGGTTCTACCGACGCCAGTACAAGAGGCCTGCAAACAGGTCCTCACTTCCCGAGCCAGGAAAGGCCTAGTTACGTGAGCTCTCTCCTGCCGAGCTAAGGTGACGTAAGATCTGTGTGGAGGGAACCTTGATGTTCTCGGCAGTGTGGGAGCACTAAGCATACACGTGCACCCTGCGGCCATTGCCCCTGAAAACAGTCTTCCCAAATAGCACTTCCAAGCGCGATGTGACTTTCAGCCACAAGGCGGCCTGGTAAGCTCTCTTCCTTGGAGGGAGGAAAGGCAGCCCCAGAGAGAGCGTTTTCATGCCTCCGGCGCGCAGGCAACGTGGGGCTCTTGAGAGGCCCGACCCATAGTGCTGCCAGCAGGTCATCATTTCCCGAGTCAAGAAAGGCCTAGTCTCGGGAGCTCTCTCCTGCTGAGCAAGCATGACGGAAGGGCTGTGAGGAGGGAGCCTTGATGTTCTGGGCAGTGTGGGAGTCGTAGGCATACACGTGCACCCAGCGGCCATTGGCCCTGTAAACTGACTTCCGAACTAGCACTTCTCAGATCAATGTGACTGTCAGCTTGAAAGCGGCCGAGCAGGCTGTCTTACTTGGAGGGAGGAAAGGCGGCCCCAGATACTGTGTTTGTATGCCTCCCTCGCACAGCAAGTGTGGGGCTCGGCAGACGCGAGTACAAGAGGCCTGCAAACAGGTCCTCACTTCCCGAGCCAGGAAAGGCCTACTTTCGCGAGCTCTCTCCTGCTGAGCAAACGTGACGGAAGGGCTGTGTGGAGGGAGCCTTGATGTTCCCGGGCAGTGTGGGAAGCCTAGCTGTAAACGTGCAGCCAGCGGCGATGGCCCCTGAAAACTGACTTCCCAGGTAGCAATTCCCAGCCCAAGGTGCCTGTCAGATTGAAGGCGGCTGAGCAGGCTGTCATCCTTGGAGGGAGGAAAGGAAGCCCCAGAGATTGGGTTTTTACGCCTCGCTCGCACAGCAAGTGTGGGGCTCTGCAGACGCCCGTAAAAGAGGACTGCAAACAGGTCCTCACTTCCCGAGCCAAGAAAGGCCTACTTTTGCGAGCTCTCTCCTGCAGAGCTTACGTGACGGAAGAGCTGTGGGGAGGGAGGCTTGATGTTCCCGGGCAGTGTGGGAAGCCTAGCTGTAAACGTGCAGCCAGCGGCGATGGCCCCTGCAAACTGACTTCCCAGGTAGCACTTCCCAGCACAATGTGACTGTCAGCTTGAAGGCGGCCGAGCAGGCTGTCTTCCTTGGAGGGAGAAAAGGCAGCCCCAAAGACTGGGTTTTTAGGCCTCTCTCGCACAGCAAGTGTGGGGCTCTGCAGACGCCAGTACAAGAAGCCTGCAAACAGGTCCTCACTTCCCCAGCCAAGAAAGGCCCACTTTCGCGAGCTCTCTCCTGCTGAGCAAACGTGACAGAAGGGCTGTCTGGAGGGAACCTTGATGTTCTGGGCAGTGTGGGAGCCCTAGGCATACACGTGCACCCAGCGACATTGCCCGTGAAAACTGACTTCCCAACTAGCACTTCCCAGCCCGATGTGACTTTCAGGCAGAAGGCGGCCGGGTAGGCTCTCTTCCTTGGAGGGAGGAAAGGCAGCCCCTGAGAGAGCGTTTTCATGCCCCCCGCATGCAGGCATCGTGGGGCTCTTGAGAGGCCCGACCCATAGTGCTGAGAGCAGGTCCTCATTTCCGAGTCAAGAAAGGCATAGTCTCGCGAGCTCTCTCCTGCTGAGCAAACGTGACGGAAGGGCTGTGTGGAGGGAACCTTGATGTTCTGGGCAGTGTGGGAGCCCTAGGCATACACGTGCACCCAGCGGCCATTGCCCCTGAAAACTGACTTCCCTACTAGCATTTCTCAGGCCAATGTGACTGTCAGCTTGAAGGCGGCCAAGCAGGCTGCCTTCCTTGGAGGGAGGAAAGGCAGCCCCAGAGAGAACGTTTTCATGCCTCCCGCGCGCTGGCAACATGGGGCTCTTGAGTTGCCCGACCCATAGGGATTCCAGCAGGGCCTCACTTCCCGAGCCAAGAAAGGCCTAGTCTCGCGAGCTCTCTCCTGCAGAACAAACTTGTTGGAAGAGCTGTGTGGAGGGAGCCTTGTTGTTCCCGGGAAGTGTGGGAGGCCTAGCTGTAAACATGCAGCCGGGGCCATGGCCCCTGCAAACTGACTTCCCAGGTAGCACTTCCCAGCCCAATGTGACTGTCAGCTTGAAGGCGGCCGAGCAGGTTGTCTTCCTTGGAGGGAGGAAAGGCAGCCCCAGAGACTGTGTTTTTATGCCTCCCTCGCACAGCAAGTGTGGGGCTCTGCCGACGCCAGTACAAGAGGCCTACAAACAGGTCCTCACTTTCCAAACCAAGAAAGGCCTAGTTTCCCGATCTCTCTCCTGGAGAGCTAACGTGACGGAAGAGCTGTGTGGAGGGAACCTTGACGTTCTGGGCAGTGTGGGAGCCCTAGGCATACACGTGCACCCAGCGTCCTTTGGCCCTGAAAAATGACTTCCCAAATAGCACTTCTCAGACCAATGTGAGTGTCAGCTTGAAGGCGGCCGAGCAGGATGTCTTCCTTGGAGGGTGGAATGGCAGCCCCAGAGAGAGTGTTTTCATGCCTTCAGCGCGCAGGTAACGTGGGGCTCTTGAGAGGCACGACCCGTAGGGCTGCGAGCAGGGCCTCACTTCCCGAGTCAAGAAAGGCCTAGTCTCGCGAGTTCTCTCCTGCAGAGCAAACGTGACGGAAGAGCTGTGTGGAGGGAGCCTTGATGTTCCCGGGCAGTGTGGGAGGCCTAGCTGTAAACGTGCTGCCAGCGACCATGGTCCCTGAAAACTGACTTCCCAACTAACACTTCCCAGCCCAAGGTGACTGTCAGCTTGAAGGCGGCCGAGCAGACGGTCTTCCTTGGACGGAGAAAAGGCTGCCCCAGAGACTGGGTTTTTAGGCCTCGTTCGCACAGCAAGTGTGGGGCGCTGCAGACGCCAGTACAAGAGGCCTGCAAACAGGTCCTCACTTCCCGAGCCAAGAAAGGCCTAGTTTCGCGATCTCTCTCCTGCAGAGCTAACGTGAGGGAAGAGCTGTGTGGAGGGAACCTTGATGTTCTGGGCAGTGTGGGAGCCCTAGGCATACACGTGCACCCAGCGGCCATTGCCCCTGCAAACTGACTTCCCAGGTAGCACTTCCCAGCACAATGTGACTTTCAGCTTGAAGGCGGCAAAGCAGGCGGTGTTCCTTGGAGGGAGGAAAGGCAGAACCAGAGACTGTGTTTTTAGGCCTCCCTCGCACAGCAAGTATTGGGCTCTGCAGACGCCCGTACAAGAGGACTGCAACCAGGTCCTCACTTCCCGAGCCAAGAAAGGCCTACTTTCGTGAGCTCTTTACTGCAGAGCTAACGTGAGGGAAGAGCTGTGTGGAGGGAACCTTGATGTTCTGGGCAGTGTGGGAGCCCCAGGCATACACGTGCACCCAGCGGCCATTGCCCGTGAAAACTGACTTCCCAACTAGCAATTCCCAGCCCGATGTGACTTTCAGCCAGAAGGAGGACGGGTAGGCTCTCTTCCTTGGAGGGAGTAATGGCATCCCCAGAGAGAGTGTTTTCATGCCTTCAGCGTGCAGGCAACGTGGTGCTCTTGAGAGGCCCGACCCATAGGGCTGCGAGCAGGGCCTCACTTCCCGAGTCAAGAAAGGCCTAGTCTCGCGAGCTCCCTCCTGCAGAGCACACGTGACGGAAGAGCTGTGTGGAGGGAGCCTTGATGTTCCCGGGCAGTGTGGGAGGCCTAGCTGTAAACGTGCTGCCAGCGACCATGGTCCCTGAAAACGGACTTCCCAACTAACACTTCCCAGCCCAAGGTGACTGTCAGCTTGAAGGCGGCCGAGCAGACGGTCTTCCTTGGACGGAGAAAAGGCAGCCCCAGAGACTGGGTTTTTAGGCCTCGTTCGCACAGCAAGTGTGGGGCGCTGCAGACGCCAGTACAAGAGGCCTGCAAACAGGTCCTCACTTCCCGAGCCAAGAAAGGCCTAGTTTCGCGATCTCTCTCCTGCAGAGCTAACGTGAGGGAAGAGCTGTGTGGAGGGAACCTTGATGTTCTGGGCAGTGTGGGAGCCCTAGGCATACACGTGCACCCAGCGGCCATTGCCCCTGCAAACTGACTTCCCAGGTAGCACTTCCCAGCACAATGTGACTTTCAGCTTGAAGGCGGCAAAGCAGGCGGTGTTCCTTGGAGGGAGGAAAGGCAGAACCAGAGACTGTGTTTTTAGGCCTCCCTCGCACAGCAAGTGTTGGGCTCTGCAGACGCCCGTACAAGAGGACTGCAACCAGGTCCTCACTTCCCGAGCCAAGAAAGGCCTACTTTTGCGAGCTCTCTCCTGCAGAGCTTACGTGACGGAAGAGCTGTGGGGAGGGAGGCTTGATGTTCTTGGGCAGTGTGGGAAGCCTAGCTGTAAACGTGCTGCCAGCGACCATGGTCCCTGAAAACGGACTTCCCAACTAACACTTCCCAGCCCAAGGTGACTGTCAGCTTGAAGGCGGCCGAGCAGACGGTCTTCCTTGGACGGAGAAAATGCAGCCCCAGAGACTGGGTTTTTAGGCCTCGTTCGCACAGCAAGTGTGGGGCTCTGCAGAAGCCAGTACAAGAGGACTGCAAACAGGTCCTCACTTCCCGAGCCAAGAAAGGCCTACTTTTGCGAGCTCTCTCCTGCTGAGCAAACGTGACAGAAGGGCTGTGTGGAGGGAACCTTGATGTTCTGGGCAGTGTGGGAGCCCTAGGCATACACGTGCACCCAGCGGCCATTGCCCGTGAAAACTGACTTCCCAGGTAGCACTTCCCAGCCCGATGTGACTTTCAGCCAGAAGGCGGCCGGGTAGGCTCTCTTCCTTGGAGGGAGGAAAGGCAGCCCCTGAGAGAGCGTTTTCATGCCCCCCGCATGCAGGCATCGTGGGGCTCTTGAGAGGCCCGACCCATAGTGCTGAGAGCAGGTCCTCATTTCCGAGTCAAGAAAGGCATAGTCTCGCGAGCTCTCTCCTGCTGAGCAAACGTGACGGAAGGGCTGTGTGGAGGGAACCTTGATGTTCTGGGCAGTGTGGGAGCCCTAGGCATACACGTGCACCCAGCGGCCATTGCCCCTGAAAACTGACTTCCCTACTAGCATTTCTCAGGCCAATGTGACTGTCAGCTTGAAGGCGGCCAAGCAGGCTGCCTTCCTTGGAGGGAGGAAAGGCAGCCCCAGAGAGAACGTTTTCATGCCTCCCGCGCGCTGGCAACATGGGGCTCTTGAGTTGCCCGACCCATAGGGATTCCAGCAGGGCCTCACTTCCCGAGCCAAGAAAGGCCTAGTCTCGCGAGCTCTCTCCTGCAGAACAAACTTGTTGGAAGAGCTGTGTCGAGGGAGCCTTGGTGTTCCCGGGAAGTGTGGGAGGCCTAGCTGTAAACATGCAGCCGGGGCCATGGCCCCTGCAAACTGACTTCCCAGGTAGCACTTCCCAGCCCAATGTGACTGTCAGCTTGAAGGCGGCCGAGCAGGTTGTCTTCCTTGGAGGGAGGAAAGGCAGCCCCAGAGACTGTGTTTTTATGCCTCCCTCGCACAGCAAGTGTGGGGCTCTGCCGACGCCAGTACAAGAGGCCTACAAACAGGTCCTCACTTTCCAAACCAAGAAAGGCCTAGTTTCCCGATCTCTCTCCTGGAGAGCTAACGTGACGGAAGAGCTGTGTGGAGGGAACCTTGATGTTCTGGGCAGTGTGGGAGCCCTAGGCATACACGTGCACCCAGCGTCCATTGGCCCTGAAAAATGACTTCCCAAATAGCACTTCTCAGACCAATGTGAGTGTCAGCTTGAAGGCGGCCGAGCAGGATGTCTTCCTTGGAGGGTGGAATGGCAGCCCCAGAGAGAGTGTTTTCATGCCTTCAGCGCGCAGGTAACGTGGGGCTCTTGAGAGGCACGACCCGTAGGGCTGCGAGCAGGGCCTCACTTCCCGAGTCAAGAAAGGCCTAGTCTCGCGAGTTCTCTCCTGCAGAGCAAACGTGACGGAAGAGCTGTGTGCAGGGAGCCTTGATGTTCCCGGGCAGTGTGGGAGGCCTAGCTGTAAACGTCCTGCCAGCGACCATGGTCCCTGAAAACTGACTTCCCAAATAACACTTCCCAGCCCAAGGTGACTGTCAGCTTGAAGGCGGCCAAGCAGGCGGTCTTCCTTGGAGGGAGGAAAGGCAGGCCCAGAGATTGGGTTTTTAGGCCTCGCTCGCACAGCAAGTGTGGGGCTCTGCAGACGCCCATACAAGAGGCCTGCAAACAGGTCCTCACTTCCCGAGCCAGGAAAGGCCTACTTTCGCGAGCTCTCTCCTGCTGAGCAAGCGTGACGGAAGGGCTGTGTGGAGGGAGCCTTGATGTTCCCGGGCAGTGTGGGAAGCCTAGCTGTAAACGTGCAGCCAGCGGCGATGGCCCCTGAAAACTGACTTCCCAGGTAGCAATTCCCAGCCCAAGGTGACTGTCAGCTTGAAGGCGGCCGAGCAGGCTGTCATCCTTGGAGGGAGGAAAGGAAGCCCCAGAGATTGGGTTTTTACGCCTCGCTCGCACAGCAAGTGTGGGGCTCTGCAGACGCCCGTAAAAGAGGACTGCAAACAGGTCCTCACTTCCCGAGCCAAGAAAGGCCTACTTTTGCGAGCTCTCTCCTGCAGAGCTTACGTGACGGAAGAGCTGTGGGGAGGGAGGCTTGATGTTCCCGGGCAGTGTGGGAAGCCTAGCTGTAAACGTGCAGCCAGCGGCGATGGCCCCTGCAAACTGACTTCCCAGGTAGCACTTCCCAGCACAATGTGACTGTCAGCTTGAAGGCGGCCGAGCAGGCCATCTTCCTTGGAGGGAGAAAAGGCAGCCCCAAAGACTGGGTTTTTAGGCCTCTCTCGCACAGCAAGTGTGGGGCTCTGCAGACGCCAGTACAAGAAGCCTGCAAACAGGTCCTCACTTCCCCAGCCAAGAAAGGCCCACTTTCGCGAGCTCTCTCCTGCTGAGCAAACGTGACAGAAGGGCTGTGTGGAGGGAACCTTGATGTTCTGGGCAGTGTGGGAGCCCTAGGCATACACGTGCACCCAGCGGCCATTGCCCGTGAAAACTGACTTCCCAACTAGCACTTCCCAGCCCGATGTGACTTTCAGCCAGAAGGCGGCCGGGTAGGCTCTCTTCCTTGGAGGGAGGAAAGGCAGCCCCTGAGAGAGCGTTTTCATGCCCCCCGCATGCAGGCATCGTGGGGCTCTTGAGAGGCCCGACCCATAGTGCTGAGAGCAGGTCCTCATTTCCGAGTCAAGAAAGGCATAGTCTCGCGAGCTCTCTCCTGCTGAGCAAACGTGACGGAAGGGCTGTGTGGAGGGAACCTTGATGTTCTGGGCAGTGTGGGAGCCCTAGGCATACACGTGCACCCAGCGGCCATTGCCCCTGAAAACTGACTTCCCTACTAGCATTTCTCAGGCCAATGTGACTGTCAGCTTGAAGGCGGCCAAGCAGGCTGCCTTCCTTGGAGGGAGGAAAGGCAGCCCCAGAGAGAACGTTTTCATGCCTCCCGCGCGCTGGCAACATGGGGCTCTTGAGTTGCCCGACCCATAGGGATTCCAGCAGGGCCTCACTTCCCGAGCCAAGAAAGGCCTAGTCTCGCGAGCTCTCTCCTGCAGAACAAACTTGTTGGAAGAGCTGTGTCGAGGGAGCCTTGGTGTTCCCGGGAAGTGTGGGAGGCCTAGCTGAAAACATGCAGCCGGGGCCATGGCCCCTGCAAACTGACTTCCCAGGTAGCACTTCCCAGCCCAATGTGACTGTCAGCTTGAAGGCGGCCGAGCAGGTTGTCTTCCTTGGAGGGAGGAAAGGCAGCCCCAGAGACTGTGTTTTTATGCCTCCCTCGCACAGCAAGTGTGGGGCTCTGCCGACGCCAGTACAAGAGGCCTACAAACAGGTCCTCACTTTCCAAACCAAGAAAGGCCTAGTTTCCCGATCTCTCTCCTGGAGAGCTAACGTGACGGAAGAGCTGTGTGGAGGGAACCTTGATGTTCTGGGCAGTGTGGGAGCCCTAGGCATACACGTGCACCCAGCGTCCATTGGCCCTGAAAAATGACTTCCCAAATAGCACTTCTCAGACCAATGTGAGTGTCAGCTTGAAGGCGGCCGAGCAGGATGTCTTCCTTGGAGGGTGGAATGGCAGCCCCAGAGAGAGTGTTTTCATGCCTTCAGCGCGCAGGTAACGTGGGGCTCTTGAGAGGCACGACCCGTAGGGCTGCGAGCAGGGCCTCACTTCCCGAGTCAAGAAAGGCCTAGTCTCGCGAGTTCTCTCCTGCAGAGCAAACGTGACGGAAGAGCTGTGTGCAGGGAGCCTTGATGTTCCCGGGCAGTGTGGGAGGCCTAGCTGTAAACGTGCTGCCAGCGACCATGGTCCCTGAAAACTGACTTCCCAACTAACACTTCCCAGCCCAAGGTGACTGTCAGCTTGAAGGCGGCCGAGCAGACGGTCTTCCTTGGACGGAGAAAAGGCAGCCCCAGAGACTGGGTTTTTAGGCCTCGTTCGCACAGCAAGTGTGGGGCGCTGCAGACGCCAGTACAAGAGGCCTGCAAACAGGTCCTCACTTCCCGAGCCAAGAAAGGCCTAGTTTCGCGATCTCTCTCCTGCAGAGCTAACGTGAGGGAAGAGCTGTGTGGAGGGAACCTTGATGTTCTGGGCAGTGTGGGAGCCCTAGGCATACACGTGCACCCAGCGGCCATTGCCCCTGCAAACTGACTTCCCAGGTAGCACTTCCCAGCACAATGTGACTTTCAGCTTGAAGGCGGCAAAGCAGGCGGTGTTCCTTGGAGGGAGGAAAGGCAGAACCAGAGACTGTGTTTTTAGGCCTCCCTCGCACAGCAAGTGTTGGGCTCTGCAGACGCCCGTACAAGAGGACTGCAACCAGGTCCTCACTTCCCGAGCCAAGAAAGGCCTACTTTCGTGAGCTCTTTACTGCAGAGCTAACGTGAGGGAAGAGCTGTGTGGAGGGAACCTTGATGTTCTGGGCAGTGTGGGAGCCCCAGGCATACACGTGCACCCAGCGGCCATTGCCCGTGAAAACTGACTTCCCAACTAGCAATTCCCAGCCCGATGTGACTTTCAGCCAGAAGGAGGACGGGTAGGCTCTCTTCCTTGGAGGGAGTAACGGCATCCCCAGAGAGAGTGTTTTCATGCCTTCAGCGTGCAGGCAACGTGGTGCTCTTGAGAGGCCCGACCCATAGGGCTGCGAGCAGGGCCTCACTTCCCGAGTCAAGAAAGGCCTAGTCTCGCGAGCTCCCTCCTGCAGAGCACACGTGACGGAAGAGCTGTGTGGAGGGAGCCTTGATGTTCCCGGGCAGTGTGGGAGGCCTAGCTGTAAACGTGCTGCCAGCGACCATGGTCCCTGAAAACGGACTTCCCAACTAACACTTCCCAGCCCAAGGTGACTGTCAGCTTGAAGGCGGCCGAGCAGACGGTCTTCCTTGGACGGAGAAAAGGCAGCCCCAGAGACTGGGTTTTTAGGCCTCGTTCGCACAGCAAGTGTGGGGCGCTGCAGACGCCAGTACAAGAGGCCTGCAAACAGGTCCTCACTTCCCGAGCCAAGAAAGGCCTAGTTTCGCGATCTCTCTCCTGCAGAGCTAACGTGAGGGAAGAGCTGTGTGGAGGGAACCTTGATGTTCTGGGCAGTGTGGGAGCCCTAGGCATACACGTGCACCCAGCGGCCATTGCCCCTGAAAACTGACTTCCCTACTAGCATTTCTCAGGCCAATGTGACTGTCAGCTTGAAGGCGGCCAAGCAGGCTGCCTTCCTTGGAGGGAGGAAAGGCAGCCCCAGATATTGTGTTTGTATGCCTCCCTCGCACAGCAAGTGTGGGGCTCGGCAGACGCGAGTACAAGAGGCCTGCAAACAGGTCCTCACTTCCCGAGCCAGGAAAGGCCTACTTTCGCGAGCTCTCTCCTGCTGAGCAAACGTGACGGAAGGGCTGTGTGGAGGGAGCCTTGGTGTTCCCGGGAAGTGTGGGAGGCCTAGCTGTAAACATGCAGCCGGGGCCATGGCCCCTGCAAACTGACTTCCCAGGTAGCACTTCCCAGCCCAATGTGACTGTCAGCTTGAAGGCGGCCGAGCAGGCTGTCTTCCTTGGAGGGAGGAAAGGCAGCCCCAGAGACTGTGCTTTTATGCCTCCCTCGCACAGCAAGTGTGGGGTTCTACCGACGCCAGTACAAGAGGCCTGCAAACAGGTCCTCACTTCCCGAGCCAGGAAAGGCCTAGTTACGTGAGCTCTCTCCTGCCGAGCTAAGGTGACGTAAGATCTGTGTGGAGGGAACCTTGATGTTCTCGGCAGTGTGGGAGCACTAAGCATACACGTGCACCCTGCGGCCATTGCCCCTGAAAACAGTCTTCCCAAATAGCACTTCCAAGCGCGATGTGACTTTCAGCCACAAGGCGGCCTGGTAAGCTCTCTTCCTTGGAGGGAGGAAAGGCAGCCCCAGAGAGAGCGTTTTCATGCCTCCGGCGCGCAGGCAACGTGGGGCTCTTGAGAGGCCCGACCCATAGTGCTGCCAGCAGGTCATCATTTCCCGAGTCAAGAAAGGCCTAGTCTCGGGAGCTCTCTCCTGCTGAGCAAGCATGACGGAAGGGCTGTGAGGAGGGAGCCTTGATGTTCTGGGCAGTGTGGGAGTCGTAGGCATACACGTGCACCCAGCGGCCATTGGCCCTGTAAACTGACTTCCGAACTAGCACTTCTCAGATCAATGTGACTGTCAGCTTGAAAGCGGCCGAGCAGGCTGTCTTACTTGGAGGGAGGAAAGGCGGCCCCAGATACTGTGTTTGTATGCCTCCCTCGCACAGCAAGTGTGGGGCTCGGCAGACGCGAGTACAAGAGGCCTGCAAACAGGTCCTCACTTCCCGAGCCAGGAAAGGCCTACTTTCGCGAGCTCTCTCCTGCTGAGCAAACGTGACGGAAGGGCTGTGTGGAGGGAGCCTTGATGTTCCCGGGCAGTGTGGGAAGCCTAGCTGTAAACGTGCAGCCAGCGGCGATGGCCCCTGAAAACTGACTTCCCAGGTAGCAATTCCCAGCCCAAGGTGCCTGTCAGATTGAAGGCGGCTGAGCAGGCTGTCATCCTTGGAGGGAGGAAAGGAAGCCCCAGAGATTGGGTTTTTACGCCTCGCTCGCACAGCAAGTGTGGGGCTCTGCAGACGCCCGTAAAAGAGGACTGCAAACAGGTCCTCACTTCCCGAGCCAAGAAAGGCCTACTTTTGCGAGCTCTCTCCTGCAGAGCTTACGTGACGGAAGAGCTGTGGGGAGGGAGGCTTGATGTTCCCGGGCAGTGTGGGAAGCCTAGCTGTAAACGTGCAGCCAGCGGCGATGGCCCCTGCAAACTGACTTCCCAGGTAGCACTTCCCAGCACAATGTGACTGTCAGCTTGAAGGCGGCCGAGCAGGCTGTCTTCCTTGGAGGGAGAAAAGGCAGCCCCAAAGACTGGGTTTTTAGGCCTCTCTCGCACAGCAAGTGTGGGGCTCTGCAGACGCCAGTACAAGAAGCCTGCAAACAGGTCCTCACTTCCCCAGCCAAGAAAGGCCCACTTTCGCGAGCTCTCTCCTGCTGAGCAAACGTGACAGAAGGGCTGTGTGGAGGGAACCTTGATGTTCTGGGCAGTGTGGGAGCCCTAGGCATACACGTGCACCCAGCGACATTGCCCGTGAAAACTGACTTCCCAACTAGCACTTCCCAGCCCGATGTGACTTTCAGGCAGAAGGCGGCCGGGTAGGCTCTCTTCCTTGGAGGGAGGAAAGGCAGCCCCTGAGAGAGCGTTTTCATGCCCCCCGCATGCAGGCATCGTGGGGCTCTTGAGAGGCCCGACCCATAGTGCTGAGAGCAGGTCCTCATTTCCGAGTCAAGAAAGGCATAGTCTCGCGAGCTCTCTCCTGCTGAGCAAACGTGACGGAAGGGCTGTGTGGAGGGAACCTTGATGTTCTGGGCAGTGTGGGAGCCCTAGGCATACACGTGCACCCAGCGGCCATTGCCCCTGAAAACTGACTTCCCTACTAGCATTTCTCAGGCCAATGTGACTGTCAGCTTGAAGGCGGCCAAGCAGGCTGCCTTCCTTGGAGGGAGGAAAGGCAGCCCCAGAGAGAACGTTTTCATGCCTCCCGCGCGCTGGCAACATGGGGCTCTTGAGTTGCCCGACCCATAGGGATTCCAGCAGGGCCTCACTTCCCGAGCCAAGAAAGGCCTAGTCTCGCGAGCTCTCTCCTGCAGAACAAACTTGTTGGAAGAGCTGTGTCGAGGGAGCCTTGGTGTTCCCGGGAAGTGTGGGAGGCCTAGCTGTAAACATGCAGCCGGGGCCATGGCCCCTGCAAACTGACTTCCCAGGTAGCACTTCCCAGCCCAATGTGACTGTCAGCTTGAAGGCGGCCGAGCAGGTTGTCTTCCTTGGAGGGAGGAAAGGCAGCCCCAGAGACTGTGTTTTTATGCCTCCCTCGCACAGCAAGTGTGGGGCTCTGCCGACGCCAGTACAAGAGGCCTACAAACAGGTCCTCACTTTCCAAACCAAGAAAGGCCTAGTTTCCCGATCTCTCTCCTGGAGAGCTAACGTGACGGAAGAGCTGTGTGGAGGGAACCTTGATGTTCTGGGCAGTGTGGGAGCCCTAGGCATACACGTGCACCCAGCGTCCTTTGGCCCTGAAAAATGACTTCCCAAATAGCACTTCTCAGACCAATGTGACTGTCAGCTTGAAGGCGGCCGAGCAGGATGTCTTCCTTGGAGGGTGGAATGGCAGCCCCAGAGAGAGTGTTTTCATGCCTTCAGCGCGCAGGTAACGTGGGGCTCTTGAGAGGCACGACCCGTAGGGCTGCGAGCAGGGCCTCACTTCCCGAGTCAAGAAAGGCCTAGTCTCGCGAGTTCTCTCCTGCAGAGCAAACGTGACGGAAGAGCTGTGTGGAGGGAGCCTTGATGTTCCCGGGCAGTGTGGGAGGCCTAGCTGTAAACGTGCTGCCAGCGACCATGGTCCCTGAAAACTGACTTCCCAACTAACACTTCCCAGCCCAAGGTGACTGTCAGCTTGAAGGCGGCCGAGCAGACGGTCTTCCTTGGACGGAGAAAAGGCAGCCCCAGAGACTGGGTTTTTAGGCCTCGTTCGCACAGCAAGTGTGGGGCGCTGCAGACGCCAGTACAAGAGGCCTGCAAACAGGTCCTCACTTCCCGAGCCAAGAAAGGCCTAGTTTCGCGATCTCTCTCCTGCAGAGCTAACGTGAGGGAAGAGCTGTGTGGAGGGAACCTTGATGTTCTGGGCAGTGTGGGAGCCCTAGGCATACACGTGCACCCAGCGGCCATTGCCCCTGCAAACTGACTTCCCAGGTAGCACTTCCCAGCACAATGTGACTTTCAGCTTGAAGGCGGCAAAGCAGGCGGTGTTCCTTGGAGGGAGGAAAGGCAGAACCAGAGACTGTGTTTTTAGGCCTCCCTCGCACAGCAAGTGTTGGGCTCTGCAGACGCCCGTACAAGAGGACTGCAACCAGGTCCTCACTTCCCGAGCCAAGAAAGGCCTACTTTCGTGAGCTCTTTACTGCAGAGCTAACGTGAGGGAAGAGCTGTGTGGAGGGAACCTTGATGTTCTGGGCAGTGTGGGAGCCCCAGGCATACACGTGCACCCAGCGGCCATTGCCCGTGAAAACTGACTTCCCAACTAGCAATTCCCAGCCCGATGTGACTTTCAGCCAGAAGGAGGACGGGTAGGCTCTCTTCCTTGGAGGGAGTAATGGCATCCCCAGAGAGAGTGTTTTCATGCCTTCAGCGTGCAGGCAACGTGGTGCTCTTGAGAGGCCCGACACATAGGGCTGCGAGCAGGGCCTCACTTCCCGAGTCAAGAAAGGCCTAGTCTCGCGAGCTCCCTCCTGCAGAGCACACGTGACGGAAGAGCTGTGTGGAGGGAGCCTTGATGTTCCCGGGCAGTGTGGGAGGCCTAGCTGTAAACGTGCTGCCAGCGACCATGGTCCCTGAAAACTGACTTCCCAACTAACACTTCCCAGCCCAAGGTGACTGTCAGCTTGAAGGCGGCCGAGCAGACGGTCTTCCTTGGACGGAGAAAAGGCAGCCCCAGAGACTGGGTTTTTAGGCCTCGTTCGCACAGCAAGTGTGGGGCGCTGCAGACGCCAGTACAAGAGGCCTGCAAACAGGTCCTCACTTCCCGAGCCAAGAAAGGCCTAGTTTCGCGATCTCTCTCCTGCAGAGCTAACGTGAGGGAAGAGCTGTGTGGAGGGAACCTTGATGTTCTGGGCAGTGTGGGAGCCCTAGGCATACACGTGCACCCAGCGGCCATTGCCCCTGCAAACTGACTTCCCAGGTAGCACTTCCCAGCACAATGTGACTTTCAGCTTGAAGGCGGCAAAGCAGGCGGTGTTCCTTGGAGGGAGGAAAGGCAGAACCAGAGACTGTGTTTTTAGGCCTCCCTCGCACAGCAAGTGTTGGGCTCTGCAGACGCCCGTACAAGAGGACTGCAACCAGGTCCTCACTTCCCGAGCCAAGAAAGGCCTACTTTTGCGAGCTCTCTCCTGCAGAGCTTACGTGACGGAAGAGCTGTGGGGAGGGAGGCTTGATGTTCTTGGGCAGTGTGGGAAGCCTAGCTGTAAACGTGCTGCCAGCGACCATGGTCCCTGAAAACGGACTTCCCAACTAAAACTTCCCAGCCCAAGGTGACTGTCAGCTTGAAGGCGGCCGAGCAGACGGTCTTCCTTGGACGGAGAAAATGCAGCCCCAGAGACTGGGTTTTTAGGCCTCGTTCGCACAGCAAGTGTGGGGCTCTGCAGACGCCAGTACAAGAGGACTGCAAACAGGTCCTCACTTCCCGAGCCAAGAAAGGCCTACTTTTGCGAGCTCTCTCCTGCTGAGCAAACGTGACAGAAGGGCTGTGTGGAGGGAACCTTGATGTTCTGGGCAGTGTGGGAGCCCTAGGCATACACGTGCACCCAGCGGCCATTGCCCGTGAAAACTGACTTCCCAGGTAGCACTTCCCAGCCCGATGTGACTTTCAGCCAGAAGGCGGCCGGGTAGGCTCTCTTCCTTGGAGGGAGGAAAGGCAGCCCCTGAGAGAGCGTTTTCATGCCCCCCGCATGCAGGCATCGTGGGGCTCTTGAGAGGCCCGACCCATAGTGCTGAGAGCAGGTCCTCATTTCCGAGTCAAGAAAGGCATAGTCTCGCGAGCTCTCTCCTGCTGAGCAAACGTGACGGAAGGGCTGTGTGGAGGGAACCTTGATGTTCTGGGCAGTGTGGGAGCCCTAGGCATACACGTGCACCCAGCGGCCATTGCCCCTGAAAACTGACTTCCCTACTAGCATTTCTCAGGCCAATGTGACTGTCAGCTTGAAGGCGGCCAAGCAGGCTGCCTTCCTTGGAGGGAGGAAAGGCAGCCCCAGAGAGAACGTTTTCATGCCTCCCGCGCGCTGGCAACATGGGGCTCTTGAGTTGCCCGACACATAGGGATTCCAGCAGGGCCTCACTTCCCGAGCCAAGAAAGGCCTAGTCTCGCGAGCTCTCTCCTGCAGAACAAACTTGTTGGAAGAGCTGTGTGGAGGGAGCCTTGGTGTTCCCGGGAAGTGTGGGAGGCCTAGCTGTAAACATGCAGCCGGGGCCATGGCCCCTGCAAACTGACTTCCCAGGTAGCACTTCCCAGCCCAATGTGACTGTCAGCTTGAAGGCGGCCGAGCAGGTTGTCTTCCTTGGAGGGAGGAAAGGCAGCCCCAGAGACTGTGTTTTTATGCCTCCCTCGCACAGCAAGTGTGGGGCTCTGCCGACGCCAGTACAAGAGGCCTACAAACAGGTCCTCACTTTCCAAACCAAGAAAGGCCTAGTTTCCCGATCTCTCTCCTGGAGAGCTAACGTGACGGAAGAGCTGTGTGGAGGGAACCTTGATGTTCTGGGCAGTGTGGGAGCCCTAGGCATACACGTGCACCCAGCGTCCATTGGCCCTGAAAAATGACTTCCCAAATAGCACTTCTCAGACCAATGTGAGTGTCAGCTTGAAGGCGGCCGAGCAGGATGTCTTCCTTGGAGGGTGGAATGGCAGCCCCAGAGAGAGTGTTTTCATGCCTTCAGCGCGCAGGTAACGTGGGGCTCTTGAGAGGCACGACCCGTAGGGCTGCGAGCAGGGCCTCACTTCCCGAGTCAAGAAAGGCCTAGTCTCGCGAGTTCTCTCCTGCAGAGCAAACGTGACGGAAGAGCTGTGTGCAGGGAGCCTTGATGTTCCCGGGCAGTGTGGGAGGCCTAGCTGTAAACGTGCTGCCAGCGACCATGGTCCCTGAAAACTGACTTCCCAAATAACACTTCCCAGCCCAAGGTGACTGTCAGCTTGAAGGCGGCCAAGCAGGCGGTCTTCCTTGGAGGGAGGAAAGGCAGGCCCAGAGATTGGGTTTTTAGGCCTCGCTCGCACAGCAAGTGTGGGGCTCTGCAGACGCCCATACAAGAGGCCTGCAAACAGGTCCTCACTTCCCGAGCCAGGAAAGGCCTACTTTCGCGAGCTCTCTCCTGCTGAGCAAGCGTGAGGGAAGGGCTGTGTGGAGGGAGCCTTGATGTTCCCGGGCAGTGTGGGAAGCCTAGCTGTAAACGTGCAGCCAGCGGCGATGGCCCCTGAAAACTGACTTCCCAGGTAGCAATTCCCAGCCCAAGGTGACTGTCAGCTTGAAGGCGGCCGAGCAGGCTGTCATCCTTGGAGGGAGGAAAGGAAGCCCCAGAGATTGGGTTTTTACGCCTCGTTCGCACAGCAAGTGTGGGGCTCTGCAGACGCCCGTAAAAGAGGACTGCAAACAGGTCCTCACTTCCCGAGCCAAGAAAGGCCTACTTTTGCGAGCTCTCTCCTGCAGAGCTTACGTGACGGAAGAGCTGTGGGGAGGGAGGCTTGATGTTCCCGGGCAGTGTGGGAAGCCTAGCTGTAAACGTGCAGCCAGCGGCGATGGCCCCTGCAAACTGACTTCCCAGGTAGCACTTCCCAGCACAATGTGACTGTCAGCTTGAAGGCGGCCGAGCAGGCCATCTTCCTTGGAGGGAGAAAAGGCAGCCCCAAAGACTGGGTTTTTAGGCCTCTCTCGCACAGGAAGTGTGGGGCTCTGCAGACGCCAGTACAAGAAGCCTGCAAACAGGTCCTCACTTCCCCAGCCAAGAAAGGCCCACTTTCGCGAGCTCTCTCCTGCTGAGCAAACGTGACAGAAGGGCTGTGTGGAGGGAACCTTGATGTTCTGGGCAGTGTGGGAGCCCTAGGCATACACGTGCACCCAGCGGCCATTGCCCGTGAAAACTGACTTCCCAACTAGCACTTCCCAGCCCGATGTGACTTTCAGGCAGAAGGCGGCCGGGTAGGCTCTCTTCCTTGGAGGGAGGAAAGGCAGCCCCTGAGAGAGCGTTTTCATGCCCCCCGCATGCAGGCATCGTGGGGCTCTTGAGAGGCCCGACCCATAGTGCTGAGAGCAGGTCCTCATTTCCGAGTCAAGAAAGGCATAGTCTCGCGAGCTCTCTCCTGCTGAGCAAACGTGACGGAAGGGCTGTGTGGAGGGAACCTTGATGTTCTGGGCAGTGTGGGAGCCCTAGGCATACACGTGCACCCAGCGGCCATTGCCCCTGAAAACTGACTTCCCTACTAGCATTTCTCAGGCCAATGTGACTGTCAGCTTGAAGGCGGCCAAGCAGGCTGCCTTCCTTGGAGGGAGGAAAGGCAGCCCCAGAGAGAACGTTTTCATGCCTCCCGCGCGCTGGCAACATGGGGCTCTTGAGTTGCCCGACCCATAGGGATTCCAGCAGGGCCTCACTTCCCGAGCCAAGAAAGGCCTAGTCTCGCGAGCTCTCTCCTGCAGAACAAACTTGTTGGAAGAGCTGTGTCGAGGGAGCCTTGGTGTTCCCGGGAAGTGTGGGAGGCCTAGCTGAAAACATGCAGCCGGGGCCATGGCCCCTGCAAACTGACTTCCCAGGTAGCACTTCCCAGCCCAATGTGACTGTCAGCTTGAAGGCGGCCGAGCAGGTTGTCTTCCTTGGAGGGAGGAAAGGCAGCCCCAGAGACTGTGTTTTTATGCCTCCCTCGCACAGCAAGTGTGGGGCTCTGCCGACGCCAGTACAAGAGGCCTACAAACAGGTCCTCACTTTCCAAACCAAGAAAGGCCTAGTTTCCCGATCTCTCTCCTGGAGAGCTAACGTGACGGAAGAGCTGTGTGGAGGGAACCTTGATGTTCTGGGCAGTGTGGGAGCCCTAGGCATACACGTGCACCCAGCGTCCATTGGCCCTGAAAAATGACTTCCCAAATAGCACTTCTCAGACCAATGTGAGTGTCAGCTTGAAGGCGGCCGAGCAGGATGTCTTCCTTGGAGGGTGGAATGGCAGCCCCAGAGAGAGTGTTTTCATGCCTTCAGCGCGCAGGTAACGTGGGGCTCTTGAGAGGCACGACCCGTAGGGCTGCGAGCAGGGCCTCACTTCCCGAGTCAAGAAAGGCCTAGTCTCGCGAGTTCTCTCCTGCAGAGCAAACGTGACGGAAGAGCTGTGTGCAGGGAGCCTTGATGTTCCCGGGCAGTGTGGGAGGCCTAGCTGTAAACGTGCTGCCAGCGACCATGGTCCCTGAAAACTGACTTCCCAACTAACACTTCCCAGCCCAAGGTGACTGTCAGCTTGAAGGCGGCCAAGCAGGCGGTCTTCCTTGGAGGGAGGAAAGGCAGGCCCAGAGATTGGGTTTTTAGGCCTCGCTCGCACAGCAAGTGTGGGCTCTGCAGACGCCCATACAAGAGGCCTGCAAACAGGTCCTCACTTCCCGAGCCAGGAAAGGCCTACTTTCGCGAGCTCTCTCCTGCTGAGCAAGCGTGACGGAAGGGCTGTGTGGAGGGAGCCTTGATGTTCCCGGGCAGTGTGGGAAGCCTAGCTGTAAACGTGCAGCCAGCGGCGATGGCCCCTGAAAACTGACTTCCCAGGTAGCAATTCCCAGCCCAAGGTGACTGTCAGCTTGAAGGCGGCCGAGCAGGCTGTCATCCTTGGAGGGAGGAAAGGAAGCCCCAGAGATTGGGTTTTTACGCCTCGCTCGCACAGCAAGTGTGGGGCTCTGCAGACGCCCGTAAAAGAGGACTGCAAACAGGTCCTCACTTCCTGAGCCAAGAAAGGCCTACTTTTGCGAGCTCTCTCCTGCAGAGCTTACGTGACGGAAGAGCTGTGGGGAGGGAGGCTTGATGTTCCCGGGCAGTGTGGGAAGCCTAGCTGTAAACGTGCAGCCAGCGGCGATGGCCCCTGCAAACTGACTTCCCAGGTAGCACTTCCCAGCACAATGTGACTGTCAGCTTGAAGGCGGCCGAGCAGGCCGTCTTCCTTGGAGGGAGAAAAGGCAGCCCCAAAGACTGGGTTTTTAGGCCTCTCTCGCACAGCAAGTGTGGGGCTCTGCAGACGCCAGTACAAGAAGCCTGCAAACAGGTCCTCACTTCCCCAGCCAAGAAAGGCCCACTTTCGCGAGCTCTCTCCTGCTGAGCAAACGTGACAGAAGGGCTGTGTGGAGGGAACCTTGATGTTCTGGGCAGTGTGGGAGCCCTAGGCATACACGTGCACCCAGCGGCCATTGCCCGTGAAAACTGACTTCCCAACTAGCACTTCCCAGCCCGATGTGACTTTCAGCCAGAAGGCGGCCGGGTAGGCTCTCTTCCTTGGAGGGAGGAAAGGCAGCCCCTGAGAGAGCGTTTTCATGCCCCCCGCATGCAGGCATCGTGGGGCTCTTGAGAGGCCCGACCCATAGTGCTGAGAGCAGGTCCTCATTTCCGAGTCAAGAAAGGCATAGTCTCGCGAGCTCTCTCCTGCTGAGCAAACGTGACGGAAGGGCTGTGTGGAGGGAACCTTGATGTTCTGGGCAGTGTGGGAGCCCTAGGCATACACGTGCACCCAGCGGCCATTGCCCCTGAAAACTGACTTCCCTACTAGCATTTCTCAGGCCAATGTGACTGTCAGCTTGAAGGCGGCCAAGCAGGCTGCCTTCCTTGGAGGGAGGAAAGGCAGCCCCAGAGAGAACGTTTTCATGCCTCCCGCGCGCTGGCAACATGGGGCTCTTGAGTTGCCCGACCCATAGGGATTCCAGCAGGGCCTCACTTCCCGAGCCAAGAAAGGCCTAGTCTCGCGAGCTCTCTCCTGCAGAACAAACTTGTTGGAAGAGCTGTGTCGAGGGAGCCTTGGTGTTCCCGGGAAGTGTGGGAGGCCTAGCTGAAAACATGCAGCCGGGGCCATGGCCCCTGCAAACTGACTTCCCAGGTAGCACTTCCCAGCCCAATGTGACTGTCAGCTTGAAGGCGGCCGCCAGGTTGTCTTCCTTGGAGGGAGGAAAGGCAGCCCCAGAGACTGTGTTTTTATGCCTCCCTCGCACAGCAAGTGTGGGGCTCTGCCGACGCCAGTACAAGAGGCCTACAAACAGGTCCTCGCTTTCCAAACCAAGAAAGGCCTAGTTTCCCGATCTCTCTCCTGGAGAGCTAACGTGACGGAAGAGCTGTGTGGAGGGAACCTTAATGTTCTGGGCAGTGTGGGAGCCCTAGGAATACACGTGCACCCAGCGTCCATTGGCCCTGAAAAATGACTTCCCAAATAGCACTTCTCAGACCAATGTGAGTGTCAGCTTGAAGGCGGCCGAGCAGACGGTCTTCCTTGGACGGAGAAAAGGCAGCCCCAGAGATTGGGTTTTTAGGCCTCGCTCGCACAGCAAGTGTGGGGCTCTGCAGACGCCCATACAAGAGGCCTGCAAACAGGTCCTCACTTCCCGAGTCAAGAAAGGCCTACTTTCGCGAGCTCTCTCCTGCTGAGCAAGCGTGACGGAAGGGCTGTGTGGAGGGAGCGTTGATGTTCTGGGCAGTGTGGGAGTCCTAGGCTTACACGTGCACCAAGCGGCCATTGGCCCTGTAAACTGACTTCCGAACTAGCACTTCTCAGATCAATGTGACTGTCAGCTTGAAAGCGGCCGAGCAGGCTGTCTTACTTGGAGGGAGGAAAGGCAGCCCCAGATACTGTGTTTGTATGCCTCCCTCGCGCAGCCAGTGTGGGGCTCGGCAGACGCGAGTACAAGAGGCCTGCAAACAGGTCCTCACTTCCCGAGCCAGGAAAGGCCTACTTTCGCGAGCTCTCTCCTGCTGAGCAAACGTGACGGAAGGGCTGTGTGGAGGGAGCCTTGATGTTCCCAGGCAGTGTGGGAAGCCTAGCTGTAAACGTGCAGCCAGCGGCCATGGCCCCTGCAAACTTTCTTCCCAGGTAGCACTTCCCAGCACAATGTGACTGTCAGCTTGAAGGCGGCCGAGCAGCCTGTCTTCATTGGAGGGAGGAAAGGCAGCACCAAAGACTAGGTTTTTAGGCCTCGCTCGCACAGCAGGTGTTGGGCTCTGCAGATGCCAGTACAAGAGGCCTGCAAACAGGTCCTCACTTCCCGAGCCAAGAAAGGCCTAGTTTCGCGATCTCTCTCCTGCAGAGCTAACGTGAGGGAAGAGCTGTGTGGAGGGAACCTTGATGTTCTGGGCAGTGTGGGAGCCCTAGGCATACACGTGCACCCAGCGGCCATTGCCCCTGCAAACTGACTTCCCAGGTAGCACTTCCCAGCACAATGTGACTTTCAGCTTGAAGGCGGCAAAGCAGGCGGTGTTCCTTGGAGGGAGGAAAGGCAGACCCACAGACTGTGTTTTTAGGCCTCCCTCGCACAGCAAGTGTTGGGCTCTGCAGACGCCCGAACAAGAGGACTGCAAACAGGTCCTCACTTCCCGAGCCAAGAAAGGCCTAGTTTCGTGAGCTCTTTACTGCAGAGCTAACGTGAGGGAAGAGCTGTGTGGAGGGAACCTTGATGTTCTGGGCAGTGTGGGAGCCCCAGGCATACACGTGCACCCAGCGGCCATTGCCCGTGAAAACTGACTTCCCAACTAGCACTTCCCAGCCCGATGTGACTTTCAGCCAGAAGGAGGCCGGGTAGGCTCTCTTCCTTGGAGGGAGTAATGGCATCCCCAGAGAGAGTGTTTCCATGACTTCAGCGTGCAGGCAACGTGGTGCTCTTGAGAGGCCCGACCCATAGGACTGCGAGCAGGGCCTCACTTCCCGAGTCAAGAAAGGCCTAGTCACGCGAGCTCCCTCCTGCAGAGCACACGTGACGGAAGAGCTGTGTGGAGGGAGCCTTGATGTTCCCGGGCAGTGTGGGAGGCCTAGCTGTAAACGTGCAGCCAGCGGCCATGGTCCCTGAAAACTGACTTCGCAACTAACACTTCTCAGACCAATGTGACTGTCACCTTGAAGGCCGCCGAGCAGGCTGTCTTCCTTGGAGGGAGGAAAGGCAGCCCCAGAGATTGGGTTTTTACGCCTCGCTCGCACAGCAAGTGTGGGGCTCTGCAGACGCCCGTAAAAGAGGACTGCAAACAGGTCCTCACTTCCCGAGCCAAGAAAGGCCTACTTTTGCGAGCTCTCTCCTGCAGAGCTTACGTGACGGAAGAGCTGTGCGGAGGGAGGCTTGATGTTCCCGGGCAGTGTGGGAAGCCTAGCTGTAAACGTGCAGCCAGCGGCGATGGCCCCTGCAAACTGACTTCCCAGGTAGCACTTCCCAGCACAATGTGACTGTCAGCTTGAAGGCGGCCGAGCAGGCTGTCTTCCTTGGAGGGAGAAAAGGCAGCCCCAAAGACTGGGTGTTTAGGCCTCTCTCGCACAGCAAGTGTGGGGCTCTGCAGACGCCAGTACAAGAAGCCTGCAAACAGGTCCTCACTTCCCCAGCCAAGAAAGGCCCACTTTCGCGAGCTCTCTCCTGCTGAGCAAACGTGACAGAAGGGCTGTGTGGAGGGAACCTTGATGTTCTGGGCAGAGTGGAAGCCCTAGGCATACACGTGCACCCAGCGGCCATTGCCCGTGAAAACTGACTTCCCAACTAGCACTTCCCAGCCCGATGTGACTTTCAGCCAGAAGGCGGCCGGGTAGGCTCTCTTCCTTGGAGGGAGGAAAGGCAGCCCCAGAGAGAGCGTTTTCATGCCTCCGGCGCGCAGGCAACGTGGGGCTCTTGAGAGGCCCGACCCATAGTGCTGCCAGCAGGTCATCATTTCCCGAGTCAAGAAAGGCCTAGTCTCGGGAGCTCTCTCCTGCTGAGCAAGCATGACGGAAGGGCTGTGAGGAGGGAGCCTTGATGTTCTGGGCAGTGTGGGAGTCGTAGGCATACACGTGCACCCAGCGGCCATTGGCCCTGTAAACTGACTTCCGAACTAGCACTTCTCAGATCAATGTGACTGTCAGCTTGAAAGCGGCCGAGCAGGCTGTCTTACTTGGAGGGAGGAAAGGCAGCCCCAGATACTGTGTTTGTATGCCTCCCTCGCACAGCCAGTGTGGGGCTCGGCAGACGCGAGTACAAGAGGCCTGCAAACAGGTCCTCACTTCCCGAGCCAGGAAAGGCCTACTTTCGCGAGCTCTCTCCTGCTGAGCAAACGTGACAGAAGGGCTGTGTGGAGGGAACCTTGATGTTCTGGGCAGTGTGGGAGTCCTAGGCATACACGTGCACCCTTCGGCCATTGGCCCTGTAAACTGACTTCCGAACTAGCACTTCTCAGATCAATGTGACTGTCAGCTTGAAAGCGGCCGAGCAGGCTGTCTTACTTGGAGGGAGGAAAGGCAGCCCCAGATACTGTGTTTGTATGCCTCCCTCGCACAGCAAGTGTGGGGCTCGGCAGACGCGAGTACAAGAGGCCTGCAAACAGGTCCTCACTTCACGAGCCAGGAAAGGCCTACTTTCGCGAGCTCTCTCCTTGCTGAGCAAACGTGACGGAAGGGCTGTGTGGAGGGAGCCTTGATGTTCCCGGGCAGTGTGGGAAGCCTAGCTGTAAACGTGCAGCCAGCGGCGATGGCCCCTGAAAACTGACTTCCCAGGTAGCAATTCCCAGCCCAAGGTGACTGTCAGCTTGAAGGCGGCCGAGCAGGCTGTCATCCTTGGAGGGAGGAAAGGAAGCCCCAGAGATTGGGTTTTTATGCCTCCCTCGCACAGCAAGTGTGGGGCTCTGCCGACGCCAGTACAAGAGGCCTACAAACAGGTCCTCACTTTCCAAACCAAGAAAGGCCTAGTTTCCCGATCTCTCTCCTGGAGAGCTAACGTGACGGAAGAGCTGTGTGGAGGGAACCTTGATGTTCTGGGCAGTGTGGGAGCCCTAGGCATACACGTGCACCCAGCGTCCATTGGCCCTGAAAAATGACTTCCCAAATAGCACTTCTCAGACCAATGTGACTGTCAGCTTGAAGGCGGCCGAGCAGGATGTCTTCCTTGGAGGGTGGAATGGCAGCCCCAGAGAGAGTGTTTTCATGCCTTCAGCGCGCAGGTAACGTGGGGCTCTTGAGAGGCACGACCCGTAGGGCTGCGAGCAGGGCCTCACTTCCCGAGTCAAGAAAGGCCTAGTCTCGCGAGTTCTCTCCTGCAGAGCAAACGTGACGGAAGAGCTGTGTGGAGGGAGCCTTGATGTTCCCGGGCAGTGTGGGAGGCCTAGCTGTAAACGTGCTGCCAGCGACCATGGTCCCTGAAAACTGACTTCCCAACTAACACTTCCCAGACCAAGGTGACTGTCAGCTTGAAGGCGGCCGAGCAGACGGTCTTCCTTGGACGGAGAAAAGGCAGCCCCAGAGACTGGGTTTTTAGGCCTCGTTCGCACAGCAAGTGTGGGGCGCTGCAGACGCCAGTACAAGAGGCCTGCAGACAGGTCCTCACTTCCCGAGCCAGGAAAGGCCTAGTCTCGAGAGCTCTCTCCTGCAGAGCTAACGTGACGGAAGAGCTGTTTGGGGGGAGCCTTGATGTTCCCGGGCAGTGTGGGAAGCCTAGCTGTAAACGTGCAGCCTACAGCCATGGCCCCTGCAAACTTTCTTCCCAGGTAGCACTTCCCAGCACAATGTGACTGTCAGCTTGAAGGCGGCCGAGCAGCCTGTCTTCCTTGGAGGGAGGAAAGGCAGCCCCAAAGACTAGGTTTTTAGGCCTCGCTCGCACAGCAGGTGTTGGGCTCTGCAGATGCCAGTACAAGAGGCCTGCAAACAGGTCCTCACTTCCCGAGCCAAGAAAGGCCTAGTTTCGCGATCTCTCTCCTGCAGAGCTAACGTGAGGGAAGAGCTGTGTGGAGGGAACCTTGATGTTCTGGGCAGTGTGGGAGCCCTAGGCATACACGTGCACCCAGCGGCCATTGCCCCTGCAAACTGACTTCCCAGGTAGCACTTCCCAGCACAATGTGACTTTCAGCTTGAAGGCGGCAAAGCAGGCGGTGTTCCTTGGAGGGAGGAAAGGCAGACCCACAGACTGTGTTTTTAGGCCTCCCTCGCACAGCAAGTGTTGGGCTCTGCAGACGCCCGAACAAGAGGACTGCAAACAGGTCCTCACTTCCCGAGCCAAGAAAGGCCTAGTTTCGTGAGCTCTTTACTGCAGAGCTAACGTGAGGGAAGAGCTGTGTGGAGGGAACCTTGATGTTCTCGGCAGTGTGGGAGCACTAAGCATACACATGCACCCTGCGGCCATTGCCCCTGAAAACAGTCTTCCCAAATAGCACTTCCAAGCGCGATGTGACTTTCAGCCACAAGGCGGCCTGGTAGGCTCTCTTCCTTGGAGGGAGGAAAGGCAGCCCCAGAGAGAGCGTTTTCATGCCTCCGGCGCGCAGGCAACGTGGGGCTCTTGAGAGGCCCGACCCATAGTGCTGCCAGCAGGTCATCATTTCCCGAGTCAAGAAAGGCCTAGTCTCGCGAGCTCTCTCCTGCTGAGCAAGCGTGACGGAAGGGCTGTGAGGAGGGAGCCTTGATGTTCCCGGGCAGTGTGGGAGGCCTAGCTGTAAACGTGCAGCCAGCAGCAATGGCCCCTTAAAACTGACTTCGCAAATAGCACTTCCCAGCCCAAGGTGACTGTCAGCTTGAAGGCGGCCAAGCAGGCGGTCTTCCTTGGAGGGAGGAAAGGCAGGCCCAGAGATTGGGTTTTTAGGCCTCGCTCGCACAGCAAGTGTGGGGCTCTGCAGACGCCCATACAAGAGGCCTGCAAACAGGTCCTCACTTCCCGAGTCAAGAAAGGCCTACTTTCGCGAGCTCTCTCCTGCTGAGCAAGCGTGACGGAAGGGCTGTGTGGAGGGAGCGTTGATGTTCTGGGCAGTGTGGGAGTCCTAGGCTTACACGTGCACCAAGCGGCCATTGGCCCTGTAAACTGACTTCCGAACTAGCACTTCTCAGATCAATGTGACTGTCAGCTTGAAAGCGGCCGAGCAGGCTGTCTTACTTGGAGGGAGGAAAGGCAGCCCCAGATACTGTGTTTGTATGCCTCCCTCGCACAGCCAGTGTGGGGCTCGGCAGACGCGAGTACAAGAGGCCTGCAAACAGGTCCTCACTTCCCGAGCCAGGAAAGGCCTACTTTCGCGAGCTCTCTCCTGCTGAGCAAACGTGACGGAAGGGCTGTGTGGAGGGAGCCTTGATGTTCCCAGGCAGTGTGGGAAGCCTAGCTGTAAACGTGCAGCCAGCGGCCATGGCCCCTGCAAACTGACTTCCCAGGTAGCACTTCCCAGCACAATGTGGCTGTCAGCTTGAAGGCGGCCGAGCAGCCTGTCTTCATTGGAGGGAGGAAAGGCAGCCCCAAAGACTAGGTTTTTAGGCCTCGCTCGCACAGCAGGTGTTGGGCTCTGCAGATGCCAGTACAAGAGGCCTGCAAACAGGTCCTCACTTCCCGAGCCAAGAAAGGCCTAGTTTCGCGATCTCTCTCCTGCAGAGCTAACGTGAGGGAAGAGCTGTGTGGAGGGAACCTTGATGTTCTGGGCAGTGTGGGAGCCCTAGGCATACACGTGCACCCAGCGGCCATTGCCCCTGCAAACTGACTTCCCAGGTAGCACTTCCCAGCACAATGTGACTTTCAGCTTGAAGGCGGCAAAGCAGGCGGTGTTCCTTGGAGGGAGGAAAGGCAGACCCACAGACTGTGTTTTTAGGCCTCCCTCGCACAGCAAGTGTTGGGCTCTGCAGACGCCCGAACAAGAGGACTGCAAACAGGTCCTCACTTCCCGAGCCAAGAAAGGCCTAGTTTTGTGAGCTCTTTACTGCAGAGCTAATGTGAGGGAAGAGCTGTGTGGAGGGAACCTTGATGTTCTGGGCAGTGTGGGAGCCCCAGGCATACACGTGCACCCAGCGGCCATTGCCCGTGAAAACTGACTTCCCAACTAGCACTTCCCAGCCCGATGTGACTTTCAGCCAGAAGGAGGACGGGTAGGCTCTCTTCCTTGGAGGGAGTAATGGCATCCCCAGAGAGAGTGTTTTCATGCCTTCAGCGTGCAGGCAACGTGGTGCTCTTGAGAGGCCCGACACATAGGACTGCGAGCAGGGCCTCACTTCCCGAGTCAAGAAAGGCCTAGTCACGCGAGCTCCCTCCTGCAGAGCACACGTGACGGAAGAGCTGTGTGGAGGGAGCCTTGATGTTCCCGGGCAGTGTGGGAGGCCTAGCTGTAAACGTGCAGCCAGCGGCCATGGTCCCTGAAAACTGACTTCGCAACTAACACTTCTCAGACCAATGTGACTGTCACCTTGAAGGCCGCCGAGCAGGCTGTCTTCCTTGGAGGGAGGAAAGGCAGCCCCAGAGATTGGGTTTTTACGCCTCGCTCGCACAGCAAGTATGGGGCTCTGCAGACGCCCGTAAAAGAGGACTGCAAACAGGTCCTCATTTGCCGAGCCAAGAAAGGCCTACTTTTGCGAGCTCTCTCCTGCAGAGCTTACGTGACGGAAGAGCTGTGGGGAGGGAGGCTTGATGTTCCCGGGCAGTGTGGGAAGCCTAGCTGTAAACGTGCAGCCAGCGGCGATGGCCCTTGCAAACTGACTTCCCAGGTAGAACTTCCCAGCACAATGTGACTGTCAGCTTGAAGGCGGCCGAGCAGGCTGTCTTCCTTGGAGGGAGAAAAGGCAGCCCCAAAGACTGGGTGTTTAGGCCTCTCTCGCACAGCAAGTGTGGGGCTCTGCAGACGCCAGTACAAGAAGCCTGCAAACAGGTCCTCACTCCCCAGCCAAGAAAGGCCCACTTTCGCGAGCTCTCTCCTGCTGAGCAAACGTGACAGAAGGGCTGTGTGGAGGGAACCTTGATGTTCTGGGCAGAGTGGGAGCCCTAGGCATACACGTGCACCCAGCGGCCATTGCCCGTGAAAACTGACTTCCCAACTAGCACTTCCCAGCCCGATGTGACTTTCAGCCAGAAGGCGGCCGGGTAGGCTCTCTTCCTTGGAGGGAGGAAAGGCAGCCCCCAGAGAGAGCGTTTTCATGCCTCCGGCGCGCAGGCAACGTGGGGCTCTTGAGAGGCCCGACCCATAGTGCTGCCAGCAGGTCATCATTTCCCGAGTCAAGAAAGGCCTAGTCTCGGGAGCTCTCTCCTGCTGAGCAAGCATGACGGAAGGGCTGTGAGGAGGGGGCCTTGATGTTCTGGGCAGTGTGGGAGTCGTAGGCATACACGTGCACCCAGCGCCCATTGGCCCTGTAAACTGACTTCCGAACTAGCACTTCTCAGATCAATGTGACTGTCAGCTTGAAAGCGGCTGAGCAGGCTGTCTTACTTGGAGGGAGGAAAGGCAGCCCCAGATACTGTGTTTGTATGCCTCCCTCGCACAGCATGTGTGGGGCTCGGCAGACGCGAGTACAAGAGGCCTGCAAACAGGTCCTCACTTCCCGAGCCAGGAAAGGCCTACTTTCGCGAGCTCTCTCCTGCTGAGCAAACGTGACAGAAGGGCTGTGTGGAGGGAACCTTGATGTTCTGGGCAGTGTGGGAGTCCTAGGCATACACGTGCACCCTTCGGCCATTGGCCCTGTAAACTGACTTCCGAACTAGCACTTCTCAGATCAATGTGACTGTCAGCTTGAAAGCGGCCGAGCAGGCTGTCTTACTTGGAGGGAGGAAAGGCAGCCCCAGATACTGTGTTTGTATGCCTCCCTCGCACAGCAAGTGTGGGGCTCGGCAGACGCGAGTACAAGAGGCCTGCAAACAGGTCCTCACTTCACGAGCCAGGAAAGGCCTACTTTCGCGAGCTCTCTCCTTGCTGAGCAAACGTGACGGAAGGGCTGTGTGGAGGGAGCCTTGATGTTCCCGGGCAGTGTGGGAAGCCTAGCTGTAAACGTGCAGCCAGCGGCGATGGCCCCTGAAAACTGACTTCCCAGGTAGCACTTCCCAGCACAATGTGACTTTCAGCTTGAAGGCGGCAAAGCAGGCGGTGTTCCTTGGAGGGAGGAAAGGCAGACCCACAGACTGTGTTTTTAGGCCTCCCTCGCACAGCAAGTGTTGGGCTCTGCAGACGCCCGAACAAGAGGACTGCAAACATGTCCTCACTTCCCCAGCCAAGAAAGGCCCACTTTCGCGAGCTCTCTCCTGCTGAGCAAACGTGACAGAAGGGCTGTGTGGAGGGAACCTTGATGTTCTGGGCAGTGTGGGAGCCCTAGGCATACACGTGCACCCAGCGGCCATTGCCCGTGAAAACTGACTTCCCAACTAGCACTTCCCAGCCCTATGTGACTTTCAGCCAGAAGGCGGCCGGGTAGGCTCTCTTCCTTGGAGGGACGAAAGGCAGCCCCTGAGAGAGCGTTTTCATGCCCCCCGCATGCAGGCATCGTGGGGCTCTTGAGAGGCCCGACCCATAGTGCTGAGAGCAGGTCCTCATTACCGAGTCAAGAAAGGCATAGTCTCGCGAGCTCTCTCCTGCTGAGCAAACGTGACGGAAGGGCTGTGTGGAGGGAACCTTGATGTTCTGGGCAGTGTGGGAGCCCTAGGCATACACGTGCACCCAGCGGCCATTGCCCCTGAAAACTGACTTCCCTACTAGCATTTCTCAGGCCAATGTGACTGTCAGCTTCAAGGCGGCCAAGCAGGCTGCCTTCCTTGGAGGGAGGAAAGGCAGCCCCAGAGAGAGCGTTTTCATGCCTCCGGCGCGCAGGCAACGTGGGGCTCTTGAGAGGCCCGACCCATAGTGCTGCCAGCAGGTCATCATTTCCCGAGTCAAGAAAGGCCTAGTCTCGGGAGCTCTCTCCTGCTGAGCAAGCGTGACGGAAGGGCTGTGAGGAGGGAGCCTTGTTGATCCCGGGCAGTGTGGGAGGCCTAGCTGTAAACGTGCAGCCAGCAGCAATGGCCCCTTAAAACTGACTTCGCAAATAGCACTTCCCAGCCCAAGGTGACTGTCAGCTTGAAGGCGGCCAAGCAGGCCGTCTTCCTTGGAGGGAGGAAAGGCAGGCCCAGAGATTGGGTTTTTAGGCCTCGCTCGCACAGCAAGTGTGGGGCTCTGCAGACGCCCATACAAGAGGCCTGCAAACAGGTCCTCACTTCCCGAGTCAAGAAAGGCCTACTTTCGCGAGCTCTCTCCTGCTGAGCAAGCGTGACGGAAGGGCTGTGTGGAGGGAGCGTTGATGTTCTGGGCAGTGTGGGAGTCCTAGGCTTACACGTGCACCAAGCGGCCATTGGCCCTGTAAACTGACTTCCGAACTAGCACTTCTCAGATCAATGTGACTGTCAGCTTGAAAGCGGCCGAGCAGGCTGTCTTACTTGGAGGGAGGAAAGGCAGCCCCAGATACTGTGTTTGTATGCCTCCCTCGCACAGCCAGTGTGGGGCTCGGCAGACGCGAGTACAAGAGGCCTGCAAACAGGTCCTCACTTCCCGAGCCAGGAAAGGCCTACTTTCGCGAGCTCTCTCCTGCTGAGCAAACGTGACGGAAGGGCTGTGTGGAGGGAGCCTTGATGTTCCCAGGCAGTGTGGGAAGCCTAGCTGTAAACGTGCAGCCAGCGGCCATGGCCCCTGCAAACTTTCTTCCCAGGTAGCACTTCCCAGCACAATGTGACTGTCAGCTTGAAGGCGGCCGAGCAGCCTGTCTTCCTTGGAGGGAGGAAAGGCAGCCCCAAAGACTAGGTTTTTAGGCCTCGCTCGCACAGCAGGTGTTGGGCTCTGCAGATGCCAGTACAAGAGGCCTGCAAACAGGTCCTCACTTCCCGAGCCAAGAAAGGCCTAGTTTCGCGATCTCTCTCCTGCAGAGCTAACGTGAGGGAAGAGCTGTGTGGAGGGAACTTTGATGTTCTGGGCAGTGTGGGAGCCCTAGGCATACACGTGCACCCAGCGGCCATTGCCCCTGCAAACTGACTTCCCAGGTAGCACTTCCCAGCACAATGTGACTTTCAGCTTGAAGGTGGCAAAGCAGGCGGTGTTCCTTGGAGGGAGGAAAGGCAGACCCACAGACTGTGTTTTTAGGCCTCCCTCGCACAGCAAGTGTTGGGCTCTGCAGACGCCCGAACAAGAGGACTGCAAACAGGTCCTCACTTCCCGAGCCAAGAAAGGCCTAGTTTCGTGAGCTCTTTACTGCAGAGCTAACGTGAGGGAAGAGCTGTGTGGAGGGAACCTTGATGTTCTCGGCAGTGTGGGAGCACTAAGCATACACATGCACCCTGCGGCCATTGCCCCTGAAAACAGTCTTCCCAAATAGCACTTCCAAGCGCGATGTGACTTTCAGCCACAAGGCGGCCTGGTAGGCTCTCTTCCTTGGAGGGAGGAAAGGCAGCCCCAGAGAGAGCGTTTTCATGCCTCCGGCGCGCAGGCAACGTGGGGCTCTTGAGAGGCCCGACCCATAGTGCTGCCAGCAGGTCATCATTTCCCGAGTCAAGAAAGGCCTAGTCTCGCGAGCTCTCTCCTGCTGAGCAAGCGTGACGGAAGGGCTGTGAGGAGGGAGCCTTGATGTTCCCGGGCAGTGTGGGAGGCCTAGCTGTAAACGTGCAGCCAGCAGCAATGGCCCCTTAAAACTGACTTCGCAAATAGCACTTCCCAGCCCAAGGTGACTGTCAGCTTGAAGGCGGCAAAGCAGGCGGTCTTCCATGGAGGGAGGAAAGGCAGGCCCAGAGATTGGGTTTTTAGGCCTCGCTCGCACAGCAAGTGTGGGGCTCTGCAGACGCCCATACAAGAGGCCTGCAAACAGGTCCTCACTTCCCGAGTCAAGAAAGGCCTACTTTCGCGAGCTCTCTCCTGCTGAGCAAGCGTGACGGAAGGGCTGTGTGGAGGGAGCGTTGATGTTCTGGGCAGTGTGGGAGCCCTAGGCATACACGTGCACCCAGCGGCCATTGCCCCTGAAAACTGACTTCCCTACTAGCATTTCTCAGGCCAATGTGACTGTCAGCTTGAAGGCGGCCAAGCAGGCTGCCTTCCTTGGAGGGAGGAAAGGCAGCCCCAGAGAGAACGTTTTCATGCCTCCCGCGCGCTGGCAACATGGGGCTCTTGAGTTGCCCGACCCATAGGGATTCCAGCAGGGCCTCACTTCCCGAGCCAAGAAAGGCCTAGTCTCGCGAGCTCTCTCCTGCAGAACAAACTTGTTGGAAGAGCTGTGTCGAGGGAGCCTTGGTGTTCCCGGGAAGTGTGGGAGGCCTAGCTGTAAACATGCAGCCGGGGCCATGGCCCCTGCAAACTGACTTCCCAGGTAGCACTTCCCAGCCCAATGTGACTGTCAGCTTGAAGGCGGCCGAGCAGGTTGTCTTCCTTGGAGGGAGGAAAGGCAGCCCCAGAGACTGTGTTTTTATGCCTCCCTCGCACAGCAAGTGTGGGGCTCTGCCGACGCCAGTACAAGAGGCCTACAAACAGGTCCTCACTTTCCAAACCAAGAAAGGCCTAGTTTCCCGATCTCTCTCCTGGAGAGCTAACGTGACGGAAGAGCTGTGTGGAGGGAACCTTGATGTTCTGGGCAGTGTGGGAGCCCTAGGAATACACGTGCACCCAGCGTCCATTGGCCCTGAAAAATGACTTCCCAAATAGCACTTCTCAGACCAATGTGAGTGTCAGCTTGAAGGCGGCCGAGCAGACGGTCTTCCTTGGACGGAGAAAAGGCAGCCCCAGAGATTGGGTTTTTAGGCCTCGCTCGCACAGCAAGTGTGGGGCTCTGCAGACGCCCATACAAGAGGCCTGCAAACAGGTCCTCACTTCCCGAGTCAAGAAAGGCCTACTTTCGCGAGCTCTCTCCTGCTGAGCAAGCGTGACAGAAGGGCTGTGTGGAGGGAACCTTGATGTTCTGGGCAGTGTGGGAGTCCTAGGCATACACGTGCACCCTTCGGCCATTGGCCCTGTAAACTGACTTCCGAACTAGCACTTCTCAGATCAATGTGACTGTCAGCTTGAAAGCGGCCGAGCAGGCTGTCTTACTTGGAGGGAGGAAAGGCAGCCCCAGATACTGTGTTTGTATGCCTCCCTCGCACAGCAAGTGTGGGGCTCGGCAGACGCGAGTACAAGAGGCCTGCAAACAGGTCCTCACTTCACGAGCCAGGAAAGGCCTACTTTCGCGAGCTCTCTCCTTGCTGAGCAAACGTGACGGAAGGGCTGTGTGGAGGGAGCCTTGATGTTCCCGGGCAGTGTGGGAAGCCTAGCTGTAAACGTGCAGCCAGCGGCGATGGCCCCTGAAAACTGACTTCCCAGGTAGCAATTCCCAGCCCAAGGTGACTGTCAGCTTGAAGGCGGCCGAGCAGGCTGTCATCCTTGGAGGGAGGAAAGGAAGCCCCAGAGATTGGGTTTTTATGCCTCCCTCGCACAGCAAGTGTGGGGCTCTGCCGACGCCAGTACAAGAGGCCTACAAACAGGTCCTCACTTTCCAAACCAAGAAAGGCCTAGTTTCCCGATCTCTCTCCTGGAGAGCTAACGTGACGGAAGAGCTGTGTGGAGGGAACCTTGATGTTCTGGGCAGTGTGGGAGCCCTAGGCATACACGTGCACCCAGCGTCCATTGGCCCTGAAAAATGACTTCCCAAATAGCACTTCTCAGACCAATGTGACTGTCAGCTTGAAGGCGGCCGAGCAGGATGTCTTCCTTGGAGGGTGGAATGGCAGCCCCAGAGAGAGTGTTTTCATGCCTTCAGCACGCAGGTAACGTGGGGCTCTTGAGAGGCACGACCCGTAGGGCTGCGAGCAGGGCCTCACTTCCCGAGTCAAGAAAGGCCTAGTCTCGCGAGTTCTCTCCTGCAGAGCAAACGTGACGGAAGAGCTGTGTGGAGGGAGCCTTGATGTTCCCGGGCAGTGTGGGAGGCCTAGCTGTAAACGTGCTGCCAGCGACCATGGTCCCTGAAAACTGACTTCCCAACTAACACTTCCCAGCCCAAGGTGACTGTCAGCTTGAAGGCGGCCGAGCAGACGGTCTTCCTTGGACGGAGAAAAGGCAGCCCCAGAGACTGGGTTTTTAGGCCTCGTTCGCACAGCAAGTGTGGGGCGCTGCAGACGCCAGTACAAGAGGCCTGCAGACAGGTCCTCACTTCCCGAGCCAGGAAAGGCCTAGTCTCGAGAGCTCTCTCCTGCAGAGCTAACGTGACGGAAGAGCTGTTTGGGGGGAGCCTTGATGTTCCCGGGCAGTGTGGGAAGCCTAGCTGTAAACGTGCAGCCTGCGGCCATGGCCCCTGCAAACTTTCTTCCCAGGTAGCACTTCCCAGCACAATGTGACTGTCAGCTTGAAGGCGGCCGAGCAGCCTGTCTTCCTTGGAGGGAGGAAAGGCAGCCCCAAAGACTAGGTTTTTAGGCCTCGCTCGCACAGCAGGTGTTGGGCTCTGCAGATGCCAGTACAAGAGGCCTGCAAACAGGTCCTCACTTCCCGAGGCAAGAAAGGCCTAGTTTCGCGATCTCTCTCCTGCAGAGCTAACGTGAGGGAAGAGCTGTGTGGAGGGAACCTTGATGTTCTGGGCAGTGTGGGAGCCCTAGGCATACACGTGCACCCAGCGGCCATTGCCCCTGCAAACTGACTTCCCAGGTAGCACTTCCCAGCACAATGTGACTTTCAGCTTGAAGGCGGCAAAGCAGGCGGTGTTCCTTGGAGGGAGGAAAGGCAGACCCACAGACTGTGTTTTTAGGCCTCCCTCGCACAGCAAGTGTTGGGCTCTGCAGACGCCCGAACAAGAGGACTGCAAACAGGTCCTCACTTCCCGAGCCAAGAAAGGCCTAGTTTCGTGAGCTCTTTACTGCAGAGCTAACGTGAGGGAAGAGCTGTGTGGAGGGAACCTTGATGTTCTCGGCAGTGTGGGAGCACTAAGCATACACATGCACCCTGCGGCCATTGCCCCTGAAAACAGTCTTCCCAAATAGCACTTCCAAGCGCGATGTGACTTTCAGCCACAAGGCGGCCTGGTAGGCTCTCTTCCTTGGAGGGAGGAAAGGCAGCCCCAGAGAGAGCGTTTTCATGCCTCCGGCGCGCAGGCAACGTGGGGCTCTTGAGAGGCCCGACCCATAGTGCTGCCAGCAGGTCATCATTTCCCGAGTCAAGAAAGGCCTAGTCTCGCGAGCTCTCTCCTGCTGAGCAAGCGTGACGGAAGGGCTGTGAGGAGGGAGCCTTGATGTTCCCGGGCAGTGTGGGAGGCCTAGCTGTAAACGTGCAGCCAGCAGCAATGGCCCCTTAAAACTGACTTCGCAAATAGCACTTCCCAGCCCAAGGTGACTGTCAGCTTGAAGGCGGCCAAGCAGGCGGTCTTCCTTGGAGGGAGGAAAGGCAGGCCCAGAGATTGGGTTTTTAGGCCTCGCTCGCACAGCAAGTGTGGGGCTCTGCAGACGCCCATACAAGAGGCCTGCAAACAGGTCCTCACTTCCCGAGTCAAGAAAGGCCTACTTTCGCGAGCTCTCTCCTGCTGAGCAAGCGTGACGGAAGGGCTGTGTGGAGGGAGCGTTGATGTTCTGGGCAGTGTGGGAGTCCTAGGCTTACACGTGCACCAAGCGGCCATTGGCCCTGTAAACTGACTTCCGAACTAGCACTTCTCAGATCAATGTGACTGTCAGCTTGAAAGCGGCCGAGCAGGCTGTCTTACTTGGAGGGAGGAAAGGCAGCCCCAGATACTGTGTTTGTATGCCTCCCTCGCACAGCCAGTGTGGGGCTCGGCAGACGCGAGTACAAGAGGCCTGCAAACAGGTCCTCACTTCCCGAGCCAGGAAAGGCCTACTTTCGCGAGCTCTCTCCTGCTGAGCAAACGTGACGGAAGGGCTGTGTGGAGGGAGCCTTGATGTTCCCAGGCAGTGTGGGAAGCCTAGCTGTAAACGTGCAGCCAGCGGCCATGGCCCCTGCAAACTGACTTCCCAGGTAGCACTTCCCAGCACAATGTGGCTGTCAGCTTGAAGGCGGCCGAGCAGCCTGTCTTCATTGGAGGGAGGAAAGGCAGCCCCAAAGACTAGGTTTTTAGGCCTCGCTCGCACAGCAGGTGTTGGGCTCTGCAGATGCCAGTACAAGAGGCCTGCAAACAGGTCCTCACTTCCCGAGCCAAGAAAGGCCTAGTTTCGCGATCTCTCTCCTGCAGAGCTAACGTGAGGGAAGAGCTGTGTGGAGGGAACCTTGATGTTCTGGGCAGTGTGGGAGCCCTAGGCATACACGTGCACCCAGCGGCCATTGCCCCTGCAAACTGACTTCCCAGGTAGCACTTCCCAGCACAATGTGACTTTCAGCTTGAAGGCGGCAAAGCAGGCGGTGTTCCTTGGAGGGAGGAAAGGCAGACCCACAGACTGTGTTTTTAGGCCTCCCTCGCACAGCAAGTGTTGGGCTCTGCAGACGCCCGAACAAGAGGACTGCAAACAGGTCCTCACTTCCCGAGCCAAGAAAGGCCTAGTTTTGTGAGCTCTTTACTGCAGAGCTAATGTGAGGGAAGAGCTGTGTGGAGGGAACCTTGATGTTCTGGGCAGTGTGGGAGCCCCAGGCATACACGTGCACCCAGCGGCCATTGCCCGTGAAAACTGACTTCCCAACTAGCACTTCCCAGCCCGATGTGACTTTCAGCCAGAAGGAGGCCGGGTAGGCTCTCTTCCTTGGAGGGAGTAATGGCATCCCCAGAGAGAGTGTTTTCATGCCTTCAGCGTGCAGGCAACGTGGTGCTCTTGAGAGGCCCGACACATAGGACTGCGAGCAGGGCCTCACTTCCCGAGTCAAGAAAGGCCTAGTCACGCGAGCTCCCTCCTGCAGAGCACACGTGACGGAAGAGCTGTGTGGAGGGAGCCTTGATGTTCCCGGGCAGTGTGGGAGGCCTAGCTGTAAACGTGCAGCCAGCGGCCATGGTCCCTGAAAACTGACTTCGCAACTAACACTTCTCAGACCAATGTGACTGTCACCTTGAAGGCCGCCGAGCAGGCTGTCTTCCTTGGAGGGAGGAAAGGCAGCCCCAGAGATTGGGTTTTTACGCCTCGCTCGCACAGCAAGTATGGGGCTCTGCAGACGCCCGTAAAAGAGGACTGCAAACAGGTCCTCATTTGCCGAGCCAAGAAAGGCCTACTTTTGCGAGCTCTCTCCTGCAGAGCTTACGTGACGGAAGAGCTGTGGGGAGGGAGGCTTGATGTTCCCGGGCAGTGTGGGAAGCCTAGCTGTAAACGTGCAGCCAGCGGCGATGGCCCCTGCAAACTGACTTCCCAGGTAGCACTTCCCAGCACAATGTGACTGTCAGCTTGAAGGCGGCCGAGCAGGCTGTCTTCCTTGGAGGGAGAAAAGGCAGCCCCAAAGACTGGGTGTTTAGGCCTCTCTCGCACAGCAAGTGTGGGGCTCTGCAGACGCCAGTACAAGAAGCCTGCAAACAGGTCCTCACTCCCCAGCCAAGAAAGGCCCACTTTCGCGAGCTCTCTCCTGCTGAGCAAACGTGACAGAAGGGCTGTGTGGAGGGAACCTTGATGTTCTGGGCAGAGTGGGAGCCCTAGGCATACACGTGCACCCAGCGGCCATTGCCCGTGAAAACTGACTTCCCAACTAGCACTTCCCAGCCCGATGTGACTTTCAGCCAGAAGGCGGCCGGGTAGGCTCTCTTCCTTGGAGGGAGGAAAGGCAGCCCCCAGAGAGAGCGTTTTCATGCCTCCGGCGCGCAGGCAACGTGGGGCTCTTGAGAGGCCCGACCCATAGTGCTGCCAGCAGGTCATCATTTCCCGAGTCAAGAAAGGCCTAGTCTCGGGAGCTCTCTCCTGCTGAGCAAGCATGACGGAAGGGCTGTGAGGAGGGGGCCTTGATGTTCTGGGCAGTGTGGGAGTCGTAGGCATACACGTGCACCCAGCGGCCATTGGCCCTGTAAACTGACTTCCGAACTAGCACTTCTCAGATCAATGTGACTGTCAGCTTGAAAGCGGCTGAGCAGGCTGTCTTACTTGGAGGGAGGAAAGGCAGCCCCAGATACTGTGTTTGTATGCCTCCCTCGCACAGCATGTGTGGGGCTCGGCAGACGCGAGTACAAGAGGCCTGCAAACAGGTCCTCACTTCCCGAGCCAGGAAAGGCCTACTTTCGCGAGCTCTCTCCTGCTGAGCAAACGTGACAGAAGGGCTGTGTGGAGGGAACCTTGATGTTCTGGGCAGTGTGGGAGTCCTAGGCATACACGTGCACCCTTCGGCCATTGGCCCTGTAAACTGACTTCCGAACTAGCACTTCTCAGATCAATGTGACTGTCAGCTTGAAAGCGGCCGAGCAGGCTGTCTTACTTGGAGGGAGGAAAGGCAGCCCCAGATACTGTGTTTGTATGCCTCCCTCGCACAGCAAGTGTGGGGCTCGGCAGACGCGAGTACAAGAGGCCTGCAAACAGGTCCTCACTTCACGAGCCAGGAAAGGCCTACTTTCGCGAGCTCTCTCCTTGCTGAGCAAACGTGACGGAAGGGCTGTGTGGAGGGAGCCTTGATGTTCCCGGGCAGTGTGGGAAGCCTAGCTGTAAACGTGCAGCCAGCGGCGATGGCCCCTGAAAACTGACTTCCCAGGTAGCACTTCCCAGCACAATGTGACTTTCAGCTTGAAGGCGGCAAAGCAGGCGGTGTTCCTTGGAGGGAGGAAAGGCAGACCCACAGACTGTGTTTTTAGGCCTCCCTCGCACAGCAAGTGTTGGGCTCTGCAGACGCCCGAACAAGAGGACTGCAAACATGTCCTCACTTCCCCAGCCAAGAAAGGCCCACTTTCGCGAGCTCTCTCCTGCTGAGCAAACGTGACAGAAGGGCTGTGTGGAGGGAACCTTGATGTTCTGGGCAGTGTGGGAGCCCTAGGCATACACGTGCACCCAGCGGCCATTGCCCGTGAAAACTGACTTCCCAACTAGCACTTCCCAGCCCGATGTGACTTTCAGCCAGAAGGCGGCCGGGTAGGCTCTCTTCCTTGGAGGGACGAAAGGCAGCCCCTGAGAGAGCGTTTTCATGCCCCCCGCATGCAGGCATCGTGGGGCTCTTGAGAGGCCCGACCCATAGTGCTGAGAGCAGGTCCTCATTTCCGAGTCAAGAAAGGCATAGTCTCGCGAGCTCTCTCCTGCTGAGCAAACGTGACGGAAGGGCTGTGTGGAGGGAACCTTGATGTTCTGGGCAGTGTGGGAGCCCTAGGCATACACGTGCACCCAGCGGCCATTGCCCCTGAAAACTGACTTCCCTACTAGCATTTCTCAGGCCAATGTGACTGTCAGCTTCAAGGCGGCCAAGCAGGCTGCCTTCCTTGGAGGGAGGAAAGGCAGCCCCAGAGAGAGCGTTTTCATGCCTCCGGCGCGCAGGCAACGTGGGGCTCTTGAGAGGCCCGACCCATAGTGCTGCCAGCAGGTCATCATTTCCCGAGTCAAGAAAGGCCTAGTCTCGGGAGCTCTCTCCTGCTGAGCAAGCGTGACGGAAGGGCTGTGAGGAGGGAGCTTTGTTGTTCCCGGGCAGTGTGGGAGGCCTAGCTGTAAACGTGCAGCCAGCAGCAATGGCCCCTTAAAACTGACTTCGCAAATAGCACTTCCCAGCCCAAGGTGACTGTCAGCTTGAAGGCGGCCAAGCAGGCCGTCTTCCTTGGAGGGAGGAAAGGCAGGCCCAGAGATTGGGTTTTTAGGCCTCGCTCGCACAGCAAGTGTGGGGCTCTGCAGACGCCCATACAAGAGGCCTGCAAACAGGTCCTCACTTCCCGAGTCAAGAAAGGCCTACTTTCGCGAGCTCTCTCCTGCTGAGCAAGCGTGACGGAAGGGCTGTGTGGAGGGAGCGTTGATGTTCTGGGCAGTGTGGGAGTCCTAGGCTTACACGTGCACCAAGCGGCCATTGGCCCTGTAAACTGACTTCCGAACTAGCACTTCTCAGATCAATGTGACTGTCAGCTTGAAAGCGGCCGAGCAGGCTGTCTTACTTGGAGGGAGGAAAGGCAGCCCCAGATACTGTGTTTGTATGCCTCCCTCGCACAGCCAGTGTGGGGCTCGGCAGACGCGAGTACAAGAGGCCTGCAAACAGGTCCTCACTTCCCGAGCCAGGAAAGGCCTACTTTCGCGAGCTCTCTCCTGCTGAGCAAACGTGACGGAAGGGCTGTGTGGAGGGAGCCTTGATGTTCCCAGGCAGTGTGGGAAGCCTAGCTGTAAACGTGCAGCCAGCGGCCATGGCCCCTGCAAACTTTCTTCCCAGGTAGCACTTCCCAGCACAATGTGACTGTCAGCTTGAAGGCGGCCGAGCAGCCTGTCTTCCTTGGAGGGAGGAAAGGCAGCCCCAAAGACTAGGTTTTTAGGCCTCGCTCGCACAGCAGGTGTTGGGCTCTGCAGATGCCAGTACAAGAGGCCTGCAAACAGGTCCTCACTTCCCGAGCCAAGAAAGGCCTAGTTTCGCGATCTCTCTCCTGCAGAGCTAACGTGAGGGAAGAGCTGTGTGGAGGGAACCTTGATGTTCTGGGCAGTGTGGGAGCCCTAGGCATACACGTGCACCCAGCGGCCATTGCCCCTGCAAACTGACTTCCCAGGTAGCACTTCCCAGCACAATGTGACTTTCAGCTTGAAGGTGGCAAAGCAGGCGGTGTTCCTTGGAGGGAGGAAAGGCAGACCCACAGACTGTGTTTTTAGGCCTCCCTCGCACAGCAAGTGTTGGGCTCTGCAGACGCCCGAACAAGAGGACTGCAAACAGGTCCTCACTTCCCGAGCCAAGAAAGGCCTAGTTTCGTGAGCTCTTTACTGCAGAGCTAACGTGAGGGAAGAGCTGTGTGGAGGGAACCTTGATGTTCTCGGCAGTGTGGGAGCACTAAGCATACACATGCACCCTGCGGCCATTGCCCCTGAAAACAGTCTTCCCAAATAGCACTTCCAAGCGCGATGTGACTTTCAGCCACAAGGCGGCCTGGTAGGCTCTCTTCCTTTGAGGGAGGAAAGGCAGCCCCAGAGAGAGCGTTTTCATGCCTCCGGCGCGCAGGCAACGTGGGGCTCTTGAGAGGCCCGACCCATAGTGCTGCCAGCAGGTCATCATTTCCCGAGTCAAGAAAGGCCTAGTCTCGGGAGCTCTCTCCTGCTGAGCAAGCGTGACGGAAGGGCTGTGAGGAGGGAGCCTTGATGTTCCCGGGCAGTGTGGGAGGCCTAGCTGTAAACGTGCAGCCAGCAGCAATGGCCCCTTAAAACTGACTTCGCAAATAGCACTTCCCAGCCCAAGGTGACTGTCAGCTTGAAGGCGGCCAAGCAGGCGGTCTTCCATGGAGGGAGGAAAGGCAGGCCCAGAGATTGGGTTTTTAGGCCTCGCTCGCACAGCAAGTGTGGGGCTCTGCAGACGCCCATACAAGAGGCCTGCAAACAGGTCCTCACTTCCCGAGTCAAGAAAGGCCTACTTTCGCGAGCTCTCTCCTGCTGAGCAAGCGTGACGGAAGGGCTGTGTGGAGGGAGCGTTGATGTTCTGGGCAGTGTGGGAGTCCTAGGCTTACACGTGCACCAAGCGGCCATTGGCCCTGTAAACTGACTTCCGAACTAGCACTTCTCAGATCAATGTGACTGTCAGCTTGAAAGCGGCCGAGCAGGCTGTCTTACTTGGAGGGAGGAAAGGCAGCCCCAGATACTGTGTTTGTATGCCTCCCTCGCACAGCAAGTGTGGGGCTCGGCAGACGCGAGTACAAGAGGCCTGCAAACAGGTCCTCACTTCACGAGCCAGGAAAGGCCTACTTTCGCGAGCTCTCTCCTTGCTGAGCAAACGTGACGGAAGGGCTGTGTGGAGGGAGCCTTGATGTTCCCGGGCAGTGTGGGAAGCCTAGCTGTAAACGTGCAGCCAGCGGCGATGGCCCCTGAAAACTGACTTCCCAGGTAGCACTTCCCAGCACAATGTGACTTTCAGCTTGAAGGCGGCAAAGCAGGCGGTGTTCCTTGTAGGGAGGAAAGGCAGACCCACAGACTGTGTTTTTAGGCCTCCCTCGCACAGCAAGTGTTGGGCTCTGCAGACGCCCGAACAAGAGGACTGCAAACATGTCCTCACTTCCCCAGCCAAGAAAGGCCCACTTTCGCGAGCTCTCTCCTGCTGAGCAAACGTGACAGAAGGGCTGTGTGGAGGGAACCTTGATGTTCTGGGCAGTGTGGGAGCCCTAGGCATACACGTGCACCCAGCGGCCATTGCCCGTGAAAACTGACTTCCCAACTAGCACTTCCCAGCCCTATGTGACTTTCAGCCAGAAGGCGGCCGGGTAGGCTCTCTTCCTTGGAGGGACGAAAGGCAGCCCCTGAGAGAGCGTTTTCATGCCCCCCGCATGCAGGCATCGTGGGGCTCTTGAGAGGCCCGACCCATAGTGCTGAGAGCAGGTCCTCATTTCCGAGTCAAGAAAGGCATAGTCTCGCGAGCTCTCTCCTGCTGAGCAAACGTGACGGAAGGGCTGTGTGGAGGGAACCTTGATGTTCTGGGCAGTGTGGGAGCCCTAGGCATACACGTGCACCCAGCGGCCATTGCCCCTGAAAACTGACTTCCCTACTAGCATTTCTCAGGCCAATGTGACTGTCAGCTTCAAGGCGGCCAAGCAGGCTGCCTTCCTTGGAGGGAGGAAAGGCAGCCCCAGAGAGAGCGTTTTCATGCCTCCGGCGCGCAGGCAACGTGGGGCTCTTGAGAGGCCCGACCCATAGTGCTGCCAGCAGGTCATCATTTCCCGAGTCAAGAAAGGCCTAGTCTCGGGAGCTCTCTCCTGCTGAGCAAGCGTGACGGAAGGGCTGTGAGGAGGGAGCTTTGTTGTTCCCGGGCAGTGTGGGAGGCCTAGCTGTAAACGTGCAGCCAGCAGCAATGGCCCCTTAAAACTGACTTCGCAAATAGCACTTCCCAGCCCAAGGTGACTGTCAGCTTGAAGGCGGCCAAGCAGGCCGTCTTCCTTGGAGGGAGGAAAGGCAGGCCCAGAGATTGGGTTTTTAGGCCTCGCTCGCACAGCAAGTGTGGGGCTCTGCAGACGCCCATACAAGAGGCCTGCAAACAGGTCCTCACTTCCCGAGTCAAGAAAGGCCTACTTTCGCGAGCTCTCTCCTGCTGAGCAAGCGTGACGGAAGGGCTGTGTGGAGGGAGCGTTGATGTTCTGGGCAGTGTGGGAGTCCTAGGCTTACACGTGCACCAAGCGGCCATTGGCCCTGTAAACTGACTTCCGAACTAGCACTTCTCAGATCAATGTGACTGTCAGCTTGAAAGCGGCCGAGCAGGCTGTCTTACTTGGAGGGAGGAAAGGCAGCCCCAGATACTGTGTTTGTATGCCTCCCTCGCACAGCCAGTGTGGGGCTCGGCAGACGCGAGTACAAGAGGCCTGCAAACAGGTCCTCACTTCCCGAGCCAGGAAAGGCCTACTTTCGCGAGCTCTCTCCTGCTGAGCAAACGTGACGGAAGGGCTGTGTGGAGGGAGCCTTGATGTTCCCAGGCAGTGTGGGAAGCCTAGCTGTAAACGTGCAGCCAGCGGCCATGGCCCCTGCAAACTTTCTTCCCAGGTAGCACTTCCCAGCACAATGTGACTGTCAGCTTGAAGGCGGGCGAGCAGCCTGTCTTCCTTGGAGGGAGGAAAGGCAGCCCCAAAGACTAGGTTTTTAGGCCTCGCTCGCACAGCAGGTGTTGGGCTCTGCAGATGCCAGTACAAGAGGCCTGCAAACAGGTCCTCACTTCCCGAGCCAAGAAAGGCCTAGTTTCGCGATCTCGCTCCTGCAGAGCTAACGTGAGGGAAGAGCTGTGTGGAGGGAACCTTGATGTTCTGGGCAGTGTGGGAGCCCTAGGCATACACGTGCACCCAGCGGCCATTGCCCCTGCAAACTGACTTCCCAGGTAGCACTTCCCAGCACAATGTGACTTTCAGCTTGAAGGCGGCAAAGCAGGCGGTGTTCCTTGGAGGGAGGAAAGGCAGACCCACAGACTGTGTTTTTAGGCCTCCCTCGCACAGCAAGTGTTGGGCTCTGCAGACGCCCGAACAAGAGGACTGCAAACAGGTCCTCACTTCCCGAGCCAAGAAAGGCCTAGTTTCGTGAGCTCTTTACTGCAGAGCTAACGTGAGGGAAGAGCTGTGTGGAGGGAACCTTGATGTTCTCGGCAGTGTGGGAGCACTAAGCATACACATGCACCCTGCGGCCATTGCCCCTGAAAACAGTCTTCCCAAATAGCACTTCCAAGCGCGATGTGACTTTCAGCCACAAGGCGGCCTGGTAGGCTCTCTTCCTTGGAGGGAGGAAAGGCAGCCCCAGAGAGAGCGTTTTCATGCCTCCAGCGCGCAGGCAACGTGGGCTCTTGAGAGGCCCGACCCATAGTGCTGCCAGCAGGTCATCATTTCCCGAGTCAAGAAAGGCCTAGTCTCGCGAGCTCTCTCCTGCTGAGCAAGCGTGACGGAAGGGCTGTGAGGAGGGAGCCTTGATGTTCCCGGGCAGTGTGGGAGGCCTAGCTGTAAACGTGCAGCCAGCAGCAATGGCCCCTTAAAACTGACTTCGCAAATAGCACTTCCCAGCCCAAGGTGAAGGTCAGCTTGAAGGCGGCCAAGCAGGCGGTCTTCCTTGGAGGGAGGAAAGGCAGGCCCAGAGATTGGGTTTTTAGGCCTCGCTCGCACAGCAAGTGTGGGGCTCTGCAGACGCCCATACAAGAGGCCTGCAAACAGGTCCTCACTTCCCGAGTCAAGAAAGGCCTACTTTCGCGAGCTCTCTCCTGCTGAGCAAGCGTGACGGAAGGGCTGTGTGGAGGGAGCGTTGATGTTCTGGGCAGTGTGGGAGTCCTAGGCTTACACGTGCACCAAGCGGCCATTGGCCCTGTAAACTGACTTCCGAACTAGCACTTCTCAGATCAATGTGACTGTCAGCTTGAAAGTGGCTGAGCAGGCTGTCTTACTTGGAGGGAGGAAAGGCAGCCCCAGATACTGTGTTTGTATGCCTCCCTCGCACAGCATGTGTGGGGCTCGGCAGACGCGAGTACAAGAGGCCTGCAAACAGGTCCTCACTTCCCGAGCCAGGAAAGGCCTACTTTCGCGAGCTCTCTAATGCTGAGCAAACGTGACAGAAGGGCTGTGTGGAGGGAACCTTGATGTTCTGGGCAGTGTGGGAGTCCTAGGCATACACGTGCACCCTTCGGCCATTGGCCCTGTAAACTGACTTCCGAACTAGCACTTCTCAGATCAATGTGACTGTCAGCTTGAAAGCGGCCGAGCAGGCTGTCTTACTTGGAGGGAGGAAAGGCAGCCCCAGATACTGTGTTTGTATGCCTCCCTCGCACAGCAAGTGTGGGGCTCGGCAGACGCGAGTACAAGAGGCCTGCAAACAGGTCCTCACTTCACGAGCCAGGAAAGGCCTACTTTCGCGAGCTCTCTCCTTGCTGAGCAAACGTGACGGAAGGGCTGTGTGGAGGGAGCCTTGATGTTCCCGGGCAGTGTGGGAAGCCTAGCTGTAAACGTGCAGCCAGCGGCGATGGCCCCTGAAAACTGACTTCCCAGGTAGCAATTCCCAGCCCAAGGTGACTGTCAGCTTGAAGGCGGCCGAGCAGGCTGTCATCCTTGGAGGGAGGAAAGGAAGCCCCAGAGATTGGGTTTTTATGCCTCCCTCGCACAGCAAGTGTGGGGCTCTGCCGACGCCAGTACAAGAGGCCTACAAACAGGTCCTCACTTTCCAAACCAAGAAAGGCCTAGTTTCCCGATCTCTCTCCTGGAGAGCTAACGTGACGGAAGAGCTGTGTGGAGGGAACCTTGATGTTCTGGGCAGTGTGGGAGCCCTAGGCATACACGTGCACCCAGCGTCCATTGGCCCTGAAAAATGACTTCCCAAATAGCACTTCTCAGACCAATGTGACTGTCAGCTTGAAGGCGGCCGAGCAGGATGTCTTCCTTGGAGGGTGGAATGGCAGCCCCAGAGAGAGTGTTTTCATGCCTTCAGCGCGCAGGTAACGTGGGGCTCTTGAGAGGCACGACCCGTAGGGCTGCGAGCAGGGCCTCACTTCCCGAGTCAAGAAAGGCCTAGTCTCGCGAGTTCTCTCCTGCAGAGCAAACGTGACGGAAGAGCTGTGTGGAGGGAGCCTTGATGTTCCCGGGCAGTGTGGGAGGCCTAGCTGTAAACGTGCTGCCAGCGACCATGGTCCCTGAAAACTGACTTCCCAACTAACACTTCCCAGCCCAAGGTGACTGTCAGCTTGAAGGCGGCCGAGCAGACGGTCTTCCTTGGACGGAGAAAAGGCAGCCCCAGAGACTGGGTTTTTAGGCCTCGTTCGCACAGCAAGTGTGGGGCGCTGCAGACGCCAGTACAAGAGGCCTGCAGACAGGTCCTCACTTCCCGAGCCAGGAAAGGCCTAGTCTCGAGAGCTCTCTCCTGCAGAGCTAACGTGACGGAAGAGCTGTTTGGGGGGAGCCTTGATGTTCCCGGGCAGTGTGGGAAGCCTAGCTGTAAACGTGCAGCCAGCGGCCATGGCCCCTGCAAACTTTCTTCCCAGGTAGCACTTCCCAGCACAATGTGACTGTCAGCTTAAAGGCGGCCGAGCAGCCTGTCTTCCTTGGAGGGAGGAAAGGCAGCCCCAAAGACTAGGTTTTTAGGCCTCGCTCGCACAGCAGGTGTTGGGCTCTGCAGATGCCAGTACAAGAGGCCTGCAAACAGGTCCTCACTTCCCGAGCCAAGAAAGGCCTAGTTTCGCGATCTCTCTCCTGCAGAGCTAACGTGAGGGAAGAGCTGTGTGGAGGGAACCTTGATGTTCTGGGCAGTGTGGGAGCCCCAGGCATACACGTGCACCCAGCGGCCATTGCCCCTGCAAACTGACTTCCCAGGTAGCACTTCCCAGCACAATGTGACTTTCAGCTTGAAGGCGGCAAAGCAGGCGGTGTTCCTTGGAGGGAGGAAAGGCAGACCCACAGACTGTGTTTTTAGGCCTCCCTCGCACAGCAAGTGTTGGGCTCTGCAGACGCCCGAACAAGAGGACTGCAAACAGGTCCTCACTTCCCGAGCCAAGAAAGGCCTAGTTTCGTGAGCTCTTTACTGCAGAGCTAACGTGAGGGAAGAGCTGTGTGGAGGGAACCTTGATGTTCTCCGCAGTGTGGGAGCACTAAGCATACACATGCACCCTGCGGCCATTGCCCCTGAAAACAGTCTTCCCAAATAGCACTTCCAAGCGCGATGTGACTTTCAGCCACAAGGCGGCCTGGTAGGCTCTCTTCCTTGGAGGGAGGAAAGGCAGCCCCAGAGAGAGCGTTTTCATGCCTCCGGCGCGCAGGCAACGTGGGGCTCTTGAGAGGCCCGACCCATAGTGCTGCCAGCAGGTCATCATTTCCCGAGTCAAGAAAGGCCTAGTCTCGCGAGCTCTCTCCTGCTGAGCAAGCGTGACGGAAGGGCTGTGAGGAGGGAGCCTTGATGTTCCCGGGCAGTGTGGGAGGCCTAGCTGTAAACGTGCAGCCAGCAGCAATGGCCCCTTAAAACTGACTTCGCAAATAGCACTTCCCAGCCCAAGGTGACTGTCAGCTTGAAGGCGGCCAAGCAGGCGGTCTTCCTTGGAGGGAGGAAAGGCAGGCCCAGAGATTGGGTTTTTAGGCCTCGCTCGCACAGCAAGTGTGGGGCTCTGCAGACGCCCATACAAGAGGCCTGCAAACAGGTCCTCACTTCCCGAGTCAAGAAAGGCCTACTTTCGCGAGCTCTCTCCTGCTGAGCAAGCGTGACGGAAGGGCTGTGTGGAGGGAGCGTTGATGTTCTGGGCAGTGTGGGAGTCCTAGGCTTACACGTGCACCAAGCGGCCATTGGCCCTGTAAACTGACTTCCGAACTAGCACTTCTCAGATCAATGTGACTGTCAGCTTGAAAGCGGCCGAGCAGGCTGTCTTACTTGGAGGGAGGAAAGGCAGCCCCAGATACTGTGTTTGTATGCCTCCCTCGCACAGCCAGTGTGGGGCTCGGCAGACGCGAGTACAAGAGGCCTGCAAACAGGTCCTCACTTCGCGAGCCAGGAAAGGCCTACTTTCGCGAGCTCTCTCCTGCTGAGCAAACGTGACGGAAGGGCTGTGTGGAGGGAGCCTTGATGTTCCCAGGCAGTGTGGGAAGCCTAGCTGTAAACGTGCAGCCAGCGGCCATGGCCCCTGCAAACTGACTTCCCAGGTAGCACTTCCCAGCACAATGTGGCTGTCAGCTTGAAGGCGGCCGAGCAGCCTGTCTTCATTGGAGGGAGGAAAGGCAGCCCCAAAGACTAGGTTTTTAGGCCTCGCTCGCACAGCAGGTGTTGGGCTCTGCAGATGCCAGTACAAGAGGCCTGCAAACAGGTCCTCACTTCCCGAGCCAAGAAAGGCCTAGTTTCGCGATCTCTCTCCTGCAGAGCTAACGTGAGGGAAGAGCTGTGTGGAGGGAACCTTGATGTTCTGGGCAGTGTGGGAGCCCTAGGCATACACGTGCACCCAGCGGCCATTGCCCCTGCAAACTGACTTCCCAGGTAGCACTTCCCAGCACAATGTGACTTTCAGCTTGAAGGCGGCAAAGCAGGCGGTGTTCCTTGGAGGGAGGAAAGGCAGACCCACAGACTGTGTTTTTAGGCCTCCCTCGCACAGCAAGTGTTGGGCTCTGCAGACGCCCGAACAAGAGGACTGCAAACAGGTCCTCACTTCCCGAGCCAAGAAAGGCCTAGTTTTGTGAGCTCTTTACTGCAGAGCTAATGTGAGGGAAGAGCTGTGTGGAGGGAACCTTGATGTTCTGGGCAGTGTGGGAGCCCCAGGCATACACGTGCACCCAGCGGCCATTGCCCGTGAAAACTGACTTCCCAACTAGCACTTCCCAGCCCGATGTGACTTTCAGCCAGAAGGAGGACGGGTAGGCTCTCTTCCTTGGAGGGAGTAATGGCATCCCCAGAGAGAGTGTTTTCATGCCTTCAGCGTGCAGGCAACGTGGTGCTCTTGAGAGGCCCGACACATAGGACTGCGAGCAGGGCCTCACTTCCCGAGTCAAGAAAGGCCTAGTCACGCGAGCTCCCTCCTGCAGAGCACACGTGACGGAAGAGCTGTGTGGAGGGAGCCTTGATGTTCCCGGGCAGTGTGGGAGGCCTAGCTGTAAACGTGCAGCCAGCGGCCATGGTCCCTGAAAACTGACTTCGCAACTAACACTTCTCAGACCAATGTGACTGTCACCTTGAAGGCCGCCGAGCAGGCTGTCTTCCTTGGAGGGAGGAAAGGCAGCCCCAGAGATTGGGTTTTTACGCCTCGCTCGCACAGCAAATGTGGGGCTCTGCAGACGCCCGTAAAAGAGGACTGCAAACAGGTCCTCACTTCCCGAGCCAAGAAAGGCCTACTTTTGCGAGCTCTCTCCTGCAGAGCTTACGTGACGGAAGAGCTGTGGGGAGGGAGGCTTGATGTTCCCGGGCAGTGTGGGAAGCCTAGCTGTAAACGTGCAGCCAGCGGCGATGGCCCCTGCAAACTGACTTCCCAGGTAGCACTTCCCAGCACAATGTGACTGTCAGCTTGAAGGCGGCCGAGCAGGCTGTCTTCCTTGGAGGGAGAAAAGGCAGCCCCAAAGACTGGGTGTTTAGGCCTCTCTCGCACAGCAAGTGTGGGGCTCTGCAGACGCCAGTACAAGAAGCCTGCAAACAGGTCCTCACTTCCCCAGCCAAGAAAGGCCCACTTTAGCGAGCTCTCTCCTGCTGAGCAAACGTGACAGAAGGGCTGTGTGGAGGGAACCTTGTTGTTCTGGGCAGTGTGGGAGCCCCAGGCATACACGTGCACCCAGCGGCCATTGCCCGTGAAAACTGACTTCCCAACTAGCACTTCCCAGCCCGATGTGACTTTCAGCCAGAAGGAGGCCGGGTATGCTCTCTTCCTTGGAGGGAGTAATGGCATCCCCAGAGAGAGTGTTTTCATGCCTTCAGCGTGCAGGCAACGTGGTGCTCTTGAGAGGCCCGACACATAGGACTGCGAGCAGGGCCTCACTTCCCGAGTCAAGAAAGGCCTAGTCACGCGAGCTCCCTCCTGCAGAGCAAACGTGACGGAAGAGCTGTGTGGAGGGAGCCTTGATGTTCCCGGGCAGTGTGGGAGGCCTAGCTGTAAACGTGCAGACAGCGGCCATGGTCCCTGAAAACTGACTTCGCAACTAACACTTCTCAGACCAATGTGACTGTCACCTTGAAGGCCGCCGAGCAGGCTGTCTTCCTTGGAGGGAGGAAAGGCAGCCCCAGAGATTGGGTTTTTACGCCTCGCTCGCACAGCAAGTATGGGGCTCTGCAGACGCCCGTAAAAGAGGACTGCAAACAGGTCCTCACTTCCCGAGCCAAGAAAGGCCTACTTTTGCGAGCTCTCTCCTGCAGAGCTTACGTGACGGAAGAGCTGTGGGGAGGGAGGCTTGATGTTCCCGGGCAGTGTGGGAAGCCTAGCTGTAAACGTGCAGCCAGCGGCGATGGCCCCTGCAAACTGACTTCCCAGGTAGCACTTCCCAGCACAATGTGACTGTCAGCTTGAAGGCGGCCGAGCAGGCTGTCTTCCTTGGAGGGAGAAAAGGCAGCCCCAAAGACTGGGTGTTTAGGCCTCTCTCGCACAGCAAGTGTGGGGCTCTGCAGACGCCAGTACAAGAAGCCTGCAAACAGGTCCTCACTTCCCCAGCCAAGAAAGGCCCACTTTCGCGAGCTCTCTCCTGCTGAGCAAACGTGACAGAAGGGCTGTGTGGAGGGAACCTTGATGTTCTGGGCAGAGTGGGAGCCCTAGGCATACACGTGCACCCAGCGGCCATTGCCCGTGAAAACTGACTTCCCAACTAGCACTTCCCAGCCCGATGTGACTTTCAGCCAGAAGGCGGCCGGGTAGGCTCTCTTCCTTGGAGGGAGGAAAGGCAGCCCCAGAGAGAGCGTTTTCATGCCTCCGGCGCGCAGGCAACGTGGGGCTCTTGAGAGGCCCGACCCATAGTGCTGCCAGCAGGTCATCATTTCCCGAGTCAAGAAAGGCCTAGTCTCGGGAGCTCTCTCCTGCTGAGCAAGCATGACGGAAGGGCTGTGAGGAGGGAGCCTTGATGTTCTGGGCAGTGTGGGAGTCGTAGGCATACACGTGCACCCAGCGGCCATTGGCCCTGTAAACTGACTTCCGAACTAGCACTTCTCAGATCAATGTGACTGTCAGCTTGAAAGCGGCTGAGCAGGCTGTCTTACTTGGAGGGAGGAAAGGCAGCCCCAGATACTGTGTTTGTATGCCTCCCTCGCACATCATGTGTGGGGCTCGGCAGACGCGAGTACAAGAGGCCTGCAAACAGGTCCTCACTTCCCGAGCCAGGAAAGGCCTACTTTCGCGAGCTCTCTCCTGCTGAGCAAACGTGACAGAAGGGCTGTGTGGAGGGAACCTTGATGTTCTGGGCAGTGTGGGAGTCCTAGGCATACACGTGCACCCTTCGGCCATTGGCCCTGTAAACTGACTTCCGACTAGCACTTCTCAGATCAATGTGACTGTCAGCTTGAAAGCGGCCGAGCAGGCTGTCTTACTTGGAGGGAGGAAAGGCAGCCCCAGATACTGTGTTTGTATGCCTCCCTCGCACAGCAAGTGTGGGGCTCGGCAGACGCGAGTACAAGAGGACTGCAAACAGGTCCTCACTTCACGAGCCAGGAAAGGCCTACTTTCGCGAGCTCTCTCCTTGCTGAGCAAACGTGACGGAAGGGCTGTGTGGAGGGAGCCTTGATGTTCCCGGGCAGTGTGGGAAGCCTAGCTGTAAACGTGCAGCCAGCGGCGATGGCCCCTGAAAACTGACTTCCCAGATAGCACTTCCCAGCACAATGTGACTTTCAGCTTGAAGGCGGCAAAGCAGGCGGTGTTCCTTGGAGGGAGGAAAGGCAGACCCACAGACTGTGTTTTTAGGCCTCCCTCGCACAGCAAGTGTTGGGCTCTGCAGACGCCCGAACAAGAGGACTGCAAACAGGTCCTCACTTCCCCAGCCAAGAAAGGCCCACTTTCGCGAGCTCTCTCCTGCTGAGCAAACGTGACAGAAGGGCTGTGTGGAGGGAACCTTGATGTTCTGGGCAGTGTGGGAGCCCTAGGCATACACGTGCACCCAGCGGCCATTGCCCGTGAAAACTGACTTGCCAACTAGCACTTCCCAGCCCTATGTGACTTTCAGCCAGAAGGCGGCCGGGTAGGCTCTCTTCCTTGGAGGGAGGAAAGGCAGCCCCTGAGAGAGCGTTTTCATGCCCCCCGCATGCAGGCATCGTGGGGCTCTTGAGAGGCCCGACCCATAGTGCTGAGAGCAGGTCCTCATTTCCGAGTCAAGAAAGGCATAGTCTCGCGAGCTCTCTCCTGCTGAGCAAACGTGACGGAAGGGCTGTGTGGAGGGAACCTTGATGTTCTGGGCAGTGTGGGAGCCCTAGGCATACACGTGCACCCAGCGGCCATTGCCCCTGAAAACTGACTTCCCTACTAGCATTTCTCAGGCCAATGTGACTGTCAGCTTCAAGGCGGCCAAGCAGGCTGCCTTCCTTGGAGGGAGGAAAGGCAGCCCCAGAGAGAGCGTTTTCATGCCTCCGGCGCGCAGGCAACGTGGGGCTCTTGAGAGGCCCGACCCATAGTGCTGCCAGCAGGTCATCATTTCCCGAGTCAAGAAAGGCCTAGTCTCGCGAGCTCTCTCCTGCTGAGCAAGCGTGACGGAAGGGCTGTGAGGAGGGAGCCTTGATGTTCCCGGGCAGTGTGGGAGGCCTAGCTGTAAACGTGCAGCCAGCAGCAATGGCCCCTTAAAACTGACTTCGCAAATAGCACTTCCCAGCCCAAGGTGACTGTCAGCTTGAAGGCGGCCAAGCAGGCGGTCTTCCTTGGAGGGAGGAAAGGCAGGCCCAGAGATTGGGTTTTTAGGCCTCGCTCGCACAGCAAGTGTGGGGCTCTGCAGACGCCCATACAAGAGGCCTGCAAACAGGTCCTCACTTCCCGAGTCAAGAAAGGCCTACTTTCGCGAGCTCTCTCCTGCTGAGCAAGCGTGACGGAAGGGCTGTGTGGAGGGAGCGTTGATGTTCTGGGCAGTGTGGGAGTCCTAGGCTTACACGTGCACCAAGCGGCCATTGGCCCTGTAAACTGACTTCCGAACTAGCACTTCTCAGATCAATGTGACTGTCAGCTTGAAAGCGGCCGAGCAGGCTGTCTTACTTGGAGGGAGGAAAGGCAGCCCCAGATACTGTGTTTGTATGCCTCCCTCGCACAGCCAGTGTGGGGCTCGGCAGACGCGAGTACAAGAGGCCTGCAAACAGGTCCTCACTTCGCGAGCCAGGAAAGGCCTACTTTCGCGAGCTCTCCCCTGCTGAGCAAACGTGACGGAAGGGCTGTGTGGAGGGAGCCTTGATGTTCCCAGGCAGTGTGGGAAGCCTAGCTGTAAACGTGCAGCCAGCGGCCATGGCCCCTGCAAACTTTCTTCCCAGGTAGCACTTCCCAGCACAATGTGACTGTCAGCTTGAAGGCGGCCGAGCAGACGGTCTTCCTTGGAGGGAGGAAAGGCAGCCCCAAAGACTAGGTTTTTAGGCCTCGCTCGCACAGCAGGTGTTGGGCTCTGCAGATGCCAGTACAAGAGGCCTGCAAACAGGTCCTCACTTCCCGAGCCAAGAAAGGCCTAGTTTCGCGATCTCTCTCCTGCAGAGCTAACGTGAGGGAAGAGCTGTGTGGAGGGAACCTTGATGTTCTGGGCAGTGTGGGAGCCCTAGGCATACACGTGCACCCAGCGGCCATTGCCCCTGCAAACTGACTTCCCAGGTAGCACTTCCCAGCACAATGTGACTTTCAGCTTGAAGGTGGCAAAGCAGGCGGTGTTCCTTGGAGGGAGGAAAGGCAGACCCACAGACTGTGTTTTTAGGCCTCCCTCGCACAGCAAGTGTTGGGCTCTGCAGACGCCCGAACAAGAGGACTGCAAACAGGTCCTCACTTCCCGAGCCAAGAAAGGCCTAGTTTCGTGAGCTCTTTACTGCAGAGCTAACGTGAGGGAAGAGCTGTGTGGAGGGAACCTTGATGTTCTCGGCAGTGTGGGAGCACTAAGCATACACATGCACCCTGCGGCCATTGCCCCTGAAAACAGTCTTCCCAAATAGCACTTCCAAGCGCGATGTGACTTTCAGCCACAAGGCGGCCTGGTAGGCTCTCTTCCTTGGAGGGAGGAAAGGCAGCCCCAGAGAGAGCGTTTTCATGCCTCCGGCGCGCAGGCAACGTGGGGCTCTTGAGAGGCCCGACCCATAGTGCTGCCAGCAGGTCATCATTTCCCGAGTCAAGAAAGGCCTAGTCTCGGGAGCTCTCTCCTGCTGAGCAAGCGTGACGGAAGGGCTGTGAGGAGGGAGCCTTGATGTTCCCGGGCAGTGTGGGAGGCCTAGCTGTAAACGTGCAGCCAGCAGCAATGGCCCCTTAAAACTGACTTCGCAAATAGCACTTCCCAGCCCAAGGTGACTGTCAGCTTGAAGGCGGCCAAGCAGGCGGTCTTCCATGGAGGGAGGAAAGGCAGGCCCAGAGATTGGGTTTTTAGGCCTCGCTCGCACAGCAAGTGTGGGGCTCTGCAGACGCCCATACAAGAGGCCTGCAAACAGGTCCTCACTTCCCGAGTCAAGAAAGGCCTACTTTCGCGAGCTCTCTCCTGCTGAGCAAGCGTGACGGAAGGGCTGTGTGGAGGGAGCGTTGATGTTCTGGGCAGTGTGGGAGTCCTAGGCTTACACGTGCACCAAGCGGCCATTGGCCCTGTAAACTGACTTCCGAACTAGCACTTCTCAGATCAATGTGACTGTCAGCTTGAAAGCGGCCGAGCAGGCTGTCTTACTTGGAGGGAGGAAAGGCAGCCCCAGATACTGTGTTTGTATGCCTCCCTCGCACAGCCAGTGTGGGGCTCGGCAGACGCGAGTACAAGAGGCCTGCAAACAGGTCCTCACTTCCCGAGCCAGGAAAGGCCTACTTTCGCGAGCTCTCTCCTGCTGAGCAAACGTGACGGAAGGGCTGTGTGGAGGGAGCCTTGATGTTCCCAGGCAGTGTGTGAAGCCTAGCTGTAAACGTGCAGCCAGCGGCCATGGCCCCTGCAAACTTTCTTCCCAGGTAGCACTTCCCAGCACAATGTGACTGTCAGCTTGAAGGCGGCCGAGCAGACGGTCTTCCTTGGAGGGAGGAAAGGCAGCCCCAAAGACTAGGTTTTTAGGCCTCGCTCGCACAGCAGGTGTTGGGCTCTGCAGATGCCAGTACAAGAGGCCTGCAAACAGGTCCTCACTTCCCGAGCCAAGAAAGGCCTAGTTTCGCGATCTCGCTCCTGCAGAGCTAACGTGAGGGAAGAGCTGTGTGGAGGGAACCTTGATGTTCTGGGCAGTGTGGGAGCCCTAGGCATACACGTGCACCCAGCGGCCATTGCCCCTGCAAACTGACTTCCCAGGTAGCACTTCCCAGCACAATGTGACTTTCAGCTTGAAGGCGGCAAAGCAGGCGGTGTTCCTTGGAGGGAGGAAAGGCAGACCCACAGACTGTGTTTTTAGGCCTCCCTCGCACAGCAAGTGTTGGGCTCTGCAGACGCCCGAACAAGAGGACTGCAAACAGGTCCTCACTTCCCGAGCCAAGAAAGGCCTAGTTTCGTGAGCTCTTTACTGCAGAGCTAACGTGAGGGAAGAGCTGTGTGGAGGGAACCTTGATGTTCTCGGCAGTGTGGGAGCACTAAGCATACACATGCACCCTGCGGCCATTGCCCCTGAAAACAGTCTTCCCAAATAGCACTTCCAAGCGCGATGTGACTTTCAGCCACAAGGTGGCCTGGTAGGCTCTCTTCCTTGGAGGGAGGAAAGGCAGCCCCAGAGAGAGCGTTTTCATGCCTCCGGCGCGCAGGCAACGTGGGGCTCTTGAGAGGCCCGACCCATAGTGCTGCCAGCAGGTCATCATTTCCCGAGTCAAGAAAGGCCTAGTCTCGCGAGCTCTCTCCTGCTGAGCAAGCGTGACGGAAGGGCTGTGAGGAGGGAGCCTTGATGTTCCCGGGCAGTGTGGGAGGCCTAGCTGTAAACGTGCAGCCAGCAGCAATGGCCCCTTAAAACTGACTTCGCAAATAGCACTTCCCAGCCCAAGGTGAAGGTCAGCTTGAAGGCGGCCAAGCAGGCGGTCTTCCTTGGAGGGAGGAAAGGCAGGCCCAGAGATTGGGTTTTTAGGCCTCGCTCGCACAGCAAGTGTGGGGCTCTGCAGACGCCCATACAAGAGGCCTGCAAACAGGTCCTCACTTCCCGAGTCAAGAAAGGCCTACTTTCGCGAGCTCTCTCCTGCTGAGCAAGCGTGACGGAAGGGCTGTGTGGAGGGAGCGTTGATGTTCTGGGCAGTGTGGGAGTCCTAGGCTTACACGTGCACCAAGCGGCCATTGGCCCTGTAAACTGACTTCCGAACTAGCACTTCTCAGATCAATGTGACTGTCAGCTTGAAAGCGGCTGAGCAGGCTGTCTTACTTGGAGGGAGGAAAGGCAGCCCCAGATACTGTGTTTGTATGCCTCCCTCGCACAGCATGTGTGGGGCTCGGCAGACTCGAGTACAAGAGGCCTGCAAACAGGTCCTCACTTCCCGAGCCAGGAAAGGCCTACTTTCGCGAGCTCTCTCCTGCTGAGCAAACGTGACAGAAGGGCTGTGTGGAGGGAGCCTTGATGTTCTGGGCAGTGTGGGAGTCCTAGGCATACACGTGCACCCTTCGGCCATTGGCCCTGTAAACTGACTTCCGAACTAGCACTTCTCAGATCAATGTGACTGTCAGCTTGAAAGCGGCCGAGCAGGCTGTCTTACTTGGAGGGAGGAAAGGCAGCCCCAGATACTGTGTTTGTATGCCTCCCTCGCACAGCAAGTGTGGGGCTCGGCAGACGCGAGTACAAGAGGCCTGCAAACAGGTCCTCACTTCACGAGCCAGGAAAGGCCTACTTTCGCGAGCTCTCTCCTTGCTGAGCAAACGTGACGGAAGGGCTGTGTGGAGGGAGCCTTGATGTTCCCGGGCAGTGTGGGAAGCCTAGCTGTAAACGTGCAGCCAGCGGCGATGGCCCCTGAAAACTGACTTCCCAGGTAGCAATTCCCAGCCCAAGGTGACTGTCAGCTTGAAGGCGGCCGAGCAGGCTGTCATCCTTGGAGGGAGGAAAGGAAGCCCCAGAGATTGGGTTTTTATGCCTCCCTCGCACAGCAAGTGTGGGGCTCTGCCGACGCCAGTACAAGAGGCCTACAAACAGGTCCTCACTTTCCAAACCAAGAAAGGCCTAGTTTCCCGATCTCTCTCCTGGAGAGCTAACGTGACGGAAGAGCTGTGTGGAGGGAACCTTGATGTTCTGGGCAGTGTGGGAGCCCTAGGCATACACGTGCACCCAGCGTCCATTGGCCCTGAAAAATGACTTCCCAAATAGCACTTCTCAGACCAATGTGACTGTCAGCTTGAAGGCGGCCGAGCAGGATGTCTTCCTTGGAGGGTGGAATGGCAGCCCCAGAGAGAGTGTTTTCATGCCTTCAGCGCGCAGGTAACGTGGGGCTCTTGAGAGGCACGACCCGTAGGGCTGCGAGCAGGGCCTCACTTCCCGAGTCAAGAAAGGCCTAGTCTCGCGAGTTCTCTCCTGCAGAGCAAACGTGACGGAAGAGCTGTGTGGAGGGAGCCTTGATGTTCCCGGGCAGTGTGGGAGGCCTAGCTGTAAACGTGCTGCCAGCGACCATGGTCCCTGAAAACTGACTTCCCAACTAACACTTCCCAGCCCAAGGTGACTGTCAGCTTGAAGGCGGCCGAGCAGACGGTCTTCCTTGGACGGAGAAAAGGCAGCCCCAGAGACTGGGTTTTTAGGCCTCGTTCGCACAGCAAGTGTGGGGCGCTGCAGACGCCAGTACAAGAGGCCTGCAGACAGGTCCTCACTTCCCGAGCCAGGAAAGGCCTAGTCTCGAGAGCTCTCTCCTGCAGAGCTAACGTGACGGAAGAGCTGTTTGGGGGGAGCCTTGATGTTCCCGGGCAGTGTGGGAAGCCTAGCTGTAAACGTGCAGCCTGCGGCCATGGCCCCTGCAAACTTTCTTCCCAGGTAGCACTTCCCAGCACAATGTGACTGTCAGCTTAAAGGCGGCCGAGCAGCCTGTCTTCCTTGGAGGGAGGAAAGGCAGCCCCAAAGACTAGGTTTTTAGGCCTCGCTCGCACAGCAGGTGTTGGGCTCTGCAGATGCCAGTACAAGAGGCCTGCAAACAGGTCCTCACTTCCCGAGCCAAGAAAGGCCTAGTTTCGCGATCTCTCTCCTGCAGAGCTAACGTGAGGGAAGAGCTGTGTGGAGGGAACCATGATGTTCTGGGCAGTGTGGGAGCCCTAGGCATACACGTGCACCCAGCGGCCATTGCCCCTGCAAACTGACTTCCCAGGTAGCACTTCCCAGCACAATGTGACTTTCAGCTTGAAGGCGGCAAAGCAGGCGGTGTTCCTTGGAGGGAGGAAAGGCAGACCCACAGACTGTGTTTTTAGGCCTCCCTCGCACAGCAAGTGTTGGGCTCTGCAGACGCCCGAACAAGAGGACTGCAAACAGGTCCTCACTTCCCGAGCCAAGAAAGGCCTAGTTTCGTGAGCTCTTTACTGCAGAGCTAACGTGAGGGAAGAGCTGTGTGGAGGGAACCTTGATGTTCTCGGCAGTGTGGGAGCACTAAGCATACACATGCACCCTGCGGCCATTGCCCCTGAAAACAGTCTTCCCAAATAGCACTTCCAAGCGCGATGTGACTTTCAGCCACAAGGCGGCCTGGTAGGCTCTCTTCCTTGGAGGGAGGAAAGGCAGCCCCAGAGAGAGCGTTTTCATGCCTCCGGCGCGCAGGCAACGTGGGGCTCTTGAGAGGCCCGACCCATAGTGCTGCCAGCAGGTCATCATTTCCCGAGTCAAGAAAGGCCTAGTCTCGCGAGCTCTCTCCTGCTGAGCAAGCGTGACGGAAGGGCTGTGAGGAGGGAGCCTTGATGTTCCCGGGCAGTGTGGGAGGCCTAGCTGTAAACGTGCAGCCAGCAGCAATGGCCCCTTAAAACTGACTTCGCAAATAGCACTTCCCAGCCCAAGGTGACTGTCAGCTTGAAGGCGGCCAAGCAGGCGGTCTTCCTTGGAGGGAGGAAAGGCAGGCCCAGAGATTGGGTTTTTAGGCCTCGCTCGCACAGCAAGTGTGGGGCTCTGCAGACGCCCATACAAGAGGCCTGCAAACAGGTCCTCACTTCCCGAGTCAAGAAAGGCCTACTTTCGCGAGCTCTCTCCTGCTGAGCAAGCGTGACGGAAGGGCTGTGTGGAGGGAGCGTTGATGTTCTGGGCAGTGTGGGAGTCCTAGGCTTACACGTGCACCAAGCGGCCATTGGCCCTGTAAACTGACTTCCGAACTAGCACTTCTCAGATCAATGTGACTGTCAGCTTGAAAGCGGCCGAGCAGGCTGTCTTACTTGGAGGGAGGAAAGGCAGCCCCAGATACTGTGTTTGTATGCCTCCCTCGCACAGCCAGTGTGGGGCTCGGCAGACGCGAGTACAAGAGGCCTGCAAACAGGTCCTCACTTCCCGAGCCAGGAAAGGCCTACTTTCGCGAGCTCTCTCCTGCTGAGCAAACGTGACGGAAGGGCTGTGTGGAGGGAGCCTTGATGTTCCCAGGCAGTGTGGGAAGCCTAGCTGTAAACGTGCAGCCAGCGGCCATGGCCCCTGCAAACTGACTTCCCAGGTAGCACTTCCCAGCACAATGTGGCTGTCAGCTTGAAGGCGGCCGAGCAGCCTGTCTTCATTGGAGGGAGGAAAGGCAGCCCCAAAGACTAGGTTTTTAGGCCTCGCTCGCACAGCAGGTGTTGGGCTCTGCAGATGCCAGTACAAGAGGCCTGCAAACAGGTCCTCACTTCCCGAGCCAAGAAAGGCCTAGTTTCGCGATCTCTCTCCTGCAGAGCTAACGTGAGGGAAGAGCTGTGTGGAGGGAACCTTGATGTTCTGGGCAGTGTGGGAGCCCTAGGCATACACGTGCACCCAGCGGCCATTGCCCCTGCAAACTGACTTCCCAGGTAGCACTTCCCAGCACAATGTGACTTTCAGCTTGAAGGCGGCAAAGCAGGCGGTGTTCCTTGGAGGGAGGAAAGGCAGACCCACAGACTGTGTTTTTAGGCCTCCCTCGCACAGCAAGTGTTGGGCTCTGCAGACGCCCGAACAAGAGGACTGCAAACAGGTCCTCACTTCCCGAGCCAAGAAAGGCCTAGTTTTGTGAGCTCTTTACTGCAGAGCTAATGTGAGGGAAGAGCTGTGTGGAGGGAACCTTGATGTTCTGGGCAGTGTGGGAGCCCCAGGCATACACGTGCACCCAGCGGCCATTGCCCGTGAAAACTGACTTCCCAACTAGCACTTCCCAGCCCGAGGTGACTTTCAGCCAGAAGGAGGCCGGGTAGGCTCTCTTCCTTGGAGGGAGTAATGGCATCCCCAGAGAGAGTGTTTTCATGCCTTCAGCGTGCAGGCAACGTGGTGCTCTTGAGAGGCCCGACACATAGGACTGCGAGCAGGGCCTCACTTCCCGAGTCAAGAAAGGCCTAGTCACGCGAGCTCCCTCCTGCAGAGCACACGTGACGGAAGAGCTGTGTGGAGGGAGCCTTGATGTTCCCGGGCAGTGTGGGAGGCCTAGCTGTAAACGTGCAGCCAGCGGCCATGGTCCCTGAAAACTGACTTCGCAACTAACACTTCTCAGACCAATGTGACTGTCACCTTGAAGGCCGCCGAGCAGGCTGTCTTCCTTGGAGGGAGGAAAGGCAGCCCCAGAGATTGGGTTTTTACGCCTCGCTCGCACAGCAAGTGTGGTGCTCTGCAGACGCCCGTAAAAGAGGACTGCAAACAGGTCCTCACTTCCCGAGCCAAGAAAGGCCTACTTTTGCGAGCTCTCTCCTGCAGAGCTTACGTGACGGAAGAGCTGTGGGGAGGGAGGCTTGATGTTCCCGGGCAGTGTGGGAAGCCTAGCTGTAAACGTGCAGCCAGCGGCGATGGCCCCTGCAAACTGACTTCCCAGGTAGCACTTCCCAGCACAATGTGACTGTCAGCTTGAAGGCGGCCGAGCAGGCTGTCTTCCTTGGAGGGAGAAAAGGCAGCCCCAAAGACTGGGTGTTTAGGCCTCTCTCGCACAGCAAGTGTGGGGCTCTGCAGACGCCAGTACAAGAAGCCTGCAAACAGGTCCTCACTTCCCCAGCCAAGAAAGGCCCAGTTTCGCGAGCTCTCTCCTGCTGAGCAAACGTGACAGAAGGGCTGTGTGGAGGGAACCTTGATGTTCTGGGCAGTGTGGGAGCCCCAGGCATACACGTGCACCCAGCGGCCATTGCCCGTGAAAACTGACTTCCCAACTAGCACTTCCCAGCCCGATGTGACTTTCAGCCAGAAGGCGGCCGGGTAGGCTCTCTTCCTTGGAGGGAGTAATGGCATCCCCAGAGAGAGTGTTTTCATGCCTTCAGCGTGCAGGCAACGTGGTGCTCTTGAGAGGCCCGACACATAGGACTGCGAGCAGGGCCTCACTTCCCGAGTCAAGAAAGGCCTAGTCACGCGAGCTCCCTCCTGCAGAGCACACGTGACGGAAGAGCTGTGTGGAGGGAGCCTTGATGTTCCCGGGCAGTGTGGGAGGCCTAGCTGTAAACGTGCAGCCAGCGGCCATGGTCCCTGAAAACTGACTTCGCAACTAACACTTCTCAGACCAATGTGACTGTCACCTTGAAGGCCGCCGAGCAGGCTGTCTTCCTTGGAGGGAGGAAAGGCAGCCCCAGAGATTGGGTTTTTACGCCTCGCTCGCACAGCAAGTATGGGGCTCTGCAGACGCCCGTAAAAGAGGACTGCAAACAGGTCCTCACTTCCCGAGCCAAGAAAGGCCTACTTTTGCGAGCTCTCTCCTGCAGAGCTTACGTGACGGAAGAGCTGTGGGGAGGGAGGCTTGATGTTCCCGGGCAGTGTGGGAAGCCTAGCTGTAAACGTGCAGCCAGCGGCGATGGCCCCTGCAAACTGACTTCCCAGGTAGCACTTCCCAGCACAATGTGACTGTCAGCTTGAAGGAGGCCGAGCAGGCTGTCTTCCTTGGAGGGAGAAAAGGCAGCCCCAAAGACTGGGTGTTTAGGCCTCTCTCGCACAGCAAGTGTGGGGCTCTGCAGACGCCAGTACAAGAAGCCTGCAAACAGGTCCTCACTTCCCCAGCCAAGAAAGGCCCACTTTCGCGAGCTCTCTCCTGCTGAGCAAACGTGACAGAAGGGCTGTGTGGAGGGAACCTTGATGTTCTGGGCAGAGTGGGAGCCCTAGGCATACACGTGCACCCAGCGGCCATTGCCCGTGAAAACTGACTTCCCAACTAGCACTTCCCAGCCCGATGTGACTTTCAGCCAGAAGGCGGCCGGGTAGGCTCTCTTCCTTGGAGGGAGGAAAGGCAGCCCCAGAGAGAGCGTTTTCATGCCTCCGGCGCGCAGGCAACGTGGGGCTCTTGAGAGGCCCGACCCATAGTGCTGCCAGCAGGTCATCATTTCCCGAGTCAAGAAAGGCCTAGTCTCGGGAGCTCTCTCCTGCTGAGCAAGCATGACGGAAGGGCTGTGAGGAGGGAGCCTTGATGTTCTGGGCAGTGTGGGAGTCGTAGGCATACACGTGCACCCAGCGGCCATTGGCCCTGTAAACTGACTTCCGAACTAGCACTTCTCAGATCAATGTGACTGTCAGCTTGAAAGCGGCTGAGCAGGCTGTCTTACTTGGAGGGAGGAAAGGCAGCCCCAGATACTGTGTTTGTATGCCTCCCTCGCACAGCATGTGTGGGGCTCGGCAGACGCGAGTACAAGAGGCCTGCAAACAGGTCCTCACTTCCCGAGCCAGGAAAGGCCTACTTTCGCGAGCTCTCTCCTGCTGAGCAAACGTGACAGAAGGGCTGTGTGGAGGGAACCTTGATGTTCTGGGCAGTGTGGGAGTCCTAGGCATACACGTGCACCCTTCGGCCATTGGCCCTGTAAACTGACTTACGAACTAGCACTTCTCAGATCAATGTGACTGTCAGCTTGAAAGCGGCCGAGCAGGCTATCTTACTTGGAGGGAGGAAAGGCAGCCCCAGATACTGTGTTTGTATGCCTCCCTCGCACAGCAAGTGTGGGGCTCGGCAGACGCGAGTACAAGAGGCCTGTAAACAGGTCCTCACTTCACGAGCCAGGAAAGGCCTACTTTCGCAAGCTCTCTCCTTGCTGAGCAAACGTGACGGAAGGGCTGTGTGGAGGGAGCCTTGATGTTCCCGGGCAGTGTGGGAAGCCTAGCTGTAAACGTGCAGCCAGCGGCGATGGCCCCTGAAAACTGACTTCCCAGGTAGCAATTCCCAGCCCAAGGTGACTGTCAGCTTGAAGGCGGCCGAGCAGGATGTCATCCTTGGAGGGAGGAAAGGAAGCCCCAGAGATTGGGTTTTTATGCCTCCCTCGCACAGCAAGTGTGGGGCTCTGCCGACGCCAGTACCAGAGGCCTACAAACAGGTCCTCACTTTCCAAACCAAGAAAGGCCTAGTTTCCCGATCTCTCTCCTGGAGAGCTAACGTGACGGAAGAGCTGTGTGGAGGGAACCTTGATGTTCTGGGCAGTGTGGGAGCCCTAGGCATACACGTGCACCCAGCGTCCATTGGCCCTGAAAAATGACTTCCCAAATAGCACTTCTCAGACCAATGTGACTGTCAGCTTGAAGGCGGCCGAGCAGGATGTCTTCCTTGGAGGGTGGAATGGCAGCCCCAGAGAGAGTGTTTTCATGCCTTCAGCGCGCAGGTAACGTGGGGCTCTTGAGAGGCACGACCCGTAGGGCTGCGAGCAGGGCCTCACTTCCCGAGTCAAGAAAGGCCTAGTCTCGCGAGTTCTCTCCTGCAGAGCAAACGTGACGGAAGAGCTGTGTGGAGGGAGCCTTGATGTTCCCGGGCAGTGTGGGAGGCCTAGCTGTAAACGTGCTGCCAGCGACCATGGTCCCTGAAAACTGACTTCCCAACTAACACTTCCCAGCCCAAGGTGACTGTCAGCTTGAAGGCGGCCGAGCAGACGGTCTTCCTTGGACGGAGAAAAGGCAGCCCCAGAGACTGGGTTTTTAGGCCTCGTTCGCACAGCAAGTGTGGGGCGCTGCAGACGCCAGTACAAGAGGCCTGCAGACAGGTCCTCACTTCCCGAGCCAGGAAAGGCCTAGTCTCGAGAGCTCTCTCCTGCAGAGCTAACGTGACGGAAGAGCTGTTTGGGGGGAGCCTTGATGTTCCCGGGCAGTGTGGGAAGCCTAGCTGTAAACGTGCAGCCTGCGGCCATGGCCCCTGCAAACTTTCTTCCCAGGTAGCACTTCCCAGCACAATGTGACTGTCAGCTTAAAGGCGGCCGAGCAGCCTGTCTTCCTTGGAGGGAGGAAAGGCAGCCCCAAAGACTAGGTTTTTAGGCCTCGCTCGCACAGCAGGTGTTGGGCTCTGCAGATGCCAGTACAAGAGGCCTGCAAACAGGTCCTCACTTCCCGAGCCAAGAAAGGCCTAGTTTCGCGATCTCTCTCCTGCAGAGCTAACGTGAGGGAAGAGCTGTGTGGAGGGAACCTTGATGTTCTGGGCAGTGTGGGAGCCCTAGGCATACACGTGCACCCAGCGGCCATTGCCCCTGCAAACTGACTTCCCAGGTAGCACTTCCCAGCACAATGTGACTTTCAGCTTGAAGGCGGCAAAGCAGGCGGTGTTCCTTGGAGGGAGGAAAGGCAGACCCACAGACTGTGTTTTTAGGCCTCCCTCGCACAGCAAGTGTTGGGCTCTGCAGACGCCCGAACAAGAGGACTGCAAACAGGTCCTCACTTCCCGAGCCAAGAAAGGCCTAGTTTCGTGAGCTCTTTACTGCAGAGCTAACGTGAGGGAAGAGCTGTGTGGAGGGAACCTTGATGTTCTCGGCAGTGTGGGAGCACTAAGCATACACATGCACCCTGCGGCCATTGCCCCTGAAAACAGTCTTCCCAAATAGCACTTCCAAGCGCGATGTGACTTTCAGCCACAAGGCGGCCTGGTAGGCTCTCTTCCTTGGAGGGAGGAAAGGCAGCCCCAGAGAGAGCGTTTTCATGCCTCCGGCGCGCAGGCAACGTGGGGCTCTTGAGAGGCCCGACCCATAGTGCTGCCAGCAGGTCATCATTTCCCGAGTCAAGAAAGGCCTAGTCTCGCGAGCTCTCTCCTGCTGAGCAAGCGTGACGGAAGGGCTGTGAGGAGGGAGCCTTGATGTTCCCGGGCAGTGTGGGAGGCCTAGCTGTAAACGTGCAGCCAGCAGCAATGGCCCCTTAAAACTGACTTCGCAAATAGCACTTCCCAGCCCAAGGTGACTGTCAGCTTGAAGGCGGCCAAGCAGGCGGTCTTCCTTGGAGGGAGGAAAGGCAGGCCCAGAGATTGGGTTTTTAGGCCTCGCTCGCACAGCAAGTGTGGGGCTCTGCAGACGCCCATACAAGAGGCCTGCAAACAGGTCCTCACTTCCCGAGTCAAGAAAGGCCTACTTTCGCGAGCTCTCTCCTGCTGAGCAAGCGTGACGGAAGGGCTGTGTGGAGGGAGCGTTGATGTTCTGGGCAGTGTGGGAGTCCTAGGCTTACACGTGCACCAAGCGGCCATTGGCCCTGTAAACTGACTTCCGAACTAGCACTTCTCAGATCAATGTGACTGTCAGCTTGAAAGCGGCCGAGCAGGCTGTCTTACTTGGAGGGAGGAAAGGCAGCCCCAGATACTGTGTTTGTATGCCTCCCTCGCACAGCCAGTGTGGGGCTCGGCAGACGCGAGTACAAGAGGCCTGCAAACAGGTCCTCACTTCGCGAGCCAGGAAAGGCCTACTTTCGCGAGCTCTCTCCTGCTGAGCAAACGTGACGGAAGGGCTGTGTGGAGGGAGCCTTGATGTTCCCAGGCAGTGTGGGAAGCCTAGCTGTAAACGTGCAGCCAGCGGCCATGGCCCCTGCAAACTGACTTCCCAGGTAGCACTTCCCAGCACAATGTGGCTGTCAGCTTGAAGGCGGCCGAGCAGCCTGTCTTCATTGGAGGGAGGAAAGGCAGCCCCAAAGACTAGGTTTTTAGGCCTCGCTCGCACAGCAGGTGTTGGGCTCTGCAGATGCCAGTACAAGAGGCCTGCAAACAGGTCCTCACTTCCCGAGCCAAGAAAGGCCTAGTTTCGCGATCTCTCTCCTGCAGAGCTAACGTGAGGGAAGAGCTGTGTGGAGGGAACCTTGATGTTCTGGGCAGTGTGGGAGCCCTAGGCATACACGTGCACCCAGCGGCCATTGCCCCTGCAAACTGACTTCCCAGGTAGCACTTCCCAGCACAATGTGACTTTCAGCTTGAAGGCGGCAAAGCAGGCGGTGTTCCTTGGAGGGAGGAAAGGCAGACCCACAGACTGTGTTTTTAGGCCTCCCTCGCACAGCAAGTGTTGGGCTCTGCAGACGCCCGAACAAGAGGACTGCAAACAGGTCCTCACTTCCCGAGCCAAGAAAGGCCTAGTTTTGTGAGCTCTTTACTGCAGAGCTAATGTGAGGGAAGAGCTGTGTGGAGGGAACCTTGATGTTCTGGGCAGTGTGGGAGCCCCAGGCATACACGTGCACCCAGCGGCCATTGCCCGTGAAAACTGACTTCCCAACTAGCACTTCCCAGCCCGATGTGACTTTCAGCCAGAAGGAGGCCGGGTAGGCTCTCTTCCTTGGAGGGAGTAATGGCATCCCCAGAGAGAGTGTTTTCATGCCTTCAGCGTGCAGGCAACGTGGTGCTCTTGAGAGGCCCGACACATAGGACTGCGAGCAGGGCCTCACTTCCCGAGTCAAGAAAGGCCTAGTCACGCGAGCTCCCTCCTGCAGAGCACACGTGACGGAAGAGCTGTGTGGAGGGAGCCTTGATGTTCCCGGGCAGTGTGGGAGGCCTAGCTGTAAACGTGCAGCCAGCGGCCATGGTCCCTGAAAACTGACTTCGCAACTAACACTTCTCAGACCAATGTGACTGTCACCTTGAAGGCCGCCGAGCAGGCTGTCTTCCTTGGAGGGAGGAAAGGCAGCCCCAGAGATTGGGTTTTTACGCCTCGCTCGCACAGCAAGTGTGGGGCTCTGCAGACGCCCGTAAAAGAGGACTGCAAACAGGTCCTCACTTCCCGAGCCAAGAAAGGCCTACTTTTGCGAGCTCTCTCCTGCAGAGCTTACGTGACGGAAGAGCTGTGGGGAGGGAGGCTTGATGTTCCCGGGCAGTGTGGGAAGCCTAGCTGTAAACGTGCAGCCAGCGGCGATGGCCCCTGCAAACTGACTTCCCAGGTAGCACTTCCCAGCACAATGTGACTGTCAGCTTGAAGGCGGCCGAGCAGGCTGTCTTCCTTGGAGGGAGAAAAGGCAGCCCCAAAGACTGGGTGTTTAGGCCTCTCTCGCACAGCAAGTGTGGGGCTCTGCAGACGCCAGTACAAGAAGCCTGCAAACAGGTCCTCACTTCCCCAGCCAAGAAAGGCCCACTTTCGCGAGCTCTCTCCTGCTGAGCAAACGTGACAGAAGGGCTGTGTGGAGGGAACCTTGTTGTTCTGGGCAGTGTGGGAGCCCCAGGCATACACGTGCACCCAGCGGCCATTGCCCGTGAAAACTGACTTCCCAACTAGCACTTCCCAGCCCGATGTGACTTTCAGCCAGAAGGAGGCCGGGTAGGCTCTCTTCCTTGGAGGGAGTAATGGCATCCCCAGAGAGAGTGTTTTCATGCCTTCAGCGTGCAGGCAACGTGGTGCTCTTGAGAGGCCCGACACATAGGACTGCGAGCAGGGCCTCACTTCCCGAGTCAAGAAAGGCCTAGTCACGCGAGCTCCCTCCTGCAGAGCAAACGTGACGGAAGAGCTGTGTGGAGGGAGCCTTGATGTTCCCGGGCAGTGTGGGAGGCCTAGCTGTAAACGTGCAGACAGCGGCCATGGTCCCTGAAAACTGACTTCGCAACTAACACTTCTCAGACCAATGTGACTGTCACCTTGAAGGCCGCCGAGCAGGCTGTCTTCCTTGGAGGGAGGAAAGGCAGCCCCAGAGATTGGGTTTTTACGCCTCGCTCGCACAGCAAGTATGGGGCTCTGCAGACGCCCGTAAAAGAGGACTGCAAACAGGTCCTCACTTCCCGAGCCAAGAAAGGCCTACTTTTGCGAGCTCTCTCCTGCAGAGCTTACGTGACGGAAGAGCTGTGGGGAGGGAGGCTTGATGTTCCCGGGCAGTGTGGGAAGCCTAGCTGTAAACGTGCAGCCAGCGGCGATGGCCCCTGCAAACTGACTTCCCAGGTAGCACTTCCCAGCACAATGTGACTGTCAGCTTGAAGGCGGCCGAGCAGGCTGTCTTCCTTGGAGGGAGAAAAGGCAGCCCCAAAGACTGGGTGTTTAGGCCTCTCTCGCACAGCAAGTGTGGGGCTCTGCAGACGCCAGTACAAGAAGCCTGCAAACAGGTCCTCACTTCCCCAGCCAAGAAAGGCCCACTTTCGCGAGCTCTCTCCTGCTGAGCAAACGTGACAGAAGGGCTGTGTGGAGGGAACCTTGATGTTCTGGGCAGAGTGGGAGCCCTAGGCATACACGTGCACCCAGCGGCCATTGCCCGTGAAAACTGACTTCCCAACTAGCACTTCCCAGCCCGATGTGACTTTCAGCCAGAAGGCGGCCGGGTAGGCTCTCTTCCTTGGAGGGAGGAAAGGCAGCCCCAGAGAGAGCGTTTTCATGCCTCCGGCGCGCAGGCAACGTGGGGCTCTTGAGAGGCCCGACCCATAGTGCTGCCAGCAGGTCATCATTTCCCGAGTCAAGAAAGGCCTAGTCTCGGGAGCTCTCTCCTGCTGAGCAAGCATGACGGAAGGGCTGTGAGGAGGGAGCCTTGATGTTCTGGGCAGTGTGGGAGTCGTAGGCATACACGTGCACCCAGCGGCCATTGGCCCTGTAAACTGACTTCCGAACTAGCACTTCTCAGATCAATGTGACTGTCAGCTTGAAAGCGGCTGAGCAGGCTGTCTTACTTGGAGGGAGGAAAGGCAGCCCCAGATACTGTGTTTGTATGCCTCCCTCGCACAGCATGTGTGGGGCTCGGCAGACGCGAGTACAAGAGGCCTGCAAACAGGTCCTCACTTCCCGAGCCAGGAAAGGCCTACTTTCGCGAGCTCTCTCCTGCTGAGCAAACGTGACAGAAGGGCTGTGTGGAGGGAACCTTGATGTTCTGGGCAGTGTGGGAGTCCTAGGCATACACGTGCACCCTTCGGCCATTGGCCCTGTAAACTGACTTCCGACTAGCACTTCTCAGATCAATGTGACTGTCAGCTTGAAAGCGGCCGAGCAGGCTGTCTTACTTGGAGGGAGGAAAGGCAGCCCCAGATACTGTGTTTGTATGCCTCCCTCGCACAGCAAGTGTGGGGCTCGGCAGACGCGAGTACAAGAGGACTGCAAACAGGTCCTCACTTCACGAGCCAGGAAAGGCCTACTTTCGCGAGCTCTCTCCTTGCTGAGCAAACGTGACGGAAGGGCTGTGTGGAGGGAGCCTTGATGTTCCCGGGCAGTGTGGGAAGCCTAGCTGTAAACGTGCAGCCAGCGGCGATGGCCCCTGAAAACTGACTTCCCAGATAGCACTTCCCAGCACAATGTGACTTTCAGCTTGAAGGCGGCAAAGCAGGCGGTGTTCCTTGGAGGGAGGAAAGGCAGACCCACAGACTGTGTTTTTAGGCCTCCCTCGCACAGCAAGTGTTGGGCTCTGCAGACGCCCGAACAAGAGGACTGCAAACAGGTCCTCACTTCCCCAGCCAAGAAAGGCCCACTTTCGCGAGCTCTCTCCTGCTGAGCAAACGTGACAGAAGGGCTGTGTGGAGGGAACCTTGATGTTCTGGGCAGTGTGGGAGCCCTAGGCATACACGTGCACCCAGCGGCCATTGCCCGTGAAAACTGACTTCCCAACTAGCACTTCCCAGCCCTATGTGACTTTCAGCCAGAAGACGGCCGGGTAGGCTCTCTTCCTTGGAGGGAGGAAAGGCAGCCCCTGAGAGAGCGTTTTCATGCCCCCCGCATGCAGGCATCGTGGGGCTCTTGAGAGGCCCGACCCATAGTGCTGAGAGCAGGTCCTCATTTCCGAGTCAAGAAAGGCATAGTCTCGCGAGCTCTCTCCTGCTGAGCAAACGTGACGGAAGGGCTGTGTGGAGGGAACCTTGATGTTCTGGGCAGTGTGGGAGCCCTAGGCATACACGTGCACCCAGCGGCCATTGCCCCTGAAAACTGACTTCCCTACTAGCATTTCTCAGGCCAATGTGACTGTCAGCTTCAAGGCGGCCAAGCAGGCTGCCTTCCTTGGAGGGAGGAAAGGCAGCCCCAGAGAGAGCGTTTTCATGCCTCCGGCGCGCAGGCAACGTGGGGCTCTTGAGAGGCCCGACCCATAGTGCTGCCAGCAGGTCATCATTTCCCGAGTCAAGAAAGGCCTAGTCTCGGGAGCTCTCTCCTGCTGAGCAAGCGTGACGGAAGGGCTGTGAGGAGGGAGCCTTGATGTTCCCGGGCAGTGTGGGAGGCCTAGCTGTAAACGTGCAGCCAGCAGCAATGGCCCCTTAAAACTGACTTCGCAAATAGCACTTCCCAGCCCAAGGTGACTGTCAGCTTGAAGGCGGCCAAGCAGGCGGTCTTCCTTGGAGGGAGGAAAGGCAGGCCCAGAGATTGGGTTTTTAGGCCTCGCTCGCACAGCAAGTGTGGGGCTCTGCAGACGCCCATACAAGAGGCCTGCAAACAGGTCCTCACTTCCCGAGTCAAGAAAGGCCTACTTTCGCGAGCTCTCTCCTGCTGAGCAAGCGTGACGGAAGGGCTGTGTGGAGGGAGCGTTGATGTTCTGGGCAGTGTGGGAGTCCTAGGCTTACACGTGCACCAAGCGGCCATTGGCCCTGTAAACTGACTTCCGAACTAGCACTTCTCAGATCAATGTGACTGTCAGCTTGAAAGCGGCCGAGCAGGCTGTCTTACTTGGAGGGAGGAAAGGCAGCCCCAGATACTGTGTTTGTATGCCTCCCTCGCACAGCCAGTGTGGGGCTCGGCAGACGCGAGTACAAGAGGCCTGCAAACAGGTCCTCACTTCGCGAGCCAGGAAAGGCCTACTTTCGCGAGCTCTCCCCTGCTGAGCAAACGTGACGGAAGGGCTGTGTGGAGGGAGCCTTGATGTTCCCAGGCAGTGTGGGAAGCCTAGCTGTAAACGTGCAGCCAGCGGCCATGGCCCCTGCAAACTTTCTTCCCAGGTAGCACTTCCCAGCACAATGTGACTGTCAGCTTGAAGGCGGCCGAGCAGACGGTCTTCCTTGGAGGGAGGAAAGGCAGCCCCAAAGACTAGGTTTTTAGGCCTCGCTCGCACAGCAGGTGTTGGGCTCTGCAGATGCCAGTACAAGAGGCCTGCAAACAGGTCCTCACTTCCCGAGCCAAGAAAGGCCTAGTTTCGCGATCTCTCTCCTGCAGAGCTAACGTGAGGGAAGAGCTGTGTGGAGGGAACCTTGATGTTCTGGGCAGTGTGGGAGCCCTAGGCATACACGTGCACCCAGCGGCCATTGCCCCTGCAAACTGACTTCCCAGGTAGCACTTCCCAGCACAATGTGACTTTCAGCTTGAAGGTGGCAAAGCAGGCGGTGTTCCTTGGAGGGAGGAAAGGCAGACCCACAGACTGTGTTTTTAGGCCTCCCTCGCACAGCAAGTGTTGGGCTCTGCAGACGCCCGAACAAGAGGACTGCAAACAGGTCCTCACTTCCCGAGCCAAGAAAGGCCTAGTTTCGTGAGCTCTTTACTGCAGAGCTAACGTGAGGGAAGAGCTGTGTGGAGGGAACCTTGATGTTCTCGGCAGTGTGGGAGCACTAAGCATACACATGCACCCTGCGGCCATTGCCCCTGAAAACAGTCTTCCCAAATAGCACTTCCAAGCGCGATGTGACTTTCAGCCACAAGGCGGCCTGGTAGGCTCTCTTCCTTGGAGGGAGGAAAGGCAGCCCCAGAGAGAGCGTTTTCATGCCTCCGGCGCGCAGGCAACGTGGGGCTCTTGAGAGGCCCGACCCATAGTGCTGCCAGCAGGTCATCATTTCCCGAGTCAAGAAAGGCCTAGTCTCGGGAGCTCTCTCCTGCTGAGCAAGCGTGACGGAAGGGCTGTGAGGAGGGAGCCTTGATGTTCCCGGGCAGTGTGGGAGGCCTAGCTGTAAACGTGCAGCCAGCAGCAATGGCCCCTTAAAACTGACTTCGCAAATAGCACTTCCCAGCCCAAGGTGACTGTCAGCTTGAAGGCGGCCAAGCAGGCGGTCTTCCTTGGAGGGAGGAAAGGCAGGCCCAGAGATTGGGTTTTTAGGCCTCGCTCGCACAGCAAGTGTGGGGCTCTGCAGACGCCCATACAAGAGGCCTGCAAACAGGTCCTCACTTCCCGAGTCAAGAAAGGCCTACTTTCGCGAGCTCTCTCCTGCTGAGCAAGCGTGACGGAAGGGCTGTGTGGAGGGAGCGTTGATGTTCTGGGCAGTGTGGGAGTCCTAGGCTTACACGTGCACCAAGCGGCCATTGGCCCTGTAAACTGACTTCCGAACTAGCACTTCTCAGATCAATGTGACTGTCAGCTTGAAAGCGGCCGAGCAGGCTGTCTTACTTGGAGGGAGGAAAGGCAGCCCCAGATACTGTGTTTGTATGCCTCCCTCGCACAGCCAGTGTGGGGCTCGGCAGACGCGAGTACAAGAGGCCTGCAAACAGGTCCTCACTTCCCGAGCCAGGAAAGGCCTACTTTCGCGAGCTCTCTCCTGCTGAGCAAACGTGACGGAAGGGCTGTGTGGAGGGAGCCTTGATGTTCCCAGGCAGTGTGGGAAGCCTAGCTGTAAACGTGCAGCCAGCGGCCATGGCCCCTGCAAACTTTCTTCCCAGGTAGCACTTCCCAGCACAATGTGACTGTCAGCTTGAAGGCGGCCGAGCAGCCTGTCTTCCTTGGAGGGAGGAAAGGCAGCCCCAAAGACTAGGTTTTTAGGCCTCGCTCGCACAGCAGGTGTTGGGCTCTGCAGATGCCAGTACAAGAGGCCTGCAAACAGGTCCTCACTTCCCGAGCCAAGAAAGGCCTAGTTTCGCGATCTCGCTCCTGCAGAGCTAACGTGAGGGAAGAGCTGTGTGGAGGGAACCTTGATGTTCTGGGCAGTGTGGGAGCCCTAGGCATACACGTGCACCCAGCGGCCATTGCCCCTGCAAACTGACTTCCCAGGTAGCACTTCCCAGCACAATGTGACTTTCAGCTTGAAGGCGGCAAAGCAGGCGGTGTTCCTTGGAGGGAGGAAAGGCAGACCCACAGACTGTGTTTTTAGGCCTCCCTCGCACAGCAAGTGTTGGGCTCTGCAGACGCCCGAACAAGAGGACTGCAAACAGGTCCTCACTTCCCGAGCCAAGAAAGGCCTAGTTTCGTGAGCTCTTTACTGCAGAGCTAACGTGAGGGAAGAGCTGTGTGGAGGGAACCTTGATGTTCTCGGCAGTGTGGGAGCACTAAGCATACACATGCACCCTGCGGCCATTGCCCCTGAAAACAGTCTTCCCAAATAGCACTTCCAAGCGCGATGTGACTTTCAGCCACAAGGCGGCCTGGTAGGCTCTCTTCCTTGGAGGGAGGAAAGGCAGCCCCAGAGAGAGCGTTTTCATGCCTCCGGCGCGCAGGCAACGTGGGGCTCTTGAGAGGCCCGACCCATAGTGCTGCCAGCAGGTCATCATTTCCCGAGTCAAGAAAGGCCTAGTCTCGGGAGCTCTCTCCTGCTGAGCAAGCGTGACGGAAGGGCTGTGAGGAGGGAGCCTTGATGTTCCCGGGCAGTGTGGGAGGCCTAGCTGTAAACGTGCAGCCAGCAGCAATGGCCCCTTAAAACTGACTTCGCAAATAGCACTTCCCAGCCCAAGGTGACTGTCAGCTTGAAGGCGGCCAAGCAGGCGGTCTTCCTTGGAGGGAGGAAAGGCAGGCCCAGAGATTGGGTTTTTAGGCCTCGCTCGCACAGCAAGTGTGGGGCTCTGCAGACGCCCATACAAGAGGCCTGCAAACAGGTCCTCACTTCCCGAGTCAAGAAAGGCCTACTTTCGCGAGCTCTCTCCTGCTGAGCAAGCGTGACGGAAGGGCTGTGTGGAGGGAGCGTTGATGTTCTGGGCAGTGTGGGAGTCCTAGGCTTACACGTGCACCAAGCGGCCATTGGCCCTGTAAACTGACTTCCGAACTAGCACTTCTCAGATCAATGTGACTGTCAGCTTGAAAGCGGCCGAGCAGGCTGTCTTACTTGGAGGGAGGAAAGGCAGCCCCAGATACTGTGTTTGTATGCCTCCCTCGCACAGCCAGTGTGGGGCTCGGCAGACGCGAGTACAAGAGGCCTGCAAACAGGTCCTCACTTCCCGAGCCAGGAAAGGCCTACTTTCGCGAGCTCTCTCCTGCTGAGCAAACGTGACGGAAGGGCTGTGTGGAGGGAGCCTTGATGTTCCCAGGCAGTGTGGGAAGCCTAGCTGTAAACGTGCAGCCAGCGGCCATGGCCCCTGCAAACTTTCTTCCCAGGTAGCACTTCCCAGCACAATGTGACTGTCAGCTTGAAGGCGGCCGAGCAGCCTGTCTTCCTTGGAGGGAGGAAAGGCAGCCCCAAAGACTAGGTTTTTAGGCCTCGCTCGCACAGCAGGTGTTGGGCTCTGCAGATGCCAGTACAAGAGGCCTGCAAACAGGTCCTCACTTCCCGAGCCAAGAAAGGCCTAGTTTCGCGATCTCGCTCCTGCAGAGCTAACGTGAGGGAAGAGCTGTGTGGAGGGAACCTTGATGTTCTGGGCAGTGTGGGAGCCCTAGGCATACACGTGCACCCAGCGGCCATTGCCCCTGCAAACTGACTTCCCAGGTAGCACTTCCCAGCACAATGTGACTTTCAGCTTGAAGGCGGCAAAGCAGGCGGTGTTCCTTGGAGGGAGGAAAGGCAGACCCACAGACTGTGTTTTTAGGCCTCCCTCGCACAGCAAGTGTTGGGCTCTGCAGACGCCCGAACAAGAGGACTGCAAACAGGTCCTCACTTCCCGAGCCAAGAAAGGCCTAGTTTCGTGAGCTCTTTACTGCAGAGCTAACGTGAGGGAAGAGCTGTGTGGAGGGAACCTTGATGTTCTCGGCAGTGTGGGAGCACTAAGCATACACATGCACCCTGCGGCCATTGCCCCTGAAAACAGTCTTCCCAAATAGCACTTCCAAGCGCGATGTGACTTTCAGCCACAAGGCGGCCTGGTAGGCTCTCTTCCTTGGAGGGAGGAAAGGCAGCCCCAGAGAGAGCGTTTTCATGCCTCCGGCGCGCAGGCAACGTGGGGCTCTTGAGAGGCCCGACCCATAGTGCTGCCAGCAGGTCATCATTTCCCGAGTCAAGAAAGGCCTAGTCTCGGGAGCTCTCTCCTGCTGAGCAAGCGTGACGGAAGGGCTGTGAGGAGGGAGCCTTGATGTTCCCGGGCAGTGTGGGAGGCCTAGCTGTAAACGTGCAGCCAGCAGCAATGGCCCCTTAAAACTGACTTCGCAAATAGCACTTCCCAGCCCAAGGTGACTGTCAGCTTGAAGGCGGCCAAGCAGGCGGTCTTCCTTGGAGGGAGGAAAGGCAGGCCCAGAGATTGGGTTTTTAGGCCTCGCTCGCACAGCAAGTGTGGGGCTCCGCAGACGCCCATACAAGAGGCCTGCAAACAGGTCCTCACTTCCCGAGTCAAGAAAGGCCTACTTTCGCGAGCTCTCTCCTGCTGAGCAAGCGTGACGGAAGGGCTGTGTGGAGGGAGCGTTGATGTTCTGGGCAGTGTGGGAGTCCTAGGCTTACACGTGCACCAAGCGGCCATTGGCCCTGTAAACTGACTTCCGAACTAGCACTTCTCAGATCAATGTGACTGTCAGCTTGAAAGCGGCCGAGCAGGCTGTCTTACTTGGAGGGAGGAAAGGCAGCCCCAGATACTGTGTTTGTATGCCTCCCTCGCACAGCCAGTGTGGGGCTCGGCAGACGCGAGTACAAGAGGCCTGCAAACAGGTCCTCACTTCCCGAGCCAGGAAAGGCCTACTTTCGCGAGCTCTCTCCTGCTGAGCAAACGTGACGGAAGGGCTGTGTGGAGGGAGCCTTGATGTTCCCAGGCAGTGTGGGAAGCCTAGCTGTAAACGTGCAGCCAGCGGCCATGGCCCCTGCAAACTTTCTTCCCAGGTAGCACTTCCCAGCACAATGTGACTGTCAGCTTGAAGGCGGCCGAGCAGCCTGTCTTCCTTGGAGGGAGGAAAGGCAGCCCCAAAGACTAGGTTTTTAGGCCTCGCTCGCACAGCAGGTGTTGGGCTCTGCAGATGCCAGTACAAGAGGCCTGCAAACAGGTCCTCACTTCCCGAGCCAAGAAAGGCCTAGTTTCGCGATCTCGCTCCTGCAGAGCTAACGTGAGGGAAGAGCTGTGTGGAGGGAACCTTGATGTTCTGGGCAGTGTGGGAGCCCTAGGCATACACGTGCACCCAGCGGCCATTGCCCCTGCAAACTGACTTCCCAGGTAGCACTTCCCAGCACAATGTGACTTTCAGCTTGAAGGCGGCAAAGCAGGCGGTGTTCCTTGGAGGGAGGAAAGGCAGACCCACAGACTGTGTTTTTAGGCCTCCCTCGCACAGCAAGTGTTGGGCTCTGCAGACGCCCGAACAAGAGGACTGCAAACAGGTCCTCACTTCCCGAGCCAAGAAAGGCCTAGTTTTGTGAGCTCTTTACTGCAGAGCTAATGTGAGGGAAGAGCTGTGTGGAGGGAACCTTGATGTTCTGGGCAGTGTGGGAGCCCCAGGCATACACGTGCACCCAGCGGCCATTGCCCGTGAAAACTGACTTCCCAAATAGCACTTCCCAGCCCGATGTGACTTTCAGCCAGAAGGAGGCCGGGTAGGCTCTCTTCCTTGGAGGGAGTAATGGCATCCCCAGAGAGAGTGTTTTCATGCCTTCAGCGTGCAGGCAACGTGGTGCTCTTGAGAGGCCCGACACATAGGACTGCGAGCAGGGCCTCACTTCCCGAGTCAAGAAAGGCCTAGTCACGCGAGCTCCCTCCTGCAGAGCACACGTGACGGAAGAGCTGTGTGGAGGGAGCCTTGATGTTCCCGGGCAGTGTGGGAGGCCTAGCTGTAAACGTGCAGCCAGCGGCCATGGTCCCTGAAAACTGACTTCGCAACTAACACTTCTCAGACCAATGTGACTGTCACCTTGAAGGCCGCCGAGCAGGCTGTCTTCCTTGGAGGGAGGAAAGGCAGCCCCAGAGATTGGGTTTTTACGCCTCGCTCGCACAGCAAGTGTGGGGCTCTGCAGACGCCCGTAAAAGAGGACTGCAAACAGGTCCTCACTTCCCGAGCCAAGAAAGGCCTACTTTTGCGAGCTCTCTCCTGCAGAGCTTACGTGACGGAAGAGCTGTGGGGAGGGAGGCTTGATGTTCCCGGGCAGTGTGGGAAGCCTAGCTGTAAACGTGCAGCCAGCGGCGATGGCCCCTGCAAACTGACTTCCCAGGTAGCACTTCCCAGCACAATGTGACTGTCAGCTTGAAGGCGGCCGAGCAGGCTGTCTTCCTTGGAGGGAGAAAAGGCAGCCCCAAAGACTGGGTGTTTAGGCCTCTCTCGCACAGCAAGTGTGGGGCTCTGCAGACGCCAGTACAAGAAGCCTGCAAACAGGTCCTCACTTCCCCAGCCAAGAAAGGCCCACTTTCGCGAGCTCTCTCCTGCTGAGCAAACGTGACAGAAGGGCTGTGTGGAGGGAACCTTGTTGTTCTGGGCAGTGTGGGAGCCCCAGGCATACACGTGCACCCAGCGGCCATTGCCCGTGAAAACTGACTTCCCAACTAGCACTTCCCAGCCCGATGTGACTTTCAGCCAGAAGGCGGCCGGGTAGGCTCTCTTCCTTGGAGGGAGGAAAGGCAGCCCCAGAGAGAGCGTTTTCATGCCTCCGGCGCGCAGGCAACGTGGGGCTCTTGAGAGGCCCGACCCATAGTGCTGCCAGCAGGTCATCATTTCCCGAGTCAAGAAAGGCCTAGTCTCGGGAGCTCTCTCCTGCTGAGCAAGCATGACGGAAGGGCTGTGAGGAGGGAGCCTTGATGTTCTGGGCAGTGTGGGAGTCGTAGGCATACACGTGCACCCAGCGGCCATTGGCCCTGTAAACTGACTTCCGAACTAGCACTTCTCAGATCAATGTGACTGTCAGCTTGAAAGCGGCTGAGCAGGCTGTCTTACTTGGAGGGAGGAAAGGCAGCCCCAGATACTGTGTTTGTATGCCTCCCTCGCACAGCATGTGTGGGGCTCGGCAGACGCGAGTACAAGAGGCCTGCAAACAGGTCCTCACTTCCCGAGCCAGGAAAGGCCTACTTTCGCGAGCTCTCTCCTGCTGAGCAAACGTGACAGAAGGGCTGTGTGGAGGGAACCTTGATGTTCTGGGCAGTGTGGGAGTCCTAGGCATACACGTGCACCCTTCGGCCATTGGCCCTGTAAACTGACTTCCGACTAGCACTTCTCAGATCAATGTGACTGTCAGCTTGAAAGCGGCCGAGCAGGCTGTCTTACTTGGAGGGAGGAAAGGCAGCCCCAGATACTGTGTTTGTATGCCTCCCTCGCACAGCAAGTGTGGGGCTCGGCAGACGCGAGTACAAGAGGACTGCAAACAGGTCCTCACTTCACGAGCCAGGAAAGGCCTACTTTCGCGAGCTCTCTCCTTGCTGAGCAAACGTGACGGAAGGGCTGTGTGGAGGGAGCCTTGATGTTCCCGGGCAGTGTGGGAAGCCTAGCTGTAAACGTGCAGCCAGCGGCGATGGCCCCTGAAAACTGACTTCCCAGATAGCACTTCCCAGCACAATGTGACTTTCAGCTTGAAGGCGGCAAAGCAGGCGGTGTTCCTTGGAGGGAGGAAAGGCAGACCCACAGACTGTGTTTTTAGGCCTCCCTCGCACAGCAAGTGTTGGGCTCTGCAGACGCCCGAACAAGAGGACTGCAAACAGGTCCTCACTTCCCCAGCCAAGAAAGGCCCACTTTCGCGAGCTCTCTCCTGCTGAGCAAACGTGACAGAAGGGCTGTGTGGAGGGAACCTTGATGTTCTGGGCAGTGTGGGAGCCCTAGGCATACACGTGCACCCAGCGGCCATTGCCCGTGAAAACTGACTTCCCAACTAGCACTTCCCAGCCCTATGTGACTTTCAGCCAGAAGACGGCCGGGTAGGCTCTCTTCCTTGGAGGGAGGAAAGGCAGCCCCTGAGAGAGCGTTTTCATGCCCCCCGCATGCAGGCATCGTGGGGCTCTTGAGAGGCCCGACCCATAGTGCTGAGAGCAGGTCCTCATTTCCGAGTCAAGAAAGGCATAGTCTCGCGAGCTCTCTCCTGCTGAGCAAACGTGACGGAAGGGCTGTGTGGAGGGAACCTTGATGTTCTGGGCAGTGTGGGAGCCCTAGGCATACACGTGCACCCAGCGGCCATTGCCCCTGAAAACTGACTTCCCTACTAGCATTTCTCAGGCCAATGTGACTGTCAGCTTCAAGGCGGCCAAGCAGGCTGCCTTCCTTGGAGGGAGGAAAGGCAGCCCCAGAGAGAGCGTTTTCATGCCTCCGGCGCGCAGGCAACGTGGGGCTCTTGAGAGGCCCGACCCATAGTGCTGCCAGCAGGTCATCATTTCCCGAGTCAAGAAAGGCCTAGTCTCGGGAGCTCTCTCCTGCTGAGCAAGCGTGACGGAAGGGCTGTGAGGAGGGAGCCTTGATGTTCCCGGGCAGTGTGGGAGGCCTAGCTGTAAACGTGCAGCCAGCAGCAATGGCCCCTTAAAACTGACTTCGCAAATAGCACTTCCCAGCCCAAGGTGACTGTCAGCTTGAAGGCGGCCAAGCAGGCGGTCTTCCTTGGAGGGAGGAAAGGCAGGCCCAGAGATTGGGTTTTTAGGCCTCGCTCGCACAGCAAGTGTGGGGCTCTGCAGACGCCCATACAAGAGGCCTGCAAACAGGTCCTCACTTCCCGAGTCAAGAAAGGCCTACTTTCGCGAGCTCTCTCCTGCTGAGCAAGCGTGACGGAAGGGCTGTGTGGAGGGAGCGTTGATGTTCTGGGCAGTGTGGGAGTCCTAGGCTTACACGTGCACCAAGCGGCCATTGGCCCTGTAAACTGACTTCCGAACTAGCACTTCTCAGATCAATGTGACTGTCAGCTTGAAAGCGGCCGAGCAGGCTGTCTTACTTGGAGGGAGGAAAGGCAGCCCCAGATACTGTGTTTGTATGCCTCCCTCGCACAGCCAGTGTGGGGCTCGGCAGACGCGAGTACAAGAGGCCTGCAAACAGGTCCTCACTTCGCGAGCCAGGAAAGGCCTACTTTCGCGAGCTCTCCCCTGCTGAGCAAACGTGACGGAAGGGCTGTGTGGAGGGAGCCTTGATGTTCCCAGGCAGTGTGGGAAGCCTAGCTGTAAACGTGCAGCCAGCGGCCATGGCCCCTGCAAACTTTCTTCCCAGGTAGCACTTCCCAGCACAATGTGACTGTCAGCTTGAAGGCGGCCGAGCAGACGGTCTTCCTTGGAGGGAGGAAAGGCAGCCCCAAAGACTAGGTTTTTAGGCCTCGCTCGCACAGCAGGTGTTGGGCTCTGCAGATGCCAGTACAAGAGGCCTGCAAACAGGTCCTCACTTCCCGAGCCAAGAAAGGCCTAGTTTCGCGATCTCTCTCCTGCAGAGCTAACGTGAGGGAAGAGCTGTGTGGAGGGAACCTTGATGTTCTGGGCAGTGTGGGAGCCCTAGGCATACACGTGCACCCAGCGGCCATTGCCCCTGCAAACTGACTTCCCAGGTAGCACTTCCCAGCACAATGTGACTTTCAGCTTGAAGGTGGCAAAGCAGGCGGTGTTCCTTGGAGGGAGGAAAGGCAGACCCACAGACTGTGTTTTTAGGCCTCCCTCGCACAGCAAGTGTTGGGCTCTGCAGACGCCCGAACAAGAGGACTGCAAACAGGTCCTCACTTCCCGAGCCAAGAAAGGCCTAGTTTCGTGAGCTCTTTACTGCAGAGCTAACGTGAGGGAAGAGCTGTGTGGAGGGAACCTTGATGTTCTCGGCAGTGTGGGAGCACTAAGCATACACATGCACCCTGCGGCCATTGCCCCTGAAAACAGTCTTCCCAAATAGCACTTCCAAGCGCGATGTGACTTTCAGCCACAAGGCGGCCTGGTAGGCTCTCTTCCTTGGAGGGAGGAAAGGCAGCCCCAGAGAGAGCGTTTTCATGCCTCCGGCGCGCAGGCAACGTGGGGCTCTTGAGAGGCCCGACCCATAGTGCTGCCAGCAGGTCATCATTTCCCGAGTCAAGAAAGGCCTAGTCTCGGGAGCTCTCTCCTGCTGAGCAAGCGTGACGGAAGGGCTGTGAGGAGGGAGCCTTGATGTTCCCGGGCAGTGTGGGAGGCCTAGCTGTAAACGTGCAGCCAGCAGCAATGGCCCCTTAAAACTGACTTCGCAAATAGCACTTCCCAGCCCAAGGTGACTGTCAGCTTGAAGGCGGCCAAGCAGGCGGTCTTCCTTGGAGGGAGGAAAGGCAGGCCCAGAGATTGGGTTTTTAGGCCTCGCTCGCACAGCAAGTGTGGGGCTCTGCAGACGCCCATACAAGAGGCCTGCAAACAGGTCCTCACTTCCCGAGTCAAGAAAGGCCTACTTTCGCGAGCTCTCTCCTGCTGAGCAAGCGTGACGGAAGGGCTGTGTGGAGGGAGCGTTGATGTTCTGGGCAGTGTGGGAGTCCTAGGCTTACACGTGCACCAAGCGGCCATTGGCCCTGTAAACTGACTTCCGAACTAGCACTTCTCAGATCAATGTGACTGTCAGCTTGAAAGCGGCCGAGCAGGCTGTCTTACTTGGAGGGAGGAAAGGCAGCCCCAGATACTGTGTTTGTATGCCTCCCTCGCACAGCCAGTGTGGGGCTCGGCAGACGCGAGTACAAGAGGCCTGCAAACAGGTCCTCACTTCCCGAGCCAGGAAAGGCCTACTTTCGCGAGCTCTCTCCTGCTGAGCAAACGTGACGGAAGGGCTGTGTGGAGGGAGCCTTGATGTTCCCAGGCAGTGTGGGAAGCCTAGCTGTAAACGTGCAGCCAGCGGCCATGGCCCCTGCAAACTTTCTTCCCAGGTAGCACTTCCCAGCACAATGTGACTGTCAGCTTGAAGGCGGCCGAGCAGCCTGTCTTCCTTGGAGGGAGGAAAGGCAGCCCCAAAGACTAGGTTTTTAGGCCTCGCTCGCACAGCAGGTGTTGGGCTCTGCAGATGCCAGTACAAGAGGCCTGCAAACAGGTCCTCACTTCCCGAGCCAAGAAAGGCCTAGTTTCGCGATCTCGCTCCTGCAGAGCTAACGTGAGGGAAGAGCTGTGTGGAGGGAACCTTGATGTTCTGGGCAGTGTGGGAGCCCTAGGCATACACGTGCACCCAGCGGCCATTGCCCCTGCAAACTGACTTCCCAGGTAGCACTTCCCAGCACAATGTGACTTTCAGCTTGAAGGCGGCAAAGCAGGCGGTGTTCCTTGGAGGGAGGAAAGGCAGACCCACAGACTGTGTTTTTAGGCCTCCCTCGCACAGCAAGTGTTGGGCTCTGCAGACGCCCGAACAAGAGGACTGCAAACAGGTCCTCACTTCCCGAGCCAAGAAAGGCCTAGTTTCGTGAGCTCTTTACTGCAGAGCTAACGTGAGGGAAGAGCTGTGTGGAGGGAACCTTGATGTTCTCGGCAGTGTGGGAGCACTAAGCATACACATGCACCCTGCGGCCATTGCCCCTGAAAACAGTCTTCCCAAATAGCACTTCCAAGCGCGATGTGACTTTCAGCCACAAGGCGGCCTGGTAGGCTCTCTTCCTTGGAGGGAGGAAAGGCAGCCCCAGAGAGAGCGTTTTCATGCCTCCGGCGCGCAGGCAACGTGGGGCTCTTGAGAGGCCCGACCCATAGTGCTGCCAGCAGGTCATCATTTCCCGAGTCAAGAAAGGCCTAGTCTCGGGAGCTCTCTCCTGCTGAGCAAGCGTGACGGAAGGGCTGTGAGGAGGGAGCCTTGATGTTCCCGGGCAGTGTGGGAGGCCTAGCTGTAAACGTGCAGCCAGCAGCAATGGCCCCTTAAAACTGACTTCGCAAATAGCACTTCCCAGCCCAAGGTGACTGTCAGCTTGAAGGCGGCCAAGCAGGCGGTCTTCCTTGGAGGGAGGAAAGGCAGGCCCAGAGATTGGGTTTTTAGGCCTCGCTCGCACAGCAAGTGTGGGGCTCTGCAGACGCCCATACAAGAGGCCTGCAAACAGGTCCTCACTTCCCGAGTCAAGAAAGGCCTACTTTCGCGAGCTCTCTCCTGCTGAGCAAGCGTGACGGAAGGGCTGTGTGGAGGGAGCGTTGATGTTCTGGGCAGTGTGGGAGTCCTAGGCTTACACGTGCACCAAGCGGCCATTGGCCCTGTAAACTGACTTCCGAACTAGCACTTCTCAGATCAATGTGACTGTCAGCTTGAAAGCGGCCGAGCAGGCTGTCTTACTTGGAGGGAGGAAAGGCAGCCCCAGATACTGTGTTTGTATGCCTCCCTCGCACAGCCAGTGTGGGGCTCGGCAGACGCGAGTACAAGAGGCCTGCAAACAGGTCCTCACTTCCCGAGCCAGGAAAGGCCTACTTTCGCGAGCTCTCTCCTGCTGAGCAAACGTGACGGAAGGGCTGTGTGGAGGGAGCCTTGATGTTCCCAGGCAGTGTGGGAAGCCTAGCTGTAAACGTGCAGCCAGCGGCCATGGCCCCTGCAAACTTTCTTCCCAGGTAGCACTTCCCAGCACAATGTGACTGTCAGCTTGAAGGCGGCCGAGCAGCCTGTCTTCCTTGGAGGGAGGAAAGGCAGCCCCAAAGACTAGGTTTTTAGGCCTCGCTCGCACAGCAGGTGTTGGGCTCTGCAGATGCCAGTACAAGAGGCCTGCAAACAGGTCCTCACTTCCCGAGCCAAGAAAGGCCTAGTTTCGCGATCTCGCTCCTGCAGAGCTAACGTGAGGGAAGAGCTGTGTGGAGGGAACCTTGATGTTCTGGGCAGTGTGGGAGCCCTAGGCATACACGTGCACCCAGCGGCCATTGCCCCTGCAAACTGACTTCCCAGGTAGCACTTCCCAGCACAATGTGACTTTCAGCTTGAAGGCGGCAAAGCAGGCGGTGTTCCTTGGAGGGAGGAAAGGCAGACCCACAGACTGTGTTTTTAGGCCTCCCTCGCACAGCAAGTGTTGGGCTCTGCAGACGCCCGAACAAGAGGACTGCAAACAGGTCCTCACTTCCCGAGCCAAGAAAGGCCTAGTTTCGTGAGCTCTTTACTGCAGAGCTAACGTGAGGGAAGAGCTGTGTGGAGGGAACCTTGATGTTCTCGGCAGTGTGGGAGCACTAAGCATACACATGCACCCTGCGGCCATTGCCCCTGAAAACAGTCTTCCCAAATAGCACTTCCAAGCGCGATGTGACTTTCAGCCACAAGGCGGCCTGGTAGGCTCTCTTCCTTGGAGGGAGGAAAGGCAGCCCCAGAGAGAGCGTTTTCATGCCTCCGGCGCGCAGGCAACGTGGGGCTCTTGAGAGGCCCGACCCATAGTGCTGCCAGCAGGTCATCATTTCCCGAGTCAAGAAAGGCCTAGTCTCGGGAGCTCTCTCCTGCTGAGCAAGCGTGACGGAAGGGCTGTGAGGAGGGAGCCTTGATGTTCCCGGGCAGTGTGGGAGGCCTAGCTGTAAACGTGCAGCCAGCAGCAATGGCCCCTTAAAACTGACTTCGCAAATAGCACTTCCCAGCCCAAGGTGACTGTCAGCTTGAAGGCGGCCAAGCAGGCGGTCTTCCTTGGAGGGAGGAAAGGCAGGCCCAGAGATTGGGTTTTTAGGCCTCGCTCGCACAGCAAGTGTGGGGCTCCGCAGACGCCCATACAAGAGGCCTGCAAACAGGTCCTCACTTCCCGAGTCAAGAAAGGCCTACTTTCGCGAGCTCTCTCCTGCTGAGCAAGCGTGACGGAAGGGCTGTGTGGAGGGAGCGTTGATGTTCTGGGCAGTGTGGGAGTCCTAGGCTTACACGTGCACCAAGCGGCCATTGGCCCTGTAAACTGACTTCCGAACTAGCACTTCTCAGATCAATGTGACTGTCAGCTTGAAAGCGGCCGAGCAGGCTGTCTTACTTGGAGGGAGGAAAGGCAGCCCCAGATACTGTGTTTGTATGCCTCCCTCGCACAGCCAGTGTGGGGCTCGGCAGACGCGAGTACAAGAGGCCTGCAAACAGGTCCTCACTTCCCGAGCCAGGAAAGGCCTACTTTCGCGAGCTCTCTCCTGCTGAGCAAACGTGACGGAAGGGCTGTGTGGAGGGAGCCTTGATGTTCCCAGGCAGTGTGGGAAGCCTAGCTGTAAACGTGCAGCCAGCGGCCATGGCCCCTGCAAACTTTCTTCCCAGGTAGCACTTCCCAGCACAATGTGACTGTCAGCTTGAAGGCGGCCGAGCAGCCTGTCTTCCTTGGAGGGAGGAAAGGCAGCCCCAAAGACTAGGTTTTTAGGCCTCGCTCGCACAGCAGGTGTTGGGCTCTGCAGATGCCAGTACAAGAGGCCTGCAAACAGGTCCTCACTTCCCGAGCCAAGAAAGGCCTAGTTTCGCGATCTCGCTCCTGCAGAGCTAACGTGAGGGAAGAGCTGTGTGGAGGGAACCTTGATGTTCTGGGCAGTGTGGGAGCCCTAGGCATACACGTGCACCCAGCGGCCATTGCCCCTGCAAACTGACTTCCCAGGTAGCACTTCCCAGCACAATGTGACTTTCAGCTTGAAGGCGGCAAAGCAGGCGGTGTTCCTTGGAGGGAGGAAAGGCAGACCCACAGACTGTGTTTTTAGGCCTCCCTCGCACAGCAAGTGTTGGGCTCTGCAGACGCCCGAACAAGAGGACTGCAAACAGGTCCTCACTTCCCGAGCCAAGAAAGGCCTAGTTTCGTGAGCTCTTTACTGCAGAGCTAACGTGAGGGAAGAGCTGTGTGGAGGGAACCTTGATGTTCTCGGCAGTGTGGGAGCACTAAGCATACACATGCACCCTGCGGCCATTGCCCCTGAAAACAGTCTTCCCAAATAGCACTTCCAAGCGCGATGTGACTTTCAGCCACAAGGCGGCCTGGTAGGCTCTCTTCCTTGGAGGGAGGAAAGGCAGCCCCAGAGAGAGCGTTTTCATGCCTCCGGCGCGCAGGCAACGTGGGGCTCTTGAGAGGCCCGACCCATTGTGCTGCCAGCAGGTCATCATTTCCCGAGTCAAGAAAGGCCTAGTCTCGGGAGCTCTCTCCTGCTGAGCAAGCGTGACGGAAGGGCTGTGAGGAGGGAGCCTTGATGTTCCCGGGCAGTGTGGGAGGCCTAGCTGTAAACGTGCAGCCAGCAGCAATGGCCCCTTAAAACTGACTTCGCAAATAGCACTTCCCAGCCCAAGGTGACTGTCAGCTTGAAGGCGGCCAAGCAGGCGGTCTTCCTTGGAGGGAGGAAAGGCAGGCCCAGAGATTGGGTTTTTAGGCCTCGCTCGCACAGCAAGTGTGGGGCTCTGCAGACGCCCATACAAGAGGCCTGCAAACAGGTCCTCACTTCCCGAGTCAAGAAAGGCCTACTTTCGCGAGCTCTCTCCTGCTGAGCAAGCGTGACGGAAGGGCTGTGTGGAGGGAGCGTTGATGTTCTGGGCAGTGTGGGAGTCCTAGGCTTACACGTGCACCAAGCGGCCATTGGCCCTGTAAACTGACTTCCGAACTAGCACTTCTCATATCAATGTGACTGTCAGCTTGAAAGCGGCCGAGCAGGCTGTCTTACTTGGAGGGAGGAAAGGCAGCCCCAGATACTGTGTTTGTATGCCTCCCTCGCACAGCCAGTGTGGGGCTCGGCAGACGCGAGTACAAGAGGCCTGCAAACAGGTCCTCACTTCCCGAGCCAGGAAAGGCCTACTTTCGCGAGCTCTCTCCTGCTGAGCAAACGTGACGGAAGGGCTGTGTGGAGGGAGCCTTGATGTTCCCAGGCAGTGTGGGAAGCCTAGCTGTAAACATGCAGCCAGCGGCCATGGCCCCTGCAAACTGACTTCCCAGGTAGCACTTCCCAGCACAATGTGACTGTCAGCTTGAAGGCGGCCGAGCAGCCTGTCTTCATTGGAGGGAGGAAAGGCAGCCCCAAAGACTAGGTTTTTAGGCCTCGCTCGCACAGCAGGTGTTGGGCTCTGCAGATGCCAGTACAAGAGGCCTGCAAACAGGTCCTCACTTCCCGAGCCAAGAACGGCCTAGTTTCGCGATCTCTCTCCTGCCGAGCTAACGTGAGGGAAGAGCTGTGTGGAGGGAACCTTGATGTTCTGGGCAGTGTGGGAGCCCTAGGCATACACGTGCACCCAGCGGCCATTGCCCCTGCAAACTGACTTCCCAGGTAGCACTTCCCAGCACAATGTGACTTTCAGCTTGAAGGCGGCAAAGCAGGCGGTGTTCCTTGGAGGGAGGAAAGGCAGACCCACAGACTGTTTTTAGGCCTCCCTCGCACAGCAAGTGTTGGGCTCTGCAGACGCCCGAACAAGAGGACTGCAAACAGGTCCTCACTTCCCGAGCCAGGAAAGGCCTACTTTCGCGAGCTCTCTCCTGCTGAGCAAACGTGACAGAAGGGCTGTGTGGAGGGAACCTTGATGTTCTGGGCAGTGTGGGAGCCCTAGGCATACACGTGCACCCAGCGGCCATTGCCCGTGAAAACTGACTTCCCAACTAGCACTTCCCAGCCCGATGTGACTTTCAGCCAGAAGGCGGCCGGGTAGGCTCTCTTCCTTGGAGGGAGGAAAGGCAGCCCCTGAGAGAGCGTTTTCATGCCCCCCGCATGCAGGCATCGTGGGGCTCTTGAGAGGCCCGACCCATAGTGCTGAGAGCAGGTCCTCATTTCCGAGTCAAGAAAGGCATAGTCTCGCGAGCTCTCTCCTGCTGAGCAAACGTGACGGAAGGGCTGTGTGGAGGGAACCTTGATGTTCTGGGCAGTGTGGGAGCCCTAGGCATACACGTGCACCCAGCGGCCATTGCCCCTGAAAACTGACTTCCCTACTAGCATTTCTCAGGCCAATGTGACTGTCAGCTTGAAGGCGGCCAAGCAGGCTGCCTTCCTTGGAGGGAGGAAAGGCAGCCCCAGAGAGAACGTTTTCATGCCTCCCGCACGCTGGCAACATGGGGCTCTTGAGTTGCCCGACCCATAGGGATTCCAGCAGGGCCTCACTTCCCGAGCCAAGAAAGGCGTAGTCTCGCGAGCTCTCTCCTGCAGAACAAACTTGTTGGAAGAGCTGTGTGGAGGGAGCCTTGGTGTTCCCGGGAAGTGTGGGAGGCCTAGCTGTAAACATGCAGCCGGGGCCATGGCCCCTGCAAACTGACTTCCCAGGTAGCACTTCCCAGCCCAATGTGACTGTCAGCTTGAAGGCGGCCGAGCAGGTTGTCTTCCTTGGAGGGAGGAAAGGCAGCCCCAGAGACTGTGTTTTTATGCCTCCCTCGCACAGCAAGTGTGGGGCTCTGCCGACGCCAGTACAAGAGGCCTACAAACAGGTCCTCACTTTCCAAACCAAGAAAGGCCTAGTTTCCCGATCTCTCTCCTGGAGAGCTAACGTGACGGAAGAGCTGTGTGGAGGGAACCTTGATGTCTGGGCAGTGTGGGAGCCCTAGGCATACACGTGCACCCAGCGTCCATTGGCCCTGAAAAATGACTTCCCAAATAGCACTTCTCAGACCAATGTGACTGTCAGCTTGAAGGCGGCCGAGCAGGATGTCTTCCTTGGAGGGTGGAATGGCAGCCCCAGAGAGAGTGTTTTCATGCCTTCAGCGCGCAGGTAACGTGGGGCTCTTGAGCGGCACGACCCGTAGGGCTGCGAGTAGGGCCTCACTTCCCGAGTCAAGAAAGGCCTAGTCTCGCGAGTTCTCTCCTGCAGAGCAAACGTGACGGAAGAGCTGTGTGGAGGGAGCCTTGATGTTCCCGGGCAGTGTGGGAGGCCTAGCTGTAAACGTGCTGCCAGCGACCATGGTCCCTGAAAACGGACTTCCCAACTAACACTTCCCAGCCCAAGGTGACTGTCAGCTTGAAGGCGGCCGAGCAGACGGTCTTCCTTGGACGGAGAAAAGGCAGCCCCAGAGACTGGGTTTTTAGGCCTCGTTCGCACAGCAAGTGTGGGGCGCTGCAGACGCCAGTACAAGAGGCCTGCAGACAGGTCCTCACTTCCCGAGCCAGGAAAGGCCTAGTCTCGAGAGCTCTCTCCTGCAGAGCTAACGTGACGGAAGAGCTGTTTGGGGGGAGCCTTGATGTTCCCGGGCAGTGTGGGAAGCCTAGCTGTAAATGTGCAGCCAGCGGCCATGGCCCCTGCAAACTTTCTTCCCAGGTAGCACTTCCCAGCACAATGTGACTGTCAGCTTGAAGGCGGCCGAGCAGCCTGTCTTCCTTGGAGGGAGGAAAGGCAGCCCCAAAGACTAGGTTTTTAGGCCTCGCTCGCACAGCAAGTGTGGGGCTCTGCAGACGCCCATACAAGAGGCCTGCAAACAGGTCCTCACTTCCCGAGTCAAGAAAGGCCTACTTTCGCGAGCTCTCTCCTGCTGAGCAAGCGTGACGGAAGGGCTGTGTGGAGGGAGCGTTGATGTTCTGGGCAGTGTGGGAGTCCTAGGCTTACACGTGCACCAAGCGGCCATTGGCCCTGTAAACTGACTTCCGAACTAGCACTTCTCAGATCAATGTGACTGTCAGCTTGAAAGCGGCCGAGCAGGCTGTCTTACTTGGAGGGAGGAAAGGCAGCCCCAGATACTGTGTTTGTATGCCTCCCTCGCACAGCCAGTGTGGGGCTCGGCAGACGCGAGTACAAGAGGCCTGCAAACAGGTCCTCACTTCCCGAGCCAGGAAAGGCCTACTTTCGCGAGCTCTCTCCTGCTGAGCAAACGTGACGGAAGGGCTGTGTGGAGGGAGCCTTGATGTTCCCAGGAGGTGTGGGAAGCCTAGCTGTAAACGTGCAGCCAGCGGCCATGGCCCCTGCAAACTGACTTCCCAGGTAGCACTTCCCAGCACAATGTGACTGTCAGCTTGAAGGCGGCCGAGCAGCCTGTCTTCATTGGAGGGAGGAAAGGCAGCCCCAAAGACTAGGTTTTTAGGCCTCGCTCGCACAGCAGGTGTTGGGCTCTGCAGATGCCAGTACAAGAGGCCTGCAAACAGGTCCTCACTTCCCGAGCCAAGAACGGCCTAGTTTTGCGATCTCTCTCCTGCCGAGCTAACGTGAGGGAAGAGCTGTGTGGAGGGAACCTTGATGTTCTGGGCAGTGTGGGAGCCCTAGGCATACACGTGCACCCAGCGGCCATTGCCCCTGCAAACTGACTTCCCAGGTAGCACTTCCCAGCACAATGTGACTTTCAGCCTGAAGGCGGCAAAGCAGGAGGTGTTCCTTGGAGGGAGGAAAGGCAGACCCACAGACTGTTTTTAGGCCTCCCTCGCACAGCAAGTGTTGGGCTCTGCAGACGCCCGAACAAGAGGACTGAAACAGGTCCTCACTTCCCGAGCCAAGAAAGGCCTAGTTTCGTGAGCTCTTTACTGCAGAGCTAACGTGAGGGAAGAGCTGTGTGGAGGGAACCTTGATGTTCTCGGCAGTGTGGGAGCACTAAGCATACACATGCACCCTGCGGCCATTGCCCCTGAAAACAGTCTTCCCAAATAGCACTTCCAAGCGCGATGTGACTTTCAGCCACAAGGCGGCCTGGTAGGCTCTCTTCCTTGGAGGGAGGAAAGGCAGCCCCAGAGAGAGCGTTTTCATGCCTCCGGCGCGCAGGCAACGTGGGGCTCTTGAGAGGCCCGACCCATAGTGCTGCCAGCAGGTCATCATTTCCCGAGTCAAGAAAGGCCTAGTCTCGCGAGCTCTCTCCTGCTGAGCGAGCCTGACGGAAGGGCTGTGAGGAGGGAGCCTTGATGTTCCCGGGCAATGTGGGAGGCCTAGCTGTAAACGTGCAGCCAGCAGCAATGGCCCCTTAAAACTGACTTCGCAAATAGCACTTCCCAGCCCAAGGTGACTGTCAGCTTGAAGGCGGCCAAGCAGGCGGTCTTCCTTGGAGGGAGGAAAGGCAGGCCCAGAGATTGGGTTTTTAGGCCTCCCTCGCACAGCAAGTGTTGGGCTCTGTAGACGCCCGTAAAAGAGGACTGCAAACAGGTCCTCACTTCCCGAGCCAGGAAAGGCCTACTTTTGCGAGCTCTCTCCTGCAGAGCTTACGTGACGGAAGAGCTGTGGGGAGGGAGGCTTGATGTTCTCGGGCTGTGTGGGAAGCCTAGCTGTAAACGTGCTGCCAGCGACCATGGTCCCTGAAACCGGACTTCCCAACTAACACTTCCCAGCCCAAGGTGACTGTCAGCTTGAAGGCGGCCGAGCAGACGGTCTTCCTTGGACGGAGAAAATGCAGCCCCAGAGACTGGGTTTTTAGGCCTCGTTCGCACAGCAAGTGTGGGGCTCTGCAGACGCCAGTACAAGAGGACTGCAAACATGTCCTCACTTCCCCAGCCAAGAAAGGCCCACTTTCGCGAGCTCTCTCCTGCTGAGCAAACGTGACAGAAGGGCTGTGTGGAGGGAACCTTGATGTTCTGGGCAGTGTGGGAGCCCTAGGCATACACGTGCACCCAGCGGCCATTGCCCGTGAAAACTGACTTCCCAACTAGCACTTCCCAGCCCGATGTGACTTTCAGCCAGAAGGCTGCCGGGTAGGCTCTCTTCCTTGGAGGGAGGAAAGGCAGCCCCTGAGAGAGCGTTTTCATGCCCCCCTCATGCAGGCATCGTGGGGCTCTTGAGAGGCCCGACCCATAGTGCTGAGAGCAGGTCCTCATTTCCGAGTCAAGAAAGGCATAGTCTCGCGAGCTCTCTCCTGCTGAGCAAACGTGACGGAAGGGCTGTGTGGAGGGAACCTTGATGTTCTGGGCAGTGTGGGAGCCCTAGGCATACACGTGCACCCAGCGGCCATTGCCCCTGAAAACTGACTTCCCTACTAGCATTTCTGAGGCCAATGTGACTGTCAGCTAGAAGGCGGCCAAGCAGGCTGTCTTCCTTGAAGGGAGGAAAGGCAGCCCCAGAGAGAACGTTTTCATGCCTCCTGCGCGCTGGCAACGTGGGGCTCTTGAGTTGCCCGACCCATAGGGATTCAAGGAGGGCCTCACTTCCCGAGCCAAGAAAGGCCTTGTCTCGCGAGCTCTCTCCTGCAGAACAAACTTGTTGGAAGAGCTGTGTGGAGGGAGCCTTGGTGTTCCCGGGAAGTGTGGGAGGCCTAGCTGTAAACATGCAGCCGGGGCCATGGCCCCTGCAAACTGACTTTCCAGGTAGCACTTCCCAGCCCAATGTGACTGTCAGCTTGAAGGCGGCCGAGCAGGCTGTCTTCCTTGGAGGGAGGAAAGGCAGCCCCAGAGACTGTGTTTTTATGCCTCCCTCGCACAGCAAGTGTGGGGTTCTACCGACGCCAGTACAAGAGGCCTGCAAACAGGTCCTCACTTCCCGAGCCAGGAAAGGCCTAGTTACGTGAGCTCTCTCCTGCCGAGCTAAGGTGACGTAAGATCTGCGTGGAGGGAACCTTGATGTTCTCGGCAGTGTGGGAGCACTAAGCATACACGTGCACCCTGCGGCCATTGCCCCTGAAAACAGTCTTCCCAAATAGCACTTCCAAGCGCGATGTGACTTTCAGCCACAAGGCGGCCTGGTAAGCTCTCTTCCTTGGAGGGAGGAAAGGCAGCCCCAGAGAGAGCGTTTTCATGCCTCCGGCGCGCAGGCAACGTGGGGCTCTTGAGAGGCCCGACCCATAGTGCTGCCAGCAGGTCATCATTTCCCGAGTCAAGAAAGGCCTAGTCTCGGGAGCTCTCTCCTGCTGAGCAAGCATGACAGAAGGGCTGTGAGGAGGGAGCCTTGATGTTCTGGGCAGTGTGGGAGTCGTAGGCATACACGTGCACCCAGCGGCCATTGGCCCTGTAAACTGACTTCCGAACTAGCACTTCTCAGATCAATGTGACTGTCAGCTTGAAAGCGGCCGAGCAGGCTGTCTTACTTGGAGGGAGGAAAGGCGGCCCCAGATACTGTGTTTGTATGCCTCCCTCGCACAGCAAGTGTGGGGCTCGGCAGACGCGAGTACAAGAGGCCTGCAAACAGGTCCTCACTTCCCGAGCCAGGAAAGGCCTACTTTCGCGAGCTCTCTCCTGCTGAGCAAACGTGACAGAAGGGCTGTGTGGAGGGAACCTTGATGTTCTGGGCAGTGTGGGAGTCCTAGGCATACACGTGCACCCTTCGGCCATTGGCCCTGTAAACTGACTTCCGAACTAGCACTTCTCAGATCAATGTGACTGTCAGCTTGAAAGCGGCCGAGCAGGCTGTCTTACTTGGAGGGAGGAAAGGCAGCCCCAGATACTGTGTTTGTATGCCTCCCTCGCACAGCAAGTGTGGGGCTCGGCAGACGCGAGTACAAGAGGCCTGCAAACAGGTCCTCACTTCCTGAGCCATGAAAGGCCTACTTTCGCGAGCTCTCTCCTGCTGAGCAAACGTGACGGAAGGGCTGTGTGGAGGGAGCCTTGATGTTCCCGGGCAGTGTGGGAAGCCTAGCTGTACACGTGCAGCCAGCGGCGATGGCCCCTGCAAACTGACTTCCCAGGTAGCACTTCCCAGCACAATGTGACTGTCAGCTTGAAGGCGGCCGAGCAGGCTGTCTTCCTTGGAGGGAGAAAAGGCAGCCCCAGAGACTGGGTTTTTAGGCCTCGTTCGCACAGCAAGTGTGGGGCGCTGCAGACGCCAGTACAAGAGGCCTGCAAAACAGGTCCTCACTTCCCGAGCCAGGAAAGGCCTAGTCTCGAGAGCTCTCTCCTGCAGAGCTAACGTGACGGAAGAGCTGTTTGGGGGGAGCCTTGATGTTCCCGGGCAGTGTGGGAAGCCTAGCTGTAAACGTGCAGCCAGCGGCCATGGCCCCTGCAAACTTTCTTCCCAGGTAGCACTTCCCAGCACAATGTGACTGTCAGCTTAAAGGCGGCCGAGCAGACTGTCTTCCTTGCAAGGAGGAAAGGCAGCCCCAAAGACTAGGTTTTTAGGCCTCGCTCGCACAGCAGGTGTTGGGCACTGCAGATGCCAGTACAAGAGGCCTGCAAACAGGTCCTCACTTCCCGAGCCAAGAACGGCCTACTTTCGCGATCACTCTCCTGCCGAGCTAACGTGAGGGAAGAGCTGTGTGGAGGGAACCTTGATGTTCTGGGCAGTGTGGGAGCCCTAGGCATACACGTGCACCCAGCGGCCATTGCCCCTGAAAACTGACTTCCCTACTAGCATTTCTCAGGCCAATGTGACTGTCAGCTTGAAGGCGGCCAAGCAGGCTGCCTTCCTTGCAGGGAGGAAAGGCAGCCCCAGATATTGTGTTTGTATGCCTCCCTCGCACAGCAAGTGTGGGGCTCGGCAGACGCGAGTACAAGAGGCCTGCAAACAGGTCCTCACTTCCCGAGCCAGGAAAGGGCTACTTTCGCGAGCTCTCTCCTGCTGAGCAAACGTGACGGAAGGGCTGTGTGGAGGGAGCCTTGATGTTCCCGGGCAGTGTGGGAAGCCTAGCTGTAAACGTGCAGCCAGCGGCGATGGCCCCTGAAAACTGACTTCCCAGGTAGCAATTCCCAGCCCAGGGTGACAGTCAGATTGAAGGCGGCCGAGCAGGCTGTCATCCTTGGAGGGAGGAAAGGAAGCCCCAGAGATTGGGTTTTTACGCCTCGCTCGCACAGCAAGTGTGGGGCTCTGCAGACGCCCGTAAAAGAGGACTGCAAACAGGTCCTCACTTCCTGAGCCAAGAAAGGCCTACTTTTGCGAGCTCTCTCCTGAAGAGCTTACGTGACGGAAGAGCTGTGGGGAGGGAGGCTTGATGTTCCCGGGCAGTGTGGGAAGCCTAGCTGTAAACGTGCAGCCAGCGGCGATGGCCCCTGCAAACTGACTTCCCAGGTAGCACTTCCCAGCACAATGTGACTGTCAGCTTGAAGGCGGCCGAGCAGGCTGTCTTCCTTGGAGGGAAAAAAGGCAGCCCCAAAGACTGGGTTTTTAGGCCTCTCTCGCACAGCAAGTGTGGGGCTCTGCAGACGCCAGTACAAGAAGCCTGCAAACAGGTCCTCACTTCCCCAGCCAAGAAAGGCCCACTTTCGCGAGCTCTCTCCTGCTGAGCAAACGTGACAGAAGGGCTGTGTGGAGGGAACCTTGATGTTCTGGGCAGTGTGGGAGCCCTAGGCATACACGTGCACCCAGCGGCCATTGCCCGTGAAAACTGACTTCCCAACTAGCACTTCCCAGCCCGATGTGACTTTCAGCCAGAAGGCGGCCGGGTAGGCTCTCTTCCCTGGAGGGAGGAAAGGCAGCCCCTGAGAGAGCGTTTTCATGCCCCCCGCATGCAGGCATCGTGGGGCTCTTGAGAGGCCCAACCCGTAGTGCTGAGAGCAGGTCCTCATTTCCGAGTCAAGAAAGGCATAGTCTCGCGAGCTCTCTCCTGCTGAGCAAACGTGACGGAAGGGCTGTGTGGAGGGAACCTTGATGTTCTGGGCAGTGTGGGAGCCCTAGGCATACACGTGCACCCAGCGGCCATTGCCCCTGAAAACTGACTTCCCTACTAGCATTTCTCAGGCCAATGTGACTGTCAGCTTGAAGGCGGCCAAGCAGGCTGCCTTCCTTGGAGGGAGGAAAGGCAGCCCCAGAGAGAACGTTTTCATCCCTCCCGCGCGCTGGCAACGTGGGGCTCTTGAGTTGCCCGACCCATAGGGATTCCAGCAGGGCCTCACTTCCCGAGCCAAGAAAGGCCTAGTCTCGCGAGTTCTCTCCTGCAGAGCAAACGTGACGGAAGAGCTGTGTGGAGGGAGCCTTGATGTTCCCGGGCAGAGTGGGAGGCCTAGCTGTAAACGTGCTGCCAGCGACCATGGTCCCTGAAAACTGACTTCCCAACTAACACTTCCCAGCCCAAGGTGACTGCCAGCTTGAAGGCGGCCGAGCAGACGGTCTACCTTGGACGGAGAAAAGGCAGCCCCAGAGACTGGGTTTTTAGGCCTCGTTCGCACAGCAAGTGTGGGGCGCTGCAGACGCCAGTACAAGAGGCCTGCAAACAGGTCCTCACTTCCCGAGCCAAGAAAGGCCTAGTTTCGCGATCTCTCTCCTGCAGAGCTAACGTGAGGGAAGAGCTGTGTGGAGGGAACCTTGATGTTCTGGGCAGTGTGGGAGCCCTAGGCATACACGTGCACCCAGCGGCCATTGCCCCTGCAAACTGACTTCCCAGGTAGCACTTCCCAGCACAATGTGACTTTCAGCTTGACGGTGGCAAAGCAGGCGGTGTTCCTTGGAGGGAGGAAAGGCAGACCCACAGACTGCGTTTTTAGGCCTCCCTCGCACAGCAAGTGTTGGGCTCTGCAGACGCCCGTACAAGAGGACTGCAACCAGGTCCTCACTTCCCGAGCCAAGAAAGGCCTAGTTTCGTGAGCTCTTTACTGCAGAGCTAACGTGAGGGAAGAGCTGTGTGGAGGGAACCTTGATGTTCTGGGCAGTTGGGAGCCCCAGGCATACACGTGCACCCAGCGGCCATTGCCCGTGAAAACTGACTTCCCAACTAGCAATTCCCAGCCCGATGTGACTTTCAGCCAGAAGGAGGACGGGTAGGCTCTCTTCCTTGGAGGGAGTAATGGCATCCCCAGAGAGAGTGTTTTCATGCCTTCAGCGTGCAGGCAACGTGGTGCTCTTGAGAGCCCCGACCCATAGGGCTGCGAGCAGCGCCTCACTTCCCGAGTCAAGAAAGGCCTAGTCTCGCGAGCTCCCTCCTGCAGAGCACACGTTACGGAAGAGCTGTGTGGAGGGAGCCTTGATGTTCCCGGGCAGTGTGGGAGGCCTAGCTGTAAACGTGCTGCCAGCGACCATGGTCCCTGAAAACGGACTTCCCAACTAACACTTCCCAGCCCAAGGTGAATGTCAGGTTGAAGGCGGCCGAGCAGACGGTCTTCCTTGGACGGAGAAAATGCAGCCCCAGAGACTGGGTTTTTAGGCCTCGTTCGCACAGCAAGTGTGGAGCTCTGCAGACGCCAGTACAAGAGGACTGCAAACAGGTCCTCACTTCCCGAGCCAAGAAAGGCCTACTTTTGCGAGCTCTCTCCTGCTGAGCAAACGTGACAGAAGGGCTGTTTGGAGGGAACCTTGATGGTCTGGGCAGTGTGGGAGCCCTAGGCGTACACGTGCACTCAGCGGCCATTGCCCGTGAAAACTGACTTCCCAACTAGCACTTCCCAGCCCGATGCGACTTTCAGCCAGAAGGCGGCCGGGTAGGCTCTCTTCTTTGGAGGGAGGAAAGGCAGCCCCTGAGAGAGCGTTTTCATGCCCCCCTCATGCAGGCATCGTGGGACTCTTGAGAGGCCCGACCCATAGTGCTGAGAGCAGGTCCTCATTTCCGAGTCAAGAAAGGCATAGTCTCGCGAGCTCTCTCCTGCTGAGCAAACGTGACGGAAGGGCTGTGTGGAGGGAACCTTGATGTTCTGGGCAGTGTGGGAGCCCTAGGCATACACGTGCACCCAGCGGCCATTGCCCCTGAAAACTGACTTCCCTACTAGCATTTCTGAGGCCAATGTGACTGTCAGCTAGAAGGCGGCCGAGCAGACTGTCTTACTTGGAGGGAGGAAAGGCAGCCCCAGAGATTGGGTTTTTACGCCTCGCTCGCACAGCAAGTGTGGGGCTCTGCAGACGCCCGTAAAAGAGGCCTGCAAACAGGTCCTCACTTCCCGAGCCAAGAAAGGCCTACTTTTGCGAGCTCTGTCCTGCAGAGCTTACGTGACGGAAGAGCTGTGGGGAGGGAGGCTTGATGTTCCCGGGCAGTGTGGGAAGCCTAGCTGTAAACGTTCAGCCAGCGGCGATGGCCCCTGCAAACTGACTTCCCAGGTAGCACTTCCCAGCACAATGTGACTGTCAGCTTAAAGGCGGCCGAGCAGGCTGTCTTCCTTGGAGGGAGAAAAGGCAGCCCCAAAGACTGGGTTTTTAGGGCTCTCTCGCACAGCAAGTGTGGGGCTCTGCAGACGCCAGTACAAGAAGCCTGCAAACAGGTCCTCACTTCCCCAGCCAAAAAAGGCCCACTTTCGCGAGCTCTCTCCTGCTGAGCAAACGCGACAGAAGGGCTGTGTGGAGGGAACCTTGATGTTCTGGGCAGTGTGGGAGCCCTAGGCATACACGTGCACCCAGCGGCCATTGCCCGTGAAAACTGACTTCCCAACTAGCACTTCCCAGCCCGATGTGACTTTCAGCCAGAAGGCGGCCGGGTAGGCTCTCTTCCTTGGAGGGAGGAAAGGCAGCCCCTGAGAGAGCGTTTTCATGCCCCCCGCATGCAGGCATCGTGGGGCTCTTGAGAGGCCCGACCCATAGTGCTGAGAGCAGGTCCTCATTTCCGACTCAAGAAAGGCATAGTCTCGCGAGCTCTCTCCTGCTGAGCAAACGTGACGGAAGGGCTGTGTGGAGGGAACCTTGATGTTCTGGGCAGTGTGGGAGCCCTAGGCATACACGTGCACCCAGCGGCCATTGCCCCTGAAAACTGACTTCCCTACTAGCATTTCTCAGGCCAATGTGACTGTCAGCTTGAAGGCGGCCAAGCAGGCTGCCTTCCTTGGAGGGAGGAAAGGCAGCCCCAGAGAGAACGTTTTCATGCCTCCCGCGCGCTGGCAACATGGGGCTCTTGAGTTGCCCGACCCATAGGGATTCCAGCAGGGCCTCACTTCCCGAGCCAAGAAAGGCCTAGTCTCGCGAGCTCTCTCCTGCAGAACAAACTTGTTGGAAGAGCTGTGTGGAGGGAGCCTTGGTGTTCCCGGGAAGTGTGGGAGGCCTAGCTGTAAACATGCAGCCGGGGCCATGGCCCCTGCAAACTGACTTCCCAGGTAACACTTCCCAGCACAATGTGACTGTCAGCTTAAAGGCGGCCGAGCAGCCTGTCTTCCTTGCAGGGAGGAAAGGCAGCCCCAAAGACTAGGTTTTTAGGCCTCGCTCGCACAGCAGGTGTTGGGCTCTGCAGATGCCAGTACAAGAGGCCTGCAAACAGGTCCTCACTTCCCGAGCCAAGAACGGCCTAGTTTCGCGATCTCTCTCCTGCCGAGATAACGTGAGGGAAGAGCTATGTGGAGGGAACCTTGATGTTCTGGGCAGTGTGGGAGCCCTAGGCATACACGTGCACCCAGCGGCCATTGCCCCTGCAAACTGACTTCCCAGGTAGCACTTCCCAGCACAATGTGACTTTCAGCTTGAAGGCGGCAAAGCAGGCGGTGTTCCTTGGAGGGAGGAAAGGCAGACCCACAGACTGTGTTTTTAGGCCTCCCTTGAACAGCAAGTGTTGGGCTCTGCAGACGCCCGAACAAGAGGACTGCAAACAGGTCCTGACTTCCCGAGCCAAGAAAGGCCTAGTTTCGTGAGCTCTTTACTGCAGAGCTAACGTGAGGGAAGAGCTGTGTGGAGGGAACCTTGATGTTCTCGGCAGTGTGGGAGCACTAAGCATACACATGCACCCTGCGGCCATTGCCCCTGAAAACAGTCTTCCCAATTAGCACTTCCAAGCGCGATGTGACTTTCAGCCACAAGGCGGCCTGGTAGGCTCTCTTCCTTGGAGGGAGGAAAGGCAGCCCCAGAGAGAGCGTTTTCATGCCTCTGGCGCGCAGGCAACGTGGGGCTCTTGAGAGGCCCGACCCATAGTGCTGCCAGCAGGTCATCATTTCCCGAGTCAAGAAAGGCCTAGTCTCGCGAGCTCTCTCCTGCTGAGCAAGCGTGACGGAAGGGCTGTGTGGAGGGAGCCTTGAAGTTCTGGGCAGTGTGGGAGTCCTAGGCTTACACGTGCACCAAGCGGCCATTGGCCCTGTAAACTGACTTCCGAACTAGCACTTCTCAGATCAATGTGACTGTCAGCTTGAAAGCGGCCGAACAGACTGTCTTACTTGGAGGGAGGAAAGGCAGCCCCAGATACTGTGTTTGTATGCCTCCCTCGCACAGCCAGTGTGGGGCTCGGCAGATGCGAGTAGAAGAGGCTTGCAAACAGGTCCTCACTTCCCGAGCCAGGAAAGGCCTACTTTCGCGAGCTCTCTCCTGCTGAGCAAACGTGACGGAAGGGCTGTGTGGAGGGAGCCTTGATGTTCCCAGGCAGTGTGGGAAGCCTAGCTGTAAACGTGCAGCCAGCGGCGATGGCCCCTGAAAACTGACTTCCCAGGTAGCAATTCCCAGCCCAAGGTGCCTGTCAGCTTGAAGGCGGCCGAGCAGGCTGTCATCCTTGGAGGGAGGAAAGGCAGCCCCAGTGATTGGGTTTTTACGCCTCGCTCGCACAGCAAGTATGGGGCTCTGCAGACGCCCGTAAAAGAGGACTGCAAACAGGTCCTCACTTCCCGAGCCAAGAAAGGCCTACTTTTGCGAGCTCTCTCCTGCAGAGCTTACGTGACGGAAGAGCTGTGGGGAGGGAGGCTTGATGTTCCCGGGCAGTGTGGGAAGCCTAGCTGTAAACGTGCAGCCAGCGGCGATGGCCCCTGCAAACTGACTTCCCAGGTAGCACTTCCCAGCACAATGTGACTGTCAGCTTGAAGGCGGCCGAGCAGGCTGTCTTCCTTGGAGGGAGAAAAGGCAGCCCCAAAGACTGGGTTTTTAGGCCTCTCTCGCACAGCAAGTGTGGGGCTCTGCAGACGCCAGTACAAGAAGCCTGCAAACAGGTCCTCACTTCCCCAGCCAAGAAAGGCCCAATTTCGCGAGCTCTCTCCTGCTGAGCAAACGTGACAGAAGGGCTGTGTGGAGGGAACCTTGATGTTCTGGGCAGTGTGGGAGCCCTAGGCATACACGTGCACCCAGCGGCCATTGCCCCTGAAAACTGACTTCCCTACTAGCATTTCTCAGGCCAATGTGACTGTCAGCTTGAAGGCGGCCAAGCAGGCTGCCTTCCTTGGAGGGAGGAAAGGCAGCCCCAGATATTGTGTTTGTATGCCTCCCTCGCACAGCAAGTGTGGGGCTCGGCAGACGCGAGTACAAGAGGCCTGCAAACAGGTCCTCACTTCCCGAGCCAGGAAAGGCCTACTTTCGCGAGCTCTCTCCTGCTGAGCAAACGTGACGGAAGGGCTGTGTGGAGGGAGCCTTGATGTTCCCGGGCAGTGTGGGAAGCCTAGCTGTAAACGTGCAGCCAGCGGCGATGGCCCCTGAAAACTGACTTCCCAGGTAGCAATTCCCAGCCCAGGGTGACAGTCAGATTGAAGGCGGCCGAGCAGGCTGTCATCCTTGGAGGGAGGAAAGGAAGCCCCAGAGATTGGGTTTTTACGCCTCGCTCGCACAGCAAGTGTGGGGCTCTGCAGACGCCCGTAAAAGAGGACTGCAAACAGGTCCTCACTTCCCGAGCCAAGAAAGGCCTACTTTTGCGAGCTCTCTCCTGAAGAGCTTACGTGACGGAAGAGCTGTGGGGAGGGAGGCTTGATGTTCCCGGGCAGTGTGGGAAGCCTAGCTGTAAACGTGCAGCCAGCGGCGATGGCCCCTGCAAACTGACTTCCCAGGTAGCACTTCCCAGCACAATGTGACTGTCAGCTTGAAGGCGGCCGAGCAGGCTGTCTTCCTTGGAGGGAAAAAAGGCAGCCCCAAAGACTGGGTTTTTAGGCCTCTCTCGCACAGCAAGTGTGGGGCTCTGCAGACGCCAGTACAAGAAGCCTGCAAACATGTCCTCACTTCCCCAGCCAAGAAAGGCCCACTTTCGCGAGCTCTCTCCTGCTGAGCAAACGTGACAGAAGGGCTGTGTGGAGGGAACCTTGATGTTCTGGGCAGTGTGGGAGCCCTAGGCATACACGTGCACCCAGCGGCCATTGCCCGTGAAAACTGACTTCCCAACTAGCACTTCCCAGCCCGATGTGACTTTCAGCCAGAAGGCGGCCGGGTAGGCTCTCTTCCCTGGAGGGAGGAAAGGCAGCCCCTGAGAGAGCGTTTTCATGCCCCCCGCATGCAGGCATCGTGGGGCTCTTGAGAGGCCCAACCCGTAGTGCTGAGAGCAGGTCCTCATTTCCGAGTCAAGAAAGGCATAGTCTCGCGAGCTCTCTCCTGCTGAGCAAACGTGACGGAAGGGCTGTGTGGAGGGAACCTTGATGTTCTGGGCAGTGTGGGAGCCCTAGGCATACACGTGCACCCAGCGGCCATTGCCCCTGAAAACTGACTTCCCTACTAGCATTTCTCAGGCCAATGTGACTGTCAGCTTGAAGGCGGCCAAGCAGGCTGCCTTCCTTGGAGGGAGTAAAGGCAGCCCCAGAGAGAACGTTTTCATCCCTCCCGCGCGCTGGCAACGTGGGGCTCTTGAGTTGCCCGACCCATAGGGATTCCAGCAGGGCCTCACTTCCCGAGCCAAGAAAGGCCTAGTCTCGCGAGCTCTCTCCTGCAGAACAAACTTGTTGGAAGAGCTGTGTCGAGGGAGCCTTGGTGTTCCCGGGAAGTGTGGGAGGCCTAGCTGTAAACATGCAGCCGGGGCCATGGCCCCTGCAAACTGACTTCCCAGGTAGCACTTCCCAGCCCAATGTGACTGTCAGCTTGAAGGCGGCCGAGCAGGCTGTCTTCCTTGGAGGGAGAAAAGGCAGCCCCAAAGACTGGGTTTTTAGGCCTCTCTCGCACAGCAAGTGTGGGTCTCTGCAGACGCCAGTACAAGAAGCCTGCAAACAGGTCCTCACTTCCCCAGCCAAGAAAGGCCCACTTTCGCGAGCTCTCTCCTGCTGAGCAAACGTGACAGAAGGGCTGTGTGGAGGGAACCTTGATGTTCTGGGCAGTGTGGGAGCCCTAGGCATACACGTGCACCCAGCGGCCATTGCCCCTGAAAACTCACTTCCCTACTAGCATTTCTCAGGCCAATGTGACTGTCAGCTTGAAGGCGGCCGAGCAGGATGTCTTCCTTGGAGGGTGGAATGGCAGCCCCAGAGAGAGTGTTTTCATGCCTTCAGCGCGCAGGTAACGAGGGGCTCTTGAGAGGCACGACCCGTAGGGCTGCGAGCAGGGCCTCACTTCCCGAGTCAAGAAAGGCCTAGTCTCGCGAGTTCTCTCCTGCAGAGCAAACGTGACGGAAGAGCTGTGTGGAGGGAGCCTTGATGTTCCCGGGCAGTGTGGGAGGCCTAGCTGTAAACGTGCTGCCAGCGACCATGGTCCCTGAAAACTGACTTCCCAACTAACACTTCCCAGCCCAAGGTGACTGTCAGTTTGAAGGCGGCCGAGCAGACGGTCTTCCTTGGACGGAGAAAAGGCAGCCCCAGAGACTGGGTTTTTAGGCCTCGTTCGCACAACAAGGGTGGGGCGCTGCAGACGCCAGTACAAGAGGCCTGCAAACAGGTCCTCACTTCCCGAGCCAAGAAAGGCCTAGTTTCGCGATCTCTCTCCTGCAGAGCTAACGTGAGGGAAGAGCTGTGTGGAGGGAACCTTGATGTTCTGGGCAGTGTGGGAGCCCTAGGCATACACGTGCACCCAGCGGCCATTGCCCCTGCAAACTGACTTCCCAGGTAGCACTTCCCAGCACAATGTGACTTTCAGCTTGAAGGCGGCAAAGCAGGCGGTGTTCCTTGGAGGGAGGAAAGGCAGAACCAGAGACTGTGTTTTTAGGCCTCCCTCGCACAGCAAGTGTTGGGCTCTGCAGACGCCCGTACAAGAGGACTGCAACCAGGTCCTCACTTCCCGAGCCATGAAAGGCCTAGTTTCGTGAGCTCTTTACTGCAGAGCTAACGTGAGGGAAGAGCTGTGTGGAGGGAACCTTGATGTTCTGGGCAGTGTGGGAGCCCCAGGCATACACGTGCACCCAGCGGCCATTGCCCGTGAAAACTGACTTCCCAACTAGCAATTCCCAGCCCGATGTGACTTTCAGTCAGAAGGAGGACGGGTAGGCTCTCTTCCTTGGAGGGAATAATGGCATCCCCAGAGAGAGTGTTTTCATGCCTTCAGCGTGCAGGCAACGTGGTGCTCTTGAGAGGCCCGACCCATAGGGCTGCGAGCAGGGCCTCACTTCCCGAGTCAAGAAAGGCCTAGTCTCGCGAGCTCCCTCCTGCAGAGCACACGTGACGGAAGAGCTGTGTGGAGGGAGCCTTGATGTTCCCGGGCAGTGTGGGAGGCCTAGCTGTAAACGTGCTGCCAGCGACCATGGTCCCTGAAAACGGACTTTCCAACTAACACTTCCCAGCCCAAGGTGACTGTCAGCTTGAAGGCGGCCGAGCAGACGGTCTTCCTTGGACGGAGAAAAGGCAGCCCCAGAGACTGGGTTTTTAGGCCTCGTTCGCACAGCAAGTGTGGGGCGCTGCAGACGCCAGTACAAGAGGCCTGCAAACAGGTCCTCACTTCCCGAGCCAAGAAAGGCCTAGTTTCGCGATCTCTCTCCTGCAGAGCTAACGTGAGGGAAGAGCTGTGTGGAGGGAACCTTGATGTTCTGGGCAGTGTGGGAGCCCTAGGCATACACGTGCACCCAGCGGCCATTGCCCCTGCAAACTGACTTCCCAGGTAGCACTTCCCAGCACAATGTGACTTTCAGCTTGAAGGCGGAAAAGCAGGCGGTGTTCCTTGGAGGGAGGAAAGGCAGAACCAGAGACTGTGTTTTTAGGCCTCCCTCGCACAGCAAGTGTTGGGCTCTGCAGACGCCCGTAAAAGAGGACTGCAAACAGGTCCTCACTTCCCGAGCCAAGAAAGGCCTACTTTTGCGAGCTCTCTCCTGCAGAGCTTACTTAACGGAAGAGCTGTGGGGAGGGAGGCTTGATGTTCTCGGGCAGTGTGGGAAGCCTAGCTGTAAACGTGCTGCCAGCGACCATGGTCCCTGAAAACGGACTTCCCAACTAACACTTCCCAGCCCAAGGTGACTGTCAGCTTGAAGGCGGCCGAGCAGACGGTCTTCCTTGGACGGAGAAAATGCAGCCCCAGAGACTGGGTTTTTAGGCCTCGTTCGCAAAGCAAGTGTGGGGCTCTGCAGACGCCAGTACAAGAGGGCTGCAAACAGGTCCTCACTTCCCGAGCCAAGAAAGGCCTACTTTTGCGAGCTCTCTCCTGCTGAGCAAACGTGACAGAAGGGCTGTGTGGAGGGAACCTTGATGTTCTGGGCAGTGTGGGAGCCCTAGGCATACACGTGCACCCAGCGGCCATTGCCCGTGAAAACTGACTTCCCAACTAGCACTTCCCAGCCCGATGTGACTTTCAGCCAGAAGGCTGCCGGGTATGCTCTCTTCCTTGGAGGGAGGAAAGGCAGCCCCTGAGAGAGCGTTTTCATGCCCCCCTCATGCAGGCATCGTGGGGCTCTTGAGAGGCCCGACCCATAGTGCTGGGAGCAGGTCCTCATTTCCGAGTCAAGAAAGGCATAGTCTCGCGAGCTCTCTCCTGCTGCGCAAACGTGACGGAAGGGCTGTGTGGAGGGAACCTTGATGTTCTGGGCAGTGTGGGAGCCCTAGGCATACACGTGCACCCAGCGGCCATTGCCCCTGAAAACTGACTTCCCTACTAGCATTTCTGAGGCCAATGTGACTGTCAGCTAGAAGGCGGCCAAGCAGGCTGTCTTCCTTGAAGGGAGGAAAGGGAGCCCCAGAGAGAACGTTTTCATGCCTCCTGCGCGCTGGCAGCGTGGGGCTCTTGAGTTGCCCGACCCATAGGGATTCAAGCAGGGCCTCACTTCCCGAGCCAAGAAAGGCCTAGTCTCGCGAGCTCTCTCCTGCAGAACAAACTTGTTGGAAGAGCTGTGTGGAGGGAGCCTTGGTGTTCCCGGGAAGTGTGGGAGGCCTAGCTGTAAACATGCAGCCGGGGCCATGGCCCCTGCAAACTGACTTCCCAGGTAGCACTTCCCAGCCCAATGTGACTGTCAGCTTGAAGGCGGCCGAGCAGGCTGTCTTCCTTGGAGGGAGGAAAGGCAGCCCCAGAGACTGTGTTTTTATGCCTCCCTCGCACAGCAAGTGTGGGGTTCTACCGACGCCAGTACAAGAGGCCTGCAAACAGGTCCTCACTTCCCGAGCCAGGAAAGGCCTAGTTACGTGAGCTCTCTCCTGCCGAGCTAAGGTGACGTAAGATCTGTGTGGAGGGAACCTTGATGTTCTGGGCAGTGTGGGAGCACTAAGCACACACGTGCACCCTGCGGCCATTGCCCCTGAAAACAGTCTTCCCAAATAGCACTTCCAAGCGCGATGTGACTTTCAGCCACAAGGCGGCCTGGTAAGCTCTCTTCCTTGGAGGGAGGAAAGGCAGCCCCAGAGAGAGCGTTTGCATGCCTCCGGCGCGCAGGCAACGTGGGGCTCTTGAGAGGCCCGACCCATAGTGCTGCCAGCAGGTCATCATTTCCCGAGTCAAGAAAGGCCTAGTCTCGGGAGCTCTCTCCTGCTGAGCAAGCATGACGGAAGGGCTGTGAGGAGGGAGCCTTGATGTTCTGGGCAGTGTGGGAGTCGTAGGCATACACGTGCACCCAGCGGCCATTGGCCCTGTAAACTGACTTCCGAACTAGCACTTCTCAGATCAATGTGACTGTCAGCTTGAAAGCGGCCGAGCAGGCTGTCTTACTTGGAGGGAGGAAAGGCGGCCCCAGATACTGTGTTTGTATGCCTCCCTCGCACAGCAAGTGTGGGGCTCTGCAGACGCCCGTAAAAGAGGACTGCAACCAGGTCCTCACTTCCCGAGCCAAGAAAGGCCTACTTTTGCGAGCTCTCTCCTGCAGAGCTTACGTGACGGAAGAGCTGTGGGGAGGGAGGCTTGATGTTCTTGGGCAGTGTGGGAAGCCTAGCTGTAAACGTGCTGCCAGCGACCATGGTCCCTGAAAACGGACTTCCCAACTAACACTTCCCAGCCCAAGGTGACTGTCAGCTTGAAGGCGGCCGAGCAGACGGTCTTCCTTGGACGGAGAAAATGCAGCCCCAGAGACTGGGTTTTTAGGCCTCGTTCGCACAGCAAGTGTGGGGCTCTGCAGACGCCAGTACAAGAGGACTGCAAACAGGTCCTCACTTCCCGAGCCAAGAAAGGCCTACTTTTGCGAGCTCTCTCCTGCTGAGCAAACGTGACAGAAGGGCTGTGTGGAGGGAACCTTGATGTTCTGGGCAGTGTGGGAGCCCTAGGCATACACGTGCACCCAGCGGCCATTGCCCGTGAAAACTGACTTCCCAACTAGCACTTCCCAGCCCGATGTGACTTTCAGCCAGAAGGCTGCCGGGTAGGCTCTCTTCCTTGGAGGGAGGAAAGGCAGCCCCTGAGAGAGCGTTTTCATGCCCCCCTCATGCAGGCATCGTGGGGCTCTTGAGAGGCCCGACCCATAGTGCTGAGAGCAGGTCCTCATTTCCGAGTCAAGAAAGGCATAGTCTCGCGAGCTCTCTCCTGCTGAGCAAACGTGACGGAAGGGCTGTGTGGAGGGAACCTTGATGTTCTGGGCAGTGTGGGAGCCCTAGGCATACACGTGCACCCAGCGGCCATTGCCCCTGAAAACTGACTTCCCTACTAGCATTTCTCAGGCCAATGTGACTGTCAGCTTGAAGGCGGCCAAGCAGGCTGCCTTCCTTGGAGGGAGGAAAGGCAGCCCCAGATATTGTGTTTGTATGCCTCCCTCGCACAGCAAGTGTGGGGCTCGGCAGACGCGAGTACAAGAGGCCTGCAAACAGGTCCTCACTTCCCGAGCCAGGAAAGGCCTACTTTCGCGAGCTCTCTCCTGCTGAGCAAACGTGACGGAAGGGCTGTGTGGAGGGAGCCTTGGTGTTCCCGGGAAGTGTGGGAGGCCTAGCTGTAAACATGCAGCCGGGGCCATGGCCCCTGCAAACTGACTTCCCAGGTAGCACTTCCCAGCCCAATGTGACTGTCAGCTTGAAGGCGGCCGAGCAGGCTGTCTTCCTTGGAGGGAGGAAAGGCAGCCCCAGAGACTGTGTTTTTATGCCTCCCTCGCACAGCAAGTGTGGGGTTCTACCGACGCCAGTACAAGAGGCCTGCAAACAGGTCCTCACTTTCCGAGCCAGGAAAGGCCTAGTTACGTGAGCTCTCTCCTGCCGAGCTAAGGTGACGTAAGATCTGTGTGGAGGGAACCTTGATGTTCTCGGCAGTGTGGGAGCACTAAGCATACACGTGCACCCTGCGGCCATTGCCCCTGAAAACAGTCTTCCCAAATAGCACTTCCAAGCGCGATGTGACTTTCAGCCACAAGGCGGCCTGGTAAGCTCTCTTCCTTGGAGGGAGGAAAGGCAGCCCCAGAGAGAGCGTTTTCATGCCTCCGGCGGGCAGGCAACGTGGGGCTCTTGAGAGGCCCGACCCATAGTGCTGCCAGCAGGTCATCATTTCCCGAGTCAAGAAAGGCCTAGTCTCGGGAGCTCTCTCCTGCTGAGCAAGCATGACGGAAGGGCTGTGAGGAGGGAGCCTTGATGTTCTGGGCAGTGTGGGAGTCGTAGGCATACACGTGCACCCAGCGGCCATTGGCCCTGTAAACTGACTTCCGAACTAGCACTTCTCAGATCAATGTGACTGTCAGCTTGAAAGCGGCCGAGCAGGCTGTCTTACTTGGAGGGAGGAAAGGCGGCCCCAGATACTGTGTTTGTATGCCTCCCTCGCACAGCAAGTGTGGGGCTCGGCAGACGCGAGTACAAGAGGCCTGCAAACAGGTCCTCACTTCCCGAGCCAGGAAAGGCCTACTTTCGCGAGCTCTCTCCTGCTGAGCAAACGTGACGGAAGGGCTGTGTGGAGGGAGCCTTGATGTTCCCGGGCAGTGTGGGAAGCCTAGCTGTAAACGTGCAGCCAGCGGCGATGGCCCCTGAAAACTGACTTCCCAGGTAGCAATTCCCAGCCCAAGGTGCCTGTCAGATTGAAGGCGGCCGAGCAGGCTGTCATCCTTGGAGGGAGGAAAGGAAGCCCCAGAGATTGGGTTTTTACGCCTCGCTCGCACAGCAAGTGTGGGGCTCTGCAGACGCCCGTAAAAGAGGACAGCAAACAGGTCCTCACTTCCCGAGCCAAGAAAGGCCTACTTTTGCGAGCTCTCTCCTGAAGAGCTTACGTGATGGAAGAGCTGTGGGGAGGGAGGCTTGATGTTCCCGGGCAGTGTGGGAAGCCTAGCTGTAAACCTGCAGCCAGCGGCGATGGCCCCTGCAAACTGACTTCCCAGGTAGCACTTCCCAGCACAATGTGACTGTCAGCTTGAAGGCGGCCGAGCAGGCTGTCTTCCTTGGAGGGAGAAAAGGCAGCCCCAAAGACTGGGTTTTTAGGCCTCTCTCGCACAGCAAGTGTGGGGCTCTGCAGACGCCAGTACAAGAAGCCTGCAAACAGGTCCTCACTTCCCCAGCCAAGAAAGGCCCACTTTCGCGAGCTCTCTCCTGCTGAGCAAACGTGACAGAAGGGCTGTGTGGAGGGAACCTTGATGTTCTGGGCAGTGTGGGAGCCCTAGGCATACACGTGCACCCAGCGACATTGCCCGTGAAAACTGACTTCCCAACTAGCACTTCCCAGCCCGATGTGACTTTCAGGCAGAAGGCGGCCGGGTAGGCTCTCTTCCTTGGAGGGAGGAAAGGCAGCCCCTGAGAGAGCGTTTTCATGCCCCCCGCATGCAGGCATCGTGGGGCTCTTGAGAGGCCCGACCCTTAGTGCTGAGAGCAGGTCCTCATTTCCGAGTCAAGAAAGGCATAGTCTCGCGAGCTCTCTCCTGCTGAGCAAACGTGAAGGAAGGGCTGTGTGGAGGGAACCTTGATGTTCTAGGCAGTGTGGGAGCCCTAGGCATACACGTGCACCCTTCGGCCATTGGCCCTGTAAACTGACTTCCGAACTAGCACTTCTCAGATCAATGTGACTGTCAGCTTGAAAGCGGCCGAGCAGGCTGTCTTACTTGGAGGGAGGAAAGGCAGCCCCAGATACTGTGTTTGTATGCCTCCCTCGCACAGCAAGTGTGGGGCTCGGCAGACGCGAGTACAAGAGGCCTGCAAACAGGTCCTCACTTCCCGAGCCAGGAAAGGCCTACTTTCGCGAGCGCTCTCCTGCTGAGCAAACGTGACGGAAGGGCTGTGTGGAGGGAGCCTTGATGTTCCCGGGCAGTGTGGGAAGCATAGCTGTACACGTGCAGCCAGCGGCGATGGCCCCTGCAAACTGACTTCCCAGGTAGCACTTCCCAGCCCAATGTGACTGTCAGCTTGAAGGCGGCCGAGCAGGCTGTCTTCCTTGGAGGGAGGAAAGGCAGCCCCAGAGACTGTGTTTTTATGCCTCCCTCGCACAGCAAGTGTGGGGTTCTACCGACGCCAGTACAAGAGGCCTGCAAACAGGTCCTCACTTCCCGAGCCAGGAAAGGCCTAGTTACGTGAGCTCTCTCCTGCCGAGCTAAGGTGACGTAAGATCTGTGTGGAGGGAACCTTGATGTTCTGGGCAGTGTGGGAGTCCTAGGCATACACGTGCACCCTGCGGCCATTGGCCCTGTAAACTGACTTCCGAACTAGCACTTCTCAGATCAATGTGACTGTCAGCTTGAAAGCGGCCGAGCAGGCTGTCTTACTTGGAGGGAGGAAAGGCAGCCCCAGATACTGTGTTTGTATGCCTCCCTCGCACAGCAAGTGTGGGGCTCGGCAGACGCGAGTACAAGAGGCCTGCAAACAGGTCCTCACTTCCCGAGCCAGGAAAGGCCTACTTTCGCGAGCTCTCTCCTGCTGAGCAAACGTGACGGAAGGGCTGTGTGGAGGGAGCCTTGATGTTCCCGGGCAGTGTGGGAAGCATAGCTGTACACGTGCAGCCAGCGGCGATGGCCCCTGCAAACTGACTTCCCAGGTAGCACTTCCCAGCACAATGTGACTGTCAGCTTGAAGGCGGCCGAGCAGGCTGTCTTCCTTGGAGGGAGAAAAGGCAGCCCCAGAGACTGGGTTTTTAGGCCTCGTTCGCACAGCAAGTGTGGGGCGCTGCAGACGCCAGTACAAGAGGCCTGCAAAACAGGTCCTCACTTCCCGAGCCAGGAAAGGCCTAGTCTCGAGAGCTCTCTCCTGCAGAGCTAACGTGACGGAAGAGCTGTTTGGGGGGAGCCTTGATGTTCCCGGGCAGTGTGGGAAGCCTAGCTGTAAACGTGCAGCCAGCGGCCATGGCCCCTGCAAACTTTCTTCCCAGGTAGCACTTCCCAGCACAATGTGACTGTCAGCTTAAAGGCGGCCGAGCAGCCTGTCTTCCTTGCAAGGAGGAAAGGCAGCCCCAAAGACTAGGTTTTTAGGCCTTGCTCGCACAGCAGGTGTTGGGCTCTGCAGATGCCAGTACAAGAGGCCTGCAAACAGGTCCTCACTTCCCGAGCCAAGAACGGCCTAGTTTCGCGATCTCTCTCCTGCAGAGCTAACGTGAGGGAAGAGCTGTGTGGAGGGAACCTTGATGTTCTGGGCAGTGTGGGAGCCCTAGGCATACACGCGCACCCAGCGGCCATTGCCCCTGCAAACTGACTTCCCAGGTAGCACTTCCCAGCACAATGTGACTTTCAGCTTGAAGGCGGCAAAGCAGGCGGTGTTCCTTGGAGGGAGGAAAGGCAGAACCAGAGACTGTGTTTTTAGGCCTCCCTCGCACAGCAAGTGTTGGGCTCTGCAGACGCCCGTACAAGAGGACTGCAACCAGGTCCTCACTTCCCGAGCCAAGAAAGGCCTACTTTCGTGAGCTCTTTACTGCAGAGCTAACGTGAGGGAAGAGCTGTGTGGAGGGAACCTTGATGTTCTGGGCAGTGTGGGAGCCCCAGGCATACACGTGCACCCAGCGGCCATTGCCCGTGAAAACTGACTTCCCAACTAGCAATTCCCAGCCCGATGTGACTTTCAGCCAGAAGGAGGACGGGTAGGCTCTCTTCCTTGGAGGGAGTAATGGCATCCCCAGAGAGAGTGTTTTCATGCCTTCAGCGTGCAGGCAACGTGGTGCTCTTGAGAGGCCCGACCCATAGGGCTGCGAGCAGGGCCTCACTTCCCGAGTCAAGAAAGGCCTAGTCTCGCGAGCTCCCTCCTGCAGAGCACACGTGACGGAAGAGCTGTGTGGAGGGAGCCTTGATGTTCCCGGGCAGTGTGGGAGGCCTAGCTGTAAACGTGCTGCCAGCGACCATGGTCCCTGAAAACGGACTTCCCAACTAACACTTCCCAGCCCAAGGTGACTGTCAGCTTGAAGGCGGCCGAGCAGACGGTCTTCCTTGGACGGAGAAAAGGCAGCCCCAGAGACTGGGTTTTTAGGCCTCGTTCGCACAGCAAGTGTGGGGCGCTGCAGACGCCAGTACAAGAGGCCTGCAAACAGGTCCTCACTTCCCGAGCCAAGAAAGGCCTAGTTTCGCGATCTCTCTCCTGCAGAGCTAACGTGAGGGAAGAGCTGTGTGGAGGGAACCTTGATGTTCTGGGCAGTGTGGGAGCCCTAGGCATACACGTGCACCCAGCGGCCATTGCCCCTGCAAACTGACTTCCCAGGTAGCACTTCCCAGCACAATGTGACTTTCAGCTTGAAGGCGGCAAAGCAGGCGGTGTTCCTTGGAGGGAGGAAAGGCAGAACCAGAGACTGTGTTTTTAGGCCTCCCTCGCACAGCAAGTGTTGGGCTCTGCAGACGCCCGTAAAAGAGGACTGCAACCAGGTCCTCACTTCCCGAGCCAAGAAAGGCCTACTTTTGCGAGCTCTCTCCTGCAGAGCTTACGTGACGGAAGAGCTGTGGGGAGGGAGGCTTGATGTTCTTGGGCAGTGTGGGAAGCCTAGCTGTAAACGTGCTGCCAGCGACCATGGTCCCTGAAAACGGACTTCCCAACTAACACTTCCCAGCCCAAGGTGACTGTCAGCTTGAAGGCGGCCGAGCAGACGGTCTTCCTTGGACGGAGAAAATGCAGCCCCAGAGACTGGGTTTTTAGGCCTCGTTCGCACAGCAAGTGTGGGGCTCTGCAGACGCCAGTACAAGAGGACTGCAAACAGGTCCTCACTTCCCGAGCCAAGAAAGGCCTACTTTTGCGAGCTCTCTCCTGCTGAGCAAACGTGACAGAAGGGCTGTGTGGAGGGAACCTTGATGTTCTGGGCAGTGTGGGAGCCCTAGGCATACACGTGCACCCAGCGGCCATTGCCCGTGAAAACTGACTTCCCAACTAGCACTTCCCAGCCCGATGTGACTTTCAGCCAGAAGGCTGCCGGGTAGGCTCTCTTCCTTGGAGGGAGGAAAGGCAGCCCCTGAGAGAGCGTTTTCATGCCCCCCTCATGCAGGCATCGTGGGGCTCTTGAGAGGCCCGACCCATAGTGCTGAGAGCAGGTCCTCATTTCCGAGTCAAGAAAGGCATAGTCTCGCGAGCTCTCTCCTGCTGAGCAAACGTGACGGAAGGGCTGTGTGGAGGGAACCTTGATGTTCTGGGCAGTGTGGGAGCCCTAGGCATACACGTGCACCCAGCGGCCATTGCCCCTGAAAACTGACTTCCCTACTAGCATTTCTCAGGCCAATGTGACTGTCAGCTTGAAGGCGGCCAAGCAGGCTGCCTTCCTTGGAGGGAGGAAAGGCAGCCCCAGATATTGTGTTTGTATGCCTCCCTCGCACAGCAAGTGTGGGGCTCGGCAGACGCGAGTACAAGAGGCCTGCAAACAGGTCCTCACTTCCCGAGCCAGGAAAGGCCTACTTTCGCGAGCTCTCTCCTGCTGAGCAAACGTGACGGAAGGGCTGTGTGGAGGGAGCCTTGGTGTTCCCGGGAAGTGTGGGAGGCCTAGCTGTAAACATGCAGCCGGGGCCATGGCCCCTGCAAACTGACTTCCCAGGTAGCACTTCCCAGCCCAATGTGACTGTCAGCTTGAAGGCGGCCGAGCAGGCTGTCTTCCTTGGAGGGAGGAAAGGCAGCCTCAGAGACTGTGTTTTTATGCCTCCCTCGCACAGCAAGTGTGGGGTTCTACCGACGCCAGTACAAGAGGCCTGCAAACAGGTCCTCACTTTCCGAGCCAGGAAAGGCCTAGTTACGTGAGCTCTCTCCTGCCGAGCTAAGGTGACGTAAGATCTGTGTGGAGGGAACCTTGATGTTCTCGGCAGTGTGGGAGCACTAAGCATACACGTGCACCCTGCGGCCATTGCCCCTGAAAACAGTCTTCCCAAATAGCACTTCCAAGCGCGATGTGACTTTCAGCCACAAGGCGGCCTGGTAAGCTCTCTTCCTTGGAGGGAGGAAAGGCAGCCCCAGAGAGAGCGTTTTCATGCCTCCGGCGCGCAGGCAACGTGGGGCTCTTGAGAGGCCCGACCCATAGTGCTGCCAGCAGGTCATCATTTCCCGAGTCAAGAAAGGCCTAGTCTCGGGAGCTCTCTCCTGCTGAGCAAGCATGACGGAAGGGCTGTGAGGAGGGAGCCTTGATGTTCTGGGCAGTGTGGGAGTCGTAGGCATACACGTGCACCCAGCGGCCATTGGCCCTGTAAACTGACTTCCGAACTAGCACTTCTCAGATCAATGTGACTGTCAGCTTGAAAGCGGCCGAGCAGGCTGTCTTACTTGGAGGGAGGAAAGGCGGCCCCAGATACTGTGTTTGTATGCCTCCCTCGCACAGCAAGTGTGGGGCTCGGCAGACGCGAGTACAAGAGGCCTGCAAACAGGTCCTCACTTCCCGAGCCAGGAAAGGCCTACTTTCGCGAGCTCTCTCCTGCTGAGCAAACGTGACGGAAGGGCTGTGTGGAGGGAGCCTTGATGTTCCCGGGCAGTGTGGGAAGCCTAGCTGTAAACGTGCAGCCAGCGGCGATGGCCCCTGAAAACTGACTTCCCAGGTAGCAATTCCCAGCCCAAGGTGCCTGTCAGATTGAAGGCGGCCGAGCAGGCTGTCATCCTTGGAGGGAGGAAAGGAAGCCCCAGAGATTGGGTTTTTACGCCTCGCTCGCACAGCAAGTGTGGGGCTCTGCAGACGCCCGTAAAAGAGGACAGCAAACAGGTCCTCACTTCCCGAGCCAAGAAAGGCCTACTTTTGCGAGCTCTCTCCTGAAGAGCTTACGTGACGGAAGAGCTGTGGGGAGGGAGGCTTGATGTTCCCGGGCAGTGTGGGAAGCCTAGCTGTAAACGTGCAGCCAGCGGCGATGGCCCCTGCAAACTGACTTCCCAGGTAGCACTTCCCAGCACAATGTGACTGTCAGCTTGAAGGCGGCCGAGCAGGCCGTCTTCCTTGGAGGGAGAAAAGGCAGCCCCAAAGACTGGGTTTTTAGGCCTCTCTCGCACAGCAAGTGTGGGGCTCTGCAGACGCCAGTACAAGAAGCCTGCAAACAGGTCCTCACTTCCCCAGCCAAGAAAGGCCCACTTTCGCGAGCTCTCTCCTGCTGAGCAAACGTGACAGAAGGGCTGTGTGGAGGGAACCTTGATGTTCTGGGCAGTGTGGGAGCCCTAGGCATACACGTGCACCCAGCGACATTGCCCGTGAAAACTGACTTCCCAACTAGCACTTCCCAGCCCGATGTGACTTTCAGGCAGAAGGCGGCCGGGTAGGCTCTCTTCCTTGGAGGGAGGAAAGGCAGCCCCTGAGAGAGCGTTTTCATGCCCCCCGCATGCAGGCATCGTGGGGCTCTTGAGAGGCCCGACCCTTAGTGCTGAGAGCAGGTCCTCATTTCCGAGTCAAGAAAGGCATAGTCTCGCGAGCTCTCTCCTGCTGAGCAAACGTGAAGGAAGGGCTGTGTGGAGGGAACCTTGATGTTCTAGGCAGTGTGGGAGCCCTAGGCATACACGTGCACCCTTCGGCCATTGGCCCTGTAAACTGACTTCCGAACTAGCACTTCTCAGATCAATGTGACTGTCAGCTTGAAAGCGGCCGAGCAGGCTGTCTTACTTGGAGGGAGGAAAGGCAGCCCCAGATACTGTGTTTGTAGGCCTCCCTCGCACAGCAAGTGTGGGGCTCGGCAGACGCGAGTACAAGAGGCCTGCAAACAGGTCCTCACTTCCCGAGCCAGGAAAGGCCTACTTTCGCGAGCTCTCTCCTGCTGAGCAAACGTGACGGAAGGGCTGTGTGGAGGGAGCCTTGATGTTCCCGGGCAGTGTGGGAAGCATAGCTGTACACGTGCAGCCAGCGGCGATGGCCCCTGCAAACTGACTTCCCAGGTAGCACTTCCCAGCCCTATGTGACTGTCAGCTTGAAGGCGGCCGAGCAGGCTGTCTTCCTTGGAGGGAGGAAAGGCAGCCCCAGAGACTGTGTTTTTATGCCTCCCTCGCACAGCAAGTGTGGGGTTCTACCGACGCCAGTACAAGAGGCCTGCAAACAGGTCCTCACTTCCCGAGCCAGGAAAGGCCTAGTTACGTGAGCTCTCTCCTGCCGAGCTAAGGTGACGTAAGATCTGTGTGGAGGGAACCTTGATGTTCTGGGCAGTGTGGGAGTCCTAGGCATACACGTGCACCCTGCGGCCATTGGCCCTGTAAACTGACTTCCGAACTAGCACTTCTCAGATCAATGTGACTGTCAGCTTGAAAGCGGCCGAGCAGGCTGTCTTACTTGGAGGGAGGAAAGGCAGCCCCAGATACTGTGTTTGTATGCCTCCCTCGCACAGCAAGTGTGGGGCTCGGCAGACGCGAGTACAAGAGGCCTGCAAACAGGTCCTCACTTCCCGAGCCAGGAAAGGCCTACTTTCGCGAGCTCTCTCCTGCTGAGCAAACGTGACGGAAGGGCTGTGTGGAGGGAGCCTTGATGTTCCCGGGCAGTGTGGGAAGCATAGCTGTACACGTGCAGCCAGCGGCGATGGCCCCTGCAAACTGACTTCCCAGGTAGCACTTCCCAGCACAATGTGACTGTCAGCTTGAAGGCGGCCGAGCAGGCTGTCTTCCTTGGAGGGAGAAAAGGCAGCCCCAGAGACTGGGTTTTTAGGCCTCGTTCGCACAGCAGTGTGGGGCGCTGCAGACGCCAGTACAAGAGGCCTGCAAAACAGGTCCTCACTTCCCGAGCCAGGAAAGGCCTAGTCTCGAGAGCTCTCTCCTGCAGAGCTAACGTGACGGAAGAGCTGTTTGGGGGGAGCCTTGATGTTCCCGGGCAGTGTGGGAAACCTAGCTGTAAACGTGCAGCCAGCGGCCATGGCCCCTGCAAACTTTCTTCCCAGGTAGCACTTCCCAGCACAATGTGACTGTCAGCTTAAAGGCGGCCGAGCAGCCTGTCTTCCTTGAAAGGAGGAAAGGCAGCCCCAAAGACTAGGTTTTTAGGCCTCACTCGCACAGCAGGTGTTGGGCTCTGCAGATGCCAGTACAAGAGGCCTGCAAACAGGTCCTCACTTCCCGAGCCAAGAACGGCCTAGTTTCGCGATCTCTCTCCTGCCGAGCTAACGTGAGGGAAGAGCTGTGTGGAGGGAACCTTGATGTTCTGGGCAGTGTGGGAGCCCTAGGCATACACGTGCACCCAGCGGCCATTGCCCCTGCAAACTGACTTCCCAGGTAGCACTTCCCAGCCCGATGTGACTTTCAGCCAGAAGGCGGCCGGGTAGGCTCTCTTCCTTGGAGGGAGGAAAGGCAGCCCCTGAGAGAGCGTTTTCATGCCCCCCGCATGCAGGCATCGTGGGGCTCTTGAGAGGCCCGACCCATAGTGCTGAGAGCAGGTCCTCATTTCCGAGTCAAGAAAGGCATAGTCTCGCGAGCTCTCTCCTGCTGAGCAAACGTGACGGAAGGGCTGTGTGGAGGGAACCTTGATGTTCTGGGCAGTGTGGGAGCCCTAGGCATACACGTGCACCCAGCGGCCATTGCCCCTGAAAACTGACTTCCCTACTAGCATTTCTCAGGCCAATGTGACTGTCAGCTTGAAGGCGGCCAAGCAGGCTGCCTTCCTTGGAGGGAGGAAAGGCAGCCCCAGAGAGAACGTTTTCATGCCTCCCGCGCGCTGGCAACATGGGGCTCTTGAGTTGCCCGACCCATAGGGATTCCAGCAGGGCCTCACTTCCCGAGCCAAGAAAGGCCTAGTCTCGCGAGCTCTCTCCTGCAGAACAAACTTGTTGGAAGAGCTGTGTCGAGGGAGCCTTGGTGTTCCCGGGAAGTGTGGGAGGCCTAGCTGTAAACATGCAGCCGGGGCCATGGCCCCTGCAAACTGACTTCCCAGGTAGCACTTCCCAGCCCAATGTGACTGTCAGCTTGAAGGCGGCCGAGCAGGTTGTCTTCCTTGGAGGGAGGAAAGGCAGCCCCAGAGACTGTGTTTTTATGCCTCCCTCGCACAGCAAGTGTGGGGCTCTGCCGACGCCAGTACAAGAGGCCTACAAACAGGTCCTCACTTTCCAAGCCAAGAAAGGCCTAGTTTCCCGATCTCTCTCCTGGAGAGCTAACGTGACGGAAGAGCTGTGTGGAGGGAACCTTGATGTTCTGGGCAGTGTGGGAGCCCTAGGCATACACGTGCACCCAGCGTCCTTTGGCCCTGAAAAATGACTTCCCAAATAGCACTTCTCAGACCAATGTGACTGTCAGCTTGAAGGCGGCCAAGCAGGATGTCTTCCTTGGAGGGTGGAATGGCAGCCCCAGAGAGAGTGTTTTCATGCCTTCAGCGCGCAGGTAACGTGGGGCTCTTGAGAGGCACGACCCGTAGGGCTGCGAGCAGGGCCTCACTTCCCGAGTCAAGAAAGGCCTAGTCTCGCGAGTTCTCTCCTGCAGAGCAAACGTGACGGAAGAGCTGTGTGGAGGGAGCCTTGATGTTCCCGGGCACTGTGGGAGGCCTAGCTGTAAACGTGCTGCCAGCGACCATGGTCCCTGAAAACTGACTTCCCAACTAACACTTCCCAGCCCAAGGTGACTGTCAGCTTGAAGGCGGCCGAGCAGACGGTCTTCCTTGGACGGAGAAAAGGCAGCCCCAGAGACTGGGTTTTTAGGCCTCGTTCGTACAGCAAGGGTGGGGCGCTGCAGACGCCAGTACAAGAGGCCTGCAAACAGGTCCTCACTTCCCGAGCCAGGAAAGGCATACTTTCGCGATCTCTCTCCTGCAGAGCTAACGTGAGGGAAGAGCTGTGTGGAGGGAACCTTGATGTTCTGGGCAGTGTGGGAGCCCTAGGCATACACGTGCACCCAGCGGCCATTGCCCCTGCAAACTGACTTCCCAGGTAGCACTTCCCAGCACAATGTGACTTTCAGCTTGAAGGCGGCAAAGCAGGCGGTGTTCCTTGGAGGGAGGAAAGGCAGAACCAGAGACTGTGTTTTTAGGCCTCCCTCGCACAGCAAGTGTTGGGCTCTGCAGACGCCCGTACAAGAGGACTGCAACCAGGTCCTCACTTCCCGAGCCAAGAAAGGCCTACTTTCGTGAGCTCTTTACTGCAGAGCTAACGTGAGGGAAGAGCTGTGTGGAGGGAACCTTGATGTTCTGGGCAGTGTGGGAGCCCCAGGCATACACGTGCACCCAGCGGCCATTGCCCGTGAAAACTGACTTCCCAACTAGCAATTCCCAGCCCGATGTGACTTTCAGCCAGAAGGAGGACGGGTAGGCTCTCTTCCTTGGAGGGAGTAATGGCATCCCCAGAGAGAGTGTTTTCATGCCTTCAGCGTGCAGGCAACGTGGTGCTCTTGAGAGGCCCGACCCATAGGGCTGCGAGCAGGGCCTCACTTCCCGAGTCAAGAAAGGCCTAGTCTCGTGAGCTCCCTCCTGCAGAGCACACGTGACGGAAGAGCTGTGTGGAGGGAGCCTTGATGTTCCCGGGCAGTGTGGGAGGCCTAGCTGTAAACGTGCTGCCAGCGACCATGGTCCCTGAAAACGGACTTCCCAACTAACACTTCCCAGCCCAAGGTGACTGTCAGCTTGAAGGCGGCCGAGCAGACGGTCTTCCTTGGACGGAGAAAAGGCAGCCCCAGAGACTGGGTTTTTAGGCCTCGTTCGCACAGCAAGTGTGGGGCGCTGCAGACGCCAGTACAAGAGGCCTGCAAACAGGTCCTCACTTCCCGAGCCAAGAAAGGCCTAGTTTCGCGATCTCTCTCCTGCAGAGCTAACGTGAGGGAAGAGCTGTGTGGAGGGAACATTGATGTTCTGGGCAGTGTGGGAGCCCTAGGCATACACGTGCACCCAGCGGCCATTGCCCCTGCAAACTGATTTCCCAGGTAGCACTTCCCAGCACAATGTGACTTTCAGCTTGAAGGCGGCAAAGCAGGCGGTGTTCCTTGGAGGGAGGAAAGGCAGAACCAGAGACTGTGTTTTTAGGCCTCCCTCGCACAGCAAGTGTTGGGCTCTGCAGACTCCCGTAAAAGAGGACTGCAAACAGGTCCTCACTTCCCGAGCCAAGAAAGGCCTACTTTTGCGAGCTCTCTCCTGCAGAGCTTACGTGACGGAAGAGCTGTGGGGAGGGAGGCTTGATGTTCTTGGGCAGTGTGGGAAGCCTAGCTGTAAACGTGCTGCCAGCGACCATGGTCACTGAAAACGGACTTCCCAACTAACACTTCCCAGCCCAAGGTGACTGTCAGCTTGAAGGCGGCCGAGCAGACGGTCTTCCTTGGACGGAGAAAATGCAGCCCCAGAGACTGGGTTTTTAGGCCTCGTTCGCACAGCAAGTGTGGGGCTCTGCAGACGCCAGTACAAGAAGCCTGCAAACAGGTCCTCACTTCCCCAGCCAAGAAAGGCCCACTTTCGCGAGCTCTGTCCTGCTGAGCAAACGTGACAGAAGGGCTGTGTGGAGGGAACCTTGATGTTCTGGGCAGTGTGGGAGCCCTAGGCATACACGTGCACCCAGCGGCCATTGCCCGTGAAAACTGACTTCCCAACTAGCACTTCCCAGCCCGATGTGACTTTCAGCCAGAAGGCGGCCGGGTAGGCTCTCTTCCTTGGAGGGAGGAAAGGCAGCCCCTGAGAGAGCGTTTTCATGCCCCCCGCATGCAGGCATCGTGGGGCTCTTGAGAGGCCCGACCCATAGTGCTGAGAGCAGGTCCTCATTTCCGAGTCAAGAAAGGCATAGTCTCGCGAGCTCTCTCCTGCTGAGCAAACGTGACGGAAGGGCTGTGTGGAGGGAACCTTGATGTTCTGGGCAGTGTGGGAGCCCTAGGCATACACGTGCACCCAGCGGCCATTGCCCCTGAAAACTGACTTCCCTACTAGCATTTCTCAGGCCAATGTGACTGTCAGCTTGAAGGCGGCCAAGCAGGCTGCCTTCCTTGGAGGGAGGAAAGGCAGCCCCAGAGAGAACGTTTTCATGCCTCCCGCGCGCTGGCAACATGGGGCTCTTGAGTTGCCCGACCCATAGGGATTCCAGCAGGGCCTCACTTCCCGAGCCAAGAAAGGCCTAGTCTCGCGAGCTCTCTCCTGCAGAACAAACTTGTTGGAAGAGCTGTGTCGAGGGAGCCTTGGTGTTCCCGGGAAGTGTGGGAGGCCTAGCTGAAAACATGCAGCCGGGGCCATGGCCCCTGCAAACTGACTTCCCAGGTAGCACTTCCCAGCCCAATGTGACTGTCAGCTTGAAGGCGGCCGAGCAGGTTGTCTTCCTTGGAGGGAGGAAAGGCAGCCCCAGAGACTGTGTTTTTATGCCTCCCTCGCACAGCAAGTGTGGGGCTCTGCCGACGCCAGTACAAGAGGCCTACAAACAGGTCCTCACTTTCCAAACCAAGAAAGGCCTAGTTTCCCGATCTCTCTCCTGGAGAGCTAACGTGACGGAAGAGCTGTGTGGAGGGAACCTTGATGTTCTGGGCAGTGTGGGAGCCCTAGGCATACACGTGCACCCAGCGTCCATTGGCCCTGAAAAATGACTTCCCAAATAGCACTTCTCAGACCAATGTGAGTGTCAGCTTGAAGGCGGCCGAGCAGGATGTCTTCCTTGGAGGGTGGAATGGCAGCCCCAGAGAGAGTGTTTTCATGCCTTCAGCGCGCAGGTAACGTGGGGCTCTTGAGAGGCACGACCCGTAGGGCTGCGAGCAGGGCCTCACTTCCCGAGTCAAGAAAGGCCTAGTCTCGCGAGTTCTCTCCTGCAGAGCAAACGTGACGGAAGAGCTGTGTGCAGGGAGCCTTGATGTTCCCGGGCAGTGTGGGAGGCCTAGCTGTAAACGTGCTGCCAGCGACCATGGTCCCTGAAAACTGACTTCCCAACTAACACTTCCCAGCCCAAGGTGACTGTCAGCTTGAAGGCGGCCAAGCAGGCGGTCTTCCTTGGAGGGAGGAAAGGCAGGCCCAGAGATTGGGTTTTTAGGCCTCGCTCGCACAGCAAGTGTGGGGCTCTGCAGACGCCCATACAAGAGGCCTGCAAACAGGTCCTCACTTCCCGAGCCAGGAAAGGCCTACTTTCGCGAGCTCTCTCCTGCTGAGCAAGCGTGACGGAAGGGCTGTGGGGAGGGAGGCTTGATGTTCCCGGGCAGTGTGGGAAGCCTAGCTGTAAACGTGCAGCCAGCGGCGATGGCCCCTGCAAACTGACTTCCCAGGTAGCACTTCCCAGCACAATGTGACTGTCAGCTTGAAGGCGGCCGAGCAGGCCGTCTTCCTTGGAGGGAGAAAAGGCAGCCCCAAAGACTGGGTTTTTAGGCCTCTCTCGCACAGCAAGTGTGGGGCTCTGCAGACGCCAGTACAAGAAGCCTGCAAACAGGTCCTCACTTCCCCAGCCAAGAAAGGCCCACTTTCGCGAGCTCTCTCCTGCTGAGCAAACGTGACAGAAGGGCTGTGTGGAGGGAACCTTGATGTTCTGGGCAGTGTGGGAGCCCTAGGCATACACGTGCACCCAGCGGCCATTGCCCGTGAAAACTGACTTCCCAACTAGCACTTCCCAGCCCGATGTGACTTTCAGCCAGAAGGCGGCCGGGTAGGCTCTCTTCCTTGGAGGGAGGAAAGGCAGCCCCTGAGAGAGCGTTTTCATGCCCCCCGCATGCAGGCATCGTGGGGCTCTTGAGAGGCCCGACCCATAGTGCTGAGAGCAGGTCCTCATTTCCGAGTCAAGAAAGGCATAGTCTCGCGAGCTCTCTCCTGCTGAGCAAACGTGACGGAAGGGCTGTGTGGAGGGAACCTTGATGTTCTGGGCAGTGTGGGAGCCCTAGGCATACACGTGCACCCAGCGGCCATTGCCCCTGAAAACTGACTTCCCTACTAGCATTTCTCAGGCCAATGTGACTGTCAGCTTGAAGGCGGCCAAGCAGGCTGCCTTCCTTGGAGGGAGGAAAGGCAGCCCCAGAGAGAACGTTTTCATGCCTCCCGCGCGCTGGCAACATGGGGCTCTTGAGTTGCCCGACCCATAGGGATTCCAGCAGGGCCTCACTTCCCAAGCCAAGAAAGGCCTCGTCTCGCGAGCTCTCTCCTGCAGAACAAACTTGTTGGAAGAGCTGTGTCGAGGGAGCCTTGGTGTTCCCGGGAAGTGTGGGAGGCCTAGCTGTAAACATGCAGCCGGGGCCATGGCCCCTGCAAACTGACTTCCCAGGTAGCACTTCCCAGCCCAATGTGACTGTCAGCTTGAAGGCGGCCGAGCAGGTTGTCTTCCTTGGAGGGAGGAAAGGCAGCCCCAGAGACTGTGTTTTTATGCCTCCCTCGCACAGCAAGTGTGGGGCTCTGCCGACGCCAGTACAAGAGGCCTACAAACAGGTCCTCACTTTCCAAACCAAGAAAGGCCTAGTTTCCCGATCTCTCTCCTGGAGAGCTAACGTGACGGAAGAGCTGTGTGGAGGGAACCTTGATGTTCTGGGCAGTGTGGGAGCCCTAGGCATACACGTGCACCCAGCGTCCATTGGCCCTGAAAAATGACTTCCCAATTAGCACTTCTCAGACCAATGTGAGTGTCAGCTTGAAGGCGGCCGAGCAGACGGTCTTCCTTGGACGGAGAAAAGGCAGCCCCAGAGATTGGGTTTTTAGGCCTCGCTCGCACAGCAAGTGTGGGGCTCTGCAGACGCCCATACAAGAGGCCTGCAAACAGGTCCTCACTTCCCGAGTCAAGAAAGGCCTACTTTCGCGAGCTCTCTCCTGCTGAGCAAGCGTGACGGAAGGGCTGTGTGGAGGGAGCGTTGATGTTCTGGGCAGTGTGGGAGTCCTAGGCTTACACGTGCACCAAGCGGCCATTGGCCCTGTAAACTGACTTCCGAACTAGCACTTCTCAGATCAATGTGACTGTCAGCTTGAAAGCGGCCGAGCAGGCTGTCTTACTTGGAGGGAGGAAAGGCAGCCCCAGATACTGTGTTTGTATGCCTCCCTCGCACAGCCAGTGTGGGGCTCGGCAGACGCGAGTACAAGAGGCCTGCAAACAGGTCCTCACTTCCCGAGCCAGGAAAGGCCTACTTTCGCGAGCTCTCTCCTGCTGAGCAAACGTGACGGAAGGGCTGTGTGGAGGGAGCCTTGATGTTCCCAGGCAGTGTGGGAAGCCTAGCTGTAAACGTGCAGCCAGCGGCCATGGCCCCTGCAAACTTTCTTCCCAGGTAGCACTTCCCAGCACAATGTGACTGTCAGCTTGAAGGCGGCCGAGCAGCCTGTCTTCATTGGAGGGAGGAAAGGCAGCACCAAAGACTAGGTTTTTAGGCCTCGCTCGCACAGCAGGTGTTGGGCTCTGCAGATGCCAGTACAAGAGGCCTGCAAACAGGTCCTCACTTCCCGAGCCAAGAAAGGCCTAGTTTCGCGATCTCTCTCCTGCAGAGCTAACGTGAGGGAAGAGCTGTGTGGAGGGAACCTTGATGTTCTGGGCAGTGTGGGAGCCCTAGGCATACACGTGCACCCAGCGGCCATTGCCCCTGCAAACTGACTTCCCAGGTAGCACTTCCCAGCACAATGTGACTTTCAGCTTGAAGGCGGCAAAGCAGGCGGTGTTCCTTGGAGGGAGGAAAGGCAGACCCACAGACTGTGTTTTTAGGCCTCCCTCGCACAGCAAGTGTTGGGCTCTGCAGACGCCCGAACAAGAGGACTGCAAACAGGTCCTCACTTCCCGAGCCAAGAAAGGCCTAGTTTCGTGAGCTCTTTACTGCAGAGCTAACGTGAGGGAAGAGCTGTGTGGAGGGAACCTTGATGTTCTGGGCAGTGTGGGAGCCCCAGGCATACACGTGCACCCAGCGGCCATTGCCCGTGAAAACTGACTTCCCAACTAGCACTTCCCAGCCCGATGTGACTTTCAGCCAGAAGGAGGCCGGGTAGGCTCTCTTCCTTGGAGGGAGTAATGGCATCCCCAGAGAGAGTGTTTTCATGCCTTCAGCGTGCAGGCAACGTGGTGCTCTTGAGAGGCCCGACACATAGGACTGCGAGCAGGGCCTCACTTCCCGAGTCAAGAAAGGCCTAGTCACGCGAGCTCCCTCCTGCAGAGCACACGTGACGGAAGAGCTGTGTGGAGGGAGCCTTGATGTTCCCGGGCAGTGTGGGAGGCCTAGCTGTAAACGTGCAGCCAGCGGCCATGGTCCCTGAAAACTGACTTCGCAACTAACACTTCTCAGACCAATGTGACTGTCACCTTGAAGGCCGCCGAGCAGGCTGTCTTCCTTGGAGGGAGGAAAGGCAGCCCCAGAGATTGGGTTTTTACGCCTCGCTCACACAGCAAGTGTGGGGCTCTGCAGACGCCCGTAAAAGAGGACTGCAAACAGGTCCTCACTTCCCGAGCCAAGAAAGGCCTACTTTTGCGAGCTCTCTCCTGCAGAGCTTACGTGACGGAAGAGCTGTGCGGAGGGAGGCTTGATGTTCCCGGGCAGTGTGGGAAGCCTAGCTGTAAACGTGCAGCCAGCGGCGATGGCCCCTGCAAACTGACTTCCCAGGTAGCACTTCCCAGCACAATGTGACTGTCAGCTTGAAGGCGGCCGAGCAGGCTGTCTTCCTTGGAGGGAGAAAAGGCAGCCCCAAAGACTGGGTGTTTAGGCCTCTCTCGCACAGCAAGTGTGGGGCTCTGCAGACGCCAGTACAAGAAGCCTGCAAACAGGTCCTCACTTCCCCAGCCAAGAAAGGCCCACTTTCGCGAGCTCTCTCCTGCTGAGCAAACGTGACAGAAGGGCTGTGTGGAGGGAACCTTGATGTTCTGGGCAGTGTGGGAGTCCTAGGCATACACGTGCACCCAGCGGCCATTGCCCGTGAAAACTGACTTCCCAACTAGCACTTCCCAGCCCGATGTGACTTTCAGCCAGAAGGCGGCCGGGTAGGCTCTCTTCCTTGGAGGGAGGAAAGGCAGCCCCAGAGAGAGCGTTTTCATGCCTCCGGCGCGCAGGCAACGTGGGGCTCTTGAGAGGCCCGACCCATAGTGCTGCCAGTAGGTCATCATTTCCCGAGTCAAGAAAGGCCTAGTCTCGGGAGCTCTCTCCTGCTGAGCAAGCATGACGGAAGGGCTGTGAGGAGGGAGCCTTGATGTTCTGGGCAGTGTGGGAGTCGTAGGCATACACGTGCACCCAGCGGCCATTGGCCCTGTAAACTGACTTCCGAACTAGCACTTCTCAGATCAATGTGACTGTCAGCTTGAAAGCGGCTGAGCAGGCTGTCTTACTTGGAGGGAGGAAAGGCAGCCCCAGATACTGTGTTTGTATGCCTCCCTCGCACAGCCAGTGTGGGGCTCGGCAGACGCGAATACAAGAGGCCTGCAAACAGGTCCTCACTTCCCGAGCCAGGAAAGGCCTACTTTCGCGAGCTCTCTACTGCTGAGCAAACGTGACAGAAGGGCTGTGTGGAGGGAACCTTGATGTTCTGGGCAGTGTGGGAGTCCTAGGCATACACGTGCACCCTTCGGCCATTGGCCCTGTAAACTGACTTCCGAACTAGCACTTCTCAGATCAATGTGACTGTCAGCTTGAAAGCGGCCGAGCAGGCTGTCTTACTTGGAGGGAGGAAAGGCAGCCCCAGATACTGTGTTTGTATGCCTCCCTCGCACAGCAAGTGTGGGGCTCGGCAGACGCGAGTACAAGAGGCCTGCAAACAGGTCCTCACTTCACGAGCCAGGAAAGGCCTACTTTCGCGAGCTCTCTCCTTGCTGAGCAAACGTGACGGAAGGGCTGTGTGGAGGGAGCCTTGATGTTCCCGGGCAGTGTGGGAAGCCTAGCTGTAAACGTGCAGCCAGCGGCGATGGCCCCTGAAAACTGACTTCCCAGGTAGCAATTCCCAGCCCAAGGTGACTGTCAGCTTGAAGGCGGCCGAGCAGGCTGTCATCCTTGGAGGGAGGAAAGGAAGCCCCAGAGATTGGGTTTTTATGCCTCCCTCGCACAGCAAGTGTGGGGCTCTGCCGACGCCAGTACAAGAGGCCTACAAACAGGTCCTCACTTTCCAAACCAAGAAAGGCCTAGTTTCCCGATCTCTCTCCTGGAGAGCTAACGTGACGGAAGAGCTGTGTGGAGGGAACCTTGATGTTCTGGGCAGTGTGGGAGCCCTAGGCATACACGTGCACCCAGCGTCCATTGGCCCTGAAAAATGACTTCCCAAATAGCACTTCTCAGACCAATGTGACTGTCAGCTTGAAGGCGGCCGAGCAGGATGTCTTCCTTGGAGGGTGGAATGGCAGCCCCAGAGAGAGTGTTTTCATGCCTTCAGCGCGCAGGTAACGTGGGGCTCTTGAGAGGCACGACCCGTAGGGCTGCGAGCAGGGCCTCACTTCCCGAGTCAAGAAAGGCCTAGTCTCGCGAGTTCTCTCCTGCAGAGCAAACGTGACGGAAGAGCTTTGTGGAGGGAGCCTTGATGTTCCCGGGCAGTGTGGGAGGCCTAGCTGTAAACGTGCTGCCAGCGACCATGGTCCCTGAAAACTGACTTCCCAACTAACACTTCCCAGCCCAAGGTGACTGTCAGCTTGAAGGCGGCCGAGCAGACGGTCTTCCTTGGACGGAGAAAAGGCAGCCCCAGAGACTGGGTTTTTAGGCCTCGTTCGCACAGCAAGTGTGGGGCGCTGCAGACGCCAGTACAAGAGGCCTGCAGACAGGTCCTCACTTCCCGAGCCAGGAAACGCCTAGTCTCGAGAGCTCTCTCCTGCAGAGCTAACGTGACGGAAGAGCTGTTTGGGGGGAGCCTTGATGTTCCCGGGCAGTGTGGGAAGCCTAGCTGTAAACGTGCAGCCTGCGGCCATGGCCCCTGCAAACTTTCTTCCCAGGTAGCACTTCCCAGCACAATGTGACTGTCAGCTTGAAGGCGGCCGAGCAGCCTGTCTTCCTTGGAGGGAGGAAAGGCAGCCCCAAAGACTAGGTTTTTAGGCCTCGCTCGCACAGCAGGTGTTGGGCTCTGCAGATGCCAGTACAAGAGGCCTGCAAACAGGTCCTCACTTCCCGAGCCAAGAAAGGCCTAGTTTCGCGATCTCTCTCCTGCAGAGCTAACGTGAGGGAAGAGCTGTGTGGAGGGAACCTTGATGTTCTGGGCAGTGTGGGAGCCCTAGGCATACACGTGCACCCAGCGGCCATTGCCCCTGCAAACTGACTTCCCAGGTAGCACTTCCCAGCACAATGTGACTTTCAGCTTGAAGGCGGCAAAGCAGGCGGTGTTCCTTGGAGGGAGGAAAGGCAGACCCACAGACTGTGTTTTTAGGCCTCCCTCGCACAGCAAGTGTTGGGCTCTGCAGACGCCCGAACAAGAGGACTGCAAACAGGTCCTGACTTCCCGAGCCAAGAAAGGCCTAGTTTCGTGAGCTCTTTACTGCAGAGCTAACGTGAGGGAAGAGCTGTGTGGAGGGAACCTTGATGTTCTCGGCAGTGTGGAGCACTAAGCATACACATGCACCCTGCGGCCATTGCCCCTGAAAACAGTCTTCCCAAATAGCACTTCCAAGCGCGATGTGACTTTCAGCCACAAGGCGGCCTGGTAGGCTCTCTTCCTTGGAGGGAGGAAAGGCAGCCCCAGAGAGAGCGTTTTCATGCCTCTGGCGCGCAGGCAACGTGGGGCTCTTGAGAGGCCCGACCCATAGTGCTGCCAGCAGGTCATCATTTCCCGAGTCAAGAAAGGCCTAGTCTCGCGAGCTCTCTCCTGCTGAGCAAGCGTGACAGAAGGGCTGTGAGGAGGGAGCCTTGATGTTCCCGGGCAGTGTGGGAGGCCTAGCTGTAAACGTGCAGCCAGCAGCAATGGCCCCTTAAAACTGACTTCGCAAATAGCACTTCCCAGCCCAAGGTGACTGTCAGCTTGAAGGCGGCCAAGCAGGCGGTCTTCCTTGGAGGGAGGAAAGGCAGGCCCAGAGATTGGGTTTTTAGGCCTCGCTCGCACAGCAAGTGTGGGGCTCTGCAGACGCCCATACAAGAGGCCTGCAAACAGGTCCTCACTTCCCGAGTCAAGAAAGGCCTACTTTCGCGAGCTCTCTCCTGCTGAGCAAGCGTGACGGAAGGGCTGTGTGGAGGGAGCGTTGATGTTCTGGGCAGTGTGGGAGTCCTAGGCTTACACGTGCACCAAGCGGCCATTGGCCCTGTAAACTGACTTCCGAACTAGCACTTCTCAGATCAATGTGACTGTCAGCTTGAAAGCGGCCGAGCAGGCTGTCTTACTTGGAGGGAGGAAAGGCAGCCCCAGATACTGTGTTTGTATGCCTCCCTCGCACAGCCAGTGTGGGGCTCGGCAGACGCGAGTACAAGAGGCCTGCAAACAGGTCCTCACTTCCCGAGCCAGGAAAGGCCTACTTTCGCGAGCTCTCTCCTGCTGAGCAAACGTGACGGAAGGGCTGTGTGGAGGGAGCCTTGATGTTCCCAGGCAGTGTGGGAAGCCTAGCTGTAAACGTGCAGCCAGCGGCCATGGCCCCTGCAAACTGACTTCCCAGGTAGCACTTCCCAGCACAATGTGGCTGTCAGCTTGAAGGCGGCCGAGCAGCCTGTCTTCATTGGAGGGAGGAAAGGCAGCCCCAAAGACTAGGTTTTTAGGCCTCGCTCGCACAGCAGGTGTTGGGCTCTGCAGATGCCAGTACAAGAGGCCTGCAAACAGGTCCTCACTTCCCGAGCCAAGAAAGGCCTAGTTTCGCGATCTCTCTCCTGCAGAGCTAACGTGAGGGAAGAGCTGTGTGGAGGGAACCTTGATGTTCTGGGCAGTGTGGGAGCCCTAGGCATACACGTGCACCCAGAGGCCATTGCCCCTGCAAACTGACTTCCCAGGTAGCACTTCCCAGCACAATGTGACTTTCAGCTTGAAGGCGGCAAAGCAGGCGGTGTTCCTTGGAGGGAGGAAAGGCAGACCCACAGACTGTGTTTTTAGGCCTCCCTCGCACAGCAAGTGTTGGGCTCTGCAGACGCCCGAACAAGAGGACTGCAAACAGGTCCTCACTTCCCGAGCCAAGAAAGGCCTAGTTTTGTGAGCTCTTTACTGCAGAGCTAATGTGAGGGAAGAGCTGTGTGGAGGGAACCTTGATGTTCTGGGCAGTGTGGGAGCCCCAGGCATACACGTGCACCCAGCGGCAATTGCCCGTGAAAACTGACTTCCCAACTAGCACTTCCCAGCCCGATGTGACTTTCAGCCAGAAGGAGGCCGGGTAGGCTCTCTTCCTTGGAGGGAGTAATGGCATCCCCAGAGAGAGTGTTTTCATGCCTTCAGCGTGCAGGCAACGTGGTGCTCTTGAGAGGCCCGACACATAGGACTGCGAGCAGGGCCTCACTTCCCGAGTCAAGAAAGGCCTAGTCACGCGAGCTCCCTCCTGCAGAGCACACGTGACGGAAGAGCTGTGTGGAGGGAGCCTTGATGTTCCCGGTCAGTGTGGGAGGCCTAGCTGTAAACGTGCAGCCAGCGGCCATGGTCCCTGAAAACTGACTTCGCAACTAACACTTCTCAGACCAATGTGACTGTCACCTTGAAGGCCGCCGAGTAGGCTGTCTTCCTTGGAGGGAGGAAAGGCAGCCCCAGAGATTGGGTTTTTAGGCCTCGCTCGCACAGCAAGTGTGGGGCTCTGCAGACGCCCATACAAGAGGCCTGCAAACAGGTCCTCACTTCCCGAGTCAAGAAAGGCCTACTTTCGCGAGCTCTCTCCTGCTGAGCAAGCGTGACGGAAGGGCTGTGTGGAGGGAGCGTTGATGTTCTGGGCAGTGTGGGAGTCCTAGGCTTACACGTGCACCAAGCGGCCATTGGCCCTGTAAACTGACTTCCGAACTAGCCCTTCTCAGATCAATGTGACTGTCAGCTTGAAAGCGGCTGAGCAGGCTGTCTTACTTGGAGGGAGGAAAGGCAGCCCCAGATACTGTGTTTGTATGCCTCCCTCGCACAGCATGTGTGGGGCTCGGCAGACGCGAGTACAAGAGGCCTGCAAACAGGTCCTCACTTCCCGAGCCAGGAAAGGCCTACTTTCGCGAGCTCTCTCCTGCTGAGCAAACGTGACAGAAGGGCTGTGTGGAGGGAACCTTGATGTTCTGGGCAGTGTGGGAGTCCTAGGCATACACGTGCACCCTTCGGCCATTGGCCCTGTAAACTGACTTCCGAACTAGCACTTCTCAGATCAATGTGACTGTCAGCTTGAAAGCGGCCGAGCAGGCTGTCTTACTTGGAGGGAGGAAAGGCAGCCCCAGATACTGTGTTTGTATGCCTCCCTCGCACAGCAAGTGTGGGGCTCGGCAGACGCGAGTACAAGAGGCCTGCAAACAGGTCCTCACTTCACGAGCCAGGAAAGGCCTACTTTCGCGAGCTCTCTCCTTTCTGAGCAAACGTGACGGAAGGGCTGTGTGGAGGGAGCCTTGATGTTCCCAGGCAGTGTGGGAAGCCTAGCTGTAAACGTGCAGGCAGCGGCGATGACCCAAGAAAACTGACTTCCCAGGTAGCAATTCCCAGCCCAAGGTGACTGTCAGCTTGAAGGCGGCCGAGCAGACTGTCATCCTTGGAGGGAGGAAAGGAAGCCCCAGAGATTGGGTTTTTATGCCTCCCTCGCACAGCAAGTGTGGGGCTCTGCCGACGCCAGTACAAGAGGCCTACAAACAGGTCCTCACTTTCCAAACCAAGAAAGGCCTAGTTTCCCGATCTCTCTCCTGGAGAGCTAACGTGACGGAAGAGCTGTGTGGAGGGAACCTTGATGTTCTGGGCAGTGTGGGAGCCCTAGGCATACACATGCACCCAGCGTCCATTGGCCCTGAAAAATGACTTCCCAAATAGCACTTCTCAGACCAATGTGACTGTCAGCTTGAAGGCGGCCGAGCAGGATGTCTTCCTTGGAGGGTGGAATGGCAGCCCCAGAGAGAGTGTTTTCATGCCTTCAGCGCGCAGGTAACGTGGGGCTCTTGAGAGGCACGACCCGTAGGGCTGCGAGCAGGGCCTCACTTCCCGAGTCAAGAAAGGCCTAGTCTCGCGAGTTCTCTCCTGCAGAGCAAACGTGACGGAAGAGCTGTGTGGAGGGAGCCTTGATGTTCCCGGGCAGTGTGGGAGGCCTAGCTGTAAACGTGCTGCCAGCGACCATGGTCCCTGAAAACTGACTTCCCAACTAACACTTCCCAGCCCAAGGTGACTGTCAGCTTGAAGGCGGCCGAGCAGACGGTCTTCCTTGGACGGAGAAAAGGCAGCCCCAGAGACTGGGTTTTTAGGCCTCGTTCGCACAGCAAGTGTGGGGCGCTGCAGACGCCAGTACAAGAGGCCTGCAGACAGGTCCTCACTTCCCGAGCCAGGAAAGGCCTAGTCTCGAGAGCTCTCTCCTGCAGAGCTAACGTGACGGAAGAGCTGTTTGGGGGGAGCCTTGATGTTCCCGGGCAGTGTGGGAAGCCTAGCTGTAAACGTGCAGCCTGCGGCCATGGCCCCTGCAAACTTTCCTCCCAGGTAGCACTTCCCAGCACAATGTGACTGTCAGCTTAAAGGCGGCCGAGCAGCCTGTCTTCCTTGGAGGGAGGAAAGGCAGCCCCAAAGACTAGGTTTTTAGGCCTCGCTCGCACAGCAGGTGTTGGGCTCTGCAGATGCCAGTACAAGAGGCCTGCAAACAGGTCCTCACTTCCCGAGCCAAGAAAGGCCTAGTTTCGCAATCTCTCTCCTGCAGAGCTAACGTGAGGGAAGAGCTGTGTGGAGGGAACCTTGATGTTCTGGGCAGTGTGGGAGCCCTAGGCATACACGTGCACCCAGCGGCCATTGCCCCTGCAAACTGACTTCCCAGGTAGCACTTCCCAGCACAATGTGACTTTCAGCTTGAAGGCGGCAAAGCAGGCGGTGTTCCTTGGAGGGAGGAAAGGCAGACCCACAGACTGTGTTTTTAGGCCTCCCTCGCACAGCAAGTGTTGGGCTCTGCAGACGCCCGAACAAGAGGACTGCAAACAGGTCCTGACTTCCCGAGCCAAGAAAGGCCTAGTTTCGTGAGCTCTTTACTGCAGAGCTAACGTGAGGGAAGAGCTGTGTGGAGGGAACCTTGATGTTCTCGGCAGTGTGGGAGCACTAAGCATACACATGCACCCTGCGGCCATTGCCCCTGAAAACAGTCTTCCCAATTAGCACTTCCAAGCGCGATGTGACTTTCAGCCACAAGGCGGCCTGGTAGGCTCTCTTCCTTGGAGGGAGGAAAGGCAGCCCCAGAGAGAGCGTTTTCATGCCTCTGGCGCGCAGGCAACGTGGGGCTCTTGAGAGGCCCGACCCATAGTGCTGCCAGCAGGTCATCATTTCCCGAGTCAAGAAAGGCCTAGTCTCGCGAGCTCTCTCCTGCTGAGCAAGCGTGACGGAAGGGCTGTGTGGAGGGAGCCTTGAAGTTCTGGGCAGTGTGGGAGTCCTAGGCTTACACGTGCACCAAGCGGCCATTGGCCCTGTAAACTGACTTCCGAACTAGCACTTCTCAGATCAATGTGACTGTCAGCTTGAAAGCGGCCGAACAGACTGTCTTACTTGGAGGGAGGAAAGGCAGCCCCAGATACTGTGTTTGTATGCCTCCCTCGCACAGCTAGTGTGGGGCTCGGCAGACGCGAGTACAAGAGGCCTGCAAACAGGTCCTCACTTCCCGAGCCAGGAAAGGCCTAGTTTCGCGAGCTCTCTCCTGCTGAGCAAACGTGACGGAAGGGCTGTGTGGAGGGAGCCTTGATGTTCCCAGGCAGTGTGGGAAGCCTAGCTGTAAACGTGCAGCCAGCGGCCATGGCCCCTGCAAACTTTCTTCCCAGGTAGCACTTCCCAGCACAATGTGACTGTCAGCTTGAAGGCGGCCGAGCAGCCTGTCTTCATTGGAGGGAGGAAAGGCAGCACCAAAGACTAGGTTTTTAGGCCTCGCTCGCACAGCAGGTGTTGGGCTCTGCAGATGCCAGTACAAGAGGCCTGCAAACAGGTCCTCACTTCCCGAGCCAAGAAAGGCCTAGTTTCGCGATCTCTCTCCTGCAGAGCTAACGTGAGGGAAGAGCTGTGTGGAGGGAACCTTGATGTTCTGGGCAGTGTGGGAGCCCTAGGCATACACGTGCACCCAGCGGCCATTGCCCCTGCAAACTGACTTCCCAGGTAGCACTTCCCAGCACAATGTGACTTTCAGCTTGAAGGCGGCAAAGCAGGCGGTGTTCCTTGGAGGGAGGAAAGGCAGACCCACAGACTGTGTTTTTAGGCCTCCCTCGCACAGCAAGTGTTGGGCTCTGCAGACGCCCGAACAAGAGGACTGCAAACAGGTCCTCACTTCCCGAGCCAAGAAAGGCCTAGTTTCGTGAGCTCTTTACTGCAGAGCTAACGTGAGGGAAGAGCTGTGTGGAGGGAACCTTGATGTTCTGGGCAGTGTGGGAGCCCCAGGCATACACGTGCACCCAGCGGCCATTGCCCGTGAAAACTGACTTCCCAACTAGCACTTCCCAGCCCGATGTGACTTTCAGCCAGAAGGAGGCCGGGTAGGCTCTCTTCCTTGGAGGGAGTAATGGCATCCCCAGAGAGAGTGTTTTCATGCCTTCAGCGTGCAGGCAACGTGGTGCTCTTGAGAGGCCCGACACATAGGACTGCGAGCAGGGCCTCACTTCCCGAGTCAAGAAAGGCCTAGTCACGCGAGCTCCCTCCTGCAGAGCACACGTGACGGAAGAGCTGTGTGGAGGGAGCCTTGATGTTCCCGGGCAGTGTGGGAGGCCTAGCTGTAAACGTGCAGCCAGCGGCCATGGTCCCTGAAAACTGACTTCGCAACTAACACTTCTCAGACCAATGTGACTGTCACCTTGAAGGCCGCCGAGCAGGCTGTCTTCCTTGGAGGGAGGAAAGGCAGCCCCAGAGATTGGGTTTTTACGCCTCGCTCGCACAGCAAGTGTGGGGCTCTGCAGACGCCCGTAAAAGAGGACTGCAAACAGGTCCTCACTTCCCGAGCCAAGAAAGGCCTACTTTTGCGAGCTCTCTCCTGCAGAGCTTACGTGACGGAAGAGCTGTGCGGAGGGAGGCTTGATGTTCCCGGGCAGTGTGGGAAGCCTAGCTGTAAACGTGCAGCCAGCGGCGATGGCCCCTGCAAACTGACTTCCCAGGTAGCACTTCCCAGCACAATGTGACTGTCAGCTTGAAGGCGGCCGAGCAGGCTGTCTTCCTTGGAGGGAGAAAAGGCAGCCCCAAAGACTGGGTGTTTAGGCCTCTCTCGCACAGCAAGTGTGGGGCTCTGCAGACGCCAGTACAAGAAGCCTGCAAACAGGTCCTCACTTCCCCAGCCAAGAAAGGCCCACTTTCGCGAGCTCTCTCCTGCTGAGCAAACGTGACAGAAGGGCTGTGTGGAGGGAACCTTGATGTTCTGGGCAGTGTGGGAGTCCTAGGCATACACGTGCACCCAGCGGCCATTGCCCGTGAAAACTGACTTCCCAACTAGCACTTCCCAGCCCGATGTGACTTTCAGCCAGAAGGCGGCCGGGTAGGCTCTCTTCCTTGGAGGGAGGAAAGGCAGCCCCAGAGAGAGCGTTTTCATGCCTCCGGCGCGCAGGCAACGTGGGGCTCTTGAGAGGCCCGACCCATAGTGCTGCCAGTAGGTCATCATTTCCCGAGTCAAGAAAGGCCTAGTCTCGGGAGCTCTCTCCTGCTGAGCAAGCATGACGGAAGGGCTGTGAGGAGGGAGCCTTGATGTTCTGGGCAGTGTGGGAGTCGTAGGCATACACGTGCACCCAGCGGCCATTGGCCCTGTAAACTGACTTCCGAACTAGCACTTCTCAGATCAATGTGACTGTCAGCTTGAAAGCGGCTGAGCAGGCTGTCTTACTTGGAGGGAGGAAAGGCAGCCCCAGATACTGTGTTTGTATGCCTCCCTCGCACAGCCAGTGTGGGGCTCGGCAGACGCGAATACAAGAGGCCTGCAAACAGGTCCTCACTTCCCGAGCCAGGAAAGGCCTACTTTCGCGAGCTCTCTACTGCTGAGCAAACGTGACAGAAGGGCTGTGTGGAGGAAACCTTGATGTTCTGGGCAGTGTGGGAGTCCTAGGCATACACGTGCACCCTTCGGCCATTGGCCCTGTAAACTGACTTCCGAACTAGCACTTCTCAGATCAATGTGACTGTCAGCTTGAAAGCGGCCGAGCAGGCTGTCTTACTTGGAGGGAGGAAAGGCAGCCCCAGATACTGTGTTTGTATGCCTCCCTCGCACAGCAAGTGTGGGGCTCGGCAGACGCGAGTACAAGAGGCCTGCAAACAGGTCCTCACTTCACGAGCCAGGAAAGGCCTACTTTCGCGAGCTCTCTCCTTGCTGAGCAAACGTGACGGAAGGGCTGTGTGGAGGGAGCCTTGATGTTCCCGGGCAGTGTGGGAAGCCTAGCTGTAAACGTGCAGCCAGCGGCGATGGCCCCTGAAAACTGACTTCCCAGGTAGCAATTCCCAGCCCAAGGTGACTGTCAGCTTGAAGGCGGCCGAGCAGGCTGTCATCCTTGGAGGGAGGAAAGGAAGCCCCAGAGATTGGGTTTTTATGCCTCCCTCGCACAGCAAGTGTGGGGCTCTGCCGACGCCAGTACAAGAGGCCTACAAACAGGTCCTCACTTTCCAAACCAAGAAAGGCCTAGTTTCCCGATCTCTCTCCTGGAGAGCTAACGTGACGGAAGAGCTGTGTGGAGGGAACCTTGATGTTCTGGGCAGTGTGGGAGCCCTAGGCATACACGTGCACCCAGCGTCCATTGGCCCTGAAAAATGACTTCCCAAATAGCACTTCTCAGACCAATGTGACTGTCAGCTTGAAGGCGGCCGAGCAGGATGTCTTCCTTGGAGGGTGGAATGGCAGCCCCAGAGAGAGTGTTTTCATGCCTTCAGCGCGCAGGTAACGTGGGGCTCTTGAGAGGCACGACCCGTAGGGCTGCGAGCAGGGCCTCACTTCCCGAGTCAAGAAAGGCCTAGTCTCGCGAGTTCTCTCCTGCAGAGCAAACGTGACGGAAGAGCTTTGTGGAGGGAGCCTTGATGTTCCCGGGCAGTGTGGGAGGCCTAGCTGTAAACGTGCTGCCAGCGACCATGGTCCCTGAAAACTGACTTCCCAACTAACACTTCCCAGCCCAAGGTGACTGTCAGCTTGAAGGCGGCCGAGCAGACGGTCTTCCTTGGACGGAGAAAAGGCAGCCCCAGAGACTGGGTTTTTAGGCCTCGTTCGCACAGCAAGTGTGGGGCGCTGCAGACGCCAGTACAAGAGGCCTGCAGACAGGTCCTCACTTCCCGAGCCAGGAAACGCCTAGTCTCGAGAGCTCTCTCCTGCAGAGCTAACGTGACGGAAGAGCTGTTTGGGGGGAGCCTTGATGTTCCCGGGCAGTGTGGGAAGCCTAGCTGTAAACGTGCAGCCTGCGGCCATGGCCCCTGCAAACTTTCTTCCCAGGTAGCACTTCCCAGCACAATGTGACTGTCAGCTTGAAGGCGGCCGAGCAGCCTGTCTTCCTTGGAGGGAGGAAAGGCAGCCCCAAAGACTAGGTTTTTAGGCCTCGCTCGCACAGCAGGTGTTGGGCTCTGCAGATGCCAGTACAAGAGGCCTGCAAACAGGTCCTCACTTCCCGAGCCAAGAAAGGCCTAGTTTCGCGATCTCTCTCCTGCAGAGCTAACGTGAGGGAAGAGCTGTGTGGAGGGAACCTTGATGTTCTCGGCAGTGTGGGAGCACTAAGCATACACATGCACCCTGCGGCCATTGCCCCTGAAAACAGTCTTCCCAAATAGCACTTCCAAGCGCGATGTGACTTTCAGCCACAAGGCGGCCTGGTAGGCTCTCTTCCTTGGAGGGAGGAAAGGCAGCCCCAGAGAGAGCGTTTTCATGCCTCCGGCGCGCAGGCAACGTGGGGCTCTTGAGAGGCCCGACCCATAGTGCTGCCAGCAGGTCATCATTTCCCGAGTCAAGAAAGGCCTAGTCTCGCGAGCTCTCTCCTGCTGAGCAAGCGTGACGGAAGGGCTGTGAGGAGGGAGCCTTGATGTTCCCGGGCAGTGTGGGAGGCCTAGCTGTAAACGTGCAGCCAGCAGCAATGGCCCCTTAAAACTGACTTCGCAAATAGCACTTCCCAGCCCAAGGTGACTGTCAGCTTGAAGGCGGCCAAGCAGGCGGTCTTCCTTGGAGGGAGGAAAGGCAGGCCCAGAGATTGGGTTTTTAGGCCTCGCTCGCACAGCAAGTGTGGGGCTCTGCAGACGCCCATACAAGAGGCCTGCAAACAGGTCCTCACTTCCCGAGTCAAGAAAGGCCTACTTTCGCGAGCTCTCTCCTGCTGAGCAAGCGTGACGGAAGGGCTGTGTGGAGGGAGCGTTGATGTTCTGGGCAGTGTGGGAGTCCTAGGCTTACACGTGCACCAAGCGGCCATTGGCCCTGTAAACTGACTTCCGAACTAGCACTTCTCAGATCAATGTGACTGTCAGCTTGAAAGCGGCCGAGCAGGCTGTCTTACTTGGAGGGAGGAAAGGCAGCCCCAGATACTGTGTTTGTATGCCTCCCTCGCACAGCCAGTGTGGGGCTCGGCAGACGCGAGTACAAGAGGCCTGCAAACAGGTCCTCACTTCCCGAGCCAGGAAAGGCCTACTTTCGCGAGCTCTCTCCTGCTGAGCAAACGTGACGGAAGGGCTGTGTGGAGGGAGCCTTGATGTTCCCAGGCAGTGTGGGAAGCCTAGCTGTAAACGTGCAGCCAGCGGCCATGGCCCCTGCAAACTGACTTCCCAGGTAGCACTTCCCAGCACAATGTGGCTGTCAGCTTGAAGGCGGCCGAGCAGCCTGTCTTCATTGGAGGGAGGAAAGGCAGCCCCAAAGACTAGGTTTTTAGGCCTCGCTCGCACAGCAGGTGTTGGGCTCTGCAGATGCCAGTACAAGAGGCCTGCAAACAGGTCCTCACTTCCCGAGCCAAGAAAGGCCTAGTTTCGCGATCTCTCTCCTGCAGAGCTAACGTGAGGGAAGAGCTGTGTGGAGGGAACCTTGATGTTCTGGGCAGTGTGGGAGCCCTAGGCATACACGTGCACCCAGAGGCCATTGCCCCTGCAAACTGACTTCCCAGGTAGCACTTCCCAGCACAATGTGACTTTCAGCTTGAAGGCGGCAAAGCAGGCGGTGTTCCTTGGAGGGAGGAAAGGCAGACCCACAGACTGTGTTTTTAGGCCTCCCTCGCACAGCAAGTGTTGGGCTCTGCAGACGCCCGAACAAGAGGACTGCAAACAGGTCCTCACTTCCCGAGCCAAGAAAGGCCTAGTTTTGTGAGCTCTTTACTGCAGAGCTAATGTGAGGGAAGAGCTGTGTGGAGGGAACCTTGATGTTCTGGGCAGTGTGGGAGCCCCAGGCATACACGTGCACCCAGCGGCCATTGCCCGTGAAAACTGACTTCCCAACTAGCACTTCCCAGCCCGATGTGACTTTCAGCCAGAAGGAGGCCGGGTAGGCTCTCTTCCTTGGAGGGAGTAATGGCATCCCCAGAGAGAGTGTTTTCATGCCTTCAGCGTGCAGGCAACGTGGTGCTCTTGAGAGGCCCGACACATAGGACTGCGAGCAGGGCCTCACTTCCCGAGTCAAGAAAGGCCTAGTCACGCGAGCTCCCTCCTGCAGAGCACACGTGACGGAAGAGCTGTGTGGAGGGAGCCTTGATGTTCCCGGTCAGTGTGGGAGGCCTAGCTGTAAACGTGCAGCCAGCGGCCATGGTCCCTGAAAACTGACTTCGCAACTAACACTTCTCAGACCAATGTGACTGTCACCTTGAAGGCCGCCGAGCAGGCTGTCTTCCTTGGAGGGAGGAAAGGCAGCCCCAGAGATTGGGTTTTTAGGCCTCGCTCGCACAGCAAGTGTGGGGCTCTGCAGACGCCCATACAAGAGGCCTGCAAACAGGTCCTCACTTCCCGAGTCAAGAAAGGCCTACTTTCGCGAGCTCTCTCCTGCTGAGCAAGCGTGACGGAAGGGCTGTGTGGAGGGAGCGTTGATGTTCTGGGCAGTGTGGGAGTCCTAGGCTTACACGTGCACCAAGCGGCCATTGGCCCTGTAAACTGACTTCCGAACTAGCCCTTCTCAGATCAATGTGACTGTCAGCTTGAAAGCGGCTGAGCAGGCTGTCTTACTTGGAGGGAGGAAAGGCAGCCCCAGATACTGTGTTTGTATGCCTCCCTCGCACAGCATGTGTGGGGCTCGGCAGACGCGAGTACAAGAGGCCTGCAAACAGGTCCTCACTTCCCGAGCCAGGAAAGGCCTACTTTCGCGAGCTCTCTCCTGCTGAGCAAACGTGACAGAAGGGCTGTGTGGAGGGAACCTTGATGTTCTGGGCAGTGTGGGAGTCCTAGGCATACACGTGCACCCTTCGGCCATTGGCCCTGTAAACTGACTTCCGAACTAGCACTTCTCAGATCAATGTGACTGTCAGCTTGAAAGCGGCCGAGCAGGCTGTCTTACTTGGAGGGAGGAAAGGCAGCCCCAGATACTGTGTTTGTATGCCTCCCTCGCACAGCAAGTGTGGGGCTCGGCAGACGCGAGTACAAGAGGCCTGCAAACAGGTCCTCACTTCACGAGCCAGGAAAGGCCTACTTTCGCGAGCTCTCTCCTTTCTGAGCAAACGTGACGGAAGGGCTGTGTGGAGGGAGCCTTGATGTTCCCAGGCAGTGTGGGAAGCCTAGCTGTAAACGTGCAGGCAGCGGCGATGACCCAAGAAAACTGACTTCCCAGGTAGCAATTCCCAGCCCAAGGTGACTGTCAGCTTGAAGGCGGCCGAGCAGGCTGTCATCCTTGGAGGGAGGAAAGGAAGCCCCAGAGATTGGGTTTTTATGCCTCCCTCGCACAGCAAGTGTGGGGCTCTGCCGACGCCAGTACAAGAGGCCTACAAACAGGTCCTCACTTTCCAAACCAAGAAAGGCCTAGTTTCCCGATCTCTCTCCTGGAGAGCTAACGTGACGGAAGAGCTGTGTGGAGGGAACCTTGATGTTCTGGGCAGTGTGGGAGCCCTAGGCATACACATGCACCCAGCGTCCATTGGCCCTGAAAAATGACTTCCCAAATAGCACTTCTCAGACCAATGTGACTGTCAGCTTGAAGGCGGCCGAGCAGGATGTCTTCCTTGGAGGGTGGAATGGCAGCCCCAGAGAGAGTGTTTTCATGCCTTCAGCGCGCAGGTAACGTGGGGCTCTTGAGAGGCACGACCCGTAGGGCTGCGAGCAGGGCCTCACTTCCCGAGTCAAGAAAGGCCTAGTCTCGCGAGTTCTCTCCTGCAGAGCAAACGTGACGGAAGAGCTGTGTGGAGGGAGCCTTGATGTTCCCGGGCAGTGTGGGAGGCCTAGCTGTAAACGTGCTGCCAGCGACCATGGTCCCTGAAAACTGACTTCCCAACTAACACTTCCCAGCCCAAGGTGACTGTCAGCTTGAAGGCGGCCGAGCAGACGGTCTTCCTTGGACGGAGAAAAGGCAGCCCCAGAGACTGGGTTTTTAGGCCTCGTTCGCACAGCAAGTGTGGGGCGCTGCAGACGCCAGTACAAGAGGCCTGCAGACAGGTCCTCACTTCCCGAGCCAGGAAAGGCCTAGTCTCGAGAGCTCTCTCCTGCAGAGCTAACGTGACGGAAGAGCTGTTTGGGGGGAGCCTTGATGTTCCCGGGCAGTGTGGGAAGCCTAGCTGTAAACGTGCAGCCTGCGGCCATGGCCCCTGCAAACTTTCCTCCCAGGTAGCACTTCCCAGCACAATGTGACTGTCAGCTTAAAGGCGGCCGAGCAGCCTGTCTTCCTTGGAGGGAGGAAAGGCAGCCCCAAAGACTAGGTTTTTAGGCCTCGCTCGCACAGCAGGTGTTGGGCTCTGCAGATGCCAGTACAAGAGGCCTGCAAACAGGTCCTCACTTCCCGAGCCAAGAAAGGCCTAGTTTCGCGATCTCTCTCCTGCAGAGCTAACGTGAGGGAAGAGCTGTGTGGAGGGAACCTTGATGTTCTGGGCAGTGTGGGAGCCCTAGGCATACACGTGCACCCAGCGGCCATTGCCCCTGCAAACTGACTTCCCAGGTAGCACTTCCCAGCACAATGTGACTTTCAGCTTGAAGGCGGCAAAGCAGGCGGTGTTCCTTGGAGGGAGGAAAGGCAGACCCACAGACTGTGTTTTTAGGCCTCCCTCGCACAGCAAGTGTTGGGCTCTGCAGACGCCCGAACAAGAGGACTGCAAACAGGTCCTGACTTCCCGAGCCAAGAAAGGCCTAGTTTCATGAGCTCTTTACTGCAGAGCTAACGTCAGGGAAGAGCTGTGTGGAGGGAACCTTGATGTTCTCGGCAGTGTGGGAGCACTAAGCATACACATGCACCCTGCGGCCATTGCCCCTGAAAACAGTCTTCCCAATTAGCACTTCCAAGCGCGATGTGACTTTCAGCCACAAGGCGGCCTGGTAGGCTCTCTTCCTTGGAGGGAGGAAAGGCAGCCCCAGAGAGAGCGTTTTCATGCCTCTGGCGCGCAGGCAACGTGGGGCTCTTGAGAGGCCCGACCCATAGTGCTGCCAGCAGGTCATCATTTCCCGAGTCAAGAAAGGCCTAGTCTCGCGAGCTCTCTCCTGCTGAGCAAGCGTGACGGAAGGGCTGTGTGGAGGGAGCCTTGAAGTTCTGGGCAGTGTGGGAGTCCTAGGCTTACACGTGCACCAAGCGGCCATTGGCCCTGTAAACTGACTTCCGAACTAGCACTTCTCAGATCAATGTGACTGTCAGCTTGAAAGCGGCCGAACAGACTGTCTTACTTGGAGGGAGGAAAGGCAGCCCCAGATACTGTGTTTGTATGCCTCCCTCGCACAGCCAGTGTGGGGCTCGGCAGACGCGAGTAGAAGAGGCTTGCAAACAGGTCCTCACTTCCCGAGCCAGGAAAGGCCTACTTTCGCGAGCTCTCTCCTGCTGAGCAAACGTGACAGAAGGGCTGTGTGGAGGGAGCCTTGATGTTCCCAGGCAGTGTGGGAAGCCTAGCTGTAAACGTGCAGCCAGCGGCGATGGCCCCTGAAAACTGACTTCCCAGGTAGCAATTCCCAGCCCAAGGTGCCTGTCAGCTTGAAGGCGGCCGAGCAGGCTGTCATCCTTGGAGGGAGGAAAGGCAGCCCCAGTGATTGGGTTTTTACGCCTCGCTCGCACAGCAAGTATGGGGCTCTGCAGACGCCCGTAAAAGAGGACTGCAAACAGGTCCTCACTTCCCGAGCCAAGAAAGGCCTACTTTTGCGAGCTCTCTCCTGCAGAGCTTACGTGACGGAAGAGCTGTGGGGAGGGAGGCTTGATGTTCCCGGGCAGTGTGGGAAGCCTAGCTGTAAACGTGCAGCCAGCGGCGATGGCCCCTGCAAACTGACTTCCCAGGTAGCACTTCCCAGCACAATGTGACTGTCAGCTTGAAGGCGGCCGAGCAGGCTGTCTTCCTTGGAGGGAGAAAAGGCAGCCCCAAAGACTGGGTTTTTAGGCCTCTCTCGCACAGCAAGTGTGGGGCTCTGCAGACGCCAGTACAAGAAGCCTGCAAACAGGTCCTCACTTCCCCAGCCAAGAAAGGCCCAATTTCGCGAGCTCTCTCCTGCTGAGCAAACGTGACAGAAGGGCTGTGTGGAGGGAACCTTGATGTTCTGGGCAGTGTGGGAGCCCTAGGCATACACGTGCACCCAGCGGCCATTGCCCCTGAAAACTGACTTCCCTACTAGCATTTCTCAGGCCAATGTGACTGTCAGCTTGAAGGCGGCCAAGCAGGCTGCCTTCCTTGGAGGGAGGAAAGGCAGCCCCAGATATTGTGTTTGTATGCCTCCCTCGCACAGCAAGTGTGGGGCTCGGCAGACGCGAGTACAAGAGGCCTGCAAACAGGTCCTCACTTCCCGAGCCAGGAAAGGCCTACTTTCGCGAGCTCTCTTCTGCTGAGCAAACGTGACGGAAGGGCTGTGTGGAGGGAGCCTTGATGTTCCCGGGCAGTGTGGGAAGCCTAGCTGTAAACGTGCAGCCAGCGGCGATGGCCCCTGAAAACTGACTTCCCAGGTAGCAATTCCCAGCCCAGGGTGACAGTCAGATTGAAGGCGGCCGAGCAGGCTGTCATCCTTGGAGGGAGGAAAGGAAGCCCCAGAGATTGGGTTTTTACGCCTCGCTCGCACAGCAAGTGTGGGGCTCTGCAGACGCCCGTAAAAGAGGACTGCAAACAGGTCCTCACTTCCCGAGCCAAGAAAGGCCTACTTTTGCGAGCTCTCTCCTGAAGAGCTTACGTGACGGAAGAGCTGTGGGGAGGGAGGCTTGATGTTCCCGGGCAGTGTGGGAAGCCTAGCTGTAAACGTGCAGCCAGCGGCGATGGCCCCTGCAAACTGACTTCCCAGGTAGCACTTCCCAGCACAATGTGACTGTCAGCTTGAAGGCGGCCGAGCAGGCTGTCTTCCTTGGAGGGAAAAAAGGCAGCCCCAAAGACTGGGTTTTTAGGCCTCTCTCGCACAGCAAGTGTGGGGCTCTGCAGACGCCAGTACAAGAAGCCTGCAAACATGTCCTCACTTCCCCAGCCAAGAAAGGCCCACTTTCGCGAGCTCTCTCCTGCTGAGCAAACGTGACAGAAGGGCTGTGTGGAGGGAACCTTGATGTTCTGGGCAGTGTGGGAGCCCTAGGCATACACGTGCACCCAGCGGCCATTGCCCGTGAAAACTGACTTCCCAACTAGCACTTCCCAGCCCGATGTGACTTTCAGCCAGAAGGCGGCCGGGTAGGCTCTCTTCCCTGGAGGGAGGAAAGGCAGCCCCTGAGAGAGCGTTTTCATGCCCCCCGCATGCAGGCATCGTGGGGCTCTTGAGAGGCCCAACCCGTAGTGCTGAGAGCAGGTCCTCATTTCCGAGTCAAGAAAGGCATAGTCTCGCGAGCTCTCTCCTGCTGAGCAAACGTGACGGAAGGGCTGTGTGGAGGGAACCTTGATGTTCTGGGCAGTGTGGGAGCCCTAGGCATACACGTGCACCCAGCGGCCATTGCCCCTGAAAACTGACTTCCCTACTAGCATTTCTCAGGCCAATGTGACTGTCAGCTTGAAGGCGGCCAAGCAGGCTGCCTTCCTTGGAGGGAGGAAAGGCAGCCCCAGAGAGAACGTTTTCATCCCTCCCGCGCGCTGGCAACGTGGGGCTCTTGAGTTGCCCGACCCATAGGGATTCCAGCAGGGCCTCACTTCCCGAGCCAAGAAAGGCCTAGTCTCGCGAGCTCTCTCCTGCAGAACAAACTTGTTGGAAGAGCTGTGTCGAGGGAGCCTTGGTGTTCCCGGGAAGTGTGGGAGGCCTAGCTGTAAACATGCAGCCGGGGCCATGGCCCCTGCAAACTGACTTCCCAGGTAGCACTTCCCAGCCCAATGTGACTGTCAGCTTGAAGGCGGCCGAGCAGGTTGTCTTCCTTGGAGGGAGGAAAGGCAGCCCCAGTGATTGGGTTTTTACGCCTCGCTCGCACAGCAAGTATGGGGCTCTGCAGACGCCCGTAAAAGAGGACTGCAAACAGGTCCTCACTTCCCGAGCCAAGAAAGGCCTACTTTTGCGAGCTCTCTCCTGCAGAGCTTACGTGACGGAAGAGCTGTGGGGAGGGAGGCTTGATGTTCCCGGGCAGTGTGGGAAGCCTAGCTGTAAACGTGCAGCCAGCGGCGATGGCCCCTGCAAACTGACTTCCCAGGTAGCACTTCCCAGCACAATGTGACTGTCAGCTTGAAGGCGGCCGAGCAGGCTGTCTTCCTTGGAGGGAGAAAAGGCAGCCCCAAAGACTGGGTTTTTAGGCCTCTCTCGCACAGCAAGTGTGGGTCTCTGCAGACGCCAGTACAAGAAGCCTGCAAACAGGTCCTCACTTCCCCAGCCAAGAAAGGCCCACTTTCGCGAGCTCTCTCCTGCTGAGCAAACGTGACAGAAGGGCTGTGTGGAGGGAACCTTGATGTTCTGGGCAGTGTGGGAGCCCTAGGCATACACGTGCACCCAGCGGCCATTGCCCCTGAAAACTCACTTCCCTACTAGCATTTCTCAGGCCAATGTGACTGTCAGCTTGAAGGCGGCCGAGCAGAATGTCTTCCTTGGAGGGTGGAATGGCAGCCCCAGAGAGAGTGTTTTCATGCCTTCAGCGCGCAGGTAACGAGGGGCTCTTGAGAGGCACGACCCGTAGGGCTGCGAGCAGGGCCTCACTTCCCGAGTCAAGAAAGGCCTAGTCTCGCGAGTTCTCTCCTGCAGAGCAAACGTGACGGAAGAGCTGTGTGGAGGGAGCCTTGATGTTCCCGGGCAGTGTGGGAGGCCTAGCTTTAAACGTGCTGCCAGCGACCATGGTCCCTGAAAACTGACTTCCCAACTAACACTTCCCAGCCCAAGGTGACTGTCAGCTTGAAGGCGGCCGAGCAGACGGTCTTCCTTGGACGGAGAAAAGGCAGCCCCAGAGACTGGGTTTTTAGGCCTCGTTCGCACAGCAAGGGTGGGGCGCTGCAGACGCCAGTACAAGAGGCCTGCAAACAGGTCCTCACTTCCCGAGCCAAGAAAGGCCTAGTTTCGCGATCTCTCTCCTGCAGAGCTAACGTGAGGGAAGAGCTGTGTGGAGGGAACCTTGATGTTCTGGGCAGTGTGGGAGCCCTAGGCATACACGTGCACCCAGCGGCCATTGCCCCTGCAAACTGACTTCCCAGGTAGCACTTCCCAGCACAATGTGACTTTCAGCTTGAAGGCGGCAAAGCAGGCGGTGTTCCTTGGAGGGAGGAAAGGCAGAACCAGAGACTGTGTTTTTAGGCCTCCCTCGCACAGCAAGTGTTGGGCTCTGCAGACGCCCGTACAAGAGGACTGCAACCAGGTCCTCACTTCCCGAGCCATGAAAGGCCTACTTTCGTGAGCTCTTTACTGCAGAGCTAACGTGAGGGAAGAGCTGTGTGGAGGGAACCTTGATGTTCTGGGCAGTGTGGGAGCCCCAGGCATACACGTGCACCCAGCGGCCATTGCCCGTGAAAACTGACTTCCCAACTAGCAATTCCCAGCCCGATGTGACTTTCAGCCAGAAGGAGGACGGGTAGGCTCTCTTCCTTGGAGGGAGTAATGGCATCCCCAGAGAGAGTGTTTTCATGCCTTCAGCGTGCAGGCAACGTGGTGCTCTTGAGAGGCCCGACCCATAGGGCTGCGAGCAGGGCCTCACTTCCCGAGTCAAGAAAGGCCTAGTCTCGCGAGCTCCCTCCTGCAGAGCACACGTGACGGAAGAGCTGTGTGGAGGGAGCCTTGATGTTCCCGGGCAGTGTGGGAGGCCTAGCTGTAAACGTGCTGCCAGCGACCATGGTCCCTGAAAACGGACTTCCCAACTAACACTTCCCAGCCCAAGGTGACTGTCAGCTTGAAGGCGGCCGAGCAGACGGTCTTCCTTGGACGGAGAAAAGGCAGCCCCAGAGACTGGGTTTTTGGCCTCGTTCGCACAGCAAGTGTGGGGCGCTGCAGACGCCAGTACAAGAGGCCTGCAAACAGGTCCTCACTTCCCGAGCCAAGAAAGGCCTAGTTTCGCGATCTCTCTCCTGCAGAGCTAACGTGAGGGAAGAGCTGTGTGGAGGGAACCTTGATGTTCTGGGCAGTGTGGGAGCCCTAGGCATACACGTGCACCCAGCGGCCATTGCCCCTGCAAACTGACTTCCCAGGTAGCACTTCCCAGCACAATGTGACTTTCAGCTTGAAGGCGGAAAAGCAGGCGGTGTTCCTTGGAGGGAGGAAAGGCAGAACCAGAGACTGTGTTTTTATGCCTCCCTCGCACAGCAAGTGTGGGGCTCTGCCGACGCCAGTACAAGAGGCCTACAAACAGGTCCTCACTTTCCAAACCAAGAAAGGCCTAGTTTCCCGATCTCTCTCCTGGAGAGCTAACGTGACGGAAGAGCTGTGTGGAGGGAACCTTGATGTTCTGGGCAGTGTGGGAGCCCTAGGCATACACGTGCACCCAGCGTCCATTGGCCCTGAAAAATGACTTCCCAAATAGCACTTCTCAGACCAATGTGAGTGTCAGCTTGAAGGCGGCCGAGCAGGATGTCTTCCTTGGAGGGTGGAATGGCAGCCCCAGAGAGAGTGTTTTCATGCCTTCAGCGCGCAGGTAACGTGGGGCTCTTGAGAGGCACGACCCGTAGGGCTGCGAGCAGGGCCTCACTTCCCGAGTCAAGAAAGGCCTAGTCTCGCGAGTTCTCTCCTGCAGAGCAAACGTGACGGAAGAGCTGTGTGCAGGGAGCCTTGATGTTCCCGGGCAGTGTGGGAGGCCTAGCTGTAAACGTGCTGCCAGCGACCATGGTCCCTGAAAACTGACTTCCCAAATAACACTTCCCAGCCCAAGGTGACTGTCAGCTTGAAGGCGGCCAAGCAGGCGGTCTTCCTTGGAGGGAGGAAAGGCAGGCCCAGAGATTGGGTTTTTAGGCCTCGCTCGCACAGCAAGTGTGGGGCTCTGCAGACGCCCATACAAGAGGCCTGCAAACAGGTCCTCACTTCCCGAGCCAGGAAAGGCCTACTTTCGCGAGCTCTCTCCTGCTGAGCAAGCGTGACGGAAGGGCTGTGTGAGGGAGCCTTGATGTTCCCGGGCAGTGTGGGAAGCCTAGCTGTAAACGTGCAGCCAGCGGCGATGGCCCCTGAAAACTGACTTCCCAGGTAGCAATTCCCAGCCCAAGGTGACTGTCAGCTTGAAGGCGGCCGAGCAGGCTGTCATCCTTGGAGGGAGGAAAGGAAGCCCCAGAGATTGGGTTTTTACGCCTCGCTCGCACAGCAAGTGTGGGGCTCTGCAGACGCCCGTAAAAGAGGACTGCAAACAGGTCCTCACTTCCCGAGCCAAGAAAGGCCTACTTTTGTGAGCTCTCTCCTGCAGAGCTTACGTGACGGAAGAGCTGTGGGGAGGGAGGCTTGATGTTCCCGGGCAGTGTGGGAAGCCTAGCTGTAAACGTGCAGCCAGCGGCGATGGCCCCTGCAAACTGACTTCCCAGGTAGCACTTCCCAGCACAATGTGACTGTCAGCTTGAAGGCGGCCGAGCAGGCCATCTTCCTTGGAGGGAGAAAAGGCAGCCCCAAAGACTGGGTTTTTAGGCCTCTCTCGCACAGCAAGTGTGGGGCTCTGCAGACGCCAGTACAAGAAGCCTGCAAACATGTCCTCACTTCCCCAGCCAAGAAAGGCCCACTTTCGCGAGCTCTCTCCTGCTGAGCAAACGTGACAGAAGGGCTGTGTGGAGGGAACCTTGATGTTCTGGGCAGTGTGGGAGCCCTAGGCATACACGTGCACCCAGCGGCCATTGCCCGTGAAAACTGACTTCCCAACTAGCACTTCCCAGCCCGATGTGACTTTCAGCCAGAAGGCGGCCGGGTAGGCTCTCTTCCTTGGAGGGAGGAAAGGCAGCCCCTGAGAGAGCGTTTTCATGCCCCCCGCATGCAGGCATCGTGGGGCTCTTGAGAGGCCCGACCCATAGTGCTGAGAGCAGGTCCTCATTTCCGAGTCAAGAAAGGCATAGTCTCGCGAGCTCTCTCCTGCTGAGCAAACGTGACGGAAGGGCTGTGTGGAGGGAACCTTGATGTTCTGGGCAGTGTGGGAGCCCTAGGCATACACGTGCACCCAGCGGCCATTGCCCCTGAAAACTGACTTCCCTACTAGCATTTCTCAGGCCAATGTGACTGTCAGCTTGAAGGCGGCCAAGCAGGCTGCCTTCCTTGGAGGGAGGAAAGGCAGCCCCAGAGAGAACGTTTTCATGCCTCCCGCGCGCTGGCAACATGGGGCTCTTGAGTTGCCCGACCCATAGGGATTCCAGCAGGGCCTCACTTCCCGAGCCAAGAAAGGCCTAGTCTCGCGAGCTCTCTCCTGCAGAACAAACTTGTTGGAAGAGCTGTGTCGAGGGAGCCTTGGTGTTCCCGGGAAGTGTGGGAGGCCTAGCTGAAAACATGCAGCCGGGGCCATGGCCCCTGCAAACTGACTTCCCAGGTAGCACTTCCCAGCCCAATGTGACTGTCAGCTTGAAGGCGGCCGAGCAGGTTGTCTTCCTTGGAGGGAGGAAAGGCAGCCCCAGAGACTGTGTTTTTATGCCTCCCTCGCACAGCAAGTGTGGGGCTCTGCCGACGCCAGTACAAGAGGCCTACAAACAGGTCCTCACTTTCCAAACCAAGAAAGGCCTAGTTTCCCGATCTCTCTCCTGGAGAGCTAACGTGACGGAAGAGCTGTGTGGAGGGAACCTTGATGTTCTGGGCAGTGTGGGAGCCCTAGGCATACACGTGCACCCAGCGTCCATTGGCCCTGAAAAATGACTTCCCAAATAGCACTTCTCAGACCAATGTGAGTGTCAGCTTGAAGGCGGCCGAGCAGGATGTCTTCCTTGGAGGGTGGAATGGCAGCCCCAGAGAGAGTGTTTTCATGCCTTCAGCGCGCAGGTAACGTGGGGCTCTTGAGAGGCACGACCCGTAGGGCTGCGAGCAGGGCCTCACTTCCCGAGTCAAGAAAGGCCTAGTCTCGCGAGTTCTCTCCTGCAGAGCAAACGTGACGGAAGAGCTGTGTGCAGGGAGCCTTGATGTTCCCGGGCAGTGTGGGAGGCCTAGCTGTAAACGTGCTGCCAGCGACCATGGTCCCTGAAAACTGACTTCCCAACTAACACTTCCCAGCCCAAGGTGACTGTCAGCTTGAAGGCGGCCGAGCAGACGGTCTTCCTTGGACGGAGAAAAGGCAGCCCCAGAGACTGGGTTTTTAGGCCTCGTTCGCACAGCAAGTGTGGGGCGCTGCAGACGCCAGTACAAGAGGCCTGCAAACAGGTCCTCACTTCCCGAGCCAAGAAAGGCCTAGTTTCGCGATCTCTCTCCTGCAGAGCTAACGTGAGGGAAGAGCTGTGTGGAGGGAACCTTGATGTTCTGGGCAGTGTGGGAGCCCTAGGCATACACGTGCACCCAGCGGCCATTGCCCCTGCAAACTGACTTCCCAGGTAGCACTTCCCAGCACAATGTGACTTTCAGCTTGAAGGCGGCAAAGCAGGCGGTGTTCCTTGGAGGGAGGAAAGGCAGAACCAGAGACTGTGTTTTTAGGCCTCCCTCGCACAGCAAGTGTTGGGCTCTGCAGACGCCCGTACAAGAGGACTGCAACCAGGTCCTCACTTCCCGAGCCAAGAAAGGCCTACTTTCGTGAGCTCTTTACTGCAGAGCTAACGTGAGGGAAGAGCTGTGTGGAGGGAACCTTGATGTTCTGGGCAGTGTGGGAGCCCCAGGCATACACGTGCACCCAGCGGCCATTGCCCGTGAAAACTGACTTCCCAACTAGCAATTCCCAGCCCGATGTGACTTTCAGCCAGAAGGAGGACGGGTAGGCTCTCTTCCTTGGAGGGAGTAATGGCATCCCCAGAGAGAGTGTTTTCATGCCTTCAGCGTGCAGGCAACGTGGTGCTCTTGAGAGGCCCGACCCATAGGGCTGCGAGCAGGGCCTCACTTCCCGAGTCAAGAAAGGCCTAGTCTCGCGAGCTCCCTCCTGCAGAGCACACGTGACGGAAGAGCTGTGTGGAGGGAGCCTTGATGTTCCCGGGCAGTGTGGGAGGCCTAGCTGTAAACGTGCTGCCAGCGACCATGGTCCCTGAAAACGGACTTCCCAACTAACACTTCCCAGCCCAAGGTGACTGTCAGCTTGAAGGCGGCCGAGCAGACGGTCTTCCTTGGACGGAGAAAAGGCAGCCCCAGAGACTGGGTTTTTAGGCCTCGTTCGCACAGCAAGTGTGGGGCGCTGCAGACGCCAGTACAAGAGGCCTGCAAACAGGTCCTCACTTCCCGAGCCAAGAAAGGCCTAGTTTCGCGATCTCTCTCCTGCAGAGCTAACGTGAGGGAAGAGCTGTGTGGAGGGAACCTTGATGTTCTGGGCAGTGTGGGAGCCCTAGGCATACACGTGCACCCAGCGGCCATTGCCCCTGAAAACTGACTTCCCTACTAGCATTTCTCAGGCCAATGTGACTGTCAGCTTGAAGGCGGCCAAGCAGGCTGCCTTCCTTGGAGGGAGGAAAGGCAGCCCCAGATATTGTGTTTGTATGCCTCCCTCGCACAGCAAGTGTGGGGCTCGGCAGACGCGAGTACAAGAGGCCTGCAAACAGGTCCTCACTTCCCGAGCCAGGAAAGGCCTACTTTCGCGAGCTCTCTCCTGCTGAGCAAACGTGACGGAAGGGCTGTGTGGAGGGAGCCTTGGTGTTCCCGGGAAGTGTGGGAGGCCTAGCTGTAAACATGCAGCCGGGGCCATGGCCCCTGCAAACTGACTTCCCAGGTAGCACTTCCCAGCCCAATGTGACTGTCAGCTTGAAGGCGGCCGAGCAGGCTGTCTTCCTTGGAGGGAGGAAAGGCAGCCCCAGAGACTGTGTTTTTATGCCTCCCTCGCACAGCAAGTGTGGGGTTCTACCGACGCCAGTACAAGAGGCCTGCAAACAGGTCCTCACTTCCCGAGCCAGGAAAGGCCTAGTTACGTGAGCTCTCTCCTGCCGAGCTAAGGTGACGTAAGATCTGTGTGGAGGGAACCTTGATGTTCTGGGCAGTGTGGGAGTCCTAGGCATACACGTGCACCCTGCGGCCATTGGCCCTGTAAACTGACTTCCGAACTAGCACTTCTCAGATCAATGTGACTGTCAGCTTGAAAGCGGCCGAGCAGGCTGTCTTACTTGGAGGGAGGAAAGGCAGCCCCAGATACTGTGTTTGTATGCCTCCCTCGCACAGCAAGTGTGGGGCTCGGCAGACGCGAGTACAAGAGGCCTGCAAACAGGTCCTCACTTCCCGAGCCAGGAAAGGCCTACTTTCGCGAGCTCTCTCCTGCTGAGCAAACGTGACGGAAGGGCTGTGTGGAGGGAGCCTTGATGTTCCCGGGCAGTGTGGGAAGCATAGCTGTACACGTGCAGCCAGCGGCGATGGCCCCTGCAAACTGACTTCCCAGGTAGCACTTCCCAGCACAATGTGACTGTCAGCTTGAAGGCGGCCGAGCAGGCTGTCTTCCTTGGAGGGAGAAAAGGCAGCCCCAGAGACTGGGTTTTTAGGCCTCGTTCGCACAGCAAGTGTGGGGCGCTGCAGACGCCAGTACAAGAGGCCTGCAAAACAGGTCCTCACTTCCCGAGCCAGGAAAGGCCTAGTCTCGAGAGCTCTCTCCTGCAGAGCTAACGTGACGGAAGAGCTGTTTGGGGGGAGCCTTGATGTTCCCGGGCAGTGTGGGAAGCCTAGCTGTAAACGTGCAGCCAGCGGCCATGGCCCCTGCAAACTTTCTTCCCAGGTAGCACTTCCCAGCACAATGTGACTGTCAGCTTAAAGGCGGCCGAGCAGCCTGTCTTCCTTGCAAGGAGGAAAGGCAGCCCCAAAGACTAGGTTTTTAGGCCTCGCTCGCACAGCAGGTGTTGGGCTCTGCAGATGCCAGTACAAGAGGCCTGCAAACAGGTCCTCACTTCCCGAGCCAAGAACGGCCTAGTTTCGCGATCTCTCTCCTGCCGAGCTAACGTGAGGGAAGAGCTGTGTGGAGGGAACCTTGATGTTCTGGGCAGTGTGGGAGCCCTAGGCATACACGTGCACCCAGCGGCCATTGCCCCTGCAAACTGACTTCCCAGGTAGCACTTCCCAGCCCGATGTGACTTTCAGCCAGAAGGCGGCCGGGTAGGCTCTCTTCCTTGGAGGGAGGAAAGGCAGCCCCTGAGAGAGCGTTTTCATGCCCCCCGCATGCAGGCATCGTGGGGCTCTTGAGAGGCCCGACCCATAGTGCTGAGAGCAGGTCCTCATTTCCGAGTCAAGAAAGGCATAGTCTCGCGAGCTCTCTCCTGCTGAGCAAACGTGACGGAAGGGCTGTGTGGAGGGAACCTTGATGTTCTGGGCAGTGTGGGAGCCCTAGGCATACATGTGCACCCAGCGGCCATTGCCCCTGAAAACTGACTTCCCTACTAGCATTTCTCAGGCCAATGTGACTGTCAGCTTGAAGGCGGCCAAGCAGGCTGCCTTCCTTGGAGGGAGGAAAGGCAGCCCCAGAGAGAACGTTTTCATGCCTCCCGCGCGCTGGCAACATGGGGCTCTTGAGTTGCCCGACCCATAGGGATTCCAGCAGGGCCTCACTTCCCGAGCCAAGAAAGGCCTAGTCTCGCGAGCTCTCTCCTGCAGAACAAACTTGTTGGAAGAGCTGTGTCGAGGGAGCCTTGGTGTTCCCGGGAAGTGTGGGAGGCCTAGCTGAAAACATGCAGCCGGGGCCATGGCCCCTGCAAACTGACTTCCCAGGTAGCACTTCCCAGCCCAATGTGACTGTCAGCTTGAAGGCGGCCGAGCAGGTTGTCTTCCTTGGAGGGAGGAAAGGCAGCCCCAGAGACTGTGTTTTTATGCCTCCCTCGCACAGCAAGTGTGGGGCTCTGCCGACGCCAGTACAAGAGGCCTACAAACAGGTCCTCACTTTCCAAACCAAGAAAGGCCTAGTTTCCCGATCTCTCTCCTGGAGAGCTAACGTGACGGAAGAGCTGTGTGGAGGGAACCTTGATGTTCTGGGCAGTGTGGGAGCCCTAGGCATACACGTGCACCCAGCGTCCATTGGCCCTGAAAAATGACTTCCCAAATAGCACTTCTCAGACCAATGTGAGTGTCAGCTTGAAGGCGGCCGAGCAGGATGTCTTCCTTGGAGGGTGGAATGGCAGCCCCAGAGAGAGTGTTTTCATGCCTTCAGCGCGCAGGTAACGTGGGGCTCTTGAGAGGCACGACCCGTAGGGCTGCGAGCAGGGCCTCACTTCCCGAGTCAAGAAAGGCCTAGTCTCGCGAGTTCTCTCCTGCAGAGCAAACGTGACGGAAGAGCTGTGTGCAGGGAGCCTTGATGTTCCCGGGCAGTGTGGGAGGCCTAGCTGTAAACGTGCTGCCAGCGACCATGGTCCCTGAAAACTGACTTCCCAACTAACACTTCCCAGCCCAAGGTGACTGTCAGCTTGAAGGCGGCCGAGCAGACGGTCTTCCTTGGACGGAGAAAAGGCAGCCCCAGAGACTGGGTTTTTAGGCCTCGTTCGCACAGCAAGTGTGGGGCGCTGCAGACGCCAGTACAAGAGGCCTGCAAACAGGTCCTCACTTCCCGAGCCAAGAAAGGCCTAGTTTCGCGATCTCTCTCCTGCAGAGCTAACGTGAGGGAAGAGCTGTGTGGAGGGAACCTTGATGTTCTGGGCAGTGTGGGAGCCCTAGGCATACACGTGCACCCAGCGGCCATTGCCCCTGCAAACTGACTTCCCAGGTAGCACTTCCCAGCACAATGTGACTTTCAGCTTGAAGGCGGCAAAGCAGGCGGTGTTCCTTGGAGGGAGGAAAGGCAGAACCAGAGACTGTGTTTTTAGGCCTCCCTCGCACAGCAAGTGTTGGGCTCTGCAGACGCCCGTACAAGAGGACTGCAACCAGGTCCTCACTTCCCGAGCCAAGAAAGGCCTACTTTCGTGAGCTCTTTACTGCAGAGCTAACGTGAGGGAAGAGCTGTGTGGAGGGAACCTTGATGTTCTGGGCAGTGTGGGAGCCCCAGGCATACACGTGCACCCAGCGGCCATTGCCCGTGAAAACTGACTTCCCAACTAGCAATTCCCAGCCCGATGTGACTTTCAGCCAGAAGGAGGACGGGTAGGCTCTCTTCCTTGGAGGGAGTAATGGCATCCCCAGAGAGAGTGTTTTCATGCCTTCAGCGTGCAGGCAACGTGGTGCTCTTGAGAGGCCCGACCCATAGGGCTGCGAGCAGGGCCTCACTTCCCGAGTCAAGAAAGGCCTAGTCTCGCGAGCTCCCTCCTGCAGAGCACACGTGACGGAAGAGCTGTGTGGAGGGAGCCTTGATGTTCCCGGGCAGTGTGGGAGGCCTAGCTGTAAACGTGCTGCCAGCGACCATGGTCCCTGAAAACGGACTTCCCAACTAACACTTCCCAGCCCAAGGTGACTGTCAGCTTGAAGGCGGCCGAGCAGACGGTCTTCCTTGGACGGAGAAAAGGCAGCCCCAGAGACTGGGTTTTTAGGCCTCGTTCGCACAGCAAGTGTGGGGCGCTGCAGACGCCAGTACAAGAGGCCTGCAAACAGGTCCTCACTTCCCGAGCCAAGAAAGGCCTAGTTTCGCGATCTCTCTCCTGCAGAGCTAACGTGAGGGAAGAGCTGTGTGGAGGGAACCTTGATGTTCTGGGCAGTGTGGGAGCCCTAGGCATACACGTGCACCCAGCGGCCATTGCCCCTGAAAACTGACTTCCCTACTAGCATTTCTCAGGCCAATGTGACTGTCAGCTTGAAGGCGGCCAAGCAGGCTGCCTTCCTTGGAGGGAGGAAAGGCAGCCCCAGATATTGTGTTTGTATGCCTCCCTCGCACAGCAAGTGTGGGGCTCGGCAGACGCGAGTACAAGAGGCCTGCAAACAGGTCCTCACTTCCCGAGCCAGGAAAGGCCTACTTTCGCGAGCTCTCTCCTGCTGAGCAAACGTGACGGAAGGGCTGTGTGGAGGGAGCCTTGGTGTTCCCGGGAAGTGTGGGAGGCCTAGCTGTAAACATGCAGCCGGGGCCATGGCCCCTGCAAACTGACTTCCCAGGTAGCACTTCCCAGCCCAATGTGACTGTCAGCTTGAAGGCGGCCGAGCAGGCTGTCTTCCTTGGAGGGAGGAAAGGCAGCCCCAGAGACTGTGTTTTTATGCCTCCCTCGCACAGCAAGTGTGGGGTTCTACCGACGCCAGTACAAGAGGCCTGCAAACAGGTCCTCACTTCCCGAGCCAGGAAAGGCCTAGTTACGTGAGCTCTCTCCTGCCGAGCTAAGGTGACGTAAGATCTGTGTGGAGGGAACCTTGATGTTCTGGGCAGTGTGGGAGTCCTAGGCATACACGTGCACCCTGCGGCCATTGGCCCTGTAAACTGACTTCCGAACTAGCACTTCTCAGATCAATGTGACTGTCAGCTTGAAAGCGGCCGAGCAGGCTGTCTTACTTGGAGGGAGGAAAGGCAGCCCCAGATACTGTGTTTGTATGCCTCCCTCGCACAGCAAGTGTGGGGCTCGGCAGACGCGAGTACAAGAGGCCTGCAAACAGGTCCTCACTTCCCGAGCCAGGAAAGGCCTACTTTCGCGAGCTCTCTCCTGCTGAGGAAACGTGACGGAAGGGCTGTGTGGAGGGAGCCTTGATGTTCCCGGGCAGTGTGGGAAGCATAGCTGTACACGTGCAGCCAGCGGCGATGGCCCCTGCAAACTGACTTCCCAGGTAGCACTTCCCAGCACAATGTGACTGTCAGCTTGAAGGCGGCCGAGCAGGCTGTCTTCCTTGGAGGGAGAAAAGGCAGCCCCAGAGACTGGGTTTTTAGGCCTCGTTCGCACAGCAAGTGTGGGGCGCTGCAGACGCCAGTACAAGAGGCCTGCAAAACAGGTCCTCACTTCCCGAGCCAGGAAAGGCCTAGTCTCGAGAGCTCTCTCCTGCAGAGCTAACGTGACGGAAGAGCTGTTTGGGGGGAGCCTTGATGTTCCCGGGCAGTGTGGGAAGCCTAGCTGTAAACGTGCAGCCAGCGGCCATGGCCCCTGCAAACTTTCTTCCCAGGTAGCACTTCCCAGCACAATGTGACTGTCAGCTTAAAGGCGGCCGAGCAGCCTGTCTTCCTTGCAAGGAGGAAAGGCAGCCCCAAAGACTAGGTTTTTAGGCCTCGCTCGCACAGCAGGTGTTGGGCTCTGCAGATGCCAGTACAAGAGGCCTGCAAACAGGTCCTCACTTCCCGAGCCAAGAACGGCCTAGTTTCGCGATCTCTCTCCTGCCGAGCTAACGTGAGGGAAGAGCTGTGTGGAGGGAACCTTGATGTTCTGGGCAGTGTGGGAGCCCTAGGCATACACGTGCACCCAGCGGCCATTGCCCCTGCAAACTGACTTCCCAGGTAGCACTTCCCAGCCCGATGTGACTTTCAGCCAGAAGGCGGCCGGGTAGGCTCTCTTCCTTGGAGGGAGGAAAGGCAGCCCCTGAGAGAGCGTTTTCATGCCCCCCGCATGCAGGCATCGTGGGGCTCTTGAGAGGCCCGACCCATAGTGCTGAGAGCAGGTCCTCATTTCCGAGTCAAGAAAGGCATAGTCTCGCGAGCTCTCTCCTGCTGAGCAAACGTGACGGAAGGGCTGTGTGGAGGGAACCTTGATGTTCTGGGCAGTGTGGGAGCCCTAGGCATACACGTGCACCCAGCGGCCATTGCCCCTGAAAACTGACTTCCCTACTAGCATTTCTCAGGCCAATGTGACTGTCAGCTTGAAGGCGGCCAAGCAGGCTGCCTTCCTTGGAGGGAGGAAAGGCAGCCCCAGAGAGAACGTTTTCATGCCTCCCGCGCGCTGGCAACATGGGGCTCTTGAGTTGCCCGACCCATAGGGATTCCAGCAGGGCCTCACTTCCCGAGCCAAGAAAGGCCTAGTCTCGCGAGCTCTCTCCTGCAGAACAAACTTGTTGGAAGAGCTGTGTGGAGGGAGCCTTGGTGTTCCCGGGAAGTGTGGGAGGCCTAGCTGTAAACATGCAGCCGGGGCCATGGCCCCTGCAAACTGACTTCCCAGGTAGCACTTCCCAGCCCAATGTGACTGTCAGCTTGAAGGCGGCCGAGCAGGTTGTCTTCCTTGGAGGGAGGAAAGGCAGCCCCAGAGACTGTGTTTTTATGCCTCCCTCGCACAGCAAGTGTGGGGCTCTGCCGACGCCAGTACAAGAGGCCTACAAACAGGTCCTCACTTTCCAAACCAAGAAAGGCCTAGTTTCCCGATCTCTCTCCTGGAGAGCTAACGTGACGGAAGAGCTGTGTGGAGGGAACCTTGATGTTCTGGGCAGTGTGGGAGCCCTAGGCATACACGTGCACCCAGCGTCCTTTGGCCCTGAAAAATGACTTCCCAAATAGCACTTCTCAGACCAATGTGAGTGTCAGCTTGAAGGCGGCCGAGCAGGATGTCTTCCTTGGAGGGTGGAATGGCAGCCCCAGAGAGAGTGTTTTCATGCCTTCAGCGCGCAGGTAACGTGGGGCTCTTGAGAGGCACGACCCGTAGGGCTGCGAGCAGGGCCTCACTTCCCGAGTCAAGAAAGGCCTAGTCTCGCGAGTTCTCTCCTGCAGAGCAAACGTGACGGAAGAGCTGTGTGGAGGGAGCCTTGATGTTCCCGGGCAGTGTGGGAGGCCTAGCTGTAAACGTGCTGCCAGCGACCATGGTCCCTGAAAACTGACTTCCCAACTAACACTTCCCAGCCCAAGGTGACTGTCAGCTTGAAGGCGGCCGAGCAGACGGTCTTCCTTGGACGGAGAAAAGGCAGCCCCAGAGACTGGGTTTTTAGGCCTCGTTCGCACAGCAAGTGTGGGGCGCTGCAGACGCCAGTACAAGAGGCCTGCAAACAGGTCCTCACTTCCCGAGCCAAGAAAGGCCTAGTTTCGCGATCTCTCTCCTGCAGAGCTAACGTGAGGGAAGAGCTGTGTGGAGGGAACCTTGATGTTCTGGGCAGTGTGGGAGCCCTAGGCATACACGTGCACCCAGCGGCCATTGCCCCTGCAAACTGACTTCCCAGGTAGCACTTCCCAGCACAATGTGACTTTCAGCTTGAAGGCGGCAAAGCAGGCGGTGTTCCTTGGAGGGAGGAAAGGCAGAACCAGAGACTGTGTTTTTAGGCCTCCCTCGCACAGCAAGTGTTGGGCTCTGCAGACGCCCGTACAAGAGGACTGCAACCAGGTCCTCACTTCCCGAGCCAAGAAAGGCCTACTTTCGTGAGCTCTTTACTGCAGAGCTAACGTGAGGGAAGAGCTGTGTGGAGGGAACCTTGATGTTCTGGGCAGTGTGGGAGCCCCAGGCATACACGTGCACCCAGCGGCCATTGCCCGTGAAAACTGACTTCCCAACTAGCAATTCCCAGCCCGATGTGACTTTCAGCCAGAAGGAGGACGGGTAGGCTCTCTTCCTTGGAGGGAGTAATGGCATCCCCAGAGAGAGTGTTTTCATGCCTTCAGCGTGCAGGCAACGTGGTGCTCTTGAGAGGCCCGACCCATAGGGCTGCGAGCAGGGCCTCACTTCCCGAGTCAAGAAAGGCCTAGTCTCGCGAGCTCCCTCCTGCAGAGCACACGTGACGGAAGAGCTGTGTGGAGGGAGCCTTGATGTTCCCGGGCAGTGTGGGAGGCCTAGCTGTAAACGTGCTGCCAGCGACCATGGTCCCTGAAAACGGACTTCCCAACTAACACTTCCCAGCCCAAGGTGACTGTCAGCTTGAAGGCGGCCGAGCAGACGGTCTTCCTTGGACGGAGAAAAGGCAGCCCCAGAGACTGGGTTTTTAGGCCTCGTTCGCACAGCAAGTGTGGGGCGCTGCAGACGCCAGTACAAGAGGCCTGCAAACAGGTCCTCACTTCCCGAGCCAAGAAAGGCCTAGTTTCGCGATCTCTCTCCTGCAGAGCTAACGTGAGGGAAGAGCTGTGTGGAGGGAACCTTGATGTTCTGGGCAGTGTGGGAGCCCTAGGCATACACGTGCACCCAGCGGCCATTGCCCCTGAAAACTGACTTCCCTACTAGCATTTCTCAGGCCAATGTGACTGTCAGCTTGAAGGCGGCCAAGCAGGCTGCCTTCCTTGGAGGGAGGAAAGGCAGCCCCAGATATTGTGTTTGTATGCCTCCCTCGCACAGCAAGTGTGGGGCTCGGCAGACGCGAGTACAAGAGGCCTGCAAACAGGTCCTCACTTCCCGAGCCAGGAAAGGCCTACTTTCGCGAGCTCTCTCCTGCTGAGCAAACGTGACGGAAGGGCTGTGTGGAGGGAGCCTTGGTGTTCCCGGGAAGTGTGGGAGGCCTAGCTGTAAACATGCAGCCGGGGCCATGGCCCCTGCAAACTGACTTCCCAGGTAGCACTTCCCAGCCCAATGTGACTGTCAGCTTGAAGGCGGCCGAGCAGGCTGTCTTCCTTGGAGGGAGGAAAGGCAGCCCCAGAGACTGTGTTTTTATGCCTCCCTCGCACAGCAAGTGTGGGGTTCTACCGACGCCAGTACAAGAGGCCTGCAAACAGGTCCTCACTTCCCGAGCCAGGAAAGGCCTAGTTACGTGAGCTCTCTCCTGCCGAGCTAAGGTGACGTAAGATCTGTGTGGAGGGAACCTTGATGTTCTCGGCAGTGTGGGAGCACTAAGCATACACGTGCACCCTGCGGCCATTGCCCCTGAAAACAGTCTTCCCAAATAGCACTTCCAAGCGCGATGTGACTTTCAGCCACAAGGCGGCCTGGTAAGCTCTCTTCCTTGGAGGGAGGAAAGGCAGCCCCAGAGAGAGCGTTTTCATGCCTCCGGCGCGCAGGCAACGTGGGGCTCTTGAGAGGCCCGACCCATAGTGCTGCCAGCAGGTCATCATTTCCCGAGTCAAGAAAGGCCTAGTCTCGGGAGCTCTCTCCTGCTGAGCAAGCATGACGGAAGGGCTGTGAGGAGGGAGCCTTGATGTTCTGGGCAGTGTGGGAGTCGTAGGCATACACGTGCACCCAGCGGCCATTGGCCCTGTAAACTGACTTCCGAACTAGCACTTCTCAGATCAATGTGACTGTCAGCTTGAAAGCGGCCGAGCAGGCTGTCTTACTTGGAGGGAGGAAAGGCGGCCCCAGATACTGTGTTTGTATGCCTCCCTCGCACAGCAAGTGTGGGGCTCGGCAGACGCGAGTACAAGAGGCCTGCAAACAGGTCCTCACTTCCCGAGCCAGGAAAGGCCTACTTTCGCGAGCTCTCTCCTGCTGAGCAAACGTGACGGAAGGGCTGTGTGGAGGGAGCCTTGATGTTCCCGGGCAGTGTGGGAAGCCTAGCTGTAAACGTGCAGCCAGCGGCGATGGCCCCTGAAAACTGACTTCCCAGGTAGCAATTCCCAGCCCAAGGTGCCTGTCAGATTGAAGGCGGCTGAGCAGGCTGTCATCCTTGGAGGGAGGAAAGGAAGCCCCAGAGATTGGGTTTTTACGCCTCGCTCGCACAGCAAGTGTGGGGCTCTGCAGACGCCCGTAAAAGAGGACTGCAAACAGGTCCTCACTTCCCGAGCCAAGAAAGGCCTACTTTTGCGAGCTCTCTCCTGCAGAGCTTACGTGACGGAAGAGCTGTGGGGAGGGAGGCTTGATGTTCCCGGGCAGTGTGGGAAGCCTAGCTGTAAACGTGCAGCCAGCGGCGATGGCCCCTGCAAACTGACTTCCCAGGTAGCACTTCCCAGCACAATGTGACTGTCAGCTTGAAGGCGGCCGAGCAGGCTGTCTTCCTTGGAGGGAGAAAAGGCAGCCCCAAAGACTGGGTTTTTAGGCCTCTCTCGCACAGCAAGTGTGGGGCTCTGCAGACGCCAGTACAAGAAGCCTGCAAACAGGTCCTCACTTCCCCAGCCAAGAAAGGCCCACTTTCGCGAGCTCTCTCCTGCTGAGCAAACGTGACAGAAGGGCTGTGTGGAGGGAACCTTGATGTTCTGGGCAGTGTGGGAGCCCTAGGCATACACGTGCACCCAGCGACATTGCCCGTGAAAACTGACTTCCCAACTAGCACTTCCCAGCCCGATGTGACTTTCAGGCAGAAGGCGGCCGGGTAGGCTCTCTTCCTTGGAGGGAGGAAAGGCAGCCCCTGAGAGAGCGTTTTCATGCCCCCCGCATGCAGGCATCGTGGGGCTCTTGAGAGGCCCGACCCATAGTGCTGAGAGCAGGTCCTCATTTCCGAGTCAAGAAAGGCATAGTCTCGCGAGCTCTCTCCTGCTGAGCAAACGTGACGGAAGGGCTGTGTGGAGGGAACCTTGATGTTCTGGGCAGTGTGGGAGCCCTAGGCATACACGTGCACCCAGCGGCCATTGCCCCTGAAAACTGACTTCCCTACTAGCATTTCTCAGGCCAATGTGACTGTCAGCTTGAAGGCGGCCAAGCAGGCTGCCTTCCTTGGAGGGAGGAAAGGCAGCCCCAGAGAGAACGTTTTCATGCCTCCCGCGCGCTGGCAACATGGGGCTCTTGAGTTGCCCGACCCATAGGGATTCCAGCAGGGCCTCACTTCCCGAGCCAAGAAAGGCCTAGTCTCGCGAGCTCTCTCCTGCAGAACAAACTTGTTGGAAGAGCTGTGTCGAGGGAGCCTTGGTGTTCCCGGGAAGTGTGGGAGGCCTAGCTGTAAACATGCAGCCGGGGCCATGGCCCCTGCAAACTGACTTCCCAGGTAGCACTTCCCAGCCCAATGTGACTGTCAGCTTGAAGGCGGCCGAGCAGGTTGTCTTCCTTGGAGGGAGGAAAGGCAGCCCCAGAGACTGTGTTTTTATGCCTCCCTCGCACAGCAAGTGTGGGGCTCTGCCGACGCCAGTACAAGAGGCCTACAAACAGGTCCTCACTTTCCAAACCAAGAAAGGCCTAGTTTCCCGATCTCTCTCCTGGAGAGCTAACGTGACGGAAGAGCTGTGTGGAGGGAACCTTGATGTTCTGGGCAGTGTGGGAGCCCTAGGCATACACGTGCACCCAGCGTCCTTTGGCCCTGAAAAATGACTTCCCAAATAGCACTTCTCAGACCAATGTGAGTGTCAGCTTGAAGGCGGCCGAGCAGGATGTCTTCCTTGGAGGGTGGAATGGCAGCCCCAGAGAGAGTGTTTTCATGCCTTCAGCGCGCAGGTAACGTGGGGCTCTTGAGAGGCACGACCCGTAGGGCTGCGAGCAGGGCCTCACTTCCCGAGTCAAGAAAGGCCTAGTCTCGCGAGTTCTCTCCTGCAGAGCAAACGTGACGGAAGAGCTGTGTGGAGGGAGCCTTGATGTTCCCGGGCAGTGTGGGAGGCCTAGCTGTAAACGTGCTGCCAGCGACCATGGTCCCTGAAAACTGACTTCCCAACTAACACTTCCCAGCCCAAGGTGACTGTCAGCTTGAAGGCGGCCGAGCAGACGGTCTTCCTTGGACGGAGAAAAGGCAGCCCCAGAGACTGGGTTTTTAGGCCTCGTTCGCACAGCAAGTGTGGGGCGCTGCAGACGCCAGTACAAGAGGCCTGCAAACAGGTCCTCACTTCCCGAGCCAAGAAAGGCCTAGTTTCGCGATCTCTCTCCTGCAGAGCTAACGTGAGGGAAGAGCTGTGTGGAGGGAACCTTGATGTTCTGGGCAGTGTGGGAGCCCTAGGCATACACGTGCACCCAGCGGCCATTGCCCCTGCAAACTGACTTCCCAGGTAGCACTTCCCAGCACAATGTGACTTTCAGCTTGAAGGCGGCAAAGCAGGCGGTGTTCCTTGGAGGGAGGAAAGGCAGAACCAGAGACTGTGTTTTTAGGCCTCCCTCGCACAGCAAGTGTTGGGCTCTGCAGACGCCCGTACAAGAGGACTGCAACCAGGTCCTCACTTCCCGAGCCAAGAAAGGCCTACTTTCGTGAGCTCTTTACTGCAGAGCTAACGTGAGGGAAGAGCTGTGTGGAGGGAACCTTGATGTTCTGGGCAGTGTGGGAGCCCCAGGCATACACGTGCACCCAGCGGCCATTGCCCGTGAAAACTGACTTCCCAACTAGCAATTCCCAGCCCGATGTGACTTTCAGCCAGAAGGAGGACGGGTAGGCTCTCTTCCTTGGAGGGAGTAATGGCATCCCCAGAGAGAGTGTTTTCATGCCTTCAGCGTGCAGGCAACGTGGTGCTCTTGAGAGGCCCGACCCATAGGGCTGCGAGCAGGGCCTCACTTCCCGAGTCAAGAAAGGCCTAGTCTCGCGAGCTCCCTCCTGCAGAGCACACGTGACGGAAGAGCTGTGTGGAGGGAGCCTTGATGTTCCCGGGCAGTGTGGGAGGCCTAGCTGTAAACGTGCTGCCAGCGACCATGGTCCCTGAAAACGGACTTCCCAACTAACACTTCCCAGCCCAAGGTGACTGTCAGCTTGAAGGCGGCCGAGCAGACGGTCTTCCTTGGACGGAGAAAAGGCAGCCCCAGAGACTGGGTTTTTAGGCCTCGTTCGCACAGCAAGTGTGGGGCGCTGCAGACGCCAGTACAAGAGGCCTGCAAACAGGTCCTCACTTCCCGAGCCAAGAAAGGCCTAGTTTCGCGATCTCTCTCCTGCAGAGCTAACGTGAGGGAAGAGCTGTGTGGAGGGAACCTTGATGTTCTGGGCAGTGTGGGAGCCCTAGGCATACACGTGCACCCAGCGGCCATTGCCCCTGAAAACTGACTTCCCTACTAGCATTTCTCAGGCCAATGTGACTGTCAGCTTGAAGGCGGCCAAGCAGGCTGCCTTCCTTGGAGGGAGGAAAGGCAGCCCCAGATATTGTGTTTGTATGCCTCCCTCGCACAGCAAGTGTGGGGCTCGGCAGACGCGAGTACAAGAGGCCTGCAAACAGGTCCTCACTTCCCGAGCCAGGAAAGGCCTACTTTCGCGAGCTCTCTCCTGCTGAGCAAACGTGACGGAAGGGCTGTGTGGAGGGAGCCTTGGTGTTCCCGGGAAGTGTGGGAGGCCTAGCTGTAAACATGCAGCCGGGGCCATGGCCCCTGCAAACTGACTTCCCAGGTAGCACTTCCCAGCCCAATGTGACTGTCAGCTTGAAGGCGGCCGAGCAGGCTGTCTTCCTTGGAGGGAGGAAAGGCAGCCCCAGAGACTGTGTTTTTATGCCTCCCTCGCACAGCAAGTGTGGGGTTCTACCGACGCCAGTACAAGAGGCCTGCAAACAGGTCCTCACTTCCCGAGCCAGGAAAGGCCTAGTTACGTGAGCTCTCTCCTGCCGAGCTAAGGTGACGTAAGATCTGTGTGGAGGGAACCTTGATGTTCTCGGCAGTGTGGGAGCACTAAGCATACACGTGCACCCTGCGGCCATTGCCCCTGAAAACAGTCTTCCCAAATAGCACTTCCAAGCGCGATGTGACTTTCAGCCACAAGGCGGCCTGGTAAGCTCTCTTCCTTGGAGGGAGGAAAGGCAGCCCCAGAGAGAGCGTTTTCATGCCTCCGGCGCGCAGGCAACGTGGGGCTCTTGAGAGGCCCGACCCATAGTGCTGCCAGCAGGTCATCATTTCCCGAGTCAAGAAAGGCCTAGTCTCGGGAGCTCTCTCCTGCTGAGCAAGCATGACGGAAGGGCTGTGAGGAGGGAGCCTTGATGTTCTGGGCAGTGTGGGAGTCGTAGGCATACACGTGCACCCAGCGGCCATTGGCCCTGTAAACTGACTTCCGAACTAGCACTTCTCAGATCAATGTGACTGTCAGCTTGAAAGCGGCCGAGCAGGCTGTCTTACTTGGAGGGAGGAAAGGCGGCCCCAGATACTGTGTTTGTATGCCTCCCTCGCACAGCAAGTGTGGGGCTCGGCAGACGCGAGTACAAGAGGCCTACAAACAGGTCCTCACTTCCCGAGCCAGGAAAGGCCTACTTTCGCGAGCTCTCTCCTGCTGAGCAAACGTGACGGAAGGGCTGTGTGGAGGGAGCCTTGATGTTCCCGGGCAGTGTGGGAAGCCTAGCTGTAAACGTGCAGCCAGCGGCGATGGCCCCTGAAAACTGACTTCCCAGGTAGCAATTCCCAGCCCAAGGTGCCTGTCAGATTGAAGGCGGCTGAGCAGGCTGTCATCCTTGGAGGGAGGAAAGGAAGCCCCAGAGATTGGGTTTTTACGCCTCGCTCGCACAGCAAGTGTGGGGCTCTGCAGACGCCCGTAAAAGAGGACTGCAAACAGGTCCTCACTTCCCGAGCCAAGAAAGGCCTACTTTTGCGAGCTCTCTCCTGCAGAGCTTACGTGACGGAAGAGCTGTGGGGAGGGAGGCTTGATGTTCCCGGGCAGTGTGGGAAGCCTAGCTGTAAACGTGCAGCCAGCGGCGATGGCCCCTGCAAACTGACTTCCCAGGTAGCACTTCCCAGCACAATGTGACTGTCAGCTTGAAGGCGGCCGAGCAGGCTGTCTTCCTTGGAGGGAGAAAAGGCAGCCCCAAAGACTGGGTTTTTAGGCCTCTCTCGCACAGCAAGTGTGGGGCTCTGCAGACGCCAGTACAAGAAGCCTGCAAACAGGTCCTCACTTCCCCAGCCAAGAAAGGCCCACTTTCGCGAGCTCTCTCCTGCTGAGCAAACGTGACAGAAGGGCTGTGTGGAGGGAACCTTGATGTTCTGGGCAGTGTGGGAGCCCTAGGCATACACGTGCACCCAGCGACATTGCCCGTGAAAACTGACTTCCCAACTAGCACTTCCCAGCCCGATGTGACTTTCAGGCAGAAGGCGGCCGGGTAGGCTCTCTTCCTTGGAGGGAGGAAAGGCAGCCCCTGAGAGAGCGTTTTCATGCCCCCCGCATGCAGGCATCGTGGGGCTCTTGAGAGGCCCGACCCATAGTGCTGAGAGCAGGTCCTCATTTCCGAGTCAAGAAAGGCATAGTCTCGCGAGCTCTCTCCTGCTGAGCAAACGTGACGGAAGGGCTGTGTGGAGGGAACCTTGATGTTCTGGGCAGTGTGGGAGCCCTAGGCATACACGTGCACCCAGCGGCCATTGCCCCTGAAAACTGACTTCCCTACTAGCATTTCTCAGGCCAATGTGACTGTCAGCTTGAAGGCGGCCAAGCAGGCTGCCTTCCTTGGAGGGAGGAAAGGCAGCCCCAGAGAGAACGTTTTCATGCCTCCCGCGCGCTGGCAACATGGGGCTCTTGAGTTGCCCGACCCATAGGGATTCCAGCAGGGCCTCACTTCCCGAGCCAAGAAAGGCCTAGTCTCGCGAGCTCTCTCCTGCAGAACAAACTTGTTGGAAGAGTTGTGTCGAGGGAGCCTTGGTGTTCCCGGGAAGTGTGGGAGGCCTAGCTGTAAACATGCAGCCGGGGCCATGGCCCCTGCAAACTGACTTCCCAGGTAGCACTTCCCAGCCCAATGTGACTGTCAGCTTGAAGGCGGCCGAGCAGGTTGTCTTCCTTGGAGGGAGGAAAGGCAGCCCCAGAGACTGTGTTTTTATGCCTCCCTCGCACAGCAAGTGTGGGGCTCTGCCGACGCCAGTACAAGAGGCCTACAAACAGGTCCTCACTTTCCAAACCAAGAAAGGCCTAGTTTCCCGATCTCTCTCCTGGAGAGCTAACGTGACGGAAGAGCTGTGTGGAGGGAACCTTGATGTTCTGGGCAGTGTGGGAGCCCTAGGCATACACGTGCACCCAGCGTCCTTTGGCCCTGAAAAATGACTTCCCAAATAGCACTTCTCAGACCAATGTGACTGTCAGCTTGAAGGCGGCCGAGCAGGATGTCTTCCTTGGAGGGTGGAATGGCAGCCCCAGAGAGAGTGTTTTCATGCCTTCAGCGCGCAGGTAACGTGGGGCTCTTGAGAGGCACGACCCGTAGGGCTGCGAGCAGGGCCTCACTTCCCGAGTCAAGAAAGGCCTAGTCTCGCGAGTTCTCTCCTGCAGAGCAAACGTGACGGAAGAGCTGTGTGGAGGGAGCCTTGATGTTCCCGGGCAGTGTGGGAGGCCTAGCTGTAAACGTGCTGCCAGCGACCATGGTCCCTGAAAACTGACTTCCCAACTAACACTTCCCAGCCCAAGGTGACTGTCAGCTTGAAGGCGGCCGAGCAGACGGTCTTCCTTGGACGGAGAAAAGGCAGCCCCAGAGACTGGGTTTTTAGGCCTCGTTCGCACAGCAAGTGTGGGGCGCTGCAGACGCCAGTACAAGAGGCCTGCAAACAGGTCCTCACTTCCCGAGCCAAGAAAGGCCTAGTTTCGCGATCTCTCTCCTGCAGAGCTAACGTGAGGGAAGAGCTGTGTGGAGGGAACCTTGATGTTCTGGGCAGTGTGGGAGCCCTAGGCATACACGTGCACCCAGCGGCCATTGCCCCTGCAAACTGACTTCCCAGGTAGCACTTCCCAGCACAATGTGACTTTCAGCTTGAAGGCGGCAAAGCAGGCGGTGTTCCTTGGAGGGAGGAAAGGCAGAACCAGAGACTGTGTTTTTAGGCCTCCCTCGCACAGCAAGTGTTGGGCTCTGCAGACGCCCGTACAAGAGGACTGCAACCAGGTCCTCACTTCCCGAGCCAAGAAAGGCCTACTTTCGTGAGCTCTTTACTGCAGAGCTAACGTGAGGGAAGAGCTGTGTGGAGGGAACCTTGATGTTCTGGGCAGTGTGGGAGCCCCAGGCATACACGTGCACCCAGCGGCCATTGCCCGTGAAAACTGACTTCCCAACTAGCAATTCCCAGCCCGATGTGACTTTCAGCCAGAAGGAGGACGGGTAGGCTCTCTTCCTTGGAGGGAGTAATGGCATCCCCAGAGAGAGTGTTTTCATGCCTTCAGCGTGCAGGCAACGTGGTGCTCTTGAGAGGCCCGACCCATAGGGCTGCGAGCAGGGCCTCACTTCCCGAGTCAAGAAAGGCCTAGTCTCGCGAGCTCCCTCCTGCAGAGCACACGTGACGGAAGAGCTGTGTGGAGGGAGCCTTGATGTTCCCGGGCAGTGTGGGAGGCCTAGCTGTAAACGTGCTGCCAGCGACCATGGTCCCTGAAAACGGACTTCCCAACTAACACTTCCCAGCCCAAGGTGACTGTCAGCTTGAAGGCGGCCGAGCAGACGGTCTTCCTTGGACGGAGAAAAGGCAGCCCCAGAGACTGGGTTTTTAGGCCTCGTTCGCACAGCAAGTGTGGGGCGCTGCAGACGCCAGTACAAGAGGCCTGCAAACAGGTCCTCACTTCCCGAGCCAAGAAAGGCCTAGTTTCGCGATCTCTCTCCTGCAGAGCTAACGTGAGGGAAGAGCTGTGTGGAGGGAACCTTGATGTTCTGGGCAGTGTGGGAGCCCTAGGCATACACGTGCACCCAGCGGCCATTGCCCCTGCAAACTGACTTCCCAGGTAGCACTTCCCAGCACAATGTGACTTTCAGCTTGAAGGCGGCAAAGCAGGCGGTGTTCCTTGGAGGGAGGAAAGGCAGAACCAGAGACTGTGTTTTTAGGCCTCCCTCGCACAGCAAGTGTTGGGCTCTGCAGACGCCCGTACAAGAGGACTGCAACCAGGTCCTCACTTCCCGAGCCAAGAAAGGCCTACTTTTGCGAGCTCTCTCCTGCAGAGCTTACGTGACGGAAGAGCTGTGGGGAGGGAGGCTTGATGTTCTTGGGCAGTGTGGGAAGCCTAGCTGTAAACGTGCTGCCAGCGACCATGGTCCCTGAAAACGGACTTCCCAACTAAAACTTCCCAGCCCAAGGTGACTGTCAGCTTGAAGGCGGCCGAGCAGACGGTCTTCCTTGGACGGAGAAAATGCAGCCCCAGAGACTGGGTTTTTAGGCCTCGTTCGCACAGCAAGTGTGGGGCTCTGCAGACGCCAGTACAAGAGGACTGCAAACAGGTCCTCACTTCCCGAGCCAAGAAAGGCCTACTTTTGCGAGCTCTCTCCTGCTGAGCAAACGTGACAGAAGGGCTGTGTGGAGGGAACCTTGATGTTCTGGGCAGTGTGGGAGCCCTAGGCATACACGTGCACCCAGCGGCCATTGCCCGTGAAAACTGACTTCCCAGGTAGCACTTACCAGCCCGATGTGACTTTCAGCCAGAAGGCGGCCGGGTAGGCTCTCTTCCTTGGAGGGAGGAAAGGCAGCCCCTGAGAGAGCGTTTTCATGCCCCCCGCATGCAGGCATCGTGGGGCTCTTGAGAGGCCCGACCCATAGTGCTGAGAGCAGGTCCTCATTTCCGAGTCAAGAAAGGCATAGTCTCGCGAGCTCTCTCCTGCTGAGCAAACGTGACGGAAGGGCTGTGTGGAGGGAACCTTGATGTTCTGGGCAGTGTGGGAGCCCTAGGCATACACGTGCACCCAGCGGCCATTGCCCCTGAAAACTGACTTCCCTACTAGCATTTCTCAGGCCAATGTGACTGTCAGCTTGAAGGCGGCCAAGCAGGCTGCCTTCCTTGGAGGGAGGAAAGGCAGCCCCAGAGAGAACGTTTTCATGCCTCCCGCGCGCTGGCAACATGGGGCTCTTGAGTTGCCCGACCCATAGGGATTCCAGCAGGGCCTCACTTCCCGAGCCAAGAAAGGCCTAGTCTCGCGAGCTCTCTCCTGCAGAACAAACTTGTTGGAAGAGCTGTGTGGAGGGAGCCTTGGTGTTCCCGGGAAGTGTGGGAGGCCTAGCTGTAAACATGCAGCCGGGGCCATGGCCCCTGCAAACTGACTTCCCAGGTAGCACTTCCCAGCCCAATGTGACTGTCAGCTTGAAGGCGGCCGAGCAGGTTGTCTTCCTTGGAGGGAGGAAAGGCAGCCCCAGAGACTGTGTTTTTATGCCTCCCTCGCACAGCAAGTGTGGGGCTCTGCCGACGCCAGTACAAGAGGCCTACAAACAGGTCCTCACTTTCCAAACCAAGAAAGGCCTAGTTTCCCGATCTCTCTCCTGGAGAGCTAACGTGACGGAAGAGCTGTGTGGAGGGAACCTTGATGTTCTGGGCAGTGTGGGAGCCCTAGGCATACACGTGCACCCAGCGTCCATTGGCCCTGAAAAATGACTTCCCAAATAGCACTTCTCAGACCAATGTGAGTGTCAGCTTGAAGGCGGCCGAGCAGGATGTCTTCCTTGGAGGGTGGAATGGCAGCCCCAGAGAGAGTGTTTTCATGCCTTCAGCGCGCAGGTAACGTGGGGCTCTTGAGAGGCACGACCCGTAGGGCTGCGAGCAGGGCCTCACTTCCCGAGTCAAGAAAGGCCTAGTCTCGCGAGTTCTCTCCTGCAGAGCAAACGTGACGGAAGAGCTGTGTGCAGGGAGCCTTGATGTTCCCGGGCAGTGTGGGAGGCCTAGCTGTAAACGTGCTGCCAGCGACCATGGTCCCTGAAAACTGACTTCCCAACTAACACTTCCCAGCCCAAGGTGACTGTCAGCTTGAAGGCGGCCAAGCAGGCGGTCTTCCTTGGAGGGAGGAAAGGCAGGCCCAGAGATTGGGTTTTTAGGCCTCGCTCGCACAGCAAGTGTGGGGCTCTGCAGACGCCCATACAAGAGGCCTGCAAACAGGTCCTCACTTCCCGAGCCAGGAAAGGCCTACTTTCGCGAGCTCTCTCCTGCTGAGCAAGCGTGACGGAAGGGCTGTGTGGAGGGAGCCTTGATGTTCCCGGGCAGTGTGGGAAGCCTAGCTGTAAACGTGCAGCCAGCGGCGATGGCCCCTGAAAACTGACTTCCCAGGTAGCAATTCCCAGCCCAAGGTGACTGTCAGCTTGAAGGCGGCCGAGCAGGCTGTCATCCTTGGAGGGAGGAAAGGAAGCCCCAGAGATTGGGTTTTTACGCCTCGCTCGCACAGCAAGTGTGGGGCTCTGCAGACGCCCGTAAAAGAGGACTGCAAACAGGTCCTCACTTCCCGAGCCAAGAAAGGCCTACTTTTGCGAGCTCTCTCCTGCAGAGCTTACGTGACGGAAGAGCTGTGTGGAGGGAGCCTTGATGTTCCCGGGCAGTGTGGGAGGCCTAGCTGTAAACGTGCTGCCAGCGACCATGGTCCCTGAAAACTGACTTCCCAACTAACACTTCCCAGCCCAAGGTGACTGTCAGCTTGAAGGCGGCCGAGCAGACGGTCTTCCTTGGACGGAGAAAAGGCAGCCCCAGAGACTGGGTTTTTAGGCCTCGTTCGCACAGCAAGTGTGGGGCGCTGCAGACGCCAGTACAAGAGGCCTGCAGACAGGTCCTCACTTCCCGAGCCAGGAAAGGCCTAGTCTCGAGAGCTCTCTCCTGCAGAGCTAACGTGACGGAAGAGCTGTTTGGGGGGAGCCTTGATGTTCCCGGGCAGTGTGGGAAGCCTAGCTGTAAACGTGCAGCCTGCGGCCATGGCCCCTGCAAACTTTCCTCCCAGGTAGCACTTCCCAGCACAATGTGACTGTCAGCTTAAAGGCGGCCGAGCAGCCTGTCTTCCTTGGAGGGAGGAAAGGCAGCCCCAAAGACTAGGTTTTTAGGCCTCGCTCGCACAGCAGGTGTTGGGCTCTGCAGATGCCAGTACAAGAGGCCTGCAAACAGGTCCTCACTTCCCGAGCCAAGAAAGGCCTAGTTTCGCGATCTCTCTCCTGCAGAGCTAACGTGAGGGAAGAGCTGTGTGGAGGGAACCTTGATGTTCTGGGCAGTGTGGGAGCCCTAGGCATACACGTGCACCCAGCGGCCATTGCCCCTGCAAACTGACTTCCCAGGTAGCACTTCCCAGCACAATGTGACTTTCAGCTTGAAGGCGGCAAAGCAGGCGGTGTTCCTTGGAGGGAGGAAAGGCAGACCCACAGACTGTGTTTTTAGGCCTCCCTCGCACAGCAAGTGTTGGGCTCTGCAGACGCCCGAACAAGAGGACTGCAAACAGGTCCTGACTTCCCGAGCCAAGAAAGGCCTAGTTTCGTGAGCTCTTTACTGCAGAGCTAACGTGAGGGAAGAGCTGTGTGGAGGGAACCTTGATGTTCTCGGCAGTGTGGGAGCACTAAGCATACACATGCACCCTGCGGCCATTGCCCCTGAAAACAGTCTTCCCAATTAGCACTTCCAAGCGCGATGTGACTTTCAGCCACAAGGCGGCCTGGTAGGCTCTCTTCCTTGGAGGGAGGAAAGGCAGCCCCAGAGAGAGCGTTTTCATGCCTCTGGCGCGCAGGCAACGTGGGGCTCTTGAGAGGCCCGACCCATAGTGCTGCCAGCAGGTCATCATTTCCCGAGTCAAGAAAGGCCTAGTCTCGCGAGCTCTCTCCTGCTGAGCAAGCGTGACGGAAGGGCTGTGTGGAGGGAGCCTTGAAGTTCTGGGCAGTGTGGGAGTCCTAGGCTTACACGTGCACCAAGCGGCCATTGGCCCTGTAAACTGACTTCCGAACTAGCACTTCTCAGATCAATGTGACTGTCAGCTTGAAAGCGGCCGAACAGACTGTCTTACTTGGAGGGAGGAAAGGCAGCCCCAGATACTGTGTTTGTATGCCTCCCTCGCACAGCCAGTGTGGGGCTCGGCAGACGCGAGTAGAAGAGGCTTGCAAACAGGTCCTCACTTCCCGAGCCAGGAAAGGCCTACTTTCGCGAGCTCTCTCCTGCTGAGCAAACGTGACAGAAGGGCTGTGTGGAGGGAGCCTTGATGTTCCCAGGCAGTGTGGGAAGCCTAGCTGTAAACGTGCAGCCAGCGGCGATGGCCCCTGAAAACTGACTTCCCAGGTAGCAATTCCCAGCCCAAGGTGCCTGTCAGCTTGAAGGCGGCCGAGCAGGCTGTCATCCTTGGAGGGAGGAAAGGCAGCCCCAGTGATTGGGTTTTTACGCCTCGCTCGCACAGCAAGTATGGGGCTCTGCAGACGCCCGTAAAAGAGGACTGCAAACAGGTCCTCACTTCCCGAGCCAAGAAAGGCCTACTTTTGCGAGCTCTCTCCTGCAGAGCTTACGTGACGGAAGAGCTGTGGGGAGGGAGGCTTGATGTTCCCGGGCAGTGTGGGAAGCCTAGCTGTAAACGTGCAGCCAGCGGCGATGGCCCCTGCAAACTGACTTCCCAGGTAGCACTTCCCAGCACAATGTGACTGTCAGCTTGAAGGCGGCCGAGCAGGCTGTCTTCCTTGGAGGGAGAAAAGGCAGCCCCAAAGACTGGGTTTTTAGGCCTCTCTCGCACAGCAAGTGTGGGGCTCTGCAGACGCCAGTACAAGAAGCCTGCAAACAGGTCCTCACTTCCCCAGCCAAGAAAGGCCCAATTTCGCGAGCTCTCTCCTGCTGAGCAAACGTGACAGAAGGGCTGTGTGGAGGGAACCTTGATGTTCTGGGCAGTGTGGGAGCCCTAGGCATACACGTGCACCCAGCGGCCATTGCCCCTGAAAACTGACTTCCCTACTAGCATTTCTCAGGCCAATGTGACTGTCAGCTTGAAGGCGGCCAAGCAGGCTGCCTTCCTTGGAGGGAGGAAAGGCAGCCCCAGATATTGTGTTTGTATGCCTCCCTCGCACAGCAAGTGTGGGGCTCGGCAGACGCGAGTACAAGAGGCCTGCAAACAGGTCCTCACTTCCCGAGCCAGGAAAGGCCTACTTTCGCGAGCTCTCTTCTGCTGAGCAAACGTGACGGAAGGGCTGTGTGGAGGGAGCCTTGATGTTCCCGGGCAGTGTGGGAAGCCTAGCTGTAAACGTGCAGCCAGCGGCGATGGCCCCTGAAAACTGACTTCCCAGGTAGCAATTCCCAGCCCAGGGTGACAGTCAGATTGAAGGCGGCCGAGCAGGCTGTCATCCTTGGAGGGAGGAAAGGAAGCCCCAGAGATTGGGTTTTTACGCCTCGCTCGCACAGCAAGTGTGGGGCTCTGCAGACGCCCGTAAAAGAGGACTGCAAACAGGTCCTCACTTCCCGAGCCAAGAAAGGCCTACTTTTGCGAGCTCTCTCCTGAAGAGCTTACGTGACGGAAGAGCTGTGGGGAGGGAGGCTTGATGTTCCCGGGCAGTGTGGGAAGCCTAGCTGTAAACGTGCAGCCAGCGGCGATGGCCCCTGCAAACTGACTTCCCAGGTAGCACTTCCCAGCACAATGTGACTGTCAGCTTGAAGGCGGCCGAGCAGGCTGTCTTCCTTGGAGGGAAAAAAGGCAGCCCCAAAGACTGGGTTTTTAGGCCTCTCTCGCACAGCAAGTGTGGGGCTCTGCAGACGCCAGTACAAGAAGCCTGCAAACATGTCCTCACTTCCCCAGCCAAGAAAGGCCCACTTTCGCGAGCTCTCTCCTGCTGAGCAAACGTGACAGAAGGGCTGTGTGGAGGGAACCTTGATGTTCTGGGCAGTGTGGGAGCCCTAGGCATACACGTGCACCCAGCGGCCATTGCCCGTGAAAACTGACTTCCCAACTAGCACTTCCCAGCCCGATGTGACTTTCAGCCAGAAGGCGGCCGGGTAGGCTCTCTTCCCTGGAGGGAGGAAAGGCAGCCCCTGAGAGAGCGTTTTCATGCCCCCCGCATGCAGGCATCGTGGGGCTCTTGAGAGGCCCAACCCGTAGTGCTGAGAGCAGGTCCTCATTTCCGAGTCAAGAAAGGCATAGTCTCGCGAGCTCTCTCCTGCTGAGCAAACGTGACGGAAGGGCTGTGTGGAGGGAACCTTGATGTTCTGGGCAGTGTGGGAGCCCTAGGCATACACGTGCACCCAGCGGCCATTGCCCCTGAAAACTGACTTCCCTACTAGCATTTCTCAGGCCAATGTGACTGTCAGCTTGAAGGCGGCCAAGCAGGCTGCCTTCCTTGGAGGGAGGAAAGGCAGCCCCAGAGAGAACGTTTTCATCCCTCCCGCGCGCTGGCAACGTGGGGCTCTTGAGTTGCCCGACCCATAGGGATTCCAGCAGGGCCTCACTTCCCGAGCCAAGAAAGGCCTAGTCTCGCGAGCTCTCTCCTGCAGAACAAACTTGTTGGAAGAGCTGTGTCGAGGGAGCCTTGGTGTTCCCGGGAAGTGTGGGAGGCCTAGCTGTAAACATGCAGCCGGGGCCATGGCCCCTGCAAACTGACTTCCCAGGTAGCACTTCCCAGCCCAATGTGACTGTCAGCTTGAAGGCGGCCGAGCAGGTTGTCTTCCTTGGAGGGAGGAAAGGCAGCCCCAGTGATTGGGTTTTTACGCCTCGCTCGCACAGCAAGTATGGGGCTCTGCAGACGCCCGTAAAAGAGGACTGCAAACAGGTCCTCACTTCCCGAGCCAAGAAAGGCCTACTTTTGCGAGCTCTCTCCTGCAGAGCTTACGTGACGGAAGAGCTGTGGGGAGGGAGGCTTGATGTTCCCGGGCAGTGTGGGAAGCCTAGCTGTAAACGTGCAGCCAGCGGCGATGGCCCCTGCAAACTGACTTCCCAGGTAGCACTTCCCAGCACAATGTGACTGTCAGCTTGAAGGCGGCCGAGCAGGCTGTCTTCCTTGGAGGGAGAAAAGGCAGCCCCAAAGACTGGGTTTTTAGGCCTCTCTCGCACAGCAAGTGTGGGTCTCTGCAGACGCCAGTACAAGAAGCCTGCAAACAGGTCCTCACTTCCCCAGCCAAGAAAGGCCCACTTTCGCGAGCTCTCTCCTGCTGAGCAAACGTGACAGAAGGGCTGTGTGGAGGGAACCTTGATGTTCTGGGCAGTGTGGGAGCCCTAGGCATACACGTGCACCCAGCGGCCATTGCCCCTGAAAACTCACTTCCCTACTAGCATTTCTCAGGCCAATGTGACTGTCAGCTTGAAGGCGGCCGAGCAGAATGTCTTCCTTGGAGGGTGGAATGGCAGCCCCAGAGAGAGTGTTTTCATGCCTTCAGCGCGCAGGTAACGAGGGGCTCTTGAGAGGCACGACCCGTAGGGCTGCGAGCAGGGCCTCACTTCCCGAGTCAAGAAAGGCCTAGTCTCGCGAGTTCTCTCCTGCAGAGCAAACGTGACGGAAGAGCTGTGTGGAGGGAGCCTTGATGTTCCCGGGCAGTGTGGGAGGCCTAGCTTTAAACGTGCTGCCAGCGACCATGGTCCCTGAAAACTGACTTCCCAACTAACACTTCCCAGCCCAAGGTGACTGTCAGCTTGAAGGCGGCCGAGCAGACGGTCTTCCTTGGACGGAGAAAAGGCAGCCCCAGAGACTGGGTTTTTAGGCCTCGTTCGCACAGCAAGGGTGGGGCGCTGCAGACGCCAGTACAAGAGGCCTGCAAACAGGTCCTCACTTCCCGAGCCAAGAAAGGCCTAGTTTCGCGATCTCTCTCCTGCAGAGCTAACGTGAGGGAAGAGCTGTGTGGAGGGAACCTTGATGTTCTGGGCAGTGTGGGAGCCCTAGGCATACACGTGCACCCAGCGGCCATTGCCCCTGCAAACTGACTTCCCAGGTAGCACTTCCCAGCACAATGTGACTTTCAGCTTGAAGGCGGCAAAGCAGGCGGTGTTCCTTGGAGGGAGGAAAGGCAGAACCAGAGACTGTGTTTTTAGGCCTCCCTCGCACAGCAAGTGTTGGGCTCTGCAGACGCCCGTACAAGAGGACTGCAACCAGGTCCTCACTTCCCGAGCCATGAAAGGCCTACTTTCGTGAGCTCTTTACTGCAGAGCTAACGTGAGGGAAGAGCTGTGTGGAGGGAACCTTGATGTTCTGGGCAGTGTGGGAGCCCCAGGCATACACGTGCACCCAGCGGCCATTGCCCGTGAAAACTGACTTCCCAACTAGCAATTCCCAGCCCGATGTGACTTTCAGTCAGAAGGAGGACGGGTAGGCTCTCTTCCTTGGAGGGAGTAATGGCATCCCCAGAGAGAGTGTTTTCATGCCTTCAGCGTGCAGGCAACGTGGTGCTCTTGAGAGGCCCGACCCATAGGGCTGCGAGCAGGGCCTCACTTCCCGAGTCAAGAAAGGCCTAGTCTCGCGAGCTCCCTCCTGCAGAGCACACGTGACGGAAGAGCTGTGTGGAGGGAGCCTTGATGTTCCCGGGCAGTGTGGGAGGCCTAGCTGTAAACGTGCTGCCAGCGACCATGGTCCCTGAAAACGGACTTCCCAACTAACACTTCCCAGCCCAAGGTGACTGTCAGCTTGAAGGCGGCCGAGCAGACGGTCTTCCTTGGACGGAGAAAAGGCAGCCCCAGAGACTGGGTTTTTAGGCCTCGTTCGCACAGCAAGTGTGGGGCGCTGCAGACGCCAGTACAAGAGGCCTGCAAACAGGTCCTCACTTCCCGAGCCAAGAAAGGCCTAGTTTCGCGATCTCTCTCCTGCAGAGCTAACGTGAGGGAAGAGCTGTGTGGAGGGAACCTTGATGTTCTGGGCAGTGTGGGAGCCCTAGGCATACACGTGCACCCAGCGGCCATTGCCCCTGCAAACTGACTTCCCAGGTAGCACTTCCCAGCACAATGTGACTTTCAGCTTGAAGGCGGAAAAGCAGGCGGTGTTCCTTGGAGGGAGGAAAGGCAGAACCAGAGACTGTGTTTTTAGGCCTCCCTCGCACAGCAAGTGTTGGGCTCTGCAGACGCCCGTAAAAGAGGACTGCAAACAGGTCCTCACTTCCCGAGCCAAGAAAGGCCTACTTTTGCGAGCTCTCTCCTGCAGAGCTTACTTGACGGAAGAGCTGTGGGGAGGGAGGCTTGATGTTCTCGGGCAGTGTGGGAAGCCTAGCTGTAAACGTGCTGCCAGCGACCATGGTCCCTGAAAACGGACTTCCCAACTAACACTTCCCAGCCCAAGGTGACTGTCAGCTTGAAGGCGGCCGAGCAGACGGTCTTCCTTGGACGGAGAAAATGCAGCCCCAGAGACTGGGTTTTTAGGCCTCGTTCGCAAAGCAAGTGTGGGGCTCTGCAGACGCCAGTACAAGAGGGCTGCAAACAGGTCCTCACTTCCCGAGCCAAGAAAGGCCTACTTTTGCGAGCTCTCTCCTGCTGAGCAAACGTGACAGAAGGGCTGTGTGGAGGGAACCTTGATGTTCTGGGCAGTGTGGGAGCCCTAGGCATACACGTGCACCCAGCGGCCATTGCCCGTGAAAACTGACTTCCCAACTAGCACTTCCCAGCCCGATGTGACTTTCAGCCAGAAGGCTGCCGGGTATGCTCTCTTCCTTGGAGGGAGGAAAGGCAGCCCCTGAGAGAGCGTTTTCATGCCCCCCTCATGCAGGCATCGTGGGGCTCTTGAGAGGCCCGACCCATAGTGCTGAGAGCAGGTCCTCATTTCCGAGTCAAGAAAGGCATAGTCTCGCGAGCTCTCTCCTGCTGAGCAAACGTGACGGAAGGGCTGTGTGGAGGGAACCTTGATGTTCTGGGCAGTGTGGGAGCCCTAGGCATACACGTGCACCCAGCGGCCATTGCCCCTGAAAACTGACTTCCCTACTAGCATTTCTGAGGCCAATGTGACTGTCAGCTAGAAGGCGGCCAAGCAGGCTGTCTTCCTTGAAGGGAGGAAAGGCAGCCCCAGAGAGAACGTTTTCATGCCTCCTGCGCGCTGGCAACGTGGGGATCTTGAGTTGCCCGACCCATAGGGATTCAAGCAGGGCCTCACTTCCCGAGCCAAGAAAGGCCTAGTCTCGCGAGCTCTCTCCTGCAGAACAAACTTGTTGGAAGAGCTGTGTGGAGGGAGCCTTGGTGTTCCCGGGAAGTGTGGGAGGCCTAGCTGTAAACATGCAGCCGGGGCCATGGCCCCTGCAAACTGACTTCCCAGGTAGCACTTCCCAGCCCAATGTGACTGTCAGCTTGAAGGCGGCCGAGCAGGCTGTCTTCCTTGGAGGGAGGAAAGGCAGCCCCAGAGACTGTGTTTTTATGCCTCCCTCGCACAGCAAGTGTGGGGTTCTACCGACGCCAGTACAAGAGGCCTGCAAACAGGTCCTCACTTCCCGAGCCAGGAAAGGCCTAGTTACGTGAGCTCTCTCCTGCCGAGCTAAGGTGACGTAAGATCTGTGTGGAGGGAACCTTGATGTTCTGGGCAGTGTGGGAGCACTAAGCATACACGTGCACCCTGCGGCCATTGCCCCTGAAAACAGTCTTCCCAAATAGCACTTCCAAGCGCGATGTGACTTTCAGCCACAAGGCGGCCTGGTAAGCTCTCTTCCTTGGAGGGAGGAAAGGCAGCCCCAGAGAGAGCGTTTTCATGCCTCCGGCGCGCAGGCAACGTGGGGCTCTTGAGAGGCCCGACCCATAGTGCTGCCAGCAGGTCATCATTTCCCGAGTCAAGAAAGGCCTAGTCTCGGGAGCTCTCTCCTGCTGAGCAAGCATGACGGAAGGGCTGTGAGGAGGGAGCCTTGATGTTCTGGGCAGTGTGGGAGTCGTAGGCATACACGTGCACCCAGCGGCCATTGGCCCTGTAAACTGACTTCCGAACTAGCACTTCTCAGATCAATGTGACTGTCAGCTTGAAAGCGGCCGAGCAGGCTGTCTTACTTGGAGGGAGGAAAGGCGGCCCCAGATACTGTGTTTGTATGCCTCCTTCGCACAGCAAGTGTGGGGCTCGGCAGACGCGAGTACAAGAGGCCTGCAAACAGGTCCTCACTTCCCGAGCCAGGAAAGGCCTACTTTCGCGAGCTCTCTCCTGCTGAGCAAACGTGACGGAAGGGCTGTGTGGAGGGAGCCTTGATGTTCCCGGGCAGTGTGGGAAGCCTAGCTGTAAACGTGCAGCCAGCGGCGATGGCCCCTGAAAACTGACTTCCCAGGTAGCAATTCCCAGGCCAAGGTGCCTGTCAGATTGAAGGCGGCCGAGCAGGCTGTCATCCTTGGAGGGACGAAAGGAAGCCCCAGAGATTGGGTTTTTACGCCTCACTCGCACAGCAAGTGTGGGGCTCTGCAGACGCCCGTAAAAGAGGACTGCAAACAGGTCCTCACTTCCCGAGCCAAGAAAGGCCTACTTTTGCGAGCTCTCTCCTGAAGAGCTTACGTGACGGAAGAGCTGTGGGGAGGGAGGCTTGATGTTCCCGGGCAGTGTGGGAAGCCTAGCTGTACACGTGCAGCCAGCGGCGATGGCCCCTGCAAACTGACTTCCCAGGTAGCACTTCCCAGCACAATGTGACTGTCAGCTTGAAGGCGGCCGAGCAGGCTGTCTTCCTTGGAGGGAAAAAAGGCAGCCCCAAAGACTGGGTTTTTAGGCCTCTCTATCACAGCAAGTGTGGGGCTCTGCAGACGCCAGTACAAGAAGCCTGCAAACAGGTCCTCACTTCCCCAGCCAAGAAAGGCCCACTTTCGCGAGCTCTCTCCTGCTGAGCAAACGTGACAGAAGGGCTGTGTGGAGGGAACCTTGATGTTCTGGGCAGTGTGGGAGCCCTAGGCATACACGTGCACCCAGCGGCATTGCCCGTGAAAACTGACTTCCCAACTAGCACTTCCCAGCCCGATGTGACTTTCAGGCAGAAGGCGGCCGGGTAGGCTCTCTTCCTTGGAGGGAGGAAAGGCAGCCCCTGAGAGAGCGTTTTCATGCCCCCCGCATGCAGGCATCGTGGGGCTCTTGAGAGGCCCGACCCATAGTGCTGAGAGCAGGTCCTCATTTCCGAGTCAAGAAAGGCATAGTCTCGCGAGCTATCTCCTGCTGAGCAAACGTGACGGAAGGGCTTTGTGGAGGGAACCATGATTTTCTGGGCAGTGTGGGAGCCCTAGGCATACACGTGCACCCAGCGGCCATTGCCCCTGAAAACTGACTTCCCTACTAGCATTTCTCAGGCCAATGTGACTGTCAGCTTGAAGGCGGCCAAGCAGGCTGCCTTCCTTGGAGGGAGGAAAGGCAGCCCCAGATATTGTGTTTGTATGCCTCCCTCGCACAGCAAGTGTGGGGCTCGGCAGACGCGAGTACAAGAGGCCTGCAAACAGGTCCTCACTTCCCGAGCCAGGAAAGGCCTACTTTCGCGAGCTCTCTCCTGCTGAGCAAACGTGACGGAAGGGCTGTGTGGAGGGAGCCTTGGTGTTCCCGGGAAGTGTGGGAGGCCTAGCTGTAAACATGCAGCCGGGGCCATGGCCCCTGCAAACTGACTTCCCAGGTAGCACTTCCCAGCCCAATGTGACTGTCAGCTTGAAGGCGGCCGAGCAGGCTGTCTTCCTTGGAGGGAGGAAAGGCAGCCCCAGAGACTGTGTTTTTATGCCTCCCTCGCACAGCAAGTGTGGGGTTCTACCGACGCCAGTACAAGAGGCCTGCAAACAGGTCCTCACTTCCCGAGCCAGGAAAGGCCTAGTTACGTGAGCTCTCTCCTGCCGAGCTAAGGTGACGTAAGATCTGTGTGGAGGGAACCTTGATGTTCTGGGCAGTGTGGGAGTCCTAGGCATACACGTGCACCCTGCGGCCATTGGCCCTGTAAACTGACTTCCGAACTAGCACTTCTCAGATCAATGTGACTGTCAGCTTGAAAGCGGCCGAGCAGGCTGTCTTACTTGGAGGGAGGAAAGGCAGCCCCAGATACTGTGTTTGTATGCCTCCCTCGCACAGCAAGTGTGGGGCTCGGCAGACGCGAGTACAAGAGTCCTGCAAACAGGTCCTCACTTCCCGAACCAGGAAAGGCCTACTTTCGCGAGCTCTCTCCTGCTGAGCAAACGTGACGGAAGGGCTGTGTGGAGGGAGCCTTGATGTTCCCGGGCAGTGTGGGAAGCATAGCTGTACACGTGCAGCCAGCGGCGATGGCCCCTGCAAACTGACTTCCCAGGTAGCACTTCCCAGCACAATGTGGCTGTCAGCTTGAAGGCGGCCGAGCAGGCTGTCTTCCTTGGAGGGAGAAAAGGCAGCCCCAGAGACTGGGTTTTTAGGCCTCGTTCGCACAGCAAGTGTGGGGCGCTGCAGACGCCAGTACAAGAGGCCTGCAAAACAGGTCCTCACTTCCCGAGCCAGGAAAGGCCTAGTCTCGAGAGCTCTCTCCTGCAGAGCTAACGTGACGGAAGAGCTGTTTGGGGGGAGCCTTGATGTTCCCGGGCAGTGTGGGAAGCCTAGCTGTAAACGTGCAGCCAGCGGCCATGGCCCCTGCAAACTTTCTTCCCAGGTAGCACTTCCCAGCACAATGTGACTGTCAGCTTAAAGGCGGCCGAGCAGCCTGTCTTCCTTGCAAGGAGGAAAGGCAGCCCCAAAGACTAGGTTTTTAGGCCTCGCTCGCACAGCAGGTGTTGGGCTCTGCAGATGCCAGTACAAGAGGCCTGCAAACAGGTCCTCACTTCCCGAGCCAAGAACGGCCTAGTTTCGCGATCTCTCTCCTGCCGAGCTAACGTGAGGGAAGAGCTGTGTGGAGGGAACCTTGATGTTCTGGGCAGTGTGGGAGCCCTAGGCATACACGTGCACCCAGCGGCCATTGCCCCTGCAAACTGACTTCCCAGGTAGCACTTCCCACCCCGATGTGACTTTCAGCCAGAAGGCGGCCGGGTAGGCTCTCTTCCTTGGAGGGAGGAAAGGCAGCCCCTGAGAGAGCGTTTTCATGCCCCCCGCATGCAGGCATCGTGGGGCTCTTGAGAGGCCCGACCCATAGTGCTGAGAGCAGGTCCTCATTTCCGAGTCAAGAAAGGCATAGTCTCGCGAGCTCTCTCCTGCTGAGCAAACGTGACGGAAGGGCTGTGTGGAGGGAACCTTGATGTTCTGGGCAGTGTGGGAGCCCTAGGCATACACGTGCTCCCAGCGGCCATTGCCCCTGAAAACTGACTTCCCTACTAGCATTTCTCAGGCCAATGTGACTGTCAGCTTGAAGGCGGCCAAGCAGGCTGCCTTCCTTGGAGGGAGGAAAGGCAGCCCCAGAGAGAACGTTTTCATGCCTCCCGCGCGCTGGCAACATGGGGCTCTTGAGTTGCCCGACCCATAGGGATTCCAGCAGGGCCTCACTTCCCGAGCCAAGAAAGGCCTAGTCTCGCGAGCTCTCTCCTGCAGAACAAACTTGTTGGAAGAGCTGTGTGGAGGGAGCCTTGTTGTTCCCGGGAAGTGTGGGAGGCCTAGCTGTAAACATGCAGCCGGGGCCATGGCCCCTGCAAACTGACTTCCCAGGTAGCACTTCCCAGCCCAATGTGACTGTCAGCTTGAAGGCGGCCGAGCAGGTTGTCTTCCTTGGAGGGAGGAAAGGCAGCCCCAGAGACTGTGTTTTTATGCCTCCCTCGCACAGCAAGTGTGGGGCTCTGCCGACGCCAGTACAAGAGGCCTACAAACAGGTCCTCACTTTCCAAACCAAGAAAGGCCTAGTTTCCCGATCTCTCTCCTGGAGAGCTAACGTGACGGAAGAGCTGTGTGGATGGAACCTTGATGTTCTGGGCAGTGTGGGAGCCCTAGGCATACACGTGCACCCAGCGTCCTTTGGCCCTGAAAAATGACTTCCCAAATAGCACTTCTCAGACCAATGTGACTGTCAGCTTGAAGGCGGCCGAGCAGGATGTCTTCCTTGGAGGGTGGAATGGCAGCCCCAGAGAGAGTGTTTTCATGCCTTCAGCGCGCAGGTAACGTGGGGCTCTTGAGAGGCACGACCCGTAGGGCTGCGAGCAGGGCCTCACTTCCCGAGTCAAGAAAGGCCTAGTCTCGCGAGTTCTCTCCTGCAGAGCAAACGTGACGGAAGAGCTGTGTGGAGGGAGCCTTGATGTTCCCGGGCAGTGTGGGAGGCCTAGCTGTAAACGTGCTGCCAGCGACCATGGTCCCTGAAAACTGACTTCCCAACTAACACTTCCCAGCCCAAGGTGACTGTCAGCTTGAAGGCGGCCGAGCAGACGGTCTACCTTGGACGGAGAAAAGGCAGCCCCAGAGACTGGGTTTTTAGGCCTCGTTCGCACAGCAAGTGTGGGGCGCTGCAGACGCCAGTACAAGAGGCCTGCAAACAGGTCCTCACTTCCCGAGCCAAGAAAGGCCTAGTTTCGCGATCTCTCTCCTGCAGAGCTAACGTGAGGGAAGAGCTGTGTGGAGGGAACCTTGATGTTCTGGGCAGTGTGGGAGCCCTAGGCATACACGTGCACCCAGCGGCCATTGCCCCTGCAAACTGACTTCCCAGGTAGCACTTCCCAGCACAATGTGACTTTCAGCTTGAAGGCGGCAAAGCAGGCGGTGTTCCTTGGAGGGAGGAAAGGCAGAACCAGAGACTGTGTTTTTAGGCCTCCCTCGCACAGCAAGTGTTGGGCTCTGCAGACGCCCGTACAAGAGGACTGCAACCAGGTCCTCACTTCCCGAGCCAAGAAAGGCCTACTTTCGTGAGCTCTTTACTGCAGAGCTAACGTGAGGGAAGAGCTGTGTGGAGGGAACCTTGATGTTCTGGGCAGTGTGGGAGCCCCAGGCATACACGTGCACCCAGCGGCCATTGCCCGTGAAAACTGACTTCCCAACTAGCAATTCCCAGCCCGATGTGACTTTCAGCCAGAAGGAGGACGGGTAGGCTCTCTTCCTTGGAGGGAGTAATGGCATCCCCAGAGAGAGTGTTTTCATGCCTTCAGCGTGCAGGCAACGTGGTGCTCTTGAGAGGCCCGACCCATAGGGCTGCGAGCAGGGCCTCACTTCCCGAGTCAAGAAAGGCCTAGTCTCGCGAGCTCCCTCCTGCAGAGCACACGTGACGGAAGAGCTGTGTGGAGGGAGCCTTGATGTTCCCGGGCAGTGTGGGAGGCCTAGCTGTAAACGTGCTGCCAGCGACCATGGTCCCTGAAAACGGACTTCCCAACTAACACTTCCCAGCCCAAGGTGACTGTCAGCTTGAAGGCGGCCGAGCAGACGGTCTTCCTTGGACGGAGAAAAGGCAGCCCCAGAGACTGGGTTTTTAGGCCTCGTTCGCACAGCAAGTGTGGGGCGCTGCAGACGCCAGTACAAGAGGCCTGCAAACAGGTCCTCACTTCCCGAGCCAAGAAAGGCCTAGTTTCGCGATCTCTCTCCTGCAGAGCTAACGTGAGGGAAGAGCTGTGTGGAGGGAACCTTGATGTTCTGGGCAGTGTGGGAGCCCTAGGCATACACGTGCACCCAGCGGCCATTGCCCCTGCAAACTGACTTCCCAGGTAGCACTTCCCAGCACAATGTGACTTTCAGCTTGAAGGCGGCAAAGCAGGCGGTGTTCCTTGGAGGGAGGAAAGGCAGAACCAGAGACTGTGTTTTTAGGCCTCCCTCGCACAGCAAGTGTTGGGCTCTGCAGACGCCCGTACAAGAGGACTGCAACCAGGTCCTCACTTCCCGAGCCAAGAAAGGCCTACTTTTGCGAGCTCTCTCCTGCAGAGCTTACGTGACGGAAGAGCTGTGGGGAGGGAGGCTTGATGTTCTTGGGCAGTGTGGGAAGCCTAGCTGTAAACGTGCTGCCAGCGACCATGGTCCCTGAAAACGGACTTCCCAACTAACACTTCCCAGCCCAAGGTGACTGTCAGCTTGAAGGCGGCCGAGCAGACGGTCTTCCTTGGACGGAGAAAATGCAGCCCCAGAGACTGGGTTTTTAGGCCTCGTTCGCACAGCAAGTGTGGGGCTCTGCAGACGCCAGTACAAGAGGACTGCAAACAGGTCCTCACTTCCCGAGCCAAGAAAGGCCTACTTTTGCGAGCTCTCTCCTGCTGAGCAAACGTGACAGAAGGGCTGTGTGGAGGGAACCTTGATGTTCTGGGCAGTGTGGGAGCCCTAGGCATACACGTGCACCCAGCGGCCATTGCCCGTGAAAACTGACTTCCCAACTAGCACTTCCCAGCCCGATGTGACTTTCAGCCAGAAGGCTGCCGGGTAGGCTCTCTTCCTTGGAGGGAGGAAAGGCAGCCCCTGAGAGAGCGTTTTCATGCCCCCCTCATGCAGGCATCGTGGGGCTCTTGAGAGGCCCGACCCATAGTGCTGAGAGCAGGTCCTCATTTCCGAGTCAAGAAAGGCATAGTCTCGCGAGCTCTCTCCTGCTGAGCAAACGTGACGGAAGGGCTGTGTGGAGGGAACCTTGATGTTCTGGGCAGTGTGGGAGCCCTAGGCATACACGTGCACCCAGCGGCCATTGCCCCTGAAAACTGACTTCCCTACTAGCATTTCTCAGGCCAATGTGACTGTCAGCTTGAAGGCGGCCAAGCAGGCTGCCTTCCTTGGAGGGAGGAAAGGCAGCCCCAGATATTGTGTTTGTATGCCTCCCTCGCACAGCAAGTGTGGGGCTCGGCAGACGCGAGTACAAGAGGCCTGCAAACAGGTCCTCACTTCCCGAGCCAGGAAAGGCCTACTTTCGCGAGCTCTCTCCTGCTGAGCAAACGTGACGGAAGGGCTGTGTGGAGGGAGCCTTGGTGTTCCCGGGAAGTGTGGGAGGCCTAGCTGTAAACATGCAGCCGGGGCCATGGCCCCTGCAAACTGACTTCCCAGGTAGCACTTCCCAGCCCAATGTGACTGTCAGCTTGAAGGCGGCCGAGCAGGCTGTCTTCCTTGGAGGGAGGAAAGGCAGCCCCAGAGACTGTGTTTTTATGCCTCCCTCGCACAGCAAGTGTGGGGTTCTACCGACGCCAGTACAAGAGGCCTGCAAACAGGTCCTCACTTCCCGAGCCAGGAAAGGCCTAGTTACGTGAGCTCTCTCCTGCCGAGCTAAGGTGACGTAAGATCTGTGTGGAGGGAACCTTGATGTTCTCGGCAGTGTGGGAGCACTAAGCATACACGTGCACCCTGCGGCCATTGCCCCTGAAAACAGTCTTCCCAAATAGCACTTCCAAGCGCGATGTGACTTTCAGCCACAAGGCGGCCTGGTAAGCTCTCTTCCTTGGAGGGAGGAAAGGCAGCCCCAGAGAGAGCGTTTTCATGCCTCCGGCGCGCAGGCAACGTGGGGCTCTTGAGAGGCCCGACCCAGAGTGCTGCCAGCAGGTCATCATTTCCCGAGTCAAGAAAGGCCTAGTCTCGGGAGCTCTCTCCTGCTGAGCAAGCATGACGGAAGGGCTGTGAGGAGGGAGCCTTGATGTTCTGGGCAGTGTGGGAGTCGTAGGCATACACGTGCACCCAGCGGCCATTGGCCCTGTAAACTGACTTCCGAACTAGCACTTCTCAGATCAATGTGACTGTCAGCTTGAAAGCGGCCGAGCAGGCTGTCTTACTTGGAGGGAGGAAAGGCGGCCCCAGATACTGTGTTTGTATGCCTCCTTCGCACAGCAAGTGTGGGGCTCGGCAGACGCGAGTACAAGAGGCCTGCAAACAGGTCCTCACTTCCCGAGCCAGGAAAGGCCTACTTTCGCGAGCTCTCTCCTGCTGAGCAAACGTGACGGAAGGGCTGTGTGGAGGGAGCCTTGATGTTCCCGGGCAGTGTGGGAAGCCTAGCTGTAAACGTGCAGCCAGCGGCGATGGCCCCTGAAAACTGACTTCCCAGGTAGCAATTCCCAGCCCAAGGTGCCTGTCAGATTGAAGGCGGCCGAGCAGGCTGTCATCCTTGGAGGGAGGAAAGGAAGCCCCAGAGATTGGGTTTTTACGCCTCACTCGCACAGCAAGTGTGGGGCTCTGCAGACGCCCGTAAAAGAGGACTGCAAACAGGTCCTCACTTCCCGAGCCAAGAAAGGCCTACTTTTGCGAGCTCTCTCCTGAAGAGCTTACGTGACGGAAGAGCTGTGGGGAGGGAGGCTTGATGTTCCCGGGCAGTGTGGGAAGCCTAGCTGTACACGTGCAGCCAGCGGCGATGGCCCCTGCAAACTGACTTCCCAGGTAGCACTTCCCAGCACAATGTGACTGTCAGCTTGAAGGCGGCCGAGCAGGCTGTCTTCCTTGGAGGGAAAAAAGGCAGCCCCAAAGACTGGGTTTTTAGGCCTCTCTATCACAGCAAGTGTGGGGCTCTGCAGACGCCAGTACAAGAAGCCTGCAAACAGGTCCTCACTTCCCCAGCCAAGAAAGGCCCACTTTCGCGAGCTCTCTCCTGCTGAGCAAACGTGACAGAAGGGCTGTGTGGAGGGAACCTTGATGTTCTGGGCAGTGTGGGAGCCCTAGGCATACACGTGCACCCAGCGGCATTGCCCGTGAAAACTGACTTCCCAACTAGCACTTCCCAGCCCGATGTGACTTTCAGGCAGAAGGCGGCCGGGTAGGCTCTCTTCCTTGGAGGGAGGAAAGGCAGCCCCTGAGAGAGCGTTTTCATGCCCCCCGCATGCAGGCATCGTGGGGCTCTTGAGAGGCCCGACCCATAGTGCTGAGAGCAGGTCCTCATTTCCGAGTCAAGAAAGGCATAGTCTCGCGAGCTCTCTCCTGCTGAGCAAACGTGACGGAAGGGCTTTGTGGAGGGAACCTTGATTTTCTGGGCAGTGTGGGAGCCCTAGGCATACACGTGCACCCAGCGGCCATTGCCCCTGAAAACTGACTTCCCTACTAGCATTTCTCAGGCCAATGTGACTGTCAGCTTGAAGGCGGCCAAGCAGGCTGCCTTCCTTGGAGGGAGGAAAGGCAGCCCCAGATATTGTGTTTGTATGCCTCCCTCGCACAGCAAGTGTGGGGCTCGGCAGACGCGAGTACAAGAGGCCTGCAAACAGGTCCTCACTTCCCGAGCCAGGAAAGGCCTACTTTCGCGAGCTCTCTCCTGCTGAGCAAACGTGACGGAAGGGCTGTGTGGAGGGAGCCTTGGTGTTCCCGGGAAGTGTGGGAGGCCTAGCTGTAAACATGCAGCCGGGGCCATGGCCCCTGCAAACTGACTTCCCAGGTAGCACTTCCCAGCCCAATGTGACTGTCAGCTTGAAGGCGGCCGAGCAGGCTGTCTTCCTTGGAGGGAGGAAAGGCAGCCCCAGAGACTGTGTTTTTATGCCTCCCTCGCACAGCAAGTGTGGGGTTCTACCGACGCCAGTACAAGAGGCCTGCAAACAGGTCCTCACTTCCCGAGCCAGGAAAGGCCTAGTTACGTGAGCTCTCTCCTGCCGAGCTAAGGTGACGTAAGATCTGTGTGGAGGGAACCTTGATGTTCTGGGCAGTGTGGGAGTCCTAGGCATACACGTGCACCCTGCGGCCATTGGCCCTGTAAACTGACTTCCGAACTAGCACTTCTCAGATCAATGTGACTGTCAGCTTGAAAGCGGCCGAGCAGGCTGTCTTACTTGGAGGGAGGAAAGGCAGCCCCAGATACTGTGTTTGTATGCCTCCCTCGCACAGCAAGTGTGGGGCTCGGCAGACGCGAGTACAAGAGGCCTGCAAACAGGTCCTCACTTCCCGAACCAGGAAAGGCCTACTTTCGCGAGCTCTCTCCTGCTGAGCAAACGTGACGGAAGGGCTGTGTGGAGGGAGCCTTGATGTTCCCGGGCAGTGTGGGAAGCATAGCTGTACACGTGCAGCCAGCGGCGATGGCCCCTGCAAACTGACTTCCCAGGTAGCACTTCCCAGCACAATGTGACTGTCAGCTTGAAGGCGGCCGAGCAGGCTGTCTTCCTTGGAGGGAGAAAAGGCAGCCCCAGAGACTGGGTTTTTAGGCCTCGTTCGCACAGCAAGTGTGGGGCGCTGCAGACGCCAGTACAAGAGGCCTGCAAAACAGGTCCTCACTTCCCGAGCCAGGAAAGGCCTAGTCTCGAGAGCTCTCTCCTGCAGAGCTAACGTGACGGAAGAGCTGTTTGGGGGGAGCCTTGATGTTCCCGGGCAGTGTGGGAAGCCTAGCTGTAAACGTGCAGCCAGCGGCCATGGCCCCTGCAAACTTTCTTCCCAGGTAGCACTTCCCAGCACAATGTGACTGTCAGCTTAAAGGCGGCCGAGCAGCCTGTCTTCCTTGCAAGGAGGAAAGGCAGCCCCAAAGACTAGGTTTTTAGGCCTCGCTCGCACAGCAGGTGTTGGGCTCTGCAGATGCCAGTACAAGAGGCCTGCAAACAGGTCCTCACTTCCCGAGCCAAGAACGGCCTAGTTTCGCGATCTCTCTCCTGCCGAGCTAACGTGAGGGAAGAGCTGTGTGGAGGGAACCTTGATGTTCTGGGCAGTGTGGGAGCCCTAGGCATACACGTGCACCCAGCGGCCATTGCCCCTGCAAACTGACTTCCCAGGTAGCACTTCCCAGCCCGATGTGACTTTCAGCCAGAAGGCGGCCGGGTAGGCTCTCTTCCTTGGAGGGAGGAAAGGCAGCCCCTGAGAGAGCGTTTTCATGCCCCCCGCATGCAGGCATCGTGGGGCTCTTGAGAGGCCCGACCCATAGTGCTGAGAGCAGGTCCTCATTTCCGAGTCAAGAAAGGCATAGTCTCGCGAGCTCTCTCCTGCTGAGCAAACGTGACGGAAGGGCTGTGTGGAGGGAACCTTGATGTTCTGGGCAGTGTGGGAGCCCTAGGCATACACGTGCACCCAGCGGCCATTGCCCCTGAAAACTGACTTCCCTACTAGCATTTCTCAGGCCAATGTGACTGTCAGCTTGAAGGCGGCCAAGCAGGCTGCCTTCCTTGGAGGGAGGAAAGGCAGCCCCAGAGAGAACGTTTTCATGCCTCCCGCGCGCTGGCAACATGGGGCTCTTGAGTTGCCCGACCCATAGGGATTCCAGCAGGGCCTCACTTCCCGAGCCAAGAAAGGCCTAGTCTCGCGAGCTCTCTCCTGCAGAACAAACTTGTTGGAAGAGCTGTGTGGAGGGAGCCTTGTTGTTCCCGGGAAGTGTGGGAGGCCTAGCTGTAAACATGCAGCCGGGGCCATGGCCCCTGCAAACTGACTTCCCAGGTAGCACTTCCCAGCCCAATGTGACTGTCAGCTTGAAGGCGGCCGAGCAGGTTGTCTTCCTTGGAGGGAGGAAAGGCAGCCCCAGAGACTGTGTTTTTATGCCTCCCTCGCACAGCAAGTGTGGGGCTCTGCCGACGCCAGTACAAGAGGCCTACAAACAGGTCCTCACTTTCCAAACCAAGAAAGGCCTAGTTTCCCGATCTCTCTCCTGGAGAGCTAATGTGACGGAAGAGCTGTGTGGATGGAACCTTGATGTTCTGGGCAGTGTGGGAGCCCTAGGCATACACGTGCACCCAGCGTCCTTTGGCCCTGAAAAATGACTTCCCAAATAGCACTTCTCAGACCAATGTGACTGTCAGCTTGAAGGCGGCCGAGCAGGATGTCTTCCTTGGAGGGTGGAATGGCAGCCCCAGAGAGAGTGTTTTCATGCCTTCAGCGCGCAGGTAACGTGGGGCTCTTGAGAGGCACGACCCGTAGGGCTGCGAGCAGGGCCTCACTTCCCGAGTCAAGAAAGGCCTAGTCTCGCGAGTTCTCTCCTGCAGAGCAAACGTGACGGAAGAGCTGTGTGGAGGGAGCCTTGATGTTCCCGGGCAGTGTGGGAGGCCTAGCTGTAAACGTGCTGCCAGCGACCATGGTCCCTGAAAACTGACTTCCCAACTAACACTTCCCAGCCCAAGGTGACTGTCAGCTTGAAGGCGGCCGAGCAGACGGTCTACCTTGGACGGAGAAAAGGCAGCCCCAGAGACTGGGTTTTTAGGCCTCGTTCGCACAGCAAGTGTGGGGCGCTGCAGACGCCAGTACAAGAGGCCTGCAAACAGGTCCTCACTTCCCGAGCCAAGAAAGGCCTAGTTTCGCGATCTCTCTCCTGCAGAGCTAACGTGAGGGAAGAGCTGTGTGGAGGGAACCTTGATGTTCTGGGCAGTGTGGGAGCCCTAGGCATACACGTGCACCCAGCGGCCATTGCCCCTGCAAACTGACTTCCCAGGTAGCACTTCCCAGCACAATGTGACTTTCAGCTTGAAGGCGGCAAAGCAGGCGGTGTTCCTTGGAGGGAGGAAAGGCAGAACCAGAGACTGTGTTTTTAGGCCTCCCTCGCACAGCAAGTGTTGGGCTCTGCAGACGCCCGTACAAGAGGACTGCAACCAGGTCCTCACTTCCCGAGCCAAGAAAGGCCTACTTTCGTGAGCTCTTTACTGCAGAGCTAACGTGAGGGAAGAGCTGTGTGGAGGGAACCTTGATGTTCTGGGCAGTGTGGGAGCCCCAGGCATACACGTGCACCCAGCGGCCATTGCCCGTGAAAACTGACTTCCCAACTAGCAATTCCCAGCCCGATGTGACTTTCAGCCAGAAGGAGGACGGGTAGGCTCTCTTCCTTGGAGGGAGTAATGGCATCCCCAGAGAGAGTGTTTTCATGCCTTCAGCGTGCAGGCAACGTGGTGCTCTTGAGAGGCCCGACCCATAGGGCTGCGAGCAGGGCCTCACTTCCCGAGTCAAGAAAGGCCTAGTCTCGCGAGCTCCCTCCTGCAGAGCACACGTGACGGAAGAGCTGTGTGGAGGGAGCCTTGATGTTCCCGGGCAGTGTGGGAGGCCTAGCTGTAAACGTGCTGCCAGCGACCATGGTCCCTGAAAACGGACTTCCCAACTAACACTTCCCAGCCCAAGGTGACTGTCAGCTTGAAGGCGGCCGAGCAGACGGTCTTCCTTGGACGGAGAAAAGGCAGCCCCAGAGACTGGGTTTTTAGGCCTCGTTCGCACAGCAAGTGTGGGGCGCTGCAGACGCCAGTACAAGAGGCCTGCAAACAGGTCCTCACTTCCCGAGCCAAGAAAGGCCTAGTTTCGCGATCTCTCTCCTGCAGAGCTAACGTGAGGGAAGAGCTGTGTGGAGGGAACCTTGATGTTCTGGGCAGTGTGGGAGCCCTAGGCATACACGTGCACCCAGCGGCCATTGCCCCTGCAAACTGACTTCCCAGGTAGCACTTCCCAGCACAATGTGACTTTCAGCTTGAAGGCGGCAAAGCAGGCGGTGTTCCTTGGAGGGAGGAAAGGCAGAACCAGAGACTGTGTTTTTAGGCCTCCCTCGCACAGCAAGTGTTGGGCTCTGCAGACGCCCGTACAAGAGGACTGCAACCAGGTCCTCACTTCCCGAGCCAAGAAAGGCCTACTTTTGCGAGCTCTCTCCTGCAGAGCTTACGTGACGGAAGAGCTGTGGGGAGGGAGGCTTGATGTTCTTGGGCAGTGTGGGAAGCCTAGCTGTAAACGTGCTGCCAGCGACCATGGTCCCTGAAAACGGACTTCCCAACTAACACTTCCCAGCCCAAGGTGACTGTCAGCTTGAAGGCGGCCGAGCAGACGGTCTTCCTTGGACGGAGAAAATGCAGCCCCAGAGACTGGGTTTTTAGGCCTCGTTCGCACAGCAAGTGTGGGGCTCTGCAGACGCCAGTACAAGAGGACTGCAAACAGGTCCTCACTTCCCGAGCCAAGAAAGGCCTACTTTTGCGAGCTCTCTCCTGCTGAGCAAACGTGACAGAAGGGCTGTGTGGAGGGAACCTTGATGTTCTGGGCAGTGTGGGAGCCCTAGGCATACACGTGCACCCAGCGGCCATTGCCCGTGAAAACTGACTTCCCAACTAGCACTTCCCAGCCCGATGTGACTTTCAGCCAGAAGGCTGCCGGGTAGGCTCTCTTCCTTGGAGGGAGGAAAGGCAGCCCCTGAGAGAGCGTTTTCATGCCCCCCTCATGCAGGCATCGTGGGGCTCTTGAGAGGCCCGACCCATAGTGCTGAGAGCAGGTCCTCATTTCCGAGACAAGAAAGGCATAGTCTCGCGAGCTCTCTCCTGCTGAGCAAACGTGACGGAAGGGCTGTGTGGAGGGAACCTTGATGTTCTGGGCAGTGTGGGAGCCCTAGGCATACACGTGCACCCAGCGGCCATTGCCCCTGAAAACTGACTTCCCTACTAGCATTTCTCAGGCCAATGTGACTGTCAGCTTGAAGGCGGCCAAGCAGGCTGCCTTCCTTGGAGGGAGGAAAGGCAGCCCCAGATATTGTGTTTGTATGCCTCCCTCGCACAGCAAGTGTGGGGCTCGGCAGACGCGAGTACAAGAGGCCTGCAAACAGGTCCTCACTTCCCGAGCCAGGAAAGGCCTACTTTCGCGAGCTCTCTCCTGCTGAGCAAACGTGACGGAAGGGCTGTGTGGAGGGAGCCTTGGTGTTCCCGGGAAGTGTGGGAGGCCTAGCTGTAAACATGCAGCCGGGGCCATGGCCCCTGCAAACTGACTTCCCAGGTAGCACTTCCCAGCCCAATGTGACTGTCAGCTTGAAGGCGGCCGAGCAGGCTGTCTTCCTTGGAGGGAGGAAAGGCAGCCCCAGAGACTGTGTTTTTATGCCTCCCTCGCACAGCAAGTGTGGGGTTCTACCGACGCCAGTACAAGAGGCCTGCAAACAGGTCCTCACTTCCCGAGCCAGGAAAGGCCTAGTTACGTGAGCTCTCTCCTGCCGAGCTAAGGTGACGTAAGATCTGTGTGGAGGGAACCTTGATGTTCTCGGCAGTGTGGGAGCACTAAGCATACACGTGCACCCTGCGGCCATTGCCCCTGAAAACAGTCTTCCCAAATAGCACTTCCAAGCGCGATGTGACTTTCAGCCACAAGGCGGCCTGGTAAGCTCTCTTCCTTGGAGGGAGGAAAGGCAGCCCCAGAGAGAGCGTTTTCATGCCTCCGGCGCGCAGGCAACGTGGGGCTCTTGAGAGGCCCGACCCATAGTGCTGCCAGCAGGTCATCATTTCCCGAGTCAAGAAAGGCCTAGTCTCGGGAGCTCTCTCCTGCTGAGCAAGCATGACGGAAGGGCTGTGAGGAGGGAGCCTTGATGTTCTGGGCAGTGTGGGAGTCGTAGGCATACACGTGCACCCAGCGGCCATTGGCCCTGTAAACTGACTTCCGAACTAGCACTTCTCAGATCAATGTGACTGTCAGCTTGAAAGCGGCCGAGCAGGCTGTCTTACTTGGAGGGAGGAAAGGCGGCCCCAGATACTGTGTTTGTATGCCTCCCTCGCACAGCAAGTGTGGGGCTCGGCAGACGCGAGTACAAGAGGCCTGCAAACAGGTCCTCACTTCCCGAGCCAGGAAAGGCCTACTTTCGCGAGCTCTCTCCTGCTGAGCAAACGTGACGGAAGGGCTGTGTGGAGGGAGCCTTGATGTTCCCGGGCAGTGTGGGAAGCCTAGCTGTAAACGTGCAGCCAGCGGCGATGTCCCCTGAAAACTGACTTCCCAGGTAGCAATTCCCAGCCCAAGGTGCCTGTCAATTTGAAGGCGGCCGAGCAGGCTGTCATCCTTGGAGGGAGGAAAGGAAGCCCCAGAGATTGGGTTTTTACGCCTCGCTCGCACAGCAAGTGTGGGGCTCTGCAGACGCCCGTAAAAGAGGACAGCAAACAGGTCCTCACTTCCCGAGCCAAGAAAGGCCTACTTTTGCGAGCTCTCTCCTGAAGAGCTTACGTGACGGAAGAGCTGTGGGGAGGGAGGCTTGATGTTCCCGGGCAGTGTGGGAAGCCTAGCTGTACACGTGCAGCCAGCGGCGATGGCCCCTGCAAACTGACTTCCCAGGTAGCACTTCCCAGCACAATGTGACTGTCAGCTTGAAGGCGGCCGAGCAGGCTGTCTTCCTTGGAGGGAGAAAAGGCAGCCCCAAAGACTGGGTTTTTAGGCCTCTCTCGCACAGCAAGTGTGGGGCTCTGCAGACGCCAGTACAAGAAGCCTGCAAACAGGTCCTCACTTCCCCAGCCAAGAAAGGCCCACTTTCGCGAGCTCTCTCCTGCTGAGCAAACGTGACAGAAGGGCTGTGTGGAGGGAACCTTGATGTTCTGGGCAGTGTGGGAGCCCTAGGCATACACGTGCACCCAGCGACATTGCCCGTGAAAACTGACTTCCCAACTAGCACTTCCCAGCCCGATGTGACTTTCAGGCAGAAGGCGGCCGGGTAGGCTCTCTTCCTTGGAGGGAGGAAAGGCAGCCCCTGAGAGAGCGTTTTCATGCCCCCCGCATGCAGGCATCGTGGGGCTCTTGAGAGGCCCGACCCATAGTGCTGAGAGCAGGTCCTCATTTCCGAGTCAAGAAAGGCATAGTCTCGCGAGCTCTCTCCTGCTGAGCAAACGTGACGGAAGGGCTTTGTGGAGGGAACCTTGATGTTCTGGGCAGTGTGGGAGCCCTAGGCATACACGTGCACCCAGCGGCCATTGCCCCTGAAAACTGACTTCCCTACTAGCATTTCTCAGGCCAATGTGACTGTCAGCTTGAAGGCGGCCAAGCAGGCTGCCTTCCTTGGAGGGAGGAAAGGCAGCCCCAGATATTGTGTTTGTATGCCTCCCTCGCACAGCAAGTGTGGGGCTTGGCAGACACGAGTACAAGAGGCCTGCAAACAGGTCCTCACTTCCCGAGCCAGGAAAGGCCTACTTTCGCGAGCTCTCTCCTGCTGAGCAAACGTGACGGAAGGGCTGTGTGGAGGGAGCCTTGGTGTTCCCGGGAAGTGTGGGAGGCCTAGCTGTAAACATGCAGCCGGGGCCATGGCCCCTGCAAACTGACTTCCCAGGTAGCACTTCCCAGCCCAATGTGACTGTCAGCTTGAAGGCGGCCGAGCAGGCTGTCTTCCTTGGAGGGAGGAAAGGCAGCCCCAGAGACTGTGTTTTTATGCCTCCCTCGCACAGCAAGTGTGGGGTTCTACCGACGCCAGTACAAGAGGCCTGCAAACAGGTCCTCACTTCCCGAGCCAGGAAAGGCCTAGTTACGTGAGTTCTCTCCTGCCGAGCTAAGGTGACGTAAGATCTGTGTGGAGGGAACCTTGATGTTCTGGGCAGTGTGGGAGTCCTAGGCATACACGTGCACCCTGCGGCCATTGGCCCTGTAAACTGACTTCCGAACTAGCACTTCTCAGATCAATGTGACTGTCAGCTTGAAAGCGGCCGAGCAGGCTGTCTTACTTGGAGGGAGGAAAGGCAGCCCCAGATACTGTGTTTGTATGCCTCCCTCGCACAGCAAGTGTGGGGCTCGGCAGACGCGAGTACAAGAGGCCTGCAAACAGGTCCTCACTTCCCGAGCCAGGAAAGGCCTACTTTCGCGAGCTCTCTCCTGCTGAGGAAACGTGACGGAAGGGCTGTGTGGAGGGAGCCTTGATGTTCCCGGGCAGTGTGGGAAGCATAGCTGTACACGTGCAGCCAGCGGCGATGGCCCCTGCAAACTGACTTCCCAGGTAGCACTTCCCAGCACAATGTGACTGTCAGCTTGAAGGCGGCCGAGCAGGCTGTCTTCCTTGGAGGGAGAAAAGGCAGCCCCAGAGACTGGGTTTTTAGGCCTCGTTCGCACAGCAAGTGTGGGGCGCTGCAGACGCCAGTACAAGAGGCCTGCAAAACAGGTCCTCACTTCCCGAGCCAGGAAAGGCCTAGTCTCGAGAGCTCTCTCCTGCAGAGCTAACGTGACGGAAGAGCTGTTTGGGGGGAGCCTTGATGTTCCCGGGCAGTGTGGGAAGCCTAGCTGTAAACGTGCAGCCAGCGGCCATGGCCCCTGCAAACTTTCTTCCCAGGTAGCACTTCCCAGCACAATGTGACTGTCAGCTTAAAGGCGGCCGAGCAGCCTGTCTTCCTTGGAGGGAGGAAAGGCAGCCCCAAAGACTAGGTTTTTAGGCCTCGCTCGCACAGCAGGTGTTGGGCTCTGCAGATGCCAGTACAAGAGGCCTGCAAACAGGTCCTCACTTCCCGAGCCAAGAAAGGCCTAGTTTCGCGATCTCTCTCCTGCAGAGCTAACGTGAGGGAAGAGCTGTGTGGAGGGAACCTTGATGTTCTGGGCAGTGTGGGAGCCCTAGGCATACACGTGCACCCAGCGGCCATTGCCCCTGCAAACTGACTTCCCAGGTAGCACTTCCCAGCACAATGTGACTTTCAGCTTGAAGGTGGCAAAGCAGGCGGTGTTCCTTGGAGGGAGGAAAGGCAGACCCACAGACTGTGTTTTTAGGCCTCCCTCGCACAGCAAGTGTTGGGCTCTGCAGACGCCCGAACAAGAGGACTGCAAACAGGTCCTCACTTCCCGAGCCAAGAAAGGCCTAGTTTCGTGAGCTCTTTACTGCAGAGCTAACGTGAGGGAAGAGCTGTGTGGAGGGAACCTTGATGTTCTCGGCAGTGTGGGAGCACTAAGCATACACATGCACCCTGCGGCCATTGCCCCTGAAAACAGTCTTCCCAAATAGCACTTCCAAGCGCGATGTGACTTTCAGCCACAAGGCGGCCTGGTAGGCTCTCTTCCTTTGAGGGAGGAAAGGCAGCCCCAGAGAGAGCGTTTTCATGCCTCCGGCGCGCAGGCAACGTGGGGCTCTTGAGAGGCCCGACCCATAGTGCTGCCAGCAGGTCATCATTTCCCGAGTCAAGAAAGGCCTAGTCTCGGGAGCTCTCTCCTGCTGAGCAAGCGTGACGGAAGGGCTGTGAGGAGGGAGCCTTGATGTTCCCGGGCAGTGTGGGAGGCCTAGCTGTAAACGTGCAGCCAGCAGCAATGGCCCCTTAAAACTGACTTCGCAAATAGCACTTCCCAGCCCAAGGTGACTGTCAGCTTGAAGGCGGCCAAGCAGGCGGTCTTCCATGGAGGGAGGAAAGGCAGGCCCAGAGATTGGGTTTTTAGGCCTCGCTCGCACAGCAAGTGTGGGGCTCTGCAGACGCCCATACAAGAGGCCTGCAAACAGGTCCTCACTTCCCGAGTCAAGAAAGGCCTACTTTCGCGAGCTCTCTCCTGCTGAGCAAGCGTGACGGAAGGGCTGTGTGGAGGGAGCGTTGATGTTCTGGGCAGTGTGGGAGTCCTAGGCTTACACGTGCACCAAGCGGCCATTGGCCCTGTAAACTGACTTCCGAACTAGCACTTCTCAGATCAATGTGACTGTCAGCTTGAAAGCGGCCGAGCAGGCTGTCTTACTTGGAGGGAGGAAAGGCAGCCCCAGATACTGTGTTTGTATGCCTCCCTCGCACAGCAAGTGTGGGGCTCGGCAGACGCGAGTACAAGAGGCCTGCAAACAGGTCCTCACTTCACGAGCCAGGAAAGGCCTACTTTCGCGAGCTCTCTCCTTGCTGAGCAAACGTGACGGAAGGGCTGTGTGGAGGGAGCCTTGATGTTCCCGGGCAGTGTGGGAAGCCTAGCTGTAAACGTGCAGCCAGCGGCGATGGCCCCTGAAAACTGACTTCCCAGGTAGCACTTCCCAGCACAATGTGACTTTCAGCTTGAAGGCGGCAAAGCAGGCGGTGTTCCTTGGAGGGAGGAAAGGCAGACCCACAGACTGTGTTTTTAGGCCTCCCTCGCACAGCAAGTGTTGGGCTCTGCAGACGCCCGAACAAGAGGACTGCAAACATGTCCTCACTTCCCCAGCCAAGAAAGGCCCACTTTCGCGAGCTCTCTCCTGCTGAGCAAACGTGACAGAAGGGCTGTGTGGAGGGAACCTTGATGTTCTGGGCAGTGTGGGAGCCCTAGGCATACACGTGCACCCAGCGGCCATTGCCCGTGAAAACTGACTTCCCAACTAGCACTTCCCAGCCCTATGTGACTTTCAGCCAGAAGGCGGCCGGGTAGGCTCTCTTCCTTGGAGGGACGAAAGGCAGCCCCTGAGAGAGCGTTTTCATGCCCCCCGCATGCAGGCATCGTGGGGCTCTTGAGAGGCCCGACCCATAGTGCTGAGAGCAGGTCCTCATTTCCGAGTCAAGAAAGGCATAGTCTCGCGAGCTCTCTCCTGCTGAGCAAACGTGACGGAAGGGCTGTGTGGAGGGAACCTTGATGTTCTGGGCAGTGTGGGAGCCCTAGGCATACACGTGCACCCAGCGGCCATTGCCCCTGAAAACTGACTTCCCTACTAGCATTTCTCAGGCCAATGTGACTGTCAGCTTCAAGGCGGCCAAGCAGGCTGCCTTCCTTGGAGGGAGGAAAGGCAGCCCCAGAGAGAGCGTTTTCATGCCTCCGGCGCGCAGGCAACGTGGGGCTCTTGAGAGGCCCGACCCATAGTGCTGCCAGCAGGTCATCATTTCCCGAGTCAAGAAAGGCCTAGTCTCGGGAGCTCTCTCCTGCTGAGCAAGCGTGACGGAAGGGCTGTGAGGAGGGAGCTTTGTTGTTCCCGGGCAGTGTGGGAGGCCTAGCTGTAAACGTGCAGCCAGCAGCAATGGCCCCTTAAAACTGACTTCGCAAATAGCACTTCCCAGCCCAAGGTGACTGTCAGCTTGAAGGCGGCCAAGCAGGCCGTCTTCCTTGGAGGGAGGAAAGGCAGGCCCAGAGATTGGGTTTTTAGGCCTCGCTCGCACAGCAAGTGTGGGGCTCTGCAGACGCCCATACAAGAGGCCTGCAAACAGGTCCTCACTTCCCGAGTCAAGAAAGGCCTACTTTCGCGAGCTCTCTCCTGCTGAGCAAGCGTGACGGAAGGGCTGTGTGGAGGGAGCGTTGATGTTCTGGGCAGTGTGGGAGTCCTAGGCTTACACGTGCACCAAGCGGCCATTGGCCCTGTAAACTGACTTCCGAACTAGCACTTCTCAGATCAATGTGACTGTCAGCTTGAAAGCGGCCGAGCAGGCTGTCTTACTTGGAGGGAGGAAAGGCAGCCCCAGATACTGTGTTTGTATGCCTCCCTCGCACAGCCAGTGTGGGGCTCGGCAGACGCGAGTACAAGAGGCCTGCAAACAGGTCCTCACTTCCCGAGCCAGGAAAGGCCTACTTTCGCGAGCTCTCTCCTGCTGAGCAAACGTGACGGAAGGGCTGTGTGGAGGGAGCCTTGATGTTCCCAGGCAGTGTGGGAAGCCTAGCTGTAAACGTGCAGCCAGCGGCCATGGCCCCTGCAAACTTTCTTCCCAGGTAGCACTTCCCAGCACAATGTGACTGTCAGCTTGAAGGCGGCCGAGCAGCCTGTCTTCCTTGGAGGGAGGAAAGGCAGCCCCAAAGACTAGGTTTTTAGGCCTCGCTCGCACAGCAGGTGTTGGGCTCTGCAGATGCCAGTACAAGAGGCCTGCAAACAGGTCCTCACTTCCCGAGCCAAGAAAGGCCTAGTTTCGCGATCTCTCTCCTGCAGAGCTAACGTGAGGGAAGAGCTGTGTGGAGGGAACCTTGATGTTCTGGGCAGTGTGGGAGCCCTAGGCATACACGTGCACCCAGCGGCCATTGCCCCTGCAAACTGACTTCCCAGGTAGCACTTCCCAGCACAATGTGACTTTCAGCTTGAAGGTGGCAAAGCAGGCGGTGTTCCTTGGAGGGAGGAAAGGCAGACCCACAGACTGTGTTTTTAGGCCTCCCTCGCACAGCAAGTGTTGGGCTCTGCAGACGCCCGAACAAGAGGACTGCAAACAGGTCCTCACTTCCCGAGCCAAGAAAGGCCTAGTTTCGTGAGCTCTTTACTGCAGAGCTAACGTGAGGGAAGAGCTGTGTGGAGGGAACCTTGATGTTCTCGGCAGTGTGGGAGCACTAAGCATACACATGCACCCTGCGGCCATTGCCCCTGAAAACAGTCTTCCCAAATAGCACTTCCAAGCGCGATGTGACTTTCAGCCACAAGGCGGCCTGGTAGGCTCTCTTCCTTTGAGGGAGGAAAGGCAGCCCCAGAGAGAGCGTTTTCATGCCTCCGGCGCGCAGGCAACGTGGGGCTCTTGAGAGGCCCGACCCATAGTGCTGCCAGCAGGTCATCATTTCCCGAGTCAAGAAAGGCCTAGTCTCGGGAGCTCTCTCCTGCTGAGCAAGCGTGACGGAAGGGCTGTGAGGAGGGAGCCTTGATGTTCCCGGGCAGTGTGGGAGGCCTAGCTGTAAACGTGCAGCCAGCAGCAATGGCCCCTTAAAACTGACTTCGCAAATAGCACTTCCCAGCCCAAGGTGACTGTCAGCTTGAAGGCGGCCAAGCAGGCGGTCTTCCATGGAGGGAGGAAAGGCAGGCCCAGAGATTGGGTTTTTAGGCCTCGCTCGCACAGCAAGTGTGGGGCTCTGCAGACGCCCATACAAGAGGCCTGCAAACAGGTCCTCACTTCCCGAGTCAAGAAAGGCCTACTTTCGCGAGCTCTCTCCTGCTGAGCAAGCGTGACGGAAGGGCTGTGTGGAGGGAGCGTTGATGTTCTGGGCAGTGTGGGAGTCCTAGGCTTACACGTGCACCAAGCGGCCATTGGCCCTGTAAACTGACTTCCGAAATAGCACTTCTCAGATCAATGTGACTGTCAGCTTGAAAGCGGCCGAGCAGGCTGTCTTACTTGGAGGGAGGAAAGGCAGCCCCAGATACTGTGTTTGTATGCCTCCCTCGCACAGCCAGTGTGGGGCTCGGCAGACGCGAGTACAAGAGGCCTGCAAACAGGTCCTCACTTCCCGAGCCAGGAAAGGCCTACTTTCGCGAGCTCTCTCCTGCTGAGCAAACGTGACGGAAGGGCTGTGTGGAGGGAGCCTTGATGTTCCCAGGCAGTGTGGGAAGCCTAGCTGTAAACGTGCAGCCAGCGGCCATGGCCCCTGCAAACTTTCTTCCCAGGTAGCACTTCCCAGCACAATGTGACTGTCAGCTTGAAGGCGGCCGAGCAGCCTGTCTTCCTTGGAGGGAGGAAAGGCAGCCCCAAAGACTAGGTTTTTAGGCCTCGCTCGCACAGCAGGTGTTGGGCTCTGCAGATGCCAGTACAAGAGGCCTGCAAACAGGTCCTCACTTCCCGAGCCAAGAAAGGCCTAGTTTCGCGATCTCGCTCCTGCAGAGCTAACGTGAGGGAAGAGCTGTGTGGAGGGAACCTTGATGTTCTGGGCAGTGTGGGAGCCCTAGGCATACACGTGCACCCAGCGGCCATTGCCCCTGCAAACTGACTTCCCAGGTAGCACTTCCCAGCACAATGTGACTTTCAGCTTGAAGGCGGCAAAGCAGGCGGTGTTCCTTGGAGGGAGGAAAGGCAGACCCACAGACTGTGTTTTTAGGCCTCCCTCGCACAGCAAGTGTTGGGCTCTGCAGACGCCCGAACAAGAGGACTGCAAACAGGTCCTCACTTCCCGAGCCAAGAAAGGCCTAGTTTCGTGAGCTCTTTACTGCAGAGCTAACGTGAGGGAAGAGCTGTGTGGAGGGAACCTTGATGTTCTCGGCAGTGTGGGAGCACTAAGCATACACATGCACCCTGCGGCCATTGCCCCTGAAAACAGTCTTCCCAAATAGCACTTCCAAGCGCGATGTGACTTTCAGCCACAAGGCGGCCTGGTAGGCTCTCTTCCTTGGAGGGAGGAAAGGCAGCCCCAGAGAGAGCGTTTTCATGCCTCCGGCGCGCAGGCAACGTGGGCTCTTGAGAGGCCCGACCCATAGTGCTGCCAGCAGGTCATCATTTCCCGAGTCAAGAAAGGCCTAGTCTCGCGAGCTCTCTCCTGCTGAGCAAGCGTGACGGAAGGGCTGTGAGGAGGGAGCCTTGATGTTCCCGGGCAGTGTGGGAGGCCTAGCTGTAAACGTGCAGCCAGCAGCAATGGCCCCTTAAAACTGACTTCGCAAATAGCACTTCCCAGCCCAAGGTGAAGGTCAGCTTGAAGGCGGCCAAGCAGGCGGTCTTCCTTGGAGGGAGGAAAGGCAGGCCCAGAGATTGGGTTTTTAGGCCTCGCTCGCACAGCAAGTGTGGGGCTCTGCAGACGCCCATACAAGAGGCCTGCAAACAGGTCCTCACTTCCCGAGTCAAGAAAGGCCTACTTTCGCGAGCTCTCTCCTGCTGAGCAAGCGTGACGGAAGGGCTGTGTGGAGGGAGCGTTGATGTTCTGGGCAGTGTGGGAGTCCTAGGCTTACACGTGCACCAAGCGGCCATTGGCCCTGTAAACTGACTTCCGAACTAGCACTTCTCAGATCAATGTGACTGTCAGCTTGAAAGTGGCTGAGCAGGCTGTCTTACTTGGAGGGAGGAAAGGCAGCCCCAGATACTGTGTTTGTATGCCTCCCTCGCACAGCATGTGTGGGGCTCGGCAGACGCGAGTACAAGAGGCCTGCAAACAGGTCCTCACTTCCCGAGCCAGGAAAGGCCTACTTTCGCGAGCTCTCTAATGCTGAGCAAACGTGACAGAAGGGCTGTGTGGAGGGAACCTTGATGTTCTGGGCAGTGTGGGAGTCCTAGGCATACACGTGCACCCTTCGGCCATTGGCCCTGTAAACTGACTTCCGAACTAGCACTTCTCAGATCAATGTGACTGTCAGCTTGAAAGCGGCCGAGCAGGCTGTCTTACTTGGAGGGAGGAAAGGCAGCCCCAGATACTGTGTTTGTATGCCTCCCTCGCACAGCAAGTGTGGGGCTCGGCAGACGCGAGTACAAGAGGCCTGCAAACAGGTCCTCACTTCACGAGCCAGGAAAGGCCTACTTTCGCGAGCTCTCTCCTTGCTGAGCAAACGTGACGGAAGGGCTGTGTGGAGGGAGCCTTGATGTTCCCGGGCAGTGTGGGAAGCCTAGCTGTAAACGTGCAGCCAGCGGCGATGGCCCCTGAAAACTGACTTCCCAGGTAGCAATTCCCAGCCCAAGGTGACTGTCAGCTTGAAGGCGGCCGAGCAGGCTGTCATCCTTGGAGGGAGGAAAGGAAGCCCCAGAGATTGGGTTTTTATGCCTCCCTCGCACAGCAAGTGTGGGGCTCTGCCGACGCCAGTACAAGAGGCCTACAAACAGGTCCTCACTTTCCAAACCAAGAAAGGCCTAGTTTCCCGATCTCTCTCCTGGAGAGCTAACGTGACGGAAGAGCTGTGTGGAGGGAACCTTGATGTTCTGGGCAGTGTGGGAGCCCTAGGCATACACATGCACCCAGCGTCCATTGGCCCTGAAAAATGACTTCCCAAATAGCACTTCTCAGACCAATGTGACTGTCAGCTTGAAGGCGGCCGAGCAGGATGTCTTCCTTGGAGGGTGGAATGGCAGCCCCAGAGAGAGTGTTTTCATGCCTTCAGCGCGCAGGTAACGTGGGGCTCTTGAGAGGCACGACCCGTAGGGCTGCGAGCAGGGCCTCACTTCCCGAGTCAAGAAAGGCCTAGTCTCGCGAGTTCTCTCCTGCAGAGCAAACGTGACGGAAGAGCTGTGTGGAGGGAGCCTTGATGTTCCCGGGCAGTGTGGGAGGCCTAGCTGTAAACGTGCTGCCAGCGACCATGGTCCCTGAAAACTGACTTCCCAACTAACACTTCCCAGCCCAAGGTGACTGTCAGCTTGAAGGCGGCCGAGCAGACGGTCTTCCTTGGACGGAGAAAAGGCAGCCCCAGAGACTGGGTTTTTAGGCCTCGTTCGCACAGCAAGTGTGGGGCGCTGCAGACGCCAGTACAAGAGGCCTGCAGACAGGTCCTCACTTCCCGAGCCAGGAAAGGCCTAGTCTCGAGAGCTCTCTCCTGCAGAGCTAACGTGACGGAAGAGCTGTTTGGGGGGAGCCTTGATGTTCCCGGGCAGTGTGGGAAGCCTAGCTGTAAACGTGCAGCCTGCGGCCATGGCCCCTGCAAACTTTCTTCCCAGGTAGCACTTCCCAGCACAATGTGACTGTCAGCTTAAAGGCGGCCGAGCAGCCTGTCTTCCTTGGAGGGAGGAAAGGCAGCCCCAAAGACTAGGTTTTTAGGCCTCGCTCGCACAGCAGGTGTTGGGCTCTGCAGATGCCAGTACAAGAGGCCTGCAAACAGGTCCTCACTTCCCGAGCCAAGAAAGGCCTAGTTTCGCGATCTCTCTCCTGCAGAGCTAACGTGAGGGAAGAGCTGTGTGGAGGGAACCATGATGTTCTGGGCAGTGTGGGAGCCCTAGGCATACACGTGCACCCAGCGGCCATTGCCCCTGCAAACTGACTTCCCAGGTAGCACTTCCCAGCACAATGTGACTTTCAGCTTGAAGGCGGCAAAGCAGGCGGTGTTCCTTGGAGGGAGGAAAGGCAGACCCACAGACTGTGTTTTTAGGCCTCCCTCGCACAGCAAGTGTTGGGCTCTGCAGACGCCCGAACAAGAGGACTGCAAACAGGTCCTCACTTCCCGAGCCAAGAAAGGCCTAGTTTCGTGAGCTCTTTACTGCAGAGCTAACGTGAGGGAAGAGCTGTGTGGAGGGAACCTTGATGTTCTCGGCAGTGTGGGAGCACTAAGCATACACATGCACCCTGCGGCCATTGCCCCTGAAAACAGTCTTCCCAAATAGCACTTCCAAGCGCGATGTGACTTTCAGCCACAAGGCGGCCTGGTAGGCTCTCTTCCTTGGAGGGAGGAAAGGCAGCCCCAGAGAGAGCGTTTTCATGCCTCCGGCGCGCAGGCAACGTGGGGCTCTTGAGAGGCCCGACCCATAGTGCTGCCAGCAGGTCATCATTTCCCGAGTCAAGAAAGGCCTAGTCTCGCGAGCTCTCTCCTGCTGAGCAAGCGTGACGGAAGGGCTGTGAGGAGGGAGCCTTGATGTTCCCGGGCAGTGTGGGAGGCCTAGCTGTAAACGTGCAGCCAGCAGCAATGGCCCCTTAAAACTGACTTCGCAAATAGCACTTCCCAGCCCAAGGTGACTGTCAGCTTGAAGGCGGCCAAGCAGGCGGTCTTCCTTGGAGGGAGGAAAGGCAGGCCCAGAGATTGGGTTTTTAGGCCTCGCTCGCACAGCAAGTGTGGGGCTCTGCAGACGCCCATACAAGAGGCCTGCAAACAGGTCCTCACTTCCCGAGTCAAGAAAGGCCTACTTTCGCGAGCTCTCTCCTGCTGAGCAAGCGTGACGGAAGGGCTGTGTGGAGGGAGCGTTGATGTTCTGGGCAGTGTGGGAGTCCTAGGCTTACACGTGCACCAAGCGGCCATTGGCCCTGTAAACTGACTTCCGAACTAGCACTTCTCAGATCAATGTGACTGTCAGCTTGAAAGCGGCCGAGCAGGCTGTCTTACTTGGAGGGAGGAAAGGCAGCCCCAGATACTGTGTTTGTATGCCTCCCTCGCACAGCCAGTGTGGGGCTCGGCAGACGCGAGTACAAGAGGCCTGCAAACAGGTCCTCACTTCGCGAGCCAGGAAAGGCCTACTTTCGCGAGCTCTCTCCTGCTGAGCAAACGTGACGGAAGGGCTGTGTGGAGGGAGCCTTGATGTTCCCAGGCAGTGTGGGAAGCCTAGCTGTAAACGTGCAGCCAGCGGCCATGGCCCCTGCAAACTGACTTCCCAGGTAGCACTTCCCAGCACAATGTGGCTGTCAGCTTGAAGGCGGCCGAGCAGCCTGTCTTCATTGGAGGGAGGAAAGGCAGCCCCAAAGACTAGGTTTTTAGGCCTCGCTCGCACAGCAGGTGTTGGGCTCTGCAGATGCCAGTACAAGAGGCCTGCAAACAGGTCCTCACTTCCCGAGCCAAGAAAGGCCTAGTTTCGCGATCTCTCTCCTGCAGAGCTAACGTGAGGGAAGAGCTGTGTGGAGGGAACCTTGATGTTCTGGGCAGTGTGGGAGCCCTAGGCATACACGTGCACCCAGCGGCCATTGCCCCTGCAAACTGACTTCCCAGGTAGCACTTCCCAGCACAATGTGACTTTCAGCTTGAAGGCGGCAAAGCAGGCGGCGTTCCTTGGAGGGAGGAAAGGCAGACCCACAGACTGTGTTTTTAGGCCTCCCTCGCACAGCAAGTGTTGGGCTCTGCAGACGCCCGAACAAGAGGACTGCAAACAGGTCCTCACTTCCCGAGCCAAGAAAGGCCTAGTTTTGTGAGCTCTTTACTGCAGAGCTAATGTGAGGGAAGAGCTGTGTGGAGGGAACCTTGATGTTCTGGGCAGTGTGGGAGCCCCAGGCATACACGTGCACCCAGCGGCCATTGCCCGTGAAAACTGACTTCCCAACTAGCACTTCCCAGCCCGAGGTGACTTTCAGCCAGAAGGAGGCCGGGTAGGCTCTCTTCCTTGGAGGGAGTAATGGCATCCCCAGAGAGAGTGTTTTCATGCCTTCAGCGTGCAGGCAACGTGGTGCTCTTGAGAGGCCCGACACATAGGACTGCGAGCAGGGCCTCACTTCCCGAGTCAAGAAAGGCCTAGTCACGCGAGCTCCCTCCTGCAGAGCACACGTGACGGAAGAGCTGTGTGGAGGGAGCCTTGATGTTCCCGGGCAGTGTGGGAGGCCTAGCTGTAAACGTGCAGCCAGCGGCCATGGTCCCTGAAAACTGACTTCGCAACTAACACTTCTCAGACCAATGTGACTGTCACCTTGAAGGCCGCCGAGCAGGCTGTCTTCCTTGGAGGGAGGAAAGGCAGCCCCAGAGATTGGGTTTTTACGCCTCGCTCGCACAGCAAATGTGGGGCTCTGCAGACGCCCGTAAAAGAGGACTGCAAACAGGTCCTCACTTCCCGAGCCAAGAAAGGCCTACTTTTGCGAGCTCTCTCCTGCAGAGCTTACGTGACGGAAGAGCTGTGGGGAGGGAGGCTTGATGTTCCCGGGCAGTGTGGGAAGCCTAGCTGTAAACGTGCAGCCAGCGGCGATGGCCCCTGCAAACTGACTTCCCAGGTAGCACTTCCCAGCACAATGTGACTGTCAGCTTGAAGGCGGCCGAGCAGGCTGTCTTCCTTGGAGGGAGAAAAGGCAGCCCCAAAGACTGGGTGTTTAGGCCTCTCTCGCACAGCAAGTGTGGGGCTCTGCAGACGCCAGTACAAGAAGCCTGCAAACAGGTCCTCACTTCCCCAGCCAAGAAAGGCCCACTTTAGCGAGCTCTCTCCTGCTGAGCAAACGTGACAGAAGGGCTGTGTGGAGGGAACCTTGTTGTTCTGGGCAGTGTGGGAGCCCCAGGCATACACGTGCACCCAGCGGCCATTGCCCGTGAAAACTGACTTCCCAACTAGCACTTCCCAGCCCGATGTGACTTTCAGCCAGAAGGAGGCCGGGTATGCTCTCTTCCTTGGAGGGAGTAATGGCATCCCCAGAGAGAGTGTTTTCATGCCTTCAGCGTGCAGGCAACGTGGTGCTCTTGAGAGGCCCGACACATAGGACTGCGAGCAGGGCCTCACTTCCCGAGTCAAGAAAGGCCTAGTCACGCGAGCTCCCTCCTGCAGAGCAAACGTGACGGAAGAGCTGTGTGGAGGGAGCCTTGATGTTCCCGGGCAGTGTGGGAGGCCTAGCTGTAAACGTGCAGACAGCGGCCATGGTCCCTGAAAACTGACTTCGCAACTAACACTTCTCAGACCAATGTGACTGTCACCTTGAAGGCCGCCGAGCAGGCTGTCTTCCTTGGAGGGAGGAAAGGCAGCCCCAGAGATTGGGTTTTTACGCCTCGCTCGCACAGCAAGTATGGGGCTCTGCAGACGCCCGTAAAAGAGGACTGCAAACAGGTCCTCACTTCCCGAGCCAAGAAAGGCCTACTTTTGCGAGCTCTCTCCTGCAGAGCTTACGTGACGGAAGAGCTGTGGGGAGGGAGGCTTGATGTTCCCGGGCAGTGTGGGAAGCCTAGCTGTAAACGTGCAGCCAGCGGCGATGGCCCCTGCAAACTGACTTCCCAGGTAGCACTTCCCAGCACAATGTGACTGTCAGCTTGAAGGCGGCCGAGCAGGCTGTCTTCCTTGGAGGGAGAAAAGGCAGCCCCAAAGACTGGGTGTTTAGGCCTCTCTCGCACAGCAAGTGTGGGGCTCTGCAGACGCCAGTACAAGAAGCCTGCAAACAGGTCCTCACTTCCCCAGCCAAGAAAGGCCCACTTTCGCGAGCTCTCTCCTGCTGAGCAAACGTGACAGAAGGGCTGTGTGGAGGGAACCTTGATGTTCTGGGCAGAGTGGGAGCCCTAGGCATACACGTGCACCCAGCGGCCATTGCCCGTGAAAACTGACTTCCCAACTAGCACTTCCCAGCCCGATGTGACTTTCAGCCAGAAGGCGGCCGGGTAGGCTCTCTTCCTTGGAGGGAGGAAAGGCAGCCCCAGAGAGAGCGTTTTCATGCCTCCGGCGCGCAGGCAACGTGGGGCTCTTGAGAGGCCCGACCCATAGTGCTGCCAGCAGGTCATCATTTCCCGAGTCAAGAAAGGCCTAGTCTCGGGAGCTCTCTCCTGCTGAGCAAGCATGACGGAAGGGCTGTGAGGAGGGAGCCTTGATGTTCTGGGCAGTGTGGGAGTCGTAGGCATACACGTGCACCCAGCGGCCATTGGCCCTGTAAACTGACTTCCGAACTAGCACTTCTCAGATCAATGTGACTGTCAGCTTGAAAGCGGCTGAGCAGGCTGTCTTACTTGGAGGGAGGAAAGGCAGCCCCAGATACTGTGTTTGTATGCCTCCCTCGCACATCATGTGTGGGGCTCGGCAGACGCGAGTACAAGAGGCCTGCAAACAGGTCCTCACTTCCCGAGCCAGGAAAGGCCTACTTTCGCGAGCTCTCTCCTGCTGAGCAAACGTGACAGAAGGGCTGTGTGGAGGGAACCTTGATGTTCTGGGCAGTGTGGGAGTCCTAGGCATACACGTGCACCCTTCGGCCATTGGCCCTGTAAACTGACTTCCGACTAGCACTTCTCAGATCAATGTGACTGTCAGCTTGAAAGCGGCCGAGCAGGCTGTCTTACTTGGAGGGAGGAAAGGCAGCCCCAGATACTGTGTTTGTATGCCTCCCTCGCACAGCAAGTGTGGGGCTCGGCAGACGCGAGTACAAGAGGACTGCAAACAGGTCCTCACTTCACGAGCCAGGAAAGGCCTACTTTCGCGAGCTCTCTCCTTGCTGAGCAAACGTGACGGAAGGGCTGTGTGGAGGGAGCCTTGATGTTCCCGGGCAGTGTGGGAAGCCTAGCTGTAAACGTGCAGCCAGCGGCGATGGCCCCTGAAAACTGACTTCCCAGATAGCACTTCCCAGCACAATGTGACTTTCAGCTTGAAGGCGGCAAAGCAGGCGGTGTTCCTTGGAGGGAGGAAAGGCAGACCCACAGACTGTGTTTTTAGGCCTCCCTCGCACAGCAAGTGTTGGGCTCTGCAGACGCCCGAACAAGAGGACTGCAAACAGGTCCTCACTTCCCCAGCCAAGAAAGGCCCACTTTCGCGAGCTCTCTCCTGCTGAGCAAACGTGACAGAAGGGCTGTGTGGAGGGAACCTTGATGTTCTGGGCAGTGTGGGAGCCCTAGGCATACACGTGCACCCAGCGGCCATTGCCCGTGAAAACTGACTTGCCAACTAGCACTTCCCAGCCCTATGTGACTTTCAGCCAGAAGGCGGCCGGGTAGGCTCTCTTCCTTGGAGGGAGGAAAGGCAGCCCCTGAGAGAGCGTTTTCATGCCCCCCGCATGCAGGCATCGTGGGGCTCTTGAGAGGCCCGACCCATAGTGCTGAGAGCAGGTCCTCATTTCCGAGTCAAGAAAGGCATAGTCTCGCGAGCTCTCTCCTGCTGAGCAAACGTGACGGAAGGGCTGTGTGGAGGGAACCTTGATGTTCTGGGCAGTGTGGGAGCCCTAGGCATACACGTGCACCCAGCGGCCATTGCCCCTGAAAACTGACTTCCCTACTAGCATTTCTCAGGCCAATGTGACTGTCAGCTTCAAGGCGGCCAAGCAGGCTGCCTTCCTTGGAGGGAGGAAAGGCAGCCCCAGAGAGAGCGTTTTCATGCCTCCGGCGCGCAGGCAACGTGGGGCTCTTGAGAGGCCCGACCCATAGTGCTGCCAGCAGGTCATCATTTCCCGAGTCAAGAAAGGCCTAGTCTCGCGAGCTCTCTCCTGCTGAGCAAGCGTGACGGAAGGGCTGTGAGGAGGGAGCCTTGATGTTCCCGGGCAGTGTGGGAGGCCTAGCTGTAAACGTGCAGCCAGCAGCAATGGCCCCTTAAAACTGACTTCGCAAATAGCACTTCCCAGCCCAAGGTGACTGTCAGCTTGAAGGCGGCCAAGCAGGCGGTCTTCCTTGGAGGGAGGAAAGGCAGGCCCAGAGATTGGGTTTTTAGGCCTCGCTCGCACAGCAAGTGTGGGGCTCTGCAGACGCCCATACAAGAGGCCTGCAAACAGGTCCTCACTTCCCGAGTCAAGAAAGGCCTACTTTCGCGAGCTCTCTCCTGCTGAGCAAGCGTGACGGAAGGGCTGTGTGGAGGGAGCGTTGATGTTCTGGGCAGTGTGGGAGTCCTAGGCTTACACGTGCACCAAGCGGCCATTGGCCCTGTAAACTGACTTCCGAACTAGCACTTCTCAGATCAATGTGACTGTCAGCTTGAAAGCGGCCGAGCAGGCTGTCTTACTTGGAGGGAGGAAAGGCAGCCCCAGATACTGTGTTTGTATGCCTCCCTCGCACAGCCAGTGTGGGGCTCGGCAGACGCGAGTACAAGAGGCCTGCAAACAGGTCCTCACTTCGCGAGCCAGGAAAGGCCTACTTTCGCGAGCTCTCCCCTGCTGAGCAAACGTGACGGAAGGGCTGTGTGGAGGGAGCCTTGATGTTCCCAGGCAGTGTGGGAAGCCTAGCTGTAAACGTGCAGCCAGCGGCCATGGCCCCTGCAAACTTTCTTCCCAGGTAGCACTTCCCAGCACAATGTGACTGTCAGCTTGAAGGCGGCCGAGCAGACGGTCTTCCTTGGAGGGAGGAAAGGCAGCCCCAAAGACTAGGTTTTTAGGCCTCGCTCGCACAGCAGGTGTTGGGCTCTGCAGATGCCAGTACAAGAGGCCTGCAAACAGGTCCTCACTTCCCGAGCCAAGAAAGGCCTAGTTTCGCGATCTCTCTCCTGCAGAGCTAACGTGAGGGAAGAGCTGTGTGGAGGGAACCTTGATGTTCTGGGCAGTGTGGGAGCCCTAGGCATACACGTGCACCCAGCGGCCATTGCCCCTGCAAACTGACTTCCCAGGTAGCACTTCCCAGCACAATGTGACTTTCAGCTTGAAGGTGGCAAAGCAGGCGGTGTTCCTTGGAGGGAGGAAAGGCAGACCCACAGACTGTGTTTTTAGGCCTCCCTCGCACAGCAAGTGTTGGGCTCTGCAGACGCCCGAACAAGAGGACTGCAAACAGGTCCTCACTTCCCGAGCCAAGAAAGGCCTAGTTTCGTGAGCTCTTTACTGCAGAGCTAACGTGAGGGAAGAGCTGTGTGGAGGGAACCTTGATGTTCTCGGCAGTGTGGGAGCACTAAGCATACACATGCACCCTGCGGCCATTGCCCCTGAAAACAGTCTTCCCAAATAGCACTTCCAAGCGCGATGTGACTTTCAGCCACAAGGCGGCCTGGTAGGCTCTCTTCCTTGGAGGGAGGAAAGGCAGCCCCAGAGAGAGCGTTTTCATGCCTCCGGCGCGCAGGCAACGTGGGGCTCTTGAGAGGCCCGACCCATAGTGCTGCCAGCAGGTCATCATTTCCCGAGTCAAGAAAGGCCTAGTCTCGGGAGCTCTCTCCTGCTGAGCAAGCGTGACGGAAGGGCTGTGAGGAGGGAGCCTTGATGTTCCCGGGCAGTGTGGGAGGCCTAGCTGTAAACGTGCAGCCAGCAGCAATGGCCCCTTAAAACTGACTTCGCAAATAGCACTTCCCAGCCCAAGGTGACTGTCAGCTTGAAGGCGGCCAAGCAGGCGGTCTTCCATGGAGGGAGGAAAGGCAGGCCCAGAGATTGGGTTTTTAGGCCTCGCTCGCACAGCAAGTGTGGGGCTCTGCAGACGCCCATACAAGAGGCCTGCAAACAGGTCCTCACTTCCCGAGTCAAGAAAGGCCTACTTTCGCGAGCTCTCTCCTGCTGAGCAAGCGTGACGGAAGGGCTGTGTGGAGGGAGCGTTGATGTTCTGGGCAGTGTGGGAGTCCTAGGCTTACACGTGCACCAAGCGGCCATTGGCCCTGTAAACTGACTTCCGAACTAGCACTTCTCAGATCAATGTGACTGTCAGCTTGAAAGCGGCCGAGCAGGCTGTCTTACTTGGAGGGAGGAAAGGCAGCCCCAGATACTGTGTTTGTATGCCTCCCTCGCACAGCCAGTGTGGGGCTCGGCAGACGCGAGTACAAGAGGCCTGCAAACAGGTCCTCACTTCCCGAGCCAGGAAAGGCCTACTTTCGCGAGCTCTCTCCTGCTGAGCAAACGTGACGGAAGGGCTGTGTGGAGGGAGCCTTGATGTTCCCAGGCAGTGTGTGAAGCCTAGCTGTAAACGTGCAGCCAGCGGCCATGGCCCCTGCAAACTTTCTTCCCAGGTAGCACTTCCCAGCACAATGTGACTGTCAGCTTGAAGGCGGCCGAGCAGCCTGTCTTCCTTGGAGGGAGGAAAGGCAGCCCCAAAGACTAGGTTTTTAGGCCTCGCTCGCACAGCAGGTGTTGGGCTCTGCAGATGCCAGTACAAGAGGCCTGCAAACAGGTCCTCACTTCCCGAGCCAAGAAAGGCCTAGTTTCGCGATCTCGCTCCTGCAGAGCTAACGTGAGGGAAGAGCTGTGTGGAGGGAACCTTGATGTTCTGGGCAGTGTGGGAGCCCTAGGCATACACGTGCACCCAGCGGCCATTGCCCCTGCAAACTGACTTCCCAGGTAGCACTTCCCAGCACAATGTGACTTTCAGCTTGAAGGCGGCAAAGCAGGCGGTGTTCCTTGGAGGGAGGAAAGGCAGACCCACAGACTGTGTTTTTAGGCCTCCCTCGCACAGCAAGTGTTGGGCTCTGCAGACGCCCGAACAAGAGGACTGCAAACAGGTCCTCACTTCCCGAGCCAAGAAAGGCCTAGTTTCGTGAGCTCTTTACTGCAGAGCTAACGTGAGGGAAGAGCTGTGTGGAGGGAACCTTGATGTTCTCGGCAGTGTGGGAGCACTAAGCATACACATGCACCCTGCGGCCATTGCCCCTGAAAACAGTCTTCCCAAATAGCACTTCCAAGCGCGATGTGACTTTCAGCCACAAGGTGGCCTGGTAGGCTCTCTTCCTTGGAGGGAGGAAAGGCAGCCCCAGAGAGAGCGTTTTCATGCCTCCGGCGCGCAGGCAACGTGGGGCTCTTGAGAGGCCCGACCCATAGTGCTGCCAGCAGGTCATCATTTCCCGAGTCAAGAAAGGCCTAGTCTCGCGAGCTCTCTCCTGCTGAGCAAGCGTGACGGAAGGGCTGTGAGGAGGGAGCCTTGATGTTCCCGGGCAGTGTGGGAGGCCTAGCTGTAAACGTGCAGCCAGCAGCAATGGCCCCTTAAAACTGACTTCGCAAATAGCACTTCCCAGCCCAAGGTGAAGGTCAGCTTGAAGGCGGCCAAGCAGGCGGTCTTCCTTGGAGGGAGGAAAGGCAGGCCCAGAGATTGGGTTTTTAGGCCTCGCTCGCACAGCAAGTGTGGGGCTCTGCAGACGCCCATACAAGAGGCCTGCAAACAGGTCCTCACTTCCCGAGTCAAGAAAGGCCTACTTTCGCGAGCTCTCTCCTGCTGAGCAAGCGTGACGGAAGGGCTGTGTGGAGGGAGCGTTGATGTTCTGGGCAGTGTGGGAGTCCTAGGCTTACACGTGCACCAAGCGGCCATTGGCCCTGTAAACTGACTTCCGAACTAGCACTTCTCAGATCAATGTGACTGTCAGCTTGAAAGCGGCTGAGCAGGCTGTCTTACTTGGAGGGAGGAAAGGCAGCCCCAGATACTGTGTTTGTATGCCTCCCTCGCACAGCATGTGTGGGGCTCGGCAGACTCGAGTACAAGAGGCCTGCAAACAGGTCCTCACTTCCCGAGCCAGGAAAGGCCTACTTTCGCGAGCTCTCTCCTGCTGAGCAAACGTGACAGAAGGGCTGTGTGGAGGGAACCTTGATGTTCTGGGCAGTGTGGGAGTCCTAGGCATACACGTGCACCCTTCGGCCATTGGCCCTGTAAACTGACTTCCGAACTAGCACTTCTCAGATCAATGTGACTGTCAGCTTGAAAGCGGCCGAGCAGGCTGTCTTACTTGGAGGGAGGAAAGGCAGCCCCAGATACTGTGTTTGTATGCCTCCCTCGCACAGCAAGTGTGGGGCTCGGCAGACGCGAGTACAAGAGGCCTGCAAACAGGTCCTCACTTCACGAGCCAGGAAAGGCCTACTTTCGCGAGCTCTCTCCTTGCTGAGCAAACGTGACGGAAGGGCTGTGTGGAGGGAGCCTTGATGTTCCCGGGCAGTGTGGGAAGCCTAGCTGTAAACGTGCAGCCAGCGGCGATGGCCCCTGAAAACTGACTTCCCAGGTAGCAATTCCCAGCCCAAGGTGACTGTCAGCTTGAAGGCGGCCGAGCAGGCTGTCATCCTTGGAGGGAGGAAAGGAAGCCCCAGAGATTGGGTTTTTATGCCTCCCTCGCACAGCAAGTGTGGGGCTCTGCCGACGCCAGTACAAGAGGCCTACAAACAGGTCCTCACTTTCCAAACCAAGAAAGGCCTAGTTTCCCGATCTCTCTCCTGGAGAGCTAACGTGACGGAAGAGCTGTGTGGAGGGAACCTTGATGTTCTGGGCAGTGTGGGAGCCCTAGGCATACACGTGCACCCAGCGTCCATTGGCCCTGAAAAATGACTTCCCAAATAGCACTTCTCAGACCAATGTGACTGTCAGCTTGAAGGCGGCCGAGCAGGATGTCTTCCTTGGAGGGTGGAATGGCAGCCCCAGAGAGAGTGTTTTCATGCCTTCAGCGCGCAGGTAACGTGGGGCTCTTGAGAGGCACGACCCGTAGGGCTGCGAGCAGGGCCTCACTTCCCGAGTCAAGAAAGGCCTAGTCTCGCGAGTTCTCTCCTGCAGAGCAAACGTGACGGAAGAGCTGTGTGGAGGGAGCCTTGATGTTCCCGGGCAGTGTGGGAGGCCTAGCTGTAAACGTGCTGCCAGCGACCATGGTCCCTGAAAACTGACTTCCCAACTAACACTTCCCAGCCCAAGGTGACTGTCAGCTTGAAGGCGGCCGAGCAGACGGTCTTCCTTGGACGGAGAAAAGGCAGCCCCAGAGACTGGGTTTTTAGGCCTCGTTCGCACAGCAAGTGTGGGGCGCTGCAGACGCCAGTACAAGAGGCCTGCAGACAGGTCCTCACTTCCCGAGCCAGGAAAGGCCTAGTCTCGAGAGCTCTCTCCTGCAGAGCTAACGTGACGGAAGAGCTGTTTGGGGGGAGCCTTGATGTTCCCGGGCAGTGTGGGAAGCCTAGCTGTAAACGTGCAGCCTGCGGCCATGGCCCCTGCAAACTTTCTTCCCAGGTAGCACTTCCCAGCACAATGTGACTGTCAGCTTAAAGGCGGCCGAGCAGCCTGTCTTCCTTGGAGGGAGGAAAGGCAGCCCCAAAGACTAGGTTTTTAGGCCTCGCTCGCACAGCAGGTGTTGGGCTCTGCAGATGCCAGTACAAGAGGCCTGCAAACAGGTCCTCACTTCCCGAGCCAAGAAAGGCCTAGTTTCGCGATCTCTCTCCTGCAGAGCTAACGTGAGGGAAGAGCTGTGTGGAGGGAACCATGATGTTCTGGGCAGTGTGGGAGCCCTAGGCATACACGTGCACCCAGCGGCCATTGCCCCTGCAAACTGACTTCCCAGGTAGCACTTCCCAGCACAATGTGACTTTCAGCTTGAAGGCGGCAAAGCAGGCGGTGTTCCTTGGAGGGAGGAAAGGCAGACCCACAGACTGTGTTTTTAGGCCTCCCTCGCACAGCAAGTGTTGGGCTCTGCAGACGCCCGAACAAGAGGACTGCAAACAGGTCCTCACTTCCCGAGCCAAGAAAGGCCTAGTTTCGTGAGCTCTTTACTGCAGAGCTAACGTGAGGGAAGAGCTGTGTGGAGGGAACCTTGATGTTCTCGGCAGTGTGGGAGCACTAAGCATACACATGCACCCTGCGGCCATTGCCCCTGAAAACAGTCTTCCCAAATAGCACTTCCAAGCGCGATGTGACTTTCAGCCACAAGGCGGCCTGGTAGGCTCTCTTCCTTGGAGGGAGGAAAGGCAGCCCCAGAGAGAGCGTTTTCATGCCTCCGGCGCGCAGGCAACGTGGGGCTCTTGAGAGGCCCGACCCATAGTGCTGCCAGCAGGTCATCATTTCCCGAGTCAAGAAAGGCCTAGTCTCGCGAGCTCTCTCCTGCTGAGCAAGCGTGACGGAAGGGCTGTGAGGAGGGAGCCTTGATGTTCCCGGGCAGTGTGGGAGGCCTAGCTGTAAACGTGCAGCCAGCAGCAATGGCCCCTTAAAACTGACTTCGCAAATAGCACTTCCCAGCCCAAGGTGACTGTCAGCTTGAAGGCGGCCAAGCAGGCGGTCTTCCTTGGAGGGAGGAAAGGCAGGCCCAGAGATTGGGTTTTTAGGCCTCGCTCGCACAGCAAGTGTGGGGCTCTGCAGACGCCCATACAAGAGGCCTGCAAACAGGTCCTCACTTCCCGAGTCAAGAAAGGCCTACTTTCGCGAGCTCTCTCCTGCTGAGCAAGCGTGACGGAAGGGCTGTGTGGAGGGAGCGTTGATGTTCTGGGCAGTGTGGGAGTCCTAGGCTTACACGTGCACCAAGCGGCCATTGGCCCTGTAAACTGACTTCCGAACTAGCACTTCTCAGATCAATGTGACTGTCAGCTTGAAAGCGGCCGAGCAGGCTGTCTTACTTGGAGGGAGGAAAGGCAGCCCCAGATACTGTGTTTGTATGCCTCCCTCGCACAGCCAGTGTGGGGCTCGGCAGACGCGAGTACAAGAGGCCTGCAAACAGGTCCTCACTTCCCGAGCCAGGAAAGGCCTACTTTCGCGAGCTCTCTCCTGCTGAGCAAACGTGACGGAAGGGCTGTGTGGAGGGAGCCTTGATGTTCCCAGGCAGTGTGGGAAGCCTAGCTGTAAACGTGCAGCCAGCGGCCATGGCCCCTGCAAACTGACTTCCCAGGTAGCACTTCCCAGCACAATGTGGCTGTCAGCTTGAAGGCGGCCGAGCAGCCTGTCTTCATTGGAGGGAGGAAAGGCAGCCCCAAAGACTAGGTTTTTAGGCCTCGCTCGCACAGCAGGTGTTGGGCTCTGCAGATGCCAGTACAAGAGGCCTGCAAACAGGTCCTCACTTCCCGAGCCAAGAAAGGCCTAGTTTCGCGATCTCTCTCCTGCAGAGCTAACGTGAGGGAAGAGCTGTGTGGAGGGAACCTTGATGTTCTGGGCAGTGTGGGAGCCCTAGGCATACACGTGCACCCAGCGGCCATTGCCCCTGCAAACTGACTTCCCAGGTAGCACTTCCCAGCACAATGTGACTTTCAGCTTGAAGGCGGCAAAGCAGGCGGTGTTCCTTGGAGGGAGGAAAGGCAGACCCACAGACTGTGTTTTTAGGCCTCCCTCGCACAGCAAGTGTTGGGCTCTGCAGACGCCCGAACAAGAGGACTGCAAACAGGTCCTCACTTCCCGAGCCAAGAAAGGCCTAGTTTTGTGAGCTCTTTACTGCAGAGCTAATGTGAGGGAAGAGCTGTGTGGAGGGAACCTTGATGTTCTGGGCAGTGTGGGAGCCCCAGGCATACACGTGCACCCAGCGGCCATTGCCCGTGAAAACTGACTTCCCAACTAGCACTTCCCAGCCCGAGGTGACTTTCAGCCAGAAGGAGGCCGGGTAGGCTCTCTTCCTTGGAGGGAGTAATGGCATCCCCAGAGAGAGTGTTTTCATGCCTTCAGCGTGCAGGCAACGTGGTGCTCTTGAGAGGCCCGACACATAGGACTGCGAGCAGGGCCTCACTTCCCGAGTCAAGAAAGGCCTAGTCACGCGAGCTCCCTCCTGCAGAGCACACGTGACGGAAGAGCTGTGTGGAGGGAGCCTTGATGTTCCCGGGCAGTGTGGGAGGCCTAGCTGTAAACGTGCAGCCAGCGGCCATGGTCCCTGAAAACTGACTTCGCAACTAACACTTCTCAGACCAATGTGACTGTCACCTTGAAGGCCGCCGAGCAGGCTGTCTTCCTTGGAGGGAGGAAAGGCAGCCCCAGAGATTGGGTTTTTACGCCTCGCTCGCACAGCAAGTGTGGTGCTCTGCAGACGCCCGTAAAAGAGGACTGCAAACAGGTCCTCACTTCCCGAGCCAAGAAAGGCCTACTTTTGCGAGCTCTCTCCTGCAGAGCTTACGTGACGGAAGAGCTGTGGGGAGGGAGGCTTGATGTTCCCGGGCAGTGTGGGAAGCCTAGCTGTAAACGTGCAGCCAGCGGCGATGGCCCCTGCAAACTGACTTCCCAGGTAGCACTTCCCAGCACAATGTGACTGTCAGCTTGAAGGCGGCCGAGCAGGCTGTCTTCCTTGGAGGGAGAAAAGGCAGCCCCAAAGACTGGGTGTTTAGGCCTCTCTCGCACAGCAAGTGTGGGGCTCTGCAGACGCCAGTACAAGAAGCCTGCAAACAGGTCCTCACTTCCCCAGCCAAGAAAGGCCCAGTTTCGCGAGCTCTCTCCTGCTGAGCAAACGTGACAGAAGGGCTGTGTGGAGGGAACCTTGATGTTCTGGGCAGTGTGGGAGCCCCAGGCATACACGTGCACCCAGCGGCCATTGCCCGTGAAAACTGACTTCCCAACTAGCACTTCCCAGCCCGATGTGACTTTCAGCCAGAAGGCGGCCGGGTAGGCTCTCTTCCTTGGAGGGAGTAATGGCATCCCCAGAGAGAGTGTTTTCATGCCTTCAGCGTGCAGGCAACGTGGTGCTCTTGAGAGGCCCGACACATAGGACTGCGAGCAGGGCCTCACTTCCCGAGTCAAGAAAGGCCTAGTCACGCGAGCTCCCTCCTGCAGAGCACACGTGACGGAAGAGCTGTGTGGAGGGAGCCTTGATGTTCCCGGGCAGTGTGGGAGGCCTAGCTGTAAACGTGCAGCCAGCGGCCATGGTCCCTGAAAACTGACTTCGCAACTAACACTTCTCAGACCAATGTGACTGTCACCTTGAAGGCCGCCGAGCAGGCTGTCTTCCTTGGAGGGAGGAAAGGCAGCCCCAGAGATTGGGTTTTTACGCCTCGCTCGCACAGCAAGTATGGGGCTCTGCAGACGCCCGTAAAAGAGGACTGCAAACAGGTCCTCACTTCCCGAGCCAAGAAAGGCCTACTTTTGCGAGCTCTCTCCTGCAGAGCTTACGTGACGGAAGAGCTGTGGGGAGGGAGGCTTGATGTTCCCGGGCAGTGTGGGAAGCCTAGCTGTAAACGTGCAGCCAGCGGCGATGGCCCCTGCAAACTGACTTCCCAGGTAGCACTTCCCAGCACAATGTGACTGTCAGCTTGAAGGAGGCCGAGCAGGCTGTCTTCCTTGGAGGGAGAAAAGGCAGCCCCAAAGACTGGGTGTTTAGGCCTCTCTCGCACAGCAAGTGTGGGGCTCTGCAGACGCCAGTACAAGAAGCCTGCAAACAGGTCCTCACTTCCCCAGCCAAGAAAGGCCCACTTTCGCGAGCTCTCTCCTGCTGAGCAAACGTGACAGAAGGGCTGTGTGGAGGGAACCTTGATGTTCTGGGCAGAGTGGGAGCCCTAGGCATACACGTGCACCCAGCGGCCATTGCCCGTGAAAACTGACTTCCCAACTAGCACTTCCCAGCCCGATGTGACTTTCAGCCAGAAGGCGGCCGGGTAGGCTCTCTTCCTTGGAGGGAGGAAAGGCAGCCCCAGAGAGAGCGTTTTCATGCCTCCGGCGCGCAGGCAACGTGGGGCTCTTGAGAGGCCCGACCCATAGTGCTGCCAGCAGGTCATCATTTCCCGAGTCAAGAAAGGCCTAGTCTCGGGAGCTCTCTCCTGCTGAGCAAGCATGACGGAAGGGCTGTGAGGAGGGAGCCTTGATGTTCTGGGCAGTGTGGGAGTCGTAGGCATACACGTGCACCCAGCGGCCATTGGCCCTGTAAACTGACTTCCGAACTAGCACTTCTCAGATCAATGTGACTGTCAGCTTGAAAGCGGCTGAGCAGGCTGTCTTACTTGGAGGGAGGAAAGGCAGCCCCAGATACTGTGTTTGTATGCCTCCCTCGCACAGCATGTGTGGGGCTCGGCAGACGCGAGTACAAGAGGCCTGCAAACAGGTCCTCACTTCCCGAGCCAGGAAAGGCCTACTTTCGCGAGCTCTCTCCTGCTGAGCAAACGTGACAGAAGGGCTGTGTGGAGGGAACCTTGATGTTCTGGGCAGTGTGGGAGTCCTAGGCATACACGTGCACCCTTCGGCCATTGGCCCTGTAAACTGACTTCCGAACTAGCACTTCTCAGATCAATGTGACTGTCAGCTTGAAAGCGGCCGAGCAGGCTATCTTACTTGGAGGGAGGAAAGGCAGCCCCAGATACTGTGTTTGTATGCCTCCCTCGCACAGCAAGTGTGGGGCTCGGCAGACGCGAGTACAAGAGGCCTGTAAACAGGTCCTCACTTCACGAGCCAGGAAAGGCCTACTTTCGCAAGCTCTCTCCTTGCTGAGCAAACGTGACGGAAGGGCTGTGTGGAGGGAGCCTTGATGTTCCCGGGCAGTGTGGGAAGCCTAGCTGTAAACGTGCAGCCAGCGGCGATGGCCCCTGAAAACTGACTTCCCAGGTAGCAATTCCCAGCCCAAGGTGACTGTCAGCTTGAAGGCGGCCGAGCAGGATGTCATCCTTGGAGGGAGGAAAGGAAGCCCCAGAGATTGGGTTTTTATGCCTCCCTCGCACAGCAAGTGTGGGGCTCTGCCGACGCCAGTACCAGAGGCCTACAAACAGGTCCTCACTTTCCAAACCAAGAAAGGCCTAGTTTCCCGATCTCTCTCCTGGAGAGCTAACGTGACGGAAGAGCTGTGTGGAGGGAACCTTGATGTTCTGGGCAGTGTGGGAGCCCTAGGCATACACGTGCACCCAGCGTCCATTGGCCCTGAAAAATGACTTCCCAAATAGCACTTCTCAGACCAATGTGACTGTCAGCTTGAAGGCGGCCGAGCAGGATGTCTTCCTTGGAGGGTGGAATGGCAGCCCCAGAGAGAGTGTTTTCATGCCTTCAGCGCGCAGGTAACGTGGGGCTCTTGAGAGGCACGACCCGTAGGGCTGCGAGCAGGGCCTCACTTCCCGAGTCAAGAAAGGCCTAGTCTCGCGAGTTCTCTCCTGCAGAGCAAACGTGACGGAAGAGCTGTGTGGAGGGAGCCTTGATGTTCCCGGGCAGTGTGGGAGGCCTAGCTGTAAACGTGCTGCCAGCGACCATGGTCCCTGAAAACTGACTTCCCAACTAACACTTCCCAGCCCAAGGTGACTGTCAGCTTGAAGGCGGCCGAGCAGACGGTCTTCCTTGGACGGAGAAAAGGCAGCCCCAGAGACTGGGTTTTTAGGCCTCGTTCGCACAGCAAGTGTGGGGCGCTGCAGACGCCAGTACAAGAGGCCTGCAGACAGGTCCTCACTTCCCGAGCCAGGAAAGGCCTAGTCTCGAGAGCTCTCTCCTGCAGAGCTAACGTGACGGAAGAGCTGTTTGGGGGGAGCCTTGATGTTCCCGGGCAGTGTGGGAAGCCTAGCTGTAAACGTGCAGCCAGCGGCCATGGCCCCTGCAAACTTTCTTCCCAGGTAGCACTTCCCAGCACAATGTGACTGTCAGCTTAAAGGCGGCCGAGCAGCCTGTCTTCCTTGGAGGGAGGAAAGGCAGCCCCAAAGACTAGGTTTTTAGGCCTCGCTCGCACAGCAGGTGTTGGGCTCTGCAGATGCCAGTACAAGAGGCCTGCAAACAGGTCCTCACTTCCCGAGCCAAGAAAGGCCTAGTTTCGCGATCTCTCTCCTGCAGAGCTAACGTGAGGGAAGAGCTGTGTGGAGGGAACCTTGATGTTCTGGGCAGTGTGGGAGCCCTAGGCATACACGTGCACCCAGCGGCCATTGCCCCTGCAAACTGACTTCCCAGGTAGCACTTCCCAGCACAATGTGACTTTCAGCTTGAAGGCGGCAAAGCAGGCGGTGTTCCTTGGAGGGAGGAAAGGCAGACCCACAGACTGTGTTTTTAGGCCTCCCTCGCACAGCAAGTGTTGGGCTCTGCAGACGCCCGAACAAGAGGACTGCAAACAGGTCCTCACTTCCCGAGCCAAGAAAGGCCTAGTTTCGTGAGCTCTTTACTGCAGAGCTAACGTGAGGGAAGAGCTGTGTGGAGGGAACCTTGATGTTCTCGGCAGTGTGGGAGCACTAAGCATACACATGCACCCTGCGGCCATTGCCCCTGAAAACAGTCTTCCCAAATAGCACTTCCAAGCGCGATGTGACTTTCAGCCACAAGGCGGCCTGGTAGGCTCTCTTCCTTGGAGGGAGGAAAGGCAGCCCCAGAGAGAGCGTTTTCATGCCTCCGGCGCGCAGGCAACGTGGGGCTCTTGAGAGGCCCGACCCATAGTGCTGCCAGCAGGTCATCATTTCCCGAGTCAAGAAAGGCCTAGTCTCGCGAGCTCTCTCCTGCTGAGCAAGCGTGACGGAAGGGCTGTGAGGAGGGAGCCTTGATGTTCCCGGGCAGTGTGGGAGGCCTAGCTGTAAACGTGCAGCCAGCAGCAATGGCCCCTTAAAACTGACTTCGCAAATAGCACTTCCCAGCCCAAGGTGACTGTCAGCTTGAAGGCGGCCAAGCAGGCGGTCTTCCTTGGAGGGAGGAAAGGCAGGCCCAGAGATTGGGTTTTTAGGCCTCGCTCGCACAGCAAGTGTGGGGCTCTGCAGACGCCCATACAAGAGGCCTGCAAACAGGTCCTCACTTCCCGAGTCAAGAAAGGCCTACTTTCGCGAGCTCTCTCCTGCTGAGCAAGCGTGACGGAAGGGCTGTGTGGAGGGAGCGTTGATGTTCTGGGCAGTGTGGGAGTCCTAGGCTTACACGTGCACCAAGCGGCCATTGGCCCTGTAAACTGACTTCCGAACTAGCACTTCTCAGATCAATGTGACTGTCAGCTTGAAAGCGGCCGAGCAGGCTGTCTTACTTGGAGGGAGGAAAGGCAGCCCCAGATACTGTGTTTGTATGCCTCCCTCGCACAGCCAGTGTGGGGCTCGGCAGACGCGAGTACAAGAGGCCTGCAAACAGGTCCTCACTTCCCGAGCCAGGAAAGGCCTACTTTCGCGAGCTCTCTCCTGCTGAGCAAACGTGACGGAAGGGCTGTGTGGAGGGAGCCTTGATGTTCCCAGGCAGTGTGGGAAGCCTAGCTGTAAACGTGCAGCCAGCGGCCATGGCCCCTGCAAACTGACTTCCCAGGTAGCACTTCCCAGCACAATGTGGCTGTCAGCTTGAAGGCGGCCGAGCAGCCTGTCTTCATTGGAGGGAGGAAAGGCAGCCCCAAAGACTAGGTTTTTAGGCCTCGCTCGCACAGCAGGTGTTGGGCTCTGCAGATGCCAGTACAAGAGGCCTGCAAACAGGTCCTCACTTCCCGAGCCAAGAAAGGCCTAGTTTCGCGATCTCTCTCCTGCAGAGCTAACGTGAGGGAAGAGCTGTGTGGAGGGAACCTTGATGTTCTGGGCAGTGTGGGAGCCCTAGGCATACACGTGCACCCAGCGGCCATTGCCCCTGCAAACTGACTTCCCAGGTAGCACTTCCCAGCACAATGTGACTTTCAGCTTGAAGGCGGCAAAGCAGGCGGTGTTCCTTGGAGGGAGGAAAGGCAGACCCACAGACTGTGTTTTTAGGCCTCCCTCGCACAGCAAGTGTTGGGCTCTGCAGACGCCCGAACAAGAGGACTGCAAACAGGTCCTCACTTCCCGAGCCAAGAAAGGCCTAGTTTTGTGAGCTCTTTACTGCAGAGCTAATGTGAGGGAAGAGCTGTGTGGAGGGAACCTTGATGTTCTGGGCAGTGTGGGAGCCCCAGGCATACACGTGCACCCAGCGGCCATTGCCCGTGAAAACTGACTTCCCAACTAGCACTTCCCAGCCCGATGTGACTTTCAGCCAGAAGGAGGCCGGGTAGGCTCTCTTCCTTGGAGGGAGTAATGGCATCCCCAGAGAGAGTGTTTTCATGCCTTCAGCGTGCAGGCAACGTGGTGCTCTTGAGAGGCCCGACACATAGGACTGCGAGCAGGGCCTCACTTCCCGAGTCAAGAAAGGCCTAGTCACGCGAGCTCCCTCCTGCAGAGCACACGTGACGGAAGAGCTGTGTGGAGGGAGCCTTGATGTTCCCGGGCAGTGTGGGAGGCCTAGCTGTAAACGTGCAGCCAGCGGCCATGGTCCCTGAAAACTGACTTCGCAACTAACACTTCTCAGACCAATGTGACTGTCACCTTGAAGGCCGCCGAGCAGGCTGTCTTCCTTGGAGGGAGGAAAGGCAGCCCCAGAGATTGGGTTTTTACGCCTCGCTCGCACAGCAAGTGTGGGGCTCTGCAGACGCCCGTAAAAGAGGACTGCAAACAGGTCCTCACTTCCCGAGCCAAGAAAGGCCTACTTTTGCGAGCTCTCTCCTGCAGAGCTTACGTGACGGAAGAGCTGTGGGGAGGGAGGCTTGATGTTCCCGGGCAGTGTGGGAAGCCTAGCTGTAAACGTGCAGCCAGCGGCGATGGCCCCTGCAAACTGACTTCCCAGGTAGCACTTCCCAGCACAATGTGACTGTCAGCTTGAAGGCGGCCGAGCAGGCTGTCTTCCTTGGAGGGAGAAAAGGCAGCCCCAAAGACTGGGTGTTTAGGCCTCTCTCGCACAGCAAGTGTGGGGCTCTGCAGACGCCAGTACAAGAAGCCTGCAAACAGGTCCTCACTTCCCCAGCCAAGAAAGGCCCACTTTCGCGAGCTCTCTCCTGCTGAGCAAACGTGACAGAAGGGCTGTGTGGAGGGAACCTTGTTGTTCTGGGCAGTGTGGGAGCCCCAGGCATACACGTGCACCCAGCGGCCATTGCCCGTGAAAACTGACTTCCCAACTAGCACTTCCCAGCCCGATGTGACTTTCAGCCAGAAGGAGGCCGGGTAGGCTCTCTTCCTTGGAGGGAGTAATGGCATCCCCAGAGAGAGTGTTTTCATGCCTTCAGCGTGCAGGCAACGTGGTGCTCTTGAGAGGCCCGACACATAGGACTGCGAGCAGGGCCTCACTTCCCGAGTCAAGAAAGGCCTAGTCACGCGAGCTCCCTCCTGCAGAGCAAACGTGACGGAAGAGCTGTGTGGAGGGAGCCTTGATGTTCCCGGGCAGTGTGGGAGGCCTAGCTGTAAACGTGCAGACAGCGGCCATGGTCCCTGAAAACTGACTTCGCAACTAACACTTCTCAGACCAATGTGACTGTCACCTTGAAGGCCGCCGAGCAGGCTGTCTTCCTTGGAGGGAGGAAAGGCAGCCCCAGAGATTGGGTTTTTACGCCTCGCTCGCACAGCAAGTATGGGGCTCTGCAGACGCCCGTAAAAGAGGACTGCAAACAGGTCCTCACTTCCCGAGCCAAGAAAGGCCTACTTTTGCGAGCTCTCTCCTGCAGAGCTTACGTGACGGAAGAGCTGTGGGGAGGGAGGCTTGATGTTCCCGGGCAGTGTGGGAAGCCTAGCTGTAAACGTGCAGCCAGCGGCGATGGCCCCTGCAAACTGACTTCCCAGGTAGCACTTCCCAGCACAATGTGACTGTCAGCTTGAAGGCGGCCGAGCAGGCTGTCTTCCTTGGAGGGAGAAAAGGCAGCCCCAAAGACTGGGTGTTTAGGCCTCTCTCGCACAGCAAGTGTGGGGCTCTGCAGACGCCAGTACAAGAAGCCTGCAAACAGGTCCTCACTTCCCCAGCCAAGAAAGGCCCAGTTTCGCGAGCTCTCTCCTGCTGAGCAAACGTGACAGAAGGGCTGTGTGGAGGGAACCTTGATGTTCTGGGCAGAGTGGGAGCCCTAGGCATACACGTGCACCCAGCGGCCATTGCCCGTGAAAACTGACTTCCCAACTAGCACTTCCCAGCCCGATGTGACTTTCAGCCAGAAGGCGGCCGGGTAGGCTCTCTTCCTTGGAGGGAGGAAAGGCAGCCCCAGAGAGAGCGTTTTCATGCCTCCGGCGCGCAGGCAACGTGGTGCTCTTGAGAGGCCCGACCCATAGTGCTGCCAGCAGGTCATCATTTCCCGAGTCAAGAAAGGCCTAGTCTCGGGAGCTCTCTCCTGCTGAGCAAGCATGACGGAAGGGCTGTGAGGAGGGAGCCTTGATGTTCTGGGCAGTGTGGGAGTCGTAGGCATACACGTGCACCCAGCGGCCATTGGCCCTGTAAACTGACTTCCGAACTAGCACTTCTCAGATCAATGTGACTGTCAGCTTGAAAGCGGCTGAGCAGGCTGTCTTACTTGGAGGGAGGAAAGGCAGCCCCAGATACTGTGTTTGTATGCCTCCCTCGCACAGCATGTGTGGGGCTCGGCAGACGCGAGTACAAGAGGCCTGCAAACAGGTCCTCACTTCCCGAGCCAGGAAAGGCCTACTTTCGCGAGCTCTCTCCTGCTGAGCAAACGTGACAGAAGGGCTGTGTGGAGGGAACCTTGATGTTCTGGGCAGTGTGGGAGTCCTAGGCATACACGTGCACCCTTCGGCCATTGGCCCTGTAAACTGACTTCCGACTAGCACTTCTCAGATCAATGTGACTGTCAGCTTGAAAGCGGCCGAGCAGGCTGTCTTACTTGGAGGGAGGAAAGGCAGCCCCAGATACTGTGTTTGTATGCCTCCCTCGCACAGCAAGTGTGGGGCTCGGCAGACGCGAGTACAAGAGGACTGCAAACAGGTCCTCACTTCACGAGCCAGGAAAGGCCTACTTTCGCGAGCTCTCTCCTTGCTGAGCAAACGTGACGGAAGGGCTGTGTGGAGGGAGCCTTGATGTTCCCGGGCAGTGTGGGAAGCCTAGCTGTAAACGTGCAGCCAGCGGCGATGGCCCCTGAAAACTGACTTCCCAGATAGCACTTCCCAGCACAATGTGACTTTCAGCTTGAAGGCGGCAAAGCAGGCGGTGTTCCTTGGAGGGAGGAAAGGCAGACCCACAGACTGTGTTTTTAGGCCTCCCTCGCACAGCAAGTGTTGGGCTCTGCAGACGCCCGAACAAGAGGACTGCAAACAGGTCCTCACTTCCCCAGCCAAGAAAGGCCCACTTTCGCGAGCTCTCTCCTGCTGAGCAAACGTGACAGAAGGGCTGTGTGGAGGGAACCTTGATGTTCTGGGCAGTGTGGGAGCCCTAGGCATACACGTGCACCCAGCGGCCATTGCCCGTGAAAACTGACTTCCCAACTAGCACTTCCCAGCCCTATGTGACTTTCAGCCAGAAGACGGCCGGGTAGGCTCTCTTCCTTGGAGGGAGGAAAGGCAGCCCCTGAGAGAGCGTTTTCATGCCCCCCGCATGCAGGCATCGTGGGGCTCTTGAGAGGCCCGACCCATAGTGCTGAGAGCAGGTCCTCATTTCCGAGTCAAGAAAGGCATAGTCTCGCGAGCTCTCTCCTGCTGAGCAAACGTGACGGAAGGGCTGTGTGGAGGGAACCTTGATGTTTTGGGCAGTGTGGGAGCCCTAGGCATACACGTGCACCCAGCGGCCATTGCCCCTGAAAACTGACTTCCCTACTAGCATTTCTCAGGCCAATGTGACTGTCAGCTTCAAGGCGGCCAAGCAGGCTGCCTTCCTTGGAGGGAGGAAAGGCAGCCCCAGAGAGAGCGTTTTCATGCCTCCGGCGCGCAGGCAACGTGGGGCTCTTGAGAGGCCCGACCCATAGTGCTGCCAGCAGGTCATCATTTCCCGAGTCAAGAAAGGCCTAGTCTCGGGAGCTCTCTCCTGCTGAGCAAGCGTGACGGAAGGGCTGTGAGGAGGGAGCCTTGATGTTCCCGGGCAGTGTGGGAGGCCTAGCTGTAAACGTGCAGCCAGCAGCAATGGCCCCTTAAAACTGACTTCGCAAATAGCACTTCCCAGCCCAAGGTGACTGTCAGCTTGAAGGCGGCCAAGCAGGCGGTCTTCCTTGGAGGGAGGAAAGGCAGCCCCAGAGATTGGGTTTTTAGGCCTCGCTCGCACAGCAAGTGTGGGGCTCTGCAGACGCCCATACAAGAGGCCTGCAAACAGGTCCTCACTTCCCGAGTCAAGAAAGGCCTACTTTCGCGAGCTCTCTCCTGCTGAGCAAGCGTGACGGAAGGGCTGTGTGGAGGGAGCGTTGATGTTCTGGGCAGTGTGGGAGTCCTAGGCTTACACGTGCACCAAGCGGCCATTGGCCTTGTAAACTGACTTCCGAACTAGCACTTCTCAGATCAATGTGACTGTCAGCTTGAAAGCGGCCGAGCAGGCTGTCTTACTTGGAGGGAGGAAAGGCAGCCCCAGATACTGTGTTTGTATGCCTCCCTCGCACAGCCAGTGTGGGGCTCGGCAGACGCGAGTACAAGAGGCCTGCAAACAGGTCCTCACTTCGCGAGCCAGGAAAGGCCTACTTTCGCGAGCTCTCCCCTGCTGAGCAAACGTGACGGAAGGGCTGTGTGGAGGGAGCCTTGATGTTCCCAGGCAGTGTGGGAAGCCTAGCTGTAAACGTGCAGCCAGCGGCCATGGCCCCTGCAAACTTTCTTCCCAGGTAGCACTTCCCAGCACAATGTGACTGTCAGCTTGAAGGCGGCCGAGCAGCCTGTCTTCCTTGGAGGGAGGAAAGGCAGCCCCAAAGACTAGGTTTTTAGGCCTCGCTCGCACAGCAGGTGTTGGGCTCTGCAGATGCCAGTACAAGAGGCCTGCAAACAGGTCCTCACTTCCCGAGCCAAGAAAGGCCTAGTTTCGCGATCTCTCTCCTGCAGAGCTAACGTGAGGGAAGAGCTGTGTGGAGGGAACCTTGATGTTCTGGGCAGTGTGGGAGCCCTAGGCATACACGTGCACCCAGCGGCCATTGCCCCTGCAAACTGACTTCCCAGGTAGCACTTCCCAGCACAATGTGACTTTCAGCTTGAAGGTGGCAAAGCAGGCGGTGTTCCTTGGAGGGAGGAAAGGCAGACCCACAGACTGTGTTTTTAGGCCTCCCTCGCACAGCAAGTGTTGGGCTCTGCAGACGCCCGAACAAGAGGACTGCAAACAGGTCCTCACTTCCCGAGCCAAGAAAGGCCTAGTTTCGTGAGCTCTTTACTGCAGAGCTAACGTGAGGGAAGAGCTGTGTGGAGGGAACCTTGATGTTCTCGGCAGTGTGGGAGCACTAAGCATACACATGCACCCTGCGGCCATTGCCCCTGAAAACAGTCTTCCCAAATAGCACTTCCAAGCGCGATGTGACTTTCAGCCACAAGGCGGCCTGGTAGGCTCTCTTCCTTGGAGGGAGGAAAGGCAGCCCCAGAGAGAGCGTTTTCATGCCTCCGGCGCGCAGGCAACGTGGGGCTCTTGAGAGGCCCGACCCATAGTGCTGCCAGCAGGTCATCATTTCCCGAGTCAAGAAAGGCCTAGTCTCGGGAGCTCTCTCCTGCTGAGCAAGCGTGACGGAAGGGCTGTGAGGAGGGAGCCTTGATGTTCCCGGGCAGTGTGGGAGGCCTAGCTGTAAACGTGCAGCCAGCAGCAATGGCCCCTTAAAACTGACTTCGCAAATAGCACTTCCCAGCCCAAGGTGACTGTCAGCTTGAAGGCGGCCAAGCAGGCGGTCTTCCTTGGAGGGAGGAAAGGCAGGCCCAGAGATTGGGTTTTTAGGCCTCGCTCGCACAGCAAGTGTGGGGCTCTGCAGACGCCCATACAAGAGGCCTGCAAACAGGTCCTCACTTCCCGAGTCAAGAAAGGCCTACTTTTGCGAGCTCTCTCCTGCTGAGCAAGCGTGACGGAAGGGCTGTGTGGAGGGAGCGTTGATGTTCTGGGCAGTGTGGGAGTCCTAGGCTTACACGTGCACCAAGCGGCCATTGGCCCTGTAAACTGACTTCCGAACTAGCACTTCTCAGATCAATGTGACTGTCAGCTTGAAAGCGGCCGAGCAGGCTGTCTTACTTGGAGGGAGGAAAGGCAGCCCCAGATACTGTGTTTGTATGCCTCCCTCGCACAGCCAGTGTGGGGCTCGGCAGACGCGAGTACAAGAGGCCTGCAAACAGGTCCTCACTTCCCGAGCCAGGAAAGGCCTACTTTCGCGAGCTCTCTCCTGCTGAGCAAACGTGACGGAAGGGCTGTGTGGAGGGAGCCTTGATGTTCCCAGGCAGTGTGGGAAGCCTAGCTGTAAACGTGCAGCCAGCGGCCATGGCCCCTGCAAACTTTCTTCCCAGGTAGCACTTCCCAGCACAATGTGACTGTCAGCTTGAAGGCGGCCGAGCAGCCTGTCTTCCTTGGAGGGAGGAAAGGCAGCCCCAAAGACTAGGTTTTTAGGCCTCGCTCGCACAGCAGGTGTTGGGCTCTGCAGATGCCAGTACAAGAGGCCTGCAAACAGGTCCTCACTTCCCGAGCCAAGAAAGGCCTAGTTTCGCGATCTCGCTCCTGCAGAGCTAACGTGAGGGAAGAGCTGTGTGGAGGGAACCTTGATGTTCTGGGCAGTGTGGGAGCCCTAGGCATACACGTGCACCCAGCGGCCATTGCCCCTGCAAACTGACTTCCCAGGTAGCACTTCCCAGCACAATGTGACTTTCAGCTTGAAGGCGGCAAAGCAGGCGGTGTTCCTTGGAGGGAGGAAAGGCAGACCCACAGACTGTGTTTTTAGGCCTCCCTCGCACAGCAAGTGTTGGGCTCTGCAGACGCCCGAACAAGAGGACTGCAAACAGGTCCTCACTTCCCGAGCCAAGAAAGGCCTAGTTTCGTGAGCTCTTTACTGCAGAGCTAACGTGAGGGAAGAGCTGTGTGGAGGGAACCTTGATGTTCTCGGCAGTGTGGGAGCACTAAGCATACACATGCACCCTGCGGCCATTGCCCCTGAAAACAGTCTTCCCAAATAGCACTTCCAAGCGCGATGTGACTTTCAGCCACAAGGCGGCCTGGTAGGCTCTCTTCCTTGGAGGGAGGAAAGGCAGCCCCAGAGAGAGCGTTTTCATGCCTCCGGCGCGCAGGCAACGTGGGGCTCTTGAGAGGCCCGACCCATAGTGCTGCCAGCAGGTCATCATTTCCCGAGTCAAGAAAGGCCTAGTCTCGGGAGCTCTCTCCTGCTGAGCAAGCGTGACGGAAGGGCTGTGAGGAGGGAGCCTTGATGTTCCCGGGCAGTGTGGGAGACCTAGCTGTAAACGTGCAGCCAGCAGCAATGGCCCCTTAAAACTGACTTCGCAAATAGCACTTCCCAGCCCAAGGTGACTGTCAGCTTGAAGGCGGCCAAGCAGGCGGTCTTCCTTGGAGGGAGGAAAGGCAGGCCCAGAGATTGGGTTTTTAGGCCTCGCTCGCACAGCAAGTGTGGGGCTCTGCAGACGCCCATACAAGAGGCCTGCAAACAGGTCCTCACTTCCCGAGTCAAGAAAGGCCTACTTTCGCGAGCTCTCTCCTGCTGAGCAAGCGTGACGGAAGGGCTGTGTGGAGGGAGCGTTGATGTTCTGGGCAGTGTGGGAGTCCTAGGCTTACACGTGCACCAAGCGGCCATTGGCCCTGTAAACTGACTTCCGAACTAGCACTTCTCAGATCAATGTGACTGTCAGCTTGAAAGCGGCCGAGCAGGCTGTCTTACTTGGAGGGAGGAAAGGCAGCCCCAGATACTGTGTTTGTATGCCTCCCTCGCACAGCCAGTGTGGGGCTCGGCAGACGCGAGTACAAGAGGCCTGCAAACAGGTCCTCACTTCCCGAGCCAGGAAAGGCCTACTTTCGCGAGCTCTCTCCTGCTGAGCAAACGTGACGGAAGGGCTGTGTGGAGGGAGCCTTGATGTTCCCAGGCAGTGTGGGAAGCCTAGCTGTAAACGTGCAGCCAGCGGCCATGGCCCCTGCAAACTTTCTTCCCAGGTAGCACTTCCCAGCACAATGTGGCTGTCAGCTTGAAGGCGGCCGAGCAGCCTGTCTTCCTTGGAGGGAGGAAAGGCAGCCCCAAAGACTAGGTTTTTAGGCCTCGCTCGCACAGCAGGTGTTGGGCTCTGCAGATGCCAGTACAAGAGGCCTGCAAACAGGTCCTCACTTCCCGAGCCAAGAAAGGCCTAGTTTCGCGATCTCGCTCCTGCAGAGCTAACGTGAGGGAAGAGCTGTGTGGAGGGAACCTTGATGTTCTGGGCAGTGTGGGAGCCCTAGGCATACACGTGCACCCAGCGGCCATTGCCCCTGCAAACTGACTTCCCAGGTAGCACTTCCCAGCACAATGTGACTTTCAGCTTGAAGGCGGCAAAGCAGGCGGTGTTCCTTGGAGGGAGGAAAGGCAGACCCACAGACTGTGTTTTTAGGCCTCCCTCGCACAGCAAGTGTTGGGCTCTGCAGACGCCCGAACAAGAGGACTGCAAACAGGTCCTCACTTCCCGAGCCAAGAAAGGCCTAGTTTCGTGAGCTCTTTACTGCAGAGCTAACGTGAGGGAAGAGCTGTGTGGAGGGAACCTTGATGTTCTCGGCAGTGTGGGAGCACTAAGCATACACATGCACCCTGCGGCCATTGCCCCTGAAAACAGTCTTCCCAAATAGCACTTCCAAGCGCGATGTGACTTTCAGCCACAAGGCGGCCTGGTAGGCTCTCTTCCTTGGAGGGAGGAAAGGCAGCCCCAGAGAGAGCGTTTTCATGCCTCCGGCGCGCAGGCAACGTGGGGCTCTTGAGAGGCCCGACCCATAGTGCTGCCAGCAGGTCATCATTTCCCGAGTCAAGAAAGGCCTAGTCTCGGGAGCTCTCTCCTGCTGAGCAAGCGTGACGGAAGGGCTGTGAGGAGGGAGCCTTGATGTTCCCGGGCAGTGTGGGAGACCTAGCTGTAAACGTGCAGCCAGCAGCAATGGCCCCTTAAAACTGACTTCGCAAATAGCACTTCCCAGCCCAAGGTGACTGTCAGCTTGAAGGCGGCCAAGCAGGCGGTCTTCCTTGGAGGGAGGAAAGGCAGGCCCAGAGATTGGGTTTTTAGGCCTCGCTCGCACAGCAAGTGTGGGGCTCTGCAGACGCCCATACAAGAGGCCTGCAAACAGGTCCTCACTTCCCGAGTCAAGAAAGGCCTACTTTCGCGAGCTCTCTCCTGCTGAGCAAGCGTGACGGAAGGGCTGTGTGGAGGGAGCGTTGATGTTCTGGGCAGTGTGGGAGTCCTAGGCTTACACGTGCACCAAGCGGCCATTGGCCCTGTAAACTGACTTCCGAACTAGCACTTCTCAGATCAATGTGACTGTCAGCTTGAAAGCGGCCGAGCAGGCTGTCTTACTTGGAGGGAGGAAAGGCAGCCCCAGATACTGTGTTTGTATGCCTCCCTCGCACAGCCAGTGTGGGGCTCGGCAGACGCGAGTACAAGAGGCCTGCAAACAGGTCCTCACTTCCCGAGCCAGGAAAGGCCTACTTTCGCGAGCTCTCTCCTGCTGAGCAAACGTGACGGAAGGGCTGTGTGGAGGGAGCCTTGATGTTCCCAGGCAGTGTGGGAAGCCTAGCTGTAAACGTGCAGCCAGCGGCCATGGCCCCTGCAAACTTTCTTCCCAGGTAGCACTTCCCAGCACAATGTGGCTGTCAGCTTGAAGGCGGCCGAGCAGCCTGTCTTCCTTGGAGGGAGGAAAGGCAGCCCCAAAGACTAGGTTTTTAGGCCTCGCTCGCACAGCAGGTGTTGGGCTCTGCAGATGCCAGTACAAGAGGCCTGCAAACAGGTCCTCACTTCCCGAGCCAAGAAAGGCCTAGTTTCGCGATCTCGCTCCTGCAGAGCTAACGTGAGGGAAGAGCTGTGTGGAGGGAACCTTGATGTTCTGGGCAGTGTGGGAGCCCTAGGCATACACGTGCACCCAGCGGCCATTGCCCCTGCAAACTGACTTCCCAGGTAGCACTTCCCAGCACAATGTGACTTTCAGCTTGAAGGCGGCAAAGCAGGCGGTGTTCCTTGGAGGGAGGAAAGGCAGACCCACAGACTGTGTTTTTAGGCCTCCCTCGCACAGCAAGTGTTGGGCTCTGCAGACGCCCGAACAAGAGGACTGCAAACAGGTCCTCACTTCCCGAGCCAAGAAAGGCCTAGTTTCGTGAGCTCTTTACTGCAGAGCTAACGTGAGGGAAGAGCTGTGTGGAGGGAACCTTGATGTTCTCGGCAGTGTGGGAGCACTAAGCATACACATGCACCCTGCGGCCATTGCCCCTGAAAACAGTCTTCCCAAATAGCACTTCCAAGCGCGATGTGACTTTCAGCCACAAGGCGGCCTGGTAGGCTCTCTTCCTTGGAGGGAGGAAAGGCAGCCCCAGAGAGAGCGTTTTCATGCCTCCGGCGCGCAGGCAACGTGGGGCTCTTGAGAGGCCCGACCCATAGTGCTGCCAGCAGGTCATCATTTCCCGAGTCAAGAAAGGCCTAGTCTCGGGAGCTCTCTCCTGCTGAGCAAGCGTGACGGAAGGGTTGTGAGGAGGGAGCCTTGATGTTCCCGGGCAGTGTGGGAGGCCTAGCTGTAAACGTGCAGCCAGCAGCAATGGCCCCTTAAAACTGACTTCGCAAATAGCACTTCCCAGCCCAAGGTGACTGTCAGCTTGAAGGCGGCCAAGCAGGCGGTCTTCCTTGGAGGGAGGAAAGGCAGGCCCAGAGATTGGGTTTTTAGGCCTCGCTCGCACAGCAAGTGTGGGGCTCTGCAGACGCCCATACAAGAGGCCTGCAAACAGGTCCTCACTTCCCGAGTCAAGAAAGGCCTACTTTCGCGAGCTCTCTCCTGCTGAGCAAGCGTGACGGAAGGGCTGTGTGGAGGGAGCGTTGATGTTCTGGGCAGTGTGGGAGTCCTAGGCTTACACGTGCACCAAGCGGCCATTGGCCCTGTAAACTGACTTCCGAACTAGCACTTCTCAGATCAATGTGACTGTCAGCTTGAAAGCGGCCGAGCAGGCTGTCTTACTTGGAGGGAGGAAAGGCAGCCCCAGATACTGTGTTTGTATGCCTCCCTCGCACAGCCAGTGTGGGGCTCGGCAGACGCGAGTACAAGAGGCCTGCAAACAGGTCCTCACTTCCCGAGCCAGGAAAGGCCTACTTTCGCGAGCTCTCTCCTGCTGAGCAAACGTGACGGAAGGGCTGTGTGGAGGGAGCCTTGATGTTCCCAGGCAGTGTGGGAAGCCTAGCTGTAAACGTGCAGCCAGCGGCCATGGCCCCTGCAAACTGACTTCCCAGGTAGCACTTCCCAGCACAATGTGGCTGTCAGCTTGAAGGCGGCCGAGCAGCCTGTCTTCATTGGAGGGAGGAAAGGCAGCCCCAAAGACTAGGTTTTTAGGCCTCGCTCGCACAGCAGGTGTTGGGCTCTGCAGATGCCAGTACAAGAGGCCTGCAAACAGGTCCTCACTTCCCGAGCCAAGAAAGGCCTAGTTTCGCGATCTCTCTCCTGCAGAGCTAACGTGAGGGAAGAGCTGTGTGGAGGGAACCTTGATGTTCTGGGCAGTGTGGGAGCCCTAGGCATACACGTGCACCCAGCGGCCATTGCCCCTGCAAACTGACTTCCCAGGTAGCACTTCCCAGCACAATGTGACTTTCAGCTTGAAGGCGGCAAAGCAGGCGGTGTTCCTTGGAGGGAGGAAAGGCAGACCCACAGACTGTGTTTTTAGGCCTCCCTCGCACAGCAAGTGTTGGGCTCTGCAGACGCCCGAACAAGAGGACTGCAAACAGGTCCTCACTTCCCGAGCCAAGAAAGGCCTAGTTTTGTGAGCTCTTTACTGCAGAGCTAATGTGAGGGAAGAGCTGTGTGGAGGGAACCTTGATGTTCTGGGCAGTGTGGGAGCCCCAGGCATACACGTGCACCCAGCGGCCATTGCCCGTGAAAACTGACTTCCCAACTAGCACTTCCCAGCCCGATGTGACTTTCAGCCAGAAGGAGGCCGGGTAGGCTCTCTTCCTTGGAGGGAGTAATGGCATCCCCAGAGAGAGTGTTTTCATGCCTTCAGCGTGCAGGCAACGTGGTGCTCTTGAGAGGCCCGACACATAGGACTGCGAGCAGGGCCTCACTTCCCGAGTCAAGAAAGGCCTAGTCACGCGAGCTCCCTCCTGCAGAGCACACGTGACGGAAGAGCTGTGTGGAGGGAGCCTTGATGTTCCCGGGCAGTGTGGGAGGCCTAGCTGTAAACGTGCAGCCAGCGGCCATGGTCCCTGAAAACTGACTTCGCAACTAACACTTCTCAGACCAATGTGACTGTCACCTTGAAGGCCGCCGAGCAGGCTGTCTTCCTTGGAGGGAGGAAAGGCAGCCCCAGAGATTGGGTTTTTACGCCTCGCTCGCACAGCAAGTATGGGGCTCTGCAGACGCCCGTAAAAGAGGACTGCAAACAGGTCCTCATTTGCCGAGCCAAGAAAGGCCTACTTTTGCAAGCTCTCTCCTGCAGAGCTTACGTGTCGGAAGAGCTGTGGGGAGGGAGGCTTGATGTTCCCGGGCAGTGTGGGAAGCCTAGCTGTAAACGTGCAGCCAGCGGCGATGGCCCCTGCAAACTGACTTCCCAGGTAGCACTTCCCAGCACAATGTGACTGTCAGCTTGAAGGCGGCCGAGCAGGCTGTCTTCCTTGGAGGGAGAAAAGGCAGCCCCAAAGACTGGGTGTTTAGGCCTCTCTCGCACAGCAAGTGTGGGGCTCTGCAGACGCCAGTACAAGAAGCCTGCAAACAGGTCCTCACTTCCCCAGCCAAGAAAGGCCCACTTTCGCGAGCTCTCTCCTGCTGAGCAAACGTGACAGAAGGGCTGTGTGGAGGGAACCTTGATGTTCTGGGCAGAGTGGGAGCCCTAGGCATACACGTGCACCCAGCGGCCATTGCCCGTGAAAACTGACTTCCCAACTAGCACTTCCCAGCCCGATGTGACTTTCAGCCAGAAGGCGGCCGGGTAGGCTCTCTTCCTTGGAGGGAGGAAAGGCATCCCCCAGAGAGAGCGTTTTCATGCCTCCGGCGCGCAGGCAACGTGGGGCTCTTGAGAGGCCCGACCCATAGTGCTGCCAGCAGGTCATCATTTCCCGAGTCAAGAAAGGCCTAGTCTCGGGAGCTCTCTCCTGCTGAGCAAGCATGACGGAAGGGCTGTGAGGAGGGGGCCTTGATGTTCTGGGCAGTGTGGGAGTCGTAGGCATACACGTGCACCCAGCGGCCATTGGCCCTGTAAACTGACTTCCGAACTAGCACTTCTCAGATCAATGTGACTGTCAGCTTGAAAGCGGCTGAGCAGGCTGTCTTACTTGGAGGGAGGAAAGGCAGCCCCAGATACTGTGTTTGTATGCCTCCCTCGCACAGCATGTGTGGGGCTCGGCAGACGCGAGTACAAGAGGCCTGCAAACAGGTCCTCACTTCCCGAGCCAGGAAAGGCCTACTTTCGCGAGCTCTCTCCTGCTGAGCAAACGTGACAGAAGGGCTGTGTGGAGGGAACCTTGATGTTCTGGGCAGTGTGGGAGTCCTAGGCATACACGTGCACCCTTCGGCCATTGGCCCTGTAAACTGACTTCCGAACTAGCACTTCTCAGATCAATGTGACTGTCAGCTTGAAAGCGGCCGAGCAGGCTGTCTTACTTGGAGGGAGGAAAGGCAGCCCCAGATACTGTGTTTGTATGCCTCCCTCGCACAGCAAGTGTGGGGCTCGGCAGACGCGAGTACAAGAGGCCTGCAAACAGGTCCTCACTTCACGAGCCAGGAAAGGCCTACTTTCGCGAGCTCTCTCCTTGCTGAGCAAACGTGACGGAAGGGCTGTGTGGAGGGAGCCTTGATGTTCCCGGGCAGTGTGGGAAGCCTAGCTGTAAACGTGCAGCCAGCGGCGATGGCCCCTGAAAACTGACTTCCCAGGTAGCACTTCCCAGCACAATGTGACTTTCAGCTTGAAGGCGGCAAAGCAGGCGGTGTTCCTTGGAGGGAGGAAAGGCAGACCCACAGACTGTGTTTTTAGGCCTCCCTCGCACAGCAAGTGTTGGGCTCTGCAGACGCCCGAACAAGAGGACTGCAAACATGTCCTCACTTCCCCAGCCAAGAAAGGCCCACTTTCGCGAGCTCTCTCCTGCTGAGCAAACGTGACAGAAGGGCTGTGTGGAGGGAACCTTGATGTTCTGGGCAGTGTGGGAGCCCTAGGCATACACGTGCACCCAGCGGCCATTGCCCGTGAAAACTGACTTCCCAACTAGCACTTCCCAGCCCTATGTGACTTTCAGCCAGAAGGCGGCCGGGTAGGCTCTCTTCCTTGGAGGGACGAAAGGCAGCCCCTGAGAGAGCGTTTTCATGCCCCCCGCATGCAGGCATCGTGGGGCTCTTGAGAGGCCCGACCCATAGTGCTGAGAGCAGGTCCTCATTTCCGAGTCAAGAAAGGCATAGTCTCGCGAGCTCTCTCCTGCTGAGCAAACGTGACGGAAGGGCTGTGTGGAGGGAACCTTGATGTTCTGGGCAGTGTGGGAGCCCTAGGCATACACGTGCACCCAGCGGCCATTGCCCCTGAAAACTGACTTCCCTACTAGCATTTCTCAGGCCAATGTGACTGTCAGCTTCAAGGCGGCCAAGCAGGCTGCCTTCCTTGGAGGGAGGAAAGGCAGCCCCAGAGAGAGCGTTTTCATGCCTCCGGCGCGCAGGCAACGTGGGGCTCTTGAGAGGCCCGACCCATAGTGCTGCCAGCAGGTCATCATTTCCCGAGTCAAGAAAGGCCTAGTCTCGGGAGCTCTCTCCTGCTGAGCAAGCGTGACGGAAGGGCTGTGAGGAGGGAGCCTTGTTGTTCCCGGGCAGTGTGGGAGGCCTAGCTGTAAACGTGCAGCCAGCAGCAATGGCCCCTTAAAACTGACTTCGCAAATAGCACTTCCCAGCCCAAGGTGACTGTCAGCTTGAAGGCGGCCAAGCAGGCCGTCTTCCTTGGAGGGAGGAAAGGCAGGCCCAGAGATTGGGTTTTTAGGCCTCGCTCGCACAGCAAGTGTGGGGCTCTGCAGACGCCCATACAAGAGGCCTGCAAACAGGTCCTCACTTCCCGAGTCAAGAAAGGCCTACTTTCGCGAGCTCTCTCCTGCTGAGCAAGCGTGACGGAAGGGCTGTGTGGAGGGAGCGTTGATGTTCTGGGCAGTGTGGGAGTCCTAGGCTTACACGTGCACCAAGCGGCCATTGGCCCTGTAAACTGACTTCCGAACTAGCACTTCTCAGATCAATGTGACTGTCAGCTTGAAAGCGGCCGAGCAGGCTGTCTTACTTGGAGGGAGGAAAGGCAGCCCCAGATACTGTGTTTGTATGCCTCCCTCGCACAGCAAGTGTGGGGCTCGGCAGACGCGAGTACAAGAGGCCTGCAAACAGGTCCTCACTTCACGAGCCAGGAAAGGCCTACTTTCGCGAGCTCTCTCCTTGCTGAGCAAACGTGACGGAAGGGCTGTGTGGAGGGAGCCTTGATGTTCCCGGGCAGTGTGGGAAGCCTAGCTGTAAACGTGCAGCCAGCGGCGATGGCCCCTGAAAACTGACTTCCCAGGTAGCAATTCCCAGCCCAAGGTGACTGTCAGCTTGAAGGCGGCCGAGCAGGCTGTCATCCTTGGAGGGAGGAAAGGAAGCCCCAGAGATTGGGTTTTTATGCCTCCCTCGCACAGCAAGTGTGGGGCTCTGCCGACGCCAGTAGAAGAGGCCTACAAACAGGTCCTCACTTTCCAAACCAAGAAAGGCCTAGTTTCCCGATCTCTCTCCTGGAGAGCTAACGTGACGGAAGAGCTGTGTGGAGGGAACCTTGATGTTCTGGGCAGTGTGGGAGCCCTAGGCATACACATGCACCCAGCGTCCATTGGCCCTGAAAAATGACTTCCCAAATAGCACTTCTCAGACCAATGTGACTGTCAGCTTGAAGGCGGCCGAGCAGGATGTCTTCCTTGGAGGGTGGAATGGCAGCCCCAGAGAGAGTGTTTTCATGCCTTCAGCGCGCAGGTAACGTGGGGCTCTTGAGAGGCACGACCCGTAGGGCTGCGAGCAGGGCCTCACTTCCCGAGTCAAGAAAGGCCTAGTCTCGCGAGTTCTCTCCTGCAGAGCAAACGTGACGGAAGAGCTGTGTGGAGGGAGCCTTGATGTTCCCGGGCAGTGTGGGAGGCCTAGCTGTAAACGTGCTGCCAGCGACCATGGTCCCTGAAAACTGACTTCCCAACTAACACTTCCCAGCCCAAGGTGACTGTCAGCTTGAAGGCGGCCGAGCAGACGGTCTTCCTTGGACGGAGAAAAGGCAGCCCCAGAGACTGGGTTTTTAGGCCTCGTTCGCACAGCAAGTGTGGGGCGCTGCAGACGCCAGTACAAGAGGCCTGCAGACAGGTCCTCACTTCCCGAGCCAGGAAAGGCCTAGTCTCGAGAGCTCTCTCCTGCAGAGCTAACGTGACGGAAGAGCTGTTTGGGGGGAGCCTTGATGTTCCCGGGCAGTGTGGGAAGCCTAGCTGTAAACGTGCAGCCAGCGGCCATGGCCCCTGCAAACTTTCTTCCCAGGTAGCACTTCCCAGCACAATGTGACTGTCAGCTTAAAGGCGGCCGAGCAGCCTGTCTTCCTTGGAGGGAGGAAAGGCAGCCCCAAAGACTAGGTTTTTAGGCCTCGCTCGCACAGCAGGTGTTGGGCTCTGCAGATGCCAGTACAAGAGGCCTGCAAACAGGTCCTCACTTCCCGAGCCAAGAAAGGCCTAGTTTCGCGATCTCGCTCCTGCAGAGCTAACGTGAGGGAAGAGCTGTGTGGAGGGAACCTTGATGTTCTGGGCAGTGTGGGAGCCCTAGGCATACACGTGCACCCAGCGGCCATTGCCCCTGCAAACTGACTTCCCAGGTAGCACTTCCCAGCACAATGTGACTTTCAGCTTGAAGGCGGCAAAGCAGGCGGTGTTCCTTGGAGGGAGGAAAGGCAGACCCACAGACTGTGTTTTTAGGCCTCCCTCGCACAGCAAGTGTTGGGCTCTGCAGACGCCCGAACAAGAGGACTGCAAACAGGTCCTCACTTCCCGAGCCAAGAAAGGCCTAGTTTCGTGAGCTCTTTACTGCAGAGCTAACGTGAGGGAAGAGCTGTGTGGAGGGAACCTTGATGTTCTCGGCAGTGGGGAGCACTAAGCATACACATGCACCCTGCGGCCATTGCCCCTGAAAACAGTCTTCCCAAATAGCACTTCCAAGCGCGATGTGACTTTCAGCCACAAGGCGGCCTGGTAGGCTCTCTTCCTTGGAGGGAGGAAAGGCAGCCCCAGAGAGAGCGTTTTCATGCCTCCGGCGCGCAGGCAACGTGGGGCTCTTGAGAGGCCCGACCCATAGTGCTGCCAGCAGGTCATCATTTCCCGAGTCAAGAAAGGCCTAGTCTCGCGAGCTCTCTCCTGCTGAGCAAGCGTGACGGAAGGGCTGTGAGGAGGGAGCCTTGATGTTCCCGGGCAGTGTGGGAGGCCTAGCTGTAAACGTGCAGCCAGCAGCAATGGCCCCTTAAAACTGACTTCGCAAATAGCACTTCCCAGCCCAAGGTGACTGTCAGCTTGAAGGCGGCCAAGCAGGCGGTCTTCCTTGGAGGGAGGAAAGGCAGGCCCAGAGATTGGGTTTTTAGGCCTCGCTCGCACAGCAAGTGTGGGGCTCTGCAGACGCCCATACAAGAGGCCTGCAAACAGGTCCTCACTTCCCGAGTCAAGAAAGGCCTACTTTCGCGAGCTCTCTCCTGCTGAGCAAGCGTGACGGAAGGGCTGTGTGGAGGGAGCGTTGATGTTCTGGGCAGTGTGGGAGTCCTAGGCTTACACGTGCACCAAGCGGCCATTGGCCCTGTAAACTGACTTCCGAACTAGCACTTCTCAGATCAATGTGACTGTCAGCTTGAAAGCGGCCGAGCAGGCTGTCTTACTTGGAGGGAGGAAAGGCAGCCCCAGATACTGTGTTTGTATGCCTCCCTCGCACAGCCAGTGTGGGGCTCGGCAGACGCGAGTACAAGAGGCCTGCAAACAGGTCCTCACTTCCCGAGCCAGGAAAGGCCTACTTTCGCGAGCTCTCTCCTGCTGAGCAAACGTGACGGAAGGGCTGTGTGGAGGGAGCCTTGATGTTCCCAGGCAGTGTGGGAAGCCTAGCTGTAAACGTGCAGCCAGCGGCCATGGCCCCTGCAAACTGACTTCCCAGGTAGCACTTCCCAGCACAATGTGGCTGTCAGCTTGAAGGCGGCCGAGCAGCCTGTCTTCATTGGAGGGAGGAAAGGCAGCCCCAAAGACTAGGTTTTTAGGCCTCGCTCGCACAGCAGGTGTTGGGCTCTGCAGATGCCAGTACAAGAGGCCTGCAAACAGGTCCTCACTTCCCGAGCCAAGAAAGGCCTAGTTTCGCGATCTCTCTCCTGCAGAGCTAACGTGAGGGAAGAGCTGTGTGGAGGGAACCTTGATGTTCTGGGCAGTGTGGGAGCCCTAGGCATACACGTGCACCCAGAGGCCATTGCCCCTGCAAACTGACTTCCCAGGTAGCACTTCCCAGCACAATGTGACTTTCAGCTTGAAGGCGGCAAAGCAGGCGGTGTTCCTTGGAGGGAGGAAAGGCAGACCCACAGACTGTGTTTTTAGGCCTCCCTCGCACAGCAAGTGTTGGGCTCTGCAGACGCCCGAACAAGAGGACTGCAAACAGGTCCTCACTTCCCGAGCCAAGAAAGGCCTAGTTTTGTGAGCTCTTTACTGCAGAGCTAATGTGAGGGAAGAGCTGTGTGGAGGGAACCTTGATGTTCTGGGCAGTGTGGGAGCCCCAGGCATACACGTGCACCCAGCGGCCATTGCCCGTGAAAACTGACTTCCCAACTAGCACTTCCCAGCCCGATGTGACTTTCAGCCAGAAGGAGGCCGGGTAGGCTCTCTTCCTTGGAGGGAGTAATGGCATCCCCAGAGAGAGTGTTTTCATGCCTTCAGCGTGCAGGCAACGTGGTGCTCTTGAGAGGCCCGACACATAGGACTGCGAGCAGGGCCTCACTTCCCGAGTCAAGAAAGGCCTAGTCACGCGAGCTCCCTCCTGCAGAGCACACGTGACGGAAGAGCTGTGTGGAGGGAGCCTTGATGTTCCCGGTCAGTGTGGGAGGCCTAGCTGTAAACGTGCAGCCAGCGGCCATGGTCCCTGAAAACTGACTTCGCAACTAACACTTCTCAGACCAATGTGACTGTCACCTTGAAGGCCGCCGAGCAGGCTGTCTTCCTTGGAGGGAGGAAAGGCAGCCCCAGAGATTGGGTTTTTAGGCCTCGCTCGCACAGCAAGTGTGGGGCTCTGCAGACGCCCATACAAGAGGCCTGCAAACAGGTCCTCACTTCCCGAGTCAAGAAAGGCCTACTTTCGCGAGCTCTCTCCTGCTGAGCAAGCGTGACGGAAGGGCTGTGTGGAGGGAGCGTTGATGTTCTGGGCAGTGTGGGAGTCCTAGGCTTACACGTGCACCAAGCGGCCATTGGCCCTGTAAACTGACTTCCGAACTAGCCCTTCTCAGATCAATGTGACTGTCAGCTTGAAAGCGGCTGAGCAGGCTGTCTTACTTGGAGGGAGGAAAGGCAGCCCCAGATACTGTGTTTGTATGCCTCCCTCGCACAGCATGTGTGGGGCTCGGCAGACGCGAGTACAAGAGGCCTGCAAACAGGTCCTCACTTCCCGAGCCAGGAAAGGCCTACTTTCGCGAGCTCTCTCCTGCTGAGCAAACGTGACAGAAGGGCTGTGTGGAGGGAACCTTGATGTTCTGGGCAGTGTGGGAGTCCTAGGCATACACGTGCACCCTTCGGCCATTGGCCCTGTAAACTGACTTCCGAACTAGCACTTCTCAGATCAATGTGACTGTCAGCTTGAAAGCGGCCGAGCAGGCTGTCTTACTTGGAGGGAGGAAAGGCAGCCCCAGATACTGTGTTTGTATGCCTCCCTCGCACAGCAAGTGTGGGGCTCGGCAGACGCGAGTACAAGAGGCCTGCAAACAGGTCCTCACTTCACGAGCCAGGAAAGGCCTACTTTCGCGAGCTCTCTCCTTTCTGAGCAAACGTGACGGAAGGGCTGTGTGGAGGGAGCCTTGATGTTCCCAGGCAGTGTGGGAAGCCTAGCTGTAAACGTGCAGGCAGCGGCGATGACCCAAGAAAACTGACTTCCCAGGTAGCAATTCCCAGCCCAAGGTGACTGTCAGCTTGAAGGCGGCCGAGCAGGCTGTCATCCTTGGAGGGAGGAAAGGAAGCCCCAGAGATTGGGTTTTTATGCCTCCCTCGCACAGCAAGTGTGGGGCTCTGCCGACGCCAGTACAAGAGGCCTACAAACAGGTCCTCACTTTCCAAACCAAGAAAGGCCTAGTTTCCCGATCTCTCTCCTGGAGAGCTAACGTGACGGAAGAGCTGTGTGGAGGGAACCTTGATGTTCTGGGCAGTGTGGGAGCCCTAGGCATACACATGCACCCAGCGTCCATTGGCCCTGAAAAATGACTTCCCAAATAGCACTTCTCAGACCAATGTGACTGTCAGCTTGAAGGCGGCCGAGCAGGATGTCTTCCTTGGAGGGTGGAATGGCAGCCCCAGAGAGAGTGTTTTCATGCCTTCAGCGCGCAGGTAACGTGGGGCTCTTGAGAGGCACGACCCGTAGGGCTGCGAGCAGGGCCTCACTTCCCGAGTCAAGAAAGGCCTAGTCTCGCGAGTTCTCTCCTGCAGAGCAAACGTGACGGAAGAGCTGTGTGGAGGGAGCCTTGATGTTCCCGGGCAGTGTGGGAGGCCTAGCTGTAAACGTGCTGCCAGCGACCATGGTCCCTGAAAACTGACTTCCCAACTAACACTTCCCAGCCCAAGGTGACTGTCAGCTTGAAGGCGGCCGAGCAGACGGTCTTCCTTGGACGGAGAAAAGGCAGCCCCAGAGACTGGGTTTTTAGGCCTCGTTCGCACAGCAAGTGTGGGGCGCTGCAGACGCCAGTACAAGAGGCCTGCAGACAGGTCCTCACTTCCCGAGCCAGGAAAGGCCTAGTCTCGAGAGCTCTCTCCTGCAGAGCTAACGTGACGGAAGAGCTGTTTGGGGGGAGCCTTGATGTTCCCGGGCAGTGTGGGAAGCCTAGCTGTAAACGTGCAGCCTGCGGCCATGGCCCCTGCAAACTTTCCTCCCAGGTAGCACTTCCCAGCACAATGTGACTGTCAGCTTAAAGGCGGCCGAGCAGCCTGTCTTCCTTGGAGGGAGGAAAGGCAGCCCCAAAGACTAGGTTTTTAGGCCTCGCTCGCACAGCAGGTGTTGGGCTCTGCAGATGCCAGTACAAGAGGCCTGCAAACAGGTCCTCACTTCCCGAGCCAAGAAAGGCCTAGTTTCGCGATCTCTCTCCTGCAGAGCTAACGTGAGGGAAGAGCTGTGTGGAGGGAACCTTGATGTTCTGGGCAGTGTGGGAGCCCTAGGCATACACGTGCACCCAGCGGCCATTGCCCCTGCAAACTGACTTCCCAGGTAGCACTTCCCAGCACAATGTGACTTTCAGCTTGAAGGCGGCAAAGCAGGCGGTGTTCCTTGGAGGGAGGAAAGGCAGACCCACAGACTGTGTTTTTAGGCCTCCCTCGCACAGCAAGTGTTGGGCTCTGCAGACGCCCGAACAAGAGGACTGCAAACAGGTCCTGACTTCCCGAGCCAAGAAAGGCCTAGTTTCATGAGCTCTTTACTGCAGAGCTAACGTCAGGGAAGAGCTGTGTGGAGGGAACCTTGATGTTCTCGGCAGTGTGGGAGCACTAAGCATACACATGCACCCTGCGGCCATTGCCCCTGAAAACAGTCTTCCCAATTAGCACTTCCAAGCGCGATGTGACTTTCAGCCACAAGGCGGCCTGGTAGGCTCTCTTCCTTGGAGGGAGGAAAGGCAGCCCCAGAGAGAGCGTTTTCATGCCTCTGGCGCGCAGGCAACGTGGGGCTCTTGAGAGGCCCGACCCATAGTGCTGCCAGCAGGTCATCATTTCCCGAGTCAAGAAAGGCCTAGTCTCGCGAGCTCTCTCCTGCTGAGCAAGCGTGACGGAAGGGCTGTGTGGAGGGAGCCTTGAAGTTCTGGGCAGTGTGGGAGTCCTAGGCTTACACGTGCACCAAGCGGCCATTGGCCCTGTAAACTGACTTCCGAACTAGCACTTCTCAGATCAATGTGACTGTCAGCTTGAAAGCGGCCGAACAGACTGTCTTACTTGGAGGGAGGAAAGGCAGCCCCAGATACTGTGTTTGTATGCCTCCCTCGCACAGCCAGTGTGGGGCTCGGCAGACGCGAGTAGAAGAGGCTTGCAAACAGGTCCTCACTTCCCGAGCCAGGAAAGGCCTACTTTCGCGAGCTCTCTCCTGCTGAGCAAACGTGACAGAAGGGCTGTGTGGAGGGAGCCTTGATGTTCCCAGGCAGTGTGGGAAGCCTAGCTGTAAACGTGCAGCCAGCGGCGATGGCCCCTGAAAACTGACTTCCCAGGTAGCAATTCCCAGCCCAAGGTGCCTGTCAGCTTGAAGGCGGCCGAGCAGGCTGTCATCCTTGGAGGGAGGAAAGGCAGCCCCAGTGATTGGGTTTTTACGCCTCGCTCGCACAGCAAGTATGGGGCTCTGCAGACGCCCGTAAAAGAGGACTGCAAACAGGTCCTCACTTCCCGAGCCAAGAAAGGCCTACTTTTGCGAGCTCTCTCCTGCAGAGCTTACGTGACGGAAGAGCTGTGGGGAGGGAGGCTTGATGTTCCCGGGCAGTGTGGGAAGCCTAGCTGTAAACGTGCAGCCAGCGGCGATGGCCCCTGCAAACTGACTTCCCAGGTAGCACTTCCCAGCACAATGTGACTGTCAGCTTGAAGGCGGCCGAGCAGGCTGTCTTCCTTGGAGGGAGAAAAGGCAGCCCCAAAGACTGGGTTTTTAGGCCTCTCTCGCACAGCAAGTGTGGGGCTCTGCAGACGCCAGTACAAGAAGCCTGCAAACAGGTCCTCACTTCCCCAGCCAAGAAAGGCCCAATTTCGCGAGCTCTCTCCTGCTGAGCAAACGTGACAGAAGGGCTGTGTGGAGGGAACCTTGATGTTCTGGGCAGTGTGGGAGCCCTAGGCATACACGTGCACCCAGCGGCCATTGCCCCTGAAAACTGACTTCCCTACTAGCATTTCTCAGGCCAATGTGACTGTCAGCTTGAAGGCGGCCAAGCAGGCTGCCTTCCTTGGAGGGAGGAAAGGCAGCCCCAGATATTGTGTTTGTATGCCTCCCTCGCACAGCAAGTGTGGGGCTCGGCAGACGCGAGTACAAGAGGCCTGCAAACAGGTCCTCACTTCCCGAGCCAGGAAAGGCCTACTTTCGCGAGCTCTCTTCTGCTGAGCAAACGTGACGGAAGGGCTGTGTGGAGGGAGCCTTGATGTTCCCGGGCAGTGTGGGAAGCCTAGCTGTAAACGTGCAGCCAGCGGCGATGGCCCCTGAAAACTGACTTCCCAGGTAGCAATTCCCAGCCCAGGGTGACAGTCAGATTGAAGGCGGCCGAGCAGGCTGTCATCCTTGGAGGGAGGAAAGGAAGCCCCAGAGATTGGGTTTTTACGCCTCGCTCGCACAGCAAGTGTGGGGCTCTGCAGACGCCCGTAAAAGAGGACTGCAAACAGGTCCTCACTTCCCGAGCCAAGAAAGGCCTACTTTTGCGAGCTCTCTCCTGAAGAGCTTACGTGACGGAAGAGCTGTGGGGAGGGAGGCTTGATGTTCCCGGGCAGTGTGGGAAGCCTAGCTGTAAACGTGCAGCCAGCGGCGATGGCCCCTGCAAACTGACTTCCCAGGTAGCACTTCCCAGCACAATGTGACTGTCAGCTTGAAGGCGGCCGAGCAGGCTGTCTTCCTTGGAGGGAAAAAAGGCAGCCCCAAAGACTGGGTTTTTAGGCCTCTCTCGCACAGCAAGTGTGGGGCTCTGCAGACGCCAGTACAAGAAGCCTGCAAACATGTCCTCACTTCCCCAGCCAAGAAAGGCCCACTTTCGCGAGCTCTCTCCTGCTGAGCAAACGTGACAGAAGGGCTGTGTGGAGGGAACCTTGATGTTCTGGGCAGTGTGGGAGCCCTAGGCATACACGTGCACCCAGCGGCCATTGCCCGTGAAAACTGACTTCCCAACTAGCACTTCCCAGCCCGATGTGACTTTCAGCCAGAAGGCGGCCGGGTAGGCTCTCTTCCCTGGAGGGAGGAAAGGCAGCCCCTGAGAGAGCGTTTTCATGCCCCCCGCATGCAGGCATCGTGGGGCTCTTGAGAGGCCCAACCCGTAGTGCTGAGAGCAGGTCCTCATTTCCGAGTCAAGAAAGGCATAGTCTCGCGAGCTCTCTCCTGCTGAGCAAACGTGACGGAAGGGCTGTGTGGAGGGAACCTTGATGTTCTGGGCAGTGTGGGAGCCCTAGGCATACACGTGCACCCAGCGGCCATTGCCCCTGAAAACTGACTTCCCTACTAGCATTTCTCAGGCCAATGTGACTGTCAGCTTGAAGGCGGCCAAGCAGGCTGCCTTCCTTGGAGGGAGGAAAGGCAGCCCCAGAGAGAACGTTTTCATCCCTCCCGCGCGCTGGCAACGTGGGGCTCTTGAGTTGCCCGACCCATAGGGATTCCAGCAGGGCCTCACTTCCCGAGCCAAGAAAGGCCTAGTCTCGCGAGCTCTCTCCTGCAGAACAAACTTGTTGGAAGAGCTGTGTCGAGGGAGCCTTGGTGTTCCCGGGAAGTGTGGGAGGCCTAGCTGTAAACATGCAGCCGGGGCCATGGCCCCTGCAAACTGACTTCCCAGGTAGCACTTCCCAGCCCAATGTGACTGTCAGCTTGAAGGCGGCCGAGCAGGTTGTCTTCCTTGGAGGGAGGAAAGGCAGCCCCAGTGATTGGGTTTTTACGCCTCGCTCGCACAGCAAGTATGGGGCTCTGCAGACGCCCGTAAAAGAGGACTGCAAACAGGTCCTCACTTCCCGAGCCAAGAAAGGCCTACTTTTGCGAGCTCTCTCCTGCAGAGCTTACGTGACGGAAGAGCTGTGGGGAGGGAGGCTTGATGTTCCCGGGCAGTGTGGGAAGCCTAGCTGTAAACGTGCAGCCAGCGGCGATGGCCCCTGCAAACTGACTTCCCAGGTAGCACTTCCCAGCACAATGTGACTGTCAGCTTGAAGGCGGCCGAGCAGGCTGTCTTCCTTGGAGGGAGAAAAGGCAGCCCCAAAGACTGGGTTTTTAGGCCTCTCTCGCACAGCAAGTGTGGGTCTCTGCAGACGCCAGTACAAGAAGCCTGCAAACAGGTCCTCACTTCCCCAGCCAAGAAAGGCCCACTTTCGCGAGCTCTCTCCTGCTGAGCAAACGTGACAGAAGGGCTGTGTGGAGGGAACCTTGATGTTCTGGGCAGTGTGGGAGCCCTAGGCATACACGTGCACCCAGCGGCCATTGCCCCTGAAAACTCACTTCCCTACTAGCATTTCTCAGGCCAATGTGACTGTCAGCTTGAAGGCGGCCGAGCAGAATGTCTTCCTTGGAGGGTGGAATGGCAGCCCCAGAGAGAGTGTTTTCATGCCTTCAGCGCGCAGGTAACGAGGGGCTCTTGAGAGGCACGACCCGTAGGGCTGCGAGCAGGGCCTCACTTCCCGAGTCAAGAAAGGCCTAGTCTCGCGAGTTCTCTCCTGCAGAGCAAACGTGACGGAAGAGCTGTGTGGAGGGAGCCTTGATGTTCCCGGGCAGTGTGGGAGGCCTAGCTTTAAACGTGCTGCCAGCGACCATGGTCCCTGAAAACTGACTTCCCAACTAACACTTCCCAGCCCAAGGTGACTGTCAGCTTGAAGGCGGCCGAGCAGACGGTCTTCCTTGGACGGAGAAAAGGCAGCCCCAGAGACTGGGTTTTTAGGCCTCGTTCGCACAGCAAGGGTGGGGCGCTGCAGACGCCAGTACAAGAGGCCTGCAAACAGGTCCTCACTTCCCGAGCCAAGAAAGGCCTAGTTTCGCGATCTCTCTCCTGCAGAGCTAACGTGAGGGAAGAGCTGTGTGGAGGGAACCTTGATGTTCTGGGCAGTGTGGGAGCCCTAGGCATACACGTGCACCCAGCGGCCATTGCCCCTGCAAACTGACTTCCCAGGTAGCACTTCCCAGCACAATGTGACTTTCAGCTTGAAGGCGGCAAAGCAGGCGGTGTTCCTTGGAGGGAGGAAAGGCAGAACCAGAGACTGTGTTTTTAGGCCTCCCTCGCACAGCAAGTGTTGGGCTCTGCAGACGCCCGTACAAGAGGACTGCAACCAGGTCCTCACTTCCCGAGCCATGAAAGGCCTACTTTCGTGAGCTCTTTACTGCAGAGCTAACGTGAGGGAAGAGCTGTGTGGAGGGAACCTTGATGTTCTGGGCAGTGTGGGAGCCCCAGGCATACACGTGCACCCAGCGGCCATTGCCCGTGAAAACTGACTTCCCAACTAGCAATTCCCAGCCCGATGTGACTTTCAGCCAGAAGGAGGACGGGTAGGCTCTCTTCCTTGGAGGGAGTAATGGCATCCCCAGAGAGAGTGTTTTCATGCCTTCAGCGTGCAGGCAACGTGGTGCTCTTGAGAGGCCCGACCCATAGGGCTGCGAGCAGGGCCTCACTTCCCGAGTCAAGAAAGGCCTAGTCTCGCGAGCTCCCTCCTGCAGAGCACACGTGACGGAAGAGCTGTGTGGAGGGAGCCTTGATGTTCCCGGGCAGTGTGGGAGGCCTAGCTGTAAACGTGCTGCCAGCGACCATGGTCCCTGAAAACGGACTTCCCAACTAACACTTCCCAGCCCAAGGTGACTGTCAGCTTGAAGGCGGCCGAGCAGACGGTCTTCCTTGGACGGAGAAAAGGCAGCCCCAGAGACTGGGTTTTTGGCCTCGTTCGCACAGCAAGTGTGGGGCGCTGCAGACGCCAGTACAAGAGGCCTGCAAACAGGTCCTCACTTCCCGAGCCAAGAAAGGCCTAGTTTCGCGATCTCTCTCCTGCAGAGCTAACGTGAGGGAAGAGCTGTGTGGAGGGAACCTTGATGTTCTGGGCAGTGTGGGAGCCCTAGGCATACACGTGCACCCAGCGGCCATTGCCCCTGCAAACTGACTTCCCAGGTAGCACTTCCCAGCACAATGTGACTTTCAGCTTGAAGGCGGAAAAGCAGGCGGTGTTCCTTGGAGGGAGGAAAGGCAGAACCAGAGACTGTGTTTTTATGCCTCCCTCGCACAGCAAGTGTGGGGCTCTGCCGACGCCAGTACAAGAGGCCTACAAACAGGTCCTCACTTTCCAAACCAAGAAAGGCCTAGTTTCCCGATCTCTCTCCTGGAGAGCTAACGTGACGGAAGAGCTGTGTGGAGGGAACCTTGATGTTCTGGGCAGTGTGGGAGCCCTAGGCATACACGTGCACCCAGCGTCCATTGGCCCTGAAAAATGACTTCCCAAATAGCACTTCTCAGACCAATGTGAGTGTCAGCTTGAAGGCGGCCGAGCAGGATGTCTTCCTTGGAGGGTGGAATGGCAGCCCCAGAGAGAGTGTTTTCATGCCTTCAGCGCGCAGGTAACGTGGGGCTCTTGAGAGGCACGACCCGTAGGGCTGCGAGCAGGGCCTCACTTCCCGAGTCAAGAAAGGCCTAGTCTCGCGAGTTCTCTCCTGCAGAGCAAACGTGACGGAAGAGCTGTGTGCAGGGAGCCTTGATGTTCCCGGGCAGTGTGGGAGGCCTAGCTGTAAACGTGCTGCCAGCGACCATGGTCCCTGAAAACTGACTTCCCAAATAACACTTCCCAGCCCAAGGTGACTGTCAGCTTGAAGGCGGCCAAGCAGGCGGTCTTCCTTGGAGGGAGGAAAGGCAGGCCCAGAGATTGGGTTTTTAGGCCTCGCTCGCACAGCAAGTGTGGGGCTCTGCAGACGCCCATACAAGAGGCCTGCAAACAGGTCCTCACTTCCCGAGCCAGGAAAGGCCTACTTTCGCGAGCTCTCTCCTGCTGAGCAAGCGTGACGGAAGGGCTGTGTGAGGGAGCCTTGATGTTCCCGGGCAGTGTGGGAAGCCTAGCTGTAAACGTGCAGCCAGCGGCGATGGCCCCTGAAAACTGACTTCCCAGGTAGCAATTCCCAGCCCAAGGTGACTGTCAGCTTGAAGGCGGCCGAGCAGGCTGTCATCCTTGGAGGGAGGAAAGGAAGCCCCAGAGATTGGGTTTTTACGCCTCGCTCGCACAGCAAGTGTGGGGCTCTGCAGACGCCCGTAAAAGAGGACTGCAAACAGGTCCTCACTTCCCGAGCCAAGAAAGGCCTACTTTTGTGAGCTCTCTCCTGCAGAGCTTACGTGACGGAAGAGCTGTGGGGAGGGAGGCTTGATGTTCCCGGGCAGTGTGGGAAGCCTAGCTGTAAACGTGCAGCCAGCGGCGATGGCCCCTGCAAACTGACTTCCCAGGTAGCACTTCCCAGCACAATGTGACTGTCAGCTTGAAGGCGGCCGAGCAGGCCATCTTCCTTGGAGGGAGAAAAGGCAGCCCCAAAGACTGGGTTTTTAGGCCTCTCTCGCACAGCAAGTGTGGGGCTCTGCAGACGCCAGTACAAGAAGCCTGCAAACATGTCCTCACTTCCCCAGCCAAGAAAGGCCCACTTTCGCGAGCTCTCTCCTGCTGAGCAAACGTGACAGAAGGGCTGTGTGGAGGGAACCTTGATGTTCTGGGCAGTGTGGGAGCCCTAGGCATACACGTGCACCCAGCGGCCATTGCCCGTGAAAACTGACTTCCCAACTAGCACTTCCCAGCCCGATGTGACTTTCAGCCAGAAGGCGGCCGGGTAGGCTCTCTTCCTTGGAGGGAGGAAAGGCAGCCCCTGAGAGAGCGTTTTCATGCCCCCCGCATGCAGGCATCGTGGGGCTCTTGAGAGGCCCGACCCATAGTGCTGAGAGCAGGTCCTCATTTCCGAGTCAAGAAAGGCATAGTCTCGCGAGCTCTCTCCTGCTGAGCAAACGTGACGGAAGGGCTGTGTGGAGGGAACCTTGATGTTCTGGGCAGTGTGGGAGCCCTAGGCATACACGTGCACCCAGCGGCCATTGCCCCTGAAAACTGACTTCCCTACTAGCATTTCTCAGGCCAATGTGACTGTCAGCTTGAAGGCGGCCAAGCAGGCTGCCTTCCTTGGAGGGAGGAAAGGCAGCCCCAGAGAGAACGTTTTCATGCCTCCCGCGCGCTGGCAACATGGGGCTCTTGAGTTGCCCGACCCATAGGGATTCCAGCAGGGCCTCACTTCCCGAGCCAAGAAAGGCCTAGTCTCGCGAGCTCTCTCCTGCAGAACAAACTTGTTGGAAGAGCTGTGTCGAGGGAGCCTTGGTGTTCCCGGGAAGTGTGGGAGGCCTAGCTGAAAACATGCAGCCGGGGCCATGGCCCCTGCAAACTGACTTCCCAGGTAGCACTTCCCAGCCCAATGTGACTGTCAGCTTGAAGGCGGCCGAGCAGGTTGTCTTCCTTGGAGGGAGGAAAGGCAGCCCCAGAGACTGTGTTTTTATGCCTCCCTCGCACAGCAAGTGTGGGGCTCTGCCGACGCCAGTACAAGAGGCCTACAAACAGGTCCTCACTTTCCAAACCAAGAAAGGCCTAGTTTCCCGATCTCTCTCCTGGAGAGCTAACGTGACGGAAGAGCTGTGTGGAGGGAACCTTGATGTTCTGGGCAGTGTGGGAGCCCTAGGCATACACGTGCACCCAGCGTCCATTGGCCCTGAAAAATGACTTCCCAAATAGCACTTCTCAGACCAATGTGAGTGTCAGCTTGAAGGCGGCCGAGCAGGATGTCTTCCTTGGAGGGTGGAATGGCAGCCCCAGAGAGAGTGTTTTCATGCCTTCAGCGCGCAGGTAACGTGGGGCTCTTGAGAGGCACGACCCGTAGGGCTGCGAGCAGGGCCTCACTTCCCGAGTCAAGAAAGGCCTAGTCTCGCGAGTTCTCTCCTGCAGAGCAAACGTGACGGAAGAGCTGTGTGCAGGGAGCCTTGATGTTCCCGGGCAGTGTGGGAGGCCTAGCTGTAAACGTGCTGCCAGCGACCATGGTCCCTGAAAACTGACTTCCCAACTAACACTTCCCAGCCCAAGGTGACTGTCAGCTTGAAGGCGGCCGAGCAGACGGTCTTCCTTGGACGGAGAAAAGGCAGCCCCAGAGACTGGGTTTTTAGGCCTCGTTCGCACAGCAAGTGTGGGGCGCTGCAGACGCCAGTACAAGAGGCCTGCAAACAGGTCCTCACTTCCCGAGCCAAGAAAGGCCTAGTTTCGCGATCTCTCTCCTGCAGAGCTAACGTGAGGGAAGAGCTGTGTGGAGGGAACCTTGATGTTCTGGGCAGTGTGGGAGCCCTAGGCATACACGTGCACCCAGCGGCCATTGCCCCTGCAAACTGACTTCCCAGGTAGCACTTCCCAGCACAATGTGACTTTCAGCTTGAAGGCGGCAAAGCAGGCGGTGTTCCTTGGAGGGAGGAAAGGCAGAACCAGAGACTGTGTTTTTAGGCCTCCCTCGCACAGCAAGTGTTGGGCTCTGCAGACGCCCGTACAAGAGGACTGCAACCAGGTCCTCACTTCCCGAGCCAAGAAAGGCCTACTTTCGTGAGCTCTTTACTGCAGAGCTAACGTGAGGGAAGAGCTGTGTGGAGGGAACCTTGATGTTCTGGGCAGTGTGGGAGCCCCAGGCATACACGTGCACCCAGCGGCCATTGCCCGTGAAAACTGACTTCCCAACTAGCAATTCCCAGCCCGATGTGACTTTCAGCCAGAAGGAGGACGGGTAGGCTCTCTTCCTTGGAGGGAGTAATGGCATCCCCAGAGAGAGTGTTTTCATGCCTTCAGCGTGCAGGCAACGTGGTGCTCTTGAGAGGCCCGACCCATAGGGCTGCGAGCAGGGCCTCACTTCCCGAGTCAAGAAAGGCCTAGTCTCGCGAGCTCCCTCCTGCAGAGCACACGTGACGGAAGAGCTGTGTGGAGGGAGCCTTGATGTTCCCGGGCAGTGTGGGAGGCCTAGCTGTAAACGTGCTGCCAGCGACCATGGTCCCTGAAAACGGACTTCCCAACTAACACTTCCCAGCCCAAGGTGACTGTCAGCTTGAAGGCGGCCGAGCAGACGGTCTTCCTTGGACGGAGAAAAGGCAGCCCCAGAGACTGGGTTTTTAGGCCTCGTTCGCACAGCAAGTGTGGGGCGCTGCAGACGCCAGTACAAGAGGCCTGCAAACAGGTCCTCACTTCCCGAGCCAAGAAAGGCCTAGTTTCGCGATCTCTCTCCTGCAGAGCTAACGTGAGGGAAGAGCTGTGTGGAGGGAACCTTGATGTTCTGGGCAGTGTGGGAGCCCTAGGCATACACGTGCACCCAGCGGCCATTGCCCCTGAAAACTGACTTCCCTACTAGCATTTCTCAGGCCAATGTGACTGTCAGCTTGAAGGCGGCCAAGCAGGCTGCCTTCCTTGGAGGGAGGAAAGGCAGCCCCAGATATTGTGTTTGTATGCCTCCCTCGCACAGCAAGTGTGGGGCTCGGCAGACGCGAGTACAAGAGGCCTGCAAACAGGTCCTCACTTCCCGAGCCAGGAAAGGCCTACTTTCGCGAGCTCTCTCCTGCTGAGCAAACGTGACGGAAGGGCTGTGTGGAGGGAGCCTTGGTGTTCCCGGGAAGTGTGGGAGGCCTAGCTGTAAACATGCAGCCGGGGCCATGGCCCCTGCAAACTGACTTCCCAGGTAGCACTTCCCAGCCCAATGTGACTGTCAGCTTGAAGGCGGCCGAGCAGGCTGTCTTCCTTGGAGGGAGGAAAGGCAGCCCCAGAGACTGTGTTTTTATGCCTCCCTCGCACAGCAAGTGTGGGGTTCTACCGACGCCAGTACAAGAGGCCTGCAAACAGGTCCTCACTTCCCGAGCCAGGAAAGGCCTAGTTACGTGAGCTCTCTCCTGCCGAGCTAAGGTGACGTAAGATCTGTGTGGAGGGAACCTTGATGTTCTGGGCAGTGTGGGAGTCCTAGGCATACACGTGCACCCTGCGGCCATTGGCCCTGTAAACTGACTTCCGAACTAGCACTTCTCAGATCAATGTGACTGTCAGCTTGAAAGCGGCCGAGCAGGCTGTCTTACTTGGAGGGAGGAAAGGCAGCCCCAGATACTGTGTTTGTATGCCTCCCTCGCACAGCAAGTGTGGGGCTCGGCAGACGCGAGTACAAGAGGCCTGCAAACAGGTCCTCACTTCCCGAGCCAGGAAAGGCCTACTTTCGCGAGCTCTCTCCTGCTGAGCAAACGTGACGGAAGGGCTGTGTGGAGGGAGCCTTGATGTTCCCGGGCAGTGTGGGAAGCATAGCTGTACACGTGCAGCCAGCGGCGATGGCCCCTGCAAACTGACTTCCCAGGTAGCACTTCCCAGCACAATGTGACTGTCAGCTTGAAGGCGGCCGAGCAGGCTGTCTTCCTTGGAGGGAGAAAAGGCAGCCCCAGAGACTGGGTTTTTAGGCCTCGTTCGCACAGCAAGTGTGGGGCGCTGCAGACGCCAGTACAAGAGGCCTGCAAAACAGGTCCTCACTTCCCGAGCCAGGAAAGGCCTAGTCTCGAGAGCTCTCTCCTGCAGAGCTAACGTGACGGAAGAGCTGTTTGGGGGGAGCCTTGATGTTCCCGGGCAGTGTGGGAAGCCTAGCTGTAAACGTGCAGCCAGCGGCCATGGCCCCTGCAAACTTTCTTCCCAGGTAGCACTTCCCAGCACAATGTGACTGTCAGCTTAAAGGCGGCCGAGCAGCCTGTCTTCCTTGCAAGGAGGAAAGGCAGCCCCAAAGACTAGGTTTTTAGGCCTCGCTCGCACAGCAGGTGTTGGGCTCTGCAGATGCCAGTACAAGAGGCCTGCAAACAGGTCCTCACTTCCCGAGCCAAGAACGGCCTAGTTTCGCGATCTCTCTCCTGCCGAGCTAACGTGAGGGAAGAGCTGTGTGGAGGGAACCTTGATGTTCTGGGCAGTGTGGGAGCCCTAGGCATACACGTGCACCCAGCGGCCATTGCCCCTGCAAACTGACTTCCCAGGTAGCACTTCCCAGCCCGATGTGACTTTCAGCCAGAAGGCGGCCGGGTAGGCTCTCTTCCTTGGAGGGAGGAAAGGCAGCCCCTGAGAGAGCGTTTTCATGCCCCCCGCATGCAGGCATCGTGGGGCTCTTGAGAGGCCCGACCCATAGTGCTGAGAGCAGGTCCTCATTTCCGAGTCAAGAAAGGCATAGTCTCGCGAGCTCTCTCCTGCTGAGCAAACGTGACGGAAGGGCTGTGTGGAGGGAACCTTGATGTTCTGGGCAGTGTGGGAGCCCTAGGCATACATGTGCACCCAGCGGCCATTGCCCCTGAAAACTGACTTCCCTACTAGCATTTCTCAGGCCAATGTGACTGTCAGCTTGAAGGCGGCCAAGCAGGCTGCCTTCCTTGGAGGGAGGAAAGGCAGCCCCAGAGAGAACGTTTTCATGCCTCCCGCGCGCTGGCAACATGGGGCTCTTGAGTTGCCCGACCCATAGGGATTCCAGCAGGGCCTCACTTCCCGAGCCAAGAAAGGCCTAGTCTCGCGAGCTCTCTCCTGCAGAACAAACTTGTTGGAAGAGCTGTGTCGAGGGAGCCTTGGTGTTCCCGGGAAGTGTGGGAGGCCTAGCTGAAAACATGCAGCCGGGGCCATGGCCCCTGCAAACTGACTTCCCAGGTAGCACTTCCCAGCCCAATGTGACTGTCAGCTTGAAGGCGGCCGAGCAGGTTGTCTTCCTTGGAGGGAGGAAAGGCAGCCCCAGAGACTGTGTTTTTATGCCTCCCTCGCACAGCAAGTGTGGGGCTCTGCCGACGCCAGTACAAGAGGCCTACAAACAGGTCCTCACTTTCCAAACCAAGAAAGGCCTAGTTTCCCGATCTCTCTCCTGGAGAGCTAACGTGACGGAAGAGCTGTGTGGAGGGAACCTTGATGTTCTGGGCAGTGTGGGAGCCCTAGGCATACACGTGCACCCAGCGTCCATTGGCCCTGAAAAATGACTTCCCAAATAGCACTTCTCAGACCAATGTGAGTGTCAGCTTGAAGGCGGCCGAGCAGGATGTCTTCCTTGGAGGGTGGAATGGCAGCCCCAGAGAGAGTGTTTTCATGCCTTCAGCGCGCAGGTAACGTGGGGCTCTTGAGAGGCACGACCCGTAGGGCTGCGAGCAGGGCCTCACTTCCCGAGTCAAGAAAGGCCTAGTCTCGCGAGTTCTCTCCTGCAGAGCAAACGTGACGGAAGAGCTGTGTGGAGGGAGCCTTGATGTTCCCGGGCAGTGTGGGAGGCCTAGCTGTAAACGTGCTGCCAGCGACCATGGTCCCTGAAAACTGACTTCCCAACTAACACTTCCCAGCCCAAGGTGACTGTCAGCTTGAAGGCGGCCGAGCAGACGGTCTTCCTTGGACGGAGAAAAGGCAGCCCCAGAGACTGGGTTTTTAGGCCTCGTTCGCACAGCAAGTGTGGGGCGCTGCAGACGCCAGTACAAGAGGCCTGCAAACAGGTCCTCACTTCCCGAGCCAAGAAAGGCCTAGTTTCGCGATCTCTCTCCTGCAGAGCTAACGTGAGGGAAGAGCTGTGTGGAGGGAACCTTGATGTTCTGGGCAGTGTGGGAGCCCTAGGCATACACGTGCACCCAGCGGCCATTGCCCCTGCAAACTGACTTCCCAGGTAGCACTTCCCAGCACAATGTGACTTTCAGCTTGAAGGCGGCAAAGCAGGCGGTGTTCCTTGGAGGGAGGAAAGGCAGAACCAGAGACTGTGTTTTTAGGCCTCCCTCGCACAGCAAGTGTTGGGCTCTGCAGACGCCCGTACAAGAGGACTGCAACCAGGTCCTCACTTCCCGAGCCAAGAAAGGCCTACTTTCGTGAGCTCTTTACTGCAGAGCTAACGTGAGGGAAGAGCTGTGTGGAGGGAACCTTGATGTTCTGGGCAGTGTGGGAGCCCCAGGCATACACGTGCACCCAGCGGCCATTGCCCGTGAAAACTGACTTCCCAACTAGCAATTCCCAGCCCGATGTGACTTTCAGCCAGAAGGAGGACGGGTAGGCTCTCTTCCTTGGAGGGAGTAATGGCATCCCCAGAGAGAGTGTTTTCATGCCTTCAGCGTGCAGGCAACGTGGTGCTCTTGAGAGGCCCGACCCATAGGGCTGCGAGCAGGGCCTCACTTCCCGAGTCAAGAAAGGCCTAGTCTCGCGAGCTCCCTCCTGCAGAGCACACGTGACGGAAGAGCTGTGTGGAGGGAGCCTTGATGTTCCCGGGCAGTGTGGGAGGCCTAGCTGTAAACGTGCTGCCAGCGACCATGGTCCCTGAAAACGGACTTCCCAACTAACACTTCCCAGCCCAAGGTGACTGTCAGCTTGAAGGCGGCCGAGCAGACGGTCTTCCTTGGACGGAGAAAAGGCAGCCCCAGAGACTGGGTTTTTAGGCCTCGTTCGCACAGCAAGTGTGGGGCGCTGCAGACGCCAGTACAAGAGGCCTGCAAACAGGTCCTCACTTCCCGAGCCAAGAAAGGCCTAGTTTCGCGATCTCTCTCCTGCAGAGCTAACGTGAGGGAAGAGCTGTGTGGAGGGAACCTTGATGTTCTGGGCAGTGTGGGAGCCCTAGGCATACACGTGCACCCAGCGGCCATTGCCCCTGAAAACTGACTTCCCTACTAGCATTTCTCAGGCCAATGTGACTGTCAGCTTGAAGGCGGCCAAGCAGGCTGCCTTCCTTGGAGGGAGGAAAGGCAGCCCCAGATATTGTGTTTGTATGCCTCCCTCGCACAGCAAGTGTGGGGCTCGGCAGACGCGAGTACAAGAGGCCTGCAAACAGGTCCTCACTTCCCGAGCCAGGAAAGGCCTACTTTCGCGAGCTCTCTCCTGCTGAGCAAACGTGACGGAAGGGCTGTGTGGAGGGAGCCTTGGTGTTCCCGGGAAGTGTGGGAGGCCTAGCTGTAAACATGCAGCCGGGGCCATGGCCCCTGCAAACTGACTTCCCAGGTAGCACTTCCCAGCCCAATGTGACTGTCAGCTTGAAGGCGGCCGAGCAGGCTGTCTTCCTTGGAGGGAGGAAAGGCAGCCCCAGAGACTGTGTTTTTATGCCTCCCTCGCACAGCAAGTGTGGGGTTCTACCGACGCCAGTACAAGAGGCCTGCAAACAGGTCCTCACTTCCCGAGCCAGGAAAGGCCTAGTTACGTGAGCTCTCTCCTGCCGAGCTAAGGTGACGTAAGATCTGTGTGGAGGGAACCTTGATGTTCTGGGCAGTGTGGGAGTCCTAGGCATACACGTGCACCCTGCGGCCATTGGCCCTGTAAACTGACTTCCGAACTAGCACTTCTCAGATCAATGTGACTGTCAGCTTGAAAGCGGCCGAGCAGGCTGTCTTACTTGGAGGGAGGAAAGGCAGCCCCAGATACTGTGTTTGTATGCCTCCCTCGCACAGCAAGTGTGGGGCTCGGCAGACGCGAGTACAAGAGGCCTGCAAACAGGTCCTCACTTCCCGAGCCAGGAAAGGCCTACTTTCGCGAGCTCTCTCCTGCTGAGGAAACGTGACGGAAGGGCTGTGTGGAGGGAGCCTTGATGTTCCCGGGCAGTGTGGGAAGCATAGCTGTACACGTGCAGCCAGCGGCGATGGCCCCTGCAAACTGACTTCCCAGGTAGCACTTCCCAGCACAATGTGACTGTCAGCTTGAAGGCGGCCGAGCAGGCTGTCTTCCTTGGAGGGAGAAAAGGCAGCCCCAGAGACTGGGTTTTTAGGCCTCGTTCGCACAGCAAGTGTGGGGCGCTGCAGACGCCAGTACAAGAGGCCTGCAAAACAGGTCCTCACTTCCCGAGCCAGGAAAGGCCTAGTCTCGAGAGCTCTCTCCTGCAGAGCTAACGTGACGGAAGAGCTGTTTGGGGGGAGCCTTGATGTTCCCGGGCAGTGTGGGAAGCCTAGCTGTAAACGTGCAGCCAGCGGCCATGGCCCCTGCAAACTTTCTTCCCAGGTAGCACTTCCCAGCACAATGTGACTGTCAGCTTAAAGGCGGCCGAGCAGCCTGTCTTCCTTGCAAGGAGGAAAGGCAGCCCCAAAGACTAGGTTTTTAGGCCTCGCTCGCACAGCAGGTGTTGGGCTCTGCAGATGCCAGTACAAGAGGCCTGCAAACAGGTCCTCACTTCCCGAGCCAAGAACGGCCTAGTTTCGCGATCTCTCTCCTGCCGAGCTAACGTGAGGGAAGAGCTGTGTGGAGGGAACCTTGATGTTCTGGGCAGTGTGGGAGCCCTAGGCATACACGTGCACCCAGCGGCCATTGCCCCTGCAAACTGACTTCCCAGGTAGCACTTCCCAGCCCGATGTGACTTTCAGCCAGAAGGCGGCCGGGTAGGCTCTCTTCCTTGGAGGGAGGAAAGGCAGCCCCTGAGAGAGCGTTTTCATGCCCCCCGCATGCAGGCATCGTGGGGCTCTTGAGAGGCCCGACCCATAGTGCTGAGAGCAGGTCCTCATTTCCGAGTCAAGAAAGGCATAGTCTCGCGAGCTCTCTCCTGCTGAGCAAACGTGACGGAAGGGCTGTGTGGAGGGAACCTTGATGTTCTGGGCAGTGTGGGAGCCCTAGGCATACACGTGCACCCAGCGGCCATTGCCCCTGAAAACTGACTTCCCTACTAGCATTTCTCAGGCCAATGTGACTGTCAGCTTGAAGGCGGCCAAGCAGGCTGCCTTCCTTGGAGGGAGGAAAGGCAGCCCCAGAGAGAACGTTTTCATGCCTCCCGCGCGCTGGCAACATGGGGCTCTTGAGTTGCCCGACCCATAGGGATTCCAGCAGGGCCTCACTTCCCGAGCCAAGAAAGGCCTAGTCTCGCGAGCTCTCTCCTGCAGAACAAACTTGTTGGAAGAGCTGTGTGGAGGGAGCCTTGGTGTTCCCGGGAAGTGTGGGAGGCCTAGCTGTAAACATGCAGCCGGGGCCATGGCCCCTGCAAACTGACTTCCCAGGTAGCACTTCCCAGCCCAATGTGACTGTCAGCTTGAAGGCGGCCGAGCAGGTTGTCTTCCTTGGAGGGAGGAAAGGCAGCCCCAGAGACTGTGTTTTTATGCCTCCCTCGCACAGCAAGTGTGGGGCTCTGCCGACGCCAGTACAAGAGGCCTACAAACAGGTCCTCACTTTCCAAACCAAGAAAGGCCTAGTTTCCCGATCTCTCTCCTGGAGAGCTAACGTGACGGAAGAGCTGTGTGGAGGGAACCTTGATGTTCTGGGCAGTGTGGGAGCCCTAGGCATACACGTGCACCCAGCGTCCTTTGGCCCTGAAAAATGACTTCCCAAATAGCACTTCTCAGACCAATGTGAGTGTCAGCTTGAAGGCGGCCGAGCAGGATGTCTTCCTTGGAGGGTGGAATGGCAGCCCCAGAGAGAGTGTTTTCATGCCTTCAGCGCGCAGGTAACGTGGGGCTCTTGAGAGGCACGACCCGTAGGGCTGCGAGCAGGGCCTCACTTCCCGAGTCAAGAAAGGCCTAGTCTCGCGAGTTCTCTCCTGCAGAGCAAACGTGACGGAAGAGCTGTGTGGAGGGAGCCTTGATGTTCCCGGGCAGTGTGGGAGGCCTAGCTGTAAACGTGCTGCCAGCGACCATGGTCCCTGAAAACTGACTTCCCAACTAACACTTCCCAGCCCAAGGTGACTGTCAGCTTGAAGGCGGCCGAGCAGACGGTCTTCCTTGGACGGAGAAAAGGCAGCCCCAGAGACTGGGTTTTTAGGCCTCGTTCGCACAGCAAGTGTGGGGCGCTGCAGACGCCAGTACAAGAGGCCTGCAAACAGGTCCTCACTTCCCGAGCCAAGAAAGGCCTAGTTTCGCGATCTCTCTCCTGCAGAGCTAACGTGAGGGAAGAGCTGTGTGGAGGGAACCTTGATGTTCTGGGCAGTGTGGGAGCCCTAGGCATACACGTGCACCCAGCGGCCATTGCCCCTGCAAACTGACTTCCCAGGTAGCACTTCCCAGCACAATGTGACTTTCAGCTTGAAGGCGGCAAAGCAGGCGGTGTTCCTTGGAGGGAGGAAAGGCAGAACCAGAGACTGTGTTTTTAGGCCTCCCTCGCACAGCAAGTGTTGGGCTCTGCAGACGCCCGTACAAGAGGACTGCAACCAGGTCCTCACTTCCCGAGCCAAGAAAGGCCTACTTTCGTGAGCTCTTTACTGCAGAGCTAACGTGAGGGAAGAGCTGTGTGGAGGGAACCTTGATGTTCTGGGCAGTGTGGGAGCCCCAGGCATACACGTGCACCCAGCGGCCATTGCCCGTGAAAACTGACTTCCCAACTAGCAATTCCCAGCCCGATGTGACTTTCAGCCAGAAGGAGGACGGGTAGGCTCTCTTCCTTGGAGGGAGTAATGGCATCCCCAGAGAGAGTGTTTTCATGCCTTCAGCGTGCAGGCAACGTGGTGCTCTTGAGAGGCCCGACCCATAGGGCTGCGAGCAGGGCCTCACTTCCCGAGTCAAGAAAGGCCTAGTCTCGCGAGCTCCCTCCTGCAGAGCACACGTGACGGAAGAGCTGTGTGGAGGGAGCCTTGATGTTCCCGGGCAGTGTGGGAGGCCTAGCTGTAAACGTGCTGCCAGCGACCATGGTCCCTGAAAACGGACTTCCCAACTAACACTTCCCAGCCCAAGGTGACTGTCAGCTTGAAGGCGGCCGAGCAGACGGTCTTCCTTGGACGGAGAAAAGGCAGCCCCAGAGACTGGGTTTTTAGGCCTCGTTCGCACAGCAAGTGTGGGGCGCTGCAGACGCCAGTACAAGAGGCCTGCAAACAGGTCCTCACTTCCCGAGCCAAGAAAGGCCTAGTTTCGCGATCTCTCTCCTGCAGAGCTAACGTGAGGGAAGAGCTGTGTGGAGGGAACCTTGATGTTCTGGGCAGTGTGGGAGCCCTAGGCATACACGTGCACCCAGCGGCCATTGCCCCTGAAAACTGACTTCCCTACTAGCATTTCTCAGGCCAATGTGACTGTCAGCTTGAAGGCGGCCAAGCAGGCTGCCTTCCTTGGAGGGAGGAAAGGCAGCCCCAGATATTGTGTTTGTATGCCTCCCTCGCACAGCAAGTGTGGGGCTCGGCAGACGCGAGTACAAGAGGCCTGCAAACAGGTCCTCACTTCCCGAGCCAGGAAAGGCCTACTTTCGCGAGCTCTCTCCTGCTGAGCAAACGTGACGGAAGGGCTGTGTGGAGGGAGCCTTGGTGTTCCCGGGAAGTGTGGGAGGCCTAGCTGTAAACATGCAGCCGGGGCCATGGCCCCTGCAAACTGACTTCCCAGGTAGCACTTCCCAGCCCAATGTGACTGTCAGCTTGAAGGCGGCCGAGCAGGCTGTCTTCCTTGGAGGGAGGAAAGGCAGCCCCAGAGACTGTGTTTTTATGCCTCCCTCGCACAGCAAGTGTGGGGTTCTACCGACGCCAGTACAAGAGGCCTGCAAACAGGTCCTCACTTCCCGAGCCAGGAAAGGCCTAGTTACGTGAGCTCTCTCCTGCCGAGCTAAGGTGACGTAAGATCTGTGTGGAGGGAACCTTGATGTTCTCGGCAGTGTGGGAGCACTAAGCATACACGTGCACCCTGCGGCCATTGCCCCTGAAAACAGTCTTCCCAAATAGCACTTCCAAGCGCGATGTGACTTTCAGCCACAAGGCGGCCTGGTAAGCTCTCTTCCTTGGAGGGAGGAAAGGCAGCCCCAGAGAGAGCGTTTTCATGCCTCCGGCGCGCAGGCAACGTGGGGCTCTTGAGAGGCCCGACCCATAGTGCTGCCAGCAGGTCATCATTTCCCGAGTCAAGAAAGGCCTAGTCTCGGGAGCTCTCTCCTGCTGAGCAAGCATGACGGAAGGGCTGTGAGGAGGGAGCCTTGATGTTCTGGGCAGTGTGGGAGTCGTAGGCATACACGTGCACCCAGCGGCCATTGGCCCTGTAAACTGACTTCCGAACTAGCACTTCTCAGATCAATGTGACTGTCAGCTTGAAAGCGGCCGAGCAGGCTGTCTTACTTGGAGGGAGGAAAGGCGGCCCCAGATACTGTGTTTGTATGCCTCCCTCGCACAGCAAGTGTGGGGCTCGGCAGACGCGAGTACAAGAGGCCTGCAAACAGGTCCTCACTTCCCGAGCCAGGAAAGGCCTACTTTCGCGAGCTCTCTCCTGCTGAGCAAACGTGACGGAAGGGCTGTGTGGAGGGAGCCTTGATGTTCCCGGGCAGTGTGGGAAGCCTAGCTGTAAACGTGCAGCCAGCGGCGATGGCCCCTGAAAACTGACTTCCCAGGTAGCAATTCCCAGCCCAAGGTGCCTGTCAGATTGAAGGCGGCTGAGCAGGCTGTCATCCTTGGAGGGAGGAAAGGAAGCCCCAGAGATTGGGTTTTTACGCCTCGCTCGCACAGCAAGTGTGGGGCTCTGCAGACGCCCGTAAAAGAGGACTGCAAACAGGTCCTCACTTCCCGAGCCAAGAAAGGCCTACTTTTGCGAGCTCTCTCCTGCAGAGCTTACGTGACGGAAGAGCTGTGGGGAGGGAGGCTTGATGTTCCCGGGCAGTGTGGGAAGCCTAGCTGTAAACGTGCAGCCAGCGGCGATGGCCCCTGCAAACTGACTTCCCAGGTAGCACTTCCCAGCACAATGTGACTGTCAGCTTGAAGGCGGCCGAGCAGGCTGTCTTCCTTGGAGGGAGAAAAGGCAGCCCCAAAGACTGGGTTTTTAGGCCTCCCTCGCACAGCAAGTGTGGGGCTCTGCCGACGCCAGTACAAGAGGCCTACAAACAGGTCCTCACTTTCCAAACCAAGAAAGGCCTAGTTTCCCGATCTCTCTCCTGGAGAGCTAACGTGACGGAAGAGCTGTGTGGAGGGAACCTTGATGTTCTGGGCAGTGTGGGAGCCCTAGGCATACACGTGCACCCAGCGTCCTTTGGCCCTGAAAAATGACTTCCCAAATAGCACTTCTCAGACCAATGTGAGTGTCAGCTTGAAGGCGGCCGAGCAGGATGTCTTCCTTGGAGGGTGGAATGGCAGCCCCAGAGAGAGTGTTTTCATGCCTTCAGCGCGCAGGTAACGTGGGGCTCTTGAGAGGCACGACCCGTAGGGCTGCGAGCAGGGCCTCACTTCCCGAGTCAAGAAAGGCCTAGTCTCGCGAGTTCTCTCCTGCAGAGCAAACGTGACGGAAGAGCTGTGTGGAGGGAGCCTTGATGTTCCCGGGCAGTGTGGGAGGCCTAGCTGTAAACGTGCTGCCAGCGACCATGGTCCCTGAAAACTGACTTCCCAACTAACACTTCCCAGCCCAAGGTGACTGTCAGCTTGAAGGCGGCCGAGCAGACGGTCTTCCTTGGACGGAGAAAAGGCAGCCCCAGAGACTGGGTTTTTAGGCCTCGTTCGCACAGCAAGTGTGGGGCGCTGCAGACGCCAGTACAAGAGGCCTGCAAACAGGTCCTCACTTCCCGAGCCAAGAAAGGCCTAGTTTCGCGATCTCTCTCCTGCAGAGCTAACGTGAGGGAAGAGCTGTGTGGAGGGAACCTTGATGTTCTGGGCAGTGTGGGAGCCCTAGGCATACACGTGCACCCAGCGGCCATTGCCCCTGCAAACTGACTTCCCAGGTAGCACTTCCCAGCACAATGTGACTTTCAGCTTGAAGGCGGCAAAGCAGGCGGTGTTCCTTGGAGGGAGGAAAGGCAGAACCAGAGACTGTGTTTTTAGGCCTCCCTCGCACAGCAAGTGTTGGGCTCTGCAGACGCCCGTACAAGAGGACTGCAACCAGGTCCTCACTTCCCGAGCCAAGAAAGGCCTACTTTCGTGAGCTCTTTACTGCAGAGCTAACGTGAGGGAAGAGCTGTGTGGAGGGAACCTTGATGTTCTGGGCAGTGTGGGAGCCCCAGGCATACACGTGCACCCAGCGGCCATTGCCCGTGAAAACTGACTTCCCAACTAGCAATTCCCAGCCCGATGTGACTTTCAGCCAGAAGGAGGACGGGTAGGCTCTCTTCCTTGGAGGGAGTAATGGCATCCCCAGAGAGAGTGTTTTCATGCCTTCAGCGTGCAGGCAACGTGGTGCTCTTGAGAGGCCCGACCCATAGGGCTGCGAGCAGGGCCTCACTTCCCGAGTCAAGAAAGGCCTAGTCTCGCGAGCTCCCTCCTGCAGAGCACACGTGACGGAAGAGCTGTGTGGAGGGAGCCTTGATGTTCCCGGGCAGTGTGGGAGGCCTAGCTGTAAACGTGCTGCCAGCGACCATGGTCCCTGAAAACGGACTTCCCAACTAACACTTCCCAGCCCAAGGTGACTGTCAGCTTGAAGGCGGCCGAGCAGACGGTCTTCCTTGGACGGAGAAAAGGCAGCCCCAGAGACTGGGTTTTTAGGCCTCGTTCGCACAGCAAGTGTGGGGCGCTGCAGACGCCAGTACAAGAGGCCTGCAAACAGGTCCTCACTTCCCGAGCCAAGAAAGGCCTAGTTTCGCGATCTCTCTCCTGCAGAGCTAACGTGAGGGAAGAGCTGTGTGGAGGGAACCTTGATGTTCTGGGCAGTGTGGGAGCCCTAGGCATACACGTGCACCCAACGGCCATTGCCCCTGAAAACTGACTTCCCTACTAGCATTTCTCAGGCCAATGTGACTGTCAGCTTGAAGGCGGCCAAGCAGGCTGCCTTCCTTGGAGGGAGGAAAGGCAGCCCCAGATATTGTGTTTGTATGCCTCCCTCGCACAGCAAGTGTGGGGCTCGGCAGACGCGAGTACAAGAGGCCTGCAAACAGGTCCTCACTTCCCGAGCCAGGAAAGGCCTACTTTCGCGAGCTCTCTCCTGCTGAGCAAACGTGACGGAAGGGCTGTGTGGAGGGAGCCTTGGTGTTCCCGGGAAGTGTGGGAGGCCTAGCTGTAAACATGCAGCCGGGGCCATGGCCCCTGCAAACTGACTTCCCAGGTAGCACTTCCCAGCCCAATGTGACTGTCAGCTTGAAGGCGGCCGAGCAGGCTGTCTTCCTTGGAGGGAGGAAAGGCAGCCCCAGAGACTGTGTTTTTATGCCTCCCTCGCACAGCAAGTGTGGGGTTCTACCGACGCCAGTACAAGAGGCCTGCAAACAGGTCCTCACTTCCCGAGCCAGGAAAGGCCTAGTTACGTGAGCTCTCTCCTGCCGAGCTAAGGTGACGTAAGATCTGTGTGGAGGGAACCTTGATGTTCTCGGCAGTGTGGGAGCACTAAGCATACACGTGCACCCTGCGGCCATTGCCCCTGAAAACAGTCTTCCCAAATAGCACTTCCAAGCGCGATGTGACTTTCAGCCACAAGGCGGCCTGGTAAGCTCTCTTCCTTGGAGGGAGGAAAGGCAGCCCCAGAGAGAGCGTTTTCATGCCTCCGGCGCGCAGGCAACGTGGGGCTCTTGAGAGGCCCGACCCATAGTGCTGCCAGCAGGTCATCATTTCCCGAGTCAAGAAAGGCCTAGTCTCGGGAGCTCTCTCCTGCTGAGCAAGCATGACGGAAGGGCTGTGAGGAGGGAGCCTTGATGTTCTGGGCAGTGTGGGAGTCGTAGGCATACACGTGCACCCAGCGGCCATTGGCCCTGTAAACTGACTTCCGAACTAGCACTTCTCAGATCAATGTGACTGTCAGCTTGAAAGCGGCCGAGCAGGCTGTCTTACTTGGAGGGAGGAAAGGCGGCCCCAGATACTGTGTTTGTATGCCTCCCTCGCACAGCAAGTGTGGGGCTCGGCAGACGCGAGTACAAGAGGCCTGCAAACAGGTCCTCACTTCCCGAGCCAGGAAAGGCCTACTTTCGCGAGCTCTCTCCTGCTGAGCAAACGTGACGGAAGGGCTGTGTGGAGGGAGCCTTGATGTTCCCGGGCAGTGTGGGAAGCCTAGCTGTAAACGTGCAGCCAGCGGCGATGGCCCCTGAAAACTGACTTCCCAGGTAGCAATTCCCAGCCCAAGGTGCCTGTCAGATTGAAGGCGGCTGAGCAGGCTGTCATCCTTGGAGGGAGGAAAGGAAGCCCCAGAGATTGGGTTTTTACGCCTCGCTCGCACAGCAAGTGTGGGGCTCTGCAGACGCCCGTAAAAGAGGACTGCAAACAGGTCCTCACTTCCCGAGCCAAGAAAGGCCTACTTTTGCGAGCTCTCTCCTGCAGAGCTTACGTGACGGAAGAGCTGTGGGGAGGGAGGCTTGATGTTCCCGGGCAGTGTGGGAAGCCTAGCTGTAAACGTGCAGCCAGCGGCGATGGCCCCTGCAAACTGACTTCCCAGGTAGCACTTCCCAGCACAATGTGACTGTCAGCTTGAAGGCGGCCGAGCAGGCTGTCTTCCTTGGAGGGAGAAAAGGCAGCCCCAAAGACTGGGTTTTTAGGCCTCTCTCGCACAGCAAGTGTGGGGCTCTGCAGACGCCAGTACAAGAAGCCTGCAAACAGGTCCTCACTTCCCCAGCCAAGAAAGGCCCACTTTCGCGAGCTCTCTCCTGCTGAGCAAACGTGACAGAAGGGCTGTGTGGAGGGAACCTTGATGTTCTGGGCAGTGTGGGAGCCCTAGGCATACACGTGCACCCAGCGACATTGCCCGTGAAAACTGACTTCCCAACTAGCACTTCCCAGCCCGATGTGACTTTCAGGCAGAAGGCGGCCGGGTAGGCTCTCTTCCTTGGAGGGAGGAAAGGCAGCCCCTGAGAGAGCGTTTTCATGCCCCCCGCATGCAGGCATCGTGGGGCTCTTGAGAGGCCCGACCCATAGTGCTGAGAGCAGGTCCTCATTTCCGAGTCAAGAAAGGCATAGTCTCGCGAGCTCTCTCCTGCTGAGCAAACGTGACGGAAGGGCTGTGTGGAGGGAACCTTGATGTTCTGGGCAGTGTGGGAGCCCTAGGCATACACGTGCACCCAGCGGCCATTGCCCCTGAAAACTGACTTCCCTACTAGCATTTCTCAGGCCAATGTGACTGTCAGCTTGAAGGCGGCCAAGCAGGCTGCCTTCCTTGGAGGGAGGAAAGGCAGCCCCAGAGAGAACGTTTTCATGCCTCCCGCGCGCTGGCAACATGGGGCTCTTGAGTTGCCCGACCCATAGGGATTCCAGCAGGGCCTCACTTCCCGAGCCAAGAAAGGCCTAGTCTCGCGAGCTCTCTCCTGCAGAACAAACTTGTTGGAAGAGCTGTGTCGAGGGAGCCTTGGTGTTCCCGGGAAGTGTGGGAGGCCTAGCTGTAAACATGCAGCCGGGGCCATGGCCCCTGCAAACTGACTTCCCAGGTAGCACTTCCCAGCCCAATGTGACTGTCAGCTTGAAGGCGGCCGAGCAGGTTGTCTTCCTTGGAGGGAGGAAAGGCAGCCCCAGAGACTGTGTTTTTATGCCTCCCTCGCACAGCAAGTGTGGGGCTCTGCCGACGCCAGTACAAGAGGCCTACAAACAGGTCCTCACTTTCCAAACCAAGAAAGGCCTAGTTTCCCGATCTCTCTCCTGGAGAGCTAACGTGACGGAAGAGCTGTGTGGAGGGAACCTTGATGTTCTGGGCAGTGTGGGAGCCCTAGGCATACACGTGCACCCAGCGTCCTTTGGCCCTGAAAAATGACTTCCCAAATAGCACTTCTCAGACCAATGTGAGTGTCAGCTTGAAGGCGGCCGAGCAGGATGTCTTCCTTGGAGGGTGGAATGGCAGCCCCAGAGAGAGTGTTTTCATGCCTTCAGCGCGCAGGTAACGTGGGGCTCTTGAGAGGCACGACCCGTAGGGCTGCGAGCAGGGCCTCACTTCCCGAGTCAAGAAAGGCCTAGTCTCGCGAGTTCTCTCCTGCAGAGCAAACGTGACGGAAGAGCTGTGTGGAGGGAGCCTTGATGTTCCCGGGCAGTGTGGGAGGCCTAGCTGTAAACGTGCTGCCAGCGACCATGGTCCCTGAAAACTGACTTCCCAACTAACACTTCCCAGCCCAAGGTGACTGTCAGCTTGAAGGCGGCCGAGCAGACGGTCTTCCTTGGACGGAGAAAAGGCAGCCCCAGAGACTGGGTTTTTAGGCCTCGTTCGCACAGCAAGTGTGGGGCGCTGCAGACGCCAGTACAAGAGGCCTGCAAACAGGTCCTCACTTCCCGAGCCAAGAAAGGCCTAGTTTCGCGATCTCTCTCCTGCAGAGCTAACGTGAGGGAAGAGCTGTGTGGAGGGAACCTTGATGTTCTGGGCAGTGTGGGAGCCCTAGGCATACACGTGCACCCAGCGGCCATTGCCCCTGCAAACTGACTTCCCAGGTAGCACTTCCCAGCACAATGTGACTTTCAGCTTGAAGGCGGCAAAGCAGGCGGTGTTCCTTGGAGGGAGGAAAGGCAGAACCAGAGACTGTGTTTTTAGGCCTCCCTCGCACAGCAAGTGTTGGGCTCTGCAGACGCCCGTACAAGAGGACTGCAACCAGGTCCTCACTTCCCGAGCCAAGAAAGGCCTACTTTCGTGAGCTCTTTACTGCAGAGCTAACGTGAGGGAAGAGCTGTGTGGAGGGAACCTTGATGTTCTGGGCAGTGTGGGAGCCCCAGGCATACACGTGCACCCAGCGGCCATTGCCCGTGAAAACTGACTTCCCAACTAGCAATTCCCAGCCCGATGTGACTTTCAGCCAGAAGGAGGACGGGTAGGCTCTCTTCCTTGGAGGGAGTAATGGCATCCCCAGAGAGAGTGTTTTCATGCCTTCAGCGTGCAGGCAACGTGGTGCTCTTGAGAGGCCTGACCCATAGGGCTGCGAGCAGGGCCTCACTTCCCGAGTCAAGAAAGGCCTAGTCTCGCGAGCTCCCTCCTGCAGAGCACACGTGACGGAAGAGCTGTGTGGAGGGAGCCTTGATGTTCCCGGGCAGTGTGGGAGGCCTAGCTGTAAACGTGCTGCCAGCGACCATGGTCCCTGAAAACGGACTTCCCAACTAACACTTCCCAGCCCAAGGTGACTGTCAGCTTGAAGGCGGCCGAGCAGACGGTCTTCCTTGGACGGAGAAAAGGCAGCCCCAGAGACTGGGTTTTTAGGCCTCGTTCGCACAGCAAGTGTGGGGCGCTGCAGACGCCAGTACAAGAGGCCTGCAAACAGGTCCTCACTTCCCGAGCCAAGAAAGGCCTAGTTTCGCGATCTCTCTCCTGCAGAGCTAACGTGAGGGAAGAGCTGTGTGGAGGGAACCTTGATGTTCTGGGCAGTGTGGGAGCCCTAGGCATACACGTGCACCCAGCGGCCATTGCCCCTGAAAACTGACTTCCCTACTAGCATTTCTCAGGCCAATGTGACTGTCAGCTTGAAGGCGGCCAAGCAGGCTGCCTTCCTTGGAGGGAGGAAAGGCAGCCCCAGATATTGTGTTTGTATGCCTCCCTCGCACAGCAAGTGTGGGGCTCGGCAGACGCGAGTACAAGAGGCCTGCAAACAGGTCCTCACTTCCCGAGCCAGGAAAGGCCTACTTTCGCGAGCTCTCTCCTGCTGAGCAAACGTGACGGAAGGGCTGTGTGGAGGGAGCCTTGGTGTTCCCGGGAAGTGTGGGAGGCCTAGCTGTAAACATGCAGCCGGGGCCATGGCCCCTGCAAACTGACTTCCCAGGTAGCACTTCCCAGCCCAATGTGACTGTCAGCTTGAAGGCGGCCGAGCAGGCTGTCTTCCTTGGAGGGAGGAAAGGCAGCCCCAGAGACTGTGTTTTTATGCCTCCCTCGCACAGCAAGTGTGGGGTTCTACCGACGCCAGTACAAGAGGCCTGCAAACAGGTCCTCACTTCCCGAGCCAGGAAAGGCCTAGTTACGTGAGCTCTCTCCTGCCGAGCTAAGGTGACGTAAGATCTGTGTGGAGGGAACCTTGATGTTCTCGGCAGTGTGGGAGCACTAAGCATACACGTGCACCCTGCGGCCATTGCCCCTGAAAACAGTCTTCCCAAATAGCACTTCCAAGCGCGATGTGACTTTCAGCCACAAGGCGGCCTGGTAAGCTCTCTTCCTTGGAGGGAGGAAAGGCAGCCCCAGAGAGAGCGTTTTCATGCCTCCGGCGCGCAGGCAACGTGGGGCTCTTGAGAGGCCCGACCCATAGTGCTGCCAGCAGGTCATCATTTCCCGAGTCAAGAAAGGCCTAGTCTCGGGAGCTCTCTCCTGCTGAGCAAGCATGACGGAAGGGCTGTGAGGAGGGAGCCTTGATGTTCTGGGCAGTGTGGGAGTCGTAGGCATACACGTGCACCCAGCGGCCATTGGCCCTGTAAACTGACTTCCGAACTAGCACTTCTCAGATCAATGTGACTGTCAGCTTGAAAGCGGCCGAGCAGGCTGTCTTACTTGGAGGGAGGAAAGGCGGCCCCAGATACTGTGTTTGTATGCCTCCCTCGCACAGCAAGTGTGGGGCTCGGCAGACGCGAGTACAAGAGGCCTGCAAACAGGTCCTCACTTCCCGAGCCAGGAAAGGCCTACTTTCGCGAGCTCTCTCCTGCTGAGCAAACGTGACGGAAGGGCTGTGTGGAGGGAGCCTTGATGTTCCCGGGCAGTGTGGGAAGCCTAGCTGTAAACGTGCAGCCAGCGGCGATGGCCCCTGAAAACTGACTTCCCAGGTAGCAATTCCCAGCCCAAGGTGCCTGTCAGATTGAAGGCGGCTGAGCAGGCTGTCATCCTTGGAGGGAGGAAAGGAAGCCCCAGAGATTGGGTTTTTACGCCTCGCTCGCACAGCAAGTGTGGGGCTCTGCAGACGCCCGTAAAAGAGGACTGCAAACAGGTCCTCACTTCCCGAGCCAAGAAAGGCCTACTTTTGCGAGCTCTCTCCTGCAGAGCTTACGTGACGGAAGAGCTGTGGGGAGGGAGGCTTGATGTTCCCGGGCAGTGTGGGAAGCCTAGCTGTAAACGTGCAGCCAGCGGCGATGGCCCCTGCAAACTGACTTCCCAGGTAGCACTTCCCAGCACAATGTGACTGTCAGCTTGAAGGCGGCCGAGCAGGCTGTCTTCCTTGGAGGGAGAAAAGGCAGCCCCAAAGACTGGGTTTTTAGGCCTCTCTCGCACAGCAAGTGTGGGGCTCTGCAGACGCCAGTACAAGAAGCCTGCAAACAGGTCCTCACTTCCCCAGCCAAGAAAGGCCCACTTTCGCGAGCTCTCTCCTGCTGAGCAAACGTGACAGAAGGGCTGTGTGGAGGGAACCTTGATGTTCTGGGCAGTGTGGGAGCCCTAGGCATACACGTGCACCCAGCGACATTGCCCGTGAAAACTGACTTCCCAACTAGCACTTCCCAGCCCGATGTGACTTTCAGGCAGAAGGCGGCCGGGTAGGCTCTCTTCCTTGGAGGGAGGAAAGGCAGCCCCTGAGAGAGCGTTTTCATGCCCCCCGCATGCAGGCATCGTGGGGCTCTTGAGAGGCCCGACCCATAGTGCTGAGAGCAGGTCCTCATTTCCGAGTCAAGAAAGGCATAGTCTCGCGAGCTCTCTCCTGCTGAGCAAACGTGACGGAAGGGCTGTGTGGAGGGAACCTTGATGTTCTGGGCAGTGTGGGAGCCCTAGGCATACACGTGCACCCAGCGGCCATTGCCCCTGAAAACTGACTTCCCTACTAGCATTTCTCAGGCCAATGTGACTGTCAGCTTGAAGGCGGCCAAGCAGGCTGCCTTCCTTGGAGGGAGGAAAGGCAGCCCCAGAGAGAACGTTTTCATGCCTCCCGCGCGCTGGCAACATGGGGCTCTTGAGTTGCCCGACCCATAGGGATTCCAGCAGGGCCTCACTTCCCGAGCCAAGAAAGGCCTAGTCTCGCGAGCTCTCTCCTGCAGAACAAACTTGTTGGAAGAGCTGTGTCGAGGGAGCCTTGGTGTTCCCGGGAAGTGTGGGAGGCCTAGCTGTAAACATGCAGCCGGGGCCATGGCCCCTGCAAACTGACTTCCCAGGTAGCACTTCCCAGCCCAATGTGACTGTCAGCTTGAAGGCGGCCGAGCAGGTTGTCTTCCTTGGAGGGAGGAAAGGCAGCCCCAGAGACTGTGTTTTTATGCCTCCCTCGCACAGCAAGTGTGGGGCTCTGCCGACGCCAGTACAAGAGGCCTACAAACAGGTCCTCACTTTCCAAACCAAGAAAGGCCTAGTTTCCCGATCTCTCTCCTGGAGAGCTAACGTGACGGAAGAGCTGTGTGGAGGGAACCTTGATGTTCTGGGCAGTGTGGGAGCCCTAGGCATACACGTGCACCCAGCGTCCTTTGGCCCTGAAAAATGACTTCCCAAATAGCACTTCTCAGACCAATGTGAGTGTCAGCTTGAAGGCGGCCGAGCAGGATGTCTTCCTTGGAGGGTGGAATGGCAGCCCCAGAGAGAGTGTTTTCATGCCTTCAGCGCGCAGGTAACGTGGGGCTCTTGAGAGGCACGACCCGTAGGGCTGCGAGCAGGGCCTCACTTCCCGAGTCAAGAAAGGCCTAGTCTCGCGAGTTCTCTCCTGCAGAGCAAACGTGACGGAAGAGCTGTGTGGAGGGAGCCTTGATGTTCCCGGGCAGTGTGGGAGGCCTAGCTGTAAACGTGCTGCCAGCGACCATGGTCCCTGAAAACTGACTTCCCAACTAACACTTCCCAGCCCAAGGTGACTGTCAGCTTGAAGGCGGCCGAGCAGACGGTCTTCCTTGGACGGAGAAAAGGCAGCCCCAGAGACTGGGTTTTTAGGCCTCGTTCGCACAGCAAGTGTGGGGCGCTGCAGACGCCAGTACAAGAGGCCTGCAAACAGGTCCTCACTTCCCGAGCCAAGAAAGGCCTAGTTTCGCGATCTCTCTCCTGCAGAGCTAACGTGAGGGAAGAGCTGTGTGGAGGGAACCTTGATGTTCTGGGCAGTGTGGGAGCCCTAGGCATACACGTGCACCCAGCGGCCATTGCCCCTGCAAACTGACTTCCCAGGTAGCACTTCCCAGCACAATGTGACTTTCAGCTTGAAGGCGGCAAAGCAGGCGGTGTTCCTTGGAGGGAGGAAAGGCAGAACCAGAGACTGTGTTTTTAGGCCTCCCTCGCACAGCAAGTGTTGGGCTCTGCAGACGCCCGTACAAGAGGACTGCAACCAGGTCCTCACTTCCCGAGCCAAGAAAGGCCTACTTTCGTGAGCTCTTTACTGCAGAGCTAACGTGAGGGAAGAGCTGTGTGGAGGGAACCTTGATGTTCTGGGCAGTGTGGGAGCCCCAGGCATACACGTGCACCCAGCGGCCATTGCCCGTGAAAACTGACTTCCCAACTAGCAATTCCCAGCCCGATGTGACTTTCAGCCAGAAGGAGGACGGGTAGGCTCTCTTCCTTGGAGGGAGTAATGGCATCCCCAGAGAGAGTGTTTTCATGCCTTCAGCGTGCAGGCAACGTGGTGCTCTTGAGAGGCCCGACCCATAGGGCTGCGAGCAGGGCCTCACTTCCCGAGTCAAGAAAGGCCTAGTCTCGCGAGCTCCCTCCTGCAGAGCACACGTGACGGAAGAGCTGTGTGGAGGGAGCCTTGATGTTCCCGGGCAGTGTGGGAGGCCTAGCTGTAAACGTGCTGCCAGCGACCATGGTCCCTGAAAACGGACTTCCCAACTAACACTTCCCAGCCCAAGGTGACTGTCAGCTTGAAGGCGGCCGAGCAGACGGTCTTCCTTGGACGGAGAAAAGGCAGCCCCAGAGACTGGGTTTTTAGGCCTCGTTCGCACAGCAAGTGTGGGGCGCTGCAGACGCCAGTACAAGAGGCCTGCAAACAGGTCCTCACTTCCCGAGCCAAGAAAGGCCTAGTTTCGCGATCTCTCTCCTGCAGAGCTAACGTGAGGGAAGAGCTGTGTGGAGGGAACCTTGATGTTCTGGGCAGTGTGGGAGCCCTAGGCATACACGTGCACCCAGCGGCCATTGCCCCTGCAAACTGACTTCCCAGGTAGCACTTCCCAGCACAATGTGACTTTCAGCTTGAAGGCGGCAAAGCAGGCGGTGTTCCTTGGAGGGAGGAAAGGCAGAACCAGAGACTGTGTTTTTAGGCCTCCCTCGCACAGCAAGTGTTGGGCTCTGCAAACGCCCGTACAAGAGGACTGCAACCAGGTCCTCACTTCCCGAGCCAAGAAAGGCCTACTTTTGCGAGCTCTCTCCTGCAGAGCTTACGTGACGGAAGAGCTGTGGGGAGGGAGGCTTGATGTTCTTGGGCAGTGTGGGAAGCCTAGCTGTAAACGTGCTGCCAGCGACCATGGTCCCTGAAAACGGACTTCCCAACTAAAACTTCCCAGCCCAAGGTGACTGTCAGCTTGAAGGCGGCCGAGCAGACGGTCTTCCTTGGACGGAGAAAATGCAGCCCCAGAGACTGGGTTTTTAGGCCTCGTTCGCACAGCAAGTGTGGGGCTCTGCAGACGCCAGTACAAGAGGACTGCAAACAGGTCCTCACTTCCCGAGCCAAGAAAGGCCTACTTTTGCGAGCTCTCTCCTGCTGAGCAAACGTGACAGAAGGGCTGTGTGGAGGGAACCTTGATGTTCTGGGCAGTGTGGGAGCCCTAGGCATACACGTGCACCCAGCGGCCATTGCCCGTGAAAACTGACTTCCCAGGTAGCACTTCCCAGCCCGATGTGACTTTCAGCCAGAAGGCGGCCGGGTAGGCTCTCTTCCTTGGAGGGAGGAAAGGCAGCCCCTGAGAGAGCGTTTTCATGCCCCCCGCATGCAGGCATCGTGGGGCTCTTGAGAGGCCCGACCCATAGTGCTGAGAGCAGGTCCTCATTTCCGAGTCAAGAAAGGCATAGTCTCGCGAGCTCTCTCCTGCTGAGCAAACGTGACGGAAGGGCTGTGTGGAGGGAACCTTGATGTTCTGGGCAGTGTGGGAGCCCTAGGCATACACGTGCACCCAGCGGCCATTGCCCCTGAAAACTGACTTCCCTACTAGCATTTCTCAGGCCAATGTGACTGTCAGCTTGAAGGCGGCCAAGCAGGCTGCCTTCCTTGGAGGGAGGAAAGGCAGCCCCAGAGAGAACGTTTTCATGCCTCCCGCGCGCTGGCAACATGGGGCTCTTGAGTTGCCCGACCCATAGGGATTCCAGCAGGGCCTCACTTCCCGAGCCAAGAAAGGCCTAGTCTCGCGAGCTCTCTCCTGCAGAACAAACTTGTTGGAAGAGCTGTGTGGAGGGAGCCTTGGTGTTCCCGGGAAGTGTGGGAGGCCTAGCTGTAAACATGCAGCCGGGGCCATGGCCCCTGCAAACTGACTTCCCAGGTAGCACTTCCCAGCCCAATGTGACTGTCAGCTTGAAGGCGGCCGAGCAGGTTGTCTTCCTTGGAGGGAGGAAAGGCAGCCCCAGAGACTGTGTTTTTATGCCTCCCTCGCACAGCAAGTGTGGGGCTCTGCCGACGCCAGTACAAGAGGCCTACAAACAGGTCCTCACTTTCCAAACCAAGAAAGGCCTAGTTTCCCGATCTCTCTCCTGGAGAGCTAACGTGACGGAAGAGCTGTGTGGAGGGAACCTTGATGTTCTGGGCAGTGTGGGAGCCCTAGGCATACACGTGCACCCAGCGTCCATTGGCCCTGAAAAATGACTTCCCAAATAGCACTTCTCAGACCAATGTGAGTGTCAGCTTGAAGGCGGCCGAGCAGGATGTCTTCCTTGGAGGGTGGAATGGCAGCCCCAGAGAGAGTGTTTTCATGCCTTCAGCGCGCAGGTAACGTGGGGCTCTTGAGAGGCACGACCCGTAGGGCTGCGAGCAGGGCCTCACTTCCCGAGTCAAGAAAGGCCTAGTCTCGCGAGTTCTCTCCTGCAGAGCAAACGTGACGGAAGAGCTGTGTGCAGGGAGCCTTGATGTTCCCGGGCAGTGTGGGAGGCCTAGCTGTAAACGTGCTGCCAGCGACCATGGTCCCTGAAAACTGACTTCCCAACTAACACTTCCCAGCCCAAGGTGACTGTCAGCTTGAAGGCGGCCAAGCAGGCGGTCTTCCTTGGAGGGAGGAAAGGCAGGCCCAGAGATTGGGTTTTTAGGCCTCGCTCGCACAGCAAGTGTGGGGCTCTGCAGACGCCCATACAAGAGGCCTGCAAACAGGTCCTCACTTCCCGAGCCAGGAAAGGCCTACTTTCGCGAGCTCTCTCCTGCTGAGCAAGCGTGACGGAAGGGCTGTGTGGAGGGAGCCTTGATGTTCCCGGGCAGTGTGGGAAGCCTAGCTGTAAACGTGCAGCCAGCGGCGATGGCCCCTGAAAACTGACTTCCCAGGTAGCAATTCCCAGCCCAAGGTGACTGTCAGCTTGAAGGCGGCCGAGCAGGCTGTCATCCTTGGAGGGAGGAAAGGAAGCCCCAGAGATTGGGTTTTTACGCCTCGCTCGCACAGCAAGTGTGGGGCTCTGCAGACGCCCGTAAAAGAGGACTGCAAACAGGTCCTCACTTCCCGAGCCAAGAAAGGCCTACTTTTGCGAGCTCTCTCCTGCAGAGCTTACGTGACGGAAGAGCTGTGTGGAGGGAGCCTTGATGTTCCCGGGCAGTGTGGGAGGCCTAGCTGTAAACGTGCTGCCAGCGACCATGGTCCCTGAAAACTGACTTCCCAACTAACACTTCCCAGCCCAAGGTGACTGTCAGCTTGAAGGCGGCCGAGCAGACGGTCTTCCTTGGACGGAGAAAAGGCAGCCCCAGAGACTGGGTTTTTAGGCCTCGTTCGCACAGCAAGTGTGGGGCGCTGCAGACGCCAGTACAAGAGGCCTGCAGACAGGTCCTCACTTCCCGAGCCAGGAAAGGCCTAGTCTCGAGAGCTCTCTCCTGCAGAGCTAACGTGACGGAAGAGCTGTTTGGGGGGAGCCTTGATGTTCCCGGGCAGTGTGGGAAGCCTAGCTGTAAACGTGCAGCCTGCGGCCATGGCCCCTGCAAACTTTCCTCCCAGGTAGCACTTCCCAGCACAATGTGACTGTCAGCTTAAAGGCGGCCGAGCAGCCTGTCTTCCTTGGAGGGAGGAAAGGCAGCCCCAAAGACTAGGTTTTTAGGCCTCGCTCGCACAGCAGGTGTTGGGCTCTGCAGATGCCAGTACAAGAGGCCTGCAAACAGGTCCTCACTTCCCGAGCCAAGAAAGGCCTAGTTTCGCGATCTCTCTCCTGCAGAGCTAACGTGAGGGAAGAGCTGTGTGGAGGGAACCTTGATGTTCTGGGCAGTGTGGGAGCCCTAGGCATACACGTGCACCCAGCGGCCATTGCCCCTGCAAACTGACTTCCCAGGTAGCACTTCCCAGCACAATGTGACTTTCAGCTTGAAGGCGGCAAAGCAGGCGGTGTTCCTTGGAGGGAGGAAAGGCAGACCCACAGACTGTGTTTTTAGGCCTCCCTCGCACAGCAAGTGTTGGGCTCTGCAGACGCCCGAACAAGAGGACTGCAAACAGGTCCTGACTTCCCGAGCCAAGAAAGGCCTAGTTTCGTGAGCTCTTTACTGCAGAGCTAACGTGAGGGAAGAGCTGTGTGGAGGGAACCTTGATGTTCTCGGCAGTGTGGGAGCACTAAGCATACACATGCACCCTGCGGCCATTGCCCCTGAAAACAGTCTTCCCAATTAGCACTTCCAAGCGCGATGTGACTTTCAGCCACAAGGCGGCCTGGTAGGCTCTCTTCCTTGGAGGGAGGAAAGGCAGCCCCAGAGAGAGCGTTTTCATGCCTCTGGCGCGCAGGCAACGTGGGGCTCTTGAGAGGCCCGACCCATAGTGCTGCCAGCAGGTCATCATTTCCCGAGTCAAGAAAGGCCTAGTCTCGCGAGCTCTCTCCTGCTGAGCAAGCGTGACGGAAGGGCTGTGTGGAGGGAGCCTTGAAGTTCTGGGCAGTGTGGGAGTCCTAGGCTTACACGTGCACCAAGCGGCCATTGGCCCTGTAAACTGACTTCCGAACTAGCACTTCTCAGATCAATGTGACTGTCAGCTTGAAAGCGGCCGAACAGACTGTCTTACTTGGAGGGAGGAAAGGCAGCCCCAGATACTGTGTTTGTATGCCTCCCTCGCACAGCCAGTGTGGGGCTCGGCAGACGCGAGTAGAAGAGGCTTGCAAACAGGTCCTCACTTCCCGAGCCAGGAAAGGCCTACTTTCGCGAGCTCTCTCCTGCTGAGCAAACGTGACAGAAGGGCTGTGTGGAGGGAGCCTTGATGTTCCCAGGCAGTGTGGGAAGCCTAGCTGTAAACGTGCAGCCAGCGGCGATGGCCCCTGAAAACTGACTTCCCAGGTAGCAATTCCCAGCCCAAGGTGCCTGTCAGCTTGAAGGCGGCCGAGCAGGCTGTCATCCTTGGAGGGAGGAAAGGCAGCCCCAGTGATTGGGTTTTTACGCCTCGCTCGCACAGCAAGTATGGGGCTCTGCAGACGCCCGTAAAAGAGGACTGCAAACAGGTCCTCACTTCCCGAGCCAAGAAAGGCCTACTTTTGCGAGCTCTCTCCTGCAGAGCTTACGTGACGGAAGAGCTGTGGGGAGGGAGGCTTGATGTTCCCGGGCAGTGTGGGAAGCCTAGCTGTAAACGTGCAGCCAGCGGCGATGGCCCCTGCAAACTGACTTCCCAGGTAGCACTTCCCAGCACAATGTGACTGTCAGCTTGAAGGCGGCCGAGCAGGCTGTCTTCCTTGGAGGGAGAAAAGGCAGCCCCAAAGACTGGGTTTTTAGGCCTCTCTCGCACAGCAAGTGTGGGGCTCTGCAGACGCCAGTACAAGAAGCCTGCAAACAGGTCCTCACTTCCCCAGCCAAGAAAGGCCCAATTTCGCGAGCTCTCTCCTGCTGAGCAAACGTGACAGAAGGGCTGTGTGGAGGGAACCTTGATGTTCTGGGCAGTGTGGGAGCCCTAGGCATACACGTGCACCCAGCGGCCATTGCCCCTGAAAACTGACTTCCCTACTAGCATTTCTCAGGCCAATGTGACTGTCAGCTTGAAGGCGGCCAAGCAGGCTGCCTTCCTTGGAGGGAGGAAAGGCAGCCCCAGATATTGTGTTTGTATGCCTCCCTCGCACAGCAAGTGTGGGGCTCGGCAGACGCGAGTACAAGAGGCCTGCAAACAGGTCCTCACTTCCCGAGCCAGGAAAGGCCTACTTTCGCGAGCTCTCTTCTGCTGAGCAAACGTGACGGAAGGGCTGTGTGGAGGGAGCCTTGATGTTCCCGGGCAGTGTGGGAAGCCTAGCTGTAAACGTGCAGCCAGCGGCGATGGCCCCTGAAAACTGACTTCCCAGGTAGCAATTCCCAGCCCAGGGTGACAGTCAGATTGAAGGCGGCCGAGCAGGCTGTCATCCTTGGAGGGAGGAAAGGAAGCCCCAGAGATTGGGTTTTTACGCCTCGCTCGCACAGCAAGTGTGGGGCTCTGCAGACGCCCGTAAAAGAGGACTGCAAACAGGTCCTCACTTCCCGAGCCAAGAAAGGCCTACTTTTGCGAGCTCTCTCCTGAAGAGCTTACGTGACGGAAGAGCTGTGGGGAGGGAGGCTTGATGTTCCCGGGCAGTGTGGGAAGCCTAGCTGTAAACGTGCAGCCAGCGGCGATGGCCCCTGCAAACTGACTTCCCAGGTAGCACTTCCCAGCACAATGTGACTGTCAGCTTGAAGGCGGCCGAGCAGGCTGTCTTCCTTGGAGGGAAAAAAGGCAGCCCCAAAGACTGGGTTTTTAGGCCTCTCTCGCACAGCAAGTGTGGGGCTCTGCAGACGCCAGTACAAGAAGCCTGCAAACATGTCCTCACTTCCCCAGCCAAGAAAGGCCCACTTTCGCGAGCTCTCTCCTGCTGAGCAAACGTGACAGAAGGGCTGTGTGGAGGGAACCTTGATGTTCTGGGCAGTGTGGGAGCCCTAGGCATACACGTGCACCCAGCGGCCATTGCCCGTGAAAACTGACTTCCCAACTAGCACTTCCCAGCCCGATGTGACTTTCAGCCAGAAGGCGGCCGGGTAGGCTCTCTTCCCTGGAGGGAGGAAAGGCAGCCCCTGAGAGAGCGTTTTCATGCCCCCCGCATGCAGGCATCGTGGGGCTCTTGAGAGGCCCAACCCGTAGTGCTGAGAGCAGGTCCTCATTTCCGAGTCAAGAAAGGCATAGTCTCGCGAGCTCTCTCCTGCTGAGCAAACGTGACGGAAGGGCTGTGTGGAGGGAACCTTGATGTTCTGGGCAGTGTGGGAGCCCTAGGCATACACGTGCACCCAGCGGCCATTGCCCCTGAAAACTGACTTCCCTACTAGCATTTCTCAGGCCAATGTGACTGTCAGCTTGAAGGCGGCCAAGCAGGCTGCCTTCCTTGGAGGGAGGAAAGGCAGCCCCAGAGAGAACGTTTTCATCCCTCCCGCGCGCTGGCAACGTGGGGCTCTTGAGTTGCCCGACCCATAGGGATTCCAGCAGGGCCTCACTTCCCGAGCCAAGAAAGGCCTAGTCTCGCGAGCTCTCTCCTGCAGAACAAACTTGTTGGAAGAGCTGTGTCGAGGGAGCCTTGGTGTTCCCGGGAAGTGTGGGAGGCCTAGCTGTAAACATGCAGCCGGGGCCATGGCCCCTGCAAACTGACTTCCCAGGTAGCACTTCCCAGCCCAATGTGACTGTCAGCTTGAAGGCGGCCGAGCAGGTTGTCTTCCTTGGAGGGAGGAAAGGCAGCCCCAGTGATTGGGTTTTTACGCCTCGCTCGCACAGCAAGTATGGGGCTCTGCAGACGCCCGTAAAAGAGGACTGCAAACAGGTCCTCACTTCCCGAGCCAAGAAAGGCCTACTTTTGCGAGCTCTCTCCTGCAGAGCTTACGTGACGGAAGAGCTGTGGGGAGGGAGGCTTGATGTTCCCGGGCAGTGTGGGAAGCCTAGCTGTAAACGTGCAGCCAGCGGCGATGGCCCCTGCAAACTGACTTCCCAGGTAGCACTTCCCAGCACAATGTGACTGTCAGCTTGAAGGCGGCCGAGCAGGCTGTCTTCCTTGGAGGGAGAAAAGGCAGCCCCAAAGACTGGGTTTTTAGGCCTCTCTCGCACAGCAAGTGTGGGTCTCTGCAGACGCCAGTACAAGAAGCCTGCAAACAGGTCCTCACTTCCCCAGCCAAGAAAGGCCCACTTTCGCGAGCTCTCTCCTGCTGAGCAAACGTGACAGAAGGGCTGTGTGGAGGGAACCTTGATGTTCTGGGCAGTGTGGGAGCCCTAGGCATACACGTGCACCCAGCGGCCATTGCCCCTGAAAACTCACTTCCCTACTAGCATTTCTCAGGCCAATGTGACTGTCAGCTTGAAGGCGGCCGAGCAGAATGTCTTCCTTGGAGGGTGGAATGGCAGCCCCAGAGAGAGTGTTTTCATGCCTTCAGCGCGCAGGTAACGAGGGGCTCTTGAGAGGCACGACCCGTAGGGCTGCGAGCAGGGCCTCACTTCCCGAGTCAAGAAAGGCCTAGTCTCGCGAGTTCTCTCCTGCAGAGCAAACGTGACGGAAGAGCTGTGTGGAGGGAGCCTTGATGTTCCCGGGCAGTGTGGGAGGCCTAGCTTTAAACGTGCTGCCAGCGACCATGGTCCCTGAAAACTGACTTCCCAACTAACACTTCCCAGCCCAAGGTGACTGTCAGCTTGAAGGCGGCCGAGCAGACGGTCTTCCTTGGACGGAGAAAAGGCAGCCCCAGAGACTGGGTTTTTAGGCCTCGTTCGCACAGCAAGGGTGGGGCGCTGCAGACGCCAGTACAAGAGGCCTGCAAACAGGTCCTCACTTCCCGAGCCAAGAAAGGCCTAGTTTCGCGATCTCTCTCCTGCAGAGCTAACGTGAGGGAAGAGCTGTGTGGAGGGAACCTTGATGTTCTGGGCAGTGTGGGAGCCCTAGGCATACACGTGCACCCAGCGGCCATTGCCCCTGCAAACTGACTTCCCAGGTAGCACTTCCCAGCACAATGTGACTTTCAGCTTGAAGGCGGCAAAGCAGGCGGTGTTCCTTGGAGGGAGGAAAGGCAGAACCAGAGACTGTGTTTTTAGGCCTCCCTCGCACAGCAAGTGTTGGGCTCTGCAGACGCCCGTACAAGAGGACTGCAACCAGGTCCTCACTTCCCGAGCCATGAAAGGCCTACTTTCGTGAGCTCTTTACTGCAGAGCTAACGTGAGGGAAGAGCTGTGTGGAGGGAACCTTGATGTTCTGGGCAGTGTGGGAGCCCCAGGCATACACGTGCACCCAGCGGCCATTGCCCGTGAAAACTGACTTCCCAACTAGCAATTCCCAGCCCGATGTGACTTTCAGTCAGAAGGAGGACGGGTAGGCTCTCTTCCTTGGAGGGAGTAATGGCATCCCCAGAGAGAGTGTTTTCATGCCTTCAGCGTGCAGGCAACGTGGTGCTCTTGAGAGGCCCGACCCATAGGGCTGCGAGCAGGGCCTCACTTCCCGAGTCAAGAAAGGCCTAGTCTCGCGAGCTCCCTCCTGCAGAGCACACGTGACGGAAGAGCTGTGTGGAGGGAGCCTTGATGTTCCCGGGCAGTGTGGGAGGCCTAGCTGTAAACGTGCTGCCAGCGACCATGGTCCCTGAAAACGGACTTCCCAACTAACACTTCCCAGCCCAAGGTGACTGTCAGCTTGAAGGCGGCCGAGCAGACGGTCTTCCTTGGACGGAGAAAAGGCAGCCCCAGAGACTGGGTTTTTAGGCCTCGTTCGCACAGCAAGTGTGGGGCGCTGCAGACGCCAGTACAAGAGGCCTGCAAACAGGTCCTCACTTCCCGAGCCAAGAAAGGCCTAGTTTCGCGATCTCTCTCCTGCAGAGCTAACGTGAGGGAAGAGCTGTGTGGAGGGAACCTTGATGTTCTGGGCAGTGTGGGAGCCCTAGGCATACACGTGCACCCAGCGGCCATTGCCCCTGCAAACTGACTTCCCAGGTAGCACTTCCCAGCACAATGTGACTTTCAGCTTGAAGGCGGAAAAGCAGGCGGTGTTCCTTGGAGGGAGGAAAGGCAGAACCAGAGACTGTGTTTTTAGGCCTCCCTCGCACAGCAAGTGTTGGGCTCTGCAGACGCCCGTAAAAGAGGACTGCAAACAGGTCCTCACTTCCCGAGCCAAGAAAGGCCTACTTTTGCGAGCTCTCTCCTGCAGAGCTTACTTGACGGAAGAGCTGTGGGGAGGGAGGCTTGATGTTCTCGGGCAGTGTGGGAAGCCTAGCTGTAAACGTGCTGCCAGCGACCATGGTCCCTGAAAACGGACTTCCCAACTAACACTTCCCAGCCCAAGGTGACTGTCAGCTTGAAGGCGGCCGAGCAGACGGTCTTCCTTGGACGGAGAAAATGCAGCCCCAGAGACTGGGTTTTTAGGCCTCGTTCGCAAAGCAAGTGTGGGGCTCTGCAGACGCCAGTACAAGAGGGCTGCAAACAGGTCCTCACTTCCCGAGCCAAGAAAGGCCTACTTTTGCGAGCTCTCTCCTGCTGAGCAAACGTGACAGAAGGGCTGTGTGGAGGGAACCTTGATGTTCTGGGCAGTGTGGGAGCCCTAGGCATACACGTGCACCCAGCGGCCATTGCCCGTGAAAACTGACTTCCCAACTAGCACTTCCCAGCCCGATGTGACTTTCAGCCAGAAGGCTGCCGGGTATGCTCTCTTCCTTGGAGGGAGGAAAGGCAGCCCCTGAGAGAGCGTTTTCATGCCCCCCTCATGCAGGCATCGTGGGGCTCTTGAGAGGCCCGACCCATAGTGCTGAGAGCAGGTCCTCATTTCCGAGTCAAGAAAGGCATAGTCTCGCGAGCTCTCTCCTGCTGAGCAAACGTGACGGAAGGGCTGTGTGGAGGGAACCTTGATGTTCTGGGCAGTGTGGGAGCCCTAGGCATACACGTGCACCCAGCGGCCATTGCCCCTGAAAACTGACTTCCCTACTAGCATTTCTGAGGCCAATGTGACTGTCAGCTAGAAGGCGGCCAAGCAGGCTGTCTTCCTTGAAGGGAGGAAAGGCAGCCCCAGAGAGAACGTTTTCATGCCTCCTGCGCGCTGGCAACGTGGGGATCTTGAGTTGCCCGACCCATAGGGATTCAAGCAGGGCCTCACTTCCCGAGCCAAGAAAGGCCTAGTCTCGCGAGCTCTCTCCTGCAGAACAAACTTGTTGGAAGAGCTGTGTGGAGGGAGCCTTGGTGTTCCCGGGAAGTGTGGGAGGCCTAGCTGTAAACATGCAGCCGGGGCCATGGCCCCTGCAAACTGACTTCCCAGGTAGCACTTCCCAGCCCAATGTGACTGTCAGCTTGAAGGCGGCCGAGCAGGCTGTCTTCCTTGGAGGGAGGAAAGGCAGCCCCAGAGACTGTGTTTTTATGCCTCCCTCGCACAGCAAGTGTGGGGTTCTACCGACGCCAGTACAAGAGGCCTGCAAACAGGTCCTCACTTCCCGAGCCAGGAAAGGCCTAGTTACGTGAGCTCTCTCCTGCCGAGCTAAGGTGACGTAAGATCTGTGTGGAGGGAACCTTGATGTTCTGGGCAGTGTGGGAGCACTAAGCATACACGTGCACCCTGCGGCCATTGCCCCTGAAAACAGTCTTCCCAAATAGCACTTCCAAGCGCGATGTGACTTTCAGCCACAAGGCGGCCTGGTAAGCTCTCTTCCTTGGAGGGAGGAAAGGCAGCCCCAGAGAGAGCGTTTTCATGCCTCCGGCGCGCAGGCAACGTGGGGCTCTTGAGAGGCCCGACCCATAGTGCTGCCAGCAGGTCATCATTTCCCGAGTCAAGAAAGGCCTAGTCTCGGGAGCTCTCTCCTGCTGAGCAAGCATGACGGAAGGGCTGTGAGGAGGGAGCCTTGATGTTCTGGGCAGTGTGGGAGTCGTAGGCATACACGTGCACCCAGCGGCCATTGGCCCTGTAAACTGACTTCCGAACTAGCACTTCTCAGATCAATGTGACTGTCAGCTTGAAAGCGGCCGAGCAGGCTGTCTTACTTGGAGGGAGGAAAGGCGGCCCCAGATACTGTGTTTGTATGCCTCCTTCGCACAGCAAGTGTGGGGCTCGGCAGACGCGAGTACAAGAGGCCTGCAAACAGGTCCTCACTTCCCGAGCCAGGAAAGGCCTACTTTCGCGAGCTCTCTCCTGCTGAGCAAACGTGACGGAAGGGCTGTGTGGAGGGAGCCTTGATGTTCCCGGGCAGTGTGGGAAGCCTAGCTGTAAACGTGCAGCCAGCGGCGATGGCCCCTGAAAACTGACTTCCCAGGTAGCAATTCCCAGGCCAAGGTGCCTGTCAGATTGAAGGCGGCCGAGCAGGCTGTCATCCTTGGAGGGACGAAAGGAAGCCCCAGAGATTGGGTTTTTACGCCTCACTCGCACAGCAAGTGTGGGGCTCTGCAGACGCCCGTAAAAGAGGACTGCAAACAGGTCCTCACTTCCCGAGCCAAGAAAGGCCTACTTTTGCGAGCTCTCTCCTGAAGAGCTTACGTGACGGAAGAGCTGTGGGGAGGGAGGCTTGATGTTCCCGGGCAGTGTGGGAAGCCTAGCTGTACACGTGCAGCCAGCGGCGATGGCCCCTGCAAACTGACTTCCCAGGTAGCACTTCCCAGCACAATGTGACTGTCAGCTTGAAGGCGGCCGAGCAGGCTGTCTTCCTTGGAGGGAAAAAAGGCAGCCCCAAAGACTGGGTTTTTAGGCCTCTCTATCACAGCAAGTGTGGGGCTCTGCAGACGCCAGTACAAGAAGCCTGCAAACAGGTCCTCACTTCCCCAGCCAAGAAAGGCCCACTTTCGCGAGCTCTCTCCTGCTGAGCAAACGTGACAGAAGGGCTGTGTGGAGGGAACCTTGATGTTCTGGGCAGTGTGGGAGCCCTAGGCATACACGTGCACCCAGCGGCATTGCCCGTGAAAACTGACTTCCCAACTAGCACTTCCCAGCCCGATGTGACTTTCAGGCAGAAGGCGGCCGGGTAGGCTCTCTTCCTTGGAGGGAGGAAAGGCAGCCCCTGAGAGAGCGTTTTCATGCCCCCCGCATGCAGGCATCGTGGGGCTCTTGAGAGGCCCGACCCATAGTGCTGAGAGCAGGTCCTCATTTCCGAGTCAAGAAAGGCATAGTCTCGCGAGCTATCTCCTGCTGAGCAAACGTGACGGAAGGGCTTTGTGGAGGGAACCATGATTTTCTGGGCAGTGTGGGAGCCCTAGGCATACACGTGCACCCAGCGGCCATTGCCCCTGAAAACTGACTTCCCTACTAGCATTTCTCAGGCCAATGTGACTGTCAGCTTGAAGGCGGCCAAGCAGGCTGCCTTCCTTGGAGGGAGGAAAGGCAGCCCCAGATATTGTGTTTGTATGCCTCCCTCGCACAGCAAGTGTGGGGCTCGGCAGACGCGAGTACAAGAGGCCTGCAAACAGGTCCTCACTTCCCGAGCCAGGAAAGGCCTACTTTCGCGAGCTCTCTCCTGCTGAGCAAACGTGACGGAAGGGCTGTGTGGAGGGAGCCTTGGTGTTCCCGGGAAGTGTGGGAGGCCTAGCTGTAAACATGCAGCCGGGGCCATGGCCCCTGCAAACTGACTTCCCAGGTAGCACTTCCCAGCCCAATGTGACTGTCAGCTTGAAGGCGGCCGAGCAGGCTGTCTTCCTTGGAGGGAGGAAAGGCAGCCCCAGAGACTGTGTTTTTATGCCTCCCTCGCACAGCAAGTGTGGGGTTCTACCGACGCCAGTACAAGAGGCCTGCAAACAGGTCCTCACTTCCCGAGCCAGGAAAGGCCTAGTTACGTGAGCTCTCTCCTGCCGAGCTAAGGTGACGTAAGATCTGTGTGGAGGGAACCTTGATGTTCTGGGCAGTGTGGGAGTCCTAGGCATACACGTGCACCCTGCGGCCATTGGCCCTGTAAACTGACTTCCGAACTAGCACTTCTCAGATCAATGTGACTGTCAGCTTGAAAGCGGCCGAGCAGGCTGTCTTACTTGGAGGGAGGAAAGGCAGCCCCAGATACTGTGTTTGTATGCCTCCCTCGCACAGCAAGTGTGGGGCTCGGCAGACGCGAGTACAAGAGTCCTGCAAACAGGTCCTCACTTCCCGAACCAGGAAAGGCCTACTTTCGCGAGCTCTCTCCTGCTGAGCAAACGTGACGGAAGGGCTGTGTGGAGGGAGCCTTGATGTTCCCGGGCAGTGTGGGAAGCATAGCTGTACACGTGCAGCCAGCGGCGATGGCCCCTGCAAACTGACTTCCCAGGTAGCACTTCCCAGCACAATGTGACTGTCAGCTTGAAGGCGGCCGAGCAGGCTGTCTTCCTTGGAGGGAGAAAAGGCAGCCCCAGAGACTGGGTTTTTAGGCCTCGTTCGCACAGCAAGTGTGGGGCGCTGCAGACGCCAGTACAAGAGGCCTGCAAAACAGGTCCTCACTTCCCGAGCCAGGAAAGGCCTAGTCTCGAGAGCTCTCTCCTGCAGAGCTAACGTGACGGAAGAGCTGTTTGGGGGGAGCCTTGATGTTCCCGGGCAGTGTGGGAAGCCTAGCTGTAAACGTGCAGCCAGCGGCCATGGCCCCTGCAAACTTTCTTCCCAGGTAGCACTTCCCAGCACAATGTGACTGTCAGCTTAAAGGCGGCCGAGCAGCCTGTCTTCCTTGCAAGGAGGAAAGGCAGCCCCAAAGACTAGGTTTTTAGGCCTCGCTCGCACAGCAGGTGTTGGGCTCTGCAGATGCCAGTACAAGAGGCCTGCAAACAGGTCCTCACTTCCCGAGCCAAGAACGGCCTAGTTTCGCGATCTCTCTCCTGCCGAGCTAACGTGAGGGAAGAGCTGTGTGGAGGGAACCTTGATGTTCTGGGCAGTGTGGGAGCCCTAGGCATACACGTGCACCCAGCGGCCATTGCCCCTGCAAACTGACTTCCCAGGTAGCACTTCCCACCCCGATGTGACTTTCAGCCAGAAGGCGGCCGGGTAGGCTCTCTTCCTTGGAGGGAGGAAAGGCAGCCCCTGAGAGAGCGTTTTCATGCCCCCCGCATGCAGGCATCGTGGGGCTCTTGAGAGGCCCGACCCATAGTGCTGAGAGCAGGTCCTCATTTCCGAGTCAAGAAAGGCATAGTCTCGCGAGCTCTCTCCTGCTGAGCAAACGTGACGGAAGGGCTGTGTGGAGGGAACCTTGATGTTCTGGGCAGTGTGGGAGCCCTAGGCATACACGTGCTCCCAGCGGCCATTGCCCCTGAAAACTGACTTCCCTACTAGCATTTCTCAGGCCAATGTGACTGTCAGCTTGAAGGCGGCCAAGCAGGCTGCCTTCCTTGGAGGGAGGAAAGGCAGCCCCAGAGAGAACGTTTTCATGCCTCCCGCGCGCTGGCAACATGGGGCTCTTGAGTTGCCCGACCCATAGGGATTCCAGCAGGGCCTCACTTCCCGAGCCAAGAAAGGCCTAGTCTCGCGAGCTCTCTCCTGCAGAACAAACTTGTTGGAAGAGCTGTGTGGAGGGAGCCTTGTTGTTCCCGGGAAGTGTGGGAGGCCTAGCTGTAAACATGCAGCCGGGGCCATGGCCCCTGCAAACTGACTTCCCAGGTAGCACTTCCCAGCCCAATGTGACTGTCAGCTTGAAGGCGGCCGAGCAGGTTGTCTTCCTTGGAGGGAGGAAAGGCAGCCCCAGAGACTGTGTTTTTATGCCTCCCTCGCACAGCAAGTGTGGGGCTCTGCCGACGCCAGTACAAGAGGCCTACAAACAGGTCCTCACTTTCCAAACCAAGAAAGGCCTAGTTTCCCGATCTCTCTCCTGGAGAGCTAACGTGACGGAAGAGCTGTGTGGATGGAACCTTGATGTTCTGGGCAGTGTGGGAGCCCTAGGCATACACGTGCACCCAGCGTCCTTTGGCCCTGAAAAATGACTTCCCAAATAGCACTTCTCAGACCAATGTGACTGTCAGCTTGAAGGCGGCCGAGCAGGATGTCTTCCTTGGAGGGTGGAATGGCAGCCCCAGAGAGAGTGTTTTCATGCCTTCAGCGCGCAGGTAACGTGGGGCTCTTGAGAGGCACGACCCGTAGGGCTGCGAGCAGGGCCTCACTTCCCGAGTCAAGAAAGGCCTAGTCTCGCGAGTTCTCTCCTGCAGAGCAAACGTGACGGAAGAGCTGTGTGGAGGGAGCCTTGATGTTCCCGGGCAGTGTGGGAGGCCTAGCTGTAAACGTGCTGCCAGCGACCATGGTCCCTGAAAACTGACTTCCCAACTAACACTTCCCAGCCCAAGGTGACTGTCAGCTTGAAGGCGGCCGAGCAGACGGTCTACCTTGGACGGAGAAAAGGCAGCCCCAGAGACTGGGTTTTTAGGCCTCGTTCGCACAGCAAGTGTGGGGCGCTGCAGACGCCAGTACAAGAGGCCTGCAAACAGGTCCTCACTTCCCGAGCCAAGAAAGGCCTAGTTTCGCGATCTCTCTCCTGCAGAGCTAACGTGAGGGAAGAGCTGTGTGGAGGGAACCTTGATGTTCTGGGCAGTGTGGGAGCCCTAGGCATACACGTGCACCCAGCGGCCATTGCCCCTGCAAACTGACTTCCCAGGTAGCACTTCCCAGCACAATGTGACTTTCAGCTTGAAGGCGGCAAAGCAGGCGGTGTTCCTTGGAGGGAGGAAAGGCAGAACCAGAGACTGTGTTTTTAGGCCTCCCTCGCACAGCAAGTGTTGGGCTCTGCAGACGCCCGTACAAGAGGACTGCAACCAGGTCCTCACTTCCCGAGCCAAGAAAGGCCTACTTTCGTGAGCTCTTTACTGCAGAGCTAACGTGAGGGAAGAGCTGTGTGGAGGGAACCTTGATGTTCTGGGCAGTGTGGGAGCCCCAGGCATACACGTGCACCCAGCGGCCATTGCCCGTGAAAACTGACTTCCCAACTAGCAATTCCCAGCCCGATGTGACTTTCAGCCAGAAGGAGGACGGGTAGGCTCTCTTCCTTGGAGGGAGTAATGGCATCCCCAGAGAGAGTGTTTTCATGCCTTCAGCGTGCAGGCAACGTGGTGCTCTTGAGAGGCCCGACCCATAGGGCTGCGAGCAGGGCCTCACTTCCCGAGTCAAGAAAGGCCTAGTCTCGCGAGCTCCCTCCTGCAGAGCACACGTGACGGAAGAGCTGTGTGGAGGGAGCCTTGATGTTCCCGGGCAGTGTGGGAGGCCTAGCTGTAAACGTGCTGCCAGCGACCATGGTCCCTGAAAACGGACTTCCCAACTAACACTTCCCAGCCCAAGGTGACTGTCAGCTTGAAGGCGGCCGAGCAGACGGTCTTCCTTGGACGGAGAAAAGGCAGCCCCAGAGACTGGGTTTTTAGGCCTCGTTCGCACAGCAAGTGTGGGGCGCTGCAGACGCCAGTACAAGAGGCCTGCAAACAGGTCCTCACTTCCCGAGCCAAGAAAGGCCTAGTTTCGCGATCTCTCTCCTGCAGAGCTAACGTGAGGGAAGAGCTGTGTGGAGGGAACCTTGATGTTCTGGGCAGTGTGGGAGCCCTAGGCATACACGTGCACCCAGCGGCCATTGCCCCTGCAAACTGACTTCCCAGGTAGCACTTCCCAGCACAATGTGACTTTCAGCTTGAAGGCGGCAAAGCAGGCGGTGTTCCTTGGAGGGAGGAAAGGCAGAACCAGAGACTGTGTTTTTAGGCCTCCCTCGCACAGCAAGTGTTGGGCTCTGCAGACGCCCGTACAAGAGGACTGCAACCAGGTCCTCACTTCCCGAGCCAAGAAAGGCCTACTTTTGCGAGCTCTCTCCTGCAGAGCTTACGTGACGGAAGAGCTGTGGGGAGGGAGGCTTGATGTTCTTGGGCAGTGTGGGAAGCCTAGCTGTAAACGTGCTGCCAGCGACCATGGTCCCTGAAAACGGACTTCCCAACTAACACTTCCCAGCCCAAGGTGACTGTCAGCTTGAAGGCGGCCGAGCAGACGGTCTTCCTTGGACGGAGAAAATGCAGCCCCAGAGACTGGGTTTTTAGGCCTCGTTCGCACAGCAAGTGTGGGGCTCTGCAGACGCCAGTACAAGAGGACTGCAAACAGGTCCTCACTTCCCGAGCCAAGAAAGGCCTACTTTTGCGAGCTCTCTCCTGCTGAGCAAACGTGACAGAAGGGCTGTGTGGAGGGAACCTTGATGTTCTGGGCAGTGTGGGAGCCCTAGGCATACACGTGCACCCAGCGGCCATTGCCCGTGAAAACTGACTTCCCAACTAGCACTTCCCAGCCCGATGTGACTTTCAGCCAGAAGGCTGCCGGGTAGGCTCTCTTCCTTGGAGGGAGGAAAGGCAGCCCCTGAGAGAGCGTTTTCATGCCCCCCTCATGCAGGCATCGTGGGGCTCTTGAGAGGCCCGACCCATAGTGCTGAGAGCAGGTCCTCATTTCCGAGTCAAGAAAGGCATAGTCTCGCGAGCTCTCTCCTGCTGAGCAAACGTGACGGAAGGGCTGTGTGGAGGGAACCTTGATGTTCTGGGCAGTGTGGGAGCCCTAGGCATACACGTGCACCCAGCGGCCATTGCCCCTGAAAACTGACTTCCCTACTAGCATTTCTCAGGCCAATGTGACTGTCAGCTTGAAGGCGGCCAAGCAGGCTGCCTTCCTTGGAGGGAGGAAAGGCAGCCCCAGATATTGTGTTTGTATGCCTCCCTCGCACAGCAAGTGTGGGGCTCGGCAGACGCGAGTACAAGAGGCCTGCAAACAGGTCCTCACTTCCCGAGCCAGGAAAGGCCTACTTTCGCGAGCTCTCTCCTGCTGAGCAAACGTGACGGAAGGGCTGTGTGGAGGGAGCCTTGGTGTTCCCGGGAAGTGTGGGAGGCCTAGCTGTAAACATGCAGCCGGGGCCATGGCCCCTGCAAACTGACTTCCCAGGTAGCACTTCCCAGCCCAATGTGACTGTCAGCTTGAAGGCGGCCGAGCAGGCTGTCTTCCTTGGAGGGAGGAAAGGCAGCCCCAGAGACTGTGTTTTTATGCCTCCCTCGCACAGCAAGTGTGGGGTTCTACCGACGCCAGTACAAGAGGCCTGCAAACAGGTCCTCACTTCCCGAGCCAGGAAAGGCCTAGTTACGTGAGCTCTCTCCTGCCGAGCTAAGGTGACGTAAGATCTGTGTGGAGGGAACCTTGATGTTCTCGGCAGTGTGGGAGCACTAAGCATACACGTGCACCCTGCGGCCATTGCCCCTGAAAACAGTCTTCCCAAATAGCACTTCCAAGCGCGATGTGACTTTCAGCCACAAGGCGGCCTGGTAAGCTCTCTTCCTTGGAGGGAGGAAAGGCAGCCCCAGAGAGAGCGTTTTCATGCCTCCGGCGCGCAGGCAACGTGGGGCTCTTGAGAGGCCCGACCCAGAGTGCTGCCAGCAGGTCATCATTTCCCGAGTCAAGAAAGGCCTAGTCTCGGGAGCTCTCTCCTGCTGAGCAAGCATGACGGAAGGGCTGTGAGGAGGGAGCCTTGATGTTCTGGGCAGTGTGGGAGTCGTAGGCATACACGTGCACCCAGCGGCCATTGGCCCTGTAAACTGACTTCCGAACTAGCACTTCTCAGATCAATGTGACTGTCAGCTTGAAAGCGGCCGAGCAGGCTGTCTTACTTGGAGGGAGGAAAGGCGGCCCCAGATACTGTGTTTGTATGCCTCCCTCGCACAGCAAGTGTGGGGCTCGGCAGACGCGAGTACAAGAGGCCTGCAAACAGGTCCTCACTTCCCGAGCCAGGAAAGGCCTACTTTCGCGAGCTCTCTCCTGCTGAGCAAACGTGACGGAAGGGCTGTGTGGAGGGAGCCTTGATGTTCCCGGGCAGTGTGGGAAGCCTAGCTGTAAACGTGCAGCCAGCGGCGATGGCCCCTGAAAACTGACTTCCCAGGTAGCAATTCCCAGCCCAAGGTGCCTGTCAGATTGAAGGCGGCCGAGCAGGCTGTCATCCTTGGAGGGAGGAAAGGAAGCCCCAGAGATTGGGTTTTTACGCCTCACTCGCACAGCAAGTGTGGGGCTCTGCAGACGCCCGTAAAAGAGGACTGCAAACAGGTCCTCACTTCCCGAGCCAAGAAAGGCCTACTTTTGCGAGCTCTCTCCTGAAGAGCTTACGTGACGGAAGAGCTGTGGGGAGGGAGGCTTGATGTTCCCGGGCAGTGTGGGAAGCCTAGCTGTACACGTGCAGCCAGCGGCGATGGCCCCTGCAAACTGACTTCCCAGGTAGCACTTCCCAGCACAATGTGACTGTCAGCTTGAAGGCGGCCGAGCAGGCTGTCTTCCTTGGAGGGAAAAAAGGCAGCCCCAAAGACTGGGTTTTTAGGCCTCTCTATCACAGCAAGTGTGGGGCTCTGCAGACGCCAGTACAAGAAGCCTGCAAACAGGTCCTCACTTCCCCAGCCAAGAAAGGCCCACTTTCGCGAGCTCTCTCCTGCTGAGCAAACGTGACAGAAGGGCTGTGTGGAGGGAACCTTGATGTTCTGGGCAGTGTGGGAGCCCTAGGCATACACGTGCACCCAGCGGCATTGCCCGTGAAAACTGACTTCCCAACTAGCACTTCCCAGCCCGATGTGACTTTCAGGCAGAAGGCGGCCGGGTAGGCTCTCTTCCTTGGAGGGAGGAAAGGCAGCCCCTGAGAGAGCGTTTTCATGCCCCCCGCATGCAGGCATCGTGGGGCTCTTGAGAGGCCCGACCCATAGTGCTGAGAGCAGGTCCTCATTTCCGAGTCAAGAAAGGCATAGTCTCGCGAGCTCTCTCCTGCTGAGCAAACGTGACGGAAGGGCTTTGTGGAGGGAACCTTGATTTTCTGGGCAGTGTGGGAGCCCTAGGCATACACGTGCACCCAGCGGCCATTGCCCCTGAAAACTGACTTCCCTACTAGCATTTCTCAGGCCAATGTGACTGTCAGCTTGAAGGCGGCCAAGCAGGCTGCCTTCCTTGGAGGGAGGAAAGGCAGCCCCAGATATTGTGTTTGTATGCCTCCCTCGCACAGCAAGTGTGGGGCTCGGCAGACGCGAGTACAAGAGGCCTGCAAACAGGTCCTCACTTCCCGAGCCAGGAAAGGCCTACTTTCGCGAGCTCTCTCCTGCTGAGCAAACGTGACGGAAGGGCTGTGTGGAGGGAGCCTTGGTGTTCCCGGGAAGTGTGGGAGGCCTAGCTGTAAACATGCAGCCGGGGCCATGGCCCCTGCAAACTGACTTCCCAGGTAGCACTTCCCAGCCCAATGTGACTGTCAGCTTGAAGGCGGCCGAGCAGGCTGTCTTCCTTGGAGGGAGGAAAGGCAGCCCCAGAGACTGTGTTTTTATGCCTCCCTCGCACAGCAAGTGTGGGGTTCTACCGACGCCAGTACAAGAGGCCTGCAAACAGGTCCTCACTTCCCGAGCCAGGAAAGGCCTAGTTACGTGAGCTCTCTCCTGCCGAGCTAAGGTGACGTAAGATCTGTGTGGAGGGAACCTTGATGTTCTGGGCAGTGTGGGAGTCCTAGGCATACACGTGCACCCTGCGGCCATTGGCCCTGTAAACTGACTTCCGAACTAGCACTTCTCAGATCAATGTGACTGTCAGCTTGAAAGCGGCCGAGCAGGCTGTCTTACTTGGAGGGAGGAAAGGCAGCCCCAGATACTGTGTTTGTATGCCTCCCTCGCACAGCAAGTGTGGGGCTCGGCAGACGCGAGTACAAGAGGCCTGCAAACAGGTCCTCACTTCCCGAACCAGGAAAGGCCTACTTTCGCGAGCTCTCTCCTGCTGAGCAAACGTGACGGAAGGGCTGTGTGGAGGGAGCCTTGATGTTCCCGGGCAGTGTGGGAAGCATAGCTGTACACGTGCAGCCAGCGGCGATGGCCCCTGCAAACTGACTTCCCAGGTAGCACTTCCCAGCACAATGTGACTGTCAGCTTGAAGGCGGCCGAGCAGGCTGTCTTCCTTGGAGGGAGAAAAGGCAGCCCCAGAGACTGGGTTTTTAGGCCTCGTTCGCACAGCAAGTGTGGGGCGCTGCAGACGCCAGTACAAGAGGCCTGCAAAACAGGTCCTCACTTCCCGAGCCAGGAAAGGCCTAGTCTCGAGAGCTCTCTCCTGCAGAGCTAACGTGACGGAAGAGCTGTTTGGGGGGAGCCTTGATGTTCCCGGGCAGTGTGGGAAGCCTAGCTGTAAACGTGCAGCCAGCGGCCATGGCCCCTGCAAACTTTCTTCCCAGGTAGCACTTCCCAGCACAATGTGACTGTCAGCTTAAAGGCGGCCGAGCAGCCTGTCTTCCTTGCAAGGAGGAAAGGCAGCCCCAAAGACTAGGTTTTTAGGCCTCGCTCGCACAGCAGGTGTTGGGCTCTGCAGATGCCAGTACAAGAGGCCTGCAAACAGGTCCTCACTTCCCGAGCCAAGAACGGCCTAGTTTCGCGATCTCTCTCCTGCCGAGCTAACGTGAGGGAAGAGCTGTGTGGAGGGAACCTTGATGTTCTGGGCAGTGTGGGAGCCCTAGGCATACACGTGCACCCAGCGGCCATTGCCCCTGCAAACTGACTTCCCAGGTAGCACTTCCCAGCCCGATGTGACTTTCAGCCAGAAGGCGGCCGGGTAGGCTCTCTTCCTTGGAGGGAGGAAAGGCAGCCCCTGAGAGAGCGTTTTCATGCCCCCCGCATGCAGGCATCGTGGGGCTCTTGAGAGGCCCGACCCATAGTGCTGAGAGCAGGTCCTCATTTCCGAGTCAAGAAAGGCATAGTCTCGCGAGCTCTCTCCTGCTGAGCAAACGTGACGGAAGGGCTGTGTGGAGGGAACCTTGATGTTCTGGGCAGTGTGGGAGCCCTAGGCATACACGTGCACCCAGCGGCCATTGCCCCTGAAAACTGACTTCCCTACTAGCATTTCTCAGGCCAATGTGACTGTCAGCTTGAAGGCGGCCAAGCAGGCTGCCTTCCTTGGAGGGAGGAAAGGCAGCCCCAGAGAGAACGTTTTCATGCCTCCCGCGCTCTGGCAACATGGGGCTCTTGAGTTGCCCGACCCATAGGGATTCCAGCAGGGCCTCACTTCCCGAGCCAAGAAAGGCCTAGTCTCGCGAGCTCTCTCCTGCAGAACAAACTTGTTGGAAGAGCTGTGTGGAGGGAGCCTTGTTGTTCCCGGGAAGTGTGGGAGGCCTAGCTGTAAACATGCAGCCGGGGCCATGGCCCCTGCAAACTGACTTCCCAGGTAGCACTTCCCAGCCCAATGTGACTGTCAGCTTGAAGGCGGCCGAGCAGGTTGTCTTCCTTGGAGGGAGGAAAGGCAGCCCCAGAGACTGTGTTTTTATGCCTCCCTCGCACAGCAAGTGTGGGGCTCTGCCGACGCCAGTACAAGAGGCCTACAAACAGGTCCTCACTTTCCAAACCAAGAAAGGCCTAGTTTCCCGATCTCTCTCCTGGAGAGCTAATGTGACGGAAGAGCTGTGTGGATGGAACCTTGATGTTCTGGGCAGTGTGGGAGCCCTAGGCATACACGTGCACCCAGCGTCCTTTGGCCCTGAAAAATGACTTCCCAAATAGCACTTCTCAGACCAATGTGACTGTCAGCTTGAAGGCGGCCGAGCAGGATGTCTTCCTTGGAGGGTGGAATGGCAGCCCCAGAGAGAGTGTTTTCATGCCTTCAGCGCGCAGGTAACGTGGGGCTCTTGAGAGGCACGACCCGTAGGGCTGCGAGCAGGGCCTCACTTCCCGAGTCAAGAAAGGCCTAGTCTCGCGAGTTCTCTCCTGCAGAGCAAACGTGACGGAAGAGCTGTGTGGAGGGAGCCTTGATGTTCCCGGGCAGTGTGGGAGGCCTAGCTGTAAACGTGCTGCCAGCGACCATGGTCCCTGAAAACTGACTTCCCAACTAACACTTCCCAGCCCAAGGTGACTGTCAGCTTGAAGGCGGCCGAGCAGACGGTCTACCTTGGACGGAGAAAAGGCAGCCCCAGAGACTGGGTTTTTAGGCCTCGTTCGCACAGCAAGTGTGGGGCGCTGCAGACGCCAGTACAAGAGGCCTGCAAACAGGTCCTCACTTCCCGAGCCAAGAAAGGCCTAGTTTCGCGATCTCTCTCCTGCAGAGCTAACGTGAGGGAAGAGCTGTGTGGAGGGAACCTTGATGTTCTGGGCAGTGTGGGAGCCCTAGGCATACACGTGCACCCAGCGGCCATTGCCCCTGCAAACTGACTTCCCAGGTAGCACTTCCCAGCACAATGTGACTTTCAGCTTGAAGGCGGCAAAGCAGGCGGTGTTCCTTGGAGGGAGGAAAGGCAGAACCAGAGACTGTGTTTTTAGGCCTCCCTCGCACAGCAAGTGTTGGGCTCTGCAGACGCCCGTACAAGAGGACTGCAACCAGGTCCTCACTTCCCGAGCCAAGAAAGGCCTACTTTCGTGAGCTCTTTACTGCAGAGCTAACGTGAGGGAAGAGCTGTGTGGAGGGAACCTTGATGTTCTGGGCAGTGTGGGAGCCCCAGGCATACACGTGCACCCAGCGGCCATTGCCCGTGAAAACTGACTTCCCAACTAGCAATTCCCAGCCCGATGTGACTTTCAGCCAGAAGGAGGACGGGTAGGCTCTCTTCCTTGGAGGGAGTAATGGCATCCCCAGAGAGAGTGTTTTCATGCCTTCAGCGTGCAGGCAACGTGGTGCTCTTGAGAGGCCCGACCCATAGGGCTGCGAGCAGGGCCTCACTTCCCGAGTCAAGAAAGGCCTAGTCTCGCGAGCTCCCTCCTGCAGAGCACACGTGACGGAAGAGCTGTGTGGAGGGAGCCTTGATGTTCCCGGGCAGTGTGGGAGGCCTAGCTGTAAACGTGCTGCCAGCGACCATGGTCCCTGAAAACGGACTTCCCAACTAACACTTCCCAGCCCAAGGTGACTGTCAGCTTGAAGGCGGCCGAGCAGACGGTCTTCCTTGGACGGAGAAAAGGCAGCCCCAGAGACTGGGTTTTTAGGCCTCGTTCGCACAGCAAGTGTGGGGCGCTGCAGACGCCAGTACAAGAGGCCTGCAAACAGGTCCTCACTTCCCGAGCCAAGAAAGGCCTAGTTTCGCGATCTCTCTCCTGCAGAGCTAACGTGAGGGAAGAGCTGTGTGGAGGGAACCTTGATGTTCTGGGCAGTGTGGGAGCCCTAGGCATACACGTGCACCCAGCGGCCATTGCCCCTGCAAACTGACTTCCCAGGTAGCACTTCCCAGCACAATGTGACTTTCAGCTTGAAGGCGGCAAAGCAGGCGGTGTTCCTTGGAGGGAGGAAAGGCAGAACCAGAGACTGTGTTTTTAGGCCTCCCTCGCACAGCAAGTGTTGGGCTCTGCAGACGCCCGTACAAGAGGACTGCAACCAGGTCCTCACTTCCCGAGCCAAGAAAGGCCTACTTTTGCGAGCTCTCTCCTGCAGAGCTTACGTGACGGAAGAGCTGTGGGGAGGGAGGCTTGATGTTCTTGGGCAGTGTGGGAAGCCTAGCTGTAAACGTGCTGCCAGCGACCATGGTCCCTGAAAACGGACTTCCCAACTAACACTTCCCAGCCCAAGGTGACTGTCAGCTTGAAGGCGGCCGAGCAGACGGTCTTCCTTGGACGGAGAAAATGCAGCCCCAGAGACTGGGTTTTTAGGCCTCGTTCGCACAGCAAGTGTGGGGCTCTGCAGACGCCAGTACAAGAGGACTGCAAACAGGTCCTCACTTCCCGAGCCAAGAAAGGCCTACTTTTGCGAGCTCTCTCCTGCTGAGCAAACGTGACAGAAGGGCTGTGTGGAGGGAACCTTGATGTTCTGGGCAGTGTGGGAGCCCTAGGCATACACGTGCACCCAGCGGCCATTGCCCGTGAAAACTGACTTCCCAACTAGCACTTCCCAGCCCGATGTGACTTTCAGCCAGAAGGCTGCCGGGTAGGCTCTCTTCCTTGGAGGGAGGAAAGGCAGCCCCTGAGAGAGCGTTTTCATGCCCCCCTCATGCAGGCATCGTGGGGCTCTTGAGAGGCCCGACCCATAGTGCTGAGAGCAGGTCCTCATTTCCGAGTCAAGAAAGGCATAGTCTCGCGAGCTCTCTCCTGCTGAGCAAACGTGACGGAAGGGCTGTGTGGAGGGAACCTTGATGTTCTGGGCAGTGTGGGAGCCCTAGGCATACACGTGCACCCAGCGGCCATTGCCCCTGAAAACTGACTTCCCTACTAGCATTTCTCAGGCCAATGTGACTGTCAGCTTGAAGGCGGCCAAGCAGGCTGCCTTCCTTGGAGGGAGGAAAGGCAGCCCCAGATATTGTGTTTGTATGCCTCCCTCGCACAGCAAGTGTGGGGCTCGGCAGACGCGAGTACAAGAGGCCTGCAAACAGGTCCTCACTTCCCGAGCCAGGAAAGGCCTACTTTCGCGAGCTCTCTCCTGCTGAGCAAACGTGACGGAAGGGCTGTGTGGAGGGAGCCTTGGTGTTCCCGGGAAGTGTGGGAGGCCTAGCTGTAAACATGCAGCCGGGGCCATGGCCCCTGCAAACTGACTTCCCAGGTAGCACTTCCCAGCCCAATGTGACTGTCAGCTTGAAGGCGGCCGAGCAGGCTGTCTTCCTTGGAGGGAGGAAAGGCAGCCCCAGAGACTGTGTTTTTATGCCTCCCTCGCACAGCAAGTGTGGGGTTCTACCGACGCCAGTACAAGAGGCCTGCAAACAGGTCCTCACTTCCCGAGCCAGGAAAGGCCTAGTTACGTGAGCTCTCTCCTGCCGAGCTAAGGTGACGTAAGATCTGTGTGGAGGGAACCTTGATGTTCTCGGCAGTGTGGGAGCACTAAGCATACACGTGCACCCTGCGGCCATTGCCCCTGAAAACAGTCTTCCCAAATAGCACTTCCAAGCGCGATGTGACTTTCAGCCACAAGGCGGCCTGGTAAGCTCTCTTCCTTGGAGGGAGGAAAGGCAGCCCCAGAGAGAGCGTTTTCATGCCTCCGGCGCGCAGGCAACGTGGGGCTCTTGAGAGGCCCGACCCATAGTGCTGCCAGCAGGTCATCATTTCCCGAGTCAAGAAAGGCCTAGTCTCGGGAGCTCTCTCCTGCTGAGCAAGCATGACGGAAGGGCTGTGAGGAGGGAGCCTTGATGTTCTGGGCAGTGTGGGAGTCGTAGGCATACACGTGCACCCAGCGGCCATTGGCCCTGTAAACTGACTTCCGAACTAGCACTTCTCAGATCAATGTGACTGTCAGCTTGAAAGCGGCCGAGCAGGCTGTCTTACTTGGAGGGAGGAAAGGCGGCCCCAGATACTGTGTTTGTATGCCTCCCTCGCACAGCAAGTGTGGGGCTCGGCAGACGCGAGTACAAGAGGCCTGCAAACAGGTCCTCACTTCCCGAGCCAGGAAAGGCCTACTTTCGCGAGCTCTCTCCTGCTGAGCAAACGTGACGGAAGGGCTGTGTGGAGGGAGCCTTGATGTTCCCGGGCAGTGTGGGAAGCCTAGCTGTAAACGTGCAGCCAGCGGCGATGTCCCCTGAAAACTGACTTCCCAGGTAGCAATTCCCAGCCCAAGGTGCCTGTCAATTTGAAGGCGGCCGAGCAGGCTGTCATCCTTGGAGGGAGGAAAGGAAGCCCCAGAGATTGGGTTTTTACGCCTCGCTCGCACAGCAAGTGTGGGGCTCTGCAGACGCCCGTAAAAGAGGACAGCAAACAGGTCCTCACTTCCCGAGCCAAGAAAGGCCTACTTTTGCGAGCTCTCTCTTGAAGAGCTTACGTGACGGAAGAGCTGTGGGGAGGGAGGCTTGATGTTCCCGGGCAGTGTGGGAAGCCTAGCTGTACACGTGCAGCCAGCGGCGATGGCCCCTGCAAACTGACTTCCCAGGTAGCACTTCCCAGCACAATGTGACTGTCAGCTTGAAGGCGGCCGAGCAGGCTGTCTTCCTTGGAGGGAGAAAAGGCAGCCCCAAAGACTGGGTTTTTAGGCCTCTCTCGCACAGCAAGTGTGGGGCTCTGCAGACGCCAGTACAAGAAGCCTGCAAACAGGTCCTCACTTCCCCAGCCAAGAAAGGCCCACTTTCGCGAGCTCTCTCCTGCTGAGCAAACGTGACAGAAGGGCTGTGTGGAGGGAACCTTGATGTTCTGGGCAGTGTGGGAGCCCTAGGCATACACGTGCACCCAGCGACATTGCCCGTGAAAACTGACTTCCCAACTAGCACTTCCCAGCCCGATGTGACTTTCAGGCAGAAGGCGGCCGGGTAGGCTCTCTTCCTTGGAGGGAGGAAAGGCAGCCCCTGAGAGAGCGTTTTCATGCCCCCCGCATGCAGGCATCGTGGGGCTCTTGAGAGGCCCGACCCATAGTGCTGAGAGCAGGTCCTCATTTCCGAGTCAAGAAAGGCATAGTCTCGCGAGCTCTCTCCTGCTGAGCAAACGTGACGGAAGGGCTTTGTGGAGGGAACCTTGATGTTCTGGGCAGTGTGGGAGCCCTAGGCATACACGTGCACCCAGCGGCCATTGCCCCTGAAAACTGACTTCCCTACTAGCATTTCTCAGGCCAATGTGACTGTCAGCTTGAAGGCGGCCAAGCAGGCTGCCTTCCTTGGAGGGAGGAAAGGCAGCCCCAGATATTGTGTTTGTATGCCTCCCTCGCACAGCAAGTGTGGGGCTTGGCAGACACGAGTACAAGAGGCCTGCAAACAGGTCCTCACTTCCCGAGCCAGGAAAGGCCTACTTTCGCGAGCTCTCTCCTGCTGAGCAAACGTGACGGAAGGGCTGTGTGGAGGGAGCCTTGGTGTTCCCGGGAAGTGTGGGAGGCCTAGCTGTAAACATGCAGCCGGGGCCATGGCCCCTGCAAACTGACTTCCCAGGTAGCACTTCCCAGCCCAATGTGACTGTCAGCTTGAAGGCGGCCGAGCAGGCTGTCTTCCTTGGAGGGAGGAAAGGCAGCCCCAGAGACTGTGTTTTTATGCCTCCCTCGCACAGCAAGTGTGGGGTTCTACCGACGCCAGTACAAGAGGCCTGCAAACAGGTCCTCACTTCCCGAGCCAGGAAAGGCCTAGTTACGTGAGTTCTCTCCTGCCGAGCTAAGGTGACGTAAGATCTGTGTGGAGGGAACCTTGATGTTCTGGGCAGTGTGGGAGTCCTAGGCATACACGTGCACCCTGCGGCCATTGGCCCTGTAAACTGACTTCCGAACTAGCACTTCTCAGATCAATGTGACTGTCAGCTTGAAAGCGGCCGAGCAGGCTGTCTTACTTGGAGGGAGGAAAGGCAGCCCCAGATACTGTGTTTGTATGCCTCCCTCGCACAGCAAGTGTGGGGCTCGGCAGACGCGAGTACAAGAGGCCTGCAAACAGGTCCTCACTTCCCGAGCCAGGAAAGGCCTACTTTCGCGAGCTCTCTCCTGCTGAGGAAACGTGACGGAAGGGCTGTGTGGAGGGAGCCTTGATGTTCCCGGGCAGTGTGGGAAGCATAGCTGTACACGTGCAGCCAGCGGCGATGGCCCCTGCAAACTGACTTCCCAGGTAGCACTTCCCAGCACAATGTGACTGTCAGCTTGAAGGCGGCCGAGCAGGCTGTCTTCCTTGGAGGGAGAAAAGGCAGCCCCAGAGACTGGGTTTTTAGGCCTCGTTCGCACAGCAAGTGTGGGGCGCTGCAGACGCCAGTACAAGAGGCCTGCAAAACAGGTCCTCACTTCCCGAGCCAGGAAAGGCCTAGTCTCGAGAGCTCTCTCCTGCAGAGCTAACGTGACGGAAGAGCTGTTTGGGGGGAGCCTTGATGTTCCCGGGCAGTGTGGGAAGCCTAGCTGTAAACGTGCAGCCAGCGGCCATGGCCCCTGCAAACTTTCTTCCCAGGTAGCACTTCCCAGCACAATGTGACTGTCAGCTTAAAGGCGGCCGAGCAGCCTGTCTTCCTTGGAGGGAGGAAAGGCAGCCCCAAAGACTAGGTTTTTAGGCCTCGCTCGCACAGCAGGTGTTGGGCTCTGCAGATGCCAGTACAAGAGGCCTGCAAACAGGTCCTCACTTCCCGAGCCAAGAAAGGCCTAGTTTCGCGATCTCTCTCCTGCAGAGCTAACGTGAGGGAAGAGCTGTGTGGAGGGAACCTTGATGTTCTGGGCAGTGTGGGAGCCCTAGGCATACACGTGCACCCAGCGGCCATTGCCCCTGCAAACTGACTTCCCAGGTAGCACTTCCCAGCACAATGTGACTTTCAGCTTGAAGGTGGCAAAGCAGGCGGTGTTCCTTGGAGGGAGGAAAGGCAGACCCACAGACTGTGTTTTTAGGCCTCCCTCGCACAGCAAGTGTTGGGCTCTGCAGACGCCCGAACAAGAGGACTGCAAACAGGTCCTCACTTCCCGAGCCAAGAAAGGCCTAGTTTCGTGAGCTCTTTACTGCAGAGCTAACGTGAGGGAAGAGCTGTGTGGAGGGAACCTTGATGTTCTCGGCAGTGTGGGAGCACTAAGCATACACATGCACCCTGCGGCCATTGCCCCTGAAAACAGTCTTCCCAAATAGCACTTCCAAGCGCGATGTGACTTTCAGCCACAAGGCGGCCTGGTAGGCTCTCTTCCTTTGAGGGAGGAAAGGCAGCCCCAGAGAGAGCGTTTTCATGCCTCCGGCGCGCAGGCAACGTGGGGCTCTTGAGAGGCCCGACCCATAGTGCTGCCAGCAGGTCATCATTTCCCGAGTCAAGAAAGGCCTAGTCTCGGGAGCTCTCTCCTGCTGAGCAAGCGTGACGGAAGGGCTGTGAGGAGGGAGCCTTGATGTTCCCGGGCAGTGTGGGAGGCCTAGCTGTAAACGTGCAGCCAGCAGCAATGGCCCCTTAAAACTGACTTCGCAAATAGCACTTCCCAGCCCAAGGTGACTGTCAGCTTGAAGGCGGCCAAGCAGGCGGTCTTCCATGGAGGGAGGAAAGGCAGGCCCAGAGATTGGGTTTTTAGGCCTCGCTCGCACAGCAAGTGTGGGGCTCTGCAGACGCCCATACAAGAGGCCTGCAAACAGGTCCTCACTTCCCGAGTCAAGAAAGGCCTACTTTCGCGAGCTCTCTCCTGCTGAGCAAGCGTGACGGAAGGGCTGTGTGGAGGGAGCGTTGATGTTCTGGGCAGTGTGGGAGTCCTAGGCTTACACGTGCACCAAGCGGCCATTGGCCCTGTAAACTGACTTCCGAACTAGCACTTCTCAGATCAATGTGACTGTCAGCTTGAAAGCGGCCGAGCAGGCTGTCTTACTTGGAGGGAGGAAAGGCAGCCCCAGATACTGTGTTTGTATGCCTCCCTCGCACAGCAAGTGTGGGGCTCGGCAGACGCGAGTACAAGAGGCCTGCAAACAGGTCCTCACTTCACGAGCCAGGAAAGGCCTACTTTCGCGAGCTCTCTCCTTGCTGAGCAAACGTGACGGAAGGGCTGTGTGGAGGGAGCCTTGATGTTCCCGGGCAGTGTGGGAAGCCTAGCTGTAAACGTGCAGCCAGCGGCGATGGCCCCTGAAAACTGACTTCCCAGGTAGCACTTCCCAGCACAATGTGACTTTCAGCTTGAAGGCGGCAAAGCAGGCGGTGTTCCTTGGAGGGAGGAAAGGCAGACCCACAGACTGTGTTTTTAGGCCTCCCTCGCACAGCAAGTGTTGGGCTCTGCAGACGCCCGAACAAGAGGACTGCAAACATGTCCTCACTTCCCCAGCCAAGAAAGGCCCACTTTCGCGAGCTCTCTCCTGCTGAGCAAACGTGACAGAAGGGCTGTGTGGAGGGAACCTTGATGTTCTGGGCAGTGTGGGAGCCCTAGGCATACACGTGCACCCAGCGGCCATTGCCCGTGAAAACTGACTTCCCAACTAGCACTTCCCAGCCCTATGTGACTTTCAGCCAGAAGGCGGCCGGGTAGGCTCTCTTCCTTGGAGGGACGAAAGGCAGCCCCTGAGAGAGCGTTTTCATGCCCCCCGCATGCAGGCATCGTGGGGCTCTTGAGAGGCCCGACCCATAGTGCTGAGAGCAGGTCCTCATTTCCGAGTCAAGAAAGGCATAGTCTCGCGAGCTCTCTCCTGCTGAGCAAACGTGACGGAAGGGCTGTGTGGAGGGAACCTTGATGTTCTGGGCAGTGTGGGAGCCCTAGGCATACACGTGCACCCAGCGGCCATTGCCCCTGAAAACTGACTTCCCTACTAGCATTTCTCAGGCCAATGTGACTGTCAGCTTCAAGGCGGCCAAGCAGGCTGCCTTCCTTGGAGGGAGGAAAGGCAGCCCCAGAGAGAGCGTTTTCATGCCTCCGGCGCGCAGGCAACGTGGGGCTCTTGAGAGGCCCGACCCATAGTGCTGCCAGCAGGTCATCATTTCCCGAGTCAAGAAAGGCCTAGTCTCGGGAGCTCTCTCCTGCTGAGCAAGCGTGACGGAAGGGCTGTGAGGAGGGAGCTTTGTTGTTCCCGGGCAGTGTGGGAGGCCTAGCTGTAAACGTGCAGCCAGCAGCAATGGCCCCTTAAAACTGACTTCGCAAATAGCACTTCCCAGCCCAAGGTGACTGTCAGCTTGAAGGCGGCCAAGCAGGCCGTCTTCCTTGGAGGGAGGAAAGGCAGGCCCAGAGATTGGGTTTTTAGGCCTCGCTCGCACAGCAAGTGTGGGGCTCTGCAGACGCCCATACAAGAGGCCTGCAAACAGGTCCTCACTTCCCGAGTCAAGAAAGGCCTACTTTCGCGAGCTCTCTCCTGCTGAGCAAGCGTGACGGAAGGGCTGTGTGGAGGGAGCGTTGATGTTCTGGGCAGTGTGGGAGTCCTAGGCTTACACGTGCACCAAGCGGCCATTGGCCCTGTAAACTGACTTCCGAACTAGCACTTCTCAGATCAATGTGACTGTCAGCTTGAAAGCGGCCGAGCAGGCTGTCTTACTTGGAGGGAGGAAAGGCAGCCCCAGATACTGTGTTTGTATGCCTCCCTCGCACAGCCAGTGTGGGGCTCGGCAGACGCGAGTACAAGAGGCCTGCAAACAGGTCCTCACTTCCCGAGCCAGGAAAGGCCTACTTTCGCGAGCTCTCTCCTGCTGAGCAAACGTGACGGAAGGGCTGTGTGGAGGGAGCCTTGATGTTCCCAGGCAGTGTGGGAAGCCTAGCTGTAAACGTGCAGCCAGCGGCCATGGCCCCTGCAAACTTTCTTCCCAGGTAGCACTTCCCAGCACAATGTGACTGTCAGCTTGAAGGCGGCCGAGCAGCCTGTCTTCCTTGGAGGGAGGAAAGGCAGCCCCAAAGACTAGGTTTTTAGGCCTCGCTCGCACAGCAGGTGTTGGGCTCTGCAGATGCCAGTACAAGAGGCCTGCAAACAGGTCCTCACTTCCCGAGCCAAGAAAGGCCTAGTTTCGCGATCTCTCTCCTGCAGAGCTAACGTGAGGGAAGAGCTGTGTGGAGGGAACCTTGATGTTCTGGGCAGTGTGGGAGCCCTAGGCATACACGTGCACCCAGCGGCCATTGCCCCTGCAAACTGACTTCCCAGGTAGCACTTCCCAGCACAATGTGACTTTCAGCTTGAAGGTGGCAAAGCAGGCGGTGTTCCTTGGAGGGAGGAAAGGCAGACCCACAGACTGTGTTTTTAGGCCTCCCTCGCACAGCAAGTGTTGGGCTCTGCAGACGCCCGAACAAGAGGACTGCAAACAGGTCCTCACTTCCCGAGCCAAGAAAGGCCTAGTTTCGTGAGCTCTTTACTGCAGAGCTAACGTGAGGGAAGAGCTGTGTGGAGGGAACCTTGATGTTCTCGGCAGTGTGGGAGCACTAAGCATACACATGCACCCTGCGGCCATTGCCCCTGAAAACAGTCTTCCCAAATAGCACTTCCAAGCGCGATGTGACTTTCAGCCACAAGGCGGCCTGGTAGGCTCTCTTCCTTTGAGGGAGGAAAGGCAGCCCCAGAGAGAGCGTTTTCATGCCTCCGGCGCGCAGGCAACGTGGGGCTCTTGAGAGGCCCGACCCATAGTGCTGCCAGCAGGTCATCATTTCCCGAGTCAAGAAAGGCCTAGTCTCGGGAGCTCTCTCCTGCTGAGCAAGCGTGACGGAAGGGCTGTGAGGAGGGAGCCTTGATGTTCCCGGGCAGTGTGGGAGGCCTAGCTGTAAACGTGCAGCCAGCAGCAATGGCCCCTTAAAACTGACTTCGCAAATAGCACTTCCCAGCCCAAGGTGACTGTCAGCTTGAAGGCGGCCAAGCAGGCGGTCTTCCATGGAGGGAGGAAAGGCAGGCCCAGAGATTGGGTTTTTAGGCCTCGCTCGCACAGCAAGTGTGGGGCTCTGCAGACGCCCATACAAGAGGCCTGCAAACAGGTCCTCACTTCCCGAGTCAAGAAAGGCCTACTTTCGCGAGCTCTCTCCTGCTGAGCAAGCGTGACGGAAGGGCTGTGTGGAGGGAGCGTTGATGTTCTGGGCAGTGTGGGAGTCCTAGGCTTACACGTGCACCAAGCGGCCATTGGCCCTGTAAACTGACTTCCGAACTAGCACTTCTCAGATCAATGTGACTGTCAGCTTGAAAGCGGCCGAGCAGGCTGTCTTACTTGGAGGGAGGAAAGGCAGCCCCAGATACTGTGTTTGTATGCCTCCCTCGCACAGCCAGTGTGGGGCTCGGCAGACGCGAGTACAAGAGGCCTGCAAACAGGTCCTCACTTCCCGAGCCAGGAAAGGCCTACTTTCGCGAGCTCTCTCCTGCTGAGCAAACGTGACGGAAGGGCTGTGTGGAGGGAGCCTTGATGTTCCCAGGCAGTGTGGGAAGCCTAGCTGTAAACGTGCAGCCAGCGGCCATGGCCCCTGCAAACTTTCTTCCCAGGTAGCACTTCCCAGCACAATGTGACTGTCAGCTTGAAGGCGGCCGAGCAGCCTGTCTTCCTTGGAGGGAGGAAAGGCAGCCCCAAAGACTAGGTTTTTAGGCCTCGCTCGCACAGCAGGTGTTGGGCTCTGCAGATGCCAGTACAAGAGGCCTGCAAACAGGTCCTCACTTCCCGAGCCAAGAAAGGCCTAGTTTCGCGATCTCGCTCCTGCAGAGCTAACGTGAGGGAAGAGCTGTGTGGAGGGAACCTTGATGTTCTGGGCAGTGTGGGAGCCCTAGGCATACACGTGCACCCAGCGGCCATTGCCCCTGCAAACTGACTTCCCAGGTAGCACTTCCCAGCACAATGTGACTTTCAGCTTGAAGGCGGCAAAGCAGGCGGTGTTCCTTGGAGGGAGGAAAGGCAGACCCACAGACTGTGTTTTTAGGCCTCCCTCGCACAGCAAGTGTTGGGCTCTGCAGACGCCCGAACAAGAGGACTGCAAACAGGTCCTCACTTCCCGAGCCAAGAAAGGCCTAGTTTCGTGAGCTCTTTACTGCAGAGCTAACGTGAGGGAAGAGCTGTGTGGAGGGAACCTTGATGTTCTCGGCAGTGTGGGAGCACTAAGCATACACATGCACCCTGCGGCCATTGCCCCTGAAAACAGTCTTCCCAAATAGCACTTCCAAGCGCGATGTGACTTTCAGCCACAAGGCGGCCTGGTAGGCTCTCTTCCTTGGAGGGAGGAAAGGCAGCCCCAGAGAGAGCGTTTTCATGCCTCCGGCGCGCAGGCAACGTGGGCTCTTGAGAGGCCCGACCCATAGTGCTGCCAGCAGGTCATCATTTCCCGAGTCAAGAAAGGCCTAGTCTCGCGAGCTCTCTCCTGCTGAGCAAGCGTGACGGAAGGGCTGTGAGGAGGGAGCCTTGATGTTCCCGGGCAGTGTGGGAGGCCTAGCTGTAAACGTGCAGCCAGCAGCAATGGCCCCTTAAAACTGACTTCGCAAATAGCACTTCCCAGCCCAAGGTGAAGGTCAGCTTGAAGGCGGCCAAGCAGGCGGTCTTCCTTGGAGGGAGGAAAGGCAGGCCCAGAGATTGGGTTTTTAGGCCTCGCTCGCACAGCAAGTGTGGGGCTCTGCAGACGCCCATACAAGAGGCCTGCAAACAGGTCCTCACTTCCCGAGTCAAGAAAGGCCTACTTTCGCGAGCTCTCTCCTGCTGAGCAAGCGTGACGGAAGGGCTGTGTGGAGGGAGCGTTGATGTTCTGGGCAGTGTGGGAGTCCTAGGCTTACACGTGCACCAAGCGGCCATTGGCCCTGTAAACTGACTTCCGAACTAGCACTTCTCAGATCAATGTGACTGTCAGCTTGAAAGTGGCTGAGCAGGCTGTCTTACTTGGAGGGAGGAAAGGCAGCCCCAGATACTGTGTTTGTATGCCTCCCTCGCACAGCCAGTGTGGGGCTCGGCAGACGCGAGTACAAGAGGCCTGCAAACAGGTCCTCACTTCCCGAGCCAGGAAAGGCCTACTTTCGCGAGCTCTCTAATGCTGAGCAAACGTGACAGAAGGGCTGTGTGGAGGGAACCTTGATGTTCTGGGCAGTGTGGGAGTCCTAGGCATACACGTGCACCCTTCGGCCATTGGCCCTGTAAACTGACTTCCGAACTAGCACTTCTCAGATCAATGTGACTGTCAGCTTGAAAGCGGCCGAGCAGGCTGTCTTACTTGGAGGGAGGAAAGGCAGCCCCAGATACTGTGTTTGTATGCCTCCCTCGCACAGCAAGTGTGGGGCTCGGCAGACGCGAGTACAAGAGGCCTGCAAACAGGTCCTCACTTCACGAGCCAGGAAAGGCCTACTTTCGCGAGCTCTCTCCTTGCTGAGCAAACGTGACGGAAGGGCTGTGTGGAGGGAGCCTTGATGTTCCCGGGCAGTGTGGGAAGCCTAGCTGTAAACGTGCAGCCAGCGGCGATGGCCCCTGAAAACTGACTTCCCAGGTAGCAATTCCCAGCCCAAGGTGACTGTCAGCTTGAAGGCGGCCGAGCAGGCTGTCATCCTTGGAGGGAGGAAAGGAAGCCCCAGAGATTGGGTTTTTATGCCTCCCTCGCACAGCAAGTGTGGGGCTCTGCCGACGCCAGTACAAGAGGCCTACAAACAGGTCCTCACTTTCCAAACCAAGAAAGGCCTAGTTTCCCGATCTCTCTCCTGGAGAGCTAACGTGACGGAAGAGCTGTGTGGAGGGAACCTTGATGTTCTGGGCAGTGTGGGAGCCCTAGGCATACACATGCACCCAGCGTCCATTGGCCCTGAAAAATGACTTCCCAAATAGCACTTCTCAGACCAATGTGACTGTCAGCTTGAAGGCGGCCGAGCAGGATGTCTTCCTTGGAGGGTGGAATGGCAGCCCCAGAGAGAGTGTTTTCATGCCTTCAGCGCGCAGGTAACGTGGGGCTCTTGAGAGGCACGACCCGTAGGGCTGCGAGCAGGGCCTCACTTCCCGAGTCAAGAAAGGCCTAGTCTCGCGAGTTCTCTCCTGCAGAGCAAACGTGACGGAAGAGCTGTGTGGAGGGAGCCTTGATGTTCCCGGGCAGTGTGGGAGGCCTAGCTGTAAACGTGCTGCCAGCGACCATGGTCCCTGAAAACTGACTTCCCAACTAACACTTCCCAGCCCAAGGTGACTGTCAGCTTGAAGGCGGCCGAGCAGACGGTCTTCCTTGGACGGAGAAAAGGCAGCCCCAGAGACTGGGTTTTTAGGCCTCGTTCGCACAGCAAGTGTGGGGCGCTGCAGACGCCAGTACAAGAGGCCTGCAGACAGGTCCTCACTTCCCGAGCCAGGAAAGGCCTAGTCTCGAGAGCTCTCTCCTGCAGAGCTAACGTGACGGAAGAGCTGTTTGGGGGGAGCCTTGATGTTCCCGGGCAGTGTGGGAAGCCTAGCTGTAAACGTGCAGCCTGCGGCCATGGCCCCTGCAAACTTTCTTCCCAGGTAGCACTTCCCAGCACAATGTGACTGTCAGCTTAAAGGCGGCCGAGCAGCCTGTCTTCCTTGGAGGGAGGAAAGGCAGCCCCAAAGACTAGGTTTTTAGGCCTCGCTCGCACAGCAGGTGTTGGGCTCTGCAGATGCCAGTACAAGAGGCCTGCAAACAGGTCCTCACTTCCCGAGCCAAGAAAGGCCTAGTTTCGCGATCTCTCTCCTGCAGAGCTAACGTGAGGGAAGAGCTGTGTGGAGGGAACCATGATGTTCTGGGCAGTGTGGGAGCCCTAGGCATACACGTGCACCCAGCGGCCATTGCCCCTGCAAACTGACTTCCCAGGTAGCACTTCCCAGCACAATGTGACTTTCGGCTTGAAGGCGGCAAAGCAGGCGGTGTTCCTTGGAGGGAGGAAAGGCAGACCCACAGACTGTGTTTTTAGGCCTCCCTCGCACAGCAAGTGTTGGGCTCTGCAGACGCCCGAACAAGAGGACTGCAAACAGGTCCTCACTTCCCGAGCCAAGAAAGGCCTAGTTTCGTGAGCTCTTTACTGCAGAGCTAACGTGAGGGAAGAGCTGTGTGGAGGGAACCTTGATGTTCTCGGCAGTGTGGGAGCACTAAGCATACACATGCACCCTGCGGCCATTGCCCCTGAAAACAGTCTTCCCAAATAGCACTTCCAAGCGCGATGTGACTTTCAGCCACAAGGCGGCCTGGTAGGCTCTCTTCCTTGGAGGGAGGAAAGGCAGCCCCAGAGAGAGCGTTTTCATGCCTCCGGCGCGCAGGCAACGTGGGGCTCTTGAGAGGCCCGACCCATAGTGCTGCCAGCAGGTCATCATTTCCCGAGTCAAGAAAGGCCTAGTCTCGCGAGCTCTCTCCTGCTGAGCAAGCGTGACGGAAGGGCTGTGAGGAGGGAGCCTTGATGTTCCCGGGCAGTGTGGGAGGCCTAGCTGTAAACGTGCAGCCAGCAGCAATGGCCCCTTAAAACTGACTTCGCAAATAGCACTTCCCAGCCCAAGGTGACTGTCAGCTTGAAGGCGGCCAAGCAGGCGGTCTTCCTTGGAGGGAGGAAAGGCAGGCCCAGAGATTGGGTTTTTAGGCCTCGCTCGCACAGCAAGTGTGGGGCTCTGCAGACGCCCATACAAGAGGCCTGCAAACAGGTCCTCACTTCCCGAGTCAAGAAAGGCCTACTTTCGCGAGCTCTCTCCTGCTGAGCAAGCGTGACGGAAGGGCTGTGTGGAGGGAGCGTTGATGTTCTGGGCAGTGTGGGAGTCCTAGGCTTACACGTGCACCAAGCGGCCATTGGCCCTGTAAACTGACTTCCGAACTAGCACTTCTCAGATCAATGTGACTGTCAGCTTGAAAGCGGCCGAGCAGGCTGTCTTACTTGGAGGGAGGAAAGGCAGCCCCAGATACTGTGTTTGTATGCCTCCCTCGCACAGCCAGTGTGGGGCTCGGCAGACGCGAGTACAAGAGGCCTGCAAACAGGTCCTCACTTCGCGAGCCAGGAAAGGCCTACTTTCGCGAGCTCTCTCCTGCTGAGCAAACGTGACGGAAGGGCTGTGTGGAGGGAGCCTTGATGTTCCCAGGCAGTGTGGGAAGCCTAGCTGTAAACGTGCAGCCAGCGGCCATGGCCCCTGCAAACTGACTTCCCAGGTAGCACTTCCCAGCACAATGTGGCTGTCAGCTTGAAGGCGGCCGAGCAGCCTGTCTTCATTGGAGGGAGGAAAGGCAGCCCCAAAGACTAGGTTTTTAGGCCTCGCTCGCACAGCAGGTGTTGGGCTCTGCAGATGCCAGTACAAGAGGCCTGCAAACAGGTCCTCACTTCCCGAGCCAAGAAAGGCCTAGTTTCGCGATCTCTCTCCTGCAGAGCTAACGTGAGGGAAGAGCTGTGTGGAGGGAACCTTGATGTTCTGGGCAGTGTGGGAGCCCTAGGCATACACGTGCACCCAGCGGCCATTGCCCCTGCAAACTGACTTCCCAGGTAGCACTTCCCAGCACAATGTGACTTTCAGCTTGAAGGCGGCAAAGCAGGCGGCGTTCCTTGGAGGGAGGAAAGGCAGACCCACAGACTGTGTTTTTAGGCCTCCCTCGCACAGCAAGTGTTGGGCTCTGCAGACGCCCGAACAAGAGGACTGCAAACAGGTCCTCACTTCCCGAGCCAAGAAAGGCCTAGTTTTGTGAGCTCTTTACTGCAGAGCTAATGTGAGGGAAGAGCTGTGTGGAGGGAACCTTGATGTTCTGGGCAGTGTGGGAGCCCCAGGCATACACGTGCACCCAGCGGCCATTGCCCGTGAAAACTGACTTCCCAACTAGCACTTCCCAGCCCGAGGTGACTTTCAGCCAGAAGGAGGCCGGGTAGGCTCTCTTCCTTGGAGGGAGTAATGGCATCCCCAGAGAGAGTGTTTTCATGCCTTCAGCGTGCAGGCAACGTGGTGCTCTTGAGAGGCCCGACACATAGGACTGCGAGCAGGGCCTCACTTCCCGAGTCAAGAAAGGCCTAGTCACGCGAGCTCCCTCCTGCAGAGCACACGTGACGGAAGAGCTGTGTGGAGGGAGCCTTGATGTTCCCGGGCAGTGTGGGAGGCCTAGCTGTAAACGTGCAGCCAGCGGCCATGGTCCCTGAAAACTGACTTCGCAACTAACACTTCTCAGACCAATGTGACTGTCACCTTGAAGGCCGCCGAGCAGGCTGTCTTCCTTGGAGGGAGGAAAGGCAGCCCCAGAGATTGGGTTTTTACGCCTCGCTCGCACAGCAAATGTGGGGCTCTGCAGACGCCCGTAAAAGAGGACTGCAAACAGGTCCTCACTTCCCGAGCCAAGAAAGGCCTACTTTTGCGAGCTCTCTCCTGCAGAGCTTACGTGACGGAAGAGCTGTGGGGAGGGAGGCTTGATGTTCCCGGGCAGTGTGGGAAGCCTAGCTGTAAACGTGCAGCCAGCGGCGATGGCCCCTGCAAACTGACTTCCCAGGTAGCACTTCCCAGCACAATGTGACTGTCAGCTTGAAGGCGGCCGAGCAGGCTGTCTTCCTTGGAGGGAGAAAAGGCAGCCCCAAAGACTGGGTGTTTAGGCCTCTCTCGCACAGCAAGTGTGGGGCTCTGCAGACGCCAGTACAAGAAGCCTGCAAACAGGTCCTCACTTCCCCAGCCAAGAAAGGCCCACTTTAGCGAGCTCTCTCCTGCTGAGCAAACGTGACAGAAGGGCTGTGTGGAGGGAACCTTGTTGTTCTGGGCAGTGTGGGAGCCCCAGGCATACACGTGCACCCAGCGGCCATTGCCCGTGAAAACTGACTTCCCAACTAGCACTTCCCAGCCCGATGTGACTTTCAGCCAGAAGGAGGCCGGGTATGCTCTCTTCCTTGGAGGGAGTAATGGCATCCCCAGAGAGAGTGTTTTCATGCCTTCAGCGTGCAGGCAACGTGGTGCTCTTGAGAGGCCCGACACATAGGACTGCGAGCAGGGCCTCACTTCCCGAGTCAAGAAAGGCCTAGTCACGCGAGCTCCCTCCTGCAGAGCAAACGTGACGGAAGAGCTGTGTGGAGGGAGCCTTGATGTTCCCGGGCAGTGTGGGAGGCCTAGCTGTAAACGTGCAGACAGCGGCCATGGTCCCTGAAAACTGACTTCGCAACTAACACTTCTCAGACCAATGTGACTGTCACCTTGAAGGCCGCCGAGCAGGCTGTCTTCCTTGGAGGGAGGAAAGGCAGCCCCAGAGATTGGGTTTTTACGCCTCGCTCGCACAGCAAGTATGGGGCTCTGCAGACGCCCGTAAAAGAGGACTGCAAACAGGTCCTCACTTCCCGAGCCAAGAAAGGCCTACTTTTGCGAGCTCTCTCCTGCAGAGCTTACGTGACGGAAGAGCTGTGGGGAGGGAGGCTTGATGTTCCCGGGCAGTGTGGGAAGCCTAGCTGTAAACGTGCAGCCAGCGGCGATGGCCCCTGCAAACTGACTTCCCAGGTAGCACTTCCCAGCACAATGTGACTGTCAGCTTGAAGGCGGCCGAGCAGGCTGTCTTCCTTGGAGGGAGAAAAGGCAGCCCCAAAGACTGGGTGTTTAGGCCTCTCTCGCACAGCAAGTGTGGGGCTCTGCAGACGCCAGTACAAGAAGCCTGCAAACAGGTCCTCACTTCCCCAGCCAAGAAAGGCCCACTTTCGCGAGCTCTCTCCTGCTGAGCAAACGTGACAGAAGGGCTGTGTGGAGGGAACCTTGATGTTCTGGGCAGAGTGGGAGCCCTAGGCATACACGTGCACCCAGCGGCCATTGCCCGTGAAAACTGACTTCCCAACTAGCACTTCCCAGCCCGATGTGACTTTCAGCCAGAAGGCGGCCGGGTAGGCTCTCTTCCTTGGAGGGAGGAAAGGCAGCCCCAGAGAGAGCGTTTTCATGCCTCCGGCGCGCAGGCAACGTGGGGCTCTTGAGAGGCCCGACCCATAGTGCTGCCAGCAGGTCATCATTTCCCGAGTCAAGAAAGGCCTAGTCTCGGGAGCTCTCTCCTGCTGAGCAAGCATGACGGAAGGGCTGTGAGGAGGGAGCCTTGATGTTCTGGGCAGTGTGGGAGTCGTAGGCATACACGTGCACCCAGCGGCCATTGGCCCTGTAAACTGACTTCCGAACTAGCACTTCTCAGATCAATGTGACTGTCAGCTTGAAAGCGGCTGAGCAGGCTGTCTTACTTGGAGGGAGGAAAGGCAGCCCCAGATACTGTGTTTGTATGCCTCCCTCGCACATCATGTGTGGGGCTCGGCAGACGCGAGTACAAGAGGCCTGCAAACAGGTCCTCACTTCCCGAGCCAGGAAAGGCCTACTTTCGCGAGCTCTCTCCTGCTGAGCAAACGTGACAGAAGGGCTGTGTGGAGGGAACCTTGATGTTCTGGGCAGTGTGGGAGTCCTAGGCATACACGTGCACCCTTCGGCCATTGGCCCTGTAAACTGACTTCCGACTAGCACTTCTCAGATCAATGTGACTGTCAGCTTGAAAGCGGCCGAGCAGGCTGTCTTACTTGGAGGGAGGAAAGGCAGCCCCAGATACTGTGTTTGTATGCCTCCCTCGCACAGCAAGTGTGGGGCTCGGCAGACGCGAGTACAAGAGGACTGCAAACAGGTCCTCACTTCACGAGCCAGGAAAGGCCTACTTTCGCGAGCTCTCTCCTTGCTGAGCAAACGTGACGGAAGGGCTGTGTGGAGGGAGCCTTGATGTTCCCGGGCAGTGTGGGAAGCCTAGCTGTAAACGTGCAGCCAGCGGCGATGGCCCCTGAAAACTGACTTCCCAGATAGCACTTCCCAGCACAATGTGACTTTCAGCTTGAAGGCGGCAAAGCAGGCGGTGTTCCTTGGAGGGAGGAAAGGCAGACCCACAGACTGTGTTTTTAGGCCTCCCTCGCACAGCAAGTGTTGGGCTCTGCAGACGCCCGAACAAGAGGACTGCAAACAGGTCCTCACTTCCCCAGCCAAGAAAGGCCCACTTTCGCGAGCTCTCTCCTGCTGAGCAAACGTGACAGAAGGGCTGTGTGGAGGGAACCTTGATGTTCTGGGCAGTGTGGGAGCCCTAGGCATACACGTGCACCCAGCGGCCATTGCCCGTGAAAACTGACTTGCCAACTAGCACTTCCCAGCCCTATGTGACTTTCAGCCAGAAGGCGGCCGGGTAGGCTCTCTTCCTTGGAGGGAGGAAAGGCAGCCCCTGAGAGAGCGTTTTCATGCCCCCCGCATGCAGGCATCGTGGGGCTCTTGAGAGGCCCGACCCATAGTGCTGAGAGCAGGTCCTCATTTCCGAGTCAAGAAAGGCATAGTCTCGCGAGCTCTCTCCTGCTGAGCAAACGTGACGGAAGGGCTGTGTGGAGGGAACCTTGATGTTCTGGGCAGTGTGGGAGCCCTAGGCATACACGTGCACCCAGCGGCCATTGCCCCTGAAAACTGACTTCCCTACTAGCATTTCTCAGGCCAATGTGACTGTCAGCTTCAAGGCGGCCAAGCAGGCTGCCTTCCTTGGAGGGAGGAAAGGCAGCCCCAGAGAGAGCGTTTTCATGCCTCCGGCGCGCAGGCAACGTGGGGCTCTTGAGAGGCCCGACCCATAGTGCTGCCAGCAGGTCATCATTTCCCGAGTCAAGAAAGGCCTAGTCTCGCGAGCTCTCTCCTGCTGAGCAAGCGTGACGGAAGGGCTGTGAGGAGGGAGCCTTGATGTTCCCGGGCAGTGTGGGAGGCCTAGCTGTAAACGTGCAGCCAGCAGCAATGGCCCCTTAAAACTGACTTCGCAAATAGCACTTCCCAGCCCAAGGTGACTGTCAGCTTGAAGGCGGCCAAGCAGGCGGTCTTCCTTGGAGGGAGGAAAGGCAGGCCCAGAGATTGGGTTTTTAGGCCTCGCTCGCACAGCAAGTGTGGGGCTCTGCAGACGCCCATACAAGAGGCCTGCAAACAGGTCCTCACTTCCCGAGTCAAGAAAGGCCTACTTTCGCGAGCTCTCTCCTGCTGAGCAAGCGTGACGGAAGGGCTGTGTGGAGGGAGCGTTGATGTTCTGGGCAGTGTGGGAGTCCTAGGCTTACACGTGCACCAAGCGGCCATTGGCCCTGTAAACTGACTTCCGAACTAGCACTTCTCAGATCAATGTGACTGTCAGCTTGAAAGCGGCCGAGCAGGCTGTCTTACTTGGAGGGAGGAAAGGCAGCCCCAGATACTGTGTTTGTATGCCTCCCTCGCACAGCCAGTGTGGGGCTCGGCAGACGCGAGTACAAGAGGCCTGCAAACAGGTCCTCACTTCGCGAGCCAGGAAAGGCCTACTTTCGCGAGCTCTCCCCTGCTGAGCAAACGTGACGGAAGGGCTGTGTGGAGGGAGCCTTGATGTTCCCAGGCAGTGTGGGAAGCCTAGCTGTAAACGTGCAGCCAGCGGCCATGGCCCCTGCAAACTTTCTTCCCAGGTAGCACTTCCCAGCACAATGTGACTGTCAGCTTGAAGGCGGCCGAGCAGACGGTCTTCCTTGGAGGGAGGAAAGGCAGCCCCAAAGACTAGGTTTTTAGGCCTCGCTCGCACAGCAGGTGTTGGGCTCTGCAGATGCCAGTACAAGAGGCCTGCAAACAGGTCCTCACTTCCCGAGCCAAGAAAGGCCTAGTTTCGCGATCTCTCTCCTGCAGAGCTAACGTGAGGGAAGAGCTGTGTGGAGGGAACCTTGATGTTCTGGGCAGTGTGGGAGCCCTAGGCATACACGTGCACCCAGCGGCCATTGCCCCTGCAAACTGACTTCCCAGGTAGCACTTCCCAGCACAATGTGACTTTCAGCTTGAAGGTGGCAAAGCAGGCGGTGTTCCTTGGAGGGAGGAAAGGCAGACCCACAGACTGTGTTTTTAGGCCTCCCTCGCACAGCAAGTGTTGGGCTCTGCAGACGCCCGAACAAGAGGACTGCAAACAGGTCCTCACTTCCCGAGCCAAGAAAGGCCTAGTTTCGTGAGCTCTTTACTGCAGAGCTAACGTGAGGGAAGAGCTGTGTGGAGGGAACCTTGATGTTCTCGGCAGTGTGGGAGCACTAAGCATACACATGCACCCTGCGGCCATTGCCCCTGAAAACAGTCTTCCCAAATAGCACTTCCAAGCGCGATGTGACTTTCAGCCACAAGGCGGCCTGGTAGGCTCTCTTCCTTGGAGGGAGGAAAGGCAGCCCCAGAGAGAGCGTTTTCATGCCTCCGGCGCGCAGGCAACGTGGGGCTCTTGAGAGGCCCGACCCATAGTGCTGCCAGCAGGTCATCATTTCCCGAGTCAAGAAAGGCCTAGTCTCGGGAGCTCTCTCCTGCTGAGCAAGCGTGACGGAAGGGCTGTGAGGAGGGAGCCTTGATGTTCCCGGGCAGTGTGGGAGGCCTAGCTGTAAACGTGCAGCCAGCAGCAATGGCCCCTTAAAACTGACTTCGCAAATAGCACTTCCCAGCCCAAGGTGACTGTCAGCTTGAAGGCGGCCAAGCAGGCGGTCTTCCATGGAGGGAGGAAAGGCAGGCCCAGAGATTGGGTTTTTAGGCCTCGCTCGCACAGCAAGTGTGGGGCTCTGCAGACGCCCATACAAGAGGCCTGCAAACAGGTCCTCACTTCCCGAGTCAAGAAAGGCCTACTTTCGCGAGCTCTCTCCTGCTGAGCAAGCGTGACGGAAGGGCTGTGTGGAGGGAGCGTTGATGTTCTGGGCAGTGTGGGAGTCCTAGGCTTACACGTGCACCAAGCGGCCATTGGCCCTGTAAACTGACTTCCGAACTAGCACTTCTCAGATCAATGTGACTGTCAGCTTGAAAGCGGCCGAGCAGGCTGTCTTACTTGGAGGGAGGAAAGGCAGCCCCAGATACTGTGTTTGTATGCCTCCCTCGCACAGCCAGTGTGGGGCTCGGCAGACGCGAGTACAAGAGGCCTGCAAACAGGTCCTCACTTCCCGAGCCAGGAAAGGCCTACTTTCGCGAGCTCTCTCCTGCTGAGCAAACGTGACGGAAGGGCTGTGTGGAGGGAGCCTTGATGTTCCCAGGCAGTGTGTGAAGCCTAGCTGTAAACGTGCAGCCAGCGGCCATGGCCCCTGCAAACTTTCTTCCCAGGTAGCACTTCCCAGCACAATGTGACTGTCAGCTTGAAGGCGGCCGAGCAGCCTGTCTTCCTTGGAGGGAGGAAAGGCAGCCCCAAAGACTAGGTTTTTAGGCCTCGCTCGCACAGCAGGTGTTGGGCTCTGCAGATGCCAGTACAAGAGGCCTGCAAACAGGTCCTCACTTCCCGAGCCAAGAAAGGCCTAGTTTCGCGATCTCGCTCCTGCAGAGCTAACGTGAGGGAAGAGCTGTGTGGAGGGAACCTTGATGTTCTGGGCAGTGTGGGAGCCCTAGGCATACACGTGCACCCAGCGGCCATTGCCCCTGCAAACTGACTTCCCAGGTAGCACTTCCCAGCACAATGTGACTTTCAGCTTGAAGGCGGCAAAGCAGGCGGTGTTCCTTGGAGGGAGGAAAGGCAGACCCACAGACTGTGTTTTTAGGCCTCCCTCGCACAGCAAGTGTTGGGCTCTGCAGACGCCCGAACAAGAGGACTGCAAACAGGTCCTCACTTCCCGAGCCAAGAAAGGCCTAGTTTCGTGAGCTCTTTACTGCAGAGCTAACGTGAGGGAAGAGCTGTGTGGAGGGAACCTTGATGTTCTCGGCAGTGTGGGAGCACTAAGCATACACATGCACCCTGCGGCCATTGCCCCTGAAAACAGTCTTCCCAAATAGCACTTCCAAGCGCGATGTGACTTTCAGCCACAAGGTGGCCTGGTAGGCTCTCTTCCTTGGAGGGAGGAAAGGCAGCCCCAGAGAGAGCGTTTTCATGCCTCCGGCGCGCAGGCAACGTGGGGCTCTTGAGAGGCCCGACCCATAGTGCTGCCAGCAGGTCATCATTTCCCGAGTCAAGAAAGGCCTAGTCTCGCGAGCTCTCTCCTGCTGAGCAAGCGTGACGGAAGGGCTGTGAGGAGGGAGCCTTGATGTTCCCGGGCAGTGTGGGAGGCCTAGCTGTAAACGTGCAGCCAGCAGCAATGGCCCCTTAAAACTGACTTCGCAAATAGCACTTCCCAGCCCAAGGTGAAGGTCAGCTTGAAGGCGGCCAAGCAGGCGGTCTTCCTTGGAGGGAGGAAAGGCAGGCCCAGAGATTGGGTTTTTAGGCCTCGCTCGCACAGCAAGTGTGGGGCTCTGCAGACGCCCATACAAGAGGCCTGCAAACAGGTCCTCACTTCCCGAGTCAAGAAAGGCCTACTTTCGCGAGCTCTCTCCTGCTGAGCAAGCGTGACGGAAGGGCTGTGTGGAGGGAGCGTTGATGTTCTGGGCAGTGTGGGAGTCCTAGGCTTACACGTGCACCAAGCGGCCATTGGCCCTGTAAACTGACTTCCGAACTAGCACTTCTCAGATCAATGTGACTGTCAGCTTGAAAGCGGCTGAGCAGGCTGTCTTACTTGGAGGGAGGAAAGGCAGCCCCAGATACTGTGTTTGTATGCCTCCCTCGCACAGCATGTGTGGGGCTCGGCAGACTCGAGTACAAGAGGCCTGCAAACAGGTCCTCACTTCCCGAGCCAGGAAAGGCCTACTTTCGCGAGCTCTCTCCTGCTGAGCAAACGTGACAGAAGGGCTGTGTGGAGGGAACCTTGATGTTCTGGGCAGTGTGGGAGTCCTAGGCATACACGTGCACCCTTCGGCCATTGGCCCTGTAAACTGACTTCCGAACTAGCACTTCTCAGATCAATGTGACTGTCAGCTTGAAAGCGGCCGAGCAGGCTGTCTTACTTGGAGGGAGGAAAGGCAGCCCCAGATACTGTGTTTGTATGCCTCCCTCGCACAGCAAGTGTGGGGCTCGGCAGACGCGAGTACAAGAGGCCTGCAAACAGGTCCTCACTTCACGAGCCAGGAAAGGCCTACTTTCGCGAGCTCTCTCCTTGCTGAGCAAACGTGACGGAAGGGCTGTGTGGAGGGAGCCTTGATGTTCCCGGGCAGTGTGGGAAGCCTAGCTGTAAACGTGCAGCCAGCGGCGATGGCCCCTGAAAACTGACTTCCCAGGTAGCAATTCCCAGCCCAAGGTGACTGTCAGCTTGAAGGCGGCCGAGCAGGCTGTCATCCTTGGAGGGAGGAAAGGAAGCCCCAGAGATTGGGTTTTTATGCCTCCCTCGCACAGCAAGTGTGGGGCTCTGCCGACGCCAGTACAAGAGGCCTACAAACAGGTCCTCACTTTCCAAACCAAGAAAGGCCTAGTTTCCCGATCTCTCTCCTGGAGAGCTAACGTGACGGAAGAGCTGTGTGGAGGGAACCTTGATGTTCTGGGCAGTGTGGGAGCCCTAGGCATACACGTGCACCCAGCGTCCATTGGCCCTGAAAAATGACTTCCCAAATAGCACTTCTCAGACCAATGTGACTGTCAGCTTGAAGGCGGCCGAGCAGGATGTCTTCCTTGGAGGGTGGAATGGCAGCCCCAGAGAGAGTGTTTTCATGCCTTCAGCGCGCAGGTAACGTGGGGCTCTTGAGAGGCACGACCCGTAGGGCTGCGAGCAGGGCCTCACTTCCCGAGTCAAGAAAGGCCTAGTCTCGCGAGTTCTCTCCTGCAGAGCAAACGTGACGGAAGAGCTGTGTGGAGGGAGCCTTGATGTTCCCGGGCAGTGTGGGAGGCCTAGCTGTAAACGTGCTGCCAGCGACCATGGTCCCTGAAAACTGACTTCCCAACTAACACTTCCCAGCCCAAGGTGACTGTCAGCTTGAAGGCGGCCGAGCAGACGGTCTTCCTTGGACGGAGAAAAGGCAGCCCCAGAGACTGGGTTTTTAGGCCTCGTTCGCACAGCAAGTGTGGGGCGCTGCAGACGCCAGTACAAGAGGCCTGCAGACAGGTCCTCACTTCCCGAGCCAGGAAAGGCCTAGTCTCGAGAGCTCTCTCCTGCAGAGCTAACGTGACGGAAGAGCTGTTTGGGGGGAGCCTTGATGTTCCCGGGCAGTGTGGGAAGCCTAGCTGTAAACGTGCAGCCTGCGGCCATGGCCCCTGCAAACTTTCTTCCCAGGTAGCACTTCCCAGCACAATGTGACTGTCAGCTTAAAGGCGGCCGAGCAGCCTGTCTTCCTTGGAGGGAGGAAAGGCAGCCCCAAAGACTAGGTTTTTAGGCCTCGCTCGCACAGCAGGTGTTGGGCTCTGCAGATGCCAGTACAAGAGGCCTGCAAACAGGTCCTCACTTCCCGAGCCAAGAAAGGCCTAGTTTCGCGATCTCTCTCCTGCAGAGCTAACGTGAGGGAAGAGCTGTGTGGAGGGAACCATGATGTTCTGGGCAGTGTGGGAGCCCTAGGCATACACGTGCACCCAGCGGCCATTGCCCCTGCAAACTGACTTCCCAGGTAGCACTTCCCAGCACAATGTGACTTTCAGCTTGAAGGCGGCAAAGCAGGCGGTGTTCCTTGGAGGGAGGAAAGGCAGACCCACAGACTGTGTTTTTAGGCCTCCCTCGCACAGCAAGTGTTGGGCTCTGCAGACGCCCGAACAAGAGGACTGCAAACAGGTCCTCACTTCCCGAGCCAAGAAAGGCCTAGTTTCGTGAGCTCTTTACTGCAGAGCTAACGTGAGGGAAGAGCTGTGTGGAGGGAACCTTGATGTTCTCGGCAGTGTGGGAGCACTAAGCATACACATGCACCCTGCGGCCATTGCCCCTGAAAACAGTCTTCCCAAATAGCACTTCCAAGCGCGATGTGACTTTCAGCCACAAGGCGGCCTGGTAGGCTCTCTTCCTTGGAGGGAGGAAAGGCAGCCCCAGAGAGAGCGTTTTCATGCCTCCGGCGCGCAGGCAACGTGGGGCTCTTGAGAGGCCCGACCCATAGTGCTGCCAGCAGGTCATCATTTCCCGAGTCAAGAAAGGCCTAGTCTCGCGAGCTCTCTCCTGCTGAGCAAGCGTGACGGAAGGGCTGTGAGGAGGGAGCCTTGATGTTCCCGGGCAGTGTGGGAGGCCTAGCTGTAAACGTGCAGCCAGCAGCAATGGCCCCTTAAAACTGACTTCGCAAATAGCACTTCCCAGCCCAAGGTGACTGTCAGCTTGAAGGCGGCCAAGCAGGCGGTCTTCCTTGGAGGGAGGAAAGGCAGGCCCAGAGATTGGGTTTTTAGGCCTCGCTCGCACAGCAAGTGTGGGGCTCTGCAGACGCCCATACAAGAGGCCTGCAAACAGGTCCTCACTTCCCGAGTCAAGAAAGGCCTACTTTCGCGAGCTCTCTCCTGCTGAGCAAGCGTGACGGAAGGGCTGTGTGGAGGGAGCGTTGATGTTCTGGGCAGTGTGGGAGTCCTAGGCTTACACGTGCACCAAGCGGCCATTGGCCCTGTAAACTGACTTCCGAACTAGCACTTCTCAGATCAATGTGACTGTCAGCTTGAAAGCGGCCGAGCAGGCTGTCTTACTTGGAGGGAGGAAACGCAGCCCCAGATACTGTGTTTGTATGCCTCCCTCGCACAGCCAGTGTGGGGCTCGGCAGACGCGAGTACAAGAGGCCTGCAAACAGGTCCTCACTTCCCGAGCCAGGAAAGGCCTACTTTCGCGAGCTCTCTCCTGCTGAGCAAACGTGACGGAAGGGCTGTGTGGAGGGAGCCTTGATGTTCCCAGGCAGTGTGGGAAGCCTAGCTGTAAACGTGCAGCCAGCGGCCATGGCCCCTGCAAACTGACTTCCCAGGTAGCACTTCCCAGCACAATGTGGCTGTCAGCTTGAAGGCGGCCGAGCAGCCTGTCTTCATTGGAGGGAGGAAAGGCAGCCCCAAAGACTAGGTTTTTAGGCCTCGCTCGCACAGCAGGTGTTGGGCTCTGCAGATGCCAGTACAAGAGGCCTGCAAACAGGTCCTCACTTCCCGAGCCAAGAAAGGCCTAGTTTCGCGATCTCTCTCCTGCAGAGCTAACGTGAGGGAAGAGCTGTGTGGAGGGAACCTTGATGTTCTGGGCAGTGTGGGAGCCCTAGGCATACACGTGCACCCAGCGGCCATTGCCCCTGCAAACTGACTTCCCAGGTAGCACTTCCCAGCACAATGTGACTTTCAGCTTGAAGGCGGCAAAGCAGGCGGTGTTCCTTGGAGGGAGGAAAGGCAGACCCACAGACTGTGTTTTTAGGCCTCCCTCGCACAGCAAGTGTTGGGCTCTGCAGACGCCCGAACAAGAGGACTGCAAACAGGTCCTCACTTCCCGAGCCAAGAAAGGCCTAGTTTTGTGAGCTCTTTACTGCAGAGCTAATGTGAGGGAAGAGCTGTGTGGAGGGAACCTTGATGTTCTGGGCAGTGTGGGAGCCCCAGGCATACACGTGCACCCAGCGGCCATTGCCCGTGAAAACTGACTTCCCAACTAGCACTTCCCAGCCCGAGGTGACTTTCAGCCAGAAGGAGGCCGGGTAGGCTCTCTTCCTTGGAGGGAGTAATGGCATCCCCAGAGAGAGTGTTTTCATGCCTTCAGCGTGCAGGCAACGTGGTGCTCTTGAGAGGCCCGACACATAGGACTGCGAGCAGGGCCTCACTTCCCGAGTCAAGAAAGGCCTAGTCACGCGAGCTCCCTCCTGCAGAGCACACGTGACGGAAGAGCTGTGTGGAGGGAGCCTTGATGTTCCCGGGCAGTGTGGGAGGCCTAGCTGTAAACGTGCAGCCAGCGGCCATGGTCCCTGAAAACTGACTTCGCAACTAACACTTCTCAGACCAATGTGACTGTCACCTTGAAGGCCGCCGAGCAGGCTGTCTTCCTTGGAGGGAGGAAAGGCAGCCCCAGAGATTGGGTTTTTACGCCTCGCTCGCACAGCAAGTGTGGTGCTCTGCAGACGCCCGTAAAAGAGGACTGCAAACAGGTCCTCACTTCCCGAGCCAAGAAAGGCCTACTTTTGCGAGCTCTCTCCTGCAGAGCTTACGTGACGGAAGAGCTGTGGGGAGGGAGGCTTGATGTTCCCGGGCAGTGTGGGAAGCCTAGCTGTAAACGTGCAGCCAGCGGCGATGGCCCCTGCAAACTGACTTCCCAGGTAGCACTTCCCAGCACAATGTGACTGTCAGCTTGAAGGCGGCCGAGCAGGCTGTCTTCCTTGGAGGGAGAAAAGGCAGCCCCAAAGACTGGGTGTTTAGGCCTCTCTCGCACAGCAAGTGTGGGGCTCTGCAGACGCCAGTACAAGAAGCCTGCAAACAGGTCCTCACTTCCCCAGCCAAGAAAGGCCCAGTTTCGCGAGCTCTCTCCTGCTGAGCAAACGTGACAGAAGGGCTGTGTGGAGGGAACCTTGATGTTCTGGGCAGTGTGGGAGCCCCAGGCATACACGTGCACCCAGCGGCCATTGCCCGTGAAAACTGACTTCCCAACTAGCACTTCCCAGCCCGATGTGACTTTCAGCCAGAAGGCGGCCGGGTAGGCTCTCTTCCTTGGAGGGAGTAATGGCATCCCCAGAGAGAGTGTTTTCATGCCTTCAGCGTGCAGGCAACGTGGTGCTCTTGAGAGGCCCGACACATAGGACTGCGAGCAGGGCCTCACTTCCCGAGTCAAGAAAGGCCTAGTCACGCGAGCTCCCTCCTGCAGAGCACACGTGACGGAAGAGCTGTGTGGAGGGAGCCTTGATGTTCCCGGGCAGTGTGGGAGGCCTAGCTGTAAACGTGCAGCCAGCGGCCATGGTCCCTGAAAACTGACTTCGCAACTAACACTTCTCAGACCAATGTGACTGTCACCTTGAAGGCCGCCGAGCAGGCTGTCTTCCTTGGAGGGAGGAAAGGCAGCCCCAGAGATTGGGTTTTTACGCCTCGCTCGCACAGCAAGTATGGGGCTCTGCAGACGCCCGTAAAAGAGGACTGCAAACAGGTCCTCACTTCCCGAGCCAAGAAAGGCCTACTTTTGCGAGCTCTCTCCTGCAGAGCTTACGTGACGGAAGAGCTGTGGGGAGGGAGGCTTGATGTTCCCGGGCAGTGTGGGAAGCCTAGCTGTAAACGTGCAGCCAGCGGCGATGGCCCCTGCAAACTGACTTCCCAGGTAGCACTTCCCAGCACAATGTGACTGTCAGCTTGAAGGAGGCCGAGCAGGCTGTCTTCCTTGGAGGGAGAAAAGGCAGCCCCAAAGACTGGGTGTTTAGGCCTCTCTCGCACAGCAAGTGTGGGGCTCTGCAGACGCCAGTACAAGAAGCCTGCAAACAGGTCCTCACTTCCCCAGCCAAGAAAGGCCCACTTTCGCGAGCTCTCTCCTGCTGAGCAAACGTGACAGAAGGGCTGTGTGGAGGGAACCTTGATGTTCTGGGCAGAGTGGGAGCCCTAGGCATACACGTGCACCCAGCGGCCATTGCCCGTGAAAACTGACTTCCCAACTAGCACTTCCCAGCCCGATGTGACTTTCAGCCAGAAGGCGGCCGGGTAGGCTCTCTTCCTTGGAGGGAGGAAAGGCAGCCCCAGAGAGAGCGTTTTCATGCCTCCGGCGCGCAGGCAACGTGGGGCTCTTGAGAGGCCCGACCCATAGTGCTGCCAGCAGGTCATCATTTCCCGAGTCAAGAAAGGCCTAGTCTCGGGAGCTCTCTCCTGCTGAGCAAGCATGACGGAAGGGCTGTGAGGAGGGAGCCTTGATGTTCTGGGCAGTGTGGGAGTCGTAGGCATACACGTGCACCCAGCGGCCATTGGCCCTGTAAACTGACTTCCGAACTAGCACTTCTCAGATCAATGTGACTGTCAGCTTGAAAGCGGCTGAGCAGGCTGTCTTACTTGGAGGGAGGAAAGGCAGCCCCAGATACTGTGTTTGTATGCCTCCCTCGCACAGCATGTGTGGGGCTCGGCAGACGCGAGTACAAGAGGCCTGCAAACAGGTCCTCACTTCCCGAGCCAGGAAAGGCCTACTTTCGCGAGCTCTCTCCTGCTGAGCAAACGTGACAGAAGGGCTGTGTGGAGGGAACCTTGATGTTCTGGGCAGTGTGGGAGTCCTAGGCATACACGTGCACCCTTCGGCCATTGGCCCTGTAAACTGACTTCCGAACTAGCACTTCTCAGATCAATGTGACTGTCAGCTTGAAAGCGGCCGAGCAGGCTATCTTACTTGGAGGGAGGAAAGGCAGCCCCAGATACTGTGTTTGTATGCCTCCCTCGCACAGCAAGTGTGGGGCTCGGCAGACGCGAGTACAAGAGGCCTGTAAACAGGTCCTCACTTCACGAGCCAGGAAAGGCCTACTTTCGCAAGCTCTCTCCTTGCTGAGCAAACGTGACGGAAGGGCTGTGTGGAGGGAGCCTTGATGTTCCCGGGCAGTGTGTGAAGCCTAGCTGTAAACGTGCAGCCAGCGGCGATGGCCCCTGAAAACTGACTTCCCAGGTAGCAATTCCCAGCCCAAGGTGACTGTCAGCTTGAAGGCGGCCGAGCAGGATGTCATCCTTGGAGGGAGGAAAGGAAGCCCCAGAGATTGGGTTTTTATGCCTCCCTCGCACAGCAAGTGTGGGGCTCTGCCGACGCCAGTACCAGAGGCCTACAAACAGGTCCTCACTTTCCAAACCAAGAAAGGCCTAGTTTCCCGATCTCTCTCCTGGAGAGCTAACGTGACGGAAGAGCTGTGTGGAGGGAACCTTGATGTTCTGGGCAGTGTGGGAGCCCTAGGCATACACGTGCACCCAGCGTCCATTGGCCCTGAAAAATGACTTCCCAAATAGCACTTCTCAGACCAATGTGACTGTCAGCTTGAAGGCGGCCGAGCAGGATGTCTTCCTTGGAGGGTGGAATGGCAGCCCCAGAGAGAGTGTTTTCATGCCTTCAGCGCGCAGGTAACGTGGGGCTCTTGAGAGGCACGACCCGTAGGGCTGCGAGCAGGGCCTCACTTCCCGAGTCAAGAAAGGCCTAGTCTCGCGAGTTCTCTCCTGCAGAGCAAACGTGACGGAAGAGCTGTGTGGAGGGAGCCTTGATGTTCCCGGGCAGTGTGGGAGGCCTAGCTGTAAACGTGCTGCCAGCGACCATGGTCCCTGAAAACTGACTTCCCAACTAACACTTCCCAGCCCAAGGTGACTGTCAGCTTGAAGGCGGCCGAGCAGACGGTCTTCCTTGGACGGAGAAAAGGCAGCCCCAGAGACTGGGTTTTTAGGCCTCGTTCGCACAGCAAGTGTGGGGCGCTGCAGACGCCAGTACAAGAGGCCTGCAGACAGGTCCTCACTTCCCGAGCCAGGAAAGGCCTAGTCTCGAGAGCTCTCTCCTGCAGAGCTAACGTGACGGAAGAGCTGTTTGGGGGGAGCCTTGATGTTCCCGGGCAGTGTGGGAAGCCTAGCTGTAAACGTGCAGCCAGCGGCCATGGCCCCTGCAAACTTTCTTCCCAGGTAGCACTTCCCAGCACAATGTGACTGTCAGCTTAAAGGCGGCCGAGCAGCCTGTCTTCCTTGGAGGGAGGAAAGGCAGCCCCAAAGACTAGGTTTTTAGGCCTCGCTCGCACAGCAGGTGTTGGGCTCTGCAGATGCCAGTACAAGAGGCCTGCAAACAGGTCCTCACTTCCCGAGCCAAGAAAGGCCTAGTTTCGCGATCTCTCTCCTGCAGAGCTAACGTGAGGGAAGAGCTGTGTGGAGGGAACCTTGATGTTCTGGGCAGTGTGGGAGCCCTAGGCATACACGTGCACCCAGCGGCCATTGCCCCTGCAAACTGACTTCCCAGGTAGCACTTCCCAGCACAATGTGACTTTCAGCTTGAAGGCGGCAAAGCAGGCGGTGTTCCTTGGAGGGAGGAAAGGCAGACCCACAGACTGTGTTTTTAGGCCTCCCTCGCACAGCAAGTGTTGGGCTCTGCAGACGCCCGAACAAGAGGACTGCAAACAGGTCCTCACTTCCCGAGCCAAGAAAGGCCTAGTTTCGTGAGCTCTTTACTGCAGAGCTAACGTGAGGGAAGAGCTGTGTGGAGGGAACCTTGATGTTCTCGGCAGTGTGGGAGCACTAAGCATACACATGCACCCTGCGGCCATTGCCCCTGAAAACAGTCTTCCCAAATAGCACTTCCAAGCGCGATGTGACTTTCAGCCACAAGGCGGCCTGGTAGGCTCTCTTCCTTGGAGGGAGGAAAGGCAGCCCCAGAGAGAGCGTTTTCATGCCTCCGGCGCGCAGGCAACGTGGGGCTCTTGAGAGGCCCGACCCATAGTGCTGCCAGCAGGTCATCATTTCCCGAGTCAAGAAAGGCCTAGTCTCGCGAGCTCTCTCCTGCTGAGCAAGCGTGACGGAAGGGCTGTGAGGAGGGAGCCTTGATGTTCCCGGGCAGTGTGGGAGGCCTAGCTGTAAACGTGCAGCCAGCAGCAATGGCCCCTTAAAACTGACTTCGCAAATAGCACTTCCCAGCCCAAGGTGACTGTCAGCTTGAAGGCGGCCAAGCAGGCGGTCTTCCTTGGAGGGAGGAAAGGCAGGCCCAGAGATTGGGTTTTTAGGCCTCGCTCGCACAGCAAGTGTGGGGCTCTGCAGACGCCCATACAAGAGGCCTGCAAACAGGTCCTCACTTCCCGAGTCAAGAAAGGCCTACTTTCGCGAGCTCTCTCCTGCTGAGCAAGCGTGACGGAAGGGCTGTGTGGAGGGAGCGTTGATGTTCTGGGCAGTGTGGGAGTCCTAGGCTTACACGTGCACCAAGCGGCCATTGGCCCTGTAAACTGACTTCCGAACTAGCACTTCTCAGATCAATGTGACTGTCAGCTTGAAAGCGGCCGAGCAGGCTGTCTTACTTGGAGGGAGGAAAGGCAGCCCCAGATACTGTGTTTGTATGCCTCCCTCGCACAGCCAGTGTGGGGCTCGGCAGACGCGAGTACAAGAGGCCTGCAAACAGGTCCTCACTTCGCGAGCCAGGAAAGGCCTACTTTCGCGAGCTCTCTCCTGCTGAGCAAACGTGACGGAAGGGCTGTGTGGAGGGAGCCTTGATGTTCCCAGGCAGTGTGGGAAGCCTAGCTGTAAACGTGCAGCCAGCGGCCATGGCCCCTGCAAACTGACTTCCCAGGTAGCACTTCCCAGCACAATGTGGCTGTCAGCTTGAAGGCGGCCGAGCAGCCTGTCTTCATTGGAGGGAGGAAAGGCAGCCCCAAAGACTAGGTTTTTAGGCCTCGCTCGCACAGCAGGTGTTGGGCTCTGCAGATGCCAGTACAAGAGGCCTGCAAACAGGTCCTCACTTCCCGAGCCAAGAAAGGCCTAGTTTCGCGATCTCTCTCCTGCAGAGCTAACGTGAGGGAAGAGCTGTGTGGAGGGAACCTTGATGTTCTGGGCAGTGTGGGAGCCCTAGGCATACACGTGCACCCAGCGGCCATTGCCCCTGCAAACTGACTTCCCAGGTAGCACTTCCCAGCACAATGTGACTTTCAGCTTGAAGGCGGCAAAGCAGGCGGTGTTCCTTGGAGGGAGGAAAGGCAGACCCACAGACTGTGTTTTTAGGCCTCCCTCGCACAGCAAGTGTTGGGCTCTGCAGACGCCCGAACAAGAGGACTGCAAACAGGTCCTCACTTCCCGAGCCAAGAAAGGCCTAGTTTTGTGAGCTCTTTACTGCAGAGCTAATGTGAGGGAAGAGCTGTGTGGAGGGAACCTTGATGTTCTGGGCAGTGTGGGAGCCCCAGGCATACACGTGCACCCAGCGGCCATTGCCCGTGAAAACTGACTTCCCAACTAGCACTTCCCAGCCCGATGTGACTTTCAGCCAGAAGGAGGCCGGGTAGGCTCTCTTCCTTGGAGGGAGTAATGGCATCCCCAGAGAGAGTGTTTTCATGCCTTCAGCGTGCAGGCAACGTGGTGCTCTTGAGAGGCCCGACACATAGGACTGCGAGCAGGGCCTCACTTCCCGAGTCAAGAAAGGCCTAGTCACGCGAGCTCCCTCCTGCAGAGCACACGTGACGGAAGAGCTGTGTGGAGGGAGCCTTGATGTTCCCGGGCAGTGTGGGAGGCCTAGCTGTAAACGTGCAGCCAGCGGCCATGGTCCCTGAAAACTGACTTCGCAACTAACACTTCTCAGACCAATGTGACTGTCACCTTGAAGGCCGCCGAGCAGGCTGTCTTCCTTGGAGGGAGGAAAGGCAGCCCCAGAGATTGGGTTTTTACGCCTCGCTCGCACAGCAAGTGTGGGGCTCTGCAGACGCCCGTAAAAGAGGACTGCAAACAGGTCCTCACTTCCCGAGCCAAGAAAGGCCTACTTTTGCGAGCTCTCTCCTGCAGAGCTTACGTGACGGAAGAGCTGTGGGGAGGGAGGCTTGATGTTCCCGGGCAGTGTGGGAAGCCTAGCTGTAAACGTGCAGCCAGCGGCGATGGCCCCTGCAAACTGACTTCCCAGGTAGCACTTCCCAGCACAATGTGACTGTCAGCTTGAAGGCGGCCGAGCAGGCTGTCTTCCTTGGAGGGAGAAAAGGCAGCCCCAAAGACTGGGTGTTTAGGCCTCTCTCGCACAGCAAGTGTGGGGCTCTGCAGACGCCAGTACAAGAAGCCTGCAAACAGGTCCTCACTTCCCCAGCCAAGAAAGGCCCACTTTCGCGAGCTCTCTCCTGCTGAGCAAACGTGACAGAAGGGCTGTGTGGAGGGAACCTTGTTGTTCTGGGCAGTGTGGGAGCCCCAGGCATACACGTGCACCCAGCGGCCATTGCCCGTGAAAACTGACTTCCCAACTAGCACTTCCCAGCCCGATGTGACTTTCAGCCAGAAGGAGGCCGGGTAGGCTCTCTTCCTTGGAGGGAGTAATGGCATCCCCAGAGAGAGTGTTTTCATGCCTTCAGCGTGCAGGCAACGTGGTGCTCTTGAGAGGCCCGACACATAGGACTGCGAGCAGGGCCTCACTTCCCGAGTCAAGAAAGGCCTAGTCACGCGAGCTCCCTCCTGCAGAGCAAACGTGACGGAAGAGCTGTGTGGAGGGAGCCTTGATGTTCCCGGGCAGTGTGGGAGGCCTAGCTGTAAACGTGCAGACAGCGGCCATGGTCCCTGAAAACTGACTTCGCAACTAACACTTCTCAGACCAATGTGACTGTCACCTTGAAGGCCGCCGAGCAGGCTGTCTTCCTTGGAGGGAGGAAAGGCAGCCCCAGAGATTGGGTTTTTACGCCTCGCTCGCACAGCAAGTATGGGGCTCTGCAGACGCCCGTAAAAGAGGACTGCAAACAGGTCCTCACTTCCCGAGCCAAGAAAGGCCTACTTTTGCGAGCTCTCTCCTGCAGAGCTTACGTGACGGAAGAGCTGTGGGGAGGGAGGCTTGATGTTCCCGGGCAGTGTGGGAAGCCTAGCTGTAAACGTGCAGCCAGCGGCGATGGCCCCTGCAAACTGACTTCCCAGGTAGCACTTCCCAGCACAATGTGACTGTCAGCTTGAAGGCGGCCGAGCAGGCTGTCTTCCTTGGAGGGAGAAAAGGCAGCCCCAAAGACTGGGTGTTTAGGCCTCTCTCGCACAGCAAGTGTGGGGCTCTGCAGACGCCAGTACAAGAAGCCTGCAAACAGGTCCTCACTTCCCCAGCCAAGAAAGGCCCACTTTCGCGAGCTCTCTCCTGCTGAGCAAACGTGACAGAAGGGCTGTGTGGAGGGAACCTTGATGTTCTGGGCAGAGTGGGAGCCCTAGGCATACACGTGCACCCAGCGGCCATTGCCCGTGAAAACTGACTTCCCAACTAGCACTTCCCAGCCCGATGTGACTTTCAGCCAGAAGGCGGCCGGGTAGGCTCTCTTCCTTGGAGGGAGGAAAGGCAGCCCCAGAGAGAGCGTTTTCATGCCTCCGGCGCGCAGGCAACGTGGTGCTCTTGAGAGGCCCGACCCATAGTGCTGCCAGCAGGTCATCATTTCCCGAGTCAAGAAAGGCCTAGTCTCGGGAGCTCTCTCCTGCTGAGCAAGCATGACGGAAGGGCTGTGAGGAGGGAGCCTTGATGTTCTGGGCAGTGTGGGAGTCGTAGGCATACACGTGCACCCAGCGGCCATTGGCCCTGTAAACTGACTTCCGAACTAGCACTTCTCAGATCAATGTGACTGTCAGCTTGAAAGCGGCTGAGCAGGCTGTCTTACTTGGAGGGAGGAAAGGCAGCCCCAGATACTGTGTTTGTATGCCTCCCTCGCACAGCATGTGTGGGGCTCGGCAGACGCGAGTACAAGAGGCCTGCAAACAGGTCCTCACTTCCCGAGCCAGGAAAGGCCTACTTTCGCGAGCTCTCTCCTGCTGAGCAAACGTGACAGAAGGGCTGTGTGGAGGGAACCTTGATGTTCTGGGCAGTGTGGGAGTCCTAGGCATACACGTGCACCCTTCGGCCATTGGCCCTGTAAACTGACTTCCGACTAGCACTTCTCAGATCAATGTGACTGTCAGCTTGAAAGCGGCCGAGCAGGCTGTCTTACTTGGAGGGAGGAAAGGCAGCCCCAGATACTGTGTTTGAATGCCTCCCTCGCACAGCAAGTGTGGGGCTCGGCAGACGCGAGTACAAGAGGACTGCAAACAGGTCCTCACTTCACGAGCCAGGAAAGGCCTACTTTCGCGAGCTCTCTCCTTGCTGAGCAAACGTGACGGAAGGGCTGTGTGGAGGGAGCCTTGATGTTCCCGGGCAGTGTGGGAAGCCTAGCTGTAAACGTGCAGCCAGCGGCGATGGCCCCTGAAAACTGACTTCCCAGATAGCACTTCCCAGCACAATGTGACTTTCAGCTTGAAGGCGGCAAAGCAGGCGGTGTTCCTTGGAGGGAGGAAAGGCAGACCCACAGACTGTGTTTTTAGGCCTCCCTCGCACAGCAAGTGTTGGGCTCTGCAGACGCCCGAACAAGAGGACTGCAAACAGGTCCTCACTTCCCCAGCCAAGAAAGGCCCACTTTCGCGAGCTCTCTCCTGCTGAGCAAACGTGACAGAAGGGCTGTGTGGAGGGAACCTTGATGTTCTGGGCAGTGTGGGAGCCCTAGGCATACACGTGCACCCAGCGGCCATTGCCCGTGAAAACTGACTTCCCAACTAGCACTTCCCAGCCCTATGTGACTTTCAGCCAGAAGACGGCCGGGTAGGCTCTCTTCCTTGGAGGGAGGAAAGGCAGCCCCTGAGAGAGCGTTTTCATGCCCCCCGCATGCAGGCATCGTGGGGCTCTTGAGAGGCCCGACCCATAGTGCTGAGAGCAGGTCCTCATTTCCGAGTCAAGAAAGGCATAGTCTCGCGAGCTCTCTCCTGCTGAGCAAACGTGACGGAAGGGCTGTGTGGAGGGAACCTTGATGTTTTGGGCAGTGTGGGAGCCCTAGGCATACACGTGCACCCAGCGGCCATTGCCCCTGAAAACTGACTTCCCTACTAGCATTTCTCAGGCCAATGTGACTGTCAGCTTCAAGGCGGCCAAGCAGGCTGCCTTCCTTGGAGGGAGGAAAGGCAGCCCCAGAGAGAGCGTTTTCATGCCTCCGGCGCGCAGGCAACGTGGGGCTCTTGAGAGGCCCGACCCATAGTGCTGCCAGCAGGTCATCATTTCCCGAGTCAAGAAAGGCCTAGTCTCGGGAGCTCTCTCCTGCTGAGCAAGCGTGACGGAAGGGCTGTGAGGAGGGAGCCTTGATGTTCCCGGGCAGTGTGGGAGGCCTAGCTGTAAACGTGCAGCCAGCAGCAATGGCCCCTTAAAACTGACTTCGCAAATAGCACTTCCCAGCCCAAGGTGACTGTCAGCTTGAAGGCGGCCAAGCAGGCGGTCTTCCTTGGAGGGAGGAAAGGCAGCCCCAGAGATTGGGTTTTTAGGCCTCGCTCGCACAGCAAGTGTGGGGCTCTGCAGACGCCCATACAAGAGGCCTGCAAACAGGTCCTCACTTCCCGAGTCAAGAAAGGCCTACTTTCGCGAGCTCTCTCCTGCTGAGCAAGCGTGACGGAAGGGCTGTGTGGAGGGAGCGTTGATGTTCTGGGCAGTGTGGGAGTCCTAGGCTTACACGTGCACCAAGCGGCCATTGGCCTTGTAAACTGACTTCCGAACTAGCACTTCTCAGATCAATGTGACTGTCAGCTTGAAAGCGGCCGAGCAGGCTGTCTTACGTGGAGGGAGGAAAGGCAGCCCCAGATACTGTGTTTGTATGCCTCCCTCGCACAGCCAGTGTGGGGCTCGGCAGACGCGAGTACAAGAGGCCTGCAAACAGGTCCTCACTTCGCGAGCCAGGAAAGGCCTACTTTCGCGAGCTCTCCCCTGCTGAGCAAACGTGACGGAAGGGCTGTGTGGAGGGAGCCTTGATGTTCCCAGGCAGTGTGGGAAGCCTAGCTGTAAACGTGCAGCCAGCGGCCATGGCCCCTGCAAACTTTCTTCCCAGGTAGCACTTCCCAGCACAATGTGACTGTCAGCTTGAAGGCGGCCGAGCAGCCTGTCTTCCTTGGAGGGAGGAAAGGCAGCCCCAAAGACTAGGTTTTTAGGCCTCGCTCGCACAGCAGGTGTTGGGCTCTGCAGATGCCAGTACAAGAGGCCTGCAAACAGGTCCTCACTTCCCGAGCCAAGAAAGGCCTAGTTTCGCGATCTCTCTCCTGCAGAGCTAACGTGAGGGAAGAGCTGTGTGGAGGGAACCTTGATGTTCTGGGCAGTGTGGGAGCCCTAGGCATACACGTGCACCCAGCGGCCATTGCCCCTGCAAACTGACTTCCCAGGTAGCACTTCCCAGCACAATGTGACTTTCAGCTTGAAGGTGGCAAAGCAGGCGGTGTTCCTTGGAGGGAGGAAAGGCAGACCCACAGACTGTGTTTTTAGGCCTCCCTCGCACAGCAAGTGTTGGGCTCTGCAGACGCCCGAACAAGAGGACTGCAAACAGGTCCTCACTTCCCGAGCCAAGAAAGGCCTAGTTTCGTGAGCTCTTTACTGCAGAGCTAACGTGAGGGAAGAGCTGTGTGGAGGGAACCTTGATGTTCTCGGCAGTGTGGGAGCACTAAGCATACACATGCACCCTGCGGCCATTGCCCCTGAAAACAGTCTTCCCAAATAGCACTTCCAAGCGCGATGTGACTTTCAGCCACAAGGCGGCCTGGTAGGCTCTCTTCCTTGGAGGGAGGAAAGGCAGCCCCAGAGAGAGCGTTTTCATGCCTCCGGCGCGCAGGCAACGTGGGGCTCTTGAGAGGCCCGACCCATAGTGCTGCCAGCAGGTCATCATTTCCCGAGTCAAGAAAGGCCTAGTCTCGGGAGCTCTCTCCTGCTGAGCAAGCGTGACGGAAGGGCTGTGAGGAGGGAGCCTTGATGTTCCCGGGCAGTGTGGGAGGCCTAGCTGTAAACGTGCAGCCAGCAGCAATGGCCCCTTAAAACTGACTTCGCAAATAGCACTTCCCAGCCCAAGGTGACTGTCAGCTTGAAGGCGGCCAAGCAGGCGGTCTTCCTTGGAGGGAGGAAAGGCAGGCCCAGAGATTGGGTTTTTAGGCCTCGCTCGCACAGCAAGTGTGGGGCTCTGCAGACGCCCATACAAGAGGCCTGCAAACAGGTCCTCACTTCCCGAGTCAAGAAAGGCCTACTTTTGCGAGCTCTCTCCTGCTGAGCAAGCGTGACGGAAGGGCTGTGTGGAGGGAGCGTTGATGTTCTGGGCAGTGTGGGAGTCCTAGGCTTACACGTGCACCAAGCGGCCATTGGCCCTGTAAACTGACTTCCGAACTAGCACTTCTCAGATCAATGTGACTGTCAGCTTGAAAGCGGCCGAGCAGGCTGTCTTACTTGGAGGGAGGAAAGGCAGCCCCAGATACTGTGTTTGTATGCCTCCCTCGCACAGCCAGTGTGGGGCTCGGCAGACGCGAGTACAAGAGGCCTGCAAACAGGTCCTCACTTCCCGAGCCAGGAAAGGCCTACTTTCGCGAGCTCTCTCCTGCTGAGCAAACGTGACGGAAGGGCTGTGTGGAGGGAGCCTTGATGTTCCCAGGCAGTGTGGGAAGCCTAGCTGTAAACGTGCAGCCAGCGGCCATGGCCCCTGCAAACTTTCTTCCCAGGTAGCACTTCCCAGCACAATGTGACTGTCAGCTTGAAGGCGGCCGAGCAGCCTGTCTTCCTTGGAGGGAGGAAAGGCAGCCCCAAAGACTAGGTTTTTAGGCCTCGCTCGCACAGCAGGTGTTGGGCTCTGCAGATGCCAGTACAAGAGGCCTGCAAACAGGTCCTCACTTCCCGAGCCAAGAAAGGCCTAGTTTCGCGATCTCGCTCCTGCAGAGCTAACGTGAGGGAAGAGCTGTGTGGAGGGAACCTTGATGTTCTGGGCAGTGTGGGAGCCCTAGGCATACACGTGCACCCAGCGGCCATTGCCCCTGCAAACTGACTTCCCAGGTAGCACTTCCCAGCACAATGTGACTTTCAGCTTGAAGGCGGCAAAGCAGGCGGTGTTCCTTGGAGGGAGGAAAGGCAGACCCACAGACTGTGTTTTTAGGCCTCCCTCGCACAGCAAGTGTTGGGCTCTGCAGACGCCCGAACAAGAGGACTGCAAACAGGTCCTCACTTCCCGAGCCAAGAAAGGCCTAGTTTCGTGAGCTCTTTACTGCAGAGCTAACGTGAGGGAAGAGCTGTGTGGAGGGAACCTTGATGTTCTCGGCAGTGTGGGAGCACTAAGCATACACATGCACCCTGCGGCCATTGCCCCTGAAAACAGTCTTCCCAAATAGCACTTCCAAGCGCGATGTGACTTTCAGCCACAAGGCGGCCTGGTAGGCTCTCTTCCTTGGAGGGAGGAAAGGCAGCCCCAGAGAGAGCGTTTTCATGCCTCCGGCGCGCAGGCAACGTGGGGCTCTTGAGAGGCCCGACCCATAGTGCTGCCAGCAGGTCATCATTTCCCGAGTCAAGAAAGGCCTAGTCTCGGGAGCTCTCTCCTGCTGAGCAAGCGTGACGGAAGGGCTGTGAGGAGGGAGCCTTGATGTTCCCGGGCAGTGTGGGAGACCTAGCTGTAAACGTGCAGCCAGCAGCAATGGCCCCTTAAAACTGACTTCGCAAATAGCACTTCCCAGCCCAAGGTGACTGTCAGCTTGAAGGCGGCCAAGCAGGCGGTCTTCCTTGGAGGGAGGAAAGGCAGGCCCAGAGATTGGGTTTTTAGGCCTCGCTCGCACAGCAAGTGTGGGGCTCTGCAGACGCCCATACAAGAGGCCTGCAAACAGGTCCTCACTTCCCGAGTCAAGAAAGGCCTACTTTCGCGAGCTCTCTCCTGCTGAGCAAGCGTGACGGAAGGGCTGTGTGGAGGGAGCGTTGATGTTCTGGGCAGTGTGGGAGTCCTAGGCTTACACGTGCACCAAGCGGCCATTGGCCCTGTAAACTGACTTCCGAACTAGCACTTCTCAGATCAATGTGACTGTCAGCTTGAAAGCGGCCGAGCAGGCTGTCTTACTTGGAGGGAGGAAAGGCAGCCCCAGATACTGTGTTTGTATGCCTCCCTCGCACAGCCAGTGTGGGGCTCGGCAGACGCGAGTACAAGAGGCCTGCAAACAGGTCCTCACTTCCCGAGCCAGGAAAGGCCTACTTTCGCGAGCTCTCTCCTGCTGAGCAAACGTGACGGAAGGGCTGTGTGGAGGGAGCCTTGATGTTCCCAGGCAGTGTGGGAAGCCTAGCTGTAAACGTGCAGCCAGCGGCCATGGCCCCTGCAAACTTTCTTCCCAGGTAGCACTTCCCAGCACAATGTGGCTGTCAGCTTGAAGGCGGCCGAGCAGCCTGTCTTCCTTGGAGGGAGGAAAGGCAGCCCCAAAGACTAGGTTTTTAGGCCTCGCTCGCACAGCAGGTGTTGGGCTCTGCAGATGCCAGTACAAGAGGCCTGCAAACAGGTCCTCACTTCCCGAGCCAAGAAAGGCCTAGTTTCGCGATCTCGCTCCTGCAGAGCTAACGTGAGGGAAGAGCTGTGTGGAGGGAACCTTGATGTTCTGGGCAGTGTGGGAGCCCTAGGCATACACGTGCACCCAGCGGCCATTGCCCCTGCAAACTGACTTCCCAGGTAGCACTTCCCAGCACAATGTGACTTTCAGCTTGAAGGCGGCAAAGCAGGCGGTGTTCCTTGGAGGGAGGAAAGGCAGACCCACAGACTGTGTTTTTAGGCCTCCCTCGCACAGCAAGTGTTGGGCTCTGCAGACGCCCGAACAAGAGGACTGCAAACAGGTCCTCACTTCCCGAGCCAAGAAAGGCCTAGTTTCGTGAGCTCTTTACTGCAGAGCTAACGTGAGGGAAGAGCTGTGTGGAGGGAACCTTGATGTTCTCGGCAGTGTGGGAGCACTAAGCATACACATGCACCCTGCGGCCATTGCCCCTGAAAACAGTCTTCCCAAATAGCACTTCCAAGCGCGATGTGACTTTCAGCCACAAGGCGGCCTGGTAGGCTCTCTTCCTTGGAGGGAGGAAAGGCAGCCCCAGAGAGAGCGTTTTCATGCCTCCGGCGCGCAGGCAACGTGGGGCTCTTGAGAGGCCCGACCCATAGTGCTGCCAGCAGGTCATCATTTCCCGAGTCAAGAAAGGCCTAGTCTCGGGAGCTCTCTCCTGCTGAGCAAGCGTGACGGAAGGGCTGTGAGGAGGGAGCCTTGATGTTCCCGGGCAGTGTGGGAGACCTAGCTGTAAACGTGCAGCCAGCAGCAATGGCCCCTTAAAACTGACTTCGCAAATAGCACTTCCCAGCCCAAGGTGACTGTCAGCTTGAAGGCGGCCAAGCAGGCGGTCTTCCTTGGAGGGAGGAAAGGCAGGCCCAGAGATTGGGTTTTTAGGCCTCGCTCGCACAGCAAGTGTGGGGCTCTGCAGACGCCCATACAAGAGGCCTGCAAACAGGTCCTCACTTCCCGAGTCAAGAAAGGCCTACTTTCGCGAGCTCTCTCCTGCTGAGCAAGCGTGACGGAAGGGCTGTGTGGAGGGAGCGTTGATGTTCTGGGCAGTGTGGGAGTCCTAGGCTTACACGTGCACCAAGCGGCCATTGGCCCTGTAAACTGACTTCCGAACTAGCACTTCTCAGATCAATGTGACTGTCAGCTTGAAAGCGGCCGAGCAGGCTGTCTTACTTGGAGGGAGGAAAGGCAGCCCCAGATACTGTGTTTGTATGCCTCCCTCGCACAGCCAGTGTGGGGCTCGGCAGACGCGAGTACAAGAGGCCTGCAAACAGGTCCTCACTTCCCGAGCCAGGAAAGGCCTACTTTCGCGAGCTCTCTCCTGCTGAGCAAACGTGACGGAAGGGCTGTGTGGAGGGAGCCTTGATGTTCCCAGGCAGTGTGGGAAGCCTAGCTGTAAACGTGCAGCCAGCGGCCATGGCCCCTGCAAACTTTCTTCCCAGGTAGCACTTCCCAGCACAATGTGGCTGTCAGCTTGAAGGCGGCCGAGCAGCCTGTCTTCCTTGGAGGGAGGAAAGGCAGCCCCAAAGACTAGGTTTTTAGGCCTCGCTCGCACAGCAGGTGTTGGGCTCTGCAGATGCCAGTACAAGAGGCCTGCAAACAGGTCCTCACTTCCCGAGCCAAGAAAGGCCTAGTTTCGCGATCTCGCTCCTGCAGAGCTAACGTGAGGGAAGAGCTGTGTGGAGGGAACCTTGATGTTCTGGGCAGTGTGGGAGCCCTAGGCATACACGTGCACCCAGCGGCCATTGCCCCTGCAAACTGACTTCCCAGGTAGCACTTCCCAGCACAATGTGACTTTCAGCTTGAAGGCGGCAAAGCAGGCGGTGTTCCTTGGAGGGAGGAAAGGCAGACCCACAGACTGTGTTTTTAGGCCTCCCTCGCACAGCAAGTGTTGGGCTCTGCAGACGCCCGAACAAGAGGACTGCAAACAGGTCCTCACTTCCCGAGCCAAGAAAGGCCTAGTTTCGTGAGCTCTTTACTGCAGAGCTAACGTGAGGGAAGAGCTGTGTGGAGGGAACCTTGATGTTCTCGGCAGTGTGGGAGCACTAAGCATACACATGCACCCTGCGGCCATTGCCCCTGAAAACAGTCTTCCCAAATAGCACTTCCAAGCGCGATGTGACTTTCAGCCACAAGGCGGCCTGGTAGGCTCTCTTCCTTGGAGGGAGGAAAGGCAGCCCCAGAGAGAGCGTTTTCATGCCTCCGGCGCGCAGGCAACGTGGGGCTCTTGAGAGGCCCGACCCATAGTGCTGCCAGCAGGTCATCATTTCCCGAGTCAAGAAAGGCCTAGTCTCGGGAGCTCTCTCCTGCTGAGCAAGCGTGACGGAAGGGTTGTGAGGAGGGAGCCTTGATGTTCCCGGGCAGTGTGGGAGGCCTAGCTGTAAACGTGCAGCCAGCAGCAATGGCCCCTTAAAACTGACTTCGCAAATAGCACTTCCCAGCCCAAGGTGACTGTCAGCTTGAAGGCGGCCAAGCAGGCGGTCTTCCTTGGAGGGAGGAAAGGCAGGCCCAGAGATTGGGTTTTTAGGCCTCGCTCGCACAGCAAGTGTGGGGCTCTGCAGACGCCCATACAAGAGGCCTGCAAACAGGTCCTCACTTCCCGAGTCAAGAAAGGCCTACTTTCGCGAGCTCTCTCCTGCTGAGCAAGCGTGACGGAAGGGCTGTGTGGAGGGAGCGTTGATGTTCTGGGCAGTGTGGGAGTCCTAGGCTTACACGTGCACCAAGCGGCCATTGGCCCTGTAAACTGACTTCCGAACTAGCACTTCTCAGATCAATGTGACTGTCAGCTTGAAAGCGGCCGAGCAGGCTGTCTTACTTGGAGGGAGGAAAGGCAGCCCCAGATACTGTGTTTGTATGCCTCCCTCGCACAGCCAGTGTGGGGCTCGGCAGACGCGAGTACAAGAGGCCTGCAAACAGGTCCTCACTTCCCGAGCCAGGAAAGGCCTACTTTCGCGAGCTCTCTCCTGCTGAGCAAACGTGACGGAAGGGCTGTGTGGAGGGAGCCTTGATGTTCCCAGGCAGTGTGGGAAGCCTAGCTGTAAACGTGCAGCCAGCGGCCATGGCCCCTGCAAACTGACTTCCCAGGTAGCACTTCCCAGCACAATGTGGCTGTCAGCTTGAAGGCGGCCGAGCAGCCTGTCTTCATTGGAGGGAGGAAAGGCAGCCCCAAAGACTAGGTTTTTAGGCCTCGCTCGCACAGCAGGTGTTGGGCTCTGCAGATGCCAGTACAAGAGGCCTGCAAACAGGTCCTCACTTCCCGAGCCAAGAAAGGCCTAGTTTCGCGATCTCTCTCCTGCAGAGCTAACGTGAGGGAAGAGCTGTGTGGAGGGAACCTTGATGTTCTGGGCAGTGTGGGAGCCCTAGGCATACACGTGCACCCAGCGGCCATTGCCCCTGCAAACTGACTTCCCAGGTAGCACTTCCCAGCACAATGTGACTTTCAGCTTGAAGGCGGCAAAGCAGGCGGTGTTCCTTGGAGGGAGGAAAGGCAGACCCACAGACTGTGTTTTTAGGCCTCCCTCGCACAGCAAGTGTTGGGCTCTGCAGACGCCCGAACAAGAGGACTGCAAACAGGTCCTCACTTCCCGAGCCAAGAAAGGCCTAGTTTTGTGAGCTCTTTACTGCAGAGCTAATGTGAGGGAAGAGCTGTGTGGAGGGAACCTTGATGTTCTGGGCAGTGTGGGAGCCCCAGGCATACACGTGCACCCAGCGGCCATTGCCCGTGAAAACTGACTTCCCAACTAGCACTTCCCAGCCCGATGTGACTTTCAGCCAGAAGGAGGCCGGGTAGGCTCTCTTCCTTGGAGGGAGTAATGGCATCCCCAGAGAGAGTGTTTTCATGCCTTCAGCGTGCAGGCAACGTGGTGCTCTTGAGAGGCCCGACACATAGGACTGCGAGCAGGGCCTCACTTCCCGAGTCAAGAAAGGCCTAGTCACGCGAGCTCCCTCCTGCAGAGCACACGTGACGGAAGAGCTGTGTGGAGGGAGCCTTGATGTTCCCGGGCAGTGTGGGAGGCCTAGCTGTAAACGTGCAGCCAGCGGCCATGGTCCCTGAAAACTGACTTCGCAACTAACACTTCTCAGACCAATGTGACTGTCACCTTGAAGGCCGCCGAGCAGGCTGTCTTCCTTGGAGGGAGGAAAGGCAGCCCCAGAGATTGGGTTTTTACGCCTCGCTCGCACAGCAAGTATGGGGCTCTGCAGACGCCCGTAAAAGAGGACTGCAAACAGGTCCTCATTTGCCGAGCCAAGAAAGGCCTACTTTTGCAAGCTCTCTCCTGCAGAGCTTACGTGTCGGAAGAGCTGTGGGGAGGGAGGCTTGATGTTCCCGGGCAGTGTGGGAAGCCTAGCTGTAAACGTGCAGCCAGCGGCGATGGCCCCTGCAAACTGACTTCCCAGGTAGCACTTCCCAGCACAATGTGACTGTCAGCTTGAAGGCGGCCGAGCAGGCTGTCTTCCTTGGAGGGAGAAAAGGCAGCCCCAAAGACTGGGTGTTTAGGCCTCTCTCGCACAGCAAGTGTGGGGCTCTGCAGACGCCAGTACAAGAAGCCTGCAAACAGGTCCTCACTTCCCCAGCCAAGAAAGGCCCACTTTCGCGAGCTCTCTCCTGCTGAGCAAACGTGACAGAAGGGCTGTGTGGAGGGAACCTTGATGTTCTGGGCAGAGTGGGAGCCCTAGGCATACACGTGCACCCAGCGGCCATTGCCCGTGAAAACTGACTTCCCAACTAGCACTTCCCAGCCCGATGTGACTTTCAGCCAGAAGGCGGCCGGGTAGGCTCTCTTCCTTGGAGGGAGGAAAGGCATCCCCCAGAGAGAGCGTTTTCATGCCTCCGGCGCGCAGGCAACGTGGGGCTCTTGAGAGGCCCGACCCATAGTGCTGCCAGCAGGTCATCATTTCCCGAGTCAAGAAAGGCCTAGTCTCGGGAGCTCTCTCCTGCTGAGCAAGCATGACGGAAGGGCTGTGAGGAGGGGGCCTTGATGTTCTGGGCAGTGTGGGAGTCGTAGGCATACACGTGCACCCAGCGGCCATTGGCCCTGTAAACTGACTTCCGAACTAGCACTTCTCAGATCAATGTGACTGTCAGCTTGAAAGCGGCTGAGCAGGCTGTCTTACTTGGAGGGAGGAAAGGCAGCCCCAGATACTGTGTTTGTATGCCTCCCTCGCACAGCATGTGTGGGGCTCGGCAGACGCGAGTACAAGAGGCCTGCAAACAGGTCCTCACTTCCCGAGCCAGGAAAGGCCTACTTTCGCGAGCTCTCTCCTGCTGAGCAAACGTGACAGAAGGGCTGTGTGGAGGGAACCTTGATGTTCTGGGCAGTGTGGGAGTCCTAGGCATACACGTGCACCCTTCGGCCATTGGCCCTGTAAACTGACTTCCGAACTAGCACTTCTCAGATCAATGTGACTGTCAGCTTGAAAGCGGCCGAGCAGGCTGTCTTACTTGGAGGGAGGAAAGGCAGCCCCAGATACTGTGTTTGTATGCCTCCCTCGCACAGCAAGTGTGGGGCTCGGCAGACGCGAGTACAAGAGGCCTGCAAACAGGTCCTCACTTCACGAGCCAGGAAAGGCCTACTTTCGCGAGCTCTCTCCTTGCTGAGCAAACGTGACGGAAGGGCTGTGTGGAGGGAGCCTTGATGTTCCCGGGCAGTGTGGGAAGCCTAGCTGTAAACGTGCAGCCAGCGGCGATGGCCCCTGAAAACTGACTTCCCAGGTAGCACTTCCCAGCACAATGTGACTTTCAGCTTGAAGGCGGCAAAGCAGGCGGTGTTCCTTGGAGGGAGGAAAGGCAGACCCACAGACTGTGTTTTTAGGCCTCCCTCGCACAGCAAGTGTTGGGCTCTGCAGACGCCCGAACAAGAGGACTGCAAACATGTCCTCACTTCCCCAGCCAAGAAAGGCCCACTTTCGCGAGCTCTCTCCTGCTGAGCAAACGTGACAGAAGGGCTGTGTGGAGGGAACCTTGATGTTCTGGGCAGTGTGGGAGCCCTAGGCATACACGTGCACCCAGCGGCCATTGCCCGTGAAAACTGACTTCCCAACTAGCACTTCCCAGCCCTATGTGACTTTCAGCCAGAAGGCGGCCGGGTAGGCTCTCTTCCTTGGAGGGACGAAAGGCAGCCCCTGAGAGAGCGTTTTCATGCCCCCCGCATGCAGGCATCGTGGGGCTCTTGAGAGGCCCGACCCATAGTGCTGAGAGCAGGTCCTCATTTCCGAGTCAAGAAAGGCATAGTCTCGCGAGCTCTCTCCTGCTGAGCAAACGTGACGGAAGGGCTGTGTGGAGGGAACCTTGATGTTCTGGGCAGTGTGGGAGCCCTAGGCATACACGTGCACCCAGCGGCCATTGCCCCTGAAAACTGACTTCCCTACTAGCATTTCTCAGGCCAATGTGACTGTCAGCTTCAAGGCGGCCAAGCAGGCTGCCTTCCTTGGAGGGAGGAAAGGCAGCCCCAGAGAGAGCGTTTTCATGCCTCCGGCGCGCAGGCAACGTGGGGCTCTTGAGAGGCCCGACCCATAGTGCTGCCAGCAGGTCATCATTTCCCGAGTCAAGAAAGGCCTAGTCTCGGGAGCTCTCTCCTGCTGAGCAAGCGTGACGGAAGGGCTGTGAGGAGGGAGCCTTGTTGTTCCCGGGCAGTGTGGGAGGCCTAGCTGTAAACGTGCAGCCAGCAGCAATGGCCCCTTAAAACTGACTTCGCAAATAGCACTTCCCAGCCCAAGGTGACTGTCAGCTTGAAGGCGGCCAAGCAGGCCGTCTTCCTTGGAGGGAGGAAAGGCAGGCCCAGAGATTGGGTTTTTAGGCCTCGCTCGCACAGCAAGTGTGGGGCTCTGCAGACGCCCATACAAGAGGCCTGCAAACAGGTCCTCACTTCCCGAGTCAAGAAAGGCCTACTTTCGCGAGCTCTCTCCTGCTGAGCAAGCGTGACGGAAGGGCTGTGTGGAGGGAGCGTTGATGTTCTGGGCAGTGTGGGAGTCCTAGGCTTACACGTGCACCAAGCGGCCATTGGCCCTGTAAACTGACTTCCGAACTAGCACTTCTCAGATCAATGTGACTGTCAGCTTGAAAGCGGCCGAGCAGGCTGTCTTACTTGGAGGGAGGAAAGGCAGCCCCAGATACTGTGTTTGTATGCCTCCCTCGCACAGCAAGTGTGGGGCTCGGCAGACGCGAGTACAAGAGGCCTGCAAACAGGTCCTCACTTCACGAGCCAGGAAAGGCCTACTTTCGCGAGCTCTCTCCTTGCTGAGCAAACGTGACGGAAGGGCTGTGTGGAGGGAGCCTTGATGTTCCCGGGCAGTGTGGGAAGCCTAGCTGTAAACGTGCAGCCAGCGGCGATGGCCCCTGAAAACTGACTTCCCAGGTAGCAATTCCCAGCCCAAGGTGACTGTCAGCTTGAAGGCGGCCGAGCAGGCTGTCATCCTTGGAGGGAGGAAAGGAAGCCCCAGAGATTGGGTTTTTATGCCTCCCTCGCACAGCAAGTGTGGGGCTCTGCCGACGCCAGTAGAAGAGGCCTACAAACAGGTCCTCACTTTCCAAACCAAGAAAGGCCTAGTTTCCCGATCTCTCTCCTGGAGAGCTAACGTGACGGAAGAGCTGTGTGGAGGGAACCTTGATGTTCTGGGCAGTGTGGGAGCCCTAGGCATACACATGCACCCAGCGTCCATTGGCCCTGAAAAATGACTTCCCAAATAGCACTTCTCAGACCAATGTGACTGTCAGCTTGAAGGCGGCCGAGCAGGATGTCTTCCTTGGAGGGTGGAATGGCAGCCCCAGAGAGAGTGTTTTCATGCCTTCAGCGCGCAGGTAACGTGGGGCTCTTGAGAGGCACGACCCGTAGGGCTGCGAGCAGGGCCTCACTTCCCGAGTCAAGAAAGGCCTAGTCTCGCGAGTTCTCTCCTGCAGAGCAAACGTGACGGAAGAGCTGTGTGGAGGGAGCCTTGATGTTCCCGGGCAGTGTGGGAGGCCTAGCTGTAAACGTGCTGCCAGCGACCATGGTCCCTGAAAACTGACTTCCCAACTAACACTTCCCAGCCCAAGGTGACTGTCAGCTTGAAGGCGGCCGAGCAGACGGTCTTCCTTGGACGGAGAAAAGGCAGCCCCAGAGACTGGGTTTTTAGGCCTCGTTCGCACAGCAAGTGTGGGGCGCTGCAGACGCCAGTACAAGAGGCCTGCAGACAGGTCCTCACTTCCCGAGCCAGGAAAGGCCTAGTCTCGAGAGCTCTCTCCTGCAGAGCTAACGTGACGGAAGAGCTGTTTGGGGGGAGCCTTGATGTTCCCGGGCAGTGTGGGAAGCCTAGCTGTAAACGTGCAGCCTGCGGCCATGGCCCCTGCAAACTTTCTTCCCAGGTAGCACTTCCCAGCACAATGTGACTGTCAGCTTAAAGGCGGCCGAGCAGCCTGTCTTCCTTGGAGGGAGGAAAGGCAGCCCCAAAGACTAGGTTTTTAGGCCTCGCTCGCACAGCAGGTGTTGGGCTCTGCAGATGCCAGTACAAGAGGCCTGCAAACAGGTCCTCACTTCCCGAGCCAAGAAAGGCCTAGTTTCGCGATCTCTCTCCTGCAGAGCTAACGTGAGGGAAGAGCTGTGTGGAGGGAACCATGATGTTCTGGGCAGTGTGGGAGCCCTAGGCATACACGTGCACCCAGCGGCCATTGCCCCTGCAAACTGACTTCCCAGGTAGCACTTCCCAGCACAATGTGACTTTCAGCTTGAAGGCGGCAAAGCAGGCGGTGTTCCTTGGAGGGAGGAAAGGCAGACCCACAGACTGTGTTTTTAGGCCTCCCTCGCACAGCAAGTGTTGGGCTCTGCAGACGCCCGAACAAGAGGACTGCAAACAGGTCCTCACTTCCCGAGCCAAGAAAGGCCTAGTTTCGTGAGCTCTTTACTGCAGAGCTAACGTGAGGGAAGAGCTGTGTGGAGGGAACCTTGATGTTCTCGGCAGTGTGGGAGCACTAAGCATACACATGCACCCTGCGGCCATTGCCCCTGAAAACAGTCTTCCCAAATAGCACTTCCAAGCGCGATGTGACTTTCAGCCACAAGGCGGCCTGGTAGGCTCTCTTCCTTGGAGGGAGGAAAGGCAGCCCCAGAGAGAGCGTTTTCATGCCTCCGGCGCGCAGGCAACGTGGGGCTCTTGAGAGGCCCGACCCATAGTGCTGCCAGCAGGTCATCATTTCCCGAGTCAAGAAAGGCCTAGTCTCGCGAGCTCTCTCCTGCTGAGCAAGCGTGACGGAAGGGCTGTGAGGAGGGAGCCTTGATGTTCCCGGGCAGTGTGGGAGGCCTAGCTGTAAACGTGCAGCCAGCAGCAATGGCCCCTTAAAACTGACTTCGCAAATAGCACTTCCCAGCCCAAGGTGACTGTCAGCTTGAAGGCGGCCAAGCAGGCGGTCTTCCTTGGAGGGAGGAAAGGCAGGCCCAGAGATTGGGTTTTTAGGCCTCGCTCGCACAGCAAGTGTGGGGCTCTGCAGACGCCCATACAAGAGGCCTGCAAACAGGTCCTCACTTCCCGAGTCAAGAAAGGCCTACTTTCGCGAGCTCTCTCCTGCTGAGCAAGCGTGACGGAAGGGCTGTGTGGAGGGAGCGTTGATGTTCTGGGCAGTGTGGGAGTCCTAGGCTTACACGTGCACCAAGCAGCCATTGGCCCTGTAAACTGACTTCCGAACTAGCACTTCTCAGATCAATGTGACTGTCAGCTTGAAAGCGGCCGAGCAGGCTGTCTTACTTGGAGGGAGGAAAGGCAGCCCCAGATACTGTGTTTGTATGCCTCCCTCGCACAGCCAGTGTGGGGCTCGGCAGACGCGAGTACAAGAGGCCTGCAAACAGGTCCTCACTTCGCGAGCCAGGAAAGGCCTACTTTCGCGAGCTCTCTCCTGCTGAGCAAACGTGACGGAAGGGCTGTGTGGAGGGAGCCTTGATGTTCCCAGGCAGTGTGGGAAGCCTAGCTGTAAACGTGCAGCCAGCGGCCATGGCCCCTGCAAACTGACTTCCCAGGTAGCACTTCCCAGCACAATGTGGCTGTCAGCTTGAAGGCGGCCGAGCAGCCTGTCTTCATTGGAGGGAGGAAAGGCAGCCCCAAAGACTAGGTTTTTAGGCCTCGCTCGCACAGCAGGTGTTGGGCTCTGCAGATGCCAGTACAAGAGGCCTGCAAACAGGTCCTCACTTCCCGAGCCAAGAAAGGCCTAGTTTCACGATCTCTCTCCTGCAGAGCTAACGTGAGGGAAGAGCTGTGTGGAGGGAACCTTGATGTTCTGGGCAGTGTGGGAGCCCTAGGAATACACGTGCACCCAGCGGCCATTGGCCCTGAAAAATGACTTCCCAAATAGCACTTCTCAGACCAATGTGACTGTCAGCTTGAAGGCGGCCGAGCAGGATGTCTTCCTTGGAGGGTGGAATGGCAGCCCCAGAGAGAGTGTTTTCATGCCTTCAGCGCGCAGGTAACGTGGGGCTCTTGAGAGGCACGACCCGTAGGGCTGCGAGCAGGGCCTCACTTCCCGAGTCAAGAAAGGCCTAGTCTCGCGAGTTCTCTCCTGCAGAGCAAACGTGACGGAAGAGCTGTGTGGAGGGAGCCTTGATGTTCCCGGGCAGTGTGGGAGGCCTAGCTGTAAACGTGCTGCCAGCGACCATGGTCCCTGAAAACTGACTTCCCAACTAACACTTCCCAGCCCAAGGTGACTGTCAGCTTGAAGGCGGCCGAGCAGACGGTCTTCCTTGGACGGAGAAAAGGCAGCCCCAGAGACTGGGTTTTTAGGCCTCGTTCGCACAGCAAGTGTGGGGCGCTGCAGACGCCAGTACAAGAGGCCTGCAGACAGGTCCTCACTTCCCGAGCCAGGAAAGGCCTAGTCTCGAGAGCTCTCTCCTGCAGAGCTAACGTGACGGAAGAGCTGTTTGGGGGGAGCCTTGATGTTCCCGGGCAGTGTGGGAAGCCTAGCTGTAAACGTGCAGCCAGCGGCCATGGCCCCTGCAAACTTTCTTCCCAGGTAGCACTTCCCAGCACAATGTGACTGTCAGCTTAAAGGCGGCCGAGCAGCCTGTCTTCCTTGGAGGGAGGAAAGGCAGCCCCAAAGACTAGGTTTTTAGGCCTCGCTCGCACAGCAGGTGTTGGGCTCTGCAGATGCCAGTACAAGAGGCCTGCAAACAGGTCCTCACTTCCCGAGCCAAGAAAGGCCTAGTTTCGCGATCTCGCTCCTGCAGAGCTAACGTGAGGGAAGAGCTGTGTGGAGGGAACCTTGATGTTCTGGGCAGTGTGGGAGCCCTAGGCATACACGTGCACCCAGCGGCCATTGCCCCTGCAAACTGACTTCCCAGGTAGCACTTCCCAGCACAATGTGACTTTCAGCTTGAAGGCGGCAAAGCAGGCGGTGTTCCTTGGAGGGAGGAAAGGCAGACCCACAGACTGTGTTTTTAGGCCTCCCTCGCACAGCAAGTGTTGGGCTCTGCAGACGCCCGAACAAGAGGACTGCAAACAGGTCCTCACTTCCCGAGCCAAGAAAGGCCTAGTTTCGTGAGCTCTTTACTGCAGAGCTAACGTGAGGGAAGAGCTGTGTGGAGGGAACCTTGATGTTCTCGGCAGTGTGGGAGCACTAAGCATACACATGCACCCTGCGGCCATTGCCCCTGAAAACAGTCTTCCCAAATAGCACTTCCAAGCGCGATGTGACTTTCAGCCACAAGGCGGCCTGGTAGGCTCTCTTCCTTGGAGGGAGGAAAGGCAGCCCCAGAGAGAGCGTTTTCATGCCTCCGGCGCGCAGGCAACGTGGGGCTCTTGAGAGGCCCGACCCATAGTGCTGCCAGCAGGTCATCATTTCCCGAGTCAAGAAAGGCCTAGTCTCGCGAGCTCTCTCCTGCTGAGCAAGCGTGACGGAAGGGCTGTGAGGAGGGAGCCTTGATGTTCCCGGGCAGTGTGGGAGGCCTAGCTGTAAACGTGCAGCCAGCAGCAATGGCCCCTTAAAACTGACTTCGCAAATAGCACTTCCCAGCCCAAGGTGACTGTCAGCTTGAAGGCGGCCAAGCAGGCGGTCTTCCTTGGAGGGAGGAAAGGCAGGCCCAGAGATTGGGTTTTTAGGCCTCGCTCGCACAGCAAGTGTGGGGCTCTGCAGACGCCCATACAAGAGGCCTGCAAACAGGTCCTCACTTCCCGAGTCAAGAAAGGCCTACTTTCGCGAGCTCTCTCCTGCTGAGCAAGCGTGACGGAAGGGCTGTGTGGAGGGAGCGTTGATGTTCTGGGCAGTGTGGGAGTCCTAGGCTTACACGTGCACCAAGCGGCCATTGGCCCTGTAAACTGACTTCCGAACTAGCACTTCTCAGATCAATGTGACTGTCAGCTTGAAAGCGGCCGAGCAGGCTGTCTTACTTGGAGGGAGGAAAGGCAGCCCCAGATACTGTGTTTGTATGCCTCCCTCGCACAGCCAGTGTGGGGCTCGGCAGACGCGAGTACAAGAGGCCTGCAAACAGGTCCTCACTTCGCGAGCCAGGAAAGGCCTACTTTCGCGAGCTCTCTCCTGCTGAGCAAACGTGACGGAAGGGCTGTGTGGAGGGAGCCTTGATGTTCCCAGGCAGTGTGGGAAGCCTAGCTGTAAACGTGCAGCCAGCGGCCATGGCCCCTGCAAACTGACTTCCCAGGTAGCACTTCCCAGCACAATGTGGCTGTCAGCTTGAAGGCGGCCGAGCAGCCTGTCTTCATTGGAGGGAGGAAAGGCAGCCCCAAAGACTAGGTTTTTAGGCCTCGCTCGCACAGCAGGTGTTGGGCTCTGCAGATGCCAGTACAAGAGGCCTGCAAACAGGTCCTCACTTCCCGAGCCAAGAAAGGCCTAGTTTCGCGATCTCTCTCCTGCAGAGCTAACGTGAGGGAAGAGCTGTGTGGAGGGAACCTTGATGTTCTGGGCAGTGTGGGAGCCCTAGGCATACACGTGCACCCAGCGGCCATTGCCCCTGCAAACTGACTTCCCAGGTAGCACTTCCCAGCACAATGTGACTTTCAGCTTGAAGGCGGCAAAGCAGGCGGTGTTCCTTGGAGGGAGGAAAGGCAGACCCACAGACTGTGTTTTTAGGCCTCCCTCGCACAGCAAGTGTTGGGCTCTGCAGACGCCCGAACAAGAGGACTGCAAACAGGTCCTCACTTCCCGAGCCAAGAAAGGCCTAGTTTTGTGAGCTCTTTACTGCAGAGCTAATGTGAGGGAAGAGCTGTGTGGAGGGAACCTTGATGTTCTGGGCAGTGTGGGAGCCCCAGGCATACACGTGCACCCAGCGGCCATTGCCCGTGAAAACTGACTTCCCAACTAGCACTTCCCAGCCCGATGTGACTTTCAGCCAGAAGGAGGCCGGGTAGGCTCTCTTCCTTGGAGGGAGTAATGGCATCCCCAGAGAGAGTGTTTTCATGCCTTCAGCGTGCAGGCAACGTGGTGCTCTTGAGAGGCCCGACACATAGGACTGCGAGCAGGGCCTCACTTCCCGAGTCAAGAAAGGCCTAGTCACGCGAGCTCCCTCCTGCAGAGCACACGTGACGGAAGAGCTGTGTGGAGGGAGCCTTGATGTTCCCGGGCAGTGTGGGAGGCCTAGCTGTAAACGTGCAGCCAGCGGCCATGGTCCCTGAAAACTGACTTCGCAACTAACACTTCTCAGACCAATGTGACTGTCACCTTGAAGGCCGCCGAGCAGGCTGTCTTCCTTGGAGGGAGGAAAGGCAGCCCCAGAGATTGGGTTTTTACGCCTCGCTCGCACAGCAAGTGTGGGGCTCTGCAGACGCCCGTAAAAGAGGACTGCAAACAGGTCCTCACTTCCCGAGCCAAGAAAGGCCTACTTTTGCGAGCTCTCTCCTGCAGAGCTTACGTGACGGAAGAGCTGTGGGGAGGGAGGCTTGATGTTCCCGGGCAGTGTGGGAAGCCTAGCTGTAAACGTGCAGCCAGCGGCGATGGCCCCTGCAAACTGACTTCCCAGGTAGCACTTCCCAGCACAATGTGACTGTCAGCTTGAAGGCGGCCGAGCAGGCTGTCTTCCTTGGAGGGAGAAAAGGCAGCCCCAAAGACTGGGTGTTTAGGCCTCTCTCGCACAGCAAGTGTGGGGCTCTGCAGACGCCAGTACAAGAAGCCTGCAAACAGGTCCTCACTTCCCCAGCCAAGAAAGGCCCACTTTCGCGAGCTCTCTCCTGCTGAGCAAACGTGACAGAAGGGCTGTGTGGAGGGAACCTTGTTGTTCTGGGCAGTGTGGGAGCCCCAGGCATACACGTGCACCCAGCGGCCATTGCCCGTGAAAACTGACTTCCCAACTAGCACTTCCCAGCCCGATGTGACTTTCAGCCAGAAGGAGGCCGGGTAGGCTCTCTTCCTTGGAGGGAGTAATGGCATCCCCAGAGAGAGTGTTTTCATGCCTTCAGCGTGCAGGCAACGTGGTGCTCTTGAGAGGCCCGACACATAGGACTGCGAGCAGGGCCTCACTTCCCGAGTCAAGAAAGGCCTAGTCACGCGAGCTCCCTCCTGCAGAGCAAACGTGACGGAAGAGCTGTGTGGAGGGAGCCTTGATGTTCCCGGGCAGTGTGGGAGGCCTAGCTGTAAACGTGCAGACAGCGGCCATGGTCCCTGAAAACTGACTTCGCAACTAACACTTCTCAGACCAATGTGACTGTCACCTTGAAGGCCGCCGAGCAGGCTGTCTTCCTTGGAGGGAGGAAAGGCAGCCCCAGAGATTGGGTTTTTACGCCTCGCTCGCACAGCAAGTATGGGGCTCTGCAGACGCCCGTAAAAGAGGACTGCAAACAGGTCCTCACTTCCCGAGCCAAGAAAGGCCTACTTTTGCGAGCTCTCTCCTGCAGAGCTTACGTGACGGAAGAGCTGTGGGGAGGGAGGCTTGATGTTCCCGGGCAGTGTGGGAAGCCTAGCTGTAAACGTGCAGCCAGCGGCGATGGCCCCTGCAAACTGACTTCCCAGGTAGCACTTCCCAGCACAATGTGACTGTCAGCTTGAAGGCGGCCGAGCAGGCTGTCTTCCTTGGAGGGAGAAAAGGCAGCCCCAAAGACTGGGTGTTTAGGCCTCTCTCGCACAGCAAGTGTGGGGCTCTGCAGACGCCAGTACAAGAAGCCTGCAAACAGGTCCTCACTTCCCCAGCCAAGAAAGGCCCACTTTCGCGAGCTCTCTCCTGCTGAGCAAACGTGACAGAAGGGCTGTGTGGAGGGAACCTTGATGTTCTGGGCAGAGTGGGAGCCCTAGGCATACACGTGCACCCAGCGGCCATTGCCCGTGAAAACTGACTTCCCAACTAGCACTTCCCAGCCCGATGTGACTTTCAGCCAGAAGGCGGCCGGGTAGGCTCTCTTCCTTGGAGGGAGGAAAGGCAGCCCCAGAGAGAGCGTTTTCATGCCTCCGGCGCGCAGGCAACGTGGGGCTCTTGAGAGGCCCGACCCATAGTGCTGCCAGCAGGTCATCATTTCCCGAGTCAAGAAAGGCCTAGTCTCGGGAGCTCTCTCCTGCTGAGCAAGCATGACGGAAGGGCTGTGAGGAGGGAGCCTTGATGTTCTGGGCAGTGTGGGAGTCGTAGGCATACACGTGCACCCAGCGGCCATTGGCCCTGTAAACTGACTTCCGAACTAGCACTTCTCAGATCAATGTGACTGTCAGCTTGAAAGCGGCTGAGCAGGCTGTCTTACTTGGAGGGAGGAAAGGCAGCCCCAGATACTGTGTTTGTATGCCTCCCTCGCACAGCATGTGTGGGGCTCGGCAGACGCGAGTACAAGAGGCCTGCAAACAGGTCCTCACTTCCCGAGCCAGGAAAGGCCTACTTTCGCGAGCTCTCTCCTGCTGAGCAAACGTGACAGAAGGGCTGTGTGGAGGGAACCTTGATGTTCTGGGCAGTGTGGGAGTCCTAGGCATACACGTGCACCCTTCGGCCATTGGCCCTGTAAACTGACTTCCGACTAGCACTTCTCAGATCAATGTGACTGTCAGCTTGAAAGCGGCCGAGCAGGCTGTCTTACTTGGAGGGAGGAAAGGCAGCCCCAGATACTGTGTTTGTATGCCTCCCTCGCACAGCAAGTGTGGGGCTCGGCAGACGCGAGTACATGAGGACTGCAAACAGGTCCTCACTTCACGAGCCAGGAAAGGCCTACTTTCGCGAGCTCTCTCCTTGCTGAGCAAACGTGACGGAAGGGCTGTGTGGAGGGAGCCTTGATGTTCCCGGGCAGTGTGGGAAGCCTAGCTGTAAACGTGCAGCCAGCGGCGATGGCCCCTGAAAACTGACTTCCCAGATAGCACTTCCCAGCACAATGTGACTTTCAGCTTGAAGGCGGCAAAGCAGGCGGTGTTCCTTGGAGGGAGGAAAGGCAGACCCACAGACTGTGTTTTTAGGCCTCCCTCGCACAGCAAGTGTTGGGCTCTGCAGACGCCCGAACAAGAGGACTGCAAACAGGTCCTCACTTCCCCAGCCAAGAAAGGCCCACTTTCGCGAGCTCTCTCCTGCTGAGCAAACGTGACAGAAGGGCTGTGTGGAGGGAACCTTGATGTTCTGGGCAGTGTGGGAGCCCTAGGCATACACGTGCACCCAGCGGCCATTGCCCGTGAAAACTGACTTCCCAACTAGCACTTCCCAGCCCTATGTGACTTTCAGCCAGAAGGCGGCCGGGTAGGCTCTCTTCCTTGGAGGGAGGAAAGGCAGCCCCTGAGAGAGCGTTTTCATGCCCCCCGCATGCAGGCATCGTGGGGCTCTTGAGAGGCCCGACCCATAGTGCTGAGAGCAGGTCCTCATTTCCGAGTCAAGAAAGGCATAGTCTCGCGAGCTCTCTCCTGCTGAGCAAACGTGACGGAAGGGCTGTGTGGAGGGAACCTTGATGTTCTGGGCAGTGTGGGAGCCCTAGGCATACACGTGCACCCAGCGGCCATTGCCCCTGAAAACTGACTTCCCTACTAGCATTTCTCAGGCCAATGTGACTGTCAGCTTCAAGGCGGCCAAGCAGGCTGCCTTCCTTGGAGGGAGGAAAGGCAGCCCCAGAGAGAGCGTTTTCATGCCTCCGGCGCGCAGGCAACGTGGGGCTCTTGAGAGGCCCGACCCATAGTGCTGCCAGCAGGTCATCATTTCCCGAGTCAAGAAAGGCCTAGTCTCGCGAGCTCTCTCCTGCTGAGCAAGCGTGACGGAAGGGCTGTGAGGAGGGAGCCTTGATGTTCCCGGGCAGTGTGGGAGGCCTAGCTGTAAACGTGCAGCCAGCAGCAATGGCCCCTTAAAACTGACTTCGCAAATAGCACTTCCCAGCCCAAGGTGACTGTCAGCTTGAAGGCGGCCAAGCAGGCGGTCTTCCTTGGAGGGAGGAAAGGCAGGCCCAGAGATTGGGTTTTTAGGCCTCGCTCGCACAGCAAGTGTGGGGCTCTGCAGACGCCCATACAAGAGGCCTGCAAACAGGTCCTCACTTCCCGAGTCAAGAAAGGCCTACTTTCGCGAGCTCTCTCCTGCTGAGCAAGCGTGACGGAAGGGCTGTGTGGAGGGAGCGTTGATGTTCTGGGCAGTGTGGGAGTCCTAGGCTTACACGTGCACCAAGCGGCCATTGGCCCTGTAAACTGACTTCCGAACTAGCACTTCTCAGATCAATGTGACTGTCAGCTTGAAAGCGGCCGAGCAGGCTGTCTTACTTGGAGGGAGGAAAGGCAGCCCCAGATACTGTGTTTGTATGCCTCCCTCGCACAGCCAGTGTGGGGCTCGGCAGACGCGAGTACAAGAGGCCTGCAAACAGGTCCTCACTTCGCGAGCCAGGAAAGGCCTACTTTCGCGAGCTCTCCCCTGCTGAGCAAACGTGACGGAAGGGCTGTGTGGAGGGAGCCTTGATGTTCCCAGGCAGTGTGGGAAGCCTAGCTGTAAACGTGCAGCCAGCGGCCATGGCCCCTGCAAACTTTCTTCCCAGGTAGCACTTCCCAGCACAATGTGACTGTCAGCTTGAAGGCGGCCGAGCAGCCTGTCTTCCTTGGAGGGAGGAAAGGCAGCCCCAAAGACTAGGTTTTTAGGCCTCGCTCGCACAGCAGGTGTTGGGCTCTGCAGATGCCAGTACAAGAGGCCTGCAAACAGGTCCTCACTTCCCGAGCCAAGAAAGGCCTAGTTTCGCGATCTCGCTCCTGCAGAGCTAACGTGAGGGAAGAGCTGTGTGGAGGGAACCTTGATGTTCTGGGCAGTGTGGGAGCCCTAGGCATACACGTGCACCCAGCGGCCATTGCCCCTGCAAACTGACTTCCCAGGTAGCACTTCCCAGCACAATGTGACTTTCAGCTTGAAGGTGGCAAAGCAGGCGGTGTTCCTTGGAGGGAGGAAAGGCAGACCCACAGACTGTGTTTTTAGGCCTCCCTCGCACAGCAAGTGTTGGGCTCTGCAGACGCCCGAACAAGAGGACTGCAAACAGGTCCTCACTTCCCGAGCCAAGAAAGGCCTAGTTTCGTGAGCTCTTTACTGCAGAGCTAACGTGAGGGAAGAGCTGTGTGGAGGGAACCTTGATGTTCTCGGCAGTGTGGGAGCACTAAGCATACACATGCACCCTGCGGCCATTGCCCCTGAAAACAGTCTTCCCAAATAGCACTTCCAAGCGCGATGTGACTTTCAGCCACAAGGCGGCCTGGTAGGCTCTCTTCCTTGGAGGGAGGAAAGGCAGCCCCAGAGAGAGCGTTTTCATGCCTCCGGCGCGCAGGCAACGTGGGGCTCTTGAGAGGCCCGACCCATAGTGCTGCCAGCAGGTCATCATTTCCCGAGTCAAGAAAGGCCTAGTCTCGGGAGCTCTCTCCTGCTGAGCAAGCGTGACGGAAGGGCTGTGTGGAGGGAGCGTTGATGTTCTGGGCAGTGTGGGAGTCCTAGGCTTACACGTGCACCAAGCGGCCATTGGCCCTGTAAACTGACTTCCGAACTAGCACTTCTCAGATCAATGTGACTGTCAGCTTGAAAGCGGCCGAGCAGGCTGTCTTACTTGGAGGGAGGAAAGGCAGCCCCAGATACTGTGTTTGTATGCCTCCCTCGCACAGCCAGTGTGGGGCTCGGCAGACGCGAGTACAAGAGGCCTGCAAACAGGTCCTCACTTCCCGAGCCAGGAAAGGCCTACTTTCGCGAGCTCTCTCCTGCTGAGCAAACGTGACGGAAGGGCTGTGTGGAGGGAGCCTTGATGTTCCCAGGCAGTGTGGGAAGCCTAGCTGTAAACGTGCAGCCAGCGGCCATGGCCCCTGCAAACTGACTTCCCAGGTAGCACTTCCCAGCACAATGTGGCTGTCAGCTTGAAGGCGGCCGAGCAGCCTGTCTTCATTGGAGGGAGGAAAGGCAGCCCCAAAGACTAGGTTTTTAGGCCTCGCTCGCACAGCAGGTGTTGGGCTCTGCAGATGCCAGTACAAGAGGCCTGCAAACAGGTCCTCACTTCCCGAGCCAAGAAAGGCCTAGTTTCGCGATCTCTCTCCTGCAGAGCTAACGTGAGGGAAGAGCTGTGTGGAGGGAACCTTGATGTTCTGGGCAGTGTGGGAGCCCTAGGCATACACGTGCACCCAGCGGCCATTGCCCCTGCAAACTGACTTCCCAGTTAGCACTTCCCAGCACAATGTGACTTTCAGCTTGAAGGCGGCAAAGCAGGCGGTGTTCCTTGGAGGGAGGAAAGGCAGACCCACAGACTGTGTTTTTAGGCCTCCCTCGCACAGCAAGTGTTGGGCTCTGCAGACGCCCGAACAAGAGGACTGCAAACAGGTCCTCACTTCCCGAGCCAAGAAAGGCCTAGTTTTGTGAGCTCTTTACTGCAGAGCTAATGTGAGGGAAGAGCTGTGTGGAGGGAACCTTGATGTTCTGGGCAGTGTGGGAGCCCCAGGCATACACGTGCACCCAGCGGCCATTGCCCGTGAAAACTGACTTCCCAACTAGCACTTCCCAGCCCGATGTGACTTTCAGCCAGAAGGAGGCCGGGTAGGCTCTCTTCCTTGGAGGGAGTAATGGCATCCCCAGAGAGAGTGTTTTCATGCCTTCAGCGTGCAGGCAACGTGGTGCTCTTGAGAGGCCCGACACATAGGACTGCGAGCAGGGCCTCACTTCCCGAGTCAAGAAAGGCCTAGTCACGCGAGCTCCCTCCTGCAGAGCACACGTGACGGAAGAGCTGTGTGGAGGGAGCCTTGATGTTCTCGGGCAGTGTGGGAGGCCTAGCTGTAAACGTGCAGCCAGCGGCCATGGTCCCTGAAAACTGACTTCGCAACTAACACTTCTCAGACCAATGTGACTGTCACCTTGAAGGCCGCCGAGCAGGCTGTCTTCCTTGGAGGGAGGAAAGGCAGCCCCAGAGATTGGGTTTTTACGCCTCGCTCGCACAGCAAGTATGGGGCTCTGCAGACGCCCGTAAAAGAGGACTGCAAACAGGTCCTCACTTCCCGAGCCAAGAAAGGCCTACTTTTGCGAGCTCTCTCCTGCAGAGCTTACGTGACGGAAGAGCTGTGGGGAGGGAGGCTTGATGTTCCCGGGCAGTGTGGGAAGCCTAGCTGTAAACGTGCAGCCAGCGGCGATGGCCCCTGCAAACTGACTTCCCAGGTAGCACTTCCCAGCACAATGTGACTGTCAGCTTGAAGGCGGCCGAGCAGGCTGTCTTCCTTGGAGGGAGAAAAGGCAGCCCCAAAGACTGGGTGTTTAGGCCTCTCTCGCACAGCAAGTGTGGGGCTCTGCAGACGCCAGTACAAGAAGCCTGCAAACAGGTCCTCACTTCCCCAGCCAAGAAAGGCCCAGTTTCGCGAGCTCTCTCCTGCTGAGCAAACGTGACAGAAGGGCTGTGTGGAGGGAACCTTGATGTTCTGGGCAGTGTGGGAGCCCCAGGCATACACGTGCACCCAGCGGCCATTGCCCGTGAAAACTGACTTCCCAACTAGCACTTCCCAGCCCGATGTGACTTTCAGCCAGAAGGCGGCCGGGTAGGCTCTCTTCCTTGGAGGGAGTAATGGCATCCCCAGAGAGAGTGTTTTCATGCCTTCAGCGTGCAGGCAACGTGGTGCTCTTGAGAGGCCCGACACATAGGACTGCGAGCAGGGCCTCACTTCCCGAGTCAAGAAAGGCCTAGTCACGCGAGCTCCCTCCTGAAGAGCACACGTGACGGAAGAGCTGTGTGGAGGGAGCCTTGATGTTCCCGGGCAGTGTGGGAGGCCTAGCTGTAAACGTGCAGCCAGCGGCCATGGTCCCTGAAAACTGACTTCGCAACTAACACTTCTCAGACCAATGTGACTGTCACCTTGAAGGCCGCCGAGCAGGCTGTCTTCCTTGGAGGGAGGAAAGGCAGCCCCAGAGATTGGGTTTTTACGCCTCGCTCGCACAGCAAGTATGGGGCTCTGCAGACGCCCGTAAAAGAGGACTGCAAACAGGTCCTCACTTCCCGAGCCAAGAAAGGCCTACTTTTGCGAGCTCTCTCCTGCTGAGCAAACGTGACAGAAGGGCTGTGTGGAGGGAACCTTGATGTTCTGGGCAGAGTGGGAGCCCTAGGCATACACGTGCACCCAGCGGCCATTGCCCGTGAAAACTGACTTCCCAACTAGCACTTCCCAGCCCGATGTGACTTTCAGCCAGAAGGCGGCCGGGTAGGCTCTCTTCCTTGGAGGGAGGAAAGGCAGCCCCAGAGAGAGCGTTTTCATGCCTCCGGCGCGCAGGCAACGTGGGGCTCGTGAGAGGCCCGACCCATAGTGCTGCCAGCAGGTCATCATTTCCCGAGTCAAGAAAGGCCTAGTCTCGGGAGCTCTCTCCTGCTGAGCAAGCATGACGGAAGGGCTGTGAGGAGGGAGCCTTGATGTTCTGGGCAGTGTGGGAGTCGTAGGCATACACGTGCACCCAGCGGCCATTGGCCCTGTAAACTGACTTCCGAACTAGCACTTCTCAGATCAATGTGACTGTCAGCTTGAAAGCGGCTGAGCAGGCTGTCTTACTTGGAGGGAGGAAAGGCGGCCCCAGATACTGTGTTTGTATGCCTCCCTCGCACAGCATGTGTGGGGCTCGGCAGACGCGAGTACAAGAGGCCTGCAAACAGGTCCTCACTTCCCGAGCCAGGAAAGGCCTACTTTCGCGAGCTCTCTCCTGCTGAGCAAACGTGACAGAAGGGCTGTGTGGAGGGAACCTTGATGTTCTGGGCAGTGTGGGAGTCCTAGGCATACACGTGCACCCTTCGGCCATTGGCCCTGTAAACTGACTTCCGACTAGCACTTCTCAGATCAATGTGACTGTCAGCTTGAAAGCGGCCGAGCAGGCTGTCTTACTTGGAGGGAGGAAAGGCAGCCCCAGATACTGTGTTTGTATGCCTCCCTCGCACAGCAAGTGTGGGGCTCGGCAGACGCGAGTACAAGAGGACTGCAAACAGGTCCTCACTTCACGAGCCAGGAAAGGCCTACTTTCGCGAGCTCTCTCCTTGCTGAGCAAACGTGACGGAAGGGCTGTGTGGAGGGAGCCTTGATGTTCCCGGGCAGTGTGGGAAGCCTAGCTGTAAACGTGCAGCCAGCGGCGATGGCCCCTGAAAACTGACTTCCCAGATAGCACTTCCCAGCACAATGTGACTTTCAGCTTGAAGGCGGCAAAGCAGGCGGTGTTCCTTGGAGGGAGGAAAGGCAGACCCACAGACTGTGTTTTTAGGCCTCCCTCGCACAGCAAGTGTTGGGCTCTGCAGACGCCCGAACAAGAGGACTGCAAACAGGTCCTCACTTCCCCAGCCAAGAAAGGCCCACTTTCGCGAGCTCTCTCCTGCTGAGCAAACGTGACAGAAGGGCTGTGTGGAGGGAACCTTGATGTTCTGGGCAGTGTGGGAGCCCTAGGCATACACGTGCACCCAGCGGCCATTGCCCGTGAAAACTGACTTCCCAACTAGCACTTCCCAGCCCTATGTGACTTTCAGCCAGAAGGCGGCCGGGTAGGCTCTCTTCCTTGGAGGGAGGAAAGGCAGCCCCTGAGAGAGCGTTTTCATGCCCCCCGCATGCAGGCATCGTGGGGCTCTTGAGAGGCCCGACCCATAGTGCTGAGAGCAGGTCCTCATTTCCGAGTCAAGAAAGGCATAGTCTCGCGAGCTCTCTCCTGCTGAGCAAACGTGACGGAAGGGCTGTGTGGAGGGAACCTTGATGTTCTGGGCAGTGTGGGAGCCCTAGGCATACACGTGCACCCAGCGGCCATTGCCCCTGAAAACTGACTTCCCTACTAGCATTTCTCAGGCCAATGTGACTGTCAGCTTCAAGGCGGCCAAGCAGGCTGCCTTCCTTGGAGGGAGGAAAGGCAGCCCCAGAGAGAGCGTTTTCATGCCTCCGGCGCGCAGGCAACGTGGGGCTCTTGAGAGGCCCGACCCATAGTGCTGCCAGCAGGTCATCATTTCCCGAGTCAAGAAAGGCCTAGTCTCGGGAGCTCTCTCCTGCTGAGCAAGCGTGACGGAAGGGCTGTGAGGAGGGAGCCTTGATGTTCCCGGGCAGTGTGGGAGGCCTAGCTGTAAACGTGCAGCCAGCAGCAATGGCCCCTTAAAACTGACTTCGCAAATAGCACTTCCCAGCCCAAGGTGACTGTCAGCTTGAAGGCGGCCAAGCAGGCGGTCTTCCTTGGAGGGAGGAAAGGCAGGCCCAGAGATTGGGTTTTTAGGCCTCGCTCGCACAGCAAGTGTGGGGCTCTGCAGACGCCCATACAAGAGGCCTGCAAACAGGTCCTCACTTCCCGAGTCAAGAAAGGCCTACTTTCGCGAGCTCTCTCCTGCTGAGCAAGCGTGACGGAAGGGCTGTGTGGAGGGAGCGTTGATGTTCTGGGCAGTGTGGGAGTCCTAGGCTTACACGTGCACCAAGCGGCCATTGGCCCTGTAAACTGACTTCCGAACTAGCACTTCTCAGATCAATGTAACTGTCAGCTTGAAAGCGGCCGAGCAGGCTGTCTTACTTGGAGGGAGGAAAGGCAGCCCCAGATACTGTGTTTGTATGCCTCCCTCGCACAGCCAGTGTGGGGCTCGGCAGACGCGAGTACAAGAGGCCTGCAAACAGGTCCTCACTTCGCGAGCCAGGAAAGGCCTACTTTCGCGAGCTCTCCCCTGCTGAGCAAACGTGACGGAAGGGCTGTGTGGAGGGAGCCTTGATGTTCCCAGGCAGTGTGGGAAGCCTAGCTGTAAACGTGCAGCCAGCGGCCATGGCCCCTGCAAACTTTCTTCCCAGGTAGCACTTCCCAGCACAATGTGACTGTCAGCTTGAAGGCGGCCGAGCAGCCTGTCTTCCTTGGAGGGAGGAAAGGCAGCCCCAAAGACTAGGTTTTTAGGCCTCGCTCGCACAGCAGGTGTTGGGCTCTGCAGATGCCAGTACAAGAGGCCTGCAAACAGGTCCTCACTTCCCGAGCCAAGAAAGGCCTAGTTTCGCGATCTCTCTCCTGCAGAGCTAACGTGAGGGAAGAGCTGTGTGGAGGGAACCTTGATGTTCTGGGCAGTGTGGGAGCCCTAGGCATACACGTGCACCCAGCGGCCATTGCCCCTGCAAACTGACTTCCCAGGTAGCACTTCCCAGCACAATGTGACTTTCAGCTTGAAGGTGGCAAAGCAGGCGGTGTTCCTTGGAGGGAGGAAAGGCAGACCCACAGACTGTGTTTTTAGGCCTCCCTCGCACAGCAAGTGTTGGGCTCTGCAGACGCCCGAACAAGAGGACTGCAAACAGGTCCTCACTTCCCGAGCCAAGAAAGGCCTAGTTTCGTGAGCTCTTTACTGCAGAGCTAACGTGAGGGAAGAGCTGTGTGGAGGGAACCTTGATGTTCTCGGCAGTTTGGGAGCACTAAGCATACACATGCACCCTGCGGCCATTGCCCCTGAAAACAGTCTTCCCAAATAGCACTTCCAAGCGCGATGTGACTTTCAGCCACAAGGCGGCCTGGTAGGCTCTCTTCCTTGGAGGGAGGAAAGGCAGCCCCAGAGAGAGCGTTTTCATGCCTCCGGCGCGCAGGCAACGTGGGGCTCTTGAGAGGCCCGACGCATAGTGCTGCCAGCAGGTCATCATTTCCCGAGTCAAGAAAGGCCTAGTCTCGGGAGCTCTCTCCTGCTGAGCAAGCGTGACGGAAGGGCTGTGAGGAGGGAGCCTTGATGTTCCCGGGCAGTGTGGGAGGCCTAGCTGTAAACGTGCAGCCAGCAGCAATGGCCCCTTAAAACTGACTTCGCAAATAGCACTTCCCAGCCCAAGGTGACTGTCAGCTTGAAGGCGGCCAAGCAGGCGGTCTTCCTTGGAGGGAGGAAAGGCAGGCCCAGAGATTGGGTTTTTAGGCCTCGCTCGCACAGCAAGTGTGGGGCTCTGCAGACGCCCATACAAGAGGCCTGCAAACAGGTCCTCACTTCCCGAGTCAAGAAAGGCCTACTTTTGCGAGCTCTCTCCTGCAGAGCAAGCGTGACGGAAGGGCTGTGTGGAGGGAGCGTTGATGTTCTGGGCAGTGTGGGAGTCCTAGGCTTACACGTGCACCAAGCGGCCATTGGCCCTGTAAACTGACTTCCGAACTAGCACTTCTCAGATCAATGTGACTGTCAGCTTGAAAGCGGCCGAGCAGGCTGTCTTACTTGGAGGGAGGAAAGGCAGCCCCAGATACTGTGTTTGTATGCCTCCCTCGCACAGCCAGTGTGGGGCTCGGCAGACGCGAGTACAAGAGGCCTGCAAACAGGTCCTCACTTCCCGAGCCAGGAAAGGCCTACTTTCGCGAGCTCTCTCCTGCTGAGCAAACGTGACGGAAGGGCTGTGTGGAGGGAGCCTTGATGTTCCCAGGCAGTGTGGGAAGCCTAGCTGTAAACGTGCAGCCAGCGGCCATGGCCCCTGCAAACTTTCTTCCCAGGTAGCACTTCCCAGCACAATGTGACTGTCAGCTTGAAGGCGGCCGAGCAGCCTGTCTTCCTTGGAGGGAGGAAAGGCAGCCCCAAAGACTAGGTTTTTAGGCCTCGCTCGCACAGCAGGTGTTGGGCTCTGCAGATGCCAGTACAAGAGGCCTGCAAACAGGTCCTCACTTCCCGAGCCAAGAAAGGCCTAGTTTCGCGATCTCGCTCCTGCAGAGCTAACGTGAGGGAAGAGCTGTGTGGAGGGAACCTTGATGTTCTGGGCAGTGTGGGAGCCCTAGGCATACACGTGCACCCAGCGGCCATTGCCCCTGCAAACTGACTTCCCAGGTAGCACTTCCCAGCACAATGTGACTTTCAGCTTGAAGGCGGCAAAGCAGGCGGTGTTCCTTGGAGGGAGGAAAGGCAGACCCACAGACTGTGTTTTTAGGCCTCCCTCGCACAGCAAGTGTTGGGCTCTGCAGACGCCCGAACAAGAGGACTGCAAACAGGTCCTCACTTCCCGAGCCAAGAAAGGCCTAGTTTCGTGAGCTCTTTACTGCAGAGCTAACGTGAGGGAAGAGCTGTGTGGAGGGAACCTTGATGTTCTCGGCAGTGTGGGAGCACTAAGCATACACATGCACCCTGCGGCCATTGCCCCTGAAAACAGTCTTCCCAAATAGCACTTCCAAGCGCGATGTGACTTTCAGCCACAAGGCGGCCTGGTAGGCTCTCTTCCTTGGAGGGAGGAAAGGCAGCCCCAGAGAGAGCGTTTTCATGCCTCCGGCGCGCAGGCAACGTGGGGCTCTTGAGAGGCCCGACCCATAGTGCTGCCAGCAGGTCATCATTTCCCGAGTCAAGAAAGGCCTAGTCTCGGGAGCTCTCTCCTGCTGAGCAAGCGTGACGGAAGGGCTGTGAGGAGGGAGCCTTGATGTTCCCGGGCAGTGTGGGAGGCCTAGCTGTAAACGTGCAGCCAGCAGCAATGGCCCCTTAAAACTGACTTCGCAAATAGCACTTCCCAGCCCAAGGTGACTGTCAGCTTGAAGGCGGCCAAGCAGGCGGTCTTCCTTGGAGGGAGGAAAGGCAGGCCCAGAGATTGGGTTTTTAGGCCTCGCTCGCACAGCAAGTGTGGGGCTCTGCAGACGCCCATACAAGAGGCCTGCAAACAGGTCCTCACTTCCCGAGTCAAGAAAGGCCTACTTTCGCGAGCTCTCTCCTGCTGAGCAAGCGTGACGGAAGGGCTGTGTGGAGGGAGCGTTGATGTTCTGGGCAGTGTGGGAGTCCTAGGCTTACACGTGCACCAAGCGGCCATTGGCCCTGTAAACTGACTTCCGAACTAGCACTTCTCAGATCAATGTGACTGTCAGCTTGAAAGCGGCCGAGCAGGCTGTCTTACTTGGAGGGAGGAAAGGCAGCCCCAGATACTGTGTTTGTATGCCTCCCTCGCACAGCCAGTGTGGGGCTCGGCAGACGCGAGTACAAGAGGCCTGCAAACAGGTCCTCACTTCCCGAGCCAGGAAAGGCCTACTTTCGCGAGCTCTCTCCTGCTGAGCAAACGTGACGGAAGGGCTGTGTGGAGGGAGCCTTGATGTTCCCAGGCAGTGTGGGAAGCCTAGCTGTAAACGTGCAGCCAGCGGCCATGGCCCCTGCAAACTTTCTTCCCAGGTAGCACTTCCCAGCACAATGTGGCTGTCAGCTTGAAGGCGGCCGAGCAGCCTGTCTTCCTTGGAGGGAGGAAAGGCAGCCCCAAAGACTAGGTTTTTAGGCCTCGCTCGCACAGCAGGTGTTGGGCTCTGCAGATGCCAGTACAAGACGCCTGCAAACAGGTCCTCACTTCCCGAGCCAAGAAAGGCCTAGTTTCGCGATCTCGCTCCTGCAGAGCTAACGTGAGGGAAGAGCTGTGTGGAGGGAACCTTGATGTTCTGGGCAGTGTGGGAGCCCTAGGCATACACGTGCACCCAGCGGCCATTGCCCCTGCAAACTGACTTCCCAGGTAGCACTTCCCAGCACAATGTGACTTTCAGCTTGAAGGCGGCAAAGCAGGCGGTGTTCCTTGGAGGGAGGAAAGGCAGACCCACAGACTGTGTTTTTAGGCCTCCCTCGCACAGCAAGTGTTGGGCTCTGCAGACGCCCGAACAAGAGGACTGCAAACAGGTCCTCACTTCCCGAGCCAAGAAAGGCCTAGTTTCGTGAGCTCTTTACTGCAGAGCTAACGTGAGGGAAGAGCTGTGTGGAGGGAACCTTGATGTTCTCGGCAGTGTGGGAGCACTAAGCATACACATGCACCCTGCGGCCATTGCCCCTGAAAACAGTCTTCCCAAATAGCACTTCCAAGCGCGATGTGACTTTCAGCCACAAGGCGGCCTGGTAGGCTCTCTTCCTTGGAGGGAGGAAAGGCAGCCCCAGAGAGAGCGTTTTCATGCCTCCGGCGCGCAGGCAACGTGGGGCTCTTGAGAGGCCCGACCCATAGTGCTGCCAGCAGGTCATCATTTCCCGAGTCAAGAAAGGCCTAGTCTCGGGAGCTCTCTCCTGCTGAGCAAGCGTGACGGAAGGGCTGTGAGGAGGGAGCCTTGATGTTCCCGGGCAGTGTGGGAGACCTAGCTGTAAACGTGCAGCCAGCAGCAATGGCCCCTTAAAACTGACTTCGCAAATAGCACTTCCCAGCCCAAGGTGACTGTCAGCTTGAAGGCGGCCAAGCAGGCGGTCTTCCTTGGAGGGAGGAAAGGCAGGCCCAGAGATTGGGTTTTTAGGCCTCGCTCGCACAGCAAGTGTGGGGCTCTGCAGACGCCCATACAAGAGGCCTGCAAACAGGTCCTCACTTCCCGAGTCAAGAAAGGCCTACTTTCGCGAGCTCTCTCCTGCTGAGCAAGCGTGACGGAAGGGCTGTGTGGAGGGAGCGTTGATGTTCTGGGCAGTGTGGGAGTCCTAGGCTTACACGTGCACCAAGCGGCCATTGGCCCTGTAAACTGACTTCCGAACTAGCACTTCTCAGATCAATGTGACTGTCAGCTTGAAAGCGGCCGAGCAGGCTGTCTTACTTGGAGGGAGGAAAGGCAGCCCCAGATACTGTGTTTGTATGCCTCCCTCGCACAGCCAGTGTGGGGCTCGGCAGACGCGAGTACAAGAGGCCTGCAAACAGGTCCTCACTTCCCGAGCCAGGAAAGGCCTACTTTCGCGAGCTCTCTCCTGCTGAGCAAACGTGACGGAAGGGCTGTGTGGAGGGAGCCTTGATGTTCCCAGGCAGTGTGGGAAGCCTAGCTGTAAACGTGCAGCCAGCGGCCATGGCCCCTGCAAACTGACTTCCCAGGTAGCACTTCCCAGCACAATGTGGCTGTCAGCTTGAAGGCGGCCGAGCAGCCTGTCTTCATTGGAGGGAGGAAAGGCAGCCCCAAAGACTAGGTTTTTAGGCCTCGCTCGCACAGCAGGTGTTGGGCTCTGCAGATGCCAGTACAAGAGGCCTGCAAACAGGTCCTCACTTCCCGAGCCAAGAAAGGCCTAGTTTCGCGATCTCGCTCCTGCAGAGCTAACGTGAGGGAAGAGCTGTGTGGAGGGAACCTTGATGTTCTGGGCAGTGTGGGAGCCCTAGGCATACACGTGCACCCAGCGGCCATTGCCCCTGCAAACTGACTTCCCAGGTAGCACTTCCCAGCACAATGTGACTTTCAGCTTGAAGGCGGCAAAGCAGGCGGTGTTCCTTGGAGGGAGGAAAGGCAGACCCACAGACTGTGTTTTTAGGCCTCCCTCGCACAGCAAGTGTTGGGCTCTGCAGACGCCCGAACAAGAGGACTGCAAACAGGTCCTCACTTCCCGAGCCAAGAAAGGCCTAGTTTCGTGAGCTCTTTACTGCAGAGCTAACGTGAGGGAAGAGCTGTGTGGAGGGAACCTTGATGTTCTCGGCAGTGTGGGAGCACTAAGCATACACATGCACCCTGCGGCCATTGCCCCTGAAAACAGTCTTCCCAAATAGCACTTCCAAGCGCGATGTGACTTTCAGCCACAAGGCGGCCTGGTAGGCTCTCTTCCTTGGAGGGAGGAAAGGCAGCCCCAGAGAGAGCGTTTTCATGCCTCCGGCGCGCAGGCAACGTGGGGCTCTTGAGAGGCCCGACCCATAGTGCTGCCAGCAGGTCATCATTTCCCGAGTCAAGAAAGGCCTAGTCTCGGGAGCTCTCTCCTGCTGAGCAAGCGTGACGGAAGGGCTGTGAGGAGGGAGCCTTGATGTTCCCGGGCAGTGTGGGAGGCCTAGCTGTAAACGTGCAGCCAGCAGCAATGGCCCCTTAAAACTGACTTCGCAAATAGCACTTCCCAGCCCAAGGTGACTGTCAGCTTGAAGGCGGCCAAGCAGGCGGTCTTCCTTGGAGGGAGGAAAGGCAGGCCCAGAGATTGGGTTTTTAGGCCTCGCTCGCACAGCAAGTGTGGGGCTCTGCAGACGCCCATACAAGAGGCCTGCAAACAGGTCCTCACTTCCCGAGTCAAGAAAGGCCTACTTTCGCGAGCTCTCTCCTGCTGAGCAAGCGTGACGGAAGGGCTGTGTGGAGGGAGCGTTGATGTTCTGGGCAGTGTGGGAGTCCTAGGCTTACACGTGCACCAAGCGGCCATTGGCCCTGTAAACTGACTTCCGAACTAGCACTTCTCAGATCAATGTGACTGTCAGCTTGAAAGCGGCCGAGCAGGCTGTCTTACTTGGAGGGAGGAAAGGCAGCCCCAGATACTGTGTTTGTATGCCTCCCTCGCACAGCCAGTGTGGGGCTCGGCAGACGCGAGTACAAGAGGCCTGCAAACAGGTCCTCACTTCCCGAGCCAGGAAAGGCCTACTTTCGCGAGCTCTCTCCTGCTGAGCAAACGTGACGGAAGGGCTGTGTGGAGGGAGCCTTGATGTTCCCAGGCAGTGTGGGAAGCCTAGCTGTAAACGTGCAGCCAGCGGCCATGGCCCCTGCAAACTTTCTTCCCAGGTAGCACTTCCCAGCACAATGTGGCTGTCAGCTTGAAGGCGGCCGAGCAGCCTGTCTTCCTTGGAGGGAGGAAAGGCAGCCCCAAAGACTAGGTTTTTAGGCCTCGCTCGCACAGCAGGTGTTGGGCTCTGCAGATGCCAGTACAAGACGCCTGCAAACAGGTCCTCACTTCCCGAGCCAAGAAAGGCCTAGTTTCGCGATCTCGCTCCTGCAGAGCTAACGTGAGGGAAGAGCTGTGTGGAGGGAACCTTGATGTTCTGGGCAGTGTGGGAGCCCTAGGCATACACGTGCACCCAGCGGCCATTGCCCCTGCAAACTGACTTCCCAGGTAGCACTTCCCAGCACAATGTGACTTTCAGCTTGAAGGCGGCAAAGCAGGCGGTGTTCCTTGGAGGGAGGAAAGGCAGACCCACAGACTGTGTTTTTAGGCCTCCCTCGCACAGCAAGTGTTGGGCTCTGCAGACGCCCGAACAAGAGGACTGCAAACAGGTCCTCACTTCCCGAGCCAAGAAAGGCCTAGTTTCGTGAGCTCTTTACTGCAGAGCTAACGTGAGGGAAGAGCTGTGTGGAGGGAACCTTGATGTTCTCGGCAGTGTGGGAGCACTAAGCATACACATGCACCCTGCGGCCATTGCCCCTGAAAACAGTCTTCCCAAATAGCACTTCCAAGCGCGATGTGACTTTCAGCCACAAGGCGGCCTGGTAGGCTCTCTTCCTTGGAGGGAGGAAAGGCAGCCCCAGAGAGAGCGTTTTCATGCCTCCGGCGCGCAGGCAACGTGGGGCTCTTGAGAGGCCCGACCCATAGTGCTGCCAGCAGGTCATCATTTCCCGAGTCAAGAAAGGCCTAGTCTCGGGAGCTCTCTCCTGCTGAGCAAGCGTGACGGAAGGGCTGTGAGGAGGGAGCCTTGATGTTCCCGGGCAGTGTGGGAGACCTAGCTGTAAACGTGCAGCCAGCAGCAATGGCCCCTTAAAACTGACTTCGCAAATAGCACTTCCCAGCCCAAGGTGACTGTCAGCTTGAAGGCGGCCAAGCAGGCGGTCTTCCTTGGAGGGAGGAAAGGCAGGCCCAGAGATTGGGTTTTTAGGCCTCGCTCGCACAGCAAGTGTGGGGCTCTGCAGACGCCCATACAAGAGGCCTGCAAACAGGTCCTCACTTCCCGAGTCAAGAAAGGCCTACTTTCGCGAGCTCTCTCCTGCTGAGCAAGCGTGACGGAAGGGCTGTGTGGAGGGAGCGTTGATGTTCTGGGCAGTGTGGGAGTCCTAGGCTTACACGTGCACCAAGCGGCCATTGGCCCTGTAAACTGACTTCCGAACTAGCACTTCTCAGATCAATGTGACTGTCAGCTTGAAAGCGGCCGAGCAGGCTGTCTTACTTGGAGGGAGGAAAGGCAGCCCCAGATACTGTGTTTGTATGCCTCCCTCGCACAGCCAGTGTGGGGCTCGGCAGACGCGAGTACAAGAGGCCTGCAAACAGGTCCTCACTTCCCGAGCCAGGAAAGGCCTACTTTCGCGAGCTCTCTCCTGCTGAGCAAACGTGACGGAAGGGCTGTGTGGAGGGAGCCTTGATGTTCCCAGGCAGTGTGGGAAGCCTAGCTGTAAACGTGCAGCCAGCGGCCATGGCCCCTGCAAACTGACTTCCCAGGTAGCACTTCCCAGCACAATGTGGCTGTCAGCTTGAAGGCGGCCGAGCAGCCTGTCTTCATTGGAGGGAGGAAAGGCAGCCCCAAAGACTAGGTTTTTAGGCCTCGCTCGCACAGCAGGTGTTGGGCTCTGCAGATGCCAGTACAAGAGGCCTGCAAACAGGTCCTCACTTCCCGAGCCAAGAAAGGCCTAGTTTCGCGATCTCGCTCCTGCAGAGCTAACGTGAGGGAAGAGCTGTGTGGAGGGAACCTTGATGTTCTGGGCAGTGTGGGAGCCCTAGGCATACACGTGCACCCAGCGGCCATTGCCCCTGCAAACTGACTTCCCAGGTAGCACTTCCCAGCACAATGTGACTTTCAGCTTGAAGGCGGCAAAGCAGGCGGTGTTCCTTGGAGGGAGGAAAGGCAGACCCACAGACTGTGTTTTTAGGCCTCCCTCGCACAGCAAGTGTTGGGCTCTGCAGACGCCCGAACAAGAGGACTGCAAACAGGTCCTCACTTCCCGAGCCAAGAAAGGCCTAGTTTCGTGAGCTCTTTACTGCAGAGCTAACGTGAGGGAAGAGCTGTGTGGAGGGAACCTTGATGTTCTCGGCAGTGTGGGAGCACTAAGCATACACATGCACCCTGCGGCCATTGCCCCTGAAAACAGTCTTCCCAAATAGCACTTCCAAGCGCGATGTGACTTTCAGCCACAAGGCGGCCTGGTAGGCTCTCTTCCTTGGAGGGAGGAAAGGCAGCCCCAGAGAGAGCGTTTTCATGCCTCCGGCGCGCAGGCAACGTGGGGCTCTTGAGAGGCCCGACCCATAGTGCTGCCAGCAGGTCATCATTTCCCGAGTCAAGAAAGGCCTAGTCTCGCGAGCTCTCTCCTGCTGAGCAAGCGTGACGGAAGGGCTGTGAGGAGGGAGCCTTGATGTTCCCAGGCAGTGTGGGAGGCCTAGCTGTAAACGTGCAGCCAGCAGCAATGGCCCCTTAAAACTGACTTCGCAAATAGCACTTCCCAGCCCAAGGTGACTGTCAGCTTGAAGGCGGCCAAGCAGGCGGTCTTCCTTGGAGGGAGGAAAGGCAGGCCCAGAGATTGGGTTTTTAGGCCTCGCTCGCACAGCAAGTGTGGGGCTCTGCAGACGCCCATACAAGAGGCCTGCAAACAGGTCCTCACTTCCCGAGTCAAGAAAGGCCTACTTTCGCGAGCTCTCTCCTGCTGAGCAAGCGTGACGGAAGGGCTGTGTGGAGGGAGCGTTGATGTTCTGGGCAGTGTGGGAGTCCTAGGCTTACACGTGCACCAAGCGGCCATTGGCCCTGTAGACTGACTTCCGAACTAGCACTTCTCAGATCAATGTGACTGTCAGCTTGAAAGCGGCCGAGCAGGCTGTCTTACTTGGAGGGAGGAAAGGCAGCCCCAGATACTGTGTTTGTATGCCTCCCTCGCACAGCCAGTGTGGGGCTCGGCAGACGCGAGTACAAGAGGCCTGCAAACAGGTCCTCACTTCCCGAGCCAGGAAAGGCCTACTTTCGCGAGCTCTCTCCTGCTGAGCAAACGTGACGGAAGGGCTGTGTGGAGGGAGCCTTGATGTTCCCAGGCAGTGTGGGAAGCCTAGCTGTAAACGTGCAGCCAGCGGCCATGGCCCCTGCAAACTTTCTTCCCAGGTAGCACTTCCCAGCACAATGTGGCTGTCAGCTTGAAGGCGGCCGAGCAGCCTGTCTTCCTTGGAGGGAGGAAAGGCAGCCCCAAAGACTAGGTTTTTAGGCCTCGCTCGCACAGCAGGTGTTGGGCTCTGCAGATGCCAGTACAAGAGGCCTGCAAACAGGTCCTCACTTCCCGAGCCAAGAAAGGCCTAGTTTCGCGATCTCGCTCCTGCAGAGCTAACGTGAGGGAAGAGCTGTGTGGAGGGAACCTTGATGTTCTGGGCAGTGTGGGAGCCCTAGGCATACACGTGCACCCAGCGGCCATTGCCCCTGCAAACTGACTTCCCAGGTAGCACTTCCCAGCACAATGTGACTTTCAGCTTGAAGGCGGCAAAGCAGGCGGTGTTCCTTGGAGGGAGGAAAGGCAGACCCACAGACTGTGTTTTTAGGCCTCCCTCGCACAGCAAGTGTTGGGCTCTGCAGACGCCCGAACAAGAGGACTGCAAACAGGTCCTCACTTCCCGAGCCAAGAAAGGCCTAGTTTCGTGAGCTCTTTACTGCAGAGCTAACGTGAGGGAAGAGCTGTGTGGAGGGAACCTTGATGTTCTCGGCAGTGTGGGAGCACTAAGCATACACATGCACCCTGCGGCCATTGCCCCTGAAAACAGTCTTCCCAAATAGCACTTCCAAGCGCGATGTGACTTTCAGCCACAAGGCGGCCTGGTAGGCTCTCTTCCTTGGAGGGAGGAAAGGCAGCCCCAGAGAGAGCGTTTTCATGCCTCCGGCGCGCAGGCAACGTGGGGCTCTTGAGAGGCCCGACCCATAGTGCTGCCAGCAGGTCATCATTTCCCGAGTCAAGAAAGGCCTAGTCTCGGGAGCTCTCTCCTGCTGAGCAAGCGTGACGGAAGGGCTGTGAGGAGGGAGCCTTGATGTTCCCGGGCAGTGTGGGAGGCCTAGCTGTAAACGTGCAGCCAGCAGCAATGGCCCCTTAAAACTGACTTCGCAAATAGCACTTCCCAGCCCAAGGTGACTGTCAGCTTGAAGGCGGCCAAGCAGGCGGTCTTCCTTGGAGGGAGGAAAGGCAGGCCCAGAGATTGGGTTTTTAGGCCTCGCTCGCACAGCAAGTGTGGGGCTCTGCAGACGCCCATACAAGAGGCCTGCAAACAGGTCCTCACTTCCCGAGTCAAGAAAGGCCTACTTTCGCGAGCTCTCTCCTGCTGAGCAAGCGTGACGGAAGGGCTGTGTGGAGGGAGCGTTGATGTTCTGGGCAGTGTGGGAGTCCTAGGCTTACACGTGCACCAAGCGGCCATTGGCCCTGTAGACTGACTTCCGAACTAGCACTTCTCAGATCAATGTGACTGTCAGCTTGAAAGCGGCCGAGCAGGCTGTCTTACTTGGAGGGAGGAAAGGCAGCCCCAGATACTGTGTTTGTATGCCTCCCTCGCACAGCCAGTGTGGGGCTCGGCAGACGCGAGTACAAGAGGCCTGCAAACAGGTCCTCACTTCCCGAGCCAGGAAAGGCCTACTTTCGCGAGCTCTCTCCTGCTGAGCAAACGTGACGGAAGGGCTGTGTGGAGGGAGCCTTGATGTTCCCAGGCAGTGTGGGAAGCCTAGCTGTAAACGTGCAGCCAGCGGCCATGGCCCCTGCAAACTGACTTCCCAGGTAGCACTTCCCAGCACAATGTGGCTGTCAGCTTGAAGGCGGCCGAGCAGCCTGTCTTCATTGGAGGGAGGAAAGGCAGCCCCAAAGACTAGGTTTTTAGGCCTCGCTCGCACAGCAGGTGTTGGGCTCTGCAGATGCCAGTACAAGAGGCCTGCAAACAGGTCCTCACTTCCCGAGCCAAGAAAGGCCTAGTTTCGCGATCTCTCTCCTGCAGAGCTAACGTGAGGGAAGAGCTGTGTGGAGGGAACCTTGATGTTCTGGGCAGTGTGGGAGCCCTAGGCATACACGTGCACCCAGCGGCCATTGCCCCTGCAAACTGATTTCCCAGGTAGCACTTCCCAGCACAATGTGACTTTCAGCTTGAAGGCGGCAAAGCAGGCGGTGTTCCTTGGAGGGAGGAAAGGCAGACCCACAGACTGTGTTTTTAGGCCTCCCTCGCACAGCAAGTGTTGGGCTCTGCAGACGCCCGAACAAGAGGACTGCAAACAGGTCCTCACTTCCCGAGCCAAGAAAGGCCTAGTTTTGTGAGCTCTTTACTGCAGAGCTAATGTGAGGGAAGAGCTGTGTGGAGGGAACCTTGATGTTCTGGGCAGTGTGGGAGCCCCAGGCATACACGTGCACCCAGCGGCCATTGCCCGTGAAAACTGACTTCCCAACTAGCACTTCCCAGCCCGATGTGACTTTCAGCCAGAAGGAGGCCGGGTAGGCTCTCTTCCTTGGAGGGAGTAATGGCATCCCCAGAGAGAGTGTTTTCATGCCTTCAGCGTGCAGGCAACGTGGTGCTCTTGAGAGGCCCGACACATAGGACTGCGAGCAGGGCCTCACTTCCCGAGTCAAGAAAGGCCTAGTCACGCGAGCTCCCTCCTGCAGAGCACACGTGACGGAAGAGCTGTGTGGAGGGAGCCTTGATGTTCCCGGGCAGTGTGGGAGGCCTAGCTGTAAACGTGCAGCCAGCGGCCATGGTCCCTGAAAACTGACTTCGCAACTAACACTTCTCAGACCAATGTGACTGTCACCTTGAAGGCCGCCGAGCAGGCTGTCTTCCTTGGAGGGAGGAAAGGCAGCCCCAGAGATTGGGTTTTTACGCCTCGCTCGCACAGCAAGTATGGGGCTCTGCAGACGCCCGTAAAAGAGGACTGCAAACAGGTCCTCATTTGCCGAGCCAAGAAAGGCCTACTTTTGCAAGCTCTCTCCTGCAGAGCTTACGTGTCGGAAGAGCTGTGGGGAGGGAGGCTTGATGTTCCCGGGCAGTGTGGGAAGCCTAGCTGTAAACGTGCAGCCAGCGGCGATGGCCCCTGCAAACTGACTTCCCAGGTAGCACTTCCCAGCACAATGTGACTGTCAGCTTGAAGGCGGCCGAGCAGGCTGTCTTCCTTGGAGGGAGAAAAGGCAGCCCCAAAGACTGGGTGTTTAGGCCTCTCTCGCACAGCAAGTGTGGGGCTCTGCAGACGCCAGTACAAGAAGCCTGCAAACAGGTCCTCACTTCCCCAGCCAAGAAAGGCCCACTTTCGCGAGCTCTCTCCTGCTGAGCAAACGTGACAGAAGGGCTGTGTGGAGGGAACCTTGATGTTCTGGGCAGAGTGGGAGCCCTAGGCATACACGTGCACCCAGCGGCCATTGCCCGTGAAAACTGACTTCCCAACTAGCACTTCCCAGCCCGATGTGACTTTCAGCCAGAAGGCGGCCGGGTAGGCTCTCTTCCTTGGAGGGAGGAAAGGCATCCCCCAGAGAGAGCGTTTTCATGCCTCCGGCGCGCAGGCAACGTGGGGCTCTTGAGAGGCCCGACCCATAGTGCTGCCAGCAGGTCATCATTTCCCGAGTCAAGAAAGGCCTAGTCTCGGGAGCCCTCTCCTGCTGAGCAAGCATGACGGAAGGGCTGTGAGGAGGGGGCCTTGATGTTCTGGGCAGTGTGGGAGTCGTAGGCATACACGTGCACCCAGCGGCCATTGGCCCTGTAAACTGACTTCCGAACTAGCACTTCTCAGATCAATGTGACTGTCAGCTTGAAAGCGGCTGAGCAGGCTGTCTTACTTGGAGGGAGGAAAGGCAGCCCCAGATACTGTGTTTGTATGCCTCCCTCGCACAGCATGTGTGGGGCTCGGCAGACGCGAGTACAAGAGGCCTGCAAACAGGTCCTCACTTCCCGAGCCAGGAAAGGCCTACTTTCGCGAGCTCTCTCCTGCTGAGCAAACGTGACAGAAGGGCTGTGTGGAGGGAACCTTGATGTTCTGGGCAGTGTGGGAGTCCTAGGCATACACGTGCACCCTTCGGCCATTGGCCCTGTAAACTGACTTCCGAACTAGCACTTCTCAGATCAATGTGACTGTCAGCTTGAAAGCGGCCGAGCAGGCTGTCTTACTTGGAGGGAGGAAAGGCAGCCCCAGATACTGTGTTTGTATGCCTCCCTCGCACAGCAAGTGTGGGGCTCGGCAGACGCGAGTACAAGAGGCCTGCAAACAGGTCCTCACTTCACGAGCCAGGAAAGGCCTACTTTCGCGAGCTCTCTCCTTGCTGAGCAAACGTGACGGAAGGGCTGTGTGGAGGGAGCCTTGATGTTCCCGGGCAGTGTGGGAAGCCTAGCTGTAAACGTGCAGCCAGCGGCGATGGCCCCTGAAAACTGACTTCCCAGGTAGCACTTCCCAGCACAATGTGACTTTCAGCTTGAAGGCGGCAAAGCAGGCGGTGTTCCTTGGAGGGAGGAAAGGCAGACCCACAGACTGTGTTTTTAGGCCTCCCTCGCACAGCAAGTGTTGGGCTCTGCAGACGCCCGAACAAGAGGACTGCAAACATGTCCTCACTTCCCCAGCCAAGAAAGGCCCACTTTCGCGAGCTCTCTCCTGCTGAGCAAACGTGACAGAAGGGCTGTGTGGAGGGAACCTTGATGTTCTGGGCAGTGTGGGAGCCCTAGGCATACACGTGCACCCAGCGGCCATTGCCCGTGAAAACTGACTTCCCAACTAGCACTTCCCAGCCCTATGTGACTTTCAGCCAGAAGGCGGCCGGGTAGGCTCTCTTCCTTGGAGGGACGAAAGGCAGCCCCTGAGAGAGCGTTTTCATGCCCCCCGCATGCAGGCATCGTGGGGCTCTTGAGAGGCTCGACCCATAGTGCTGAGAGCAGGTCCTCATTTCCGAGTCAAGAAAGGCATAGTCTCGCGAGCTCTCTCCTGCTGAGCAAACGTGACGGAAGGGCTGTGTGGAGGGAACCTTGATGTTCTGGGCAGTGTGGGAGCCCTAGGCATACACGTGCACCCAGCGGCCATTGCCCCTGAAAACTGACTTCCCTACTAGCATTTCTCAGGCCAATGTGACTGTCAGCTTCAAGGCGGCCAAGCAGGCTGCCTTCCTTGGAGGGAGGAAAGGCAGCCCCAGAGAGAGCGTTTTCATGCCTCCGGCGCGCAGGCAACGTGGGGCTCTTGAGAGGCCCGACCCATAGTGCTGCCAGCAGGTCATCATTTCCCGAGTCAAGAAAGGCCTAGTCTCGGGAGCTCTCTCCTGCTGAGCAAGCGTGACGGAAGGGCTGTGAGGAGGGAGCCTTGTTGTTCCCGGGCAGTGTGGGAGGCCTAGCTGTAAACGTGCAGCCAGCAGCAATGGCCCCTTAAAACTGACTTCGCAAATAGCACTTCCCAGCCCAAGGTGACTGTCAGCTTGAAGGCGGCCAAGCAGGCCGTCTTCCTTGGAGGGAGGAAAGGCAGGCCCAGAGATTGGGTTTTTAGGCCTCGCTCGCACAGCAAGTGTGGGGCTCTGCAGACGCCCATACAAGAGGCCTGCAAACAGGTCCTCACTTCCCGAGTCAAGAAAGGCCTACTTTCGCGAGCTCTCTCCTGCTGAGCAAGCGTGACGGAAGGGCTGTGTGGAGGGAGCGTTGATGTTCTGCGCAGTGTGGGAGTCCTAGGCTTACACGTGCACCAAGCGGCCATTGGCCCTGTAAACTGACTTCCGAACTAGCACTTCTCAGATCAATGTGACTGTCAGCTTGAAAGCGGCCGAGCAGGCTGTCTTACTTGGAGGGAGGAAAGGCAGCCCCAGATACTGTGTTTGTATGCCTCCCTCGCACAGCAAGTGTGGGGCTCGGCAGACGCGAGTACAAGAGGCCTGCAAACAGGTCCTCACTTCACGAGCCAGGAAAGGCCTACTTTCGCGAGCTCTCTCCTTGCTGAGCAAACGTGACGGAAGGGCTGTGTGGAGGGAGCCTTGATGTTCCCGGGCAGTGTGGGAAGCCTAGCTGTAAACGTGCAGCCAGCGGCGATGGCCCCTGAAAACTGACTTCCCAGGTAGCAATTCCCAGCCCAAGGTGACTGTCAGCTTGAAGGCGGCCGAGCAGGCTGTCATCCTTGGAGGGAGGAAAGGAAGCCCCAGAGATTGGGTTTTTATGCCTCCCTCGCACAGCAAGTGTGGGGCTCTGCCGACGCCAGTACAAGAGGCCTACAAACAGGTCCTCACTTTCCAAACCAAGAAAGGCCTAGTTTCCCGATCTCTCTCCTGGAGAGCTAACGTGACGGAAGAGCTGTGTGGAGGGAACCTTGATGTTCTGGGCAGTGTGGGAGCCCTAGGCATACACATGCACCCAGCGTCCATTGGCCCTGAAAAATGACTTCCCAAATAGCACTTCTCAGACCAATGTGACTGTCAGCTTGAAGGCGGCCGAGCAGGATGTCTTCCTTGGAGGGTGGAATGGCAGCCCCAGAGAGAGTGTTTTCATGCCTTCAGCGCGCAGGTAACGTGGGGCTCTTGAGAGGCACGACCCGTAGGGCTGCGAGCAGGGCCTCACTTCCCGAGTCAAGAAAGGCCTAGTCTCGCGAGTTCTCTCCTGCAGAGCAAACGTGACGGAAGAGCTGTGTGGAGGGAGCCTTGATGTTCCCGGGCAGTGTGGGAGGCCTAGCTGTAAACGTGCTGCCAGCGACCATGGTCCCTGAAAACTGACTTCCCAACTAACACTTCCCAGCCCAAGGTGACTGTCAGCTTGAAGGCGGCCGAGCAGACGGTCTTCCTTGGACGGAGAAAAGGCAGCCCCAGAGACTGGGTTTTTAGGCCTCGTTCGCACAGCAAGTGTGGGGCGCTGCAGACGCCAGTACAAGAGGCCTGCAGACAGGTCCTCACTTCCCGAGCCAGGAAAGGCCTAGTCTCGAGAGCTCTCTCCTGCAGAGCTAACGTGACGGAAGAGCTGTTTGGGGGGAGCCTTGATGTTCCCGGGCAGTGTGGGAAGCCTAGCTGTAAACGTGCAGCCTGCGGCCATGGCCCCTGCAAACTTTCTTCCCAGGTAGCACTTCCCAGCACAATGTGACTGTCAGCTTAAAGGCGGCCGAGCAGCCTGTCTTCCTTGGAGGGAGGAAAGGCAGCCCCAAAGACTAGGTTTTTAGGCCTCGCTCGCACAGCAGGTGTTGGGCTCTGCAGATGCCAGTACAAGAGGCCTGCAAACAGGTCCTCACTTCCCGAGCCAAGAAAGGCCTAGTTTCGCGATCTCTCTCCTGCAGAGCTAACGTGAGGGAAGAGCTGTGTGGAGGGAACCATGATGTTCTGGGCAGTGTGGGAGCCCTAGGCATACACGTGCACCCAGCGGCCATTGCCCCTGCAAACTGACTTCCCAGGTAGCACTTCCCAGCACAATGTGACTTTCAGCTTGAAGGCGGCAAAGCAGGCGGTGTTCCTTGGAGGGAGGAAAGGCAGACCCACAGACTGTGTTTTTAGGCCTCCCTCGCACAGCAAGTGTTGGGCTCTGCAGACGCCCGAACAAGAGGACTGCAAACAGGTCCTCACTTCCCGAGCCAAGAAAGGCCTAGTTTCGTGAGCTCTTTACTGCAGAGCTAACGTGAGGGAAGAGCTGTGTGGAGGGAACCTTGATGTTCTCGGCAGTGTGGGAGCACTAAGCATACACATGCACCCTGCGGCCATTGCCCCTGAAAACAGTCTTCCCAAATAGCACTTCCAAGCGCGATGTGACTTTCAGCCACAAGGCGGCCTGGTAGGCTCTCTTCCTTGGAGGGAGGAAAGGCAGCCCCAGAGAGAGCGTTTTCATGCCTCCGGCGCGCAGGCAACGTGGGGCTCTTGAGAGGCCCGACCCATAGTGCTGCCAGCAGGTCATCATTTCCCGAGTCAAGAAAGGCCTAGTCTCGCGAGCTCTCTCCTGCTGAGCAAGCGTGACGGAAGGGCTGTGAGGAGGGAGCCTTGATGTTCCCGGGCAGTGTGGGAGGCCTAGCTGTAAACGTGCAGCCAGCAGCAATGGCCCCTTAAAACTGACTTCGCAAATAGCACTTCCCAGCCCAAGGTGACTGTCAGCTTGAAGGCGGCCAAGCAGGCGGTCTTCCTTGGAGGGAGGAAAGGCAGGCCCAGAGATTGGGTTTTTAGGCCTCGCTCGCACAGCAAGTGTGGGGCTCTGCAGACGCCCATACAAGAGGCCTGCAAACAGGTCCTCACTTCCCGAGTCAAGAAAGGCCTACTTTCGCGAGCTCTCTCCTGCTGAGCAAGCGTGACGGAAGGGCTGTGTGGAGGGAGCGTTGATGTTCTGGGCAGTGTGGGAGTCCTAGGCTTACACGTGCACCAAGCGGCCATTGGCCCTGTAAACTGACTTCCGAACTAGCACTTCTCAGATCAATGTGACTGTCAGCTTGAAAGCGGCCGAGCAGGCTGTCTTACTTGGAGGGAGGAAAGGCAGCCCCAGATACTGTGTTTGTATGCCTCCCTCGCACAGCCAGTGTGGGGCTCGGCAGACGCGAGTACAAGAGGCCTGCAAACAGGTCCTCACTTCGCGAGCCAGGAAAGGCCTACTTTCGCGAGCTCTCTCCTGCTGAGCAAACGTGACGGAAGGGCTGTGTGGAGGGAGCCTTGATGTTCCCAGGCAGTGTGGGAAGCCTAGCTGTAAACGTGCAGCCAGCGGCCATGGCCCCTGCAAACTGACTTCCCAGGTAGCACTTCCCAGCACAATGTGGCTGTCAGCTTGAAGGCGGCCGAGCAGCCTGTCTTCATTGGAGGGAGGAAAGGCAGCCCCAAAGACTAGGTTTTTAGGCCTCGCTCGCACAGCAGGTGTTGGGCTCTGCAGATGCCAGTACAAGAGGCCTGCAAACAGGTCCTCACTTCCCGAGCCAAGAAAGGCCTAGTTTCACGATCTCTCTCCTGCAGAGCTAACGTGAGGGAAGAGCTGTGTGGAGGGAACCTTGATGTTCTGGGCAGTGTGGGAGCCCTAGGAATACACGTGCACCCAGCGGCCATTGGCCCTGAAAAATGACTTCCCAAATAGCACTTCTCAGACCAATGTGACTGTCAGCTTGAAGGCGGCCGAGCAGGATGTCTTCCTTGGAGGGTGGAATGGCAGCCCCAGAGAGAGTGTTTTCATGCCTTCAGCGCGCAGGTAACGTGGGGCTCTTGAGAGGCACGACCCGTAGGGCTGCGAGCAGGGCCTCACTTCCCGAGTCAAGAAAGGCCTAGTCTCGCGAGTTCTCTCCTGCAGAGCAAACGTGACGGAAGAGCTGTGTGGAGGGAGCCTTGATGTTCCCGGGCAGTGTGGGAGGCCTAGCTGTAAACGTGCTGCCAGCGACCATGGTCCCTGAAAACTGACTTCCCAACTAACACTTCCCAGCCCAAGGTGACTGTCAGCTTGAAGGCGGCCGAGCAGACGGTCTTCCTTGGACGGAGAAAAGGCAGCCCCAGAGACTGGGTTTTTAGGCCTCGTTCGCACAGCAAGTGTGGGGCGCTGCAGACGCCAGTACAAGAGGCCTGCAGACAGGTCCTCACTTCCCGAGCCAGGAAAGGCCTAGTCTCGAGAGCTCTCTCCTGCAGAGCTAACGTGACGGAAGAGCTGTTTGGGGGGAGCCTTGATGTTCCCGGGCAGTGTGGGAAGCCTAGCTGTAAACGTGCAGCCAGCGGCCATGGCCCCTGCAAACTTTCTTCCCAGGTAGCACTTCCCAGCACAATGTGACTGTCAGCTTAAAGGCGGCCGAGCAGCCTGTCTTCCTTGGAGGGAGGAAAGGCAGCCCCAAAGACTAGGTTTTTAGGCCTCGCTCGCACAGCAGGTGTTGGGCTCTGCAGATGCCAGTACAAGAGGCCTGCAAACAGGTCCTCACTTCCCGAGCCAAGAAAGGCCTAGTTTCGCGATCTCGCTCCTGCAGAGCTAACGTGAGGGAAGAGCTGTGTGGAGGGAACCTTGATGTTCTGGGCAGTGTGGGAGCCCTAGGCATACACGTGCACCCAGCGGCCATTGCCCCTGCAAACTGACTTCCCAGGTAGCACTTCCCAGCACAATGTGACTTTCAGCTTGAAGGCGGCAAAGCAGGCGGTGTTCCTTGGAGGGAGGAAAGGCAGACCCACAGACTGTGTTTTTAGGCCTCCCTCGCACAGCAAGTGTTGGGCTCTGCAGACGCCCGAACAAGAGGACTGCAAACAGGTCCTCACTTCCCGAGCCAAGAAAGGCCTAGTTTCGTGAGCTCTTTACTGCAGAGCTAACGTGAGGGAAGAGCTGTGTGGAGGGAACCTTGATGTTCTCGGCAGTGTGGGAGCACTAAGCATACACATGCACCCTGCGGCCATTGCCCCTGAAAACAGTCTTCCCAAATAGCACTTCCAAGCGCGATGTGACTTTCAGCCACAAGGCGGCCTGGTAGGCTCTCTTCCTTGGAGGGAGGAAAGGCAGCCCCAGAGAGAGCGTTTTCATGCCTCCGGCGCGCAGGCAACGTGGGGCTCTTGAGAGGCCCGACCCATAGTGCTGCCAGCAGGTCATCATTTCCCGAGTCAAGAAAGGCCTAGTCTCGCGAGCTCTCTCCTGCTGAGCAAGCGTGACGGAAGGGCTGTGAGGAGGGAGCCTTGATGTTCCCGGGCAGTGTGGGAGGCCTAGCTGTAAACGTGCAGCCAGCAGCAATGGCCCCTTAAAACTGACTTCGCAAATAGCACTTCCCAGCCCAAGGTGACTGTCAGCTTGAAGGCGGCCAAGCAGGCGGTCTTCCTTGGAGGGAGGAAAGGCAGGCCCAGAGATTGGGTTTTTAGGCCTCGCTCGCACAGCAAGTGTGGGGCTCTGCAGACGCCCATACAAGAGGCCTGCAAACAGGTCCTCACTTCCCGAGTCAAGAAAGGCCTACTTTCGCGAGCTCTCTCCTGCTGAGCAAGCGTGACGGAAGGGCTGTGTGGAGGGAGCGTTGATGTTCTGGGCAGTGTGGGAGTCCTAGGCTTACACGTGCACCAAGCGGCCATTGGCCCTGTAAACTGACTTCCGAACTAGCACTTCTCAGATCAATGTGACTGTCAGCTTGAAAGCGGCCGAGCAGGCTGTCTTACTTGGAGGGAGGAAAGGCAGCCCCAGATACTGTGTTTGTATGCCTCCCTCGCACAGCCAGTGTGGGGCTCGGCAGACGCGAGTACAAGAGGCCTGCAAACAGGTCCTCACTTCGCGAGCCAGGAAAGGCCTACTTTCGCGAGCTCTCTCCTGCTGAGCAAACGTGACGGAAGGGCTGTGTGGAGGGAGCCTTGATGTTCCCAGGCAGTGTGGGAAGCCTAGCTGTAAACGTGCAGCCAGCGGCCATGGCCCCTGCAAACTGACTTCCCAGGTAGCACTTCCCAGCACAATGTGGCTGTCAGCTTGAAGGCGGCCGAGCAGCCTGTCTTCATTGGAGGGAGGAAAGGCAGCCCCAAAGACTAGGTTTTTAGGCCTCGCTCGCACAGCAGGTGTTGGGCTCTGCAGATGCCAGTACAAGAGGCCTGCAAACAGGTCCTCACTTCCCGAGCCAAGAAAGGCCTAGTTTCGCGATCTCTCTCCTGCAGAGCTAACGTGAGGGAAGAGCTGTGTGGAGGGAACCTTGATGTTCTGGGCAGTGTGGGAGCCCTAGGCATACACGTGCACCCAGCGGCCATTGCCCCTGCAAACTGACTTCCCAGGTAGCACTTCCCAGCACAATGTGACTTTCAGCTTGAAGGCGGCAAAGCAGGCGGTGTTCCTTGGAGGGAGGAAAGGCAGACCCACAGACTGTGTTTTTAGGCCTCCCTCGCACAGCAAGTGTTGGGCTCTGCAGACGCCCGAACAAGAGGACTGCAAACAGGTCCTCACTTCCCGAGCCAAGAAAGGCCTAGTTTTGTGAGCTCTTTACTGCAGAGCTAATGTGAGGGAAGAGCTGTGTGGAGGGAACCTTGATGTTCTGGGCAGTGTGGGAGCCCCAGGCATACACGTGCACCCAGCGGCCATTGCCCGTGAAAACTGACTTCCCAACTAGCACTTCCCAGCCCGATGTGACTTTCAGCCAGAAGGAGGCCGGGTAGGCTCTCTTCCTTGGAGGGAGTAATGGCATCCCCAGAGAGAGTGTTTTCATGCCTTCAGCGTGCAGGCAACGTGGTGCTCTTGAGAGGCCCGACACATAGGACTGCGAGCAGGGCCTCACTTCCCGAGTCAAGAAAGGCCTAGTCACGCGAGCTCCCTCCTGCAGAGCACACGTGACGGAAGAGCTGTGTGGAGGGAGCCTTGATGTTCCCGGGCAGTGTGGGAGGCCTAGCTGTAAACGTGCAGCCAGCGGCCATGGTCCCTGAAAACTGACTTCGCAACTAACACTTCTCAGACCAATGTGACTGTCACCTTGAAGGCCGCCGAGCAGGCTGTCTTCCTTGGAGGGAGGAAAGGCAGCCCCAGAGATTGGGTTTTTACGCCTCGCTCGCACAGCAAGTGTGGGGCTCTGCAGACGCCCGTAAAAGAGGACTGCAAACAGGTCCTCACTTCCCGAGCCAAGAAAGGCCTACTTTTGCGAGCTCTCTCCTGCAGAGCTTACGTGACGGAAGAGCTGTGGGGAGGGAGGCTTGATGTTCCCGGGCAGTGTGGGAAGCCTAGCTGTAAACGTGCAGCCAGCGGCGATGGCCCCTGCAAACTGACTTCCCAGGTAGCACTTCCCAGCACAATGTGACTGTCAGCTTGAAGGCGGCCGAGCAGGCTGTCTTCCTTGGAGGGAGAAAAGGCAGCCCCAAAGACTGGGTGTTTAGGCCTCTCTCGCACAGCAAGTGTGGGGCTCTGCAGACGCCAGTACAAGAAGCCTGCAAACAGGTCCTCACTTCCCCAGCCAAGAAAGGCCCACTTTCGCGAGCTCTCTCCTGCTGAGCAAACGTGACAGAAGGGCTGTGTGGAGGGAACCTTGTTGTTCTGGGCAGTGTGGGAGCCCCAGGCATACACGTGCACCCAGCGGCCATTGCCCGTGAAAACTGACTTCCCAACTAGCACTTCCCAGCCCGATGTGACTTTCATCCAGAAGGAGGCCGGGTAGGCTCTCTTCCTTGGAGGGAGTAATGGCATCCCCAGAGAGAGTGTTTTCATGCCTTCAGCGTGCAGGCAACGTGGTGCTCTTGAGAGGCCCGACACATAGGACTGCGAGCAGGGCCTCACTTCCCGAGTCAAGAAAGGCCTAGTCACGCGAGCTCCCTCCTGCAGAGCAAACGTGACGGAAGAGCTGTGTGGAGGGAGCCTTGATGTTCCCGGGCAGTGTGGGAGGCCTAGCTGTAAACGTGCAGACAGCGGCCATGGTCCCTGAAAACTGACTTCGCAACTAACACTTCTCAGACCAATGTGACTGTCACCTTGAAGGCCGCCGAGCAGGCTGTCTTCCTTGGAGGGAGGAAAGGCAGCCCCAGAGATTGGGTTTTTACGCCTCGCTCGCACAGCAAGTATGGGGCTCTGCAGACGCCCGTAAAAGAGGACTGCAAACAGGTCCTCACTTCCCGAGCCAAGAAAGGCCTACTTTTGCGAGCTCTCTCCTGCAGAGCTTACGTGACGGAAGAGCTGTGGGGAGGGAGGCTTGATGTTCCCGGGCAGTGTGGGAAGCCTAGCTGTAAACGTGCAGCCAGCGGCGATGGCCCCTGCAAACTGACTTCCCAGGTAGCACTTCCCAGCACAATGTGACTGTCAGCTTGAAGGCGGCCGAGCAGGCTGTCTTCCTTGGAGGGAGAAAAGGCAGCCCCAAAGACTGGGTGTTTAGGCCTCTCTCGCACAGCAAGTGTGGGGCTCTGCAGACGCCAGTACAAGAAGCCTGCAAACAGGTCCTCACTTCCCCAGCCAAGAAAGGCCCACTTTCGCGAGCTCTCTCCTGCTGAGCAAACGTGACAGAAGGGCTGTGTGGAGGGAACCTTGATGTTCTGGGCAGAGTGGGAGCCCTAGGCATACACGTGCACCCAGCGGCCATTGCCCGTGAAAACTGACTTCCCAACTAGCACTTCCCAGCCCGATGTGACTTTCAGCCAGAAGGCGGCCGGGTAGGCTCTCTTCCTTGGAGGGAGGAAAGGCAGCCCCAGAGAGAGCGTTTTCATGCCTCCGGCGCGCAGGCAACGTGGGGCTCTTGAGAGGCCCGACCCATAGTGCTGCCAGCAGGTCATCATTTCCCGAGTCAAGAAAGGCCTAGTCTCGGGAGCTCTCTCCTGCTGAGCAAGCATGACGGAAGGGCTGTGAGGAGGGAGCCTTGATGTTCTGGGCAGTGTGGGAGTCGTAGGCATACACGTGCACCCAGCGGCCATTGGCCCTGTAAACTGACTTCCGAACTAGCACTTCTCAGATCAATGTGACTGTCAGCTTGAAAGCGGCTGAGCAGGCTGTCTTACTTGGAGGGAGGAAAGGCAGCCCCAGATACTGTGTTTGTATGCCTCCCTCGCACAGCATGTGTGGGGCTCGGCAGACGCGAGTACAAGAGGCCTGCAAACAGGTCCTCACTTCCCGAGCCAGGAAAGGCCTACTTTCGCGAGCTCTCTCCTGCTGAGCAAACGTGACAGAAGGGCTGTGTGGAGGGAACCTTGATGTTCTGGGCAGTGTGGGAGTCCTAGGCATACACGTGCACCCTTCGGCCATTGGCCCTGTAAACTGACTTCCGACTAGCACTTCTCAGATCAATGTGACTGTCAGCTTGAAAGCGGCCGAGCAGGCTGTCTTACTTGGAGGGAGGAAAGGCAGCCCCAGATACTGTGTTTGTATGCCTCCCTCGCACAGCAAGTGTGGGGCTCGGCAGACGCGAGTACATGAGGACTGCAAACAGGTCCTCACTTCACGAGCCAGGAAAGGCCTACTTTCGCGAGCTCTCTCCTTGCTGAGCAAACGTGACGGAAGGGCTGTGTGGAGGGAGCCTTGATGTTCCCGGGCAGTGTGGGAAGCCTAGCTGTAAACGTGCAGCCAGCGGCGATGGCCCCTGAAAACTGACTTCCCAGATAGCACTTCCCAGCACAATGTGACTTTCAGCTTGAAGGCGGCAAAGCAGGCGGTGTTCCTTGGAGGGAGGAAAGGCAGACCCACAGACTGTGTTTTTAGGCCTCCCTCGCACAGCAAGTGTTGGGCTCTGCAGACGCCCGAACAAGAGGACTGCAAACAGGTCCTCACTTCCCCAGCCAAGAAAGGCCCACTTTCGCGAGCTCTCTCCTGCTGAGCAAACGTGACAGAAGGGCTGTGTGGAGGGAACCTTGATGTTCTGGGCAGTGTGGGAGCCCTAGGCATACACGTGCACCCAGCGGCCATTGCCCGTGAAAACTGACTTCCCAACTAGCACTTCCCAGCCCTATGTGACTTTCAGCCAGAAGGCGGCCGGGTAGGCTCTCTTCCTTGGAGGGAGGAAAGGCAGCCCCTGAGAGAGCGTTTTCATGCCCCCCGCATGCAGGCATCGTGGGGCTCTTGAGAGGCCCGACCCATAGTGCTGAGAACAGGTCCTCATTTCCGAGTCAAGAAAGGCATAGTCTCGCGAGCTCTCTCCTGCTGAGCAAACGTGACGGAAGGGCTGTGTGGAGGGAACCTTGATGTTCTGGGCAGTGTGGGAGCCCTAGGCATACACGTGCACCCAGCGGCCATTGCCCCTGAAAACTGACTTCCCTACTAGCATTTCTCAGGCCAATGTGACTGTCAGCTTCAAGGCGGCCAAGCAGGCTGCCTTCCTTGGAGGGAGGAAAGGCAGCCCCAGAGAGAGCGTTTTCATGCCTCCGGCGCGCAGGCAACGTGGGGCTCTTGAGAGGCCCGACCCATAGTGCTGCCAGCAGGTCATCATTTCCCGAGTCAAGAAAGGCCTAGTCTCGCGAGCTCTCTCCTGCTGAGCAAGCGTGACGGAAGGGCTGTGAGGAGGGAGCCTTGATGTTCCCGGGCAGTGTGGGAGGCCTAGCTGTAAACGTGCAGCCAGCAGCAATGGCCCCTTAAAACTGACTTCGCAAATAGCACTTCCCAGCCCAAGGTGACTGTCAGCTTGAAGGCGGCCAAGCAGGCGGTCTTCCTTGGAGGGAGGAAAGGCAGGCCCAGAGATTGGGTTTTTAGGCCTCGCTCGCACAGCAAGTGTGGGGCTCTGCAGACGCCCATACAAGAGGCCTGCAAACAGGTCCTCACTTCCCGAGTCAAGAAAGGCCTACTTTCGCGAGCTCTCTCCTGCTGAGCAAGCGTGACGGAAGGGCTGTGTGGAGGGAGCGTTGATGTTCTGGGCAGTGTGGGAGTCCTAGGCTTACACGTGCACCAAGCGGCCATTGGCCCTGTAAACTGACTTCCGAACTAGCACTTCTCAGATCAATGTGACTGTCAGCTTGAAAGCGGCCGAGCAGGCTGTCTTACTTGGAGGGAGGAAAGGCAGCCCCAGATACTGTGTTTGTATGCCTCCCTCGCACAGCCAGTGTGGGGCTCGGCAGACGCGAGTACAAGAGGCCTGCAAACAGGTCCTCACTTCGCGAGCCAGGAAAGGCCTACTTTCGCGAGCTCTCCCCTGCTGAGCAAACGTGACGGAAGGGCTGTGTGGAGGGAGCCTTGATGTTCCCAGGCAGTGTGGGAAGCCTAGCTGTAAACGTGCAGCCAGCGGCCATGGCCCCTGCAAACTTTCTTCCCAGGTAGCACTTCCCAGCACAATGTGACTGTCAGCTTGAAGGCGGCCGAGCAGCCTGTCTTCCTTGGAGGGAGGAAAGGCAGCCCCAAAGACTAGGTTTTTAGGCCTCGCTCGCACAGCAGGTGTTGGGCTCTGCAGATGCCAGTACAAGAGGCCTGCAAACAGGTCCTCACTTCCCGAGCCAAGAAAGGCCTAGTTTCGCGATCTCGCTCCTGCAGAGCTAACGTGAGGGAAGAGCTGTGTGGAGGGAACCTTGATGTTCTGGGCAGTGTGGGAGCCCTAGGCATACACGTGCACCCAGCGGCCATTGCCCCTGCAAACTGACTTCCCAGGTAGCACTTCCCAGCACAATGTGACTTTCAGCTTGAAGGCGGCAAAGCAGGCGGTGTTCCTTGGAGGGAGGAAAGGCAGACCCACAGACTGTGTTTTTAGGCCTCCCTCGCACAGCAAGTGTTGGGCTCTGCAGACGCCCGAACAAGAGGACTGCAAACAGGTCCTCACTTCCCGAGCCAAGAAAGGCCTAGTTTCGTGAGCTCTTTACTGCAGAGCTAACGTGAGGGAAGAGCTGTGTGGAGGGAACCTTGATGTTCTCGGCAGTGTGGGAGCACTAAGCATACACATGCACCCTGCGGCCATTGCCCCTGAAAACAGTCTTCCCAAATAGCACTTCCAAGCGCGATGTGACTTTCAGCCACAAGGCGGCCTGGTAGGCTCTCTTCCTTGGAGGGAGGAAAGGCAGCCCCAGAGAGAGCGTTTTCATGCCTCCGGCGCGCAGGCAACGTGGGGCTCTTGAGAGGCCCGACCCATAGTGCTGCCAGCAGGTCATCATTTCCCGAGTCAAGAAAGGCCTAGTCTCGGGAGCTCTCTCCTGCTGAGCAAGCGTGACGGAAGGGCTGTGAGGAGGGAGCCTTGATGTTCCCGGGCAGTGTGGGAGGCCTAGCTGTAAACGTGCAGCCAGCAGCAATGGCCCCTTAAAACTGACTTCGCAAATAGCACTTCCCAGCCCAAGGTGACTGTCAGCTTGAAGGCGGCCAAGCAGGCGGTCTTCCTTGGAGGGAGGAAAGGCAGGCCCAGAGATTGGGTTTTTAGGCCTCGCTCGCACAGCAAGTGTGGGGCTCTGCAGACGCCCATACAAGAGGCCTGCAAACAGGTCCTCACTTCCCGAGTCAAGAAAGGCCTACTTTCGCGAGCTCTCTCCTGCTGAGCAAGCGTGACGGAAGGGCTGTGTGGAGGGAGCGTTGATGTTCTGGGCAGTGTGGGAGTCCTAGGCTTACACGTGCACCAAGCGGCCATTGGCCCTGTAAACTGACTTCCGAACTAGCACTTCTCAGATCAATGTGACTGTCAGCTTGAAAGCGGCCGAGCAGGCTGTCTTACTTGGAGGGAGGAAAGGCAGCCCCAGATACTGTGTTTGTATGCCTCCCTCGCACAGCCAGTGTGGGGCTCGGCAGACGCGAGTACAAGAGGCCTGCAAACAGGTCCTCACTTCCCGAGCCAGGAAAGGCCTACTTTCGCGAGCTCTCTCCTGCTGAGCAAACGTGACGGAAGGGCTGTGTGGAGGGAGCCTTGATGTTCCCAGGCAGTGTGGGAAGCCTAGCTGTAAACGTGCAGCCAGCGGCCATGGCCCCTGCAAACTTTCTTCCCAGGTAGCACTTCCCAGCACAATGTGGCTGTCAGCTTGAAGGCGGCCGAGCAGCCTGTCTTCCTTGGAGGGAGGAAAGGCAGCCCCAAAGACTAGGTTTTTAGGCCTCGCTCGCACAGCAGGTGTTGGGCTCTGCAGATGCCAGTACAAGACGCCTGCAAACAGGTCCTCACTTCCCGAGCCAAGAAAGGCCTAGTTTCGCGATCTCGCTCCTGCAGAGCTAACGTGAGGGAAGAGCTGTGTGGAGGGAACCTTGATGTTCTGGGCAGTGTGGGAGCCCTAGGCATACACGTGCACCCAGCGGCCATTGCCCCTGCAAACTGACTTCCCAGGTAGCACTTCCCAGCACAATGTGACTTTCAGCTTGAAGGCGGCAAAGCAGGCGGTGTTCCTTGGAGGGAGGAAAGGCAGACCCACAGACTGTGTTTTTAGGCCTCCCTCGCACAGCAAGTGTTGGGCTCTGCAGACGCCCGAACAAGAGGACTGCAAACAGGTCCTCACTTCCCGAGCCAAGAAAGGCCTAGTTTCGTGAGCTCTTTACTGCAGAGCTAACGTGAGGGAAGAGCTGTGTGGAGGGAACCTTGATGTTCTCGGCAGTGTGGGAGCACTAAGCATACACATGCACCCTGCGGCCATTGCCCCTGAAAACAGTCTTCCCAAATAGCACTTCCAAGCGCGATGTGACTTTCAGCCACAAGGCGGCCTGGTAGGCTCTCTTCCTTGGAGGGAGGAAAGGCAGCCCCAGAGAGAGCGTTTTCATGCCTCCGGCGCGCAGGCAACGTGGGGCTCTTGAGAGGCCCGACCCATAGTCCTGCCAGCAGGTCATCATTTCCCGAGTCAAGAAAGGCCTAGTCTCGCGAGCTCTCTCCTGCTGAGCAAGCGTGACGGAAGGGCTGTGAGGAGGGAGCCTTGATGTTCCCGGGCAGTGTGGGAGGCCTAGCTGTAAACGTGCAGCCAGCAGCAATGGCCCCTTAAAACTGACTTCGCAAATAGCACTTCCCAGCCCAAGGTGACTGTCAGCTTGAAGGCGGCCAAGCAGGCGGTCTTCCTTGGAGGGAGGAAAGGCAGGCCCAGAGATTGGGTTTTTAGGCCTCGCTCGCACAGCAAGTGTGGGGCTCTGCAGACGCCCATACAAGAGGCCTGCAAACAGGTCCTCACTTCCCGAGTCAAGAAAGGCCTACTTTCGCGAGCTCTCTCCTGCTGAGCAAGCGTGACGGAAGGGCTGTGTGGAGGGAGCGTTGATGTTCTGGGCAGTGTGGGAGTCCTAGGCTTACACGTGCACCAAGCGGCCATTGGCCCTGTAAACTGACTTCCGAACTAGCACTTCTCAGATCAATGTGACTGTCAGCTTGAAAGCGGCCGAGCAGGCTGTCTTACTTGGAGGGAGGAAAGGCAGCCCCAGATACTGTGTTTGTATGCCTCCCTCGCACAGCCAGTGTGGGGCTCGGCAGACGCGAGTACAAGAGGCCTGCAAACAGGTCCTCACTTCCCGAGCCAGGAAAGGCCTACTTTCGCGAGCTCTCTCCTGCTGAGCAAACGTGACGGAAGGGCTGTGTGGAGGGAGCCTTGATGTTCCCAGGCAGTGTGGGAAGCCTAGCTGTAAACGTGCAGCCAGCGGCCATGGCCCCTGCAAACTTTCTTCCCAGGTAGCACTTCCCAGCACAATGTGGCTGTCAGCTTGAAGGCGGCCGAGCAGCCTGTCTTCCTTGGAGGGAGGAAAGGCAGCCCCAAAGACTAGGTTTTTAGGCCTCGCTCGCACAGCAGGTGTTGGGCTCTGCAGATGCCAGTACAAGAGGCCTGCAAACAGGTCCTCACTTCCCGAGCCAAGAAAGGCCTAGTTTCGCGATCTCGCTCCTGCAGAGCTAACGTGAGGGAAGAGCTGTGTGGAGGGAACCTTGATGTTCTGGGCAGTGTGGGAGCCCTAGGCATACACGTGCACCCAGCGGCCATTGCCCCTGCAAACTGACTTCCCAGGTAGCACTTCCCAGCACAATGTGACTTTCAGCTTGAAGGCGGCAAAGCAGGCGGTGTTCCTTGGAGGGAGGAAAGGCAGACCCACAGACTGTGTTTTTAGGCCTCCCTCGCACAGCAAGTGTTGGGCTCTGCAGACGCCCGAACAAGAGGACTGCAAACAGGTCCTCACTTCCCGAGCCAAGAAAGGCCTAGTTTCGTGAGCTCTTTACTGCAGAGCTAACGTGAGGGAAGAGCTGTGTGGAGGGAACCTTGATGTTCTCGGCAGTGTGGGAGCACTAAGCATACACATGCACCCTGCGGCCATTGCCCCTGAAAACAGTCTTCCCAAATAGCACTTCCAAGCGCGATGTGACTTTCAGCCACAAGGCGGCCTGGTAGGCTCTCTTCCTTGGAGGGAGGAAAGGCAGCCCCAGAGAGAGCGTTTTCATGCCTCCGGCGCGCAGGCAACGTGGGGCTCTTGAGAGGCCCGACCCATAGTGCTGCCAGCAGGTCATCATTTCCCGAGTCAAGAAAGGCCTAGTCTCGGGAGCTCTCTCCTGCTGAGCAAGCGTGACGGAAGGGCTGTGAGGAGGGAGCCTTGATGTTCCCGGGCAGTGTGGGAGGCCTAGCTGTAAACGTGCAGCCAGCAGCAATGGCCCCTTAAAACTGACTTCGCAAATAGCACTTCCCAGCCCAAGGTGACTGTCAGCTTGAAGGCGGCCAAGCAGGCGGTCTTCCTTGGAGGGAGGAAAGGCAGGCCCAGAGATTGGGTTTTTAGGCCTCGCTCGCACAGCAAGTGTGGGGCTCTGCAGACGCCCATACAAGAGGCCTGCAAACAGGTCCTCACTTCCCGAGCCAAGAAAGGCCTAGTTTCGCGATCTCGCTCCTGCAGAGCTAACGTGAGGGAAGAGCTGTGTGGAGGGAACCTTGATGTTCTGGGCAGTGTGGGAGCCCTAGGCATACACGTGCACCCAGCGGCCATTGCCCCTGCAAACTGACTTCCCAGGTAGCACTTCCCAGCACAATGTGACTTTCAGCTTGAAGGCGGCAAAGCAGGCGGTGTTCCTTGGAGGGAGGAAAGGCAGACCCACAGACTGTGTTTTTAGGCCTCCCTCGCACAGCAAGTGTTGGGCTCTGCAGACGCCCGAACAAGAGGACTGCAAACAGGTCCTCACTTCCCGAGCCAAGAAAGGCCTAGTTTCGTGAGCTCTTTACTGCAGAGCTAACGTGAGGGAAGAGCTGTGTGGAGGGAACCTTGATGTTCTCGGCAGTGTGGGAGCACTAAGCATACACATGCACCCTGCGGCCATTGCCCCTGAAAACAGTCTTCCCAAATAGCACTTCCAAGCGCGATGTGACTTTCAGCCACAAGGCGGCCTGGTAGGCTCTCTTCCTTGGAGGGAGGAAAGGCAGCCCCAGAGAGAGCGTTTTCATGCCTCCGGCGCGCAGGCAACGTGGGGCTCTTGAGAGGCCCGACCCATAGTGCTGCCAGCAGGTCATCATTTCCCGAGTCAAGAAAGGCCTAGTCTCGGGAGCTCTCTCCTGCTGAGCAAGCGTGACGGAAGGGCTGTGAGGAGGGAGCCTTGATGTTCCCGGGCAGTGTGGGAGGCCTAGCTGTAAACGTGCAGCCAGCAGCAATGGCCCCTTAAAACTGACTTCGCAAATAGCACTTCCCAGCCCAAGGTGACTGTCAGCTTGAAGGCGGCCAAGCAGGCGGTCTTCCTTGGAGGGAGGAAAGGCAGGCCCAGAGATTGGGTTTTTAGGCCTCGCTCGCACAGCAAGTGTGGGGCTCTGCAGACGCCCATACAAGAGGCCTGCAAACAGGTCCTCACTTCCCGAGTCAAGAAAGGCCTACTTTCGCGAGCTCTCTCCTGCTGAGCAAGCGTGACGGAAGGGCTGTGTGGAGGGAGCGTTGATGTTCTGGGCAGTGTGGGAGTCCTAGGCTTACACGTGCACCAAGCGGCCATTGGCCCTGTAAACTGACTTCCGAACTAGCACTTCTCAGATCAATGTGACTGTCAGCTTGAAAGCGGCCGAGCAGGCTGTCTTACTTGGAGGGAGGAAAGGCAGCCCCAGATACTGTGTTTGTATGCCTCCCTCGCACAGCCAGTGTGGGGCTCGGCAGACGCGAGTACAAGAGGCCTGCAAACAGGTCCTCACTTCCCGAGCCAGGAAAGGCCTACTTTCGCGAGCTCTCTCCTGCTGAGCAAACGTGACGGAAGGGCTGTGTGGAGGGAGCCTTGATGTTCCCAGGCAGTGTGGGAAGCCTAGCTGTAAACGTGCAGCCAGCGGCCATGGCCCCTGCAAACTTTCTTCCCAGGTAGCACTTCCCAGCACAATGTGGCTGTCAGCTTGAAGGCGGCCGAGCAGCCTGTCTTCCTTGGAGGGAGGAAAGGCAGCCCCAAAGACTAGGTTTTTAGGCCTCGCTCGCACAGCAGGTGTTGGGCTCTGCAGATGCCAGTACAAGAGGCCTGCAAACAGGTCCTCACTTCCCGAGCCAAGAAAGGCCTAGTTTCGCGATCTCGCTCCTGCAGAGCTAACGTGAGGGAAGAGCTGTGTGGAGGGAACCTTGATGTTCTGGGCAGTGTGGGAGCCCTAGGCATACCCGTGCACCCAGCGGCCATTGCCCCTGCAAACTGACTTCCCAGGTAGCACTTCCCAGCACAATGTGACTTTCAGCTTGAAGGCGGCAAAGCAGGCGGTGTTCCTTGGAGGGAGGAAAGGCAGACCCACAGACTGTGTTTTTAGGCCTCCCTCGCACAGCAAGTGTTGGGCTCTGCAGACGCCCGAACAAGAGGACTGCAAACAGGTCCTCACTTCCCGAGCCAAGAAAGGCCTAGTTTCGTGAGCTCTTTACTGCAGAGCTAACGTGAGGGAAGAGCTGTGTGGAGGGAACCTTGATGTTCTCGGCAGTGTGGGAGCACTAAGCATACACATGCACCCTGCGGCCATTGCCCCTGAAAACAGTCTTCCCAAATAGCACTTCCAAGCGCGATGTGACTTTCAGCCACAAGGCGGCCTGGTAGGCTCTCTTCCTTGGAGGGAGGAAAGGCAGCCCCAGAGAGAGCGTTTTCATGCCTCCGGCGCGCAGGCAACGTGGGGCTCTTGAGAGGCCCGACCCATAGTGCTGCCAGCAGGTCATCATTTCCCGAGTCAAGAAAGGCCTAGTCTCGGGAGCTCTCTCCTGCTGAGCAAGCGTGACGGAAGGGCTGTGAGGAGGGAGCCTTGATGTTCCCGGGCAGTGTGGGAGGCCTAGCTGTAAACGTGCAGCCAGCAGCAATGGCCCCTTAAAACTGACTTCGCAAATAGCACTTCCCAGCCCAAGGTGACTGTCAGCTTGAAGGCGGCCAAGCAGGCGGTCTTCCTTGGAGGGAGGAAAGGCAGGCCCAGAGATTGGGTTTTTAGGCCTCGCTCGCACAGCAAGTGTGGGGCTCTGCAGACGCCCATACAAGAGGCCTGCAAACAGGTCCTCACTTCCCGAGTCAAGAAAGGCCTACTTTCGCGAGCTCTCTCCTGCTGAGCAAGCGTGACGGAAGGGCTGTGTGGAGGGAGCGTTGATGTTCTGGGCAGTGTGGGAGTCCTAGGCTTACACGTGCACCAAGCGGCCATTGGCCCTGTAGACTGACTTCCGAACTAGCACTTCTCAGATCAATGTGACTGTCAGCTTGAAAGCGGCCGAGCAGGCTGTCTTACTTGGAGGGAGGAAAGGCAGCCCCAGATACTGTGTTTGTATGCCTCCCTCGCACAGCCAGTGTGGGGCTCGGCAGACGCGAGTACAAGAGGCCTGCAAACAGGTCCTCACTTCGCGAGCCAGGAAAGGCCTACTTTCGCGAGCTCTCTCCTGCTGAGCAAACGTGACGGAAGGGCTGTGTGGAGGGAGCCTTGATGTTCCCAGGCAGTGTGGGAAGCCTAGCTGTAAACGTGCAGCCAGCGGCCATGGCCCCTGCAAACTTTCTTCCCAGGTAGCACTTCCCAGCACAATGTGGCTGTCAGCTTGAAGGCGGCCGAGCAGCCTGTCTTCCTTGGAGGGAGGAAAGGCAGCCCCAAAGACTAGGTTTTTAGGCCTCGCTCGCACAGCAGGTGTTGGGCTCTGCAGATGCCAGTACAAGAGGCCTGCAAACAGGTCCTCACTTCCCGAGCCAAGAAAGGCCTAGTTTCGCGATCTCGCTCCTGCAGAGCTAACGTGAGGGAAGAGCTGTGTGGAGGGAACCTTGATGTTCTGGGCAGTGTGGGAGCCCTAGGCATACACGTGCACCCAGCGGCCATTGCCCCTGCAAACTGACTTCCCAGGTAGCACTTCCCAGCACAATGTGACTTTCAGCTTGAAGGCGGCAAAGCAGGCGGTGTTCCTTGGAGGGAGGAAAGGCAGACCCACAGACTGTGTTTTTAGGCCTCCCTCGCACAGCAAGTGTTGGGCTCTGCAGACGCCCGAACAAGAGGACTGCAAACAGGTCCTCACTTCCCGAGCCAAGAAAGGCCTAGTTTCGTGAGCTCTTTACTGCAGAGCTAACGTGAGGGAAGAGCTGTGTGGAGGGAACCTTGATGTTCTCGGCAGTGTGGGAGCACTAAGCATACACATGCACCCTGCGGCCATTGCCCCTGAAAACAGTCTTCCCAAATAGCACTTCCAAGCGCGATGTGACTTTCAGCCACAAGGCGGCCTGGTAGGCTCTCTTCCTTGGAGGGAGGAAAGGCAGCCCCAGAGAGAGCGTTTTCATGCCTCCGGCGCGCAGGCAACGTGGGGCTCTTGAGAGGCCCGACCCATAGTGCTGCCAGCAGGTCATCATTTCCCGAGTCAAGAAAGGCCTAGTCTCGGGAGCTCTCTCCTGCTGAGCAAGCGTGACGGAAGGGCTGTGAGGAGGGAGCCTTGATGTTCCCGGGCAGTGTGGGAGGCCTAGCTGTAAACGTGCAGCCAGCAGCAATGGCCCCTTAAAACTGACTTCGCAAATAGCACTTCCCAGCCCAAGGTGACTGTCAGCTTGAAGGCGGCCAAGCAGGCGGTCTTCCTTGGAGGGAGGAAAGGCAGGCCCAGAGATTGGGTTTTTAGGCCTCGCTCGCACAGCAAGTGTGGGGCTCTGCAGACGCCCATACAAGAGGCCTGCAAACAGGTCCTCACTTCCCGAGTCAAGAAAGGCCTACTTTCGCGAGCTCTCTCCTGCTGAGCAAGCGTGACGGAAGGGCTGTGTGGAGGGAGCGTTGATGTTCTGGGCAGTGTGGGAGTCCTAGGCTTACACGTGCACCAAGCGGCCATTGGCCCTGTAGACTGACTTCCGAACTAGCACTTCTCAGATCAATGTGACTGTCAGCTTGAAAGCGGCCGAGCAGGCTGTCTTACTTGGAGGGAGGAAAGGCAGCCCCAGATACTGTGTTTGTATGCCTCCCTCGCACAGCCAGTGTGGGGCTCGGCAGACGCGAGTACAAGAGGCCTGCAAACAGGTCCTCACTTCCCGAGCCAGGAAAGGCCTACTTTCGCGAGCTCTCTCCTGCTGAGCAAACGTGACGGAAGGGCTGTGTGGAGGGAGCCTTGATGTTCCCAGGCAGTGTGGGAAGCCTAGCTGTAAACGTGCAGCCAGCGGCCATGGCCCCTGCAAACTTTCTTCCCAGGTAGCACTTCCCAGCACAATGTGGCTGTCAGCTTGAAGGCGGCCGAGCAGCCTGTCTTCCTTGGAGGGAGGAAAGGCAGCCCCAAAGACTAGGTTTTTAGGCCTCGCTCGCACAGCAGGTGTTGGGCTCTGCAGATGCCAGTACAAGAGGCCTGCAAACAGGTCCTCACTTCCCGAGCCAAGAAAGGCCTAGTTTCGCGATCTCGCTCCTGCAGAGCTAACGTGAGGGAAGAGCTGTGTGGAGGGAACCTTGATGTTCTGGGCAGTGTGGGAGCCCTAGGCATACACGTGCACCCAGCGGCCATTGCCCCTGCAAACTGACTTCCCAGGTAGCACTTCCCAGCACAATGTGACTTTCAGCTTGAAGGCGGCAAAGCAGGCGGTGTTCCTTGGAGGGAGGAAAGGCAGACCCACAGACTGTGTTTTTAGGCCTCCCTCGCACAGCAAGTGTTGGGCTCTGCAGACGCCCGAACAAGAGGACTGCAAACAGGTCCTCACTTCCCGAGCCAAGAAAGGCCTAGTTTCGTGAGCTCTTTACTGCAGAGCTAACGTGAGGGAAGAGCTGTGTGGAGGGAACCTTGATGTTCTCGGCAGTGTGGGAGCACTAAGCATACACATGCACCCTGCGGCCATTGCCCCTGAAAACAGTCTTCCCAAATAGCACTTCCAAGCGCGATGTGACTTTCAGCCACAAGGCGGCCTGGTAGGCTCTCTTCCTTGGAGGGAGGAAAGGCAGCCCCAGAGAGAGCGTTTTCATGCCTCCGGCGCGCAGGCAACGTGGGGCTCTTGAGAGGCCCGACCCATAGTGCTGCCAGCAGGTCATCATTTCCCGAGTCAAGAAAGGCCTAGTCTCGGGAGCTCTCTCCTGCTGAGCAAGCGTGACGGAAGGGCTGTGAGGAGGGAGCCTTGATGTTCCCGGGCAGTGTGGGAGGCCTAGCTGTAAACGTGCAGCCAGCAGCAATGGCCCCTTAAAACTGACTTCGCAAATAGCACTTCCCAGCCCAAGGTGACTGTCAGCTTGAAGGCGGCCAAGCAGGCGGTCTTCCTTGGAGGGAGGAAAGGCAGGCCCAGAGATTGGGTTTTTAGGCCTCGCTCGCACAGCAAGTGTGGGGCTCTGCAGACGCCCATACAAGAGGCCTGCAAACAGGTCCTCACTTCCCGAGTCAAGAAAGGCCTACTTTCGCGAGCTCTCTCCTGCTGAGCAAGCGTGACGGAAGGGCTGTGTGGAGGGAGCGTTGATGTTCTGGGCAGTGTGGGAGTCCTAGGCTTACACGTGCACCAAGCGGCCATTGGCCCTGTAAACTGACTTCCGAACTAGCACTTCTCAGATCAATGTGACTGTCAGCTTGAAAGCGGCCGAGCAGGCTGTCTTACTTGGAGGGAGGAAAGGCAGCCCCAGATACTGTGTTTGTATGCCTCCCTCGCACAGCCAGTGTGGGGCTCGGCAGACGCGAGTACAAGAGGCCTGCAAACAGGTCCTCACTTCCCGAGCCAGGAAAGGCCTACTTTCGCGAGCTCTCTCCTGCTGAGCAAACGTGACGGAAGGGCTGTGTGGAGGGAGCCTTGATGTTCCCAGGCAGTGTGGGAAGCCTAGCTGTAAACGTGCAGCCAGCGGCCATGGCCCCTGCAAACTTTCTTCCCAGGTAGCACTTCCCAGCACAATGTGGCTGTCAGCTTGAAGGCGGCCGAGCAGCCTGTCTTCCTTGGAGGGAGGAAAGGCAGCCCCAAAGACTAGGTTTTTAGGCCTCGCTCGCACAGCAGGTGTTGGGCTCTGCAGATGCCAGTACAAGACGCCTGCAAACAGGTCCTCACTTCCCGAGCCAAGAAAGGCCTAGTTTCGCGATCTCGCTCCTGCAGAGCTAACGTGAGGGAAGAGCTGTGTGGAGGGAACCTTGATGTTCTGGGCAGTGTGGGAGCCCTAGGCATACACGTGCACCCAGCGGCCATTGCCCCTGCAAACTGACTTCCCAGGTAGCACTTCCCAGCACAATGTGACTTTCAGCTTGAAGGCGGCAAAGCAGGCGGTGTTCCTTGGAGGGAGGAAAGGCAGACCCACAGACTGTGTTTTTAGGCCTCCCTCGCACAGCAAGTGTTGGGCTCTGCAGACGCCCGAACAAGAGGACTGCAAACAGGTCCTCACTTCCCGAGCCAAGAAAGGCCTAGTTTCGTGAGCTCTTTACTGCAGAGCTAACGTGAGGGAAGAGCTGTGTGGAGGGAACCTTGATGTTCTCGGCAGTGTGGGAGCACTAAGCATACACATGCACCCTGCGGCCATTGCCCCTGAAAACAGTCTTCCCAAATAGCACTTCCAAGCGCGATGTGACTTTCAGCCACAAGGCGGCCTGGTAGGCTCTCTTCCTTGGAGGGAGGAAAGGCAGCCCCAGAGAGAGCGTTTTCATGCCTCCGGCGCGCAGGCAACGTGGGGCTCTTGAGAGGCCCGACCCATAGTCCTGCCAGCAGGTCATCATTTCCCGAGTCAAGAAAGGCCTAGTCTCGCGAGCTCTCTCCTGCTGAGCAAGCGTGACGGAAGGGCTGTGAGGAGGGAGCCTTGATGTTCCCGGGCAGTGTGGGAGGCCTAGCTGTAAACGTGCAGCCAGCAGCAATGGCCCCTTAAAACTGACTTCGCAAATAGCACTTCCCAGCCCAAGGTGACTGTCAGCTTGAAGGCGGCCAAGCAGGCGGTCTTCCTTGGAGGGAGGAAAGGCAGGCCCAGAGATTGGGTTTTTAGGCCTCGCTCGCACAGCAAGTGTGGGGCTCTGCAGACGCCCATACAAGAGGCCTGCAAACAGGTCCTCACTTCCCGAGTCAAGAAAGGCCTACTTTCGCGAGCTCTCTCCTGCTGAGCAAGCGTGACGGAAGGGCTGTGTGGAGGGAGCGTTGATGTTCTGGGCAGTGTGGGAGTCCTAGGCTTACACGTGCACCAAGCGGCCATTGGCCCTGTAAACTGACTTCCGAACTAGCACTTCTCAGATCAATGTGACTGTCAGCTTGAAAGCGGCCGAGCAGGCTGTCTTACTTGGAGGGAGGAAAGGCAGCCCCAGATACTGTGTTTGTATGCCTCCCTCGCACAGCCAGTGTGGGGCTCGGCAGACGCGAGTACAAGAGGCCTGCAAACAGGTCCTCACTTCCCGAGCCAGGAAAGGCCTACTTTCGCGAGCTCTCTCCTGCTGAGCAAACGTGACGGAAGGGCTGTGTGGAGGGAGCCTTGATGTTCCCAGGCAGTGTGGGAAGCCTAGCTGTAAACGTGCAGCCAGCGGCCATGGCCCCTGCAAACTTTCTTCCCAGGTAGCACTTCCCAGCACAATGTGGCTGTCAGCTTGAAGGCGGCCGAGCAGCCTGTCTTCCTTGGAGGGAGGAAAGGCAGCCCCAAAGACTAGGTTTTTAGGCCTCGCTCGCACAGCAGGTGTTGGGCTCTGCAGATGCCAGTACAAGAGGCCTGCAAACAGGTCCTCACTTCCCGAGCCAAGAAAGGCCTAGTTTCGCGATCTCGCTCCTGCAGAGCTAACGTGAGGGAAGAGCTGTGTGGAGGGAACCTTGATGTTCTGGGCAGTGTGGGAGCCCTAGGCATACACGTGCACCCAGCGGCCATTGCCCCTGCAAACTGACTTCCCAGGTAGCACTTCCCAGCACAATGTGACTTTCAGCTTGAAGGCGGCAAAGCAGGCGGTGTTCCTTGGAGGGAGGAAAGGCAGACCCACAGACTGTGTTTTTAGGCCTCCCTCGCACAGCAAGTGTTGGGCTCTGCAGACGCCCGAACAAGAGGACTGCAAACAGGTCCTCACTTCCCGAGCCAAGAAAGGCCTAGTTTCGTGAGCTCTTTACTGCAGAGCTAACGTGAGGGAAGAGCTGTGTGGAGGGAACCTTGATGTTCTCGGCAGTGTGGGAGCACTAAGCATACACATGCACCCTGCGGCCATTGCCCCTGAAAACAGTCTTCCCAAATAGCACTTCCAAGCGCGATGTGACTTTCAGCCACAAGGCGGCCTGGTAGGCTCTCTTCCTTGGAGGGAGGAAAGGCAGCCCCAGAGAGAGCGTTTTCATGCCTCCGGCGCGCAGGCAACGTGGGGCTCTTGAGAGGCCCGACCCATAGTGCTGCCAGCAGGTCATCATTTCCCGAGTCAAGAAAGGCCTAGTCTCGGGAGCTCTCTCCTGCTGAGCAAGCGTGACGGAAGGGCTGTGAGGAGGGAGCCTTGATGTTCCCGGGCAGTGTGGGAGGCCTAGCTGTAAACGTGCAGCCAGCAGCAATGGCCCCTTAAAACTGACTTCGCAAATAGCACTTCCCAGCCCAAGGTGACTGTCAGCTTGAAGGCGGCCAAGCAGGCGGTCTTCCTTGGAGGGAGGAAAGGCAGGCCCAGAGATTGGGTTTTTAGGCCTCGCTCGCACAGCAAGTGTGGGGCTCTGCAGACGCCCATACAAGAGGCCTGCAAACAGGTCCTCACTTCCCGAGCCAAGAAAGGCCTAGTTTCGCGATCTCGCTCCTGCAGAGCTAACGTGAGGGAAGAGCTGTGTGGAGGGAACCTTGATGTTCTGGGCAGTGTGGGAGCCCTAGGCATACACGTGCACCCAGCGGCCATTGCCCCTGCAAACTGACTTCCCAGGTAGCACTTCCCAGCACAATGTGACTTTCAGCTTGAAGGCGGCAAAGCAGGCGGTGTTCCTTGGAGGGAGGAAAGGCAGACCCACAGACTGTGTTTTTAGGCCTCCCTCGCACAGCAAGTGTTGGGCTCTGCAGACGCCCGAACAAGAGGACTGCAAACAGGTCCTCACTTCCCGAGCCAAGAAAGGCCTAGTTTCGTGAGCTCTTTACTGCAGAGCTAACGTGAGGGAAGAGCTGTGTGGAGGGAACCTTGATGTTCTCGGCAGTGTGGGAGCACTAAGCATACACATGCACCCTGCGGCCATTGCCCCTGAAAACAGTCTTCCCAAATAGCACTTCCAAGCGCGATGTGACTTTCAGCCACAAGGCGGCCTGGTAGGCTCTCTTCCTTGGAGGGAGGAAAGGCAGCCCCAGAGAGAGCGTTTTCATGCCTCCGGCGCGCAGGCAACGTGGGGCTCTTGAGAGGCCCGACCCATAGTGCTGCCAGCAGGTCATCATTTCCCGAGTCAAGAAAGGCCTAGTCTCGGGAGCTCTCTCCTGCTGAGCAAGCGTGACGGAAGGGCTGTGAGGAGGGAGCCTTGATGTTCCCGGGCAGTGTGGGAGGCCTAGCTGTAAACGTGCAGCCAGCAGCAATGGCCCCTTAAAACTGACTTCGCAAATAGCACTTCCCAGCCCAAGGTGACTGTCAGCTTGAAGGCGGCCAAGCAGGCGGTCTTCCTTGGAGGGAGGAAAGGCAGGCCCAGAGATTGGGTTTTTAGGCCTCGCTCGCACAGCAAGTGTGGGGCTCTGCAGACGCCCATACAAGAGGCCTGCAAACAGGTCCTCACTTCCCGAGTCAAGAAAGGCCTACTTTCGCGAGCTCTCTCCTGCTGAGCAAGCGTGACGGAAGGGCTGTGTGGAGGGAGCGTTGATGTTCTGGGCAGTGTGGGAGTCCTAGGCTTACACGTGCACCAAGCGGCCATTGGCCCTGTAAACTGACTTCCGAACTAGCACTTCTCAGATCAATGTGACTGTCAGCTTGAAAGCGGCCGAGCAGGCTGTCTTACTTGGAGGGAGGAAAGGCAGCCCCAGATACTGTGTTTGTATGCCTCCCTCGCACAGCCAGTGTGGGGCTCGGCAGACGCGAGTACAAGAGGCCTGCAAACAGGTCCTCACTTCCCGAGCCAGGAAAGGCCTACTTTCGCGAGCTCTCTCCTGCTGAGCAAACGTGACGGAAGGGCTGTGTGGAGGGAGCCTTGATGTTCCCAGGCAGTGTGGGAAGCCTAGCTGTAAACGTGCAGCCAGCGGCCATGGCCCCTGCAAACTTTCTTCCCAGGTAGCACTTCCCAGCACAATGTGGCTGTCAGCTTGAAGGCGGCCGAGCAGCCTGTCTTCCTTGGAGGGAGGAAAGGCAGCCCCAAAGACTAGGTTTTTAGGCCTCGCTCGCACAGCAGGTGTTGGGCTCTGCAGATGCCAGTACAAGAGGCCTGCAAACAGGTCCTCACTTCCCGAGCCAAGAAAGGCCTAGTTTCGCGATCTCGCTCCTGCAGAGCTAACGTGAGGGAAGAGCTGTGTGGAGGGAACCTTGATGTTCTGGGCAGTGTGGGAGCCCTAGGCATACCCGTGCACCCAGCGGCCATTGCCCCTGCAAACTGACTTCCCAGGTAGCACTTCCCAGCACAATGTGACTTTCAGCTTGAAGGCGGCAAAGCAGGCGGTGTTCCTTGGAGGGAGGAAAGGCAGACCCACAGACTGTGTTTTTAGGCCTCCCTCGCACAGCAAGTGTTGGGCTCTGCAGACGCCCGAACAAGAGGACTGCAAACAGGTCCTCACTTCCCGAGCCAAGAAAGGCCTAGTTTCGTGAGCTCTTTACTGCAGAGCTAACGTGAGGGAAGAGCTGTGTGGAGGGAACCTTGATGTTCTCGGCAGTGTGGGAGCACTAAGCATACACATGCACCCTGCGGCCATTGCCCCTGAAAACAGTCTTCCCAAATAGCACTTCCAAGCGCGATGTGACTTTCAGCCACAAGGCGGCCTGGTAGGCTCTCTTCCTTGGAGGGAGGAAAGGCAGCCCCAGAGAGAGCGTTTTCATGCCTCCGGCGCGCAGGCAACGTGGGGCTCTTGAGAGGCCCGACCCATAGTGCTGCCAGCAGGTCATCATTTCCCGAGTCAAGAAAGGCCTAGTCTCGGGAGCTCTCTCCTGCTGAGCAAGCGTGACGGAAGGGCTGTGAGGAGGGAGCCTTGATGTTCCCGGGCAGTGTGGGAGGCCTAGCTGTAAACGTGCAGCCAGCAGCAATGGCCCCTTAAAACTGACTTCGCAAATAGCACTTCCCAGCCCAAGGTGACTGTCAGCTTGAAGGCGGCCAAGCAGGCGGTCTTCCTTGGAGGGAGGAAAGGCAGGCCCAGAGATTGGGTTTTTAGGCCTCGCTCGCACAGCAAGTGTGGGGCTCTGCAGACGCCCATACAAGAGGCCTGCAAACAGGTCCTCACTTCCCGAGTCAAGAAAGGCCTACTTTCGCGAGCTCTCTCCTGCTGAGCAAGCGTGACGGAAGGGCTGTGTGGAGGGAGCGTTGATGTTCTGGGCAGTGTGGGAGTCCTAGGCTTACACGTGCACCAAGCGGCCATTGGCCCTGTAGACTGACTTCCGAACTAGCACTTCTCAGATCAATGTGACTGTCAGCTTGAAAGCGGCCGAGCAGGCTGTCTTACTTGGAGGGAGGAAAGGCAGCCCCAGATACTGTGTTTGTATGCCTCCCTCGCACAGCCAGTGTGGGGCTCGGCAGACGCGAGTACAAGAGGCCTGCAAACAGGTCCTCACTTCGCGAGCCAGGAAAGGCCTACTTTCGCGAGCTCTCTCCTGCTGAGCAAACGTGACGGAAGGGCTGTGTGGAGGGAGCCTTGATGTTCCCAGGCAGTGTGGGAAGCCTAGCTGTAAACGTGCAGCCAGCGGCCATGGCCCCTGCAAACTTTCTTCCCAGGTAGCACTTCCCAGCACAATGTGGCTGTCAGCTTGAAGGCGGCCGAGCAGCCTGTCTTCCTTGGAGGGAGGAAAGGCAGCCCCAAAGACTAGGTTTTTAGGCCTCGCTCGCACAGCAGGTGTTGGGCTCTGCAGATGCCAGTACAAGAGGCCTGCAAACAGGTCCTCACTTCCCGAGCCAAGAAAGGCCTAGTTTCGCGATCTCGCTCCTGCAGAGCTAACGTGAGGGAAGAGCTGTGTGGAGGGAACCTTGATGTTCTGGGCAGTGTGGGAGCCCTAGGCATACACGTGCACCCAGCGGCCATTGCCCCTGCAAACTGACTTCCCAGGTAGCACTTCCCAGCACAATGTGACTTTCAGCTTGAAGGCGGCAAAGCAGGCGGTGTTCCTTGGAGGGAGGAAAGGCAGACCCACAGACTGTGTTTTTAGGCCTCCCTCGCACAGCAAGTGTTGGGCTCTGCAGACGCCCGAACAAGAGGACTGCAAACAGGTCCTCACTTCCCGAGCCAAGAAAGGCCTAGTTTCGTGAGCTCTTTACTGCAGAGCTAACGTGAGGGAAGAGCTGTGTGGAGGGAACCTTGATGTTCTCGGCAGTGTGGGAGCACTAAGCATACACATGCACCCTGCGGCCATTGCCCCTGAAAACAGTCTTCCCAAATAGCACTTCCAAGCGCGATGTGACTTTCAGCCACAAGGCGGCCTGGTAGGCTCTCTTCCTTGGAGGGAGGAAAGGCAGCCCCAGAGAGAGCGTTTTCATGCCTCCGGCGCGCAGGCAACGTGGGGCTCTTGAGAGGCCCGACCCATAGTGCTGCCAGCAGGTCATCATTTCCCGAGTCAAGAAAGGCCTAGTCTCGGGAGCTCTCTCCTGCTGAGCAAGCGTGACGGAAGGGCTGTGAGGAGGGAGCCTTGATGTTCCCGGGCAGTGTGGGAGGCCTAGCTGTAAACGTGCAGCCAGCAGCAATGGCCCCTTAAAACTGACTTCGCAAATAGCACTTCCCAGCCCAAGGTGACTGTCAGCTTGAAGGCGGCCAAGCAGGCGGTCTTCCTTGGAGGGAGGAAAGGCAGGCCCAGAGATTGGGTTTTTAGGCCTCGCTCGCACAGCAAGTGTGGGGCTCTGCAGACGCCCATACAAGAGGCCTGCAAACAGGTCCTCACTTCCCGAGTCAAGAAAGGCCTACTTTCGCGAGCTCTCTCCTGCTGAGCAAGCGTGACGGAAGGGCTGTGTGGAGGGAGCGTTGATGTTCTGGGCAGTGTGGGAGTCCTAGGCTTACACGTGCACCAAGCGGCCATTGGCCCTGTAGACTGACTTCCGAACTAGCACTTCTCAGATCAATGTGACTGTCAGCTTGAAAGCGGCCGAGCAGGCTGTCTTACTTGGAGGGAGGAAAGGCAGCCCCAGATACTGTGTTTGTATGCCTCCCTCGCACAGCCAGTGTGGGGCTCGGCAGACGCGAGTACAAGAGGCCTGCAAACAGGTCCTCACTTCCCGAGCCAGGAAAGGCCTACTTTCGCGAGCTCTCTCCTGCTGAGCAAACGTGACGGAAGGGCTGTGTGGAGGGAGCCTTGATGTTCCCAGGCAGTGTGGGAAGCCTAGCTGTAAACGTGCAGCCAGCGGCCATGGCCCCTGCAAACTTTCTTCCCAGGTAGCACTTCCCAGCACAATGTGGCTGTCAGCTTGAAGGCGGCCGAGCAGCCTGTCTTCCTTGGAGGGAGGAAAGGCAGCCCCAAAGACTAGGTTTTTAGGCCTCGCTCGCACAGCAGGTGTTGGGCTCTGCAGATGCCAGTACAAGAGGCCTGCAAACAGGTCCTCACTTCCCGAGCCAAGAAAGGCCTAGTTTCGCGATCTCGCTCCTGCAGAGCTAACGTGAGGGAAGAGCTGTGTGGAGGGAACCTTGATGTTCTGGGCAGTGTGGGAGCCCTAGGCATACACGTGCACCCAGCGGCCATTGCCCCTGCAAACTGACTTCCCAGGTAGCACTTCCCAGCACAATGTGACTTTCAGCTTGAAGGCGGCAAAGCAGGCGGTGTTCCTTGGAGGGAGGAAAGGCAGACCCACAGACTGTGTTTTTAGGCCTCCCTCGCACAGCAAGTGTTGGGCTCTGCAGACGCCCGAACAAGAGGACTGCAAACAGGTCCTCACTTCCCGAGCCAAGAAAGGCCTAGTTTCGTGAGCTCTTTACTGCAGAGCTAACGTGAGGGAAGAGCTGTGTGGAGGGAACCTTGATGTTCTCGGCAGTGTGGGAGCACTAAGCATACACATGCACCCTGCGGCCATTGCCCCTGAAAACAGTCTTCCCAAATAGCACTTCCAAGCGCGATGTGACTTTCAGCCACAAGGCGGCCTGGTAGGCTCTCTTCCTTGGAGGGAGGAAAGGCAGCCCCAGAGAGAGCGTTTTCATGCCTCCGGCGCGCAGGCAACGTGGGGCTCTTGAGAGGCCCGACCCATAGTGCTGCCAGCAGGTCATCATTTCCCGAGTCAAGAAAGGCCTAGTCTCGGGAGCTCTCTCCTGCTGAGCAAGCGTGACGGAAGGGCTGTGAGGAGGGAGCCTTGATGTTCCCGGGCAGTGTGGGAGGCCTAGCTGTAAACGTGCAGCCAGCAGCAATGGCCCCTTAAAACTGACTTCGCAAATAGCACTTCCCAGCCCAAGGTGACTGTCAGCTTGAAGGCGGCCAAGCAGGCGGTCTTCCTTGGAGGGAGGAAAGGCAGGCCCAGAGATTGGGTTTTTAGGCCTCGCTCGCACAGCAAGTGTGGGGCTCTGCAGACGCCCATACAAGAGGCCTGCAAACAGGTCCTCACTTCCCGAGTCAAGAAAGGCCTACTTTCGCGAGCTCTCTCCTGCTGAGCAAGCGTGACGGAAGGGCTGTGTGGAGGGAGCGTTGATGTTCTGGGCAGTGTGGGAGTCCTAGGCTTACACGTGCACCAAGCGGCCATTGGCCCTGTAGACTGACTTCCGAACTAGCACTTCTCAGATCAATGTGACTGTCAGCTTGAAAGCGGCCGAGCAGGCTGTCTTACTTGGAGGGAGGAAAGGCAGCCCCAGATACTGTGTTTGTATGCCTCCCTCGCACAGCCAGTGTGGGGCTCGGCAGACGCGAGTACAAGAGGCCTGCAAACAGGTCCTCACTTCCCGAGCCAGGAAAGGCCTACTTTCGCGAGCTCTCTCCTGCTGAGCAAACGTGACGGAAGGGCTGTGTGGAGGGAGCCTTGATGTTCCCAGGCAGTGTGGGAAGCCTAGCTGTAAACGTGCAGCCAGCGGCCATGGCCCCTGCAAACTTTCTTCCCAGGTAGCACTTCCCAGCACAATGTGGCTGTCAGCTTGAAGGCGGCCGAGCAGCCTGTCTTCCTTGGAGGGAGGAAAGGCAGCCCCAAAGACTAGGTTTTTAGGCCTCGCTCGCACAGCAGGTGTTGGGCTCTGCAGATGCCAGTACAAGAGGCCTGCAAACAGGTCCTCACTTCCCGAGCCAAGAAAGGCCTAGTTTCGCGATCTCGCTCCTGCAGAGCTAACGTGAGGGAAGAGCTGTGTGGAGGGAACCTTGATGTTCTGGGCAGTGTGGGAGCCCTAGGCATACACGTGCACCCAGCGGCCATTGCCCCTGCAAACTGACTTCCCAGGTAGCACTTCCCAGCACAATGTGACTTTCAGCTTGAAGGCGGCAAAGCAGGCGGTGTTCCTTGGAGGGAGGAAAGGCAGACCCACAGACTGTGTTTTTAGGCCTCCCTCGCACAGCAAGTGTTGGGCTCTGCAGACGCCCGAACAAGAGGACTGCAAACAGGTCCTCACTTCCCGAGCCAAGAAAGGCCTAGTTTCGTGAGCTCTTTACTGCAGAGCTAACGTGAGGGAAGAGCTGTGTGGAGGGAACCTTGATGTTCTCGGCAGTGTGGGAGCACTAAGCATACACATGCACCCTGCGGCCATTGCCCCTGAAAACAGTCTTCCCAAATAGCACTTCCAAGCGCGATGTGACTTTCAGCCACAAGGCGGCCTGGTAGGCTCTCTTCCTTGGAGGGAGGAAAGGCAGCCCCAGAGAGAGCGTTTTCATGCCTCCGGCGCGCAGGCAACGTGGGGCTCTTGAGAGGCCCGACCCATAGTGCTGCCAGCAGGTCATCATTTCCCGAGTCAAGAAAGGCCTAGTCTCGGGAGCTCTCTCCTGCTGAGCAAGCGTGACGGAAGGGCTGTGAGGAGGGAGCCTTGATGTTCCCGGGCAGTGTGGGAGGCCTAGCTGTAAACGTGCAGCCAGCAGCAATGGCCCCTTAAAACTGACTTCGCAAATAGCACTTCCCAGCCCAAGGTGACTGTCAGCTTGAAGGCGGCCAAGCAGGCGGTCTTCCTTGGAGGGAGGAAAGGCAGGCCCAGAGATTGGGTTTTTAGGCCTCGCTCGCACAGCAAGTGTGGGGCTCTGCAGACGCCCATACAAGAGGCCTGCAAACAGGTCCTCACTTCCCGAGTCAAGAAAGGCCTACTTTCGCGAGCTCTCTCCTGCTGAGCAAGCGTGACGGAAGGGCTGTGTGGAGGGAGCGTTGATGTTCTGGGCAGTGTGGGAGTCCTAGGCTTACACGTGCACCAAGCGGCCATTGGCCCTGTAGACTGACTTCCGAACTAGCACTTCTCAGATCAATGTGACTGTCAGCTTGAAAGCGGCCGAGCAGGCTGTCTTACTTGGAGGGAGGAAAGGCAGCCCCAGATACTGTGTTTGTATGCCTCCCTCGCACAGCCAGTGTGGGGCTCGGCAGACGCGAGTACAAGAGGCCTGCAAACAGGTCCTCACTTCCCGAGCCAGGAAAGGCCTACTTTCGCGAGCTCTCTCCTGCTGAGCAAACGTGACGGAAGGGCTGTGTGGAGGGAGCCTTGATGTTCCCAGGCAGTGTGGGAAGCCTAGCTGTAAACGTGCAGCCAGCGGCCATGGCCCCTGCAAACTTTCTTCCCAGGTAGCACTTCCCAGCACAATGTGGCTGTCAGCTTGAAGGCGGCCGAGCAGCCTGTCTTCCTTGGAGGGAGGAAAGGCAGCCCCAAAGACTAGGTTTTTAGGCCTCGCTCGCACAGCAGGTGTTGGGCTCTGCAGATGCCAGTACAAGAGGCCTGCAAACAGGTCCTCACTTCCCGAGCCAAGAAAGGCCTAGTTTCGCGATCTCGCTCCTGCAGAGCTAACGTGAGGGAAGAGCTGTGTGGAGGGAACCTTGATGTTCTGGGCAGTGTGGGAGCCCTAGGCATACACGTGCACCCAGCGGCCATTGCCCCTGCAAACTGACTTCCCAGGTAGCACTTCCCAGCACAATGTGACTTTCAGCTTGAAGGCGGCAAAGCAGGCGGTGTTCCTTGGAGGGAGGAAAGGCAGACCCACAGACTGTGTTTTTAGGCCTCCCTCGCACAGCAAGTGTTGGGCTCTGCAGACGCCCGAACAAGAGGACTGCAAACAGGTCCTCACTTCCCGAGCCAAGAAAGGCCTAGTTTCGTGAGCTCTTTACTGCAGAGCTAACGTGAGGGAAGAGCTGTGTGGAGGGAACCTTGATGTTCTCGGCAGTGTGGGAGCACTAAGCATACACATGCACCCTGCGGCCATTGCCCCTGAAAACAGTCTTCCCAAATAGCACTTCCAAGCGCGATGTGACTTTCAGCCACAAGGCGGCCTGGTAGGCTCTCTTCCTTGGAGGGAGGAAAGGCAGCCCCAGAGAGAGCGTTTTCATGCCTCCGGCGCGCAGGCAACGTGGGGCTCTTGAGAGGCCCGACCCATAGTGCTGCCAGCAGGTCATCATTTCCCGAGTCAAGAAAGGCCTAGTCTCGGGAGCTCTCTCCTGCTGAGCAAGCGTGACGGAAGGGCTGTGAGGAGGGAGCCTTGATGTTCCCGGGCAGTGTGGGAGGCCTAGCTGTAAACGTGCAGCCAGCAGCAATGGCCCCTTAAAACTGACTTCGCAAATAGCACTTCCCAGCCCAAGGTGACTGTCAGCTTGAAGGCGGCCAAGCAGGCGGTCTTCCTTGGAGGGAGGAAAGGCAGGCCCAGAGATTGGGTTTTTAGGCCTCGCTCGCACAGCAAGTGTGGGGCTCTGCAGACGCCCATACAAGAGGCCTGCAAACAGGTCCTCACTTCCCGAGTCAAGAAAGGCCTACTTTCGCGAGCTCTCTCCTGCTGAGCAAGCGTGACGGAAGGGCTGTGTGGAGGGAGCGTTGATGTTCTGGGCAGTGTGGGAGTCCTAGGCTTACACGTGCACCAAGCGGCCATTGGCCCTGTAGACTGACTTCCGAACTAGCACTTCTCAGATCAATGTGACTGTCAGCTTGAAAGCGGCCGAGCAGGCTGTCTTACTTGGAGGGAGGAAAGGCAGCCCCAGATACTGTGTTTGTATGCCTCCCTCGCACAGCCAGTGTGGGGCTCGGCAGACGCGAGTACAAGAGGCCTGCAAACAGGTCCTCACTTCCCGAGCCAGGAAAGGCCTACTTTCGCGAGCTCTCTCCTGCTGAGCAAACGTGACGGAAGGGCTGTGTGGAGGGAGCCTTGATGTTCCCAGGCAGTGTGGGAAGCCTAGCTGTAAACGTGCAGCCAGCGGCCATGGCCCCTGCAAACTTTCTTCCCAGGTAGCACTTCCCAGCACAATGTGGCTGTCAGCTTGAAGGCGGCCGAGCAGCCTGTCTTCCTTGGAGGGAGGAAAGGCAGCCCCAAAGACTAGGTTTTTAGGCCTCGCTCGCACAGCAGGTGTTGGGCTCTGCAGATGCCAGTACAAGAGGCCTGCAAACAGGTCCTCACTTCCCGAGCCAAGAAAGGCCTAGTTTCGCGATCTCGCTCCTGCAGAGCTAACGTGAGGGAAGAGCTGTGTGGAGGGAACCTTGATGTTCTGGGCAGTGTGGGAGCCCTAGGCATACACGTGCACCCAGCGGCCATTGCCCCTGCAAACTGACTTCCCAGGTAGCACTTCCCAGCACAATGTGACTTTCAGCTTGAAGGCGGCAAAGCAGGCGGTGTTCCTTGGAGGGAGGAAAGGCAGACCCACAGACTGTGTTTTTAGGCCTCCCTCGCACAGCAAGTGTTGGGCTCTGCAGACGCCCGAACAAGAGGACTGCAAACAGGTCCTCACTTCCCGAGCCAAGAAAGGCCTAGTTTCGTGAGCTCTTTACTGCAGAGCTAACGTGAGGGAAGAGCTGTGTGGAGGGAACCTTGATGTTCTCGGCAGTGTGGGAGCACTAAGCATACACATGCACCCTGCGGCCATTGCCCCTGAAAACAGTCTTCCCAAATAGCACTTCCAAGCGCGATGTGACTTTCAGCCACAAGGCGGCCTGGTAGGCTCTCTTCCTTGGAGGGAGGAAAGGCAGCCCCAGAGAGAGCGTTTTCATGCCTCCGGCGCGCAGGCAACGTGGGGCTCTTGAGAGGCCCGACCCATAGTGCTGCCAGCAGGTCATCATTTCCCGAGTCAAGAAAGGCCTAGTCTCGGGAGCTCTCTCCTGCTGAGCAAGCGTGACGGAAGGGCTGTGAGGAGGGAGCCTTGATGTTCCCGGGCAGTGTGGGAGGCCTAGCTGTAAACGTGCAGCCAGCAGCAATGGCCCCTTAAAACTGACTTCGCAAATAGCACTTCCCAGCCCAAGGTGACTGTCAGCTTGAAGGCGGCCAAGCAGGCGGTCTTCCTTGGAGGGAGGAAAGGCAGGCCCAGAGATTGGGTTTTTAGGCCTCGCTCGCACAGCAAGTGTGGGGCTCTGCAGACGCCCATACAAGAGGCCTGCAAACAGGTCCTCACTTCCCGAGTCAAGAAAGGCCTACTTTCGCGAGCTCTCTCCTGCTGAGCAAGCGTGACGGAAGGGCTGTGTGGAGGGAGCGTTGATGTTCTGGGCAGTGTGGGAGTCCTAGGCTTACACGTGCACCAAGCGGCCATTGGCCCTGTAGACTGACTTCCGAACTAGCACTTCTCAGATCAATGTGACTGTCAGCTTGAAAGCGGCCGAGCAGGCTGTCTTACTTGGAGGGAGGAAAGGCAGCCCCAGATACTGTGTTTGTATGCCTCCCTCGCACAGCCAGTGTGGGGCTCGGCAGACGCGAGTACAAGAGGCCTGCAAACAGGTCCTCACTTCCCGAGCCAGGAAAGGCCTACTTTCGCGAGCTCTCTCCTGCTGAGCAAACGTGACGGAAGGGCTGTGTGGAGGGAGCCTTGATGTTCCCAGGCAGTGTGGGAAGCCTAGCTGTAAACGTGCAGCCAGCGGCCATGGCCCCTGCAAACTTTCTTCCCAGGTAGCACTTCCCAGCACAATGTGGCTGTCAGCTTGAAGGCGGCCGAGCAGCCTGTCTTCCTTGGAGGGAGGAAAGGCAGCCCCAAAGACTAGGTTTTTAGGCCTCGCTCGCACAGCAGGTGTTGGGCTCTGCAGATGCCAGTACAAGAGGCCTGCAAACAGGTCCTCACTTCCCGAGCCAAGAAAGGCCTAGTTTCGCGATCTCGCTCCTGCAGAGCTAACGTGAGGGAAGAGCTGTGTGGAGGGAACCTTGATGTTCTGGGCAGTGTGGGAGCCCTAGGCATACACGTGCACCCAGCGGCCATTGCCCCTGCAAACTGACTTCCCAGGTAGCACTTCCCAGCACAATGTGACTTTCAGCTTGAAGGCGGCAAAGCAGGCGGTGTTCCTTGGAGGGAGGAAAGGCAGACCCACAGACTGTGTTTTTAGGCCTCCCTCGCACAGCAAGTGTTGGGCTCTGCAGACGCCCGAACAAGAGGACTGCAAACAGGTCCTCACTTCCCGAGCCAAGAAAGGCCTAGTTTCGTGAGCTCTTTACTGCAGAGCTAACGTGAGGGAAGAGCTGTGTGGAGGGAACCTTGATGTTCTCGGCAGTGTGGGAGCACTAAGCATACACATGCACCCTGCGGCCATTGCCCCTGAAAACAGTCTTCCCAAATAGCACTTCCAAGCGCGATGTGACTTTCAGCCACAAGGCGGCCTGGTAGGCTCTCTTCCTTGGAGGGAGGAAAGGCAGCCCCAGAGAGAGCGTTTTCATGCCTCCGGCGCGCAGGCAACGTGGGGCTCTTGAGAGGCCCGACCCATAGTGCTGCCAGCAGGTCATCATTTCCCGAGTCAAGAAAGGCCTAGTCTCGGGAGCTCTCTCCTGCTGAGCAAGCGTGACGGAAGGGCTGTGAGGAGGGAGCCTTGATGTTCCCGGGCAGTGTGGGAGGCCTAGCTGTAAACGTGCAGCCAGCAGCAATGGCCCCTTAAAACTGACTTCGCAAATAGCACTTCCCAGCCCAAGGTGACTGTCAGCTTGAAGGCGGCCAAGCAGGCGGTCTTCCTTGGAGGGAGGAAAGGCAGGCCCAGAGATTGGGTTTTTAGGCCTCGCTCGCACAGCAAGTGTGGGGCTCTGCAGACGCCCATACAAGAGGCCTGCAAACAGGTCCTCACTTCCCGAGTCAAGAAAGGCCTACTTTCGCGAGCTCTCTCCTGCTGAGCAAGCGTGACGGAAGGGCTGTGTGGAGGGAGCGTTGATGTTCTGGGCAGTGTGGGAGTCCTAGGCTTACACGTGCACCAAGCGGCCATTGGCCCTGTAGACTGACTTCCGAACTAGCACTTCTCAGATCAATGTGACTGTCAGCTTGAAAGCGGCCGAGCAGGCTGTCTTACTTGGAGGGAGGAAAGGCAGCCCCAGATACTGTGTTTGTATGCCTCCCTCGCACAGCCAGTGTGGGGCTCGGCAGACGCGAGTACAAGAGGCCTGCAAACAGGTCCTCACTTCCCGAGCCAGGAAAGGCCTACTTTCGCGAGCTCTCTCCTGCTGAGCAAACGTGACGGAAGGGCTGTGTGGAGGGAGCCTTGATGTTCCCAGGCAGTGTGGGAAGCCTAGCTGTAAACGTGCAGCCAGCGGCCATGGCCCCTGCAAACTTTCTTCCCAGGTAGCACTTCCCAGCACAATGTGGCTGTCAGCTTGAAGGCGGCCGAGCAGCCTGTCTTCCTTGGAGGGAGGAAAGGCAGCCCCAAAGACTAGGTTTTTAGGCCTCGCTCGCACAGCAGGTGTTGGGCTCTGCAGATGCCAGTACAAGAGGCCTGCAAACAGGTCCTCACTTCCCGAGCCAAGAAAGGCCTAGTTTCGCGATCTCGCTCCTGCAGAGCTAACGTGAGGGAAGAGCTGTGTGGAGGGAACCTTGATGTTCTGGGCAGTGTGGGAGCCCTAGGCATACACGTGCACCCAGCGGCCATTGCCCCTGCAAACTGACTTCCCAGGTAGCACTTCCCAGCACAATGTGACTTTCAGCTTGAAGGCGGCAAAGCAGGCGGTGTTCCTTGGAGGGAGGAAAGGCAGACCCACAGACTGTGTTTTTAGGCCTCCCTCGCACAGCAAGTGTTGGGCTCTGCAGACGCCCGAACAAGAGGACTGCAAACAGGTCCTCACTTCCCGAGCCAAGAAAGGCCTAGTTTCGTGAGCTCTTTACTGCAGAGCTAACGTGAGGGAAGAGCTGTGTGGAGGGAACCTTGATGTTCTCGGCAGTGTGGGAGCACTAAGCATACACATGCACCCTGCGGCCATTGCCCCTGAAAACAGTCTTCCCAAATAGCACTTCCAAGCGCGATGTGACTTTCAGCCACAAGGCGGCCTGGTAGGCTCTCTTCCTTGGAGGGAGGAAAGGCAGCCCCAGAGAGAGCGTTTTCATGCCTCCGGCGCGCAGGCAACGTGGGGCTCTTGAGAGGCCCGACCCATAGTGCTGCCAGCAGGTCATCATTTCCCGAGTCAAGAAAGGCCTAGTCTCGCGAGCTCTCTCCTGCTGAGCAAGCGTGACGGAAGGGCTGTGAGGAGGGAGCCTTGATGTTCCCGGGCAGTGTGGGAGGCCTAGCTGTAAACGTGCAGCCAGCAGCAATGGCCCCTTAAAACTGACTTCGCAAATAGCACTTCCCAGCCCAAGGTGACTGTCAGCTTGAAGGCGGCCAAGCAGGCGGTCTTCCATGGAGGGAGGAAAGGCAGGCCCAGAGATTGGGTTTTTAGGCCTCGCTCGCACAGCAAGTGTGGGGCTCTGCAGACGCCCATACAAGAGGCCTGCAAACAGGTCCTCACTTCCCGAGTCAAGAAAGGCCTACTTTCGCGAGCTCTCTCCTGCTGAGCAAGCGTGACGGAAGGGCTGTGTGGAGGGAGCGTTGATGTTCTGGGCAGTGTGGGAGTCCTAGGCTTACACGTGCACCAAGCGGCCATTGGCCCTGTAGACTGACTTCCGAACTAGCACTTCTCAGATCAATGTGACTGTCAGCTTGAAAGCGGCCGAGCAGGCTGTCTTACTTGGAGGGAGGAAAGGCAGCCCCAGATACTGTGTTTGTATGCCTCCCTCGCACAGCCAGTGTGGGGCTCGGCAGACGCGAGTACAAGAGGCCTGCAAACAGGTCCTCACTTCCCGAGCCAGGAAAGGCCTACTTTCGCGAGCTCTCTCCTGCTGAGCAAACGTGACGGAAGGGCTGTGTGGAGGGAGCCTTGATGTTCCCAGGCAGTGTGGGAAGCCTAGCTGTAAACGTGCAGCCAGCGGCCATGGCCCCTGCAAACTTTCTTCCCAGGTAGCACTTCCCAGCACAATGTGGCTGTCAGCTTGAAGGCGGCCGAGCAGCCTGTCTTCCTTGGAGGGAGGAAAGGCAGCCCCAAAGACTAGGTTTTTAGGCCTCGCTCGCACAGCAGGTGTTGGGCTCTGCAGATGCCAGTACAAGAGGCCTGCAAACAGGTCCTCACTTCCCGAGCCAAGAAAGGCCTAGTTTCGCGATCTCGCTCCTGCAGAGCTAACGTGAGGGAAGAGCTGTGTGGAGGGAACCTTGATGTTCTGGGCAGTGTGGGAGCCCTAGGCATACACGTGCACCCAGCGGCCATTGCCCCTGCAAACTGACTTCCCAGGTAGCACTTCCCAGCACAATGTGACTTTCAGCTTGAAGGCGGCAAAGCAGGCGGTGTTCCTTGGAGGGAGGAAAGGCAGACCCACAGACTGTGTTTTTAGGCCTCCCTCGCACAGCAAGTGTTGGGCTCTGCAGACGCCCGAACAAGAGGACTGCAAACAGGTCCTCACTTCCCGAGCCAAGAAAGGCCTAGTTTCGTGAGCTCTTTACTGCAGAGCTAACGTGAGGGAAGAGCTGTGTGGAGGGAACCTTGATGTTCTCGGCAGTGTGGGAGCACTAAGCATACACATGCACCCTGCGGCCATTGCCCCTGAAAACAGTCTTCCCAAATAGCACTTCCAAGCGCGATGTGACTTTCAGCCACAAGGCGGCCTGGTAGGCTCTCTTCCTTGGAGGGAGGAAAGGCAGCCCCAGAGAGAGCGTTTTCATGCCTCCGGCGCGCAGGCAACGTGGGGCTCTTGAGAGGCCCGACCCATAGTGCTGCCAGCAGGTCATCATTTCCCGAGTCAAGAAAGGCCTAGTCTCGGGAGCTCTCTCCTGCTGAGCAAGCGTGACGGAAGGGCTGTGAGGAGGGAGCCTTGATGTTCCCGGGCAGTGTGGGAGGCCTAGCTGTAAACGTGCAGCCAGCAGCAATGGCCCCTTAAAACTGACTTCGCAAATAGCACTTCCCAGCCCAAGGTGACTGTCAGCTTGAAGGCGGCCAAGCAGGCGGTCTTCCTTGGAGGGAGGAAAGGCAGGCCCAGAGATTGGGTTTTTAGGCCTCGCTCGCACAGCAAGTGTGGGGCTCTGCAGACGCCCATACAAGAGGCCTGCAAACAGGTCCTCACTTCCCGAGTCAAGAAAGGCCTACTTTCGCGAGCTCTCTCCTGCTGAGCAAGCGTGACGGAAGGGCTGTGTGGAGGGAGCGTTGATGTTCTGGGCAGTGTGGGAGTCCTAGGCTTACACGTGCACCAAGCGGCCATTGGCCCTGTAGACTGACTTCCGAACTAGCACTTCTCAGATCAATGTGACTGTCAGCTTGAAAGCGGCCGAGCAGGCTGTCTTACTTGGAGGGAGGAAAGGCAGCCCCAGATACTGTGTTTGTATGCCTCCCTCGCACAGCCAGTGTGGGGCTCGGCAGACGCGAGTACAAGAGGCCTGCAAACAGGTCCTCACTTCCCGAGCCAGGAAAGGCCTACTTTCGCGAGCTCTCTCCTGCTGAGCAAACGTGACGGAAGGGCTGTGTGGAGGGAGCCTTGATGTTCCCAGGCAGTGTGGGAAGCCTAGCTGTAAACGTGCAGCCAGCGGCCATGGCCCCTGCAAACTTTCTTCCCAGGTAGCACTTCCCAGCACAATGTGGCTGTCAGCTTGAAGGCGGCCGAGCAGCCTGTCTTCCTTGGAGGGAGGAAAGGCAGCCCCAAAGACTAGGTTTTTAGGCCTCGCTCGCACAGCAGGTGTTGGGCTCTGCAGATGCCAGTACAAGAGGCCTGCAAACAGGTCCTCACTTCCCGAGCCAAGAAAGGCCTAGTTTCGCGATCTCGCTCCTGCAGAGCTAACGTGAGGGAAGAGCTGTGTGGAGGGAACCTTGATGTTCTGGGCAGTGTGGGAGCCCTAGGCATACACGTGCACCCAGCGGCCATTGCCCCTGCAAACTGACTTCCCAGGTAGCACTTCCCAGCACAATGTGACTTTCAGCTTGAAGGCGGCAAAGCAGGCGGTGTTCCTTGGAGGGAGGAAAGGCAGACCCACAGACTGTGTTTTTAGGCCTCCCTCGCACAGCAAGTGTTGGGCTCTGCAGACGCCCGAACAAGAGGACTGCAAACAGGTCCTCACTTCCCGAGCCAAGAAAGGCCTAGTTTCGTGAGCTCTTTACTGCAGAGCTAACGTGAGGGAAGAGCTGTGTGGAGGGAACCTTGATGTTCTCGGCAGTGTGGGAGCACTAAGCATACACATGCACCCTGCGGCCATTGCCCCTGAAAACAGTCTTCCCAAATAGCACTTCCAAGCGCGATGTGACTTTCAGCCACAAGGCGGCCTGGTAGGCTCTCTTCCTTGGAGGGAGGAAAGGCAGCCCCAGAGAGAGCGTTTTCATGCCTCCGGCGCGCAGGCAACGTGGGGCTCTTGAGAGGCCCGACCCATAGTGCTGCCAGCAGGTCATCATTTCCCGAGTCAAGAAAGGCCTAGTCTCGGGAGCTCTCTCCTGCTGAGCAAGCGTGACGGAAGGGCTGTGAGGAGGGAGCCTTGATGTTCCCGGGCAGTGTGGGAGGCCTAGCTGTAAACGTGCAGCCAGCAGCAATGGCCCCTTAAAACTGACTTCGCAAATAGCACTTCCCAGCCCAAGGTGACTGTCAGCTTGAAGGCGGCCAAGCAGGCGGTCTTCCTTGGAGGGAGGAAAGGCAGGCCCAGAGATTGGGTTTTTAGGCCTCGCTCGCACAGCAAGTGTGGGGCTCTGCAGACGCCCATACAAGAGGCCTGCAAACAGGTCCTCACTTCCCGAGTCAAGAAAGGCCTACTTTCGCGAGCTCTCTCCTGCTGAGCAAGCGTGACGGAAGGGCTGTGTGGAGGGAGCGTTGATGTTCTGGGCAGTGTGGGAGTCCTAGGCTTACACGTGCACCAAGCGGCCATTGGCCCTGTAGACTGACTTCCGAACTAGCACTTCTCAGATCAATGTGACTGTCAGCTTGAAAGCGGCCGAGCAGGCTGTCTTACTTGGAGGGAGGAAAGGCAGCCCCAGATACTGTGTTTGTATGCCTCCCTCGCACAGCCAGTGTGGGGCTCGGCAGACGCGAGTACAAGAGGCCTGCAAACAGGTCCTCACTTCCCGAGCCAGGAAAGGCCTACTTTCGCGAGCTCTCTCCTGCTGAGCAAACGTGACGGAAGGGCTGTGTGGAGGGAGCCTTGATGTTCCCAGGCAGTGTGGGAAGCCTAGCTGTAAACGTGCAGCCAGCGGCCATGGCCCCTGCAAACTTTCTTCCCAGGTAGCACTTCCCAGCACAATGTGGCTGTCAGCTTGAAGGCGGCCGAGCAGCCTGTCTTCCTTGGAGGGAGGAAAGGCAGCCCCAAAGACTAGGTTTTTAGGCCTCGCTCGCACAGCAGGTGTTGGGCTCTGCAGATGCCAGTACAAGAGGCCTGCAAACAGGTCCTCACTTCCCGAGCCAAGAAAGGCCTAGTTTCGCGATCTCGCTCCTGCAGAGCTAACGTGAGGGAAGAGCTGTGTGGAGGGAACCTTGATGTTCTGGGCAGTGTGGGAGCCCTAGGCATACACGTGCACCCAGCGGCCATTGCCCCTGCAAACTGACTTCCCAGGTAGCACTTCCCAGCACAATGTGACTTTCAGCTTGAAGGCGGCAAAGCAGGCGGTGTTCCTTGGAGGGAGGAAAGGCAGACCCACAGACTGTGTTTTTAGGCCTCCCTCGCACAGCAAGTGTTGGGCTCTGCAGACGCCCGAACAAGAGGACTGCAAACAGGTCCTCACTTCCCGAGCCAAGAAAGGCCTAGTTTCGTGAGCTCTTTACTGCAGAGCTAACGTGAGGGAAGAGCTGTGTGGAGGGAACCTTGATGTTCTCGGCAGTGTGGGAGCACTAAGCATACACATGCACCCTGCGGCCATTGCCCCTGAAAACAGTCTTCCCAAATAGCACTTCCAAGCGCGATGTGACTTTCAGCCACAAGGCGGCCTGGTAGGCTCTCTTCCTTGGAGGGAGGAAAGGCAGCCCCAGAGAGAGCGTTTTCATGCCTCCGGCGCGCAGGCAACGTGGGGCTCTTGAGAGGCCCGACCCATAGTGCTGCCAGCAGGTCATCATTTCCCGAGTCAAGAAAGGCCTAGTCTCGGGAGCTCTCTCCTGCTGAGCAAGCGTGACGGAAGGGCTGTGAGGAGGGAGCCTTGATGTTCCCGGGCAGTGTGGGAGGCCTAGCTGTAAACGTGCAGCCAGCAGCAATGGCCCCTTAAAACTGACTTCGCAAATAGCACTTCCCAGCCCAAGGTGACTGTCAGCTTGAAGGCGGCCAAGCAGGCGGTCTTCCTTGGAGGGAGGAAAGGCAGGCCCAGAGATTGGGTTTTTAGGCCTCGCTCGCACAGCAAGTGTGGGGCTCTGCAGACGCCCATACAAGAGGCCTGCAAACAGGTCCTCACTTCCCGAGTCAAGAAAGGCCTACTTTCGCGAGCTCTCTCCTGCTGAGCAAGCGTGACGGAAGGGCTGTGTGGAGGGAGCGTTGATGTTCTGGGCAGTGTGGGAGTCCTAGGCTTACACGTGCACCAAGCGGCCATTGGCCCTGTAGACTGACTTCCGAACTAGCACTTCTCAGATCAATGTGACTGTCAGCTTGAAAGCGGCCGAGCAGGCTGTCTTACTTGGAGGGAGGAAAGGCAGCCCCAGATACTGTGTTTGTATGCCTCCCTCGCACAGCCAGTGTGGGGCTCGGCAGACGCGAGTACAAGAGGCCTGCAAACAGGTCCTCACTTCCCGAGCCAGGAAAGGCCTACTTTCGCGAGCTCTCTCCTGCTGAGCAAACGTGACGGAAGGGCTGTGTGGAGGGAGCCTTGATGTTCCCAGGCAGTGTGGGAAGCCTAGCTGTAAACGTGCAGCCAGCGGCCATGGCCCCTGCAAACTTTCTTCCCAGGTAGCACTTCCCAGCACAATGTGGCTGTCAGCTTGAAGGCGGCCGAGCAGCCTGTCTTCCTTGGAGGGAGGAAAGGCAGCCCCAAAGACTAGGTTTTTAGGCCTCGCTCGCACAGCAGGTGTTGGGCTCTGCAGATGCCAGTACAAGAGGCCTGCAAACAGGTCCTCACTTCCCGAGCCAAGAAAGGCCTAGTTTCGCGATCTCGCTCCTGCAGAGCTAACGTGAGGGAAGAGCTGTGTGGAGGGAACCTTGATGTTCTGGGCAGTGTGGGAGCCCTAGGCATACACGTGCACCCAGCGGCCATTGCCCCTGCAAACTGACTTCCCAGGTAGCACTTCCCAGCACAATGTGACTTTCAGCTTGAAGGCGGCAAAGCAGGCGGTGTTCCTTGGAGGGAGGAAAGGCAGACCCACAGACTGTGTTTTTAGGCCTCCCTCGCACAGCAAGTGTTGGGCTCTGCAGACGCCCGAACAAGAGGACTGCAAACAGGTCCTCACTTCCCGAGCCAAGAAAGGCCTAGTTTCGTGAGCTCTTTACTGCAGAGCTAACGTGAGGGAAGAGCTGTGTGGAGGGAACCTTGATGTTCTCGGCAGTGTGGGAGCACTAAGCATACACATGCACCCTGCGGCCATTGCCCCTGAAAACAGTCTTCCCAAATAGCACTTCCAAGCGCGATGTGACTTTCAGCCACAAGGCGGCCTGGTAGGCTCTCTTCCTTGGAGGGAGGAAAGGCAGCCCCAGAGAGAGCGTTTTCATGCCTCCGGCGCGCAGGCAACGTGGGGCTCTTGAGAGGCCCGACCCATAGTGCTGCCAGCAGGTCATCATTTCCCGAGTCAAGAAAGGCCTAGTCTCGGGAGCTCTCTCCTGCTGAGCAAGCGTGACGGAAGGGCTGTGAGGAGGGAGCCTTGATGTTCCCGGGCAGTGTGGGAGGCCTAGCTGTAAACGTGCAGCCAGCAGCAATGGCCCCTTAAAACTGACTTCGCAAATAGCACTTCCCAGCCCAAGGTGACTGTCAGCTTGAAGGCGGCCAAGCAGGCGGTCTTCCTTGGAGGGAGGAAAGGCAGGCCCAGAGATTGGGTTTTTAGGCCTCGCTCGCACAGCAAGTGTGGGGCTCTGCAGACGCCCATACAAGAGGCCTGCAAACAGGTCCTCACTTCCCGAGTCAAGAAAGGCCTACTTTCGCGAGCTCTCTCCTGCTGAGCAAGCGTGACGGAAGGGCTGTGTGGAGGGAGCGTTGATGTTCTGGGCAGTGTGGGAGTCCTAGGCTTACACGTGCACCAAGCGGCCATTGGCCCTGTAAACTGACTTCCGAACTAGCACTTCTCAGATCAATGTGACTGTCAGCTTGAAAGCGGCCGAGCAGGCTGTCTTACTTGGAGGGAGGAAAGGCAGCCCCAGATACTGTGTTTGTATGCCTCCCTCGCACAGCCAGTGTGGGGCTCGGCAGACGCGAGTACAAGAGGCCTGCAAACAGGTCCTCACTTCCCGAGCCAGGAAAGGCCTACTTTCGCGAGCTCTCTCCTGCTGAGCAAACGTGACGGAAGGGCTGTGTGGAGGGAGCCTTGATGTTCCCAGGCAGTGTGGGAAGCCTAGCTGTAAACGTGCAGCCAGCGGCCATGGCCCCTGCAAACTTTCTTCCCAGGTAGCACTTCCCAGCACAATGTGGCTGTCAGCTTGAAGGCGGCCGAGCAGCCTGTCTTCCTTGGAGGGAGGAAAGGCAGCCCCAAAGACTAGGTTTTTAGGCCTCGCTCGCACAGCAGGTGTTGGGCTCTGCAGATGCCAGTACAAGAGGCCTGCAAACAGGTCCTCACTTCCCGAGCCAAGAAAGGCCTAGTTTCGCGATCTCGCTCCTGCAGAGGTAACGTGAGGGAAGAGCTGTGTGGAGGGAACCTTGATGTTCTGGGCAGTGTGGGAGCCCTAGGCATACACGTGCACCCAGCGGCCATTGCCCCTGCAAACTGACTTCCCAGGTAGCACTTCCCAGCACAATGTGACTTTCAGCTTGAAGGCGGCAAAGCAGGCGGTGTTCCTTGGAGGGAGGAAAGGCAGACCCACAGACTGTGTTTTTAGGCCTCCCTCGCACAGCAAGTGTTGGGCTCTGCAGACGCCCGAACAAGAGGACTGCAAACAGGTCCTCACTTCCCGAGCCAAGAAAGGCCTAGTTTCGTGAGCTCTTTACTGCAGAGCTAACGTGAGGGAAGAGCTGTGTGGAGGGAACCTTGATGTTCTCGGCAGTGTGGGAGCACTAAGCATACACATGCACCCTGCGGCCATTGCCCCTGAAAACAGTCTTCCCAAATAGCACTTCCAAGCGCGATGTGACTTTCAGCCACAAGGCGGCCTGGTAGGCTCTCTTCCTTGGAGGGAGGAAAGGCAGCCCCAGAGAGAGCGTTTTCATGCCTCCGGCGCGCAGGCAACGTGGGGCTCTTGAGAGGCCCGACCCATAGTGCTGCCAGCAGGTCATCATTTCCCGAGTCAAGAAAGGCCTAGTCTCGCGAGCTCTCTCCTGCTGAGCAAGCGTGACGGAAGGGCTGTGAGGAGGGAGCCTTGATGTTCCCGGGCAGTGTGGGAGGCCTAGCTGTAAACGTGCAGCCAGCAGCAATGGCCCCTTAAAACTGACTTCGCAAATAGCACTTCCCAGCCCAAGGTGACTGTCAGCTTGAAGGCGGCCAAGCAGGCGGTCTTCCATGGAGGGAGGAAAGGCAGGCCCAGAGATTGGGTTTTTAGGCCTCGCTCGCACAGCAAGTGTGGGGCTCTGCAGACGCCCATACAAGAGGCCTGCAAACAGGTCCTCACTTCCCGAGTCAAGAAAGGCCTACTTTCGCGAGCTCTCTCCTGCTGAGCAAGCGTGACGGAAGGGCTGTGTGGAGGGAGCGTTGATGTTCTGGGCAGTGTGGGAGTCCTAGGCTTACACGTGCACCAAGCGGCCATTGGCCCTGTAAACTGACTTCCGAACTAGCACTTCTCAGATCAATGTGACTGTCAGCTTGAAAGCGGCCGAGCAGGCTGGGAGGAAAGGCAGCCCCAGATACTGTGTTTGTATGCCTCCCTCGCACAGCCAGTGTGGGGCTCGGCAGACGCGAGTACAAGAGGCCTGCAAACAGGTCCTCACTTCCCGAGCCAGGAAAGGCCTACTTTCGCGAGCTCTCTCCTGCTGAGCAAACGTGACGGAAGGGCTGTGTGGAGGGAGCCTTGATGTTCCCAGGCAGTGTGGGAAGCCTAGCTGTAAACGTGCAGCCAGCGGCCATGGCCCCTGCAAACTTTCTTCCCAGGTAGCACTTCCCAGCACAATGTGGCTGTCAGCTTGAAGGCGGCCGAGCAGCCTGTCTTCCTTGGAGGGAGGAAAGGCAGCCCCAAAGACTAGGTTTTTAGGCCTCGCTCGCACAGCAGGTGTTGGGCTCTGCAGATGCCAGTACAAGAGGCCTGCAAACAGGTCCTCACTTCCCGAGCCAAGAAAGGCCTAGTTTCGCGATCTCGCTCCTGCAGAGCTAACGTGAGGGAAGAGCTGTGTGGAGGGAACCTTGATGTTCTGGGCAGTGTGGGAGCCCTAGGCATACACGTGCACCCAGCGGCCATTGCCCCTGCAAACTGACTTCCCAGGTAGCACTTCCCAGCACAATGTGACTTTCAGCTTGAAGGCGGCAAAGCAGGCGGTGTTCCTTGGAGGGAGGAAAGGCAGACCCACAGACTGTGTTTTTAGGCCTCCCTCGCACAGCAAGTGTTGGGCTCTGCAGACGCCCGAACAAGAGGACTGCAAACAGGTCCTCACTTCCCGAGCCAAGAAAGGCCTAGTTTCGTGAGCTCTTTACTGCAGAGCTAACGTGAGGGAAGAGCTGTGTGGAGGGAACCTTGATGTTCTCGGCAGTGTGGGAGCACTAAGCATACACATGCACCCTGCGGCCATTGCCCCTGAAAACAGTCTTCCCAAATAGCACTTCCAAGCGCGATGTGACTTTCAGCCACAAGGCGGCCTGGTAGGCTCTCTTCCTTGGAGGGAGGAAAGGCAGCCCCAGAGAGAGCGTTTTCATGCCTCCGGCGCGCAGGCAACGTGGGGCTCTTGAGAGGCCCGACCCATAGTGCTGCCAGCAGGTCATCATTTCCCGAGTCAAGAAAGGCCTAGTCTCGGGAGCTCTCTCCTGCTGAGCAAGCGTGACGGAAGGGCTGTGAGGAGGGAGCCTTGATGTTCCCGGGCAGTGTGGGAGGCCTAGCTGTAAACGTGCAGCCAGCAGCAATGGCCCCTTAAAACTGACTTCGCAAATAGCACTTCCCAGCCCAAGGTGACTGTCAGCTTGAAGGCGGCCAAGCAGGCGGTCTTCCTTGGAGGGAGGAAAGGCAGGCCCAGAGATTGGGTTTTTAGGCCTCGCTCGCACAGCAAGTGTGGGGCTCTGCAGACGCCCATACAAGAGGCCTGCAAACAGGTCCTCACTTCCCGAGTCAAGAAAGGCCTACTTTCGCGAGCTCTCTCCTGCTGAGCAAGCGTGACGGAAGGGCTGTGTGGAGGGAGCGTTGATGTTCTGGGCAGTGTGGGAGTCCTAGGCTTACACGTGCACCAAGCGGCCATTGGCCCTGTAGACTGACTTCCGAACTAGCACTTCTCAGATCAATGTGACTGTCAGCTTGAAAGCGGCCGAGCAGGCTGTCTTACTTGGAGGGAGGAAAGGCAGCCCCAGATACTGTGTTTGTATGCCTCCCTCGCACAGCCAGTGTGGGGCTCGGCAGACGCGAGTACAAGAGGCCTGCAAACAGGTCCTCACTTCCCGAGCCAGGAAAGGCCTACTTTCGCGAGCTCTCTCCTGCTGAGCAAACGTGACGGAAGGGCTGTGTGGAGGGAGCCTTGATGTTCCCAGGCAGTGTGGGAAGCCTAGCTGTAAACGTGCAGCCAGCGGCCATGGCCCCTGCAAACTTTCTTCCCAGGTAGCACTTCCCAGCACAATGTGGCTGTCAGCTTGAAGGCGGCCGAGCAGCCTGTCTTCCTTGGAGGGAGGAAAGGCAGCCCCAAAGACTAGGTTTTTAGGCCTCGCTCGCACAGCAGGTGTTGGGCTCTGCAGATGCCAGTACAAGAGGCCTGCAAACAGGTCCTCACTTCCCGAGCCAAGAAAGGCCTAGTTTCGCGATCTCGCTCCTGCAGAGCTAACGTGAGGGAAGAGCTGTGTGGAGGGAACCTTGATGTTCTGGGCAGTGTGGGAGCCCTAGGCATACACGTGCACCCAGCGGCCATTGCCCCTGCAAACTGACTTCCCAGGTAGCACTTCCCAGCACAATGTGACTTTCAGCTTGAAGGCGGCAAAGCAGGCGGTGTTCCTTGGAGGGAGGAAAGGCAGACCCACAGACTGTGTTTTTAGGCCTCCCTCGCACAGCAAGTGTTGGGCTCTGCAGACGCCCGAACAAGAGGACTGCAAACAGGTCCTCACTTCCCGAGCCAAGAAAGGCCTAGTTTCGTGAGCTCTTTACTGCAGAGCTAACGTGAGGGAAGAGCTGTGTGGAGGGAACCTTGATGTTCTCGGCAGTGTGGGAGCACTAAGCATACACATGCACCCTGCGGCCATTGCCCCTGAAAACAGTCTTCCCAAATAGCACTTCCAAGCGCGATGTGACTTTCAGCCACAAGGCGGCCTGGTAGGCTCTCTTCCTTGGAGGGAGGAAAGGCAGCCCCAGAGAGAGCGTTTTCATGCCTCCGGCGCGCAGGCAACGTGGGGCTCTTGAGAGGCCCGACCCATAGTGCTGCCAGCAGGTCATCATTTCCCGAGTCAAGAAAGGCCTAGTCTCGGGAGCTCTCTCCTGCTGAGCAAGCGTGACGGAAGGGCTGTGAGGAGGGAGCCTTGATGTTCCCGGGCAGTGTGGGAGGCCTAGCTGTAAACGTGCAGCCAGCAGCAATGGCCCCTTAAAACTGACTTCGCAAATAGCACTTCCCAGCCCAAGGTGACTGTCAGCTTGAAGGCGGCCAAGCAGGCGGTCTTCCTTGGAGGGAGGAAAGGCAGGCCCAGAGATTGGGTTTTTAGGCCTCGCTCGCACAGCAAGTGTGGGGCTCTGCAGACGCCCATACAAGAGGCCTGCAAACAGGTCCTCACTTCCCGAGTCAAGAAAGGCCTACTTTCGCGAGCTCTCTCCTGCTGAGCAAGCGTGACGGAAGGGCTGTGTGGAGGGAGCGTTGATGTTCTGGGCAGTGTGGGAGTCCTAGGCTTACACGTGCACCAAGCGGCCATTGGCCCTGTAGACTGACTTCCGAACTAGCACTTCTCAGATCAATGTGACTGTCAGCTTGAAAGCGGCCGAGCAGGCTGTCTTACTTGGAGGGAGGAAAGGCAGCCCCAGATACTGTGTTTGTATGCCTCCCTCGCACAGCCAGTGTGGGGCTCGGCAGACGCGAGTACAAGAGGCCTGCAAACAGGTCCTCACTTCCCGAGCCAGGAAAGGCCTACTTTCGCGAGCTCTCTCCTGCTGAGCAAACGTGACGGAAGGGCTGTGTGGAGGGAGCCTTGATGTTCCCAGGCAGTGTGGGAAGCCTAGCTGTAAACGTGCAGCCAGCGGCCATGGCCCCTGCAAACTTTCTTCCCAGGTAGCACTTCCCAGCACAATGTGGCTGTCAGCTTGAAGGCGGCCGAGCAGCCTGTCTTCCTTGGAGGGAGGAAAGGCAGCCCCAAAGACTAGGTTTTTAGGCCTCGCTCGCACAGCAGGTGTTGGGCTCTGCAGATGCCAGTACAAGAGGCCTGCAAACAGGTCCTCACTTCCCGAGCCAAGAAAGGCCTAGTTTCGCGATCTCGCTCCTGCAGAGCTAACGTGAGGGAAGAGCTGTGTGGAGGGAACCTTGATGTTCTGGGCAGTGTGGGAGCCCTAGGCATACACGTGCACCCAGCGGCCATTGCCCCTGCAAACTGACTTCCCAGGTAGCACTTCCCAGCACAATGTGACTTTCAGCTTGAAGGCGGCAAAGCAGGCGGTGTTCCTTGGAGGGAGGAAAGGCAGACCCACAGACTGTGTTTTTAGGCCTCCCTCGCACAGCAAGTGTTGGGCTCTGCAGACGCCCGAACAAGAGGACTGCAAACAGGTCCTCACTTCCCGAGCCAAGAAAGGCCTAGTTTCGTGAGCTCTTTACTGCAGAGCTAACGTGAGGGAAGAGCTGTGTGGAGGGAACCTTGATGTTCTCGGCAGTGTGGGAGCACTAAGCATACACATGCACCCTGCGGCCATTGCCCCTGAAAACAGTCTTCCCAAATAGCACTTCCAAGCGCGATGTGACTTTCAGCCACAAGGCGGCCTGGTAGGCTCTCTTCCTTGGAGGGAGGAAAGGCAGCCCCAGAGAGAGCGTTTTCATGCCTCCGGCGCGCAGGCAACGTGGGGCTCTTGAGAGGCCCGACCCATAGTGCTGCCAGCAGGTCATCATTTCCCGAGTCAAGAAAGGCCTAGTCTCGGGAGCTCTCTCCTGCTGAGCAAGCGTGACGGAAGGGCTGTGAGGAGGGAGCCTTGATGTTCCCGGGCAGTGTGGGAGGCCTAGCTGTAAACGTGCAGCCAGCAGCAATGGCCCCTTAAAACTGACTTCGCAAATAGCACTTCCCAGCCCAAGGTGACTGTCAGCTTGAAGGCGGCCAAGCAGGCGGTCTTCCTTGGAGGGAGGAAAGGCAGGCCCAGAGATTGGGTTTTTAGGCCTCGCTCGCACAGCAAGTGTGGGGCTCTGCAGACGCCCATACAAGAGGCCTGCAAACAGGTCCTCACTTCCCGAGTCAAGAAAGGCCTACTTTCGCGAGCTCTCTCCTGCTGAGCAAGCGTGACGGAAGGGCTGTGTGGAGGGAGCGTTGATGTTCTGGGCAGTGTGGGAGTCCTAGGCTTACACGTGCACCAAGCGGCCATTGGCCCTGTAGACTGACTTCCGAACTAGCACTTCTCAGATCAATGTGACTGTCAGCTTGAAAGCGGCCGAGCAGGCTGTCTTACTTGGAGGGAGGAAAGGCAGCCCCAGATACTGTGTTTGTATGCCTCCCTCGCACAGCCAGTGTGGGGCTCGGCAGACGCGAGTACAAGAGGCCTGCAAACAGGTCCTCACTTCCCGAGCCAGGAAAGGCCTACTTTCGCGAGCTCTCTCCTGCTGAGCAAACGTGACGGAAGGGCTGTGTGGAGGGAGCCTTGATGTTCCCAGGCAGTGTGGGAAGCCTAGCTGTAAACGTGCAGCCAGCGGCCATGGCCCCTGCAAACTTTCTTCCCAGGTAGCACTTCCCAGCACAATGTGGCTGTCAGCTTGAAGGCGGCCGAGCAGCCTGTCTTCCTTGGAGGGAGGAAAGGCAGCCCCAAAGACTAGGTTTTTAGGCCTCGCTCGCACAGCAGGTGTTGGGCTCTGCAGATGCCAGTACAAGAGGCCTGCAAACAGGTCCTCACTTCCCGAGCCAAGAAAGGCCTAGTTTCGCGATCTCGCTCCTGCAGAGCTAACGTGAGGGAAGAGCTGTGTGGAGGGAACCTTGATGTTCTGGGCAGTGTGGGAGCCCTAGGCATACACGTGCACCCAGCGGCCATTGCCCCTGCAAACTGACTTCCCAGGTAGCACTTCCCAGCACAATGTGACTTTCAGCTTGAAGGCGGCAAAGCAGGCGGTGTTCCTTGGAGGGAGGAAAGGCAGACCCACAGACTGTGTTTTTAGGCCTCCCTCGCACAGCAAGTGTTGGGCTCTGCAGACGCCCGAACAAGAGGACTGCAAACAGGTCCTCACTTCCCGAGCCAAGAAAGGCCTAGTTTCGTGAGCTCTTTACTGCAGAGCTAACGTGAGGGAAGAGCTGTGTGGAGGGAACCTTGATGTTCTCGGCAGTGTGGGAGCACTAAGCATACACATGCACCCTGCGGCCATTGCCCCTGAAAACAGTCTTCCCAAATAGCACTTCCAAGCGCGATGTGACTTTCAGCCACAAGGCGGCCTGGTAGGCTCTCTTCCTTGGAGGGAGGAAAGGCAGCCCCAGAGAGAGCGTTTTCATGCCTCCGGCGCGCAGGCAACGTGGGGCTCTTGAGAGGCCCGACCCATAGTGCTGCCAGCAGGTCATCATTTCCCGAGTCAAGAAAGGCCTAGTCTCGGGAGCTCTCTCCTGCTGAGCAAGCGTGACGGAAGGGCTGTGAGGAGGGAGCCTTGATGTTCCCGGGCAGTGTGGGAGGCCTAGCTGTAAACGTGCAGCCAGCAGCAATGGCCCCTTAAAACTGACTTCGCAAATAGCACTTCCCAGCCCAAGGTGACTGTCAGCTTGAAGGCGGCCAAGCAGGCGGTCTTCCTTGGAGGGAGGAAAGGCAGGCCCAGAGATTGGGTTTTTAGGCCTCGCTCGCACAGCAAGTGTGGGGCTCTGCAGACGCCCATACAAGAGGCCTGCAAACAGGTCCTCACTTCCCGAGTCAAGAAAGGCCTACTTTCGCGAGCTCTCTCCTGCTGAGCAAGCGTGACGGAAGGGCTGTGTGGAGGGAGCGTTGATGTTCTGGGCAGTGTGGGAGTCCTAGGCTTACACGTGCACCAAGCGGCCATTGGCCCTGTAGACTGACTTCCGAACTAGCACTTCTCAGATCAATGTGACTGTCAGCTTGAAAGCGGCCGAGCAGGCTGTCTTACTTGGAGGGAGGAAAGGCAGCCCCAGATACTGTGTTTGTATGCCTCCCTCGCACAGCCAGTGTGGGGCTCGGCAGACGCGAGTACAAGAGGCCTGCAAACAGGTCCTCACTTCCCGAGCCAGGAAAGGCCTACTTTCGCGAGCTCTCTCCTGCTGAGCAAACGTGACGGAAGGGCTGTGTGGAGGGAGCCTTGATGTTCCCAGGCAGTGTGGGAAGCCTAGCTGTAAACGTGCAGCCAGCGGCCATGGCCCCTGCAAACTTTCTTCCCAGGTAGCACTTCCCAGCACAATGTGGCTGTCAGCTTGAAGGCGGCCGAGCAGCCTGTCTTCCTTGGAGGGAGGAAAGGCAGCCCCAAAGACTAGGTTTTTAGGCCTCGCTCGCACAGCAGGTGTTGGGCTCTGCAGATGCCAGTACAAGAGGCCTGCAAACAGGTCCTCACTTCCCGAGCCAAGAAAGGCCTAGTTTCGCGATCTCGCTCCTGCAGAGCTAACGTGAGGGAAGAGCTGTGTGGAGGGAACCTTGATGTTCTGGGCAGTGTGGGAGCCCTAGGCATACACGTGCACCCAGCGGCCATTGCCCCTGCAAACTGACTTCCCAGGTAGCACTTCCCAGCACAATGTGACTTTCAGCTTGAAGGCGGCAAAGCAGGCGGTGTTCCTTGGAGGGAGGAAAGGCAGACCCACAGACTGTGTTTTTAGGCCTCCCTCGCACAGCAAGTGTTGGGCTCTGCAGACGCCCGAACAAGAGGACTGCAAACAGGTCCTCACTTCCCGAGCCAAGAAAGGCCTAGTTTCGTGAGCTCTTTACTGCAGAGCTAACGTGAGGGAAGAGCTGTGTGGAGGGAACCTTGATGTTCTCGGCAGTGTGGGAGCACTAAGCATACACATGCACCCTGCGGCCATTGCCCCTGAAAACAGTCTTCCCAAATAGCACTTCCAAGCGCGATGTGACTTTCAGCCACAAGGCGGCCTGGTAGGCTCTCTTCCTTGGAGGGAGGAAAGGCAGCCCCAGAGAGAGCGTTTTCATGCCTCCGGCGCGCAGGCAACGTGGGGCTCTTGAGAGGCCCGACCCATAGTGCTGCCAGCAGGTCATCATTTCCCGAGTCAAGAAAGGCCTAGTCTCGGGAGCTCTCTCCTGCTGAGCAAGCGTGACGGAAGGGCTGTGAGGAGGGAGCCTTGATGTTCCCGGGCAGTGTGGGAGGCCTAGCTGTAAACGTGCAGCCAGCAGCAATGGCCCCTTAAAACTGACTTCGCAAATAGCACTTCCCAGCCCAAGGTGACTGTCAGCTTGAAGGCGGCCAAGCAGGCGGTCTTCCTTGGAGGGAGGAAAGGCAGGCCCAGAGATTGGGTTTTTAGGCCTCGCTCGCACAGCAAGTGTGGGGCTCTGCAGACGCCCATACAAGAGGCCTGCAAACAGGTCCTCACTTCCCGAGTCAAGAAAGGCCTACTTTCGCGAGCTCTCTCCTGCTGAGCAAGCGTGACGGAAGGGCTGTGTGGAGGGAGCGTTGATGTTCTGGGCAGTGTGGGAGTCCTAGGCTTACACGTGCACCAAGCGGCCATTGGCCCTGTAAACTGACTTCCGAACTAGCACTTCTCAGATCAATGTGACTGTCAGCTTGAAAGCGGCCGAGCAGGCTGTCTTACTTGGAGGGAGGAAAGGCAGCCCCAGATACTGTGTTTGTATGCCTCCCTCGCACAGCCAGTGTGGGGCTCGGCAGACGCGAGTACAAGAGGCCTGCAAACAGGTCCTCACTTCCCGAGCCAGGAAAGGCCTACTTTCGCGAGCTCTCTCCTGCTGAGCAAACGTGACGGAAGGGCTGTGTGGAGGGAGCCTTGATGTTCCCAGGCAGTGTGGGAAGCCTAGCTGTAAACGTGCAGCCAGCGGCCATGGCCCCTGCAAACTTTCTTCCCAGGTAGCACTTCCCAGCACAATGTGGCTGTCAGCTTGAAGGCGGCCGAGCAGCCTGTCTTCCTTGGAGGGAGGAAAGGCAGCCCCAAAGACTAGGTTTTTAGGCCTCGCTCGCACAGCAGGTGTTGGGCTCTGCAGATGCCAGTACAAGAGGCCTGCAAACAGGTCCTCACTTCCCGAGCCAAGAAAGGCCTAGTTTCGCGATCTCGCTCCTGCAGAGGTAACGTGAGGGAAGAGCTGTGTGGAGGGAACCTTGATGTTCTGGGCAGTGTGGGAGCCCTAGGCATACACGTGCACCCAGCGGCCATTGCCCCTGCAAACTGACTTCCCAGGTAGCACTTCCCAGCACAATGTGACTTTCAGCTTGAAGGCGGCAAAGCAGGCGGTGTTCCTTGGAGGGAGGAAAGGCAGACCCACAGACTGTGTTTTTAGGCCTCCCTCGCACAGCAAGTGTTGGGCTCTGCAGACGCCCGAACAAGAGGACTGCAAACAGGTCCTCACTTCCCGAGCCAAGAAAGGCCTAGTTTCGTGAGCTCTTTACTGCAGAGCTAACGTGAGGGAAGAGCTGTGTGGAGGGAACCTTGATGTTCTCGGCAGTGTGGGAGCACTAAGCATACACATGCACCCTGCGGCCATTGCCCCTGAAAACAGTCTTCCCAAATAGCACTTCCAAGCGCGATGTGACTTTCAGCCACAAGGCGGCCTGGTAGGCTCTCTTCCTTGGAGGGAGGAAAGGCAGCCCCAGAGAGAGCGTTTTCATGCCTCCGGCGCGCAGGCAACGTGGGGCTCTTGAGAGGCCCGACCCATAGTGCTGCCAGCAGGTCATCATTTCCCGAGTCAAGAAAGGCCTAGTCTCGCGAGCTCTCTCCTGCTGAGCAAGCGTGACGGAAGGGCTGTGAGGAGGGAGCCTTGATGTTCCCGGGCAGTGTGGGAGGCCTAGCTGTAAACGTGCAGCCAGCAGCAATGGCCCCTTAAAACTGACTTCGCAAATAGCACTTCCCAGCCCAAGGTGACTGTCAGCTTGAAGGCGGCCAAGCAGGCGGTCTTCCATGGAGGGAGGAAAGGCAGGCCCAGAGATTGGGTTTTTAGGCCTCGCTCGCACAGCAAGTGTGGGGCTCTGCAGACGCCCATACAAGAGGCCTGCAAACAGGTCCTCACTTCCCGAGTCAAGAAAGGCCTACTTTCGCGAGCTCTCTCCTGCTGAGCAAGCGTGACGGAAGGGCTGTGTGGAGGGAGCGTTGATGTTCTGGGCAGTGTGGGAGTCCTAGGCTTACACGTGCACCAAGCGGCCATTGGCCCTGTAAACTGACTTCCGAACTAGCACTTCTCAGATCAATGTGACTGTCAGCTTGAAAGCGGCCGAGCAGGCTGGGAGGAAAGGCAGCCCCAGATACTGTGTTTGTATGCCTCCCTCGCACAGCCAGTGTGGGGCTCGGCAGACGCGAGTACAAGAGGCCTGCAAACAGGTCCTCACTTCCCGAGCCAGGAAAGGCCTACTTTCGCGAGCTCTCTCCTGCTGAGCAAACGTGACGGAAGGGCTGTGTGGAGGGAGCCTTGATGTTCCCAGGCAGTGTGGGAAGCCTAGCTGTAAACGTGCAGCCAGCGGCCATGGCCCCTGCAAACTTTCTTCCCAGGTAGCACTTCCCAGCACAATGTGGCTGTCAGCTTGAAGGCGGCCGAGCAGCCTGTCTTCCTTGGAGGGAGGAAAGGCAGCCCCAAAGACTAGGTTTTTAGGCCTCGCTCGCACAGCAGGTGTTGGGCTCTGCAGATGCCAGTACAAGAGGCCTGCAAACAGGTCCTCACTTCCCGAGCCAAGAAAGGCCTAGTTTCGCGATCTCGCTCCTGCAGAGCTAACGTGAGGGAAGAGCTGTGTGGAGGGAACCTTGATGTTCTGGGCAGTGTGGGAGCCCTAGGCATACACGTGCACCCAGCGGCCATTGCCCCTGCAAACTGACTTCCCAGGTAGCACTTCCCAGCACAATGTGACTTTCAGCTTGAAGGCGGCAAAGCAGGCGGTGTTCCTTGGAGGGAGGAAAGGCAGACCCACAGACTGTGTTTTTAGGCCTCCCTCGCACAGCAAGTGTTGGGCTCTGCAGACGCCCGAACAAGAGGACTGCAAACAGGTCCTCACTTCCCGAGCCAAGAAAGGCCTAGTTTCGTGAGCTCTTTACTGCAGAGCTAACGTGAGGGAAGAGCTGTGTGGAGGGAACCTTGATGTTCTCGGCAGTGTGGGAGCACTAAGCATACACATGCACCCTGCGGCCATTGCCCCTGAAAACAGTCTTCCCAAATAGCACTTCCAAGCGCGATGTGACTTTCAGCCACAAGGCGGCCTGGTAGGCTCTCTTCCTTGGAGGGAGGAAAGGCAGCCCCAGAGAGAGCGTTTTCATGCCTCCGGCGCGCAGGCAACGTGGGGCTCTTGAGAGGCCCGACCCATAGTGCTGCCAGCAGGTCATCATTTCCCGAGTCAAGAAAGGCCTAGTCTCGGGAGCTCTCTCCTGCTGAGCAAGCGTGACGGAAGGGCTGTGAGGAGGGAGCCTTGATGTTCCCGGGCAGTGTGGGAGGCCTAGCTGTAAACGTGCAGCCAGCAGCAATGGCCCCTTAAAACTGACTTCGCAAATAGCACTTCCCAGCCCAAGGTGACTGTCAGCTTGAAGGCGGCCAAGCAGGCGGTCTTCCTTGGAGGGAGGAAAGGCAGGCCCAGAGATTGGGTTTTTAGGCCTCGCTCGCACAGCAAGTGTGGGGCTCTGCAGACGCCCATACAAGAGGCCTGCAAACAGGTCCTCACTTCCCGAGTCAAGAAAGGCCTACTTTCGCGAGCTCTCTCCTGCTGAGCAAGCGTGACGGAAGGGCTGTGTGGAGGGAGCGTTGATGTTCTGGGCAGTGTGGGAGTCCTAGGCTTACACGTGCACCAAGCGGCCATTGGCCCTGTAGACTGACTTCCGAACTAGCACTTCTCAGATCAATGTGACTGTCAGCTTGAAAGCGGCCGAGCAGGCTGTCTTACTTGGAGGGAGGAAAGGCAGCCCCAGATACTGTGTTTGTATGCCTCCCTCGCACAGCCAGTGTGGGGCTCGGCAGACGCGAGTACAAGAGGCCTGCAAACAGGTCCTCACTTCCCGAGCCAGGAAAGGCCTACTTTCGCGAGCTCTCTCCTGCTGAGCAAACGTGACGGAAGGGCTGTGTGGAGGGAGCCTTGATGTTCCCAGGCAGTGTGGGAAGCCTAGCTGTAAACGTGCAGCCAGCGGCCATGGCCCCTGCAAACTTTCTTCCCAGGTAGCACTTCCCAGCACAATGTGGCTGTCAGCTTGAAGGCGGCCGAGCAGCCTGTCTTCCTTGGAGGGAGGAAAGGCAGCCCCAAAGACTAGGTTTTTAGGCCTCGCTCGCACAGCAGGTGTTGGGCTCTGCAGATGCCAGTACAAGAGGCCTGCAAACAGGTCCTCACTTCCCGAGCCAAGAAAGGCCTAGTTTCGCGATCTCGCTCCTGCAGAGCTAACGTGAGGGAAGAGCTGTGTGGAGGGAACCTTGATGTTCTGGGCAGTGTGGGAGCCCTAGGCATACACGTGCACCCAGCGGCCATTGCCCCTGCAAACTGACTTCCCAGGTAGCACTTCCCAGCACAATGTGACTTTCAGCTTGAAGGCGGCAAAGCAGGCGGTGTTCCTTGGAGGGAGGAAAGGCAGACCCACAGACTGTGTTTTTAGGCCTCCCTCGCACAGCAAGTGTTGGGCTCTGCAGACGCCCGAACAAGAGGACTGCAAACAGGTCCTCACTTCCCGAGCCAAGAAAGGCCTAGTTTCGTGAGCTCTTTACTGCAGAGCTAACGTGAGGGAAGAGCTGTGTGGAGGGAACCTTGATGTTCTCGGCAGTGTGGGAGCACTAAGCATACACATGCACCCTGCGGCCATTGCCCCTGAAAACAGTCTTCCCAAATAGCACTTCCAAGCGCGATGTGACTTTCAGCCACAAGGCGGCCTGGTAGGCTCTCTTCCTTGGAGGGAGGAAAGGCAGCCCCAGAGAGAGCGTTTTCATGCCTCCGGCGCGCAGGCAACGTGGGGCTCTTGAGAGGCCCGACCCATAGTGCTGCCAGCAGGTCATCATTTCCCGAGTCAAGAAAGGCCTAGTCTCGGGAGCTCTCTCCTGCTGAGCAAGCGTGACGGAAGGGCTGTGAGGAGGGAGCCTTGATGTTCCCGGGCAGTGTGGGAGGCCTAGCTGTAAACGTGCAGCCAGCAGCAATGGCCCCTTAAAACTGACTTCGCAAATAGCACTTCCCAGCCCAAGGTGACTGTCAGCTTGAAGGCGGCCAAGCAGGCGGTCTTCCTTGGAGGGAGGAAAGGCAGGCCCAGAGATTGGGTTTTTAGGCCTCGCTCGCACAGCAAGTGTGGGGCTCTGCAGACGCCCATACAAGAGGCCTGCAAACAGGTCCTCACTTCCCGAGTCAAGAAAGGCCTACTTTCGCGAGCTCTCTCCTGCTGAGCAAGCGTGACGGAAGGGCTGTGTGGAGGGAGCGTTGATGTTCTGGGCAGTGTGGGAGTCCTAGGCTTACACGTGCACCAAGCGGCCATTGGCCCTGTAAACTGACTTCCGAACTAGCACTTCTCAGATCAATGTGACTGTCAGCTTGAAAGCGGCCGAGCAGGCTGTCTTACTTGGAGGGAGGAAAGGCAGCCCCAGATACTGTGTTTGTATGCCTCCCTCGCACAGCCAGTGTGGGGCTCGGCAGACGCGAGTACAAGAGGCCTGCAAACAGGTCCTCACTTCCCGAGCCAGGAAAGGCCTACTTTCGCGAGCTCTCTCCTGCTGAGCAAACGTGACGGAAGGGCTGTGTGGAGGGAGCCTTGATGTTCCCAGGCAGTGTGGGAAGCCTAGCTGTAAACGTGCAGCCAGCGGCCATGGCCCCTGCAAACTTTCTTCCCAGGTAGCACTTCCCAGCACAATGTGGCTGTCAGCTTGAAGGCGGCCGAGCAGCCTGTCTTCCTTGGAGGGAGGAAAGGCAGCCCCAAAGACTAGGTTTTTAGGCCTCGCTCGCACAGCAGGTGTTGGGCTCTGCAGATGCCAGTACAAGAGGCCTGCAAACAGGTCCTCACTTCCCGAGCCAAGAAAGGCCTAGTTTCGCGATCTCGCTCCTGCAGAGGTAACGTGAGGGAAGAGCTGTGTGGAGGGAACCTTGATGTTCTGGGCAGTGTGGGAGCCCTAGGCATACACGTGCACCCAGCGGCCATTGCCCCTGCAAACTGACTTCCCAGGTAGCACTTCCCAGCACAATGTGACTTTCAGCTTGAAGGCGGCAAAGCAGGCGGTGTTCCTTGGAGGGAGGAAAGGCAGACCCACAGACTGTGTTTTTAGGCCTCCCTCGCACAGCAAGTGTTGGGCTCTGCAGACGCCCGAACAAGAGGACTGCAAACAGGTCCTCACTTCCCGAGCCAAGAAAGGCCTAGTTTCGTGAGCTCTTTACTGCAGAGCTAACGTGAGGGAAGAGCTGTGTGGAGGGAACCTTGATGTTCTCGGCAGTGTGGGAGCACTAAGCATACACATGCACCCTGCGGCCATTGCCCCTGAAAACAGTCTTCCCAAATAGCACTTCCAAGCGCGATGTGACTTTCAGCCACAAGGCGGCCTGGTAGGCTCTCTTCCTTGGAGGGAGGAAAGGCAGCCCCAGAGAGAGCGTTTTCATGCCTCCGGCGCGCAGGCAACGTGGGGCTCTTGAGAGGCCCGACCCATAGTGCTGCCAGCAGGTCATCATTTCCCGAGTCAAGAAAGGCCTAGTCTCGCGAGCTCTCTCCTGCTGAGCAAGCGTGACGGAAGGGCTGTGAGGAGGGAGCCTTGATGTTCCCGGGCAGTGTGGGAGGCCTAGCTGTAAACGTGCAGCCAGCAGCAATGGCCCCTTAAAACTGACTTCGCAAATAGCACTTCCCAGCCCAAGGTGACTGTCAGCTTGAAGGCGGCCAAGCAGGCGGTCTTCCATGGAGGGAGGAAAGGCAGGCCCAGAGATTGGGTTTTTAGGCCTCGCTCGCACAGCAAGTGTGGGGCTCTGCAGACGCCCATACAAGAGGCCTGCAAACAGGTCCTCACTTCCCGAGTCAAGAAAGGCCTACTTTCGCGAGCTCTCTCCTGCTGAGCAAGCGTGACGGAAGGGCTGTGTGGAGGGAGCGTTGATGTTCTGGGCAGTGTGGGAGTCCTAGGCTTACACGTGCACCAAGCGGCCATTGGCCCTGTAAACTGACTTCCGAACTAGCACTTCTCAGATCAATGTGACTGTCAGCTTGAAAGCGGCCGAGCAGGCTGGGAGGAAAGGCAGCCCCAGATACTGTGTTTGTATGCCTCCCTCGCACAGCCAGTGTGGGGCTCGGCAGACGCGAGTACAAGAGGCCTGCAAACAGGTCCTCACTTCCCGAGCCAGGAAAGGCCTACTTTCGCGAGCTCTCTCCTGCTGAGCAAACGTGACGGAAGGGCTGTGTGGAGGGAGCCTTGATGTTCCCAGGCAGTGTGGGAAGCCTAGCTGTAAACGTGCAGCCAGCGGCCATGGCCCCTGCAAACTTTCTTCCCAGGTAGCACTTCCCAGCACAATGTGGCTGTCAGCTTGAAGGCGGCCGAGCAGCCTGTCTTCCTTGGAGGGAGGAAAGGCAGCCCCAAAGACTAGGTTTTTAGGCCTCGCTCGCACAGCAGGTGTTGGGCTCTGCAGATGCCAGTACAAGAGGCCTGCAAACAGGTCCTCACTTCCCGAGCCAAGAAAGGCCTAGTTTCGCGATCTCGCTCCTGCAGAGCTAACGTGAGGGAAGAGCTGTGTGGAGGGAACCTTGATGTTCTGGGCAGTGTGGGAGCCCTAGGCATACACGTGCACCCAGCGGCCATTGCCCCTGCAAACTGACTTCCCAGGTAGCACTTCCCAGCACAATGTGACTTTCAGCTTGAAGGCGGCAAAGCAGGCGGTGTTCCTTGGAGGGAGGAAAGGCAGACCCACAGACTGTGTTTTTAGGCCTCCCTCGCACAGCAAGTGTTGGGCTCTGCAGACGCCCGAACAAGAGGACTGCAAACAGGTCCTCACTTCCCGAGCCAAGAAAGGCCTAGTTTCGTGAGCTCTTTACTGCAGAGCTAACGTGAGGGAAGAGCTGTGTGGAGGGAACCTTGATGTTCTCGGCAGTGTGGGAGCACTAAGCATACACATGCACCCTGCGGCCATTGCCCCTGAAAACAGTCTTCCCAAATAGCACTTCCAAGCGCGATGTGACTTTCAGCCACAAGGCGGCCTGGTAGGCTCTCTTCCTTGGAGGGAGGAAAGGCAGCCCCAGAGAGAGCGTTTTCATGCCTCCGGCGCGCAGGCAACGTGGGGCTCTTGAGAGGCCCGACCCATAGTGCTGCCAGCAGGTCATCATTTCCCGAGTCAAGAAAGGCCTAGTCTCGGGAGCTCTCTCCTGCTGAGCAAGCGTGACGGAAGGGCTGTGAGGAGGGAGCCTTGATGTTCCCGGGCAGTGTGGGAGGCCTAGCTGTAAACGTGCAGCCAGCAGCAATGGCCCCTTAAAACTGACTTCGCAAATAGCACTTCCCAGCCCAAGGTGACTGTCAGCTTGAAGGCGGCCAAGCAGGCGGTCTTCCTTGGAGGGAGGAAAGGCAGGCCCAGAGATTGGGTTTTTAGGCCTCGCTCGCACAGCAAGTGTGGGGCTCTGCAGACGCCCATACAAGAGGCCTGCAAACAGGTCCTCACTTCCCGAGTCAAGAAAGGCCTACTTTCGCGAGCTCTCTCCTGCTGAGCAAGCGTGACGGAAGGGCTGTGTGGAGGGAGCGTTGATGTTCTGGGCAGTGTGGGAGTCCTAGGCTTACACGTGCACCAAGCGGCCATTGGCCCTGTAAACTGACTTCCGAACTAGCACTTCTCAGATCAATGTGACTGTCAGCTTGAAAGCGGCCGAGCAGGCTGTCTTACTTGGAGGGAGGAAAGGCAGCCCCAGATACTGTGTTTGTATGCCTCCCTCGCACAGCCAGTGTGGGGCTCGGCAGACGCGAGTACAAGAGGCCTGCAAACAGGTCCTCACTTCCCGAGCCAGGAAAGGCCTACTTTCGCGAGCTCTCTCCTGCTGAGCAAACGTGACGGAAGGGCTGTGTGGAGGGAGCCTTGATGTTCCCAGGCAGTGTGGGAAGCCTAGCTGTAAACGTGCAGCCAGCGGCCATGGCCCCTGCAAACTTTCTTCCCAGGTAGCACTTCCCAGCACAATGTGGCTGTCAGCTTGAAGGCGGCCGAGCAGCCTGTCTTCCTTGGAGGGAGGAAAGGCAGCCCCAAAGACTAGGTTTTTAGGCCTCGCTCGCACAGCAGGTGTTGGGCTCTGCAGATGCCAGTACAAGAGGCCTGCAAACAGGTCCTCACTTCCCGAGCCAAGAAAGGCCTAGTTTCGCGATCTCGCTCCTGCAGAGCTAACGTGAGGGAAGAGCTGTGTGGAGGGAACCTTGATGTTCTGGGCAGTGTGGGAGCCCTAGGCATACACGTGCACCCAGCGGCCATTGCCCCTGCAAACTGACTTCCCAGGTAGCACTTCCCAGCACAATGTGACTTTCAGCTTGAAGGCGGCAAAGCAGGCGGTGTTCCTTGGAGGGAGGAAAGGCAGACCCACAGACTGTGTTTTTAGGCCTCCCTCGCACAGCAAGTGTTGGGCTCTGCAGACGCCCGAACAAGAGGACTGCAAACAGGTCCTCACTTCCCGAGCCAAGAAAGGCCTAGTTTCGTGAGCTCTTTACTGCAGAGCTAACGTGAGGGAAGAGCTGTGTGGAGGGAACCTTGATGTTCTCGGCAGTGTGGGAGCACTAAGCATACACATGCACCCTGCGGCCATTGCCCCTGAAAACAGTCTTCCCAAATAGCACTTCCAAGCGCGATGTGACTTTCAGCCACAAGGCGGCCTGGTAGGCTCTCTTCCTTGGAGGGAGGAAAGGCAGCCCCAGAGAGAGCGTTTTCATGCCTCCGGCGCGCAGGCAACGTGGGGCTCTTGAGAGGCCCGACCCATAGTGCTGCCAGCAGGTCATCATTTCCCGAGTCAAGAAAGGCCTAGTCTCGCGAGCTCTCTCCTGCTGAGCAAGCGTGACGGAAGGGCTGTGAGGAGGGAGCCTTGATGTTCCCGGGCAGTGTGGGAGGCCTAGCTGTAAACGTGCAGCCAGCAGCAATGGCCCCTTAAAACTGACTTCGCAAATAGCACTTCCCAGCCCAAGGTGACTGTCAGCTTGAAGGCGGCCAAGCAGGCGGTCTTCCATGGAGGGAGGAAAGGCAGGCCCAGAGATTGGGTTTTTAGGCCTCGCTCGCACAGCAAGTGTGGGGCTCTGCAGACGCCCATACAAGAGGCCTGCAAACAGGTCCTCACTTCCCGAGTCAAGAAAGGCCTACTTTCGCGAGCTCTCTCCTGCTGAGCAAGCGTGACGGAAGGGCTGTGTGGAGGGAGCGTTGATGTTCTGGGCAGTGTGGGAGTCCTAGGCTTACACGTGCACCAAGCGGCCATTGGCCCTGTAGACTGACTTCCGAACTAGCACTTCTCAGATCAATGTGACTGTCAGCTTGAAAGCGGCCGAGCAGGCTGTCTTACTTGGAGGGAGGAAAGGCAGCCCCAGATACTGTGTTTGTATGCCTCCCTCGCACAGCCAGTGTGGGGCTCGGCAGACGCGAGTACAAGAGGCCTGCAAACAGGTCCTCACTTCCCGAGCCAGGAAAGGCCTACTTTCGCGAGCTCTCTCCTGCTGAGCAAACGTGACGGAAGGGCTGTGTGGAGGGAGCCTTGATGTTCCCAGGCAGTGTGGGAAGCCTAGCTGTAAACGTGCAGCCAGCGGCCATGGCCCCTGCAAACTTTCTTCCCAGGTAGCACTTCCCAGCACAATGTGGCTGTCAGCTTGAAGGCGGCCGAGCAGCCTGTCTTCCTTGGAGGGAGGAAAGGCAGCCCCAAAGACTAGGTTTTTAGGCCTCGCTCGCACAGCAGGTGTTGGGCTCTGCAGATGCCAGTACAAGAGGCCTGCAAACAGGTCCTCACTTCCCGAGCCAAGAAAGGCCTAGTTTCGCGATCTCGCTCCTGCAGAGCTAACGTGAGGGAAGAGCTGTGTGGAGGGAACCTTGATGTTCTGGGCAGTGTGGGAGCCCTAGGCATACACGTGCACCCAGCGGCCATTGCCCCTGCAAACTGACTTCCCAGGTAGCACTTCCCAGCACAATGTGACTTTCAGCTTGAAGGCGGCAAAGCAGGCGGTGTTCCTTGGAGGGAGGAAAGGCAGACCCACAGACTGTGTTTTTAGGCCTCCCTCGCACAGCAAGTGTTGGGCTCTGCAGACGCCCGAACAAGAGGACTGCAAACAGGTCCTCACTTCCCGAGCCAAGAAAGGCCTAGTTTCGTGAGCTCTTTACTGCAGAGCTAACGTGAGGGAAGAGCTGTGTGGAGGGAACCTTGATGTTCTCGGCAGTGTGGGAGCACTAAGCATACACATGCACCCTGCGGCCATTGCCCCTGAAAACAGTCTTCCCAAATAGCACTTCCAAGCGCGATGTGACTTTCAGCCACAAGGCGGCCTGGTAGGCTCTCTTCCTTGGAGGGAGGAAAGGCAGCCCCAGAGAGAGCGTTTTCATGCCTCCGGCGCGCAGGCAACGTGGGGCTCTTGAGAGGCCCGACCCATAGTGCTGCCAGCAGGTCATCATTTCCCGAGTCAAGAAAGGCCTAGTCTCGGGAGCTCTCTCCTGCTGAGCAAGCGTGACGGAAGGGCTGTGAGGAGGGAGCCTTGATGTTCCCGGGCAGTGTGGGAGGCCTAGCTGTAAACGTGCAGCCAGCAGCAATGGCCCCTTAAAACTGACTTCGCAAATAGCACTTCCCAGCCCAAGGTGACTGTCAGCTTGAAGGCGGCCAAGCAGGCGGTCTTCCTTGGAGGGAGGAAAGGCAGGCCCAGAGATTGGGTTTTTAGGCCTCGCTCGCACAGCAAGTGTGGGGCTCTGCAGACGCCCATACAAGAGGCCTGCAAACAGGTCCTCACTTCCCGAGTCAAGAAAGGCCTACTTTCGCGAGCTCTCTCCTGCTGAGCAAGCGTGACGGAAGGGCTGTGTGGAGGGAGCGTTGATGTTCTGGGCAGTGTGGGAGTCCTAGGCTTACACGTGCACCAAGCGGCCATTGGCCCTGTAGACTGACTTCCAAACTAGCACTTCTCAGATCAATGTGACTGTCAGCTTGAAAGCGGCCGAGCAGGCTGTCTTACTTGGAGGGAGGAAAGGCAGCCCCAGATACTGTGTTTGTATGCCTCCCTCGCACAGCCAGTGTGGGGCTCGGCAGACGCGAGTACAAGAGGCCTGCAAACAGGTCCTCACTTCCCGAGCCAGGAAAGGCCTACTTTCGCGAGCTCTCTCCTGCTGAGCAAACGTGACGGAAGGGCTGTGTGGAGGGAGCCTTGATGTTCCCAGGCAGTGTGGGAAGCCTAGCTGTAAACGTGCAGCCAGCGGCCATGGCCCCTGCAAACTTTCTTCCCAGGTAGCACTTCCCAGCACAATGTGGCTGTCAGCTTGAAGGCGGCCGAGCAGCCTGTCTTCCTTGGAGGGAGGAAAGGCAGCCCCAAAGACTAGGTTTTTAGGCCTCGCTCGCACAGCAGGTGTTGGGCTCTGCAGATGCCAGTACAAGAGGCCTGCAAACAGGTCCTCACTTCCCGAGCCAAGAAAGGCCTAGTTTCGCGATCTCGCTCCTGCAGAGCTAACGTGAGGGAAGAGCTGTGTGGAGGGAACCTTGATGTTCTGGGCAGTGTGGGAGCCCTAGGCATACACGTGCACCCAGCGGCCATTGCCCCTGCAAACTGACTTCCCAGGTAGCACTTCCCAGCACAATGTGACTTTCAGCTTGAAGGCGGCAAAGCAGGCGGTGTTCCTTGGAGGGAGGAAAGGCAGACCCACAGACTGTGTTTTTAGGCCTCCCTCGCACAGCAAGTGTTGGGCTCTGCAGACGCCCGAACAAGAGGACTGCAAACAGGTCCTCACTTCCCGAGCCAAGAAAGGCCTAGTTTCGTGAGCTCTTTACTGCAGAGCTAACGTGAGGGAAGAGCTGTGTGGAGGGAACCTTGATGTTCTCGGCAGTGTGGGAGCACTAAGCATACACATGCACCCTGCGGCCATTGCCCCTGAAAACAGTCTTCCCAAATAGCACTTCCAAGCGCGATGTGACTTTCAGCCACAAGGCGGCCTGGTAGGCTCTCTTCCTTGGAGGGAGGAAAGGCAGCCCCAGAGAGAGCGTTTTCATGCCTCCGGCGCGCAGGCAACGTGGGGCTCTTGAGAGGCCCGACCCATAGTGCTGCCAGCAGGTCATCATTTCCCGAGTCAAGAAAGGCCTAGTCTCGGGAGCTCTCTCCTGCTGAGCAAGCGTGACGGAAGGGCTGTGAGGAGGGAGCCTTGATGTTCCCGGGCAGTGTGGGAGGCCTAGCTGTAAACGTGCAGCCAGCAGCAATGGCCCCTTAAAACTGACTTCGCAAATAGCACTTCCCAGCCCAAGGTGACTGTCAGCTTGAAGGCGGCCAAGCAGGCGGTCTTCCTTGGAGGGAGGAAAGGCAGGCCCAGAGATTGGGTTTTTAGGCCTCGCTCGCACAGCAAGTGTGGGGCTCTGCAGACGCCCATACAAGAGGCCTGCAAACAGGTCCTCACTTCCCGAGTCAAGAAAGGCCTACTTTCGCGAGCTCTCTCCTGCTGAGCAAGCGTGACGGAAGGGCTGTGTGGAGGGAGCGTTGATGTTCTGGGCAGTGTGGGAGTCCTAGGCTTACACGTGCACCAAGCGGCCATTGGCCCTGTAGACTGACTTCCGAACTAGCACTTCTCAGATCAATGTGACTGTCAGCTTGAAAGCGGCCGAGCAGGCTGTCTTACTTGGAGGGAGGAAAGGCAGCCCCAGATACTGTGTTTGTATGCCTCCCTCGCACAGCCAGTGTGGGGCTCGGCAGACGCGAGTACAAGAGGCCTGCAAACAGGTCCTCACTTCGCGAGCCAGGAAAGGCCTACTTTCGCGAGCTCTCTCCTGCTGAGCAAACGTGACGGAAGGGCTGTGTGGAGGGAGCCTTGATGTTCCCAGGCAGTGTGGGAAGCCTAGCTGTAAACGTGCAGCCAGCGGCCATGGCCCCTGCAAACTTTCTTCCCAGGTAGCACTTCCCAGCACAATGTGGCTGTCAGCTTGAAGGCGGCCGAGCAGCCTGTCTTCCTTGGAGGGAGGAAAGGCAGCCCCAAAGACTAGGTTTTTAGGCCTCGCTCGCACAGCAGGTGTTGGGCTCTGCAGATGCCAGTACAAGAGGCCTGCAAACAGGTCCTCACTTCCCGAGCCAAGAAAGGCCTAGTTTCGCGATCTCGCTCCTGCAGAGCTAACGTGAGGGAAGAGCTGTGTGGAGGGAACCTTGATGTTCTGGGCAGTGTGGGAGCCCTAGGCATACACGTGCACCCAGCGGCCATTGCCCCTGCAAACTGACTTCCCAGGTAGCACTTCCCAGCACAATGTGACTTTCAGCTTGAAGGCGGCAAAGCAGGCGGTGTTCCTTGGAGGGAGGAAAGGCAGACCCACAGACTGTGTTTTTAGGCCTCCCTCGCACAGCAAGTGTTGGGCTCTGCAGACGCCCGAACAAGAGGACTGCAAACAGGTCCTCACTTCCCGAGCCAAGAAAGGCCTAGTTTCGTGAGCTCTTTACTGCAGAGCTAACGTGAGGGAAGAGCTGTGTGGAGGGAACCTTGATGTTCTCGGCAGTGTGGGAGCACTAAGCATACACATGCACCCTGCGGCCATTGCCCCTGAAAACAGTCTTCCCAAATAGCACTTCCAAGCGCGATGTGACTTTCAGCCACAAGGCGGCCTGGTAGGCTCTCTTCCTTGGAGGGAGGAAAGGCAGCCCCAGAGAGAGCGTTTTCATGCCTCCGGCGCGCAGGCAACGTGGGGCTCTTGAGAGGCCCGACCCATAGTGCTGCCAGCAGGTCATCATTTCCCGAGTCAAGAAAGGCCTAGTCTCGGGAGCTCTCTCCTGCTGAGCAAGCGTGACGGAAGGGCTGTGAGGAGGGAGCCTTGATGTTCCCGGGCAGTGTGGGAGGCCTAGCTGTAAACGTGCAGCCAGCAGCAATGGCCCCTTAAAACTGACTTCGCAAATAGCACTTCCCAGCCCAAGGTGACTGTCAGCTTGAAGGCGGCCAAGCAGGCGGTCTTCCTTGGAGGGAGGAAAGGCAGGCCCAGAGATTGGGTTTTTAGGCCTCGCTCGCACAGCAAGTGTGGGGCTCTGCAGACGCCCATACAAGAGGCCTGCAAACAGGTCCTCACTTCCCGAGTCAAGAAAGGCCTACTTTCGCGAGCTCTCTCCTGCTGAGCAAGCGTGACGGAAGGGCTGTGTGGAGGGAGCGTTGATGTTCTGGGCAGTGTGGGAGTCCTAGGCTTACACGTGCACCAAGCGGCCATTGGCCCTGTAGACTGACTTCCGAACTAGCACTTCTCAGATCAATGTGACTGTCAGCTTGAAAGCGGCCGAGCAGGCTGTCTTACTTGGAGGGAGGAAAGGCAGCCCCAGATACTGTGTTTGTATGCCTCCCTCGCACAGCCAGTGTGGGGCTCGGCAGACGCGAGTACAAGAGGCCTGCAAACAGGTCCTCACTTCCCGAGCCAGGAAAGGCCTACTTTCGCGAGCTCTCTCCTGCTGAGCAAACGTGACGGAAGGGCTGTGTGGAGGGAGCCTTGATGTTCCCAGGCAGTGTGGGAAGCCTAGCTGTAAACGTGCAGCCAGCGGCCATGGCCCCTGCAAACTTTCTTCCCAGGTAGCACTTCCCAGCACAATGTGGCTGTCAGCTTGAAGGCGGCCGAGCAGCCTGTCTTCCTTGGAGGGAGGAAAGGCAGCCCCAAAGACTAGGTTTTTAGGCCTCGCTCGCACAGCAGGTGTTGGGCTCTGCAGATGCCAGTACAAGAGGCCTGCAAACAGGTCCTCACTTCCCGAGCCAAGAAAGGCCTAGTTTCGCGATCTCGCTCCTGCAGAGCTAACGTGAGGGAAGAGCTGTGTGGAGGGAACCTTGATGTTCTGGGCAGTGTGGGAGCCCTAGGCATACACGTGCACCCAGCGGCCATTGCCCCTGCAAACTGACTTCCCAGGTAGCACTTCCCAGCACAATGTGACTTTCAGCTTGAAGGCGGCAAAGCAGGCGGTGTTCCTTGGAGGGAGGAAAGGCAGACCCACAGACTGTGTTTTTAGGCCTCCCTCGCACAGCAAGTGTTGGGCTCTGCAGACGCCCGAACAAGAGGACTGCAAACAGGTCCTCACTTCCCGAGCCAAGAAAGGCCTAGTTTCGTGAGCTCTTTACTGCAGAGCTAACGTGAGGGAAGAGCTGTGTGGAGGGAACCTTGATGTTCTCGGCAGTGTGGGAGCACTAAGCATACACATGCACCCTGCGGCCATTGCCCCTGAAAACAGTCTTCCCAAATAGCACTTCCAAGCGCGATGTGACTTTCAGCCACAAGGCGGCCTGGTAGGCTCTCTTCCTTGGAGGGAGGAAAGGCAGCCCCAGAGAGAGCGTTTTCATGCCTCCGGCGCGCAGGCAACGTGGGGCTCTTGAGAGGCCCGACCCATAGTGCTGCCAGCAGGTCATCATTTCCCGAGTCAAGAAAGGCCTAGTCTCGGGAGCTCTCTCCTGCTGAGCAAGCGTGACGGAAGGGCTGTGAGGAGGGAGCCTTGATGTTCCCGGGCAGTGTGGGAGGCCTAGCTGTAAACGTGCAGCCAGCAGCAATGGCCCCTTAAAACTGACTTCGCAAATAGCACTTCCCAGCCCAAGGTGACTGTCAGCTTGAAGGCGGCCAAGCAGGCGGTCTTCCTTGGAGGGAGGAAAGGCAGGCCCAGAGATTGGGTTTTTAGGCCTCGCTCGCACAGCAAGTGTGGGGCTCTGCAGACGCCCATACAAGAGGCCTGCAAACAGGTCCTCACTTCCCGAGTCAAGAAAGGCCTACTTTCGCGAGCTCTCTCCTGCTGAGCAAGCGTGACGGAAGGGCTGTGTGGAGGGAGCGTTGATGTTCTGGGCAGTGTGGGAGTCCTAGGCTTACACGTGCACCAAGCGGCCATTGGCCCTGTAGACTGACTTCCGAACTAGCACTTCTCAGATCAATGTGACTGTCAGCTTGAAAGCGGCCGAGCAGGCTGTCTTACTTGGAGGGAGGAAAGGCAGCCCCAGATACTGTGTTTGTATGCCTCCCTCGCACAGCCAGTGTGGGGCTCGGCAGACGCGAGTACAAGAGGCCTGCAAACAGGTCCTCACTTCCCGAGCCAGGAAAGGCCTACTTTCGCGAGCTCTCTCCTGCTGAGCAAACGTGACGGAAGGGCTGTGTGGAGGGAGCCTTGATGTTCCCAGGCAGTGTGGGAAGCCTAGCTGTAAACGTGCAGCCAGCGGCCATGGCCCCTGCAAACTTTCTTCCCAGGTAGCACTTCCCAGCACAATGTGGCTGTCAGCTTGAAGGCGGCCGAGCAGCCTGTCTTCCTTGGAGGGAGGAAAGGCAGCCCCAAAGACTAGGTTTTTAGGCCTCGCTCGCACAGCAGGTGTTGGGCTCTGCAGATGCCAGTACAAGAGGCCTGCAAACAGGTCCTCACTTCCCGAGCCAAGAAAGGCCTAGTTTCGCGATCTCGCTCCTGCAGAGCTAACGTGAGGGAAGAGCTGTGTGGAGGGAACCTTGATGTTCTGGGCAGTGTGGGAGCCCTAGGCATACACGTGCACCCAGCGGCCATTGCCCCTGCAAACTGACTTCCCAGGTAGCACTTCCCAGCACAATGTGACTTTCAGCTTGAAGGCGGCAAAGCAGGCGGTGTTCCTTGGAGGGAGGAAAGGCAGACCCACAGACTGTGTTTTTAGGCCTCCCTCGCACAGCAAGTGTTGGGCTCTGCAGACGCCCGAACAAGAGGACTGCAAACAGGTCCTCACTTCCCGAGCCAAGAAAGGCCTAGTTTCGTGAGCTCTTTACTGCAGAGCTAACGTGAGGGAAGAGCTGTGTGGAGGGAACCTTGATGTTCTCGGCAGTGTGGGAGCACTAAGCATACACATGCACCCTGCGGCCATTGCCCCTGAAAACAGTCTTCCCAAATAGCACTTCCAAGCGCGATGTGACTTTCAGCCACAAGGCGGCCTGGTAGGCTCTCTTCCTTGGAGGGAGGAAAGGCAGCCCCAGAGAGAGCGTTTTCATGCCTCCGGCGCGCAGGCAACGTGGGGCTCTTGAGAGGCCCGACCCATAGTGCTGCCAGCAGGTCATCATTTCCCGAGTCAAGAAAGGCCTAGTCTCGGGAGCTCTCTCCTGCTGAGCAAGCGTGACGGAAGGGCTGTGAGGAGGGAGCCTTGATGTTCCCGGGCAGTGTGGGAGGCCTAGCTGTAAACGTGCAGCCAGCAGCAATGGCCCCTTAAAACTGACTTCGCAAATAGCACTTCCCAGCCCAAGGTGACTGTCAGCTTGAAGGCGGCCAAGCAGGCGGTCTTCCTTGGAGGGAGGAAAGGCAGGCCCAGAGATTGGGTTTTTAGGCCTCGCTCGCACAGCAAGTGTGGGGCTCTGCAGACGCCCATACAAGAGGCCTGCAAACAGGTCCTCACTTCCCGAGTCAAGAAAGGCCTACTTTCGCGAGCTCTCTCCTGCTGAGCAAGCGTGACGGAAGGGCTGTGTGGAGGGAGCGTTGATGTTCTGGGCAGTGTGGGAGTCCTAGGCTTACACGTGCACCAAGCGGCCATTGGCCCTGTAAACTGACTTCCGAACTAGCACTTCTCAGATCAATGTGACTGTCAGCTTGAAAGCGGCCGAGCAGGCTGTCTTACTTGGAGGGAGGAAAGGCAGCCCCAGATACTGTGTTTGTATGCCTCCCTCGCACAGCCAGTGTGGGGCTCGGCAGACGCGAGTACAAGAGGCCTGCAAACAGGTCCTCACTTCCCGAGCCAGGAAAGGCCTACTTTCGCGAGCTCTCTCCTGCTGAGCAAACGTGACGGAAGGGCTGTGTGGAGGGAGCCTTGATGTTCCCAGGCAGTGTGGGAAGCCTAGCTGTAAACGTGCAGCCAGCGGCCATGGCCCCTGCAAACTTTCTTCCCAGGTAGCACTTCCCAGCACAATGTGGCTGTCAGCTTGAAGGCGGCCGAGCAGCCTGTCTTCCTTGGAGGGAGGAAAGGCAGCCCCAAAGACTAGGTTTTTAGGCCTCGCTCGCACAGCAGGTGTTGGGCTCTGCAGATGCCAGTACAAGAGGCCTGCAAACAGGTCCTCACTTCCCGAGCCAAGAAAGGCCTAGTTTCGCGATCTCGCTCCTGCAGAGGTAACGTGAGGGAAGAGCTGTGTGGAGGGAACCTTGATGTTCTGGGCAGTGTGGGAGCCCTAGGCATACACGTGCACCCAGCGGCCATTGCCCCTGCAAACTGACTTCCCAGGTAGCACTTCCCAGCACAATGTGACTTTCAGCTTGAAGGCGGCAAAGCAGGCGGTGTTCCTTGGAGGGAGGAAAGGCAGACCCACAGACTGTGTTTTTAGGCCTCCCTCGCACAGCAAGTGTTGGGCTCTGCAGACGCCCGAACAAGAGGACTGCAAACAGGTCCTCACTTCCCGAGCCAAGAAAGGCCTAGTTTCGTGAGCTCTTTACTGCAGAGCTAACGTGAGGGAAGAGCTGTGTGGAGGGAACCTTGATGTTCTCGGCAGTGTGGGAGCACTAAGCATACACATGCACCCTGCGGCCATTGCCCCTGAAAACAGTCTTCCCAAATAGCACTTCCAAGCGCGATGTGACTTTCAGCCACAAGGCGGCCTGGTAGGCTCTCTTCCTTGGAGGGAGGAAAGGCAGCCCCAGAGAGAGCGTTTTCATGCCTCCGGCGCGCAGGCAACGTGGGGCTCTTGAGAGGCCCGACCCATAGTGCTGCCAGCAGGTCATCATTTCCCGAGTCAAGAAAGGCCTAGTCTCGCGAGCTCTCTCCTGCTGAGCAAGCGTGACGGAAGGGCTGTGAGGAGGGAGCCTTGATGTTCCCGGGCAGTGTGGGAGGCCTAGCTGTAAACGTGCAGCCAGCAGCAATGGCCCCTTAAAACTGACTTCGCAAATAGCACTTCCCAGCCCAAGGTGACTGTCAGCTTGAAGGCGGCCAAGCAGGCGGTCTTCCATGGAGGGAGGAAAGGCAGGCCCAGAGATTGGGTTTTTAGGCCTCGCTCGCACAGCAAGTGTGGGGCTCTGCAGACGCCCATACAAGAGGCCTGCAAACAGGTCCTCACTTCCCGAGTCAAGAAAGGCCTACTTTCGCGAGCTCTCTCCTGCTGAGCAAGCGTGACGGAAGGGCTGTGTGGAGGGAGCGTTGATGTTCTGGGCAGTGTGGGAGTCCTAGGCTTACACGTGCACCAAGCGGCCATTGGCCCTGTAAACTGACTTCCGAACTAGCACTTCTCAGATCAATGTGACTGTCAGCTTGAAAGCGGCCGAGCAGGCTGGGAGGAAAGGCAGCCCCAGATACTGTGTTTGTATGCCTCCCTCGCACAGCCAGTGTGGGGCTCGGCAGACGCGAGTACAAGAGGCCTGCAAACAGGTCCTCACTTCCCGAGCCAGGAAAGGCCTACTTTCGCGAGCTCTCTCCTGCTGAGCAAACGTGACGGAAGGGCTGTGTGGAGGGAGCCTTGATGTTCCCAGGCAGTGTGGGAAGCCTAGCTGTAAACGTGCAGCCAGCGGCCATGGCCCCTGCAAACTTTCTTCCCAGGTAGCACTTCCCAGCACAATGTGGCTGTCAGCTTGAAGGCGGCCGAGCAGCCTGTCTTCCTTGGAGGGAGGAAAGGCAGCCCCAAAGACTAGGTTTTTAGGCCTCGCTCGCACAGCAGGTGTTGGGCTCTGCAGATGCCAGTACAAGAGGCCTGCAAACAGGTCCTCACTTCCCGAGCCAAGAAAGGCCTAGTTTCGCGATCTCGCTCCTGCAGAGCTAACGTGAGGGAAGAGCTGTGTGGAGGGAACCTTGATGTTCTGGGCAGTGTGGGAGCCCTAGGCATACACGTGCACCCAGCGGCCATTGCCCCTGCAAACTGACTTCCCAGGTAGCACTTCCCAGCACAATGTGACTTTCAGCTTGAAGGCGGCAAAGCAGGCGGTGTTCCTTGGAGGGAGGAAAGGCAGACCCACAGACTGTGTTTTTAGGCCTCCCTCGCACAGCAAGTGTTGGGCTCTGCAGACGCCCGAACAAGAGGACTGCAAACAGGTCCTCACTTCCCGAGCCAAGAAAGGCCTAGTTTCGTGAGCTCTTTACTGCAGAGCTAACGTGAGGGAAGAGCTGTGTGGAGGGAACCTTGATGTTCTCGGCAGTGTGGGAGCACTAAGCATACACATGCACCCTGCGGCCATTGCCCCTGAAAACAGTCTTCCCAAATAGCACTTCCAAGCGCGATGTGACTTTCAGCCACAAGGCGGCCTGGTAGGCTCTCTTCCTTGGAGGGAGGAAAGGCAGCCCCAGAGAGAGCGTTTTCATGCCTCCGGCGCGCAGGCAACGTGGGGCTCTTGAGAGGCCCGACCCATAGTGCTGCCAGCAGGTCATCATTTCCCGAGTCAAGAAAGGCCTAGTCTCGGGAGCTCTCTCCTGCTGAGCAAGCGTGACGGAAGGGCTGTGAGGAGGGAGCCTTGATGTTCCCGGGCAGTGTGGGAGGCCTAGCTGTAAACGTGCAGCCAGCAGCAATGGCCCCTTAAAACTGACTTCGCAAATAGCACTTCCCAGCCCAAGGTGACTGTCAGCTTGAAGGCGGCCAAGCAGGCGGTCTTCCTTGGAGGGAGGAAAGGCAGGCCCAGAGATTGGGTTTTTAGGCCTCGCTCGCACAGCAAGTGTGGGGCTCTGCAGACGCCCATACAAGAGGCCTGCAAACAGGTCCTCACTTCCCGAGTCAAGAAAGGCCTACTTTCGCGAGCTCTCTCCTGCTGAGCAAGCGTGACGGAAGGGCTGTGTGGAGGGAGCGTTGATGTTCTGGGCAGTGTGGGAGTCCTAGGCTTACACGTGCACCAAGCGGCCATTGGCCCTGTAGACTGACTTCCGAACTAGCACTTCTCAGATCAATGTGACTGTCAGCTTGAAAGCGGCCGAGCAGGCTGTCTTACTTGGAGGGAGGAAAGGCAGCCCCAGATACTGTGTTTGTATGCCTCCCTCGCACAGCCAGTGTGGGGCTCGGCAGACGCGAGTACAAGAGGCCTGCAAACAGGTCCTCACTTCCCGAGCCAGGAAAGGCCTACTTTCGCGAGCTCTCTCCTGCTGAGCAAACGTGACGGAAGGGCTGTGTGGAGGGAGCCTTGATGTTCCCAGGCAGTGTGGGAAGCCTAGCTGTAAACGTGCAGCCAGCGGCCATGGCCCCTGCAAACTTTCTTCCCAGGTAGCACTTCCCAGCACAATGTGGCTGTCAGCTTGAAGGCGGCCGAGCAGCCTGTCTTCCTTGGAGGGAGGAAAGGCAGCCCCAAAGACTAGGTTTTTAGGCCTCGCTCGCACAGCAGGTGTTGGGCTCTGCAGATGCCAGTACAAGAGGCCTGCAAACAGGTCCTCACTTCCCGAGCCAAGAAAGGCCTAGTTTCGCGATCTCGCTCCTGCAGAGCTAACGTGAGGGAAGAGCTGTGTGGAGGGAACCTTGATGTTCTGGGCAGTGTGGGAGCCCTAGGCATACACGTGCACCCAGCGGCCATTGCCCCTGCAAACTGACTTCCCAGGTAGCACTTCCCAGCACAATGTGACTTTCAGCTTGAAGGCGGCAAAGCAGGCGGTGTTCCTTGGAGGGAGGAAAGGCAGACCCACAGACTGTGTTTTTAGGCCTCCCTCGCACAGCAAGTGTTGGGCTCTGCAGACGCCCGAACAAGAGGACTGCAAACAGGTCCTCACTTCCCGAGCCAAGAAAGGCCTAGTTTCGTGAGCTCTTTACTGCAGAGCTAACGTGAGGGAAGAGCTGTGTGGAGGGAACCTTGATGTTCTCGGCAGTGTGGGAGCACTAAGCATACACATGCACCCTGCGGCCATTGCCCCTGAAAACAGTCTTCCCAAATAGCACTTCCAAGCGCGATGTGACTTTCAGCCACAAGGCGGCCTGGTAGGCTCTCTTCCTTGGAGGGAGGAAAGGCAGCCCCAGAGAGAGCGTTTTCATGCCTCCGGCGCGCAGGCAACGTGGGGCTCTTGAGAGGCCCGACCCATAGTGCTGCCAGCAGGTCATCATTTCCCGAGTCAAGAAAGGCCTAGTCTCGGGAGCTCTCTCCTGCTGAGCAAGCGTGACGGAAGGGCTGTGAGGAGGGAGCCTTGATGTTCCCGGGCAGTGTGGGAGGCCTAGCTGTAAACGTGCAGCCAGCAGCAATGGCCCCTTAAAACTGACTTCGCAAATAGCACTTCCCAGCCCAAGGTGACTGTCAGCTTGAAGGCGGCCAAGCAGGCGGTCTTCCTTGGAGGGAGGAAAGGCAGGCCCAGAGATTGGGTTTTTAGGCCTCGCTCGCACAGCAAGTGTGGGGCTCTGCAGACGCCCATACAAGAGGCCTGCAAACAGGTCCTCACTTCCCGAGTCAAGAAAGGCCTACTTTCGCGAGCTCTCTCCTGCTGAGCAAGCGTGACGGAAGGGCTGTGTGGAGGGAGCGTTGATGTTCTGGGCAGTGTGGGAGTCCTAGGCTTACACGTGCACCAAGCGGCCATTGGCCCTGTAAACTGACTTCCGAACTAGCACTTCTCAGATCAATGTGACTGTCAGCTTGAAAGCGGCCGAGCAGGCTGTCTTACTTGGAGGGAGGAAAGGCAGCCCCAGATACTGTGTTTGTATGCCTCCCTCGCACAGCCAGTGTGGGGCTCGGCAGACGCGAGTACAAGAGGCCTGCAAACAGGTCCTCACTTCCCGAGCCAGGAAAGGCCTACTTTCGCGAGCTCTCTCCTGCTGAGCAAACGTGACGGAAGGGCTGTGTGGAGGGAGCCTTGATGTTCCCAGGCAGTGTGGGAAGCCTAGCTGTAAACGTGCAGCCAGCGGCCATGGCCCCTGCAAACTTTCTTCCCAGGTAGCACTTCCCAGCACAATGTGGCTGTCAGCTTGAAGGCGGCCGAGCAGCCTGTCTTCCTTGGAGGGAGGAAAGGCAGCCCCAAAGACTAGGTTTTTAGGCCTCGCTCGCACAGCAGGTGTTGGGCTCTGCAGATGCCAGTACAAGAGGCCTGCAAACAGGTCCTCACTTCCCGAGCCAAGAAAGGCCTAGTTTCGCGATCTCGCTCCTGCAGAGGTAACGTGAGGGAAGAGCTGTGTGGAGGGAACCTTGATGTTCTGGGCAGTGTGGGAGCCCTAGGCATACACGTGCACCCAGCGGCCATTGCCCCTGCAAACTGACTTCCCAGGTAGCACTTCCCAGCACAATGTGACTTTCAGCTTGAAGGCGGCAAAGCAGGCGGTGTTCCTTGGAGGGAGGAAAGGCAGACCCACAGACTGTGTTTTTAGGCCTCCCTCGCACAGCAAGTGTTGGGCTCTGCAGACGCCCGAACAAGAGGACTGCAAACAGGTCCTCACTTCCCGAGCCAAGAAAGGCCTAGTTTCGTGAGCTCTTTACTGCAGAGCTAACGTGAGGGAAGAGCTGTGTGGAGGGAACCTTGATGTTCTCGGCAGTGTGGGAGCACTAAGCATACACATGCACCCTGCGGCCATTGCCCCTGAAAACAGTCTTCCCAAATAGCACTTCCAAGCGCGATGTGACTTTCAGCCACAAGGCGGCCTGGTAGGCTCTCTTCCTTGGAGGGAGGAAAGGCAGCCCCAGAGAGAGCGTTTTCATGCCTCCGGCGCGCAGGCAACGTGGGGCTCTTGAGAGGCCCGACCCATAGTGCTGCCAGCAGGTCATCATTTCCCGAGTCAAGAAAGGCCTAGTCTCGCGAGCTCTCTCCTGCTGAGCAAGCGTGACGGAAGGGCTGTGAGGAGGGAGCCTTGATGTTCCCGGGCAGTGTGGGAGGCCTAGCTGTAAACGTGCAGCCAGCAGCAATGGCCCCTTAAAACTGACTTCGCAAATAGCACTTCCCAGCCCAAGGTGACTGTCAGCTTGAAGGCGGCCAAGCAGGCGGTCTTCCATGGAGGGAGGAAAGGCAGGCCCAGAGATTGGGTTTTTAGGCCTCGCTCGCACAGCAAGTGTGGGGCTCTGCAGACGCCCATACAAGAGGCCTGCAAACAGGTCCTCACTTCCCGAGTCAAGAAAGGCCTACTTTCGCGAGCTCTCTCCTGCTGAGCAAGCGTGACGGAAGGGCTGTGTGGAGGGAGCGTTGATGTTCTGGGCAGTGTGGGAGTCCTAGGCTTACACGTGCACCAAGCGGCCATTGGCCCTGTAAACTGACTTCCGAACTAGCACTTCTCAGATCAATGTGACTGTCAGCTTGAAAGCGGCCGAGCAGGCTGGGAGGAAAGGCAGCCCCAGATACTGTGTTTGTATGCCTCCCTCGCACAGCCAGTGTGGGGCTCGGCAGACGCGAGTACAAGAGGCCTGCAAACAGGTCCTCACTTCCCGAGCCAGGAAAGGCCTACTTTCGCGAGCTCTCTCCTGCTGAGCAAACGTGACGGAAGGGCTGTGTGGAGGGAGCCTTGATGTTCCCAGGCAGTGTGGGAAGCCTAGCTGTAAACGTGCAGCCAGCGGCCATGGCCCCTGCAAACTTTCTTCCCAGGTAGCACTTCCCAGCACAATGTGGCTGTCAGCTTGAAGGCGGCCGAGCAGCCTGTCTTCCTTGGAGGGAGGAAAGGCAGCCCCAAAGACTAGGTTTTTAGGCCTCGCTCGCACAGCAGGTGTTGGGCTCTGCAGATGCCAGTACAAGAGGCCTGCAAACAGGTCCTCACTTCCCGAGCCAAGAAAGGCCTAGTTTCGCGATCTCGCTCCTGCAGAGCTAACGTGAGGGAAGAGCTGTGTGGAGGGAACCTTGATGTTCTGGGCAGTGTGGGAGCCCTAGGCATACACGTGCACCCAGCGGCCATTGCCCCTGCAAACTGACTTCCCAGGTAGCACTTCCCAGCACAATGTGACTTTCAGCTTGAAGGCGGCAAAGCAGGCGGTGTTCCTTGGAGGGAGGAAAGGCAGACCCACAGACTGTGTTTTTAGGCCTCCCTCGCACAGCAAGTGTTGGGCTCTGCAGACGCCCGAACAAGAGGACTGCAAACAGGTCCTCACTTCCCGAGCCAAGAAAGGCCTAGTTTCGTGAGCTCTTTACTGCAGAGCTAACGTGAGGGAAGAGCTGTGTGGAGGGAACCTTGATGTTCTCGGCAGTGTGGGAGCACTAAGCATACACATGCACCCTGCGGCCATTGCCCCTGAAAACAGTCTTCCCAAATAGCACTTCCAAGCGCGATGTGACTTTCAGCCACAAGGCGGCCTGGTAGGCTCTCTTCCTTGGAGGGAGGAAAGGCAGCCCCAGAGAGAGCGTTTTCATGCCTCCGGCGCGCAGGCAACGTGGGGCTCTTGAGAGGCCCGACCCATAGTGCTGCCAGCAGGTCATCATTTCCCGAGTCAAGAAAGGCCTAGTCTCGGGAGCTCTCTCCTGCTGAGCAAGCGTGACGGAAGGGCTGTGAGGAGGGAGCCTTGATGTTCCCGGGCAGTGTGGGAGGCCTAGCTGTAAACGTGCAGCCAGCAGCAATGGCCCCTTAAAACTGACTTCGCAAATAGCACTTCCCAGCCCAAGGTGACTGTCAGCTTGAAGGCGGCCAAGCAGGCGGTCTTCCTTGGAGGGAGGAAAGGCAGGCCCAGAGATTGGGTTTTTAGGCCTCGCTCGCACAGCAAGTGTGGGGCTCTGCAGACGCCCATACAAGAGGCCTGCAAACAGGTCCTCACTTCCCGAGTCAAGAAAGGCCTACTTTCGCGAGCTCTCTCCTGCTGAGCAAGCGTGACGGAAGGGCTGTGTGGAGGGAGCGTTGATGTTCTGGGCAGTGTGGGAGTCCTAGGCTTACACGTGCACCAAGCGGCCATTGGCCCTGTAAACTGACTTCCGAACTAGCACTTCTCAGATCAATGTGACTGTCAGCTTGAAAGCGGCCGAGCAGGCTGTCTTACTTGGAGGGAGGAAAGGCAGCCCCAGATACTGTGTTTGTATGCCTCCCTCGCACAGCCAGTGTGGGGCTCGGCAGACGCGAGTACAAGAGGCCTGCAAACAGGTCCTCACTTCCCGAGCCAGGAAAGGCCTACTTTCGCGAGCTCTCTCCTGCTGAGCAAACGTGACGGAAGGGCTGTGTGGAGGGAGCCTTGATGTTCCCAGGCAGTGTGGGAAGCCTAGCTGTAAACGTGCAGCCAGCGGCCATGGCCCCTGCAAACTTTCTTCCCAGGTAGCACTTCCCAGCACAATGTGGCTGTCAGCTTGAAGGCGGCCGAGCAGCCTGTCTTCCTTGGAGGGAGGAAAGGCAGCCCCAAAGACTAGGTTTTTAGGCCTCGCTCGCACAGCAGGTGTTGGGCTCTGCAGATGCCAGTACAAGAGGCCTGCAAACAGGTCCTCACTTCCCGAGCCAAGAAAGGCCTAGTTTCGCGATCTCGCTCCTGCAGAGCTAACGTGAGGGAAGAGCTGTGTGGAGGGAACCTTGATGTTCTGGGCAGTGTGGGAGCCCTAGGCATACACGTGCACCCAGCGGCCATTGCCCCTGCAAACTGACTTCCCAGGTAGCACTTCCCAGCACAATGTGACTTTCAGCTTGAAGGCGGCAAAGCAGGCGGTGTTCCTTGGAGGGAGGAAAGGCAGACCCACAGACTGTGTTTTTAGGCCTCCCTCGCACAGCAAGTGTTGGGCTCTGCAGACGCCCGAACAAGAGGACTGCAAACAGGTCCTCACTTCCCGAGCCAAGAAAGGCCTAGTTTCGTGAGCTCTTTACTGCAGAGCTAACGTGAGGGAAGAGCTGTGTGGAGGGAACCTTGATGTTCTCGGCAGTGTGGGAGCACTAAGCATACACATGCACCCTGCGGCCATTGCCCCTGAAAACAGTCTTCCCAAATAGCACTTCCAAGCGCGATGTGACTTTCAGCCACAAGGCGGCCTGGTAGGCTCTCTTCCTTGGAGGGAGGAAAGGCAGCCCCAGAGAGAGCGTTTTCATGCCTCCGGCGCGCAGGCAACGTGGGGCTCTTGAGAGGCCCGACCCATAGTGCTGCCAGCAGGTCATCATTTCCCGAGTCAAGAAAGGCCTAGTCTCGCGAGCTCTCTCCTGCTGAGCAAGCGTGACGGAAGGGCTGTGAGGAGGGAGCCTTGATGTTCCCGGGCAGTGTGGGAGGCCTAGCTGTAAACGTGCAGCCAGCAGCAATGGCCCCTTAAAACTGACTTCGCAAATAGCACTTCCCAGCCCAAGGTGACTGTCAGCTTGAAGGCGGCCAAGCAGGCGGTCTTCCATGGAGGGAGGAAAGGCAGGCCCAGAGATTGGGTTTTTAGGCCTCGCTCGCACAGCAAGTGTGGGGCTCTGCAGACGCCCATACAAGAGGCCTGCAAACAGGTCCTCACTTCCCGAGTCAAGAAAGGCCTACTTTCGCGAGCTCTCTCCTGCTGAGCAAGCGTGACGGAAGGGCTGTGTGGAGGGAGCGTTGATGTTCTGGGCAGTGTGGGAGTCCTAGGCTTACACGTGCACCAAGCGGCCATTGGCCCTGTAGACTGACTTCCGAACTAGCACTTCTCAGATCAATGTGACTGTCAGCTTGAAAGCGGCCGAGCAGGCTGTCTTACTTGGAGGGAGGAAAGGCAGCCCCAGATACTGTGTTTGTATGCCTCCCTCGCACAGCCAGTGTGGGGCTCGGCAGACGCGAGTACAAGAGGCCTGCAAACAGGTCCTCACTTCCCGAGCCAGGAAAGGCCTACTTTCGCGAGCTCTCTCCTGCTGAGCAAACGTGACGGAAGGGCTGTGTGGAGGGAGCCTTGATGTTCCCAGGCAGTGTGGGAAGCCTAGCTGTAAACGTGCAGCCAGCGGCCATGGCCCCTGCAAACTTTCTTCCCAGGTAGCACTTCCCAGCACAATGTGGCTGTCAGCTTGAAGGCGGCCGAGCAGCCTGTCTTCCTTGGAGGGAGGAAAGGCAGCCCCAAAGACTAGGTTTTTAGGCCTCGCTCGCACAGCAGGTGTTGGGCTCTGCAGATGCCAGTACAAGAGGCCTGCAAACAGGTCCTCACTTCCCGAGCCAAGAAAGGCCTAGTTTCGCGATCTCGCTCCTGCAGAGCTAACGTGAGGGAAGAGCTGTGTGGAGGGAACCTTGATGTTCTGGGCAGTGTGGGAGCCCTAGGCATACACGTGCACCCAGCGGCCATTGCCCCTGCAAACTGACTTCCCAGGTAGCACTTCCCAGCACAATGTGACTTTCAGCTTGAAGGCGGCAAAGCAGGCGGTGTTCCTTGGAGGGAGGAAAGGCAGACCCACAGACTGTGTTTTTAGGCCTCCCTCGCACAGCAAGTGTTGGGCTCTGCAGACGCCCGAACAAGAGGACTGCAAACAGGTCCTCACTTCCCGAGCCAAGAAAGGCCTAGTTTCGTGAGCTCTTTACTGCAGAGCTAACGTGAGGGAAGAGCTGTGTGGAGGGAACCTTGATGTTCTCGGCAGTGTGGGAGCACTAAGCATACACATGCACCCTGCGGCCATTGCCCCTGAAAACAGTCTTCCCAAATAGCACTTCCAAGCGCGATGTGACTTTCAGCCACAAGGCGGCCTGGTAGGCTCTCTTCCTTGGAGGGAGGAAAGGCAGCCCCAGAGAGAGCGTTTTCATGCCTCCGGCGCGCAGGCAACGTGGGGCTCTTGAGAGGCCCGACCCATAGTGCTGCCAGCAGGTCATCATTTCCCGAGTCAAGAAAGGCCTAGTCTCGGGAGCTCTCTCCTGCTGAGCAAGCGTGACGGAAGGGCTGTGAGGAGGGAGCCTTGATGTTCCCGGGCAGTGTGGGAGGCCTAGCTGTAAACGTGCAGCCAGCAGCAATGGCCCCTTAAAACTGACTTCGCAAATAGCACTTCCCAGCCCAAGGTGACTGTCAGCTTGAAGGCGGCCAAGCAGGCGGTCTTCCTTGGAGGGAGGAAAGGCAGGCCCAGAGATTGGGTTTTTAGGCCTCGCTCGCACAGCAAGTGTGGGGCTCTGCAGACGCCCATACAAGAGGCCTGCAAACAGGTCCTCACTTCCCGAGTCAAGAAAGGCCTACTTTCGCGAGCTCTCTCCTGCTGAGCAAGCGTGACGGAAGGGCTGTGTGGAGGGAGCGTTGATGTTCTGGGCAGTGTGGGAGTCCTAGGCTTACACGTGCACCAAGCGGCCATTGGCCCTGTAGACTGACTTCCAAACTAGCACTTCTCAGATCAATGTGACTGTCAGCTTGAAAGCGGCCGAGCAGGCTGTCTTACTTGGAGGGAGGAAAGGCAGCCCCAGATACTGTGTTTGTATGCCTCCCTCGCACAGCCAGTGTGGGGCTCGGCAGACGCGAGTACAAGAGGCCTGCAAACAGGTCCTCACTTCCCGAGCCAGGAAAGGCCTACTTTCGCGAGCTCTCTCCTGCTGAGCAAACGTGACGGAAGGGCTGTGTGGAGGGAGCCTTGATGTTCCCAGGCAGTGTGGGAAGCCTAGCTGTAAACGTGCAGCCAGCGGCCATGGCCCCTGCAAACTTTCTTCCCAGGTAGCACTTCCCAGCACAATGTGGCTGTCAGCTTGAAGGCGGCCGAGCAGCCTGTCTTCCTTGGAGGGAGGAAAGGCAGCCCCAAAGACTAGGTTTTTAGGCCTCGCTCGCACAGCAGGTGTTGGGCTCTGCAGATGCCAGTACAAGAGGCCTGCAAACAGGTCCTCACTTCCCGAGCCAAGAAAGGCCTAGTTTCGCGATCTCGCTCCTGCAGAGCTAACGTGAGGGAAGAGCTGTGTGGAGGGAACCTTGATGTTCTGGGCAGTGTGGGAGCCCTAGGCATACACGTGCACCCAGCGGCCATTGCCCCTGCAAACTGACTTCCCAGGTAGCACTTCCCAGCACAATGTGACTTTCAGCTTGAAGGCGGCAAAGCAGGCGGTGTTCCTTGGAGGGAGGAAAGGCAGACCCACAGACTGTGTTTTTAGGCCTCCCTCGCACAGCAAGTGTTGGGCTCTGCAGACGCCCGAACAAGAGGACTGCAAACAGGTCCTCACTTCCCGAGCCAAGAAAGGCCTAGTTTCGTGAGCTCTTTACTGCAGAGCTAACGTGAGGGAAGAGCTGTGTGGAGGGAACCTTGATGTTCTCGGCAGTGTGGGAGCACTAAGCATACACATGCACCCTGCGGCCATTGCCCCTGAAAACAGTCTTCCCAAATAGCACTTCCAAGCGCGATGTGACTTTCAGCCACAAGGCGGCCTGGTAGGCTCTCTTCCTTGGAGGGAGGAAAGGCAGCCCCAGAGAGAGCGTTTTCATGCCTCCGGCGCGCAGGCAACGTGGGGCTCTTGAGAGGCCCGACCCATAGTGCTGCCAGCAGGTCATCATTTCCCGAGTCAAGAAAGGCCTAGTCTCGGGAGCTCTCTCCTGCTGAGCAAGCGTGACGGAAGGGCTGTGAGGAGGGAGCCTTGATGTTCCCGGGCAGTGTGGGAGGCCTAGCTGTAAACGTGCAGCCAGCAGCAATGGCCCCTTAAAACTGACTTCGCAAATAGCACTTCCCAGCCCAAGGTGACTGTCAGCTTGAAGGCGGCCAAGCAGGCGGTCTTCCTTGGAGGGAGGAAAGGCAGGCCCAGAGATTGGGTTTTTAGGCCTCGCTCGCACAGCAAGTGTGGGGCTCTGCAGACGCCCATACAAGAGGCCTGCAAACAGGTCCTCACTTCCCGAGTCAAGAAAGGCCTACTTTCGCGAGCTCTCTCCTGCTGAGCAAGCGTGACGGAAGGGCTGTGTGGAGGGAGCGTTGATGTTCTGGGCAGTGTGGGAGTCCTAGGCTTACACGTGCACCAAGCGGCCATTGGCCCTGTAAACTGACTTCCGAACTAGCACTTCTCAGATCAATGTGACTGTCAGCTTGAAAGCGGCCGAGCAGGCTGTCTTACTTGGAGGGAGGAAAGGCAGCCCCAGATACTGTGTTTGTATGCCTCCCTCGCACAGCCAGTGTGGGGCTCGGCAGACGCGAGTACAAGAGGCCTGCAAACAGGTCCTCACTTCCCGAGCCAGGAAAGGCCTACTTTCGCGAGCTCTCTCCTGCTGAGCAAACGTGACGGAAGGGCTGTGTGGAGGGAGCCTTGATGTTCCCAGGCAGTGTGGGAAGCCTAGCTGTAAACGTGCAGCCAGCGGCCATGGCCCCTGCAAACTTTCTTCCCAGGTAGCACTTCCCAGCACAATGTGGCTGTCAGCTTGAAGGCGGCCGAGCAGCCTGTCTTCCTTGGAGGGAGGAAAGGCAGCCCCAAAGACTAGGTTTTTAGGCCTCGCTCGCACAGCAGGTGTTGGGCTCTGCAGATGCCAGTACAAGAGGCCTGCAAACAGGTCCTCACTTCCCGAGCCAAGAAAGGCCTAGTTTCGCGATCTCGCTCCTGCAGAGCTAACGTGAGGGAAGAGCTGTGTGGAGGGAACCTTGATGTTCTGGGCAGTGTGGGAGCCCTAGGCATACACGTGCACCCAGCGGCCATTGCCCCTGCAAACTGACTTCCCAGGTAGCACTTCCCAGCACAATGTGACTTTCAGCTTGAAGGCGGCAAAGCAGGCGGTGTTCCTTGGAGGGAGGAAAGGCAGACCCACAGACTGTGTTTTTAGGCCTCCCTCGCACAGCAAGTGTTGGGCTCTGCAGACGCCCGAACAAGAGGACTGCAAACAGGTCCTCACTTCCCGAGCCAAGAAAGGCCTAGTTTCGTGAGCTCTTTACTGCAGAGCTAACGTGAGGGAAGAGCTGTGTGGAGGGAACCTTGATGTTCTCGGCAGTGTGGGAGCACTAAGCATACACATGCACCCTGCGGCCATTGCCCCTGAAAACAGTCTTCCCAAATAGCACTTCCAAGCGCGATGTGACTTTCAGCCACAAGGCGGCCTGGTAGGCTCTCTTCCTTGGAGGGAGGAAAGGCAGCCCCAGAGAGAGCGTTTTCATGCCTCCGGCGCGCAGGCAACGTGGGGCTCTTGAGAGGCCCGACCCATAGTGCTGCCAGCAGGTCATCATTTCCCGAGTCAAGAAAGGCCTAGTCTCGGGAGCTCTCTCCTGCTGAGCAAGCGTGACGGAAGGGCTGTGAGGAGGGAGCCTTGATGTTCCCGGGCAGTGTGGGAGGCCTAGCTGTAAACGTGCAGCCAGCAGCAATGGCCCCTTAAAACTGACTTCGCAAATAGCACTTCCCAGCCCAAGGTGACTGTCAGCTTGAAGGCGGCCAAGCAGGCGGTCTTCCTTGGAGGGAGGAAAGGCAGGCCCAGAGATTGGGTTTTTAGGCCTCGCTCGCACAGCAAGTGTGGGGCTCTGCAGACGCCCATACAAGAGGCCTGCAAACAGGTCCTCACTTCCCGAGTCAAGAAAGGCCTACTTTCGCGAGCTCTCTCCTGCTGAGCAAGCGTGACGGAAGGGCTGTGTGGAGGGAGCGTTGATGTTCTGGGCAGTGTGGGAGTCCTAGGCTTACACGTGCACCAAGCGGCCATTGGCCCTGTAAACTGACTTCCGAACTAGCACTTCTCAGATCAATGTGACTGTCAGCTTGAAAGCGGCCGAGCAGGCTGTCTTACTTGGAGGGAGGAAAGGCAGCCCCAGATACTGTGTTTGTATGCCTCCCTCGCACAGCCAGTGTGGGGCTCGGCAGACGCGAGTACAAGAGGCCTGCAAACAGGTCCTCACTTCCCGAGCCAGGAAAGGCCTACTTTCGCGAGCTCTCTCCTGCTGAGCAAACGTGACGGAAGGGCTGTGTGGAGGGAGCCTTGATGTTCCCAGGCAGTGTGGGAAGCCTAGCTGTAAACGTGCAGCCAGCGGCCATGGCCCCTGCAAACTTTCTTCCCAGGTAGCACTTCCCAGCACAATGTGGCTGTCAGCTTGAAGGCGGCCGAGCAGCCTGTCTTCCTTGGAGGGAGGAAAGGCAGCCCCAAAGACTAGGTTTTTAGGCCTCGCTCGCACAGCAGGTGTTGGGCTCTGCAGATGCCAGTACAAGAGGCCTGCAAACAGGTCCTCACTTCCCGAGCCAAGAAAGGCCTAGTTTCGCGATCTCGCTCCTGCAGAGCTAACGTGAGGGAAGAGCTGTGTGGAGGGAACCTTGATGTTCTGGGCAGTGTGGGAGCCCTAGGCATACACGTGCACCCAGCGGCCATTGCCCCTGCAAACTGACTTCCCAGGTAGCACTTCCCAGCACAATGTGACTTTCAGCTTGAAGGCGGCAAAGCAGGCGGTGTTCCTTGGAGGGAGGAAAGGCAGACCCACAGACTGTGTTTTTAGGCCTCCCTCGCACAGCAAGTGTTGGGCTCTGCAGACGCCCGAACAAGAGGACTGCAAACAGGTCCTCACTTCCCGAGCCAAGAAAGGCCTAGTTTCGTGAGCTCTTTACTGCAGAGCTAACGTGAGGGAAGAGCTGTGTGGAGGGAACCTTGATGTTCTCGGCAGTGTGGGAGCACTAAGCATACACATGCACCCTGCGGCCATTGCCCCTGAAAACAGTCTTCCCAAATAGCACTTCCAAGCGCGATGTGACTTTCAGCCACAAGGCGGCCTGGTAGGCTCTCTTCCTTGGAGGGAGGAAAGGCAGCCCCAGAGAGAGCGTTTTCATGCCTCCGGCGCGCAGGCAACGTGGGGCTCTTGAGAGGCCCGACCCATAGTGCTGCCAGCAGGTCATCATTTCCCGAGTCAAGAAAGGCCTAGTCTCGCGAGCTCTCTCCTGCTGAGCAAGCGTGACGGAAGGGCTGTGAGGAGGGAGCCTTGATGTTCCCGGGCAGTGTGGGAGGCCTAGCTGTAAACGTGCAGCCAGCAGCAATGGCCCCTTAAAACTGACTTCGCAAATAGCACTTCCCAGCCCAAGGTGACTGTCAGCTTGAAGGCGGCCAAGCAGGCGGTCTTCCATGGAGGGAGGAAAGGCAGGCCCAGAGATTGGGTTTTTAGGCCTCGCTCGCACAGCAAGTGTGGGGCTCTGCAGACGCCCATACAAGAGGCCTGCAAACAGGTCCTCACTTCCCGAGTCAAGAAAGGCCTACTTTCGCGAGCTCTCTCCTGCTGAGCAAGCGTGACGGAAGGGCTGTGTGGAGGGAGCGTTGATGTTCTGGGCAGTGTGGGAGTCCTAGGCTTACACGTGCACCAAGCGGCCATTGGCCCTGTAGACTGACTTCCGAACTAGCACTTCTCAGATCAATGTGACTGTCAGCTTGAAAGCGGCCGAGCAGGCTGTCTTACTTGGAGGGAGGAAAGGCAGCCCCAGATACTGTGTTTGTATGCCTCCCTCGCACAGCCAGTGTGGGGCTCGGCAGACGCGAGTACAAGAGGCCTGCAAACAGGTCCTCACTTCCCGAGCCAGGAAAGGCCTACTTTCGCGAGCTCTCTCCTGCTGAGCAAACGTGACGGAAGGGCTGTGTGGAGGGAGCCTTGATGTTCCCAGGCAGTGTGGGAAGCCTAGCTGTAAACGTGCAGCCAGCGGCCATGGCCCCTGCAAACTTTCTTCCCAGGTAGCACTTCCCAGCACAATGTGGCTGTCAGCTTGAAGGCGGCCGAGCAGCCTGTCTTCCTTGGAGGGAGGAAAGGCAGCCCCAAAGACTAGGTTTTTAGGCCTCGCTCGCACAGCAGGTGTTGGGCTCTGCAGATGCCAGTACAAGAGGCCTGCAAACAGGTCCTCACTTCCCGAGCCAAGAAAGGCCTAGTTTCGCGATCTCGCTCCTGCAGAGCTAACGTGAGGGAAGAGCTGTGTGGAGGGAACCTTGATGTTCTGGGCAGTGTGGGAGCCCTAGGCATACACGTGCACCCAGCGGCCATTGCCCCTGCAAACTGACTTCCCAGGTAGCACTTCCCAGCACAATGTGACTTTCAGCTTGAAGGCGGCAAAGCAGGCGGTGTTCCTTGGAGGGAGGAAAGGCAGACCCACAGACTGTGTTTTTAGGCCTCCCTCGCACAGCAAGTGTTGGGCTCTGCAGACGCCCGAACAAGAGGACTGCAAACAGGTCCTCACTTCCCGAGCCAAGAAAGGCCTAGTTTCGTGAGCTCTTTACTGCAGAGCTAACGTGAGGGAAGAGCTGTGTGGAGGGAACCTTGATGTTCTCGGCAGTGTGGGAGCACTAAGCATACACATGCACCCTGCGGCCATTGCCCCTGAAAACAGTCTTCCCAAATAGCACTTCCAAGCGCGATGTGACTTTCAGCCACAAGGCGGCCTGGTAGGCTCTCTTCCTTGGAGGGAGGAAAGGCAGCCCCAGAGAGAGCGTTTTCATGCCTCCGGCGCGCAGGCAACGTGGGGCTCTTGAGAGGCCCGACCCATAGTGCTGCCAGCAGGTCATCATTTCCCGAGTCAAGAAAGGCCTAGTCTCGGGAGCTCTCTCCTGCTGAGCAAGCGTGACGGAAGGGCTGTGAGGAGGGAGCCTTGATGTTCCCGGGCAGTGTGGGAGGCCTAGCTGTAAACGTGCAGCCAGCAGCAATGGCCCCTTAAAACTGACTTCGCAAATAGCACTTCCCAGCCCAAGGTGACTGTCAGCTTGAAGGCGGCCAAGCAGGCGGTCTTCCTTGGAGGGAGGAAAGGCAGGCCCAGAGATTGGGTTTTTAGGCCTCGCTCGCACAGCAAGTGTGGGGCTCTGCAGACGCCCATACAAGAGGCCTGCAAACAGGTCCTCACTTCCCGAGTCAAGAAAGGCCTACTTTCGCGAGCTCTCTCCTGCTGAGCAAGCGTGACGGAAGGGCTGTGTGGAGGGAGCGTTGATGTTCTGGGCAGTGTGGGAGTCCTAGGCTTACACGTGCACCAAGCGGCCATTGGCCCTGTAGACTGACTTCCAAACTAGCACTTCTCAGATCAATGTGACTGTCAGCTTGAAAGCGGCCGAGCAGGCTGTCTTACTTGGAGGGAGGAAAGGCAGCCCCAGATACTGTGTTTGTATGCCTCCCTCGCACAGCCAGTGTGGGGCTCGGCAGACGCGAGTACAAGAGGCCTGCAAACAGGTCCTCACTTCCCGAGCCAGGAAAGGCCTACTTTCGCGAGCTCTCTCCTGCTGAGCAAACGTGACGGAAGGGCTGTGTGGAGGGAGCCTTGATGTTCCCAGGCAGTGTGGGAAGCCTAGCTGTAAACGTGCAGCCAGCGGCCATGGCCCCTGCAAACTTTCTTCCCAGGTAGCACTTCCCAGCACAATGTGGCTGTCAGCTTGAAGGCGGCCGAGCAGCCTGTCTTCCTTGGAGGGAGGAAAGGCAGCCCCAAAGACTAGGTTTTTAGGCCTCGCTCGCACAGCAGGTGTTGGGCTCTGCAGATGCCAGTACAAGAGGCCTGCAAACAGGTCCTCACTTCCCGAGCCAAGAAAGGCCTAGTTTCGCGATCTCGCTCCTGCAGAGCTAACGTGAGGGAAGAGCTGTGTGGAGGGAACCTTGATGTTCTGGGCAGTGTGGGAGCCCTAGGCATACACGTGCACCCAGCGGCCATTGCCCCTGCAAACTGACTTCCCAGGTAGCACTTCCCAGCACAATGTGACTTTCAGCTTGAAGGCGGCAAAGCAGGCGGTGTTCCTTGGAGGGAGGAAAGGCAGACCCACAGACTGTGTTTTTAGGCCTCCCTCGCACAGCAAGTGTTGGGCTCTGCAGACGCCCGAACAAGAGGACTGCAAACAGGTCCTCACTTCCCGAGCCAAGAAAGGCCTAGTTTCGTGAGCTCTTTACTGCAGAGCTAACGTGAGGGAAGAGCTGTGTGGAGGGAACCTTGATGTTCTCGGCAGTGTGGGAGCACTAAGCATACACATGCACCCTGCGGCCATTGCCCCTGAAAACAGTCTTCCCAAATAGCACTTCCAAGCGCGATGTGACTTTCAGCCACAAGGCGGCCTGGTAGGCTCTCTTCCTTGGAGGGAGGAAAGGCAGCCCCAGAGAGAGCGTTTTCATGCCTCCGGCGCGCAGGCAACGTGGGGCTCTTGAGAGGCCCGACCCATAGTGCTGCCAGCAGGTCATCATTTCCCGAGTCAAGAAAGGCCTAGTCTCGGGAGCTCTCTCCTGCTGAGCAAGCGTGACGGAAGGGCTGTGAGGAGGGAGCCTTGATGTTCCCGGGCAGTGTGGGAGGCCTAGCTGTAAACGTGCAGCCAGCAGCAATGGCCCCTTAAAACTGACTTCGCAAATAGCACTTCCCAGCCCAAGGTGACTGTCAGCTTGAAGGCGGCCAAGCAGGCGGTCTTCCTTGGAGGGAGGAAAGGCAGGCCCAGAGATTGGGTTTTTAGGCCTCGCTCGCACAGCAAGTGTGGGGCTCTGCAGACGCCCATACAAGAGGCCTGCAAACAGGTCCTCACTTCCCGAGTCAAGAAAGGCCTACTTTCGCGAGCTCTCTCCTGCTGAGCAAGCGTGACGGAAGGGCTGTGTGGAGGGAGCGTTGATGTTCTGGGCAGTGTGGGAGTCCTAGGCTTACACGTGCACCAAGCGGCCATTGGCCCTGTAAACTGACTTCCGAACTAGCACTTCTCAGATCAATGTGACTGTCAGCTTGAAAGCGGCCGAGCAGGCTGTCTTACTTGGAGGGAGGAAAGGCAGCCCCAGATACTGTGTTTGTATGCCTCCCTCGCACAGCCAGTGTGGGGCTCGGCAGACGCGAGTACAAGAGGCCTGCAAACAGGTCCTCACTTCCCGAGCCAGGAAAGGCCTACTTTCGCGAGCTCTCTCCTGCTGAGCAAACGTGACGGAAGGGCTGTGTGGAGGGAGCCTTGATGTTCCCAGGCAGTGTGGGAAGCCTAGCTGTAAACGTGCAGCCAGCGGCCATGGCCCCTGCAAACTTTCTTCCCAGGTAGCACTTCCCAGCACAATGTGGCTGTCAGCTTGAAGGCGGCCGAGCAGCCTGTCTTCCTTGGAGGGAGGAAAGGCAGCCCCAAAGACTAGGTTTTTAGGCCTCGCTCGCACAGCAGGTGTTGGGCTCTGCAGATGCCAGTACAAGAGGCCTGCAAACAGGTCCTCACTTCCCGAGCCAAGAAAGGCCTAGTTTCGCGATCTCGCTCCTGCAGAGCTAACGTGAGGGAAGAGCTGTGTGGAGGGAACCTTGATGTTCTGGGCAGTGTGGGAGCCCTAGGCATACACGTGCACCCAGCGGCCATTGCCCCTGCAAACTGACTTCCCAGGTAGCACTTCCCAGCACAATGTGACTTTCAGCTTGAAGGCGGCAAAGCAGGCGGTGTTCCTTGGAGGGAGGAAAGGCAGACCCACAGACTGTGTTTTTAGGCCTCCCTCGCACAGCAAGTGTTGGGCTCTGCAGACGCCCGAACAAGAGGACTGCAAACAGGTCCTCACTTCCCGAGCCAAGAAAGGCCTAGTTTCGTGAGCTCTTTACTGCAGAGCTAACGTGAGGGAAGAGCTGTGTGGAGGGAACCTTGATGTTCTCGGCAGTGTGGGAGCACTAAGCATACACATGCACCCTGCGGCCATTGCCCCTGAAAACAGTCTTCCCAAATAGCACTTCCAAGCGCGATGTGACTTTCAGCCACAAGGCGGCCTGGTAGGCTCTCTTCCTTGGAGGGAGGAAAGGCAGCCCCAGAGAGAGCGTTTTCATGCCTCCGGCGCGCAGGCAACGTGGGGCTCTTGAGAGGCCCGACCCATAGTGCTGCCAGCAGGTCATCATTTCCCGAGTCAAGAAAGGCCTAGTCTCGGGAGCTCTCTCCTGCTGAGCAAGCGTGACGGAAGGGCTGTGAGGAGGGAGCCTTGATGTTCCCGGGCAGTGTGGGAGGCCTAGCTGTAAACGTGCAGCCAGCAGCAATGGCCCCTTAAAACTGACTTCGCAAATAGCACTTCCCAGCCCAAGGTGACTGTCAGCTTGAAGGCGGCCAAGCAGGCGGTCTTCCTTGGAGGGAGGAAAGGCAGGCCCAGAGATTGGGTTTTTAGGCCTCGCTCGCACAGCAAGTGTGGGGCTCTGCAGACGCCCATACAAGAGGCCTGCAAACAGGTCCTCACTTCCCGAGTCAAGAAAGGCCTACTTTCGCGAGCTCTCTCCTGCTGAGCAAGCGTGACGGAAGGGCTGTGTGGAGGGAGCGTTGATGTTCTGGGCAGTGTGGGAGTCCTAGGCTTACACGTGCACCAAGCGGCCATTGGCCCTGTAAACTGACTTCCGAACTAGCACTTCTCAGATCAATGTGACTGTCAGCTTGAAAGCGGCCGAGCAGGCTGTCTTACTTGGAGGGAGGAAAGGCAGCCCCAGATACTGTGTTTGTATGCCTCCCTCGCACAGCCAGTGTGGGGCTCGGCAGACGCGAGTACAAGAGGCCTGCAAACAGGTCCTCACTTCCCGAGCCAGGAAAGGCCTACTTTCGCGAGCTCTCTCCTGCTGAGCAAACGTGACGGAAGGGCTGTGTGGAGGGAGCCTTGATGTTCCCAGGCAGTGTGGGAAGCCTAGCTGTAAACGTGCAGCCAGCGGCCATGGCCCCTGCAAACTTTCTTCCCAGGTAGCACTTCCCAGCACAATGTGGCTGTCAGCTTGAAGGCGGCCGAGCAGCCTGTCTTCCTTGGAGGGAGGAAAGGCAGCCCCAAAGACTAGGTTTTTAGGCCTCGCTCGCACAGCAGGTGTTGGGCTCTGCAGATGCCAGTACAAGAGGCCTGCAAACAGGTCCTCACTTCCCGAGCCAAGAAAGGCCTAGTTTCGCGATCTCGCTCCTGCAGAGCTAACGTGAGGGAAGAGCTGTGTGGAGGGAACCTTGATGTTCTGGGCAGTGTGGGAGCCCTAGGCATACACGTGCACCCAGCGGCCATTGCCCCTGCAAACTGACTTCCCAGGTAGCACTTCCCAGCACAATGTGACTTTCAGCTTGAAGGCGGCAAAGCAGGCGGTGTTCCTTGGAGGGAGGAAAGGCAGACCCACAGACTGTGTTTTTAGGCCTCCCTCGCACAGCAAGTGTTGGGCTCTGCAGACGCCCGAACAAGAGGACTGCAAACAGGTCCTCACTTCCCGAGCCAAGAAAGGCCTAGTTTCGTGAGCTCTTTACTGCAGAGCTAACGTGAGGGAAGAGCTGTGTGGAGGGAACCTTGATGTTCTCGGCAGTGTGGGAGCACTAAGCATACACATGCACCCTGCGGCCATTGCCCCTGAAAACAGTCTTCCCAAATAGCACTTCCAAGCGCGATGTGACTTTCAGCCACAAGGCGGCCTGGTAGGCTCTCTTCCTTGGAGGGAGGAAAGGCAGCCCCAGAGAGAGCGTTTTCATGCCTCCGGCGCGCAGGCAACGTGGGGCTCTTGAGAGGCCCGACCCATAGTGCTGCCAGCAGGTCATCATTTCCCGAGTCAAGAAAGGCCTAGTCTCGCGAGCTCTCTCCTGCTGAGCAAGCGTGACGGAAGGGCTGTGAGGAGGGAGCCTTGATGTTCCCGGGCAGTGTGGGAGGCCTAGCTGTAAACGTGCAGCCAGCAGCAATGGCCCCTTAAAACTGACTTCGCAAATAGCACTTCCCAGCCCAAGGTGACTGTCAGCTTGAAGGCGGCCAAGCAGGCGGTCTTCCATGGAGGGAGGAAAGGCAGGCCCAGAGATTGGGTTTTTAGGCCTCGCTCGCACAGCAAGTGTGGGGCTCTGCAGACGCCCATACAAGAGGCCTGCAAACAGGTCCTCACTTCCCGAGTCAAGAAAGGCCTACTTTCGCGAGCTCTCTCCTGCTGAGCAAGCGTGACGGAAGGGCTGTGTGGAGGGAGCGTTGATGTTCTGGGCAGTGTGGGAGTCCTAGGCTTACACGTGCACCAAGCGGCCATTGGCCCTGTAGACTGACTTCCGAACTAGCACTTCTCAGATCAATGTGACTGTCAGCTTGAAAGCGGCCGAGCAGGCTGTCTTACTTGGAGGGAGGAAAGGCAGCCCCAGATACTGTGTTTGTATGCCTCCCTCGCACAGCCAGTGTGGGGCTCGGCAGACGCGAGTACAAGAGGCCTGCAAACAGGTCCTCACTTCCCGAGCCAGGAAAGGCCTACTTTCGCGAGCTCTCTCCTGCTGAGCAAACGTGACGGAAGGGCTGTGTGGAGGGAGCCTTGATGTTCCCAGGCAGTGTGGGAAGCCTAGCTGTAAACGTGCAGCCAGCGGCCATGGCCCCTGCAAACTTTCTTCCCAGGTAGCACTTCCCAGCACAATGTGGCTGTCAGCTTGAAGGCGGCCGAGCAGCCTGTCTTCCTTGGAGGGAGGAAAGGCAGCCCCAAAGACTAGGTTTTTAGGCCTCGCTCGCACAGCAGGTGTTGGGCTCTGCAGATGCCAGTACAAGAGGCCTGCAAACAGGTCCTCACTTCCCGAGCCAAGAAAGGCCTAGTTTCGCGATCTCGCTCCTGCAGAGCTAACGTGAGGGAAGAGCTGTGTGGAGGGAACCTTGATGTTCTGGGCAGTGTGGGAGCCCTAGGCATACACGTGCACCCAGCGGCCATTGCCCCTGCAAACTGACTTCCCAGGTAGCACTTCCCAGCACAATGTGACTTTCAGCTTGAAGGCGGCAAAGCAGGCGGTGTTCCTTGGAGGGAGGAAAGGCAGACCCACAGACTGTGTTTTTAGGCCTCCCTCGCACAGCAAGTGTTGGGCTCTGCAGACGCCCGAACAAGAGGACTGCAAACAGGTCCTCACTTCCCGAGCCAAGAAAGGCCTAGTTTCGTGAGCTCTTTACTGCAGAGCTAACGTGAGGGAAGAGCTGTGTGGAGGGAACCTTGATGTTCTCGGCAGTGTGGGAGCACTAAGCATACACATGCACCCTGCGGCCATTGCCCCTGAAAACAGTCTTCCCAAATAGCACTTCCAAGCGCGATGTGACTTTCAGCCACAAGGCGGCCTGGTAGGCTCTCTTCCTTGGAGGGAGGAAAGGCAGCCCCAGAGAGAGCGTTTTCATGCCTCCGGCGCGCAGGCAACGTGGGGCTCTTGAGAGGCCCGACCCATAGTGCTGCCAGCAGGTCATCATTTCCCGAGTCAAGAAAGGCCTAGTCTCGGGAGCTCTCTCCTGCTGAGCAAGCGTGACGGAAGGGCTGTGAGGAGGGAGCCTTGATGTTCCCGGGCAGTGTGGGAGGCCTAGCTGTAAACGTGCAGCCAGCAGCAATGGCCCCTTAAAACTGACTTCGCAAATAGCACTTCCCAGCCCAAGGTGACTGTCAGCTTGAAGGCGGCCAAGCAGGCGGTCTTCCTTGGAGGGAGGAAAGGCAGGCCCAGAGATTGGGTTTTTAGGCCTCGCTCGCACAGCAAGTGTGGGGCTCTGCAGACGCCCATACAAGAGGCCTGCAAACAGGTCCTCACTTCCCGAGTCAAGAAAGGCCTACTTTCGCGAGCTCTCTCCTGCTGAGCAAGCGTGACGGAAGGGCTGTGTGGAGGGAGCGTTGATGTTCTGGGCAGTGTGGGAGTCCTAGGCTTACACGTGCACCAAGCGGCCATTGGCCCTGTAAACTGACTTCCGAACTAGCACTTCTCAGATCAATGTGACTGTCAGCTTGAAAGCGGCCGAGCAGGCTGTCTTACTTGGAGGGAGGAAAGGCAGCCCCAGATACTGTGTTTGTATGCCTCCCTCGCACAGCCAGTGTGGGGCTCGGCAGACGCGAGTACAAGAGGCCTGCAAACAGGTCCTCACTTCCCGAGCCAGGAAAGGCCTACTTTCGCGAGCTCTCTCCTGCTGAGCAAACGTGACGGAAGGGCTGTGTGGAGGGAGCCTTGATGTTCCCAGGCAGTGTGGGAAGCCTAGCTGTAAACGTGCAGCCAGCGGCCATGGCCCCTGCAAACTTTCTTCCCAGGTAGCACTTCCCAGCACAATGTGGCTGTCAGCTTGAAGGCGGCCGAGCAGCCTGTCTTCCTTGGAGGGAGGAAAGGCAGCCCCAAAGACTAGGTTTTTAGGCCTCGCTCGCACAGCAGGTGTTGGGCTCTGCAGATGCCAGTACAAGAGGCCTGCAAACAGGTCCTCACTTCCCGAGCCAAGAAAGGCCTAGTTTCGCGATCTCGCTCCTGCAGAGCTAACGTGAGGGAAGAGCTGTGTGGAGGGAACCTTGATGTTCTGGGCAGTGTGGGAGCCCTAGGCATACACGTGCACCCAGCGGCCATTGCCCCTGCAAACTGACTTCCCAGGTAGCACTTCCCAGCACAATGTGACTTTCAGCTTGAAGGCGGCAAAGCAGGCGGTGTTCCTTGGAGGGAGGAAAGGCAGACCCACAGACTGTGTTTTTAGGCCTCCCTCGCACAGCAAGTGTTGGGCTCTGCAGACGCCCGAACAAGAGGACTGCAAACAGGTCCTCACTTCCCGAGCCAAGAAAGGCCTAGTTTCGTGAGCTCTTTACTGCAGAGCTAACGTGAGGGAAGAGCTGTGTGGAGGGAACCTTGATGTTCTCGGCAGTGTGGGAGCACTAAGCATACACATGCACCCTGCGGCCATTGCCCCTGAAAACAGTCTTCCCAAATAGCACTTCCAAGCGCGATGTGACTTTCAGCCACAAGGCGGCCTGGTAGGCTCTCTTCCTTGGAGGGAGGAAAGGCAGCCCCAGAGAGAGCGTTTTCATGCCTCCGGCGCGCAGGCAACGTGGGGCTCTTGAGAGGCCCGACCCATAGTGCTGCCAGCAGGTCATCATTTCCCGAGTCAAGAAAGGCCTAGTCTCGGGAGCTCTCTCCTGCTGAGCAAGCGTGACGGAAGGGCTGTGAGGAGGGAGCCTTGATGTTCCCGGGCAGTGTGGGAGGCCTAGCTGTAAACGTGCAGCCAGCAGCAATGGCCCCTTAAAACTGACTTCGCAAATAGCACTTCCCAGCCCAAGGTGACTGTCAGCTTGAAGGCGGCCAAGCAGGCGGTCTTCCTTGGAGGGAGGAAAGGCAGGCCCAGAGATTGGGTTTTTAGGCCTCGCTCGCACAGCAAGTGTGGGGCTCTGCAGACGCCCATACAAGAGGCCTGCAAACAGGTCCTCACTTCCCGAGTCAAGAAAGGCCTACTTTCGCGAGCTCTCTCCTGCTGAGCAAGCGTGACGGAAGGGCTGTGTGGAGGGAGCGTTGATGTTCTGGGCAGTGTGGGAGTCCTAGGCTTACACGTGCACCAAGCGGCCATTGGCCCTGTAAACTGACTTCCGAACTAGCACTTCTCAGATCAATGTGACTGTCAGCTTGAAAGCGGCCGAGCAGGCTGTCTTACTTGGAGGGAGGAAAGGCAGCCCCAGATACTGTGTTTGTATGCCTCCCTCGCACAGCCAGTGTGGGGCTCGGCAGACGCGAGTACAAGAGGCCTGCAAACAGGTCCTCACTTCCCGAGCCAGGAAAGGCCTACTTTCGCGAGCTCTCTCCTGCTGAGCAAACGTGACGGAAGGGCTGTGTGGAGGGAGCCTTGATGTTCCCAGGCAGTGTGGGAAGCCTAGCTGTAAACGTGCAGCCAGCGGCCATGGCCCCTGCAAACTTTCTTCCCAGGTAGCACTTCCCAGCACAATGTGGCTGTCAGCTTGAAGGCGGCCGAGCAGCCTGTCTTCCTTGGAGGGAGGAAAGGCAGCCCCAAAGACTAGGTTTTTAGGCCTCGCTCGCACAGCAGGTGTTGGGCTCTGCAGATGCCAGTACAAGAGGCCTGCAAACAGGTCCTCACTTCCCGAGCCAAGAAAGGCCTAGTTTCGCGATCTCGCTCCTGCAGAGCTAACGTGAGGGAAGAGCTGTGTGGAGGGAACCTTGATGTTCTGGGCAGTGTGGGAGCCCTAGGCATACACGTGCACCCAGCGGCCATTGCCCCTGCAAACTGACTTCCCAGGTAGCACTTCCCAGCACAATGTGACTTTCAGCTTGAAGGCGGCAAAGCAGGCGGTGTTCCTTGGAGGGAGGAAAGGCAGACCCACAGACTGTGTTTTTAGGCCTCCCTCGCACAGCAAGTGTTGGGCTCTGCAGACGCCCGAACAAGAGGACTGCAAACAGGTCCTCACTTCCCGAGCCAAGAAAGGCCTAGTTTCGTGAGCTCTTTACTGCAGAGCTAACGTGAGGGAAGAGCTGTGTGGAGGGAACCTTGATGTTCTCGGCAGTGTGGGAGCACTAAGCATACACATGCACCCTGCGGCCATTGCCCCTGAAAACAGTCTTCCCAAATAGCACTTCCAAGCGCGATGTGACTTTCAGCCACAAGGCGGCCTGGTAGGCTCTCTTCCTTGGAGGGAGGAAAGGCAGCCCCAGAGAGAGCGTTTTCATGCCTCCGGCGCGCAGGCAACGTGGGGCTCTTGAGAGGCCCGACCCATAGTGCTGCCAGCAGGTCATCATTTCCCGAGTCAAGAAAGGCCTAGTCTCGCGAGCTCTCTCCTGCTGAGCAAGCGTGACGGAAGGGCTGTGAGGAGGGAGCCTTGATGTTCCCGGGCAGTGTGGGAGGCCTAGCTGTAAACGTGCAGCCAGCAGCAATGGCCCCTTAAAACTGACTTCGCAAATAGCACTTCCCAGCCCAAGGTGACTGTCAGCTTGAAGGCGGCCAAGCAGGCGGTCTTCCATGGAGGGAGGAAAGGCAGGCCCAGAGATTGGGTTTTTAGGCCTCGCTCGCACAGCAAGTGTGGGGCTCTGCAGACGCCCATACAAGAGGCCTGCAAACAGGTCCTCACTTCCCGAGTCAAGAAAGGCCTACTTTCGCGAGCTCTCTCCTGCTGAGCAAGCGTGACGGAAGGGCTGTGTGGAGGGAGCGTTGATGTTCTGGGCAGTGTGGGAGTCCTAGGCTTACACGTGCACCAAGCGGCCATTGGCCCTGTAGACTGACTTCCGAACTAGCACTTCTCAGATCAATGTGACTGTCAGCTTGAAAGCGGCCGAGCAGGCTGTCTTACTTGGAGGGAGGAAAGGCAGCCCCAGATACTGTGTTTGTATGCCTCCCTCGCACAGCCAGTGTGGGGCTCGGCAGACGCGAGTACAAGAGGCCTGCAAACAGGTCCTCACTTCCCGAGCCAGGAAAGGCCTACTTTCGCGAGCTCTCTCCTGCTGAGCAAACGTGACGGAAGGGCTGTGTGGAGGGAGCCTTGATGTTCCCAGGCAGTGTGGGAAGCCTAGCTGTAAACGTGCAGCCAGCGGCCATGGCCCCTGCAAACTTTCTTCCCAGGTAGCACTTCCCAGCACAATGTGGCTGTCAGCTTGAAGGCGGCCGAGCAGCCTGTCTTCCTTGGAGGGAGGAAAGGCAGCCCCAAAGACTAGGTTTTTAGGCCTCGCTCGCACAGCAGGTGTTGGGCTCTGCAGATGCCAGTACAAGAGGCCTGCAAACAGGTCCTCACTTCCCGAGCCAAGAAAGGCCTAGTTTCGCGATCTCGCTCCTGCAGAGCTAACGTGAGGGAAGAGCTGTGTGGAGGGAACCTTGATGTTCTGGGCAGTGTGGGAGCCCTAGGCATACACGTGCACCCAGCGGCCATTGCCCCTGCAAACTGACTTCCCAGGTAGCACTTCCCAGCACAATGTGACTTTCAGCTTGAAGGCGGCAAAGCAGGCGGTGTTCCTTGGAGGGAGGAAAGGCAGACCCACAGACTGTGTTTTTAGGCCTCCCTCGCACAGCAAGTGTTGGGCTCTGCAGACGCCCGAACAAGAGGACTGCAAACAGGTCCTCACTTCCCGAGCCAAGAAAGGCCTAGTTTCGTGAGCTCTTTACTGCAGAGCTAACGTGAGGGAAGAGCTGTGTGGAGGGAACCTTGATGTTCTCGGCAGTGTGGGAGCACTAAGCATACACATGCACCCTGCGGCCATTGCCCCTGAAAACAGTCTTCCCAAATAGCACTTCCAAGCGCGATGTGACTTTCAGCCACAAGGCGGCCTGGTAGGCTCTCTTCCTTGGAGGGAGGAAAGGCAGCCCCAGAGAGAGCGTTTTCATGCCTCCGGCGCGCAGGCAACGTGGGGCTCTTGAGAGGCCCGACCCATAGTGCTGCCAGCAGGTCATCATTTCCCGAGTCAAGAAAGGCCTAGTCTCGGGAGCTCTCTCCTGCTGAGCAAGCGTGACGGAAGGGCTGTGAGGAGGGAGCCTTGATGTTCCCGGGCAGTGTGGGAGGCCTAGCTGTAAACGTGCAGCCAGCAGCAATGGCCCCTTAAAACTGACTTCGCAAATAGCACTTCCCAGCCCAAGGTGACTGTCAGCTTGAAGGCGGCCAAGCAGGCGGTCTTCCTTGGAGGGAGGAAAGGCAGGCCCAGAGATTGGGTTTTTAGGCCTCGCTCGCACAGCAAGTGTGGGGCTCTGCAGACGCCCATACAAGAGGCCTGCAAACAGGTCCTCACTTCCCGAGTCAAGAAAGGCCTACTTTCGCGAGCTCTCTCCTGCTGAGCAAGCGTGACGGAAGGGCTGTGTGGAGGGAGCGTTGATGTTCTGGGCAGTGTGGGAGTCCTAGGCTTACACGTGCACCAAGCGGCCATTGGCCCTGTAGACTGACTTCCAAACTAGCACTTCTCAGATCAATGTGACTGTCAGCTTGAAAGCGGCCGAGCAGGCTGTCTTACTTGGAGGGAGGAAAGGCAGCCCCAGATACTGTGTTTGTATGCCTCCCTCGCACAGCCAGTGTGGGGCTCGGCAGACGCGAGTACAAGAGGCCTGCAAACAGGTCCTCACTTCCCGAGCCAGGAAAGGCCTACTTTCGCGAGCTCTCTCCTGCTGAGCAAACGTGACGGAAGGGCTGTGTGGAGGGAGCCTTGATGTTCCCAGGCAGTGTGGGAAGCCTAGCTGTAAACGTGCAGCCAGCGGCCATGGCCCCTGCAAACTTTCTTCCCAGGTAGCACTTCCCAGCACAATGTGGCTGTCAGCTTGAAGGCGGCCGAGCAGCCTGTCTTCCTTGGAGGGAGGAAAGGCAGCCCCAAAGACTAGGTTTTTAGGCCTCGCTCGCACAGCAGGTGTTGGGCTCTGCAGATGCCAGTACAAGAGGCCTGCAAACAGGTCCTCACTTCCCGAGCCAAGAAAGGCCTAGTTTCGCGATCTCGCTCCTGCAGAGCTAACGTGAGGGAAGAGCTGTGTGGAGGGAACCTTGATGTTCTGGGCAGTGTGGGAGCCCTAGGCATACACGTGCACCCAGCGGCCATTGCCCCTGCAAACTGACTTCCCAGGTAGCACTTCCCAGCACAATGTGACTTTCAGCTTGAAGGCGGCAAAGCAGGCGGTGTTCCTTGGAGGGAGGAAAGGCAGACCCACAGACTGTGTTTTTAGGCCTCCCTCGCACAGCAAGTGTTGGGCTCTGCAGACGCCCGAACAAGAGGACTGCAAACAGGTCCTCACTTCCCGAGCCAAGAAAGGCCTAGTTTCGTGAGCTCTTTACTGCAGAGCTAACGTGAGGGAAGAGCTGTGTGGAGGGAACCTTGATGTTCTCGGCAGTGTGGGAGCACTAAGCATACACATGCACCCTGCGGCCATTGCCCCTGAAAACAGTCTTCCCAAATAGCACTTCCAAGCGCGATGTGACTTTCAGCCACAAGGCGGCCTGGTAGGCTCTCTTCCTTGGAGGGAGGAAAGGCAGCCCCAGAGAGAGCGTTTTCATGCCTCCGGCGCGCAGGCAACGTGGGGCTCTTGAGAGGCCCGACCCATAGTGCTGCCAGCAGGTCATCATTTCCCGAGTCAAGAAAGGCCTAGTCTCGGGAGCTCTCTCCTGCTGAGCAAGCGTGACGGAAGGGCTGTGAGGAGGGAGCCTTGATGTTCCCGGGCAGTGTGGGAGGCCTAGCTGTAAACGTGCAGCCAGCAGCAATGGCCCCTTAAAACTGACTTCGCAAATAGCACTTCCCAGCCCAAGGTGACTGTCAGCTTGAAGGCGGCCAAGCAGGCGGTCTTCCTTGGAGGGAGGAAAGGCAGGCCCAGAGATTGGGTTTTTAGGCCTCGCTCGCACAGCAAGTGTGGGGCTCTGCAGACGCCCATACAAGAGGCCTGCAAACAGGTCCTCACTTCCCGAGTCAAGAAAGGCCTACTTTCGCGAGCTCTCTCCTGCTGAGCAAGCGTGACGGAAGGGCTGTGTGGAGGGAGCGTTGATGTTCTGGGCAGTGTGGGAGTCCTAGGCTTACACGTGCACCAAGCGGCCATTGGCCCTGTAAACTGACTTCCGAACTAGCACTTCTCAGATCAATGTGACTGTCAGCTTGAAAGCGGCCGAGCAGGCTGTCTTACTTGGAGGGAGGAAAGGCAGCCCCAGATACTGTGTTTGTATGCCTCCCTCGCACAGCCAGTGTGGGGCTCGGCAGACGCGAGTACAAGAGGCCTGCAAACAGGTCCTCACTTCCCGAGCCAGGAAAGGCCTACTTTCGCGAGCTCTCTCCTGCTGAGCAAACGTGACGGAAGGGCTGTGTGGAGGGAGCCTTGATGTTCCCAGGCAGTGTGGGAAGCCTAGCTGTAAACGTGCAGCCAGCGGCCATGGCCCCTGCAAACTTTCTTCCCAGGTAGCACTTCCCAGCACAATGTGGCTGTCAGCTTGAAGGCGGCCGAGCAGCCTGTCTTCCTTGGAGGGAGGAAAGGCAGCCCCAAAGACTAGGTTTTTAGGCCTCGCTCGCACAGCAGGTGTTGGGCTCTGCAGATGCCAGTACAAGAGGCCTGCAAACAGGTCCTCACTTCCCGAGCCAAGAAAGGCCTAGTTTCGCGATCTCGCTCCTGCAGAGCTAACGTGAGGGAAGAGCTGTGTGGAGGGAACCTTGATGTTCTGGGCAGTGTGGGAGCCCTAGGCATACACGTGCACCCAGCGGCCATTGCCCCTGCAAACTGACTTCCCAGGTAGCACTTCCCAGCACAATGTGACTTTCAGCTTGAAGGCGGCAAAGCAGGCGGTGTTCCTTGGAGGGAGGAAAGGCAGACCCACAGACTGTGTTTTTAGGCCTCCCTCGCACAGCAAGTGTTGGGCTCTGCAGACGCCCGAACAAGAGGACTGCAAACAGGTCCTCACTTCCCGAGCCAAGAAAGGCCTAGTTTCGTGAGCTCTTTACTGCAGAGCTAACGTGAGGGAAGAGCTGTGTGGAGGGAACCTTGATGTTCTCGGCAGTGTGGGAGCACTAAGCATACACATGCACCCTGCGGCCATTGCCCCTGAAAACAGTCTTCCCAAATAGCACTTCCAAGCGCGATGTGACTTTCAGCCACAAGGCGGCCTGGTAGGCTCTCTTCCTTGGAGGGAGGAAAGGCAGCCCCAGAGAGAGCGTTTTCATGCCTCCGGCGCGCAGGCAACGTGGGGCTCTTGAGAGGCCCGACCCATAGTGCTGCCAGCAGGTCATCATTTCCCGAGTCAAGAAAGGCCTAGTCTCGGGAGCTCTCTCCTGCTGAGCAAGCGTGACGGAAGGGCTGTGAGGAGGGAGCCTTGATGTTCCCGGGCAGTGTGGGAGGCCTAGCTGTAAACGTGCAGCCAGCAGCAATGGCCCCTTAAAACTGACTTCGCAAATAGCACTTCCCAGCCCAAGGTGACTGTCAGCTTGAAGGCGGCCAAGCAGGCGGTCTTCCTTGGAGGGAGGAAAGGCAGGCCCAGAGATTGGGTTTTTAGGCCTCGCTCGCACAGCAAGTGTGGGGCTCTGCAGACGCCCATACAAGAGGCCTGCAAACAGGTCCTCACTTCCCGAGTCAAGAAAGGCCTACTTTCGCGAGCTCTCTCCTGCTGAGCAAGCGTGACGGAAGGGCTGTGTGGAGGGAGCGTTGATGTTCTGGGCAGTGTGGGAGTCCTAGGCTTACACGTGCACCAAGCGGCCATTGGCCCTGTAAACTGACTTCCGAACTAGCACTTCTCAGATCAATGTGACTGTCAGCTTGAAAGCGGCCGAGCAGGCTGTCTTACTTGGAGGGAGGAAAGGCAGCCCCAGATACTGTGTTTGTATGCCTCCCTCGCACAGCCAGTGTGGGGCTCGGCAGACGCGAGTACAAGAGGCCTGCAAACAGGTCCTCACTTCCCGAGCCAGGAAAGGCCTACTTTCGCGAGCTCTCTCCTGCTGAGCAAACGTGACGGAAGGGCTGTGTGGAGGGAGCCTTGATGTTCCCAGGCAGTGTGGGAAGCCTAGCTGTAAACGTGCAGCCAGCGGCCATGGCCCCTGCAAACTTTCTTCCCAGGTAGCACTTCCCAGCACAATGTGGCTGTCAGCTTGAAGGCGGCCGAGCAGCCTGTCTTCCTTGGAGGGAGGAAAGGCAGCCCCAAAGACTAGGTTTTTAGGCCTCGCTCGCACAGCAGGTGTTGGGCTCTGCAGATGCCAGTACAAGAGGCCTGCAAACAGGTCCTCACTTCCCGAGCCAAGAAAGGCCTAGTTTCGCGATCTCGCTCCTGCAGAGCTAACGTGAGGGAAGAGCTGTGTGGAGGGAACCTTGATGTTCTGGGCAGTGTGGGAGCCCTAGGCATACACGTGCACCCAGCGGCCATTGCCCCTGCAAACTGACTTCCCAGGTAGCACTTCCCAGCACAATGTGACTTTCAGCTTGAAGGCGGCAAAGCAGGCGGTGTTCCTTGGAGGGAGGAAAGGCAGACCCACAGACTGTGTTTTTAGGCCTCCCTCGCACAGCAAGTGTTGGGCTCTGCAGACGCCCGAACAAGAGGACTGCAAACAGGTCCTCATTTCCCGAGCCAAGAAAGGCCTAGTTTCGTGAGCTCTTTACTGCAGAGCTAACGTGAGGGAAGAGCTGTGTGGAGGGAACCTTGATGTTCTCGGCAGTGTGGGAGCACTAAGCATACACATGCACCCTGCGGCCATTGCCCCTGAAAACAGTCTTCCCAAATAGCACTTCCAAGCGCGATGTGACTTTCAGCCACAAGGCGGCCTGGTAGGCTCTCTTCCTTGGAGGGAGGAAAGGCAGCCCCAGAGAGAGCGTTTTCATGCCTCCGGCGCGCAGGCAACGTGGGGCTCTTGAGAGGCCCGACCCATAGTGCTGCCAGCAGGTCATCATTTCCCGAGTCAAGAAAGGCCTAGTCTCGCGAGCTCTCTCCTGCTGAGCAAGCGTGACGGAAGGGCTGTGAGGAGGGAGCCTTGATGTTCCCGGGCAGTGTGGGAGGCCTAGCTGTAAACGTGCAGCCAGCAGCAATGGCCCCTTAAAACTGACTTCGCAAATAGCACTTCCCAGCCCAAGGTGACTGTCAGCTTGAAGGCGGCCAAGCAGGCGGTCTTCCATGGAGGGAGGAAAGGCAGGCCCAGAGATTGGGTTTTTAGGCCTCGCTCGCACAGCAAGTGTGGGGCTCTGCAGACGCCCATACAAGAGGCCTGCAAACAGGTCCTCACTTCCCGAGTCAAGAAAGGCCTACTTTCGCGAGCTCTCTCCTGCTGAGCAAGCGTGACGGAAGGGCTGTGTGGAGGGAGCGTTGATGTTCTGGGCAGTGTGGGAGTCCTAGGCTTACACGTGCACCAAGCGGCCATTGGCCCTGTAAACTGACTTCCGAACTAGCACTTCTCAGATCAATGTGACTGTCAGCTTGAAAGCGGCCGAGCAGGCTGGGAGGAAAGGCAGCCCCAGATACTGTGTTTGTATGCCTCCCTCGCACAGCCAGTGTGGGGCTCGGCAGACGCGAGTACAAGAGGCCTGCAAACAGGTCCTCACTTCCCGAGCCAGGAAAGGCCTACTTTCGCGAGCTCTCTCCTGCTGAGCAAACGTGACGGAAGGGCTGTGTGGAGGGAGCCTTGATGTTCCCAGGCAGTGTGGGAAGCCTAGCTGTAAACGTGCAGCCAGCGGCCATGGCCCCTGCAAACTTTCTTCCGAGGTAGCACTTCCCAGCACAATGTGGCTGTCAGCTTGAAGGCGGCCGAGCAGCCTGTCTTCCTTGGAGGGAGGAAAGGCAGCCCCAAAGACTAGGTTTTTAGGCCTCGCTCGCACAGCAGGTGTTGGGCTCTGCAGATGCCAGTACAAGAGGCCTGCAAACAGGTCCTCACTTCCCGAGCCAAGAAAGGCCTAGTTTCGCGATCTCGCTCCTGCAGAGCTAACGTGAGGGAAGAGCTGTGTGGAGGGAACCTTGACGTTCTGGGCAGTGTGGGAGCCCTAGGCATACACGTGCACCCAGCGGCCATTGCCCCTGCAAACTGACTTCCCAGGTAGCACTTCCCAGCACAATGTGACTTTCAGCTTGAAGGCGGCAAAGCAGGCGGTGTTCCTTGGAGGGAGGAAAGGCAGACCCACAGACTGTGTTTTTAGGCCTCCCTCGCACAGCAAGTGTTGGGCTCTGCAGACGCCCGAACAAGAGGACTGCAAACAGGTCCTCACTTCCCGAGCCAAGAAAGGCCTAGTTTCGTGAGCTCTTTACTGCAGAGCTAACGTGAGGGAAGAGCTGTGTGGAGGGAACCTTGATGTTCTCAGCAGTGTGGGAGCACTAAGCATACACATGCACCCTGCGGCCATTGCCCCTGAAAACAGTCTTCCCAAATAGCACTTCCAAGCGCGATGTGACTTTCAGCCACAAGGCGGCCTGGTAGGCTCTCTTCCTTGGAGGGAGGAAAGGCAGCCCCAGAGAGAGCGTTTTCATGCCTCCGGCGCGCAGGCAACGTGGGGCTCTTGAGAGGCCCGACCCATAGTGCTGCCAGCAGGTCATCATTTCCCGAGTCAAGAAAGGCCTAGTCTCGGGAGCTCTCTCCTGCTGAGCAAGCGTGACGGAAGGGCTGTGAGGAGGGAGCCTTGATGTTCCCGGGCAGTGTGGGAGGCCTAGCTGTAAACGTGCAGCCAGCAGCAATGGCCCCTTAAAACTGACTTCGCAAATAGCACTTCCCAGCCCAAGGTGACTGTCAGCTTGAAGGCGGCCAAGCAGGCGGTCTTCCTTGGAGGGAGGAAAGGCAGGCCCAGAGATTGGGTTTTTAGGCCTCGCTCGCACAGCAAGTGTGGGGCTCTGCAGACGCCCATACAAGAGGCCTGCAAACAGGTCCTCACTTCCCGAGTCAAGAAAGGCCTACTTTCGCGAGCTCTCTCCTGCTGAGCAAGCGTGACGGAAGGGCTGTGTGGAGGGAGCGTTGATGTTCTGGGCAGTGTGGGAGTCCTAGGCTTACACGTGCACCAAGCGGCCATTGGCCCTGTAGACTGACTTCCGAACTAGCACTTCTCAGATCAATGTGACTGTCAGCTTGAAAGCGGCCGAGCAGGCTGTCTTACTTGGAGGGAGGAAAGGCAGCCCCAGATACTGTGTTTGTATGCCTCCCTCGCACAGCCAGTGTGGGGCTCGGCAGACGCGAGTACAAGAGGCCTGCAAACAGGTCCTCACTTCCCGAGCCAGGAAAGGCCTACTTTCGCGAGCTCTCTCCTGCTGAGCAAACGTGACGGAAGGGCTGTGTGGAGGGAGCCTTGATGTTCCCAGGCAGTGTGGGAAGCCTAGCTGTAAACGTGCAGCCAGCGGCCATGGCCCCTGCAAACTTTCTTCCCAGGTAGCACTTCCCAGCACAATGTGGCTGTCAGCTTGAAGGCGGCCGAGCAGCCTGTCTTCCTTGGAGGGAGGAAAGGCAGCCCCAAAGACTAGGTTTTTAGGCCTCGCTCGCACAGCAGGTGTTGGGCTCTGCAGATGCCAGTACAAGAGGCCTGCAAACAGGTCCTCACTTCCCGAGCCAAGAAAGGCCTAGTTTCGCGATCTCGCTCCTGCAGAGCTAACGTGAGGGAAGAGCTGTGTGGAGGGAACCTTGATGTTCTGGGCAGTGTGGGAGCCCTAGGCATACACGTGCACCCAGCGGCCATTGCCCCTGCAAACTGACTTCCCAGGTAGCACTTCCCAGCACAATGTGACTTTCAGCTTGAAGGCGGCAAAGCAGGCGGTGTTCCTTGGAGGGAGGAAAGGCAGACCCACAGACTGTGTTTTTAGGCCTCCCTCGCACAGCAAGTGTTGGGCTCTGCAGACGCCCGAACAAGAGGACTGCAAACAGGTCCTCACTTCCCGAGCCAAGAAAGGCCTAGTTTCGTGAGCTCTTTACTGCAGAGCTAACGTGAGGGAAGAGCTGTGTGGAGGGAACCTTGATGTTCTCGGCAGTGTGGGAGCACTAAGCATACACATGCACCCTGCGGCCATTGCCCCTGAAAACAGTCTTCCCAAATAGCACTTCCAAGCGCGATGTGACTTTCAGCCACAAGGCGGCCTGGTAGGCTCTCTTCCTTGGAGGGAGGAAAGGCAGCCCCAGAGAGAGCGTTTTCATGCCTCCGGCGCGCAGGCAACGTGGGGCTCTTGAGAGGCCCGACCCATAGTGCTGCCAGCAGGTCATCATTTCCCGAGTCAAGAAAGGCCTAGTCTCGGGAGCTCTCTCCTGCTGAGCAAGCGTGACGGAAGGGCTGTGAGGAGGGAGCCTTGATGTTCCCGGGCAGTGTGGGAGGCCTAGCTGTAAACGTGCAGCCAGCAGCAATGGCCCCTTAAAACTGACTTCGCAAATAGCACTTCCCAGCCCAAGGTGACTGTCAGCTTGAAGGCGGCCAAGCAGGCGGTCTTCCTTGGAGGGAGGAAAGGCAGGCCCAGAGATTGGGTTTTTAGGCCTCGCTCGCACAGCAAGTGTGGGGCTCTGCAGACGCCCATACAAGAGGCCTGCAAACAGGTCCTCACTTCCCGAGTCAAGAAAGGCCTACTTTCGCGAGCTCTCTCCTGCTGAGCAAGCGTGACGGAAGGGCTGTGTGGAGGGAGCATTGATGTTCTGGGCAGTGTGGGAGTCCTAGGCTTACACGTGCACCAAGCGGCCATTGGCCCTGTAAACTGACTTCCGAACTAGCACTTCTCAGATCAATGTGACTGTCAGCTTGAAAGCGGCCGAGCAGGCTGTCTTACTTGGAGGGAGGAAAGGCAGCCCCAGATACTGTGTTTGTATGCCTCCCTCGCACAGCCAGTGTGGGGCTCGGCAGACGCGAGTACAAGAGGCCTGCAAACAGGTCCTCACTTCCCGAGCCAGGAAAGGCCTACTTTCGCGAGCTCTCTCCTGCTGAGCAAACGTGACGGAAGGGCTGTGTGGAGGGAGCCTTGATGTTCCCAGGCAGTGTGGGAAGCCTAGCTGTAAACGTGCAGCCAGCGGCCATGGCCCCTGCAAACTTTCTTCCCAGGTAGCACTTCCCAGCACAATGTGGCTGTCAGCTTGAAGGCGGCCGAGCAGCCTGTCTTCCTTGGAGGGAGGAAAGGCAGCCCCAAAGACTAGGTTTTTAGGCCTCGCTCGCACAGCAGGTGTTGGGCTCTGCAGATGCCAGTACAAGAGGCCTGCAAACAGGTCCTCACTTCCCGAGCCAAGAAAGGCCTAGTTTCGCGATCTCGCTCCTGCAGAGCTAACGTGAGGGAAGAGCTGTGTGGAGGGAACCTTGATGTTCTGGGCAGTGTGGGAGCCCTAGGCATACACGTGCACCCAGCGGCCATTGCCCCTGCAAACTGACTTCCCAGGTAGCACTTCCCAGCACAATGTGACTTTCAGCTTGAAGGCGGCAAAGCAGGCGGTGTTCCTTGGAGGGAGGAAAGGCAGACCCACAGACTGTGTTTTTAGGCCTCCCTCGCACAGCAAGTGTTGGGCTCTGCAGACGCCCGAACAAGAGGACTGCAAACAGGTCCTCACTTCCCGAGCCAAGAAAGGCCTAGTTTCGTGAGCTCTTTACTGCAGAGCTAACGTGAGGGAAGAGCTGTGTGGAGGGAACCTTGATGTTCTCGGCAGTGTGGGAGCACTAAGCATACACATGCACCCTGCGGCCATTGCCCCTGAAAACAGTCTTCCCAAATAGCACTTCCAAGCGCGATGTGACTTTCAGCCACAAGGCGGCCTGGTAGGCTCTCTTCCTTGGAGGGAGGAAAGGCAGCCCCAGAGAGAGCGTTTTCATGCCTCCGGCGCGCAGGCAACGTGGGGCTCTTGAGAGGCCCGACCCATAGTGCTGCCAGCAGGTCATCATTTCCCGAGTCAAGAAAGGCCTAGTCTCGGGAGCTCTCTCCTGCTGAGCAAGCGTGACGGAAGGGCTGTGAGGAGGGAGCCTTGATGTTCCCGGGCAGTGTGGGAGGCCTAGCTGTAAACGTGCAGCCAGCAGCAATGGCCCCTTAAAACTGACTTCGCAAATAGCACTTCCCAGCCCAAGGTGACTGTCAGCTTGAAGGCGGCCAAGCAGGCGGTCTTCCTTGGAGGGAGGAAAGGCAGGCCCAGAGATTGGGTTTTTAGGCCTCGCTCGCACAGCAAGTGTGGGGCTCTGCAGACGCCCATACAAGAGGCCTGCAAACAGGTCCTCACTTCCCGAGTCAAGAAAGGCCTACTTTCGCGAGCTCTCTCCTGCTGAGCAAGCGTGACGGAAGGGCTGTGTGGAGGGAGCGTTGATGTTCTGGGCAGTGTGGGAGTCCTAGGCTTACACGTGCACCAAGCGGCCATTGGCCCTGTAAACTGACTTCCGAACTAGCACTTCTCAGATCAATGTGACTGTCAGCTTGAAAGCGGCCGAGCAGGCTGTCTTACTTGGAGGGAGGAAAGGCAGCCCCAGATACTGTGTTTGTATGCCTCCCTCGCACAGCCAGTGTGGGGCTCGGCAGACGCGAGTACAAGAGGCCTGCAAACAGGTCCTCACTTCCCGAGCCAGGAAAGGCCTACTTTCGCGAGCTCTCTCCTGCTGAGCAAACGTGACGGAAGGGCTGTGTGGAGGGAGCCTTGATGTTCCCAGGCAGTGTGGGAAGCCTAGCTGTAAACGTGCAGCCAGCGGCCATGGCCCCTGCAAACTTTCTTCCCAGGTAGCACTTCCCAGCACAATGTGGCTGTCAGCTTGAAGGCGGCCGAGCAGCCTGTCTTCCTTGGAGGGAGGAAAGGCAGCCCCAAAGACTAGGTTTTTAGGCCTCGCTCGCACAGCAGGTGTTGGGCTCTGCAGATGCCAGTACAAGAGGCCTGCAAACAGGTCCTCACTTCCCGAGCCAAGAAAGGCCTAGTTTCGCGATCTCGCTCCTGCAGAGCTAACGTGAGGGAAGAGCTGTGTGGAGGGAACCTTGATGTTCTGGGCAGTGTGGGAGCCCTAGGCATACACGTGCACCCAGCGGCCATTGCCCCTGCAAACTGACTTCCCAGGTAGCACTTCCCAGCACAATGTGACTTTCAGCTTGAAGGCGGCAAAGCAGGCGGTGTTCCTTGGAGGGAGGAAAGGCAGACCCACAGACTGTGTTTTTAGGCCTCCCTCGCACAGCAAGTGTTGGGCTCTGCAGACGCCCGAACAAGAGGACTGCAAACAGGTCCTCACTTCCCGAGCCAAGAAAGGCCTAGTTTCGTGAGCTCTTTACTGCAGAGCTAACGTGAGGGAAGAGCTGTGTGGAGGGAACCTTGATGTTCTCGGCAGTGTGGGAGCACTAAGCATACACATGCACCCTGCGGCCATTGCCCCTGAAAACAGTCTTCCCAAATAGCACTTCCAAGCGCGATGTGACTTTCAGCCACAAGGCGGCCTGGTAGGCTCTCTTCCTTGGAGGGAGGAAAGGCAGCCCCAGAGAGAGCGTTTTCATGCCTCCGGCGCGCAGGCAACGTGGGGCTCTTGAGAGGCCCGACCCATAGTGCTGCCAGCAGGTCATCATTTCCCGAGTCAAGAAAGGCCTAGTCTCGGGAGCTCTCTCCTGCTGAGCAAGCGTGACGGAAGGGCTGTGAGGAGGGAGCCTTGATGTTCCCGGGCAGTGTGGGAGGCCTAGCTGTAAACGTGCAGCCAGCAGCAATGGCCCCTTAAAACTGACTTCGCAAATAGCACTTCCCAGCCCAAGGTGACTGTCAGCTTGAAGGCGGCCAAGCAGGCGGTCTTCCATGGAGGGAGGAAAGGCAGGCCCAGAGATTGGGTTTTTAGGCCTCGCTCGCACAGCAAGTGTGGGGCTCTGCAGACGCCCATACAAGAGGCCTGCAAACAGGTCCTCACTTCCCGAGTCAAGAAAGGCCTACTTTCGCGAGCTCTCTCCTGCTGAGCAAGCGTGACGGAAGGGCTGTGTGGAGGGAGCGTTGATGTTCTGGGCAGTGTGGGAGTCCTAGGCTTACACGTGCACCAAGCGGCCATTGGCCCTGTAGACTGACTTCCGAACTAGCACTTCTCAGATCAATGTGACTGTCAGCTTGAAAGCGGCCGAGCAGGCTGTCTTACTTGGAGGGAGGAAAGGCAGCCCCAGATACTGTGTTTGTATGCCTCCCTCGCACAGCCAGTGTGGGGCTCGGCAGACGCGAGTACAAGAGGCCTGCAAACAGGTCCTCACTTCCCGAGCCAGGAAAGGCCTACTTTCGCGAGCTCTCTCCTGCTGAGCAAACGTGACGGAAGGGCTGTGTGGAGGGAGCCTTGATGTTCCCAGGCAGTGTGGGAAGCCTAGCTGTAAACGTGCAGCCAGCGGCCATGGCCCCTGCAAACTTTCTTCCCAGGTAGCACTTCCCAGCACAATGTGGCTGTCAGCTTGAAGGCGGCCGAGCAGCCTGTCTTCCTTGGAGGGAGGAAAGGCAGCCCCAAAGACTAGGTTTTTAGGCCTCGCTCGCACAGCAGGTGTTGGGCTCTGCAGATGCCAGTACAAGAGGCCTGCAAACAGGTCCTCACTTCCCGAGCCAAGAAAGGCCTAGTTTCGCGATCTCGCTCCTGCAGAGCTAACGTGAGGGAAGAGCTGTGTGGAGGGAACCTTGATGTTCTGGGCAGTGTGGGAGCCCTAGGCATACACGTGCACCCAGCGGCCATTGCCCCTGCAAACTGACTTCCCAGGTAGCACTTCCCAGCACAATGTGACTTTCAGCTTGAAGGCGGCAAAGCAGGCGGTGTTCCTTGGAGGGAGGAAAGGCAGACCCACAGACTGTGTTTTTAGGCCTCCCTCGCACAGCAAGTGTTGGGCTCTGCAGACGCCCGAACAAGAGGACTGCAAACAGGTCCTCACTTCCCGAGCCAAGAAAGGCCTAGTTTCGTGAGCTCTTTACTGCAGAGCTAACGTGAGGGAAGAGCTGTGTGGAGGGAACCTTGATGTTCTCGGCAGTGTGGGAGCACTAAGCATACACATGCACCCTGCGGCCATTGCCCCTGAAAACAGTCTTCCCAAATAGCACTTCCAAGCGCGATGTGACTTTCAGCCACAAGGCGGCCTGGTAGGCTCTCTTCCTTGGAGGGAGGAAAGGCAGCCCCAGAGAGAGCGTTTTCATGCCTCCGGCGCGCAGGCAACGTGGGGCTCTTGAGAGGCCCGACCCATAGTGCTGCCAGCAGGTCATCATTTCCCGAGTCAAGAAAGGCCTAGTCTCGGGAGCTCTCTCCTGCTGAGCAAGCGTGACGGAAGGGCTGTGAGGAGGGAGCCTTGATGTTCCCGGGCAGTGTGGGAGGCCTAGCTGTAAACGTGCAGCCAGCAGCAATGGCCCCTTAAAACTGACTTCGCAAATAGCACTTCCCAGCCCAAGGTGACTGTCAGCTTGAAGGCGGCCAAGCAGGCGGTCTTCCTTGGAGGGAGGAAAGGCAGGCCCAGAGATTGGGTTTTTAGGCCTCGCTCGCACAGCAAGTGTGGGGCTCTGCAGACGCCCATACAAGAGGCCTGCAAACAGGTCCTCACTTCCCGAGTCAAGAAAGGCCTACTTTCGCGAGCTCTCTCCTGCTGAGCAAGCGTGACGGAAGGGCTGTGTGGAGGGAGCGTTGATGTTCTGGGCAGTGTGGGAGTCCTAGGCTTACACGTGCACCAAGCGGCCATTGGCCCTGTAGACTGACTTCCGAACTAGCACTTCTCAGATCAATGTGACTGTCAGCTTGAAAGCGGCCGAGCAGGCTGTCTTACTTGGAGGGAGGAAAGGCAGCCCCAGATACTGTGTTTGTATGCCTCCCTCGCACAGCCAGTGTGGGGCTCGGCAGACGCGAGTACAAGAGGCCTGCAAACAGGTCCTCACTTCCCGAGCCAGGAAAGGCCTACTTTCGCGAGCTCTCTCCTGCTGAGCAAACGTGACGGAAGGGCTGTGTGGAGGGAGCCTTGATGTTCCCAGGCAGTGTGGGAAGCCTAGCTGTAAACGTGCAGCCAGCGGCCATGGCCCCTGCAAACTTTCTTCCCAGGTAGCACTTCCCAGCACAATGTGGCTGTCAGCTTGAAGGCGGCCGAGCAGCCTGTCTTCCTTGGAGGGAGGAAAGGCAGCCCCAAAGACTAGGTTTTTAGGCCTCGCTCGCACAGCAGGTGTTGGGCTCTGCAGATGCCAGTACAAGAGGCCTGCAAACAGGTCCTCACTTCCCGAGCCAAGAAAGGCCTAGTTTCGCGATCTCGCTCCTGCAGAGCTAACGTGAGGGAAGAGCTGTGTGGAGGGAACCTTGATGTTCTGGGCAGTGTGGGAGCCCTAGGCATACCCGTGCACCCAGCGGCCATTGCCCCTGCAAACTGACTTCCCAGGTAGCACTTCCCAGCACAATGTGACTTTCAGCTTGAAGGCGGCAAAGCAGGCGGTGTTCCTTGGAGGGAGGAAAGGCAGACCCACAGACTGTGTTTTTAGGCCTCCCTCGCACAGCAAGTGTTGGGCTCTGCAGACGCCCGAACAAGAGGACTGCAAACAGGTCCTCACTTCCCGAGCCAAGAAAGGCCTAGTTTCGTGAGCTCTTTACTGCAGAGCTAACGTGAGGGAAGAGCTGTGTGGAGGGAACCTTGATGTTCTCGGCAGTGTGGGAGCACTAAGCATACACATGCACCCTGCGGCCATTGCCCCTGAAAACAGTCTTCCCAAATAGCACTTCCAAGCGCGATGTGACTTTCAGCCACAAGGCGGCCTGGTAGGCTCTCTTCCTTGGAGGGAGGAAAGGCAGCCCCAGAGAGAGCGTTTTCATGCCTCCGGCGCGCAGGCAACGTGGGGCTCTTGAGAGGCCCGACCCATAGTGCTGCCAGCAGGTCATCATTTCCCGAGTCAAGAAAGGCCTAGTCTCGGGAGCTCTCTCCTGCTGAGCAAGCGTGACGGAAGGGCTGTGAGGAGGGAGCCTTGATGTTCCCGGGCAGTGTGGGAGGCCTAGCTGTAAACGTGCAGCCAGCAGCAATGGCCCCTTAAAACTGACTTCGCAAATAGCACTTCCCAGCCCAAGGTGACTGTCAGCTTGAAGGCGGCCAAGCAGGCGGTCTTCCTTGGAGGGAGGAAAGGCAGGCCCAGAGATTGGGTTTTTAGGCCTCGCTCGCACAGCAAGTGTGGGGCTCTGCAGACGCCCATACAAGAGGCCTGCAAACAGGTCCTCACTTCCCGAGTCAAGAAAGGCCTACTTTCGCGAGCTCTCTCCTGCTGAGCAAGCGTGACGGAAGGGCTGTGTGGAGGGAGCGTTGATGTTCTGGGCAGTGTGGGAGTCCTAGGCTTACACGTGCACCAAGCGGCCATTGGCCCTGTAAACTGACTTCCGAACTAGCACTTCTCAGATCAATGTGACTGTCAGCTTGAAAGCGGCCGAGCAGGCTGTCTTACTTGGAGGGAGGAAAGGCAGCCCCAGATACTGTGTTTGTATGCCTCCCTCGCACAGCCAGTGTGGGGCTCGGCAGACGCGAGTACAAGAGGCCTGCAAACAGGTCCTCACTTCCCGAGCCAGGAAAGGCCTACTTTCGCGAGCTCTCTCCTGCTGAGCAAACGTGACGGAAGGGCTGTGTGGAGGGAGCCTTGATGTTCCCAGGCAGTGTGGGAAGCCTAGCTGTAAACGTGCAGCCAGCGGCCATGGCCCCTGCAAACTTTCTTCCCAGGTAGCACTTCCCAGCACAATGTGGCTGTCAGCTTGAAGGCGGCCGAGCAGCCTGTCTTCCTTGGAGGGAGGAAAGGCAGCCCCAAAGACTAGGTTTTTAGGCCTCGCTCGCACAGCAGGTGTTGGGCTCTGCAGATGCCAGTACAAGAGGCCTGCAAACAGGTCCTCACTTCCCGAGCCAAGAAAGGCCTAGTTTCGCGATCTCGCTCCTGCAGAGCTAACGTGAGGGAAGAGCTGTGTGGAGGGAACCTTGATGTTCTGGGCAGTGTGGGAGCCCTAGGCATACACGTGCACCCAGCGGCCATTGCCCCTGCAAACTGACTTCCCAGGTAGCACTTCCCAGCACAATGTGACTTTCAGCTTGAAGGCGGCAAAGCAGGCGGTGTTCCTTGGAGGGAGGAAAGGCAGACCCACAGACTGTGTTTTTAGGCCTCCCTCGCACAGCAAGTGTTGGGCTCTGCAGACGCCCGAACAAGAGGACTGCAAACAGGTCCTCACTTCCCGAGCCAAGAAAGGCCTAGTTTCGTGAGCTCTTTACTGCAGAGCTAACGTGAGGGAAGAGCTGTGTGGAGGGAACCTTGATGTTCTCGGCAGTGTGGGAGCACTAAGCATACACATGCACCCTGCGGCCATTGCCCCTGAAAACAGTCTTCCCAAATAGCACTTCCAAGCGCGATGTGACTTTCAGCCACAAGGCGGCCTGGTAGGCTCTCTTCCTTGGAGGGAGGAAAGGCAGCCCCAGAGAGAGCGTTTTCATGCCTCCGGCGCGCAGGCAACGTGGGGCTCTTGAGAGGCCCGACCCATAGTGCTGCCAGCAGGTCATCATTTCCCGAGTCAAGAAAGGCCTAGTCTCGCGAGCTCTCTCCTGCTGAGCAAGCGTGACGGAAGGGCTGTGAGGAGGGAGCCTTGATGTTCCCGGGCAGTGTGGGAGGCCTAGCTGTAAACGTGCAGCCAGCAGCAATGGCCCCTTAAAACTGACTTCGCAAATAGCACTTCCCAGCCCAAGGTGACTGTCAGCTTGAAGGCGGCCAAGCAGGCGGTCTTCCATGGAGGGAGGAAAGGCAGGCCCAGAGATTGGGTTTTTAGGCCTCGCTCGCACAGCAAGTGTGGGGCTCTGCAGACGCCCATACAAGAGGCCTGCAAACAGGTCCTCACTTCCCGAGTCAAGAAAGGCCTACTTTCGCGAGCTCTCTCCTGCTGAGCAAGCGTGACGGAAGGGCTGTGTGGAGGGAGCGTTGATGTTCTGGGCAGTGTGGGAGTCCTAGGCTTACACGTGCACCAAGCGGCCATTGGCCCTGTAAACTGACTTCCGAACTAGCACTTCTCAGATCAATGTGACTGTCAGCTTGAAAGCGGCCGAGCAGGCTGGGAGGAAAGGCAGCCCCAGATACTGTGTTTGTATGCCTCCCTCGCACAGCCAGTGTGGGGCTCGGCAGACGCGAGTACAAGAGGCCTGCAAACAGGTCCTCACTTCCCGAGCCAGGAAAGGCCTACTTTCGCGAGCTCTCTCCTGCTGAGCAAACGTGACGGAAGGGCTGTGTGGAGGGAGCCTTGATGTTCCCAGGCAGTGTGGGAAGCCTAGCTGTAAACGTGCAGCCAGCGGCCATGGCCCCTGCAAACTTTCTTCCGAGGTAGCACTTCCCAGCACAATGTGGCTGTCAGCTTGAAGGCGGCCGAGCAGCCTGTCTTCCTTGGAGGGAGGAAAGGCAGCCCCAAAGACTAGGTTTTTAGGCCTCGCTCGCACAGCAGGTGTTGGGCTCTGCAGATGCCAGTACAAGAGGCCTGCAAACAGGTCCTCACTTCCCGAGCCAAGAAAGGCCTAGTTTCGCGATCTCGCTCCTGCAGAGCTAACGTGAGGGAAGAGCTGTGTGGAGGGAACCTTGACGTTCTGGGCAGTGTGGGAGCCCTAGGCATACACGTGCACCCAGCGGCCATTGCCCCTGCAAACTGACTTCCCAGGTAGCACTTCCCAGCACAATGTGACTTTCAGCTTGAAGGCGGCAAAGCAGGCGGTGTTCCTTGGAGGGAGGAAAGGCAGACCCACAGACTGTGTTTTTAGGCCTCCCTCGCACAGCAAGTGTTGGGCTCTGCAGACGCCCGAACAAGAGGACTGCAAACAGGTCCTCACTTCCCGAGCCAAGAAAGGCCTAGTTTCGTGAGCTCTTTACTGCAGAGCTAACGTGAGGGAAGAGCTGTGTGGAGGGAACCTTGATGTTCTCGGCAGTGTGGGAGCACTAAGCATACACATGCACCCTGCGGCCATTGCCCCTGAAAACAGTCTTCCCAAATAGCACTTCCAAGCGCGATGTGACTTTCAGCCACAAGGCGGCCTGGTAGGCTCTCTTCCTTGGAGGGAGGAAAGGCAGCCCCAGAGAGAGCGTTTTCATGCCTCCGGCGCGCAGGCAACGTGGGGCTCTTGAGAGGCCCGACCCATAGTGCTGCCAGCAGGTCATCATTTCCCGAGTCAAGAAAGGCCTAGTCTCGGGAGCTCTCTCCTGCTGAGCAAGCGTGACGGAAGGGCTGTGAGGAGGGAGCCTTGATGTTCCCGGGCAGTGTGGGAGGCCTAGCTGTAAACGTGCAGCCAGCAGCAATGGCCCCTTAAAACTGACTTCGCAAATAGCACTTCCCAGCCCAAGGTGACTGTCAGCTTGAAGGCGGCCAAGCAGGCGGTCTTCCTTGGAGGGAGGAAAGGCAGGCCCAGAGATTGGGTTTTTAGGCCTCGCTCGCACAGCAAGTGTGGGGCTCTGCAGACGCCCATACAAGAGGCCTGCAAACAGGTCCTCACTTCCCGAGTCAAGAAAGGCCTACTTTCGCGAGCTCTCTCCTGCTGAGCAAGCGTGACGGAAGGGCTGTGTGGAGGGAGCGTTGATGTTCTGGGCAGTGTGGGAGTCCTAGGCTTACACGTGCACCAAGCGGCCATTGGCCCTGTAGACTGACTTCCGAACTAGCACTTCTCAGATCAATGTGACTGTCAGCTTGAAAGCGGCCGAGCAGGCTGTCTTACTTGGAGGGAGGAAAGGCAGCCCCAGATACTGTGTTTGTATGCCTCCCTCGCACAGCCAGTGTGGGGCTCGGCAGACGCGAGTACAAGAGGCCTGCAAACAGGTCCTCACTTCCCGAGCCAGGAAAGGCCTACTTTCGCGAGCTCTCTCCTGCTGAGCAAACGTGACGGAAGGGCTGTGTGGAGGGAGCCTTGATGTTCCCAGGCAGTGTGGGAAGCCTAGCTGTAAACGTGCAGCCAGCGGCCATGGCCCCTGCAAACTTTCTTCCCAGGTAGCACTTCCCAGCACAATGTGGCTGTCAGCTTGAAGGCGGCCGAGCAGCCTGTCTTCCTTGGAGGGAGGAAAGGCAGCCCCAAAGACTAGGTTTTTAGGCCTCGCTCGCACAGCAGGTGTTGGGCTCTGCAGATGCCAGTACAAGAGGCCTGCAAACAGGTCCTCACTTCCCGAGCCAAGAAAGGCCTAGTTTCGCGATCTCGCTCCTGCAGAGCTAACGTGAGGGAAGAGCTGTGTGGAGGGAACCTTGATGTTCTGGGCAGTGTGGGAGCCCTAGGCATACACGTGCACCCAGCGGCCATTGCCCCTGCAAACTGACTTCCCAGGTAGCACTTCCCAGCACAATGTGACTTTCAGCTTGAAGGCGGCAAAGCAGGCGGTGTTCCTTGGAGGGAGGAAAGGCAGACCCACAGACTGTGTTTTTAGGCCTCCCTCGCACAGCAAGTGTTGGGCTCTGCAGACGCCCGAACAAGAGGACTGCAAACAGGTCCTCACTTCCCGAGCCAAGAAAGGCCTAGTTTCGTGAGCTCTTTACTGCAGAGCTAACGTGAGGGAAGAGCTGTGTGGAGGGAACCTTGATGTTCTCGGCAGTGTGGGAGCACTAAGCATACACATGCACCCTGCGGCCATTGCCCCTGAAAACAGTCTTCCCAAATAGCACTTCCAAGCGCGATGTGACTTTCAGCCACAAGGCGGCCTGGTAGGCTCTCTTCCTTGGAGGGAGGAAAGGCAGCCCCAGAGAGAGCGTTTTCATGCCTCCGGCGCGCAGGCAACGTGGGGCTCTTGAGAGGCCCGACCCATAGTGCTGCCAGCAGGTCATCATTTCCCGAGTCAAGAAAGGCCTAGTCTCGGGAGCTCTCTCCTGCTGAGCAAGCGTGACGGAAGGGCTGTGAGGAGGGAGCCTTGATGTTCCCGGGCAGTGTGGGAGGCCTAGCTGTAAACGTGCAGCCAGCAGCAATGGCCCCTTAAAACTGACTTCGCAAATAGCACTTCCCAGCCCAAGGTGACTGTCAGCTTGAAGGCGGCCAAGCAGGCGGTCTTCCTTGGAGGGAGGAAAGGCAGGCCCAGAGATTGGGTTTTTAGGCCTCGCTCGCACAGCAAGTGTGGGGCTCTGCAGACGCCCATACAAGAGGCCTGCAAACAGGTCCTCACTTCCCGAGTCAAGAAAGGCCTACTTTCGCGAGCTCTCTCCTGCTGAGCAAGCGTGACGGAAGGGCTGTGTGGAGGGAGCGTTGATGTTCTGGGCAGTGTGGGAGTCCTAGGCTTACACGTGCACCAAGCGGCCATTGGCCCTGTAGACTGACTTCCGAACTAGCACTTCTCAGATCAATGTGACTGTCAGCTTGAAAGCGGCCGAGCAGGCTGTCTTACTTGGAGGGAGGAAAGGCAGCCCCAGATACTGTGTTTGTATGCCTCCCTCGCACAGCCAGTGTGGGGCTCGGCAGACGCGAGTACAAGAGGCCTGCAAACAGGTCCTCACTTCCCGAGCCAGGAAAGGCCTACTTTCGCGAGCTCTCTCCTGCTGAGCAAACGTGACGGAAGGGCTGTGTGGAGGGAGCCTTGATGTTCCCAGGCAGTGTGGGAAGCCTAGCTGTAAACGTGCAGCCAGCGGCCATGGCCCCTGCAAACTTTCTTCCCAGGTAGCACTTCCCAGCACAATGTGGCTGTCAGCTTGAAGGCGGCCGAGCAGCCTGTCTTCCTTGGAGGGAGGAAAGGCAGCCCCAAAGACTAGGTTTTTAGGCCTCGCTCGCACAGCAGGTGTTGGGCTCTGCAGATGCCAGTACAAGAGGCCTGCAAACAGGTCCTCACTTCCCGAGCCAAGAAAGGCCTAGTTTCGCGATCTCGCTCCTGCAGAGCTAACGTGAGGGAAGAGCTGTGTGGAGGGAACCTTGATGTTCTGGGCAGTGTGGGAGCCCTAGGCATACACGTGCACCCAGCGGCCATTGCCCCTGCAAACTGACTTCCCAGGTAGCACTTCCCAGCACAATGTGACTTTCAGCTTGAAGGCGGCAAAGCAGGCGGTGTTCCTTGGAGGGAGGAAAGGCAGACCCACAGACTGTGTTTTTAGGCCTCCCTCGCACAGCAAGTGTTGGGCTCTGCAGACGCCCGAACAAGAGGACTGCAAACAGGTCCTCACTTCCCGAGCCAAGAAAGGCCTAGTTTCGTGAGCTCTTTACTGCAGAGCTAACGTGAGGGAAGAGCTGTGTGGAGGGAACCTTGATGTTCTCGGCAGTGTGGGAGCACTAAGCATACACATGCACCCTGCGGCCATTGCCCCTGAAAACAGTCTTCCCAAATAGCACTTCCAAGCGCGATGTGACTTTCAGCCACAAGGCGGCCTGGTAGGCTCTCTTCCTTGGAGGGAGGAAAGGCAGCCCCAGAGAGAGCGTTTTCATGCCTCCGGCGCGCAGGCAACGTGGGGCTCTTGAGAGGCCCGACCCATAGTGCTGCCAGCAGGTCATCATTTCCCGAGTCAAGAAAGGCCTAGTCTCGGGAGCTCTCTCCTGCTGAGCAAGCGTGACGGAAGGGCTGTGAGGAGGGAGCCTTGATGTTCCCGGGCAGTGTGGGAGGCCTAGCTGTAAACGTGCAGCCAGCAGCAATGGCCCCTTAAAACTGACTTCGCAAATAGCACTTCCCAGCCCAAGGTGACTGTCAGCTTGAAGGCGGCCAAGCAGGCGGTCTTCCTTGGAGGGAGGAAAGGCAGGCCCAGAGATTGGGTTTTTAGGCCTCGCTCGCACAGCAAGTGTGGGGCTCTGCAGACGCCCATACAAGAGGCCTGCAAACAGGTCCTCACTTCCCGAGTCAAGAAAGGCCTACTTTCGCGAGCTCTCTCCTGCTGAGCAAGCGTGACGGAAGGGCTGTGTGGAGGGAGCGTTGATGTTCTGGGCAGTGTGGGAGTCCTAGGCTTACACGTGCACCAAGCGGCCATTGGCCCTGTAAACTGACTTCCGAACTAGCACTTCTCAGATCAATGTGACTGTCAGCTTGAAAGCGGCCGAGCAGGCTGTCTTATTGGAGGGAGGAAAGGCAGCCCCAGATACTGTGTTTGTATGCCTCCCTCGCACAGCCAGTGTGGGGCTCGGCAGACGCGAGTACAAGAGGCCTGCAAACAGGTCCTCACTTCCCGAGCCAGGAAAGGCCTACTTTCGCGAGCTCTCTCCTGCTGAGCAAACGTGACGGAAGGGCTGTGTGGAGGGAGCCTTGATGTTCCCAGGCAGTGTGGGAAGCCTAGCTGTAAACGTGCAGCCAGCGGCCATGGCCCCTGCAAACTTTCTTCCCAGGTAGCACTTCCCAGCACAATGTGGCTGTCAGCTTGAAGGCGGCCGAGCAGCCTGTCTTCCTTGGAGGGAGGAAAGGCAGCCCCAAAGACTAGGTTTTTAGGCCTCGCTCGCACAGCAGGTGTTGGGCTCTGCAGATGCCAGTACAAGAGGCCTGCAAACAGGTCCTCACTTCCCGAGCCAAGAAAGGCCTAGTTTCGCGATCTCGCTCCTGCAGAGCTAACGTGAGGGAAGAGCTGTGTGGAGGGAACCTTGATGTTCTGGGCAGTGTGGGAGCCCTAGGCATACACGTGCACCCAGCGGCCATTGCCCCTGCAAACTGACTTCCCAGGTAGCACTTCCCAGCACAATGTGACTTTCAGCTTGAAGGCGGCAAAGCAGGCGGTGTTCCTTGGAGGGAGGAAAGGCAGACCCACAGACTGTGTTTTTAGGCCTCCCTCGCACAGCAAGTGTTGGGCTCTGCAGACGCCCGAACAAGAGGACTGCAAACAGGTCCTCACTTCCCGAGCCAAGAAAGGCCTAGTTTCGTGAGCTCTTTACTGCAGAGCTAACGTGAGGGAAGAGCTGTGTGGAGGGAACCTTGATGTTCTCGGCAGTGTGGGAGCACTAAGCATACACATGCACCCTGCGGCCATTGCCCCTGAAAACAGTCTTCCCAAATAGCACTTCCAAGCGCGATGTGACTTTCAGCCACAAGGCGGCCTGGTAGGCTCTCTTCCTTGGAGGGAGGAAAGGCAGCCCCAGAGAGAGCGTTTTCATGCCTCCGGCGCGCAGGCAACGTGGGGCTCTTGAGAGGCCCGACCCATAGTGCTGCCAGCAGGTCATCATTTCCCGAGTCAAGAAAGGCCTAGTCTCGCGAGCTCTCTCCTGCTGAGCAAGCGTGACGGAAGGGCTGTGAGGAGGGAGCCTTGATGTTCCCGGGCAGTGTGGGAGGCCTAGCTGTAAACGTGCAGCCAGCAGCAATGGCCCCTTAAAACTGACTTCGCAAATAGCACTTCCCAGCCCAAGGTGACTGTCAGCTTGAAGGCGGCCAAGCAGGCGGTCTTCCATGGAGGGAGGAAAGGCAGGCCCAGAGATTGGGTTTTTAGGCCTCGCTCGCACAGCAAGTGTGGGGCTCTGCAGACGCCCATACAAGAGGCCTGCAAACAGGTCCTCACTTCCCGAGTCAAGAAAGGCCTACTTTCGCGAGCTCTCTCCTGCTGAGCAAGCGTGACGGAAGGGCTGTGTGGAGGGAGCGTTGATGTTCTGGGCAGTGTGGGAGTCCTAGGCTTACACGTGCACCAAGCGGCCATTGGCCCTGTAAACTGACTTCCGAACTAGCACTTCTCAGATCAATGTGACTGTCAGCTTGAAAGCGGCCGAGCAGGCTGTCTTACTTGGAGGGAGGAAAGGCAGCCCCAGATACTGTGTTTGTATGCCTCCCTCGCACAGCCAGTGTGGGGCTCGGCAGACGCGAGTACAAGAGGCCTGCAAACAGGTCCTCACTTCCCGAGCCAGGAAAGGCCTACTTTCGCGAGCTCTCTCCTGCTGAGCAAACGTGACGGAAGGGCTGTGTGGAGGGAGCCTTGATGTTCCCAGGCAGTGTGGGAAGCCTAGCTGTAAACGTGCAGCCAGCGGCCATGGCCCCTGCAAACTTTCTTCCGAGGTAGCACTTCCCAGCACAATGTGGCTGTCAGCTTGAAGGCGGCCGAGCAGCCTGTCTTCCTTGGAGGGAGGAAAGGCAGCCCCAAAGACTAGGTTTTTAGGCCTCGCTCGCACAGCAGGTGTTGGGCTCTGCAGATGCCAGTACAAGAGGCCTGCAAACAGGTCCTCACTTCCCGAGCCAAGAAAGGCCTAGTTTCGCGATCTCGCTCCTGCAGAGCTAACGTGAGGGAAGAGATGTGTGGAGGGAACCTTGACGTTCTGGGCAGTGTGGGAGCCCTAGGCATACACGTGCACCCAGCGGCCATTGCCCCTGCAAACTGACTTCCCAGGTAGCACTTCCCAGCACAATGTGACTTTCAGCTTGAAGGCGGCAAAGCAGGCGGTGTTCCTTGGAGGGAGGAAAGGCAGACCCACAGACTGTGTTTTTAGGCCTCCCTCGCACAGCAAGTGTTGGGCTCTGCAGACGCCCGAACAAGAGGACTGCAAACAGGTCCTCACTTCCCGAGCCAAGAAAGGCCTAGTTTCGTGAGCTCTTTACTGCAGAGCTAACGTGAGGGAAGAGCTGTGTGGAGGGAACCTTGATGTTCTCGGCAGTGTGGGAGCACTAAGCATACACATGCACCCTGCGGCCATTGCCCCTGAAAACAGTCTTCCCAAATAGCACTTCCAAGCGCGATGTGACTTTCAGCCACAAGGCGGCCTGGTAGGCTCTCTTCCTTGGAGGGAGGAAAGGCAGCCCCAGAGAGAGCGTTTTCATGCCTCCGGCGCGCAGGCAACGTGGGGCTCTTGAGAGGCCCGACCCATAGTGCTGCCAGCAGGTCATCATTTCCCGAGTCAAGAAAGGCCTAGTCTCGGGAGCTCTCTCCTGCTGAGCAAGCGTGACGGAAGGGCTGTGAGGAGGGAGCCTTGATGTTCCCGGGCAGTGTGGGAGGCCTAGCTGTAAACGTGCAGCCAGCAGCAATGGCCCCTTAAAACTGACTTCGCAAATAGCACTTCCCAGCCCAAGGTGACTGTCAGCTTGAAGGCGGCCAAGCAGGCGGTCTTCCTTGGAGGGAGGAAAGGCAGGCCCAGAGATTGGGTTTTTAGGCCTCGCTCGCACAGCAAGTGTGGGGCTCTGCAGACGCCCATACAAGAGGCCTGCAAACAGGTCCTCACTTCCCGAGTCAAGAAAGGCCTACTTTCGCGAGCTCTCTCCTGCTGAGCAAGCGTGACGGAAGGGCTGTGTGGAGGGAGCGTTGATGTTCTGGGCAGTGTGGGAGTCCTAGGCTTACACGTGCACCAAGCGGCCATTGGCCCTGTAGACTGACTTCCGAACTAGCACTTCTCAGATCAATGTGACTGTCAGCTTGAAAGCGGCCGAGCAGGCTGTCTTACTTGGAGGGAGGAAAGGCAGCCCCAGATACTGTGTTTGTATGCCTCCCTCGCACAGCCAGTGTGGGGCTCGGCAGACGCGAGTACAAGAGGCCTGCAAACAGGTCCTCACTTCCCGAGCCAGGAAAGGCCTACTTTCGCGAGCTCTCTCCTGCTGAGCAAACGTGACGGAAGGGCTGTGTGGAGGGAGCCTTGATGTTCCCAGGCAGTGTGGGAAGCCTAGCTGTAAACGTGCAGCCAGCGGCCATGGCCCCTGCAAACTTTCTTCCCAGGTAGCACTTCCCAGCACAATGTGGCTGTCAGCTTGAAGGCGGCCGAGCAGCCTGTCTTCCTTGGAGGGAGGAAAGGCAGCCCCAAAGACTAGGTTTTTAGGCCTCGCTCGCACAGCAGGTGTTGGGCTCTGCAGATGCCAGTACAAGAGGCCTGCAAACAGGTCCTCACTTCCCGAGCCAAGAAAGGCCTAGTTTCGCGATCTCGCTCCTGCAGAGCTAACGTGAGGGAAGAGCTGTGTGGAGGGAACCTTGATGTTCTGGGCAGTGTGGGAGCCCTAGGCATACACGTGCACCCAGCGGCCATTGCCCCTGCAAACTGACTTCCCAGGTAGCACTTCCCAGCACAATGTGACTTTCAGCTTGAAGGCGGCAAAGCAGGCGGTGTTCCTTGGAGGGAGGAAAGGCAGACCCACAGACTGTGTTTTTAGGCCTCCCTCGCACAGCAAGTGTTGGGCTCTGCAGACGCCCGAACAAGAGGACTGCAAACAGGTCCTCACTTCCCGAGCCAAGAAAGGCCTAGTTTCGTGAGCTCTTTACTGCAGAGCTAACGTGAGGGAAGAGCTGTGTGGAGGGAACCTTGATGTTCTCGGCAGTGTGGGAGCACTAAGCATACACATGCACCCTGCGGCCATTGCCCCTGAAAACAGTCTTCCCAAATAGCACTTCCAAGCGCGATGTGACTTTCAGCCACAAGGCGGCCTGGTAGGCTCTCTTCCTTGGAGGGAGGAAAGGCAGCCCCAGAGAGAGCGTTTTCATGCCTCCGGCGCGCAGGCAACGTGGGGCTCTTGAGAGGCCCGACCCATAGTGCTGCCAGCAGGTCATCATTTCCCGAGTCAAGAAAGGCCTAGTCTCGGGAGCTCTCTCCTGCTGAGCAAGCGTGACGGAAGGGCTGTGAGGAGGGAGCCTTGATGTTCCCGGGCAGTGTGGGAGGCCTAGCTGTAAACGTGCAGCCAGCAGCAATGGCCCCTTAAAACTGACTTCGCAAATAGCACTTCCCAGCCCAAGGTGACTGTCAGCTTGAAGGCGGCCAAGCAGGCGGTCTTCCTTGGAGGGAGGAAAGGCAGGCCCAGAGATTGGGTTTTTAGGCCTCGCTCGCACAGCAAGTGTGGGGCTCTGCAGACGCCCATACAAGAGGCCTGCAAACAGGTCCTCACTTCCCGAGTCAAGAAAGGCCTACTTTCGCGAGCTCTCTCCTGCTGAGCAAGCGTGACGGAAGGGCTGTGTGGAGGGAGCGTTGATGTTCTGGGCAGTGTGGGAGTCCTAGGCTTACACGTGCACCAAGCGGCCAATGGCCCTGTAGACTGACTTCCAAACTAGCACTTCTCAGATCAATGTGACTGTCAGCTTGAAAGCGGCCGAGCAGGCTGTCTTACTTGGAGGGAGGAAAGGCAGCCCCAGATACTGTGTTTGTATGCCTCCCTCGCACAGCCAGTGTGGGGCTCGGCAGACGCGAGTACAAGAGGCCTGCAAACAGGTCCTCACTTCCCGAGCCAGGAAAGGCCTACTTTCGCGAGCTCTCTCCTGCTGAGCAAACGTGACGGAAGGGCTGTGTGGAGGGAGCCTTGATGTTCCCAGGCAGTGTGGGAAGCCTAGCTGTAAACGTGCAGCCAGCGGCCATGGCCCCTGCAAACTTTCTTCCCAGGTAGCACTTCCCAGCACAATGTGGCTGTTAGCTTGAAGGCGGCCGAGCAGCCTGTCTTCCTTGGAGGGAGGAAAGGCAGCCCCAAAGACTAGGTTTTTAGGCCTCGCTCGCACAGCAGGTGTTGGGCTCTGCAGATGCCAGTACAAGAGGCCTGCAAACAGGTCCTCACTTCCCGAGCCAAGAAAGGCCTAGTTTCGCGATCTCGCTCCTGCAGAGCTAACGTGAGGGAAGAGCTGTGTGGAGGGAACCTTGATGTTCTGGGCAGTGTGGGAGCCCTAGGCATACCCGTGCACCCAGCGGCCATTGCCCCTGCAAACTGACTTCCCAGGTAGCACTTCCCAGCACAATGTGACTTTCAGCTTGAAGGTGGCAAAGCAGGCGGTGTTCCTTGGAGGGAGGAAAGGCAGACCCACAGACTGTGTTTTTAGGCCTCCCTCGCACAGCAAGTGTTGGGCTCTGCAGACGCCCGAACAAGAGGACTGCAAACAGGTCCTCACTTCCCGAGCCAAGAAAGGCCTAGTTTCGTGAGCTCTTTACTGCAGAGCTAACGTGAGGGAAGAGCTGTGTGGAGGGAACCTTGATGTTCTCGGCAGTGTGGGAGCACTAAGCATACACATGCACCCTGCGGCCATTGCCCCTGAAAACAGTCTTCCCAAATAGCACTTCCAAGCGCGATGTGACTTTCAGCCACAAGGCGGCCTGGTAGGCTCTCTTCCTTGGAGGGAGGAAAGGCAGCCCCAGAGAGAGCGTTTTCATGCCTCCGGCGCGCAGGCAACGTGGGGCTCTTGAGAGGCCCGACCCATAGTGCTGCCAGCAGGTCATCATTTCCCGAGTCAAGAAAGGCCTAGTCTCGGGAGCTCTCTCCTGCTGAGCAAGCGTGACGGAAGGGCTGTGAGGAGGGAGCCTTGATGTTCCCGGGCAGTGTGGGAGGCCTAGCTGTAAACGTGCAGCCAGCAGCAATGGCCCCTTAAAACTGACTTCGCAAATAGCACTTCCCAGCCCAAGGTGACTGTCAGCTTGAAGGCGGCCAAGCAGGCGGTCTTCCTTGGAGGGAGGAAAGGCAGGCCCAGAGATTGGGTTTTCAGGCCTCGCTCGCACAGCAAGTGTGGGGCTCTGCAGACGCCCATACAAGAGGCCTGCAAACAGGTCCTCACTTCCCGAGTCAAGAAAGGCCTACTTTCGCGAGCTCTCTCCTGCTGAGCAAGCGTGACGGAAGGGCTGTGTGGAGGGAGCGTTGATGTTCTGGGCAGTGTGGGAGTCCTAGGCTTACACGTGCACCAAGGGCCATTGGCCCTGTAGACTGACTTCCGAACTAGCACTTCTCAGATCAATGTGACTGTCAGCTTGAAAGCGGCCGAGCAGGCTGTCTTACTTGGAGGGAGGAAGGCAGCCCCAGATACTGTGTTTGTATGCCTCCCTCGCACAGCCAGTGTGGGGCTCGGCAGACGCGAGTACAAGAGGCCTGCAAACAGGTCCTCACTTCCCGAGCCAGGAAAGGCCTACTTTCGCGAGCTCTCTCCTGCTGAGCAAACGTGACGGAAGGGCTGTGTGGAGGGAGCCTTGATGTTCCCAGGCAGTGTGGGAAGCCTAGCTGTAAACGTGCAGCCAGCGGCCATGGCCCCTGCAAACTTTCTTCCCAGGTAGCACTTCCCAGCACAATGTGACTGTCAGCTTGAAGGCGGCCGAGCAGCCTGTCTTCCTTGGAGGGAGGAAAGGCAGCCCCAAAGACTAGGTTTTTAGGCCTCGCTCGCACAGCAGGTGTTGGGCTCTGCAGATGCCAGTACAAGAGGCCTGCAAACAGGTCCTCACTTCCCGAGCCAAGAAAGGCCTAGTTTCGCGATCTCGCTCCTGCAGAGCTAACGTGAGGGAAGAGCTGTGTGGAGGGAACCTTGATGTTCTGGGCAGTGTGGGAGCCCTAGGCATACCCGTGCACCCAGCGGCCATTGCCCCTGCAAACTGACTTCCCAGGTAGCACTTCCCAGCACAATGTGACTTTCAGCTTGAAGGCGGCAAAGCAGGCGGTGTTCCTTGGAGGGAGGAAAGGCAGACCCACAGACTGTGTTTTTAGGCCTCCCTCGCACAGCAAGTGTTGGGCTCTGCAGACGCCCGAACAAGAGGACTGCAAACAGGTCCTCACTTCCCGAGCCAAGAAAGGCCTAGTTTCGTGAGCTCTTTACTGCAGAGCTAACGTGAGGGAAGAGCTGTGTGGAGGGAACCTTGATGTTCTCGGCAGTGTGGGAGCACTAAGCATACACATGCACCCTGCGGCCATTGCCCCTGAAAACAGTCTTCCCAAATAGCACTTCCAAGCGCGATGTGACTTTCAGCCACAAGGCGGCCTGGTAGGCTCTCTTCCTTGGAGGGAGGAAAGGCAGCCCCAGAGAGAGCGTTTTCATGCCTCCGGCGCGCAGGCAACGTGGGGCTCTTGAGAGGCCCGACCCATAGTGCTGCCAGCAGGTCATCATTTCCCGAGTCAAGAAAGGCCTAGTCTCGGGAGCTCTCTCCTGCTGAGCAAGCGTGACGGAAGGGCTGTGAGGAGGGAGCCTTGATGTTCCCGGGCAGTGTGGGAGGCCTAGCTGTAAACGTGCAGCCAGCAGCAATGGCCCCTTAAAACTGACTTCGCAAATAGCACTTCCCAGCCCAAGGTGACTGTCAGCTTGAAGGCGGCCAAGCAGGCGGTCTTCCTTGGAGGGAGGAAAGGCAGGCCCAGAGATTGGGTTTTTAGGCCTCGCTCGCACAGCAAGTGTGGGGCTCTGCAGACGCCCATACAAGAGGCCTGCAAACAGGTCCTCACTTCCCGAGTCAAGAAAGGCCTACTTTCGCGAGCTCTCTCCTGCTGAGCAAGCGTGACGGAAGGGCTGTGTGGAGGGAGCGTTGATGTTCTGGGCAGTGTGGGAGTCCTAGGCTTACACGTGCACCAAGCGGCCAATGGCCCTGTAGACTGACTTCCAAACTAGCACTTCTCAGATCAATGTGACTGTCAGCTTGAAAGCGGCCGAGCAGGCTGTCTTACTTGGAGGGAGGAAAGGCAGCCCCAGATACTGTGTTTGTATGCCTCCCTCGCACAGCCAGTGTGGGGCTCGGCAGACGCGAGTACAAGAGGCCTGCAAACAGGTCCTCACTTCCCGAGCCAGGAAAGGCCTACTTTCGCGAGCTCTCTCCTGCTGAGCAAACGTGACGGAAGGGCTGTGTGGAGGGAGCCTTGATGTTCCCAGGCAGTGTGGGAAGCCTAGCTGTAAACGTGCAGCCAGCGGCCATGGCCCCTGCAAACTTTCTTCCCAGGTAGCACTTCCCAGCACAATGTGGCTGTTAGCTTGAAGGCGGCCGAGCAGCCTGTCTTCCTTGGAGGGAGGAAAGGCAGCCCCAAAGACTAGGTTTTTAGGCCTCGCTCGCACAGCAGGTGTTGGGCTCTGCAGATGCCAGTACAAGAGGCCTGCAAACAGGTCCTCACTTCCCGAGCCAAGAAAGGCCTAGTTTCGCGATCTCGCTCCTGCAGAGCTAACGTGAGGGAAGAGCTGTGTGGAGGGAACCTTGATGTTCTGGGCAGTGTGGGAGCCCTAGGCATACCCGTGCACCCAGCGGCCATTGCCCCTGCAAACTGACTTCCCAGGTAGCACTTCCCAGCACAATGTGACTTTCAGCTTGAAGGTGGCAAAGCAGGCGGTGTTCCTTGGAGGGAGGAAAGGCAGACCCACAGACTGTGTTTTTAGGCCTCCCTCGCACAGCAAGTGTTGGGCTCTGCAGACGCCCGAACAAGAGGACTGCAAACAGGTCCTCACTTCCCGAGCCAAGAAAGGCCTAGTTTCGTGAGCTCTTTACTGCAGAGCTAACGTGAGGGAAGAGCTGTGTGGAGGGAACCTTGATGTTCTCGGCAGTGTGGGAGCACTAAGCATACACATGCACCCTGCGGCCATTGCCCCTGAAAACAGTCTTCCCAAATAGCACTTCCAAGCGCGATGTGACTTTCAGCCACAAGGCGGCCTGGTAGGCTCTCTTCCTTGGAGGGAGGAAAGGCAGCCCCAGAGAGAGCGTTTTCATGCCTCCGGCGCGCAGGCAACGTGGGGCTCTTGAGAGGCCCGACCCATAGTGCTGCCAGCAGGTCATCATTTCCCGAGTCAAGAAAGGCCTAGTCTCGGGAGCTCTCTCCTGCTGAGCAAGCGTGACGGAAGGGCTGTGAGGAGGGAGCCTTGATGTTCCCGGGCAGTGTGGGAGGCCTAGCTGTAAACGTGCAGCCAGCAGCAATGGCCCCTTAAAACTGACTTCGCAAATAGCACTTCCCAGCCCAAGGTGACTGTCAGCTTGAAGGCGGCCAAGCAGGCGGTCTTCCTTGGAGGGAGGAAAGGCAGGCCCAGAGATTGGGTTTTCAGGCCTCGCTCGCACAGCAAGTGTGGGGCTCTGCAGACGCCCATACAAGAGGCCTGCAAACAGGTCCTCACTTCCCGAGTCAAGAAAGGCCTACTTTCGCGAGCTCTCTCCTGCTGAGCAAGCGTGACGGAAGGGCTGTGTGGAGGGAGCGTTGATGTTCTGGGCAGTGTGGGAGTCCTAGGCTTACACGTGCACCAAGGGCCATTGGCCCTGTAGACTGACTTCCGAACTAGCACTTCTCAGATCAATGTGACTGTCAGCTTGAAAGCGGCCGAGCAGGCTGTCTTACTTGGAGGGAGGAAGGCAGCCCCAGATACTGTGTTTGTATGCCTCCCTCGCACAGCCAGTGTGGGGCTCGGCAGACGCGAGTACAAGAGGCCTGCAAACAGGTCCTCACTTCCCGAGCCAGGAAAGGCCTACTTTCGCGAGCTCTCTCCTGCTGAGCAAACGTGACGGAAGGGCTGTGTGGAGGGAGCCTTGATGTTCCCAGGCAGTGTGGGAAGCCTAGCTGTAAACGTGCAGCCAGCGGCCATGGCCCCTGCAAACTTTCTTCCCAGGTAGCACTTCCCAGCACAATGTGACTGTCAGCTTGAAGGCGGCCGAGCAGCCTGTCTTCCTTGGAGGGAGGAAAGGCAGCCCCAAAGACTAGGTTTTTAGGCCTCGCTCGCACAGCAGGTGTTGGGCTCTGCAGATGCCAGTACAAGAGGCCTGCAAACAGGTCCTCACTTCCCGAGCCAAGAAAGGCCTAGTTTCGCGATCTCGCTCCTGCAGAGCTAACGTGAGGGAAGAGCTGTGTGGAGGGAACCTTGATGTTCTGGGCAGTGTGGGAGCCCTAGGCATACCCGTGCACCCAGCGGCCATTGCCCCTGCAAACTGACTTCCCAGGTAGCACTTCCCAGCACAATGTGACTTTCAGCTTGAAGGCGGCAAAGCAGGCGGTGTTCCTTGGAGGGAGGAAAGGCAGACCCACAGACTGTGTTTTTAGGCCTCCCTCGCACAGCAAGTGTTGGGCTCTGCAGACGCCCGAACAAGAGGACTGCAAACAGGTCCTCACTTCCCGAGCCAAGAAAGGCCTAGTTTCGTGAGCTCTTTACTGCAGAGCTAACGTGAGGGAACAGCTGTGTGGAGGGAACCTTGATGTTCTCGGCAGTGTGGGAGCACTAAGCATACACATGCACCCTGCGGCCATTGCCCCTGAAAACAGTCTTCCCAAATAGCACTTCCAAGCGCGATGTGACTTTCAGCCACAAGGCGGCCTGGTAGGCTCTCTTCCTTGGAGGGAGGAAAGGCAGCCCCAGAGAGAGCGTTTTCATGCCTCCGGCGCGCAGGCAACGTGGGGCTCTTGAGAGGCCCGACCCATAGTGCTGCCAGCAGGTCATCATTTCCCGAGTCAAGAAAGGCCTAGTCTCGGGAGCTCTCTCCTGCTGAGCAAGCGTGACGGAAGGGCTGTGAGGAGGGAGCCTTGATGTTCCCGGGCAGTGTGGGAGGCCTAGCTGTAAACGTGCAGCCAGCAGCAATGGCCCCTTAAAACTGACTTCGCAAATAGCACTTCCCAGCCCAAGGTGACTGTCAGCTTGAAGGCGGCCAAGCAGGCGGTCTTCCTTGGAGGGAGGAAAGGCAGGCCCAGAGATTGGGTTTTCAGGCCTCGCTCGCACAGCAAGTGTGGGGCTCTGCAGACGCCCATACAAGAGGCCTGCAAACAGGTCCTCACTTCCCGAGTCAAGAAAGGCCTACTTTCGCGAGCTCTCTCCTGCTGAGCAAGCGTGACGGAAGGGCTGTGTGGAGGGAGCGTTGATGTTCTGGGCAGTGTGGGAGTCCTAGGCTTACACGTGCACCAAGGGCCATTGGCCCTGTAGACTGACTTCCGAACTAGCACTTCTCAGATCAATGTGACTGTCAGCTTGAAAGCGGCCGAGCAGGCTGTCTTACTTGGAGGGAGGAAGGCAGCCCCAGATACTGTGTTTGTATGCCTCCCTCGCACAGCCAGTGTGGGGCTCGGCAGACGCGAGTACAAGAGGCCTGCAAACAGGTCCTCACTTCCCGAGCCAGGAAAGGCCTACTTTCGCGAGCTCTCTCCTGCTGAGCAAACGTGACGGAAGGGCTGTGTGGAGGGAGCCTTGATGTTCCCAGGCAGTGTGGGAAGCCTAGCTGTAAACGTGCAGCCAGCGGCCATGGCCCCTGCAAACTTTCTTCCCAGGTAGCACTTCCCAGCACAATGTGACTGTCAGCTTGAAGGCGGCCGAGCAGCCTGTCTTCCTTGGAGGGAGGAAAGGCAGCCCCAAAGACTAGGTTTTTAGGCCTCGCTCGCACAGCAGGTGTTGGGCTCTGCAGATGCCAGTACAAGAGGCCTGCAAACAGGTCCTCACTTCCCGAGCCAAGAAAGGCCTAGTTTCGCGATCTCGCTCCTGCAGAGCTAACGTGAGGGAAGAGCTGTGTGGAGGGAACCTTGATGTTCTGGGCAGTGTGGGAGCCCTAGGCATACCCGTGCACCCAGCGGCCATTGCCCCTGCAAACTGACTTCCCAGGTAGCACTTCCCAGCACAATGTGACTTTCAGCTTGAAGGCGGCAAAGCAGGCGGTGTTCCTTGGAGGGAGGAAAGGCAGACCCACAGACTGTGTTTTTAGGCCTCCCTCGCACAGCAAGTGTTGGGCTCTGCAGACGCCCGAACAAGAGGACTGCAAACAGGTCCTCACTTCCCGAGCCAAGAAAGGCCTAGTTTCGTGAGCTCTTTACTGCAGAGCTAACGTGAGGGAACAGCTGTGTGGAGGGAACCTTGATGTTCTCGGCAGTGTGGGAGCACTAAGCATACACATGCACCCTGCGGCCATTGCCCCTGAAAACAGTCTTCCCAAATAGCACTTCCAAGCGCGATGTGACTTTCAGCCACAAGGCGGCCTGGTAGGCTCTCTTCCTTGGAGGGAGGAAAGGCAGCCCCAGAGAGAGCGTTTTCATGCCTCCGGCGCGCAGGCAACGTGGGGCTCTTGAGAGGCCCGACCCATAGTGCTGCCAGCAGGTCATCATTTCCCGAGTCAAGAAAGGCCTAGTCTCGGGAGCTCTCTCCTGCTGAGCAAGCGTGACGGAAGGGCTGTGAGGAGGGAGCCTTGATGTTCCCGGGCAGTGTGGGAGGCCTAGCTGTAAACGTGCAGCCAGCAGCAATGGCCCCTTAAAACTGACTTCGCAAATAGCACTTCCCAGCCCAAGGTGACTGTCAGCTTGAAGGCGGCCAAGCAGGCGGTCTTCCTTGGAGGGAGGAAAGGCAGGCCCAGAGATTGGGTTTTTATGCCTCGCTCGCACAGCAAGTGTGGGGCTCTGCAGACGCCCATACAAGAGGCCTGCAAACAGGTCCTCACTTCCCGAGTCAAGAAAGGCCTACTTTCGCGAGCTCTCTCCTGCTGAGCAAGTGTGACGGAAGGGCTGTGTGGAGGGAGCGTTGATGTTCTGGGCAGTGTGGGAGTCCTAGGCTTACACGTGCACCAAGCGGCCATTGGCCCTGTAGACTGACTTCCGAACTAGCACTTCTCAGATCAATGTGACTGTCAGCTTGAAAGCGGCCGAGCAGGCTGTCTTACTTGGAGGGAGGAAAGGCAGCCCCAGATACTGTGTTTGTATGCCTCCCTCGCACAGCCAGTGTGGGGCTCGGCAGACGCGAGTACAAGAGGCCTGCAAACAGGTCCTCACTTCCCGAGCCAGGAAAGGCCTACTTTCGCGAGCTCTCTCCTGCTGAGCAAACGTGACGGAAGGGCTGTGTGGAGGGAGCCTTGATGTTCCCAGGCAGTGTGGGAAGCCTAGCTGTAAACGTGCAGCCAGCGGCCATGGCCCCTGCAAACTTTCTTCCCAGGTAGCACTTCCCAGCACAATGTGGCTGTCAGCTTGAAGGCGGCCGAGCAGCCTGTCTTCCTTGGAGGGAGGAAAGGCAGCCCCAAAGACTAGGTTTTTAGGCCTCGCTCGCACAGCAGGTGTTGGGCTCTGCAGATGCCAGTACAAGAGGCCTGCAAACAGGTCCTCACTTCCCGAGCCAAGAAAGGCCTAGTTTCGCGATCTCGCTCCTGCAGAGCTAACGTGAGGGAAGAGCTGTGTGGAGGGAACCTTGATGTTCTGGGCAGTGTGGGAGCCCTAGGCATACCCGTGCACCCAGCGGCCATTGCCCCTGCAAACTGACTTCCCAGGTAGCACTTCCCAGCACAATGTGACTTTCAGCTTGAAGGCGGCAAAGCAGGCGGTGTTCCTTGGAGGGAGGAAAGGCAGACCCACAGACTGTGTTTTTAGGCCTCCCTCGCACAGCAAGTGTTGGGCTCTGCAGACGCCCGAACAAGAGGACTGCAAACAGGTCCTCACTTCCCGAGCCAAGAAAGGCCTAGTTTCGTGAGCTCTTTACTGCAGAGCTAACGTGAGGGAAGAGCTGTGTGGAGGGAACCTTGATGTTCTCGGCAGTGTGGGAGCACTAAGCATACACATGCACCCTGCGGCCATTGCCCCTGAAAACAGTCTTCCCAAATAGCACTTCCAAGCGCGATGTGACTTTCAGCCACAAGGCGGCCTGGTAGGCTCTCTTCCTTGGAGGGAGGAAAGGCAGCCCCAGAGAGAGCGTTTTCATGCCTCCGGCGCGCAGGCAACGTGGGGCTCTTGAGAGGCCCGACCCATAGTGCTGCCAGCAGGTCATCATTTCCCGAGTCAAGAAAGGCCTAGTCTCGGGAGCTCTCTCCTGCTGAGCAAGCGTGACGGAAGGGCTGTGAGGAGGGAGCCTTGATGTTCCCGGGCAGTGTGGGAGGCCTAGCTGTAAACGTGCAGCCAGCAGCAATGGCCCCTTAAAACTGACTTCGCAAATAGCACTTCCCAGCCCAAGGTGACTGTCAGCTTGAAGGCGGCCAAGCAGGCGGTCTTCCTTGGAGGGAGGAAAGGCAGGCCCAGAGATTGGGTTTTTAGGCCTCGCTCGCACAGCAAGTGTGGGGCTCTGCAGACGCCCATACAAGAGGCCTGCAAACAGGTCCTCACTTCCCGAGTCAAGAAAGGCCTACTTTCGCGAGCTCTCTCCTGCTGAGCAAGCGTGACGGAAGGGCTGTGTGGAGGGAGCGTTGATGTTCTGGGCAGTGTGGGAGTCCTAGGCTTACACGTGCACCAAGCGGCCATTGGCCCTGTAGACTGACTTCCGAACTAGCACTTCTCAGATCAATGTGACTGTCAGCTTGAAAGCGGCCGAGCAGGCTGTCTTACTTGGAGGGAGGAAAGGCAGCCCCAGATACTGTGTTTGTATGCCTCCCTCGCACAGCCAGTGTGGGGCTCGGCAGACGCGAGTACAAGAGGCCTGCAAACAGGTCCTCACTTCCCGAGCCAGGAAAGGCCTACTTTCGCGAGCTCTCTCCTGCTGAGCAAACGTGACGGAAGGGCTGTGTGGAGGGAGCCTTGATGTTCCCAGGCAGTGTGGGAAGCCTAGCTGTAAACGTGCAGCCAGCGGCCATGGCCCCTGCAAACTTTCTTCCCAGGTAGCACTTCCCAGCACAATGTGACTGTCAGCTTGAAGGCGGCCGAGCAGCCTGTCTTCCTTGGAGGGAGGAAAGGCAGCCCCAAAGACTAGGTTTTTAGGCCTCGCTCGCACAGCAGGTGTTGGGCTCTGCAGATGCCAGTACAAGAGGCCTGCAAACAGGTCCTCACTTCCCGAGCCAAGAAAGGCCTAGTTTCGCGATCTCGCTCCTGCAGAGCTAACGTGAGGGAAGAGCTGTGTGGAGGGAACCTTGATGTTCTGGGCAGTGTGGGAGCCCTAGGCATACCCGTGCACCCAGCGGCCATTGCCCCTGCAAACTGACTTCCCAGGTAGCACTTCCCAGCACAATGTGACTTTCAGCTTGAAGGCGGCAAAGCAGGCGGTGTTCCTTGGAGGGAGGAAAGGCAGACCCACAGACTGTGTTTTTAGGCCTCCCTCGCACAGCAAGTGTTGGGCTCTGCAGACGCCCGAACAAGAGGACTGCAAACAGGTCCTCACTTCCCGAGCCAAGAAAGGCCTAGTTTCGTGAGCTCTTTACTGCAGAGCTAACGTGAGGGAACAGCTGTGTGGAGGGAACCTTGATGTTCTCGGCAGTGTGGGAGCACTAAGCATACACATGCACCCTGCGGCCATTGCCCCTGAAAACAGTCTTCCCAAATAGCACTTCCAAGCGCGATGTGACTTTCAGCCACAAGGCGGCCTGGTAGGCTCTCTTCCTTGGAGGGAGGAAAGGCAGCCCCAGAGAGAGCGTTTTCATGCCTCCGGCGCGCAGGCAACGTGGGGCTCTTGAGAGGCCCGACCCATAGTGCTGCCAGCAGGTCATCATTTCCCGAGTCAAGAAAGGCCTAGTCTCGGGAGCTCTCTCCTGCTGAGCAAGCGTGACGGAAGGGCTGTGAGGAGGGAGCCTTGATGTTCCCGGGCAGTGTGGGAGGCCTAGCTGTAAACGTGCAGCCAGCAGCAATGGCCCCTTAAAACTGACTTCGCAAATAGCACTTCCCAGCCCAAGGTGACTGTCAGCTTGAAGGCGGCCAAGCAGGCGGTCTTCCTTGGAGGGAGGAAAGGCAGGCCCAGAGATTGGGTTTTTAGGCCTCGCTCGCACAGCAAGTGTGGGGCTCTGCAGACGCCCATACAAGAGGCCTGCAAACAGGTCCTCACTTCCCGAGTCAAGAAAGGCCTACTTTCGCGAGCTCTCTCCTGCTGAGCAAGCGTGACGGAAGGGCTGTGTGGAGGGAGCGTTGATGTTCTGGGCAGTGTGGGAGTCCTAGGCTTACACGTGCACCAAGCGGCCATTGGCCCTGTAGACTGACTTCCGAACTAGCACTTCTCAGATCAATGTGACTGTCAGCTTGAAAGCGGCCGAGCAGGCTGTCTTACTTGGAGGGAGGAAAGGCAGCCCCAGATACTGTGTTTGTATGCCTCCCTCGCACAGCCAGTGTGGGGCTCGGCAGACGCGAGTACAAGAGGCCTGCAAACAGGTCCTCACTTCCCGAGCCAGGAAAGGCCTACTTTCGCGAGCTCTCTCCTGCTGAGCAAACGTGACGGAAGGGCTGTGTGGAGGGAGCCTTGATGTTCCCAGGCAGTGTGGGAAGCCTAGCTGTAAACGTGCAGCCAGCGGCCATGGCCCCTGCAAACTTTCTTCCCAGGTAGCACTTCCCAGCACAATGTGACTGTCAGCTTGAAGGCGGCCGAGCAGCCTGTCTTCCTTGGAGGGAGGAAAGGCAGCCCCAAAGACTAGGTTTTTAGGCCTCGCTCGCACAGCAGGTGTTGGGCTCTGCAGATGCCAGTACAAGAGGCCTGCAAACAGGTCCTCACTTCCCGAGCCAAGAAAGGCCTAGTTTCGCGATCTCGCTCCTGCAGAGCTAACGTGAGGGAAGAGCTGTGTGGAGGGAACCTTGATGTTCTGGGCAGTGTGGGAGCCCTAGGCATACCCGTGCACCCAGCGGCCATTGCCCCTGCAAACTGACTTCCCAGGTAGCACTTCCCAGCACAATGTGACTTTCAGCTTGAAGGCGGCAAAGCAGGCGGTGTTCCTTGGAGGGAGGAAAGGCAGACCCACAGACTGTGTTTTTAGGCCTCCCTCGCACAGCAAGTGTTGGGCTCTGCAGACGCCCGAACAAGAGGACTGCAAACAGGTCCTCACTTCCCGAGCCAAGAAAGGCCTAGTTTCGTGAGCTCTTTACTGCAGAGCTAACGTGAGGGAACAGCTGTGTGGAGGGAACCTTGATGTTCTCGGCAGTGTGGGAGCACTAAGCATACACATGCACCCTGCGGCCATTGCCCCTGAAAACAGTCTTCCCAAATAGCACTTCCAAGCGCGATGTGACTTTCAGCCACAAGGCGGCCTGGTAGGCTCTCTTCCTTGGAGGGAGGAAAGGCAGCCCCAGAGAGAGCGTTTTCATGCCTCCGGCGCGCAGGCAACGTGGGGCTCTTGAGAGGCCCGACCCATAGTGCTGCCAGCAGGTCATCATTTCCCGAGTCAAGAAAGGCCTAGTCTCGCGAGCTCTCTCCTGCTGAGCAAGCGTGACGGAAGGGCTGTGAGGAGGGAGCCTTGATGTTCCCGGGCAGTGTGGGAGGCCTAGCTGTAAACGTGCAGCCAGCAGCAATGGCCCCTTAAAACTGACTTCGCAAATAGCACTTCCCAGCCCAAGGTGACTGTCAGCTTGAAGGCGGCCAAGCAGGCGGTCTTCCTTGGAGGGAGGAAAGGCAGGCCCAGAGATTGGGTTTTTAGGCCTCGCTCGCACAGCAAGTGTGGGGCTCTGCAGACGCCCATACAAGAGGCCTGCAAACAGGTCCTCACTTCCCGAGTCAAGAAAGGCCTACTTTCGCGAGCTCTCTCCTGCTGAGCAAGCGTGACGGAAGGGCTGTGTGGAGGGAGCGTTGATGTTCTGGGCAGTGTGGGAGTCCTAGGCTTACACGTGCACCAAGCGGCCATTGGCCCTGTAGACTGACTTCCGAACTAGCACTTCTCAGATCAATGTGACTGTCAGCTTGAAAGCGGCCGAGCAGGCTGTCTTACTTGGAGGGAGGAAAGGCAGCCCCAGATACTGTGTTTGTATGCCTCCCTCGCACAGCCAGTGTGGGGCTCGGCAGACGCGAGTACAAGAGGCCTGCAAACAGGTCCTCACTTCCCGAGCCAGGAAAGGCCTACTTTCGCGAGCTCTCTCCTGCTGAGCAAACGTGACGGAAGGGCTGTGTGGAGGGAGCCTTGATGTTCCCAGGCAGTGTGGGAAGCCTAGCTGTAAACGTGCAGCCAGCGGCCATGGCCCCTGCAAACTTTCTTCCCAGGTAGCACTTCCCAGCACAATGTGACTGTCAGCTTGAAGGCGGCCGAGCAGCCTGTCTTCCTTGGAGGGAGGAAAGGCAGCCCCAAAGACTAGGTTTTTAGGCCTCGCTCGCACAGCAGGTGTTGGGCTCTGCAGATGCCAGTACAAGAGGCCTGCAAACAGGTCCTCACTTCCCGAGCCAAGAAAGGCCTAGTTTCGCGATCTCGCTCCTGCAGAGCTAACGTGAGGGAAGAGCTGTGTGGAGGGAACCTTGATGTTCTGGGCAGTGTGGGAGCCCTAGGCATACACGTGCACCCAGCGGCCATTGCCCCTGCAAACTGACTTCCCAGGTAGCACTTCCCAGCACAATGTGACTTTCAGCTTGAAGGCGGCAAAGCAGGCGGTGTTCCTTGGAGGGAGGAAAGGCAGACCCACAGACTGTGTTTTTAGGCCTCCCTCGCACAGCAAGTGTTGGGCTCTGCAGACGCCCGAACAAGAGGACTGCAAACAGGTCCTCACTTCCCGAGCCAAGAAAGGCCTAGTTTCGTGAGCTCTTTACTGCAGAGCTAACGTGAGGGAAGAGCTGTGTGGAGGGAACCTTGATGTTCTCGGCAGTGTGGGAGCACTAAGCATACACATGCACCCTGCGGCCATTGCCCCTGAAAACAGTCTTCCCAAATAGCACTTCCAAGCGCGATGTGACTTTCAGCCACAAGGCGGCCTGGTAGGCTCTCTTCCTTGGAGGGAGGAAAGGCAGCCCCAGAGAGAGCGTTTTCATGCCTCCGGCGCGCAGGCAACGTGGGGCTCTTGAGAGGCCCGACCCATAGTGCTGCCAGCAGGTCATCATTTCCCGAGTCAAGAAAGGCCTAGTCTCGCGAGCTCTCTCCTGCTGAGCAAGCGTGACGGAAGGGCTGTGAGGAGGGAGCCTTGATGTTCCCGGGCAGTGTGGGAGGCCTAGCTGTAAACGTGCAGCCAGCAGCAATGGCCCCTTAAAACTGACTTCGCAAATAGCACTTCCCAGCCCAAGGTGACTGTCAGCTTGAAGGCGGCCAAGCAGGCGGTCTTCCATGGAGGGAGGAAAGGCAGGCCCAGAGATTGGGTTTTTAGGCCTCGCTCGCACAGCAAGTGTGGGGCTCTGCAGACGCCCATACAAGAGGCCTGCAAACAGGTCCTCACTTCCCGAGTCAAGAAAGGCCTACTTTCGCGAGCTCTCTCCTGCTGAGCAAGCGTGACGGAAGGGCTGTGTGGAGGGAGCGTTGATGTTCTGGGCAGTGTGGGAGTCCTAGGCTTACACGTGCACCAAGCGGCCATTGGCCCTGTAAACTGACTTCCGAACTAGCACTTCTCAGATCAATGTGACTGTCAGCTTGAAAGCGGCCGAGCAGGCTGGGAGGAAAGGCAGCCCCAGATACTGTGTTTGTATGCCTCCCTCGCACAGCCAGTGTGGGGCTCGGCAGACGCGAGTACAAGAGGCCTGCAAACAGGTCCTCACTTCCCGAGCCAGGAAAGGCCTACTTTCGCGAGCTCTCTCCTGCTGAGCAAACGTGACCGAAGGGCTGTGTGGAGGGAGCCTTGATGTTCCCAGGCAGTGTGGGAAGCCTAGCTGTAAACGTGCAGCCAGCGGCCATGGCCCCTGCAAACTTTCTTCCCAGGTAGCACTTCCCAGCACAATGTGGCTGTTAGCTTGAAGGCGGCCGAGCAGCCTGTCTTCCTTGGAGGGAGGAAAGGCAGCCCCAAAGACTAGGTTTTTAGGCCTCGCTCGCACAGCAGGTGTTGGGCTCTGCAGATGCCAGTACAAGAGGCCTGCAAACAGGTCCTCACTTCCCGAGCCAAGAAAGGCCTAGTTTCGCGATCTCGCTCCTGCAGAGCTAACGTGAGGGAAGAGCTGTGTGGAGGGAACCTTGATGTTCTGGGCAGTGTGGGAGCCCTAGGCATACCCGTGCACCCAGCGGCCATTGCCCCTGCAAACTGACTTCCCAGGTAGCACTTCCCAGCACAATGTGACTTTCAGCTTGAAGGTGGCAAAGCAGGCGGTGTTCCTTGGAGGGAGGAAAGGCAGACCCACAGACTGTGTTTTTAGGCCTCCCTCGCACAGCAAGTGTTGGGCTCTGCAGACGCCCGAACAAGAGGACTGCAAACAGGTCCTCACTTCCCGAGCCAAGAAAGGCCTAGTTTCGTGAGCTCTTTACTGCAGAGCTAACGTGAGGGAAGAGCTGTGTGGAGGGAACCTTGATGTTCTCGGCAGTGTGGGAGCACTAAGCATACACATGCACCCTGCGGCCATTGCCCCTGAAAACAGTCTTCCCAAATAGCACTTCCAAGCGCGATGTGACTTTCAGCCACAAGGCGGCCTGGTAGGCTCTCTTCCTTGGAGGGAGGAAAGGCAGCCCCAGAGAGAGCGTTTTCATGCCTCCGGCGCGCAGGCAACGTGGGGCTCTTGAGAGGCCCGACCCATAGTGCTGCCAGCAGGTCATCATTTCCCGAGTCAAGAAAGGCCTAGTCTCGGGAGCTCTCTCCTGCTGAGCAAGCGTGACGGAAGGGCTGTGAGGAGGGAGCCTTGATGTTCCCGGGCAGTGTGGGAGGCCTAGCTGTAAACGTGCAGCCAGCAGCAATGGCCCCTTAAAACTGACTTCGCAAATAGCACTTCCCAGCCCAAGGTGACTGTCAGCTTGAAGGCGGCCAAGCAGGCGGTCTTCCTTGGAGGGAGGAAAGGCAGGCCCAGAGATTGGGTTTTCAGGCCTCGCTCGCACAGCAAGTGTGGGGCTCTGCAGACGCCCATACAAGAGGCCTGCAAACAGGTCCTCACTTCCCGAGTCAAGAAAGGCCTACTTTCGCGAGCTCTCTCCTGCTGAGCAAGCGTGACGGAAGGGCTGTGTGGAGGGAGCGTTGATGTTCTGGGCAGTGTGGGAGTCCTAGGCTTACACGTGCACCAAGGGCCATTGGCCCTGTAGACTGACTTCCGAACTAGCACTTCTCAGATCAATGTGACTGTCAGCTTGAAAGCGGCCGAGCAGGCTGTCTTACTTGGAGGGAGGAAGGCAGCCCCAGATACTGTGTTTGTATGCCTCCCTCGCACAGCCAGTGTGGGGCTCGGCAGACGCGAGTACAAGAGGCCTGCAAACAGGTCCTCACTTCCCGAGCCAGGAAAGGCCTACTTTCGCGAGCTCTCTCCTGCTGAGCAAACGTGACGGAAGGGCTGTGTGGAGGGAGCCTTGATGTTCCCAGGCAGTGTGGGAAGCCTAGCTGTAAACGTGCAGCCAGCGGCCATGGCCCCTGCAAACTTTCTTCCCAGGTAGCACTTCCCAGCACAATGTGACTGTCAGCTTGAAGGCGGCCGAGCAGCCTGTCTTCCTTGGAGGGAGGAAAGGCAGCCCCAAAGACTAGGTTTTTAGGCCTCGCTCGCACAGCAGGTGTTGGGCTCTGCAGATGCCAGTACAAGAGGCCTGCAAACAGGTCCTCACTTCCCGAGCCAAGAAAGGCCTAGTTTCGCGATCTCGCTCCTGCAGAGCTAACGTGAGGGAAGAGCTGTGTGGAGGGAACCTTGATGTTCTGGGCAGTGTGGGAGCCCTAGGCATACCCGTGCACCCAGCGGCCATTGCCCCTGCAAACTGACTTCCCAGGTAGCACTTCCCAGCACAATGTGACTTTCAGCTTGAAGGCGGCAAAGCAGGCGGTGTTCCTTGGAGGGAGGAAAGGCAGACCCACAGACTGTGTTTTTAGGCCTCCCTCGCACAGCAAGTGTTGGGCTCTGCAGACGCCCGAACAAGAGGACTGCAAACAGGTCCTCACTTCCCGAGCCAAGAAAGGCCTAGTTTCGTGAGCTCTTTACTGCAGAGCTAACGTGAGGGAACAGCTGTGTGGAGGGAACCTTGATGTTCTCGGCAGTGTGGGAGCACTAAGCATACACATGCACCCTGCGGCCATTGCCCCTGAAAACAGTCTTCCCAAATAGCACTTCCAAGCGCGATGTGACTTTCAGCCACAAGGCGGCCTGGTAGGCTCTCTTCCTTGGAGGGAGGAAAGGCAGCCCCAGAGAGAGCGTTTTCATGCCTCCGGCGCGCAGGCAACGTGGGGCTCTTGAGAGGCCCGACCCATAGTGCTGCCAGCAGGTCATCATTTCCCGAGTCAAGAAAGGCCTAGTCTCGGGAGCTCTCTCCTGCTGAGCAAGCGTGACGGAAGGGCTGTGAGGAGGGAGCCTTGATGTTCCCGGGCAGTGTGGGAGGCCTAGCTGTAAACGTGCAGCCAGCAGCAATGGCCCCTTAAAACTGACTTCGCAAATAGCACTTCCCAGCCCAAGGTGACTGTCAGCTTGAAGGCGGCCAAGCAGGCGGTCTTCCTTGGAGGGAGGAAAGGCAGGCCCAGAGATTGGGTTTTCAGGCCTCGCTCGCACAGCAAGTGTGGGGCTCTGCAGACGCCCATACAAGAGGCCTGCAAACAGGTCCTCACTTCCCGAGTCAAGAAAGGCCTACTTTCGCGAGCTCTCTCCTGCTGAGCAAGCGTGACGGAAGGGCTGTGTGGAGGGAGCGTTGATGTTCTGGGCAGTGTGGGAGTCCTAGGCTTACACGTGCACCAAGGGCCATTGGCCCTGTAGACTGACTTCCGAACTAGCACTTCTCAGATCAATGTGACTGTCAGCTTGAAAGCGGCCGAGCAGGCTGTCTTACTTGGAGGGAGGAAGGCAGCCCCAGATACTGTGTTTGTATGCCTCCCTCGCACAGCCAGTGTGGGGCTCGGCAGACGCGAGTACAAGAGGCCTGCAAACAGGTCCTCACTTCCCGAGCCAGGAAAGGCCTACTTTCGCGAGCTCTCTCCTGCTGAGCAAACGTGACGGAAGGGCTGTGTGGAGGGAGCCTTGATGTTCCCAGGCAGTGTGGGAAGCCTAGCTGTAAACGTGCAGCCAGCGGCCATGGCCCCTGCAAACTTTCTTCCCAGGTAGCACTTCCCAGCACAATGTGACTGTCAGCTTGAAGGCGGCCGAGCAGCCTGTCTTCCTTGGAGGGAGGAAAGGCAGCCCCAAAGACTAGGTTTTTAGGCCTCGCTCGCACAGCAGGTGTTGGGCTCTGCAGATGCCAGTACAAGAGGCCTGCAAACAGGTCCTCACTTCCCGAGCCAAGAAAGGCCTAGTTTCGCGATCTCGCTCCTGCAGAGCTAACGTGAGGGAAGAGCTGTGTGGAGGGAACCTTGATGTTCTGGGCAGTGTGGGAGCCCTAGGCATACCCGTGCACCCAGCGGCCATTGCCCCTGCAAACTGACTTCCCAGGTAGCACTTCCCAGCACAATGTGACTTTCAGCTTGAAGGCGGCAAAGCAGGCGGTGTTCCTTGGAGGGAGGAAAGGCAGACCCACAGACTGTGTTTTTAGGCCTCCCTCGCACAGCAAGTGTTGGGCTCTGCAGACGCCCGAACAAGAGGACTGCAAACAGGTCCTCACTTCCCGAGCCAAGAAAGGCCTAGTTTCGTGAGCTCTTTACTGCAGAGCTAACGTGAGGGAACAGCTGTGTGGAGGGAACCTTGATGTTCTCGGCAGTGTGGGAGCACTAAGCATACACATGCACCCTGCGGCCATTGCCCCTGAAAACAGTCTTCCCAAATAGCACTTCCAAGCGCGATGTGACTTTCAGCCACAAGGCGGCCTGGTAGGCTCTCTTCCTTGGAGGGAGGAAAGGCAGCCCCAGAGAGAGCGTTTTCATGCCTCCGGCGCGCAGGCAACGTGGGGCTCTTGAGAGGCCCGACCCATAGTGCTGCCAGCAGGTCATCATTTCCCGAGTCAAGAAAGGCCTAGTCTCGGGAGCTCTCTCCTGCTGAGCAAGCGTGACGGAAGGGCTGTGAGGAGGGAGCCTTGATGTTCCCGGGCAGTGTGGGAGGCCTAGCTGTAAACGTGCAGCCAGCAGCAATGGCCCCTTAAAACTGACTTCGCAAATAGCACTTCCCAGCCCAAGGTGACTGTCAGCTTGAAGGCGGCCAAGCAGGCGGTCTTCCTTGGAGGGAGGAAAGGCAGGCCCAGAGATTGGGTTTTCAGGCCTCGCTCGCACAGCAAGTGTGGGGCTCTGCAGACGCCCATACAAGAGGCCTGCAAACAGGTCCTCACTTCCCGAGTCAAGAAAGGCCTACTTTCGCGAGCTCTCTCCTGCTGAGCAAGCGTGACGGAAGGGCTGTGTGGAGGGAGCGTTGATGTTCTGGGCAGTGTGGGAGTCCTAGGCTTACACGTGCACCAAGGGCCATTGGCCCTGTAGACTGACTTCCGAACTAGCACTTCTCAGATCAATGTGACTGTCAGCTTGAAAGCGGCCGAGCAGGCTGTCTTACTTGGAGGGAGGAAGGCAGCCCCAGATACTGTGTTTGTATGCCTCCCTCGCACAGCCAGTGTGGGGCTCGGCAGACGCGAGTACAAGAGGCCTGCAAACAGGTCCTCACTTCCCGAGCCAGGAAAGGCCTACTTTCGCGAGCTCTCTCCTGCTGAGCAAACGTGACGGAAGGGCTGTGTGGAGGGAGCCTTGATGTTCCCAGGCAGTGTGGGAAGCCTAGCTGTAAACGTGCAGCCAGCGGCCATGGCCCCTGCAAACTTTCTTCCCAGGTAGCACTTCCCAGCACAATGTGACTGTCAGCTTGAAGGCGGCCGAGCAGCCTGTCTTCCTTGGAGGGAGGAAAGGCAGCCCCAAAGACTAGGTTTTTAGGCCTCGCTCGCACAGCAGGTGTTGGGCTCTGCAGATGCCAGTACAAGAGGCCTGCAAACAGGTCCTCACTTCCCGAGCCAAGAAAGGCCTAGTTTCGCGATCTCGCTCCTGCAGAGCTAACGTGAGGGAAGAGCTGTGTGGAGGGAACCTTGATGTTCTGGGCAGTGTGGGAGCCCTAGGCATACCCGTGCACCCAGCGGCCATTGCCCCTGCAAACTGACTTCCCAGGTAGCACTTCCCAGCACAATGTGACTTTCAGCTTGAAGGCGGCAAAGCAGGCGGTGTTCCTTGGAGGGAGGAAAGGCAGACCCACAGACTGTGTTTTTAGGCCTCCCTCGCACAGCAAGTGTTGGGCTCTGCAGACGCCCGAACAAGAGGACTGCAAACAGGTCCTCACTTCCCGAGCCAAGAAAGGCCTAGTTTCGTGAGCTCTTTACTGCAGAGCTAACGTGAGGGAACAGCTGTGTGGAGGGAACCTTGATGTTCTCGGCAGTGTGGGAGCACTAAGCATACACATGCACCCTGCGGCCATTGCCCCTGAAAACAGTCTTCCCAAATAGCACTTCCAAGCGCGATGTGACTTTCAGCCACAAGGCGGCCTGGTAGGCTCTCTTCCTTGGAGGGAGGAAAGGCAGCCCCAGAGAGAGCGTTTTCATGCCTCCGGCGCGCAGGCAACGTGGGGCTCTTGAGAGGCCCGACCCATAGTGCTGCCAGCAGGTCATCATTTCCCGAGTCAAGAAAGGCCTAGTCTCGGGAGCTCTCTCCTGCTGAGCAAGCGTGACGGAAGGGCTGTGAGGAGGGAGCCTTGATGTTCCCGGGCAGTGTGGGAGGCCTAGCTGTAAACGTGCAGCCAGCAGCAATGGCCCCTTAAAACTGACTTCGCAAATAGCACTTCCCAGCCCAAGGTGACTGTCAGCTTGAAGGCGGCCAAGCAGGCGGTCTTCCTTGGAGGGAGGAAAGGCAGGCCCAGAGATTGGGTTTTTATGCCTCGCTCGCACAGCAAGTGTGGGGCTCTGCAGACGCCCATACAAGAGGCCTGCAAACAGGTCCTCACTTCCCGAGTCAAGAAAGGCCTACTTTCGCGAGCTCTCTCCTGCTGAGCAAGTGTGACGGAAGGGCTGTGTGGAGGGAGCGTTGATGTTCTGGGCAGTGTGGGAGTCCTAGGCTTACACGTGCACCAAGCGGCCATTGGCCCTGTAGACTGACTTCCGAACTAGCACTTCTCAGATCAATGTGACTGTCAGCTTGAAAGCGGCCGAGCAGGCTGTCTTACTTGGAGGGAGGAAAGGCAGCCCCAGATACTGTGTTTGTATGCCTCCCTCGCACAGCCAGTGTGGGGCTCGGCAGACGCGAGTACAAGAGGCCTGCAAACAGGTCCTCACTTCCCGAGCCAGGAAAGGCCTACTTTCGCGAGCTCTCTCCTGCTGAGCAAACGTGACGGAAGGGCTGTGTGGAGGGAGCCTTGATGTTCCCAGGCAGTGTGGGAAGCCTAGCTGTAAACGTGCAGCCAGCGGCCATGGCCCCTGCAAACTTTCTTCCCAGGTAGCACTTCCCAGCACAATGTGGCTGTCAGCTTGAAGGCGGCCGAGCAGCCTGTCTTCCTTGGAGGGAGGAAAGGCAGCCCCAAAGACTAGGTTTTTAGGCCTCGCTCGCACAGCAGGTGTTGGGCTCTGCAGATGCCAGTACAAGAGGCCTGCAAACAGGTCCTCACTTCCCGAGCCAAGAAAGGCCTAGTTTCGCGATCTCGCTCCTGCAGAGCTAACGTGAGGGAAGAGCTGTGTGGAGGGAACCTTGATGTTCTGGGCAGTGTGGGAGCCCTAGGCATACCCGTGCACCCAGCGGCCATTGCCCCTGCAAACTGACTTCCCAGGTAGCACTTCCCAGCACAATGTGACTTTCAGCTTGAAGGCGGCAAAGCAGGCGGTGTTCCTTGGAGGGAGGAAAGGCAGACCCACAGACTGTGTTTTTAGGCCTCCCTCGCACAGCAAGTGTTGGGCTCTGCAGACGCCCGAACAAGAGGACTGCAAACAGGTCCTCACTTCCCGAGCCAAGAAAGGCCTAGTTTCGTGAGCTCTTTACTGCAGAGCTAACGTGAGGGAAGAGCTGTGTGGAGGGAACCTTGATGTTCTCGGCAGTGTGGGAGCACTAAGCATACACATGCACCCTGCGGCCATTGCCCCTGAAAACAGTCTTCCCAAATAGCACTTCCAAGCGCGATGTGACTTTCAGCCACAAGGCGGCCTGGTAGGCTCTCTTCCTTGGAGGGAGGAAAGGCAGCCCCAGAGAGAGCGTTTTCATGCCTCCGGCGCGCAGGCAACGTGGGGCTCTTGAGAGGCCCGACCCATAGTGCTGCCAGCAGGTCATCATTTCCCGAGTCAAGAAAGGCCTAGTCTCGGGAGCTCTCTCCTGCTGAGCAAGCGTGACGGAAGGGCTGTGAGGAGGGAGCCTTGATGTTCCCGGGCAGTGTGGGAGGCCTAGCTGTAAACGTGCAGCCAGCAGCAATGGCCCCTTAAAACTGACTTCGCAAATAGCACTTCCCAGCCCAAGGTGACTGTCAGCTTGAAGGCGGCCAAGCAGGCGGTCTTCCTTGGAGGGAGGAAAGGCAGGCCCAGAGATTGGGTTTTTAGGCCTCGCTCGCACAGCAAGTGTGGGGCTCTGCAGACGCCCATACAAGAGGCCTGCAAACAGGTCCTCACTTCCCGAGTCAAGAAAGGCCTACTTTCGCGAGCTCTCTCCTGCTGAGCAAGCGTGACGGAAGGGCTGTGTGGAGGGAGCGTTGATGTTCTGGGCAGTGTGGGAGTCCTAGGCTTACACGTGCACCAAGCGGCCATTGGCCCTGTAGACTGACTTCCGAACTAGCACTTCTCAGATCAATGTGACTGTCAGCTTGAAAGCGGCCGAGCAGGCTGTCTTACTTGGAGGGAGGAAAGGCAGCCCCAGATACTGTGTTTGTATGCCTCCCTCGCACAGCCAGTGTGGGGCTCGGCAGACGCGAGTACAAGAGGCCTGCAAACAGGTCCTCACTTCCCGAGCCAGGAAAGGCCTACTTTCGCGAGCTCTCTCCTGCTGAGCAAACGTGACGGAAGGGCTGTGTGGAGGGAGCCTTGATGTTCCCAGGCAGTGTGGGAAGCCTAGCTGTAAACGTGCAGCCAGCGGCCATGGCCCCTGCAAACTGACTTCCCAGGTAGCACTTCCCAGCACAATGTGGCTGTCAGCTTGAAGGCGGCCGAGCAGCCTGTCTTCCTTGGAGGGAGGAAAGGCAGCCCCAAAGACTAGGTTTTTAGGCCTCGCTCGCACAGCAGGTGTTGGGCTCTGCAGATGCCAGTACAAGAGGCCTGCAAACAGGTCCTCACTTCCCGAGCCAAGAAAGGCCTAGTTTCGCGATCTCGCTCCTGCAGAGCTAACGTGAGGGAAGAGCTGTGTGGAGGGAACCTTGATGTTCTGGGCAGTGTGGGAGCCCTAGGCATACCCGTGCACCCAGCGGCCATTGCCCCTGCAAACTGACTTCCCAGGTAGCACTTCCCAGCACAATGTGACTTTCAGCTTGAAGGCGGCAAAGCAGGCGGTGTTCCTTGGAGGGAGGAAAGGCAGACCCACAGACTGTGTTTTTAGGCCTCCCTCGCACAGCAAGTGTTGGGCTCTGCAGACGCCCGAACAAGAGGACTGCAAACAGGTCCTCACTTCCCGAGCCAAGAAAGGCCTAGTTTCGTGAGCTCTTTACTGCAGAGCTAACGTGAGGGAACAGCTGTGTGGAGGGAACCTTGATGTTCTCGGCAGTGTGGGAGCACTAAGCATACACATGCACCCTGCGGCCATTGCCCCTGAAAACAGTCTTCCCAAATAGCACTTCCAAGCGCGATGTGACTTTCAGCCACAAGGCGGCCTGGTAGGCTCTCTTCCTTGGAGGGAGGAAAGGCAGCCCCAGAGAGAGCGTTTTCATGCCTCCGGCGCGCAGGCAACGTGGGGCTCTTGAGAGGCCCGACCCATAGTGCTGCCAGCAGGTCATCATTTCCCGAGTCAAGAAAGGCCTAGTCTCGGGAGCTCTCTCCTGCTGAGCAAGCGTGACGGAAGGGCTGTGAGGAGGGAGCCTTGATGTTCCCGGGCAGTGTGGGAGGCCTAGCTGTAAACGTGCAGCCAGCAGCAATGGCCCCTTAAAACTGACTTCGCAAATAGCACTTCCCAGCCCAAGGTGACTGTCAGCTTGAAGGCGGCCAAGCAGGCGGTCTTCCTTGGAGGGAGGAAAGGCAGGCCCAGAGATTGGGTTTTTAGGCCTCGCTCGCACAGCAAGTGTGGGGCTCTGCAGACGCCCATACAAGAGGCCTGCAAACAGGTCCTCACTTCCCGAGTCAAGAAAGGCCTACTTTCGCGAGCTCTCTCCTGCTGAGCAAGCGTGACGGAAGGGCTGTGTGGAGGGAGCGTTGATGTTCTGGGCAGTGTGGGAGTCCTAGGCTTACACGTGCACCAAGCGGCCATTGGCCCTGTAGACTGACTTCCGAACTAGCACTTCTCAGATCAATGTGACTGTCAGCTTGAAAGCGGCCGAGCAGGCTGTCTTACTTGGAGGGAGGAAAGGCAGCCCCAGATACTGTGTTTGTATGCCTCCCTCGCACAGCCAGTGTGGGGCTCGGCAGACGCGAGTACAAGAGGCCTGCAAACAGGTCCTCACTTCCCGAGCCAGGAAAGGCCTACTTTCGCGAGCTCTCTCCTGCTGAGCAAACGTGACGGAAGGGCTGTGTGGAGGGAGCCTTGATGTTCCCAGGCAGTGTGGGAAGCCTAGCTGTAAACGTGCAGCCAGCGGCCATGGCCCCTGCAAACTTTCTTCCCAGGTAGCACTTCCCAGCACAATGTGACTGTCAGCTTGAAGGCGGCCGAGCAGCCTGTCTTCCTTGGAGGGAGGAAAGGCAGCCCCAAAGACTAGGTTTTTAGGCCTCGCTCGCACAGCAGGTGTTGGGCTCTGCAGATGCCAGTACAAGAGGCCTGCAAACAGGTCCTCACTTCCCGAGCCAAGAAAGGCCTAGTTTCGCGATCTCGCTCCTGCAGAGCTAACGTGAGGGAAGAGCTGTGTGGAGGGAACCTTGATGTTCTGGGCAGTGTGGGAGCCCTAGGCATACCCGTGCACCCAGCGGCCATTGCCCCTGCAAACTGACTTCCCAGGTAGCACTTCCCAGCACAATGTGACTTTCAGCTTGAAGGCGGCAAAGCAGGCGGTGTTCCTTGGAGGGAGGAAAGGCAGACCCACAGACTGTGTTTTTAGGCCTCCCTCGCACAGCAAGTGTTGGGCTCTGCAGACGCCCGAACAAGAGGACTGCAAACAGGTCCTCACTTCCCGAGCCAAGAAAGGCCTAGTTTCGTGAGCTCTTTACTGCAGAGCTAACGTGAGGGAACAGCTGTGTGGAGGGAACCTTGATGTTCTCGGCAGTGTGGGAGCACTAAGCATACACATGCACCCTGCGGCCATTGCCCCTGAAAACAGTCTTCCCAAATAGCACTTCCAAGCGCGATGTGACTTTCAGCCACAAGGCGGCCTGGTAGGCTCTCTTCCTTGGAGGGAGGAAAGGCAGCCCCAGAGAGAGCGTTTTCATGCCTCCGGCGCGCAGGCAACGTGGGGCTCTTGAGAGGCCCGACCCATAGTGCTGCCAGCAGGTCATCATTTCCCGAGTCAAGAAAGGCCTAGTCTCGCGAGCTCTCTCCTGCTGAGCAAGCGTGACGGAAGGGCTGTGAGGAGGGAGCCTTGATGTTCCCGGGCAGTGTGGGAGGCCTAGCTGTAAACGTGCAGCCAGCAGCAATGGCCCCTTAAAACTGACTTCGCAAATAGCACTTCCCAGCCCAAGGTGACTGTCAGCTTGAAGGCGGCCAAGCAGGCGGTCTTCCTTGGAGGGAGGAAAGGCAGGCCCAGAGATTGGGTTTTCAGGCCTCGCTCGCACAGCAAGTGTGGGGCTCTGCAGACGCCCATACAAGAGGCCTGCAAACAGGTCCTCACTTCCCGAGTCAAGAAAGGCCTACTTTCGCGAGCTCTCTCCTGCTGAGCAAGCGTGACGGAAGGGCTGTGTGGAGGGAGCGTTGATGTTCTGGGCAGTGTGGGAGTCCTAGGCTTACACGTGCACCAAGCGGCCATTGGCCCTGTAGACTGACTTCCGAACTAGCACTTCTCAGATCAATGTGACTGTCAGCTTGAAAGCGGCCGAGCAGGCTGTCTTACTTGGAGGGAGGAAAGGCAGCCCCAGATACTGTGTTTGTATGCCTCCCTCGCACAGCCAGTGTGGGGCTCGGCAGACGCGAGTACAAGAGGCCTGCAAACAGGTCCTCACTTCCCGAGCCAGGAAAGGCCTACTTTCGCGAGCTCTCTCCTGCTGAGCAAACGTGACGGAAGGGCTGTGTGGAGGGAGCCTTGATGTTCCCAGGCAGTGTGGGAAGCCTAGCTGTAAACGTGCAGCCAGCGGCCATGGCCCCTGCAAACTTTCTTCCCAGGTAGCACTTCCCAGCACAATGTGACTGTCAGCTTGAAGGCGGCCGAGCAGCCTGTCTTCCTTGGAGGGAGGAAAGGCAGCCCCAAAGACTAGGTTTTTAGGCCTCGCTCGCACAGCAGGTGTTGGGCTCTGCAGATGCCAGTACAAGAGGCCTGCAAACAGGTCCTCACTTCCCGAGCCAAGAAAGGCCTAGTTTCGCGATCTCGCTCCTGCAGAGCTAACGTGAGGGAAGAGCTGTGTGGAGGGAACCTTGATGTTCTGGGCAGTGTGGGAGCCCTAGGCATACCCGTGCACCCAGCGGCCATTGCCCCTGCAAACTGACTTCCCAGGTAGCACTTCCCAGCACAATGTGACTTTCAGCTTGAAGGCGGCAAAGCAGGCGGTGTTCCTTGGAGGGAGGAAAGGCAGACCCACAGACTGTGTTTTTAGGCCTCCCTCGCACAGCAAGTGTTGGGCTCTGCAGACGCCCGAACAAGAGGACTGCAAACAGGTCCTCACTTCCCGAGCCAAGAAAGGCCTAGTTTCGTGAGCTCTTTACTGCAGAGCTAACGTGAGGGAACAGCTGTGTGGAGGGAACCTTGATGTTCTCGGCAGTGTGGGAGCACTAAGCATACACATGCACCCTGCGGCCATTGCCCCTGAAAACAGTCTTCCCAAATAGCACTTCCAAGCGCGATGTGACTTTCAGCCACAAGGCGGCCTGGTAGGCTCTCTTCCTTGGAGGGAGGAAAGGCAGCCCCAGAGAGAGCGTTTTCATGCCTCCGGCGCGCAGGCAACGTGGGGCTCTTGAGAGGCCCGACCCATAGTGCTGCCAGCAGGTCATCATTTCCCGAGTCAAGAAAGGCCTAGTCTCGGGAGCTCTCTCCTGCTGAGCAAGCGTGACGGAAGGGCTGTGAGGAGGGAGCCTTGATGTTCCCGGGCAGTGTGGGAGGCCTAGCTGTAAACGTGCAGCCAGCAGCAATGGCCCCTTAAAACTGACTTCGCAAATAGCACTTCCCAGCCCAAGGTGACTGTCAGCTTGAAGGCGGCCAAGCAGGCGGTCTTCCTTGGAGGGAGGAAAGGCAGGCCCAGAGATTGGGTTTTTAGGCCTCGCTCGCACAGCAAGTGTGGGGCTCTGCAGACGCCCATACAAGAGGCCTGCAAACAGGTCCTCACTTCCCGAGTCAAGAAAGGCCTACTTTCGCGAGCTCTCTCCTGCTGAGCAAGCGTGACGGAAGGGCTGTGTGGAGGGAGCGTTGATGTTCTGGGCAGTGTGGGAGTCCTAGGCTTACACGTGCACCAAGCGGCCATTGGCCCTGTAGACTGACTTCCGAACTAGCACTTCTCAGATCAATGTGACTGTCAGCTTGAAAGCGGCCGAGCAGGCTGTCTTACTTGGAGGGAGGAAAGGCAGCCCCAGATACTGTGTTTGTATGCCTCCCTCGCACAGCCAGTGTGGGGCTCGGCAGACGCGAGTACAAGAGGCCTGCAAACAGGTCCTCACTTCCCGAGCCAGGAAAGGCCTACTTTCGCGAGCTCTCTCCTGCTGAGCAAACGTGACGGAAGGGCTGTGTGGAGGGAGCCTTGATGTTCCCAGGCAGTGTGGGAAGCCTAGCTGTAAACGTGCAGCCAGCGGCCATGGCCCCTGCAAACTTTCTTCCCAGGTAGCACTTCCCAGCACAATGTGACTGTCAGCTTGAAGGCGGCCGAGCAGCCTGTCTTCCTTGGAGGGAGGAAAGGCAGCCCCAAAGACTAGGTTTTTAGGCCTCGCTCGCACAGCAGGTGTTGGGCTCTGCAGATGCCAGTACAAGAGGCCTGCAAACAGGTCCTCACTTCCCGAGCCAAGAAAGGCCTAGTTTCGCGATCTCGCTCCTGCAGAGCTAACGTGAGGGAAGAGCTGTGTGGAGGGAACCTTGATGTTCTGGGCAGTGTGGGAGCCCTAGGCATACCCGTGCACCCAGCGGCCATTGCCCCTGCAAACTGACTTCCCAGGTAGCACTTCCCAGCACAATGTGACTTTCAGCTTGAAGGCGGCAAAGCAGGCGGTGTTCCTTGGAGGGAGGAAAGGCAGACCCACAGACTGTGTTTTTAGGCCTCCCTCGCACAGCAAGTGTTGGGCTCTGCAGACGCCCGAACAAGAGGACTGCAAACAGGTCCTCACTTCCCGAGCCAAGAAAGGCCTAGTTTCGTGAGCTCTTTACTGCAGAGCTAACGTGAGGGAACAGCTGTGTGGAGGGAACCTTGATGTTCTCGGCAGTGTGGGAGCACTAAGCATACACATGCACCCTGCGGCCATTGCCCCTGAAAACAGTCTTCCCAAATAGCACTTCCAAGCGCGATGTGACTTTCAGCCACAAGGCGGCCTGGTAGGCTCTCTTCCTTGGAGGGAGGAAAGGCAGCCCCAGAGAGAGCGTTTTCATGCCTCCGGCGCGCAGGCAACGTGGGGCTCTTGAGAGGCCCGACCCATAGTGCTGCCAGCAGGTCATCATTTCCCGAGTCAAGAAAGGCCTAGTCTCGCGAGCTCTCTCCTGCTGAGCAAGCGTGACGGAAGGGCTGTGAGGAGGGAGCCTTGATGTTCCCGGGCAGTGTGGGAGGCCTAGCTGTAAACGTGCAGCCAGCAGCAATGGCCCCTTAAAACTGACTTCGCAAATAGCACTTCCCAGCCCAAGGTGACTGTCAGCTTGAAGGCGGCCAAGCAGGCGGTCTTCCTTGGAGGGAGGAAAGGCAGGCCCAGAGATTGGGTTTTTAGGCCTCGCTCGCACAGCAAGTGTGGGGCTCTGCAGACGCCCATACAAGAGGCCTGCAAACAGGTCCTCACTTCCCGAGTCAAGAAAGGCCTACTTTCGCGAGCTCTCTCCTGCTGAGCAAGCGTGACGGAAGGGCTGTGTGGAGGGAGCGTTGATGTTCTGGGCAGTGTGGGAGTCCTAGGCTTACACGTGCACCAAGCGGCCATTGGCCCTGTAGACTGACTTCCGAACTAGCACTTCTCAGATCAATGTGACTGTCAGCTTGAAAGCGGCCGAGCAGGCTGTCTTACTTGGAGGGAGGAAAGGCAGCCCCAGATACTGTGTTTGTATGCCTCCCTCGCACAGCCAGTGTGGGGCTCGGCAGACGCGAGTACAAGAGGCCTGCAAACAGGTCCTCACTTCCCGAGCCAGGAAAGGCCTACTTTCGCGAGCTCTCTCCTGCTGAGCAAACGTGACGGAAGGGCTGTGTGGAGGGAGCCTTGATGTTCCCAGGCAGTGTGGGAAGCCTAGCTGTAAACGTGCAGCCAGCGGCCATGGCCCCTGCAAACTTTCTTCCCAGGTAGCACTTCCCAGCACAATGTGACTGTCAGCTTGAAGGCGGCCGAGCAGCCTGTCTTCCTTGGAGGGAGGAAAGGCAGCCCCAAAGACTAGGTTTTTAGGCCTCGCTCGCACAGCAGGTGTTGGGCTCTGCAGATGCCAGTACAAGAGGCCTGCAAACAGGTCCTCACTTCCCGAGCCAAGAAAGGCCTAGTTTCGCGATCTCGCTCCTGCAGAGCTAACGTGAGGGAAGAGCTGTGTGGAGGGAACCTTGATGTTCTGGGCAGTGTGGGAGCCCTAGGCATACCCGTGCACCCAGCGGCCATTGCCCCTGCAAACTGACTTCCCAGGTAGCACTTCCCAGCACAATGTGACTTTCAGCTTGAAGGCGGCAAAGCAGGCGGTGTTCCTTGGAGGGAGGAAAGGCAGACCCACAGACTGTGTTTTTAGGCCTCCCTCGCACAGCAAGTGTTGGGCTCTGCAGACGCCCGAACAAGAGGACTGCAAACAGGTCCTCACTTCCCGAGCCAAGAAAGGCCTAGTTTCGTGAGCTCTTTACTGCAGAGCTAACGTGAGGGAACAGCTGTGTGGAGGGAACCTTGATGTTCTCGGCAGTGTGGGAGCACTAAGCATACACATGCACCCTGCGGCCATTGCCCCTGAAAACAGTCTTCCCAAATAGCACTTCCAAGCGCGATGTGACTTTCAGCCACAAGGCGGCCTGGTAGGCTCTCTTCCTTGGAGGGAGGAAAGGCAGCCCCAGAGAGAGCGTTTTCATGCCTCCGGCGCGCAGGCAACGTGGGGCTCTTGAGAGGCCCGACCCATAGTGCTGCCAGCAGGTCATCATTTCCCGAGTCAAGAAAGGCCTAGTCTCGCGAGCTCTCTCCTGCTGAGCAAGCGTGACGGAAGGGCTGTGAGGAGGGAGCCTTGATGTTCCCGGGCAGTGTGGGAGGCCTAGCTGTAAACGTGCAGCCAGCAGCAATGGCCCCTTAAAACTGACTTCGCAAATAGCACTTCCCAGCCCAAGGTGACGGTCAGCTTGAAGGCGGCCAAGCAGGCGGTCTTCCTTGGAGGGAGGAAAGGCAGGCCCAGAGATTGGGTTTTTAGGCCTCGCTCGCACAGCAAGTGTGGGGCTCTGCAGACGCCCATACAAGAGGCCTGCAAACAGGTCCTCACTTCCCGAGTCAAGAAAGGCCTACTTTCGCGAGCTCTCTCCTGCTGAGCAAGCGTGACGGAAGGGCTGTGTGGAGGGAGCGTTGATGTTCTGGGCAGTGTGGGAGTCCTAGGCTTACACGTGCACCAAGCGGCCATTGGCCCTGTAGACTGACTTCCGAACTAGCACTTCTCAGATCAATGTGACTGTCAGCTTGAAAGCGGCCGAGCAGGCTGTCTTACTTGGAGGGAGGAAAGGCAGCCCCAGATACTGTGTTTGTATGCCTCCCTCGCACAGCCAGTGTGGGGCTCGGCAGACGCGAGTACAAGAGGCCTGCAAACAGGTCCTCACTTCCCGAGCCAGGAAAGGCCTACTTTCGCGAGCTCTCTCCTGCTGAGCAAACGTGACGGAAGGGCTGTGTGGAGGGAGCCTTGATGTTCCCAGGCAGTGTGGGAAGCCTAGCTGTAAACGTGCAGCCAGCGGCCATGGCCCCTGCAAACTTTCTTCCCAGGTAGCACTTCCCAGCACAATGTGACTGTCAGCTTGAAGGCGGCCGAGCAGCCTGTCTTCCTTGGAGGGAGGAAAGGCAGCCCCAAAGACTAGGTTTTTAGGCCTCGCTCGCACAGCAGGTGTTGGGCTCTGCAGATGCCAGTACAAGAGGCCTGCAAACAGGTCCTCACTTCCCGAGCCAAGAAAGGCCTAGTTTCGCGATCTCGCTCCTGCAGAGCTAACGTGAGGGAAGAGCTGTGTGGAGGGAACCTTGATGTTCTGGGCAGTGTGGGAGCCCTAGGCATACCCGTGCACCCAGCGGCCATTGCCCCTGCAAACTGACTTCCCAGGTAGCACTTCCCAGCACAATGTGACTTTCAGCTTGAAGGCGGCAAAGCAGGCGGTGTTCCTTGGAGGGAGGAAAGGCAGACCCACAGACTGTGTTTTTAGGCCTCCCTCGCACAGCAAGTGTTGGGCTCTGCAGACGCCCGAACAAGAGGACTGCAAACAGGTCCTCACTTCCCGAGCCAAGAAAGGCCTAGTTTCGTGAGCTCTTTACTGCAGAGCTAACGTGAGGGAACAGCTGTGTGGAGGGAACCTTGATGTTCTCGGCAGTGTGGGAGCACTAAGCATACACATGCACCCTGCGGCCATTGCCCCTGAAAACAGTCTTCCCAAATAGCACTTCCAAGCGCGATGTGACTTTCAGCCACAAGGCGGCCTGGTAGGCTCTCTTCCTTGGAGGGAGGAAAGGCAGCCCCAGAGAGAGCGTTTTCATGCCTCCGGCGCGCAGGCAACGTGGGGCTCTTGAGAGGCCCGACCCATAGTGCTGCCAGCAGGTCATCATTTCCCGAGTCAAGAAAGGCCTAGTCTCGGGAGCTCTCTCCTGCTGAGCAAGCGTGACGGAAGGGCTGTGAGGAGGGAGCCTTGATGTTCCCGGGCAGTGTGGGAGGCCTAGCTGTAAACGTGCAGCCAGCAGCAATGGCCCCTTAAAACTGACTTCGCAAATAGCACTTCCCAGCCCAAGGTGACTGTCAGCTTGAAGGCGGCCAAGCAGGCGGTCTTCCTTGGAGGGAGGAAAGGCAGGCCCAGAGATTGGGTTTTTATGCCTCGCTCGCACAGCAAGTGTGGGGCTCTGCAGACGCCCATACAAGAGGCCTGCAAACAGGTCCTCACTTCCCGAGTCAAGAAAGGCCTACTTTCGCGAGCTCTCTCCTGCTGAGCAAGTGTGACGGAAGGGCTGTGTGGAGGGAGCGTTGATGTTCTGGGCAGTGTGGGAGTCCTAGGCTTACACGTGCACCAAGCGGCCATTGGCCCTGTAGACTGACTTCCGAACTAGCACTTCTCAGATCAATGTGACTGTCAGCTTGAAAGCGGCCGAGCAGGCTGTCTTACTTGGAGGGAGGAAAGGCAGCCCCAGATACTGTGTTTGTATGCCTCCCTCGCACAGCCAGTGTGGGGCTCGGCAGACGCGAGTACAAGAGGCCTGCAAACAGGTCCTCACTTCCCGAGCCAGGAAAGGCCTACTTTCGCGAGCTCTCTCCTGCTGAGCAAACGTGACGGAAGGGCTGTGTGGAGGGAGCCTTGATGTTCCCAGGCAGTGTGGGAAGCCTAGCTGTAAACGTGCAGCCAGCGGCCATGGCCCCTGCAAACTTTCTTCCCAGGTAGCACTTCCCAGCACAATGTGGCTGTCAGCTTGAAGGCGGCCGAGCAGCCTGTCTTCCTTGGAGGGAGGAAAGGCAGCCCCAAAGACTAGGTTTTTAGGCCTCGCTCGCACAGCAGGTGTTGGGCTCTGCAGATGCCAGTACAAGAGGCCTGCAAACAGGTCCTCACTTCCCGAGCCAAGAAAGGCCTAGTTTCGCGATCTCGCTCCTGCAGAGCTAACGTGAGGGAAGAGCTGTGTGGAGGGAACCTTGATGTTCTGGGCAGTGTGGGAGCCCTAGGCATACCCGTGCACCCAGCGGCCATTGCCCCTGCAAACTGACTTCCCAGGTAGCACTTCCCAGCACAATGTGACTTTCAGCTTGAAGGCGGCAAAGCAGGCGGTGTTCCTTGGAGGGAGGAAAGGCAGACCCACAGACTGTGTTTTTAGGCCTCCCTCGCACAGCAAGTGTTGGGCTCTGCAGACGCCCGAACAAGAGGACTGCAAACAGGTCCTCACTTCCCGAGCCAAGAAAGGCCTAGTTTCGTGAGCTCTTTACTGCAGAGCTAACGTGAGGGAAGAGCTGTGTGGAGGGAACCTTGATGTTCTCGGCAGTGTGGGAGCACTAAGCATACACATGCACCCTGCGGCCATTGCCCCTGAAAACAGTCTTCCCAAATAGCACTTCCAAGCGCGATGTGACTTTCAGCCACAAGGCGGCCTGGTAGGCTCTCTTCCTTGGAGGGAGGAAAGGCAGCCCCAGAGAGAGCGTTTTCATGCCTCCGGCGCGCAGGCAACGTGGGGCTCTTGAGAGGCCCGACCCATAGTGCTGCCAGCAGGTCATCATTTCCCGAGTCAAGAAAGGCCTAGTCTCGGGAGCTCTCTCCTGCTGAGCAAGCGTGACGGAAGGGCTGTGAGGAGGGAGCCTTGATGTTCCCGGGCAGTGTGGGAGGCCTAGCTGTAAACGTGCAGCCAGCAGCAATGGCCCCTTAAAACTGACTTCGCAAATAGCACTTCCCAGCCCAAGGTGACTGTCAGCTTGAAGGCGGCCAAGCAGGCGGTCTTCCTTGGAGGGAGGAAAGGCAGGCCCAGAGATTGGGTTTTTAGGCCTCGCTCGCACAGCAAGTGTGGGGCTCTGCAGACGCCCATACAAGAGGCCTGCAAACAGGTCCTCACTTCCCGAGTCAAGAAAGGCCTACTTTCGCGAGCTCTCTCCTGCTGAGCAAGCGTGACGGAAGGGCTGTGTGGAGGGAGCGTTGATGTTCTGGGCAGTGTGGGAGTCCTAGGCTTACACGTGCACCAAGCGGCCATTGGCCCTGTAGACTGACTTCCGAACTAGCACTTCTCAGATCAATGTGACTGTCAGCTTGAAAGCGGCCGAGCAGGCTGTCTTACTTGGAGGGAGGAAAGGCAGCCCCAGATACTGTGTTTGTATGCCTCCCTCGCACAGCCAGTGTGGGGCTCGGCAGACGCGAGTACAAGAGGCCTGCAAACAGGTCCTCACTTCCCGAGCCAGGAAAGGCCTACTTTCGCGAGCTCTCTCCTGCTGAGCAAACGTGACGGAAGGGCTGTGTGGAGGGAGCCTTGATGTTCCCAGGCAGTGTGGGAAGCCTAGCTGTAAACGTGCAGCCAGCGGCCATGGCCCCTGCAAACTGACTTCCCAGGTAGCACTTCCCAGCACAATGTGGCTGTCAGCTTGAAGGCGGCCGAGCAGCCTGTCTTCCTTGGAGGGAGGAAAGGCAGCCCCAAAGACTAGGTTTTTAGGCCTCGCTCGCACAGCAGGTGTTGGGCTCTGCAGATGCCAGTACAAGAGGCCTGCAAACAGGTCCTCACTTCCCGAGCCAAGAAAGGCCTAGTTTCGCGATCTCGCTCCTGCAGAGCTAACGTGAGGGAAGAGCTGTGTGGAGGGAACCTTGATGTTCTGGGCAGTGTGGGAGCCCTAGGCATACCCGTGCACCCAGCGGCCATTGCCCCTGCAAACTGACTTCCCAGGTAGCACTTCCCAGCACAATGTGACTTTCAGCTTGAAGGCGGCAAAGCAGGCGGTGTTCCTTGGAGGGAGGAAAGGCAGACCCACAGACTGTGTTTTTAGGCCTCCCTCGCACAGCAAGTGTTGGGCTCTGCAGACGCCCGAACAAGAGGACTGCAAACAGGTCCTCACTTCCCGAGCCAAGAAAGGCCTAGTTTCGTGAGCTCTTTACTGCAGAGCTAACGTGAGGGAACAGCTGTGTGGAGGGAACCTTGATGTTCTCGGCAGTGTGGGAGCACTAAGCATACACATGCACCCTGCGGCCATTGCCCCTGAAAACAGTCTTCCCAAATAGCACTTCCAAGCGCGATGTGACTTTCAGCCACAAGGCGGCCTGGTAGGCTCTCTTCCTTGGAGGGAGGAAAGGCAGCCCCAGAGAGAGCGTTTTCATGCCTCCGGCGCGCAGGCAACGTGGGGCTCTTGAGAGGCCCGACCCATAGTGCTGCCAGCAGGTCATCATTTCCCGAGTCAAGAAAGGCCTAGTCTCGGGAGCTCTCTCCTGCTGAGCAAGCGTGACGGAAGGGCTGTGAGGAGGGAGCCTTGATGTTCCCGGGCAGTGTGGGAGGCCTAGCTGTAAACGTGCAGCCAGCAGCAATGGCCCCTTAAAACTGACTTCGCAAATAGCACTTCCCAGCCCAAGGTGACTGTCAGCTTGAAGGCGGCCAAGCAGGCGGTCTTCCTTGGAGGGAGGAAAGGCAGGCCCAGAGATTGGGTTTTTAGGCCTCGCTCGCACAGCAAGTGTGGGGCTCTGCAGACGCCCATACAAGAGGCCTGCAAACAGGTCCTCACTTCCCGAGTCAAGAAAGGCCTACTTTCGCGAGCTCTCTCCTGCTGAGCAAGCGTGACGGAAGGGCTGTGTGGAGGGAGCGTTGATGTTCTGGGCAGTGTGGGAGTCCTAGGCTTACACGTGCACCAAGCGGCCATTGGCCCTGTAGACTGACTTCCGAACTAGCACTTCTCAGATCAATGTGACTGTCAGCTTGAAAGCGGCCGAGCAGGCTGTCTTACTTGGAGGGAGGAAAGGCAGCCCCAGATACTGTGTTTGTATGCCTCCCTCGCACAGCCAGTGTGGGGCTCGGCAGACGCGAGTACAAGAGGCCTGCAAACAGGTCCTCACTTCCCGAGCCAGGAAAGGCCTACTTTCGCGAGCTCTCTCCTGCTGAGCAAACGTGACGGAAGGGCTGTGTGGAGGGAGCCTTGATGTTCCCAGGCAGTGTGGGAAGCCTAGCTGTAAACGTGCAGCCAGCGGCCATGGCCCCTGCAAACTTTCTTCCCAGGTAGCACTTCCCAGCACAATGTGACTGTCAGCTTGAAGGCGGCCGAGCAGCCTGTCTTCCTTGGAGGGAGGAAAGGCAGCCCCAAAGACTAGGTTTTTAGGCCTCGCTCGCACAGCAGGTGTTGGGCTCTGCAGATGCCAGTACAAGAGGCCTGCAAACAGGTCCTCACTTCCCGAGCCAAGAAAGGCCTAGTTTCGCGATCTCGCTCCTGCAGAGCTAACGTGAGGGAAGAGCTGTGTGGAGGGAACCTTGATGTTCTGGGCAGTGTGGGAGCCCTAGGCATACCCGTGCACCCAGCGGCCATTGCCCCTGCAAACTGACTTCCCAGGTAGCACTTCCCAGCACAATGTGACTTTCAGCTTGAAGGCGGCAAAGCAGGCGGTGTTCCTTGGAGGGAGGAAAGGCAGACCCACAGACTGTGTTTTTAGGCCTCCCTCGCACAGCAAGTGTTGGGCTCTGCAGACGCCCGAACAAGAGGACTGCAAACAGGTCCTCACTTCCCGAGCCAAGAAAGGCCTAGTTTCGTGAGCTCTTTACTGCAGAGCTAACGTGAGGGAACAGCTGTGTGGAGGGAACCTTGATGTTCTCGGCAGTGTGGGAGCACTAAGCATACACATGCACCCTGCGGCCATTGCCCCTGAAAACAGTCTTCCCAAATAGCACTTCCAAGCGCGATGTGACTTTCAGCCACAAGGCGGCCTGGTAGGCTCTCTTCCTTGGAGGGAGGAAAGGCAGCCCCAGAGAGAGCGTTTTCATGCCTCCGGCGCGCAGGCAACGTGGGGCTCTTGAGAGGCCCGACCCATAGTGCTGCCAGCAGGTCATCATTTCCCGAGTCAAGAAAGGCCTAGTCTCGCGAGCTCTCTCCTGCTGAGCAAGCGTGACGGAAGGGCTGTGAGGAGGGAGCCTTGATGTTCCCGGGCAGTGTGGGAGGCCTAGCTGTAAACGTGCAGCCAGCAGCAATGGCCCCTTAAAACTGACTTCGCAAATAGCACTTCCCAGCCCAAGGTGACTGTCAGCTTGAAGGCGGCCAAGCAGGCGGTCTTCCTTGGAGGGAGGAAAGGCAGGCCCAGAGATTGGGTTTTCAGGCCTCGCTCGCACAGCAAGTGTGGGGCTCTGCAGACGCCCATACAAGAGGCCTGCAAACAGGTCCTCACTTCCCGAGTCAAGAAAGGCCTACTTTCGCGAGCTCTCTCCTGCTGAGCAAGCGTGACGGAAGGGCTGTGTGGAGGGAGCGTTGATGTTCTGGGCAGTGTGGGAGTCCTAGGCTTACACGTGCACCAAGCGGCCATTGGCCCTGTAGACTGACTTCCGAACTAGCACTTCTCAGATCAATGTGACTGTCAGCTTGAAAGCGGCCGAGCAGGCTGTCTTACTTGGAGGGAGGAAAGGCAGCCCCAGATACTGTGTTTGTATGCCTCCCTCGCACAGCCAGTGTGGGGCTCGGCAGACGCGAGTACAAGAGGCCTGCAAACAGGTCCTCACTTCCCGAGCCAGGAAAGGCCTACTTTCGCGAGCTCTCTCCTGCTGAGCAAACGTGACGGAAGGGCTGTGTGGAGGGAGCCTTGATGTTCCCAGGCAGTGTGGGAAGCCTAGCTGTAAACGTGCAGCCAGCGGCCATGGCCCCTGCAAACTTTCTTCCCAGGTAGCACTTCCCAGCACAATGTGACTGTCAGCTTGAAGGCGGCCGAGCAGCCTGTCTTCCTTGGAGGGAGGAAAGGCAGCCCCAAAGACTAGGTTTTTAGGCCTCGCTCGCACAGCAGGTGTTGGGCTCTGCAGATGCCAGTACAAGAGGCCTGCAAACAGGTCCTCACTTCCCGAGCCAAGAAAGGCCTAGTTTCGCGATCTCGCTCCTGCAGAGCTAACGTGAGGGAAGAGCTGTGTGGAGGGAACCTTGATGTTCTGGGCAGTGTGGGAGCCCTAGGCATACCCGTGCACCCAGCGGCCATTGCCCCTGCAAACTGACTTCCCAGGTAGCACTTCCCAGCACAATGTGACTTTCAGCTTGAAGGCGGCAAAGCAGGCGGTGTTCCTTGGAGGGAGGAAAGGCAGACCCACAGACTGTGTTTTTAGGCCTCCCTCGCACAGCAAGTGTTGGGCTCTGCAGACGCCCGAACAAGAGGACTGCAAACAGGTCCTCACTTCCCGAGCCAAGAAAGGCCTAGTTTCGTGAGCTCTTTACTGCAGAGCTAACGTGAGGGAACAGCTGTGTGGAGGGAACCTTGATGTTCTCGGCAGTGTGGGAGCACTAAGCATACACATGCACCCTGCGGCCATTGCCCCTGAAAACAGTCTTCCCAAATAGCACTTCCAAGCGCGATGTGACTTTCAGCCACAAGGCGGCCTGGTAGGCTCTCTTCCTTGGAGGGAGGAAAGGCAGCCCCAGAGAGAGCGTTTTCATGCCTCCGGCGCGCAGGCAACGTGGGGCTCTTGAGAGGCCCGACCCATAGTGCTGCCAGCAGGTCATCATTTCCCGAGTCAAGAAAGGCCTAGTCTCGGGAGCTCTCTCCTGCTGAGCAAGCGTGACGGAAGGGCTGTGAGGAGGGAGCCTTGATGTTCCCGGGCAGTGTGGGAGGCCTAGCTGTAAACGTGCAGCCAGCAGCAATGGCCCCTTAAAACTGACTTCGCAAATAGCACTTCCCAGCCCAAGGTGACTGTCAGCTTGAAGGCGGCCAAGCAGGCGGTCTTCCTTGGAGGGAGGAAAGGCAGGCCCAGAGATTGGGTTTTTAGGCCTCGCTCGCACAGCAAGTGTGGGGCTCTGCAGACGCCCATACAAGAGGCCTGCAAACAGGTCCTCACTTCCCGAGTCAAGAAAGGCCTACTTTCGCGAGCTCTCTCCTGCTGAGCAAGCGTGACGGAAGGGCTGTGTGGAGGGAGCGTTGATGTTCTGGGCAGTGTGGGAGTCCTAGGCTTACACGTGCACCAAGCGGCCATTGGCCCTGTAGACTGACTTCCGAACTAGCACTTCTCAGATCAATGTGACTGTCAGCTTGAAAGCGGCCGAGCAGGCTGTCTTACTTGGAGGGAGGAAAGGCAGCCCCAGATACTGTGTTTGTATGCCTCCCTCGCACAGCCAGTGTGGGGCTCGGCAGACGCGAGTACAAGAGGCCTGCAAACAGGTCCTCACTTCCCGAGCCAGGAAAGGCCTACTTTCGCGAGCTCTCTCCTGCTGAGCAAACGTGACGGAAGGGCTGTGTGGAGGGAGCCTTGATGTTCCCAGGCAGTGTGGGAAGCCTAGCTGTAAACGTGCAGCCAGCGGCCATGGCCCCTGCAAACTTTCTTCCCAGGTAGCACTTCCCAGCACAATGTGACTGTCAGCTTGAAGGCGGCCGAGCAGCCTGTCTTCCTTGGAGGGAGGAAAGGCAGCCCCAAAGACTAGGTTTTTAGGCCTCGCTCGCACAGCAGGTGTTGGGCTCTGCAGATGCCAGTACAAGAGGCCTGCAAACAGGTCCTCACTTCCCGAGCCAAGAAAGGCCTAGTTTCGCGATCTCGCTCCTGCAGAGCTAACGTGAGGGAAGAGCTGTGTGGAGGGAACCTTGATGTTCTGGGCAGTGTGGGAGCCCTAGGCATACCCGTGCACCCAGCGGCCATTGCCCCTGCAAACTGACTTCCCAGGTAGCACTTCCCAGCACAATGTGACTTTCAGCTTGAAGGCGGCAAAGCAGGCGGTGTTCCTTGGAGGGAGGAAAGGCAGACCCACAGACTGTGTTTTTAGGCCTCCCTCGCACAGCAAGTGTTGGGCTCTGCAGACGCCCGAACAAGAGGACTGCAAACAGGTCCTCACTTCCCGAGCCAAGAAAGGCCTAGTTTCGTGAGCTCTTTACTGCAGAGCTAACGTGAGGGAACAGCTGTGTGGAGGGAACCTTGATGTTCTCGGCAGTGTGGGAGCACTAAGCATACACATGCACCCTGCGGCCATTGCCCCTGAAAACAGTCTTCCCAAATAGCACTTCCAAGCGCGATGTGACTTTCAGCCACAAGGCGGCCTGGTAGGCTCTCTTCCTTGGAGGGAGGAAAGGCAGCCCCAGAGAGAGCGTTTTCATGCCTCCGGCGCGCAGGCAACGTGGGGCTCTTGAGAGGCCCGACCCATAGTGCTGCCAGCAGGTCATCATTTCCCGAGTCAAGAAAGGCCTAGTCTCGCGAGCTCTCTCCTGCTGAGCAAGCGTGACGGAAGGGCTGTGAGGAGGGAGCCTTGATGTTCCCGGGCAGTGTGGGAGGCCTAGCTGTAAACGTGCAGCCAGCAGCAATGGCCCCTTAAAACTGACTTCGCAAATAGCACTTCCCAGCCCAAGGTGACTGTCAGCTTGAAGGCGGCCAAGCAGGCGGTCTTCCTTGGAGGGAGGAAAGGCAGGCCCAGAGATTGGGTTTTTAGGCCTCGCTCGCACAGCAAGTGTGGGGCTCTGCAGACGCCCATACAAGAGGCCTGCAAACAGGTCCTCACTTCCCGAGTCAAGAAAGGCCTACTTTCGCGAGCTCTCTCCTGCTGAGCAAGCGTGACGGAAGGGCTGTGTGGAGGGAGCGTTGATGTTCTGGGCAGTGTGGGAGTCCTAGGCTTACACGTGCACCAAGCGGCCATTGGCCCTGTAGACTGACTTCCGAACTAGCACTTCTCAGATCAATGTGACTGTCAGCTTGAAAGCGGCCGAGCAGGCTGTCTTACTTGGAGGGAGGAAAGGCAGCCCCAGATACTGTGTTTGTATGCCTCCCTCGCACAGCCAGTGTGGGGCTCGGCAGACGCGAGTACAAGAGGCCTGCAAACAGGTCCTCACTTCCCGAGCCAGGAAAGGCCTACTTTCGCGAGCTCTCTCCTGCTGAGCAAACGTGACGGAAGGGCTGTGTGGAGGGAGCCTTGATGTTCCCAGGCAGTGTGGGAAGCCTAGCTGTAAACGTGCAGCCAGCGGCCATGGCCCCTGCAAACTTTCTTCCCAGGTAGCACTTCCCAGCACAATGTGACTGTCAGCTTGAAGGCGGCCGAGCAGCCTGTCTTCCTTGGAGGGAGGAAAGGCAGCCCCAAAGACTAGGTTTTTAGGCCTCGCTCGCACAGCAGGTGTTGGGCTCTGCAGATGCCAGTACAAGAGGCCTGCAAACAGGTCCTCACTTCCCGAGCCAAGAAAGGCCTAGTTTCGCGATCTCGCTCCTGCAGAGCTAACGTGAGGGAAGAGCTGTGTGGAGGGAACCTTGATGTTCTGGGCAGTGTGGGAGCCCTAGGCATACCCGTGCACCCAGCGGCCATTGCCCCTGCAAACTGACTTCCCAGGTAGCACTTCCCAGCACAATGTGACTTTCAGCTTGAAGGCGGCAAAGCAGGCGGTGTTCCTTGGAGGGAGGAAAGGCAGACCCACAGACTGTGTTTTTAGGCCTCCCTCGCACAGCAAGTGTTGGGCTCTGCAGACGCCCGAACAAGAGGACTGCAAACAGGTCCTCACTTCCCGAGCCAAGAAAGGCCTAGTTTCGTGAGCTCTTTACTGCAGAGCTAACGTGAGGGAACAGCTGTGTGGAGGGAACCTTGATGTTCTCGGCAGTGTGGGAGCACTAAGCATACACATGCACCCTGCGGCCATTGCCCCTGAAAACAGTCTTCCCAAATAGCACTTCCAAGCGCGATGTGACTTTCAGCCACAAGGCGGCCTGGTAGGCTCTCTTCCTTGGAGGGAGGAAAGGCAGCCCCAGAGAGAGCGTTTTCATGCCTCCGGCGCGCAGGCAACGTGGGGCTCTTGAGAGGCCCGACCCATAGTGCTGCCAGCAGGTCATCATTTCCCGAGTCAAGAAAGGCCTAGTCTCGCGAGCTCTCTCCTGCTGAGCAAGCGTGACGGAAGGGCTGTGAGGAGGGAGCCTTGATGTTCCCGGGCAGTGTGGGAGGCCTAGCTGTAAACGTGCAGCCAGCAGCAATGGCCCCTTAAAACTGACTTCGCAAATAGCACTTCCCAGCCCAAGGTGACGGTCAGCTTGAAGGCGGCCAAGCAGGCGGTCTTCCTTGGAGGGAGGAAAGGCAGGCCCAGAGATTGGGTTTTTAGGCCTCGCTCGCACAGCAAGTGTGGGGCTCTGCAGACGCCCATACAAGAGGCCTGCAAACAGGTCCTCACTTCCCGAGTCAAGAAAGGCCTACTTTCGCGAGCTCTCTCCTGCTGAGCAAGCGTGACGGAAGGGCTGTGTGGAGGGAGCGTTGATGTTCTGGGCAGTGTGGGAGTCCTAGGCTTACACGTGCACCAAGCGGCCATTGGCCCTGTAGACTGACTTCCGAACTAGCACTTCTCAGATCAATGTGACTGTCAGCTTGAAAGCGGCCGAGCAGGCTGTCTTACTTGGAGGGAGGAAAGGCAGCCCCAGATACTGTGTTTGTATGCCTCCCTCGCACAGCCAGTGTGGGGCTCGGCAGACGCGAGTACAAGAGGCCTGCAAACAGGTCCTCACTTCCCGAGCCAGGAAAGGCCTACTTTCGCGAGCTCTCTCCTGCTGAGCAAACGTGACGGAAGGGCTGTGTGGAGGGAGCCTTGATGTTCCCAGGCAGTGTGGGAAGCCTAGCTGTAAACGTGCAGCCAGCGGCCATGGCCCCTGCAAACTTTCTTCCCAGGTAGCACTTCCCAGCACAATGTGACTGTCAGCTTGAAGGCGGCCGAGCAGCCTGTCTTCCTTGGAGGGAGGAAAGGCAGCCCCAAAGACTAGGTTTTTAGGCCTCGCTCGCACAGCAGGTGTTGGGCTCTGCAGATGCCAGTACAAGAGGCCTGCAAACAGGTCCTCACTTCCCGAGCCAAGAAAGGCCTAGTTTCGCGATCTCGCTCCTGCAGAGCTAACGTGAGGGAAGAGCTGTGTGGAGGGAACCTTGATGTTCTGGGCAGTGTGGGAGCCCTAGGCATACCCGTGCACCCAGCGGCCATTGCCCCTGCAAACTGACTTCCCAGGTAGCACTTCCCAGCACAATGTGACTTTCAGCTTGAAGGCGGCAAAGCAGGCGGTGTTCCTTGGAGGGAGGAAAGGCAGACCCACAGACTGTGTTTTTAGGCCTCCCTCGCACAGCAAGTGTTGGGCTCTGCAGACGCCCGAACAAGAGGACTGCAAACAGGTCCTCACTTCCCGAGCCAAGAAAGGCCTAGTTTCGTGAGCTCTTTACTGCAGAGCTAACGTGAGGGAAGAGCTGTGTGGAGGGAACCTTGATGTTCTCGGCAGTGTGGGAGCACTAAGCATACACATGCACCCTGCGGCCATTGCCCCTGAAAACAGTCTTCCCAAATAGCACTTCCAAGCGCGATGTGACTTTCAGCCACAAGGCGGCCTGGTAGGCTCTCTTCCTTGGAGGGAGGAAAGGCAGCCCCAGAGAGAGCGTTTTCATGCCTCCGGCGCGCAGGCAACGTGGGGCTCTTGAGAGGCCCGACCCATAGTGCTGCCAGCAGGTCATCATTTCCCGAGTCAAGAAAGGCCTAGTCTCGCGAGCTCTCTCCTGCTGAGCAAGCGTGACGGAAGGGCTGTGAGGAGGGAGCCTTGATGTTCCCGGGCAGTGTGGGAGGCCTAGCTGTAAACGTGCAGCCAGCAGCAATGGCCCCTTAAAACTGACTTCGCAAATAGCACTTCCCAGCCCAAGGTGACTGTCAGCTTGAAGGCGGCCAAGCAGGCGGTCTTCCTTGGAGGGAGGAAAGGCAGGCCCAGAGATTGGGTTTTCAGGCCTCGCTCGCACAGCAAGTGTGGGGCTCTGCAGACGCCCATACAAGAGGCCTGCAAACAGGTCCTCACTTCCCGAGTCAAGAAAGGCCTACTTTCGCGAGCTCTCTCCTGCTGAGCAAGCGTGACGGAAGGGCTGTGTGGAGGGAGCGTTGATGTTCTGGGCAGTGTGGGAGTCCTAGGCTTACACGTGCACCAAGGGCCATTGGCCCTGTAGACTGACTTCCGAACTAGCACTTCTCAGATCAATGTGACTGTCAGCTTGAAAGCGGCCGAGCAGGCTGTCTTACTTGGAGGGAGGAAGGCAGCCCCAGATACTGTGTTTGTATGCCTCCCTCGCACAGCCAGTGTGGGGCTCGGCAGACGCGAGTACAAGAGGCCTGCAAACAGGTCCTCACTTCCCGAGCCAGGAAAGGCCTACTTTCGCGAGCTCTCTCCTGCTGAGCAAACGTGACGGAAGGGCTGTGTGGAGGGAGCCTTGATGTTCCCAGGCAGTGTGGGAAGCCTAGCTGTAAACGTGCAGCCAGCGGCCATGGCCCCTGCAAACTTTCTTCCCAGGTAGCACTTCCCAGCACAATGTGACTGTCAGCTTGAAGGCGGCCGAGCAGCCTGTCTTCCTTGGAGGGAGGAAAGGCAGCCCCAAAGACTAGGTTTTTAGGCCTCGCTCGCACAGCAGGTGTTGGGCTCTGCAGATGCCAGTACAAGAGGCCTGCAAACAGGTCCTCACTTCCCGAGCCAAGAAAGGCCTAGTTTCGCGATCTCGCTCCTGCAGAGCTAACGTGAGGGAAGAGCTGTGTGGAGGGAACCTTGATGTTCTGGGCAGTGTGGGAGCCCTAGGCATACCCGTGCACCCAGCGGCCATTGCCCCTGCAAACTGACTTCCCAGGTAGCACTTCCCAGCACAATGTGACTTTCAGCTTGAAGGCGGCAAAGCAGGCGGTGTTCCTTGGAGGGAGGAAAGGCAGACCCACAGACTGTGTTTTTAGGCCTCCCTCGCACAGCAAGTGTTGGGCTCTGCAGACGCCCGAACAAGAGGACTGCAAACAGGTCCTCACTTCCCGAGCCAAGAAAGGCCTAGTTTCGTGAGCTCTTTACTGCAGAGCTAACGTGAGGGAACAGCTGTGTGGAGGGAACCTTGATGTTCTCGGCAGTGTGGGAGCACTAAGCATACACATGCACCCTGCGGCCATTGCCCCTGAAAACAGTCTTCCCAAATAGCACTTCCAAGCGCGATGTGACTTTCAGCCACAAGGCGGCCTGGTAGGCTCTCTTCCTTGGAGGGAGGAAAGGCAGCCCCAGAGAGAGCGTTTTCATGCCTCCGGCGCGCAGGCAACGTGGGGCTCTTGAGAGGCCCGACCCATAGTGCTGCCAGCAGGTCATCATTTCCCGAGTCAAGAAAGGCCTAGTCTCGGGAGCTCTCTCCTGCTGAGCAAGCGTGACGGAAGGGCTGTGAGGAGGGAGCCTTGATGTTCCCGGGCAGTGTGGGAGGCCTAGCTGTAAACGTGCAGCCAGCAGCAATGGCCCCTTAAAACTGACTTCGCAAATAGCACTTCCCAGCCCAAGGTGACTGTCAGCTTGAAGGCGGCCAAGCAGGCGGTCTTCCTTGGAGGGAGGAAAGGCAGGCCCAGAGATTGGGTTTTCAGGCCTCGCTCGCACAGCAAGTGTGGGGCTCTGCAGACGCCCATACAAGAGGCCTGCAAACAGGTCCTCACTTCCCGAGTCAAGAAAGGCCTACTTTCGCGAGCTCTCTCCTGCTGAGCAAGCGTGACGGAAGGGCTGTGTGGAGGGAGCGTTGATGTTCTGGGCAGTGTGGGAGTCCTAGGCTTACACGTGCACCAAGGGCCATTGGCCCTGTAGACTGACTTCCGAACTAGCACTTCTCAGATCAATGTGACTGTCAGCTTGAAAGCGGCCGAGCAGGCTGTCTTACTTGGAGGGAGGAAGGCAGCCCCAGATACTGTGTTTGTATGCCTCCCTCGCACAGCCAGTGTGGGGCTCGGCAGACGCGAGTACAAGAGGCCTGCAAACAGGTCCTCACTTCCCGAGCCAGGAAAGGCCTACTTTCGCGAGCTCTCTCCTGCTGAGCAAACGTGACGGAAGGGCTGTGTGGAGGGAGCCTTGATGTTCCCAGGCAGTGTGGGAAGCCTAGCTGTAAACGTGCAGCCAGCGGCCATGGCCCCTGCAAACTTTCTTCCCAGGTAGCACTTCCCAGCACAATGTGACTGTCAGCTTGAAGGCGGCCGAGCAGCCTGTCTTCCTTGGAGGGAGGAAAGGCAGCCCCAAAGACTAGGTTTTTAGGCCTCGCTCGCACAGCAGGTGTTGGGCTCTGCAGATGCCAGTACAAGAGGCCTGCAAACAGGTCCTCACTTCCCGAGCCAAGAAAGGCCTAGTTTCGCGATCTCGCTCCTGCAGAGCTAACGTGAGGGAAGAGCTGTGTGGAGGGAACCTTGATGTTCTGGGCAGTGTGGGAGCCCTAGGCATACCCGTGCACCCAGCGGCCATTGCCCCTGCAAACTGACTTCCCAGGTAGCACTTCCCAGCACAATGTGACTTTCAGCTTGAAGGCGGCAAAGCAGGCGGTGTTCCTTGGAGGGAGGAAAGGCAGACCCACAGACTGTGTTTTTAGGCCTCCCTCGCACAGCAAGTGTTGGGCTCTGCAGACGCCCGAACAAGAGGACTGCAAACAGGTCCTCACTTCCCGAGCCAAGAAAGGCCTAGTTTCGTGAGCTCTTTACTGCAGAGCTAACGTGAGGGAACAGCTGTGTGGAGGGAACCTTGATGTTCTCGGCAGTGTGGGAGCACTAAGCATACACATGCACCCTGCGGCCATTGCCCCTGAAAACAGTCTTCCCAAATAGCACTTCCAAGCGCGATGTGACTTTCAGCCACAAGGCGGCCTGGTAGGCTCTCTTCCTTGGAGGGAGGAAAGGCAGCCCCAGAGAGAGCGTTTTCATGCCTCCGGCGCGCAGGCAACGTGGGGCTCTTGAGAGGCCCGACCCATAGTGCTGCCAGCAGGTCATCATTTCCCGAGTCAAGAAAGGCCTAGTCTCGGGAGCTCTCTCCTGCTGAGCAAGCGTGACGGAAGGGCTGTGAGGAGGGAGCCTTGATGTTCCCGGGCAGTGTGGGAGGCCTAGCTGTAAACGTGCAGCCAGCAGCAATGGCCCCTTAAAACTGACTTCGCAAATAGCACTTCCCAGCCCAAGGTGACTGTCAGCTTGAAGGCGGCCAAGCAGGCGGTCTTCCTTGGAGGGAGGAAAGGCAGGCCCAGAGATTGGGTTTTTATGCCTCGCTCGCACAGCAAGTGTGGGGCTCTGCAGACGCCCATACAAGAGGCCTGCAAACAGGTCCTCACTTCCCGAGTCAAGAAAGGCCTACTTTCGCGAGCTCTCTCCTGCTGAGCAAGTGTGACGGAAGGGCTGTGTGGAGGGAGCGTTGATGTTCTGGGCAGTGTGGGAGTCCTAGGCTTACACGTGCACCAAGCGGCCATTGGCCCTGTAGACTGACTTCCGAACTAGCACTTCTCAGATCAATGTGACTGTCAGCTTGAAAGCGGCCGAGCAGGCTGTCTTACTTGGAGGGAGGAAAGGCAGCCCCAGATACTGTGTTTGTATGCCTCCCTCGCACAGCCAGTGTGGGGCTCGGCAGACGCGAGTACAAGAGGCCTGCAAACAGGTCCTCACTTCCCGAGCCAGGAAAGGCCTACTTTCGCGAGCTCTCTCCTGCTGAGCAAACGTGACGGAAGGGCTGTGTGGAGGGAGCCTTGATGTTCCCAGGCAGTGTGGGAAGCCTAGCTGTAAACGTGCAGCCAGCGGCCATGGCCCCTGCAAACTTTCTTCCCAGGTAGCACTTCCCAGCACAATGTGGCTGTCAGCTTGAAGGCGGCCGAGCAGCCTGTCTTCCTTGGAGGGAGGAAAGGCAGCCCCAAAGACTAGGTTTTTAGGCCTCGCTCGCACAGCAGGTGTTGGGCTCTGCAGATGCCAGTACAAGAGGCCTGCAAACAGGTCCTCACTTCCCGAGCCAAGAAAGGCCTAGTTTCGCGATCTCGCTCCTGCAGAGCTAACGTGAGGGAAGAGCTGTGTGGAGGGAACCTTGATGTTCTGGGCAGTGTGGGAGCCCTAGGCATACCCGTGCACCCAGCGGCCATTGCCCCTGCAAACTGACTTCCCAGGTAGCACTTCCCAGCACAATGTGACTTTCAGCTTGAAGGCGGCAAAGCAGGCGGTGTTCCTTGGAGGGAGGAAAGGCAGACCCACAGACTGTGTTTTTAGGCCTCCCTCGCACAGCAAGTGTTGGGCTCTGCAGACGCCCGAACAAGAGGACTGCAAACAGGTCCTCACTTCCCGAGCCAAGAAAGGCCTAGTTTCGTGAGCTCTTTACTGCAGAGCTAACGTGAGGGAAGAGCTGTGTGGAGGGAACCTTGATGTTCTCGGCAGTGTGGGAGCACTAAGCATACACATGCACCCTGCGGCCATTGCCCCTGAAAACAGTCTTCCCAAATAGCACTTCCAAGCGCGATGTGACTTTCAGCCACAAGGCGGCCTGGTAGGCTCTCTTCCTTGGAGGGAGGAAAGGCAGCCCCAGAGAGAGCGTTTTCATGCCTCCGGCGCGCAGGCAACGTGGGGCTCTTGAGAGGCCCGACCCATAGTGCTGCCAGCAGGTCATCATTTCCCGAGTCAAGAAAGGCCTAGTCTCGGGAGCTCTCTCCTGCTGAGCAAGCGTGACGGAAGGGCTGTGAGGAGGGAGCCTTGATGTTCCCGGGCAGTGTGGGAGGCCTAGCTGTAAACGTGCAGCCAGCAGCAATGGCCCCTTAAAACTGACTTCGCAAATAGCACTTCCCAGCCCAAGGTGACTGTCAGCTTGAAGGCGGCCAAGCAGGCGGTCTTCCTTGGAGGGAGGAAAGGCAGGCCCAGAGATTGGGTTTTTAGGCCTCGCTCGCACAGCAAGTGTGGGGCTCTGCAGACGCCCATACAAGAGGCCTGCAAACAGGTCCTCACTTCCCGAGTCAAGAAAGGCCTACTTTCGCGAGCTCTCTCCTGCTGAGCAAGCGTGACGGAAGGGCTGTGTGGAGGGAGCGTTGATGTTCTGGGCAGTGTGGGAGTCCTAGGCTTACACGTGCACCAAGCGGCCATTGGCCCTGTAGACTGACTTCCGAACTAGCACTTCTCAGATCAATGTGACTGTCAGCTTGAAAGCGGCCGAGCAGGCTGTCTTACTTGGAGGGAGGAAAGGCAGCCCCAGATACTGTGTTTGTATGCCTCCCTCGCACAGCCAGTGTGGGGCTCGGCAGACGCGAGTACAAGAGGCCTGCAAACAGGTCCTCACTTCCCGAGCCAGGAAAGGCCTACTTTCGCGAGCTCTCTCCTGCTGAGCAAACGTGACGGAAGGGCTGTGTGGAGGGAGCCTTGATGTTCCCAGGCAGTGTGGGAAGCCTAGCTGTAAACGTGCAGCCAGCGGCCATGGCCCCTGCAAACTTTCTTCCCAGGTAGCACTTCCCAGCACAATGTGGCTGTCAGCTTGAAGGCGGCCGAGCAGCCTGTCTTCCTTGGAGGGAGGAAAGGCAGCCCCAAAGACTAGGTTTTTAGGCCTCGCTCGCACAGCAGGTGTTGGGCTCTGCAGATGCCAGTACAAGAGGCCTGCAAACAGGTCCTCACTTCCCGAGCCAAGAAAGGCCTAGTTTCGCGATCTCGCTCCTGCAGAGCTAACGTGAGGGAAGAGCTGTGTGGAGGGAACCTTGATGTTCTGGGCAGTGTGGGAGCCCTAGGCATACCCGTGCACCCAGCGGCCATTGCCCCTGCAAACTGACTTCCCAGGTAGCACTTCCCAGCACAATGTGACTTTCAGCTTGAAGGCGGCAAAGCAGGCGGTGTTCCTTGGAGGGAGGAAAGGCAGACCCACAGACTGTGTTTTTAGGCCTCCCTCGCACAGCAAGTGTTGGGCTCTGCAGACGCCCGAACAAGAGGACTGCAAACAGGTCCTCACTTCCCGAGCCAAGAAAGGCCTAGTTTCGTGAGCTCTTTACTGCAGAGCTAACGTGAGGGAACAGCTGTGTGGAGGGAACCTTGATGTTCTCGGCAGTGTGGGAGCACTAAGCATACACATGCACCCTGCGGCCATTGCCCCTGAAAACAGTCTTCCCAAATAGCACTTCCAAGCGCGATGTGACTTTCAGCCACAAGGCGGCCTGGTAGGCTCTCTTCCTTGGAGGGAGGAAAGGCAGCCCCAGAGAGAGCGTTTTCATGCCTCCGGCGCGCAGGCAACGTGGGGCTCTTGAGAGGCCCGACCCATAGTGCTGCCAGCAGGTCATCATTTCCCGAGTCAAGAAAGGCCTAGTCTCGGGAGCTCTCTCCTGCTGAGCAAGCGTGACGGAAGGGCTGTGAGGAGGGAGCCTTGATGTTCCCGGGCAGTGTGGGAGGCCTAGCTGTAAACGTGCAGCCAGCAGCAATGGCCCCTTAAAACTGACTTCGCAAATAGCACTTCCCAGCCCAAGGTGACTGTCAGCTTGAAGGCGGCCAAGCAGGCGGTCTTCCTTGGAGGGAGGAAAGGCAGGCCCAGAGATTGGGTTTTTAGGCCTCGCTCGCACAGCAAGTGTGGGGCTCTGCAGACGCCCATACAAGAGGCCTGCAAACAGGTCCTCACTTCCCGAGTCAAGAAAGGCCTACTTTCGCGAGCTCTCTCCTGCTGAGCAAGCGTGACGGAAGGGCTGTGTGGAGGGAGCGTTGATGTTCTGGGCAGTGTGGGAGTCCTAGGCTTACACGTGCACCAAGCGGCCATTGGCCCTGTAGACTGACTTCCGAACTAGCACTTCTCAGATCAATGTGACTGTCAGCTTGAAAGCGGCCGAGCAGGCTGTCTTACTTGGAGGGAGGAAAGGCAGCCCCAGATACTGTGTTTGTATGCCTCCCTCGCACAGCCAGTGTGGGGCTCGGCAGACGCGAGTACAAGAGGCCTGCAAACAGGTCCTCACTTCCCGAGCCAGGAAAGGCCTACTTTCGCGAGCTCTCTCCTGCTGAGCAAACGTGACGGAAGGGCTGTGTGGAGGGAGCCTTGATGTTCCCAGGCAGTGTGGGAAGCCTAGCTGTAAACGTGCAGCCAGCGGCCATGGCCCCTGCAAACTTTCTTCCCAGGTAGCACTTCCCAGCACAATGTGACTGTCAGCTTGAAGGCGGCCGAGCAGCCTGTCTTCCTTGGAGGGAGGAAAGGCAGCCCCAAAGACTAGGTTTTTAGGCCTCGCTCGCACAGCAGGTGTTGGGCTCTGCAGATGCCAGTACAAGAGGCCTGCAAACAGGTCCTCACTTCCCGAGCCAAGAAAGGCCTAGTTTCGCGATCTCGCTCCTGCAGAGCTAACGTGAGGGAAGAGCTGTGTGGAGGGAACCTTGATGTTCTGGGCAGTGTGGGAGCCCTAGGCATACCCGTGCACCCAGCGGCCATTGCCCCTGCAAACTGACTTCCCAGGTAGCACTTCCCAGCACAATGTGACTTTCAGCTTGAAGGCGGCAAAGCAGGCGGTGTTCCTTGGAGGGAGGAAAGGCAGACCCACAGACTGTGTTTTTAGGCCTCCCTCGCACAGCAAGTGTTGGGCTCTGCAGACGCCCGAACAAGAGGACTGCAAACAGGTCCTCACTTCCCGAGCCAAGAAAGGCCTAGTTTCGTGAGCTCTTTACTGCAGAGCTAACGTGAGGGAAGAGCTGTGTGGAGGGAACCTTGATGTTCTCGGCAGTGTGGGAGCACTAAGCATACACATGCACCCTGCGGCCATTGCCCCTGAAAACAGTCTTCCCAAATAGCACTTCCAAGCGCGATGTGACTTTCAGCCACAAGGTGGCCTGGTAGGCTCTCTTCCTTGGAGGGAGGAAAGGCAGCCCCAGAGAGAGCGTTTTCATGCCTCCGGCGCGCAGGCAACGTGGGGCTCTTGAGAGGCCCGACCCATAGTGCTGCCAGCAGGTCATCATTTCCCGAGTCAAGAAAGGCCTAGTCTCGCGAGCTCTCTCCTGCTGAGCAAGCGTGACGGAAGGGCTGTGAGGAGGGAGCCTTGATGTTCCCGGGCAGTGTGGGAGGCCTAGCTGTAAACGTGCAGCCAGCAGCAATGGCCCCTTAAAACTGACTTCGCAAATAGCACTTCCCAGCCCAAGGTGAAGGTCAGCTTGAAGGCGGCCAAGCAGGCGGTCTTCCTTGGAGGGAGGAAAGGCAGGCCCAGAGATTGGGTTTTTAGGCCTCGCTCGCACAGCAAGTGTGGGGCTCTGTAGACGCCCATACAAGAGGCCTGCAAACAGGTCCTCACTTCCCGAGTCAAGAAAGGCCTACTTTCGCGAGCTCTCTCCTGCTGAGCAAGCGTGACGGAAGGGCTGTGTGGAGGGAGCGTTGATGTTCTGGGCAGTGTGGGAGTCCTAGGCTTACACGTGCACCAAGCGGCCATTGGCCCTGTAAACTGACTTCCGAACTAGCACTTCTCAGATCAATGTGACTGTCAGCTTGAAAGCGGCTGAGCAGGCTGTCTTACTTGGAGGGAGGAAAGGCAGCCCCAGATACTGTGTTTGTATGCCTCCCTCGCACAGCATGTGTGGGGCTCGGCAGACTCGAGTACAAGAGGCCTGCAAACAGGTCCTCACTTCCCGAGCCAGGAAAGGCCTACTTTCGCGAGCTCTCTCCTGCTGAGCAAATGTGACAGAAGGGCTGTGTGGAGGGAACCTTGATGTTCTGGGCAGTGTGGGAGTCCTAGGCATACACGTGCACCCTTCGGCCATTGGCCCTGTAAACTGACTTCCGAACTAGCACTTCTCAGATCAATGTGACTGTCAGCTTGAAAGCGGCCGAGCAGGCTGTCTTACTTGGAGGGAGGAAAGGCAGCCCCAGATACTGTGTTTGTATGCCTCCCTCGCACAGCAAGTGTGGGGCTCGGCAGACGCGAGTACAAGAGGCCTGCAAACAGGTCCTCACTTCACGAGCCAGGAAAGGCCTACTTTCGCGAGCTCTCTCCTTGCTGAGCAAACGTGACGGAAGGGCTGTGTGGAGGGAGCCTTGATGTTCCCGGGCAGTGTGGGAAGCCTAGTTGTAAACGTGCAGCCAGCGGCGATGGCCCCTGAAAACTGACTTCCCAGGTAGCAATTCCCAGCCCAAGGTGACTGTCAGCTTGAAGGCGGCCGAGCAGGCTGTCATCCTTGGAGGGAGGAAAGGAAGCCCCAGAGATTGGGTTTTTATGCCTCCCTCGCACAGCAAGTGTGGGGCTCTGCCGACGCCAGTACAAGAGGCCTACAAACAGGTCCTCACTTTCCAAACCAAGAAAGGCCTAGTTTCCCGATCTCTCTCCTGGAGAGCTAACGTGACGGAAGAGCTGTGTGGAGGGAACCTTGATGTTCTGGGCAGTGTGGGAGCCCTAGGCATACACGTGCACCCAGCGTCCATTGGCCCTGAAAAATGACTTCCCAAATAGCACTTCTCAGACCAATGTGACTGTCAGCTTGAAGGCGGCCGAGCAGGATGTCTTCCTTGGAGGGTGGAATGGCAGCCCCAGAGAGAGTGTTTTCATGCCTTCAGCGCGCAGGTAACGTGGGGCTCTTGAGAGGCACGACCCGTAGGGCTGCGAGCAGGGCCTCACTTCCCGAGTCAAGAAAGGCCTAGTCTCGCGAGTTCTCTCCTGCAGAGCAAACGTGACGGAAGAGCTGTGTGGAGGGAGCCTTGATGTTCCCGGGCAGTGTGGGAGGCCTAGCTGTAAACGTGCTGCCAGCGACCATGGTCCCTGAAAACTGACTTCCCAACTAACACTTCCCAGCCCAAGGTGACTGTCAGCTTGAAGGCGGCCGAGCAGACGGTCTTCCTTGGACGGAGAAAAGGCAGCCCCAGAGACTGGGTTTTTAGGCCTCGTTCGCACAGCAAGTGTGGGGCGCTGCAGACGCCAGTACAAGAGGCCTGCAGACAGGTCCTCACTTCCCGAGCCAGGAAAGGCCTAGTCTCGAGAGCTCTCTCCTGCAGAGCTAACGTGACGGAAGAGCTGTTTGGGGGGAGCCTTGATGTTCCCGGGCAGTGTGGGAAGCCTAGCTGTAAACGTGCAGCCTGCGGCCATGGCCCCTGCAAACTTTCTTCCCAGGTAGCACTTCCCAGCACAATGTGACTGTCAGCTTAAAGGCGGCCGAGCAGCCTGTCTTCCTTGGAGGGAGGAAAGGCAGCCCCAAAGACTAGGTTTTTAGGCCTCGCTCGCACAGCAGGTGTTGGGCTCTGCAGATGCCAGTACAAGAGGCCTGCAAACAGGTCCTCACTTCCCGAGCCAAGAAAGGCCTAGTTTCGCGATCTCTCTCCTGCAGAGCTAACGTGAGGGAAGAGCTGTGTGGAGGGAACCATGATGTTCTGGGCAGTGTGGGAGCCCTAGGCATACACGTGCACCCAGCGGCCATTGCCCCTGCAAACTGACTTCCCAGGTAGCACTTCCCAGCACAATGTGACTTTCAGCTTGAAGGCGGCAAAGCAGGCGGTGTTCCTTGGAGGGAGGAAAGGCAGACCCACAGACTGTGTTTTTAGGCCTCCCTCGCACAGCAAGTGTTGGGCTCTGCAGACGCCCGAACAAGAGGACTGCAAACAGGTCCTCACTTCCCGAGCCAAGAAAGGCCTAGTTTCGTGAGCTCTTTACTGCAGAGCTAACGTGAGGGAAGAGCTGTGTGGAGGGAACCTTGATGTTCTCGGCAGTGTGGGAGCACTAAGCATACACATGCACCCTGCGGCCATTGCCCCTGAAAACAGTCTTCCCAAATAGCACTTCCAAGCGCGATGTGACTTTCAGCCACAAGGCGGCCTGGTAGGCTCTCTTCCTTGGAGGGAGGAAAGGCAGCCCCAGAGAGAGCGTTTTCATGCCTCCGGCGCGCAGGCAACGTGGGGCTCTTGAGAGGCCCGACCCATAGTGCTGCCAGCAGGTCATCATTTCCCGAGTCAAGAAAGGCCTAGTCTCGCGAGCTCTCTCCTGCTGAGCAAGCGTGACGGAAGGGCTGTGAGGAGGGAGCCTTGATGTTCCCGGGCAGTGTGGGAGGCCTAGCTGTAAACGTGCAGCCAGCAGCAATGGCCCCTTAAAACTGACTTCGCAAATAGCACTTCCCAGCCCAAGGTGACTGTCAGCTTGAAGGCGGCCAAGCAGGCGGTCTTCCTTGGAGGGAGGAAAGGCAGGCCCAGAGATTGGGTTTTTAGGCCTCGCTCGCACAGCAAGTGTGGGGCTCTGCAGACGCCCATACAAGAGGCCTGCAAACAGGTCCTCACTTCCCGAGTCAAGAAAGGCCTACTTTCGCGAGCTCTCTCCTGCTGAGCAAGCGTGACGGAAGGGCTGTGTGGAGGGAGCGTTGATGTTCTGGGCAGTGTGGGAGTCCTAGGCTTACACGTGCACCAAGCGGCCATTGGCCCTGTAAACTGACTTCCGAACTAGCACTTCTCAGATCAATGTGACTGTCAGCTTGAAAGCGGCCGAGCAGGCTGTCTTACTTGGAGGGAGGAAAGGCAGCCCCAGATACTGTGTTTGTATGCCTCCCTCGCACAGCCAGTGTGGGGCTCGGCAGACGCGAGTACAAGAGGCCTGCAAACAGGTCCTCACTTCCCGAGCCAGGAAAGGCCTACTTTCGCGAGCTCTCTCCTGCTGAGCAAACGTGACGGAAGGGCTGTGTGGAGGGAGCCTTGATGTTCCCAGGCAGTGTGGGAAGCCTAGCTGTAAACGTGCAGCCAGCGGCCATGGCCCCTGCAAACTGACTTCCCAGGTAGCACTTCCCAGCACAATGTGGCTGTCAGCTTGAAGGCGGCCGAGCAGCCTGTCTTCATTGGAGGGAGGAAAGGCAGCCCCAAAGACTAGGTTTTTAGGCCTCGCTCGCACAGCAGGTGTTGGGCTCTGCAGATGCCAGTACAAGAGGCCTGCAAACAGGTCCTCACTTCCCGAGCCAAGAAAGGCCTAGTTTCGCGATCTCTCTCCTGCAGAGCTAACGTGAGGGAAGAGCTGTGTGGAGGGAACCTTGATGTTCTGGGCAGTGTGGGAGCCCTAGGCATACACGTGCACCCAGCGGCCATTGCCCCTGCAAACTGACTTCCCAGGTAGCACTTCCCAGCACAATGTGACTTTCAGCTTGAAGGCGGCAAAGCAGGCGGTGTTCCTTGGAGGGAGGAAAGGCAGACCCACAGACTGTGTTTTTAGGCCTCCCTCGCACAGCAAGTGTTGGGCTCTGCAGACGCCCGAACAAGAGGACTGCAAACAGGTCCTCACTTCCCGAGCCAAGAAAGGCCTAGTTTTGTGAGCTCTTTACTGCAGAGCTAATGTGAGGGAAGAGCTGTGTGGAGGGAACCTTGATGTTCTGGGCAGTGTGGGAGCCCCAGGCATACACGTGCACCCAGCGGCCATTGCCCGTGAAAACTGACTTCCCAACTAGCACTTCCCAGCCCGAGGTGACTTTCAGCCAGAAGGAGGCCGGGTAGGCTCTCTTCCTTGGAGGGAGTAATGGCATCCCCAGAGAGAGTGTTTTCATGCCTTCAGCGTGCAGGCAACGTGGTGCTCTTGAGAGGCCCGACACATAGGACTGCGAGCAGGGCCTCACTTCCCGAGTCAAGAAAGGCCTAGTCACGCGAGCTCCCTCCTGCAGAGCACACGTGACGGAAGAGCTGTGTGGAGGGAGCCTTGATGTTCCCGGGCAGTGTGGGAGGCCTAGCTGTAAACGTGCAGCCAGCGGCCATGGTCCCTGAAAACTGACTTCGCAACTAACACTTCTCAGACCAATGTGACTGTCACCTTGAAGGCCGCCGAGCAGGCTGTCTTCCTTGGAGGGAGGAAAGGCAGCCCCAGAGATTGGGTTTTTACGCCTCGCTCGCACAGCAAGTGTGGTGCTCTGCAGACGCCCGTAAAAGAGGACTGCAAACAGGTCCTCACTTCCCGAGCCAAGAAAGGCCTACTTTTGCGAGCTCTCTCCTGCAGAGCTTACGTGACGGAAGAGCTGTGGGGAGGGAGGCTTGATGTTCCCGGGCAGTGTGGGAAGCCTAGCTGTAAACGTGCAGCCAGCGGCGATGGCCCCTGCAAACTGACTTCCCAGGTAGCACTTCCCAGCACAATGTGACTGTCAGCTTGAAGGCGGCCGAGCAGGCTGTCTTCCTTGGAGGGAGAAAAGGCAGCCCCAAAGACTGGGTGTTTAGGCCTCTCTCGCACAGCAAGTGTGGGGCTCTGCAGACGCCAGTACAAGAAGCCTGCAAACAGGTCCTCACTTCCCCAGCCAAGAAAGGCCCAGTTTCGCGAGCTCTCTCCTGCTGAGCAAACGTGACAGAAGGGCTGTGTGGAGGGAACCTTGATGTTCTGGGCAGTGTGGGAGCCCCAGGCATACACGTGCACCCAGCGGCCATTGCCCGTGAAAACTGACTTCCCAACTAGCACTTCCCAGCCCGATGTGACTTTCAGCCAGAAGGCGGCCGGGTAGGCTCTCTTCCTTGGAGGGAGTAATGGCATCCCCAGAGAGAGTGTTTTCATGCCTTCAGCGTGCAGGCAACGTGGTGCTCTTGAGAGGCCCGACACATAGGACTGCGAGCAGGGCCTCACTTCCCGAGTCAAGAAAGGCCTAGTCACGCGAGCTCCCTCCTGCAGAGCACACGTGACGGAAGAGCTGTGTGGAGGGAGCCTTGATGTTCCCGGGCAGTGTGGGAGGCCTAGCTGTAAACGTGCAGCCAGCGGCCATGGTCCCTGAAAACTGACTTCGCAACTAACACTTCTCAGACCAATGTGACTGTCACCTTGAAGGCCGCCGAGCAGGCTGTCTTCCTTGGAGGGAGGAAAGGCAGCCCCAGAGATTGGGTTTTTACGCCTCGCTCGCACAGCAAGTATGGGGCTCTGCAGACGCCCGTAAAAGAGGACTGCAAACAGGTCCTCACTTCCCGAGCCAAGAAAGGCCTACTTTTGCGAGCTCTCTCCTGCAGAGCTTACGTGACGGAAGAGCTGTGGGGAGGGAGGCTTGATGTTCCCGGGCAGTGTGGGAAGCCTAGCTGTAAACGTGCAGCCAGCGGCGATGGCCCCTGCAAACTGACTTCCCAGGTAGCACTTCCCAGCACAATGTGACTGTCAGCTTGAAGGAGGCCGAGCAGGCTGTCTTCCTTGGAGGGAAAAAAGGCAGCCCCAAAGACTGGGTGTTTAGGCCTCTCTCGCACAGCAAGTGTGGGGCTCTGCAGACGCCAGTACAAGAAGCCTGCAAACAGGTCCTCACTTCCCCAGCCAAGAAAGGCCCACTTTCGCGAGCTCTCTCCTGCTGAGCAAACGTGACAGAAGGGCTGTGTGGAGGGAACCTTGATGTTCTGGGCAGAGTGGGAGCCCTAGGCATACACGTGCACCCAGCGGCCATTGCCCGTGAAAACTGACTTCCCAACTAGCACTTCCCAGCCCGATGTGACTTTCAGCCAGAAGGCGGCCGGGTAGGCTCTCTTCCTTGGAGGGAGGAAAGGCAGCCCCAGAGAGAGCGTTTTCATGCCTCCGGCGCGCAGGCAACGTGGGGCTCTTGAGAGGCCCGACCCATAGTGCTGCCAGCAGGTCATCATTTCCCGAGTCAAGAAAGGCCTAGTCTCGGGAGCTCTCTCCTGCTGAGCAAGCATGACGGAAGGGCTGTGAGGAGGGAGCCTTGATGTTCTGGGCAGTGTGGGAGTCGTAGGCATACACGTGCACCCAGCGGCCATTGGCCCTGTAAACTGACTTCCGAACTAGCACTTCTCAGATCAATGTGACTGTCAGCTTGAAAGCGGCTGAGCAGGCTGTCTTACTTGGAGGGAGGAAAGGCAGCCCCAGATACTGTGTTTGTATGCCTCCCTCGCACAGCATGTGTGGGGCTCGGCAGACGCGAGTACAAGAGGCCTGCAAACAGGTCCTCACTTCCCGAGCCAGGAAAGGCCTACTTTCGCGAGCTCTCTCCTGCTGAGCAAACGTGACAGAAGGGCTGTGTGGAGGGAACCTTGATGTTCTGGGCAGTGTGGGAGTCCTAGGCATACACGTGCACCCTTCGGCCATTGGCCCTGTAAACTGACTTCCGAACTAGCACTTCTCAGATCAATGTGACTGTCAGCTTGAAAGCGGCCGAGCAGGCTATCTTACTTGGAGGGAGGAAAGGCAGCCCCAGATACTGTGTTTGTATGCCTCCCTCGCACAGCAAGTGTGGGGCTCGGCAGACGCGAGTACAAGAGGCCTGTAAACAGGTCCTCACTTCACGAGCCAGGAAAGGCCTACTTTCGCAAGCTCTCTCCTTGCTGAGCAAACGTGACGGAAGGGCTGTGTGGAGGGAGCCTTGATGTTCCCGGGCAGTGTGGGAAGCCTAGCTGTAAACGTGCAGCCAGCGGCGATGGCCCCTGAAAACTGACTTCCCAGGTAGCAATTCCCAGCCCAAGGTGACTGTCAGCTTGAAGGCGGCCGAGCAGGATGTCATCCTTGGAGGGAGGAAAGGAAGCCCCAGAGATTGGGTTTTTATGCCTCCCTCGCACAGCAAGTGTGGGGCTCTGCCGACGCCAGTACCAGAGGCCTACAAACAGGTCCTCACTTTCCAAACCAAGAAAGGCCTAGTTTCCCGATCTCTCTCCTGGAGAGCTAACGTGACGGAAGAGCTGTGTGGAGGGAACCTTGATGTTCTGGGCAGTGTGGGAGCCCTAGGCATACACGTGCACCCAGCGTCCATTGGCCCTGAAAAATGACTTCCCAAATAGCACTTCTCAGACCAATGTGACTGTCAGCTTGAAGGCGGCCGAGCAGGATGTCTTCCTTGGAGGGTGGAATGGCAGCCCCAGAGAGAGTGTTTTCATGCCTTCAGCGCGCAGGTAACGTGGGGCTCTTGAGAGGCACGACCCGTAGGGCTGCGAGCAGGGCCTCACTTCCCGAGTCAAGAAAGGCCTAGTCTCGCGAGTTCTCTCCTGCAGAGCAAACGTGACGGAAGAGCTGTGTGGAGGGAGCCTTGATGTTCCCGGGCAGTGTGGGAGGCCTAGCTGTAAACGTGCTGCCAGCGACCATGGTCCCTGAAAACTGACTTCCCAACTAACACTTCCCAGCCCAAGGTGACTGTCAGCTTGAAGGCGGCCGAGCAGACGGTCTTCCTTGGACGGAGAAAAGGCAGCCCCAGAGACTGGGTTTTTAGGCCTCGTTCGCACAGCAAGTGTGGGGCGCTGCAGACGCCAGTACAAGAGGCCTGCAGACAGGTCCTCACTTCCCGAGCCAGGAAAGGCCTAGTCTCGAGAGCTCTCTCCTGCAGAGCTAACGTGACGGAAGAGCTGTTTGGGGGGAGCCTTGATGTTCCCGGGCAGTGTGGGAAGCCTAGCTGTAAACGTGCAGCCAGCGGCCATGGCCCCTGCAAACTTTCTTCCCAGGTAGCACTTCCCAGCACAATGTGACTGTCAGCTTAAAGGCGGCCGAGCAGCCTGTCTTCCTTGGAGGGAGGAAAGGCAGCCCCAAAGACTAGGTTTTTAGGCCTCGCTCGCACAGCAGGTGTTGGGCTCTGCAGATGCCAGTACAAGAGGCCTGCAAACAGGTCCTCACTTCCCGAGCCAAGAAAGGCCTAGTTTCGCGATCTCTCTCCTGCAGAGCTAACGTGAGGGAAGAGCTGTGTGGAGGGAACCTTGATGTTCTGGGCAGTGTGGGAGCCCTAGGCATACACGTGCACCCAGCGGCCATTGCCCCTGCAAACTGACTTCCCAGGTAGCACTTCCCAGCACAATGTGACTTTCAGCTTGAAGGCGGCAAAGCAGGCGGTGTTCCTTGGAGGGAGGAAAGGCAGACCCACAGACTGTGTTTTTAGGCCTCCCTCGCACAGCAAGTGTTGGGCTCTGCAGACGCCCGAACAAGAGGACTGCAAACAGGTCCTCACTTCCCGAGCCAAGAAAGGCCTAGTTTCGTGAGCTCTTTACTGCAGAGCTAACGTGAGGGAAGAGCTGTGTGGAGGGAACCTTGATGTTCTCGGCAGTGTGGGAGCACTAAGCATACACATGCACCCTGCGGCCATTGCCCCTGAAAACAGTCTTCCCAAATAGCACTTCCAAGCGCGATGTGACTTTCAGCCACAAGGCGGCCTGGTAGGCTCTCTTCCTTGGAGGGAGGAAAGGCAGCCCCAGAGAGAGCGTTTTCATGCCTCCGGCGCGCAGGCAACGTGGGGCTCTTGAGAGGCCCGACCCATAGTGCTGCCAGCAGGTCATCATTTCCCGAGTCAAGAAAGGCCTAGTCTCGCGAGCTCTCTCCTGCTGAGCAAGCGTGACGGAAGGGCTGTGAGGAGGGAGCCTTGATGTTCCCGGGCAGTGTGGGAGGCCTAGCTGTAAACGTGCAGCCAGCAGCAATGGCCCCTTAAAACTGACTTCGCAAATAGCACTTCCCAGCCCAAGGTGACTGTCAGCTTGAAGGCGGCCAAGCAGGCGGTCTTCCTTGGAGGGAGGAAAGGCAGGCCCAGAGATTGGGTTTTTAGGCCTCGCTCGCACAGCAAGTGTGGGGCTCTGCAGACGCCCATACAAGAGGCCTGCAAACAGGTCCTCACTTCCCGAGTCAAGAAAGGCCTACTTTCGCGAGCTCTCTCCTGCTGAGCAAGCGTGACGGAAGGGCTGTGTGGAGGGAGCGTTGATGTTCTGGGCAGTGTGGGAGTCCTAGGCTTACACGTGCACCAAGCGGCCATTGGCCCTGTAAACTGACTTCCGAACTAGCACTTCTCAGATCAATGTGACTGTCAGCTTGAAAGCGGCCGAGCAGGCTGTCTTACTTGGAGGGAGGAAAGGCAGCCCCAGATACTGTGTTTGTATGCCTCCCTCGCACAGCCAGTGTGGGGCTCGGCAGACGCGAGTACAAGAGGCCTGCAAACAGGTCCTCACTTCCCGAGCCAGGAAAGGCCTACTTTCGCGAGCTCTCTCCTGCTGAGCAAACGTGACGGAAGGGCTGTGTGGAGGGAGCCTTGATGTTCCCAGGCAGTGTGGGAAGCCTAGCTGTAAACGTGCAGCCAGCGGCCATGGCCCCTGCAAACTGACTTCCCAGGTAGCACTTCCCAGCACAATGTGGCTGTCAGCTTGAAGGCGGCCGAGCAGCCTGTCTTCATTGGAGGGAGGAAAGGCAGCCCCAAAGACTAGGTTTTTAGGCCTCGCTCGCACAGCAGGTGTTGGGCTCTGCAGATGCCAGTACAAGAGGCCTGCAAACAGGTCCTCACTTCCCGAGCCAAGAAAGGCCTAGTTTCGCGATCTCTCTCCTGCAGAGCTAACGTGAGGGAAGAGCTGTGTGGAGGGAACCTTGATGTTCTGGGCAGTGTGGGAGCCCTAGGCATACACGTGCACCCAGCGGCCATTGCCCCTGCAAACTGACTTCCCAGGTAGCACTTCCCAGCACAATGTGACTTTCAGCTTGAAGGCGGCAAAGCAGGCGGTGTTCCTTGGAGGGAGGAAAGGCAGACCCACAGACTGTGTTTTTAGGCCTCCCTCGCACAGCAAGTGTTGGGCTCTGCAGACGCCCGAACAAGAGGACTGCAAACAGGTCCTCACTTCCCGAGCCAAGAAAGGCCTAGTTTTGTGAGCTCTTTACTGCAGAGCTAATGTGAGGGAAGAGCTGTGTGGAGGGAACCTTGATGTTCTGGGCAGTGTGGGAGCCCCAGGCATACACGTGCACCCAGCGGCCATTGCCCGTGAAAACTGACTTCCCAACTAGCACTTCCCAGCCCGAGGTGACTTTCAGCCAGAAGGAGGCCGGGTAGGCTCTCTTCCTTGGAGGGAGTAATGGCATCCCCAGAGAGAGTGTTTTCATGCCTTCAGCGTGCAGGCAACGTGGTGCTCTTGAGAGGCCCGACACATAGGACTGCGAGCAGGGCCTCACTTCCCGAGTCAAGAAAGGCCTAGTCACGCGAGCTCCCTCCTGCAGAGCACACGTGACGGAAGAGCTGTGTGGAGGGAGCCTTGATGTTCCCGGGCAGTGTGGGAGGCCTAGCTGTAAACGTGCAGCCAGCGGCCATGGTCCCTGAAAACTGACTTCGCAACTAACACTTCTCAGACCAATGTGACTGTCACCTTGAAGGCCGCCGAGCAGGCTGTCTTCCTTGGAGGGAGGAAAGGCAGCCCCAGAGATTGGGTTTTTACGCCTCGCTCGCACAGCAAGTGTGGGGCTCTGCAGACGCCCGTAAAAGAGGACTGCAAACAGGTCCTCACTTCCCGAGCCAAGAAAGGCCTACTTTTGCGAGCTCTCTCCTGCAGAGCTTACGTGACGGAAGAGCTGTGGGGAGGGAGGCTTGATGTTCCCGGGCAGTGTGGGAAGCCTAGCTGTAAACGTGCAGCCAGCGGCGATGGCCCCTGCAAACTGACTTCCCAGGTAGCACTTCCCAGCACAATGTGACTGTCAGCTTGAAGGCGGCCGAGCAGGCTGTCTTCCTTGGAGGGAGAAAAGGCAGCCCCAAAGACTGGGTGTTTAGGCCTCTCTCGCACAGCAAGTGTGGGGCTCTGCAGACGCCAGTACAAGAAGCCTGCAAACAGGTCCTCACTTCCCCAGCCAAGAAAGGCCCAGTTTCGCGAGCTCTCTCCTGCTGAGCAAACGTGACAGAAGGGCTGTGTGGAGGGAACCTTGATGTTCTGGGCAGTGTGGGAGCCCCAGGCATACACGTGCACCCAGCGGCCATTGCCCGTGAAAACTGACTTCCCAACTAGCACTTCCCAGCCCGATGTGACTTTCAGCCAGAAGGCGGCCGGGTAGGCTCTCTTCCTTGGAGGGAGTAATGGCATCCCCAGAGAGAGTGTTTTCATGCCTTCAGCGTGCAGGCAACGTGGTGCTCTTGAGAGGCCCGACACATAGGACTGCGAGCAGGGCCTCACTTCCCGAGTCAAGAAAGGCCTAGTCACGCGAGCTCCCTCCTGCAGAGCACACGTGACGGAAGAGCTGTGTGGAGGGAGCCTTGATGTTCCCGGGCAGTGTGGGAGGCCTAGCTGTAAACGTGCAGCCAGCGGCCATGGTCCCTGAAAACTGACTTCGCAACTAACACTTCTCAGACCAATGTGACTGTCACCTTGAAGGCCGCCGAGCAGGCTGTCTTCCTTGGAGGGAGGAAAGGCAGCCCCAGAGATTGGGTTTTTACGCCTCGCTCGCACAGCAAGTATGGGGCTCTGCAGACGCCCGTAAAAGAGGACTGCAAACAGGTCCTCACTTCCCGAGCCAAGAAAGGCCTACTTTTGCGAGCTCTCTCCTGCAGAGCTTACGTGACGGAAGAGCTGTGGGGAGGGAGGCTTGATGTTCCCGGGCAGTGTGGGAAGCCTAGCTGTAAACGTGCAGCCAGCGGCGATGGCCCCTGCAAACTGACTTCCCAGGTAGCACTTCCCAGCACAATGTGACTGTCAGCTTGAAGGAGGCCGAGCAGGCTGTCTTCCTTGGAGGGAGAAAAGGCAGCCCCAAAGACTGGGTGTTTAGGCCTCTCTCGCACAGCAAGTGTGGGGCTCTGCAGACGCCAGTACAAGAAGCCTGCAAACAGGTCCTCACTTCCCCAGCCAAGAAAGGCCCACTTTCGCGAGCTCTCTCCTGCTGAGCAAACGTGACAGAAGGGCTGTGTGGAGGGAACCTTGATGTTCTGGGCAGAGTGGGAGCCCTAGGCATACACGTGCACCCAGCGGCCATTGCCCGTGAAAACTGACTTCCCAACTAGCACTTCCCAGCCCGATGTGACTTTCAGCCAGAAGGCGGCCGGGTAGGCTCTCTTCCTTGGAGGGAGGAAAGGCAGCCCCAGAGAGAGCGTTTTCATGCCTCCGGCGCGCAGGCAACGTGGGGCTCTTGAGAGGCCCGACCCATAGTGCTGCCAGCAGGTCATCATTTCCCGAGTCAAGAAAGGCCTAGTCTCGGGAGCTCTCTCCTGCTGAGCAAGCATGACGGAAGGGCTGTGAGGAGGGAGCCTTGATGTTCTGGGCAGTGTGGGAGTCGTAGGCATACACGTGCACCCAGCGGCCATTGGCCCTGTAAACTGACTTCCGAACTAGCACTTCTCAGATCAATGTGACTGTCAGCTTGAAAGCGGCTGAGCAGGCTGTCTTACTTGGAGGGAGGAAAGGCAGCCCCAGATACTGTGTTTGTATGCCTCCCTCGCACAGCATGTGTGGGGCTCGGCAGACGCGAGTACAAGAGGCCTGCAAACAGGTCCTCACTTCCCGAGCCAGGAAAGGCCTACTTTCGCGAGCTCTCTCCTGCTGAGCAAACGTGACAGAAGGGCTGTGTGGAGGGAACCTTGATGTTCTGGGCAGTGTGGGAGTCCTAGGCATACACGTGCACCCTTCGGCCATTGGCCCTGTAAACTGACTTCCGAACTAGCACTTCTCAGATCAATGTGACTGTCAGCTTGAAAGCGGCCGAGCAGGCTATCTTACTTGGAGGGAGGAAAGGCAGCCCCAGATACTGTGTTTGTATGCCTCCCTCGCACAGCAAGTGTGGGGCTCGGCAGACGCGAGTACAAGAGGCCTGTAAACAGGTCCTCACTTCACGAGCCAGGAAAGGCCTACTTTCGCAAGCTCTCTCCTTGCTGAGCAAACGTGACGGAAGGGCTGTGTGGAGGGAGCCTTGATGTTCCCGGGCAGTGTGGGAAGCCTAGCTGTAAACGTGCATCCAGCGGCGATGGCCCCTGAAAACTGACTTCCCAGGTAGCAATTCCCAGCCCAAGGTGACTGTCAGCTTGAAGGCGGCCGAGCAGGATGTCATCCTTGGAGGGAGGAAAGGAAGCCCCAGAGATTGGGTTTTTATGCCTCCCTCGCACAGCAAGTGTGGGGCTCTGCCGACGCCAGTACCAGAGGCCTACAAACAGGTCCTCACTTTCCAAACCAAGAAAGGCCTAGTTTCCCGATCTCTCTCCTGGAGAGCTAACGTGACGGAAGAGCTGTGTGGAGGGAACCTTGATGTTCTGGGCAGTGTGGGAGCCCTAGGCATACACGTGCACCCAGCGTCCATTGGCCCTGAAAAATGACTTCCCAAATAGCACTTCTCAGACCAATGTGACTGTCAGCTTGAAGGCGGCCGAGCAGGATGTCTTCCTTGGAGGGTGGAATGGCAGCCCCAGAGAGAGTGTTTTCATGCCTTCAGCGCGCAGGTAACGTGGGGCTCTTGAGAGGCACGACCCGTAGGGCTGCGAGCAGGGCCTCACTTCCCGAGTCAAGAAAGGCCTAGTCTCGCGAGTTCTCTCCTGCAGAGCAAACGTGACGGAAGAGCTGTGTGGAGGGAGCCTTGATGTTCCCGGGCAGTGTGGGAGGCCTAGCTGTAAACGTGCTGCCAGCGACCATGGTCCCTGAAAACTGACTTCCCAACTAACACTTCCCAGCCCAAGGTGACTGTCAGCTTGAAGGCGGCCGAGCAGACGGTCTTCCTTGGACGGAGAAAAGGCAGCCCCAGAGACTGGGTTTTTAGGCCTCGTTCGCACAGCAAGTGTGGGGCGCTGCAGACGCCAGTACAAGAGGCCTGCAGACAGGTCCTCACTTCCCGAGCCAGGAAAGGCCTAGTCTCGAGAGCTCTCTCCTGCAGAGCTAACGTGACGGAAGAGCTGTTTGGGGGGAGCCTTGATGTTCCCGGGCAGTGTGGGAAGCCTAGCTGTAAACGTGCAGCCAGCGGCCATGGCCCCTGCAAACTTTCTTCCCAGGTAGCACTTCCCAGCACAATGTGACTGTCAGCTTAAAGGCGGCCGAGCAGCCTGTCTTCCTTGGAGGGAGGAAAGGCAGCCCCAAAGACTAGGTTTTTAGGCCTCGCTCGCACAGCAGGTGTTGGGCTCTGCAGATGCCAGTACAAGAGGCCTGCAAACAGGTCCTCACTTCCCGAGCCAAGAAAGGCCTAGTTTCGCGATCTCTCTCCTGCAGAGCTAACGTGAGGGAAGAGCTGTGTGGAGGGAACCTTGATGTTCTGGGCAGTGTGGGAGCCCTAGGCATACACGTGCACCCAGCGGCCATTGCCCCTGCAAACTGACTTCCCAGGTAGCACTTCCCAGCACAATGTGACTTTCAGCTTGAAGGCGGCAAAGCAGGCGGTGTTCCTTGGAGGGAGGAAAGGCAGACCCACAGACTGTGTTTTTAGGCCTCCCTCGCACAGCAAGTGTTGGGCTCTGCAGACGCCCGAACAAGAGGACTGCAAACAGGTCCTCACTTCCCGAGCCAAGAAAGGCCTAGTTTCGTGAGCTCTTTACTGCAGAGCTAACGTGAGGGAAGAGCTGTGTGGAGGGAACCTTGATGTTCTCGGCAGTGTGGGAGCACTAAGCATACACATGCACCCTGCGGCCATTGCCCCTGAAAACAGTCTTCCCAAATAGCACTTCCAAGCGCGATGTGACTTTCAGCCACAAGGCGGCCTGGTAGGCTCTCTTCCTTGGAGGGAGGAAAGGCAGCCCCAGAGAGAGCGTTTTCATGCCTCCGGCGCGCAGGCAACGTGGGGCTCTTGAGAGGCCCGACCCATAGTGCTGCCAGCAGGTCATCATTTCCCGAGTCAAGAAAGGCCTAGTCTCGCGAGCTCTCTCCTGCTGAGCAAGCGTGACGGAAGGGCTGTGAGGAGGGAGCCTTGATGTTCCCGGGCAGTGTGGGAGGCCTAGCTGTAAACGTGCAGCCAGCAGCAATGGCCCCTTAAAACTGACTTCGCAAATAGCACTTCCCAGCCCAAGGTGACTGTCAGCTTGAAGGCGGCCAAGCAGGCGGTCTTCCTTGGAGGGAGGAAAGGCAGGCCCAGAGATTGGGTTTTTAGGCCTCGCTCGCACAGCAAGTGTGGGGCTCTGCAGACGCCCATACAAGAGGCCTGCAAACAGGTCCTCACTTCCCGAGTCAAGAAAGGCCTACTTTCGCGAGCTCTCTCCTGCTGAGCAAGCGTGACGGAAGGGCTGTGTGGAGGGAGCGTTGATGTTCTGGGCAGTGTGGGAGTCCTAGGCTTACACGTGCACCAAGCGGCCATTGGCCCTGTAAACTGACTTCCGAACTAGCACTTCTCAGATCAATGTGACTGTCAGCTTGAAAGCGGCCGAGCAGGCTGTCTTACTTGGAGGGAGGAAAGGCAGCCCCAGATACTGTGTTTGTATGCCTCCCTCGCACAGCCAGTGTGGGGCTCGGCAGACGCGAGTACAAGAGGCCTGCAAACAGGTCCTCACTTCGCGAGCCAGGAAAGGCCTACTTTCGCGAGCTCTCTCCTGCTGAGCAAACGTGACGGAAGGGCTGTGTGGAGGGAGCCTTGATGTTCCCAGGCAGTGTGGGAAGCCTAGCTGTAAACGTGCAGCCAGCGGCCATGGCCCCTGCAAACTGACTTCCCAGGTAGCACTTCCCAGCACAATGTGGCTGTCAGCTTGAAGGCGGCCGAGCAGCCTGTCTTCATTGGAGGGAGGAAAGGCAGCCCCAAAGACTAGGTTTTTAGGCCTCGCTCGCACAGCAGGTGTTGGGCTCTGCAGATGCCAGTACAAGAGGCCTGCAAACAGGTCCTCACTTCCCGAGCCAAGAAAGGCCTAGTTTCGCGATCTCTCTCCTGCAGAGCTAACGTGAGGGAAGAGCTGTGTGGAGGGAACCTTGATGTTCTGGGCAGTGTGGGAGCCCTAGGCATACACGTGCACCCAGCGGCCATTGCCCCTGCAAACTGACTTCCCAGGTAGCACTTCCCAGCACAATGTGACTTTCAGCTTGAAGGCGGCAAAGCAGGCGGTGTTCCTTGGAGGGAGGAAAGGCAGACCCACAGACTGTGTTTTTAGGCCTCCCTCGCACAGCAAGTGTTGGGCTCTGCAGACGCCCGAACAAGAGGACTGCAAACAGGTCCTCACTTCCCGAGCCAAGAAAGGCCTAGTTTTGTGAGCTCTTTACTGCAGAGCTAATGTGAGGGAAGAGCTGTGTGGAGGGAACCTTGATGTTCTGGGCAGTGTGGGAGCCCCAGGCATACACGTGCACCCAGCGGCCATTGCCAGTGAAAACTGACTTCCCAACTAGCACTTCCCAGCCCGATGTGACTTTCAGCCAGAAGGAGGCCGGGTAGGCTCTCTTCCTTGGAGGGAGTAATGGCATCCCCAGAGAGAGTGTTTTCATGCCTTCAGCGTGCAGGCAACGTGGTGCTCTTGAGAGGCCCGACACATAGGACTGCGAGCAGGGCCTCACTTCCCGAGTCAAGAAAGGCCTAGTCACGCGAGCTCCCTCCTGCAGAGCACACGTGACGGAAGAGCTGTGTGGAGGGAGCCTTGATGTTCCCGGGCAGTGTGGGAGGCCTAGCTGTAAACGTGCAGCCAGCGGCCATGGTCCCTGAAAACTGACTTCGCAACTAACACTTCTCAGACCAATGTGACTGTCACCTTGAAGGCCGCCGAGCAGGCTGTCTTCCTTGGAGGGAGGAAAGGCAGCCCCAGAGATTGGGTTTTTACGCCTCGCTCGCACAGCAAGTGTGGGGCTCTGCAGACGCCCGTAAAAGAGGACTGCAAACAGGTCCTCACTTCCCGAGCCAAGAAAGGCCTACTTTTGCGAGCTCTCTCCTGCAGAGCTTACGTGACGGAAGAGCTGTGGGGAGGGAGGCTTGATGTTCCCGGGCAGTGTGGGAAGCCTAGCTGTAAACGTGCAGCCAGCGGCGATGGCCCCTGCAAACTGACTTCCCAGGTAGCACTTCCCAGCACAATGTGACTGTCAGCTTGAAGGCGGCCGAGCAGGCTGTCTTCCTTGGAGGGAGAAAAGGCAGCCCCAAAGACTGGGTGTTTAGGCCTCTCTCGCACAGCAAGTGTGGGGCTCTGCAGACGCCAGTACAAGAAGCCTGCAAACAGGTCCTCACTTCCCCAGCCAAGAAAGGCCCACTTTCGCGAGCTCTCTCCTGCTGAGCAAACGTGACAGAAGGGCTGTGTGGAGGGAACCTTGTTGTTCTGGGCAGTGTGGGAGCCCCAGGCATACACGTGCACCCAGCGGCCATTGCCCGTGAAAACTGACTTCCCAACTAGCACTTCCCAGCCCGATGTGACTTTCAGCCAGAAGGAGGCCGGGTAGGCTCTCTTCCTTGGAGGGAGTAATGGCATCCCCAGAGAGAGTGTTTTCATGCCTTCAGCGTGCAGGCAACGTGGTGCTCTTGAGAGGCCCGACACATAGGACTGCGAGCAGGGCCTCACTTCCCGAGTCAAGAAAGGCATAGTCACGCGAGCTCCCTCCTGCAGAGCAAACGTGACGGAAGAGCTGTGTGGAGGGAGCCTTGATGTTCCCGGGCAGTGTGGGAGGCCTAGCTGTAAACGTGCAGACAGCGGCCATGGTCCCTGAAAACTGACTTCGCAACTAACACTTCTCAGACCAATGTGACTGTCACCTTGAAGGCCGCCGAGCAGGCTGTCTTCCTTGGAGGGAGGAAAGGCAGCCCAAGAGATTGGGTTTTTACGCCTCGCTCGCACAGCAAGTATGGGGCTCTGCAGACGCCCGTAAAAGAGGACTGCAAACAGGTCCTCACTTCCCGAGCCAAGAAAGGCCTACTTTTGCGAGCTCTCTCCTGCAGAGCTTACGTGACGGAAGAGCTGTGGGGAGGGAGGCTTGATGTTCCCGGGCAGTGTGGGAAGCCTAGCTGTAAACGTGCAGCCAGCGGCGATGGCCCCTGCAAACTGACTTCCCAGGTAGCACTTCCCAGCACAATGTGACTGTCAGCTTGAAGGCGGCCGAGCAGGCTGTCTTCCTTGGAGGGAGAAAAGGCAGCCCCAAAGACTGGGTGTTTAGGCCTCTCTCGCACAGCAAGTGTGGGGCTCTGCAGACGCCAGTACAAGAAGCCTGCAAACAGGTCCTCACTTCCCCAGCCAAGAAAGGCCCACTTTCGCGAGCTCTCTCCTGCTGAGCAAACGTGACAGAAGGGCTGTGTGGAGGGAACCTTGATGTTCTGGGCAGAGTGGGAGCCCTAGGCATACACGTGCACCCAGCGGCCATTGCCCGTGAAAACTGACTTCCCAACTAGCACTTCCCAGCCCGATGTGACTTTCAGCCAGAAGGCGGCCGGGTAGGCTCTCTTCCTTGGAGGGAGGAAAGGCAGCCCCAGAGAGAGCGTTTTCATGCCTCCGGCGCGCAGGCAACGTGGGGCTCTTGAGAGGCCCGACCCATAGTGCTGCCAGCAGGTCATCATTTCCCGAGTCAAGAAAGGCCTAGTCTCGGGAGCTCTCTCCTGCTGAGCAAGCATGACGGAAGGGCTGTGAGGAGGGAGCCTTGATGTTCTGGGCAGTGTGGGAGTCGTAGGCATACACGTGCACCCAGCGGCCATTGGCCCTGTAAACTGACTTCCGAACTAGCACTTCTCAGATCAATGTGACTGTCAGCTTGAAAGCGGCTGAGCAGGCTGTCTTACTTGGAGGGAGGAAAGGCAGCCCCAGATACTGTGTTTGTATGCCTCCCTCGCACAGCATGTGTGGGGCTCGGCAGACGCGAGTACAAGAGGCCTGCAAACAGGTCCTCACTTCCCGAGCCAGGAAAGGCCTACTTTCGCGAGCTCTCTCCTGCTGAGCAAACGTGACAGAAGGGCTGTGTGGAGGGAACCTTGATGTTCTGGGCAGTGTGGGAGTCCTAGGCATACACGTGCACCCTTCGGCCATTGGCCCTGTAAACTGACTTCCGACTAGCACTTCTCAGATCAATGTGACTGTCAGCTTGAAAGCGGCCGAGCAGGCTGTCTTACTTGGAGGGAGGAAAGGCAGCCCCAGATACTGTGTTTGTATGCCTCCCTCGCACAGCAAGTGTGGGGCTCGGCAGACGCGAGTACAAGAGGACTGCAAACAGGTCCTCACTTCACGAGCCAGGAAAGGCCTACTTTCGCGAGCTCTCTCCTTGCTGAGCAAACGTGACGGAAGGGCTGTGTGGAGGGAGCCTTGATGTTCCCGGGCAGTGTGGGAAGCCTAGCTGTAAACGTGCAGCCAGCGGCGATGGCCCCTGAAAACTGACTTCCCAGATAGCACTTCCCAGCACAATGTGACTTTCAGCTTGAAGGCGGCAAAGCAGGCGGTGTTCCTTGGAGGGAGGAAAGGCAGACCCACAGACTGTGTTTTTAGGCCTCCCTCGCACAGCAAGTGTTGGGCTCTGCAGACGCCCGAACAAGAGGACTGCAAACAGGTCCTCACTTCCCCAGCCAAGAAAGGCCCACTTTCGCGAGCTCTCTCCTGCTGAGCAAACGTGACAGAAGGGCTGTGTGGAGGGAACCTTGATGTTCTGGGCAGTGTGGGAGCCCTAGGCATACACGTGCACCCAGCGGCCATTGCCCGTGAAAACTGACTTCCCAACTAGCACTTCCCAGCCCTATGTGACTTTCAGCCAGAAGACGGCCGGGTAGGCTCTCTTCCTTGGAGGGAGGAAAGGCAGCCCCTGAGAGAGCGTTTTCATGCCCCCCGCATGCAGGCATCGTGGGGCTCTTGAGAGGCCCGACCCATAGTGCTGAGAGCAGGTCCTCATTTCCGAGTCAAGAAAGGCATATTCTCGCGAGCTCTCTCCTGCTGAGCAAACGTGACGGAAGGGCTGTGTGGAGGGAACCTTGATGTTCTGGGCAGTGTGGGAGCCCTAGGCATACACGTGCACCCAGCGGCCATTGCCCCTGAAAACTGACTTCCCTACTAGCATTTCTCAGGCCAATGTGACTGTCAGCTTCAAGGCGGCCAAGCAGGCTGCCTTCCTTGGAGGGAGGAAAGGCAGCCCCAGAGAGAGCGTTTTCATGCCTCCGGCGCGCAGGCAACGTGGGGCTCTTGAGAGGCCCGACCCATAGTGCTGCCAGCAGGTCATCATTTCCCGAGTCAAGAAAGGCCTAGTCTCGGGAGCTCTCTCCTGCTGAGCAAGCGTGACGGAAGGGCTGTGAGGAGGGAGCCTTGATGTTCCCGGGCAGTGTGGGAGGCCTAGCTGTAAACGTGCAGCCAGCAGCAATGGCCCCTTAAAACTGACTTCGCAAATAGCACTTCCCAGCCCAAGGTGACTGTCAGCTTGAAGGCGGCCAAGCAGGCGGTCTTCCTTGGAGGGAGGAAAGGCAGGCCCAGAGATTGGGTTTTTAGGCCTCGCTCGCACAGCAAGTGTGGGGCTCTGCAGACGCCCATACAAGAGGCCTGCAAACAGGTCCTCACTTCCCGAGTCAAGAAAGGCCTACTTTCGCGAGCTCTCTCCTGCTGAGCAAGCGTGACGGAAGGGCTGTGTGGAGGGAGCGTTGATGTTCTGGGCAGTGTGGGAGTCCTAGGCTTACACGTGCACCAAGCGGCCATTGGCCCTGTAAACTGACTTCCGAACTAGCACTTCTCAGATCAATGTGACTGTCAGCTTGAAAGCGGCCGAGCAGGCTGTCTTACTTGGAGGGAGGAAAGGCAGCCCCAGATACTGTGTTTGTATGCCTCCCTCGCACAGCCAGTGTGGGGCTCGGCAGACGCGAGTACAAGAGGCCTGCAAACAGGTCCTCACTTCGCGAGCCAGGAAAGGCCTACTTTCGCGAGCTCTCCCCTGCTGAGCAAACGTGACGGAAGGGCTGTGTGGAGGGAGCCTTGATGTTCCCAGGCAGTGTGGGAAGCCTAGCTGTAAACGTGCAGCCAGCGGCCATGGCCCTGCAAACTTTCTTCCCAGGTAGCACTTCCCAGCACAATGTGACTGTCAGCTTGAAGGCGGCCGAGCAGCCTGTCTTCCTTGGAGGGAGGAAAGGCAGCCCCAAAGACTAGGTTTTTAGGCCTCGCTCGCACAGCAGGTGTTGGGCTCTGCAGATGCCAGTAAAAGAGGCCTGCAAACAGGTCCTCACTTCCCGAGCCAAGAAAGGCCTAGTTTCGCGATCTCTCTCCTGCAGAGCTAACGTGAGGGAAGAGCTGTGTGGAGGGAACCTTGATGTTCTGGGCAGTGTGGGAGCCCTAGGCATACACGTGCACCCAGCGGCCATTGCCCCTGCAAACTGACTTCCCAGGTAGCACTTCCCAGCACAATGTGACTTTCAGCTTGAAGGTGGCAAAGCAGGCGGTGTTCCTTGGAGGGAGGAAAGGCAGACCCACAGACTGTGTTTTTAGGCCTCCCTCGCACAGCAAGTGTTGGGCTCTGCAGACGCCCGAACAAGAGGACTGCAAACAGGTCCTCACTTCCCGAGCCAAGAAAGGCCTAGTTTCGTGAGCTCTTTACTGCAGAGCTAACGTGAGGGAAGAGCTGTGTGGAGGGAACCTTGATGTTCTCGGCAGTGTGGGAGCACTAAGCATACACATGCACCCTGCGGCCATTGCCCCTGAAAACAGTCTTCCCAAATAGCACTTCCAAGCGCGATGTGACTTTCAGCCACAAGGCGGCCTGGTAGGCTCTCTTCCTTGGAGGGAGGAAAGGCAGCCCCAGAGAGAGCGTTTTCATGCCTCCGGCGCGCAGGCAACGTGGGGCTCTTGAGAGGCCCGACCCATAGTGCTGCCAGCAGGTCATCATTTCCCGAGTCAAGAAAGGCCTAGTCTCGGGAGCTCTCTCCTGCTGAGCAAGCGTGACGGAAGGGCTGTGAGGAGGGAGCCTTGATGTTCCCGGGCAGTGTGGGAGGCCTAGCTGTAAACGTGCAGCCAACAGCAATGGCCCCTTAAAACTGACTTCGCAAATAGCACTTCCCAGCCCAAGGTGACTGTCAGCTTGAAGGCGGCCAAGCAGGCGGTCTTCCTTGGAGGGAGGAAAGGCAGGCCCAGAGATTGGGTTTTTAGGCCTCGCTCGCACAGCAAGTGTGGGGCTCTGCAGACGCCCATACAAGAGGCCTGCAAACAGGTCCTCACTTCCCGAGTCAAGAAAGGCCTACTTTTGCGAGCTCTCTCCTGCTGAGCAAGCGTGACGGAAGGGCTGTGTGGAGGGAGCGTTGATGTTCTGGGCAGTGTGGGAGTCCTAGGCTTACACGTGCACCAAGCGGCCATTGGCCCTGTAAACTGACTTCCGAACTAGCACTTCTCAGATCAATGTGACTGTCAGCTTGAAAGCGGCCGAGCAGGCTGTCTTACTTGGAGGGAGGAAAGGCAGCCCCAGATACTGTGTTTGTATGCCTCCCTCGCACAGCCAGTGTGGGGCTCGGCAGACGCGAGTACAAGAGGCCTGCAAACAGGTCCTCACTTCCCGAGCCAGGAAAGGCCTACTTTCGCGAGCTCTCTCCTGCTGAGCAAACGTGACGGAAGGGCTGTGTGGAGGGAGCCTTGATGTTCCCAGGCAGTGTGGGAAGCCTAGCTGTAAACGTGCAGCCAGCGGCCATGGCCCCTGCAAACTTTCTTCCCAGGTAGCACTTCCCAGCACAATGTGACTGTCAGCTTGAAGGCGGCCGAGCAGCCTGTCTTCCTTGGAGGGAGGAAAGGCAGCCCCAAAGACTAGGTTTTTAGGCCTCGCTCGCACAGCAGGTGTTGGGCTCTGCAGATGCCAGTACAAGAGGCCTGCAAACAGGTCCTCACTTCCCGAGCCAAGAAAGGCCTAGTTTCGCGATCTCGCTCCTGCAGAGCTAACGTGAGGGAAGAGCTGTGTGGAGGGAACCTTGATGTTCTGGGCAGTGTGGGAGCCCTAGGCATACACGTGCACCCAGCGGCCATTGCCCCTGCAAACTGACTTCCCAGGTAGCACTTCCCAGCACAATGTGACTTTCAGCTTGAAGGCGGCAAAGCAGGCGGTGTTCCTTGTAGGGAGGAAAGGCAGACCCACAGACTGTGTTTTTAGGCCTCCCTCGCACAGCAAGTGTTGGGCTCTGCAGACGCCCGAACAAGAGGACTGCAAACAGGTCCTCACTTCCCGAGCCAAGAAAGGCCTAGTTTCGTGAGCTCTTTACTGCAGAGCTAACGTGAGGGAAGAGCTGTGTGGAGGGAACCTTGATGTTCTCGGCAGTGTGGGAGCACTAAGCATACACATGCACCCTGCGGCCATTGCCCCTGAAAACAGTCTTCCCAAATAGCACTTCCAAGCGCGATGTGACTTTCAGCCACAAGGCGGCCTGGTAGGCTCTCTTCCTTGGAGGGAGGAAAGGCAGCCCCAGAGAGAGCGTTTTCATGCCTCCGGCGCGCAGGCAACGTGGGGCTCTTGAGAGGCCCGACCCATAGTGCTGCCAGCAGGTCATCATTTCCCGAGTCAAGAAAGGCCTAGTCTCGGGAGCTCTCTCCTGCTGAGCAAGCGTGACGGAAGGGCTGTGAGGAGGGAGCCTTGATGTTCCCGGGCAGTGTGGGAGGCCTAGCTGTAAACGTGCAGCCAGCAGCAATGGCCCCTTAAAACTGACTTCGCAAATAGCACTTCCCAGCCCAAGGTGACTGTCAGCTTGAAGGCGGCCAAGCAGGCGGTCTTCCTTGGAGGGAGGAAAGGCAGGCCCAGAGATTGGGTTTTCAGGCCTCGCTCGCACAGCAAGTGTGGGGCTCTGCAGACGCCCATACAAGAGGCCTGCAAACAGGTCCTCACTTCCCGAGTCAAGAAAGGCCTACTTTCGCGAGCTCTCTCCTGCTGAGCAAGCGTGACGGAAGGGCTGTGTGGAGGGAGCGTTGATGTTCTGGGCAGTGTGGGAGTCCTAGGCTTACACGTGCACCAAGCGGCCATTGGCCCTGTAGACTGACTTCCGAACTAGCACTTCTCAGATCAATGTGACTGTCAGCTTGAAAGCGGCCGAGCAGGCTGTCTTACTTGGAGGGAGGAAAGGCAGCCCCAGATACTGTGTTTGTATGCCTCCCTCGCACAGCCAGTGTGGGGCTCGGCAGACGCGAGTACAAGAGGCCTGCAAACAGGTCCTCACTTCCCGAGCCAGGAAAGGCCTACTTTCGCGAGCTCTCTCCTGCTGAGCAAACGTGACGGAAGGGCTGTGTGGAGGGAGCCTTGATGTTCCCAGGCAGTGTGGGAAGCCTAGCTGTAAACGTGCAGCCAGCGGCCATGGCCCCTGCAAACTTTCTTCCCAGGTAGCACTTCCCAGCACAATGTGACTGTCAGCTTGAAGGCGGCCGAGCAGCCTGTCTTCCTTGGAGGGAGGAAAGGCAGCCCCAAAGACTAGGTTTTTAGGCCTCGCTCGCACAGCAGGTGTTGGGCTCTGCAGATGCCAGTACAAGAGGCCTGCAAACAGGTCCTCACTTCCCGAGCCAAGAAAGGCCTAGTTTCGCGATCTCGCTCCTGCAGAGCTAACGTGAGGGAAGAGCTGTGTGGAGGGAACCTTGATGTTCTGGGCAGTGTGGGAGCCCTAGGCATACACGTGCACCCAGCGGCCATTGCCCCTGCAAACTGACTTCCCAGGTAGCACTTCCCAGCACAATGTGACTTTCAGCTTGAAGGCGGCAAAGCAGGCGGTGTTCCTTGGAGGGAGGAAAGGCAGACCCACAGACTGTGTTTTTAGGCCTCCCTCGCACAGCAAGTGTTGGGCTCTGCAGACGCCCGAACAAGAGGACTGCAAACAGGTCCTCACTTCCCGAGCCAAGAAAGGCCTAGTTTCGTGAGCTCTTTACTGCAGAGCTAACGTGAGGGAAGAGCTGTGTGGAGGGAACCTTGATGTTCTCGGCAGTGTGGGAGCACTAAGCATACACATGCACCCTGCGGCCATTGCCCCTGAAAACAGTCTTCCCAAATAGCACTTCCAAGAGCGATGTGACTTTCAGCCACAAGGCGGCCTGGTAGGCTCTCTTCCTTGGAGGGAGGAAAGGCAGCCCCAGAGAGAGCGTTTTCATGCCTCCGGCGCGCAGGCAACGTGGGGCTCTTGAGAGGCCCGACCCATAGTGCTGCCAGCAGGTCATCATTTCCCGAGTCAAGAAAGGCCTAGTCTCGGGAGCTCTCTCCTGCTGAGCAAGCGTGACGGAAGGGCTGTGAGGAGGGAGCCTTGATGTTCCCGGGCAGTGTGGGAGGCCTAGCTGTAAACGTGCAGCCAGCAGCAATGGCCCCTTAAAACTGACTTCGCAAATAGCACTTCCCAGCCCAAGGTGACTGTCAGCTTGAAGGCGGCCAAGCAGGCGGTCTTCCTTGGAGGGAGGAAAGGCAGGCCCAGAGATTGGGTTTTCAGGCCTCGCTCGCACAGCAAGTGTGGGGCTCTGCAGACGCCCATACAAGAGGCCTGCAAACAGGTCCTCACTTCCCGAGTCAAGAAAGGCCTACTTTCGCGAGCTCTCTCCTGCTGAGCAAGCGTGACGGAAGGGCTGTGTGGAGGGAGCGTTGATGTTCTGGGCAGTGTGGGAGTCCTAGGCTTACACGTGCACCAAGCGGCCATTGGCCCTGTAAACTGACTTCCGAACTAGCACTTCTCAGATCAATGTGACTGTCAGCTTGAAAGCGGCCGAGCAGGCTGTCTTACTTGGAGGGAGGAAAGGCAGCCCCAGATACTGTGTTTGTATGCCTCCCTCGCACAGCCAGTGTGGGGCTCGGCAGACGCGAGTACAAGAGGCCTGCAAACAGGTCCTCACTTCCCGAGCCAGGAAAGGCCTACTTTCGCGAGCTCTCTCCTGCTGAGCAAACGTGACGGAAGGGCTGTGTGGAGGGAGCCTTGATGTTCCCAGGCAGTGTGGGAAGCCTAGCTGTAAACGTGCAGCCAGCGGCCATGGCCCCTGCAAACTTTCTTCCCAGGTAGCACTTCCCAGCACAATGTGACTGTCAGCTTGAAGGCGGCCGAGCAGCCTGTCTTCCTTGGAGGGAGGAAGGGCAGCCCCAAAGACTAGGTTTTTAGGCCTCGCTCGCACAGCAGGTGTTGGGCTCTGCAGATGCCAGTACAAGAGGCCTGCAAACAGGTCCTCACTTCCCGAGCCAAGAAAGGCCTAGTTTCGCGATCTCTCTCCTGCAGAGCTAACGTGAGGGAAGAGCTGTGTGGAGGGAACCTTGATGTTCTGGGCAGTGTGGGAGCCCTAGGCATACCCGTGCACCCAGCGGCCATTGCCCCTGCAAACTGACTTCCCAGGTAGCACTTCCCAGCACAATGTGACTTTCAGCTTGAAGGCGGCAAAGCAGGCGGTGTTCCTTGGAGGGAGGAAAGGCAGACCCACAGACTGTGTTTTTAGGCCTCCCTCGCACAGCAAGTGTTGGGCTCTGCAGACGCCCGAACAAGAGGACTGCAAACAGGTCCTCACTTCCCGAGCCAAGAAAGGCCTAGTTTCGTGAGCTCTTTACTGCAGAGCTAACGTGAGGGAAGAGCTGTGTGGAGGGAACCTTGATGTTCTCGGCAGTGTGGGAGCACTAAGCATACACATGCACCCTGCGGCCATTGCCCCTGAAAACAGTCTTCCCAAATAGCACTTCCAAGCGCGATGTGACTTTCAGCCACAAGGCGGCCTGGTAGGCTCTCTTCCTTGGAGGGAGGAAAGGCAGCCCCAGAGAGAGCGTTTTCATGCCTCCGGCGCGCAGGCAACGTGGGGCTCTTGAGAGGCCCGACCCATAGTGCTGCCAGCAGGTCATCATTTCCCGAGTCAAGAAAGGCCTAGTCTCGGGAGCTCTCTCCTGCTGAGCAAGCGTGACGGAAGGGCTGTGAGGAGGGAGCCTTGATGTTCCCGGGCAGTGTGGGAGGCCTAGCTGTAAACGTGCAGCCAGCAGCAATGGCCCCTTAAAACTGACTTCGCAAATAGCACTTCCCAGCCCAAGGTGACTGTCAGCTTGAAGGCGGCCAAGCAGGCGGTCTTCCTTGGAGGGAGGAAAGGCAGGCCCAGAGATTGGGTTTTCAGGCCTCGCTCGCACAGCAAGTGTGGGGCTCTGCAGACGCCCATACAAGAGGCCTGCAAACAGGTCCTCACTTCCCGAGTCAAGAAAGGCCTACTTTCGCGAGCTCTCTCCTGCTGAGCAAGCGTGACGGAAGGGCTGTGTGGAGGGAGCGTTGATGTTCTGGGCAGTGTGGGAGTCCTAGGCTTACACGTGCACCAAGCGGCCATTGGCCCTGTAAACTGACTTCCGAACTAGCACTTCTCAGATCAATGTGACTGTCAGCTTGAAAGCGGCCGAGCAGGCTGTCTTACTTGGAGGGAGGAAAGGCAGCCCCAGATACTGTGTTTGTATGCCTCCCTCGCACAGCCAGTGTGGGGCTCGGCAGACGCGAGTACAAGAGGCCTGCAAACAGGTCCTCACTTCCCGAGCCAGGAAAGGCCTACTTTCGCGAGCTCTCTCCTGCTGAGCAAACGTGACGGAAGGGCTGTGTGGAGGGAGCCTTGATGTTCCCAGGCAGTGTGGGAAGCCTAGCTGTAAACGTGCAGCCAGCGGCCATGGCCCCTGCAAACTTTCTTCCCAGGTAGCACTTCCCAGCACAATGTGACTGTCAGCTTGAAGGCGGCCGAGCAGCCTGTCTTCCTTGGAGGGAGGAAAGGCAGCCCCAAAGACTAGGTTTTTAGGCCTCGCTCGCACAGCAGGTGTTGGGGTCTGCAGATGCCAGTACAAGAGGCCTGCAAACAGGTCCTCACTTCCCGAGCCAAGAAAGGCCTAGTTTCGCGATCTCTCTCCTGCAGAGCTAACGTGAGGGAAGAGCTGTGTGGAGGGAACCTTGATGTTCTGGGCAGTGTGGGAGCCCTAGGCATACACGTGCACCCAGCGGCCATTGCCCCTGCAAACTGACTTCCCAGGTAGCACTTCCCAGCACAATGTGACTTTCAGCTTGAAGGCGGCAAAGCAGGCGGTGTTCCTTGGAGGGAGGAAAGGCAGACCCACAGACTGTGTTTTTAGGCCTCCCTCGCACAGCAAGTGTTGGGCTCTGCAGACGCCCGAACAAGAGGACTGCAAACAGGTCCTCACTTCCCGAGCCAAGAAAGGCCTAGTTTCGTGAGCTCTTTACTGCAGAGCTAACGTGAGGGAAGAGCTGTGTGGAGGGAACCTTGATGTTCTCGGCAGTGTGGGAGCACTAAGCATACACATGCACCCTGCGGCCATTGCCCCTGAAAACAGTCTTCCCAAATAGCACTTCCAAGCGCGATGTGACTTTCAGCCACAAGGCGGCCTGGTAGGCTCTCTTCCTTGGAGGGAGGAAAGGCAGCCCCAGAGAGAGCGTTTTCATGCCTCCGGCGCGCAGGCAACGTGGGGCTCTTGAGAGGCCCGACCCATAGTGCTGCCAGCAGGTCATCATTTCCCGAGTCAAGAAAGGCCTAGTCTCGGGAGCTCTCTCCTGCTGAGCAAGCGTGACGGAAGGGCTGTGAGGAGGGAGCCTTGATGTTCCCGGGCAGTGTGGGAGGCCTAGCTGTAAACGTGCAGCCAGCAGCAATGGCCCCTTAAAACTGACTTCGCAAATAGCACTTCCCAGCCCAAGGTGACTGTCAGCTTGAAGGCGGCCAAGCAGGCGGTCTTCCTTGGAGGGAGGAAAGGAAGGCCCAGAGATTGGGTTTTCAGGCCTCGCTCGCACAGCAAGTGTGGGGCTCTGCAGACGCCCATACAAGAGGCCTGCAAACAGGTCCTCACTTCCCGAGTCAAGAAAGGCCTACTTTCGCGAGCTCTCTCCTGCTGAGCAAGCGTGACGGAAGGGCTGTGTGGAGGGAGCGTTGATGTTCTGGGCAGTGTGGGAGTCCTAGGCTTACACGTGCACCAAGCGGCCATTGGCCCTGTAAACTGACTTCCGAACTAGCACTTCTCAGATCAATGTGACTGTCAGCTTGAAAGCGGCCGAGCAGGCTGTCTTACTTGGAGGGAGGAAAGGCAGCCCCAGATACTGTGTTTGTATGCCTCCCTCGCACAGCCAGTGTGGGGCTCGGCAGACGCGAGTACAAGAGGCCTGCAAACAGGTCCTCACTTCCCGAGCCAGGAAAGGCCTACTTTCGCGAGCTCTCTCCTGCTGAGCAAACGTGACGGAAGGGCTGTGTGGAGGGAGCCTTGACGTTCCCAGGCAGTGTGGGAAGCCTAGCTGTAAACGTGCAGCCAGCGGCCATGGCCCCTGCAAACTTTCTTCCCAGGTAGCACTTCCCAGCACAATGTGACTGTCAGCTTGAAGGCGGCCGAGCAGCCTGTCTTCCTTGGAGGGAGGAAAGGCAGCCCCAAAGACTAGGTTTTTAGGCCTCGCTCGCACAGCAGGTGTTGGGCTCTGCAGATGCCAGTACAAGAGGCCTGCAAACAGGTCCTCACTTCCCGAGCCAAGAAAGGCCTAGTTTCGCGATCTCTCTCCTGCAGAGCTAACGTGAGGGAAGAGCTGTGTGGAGGGAACCTTGATGTTCTGGGCAGTGTGGGAGCCCTAGGCATACACGTGCACCCAGCGGCCATTGCCCCTGCAAACTGACTTCCCAGGTAGCACTTCCCAGCACAATGTGACTTTCAGCTTGAAGGCGGCAAAGCAGGCGGTGTTCCTTGGAGGGAGGAAAGGCAGACCCACAGACTGTGTTTTTAGGCCTCCCTCGCACAGCAAGTGTTGGGCTCTGCAGACGCCCGAACAAGAGGACTGCAAACAGGTCCTCACTTCCCGAGCCAAGAAAGGCCTAGTTTCGTGAGCTCTTTACTGCAGAGCTAACGTGAGGGAAGAGCTGTGTGGAGGGAACCTTGATGTTCTCGGCAGTGTGGGAGCACTAAGCATACACATGCACCCTGCGGCCATTGCCCCTGAAAACAGTCTTCCCAAATAGCACTTCCAAGCGCGATGTGACTTTCAGCCACAAGGCGGCCTGGTAGGCTCTCTTCCTTGGAGGGAGGAAAGGCAGCCCCAGAGAGAGCGTTTTCATGCCTCCGGCGCGCAGGCAACGTGGGGCTCTTGAGAGGCCCGACCCATAGTGCTGCCAGCAGGTCATCATTTCCCGAGTCAAGAAAGGCCTAGTCTCGGGAGCTCTCTCCTGCTGAGCAAGCGTGACGGAAGGGCTGTGAGGAGGGAGCCTTGATGTTCCCGGGCAGTGTGGGAGGCCTAGCTGTAAACGTGCAGCCAGCAGCAATGGCCCCTTAAAACTGACTTCGCAAATAGCACTTCCCAGCCCAAGGTGACTGTCAGCTTGAAGGCGGCCAAGCAGGCGGTCTTCCTTGGAGGGAGGAAAGGCAGGCCCAGAGATTGGGTTTTCAGGCCTCGCTCGCACAGCAAGTGTGGGGCTCTGCAGACGCCCATACAAGAGGCCTGCAAACAGGTCCTCACTTCCCGAGTCAAGAAAGGCCTACTTTCGCGAGCTCTCTCCTGCTGAGCAAGCGTGACGGAAGGGCTGTGTGGAGGGAGCGTTGATGTTCTGGGCAGTGTGGGAGTCCTAGGCTTACACGTGCACCAAGCGGCCATTGGCCCTGTAAACTGACTTCCGAACTAGCACTTCTCAGATCAATGTGACTGTCAGCTTGAAAGCGGCCGAGCAGGCTGTCTTACTTGGAGGGAGGAAAGGCAGCCCCAGATACTGTGTTTGTATGCCTCCCTCGCACAGCCAGTGTGGGGCTCGGCAGACGCGAGTACAAGAGGCCTGCAAACAGGTCCTCACTTCCCGAGCCAGGAAAGGCCTACTTTCGCGAGCTCTCTCCTGCTGAGCAAACGTGACGGAAGGGCTGTGTGGAGGGAGCCTTGATGTTCCCAGGCAGTGTGGGAAGCCTAGCTGTAAACGTGCAGCCAGCGGCCATGGCCCCTGCAAACTTTCTTCCCAGGTAGCACTTCCCAGCACAATGTGACTGTCAGCTTGAAGGCGGCCGAGCAGCCTGTCTTCCTTGGAGGGAGGAAAGGCAGCCCCAAAGACTAGGTTTTTAGGCCTCGCTCGCACAGCAGGTGTTGGGCTCTGCAGATGCCAGTACAAGAGGCCTGCAAACAGGTCCTCACTTCCCGAGCCAAGAAAGGCCTAGTTTCGCGATCTCGCTCCTGCAGAGCTAACGTGAGGGAAGAGCTGTGTGGAGGGAACCTTGATGTTCTGGGCAGTGTGGGAGCCCTAGGCATACACGTGCACCCAGCGGCCATTGCCCCTGCAAACTGACTTCCCAGGTAGCACTTCCCAGCACAATGTGACTTTCAGCTTGAAGGCGGCAAAGCAGGCGGTGTTCCTTGGAGGGAGGAAAGGCAGACCCACAGACTGTGTTTTTAGGCCTCCCTCGCACAGCAAGTGTTGGGCTCTGCAGACGCCCGAACAAGAGGACTGCAAACAGGTCCTCACTTCCCGAGCCAAGAAAGGCCTAGTTTCGTGAGCTCTTTACTGCAGAGCTAACGTGAGGGAAGAGCTGTGTGGAGGGAACCTTGATGTTCTCGGCAGTGTGGGAGCACTAAGCATACACATGCACCCTGCGGCCATTGCCCCTGAAAACAGTCTTCCCAAATAGCACTTCCAAGCGCGATGTGACTTTCAGCCACAAGGCGGCCTGGTAGGCTCTCTTCCTTGGAGGGAGGAAAGGCAGCCCCAGAGAGAGCGTTTTCATGCCTCCGGCGCGCAGGCAACGTGGGGCTCTTGAGAGGCCCGACCCATAGGGCTGCCAGCAGGTCATCATTTCCCGAGTCAAGAAAGGCCTAGTCTCGGGAGCTCTCTCCTGCTGAGCAAGCGTGACGGAAGGGCTGTGAGGAGGGAGCCTTGATGTTCCCGGGCAGTGTGGGAGGCCTAGCTGTAAACGTGCAGCCAGCAGCAATGGCCCCTTAAAACTGACTTCGCAAATAGCACTTCCCAGCCCAAGGTGACTGTCAGCTTGAAGGCGGCCAAGCAGGCGGTCTTCCTTGGAGGGAGGAAAGGCAGGCCCAGAGATTGGGTTTTTAGGCCTCGCTCGCACAGCAAGTGTGGGGCTCTGCAGACGCCCATACAAGAGGCCTGCAAACAGGTCCTCACTTCCCGAGTCAAGAAAGGCCTACTTTCGCGAGCTCTCTCCTGCTGAGCAAGCGTGACGGAAGGGCTGTGTGGAGGGAGCGTTGATGTTCTGGGCAGTGTGGGAGTCCTAGGCTTACACGTGCACCAAGCGGCCATTGGCCCTGTAAACTGCCTTCCGAACTAGCACTTCTCAGATCAATGTGACTGTCAGCTTGAAAGCGGCCGAGCAGGCTGTCTTACTTGGAGGGAGGAAAGGCAGCCCCAGATACTGTGTTTGTATGCCTCCCTCGCACAGCCAGTGTGGGGCTCGGCAGACGCGAGTACAAGAGGCCTGCAAACAGGTCCTCACTTCCCGAGCCAGGAAAGGCCTACTTTCGCGAGCTCTCTCCTGCTGAGCAAACGTGACGGAAGGGCTGTGTGGAGGGAGCCTTGATGTTCCCAGGCAGTGTGGGAAGCCTAGCTGTAAACGTGCAGCCAGCGGCCATGGCCCCTGCAAACTTTCTTCCCAGGTAGCACTTCCCAGCACAATGTGACTGTCAGCTTGAAGGCGGCCGAGCAGCCTGTCTTCCTTGGAGGGAGGAAAGGCAGCCCCAAAGACTAGGTTTTTAGGCCTCGCTCGCACAGCAGGTGTTGGGCTCTGCAGATGCCAGTACAAGAGGCCTGCAAACAGGTCCTCACTTCCCGAGCCAAGAAAGGCCTAGTTTCGCGATCTCGCTCCTGCAGAGCTAACGTGAGGGAAGAGCTGTGTGGAGGGAACCTTGATGTTCTGGGCAGTGTGGGAGCCCTAGGCATACACGTGCACCCAGCGGCCATTGCCCCTGCAAACTGACTTCCCAGGTAGCACTTCCCAGCACAATGTGACTTTCAGCTTGAAGGCGGCAAAGCAGGCGGTGTTCCTTGGAGGGAGGAAAGGCAGACCCACAGACTGTGTTTTTAGGCCTCCCTCGCACAGCAAGTGTTGGGCTCTGCAGACGCCCGAACAAGAGGACTGCAAACAGGTCCTCACTTCCCGAGCCAAGAAAGGCCTAGTTTCGTGAGCTCTTTACTGCAGAGCTAACGTGAGGGAAGAGCTGTGTGGAGGGAACCTTGATGTTCTCGGCAGTGTGGGAGCACTAAGCATACACATGCACCCTGCGGCCATTGCCCCTGAAAACAGTCTTCCCAAATAGCACTTCCAAGCGCGATGTGACTTTTAGCCACAAGGCGGCCTGGTAGGCTCTCTTCCTTGGAGGGAGGAAAGGCAGCCCCAGAGAGAGCGTTTTCATGCCTCCGGCGCGCAGGCAACGTGGGGCTCTTGAGAGGCCCGACCCATAGTGCTGCCAGCAGGTCATCATTTCCCGAGTCAAGAAAGGCCTAGTCTCGGGAGCTCTCTCCTGCTGAGCAAGCGTGACGGAAGGGCTGTGAGGAGGGAGCCTTGATGTTCCCGGGCAGTGTGGGAGGCCTAGCTGTAAACGTGCAGCCAGCAGCAATGGCCCCTTAAAACTGACTTCGCAAATAGCACTTCCCAGCCCAAGGTGACTGTCAGCTTGAAGGCGGCCAAGCAGGCGGTCTTCCTTGGAGGGAGGAAAGGCAGGCCCAGAGATTGGGTTTTCAGGCCTCGCTCGCACAGCAAGTGTGGGGCTCTGCAGACGCCCATACAAGAGGCCTGCAAACAGGTCCTCACTTCCCGAGTCAAGAAAGGCCTACTTTCGCGAGCTCTCTCCGGCTGAGCAAGCGTGACGGAAGGGCTGTGTGGAGGGAGCGTTGATGTTCTGGGCAGTGTGGGAGTCCTAGGCTTACACGTGCACCAAGCGGCCATTGGCCCTGTAAACTGACTTCCGAACTAGCACTTCTCAGATCAATGTGACTGTCAGCTTGAAAGCGGCCGAGCAGGCTGTCTTACTTGGAGGGAGGAAAGGCAGCCCCAGATACTGTGTTTGTATGCCTCCCTCGCACAGCCAGTGTGGGGCTCGGCAGACGCGAGTACAAGAGGCCTGCAAACAGGTCCTCACTTCCCGAGCCAGGAAAGGCCTACTTTCGCGAGCTCTCTCCTGCTGAGCAAACGTGACGGAAGGGCTGTGTGGAGGGAGCCTTGATGTTCCCAGGCAGTGTGGGAAGCCTAGCTGTAAACGTGCAGCCAGCGGCCATGGCCCCTGCAAACTTTCTTCCCAGGTAGCACTTCCCAGCACAATGTGACTGTCAGCTTGAAGGCGGCCGAGCAGCCTGTCTTCCTTGGAGGGAGGAAAGGCAGCCCCAAAGACTAGGTTTTTAGGCCTCGCTCGCACAGCAGGTGTTGGGCTCTGCAGATGCCAGTACAAGAGGCCTGCAAACAGGTCCTCACTTCCCGAGCCAAGAAAGGCCTAGTTTCGCGATCTCGCTCCTGCAGAGCTAACGTGAGGGAAGAGCTGTGTGGAGGGAACCTTGATGTTCTGGGCAGTGTGGGAGCCCTAGGCATACACGTGCACCCAGCGGCCATTGCCCCTGCAAACTGACTTCCCAGGTAGCACTTCCCAGCACAATGTGACTTTCAGCTTGAAGGCGGCAAAGCAGGCGGTGTTCCTTGGAGGGAGGAAAGGCAGACCCACAGACTGTGTTTTTAGGCCTCCCTCGCACAGCAAGTGTTGGGCTCTGCAGACGCCCGAACAAGAGGACTGCAAACAGGTCCTCACTTCCCGAGCCAAGAAAGGCCTAGTTTCGTGAGCTCTTTACTGCAGAGCTAACGTGAGGGAAGAGCTGTGTGGAGGGAACCTTGATGTTCTCGGCAGTGTGGGAGCACTAAGCATACACATGCACCCTGCGGCCATTGCCCCTGAAAACAGTCTTCCCAAATAGCACTTCCAAGCGCGATGTGACTTTCAGCCACAAGGCGGCCTGGTAGGCTCTCTTCCTTGGAGGGAGGAAAGGCAGCCCCAGAGAGAGCGTTTTCATGCCTCCGGCGCGCAGGCAACGTGGGGCTCTTGAGAGGCCCGACCCATAGGGCTGCCAGCAGGTCATCATTTCCCGAGTCAAGAAAGGCCTAGTCTCGGGAGCTCTCTCCTGCTGAGCAAGCGTGACGGAAGGGCTGTGAGGAGGGAGCCTTGATGTTCCCGGGCAGTGTGGGAGGCCTAGCTGTAAACGTGCAGCCAGCAGCAATGGCCCCTTAAAACTGACTTCGCAAATAGCACTTCCCAGCCCAAGGTGACTGTCAGCTTGAAGGCGGCCAAGCAGGCGGTCTTCCTTGGAGGGAGGAAAGGCAGGCCCAGAGATTGGGTTTTCAGGCCTCGCTCGCACAGCAAGTGTGGGGCTCTGCAGACGCCCATACAAGAGGCCTGCAAACAGGTCCTCACTTCCCGAGTCAAGAAAGGCCTACTTTCGCGAGCTCTCTCCTGCTGAGCAAGCGTGACGGAAGGGCTGTGTGGAGGGAGCGTTGATGTTCTGGGCAGTGTGGGAGTCCTAGGCTTACACGTGCACCAAGCGGCCATTGGCCCTGTAAACTGACTTCCGAACTAGCACTTCTCAGATCAATGTGACTGTCAGCTTGAAAGCGGCCGAGCAGGCTGTCTTACTTGGAGGGAGGAAAGGCAGCCCCAGATACTGTGTTTGTATGCCTCCCTCGCACAGCCAGTGTGGGGCTCGGCAGACGCGAGTACAAGAGGCCTGCAAACAGGTCCTCACTTCCCGAGCCAGGAAAGGCCTACTTTCGCGAGCTCTCTCCTGCTGAGCAAACGTGACGGAAGGGCTGTGTGGAGGGAGCCTTGATGTTCCCAGGCAGTGTGGGAAGCCTAGCTGTAAACGTGCAGCCAGCGGCCATGGCCCCTGCAAACTTTCTTCCCAGGTAGCACTTCCCAGCACAATGTGACTGTCAGCTTGAAGGCGGCCGAGCAGCCTGTCTTCCTTGGAGGGAGGAAAGGCAGCCCCAAAGACTAGGTTTTTAGGCCTCGCTCGCACAGCAGGTGTTGGGCTCTGCAGATGCCAGTACAAGAGGCCTGCAAACAGGTCCTCACTTCCCGAGCCAAGAAAGGCCTAGTTTCGCGATCTCGCTCCTGCAGAGCTAACGTGAGGGAAGAGCTGTGTGGAGGGAACCTTGATGTTCTGGGCAGTGTGGGAGCCCTAGGCATACACGTGCACCCAGCGGCCATTGCCCCTGCAAACTGACTTCCCAGGTAGCACTTCCCAGCACAATGTGACTTTCAGCTTGAAGGCGGCAAAGCAGGCGGTGTTCCTTGGAGGGAGGAAAGGCAGACCCACAGACTGTGTTTTTAGGCCTCCCTCGCACAGCAAGTGTTGGGCTCTGCAGACGCCCGAACAAGAGGACTGCAAACAGGTCCTCACTTCCCGAGCCAAGAAAGGCCTAGTTTCGTGAGCTCTTTACTGCAGAGCTAACGTGAGGGAAGAGCTGTGTGGAGGGAACCTTGATGTTCTCGGCAGTGTGGGAGCACTAAGCATACACATGCACCCTGCGGCCATTGCCCCTGAAAACAGTCTTCCCAAATAGCACTTCCAAGCGCGATGTGACTTTCAGCCACAAGGCGGCCTGGTAGGCTCTCTTCCTTGGAGGGAGGAAAGGCAGCCCCAGAGAGAGCGTTTTCATGCCTCCGGCGCGCAGGCAACGTGGGGCTCTTGAGAGGCCCGACCCATAGGGCTGCCAGCAGGTCATCATTTCCCGAGTCAAGAAAGGCCTAGTCTCGGGAGCTCTCTCCTGCTGAGCAAGCGTGACGGAAGGGCTGTGAGGAGGGAGCCTTGATGTTCCCGGGCAGTGTGGGAGGCCTAGCTGTAAACGTGCAGCCAGCAGCAATGGCCCCTTAAAACTGACTTCGCAAATAGCACTTCCCAGCCCAAGGTGACTGTCAGCTTGAAGGCGGCCAAGCAGGCGGTCTTCCTTGGAGGGAGGAAAGGCAGGCCCAGAGATTGGGTTTTTAGGCCTCGCTCGCACAGCAAGTGTGGGGCTCTGCAGACGCCCATACAAGAGGCCTGCAAACAGGTCCTCACTTCCCGAGTCAAGAAAGGCCTACTTTCGCGAGCTCTCTCCTGCTGAGCAAGCGTGACGGAAGGGCTGTGTGGAGGGAGCGTTGATGTTCTGGGCAGTGTGGGAGTCCTAGGCTTACACGTGCACCAAGCGGCCATTGGCCCTGTAAACTGCCTTCCGAACTAGCACTTCTCAGATCAATGTGACTGTCAGCTTGAAAGCGGCCGAGCAGGCTGTCTTACTTGGAGGGAGGAAAGGCAGCCCCAGATACTGTGTTTGTATGCCTCCCTCGCACAGCCAGTGTGGGGCTCGGCAGACGCGAGTACAAGAGGCCTGCAAACAGGTCCTCACTTCCCGAGCCAGGAAAGGCCTACTTTCGCGAGCTCTCTCCTGCTGAGCAAACGTGACGGAAGGGCTGTGTGGAGGGAGCCTTGATGTTCCCAGGCAGTGTGGGAAGCCTAGCTGTAAACGTGCAGCCAGCGGCCATGGCCCCTGCAAACTTTCTTCCCAGGTAGCACTTCCCAGCACAATGTGACTGTCAGCTTGAAGGCGGCCGAGCAGCCTGTCTTCCTTGGAGGGAGGAAAGGCAGCCCCAAAGACTAGGTTTTTAGGCCTCGCTCGCACAGCAGGTGTTGGGCTCTGCAGATGCCAGTACAAGAGGCCTGCAAACAGGTCCTCACTTCCCGAGCCAAGAAAGGCCTAGTTTCGCGATCTCGCTCCTGCAGAGCTAACGTGAGGGAAGAGCTGTGTGGAGGGAACCTTGATGTTCTGGGCAGTGTGGGAGCCCTAGGCATACACGTGCACCCAGCGGCCATTGCCCCTGCAAACTGACTTCCCAGGTAGCACTTCCCAGCACAATGTGACTTTCAGCTTGAAGGCGGCAAAGCAGGCGGTGTTCCTTGGAGGGAGGAAAGGCAGACCCACAGACTGTGTTTTTAGGCCTCCCTCGCACAGCAAGTGTTGGGCTCTGCAGACGCCCGAACAAGAGGACTGCAAACAGGTCCTCACTTCCCGAGCCAAGAAAGGCCTAGTTTCGTGAGCTCTTTACTGCAGAGCTAACGTGAGGGAAGAGCTGTGTGGAGGGAACCTTGATGTTCTCGGCAGTGTGGGAGCACTAAGCATACACATGCACCCTGCGGCCATTGCCCCTGAAAACAGTCTTCCCAAATAGCACTTCCAAGCGCGATGTGACTTTCAGCCACAAGGCGGCCTGGTAGGCTCTCTTCCTTGGAGGGAGGAAAGGCAGCCCCAGAGAGAGCGTTTTCATGCCTCCGGCGCGCAGGCAACGTGGGGCTCTTGAGAGGCCCGACCCATAGGGCTGCCAGCAGGTCATCATTTCCCGAGTCAAGAAAGGCCTAGTCTCGGGAGCTCTCTCCTGCTGAGCAAGCGTGACGGAAGGGCTGTGAGGAGGGAGCCTTGATGTTCCCGGGCAGTGTGGGAGGCCTAGCTGTAAACGTGCAGCCAGCAGCAATGGCCCCTTAAAACTGACTTCGCAAATAGCACTTCCCAGCCCAAGGTGACTGTCAGCTTGAAGGCGGCCAAGCAGGCGGTCTTCCTTGGAGGGAGGAAAGGCAGGCCCAGAGATTGGGTTTTCAGGCCTCGCTCGCACAGCAAGTGTGGGGCTCTGCAGACGCCCATACAAGAGGCCTGCAAACAGGTCCTCACTTCCCGAGTCAAGAAAGGCCTACTTTCGCGAGCTCTCTCCTGCTGAGCAAGCGTGACGGAAGGGCTGTGTGGAGGGAGCGTTGATGTTCTGGGCAGTGTGGGAGTCCTAGGCTTACACGTGCACCAAGCGGCCATTGGCCCTGTAAACTGACTTCCGAACTAGCACTTCTCAGATCAATGTGACTGTCAGCTTGAAAGCGGCCGAGCAGGCTGTCTTACTTGGAGGGAGGAAAGGCAGCCCCAGATACTGTGTTTGTATGCCTCCCTCGCACAGCCAGTGTGGGGCTCGGCAGACGCGAGTACAAGAGGCCTGCAAACAGGTCCTCACTTCCCGAGCCAGGAAAGGCCTACTTTCGCGAGCTCTCTCCTGCTGAGCAAACGTGACGGAAGGGCTGTGTGGAGGGAGCCTTGATGTTCCCAGGAGGTGTGGGAAGCCTAGCTGTAAACGTGCAGCCAGCGGCCATGGCCCCTGCAAACTGACTTCCCAGGTAGCACTTCCCAGCACAATGTGACTGTCAGCTTGAAGGCGGCCGAGCAGCCTGTCTTCATTGGAGGGAGGAAAGGCAGCCCAAAGACTAGGTTTTTAGGCCTCGCTCGCACAGCAGGTGTTGGGCTCTGCAGATGCCAGTACAAGAGGCCTGCAAACAGGTCCTCACTTCCCGAGCCAAGAACGGCCTAGTTTTGCGATCTCTCTCCTGCCGAGCTAACGTGAGGGAAGAGCTGTGTGGAGGGAACCTTGATGTTCTGGGCAGTGTGGGAGCCCTAGGCATACACGTGCACCCAGCGGCCATTGCCCCTGCAAACTGACTTCCCAGGTAGCACTTCCCAGCACAATGTGACTTTCAGCTTGAAGGCGGCAAAGCAGGAGGTGTTCCTTGGAGGGAGGAAAGGCAGACCCACAGACTGTTTTTAGGCCTCCCTCGCACAGCAAGTGTTGGGCTCTGCAGACGCCCGAACAAGAGGACTGAAACAGGTCCTCACTTCAAGAGCCAAGAAAGGCCTAGTTTCGTGAGCTCTTTACTGCAGAGCTAACGTGAGGGAAGAGCTGTGTGGAGGGAACCTTGATGTTCTCGGCAGTGTGGGAGCACTAAGCATACACATGCACCCTGCGGCCATTGCCCCTGAAAACAGTCTTCCCAAATAGCACTTCCAAGCGCGATGTGACTTTCAGCCACAAGGCGGCCTGGTAGGCTCTCTTGCTTGGAGGGAGGAAAGGCAGCCCCAGAGAGAGCGTTTTCATGCCTCCGGCGCGCAGGCAACGTGGGGCTCTTGAGAGGCCCGACCCATAGTGCTGCCAGCAGGTCATCATTTCCCGAGTCAAGAAAGGCCTAGTCTCGCGAGCTCTCTCCTGCTGAGCGAGCGTGACGGAAGGGCTGTGAGGAGGGAGCCTTGATGTTCCCGGGCAGTGTGGGAGGCCTAGCTGTAAACGTGCTGCCAGCGACCATGGTCCCTGAAAACTGACTTCCCAACTAACACTTCCCAGCCCAAGGTGACTGCCAGCTTGAAGGCGGCCGAGCAGACGGTCTACCTTGGCGGAGAAAAGGCAGCCCCAGAGACTGGGTTTTTAGGCCTCGTTCGCACAGCAAGTGTGGGGCGCTGCAGACGCCAGTACAAGAGGCCTGCAAACAGGTCCTCACTTCCCGAGCCAAGAAAGGCCTAGTTTCGCGATCTCTCTCCTGCAGAGCTAACGTGAGGGAAGAGCTGTGTGGAGGGAACCTTGATGTTCTGGGCAGTGTGGGAGCCCTAGGCATACACGTGCACCCAGCGGCCATTGCCCCTGCAAACTGACTTCCCAGGTAGCACTTCCCAGCACAATGTGACTTTCAGCTTGACGGCGGCAAAGCAGGCGGTGTTCCTTGGAGGGAGGAAAGGCAGACCCACAGACTGTGTTTTTAGGCCTCCCTCGCACAGCAAGTGTTGGGCTCTGCAGACGCCCGTACAAGAGGACTGCAACCAGGTCCTCACTTCCCGAGCCAAGAAAGGCCTACTTTCGTGAGCTCTTTACTGCAGAGCTAACGTGAGGGAAGAGCTGTGTGGAGGGAACCTTGATGTTCTGGGCAGTGTGGGAGCCCCAGGCATACACGTGCACCCAGCGGCCATTGCCCGTGAAAACTGACTTCCCAACTAGCAATTCCCAGCCCGATGTGACTTTCAGCCAGAAGGAGGACGGGTAGGCTCTCTTCCTTGGAGGGAGTAATGGCATCCCCAGAGAGAGTGTTTTCATGACTTCAGCGTGCAGGCAACGTGGTGCTCTTGAGAGCCCCGACCCATAGGGCTGCGAGCAGCGCCTCACTTCCCGAGTCAAGAAAGGCCTAGTCTCGCGAGCTCCCTCCTGCAGAGCACACGTTACGGAAGAGCTGTGTGGAGGGAGCCTTGATGTTCCCGGGCAGTGTGGGAGGCCTAGCTGTAAACGTGCTGCCAGCGACCATGGTCCCTGAAAACGGACTTCCCAACTAACACTTCCCAGCCCAAGGTGACTGTCAGCTTGAAGGCGGCCGAGCAGACGGTCTTCCTTGGACGGAGAAAAGGCAGCCCCAGAGACTGGGTTTTTAGGCCTCGTTCGCACAGCAAGTGTGGAGCTCTGCAGACGCCAGTACAAGAGGACTGCAAACAGGTCCTCACTTCCCGAGCCAAGAAAGGCCTACTTTTCCGAGCTCTCTCCTGCTGAGCAAACGTGACAGAAGGGCTGTGTGGAGGGAACCTTGATGTTCTGGGCAGTGTGGGAGCCCTAGGCGTACAAGTGCACCCAGCGGCCATTGCCCGTGAAAACTGACTTCCCAACTAGCACTTCCCAGCCCGATGCGACTTTCAGCCAGAAGGCGGCCGGGTAGGCTCTCTTCTTTGGAGGGTGGAAAGGCAGCCCCTGAGAGAGCGTTTTCATGCCCCCCTCATGCAGGCATCGTGGGACTCTTGAGAGGCCCGACCCATAGTGCTGAGAGCAGGTCCTCATTTCCGAGTCAAGAAAGGCATAGTCTCGCGAGCTCTCTCCTGCTGAGCAAGCGTGACGGAAGGGCTGTGTGGAGGGAGCGTTGAAGTTCTGGGCAGTGTGGGAGTCCTAGGCTTACACGTGCACCAAGCGGCCATTGGCCCTGTAAACTGACTTCCGAACTAGCACTTCTCAGATCAATGTGACTGTCAGCTTGAAAGCGGCCGAACAGACTGTCTTACTTGGAGGGAGGAAAGGCAGCCCCAGATACTGTGTTTGTATGCCTCCCTCGCACAGCCAGTGTGGGGCTCGGCAGACGCGAGTAGAAGAGGCTTGCAAACAGGTCCTCACTTCCCGAGCCAGGAAAGGCCTACTTTCGCGAGCTCTCTCCTGCTGAGCAAACGTGACGGAAGGGCTGTGTGGAGGGAGCCTTGATGTTCCCAGGCAGTGTGGGAAGCCTAGCTGTAAACGTGCAGCCAGCGGCGATGGCCCCTGAAAACTGACTTCCCAGGTAGCAATTCCCAGCCCAAGGTGCCTGTCAGCTTGAAGGCGGCCGAGCAGGCTGTCATCCTTGGAGGGAGGAAAGGCAGCCCCAGTGATTGGGTTTTTACGCCTCGCTCGCACAGCAAGTATGGGGCTCTGTAGACGCCCGTAAAAGAGGACTGCAAACAGGTCCTCACTTCCCGAGCCAAGAAAGGCCTACTTTTGCGAGCTCTCTCCTGCAGAGCTTACGTGACGGAAGAGCTGTGGGGAGGGAGGCTTGATGTTCCCGGGCAGTGTGGGAAGCCTAGCTGTAAACGTGCAGCCAGCGGCGATGGCCCCTGCAAACTGACTTCCCAGGTAGCACTTCCCAGCACAATGTGACTGTCAGCTTGAAGGCGGCCGAGCAGGCTGTCTTCCTTGGAGGGAGAAAAGGCAGCCCCAGAGACTGGGTTTTTAGGCCTCTCTCGCACAGCAAGTGTGGGTCTCTGCAGACGCCAGTACAAGAAGCCTGCAAACAGGTCCTCACTTCCCCAGCCAAGAAAGGCCCACTTTCGCGAGCTCTCTCCTGCTGAGCAAACGTGACAGAAGGGCTGTGTGGAGGGAACCTTGATGTTCTGGGCAGTGTGGGAGCCCTAGGCATACACGTGCACCCAGCGGCCATTGCCCCTGAAAACTGACTTCCCTACTAGCATTTCTCAGGCCAATGTGACTGTCAGCTTGAAGGCGGCCAAGCAGGCTGCCTTCCTTGGAGGGAGGAAAGGCAGCCCCAGAGAGAACGTTTTCATCCCTCCCGCGCGCTGGCAACGTGGGGCTCTTGAGTTGCCCGACCCATAGGGATTCCAGCAGGGCCTCACTTCCCGAGCCAAGAAAGGCCTAGTCTCGCGAGCTCTCTCCTGCAGAACAAACTTGTTGGAAGAGCTGTGTCGAGGGAGCCTTGGTGTTCCCGGGAAGTGTGGGAGGCCTAGCTGTAAACATGCAGCCGGGGCCATGGCCCCTGCAAACTGACTTCCCAGGTAGCACTTCCCAGCCCAATGTGACTGTCAGCTTGAAGGCGGCCGAGCAGGTTGTCTTCCTTGGAGGGAGGAAAGGCAGCCCCAGTGATTGGGTTTTTACGCCTCGCTCGCACAGCAAGTATGGGGCTCTGCAGACGCCCGTAAAAGAGGACTGCAAACAGGTCCTCACTTCCCGAGCCAAGAAAGGCCTACTTTTGCGAGCTCTCTCCTGCAGAGCTTACGTGACGGAAGAGCTGTGGGGAGGGAGGCTTGATGTTCCCGGGCAGTGTGGGAAGCCTAGCTGTAAACGTGCAGCCAGCGGCGATGGCCCCTGCAAACTGACTTCCCAGGTAGCACTTCCCAGCACAATGTGACTGTCAGCTTGAAGGCGGCCGAGCAGGCTGTCTTCCTTGGAGGGAGAAAAGGCAGCCCCAAAGACTGGGTTTTTAGGCCTCTCTCGCACAGCAAGTGTGGTCTCTGCAGACGCCAGTACAAGAAGCCTGCAAACAGGTCCTCACTTCCCCAGCCAAGAAAGGCCCACTTTCGCGAGCTCTCTCCTGCTGAGCAAACGTGACAGAAGGGCTGTGTGGAGGGAACCTTGATGTTCTGGGCAGTGTGGGAGCCCTAGGCATACACGTGCACCCAGCGGCCATTGCCCCTGAAAACTGACTTCCCTACTAGCATTTCTCAGGCCAATGTGACTGTCAGCTTGAAGGCGGCCGAGCAGGATGTCTTCCTTGGAGGGTGGAATGGCAGCCCCAGAGAGAGTGTTTTCATGCCTTCAGCGCGCAGGTAACGTGGGGCTCTTGAGAGGCACGACCCGTAGGGCTGCGAGCAGGGCCTCACTTCCCGAGTCAAGAAAGGCCTAGTCTCGCGAGTTCTCTCCTGCAGAGCAAACGTGACGGAAGAGCTGTGTGGAGGGAGCCTTGATGTTCCCGGGCAGTGTGGGAGGCCTAGCTGTAAACGTGCTGCCAGCGACCATGGTCCCTGAAAACTGACTTCCCAACTAACACTTCCCAGCCCAAGGTGACTGTCAGCTTGAAGGCGGCCGAGCAGACGTTCTTCCTTGGACGGAGAAAAGGCAGCCCCAGAGACTGGGTTTTTAGGCCTCGTTCGCACAGCAAGGGTGGGGCGCTGCAGACGCCAGTACAAGAGGCCTGCAAACAGGTCCTCACTTCCCGAGCCAAGAAAGGCCTAGTATCGCGATCTCTCTCCTGCAGAGCTAACGTGAGGGAAGAGCTGTGTGGAGGGAACCTTGATGTTCTGGGCAGTGTGGGAGCCCTAGGCATACACGTGCACCCAGCGGCCATTGCCCCTGCAAACTGACTTCCCAGGTAGCACTTCCCAGCACAATGGGACTTTCAGCTTGAAGGCGGCAAAGCAAGCGGTGTTCCTTGGAGGGAGGAAAGGCAGAACCAGAGACTGTGTTTTTAGGCCTCCCTCGCACAGCAAGTGTTGGGCTCTGCAGACGCCCCTACAAGAGGACTGCAACCAGGTCCTCACTTCCCGAGCCAAGAAAGGCCTACTTTCGTGAGCTCTTTACTGCAGAGCTAACGTGAGGGAAGAGCTGTGTGGAGGGAACCTTGATGTTCTGGGCAGTGTGGGAGCCCCAGGCATACACGTGCACCCAGCGGCCATTGCCCGTGAAAACTGACTTCCCAACTAGCAATTCCCAGCCCGATGTGACTTTCAGCCAGAAGGAGGACGGGTAGGCTCTCTTCCTTGGAGGGAGTAATGGCATCCCCAGAGAGAGTGTTTTCATGCCTTCAGCGTGCAGGCAACGTGGTGCTCTTGAGAGGCCCGACCCATAGGGCTGTGAGCAGGGCCTCACTTCCCGAGTCAAGAAAGGCCTAGTCTCGCGAGCTCCCTCCTGCAGAGCACACGTGACGGAAGAGCTGTGTGGAGGGAGCCTTGATGTTCCCGGGCAGTGTGGGAGGCCTAGCTGTAAACGTGCTGCCAGCGACCATGGTCCCTGAAAACGGACTTCCCAACTAACACTTCCCAGCCCAAGGTGACTGTCAGCTTGAAGGCGGCCGAGCAGACGGTCTTCCTTGGACGGAGAAAAGGCAGCCCCAGAGACTGGGTTTTTAGGCCTCGTTCGCACAGCAAGTGTGGGGCGCTGCAGACGCCAGTACAAGAGGCCTGCAAACAGGTCCTCACTTCCCGAGCCAAGAAAGGCCTAGTTTCGCGATCTCGCTCCTGCAGAGCTAACGTGAGGGAAGAGCTGTGTGGAGGGAACCTTGATGTTCTGGGCAGTGTGGGAGCCCTAGGCATACACGTGCACCCAGCGGCCATTGCCCCTGCAAACTGACTTCCCAGGTAGCACTTCCCAGCACAATGTGACTTTCAGCTTGAAGGCGGCAAAGCAGGCGGTGTTCCTTGGAGGGAGGAAAGGCAGAACCAGAGACTGTGTTTTTAGGCCTCCCTCGCACAGCAAGTGTTGGGCTCTGCAGACGCCCGTACAAGAGGACTGCAACCAGGTCCTCACTTCCCGAGCCAAGAAAGGCCTACTTTTGCGAGCTCTCTCCTGCAGAGCTTACGTGACGGAAGAGCTGTGGGGAGGGAGGCTTGATGTTCTTGGGCAGTGTGGGAAGCCTAGCTGTAAACGTGCTGCCAGCGACCATGGTCCCTGAAAACGGACTTCCCAACTAACACTTCCCAGCCCAAGGTGACTGTCAGCTTGAAGGCGGCCGAGCAGACGGTCTTCCTTGGACGGAGAAAATGCAGCCCCAGAGACTGGGTTTTTAGGCCTCGTTCGCACAGCAAGTGTGGGGCTCTGCAGACGCCAGTACAAGAGGACTGCAAACAGGTCCTCACTTGCCGAGCCAAGAAAGGCCTACTTTTGCGAGCTCTCTCCTGCTGAGCAAACGTGACAGAAGGGCTGTGTGGAGGGAACCTTGATGTTCTGGGCAGTGTGGGAGCCCTAGGCATACACGTGCACCCAGCGGCCATTGCCCGTGAAAACTGACTTCCCAACTAGCACTTCCCAGCCCGATGCGACTTTCAGCCAGAAGGCGGCCGTGTAGGCTCTCTTCTTTGGAGGGTGGAAAGGCAGCCCCTGAGAGAGCGTTTTCATGCCCCCCTCATGCAGGCATCGTGGGACTCTTGAAAGGCCCGACCCATAGTGCTGAGAGCAGGTCCTCATTTCCGAGTCAAGAAAGGCATAGTCTCGCGAGCTCTCTCCTGCTGAGCAAACGTGACGGAAGGGCTGTGTGGAGGGAACCTTGATGTTCTGGGCAGTGTGGGAGCCCTAGGCATACACGTGCACCCAGCGGCCATTGCCCCTGAAAACTGACTTCCCTACTAGCATTTCTGAGGCCAATGTGACTGTCAGCTAGAAGGCGGCCGAGCAGACTGTCTTACTTGGAGGGAGGAAAGGCAGCCCTAGAGATTGGGTTTTTACGCCTCGCTCGCACAGCAAGTGTGGGGCTCTGCAGACGCCCGTAAAAGAGGCCTGCAAACAGGTCCTCACTTCCCGAGCCAAGAAAGGCCTACTTTTGCGAGCTCTGTCCTGCAGAGCTTACGTGACGGAAGAGCTGTGGGGAGGGAGGCTTGATGTTCCCGGGCAGTGTGGGAAGCCTAGCTGTAAACGTTCAGCCAGCGGCGATGGCCCCTGCAAACTGACTTCCCAGGTAGCACTTCCCAGCACAATGTGACTGTCAGCTTAAAGGCGGCCGAGCAGGCTGTCTTCCTTGGAGGGAGAAAAGGCAGCCCCAAAGACTGGGTTTTTAGGCCTCTCTCGCACAGCAAGTGTGGGGCTCTGCAGACGCCAGTACAAGAAGCCTGCAAACAGGTCCTCACTTCCCCAGCCAAAAAAGGCCCACTTTAGCGAGCTCTCTCCTGCTGAGCAAACGCGACAGAAGGGCTGTGTGGAGGGAACCTTGATGTTCTGGGCAGTGTGGGAGCCCTAGGCATACACGTGCACCCAGCGGCCATTGCCCGTGAAAACTGACTTCCCAACTAGCACTTCCCAGCCCGATGTGACTTTCAGCCAGAAGGCGGCCGGGTAGGCTCTCTTCCTTGGAGGGAGGAAAGGCAGCCCCTGAGAGAGCGTTTTCATGCCCCCCGCATGCAGGCATCGTGGGGCTCTTGAGAGGCCCGACCCATAGTGCTGAGAGCAGGTCCTCATTTCCGAGTCAAGAAAGGCATAGTCTCGCGAGCTCTCTCCTGCTGAGCAAACGTGACGGAAGGGCTGTGTGGAGGGAACCTTGATGTTCTGGGCAGTGTGGGAGCCCTAGGCATACACGTGCACCCAGCGGCCATTGCCCCTGAAAACTGACTTCCCTACTAGCATTTCTCAGGGCAATGTGACTGTCAGCTTGAAGGCGGCCAAGCAGGCTGCCTTCCTTGGAGGGAGGAAAGGCAGCCCCAGAGAGAACGTTTTCATGCCTCCCGCGCGCTGGCAACATGGGGCTCTTGAGTTGCCCGACCCATAGGGATTCCAGCAGGGCCTCACTTCCCGAGCCAAGAAAGGCCTAGTCTCGCGAGCTCTCTCCTGCAGAACAAACTTGTTGGAAGAGCTGTGTGGAGGGAGCCTTGGTGTTCCCGGGAAGTGTGGGAGGCCTAGCTGTAAACATGCAGCCGGGGCCATGGCCCCTGCAAACTGACTTCCCAGGTAACACTTCCCAGCACAATGTGACTGTCAGCTTAAAGGCGGCCGAGCAGCCTGTCTTCCTTGCAGGGAGGAAAGGCAGCCCCAAAGACTAGGTTTTTAGGCCTCGCTCGCACAGCAGGTGTTGGGCTCTGCAGATGCCAGTACAAGAGGCCTGCAAACAGGTCCTCACTTCCCGAGCCAAGAACGGCCTAGTTTCGCGATCTCTCTCCTGCCGAGATAACGTGAGGGAAGAGCTATGTGGAGGGAACCTTGATGTTCTGGGCAGTGTGGGAGCCCTAGGCATACACGTGCACCCAGCGGCCATTGCCCCTGCAAACTGACTTCCCAGGTAGCACTTCCCAGCACAATGTGACTTTCAGCTTGAAGGCGGCAAAGCAGGCGGTGTTCCTTGGAGGGAGGAAAGGCAGACCCACAGACTGTGTTTTTAGGCCTCCCTTGAACAGCAAGTGTTGGGCTCTGCAGACGCCCGAACAAGAGGACTGCAAACAGGTCCTGACTTCCCGAGCCAAGAAAGGCCTAGTTTCGTGAGCTCTTTACTGCAGAGCTAACGTGAGGGAAGAGCTGTGTGGAGGGAACCTTGATGTTCTCGGCAGTGTGGGAGCACTAAGCATACACATGCACCCTGCGGCCATTGCCCCTGAAAACAGTCTTCCCAATTAGCACTTCCAAGCGCGATGTGACTTTCAGCCACAAGGCGGCCTGGTAGGCTCTCTTCCTTGGAGGGAGGAAAGGCAGCCCCAGAGAGAGCGTTTTCATGCCTCTGGCGCGCAGGCAACGTGGGGCTCTTGAGAGGCCCGACCCATAGTGCTGCCAGCAGGTCATCATTTCCCGAGTCAAGAAAGGCCTAGTCTCGCGACCTCTCTCCTGCTGAGCAAGCGTGACGGAAGGGCTGTGTGGAGGGAGCGTTGAAGTTCTGGGCAGTGTGGGAGTCCTAGGCTTACACGTGCACCAAGCGGCCATTGGCCCTGTAAACTGACTTCCGAACTAGCACTTCTCAGATCAATGTGACTGTCAGCTTGAAAGCGGCCGAACAGACTGTCTTACTTGGAGGGAGGAAAGGCAGCCCCAGATACTGTGTTTGTATGCCTCCCTCGCACAGCCAGTGTGGGGCTCGGCAGACGCGAGTAGAAGAGGCTTGCAAACAGGTCCTCACTTCCCGAGCCAGGAAAGGCCTACTTTCGCGAGCTCTCTCCTGCTGAGCAAACGTGACGGAAGGGCTGTGTGGAGGGAGCCTTGATGTTCCCAGGCAGTGTGGGAAGCCTAGCTGTAAACGTGCAGCCAGCGGCGATGGCCCCTGAAAACTGACTTCCCAGGTAGCAATTCCCAGCCCAAGGTGCCTGTCAGCTTGAAGGCGGCCGAGCAGGCTGTCATCCTTGGAGGGAGGAAAGGCAGCCCCAGTGATTGGGTTTTTACGCCTCGCTCGCACAGCAAGTATGGGGCTCTGTAGACGCCCGTAAAAGAGGACTGCAAACAGGTCCTCACTTCCCGAGCCAAGAAAGGCCTACTTTTGCGAGCTCTCTCCTGCAGAGCTTACGTGACGGAAGAGCTGTGGGGAGGGAGGCTTGATGTTCCCGGGCAGTGTGGGAAGCCTAGCTGTAAACGTGCAGCCAGCGGCGATGGCCCCTGCAAACTGACTTCCCAGGTAGCACTTCCCAGCACAATGTGACTGTCAGCTTGAAGGCGGCCGAGCAGGCTGTCTTCCTTGGAGGGAGAAAAGGCAGCCCCAGAGACTGGGTTTTTAGGCCTCTCTCGCACAGCAAGTGTGGGTCTCGGCAGACGCCAGTACAAGAAGCCTGCAAACAGGGCCTCACTTCCCCAGCCAAGAAAGGCCCACTTTCGCGAGCTCTCTCCTGCTGAGCAAACGTGACAGAAGGGCTGTGTGGAGGGAACCTTGATGTTCTGGGCAGTGTGGGAGCCCTAGGCATACACGTGCACCCAGCGGCCATTGCCCCTGAAAACTGACTTCCCTACTAGCATTTCTCAGGCCAATGTGACTGTCAGCTTGAAGGCGGCCAAGCAGGCTGCCTTCCTTGGAGGGAGGAAAGGCAGCCCCAGATATTGTGTTTGTATGCCTCCCTCGCACAGCAAGTGTGGGGCTCGGCAGACGCGAGTACAAGAGGCCTGCAAACAGGTCCTCACTTCCCGAGCCAGGAAAGGCCTACTTTCGCGAGCTCTCTCCTGCTGAGCAAACGTGACGGAAGGGCTGTGTGGAGGGAGCCTTGATGTTCCCGGGCAGTGTGGGAAGCCTAGCTGTAAACGTGCAGCCAGCGGCGATGGCCCCTGAAAACTGACTTCCCAGGTAGCAATTCCCAGCCCAAGGTGACAGTCAGATTGAAGGCGGCCGAGCAGGCTGTCATCCTTGGAGGGAGGAAAGGAAGCCCCAGAGATTGGGTTTTTACGCCTCGCTCGCACAGCAAGTGTGGGGCTCTGCAGACGCCCGTAAAAGAGGACTGCAAACAGGTCCTCACTTCCCGAGCCAAGAAAGGCCTACTTTTGCGAGCTCTCTCCTGAAGAGCTTACGTGACGGAAGAGCTGTGGGGAGGGAGGCTTGATGTTCCCGGGCAGTGTGGGAAGCCTAGCTGTAAACGTGCAGCCAGCGGCGATGGCCCCTGCAAACTGACTTCCCAGGTAGCACTTCCCAGCACAATGTGACTGTCAGCTTGAAGGCGGCCGAGCAGGCTGTCTTCCTTGGAGGGAAAAAAGGCAGCCCCAATGACTGGGTTTTTAGGCCTCTCTCGCACAGCAAGTGTGGGGCTCTGCAGACGCCAGTACAAGAAGCCTGCAAACATGTCCTCACTTCCCCAGCCAAGAAAGGCCCACTTTCGCGAGCTCTCTCCTGCTGAGCAAACGTGACAGAAGGGCTGTGTGGAGGGAACCTTGATGTTCTGGGCAGTGTGGGAGCCCTAGGCATACACGTGCACCCAGCGGCCATTGCCCGTGAAAACTGACTTCCCAACTAGCACTTCCCTGCCCGATGTGACTTTCAGCCAGAAGGCGGCCGGGTAGGCTCTCTTCCCTGGAGGGAGGAAAGGCAGCCCCTGAGAGAGCGTTTTCATGCCCCCCGCCTGCAGGCATCGTGGGGCTCTTGAGAGGCCCAACCCGTAGTGCTGAGAGCAGGTCCTCATTTCCGAGTCAAGAAAGGCATAGTCTCGCGAGCTCTCTCCTGCTGAGCAAACGTGACGGAAGGGCTGTGTGGAGGGAACCTTGATGTTCTGGGCAGTGTGGGAGCCCTAGGCATACACGTGCACCCAGCGGCCATTGCCCCTGAAAACTGACTTCCCTACTAGCATTTCTCAGGCCAATGTGACTGTCAGCTTGAAGGCGGCCAAGCAGGCTGCCTTCCTTGGAGGGAGGAAAGGCAGCCCCAGAGAGAACGTTTTCATCCCTCCCGCGCGCTGGCAACGTGGGGCTCTTGAGTTGCCCGACCCATAGGGATTCCAGCAGGGCCTCACTTCCCGAGCCAAGAAAGGCCTAGTCTCGCGAGCTCTCTCCTGCAGAACAAACTTGTTGGAAGAGCTGTGTCGAGGGAGCCTTGGTGTTCCCGGGAAGTGTGGGAGGCCTAGCTGTAAACATGCAGCCGGGGCCATGGCCCCTGCAAACTGACTTCCCAGGTAGCACTTCCCAGCCCAATGTGACTGTCAGCTTGAAGGCGGCCGAGCAGGTTGTCTTCCTTGGAGGGAGGAAAGGCAGCCCCAGTGATTGGGTTTTTACGCCTCGCTCGCACAGCAAGTATGGGGCTCTGCAGACGCCCGTAAAAGAGGACTGCAAACAGGTCCTCACTTCCCGAGCCAAGAAAGGCCTACTTTTGCGAGCTCTCTCCTGCAGAGCTTACGTGACGGAAGAGCTGTGGGGAGGGAGGCTTGATGTTCCCGGGCAGTGTGGGAAGCCTAGCTGTAAACGTGCAGCCAGCGGCGATGGCCCCTGCAAACTGACTTCCCAGGTAGCACTTCCCAGCACAATGTGACTGTCAGCTTGAAGGCGGCCGAGCAGGCTGTCTTCCTTGGAGGGAGAAAAGGCAGCCCCAAAGACTGGGTTTTTAGGCCTCTCTCGCACAGCAAGTGTGGTCTCTGCAGACGCCAGTACAAGAAGCCTGCAAACAGGTCCTCACTTCCCCAGCCAAGAAAGGCCCACTTTCGCGAGCTCTCTCCTGCTGAGCAAACGTGACAGAAGGGCTGTGTGGAGGGAACCTTGATGTTCTGGGCAGTGTGGGAGCCCTAGGCATACACGTGCACCCAGCGGCCATTGCCCCTGAAAACTGACTTCCCTACTAGCATTTCTCAGGCCAATGTGACTGTCAGCTTGAAGGCGGCCGAGCAGGATGTCTTCCTTGGAGGGTGGAATGGCAGCCCCAGAGAGAGTGTTTTCATGCCTTCAGCGCGCAGGTAACGTGGGGCTCTTGAGAGGCACGACCCGTAGGGCTGCGAGCAGGGCCTCACTTCCCGAGTCAAGAAAGGCCTAGTCTCGCGAGTTCTCTCCTGCAGAGCAAACGTGACGGAAGAGCTGTGTGGAGGGAGCCTTGATGTTCCCGGGCAGTGTGGGAGGCCTAGCTGTAAACGTGCTGCCAGCGACCATGGTCCCTGAAAACTGACTTCCCAACTAACACTTCCCAGCCCAAGGTGACTGTCAGCTTGAAGGCGGCCGAGCAGACGTTCTTCCTTGGACGGAGAAAAGGCAGCCCCAGAGACTGGGTTTTTAGGCCTCGTTCGCACAGCAAGGGTGGGGCGCTGCAGACGCCAGTACAAGAGGCCTGCAAACAGGTCCTCACTTCCCGAGCCAAGAAAGGCCTAGTATCGCGATCTCTCTCCTGCAGAGCTAACGTGAGGGAAGAGCTGTGTGGAGGGAACCTTGATGTTCTGGGCAGTGTGGGAGCCCTAGGCATACACGTGCACCCAGCGGCCATTGCCCCTGCAAACTGACTTCCCAGGTAGCACTTCCCAGCACAATGGGACTTTCAGCTTGAAGGCGGCAAAGCAAGCGGTGTTCCTTGGAGGGAGGAAAGGCAGAACCAGAGACTGTGTTTTTAGGCCTCCCTCGCACAGCAAGTGTTGGGCTCTGCAGACGCCCCTACAAGAGGACTGCAACCAGGTCCTCACTTCCCGAGCCAAGAAAGGCCTACTTTCGTGAGCTCTTTACTGCAGAGCTAACGTGAGGGAAGAGCTGTGTGGAGGGAACCTTGATGTTCTGGGCAGTGTGGGAGCCCCAGGCATACACGTGCACCCAGCGGCCATTGCCCGTGAAAACTGACTTCCCAACTAGCAATTCCCAGCCCGATGTGACTTTCAGCCAGAAGGAGGACGGGTAGGCTCTCTTCCTTGGAGGGAGTAATGGCATCCCCAGAGAGAGTGTTTTCATGCCTTCAGCGTGCAGGCAACGTGGTGCTCTTGAGAGGCCCGACCCATAGGGCTGCGAGCAGGGCCTCACTTCCCGAGTCAAGAAAGGCCTAGTCTCGCGAGCTCCCTCCTGCAGAGCACACGTGACGGAAGAGCTGTGTGGAGGGAGCCTTGATGTTCCCGGGCAGTGTGGGAGGCCTAGCTGTAAACGTGCTGCCAGCGACCATGGTCCCTGAAAACGGACTTCCCAACTAACACTTCCCAGCCCAAGGTGACTGTCAGCTTGAAGGCGGCCGAGCAGACGGTCTTCCTTGGACGGAGAAAAGGCAGCCCCAGAGACTGGGTTTTTAGGCCTCGTTCGCACAGCAAGTGTGGGGCGCTGCAGACGCCAGTACAAGAGGCCTGCAAACAGGTCCTCACTTCCCGAGCCAAGAAAGGCCTAGTTTCGCGATCTCGCTCCTGCAGAGCTAACGTGAGGGAAGAGCTGTGTGGAGGGAACCTTGATGTTCTGGGCAGTGTGGGAGCCCTAGGCATACACGTGCACCCAGCGGCCATTGCCCCTGCAAACTGACTTCCCAGGTAGCACTTCCCAGCACAATGTGACTTTCAGCTTGAAGGCGGCAAAGCAGGCGGTGTTCCTTGGAGGGAGGAAAGGCAGAACCAGAGACTGTGTTTTTAGGCCTCCCTCGCACAGCAAGTGTTGGGCTCTGCAGACGCCCGTACAAGAGGACTGCAACCAGGTCCTCACTTCCCGAGCCAAGAAAGGCCTACTTTTGCGAGCTCTCTCCTGCAGAGCTTACGTGACGGAAGAGCTGTGGGGAGGGAGGCTTGATGTTCTTGGGCAGTGTGGGAAGCCTAGCTGTAAACGTGCTGCCAGCGACCATGGTCCCTGAAAACGGACTTCCCAACTAACACTTCCCAGCCCAAGGTGACTGTCAGCTTGAAGGCGGCCGAGCAGACGGTCTTCCTTGGACGGAGAAAATGCAGCCCCAGAGACTGGGTTTTTAGGCCTCGTTCGCACAGCAAGTGTGGGGCTCTGCAGACGCCAGTACAAGAGGACTGCAAACAGGTCCTCACTTGCCGAGCCAAGAAAGGCCTACTTTTGCGAGCTCTCTCCTGCTGAGCAAACGTGACAGAAGGGCTGTGTGGAGGGAACCTTGATGTTCTGGGCAGTGTGGGAGCCCTAGGCATACACGTGCACCCAGCGGCCATTGCCCGTGAAAACTGACTTCCCAACTAGCACTTCCCAGCCCGATGCGACTTTCAGCCAGAAGGCGGCCGTGTAGGCTCTCTTCTTTGGAGGGTGGAAAGGCAGCCCCTGAGAGAGCGTTTTCATGCCCCCCTCATGCAGGCATCGTGGGACTCTTGAAAGGCCCGACCCATAGTGCTGAGAGCAGGTCCTCATTTCCGAGTCAAGAAAGGCATAGTCTCGCGAGCTCTCTCCTGCTGAGCAAACGTGACGGAAGGGCTGTGTGGAGGGAACCTTGATGTTCTGGGCAGTGTGGGAGCCCTAGGCATACACGTGCACCCAGCGGCCATTGCCCCTGAAAACTGACTTCCCTACTAGCATTTCTGAGGCCAATGTGACTGTCAGCTAGAAGGCGGCCGAGCAGACTGTCTTACTTGGAGGGAGGAAAGGCAGCCCTAGAGATTGGGTTTTTACGCCTCGCTCGCACAGCAAGTGTGGGGCTCTGCAGACGCCCGTAAAAGAGGCCTGCAAACAGGTCCTCACTTCCCGAGCCAAGAAAGGCCTACTTTTGCGAGCTCTGTCCTGCAGAGCTTACGTGACGGAAGAGCTGTGGGGAGGGAGGCTTGATGTTCCCGGGCAGTGTGGGAAGCCTAGCTGTAAACGTTCAGCCAGCGGCGATGGCCCCTGCAAACTGACTTCCCAGGTAGCACTTCCCAGCACAATGTGACTGTCAGCTTAAAGGCGGCCGAGCAGGCTGTCTTCCTTGGAGGGAGAAAAGGCAGCCCCAAAGACTGGGTTTTTAGGCCTCTCTCGCACAGCAAGTGTGGGGCTCTGCAGACGCCAGTACAAGAAGCCTGCAAACAGGTCCTCACTTCCCCAGCCAAAAAAGGCCCACTTTAGCGAGCTCTCTCCTGCTGAGCAAACGCGACAGAAGGGCTGTGTGGAGGGAACCTTGATGTTCTGGGCAGTGTGGGAGCCCTAGGCATACACGTGCACCCAGCGGCCATTGCCCGTGAAAACTGACTTCCCAACTAGCACTTCCCAGCCCGATGTGACTTTCAGCCAGAAGGCGGCCGGGTAGGCTCTCTTCCTTGGAGGGAGGAAAGGCAGCCCCTGAGAGAGCGTTTTCATGCCCCCCGCATGCAGGCATCGTGGGGCTCTTGAGAGGCCCGACCCATAGTGCTGAGAGCAGGTCCTCATTTCCGAGTCAAGAAAGGCATAGTCTCGCGAGCTCTCTCCTGCTGAGCAAACGTGACGGAAGGGCTGTGTGGAGGGAACCTTGATGTTCTGGGCAGTGTGGGAGCCCTAGGCATACACGTGCACCCAGCGGCCATTGCCCCTGAAAACTGACTTCCCTACTAGCATTTCTCAGGGCAATGTGACTGTCAGCTTGAAGGCGGCCAAGCAGGCTGCCTTCCTTGGAGGGAGGAAAGGCAGCCCCAGAGAGAACGTTTTCATGCCTCCCGCGCGCTGGCAACATGGGGCTCTTGAGTTGCCCGACCCATAGGGATTCCAGCAGGGCCTCACTTCCCGAGCCAAGAAAGGCCTAGTCTCGCGAGCTCTCTCCTGCAGAACAAACTTGTTGGAAGAGCTGTGTGGAGGGAGCCTTGGTGTTCCCGGGAAGTGTGGGAGGCCTAGCTGTAAACATGCAGCCGGGGCCATGGCCCCTGCAAACTGACTTCCCAGGTAACACTTCCCAGCACAATGTGACTGTCAGCTTAAAGGCGGCCGAGCAGCCTGTCTTCCTTGCAGGGAGGAAAGGCAGCCCCAAAGACTAGGTTTTTAGGCCTCGCTCGCACAGCAGGTGTTGGGCTCTGCAGATGCCAGTACAAGAGGCCTGCAAACAGGTCCTCACTTCCCGAGCCAAGAACGGCCTAGTTTCGCGATCTCTCTCCTGCCGAGATAACGTGAGGGAAGAGCTATGTGGAGGGAACCTTGATGTTCTGGGCAGTGTGGGAGCCCTAGGCATACACGTGCACCCAGCGGCCATTGCCCCTGCAAACTGACTTCCCAGGTAGCACTTCCCAGCACAATGTGACTTTCAGCTTGAAGGCGGCAAAGCAGGCGGTGTTCCTTGGAGGGAGGAAAGGCAGACCCACAGACTGTGTTTTTAGGCCTCCCTTGAACAGCAAGTGTTGGGCTCTGCAGACGCCCGAACAAGAGGACTGCAAACAGGTCCTGACTTCCCGAGCCAAGAAAGGCCTAGTTTCGTGAGCTCTTTACTGCAGAGCTAACGTGAGGGAAGAGCTGTGTGGAGGGAACCTTGATGTTCTCGGCAGTGTGGGAGCACTAAGCATACACATGCACCCTGCGGCCATTGCCCCTGAAAACAGTCTTCCCAATTAGCACTTCCAAGCGCGATGTGACTTTCAGCCACAAGGCGGCCTGGTAGGCTCTCTTCCTTGGAGGGAGGAAAGGCAGCCCCAGAGAGAGCGTTTTCATGCCTCTGGCGCGCAGGCAACGTGGGGCTCTTGAGAGGCCCGACCCATAGTGCTGCCAGCAGGTCATCATTTCCCGAGTCAAGAAAGGCCTAGTCTCGCGACCTCTCTCCTGCTGAGCAAGCGTGACGGAAGGGCTGTGTGGAGGGAGCGTTGAAGTTCTGGGCAGTGTGGGAGTCCTAGGCTTACACGTGCACCAAGCGGCCATTGGCCCTGTAAACTGACTTCCGAACTAGCACTTCTCAGATCAATGTGACTGTCAGCTTGAAAGCGGCCGAACAGACTGTCTTACTTGGAGGGAGGAAAGGCAGCCCCAGATACTGTGTTTGTATGCCTCCCTCGCACAGCCAGTGTGGGGCTCGGCAGACGCGAGTAGAAGAGGCTTGCAAACAGGTCCTCACTTCCCGAGCCAGGAAAGGCCTACTTTCGCGAGCTCTCTCCTGCTGAGCAAACGTGACGGAAGGGCTGTGTGGAGGGAGCCTTGATGTTCCCAGGCAGTGTGGGAAGCCTAGCTGTAAACGTGCAGCCAGCGGCGATGGCCCCTGAAAACTGACTTCCCAGGTAGCAATTCCCAGCCCAAGGTGCCTGTCAGCTTGAAGGCGGCCGAGCAGGCTGTCATCCTTGGAGGGAGGAAAGGCAGCCCCAGTGATTGGGTTTTTACGCCTCGCTCGCACAGCAAGTATGGGGCTCTGTAGACGCCCGTAAAAGAGGACTGCAAACAGGTCCTCACTTCCCGAGCCAAGAAAGGCCTACTTTTGCGAGCTCTCTCCTGCAGAGCTTACGTGACGGAAGAGCTGTGGGGAGGGAGGCTTGATGTTCCCGGGCAGTGTGGGAAGCCTAGCTGTAAACGTGCAGCCAGCGGCGATGGCCCCTGCAAACTGACTTCCCAGGTAGCACTTCCCAGCACAATGTGACTGTCAGCTTGAAGGCGGCCGAGCAGGCTGTCTTCCTTGGAGGGAGAAAAGGCAGCCCCAGAGACTGGGTTTTTAGGCCTCTCTCGCACAGCAAGTGTGGGTCTCGGCAGACGCCAGTACAAGAAGCCTGCAAACAGGGCCTCACTTCCCCAGCCAAGAAAGGCCCACTTTCGCGAGCTCTCTCCTGCTGAGCAAACGTGACAGAAGGGCTGTGTGGAGGGAACCTTGATGTTCTGGGCAGTGTGGGAGCCCTAGGCATACACGTGCACCCAGCGGCCATTGCCCCTGAAAACTGACTTCCCTACTAGCATTTCTCAGGCCAATGTGACTGTCAGCTTGAAGGCGGCCAAGCAGGCTGCCTTCCTTGGAGGGAGGAAAGGCAGCCCCAGATATTGTGTTTGTATGCCTCCCTCGCACAGCAAGTGTGGGGCTCGGCAGACGCGAGTACAAGAGGCCTGCAAACAGGTCCTCACTTCCCGAGCCAGGAAAGGCCTACTTTCGCGAGCTCTCTCCTGCTGAGCAAACGTGACGGAAGGGCTGTGTGGAGGGAGCCTTGATGTTCCCGGGCAGTGTGGGAAGCCTAGCTGTAAACGTGCAGCCAGCGGCGATGGCCCCTGAAAACTGACTTCCCAGGTAGCAATTCCCAGCCCAAGGTGACAGTCAGATTGAAGGCGGCCGAGCAGGCTGTCATCCTTGGAGGGAGGAAAGGAAGCCCCAGAGATTGGGTTTTTACGCCTCGCTCGCACAGCAAGTGTGGGGCTCTGCAGACGCCCGTAAAAGAGGACTGCAAACAGGTCCTCACTTCCCGAGCCAAGAAAGGCCTACTTTTGCGAGCTCTCTCCTGAAGAGCTTACGTGACGGAAGAGCTGTGGGGAGGGAGGCTTGATGTTCCCGGGCAGTGTGGGAAGCCTAGCTGTAAACGTGCAGCCAGCGGCGATGGCCCCTGCAAACTGACTTCCCAGGTAGCACTTCCCAGCACAATGTGACTGTCAGCTTGAAGGCGGCCGAGCAGGCTGTCTTCCTTGGAGGGAAAAAAGGCAGCCCCAATGACTGGGTTTTTAGGCCTCTCTCGCACAGCAAGTGTGGGGCTCTGCAGACGCCAGTACAAGAAGCCTGCAAACATGTCCTCACTTCCCCAGCCAAGAAAGGCCCACTTTCGCGAGCTCTCTCCTGCTGAGCAAACGTGACAGAAGGGCTGTGTGGAGGGAACCTTGATGTTCTGGGCAGTGTGGGAGCCCTAGGCATACACGTGCACCCAGCGGCCATTGCCCGTGAAAACTGACTTCCCAACTAGCACTTCCCTGCCCGATGTGACTTTCAGCCAGAAGGCGGCCGGGTAGGCTCTCTTCCCTGGAGGGAGGAAAGGCAGCCCCTGAGAGAGCGTTTTCATGCCCCCCGCCTGCAGGCATCGTGGGGCTCTTGAGAGGCCCAACCCGTAGTGCTGAGAGCAGGTCCTCATTTCCGAGTCAAGAAAGGCATAGTCTCGCGAGCTCTCTCCTGCTGAGCAAACGTGACGGAAGGGCTGTGTGGAGGGAACCTTGATGTTCTGGGCAGTGTGGGAGCCCTAGGCATACACGTGCACCCAGCGGCCATTGCCCCTGAAAACTGACTTCCCTACTAGCATTTCTCAGGCCAATGTGACTGTCAGCTTGAAGGCGGCCAAGCAGGCTGCCTTCCTTGGAGGGAGGAAAGGCAGCCCCAGAGAGAACGTTTTCATCCCTCCCGCGCGCTGGCAACGTGGGGCTCTTGAGTTGCCCGACCCATAGGGATTCCAGCAGGGCCTCACTTCCCGAGCCAAGAAAGGCCTAGTCTCGCGAGCTCTCTCCTGCAGAACAAACTTGTTGGAAGAGCTGTGTCGAGGGAGCCTTGGTGTTCCCGGGAAGTGTGGGAGGCCTAGCTGTAAACATGCAGCCGGGGCCATGGCCCCTGCAAACTGACTTCCCAGGTAGCACTTCCCAGCCCAATGTGACTGTCAGCTTGAAGGCGGCCGAGCAGGTTGTCTTCCTTGGAGGGAGGAAAGGCAGCCCCAGTGATTGGGTTTTTACGCCTCGCTCGCACAGCAAGTATGGGGCTCTGCAGACGCCCGTAAAAGAGGACTGCAAACAGGTCCTCACTTCCCGAGCCAAGAAAGGCCTACTTTTGCGAGCTCTCTCCTGCAGAGCTTACGTGACGGAAGAGCTGTGGGGAGGGAGGCTTGATGTTCCCGGGCAGTGTGGGAAGCCTAGCTGTAAACGTGCAGCCAGCGGCGATGGCCCCTGCAAACTGACTTCCCAGGTAGCACTTCCCAGCACAATGTGACTGTCAGCTTGAAGGCGGCCGAGCAGGCTGTCTTCCTTGGAGGGAGAAAAGGCAGCCCCAAAGACTGGGTTTTTAGGCCTCTCTCGCACAGCAAGTGTGGTCTCTGCAGACGCCAGTACAAGAAGCCTGCAAACAGGTCCTCACTTCCCCAGCCAAGAAAGGCCCACTTTCGCGAGCTCTCTCCTGCTGAGCAAACGTGACAGAAGGGCTGTGTGGAGGGAACCTTGATGTTCTGGGCAGTGTGGGAGCCCTAGGCATACACGTGCACCCAGCGGCCATTGCCCCTGAAAACTGACTTCCCTACTAGCATTTCTCAGGCCAATGTGACTGTCAGCTTGAAGGCGGCCGAGCAGGATGTCTTCCTTGGAGGGTGGAATGGCAGCCCCAGAGAGAGTGTTTTCATGCCTTCAGCGCGCAGGTAACGTGGGGCTCTTGAGAGGCACGACCCGTAGGGCTGCGAGCAGGGCCTCACTTCCCGAGTCAAGAAAGGCCTAGTCTCGCGAGTTCTCTCCTGCAGAGCAAACGTGACGGAAGAGCTGTGTGGAGGGAGCCTTGATGTTCCCGGGCAGTGTGGGAGGCCTAGCTGTAAACGTGCTGCCAGCGACCATGGTCCCTGAAAACTGACTTCCCAACTAACACTTCCCAGCCCAAGGTGACTGTCAGCTTGAAGGCGGCCGAGCAGACGTTCTTCCTTGGACGGAGAAAAGGCAGCCCCAGAGACTGGGTTTTTAGGCCTCGTTCGCACAGCAAGGGTGGGGCGCTGCAGACGCCAGTACAAGAGGCCTGCAAACAGGTCCTCACTTCCCGAGCCAAGAAAGGCCTAGTATCGCGATCTCTCTCCTGCAGAGCTAACGTGAGGGAAGAGCTGTGTGGAGGGAACCTTGATGTTCTGGGCAGTGTGGGAGCCCTAGGCATACACGTGCACCCAGCGGCCATTGCCCCTGCAAACTGACTTCCCAGGTAGCACTTCCCAGCACAATGGGACTTTCAGCTTGAAGGCGGCAAAGCAAGCGGTGTTCCTTGGAGGGAGGAAAGGCAGAACCAGAGACTGTGTTTTTAGGCCTCCCTCGCACAGCAAGTGTTGGGCTCTGCAGACGCCCCTACAAGAGGACTGCAACCAGGTCCTCACTTCCCGAGCCAAGAAAGGCCTACTTTCGTGAGCTCTTTACTGCAGAGCTAACGTGAGGGAAGAGCTGTGTGGAGGGAACCTTGATGTTCTGGGCAGTGTGGGAGCCCCAGGCATACACGTGCACCCAGCGGCCATTGCCCGTGAAAACTGACTTCCCAACTAGCAATTCCCAGCCCGATGTGACTTTCAGCCAGAAGGAGGACGGGTAGGCTCTCTTCCTTGGAGGGAGTAATGGCATCCCCAGAGAGAGTGTTTTCATGCCTTCAGCGTGCAGGCAACGTGGTGCTCTTGAGAGGCCCGACCCATAGGGCTGTGAGCAGGGCCTCACTTCCCGAGTCAAGAAAGGCCTAGTCTCGCGAGCTCCCTCCTGCAGAGCACACGTGACGGAAGAGCTGTGTGGAGGGAGCCTTGATGTTCCCGGGCAGTGTGGGAGGCCTAGCTGTAAACGTGCTGCCAGCGACCATGGTCCCTGAAAACGGACTTCCCAACTAACACTTCCCAGCCCAAGGTGACTGTCAGCTTGAAGGCGGCCGAGCAGACGGTCTTCCTTGGACGGAGAAAAGGCAGCCCCAGAGACTGGGTTTTTAGGCCTCGCTCGCACAGCAAGTGTGGGGCGCTGCAGACGCCAGTACAAGAGGCCTGCAAACAGGTCCTCACTTCCCGAGCCAAGAAAGGCCTAGTTTCGCGATCTCGCTCCTGCAGAGCTAACGTGAGGGAAGAGCTGTGTGGAGGGAACCTTGATGTTCTGGGCAGTGTGGGAGCCCTAGGCATACACGTGCACCCAGCGGCCATTGCCCCTGCAAACTGACTTCCCAGGTAGCACTTCCCAGCACAATGTGACTTTCAGCTTGAAGGCGGCAAAGCAGGCGGTGTTCCTTGGAGGGAGGAAAGGCAGAACCAGAGACTGTGTTTTTAGGCCTCCCTCGCACAGCAAGTGTTGGGCTCTGCAGACGCCCGTACAAGAGGACTGCAACCAGGTCCTCACTTCCCGAGCCAAGAAAGGCCTACTTTTGCGAGCTCTCTCCTGCAGAGCTTACGTGACGGAAGAGCTGTGGGGAGTGAGGCTTGATGTTCTTGGGCAGTGTGGGAAGCCTAGCTGTAAACGTGCTGCCAGCGACCATGGTCCCTGAAAACGGACTTCCCAACTAACACTTCCCAGCCCAAGGTGACTGTCAGCTTGAAGGCGGCCGAGCAGACGGTCTTCCTTGGACGGAGAAAATGCAGCCCCAGAGACTGGGTTTTTAGGCCTCGTTCGCACAGCAAGTGTGGGGCTCTGCAGACGCCAGTACAAGAGGACTGCAAACAGGTCCTCACTTGCCGAGCCAAGAAAGGCCTACTTTTGCGAGCTCTCTCCTGCTGAGCAAACGTGACAGAAGGGCTGTGTGGAGGGAACCTTGATGTTCTGGGCAGTGTGGGAGCCGTAGGCATACACGTGCACCCAGCGGCCATTGCCCGTGAAAACTGACTTCCCAACTAGCACTTCCCAGCCCGATGCGACTTTCAGCCAGAAGGCGGCCGTGTAGGCTCTCTTCTTTGGAGGGTGGAAAGGCAGCCCCTGAGAGAGCGTTTTCATGCCCCCCTCATGCAGGCATCGTGGGACTCTTGAAAGGCCCGACCCATAGTGCTGAGAGCAGGTCCTCATTTCCGAGTCAAGAAAGGCATAGTCTCGCGAGCTCTCTCCTGCTGAGCAAACGTGACGGAAGGGCTGTGTGGAGGGAACCTTGATGTTCTGGGCAGTGTGGGAGCCCTAGGCATACACGTGCACCCAGCGGCCATTGCCCCTGAAAACTGACTTCCCTACTAGCATTTCTGAGGCCAATGTGACTGTCAGCTAGAAGGCGGCCGAGCAGACTGTCTTACTTGGAGGGAGGAAAGGCAGCCCTAGAGATTGGGTTTTTACGCCTCGCTCGCACAGCAAGTGTGGGGCTCTGCAGACGCCCGTAAAAGAGGCCTGCAAACAGGTCCTCACTTCCCGAGCCAAGAAAGGCCTACTTTTGCGAGCTCTGTCCTGCAGAGCTTACGTGACGGAAGAGCTGTGGGGAGGGAGGCTTGATGTTCCCGGGCAGTGTGGGAAGCCTAGCTGTAAACGTTCAGCCAGCGGCGATGGCCCCTGCAAACTGACTTCCCAGGTAGCACTTCCCAGCACAATGTGACTGTCAGCTTAAAGGCGGCCGAGCAGGCTGTCTTCCTTGGAGGGAGAAAAGGCAGCCCCAAAGACTGGGTTTTTAGGCCTCTCTCGCACAGCAAGTGTGGGGCTCTGCAGACGCCAGTACAAGAAGCCTGCAAACAGGTCCTCACTTCCCCAGCCAAAAAAGGCCCACTTTAGCGAGCTCTCTCCTGCTGAGCAAACGCGACAGAAGGGCTGTGTGGAGGGAACCTTGATGTTCTGGGCAGTGTGGGAGCCCTAGGCATACACGTGCACCCAGCGGCCATTGCCCGTGAAAACTGACTTCCCAACTAGCACTTCCCAGCCCGATGTGACTTTCAGCCAGAAGGCGGCCGGGTAGGCTCTCTTCCTTGGAGGGAGGAAAGGCAGCCCCTGAGAGAGCGTTTTCATGCCCCCCGCATGCAGGCATCGTGGGGCTCTTGAGAGGCCCGACCCATAGTGCTGAGAGCAGGTCCTCATTTCCGAGTCAAGAAAGGCATAGTCTCGCGAGCTCTCTCCTGCTGAGCAAACGTGACGGAAGGGCTGTGTGGAGGGAACCTTGATGTTCTGGGCAGTGTGGGAGCCCTAGGCATACACGTGCACCCAGCGGCCATTGCCCCTGAAAACTGACTTCCCTACTAGCATTTCTCAGGGCAATGTGACTGTCAGCTTGAAGGCGGCCAAGCAGGCTGCCTTCCTTGGAGGGAGGAAAGGCAGCCCCAGAGAGAACGTTTTCATGCCTCCCGCGCGCTGGCAACATGGGGCTCTTGAGTTGCCCGACCCATAGGGATTCCAGCAGGGCCTCACTTCCCGAGCCAAGAAAGGCCTAGTCTCGCGAGCTCTCTCCTGCAGAACAAACTTGTTGGAAGAGCTGTGTGGAGGGAGCCTTGGTGTTCCCGGGAAGTGTGGGAGGCCTAGCTGTAAACATGCAGCCGGGGCCATGGCCCCTGCAAACTGACTTCCCAGGTAACACTTCCCAGCACAATGTGACTGTCAGCTTAAAGGCGGCCGAGCAGCCTGTCTTCCTTGCAGGGAGGAAAGGCAGCCCCAAAGACTAGGTTTTTAGGCCTCGCTCGCACAGCAGGTGTTGGGCTCTGCAGATGCCAGTACAAGAGGCCTGCAAACAGGTCCTCACTTCCCGAGCCAAGAACGGCCTAGTTTCGCGATCTCTCTCCTGCCGAGATAACGTGAGGGAAGAGCTATGTGGAGGGAACCTTGATGTTCTGGGCAGTGTGGGAGCCCTAGGCATACACGTGCACCCAGCGGCCATTGCCCCTGCAAACTGACTTCCCAGGTAGCACTTCCCAGCACAATGTGACTTTCAGCTTGAAGGCGGCAAAGCAGGCGGTGTTCCTTGGAGGGAGGAAAGGCAGACCCACAGACTGTGTTTTTAGGCCTCCCTTGAACAGCAAGTGTTGGGCTCTGCAGACGCCCGAACAAGAGGACTGCAAACAGGTCCTGACTTCCCGAGCCAAGAAAGGCCTAGTTTCGTGAGCTCTTTACTGCAGAGCTAACGTGAGGGAAGAGCTGTGTGGAGGGAACCTTGATGTTCTCGGCAGTGTGGGAGCACTAAGCATACACATGCACCCTGCGGCCATTGCCCCTGAAAACAGTCTTCCCAATTAGCACTTCCAAGCGCGATGTGACTTTCAGCCACAAGGCGGCCTGGTAGGCTCTCTTCCTTGGAGGGAGGAAAGGCAGCCCCAGAGAGAGCGTTTTCATGCCTCTGGCGCGCAGGCAACGTGGGGCTCTTGAGAGGCCCGACCCATAGTGCTGCCAGCAGGTCATCATTTCCCGAGTCAAGAAAGGCCTAGTCTCGCGACCTCTCTCCTGCTGAGCAAGCGTGACGGAAGGGCTGTGTGGAGGGAGCGTTGAAGTTCTGGGCAGTGTGGGAGTCCTAGGCTTACACGTGCACCAAGCGGCCATTGGCCCTGTAAACTGACTTCCGAACTAGCACTTCTCAGATCAATGTGACTGTCAGCTTGAAAGCGGCCGAACAGACTGTCTTACTTGGAGGGAGGAAAGGCAGCCCCAGATACTGTGTTTGTATGCCTCCCTCGCACAGCCAGTGTGGGGCTCGGCAGACGCGAGTAGAAGAGGCTTGCAAACAGGTCCTCACTTCCCGAGCCAGGAAAGGCCTACTTTCGCGAGCTCTCTCCTGCTGAGCAAACGTGACGGAAGGGCTGTGTGGAGGGAGCCTTGATGTTCCCAGGCAGTGTGGGAAGCCTAGCTGTAAACGTGCAGCCAGCGGCGATGGCCCCTGAAAACTGACTTCCCAGGTAGCAATTCCCAGCCCAAGGTGCCTGTCAGCTTGAAGGCGGCCGAGCAGGCTGTCATCCTTGGAGGGAGGAAAGGCAGCCCCAGTGATTGGGTTTTTACGCCTCGCTCGCACAGCAAGTATGGGGCTCTGTAGACGCCCGTAAAAGAGGACTGCAAACAGGTCCTCACTTCCCGAGCCAAGAAAGGCCTACTTTTGCGAGCTCTCTCCTGCAGAGCTTACGTGACGGAAGAGCTGTGGGGAGGGAGGCTTGATGTTCCCGGGCAGTGTGGGAAGCCTAGCTGTAAACGTGCAGCCAGCGGCGATGGCCCCTGCAAACTGACTTCCCAGGTAGCACTTCCCAGCACAATGTGACTGTCAGCTTGAAGGCGGCCGAGCAGGCTGTCTTCCTTGGAGGGAGAAAAGGCAGCCCCAGAGACTGGGTTTTTAGGCCTCTCTCGCACAGCAAGTGTGGGTCTCGGCAGACGCCAGTACAAGAAGCCTGCAAACAGGGCCTCACTTCCCCAGCCAAGAAAGGCCCACTTTCGCGAGCTCTCTCCTGCTGAGCAAACGTGACAGAAGGGCTGTGTGGAGGGAACCTTGATGTTCTGGGCAGTGTGGGAGCCCTAGGCATACACGTGCACCCAGCGGCCATTGCCCCTGAAAACTGACTTCCCTACTAGCATTTCTCAGGCCAATGTGACTGTCAGCTTGAAGGCGGCCAAGCAGGCTGCCTTCCTTGGAGGGAGGAAAGGCAGCCCCAGATATTGTGTTTGTATGCCTCCCTCGCACAGCAAGTGTGGGGCTCGGCAGACGCGAGTACAAGAGGCCTGCAAACAGGTCCTCACTTCCCGAGCCAGGAAAGGCCTACTTTCGCGAGCTCTCTCCTGCTGAGCAAACGTGACGGAAGGGCTGTGTGGAGGGAGCCTTGATGTTCCCGGGCAGTGTGGGAAGCCTAGCTGTAAACGTGCAGCCAGCGGCGATGGCCCCTGAAAACTGACTTCCCAGGTAGCAATTCCCAGCCCAAGGTGACAGTCAGATTGAAGGCGGCCGAGCAGGCTGTCATCCTTGGAGGGAGGAAAGGAAGCCCCAGAGATTGGGTTTTTACGCCTCGCTCGCACAGCAAGTGTGGGGCTCTGCAGACGCCCGTAAAAGAGGACTGCAAACAGGTCCTCACTTCCCGAGCCAAGAAAGGCCTACTTTTGCGAGCTCTCTCCTGAAGAGCTTACGTGACGGAAGAGCTGTGGGGAGGGAGGCTTGATGTTCCCGGGCAGTGTGGGAAGCCTAGCTGTAAACGTGCAGCCAGCGGCGATGGCCCCTGCAAACTGACTTCCCAGGTAGCACTTCCCAGCACAATGTGACTGTCAGCTTGAAGGCGGCCGAGCAGGCTGTCTTCCTTGGAGGGAAAAAAGGCAGCCCCAATGACTGGGTTTTTAGGCCTCTCTCGCACAGCAAGTGTGGGGCTCTGCAGACGCCAGTACAAGAAGCCTGCAAACATGTCCTCACTTCCCCAGCCAAGAAAGGCCCACTTTCGCGAGCTCTCTCCTGCTGAGCAAACGTGACAGAAGGGCTGTGTGGAGGGAACCTTGATGTTCTGGGCAGTGTGGGAGCCCTAGGCATACACGTGCACCCAGCGGCCATTGCCCGTGAAAACTGACTTCCCAACTAGCACTTCCCTGCCCGATGTGACTTTCAGCCAGAAGGCGGCCGGGTAGGCTCTCTTCCCTGGAGGGAGGAAAGGCAGCCCCTGAGAGAGCGTTTTCATGCCCCCCGCCTGCAGGCATCGTGGGGCTCTTGAGAGGCCCAACCCGTAGTGCTGAGAGCAGGTCCTCATTTCCGAGTCAAGAAAGGCATAGTCTCGCGAGCTCTCTCCTGCTGAGCAAACGTGACGGAAGGGCTGTGTGGAGGGAACCTTGATGTTCTGGGCAGTGTGGGAGCCCTAGGCATACACGTGCACCCAGCGGCCATTGCCCCTGAAAACTGACTTCCCTACTAGCATTTCTCAGGCCAATGTGACTGTCAGCTTGAAGGCGGCCAAGCAGGCTGCCTTCCTTGGAGGGAGGAAAGGCAGCCCCAGAGAGAACGTTTTCATCCCTCCCGCGCGCTGGCAACGTGGGGCTCTTGAGTTGCCCGACCCATAGGGATTCCAGCAGGGCCTCACTTCCCGAGCCAAGAAAGGCCTAGTCTCGCGAGCTCTCTCCTGCAGAACAAACTTGTTGGAAGAGCTGTGTCGAGGGAGCCTTGGTGTTCCCGGGAAGTGTGGGAGGCCTAGCTGTAAACATGCAGCCGGGGCCATGGCCCCTGCAAACTGACTTCCCAGGTAGCACTTCCCAGCCCAATGTGACTGTCAGCTTGAAGGCGGCCGAGCAGGTTGTCTTCCTTGGAGGGAGGAAAGGCAGCCCCAGTGATTGGGTTTTTACGCCTCGCTCGCACAGCAAGTATGGGGCTCTGCAGACGCCCGTAAAAGAGGACTGCAAACAGGTCCTCACTTCCCGAGCCAAGAAAGGCCTACTTTTGCGAGCTCTCTCCTGCAGAGCTTACGTGACGGAAGAGCTGTGGGGAGGGAGGCTTGATGTTCCCGGGCAGTGTGGGAAGCCTAGCTGTAAACGTGCAGCCAGCGGCGATGGCCCCTGCAAACTGACTTCCCAGGTAGCACTTCCCAGCACAATGTGACTGTCAGCTTGAAGGCGGCCGAGCAGGCTGTCTTCCTTGGAGGGAGAAAAGGCAGCCCCAAAGACTGGGTTTTTAGGCCTCTCTCGCACAGCAAGTGTGGTCTCTGCAGACGCCAGTACAAGAAGCCTGCAAACAGGTCCTCACTTCCCCAGCCAAGAAAGGCCCACTTTCGCGAGCTCTCTCCTGCTGAGCAAACGTGACAGAAGGGCTGTGTGGAGGGAACCTTGATGTTCTGGGCAGTGTGGGAGCCCTAGGCATACACGTGCACCCAGCGGCCATTGCCCCTGAAAACTGACTTCCCTACTAGCATTTCTCAGGCCAATGTGACTGTCAGCTTGAAGGCGGCCGAGCAGGATGTCTTCCTTGGAGGGTGGAATGGCAGCCCCAGAGAGAGTGTTTTCATGCCTTCAGCGCGCAGGTAACGTGGGGCTCTTGAGAGGCACGACCCGTAGGGCTGCGAGCAGGGCCTCACTTCCCGAGTCAAGAAAGGCCTAGTCTCGCGAGTTCTCTCCTGCAGAGCAAACGTGACGGAAGAGCTGTGTGGAGGGAGCCTTGATGTTCCCGGGCAGTGTGGGAGGCCTAGCTGTAAACGTGCTGCCAGCGACCATGGTCCCTGAAAACTGACTTCCCAACTAACACTTCCCAGCCCAAGGTGACTGTCAGCTTGAAGGCGGCCGAGCAGACGTTCTTCCTTGGACGGAGAAAAGGCAGCCCCAGAGACTGGGTTTTTAGGCCTCGTTCGCACAGCAAGGGTGGGGCGCTGCAGACGCCAGTACAAGAGGCCTGCAAACAGGTCCTCACTTCCCGAGCCAAGAAAGGCCTAGTATCGCGATCTCTCTCCTGCAGAGCTAACGTGAGGGAAGAGCTGTGTGGAGGGAACCTTGATGTTCTGGGCAGTGTGGGAGCCCTAGGCATACACGTGCACCCAGCGGCCATTGCCCCTGCAAACTGACTTCCCAGGTAGCACTTCCCAGCACAATGGGACTTTCAGCTTGAAGGCGGCAAAGCAAGCGGTGTTCCTTGGAGGGAGGAAAGGCAGAACCAGAGACTGTGTTTTTAGGCCTCCCTCGCACAGCAAGTGTTGGGCTCTGCAGACGCCCCTACAAGAGGACTGCAACCAGGTCCTCACTTCCCGAGCCAAGAAAGGCCTACTTTCGTGAGCTCTTTACTGCAGAGCTAACGTGAGGGAAGAGCTGTGTGGAGGGAACCTTGATGTTCTGGGCAGTGTGGGAGCCCCAGGCATACACGTGCACCCAGCGGCCATTGCCCGTGAAAACTGACTTCCCAACTAGCAATTCCCAGCCCGATGTGACTTTCAGCCAGAAGGAGGACGGGTAGGCTCTCTTCCTTGGAGGGAGTAATGGCATCCCCAGAGAGAGTGTTTTCATGCCTTCAGCGTGCAGGCAACGTGGTGCTCTTGAGAGGCCCGACCCATAGGGCTGTGAGCAGGGCCTCACTTCCCGAGTCAAGAAAGGCCTAGTCTCGCGAGCTCCCTCCTGCAGAGCACACGTGACGGAAGAGCTGTGTGGAGGGAGCCTTGATGTTCCCGGGCAGTGTGGGAGGCCTAGCTGTAAACGTGCTGCCAGCGACCATGGTCCCTGAAAACGGACTTCCCAACTAACACTTCCCAGCCCAAGGTGACTGTCAGCTTGAAGGCGGCCGAGCAGACGGTCTTCCTTGGATGGAGAAAAGGCAGCCCCAGAGACTGGGTTTTTAGGCCTCGTTCGCACAGCAAGTGTGGGGCGCTGCAGACGCCAGTACAAGAGGCCTGCAAACAGGTCCTCACTTCCCGAGCCAAGAAAGGCCTAGTTTCGCGATCTCGCTCCTGCAGAGCTAACGTGAGGGAAGAGCTGTGTGGAGGGAACCTTGATGTTCTGGGCAGTGTGGGAGCCCTAGGCATACACGTGCACCCAGCGGCCATTGCCCCTGCAAACTGACTTCCCAGGTAGCACTTCCCAGCACAATGTGACTTTCAGCTTGAAGGCGGCAAAGCAGGCGGTGTTCCTTGGAGGGAGGAAAGGCAGACCCACAGACTGTGTTTTTAGGCCTCCCTTGAACAGCAAGTGTTGGGCTCTGCAGACGCCCGAACAAGAGGACTGCAAACAGGTCCTGACTTCCCGAGCCAAGAAAGGCCTAGTTTCGTGAGCTCTTTACTGCAGAGCTAACGTGAGGGAAGAGCTGTGTGGAGGGAACCTTGATGTTCTCGGCAGTGTGGGAGCACTAAGCATACACATGCACCCTGCGGCCATTGCCCCTGAAAACAGTCTTCCCAATTAGCACTTCCAAGCGCGATGTGACTTTCAGCCACAAGGCGGCCTGGTAGGCTCTCTTCCTTGGAGGGAGGAAAGGCAGCCCCAGAGAGAGCGTTTTCATGCCTCTGGCGCGCAGGCAACGTGGGGCTCTTGAGAGGCCCGACCCATAGTGCTGCCAGCAGGTCATCATTTCCCGAGTCAAGAAAGGCCTAGTCTCGCGACCTCTCTCCTGCTGAGCAAGCGTGACGGAAGGGCTGTGTGGAGGGAGCGTTGAAGTTCTGGGCAGTGTGGGAGTCCTAGGCTTACACGTGCACCAAGCGGCCATTGGCCCTGTAAACTGACTTCCGAACTAGCACTTCTCAGATCAATGTGACTGTCAGCTTGAAAGCGGCCGAACAGACTGTCTTACTTGGAGGGAGGAAAGGCAGCCCCAGATACTGTGTTTGTATGCCTCCCTCGCACAGCCAGTGTGGGGCTCGGCAGACGCGAGTAGAAGAGGCTTGCAAACAGGTCCTCACTTCCCGAGCCAGGAAAGGCCTACTTTCGCGAGCTCTCTCCTGCTGAGCAAACGTGACGGAAGGGCTGTGTGGAGGGAGCCTTGATGTTCCCAGGCAGTGTGGGAAGCCTAGCTGTAAACGTGCAGCCAGCGGCGATGGCCCCTGAAAACTGACTTCCCAGGTAGCAATTCCCAGCCCAAGGTGCCTGTCAGCTTGAAGGCGGCCGAGCAGGCTGTCATCCTTGGAGGGAGGAAAGGCAGCCCCAGTGATTGGGTTTTTACGCCTCGCTCGCACAGCAAGTATGGGGCTCTGTAGACGCCCGTAAAAGAGGACTGCAAACAGGTCCTCACTTCCCGAGCCAAGAAAGGCCTACTTTTGCGAGCTCTCTCCTGCAGAGCTTACGTGACGGAAGAGCTGTGGGGAGGGAGGCTTGATGTTCCCGGGCAGTGTGGGAAGCCTAGCTGTAAACGTGCAGCCAGCGGCGATGGCCCCTGCAAACTGACTTCCCAGGTAGCACTTCCCAGCACAATGTGACTGTCAGCTTGAAGGCGGCCGAGCAGGCTGTCTTCCTTGGAGGGAGAAAAGGCAGCCCCAGAGACTGGGTTTTTAGGCCTCTCTCGCACAGCAAGTGTGGGTCTCGGCAGACGCCAGTACAAGAAGCCTGCAAACAGGGCCTCACTTCCCCAGCCAAGAAAGGCCCACTTTCGCGAGCTCTCTCCTGCTGAGCAAACGTGACAGAAGGGCTGTGTGGAGGGAACCTTGATGTTCTGGGCAGTGTGGGAGCCCTAGGCATACACGTGCACCCAGCGGCCATTGCCCCTGAAAACTGACTTCCCTACTAGCATTTCTCAGGCCAATGTGACTGTCAGCTTGAAGGCGGCCAAGCAGGCTGCCTTCCTTGGAGGGAGGAAAGGCAGCCCCAGATATTGTGTTTGTATGCCTCCCTCGCACAGCAAGTGTGGGGCTCGGCAGACGCGAGTACAAGAGGCCTGCAAACAGGTCCTCACTTCCCGAGCCAGGAAAGGCCTACTTTCGCGAGCTCTCTCCTGCTGAGCAAACGTGACGGAAGGGCTGTGTGGAGGGAGCCTTGATGTTCCCGGGCAGTGTGGGAAGCCTAGCTGTAAACGTGCAGCCAGCGGCGATGGCCCCTGAAAACTGACTTCCCAGGTAGCAATTCCCAGCCCAAGGTGACAGTCAGATTGAAGGCGGCCGAGCAGGCTGTCATCCTTGGAGGGAGGAAAGGAAGCCCCAGAGATTGGGTTTTTACGCCTCGCTCGCACAGCAAGTGTGGGGCTCTGCAGACGCCCGTAAAAGAGGACTGCAAACAGGTCCTCACTTCCCGAGCCAAGAAAGGCCTACTTTTGCGAGCTCTCTCCTGAAGAGCTTACGTGACGGAAGAGCTGTGGGGAGGGAGGCTTGATGTTCCCGGGCAGTGTGGGAAGCCTAGCTGTAAACGTGCAGCCAGCGGCGATGGCCCCTGCAAACTGACTTCCCAGGTAGCACTTCCCAGCACAATGTGACTGTCAGCTTGAAGGCGGCCGAGCAGGCTGTCTTCCTTGGAGGGAAAAAAGGCAGCCCCAATGACTGGGTTTTTAGGCCTCTCTCGCACAGCAAGTGTGGAGCTCTGCAGACGCCAGTACAAGAAGCCTGCAAACATGTCCTCACTTCCCCAGCCAAGAAAGGCCCACTTTCGCGAGCTCTCTCCTGCTGAGCAAACGTGACAGAAGGGCTGTGTGGAGGGAACCTTGATGTTCTGGGCAGTGTGGGAGCCCTAGGCATACACGTGCACCCAGCGGCCATTGCCCGTGAAAACTGACTTCCCAACTAGCACTTCCCTGCCCGATGTGACTTTCAGCCAGAAGGCGGCCGGGTAGGCTCTCTTCCCTGGAGGGAGGAAAGGCAGCCCCTGAGAGAGCGTTTTCATGCCCCCCGCCTGCAGGCATCGTGGGGCTCTTGAGAGGCCCAACCCGTAGTGCTGAGAGCAGGTCCTCATTTCCGAGTCAAGAAAGGCATAGTCTCGCGAGCTCTCTCCTGCTGAGCAAACGTGACGGAAGGGCTGTGTGGAGGGAACCTTGATGTTCTGGGCAGTGTGGGAGCCCTAGGCATACACGTGCACCCAGCGGCCATTGCCCCTGAAAACTGACTTCCCTACTAGCATTTCTCAGGCCAATGTGACTGTCAGCTTGAAGGCGGCCAAGCAGGCTGCCTTCCTTGGAGGGAGGAAAGGCAGCCCCAGAGAGAACGTTTTCATCCCTCCCGCGCGCTGGCAACGTGGGGCTCTTGAGTTGCCCGACCCATAGGGATTCCAGCAGGGCCTCACTTCCCGAGCCAAGAAAGGCCTAGTCTCGCGAGCTCTCTCCTGCAGAACAAACTTGTTGGAAGAGCTGTGTCGAGGGAGCCTTGGTGTTCCCGGGAAGTGTGGGAGGCCTAGCTGTAAACATGCAGCCGGGGCCATGGCCCCTGCAAACTGACTTCCCAGGTAGCACTTCCCAGCCCAATGTGACTGTCAGCTTGAAGGCGGCCGAGCAGGTTGTCTTCCTTGGAGGGAGGAAAGGCAGCCCCAGTGATTGGGTTTTTACGCCTCGCTCGCACAGCAAGTATGGGGCTCTGCAGACGCCCGTAAAAGAGGACTGCAAACAGGTCCTCACTTCCCGAGCCAAGAAAGGCCTACTTTTGCGAGCTCTCTCCTGCAGAGCTTACGTGACGGAAGAGCTGTGGGGAGGGAGGCTTGATGTTCCCGGGCAGTGTGGGAAGCCTAGCTGTAAACGTGCAGCCAGCGGCGATGGCCCCTGCAAACTGACTTCCCAGGTAGCACTTCCCAGCACAATGTGACTGTCAGCTTGAAGGCGGCCGAGCAGGCTGTCTTCCTTGGAGGGAAAAAAGGCAGCCCCAATGACTGGGTTTTTAGGCCTCTCTCGCACAGCAAGTGTGGGGCTCTGCAGACGCCAGTACAAGAAGCCTGCAAACATGTCCTCACTTCCCCAGCCAAGAAAGGCCCACTTTCGCGAGCTCTCTCCTGCTGAGCAAACGTGACAGAAGGGCTGTGTGGAGGGAACCTTGATGTTCTGGGCAGTGTGGGAGCCCTAGGCATACACGTGCACCCAGCGGCCATTGCCCGTGAAAACTGACTTCCCAACTAGCACTTCCCTGCCCGATGTGACTTTCAGCCAGAAGGCGGCCGGGTAGGCTCTCTTCCCTGGAGGGAGGAAAGGCAGCCCCTGAGAGAGCGTTTTCATGCCCCCCGCCTGCAGGCATCGTGGGGCTCTTGAGAGGCCCAACCCGTAGTGCTGAGAGCAGGTCCTCATTTCCGAGTCAAGAAAGGCATAGTCTCGCGAGCTCTCTCCTGCTGAGCAAACGTGACGGAAGGGCTGTGTGGAGGGAACCTTGATGTTCTGGGCAGTGTGGGAGCCCTAGGCATACACGTGCACCCAGCGGCCATTGCCCCTGAAAACTGACTTCCCTACTAGCATTTCTCAGGCCAATGTGACTGTCAGCTTGAAGGCGGCCAAGCAGGCTGCCTTCCTTGGAGGGAGGAAAGGCAGCCCCAGAGAGAACGTTTTCATCCCTCCCGCGCGCTGGCAACGTGGGGCTCTTGAGTTGCCCGACCCATAGGGATTCCAGCAGGGCCTCACTTCCCGAGCCAAGAAAGGCCTAGTCTCGCGAGCTCTCTCCTGCAGAACAAACTTGTTGGAAGAGCTGTGTCGAGGGAGCCTTGGTGTTCCCGGGAAGTGTGGGAGGCCTAGCTGTAAACATGCAGCCGGGGCCATGGCCCCTGCAAACTGACTTCCCAGGTAGCACTTCCCAGCCCAATGTGACTGTCAGCTTGAAGGCGGCCGAGCAGGTTGTCTTCCTTGGAGGGAGGAAAGGCAGCCCCAGTGATTGGGTTTTTACGCCTCGCTCGCACAGCAAGTATGGGGCTCTGCAGACGCCCGTAAAAGAGGACTGCAAACAGGTCCTCACTTCCCGAGCCAAGAAAGGCCTACTTTTGCGAGCTCTCTCCTGCAGAGCTTACGTGACGGAAGAGCTGTGGGGAGGGAGGCTTGATGTTCCCGGGCAGTGTGGGAAGCCTAGCTGTAAACGTGCAGCCAGCGGCGATGGCCCCTGCAAACTGACTTCCCAGGTAGCACTTCCCAGCACAATGTGACTGTCAGCTTGAAGGCGGCCGAGCAGGCTGTCTTCCTTGGAGGGAGAAAAGGCAGCCCCAAAGACTGGGTTTTTAGGCCTCTCTCGCACAGCAAGTGTGGTCTCTGCAGACGCCAGTACAAGAAGCCTGCAAACAGGTCCTCACTTCCCCAGCCAAGAAAGGCCCACTTTCGCGAGCTCTCTCCTGCTGAGCAAACGTGACAGAAGGGCTGTGTGGAGGGAACCTTGATGTTCTGGGCAGTGTGGGAGCCCTAGGCATACACGTGCACCCAGCGGCCATTGCCCCTGAAAACTGACTTCCCTACTAGCATTTCTCAGGCCAATGTGACTGTCAGCTTGAAGGCGGCCGAGCAGGATGTCTTCCTTGGAGGGTGGAATGGCAGCCCCAGAGAGAGTGTTTTCATGCCTTCAGCGCGCAGGTAACGTGGGGCTCTTGAGAGGCACGACCCGTAGGGCTGCGAGCAGGGCCTCACTTCCCGAGTCAAGAAAGGCCTAGTCTCGCGAGTTCTCTCCTGCAGAGCAAACGTGACGGAAGAGCTGTGTGGAGGGAGCCTTGATGTTCCCGGGCAGTGTGGGAGGCCTAGCTGTAAACGTGCTGCCAGCGACCATGGTCCCTGAAAACTGACTTCCCAACTAACACTTCCCAGCCCAAGGTGACTGTCAGCTTGAAGGCGGCCGAGCAGACGTTCTTCCTTGGACGGAGAAAAGGCAGCCCCAGAGACTGGGTTTTTAGGCCTCGTTCGCACAGCAAGGGTGGGGCGCTGCAGACGCCAGTACAAGAGGCCTGCAAACAGGTCCTCACTTCCCGAGCCAAGAAAGGCCTAGTATCGCGATCTCTCTCCTGCAGAGCTAACGTGAGGGAAGAGCTGTGTGGAGGGAACCTTGATGTTCTGGGCAGTGTGGGAGCCCTAGGCATACACGTGCACCCAGCGGCCATTGCCCCTGCAAACTGACTTCCCAGGTAGCACTTCCCAGCACAATGGGACTTTCAGCTTGAAGGCGGCAAAGCAAGCGGTGTTCCTTGGAGGGAGGAAAGGCAGAACCAGAGACTGTGTTTTTAGGCCTCCCTCGCACAGCAAGTGTTGGGCTCTGCAGACGCCCCTACAAGAGGACTGCAACCAGGTCCTCACTTCCCGAGCCAAGAAAGGCCTACTTTCGTGAGCTCTTTACTGCAGAGCTAACGTGAGGGAAGAGCTGTGTGGAGGGAACCTTGATGTTCTGGGCAGTGTGGGAGCCCCAGGCATACACGTGCACCCAGCGGCCATTGCCCGTGAAAACTGACTTCCCAACTAGCAATTCCCAGCCCGATGTGACTTTCAGCCAGAAGGAGGACGGGTAGGCTCTCTTCCTTGGAGGGAGTAATGGCATCCCCAGAGAGAGTGTTTTCATGCCTTCAGCGTGCAGGCAACGTGGTGCTCTTGAGAGGCCCGACCCATAGGGCTGTGAGCAGGGCCTCACTTCCCGAGTCAAGAAAGGCCTAGTCTCGCGAGCTCCCTCCTGCAGAGCACACGTGACGGAAGAGCTGTGTGGAGGGAGCCTTGATGTTCCCGGGCAGTGTGGGAGGCCTAGCTGTAAACGTGCTGCCAGCGACCATGGTCCCTGAAAACGGACTTCCCAACTAACACTTCCCAGCCCAAGGTGACTGTCAGCTTGAAGGCGGCCGAGCAGACGGTCTTCCTTGGACGGAGAAAAGGCAGCCCCAGAGACTGGGTTTTTAGGCCTCGTTCGCACAGCAAGTGTGGGGCGCTGCAGACGCCAGTACAAGAGGCCTGCAAACAGGTCCTCACTTCCCGAGCCAAGAAAGGCCTAGTTTCGCGATCTCGCTCCTGCAGAGCTAACGTGAGGGAAGAGCTGTGTGGAGGGAACCTTGATGTTCTGGGCAGTGTGGGAGCCCTAGGCATACACGTGCACCCAGCGGCCATTGCCCCTGCAAACTGACTTCCCAGGTAGCACTTCCCAGCACAATGTGACTTTCAGCTTGAAGGCGGCAAAGCAGGCGGTGTTCCTTGGAGGGAGGAAAGGCAGAACCAGAGACTGTGTTTTTAGGCCTCCCTCGCACAGCAAGTGTTGGGCTCTGCAGACGCCCGTACAAGAGGACTGCAACCAGGTCCTCACTTACCGAGCCAAGAAAGGCCTACTTTTGCGAGCTCTCTCCTGCAGAGCTTACGTGACGGAAGAGCTGTGGGGAGGGAGGCTTGATGTTCTTGGGCAGTGTGGGAAGCCTAGCTGTAAACGTGCTGCCAGCGACCATGGTCCCTGAAAACGGACTTCCCAACTAACACTTCCCAGCCCAAGGTGACTGTCAGCTTGAAGGCGGCCGAGCAGACGGTCTTCCTTGGACGGAGAAAATGCAGCCCCAGAGACTGGGTTTTTAGGCCTCGTTCGCACAGCAAGTGTGGGGCTCTGCAGACGCCAGTACAAGAGGACTGCAAACAGGGCCTCACTTCCCGAGCCAAGAAAGGCCTACTTTTGCGAGCTCTCTCCTGCTGAGCAAACGTGACAGAAGGGCTGTGTGGAGGGAACCTTGATGTTCTGGGCAGTGTGGGAGCCCTAGGCATACACGTGCACCCAGCGGCCATTGCCCGTGAAAACTGACTTCCCAACTAGCACTTCCCAGCCCGATGCGACTTTCAGCCAGAAGGCGGCCGGGTAGGCTCTCTTCTTTGGAGGGTGGAAAGGCAGCCCCTGAGAGAGCGTTTTCATGCCCCCCTCATGCAGGCATCGTGGGACTCTTGAAAGGCCCGACCCATAGTGCTGAGAGCAGGTCCTCATTTCCGAGTCAAGAAAGGCATAGTCTCGCGAGCTCTCTCCTGCTGAGCAAACGTGACGGAAGGGCTGTGTGGAGGGAACCTTGATGTTCTGGGCAGTGTGGGAGCCCTAGGCATACACGTGCACCCAGCGGCCATTGCCCCTGAAAACTGACTTCCCTACTAGCATTTCTGAGGCCAATGTGACTGTCAGCTAGAAGGCGGCCGAGCAGACTGTCTTACTTGGAGGGAGGAAAGGCAGCCCTAGAGATTGGGTTTTTACGCCTCGCTCGCACAGCAAGTGTGGGGCTCTGCAGACGCCCGTAAAAGAGGCCTGCAAACAGGTCCTCACTTCCCGAGCCAAGAAAGGCCTACTTTTGCGAGCTCTGTCCTGCAGAGCTTACGTGACGGAAGAGCTGTGGGGAGGGAGGCTTGATGTTCCCGGGCAGTGTGGGAAGCCTAGCTGTAAACGTTCAGCCAGCGGCGATGGCCCCTGCAAACTGACTTCCCAGGTAGCACTTCCCAGCACAATGTGACTGTCAGCTTAAAGGCGGCCGAGCAGGCTGTCTTCCTTGGAGGGAGAAAAGGCAGCCCCAAAGACTGGGTTTTTAGGCCTCTCTCGCACAGCAAGTGTGGGGCTCTGCAGACGCCAGTACAAGAAGCCTGCAAACAGGTCCTCACTTCCCCAGCCAAAAAAGGCCCACTTTAGCGAGCTCTCTCCTGCTGAGCAAACGCGACAGAAGGGCTGTGTGGAGGGAACCTTGATGTTCTGGGCAGTGTGGGAGCCCTAGGCATACACGTGCACCCAGCGGCCATTGCCCGTGAAAACTGACTTCCCAACTAGCACTTCCCAGCCCGATGTGACTTTCAGCCAGAAGGCGGCCGGGTAGGCTCTCTTCCTTGGAGGGAGGAAAGGCAGCCCCTGAGAGAGCGTTTTCATGCCCCCCGCATGCAGGCATCGTGGGGCTCTTGAGAGGCCCGACCCATAGTGCTGAGAGCAGGTCCTCATTTCCGAGTCAAGAAAGGCATAGTCTCGCGAGCTCTCTCCTGCTGAGCAAACGTGACGGAAGGGCTGTGTGGAGGGAACCTTGATGTTCTGGGCAGTGTGGGAGCCCTAGGCATACACGTGCACCGAGCGGCCATTGCCCCTGAAAACTGACTTCCCTACTAGCATTTCTCAGGGCAATGTGACTGTCAGCTTGAAGGCGGCCAAGCAGGCTGCCTTCCTTGGAGGGAGGAAAGGCAGCCCCAGAGAGAACGTTTTCATGCCTCCCGCGCGCTGGCAACATGGGGCTCTTGAGTTGCCCGACCCATAGGGATTCCAGCAGGGCCTCACTTCCCGAGCCAAGAAAGGCCTAGTCTCGCGAGCTCTCTCCTGCAGAACAAACTTGTTGGAAGAGCTGTGTGGAGGGAGCCTTGGTGTTCCCGGGAAGTGTGGGAGGCCTAGCTGTAAACATGCAGCCGGGGCCATGGCCCCTGCAAACTGACTTCCCAGGTAACACTTCCCAGCACAATGTGACTGTCAGCTTAAAGGCGGCCGAGCAGCCTGTCTTCCTTGCAGGGAGGAAAGGCAGCCCCAAAGACTAGGTTTTTAGGCCTCGCTCGCACAGCAGGTGTTGGGCTCTGCAGATGCCAGTACAAGAGGCCTGCAAACAGGTCCTCACTTCCCGAGCCAAGAACGGCCTAGTTTCGCGATCTCTCTCCTGCCGAGATAACGTGAGGGAAGAGCTATGTGGAGGGAACCTTGATGTTCTGGGCAGTGTGGGAGCCCTAGGCATACACGTGCACCCAGCGGCCATTGCCCCTGCAAACTGACTTCCCAGGTAGCACTTCCCAGCACAATGTGACTTTCAGCTTGAAGGCGGCAAAGCAGGCGGTGTTCCTTGGAGGGAGGAAAGGCAGACCCACAGACTGTGTTTTTAGGCCTCCCTTGAACAGCAAGTGTTGGGCTCTGCAGACGCCCGAACAAGAGGACTGCAAACAGGTCCTGACTTCCCGAGCCAAGAAAGGCCTAGTTTCGTGAGCTCTTTACTGCAGAGCTAACGTGAGGGAAGAGCTGTGTGGAGGGAACCTTGATGTTCTCGGCAGTGTGGGAGCACTAAGCATACACATGCACCCTGCGGCCATTGCCCCTGAAAACAGTCTTCCCAATTAGCACTTCCAAGCGCGATGTGACTTTCAGCCACAAGGCGGCCTGGTAGGCTCTCTTCCTTGGAGGGAGGAAAGGCAGCCCCAGAGAGAGCGTTTTCATGCCTCTGGCGCGCAGGCAACGTGGGGCTCTTGAGAGGCCCGACCCATAGTGCTGCCAGCAGGTCATCATTTCCCGAGTCAAGAAAGGCCTAGTCTCGCGACCTCTCTCCTGCTGAGCAAGCGTGACGGAAGGGCTGTGTGGAGGGAGCGTTGAAGTTCTGGGCAGTGTGGGAGTCCTAGGCTTACACGTGCACCAAGCGGCCATTGGCCCTGTAAACTGACTTCCGAACTAGCACTTCTCAGATCAATGTGACTGTCAGCTTGAAAGCGGCCGAACAGACTGTCTTACTTGGAGGGAGGAAAGGCAGCCCCAGATACTGTGTTTGTATGCCTCCCTCGCACAGCCAGTGTGGGGCTCGGCAGACGCGAGTAGAAGAGGCTTGCAAACAGGTCCTCACTTCCCGAGCCAGGAAAGGCCTACTTTCGCGAGCTCTCTCCTGCTGAGCAAACGTGACGGAAGGGCTGTGTGGAGGGAGCCTTGATGTTCCCAGGCAGTGTGGGAAGCCTAGCTGTAAACGTGCAGCCAGCGGCGATGGCCCCTGAAAACTGACTTCCCAGGTAGCAATTCCCAGCCCAAGGTGCCTGTCAGCTTGAAGGCGGCCGAGCAGGCTGTCATCCTTGGAGGGAGGAAAGGCAGCCCCAGTGATTGGGTTTTTACGCCTCGCTCGCACAGCAAGTATGGGGCTCTGTAGACGCCCGTAAAAGAGGACTGCAAACAGGTCCTCACTTCCCGAGCCAAGAAAGGCCTACTTTTGCGAGCTCTCTCCTGCAGAGCTTACGTGACGGAAGAGCTGTGGGGAGGGAGGCTTGATGTTCCCGGGCAGTGTGGGAAGCCTAGCTGTAAACGTGCAGCCAGCGGCGATGGCCCCTGCAAACTGACTTCCCAGGTAGCACTTCCCAGCACAATGTGACTGTCAGCTTGAAGGCGGCCGAGCAGGCTGTCTTCCTTGGAGGGAGAAAAGGCAGCCCCAGAGACTGGGTTTTTAGGCCTCTCTCGCACAGCAAGTGTGGGTCTCTGCAGACGCCAGTACAAGAAGCCTGCAAACAGGGCCTCACTTCCCCAGCCAAGAAAGGCCCACTTTCGCGAGCTCTCTCCTGCTGAGCAAACGTGACAGAAGGGCTGTGTGGAGGGAACCTTGATGTTCTGGGCAGTGTGGGAGCCCTAGGCATACACGTGCACCCAGCGGCCATTGCCCCTGAAAACTGACTTCCCTACTAGCATTTCTCAGGCCAATGTGACTGTCAGCTTGAAGGCGGCCAAGCAGGCTGCCTTCCTTGGAGGGAGGAAAGGCAGCCCCAGATATTGTGTTTGTATGCCTCCCTCGCACAGCAAGTGTGGGGCTCGGCAGACGCGAGTACAAGAGGCCTGCAAACAGGTCCTCACTTCCCGAGCCAGGAAAGGCCTACTTTCGCGAGCTCTCTCCTGCTGAGCAAACGTGACGGAAGGGCTGTGTGGAGGGAGCCTTGATGTTCCCGGGCAGTGTGGGAAGCCTAGCTGTAAACGTGCAGCCAGCGGCGATGGCCCCTGAAAACTGACTTCCCAGGTAGCAATTCCCAGCCCAAGGTGACAGTCAGATTGAAGGCGGCCGAGCAGGCTGTCATCCTTGGAGGGAGGAAAGGAAGCCCCAGAGATTGGGTTTTTACGCCTCGCTCGCACAGCAAGTGTGGGGCTCTGCAGACGCCCGTAAAAGAGGACTGCAAACAGGTCCTCACTTCCCGAGCCAAGAAAGGCCTACTTTTGCGAGCTCTCTCCTGAAGAGCTTACGTGACGGAAGAGCTGTGGGGAGGGAGGCTTGATGTTCCCGGGCAGTGTGGGAAGCCTAGCTGTAAACGTGCAGCCAGCGGCGATGGCCCCTGCAAACTGACTTCCCAGGTAGCACTTCCCAGCACAATGTGACTGTCAGCTTGAAGGCGGCCGAGCAGGCTGTCTTCCTTGGAGGGAAAAAAGGCAGCCCCAATGACTGGGTTTTTAGGCCTCTCTCGCACAGCAAGTGTGGGGCTCTGCAGACGCCAGTACAAGAAGCCTGCAAACATGTCCTCACTTCCCCAGCCAAGAAAGGCCCACTTTCGCGAGCTCTCTCCTGCTGAGCAAACGTGACAGAAGGGCTGTGTGGAGGGAACCTTGATGTTCTGGGCAGTGTGGGAGCCCTAGGCATACACGTGCACCCAGCGGCCATTGCCCGTGAAAACTGACTTCCCAACTAGCACTTCCCTGCCCGATGTGACTTTCAGCCAGAAGGCGGCCGGGTAGGCTCTCTTCCCTGGAGGGAGGAAAGGCAGCCCCTGAGAGAGCGTTTTCATGCCCCCCGCCTGCAGGCATCGTGGGGCTCTTGAGAGGCCCAACCCGTAGTGCTGAGAGCAGGTCCTCATTTCCGAGTCAAGAAAGGCATAGTCTCGCGAGCTCTCTCCTGCTGAGCAAACGTGACGGAAGGGCTGTGTGGAGGGAACCTTGATGTTCTGGGCAGTGTGGGAGCCCTAGGCATACACGTGCACCCAGCGGCCATTGCCCCTGAAAACTGACTTCCCTACTAGCATTTCTCAGGCCAATGTGACTGTCAGCTTGAAGGCGGCCAAGCAGGCTGCCTTCCTTGGAGGGAGGAAAGGCAGCCCCAGAGAGAACGTTTTCATCCCTCCCGCGCGCTGGCAACGTGGGGCTCTTGAGTTGCCCGACCCATAGGGATTCCAGCAGGGCCTCACTTCCCGAGCCAAGAAAGGCCTAGTCTCGCGAGCTCTCTCCTGCAGAACAAACTTGTTGGAAGAGCTGTGTCGAGGGAGCCTTGGTGTTCCCGGGAAGTGTGGGAGGCCTAGCTGTAAACATGCAGCCGGGGCCATGGCCCCTGCAAACTGACTTCCCAGGTAGCACTTCCCAGCCCAATGTGACTGTCAGCTTGAAGGCGGCCGAGCAGGTTGTCTTCCTTGGAGGGAGGAAAGGCAGCCCCAGTGATTGGGTTTTTACGCCTCGCTCGCACAGCAAGTATGGGGCTCTGCAGACGCCCGTAAAAGAGGACTGCAAACAGGTCCTCACTTCCCGAGCCAAGAAAGGCCTACTTTTGCGAGCTCTCTCCTGCAGAGCTTACGTGACGGAAGAGCTGTGGGGAGGGAGGCTTGATGTTCCCGGGCAGTGTGGGAAGCCTAGCTGTAAACGTGCAGCCAGCGGCGATGGCCCCTGCAAACTGACTTCCCAGGTAGCACTTCCCAGCACAATGTGACTGTCAGCTTGAAGGCGGCCGAGCAGGCTGTCTTCCTTGGAGGGAGAAAAGGCAGCCCCAAAGACTGGGTTTTTAGGCCTCTCTCGCACAGCAAGTGTGGTCTCTGCAGACGCCAGTACAAGAAGCCTGCAAACAGGTCCTCACTTCCCCAGCCAAGAAAGGCCCACTTTCGCGAGCTCTCTCCTGCTGAGCAAACGTGACAGAAGGGCTGTGTGGAGGGAACCTTGATGTTCTGGGCAGTGTGGGAGCCCTAGGCATACACGTGCACCCAGCGGCCATTGCCCCTGAAAACTGACTTCCCTACTAGCATTTCTCAGGCCAATGTGACTGTCAGCTTGAAGGCGGCCGAGCAGGATGTCTTCCTTGGAGGGTGGAATGGCAGCCCCAGAGAGAGTGTTTTCATGCCTTCAGCGCGCAGGTAACGTGGGGCTCTTGAGAGGCACGACCCGTAGGGCTGCGAGCAGGGCCTCACTTCCCGAGTCAAGAAAGGCCTAGTCTCGCGAGTTCTCTCCTGCAGAGCAAACGTGACGGAAGAGCTGTGTGGAGGGAGCCTTGATGTTCCCGGGCAGTGTGGGAGGCCTAGCTGTAAACGTGCTGCCAGCGACCATGGTCCCTGAAAACTGACTTCCCAACTAACACTTCCCAGCCCAAGGTGACTGTCAGCTTGAAGGCGGCCGAGCAGACGTTCTTCCTTGGACGGAGAAAAGGCAGCCCCAGAGACTGGGTTTTTAGGCCTCGTTCGCACAGCAAGGGTGGGGCGCTGCAGACGCCAGTACAAGAGGCCTGCAAACAGGTCCTCACTTCCCGAGCCAAGAAAGGCCTAGTATCGCGATCTCTCTCCTGCAGAGCTAACGTGAGGGAAGAGCTGTGTGGAGGGAACCTTGATGTTCTGGGCAGTGTGGGAGCCCTAGGCATACACGTGCACCCAGCGGCCATTGCCCCTGCAAACTGACTTCCCAGGTAGCACTTCCCAGCACAATGGGACTTTCAGCTTGAAGGCGGCAAAGCAAGCGGTGTTCCTTGGAGGGAGGAAAGGCAGAACCAGAGACTGTGTTTTTAGGCCTCCCTCGCACAGCAAGTGTTGGGCTCTGCAGACGCCCCTACAAGAGGACTGCAACCAGGTCCTCACTTCCCGAGCCAAGAAAGGCCTACTTTCGTGAGCTCTTTACTGCAGAGCTAACGTGAGGGAAGAGCTGTGTGGAGGGAACCTTGATGTTCTGGGCAGTGTGGGAGCCCCAGGCATACACGTGCACCCAGCGGCCATTGCCCGTGAAAACTGACTTCCCAACTAGCAATTCCCAGCCCGATGTGACTTTCAGCCAGAAGGAGGACGGGTAGGCTCTCTTCCTTGGAGGGAGTAATGGCATCCCCAGAGAGAGTGTTTTCATGCCTTCAGCGTGCAGGCAACGTGGTGCTCTTGAGAGGCCCGACCCATAGGGCTGTGAGCAGGGCCTCACTTCCCGAGTCAAGAAAGGCCTAGTCTCGCGAGCTCCCTCCTGCAGAGCACACGTGACGGAAGAGCTGTGTGGAGGGAGCCTTGATGTTCCCGGGCAGTGTGGGAGGCCTAGCTGTAAACGTGCTGCCAGCGACCATGGTCCCTGAAAACGGACTTCCCAACTAACACTTCCCAGCCCAAGGTGACTGTCAGCTTGAAGGCGGCCGAGCAGACGGTCTTCCTTGGACGGAGAAAAGGCAGCCCCAGAGACTGGGTTTTTAGGCCTCGTTCGCACAGCAAGTGTGGGGCGCTGCAGACGCCAGTACAAGAGGCCTGCAAACAGGTCCTCACTTCCCGAGCCAAGAAAGGCCTAGTTTCGCGATCTCGCTCCTGCAGAGCTAACGTGAGGGAAGAGCTGTGTGGAGGGAACCTTGATGTTCTGGGCAGTGTGGGAGCCCTAGGCATACACGTGCACCCAGCGGCCATTGCCCCTGCAAACTGACTTCCCAGGTAGCACTTCCCAGCACAATGTGACTTTCAGCTTGAAGGCGGCAAAGCAGGCGGTGTTCCTTGGAGGGAGGAAAGGCAGAACCAGAGACTGTGTTTTTAGGCCTCCCTCGCACAGCAAGTGTTGGGCTCTGCAGACGCCCGTACAAGAGGACTGCAACCAGGTCCTCACTTCCCGAGCCAAGAAAGGCCTACTTTTGCGAGCTCTCTCCTGCAGAGCTTACGTGACGGAAGAGCTGTGGGGAGGGAGGCTTGATGTTCTTGGGCAGTGTGGGAAGCCTAGCTGTAAACGTGCTGCCAGCGACCATGGTCCCTGAAAACGGACTTCCCAACTAACACTTCCCAGCCCAAGGTGACTGTCAGCTTGAAGGCGGCCGAGCAGACGGTCTTCCTTGGACGGAGAAAATGCAGCCCCAGAGACTGGGTTTTTAGGCCTCGTTCGCACAGCAAGTGTGGGGCTCTGCAGACGCCAGTACAAGAGGACTGCAAACAGGTCCTCACTTGCCGAGCCAAGAAAGGCCTACTTTTGCGAGCTCTCTCCTGCTGAGCAAACGTGACAGAAGGGCTGTGTGGAGGGAACCTTGATGTTCTGGGCAGTGTGGGAGCCCTAGGCATACACGTGCACCCAGCGGCCATTGCCCGTGAAAACTGACTTCCCAACTAGCACTTCCCAGCCCGATGCGACTTTCAGCCAGAAGGCGGCCGGGTAGGCTCTCTTCTTTGGAGGGTGGAAAGGCAGCCCCTGAGAGAGCGTTTTCATGCCCCCCTCATGCAGGCATCGTGGGACTCTTGAAAGGCCCGACCCATAGTGCTGAGAGCAGGTCCTCATTTCCGAGTCAAGAAAGGCATAGTCTCGCGAGCTCTCTCCTGCTGAGCAAACGTGACGGAAGGGCTGTGTGGAGGGAACCTTGATGTTCTGGGCAGTGTGGGAGCCCTAGGCATACACGTGCACCCAGCGGCCATTGCCCCTGAAAACTGACTTCCCTACTAGCATTTCTGAGGCCAATGTGACTGTCAGCTAGAAGGCGGCCGAGCAGACTGTCTTACTTGGAGGGAGGAAAGGCAGCCCTAGAGATTGGGTTTTTACGCCTCGCTCGCACAGCAAGTGTGGGGCTCTGCAGACGCCCGTAAAAGAGGCCTGCAAACAGGTCCTCACTTCCTGAGCCAAGAAAGGCCTACTTTTGCGAGCTCTGTCCTGCAGAGCTTACGTGACGGAAGAGCTGTGGGGAGGGAGGCTTGATGTTCCCGGGCAGTGTGGGAAGCCTAGCTGTAAACGTTCAGCCAGCGGCGATGGCCCCTGCAAACTGACTTCCCAGGTAGCACTTCCCAGCACAATGTGACTGTCAGCTTAAAGGCGGCCGAGCAGGCTGTCTTCCTTGGAGGGAGAAAAGGCAGCCCCAAAGACTGGGTTTTTAGGCCTCTCTCGCACAGCAAGTGTGGGGCTCTGCAGACGCCAGTACAAGAAGCCTGCAAACAGGTCCTCACTTCCCCAGCCAAAAAAGGCCCACTTTAGCGAGCTCTCTCCTGCTGAGCAAACGCGACAGAAGGGCTGTGTGGAGGGAACCTTGATGTTCTGGGCAGTGTGGGAGCCCTAGGCATACACGTGCACCCAGCGGCCATTGCCCGTGAAAACTGACTTCCCAACTAGCACTTCCCAGCCCGATGTGACTTTCAGCCAGAAGGCGGCCGGGTAGGCTCTCTTCCTTGGAGGGAGGAAAGGCAGCCCCTGAGAGAGCGTTTTCATGCCCCCCGCATGCAGGCATCGTGGGGCTCTTGAGAGGCCCGACCCATAGTGCTGAGAGCAGGTCCTCATTTCCGAGTCAAGAAAGGCATAGTCTCGCGAGCTCTCTCCTGCTGAGCAAACGTGACGGAAGGGCTGTGTGGAGGGAACCTTGATGTTCTGGGCAGTGTGGGAGCCCTAGGCATACACGTGCACCCAGCGGCCATTGCCCCTGAAAACTGACTTCCCTACTAGCATTTCTCAGGCCAATGTGACTGTCAGCTTGAAGGCGGCCAAGCAGGCTGCCTTCCTTGGAGGGAGGAAAGGCAGCCCCAGAGAGAACGTTTTCATGCCTCCCGCGCGCTGGCAACATGGGGCTCTTGAGTTGCCCGACCCATAGGGATTCCAGCAGGGCCTCACTTCCCGAGCCAAGAAAGGCCTAGTCTCGCGAGCTCTCTCCTGCAGAACAAACTTGTTGGAAGAGCTGTGTGGAGGGAGCCTTGGTGTTCCCGGGAAGTGTGGGAGGCCTAGCTGTAAACATGCAGCCGGGGCCATGGCCCCTGCAAACTGACTTCCCAGGTAACACTTCCCAGCACAATGTGACTGTCAGCTTAAAGGCGGCCGAGCAGCCTGTCTTCCTTGCAGGGAGGAAAGGCAGCCCCAAAGACTAGGTTTTTAGGCCTCGCTCGCACAGCAGGTGTTGGGCTCTGCAGATGCCAGTACAAGAGGCCTGCAAACAGGTCCTCACTTCCCGAGCCAAGAACGGCCTAGTTTCGCGATCTCTCTCCTGCCGAGATAACGTGAGGGAAGAGCTATGTGGAGGGAACCTTGATGTTCTGGGCAGTGTGGGAGCCCTAGGCATACACGTGCACCCAGCGGCCATTGCCCCTGCAAACTGACTTCCCAGGTAGCACTTCCCAGCACAATGTGACTTTCAGCTTGAAGGCGGCAAAGCAGGCGGTGTTCCTTGGAGGGAGGAAAGGCAGACCCACAGACTGTGTTTTTAGGCCTCCCTTGAACAGCAAGTGTTGGGCTCTGCAGACGCCCGAACAAGAGGACTGCAAACAGGTCCTGACTTCCCGAGCCAAGAAAGGCCTAGTTTCGTGAGCTCTTTACTGCAGAGCTAACGTGAGGGAAGAGCTGTGTGGAGGGAACCTTGATGTTCTCGGCAGTGTGGGAGCACTAAGCATACACATGCACCCTGCGGCCATTGCCCCTGAAAACAGTCTTCCCAATTAGCACTTCCAAGCGCGATGTGACTTTCAGCCACAAGGCGGCCTGGTAGGCTCTCTTCCTTGGAGGGAGGAAAGGCAGCCCCAGAGAGAGCGTTTTCATGCCTCTGGCGCGCAGGCAACGTGGGGCTCTTGAGAGGCCCGACCCATAGTGCTGCCAGCAGGTCATCATTTCCCGAGTCAAGAAAGGCCTAGTCTCGCGACCTCTCTCCTGCTGAGCAAGCGTGACGGAAGGGCTGTGTGGAGGGAGCGTTGAAGTTCTGGGCAGTGTGGGAGTCCTAGGCTTACACGTGCACCAAGCGGCCATTGGCCCTGTAAACTGACTTCCGAACTAGCACTTCTCAGATCAATGTGACTGTCAGCTTGAAAGCGGCCGAACAGACTGTCTTACTTGGAGGGAGGAAAGGCAGCCCCAGATACTGTGTTTGTATGCCTCCCTCGCACAGCCAGTGTGGGGCTCGGCAGACGCGAGTAGAAGAGGCTTGCAAACAGGTCCTCACTTCCCGAGCCAGGAAAGGCCTACTTTCGCGAGCTCTCTCCTGCTGAGCAAACGTGACGGAAGGGCTGTGTGGAGGGAGCCTTGATGTTCCCAGGCAGTGTGGGAAGCCTAGCTGTAAACGTGCAGCCAGCGGCGATGGCCCCTGAAAACTGACTTCCCAGGTAGCAATTCCCAGCCCAAGGTGCCTGTCAGCTTGAAGGCGGCCGAGCAGGCTGTCATCCTTGGAGGGAGGAAAGGCAGCCCCAGTGATTGGGTTTTTACGCCTCGCTCGCACAGCAAGTATGGGGCTCTGTAGACGCCCGTAAAAGAGGACTGCAAACAGGTCCTCACTTCCCGAGCCAAGAAAGGCCTACTTTTGCGAGCTCTCTCCTGCAGAGCTTACGTGACGGAAGAGCTGTGGGGAGGGAGGCTTGATGTTCCCGGGCAGTGTGGGAAGCCTAGCTGTAAACGTGCAGCCAGCGGCGATGGCCCCTGCAAACTGACTTCCCAGGTAGCACTTCCCAGCACAATGTGACTGTCAGCTTGAAGGCGGCCGAGCAGGCTGTCTTCCTTGGAGGGAGAAAAGGCAGCCCCAGAGACTGGGTTTTTAGGCCTCTCTCGCACAGCAAGTGTGGGGCTGGGAAGACGCCAGTACAAGAAGCCTGCAAACAGGGCCTCACTTCCCCAGCCAAGAAAGGCCCACTTTCGCGAGCTCTCTCCTGCTGAGCAAACGTGACAGAAGGGCTGTGTGGAGGGAACCTTGATGTTCTGGGCAGTGTGGGAGCCCTAGGCATACACGTGCACCCAGCGGCCATTGCCCCTGAAAACTGACTTCCCTACTAGCATTTCTCAGGCCAATGTGACTGTCAGCTTGAAGGCGGCCAAGCAGGCTGCCTTCCTTGGAGGGAGGAAAGGCAGCCCCAGATATTGTGTTTGTATGCCTCCCTCGCACAGCAAGTGTGGGGCTCGGCAGACGCGAGTACAAGAGGCCTGCAAACAGGTCCTCACTTCCCGAGCCAGGAAAGGCCTACTTTCGCGAGCTCTCTCCTGCTGAGCAAACGTGACGGAAGGGCTGTGTGGAGGGAGCCTTGATGTTCCCGGGCAGTGTGGGAAGCCTAGCTGTAAACGTGCAGCCAGCGGCGATGGCCCCTGAAAACTGACTTCCCAGGTAGCAATTCCCAGCCCAAGGTGACAGTCAGATTGAAGGCGGCCGAGCAGGCTGTCATCCTTGGAGGGAGGAAAGGAAGCCCCAGAGATTGGGTTTTTACGCCTCGCTCGCACAGCAAGTGTGGGGCTCTGCAGACGCCCGTAAAAGAGGACTGCAAACAGGTCCTCACTTCCCGAGCCAAGAAAGGCCTACTTTTGCGAGCTCTCTCCTGAAGAGCTTACGTGACGGAAGAGCTGTGGGGAGGGAGGCTTGATGTTCCCGGGCAGTGTGGGAAGCCTAGCTGTAAACGTGCAGCCAGCGGCGATGGCCCCTGCAAACTGACTTCCCAGGTAGCACTTCCCAGCACAATGTGACTGTCAGCTTGAAGGCGGCCGAGCAGGCTGTCTTCCTTGGAGGGAAAAAAGGCAGCCCCAATGACTGGGTTTTTAGGCCTCTCTCGCACAGCAAGTGTGGGGCTCTGCAGACGCCAGTACAAGAAGCCTGCAAACATGTCCTCACTTCCCCAGCCAAGAAAGGCCCACTTTCGCGAGCTCTCTCCTGCTGAGCAAACGTGACAGAAGGGCTGTGTGGAGGGAACCTTGATGTTCTGGGCAGTGTGGGAGCCCTAGGCATACACGTGCACCCAGCGGCCATTGCCCGTGAAAACTGACTTCCCAACTAGCACTTCCCTGCCCGATGTGACTTTCAGCCAGAAGGCGGCCGGGTAGGCTCTCTTCCCTGGAGGGAGGAAAGGCAGCCCCTGAGAGAGCGTTTTCATGCCCCCCGCCTGCAGGCATCGTGGGGCTCTTGAGAGGCCCAACCCGTAGTGCTGAGAGCAGGTCCTCATTTCCGAGTCAAGAAAGGCATAGTCTCGCGAGCTCTCTCCTGCTGAGCAAACGTGACGGAAGGGCTGTGTGGAGGGAACCTTGATGTTCTGGGCAGTGTGGGAGCCCTAGGCATACACGTGCACCCAGCGGCCATTGCCCCTGAAAACTGACTTCCCTACTAGCATTTCTCAGGCCAATGTGACTGTCAGCTTGAAGGCGGCCAAGCAGGCTGCCTTCCTTGGAGGGAGGAAAGGCAGCCCCAGAGAGAACGTTTTCATCCCTCCCGCGCGCTGGCAACGTGGGGCTCTTGAGTTGCCCGACCCATAGGGATTCCAGCAGGGCCTCACTTCCCGAGCCAAGAAAGGCCTAGTCTCGCGAGCTCTCTCCTGCAGAACAAACTTGTTGGAAGAGCTGTGTCGAGGGAGCCTTGGTGTTCCCGGGAAGTGTGGGAGGCCTAGCTGTAAACATGCAGCCGGGGCCATGGCCCCTGCAAACTGACTTCCCAGGTAGCACTTCCCAGCCCAATGTGACTGTCAGCTTGAAGGCGGCCGAGCAGGTTGTCTTCCTTGGAGGGAGGAAAGGCAGCCCCAGTGATTGGGTTTTTACGCCTCGCTCGCACAGCAAGTATGGGGCTCTGCAGACGCCCGTAAAAGAGGACTGCAAACAGGTCCTCACTTCCCGAGCCAAGAAAGGCCTACTTTTGCGAGCTCTCTCCTGCAGAGCTTACGTGACGGAAGAGCTGTGGGGAGGGAGGCTTGATGTTCCCGGGCAGTGTGGGAAGCCTAGCTGTAAACGTGCAGCCAGCGGCGATGGCCCCTGCAAACTGACTTCCCAGGTAGCACTTCCCAGCACAATGTGACTGTCAGCTTGAAGGCGGCCGAGCAGGCTGTCTTCCTTGGAGGGAGAAAAGGCAGCCCCAAAGACTGGGTTTTTAGGCCTCTCTCGCACAGCAAGTGTGGTCTCTGCAGACGCCAGTACAAGAAGCCTGCAAACAGGTCCTCACTTCCCCAGCCAAGAAAGGCCCACTTTCGCGAGCTCTCTCCTGCTGAGCAAACGTGACAGAAGGGCTGTGTGGAGGGAACCTTGATGTTCTGGGCAGTGTGGGAGCCCTAGGCATACACGTGCACCCAGCGGCCATTGCCCCTGAAAACTGACTTCCCTACTAGCATTTCTCAGGCCAATGTGACTGTCAGCTTGAAGGCGGCCGAGCAGGATGTCTTCCTTGGAGGGTGGAATGGCAGCCCCAGAGAGAGTGTTTTCATGCCTTCAGCGCGCAGGTAACGTGGGGCTCTTGAGAGGCACGACCCGTAGGGCTGCGAGCAGGGCCTCACTTCCCGAGTCAAGAAAGGCCTAGTCTCGCGAGTTCTCTCCTGCAGAGCAAACGTGACGGAAGAGCTGTGTGGAGGGAGCCTTGATGTTCCCGGGCAGTGTGGGAGGCCTAGCTGTAAACGTGCTGCCAGCGACCATGGTCCCTGAAAACTGACTTCCCAACTAACACTTCCCAGCCCAAGGTGACTGTCAGCTTGAAGGCGGCCGAGCAGACGTTCTTCCTTGGACGGAGAAAAGGCAGCCCCAGAGACTGGGTTTTTAGGCCTCGTTCGCACAGCAAGGGTGGGGCGCTGCAGACGCCAGTACAAGAGGCCTGCAAACAGGTCCTCACTTCCCGAGCCAAGAAAGGCCTAGTATCGCGATCTCTCTCCTGCAGAGCTAACGTGAGGGAAGAGCTGTGTGGAGGGAACCTTGATGTTCTGGGCAGTGTGGGAGCCCTAGGCATACACGTGCACCCAGCGGCCATTGCCCCTGCAAACTGACTTCCCAGGTAGCACTTCCCAGCACAATGGGACTTTCAGCTTGAAGGCGGCAAAGCAGGCGGTGTTCCTTGGAGGGAGGAAAGGCAGAACCAGAGACTGTGTTTTTAGGCCTCCCTCGCACAGCAAGTGTTGGGCTCTGCAGACGCCCGTACAAGAGGACTGCAACCAGGTCCTCACTTCCCGAGCCAAGAAAGGCCTACTTTTGCGAGCTCTCTCCTGCAGAGCTTACGTGACGGAAGAGCTGTGGGGAGGGAGGCTTGATGTTCTTGGGCAGTGTGGGAAGCCTAGCTGTAAACGTGCTGCCAGCGACCATGGTCCCTGAAAACGGACTTCCCAACTAACACTTCCCAGCCCAAGGTGACTGTCAGCTTGAAGGCGGCCGAGCAGACGGTCTTCCTTGGACGGAGAAAATGCAGCCCCAGAGACTGGGTTTTTAGGCCTCGTTCGCACAGCAAGTGTGGGGCTCTGCAGACGCCAGTACAAGAGGACTGCAAACAGGGCCTCACTTCCCGAGCCAAGAAAGGCCTACTTTTGCGAGCTCTCTCCTGCTGAGCAAACGTGACAGAAGGGCTGTGTGGAGGGAACCTTGATGTTCTGGGCAGTGTGGGAGCCCTAGGCATACACGTGCACCCAGCGGCCATTGCCCGTGAAAACTGACTTCCCAACTAGCACTTCCCAGCCCGATGCGACTTTCAGCCAGAAGGCGGCCGGGTAGGCTCTCTTCTTTGGAGGGTGGAAAGGCAGCCCCTGAGAGAGCGTTTTCATGCCCCCCTCATGCAGGCATCGTGGGACTCTTGAAAGGCCCGACCCATAGTGCTGAGAGCAGGTCCTCATTTCCGAGTCAAGAAAGGCATAGTCTCGCGAGCTCTCTCCTGCTGAGCAAACGTGACGGAAGGGCTGTGTGGAGGGAACCTTGATGTTCTGGGCAGTGTGGGAGCCCTAGGCATACACGTGCACCCAGCGGCCATTGCCCCTGAAAACTGACTTCCCTACTAGCATTTCTGAGGCCAATGTGACTGTCAGCTAGAAGGCGGCCGAGCAGACTGTCTTACTTGGAGGGAGGAAAGGCAGCCCTAGAGATTGGGTTTTTACGCCTCGCTCGCACAGCAAGTGTGGGGCTCTGCAGACGCCCGTAAAAGAGGCCTGCAAACAGGTCCTCACTTCCCGAGCCAAGAAAGGCCTACTTTTGCGAGCTCTGTCCTGCAGAGCTTACGTGACGGAAGAGCTGTGGGGAGGGAGGCTTGATGTTCCCGGGCAGTGTGGGAAGCCTAGCTGTAAACGTTCAGCCAGCGGCGATGGCCCCTGCAAACTGACTTCCCAGGTAGCACTTCCCAGCACAATGTGACTGTCAGCTTAAAGGCGGCCGAGCAGGCTGTCTTCCTTGGAGGGAGAAAAGGCAGCCCCAAAGACTGGGTTTTTAGGCCTCTCTCGCACAGCAAGTGTGGGGCTCTGCAGACGCCAGTACAAGAAGCCTGCAAACAGGTCCTCACTTCCCCAGCCAAAAAAGGCCCACTTTAGCGAGCTCTCTCCTGCTGAGCAAACGCGACAGAAGGGCTGTGTGGAGGGAACCTTGATGTTCTGGGCAGTGTGGGAGCCCTAGGCATACACGTGCACCCAGCGGCCATTGCCCGTGAAAACTGACTTCCCAACTAGCACTTCCCAGCCCGATGTGACTTTCAGCCAGAAGGCGGCCGGGTAGGCTCTCTTCCTTGGAGGGAGGAAAGGCAGCCCCTGAGAGAGCGTTTTCATGCCCCCCGCATGCAGGCATCGTGGGGCTCTTGAGAGGCCCGACCCATAGTGCTGAGAGCAGGTCCTCATTTCCGAGTCAAGAAAGGCATAGTCTCGCGAGCTCTCTCCTGCTGAGCAAACGTGACGGAAGGGCTGTGTGGAGGGAACCTTGATGTTCTGGGCAGTGTGGGAGCCCTAGGCATACACGTGCACCGAGCGGCCATTGCCCCTGAAAACTGACTTCCCTACTAGCATTTCTCAGGGCAATGTGACTGTCAGCTTGAAGGCGGCCAAGCAGGCTGCCTTCCTTGGAGGGAGGAAAGGCAGCCCCAGAGAGAACGTTTTCATGCCTCCCGCGCGCTGGCAACATGGGGCTCTTGAGTTGCCCGACCCATAGGGATTCCAGCAGGGCCTCACTTCCCGAGCCAAGAAAGGCCTAGTCTCGCGAGCTCTCTCCTGCAGAACAAACTTGTTGGAAGAGCTGTGTGGAGGGAGCCTTGGTGTTCCCGGGAAGTGTGGGAGGCCTAGCTGTAAACATGCAGCCGGGGCCATGGCCCCTGCAAACTGACTTCCCAGGTAACACTTCCCAGCACAATGTGACTGTCAGCTTAAAGGCGGCCGAGCAGCCTGTCTTCCTTGCAGGGAGGAAAGGCAGCCCCAAAGACTAGGTTTTTAGGCCTCGCTCGCACAGCAGGTGTTGGGCTCTGCAGATGCCAGTACAAGAGGCCTGCAAACAGGTCCTCACTTCCCGAGCCAAGAACGGCCTAGTTTCGCGATCTCTCTCCTGCCGAGATAACGTGAGGGAAGAGCTATGTGGAGGGAACCTTGATGTTCTGGGCAGTGTGGGAGCCCTAGGCATACACGTGCACCCAGCGGCCATTGCCCCTGCAAACTGACTTCCCAGGTAGCACTTCCCAGCACAATGTGACTTTCAGCTTGAAGGCGGCAAAGCAGGCGGTGTTCCTTGGAGGGAGGAAAGGCAGACCCACAGACTGTGTTTTTAGGCCTCCCTTGAACAGCAAGTGTTGGGCTCTGCAGACGCCCGAACAAGAGGACTGCAAACAGGTCCTGACTTCCCGAGCCAAGAAAGGCCTAGTTTCGTGAGCTCTTTACTGCAGAGCTAACGTGAGGGAAGAGCTGTGTGGAGGGAACCTTGATGTTCTCGGCAGTGTGGGAGCACTAAGCATACACATGCACCCTGCGGCCATTGCCCCTGAAAACAGTCTTCCCAATTAGCACTTCCAAGCGCGATGTGACTTTCAGCCACAAGGCGGCCTGGTAGGCTCTCTTCCTTGGAGGGAGGAAAGGCAGCCCCAGAGAGAGCGTTTTCATGCCTCTGGCGCGCAGGCAACGTGGGGCTCTTGAGAGGCCCGACCCATAGTGCTGCCAGCAGGTCATCATTTCCCGAGTCAAGAAAGGCCTAGTCTCGCGACCTCTCTCCTGCTGAGCAAGCGTGACGGAAGGGCTGTGTGGAGGGAGCGTTGAAGTTCTGGGCAGTGTGGGAGTCCTAGGCTTACACGTGCACCAAGCGGCCATTGGCCCTGTAAACTGACTTCCGAACTAGCACTTCTCAGATCAATGTGACTGTCAGCTTGAAAGCGGCCGAACAGACTGTCTTACTTGGAGGGAGGAAAGGCAGCCCCAGATACTGTGTTTGTATGCCTCCCTCGCACAGCCAGTGTGGGGCTCGGCAGACGCGAGTAGAAGAGGCTTGCAAACAGGTCCTCACTTCCCGAGCCAGGAAAGGCCTACTTTCGCGAGCTCTCTCCTGCTGAGCAAACGTGACGGAAGGGCTGTGTGGAGGGAGCCTTGATGTTCCCAGGCAGTGTGGGAAGCCTAGCTGTAAACGTGCAGCCAGCGGCGATGGCCCCTGAAAACTGACTTCCCAGGTAGCAATTCCCAGCCCAAGGTGCCTGTCAGCTTGAAGGCGGCCGAGCAGGCTGTCATCCTTGGAGGGAGGAAAGGCAGCCCCAGTGATTGGGTTTTTACGCCTCGCTCGCACAGCAAGTATGGGGCTCTGTAGACGCCCGTAAAAGAGGACTGCAAACAGGTCCTCACTTCCCGAGCCAAGAAAGGCCTACTTTTGCGAGCTCTCTCCTGCAGAGCTTACGTGACGGAAGAGCTGTGGGGAGGGAGGCTTGATGTTCCCGGGCAGTGTGGGAAGCCTAGCTGTAAACGTGCAGCCAGCGGCGATGGCCCCTGCAAACTGACTTCCCAGGTAGCACTTCCCAGCACAATGTGACTGTCAGCTTGAAGGCGGCCGAGCAGGCTGTCTTCCTTGGAGGGAGAAAAGGCAGCCCCAGAGACTGGGTTTTTAGGCCTCTCTCGCACAGCAAGTGTGGGGCTGGGAAGACGCCAGTACAAGAAGCCTGCAAACAGGGCCTCACTTCCCCAGCCAAGAAAGGCCCACTTTCGCGAGCTCTCTCCTGCTGAGCAAACGTGACAGAAGGGCTGTGTGGAGGGAACCTTGATGTTCTGGGCAGTGTGGGAGCCCTAGGCATACACGTGCACCCAGCGGCCATTGCCCCTGAAAACTGACTTCCCTACTAGCATTTCTCAGGCCAATGTGACTGTCAGCTTGAAGGCGGCCAAGCAGGCTGCCTTCCTTGGAGGGAGGAAAGGCAGCCCCAGATATTGTGTTTGTATGCCTCCCTCGCACAGCAAGTGTGGGGCTCGGCAGACGCGAGTACAAGAGGCCTGCAAACAGGTCCTCACTTCCCGAGCCAGGAAAGGCCTACTTTCGCGAGCTCTCTCCTGCTGAGCAAACGTGACGGAAGGGCTGTGTGGAGGGAGCCTTGATGTTCCCGGGCAGTGTGGGAAGCCTAGCTGTAAACGTGCAGCCAGCGGCGATGGCCCCTGAAAACTGACTTCCCAGGTAGCAATTCCCAGCCCAAGGTGACAGTCAGATTGAAGGCGGCCGAGCAGGCTGTCATCCTTGGAGGGAGGAAAGGAAGCCCCAGAGATTGGGTTTTTACGCCTCGCTCGCACAGCAAGTGTGGGGCTCTGCAGACGCCCGTAAAAGAGGACTGCAAACAGGTCCTCACTTCCCGAGCCAAGAAAGGCCTACTTTTGCGAGCTCTCTCCTGAAGAGCTTACGTGACGGAAGAGCTGTGGGGAGGGAGGCTTGATGTTCCCGGGCAGTGTGGGAAGCCTAGCTGTAAACGTGCAGCCAGCGGCGATGGCCCCTGCAAACTGACTTCCCAGGTAGCACTTCCCAGCACAATGTGACTGTCAGCTTGAAGGCGGCCGAGCAGGCTGTCTTCCTTGGAGGGAAAAAAGGCAGCCCCAATGACTGGGTTTTTAGGCCTCTCTCGCACAGCAAGTGTGGGGCTCTGCAGACGCCAGTACAAGAAGCCTGCAAACATGTCCTCACTTCCCCAGCCAAGAAAGGCCCACTTTCGCGAGCTCTCTCCTGCTGAGCAAACGTGACAGAAGGGCTGTGTGGAGGGAACCTTGATGTTCTGGGCAGTGTGGGAGCCCTAGGCATACACGTGCACCCAGCGGCCATTGCCCGTGAAAACTGACTTCCCAACTAGCACTTCCCTGCCCGATGTGACTTTCAGCCAGAAGGCGGCCGGGTAGGCTCTCTTCCCTGGAGGGAGGAAAGGCAGCCCCTGAGAGAGCGTTTTCATGCCCCCCGCCTGCAGGCATCGTGGGGCTCTTGAGAGGCCCAACCCGTAGTGCTGAGAGCAGGTCCTCATTTCCGAGTCAAGAAAGGCATAGTCTCGCGAGCTCTCTCCTGCTGAGCAAACGTGACGGAAGGGCTGTGTGGAGGGAACCTTGATGTTCTGGGCAGTGTGGGAGCCCTAGGCATACACGTGCACCCAGCGGCCATTGCCCCTGAAAACTGACTTCCCTACTAGCATTTCTCAGGCCAATGTGACTGTCAGCTTGAAGGCGGCCAAGCAGGCTGCCTTCCTTGGAGGGAGGAAAGGCAGCCCCAGAGAGAACGTTTTCATCCCTCCCGCGCGCTGGCAACGTGGGGCTCTTGAGTTGCCCGACCCATAGGGATTCCAGCAGGGCCTCACTTCCCGAGCCAAGAAAGGCCTAGTCTCGCGAGCTCTCTCCTGCAGAACAAACTTGTTGGAAGAGCTGTGTCGAGGGAGCCTTGGTGTTCCCGGGAAGTGTGGGAGGCCTAGCTGTAAACATGCAGCCGGGGCCATGGCCCCTGCAAACTGACTTCCCAGGTAGCACTTCCCAGCCCAATGTGACTGTCAGCTTGAAGGCGGCCGAGCAGGTTGTCTTCCTTGGAGGGAGGAAAGGCAGCCCCAGTGATTGGGTTTTTACGCCTCGCTCGCACAGCAAGTATGGGGCTCTGCAGACGCCCGTAAAAGAGGACTGCAAACAGGTCCTCACTTCCCGAGCCAAGAAAGGCCTACTTTTGCGAGCTCTCTCCTGCAGAGCTTACGTGACGGAAGAGCTGTGGGGAGGGAGGCTTGATGTTCCCGGGCAGTGTGGGAAGCCTAGCTGTAAACGTGCAGCCAGCGGCGATGGCCCCTGCAAACTGACTTCCCAGGTAGCACTTCCCAGCACAATGTGACTGTCAGCTTGAAGGCGGCCGAGCAGGCTGTCTTCCTTGGAGGGAGAAAAGGCAGCCCCAAAGACTGGGTTTTTAGGCCTCTCTCGCACAGCAAGTGTGGTCTCTGCAGACGCCAGTACAAGAAGCCTGCAAACAGGTCCTCACTTCCCCAGCCAAGAAAGGCCCACTTTCGCGAGCTCTCTCCTGCTGAGCAAACGTGACAGAAGGGCTGTGTGGAGGGAACCTTGATGTTCTGGGCAGTGTGGGAGCCCTAGGCATACACGTGCACCCAGCGGCCATTGCCCCTGAAAACTGACTTCCCTACTAGCATTTCTCAGGCCAATGTGACTGTCAGCTTGAAGGCGGCCGAGCAGGATGTCTTCCTTGGAGGGTGGAATGGCAGCCCCAGAGAGAGTGTTTTCATGCCTTCAGCGCGCAGGTAACGTGGGGCTCTTGAGAGGCACGACCCGTAGGGCTGCGAGCAGGGCCTCACTTCCCGAGTCAAGAAAGGCCTAGTCTCGCGAGTTCTCTCCTGCAGAGCAAACGTGACGGAAGAGCTGTGTGGAGGGAGCCTTGATGTTCCCGGGCAGTGTGGGAGGCCTAGCTGTAAACGTGCTGCCAGCGACCATGGTCCCTGAAAACTGACTTCCCAACTAACACTTCCCAGCCCAAGGTGACTGTCAGCTTGAAGGCGGCCGAGCAGACGTTCTTCCTTGGACGGAGAAAAGGCAGCCCCAGAGACTGGGTTTTTAGGCCTCGTTCGCACAGCAAGGGTGGGGCGCTGCAGACGCCAGTACAAGAGGCCTGCAAACAGGTCCTCACTTCCCGAGCCAAGAAAGGCCTAGTATCGCGATCTCTCTCCTGCAGAGCTAACGTGAGGGAAGAGCTGTGTGGAGGGAACCTTGATGTTCTGGGCAGTGTGGGAGCCCTAGGCATACACGTGCACCCAGCGGCCATTGCCCCTGCAAACTGACTTCCCAGGTAGCACTTCCCAGCACAATGGGACTTTCAGCTTGAAGGCGGCAAAGCAAGCGGTGTTCCTTGGAGGGAGGAAAGGCAGAACCAGAGACTGTGTTTTTAGGCCTCCCTCGCACAGCAAGTGTTGGGCTCTGCAGACGCCCCTACAAGAGGACTGCAACCAGGTCCTCACTTCCCGAGCCAAGAAAGGCCTACTTTCGTGAGCTCTTTACTGCAGAGCTAACGTGAGGGAAGAGCTGTGTGGAGGGAACCTTGATGTTCTGGGCAGTGTGGGAGCCCCAGGCATACACGTGCACCCAGCGGCCATTGCCCGTGAAAACTGACTTCCCAACTAGCAATTCCCAGCCCGATGTGACTTTCAGCCAGAAGGAGGACGGGTAGGCTCTCTTCCTTGGAGGGAGTAATGGCATCCCCAGAGAGAGTGTTTTCATGCCTTCAGCGTGCAGGCAACGTGGTGCTCTTGAGAGGCCCGACCCATAGGGCTGTGAGCAGGGCCTCACTTCCCGAGTCAAGAAAGGCCTAGTCTCGCGAGCTCCCTCCTGCAGAGCACACGTGACGGAAGAGCTGTGTGGAGGGAGCCTTGATGTTCCCGGGCAGTGTGGGAGGCCTAGCTGTAAACGTGCTGCCAGCGACCATGGTCCCTGAAAACGGACTTCCCAACTAACACTTCCCAGCCCAAGGTGACTGTCAGCTTGAAGGCGGCCGAGCAGACGGTCTTCCTTGGACGGAGAAAAGGCAGCCCCAGAGACTGGGTTTTTAGGCCTCGTTCGCACAGCAAGTGTGGGGCGCTGCAGACGCCAGTACAAGAGGCCTGCAAACAGGTCCTCACTTCCCGAGCCAAGAAAGGCCTAGTTTCGCGATCTCGCTCCTGCAGAGCTAACGTGAGGGAAGAGCTGTGTGGAGGGAACCTTGATGTTCTGGGCAGTGTGGGAGCCCTAGGCATACACGTGCACCCAGCGGCCATTGCCCCTGCAAACTGACTTCCCAGGTAGCACTTCCCAGCACAATGTGACTTTCAGCTTGAAGGCGGCAAAGCAGGCGGTGTTCCTTGGAGGGAGGAAAGGCAGAACCAGAGACTGTGTTTTTAGGCCTCCCTCGCACAGCAAGTGTTGGGCTCTGCAGACGCCCGTACAAGAGGACTGCAACCAGGTCCTCACTTCCCGAGCCAAGAAAGGCCTACTTTTGCGAGCTCTCTCCTGCAGAGCTTACGTGACGGAAGAGCTGTGGGGAGGGAGGCTTGATGTTCTTGGGCAGTGTGGGAAGCCTAGCTGTAAACGTGCTGCCAGCGACCATGGTCCCTGAAAACGGACTTCCCAACTAACACTTCCCAGCCCAAGGTGACTGTCAGCTTGAAGGCGGCCGAGCAGACGGTCTTCCTTGGACGGAGAAAATGCAGCCCCAGAGACTGGGTTTTTAGGCCTCGTTCGCACAGCAAGTGTGGGGCTCTGCAGACGCCAGTACAAGAGGACTGCAAACAGGGCCTCACTTGCCGAGCCAAGAAAGGCCTACTTTTGCGAGCTCTCTCCTGCTGAGCAAACGTGACAGAAGGGCTGTGTGGAGGGAACCTTGATGTTCTGGGCAGTGTGGGAGCCCTAGGCATACACGTGCACCCAGCGGCCATTGCCCGTGAAAACTGACTTCCCAACTAGCACTTCCCAGCCCGATGCGACTTTCAGCCAGAAGGCGGCCGGGTAGGCTCTCTTCTTTGGAGGGTGGAAAGGCAGCCCCTGAGAGAGCGTTTTCATGCCCCCCTCATGCAGGCATCGTGGGACTCTTGAAAGGCCCGACCCATAGTGCTGAGAGCAGGTCCTCATTTCCGAGTCAAGAAAGGCATAGTCTCGCGAGCTCTCTCCTGCTGAGCAAACGTGACGGAAGGGCTGTGTGGAGGGAACCTTGATGTTCTGGGCAGTGTGGGAGCCCTAGGCATACACGTGCACCCAGCGGCCATTGCCCCTGAAAACTGACTTCCCTACTAGCATTTCTGAGGCCAATGTGACTGTCAGCTAGAAGGCGGCCGAGCAGACTGTCTTACTTGGAGGGAGGAAAGGCAGCCCTAGAGATTGGGTTTTTACGCCTCGCTCGCACAGCAAGTGTGGGGCTCTGCAGACGCCCGTAAAAGAGGCCTGCAAACAGGTCCTCACTTCCCGAGCCAAGAAAGGCCTACTTTTGCGAGCTCTGTCCTGCAGAGCTTACGTGACGGAAGAGCTGTGGGGAGGGAGGCTTGATGTTCCCGGGCAGTGTGGGAAGCCTAGCTGTAAACGTTCAGCCAGCGGCGATGGCCCCTGCAAACTGACTTCCCAGGTAGCACTTCCCAGCACAATGTGACTGTCAGCTTAAAGGCGGCCGAGCAGGCTGTCTTCCTTGGAGGGAGAAAAGGCAGCCCCAAAGACTGGGTTTTTAGGCCTCTCTCGCACAGCAAGTGTGGGGCTCTGCAGACGCCAGTACAAGAAGCCTGCAAACAGGTCCTCACTTCCCCAGCCAAAAAAGGCCCACTTTAGCGAGCTCTCTCCTGCTGAGCAAACGCGACAGAAGGGCTGTGTGGAGGGAACCTTGATGTTCTGGGCAGTGTGGGAGCCCTAGGCATACACGTGCACCCAGCGGCCATTGCCCGTGAAAACTGACTTCCCAACTAGCACTTCCCAGCCCGATGTGACTTTCAGCCAGAAGGCGGCCGGGTAGGCTCTCTTCCTTGGAGGGAGGAAAGGCAGCCCCTGAGAGAGCGTTTTCATGCCCCCCGCATGCAGGCATCGTGGGGCTCTTGAGAGGCCCGACCCATAGTGCTGAGAGCAGGTCCTCATTTCCGAGTCAAGAAAGGCATAGTCTCGCGAGCTCTCTCCTGCTGAGCAAACGTGACGGAAGGGCTGTGTGGAGGGAACCTTGATGTTCTGGGCAGTGTGGGAGCCCTAGGCATACACGTGCACCCAGCGGCCATTGCCCCTGAAAACTGACTTCCCTACTAGCATTTCTCAGGGCAATGTGACTGTCAGCTTGAAGGCGGCCAAGCAGGCTGCCTTCCTTGGAGGGAGGAAAGGCAGCCCCAGAGAGAACGTTTTCATGCCTCCCGCGCGCTGGCAACATGGGGCTCTTGAGTTGCCCGACCCATAGGGATTCCAGCAGGGCCTCACTTCCCGAGCCAAGAAAGGCCTAGTCTCGCGAGCTCTCTCCTGCAGAACAAACTTGTTGGAAGAGCTGTGTGGAGGGAGCCTTGGTGTTCCCGGGAAGTGTGGGAGGCCTAGCTGTAAACATGCAGCCGGGGCCATGGCCCCTGCAAACTGACTTCCCAGGTAACACTTCCCAGCACAATGTGACTGTCAGCTTAAAGGCGGCCGAGCAGCCTGTCTTCCTTGCAGGGAGGAAAGGCAGCCCCAAAGACTAGGTTTTTAGGCCTCGCTCGCACAGCAGGTGTTGGGCTCTGCAGATGCCAGTACAAGAGGCCTGCAAACAGGTCCTCACTTCCCGAGCCAAGAACGGCCTAGTTTCGCGATCTCTCTCCTGCCGAGATAACGTGAGGGAAGAGCTATGTGGAGGGAACCTTGATGTTCTGGGCAGTGTGGGAGCCCTAGGCATACACGTGCACCCAGCGGCCATTGCCCCTGCAAACTGACTTCCCAGGTAGCACTTCCCAGCACAATGTGACTTTCAGCTTGAAGGCGGCAAAGCAGGCGGTGTTCCTTGGAGGGAGGAAAGGCAGACCCACAGACTGTGTTTTTAGGCCTCCCTTGAACAGCAAGTGTTGGGCTCTGCAGACGCCCGAACAAGAGGACTGCAAACAGGTCCTGACTTCCCGAGCCAAGAAAGGCCTAGTTTCGTGAGCTCTTTACTGCAGAGCTAACGTGAGGGAAGAGCTGTGTGGAGGGAACCTTGATGTTCTCGGCAGTGTGGGAGCACTAAGCATACACATGCACCCTGCGGCCATTGCCCCTGAAAACAGTCTTCCCAATTAGCACTTCCAAGCGCGATGTGACTTTCAGCCACAAGGCGGCCTGGTAGGCTCTCTTCCTTGGAGGGAGGAAAGGCAGCCCCAGAGAGAGCGTTTTCATGCCTCTGGCGCGCAGGCAACGTGGGGCTCTTGAGAGGCCCGACCCATAGTGCTGCCAGCAGGTCATCATTTCCCGAGTCAAGAAAGGCCTAGTCTCGCGACCTCTCTCCTGCTGAGCAAGCGTGACGGAAGGGCTGTGTGGAGGGAGCGTTGAAGTTCTGGGCAGTGTGGGAGTCCTAGGCTTACACGTGCACCAAGCGGCCATTGGCCCTGTAAACTGACTTCCGAACTAGCACTTCTCAGATCAATGTGACTGTCAGCTTGAAAGCGGCCGAACAGACTGTCTTACTTGGAGGGAGGAAAGGCAGCCCCAGATACTGTGTTTGTATGCCTCCCTCGCACAGCCAGTGTGGGGCTCGGCAGACGCGAGTAGAAGAGGCTTGCAAACAGGTCCTCACTTCCCGAGCCAGGAAAGGCCTACTTTCGCGAGCTCTCTCCTGCTGAGCAAACGTGACGGAAGGGCTGTGTGGAGGGAGCCTTGATGTTCCCAGGCAGTGTGGGAAGCCTAGCTGTAAACGTGCAGCCAGCGGCGATGGCCCCTGAAAACTGACTTCCCAGGTAGCAATTCCCAGCCCAAGGTGCCTGTCAGCTTGAAGGCGGCCGAGCAGGCTGTCATCCTTGGAGGGAGGAAAGGCAGCCCCAGTGATTGGGTTTTTACGCCTCGCTCGCACAGCAAGTATGGGGCTCTGTAGACGCCCGTAAAAGAGGACTGCAAACAGGTCCTCACTTCCCGAGCCAAGAAAGGCCTACTTTTGCGAGCTCTCTCCTGCAGAGCTTACGTGACGGAAGAGCTGTGGGGAGGGAGGCTTGATGTTCCCGGGCAGTGTGGGAAGCCTAGCTGTAAACGTGCAGCCAGCGGCGATGGCCCCTGCAAACTGACTTCCCAGGTAGCACTTCCCAGCACAATGTGACTGTCAGCTTGAAGGCGGCCGAGCAGGCTGTCTTCCTTGGAGGGAGAAAAGGCAGCCCCAGAGACTGGGTTTTTAGGCCTCTCTCGCACAGCAAGTGTGGGGCTGGGAAGACGCCAGTACAAGAAGCCTGCAAACAGGGCCTCACTTCCCCAGCCAAGAAAGGCCCACTTTCGCGAGCTCTCTCCTGCTGAGCAAACGTGACAGAAGGGCTGTGTGGAGGGAACCTTGATGTTCTGGGCAGTGTGGGAGCCCTAGGCATACACGTGCACCCAGCGGCCATTGCCCCTGAAAACTGACTTCCCTACTAGCATTTCTCAGGCCAATGTGACTGTCAGCTTGAAGGCGGCCAAGCAGGCTGCCTTCCTTGGAGGGAGGAAAGGCAGCCCCAGATATTGTGTTTGTATGCCTCCCTCGCACAGCAAGTGTGGGGCTCGGCAGACGCGAGTACAAGAGGCCTGCAAACAGGTCCTCACTTCCCGAGCCAGGAAAGGCCTACTTTCGCGAGCTCTCTCCTGCTGAGCAAACGTGACGGAAGGGCTGTGTGGAGGGAGCCTTGATGTTCCCGGGCAGTGTGGGAAGCCTAGCTGTAAACGTGCAGCCAGCGGCGATGGCCCCTGAAAACTGACTTCCCAGGTAGCAATTCCCAGCCCAAGGTGACAGTCAGATTGAAGGCGGCCGAGCAGGCTGTCATCCTTGGAGGGAGGAAAGGAAGCCCCAGAGATTGGGTTTTTACGCCTCGCTCGCACAGCAAGTGTGGGGCTCTGCAGACGCCCGTAAAAGAGGACTGCAAACAGGTCCTCACTTCCCGAGCCAAGAAAGGCCTACTTTTGCGAGCTCTCTCCTGAAGAGCTTACGTGACGGAAGAGCTGTGGGGAGGGAGGCTTGATGTTCCCGGGCAGTGTGGGAAGCCTAGCTGTAAACGTGCAGCCAGCGGCGATGGCCCCTGCAAACTGACTTCCCAGGTAGCACTTCCCAGCACAATGTGACTGTCAGCTTGAAGGCGGCCGAGCAGGCTGTCTTCCTTGGAGGGAAAAAAGGCAGCCCCAATGACTGGGTTTTTAGGCCTCTCTCGCACAGCAAGTGTGGGGCTCTGCAGACGCCAGTACAAGAAGCCTGCAAACATGTCCTCACTTCCCCAGCCAAGAAAGGCCCACTTTCGCGAGCTCTCTCCTGCTGAGCAAACGTGACAGAAGGGCTGTGTGGAGGGAACCTTGATGTTCTGGGCAGTGTGGGAGCCCTAGGCATACACGTGCACCCAGCGGCCATTGCCCGTGAAAACTGACTTCCCAACTAGCACTTCCCTGCCCGATGTGACTTTCAGCCAGAAGGCGGCCGGGTAGGCTCTCTTCCCTGGAGGGAGGAAAGGCAGCCCCTGAGAGAGCGTTTTCATGCCCCCCGCCTGCAGGCATCGTGGGGCTCTTGAGAGGCCCAACCCGTAGTGCTGAGAGCAGGTCCTCATTTCCGAGTCAAGAAAGGCATAGTCTCGCGAGCTCTCTCCTGCTGAGCAAACGTGACGGAAGGGCTGTGTGGAGGGAACCTTGATGTTCTGGGCAGTGTGGGAGCCCTAGGCATACACGTGCACCCAGCGGCCATTGCCCCTGAAAACTGACTTCCCTACTAGCATTTCTCAGGCCAATGTGACTGTCAGCTTGAAGGCGGCCAAGCAGGCTGCCTTCCTTGGAGGGAGGAAAGGCAGCCCCAGAGAGAACGTTTTCATCCCTCCCGCGCGCTGGCAACGTGGGGCTCTTGAGTTGCCCGACCCATAGGGATTCCAGCAGGGCCTCACTTCCCGAGCCAAGAAAGGCCTAGTCTCGCGAGCTCTCTCCTGCAGAACAAACTTGTTGGAAGAGCTGTGTCGAGGGAGCCTTGGTGTTCCCGGGAAGTGTGGGAGGCCTAGCTGTAAACATGCAGCCGGGGCCATGGCCCCTGCAAACTGACTTCCCAGGTAGCACTTCCCAGCCCAATGTGACTGTCAGCTTGAAGGCGGCCGAGCAGGTTGTCTTCCTTGGAGGGAGGAAAGGCAGCCCCAGTGATTGGGTTTTTACGCCTCGCTCGCACAGCAAGTATGGGGCTCTGCAGACGCCCGTAAAAGAGGACTGCAAACAGGTCCTCACTTCCCGAGCCAAGAAAGGCCTACTTTTGCGAGCTCTCTCCTGCAGAGCTTACGTGACGGAAGAGCTGTGGGGAGGGAGGCTTGATGTTCCCGGGCAGTGTGGGAAGCCTAGCTGTAAACGTGCAGCCAGCGGCGATGGCCCCTGCAAACTGACTTCCCAGGTAGCACTTCCCAGCACAATGTGACTGTCAGCTTGAAGGCGGCCGAGCAGGCTGTCTTCCTTGGAGGGAGAAAAGGCAGCCCCAAAGACTGGGTTTTTAGGCCTCTCTCGCACAGCAAGTGTGGTCTCTGCAGACGCCAGTACAAGAAGCCTGCAAACAGGTCCTCACTTCCCCAGCCAAGAAAGGCCCACTTTCGCGAGCTCTCTCCTGCTGAGCAAACGTGACAGAAGGGCTGTGTGGAGGGAACCTTGATGTTCTGGGCAGTGTGGGAGCCCTAGGCATACACGTGCACCCAGCGGCCATTGCCCCTGAAAACTGACTTCCCTACTAGCATTTCTCAGGCCAATGTGACTGTCAGCTTGAAGGCGGCCGAGCAGGATGTCTTCCTTGGAGGGTGGAATGGCAGCCCCAGAGAGAGTGTTTTCATGCCTTCAGCGCGCAGGTAACGTGGGGCTCTTGAGAGGCACGACCCGTAGGGCTGCGAGCAGGGCCTCACTTCCCGAGTCAAGAAAGGCCTAGTCTCGCGAGTTCTCTCCTGCAGAGCAAACGTGACGGAAGAGCTGTGTGGAGGGAGCCTTGATGTTCCCGGGCAGTGTGGGAGGCCTAGCTGTAAACGTGCTGCCAGCGACCATGGTCCCTGAAAACTGACTTCCCAACTAACACTTCCCAGCCCAAGGTGACTGTCAGCTTGAAGGCGGCCGAGCAGACGTTCTTCCTTGGACGGAGAAAAGGCAGCCCCAGAGACTGGGTTTTTAGGCCTCGTTCGCACAGCAAGGGTGGGGCGCTGCAGACGCCAGTACAAGAGGCCTGCAAACAGGTCCTCACTTCCCGAGCCAAGAAAGGCCTAGTATCGCGATCTCTCTCCTGCAGAGCTAACGTGAGGGAAGAGCTGTGTGGAGGGAACCTTGATGTTCTGGGCAGTGTGGGAGCCCTAGGCATACACGTGCACCCAGCGGCCATTGCCCCTGCAAACTGACTTCCCAGGTAGCACTTCCCAGCACAATGGGACTTTCAGCTTGAAGGCGGCAAAGCAAGCGGTGTTCCTTGGAGGGAGGAAAGGCAGAACCAGAGACTGTGTTTTTAGGCCTCCCTCGCACAGCAAGTGTTGGGCTCTGCAGACGCCCCTACAAGAGGACTGCAACCAGGTCCTCACTTCCCGAGCCAAGAAAGGCCTAGTTTCGTGAGCTCTTTACTGCAGAGCTAACGTGAGGGAAGAGCTGTGTGGAGGGAACCTTGATGTTCTGGGCAGTGTGGGAGCCCCAGGCATACACGTGCACCCAGCGGCCATTGCCCGTGAAAACTGACTTCCCAACTAGCAATTCCCAGCCCGATGTGACTTTCAGCCAGAAGGAGGACGGGTAGGCTCTCTTCCTTGGAGGGAGTAACGGCATCCCCAGAGAGAGTGTTTTCATGCCTTCAGCGTGCAGGCAACGTGGTGCTCTTGAGAGGCCCGACCCATAGGGCTGTGAGCAGGGCCTCACTTCCCGAGTCAAGAAAGGCCTAGTCTCGCGAGCTCCCTCCTGCAGAGCACACGTGACGGAAGAGCTGTGTGGAGGGAGCCTTGATGTTCCCGGGCAGTGTGGGAGGCCTAGCTGTAAACGTGCTGCCAGCGACCATGGTCCCTGAAAACGGACTTCCCAACTAACACTTCCCAGCCCAAGGTGACTGTCAGCTTGAAGGCGGCCGAGCAGACGGTCTTCCTTGGACGGAGAAAAGGCAGCCCCAGAGACTGGGTTTTTAGGCCTCGTTCGCACAGCAAGTGTGGGGCGCTGCAGACGCCAGTACAAGAGGCCTGCAAACAGGTCCTCACTTCCCGAGCCAAGAAAGGCCTAGTTTCGCGATCTCTCTCCTGCAGAGCTAACGTGAGGGAAGAGCTGTGTGGAGGGAACCTTGATGTTCTGGGCAGTGTGGGAGCCCTAGGCATACACGTGCACCCAGCGGCCATTGCCCCTGCAAACTGACTTCCCAGGTAGCACTTCCCAGCACAATGTGACTTTCAGCTTGAAGGCGGCAAAGCAGGCGGTGTTCCTTGGAGGGAGGAAAGGCAGAACCAGAGACTGTGTTTTTAGGCCTCCCTCGCACAGCAAGTGTTGGGCTCTGCAGACGCCCGTACAAGAGGACTGCAACCAGGTCCTCACTTCCCGAGCCAAGAAAGGCCTACTTTTGCGAGCTCTCTCCTGCAGAGCTTACGTGACGGAAGAGCTGTGGGGAGGGAGGCTTGATGTTCTTGGGCAGTGTGGGAAGCCTAGCTGTAAACGTGCTGCCAGCGACCATGGTCCCTGAAAACGGACTTCCCAACTAACACTTCCCAGCCCAAGGTGACTGTCAGCTTGAAGGCGGCCGAGCAGACGGTCTTCCTTGGACGGAGAAAATGCAGCCCCAGAGACTGGGTTTTTAGGCCTCGTTCGCACAGCAAGTGTGGGGCTCTGCAGACGCCAGTACAAGAGGACTGCAAACAGGGCCTCACTTCCCGAGCCAAGAAAGGCCTACTTTTGCGAGCTCTCTCCTGCTGAGCAAACGTGACAGAAGGGCTGTGTGGAGGGAACCTTGATGTTCTGGGCAGTGTGGGAGCCCTAGGCATACACGTGCACCCAGCGGCCATTGCCCGTGAAAACTGACTTCCCAACTAGCACTTCCCAGCCCGATGCGACTTTCAGCCAGAAGGCGGCCGGGTAGGCTCTCTTCTTTGGAGGGTGGAAAGGCAGCCCCTGAGAGAGCGTTTTCATGCCCCCCTCATGCAGGCATCGTGGGACTCTTGAAAGGCCCGACCCATAGTGCTGAGAGCAGGTCCTCATTTCCGAGTCAAGAAAGGCATAGTCTCGCGAGCTCTCTCCTGCTGAGCAAACGTGACGGAAGGGCTGTGTGGAGGGAACCTTGATGTTCTGGGCAGTGTGGGAGCCCTAGGCATACACGTGCACCCAGCGGCCATTGCCCCTGAAAACTGACTTCCCTACTAGCATTTCTGAGGCCAATGTGACTGTCAGCTAGAAGGCGGCCGAGCAGACTGTCTTACTTGGAGGGAGGAAAGGCAGCCCTAGAGATTGGGTTTTTACGCCTCGCTCGCACAGCAAGTGTGGGGCTCTGCAGACGCCCGTAAAAGAGGCCTGCAAACAGGTCCTCACTTCCCGAGCCAAGAAAGGCCTACTTTTGCGAGCTCTGTCCTGCAGAGCTTACGTGACGGAAGAGCTGTGGGGAGGGAGGCTTGATGTTCCCGGGCAGTGTGGGAAGCCTAGCTGTAAACGTTCAGCCAGCGGCGATGGCCCCTGCAAACTGACTTCCCAGGTAGCACTTCCCAGCACAATGTGACTGTCAGCTTAAAGGCGGCCGAGCAGGCTGTCTTCCTTGGAGGGAGAAAAGGCAGCCCCAAAGACTGGGTTTTTAGGCCTCTCTCGCACAGCAAGTGTGGGGCTCTGCAGACGCCAGTACAAGAAGCCTGCAAACAGGTCCTCACTTCCCCAGCCAAAAAAGGCCCACTTTAGCGAGCTCTCTCCTGCTGAGCAAAGGCGACAGAAGGGCTGTGTGGAGGGAACCTTGATGTTCTGGGCAGTGTGGGAGCCCTAGGCATACACGTGCACCCAGCGGCCATTGCCCGTGAAAACTGACTTCCCAACTAGCACTTCCCAGCCCGATGTGACTTTCAGCCAGAAGGCGGCCGGGTAGGCTCTCTTCCTTGGAGGGAGGAAAGGCAGCCCCTGAGAGAGCGTTTTCATGCCCCCCGCATGCAGGCATCGTGGGGCTCTTGAGAGGCCCGACCCATAGTGCTGAGAGCAGGTCCTCATTTCCGAGTCAAGAAAGGCATAGTCTCGCGAGCTCTCTCCTGCTGAGCAAACGTGACGGAAGGGCTGTGTGGAGGGAACCTTGATGTTCTGGGCAGTGTGGGAGCCCTAGGCATACACGTGCACCCAGCGGCCATTGCCCCTGAAAACTGACTTCCCTACTAGCATTTCTCAGGCCAATGTGACTGTCAGCTTGAAGGCGGCCAAGCAGGCTGCCTTCCTTGGAGGGAGGAAAGGCAGCCCCAGAGAGAACGTTTTCATGCCTCCCGCGCGCTGGCAACATGGGGCTCTTGAGTTGCCCGACCCATAGGGATTCCAGCAGGGCCTCACTTCCCGAGCCAAGAAAGGCCTAGTCTCGCGAGCTCTCTCCTGCAGAACAAACTTGTTGGAAGAGCTGTGTGGAGGGAGCCTTGGTGTTCCCGGGAAGTGTGGGAGGCCTAGCTGTAAACATGCAGCCGGGGCCATGGCCCCTGCAAACTGACTTCCCAGGTAACACTTCCCAGCACAATGTGACTGTCAGCTTAAAGGCGGCCGAGCAGCCTGTCTTCCTTGCAGGGAGGAAAGGCAGCCCCAAAGACTAGGTTTTTAGGCCTCGCTCGCACAGCAGGTGTTGGGCTCTGCAGATGCCAGTACAAGAGGCCTGCAAACAGGTCCTCACTTCCCGAGCCAAGAACGGCCTAGTTTCGCGATCTCTCTCCTGCCGAGATAACGTGAGGGAAGAGCTATGTGGAGGGAACCTTGATGTTCTGGGCAGTGTGGGAGCCCTAGGCATACACGTGCACCCAGCGGCCATTGCCCCTGCAAACTGACTTCCCAGGTAGCACTTCCCAGCACAATGTGACTTTCAGCTTGAAGGCGGCAAAGCAGGCGGTGTTCCTTGGAGGGAGGAAAGGCAGACCCACAGACTGTGTTTTTAGGCCTCCCTTGAACAGCAAGTGTTGGGCTCTGCAGACGCCCGAACAAGAGGACTGCAAACAGGTCCTGACTTCCCGAGCCAAGAAAGGCCTAGTTTCGTGAGCTCTTTACTGCAGAGCTAACGTGAGGGAAGAGCTGTGTGGAGGGAACCTTGATGTTCTCGGCAGTGTGGGAGCACTAAGCATACACATGCACCCTGCGGCCATTGCCCCTGAAAACAGTCTTCCCAATTAGCACTTCCAAGCGCGATGTGACTTTCAGCCACAAGGCGGCCTGGTAGGCTCTCTTCCTTGGAGGGAGGAAAGGCAGCCCCAGAGAGAGCGTTTTCATGCCTCTGGCGCGCAGGCAACGTGGGGCTCTTGAGAGGCCCGACCCATAGTGCTGCCAGCAGGTCATCATTTCCCGAGTCAAGAAAGGCCTAGTCTCGCGACCTCTCTCCTGCTGAGCAAGCGTGACGGAAGGGCTGTGTGGAGGGAGCGTTGAAGTTCTGGGCAGTGTGGGAGTCCTAGGCTTACACGTGCACCAAGCGGCCATTGGCCCTGTAAACTGACTTCCGAACTAGCACTTCTCAGATCAATGTGACTGTCAGCTTGAAAGCGGCCGAACAGACTGTCTTACTTGGAGGGAGGAAAGGCAGCCCCAGATACTGTGTTTGTATGCCTCCCTCGCACAGCCAGTGTGGGGCTCGGCAGACGCGAGTAGAAGAGGCTTGCAAACAGGTCCTCACTTCCCGAGCCAGGAAAGGCCTACTTTCGCGAGCTCTCTCCTGCTGAGCAAACGTGACGGAAGGGCTGTGTGGAGGGAGCCTTGATGTTCCCAGGCAGTGTGGGAAGCCTAGCTGTAAACGTGCAGCCAGCGGCGATGGCCCCTGAAAACTGACTTCCCAGGTAGCAATTCCCAGCCCAAGGTGCCTGTCAGCTTGAAGGCGGCCGAGCAGGCTGTCATCCTTGGAGGGAGGAAAGGCAGCCCCAGTGATTGGGTTTTTACGCCTCGCTCGCACAGCAAGTATGGGGCTCTGTAGACGCCCGTAAAAGAGGACTGCAAACAGGTCCTCACTTCCCGAGCCAAGAAAGGCCTACTTTTGCGAGCTCTCTCCTGCAGAGCTTACGTGACGGAAGAGCTGTGGGGAGGGAGGCTTGATGTTCCCGGGCAGTGTGGGAAGCCTAGCTGTAAACGTGCAGCCAGCGGCGATGGCCCCTGCAAACTGACTTCCCAGGTAGCACTTCCCAGCACAATGTGACTGTCAGCTTGAAGGCGGCCGAGCAGGCTGTCTTCCTTGGAGGGAGAAAAGGCAGCCCCAGAGACTGGGTTTTTAGGCCTCTCTCGCACAGCAAGTGTGGGGCTGGGAAGACGCCAGTACAAGAAGCCTGCAAACAGGGCCTCACTTCCCCAGCCAAGAAAGGCCCACTTTCGCGAGCTCTCTCCTGCTGAGCAAACGTGACAGAAGGGCTGTGTGGAGGGAACCTTGATGTTCTGGGCAGTGTGGGAGCCCTAGGCATACACGTGCACCCAGCGGCCATTGCCCCTGAAAACTGACTTCCCTACTAGCATTTCTCAGGCCAATGTGACTGTCAGCTTGAAGGCGGCCAAGCAGGCTGCCTTCCTTGGAGGGAGGAAAGGCAGCCCCAGATATTGTGTTTGTATGCCTCCCTCGCACAGCAAGTGTGGGGCTCGGCAGACGCGAGTACAAGAGGCCTGCAAACAGGTCCTCACTTCCCGAGCCAGGAAAGGCCTACTTTCGCGAGCTATCTCCTGCTGAGCAAACGTGACGGAAGGGCTGTGTGGAGGGAGCCTTGATGTTCCCGGGCAGTGTGGGAAGCCTAGCTGTAAACGTGCAGCCAGCGGCGATGGCCCCTGAAAACTGACTTCCCAGGTAGCAATTCCCAGCCCAAGGTGACAGTCAGATTGAAGGCGGCCGAGCAGGCTGTCATCCTTGGAGGGAGGAAAGGAAGCCCCAGAGATTGGGTTTTTACGCCTCGCTCGCACAGCAAGTGTGGGGCTCTGCAGACGCCCGTAAAAGAGGACTGCAAACAGGTCCTCACTTCCCGAGCCAAGAAAGGCCTACTTTTGCGAGCTCTCTCCTGAAGAGCTTACGTGACGGAAGAGCTGTGGGGAGGGAGGCTTGATGTTCCCGGGCAGTGTGGGAAGCCTAGCTGTAAACGTGCAGCCAGCGGCGATGGCCCCTGCAAACTGACTTCCCAGGTAGCACTTCCCAGCACAATGTGACTGTCAGCTTGAAGGCGGCCGAGCAGGCTGTCTTCCTTGGAGGGAAAAAAGGCAGCCCCAATGACTGGGTTTTTAGGCCTCTCTCGCACAGCAAGTGTGGGGCTCTGCAGACGCCAGTACAAGAAGCCTGCAAACATGTCCTCACTTCCCCAGCCAAGAAAGGCCCACTTTCGCGAGCTCTCTCCTGCTGAGCAAACGTGACAGAAGGGCTGTGTGGAGGGAACCTTGATGTTCTGGGCAGTGTGGGAGCCCTAGGCATACACGTGCACCCAGCGGCCATTGCCCGTGAAAACTGACTTCCCAACTAGCACTTCCCTGCCCGATGTGACTTTCAGCCAGAAGGCGGCCGGGTAGGCTCTCTTCCCTGGAGGGAGGAAAGGCAGCCCCTGAGAGAGCGTTTTCATGCCCCCCGCCTGCAGGCATCGTGGGGCTCTTGAGAGGCCCAACCCGTAGTGCTGAGAGCAGGTCCTCATTTCCGAGTCAAGAAAGGCATAGTCTCGCGAGCTCTCTCCTGCTGAGCAAACGTGACGGAAGGGCTGTGTGGAGGGAACCTTGATGTTCTGGGCAGTGTGGGAGCCCTAGGCATACACGTGCACCCAGCGGCCATTGCCCCTGAAAACTGACTTCCCTACTAGCATTTCTCAGGCCAATGTGACTGTCAGCTTGAAGGCGGCCAAGCAGGCTGCCTTCCTTGGAGGGAGGAAAGGCAGCCCCAGAGAGAACGTTTTCATCCCTCCCGCGCGCTGGCAACGTGGGGCTCTTGAGTTGCCCGACCCATAGGGATTCCAGCAGGGCCTCACTTCCCGAGCCAAGAAAGGCCTAGTCTCGCGAGCTCTCTCCTGCAGAACAAACTTGTTGGAAGAGCTGTGTCGAGGGAGCCTTGGTGTTCCCGGGAAGTGTGGGAGGCCTAGCTGTAAACATGCAGCCGGGGCCATGGCCCCTGCAAACTGACTTCCCAGGTAGCACTTCCCAGCCCAATGTGACTGTCAGCTTGAAGGCGGCCGAGCAGGTTGTCTTCCTTGGAGGGAGGAAAGGCAGCCCCAGTGATTGGGTTTTTACGCCTCGCTCGCACAGCAAGTATGGGGCTCTGCAGACGCCCGTAAAAGAGGACTGCAAACAGGTCCTCACTTCCCGAGCCAAGAAAGGCCTACTTTTGCGAGCTCTCTCCTGCAGAGCTTACGTGACGGAAGAGCTGTGGGGAGGGAGGCTTGATGTTCCCGGGCAGTGTGGGAAGCCTAGCTGTAAACGTGCAGCCAGCGGCGATGGCCCCTGCAAACTGACTTCCCAGGTAGCACTTCCCAGCACAATGTGACTGTCAGCTTGAAGGCGGCCGAGCAGGCTGTCTTCCTTGGAGGGAGAAAAGGCAGCCCCAAAGACTGGGTTTTTAGGCCTCTCTCGCACAGCAAGTGTGGTCTCTGCAGACGCCAGTACAAGAAGCCTGCAAACAGGTCCTCACTTCCCCAGCCAAGAAAGGCCCACTTTCGCGAGCTCTCTCCTGCTGAGCAAACGTGACAGAAGGGCTGTGTGGAGGGAACCTTGATGTTCTGGGCAGTGTGGGAGCCCTAGGCATACACGTGCACCCAGCGGCCATTGCCCCTGAAAACTGACTTCCCTACTAGCATTTCTCAGGCCAATGTGACTGTCAGCTTGAAGGCGGCCGAGCAGGATGTCTTCCTTGGAGGGTGGAATGGCAGCCCCAGAGAGAGTGTTTTCATGCCTTCAGCGCGCAGGTAACGTGGGGCTCTTGAGAGGCACGACCCGTAGGGCTGCGAGCAGGGCCTCACTTCCCGAGTCAAGAAAGGCCTAGTCTCGCGAGTTCTCTCCTGCAGAGCAAACGTGACGGAAGAGCTGTGTGGAGGGAGCCTTGATGTTCCCGGGCAGTGTGGGAGGCCTAGCTGTAAACGTGCTGCCAGCGACCATGGTCCCTGAAAACTGACTTCCCAACTAACACTTCCCAGCCCAAGGTGACTGTCAGCTTGAAGGCGGCCGAGCAGACGTTCTTCCTTGGACGGAGAAAAGGCAGCCCCAGAGACTGGGTTTTTAGGCCTCGTTCGCACAGCAAGGGTGGGGCGCTGCAGACGCCAGTACAAGAGGCCTGCAAACAGGTCCTCACTTCCCGAGCCAAGAAAGGCCTAGTATCGCGATCTCTCTCCTGCAGAGCTAACGTGAGGGAAGAGCTGTGTGGAGGGAACCTTGATGTTCTGGGCAGTGTGGGAGCCCTAGGCATACACGTGCACCCAGCGGCCATTGCCCCTGCAAACTGACTTCCCAGGTAGCACTTCCCAGCACAATGGGACTTTCAGCTTGAAGGCGGCAAAGCAAGCGGTGTTCCTTGGAGGGAGGAAAGGCAGAACCAGAGACTGTGTTTTTAGGCCTCCCTCGCACAGCAAGTGTTGGGCTCTGCAGACGCCCCTACAAGAGGACTGCAACCAGGTCCTCACTTCCCGAGCCAAGAAAGGCCTAGTTTCGTGAGCTCTTTACTGCAGAGCTAACGTGAGGGAAGAGCTGTGTGGAGGGAACCTTGATGTTCTGGGCAGTGTGGGAGCCCCAGGCATACACGTGCACCCAGCGGCCATTGCCCGTGAAAACTGACTTCCCAACTAGCAATTCCCAGCCCGATGTGACTTTCAGCCAGAAGGAGGACGGGTAGGCTCTCTTCCTTGGAGGGAGTAACGGCATCCCCAGAGAGAGTGTTTTCATGCCTTCAGCGTGCAGGCAACGTGGTGCTCTTGAGAGGCCCGACCCATAGGGCTGTGAGCAGGGCCTCACTTCCCGAGTCAAGAAAGGCCTAGTCTCGCGAGCTCCCTCCTGCAGAGCACACGTGACGGAAGAGCTGTGTGGAGGGAGCCTTGATGTTCCCGGGCAGTGTGGGAGGCCTAGCTGTAAACGTGCTGCCAGCGACCATGGTCCCTGAAAACGGACTTCCCAACTAACACTTCCCAGCCCAAGGTGACTGTCAGCTTGAAGGCGGCCGAGCAGACGGTCTTCCTTGGACGGAGAAAAGGCAGCCCCAGAGACTGGGTTTTTAGGCCTCGTTCGCACAGCAAGTGTGGGGCGCTGCAGACGCCAGTACAAGAGGCCTGCAAACAGGTCCTCACTTCCCGAGCCAAGAAAGGCCTAGTTTCGCGATCTCTCTCCTGCAGAGCTAACGTGAGGGAAGAGCTGTGTGGAGGGAACCTTGATGTTCTGGGCAGTGTGGGAGCCCTAGGCATACACGTGCACCCAGCGGCCATTGCCCCTGCAAACTGACTTCCCAGGTAGCACTTCCCAGCACAATGTGACTTTCAGCTTGAAGGCGGCAAAGCAGGCGGTGTTCCTTGGAGGGAGGAAAGGCAGAACCAGAGACTGTGTTTTTAGGCCTCCCTCGCACAGCAAGTGTTGGGCTCTGCAGACGCCCGTACAAGAGGACTGCAACCAGGTCCTCACTTCCCGAGCCAAGAAAGGCCTACTTTTGCGAGCTCTCTCCTGCAGAGCTTACGTGACGGAAGAGCTGTGGGGAGGGAGGCTTGATGTTCTTGGGCAGTGTGGGAAGCCTAGCTGTAAACGTGCTGCCAGCGACCATGGTCCCTGAAAACGGACTTCCCAACTAACACTTCCCAGCCCAAGGTGACTGTCAGCTTGAAGGCGGCCGAGCAGACGGTCTTCCTTGGACGGAGAAAATGCAGCCCCAGAGACTGGGTTTTTAGGCCTCGTTCGCACAGCAAGTGTGGGGCTCTGCAGACGCCAGTACAAGAGGACTGCAAACAGGGCCTCACTTCCCGAGCCAAGAAAGGCCTACTTTTGCGAGCTCTCTCCTGCTGAGCAAACGTGACAGAAGGGCTGTGTGGAGGGAACCTTGATGTTCTGGGCAGTGTGGGAGCCCTAGGCATACACGTGCACCCAGCGGCCATTGCCCGTGAAAACTGACTTCCCAACTAGCACTTCCCAGCCCGATGCGACTTTCAGCCAGAAGGCGGCCGGGTAGGCTCTCTTCTTTGGAGGGTGGAAAGGCAGCCCCTGAGAGAGCGTTTTCATGCCCCCCTCATGCAGGCATCGTGGGACTCTTGAAAGGCCCGACCCATAGTGCTGAGAGCAGGTCCTCATTTCCGAGTCAAGAAAGGCATAGTCTCGCGAGCTCTCTCCTGCTGAGCAAACGTGACGGAAGGGCTGTGTGGAGGGAACCTTGATGTTCTGGGCAGTGTGGGAGCCCTAGGCATACACGTGCACCCAGCGGCCATTGCCCCTGAAAACTGACTTCCCTACTAGCATTTCTGAGGCCAATGTGACTGTCAGCTAGAAGGCGGCCGAGCAGACTGTCTTACTTGGAGGGAGGAAAGGCAGCCCTAGAGATTGGGTTTTTACGCCTCGCTCGCACAGCAAGTGTGGGGCTCTGCAGACGCCCGTAAAAGAGGCCTGCAAACAGGTCCTCACTTCCCGAGCCAAGAAAGGCCTACTTTTGCGAGCTCTGTCCTGCAGAGCTTACGTGACGGAAGAGCTGTGGGGAGGGAGGCTTGATGTTCCCGGGCAGTGTGGGAAGCCTAGCTGTAAACGTTCAGCCAGCGGCGATGGCCCCTGCAAACTGACTTCCCAGGTAGCACTTCCCAGCACAATGTGACTGTCAGCTTAAAGGCGGCCGAGCAGGCTGTCTTCCTTGGAGGGAGAAAAGGCAGCCCCAAAGACTGGGTTTTTAGGCCTCTCTCGCACAGCAAGTGTGGGGCTCTGCAGACGCCAGTACAAGAAGCCTGCAAACAGGTCCTCACTTCCCCAGCCAAAAAAGGCCCACTTTAGCGAGCTCTCTCCTGCTGAGCAAAGGCGACAGAAGGGCTGTGTGGAGGGAACCTTGATGTTCTGGGCAGTGTGGGAGCCCTAGGCATACACGTGCACCCAGCGGCCATTGCCCGTGAAAACTGACTTCCCAACTAGCACTTCCCAGCCCGATGTGACTTTCAGCCAGAAGGCGGCCGGGTAGGCTCTCTTCCTTGGAGGGAGGAAAGGCAGCCCCTGAGAGAGCGTTTTCATGCCCCCCGCATGCAGGCATCGTGGGGCTCTTGAGAGGCCCGACCCATAGTGCTGAGAGCAGGTCCTCATTTCCGAGTCAAGAAAGGCATAGTCTCGCGAGCTCTCTCCTGCTGAGCAAACGTGACGGAAGGGCTGTGTGGAGGGAACCTTGATGTTCTGGGCAGTGTGGGAGCCCTAGGCATACACGTGCACCCAGCGGCCATTGCCCCTGAAAACTGACTTCCCTACTAGCATTTCTCAGGCCAATGTGACTGTCAGCTTGAAGGCGGCCAAGCAGGCTGCCTTCCTTGGAGGGAGGAAAGGCAGCCCCAGAGAGAACGTTTTCATGCCTCCCGCGCGCTGGCAACATGGGGCTCTTGAGTTGCCCGACCCATAGGGATTCCAGCAGGGCCTCACTTCCCGAGCCAAGAAAGGCCTAGTCTCGCGAGCTCTCTCCTGCAGAACAAACTTGTTGGAAGAGCTGTGTGGAGGGAGCCTTGGTGTTCCCGGGAAGTGTGGGAGGCCTAGCTGTAAACATGCAGCCGGGGCCATGGCCCCTGCAAACTGACTTCCCAGGTAACACTTCCCAGCACAATGTGACTGTCAGCTTAAAGGCGGCCGAGCAGCCTGTCTTCCTTGCAGGGAGGAAAGGCAGCCCCAAAGACTAGGTTTTTAGGCCTCGCTCGCACAGCAGGTGTTGGGCTCTGCAGATGCCAGTACAAGAGGCCTGCAAACAGGTCCTCACTTCCCGAGCCAAGAACGGCCTAGTTTCGCGATCTCTCTCCTGCCGAGATAACGTGAGGGAAGAGCTATGTGGAGGGAACCTTGATGTTCTGGGCAGTGTGGGAGCCCTAGGCATACACGTGCACCCAGCGGCCATTGCCCCTGCAAACTGACTTCCCAGGTAGCACTTCCCAGCACAATGTGACTTTCAGCTTGAAGGCGGCAAAGCAGGCGGTGTTCCTTGGAGGGAGGAAAGGCAGACCCACAGACTGTGTTTTTAGGCCTCCCTTGAACAGCAAGTGTTGGGCTCTGCAGACGCCCGAACAAGAGGACTGCAAACAGGTCCTGACTTCCCGAGCCAAGAAAGGCCTAGTTTCGTGAGCTCTTTACTGCAGAGCTAACGTGAGGGAAGAGCTGTGTGGAGGGAACCTTGATGTTCTCGGCAGTGTGGGAGCACTAAGCATACACATGCACCCTGCGGCCATTGCCCCTGAAAACAGTCTTCCCAATTAGCACTTCCAAGCGCGATGTGACTTTCAGCCACAAGGCGGCCTGGTAGGCTCTCTTCCTTGGAGGGAGGAAAGGCAGCCCCAGAGAGAGCGTTTTCATGCCTCTGGCGCGCAGGCAACGTGGGGCTCTTGAGAGGCCCGACCCATAGTGCTGCCAGCAGGTCATCATTTCCCGAGTCAAGAAAGGCCTAGTCTCGCGACCTCTCTCCTGCTGAGCAAGCGTGACGGAAGGGCTGTGTGGAGGGAGCGTTGAAGTTCTGGGCAGTGTGGGAGTCCTAGGCTTACACGTGCACCAAGCGGCCATTGGCCCTGTAAACTGACTTCCGAACTAGCACTTCTCAGATCAATGTGACTGTCAGCTTGAAAGCGGCCGAACAGACTGTCTTACTTGGAGGGAGGAAAGGCAGCCCCAGATACTGTGTTTGTATGCCTCCCTCGCACAGCCAGTGTGGGGCTCGGCAGACGCGAGTAGAAGAGGCTTGCAAACAGGTCCTCACTTCCCGAGCCAGGAAAGGCCTACTTTCGCGAGCTCTCTCCTGCTGAGCAAACGTGACGGAAGGGCTGTGTGGAGGGAGCCTTGATGTTCCCAGGCAGTGTGGGAAGCCTAGCTGTAAACGTGCAGCCAGCGGCGATGGCCCCTGAAAACTGACTTCCCAGGTAGCAATTCCCAGCCCAAGGTGCCTGTCAGCTTGAAGGCGGCCGAGCAGGCTGTCATCCTTGGAGGGAGGAAAGGCAGCCCCAGTGATTGGGTTTTTACGCCTCGCTCGCACAGCAAGTATGGGGCTCTGTAGACGCCCGTAAAAGAGGACTGCAAACAGGTCCTCACTTCCCGAGCCAAGAAAGGCCTACTTTTGCGAGCTCTCTCCTGCAGAGCTTACGTGACGGAAGAGCTGTGGGGAGGGAGGCTTGATGTTCCCGGGCAGTGTGGGAAGCCTAGCTGTAAACGTGCAGCCAGCGGCGATGGCCCCTGCAAACTGACTTCCCAGGTAGCACTTCCCAGCACAATGTGACTGTCAGCTTGAAGGCGGCCGAGCAGGCTGTCTTCCTTGGAGGGAGAAAAGGCAGCCCCAGAGACTGGGTTTTTAGGCCTCTCTCGCACAGCAAGTGTGGGGCTGGGAAGACGCCAGTACAAGAAGCCTGCAAACAGGGCCTCACTTCCCCAGCCAAGAAAGGCCCACTTTCGCGAGCTCTCTCCTGCTGAGCAAACGTGACAGAAGGGCTGTGTGGAGGGAACCTTGATGTTCTGGGCAGTGTGGGAGCCCTAGGCATACACGTGCACCCAGCGGCCATTGCCCCTGAAAACTGACTTCCCTACTAGCATTTCTCAGGCCAATGTGACTGTCAGCTTGAAGGCGGCCAAGCAGGCTGCCTTCCTTGGAGGGAGGAAAGGCAGCCCCAGATATTGTGTTTGTATGCCTCCCTCGCACAGCAAGTGTGGGGCTCGGCAGACGCGAGTACAAGAGGCCTGCAAACAGGTCCTCACTTCCCGAGCCAGGAAAGGCCTACTTTCGCGAGCTCTCTCCTGCTGAGCAAACGTGACGGAAGGGCTGTGTGGAGGGAGCCTTGATGTTCCCGGGCAGTGTGGGAAGCCTAGCTGTAAACGTGCAGCCAGCGGCGATGGCCCCTGAAAACTGACTTCCCAGGTAGCAATTCCCAGCCCAAGGTGACAGTCAGATTGAAGGCGGCCGAGCAGGCTGTCATCCTTGGAGGGAGGAAAGGAAGCCCCAGAGATTGGGTTTTTACGCCTCGCTCGCACAGCAAGTGTGGGGCTCTGCAGACGCCCGTAAAAGAGGACTGCAAACAGGTCCTCACTTCCCGAGCCAAGAAAGGCCTACTTTTGCGAGCTCTCTCCTGAAGAGCTTACGTGACGGAAGAGCTGTGGGGAGGGAGGCTTGATGTTCCCGGGCAGTGTGGGAAGCCTAGCTGTAAACGTGCAGCCAGCGGCGATGGCCCCTGCAAACTGACTTCCCAGGTAGCACTTCCCAGCACAATGTGACTGTCAGCTTGAAGGCGGCCGAGCAGGCTGTCTTCCTTGGAGGGAAAAAAGGCAGCCCCAATGACTGGGTTTTTAGGCCTCTCTCGCACAGCAAGTGTGGGGCTCTGCAGACGCCAGTACAAGAAGCCTGCAAACATGTCCTCACTTCCCCAGCCAAGAAAGGCCCACTTTCGCGAGCTCTCTCCTGCTGAGCAAACGTGACAGAAGGGCTGTGTGGAGGGAACCTTGATGTTCTGGGCAGTGTGGGAGCCCTAGGCATACACGTGCACCCAGCGGCCATTGCCCGTGAAAACTGACTTCCCAACTAGCACTTCCCTGCCCGATGTGACTTTCAGCCAGAAGGCGGCCGGGTAGGCTCTCTTCCCTGGAGGGAGGAAAGGCAGCCCCTGAGAGAGCGTTTTCATGCCCCCCGCCTGCAGGCATCGTGGGGCTCTTGAGAGGCCCAACCCGTAGTGCTGAGAGCAGGTCCTCATTTCCGAGTCAAGAAAGGCATAGTCTCGCGAGCTCTCTCCTGCTGAGCAAACGTGACGGAAGGGCTGTGTGGAGGGAACCTTGATGTTCTGGGCAGTGTGGGAGCCCTAGGCATACACGTGCACCCAGCGGCCATTGCCCCTGAAAACTGACTTCCCTACTAGCATTTCTCAGGCCAATGTGACTGTCAGCTTGAAGGCGGCCAAGCAGGCTGCCTTCCTTGGAGGGAGGAAAGGCAGCCCCAGAGAGAACGTTTTCATCCCTCCCGCGCGCTGGCAACGTGGGGCTCTTGAGTTGCCCGACCCATAGGGATTCCAGCAGGGCCTCACTTCCCGAGCCAAGAAAGGCCTAGTCTCGCGAGCTCTCTCCTGCAGAACAAACTTGTTGGAAGAGCTGTGTCGAGGGAGCCTTGGTGTTCCCGGGAAGTGTGGGAGGCCTAGCTGTAAACATGCAGCCGGGGCCATGGCCCCTGCAAACTGACTTCCCAGGTAGCACTTCCCAGCCCAATGTGACTGTCAGCTTGAAGGCGGCCGAGCAGGTTGTCTTCCTTGGAGGGAGGAAAGGCAGCCCCAGTGATTGGGTTTTTACGCCTCGCTCGCACAGCAAGTATGGGGCTCTGCAGACGCCCGTAAAAGAGGACTGCAAACAGGTCCTCACTTCCCGAGCCAAGAAAGGCCTACTTTTGCGAGCTCTCTCCTGCAGAGCTTACGTGACGGAAGAGCTGTGGGGAGGGAGGCTTGATGTTCCCGGGCAGTGTGGGAAGCCTAGCTGTAAACGTGCAGCCAGCGGCGATGGCCCCTGCAAACTGACTTCCCAGGTAGCACTTCCCAGCACAATGTGACTGTCAGCTTGAAGGCGGCCGAGCAGGCTGTCTTCCTTGGAGGGAGAAAAGGCAGCCCCAAAGACTGGGTTTTTAGGCCTCTCTCGCACAGCAAGTGTGGTCTCTGCAGACGCCAGTACAAGAAGCCTGCAAACAGGTCCTCACTTCCCCAGCCAAGAAAGGCCCACTTTCGCGAGCTCTCTCCTGCTGAGCAAACGTGACAGAAGGGCTGTGTGGAGGGAACCTTGATGTTCTGGGCAGTGTGGGAGCCCTAGGCATACACGTGCACCCAGCGGCCATTGCCCCTGAAAACTGACTTCCCTACTAGCATTTCTCAGGCCAATGTGACTGTCAGCTTGAAGGCGGCCGAGCAGGATGTCTTCCTTGGAGGGTGGAATGGCAGCCCCAGAGAGAGTGTTTTCATGCCTTCAGCGCGCAGGTAACGTGGGGCTCTTGAGAGGCACGACCCGTAGGGCTGCGAGCAGGGCCTCACTTCCCGAGTCAAGAAAGGCCTAGTCTCGCGAGTTCTCTCCTGCAGAGCAAACGTGACGGAAGAGCTGTGTGGAGGGAACCTTGATGTTCTGGGCAGTGTGGGAGCCCTAGGCATACACGTGCACCCAGCGGCCATTGCCCCTGCAAACTGACTTCCCAGGTAGCACTTCCCAGCACAATGGGACTTTCAGCTTGAAGGCGGCAAAGCAAGCGGTGTTCCTTGGAGGGAGGAAAGGCAGAACCAGAGACTGTGTTTTTAGGCCTCCCTCGCACAGCAAGTGTTGGGCTCTGCAGACGCCCCTACAAGAGGACTGCAACCAGGTCCTCACTTCCCGAGCCAAGAAAGGCCTACTTTCGTGAGCTCTTTACGGCAGAGCTAACGTGAGGGAAGAGCTGTGTGGAGGGAACCTTGATGTTCTGGGCAGTGTGGGAGCCCCAGGCATACACGTGCACCCAGCGGCCATTGCCCGTGAAAACTGACTTCCCAACTAGCAATTCCCAGCCCGATGTGACTTTCAGCCAGAAGGAGGACGGGTAGGCTCTCTTCCTTGGAGGGAGTAATGGCATCCCCAGAGAGAGTGTTTTCATGCCTTCAGCGTGCAGGCAACGTGGTGCTCTTGAGAGGCCCGACCCATAGGGCTGTGAGCAGGGCCTCACTTCCCGAGTCAAGAAAGGCCTAGTCTCGCGAGCTCCCTCCTGCAGAGCACACGTGACGGAAGAGCTGTGTGGAGGGAGCCTTGATGTTCCCGGGCAGTGTGGGAGGCCTAGCTGTAAACGTGCTGCCAGCGACCATGGTCCCTGAAAACGGACTTCCCAACTAACACTTCCCAGCCCAAGGTGACTGTCAGCTTGAAGGCGGCCGAGCAGACGGTCTTCCTTGGACGGAGAAAAGGCAGCCCCAGAGACTGGGTTTTTAGGCCTCGTTCGCACAGCAAGTGTGGGGCGCTGCAGACGCCAGTACAAGAGGCCTGCAAACAGGTCCTCACTTCCCGAGCCAAGAAAGGCCTAGTTTCGCGATCTCGCTCCTGCAGAGCTAACGTGAGGGAAGAGCTGTGTGGAGGGAACCTTGATGTTCTGGGCAGTGTGGGAGCCCTAGGCATACACGTGCACCCAGCGGCCATTGCCCCTGCAAACTGACTTCCCAGGTAGCACTTCCCAGCACAATGTGACTTTCAGCTTGAAGGCGGCAAAGCAGGCGGTGTTCCTTGGAGGGAGGAAAGGCAGAACCAGAGACTGTGTTTTTAGGCCTCCCTCGCACAGCAAGTGTTGGGCTCTGCAGACGCCCGTACAAGAGGACTGCAACCAGGTCCTCACTTCCCGAGCCAAGAAAGGCCTACTTTTGCGAGCTCTCTCCTGCAGAGCTTACGTGACGGAAGAGCTGTGGGGAGGGAGGCTTGATGTTCTTGGGCAGTGTGGGAAGCCTAGCTGTAAACGTGCTGCCAGCGACCATGGTCCCTGAAAACGGACTTCCCAACTAACACTTCCCAGCCCAAGGTGACTGTCAGCTTGAAGGCGGCCGAGCAGACGGTCTTCCTTGGACGGAGAAAATGCAGCCCCAGAGACTGGGTTTTTAGGCCTCGTTCGCACAGCAAGTGTGGGGCTCTGCAGACGCCAGTACAAGAGGACTGCAAACAGGTCCTCACTTGCCGAGCCAAGAAAGGCCTACTTTTGCGAGCTCTCTCCTGCTGAGCAAACGTGACAGAAGGGCTGTGTGGAGGGAACCTTGATGTTCTGGGCAGTGTGGGAGCCCTAGGCATACACGTGCACCCAGCGGCCATTGCCCGTGAAAACTGACTTCCCAACTAGCACTTCCCAGCCCGATGCGACTTTCAGCCAGAAGGCGGCCGGGTAGGCTCTCTTCTTTGGAGGGTGGAAAGGCAGCCCCTGAGAGAGCGTTTTCATGCCCCCCTCATGCAGGCATCGTGGGACTCTTGAAAGGCCCGACCCATAGTGCTGAGAGCAGGTCCTCATTTCCGAGTCAAGAAAGGCATAGTCTCGCGAGCTCTCTCCTGCTGAGCAAACGTGACGGAAGGGCTGTGTGGAGGGAACCTTGATGTTCTGGGCAGTGTGGGAGCCCTAGGCATACACGTGCACCCAGCGGCCATTGCCCCTGAAAACTGACTTCCCTACTAGCATTTCTGAGGCCAATGTGACTGTCAGCTAGAAGGCGGCCGAGCAGACTGTCTTACTTGGAGGGAGGAAAGGCAGCCCTAGAGATTGGGTTTTTACGCCTCGCTCGCACAGCAAGTGTGGGGCTCTGCAGACGCCCGTAAAAGAGGCCTGCAAACAGGTCCTCACTTCCTGAGCCAAGAAAGGCCTACTTTTGCGAGCTCTGTCCTGCAGAGCTTACGTGACGGAAGAGCTGTGGGGAGGGAGGCTTGATGTTCCCGGGCAGTGTGGGAAGCCTAGCTGTAAACGTTCAGCCAGCGGCGATGGCCCCTGCAAACTGACTTCCCAGGTAGCACTTCCCAGCACAATGTGACTGTCAGCTTAAAGGCGGCCGAGCAGGCTGTCTTCCTTGGAGGGAGAAAAGGCAGCCCCAAAGACTGGGTTTTTAGGCCTCTCTCGCACAGCAAGTGTGGGGCTCTGCAGACGCCAGTACAAGAAGCCTGCAAACAGGTCCTCACTTCCCCAGCCAAAAAAGGCCCACTTTAGCGAGCTCTCTCCTGCTGAGCAAACGCGACAGAAGGGCTGTGTGGAGGGAACCTTGATGTTCTGGGCAGTGTGGGAGCCCTAGGCATACACGTGCACCCAGCGGCCATTGCCCGTGAAAACTGACTTCCCAACTAGCACTTCCCAGCCCGATGTGACTTTCAGCCAGAAGGCGGCCGGGTAGGCTCTCTTCCTTGGAGGGAGGAAAGGCAGCCCCTGAGAGAGCGTTTTCATGCCCCCCGCATGCAGGCATCGTGGGGCTCTTGAGAGGCCCGACCCATAGTGCTGAGAGCAGGTCCTCATTTCCGAGTCAAGAAAGGCATAGTCTCGCGAGCTCTCTCCTGCTGAGCAAACGTGACGGAAGGGCTGTGTGGAGGGAACCTTGATGTTCTGGGCAGTGTGGGAGCCCTAGGCATACACGTGCACCCAGCGGCCATTGCCCCTGAAAACTGACTTCCCTACTAGCATTTCTCAGGGCAATGTGACTGTCAGCTTGAAGGCGGCCAAGCAGGCTGCCTTCCTTGGAGGGAGGAAAGGCAGCCCCAGAGAGAACGTTTTCATGCCTCCCGCGCGCTGGCAACATGGGGCTCTTGAGTTGCCCGACCCATAGGGATTCCAGCAGGGCCTCACTTCCCGAGCCAAGAAAGGCCTAGTCTCGCGAGCTCTCTCCTGCAGAACAAACTTGTTGGAAGAGCTGTGTGGAGGGAGCCTTGGTGTTCCCGGGAAGTGTGGGAGGCCTAGCTGTAAACATGCAGCCGGGGCCATGGCCCCTGCAAACTGACTTCCCAGGTAACACTTCCCAGCACAATGTGACTGTCAGCTTAAAGGCGGCCGAGCAGCCTGTCTTCCTTGCAGGGAGGAAAGGCAGCCCCAAAGACTAGGTTTTTAGGCCTCGCTCGCACAGCAGGTGTTGGGCTCTGCAGATGCCAGTACAAGAGGCCTGCAAACAGGTCCTCACTTCCCGAGCCAAGAACGGCCTAGTTTCGCGATCTCTCTCCTGCCGAGATAACGTGAGGGAAGAGCTATGTGGAGGGAACCTTGATGTTCTGGGCAGTGTGGGAGCCCTAGGCATACACGTGCACCCAGCGGCCATTGCCCCTGCAAACTGACTTCCCAGGTAGCACTTCCCAGCACAATGTGACTTTCAGCTTGAAGGCGGCAAAGCAGGCGGTGTTCCTTGGAGGGAGGAAAGGCAGACCCACAGACTGTGTTTTTAGGCCTCCCTTGAACAGCAAGTGTTGGGCTCTGCAGACGCCCGAACAAGAGGACTGCAAACAGGTCCTGACTTCCCGAGCCAAGAAAGGCCTAGTTTCGTGAGCTCTTTACTGCAGAGCTAACGTGAGGGAAGAGCTGTGTGGAGGGAACCTTGATGTTCTCGGCAGTGTGGGAGCACTAAGCATACACATGCACCCTGCGGCCATTGCCCCTGAAAACAGTCTTCCCAATTAGCACTTCCAAGCGCGATGTGACTTTCAGCCACAAGGCGGCCTGGTAGGCTCTCTTCCTTGGAGGGAGGAAAGGCAGCCCCAGAGAGAGCGTTTTCATGCCTCTGGCGCGCAGGCAACGTGGGGCTCTTGAGAGGCCCGACCCATAGTGCTGCCAGCAGGTCATCATTTCCCGAGTCAAGAAAGGCCTAGTCTCGCGACCTCTCTCCTGCTGAGCAAGCGTGACGGAAGGGCTGTGTGGAGGGAGCGTTGAAGTTCTGGGCAGTGTGGGAGTCCTAGGCTTACACGTGCACCAAGCGGCCATTGGCCCTGTAAACTGACTTCCGAACTAGCACTTCTCAGATCAATGTGACTGTCAGCTTGAAAGCGGCCGAACAGACTGTCTTACTTGGAGGGAGGAAAGGCAGCCCCAGATACTGTGTTTGTATGCCTCCCTCGCACAGCCAGTGTGGGGCTCGGCAGACGCGAGTAGAAGAGGCTTGCAAACAGGTCCTCACTTCCCGAGCCAGGAAAGGCCTACTTTCGCGAGCTCTCTCCTGCTGAGCAAACGTGACGGAAGGGCTGTGTGGAGGGAGCCTTGATGTTCCCAGGCAGTGTGGGAAGCCTAGCTGTAAACGTGCAGCCAGCGGCGATGGCCCCTGAAAACTGACTTCCCAGGTAGCAATTCCCAGCCCAAGGTGCCTGTCAGCTTGAAGGCGGCCGAGCAGGCTGTCATCCTTGGAGGGAGGAAAGGCAGCCCCAGTGATTGGGTTTTTACGCCTCGCTCGCACAGCAAGTATGGGGCTCTGTAGACGCCCGTAAAAGAGGACTGCAAACAGGTCCTCACTTCCCGAGCCAAGAAAGGCCTACTTTTGCGAGCTCTCTCCTGCAGAGCTTACGTGACGGAAGAGCTGTGGGGAGGGAGGCTTGATGTTCCCGGGCAGTGTGGGAAGCCTAGCTGTAAACGTGCAGCCAGCGGCGATGGCCCCTGCAAACTGACTTCCCAGGTAGCACTTCCCAGCACAATGTGACTGTCAGCTTGAAGGCGGCCGAGCAGGCTGTCTTCCTTGGAGGGAGAAAAGGCAGCCCCAGAGACTGGGTTTTTAGGCCTCTCTCGCACAGCAAGTGTGGGGCTGGGAAGACGCCAGTACAAGAAGCCTGCAAACAGGGCCTCACTTCCCCAGCCAAGAAAGGCCCACTTTCGCGAGCTCTCTCCTGCTGAGCAAACGTGACAGAAGGGCTGTGTGGAGGGAACCTTGATGTTCTGGGCAGTGTGGGAGCCCTAGGCATACACGTGCACCCAGCGGCCATTGCCCCTGAAAACTGACTTCCCTACTAGCATTTCTCAGGCCAATGTGACTGTCAGCTTGAAGGCGGCCAAGCAGGCTGCCTTCCTTGGAGGGAGGAAAGGCAGCCCCAGATATTGTGTTTGTATGCCTCCCTCGCACAGCAAGTGTGGGGCTCGGCAGACGCGAGTACAAGAGGCCTGCAAACAGGTCCTCACTTCCCGAGCCAGGAAAGGCCTACTTTCGCGAGCTCTCTCCTGCTGAGCAAACGTGACGGAAGGGCTGTGTGGAGGGAGCCTTGATGTTCCCGGGCAGTGTGGGAAGCCTAGCTGTAAACGTGCAGCCAGCGGCGATGGCCCCTGAAAACTGACTTCCCAGGTAGCAATTCCCAGCCCAAGGTGACAGTCAGATTGAAGGCGGCCGAGCAGGCTGTCATCCTTGGAGGGAGGAAAGGAAGCCCCAGAGATTGGGTTTTTACGCCTCGCTCGCACAGCAAGTGTGGGGCTCTGCAGACGCCCGTAAAAGAGGACTGCAAACAGGTCCTCACTTCCCGAGCCAAGAAAGGCCTACTTTTGCGAGCTCTCTCCTGAAGAGCTTACGTGACGGAAGAGCTGTGGGGAGGGAGGCTTGATGTTCCCGGGCAGTGTGGGAAGCCTAGCTGTAAACGTGCAGCCAGCGGCGATGGCCCCTGCAAACTGACTTCCCAGGTAGCACTTCCCAGCACAATGTGACTGTCAGCTTGAAGGCGGCCGAGCAGGCTGTCTTCCTTGGAGGGAAAAAAGGCAGCCCCAATGACTGGGTTTTTAGGCCTCTCTCGCACAGCAAGTGTGGGGCTCTGCAGACGCCAGTACAAGAAGCCTGCAAACATGTCCTCACTTCCCCAGCCAAGAAAGGCCCACTTTCGCGAGCTCTCTCCTGCTGAGCAAACGTGACAGAAGGGCTGTGTGGAGGGAACCTTGATGTTCTGGGCAGTGTGGGAGCCCTAGGCATACACGTGCACCCAGCGGCCATTGCCCGTGAAAACTGACTTCCCAACTAGCACTTCCCTGCCCGATGTGACTTTCAGCCAGAAGGCGGCCGGGTAGGCTCTCTTCCCTGGAGGGAGGAAAGGCAGCCCCTGAGAGAGCGTTTTCATGCCCCCCGCCTGCAGGCATCGTGGGGCTCTTGAGAGGCCCAACCCGTAGTGCTGAGAGCAGGTCCTCATTTCCGAGTCAAGAAAGGCATAGTCTCGCGAGCTCTCTCCTGCTGAGCAAACGTGACGGAAGGGCTGTGTGGAGGGAACCTTGATGTTCTGGGCAGTGTGGGAGCCCTAGGCATACACGTGCACCCAGCGGCCATTGCCCCTGAAAACTGACTTCCCTACTAGCATTTCTCAGGCCAATGTGACTGTCAGCTTGAAGGCGGCCAAGCAGGCTGCCTTCCTTGGAGGGAGGAAAGGCAGCCCCAGAGAGAACGTTTTCATCCCTCCCGCGCGCTGGCAACGTGGGGCTCTTGAGTTGCCCGACCCATAGGGATTCCAGCAGGGCCTCACTTCCCGAGCCAAGAAAGGCCTAGTCTCGCGAGCTCTCTCCTGCAGAACAAACTTGTTGGAAGAGCTGTGTCGAGGGAGCCTTGGTGTTCCCGGGAAGTGTGGGAGGCCTAGCTGTAAACATGCAGCCGGGGCCATGGCCCCTGCAAACTGACTTCCCAGGTAGCACTTCCCAGCCCAATGTGACTGTCAGCTTGAAGGCGGCCGAGCAGGTTGTCTTCCTTGGAGGGAGGAAAGGCAGCCCCAGTGATTGGGTTTTTACGCCTCGCTCGCACAGCAAGTATGGGGCTCTGCAGACGCCCGTAAAAGAGGACTGCAAACAGGTCCTCACTTCCCGAGCCAAGAAAGGCCTACTTTTGCGAGCTCTCTCCTGCAGAGCTTACGTGACGGAAGAGCTGTGGGGAGGGAGGCTTGATGTTCCCGGGCAGTGTGGGAAGCCTAGCTGTAAACGTGCAGCCAGCGGCGATGGCCCCTGCAAACTGACTTCCCAGGTAGCACTTCCCAGCACAATGTGACTGTCAGCTTGAAGGCGGCCGAGCAGGCTGTCTTCCTTGGAGGGAGAAAAGGCAGCCCCAAAGATTGGGTTTTTAGGCCTCTCTCGCACAGCAAGTGTGGTCTCTGCAGACGCCAGTACAAGAAGCCTGCAAACAGGTCCTCACTTCCCCAGCCAAGAAAGGCCCACTTTCGCGAGCTCTCTCCTGCTGAGCAAACGTGACAGAAGGGCTGTGTGGAGGGAACCTTGATGTTCTGGGCAGTGTGGGAGCCCTAGGCATACACGTGCACCCAGCGGCCATTGCCCCTGAAAACTGACTTCCCTACTAGCATTTCTCAGGCCAATGTGACTGTCAGCTTGAAGGCGGCCGAGCAGGATGTCTTCCTTGGAGGGTGGAATGGCAGCCCCAGAGAGAGTGTTTTCATGCCTTCAGCGCGCAGGTAACGTGGGGCTCTTGAGAGGCACGACCCGTAGGGCTGCGAGCAGGGCCTCACTTCCCGAGTCAAGAAAGGCCTAGTCTCGCGAGTTCTCTCCTGCAGAGCAAACGTGACGGAAGAGCTGTGTGGAGGGAGCCTTGATGTTCCCGGGCAGTGTGGGAGGCCTAGCTGTAAACGTGCTGCCAGCGACCATGGTCCCTGAAAACTGACTTCCCAACTAACACTTCCCAGCCCAAGGTGACTGTCAGCTTGAAGGCGGCCGAGCAGACGTTCTTCCTTGGACGGAGAAAAGGCAGCCCCAGAGACTGGGTTTTTAGGCCTCGTTCGCACAGCAAGGGTGGGGCGCTGCAGACGCCAGTACAAGAGGCCTGCAAACAGGTCCTCACTTCCCGAGCCAAGAAAGGCCTAGTATCGCGATCTCTCTCCTGCAGAGCTAACGTGAGGGAAGAGCTGTGTGGAGGGAACCTTGATGTTCTGGGCAGTGTGGGAGCCCTAGGCATACACGTGCACCCAGCGGCCATTGCCCCTGCAAACTGACTTCCCAGGTAGCACTTCCCAGCACAATGGGACTTTCAGCTTGAAGGCGGCAAAGCAAGCGGTGTTCCTTGGAGGGAGGAAAGGCAGAACCAGAGACTGTGTTTTTAGGCCTCCCTCGCACAGCAAGTGTTGGGCTCTGCAGACGCCCCTACAAGAGGACTGCAACCAGGTCCTCACTTCCCGAGCCAAGAAAGGCCTAGTTTCGTGAGCTCTTTACTGCAGAGCTAACGTGAGGGAAGAGCTGTGTGGAGGGAACCTTGATGTTCTGGGCAGTGTGGGAGCCCCAGGCATACACGTGCACCCAGCGGCCATTGCCCGTGAAAACTGACTTCCCAACTAGCAATTCCCAGCCCGATGTGACTTTCAGCCAGAAGGAGGACGGGTAGGCTCTCTTCCTTGGAGGGAGTAACGGCATCCCCAGAGAGAGTGTTTTCATGCCTTCAGCGTGCAGGCAACGTGGTGCTCTTGAGAGGCCCGACCCATAGGGCTGTGAGCAGGGCCTCACTTCCCGAGTCAAGAAAGGCCTAGTCTCGCGAGCTCCCTCCTGCAGAGCACACGTGACGGAAGAGCTGTGTGGAGGGAGCCTTGATGTTCCCGGGCAGTGTGGGAGGCCTAGCTGTAAACGTGCTGCCAGCGACCATGGTCCCTGAAAACGGACTTCCCAACTAACACTTCCCAGCCCAAGGTGACTGTCAGCTTGAAGGCGGCCGAGCAGACGGTCTTCCTTGGACGGAGAAAAGGCAGCCCCAGAGACTGGGTTTTTAGGCCTCGTTCGCACAGCAAGTGTGGGGCGCTGCAGACGCCAGTACAAGAGGCCTGCAAACAGGTCCTCACTTCCCGAGCCAAGAAAGGCCTAGTTTCGCGATCTCGCTCCTGCAGAGCTAACGTGAGGGAAGAGCTGTGTGGAGGGAACCTTGATGTTCTGGGCAGTGTGGGAGCCCTAGGCATACACGTGCACCCAGCGGCCATTGCCCCTGCAAACTGACTTCCCAGGTAGCACTTCCCAGCACAATGTGACTTTCAGCTTGAAGGCGGCAAAGCAGGCGGTGTTCCTTGGAGGGAGGAAAGGCAGAACCAGAGACTGTGTTTTTAGGCCTCCCTCGCACAGCAAGTGTTGGGCTCTGCAGACGCCCGTACAAGAGGACTGCAACCAGGTCCTCACTTCCCGAGCCAAGAAAGGCCTACTTTTGCGAGCTCTCTCCTGCAGAGCTTACGTGACGGAAGAGCTGTGGGGAGGGAGGCTTGATGTTCTTGGGCAGTGTGGGAAGCCTAGCTGTAAACGTGCTGCCAGCGACCATGGTCCCTGAAAACGGACTTCCCAACTAACACTTCCCAGCCCAAGGTGACTGTCAGCTTGAAGGCGGCCGAGCAGACGGTCTTCCTTGGACGGAGAAAATGCAGCCCCAGAGACTGGGTTTTTAGGCCTCGTTCGCACAGCAAGTGTGGGGCTCTGCAGACGCCAGTACAAGAGGACTGCAAACAGGGCCTCACTTCCCGAGCCAAGAAAGGCCTACTTTTGCGAGCTCTCTCCTGCTGAGCAAACGTGACAGAAGGGCTGTGTGGAGGGAACCTTGATGTTCTGGGCAGTGTGGGAGCCCTAGGCATACACGTGCACCCAGCGGCCATTGCCCGTGAAAACTGACTTCCCAACTAGCACTTCCCAGCCCGATGCGACTTTCAGCCAGAAGGCGGCCGGGTAGGCTCTCTTCTTTGGAGGGTGGAAAGGCAGCCCCTGAGAGAGCGTTTTCATGCCCCCCTCATGCAGGCATCGTGGGACTCTTGAAAGGCCCGACCCATAGTGCTGAGAGCAGGTCCTCATTTCCGAGTCAAGAAAGGCATAGTCTCGCGAGCTCTCTCCTGCTGAGCAAACGTGACGGAAGGGCTGTGTGGAGGGAACCTTGATGTTCTGGGCAGTGTGGGAGCCCTAGGCATACACGTGCACCCAGCGGCCATTGCCCCTGAAAACTGACTTCCCTACTAGCATTTCTGAGGCCAATGTGACTGTCAGCTAGAAGGCGGCCGAGCAGACTGTCTTACTTGGAGGGAGGAAAGGCAGCCCTAGAGATTGGGTTTTTACGCCTCGCTCGCACAGCAAGTGTGGGGCTCTGCAGACGCCCGTAAAAGAGGCCTGCAAACAGGTCCTCACTTCCCGAGCCAAGAAAGGCCTACTTTTGCGAGCTCTGTCCTGCAGAGCTTACGTGACGGAAGAGCTGTGGGGAGGGAGGCTTGATGTTCCCGGGCAGTGTGGGAAGCCTAGCTGTAAACGTTCAGCCAGCGGCGATGGCCCCTGCAAACTGACTTCCCAGGTAGCACTTCCCAGCACAATGTGACTGTCAGCTTAAAGGCGGCCGAGCAGGCTGTCTTCCTTGGAGGGAGAAAAGGCAGCCCCAAAGACTGGGTTTTTAGGCCTCTCTCGCACAGCAAGTGTGGGGCTCTGCAGACGCCAGTACAAGAAGCCTGCAAACAGGTCCTCACTTCCCCAGCCAAAAAAGGCCCACTTTAGCGAGCTCTCTCCTGCTGAGCAAAGGCGACAGAAGGGCTGTGTGGAGGGAACCTTGATGTTCTGGGCAGTGTGGGAGCCCTAGGCATACACGTGCACCCAGCGGCCATTGCCCGTGAAAACTGACTTCCCAACTAGCACTTCCCAGCCCGATGTGACTTTCAGCCAGAAGGCGGCCGGGTAGGCTCTCTTCCTTGGAGGGAGGAAAGGCAGCCCCTGAGAGAGCGTTTTCATGCCCCCCGCATGCAGGCATCGTGGGGCTCTTGAGAGGCCCGACCCATAGTGCTGAGAGCAGGTCCTCATTACCGAGTCAAGAAAGGCATAGTCTCGCGAGCTCTCTCCTGCTGAGCAAACGTGACGGAAGGGCTGTGTGGAGGGAACCTTGATGTTCTGGGCAGTGTGGGAGCCCTAGGCATACACGTGCACCCAGCGGCCATTGCCCCTGAAAACTGACTTCCCTACTAGCATTTCTCAGGGCAATGTGACTGTCAGCTTGAAGGCGGCCAAGCAGGCTGCCTTCCTTGGAGGGAGGAAAGGCAGCCCCAGAGAGAACGTTTTCATGCCTCCCGCGCGCTGGCAACATGGGGCTCTTGAGTTGCCCGACCCATAGGGATTCCAGCAGGGCCTCACTTCCCGAGCCAAGAAAGGCCTAGTCTCGCGAGCTCTCTCCTGCAGAACAAACTTGTTGGAAGAGCTGTGTGGAGGGAGCCTTGGTGTTCCCGGGAAGTGTGGGAGGCCTAGCTGTAAACATGCAGCCGGGGCCATGGCCCCTGCAAACTGACTTCCCAGGTAACACTTCCCAGCACAATGTGACTGTCAGCTTAAAGGCGGCCGAGCAGCCTGTCTTCCTTGCAGGGAGGAAAGGCAGCCCCAAAGACTAGGTTTTTAGGCCTCGCTCGCACAGCAGGTGTTGGGCTCTGCAGATGCCAGTACAAGAGGCCTGCAAACAGGTCCTCACTTCCCGAGCCAAGAACGGCCTAGTTTCGCGATCTCTCTCCTGCCGAGATAACGTGAGGGAAGAGCTATGTGGAGGGAACCTTGATGTTCTGGGCAGTGTGGGAGCCCTAGGCATACACGTGCACCCAGCGGCCATTGCCCCTGCAAACTGACTTCCCAGGTAGCACTTCCCAGCACAATGTGACTTTCAGCTTGAAGGCGGCAAAGCAGGCGGTGTTCCTTGGAGGGAGGAAAGGCAGACCCACAGACTGTGTTTTTAGGCCTCCCTTGAACAGCAAGTGTTGGGCTCTGCAGACGCCCGAACAAGAGGACTGCAAACAGGTCCTGACTTCCCGAGCCAAGAAAGGCCTAGTTTCGTGAGCTCTTTACTGCAGAGCTAACGTGAGGGAAGAGCTGTGTGGAGGGAACCTTGATGTTCTCGGCAGTGTGGGAGCACTAAGCATACACATGCACCCTGCGGCCATTGCCCCTGAAAACAGTCTTCCCAATTAGCACTTCCAAGCGCGATGTGACTTTCAGCCACAAGGCGGCCTGGTAGGCTCTCTTCCTTGGAGGGAGGAAAGGCAGCCCCAGAGAGAGCGTTTTCATGCCTCTGGCGCGCAGGCAACGTGGGGCTCTTGAGAGGCCCGACCCATAGTGCTGCCAGCAGGTCATCATTTCCCGAGTCAAGAAAGGCCTAGTCTCGCGACCTCTCTCCTGCTGAGCAAGCGTGACGGAAGGGCTGTGTGGAGGGAGCGTTGAAGTTCTGGGCAGTGTGGGAGTCCTAGGCTTACACGTGCACCAAGCGGCCATTGGCCCTGTAAACTGACTTCCGAACTAGCACTTCTCAGATCAATGTGACTGTCAGCTTGAAAGCGGCCGAACAGACTGTCTTACTTGGAGGGAGGAAAGGCAGCCCCAGATACTGTGTTTGTATGCCTCCCTCGCACAGCCAGTGTGGGGCTCGGCAGACGCGAGTAGAAGAGGCTTGCAAACAGGTCCTCACTTCCCGAGCCAAGAAAGGCCTACTTTTGCGAGCTCTCTCCTGCAGAGCTTACGTGACGGAAGAGCTGTGGGGAGGGAGGCTTGATGTTCCCGGGCAGTGTGGGAAGCCTAGCTGTAAACGTGCAGCCAGCGGCGATGGCCCCTGCAAACTGACTTCCCAGGTAGCACTTCCCAGCACAATGTGACTGTCAGCTTGAAGGCGGCCAAGCAGGCTGCCTTCCTTGGAGGGAGGAAAGGCAGCCCCAGATATTGTGTTTGTATGCCTCCCTCGCACAGCAAGTGTGGGGCTCGGCAGACGCGAGTACAAGAGGCCTGCAAACAGGTCCTCACTTCCCGAGCCAGGAAAGGCCTACTTTCGCGAGCTCTCTCCTGCTGAGCAAACGTGACGGAAGGGCTGTGTGGAGGGAGCCTTGATGTTCCCGGGCAGTGTGGGAAGCCTAGCTGTAAACGTGCAGCCAGCGGCGATGGCCCCTGAAAACTGACTTCCCAGGTAGCAATTCCCAGCCCAAGGTGACAGTCAGATTGAAGGCGGCCGAGCAGGCTGTCATCCTTGGAGGGAGGAAAGGAAGCCCCAGAGATTGGGTTTTTACGCCTCGCTCGCACAGCAAGTGTGGGGCTCTGCAGACGCCCGTAAAAGAGGACTGCAAACAGGTCCTCACTTCCCGAGCCAAGAAAGGCCTACTTTTGCGAGCTCTCTCCTGAAGAGCTTACGTGACGGAAGAGCTGTGGGGAGGGAGGCTTGATGTTCCCGGGCAGTGTGGGAAGCCTAGCTGTAAACGTGCAGCCAGCGGCGATGGCCCCTGCAAACTGACTTCCCAGGTAGCACTTCCCAGCACAATGTGACTGTCAGCTTGAAGGCGGCCGAGCAGGCTGTCTTCCTTGGAGGGAAAAAAGGCAGCCCCAATGACTGGGTTTTTAGGCCTCTCTCGCACAGCAAGTGTGGGGCTCTGCAGACGCCAGTACAAGAAGCCTGCAAACATGTCCTCACTTCCCCAGCCAAGAAAGGCCCACTTTCGCGAGCTCTCTCCTGCTGAGCAAACGTGACAGAAGGGCTGTGTGGAGGGAACCTTGATGTTCTGGGCAGTGTGGGAGCCCTAGGCATACACGTGCACCCAGCGGCCATTGCCCGTGAAAACTGACTTCCCAACTAGCACTTCCCTGCCCGATGTGACTTTCAGCCAGAAGGCGGCCGGGTAGGCTCTCTTCCCTGGAGGGAGGAAAGGCAGCCCCTGAGAGAGCGTTTTCATGCCCCCCGCCTGCAGGCATCGTGGGGCTCTTGAGAGGCCCAACCCGTAGTGCTGAGAGCAGGTCCTCATTTCCGAGTCAAGAAAGGCATAGTCTCGCGAGCTCTCTCCTGCTGAGCAAACGTGACGGAAGGGCTGTGTGGAGGGAACCTTGATGTTCTGGGCAGTGTGGGAGCCCTAGGCATACACGTGCACCCAGCGGCCATTGCCCCTGAAAACTGACTTCCCTACTAGCATTTCTCAGGCCAATGTGACTGTCAGCTTGAAGGCGGCCAAGCAGGCTGCCTTCCTTGGAGGGAGGAAAGGCAGCCCCAGAGAGAACGTTTTCATCCCTCCCGCGCGCTGGCAACGTGGGGCTCTTGAGTTGCCCGACCCATAGGGATTCCAGCAGGGCCTCACTTCCCGAGCCAAGAAAGGCCTAGTCTCGCGAGCTCTCTCCTGCAGAACAAACTTGTTGGAAGAGCTGTGTCGAGGGAGCCTTGGTGTTCCCGGGAAGTGTGGGAGGCCTAGCTGTAAACATGCAGCCGGGGCCATGGCCCCTGCAAACTGACTTCCCAGGTAGCACTTCCCAGCCCAATGTGACTGTCAGCTTGAAGGCGGCCGAGCAGGTTGTCTTCCTTGGAGGGAGGAAAGGCAGCCCCAGTGATTGGGTTTTTACGCCTCGCTCGCACAGCAAGTATGGGGCTCTGCAGACGCCCGTAAAAGAGGACTGCAAACAGGTCCTCACTTCCCGAGCCAAGAAAGGCCTACTTTTGCGAGCTCTCTCCTGCAGAGCTTACGTGACGGAAGAGCTGTGGGGAGGGAGGCTTGATGTTCCCGGGCAGTGTGGGAAGCCTAGCTGTAAACGTGCAGCCAGCGGCGATGGCCCCTGCAAACTGACTTCCCAGGTAGCACTTCCCAGCAGAATGTGACTGTCAGCTTGAAGGCGGCCGAGCAGGCTGTCTTCCTTGGAGGGAGAAAAGGCAGCCCCAAAGACTGGGTTTTTAGGCCTCTCTCGCACAGCAAGTGTGGTCTCTGCAGACGCCAGTACAAGAAGCCTGCAAACAGGTCCTCACTTCCCCAGCCAAGAAAGGCCCACTTTCGCGAGCTCTCTCCTGCTGAGCAAACGTGACAGAAGGGCTGTGTGGAGGGAACCTTGATGTTCTGGGCAGTGTGGGAGCCCTAGGCATACACGTGCACCCAGCGGCCATTGCCCCTGAAAACTGACTTCCCTACTAGCATTTCTCAGGCCAATGTGACTGTCAGCTTGAAGGCGGCCGAGCAGGATGTCTTCCTTGGAGGGTGGAATGGCAGCCCCAGAGAGAGTGTTTTCATGCCTTCAGCGCGCAGGTAACGTGGGGCTCTTGAGAGGCACGACCCGTAGGGCTGCGAGCAGGGCCTCACTTCCCGAGTCAAGAAAGGCCTAGTCTCGCGAGTTCTCTCCTGCAGAGCAAACGTGACGGAAGAGCTGTGTGGAGGGAGCCTTGATGTTCCCGGGCAGTGTGGGAGGCCTAGCTGTAAACGTGCTGCCAGCGACCATGGTCCCTGAAAACTGACTTCCCAACTAACACTTCCCAGCCCAAGGTGACTGTCAGCTTGAAGGCGGCCGAGCAGACGTTCTTCCTTGGACGGAGAAAAGGCAGCCCCAGAGACTGGGTTTTTAGGCCTCGTTCGCACAGCAAGGGTGGGGCGCTGCAGACGCCAGTACAAGAGGCCTGCAAACAGGTCCTCACTTCCCGAGCCAAGAAAGGCCTAGTATCGCGATCTCTCTCCTGCAGAGCTAACGTGAGGGAAGAGCTGTGTGGAGGGAACCTTGATGTTCTGGGCAGTGTGGGAGCCCTAGGCATACACGTGCACCCAGCGGCCATTGCCCCTGCAAACTGACTTCCCAGGTAGCACTTCCCAGCACAATGGGACTTTCAGCTTGAAGGCGGCAAAGCAAGCGGTGTTCCTTGGAGGGAGGAAAGGCAGAACCAGAGACTGTGTTTTTAGGCCTCCCTCGCACAGCAAGTGTTGGGCTCTGCAGACGCCCCTACAAGAGGACTGCAACCAGGTCCTCACTTCCCGAGCCAAGAAAGGCCTAGTTTCGTGAGCTCTTTACTGCAGAGCTAACGTGAGGGAAGAGCTGTGTGGAGGGAACCTTGATGTTCTGGGCAGTGTGGGAGCCCCAGGCATACACGTGCACCCAGCGGCCATTGCCCGTGAAAACTGACTTCCCAACTAGCAATTCCCAGCCCGATGTGACTTTCAGCCAGAAGGAGGACGGGTAGGCTCTCTTCCTTGGAGGGAGTAACGGCATCCCCAGAGAGAGTGTTTTCATGCCTTCAGCGTGCAGGCAACGTGGTGCTCTTGAGAGGCCCGACCCATAGGGCTGTGAGCAGGGCCTCACTTCCCGAGTCAAGAAAGGCCTAGTCTCGCGAGCTCCCTCCTGCAGAGCACACGTGACGGAAGAGCTGTGTGGAGGGAGCCTTGATGTTCCCGGGCAGTGTGGGAGGCCTAGCTGTAAACGTGCTGCCAGCGACCATGGTCCCTGAAAACGGACTTCCCAACTAACACTTCCCAGCCCAAGGTGACTGTCAGCTTGAAGGCGGCCGAGCAGACGGTCTTCCTTGGACGGAGAAAAGGCAGCCCCAGAGACTGGGTTTTTAGGCCTCGTTCGCACAGCAAGTGTGGGGCGCTGCAGACGCCAGTACAAGAGGCCTGCAAACAGGTCCTCACTTCCCGAGCCAAGAAAGGCCTAGTTTCGCGATCTCTCTCCTGCAGAGCTAACGTGAGGGAAGAGCTGTGTGGAGGGAACCTTGATGTTCTGGGCAGTGTGGGAGCCCTAGGCATACACGTGCACCCAGCGGCCATTGCCCCTGCAAACTGACTTCCCAGGTAGCACTTCCCAGCACAATGTGACTTTCAGCTTGAAGGCGGCAAAGCAGGCGGTGTTCCTTGGAGGGAGGAAAGGCAGAACCAGAGACTGTGTTTTTAGGCCTCCCTCGCACAGCAAGTGTTGGGCTCTGCAGACGCCCGTACAAGAGGACTGCAACCAGGTCCTCACTTCCCGAGCCAAGAAAGGCCTACTTTTGCGAGCTCTCTCCTGCAGAGCTTACGTGACGGAAGAGCTGTGGGGAGGGAGGCTTGATGTTCTTGGGCAGTGTGGGAAGCCTAGCTGTAAACGTGCTGCCAGCGACCATGGTCCCTGAAAACGGACTTCCCAACTAACACTTCCCAGCCCAAGGTGACTGTCAGCTTGAAGGCGGCCGAGCAGACGGTCTTCCTTGGACGGAGAAAATGCAGCCCCAGAGACTGGGTTTTTAGGCCTCGTTCGCACAGCAAGTGTGGGGCTCTGCAGACGCCAGTACAAGAGGACTGCAAACAGGTCCTCACTTCCCGAGCCAAGAAAGGCCTACTTTTGCGAGCTCTCTCCTGCTGAGCAAACGTGACAGAAGGGCTGTGTGGAGGGAACCTTGATGTTCTGGGCAGTGTGGGAGCCCTAGGCATACACGTGCACCCAGCGGCCATTGCCCGTGAAAACTGACTTCCCAACTAGCACTTCCCAGCCCGATGCGACTTTCAGCCAGAAGGCGGCCGGGTAGGCTCTCTTCTTTGGAGGGTGGAAAGGCAGCCCCTGAGAGAGCGTTTTCATGCCCCCCTCATGCAGGCATCGTGGGACTCTTGAAAGGCCCGACCCATAGTGCTGAGAGCAGGTCCTCATTTCCGAGTCAAGAAAGGCATAGTCTCGCGAGCTCTCTCCTGCTGAGCAAACGTGACGGAAGGGCTGTGTGGAGGGAACCTTGATGTTCTGGGCAGTGTGGGAGCCCTAGGCATACACGTGCACCCAGCGGCCATTGCCCCTGAAAACTGACTTCCCTACTAGCATTTCTGAGGCCAATGTGACTGTCAGCTAGAAGGCGGCCGAGCAGACTGTCTTACTTGGAGGGAGGAAAGGCAGCCCTAGAGATTGGGTTTTTACGCCTCGCTCGCACAGCAAGTGTGGGGCTCTGCAGACGCCCGTAAAAGAGGCCTGCAAACAGGTCCTCACTTCCCGAGCCAAGAAAGGCCTACTTTTGCGAGCTCTGTCCTGCAGAGCTTACGTGACGGAAGAGCTGTGGGGAGGGAGGCTTGATGTTCCCGGGCAGTGTGGGAAGCCTAGCTGTAAACGTTCAGCCAGCGGCGATGGCCCCTGCAAACTGACTTCCCAGGTAGCACTTCCCAGCACAATGTGACTGTCAGCTTAAAGGCGGCCGAGCAGGCTGTCTTCCTTGGAGGGAGAAAAGGCAGCCCCAAAGACTGGGTTTTTAGGCCTCTCTCGCACAGCAAGTGTGGGGCTCTGCAGACGCCAGTACAAGAAGCCTGCAAACAGGTCCTCACTTCCCCAGCCAAAAAAGGCCCACTTTAGCGAGCTCTCTCCTGCTGAGCAAAGGCGACAGAAGGGCTGTGTGGAGGGAACCTTGATGTTCTGGGCAGTGTGGGAGCCCTAGGCATACACGTGCACCCAGCGGCCATTGCCCGTGAAAACTGACTTCCCAACTAGCACTTCCCAGCCCGATGTGACTTTCAGCCAGAAGGCGGCCGGGTAGGCTCTCTTCCTTGGAGGGAGGAAAGGCAGCCCCTGAGAGAGCGTTTTCATGCCCCCCGCATGCAGGCATCGTGGGGCTCTTGAGAGGCCCGACCCATAGTGCTGAGAGCAGGTCCTCATTTCCGAGTCAAGAAAGGCATAGTCTCGCGAGCTCTCTCCTGCTGAGCAAACGTGACGGAAGGGCTGTGTGGAGGGAACCTTGATGTTCTGGGCAGTGTGGGAGCCCTAGGCATACACGTGCACCCAGCGGCCATTGCCCCTGAAAACTGACTTCCCTACTAGCATTTCTCAGGCCAATGTGACTGTCAGCTTGAAGGCGGCCAAGCAGGCTGCCTTCCTTGGAGGGAGGAAAGGCAGCCCCAGAGAGAACGTTTTCATGCCTCCCGCGCGCTGGCAACATGGGGCTCTTGAGTTGCCCGACCCATAGGGATTCCAGCAGGGCCTCACTTCCCGAGCCAAGAAAGGCCTAGTCTCGCGAGCTCTCTCCTGCAGAACAAACTTGTTGGAAGAGCTGTGTGGAGGGAGCCTTGGTGTTCCCGGGAAGTGTGGGAGGCCTAGCTGTAAACATGCAGCCGGGGCCATGGCCCCTGCAAACTGACTTCCCAGGTAACACTTCCCAGCACAATGTGACTGTCAGCTTAAAGGCGGCCGAGCAGCCTGTCTTCCTTGCAGGGAGGAAAGGCAGCCCCAAAGACTAGGTTTTTAGGCCTCGCTCGCACAGCAGGTGTTGGGCTCTGCAGATGCCAGTACAAGAGGCCTGCAAACAGGTCCTCACTTCCCGAGCCAAGAACGGCCTAGTTTCGCGATCTCTCTCCTGCCGAGATAACGTGAGGGAAGAGCTATGTGGAGGGAACCTTGATGTTCTGGGCAGTGTGGGAGCCCTAGGCATACACGTGCACCCAGCGGCCATTGCCCCTGCAAACTGACTTCCCAGGTAGCACTTCCCAGCACAATGTGACTTTCAGCTTGAAGGCGGCAAAGCAGGCGGTGTTCCTTGGAGGGAGGAAAGGCAGACCCACAGACTGTGTTTTTAGGCCTCCCTTGAACAGCAAGTGTTGGGCTCTGCAGACGCCCGAACAAGAGGACTGCAAACAGGTCCTGACTTCCCGAGCCAAGAAAGGCCTAGTTTCGTGAGCTCTTTACTGCAGAGCTAACGTGAGGGAAGAGCTGTGTGGAGGGAACCTTGATGTTCTCGGCAGTGTGGGAGCACTAAGCATACACATGCACCCTGCGGCCATTGCCCCTGAAAACAGTCTTCCCAATTAGCACTTCCAAGCGCGATGTGACTTTCAGCCACAAGGCGGCCTGGTAGGCTCTCTTCCTTGGAGGGAGGAAAGGCAGCCCCAGAGAGAGCGTTTTCATGCCTCTGGCGCGCAGGCAACGTGGGGCTCTTGAGAGGCCCGACCCATAGTGCTGCCAGCAGGTCATCATTTCCCGAGTCAAGAAAGGCCTAGTCTCGCGACCTCTCTCCTGCTGAGCAAGCGTGACGGAAGGGCTGTGTGGAGGGAGCGTTGAAGTTCTGGGCAGTGTGGGAGTCCTAGGCTTACACGTGCACCAAGCGGCCATTGGCCCTGTAAACTGACTTCCGAACTAGCACTTCTCAGATCAATGTGACTGTCAGCTTGAAAGCGGCCGAACAGACTGTCTTACTTGGAGGGAGGAAAGGCAGCCCCAGATACTGTGTTTGTATGCCTCCCTCGCACAGCCAGTGTGGGGCTCGGCAGACGCGAGTAGAAGAGGCTTGCAAACAGGTCCTCACTTCCCGAGCCAAGAAAGGCCTACTTTTGCGAGCTCTCTCCTGCAGAGCTTACGTGACGGAAGAGCTGTGGGGAGGGAGGCTTGATGTTCCCGGGCAGTGTGGGAAGCCTAGCTGTAAACGTGCAGCCAGCGGCGATGGCCCCTGCAAACTGACTTCCCAGGTAGCACTTCCCAGCACAATGTGACTGTCAGCTTGAAGGCGGCCGAGCAGGCTGTCTTCCTTGGAGGGAAAAAAGGCAGCCCCAATGACTGGGTTTTTAGGCCTCTCTCGCACAGCAAGTGTGGGGCTCTGCAGACGCCAGTACAAGAAGCCTGCAAACATGTCCTCACTTCCCCAGCCAAGAAAGGCCCACTTTCGCGAGCTCTCTCCTGCTGAGCAAACGTGACAGAAGGGCTGTGTGGAGGGAACCTTGATGTTCTGGGCAGTGTGGGAGCCCTAGGCATACACGTGCACCCAGCGGCCATTGCCCGTGAAAACTGACTTCCCAACTAGCACTTCCCTGCCCGATGTGACTTTCAGCCAGAAGGCGGCCGGGTAGGCTCTCTTCCCTGGAGGGAGGAAAGGCAGCCCCTGAGAGAGCGTTTTCATGCCCCCCGCCTGCAGGCATCGTGGGGCTCTTGAGAGGCCCAACCCGTAGTGCTGAGAGCAGGTCCTCATTTCCGAGTCAAGAAAGGCATAGTCTCGCGAGCTCTCTCCTGCTGAGCAAACGTGACGGAAGGGCTGTGTGGAGGGAACCTTGATGTTCTGGGCAGTGTGGGAGCCCTAGGCATACACGTGCACCCAGCGGCCATTGCCCCTGAAAACTGACTTCCCTACTAGCATTTCTCAGGCCAATGTGACTGTCAGCTTGAAGGCGGCCAAGCAGGCTGCCTTCCTTGGAGGGAGGAAAGGCAGCCCCAGAGAGAACGTTTTCATCCCTCCCGCGCGCTGGCAACGTGGGGCTCTTGAGTTGCCCGACCCATAGGGATTCCAGCAGGGCCTCACTTCCCGAGCCAAGAAAGGCCTAGTCTCGCGAGCTCTCTCCTGCAGAACAAACTTGTTGGAAGAGCTGTGTCGAGGGAGCCTTGGTGTTCCCGGGAAGTGTGGGAGGCCTAGCTGTAAACATGCAGCCGGGGCCATGGCCCCTGCAAACTGACTTCCCAGGTAGCACTTCCCAGCCCAATGTGACTGTCAGCTTGAAGGCGGCCGAGCAGGTTGTCTTCCTTGGAGGGAGGAAAGGCAGCCCCAGTGATTGGGTTTTTACGCCTCGCTCGCACAGCAAGTATGGGGCTCTGCAGACGCCCGTAAAAGAGGACTGCAAACAGGTCCTCACTTCCCGAGCCAAGAAAGGCCTACTTTTGCGAGCTCTCTCCTGCAGAGCTTACGTGACGGAAGAGCTGTGGGGAGGGAGGCTTGATGTTCCCGGGCAGTGTGGGAAGCCTAGCTGTAAACGTGCAGCCAGCGGCGATGGCCCCTGCAAACTGACTTCCCAGGTAGCACTTCCCAGCAGAATGTGACTGTCAGCTTGAAGGCGGCCGAGCAGGCTGTCTTCCTTGGAGGGAGAAAAGGCAGCCCCAAAGACTGGGTTTTTAGGCCTCTCTCGCACAGCAAGTGTGGTCTCTGCAGACGCCAGTACAAGAAGCCTGCAAACAGGTCCTCACTTCCCCAGCCAAGAAAGGCCCACTTTCGCGAGCTCTCTCCTGCTGAGCAAACGTGACAGAAGGGCTGTGTGGAGGGAACCTTGATGTTCTGGGCAGTGTGGGAGCCCTAGGCATACACGTGCACCCAGCGGCCATTGCCCCTGAAAACTGACTTCCCTACTAGCATTTCTCAGGCCAATGTGACTGTCAGCTTGAAGGCGGCCGAGCAGGATGTCTTCCTTGGAGGGTGGAATGGCAGCCCCAGAGAGAGTGTTTTCATGCCTTCAGCGCGCAGGTAACGTGGGGCTCTTGAGAGGCACGACCCGTAGGGCTGCGAGCAGGGCCTCACTTCCCGAGTCAAGAAAGGCCTAGTCTCGCGAGTTCTCTCCTGCAGAGCAAACGTGACGGAAGAGCTGTGTGGAGGGAGCCTTGATGTTCCCGGGCAGTGTGGGAGGCCTAGCTGTAAACGTGCTGCCAGCGACCATGGTCCCTGAAAACTGACTTCCCAACTAACACTTCCCAGCCCAAGGTGACTGTCAGCTTGAAGGCGGCCGAGCAGACGTTCTTCCTTGGACGGAGAAAAGGCAGCCCCAGAGACTGGGTTTTTAGGCCTCGTTCGCACAGCAAGGGTGGGGCGCTGCAGACGCCAGTACAAGAGGCCTGCAAACAGGTCCTCACTTCCCGAGCCAAGAAAGGCCTAGTATCGCGATCTCTCTCCTGCAGAGCTAACGTGAGGGAAGAGCTGTGTGGAGGGAACCTTGATGTTCTGGGCAGTGTGGGAGCCCTAGGCATACACGTGCACCCAGCGGCCATTGCCCCTGCAAACTGACTTCCCAGGTAGCACTTCCCAGCACAATGGGACTTTCAGCTTGAAGGCGGCAAAGCAAGCGGTGTTCCTTGGAGGGAGGAAAGGCAGAACCAGAGACTGTGTTTTTAGGCCTCCCTCGCACAGCAAGTGTTGGGCTCTGCAGACGCCCCTACAAGAGGACTGCAACCAGGTCCTCACTTCCCGAGCCAAGAAAGGCCTAGTTTCGTGAGCTCTTTACTGCAGAGCTAACGTGAGGGAAGAGCTGTGTGGAGGGAACCTTGATGTTCTGGGCAGTGTGGGAGCCCCAGGCATACACGTGCACCCAGCGGCCATTGCCCGTGAAAACTGACTTCCCAACTAGCAATTCCCAGCCCGATGTGACTTTCAGCCAGAAGGAGGACGGGTAGGCTCTCTTCCTTGGAGGGAGTAACGGCATCCCCAGAGAGAGTGTTTTCATGCCTTCAGCGTGCAGGCAACGTGGTGCTCTTGAGAGGCCCGACCCATAGGGCTGTGAGCAGGGCCTCACTTCCCGAGTCAAGAAAGGCCTAGTCTCGCGAGCTCCCTCCTGCAGAGCACACGTGACGGAAGAGCTGTGTGGAGGGAGCCTTGATGTTCCCGGGCAGTGTGGGAGGCCTAGCTGTAAACGTGCTGCCAGCGACCATGGTCCCTGAAAACGGACTTCCCAACTAACACTTCCCAGCCCAAGGTGACTGTCAGCTTGAAGGCGGCCGAGCAGACGGTCTTCCTTGGACGGAGAAAAGGCAGCCCCAGAGACTGGGTTTTTAGGCCTCGTTCGCACAGCAAGTGTGGGGCGCTGCAGACGCCAGTACAAGAGGCCTGCAAACAGGTCCTCACTTCCCGAGCCAAGAAAGGCCTAGTTTCGCGATCTCTCTCCTGCAGAGCTAACGTGAGGGAAGAGCTGTGTGGAGGGAACCTTGATGTTCTGGGCAGTGTGGGAGCCCTAGGCATACACGTGCACCCAGCGGCCATTGCCCCTGCAAACTGACTTCCCAGGTAGCACTTCCCAGCACAATGTGACTTTCAGCTTGAAGGCGGCAAAGCAGGCGGTGTTCCTTGGAGGGAGGAAAGGCAGAACCAGAGACTGTGTTTTTAGGCCTCCCTCGCACAGCAAGTGTTGGGCTCTGCAGACGCCCGTACAAGAGGACTGCAACCAGGTCCTCACTTCCCGAGCCAAGAAAGGCCTACTTTTGCGAGCTCTCTCCTGCAGAGCTTACGTGACGGAAGAGCTGTGGGGAGGGAGGCTTGATGTTCTTGGGCAGTGTGGGAAGCCTAGCTGTAAACGTGCTGCCAGCGACCATGGTCCCTGAAAACGGACTTCCCAACTAACACTTCCCAGCCCAAGGTGACTGTCAGCTTGAAGGCGGCCGAGCAGACGGTCTTCCTTGGACGGAGAAAATGCAGCCCCAGAGACTGGGTTTTTAGGCCTCGTTCGCACAGCAAGTGTGGGGCTCTGCAGACGCCAGTACAAGAGGACTGCAAACAGGGCCTCACTTCCCGAGCCAAGAAAGGCCTACTTTTGCGAGCTCTCTCCTGCTGAGCAAACGTGACAGAAGGGCTGTGTGGAGGGAACCTTGATGTTCTGGGCAGTGTGGGAGCCCTAGGCATACACGTGCACCCAGCGGCCATTGCCCGTGAAAACTGACTTCCCAACTAGCACTTCCCAGCCCGATGCGACTTTCAGCCAGAAGGCGGCCGGGTAGGCTCTCTTCTTTGGAGGGTGGAAAGGCAGCCCCTGAGAGAGCGTTTTCATGCCCCCCTCATGCAGGCATCGTGGGACTCTTGAAAGGCCCGACCCATAGTGCTGAGAGCAGGTCCTCATTTCCGAGTCAAGAAAGGCATAGTCTCGCGAGCTCTCTCCTGCTGAGCAAACGTGACGGAAGGGCTGTGTGGAGGGAACCTTGATGTTCTGGGCAGTGTGGGAGCCCTAGGCATACACGTGCACCCAGCGGCCATTGCCCCTGAAAACTGACTTCCCTACTAGCATTTCTGAGGCCAATGTGACTGTCAGCTAGAAGGCGGCCGAGCAGACTGTCTTACTTGGAGGGAGGAAAGGCAGCCCTAGAGATTGGGTTTTTACGCCTCGCTCGCACAGCAAGTGTGGGGCTCTGCAGACGCCCGTAAAAGAGGCCTGCAAACAGGTCCTCACTTCCCGAGCCAAGAAAGGCCTACTTTTGCGAGCTCTGTCCTGCAGAGCTTACGTGACGGAAGAGCTGTGGGGAGGGAGGCTTGATGTTCCCGGGCAGTGTGGGAAGCCTAGCTGTAAACGTTCAGCCAGCGGCGATGGCCCCTGCAAACTGACTTCCCAGGTAGCACTTCCCAGCACAATGTGACTGTCAGCTTAAAGGCGGCCGAGCAGGCTGTCTTCCTTGGAGGGAGAAAAGGCAGCCCCAAAGACTGGGTTTTTAGGCCTCTCTCGCACAGCAAGTGTGGGGCTCTGCAGACGCCAGTACAAGAAGCCTGCAAACAGGTCCTCACTTCCCCAGCCAAAAAAGGCCCACTTTAGCGAGCTCTCTCCTGCTGAGCAAAGGCGACAGAAGGGCTGTGTGGAGGGAACCTTGATGTTCTGGGCAGTGTGGGAGCCCTAGGCATACACGTGCACCCAGCGGCCATTGCCCGTGAAAACTGACTTCCCAACTAGCACTTCCCAGCCCGATGTGACTTTCAGCCAGAAGGCGGCCGGGTAGGCTCTCTTCCTTGGAGGGAGGAAAGGCAGCCCCTGAGAGAGCGTTTTCATGCCCCCCGCATGCAGGCATCGTGGGGCTCTTGAGAGGCCCGACCCATAGTGCTGAGAGCAGGTCCTCATTTCCGAGTCAAGAAAGGCATAGTCTCGCGAGCTCTCTCCTGCTGAGCAAACGTGACGGAAGGGCTGTGTGGAGGGAACCTTGATGTTCTGGGCAGTGTGGGAGCCCTAGGCATACACGTGCACCCAGCGGCCATTGCCCCTGAAAACTGACTTCCCTACTAGCATTTCTCAGGCCAATGTGACTGTCAGCTTGAAGGCGGCCAAGCAGGCTGCCTTCCTTGGAGGGAGGAAAGGCAGCCCCAGAGAGAACGTTTTCATGCCTCCCGCGCGCTGGCAACATGGGGCTCTTGAGTTGCCCGACCCATAGGGATTCCAGCAGGGCCTCACTTCCCGAGCCAAGAAAGGCCTAGTCTCGCGAGCTCTCTCCTGCAGAACAAACTTGTTGGAAGAGCTGTGTGGAGGGAGCCTTGGTGTTCCCGGGAAGTGTGGGAGGCCTAGCTGTAAACATGCAGCCGGGGCCATGGCCCCTGCAAACTGACTTCCCAGGTAACACTTCCCAGCACAATGTGACTGTCAGCTTAAAGGCGGCCGAGCAGCCTGTCTTCCTTGCAGGGAGGAAAGGCAGCCCCAAAGACTAGGTTTTTAGGCCTCGCTCGCACAGCAGGTGTTGGGCTCTGCAGATGCCAGTACAAGAGGCCTGCAAACAGGTCCTCACTTCCCGAGCCAAGAACGGCCTAGTTTCGCGATCTCTCTCCTGCCGAGATAACGTGAGGGAAGAGCTATGTGGAGGGAACCTTGATGTTCTGGGCAGTGTGGGAGCCCTAGGCATACACGTGCACCCAGCGGCCATTGCCCCTGCAAACTGACTTCCCAGGTAGCACTTCCCAGCACAATGTGACTTTCAGCTTGAAGGCGGCAAAGCAGGCGGTGTTCCTTGGAGGGAGGAAAGGCAGACCCACAGACTGTGTTTTTAGGCCTCCCTTGAACAGCAAGTGTTGGGCTCTGCAGACGCCCGAACAAGAGGACTGCAAACAGGTCCTGACTTCCCGAGCCAAGAAAGGCCTAGTTTCGTGAGCTCTTTACTGCAGAGCTAACGTGAGGGAAGAGCTGTGTGGAGGGAACCTTGATGTTCTCGGCAGTGTGGGAGCACTAAGCATACACATGCACCCTGCGGCCATTGCCCCTGAAAACAGTCTTCCCAATTAGCACTTCCAAGCGCGATGTGACTTTCAGCCACAAGGCGGCCTGGTAGGCTCTCTTCCTTGGAGGGAGGAAAGGCAGCCCCAGAGAGAGCGTTTTCATGCCTCTGGCGCGCAGGCAACGTGGGGCTCTTGAGAGGCCCGACCCATAGTGCTGCCAGCAGGTCATCATTTCCCGAGTCAAGAAAGGCCTAGTCTCGCGACCTCTCTCCTGCTGAGCAAGCGTGACGGAAGGGCTGTGTGGAGGGAGCGTTGAAGTTCTGGGCAGTGTGGGAGTCCTAGGCTTACACGTGCACCAAGCGGCCATTGGCCCTGTAAACTGACTTCCGAACTAGCACTTCTCAGATCAATGTGACTGTCAGCTTGAAAGCGGCCGAACAGACTGTCTTACTTGGAGGGAGGAAAGGCAGCCCCAGATACTGTGTTTGTATGCCTCCCTCGCACAGCCAGTGTGGGGCTCGGCAGACGCGAGTAGAAGAGGCTTGCAAACAGGTCCTCACTTCCCGAGCCAAGAAAGGCCTACTTTTGCGAGCTCTCTCCTGCAGAGCTTACGTGACGGAAGAGCTGTGGGGAGGGAGGCTTGATGTTCCCGGGCAGTGTGGGAAGCCTAGCTGTAAACGTGCAGCCAGCGGCGATGGCCCCTGCAAACTGACTTCCCAGGTAGCACTTCCCAGCACAATGTGACTGTCAGCTTGAAGGCGGCCGAGCATGCTGTCTTCCTTGGAGGGAAAAAAGGCAGCCCCAATGACTGGGTTTTTAGGCCTCTCTCGCACAGCAAGTGTGGGGCTCTGCAGACGCCAGTACAAGAAGCCTGCAAACATGTCCTCACTTCCCCAGCCAAGAAAGGCCCACTTTCGCGAGCTCTCTCCTGCTGAGCAAACGTGACAGAAGGGCTGTGTGGAGGGAACCTTGATGTTCTGGGCAGTGTGGGAGCCCTAGGCATACACGTGCACCCAGCGGCCATTGCCCGTGAAAACTGACTTCCCAACTAGCACTTCCCTGCCCGATGTGACTTTCAGCCAGAAGGCGGCCGGGTAGGCTCTCTTCCCTGGAGGGAGGAAAGGCAGCCCCTGAGAGAGCGTTTTCATGCCCCCCGCCTGCAGGCATCGTGGGGCTCTTGAGAGGCCCAACCCGTAGTGCTGAGAGCAGGTCCTCATTTCCGAGTCAAGAAAGGCATAGTCTCGCGAGCTCTCTCCTGCTGAGCAAACGTGACGGAAGGGCTGTGTGGAGGGAACCTTGATGTTCTGGGCAGTGTGGGAGCCCTAGGCATACACGTGCACCCAGCGGCCATTGCCCCTGAAAACTGACTTCCCTACTAGCATTTCTCAGGCCAATGTGACTGTCAGCTTGAAGGCGGCCAAGCAGGCTGCCTTCCTTGGAGGGAGGAAAGGCAGCCCCAGAGAGAACGTTTTCATCCCTCCCGCGCGCTGGCAACGTGGGGCTCTTGAGTTGCCCGACCCATAGGGATTCCAGCAGGGCCTCACTTCCCGAGCCAAGAAAGGCCTAGTCTCGCGAGCTCTCTCCTGCAGAACAAACTTGTTGGAAGAGCTGTGTCGAGGGAGCCTTGGTGTTCCCGGGAAGTGTGGGAGGCCTAGCTGTAAACATGCAGCCGGGGCCATGGCCCCTGCAAACTGACTTCCCAGGTAGCACTTCCCAGCCCAATGTGACTGTCAGCTTGAAGGCGGCCGAGCAGGTTGTCTTCCTTGGAGGGAGGAAAGGCAGCCCCAGTGATTGGGTTTTTACGCCTCGCTCGCACAGCAAGTATGGGGCTCTGCAGACGCCCGTAAAAGAGGACTGCAAACAGGTCCTCACTTCCCGAGCCAAGAAAGGCCTACTTTTGCGAGCTCTCTCCTGCAGAGCTTACGTGACGGAAGAGCTGTGGGGAGGGAGGCTTGATGTTCCCGGGCAGTGTGGGAAGCCTAGCTGTAAACGTGCAGCCAGCGGCGATGGCCCCTGCAAACTGACTTCCCAGGTAGCACTTCCCAGCACAATGTGACTGTCAGCTTGAAGGCGGCCGAGCAGGCTGTCTTCCTTGGAGGGAGAAAAGGCAGCCCCAAAGACTGGGTTTTTAGGCCTCTCTCGCACAGCAAGTGTGGTCTCTGCAGACGCCAGTACAAGAAGCCTGCAAACAGGTCCTCACTTCCCCAGCCAAGAAAGGCCCACTTGCGCGAGCTCTCTCCTGCTGAGCAAACGTGACAGAAGGGCTGTGTGGAGGGAACCTTGATGTTCTGGGCAGTGTGGGAGCCCTAGGCATACACGTGCACCCAGCGGCCATTGCCCCTGAAAACTGACTTCCCTACTAGCATTTCTCAGGCCAATGTGACTGTCAGCTTGAAGGCGGCCGAGCAGGATGTCTTCCTTGGAGGGTGGAATGGCAGCCCCAGAGAGAGTGTTTTCATGCCTTCAGCGCGCAGGTAACGTGGGGCTCTTGAGAGGCACGACCCGTAGGGCTGCGAGCAGGGCCTCACTTCCCGAGTCAAGAAAGGCCTAGTCTCGCGAGTTCTCTCCTGCAGAGCAAACGTGACGGAAGAGCTGTGTGGAGGGAGCCTTGATGTTCCCGGGCAGTGTGGGAGGCCTAGCTGTAAACGTGCTGCCAGCGACCATGGTCCCTGAAAACTGACTTCCCAACTAACACTTCCCAGCCCAAGGTGACTGTCAGCTTGAAGGCGGCCGAGCAGACGTTCTTCCTTGGACGGAGAAAAGGCAGCCCCAGAGACTGGGTTTTTAGGCCTCGTTCGCACAGCAAGGGTGGGGCGCTGCAGACGCCAGTACAAGAGGCCTGCAAACAGGTCCTCACTTCCCGAGCCAAGAAAGGCCTAGTATCGCGATCTCTCTCCTGCAGAGCTAACGTGAGGGAAGAGCTGTGTGGAGGGAACCTTGATGTTCTGGGCAGTGTGGGAGCCCTAGGCATACACGTGCACCCAGCGGCCATTGCCCCTGCAAACTGACTTCCCAGGTAGCACTTCCCAGCACAATGGGACTTTCAGCTTGAAGGCGGCAAAGCAAGCGGTGTTCCTTGGAGGGAGGAAAGGCAGAACCAGAGACTGTGTTTTTAGGCCTCCCTCGCACAGCAAGTGTTGGGCTCTGCAGACGCCCCTACAAGAGGACTGCAACCAGGTCCTCACTTCCCGAGCCAAGAAAGGCCTACTTTCGTGAGCTCTTTACTGCAGAGCTAACGTGAGGGAAGAGCTGTGTGGAGGGAACCTTGATGTTCTGGGCAGTGTGGGAGCCCCAGGCATACACGTGCACCCAGCGGCCATTGCCCGTGAAAACTGACTTCCCAACTAGCAATTCCCAGCCCGATGTGACTTTCAGCCAGAAGGAGGACGGGTAGGCTCTCTTCCTTGGAGGGAGTAATGGCATCCCCAGAGAGAGTGTTTTCATGCCTTCAGCGTGCAGGCAACGTGGTGCTCTTGAGAGGCCCGACCCATAGGGCTGTGAGCAGGGCCTCACTTCCCGAGTCAAGAAAGGCCTAGTCTCGCGAGCTCCCTCCTGCAGAGCACACGTGACGGAAGAGCTGTGTGGAGGGAGCCTTGATGTTCCCGGGCAGTGTGGGAGGCCTAGCTGTAAACGTGCTGCCAGCGACCATGGTCCCTGAAAACGGACTTCCCAACTAACACTTCCCAGCCCAAGGTGACTGTCAGCTTGAAGGCGGCCGAGCAGACGGTCTTCCTTGGACGGAGAAAAGGCAGCCCCAGAGACTGGGTTTTTAGGCCTCGTTCGCACAGCAAGTGTGGGGCGCTGCAGACGCCAGTACAAGAGGCCTGCAAACAGGTCCTCACTTCCCGAGCCAAGAAAGGCCTAGTTTCGCGATCTCGCTCCTGCAGAGCTAACGTGAGGGAAGAGCTGTGTGGAGGGAACCTTGATGTTCTGGGCAGTGTGGGAGCCCTAGGCATACACGTGCACCCAGCGGCCATTGCCCCTGCAAACTGACTTCCCAGGTAGCACTTCCCAGCACAATGTGACTTTCAGCTTGAAGGCGGCAAAGCAGGCGGTGTTCCTTGGAGGGAGGAAAGGCAGAACCAGAGACTGTGTTTTTAGGCCTCCCTCGCACAGCAAGTGTTGGGCTCTGCAGACGCCCGTACAAGAGGACTGCAACCAGGTCCTCACTTCCCGAGCCAAGAAAGGCCTACTTTTGCGAGCTCTCTCCTGCAGAGCTTACGTGACGGAAGAGCTGTGGGGAGGGAGGCTTGATGTTCTTGGGCAGTGTGGGAAGCCTAGCTGTAAACGTGCTGCCAGCGACCATGGTCCCTGAAAACGGACTTCCCAACTAACACTTCCCAGCCCAAGGTGACTGTCAGCTTGAAGGCGGCCGAGCAGACGGTCTTCCTTGGACGGAGAAAATGCAGCCCCAGAGACTGGGTTTTTAGGCCTCGTTCGCACAGCAAGTGTGGGGCTCTGCAGACGCCAGTACAAGAGGACTGCAAACAGGTCCTCACTTGCCGAGCCAAGAAAGGCCTACTTTTGCGAGCTCTCTCCTGCTGAGCAAACGTGACAGAAGGGCTGTGTGGAGGGAACCTTGATGTTCTGGGCAGTGTGGGAGCCCTAGGCATACACGTGCACCCAGCGGCCATTGCCCGTGAAAACTGACTTCCCAACTAGCACTTCCCAGCCCGATGCGACTTTCAGCCAGAAGGCGGCCGGGTAGGCTCTCTTCTTTGGAGGGTGGAAAGGCAGCCCCTGAGAGAGCGTTTTCATGCCCCCCTCATGCAGGCATCGTGGGACTCTTGAAAGGCCCGACCCATAGTGCTGAGAGCAGGTCCTCATTTCCGAGTCAAGAAAGGCATAGTCTCGCGAGCTCTCTCCTGCTGAGCAAACGTGACGGAAGGGCTGTGTGGAGGGAACCTTGATGTTCTGGGCAGTGTGGGAGCCCTAGGCATACACGTGCACCCAGCGGCCATTGCCCCTGAAAACTGACTTCCCTACTAGCATTTCTGAGGCCAATGTGACTGTCAGCTAGAAGGCGGCCGAGCAGACTGTCTTACTTGGAGGGAGGAAAGGCAGCCCTAGAGATTGGGTTTTTACGCCTCGCTCGCACAGCAAGTGTGGGGCTCTGCAGACGCCCGTAAAAGAGGCCTGCAAACAGGTCCTCACTTCCTGAGCCAAGAAAGGCCTACTTTTGCGAGCTCTGTCCTGCAGAGCTTACGTGACGGAAGAGCTGTGGGGAGGGAGGCTTGATGTTCCCGGGCAGTGTGGGAAGCCTAGCTGTAAACGTTCAGCCAGCGGCGATGGCCCCTGCAAACTGACTTCCCAGGTAGCACTTCCCAGCACAATGTGACTGTCAGCTTAAAGGCGGCCGAGCAGGCTGTCTTCCTTGGAGGGAGAAAAGGCAGCCCCAAAGACTGGGTTTTTAGGCCTCTCTCGCACAGCAAGTGTGGGGCTCTGCAGACGCCAGTACAAGAAGCCTGCAAACAGGTCCTCACTTCCCCAGCCAAAAAAGGCCCACTTTAGCGAGCTCTCTCCTGCTGAGCAAACGCGACAGAAGGGCTGTGTGGAGGGAACCTTGATGTTCTGGGCAGTGTGGGAGCCCTAGGCATACACGTGCACCCAGCGGCCATTGCCCGTGAAAACTGACTTCCCAACTAGCACTTCCCAGCCCGATGTGACTTTCAGCCAGAAGGCGGCCGGGTAGGCTCTCTTCCTTGGAGGGAGGAAAGGCAGCCCCTGAGAGAGCGTTTTCATGCCCCCCGCATGCAGGCATCGTGGGGCTCTTGAGAGGCCCGACCCATAGTGCTGAGAGCAGGTCCTCATTTCCGAGTCAAGAAAGGCATAGTCTCGCGAGCTCTCTCCTGCTGAGCAAACGTGACGGAAGGGCTGTGTGGAGGGAACCTTGATGTTCTGGGCAGTGTGGGAGCCCTAGGCATACACGTGCACCCAGCGGCCATTGCCCCTGAAAACTGACTTCCCTACTAGCATTTCTCAGGGCAATGTGACTGTCAGCTTGAAGGCGGCCAAGCAGGCTGCCTTCCTTGGAGGGAGGAAAGGCAGCCCCAGAGAGAACGTTTTCATGCCTCCCGCGCGCTGGCAACATGGGGCTCTTGAGTTGCCCGACCCATAGGGATTCCAGCAGGGCCTCACTTCCCGAGCCAAGAAAGGCCTAGTCTCGCGAGCTCTCTCCTGCAGAACAAACTTGTTGGAAGAGCTGTGTGGAGGGAGCCTTGGTGTTCCCGGGAAGTGTGGGAGGCCTAGCTGTAAACATGCAGCCGGGGCCATGGCCCCTGCAAACTGACTTCCCAGGTAACACTTCCCAGCACAATGTGACTGTCAGCTTAAAGGCGGCCGAGCAGCCTGTCTTCCTTGCAGGGAGGAAAGGCAGCCCCAAAGACTAGGTTTTTAGGCCTCGCTCGCACAGCAGGTGTTGGGCTCTGCAGATGCCAGTACAAGAGGCCTGCAAACAGGTCCTCACTTCCCGAGCCAAGAACGGCCTAGTTTCGCGATCTCTCTCCTGCCGAGATAACGTGAGGGAAGAGCTATGTGGAGGGAACCTTGATGTTCTGGGCAGTGTGGGAGCCCTAGGCATACACGTGCACCCAGCGGCCATTGCCCCTGCAAACTGACTTCCCAGGTAGCACTTCCCAGCACAATGTGACTTTCAGCTTGAAGGCGGCAAAGCAGGCGGTGTTCCTTGGAGGGAGGAAAGGCAGACCCACAGACTGTGTTTTTAGGCCTCCCTTGAACAGCAAGTGTTGGGCTCTGCAGACGCCCGAACAAGAGGACTGCAAACAGGTCCTGACTTCCCGAGCCAAGAAAGGCCTAGTTTCGTGAGCTCTTTACTGCAGAGCTAACGTGAGGGAAGAGCTGTGTGGAGGGAACCTTGATGTTCTCGGCAGTGTGGGAGCACTAAGCATACACATGCACCCTGCGGCCATTGCCCCTGAAAACAGTCTTCCCAATTAGCACTTCCAAGCGCGATGTGACTTTCAGCCACAAGGCGGCCTGGTAGGCTCTCTTCCTTGGAGGGAGGAAAGGCAGCCCCAGAGAGAGCGTTTTCATGCCTCTGGCGCGCAGGCAACGTGGGGCTCTTGAGAGGCCCGACCCATAGTGCTGCCAGCAGGTCATCATTTCCCGAGTCAAGAAAGGCCTAGTCTCGCGACCTCTCTCCTGCTGAGCAAGCGTGACGGAAGGGCTGTGTGGAGGGAGCGTTGAAGTTCTGGGCAGTGTGGGAGTCCTAGGCTTACACGTGCACCAAGCGGCCATTGGCCCTGTAAACTGACTTCCGAACTAGCACTTCTCAGATCAATGTGACTGTCAGCTTGAAAGCGGCCGAACAGACTGTCTTACTTGGAGGGAGGAAAGGCAGCCCCAGATACTGTGTTTGTATGCCTCCCTCGCACAGCCAGTGTGGGGCTCGGCAGACGCGAGTAGAAGAGGCTTGCAAACAGGTCCTCACTTCCCGAGCCAGGAAAGGCCTACTTTCGCGAGCTCTCTCCTGCTGAGCAAACGTGACGGAAGGGCTGTGTGGAGGGAGCCTTGATGTTCCCAGGCAGTGTGGGAAGCCTAGCTGTAAACGTGCAGCCAGCGGCGATGGCCCCTGAAAACTGACTTCCCAGGTAGCAATTCCCAGCCCAAGGTGCCTGTCAGCTTGAAGGCGGCCGAGCAGGCTGTCATCCTTGGAGGGAGGAAAGGCAGCCCCAGTGATTGGGTTTTTACGCCTCGCTCGCACAGCAAGTATGGGGCTCTGTAGACGCCCGTAAAAGAGGACTGCAAACAGGTCCTCACTTCCCGAGCCAAGAAAGGCCTACTTTTGCGAGCTCTCTCCTGCAGAGCTTACGTGACGGAAGAGCTGTGGGGAGGGAGGCTTGATGTTCCCGGGCAGTGTGGGAAGCCTAGCTGTAAACGTGCAGCCAGCGGCGATGGCCCCTGCAAACTGACTTCCCAGGTAGCACTTCCCAGCACAATGTGACTGTCAGCTTGAAGGCGGCCGAGCAGGCTGTCTTCCTTGGAGGGAGAAAAGGCAGCCCCAGAGACTGGGTTTTTAGGCCTCTCTCGCACAGCAAGTGTGGGGCTGGGAAGACGCCAGTACAAGAAGCCTGCAAACAGGGCCTCACTTCCCCAGCCAAGAAAGGCCCACTTTCGCGAGCTCTCTCCTGCTGAGCAAACGTGACAGAAGGGCTGTGTGGAGGGAACCTTGATGTTCTGGGCAGTGTGGGAGCCCTAGGCATACACGTGCACCCAGCGGCCATTGCCCCTGAAAACTGACTTCCCTACTAGCATTTCTCAGGCCAATGTGACTGTCAGCTTGAAGGCGGCCAAGCAGGCTGCCTTCCTTGGAGGGAGGAAAGGCAGCCCCAGATATTGTGTTTGTATGCCTCCCTCGCACAGCAAGTGTGGGGCTCGGCAGACGCGAGTACAAGAGGCCTGCAAACAGGTCCTCACTTCCCGAGCCAGGAAAGGCCTACTTTCGCGAGCTCTCTCCTGCTGAGCAAACGTGACGGAAGGGCTGTGTGGAGGGAGCCTTGATGTTCCCGGGCAGTGTGGGAAGCCTAGCTGTAAACGTGCAGCCAGCGGCGATGGCCCCTGAAAACTGACTTCCCAGGTAGCAATTCCCAGCCCAAGGTGACAGTCAGATTGAAGGCGGCCGAGCAGGCTGTCATCCTTGGAGGGAGGAAAGGAAGCCCCAGAGATTGGGTTTTTACGCCTCGCTCGCACAGCAAGTGTGGGGCTCTGCAGACGCCCGTAAAAGAGGACTGCAAACAGGTCCTCACTTCCCGAGCCAAGAAAGGCCTACTTTTGCGAGCTCTCTCCTGAAGAGCTTACGTGACGGAAGAGCTGTGGGGAGGGAGGCTTGATGTTCCCGGGCAGTGTGGGAAGCCTAGCTGTAAACGTGCAGCCAGCGGCGATGGCCCCTGCAAACTGACTTCCCAGGTAGCACTTCCCAGCACAATGTGACTGTCAGCTTGAAGGCGGCCGAGCAGGCTGTCTTCCTTGGAGGGAAAAAAGGCAGCCCCAATGACTGGGTTTTTAGGCCTCTCTCGCACAGCAAGTGTGGGGCTCTGCAGACGCCAGTACAAGAAGCCTGCAAACATGTCCTCACTTCCCCAGCCAAGAAAGGCCCACTTTCGCGAGCTCTCTCCTGCTGAGCAAACGTGACAGAAGGGCTGTGTGGAGGGAACCTTGATGTTCTGGGCAGTGTGGGAGCCCTAGGCATACACGTGCACCCAGCGGCCATTGCCCGTGAAAACTGACTTCCCAACTAGCACTTCCCTGCCCGATGTGACTTTCAGCCAGAAGGCGGCCGGGTAGGCTCTCTTCCCTGGAGGGAGGAAAGGCAGCCCCTGAGAGAGCGTTTTCATGCCCCCCGCCTGCAGGCATCGTGGGGCTCTTGAGAGGCCCAACCCGTAGTGCTGAGAGCAGGTCCTCATTTCCGAGTCAAGAAAGGCATAGTCTCGCGAGCTCTCTCCTGCTGAGCAAACGTGACGGAAGGGCTGTGTGGAGGGAACCTTGATGTTCTGGGCAGTGTGGGAGCCCTAGGCATACACGTGCACCCAGCGGCCATTGCCCCTGAAAACTGACTTCCCTACTAGCATTTCTCAGGCCAATGTGACTGTCAGCTTGAAGGCGGCCAAGCAGGCTGCCTTCCTTGGAGGGAGGAAAGGCAGCCCCAGAGAGAACGTTTTCATCCCTCCCGCGCGCTGGCAACGTGGGGCTCTTGAGTTGCCCGACCCATAGGGATTCCAGCAGGGCCTCACTTCCCGAGCCAAGAAAGGCCTAGTCTCGCGAGCTCTCTCCTGCAGAACAAACTTGTTGGAAGAGCTGTGTCGAGGGAGCCTTGGTGTTCCCGGGAAGTGTGGGAGGCCTAGCTGTAAACATGCAGCCGGGGCCATGGCCCCTGCAAACTGACTTCCCAGGTAGCACTTCCCAGCCCAATGTGACTGTCAGCTTGAAGGCGGCCGAGCAGGTTGTCTTCCTTGGAGGGAGGAAAGGCAGCCCCAGTGATTGGGTTTTTACGCCTCGCTCGCACAGCAAGTATGGGGCTCTGCAGACGCCCGTAAAAGAGGACTGCAAACAGGTCCTCACTTCCCGAGCCAAGAAAGGCCTACTTTTGCGAGCTCTCTCCTGCAGAGCTTACGTGACGGAAGAGCTGTGGGGAGGGAGGCTTGATGTTCCCGGGCAGTGTGGGAAGCCTAGCTGTAAACGTGCAGCCAGCGGCGATGGCCCCTGCAAACTGACTTCCCAGGTAGCACTTCCCAGCACAATGTGACTGTCAGCTTGAAGGCGGCCGAGCAGGCTGTCTTCCTTGGAGGGAGAAAAGGCAGCCCCAAAGACTGGGTTTTTAGGCCTCTCTCGCACAGCAAGTGTGGTCTCTGCAGACGCCAGTACAAGAAGCCTGCAAACAGGTCCTCACTTCCCCAGCCAAGAAAGGCCCACTTGCGCGAGCTCTCTCCTGCTGAGCAAACGTGACAGAAGGGCTGTGTGGAGGGAACCTTGATGTTCTGGGCAGTGTGGGAGCCCTAGGCATACACGTGCACCCAGCGGCCATTGCCCCTGAAAACTGACTTCCCTACTAGCATTTCTCAGGCCAATGTGACTGTCAGCTTGAAGGCGGCCGAGCAGGATGTCTTCCTTGGAGGGTGGAATGGCAGCCCCAGAGAGAGTGTTTTCATGCCTTCAGCGCGCAGGTAACGTGGGGCTCTTGAGAGGCACGACCCGTAGGGCTGCGAGCAGGGCCTCACTTCCCGAGTCAAGAAAGGCCTAGTCTCGCGAGTTCTCTCCTGCAGAGCAAACGTGACGGAAGAGCTGTGTGGAGGGAGCCTTGATGTTCCCGGGCAGTGTGGGAGGCCTAGCTGTAAACGTGCTGCCAGCGACCATGGTCCCTGAAAACTGACTTCCCAACTAACACTTCCCAGCCCAAGGTGACTGTCAGCTTGAAGGCGGCCGAGCAGACGTTCTTCCTTGGACGGAGAAAAGGCAGCCCCAGAGACTGGGTTTTTAGGCCTCGTTCGCACAGCAAGGGTGGGGCGCTGCAGACGCCAGTACAAGAGGCCTGCAAACAGGTCCTCACTTCCCGAGCCAAGAAAGGCCTAGTATCGCGATCTCTCTCCTGCAGAGCTAACGTGAGGGAAGAGCTGTGTGGAGGGAACCTTGATGTTCTGGGCAGTGTGGGAGCCCTAGGCATACACGTGCACCCAGCGGCCATTGCCCCTGCAAACTGACTTCCCAGGTAGCACTTCCCAGCACAATGGGACTTTCAGCTTGAAGGCGGCAAAGCAAGCGGTGTTCCTTGGAGGGAGGAAAGGCAGAACCAGAGACTGTGTTTTTAGGCCTCCCTCGCACAGCAAGTGTTGGGCTCTGCAGACGCCCCTACAAGAGGACTGCAACCAGGTCCTCACTTCCCGAGCCAAGAAAGGCCTAGTTTCGTGAGCTCTTTACTGCAGAGCTAACGTGAGGGAAGAGCTGTGTGGAGGGAACCTTGATGTTCTGGGCAGTGTGGGAGCCCCAGGCATACACGTGCACCCAGCGGCCATTGCCCGTGAAAACTGACTTCCCAACTAGCAATTCCCAGCCCGATGTGACTTTCAGCCAGAAGGAGGACGGGTAGGCTCTCTTCCTTGGAGGGAGTAACGGCATCCCCAGAGAGAGTGTTTTCATGCCTTCAGCGTGCAGGCAACGTGGTGCTCTTGAGAGGCCCGACCCATAGGGCTGTGAGCAGGGCCTCACTTCCCGAGTCAAGAAAGGCCTAGTCTCGCGAGCTCCCTCCTGCAGAGCACACGTGACGGAAGAGCTGTGTGGAGGGAGCCTTGATGTTCCCGGGCAGTGTGGGAGGCCTAGCTGTAAACGTGCTGCCAGCGACCATGGTCCCTGAAAACGGACTTCCCAACTAACACTTCCCAGCCCAAGGTGACTGTCAGCTTGAAGGCGGCCGAGCAGACGGTCTTCCTTGGACGGAGAAAAGGCAGCCCCAGAGACTGGGTTTTTAGGCCTCGTTCGCACAGCAAGTGTGGGGCGCTGCAGACGCCAGTACAAGAGGCCTGCAAACAGGTCCTCACTTCCCGAGCCAAGAAAGGCCTAGTTTCGCGATCTCGCTCCTGCAGAGCTAACGTGAGGGAAGAGCTGTGTGGAGGGAACCTTGATGTTCTGGGCAGTGTGGGAGCCCTAGGCATACACGTGCACCCAGCGGCCATTGCCCCTGCAAACTGACTTCCCAGGTAGCACTTCCCAGCACAATGTGACTTTCAGCTTGAAGGCGGCAAAGCAGGCGGTGTTCCTTGGAGGGAGGAAAGGCAGAACCAGAGACTGTGTTTTTAGGCCTCCCTCGCACAGCAAGTGTTGGGCTCTGCAGACGCCCGTACAAGAGGACTGCAACCAGGTCCTCACTTCCCGAGCCAAGAAAGGCCTACTTTTGCGAGCTCTCTCCTGCAGAGCTTACGTGACGGAAGAGCTGTGGGGAGGGAGGCTTGATGTTCTTGGGCAGTGTGGGAAGCCTAGCTGTAAACGTGCTGCCAGCGACCATGGTCCCTGAAAACGGACTTCCCAACTAACACTTCCCAGCCCAAGGTGACTGTCAGCTTGAAGGCGGCCGAGCAGACGGTCTTCCTTGGACGGAGAAAATGCAGCCCCAGAGACTGGGTTTTTAGGCCTCGTTCGCACAGCAAGTGTGGGGCTCTGCAGACGCCAGTACAAGAGGACTGCAAACAGGGCCTCACTTCCCGAGCCAAGAAAGGCCTACTTTTGCGAGCTCTCTCCTGCTGAGCAAACGTGACAGAAGGGCTGTGTGGAGGGAACCTTGATGTTCTGGGCAGTGTGGGAGCCCTAGGCATACACGTGCACCCAGCGGCCATTGCCCGTGAAAACTGACTTCCCAACTAGCACTTCCCAGCCCGATGCGACTTTCAGCCAGAAGGCGGCCGGGTAGGCTCTCTTCTTTGGAGGGTGGAAAGGCAGCCCCTGAGAGAGCGTTTTCATGCCCCCCTCATGCAGGCATCGTGGGACTCTTGAAAGGCCCGACCCATAGTGCTGAGAGCAGGTCCTCATTTCCGAGTCAAGAAAGGCATAGTCTCGCGAGCTCTCTCCTGCTGAGCAAACGTGACGGAAGGGCTGTGTGGAGGGAACCTTGATGTTCTGGGCAGTGTGGGAGCCCTAGGCATACACGTGCACCCAGCGGCCATTGCCCCTGAAAACTGACTTCCCTACTAGCATTTCTGAGGCCAATGTGACTGTCAGCTAGAAGGCGGCCGAGCAGACTGTCTTACTTGGAGGGAGGAAAGGCAGCCCTAGAGATTGGGTTTTTACGCCTCGCTCGCACAGCAAGTGTGGGGCTCTGCAGACGCCCGTAAAAGAGGCCTGCAAACAGGTCCTCACTTCCCGAGCCAAGAAAGGCCTACTTTTGCGAGCTCTGTCCTGCAGAGCTTACGTGACGGAAGAGCTGTGGGGAGGGAGGCTTGATGTTCCCGGGCAGTGTGGGAAGCCTAGCTGTAAACGTTCAGCCAGCGGCGATGGCCCCTGCAAACTGACTTCCCAGGTAGCACTTCCCAGCACAATGTGACTGTCAGCTTAAAGGCGGCCGAGCAGGCTGTCTTCCTTGGAGGGAGAAAAGGCAGCCCCAAAGACTGGGTTTTTAGGCCTCTCTCGCACAGCAAGTGTGGGGCTCTGCAGACGCCAGTACAAGAAGCCTGCAAACAGGTCCTCACTTCCCCAGCCAAAAAAGGCCCACTTTAGCGAGCTCTCTCCTGCTGAGCAAAGGCGACAGAAGGGCTGTGTGGAGGGAACCTTGATGTTCTGGGCAGTGTGGGAGCCCTAGGCATACACGTGCACCCAGCGGCCATTGCCCGTGAAAACTGACTTCCCAACTAGCACTTCCCAGCCCGATGTGACTTTCAGCCAGAAGGCGGCCGGGTAGGCTCTCTTCCTTGGAGGGAGGAAAGGCAGCCCCTGAGAGAGCGTTTTCATGCCCCCCGCATGCAGGCATCGTGGGGCTCTTGAGAGGCCCGACCCATAGTGCTGAGAGCAGGTCCTCATTACCGAGTCAAGAAAGGCATAGTCTCGCGAGCTCTCTCCTGCTGAGCAAACGTGACGGAAGGGCTGTGTGGAGGGAACCTTGATGTTCTGGGCAGTGTGGGAGCCCTAGGCATACACGTGCACCCAGCGGCCATTGCCCCTGAAAACTGACTTCCCTACTAGCATTTCTCAGGGCAATGTGACTGTCAGCTTGAAGGCGGCCAAGCAGGCTGCCTTCCTTGGAGGGAGGAAAGGCAGCCCCAGAGAGAACGTTTTCATGCCTCCCGCGCGCTGGCAACATGGGGCTCTTGAGTTGCCCGACCCATAGGGATTCCAGCAGGGCCTCACTTCCCGAGCCAAGAAAGGCCTAGTCTCGCGAGCTCTCTCCTGCAGAACAAACTTGTTGGAAGAGCTGTGTGGAGGGAGCCTTGGTGTTCCCGGGAAGTGTGGGAGGCCTAGCTGTAAACATGCAGCCGGGGCCATGGCCCCTGCAAACTGACTTCCCAGGTAACACTTCCCAGCACAATGTGACTGTCAGCTTAAAGGCGGCCGAGCAGCCTGTCTTCCTTGCAGGGAGGAAAGGCAGCCCCAAAGACTAGGTTTTTAGGCCTCGCTCGCACAGCAGGTGTTGGGCTCTGCAGATGCCAGTACAAGAGGCCTGCAAACAGGTCCTCACTTCCCGAGCCAAGAACGGCCTAGTTTCGCGATCTCTCTCCTGCCGAGATAACGTGAGGGAAGAGCTATGTGGAGGGAACCTTGATGTTCTGGGCAGTGTGGGAGCCCTAGGCATACACGTGCACCCAGCGGCCATTGCCCCTGCAAACTGACTTCCCAGGTAGCACTTCCCAGCACAATGTGACTTTCAGCTTGAAGGCGGCAAAGCAGGCGGTGTTCCTTGGAGGGAGGAAAGGCAGACCCACAGACTGTGTTTTTAGGCCTCCCTTGAACAGCAAGTGTTGGGCTCTGCAGACGCCCGAACAAGAGGACTGCAAACAGGTCCTGACTTCCCGAGCCAAGAAAGGCCTAGTTTCGTGAGCTCTTTACTGCAGAGCTAACGTGAGGGAAGAGCTGTGTGGAGGGAACCTTGATGTTCTCGGCAGTGTGGGAGCACTAAGCATACACATGCACCCTGCGGCCATTGCCCCTGAAAACAGTCTTCCCAATTAGCACTTCCAAGCGCGATGTGACTTTCAGCCACAAGGCGGCCTGGTAGGCTCTCTTCCTTGGAGGGAGGAAAGGCAGCCCCAGAGAGAGCGTTTTCATGCCTCTGGCGCGCAGGCAACGTGGGGCTCTTGAGAGGCCCGACCCATAGTGCTGCCAGCAGGTCATCATTTCCCGAGTCAAGAAAGGCCTAGTCTCGCGACCTCTCTCCTGCTGAGCAAGCGTGACGGAAGGGCTGTGTGGAGGGAGCGTTGAAGTTCTGGGCAGTGTGGGAGTCCTAGGCTTACACGTGCACCAAGCGGCCATTGGCCCTGTAAACTGACTTCCGAACTAGCACTTCTCAGATCAATGTGACTGTCAGCTTGAAAGCGGCCGAACAGACTGTCTTACTTGGAGGGAGGAAAGGCAGCCCCAGATACTGTGTTTGTATGCCTCCCTCGCACAGCCAGTGTGGGGCTCGGCAGACGCGAGTAGAAGAGGCTTGCAAACAGGTCCTCACTTCCCGAGCCAAGAAAGGCCTACTTTTGCGAGCTCTCTCCTGCAGAGCTTACGTGACGGAAGAGCTGTGGGGAGGGAGGCTTGATGTTCCCGGGCAGTGTGGGAAGCCTAGCTGTAAACGTGCAGCCAGCGGCGATGGCCCCTGCAAACTGACTTCCCAGGTAGCACTTCCCAGCACAATGTGACTGTCAGCTTGAAGGCGGCCGAGCAGGCTGTCTTCCTTGGAGGGAAAAAAGGCAGCCCCAATGACTGGGTTTTTAGGCCTCTCTCGCACAGCAAGTGTGGGGCTCTGCAGACGCCAGTACAAGAAGCCTGCAAACATGTCCTCACTTCCCCAGCCAAGAAAGGCCCACTTTCGCGAGCTCTCTCCTGCTGAGCAAACGTGACAGAAGGGCTGTGTGGAGGGAACCTTGATGTTCTGGGCAGTGTGGGAGCCCTAGGCATACACGTGCACCCAGCGGCCATTGCCCGTGAAAACTGACTTCCCAACTAGCACTTCCCTGCCCGATGTGACTTTCAGCCAGAAGGCGGCCGGGTAGGCTCTCTTCCCTGGAGGGAGGAAAGGCAGCCCCTGAGAGAGCGTTTTCATGCCCCCCGCCTGCAGGCATCGTGGGGCTCTTGAGAGGCCCAACCCGTAGTGCTGAGAGCAGGTCCTCATTTCCGAGTCAAGAAAGGCATAGTCTCGCGAGCTCTCTCCTGCTGAGCAAACGTGACGGAAGGGCTGTGTGGAGGGAACCTTGATGTTCTGGGCAGTGTGGGAGCCCTAGGCATACACGTGCACCCAGCGGCCATTGCCCCTGAAAACTGACTTCCCTACTAGCATTTCTCAGGCCAATGTGACTGTCAGCTTGAAGGCGGCCAAGCAGGCTGCCTTCCTTGGAGGGAGGAAAGGCAGCCCCAGAGAGAACGTTTTCATCCCTCCCGCGCGCTGGCAACGTGGGGCTCTTGAGTTGCCCGACCCATAGGGATTCCAGCAGGGCCTCACTTCCCGAGCCAAGAAAGGCCTAGTCTCGCGAGCTCTCTCCTGCAGAACAAACTTGTTGGAAGAGCTGTGTCGAGGGAGCCTTGGTGTTCCCGGGAAGTGTGGGAGGCCTAGCTGTAAACATGCAGCCGGGGCCATGGCCCCTGCAAACTGACTTCCCAGGTAGCACTTCCCAGCCCAATGTGACTGTCAGCTTGAAGGCGGCCGAGCAGGTTGTCTTCCTTGGAGGGAGGAAAGGCAGCCCCAGTGATTGGGTTTTTACGCCTCGCTCGCACAGCAAGTATGGGGCTCTGCAGACGCCCGTAAAAGAGGACTGCAAACAGGTCCTCACTTCCCGAGCCAAGAAAGGCCTACTTTTGCGAGCTCTCTCCTGCAGAGCTTACGTGACGGAAGAGCTGTGGGGAGGGAGGCTTGATGTTCCCGGGCAGTGTGGGAAGCCTAGCTGTAAACGTGCAGCCAGCGGCGATGGCCCCTGCAAACTGACTTCCCAGGTAGCACTTCCCAGCAGAATGTGACTGTCAGCTTGAAGGCGGCCGAGCAGGCTGTCTTCCTTGGAGGGAGAAAAGGCAGCCCCAAAGACTGGGTTTTTAGGCCTCTCTCGCACAGCAAGTGTGGTCTCTGCAGACGCCAGTACAAGAAGCCTGCAAACAGGTCCTCACTTCCCCAGCCAAGAAAGGCCCACTTTCGCGAGCTCTCTCCTGCTGAGCAAACGTGACAGAAGGGCTGTGTGGAGGGAACCTTGATGTTCTGGGCAGTGTGGGAGCCCTAGGCATACACGTGCACCCAGCGGCCATTGCCCCTGCAAACTGACTTCCCAGGTAGCACTTCCCAGCACAATGGGACTTTCAGCTTGAAGGCGGCAAAGCAAGCGGTGTTCCTTGGAGGGAGGAAAGGCAGAACCAGAGACTGTGTTTTTAGGCCTCCCTCGCACAGCAAGTGTTGGGCTCTGCAGACGCCCCTACAAGAGGACTGCAACCAGGTCCTCACTTCCCGAGCCAAGAAAGGCCTAGTTTCGTGAGCTCTTTACTGCAGAGCTAACGTGAGGGAAGAGCTGTGTGGAGGGAACCTTGATGTTCTGGGCAGTGTGGGAGCCCCAGGCATACACGTGCACCCAGCGGCCATTGCCCATGAAAACTGACTTCCCAACTAGCAATTCCCAGCCCGATGTGACTTTCAGCCAGAAGGAGGACGGGTAGGCTCTCTTCCTTGGAGGGAGTAACGGCATCCCCAGAGAGAGTGTTTTCATGCCTTCAGCGTGCAGGCAACGTGGTGCTCTTGAGAGGCCCGACCCATAGGGCTGTGAGCAGGGCCTCACTTCCCGAGTCAAGAAAGGCCTAGTCTCGCGAGCTCCCTCCTGCAGAGCACACGTGACGGAAGAGCTGTGTGGAGGGAGCCTTGATGTTCCCGGGCAGTGTGGGAGGCCTAGCTGTAAACGTGCTGCCAGCGACCATGGTCCCTGAAAACGGACTTCCCAACTAACACTTCCCAGCCCAAGGTGACTGTCAGCTTGAAGGCGGCCGAGCAGACGGTCTTCCTTGGACGGAGAAAAGGCAGCCCCAGAGACTGGGTTTTTAGGCCTCGTTCGCACAGCAAGTGTGGGGCGCTGCAGACGCCAGTACAAGAGGCCTGCAAACAGGTCCTCACTTCCCGAGCCAAGAAAGGCCTAGTTTCGCGATCTCTCTCCTGCAGAGCTAACGTGAGGGAAGAGCTGTGTGGAGGGAACCTTGATGTTCTGGGCAGTGTGGGAGCCCTAGGCATACACGTGCACCCAGCGGCCATTGCCCCTGCAAACTGACTTCCCAGGTAGCACTTCCCAGCACAATGTGACTTTCAGCTTGAAGGCGGCAAAGCAGGCGGTGTTCCTTGGAGGGAGGAAAGGCAGAACCAGAGACTGTGTTTTTAGGCCTCCCTCGCACAGCAAGTGTTGGGCTCTGCAGACGCCCGTACAAGAGGACTGCAACCAGGTCCTCACTTCCCGAGCCAAGAAAGGCCTACTTTTGCGAGCTCTCTCCTGCAGAGCTTACGTGACGGAAGAGCTGTGGGGAGGGAGGCTTGATGTTCTTGGGCAGTGTGGGAAGCCTAGCTGTAAACGTGCTGCCAGCGACCATGGTCCCTGAAAACGGACTTCCCAACTAACACTTCCCAGCCCAAGGTGACTGTCAGCTTGAAGGCGGCCGAGCAGACGGTCTTCCTTGGACGGAGAAAATGCAGCCCCAGAGACTGGGTTTTTAGGCCTCGTTCGCACAGCAAGTGTGGGGCTCTGCAGACGCCAGTACAAGAGGACTGCAAACAGGTCCTCACTTCCCGAGCCAAGAAAGGCCTACTTTTGCGAGCTCTCTCCTGCTGAGCAAACGTGACAGAAGGGCTGTGTGGAGGGAACCTTGATGTTCTGGGCAGTGTGGGAGCCCTAGGCATACACGTGCACCCAGCGGCCATTGCCCGTGAAAACTGACTTCCCAACTAGCACTTCCCAGCCCGATGCGACTTTCAGCCAGAAGGCGGCCGGGTAGGCTCTCTTCTTTGGAGGGTGGAAAGGCAGCCCCTGAGAGAGCGTTTTCATGCCCCCCTCATGCAGGCATCGTGGGACTCTTGAAAGGCCCGACCCATAGTGCTGAGAGCAGGTCCTCATTTCCGAGTCAAGAAAGGCATAGTCTCGCGAGCTCTCTCCTGCTGAGCAAACGTGACGGAAGGGCTGTGTGGAGGGAACCTTGATGTTCTGGGCAGTGTGGGAGCCCTAGGCATACACGTGCACCCAGCGGCCATTGCCCCTGAAAACTGACTTCCCTACTAGCATTTCTGAGGCCAATGTGACTGTCAGCTAGAAGGCGGCCGAGCAGACTGTCTTACTTGGAGGGAGGAAAGGCAGCCCTAGAGATTGGGTTTTTACGCCTCGCTCGCACAGCAAGTGTGGGGCTCTGCAGACGCCCGTAAAAGAGGCCTGCAAACAGGTCCTCACTTCCCGAGCCAAGAAAGGCCTACTTTTGCGAGCTCTGTCCTGCAGAGCTTACGTGACGGAAGAGCTGTGGGGAGGGAGGCTTGATGTTCCCGGGCAGTGTGGGAAGCCTAGCTGTAAACGTTCAGCCAGCGGCGATGGCCCCTGCAAACTGACTTCCCAGGTAGCACTTCCCAGCACAATGTGACTGTCAGCTTAAAGGCGGCCGAGCAGGCTGTCTTCCTTGGAGGGAGAAAAGGCAGCCCCAAAGACTGGGTTTTTAGGCCTCTCTCGCACAGCAAGTGTGGGGCTCTGCAGACGCCAGTACAAGAAGCCTGCAAACAGGTCCTCACTTCCCCAGCCAAAAAAGGCCCACTTTAGCGAGCTCTCTCCTGCTGAGCAAACGCGACAGAAGGGCTGTGTGGAGGGAACCTTGATGTTCTGGGCAGTGTGGGAGCCCTAGGCATACACGTGCACCCAGCGGCCATTGCCCGTGAAAACTGACTTCCCAACTAGCACTTCCCAGCCCGATGTGACTTTCAGCCAGAAGGCGGCCGGGTAGGCTCTCTTCCTTGGAGGGAGGAAAGGCAGCCCCTGAGAGAGCGTTTTCATGCCCCCCGCATGCAGGCATCGTGGGGCTCTTGAGAGGCCCGACCCATAGTGCTGAGAGCAGGTCCTCATTTCCGAGTCAAGAAAGGCATAGTCTCGCGAGCTCTCTCCTGCTGAGCAAACGTGACGGAAGGGCTGTGTGGAGGGAACCTTGATGTTCTGGGCAGTGTGGGAGCCCTAGGCATACACGTGCACCCAGCGGCCATTGCCCCTGAAAACTGACTTCCCTACTAGCATTTCTCAGGCCAATGTGACTGTCAGCTTGAAGGCGGCCAAGCAGGCTGCCTTCCTTGGAGGGAGGAAAGGCAGCCCCAGAGAGAACGTTTTCATGCCTCCCGCGCGCTGGCAACATGGGGCTCTTGAGTTGCCCGACCCATAGGGATTCCAGCAGGGCCTCACTTCCCGAGCCAAGAAAGGCCTAGTCTCGCGAGCTCTCTCCTGCAGAACAAACTTGTTGGAAGAGCTGTGTGGAGGGAGCCTTGGTGTTCCCGGGAAGTGTGGGAGGCCTAGCTGTAAACATGCAGCCGGGGCCATGGCCCCTGCAAACTGACTTCCCAGGTAACACTTCCCAGCACAATGTGACTGTCAGCTTAAAGGCGGCCGAGCAGCCTGTCTTCCTTGCAGGGAGGAAAGGCAGCCCCAAAGACTAGGTTTTTAGGCCTCGCTCGCACAGCAGGTGTTGGGCTCTGCAGATGCCAGTACAAGAGGCCTGCAAACAGGTCCTCACTTCCCGAGCCAAGAACGGCCTAGTTTCGCGATCTCTCTCCTGCCGAGATAACGTGAGGGAAGAGCTATGTGGAGGGAACCTTGATGTTCTGGGCAGTGTGGGAGCCCTAGGCATACACGTGCACCCAGCGGCCATTGCCCCTGCAAACTGACTTCCCAGGTAGCACTTCCCAGCACAATGTGACTTTCAGCTTGAAGGCGGCAAAGCAGGCGGTGTTCCTTGGAGGGAGGAAAGGCAGACCCACAGACTGTGTTTTTAGGCCTCCCTTGAACAGCAAGTGTTGGGCTCTGCAGACGCCCGAACAAGAGGACTGCAAACAGGTCCTGACTTCCCGAGCCAAGAAAGGCCTAGTTTCGTGAGCTCTTTACTGCAGAGCTAACGTGAGGGAAGAGCTGTGTGGAGGGAACCTTGATGTTCTCGGCAGTGTGGGAGCACTAAGCATACACATGCACCCTGCGGCCATTGCCCCTGAAAACAGTCTTCCCAATTAGCACTTCCAAGCGCGATGTGACTTTCAGCCACAAGGCGGCCTGGTAGGCTCTCTTCCTTGGAGGGAGGAAAGGCAGCCCCAGAGAGAGCGTTTTCATGCCTCTGGCGCGCAGGCAACGTGGGGCTCTTGAGAGGCCCGACCCATAGTGCTGCCAGCAGGTCATCATTTCCCGAGTCAAGAAAGGCCTAGTCTCGCGACCTCTCTCCTGCTGAGCAAGCGTGACGGAAGGGCTGTGTGGAGGGAGCGTTGAAGTTCTGGGCAGTGTGGGAGTCCTAGGCTTACACGTGCACCAAGCGGCCATTGGCCCTGTAAACTGACTTCCGAACTAGCACTTCTCAGATCAATGTGACTGTCAGCTTGAAAGCGGCCGAACAGACTGTCTTACTTGGAGGGAGGAAAGGCAGCCCCAGATACTGTGTTTGTATGCCTCCCTCGCACAGCCAGTGTGGGGCTCGGCAGACGCGAGTAGAAGAGGCTTGCAAACAGGTCCTCACTTCCCGAGCCAAGAAAGGCCTACTTTTGCGAGCTCTCTCCTGCAGAGCTTACGTGACGGAAGAGCTGTGGGGAGGGAGGCTTGATGTTCCCGGGCAGTGTGGGAAGCCTAGCTGTAAACGTGCAGCCAGCGGCGATGGCCCCTGCAAACTGACTTCCCAGGTAGCACTTCCCAGCACAATGTGACTGTCAGCTTGAAGGCGGCCGAGCAGGCTGTCTTCCTTGGAGGGAAAAAAGGCAGCCCCAATGACTGGGTTTTTAGGCCTCTCTCGCACAGCAAGTGTGGGGCTCTGCAGACGCCAGTACAAGAAGCCTGCAAACATGTCCTCACTTCCCCAGCCAAGAAAGGCCCACTTTCGCGAGCTCTCTCCTGCTGAGCAAACGTGACAGAAGGGCTGTGTGGAGGGAACCTTGATGTTCTGGGCAGTGTGGGAGCCCTAGGCATACACGTGCACCCAGCGGCCATTGCCCGTGAAAACTGACTTCCCAACTAGCACTTCCCTGCCCGATGTGACTTTCAGCCAGAAGGCGGCCGGGTAGGCTCTCTTCCCTGGAGGGAGGAAAGGCAGCCCCTGAGAGAGCGTTTTCATGCCCCCCGCCTGCAGGCATCGTGGGGCTCTTGAGAGGCCCAACCCGTAGTGCTGAGAGCAGGTCCTCATTTCCGAGTCAAGAAAGGCATAGTCTCGCGAGCTCTCTCCTGCTGAGCAAACGTGACGGAAGGGCTGTGTGGAGGGAACCTTGATGTTCTGGGCAGTGTGGGAGCCCTAGGCATACACGTGCACCCAGCGGCCATTGCCCCTGAAAACTGACTTCCCTACTAGCATTTCTCAGGCCAATGTGACTGTCAGCTTGAAGGCGGCCAAGCAGGCTGCCTTCCTTGGAGGGAGGAAAGGCAGCCCCAGAGAGAACGTTTTCATCCCTCCCGCGCGCTGGCAACGTGGGGCTCTTGAGTTGCCCGACCCATAGGGATTCCAGCAGGGCCTCACTTCCCGAGCCAAGAAAGGCCTAGTCTCGCGAGCTCTCTCCTGCAGAACAAACTTGTTGGAAGAGCTGTGTCGAGGGAGCCTTGGTGTTCCCGGGAAGTGTGGGAGGCCTAGCTGTAAACATGCAGCCGGGGCCATGGCCCCTGCAAACTGACTTCCCAGGTAGCACTTCCCAGCCCAATGTGACTGTCAGCTTGAAGGCGGCCGAGCAGGTTGTCTTCCTTGGAGGGAGGAAAGGCAGCCCCAGTGATTGGGTTTTTACGCCTCGCTCGCACAGCAAGTATGGGGCTCTGCAGACGCCCGTAAAAGAGGACTGCAAACAGGTCCTCACTTCCCGAGCCAAGAAAGGCCTACTTTTGCGAGCTCTCTCCTGCAGAGCTTACGTGACGGAAGAGCTGTGGGGAGGGAGGCTTGATGTTCCCGGGCAGTGTGGGAAGCCTAGCTGTAAACGTGCAGCCAGCGGCGATGGCCCCTGCAAACTGACTTCCCAGGTAGCACTTCCCAGCAGAATGTGACTGTCAGCTTGAAGGCGGCCGAGCAGGCTGTCTTCCTTGGAGGGAGAAAAGGCAGCCCCAAAGACTGGGTTTTTAGGCCTCTCTCGCACAGCAAGTGTGGTCTCTGCAGACGCCAGTACAAGAAGCCTGCAAACAGGTCCTCACTTCCCCAGCCAAGAAAGGCCCACTTTCGCGAGCTCTCTCCTGCTGAGCAAACGTGACAGAAGGGCTGTGTGGAGGGAACCTTGATGTTCTGGGCAGTGTGGGAGCCCTAGGCATACACGTGCACCCAGCGGCCATTGCCCCTGAAAACTGACTTCCCTACTAGCATTTCTCAGGCCAATGTGACTGTCAGCTTGAAGGCGGCCGAGCAGGATGTCTTCCTTGGAGGGTGGAATGGCAGCCCCAGAGAGAGTGTTTTCATGCCTTCAGCGCGCAGGTAACGTGGGGCTCTTGAGAGGCACGACCCGTAGGGCTGCGAGCAGGGCCTCACTTCCCGAGTCAAGAAAGGCCTAGTCTCGCGAGTTCTCTCCTGCAGAGCAAACGTGACGGAAGAGCTGTGTGGAGGGAGCCTTGATGTTCCCGGGCAGTGTGGGAGGCCTAGCTGTAAACGTGCTGCCAGCGACCATGGTCCCTGAAAACTGACTTCCCAACTAACACTTCCCAGCCCAAGGTGACTGTCAGCTTGAAGGCGGCCGAGCAGACGTTCTTCCTTGGACGGAGAAAAGGCAGCCCCAGAGACTGGGTTTTTAGGCCTCGTTCGCACAGCAAGGGTGGGGCGCTGCAGACGCCAGTACAAGAGGCCTGCAAACAGGTCCTCACTTCCCGAGCCAAGAAAGGCCTAGTATCGCGATCTCTCTCCTGCAGAGCTAACGTGAGGGAAGAGCTGTGTGGAGGGAACCTTGATGTTCTGGGCAGTGTGGGAGCCCTAGGCATACACGTGCACCCAGCGGCCATTGCCCCTGCAAACTGACTTCCCAGGTAGCACTTCCCAGCACAATGGGACTTTCAGCTTGAAGGCGGCAAAGCAAGCGGTGTTCCTTGGAGGGAGGAAAGGCAGAACCAGAGACTGTGTTTTTAGGCCTCCCTCGCACAGCAAGTGTTGGGCTCTGCAGACGCCCCTACAAGAGGACTGCAACCAGGTCCTCACTTCCCGAGCCAAGAAAGGCCTAGTTTCGTGAGCTCTTTACTGCAGAGCTAACGTGAGGGAAGAGCTGTGTGGAGGGAACCTTGATGTTCTGGGCAGTGTGGGAGCCCCAGGCATACACGTGCACCCAGCGGCCATTGCCCGTGAAAACTGACTTCCCAACTAGCAATTCCCAGCCCGATGTGACTTTCAGCCAGAAGGAGGACGGGTAGGCTCTCTTCCTTGGAGGGAGTAACGGCATCCCCAGAGAGAGTGTTTTCATGCCTTCAGCGTGCAGGCAACGTGGTGCTCTTGAGAGGCCCGACCCATAGGGCTGTGAGCAGGGCCTCACTTCCCGAGTCAAGAAAGGCCTAGTCTCGCGAGCTCCCTCCTGCAGAGCACACGTGACGGAAGAGCTGTGTGGAGGGAGCCTTGATGTTCCCGGGCAGTGTGGGAGGCCTAGCTGTAAACGTGCTGCCAGCGACCATGGTCCCTGAAAACGGACTTCCCAACTAACACTTCCCAGCCCAAGGTGACTGTCAGCTTGAAGGCGGCCGAGCAGACGGTCTTCCTTGGACGGAGAAAAGGCAGCCCCAGAGACTGGGTTTTTAGGCCTCGTTCGCACAGCAAGTGTGGGGCGCTGCAGACGCCAGTACAAGAGGCCTGCAAACAGGTCCTCACTTCCCGAGCCAAGAAAGGCCTAGTTTCGCGATCTCTCTCCTGCAGAGCTAACGTGAGGGAAGAGCTGTGTGGAGGGAACCTTGATGTTCTGGGCAGTGTGGGAGCCCTAGGCATACACGTGCACCCAGCGGCCATTGCCCCTGCAAACTGACTTCCCAGGTAGCACTTCCCAGCACAATGTGACTTTCAGCTTGAAGGCGGCAAAGCAGGCGGTGTTCCTTGGAGGGAGGAAAGGCAGAACCAGAGACTGTGTTTTTAGGCCTCCCTCGCACAGCAAGTGTTGGGCTCTGCAGACGCCCGTACAAGAGGACTGCAACCAGGTCCTCACTTCCCGAGCCAAGAAAGGCCTACTTTTGCGAGCTCTCTCCTGCAGAGCTTACGTGACGGAAGAGCTGTGGGGAGGGAGGCTTGATGTTCTTGGGCAGTGTGGGAAGCCTAGCTGTAAACGTGCTGCCAGCGACCATGGTCCCTGAAAACGGACTTCCCAACTAACACTTCCCAGCCCAAGGTGACTGTCAGCTTGAAGGCGGCCGAGCAGACGGTCTTCCTTGGACGGAGAAAATGCAGCCCCAGAGACTGGGTTTTTAGGCCTCGTTCGCACAGCAAGTGTGGGGCTCTGCAGACGCCAGTACAAGAGGACTGCAAACAGGGCCTCACTTCCCGAGCCAAGAAAGGCCTACTTTTGCGAGCTCTCTCCTGCTGAGCAAACGTGACAGAAGGGCTGTGTGGAGGGAACCTTGATGTTCTGGGCAGTGTGGGAGCCCTAGGCATACACGTGCACCCAGCGGCCATTGCCCGTGAAAACTGACTTCCCAACTAGCACTTCCCAGCCCGATGCGACTTTCAGCCAGAAGGCGGCCGGGTAGGCTCTCTTCTTTGGAGGGTGGAAAGGCAGCCCCTGAGAGAGCGTTTTCATGCCCCCCTCATGCAGGCATCGTGGGACTCTTGAAAGGCCCGACCCATAGTGCTGAGAGCAGGTCCTCATTTCCGAGTCAAGAAAGGCATAGTCTCGCGAGCTCTCTCCTGCTGAGCAAACGTGACGGAAGGGCTGTGTGGAGGGAACCTTGATGTTCTGGGCAGTGTGGGAGCCCTAGGCATACACGTGCACCCAGCGGCCATTGCCCCTGAAAACTGACTTCCCTACTAGCATTTCTGAGGCCAATGTGACTGTCAGCTAGAAGGCGGCCGAGCAGACTGTCTTACTTGGAGGGAGGAAAGGCAGCCCTAGAGATTGGGTTTTTACGCCTCGCTCGCACAGCAAGTGTGGGGCTCTGCAGACGCCCGTAAAAGAGGCCTGCAAACAGGTCCTCACTTCCCGAGCCAAGAAAGGCCTACTTTTGCGAGCTCTGTCCTGCAGAGCTTACGTGACGGAAGAGCTGTGGGGAGGGAGGCTTGATGTTCCCGGGCAGTGTGGGAAGCCTAGCTGTAAACGTTCAGCCAGCGGCGATGGCCCCTGCAAACTGACTTCCCAGGTAGCACTTCCCAGCACAATGTGACTGTCAGCTTAAAGGCGGCCGAGCAGGCTGTCTTCCTTGGAGGGAGAAAAGGCAGCCCCAAAGACTGGGTTTTTAGGCCTCTCTCGCACAGCAAGTGTGGGGCTCTGCAGACGCCAGTACAAGAAGCCTGCAAACAGGTCCTCACTTCCCCAGCCAAAAAAGGCCCACTTTAGCGAGCTCTCTCCTGCTGAGCAAAGGCGACAGAAGGGCTGTGTGGAGGGAACCTTGATGTTCTGGGCAGTGTGGGAGCCCTAGGCATACACGTGCACCCAGCGGCCATTGCCCGTGAAAACTGACTTCCCAACTAGCACTTCCCAGCCCGATGTGACTTTCAGCCAGAAGGCGGCCGGGTAGGCTCTCTTCCTTGGAGGGAGGAAAGGCAGCCCCTGAGAGAGCGTTTTCATGCCCCCCGCATGCAGGCATCGTGGGGCTCTTGAGAGGCCCGACCCATAGTGCTGAGAGCAGGTCCTCATTTCCGAGTCAAGAAAGGCATAGTCTCGCGAGCTCTCTCCTGCTGAGCAAACGTGACGGAAGGGCTGTGTGGAGGGAACCTTGATGTTCTGGGCAGTGTGGGAGCCCTAGGCATACACGTGCACCCAGCGGCCATTGCCCCTGAAAACTGACTTCCCTACTAGCATTTCTCAGGCCAATGTGACTGTCAGCTTGAAGGCGGCCAAGCAGGCTGCCTTCCTTGGAGGGAGGAAAGGCAGCCCCAGAGAGAACGTTTTCATGCCTCCCGCGCGCTGGCAACATGGGGCTCTTGAGTTGCCCGACCCATAGGGATTCCAGCAGGGCCTCACTTCCCGAGCCAAGAAAGGCCTAGTCTCGCGAGCTCTCTCCTGCAGAACAAACTTGTTGGAAGAGCTGTGTGGAGGGAGCCTTGGTGTTCCCGGGAAGTGTGGGAGGCCTAGCTGTAAACATGCAGCCGGGGCCATGGCCCCTGCAAACTGACTTCCCAGGTAACACTTCCCAGCACAATGTGACTGTCAGCTTAAAGGCGGCCGAGCAGCCTGTCTTCCTTGCAGGGAGGAAAGGCAGCCCCAAAGACTAGGTTTTTAGGCCTCGCTCGCACAGCAGGTGTTGGGCTCTGCAGATGCCAGTACAAGAGGCCTGCAAACAGGTCCTCACTTCCCGAGCCAAGAACGGCCTAGTTTCGCGATCTCTCTCCTGCCGAGATAACGTGAGGGAAGAGCTATGTGGAGGGAACCTTGATGTTCTGGGCAGTGTGGGAGCCCTAGGCATACACGTGCACCCAGCGGCCATTGCCCCTGCAAACTGACTTCCCAGGTAGCACTTCCCAGCACAATGTGACTTTCAGCTTGAAGGCGGCAAAGCAGGCGGTGTTCCTTGGAGGGAGGAAAGGCAGACCCACAGACTGTGTTTTTAGGCCTCCCTTGAACAGCAAGTGTTGGGCTCTGCAGACGCCCGAACAAGAGGACTGCAAACAGGTCCTGACTTCCCGAGCCAAGAAAGGCCTAGTTTCGTGAGCTCTTTACTGCAGAGCTAACGTGAGGGAAGAGCTGTGTGGAGGGAACCTTGATGTTCTCGGCAGTGTGGGAGCACTAAGCATACACATGCACCCTGCGGCCATTGCCCCTGAAAACAGTCTTCCCAATTAGCACTTCCAAGCGCGATGTGACTTTCAGCCACAAGGCGGCCTGGTAGGCTCTCTTCCTTGGAGGGAGGAAAGGCAGCCCCAGAGAGAGCGTTTTCATGCCTCTGGCGCGCAGGCAACGTGGGGCTCTTGAGAGGCCCGACCCATAGTGCTGCCAGCAGGTCATCATTTCCCGAGTCAAGAAAGGCCTAGTCTCGCGACCTCTCTCCTGCTGAGCAAGCGTGACGGAAGGGCTGTGTGGAGGGAGCGTTGAAGTTCTGGGCAGTGTGGGAGTCCTAGGCTTACACGTGCACCAAGCGGCCATTGGCCCTGTAAACTGACTTCCGAACTAGCACTTCTCAGATCAATGTGACTGTCAGCTTGAAAGCGGCCGAACAGACTGTCTTACTTGGAGGGAGGAAAGGCAGCCACAGATACTGTGTTTGTATGCCTCCCTCGCACAGCCAGTGTGGGGCTCGGCAGACGCGAGTAGAAGAGGCTTGCAAACAGGTCCTCACTTCCCGAGCCAGGAAAGGCCTACTTTCGCGAGCTCTCTCCTGCTGAGCAAACGTGACGGAAGGGCTGTGTGGAGGGAGCCTTGATGTTCCCAGGCAGTGTGGGAAGCCTAGCTGTAAACGTGCAGCCAGCGGCGATGGCCCCTGAAAACTGACTTCCCAGGTAGCAATTCCCAGCCCAAGGTGCCTGTCAGCTTGAAGGCGGCCGAGCAGGCTGTCATCCTTGGAGGGAGGAAAGGCAGCCCCAGTGATTGGGTTTTTACGCCTCGCTCGCACAGCAAGTATGGGGCTCTGTAGACGCCCGTAAAAGAGGACTGCAAACAGGTCCTCACTTCCCGAGCCAAGAAAGGCCTACTTTTGCGAGCTCTCTCCTGCAGAGCTTACGTGACGGAAGAGCTGTGGGGAGGGAGGCTTGATGTTCCCGGGCAGTGTGGGAAGCCTAGCTGTAAACGTGCAGCCAGCGGCGATGGCCCCTGCAAACTGACTTCCCAGGTAGCACTTCCCAGCACAATGTGACTGTCAGCTTGAAGGCGGCCGAGCAGGCTGTCTTCCTTGGAGGGAGAAAAGGCAGCCCCAGAGACTGGGTTTTTAGGCCTCTCTCGCACAGCAAGTGTGGGTCTCTGCAGACGCCAGTACAAGAAGCCTGCAAACAGGTCCTCACTTCCCCAGCCAAGAAAGGCCCACTTTCGCGAGCTCTCTCCTGCTGAGCAAACGTGACAGAAGGGCTGTGTGGAGGGAACCTTGATGTTCTGGGCAGTGTGGGAGCCCTAGGCATACACGTGCACCCAGCGGCCATTGCCCCTGAAAACTGACTTCCCTACTAGCATTTCTCAGGCCAATGTGACTGTCAGCTTGAAGGCGGCCAAGCAGGCTGCCTTCCTTGGAGGGAGGAAAGGCAGCCCCAGATATTGTGTTTGTATGCCTCCCTCGCACAGCAAGTGTGGGGCTCGGCAGACGCGAGTACAAGAGGCCTGCAAACAGGTCCTCACTTCCCGAGCCAGGAAAGGCCTACTTTCGCGAGCTCTCTCCTGCTGAGCAAACGTGACGGAAGGGCTGTGTGGAGGGAGCCTTGATGTTCCCGGGCAGTGTGGGAAGCCTAGCTGTAAACGTGCAGCCAGCGGCGATGGCCCCTGAAAACTGACTTCCCAGGTAGCAATTCCCAGCCCAAGGTGACAGTCAGATTGAAGGCGGCCGAGCAGGCTGTCATCCTTGGAGGGAGGAAAGGAAGCCCCAGAGATTGGGTTTTTACGCCTCGCTCGCACAGCAAGTGTGGGGCTCTGCAGACGCCCGTAAAAGAGGACTGCAAACAGGTCCTCACTTCCCGAGCCAAGAAAGGCCTACTTTTGCGAGCTCTCTCCTGAAGAGCTTACGTGACGGAAGAGCTGTGGGGAGGGAGGCTTGATGTTCCCGGGCAGTGTGGGAAGCCTAGCTGTAAACGTGCAGCCAGCGGCGATGGCCCCTGCAAACTGACTTCCCAGGTAGCACTTCCCAGCACAATGTGACTGTCAGCTTGAAGGCGGCCGAGCAGGCTGTCTTCCTTGGAGGGAAAAAAGGCAGCCCCAATGACTGGGTTTTTAGGCCTCTCTCGCACAGCAAGTGTGGGGCTCTGCAGACGCCAGTACAAGAAGCCTGCAAACATGTCCTCACTTCCCCAGCCAAGAAAGGCCCACTTTCGCGAGCTCTCTCCTGCTGAGCAAACGTGACAGAAGGGCTGTGTGGAGGGAACCTTGATGTTCTGGGCAGTGTGGGAGCCCTAGGCATACACGTGCACCCAGCGGCCATTGCCCCTGCAAACTGACTTCCCAGGTAGCACTTCCCAGCACAATGTGACTTTCAGCTTGAAGGCGGCAAAGCAGGCGGTGTTCCTTGGAGGGAGGAAAGGCAGACCCACAGACTGTGTTTTTAGGCCTCCCTTGAACAGCAAGTGTTGGGCTCTGCAGACGCCCGAACAAGAGGACTGCAAACAGGTCCTGACTTCCCGAGCCAAGAAAGGCCTAGTTTCGTGAGCTCTTTACTGCAGAGCTAACGTGAGGGAAGAGCTGTGTGGAGGGAACCTTGATGTTCTCGGCAGTGTGGGAGCACTAAGCATACACATGCACCCTGCGGCCATTGCCCCTGAAAACAGTCTTCCCAATTAGCACTTCCAAGCGCGATGTGACTTTCAGCCACAAGGCGGCCTGGTAGGCTCTCTTCCTTGGAGGGAGGAAAGGCAGCCCCAGAGAGAGCGTTTTCATGCCTCTGGCGCGCAGGCAACGTGGGGCTCTTGAGAGGCCCGACCCATAGTGCTGCCAGCAGGTCATCATTTCCCGAGTCAAGAAAGGCCTAGTCTCGCGACCTCTCTCCTGCTGAGCAAGCGTGACGGAAGGGCTGTGTGGAGGGAGCGTTGAAGTTCTGGGCAGTGTGGGAGTCCTAGGCTTACACGTGCACCAAGCGGCCATTGGCCCTGTAAACTGACTTCCGAACTAGCACTTCTCAGATCAATGTGACTGTCAGCTTGAAAGCGGCCGAACAGACTGTCTTACTTGGAGGGAGGAAAGGCAGCCCCAGATACTGTGTTTGTATGCCTCCCTCGCACAGCCAGTGTGGGGCTCGGCAGACGCGAGTAGAAGAGGCTTGCAAACAGGTCCTCACTTCCCGAGCCAGGAAAGGCCTACTTTCGCGAGCTCTCTCCTGCTGAGCAAACGTGACGGAAGGGCTGTGTGGAGGGAGCCTTGATGTTCCCAGGCAGTGTGGGAAGCCTAGCTGTAAACGTGCAGCCAGCGGCGATGGCCCCTGAAAACTGACTTCCCAGGTAGCAATTCCCAGCCCAAGGTGCCTGTCAGCTTGAAGGCGGCCGAGCAGGCTGTCATCCTTGGAGGGAGGAAAGGCAGCCCCAGTGATTGGGTTTTTACGCCTCGCTCGCACAGCAAGTATGGGGCTCTGTAGACGCCCGTAAAAGAGGACTGCAAACAGGTCCTCACTTCCCGAGCCAAGAAAGGCCTACTTTTGCGAGCTCTCTCCTGCAGAGCTTACGTGACGGAAGAGCTGTGGGGAGGGAGGCTTGATGTTCCCGGGCAGTGTGGGAAGCCTAGCTGTAAACGTGCAGCCAGCGGCGATGGCCCCTGCAAACTGACTTCCCAGGTAGCACTTCCCAGCACAATGTGACTGTCAGCTTGAAGGCGGCCGAGCAGGCTGTCTTCCTTGGAGGGAGAAAAGGCAGCCCCAGAGACTGGGTTTTTAGGCCTCTCTCGCACAGCAAGTGTGGGTCTCTGCAGACGCCAGTACAAGAAGCCTGCAAACAGGTCCTCACTTCCCCAGCCAAGAAAGGCCCACTTTCGCGAGCTCTCTCCTGCTGAGCAAACGTGACAGAAGGGCTGTGTGGAGGGAACCTTGATGTTCTGGGCAGTGTGGGAGCCCTAGGCATACACGTGCACCCAGCGGCCATTGCCCCTGAAAACTGACTTCCCTACTAGCATTTCTCAGGCCAATGTGACTGTCAGCTTGAAGGCGGCCAAGCAGGCTGCCTTCCTTGGAGGGAGGAAAGGCAGCCCCAGATATTGTGTTTGTATGCCTCCCTCGCACAGCAAGTGTGGGGCTCGGCAGACGCGAGTACAAGAGGCCTGCAAACAGGTCCTCACTTCCCGAGCCAGGAAAGGCCTACTTTCGCGAGCTCTCTCCTGCTGAGCAAACGTGACGGAAGGGCTGTGTGGAGGGAGCCTTGATGTTCCCGGGCAGTGTGGGAAGCCTAGCTGTAAACGTGCAGCCAGCGGCGATGGCCCCTGAAAACTGACTTCCCAGGTAGCAATTCCCAGCCCAAGGTGACAGTCAGATTGAAGGCGGCCGAGCAGGCTGTCATCCTTGGAGGGAGGAAAGGAAGCCCCAGAGATTGGGTTTTTACGCCTCGCTCGCACAGCAAGTGTGGGGCTCTGCAGACGCCCGTAAAAGAGGACTGCAAACAGGTCCTCACTTCCCGAGCCAAGAAAGGCCTACTTTTGCGAGCTCTCTCCTGAAGAGCTTACGTGACGGAAGAGCTGTGGGGAGGGAGGCTTGATGTTCCCGGGCAGTGTGGGAAGCCTAGCTGTAAACGTGCAGCCAGCGGCGAAGGCCCCTGCAAACTGACTTCCCAGGTAGCACTTCCCAGCACAATGTGACTGTCAGCTTGAAGGCGGCCGAGCAGGCTGTCTTCCTTGGAGGGAAAAAAGGCAGCCCCAATGACTGGGTTTTTAGGCCTCTCTCGCACAGCAAGTGTGGGGCTCTGCAGACGCCAGTACAAGAAGCCTGCAAACATGTCCTCACTTCCCCAGCCAAGAAAGGCCCACTTTCGCGAGCTCTCTCCTGCTGAGCAAACGTGACAGAAGGGCTGTGTGGAGGGAACCTTGATGTTCTGGGCAGTGTGGGAGCCCTAGGCATACACGTGCACCCAGCGGCCATTGCCCGTGAAAACTGACTTCCCAACTAGCACTTCCCTGCCCGATGTGACTTTCAGCCAGAAGGCGGCCGGGTAGGCTCTCTTCCCTGGAGGGAGGAAAGGCAGCCCCTGAGAGAGCGTTTTCATGCCCCCCGCCTGCAGGCATCGTGGGGCTCTTGAGAGGCCCAACCCGTAGTGCTGAGAGCAGGTCCTCATTTCCGAGTCAAGAAAGGCATAGTCTCGCGAGCTCTCTCCTGCTGAGCAAACGTGACGGAAGGGCTGTGTGGAGGGAACCTTGATGTTCTGGGCAGTGTGGGAGCCCTAGGCATACACGTGCACCCAGCGGCCATTGCCCCTGAAAACTGACTTCCCTACTAGCATTTCTCAGGCCAATGTGACTGTCAGCTTGAAGGCGGCCAAGCAGGCTGCCTTCCTTGGAGGGAGGAAAGGCAGCCCCAGAGAGAACGTTTTCATCCCTCCCGCGCGCTGGCAACGTGGGGCTCTTGAGTTGCCCGACCCATAGGGATTCCAGCAGGGCCTCACTTCCCGAGCCAAGAAAGGCCTAGTCTCGCGAGCTCTCTCCTGCAGAACAAACTTGTTGGAAGAGCTGTGTCGAGGGAGCCTTGGTGTTCCCGGGAAGTGTGGGAGGCCTAGCTGTAAACATGCAGCCGGGGCCATGGCCCCTGCAAACTGACTTCCCAGGTAGCACTTCCCAGCCCAATGTGACTGTCAGCTTGAAGGCGGCCGAGCAGGTTGTCTTCCTTGGAGGGAGGAAAGGCAGCCCCAGTGATTGGGTTTTTACGCCTCGCTCGCACAGCAAGTATGGGGCTCTGCAGACGCCCGTAAAAGAGGACTGCAAACAGGTCCTCACTTCCCGAGCCAAGAAAGGCCTACTTTTGCGAGCTCTCTCCTGCAGAGCTTACGTGACGGAAGAGCTGTGGGGAGGGAGGCTTGATGTTCCCGGGCAGTGTGGGAAGCCTAGCTGTAAACGTGCAGCCAGCGGCGATGGCCCCTGCAAACTGACTTCCCAGGTAGCACTTCCCAGCACAATGTGACTGTCAGCTTGAAGGCGGCCGAGCAGGCTGTCTTCCTTGGAGGGAGAAAAGGCAGCCCCAAAGACTGGGTTTTTAGGCCTCTCTCGCACAGCAAGTGTGGTCTCTGCAGACGCCAGTACAAGAAGCCTGCAAACAGGTCCTCACTTCCCCAGCCAAGAAAGGCCCACTTTCGCGAGCTCTCTCCTGCTGAGCAAACGTGACAGAAGGGCTGTGTGGAGGGAACCTTGATGTTCTGGGCAGTGTGGGAGCCCTAGGCATACACGTGCACCCAGCGGCCATTGCCCCTGAAAACTGACTTCCCTACTAGCATTTCTCAGGCCAATGTGACTGTCAGCTTGAAGGCGGCCGAGCAGGATGTCTTCCTTGGAGGGTGGAATGGCAGCCCCAGAGAGAGTGTTTTCATGCCTTCAGCGCGCAGGTAACGTGGGGCTCTTGAGAGGCACGACCCGTAGGGCTGCGAGCAGGGCCTCACTTCCCGAGTCAAGAAAGGCCTAGTCTCGCGAGTTCTCTCCTGCAGAGCAAACGTGACGGAAGAGCTGTGTGGAGGGAGCCTTGATGTTCCCGGGCAGTGTGGGAGGCCTAGCTGTAAACGTGCTGCCAGCGACCATGGTCCCTGAAAACTGACTTCCCAACTAACACTTCCCAGCCCAAGGTGACTGTCAGCTTGAAGGCGGCCGAGCAGACGTTCTTCCTTGGACGGAGAAAAGGCAGCCCCAGAGACTGGGTTTTTAGGCCTCGTTCGCACAGCAAGGGTGGGGCGCTGCAGACGCCAGTACAAGAGGCCTGCAAACAGGTCCTCACTTCCCGAGCCAAGAAAGGCCTAGTATCGCGATCTCTCTCCTGCAGAGCTAACGTGAGGGAAGAGCTGTGTGGAGGGAACCTTGATGTTCTGGGCAGTGTGGGAGCCCTAGGCATACACGTGCACCCAGCGGCCATTGCCCCTGCAAACTGACTTCCCAGGTAGCACTTCCCAGCACAATGGGACTTTCAGCTTGAAGGCGGCAAAGCAAGCGGTGTTCCTTGGAGGGAGGAAAGGCAGAACCAGAGACTGTGTTTTTAGGCCTCCCTCGCACAGCAAGTGTTGGGCTCTGCAGACGCCCCTACAAGAGGACTGCAACCAGGTCCTCACTTCCCGAGCCAAGAAAGGCCTACTTTCGTGAGCTCTTTACTGCAGAGCTAACGTGAGGGAAGAGCTGTGTGGAGGGAACCTTGATGTTCTGGGCAGTGTGGGAGCCCCAGGCATACACGTGCACCCAGCGGCCATTGCCCGTGAAAACTGACTTCCCAACTAGCAATTCCCAGCCCGATGTGACTTTCAGCCAGAAGGAGGACGGGTAGGCTCTCTTCCTTGGAGGGAGTAATGGCATCCCCAGAGAGAGTGTTTTCATGCCTTCAGCGTGCAGGCAACGTGGTGCTCTTGAGAGGCCCGACCCATAGGGCTGTGAGCAGGGCCTCACTTCCCGAGTCAAGAAAGGCCTAGTCTCGCGAGCTCCCTCCTGCAGAGCACACGTGACGGAAGAGCTGTGTGGAGGGAGCCTTGATGTTCCCGGGCAGTGTGGGAGGCCTAGCTGTAAACGTGCTGCCAGCGACCATGGTCCCTGAAAACGGACTTCCCAACTAACACTTCCCAGCCCAAGGTGACTGTCAGCTTGAAGGCGGCCGAGCAGACGGTCTTCCTTGGACGGAGAAAAGGCAGCCCCAGAGACTGGGTTTTTAGGCCTCGTTCGCACAGCAAGTGTGGGGCGCTGCAGACGCCAGTACAAGAGGCCTGCAAACAGGTCCTCACTTCCCGAGCCAAGAAAGGCCTAGTTTCGCGATCTCGCTCCTGCAGAGCTAACGTGAGGGAAGAGCTGTGTGGAGGGAACCTTGATGTTCTGGGCAGTGTGGGAGCCCTAGGCATACACGTGCACCCAGCGGCCATTGCCCCTGCAAACTGACTTCCCAGGTAGCACTTCCCAGCACAATGTGACTTTCAGCTTGAAGGCGGCAAAGCAGGCGGTGTTCCTTGGAGGGAGGAAAGGCAGAACCAGAGACTGTGTTTTTAGGCCTCCCTCGCACAGCAAGTGTTGGGCTCTGCAGACGCCCGTACAAGAGGACTGCAACCAGGTCCTCACTTCCCGAGCCAAGAAAGGCCTACTTTTGCGAGCTCTCTCCTGCAGAGCTTACGTGACGGAAGAGCTGTGGGGAGGGAGGCTTGATGTTCTTGGGCAGTGTGGGAAGCCTAGCTGTAAACGTGCTGCCAGCGACCATGGTCCCTGAAAACGGACTTCCCAACTAACACTTCCCAGCCCAAGGTGACTGTCAGCTTGAAGGCGGCCGAGCAGACGGTCTTCCTTGGACGGAGAAAATGCAGCCCCAGAGACTGGGTTTTTAGGCCTCGTTCGCACAGCAAGTGTGGGGCTCTGCAGACGCCAGTACAAGAGGACTGCAAACAGGTCCTCACTTGCCGAGCCAAGAAAGGCCTACTTTTGCGAGCTCTCTCCTGCTGAGCAAACGTGACAGAAGGGCTGTGTGGAGGGAACCTTGATGTTCTGGGCAGTGTGGGAGCCCTAGGCATACACGTGCACCCAGCGGCCATTGCCCGTGAAAACTGACTTCCCAACTAGCACTTCCCAGCCCGATGCGACTTTCAGCCAGAAGGCGGCCGGGTAGGCTCTCTTCTTTGGAGGGTGGAAAGGCAGCCCCTGAGAGAGCGTTTTCATGCCCCCCTCATGCAGGCATCGTGGGACTCTTGAAAGGCCCGACCCATAGTGCTGAGAGCAGGTCCTCATTTCCGAGTCAAGAAAGGCATAGTCTCGCGAGCTCTCTCCTGCTGAGCAAACGTGACGGAAGGGCTGTGTGGAGGGAACCTTGATGTTCTGGGCAGTGTGGGAGCCCTAGGCATACACGTGCACCCAGCGGCCATTGCCCCTGAAAACTGACTTCCCTACTAGCATTTCTGAGGCCAATGTGACTGTCAGCTAGAAGGCGGCCGAGCAGACTGTCTTACTTGGAGGGAGGAAAGGCAGCCCTAGAGATTGGGTTTTTACGCCTCGCTCGCACAGCAAGTGTGGGGCTCTGCAGACGCCCGTAAAAGAGGCCTGCAAACAGGTCCTCACTTCCCGAGCCAAGAAAGGCCTACTTTTGCGAGCTCTGTCCTGCAGAGCTTACGTGACGGAAGAGCTGTGGGGAGGGAGGCTTGATGTTCCCGGGCAGTGTGGGAAGCCTAGCTGTAAACGTTCAGCCAGCGGCGATGGCCCCTGCAAACTGACTTCCCAGGTAGCACTTCCCAGCACAATGTGACTGTCAGCTTAAAGGCGGCCGAGCAGGCTGTCTTCCTTGGAGGGAGAAAAGGCAGCCCCAAAGACTGGGTTTTTAGGCCTCTCTCGCACAGCAAGTGTGGGGCTCTGCAGACGCCAGTACAAGAAGCCTGCAAACAGGTCCTCACTTCCCCAGCCAAAAAAGGCCCACTTTAGCGAGCTCTCTCCTGCTGAGCAAACGCGACAGAAGGGCTGTGTGGAGGGAACCTTGATGTTCTGGGCAGTGTGGGAGCCCTAGGCATACACGTGCACCCAGCGGCCATTGCCCGTGAAAACTGACTTCCCAACTAGCACTTCCTAGCCCGATGTGACTTTCAGCCAGAAGGCGGCCGGGTAGGCTCTCTTCCTTGGAGGGAGGAAAGGCAGCCCCTGAGAGAGCGTTTTCATGCCCCCCGCATGCAGGCATCGTGGGGCTCTTGAGAGGCCCGACCCATAGTGCTGAGAGCAGGTCCTCATTTCCGAGTCAAGAAAGGCATAGTCTCGCGAGCTCTCTCCTGCTGAGCAAACGTGACGGAAGGGCTGTGTGGAGGGAACCTTGATGTTCTGGGCAGTGTGGGAGCCCTAGGCATACACGTGCACCCAGCGGCCATTGCCCCTGAAAACTGACTTCCCTACTAGCATTTCTCAGGGCAATGTGACTGTCAGCTTGAAGGCGGCCAAGCAGGCTGCCTTCCTTGGAGGGAGGAAAGGCAGCCCCAGAGAGAACGTTTTCATGCCTCCCGCGCGCTGGCAACATGGGGCTCTTGAGTTGCCCGACCCATAGGGATTCCAGCAGGGCCTCACTTCCCGAGCCAAGAAAGGCCTAGTCTCGCGAGCTCTCTCCTGCAGAACAAACTTGTTGGAAGAGCTGTGTGGAGGGAGCCTTGGTGTTCCCGGGAAGTGTGGGAGGCCTAGCTGTAAACATGCAGCCGGGGCCATGGCCCCTGCAAACTGACTTCCCAGGTAACACTTCCCAGCACAATGTGACTGTCAGCTTAAAGGCGGCCGAGCAGCCTGTCTTCCTTGCAGGGAGGAAAGGCAGCCCCAAAGACTAGGTTTTTAGGCCTCGCTCGCACAGCAGGTGTTGGGCTCTGCAGATGCCAGTACAAGAGGCCTGCAAACAGGTCCTCACTTCCCGAGCCAAGAACGGCCTAGTTTCGCGATCTCTCTCCTGCCGAGATAACGTGAGGGAAGAGCTATGTGGAGGGAACCTTGATGTTCTGGGCAGTGTGGGAGCCCTAGGCATACACGTGCACCCAGCGGCCATTGCCCCTGCAAACTGACTTCCCAGGTAGCACTTCCCAGCACAATGTGACTTTCAGCTTGAAGGCGGCAAAGCAGGCGGTGTTCCTTGGAGGGAGGAAAGGCAGACCCACAGACTGTGTTTTTAGGCCTCCCTTGAACAGCAAGTGTTGGGCTCTGCAGACGCCCGAACAAGAGGACTGCAAACAGGTCCTGACTTCCCGAGCCAAGAAAGGCCTAGTTTCGTGAGCTCTTTACTGCAGAGCTAACGTGAGGGAAGAGCTGTGTGGAGGGAACCTTGATGTTCTCGGCAGTGTGGGAGCACTAAGCATACACATGCACCCTGCGGCCATTGCCCCTGAAAACAGTCTTCCCAATTAGCACTTCCAAGCGCGATGTGACTTTCAGCCACAAGGCGGCCTGGTAGGCTCTCTTCCTTGGAGGGAGGAAAGGCAGCCCCAGAGAGAGCGTTTTCATGCCTCTGGCGCGCAGGCAACGTGGGGCTCTTGAGAGGCCCGACCCATAGTGCTGCCAGCAGGTCATCATTTCCCGAGTCAAGAAAGGCCTAGTCTCGCGACCTCTCTCCTGCTGAGCAAGCGTGACGGAAGGGCTGTGTGGAGGGAGCGTTGAAGTTCTGGGCAGTGTGGGAGTCCTAGGCTTACACGTGCACCAAGCGGCCATTGGCCCTGTAAACTGACTTCCGAACTAGCACTTCTCAGATCAATGTGACTGTCAGCTTGAAAGCGGCCGAACAGACTGTCTTACTTGGAGGGAGGAAAGGCAGCCCCAGATACTGTGTTTGTATGCCTCCCTCGCACAGCCAGTGTGGGGCTCGGCAGACGCGAGTAGAAGAGGCTTGCAAACAGGTCCTCACTTCCCGAGCCAGGAAAGGCCTACTTTCGCGAGCTCTCTCCTGCTGAGCAAACGTGACGGAAGGGCTGTGTGGAGGGAGCCTTGATGTTCCCAGGCAGTGTGGGAAGCCTAGCTGTAAACGTGCAGCCAGCGGCGATGGCCCCTGAAAACTGACTTCCCAGGTAGCAATTCCCAGCCCAAGGTGCCTGTCAGCTTGAAGGCGGCCGAGCAGGCTGTCATCCTTGGAGGGAGGAAAGGCAGCCCCAGTGATTGGGTTTTTACGCCTCGCTCGCACAGCAAGTATGGGGCTCTGTAGACGCCCGTAAAAGAGGACTGCAAACAGGTCCTCACTTCCCGAGCCAAGAAAGGCCTACTTTTGCGAGCTCTCTCCTGCAGAGCTTACGTGACGGAAGAGCTGTGGGGAGGGAGGCTTGATGTTCCCGGGCAGTGTGGGAAGCCTAGCTGTAAACGTGCAGCCAGCGGCGATGGCCCCTGCAAACTGACTTCCCAGGTAGCACTTCCCAGCACAATGTGACTGTCAGCTTGAAGGCGGCCGAGCAGGCTGTCTTCCTTGGAGGGAGAAAAGGCAGCCCCAGAGACTGGGTTTTTAGGCCTCTCTCGCACAGCAAGTGTGGGGCTCGGCAGACGCCAGTACAAGAAGCCTGCAAACAGGGCCTCACTTCCCCAGCCAAGAAAGGCCCACTTTCGCGAGCTCTCTCCTGCTGAGCAAACGTGACAGAAGGGCTGTGTGGAGGGAACCTTGATGTTCTGGGCAGTGTGGGAGCCCTAGGCATACACGTGCACCCAGCGGCCATTGCCCCTGAAAACTGACTTCCCTACTAGCATTTCTCAGGCCAATGTGACTGTCAGCTTGAAGGCGGCCAAGCAGGCTGCCTTCCTTGGAGGGAGGAAAGGCAGCCCCAGATATTGTGTTTGTATGCCTCCCTCGCACAGCAAGTGTGGGGCTCGGCAGACGCGAGTACAAGAGGCCTGCAAACAGGTCCTCACTTCCCGAGCCAGGAAAGGCCTACTTTCGCGAGCTCTCTCCTGCTGAGCAAACGTGACGGAAGGGCTGTGTGGAGGGAGCCTTGATGTTCCCGGGCAGTGTGGGAAGCCTAGCTGTAAACGTGCAGCCAGCGGCGATGGCCCCTGAAAACTGACTTCCCAGGTAGCAATTCCCAGCCCAAGGTGACAGTCAGATTGAAGGCGGCCGAGCAGGCTGTCATCCTTGGAGGGAGGAAAGGAAGCCCCAGAGATTGGGTTTTTACGCCTCGCTCGCACAGCAAGTGTGGGGCTCTGCAGACGCCCGTAAAAGAGGACTGCAAACAGGTCCTCACTTCCCGAGCCAAGAAAGGCCTACTTTTGCGAGCTCTCTCCTGAAGAGCTTACGTGACGGAAGAGCTGTGGGGAGGGAGGCTTGATGTTCCCGGGCAGTGTGGGAAGCCTAGCTGTAAACGTGCAGCCAGCGGCGATGGCCCCTGCAAACTGACTTCCCAGGTAGCACTTCCCAGCACAATGTGACTGTCAGCTTGAAGGCGGCCGAGCAGGCTGTCTTCCTTGGAGGGAAAAAAGGCAGCCCCAATGACTGGGTTTTTAGGCCTCTCTCGCACAGCAAGTGTGGGGCTCTGCAGACGCCAGTACAAGAAGCCTGCAAACATGTCCTCACTTCCCCAGCCAAGAAAGGCCCACTTTCGCGAGCTCTCTCCTGCTGAGCAAACGTGACAGAAGGGCTGTGTGGAGGGAACCTTGATGTTCTGGGCAGTGTGGGAGCCCTAGGCATACACGTGCACCCAGCGGCCATTGCCCGTGAAAACTGACTTCCCAACTAGCACTTCCCTGCCCGATGTGACTTTCAGCCAGAAGGCGGCCGGGTAGGCTCTCTTCCCTGGAGGGAGGAAAGGCAGCCCCTGAGAGAGCGTTTTCATGCCCCCCGCCTGCAGGCATCGTGGGGCTCTTGAGAGGCCCAACCCGTAGTGCTGAGAGCAGGTCCTCATTTCCGAGTCAAGAAAGGCATAGTCTCGCGAGCTCTCTCCTGCTGAGCAAACGTGACGGAAGGGCTGTGTGGAGGGAACCTTGATGTTCTGGGCAGTGTGGGAGCCCTAGGCATACACGTGCACCCAGCGGCCATTGCCCCTGAAAACTGACTTCCCTACTAGCATTTCTCAGGCCAATGTGACTGTCAGCTTGAAGGCGGCCAAGCAGGCTGCCTTCCTTGGAGGGAGGAAAGGCAGCCCCAGAGAGAACGTTTTCATCCCTCCCGCGCGCTGGCAACGTGGGGCTCTTGAGTTGCCCGACCCATAGGGATTCCAGCAGGGCCTCACTTCCCGAGCCAAGAAAGGCCTAGTCTCGCGAGCTCTCTCCTGCAGAACAAACTTGTTGGAAGAGCTGTGTCGAGGGAGCCTTGGTGTTCCCGGGAAGTGTGGGAGGCCTAGCTGTAAACATGCAGCCGGGGCCATGGCCCCTGCAAACTGACTTCCCAGGTAGCACTTCCCAGCCCAATGTGACTGTCAGCTTGAAGGCGGCCGAGCAGGTTGCCTTCCTTGGAGGGAGGAAAGGCAGCCCCAGTGATTGGGTTTTTACGCCTCGCTCGCACAGCAAGTATGGGGCTCTGCAGACGCCCGTAAAAGAGGACTGCAAACAGGTCCTCACTTCCCGAGCCAAGAAAGGCCTACTTTTGCGAGCTCTCTCCTGCAGAGCTTACGTGACGGAAGAGCTGTGGGGAGGGAGGCTTGATGTTCCCGGGCAGTGTGGGAAGCCTAGCTGTAAACGTGCAGCCAGCGGCGATGGCCCCTGCAAACTGACTTCCCAGGTAGCACTTCCCAGCACAATGTGACTGTCAGCTTGAAGGCGGCCGAGCAGGCTGTCTTCCTTGGAGGGAGAAAAGGCAGCCCCAAAGACTGGGTTTTTAGGCCTCTCTCGCACAGCAAGTGTGGTCTCTGCAGACGCCAGTACAAGAAGCCTGCAAACAGGTCCTCACTTCCCCAGCCAAGAAAGGCCCACTTTCGCGAGCTCTCTCCTGCTGAGCAAACGTGACAGAAGGGCTGTGTGGAGGGAACCTTGATGTTCTGGGCAGTGTGGGAGCCCTAGGCATACACGTGCACCCAGCGGCCATTGCCCCTGAAAACTGACTTCCCTACTAGCATTTCTCAGGCCAATGTGACTGTCAGCTTGAAGGCGGCCGAGCAGGATGTCTTCCTTGGAGGGTGGAATGGCAGCCCCAGAGAGAGTGTTTTCATGCCTTCAGCGCGCAGGTAACGTGGGGCTCTTGAGAGGCACGACCCGTAGGGCTGCGAGCAGGGCCTCACTTCCCGAGTCAAGAAAGGCCTAGTCTCGCGAGTTCTCTCCTGCAGAGCAAACGTGACGGAAGAGCTGTGTGGAGGGAACCTTGATGTTCTGGGCAGTGTGGGAGCCCTAGGCATACACGTGCACCCAGCGGCCATTGCCCCTGCAAACTGACTTCCCAGGTAGCACTTCCCAGCACAATGGGACTTTCAGCTTGAAGGCGGCAAAGCAAGCGGTGTTCCTTGGAGGGAGGAAAGGCAGAACCAGAGACTGTGTTTTTAGGCCTCCCTCGCACAGCAAGTGTTGGGCTCTGCAGACGCCCCTACAAGAGGACTGCAACCAGGTCCTCACTTCCCGAGCCAAGAAAGGCCTACTTTCGTGAGCTCTTTACTGCAGAGCTAACGTGAGGGAAGAGCTGTGTGGAGGGAACCTTGATGTTCTGGGCAGTGTGGGAGCCCCAGGCATACACGTGCACCCAGCGGCCATTGCCCGTGAAAACTGACTTCCCAACTAGCAATTCCCAGCCCGATGTGACTTTCAGCCAGAAGGAGGACGGGTAGGCTCTCTTCCTTGGAGAGAGTAATGGCATCCCCAGAGAGAGTGTTTTCATGCCTTCAGCGTGCAGGCAACGTGGTGCTCTTGAGAGGCCCGACCCATAGGGCTGTGAGCAGGGCCTCACTTCCCGAGTCAAGAAAGGCCTAGTCTCGCGAGCTCCCTCCTGCAGAGCACACGTGACGGAAGAGCTGTGTGGAGGGAGCCTTGATGTTCCCGGGCAGTGTGGGAGGCCTAGCTGTAAACGTGCTGCCAGCGACCATGGTCCCTGAAAACGGACTTCCCAACTAACACTTCCCAGCCCAAGGTGACTGTCAGCTTGAAGGCGGCCGAGCAGACGGTCTTCCTTGGACGGAGAAAAGGCAGCCCCAGAGACTGGGTTTTTAGGCCTCGTTCGCACAGCAAGTGTGGGGCGCTGCAGACGCCAGTACAAGAGGCCTGCAAACAGGTCCTCACTTCCCGAGCCAAGAAAGGCCTAGTTTCGCGATCTCTCTCCTGCAGAGCTAACGTGAGGGAAGAGCTGTGTGGAGGGAACCTTGATGTTCTGGGCAGTGTGGGAGCCCTAGGCATACACGTGCACCCAGCGGCCATTGCCCCTGCAAACTGACTTCCCAGGTAGCACTTCCCAGCACAATGTGACTTTCAGCTTGAAGGCGGCAAAGCAGGCGGTGTTCCTTGGAGGGAGGAAAGGCAGAACCAGAGACTGTGTTTTTAGGCCTCCCTCGCACAGCAAGTGTTGGGCTCTGCAGACGCCCGTACAAGAGGACTGCAACCAGGTCCTCACTTACCGAGCCAAGAAAGGCCTACTTTTGCGAGCTCTCTCCTGCAGAGCTTACGTGACGGAAGAGCTGTGGGGAGGGAGGCTTGATGTTCTTGGGCAGTGTGGGAAGCCTAGCTGTAAACGTGCTGCCAGCGACCATGGTCCCTGAAAACGGACTTCCCAACTAACACTTCCCAGCCCAAGGTGACTGTCAGCTTGAAGGCGGCCGAGCAGACGGTCTTCCTTGGACGGAGAAAATGCAGCCCCAGAGACTGGGTTTTTAGGCCTCGTTCGCACAGCAAGTGTGGGGCTCTGCAGACGCCAGTACAAGAGGACTGCAAACAGGGCCTCACTTCCCGAGCCAAGAAAGGCCTACTTTTGCGAGCTCTCTCCTGCTGAGCAAACGTGACAGAAGGGCTGTGTGGAGGGAACCTTGATGTTCTGGGCAGTGTGGGAGCCCTAGGCATACACGTGCACCCAGCGGCCATTGCCCGTGAAAACTGACTTCCCAACTAGCACTTCCCAGCCCGATGCGACTTTCAGCCAGAAGGCGGCCGGGTAGGCTCTCTTCTTTGGAGGGTGGAAAGGCAGCCCCTGAGAGAGCGTTTTCATGCCCCCCTCATGCAGGCATCGTGGGACTCTTGAAAGGCCCGACCCATAGTGCTGAGAGCAGGTCCTCATTTCCGAGTCAAGAAAGGCATAGTCTCGCGAGCTCTCTCCTGCTGAGCAAACGTGACGGAAGGGCTGTGTGGAGGGAACCTTGATGTTCTGGGCAGTGTGGGAGCCCTAGGCATACACGTGCACCCAGCGGCCATTGCCCCTGAAAACTGACTTCCCTACTAGCATTTCTGAGGCCAATGTGACTGTCAGCTAGAAGGCGGCCGAGCAGACTGTCTTACTTGGAGGGAGGAAAGGCAGCCCTAGAGATTGGGTTTTTACGCCTCGCTCGCACAGCAAGTGTGGGGCTCTGCAGACGCCCGTAAAAGAGGCCTGCAAACAGGTCCTCACTTCCCGAGCCAAGAAAGGCCTACTTTTGCGAGCTCTGTCCTGCAGAGCTTACGTGACGGAAGAGCTGTGGGGAGGGAGGCTTGATGTTCCCGGGCAGTGTGGGAAGCCTAGCTGTAAACGTTCAGCCAGCGGCGATGGCCCCTGCAAACTGACTTCCCAGGTAGCACTTCCCAGCACAATGTGACTGTCAGCTTAAAGGCGGCCGAGCAGGCTGTCTTCCTTGGAGGGAGAAAAGGCAGCCCCAAAGACTGGGTTTTTAGGCCTCTCTCGCACAGCAAGTGTGGGGCTCTGCAGACGCCAGTACAAGAAGCCTGCAAACAGGTCCTCACTTCCCCAGCCAAAAAAGGCCCACTTTAGCGAGCTCTCTCCTGCTGAGCAAACGCGACAGAAGGGCTGTGTGGAGGGAACCTTGATGTTCTGGGCAGTGTGGGAGCCCTAGGCATACACGTGCACCCAGCGGCCATTGCCCGTGAAAACTGACTTCCCAACTAGCACTTCCCAGCCCGATGTGACTTTCAGCCAGAAGGCGGCCGGGTAGGCTCTCTTCCTTGGAGGGAGGAAAGGCAGCCCCTGAGAGAGCGTTTTCATGCCCCCCGCATGCAGGCATCGTGGGGCTCTTGAGAGGCCCGACCCATAGTGCTGAGAGCAGGTCCTCATTTCCGAGTCAAGAAAGGCATAGTCTCGCGAGCTCTCTCCTGCTGAGCAAACGTGACGGAAGGGCTGTGTGGAGGGAACCTTGATGTTCTGGGCAGTGTGGGAGCCCTAGGCATACACGTGCACCCAGCGGCCATTGCCCCTGAAAACTGACTTCCCTACTAGCATTTCTCAGGGCAATGTGACTGGCAGCTTGAAGGCGGCCAAGCAGGCTGCCTTCCTTGGAGGGAGGAAAGGCAGCCCCAGAGAGAACGTTTTCATGCCTCCCGCGCGCTGGCAACATGGGGCTCTTGAGTTGCCCGACCCATAGGGATTCCAGCAGGGCCTCACTTCCCGAGCCAAGAAAGGCCTAGTCTCGCGAGCTCTCTCCTGCAGAACAAACTTGTTGGAAGAGCTGTGTGGAGGGAGCCTTGGTGTTCCCGGGAAGTGTGGGAGGCCTAGCTGTAAACATGCAGCCGGGGCCATGGCCCCTGCAAACTGACTTCCCAGGTAACACTTCCCAGCACAATGTGACTGTCAGCTTAAAGGCGGCCGAGCAGCCTGTCTTCCTTGCAGGGAGGAAAGGCAGCCCCAAAGACTAGGTTTTTAGGCCTCGCTCGCACAGCAGGTGTTGGGCTCTGCAGATGCCAGTACAAGAGGCCTGCAAACAGGTCCTCACTTCCCGAGCCAAGAACGGCCTAGTTTCGCGATCTCTCTCCTGCCGAGATAACGTGAGGGAAGAGCTATGTGGAGGGAACCTTGATGTTCTGGGCAGTGTGGGAGCCCTAGGCATACACGTGCACCCAGCGGCCATTGCCCCTGCAAACTGACTTCCCAGGTAGCACTTCCCAGCACAATGTGACTTTCAGCTTGAAGGCGGCAAAGCAGGCGGTGTTCCTTGGAGGGAGGAAAGGCAGACCCACAGACTGTGTTTTTAGGCCTCCCTTGAACAGCAAGTGTTGGGCTCTGCAGACGCCCGAACAAGAGGACTGCAAACAGGTCCTGACTTCCCGAGCCAAGAAAGGCCTAGTTTCGTGAGCTCTTTACTGCAGAGCTAACGTGAGGGAAGAGCTGTGTGGAGGGAACCTTGATGTTCTCGGCAGTGTGGGAGCACTAAGCATACACATGCACCCTGCGGCCATTGCCCCTGAAAACAGTCTTCCCAATTAGCACTTCCAAGCGCGATGTGACTTTCAGCCACAAGGCGGCCTGGTAGGCTCTCTTCCTTGGAGGGAGGAAAGGCAGCCCCAGAGAGAGCGTTTTCATGCCTCTGGCGCGCAGGCAACGTGGGGCTCTTGAGAGGCCCGACCCATAGTGCTGCCAGCAGGTCATCATTTCCCGAGTCAAGAAAGGCCTAGTCTCGCGACCTCTCTCCTGCTGAGCAAGCGTGACGGAAGGGCTGTGTGGAGGGAGCGTTGAAGTTCTGGGCAGTGTGGGAGTCCTAGGCTTACACGTGCACCAAGCGGCCATTGGCCCTGTAAACTGACTTCCGAACTAGCACTTCTCAGATCAATGTGACTGTCAGCTTGAAAGCGGCCGAACAGACTGTCTTACTTGGAGGGAGGAAAGGCAGCCCCAGATACTGTGTTTGTATGCCTCCCTCGCACAGCCAGTGTGGGGCTCGGCAGACGCGAGTAGAAGAGGCTTGCAAACAGGTCCTCACTTCCCGAGCCAAGAAAGGCCTACTTTCGCGAGCTCTCTCCTGCTGAGCAAACGTGACGGAAGGGCTGTGTGGAGGGAGCCTTGATGTTCCCGGGCAGTGTGGGAAGCCTAGCTGTAAACGTGCAGCCAGCGGCGATGGCCCCTGAAAACTGACTTCCCAGGTAGCAATTCCCAGCCCAAGGTGACAGTCAGATTGAAGGCGGCCGAGCAGGCTGTCATCCTTGGAGGGAGGAAAGGAAGCCCCAGAGATTGGGTTTTTACGCCTCGCTCGCACAGCAAGTGTGGGGCTCTGCAGACGCCCGTAAAAGAGGACTGCAAACAGGTCCTCACTTCCCGAGCCAAGAAAGGCCTACTTTTGCGAGCTCTCTCCTGAAGAGCTTACGTGACGGAAGAGCTGTGGGGAGGGAGGCTTGATGTTCCCGGGCAGTGTGGGAAGCCTAGCTGTAAACGTGCAGCCAGCGGCGATGGCCCCTGCAAACTGACTTCCCAGGTAGCACTTCCCAGCACAATGTGACTGTCAGCTTGAAGGCGGCCGAGCAGGCTGTCTTCCTTGGAGGGAAAAAAGGCAGCCCCAATGACTGGGTTTTTAGGCCTCTCTCGCACAGCAAGTGTGGGGCTCTGCAGACGCCAGTACAAGAAGCCTGCAAACATGTCCTCACTTCCCCAGCCAAGAAAGGCCCACTTTCGCGAGCTCTCTCCTGCTGAGCAAACGTGACAGAAGGGCTGTGTGGAGGGAACCTTGATGTTCTGGGCAGTGTGGGAGCCCTAGGCATACACGTGCACCCAGCGGCCATTGCCCGTGAAAACTGACTTCCCAACTAGCACTTCCCTGCCCGATGTGACTTTCAGCCAGAAGGCGGCCGGGTAGGCTCTCTTCCCTGGAGGGAGGAAAGGCAGCCCCTGAGAGAGCGTTTTCATGCCCCCCGCCTGCAGGCATCGTGGGGCTCTTGAGAGGCCCAACCCGTAGTGCTGAGAGCAGGTCCTCATTTCCGAGTCAAGAAAGGCATAGTCTCGCGAGCTCTCTCCTGCTGAGCAAACGTGACGGAAGGGCTGTGTGGAGGGAACCTTGATGTTCTGGGCAGTGTGGGAGCCCTAGGCATACACGTGCACCCAGCGGCCATTGCCCCTGAAAACTGACTTCCCTACTAGCATTTCTCAGGCCAATGTGACTGTCAGCTTGAAGGCGGCCAAGCAGGCTGCCTTCCTTGGAGGGAGGAAAGGCAGCCCCAGAGAGAACGTTTTCATCCCTCCCGCGCGCTGGCAACGTGGGGCTCTTGAGTTGCCCGACCCATAGGGATTCCAGCAGGGCCTCACTTCCCGAGCCAAGAAAGGCCTAGTCTCGCGAGCTCTCTCCTGCAGAACAAACTTGTTGGAAGAGCTGTGTCGAGGGAGCCTTGGTGTTCCCGGGAAGTGTGGGAGGCCTAGCTGTAAACATGCAGCCGGGGCCATGGCCCCTGCAAACTGACTTCCCAGGTAGCACTTCCCAGCCCAATGTGACTGTCAGCTTGAAGGCGGCCGAGCAGGTTGTCTTCCTTGGAGGGAGGAAAGGCAGCCCCAGTGATTGGGTTTTTACGCCTCGCTCGCACAGCAAGTATGGGGCTCTGCAGACGCCCGTAAAAGAGGACTGCAAACAGGTCCTCACTTCCCGAGCCAAGAAAGGCCTACTTTTGCGAGCTCTCTCCTGCAGAGCTTACGTGACGGAAGAGCTGTGGGGAGGGAGGCTTGATGTTCCCGGGCAGTGTGGGAAGCCTAGCTGTAAACGTGCAGCCAGCGGCGATGGCCCCTGCAAACTGACTTCCCAGGTAGCACTTCCCAGCACAATGTGACTGTCAGCTTGAAGGCGGCCGAGCAGGCTGTCTTCCTTGGAGGGAGAAAAGGCAGCCCCAAAGACTGGGTTTTTAGGCCTCTCTCGCACAGCAAGTGTGGTCTCTGCAGACGCCAGTACAAGAAGCCTGCAAACAGGTCCTCACTTCCCCAGCCAAGAAAGGCCCACTTTCGCGAGCTCTCTCCTGCTGAGCAAACGTGACAGAAGGGCTGTGTGGAGGGAACCTTGATGTTCTGGGCAGTGTGGGAGCCCTAGGCATACACGTGCACCCAGCGGCCATTGCCCCTGAAAACTGACTTCCCTACTAGCATTTCTCAGGCCAATGTGACTGTCAGCTTGAAGGCGGCCGAGCAGGATGTCTTCCTTGGAGGGTGGAATGGCAGCCCCAGAGAGAGTGTTTTCATGCCTTCAGCGCGCAGGTAACGTGGGGCTCTTGAGAGGCACGACCCGTAGGGCTGCGAGCAGGGCCTCACTTCCCGAGTCAAGAAAGGCCTAGTCTCGCGAGTTCTCTCCTGCAGAGCAAACGTGACGGAAGAGCTGTGTGGAGGGAGCCTTGATGTTCCCGGGCAGTGTGGGAGGCCTAGCTGTAAACGTGCTGCCAGCGACCATGGTCCCTGAAAACTGACTTCCCAACTAACACTTCCCAGCCCAAGGTGACTGTCAGCTTGAAGGCGGCCGAGCAGACGTTCTTCCTTGGACGGAGAAAAGGCAGCCCCAGAGACTGGGTTTTTAGGCCTCGTTCGCACAGCAAGGGTGGGGCGCTGCAGACGCCAGTACAAGAGGCCTGCAAACAGGTCCTCACTTCCCGAGCCAAGAAAGGCCTAGTATCGCGATCTCTCTCCTGCAGAGCTAACGTGAGGGAAGAGCTGTGTGGAGGGAACCTTGATGTTCTGGGCAGTGTGGGAGCCCTAGGCATACACGTGCACCCAGCGGCCATTGCCCCTGCAAACTGACTTCCCAGGTAGCACTTCCCAGCACAATGGGACTTTCAGCTTGAAGGCGGCAAAGCAAGCGGTGTTCCTTGGAGGGAGGAAAGGCAGAACCAGAGACTGTGTTTTTAGGCCTCCCTCGCACAGCAAGTGTTGGGCTCTGCAGACGCCCCTACAAGAGGACTGCAACCAGGTCCTCACTTCCCGAGCCAAGAAAGGCCTAGTTTCGTGAGCTCTTTACTGCAGAGCTAACGTGAGGGAAGAGCTGTGTGGAGGGAACCTTGATGTTCTGGGCAGTGTGGGAGCCCCAGGCATACACGTGCACCCAGCGGCCATTGCCCGTGAAAACTGACTTCCCAACTAGCAATTCCCAGCCCGATGTGACTTTCAGCCAGAAGGAGGACGGGTAGGCTCTCTTCCTTGGAGGGAGTAACGGCATCCCCAGAGAGAGTGTTTTCATGCCTTCAGCGTGCAGGCAACGTGGTGCTCTTGAGAGGCCCGACCCATAGGGCTGTGAGCAGGGCCTCACTTCCCGAGTCAAGAAAGGCCTAGTCTCGCGAGCTCCCTCCTGCAGAGCACACGTGACGGAAGAGCTGTGTGGAGGGAGCCTTGATGTTCCCGGGCAGTGTGGGAGGCCTAGCTGTAAACGTGCTGCCAGCGACCATGGTCCCTGAAAACGGACTTCCCAACTAACACTTCCCAGCCCAAGGTGACTGTCAGCTTGAAGGCGGCCGAGCAGACGGTCTTCCTTGGACGGAGAAAAGGCAGCCCCAGAGACTGGGTTTTTAGGCCTCGTTCGCACAGCAAGTGTGGGGCGCTGCAGACGCCAGTACAAGAGGCCTGCAAACAGGTCCTCACTTCCCGAGCCAAGAAAGGCCTAGTTTCGCGATCTCTCTCCTGCAGAGCTAACGTGAGGGAAGAGCTGTGTGGAGGGAACCTTGATGTTCTGGGCAGTGTGGGAGCCCTAGGCATACACGTGCACCCAGCGGCCATTGCCCCTGCAAACTGACTTCCCAGGTAGCACTTCCCAGCACAATGTGACTTTCAGCTTGAAGGCGGCAAAGCAGGCGGTGTTCCTTGGAGGGAGGAAAGGCAGAACCAGAGACTGTGTTTTTAGGCCTCCCTCGCACAGCAAGTGTTGGGCTCTGCAGACGCCCGTACAAGAGGACTGCAACCAGGTCCTCACTTCCCGAGCCAAGAAAGGCCTACTTTTGCGAGCTCTCTCCTGCAGAGCTTACGTGACGGAAGAGCTGTGGGGAGGGAGGCTTGATGTTCTTGGGCAGTGTGGGAAGCCTAGCTGTAAACGTGCTGCCAGCGACCATGGTCCCTGAAAACGGACTTCCCAACTAACACTTCCCAGCCCAAGGTGACTGTCAGCTTGAAGGCAGCCGAGCAGACGGTCTTCCTTGGACGGAGAAAATGCAGCCCCAGAGACTGGGTTTTTAGGCCTCGTTCGCACAGCAAGTGTGGGGCTCTGCAGACGCCAGTACAAGAGGACTGCAAACAGGTCCTCACTTCCCGAGCCAAGAAAGGCCTACTTTTGCGAGCTCTCTCCTGCTGAGCAAACGTGACAGAAGGGCTGTGTGGAGGGAACCTTGATGTTCTGGGCAGTGTGGGAGCCCTAGGCATACACGTGCACCCAGCGGCCATTGCCCGTGAAAACTGACTTCCCAACTAGCACTTCCCAGCCCGATGCGACTTTCAGCCAGAAGGCGGCCGGGTAGGCTCTCTTCTTTGGAGGGTGGAAAGGCAGCCCCTGAGAGAGCGTTTTCATGCCCCCCTCATGCAGGCATCGTGGGACTCTTGAAAGGCCCGACCCATAGTGCTGAGAGCAGGTCCTCATTTCCGAGTCAAGAAAGGCATAGTCTCGCGAGCTCTCTCCTGCTGAGCAAACGTGACGGAAGGGCTGTGTGGAGGGAACCTTGATGTTCTGGGCAGTGTGGGAGCCCTAGGCATACACGTGCACCCAGCGGCCATTGCCCCTGAAAACTGACTTCCCTACTAGCATTTCTGAGGCCAATGTGACTGTCAGCTAGAAGGCGGCCGAGCAGACTGTCTTACTTGGAGGGAGGAAAGGCAGCCCTAGAGATTGGGTTTTTACGCCTCGCTCGCACAGCAAGTGTGGGGCTCTGCAGACGCCCGTAAAAGAGGCCTGCAAACAGGTCCTCACTTCCCGAGCCAAGAAAGGCCTACTTTTGCGAGCTCTGTCCTGCAGAGCTTACGTGACGGAAGAGCTGTGGGGAGGGAGGCTTGATGTTCCCGGGCAGTGTGGGAAGCCTAGCTGTAAACGTTCAGCCAGCGGCGATGGCCCCTGCAAACTGACTTCCCAGGTAGCACTTCCCAGCACAATGTGACTGTCAGCTTAAAGGCGGCCGAGCAGGCTGTCTTCCTTGGAGGGAGAAAAGGCAGCCCCAAAGACTGGGTTTTTAGGCCTCTCTCGCACAGCAAGTGTGGGGCTCTGCAGACGCCAGTACAAGAAGCCTGCAAACAGGTCCTCACTTCCCCAGCCAAAAAAGGCCCACTTTAGCGAGCTCTCTCCTGCTGAGCAAAGGCGACAGAAGGGCTGTGTGGAGGGAACCTTGATGTTCTGGGCAGTGTGGGAGCCCTAGGCATACACGTGCACCCAGCGGCCATTGCCCGTGAAAACTGACTTCCCAACTAGCACTTCCCAGCCCGATGTGACTTTCAGCCAGAAGGCGGCCGGGTAGGCTCTCTTCCTTGGAGGGAGGAAAGGCAGCCCCTGAGAGAGCGTTTTCATGCCCCCCGCATGCAGGCATCGTGGGGCTCTTGAGAGGCCCGACCCATAGTGCTGAGAGCAGGTCCTCATTTCCGAGTCAAGAAAGGCATAGTCTCGCGAGCTCTCTCCTGCTGAGCAAACGTGACGGAAGGGCTGTGTGGAGGGAACCTTGATGTTCTGGGCAGTGTGGGAGCCCTAGGCATACACGTGCACCCAGCGGCCATTGCCCCTGAAAACTGACTTCCCTACTAGCATTTCTCAGGCCAATGTGACTGTCAGCTTGAAGGCGGCCAAGCAGGCTGCCTTCCTTGGAGGGAGGAAAGGCAGCCCCAGAGAGAACGTTTTCATGCCTCCCGCGCGCTGGCAACATGGGGCTCTTGAGTTGCCCGACCCATAGGGATTCCAGCAGGGCCTCACTTCCCGAGCCAAGAAAGGCCTAGTCTCGCGAGCTCTCTCCTGCAGAACAAACTTGTTGGAAGAGCTGTGTGGAGGGAGCCTTGGTGTTCCCGGGAAGTGTGGGAGGCCTAGCTGTAAACATGCAGCCGGGGCCATGGCCCCTGCAAACTGACTTCCCAGGTAACACTTCCCAGCACAATGTGACTGTCAGCTTAAAGGCGGCCGAGCAGCCTGTCTTCCTTGCAGGGAGGAAAGGCAGCCCCAAAGACTAGGTTTTTAGGCCTCGCTCGCACAGCAGGTGTTGGGCTCTGCAGATGCCAGTACAAGAGGCCTGCAAACAGGTCCTCACTTCCCGAGCCAAGAACGGCCTAGTTTCGCGATCTCTCTCCTGCCGAGATAACGTGAGGGAAGAGCTATGTGGAGGGAACCTTGATGTTCTGGGCAGTGTGGGAGCCCTAGGCATACACGTGCACCCAGCGGCCATTGCCCCTGCAAACTGACTTCCCAGGTAGCACTTCCCAGCACAATGTGACTTTCAGCTTGAAGGCGGCAAAGCAGGCGGTGTTCCTTGGAGGGAGGAAAGGCAGACCCACAGACTGTGTTTTTAGGCCTCCCTTGAACAGCAAGTGTTGGGCTCTGCAGACGCCCGAACAAGAGGACTGCAAACAGGTCCTGACTTCCCGAGCCAAGAAAGGCCTAGTTTCGTGAGCTCTTTACTGCAGAGCTAACGTGAGGGAAGAGCTGTGTGGAGGGAACCTTGATGTTCTCGGCAGTGTGGGAGCACTAAGCATACACATGCACCCTGCGGCCATTGCCCCTGAAAACAGTCTTCCCAATTAGCACTTCCAAGCGCGATGTGACTTTCAGCCACAAGGCGGCCTGGTAGGCTCTCTTCCTTGGAGGGAGGAAAGGCAGCCCCAGAGAGAGCGTTTTCATGCCTCTGGCGCGCAGGCAACGTGGGGCTCTTGAGAGGCCCGACCCATAGTGCTGCCAGCAGGTCATCATTTCCCGAGTCAAGAAAGGCCTAGTCTCGCGACCTCTCTCCTGCTGAGCAAGCGTGACGGAAGGGCTGTGTGGAGGGAGCGTTGAAGTTCTGGGCAGTGTGGGAGCCCCAGGCATACACGTGCACCCAGCGGCCATTGCCCGTGAAAACTGACTTCCCAACTAGCAATTCCCAGCCCGATGTGACTTTCAGCCAGAAGGAGGACGGGTAGGCTCTCTTCCTTGGAGGGAGTAACGGCATCCCCAGAGAGAGTGTTTTCATGACTTCAGCGTGCAGGCAACGTGGTGCTCTTGAGAGGCCCGACCCATAGGGCTGTGAGCAGGGCCTCACTTCCCGAGTCAAGAAAGGCCTAGTCTCGCGAGCTCCCTCCTGCAGAGCACACGTGACGGAAGAGCTGTCTGGAGGGAGCCTTGATGTTCCCGGGCAGTGTGGGAGGCCTAGCTGTAAACGTGCTGCCAGCGACCATGGTCCCTGAAAACGGACTTCCCAACTAACACTTCCCAGCCCAAGGTGACTGTCAGCTTGAAGGCGGCCGAGCAGACGGTCTTCCTTGGACGGAGAAAAGGCAGCCCCAGAGACTGGGTTTTTAGGCCTCGTTCGCACAGCAAGTGTGGGGCGCTGCAGACGCCAGTACAAGAGGCCTGCAAACAGGTCCTCACTTCCCGAGCCAAGAAAGGCCTAGTTTCGCGATCTCTCTCCTGCAGAGCTAACGTGAGGGAAGAGCTGTGTGGAGGGAACCTTGATGTTCTGGGCAGTGTGGGAGCCCTAGGCATACACGTGCACCCAGCGGCCATTGCCCCTGCAAACTGACTTCCCAGGTAGCACTTCCCAGCACAATGTGACTTTCAGCTTGAAGGCGGCAAAGCAGGCGGTGTTCCTTGGAGGGAGGAAAGGCAGAACCAGAGACTGTGTTTTTAGGCCTCCCTCGCACAGCAAGTGTTGGGCTCTGCAGACGCCCGTACAAGAGGACTGCAACCAGGTCCTCACTTCCCGAGCCAAGAAAGGCCTACTTTTGCGAGCTCTCTCCTGCAGAGCTTACGTGACGGAAGAGCTGTGGGGAGGGAGGCTTGATGTTCTTGGGCAGTGTGGGAAGCCTAGCTGTAAACGTGCTGCCAGCGACCATGGTCCCTGAAAACGGACTTCCCAACTAACACTTCCCAGCCCAAGGTGACTGTCAGCTTGAAGGCAGCCGAGCAGACGGTCTTCCTTGGACGGAGAAAATGCAGCCCCAGAGACTGGGTTTTTAGGCCTCGTTCGCACAGCAAGTGTGGGGCTCTGCAGACGCCAGTACAAGAGGACTGCAAACAGGTCCTCACTTCCCGAGCCAAGAAAGGCCTACTTTTGCGAGCTCTCTCCTGCTGAGCAAACGTGACAGAAGGGCTGTGTGGAGGGAACCTTGATGTTCTGGGCAGTGTGGGAGCCCTAGGCATACACGTGCACCCAGCGGCCATTGCCCGTGAAAACTGACTTCCCAACTAGCACTTCCCAGCCCGATGCGACTTTCAGCCAGAAGGCGGCCGGGTAGGCTCTCTTCTTTGGAGGGTGGAAAGGCAGCCCCTGAGAGAGCGTTTTCATGCCCCCCTCATGCAGGCATCGTGGGACTCTTGAAAGGCCCGACCCATAGTGCTGAGAGCAGGTCCTCATTTCCGAGTCAAGAAAGGCATAGTCTCGCGAGCTCTCTCCTGCTGAGCAAACGTGACGGAAGGGCTGTGTGGAGGGAACCTTGATGTTCTGGGCAGTGTGGGAGCCCTAGGCATACACGTGCACCCAGCGGCCATTGCCCCTGAAAACTGACTTCCCTACTAGCATTTCTGAGGCCAATGTAACTGTCAGCTAGAAGGCGGCCGAGCAGACTGTCTTACTTGGAGGGAGGAAAGGCAGCCCTAGAGATTGGGTTTTTACGCCTCGCTCGCACAGCAAGTGTGGGGCTCTGCAGACGCCCGTAAAAGAGGCCTGCAAACAGGTCCTCACTTCCCGAGCCAAGAAAGGCCTACTTTTGCGAGCTCTGTCCTGCAGAGCTTACGTGACGGAAGAGCTGTGGGGAGGGAGGCTTGATGTTCCCGGGCAGTGTGGGAAGCCTAGCTGTAAACGTTCAGCCAGCGGCGATGGCCCCTGCAAACTGACTTCCCAGGTAGCACTTCCCAGCACAATGTGACTGTCAGCTTAAAGGCGGCCGAGCAGGCTGTCTTCCTTGGAGGGAGAAAAGGCAGCCCCAAAGACTGGGTTTTTAGGCCTCTCTCGCACAGCAAGTGTGGGGCTCTGCAGACGCCAGTACAAGAAGCCTGCAAACAGGTCCTCACTTCCCCAGCCAAAAAAGGCCCACTTTAGCGAGCTCTCTCCTGCTGAGCAAAGGCGACAGAAGGGCTGTGTGGAGGGAACCTTGATGTTCTGGGCAGTGTGGGAGCCCTAGGCATACACGTGCACCCAGCGGCCATTGCCCGTGAAAACTGACTTCCCAACTAGCACTTCCCAGCCCGATGTGACTTTCAGCCAGAAGGCGGCCGGGTAGGCTCTCTTCCTTGGAGGGAGGAAAGGCAGCCCCTGAGAGAGCGTTTTCATGCCCCCCGCATGCAGGCATCGTGGGGCTCTTGAGAGGCCCGACCCATAGTGCTGAGAGCAGGTCCTCATTTCCGAGTCAAGAAAGGCATAGTCTCGCGAGCTCTCTCCTGCTGAGCAAACGTGACGGAAGGGCTGTGTGGAGGGAACCTTGATGTTCTGGGCAGTGTGGGAGCCCTAGGCATACACGTGCACCCAGCGGCCATTGCCCCTGAAAACTGACTTCCCTACTAGCATTTCTCAGGCCAATGTGACTGTCAGCTTGAAGGCGGCCAAGCAGGCTGCCTTCCTTGGAGGGAGGAAAGGCAGCCCCAGAGAGAACGTTTTCATGCCTCCCGCGCGCTGGCAACATGGGGCTCTTGAGTTGCCCGACCCATAGGGATTCCAGCAGGGCCTCACTTCCCGAGCCAAGAAAGGCCTAGTCTCGCGAGCTCTCTCCTGCAGAACAAACTTGTTGGAAGAGCTGTGTGGAGGGAGCCTTGGTGTTCCCGGGAAGTGTGGGAGGCCTAGCTGTAAACATGCAGCCGGGGCCATGGCCCCTGCAAACTGACTTCCCAGGTAACACTTCCCAGCACAATGTGACTGTCAGCTTAAAGGCGGCCGAGCAGCCTGTCTTCCTTGCAGGGAGGAAAGGCAGCCCCAAAGACTAGGTTTTTAGGCCTCGCTCGCACAGCAGGTGTTGGGCTCTGCAGATGCCAGTACAAGAGGCCTGCAAACAGGTCCTCACTTCCCGAGCCAAGAACGGCCTAGTTTCGCGATCTCTCTCCTGCCGAGATAACGTGAGGGAAGAGCTATGTGGAGGGAACCTTGATGTTCTGGGCAGTGTGGGAGCCCTAGGCATACACGTGCACCCAGCGGCCATTGCCCCTGCAAACTGACTTCCCAGGTAGCACTTCCCAGCACAATGTGACTTTCAGCTTGAAGGCGGCAAAGCAGGCGGTGTTCCTTGGAGGGAGGAAAGGCAGACCCACAGACTGTGTTTTTAGGCCTCCCTTGAACAGCAAGTGTTGGGCTCTGCAGACGCCCGAACAAGAGGACTGCAAACAGGTCCTGACTTCCCGAGCCAAGAAAGGCCTAGTTTCGTGAGCTCTTTACTGCAGAGCTAACGTGAGGGAAGAGCTGTGTGGAGGGAACCTTGATGTTCTCGGCAGTGTGGGAGCACTAAGCATACACATGCACCCTGCGGCCATTGCCCCTGAAAACAGTCTTCCCAATTAGCACTTCCAAGCGCGATGTGACTTTCAGCCACAAGGCGGCCTGGTAGGCTCTCTTCCTTGGAGGGAGGAAAGGCAGCCCCAGAGAGAGCGTTTTCATGCCTCTGGCGCGCAGGCAACGTGGGGCTCTTGAGAGGCCCGACCCATAGTGCTGCCAGCAGGTCATCATTTCCCGAGTCAAGAAAGGCCTAGTCTCGCGACCTCTCTCCTGCTGAGCAAGCGTGACGGAAGGGCTGTGTGGAGGGAGCCTTGAAGTTCTGGGCAGTGTGGGAGTCCTAGGCTTACACGTGCACCAAGCGGCCATTGGCCCTGTAAACTGACTTCCGAACTAGCACTTCTCAGATCAATGTGACTGTCAGCTTGAAAGCGGCCGAACAGACTGTCTTACTTGGAGGGAGGAAAGGCAGCCCCAGATACTGTGTTTGTATGCCTCCCTCGCACAGCCAGTGTGGGGCTCGGCAGACGCGAGTAGAAGAGGCTTGCAAACAGGTCCTCACTTCCCGAGCCAGGAAAGGCCTACTTTCGCGAGCTCTCTCCTGCTGAGCAAACGTGACGGAAGGGCTGTGTGGAGGGAGCCTTGATGTTCCCAGGCAGTGTGGGAAGCCTAGCTGTAAACGTGCAGCCAGCGGCGATGGCCCCTGAAAACTGACTTCCCAGGTAGCAATTCCCAGCCCAAGGTGCCTGTCAGCTTGAAGGCGGCCGAGCAGGCTGTCATCCTTGGAGGGAGGAAAGGCAGCCCCAGTGATTGGGTTTTTACGCCTCGCTCGCACAGCAAGTATGGGGCTCTGTAGACGCCCGTAAAAGAGGACTGCAAACAGGTCCTCACTTCCCGAGCCAAGAAAGGCCTACTTTTGCGAGCTCTCTCCTGCAGAGCTTACGTGACGGAAGAGCTGTGGGGAGGGAGGCTTGATGTTCCCGGGCAGTGTGGGAAGCCTAGCTGTAAACGTGCAGCCAGCGGCGATGGCCCCTGCAAACTGACTTCCCAGGTAGCACTTCCCAGCACAATGTGACTGTCAGCTTGAAGGCGGCCGAGCAGGCTGTCTTCCTTGGAGGGAGAAAAGGCAGCCCCAGAGACTGGGTTTTTAGGCCTCTCTCGCACAGCAAGTGTGGGTCTCTGCAGACGCCAGTACAAGAAGCCTGCAAACAGGTCCTCACTTCCCCAGCCAAGAAAGGCCCACTTTCGCGAGCTCTCTCCTGCTGAGCAAACGTGACAGAAGGGCTGTGTGGAGGGAACCTTGATGTTCTGGGCAGTGTGGGAGCCCTAGGCATACACGTGCACCCAGCGGCCATTGCCCCTGAAAACTGACTTCCCTACTAGCATTTCTCAGGCCAATGTGACTGTCAGCTTGAAGGCGGCCAAGCAGGCTGCCTTCCTTGGAGGGAGGAAAGGCAGCCCCAGATATTGTGTTTGTATGCCTCCCTCGCACAGCAAGTGTGGGGCTCGGCAGACGCGAGTACAAGAGGCCTGCAAACAGGTCCTCACTTCCCGAGCCAGGAAAGGCCTACTTTCGCGAGCTCTCTCCTGCTGAGCAAACGTGACGGAAGGGCTGTGTGGAGGGAGCCTTGATGTTCCCGGGCAGTGTGGGAAGCCTAGCTGTAAACGTGCAGCCAGCGGCGATGGCCCCTGAAAACTAACTTCCCAGGTAGCAATTCCCAGCCCAAGGTGACAGTCAGATTGAAGGCGGCCGAGCAGGCTGTCATCCTTGGAGGGAGGAAAGGAAGCCCCAGAGATTGGGTTTTTACGCCTCGCTCGCACAGCAAGTGTGGGGCTCTGCAGACGCCCGTAAAAGAGGACTGCAAACAGGTCCTCACTTCCCGAGCCAAGAAAGGCCTACTTTTGCGAGCTCTCTCCTGAAGAGCTTACGTGACGGAAGAGCTGTGGGGAGGGAGGCTTGATGTTCCCGGGCAGTGTGGGAAGCCTAGCTGTAAACGTGCAGCCAGCGGCGATGGCCCCTGCAAACTGACTTCCCAGGTAGCACTTCCCAGCACAATGTGACTGTCAGCTTGAAGGCGGCCGAGCAGGCTGTCTTCCTTGGAGGGAAAAAAGGCAGCCCCAATGACTGGGTTTTTAGGCCTCTCTCGCACAGCAAGTGTGGGGCTCTGCAGACGCCAGTACAAGAAGCCTGCAAACATGTCCTCACTTCCCCAGCCAAGAAAGGCCCACTTTCGCGAGCTCTCTCCTGCTGAGCAAACGTGACAGAAGGGCTGTGTGGAGGGAACCTTGATGTTCTGGGCAGTGTGGGAGCCCTAGGCATACACGTGCACCCAGCGGCCAATGCCCGTGAAAACTGACTTCCCAACTAGCACTTCCCTGCCCGATGTGACTTTCAGCCAGAAGGCGGCCGGGTAGGCTCTCTTCCCTGGAGGGAGGAAAGGCAGCCCCTGAGAGAGCGTTTTCATGCCCCCCGCCTGCAGGCATCGTGGGGCTCTTGAGAGGCCCAACCCGTAGTGCTGAGAGCAGGTCCTCATTTCCGAGTCAAGAAAGGCATAGTCTCGCGAGCTCTCTCCTGCTGAGCAAACGTGACGGAAGGGCTGTGTGGAGGGAACCTTGATGTTCTGGGCAGTGTGGGAGCCCTAGGCATACACGTGCACCCAGCGGCCATTGCCCCTGAAAACTGACTTCCCTACTAGCATTTCTCAGGCCAATGTGACTGTCAGCTTGAAGGCGGCCAAGCAGGCTGCCTTCCTTGGAGGGAGGAAAGGCAGCCCCAGAGAGAACGTTTTCATCCCTCCCGCGCGCTGGCAACGTGGGGCTCTTGAGTTGCCCGACCCATAGGGATTCCAGCAGGGCCTCACTTCCCGAGCCAAGAAAGGCCTAGTCTCGCGAGCTCTCTCCTGCAGAACAAACTTGTTGGAAGAGCTGTGTCGAGGGAGCCTTGGTGTTCCCGGGAAGTGTGGGAGGCCTAGCTGTAAACATGCAGCCGGGGCCATGGCCCCTGCAAACTGACTTCCCAGGTAGCACTTCCCAGCCCAATGTGACTGTCAGCTTGAAGGCGGCCGAGCAGGTTGTCTTCCTTGGAGGGAGGAAAGGCAGCCCCAGTGATTGGGTTTTTACGCCTCGCTCGCACAGCAAGTATGGGGCTCTGCAGACGCCCGTAAAAGAGGACTGCAAACAGGTCCTCACTTCCCGAGCCAAGAAAGGCCTACTTTTGCGAGCTCTCTCCTGCAGAGCTTACGTGACGGAAGAGCTGTGGGGAGGGAGGCTTGATGTTCCCGGGCAGTGTGGGAAGCCTAGCTGTAAACGTGCAGCCAGCGGCGATGGCCCCTGCAAACTGACTTCCCAGGTAGCACTTCCCAGCACAATGTGACTGTCAGCTTGAAGGCGGCCGAGCAGGCTGTCTTCCTTGGAGGGAGAAAAGGCAGCCCCAAAGACTGGGTTTTTAGACCTCTCTCGCACAGCAAGTGTGGTCTCTGCAGACGCCAGTACAAGAAGCCTGCAAACAGGTCCTCACTTCCCCAGCTAAGAAAGGCCCACTTTCGCGAGCTCTCTCCTGCTGAGCAAACGTGACAGAAGGGCTGTGTGGAGGGAACCTTGATGTTCTGGGCAGTGTGGGAGCCCTAGGCATACACGTGCACCCAGCGGCCATTGCCCCTGAAAACTGACTTCCCTACTAGCATTTCTCAGGCCAATGTGACTGTCAGCTTGAAGGCGGCCGAGCAGGATGTCTTCCTTGGAGGGTGGAATGGCAGCCCCAGAGAGAGTGTTTTCATGCCTTCAGCGCGCAGGTAACGTGGGGCTCTTGAGAGGCACGACCCGTAGGGCTGCGAGCAGGGCCTCACTTCCCGAGTCAAGAAAGGCCTAGTCTCGCGAGTTCTCTCCTGCAGAGCAAACGTGACGGAAGAGCTGTGTGGAGGGAGCCTTGATGTTCCCGGGCAGTGTGGGAGGCCTAGCTGTAAACGTGCTGCCAGCGACCATGGTCCCTGAAAACTGACTTCCCAACTAACACTTCCCAGCCCAAGGTGACTGTCAGCTTGAAGGCGGCCGAGCAGACGTTCTTCCTTGGACGGAGAAAAGGCAGCCCCAGAGACTGGGTTTTTAGGCCTCGTTCGCACAGCAAGGGTGGGGCGCTGCAGACGCCAGTACAAGAGGCCTGCAAACAGGTCCTCACTTCCCGAGCCAAGAAAGGCCTAGTATCGCGATCTCTCTCCTGCAGAGCTAACGTGAGGGAAGAGCTGTGTGGAGGGAACCTTGATGTTCTGGGCAGTGTGGGAGCCCTAGGCATACACGTGCACCCAGCGGCCATTGCCCCTGCAAACTGACTTCCCAGGTAGCACTTCCCAGCACAATGGGACTTTCAGCTTGAAGGCGGCAAAGCAAGCGGTGTTCCTTGGAGGGAGGAAAGGCAGAACCAGAGACTGTGTTTTTAGGCCTCCCTCGCACAGCAAGTGTTGGGCTCTGCAGACGCCCCTACAAGAGGACTGCAACCAGGTCCTCACTTCCCGAGCCAAGAAAGGCCTACTTTCGTGAGCTCTTTACTGCAGAGCTAACGTGAGGGAAGAGCTGTGTGGAGGGAACCTTGATGTTCTGGGCAGTGTGGGAGCCCCAGGCATACACGTGCACCCAGCGGCCATTGCCCGTGAAAACTGACTTCCCAACTAGCAATTCCCAGCCCGATGTGACTTTCAGCCAGAAGGAGGACGGGTAGGCTCTCTTCCTTGGAGGGAGTAATGGCATCCCCAGAGAGAGTGTTTTCATGCCTTCAGCGTGCAGGCAACGTGGTGCTCTTGAGAGGCCCGACCCATAGGGCTGTGAGCAGGGCCTCACTTCCCGAGTCAAGAAAGGCCTAGTCTCGCGAGCTCCCTCCTGCAGAGCACACGTGACGGAAGAGCTGTGTGGAGGGAGCCTTGATGTTCCCGGGCAGTGTGGGAGGCCTAGCTGTAAACGTGCTGCCAGCGACCATGGTCCCTGAAAACGGACTTCCCAACTAACACTTCCCAGCCCAAGGTGACTGTCAGCTTGAAGGCGGCCGAGCAGACGGTCTTCCTTGGACGGAGAAAAGGCAGCCCCAGAGACTGGGTTTTTAGGCCTCGTTCGCACAGCAAGTGTGGGGCGCTGCAGACGCCAGTACAAGAGGCCTGCAAACAGGTCCTCACTTCCCGAGCCAAGAAAGGCCTAGTTTCGCGATCTCGCTCCTGCAGAGCTAACGTGAGGGAAGAGCTGTGTGGAGGGAACCTTGATGTTCTGGGCAGTGTGGGAGCCCTAGGCATACACGTGCACCCAGCGGCCATTGCCCCTGCAAACTGACTTCCCAGGTAGCACTTCCCAGCACAATGTGACTTTCAGCTTGAAGGCGGCAAAGCAGGCGGTGTTCCTTGGAGGGAGGAAAGGCAGAACCAGAGACTGTGTTTTTAGGCCTCCCTCGCACAGCAAGTGTTGGGCTCTGCAGACGCCCGTACAAGAGGACTGCAACCAGGTCCTCACTTCCCGAGCCAAGAAAGGCCTACTTTTGCGAGCTCTCTCCTGCAGAGCTTACGTGACGGAAGAGCTGTGGGGAGGGAGGCTTGATGTTCTTGGGCAGTGTGGGAAGCCTAGCTGTAAACGTGCTGCCAGCGACCATGGTCCCTGAAAACGGACTTCCCAACTAACACTTCCCAGCCCAAGGTGACTGTCAGCTTGAAGGCGGCCGAGCAGACGGTCTTCCTTGGACGGAGAAAATGCAGCCCCAGAGACTGGGTTTTTAGGCCTCGTTCGCACAGCAAGTGTGGGGCTCTGCAGACGCCAGTACAAGAGGACTGCAAACAGGGCCTCACTTGCCGAGCCAAGAAAGGCCTACTTTTGCGAGCTCTCTCCTTCTGAGCAAACGTGACAGAAGGGCTGTGTGGAGGGAACCTTGATGTTCTGGGCAGTGTGGGAGCCCTAGGCATACACGTGCACCCAGCGGCCATTGCCCGTGAAAACTGACTTCCCAACTAGCACTTCCCAGCCCGATGCGACTTTCAGCCAGAAGGCGGCCGGGTAGGCTCTCTTCTTTGGAGGGTGGAAAGGCAGCCCCTGAGAGAGCGTTTTCATGCCCCCCTCATGCAGGCATCGTGGGACTCTTGAAAGGCCCGACCCATAGTGCTGAGAGCAGGTCCTCATTTCCGAGTCAAGAAAGGCATAGTCTCGCGAGCTCTCTCCTGCTGAGCAAACGTGACGGAAGGGCTGTGTGGAGGGAACCTTGATGTTCTGGGCAGTGTGGGAGCCCTAGGCATACACGTGCACCCAGCGGCCATTGCCCCTGAAAACTGACTTCCCTACTAGCATTTCTGAGGCCAATGTGACTGTCAGCTAGAAGGCGGCCGAGCAGACTGTCTTACTTGGAGGGAGGAAAGGCAGCCCTAGAGATTGGGTTTTTACGCCTCGCTCGCACAGCAAGTGTGGGGCTCTGCAGACGCCCGTAAAAGAGGCCTGCAAACAGGTCCTCACTTCCCGAGCCAAGAAAGGCCTACTTTTGCGAGCTCTGTCCTGCAGAGCTTACGTGACGGAAGAGCTGTGGGGAGGGAGGCTTGATGTTCCCGGGCAGTGTGGGAAGCCTAGCTGTAAACGTTCAGCCAGCGGCGATGGCCCCTGCAAACTGACTTCCCAGGTAGCACTTCCCAGCACAATGTGACTGTCAGCTTAAAGGCGGCCGAGCAGGCTGTCTTCCTTGGAGGGAGAAAAGGCAGCCCCAAAGACTGGGTTTTTAGGCCTCTCTCGCACAGCAAGTGTGGGGCTCTGCAGACGCCAGTACAAGAAGCCTGCAAACAGGTCCTCACTTCCCCAGCCAAAAAAGGCCCACTTTAGCGAGCTCTCTCCTGCTGAGCAAACGCGACAGAAGGGCTGTGTGGAGGGAACCTTGATGTTCTGGGCAGTGTGGGAGCCCTAGGCATACACGTGCACCCAGCGGCCATTGCCCGTGAAAACTGACTTCCCAACTAGCACTTCCCAGCCCGATGTGACTTTCAGCCAGAAGGCGGCCGGGTAGGCTCTCTTCCTTGGAGGGAGGAAAGGCAGCCCCTGAGAGAGCGTTTTCATGCCCCCCGCATGCAGGCATCGTGGGGCTCTTGAGAGGCCCGACCCATAGTGCTGAGAGCAGGTCCTCATTTCCGAGTCAAGAAAGGCATAGTCTCGCGAGCTCTCTCCTGCTGAGCAAACGTGACGGAAGGGCTGTGTGGAGGGAACCTTGATGTTCTGGGCAGTGTGGGAGCCCTAGGCATACACGTGCACCCAGCGGCCATTGCCCCTGAAAACTGACTTCCCTACTAGCATTTCTCAGGGCAATGTGACTGTCAGCTTGAAGGCGGCCAAGCAGGCTGCCTTCCTTGGAGGGAGGAAAGGCAGCCCCAGAGAGAACGTTTTCATGCCTCCCGCGCGCTGGCAACATGGGGCTCTTGAGTTGCCCGACCCATAGGGATTCCAGCAGGGCCTCACTTCCCGAGCCAAGAAAGGCCTAGTCTCGCGAGCTCTCTCCTGCAGAACAAACTTGTTGGAAGAGCTGTGTGGAGGGAGCCTTGGTGTTCCCGGGAAGTGTGGGAGGCCTAGCTGTAAACATGCAGCCGGGGCCATGGCCCCTGCAAACTGACTTCCCAGGTAACACTTCCCAGCACAATGTGACTGTCAGCTTAAAGGCGGCCGAGCAGCCTGTCTTCCTTGCAGGGAGGAAAGGCAGCCCCAAAGACTAGGTTTTTAGGCCTCGCTCGCACAGCAGGTGTTGGGCTCTGCAGATGCCAGTACAAGAGGCCTGCAAACAGGTCCTCACTTCCCGAGCCAAGAACGGCCTAGTTTCGCGATCTCTCTCCTGCCGAGATAACGTGAGGGAAGAGCTATGTGGAGGGAACCTTGATGTTCTGGGCAGTGTGGGAGCCCTAGGCATACACGTGCACCCAGCGGCCATTGCCCCTGCAAACTGACTTCCCAGGTAGCACTTCCCAGCACAATGTGACTTTCAGCTTGAAGGCGGCAAAGCAGGCGGTGTTCCTTCGAGGGAGGAAAGGCAGACCCACAGACTGTGTTTTTAGGCCTCCCTTGAACAGCAAGTGTTGGGCTCTGCAGACGCCCGAACAAGAGGACTGCAAACAGGTCCTGACTTCCCGAGCCAAGAAAGGCCTAGTTTCGTGAGCTCTTTACTGCAGAGCTAACGTGAGGGAAGAGCTGTGTGGAGGGAACCTTGATGTTCTCGGCAGTGTGGGAGCACTAAGCATACACATGCACCCTGCGGCCATTGCCCCTGAAAACAGTCTTCCCAATTAGCACTTCCAAGCGCGATGTGACTTTCAGCCACAAGGCGGCCTGGTAGGCTCTCTTCCTTGGAGGGAGGAAAGGCAGCCCCAGAGAGAGCGTTTTCATGCCTCTGGCGCGCAGGCAACGTGGGGCTCTTGAGAGGCCCGACCCATAGTGCTGCCAGCAGGTCATCATTTCCCGAGTCAAGAAAGGCCTAGTCTCGCGACCTCTCTCCTGCTGAGCAAGCGTGACGGAAGGGCTGTGTGGAGGGAGCGTTGAAGTTCTGGGCAGTGTGGGAGTCCTAGGCTTACACGTGCACCAAGCGGCCATTGGCCCTGTAAACTGACTTCCGAACTAGCACTTCTCAGATCAATGTGACTGTCAGCTTGAAAGCGGCCGAACAGACTGTCTTACTTGGAGGGAGGAAAGGCAGCCCCAGATACTGTGTTTGTATGCCTCCCTCGCACAGCCAGTGTGGGGCTCGGCAGACGCGAGTAGAAGAGGCTTGCAAACAGGTCCTCACTTCCCGAGCCAGGAAAGGCCTACTTTCGCGAGCTCTCTCCTGCTGAGCAAACGTGACGGAAGGGCTGTGTGGAGGGAGCCTTGATGTTCCCAGGCAGTGTGGGAAGCCTAGCTGTAAACGTGCAGCCAGCGGCGATGGCCCCTGAAAACTGACTTCCCAGGTAGCAATTCCCAGCCCAAGGTGCCTGTCAGCTTGAAGGCGGCCGAGCAGGCTGTCATCCTTGGAGGGAGGAAAGGCAGCCCCAGTGATTGGGTTTTTACGCCTCGCTCGCACAGCAAGTATGGGGCTCTGTAGACGCCCGTAAAAGAGGACTGCAAACAGGTCCTCACTTCCCGAGCCAAGAAAGGCCTACTTTTGCGAGCTCTCTCCTGCAGAGCTTACGTGACGGAAGAGCTGTGGGGAGGGAGGCTTGATGTTCCCGGGCAGTGTGGGAAGCCTAGCTGTAAACGTGCAGCCAGCGGCGATGGCCCCTGCAAACTGACTTCCCAGGTAGCACTTCCCAGCACAATGTGACTGTCAGCTTGAAGGCGGCCGAGCAGGCTGTCTTCCTTGGAGGGAGAAAAGGCAGCCCCAGAGACTGGGTTTTTAGGCCTCTCTCGCACAGCAAGTGTGGGTCTCTGCAGACGCCAGTACAAGAAGCCTGCAAACAGGTCCTCACTTCCCCAGCCAAGAAAGGCCCACTTTCGCGAGCTCTCTCCTGCTGAGCAAACGTGACAGAAGGGCTGTGTGGAGGGAACCTTGATGTTCTGGGCAGTGTGGGAGCCCTAGGCATACACGTGCACCCAGCGGCCATTGCCCCTGAAAACTGACTTCCCTACTAGCATTTCTCAGGCCAATGTGACTGTCAGCTTGAAGGCGGCCAAGCAGGCTGCCTTCCTTGGAGGGAGGAAAGGCAGCCCCAGATATTGTGTTTGTATGCCTCCCTCGCACAGCAAGTGTGGGGCTCGGCAGACGCGAGTACAAGAGGCCTGCAAACAGGTCCTCACTTCCCGAGCCAGGAAAGGCCTACTTTCGCGAGCTCTCTCCTGCTGAGCAAACGTGACGGAAGGGCTGTGTGGAGGGAGCCTTGATGTTCCCGGGCAGTGTGGGAAGCCTAGCTGTAAACGTGCAGCCAGCGGCGATGGCCCCTGAAAACTGACTTCCCAGGTAGCAATTCCCAGCCCAAGGTGACAGTCAGATTGAAGGCGGCCGAGCAGGCTGTCATCCTTGGAGGGAGGAAAGGAAGCCCCAGAGATTGGGTTTTTACGCCTCGCTCGCACAGCAAGTGTGGGGCTCTGCAGACGCCCGTAAAAGAGGACTGCAAACAGGTCCTCACTTCCCGAGCCAAGAAAGGCCTACTTTTGCGAGCTCTCTCCTGAAGAGCTTACGTGACGGAAGAGCTGTGGGGAGGGAGGCTTGATGTTCCCGGGCAGTGTGGGAAGCCTAGCTGTAAACGTGCAGCCAGCGGCGATGGCCCCTGCAAACTGACTTCCCAGGTAGCACTTCCCAGCACAATGTGACTGTCAGCTTGAAGGCGGCCGAGCAGGCTGTCTTCCTTGGAGGGAAAAAAGGCAGCCCCAATGACTGGGTTTTTAGGCCTCTCTCGCACAGCAAGTGTGGGGCTCTGCAGACGCCAGTACAAGAAGCCTGCAAACATGTCCTCACTTCCCCAGCCAAGAAAGGCCCACTTTCGCGAGCTCTCTCCTGCTGAGCAAACGTGACAGAAGGGCTGTGTGGAGGGAACCTTGATGTTCTGGGCAGTGTGGGAGCCCTAGGCATACACGTGCACCCAGCGGCCATTGCCCGTGAAAACTGACTTCCCAACTAGCACTTCCCTGCCCGATGTGACTTTCAGCCAGAAGGCGGCCGGGTAGGCTCTCTTCCCTGGAGGGAGGAAAGGCAGCCCCTGAGAGAGCGTTTTCATGCCCCCCGCCTGCAGGCATCGTGGGGCTCTTGAGAGGCCCAACCCGTAGTGCTGAGAGCAGGTCCTCATTTCCGAGTCAAGAAAGGCATAGTCTCGCGAGCTCTCTCCTGCTGAGCAAACGTGACGGAAGGGCTGTGTGGAGGGAACCTTGATGTTCTGGGCAGTGTGGGAGCCCTAGGCATACACGTGCACCCAGCGGCCATTGCCCCTGAAAACTGACTTCCCTACTAGCATTTCTCAGGCCAATGTGACTGTCAGCTTGAAGGCGGCCAAGCAGGCTGCCTTCCTTGGAGGGAGGAAAGGCAGCCCCAGAGAGAACGTTTTCATCCCTCCCGCGCGCTGGCAACGTGGGGCTCTTGAGTTGCCCGACCCATAGGGATTCCAGCAGGGCCTCACTTCCCGAGCCAAGAAAGGCCTAGTCTCGCGAGCTCTCTCCTGCAGAACAAACTTGTTGGAAGAGCTGTGTCGAGGGAGCCTTGGTGTTCCCGGGAAGTGTGGGAGGCCTAGCTGTAAACATGCAGCCGGGGCCATGGCCCCTGCAAACTGACTTCCCAGGTAGCACTTCCCAGCCCAATGTGACTGTCAGCTTGAAGGCGGCCGAGCAGGTTGTCTTCCTTGGAGGGAGGAAAGGCAGCCCCAGTGATTGGGTTTTTACGCCTCGCTCGCACAGCAAGTATGGGGCTCTGCAGACGCCCGTAAAAGAGGACTGCAAACAGGTCCTCACTTCCCGAGCCAAGAAAGGCCTACTTTTGCGAGCTCTCTCCTGCAGAGCTTACGTGACGGAAGAGCTGTGGGGAGGGAGGCTTGATGTTCCCGGGCAGTGTGGGAAGCCTAGCTGTAAACGTGCAGCCAGCGGCGATGGCCCCTGCAAACTGACTTCCCAGGTAGCACTTCCCAGCACAATGTGACTGTCAGCTTGAAGGCGGCCGAGCAGGCTGTCTTCCTTGGAGGGAGAAAAGGCAGCCCCAAAGACTGGGTTTTTAGGCCTCTCTCGCACAGCAAGTGTGGTCTCTGCAGACGCCAGTACAAGAAGCCTGCAAACAGGTCCTCACTTCCCCAGCCAAGAAAGGCCCACTTTCGCGAGCTCTCTCCTGCTGAGCAAACGTGACAGAAGGGCTGTGTGGAGGGAACCTTGATGTTCTGGGCAGTGTGGGAGCCCTAGGCATACACGTGCACCCAGCGGCCATTGCCCCTGAAAACTGACTTCCCTACTAGCATTTCTCAGGCCAATGTGACTGTCAGCTTGAAGGCGGCCGAGCAGGATGTCTTCCTTGGAGGGTGGAATGGCAGCCCCAGAGAGAGTGTTTTCATGCCTTCAGCGCGCAGGTAACGTGGGGCTCTTGAGAGGCACGACCCGTAGGGCTGCGAGCAGGGCCTCACTTCCCGAGTCAAGAAAGGCCTAGTCTCGCGAGCTCCCTCCTGCAGAGCACACGTGACAGAAGAGCTGTGTGGAGGGAGCCTTGATGTTCCCGGGCAGTGTGGGAGGCCTAGCTGTAAACGTGCTGCCAGCGACCATGGTCCCTGAAAACGGACTTCCCAACTAACACTTCCCAGCCCAAGGTGACTGTCAGCTTGAAGGCGGCCGAGCAGACGGTCTTCCTTGGACGGAGAAAAGGCAGCCCCAGAGACTGGGTTTTTAGGCCTCGTTCGCACAGCAAGTGTGGGGCGCTGCAGACGCCAGTACAAGAGGCCTGCAAACAGGTCCTCACTTCCCGAGCCAAGAAAGGCCTAGTTTCGCGATCTCTCTCCTGCAGAGCTAACGTGAGGGAAGAGCTGTGTGGAGGGAACCTTGATGTTCTGGGCAGTGTGGGAGCCCTAGGCATACACGTGCACCCAGCGGCCATTGCCCCTGCAAACTGACTTCCCAGGTAGCACTTCCCAGCACAATGTGACTTTCAGCTTGAAGGCGGCAAAGCAGGCGGTGTTCCTTGGAGGGAGGAAAGGCAGAACCAGAGACTGTGTTTTTAGGCCTCCCTCGCACAGCAAGTGTTGGGCTCTGCAGACGCCCGTACAAGAGGACTGCAACCAGGTCCTCACTTCCCGAGCCAAGAAAGGCCTACTTTTGCGAGCTCTCTCCTGCAGAGCTTACGTGACGGAAGAGCTGTGGGGAGGGAGGCTTGATGTTCTTGGGCAGTGTGGGAAGCCTAGCTGTAAACGTGCTGCCAGCGACCATGGTCCCTGAAAACGGACTTCCCAACTAACACTTCCCAGCCCAAGGTGACTGTCAGCTTGAAGGCGGCCGAGCAGACGGTCTTCCTTGGACGGAGAAAATGCAGCCCCAGAGACTGGGTTTTTAGGCCTCGTTCGCACAGCAAGTGTGGGGCTCTGCAGACGCCAGTACAAGAGGACTGCAAACAGGTCCTCACTTCCCGAGCCAAGAAAGGCCTACTTTTGCGAGCTCTCTCCTGCTGAGCAAACGTGACAGAAGGGCTGTGTGGAGGGAACCTTGATGTTCTGGGCAGTGTGGGAGCCCTAGGCATACACGTGCACCCAGCGGCCATTGCCCGTGAAAACTGACTTCCCAACTAGCACTTCCCAGCCCGATGCGACTTTCAGCCAGAAGGCGGCCGGGTAGGCTCTCTTCTTTGGAGGGTGGAAAGGCAGCCCCTGAGAGAGCGTTTTCATGCCCCCCTCATGCAGGCATCGTGGGACTCTTGAAAGGCCCGACCCATAGTGCTGAGAGCAGGTCCTCATTTCCGAGTCAAGAAAGGCATAGTCTCGCGAGCTCTCTCCTGCTGAGCAAACGTGACGGAAGGGCTGTGTGGAGGGAACCTTGATGTTCTGGGCAGTGTGGGAGCCCTAGGCATACACGTGCACCCAGCGGCCATTGCCCCTGAAAACTGACTTCCCTACTAGCATTTCTGAGGCCAATGTGACTGTCAGCTAGAAGGCGGCCGAGCAGACTGTCTTACTTGGAGGGAGGAAAGGCAGCCCTAGAGATTGGGTTTTTACGCCTCGCTCGCACAGCAAGTGTGGGGCTCTGCAGACGCCCGTAAAAGAGGCCTGCAAACAGGTCCTCACTTCCCGAGCCAAGAAAGGCCTACTTTTGCGAGCTCTGTCCTGCAGAGCTTACGTGACGGAAGAGCTGTGGGGAGGGAGGCTTGATGTTCCCGGGCAGTGTGGGAAGCCTAGCTGTAAACGTTCAGCCAGCGGCGATGGCCCCTGCAAACTGACTTCCCAGGTAGCACTTCCCAGCACAATGTGACTGTCAGCTTAAAGGCGGCCGAGCAGGCTGTCTTCCTTGGAGGGAGAAAAGGCAGCCCCAAAGACTGGGTTTTTAGGCCTCTCTCGCACAGCAAGTGTGGGGCTCTGCAGACGCCAGTACAAGAAGCCTGCAAACAGGTCCTCACTTCCCCAGCCAAAAAAGGCCCACTTTAGCGAGCTCTCTCCTGCTGAGCAAAGGCGACAGAAGGGCTGTGTGGAGGGAACCTTGATGTTCTGGGCAGTGTGGGAGCCCTAGGCATACACGTGCACCCAGCGGCCATTGCCCGTGAAAACTGACTTCCCAACTAGCACTTCCCAGCCCGATGTGACTTTCAGCCAGAAGGCGGCCGGGTAGGCTCTCTTCCTTGGAGGGAGGAAAGGCAGCCCCTGAGAGAGCGTTTTCATGCCCCCCGCATGCAGGCATCGTGGGGCTCTTGAGAGGCCCGACCCATAGTGCTGAGAGCAGGTCCTCATTTCCGAGTCAAGAAAGGCATAGTCTCGCGAGCTCTCTCCTGCTGAGCAAACGTGACGGAAGGGCTGTGTGGAGGGAACCTTGATGTTCTGGGCAGTGTGGGAGCCCTAGGCATACACGTGCACCCAGCGGCCATTGCCCCTGAAAACTGACTTCCCTACTAGCATTTCTCAGGGCAATGTGACTGTCAGCTTGAAGGCGGCCAAGCAGGCTGTCTTCCTTGAAGGGAGGAAAGGCAGCCCCAGAGAGAACGTTTTCATGCCTCCTGCGCGCTGGCAACGTGGGGCTCTTGAGTTGCCCGACCCATAGGGATTCCAGCAGGGCCTCACTTCCCGAGCCAAGAAAGGCCTAGTCTCGCGAGCTCTCTCCTGCAGAACAAACTTGTTGGAAGAGCTGTGTCGAGGGAGCCTTGGTGTTCCCGGGAAGTGTGGGAGGCCTAGCTGTAAACATGCAGCCGGGGCCATGGCCCCTGCAAACTGACTTCCCAGGTAGCACTTCCCAGCCCAATGTGACTGTCAGCTTGAAGGCGGCCGAGCAGGTTGTCTTCCTTGGAGGGAGGAAAGGCAGCCCCAGAGACTGTGTTTTTATGCCTCCCTCGCACAGCAAGTGTGGGGCTCTGCCGACGCCAGTACAAGAGGCCTACAAACAGGTCCTCACTTTCCAAACCAAGAAAGGCCTAGTTTCCCGATCTCTCTCCTGGAGAGCTAACGTGACGGAAGAGCTGTGTGGAGGGAACCTTGATGTTCTGGGCAGTGTGGGAGCCCTAGGCATACACGTGCACCCAGCGTCCATTGGCCCTGAAAAATGACTTCCCAAATAGCACTTCTCAGACCAATGTGACTGTCAGCTTGAAGGCGGCCGAGCAGGATGTCTTCCTTGGAGGGTGGAATGGCAGCCCCAGAGAGAGTGTTTTCATGCCTTCAGCGCGCAGGTAACGTGGGGCTCTTGAGAGGCACGACCCGTAGGGCTGCGAGCAGGGCCTCACTTCCCGAGTCAAGAAAGGCCTAGTCTCGCGAGTTCTCTCCTGCAGAGCAAACGTGACGGAAGAGCTGTGTGCAGGGAGCCTTGATGTTCCCGGGCAGTGTGGGAGGCCTAGCTGTAAACGTGCTGCCAGCGACCATGGTCCCTGAAAACTGACTTCCCAACTAACACTTCCCAGCCCAAGGTGACTGTCAGCTTGAAGGCGGCCAAGCAGGCGGTCTTCCTTGGAGGGAGGAAAGGCAGGCCCAGAGATTGGGTTTTTAGGCCTCGCTCGCACAGCAAGTGTGGGGCTCTGCAGACGCCCATACAAGAGGCCTGCAAACAGGTCCTCACTTCCCGAGCCAGGAAAGGCCTACTTTCGCGAGCTCTCTCCTGCTGAGCAAGCGTGACGGAAGGGCTGTGTGGAGGGAGCCTTGATGTTCCCGGGCAGTGTGGGTAGCCTAGCTGTAAACGTGCAGCCAGCGGCGATGGCCCCTGAAAACTGACTTCCCAGGTAGCAATTCCCAGCCCAAGGTGACTGTCAGCTTGAAGGCGGCCGAGCAGGCTGTCATCCTTGGAGGGAGGAAAGGAAGCCCCAGAGATTGGGTTTTTACGCCTCGCTCGCACAGCAAGTGTGGGGCTCTGCAGACGCCCGTAAAAGAGGACTGCAAACAGGTCCTCACTTCCCGAGCCAAGAAAGGCCTACTTTTGCGAGCTCTCTCCTGCAGAGCTTACGTGACGGAAGAGCTGTGGGGAGGGAGGCTTGATGTTCCCGGGCAGTGTGGGATGCCTAGTTGTAAACGTGCAGCCAGCGGCGATGGCCCCTGCAAACTGACTTCCCAGGTAGCACTTCCCAGCACAATGTGACTGTCAGCTTGAAGGCGGCCGAGCAGGCCGTCTTCCTTGGAGGGAGAAAAGGCAGCCCCAAAGACTGGGTTTTTAGGCCTCTCTCGCACAGCAAGTGTGGGGCTCTGCAGACGCCAGTACAAGAAGCCTGCAAACAGGTCCTCACTTCCCCAGCCAAGAAAGGCCCACTTTCGCGAGCTCTCTCCTGCTGAGCAAACGTGACAGAAGGGCTGTGTGGAGGGAACCTTGATGTTCTGGGCAGTGTGGGAGCCCTAGGCATACACGTGCACCCAGCGGCCATTGCCCGTGAAAACTGACTTCCCAACTAGCACTTCCCAGCACGATGTGACTTTCAGCCAGAAGGCGGCCGGGTAGGCTCTCTTCCTTGGAGGGAGGAAAGGCAGCCCCTGAGAGAGCGTTTTCATGCCCCCCGCATGCAGGCATCGTGGGGCTCTTGAGAGGCCCGACCCATAGTGCTGAGAGCAGGTCCTCATTTCCGAGTCAAGAAAGGCATAGTCTCGCGAGCTCTCTCCTGCTGAGCAAACGTGACGGAAGGGCTGTGTGGAGGGAACCTTGATGTTCTGGGCAGTGTGGGAGCCCTAGGCATACACGTGCACCCAGCGGCCATTGCCCCTGAAAACTGACTTCCCTACTAGCATTTCTCAGGCCAATGTGACTGTCAGCTTGAAGGCGGCCAAGCAGGCTGCCTTCCTTGGAGGGAGGAAAGGCAGCCCCAGAGAGAACGTTTTCATGCCTCCCGCGCGCTGGCAACATGGGGCTCTTGAGTTGCCCGACCCCTAGGGATTCCAGCAGGGCCTCACTTCCCGAGCCAAGAAAGGCCTAGTCTCGCGAGCTCTCTCCTGCAGAACAAACTTGTTGGAAGAGCTGTGTCGAGGGAGCCTTGGTGTTCCCGGGAAGTGTGGGAGGCCTAGCTGAAAACATGCAGCCGGGGCCATGGCCCCTGCAAACTGACTTCCCAGGTAGCACTTCCCAGCCCAATGTGACTGTCAGCTTGAAGGCGGCCGAGCAGGTTGTCTTCCTTGGAGGGAGGAAAGGCAGCCCCAGAGACTGTGTTTTTATGCCTCCCTCGCACAGCAAGTGTGGGGCTCTGCCGACGCCAGTACAAGAGGCCTACAAACAGGTCCTCACTTTCCAAACCAAGAAAGGCCTAGTTTCCCGATCTCTCTCCTGGAGAGCAAACGTGACGGAAGAGCTGTGTGGAGGGAACCTTGATGTTCTGGGCAGTGTGGGAGCCCTAGGCATACACGTGCACCCAGCGTCCATTGGCCCTGAAAAATGACTTCCCAAATAGCACTTCTCAGACCAATGTGAGTGTCAGCTTGAAGGCGGCCGAGCAGGATGTCTTCCTTGGAGGGTGGAATGGCAGCCCCAGAGAGAGTGTTTTCATGCTTTCAGCGCGCAGGTAACGTGGGGCTCTTGAGAGGCACGACCCGTAGGGCTGCGAGCAGGGCCTCACTTCCCGAGTCAAGAAAGGCCTAGTCTCGCGAGTTCTCTCCTGCAGAGCAAACGTGACGGAAGAGCTGTGTGGAGGGAGCCTTGATGTTCCCGGGCAGTGTGGGAGGCCTAGCTGTAAACGTGCTGCCAGCGACCATGGTCCCTGAAAACGGACTTCCCAACTAACACTTCCCAGCCCAAGGTGACTGTCAGGTTGAAGGCGGCCAAGCAGGCGGTCTTCCTTGGAGGGAGGAAATGCAGGCCCAGAGATTGGGTTTTTAGGCCTCGCTCGCACAGCAAGTGTGGGGCTCTGCAGACGCCCATACAAGAGGCCTGCAAACAGGTCCTCACTTCCCGAGCCAGGAAAGGCCTACTTTCGCGAGCTCTCTCCTGCTGAGCAAGCGTGACAGAAGGGCTGTGTGGAGGGAGCCTTGATGTTCCCGGGCAGTGTGGGAAGCCTAGCTGTAAACGTGCAGCCAGCGGCGATGGCCCCTGAAAACTGACTTCCCAGGTAGCAATTCCCAGCCCAAGGTGACTGTCAGCTTGAAGGCGGCCGAGCAGGCTGTCATCCTTGGAGGGAGGAAAGGAAGCCCCAGAGATTGGGTTTTTACGCCTCGCTCGCACAGCAAGTGTGGGGCTCTGCAGACGCCCGTAAAAGAGGACTGCAAACAGGTCCTCACTTCCCGAGCCAAGAAAGGCCTACTTTTGCGATCTCTCTCCTGCCGAGCTAACGTGAGGGAAGAGCTGTGTGGAGGGAACCTTGATGTTCTGGGCAGTGTGGGAGCCCTAGGCATACACGTGCACCCAGCGGCCATTGCCCCTGCAAACTGACTTCCCAGGTAGCACTTCCCAGCACAATGTGACTTTCAGCTTGAAGGCGGCAAAGCAGGCGGTGTTCCTTGGAGGGAGGAAAGGCAGACCCACAGACTGTGTTTTTAGGCCTCCCTCGCACAGCAAGTGTTGGGCTCTGCAGACGCCCGAACAAGAGGACTGCAAACAGGTCCTCACTTCCCGAGCCAAGAAAGGCCTAGTTTCGTGAGCTCTTTACTGCAGAGCTAACGTGAGGGAAGAGCTGTGTGGAGGGAACCTTGATGTTCTCGGCAGTGTGGGAGCACTAAGCATACACATGCACCCTGCGGCCATTGCCCCTGAAAACAGTCTTCCCAAATAGCACTTCCAAGCGCGATGTGACTTTCAGCCACAAGGCGGCCTGGTAGGCTCTCTTCCTTGGAGGGAGGAAAGGCAGCCCCAGAGAGAGCGTTTTCATGCCTCCGGCGCGCAGGCAACGTGGGGCTCTTGAGAGGCCCGACCCATAGTGCTGCCAGCAGGTCATCATTTCCCGAGTCAAGAAAGGCCTAGTCTCGGGAGCTCTCTCCTGCTGAGCAAGCGTGACGGAAGGGCTGTGAGGAGGGAGCCTTGATGTTCCCGGGCAGTGTGGGAGGCCTAGCTGTAAACGTGCAGCCAGCAGCAATGGCCCCTTAAAACTGACTACGCAAATAGCACTTCCCAGCCCAAGGTGACTGTCAGCTTGAAGGCGGCCAAGCAGGCGGTCTTCCTTGGAGGGAGGAAAGGCAGGCCCAGAGATTGGGTTTTCAGGCCTCGCTCGCACAGCAAGTGTGGGGCTCTGCAGACGCCCATACAAGAGGCCTGCAAACAGGTCCTCACTTCCCGAGTCAAGAAAGGCCTACTTTCGCGAGCTCTCTCCTGCTGAGCAAGCGTGACGGAAGGGCTGTGTGGAGGGAGCGTTGATGTTCTGGGCAGTGTGGGAGTCCTAGGCTTACACGTGCACCAAGCGGCCATTGGCCCTGTAAACTGACTTCCGAACTAGCACTTCTCAGATCAATGTGACTGTCAGCTTGAAAGCGGCCGAGCAGGCTGTCTTACTTGGAGGGAGGAAAGGCAGCCCCAGATACTGTGTTTGTATGCCTCCCTCGCACAGCCAGTGTGGGGCTCGGCAGACGCGAGTACAAGAGGCCTGCAAACAGGTCCTCACTTCCCGAGCCAGGAAAGGCCTACTTTCGCGAGCTCTCTCCTGCAGAGCAAACGTGACGGAAGAGCTGTGTGCAGGGAGCCTTGATGTTCCCCGCAGTGTGGGAGGCCTAGCTGTAAACGTGCTGCCAGCGACCATGGTCCCTGAAAACTGACTTCCCAACTAACACTTCCCAGCCCAAGGTGACTGTCAGCTTGAAGGCGGCCAAGCAGGCGGTCTTCCTTGGAGGGAGGAAAGGCAGGCCCAGAGATTGGGTTTTTAGGCCTCGCTCGCACAGCAAGTGTGGGGCTCTGCAGACGCCCATACAAGAGGCCTGCAAACAGGTCCTCACTTCCCGAGCCAGGAAAGGCCTACTTTCGCGAGCTCTCTCCTGCTGAGCAAGCGTGACGGAAGGGCTGTGTGGAGGGAGCCTTGATGTTCCCGGGCAGTGTGGGTAGCCTAGCTGTAAACGTGCAGCCAGCGGCGATGGCCCCTGAAAACTGACTTCCCAGGTAGCAATTCCCAGCCCAAGGTGACTGTCAGCTTGAAGGCGGCCGAGCAGGCTGTCATCCTTGGAGGGAGGAAAGGAAGCCCCAGAGATTGGGTTTTTACGCCTCGCTCGCACAGCAAGTGTGGGGCTCTGCAGACGCCCGTAAAAGAGGACTGCAAACAGGTCCTCACTTCCCGAGCCAAGAAAGGCCTACTTTTGCGAGCTCTCTCCTGCAGAGCTTACGTGACGGAAGAGCTGTGGGGAGGGAGGCTTGATGTTCCCGGGCAGTGTGGGAAGCCTAGCTGTAAACGTGCAGCCAGCGGCGATGGCCCCTGCAAACTGACTTCCCAGGTAGCACTTCCCAGCACAATGTGACTGTCAGCTTGAAGGCGGCCGAGCAGGCCGTCTTCCTTGGAGGGAGAAAAGGCAGCCCCAAAGACTGGGTTTTTAGGCCTCTCTCGCACAGCAAGTGTGGGGCTCTGCAGACGCCAGTACAAGAAGCCTGCAAACAGGTCCTCACTTCCCCAGTCAAGAAAGGCCCACTTTCGCGAGCTCTCTCCTGCTGAGCAAACGTGACAGAAGGGCTGTGTGGAGGGAACCTTGATGTTCTGGGCAGTGTGGGAGCCCTAGGCATACACGTGCACCCAGCGGCCATTGCCCGTGAAAACTGACTTCCCAACTAGCACTTCCCAGCCCGATGTGACTTTCAGCCAGAAGGCGGCCGGGTAGGCTCTCTTCCTTGGAGGGAGGAAAGGCAGCCCCTGAGAGAGCGTTCTCATGCCCCCCGCATGCAGGCATCGTGGGGCTCTTGAGAGGCCCGACCCATAGTGCTGAGAGCAGGTCCTCATTTCCGAGTCAAGAAAGGCATAGTCTCGCGAGCTCTCTCCTGCTGAGCAAACGTGACGGAAGGGCTGTGTGGAGGGAACCTTGATGTTCTGGGCAGTGTGGGAGCCCTAGGCATACACGTGCACCCAGCGGCCATTGCCCCTGAAAACTGACTTCCCTACTAGCATTTCTCAGGCCAATGTGACTGTCAGCTTGAAGGCGGCCAAGCAGGCTGCCTTCCTTGGAGGGAGGAAAGGCAGCCCCAGAGAGAACGTTTTCATGCCTCCCGCGCGCTGGCAACATGGGGCTCTTGAGTTGCCCGACCCCTAGGGATTCCAGCAGGGCCTCACTTCCCGAGCCAAGAAAGGCCTAGTCTCGCGAGCTCTCTCCTGCAGAACAAACTTGTTGGAAGAGCTGTGTCGAGGGAGCCTTGGTGTTCCCGGGAAGTGTGGGAGGCCTAGCTGAAAACATGCAGCCGGGGCCATGGCCCCTGCAAACTGACTTCCCAGGTAGCACTTCCCAGCCCAATGTGACTGTCAGCTTGAAGGCGGCCGAGCAGGTTGTCTTCCTTGGAGGGAGGAAAGGCAGCCCCAGAGACTGTGTTTTTATGCCTCCCTCGCACAGCAAGTGTGGGGCTCTGCCGACGCCAGTACAAGAGGCCTACAAACAGGTCCTCACTTTCCAAACCAAGAAAGGCCTAGTTTCCCGATCTCTCTCCTGGAGAGCAAACGTGACGGAAGAGCTGTGTGGAGGGAACCTTGATGTTCTGGGCAGTGTGGGAGCCCTAGGCATACACGTGCACCCAGCGTCCATTGGCCCTGAAAAATGACTTCCCAAATAGCACTTCTCAGACCAATGTGAGTGTCAGCTTGAAGGCGGCCGAGCAGGATGTCTTCCTTGGAGGGTGGAATGGCAGCCCCAGAGAGAGTGTTTTCATGCTTTCAGCGCGCAGGTAACGTGGGGCTCTTGAGAGGCACGACCCGTAGGGCTGCGAGCAGGGCCTCACTTCCCGAGTCAAGAAAGGCCTAGTCTCGCGAGTTCTCTCCTGCAGAGCAAACGTGACGGAAGAGCTGTGTGGAGGGAGCCTTGATGTTCCCGGGCAGTGTGGGAGGCCTAGCTGTAAACGTGCTGCCAGCGACCATGGTCCCTGAAAACTGACTTCCCAACTAACACTTCCCAGCCCAAGGTGACTGTCAGGTTGAAGGCGGCCAAGCAGGCGGTCTTCCTTGGAGGGAGGAAAGGCAGGCCCAGAGATTGGGTTTTTAGGCCTCGCTCGCACAGCAAGTGTGGGGCTCTGCAGACGCCCATACAAGAGGCCTGCAAACAGGTCCTCACTTCCCGAGCCAGGAAAGGCCTACTTTCGCGAGCTCTCTCCTGCTGAGCAAGCGTGACAGAAGGGCTGTGTGGAGGGAGCCTTGATGTTCCCGGGCAGTGTGGGAAGCCTAGCTGTAAACGTGCAGCCAGCGGCGATGGCCCCTGAAAACTGACTTCCCAGGTAGCACTTCCCAGCACAATGTGACTTTCAGCTTGAAGGCGGCAAAGCAGGCGGTGTTCCTTGGAGGGAGGAAAGGCAGACCCACAGACTGTTTTTAGGCCTCCCTCGCACAGCAAGTGTTGGGCTCTGCAGACGCCCGAACAAGAGGACTGCAAACAGGTCCTCACTTCCCGAGCCAAGAAAGGCCTAGTTTCGTGAGCTCTTTACTGCAGAGCTAACGTGAGGGAAGAGCTGTGTGGAGGGAACCTTGATGTTCTCGGCAGTGTGGGAGCACTAAGTATACACATGCACCCTGCGGCCATTGCCCCTGAAAACAGTCTTCCCAAATAGCACTTCCAAGCGCGATGTGACTTTCAGCCACAAGGCGGCCTGGTAGGCTCTCTTCCTTGGAGGGAGGAAAGGCAGCCCCAGAGAGAGCGTTTTCATGCCTCCGGCGCGCAGGCAACGTGGGGCTCTTGAGAGGCCCGACCCATAGTGCTGCCAGCAGGGCATCATTTCCCGAGTCAAGAAAGGCCTAGTCTCGCGAGCTCTCTCCTGCTGAGCGAGCGTGACGGAAGGGCTGTGAGGAGGGAGCCTTGATGTTCCCGGGCAATGTGGGAGGCCTAGCTGTAAACGTGCAGCCAGCAGCAATGGCCCCTTAAAACTGACTTCGCAAATAGCACTTCCCAGCCCAAGGTGACTGTCAGCTTGAAGGCGGCCAAGCAGGCGGTCTTCCTTGGAGGGAGGAAAGGCAGGCCCAGAGATTGGGTTTTTAGGCCTCGCTCGCACAGCAAGTGTGGGGCTCTTCAGACGCCCATACAAGAGGCCTGAAAACAGGTCCTCACTTCCCGAGCCAGGAAAGGCCTACTTTCGCGAGCTCTCTCCTGCTGAGCAAGCGCGACGGAAGGGCTGTGTGGAGGGAGCGTTGATGTTCTGGGCAGTGTGGGAGTCCTAGGCTTACACGTGCACCAAGCGGCCATTGGCCCTGTAAACTGACTTCCGAACTAGCACTTCTCAGATCAATGTGACTGTCAGCTTGAAAGCGGCCGAGCAGGCTGTCTTACTTGGAGGGAGGAAAGGCAGCCCCAGATACTGTGTTTGTATGCCTCCCTCGCACAGCCAGTGTGGGGCTCGGCAGACGCGAGTACAAGAGGCCTGCAAACAGGTCCTCACTTCCCGAGCCAGGAAAGGCCTACTTTCGCGAGCTCTCTCCTGCTGAGCAAACGTGACGGAAGGGCTGTGTGGAGGGAGCCTTGATGTTCCCAGGCAGTGTGGGAAGCCTAGCTGTAAACGTGCAGCCAGCGGCCATGGCCCCTGCAAACTTTCTTCCCAGGTAGCACTTCCCAGCACAATGTGACTGTCAGCTTGAAGGCGGCCGAGCAACCTGTCTTCCTTGGAGGGAGGAAAGGCAGCCCCAAAGACTAGGTTTTTAGGCCTCGCTCGCACAGCAGGTGTTGGGCTCTGCAGATGCCAGTACAAGAGGCCTGCAAACAGGTCCTCACTTCCCGAGCCAAGAAAGGCCTAGTTTCGCGATCTCGCTCCTGCAGAGCTAACGTGAGGGAAGAGCTGTGTGGAGGGAACCTTGATGTTCTGGGCAGTGTGGGAGCCCTAGGCATACACGTGCACCCAGCGGCCATTGCCCCTGCAAACTGACTTCCCAGGTAGCACTTCCCAGCACAATGTGACTTTCAGCTTGAAGGCGGCAAAGCAGGCGGTGTTCCTTGGAGGGAGGAAAGGCAGACCCACAGACTGTGTTTTTAGGCCTCCCTCGCACAGCAAGTGTTGGGCTCTGCAGACGCCCGAACAAGAGGACTGCAAACAGGTCCTCACTTCCCGAGCCAAGAAAGGCCTAGTTTCGTGAGCTCTTTACTGCAGAGCTAACGTGAGGGAAGAGCTGTGTGGAGGGAACCTTGATGTTCTCGGCAGTGTGGGAGCACTAAGCATACACATGCACCCTGCGGCCATTGCCCCTGAAAACAGTCTTCCCAAATAGCACTTCCAAGCGCGATGTGACTTTCAGCCACAAGGCGGCCTGGTAGGCTCTCTTCCTTGGAGGGAGGAAAGGCAGCCCCAGAGAGAGCGTTTTCATGCCTCCGGCGCGCAGGCAACGTGGGGCTCTTGAGAGGCCCGACCCATTGTGCTGCCAGCAGGTCATCATTTCCCGAGTCAAGAAAGGCCTAGTCTCGGGAGCTCTCTCCTGCTGAGCAAGCGTGACGGAAGGGCTGTGAGGAGGGAGCCTTGATGCTCCCGGGCAGTGTGGGAGGCCTAGCTGTAAACGTGCAGCCAGCAGCAATGGCCCCTTAAAACTGACTTCGCAAATAGCACTTCCCAGCCCAAGGTGACTGTCAGCTTGAAGGCGGCCAAGCAGGCGGTCTTCCTTGGAGGGAGGAAAGGCAGGCCCAGAGATTGGGTTTTTAGGCCTCGCTCGCACAGCAAGTGTGGGGCTCTGCAGACGCCCATACAAGAGGCCTGCAAACAGGTCCTCACTTCCCGAGTCAAGAAAGGCCTACTTTCGCGAGCTCTCTCCTGCTGAGCAAGCGTGACGGAAGGGCTGTGTGGAGGGAGCGTTGATGTTCTGGGCAGTGTGGGAGTCCTAGGCTTACACGTGCACCAAGCGGCCATTGGCCCTGTAAACTGACTTCCGAACTAGCACTTCTCAGATCAATGTGACTGTCAGCTTGAAAGCGGCCGAGCAGGCTGTCTTACTTGGAGGGAGGAAAGGCAGCCCCAGATACTGTGTTTGTATGCCTCCCTCGCACAGCCAGTGGGGGCTCGGCAGACGCGAGTACAAGAGGCCTGCAAACAGGTCCTCACTTCCCGAGCCAGGAAAGGCCTACTTTCGCGAGCTCTCTCCTGCTGAGCAAACGTGACGGAAGGGCTGTGTGGAGGGAGCCTTGATGTTCCCAGGCAGTGTGGGAAGCCTAGCTGTAAACGTGCAGCCAGCGGCCATGGCCCCTGCAAACTTTCTTCCCAGGTAGCACTTCCCAGCACAATGTGACTGTCAGCTTGAAGGCGGCCGAGCAGCCTGTCTTCCTTGCAGGGAGGAAAGGCAGCCCCAAAGACTAGGTTTTTAGGCCTCGCTCGCACAGCAGGTGTTGGGCTCTGCAGATGCCAGTGCAAGAGGCCTGCAAACAGGTCCTCACTTCCCGAGCCAAGAAAGGCCTAGTTTCGCGATCTCGCTCCTGCAGAGCTAACGTGAGGGAAGAGCTGTGTGGAGGGAACCTTGATGTTCTGGGCAGTGTGGGAGCCCTAGGCATACACGTGCACCCAGCGGCCATTGCCCCTGCAAACTGACTTCCCAGGTAGCACTTCCCAGCACAATGTGACTTTCAGCTTGAAGGCGGCAAAGCAGGCGGTGTTCCTTGGAGGGAGGAAAGGCAGACCCACAGACTGTGTTTTTAGGCCTCCCTCGCACAGCAAGTGTTGGGCTCTGCAGACGCCCGAACAAGAGGACTGCAAACAGGTCCTCACTTCCCGAGCCAAGAAAGGCCTAGTTTCGTGAGCTCTTTACTGCAGAGCTAACGTGAGGGAAGAGCTGTGTGGAGGGAACCTTGATGTTCTCGGCAGTGTGGGAGCACTAAGCATACACATGCACCCTGCGGCCATTGCCCCTGAAAACAGTCTTCCCAAATAGCACTTCCAAGCGCGATGTGACTTTCAGCCACAAGGCGGCCTGGTAGGCTCTCTTCCTTGGAGGGAGGAAAGGCAGCCCCAGAGAGAGCGTTTTCATGCCTCCGGCGCGCAGGCAACGTGGGGCTCTTGAGAGGCCCGACCCATTGTGCTGCCAGCAGGTCATCATTTCCCGAGTCAAGAAAGGCCTAGTCTCGGGAGCTCTCTCCTGCTGAGCAAGCGTGACGGAAGGGCTGTGAGGAGGGAGCCTTGATGTTCCCGGGCAGTGTGGGAGGCCTAGCTGTAAACGTGCAGCCAGCAGCAATGGCCCCTTAAAACTGACTTCGCAAATAGCACTTCCCAGCCCAAGGTGACTGTCAGCTTGAAGGCGGCCAAGCAGGCGGTCTTCCTTGGAGGGAGGAAAGGCAGGCCCAGAGATTGGGTTTTTAGGCCTCGCTCGCACAGCAAGTGTGGGGCTCTGCAGACGCCCATACAAGAGGCCTGCAAACAGGTCCTCACTTCCCGAGTCAAGAAAGGCCTACTTTCGCGAGCTCTCTCCTGCTGAGCAAGCGTGACGGAAGGGCTGTGTGGAGGGAGCGTTGATGTTCTGGGCAGTGTGGGAGTCCTAGGCTTACACGTGCACCAAGCGGCCATTGGCCCTGTAAACTGACTTCCGAACTAACACTTCTCAGATCAATGTGACTGTCAGCTTAAAAGCGGCCGAGCAGGCTGTCTTACTTGGAGGGAGGAAAGGCAGCCCCAGATACTGTGTTTGTATGCCTCCCTCGCACAGCCAGTGTGGGGCTCGGCAGACGCGAGTACAAGAGGCCTGCAAACAGGTCCTCACTTCCCGAGCCAGGAAAGGCCTACTTTCGCGAGCTCTCTCCTGCTGAGCAAACGTGACGGAAGGGCTGTGTGGAGGGAGCCTTGATGTTCCCAGGCAGTGTGGGAAGCCTAGCTGTAAACATGCAGCCAGCGGCCATGGCCCCTGCAAACTGACTTCCCAGGTAGCACTTCCCAGCACAATGTGACTGTCAGCTTGAAGGCGGCCGAGCAGCCTGTCTTCATTGGAGGGAGGAAAGGCAGCCCCTGAGAGAGCGTTTTCATGCCCCCCGCATGCAGGCATCGTGGGGCTCTTGAGAGGCCCCACCCATAGTGCTGAGAGCAGGTAATCATTTCCGAGTCAAGAAAGGCATAGTCTCGCGAGCTCTCTCCTGCTGAGCAAACGTGACGGAAGGGCTGTGTGGAGGGAACCTTGATGTTCTGGGCAGTGTGGGAGCCCTAGGCATACACGTGCACCGAGCGGCCATTGCCCCTGAAAACTGACTTCCCTACTAGCATTTCTCAGGCCAATGTGACTGTCAGCTTGAAGGCGGCCAAGCAGGCTGCCTTCCTTGGAGGGAGGAAAGGCAGCCCCAGAGAGAACGTTTTCATGCCTCCCGCGCGCTGGCAACATGGGGCTCTTGAGTTGCCCGACCCATAGGGATTCCAGCAGGGCCTCACTTCCCGAGCCAAGAAAGGCCTAGTCTCGCGAGCTCTCTCCTGCAGAACAAACTTGTTGGAAGAGCTGTGTCGAGGGAGCCTTGGTGTTCCCGGGAAGTGTGGGAGGCCTAGCTGTAAACATGCAGCCGGGGCCATGGCCCCTGCAAACTGACTTCCCAGGAAGCACTTCCCACCACAATGTGACTGTCAGCTTGAAGGCGGCCGAGCAGGTTGTCTTCCTTGGAGGGAGGAAAGGCAGCCCCAGAGACTGTGTTTTTATGCCTCCCTCGCACAGCAAGTGTGGGGCTCTGCCGACGCCAGTACAAGAGGCCTACAAACAGGTCCTCACTTTCCAAACCAAGAAAGGCCTAGTTTCCCGATCTCTCTCCTGGAGAGCTAACGTGACGGAAGAGCTGTGTGGAGGGAACCTTGATGTTCTGGGCAGTGTGGGAGCCCTAGCCATACACGTGCACCCAGCGTCCATTGGCCCTGAAAAATGACTTCCCAAATAGCACTTCTCAGACCAATGTGACTGTCAGCTTGAAGGCGGCCGAGCAGGATGTCTTCTTGGAGGGTGGAATGGCAGCCCCAGAGAGAGTGTTTTCATGCCTTCAGCGCGCAGGTAACGTGGGGCTCTTGAGAGGCACGACCCGTAGGGCTGCGAGCAGGGCCTCACTTCCCGAGTCAAGAAAGGCCTAGTCTCGCGAGTTCTCTCCTGCAGAGCAAACGTGACGGAAGAGCTGTGTGGAGGGAGCCTTGATGTTCCCGGGCAGTGTGGGAGGCCTAGCTGTAAACGTGCTGCCAGCGACCATGGTCCCTGAAAACTGACTTCCCAACTAACACTTCCCAGGCCAAGGTGACTGTCAGCTTGAAGGCGGCCGAACAGACGGTCTTCCTTGGACGGAGAAAAGGCAGCCCCAGAGACTGGGTTTTTAGGCCTCGTTCGCACAGCAAGGGTGGGGCGCTGCAGACGCCAGTACAAGAGGCCTGCACACAGGTCCTCACTTCCCGAGCCAAGAAAGGCCTAGTTTCGCGATCTCTCTCCTGCAGAGCTAACGTGAGGGAAGAGCTGTGTGGAGGGAACCTTGATGTTCTGGGCAGTGTGGGAGCCCTAGGCATACACGTGCACCCAGCGGCCATTGCCCGTGAAAACTGACTTCCCAACTAGCAATTCCCAGCCCGATGTGACTTTCAGCCAGAAGGAGGACGGGTAGGCTCTCTTCCTTGGAAGGAGTAATGGCATCCCCAGAGAGAGTGTTTTCATGCCTTCAGCGTGCAGGCAACGTGGTGCTCTTGAGAGGCCCGACCCATAGGGCTGCGAGCAGGGCCTCACTTCCCGAGCCAAGAAAGGCCTAGTTTCGCGATCTCTCTCCTGCAGAGCTAACGTGAGGGAAGAGCTGTGTGGAGGGAACCTTGATGTTCTGGGCAGTGTGGGAGCCCTAGGCATACACGTGCACCCAGCGGCCATTGCCCCTGCAAACTGACTTCCCAGGTAGCACTTCCCAGCACAATGTGACTTTCAGCTTGAAGGCGGCAAAGCAGGCGGTGTTCCTTGGAGGGAGGAAAGGCAGACCCACAGACTGTGTTTTTAGGCCTCCCTCGCACAGCAAGTGTTGGGCTCTGCAGACGCCCGAACAAGAGGACTGCAAACAGGTCCTCACTTCCCGAGCCAAGAAAGGCCTAGTTTCGTGAGCTCTTTACTGCAGAGCTAACGTGAGGGAAGAGCTGTGTGGAGGGAACCTTGATGTTCTCGGCAGTGTGGGAGCACTAAGCATACACATGCACCCTGCGGCCATTGCCCCTGAAAACAGTCTTCCCAAATAGCACTTCCAAGCGCGATGTGACTTTCAGCCACAAGGCGGCCTGGTAGGCTCTCTTCCTTGGAGGGAGGAAAGGCAGCCCCAGAGAGAGCGTTTTCATGCCTCCGGCGCGCAGACAACGTGGGGCTCTTGAGAGGCCCGACCCATAGTGCTGCCAGCAGGTCATCATTTCCCGAGTCAAGAAAGGCCTAGTCTCGGGAGCTCTCTCCTGCTGAGCAAGCGTGACGGAAGGGCTGTGAGGAGGGAGCCTTGATGTTCCCGGGCAGTGTGGGAGGCCTAGCTGTAAACGTGCAGCCAGCAGCAATGGCCCCTTAAAACTGACTTCGCAAATAGCACTTCCCAGCCCAAGGTGACTGTCAGCTTGAAGGCGGCCAAGCAGGCGGTCTTCCTTGGAGGGAGGAAAGGCAGGCCCAGAGATTGGGTTTTCAGGCCTCGCTCGCACAGCAAGTGTGGGGCTCTGCAGACGCCCATACAAGAGGCCTGCAAACAGGTCCTCACTTCCCGAGTCAAGAAAGGCCTACTTTCGCGAGCTCTCTCCTGCTGAGCAAGCGTGACGGAAGGGCTGTGTGGAGGGAGCGTTGATGTTCTGGGCAGTGTGGGAGTCCTAGGCTTACACGTGCACCAAGCGGCCATTGGCCCTGTAAACTGACTTCCGAACTAGCACTTCTCAGATCAATGTGACTGTCAGCTTAAAAGCGGCCGAGCAGGCTGTCTTACTTGGAGGGAGTAAAGGCAGCCCCAGATACTGTGTTTGTATGCCTCCCTCGCACAGCCAGTGTGGGGCTCGGCAGACGCGAGTACAAGAGGCCTGCAAACAGGTCCTCACTTCCCGAGCCAGGAAAGGCCTACTTTCGCGAGCTCTCTCCTGCTGAGCAAACGTGATGGAAGGGCTGTGTGGAGGGAGCCTTGATGTTCCCAGGCAGTGTGGGAAGCCTAGCTGTAAACGTGCAGCCAGCGGCCATGGCCCCTGCAAACTTTCTTCCCAGGTAGCACTTCCCAGCACAATGTGGCTGTCAGCTTGAAGGCGGCCGAGCAGCCTGTCTTCCTTGGAGGGAGGAAGGGCAGCCCCAAAGACTAGGTTTTTAGGCCTCGCTCGCACAGCAGGTGTTGGGCTCTGCAGATGCCAGTACAAGAGGCCTGCAAACAGGTCCTCACTTCCCGAGCCAAGAAAGGCCTAGTTTCGCGATCTCTCTCCTGCAGAGCTAACGTGAGGGAAGAGCTGTGTGGAGGGAACCTTGATGTTCTGGGCAGTGTGGGAGCCCTAGGCATACACGTGCACCCAGCGGCCATTGCCCCTGCAAACTGACTTCCCAGGTAGCACTTCCCAGCACAATGTGACTTTCAGCTTGACGGCGGCAAAGCAGGCGGTGTTCCTTGGAGGGAGGAAAGGCAGACCCACAGACTGCGTTTTTAGGCCTCCCTCGCACAGCAAGTGTTGGGCTCTGCAGACGCCCGTACAAGAGGACTGCAACCAGGTCCTCACTTCCCGAGCCAAGAAAGGCCTAGTTTCGTGAGCTCTTTACTGCAGAGCTAACGTGAGGGAAGAGCTGTGTGGAGGGAACCTTGATGTTCTGGGCAGTGTGGGAGCCCCAGGCATACACGTGCACCCAGCGGCCATTGCCCGTGAAAACTGACTTCCCAACTAGCAATTCCCAGCCCGATGTGACTTTCAGCCAGAAGGAGGACGGGTAGGCTCTCTTCCTTGGAGGGAGTAATGGCATCCCCAGAGAGAGTGTTTTCATGCCTTCAGCGTGCAGGCAACGTGGTGCTCTTGAGAGGCCCCACCCTTAGGGCTGCGAGCAGCGCCTCACTTCCCGAGTCAAGAAAGGCCTAGTCTCGCGAGCTCCCTCCTGCAGAGCACACGTGACGGAAGAGCTGTGTGGAGGGAGCCTTGATGTTCCCGGGCAGTGTGGGAGGCCTAGCTGTAAACGTGCTGCCAGCGACCATGGTCCCTGAAAACGGACTTCCCAACTAACACTTCCCAGCCCAAGGTGACTGTCAGCTTGAAGGCGGCCGAGCAGGCGGTGTTCCTTGGAGGGAGGAAAGGCAGACCCACAGACTGTGTTTTTAGGCCTCCCTCGCACAGCAAGTGTTGGGCTCTGCAGACGCCCGAACAAGAGGACTGCAAACAGGTCCTCACTTCCCGAGCCAAGAAAGGCCTAGTTTCGTGAGCTCTTTACTGCAGAGCTAACGTGTGGGAAGAGCTCTGTGGAGGGAACCTTGATGTTCTCGGCAGTGTGGGAGCACTAAGCATACACATGCACCCTGCGGCCATTGCCCCTGAAAACAGTCTTCCCAAATAGCACTTCCAAGCGCGATGTGACTTTCAGCCACAAGGCGGCCTGGTAGGCTCTCTTCCTTGGAGGGTGGAAAGGCAGCCCCAGAGAGAGCGTTTTCATGCCTCCGGCGCGCAGGCAACGTGGGGCTCTTGAGAGGCCCGAGCCATAGTGCTGCCAGCAGGTCATCATTTCCCGAGTCAAGAAAGGCCTAGTCTCGGGAGCTCTCTCCTGCTGAGCAAGCGTGACGGAAGGGCTGTGAGGAGGGAGCCTTGATGTTCCCGGGCAGTGTGGGAGGCCTAGCTGTAAACGTGCAGCCAGCAGCAATGGCCCCTTAAAACTGATTTCGCAAATAGCACTTCCCAGCCCAAGGTGACTGTCAGCTTGAAGGCGGCCAAGCAGGCGGTCTTCCTTGGAGGGAGGAAAGGCAGGCCCAGAGATTGGGTTTTCAGGCCTCGCTCGCACAGCAAGTGTGGGGCTCTGCAGACGCCCATACAAGAGGCCTGCAAACAGGTCCTCACTTCCCGAGTCAAGAAAGGCCTACTTTCGCGAGCTCTCTCCTGCTGAGCAAGCGTGACGGAAGGGCTGTGTGGAGGGAGCGTTGATGTTCTGGGCAGTGTGGGAGTCCTAGGCTTACACGTGCACCAAGCGGCCATTGGCCCTGTAAACTGACTTCCGAACTAGCACTTCTCAGATCAATGTGACTGTCAGCTTAAAAGCGGCCGAGCAGGCTGTCTTACTTGGAGGGAGTAAAGGCAGCCCCAGATACTGTGTTTGTATGCCTCCCTCGCACAGCCAGTGTGGGGCTCGGCAGACGCGAGTACAAGAGGCCTGCAAACAGGTCCTCACTTCCCGAGCCAGGAAAGGCCTACTTTCGCGAGCTCTCTCCTGCTGAGCAAACGTGATGGAAGGGCTGTGTGGAGGGAGCCTTGATGTTCCCAGGCAGTGTGGGAAGCCTAGCTGTAAACGTGCAGCCAGCGGCCATGGCCCCTGCAAACTTTCTTCCCAGGTAGCACTTCCCAGCACAATGTGGCTGTCAGCTTGAAGGCGGCCGAGCAGCCTGTCTTCCTTGGAGGGAGGAAGGGCAGCCCCAAAGACTAGGTTTTTAGGCCTCGCTCGCACAGCAGGTGTTGGGCTCTGCAGATGCCAGTACAAGAGGCCTGCAAACAGGTCCTCACTTCCCGAGCCAAGAAAGGCCTAGTTTCGCGATCTCTCTCCTGCAGAGCTAACGTGAGGGAAGAGCTGTGTGGAGGGAACCTTGATGTTCTGGGCAGTGTGGGAGCCCTAGGCATACACGTGCACCCAGCGGCCATTGCCCCTGCAAACTGACTTCCCAGGTAGCACTTCCCAGCACAATGTGACTTTCAGCTTGAAGGCGGCAAAGCAGGCGGTGTTCCTTGGAGGGAGGAAAGGCAGACCCACAGACTGTGTTTTTAGGCCTCCCTCGCACAGCAAGTGTTGGGCTCTGCAGACGCCCGAACAAGAGGACTGCAAACAGGTCCTCACTTCCCGAGCCAAGAAAGGCCTAGTTTCGTGAGCTCTTTACTGCAGAGCTAACGTGTGGGAAGAGCTCTGTGGAGGGAACCTTGATGTTCTCGGCAGTGTGGGAGCACTAAGCATACACATGCACCCTGCGGCCATTGCCCCTGAAAACAGTCTTCCCAAATAGCACTTCCAAGCGCGATGTGACTTTCAGCCACAAGGCGGCCTGGTAGGCTCTCTTCCTTGGAGGGTGGAAAGGCAGCCCCAGAGAGAGCGTTTTCATGCCTCCGGCGCGCAGGCAACGTGGGGCTCTTGAGAGGCCCGAGCCATAGTGCTGCCAGCAGGTCATCATTTCCCGAGTCAAGAAAGGCCTAGTCTCGGGAGCTCTCTCCTGCTGAGCAAGCGTGACGGAAGGGCTGTGAGGAGGGAGCCTTGATGTTCCCGGGCAGTGTGGGAGGCCTAGCTGTAAACGTGCAGCCAGCAGCAATGGCCCCTTAAAACTGATTTCGCAAATAGCACTTCCCAGCCCAAGGTGACTGTCAGCTTGAAGGCGGCCAAGCAGGCGGTCTTCCTTGGAGGGAGGAAAGGCAGGCCCAGAGATTGGGTTTTTAGGCCTCGCTCGCACAGCAAGTGTGGGGCTCTTCAGACGCCCATACAAGAGGCCTGCAAACAGGTCCTCACTTCCCGAGTCAAGAAAGGCCTACTTTCGCGAGCTCTCTCCTGCTGAGCAAGCGCGACGGAAGGGCTGTGTGGAGGGAGCGTTGATGTTCTGGGCAGTGTGGGAGTCCTAGGCTTACACGTGCACCAAGCGGCCATTGGCCCTGTAAACTGACTTCCGAACTAGCACTTCTCAGATCAATGTGACTGTCAGCTTGAAAGCGGCCGAGCAGGCTGTCTTACTTGGAGGGAGGAAAGGCAGCCCCAGATACTGTGTTTGTATGCCTCCCTCGCACAGCCAGTGTGGGGCTCGGCAGACGCGAGTACAAGAGGCCTGCAAACAGGTCCTCACTTCCCGAGCCAGGAAAGGCCTACTTTCGCGAGCTCTCTCCTGCTGAGCAAACGTGACGGAAGGGCTGTGTGGAGGGAGCCTTGATGTTCCCAGGCAGTGTGGGAAGCCTAGCTGTAAACGTGCAGCCAGCGGCCATGGCCCCTGCAAACTTTCTTCCCAGGTAGCACTTCCCAGCACTATGTGACTGTCAGCTTGAAGGCGGCCGAGCAACCTGTCTTCCTTGGAGGGAGGAAAGGCAGCCCCAAAGACTAGGTTTTTAGGCCTCGCTCGCACAGCAGGTGTTGGGCTCTGCAGATGCCAGTACAAGAGGCCTGCAAACAGGTCCTCACTTCCCGAGCCAAGAAAGGCCTAGTTTCGCGATCTCGCTCCTGCAGAGCTAACGTGAGGGAAGAGCTGTGTGGAGGGAACCTTGATGTTCTGGGCAGTGTGGGAGCCCTAGGCATACACGTGCACCCAGCGGCCATTGCCCCTGCAAACTGACTTCCCAGGTAGCACTTCCCAGCACAATGTGACTTTCAGCTTGAAGGCGGCAAAGCAGGCGGTGTTCCTTGGAGGGAGGAAAGGCAGACCCACAGACTGTGTTTTTAGGCCTCCCTCGCACAGCAAGTGTTGGGCTCTGCAGACGCCCGAACAAGAGGACTGCAAACAGGTCCTCACTTCCCGAGCCAAGAAAGGCCTAGTTTCGTGAGCTCTTTACTGCAGAGCTAACGTGAGGGAAGAGCTGTGTGGAGGGAACCTTGATGTTCTCGGCAGTGTGGGAGCACTAAGCATACACATGCACCCTGCGGCCATTGCCCCTGAAAACAGTCTTCCCAAATAGCACTTCCAAGCGCGATGTGACTTTCAGCCACAAGGCGGCCTGGTAGGCTCTCTTCCTTGGAGGGAGGAAAGGCAGCCCCAGAGAGAGCGTTTTCATGCCTCCGGCGCGCAGGCAACGTGGGGCTCTTGAGAGGCCCGACCCATTGTGCTGCCAGCAGGTCATCATTTCCCGAGTCAAGAAAGGCCTAGTCTCGGGAGCTCTCTCCTGCTGAGCAAGCGTGACGGAAGGGCTGTGAGGAGGGAGCCTTGATGTTCCCGGGCAGTGTGGGAGGCCTAGCTGTAAACGTGCAGCCAGCAGCAATGGCCCCTTAAAACTGACTTCGCAAATAGCACTTCCCAGCCCAAGGTGACTGTCAGCTTGAAGGCGGCCAAGCAGGCGGTCTTCCTTGGAGGGAGGAAAGGCAGGCCCAGAGATTGGGTTTTTAGGCCTCGCTCGCACAGCAAGTGTGGGGCTCTGCAGACGCCCATACAAGAGGCCTGCAAACAGGTCCTCACTTCCCGAGTCAAGAAAGGCCTACTTTCGCGAGCTCTCTCCTGCTGAGCAAGCGTGACGGAAGGGCTGTGTGGAGGGAGCGTTGATGTTCTGGGCAGTGTGGGAGTCCTAGGCTTACACGTGCACCAAGCGGCCATTGGCCCTGTAAACTGACTTCCGAACTAACACTTCTCAGATCAATGTGACTGTCAGCTTAAAAGCGGCCGAGCAGGCTGTCTTACTTGGAGGGAGGAAAGGCAGCCCCAGATACTGTGTTTGTATGCCTCCCTCGCACAGCCAGTGTGGGGCTCGGCAGACGCGAGTACAAGAGGCCTGCAAACAGGTCCTCACTTCCCGAGCCAGGAAAGGCCTACTTTCGCGAGCTCTCTCCTGCTGAGCAAACGTGACGGAAGGGCTGTGTGGAGGGAGCCTTGATGTTCCCAGGCAGTGTGGGAAGCCTAGCTGTAAACATGCAGCCAGCGGCCATGGCCCCTGCAAACTGACTTCCCAGGTAGCACTTCCCAGCACAATGTGACTGTCAGCTTGAAGGCGGCCGAGCAGCCTGTCTTCATTGGAGGGAGGAAAGGCAGCCCCTGAGAGAGCGTTTTCATGCCCCCCGCATGCAGGCATCGTGGGGCTCTTGAGAGGCCCGACCCATAGTGCTGAGAGCAGGTCCTCATTTCCGAGTCAAGAAAGGCATAGTCTCGCGAGCTCTCTCCTGCTGAGCAAACGTGACGGAAGGGCTGTGTGGAGGGAACCTTGATGTTCTGGGCAGTGTGGGAGCCCTAGGCATACACGTGCACCGAGCGGCCATTGCCCCTGAAAACTGACTTCCCTACTAGCATTTCTCAGGCCAATGTGACTGTCAGCTTGAAGGCGGCCAAGCAGGCTGCCTTCCTTGGAGGGAGGAAAGGCAGCCCCAGAGAGAACGTTTTCATGCCTCCCGCGCGCTGGCAACATGGGGCTCTTGAGTTGCCCGACCCATAGGGATTCCAGCAGGGCCTCACTTCCCGAGCCAAGAAAGGCCTAGTCTCGCGAGCTCTCTCCTGCAGAACAAACTTGTTGGAAGAGCTGTGTCGAGGGAGCCTTGGTGTTCCCGGGAAGTGTGGGAGGCCTAGCTGTAAACATGCAGCCGGGGCCATGGCCCCTGCAAACTGACTTCCCAGGAAGCACTTCCCACCACAATGTGACTGTCAGCTTGAAGGCGGCCGAGCAGGTTGTCTTCCTTGGAGGGAGGAAAGGCAGCCCCAGAGACTGTGTTTTTATGCCTCCCTCGCACAGCAAGTGTGGGGCTCTGCCGACGCCAGTACAAGAGGCCTACAAACAGGTCCTCACTTTCCAAACCAAGAAAGGCCTAGTTTCCCGATCTCTCTCCTGGAGAGCTAACGTGACGGAAGAGCTGTGTGGAGGGAACCTTGATGTTCTGGGCAGTGTGGGAGCCCTAGGCATACACGTGCACCCAGCGTCCATTGGCCCTGAAAAATGACTTCCCAAATAGCACTTCTCAGACCAATGTGACTGTCAGCTTGAAGGCGGCCGAGCAGGATGTCTTCCTTGGAGGGTGGAATGGCAGCCCCAGAGAGAGTGTTTTCATGCCTTCAGCGCGCAGGTAACGTGGGGCTCTTGAGAGGCACGACCCGTAGGGCTGCGAGCAGGGCCTCACTTCCCGAGTCAAGAAAGGCCTAGTCTCGCGAGTTCTCTCCTGCAGAGCAAACGTGACGGAAGAGCTGTGTGGAGGGAGCCTTGATGTTCCCGGGCAGTGTGGGAGGCCTAGCTGTAAACGTGCTGCCAGCGACCATGGTCCCTGAAAACTGACTTCCCAACTAACACTTCCCAGCCCAAGGTGACTGTCAGCTTGAAGGCGGCCGAGCAGACGGTCTTCCTTGGAGGGAGAAAAGGCAGCCCCAGAGACTGGGTTTTTAGGCCTCGTTCGCACAGCAAGGGTGGGGCGCTGCAGACGCCAGTACAAGAGGCCTGCACACAGGTCCTCACTTCCCGAGCCAAGAAAGGCCTAGTTTCGCGATCTCTCTCCTGCAGAGCTAACGTGAGGGAAGAGCTGTGTGGAGGGAACCTTGATGTTCTGGGCAGTGTGGGAGCCCTAGGCATACACGTGCACCCAGCGGCCATTGCACCTGCAAACTGTCTTCCCAGGTAGCACTTCCCAGCACAATGTGACTTTCAGCTTGAAGGCGGCAAAGCAGGCGGTGTTCCTTGGAGGGAGGAAAGGCAGACCCACAGACTGTGTTTTTAGGCCTCCCTCGCACAGCAAGTGTTGGGCTCTGCAGACGCCCGTACAAGAGGACTGCAACCAGGTCCTCACTTCTCGAGCCAAGAAAGGCCTACTTTCGTGAGCTCTTTACTGCAGAGCTAACGTGAGGGAAGAGCTGTGTGGAGGGAACCTTGATGTTCTGGGCAGTGTGGGAGCCCCAGGCATACACGTGCACCCAGCGGCCATTGCCCGTGAAAACTGACTTCCCAACTAGCAATTCCCAGCCCGATGTGACTTTCAGCCAGAAGGAGGACGGGTAGGCTCTCTTCCTTGGAAGGAGTAATGGCATCCCCAGAGAGAGTGTTTTCATGCCTTCAGCGTGCAGGCAACGTGGTGCTCTTGAGAGGTCCGACCCATAGGGCTGCGAGCAGGGCCTCACTTCCCGAGCCAAGAAAGGCCTAGTTTCGCGATCTCTCTCCTGCAGAGCTAACGTGAGGGAAGAGCTGTGTGGAGGGAACCTTGATGTTCTGGGCAGTGTGGGAGCCCTAGGCATACACGTGCACCCAGCGGCCATTGCCCCTGCAAACTGACTTCCCAGGTAGCACTTCCCAGCACAATGTGACTTTCAGCTTGAAGGCGGCAAAGCAGGCGGTGTTCCTTGGAGGGAGGAAAGGCAGACCCACAGACTGTGTTTTTAGGCCTCCCTCGCACAGCAAGTGTTGGGCTCTGCAGACGCCCGAACAAGAGGACTGCAAACAGGTCCTCACTTCCCGAGCCAAGAAAGGCCTAGTTTCGTGAGCTCTTTACTGCAGAGCTAACGTGAGGGAAGAGCTGTGTGGAGGGAACCTTGATGTTCTCGGCAGTGTGGGAGCACTAAGCATACACATGCACCCTGCGGCCATTGCCCCTGAAAACAGTCTTCCCAAATAGCACTTCCAAGCGCGATGTGACTTTCAGCCACAAGGCGGCCTGGTAGGCTCTCTTCCTTGGAGGGAGGAAAGGCAGCCCCAGAGAGAGCGTTTTCATGCCTCCGGCGCGCAGACAACGTGGGGCTCTTGAGAGGCCCGACCCATAGTGCTGCCAGCAGGTCATCATTTCCCGAGTCAAGAAAGGCCTAGTCTCGGGAGCTCTCTCCTGCTGAGCAAGCGTGACGGAAGGGCTGTGAGGAGGGAGCCTTGATGTTCCCGGGCAGTGTGGGAGGCCTAGCTGTAAACGTGCAGCCAGCAGCAATGGCCCCTTAAAACTGACTTCGCAAATAGCACTTCCCAGCCCAAGGTGACTGTCAGCTTGAAGGCGGCCAAGCAGGCGGTCTTCCTTGGAGGGAGGAAAGGCAGGCCCAGAGATTGGGTTTTTAGGCCTCGCTCGCACAGCAAGTGTGGGGCTCTTCAGACGCCCATACAAGAGGCCTGCAAACAGGTCCTCACTTCCCGAGTCAAGAAAGGCCTACTTTTGCGAGCTCTCTCCTGCAGAGCTTACATGACGGAAGAGCTGTGGGGAGGGAGGCTTGATGTTCCCGGGCAGTGTGGGAAGCCTAGCTGTAAACGTGCAGCCAGCGGCGATGGCCCCTGCAAACTGACTTCCCAGGTAGCACTTCCCAGCACAATGTGACTGTCAGCTTGAAGGCGGCCGAGCAGGCTGTCTTCCTTGGAGGGAGAAAAGGCAGCCCCAAAGACTGGGTTTTTAGGCCTCTCTCGCACAGCAAGTGTGGGGCTCTGCAGACGCCAGTACAAGAAGCCTGCAAACAGGTCCTCACTTCCCCAGCCAAGAAAGGCCCACTTTCGCGAGCTCTCTCCTGCTGAGCAAACGTGACAGAAGGGCTGTGTGGAGGGAACCTTGATGTTCTGGGCAGTGTGGGAGCCCTAGGCATACACGTGCACCCAGCGGCCATTGCCCGTGAAAACTGACTTCCCAACTAGCACTTCCCAGCCCGATGTGACTTTCAGGCAGAAGGCGGCCGGGTAGGCTCTCTTCCTTGGAGGGAGGAAAGGCAGCCCCTGAGAGAGCGTTTTCATGCCCCCCGCATGCAGGCATCGTGGGGCTCTTGAGAGGCCCGACCCATAGTGCTGAGAGCCGGTCCTCATTTCCGAGTCAAGAAAGGCATAGTCTCGCGAGCTCTCTCCTGCTGAGCAAACGTGACGGAAGGGCTGTGTGGAGGGAACCTTGATGTTCTGGGCAGTGTGGGAGCCCTAGGCATACACGTGCACCCAGCGGCCATTGCCCCTGAAAACTGACTTCCCTACTAGCATTTCTCAGGCCAATGTGACTGTCAGCTTGAAGGCGGCCAAGCAGGCTGCCTTCCTTGGAGGGAGGAAAGGCAGCCCCAGAGAGAACGTTTTCATGCCTCCCGCGCGCTGGCAACATGGGGCTCTTGAGTTGCCCGACCCATAGGGATTCCAGCAGGGCCTCACTTCCCGAGCCAAGAAAGGCCTAGTCTCGCGAGCTCTCTCCTGCAGAACAAACTTGTTGGAAGAGCTGTGTCGAGGGAGCCTTGGTGTTCCCGGGAAGTGTGGGAGGCCTAGCTGTAAACATGCAGCCGGGGCCATGGCCCCTGCAAACTGACTTCCCAGGAAGCACTTCCCACCACAATGTGACTGTCAGCTTGAAGGCGGCCGAGCAGGTTGTCTTCCTTGGAGGGAGGAAAGGCAGCCCCAGAGACTGTGTTTTTATGCCTCCCTCGCACAGCAAGTGTGGGGCTCTGCCGACGCCAGTACAAGAGGCCTACAAACAGGTCCTCACTTTCCAAACCAAGAAAGGCCTAGTTTCCCGATCTCTCTCCTGGAGAGCTAACGTGACGGAAGAGCTGTGTGGAGGGAACCTTGATGTTCTGGGCAGTGTGGGAGCCCTAGGCATACACGTGCACCCAGCGTCCATTGGCCCTGAAAAATGACTTCCCAAATAGCACTTCTCAGACCAATGTGACTGTCAGCTTGAAGGCGGCCGAGCAGGATGTCTTCCTTGGAGGGTGGAATGGCAGCCCCAGAGAGAGTGTTTTCATGCCTTCAGCGCGCAGGTAACGTGGGGCTCTTGAGAGGCACGACCCGTAGGGCTGCGAGCAGGGCCTCACTTCCCGAGTCAAGAAAGGCCTAGTCTCGCGAGTTCTCTCCTGCAGAGCAAACGTGACGGAAGAGCTGTGTGGAGGGAGCCTTGATGTTCCCGGGCAGTGTGGGAGGCCTAGCTGTAAACGTGCTGCCAGCGACCATGGTCCCTGAAAACTGACTTCCCAACTAACACTTCCCAGCCCAAGGTGACTGCCAGCTTGAAGGCGGCCGAGCAGACGGTCTACCTTGGACGGAGAAAAGGCAGCCCCAGAGACTGGGTTTTTAGGCCTCGTTCGCACAGCAAGTGTGGGGCGCTGCAGACGCCAGTACAAGAGCCCTGCAAACAGGTCCTCACTTCCCGAGCCAAGAAAGGCCTAGTTTCGCGATCTCTCTCCTGCAGAGCTAACGTGAGGGAAGAGCTGTGTGGAGGGAACCTTGATGTTCTGGGCAGTGTGGGAGCCCTAGGCATACACGTGCACCCAGCGGCCATTGCCCCTGCAAACTGACTTCCCAGGTAGCACTTCCCAGCACAATGTGACTTTCAGCTTGACGGCGGCAAAGCAGGCGGTGTTCCTTGGAGGGAGGAAAGGCAGACCCACAGACTGCGTTTTCAGGCCTCCCTCGCACAGCAAGTGTTGGGCTCTGCAGACGCCCGTACAAGAGGACTGCAACCAGGTCCTCACTTCCCGAGCCAAGAAAGGCCTAGTTTCGTGAGCTCTTTACTGCAGAGCTAACGTGAGGGAAGAGCTGTGTGGAGGGAACCTTGATGTTCTGGGCAGTGTGGGAGCCCCAGGCATACACGTGCACCCAGCGGCCATTGCCCGTGAAAACTGACTTCCCAACTAGCAATTCCCAGCCCGATGTGACTTTCAGCCAGAAGGAGGACGGGTAGGCTCTCTTCCTTGGAGGGAGTAATGGCATCCCCAGAGAGAGTGTTTTCATGCCTTCAGCGTGCAGGCAACGTGGTGCTCTTGAGAGGCCCCACCCTTAGGGCTGCGAGCAGCGCCTCACTTCCCGAGTCAAGAAAGGCCTAGTCTCGCGAGCTCCCTCCTGCAGAGCACACGTGACGGAAGAGCTGTGTGGAGGGAGCCTTGATGTTCCCGGGCAGTGTGGGAGGCCTAGCTGTAAACGTGCTGCCAGCGACCATGGTCCCTGAAAACGGACTTCCCAACTAACACTTCCCAGCCCAAGGTGACTGTCAGCTTGAAGGCGGCCGAGCAGACGGTCTTCCTTGGACGGAGAAAATGCAGCCCCAGAGACTGGGTTTTTAGGCCTCGTTCGCACAGCAAGTGTGGAGCTCTGCAGAGGCCAGTACAAGAGGACTGCAAACAGGTCCTCACTTCCCGAGCCAAGAAAGGCCTACTTTTGCGAGCTCTCTCCTGCTGAGCAAACGTGACAGAAGGGCTGTTTGGAGGGAACCTTGATGTTCTGGGCAGTGTGGGAGCCCCAGGCATACACGTGCACCCAGCGGCCATTGCCCCTGAAAACTGACTTCGCTACTAGCATTTCTCAGGCCAATGTGACTGTCAGCTTGAAGGCGGCCAAGCAGGCTGCCTTCCTTGGAGGGAGGAAAGGCAGCCCCAGATATTGTGTTTGTATGCCTCCCTCGCACAGCAAGTGTGGGGCTCGGCAGACGCGAGTACAAGAGGCCTGCAAACAGGTCCTCACTTCCCGAGCCAGGAAAGGCCTACTTTCGCGAGCTCTCTCCTGCTGAGCAAACGTGACGGAAGGGCTGTGTGGAGGGAGCCTTGATGTTCCGGGGCAGTGTGGGAAGCCTAGCTGTAAACGTGCAGCCAGCGGCGATGGCCCCTGAAAACTGACTTCCCAGGTAGCAATTCCCAGCCCAGGGTGACAGTCAGATTGAAGGCGGCCGAGCAGGCTGTCATCCTTGGAGGGAGGAAAGGAAGCCCCAGAGATTGGGTTTTTACGCCTCGCTCGCACAGCAAGTGTGGGGCTCTGCAGACGCCCGTAAAAGAGGACTGCAAACAGGTCCTCACTTCCCGAGCCAAGAAAGGCCTACTTTTGCGAGCTCTCTCCTGAAGAGCTTACGTGACTGAAGAGCTGTGGGGAGGGAGGCTTGATGTTCCCGGGCAGTGTGGGAAGCCTAGCTGTAAACGTGCAGCCAGCGGCGAAGGCCCCTGCAAACTGACTTCCCAGGTAGCACTTCCCAGCACAATGTGACTGTCAGCTTGAAGGCGGCCGAGCAGGCTGTCTTCCTTGGAGGGAAAAAAGGCAGCCCCAAAGACTGGGTTTTTAGGCCTCTCTCGCACAGCAAGTGTGGGGCTCTGCAGACGCCAGTACAAGAAGCCTGCAAACATGTCCTCACTTCCCCAGCCAAGAAAGGCCCACTTTCGCGAGCTCTCTCCTGCTGAGCAAACGTGACAGAAGGGCTGTGTGGAGGGAACCTTGATGTTCTGGGCAGTGTGGGAGCCCTAGGCATACACGTGCACCCAGCGGCCATTGCCCGTGAAAACTGACTTCCCAACTAGCACTTCCCAGCCCGATGTGACTTTCAGCCAGAAGGCGGCCGGGTAGGCTCTCTTCCCTGGAGGGAGGAAAGGCAGCCCCTGAGAGAGCGTTTTCATGCCCCCCGCATGCAGGCATCGTGGGGCTCTTGAGAGGCCCAACCCGTAGTGCTGAGAGCAGGTCCTCATTTCCGAGTCAAGAAAGGCATAGTCTCGCGAGCTCTCTCCTGCTGAGCAAACGTGACGGAAGGGCTGTGTGGAGGGAACCTTGATGTTCTGGGCAGTGTGGGAGCCCTAGGCATACACGTGCACCCAGCGGCCATTGCCCCTGAAAACTGACTTCCCTACTAGCATTTCTCAGGCCAATGTGACTGTCAGCTTGAAGGCGGCCAAGCAGGCTGCCGTCCTTGGAGGGAGGAAAGGCAGCCCCAGAGAGAACGTTTTCATCCCTCCCGCGCGCTGGCAACGTGGGGCTCTTGAGTTGCCCGACCCATAGGGATTCCAGCAGGGCCTCACTTCCCGAGCCAAGAAAGGCCTAGTCTCGCGAGCTCTCTCCTGCAGAACAAACTTGTTGGAAGAGCTGTGTCGAGGGAGCCTTGGTGTTCCCGGGAAGTGTGGGAGGCCTAGCTGTAAACATGCAGCCGGGGCCATGGCCCCTGCAAACTGACTTCCCAGGTAGCACTTCCCAGCCCAATGTGACTGTCAGCTTGAAGGCGGCCGAGCAGGCTGTCTTCCTTGGAGGGAGGAAAGGCAGCCCCAGAGACTGTGTTTTTATGCCTCCCTCGCACAGCAAGTGTGGGGCTCTGCCGACGCCAGTACAAGAGGCCTACAAACAGGTCCTCACTTTCCAAACCAAGAAAGGCCTAGTTTCCCGATCTCTCTCCTGGAGAGCTAACGTGACGGAAGAGCTGTGTGGAGGGAACCTTGATGTTCTGGGCAGTGTGGGAGCCCTAGGCATACACGTGCACCCAGCGGCCATTGCCCCTGAAAACTGACTTCCCTACTAGCATTTCTCAGGCCAATGTGACTGTCAGCTTGAAGGCGGCCAAGCAGGCTGCCTTCCTTGGAGGGAGGAAAGGCAGCCCCAGAGAGAACGTTTTCATGCCTCCCGCACGCTGGCAACATGGGGCTCTTGAGTTGCCCGACCCATAGGGATTCCAGCAGGGCCTCACTTCCCGAGCCAAGAAAGGCCTAGTTTCCCGATCTCTCTCCTGGAGAGCTAACGTGACGGAAGAGCTGTGTGGAGGGAACCTTGATGTCTGGGCAGTGTGGGAGCCCTAGGCATACACGTGCACCCAGCGTCCATTGGCCCTGAAAAATGACTTCCCAAATAGCACTTCTCAGACCAATGTGACTGTCAGCTTGAAGGCGGCCGAGCAGGATGTCTTCCTTGGAGGGTGGAATGGCAGCCCCAGAGAGAGTGTTTTCATGCCTTCGGCGCGCAGGTAACGTGGGGCTCTTGAGCGGCAGACCCGTAGGGCTGCGAGCAGGGCCTCACTTCCCGAGTCAAGAAAGGCCTAGTCTCGCGAGTTCTCTCCTGCAGAGCAAACGTGACGGAAGAGCTGTGTGGAGGGAGCCTTGATGTTCCCGGGCAGTGTGGGAGGCCTAGCTGTAAACGTGCTGCCAGCGACCATGGTCCCTGAAAACGGACTTCCCAACTAACACTTCCCAGCCCAAGGTGACTGTCAGCTTGAAGGCGGCCGAGCAGACGGTCTTCCTTGGACGGAGAAAAGGCAGCCCCAGAGACTGGGTTTTTAGGCCTCGTTCGCACAGCAAGTGTGGGGCGCTGCAGACGCCAGTACAAGAGGCCTGCAGACAGGTCCTCACTTCCCGAGCCAGGAAAGGCCTAGTCTCGAGAGCTCTCTCCTGCAGAGCTAACGTGACGGAAGAGCTGTTTGGGGGGAGCCTTGATGTTCCCGGGCAGTGTGGGAAGCCTAGCTGTAAACGTGCAGCCAGCGGCCATGGCCCCTGCAAACTTTCTTCCCAGGTAGCACTTCCCAGCACAATGTGACTGTCAGCTTGAAGGCGGCCGAGCAGCCTGTCTTCCTTGGAGGGAGGAAAGGCAGCCCCAAAGACTAGGTTTTTAGGCCTCGCTCGCACAGCCAGTGTGGGGCTCTGCAGACGCCCATACAAGAGGCCTGCAAACAGGTCCTCACTTCCCGAGTCAAGAAAGGCCTACTTTCGCGAGCTCTCTCCTGCTGAGCAAGCGTGACGGAAGGGCTGTGTGGAGGGAGCATTGATGTTCTGGGCAGTGTGGGAGTCCTAGGCTTACACGTGCACCAAGCGGCCATTGGCCCTGTAAACTGACTTCCGAACTAGCACTTCTCAGATCAATGTGACTGTCAGCTTGAAAGCGGCCGAGCAGGCTGTCTTACTTGGAGGGAGGAAAGGCAGCCCCAGATACTGTGTTTGTATTCCTCCCTCGCACAGCCAGTGTGGGGCTCGGCAGACGCGAGTACAAGAGGCCTGCAAACAGGTCCTCACTTCCCGAGCCAGGAAAGGCCTACTTTCGCGAGCTCTCTCCTGCTGAGCAAACGTGACGGAAGGGCTGTGTGGAGGGGGCCTTGATGTTCCCAGGAGGTGTGGGAAGCCTAGCTGTAAACGTGCAGCCAGCGGCCATGGCCCCTGCAAACTGACTTCCCAGGTAGCACTTCCCAGCACAATGTGACTGTCAGCTTGAAGGCGGCCGAGCAGCCTGTCTTCATTGGAGGGAGGAAAGGCAGCCCCAAAGACTAGGTTTTTAGGCCTCGCTCGCACAGCAGGTGTTGGGCTCTGCAGATGCCAGTACAAGAGGCCTGCAAACAGGTCCTCACTTCCCGAGCCAAGAACGGCCTAGTTTTGCGATCTCTCTCCTGCCGAGCTAACGTGAGGGAAGAGCTGTGTGGAGGGAACCTTGATGTTCTGGGCAGTGTGGGAGCCCTAGGCATACACGTGCACCCAGCGGCCATTGCCCCTGCAAACTGACTTCCCAGGTAGCACTTCCCAGCACAATGTGACTTTCAGCTTGAAGGCGGCAAAGCAGGAGGTGTTCCTTGGAGGGAGGAAAGGCAGACCCACAGACTGTTTTTAGGACTCCCTCGCACAGCAAGTGTTGGGCTCTGCAGACGCCCGAACAAGAGGACTGCAAACAGGTCCTCACTTCCCGAGCCAAGAAAGGCCTAGTTTCGTGAGCTCTTTATTGCAGAGCTAACGTGAGGGAAGAGCTGTGTGGAGGGAACCTTGATGTTCTCGGCAGTGTGGGAGCACTAAGCATACACATGCACCCTGCGGCCATTGCCCCTGAAAACAGTCTTCCCAAATAGCACTTCCAAGCGCGATGTGACTTTCAGCCACAAGGCGGCCTGGTAGGCTCTCTTCCTTGGAGGGAGGAAAGGCAGCCCCAGAGAGAGCGTTTTCATGCCTCCGGCGCGCAGGCAACGTGGGGCTCTTGAGAGGCCCGACCCATTGTGCTGCCAGCAGGTCATCATTTCCCGAGTCAAGAAAGGCCTAGTCTCGGGAGCTCTCTCCTGCTGAGCAAGCGTGACGGAAGGGCTGTGAGGAGGGAGCCTTGATGTTCCCGGGCAGTGTGGGAGGCCTAGCTGTAAACGTGCAGCCAGCAGCAATGGCCCCTTAAAACTGACTTCGCAAATAGCACTTCCCAGCCCAAGGTGACTGTCAGCTTGAAGGCGGCCAAGCAGGCGGTCTTCCTTGGAGGGAGGAAAGGCAGGCCCAGAGATTGGGTTTTTAGGCCTCGCTCGCACAGCAAGTGTGGGGCTCTGCAGACGCCCATACAAGAGGCCTGCAAACAGGTCCTCACTTCCCGAGTCAAGAAAGGCCTACTTTCGCGAGCTCTCTCCTGCTGAGCAAGCGTGACGGAAGGGCTGTGTGGAGGGAGCGTTGATGTTCTGGGCAGTGTGGGAGTCCTAGGCTTACACGTGCACCAAGCGGCCATTGGCCCTGTAAACTGACTTCCGAACTAACACTTCTCAGATCAATGTGACTGTCAGCTTAAAAGCGGCCGAGCAGGCTGTCTTACTTGGAGGGAGGAAAGGCAGCCCCAGATACTGTGTTTGTATGCCTCCCTCGCACAGCCAGTGTGGGGCTCGGCAGACGCGAGTACAAGAGGCCTGCAAACAGGTCCTCACTTCCCGAGCCAGGAAAGGCCTACTTTCGCGAGCTCTCTCCTGCTGAGCAAACGTGACGGAAGGGCTGTGTGGAGGGAGCCTTGATGTTCCCAGGCAGTGTGGGAAGCCTAGCTGTAAACATGCAGCCAGCGGCCATGGCCCCTGCAAACTGACTTCCCAGGTAGCACTTCCCAGCACAATGTGACTGTCAGCTTGAAGGCGGCCGAGCAGCCTGTCTTCATTGGAGGGAGGAAAGGCAGCCCCTGAGAGAGCGTTTTCATGCCCCCCGCATGCAGGCATCGTGGGGCTCTTGAGAGGCCCGACCCATAGTGCTGAGAGCAGGTCCTCATTTCCGAGTCAAGAAAGGCATAGTCTCGCGAGCTCTCTCCTGCTGAGCAAACGTGACGGAAGGGCTGTGTGGAGGGAACCTTGATGTTCTGGGCAGTGTGGGAGCCCTAGGCATACACGTGCACCGAGCGGCCATTGCCCCTGAAAACTGACTTCCCTACTAGCATTTCTCAGGCCAATGTGACTGTCAGCTTGAAGGCGGCCAAGCAGGCTGCCTTCCTTGGAGGGAGGAAAGGCAGCCCCAGAGAGAACGTTTTCATGCCTCCCGCGCGCTGGCAACATGGGGCTCTTGAGTTGCCCGACCCATAGGGATTCCAGCAGGGCCTCACTTCCCGAGCCAAGAAAGGCCTAGTCTCGCGAGCTCTCTCCTGCAGAACAAACTTGTTGGAAGAGCTGTGTCGAGGGAGCCTTGGTGTTCCCGGGAAGTGTGGGAGGCCTAGCTGTAAACATGCAGCCGGGGCCATGGCCCCTGCAAACTGACTTCCCAGGAAGCACTTCCCACCACAATGTGACTGTCAGCTTGAAGGCGGCCGAGCAGGTTGTCTTCCTTGGAGGGAGGAAAGGCAGCCCCAGAGACTGTGTTTTTATGCCTCCCTCGCACAGCAAGTGTGGGGCTCTGCCGACGCCAGTACAAGAGGCCTACAAACAGGTCCTCACTTTCCAAACCAAGAAAGGCCTAGTTTCCCGATCTCTCTCCTGGAGAGCTAACGTGATGGAAGAGCTGTGTGGAGGGAACCTTGATGTTCTGGGCAGTGTGGGAGCCCTAGGCATACACGTGCACCCAGCGTCCATTGGCCCTGAAAAATGACTTCCCAAATAGCACTTCTCAGACCAATGTGACTGTCAGCTTGAAGGCGGCCGAGCAGGATGTCTTCCTTGGAGGGTGGAATGGCAGCCCCAGAGAGAGTGTTTTCATGCCTTCAGCGCGCAGGTAACGTGGGGCTCTTGAGAGGCACGACCCGTAGGGCTGCGAGCAGGGCCTCACTTCCCGAGTCAAGAAAGGCCTAGTCTCGCGAGTTCTCTCCTGCAGAGCAAACGTGACGGAAGAGCTGTGTGGAGGGAGCCTTGATGTTCCCGGGCAGTGTGGGAGGCCTAGCTGTAAACGTGCTGCCAGCGACCATGGTCCCTGAAAACTGACTTCCCAACTAACACTTCCCAGCCCAAGGTGACTGTCAGCTTGAAGGCGGCCGAGCAGACGGTCTTCCTTGGACGGAGAAAAGGCAGCCCCAGAGACTGGGTTTTTAGGCCTCGTTCGCACAGCAAGGGTGGGGCGCTGCAGACGCCAGTACAAGAGGCCTGCACACAGGTCCTCACTTCCCGAGCCAAGAAAGGCCTAGTTTCGCGATCTCTCTCCTGCAGAGCTAACGTGAGGGAAGAGCTGTGTGGAGGGAACCTTGATGTTCTGGGCAGTGTGGGAGCCCTAGGCATACACGTGCACCCAGCGGCCATTGCACCTGCAAACTGTCTTCCCAGGTAGCACTTCCCAGCACAATGTGACTTTCAGCTTGAAGGCGGCAAAGCAGGCGGTGTTCCTTGGAGGGAGGAAAGGCAGACCCACAGACTGTGTTTTTAGGCCTCCCTCGCACAGCAAGGGTTGGGCTCTGCAGACGCCCGTACAAGAGGACTGCAACCAGGTCCTCACTTCTCGAGCCAAGAAAGGCCTACTTTCGTGAGCTCTTTACTGCAGAGCTAACGTGAGGGAAGAGCTGTGTGGAGGGAACCTTGATGTTCTCGGCAGTGTGGGAGCACTAAGCATACACATGCACCCTGCGGCCATTGCCCCTGAAAACAGTCTTCCCAAATAGCACTTCCAAGCGCGATGTGACTTTCAGCCACAAGGCGGCCTGGTAGGCTCTCTTCCTTGGAGGGAGGAAAGGCAGCCCCAGAGAGAGCGTTTTCATGCCTCCGGCGCGCAGACAACGTGGGGCTCTTGAGAGGCCCGACCCATAGTGCTGCCAGCAGGTCATCATTTCCCGAGTCAAGAAAGGCCTAGTCTCGGGAGCTCTCTCCTGCTGAGCAAGCGTGACGGAAGGGCTGTGAGGAGGGAGCCTTGATGTTCCCGGGCAGTGTGGGAGGCCTAGCTGTAAACGTGCAGCCAGCAGCAATGGCCCCTTAAAACTGACTTCGCAAATAGCACTTCCCAGCCCAAGGTGACTGTCAGCTTGAAGGCGGCCAAGCAGGCGGTCTTCCTTGGAGGGAGGAAAGGCAGGCCCAGAGATTGGGTTTTTAGGCCTCGCTCGCACAGCAAGTGTGGGGCTCTTCAGACGCCCATACAAGAGGCCTGCAAACAGGTCCTCACTTCCCGAGTCAAGAAAGGCCTACTTTCGCGAGCTCTCTCCTGCTGAGCAAGCGCGACGGAAGGGCTGTGTGGAGGGAGCGTTGATGTTCTGGGCAGTGTGGGAGTCCTAGGCTTACACGTGCACCAAGCGGCCATTGGCCCTGTAAACTGACTTCCGAACTAGCACTTCTCAGATCAATGTGACTGTCAGCTTGAAAGCGGCCGAGCAGGCTGTCTTACTTGGAGGGAGGAAAGGCAGCCCCAGATACTGTGTTTGTATGCCTCCCTCGCACAGCCAGTGTGGGGCTCGGCAGACGCGAGTACAAGAGGCCTGCAAACAGGTCCTCACTTCCCGAGCCAGGAAAGGCCTACTTTCGCGAGCTCTCTCCTGCTGAGCAAACGTGACGGAAGGGCTGTGTGGAGGGAGCCTTGATGTTCCCAGGCAGTGTGGGAAGCCTAGCTGTAAACGTGCAGCCAGCGGCCATGGCCCCTGCAAACTTTCTTCCCAGGTAGCACTTCCCAGCACTATGTGACTGTCAGCTTGAAGGCGGCCGAGCAACCTGTCTTCCTTGGAGGGAGGAAAGGCAGCCCCAAAGACTAGGTTTTTAGGCCTCGCTCGCACAGCAGGTGTTGGGCTCTGCAGATGCCAGTACAAGAGGCCTGCAAACAGGTCCTCACTTCCCGAGCCAAGAAAGGCCTAGTTTCGCGATCTCGCTCCTGCAGAGCTAACGTGAGGGAAGAGCTGTGTGGAGGGAACCTTGATGTTCTGGGCAGTGTGGGAGCCCTAGGCATACACGTGCACCCAGCGGCCATTGCCCCTGCAAACTGACTTCCCAGGTAGCACTTCCCAGCACAATGTGACTTTCAGCTTGAAGGCGGCAAAGCAGGCGGTGTTCCTTGGAGGGAGGAAAGGCAGACCCACAGACTGTGTTTTTAGGCCTCCCTCGCACAGCAAGTGTTGGGCTCTGCAGACGCCCGAACAAGAGGACTGCAAACAGGTCCTCACTTCCCGAGCCAAGAAAGGCCTAGTTTCGTGAGCTCTTTACTGCAGAGCTAACGTGAGGGAAGAGCTGTGTGGAGGGAACCTTGATGTTCTCGGCAGTGTGGGAGCACTAAGCATACACATGCACCCTGCGGCCATTGCCCCTGAAAACAGTCTTCCCAAATAGCACTTCCAAGCGCGATGTGACTTTCAGCCACAAGGCGGCCTGGTAGGCTCTCTTCCTTGGAGGGAGGAAAGGCAGCCCCAGAGAGAGCGTTTTCATGCCTCCGGCGCGCAGGCAACGTGGGGCTCTTGAGAGGCCCGACCCATTGTGCTGCCAGCAGGTCATCATTTCCCGAGTCAAGAAAGGCCTAGTCTCGGGAGCTCTCTCCTGCTGAGCAAGCGTGACGGAAGGGCTGTGAGGAGGGAGCCTTGATGTTCCCGGGCAGTGTGGGAGGCCTAGCTGTAAACGTGCAGCCAGCAGCAATGGCCCCTTAAAACTGACTTCGCAAATAGCACTTCCCAGCCCAAGGTGACTGTCAGCTTGAAGGCGGCCAAGCAGGCGGTCTTCCTTGGAGGGAGGAAAGGCAGGCCCAGAGATTGGGTTTTTAGGCCTCGCTCGCACAGCAAGTGTGGGGCTCTGCAGACGCCCATACAAGAGGCCTGCAAACAGGTCCTCACTTCCCGAGTCAAGAAAGGCCTACTTTCGCGAGCTCTCTCCTGCTGAGCAAGCGTGACGGAAGGGCTGTGTGGAGGGAGCGTTGATGTTCTGGGCAGTGTGGGAGTCCTAGGCTTACACGTGCACCAAGCGGCCATTGGCCCTGTAAACTGACTTCCGAACTAACACTTCTCAGATCAATGTGACTGTCAGCTTAAAAGCGGCCGAGCAGGCTGTCTTACTTGGAGGGAGGAAAGGCAGCCCCAGATACTGTGTTTGTATGCCTCCCTCGCACAGCCAGTGTGGGGCTCGGCAGACGCGAGTACAAGAGGCCTGCAAACAGGTCCTCACTTCCCGAGCCAGGAAAGGCCTACTTTCGCGAGCTCTCTCCTGCTGAGCAAACGTGACGGAAGGGCTGTGTGGAGGGAGCCTTGATGTTCCCAGGCAGTGTGGGAAGCCTAGCTGTAAACATGCAGCCAGCGGCCATGGCCCCTGCAAACTGACTTCCCAGGTAGCACTTCCCAGCACAATGTGACTGTCAGCTTGAAGGCGGCCGAGCAGCCTGTCTTCATTGGAGGGAGGAAAGGCAGCCCCTGAGAGAGCGTTTTCATGCCCCCCGCATGCAGGCATCGTGGGGCTCTTGAGAGGCCCCACCCATAGTGCTGAGAGCAGGTCCTCATTTCCGAGTCAAGAAAGGCATAGTCTCGCGAGCTCTCTCCTGCTGAGCAAACGTGACGGAAGGGCTGTGTGGAGGGAACCTTGATGTTCTGGGCAGTGTGGGAGCCCTAGGCATACACGTGCACCGAGCGGCCATTGCCCCTGAAAACTGACTTCCCTACTAGCATTTCTCAGGCCAATGTGACTGTCAGCTTGAAGGCGGCCAAGCAGGCTGCCTTCCTTGGAGGGAGGAAAGGCAGCCCCAGAGAGAACGTTTTCATGCCTCCCGCGCGCTGGCAACATGGGGCTCTTGAGTTGCCCGACCCATAGGGATTCCAGCAGGGCCTCACTTCCCGAGCCAAGAAAGGCCTAGTCTCGCGAGCTCTCTCCTGCAGAACAAACTTGTTGGAAGAGCTGTGTCGAGGGAGCCTTGGTGTTCCCGGGAAGTGTGGGAGGCCTAGCTGTAAACATGCAGCCGGGGCCATGGCCCCTGCAAACTGACTTCCCAGGAAGCACTTCCCACCACAATGTGACTGTCAGCTTGAAGGCGGCCGAGCAGGTTGTCTTCCTTGGAGGGAGGAAAGGCAGCCCCAGAGACTGTGTTTTTATGCCTCCCTCGCACAGCAAGTGTGGGGCTCTGCCGACGCCAGTACAAGAGGCCTACAAACAGGTCCTCACTTTCCAAACCAAGAAAGGCCTAGTTTCCCGATCTCTCTCCTGGAGAGCTAACGTGACGGAAGAGCTGTGTGGAGGGAACCTTGATGTTCTGGGCAGTGTGGGAGCCCTAGCCATACACGTGCACCCAGCGTCCATTGGCCCTGAAAAATGACTTCCCAAATAGCACTTCTCAGACCAATGTGACTGTCAGCTTGAAGGCGGCCGAGCAGGATGTCTTCTTGGAGGGTGGAATGGCAGCCCCAGAGAGAGTGTTTTCATGCCTTCAGCGCGCAGGTAACGTGGGGCTCTTGAGAGGCACGACCCGTAGGGCTGCGAGCAGGGCCTCACTTCCCGAGTCAAGAAAGGCCTAGTCTCGCGAGTTCTCTCCTGCAGAGCAAACGTGACGGAAGAGCTGTGTGGAGGGAGCCTTGATGTTCCCGGGCAGTGTGGGAGGCCTAGCTGTAAACGTTCTGCCAGCGACCATGGTCCCTGAAAACTGACTTCCCAACTAACACTTCCCAGCCCAAGGTGACTGTCAGCTTGAAGGCGGCCGAACAGACGGTCTTCCTTGGACGGAGAAAAGGCAGCCCCAGAGACTGGGTTTTTAGGCCTCGTTCGCACAGCAAGGGTGGGGCGCTGCAGACGCCAGTACAAGAGGCCTGCACACAGGTCCTCACTTCCCGAGCCAAGAAAGGCCTAGTTTCGCGATCTCTCTCCTGCAGAGCTAACGTGAGGGAAGAGCTGTGTGGAGGGAACCTTGATGTTCTGGGCAGTGTGGGAGCCCTAGGCATACACGTGCACCCAGCGGCCATTGCCCGTGAAAACTGACTTCCCAACTAGCAATTCCCAGCCCGATGTGACTTTCAGCCAGAAGGAGGACGGGTAGGCTCTCTTCCTTGGAAGGAGTAATGGCATCCCCAGAGAGAGTGTTTTCATGCCTTCAGCGTGCAGGCAACGTGGTGCTCTTGAGAGGCCCGACCCATAGGGCTGCGAGCAGGGCCTCACTTCCCGAGCCAAGAAAGGCCTAGTTTCGCGATCTCTCTCCTGCAGAGCTAACGTGAGGGAAGAGCTGTGTGGAGGGAACCTTGATGTTCTGGGCAGTGTGGGAGCCCTAGGCATACACGTGCACCCAGCGGCCATTGCCCCTGCAAACTGACTTCCCAGGTAGCACTTCCCAGCACAATGTGACTTTCAGCTTGAAGGCGGCAAAGCAGGCGGTGTTCCTTGGAGGGAGGAAAGGCAGACCCACAGACTGTGTTTTTAGGCCTCCCTCGCACAGCAAGTGTTGGGCTCTGCAGACGCCCGAACAAGAGGACTGCAAACAGGTCCTCACTTCCCGAGCCAAGAAAGGCCTAGTTTCGTGAGCTCTTTACTGCAGAGCTAACGTGAGGGAAGAGCTGTGTGGAGGGAACCTTGATGTTCTCGGCAGTGTGGGAGCACTAAGCATACACATGCACCCTGCGGCCATTGCCCCTGAAAACAGTCTTCCCAAATAGCACTTCCAAGCGCGATGTGACTTTCAGCCACAAGGCGGCCTGGTAGGCTCTCTTCCTTGGAGGGAGGAAAGGCAGCCCCAGAGAGAGCGTTTTCATGCCTCCGGCGCGCAGACAACGTGGGGCTCTTGAGAGGCCCGACCCATAGTGCTGCCAGCAGGTCATCATTTCCCGAGTCAAGAAAGGCCTAGTCTCGGGAGCTCTCTCCTGCTGAGCAAGCGTGACGGAAGGGCTGTGAGGAGGGAGCCTTGATGTTCCCGGGCAGTGTGGGAGGCCTAGCTGTAAACGTGCAGCCAGCAGCAATGGCCCCTTAAAACTGACTTCGCAAATAGCACTTCCCAGCCCAAGGTGACTGTCAGCTTGAAGGCGGCCAAGCAGGCGGTCTTCCTTGGAGGGAGGAAAGGCAGGCCCAGAGATTGGGTTTTCAGGCCTCGCTCGCACAGCAAGTGTGGGGCTCTGCAGACGCCCATACAAGAGGCCTGCAAACAGGTCCTCACTTCCCGAGTCAAGAAAGGCCTACTTTCGCGAGCTCTCTCCTGCTGAGCAAGCGTGACGGAAGGGCTGTGTGGAGGGAGCGTTGATGTTCTGGGCAGTGTGGGAGTCCTAGGCTTACACGTGCACCAAGCGGCCATTGGCCCTGTAAACTGACTTCCGAACTAGCACTTCTCAGATCAATGTGACTGTCAGCTTGAAAGCGGCCGAGCAGGCTGTCTTACTTGGAGGGAGTAAAGGCAGCCCCAGATACTGTGTTTGTATGCCTCCCTCGCACAGCCAGTGTGGGGCTCGGCAGACGCGAGTACAAGAGGCCTGCAAACAGGTCCTCACTTCCCGAGCCAGGAAAGGCCTACTTTCGCGAGCTCTCTCCTGCTGAGCAAACGTGATGGAAGGGCTGTGTGGAGGGAGCCTTGATGTTCCCAGGCAGTGTGGGAAGCCTAGCTGTAAACGTGCAGCCAGCGGCCATGGCCCCTGCAAACTTTCTTCCCAGGTAGCACTTCCCAGCACAATGTGGCTGTCAGCTTGAAGGCGGCCGAGCAGCCTGTCTTCCTTGGAGGGAGGAAGGGCAGCCCCAAAGACTAGGTTTTTAGGCCTCGCTCGCACAGCAGGTGTTGGGCTCTGCAGATGCCAGTACAAGAGGCCTGCAAACAGGTCCTCACTTCCCGAGCCAAGAAAGGCCTAGTTTCGCGATCTCTCTCCTGCAGAGCTAACGTGAGGGAAGAGCTGTGTGGAGGGAACCTTGATGTTCTGGGCAGTGTGGGAGCCCTAGGCATACACGTGCACCCAGCGGCCATTGCCCCTGCAAACTGACTTCCCAGGTAGCACTTCCCAGCACAATGTGACTTTCAGCTTGAAGGCGGCAAAGCAGGCGGTGTTCCTTGGAGGGAGGAAAGGCAGACCCACAGACTGTGTTTTTAGGCCTCCCTCGCACAGCAAGTGTTGGGCTCTGCAGACGCCCGAACAAGAGGACTGCAAACAGGTCCTCACTTCCCGAGCCAAGAAAGGCCTAGTTTCGTGAGCTCTTTACTGCAGAGCTAACGTGTGGGAAGAGCTCTGTGGAGGGAACCTTGATGTTCTCGGCAGTGTGGGAGCACTAAGCATACACATGCACCCTGCGGCCATTGCCCCTGAAAACAGTCTTCCCAAATAGCACTTCCAAGCGCGATGTGACTTTCAGCCACAAGGCGGCCTGGTAGGCTCTCTTCCTTGGAGGGTGGAAAGGCAGCCCCAGAGAGAGCGTTTTCATGCCTCCGGCGCGCAGGCAACGTGGGGCTCTTGAGAGGCCCGAGCCATAGTGCTGCCAGCAGGTCATCATTTCCCGAGTCAAGAAAGGCCTAGTCTCGGGAGCTCTCTCCTGCTGAGCAAGCGTGACGGAAGGGCTGTGAGGAGGGAGCCTTGATGTTCCCGGGCAGTGTGGGAGGCCTAGCTGTAAACGTGCAGCCAGCAGCAATGGCCCCTTAAAACTGATTTCGCAAATAGCACTTCCCAGCCCAAGGTGACTGTCAGCTTGAAGGCGGCCAAGCAGGCGGTCTTCCTTGGAGGGAGGAAAGGCAGGCCCAGAGATTGGGTTTTTAGGCCTCGCTCGCACAGCAAGTGTGGGGCTCTTCAGACGCCCATACAAGAGGCCTGCAAACAGGTCCTCACTTCCCGAGTCAAGAAAGGCCTACTTTCGCGAGCTCTCTCCTGCTGAGCAAGCGCGACGGAAGGGCTGTGTGGAGGGAGCGTTGATGTTCTGGGCAGTGTGGGAGTCCTAGGCTTACACGTGCACCAAGCGGCCATTGGCCCTGTAAACTGACTTCCGAACTAGCACTTCTCAGATCAATGTGACTGTCAGCTTGAAAGCGGCCGAGCAGGCTGTCTTACTTGGAGGGAGGAAAGGCAGCCCCAGATACTGTGTTTGTATGCCTCCCTCGCACAGCCAGTGTGGGGCTCGGCAGACGCGAGTACAAGAGGCCTGCAAACAGGTCCTCACTTCCCGAGCCAGGAAAGGCCTACTTTCGCGAGCTCTCTCCTGCTGAGCAAACGTGACGGAAGGGCTGTGTGGAGGGAGCCTTGATGTTCCCAGGCAGTGTGGGAAGCCTAGCTGTAAACGTGCAGCCAGCGGCCATGGCCCCTGCAAACTTTCTTCCCAGGTAGCACTTCCCAGCACTATGTGACTGTCAGCTTGAAGGCGGCCGAGCAACCTGTCTTCCTTGGAGGGAGGAAAGGCAGCCCCAAAGACTAGGTTTTTAGGCCTCGCTCGCACAGCAGGTGTTGGGCTCTGCAGATGCCAGTACAAGAGGCCTGCAAACAGGTCCTCACTTCCCGAGCCAAGAAAGGCCTAGTTTCGCGATCTCGCTCCTGCAGAGCTAACGTGAGGGAAGAGCTGTGTGGAGGGAACCTTGATGTTCTGGGCAGTGTGGGAGCCCTAGGCATACACGTGCACCCAGCGGCCATTGCCCCTGCAAACTGACTTCCCAGGTAGCACTTCCCAGCACAATGTGACTTTCAGCTTGAAGGCGGCAAAGCAGGCGGTGTTCCTTGGAGGGAGGAAAGGCAGACCCACAGACTGTGTTTTTAGGCCTCCCTCGCACAGCAAGTGTTGGGCTCTGCAGACGCCCGAACAAGAGGACTGCAAACAGGTCCTCACTTCCCGAGCCAAGAAAGGCCTAGTTTCGTGAGCTCTTTACTGCAGAGCTAACGTGAGGGAAGAGCTGTGTGGAGGGAACCTTGATGTTCTCGGCAGTGTGGGAGCACTAAGCATACACATGCACCCTGCGGCCATTGCCCCTGAAAACAGTCTTCCCAAATAGCACTTCCAAGCGCGATGTGACTTTCAGCCACAAGGCGGCCTGGTAGGCTCTCTTCCTTGGAGGGAGGAAAGGCAGCCCCAGAGAGAGCGTTTTCATGCCTCCGGCGCGCAGGCAACGTGGGGCTCTTGAGAGGCCCGACCCATTGTGCTGCCAGCAGGTCATCATTTCCCGAGTCAAGAAAGGCCTAGTCTCGGGAGCTCTCTCCTGCTGAGCAAGCGTGACGGAAGGGCTGTGAGGAGGGAGCCTTGATGTTCCCGGGCAGTGTGGGAGGCCTAGCTGTAAACGTGCAGCCAGCAGCAATGGCCCCTTAAAACTGACTTCGCAAATAGCACTTCCCAGCCCAAGGTGACTGTCAGCTTGAAGGCGGCCAAGCAGGCGGTCTTCCTTGGAGGGAGGAAAGGCAGGCCCAGAGATTGGGTTTTTAGGCCTCGCTCGCACAGCAAGTGTGGGGCTCTGCAGACGCCCATACAAGAGGCCTGCAAACAGGTCCTCACTTCCCGAGTCAAGAAAGGCCTACTTTCGCGAGCTCTCTCCTGCTGAGCAAGCGTGACGGAAGGGCTGTGTGGAGGGAGCGTTGATGTTCTGGGCAGTGTGGGAGTCCTAGGCTTACACGTGCACCAAGCGGCCATTGGCCCTGTAAACTGACTTCCGAACTAACACTTCTCAGATCAATGTGACTGTCAGCTTAAAAGCGGCCGAGCAGGCTGTCTTACTTGGAGGGAGGAAAGGCAGCCCCAGATACTGTGTTTGTATGCCTCCCTCGCACAGCCAGTGTGGGGCTCGGCAGACGCGAGTACAAGAGGCCTGCAAACAGGTCCTCACTTCCCGAGCCAGGAAAGGCCTACTTTCGCGAGCTCTCTCCTGCTGAGCAAACGTGACGGAAGGGCTGTGTGGAGGGAGCCTTGATGTTCCCAGGCAGTGTGGGAAGCCTAGCTGTAAACATGCAGCCAGCGGCCATGGCCCCTGCAAACTGACTTCCCAGGTAGCACTTCCCAGCACAATGTGACTGTCAGCTTGAAGGCGGCCGAGCAGCCTGTCTTCATTGGAGGGAGGAAAGGCAGCCCCTGAGAGAGCGTTTTCATGCCCCCCGCATGCAGGCATCGTGGGGCTCTTGAGAGGCCCGACCCATAGTGCTGAGAGCAGGTCCTCATTTCCGAGTCAAGAAAGGCATAGTCTCGCGAGCTCTCTCCTGCTGAGCAAACGTGACGGAAGGGCTGTGTGGAGGGAACCTTGATGTTCTGGGCAGTGTGGGAGCCCTAGGCATACACGTGCACCGAGCGGCCATTGCCCCTGAAAACTGACTTCCCTACTAGCATTTCTCAGGCCAATGTGACTGTCAGCTTGAAGGCGGCCAAGCAGGCTGCCTTCCTTGGAGGGAGGAAAGGCAGCCCCAGAGAGAACGTTTTCATGCCTCCCGCGCGCTGGCAACATGGGGCTCTTGAGTTGCCCGACCCATAGGGATTCCAGCAGGGCCTCACTTCCCGAGCCAAGAAAGGCCTAGTCTCGCGAGCTCTCTCCTGCAGAACAAACTTGTTGGAAGAGCTGTGTCGAGGGAGCCTTGGTGTTCCCGGGAAGTGTGGGAGGCCTAGCTGTAAACATGCAGCCGGGGCCATGGCCCCTGCAAACTGACTTCCCAGGAAGCACTTCCCACCACAATGTGACTGTCAGCTTGAAGGCGGCCGAGCAGGTTGTCTTCCTTGGAGGGAGGAAAGGCAGCCCCAGAGACTGTGTTTTTATGCCTCCCTCGCACAGCAAGTGTGGGGCTCTGCCGACGCCAGTACAAGAGGCCTACAAACAGGTCCTCACTTTCCAAACCAAGAAAGGCCTAGTTTCCCGATCTCTCTCCTGGAGAGCTAACGTGACGGAAGAGCTGTGTGGAGGGAACCTTGATGTTCTGGGCAGTGTGGGAGCCCTAGGCATACACGTGCACCCAGCGTCCATTGGCCCTGAAAAATGACTTCCCAAATAGCACTTCTCAGACCAATGTGACTGTCAGCTTGAAGGCGGCCGAGCAGGATGTCTTCCTTGGAGGGTGGAATGGCAGCCCCAGAGAGAGTGTTTTCATGCCTTCAGCGCGCAGGTAACGTGGGGCTCTTGAGAGGCACGACCCGTAGGGCTGCGAGCAGGGCCTCACTTCCCGAGTCAAGAAAGGCCTAGTCTCGCGAGTTCTCTCCTGCAGAGCAAACGTGACGGAAGAGCTGTGTGGAGGGAGCCTTGATGTTCCCGGGCAGTGTGGGAGGCCTAGCTGTAAACGTGCTGCCAGCGACCATGGTCCCTGAAAACTGACTTCCCAACTAACACTTCCCAGCCCAAGGTGACTGTCAGCTTGAAGGCGGCCGAGCAGACGGTCTTCCTTGGACGGAGAAAAGGCAGCCCCAGAGACTGGGTTTTTAGGCCTCGTTCGCACAGCAAGGGTGGGGCGCTGCAGACGCCAGTACAAGAGGCCTGCACACAGGTCCTCACTTCCCGAGCCAAGAAAGGCCTAGTTTCGCGATCTCTCTCCTGCAGAGCTAACGTGAGGGAAGAGCTGTGTGGAGGGAACCTTGATGTTCTGGGCAGTGTGGGAGCCCTAGGCATACACGTGCACCCAGCGGCCATTGCACCTGCAAACTGTCTTCCCAGGTAGCACTTCCCAGCACAATGTGACTTTCAGCTTGAAGGCGGCAAAGCAGGCGGTGTTCCTTGGAGGGAGGAAAGGCAGACCCACAGACTGTGTTTTTAGGCCTCCCTCGCACAGCAAGTGTTGGGCTCTGCAGACGCCCGTACAAGAGGACTGCAACCAGGTCCTCACTTCTCGAGCCAAGAAAGGCCTACTTTCGTGAGCTCTTTACTGCAGAGCTAACGTGAGGGAAGAGCTGTGTGGAGGGAACCTTGATGTTCTGGGCAGTGTGGGAGCCCCAGGCATACACGTGCACCCAGCGGCCATTGCCCGTGAAAACTGACTTCCCAACTAGCAATTCCCAGCCCGATGTGACTTTCAGCCAGAAGGAGGACGGGTAGGCTCTCTTCCTTGGAAGGAGTAATGGCATCCCCAGAGAGAGTGTTTTCATGCCTTCAGCGTGCAGGCAACGTGGTGCTCTTGAGAGGTCCGACCCATAGGGCTGCGAGCAGGGCCTCACTTCCCGAGCCAAGAAAGGCCTAGTTTCGCGATCTCTCTCCTGCAGAGCTAACGTGAGGGAAGAGCTGTGTGGAGGGAACCTTGATGTTCTGGGCAGTGTGGGAGCCCTAGGCATACACGTGCACCCAGCGGCCATTGCCCCTGCAAACTGACTTCCCAGGTAGCACTTCCCAGCACAATGTGACTTTCAGCTTGAAGGCGGCAAAGCAGGCGGTGTTCCTTGGAGGGAGGAAAGGCAGACCCACAGACTGTGTTTTTAGGCCTCCCTCGCACAGCAAGTGTTGGGCTCTGCAGACGCCCGAACAAGAGGACTGCAAACAGGTCCTCACTTCCCGAGCCAAGAAAGGCCTAGTTTCGTGAGCTCTTTACTGCAGAGCTAACGTGAGGGAAGAGCTGTGTGGAGGGAACCTTGATGTTCTCGGCAGTGTGGGAGCACTAAGCATACACATGCACCCTGCGGCCATTGCCCCTGAAAACAGTCTTCCCAAATAGCACTTCCAAGCGCGATGTGACTTTCAGCCACAAGGCGGCCTGGTAGGCTCTCTTCCTTGGAGGGAGGAAAGGCAGCCCCAGAGAGAGCGTTTTCATGCCTCCGGCGCGCAGACAACGTGGGGCTCTTGAGAGGCCCGACCCATAGTGCTGCCAGCAGGTCATCATTTCCCGAGTCAAGAAAGGCCTAGTCTCGGGAGCTCTCTCCTGCTGAGCAAGCGTGACGGAAGGGCTGTGAGGAGGGAGCCTTGATGTTCCCGGGCAGTGTGGGAGGCCTAGCTGTAAACGTGCAGCCAGCAGCAATGGCCCCTTAAAACTGACTTCGCAAATAGCACTTCCCAGCCCAAGGTGACTGTCAGCTTGAAGGCGGCCAAGCAGGCGGTCTTCCTTGGAGGGAGGAAAGGCAGGCCCAGAGATTGGGTTTTTAGGCCTCGCTCGCACAGCAAGTGTGGGGCTCTTCAGACGCCCATACAAGAGGCCTGCAAACAGGTCCTCACTTCCCGAGTCAAGAAAGGCCTACTTTTGCGAGCTCTCTCCTGCAGAGCTTACATGACGGAAGAGCTGTGGGGAGGGAGGCTTGATGTTCCCGGGCAGTGTGGGAAGCCTAGCTGTAAACGTGCAGCCAGCGGCGATGGCCCCTGCAAACTGACTTCCCAGGTAGCACTTCCCAGCACAATGTGACTGTCAGCTTGAAGGCGGCCGAGCAGGCTGTCTTCCTTGGAGGGAGAAAAGGCAGCCCCAAAGACTGGGTTTTTAGGCCTCTCTCGCACAGCAAGTGTGGGGCTCTGCAGACGCCAGTACAAGAAGCCTGCAAACAGGTCCTCACTTCCCCAGCCAAGAAAGGCCCACTTTCGCGAGCTCTCTCCTGCTGAGCAAACGTGACAGAAGGGCTGTGTGGAGGGAACCTTGATGTTCTGGGCAGTGTGGGAGCCCTAGGCATACACGTGCACCCAGCGGCCATTGCCCGTGAAAACTGACTTCCCAACTAGCACTTCCCAGCCCGATGTGACTTTCAGGCAGAAGGCGGCCGGGTAGGCTCTCTTCCTTGGAGGGAGGAAAGGCAGCCCCTGAGAGAGCGTTTTCATGCCCCCCGCATGCAGGCATCGTGGGGCTCTTGAGAGGCCCGACCCATAGTGCTGAGAGCAGGTCCTCATTTCCGAGTCAAGAAAGGCATAGTCTCGCGAGCTCTCTCCTGCTGAGCAAACGTGACGGAAGGGCTGTGTGGAGGGAACCTTGATGTTCTGGGCAGTGTGGGAGCCCTAGGCATACACGTGCACCCAGCGGCCATTGCCCCTGAAAACTGACTTCCCTACTAGCATTTCTCAGGCCAATGTGACTGTCAGCTTGAAGGCGGCCAAGCAGGCTGCCTTCCTTGGAGGGAGGAAAGGCAGCCCCAGAGAGAACGTTTTCATGCCTCCCGCGCGCTGGCAACATGGGGCTCTTGAGTTGCCCGACCCATAGGGATTCCAGCAGGGCCTCACTTCCCGAGCCAAGAAAGGCCTAGTCTCGCGAGCTCTCTCCTGCAGAACAAACTTGTTGGAAGAGCTGTGTCGAGGGAGCCTTGGTGTTCCCGGGAAGTGTGGGAGGCCTAGCTGTAAACATGCAGCCGGGGCCATGGCCCCTGCAAACTGACTTCCCAGGAAGCACTTCCCACCACAATGTGACTGTCAGCTTGAAGGCGGCCGAGCAGGTTGTCTTCCTTGGAGGGAGGAAAGGCAGCCCCAGAGACTGTGTTTTTATGCCTCCCTCGCACAGCAAGTGTGGGGCTCTGCCGACGCCAGTACAAGAGGCCTACAAACAGGTCCTCACTTTCCAAACCAAGAAAGGCCTAGTTTCCCGATCTCTCTCCTGGAGAGCTAACGTGACGGAAGAGCTGTGTGGAGGGAACCTTGATGTTCTGGGCAGTGTGGGAGCCCTAGGCATACACGTGCACCCAGCGTCCATTGGCCCTGAAAAATGACTTCCCAAATAGCACTTCTCAGACCAATGTGACTGTCAGCTTGAAGGCGGCCGAGCAGGATGTCTTCCTTGGAGGGTGGAATGGCAGCCCCAGAGAGAGTGTTTTCATGCCTTCAGCGCGCAGGTAACGTGGGGCTCTTGAGAGGCACGACCCGTAGGGCTGCGAGCAGGGCCTCACTTCCCGAGTCAAGAAAGGCCTAGTCTCGCGAGTTCTCTCCTGCAGAGCAAACGTGACGGAAGAGCTGTGTGGAGGGAGCCTTGATGTTCCCGGGCAGTGTGGGAGGCCTAGCTGTAAACGTGCTGCCAGCGACCATGGTCCCTGAAAACTGACTTCCCAACTAACACTTCCCAGCCCAAGGTGACTGCCAGCTTGAAGGCGGCCGAGCAGACGGTCTACCTTGGACGGAGAAAAGGCAGCCCCAGAGACTGGGTTTTTAGGCCTCGTTCGCACAGCAAGTGTGGGGCGCTGCAGACGCCAGTACAAGAGCCCTGCAAACAGGTCCTCACTTCCCGAGCCAAGAAAGGCCTAGTTTCGCGATCTCTCTCCTGCAGAGCTAACGTGAGGGAAGAGCTGTGTGGAGGGAACCTTGATGTTCTGGGCAGTGTGGGAGCCCTAGGCATACACGTGCACCCAGCGGCCATTGCCCCTGCAAACTGACTTCCCAGGTAGCACTTCCCAGCACAATGTGACTTTCAGCTTGACGGCGGCAAAGCAGGCGGTGTTCCTTGGAGGGAGGAAAGGCAGACCCACAGACTGCGTTTTCAGGCCTCCCTCGCACAGCAAGTGTTGGGCTCTGCAGACGCCCGTACAAGAGGACTGCAACCAGGTCCTCACTTCCCGAGCCAAGAAAGGCCTAGTTTCGTGAGCTCTTTACTGCAGAGCTAACGTGAGGGAAGAGCTGTGTGGAGGGAACCTTGATGTTCTGGGCAGTGTGGGAGCCCCAGGCATACACGTGCACCCAGCGGCCATTGCCCGTGAAAACTGACTTCCCAACTAGCAATTCCCAGCCCGATGTGACTTTCAGCCAGAAGGAGGACGGGTAGGCTCTCTTCCTTGGAGGGAGTAATGGCATCCCCAGAGAGAGTGTTTTCATGCCTTCAGCGTGCAGGCAACGTGGTGCTCTTGAGAGGCCCCACCCTTAGGGCTGCGAGCAGCGCCTCACTTCCCGAGTCAAGAAAGGCCTAGTCTCGCGAGCTCCCTCCTGCAGAGCACACGTGACGGAAGAGCTGTGTGGAGGGAGCCTTGATGTTCCCGGGCAGTGTGGGAGGCCTAGCTGTAAACGTGCTGCCAGCGACCATGGTCCCTGAAAACGGACTTCCCAACTAACACTTCCCAGCCCAAGGTGACTGTCAGCTTGAAGGCGGCCGAGCAGACGGTCTTCCTTGGACGGAGAAAATGCAGCCCCAGAGACTGGGTTTTTAGGCCTCGTTCGCACAGCAAGTGTGGAGCTCTGCAGAGGCCAGTACAAGAGGACTGCAAACAGGTCCTCACTTCCCGAGCCAAGAAAGGCCTACTTTTGCGAGCTCTCTCCTGCTGAGCAAACGTGACAGAAGGGCTGTTTGGAGGGAACCTTGATGTTCTGGGCAGTGTGGGAGCCCCAGGCATACACGTGCACCCAGCGGCCATTGCCCCTGAAAACTGACTTCGCTACTAGCATTTCTCAGGCCAATGTGACTGTCAGCTTGAAGGCGGCCAAGCAGGCTGCCTTCCTTGGAGGGAGGAAAGGCAGCCCCAGATATTGTGTTTGTATGCCTCCCTCGCACAGCAAGTGTGGGGCTCGGCAGACGCGAGTACAAGAGGCCTGCAAACAGGTCCTCACTTCCCGAGCCAGGAAAGGCCTACTTTCGCGAGCTCTCTCCTGCTGAGCAAACGTGACGGAAGGGCTGTGTGGAGGGAGCCTTGATGTTCCGGGGCAGTGTGGGAAGCCTAGCTGTAAACGTGCAGCCAGCGGCGATGGCCCCTGAAAACTGACTTCCCAGGTAGCAATTCCCAGCCCAGGGTGACAGTCAGATTGAAGGCGGCCGAGCAGGCTGTCATCCTTGGAGGGAGGAAAGGAAGCCCCAGAGATTGGGTTTTTACGCCTCGCTCGCACAGCAAGTGTGGGGCTCTGCAGACGCCCGTAAAAGAGGACTGCAAACAGGTCCTCACTTCCCGAGCCAAGAAAGGCCTACTTTTGCGAGCTCTCTCCTGAAGAGCTTACGTGACTGAAGAGCTGTGGGGAGGGAGGCTTGATGTTCCCGGGCAGTGTGGGAAGCCTAGCTGTAAACGTGCAGCCAGCGGCGAAGGCCCCTGCAAACTGACTTCCCAGGTAGCACTTCCCAGCACAATGTGACTGTCAGCTTGAAGGCGGCCGAGCAGGCTGTCTTCCTTGGAGGGAAAAAAGGCAGCCCCAAAGACTGGGTTTTTAGGCCTCTCTCGCACAGCAAGTGTGGGGCTCTGCAGACGCCAGTACAAGAAGCCTGCAAACATGTCCTCACTTCCCCAGCCAAGAAAGGCCCACTTTCGCGAGCTCTCTCCTGCTGAGCAAACGTGACAGAAGGGCTGTGTGGAGGGAACCTTGATGTTCTGGGCAGTGTGGGAGCCCTAGGCATACACGTGCACCCAGCGGCCATTGCCCGTGAAAACTGACTTCCCAACTAGCACTTCCCAGCCCGATGTGACTTTCAGCCAGAAGGCGGCCGGGTAGGCTCTCTTCCCTGGAGGGAGGAAAGGCAGCCCCTGAGAGAGCGTTTTCATGCCCCCCGCATGCAGGCATCGTGGGGCTCTTGAGAGGCCCAACCCGTAGTGCTGAGAGCAGGTCCTCATTTCCGAGTCAAGAAAGGCATAGTCTCGCGAGCTCTCTCCTGCTGAGCAAACGTGACGGAAGGGCTGTGTGGAGGGAACCTTGATGTTCTGGGCAGTGTGGGAGCCCTAGGCATACACGTGCACCCAGCGGCCATTGCCCCTGAAAACTGACTTCCCTACTAGCATTTCTCAGGCCAATGTGACTGTCAGCTTGAAGGCGGCCAAGCAGGCTGCCGTCCTTGGAGGGAGGAAAGGCAGCCCCAGAGAGAACGTTTTCATCCCTCCCGCGCGCTGGCAACGTGGGGCTCTTGAGTTGCCCGACCCATAGGGATTCCAGCAGGGCCTCACTTCCCGAGCCAAGAAAGGCCTAGTCTCGCGAGCTCTCTCCTGCAGAACAAACTTGTTGGAAGAGCTGTGTCGAGGGAGCCTTGGTGTTCCCGGGAAGTGTGGGAGGCCTAGCTGTAAACATGCAGCCGGGGCCATGGCCCCTGCAAACTGACTTCCCAGGTAGCACTTCCCAGCCCAATGTGACTGTCAGCTTGAAGGCGGCCGAGCAGGCTGTCTTCCTTGGAGGGAGGAAAGGCAGCCCCAGAGACTGTGTTTTTATGCCTCCCTCGCACAGCAAGTGTGGGGCTCTGCCGACGCCAGTACAAGAGGCCTACAAACAGGTCCTCACTTTCCAAACCAAGAAAGGCCTAGTTTCCCGATCTCTCTCCTGGAGAGCTAACGTGACGGAAGAGCTGTGTGGAGGGAACCTTGATGTTCTGGGCAGTGTGGGAGCCCTAGGCATACACGTGCACCCAGCGGCCATTGCCCCTGAAAACTGACTTCCCTACTAGCATTTCTCAGGCCAATGTGACTGTCAGCTTGAAGGCGGCCAAGCAGGCTGCCTTCCTTGGAGGGAGGAAAGGCAGCCCCAGAGAGAACGTTTTCATGCCTCCCGCACGCTGGCAACATGGGGCTCTTGAGTTGCCCGACCCATAGGGATTCCAGCAGGGCCTCACTTCCCGAGCCAAGAAAGGCCTAGTTTCCCGATCTCTCTCCTGGAGAGCTAACGTGACGGAAGAGCTGTGTGGAGGGAACCTTGATGTCTGGGCAGTGTGGGAGCCCTAGGCATACACGTGCACCCAGCGTCCATTGGCCCTGAAAAATGACTTCCCAAATAGCACTTCTCAGACCAATGTGACTGTCAGCTTGAAGGCGGCCGAGCAGGATGTCTTCCTTGGAGGGTGGAATGGCAGCCCCAGAGAGAGTGTTTTCATGCCTTCAGCGCGCAGGTAACGTGGGGCTCTTGAGCGGCAGACCCGTAGGGCTGCGAGCAGGGCCTCACTTCCCGAGTCAAGAAAGGCCTAGTCTCGCGAGTTCTCTCCTGCAGAGCAAACGTGACGGAAGAGCTGTGTGGAGGGAGCCTTGATGTTCCCGGGCAGTGTGGGAGGCCTAGCTGTAAACGTGCTGCCAGCGACCATGGTCCCTGAAAACGGACTTCCCAACTAACACTTCCCAGCCCAAGGTGACTGTCAGCTTGAAGGCGGCCGAGCAGACGGTCTTCCTTGGACGGAGAAAAGGCAGCCCCAGAGACTGGGTTTTTAGGCCTCGTTCGCACAGCAAGTGTGGGGCGCTGCAGACGCCAGTACAAGAGGCCTGCAGACAGGTCCTCACTTCCCGAGCCAGGAAAGGCCTAGTCTCGACAGCTCTCTCCTGCAGAGCTAACGTGACGGAAGAGCTGTTTGGGGGGAGCCTTGATGTTCCCGGGCAGTGTGGGAAGCCTAGCTGTAAACGTGCAGCCAGCGGCCATGGCCCCTGCAAACTTTCTTCCCAGGTAGCACTTCCCAGCACAATGTGACTGTCAGCTTGAAGGCGGCCGAGCAGCCTGTCTTCCTTGGAGGGAGGAAAGGCAGCCCCAAAGACTAGGTTTTTAGGCCTCGCTCGCACAGCCAGTGTGGGGCTCTGCAGACGCCCATACAAGAGGCCTGCAAACAGGTCCTCACTTCCCGAGTCAAGAAAGGCCTACTTTCGCGAGCTCTCTCCTGCTGAGCAAGCGTGACGGAAGGGCTGTGTGGAGGGAGCATTGATGTTCTGGGCAGTGTGGGAGTCCTAGGCTTACACGTGCACCAAGCGGCCATTGGCCCTGTAAACTGACTTCCGAACTAGCACTTCTCAGATCAATGTGACTGTCAGCTTGAAAGCGGCCGAGCAGGCTGTCTTACTTGGAGGGAGGAAAGGCAGCCCCAGATACTGTGTTTGTATTCCTCCCTCGCACAGCCAGTGTGGGGCTCGGCAGACGCGAGTACAAGAGGCCTGCAAACAGGTCCTCACTTCCCGAGCCAGGAAAGGCCTACTTTCGCGAGCTCTCTCCTGCTGAGCAAACGTGACGGAAGGGCTGTGTGGAGGGAGCCTTGATGTTCCCAGGAGGTGTGGGAAGCCTAGCTGTAAACGTGCAGCCAGCGGCCATGGCCCCTGCAAACTGACTTCCCAGGTAGCACTTCCCAGCACAATGTGACTGTCAGCTTGAAGGCGGCCGAGCAGCCTGTCTTCATTGGAGGGAGGAAAGGCAGCCCCAAAGACTAGGTTTTTAGGCCTCGCTCGCACAGCAGGTGTTGGGCTCTGCAGATGCCAGTACAAGAGGCCTGCAAACAGGTCCTCACTTCCCGAGCCAAGAACGGCCTAGTTTTGCGATCTCTCTCCTGCCGAGCTAACGTGAGGGAAGAGCTGTGTGGAGGGAACCTTGATGTTCTGGGCAGTGTGGGAGCCCTAGGCATACACGTGCACCCAGCGGCCATTGCCCCTGCAAACTGACTTCCCAGGTAGCACTTCCCAGCACAATGTGACTTTCAGCTTGAAGGCGGCAAAGCAGGAGGTGTTCCTTGGAGGGAGGAAAGGCAGACCCACAGACTGTTTTTAGGACTCCCTCGCACAGCAAGTGTTGGGCTCTGCAGACGCCCGAACAAGAGGACTGCAAACAGGTCCTCACTTCCCGAGCCAAGAAAGGCCTAGTTTCGTGAGCTCTTTATTGCAGAGCTAACGTGAGGGAAGAGCTGTGTGGAGGGAACCTTGATGTTCTCGGCAGTGTGGGAGCACTAAGCATACACATGCACCCTGCGGCCATTGCCCCTGAAAACAGTCTTCCCAAATAGCACTTCCAAGCGCGATGTGACTTTCAGCCACAAGGCGGCCTGGTAGGCTCTCTTCCTTGGAGGGAGGAAAGGCAGCCCCAGAGAGAGCGTTTTCATGCCTCCGGCGCGCAGGCAACGTGGGGCTCTTGAGAGGCCCGACCCATTGTGCTGCCAGCAGGTCATCATTTCCCGAGTCAAGAAAGGCCTAGTCTCGGGAGCTCTCTCCTGCTGAGCAAGCGTGACGGAAGGGCTGTGAGGAGGGAGCCTTGATGTTCCCGGGCAGTGTGGGAGGCCTAGCTGTAAACGTGCAGCCAGCAGCAATGGCCCCTTAAAACTGACTTCGCAAATAGCACTTCCCAGCCCAAGGTGACTGTCAGCTTGAAGGCGGCCAAGCAGGCGGTCTTCCTTGGAGGGAGGAAAGGCAGGCCCAGAGATTGGGTTTTTAGGCCTCGCTCGCACAGCAAGTGTGGGGCTCTGCAGACGCCCATACAAGAGGCCTGCAAACAGGTCCTCACTTCCCGAGTCAAGAAAGGCCTACTTTCGCGAGCTCTCTCCTGCTGAGCAAGCGTGACGGAAGGGCTGTGTGGAGGGAGCGTTGATGTTCTGGGCAGTGTGGGAGTCCTAGGCTTACACGTGCACCAAGCGGCCATTGGCCCTGTAAACTGACTTCCGAACTAACACTTCTCAGATCAATGTGACTGTCAGCTTAAAAGCGGCCGAGCAGGCTGTCTTACTTGGAGGGAGGAAAGGCAGCCCCAGATACTGTGTTTGTATGCCTCCCTCGCACAGCCAGTGTGGGGCTCGGCAGACGCGAGTACAAGAGGCCTGCAAACAGGTCCTCACTTCCCGAGCCAGGAAAGGCCTACTTTCGCGAGCTCTCTCCTGCTGAGCAAACGTGACGGAAGGGCTGTGTGGAGGGAGCCTTGATGTTCCCAGGCAGTGTGGGAAGCCTAGCTGTAAACATGCAGCCAGCGGCCATGGCCCCTGCAAACTGACTTCCCAGGTAGCACTTCCCAGCACAATGTGACTGTCAGCTTGAAGGCGGCCGAGCAGCCTGTCTTCATTGGAGGGAGGAAAGGCAGCCCCTGAGAGAGCGTTTTCATGCCCCCCGCATGCAGGCATCGTGGGGCTCTTGAGAGGCCCGACCCATAGTGCTGAGAGCAGGTCCTCATTTCCGAGTCAAGAAAGGCATAGTCTCGCGAGCTCTCTCCTGCTGAGCAAACGTGACGGAAGGGCTGTGTGGAGGGAACCTTGATGTTCTGGGCAGTGTGGGAGCCCTAGGCATACACGTGCACCGAGCGGCCATTGCCCCTGAAAACTGACTTCCCTACTAGCATTTCTCAGGCCAATGTGACTGTCAGCTTGAAGGCGGCCAAGCAGGCTGCCTTCCTTGGAGGGAGGAAAGGCAGCCCCAGAGAGAACGTTTTCATGCCTCCCGCGCGCTGGCAACATGGGGCTCTTGAGTTGCCCGACCCATAGGGATTCCAGCAGGGCCTCACTTCCCGAGCCAAGAAAGGCCTAGTCTCGCGAGCTCTCTCCTGCAGAACAAACTTGTTGGAAGAGCTGTGTCGAGGGAGCCTTGGTGTTCCCGGGAAGTGTGGGAGGCCTAGCTGTAAACATGCAGCCGGGGCCATGGCCCCTGCAAACTGACTTCCCAGGAAGCACTTCCCACCACAATGTGACTGTCAGCTTGAAGGCGGCCGAGCAGGTTGTCTTCCTTGGAGGGAGGAAAGGCAGCCCCAGAGACTGTGTTTTTATGCCTCCCTCGCACAGCAAGTGTGGGGCTCTGCCGACGCCAGTACAAGAGGCCTACAAACAGGTCCTCACTTTCCAAACCAAGAAAGGCCTAGTTTCCCGATCTCTCTCCTGGAGAGCTAACGTGACGGAAGAGCTGTGTGGAGGGAACCTTGATGTTCTGGGCAGTGTGGGAGCCCTAGGCATACACGTGCACCCAGCGTCCATTGGCCCTGAAAAATGACTTCCCAAATAGCACTTCTCAGACCAATGTGACTGTCAGCTTGAAGGCGGCCGAGCAGGATGTCTTCCTTGGAGGGTGGAATGGCAGCCCCAGAGAGAGTGTTTTCATGCCTTCAGCGCGCAGGTAACGTGGGGCTCTTGAGAGGCACGACCCGTAGGGCTGCGAGCAGGGCCTCACTTCCCGAGTCAAGAAAGGCCTAGTCTCGCGAGTTCTCTCCTGCAGAGCAAACGTGACGGAAGAGCTGTGTGGAGGGAGCCTTGATGTTCCCGGGCAGTGTGGGAGGCCTAGCTGTAAACGTGCTGCCAGCGACCATGGTCCCTGAAAACTGACTTCCCAACTAACACTTCCCAGCCCAAGGTGACTGTCAGCTTGAAGGCGGCCGAGCAGACGGTCTTCCTTGGACGGAGAAAAGGCAGCCCCAGAGACTGGGTTTTTAGGCCTCGTTCGCACAGCAAGGGTGGGGCGCTGCAGACGCCAGTACAAGAGGCCTGCACACAGGTCCTCACTTCCCGAGCCAAGAAAGGCCTAGTTTCGCGATCTCTCTCCTGCAGAGCTAACGTGAGGGAAGAGCTGTGTGGAGGGAACCTTGATGTTCTGGGCAGTGTGGGAGCCCTAGGCATACACGTGCACCCAGCGGCCATTGCACCTGCAAACTGTCTTCCCAGGTAGCACTTCCCAGCACAATGTGACTTTCAGCTTGAAGGCGGCAAAGCAGGCGGTGTTCCTTGGAGGGAGGAAAGGCAGACCCACAGACTGTGTTTTTAGGCCTCCCTCGCACAGCAAGTGTTGGGCTCTGCAGACGCCCGTACAAGAGGACTGCAACCAGGTCCTCACTTCTCGAGCCAAGAAAGGCCTACTTTCGTGAGCTCTTTACTGCAGAGCTAACGTGAGGGAAGAGCTGTGTGGAGGGAACCTTGATGTTCTGGGCAGTGTGGGAGCCCCAGGCATACACGTGCACCCAGCGGCCATTGCCCGTGAAAACTGACTTCCCAACTAGCAATTCCCAGCCCGATGTGACTTTCAGCCAGAAGGAGGACGGGTAGGCTCTCTTCCTTGGAAGGAGTAATGGCATCCCCAGAGAGAGTGTTTTCATGCCTTCAGCGTGCAGGCAACGTGGTGCTCTTGAGAGGCCCGACCCATAGGGCTGCGAGCAGGGCCTCACTTCCCGAGCCAAGAAAGGCCTAGTTTCGCGATCTCTCTCCTGCAGAGCTAACGTGAGGGAAGAGCTGTGTGGAGGGAACCTTGATGTTCTGGGCAGTGTGGGAGCCCTAGGCATACACGTGCACCCAGCGGCCATTGCCCCTGCAAACTGACTTCCCAGGTAGCACTTCCCAGCACAATGTGACTTTCAGCTTGAAGGCGGCAAAGCAGGCGGTGTTCCTTGGAGGGAGGAAAGGCAGACCCACAGACTGTGTTTTTAGGCCTCCCTCGCACAGCAAGTGTTGGGCTCTGCAGACGCCCGAACAAGAGGACTGCAAACAGGTCCTCACTTCCCGAGCCAAGAAAGGCCTAGTTTCGTGAGCTCTTTACTGCAGAGCTAACGTGAGGGAAGAGCTGTGTGGAGGGAACCTTGATGTTCTCGGCAGTGTGGGAGCACTAAGCATACACATGCACCCTGCGGCCATTGCCCCTGAAAACAGTCTTCCCAAATAGCACTTCCAAGCGCGATGTGACTTTCAGCCACAAGGCGGCCTGGTAGGCTCTCTTCCTTGGAGGGAGGAAAGGCAGCCCCAGAGAGAGCGTTTTCATGCCTCCGGCGCGCAGACAACGTGGGGCTCTTGAGAGGCCCGACCCATAGTGCTGCCAGCAGGTCATCATTTCCCGAGTCAAGAAAGGCCTAGTCTCGGGAGCTCTCTCCTGCTGAGCAAGCGTGACGGAAGGGCTGTGAGGAGGGAGCCTTGATGTTCCCGGGCAGTGTGGGAGGCCTAGCTGTAAACGTGCAGCCAGCAGCAATGGCCCCTTAAAACTGACTTCGCAAATAGCACTTCCCAGCCCAAGGTGACTGTCAGCTTGAAGGCGGCCAAGCAGGCGGTCTTCCTTGGAGGGAGGAAAGGCAGGCCCAGAGATTGGGTTTTTAGGCCTCGCTCGCACAGCAAGTGTGGGGCTCTTCAGACGCCCATACAAGAGGCCTGCAAACAGGTCCTCACTTCCCGAGTCAAGAAAGGCCTACTTTCGCGAGCTCTCTCCTGCTGAGCAAGCGCGACGGAAGGGCTGTGTGGAGGGAGCGTTGATGTTCTGGGCAGTGTGGGAGTCCTAGGCTTACACGTGCACCAAGCGGCCATTGGCCCTGTAAACTGACTTCCGAACTAGCACTTCTCAGATCAATGTGACTGTCAGCTTGAAAGCGGCCGAGCAGGCTGTCTTACTTGGAGGGAGGAAAGGCAGCCCCAGATACTGTGTTTGTATGCCTCCCTCGCACAGCCAGTGTGGGGCTCGGCAGACGCGAGTACAAGAGGCCTGCAAACAGGTCCTCACTTCCCGAGCCAGGAAAGGCCTACTTTCGCGAGCTCTCTCCTGCTGAGCAAACGTGACGGAAGGGCTGTGTGGAGGGAGCCTTGATGTTCCCAGGCAGTGTGGGAAGCCTAGCTGTAAACGTGCAGCCAGCGGCCATGGCCCCTGCAAACTTTCTTCCCAGGTAGCACTTCCCAGCACTATGTGACTGTCAGCTTGAAGGCGGCCGAGCAACCTGTCTTCCTTGGAGGGAGGAAAGGCAGCCCCAAAGACTAGGTTTTTAGGCCTCGCTCGCACAGCAGGTGTTGGGCTCTGCAGATGCCAGTACAAGAGGCCTGCAAACAGGTCCTCACTTCCCGAGCCAAGAAAGGCCTAGTTTCGCGATCTCGCTCCTGCAGAGCTAACGTGAGGGAAGAGCTGTGTGGAGGGAACCTTGATGTTCTGGGCAGTGTGGGAGCCCTAGGCATACACGTGCACCCAGCGGCCATTGCCCCTGCAAACTGACTTCCCAGGTAGCACTTCCCAGCACAATGTGACTTTCAGCTTGAAGGCGGCAAAGCAGGCGGTGTTCCTTGGAGGGAGGAAAGGCAGACCCACAGACTGTGTTTTTAGGCCTCCCTCGCACAGCAAGTGTTGGGCTCTGCAGACGCCCGAACAAGAGGACTGCAAACAGGTCCTCACTTCCCGAGCCAAGAAAGGCCTAGTTTCGTGAGCTCTTTACTGCAGAGCTAACGTGAGGGAAGAGCTGTGTGGAGGGAACCTTGATGTTCTCGGCAGTGTGGGAGCACTAAGCATACACATGCACCCTGCGGCCATTGCCCCTGAAAACAGTCTTCCCAAATAGCACTTCCAAGCGCGATGTGACTTTCAGCCACAAGGCGGCCTGGTAGGCTCTCTTCCTTGGAGGGAGGAAAGGCAGCCCCAGAGAGAGCGTTTTCATGCCTCCGGCGCGCAGGCAACGTGGGGCTCTTGAGAGGCCCGACCCATTGTGCTGCCAGCAGGTCATCATTTCCCGAGTCAAGAAAGGCCTAGTCTCGGGAGCTCTCTCCTGCTGAGCAAGCGTGACGGAAGGGCTGTGAGGAGGGAGCCTTGATGTTCCCGGGCAGTGTGGGAGGCCTAGCTGTAAACGTGCAGCCAGCAGCAATGGCCCCTTAAAACTGACTTCGCAAATAGCACTTCCCAGCCCAAGGTGACTGTCAGCTTGAAGGCGGCCAAGCAGGCGGTCTTCCTTGGAGGGAGGAAAGGCAGGCCCAGAGATTGGGTTTTTAGGCCTCGCTCGCACAGCAAGTGTGGGGCTCTGCAGACGCCCATACAAGAGGCCTGCAAACAGGTCCTCACTTCCCGAGTCAAGAAAGGCCTACTTTCGCGAGCTCTCTCCTGCTGAGCAAGCGTGACGGAAGGGCTGTGTGGAGGGAGCGTTGATGTTCTGGGCAGTGTGGGAGTCCTAGGCTTACACGTGCACCAAGCGGCCATTGGCCCTGTAAACTGACTTCCGAACTAACACTTCTCAGATCAATGTGACTGTCAGCTTAAAAGCGGCCGAGCAGGCTGTCTTACTTGGAGGGAGGAAAGGCAGCCCCAGATACTGTGTTTGTATGCCTCCCTCGCACAGACAGTGTGGGGCTCGGCAGACGCGAGTACAAGAGGCCTGCAAACAGGTCCTCACTTCCCGAGCCAGGAAAGGCCTACTTTCGCGAGCTCTCTCCTGCTGAGCAAACGTGACGGAAGGGCTGTGTGGAGGGAGCCTTGATGTTCCCAGGCAGTGTGGGAAGCCTAGCTGTAAACATGCAGCCAGCGGCCATGGCCCCTGCAAACTGACTTCCCAGGTAGCACTTCCCAGCACAATGTGACTGTCAGCTTGAAGGCGGCCGAGCAGCCTGTCTTCATTGGAGGGAGGAAAGGCAGCCCCTGAGAGAGCGTTTTCATGCCCCCCGCATGCAGGCATCGTGGGGCTCTTGAGAGGCCCGACCCATAGTGCTGAGAGCAGGTCCTCATTTCCGAGTCAAGAAAGGCATAGTCTCGCGAGCTCTCTCCTGCTGAGCAAACGTGACGGAAGGGCTGTGTGGAGGGAACCTTGATGTTCTGGGCAGTGTGGGAGCCCTAGGCATACACGTGCACCGAGCGGCCATTGCCCCTGAAAACTGACTTCCCTACTAGCATTTCTCAGGCCAATGTGACTGTCAGCTTGAAGGCGGCCAAGCAGGCTGCCTTCCTTGGAGGGAGGAAAGGCAGCCCCAGAGAGAACGTTTTCATGCCTCCCGCGCGCTGGCAACATGGGGCTCTTGAGTTGCCCGACCCATAGGGATTCCAGCAGGGCCTCACTTCCCGAGCCAAGAAAGGCCTAGTCTCGCGAGCTCTCTCCTGCAGAACAAACTTGTTGGAAGAGCTGTGTCGAGGGAGCCTTGGTGTTCCCGGGAAGTGTGGGAGGCCTAGCTGTAAACATGCAGCCGGGGCCATGGCCCCTGCAAACTGACTTCCCAGGAAGCACTTCCCACCACAATGTGACTGTCAGCTTGAAGGCGGCCGAGCAGGTTGTCTTCCTTGGAGGGAGGAAAGGCAGCCCCAGAGACTGTGTTTTTATGCCTCCCTCGCACAGCAAGTGTGGGGCTCTGCCGACGCCAGTACAAGAGGCCTACAAACAGGTCCTCACTTTCCAAACCAAGAAAGGCCTAGTTTCCCGATCTCTCTCCTGGAGAGCTAACGTGACGGAAGAGCTGTGTGGAGGGAACCTTGATGTTCTGGGCAGTGTGGGAGCCCTAGGCATACACGTGCACCCAGCGTCCATTGGCCCTGAAAAATGACTTCCCAAATAGCACTTCTCAGACCAATGTGACTGTCAGCTTGAAGGCGGCCGAGCAGGATGTCTTCCTTGGAGGGTGGAATGGCAGCCCCAGAGAGAGTGTTTTCATGCCTTCAGCGCGCAGGTAACGTGGGGCTCTTGAGAGGCACGACCCGTAGGGCTGCGAGCAGGGCCTCACTTCCCGAGTCAAGAAAGGCCTAGTCTCGCGAGTTCTCTCCTGCAGAGCAAACGTGACGGAAGAGCTGTGTGGAGGGAGCCTTGATGTTCCCGGGCAGTGTGGGAGGCCTAGCTGTAAACGTGCTGCCAGCGACCATGGTCCCTGAAAACTGACTTCCCAACTAACACTTCCCAGCCCAAGGTGACTGTCAGCTTGAAGGCGGCCGAGCAGACGGTCTTCCTTGGACGGAGAAAAGGCAGCCCCAGAGACTGGGTTTTTAGGCCTCGTTCGCACAGCAAGGGTGGGGCGCTGCAGACGCCAGTACAAGAGGCCTGCACACAGGTCCTCACTTCCCGAGCCAAGAAAGGCCTAGTTTCGCGATCTCTCTCCTGCAGAGCTAACGTGAGGGAAGAGCTGTGTGGAGGGAACCTTGATGTTCTGGGCAGTGTGGGAGCCCTAGGCATACACGTGCACCCAGCGGCCATTGCACCTGCAAACTGTCTTCCCAGGTAGCACTTCCCAGCACAATGTGACTTTCAGCTTGAAGGCGGCAAAGCAGGCGGTGTTCCTTGGAGGGAGGAAAGGCAGACCCACAGACTGTGTTTTTAGGCCTCCCTCGCACAGCAAGGGTTGGGCTCTGCAGACGCCCGTACAAGAGGACTGCAACCAGGTCCTCACTTCTCGAGCCAAGAAAGGCCTACTTTCGTGAGCTCTTTACTGCAGAGCTAACGTGAGGGAAGAGCTGTGTGGAGGGAACCTTGATGTTCTGGGCAGTGTGGGAGCCCCAGGCATACACGTGCACCCAGCGGCCATTGCCCGTGAAAACTGACTTCCCAACTAGCAATTCCCAGCCCGATGTGACTTTCAGCCAGAAGGAGGACGGGTAGGCTCTCTTCCTTGGAAGGAGTAATGGCATCCCCAGAGAGAGTGTTTTCATGCCTTCAGCGTGCAGGCAACGTGGTGCTCTTGAGAGGCCCGACCCATAGGGCTGCGAGCAGGGCCTCACTTCCCGAGCCAAGAAAGGCCTAGTTTCGCGATCTCTCTCCTGCAGAGCTAACGTGAGGGAAGAGCTGTGTGGAGGGAACCTTGATGTTCTGGGCAGTGTGGGAGCCCTAGGCATACACGTGCACCCAGCGGCCATTGCCCCTGCAAACTGACTTCCCAGGTAGCACTTCCCAGCACAATGTGACTTTCAGCTTGAAGGCGGCAAAGCAGGCGGTGTTCCTTGGAGGGAGGAAAGGCAGACCCACAGACTGTGTTTTTAGGCCTCCCTCGCACAGCAAGTGTTGGGCTCTGCAGACGCCCGAACAAGAGGACTGCAAACAGGTCCTCACTTCCCGAGCCAAGAAAGGCCTAGTTTCGTGAGCTCTTTACTGCAGAGCTAACGTGAGGGAAGAGCTGTGTGGAGGGAACCTTGATGTTCTCGGCAGTGTGGGAGCACTAAGCATACACATGCACCCTGCGGCCATTGCCCCTGAAAACAGTCTTCCCAAATAGCACTTCCAAGCGCGATGTGACTTTCAGCCACAAGGCGGCCTGGTAGGCTCTCTTCCTTGGAGGGAGGAAAGGCAGCCCCAGAGAGAGCGTTTTCATGCCTCCGGCGCGCAGACAACGTGGGGCTCTTGAGAGGTCCGACCCATAGTGCTGCCAGCAGGTCATCATTTCCCGAGTCAAGAAAGGCCTAGTCTCGGGAGCTCTCTCCTGCTGAGCAAGCGTGACGGAAGGGCTGTGAGGAGGGAGCCTTGATGTTCCCGGGCAGTGTGGGAGGCCTAGCTGTAAACGTGCAGCCAGCAGCAATGGCCCCTTAAAACTGACTTCGCAAATAGCACTTCCCAGCCCAAGGTGACTGTCAGCTTGAAGGCGGCCAAGCAGGCGGTCTTCCTTGGAGGGAGGAAAGGCAGGCCCAGAGATTGGGTTTTTAGGCCTCGCTCGCACAGCAAGTGTGGGGCTCTTCAGACGCCCATACAAGAGGCCTGCAAACAGGTCCTCACTTCCCGAGTCAAGAAAGGCCTACTTTTGCGAGCTCTCTCCTGCAGAGCTTACATGACGGAAGAGCTGTGGGGAGGGAGGCTTGATGTTCCCGGGCAGTGTGGGAAGCCTAGCTGTAAACGTGCAGCCAGCGGCGATGGCCCCTGCAAACTGACTTCCCAGGTAGCACTTCCCAGCACAATGTGACTGTCAGCTTGAAGGCGGCCGAGCAGGCTGTCTTCCTTGGAGGGAGAAAAGGCAGCCCCAAAGACTGGGTTTTTAGGCCTCTCTCGCACAGCAAGTGTGGGGCTCTGCAGACGCCAGTACAAGAAGCCTGCAAACAGGTCCTCACTTCCCCAGCCAAGAAAGGCCCACTTTCGCGAGCTCTCTCCTGCTGAGCAAACGTGACAGAAGGGCTGTGTGGAGGGAACCTTGATGTTCTGGGCAGTGTGGGAGCCCTAGGCATACACGTGCACCCAGCGGCCATTGCCCGTGAAAACTGACTTCCCAACTAGCACTTCCCAGCCCGATGTGACTTTCAGGCAGAAGGCGGCCGGGTAGGCTCTCTTCCTTGGAGGGAGGAAAGGCAGCCCCTGAGAGAGCGTTTTCATGCCCCCCGCATGCAGGCATCGTGGGGCTCTTGAGAGGCCCGACCCATAGTGCTGAGAGCAGGTCCTCATTTCCGAGTCAAGAAAGGCATAGTCTCGCGAGCTCTCTCCTGCTGAGCAAACGTGACGGAAGGGCTGTGTGGAGGGAACCTTGATGTTCTGGGCAGTGTGGGAGCCCTAGGCATACACGTGCACCCAGCGGCCATTGCCCCTGAAAACTGACTTCCCTACTAGCATTTCTCAGGCCAATGTGACTGTCAGCTTGAAGGCGGCCAAGCAGGCTGCCTTCCTTGGAGGGAGGAAAGGCAGCCCCAGAGAGAACGTTTTCATGCCTCCCGCGCGCTGGCAACATGGGGCTCTTGAGTTGCCCGACCCATAGGGATTCCAGCAGGGCCTCACTTCCCGAGCCAAGAAAGGCCTAGTCTCGCGAGCTCTCTCCTGCAGAACAAACTTGTTGGAAGAGCTGTGTCGAGGGAGCCTTGGTGTTCCCGGGAAGTGTGGGAGGCCTAGCTGTAAACATGCAGCCGGGGCCATGGCCCCTGCAAACTGACTTCCCAGGAAGCACTTCCCACCACAATGTGACTGTCAGCTTGAAGGCGGCCGAGCAGGTTGTCTTCCTTGGAGGGAGGAAAGGCAGCCCCAGAGACTGTGTTTTTATGCCTCCCTCGCACAGCAAGTGTGGGGCTCTGCCGACGCCAGTACAAGAGGCCTACAAACAGGTCCTCACTTTCCAAACCAAGAAAGGCCTAGTTTCCCGATCTCTCTCCTGGAGAGCTAACGTGACGGAAGAGCTGTGTGGAGGGAACCTTGATGTTCTGGGCAGTGTGGGAGCCCTAGGCATACACGTGCACCCAGCGTCCATTGGCCCTGAAAAATGACTTCCCAAATAGCACTTCTCAGACCAATGTGACTGTCAGCTTGAAGGCGGCCGAGCAGGATGTCTTCCTTGGAGGGTGGAATGGCAGCCCCAGAGAGAGTGTTTTCATGCCTTCAGCGCGCAGGTAACGTGGGGCTCTTGAGAGGCACGACCCGTAGGGCTGCGAGCAGGGCCTCACTTCCCGAGTCAAGAAAGGCCTAGTCTCGCGAGTTCTCTCCTGCAGAGCAAACGTGACGGAAGAGCTGTGTGGAGGGAGCCTTGATGTTCCCGGGCAGTGTGGGAGGCCTAGCTGTAAACGTGCTGCCAGCGACCATGGTCCCTGAAAACTGACTTCCCAACTAACACTTCCCAGCCCAAGGTGACTGCCAGCTTGAAGGCGGCCGAGCAGACGGTCTACCTTGGACGGAGAAAAGGCAGCCCCAGAGACTGGGTTTTTAGGCCTCGTTCGCACAGCAAGTGTGGGGCGCTGCAGACGCCAGTACAAGAGCCCTGCAAACAGGTCCTCACTTCCCGAGCCAAGAAAGGCCTAGTTTCGCGATCTCTCTCCTGCAGAGCTAACGTGAGGGAAGAGCTGTGTGGAGGGAACCTTGATGTTCTGGGCAGTGTGGGAGCCCTAGGCATACACGTGCACCCAGCGGCCATTGCCCCTGCAAACTGACTTCCCAGGTAGCACTTCCCAGCACAATGTGACTTTCAGCTTGACGGCGGCAAAGCAGGCGGTGTTCCTTGGAGGGAGGAAAGGCAGACCCACAGACTGCGTTTTCAGGCCTCCCTCGCACAGCAAGTGTTGGGCTCTGCAGACGCCCGTACAAGAGGACTGCAACCAGGTCCTCACTTCCCGAGCCAAGAAAGGCCTAGTTTCGTGAGCTCTTTACTGCAGAGCTAACGTGAGGGAAGAGCTGTGTGGAGGGAACCTTGATGTTCTGGGCAGTGTGGGAGCCCCAGGCATACACGTGCACCCAGCGGCCATTGCCCGTGAAAACTGACTTCCCAACTAGCAATTCCCAGCCCGATGTGACTTTCAGCCAGAAGGAGGACGGGTAGGCTCTCTTCCTTGGAGGGAGTAATGGCATCCCCAGAGAGAGTGTTTTCATGCCTTCAGCGTGCAGGCAACGTGGTGCTCTTGAGAGGCCCCACCCTTAGGGCTGCGAGCAGCGCCTCACTTCCCGAGTCAAGAAAGGCCTAGTCTCGCGAGCTCCCTCCTGCAGAGCACACGTGACGGAAGAGCTGTGTGGAGGGAGCCTTGATGTTCCCGGACAGTGTGGGAGGCCTAGCTGTAAACGTGCTGCCAGCGACCATGGTCCCTGAAAACGGACTTCCCAACTAACACTTCCCAGCCCAAGGTGACTGTCAGCTTGAAGGCGGCCGAGCAGACGGTCTTCCTTGGACGGAGAAAATGCAGCCCCAGAGACTGGGTTTTTAGGCCTCGTTCGCACAGCAAGTGTGGAGCTCTGCAGAGGCCAGTACAAGAGGACTGCAAACAGGTCCTCACTTCCCGAGCCAAGAAAGGCCTACTTTTGCGAGCTCTCTCCTGCTGAGCAAACGTGACAGAAGGGCTGTTTGGAGGGAACCTTGATGTTCTGGGCAGTGTGGGAGCCCCAGGCATACACGTGCACCCAGCGGCCATTGCCCCTGAAAACTGACTTCGCTACTAGCATTTCTCAGGCCAATGTGACTGTCAGCTTGAAGGCGGCCAAGCAGGCTGCCTTCCTTGGAGGGAGGAAAGGCAGCCCCAGATATTGTGTTTGTATGCCTCCCTCGCACAGCAAGTGTGGGGCTCGGCAGACGCGAGTACAAGAGGCCTGCAAACAGGTCCTCACTTCCCGAGCCAGGAAAGGCCTACTTTCGCGAGCTCTCTCCTGCTGAGCAAACGTGACGGAAGGGCTGTGTGGAGGGAGCCTTGATGTTCCGGGGCAGTGTGGGAAGCCTAGCTGTAAACGTGCAGCCAGCGGCGATGGCCCCTGAAAACTGACTTCCCAGGTAGCAATTCCCAGCCCAGGGTGACAGTCAGATTGAAGGCGGCCGAGCAGGCTGTCATCCTTGGAGGGAGGAAAGGAAGCCCCAGAGATTGGGTTTTTACGCCTCGCTCGCACAGCAAGTGTGGGGCTCTGCAGACGCCCGTAAAAGAGGACTGCAAACAGGTCCTCACTTCCCGAGCCAAGAAAGGCCTACTTTTGCGAGCTCTCTCCTGAAGAGCTTACGTGACTGAAGAGCTGTGGGGAGGGAGGCTTGATGTTCCCGGGCAGTGTGGGAAGCCTAGCTGTAAACGTGCAGCCAGCGGCGAAGGCCCCTGCAAACTGACTTCCCAGGTAGCACTTCCCAGCACAATGTGACTGTCAGCTTGAAGGCGGCCGAGCAGGCTGTCTTCCTTGGAGGGAAAAAAGGCAGCCCCAAAGACTGGGTTTTTAGGCCTCTCTCGCACAGCAAGTGTGGGGCTCTGCAGACGCCAGTACAAGAAGCCTGCAAACATGTCCTCACTTCCCCAGCCAAGAAAGGCCCACTTTCGCGAGCTCTCTCCTGCTGAGCAAACGTGACAGAAGGGCTGTGTGGAGGGAACCTTGATGTTCTGGGCAGTGTGGGAGCCCTAGGCATACACGTGCACCCAGCGGCCATTGCCCGTGAAAACTGACTTCCCAACTAGCACTTCCCAGCCCGATGTGACTTTCAGCCAGAAGGCGGCCGGGTAGGCTCTCTTCCCTGGAGGGAGGAAAGGCAGCCCCTGAGAGAGCGTTTTCATGCCCCCCGCATGCAGGCATCGTGGGGCTCTTGAGAGGCCCAACCCGTAGTGCTGAGAGCAGGTCCTCATTTCCGAGTCAAGAAAGGCATAGTCTCGCGAGCTCTCTCCTGCTGAGCAAACGTGACGGAAGGGCTGTGTGGAGGGAACCTTGATGTTCTGGGCAGTGTGGGAGCCCTAGGCATACACGTGCACCCAGCGGCCATTGCCCCTGAAAACTGACTTCCCTACTAGCATTTCTCAGGCCAATGTGACTGTCAGCTTGAAGGCGGCCAAGCAGGCTGCCTTCCTTGGAGGGAGGAAAGGCAGCCCCAGAGAGAACGTTTTCATCCCTCCCGCGCGCTGGCAACGTGGGGCTCTTGAGTTGCCCGACCCATAGGGATTCCAGCAGGGCCTCACTTCCCGAGCCAAGAAAGGCCTAGTCTCGCGAGCTCTCTCCTGCAGAACAAACTTGTTGGAAGAGCTGTGTCGAGGGAGCCTTGGTGTTCCCGGGAAGTGTGGGAGGCCTAGCTGTAAACATGCAGCCGGGGCCATGGCCCCTGCAAACTGACTTCCCAGGTAGCACTTCCCAGCCCAATGTGACTGTCAGCTTGAAGGCGGCCGAGCAGGCTGTCTTCCTTGGAGGGAGGAAAGGCAGCCCCAGAGACTGTGTTTTTATGCCTCCCTCGCACAGCAAGTGTGGGGCTCTGCCGACGCCAGTACAAGAGGCCTACAAACAGGTCCTCACTTTCCAAACCAAGAAAGGCCTAGTTTCCCGATCTCTCTCCTGGAGAGCTAACGTGACGGAAGAGCTGTGTGGAGGGAACCTTGATGTTCTGGGCAGTGTGGGAGCCCTAGGCATACACGTGCACCCAGCGGCCATTGCCCCTGAAAACTGACTTCCCTACTAGCATTTCTCAGGCCAATGTGACTGTCAGCTTGAAGGCGGCCAAGCAGGCTGCCTTCCTTGGAGGGAGGAAAGGCAGCCCCAGAGAGAACGTTTTCATGCCTCCCGCACGCTGGCAACATGGGGCTCTTGAGTTGCCCGACCCATAGGGATTCCAGCAGGGCCTCACTTCCCGAGCCAAGAAAGGCCTAGTTTCCCGATCTCTCTCCTGGAGAGCTAACGTGACGGAAGAGCTGTGTGGAGGGAACCTTGATGTCTGGGCAGTGTGGGAGCCCTAGGCATACACGTGCACCCAGCGTCCATTGGCCCTGAAAAATGACTTCCCAAATAGCACTTCTCAGACCAATGTGACTGTCAGCTTGAAGGCGGCCGAGCAGGATGTCTTCCTTGGAGGGTGGAATGGCAGCCCCAGAGAGAGTGTTTTCATGCCTTCAGCGCGCAGGTAACGTGGGGCTCTTGAGCGGCAGACCCGTAGGGCTGCGAGCAGGGCCTCACTTCCCGAGTCAAGAAAGGCCTAGTCTCGCGAGTTCTCTCCTGCAGAGCAAACGTGACGGAAGAGCTGTGTGGAGGGAGCCTTGATGTTCCCGGGCAGTGTGGGAGGCCTAGCTGTAAACGTGCTGCCAGCGACCATGGTCCCTGAAAACGGACTTCCCAACTAACACTTCCCAGCCCAAGGTGACTGTCAGCTTGAAGGCGGCCGAGCAGACGGTCTTCCTTGGACGGAGAAAAGGCAGCCCCAGAGACTGGGTTTTTAGGCCTCGTTCGCACAGCAAGTGTGGGGCGCTGCAGACGCCAGTACAAGAGGCCTGCAGACAGGTCCTCACTTCCCGAGCCAGGAAAGGCCTAGTCTCGAGAGCTCTCTCCTGCAGAGCTAACGTGACGGAAGAGCTGTTTGGGGGGAGCCTTGATGTTCCCGGGCAGTGTGGGAAGCCTAGCTGTAAACGTGCAGCCAGCGGCCATGGCCCCTGCAAACTTTCTTCCCAGGTAGCACTTCCCAGCACAATGTGACTGTCAGCTTGAAGGCGGCCGAGCAGCCTGTCTTCCTTGGAGGGAGGAAAGGCAGCCCCAAAGACTAGGTTTTTAGGCCTCGCTCGCACAGCCAGTGTGGGGCTCTGCAGACGCCCATACAAGAGGCCTGCAAACAGGTCCTCACTTCCCGAGTCAAGAAAGGCCTACTTTCGCGAGCTCTCTCCTGCTGAGCAAGCGTGACGGAAGGGCTGTGTGGAGGGAGCGTTGATGTTCTGGGCAGTGTGGGAGTCCTAGGCTTACACGTGCACCAAGCGGCCATTGGCCCTGTAAACTGACTTCCGAACTAGCACTTCTCAGATCAATGTGACTGTCAGCTTGAAAGCGGCCGAGCAGGCTGTCTTACTTGGAGGGAGGAAAGGCAGCCCCAGATACTGTGTTTGTATTCCTCCCTCGCACAGCCAGTGTGGGGCTCGGCAGACGCGAGTACAAGAGGCCTGCAAACAGGTCCTCACTTCCCGAGCCAGGAAAGGCCTACTTTCGCGAGCTCTCTCCTGCTGAGCAAACGTGACGGAAGGGCTGTGTGGAGGGAGCCTTGATGTTCCCAGGAGGTGTGGGAAGCCTAGCTGTAAACGTGCAGCCAGCGGCCATGGCCCCTGCAAACTGACTTCCCAGGTAGCACTTCCCAGCACAATGTGACTGTCAGCTTGAAGGCGGCCGAGCAGCCTGTCTTCATTGGAGGGAGGAAAGGCAGCCCCAAAGACTAGGTTTTTAGGCCTCGCTCGCACAGCAGGTGTTGGGCTCTGCAGATGCCAGTACAAGAGGCCTGCAAACAGGTCCTCACTTCCCGAGCCAAGAACGGCCTAGTTTTGCGATCTCTCTCCTGCCGAGCTAACGTGAGGGAAGAGCTGTGTGGAGGGAACCTTGATGTTCTGGGCAGTGTGGGAGCCCTAGGCATACACGTGCACCCAGCGGCCATTGCCCCTGCAAACTGACTTCCCAGGTAGCACTTCCCAGCACAATGTGACTTTCAGCTTGAAGGCGGCAAAGCAGGAGGTGTTCCTTGGAGGGAGGAAAGGCAGACCCACAGACTGTTTTTAGGACTCCCTCGCACAGCAAGTGTTGGGCTCTGCAGACGCCCGAACAAGAGGACTGCAAACAGGTCCTCACTTCCCGAGCCAAGAAAGGCCTAGTTTCGTGAGCTCTTTATTGCAGAGCTAACGTGAGGGAAGAGCTGTGTGGAGGGAACCTTGATGTTCTCGGCAGTGTGGGAGCACTAAGCATACACATGCACCCTGCGGCCATTGCCCCTGAAAACAGTCTTCCCAAATAGCACTTCCAAGCGCGATGTGACTTTCAGCCACAAGGCGGCCTGGTAGGCTCTCTTCCTTGGAGGGAGGAAAGGCAGCCCCAGAGAGAGCGTTTTCATGCCTCCGGCGCGCAGGCAACGTGGGGCTCTTGAGAGGCCCGACCCATTGTGCTGCCAGCAGGTCATCATTTCCCGAGTCAAGAAAGGCCTAGTCTCGGGAGCTCTCTCCTGCTGAGCAAGCGTGACGGAAGGGCTGTGAGGAGGGAGCCTTGATGTTCCCGGGCAGTGTGGGAGGCCTAGCTGTAAACGTGCAGCCAGCAGCAATGGCCCCTTAAAACTGACTTCGCAAATAGCACTTCCCAGCCCAAGGTGACTGTCAGCTTGAAGGCGGCCAAGCAGGCGGTCTTCCTTGGAGGGAGGAAAGGCAGGCCCAGAGATTGGGTTTTTAGGCCTCGCTCGCACAGCAAGTGTGGGGCTCTGCAGACGCCCATACAAGAGGCCTGCAAACAGGTCCTCACTTCCCGAGTCAAGAAAGGCCTACTTTCGCGAGCTCTCTCCTGCTGAGCAAGCGTGACGGAAGGGCTGTGTGGAGGGAGCGTTGATGTTCTGGGCAGTGTGGGAGTCCTAGGCTTACACGTGCACCAAGCGGCCATTGGCCCTGTAAACTGACTTCCGAACTAACACTTCTCAGATCAATGTGACTGTCAGCTTAAAAGCGGCCGAGCAGGCTGTCTTACTTGGAGGGAGGAAAGGCAGCCCCAGATACTGTGTTTGTATGCCTCCCTCGCACAGCCAGTGTGGGGCTCGGCAGACGCGAGTACAAGAGGCCTGCAAACAGGTCCTCACTTCCCGAGCCAGGAAAGGCCTACTTTCACGAGCTCTCTCCTGCTGAGCAAACGTGACGGAAGGGCTGTGTGGAGGGAGCCTTGATGTTCCCAGGCAGTGTGGGAAGCCTAGCTGTAAACATGCAGCCAGCGGCCATGGCCCCTGCAAACTGACTTCCCAGGTAGCACTTCCCAGCACAATGTGACTGTCAGCTTGAAGGCGGCCGAGCAGCCTGTCTTCATTGGAGGGAGGAAAGGCAGCCCCTGAGAGAGCGTTTTCATGCCCCCCGCATGCAGGCATCGTGGGGCTCTTGAGAGGCCCGACCCATAGTGCTGAGAGCAGGTCCTCATTTCCGAGTCAAGAAAGGCATAGTCTCGCGAGCTCTCTCCTGCTGAGCAAACGTGACGGAAGGGCTGTGTGGAGGGAACCTTGATGTTCTGGGCAGTGTGGGAGCCCTAGGCATACACGTGCACCGAGCGGCCATTGCCCCTGAAAACTGACTTCCCTACTAGCATTTCTCAGGCCAATGTGACTGTCAGCTTGAAGGCGGCCAAGCAGGCTGCCTTCCTTGGAGGGAGGAAAGGCAGCCCCAGAGAGAACGTTTTCATGCCTCCCGCGCGCTGGCAACATGGGGCTCTTGAGTTGCCCGACCCATAGGGATTCCAGCAGGGCCTCACTTCCCGAGCCAAGAAAGGCCTAGTCTCGCGAGCTCTCTCCTGCAGAACAAACTTGTTGGAAGAGCTGTGTCGAGGGAGCCTTGGTGTTCCCGGGAAGTGTGGGAGGCCTAGCTGTAAACATGCAGCCGGGGCCATGGCCCCTGCAAACTGACTTCCCAGGAAGCACTTCCCACCACAATGTGACTGTCAGCTTGAAGGCGGCCGAGCAGGTTGTCTTCCTTGGAGGGAGGAAAGGCAGCCCCAGAGACTGTGTTTTTATGCCTCCCTCGCACAGCAAGTGTGGGGCTCTGCCGACGCCAGTACAAGAGGCCTACAAACAGGTCCTCACTTTCCAAACCAAGAAAGGCCTAGTTTCCCGATCTCTCTCCTGGAGAGCTAACGTGACGGAAGAGCTGTGTGGAGGGAACCTTGATGTTCTGGGCAGTGTGGGAGCCCTAGGCATACACGTGCACCCAGCGTCCATTGGCCCTGAAAAATGACTTCCCAAATAGCACTTCTCAGACCAATGTGACTGTCAGCTTGAAGGCGGCCGAGCAGGATGTCTTCCTTGGAGGGTGGAATGGCAGCCCCAGAGAGAGTGTTTTCATGCCTTCAGCGCGCAGGTAACGTGGGGCTCTTGAGAGGCACGACCCGTAGGGCTGCGAGCAGGGCCTCACTTCCCGAGTCAAGAAAGGCCTAGTCTCGCGAGTTCTCTCCTGCAGAGCAAACGTGACGGAAGAGCTGTGTGGAGGGAGCCTTGATGTTCCCGGGCAGTGTGGGAGGCCTAGCTGTAAACGTGCTGCCAGCGACCATGGTCCCTGAAAACTGACTTCCCAACTAACACTTCCCAGCCCAAGGTGACTGTCAGCTTGAAGGCGGCCGAGCAGACGGTCTTCCATGGACGGAGAAAAGGCAGCCCCAGAGACTGGGTTTTTAGGCCTCGTTCGCACAGCAAGGGTGGGGCGCTGCAGACGCCAGTACAAGAGGCCTGCACACAGGTCCTCACTTCCCGAGCCAAGAAAGGCCTAGTTTCGCGATCTCTCTCCTGCAGAGCTAACGTGAGGGAAGAGCTGTGTGGAGGGAACCTTGATGTTCTGGGCAGTGTGGGAGCCCTAGGCATACACGTGCACCCAGCGGCCATTGCACCTGCAAACTGTCTTCCCAGGTAGCACTTCCCAGCACAATGTGACTTTCAGCTTGAAGGCGGCAAAGCAGGCGGTGTTCCTTGGAGGGAGGAAAGGCAGACCCACAGACTGTGTTTTTAGGCCTCCCTCGCACAGCAAGTGTTGGGCTCTGCAGACGCCCGTACAAGAGGACTGCAACCAGGTCCTCACTTCTCGAGCCAAGAAAGGCCTACTTTCGTGAGCTCTTTACTGCAGAGCTAACGTGAGGGAAGAGCTGTGTGGAGGGAACCTTGATGTTCTGGGCAGTGTGGGAGCCCCAGGCATACACGTGCACCCAGCGGCCATTGCCCGTGAAAACTGACTTCCCAACTAGCAATTCCCAGCCCGATGTGACTTTCAGCCAGAAGGAGGACGGGTAGGCTCTCTTCCTTGGAAGGAGTAATGGCATCCCCAGAGAGAGTGTTTTCATGCCTTCAGCGTGCAGGCAACGTGGTGCTCTTGAGAGGCCCGACCCATAGGGCTGCGAGCAGGGCCTCACTTCCCGAGCCAAGAAAGGCCTAGTTTCGCGATCTCTCTCCTGCAGAGCTAACGTGAGGGAAGAGCTGTGTGGAGGGAACCTTGATGTTCTGGGCAGTGTGGGAGCCCTAGGCATACACGTGCACCCAGCGGCCATTGCCCCTGCAAACTGACTTCCCAGGTAGCACTTCCCAGCACAATGTGACTTTCAGCTTGAAGGCGGCAAAGCAGGCGGTGTTCCTTGGAGGGAGGAAAGGCAGACCCACAGACTGTGTTTTTAGGCCTCCCTCGCACAGCAAGTGTTGGGCTCTGCAGACGCCCGAACAAGAGGACTGCAAACAGGTCCTCACTTCCCGAGCCAAGAAAGGCCTAGTTTCGTGAGCTCTTTACTGCAGAGCTAACGTGAGGGAAGAGCTGTGTGGAGGGAACCTTGATGTTCTCGGCAGTGTGGGAGCACTAAGCATACACATGCACCCTGCGGCCATTGCCCCTGAAAACAGTCTTCCCAAATAGCACTTCCAAGCGCGATGTGACTTTCAGCCACAAGGCGGCCTGGTAGGCTCTCTTCCTTGGAGGGAGGAAAGGCAGCCCCAGAGAGAGCGTTTTCATGCCTCCGGCGCGCAGACAACGTGGGGCTCTTGAGAGGCCCGACCCATAGTGCTGCCAGCAGGTCATCATTTCCCGAGTCAAGAAAGGCCTAGTCTCGGGAGCTCTCTCCTGCTGAGCAAGCGTGACGGAAGGGCTGTGAGGAGGGAGCCTTGATGTTCCCGGGCAGTGTGGGAGGCCTAGCTGTAAACGTGCAGCCAGCAGCAATGGCCCCTTAAAACTGACTTCGCAAATAGCACTTCCCAGCCCAAGGTGACTGTCAGCTTGAAGGCGGCCAAGCAGGCGGTCTTCCTTGGAGGGAGGAAAGGCAGGCCCAGAGATTGGGTTTTTAGGCCTCGCTCGCACAGCAAGTGTGGGGCTCTTCAGACGCCCATACAAGAGGCCTGCAAACAGGTCCTCACTTCCCGAGTCAAGAAAGGCCTACTTTCGCGAGCTCGCTCCTGCTGAGCAAGCGCGACGGAAGGGCTGTGTGGAGGGAGCGTTGATGTTCTGGGCAGTGTGGGAGTCCTAGGCTTACACGTGCACCAAGCGGCCATTGGCCCTGTTAACTGACTTCCGAACTAGCACTTCTCAGATCAATGTGACTGTCAGCTTGAAAGCGGCCGAGCAGGCTGTCTTACTTGGAGGGAGGAAAGGCAGCCCAGATACTGTGTTTGTATGCCTCCCTCGCACAGCCAGTGTGGGGCTCGGCAGACGCGAGTACAAGAGGCCTGCAAACAGGTCCTCACTTCCCGAGCCAGGAAAGGCCTACTTTCGCGAGCTCTCTCCTGCTGAGCAAACGTGACGGAAGGGCTGTGTGGAGGGAGCCTTGATGTTCCCAGGCAGTGTGGGAAGCCTAGCTGTAAACGTGCAGCCAGCGGCCATGGCCCCTGCAAACTTTCTTCCCAGGTAGCACTTCCCAGCACTATGTGACTGTCAGCTTGAAGGCGGCCGAGCAACCTGTCTTCCTTGGAGGGAGGAAAGGCAGCCCCAAAGACTAGGTTTTTAGGCCTCGCTCGCACAGCAGGTGTTGGGCTCTGCAGATGCCAGTACAAGAGGCCTGCAAACAGGTCCTCACTTCCCGAGCCAAGAAAGGCCTAGTTTCGCGATCTCGCTCCTGCAGAGCTAACGTGAGGGAAGAGCTGTGTGGAGGGAACCTTGATGTTCTGGGCAGTGTGGGAGCCCTAGGCATACACGTGCACCCAGCGGCCATTGCCCCTGCAAACTGACTTCCCAGGTAGCACTTCCCAGCACAATGTGACTTTCAGCTTGAAGGCGGCAAAGCAGGCGGTGTTCCTTGGAGGGAGGAAAGGCAGACCCACAGACTGTGTTTTTAGGCCTCCCTCGCACAGCAAGTGTTGGGCTCTGCAGACGCCCGAACAAGAGGACTGCAAACAGGTCCTCACTTCCCGAGCCAAGAAAGGCCTAGTTTCGTGAGCTCTTTACTGCAGAGCTAACGTGAGGGAAGAGCTGTGTGGAGGGAACCTTGATGTTCTCGGCAGTGTGGGAGCACTAAGCATACACATGCACCCTGCGGCCATTGCCCCTGAAAACAGTCTTCCCAAATAGCACTTCCAAGCGCGATGTGACTTTCAGCCACAAGGCGGCCTGGTAGGCTCTCTTCCTTGGAGGGAGGAAAGGCAGCCCCAGAGAGAGCGTTTTCATGCCTCCGGCGCGCAGGCAACGTGGGGCTCTTGAGAGGCCCGACCCATTGTGCTGCCAGCAGGTCATCATTTCCCGAGTCAAGAAAGGCCTAGTCTCGGGAGCTCTCTCCTGCTGAGCAAGCGTGACGGAAGGGCTGTGAGGAGGGAGCCTTGATGTTCCCGGGCAGTGTGGGAGGCCTAGCTGTAAACGTGCAGCCAGCAGCAATGGCCCCTTAAAACTGACTTCGCAAATAGCACTTCCCAGCCCAAGGTGACTGTCAGCTTGAAGGCGGCCAAGCAGGCGGTCTTCCTTGGAGGGAGGAAAGGCAGGCCCAGAGATTGGGTTTTTAGGCCTCGCTCGCACAGCAAGTGTGGGGCTCTGCAGACGCCCATACAAGAGGCCTGCAAACAGGTCCTCACTTCCCGAGTCAAGAAAGGCCTACTTTCGCGAGCTCTCTCCTGCTGAGCAAGCGTGACGGAAGGGCTGTGTGGAGGGAGCGTTGATGTTCTGGGCAGTGTGGGAGTCCTAGGCTTACACGTGCACCAAGCGGCCATTGGCCCTGTAAACTGACTTCCGAACTAACACTTCTCAGATCAATGTGACTGTCAGCTTAAAAGCGGCCGAGCAGGCTGTCTTACTTGGAGGGAGGAAAGGCAGCCCCAGATACTGTGTTTGTATGCCTCCCTCGCACAGCCAGTGTGGGGCTCGGCAGACGCGAGTACAAGAGGCCTGCAAACAGGTCCTCACTTCCCGAGCCAGGAAAGGCCTACTTTCGCGAGCTCTCTCCTGCTGAGCAAACGTGACGGAAGGGCTGTGTGGAGGGAGCCTTGATGTTCCCAGGCAGTGTGGGAAGCCTAGCTGTAAACATGCAGCCAGCGGCCATGGCCCCTGCAAACTGACTTCCCAGGTAGCACTTCCCAGCACAATGTGACTGTCAGCTTGAAGGCGGCCGAGCAGCCTGTCTTCATTGGAGGGAGGAAAGGCAGCCCCTGAGAGAGCGTTTTCATGCCCCCCGCATGCAGGCATCGTGGGGCTCTTGAGAGGCCCGACCCATAGTGCTGAGAGCAGGTCCTCATTTCCGAGTCAAGAAAGGCATAGTCTCGCGAGCTCTCTCCTGCTGAGCAAACGTGACGGAAGGGCTGTGTGGAGGGAACCTTGATGTTCTGGGCAGTGTGGGAGCCCTAGGCATACACGTGCACCGAGCGGCCATTGCCCCTGAAAACTGACTTCCCTACTAGCATTTCTCAGGCCAATGTGACTGTCAGCTTGAAGGCGGCCAAGCAGGCTGCCTTCCTTGGAGGGAGGAAAGGCAGCCCCAGAGAGAACGTTTTCATGCCTCCCGCGCGCTGGCAACATGGGGCTCTTGAGTTGCCCGACCCATAGGGATTCCAGCAGGGCCTCACTTCCCGAGCCAAGAAAGGCCTAGTCTCGCGAGCTCTCTCCTGCAGAACAAACTTGTTGGAAGAGCTGTGTCGAGGGAGCCTTGGTGTTCCCGGGAAGTGTGGGAGGCCTAGCTGTAAACATGCAGCCGGGGCCATGGCCCCTGCAAACTGACTTCCCAGGAAGCACTTCCCACCACAATGTGACTGTCAGCTTGAAGGCGGCCGAGCAGGTTGTCTTCCTTGGAGGGAGGAAAGGCAGCCCCAGAGACTGTGTTTTTATGCCTCCCTCGCACAGCAAGTGTGGGGCTCTGCCGACGCCAGTACAAGAGGCCTACAAACAGGTCCTCACTTTCCAAACCAAGAAAGGCCTAGTTTCCCGATCTCTCTCCTGGAGAGCTAACGTGACGGAAGAGCTGTGTGGAGGGAACCTTGATGTTCTGGGCAGTGTGGGAGCCCTAGGCATACACGTGCACCCAGCGTCCATTGGCCCTGAAAAATGACTTCCCAAATAGCACTTCTCAGACCAATGTGACTGTCAGCTTGAAGGCGGCCGAGCAGGATGTCTTCCTTGGAGGGTGGAATGGCAGCCCCAGAGAGAGTGTTTTCATGCCTTCAGCGCGCAGGTAACGTGGGGCTCTTGAGAGGCACGACCCGTAGGGCTGCGAGCAGGGCCTCACTTCCCGAGTCAAGAAAGGCCTAGTCTCGCGAGTTCTCTCCTGCAGAGCAAACGTGACGGAAGAGCTGTGTGGAGGGAGCCTTGATGTTCCCGGGCAGTGTGGGAGGCCTAGCTGTAAACGTGCTGCCAGCGACCATGGTCCCTGAAAACTGACTTCCCAACTAACACTTCCCAGCCCAAGGTGACTGTCAGCTTGAAGGCGGCCGAGCAGACGGTCTTCCTTGGACGGAGAAAAGGCAGCCCCAGAGACTGGGTTTTTAGGCCTCGTTCGCACAGCAAGGGTGGGGCGCTGCAGACGCCAGTACAAGAGGCCTGCACACAGGTCCTCACTTCCCGAGCCAAGAAAGGCCTAGTTTCGCGATCTCTCTCCTGCAGAGCTAACGTGAGGGAAGAGCTGTGTGGAGGGAACCTTGATGTTCTGGGCAGTGTGGGAGCCCTAGGCATACACGTGCACCCAGCGGCCATTGCACCTGCAAACTGTCTTCCCAGGTAGCACTTCCCAGCACAATGTGACTTTCAGCTTGAAGGCGGCAAAGCAGGCGGTGTTCCTTGGAGGGAGGAAAGGCAGACCCACAGACTGTGTTTTTAGGCCTCCCTCGCACAGCAAGTGTTGGGCTCTGCAGACGCCCGTACAAGAGGACTGCAACCAGGTCCTCACTTCTCGAGCCAAGAAAGGCCTACTTTCGTGAGCTCTTTACTGCAGAGCTAACGTGAGGGAAGAGCTGTGTGGAGGGAACCTTGATGTTCTGGGCAGTGTGGGAGCCCCAGGCATACACGTGCACCCAGCGGCCATTGCCCGTGAAAACTGACTTCCCAACTAGCAATTCCCAGCCCGATGTGACTTTCAGCCAGAAGGAGGACGGGTAGGCTCTCTTCCTTGGAAGGAGTAATGGCATCCCCAGAGAGAGTGTTTTCATGCCTTCAGCGTGCAGGCAACGTGGTGCTCTTGAGAGGCCCGACCCATAGGGCTGCGAGCAGGGCCTCACTTCCCGAGCCAAGAAAGGCCTAGTTTCGCGATCTCTCTCCTGCAGAGCTAACGTGAGGGAAGAGCTGTGTGGAGGGAACCTTGATGTTCTGGGCAGTGTGGGAGCCCTAGGCATACACGTGCACCCAGCGGCCATTGCCCCTGCAAACTGACTTCCCAGGTAGCACTTCCCAGCACAATGTGACTTTCAGCTTGAAGGCGGCAAAGCAGGCGGTGTTCCTTGGAGGGAGGAAAGGCAGACCCACAGACTGTGTTTTTAGGCCTCCCTCGCACAGCAAGTGTTGGGCTCTGCAGACGCCCGAACAAGAGGACTGCAAACAGGTCCTCACTTCCCGAGCCAAGAAAGGCCTAGTTTCGTGAGCTCTTTACTGCAGAGCTAACGTGAGGGAAGAGCTGTGTGGAGGGAACCTTGATGTTCTCGGCAGTGTGGGAGCACTAAGCATACACATGCACCCTGCGGCCATTGCCCCTGAAAACAGTCTTCCCAAATAGCACTTCCAAGCGCGATGTGACTTTCAGCCACAAGGCGGCCTGGTAGGCTCTCTTCCTTGGAGGGAGGAAAGGCAGCCCCAGAGAGAGCGTTTTCATGCCTCCGGCGCGCAGACAACGTGGGGCTCTTGAGAGGCCCGACCCATAGTGCTGCCAGCAGGTCATCATTTCCCGAGTCAAGAAAGGCCTAGTCTCGGGAGCTCTCTCCTGCTGAGCAAGCGTGACGGAAGGGCTGTGAGGAGGGAGCATTGATGTTCCCGGGCAGTGTGGGAGGCCTAGCTGTAAACGTGCAGCCAGCAGCAATGGCCCCTTAAAACTGACTTCGCAAATAGCACTTCCCAGCCCAAGGTGACTGTCAGCTTGAAGGCGGCCAAGCAGGCGGTCTTCCTTGGAGGGAGGAAAGGCAGGCCCAGAGATTGGGTTTTCAGGCCTCGCTCGCACAGCAAGTGTGGGGCTCTGCAGACGCCCATACAAGAGGCCTGCAAACAGGTCCTCACTTCCCGAGTCAAGAAAGGCCTACTTTCGCGAGCTCTCTCCTGCTGAGCAAGCGTGACGGAAGGGCTGTGTGGAGGGAGCGTTGATGTTCTGGGCAGTGTGGGAGTCCTAGGCTTACACGTGCACCAAGCGGCCATTGGCCCTGTAAACTGACTTCCGAACTAGCACTTCTCAGATCAATGTGACTGTCAGCTTGAAAGCGGCCGAGCAGGCTGTCTTACTTGGAGGGAGTAAAGGCAGCCCCAGATACTGTGTTTGTATGCCTCCCTCGCACAGCCAGTGTGGGGCTCGGCAGACGCGAGTACAAGAGGCCTGCAAACAGGTCCTCACTTCCCGAGCCAGGAAAGGCCTACTTTCGCGAGCTCTCTCCTGCTGAGCAAACGTGATGGAAGGGCTGTGTGGAGGGAGCCTTGATGTTCCCAGGCAGTGTGGGAAGCCTAGCTGTAAACGTGCAGCCAGCGGCCATGGCCCCTGCAAACTTTCTTCCCAGGTAGCACTTCCCAGCACAATGTGGCTGTCAGCTTGAAGGCGGCCGAGCAGCCTGTCTTCCTTGGAGGGAGGAAGGGCAGCCCCAAAGACTAGGTTTTTAGGCCTCGCTCGCACAGCAGGTGTTGGGCTCTGCAGATGCCAGTACAAGAGGCCTGCAAACAGGTCCTCACTTCCCGAGCCAAGAAAGGCCTAGTTTCGCGATCTCTCTCCTGCAGAGCTAACGTGAGGGAAGAGCTGTGTGGAGGGAACCTTGATGTTCTGGGCAGTGTGGGAGCCCTAGGCATACACGTGCACCCAGCGGCCATTGCCCCTGCAAACTGACTTCCCAGGTAGCACTTCCCAGCACAATGTGACTTTCAGCTTGAAGGCGGCAAAGCAGGCGGTGTTCCTTGGAGGGAGGAAAGGCAGACCCACAGACTGTGTTTTTAGGCCTCCCTCGCACAGCAAGTGTTGGGCTCTGCAGACGCCCGAACAAGAGGACTGCAAACAGGTCCTCACTTCCCGAGCCAAGAAAGGCCTAGTTTCGTGAGCTCTTTACTGCAGAGCTAACGTGTGGGAAGAGCTCTGTGGAGGGAACCTTGATGTTCTCGGCAGTGTGGGAGCACTAAGCATACACATGCACCCTGCGGCCATTGCCCCTGAAAACAGTCTTCCCAAATAGCACTTCCAAGCGCGATGTGACTTTCAGCCACAAGGCGGCCTGGTAGGCTCTCTTCCTTGGAGGGAGGAAAGGCAGCCCCAGAGAGAGCGTTTTCATGCCTCCGGCGCGCAGGCAACGTGGGGCTCTTGAGAGGCCCGAGCCATAGTGCTGCCAGCAGGTCATCATTTCCCGAGTCAAGAAAGGCCTAGTCTCGGGAGCTCTCTCCTGCTGAGCAAGCGTGACGGAAGGGCTGTGAGGAGGGAGCCTTGATGTTCCCGGGCAGTGTGGGAGGCCTAGCTGTAAACGTGGAGCCAGCAGCAATGGCCCCTTAAAACTGACTTCGCAAATAGCACTTCCCAGCCCAAGGTGACTGTCAGCTTGAAGGCGGCCAAGCAGGCGGTCTTCCTTGGAGGGAGGAAAGGCAGGCCCAGAGATTGGGTTTTTAGGCCTCGCTCGCACAGCAAGTGTGGGGCTCTTCAGACGCCCATACAAGAGGCCTGCAAACAGGTCCTCACTTCCCGAGTCAAGAAAGGCCTACTTTCGCGAGCTCTCTCCTGCTGAGCAAGCGCGACGGAAGGGCTGTGTGGAGGGAGCGTTGATGTTCTGGGCAGTGTGGGAGTCCTAGGCTTACACGTGCACCAAGCGGCCATTGGCCCTGTAAACTGACTTCCGAACTAGCACTTCTCAGATCAATGTGACTGTCAGCTTGAAAGCGGCCGAGCAGGCTGTCTTACTTGGAGGGAGGAAAGGCAGCCCCAGATACTGTGTTTGTATGCCTCCCTCGCACAGCCAGTGTGGGGCTCGGCAGACGCGAGTACAAGAGGCCTGCAAACAGGTCCTCACTTCCCGAGCCAGGAAAGGCCTACTTTCGCGAGCTCTCTCCTGCTGAGCAAACGTGACGGAAGGGCTGTGTGGAGGGAGCCTTGATGTTCCCAGGCAGTGTGGGAAGCCTAGCTGTAAACGTGCAGCCAGCGGCCATGGCCCCTGCAAACTTTCTTCCCAGGTAGCACTTCCCAGCACTATGTGACTGTCAGCTTGAAGGCGGCCGAGCAACCTGTCTTCCTTGGAGGGAGGAAAGGCAGCCCCAAAGACTAGGTTTTTAGGCCTCGCTCGCACAGCAGGTGTTGGGCTCTGCAGATGCCAGTACAAGAGGCCTGCAAACAGGTCCTCACTTCCCGAGCCAAGAAAGGCCTAGTTTCGCGATCTCGCTCCTGCAGAGCTAACGTGAGGGAAGAGCTGTGTGGAGGGAACCTTGATGTTCTGGGCAGTGTGGGAGCCCTAGGCATACACGTGCACCCAGCGGCCATTGCCCCTGCAAACTGACTTCCCAGGTAGCACTTCCCAGCACAATGTGACTTTCAGCTTGAAGGCGGCAAAGCAGGCGGTGTTCCTTGGAGGGAGGAAAGGCAGACCCACAGACTGTGTTTTTAGGCCTCCCTCGCACAGCAAGTGTTGGGCTCTGCAGACGCCCGAACAAGAGGACTGCAAACAGGTCCTCACTTCCCGAGCCAAGAAAGGCCTAGTTTCGTGAGCTCTTTACTGCAGAGCTAACGTGAGGGAAGAGCTGTGTGGAGGGAACCTTGATGTTCTCGGCAGTGTGGGAGCACTAAGCATACACATGCACCCTGCGGCCATTGCCCCTGAAAACAGTCTTCCCAAATAGCACTTCCAAGCGCGATGTGACTTTCAGCCACAAGGCGGCCTGGTAGGCTCTCTTCCTTGGAGGGAGGAAAGGCAGCCCCAGAGAGAGCGTTTTCATGCCTCCGGCGCGCAGGCAACGTGGGGCTCTTGAGAGGCCCGACCCATAGTGCTGCCAGCAGGTCATCATTTCCCGAGTCAAGAAAGGCCTAGTCTCGGGAGCTCTCTCCTGCTGAGCAAGCGTGACGGAAGGGCTGTGAGGAGGGAGCCTTGATGTTCCCGGGCAGTGTGGGAGGCCTAGCTGTAAACGTGCAGCCAGCAGCAATGGCCCCTTAAAACTGACTTCGCAAATAGCACTTCCCAGCCCAAGGTGACTGTCAGCTTGAAGGCGGCCAAGCAGGCGGTCTTCCTTGGAGGGAGGAAAGGCAGGCCCAGAGATTGGGTTTTTAGGCCTCGCTCGCACAGCAAGTGTGGGGCTCTTCAGACGCCCATACAAGAGGCCTGCAAACAGGTCCTCACTTCCCGAGTCAAGAAAGGCCTACTTTCGCGAGCTCTCTCCTGCTGAGCAAGCGCGACGGAAGGGCTGTGTGGAGGGAGCGTTGATGTTCTGGGCAGTGTGGGAGTCCTAGGCTTACACGTGCACCAAGCGGCCATTGGCCCTGTTAACTGACTTCCGAACTAGCACTTCTCAGATCAATGTGACTGTCAGCTTGAAAGCGGCCGAGCAGGCTGTCTTACTTGGAGGGAGGAAAGGCAGCCCCAGATACTGTGTTTGTATGCCTCCCTCGCACAGCCAGTGTGGGACTCGGCAGACGCGAGTACAAGAGGCCTGCAAACAGGTCCTCACTTCCCGAGCCAGGAAAGGCCTACTTTCGCGAGCTCTCTCCTGCTGAGCAAACGTGACAGAAGGGCTGTGTGGAGGGAACCTTGATGTTCTGGGCAGTGTGGGAGCCCTAGGCATACACGTGCACCCAGCGGCCATTGCCCGTGAAAACTGACTTCCCAACTAGCACTTCCCAGCCCGATGTGACTTTCAGCCAGAATGCGGCCGGGTAGGCTCTCTTCCTTGGAGGGAGGAAAGGCAGCCCCTGAGAGAGCGTTTTCATGCCCCCCGCATGCAGGCATCGTGGGGCTCTTGAGAGGCCCGACCCATAGTGCTGAGAGCAGGTCCTCATTTCCGAGTCAAGAAAGGCATAGTCTCGCGAGCTCTCTCCTGCTGAGCAAACGTGACGGAAGGGCTGTGTGGAGGGAACCTTGATGTTCTGGGCAGTGTTTGAGCCCTAGGCATACACGTGCACCCAGCGGCCATTGCCCCTGAAAACTGACTTCCCTACTAGCATTTCTCAGGCCAATGTGACTGTCAGCTTGAAGGCGGCCAAGCAGGCTGCCTTCCTTGGAGGGAGGAAAGGCAGCCCCAGAGAGAACGTTTTCATGCCTCCCGCACGCTGGCAACATGGGGCTCTTGAGTTGCCCGACCCATAGGGATTCCAGCAGGGCCTCACTTCCCGAGCCAAGAAAGGCCTAGTCTCGCGAGCTCTCTCCTGCAGAACAAACTTGTTGGAAGAGCTGTGTCGAGGGAGCCTTGGTGTTCCCGGGAAGTGTGGGAGGCCTAGCTGTAAACATGCAGCCGGGGCCATGGCCCCTGCAAACTGACTTCCCAGGTAGCACTTCCCAGCCCAATGTGACTGTCAGCTTGAAGGCGGCCGAGCAGGTTGTCTTCCTTGGAGGGAGGAAAGGCAGCCCCAGAGACTGTGTTTTTATGCCTCCCTCGCACAGCAAGTGTGGGGCTCTGCCGACGCCAGTACAAGAGGCCTACAAACAGGTCCTCACTTTCCAAACCAAGAAAGGCCTAGTTTCCCGATCTCTCTCCTGGAGAGCTAACGTGACGGAACAGCTGTGTGGAGGGAACCTTGATGTCTGGGCAGTGTGGGAGCCCTAGGCATACACGTGCACCCAGCGTCTATTGGCCCTGAAAAATGACTTCCCAAATAGCACTTCTCAGACCAATGTGACTGTCAGCTTGAAGGCGGCCGAGCAGGATGTCTTCCTTGGAGGGTGGAATGGCAGCCCCAGAGAGAGTGTTTTCATGCCTTCAGCGCGCAGGTAACGTGGGGCTCTTGAGCGGCAGACCCGTAGGGCTGCGAGCAGGGCCTCACTTCCCGAGTCAAGAAAGGCCTAGTCTCGCGAGTTCTCTCCTGCAGAGCAAACGTGACGGAAGAGCTGTGTGGAGGGAGCCTTGATGTTCCCGGGCAGTGTGGGAGGCCTAGCTGTAAACGTGCTGCCAGCGACCATGGTCCCTGAAAACGGACTTCCCAACTAACACTTCCCAGCCCAAGGTGACTGTCAGCTTGAAGGCGGCCGAGCAGACGGTCTTCCTTGGACGGAGAAAAGGCAGCCCCAGAGACTGGGTTTTTAGGCCTCGTTCGCACAGCAAGTGTGGGGCGCTGCAGACGCCAGTACAAGAGGCCTGCAGACAGGTCCTCACTTCCCGAGCCAGGAAAGGCCTAGTCTCGAGAGCTCTCTCCTGCAGAGCTAACGTGACGGAAGAGCTGTTTGGGGGGAGCCTTGATGTTCCCGGGCAGTGTGGGAAGCCTAGCTGTAAACGTGCAGCCAGCGGCCATGGCCCCTGCAAACTTTCTTCCCAGGTAGCACTTCCCAGCACAATGTGACTGTCAGCTTGAAGGCGGCCGAGCAGCCTGTCTTCCTTGGAGGGAGGAAAGGCAGCCCCAAAGACTAGGTTTTTAGGCCTCGCTCGCACAGCCAGTGTGGGGCTCTGCAGACGCCCATACAAGAGGCCTGCAAACAGGTCCTCACTTCCCGAGTCAAGAAAGGCCTACTTTCGCGAGCTCTCTCCTGCTGAGCAAGCGTGACGGAAGGGCTGTGTGGAGGGAGCGTTGATGTTCTGGGCAGTGTGGGAGTCCTAGGCTTACACGTGCACCAAGCGGCCATTGGCCCTGTAAACTGACTTCCGAACTAGCACTTCTCAGATCAATGTGACTGTCAGCTTGAAAGCGGCCGAGCAGGCTGTCTTACCTGGAGGGAGGAAAGGCAGCCCCAGATACTGTGTTTGTATTCCTCCCTCGCACAGCCAGTGTGGGGCTCGGCAGACGCGAGTACAAGAGGCCTGCAAACAGGTCCTCACTTCCCGAGCCAGGAAAGGCCTACTTTCGCGAGCTCTCTCCTGCTGAGCAAACGTGACGGAAGGGCTGTGTGGAGGGAGCCTTGATGTTCCCAGGAGGTGTGGGAAGCCTAGCTGTAAACGTGCAGCCAGCGGCCATGGCCCCTGCAAACTGACTTCCCAGGTAGCACTTCCCAGCACAATGTGACTGTCAGCTTGAAGGCGGCCGAGCAGCCTGTCTTCATTGGAGGGAGGAAAGGCAGCCCCAAAGACTAGGTTTTTAGGCCTCGCTCGCACAGCAGGTGTTGGGCTCTGCAGATGCCAGTACAAGAGGCCTGCAAACAGGTCCTCACTTCCCGAGCCAAGAACGGCCTAGTTTTGCGATCTCTCTCCTGCCGAGCTAACGTGAGGGAAGAGCTGTGTGGAGGGAACCTTGATGTTCTGGGCAGTGTGGGAGCCCTAGGCATACACGTGCACCCAGCGGCCATTGCCCCTGCAAACTGACTTCCCAGGTAGCACTTCCCAGCACAATGTGACTTTCAGCTTGAAGGCGGCAAAGCAGGAGGTGTTCCTTGGAGGGAGGAAAGGCAGACCCACAGACTGTTTTTAGGACTCCCTCGCACAGCAAGTGTTGGGCTCTGCAGACGCCCGAACAAGAGGACTGAAACAGGTCCTCACTTCCCGAGCCAAGAAAGGCCTAGTTTCGTGAGCTCTTTACTGCAGAGCAAACGTGAGGGAAGAGCTGTGTGGAGGGAACCTTGATGTTCTCGGCAGTGTGGGAGCACTAAGCATACACATGCACCCTGCGGCCATTGCCCCTGAAAACAGTCTTCCCAAATAGCACTTCCAAGCGCGATGTGACTTTCAGCCACAAGGCGGCCTGGTAGGCTCTCTTCCTTGGAGGGAGGTAAGGCAGCCCCAGAGAGAGCGTTTTCATGCCTCCGGCGCGCAGGCAACGTGGGGCTCTGGAGAGGCCCGACCCATAGTGCTGCCAGCAGGTCATCATTTCCCGAGTCAAGAAAGGCCTAGTCTCGCGAGCTCTCTCCTGCTGAGCGAGCGTGACGGAAGGGCTGTGAGGAGGGAGCCTTGATGTTCCCGGGCAATGTGGGAGGCCTAGCTGTAAACGTGCAGCCAGCAGCAATGGCCCCTTAAAACTGACTTCGCAAATAGCACTTCCCAGCCCAAGGTGACTGTCAGCTTGAAGGCGGCCAAGCAGGCGGTCTTCCTTGGAGGGAGGAAAGGCAGGCCCAGAGATTGGGTTTTTAGGCCTCGCTCGCACAGCAAGTGTGGGGCTCTGCAGACGCCCGTAAAAGAGGACTGCAAACAGGTCCTCACTTCCCGAGCCAAGAAAGGCCTACTTTTGCGAGCTCTCTCCTGCAGAGCTTACATGACGGAAGAGCTGTGGGGAGGGAGGCTTGATGTTCCCGGGCAGTGTGGGAAGCCTAGCTGTAAACGTGCAGCCAGCGGCGATGGCCCCTGCAAACTGACTTCCCAGGTAGCACTTCCCAGCACAATGTGACTGTCAGCTTGAAGGCGGCCGAGCAGGCTGTCTTCCTTGGAGGGAGAAAAGGCAGCCCCAAAGACTGGGTTTTTAGGCCTCTCTCGCACAGCAAGTGTGGGGCTCTGCAGACGCCAGTACAAGAAGCCTGCAAACAGGTCCTCACTTCCCCAGCCAAGAAAGGCCCACTTTCGCGAGCTCTCTCCTGCTGAGCAAACGTGACAGAAGGGCTGTGTGGAGGGAACCTTGATGTTCTGGGCAGTGTGGGAGCCCTAGGCATACACGTGCACCCAGCGGCCATTGCCCGTGAAAACTGACTTCCCAACTAGCACTTCCCAGCCCGATGTGACTTTCAGGCAGAAGGCGGCCGGGTAGGCTCTCTTCCTTGGAGGGAGGAAAGGCAGCCCCTGAGAGAGCGTTTTCATGCCCCCCGCATGCAGGCATCGTGGGGCTCTTGAGAGGCCCGACCCATAGTGCTGAGAGCAGGTCCTCATTTCCGAGTCAAGAAAGGCATAGTCTCGCGAGCTCTCTCCTGCTGAGCAAACGTGACGGAAGGGCTGTGTGGAGGGAACCTTGATGTTCTGGGCAGTGTGGGAGCCCTAGGCATACACGTGCACCCAGCGGCCATTGCCCCTGAAAACTGACTTCCCTACTAGCATTTCTCAGGCCAATGTGACTGTCAGCTTGAAGGCGGCCAAGCAGGCTGCCTTCCTTGGAGGGAGGAAAGGCAGCCCCAGAGAGAACGTTTTCATGCCTCCCGCGCGCTGGCAACATGGGGCTCTTGAGTTGCCCGACCCATAGGGATTCCAGCAGGGCCTCACTTCCCGAGCCAAGAAAGGCCTAGTCTCGCGAGCTCTCTCCTGCAGAACAAACTTGTTGGAAGAGCTGTGTCGAGGGAGCCTTGGTGTTCCCGGGAAGTGTGGGAGGCCTAGCTGTAAACATGCAGCCGGGGCCATGGCCCCTGCAAACTGACTTCCCAGGAAGCACTTCCCACCACAATGTGACTGTCAGCTTGAAGGCGGCCGAGCAGGTTGTCTTCCTTGGAGGGAGGAAAGGCAGCCCCAGAGACTGTGTTTTTATGCCTCCCTCGCACAGCAAGTGTGGGGCTCTGCCGACGCCAGTACAAGAGGCCTACAAACAGGTCCTCACTTTCCAAACCAAGAAAGGCCTAGTTTCCCGATCTCTCTCCTGGAGAGCTAACGTGACGGAAGAGCTGTGTGGAGGGAACCTTGATGTTCTGGGCAGTGTGGGAGCCCTAGGCATACACGTGCACCCAGCGTCCATTGGCCCTGAAAAATGACTTCCCAAATAGCACTTCTCAGACCAATGTGACTGTCAGCTTGAAGGCGGCCGAGCAGGATGTCTTCCTTGGAGGGTGGAATGGCAGCCCCAGAGAGAGTGTTTTCATGCCTTCAGCGCGCAGGTAACGTGGGGCTCTTGAGAGGCACGACCCGTAGGGCTGCGAGCAGGGCCTCACTTCCCGAGTCAAGAAAGGCCTAGTCTCGCGAGTTCTCTCCTGCAGAGCAAACGTGACGGAAGAGCTGTGTGGAGGGAGCCTTGATGTTCCCGGGCAGTGTGGGAGGCCTAGCTGTAAACGTGCTGCCAGCGACCATGGTCCCTGAAAACTGACTTCCCAACTAACACTTCCCAGCCCAAGGTGACTGCCAGCTTGAAGGCGGCCGAGCAGACGGTCTACCTTGGACGGAGAAAAGGCAGCCCCAGAGACTGGGTTTTTAGGCCTCGTTCGCACAGCAAGTTTGGGGCGCTGCAGACGCCAATACAAGAGCCCTGCAAACAGGTCCTCACTTCCCGAGCCAAGAAAGGCCTAGTTTCGCGATCTCTCTCCTGCAGAGCTAACGTGAGGGAAGAGCTGTGTGGAGGGAACCTTGATGTTCTGGGCAGTGTGGGAGCCCTAGGCATACACGTGCACCCAGCGGCCATTGCCCCTGCAAACTGACTTCCCAGGTAGCACTTCCCAGCACAATGTGACTTTCAGCTTGACGGCGGCAAAGCAGGCGGTGTTCCTTGGAGGGAGGAAAGGCAGACCCACAGACTGCGTTTTTAGGCCTCCCTCGCACAGCAAGTGTTGGGCTCTGCAGACGCCCGTACAAGAGGACTGCAACCAGGTCCTCACTTCCCGAGCCAAGAAAGGCCTAGTTTCGTGAGCTCTTTACTGCAGAGCTAACGTGAGGGAAGAGCTGTGTGGAGGGAACCTTGATGTTCTGGGCAGTGTGGGAGCCCCAGGCATACACGTGCACCCAGCGGCCATTGCCCGTGAAAACTGACTTCCCAACTAGCAATTCCCAGCCCGATGTGACTTTCAGCCAGAAGGAGGACGGGTAGGCTCTCTTCCTTGGAGGGAGTAATGGCATCCCCAGAGAGAGTGTTTTCATGCCTTCAGCGTGCAGGCAACGTGGTGCTCTTGAGAGGCCCCACCCTTAGGGCTGCGAGCAGGGCCTCACTTCCCGAGTCAAGAAAGGCCTAGTCTCGCGAGTTCTCTCCTGCAGAGCACACGTGACGGAAGAGCTGTGTGGAGGGAGCCTTGATGTTCCCGGGCAGTGTGGGAGGCCTAGCTGTAAACGTGCTGCCAGCGACCATGGTCCCTGAAAACGGACTTCCCAACTAACACTTCCCAGCCCAAGGTGACTGTCAGCTTGAAGGCGGCCGAGCAGACGGTCTTCCTTGGACGGAGAAAATGCAGCCCCAGAGACTGGGTTTTTAGGCCTCGTTCGCACAGCAAGTGTGGAGCTCTGCAGAGGCCAGTACAAGAGGACTGCAAACAGGTCCTCACTTCCCGAGCCAAGAAAGGCCTAGTTTCGCGATCTCGCTCCTGCAGAGCTAACGTGAGGGAAGAGCTGTGTGGAGGGAACCTTGATGTTCTGGGCAGTGTGGGAGCCCTAGGCATACACGTGCACCCAGCGGCCATTGCCCCTGCAAACTGACTTCCCAGGTAGCACTTCCCAGCACAATGTGACTTTCAGCTTGAAGGCGGCAAAGCAGGCGGTGTTCCTTGGAGGGAGGAAAGGCAGACCCACAGACTGTGTTTTTAGGCCTCCCTCGCACAGCAAGTGTTGGGCTCTGCAGACGCCCGAACAAGAGGACTGCAAACAGGTCCTCACTTCCCGAGCCAAGAAAGGCCTAGTTTCGTGAGCTCTTTACTGCAGAGCTAACGTGAGGGAAGAGCTGTGTGGAGGGAACCTTGATGTTCTCGGCAGTGTGGGAGCACTAAGCATACACATGCACCCTGCGGCCATTGCCCCTGAAAACAGTCTTCCCAAATAGCACTTCCAAGCGCGATGTGACTTTCAGCCACAAGGCGGCCTGGTAGGCTCTCTTCCTTGGAGGGAGGAAAGGCAGCCCCAGAGAGAGCGTTTTCATGCCTCCGGCGCGCAGGCAACGTGGGGCTCTTGAGAGGCCCGACCCATAGTGCTGCCAGCAGGTCATCATTTCCCGAGTCAAGAAAGGCCTAGTCTCGGGAGCTCTCTCCTGCTGAGCAAGCGTGACGGAAGGGCTGTGAGGAGGGAGCCTTGATGTTCCCGGGCAGTGTGGGAGGCCTAGCTGTAAACGTGCAGCCAGCAGCAATGGCCCCTTAAAACTGACTTCGCAAATAGCACTTCCCAGCCCAAGGTGACTGTCAGCTTGAAGGCGGCCAAGCAGGCGGTCTTCCTTGGAGGGAGGAAAGGCAGGCCCAGAGATTGGGTTTTTAGGCCTCGCTCGCACAGCAAGTGTGGGGCTCTTCAGACGCCCATACAAGAGGCCTGCAAACAGGTCCTCACTTCCCGAGTCAAGAAAGGCCTACTTTCGCGAGCTCTCTCCTGCTGAGCAAGCGCGACGGAAGGGCTGTGTGGAGGGAGCGTTGATGTTCTGGGCAGTGTGGGAGTCCTAGGCTTACACGTGCACCAAGCGGCCATTGGCCCTGTTAACTGACTTCCGAACTAGCACTTCTCAGATCAATGTGACTGTCAGCTTGAAAGCGGCCGAGCAGGCTGTCTTACTTGGAGGGAGGAAAGGCAGCCCCAGATACTGTGTTTGTATGCCTCCCTCGCACAGCCAGTGTGGGACTCGGCAGACGCGAGTACAAGAGGCCTGCAAACAGGTCCTCACTTCCCGAGCCAGGAAAGGCCTACTTTCGCGAGCTCTCTCCTGCTGAGCAAACGTGACAGAAGGGCTGTGTGGAGGGAACCTTGATGTTCTGGGCAGTGTGGGAGCCCTAGGCATACACGTGCACCCAGCGGCCATTGCCCGTGAAAACTGACTTCCCAACTAGCACTTCCCAGCCCGATGTGACTTTCAGCCAGAATGCGGCCGGGTAGGCTCTCTTCCTTGGAGGGAGGAAAGGCAGCCCCTGAGAGAGCGTTTTCATGCCCCCCGCATGCAGGCATCGTGGGGCTCTTGAGAGGCCCGACCCATAGTGCTGAGAGCAGGTCCTCATTTCCGAGTCAAGAAAGGCATAGTCTCGCGAGCTCTCTCCTGCTGAGCAAACGTGACGGAAGGGCTGTGTGGAGGGAACCTTGATGTTCTGGGCAGTGTTTGAGCCCTAGGCATACACGTGCACCCAGCGGCCATTGCCCCTGAAAACTGACTTCCCTACTAGCATTTCTCAGGCCAATGTGACTGTCAGCTTGAAGGCGGCCAAGCAGGCTGCCTTCCTTGGAGGGAGGAAAGGCAGCCCCAGAGAGAACGTTTTCATGCCTCCCGCACGCTGGCAACATGGGGCTCTTGAGTTGCCCGACCCATAGGGATTCCAGCAGGGCCTCACTTCCCGAGCCAAGAAAGGCCTAGTCTCGCGAGCTCTCTCCTGCAGAACAAACTTGTTGGAAGAGCTGTGTCGAGGGAGCCTTGGTGTTCCCGGGAAGTGTGGGAGGCCTAGCTGTAAACATGCAGCCGGGGCCATGGCCCCTGCAAACTGACTTCCCAGGTAGCACTTCCCAGCCCAATGTGACTGTCAGCTTGAAGGCGGCCGAGCAGGTTGTCTTCCTTGGAGGGAGGAAAGGCAGCCCCAGAGACTGTGTTTTTATGCCTCCCTCGCACAGCAAGTGTGGGGCTCTGCCGACGCCAGTACAAGAGGCCTACAAACAGGTCCTCACTTTCCAAACCAAGAAAGGCCTAGTTTCCCGATCTCTCTCCTGGAGAGCTAACGTGACGGAAGAGCTGTGTGGAGGGAACCTTGATGTCTGGGCAGTGTGGGAGCCCTAGGCATACACGTGCACCCAGCGTCTATTGGCCCTGAAAAATGACTTCCCAAATAGCACTTCTCAGACCAATGTGACTGTCAGCTTGAAGGCGGCCGAGCAGGATGTCTTCCTTGGAGGGTGGAATGGCAGCCCCAGAGAGAGTGTTTTCATGCCTTCAGCGCGCAGGTAACGTGGGGCTCTTGAGCGGCAGACCCGTAGGGCTGCGAGCAGGGCCTCACTTCCCGAGTCAAGAAAGGCCTAGTCTCGCGAGTTCTCTCCTGCAGAGCAAACGTGACGGAAGAGCTGTGTGGAGGGAGCCTTGATGTTCCCGGGCAGTGTGGGAGGCCTAGCTGTAAACGTGCTGCCAGCGACCATGGTCCCTGAAAACGGACTTCCCAACTAACACTTCCCAGCCCAAGGTGACTGTCAGCTTGAAGGCGGCCGAGCAGACGGTCTTCCTTGGACGGAGAAAAGGCAGCCCCAGAGACTGGGTTTTTAGGCCTCGTTCGCACAGCAAGTGTGGGGCGCTGCAGACGCCAGTACAAGAGGCCTGCAGACAGGTCCTCACTTCCCGAGCCAGGAAAGGCCTAGTCTCGAGAGCTCTCTCCTGCAGAGCTAACGTGACGGAAGAGCTGTTTGGGGGGAGCCTTGATGTTCCCGGGCAGTGTGGGAAGCCTAGCTGTAAACGTGCAGCCAGCGGCCATGGCCCCTGCAAACTTTCTTCCCAGGTAGCACTTCCCAGCACAATGTGACTGTCAGCTTGAAGGCGGCCGAGCAGCCTGTCTTCCTTGGAGGGAGGAAAGGCAGCCCCAAAGACTAGGTTTTTAGGCCTCGCTCGCACAGCCAGTGTGGGGCTCTGCAGACGCCCATACAAGAGGCCTGCAAACAGGTCCTCACTTCCCGAGTCAAGAAAGGCCTACTTTCGCGAGCTCTCTCCTGCTGAGCAAGCGTGACGGAAGGGCTGTGTGGAGGGAGCGTTGATGTTCTGGGCAGTGTGGGAGTCCTAGGCTTACACGTGCACCAAGCGGCCATTGGCCCTGTAAACTGACTTCCGAACTAGCACTTCTCAGATCAATGTGACTGTCAGCTTGAAAGCGGCCGAGCAGGCTGTCTTACCTGGAGGGAGGAAAGGCAGCCCCAGATACTGTGTTTGTATTCCTCCCTCGCACAGCCAGTGTGGGGCTCGGCAGACGCGAGTACAAGAGGCCTGCAAACAGGTCCTCACTTCCCGAGCCAGGAAAGGCCTACTTTCGCGAGCTCTCTCCTGCTGAGCAAACGTGACGGAAGGGCTGTGTGGAGGGAGCCTTGATGTTCCCAGGAGGTGTGGGAAGCCTAGCTGTAAACGTGCAGCCAGCGGCCATGGCCCCTGCAAACTGACTTCCCAGGTAGCACTTCCCAGCACAATGTGACTGTCAGCTTGAAGGCGGCCGAGCAGCCTGTCTTCATTGGAGGGAGGAAAGGCAGCCCCAAAGACTAGGTTTTTAGGCCTCGCTCGCACAGCAGGTGTTGGGCTCTGCAGATGCCAGTACAAGAGGCCTGCAAACAGGTCCTCACTTCCCGAGCCAAGAACGGCCTAGTTTTGCGATCTCTCTCCTGCCGAGCTAACGTGAGGGAAGAGCTGTGTGGAGGGAACCTTGATGTTCTGGGCAGTGTGGGAGCCCTAGGCATACACGTGCACCCAGCGGCCATTGCCCCTGCAAACTGACTTCCCAGGTAGCACTTCCCAGCACAATGTGACTTTCAGCTTGAAGGCGGCAAAGCAGGAGGTGTTCCTTGGAGGGAGGAAAGGCAGACCCACAGACTGTTTTTAGGACTCCCTCGCACAGCAAGTGTTGGGCTCTGCAGACGCCCGAACAAGAGGACTGAAACAGGTCCTCACTTCCCGAGCCAAGAAAGGCCTAGTTTCGTGAGCTCTTTACTGCAGAGCAAACGTGAGGGAAGAGCTGTGTGGAGGGAACCTTGATGTTCTCGGCAGTGTGGGAGCACTAAGCATACACATGCACCCTGCGGCCATTGCCCCTGAAAACAGTCTTCCCAAATAGCACTTCCAAGCGCGATGTGACTTTCAGCCACAAGGCGGCCTGGTAGGCTCTCTTCCTTGGAGGGAGGTAAGGCAGCCCCAGAGAGAGCGTTTTCATGCCTCCGGCGCGCAGGCAACGTGGGGCTCTGGAGAGGCCCGACCCATAGTGCTGCCAGCAGGTCATCATTTCCCGAGTCAAGAAAGGCCTAGTCTCGCGAGCTCTCTCCTGCTGAGCGAGCGTGACGGAAGGGCTGTGAGGAGGGAGCCTTGATGTTCCCGGGCAATGTGGGAGGCCTAGCTGTAAACGTGCAGCCAGCAGCAATGGCCCCTTAAAACTGACTTCGCAAATAGCACTTCCCAGCCCAAGGTGACTGTCAGCTTGAAGGCGGCCAAGCAGGCGGTCTTCCTTGGAGGGAGGAAAGGCAGGCCCAGAGATTGGGTTTTTAGGCCTCGCTCGCACAGCAAGTGTGGGGCTCTGCAGACGCCCGTAAAAGAGGACTGCAAACAGGTCCTCACTTCCCGAGCCAAGAAAGGCCTACTTTTGCGAGCTCTCTCCTGCAGAGCTTACATGACGGAAGAGCTGTGGGGAGGGAGGCTTGATGTTCCCGGGCAGTGTGGGAAGCCTAGCTGTAAACGTGCAGCCAGCGGCGATGGCCCCTGCAAACTGACTTCCCAGGTAGCACTTCCCAGCACAATGTGACTGTCAGCTTGAAGGCGGCCGAGCAGGCTGTCTTCCTTGGAGGGAGAAAAGGCAGCCCCAAAGACTGGGTTTTTAGGCCTCTCTCGCACAGCAAGTGTGGGGCTCTGCAGACGCCAGTACAAGAAGCCTGCAAACAGGTCCTCACTTCCCCAGCCAAGAAAGGCCCACTTTCGCGAGCTCTCTCCTGCTGAGCAAACGTGACAGAAGGGCTGTGTGGAGGGAACCTTGATGTTCTGGGCAGTGTGGGAGCCCTAGGCATACACGTGCACCCAGCGGCCATTGCCCGTGAAAACTGACTTCCCAACTAGCACTTCCCAGCCCGATGTGACTTTCAGGCAGAAGGCGGCCGGGTAGGCTCTCTTCCTTGGAGGGAGGAAAGGCAGCCCCTGAGAGAGCGTTTTCATGCCCCCCGCATGCAGGCATCGTGGGGCTCTTGAGAGGCCCGACCCATAGTGCTGAGAGCAGGTCCTCATTTCCGAGTCAAGAAAGGCATAGTCTCGCGAGCTCTCTCCTGCTGAGCAAACGTGACGGAAGGGCTGTGTGGAGGGAACCTTGATGTTCTGGGCAGTGTGGGAGCCCTAGGCATACACGTGCACCCAGCGGCCATTGCCCCTGAAAACTGACTTCCCTACTAGCATTTCTCAGGCCAATGTGACTGTCAGCTTGAAGGCGGCCAAGCAGGCTGCCTTCCTTGGAGGGAGGAAAGGCAGCCCCAGAGAGAACGTTTTCATGCCTCCCGCGCGCTGGCAACATGGGGCTCTTGAGTTGCCCGACCCATAGGGATTCCAGCAGGGCCTCACTTCCCGAGCCAAGAAAGGCCTAGTCTCGCGAGCTCTCTCCTGCAGAACAAACTTGTTGGAAGAGCTGTGTCGAGGGAGCCTTGGTGTTCCCGGGAAGTGTGGGAGGCCTAGCTGTAAACATGCAGCCGGGGCCATGGCCCCTGCAAACTGACTTCCCAGGAAGCACTTCCCACCACAATGTGACTGTCAGCTTGAAGGCGGCCGAGCAGGTTGTCTTCCTTGGAGGGAGGAAAGGCAGCCCCAGAGACTGTGTTTTTATGCCTCCCTCGCACAGCAAGTGTGGGGCTCTGCCGACGCCAGTACAAGAGGCCTACAAACAGGTCCTCACTTTCCAAACCAAGAAAGGCCTAGTTTCCCGATCTCTCTCCTGGAGAGCTAACGTGACGGAAGAGCTGTGTGGAGGGAACCTTGATGTTCTGGGCAGTGTGGGAGCCCTAGGCATACACGTGCACCCAGCGTCCATTGGCCCTGAAAAATGACTTCCCAAATAGCACTTCTCAGACCAATGTGACTGTCAGCTTGAAGGCGGCCGAGCAGGATGTCTTCCTTGGAGGGTGGAATGGCAGCCCCAGAGAGAGTGTTTTCATGCCTTCAGCGCGCAGGTAACGTGGGGCTCTTGAGAGGCACGACCCGTAGGGCTGCGAGCAGGGCCTCACTTCCCGAGTCAAGAAAGGCCTAGTCTCGCGAGTTCTCTCCTGCAGAGCAAACGTGACGGAAGAGCTGTGTGGAGGGAGCCTTGATGTTCCCGGGCAGTGTGGGAGGCCTAGCTGTAAACGTGCTGCCAGCGACCATGGTCCCTGAAAACTGACTTCCCAACTAACACTTCCCAGCCCAAGGTGACTGCCAGCTTGAAGGCGGCCGAGCAGACGGTCTACCTTGGACGGAGAAAAGGCAGCCCCAGAGACTGGGTTTTTAGGCCTCGTTCGCACAGCAAGTTTGGGGCGCTGCAGACGCCAATACAAGAGCCCTGCAAACAGGTCCTCACTTCCCGAGCCAAGAAAGGCCTAGTTTCGCGATCTCTCTCCTGCAGAGCTAACGTGAGGGAAGAGCTGTGTGGAGGGAACCTTGATGTTCTGGGCAGTGTGGGAGCCCTAGGCATACACGTGCACCCAGCGGCCATTGCCCCTGCAAACTGACTTCCCAGGTAGCACTTCCCAGCACAATGTGACTTTCAGCTTGACGGCGGCAAAGCAGGCGGTGTTCCTTGGAGGGAGGAAAGGCAGACCCACAGACTGCGTTTTTAGGCCTCCCTCGCACAGCAAGTGTTGGGCTCTGCAGACGCCCGTACAAGAGGACTGCAACCAGGTCCTCACTTCCCGAGCCAAGAAAGGCCTAGTTTCGTGAGCTCTTTACTGCAGAGCTAACGTGAGGGAAGAGCTGTGTGGAGGGAACCTTGATGTTCTGGGCAGTGTGGGAGCCCCAGGCATACACGTGCACCCAGCGGCCATTGCCCGTGAAAACTGACTTCCCAACTAGCAATTCCCAGCCCGATGTGACTTTCAGCCAGAAGGAGGACGGGTAGGCTCTCTTCCTTGGAGGGAGTAATGGCATCCCCAGAGAGAGTGTTTTCATGCCTTCAGCGTGCAGGCAACGTGGTGCTCTTGAGAGGCCCCACCCTTAGGGCTGCGAGCAGCGCCTCACTTCCCGAGTCAAGAAAGGCCTAGTCTCGCGAGCTCCCTCCTGCAGAGCACACGTGACGGAAGAGCTGTGTGGAGGGAGCCTTGATGTTCCCGGGCAGTGTGGGAGGCCTAGCTGTAAACGTGCTGCCAGCGACCATGGTCCCTGAAAACGGACTTCCCAACTAACACTTCCCAGCCCAAGGTGACTGTCAGCTTGAAGGCGGCCGAGCAGACGGTCTTCCTTGGACGGAGAAAATGCAGCCCCAGAGACTGGGTTTTTAGGCCTCGTTCGCACAGCAAGTGTGGAGCTCTGCAGAGGCCAGTACAAGAGGACTGCAAACAGGTCCTCACTTCCCGAGCCAAGAAAGGCCTACTTTTGCGAGCTCTCTCCTGCTGAGCAAACGTGACAGAAGGGCTGTTTGGAGGGAACCTTGATGTTCTGGGCAGTGTGGGAGCCCCAGGCATACACGTGCACCCAGCGGCCATTGCCCCTGAAAACTGACTTCGCTACTAGCATTTCTCAGGCCAATGTGACTGTCAGCTTGAAGGCGGCCAAGCAGGCTGCCTTCCTTGGAGGGAGGAAAGGCAGCCCCAGATATTGTGTTTGTATGCCTCCCTCGCACAGCAAGTGTGGGGCTCGGCAGACGCGAGTACAAGAGGCCTGCAAACAGGTCCTCACTTCCCGAGCCAGGAAAGGCCTACTTTCGCGAGCTCTCTCCTGCTGAGCAAACGTGACGGAAGGGCTGTGTGGAGGGAGCCTTGATGTTCCGGGGCAGTGTGGGAAGCCTAGCTGTAAACGTGCAGCCAGCGGCGATGGCCCCTGAAAACTGACTTCCCAGGTAGCAATTCCCAGCCCAGGGTGACAGTCAGATTGAAGGCGGCCGAGCAGGCTGTCATCCTTGGAGGGAGGAAAGGAAGCCCCAGAGATTGGGTTTTTACGCCTCGCTCGCACAGCAAGTGTGGGGCTCTGCAGACGCCCGTAAAAGAGGACTGCAAACAGGTCCTCACTTCCCGAGCCAAGAAAGGCCTACTTTTGCGAGCTCTCTCCTGAAGAGCTTACGTGACTGAAGAGCTGTGGGGAGGGAGGCTTGATGTTCCCGGGCAGTGTGGGAAGCCTAGCTGTAAACGTGCAGCCAGCGGCGAAGGCCCCTGCAAACTGACTTCCCAGGTAGCACTTCCCAGCACAATGTGACTGTCAGCTTGAAGGCGGCCGAGCAGGCTGTCTTCCTTGGAGGGAAAAAAGGCAGCCCCAAAGACTGGGTTTTTAGGCCTCTCTCGCACAGCAAGTGTGGGGCTCTGCAGACGCCAGTACAAGAAGCCTGCAAACATGTCCTCACTTCCCCAGCCAAGAAAGGCCCACTTTCGCGAGCTCTCTCCTGCTGAGCAAACGTGACAGAAGGGCTGTGTGGAGGGAACCTTGATGTTCTGGGCAGTGTGGGAGCCCTAGGCAAACACGTGCACCCAGCGGCCATTGCCCGTGAAAACTGACTTCCCAACTAGCACTTCCCAGCCCGATGTGACTTTCAGCCAGAAGGCGGCCGGGTAGGCTCTCTTCCCTGGAGGGAGGAAAGGCAGCCCCTGAGAGAGCGTTTTCATGCCCCCCGCATGCAGGCATCGTGGGGCTCTTGAGAGGCCCAACCCGTAGTGCTGAGAGCAGGTCCTCATTTCCGAGTCAAGAAAGGCATAGTCTCGCGAGCTCTCTCCTGCTGAGCAAACGTGACGGAAGGGCTGTGTGGAGGGAACCTTGATGTTCTGGGCAGTGTGGGAGCCCTAGGCATACACGTGCACCCAGCGGCCATTGCCCCTGAAAACTGACTTCCCTACTAGCATTTCTCAGGCCAATGTGACTGTCAGCTTGAAGGCGGCCAAGCAGGCTGCCTTCCTTGGAGGGAGGAAAGGCAGCCCCAGAGAGAACGTTTTCATCCCTCCCGCGCGCTGGCAACGTGGGGCTCTTGAGTTGCCCGACCCATAGGGATTCCAGCAGGGCCTCACTTCCCGAGCCAAGAAAGGCCTAGTCTCGCGAGCTCTCTCCTGCAGAACAAACTTGTTGGAAGAGCTGTGTCGAGGGAGCCTTGGTGTTCCCGGGAAGTGTGGGAGGCCTAGCTGTAAACATGCAGCCGGGGCCATGGCCCCTGCAAACTGACTTCCCAGGTAGCACTTCCCAGCCCAATGTGACTGTCAGCTTGAAGGCGGCCGAGCAGGCTGTCTTCCTTGGAGGGAGGAAAGGCAGCCCCAGAGACTGTGTTTTTATGCCTCCCTCGCACAGCAAGTGTGGGGCTCTGCCGACGCCAGTACAAGAGGCCTACAAACAGGTCCTCACTTTCCAAACCAAGAAAGGCCTAGTTTCCCGATCTCTCTCCTGGAGAGCTAACGTGACGGAAGAGCTGTGTGGAGGGAACCTTGATGTTCTGGGCAGTGTGGGAGCCCTAGGCATACACGTGCACCCAGCGGCCATTGCCCCTGAAAACTGACTTCCCTACTAGCATTTCTCAGGCCAATGTGACTGTCAGCTTGAAGGCGGCCAAGCCGGCTGCCTTCCTTGGAGGGAGGAAAGGCAGCCCCAGAGAGAACGTTTTCATGCCTCCCGCACGCTGGCAACATGGGGCTCTTGAGTTGCCCGACCCATAGGGATTCCAGCAGGGCCTCACTTCCCGAGCCAAGAAAGGCCTAGTTTCCCGATCTCTCTCCTGGAGAGCTAACGTGACGGAAGAGCTGTGTGGAGGGAACCTTGATGTCTGGGCAGTGTGGGAGCCCTAGGCATACACGTGCACCCAGCGTCCATTGGCCCTGAAAAATGACTTCCCAAATAGCACTTCTCAGACCAATGTGACTGTCAGCTTGAAGGCGGCCGAGCAGGATGTCTTCCTTGGAGGGTGGAATGGCAGCCCCAGAGAGAGTGTTTTCATGCCTTCAGCGCGCAGGTAACGTGGGGCTCTTGAGCGGCAGACCCGTAGGGCTGCGAGCAGGGCCTCACTTCCCGAGTCAAGAAAGGCCTAGTCTCGCGAGTTCTCTCCTGCAGAGCAAACGTGACGGAAGAGCTGTGTGGAGGGAGCCTTGATGTTCCCGGGCAGTGTGGGAGGCCTAGCTGTAAACGTGCTGCCAGCGACCATGGTCCCTGAAAACGGACTTCCCAACTAACACTTCCCAGCCCAAGGTGACTGTCAGCTTGAAGGCGGCCGAGCAGACGGTCTTCCTTGGACGGAGAAAAGGCAGCCCCAGAGACTGGGTTTTTAGGCCTCGTTCGCACAGCAAGTGTGGGGCGCTGCAGACGCCAGTACAAGAGGCCTGCAGACAGGTCCTCACTTCCCGAGCCAGGAAAGGCCTAGTCTCGAGAGCTCTCTCCTGCAGAGCTAACGTGACGGAAGAGCTGTTTGGGGGGAGCCTTGATGTTCCCGGGCAGTGTGGGAAGCCTAGCTGTAAACGTGCAGCCAGCGGCCATGGCCCCTGCAAACTTTCTTCCCAGGTAGCACTTCCCAGCACAATGTGACTGTCAGCTTGAAGGCGGCCGAGCAGCCTGTCTTCCTTGGAGGGAGGAAAGGCAGCCCCAAAGACTAGGTTTTTAGGCCTCGCTCGCACAGCCAGTGTGGGGCTCTGCAGACGCCCATACAAGAGGCCTGCAAACAGGTCCTCACTTCCCGAGTCAAGAAAGGCCTACTTTCGCGAGCTCTCTCCTGCTGAGCAAGCGTGACGGAAGGGCTGTGTGGAGGGAGCGTTGATGTTCTGGGCAGTGTGGGAGTCCTAGGCTTACACGTGCACCAAGCGGCCATTGGCCCTGTAAACTGACTTCCGAACTAGCACTTCTCAGATCAATGTGACTGTCAGCTTGAAAGCGGCCGAGCAGGCTGTCTTACTTGGAGGGAGGAAAGGCAGCCCCAGATACTGTGTTTGTATTCCTCCCTCGCACAGCCAGTGTGGGGCTCGGCAGACGCGAGTACAAGAGGCCTGCAAACAGGTCCTCACTTCCCGAGCCAGGAAAGGCCTACTTTCGCGAGCTCTCTCCTGCTGAGCAAACGTGACGGAAGGGCTGTGTGGAGGGAGCCTTGATGTTCCCAGGAGGTGTGGGAAGCCTAGCTGTAAACGTGCAGCCAGCGGCCATGGCCCCTGCAAACTGACTTCCCAGGTAGCACTTCCCAGCACAATGTGACTGTCAGCTTGAAGGCGGCCGAGCAGCCTGTCTTCATTGGAGGGAGGAAAGGCAGCCCCAAAGACTAGGTTTTTAGGCCTCGCTCGCACAGCAGGTGTTGGGCTCTGCAGATGCCAGTACAAGAGGCCTGCAAACAGGTCCTCACTTCCCGAGCCAAGAACGGCCTAGTTTTGCGATCTCTCTCCTGCCGAGCTAACGTGAGGGAAGAGCTGTGTGGAGGGAACCTTGATGTTCTGGGCAGTGTGGGAGCCCTAGGCATACACGTGCACCCAGCGGCCATTGCCCCTGCAAACTGACTTCCCAGGTAGCACTTCCCAGCACAATGTGACTTTCAGCTTGAAGGCGGCAAAGCAGGAGGTGTTCCTTGGAGGGAGGAAAGGCAGACCCACAGACTGTTTTTAGGACTCCCTCGCACAGCAAGTGTTGGGCTCTGCAGACGCCCGAACAAGAGGACTGAAACAGGTCCTCACTTCCCGAGCCAAGAAAGGCCTAGTTTCGTGAGCTCTTTACTGCAGAGCTAACGTGAGGGAAGAGCTGTGTGGAGGGAACCTTGATGTTCTCGGCAGTGTGGGAGCACTAAGCATACACATGCACCCTGCGGCCATTGCCCCTGAAAACAGTCTTCCCAAATAGCACTTCCAAGCGCGATGTGACTTTCAGCCACAAGGCGGCCTGGTAGGCTCTCTTCCTTGGAGGGAGGAAAGGCAGCCCCAGAGAGAGCGTTTTCATGCCTCCGGCGCGCAGGCAACGTGGGGCTCTTGAGAGGCCCGACCCATAGTGCTGCCAGCAGGTCATCATTTCCCGAGTCAAGAAAGGCCTAGTCTCGCGAGCTCTCTCCTGCTGAGCGAGCGTGACGGAAGGGCTGTGAGGAGGGAGCCTTGATGTTCCCGGGCAATGTGGGAGGCCTAGCTGTAAACGTGCAGCCAGCAGCAATGGCCCCTTAAAACTGACTTCGCAAATAGCACTTCCCAGCCCAAGGTGACTGTCAGCTTGAAGGCGGCCGAGCAGACGGTCTTCCTTGGACGGAGAAAAGGCAGCCCCAGAGACTGGGTTTTTAGGCCTCGTTCGCACAGCAAGGGTGGGGCGCTGCAGACGCCAGTACAAGAGGCCTGCACACAGGTCCTCACTTCCCGAGCCAAGAAAGGCCTAGTTTCGCGATCTCTCTCCTGCAGAGCTAACGTGAGGGAAGAGCTGTGTGGAGGGAACCTTGATGTTCTGGGCAGTGTGGGAGCCCTAGGCATACACGTGCACCCAGCGGCCATTGCACCTGCAAACTGACTTCCCAGGTAGCACTTCCCAGCACAATGTGACTTTCAGCTTGAAGGCGGCAAAGCAGGCGGTGTTCCTTGGAGGGAGGAAAGGCAGACCCACAGACTGTGTTTTTAGGCCTCCCTCGCACAGCAAGTGTTGGGCTCTGCAGACGCCCGTACAAGAGGACTGCAACCAGGTCCTCACTTCCCGAGCCAAGAAAGGCCTACTTTCGTGAGCTCTTTACTGCAGAGCTAACGTGAGGGAAGAGCTGTGTGGAGGGAACCTTGATGTTCTGGGCAGTGTGGGAGCCCCAGGCATACACGTGCACCCAGCGGCCATTGCCCGTGAAAACTGACTTCCCAACTAGCAATTCCCAGCCCGATGTGACTTTCAGCCAGAAGGAGGACGGGTAGGCTCTCTTCCTTGGAGGGAGTAATGGCATCCCCAGAGAGAGTGTTTTCATGCCTTCAGCGTGCAGGCAACGTGGTGCTCTTGAGAGGCCCCACCCATAGGGCTGCGAGCAGCGCCTCACTTCCCGAGTCAAGAAAGGCCTAGTCTCGCGAGCTCCCTCCTGCAGAGCACACGTGACGGAAGAGCTGTGTGGAGGGAGCCTTGATGTTCCCGGGCAGTGTGGGAGGCCTAGCTGTAAACGTGCTGCCAGCGACCATGGTCCCTGAAAACGGACTTCCCAACTAACACTTCCCAGCCCAAGGTGACTGTCAGCTTGAAGGCGGCCGAGCAGACGGTCTTCCTTGGACGGAGAAAATGCAGCCCCAGAGACTGGGTTTTTAGGCCTCGTTCGCACAGCAAGTGTGGAGCTCTGCAGACGCCAGTACAAGAGGACTGCAAACAGGTCCTCACTTCCCGAGCCAAGAAAGGCCTACTTTTGCGAGCTCTCTCCTGCTGAGCAAACGTGACAGAAGGGCTGTTTGGAGGGAACCTTGATGTTCTGGGCAGTGTGGGAGCCCCAGGCATACACGTGCACCCAGCGGCCATTGCCCCTGAAAACTGACTTCGCTACTAGCATTTCTCAGGCCAATGTGACTGTCAGCTTGAAGGCGGCCAAGCAGGCTGCCTTCCTTGGAGGGAGGAAAGGCAGCCCCAGATATTGTGTTTGTATGCCTCCCTCGCACAGCAAGTGTGGGGCTCGGCAGACGCGAGTACAAGAGGCCTGCAAACAGGTCCTCACTTCCCGAGCCAGGAAAGGCCTACTTTCGCGAGCTCTCTCCTGCTGAGCAAACGTGACGGAAGGGCTGTGTGGAGGGAGCCTTGATGTTCCCGGGCAGTGTGGGAAGCCTAGCTGTAAACGTGCAGCCAGCGGCGATGGCCCCTGAAAACTGACTTCCCAGGTAGCAATTCCCAGCCCAAGGTGACAGTCAGATTGAAGGCGGCCGAGCAGGCTGTCATCCTTGGAGGGAGGAAAGGAAGCCCCAGAGATTGGGTTTTTACGCCTCGCTCGCACAGCAAGTGTGGGGCTCTGCAGACGCCCGTAAAAGAGGACTGCAAACAGGTCCTCACTTCCCGAGCCAAGAAAGGCCTACTTTTGCGAGCTCTCTCCTGAAGAGCTTACGTGACTGAAGAGCTGTGGGGAGGGAGGCTTGATGTTCCCGGGCAGTGTGGGAAGCCTAGCTGTAAACGTGCAGCCAGCGGCGAAGGCCCCTGCAAACTGACTTCCCAGGTAGCACTTCCCAGCACAATGTGACTGTCAGCTTGAAGGCGGCCGAGCAGGCTGTCTTCCTTGGAGGGAGAAAAGGCAGCCCCAAAGACTGGGTTTTTAGGCCTCTCTCGCACAGCAAGTGTGGGGCTCTGCAGACGCCAGTACAAGAAGCCTGCAAACATGTCCTCACTTCCCCAGCCAAGAAAGGCCCACTTTCGCGAGCTCTCTCCTGCTGAGCAAACGTGACAGAAGGGCTGTGTGGAGGGAACCTTGATGTTCTGGGCAGTGTGGGAGCCCTAGGCATACACGTGCACCCAGCGGCCATTGCCCGTGAAAACTGACTTCCCAACTAGCACTTCCCAGCCCGATGTGACTTTCAGCCAGAAGGCGGCCGGGTAGGCTCTCTTCCCTGGAGGGAGGAAAGGCAGCCCCTGAGAGAGCGTTTTCATGCCCCCCGCATGCAGGCATCGTGGGGCTCTTGAGAGGCCCAACCCGTAGTGCTGAGAGCAGGTCCTCATTTCCGAGTCAAGAAAGGCATAGTCTCGCGAGCTCTCTCCTGCTGAGCAAACGTGACGGAAGGGCTGTGTGGAGGGAACCTTGATGTTCTGGGCAGTGTGGGAGCCCTAGGCATACACGTGCACCCAGCGGCCATTGCCCCTGAAAACTGACTTCCCTACTAGCATTTCTCAGGCCAATGTGACTGTCAGCTTGAAGGCGGCCAAGCAGGCTGCCTTCCTTGGAGGGAGGAAAGGCAGCCCCAGAGAGAACGTTTTCATCCCTCCCACGCGCTGGCAACGTGGGGCTCTTGAGTTGCCCGACCCATAGGGATTCCAGCAGGGCCTCACTTCCCGAGCCAAGAAAGGCCTAGTCTCGCGAGCTCTCTCCTGCAGAACAAACTTGTTGGAAGAGCTGTGTCGTGGGAGCCTTGGTGTTCCCGGGAAGTGTGGGAGGCCTAGCTGTAAACATGCAGCCGGGGCCATGGCCCCTGCAAACTGACTTCCCAGGTAGCACTTCCCAGCCCAATGTGACTGTCAGCTTGAAGGCGGCCGAGCAGGCTGTCTTCCTTGGAGGGAGGAAAGGCAGCCCCAGAGACTGTGTTTTTATGCCTCCCTCGCACAGCAAGTGTGGGGCTCTGCCAACGCCAGTACAAGAGGCCTACAAACAGGTCCTCACTTTCCAAACCAAGAAAGGCCTAGTTTCCCGATCTCTCTCCTGGAGAGCTAACGTGACGGAAGAGCTGTGTGGAGGGAACCTTGATGTTCTGGGCAGTGTGGGAGCCCTAGGCATACACGTGCACCCAGCGTCCATTGGCCCTGAAAAATGACTTCCCAAATAGCACTTCTCAGACCAATGTGACTGTCAGCTTGAAGGCGGCCGAGCAGGATGTCTTCCTTGGAGGGTGGAATGGCAGCCCCAGAGAGAGTGTTTTCATGCCTTCAGCGCGCAGGTAACGTGGGGCTCTTGAGAGGCACGACCCGTAGGGCTGCGAGCAGGGCCTCACTTCCCGAGTCAAGAAAGGCCTAGTCTCGCGAGTTCTCTCCTGCAGAGCAAACGTGACGGAAGAGCTGTGTGGAGGGAGCCTTGATGTTCCCGGGCAGTGTGGGAGGCCTAGCTGTAAACGTGCTGCCAGCGACCATGGTCCCTGAAAACTGACTTCCCAACTAACACTTCCCAGCCCAAGGTGACTGCCAGCTTGAAGGCGGCCGAGCAGACGGTCTACCTTGGACGGAGAAAAGGCAGCCCCAGAGGCTGGGTTTTTAGGCCTCGTTCGCACAGCAAGTGTGGGGCGCTGCAGACGCCAGTACAAGAGGCCTGCAAACAGGTCCTCACTTCCCGAGCCAAGAAAGGCCTAGTTTCGCGATCTCTCTCCTGCAGAGCTAACGTGAGGGAAGAGCTGTGTGGAGGGAACCTTGATGTTCTGGGCAGTGTGGGAGCCCTAGGCATACACGTGCACCCAGCGGCCATTGCCCCTGCAAACTGACTTCCCAGGTAGCACTTCCCAGCACAATGTGACTTTCAGCTTGACGGCGGCAAAGCAGGCGGTGTTCCTTGGAGGGAGGAAAGGCAGACCCACAGACTGCGTTTTTAGGCCTCCCTCGCACAGCAAGTGTTGGGCTCTGCAGACGCCCGTACAAGAGGACTGCAACCAGGTCCTCACTTCCCGAGCCAAGAAAGGCCTAGTTTCGTGAGCTCTTTACTGCAGAGCTAACGTGAGGGAAGAGCTGTGTGGAGGGAACCTTGATGTTCTGGGCAGTGTGGGAGTCCTAGGCATACACGTGCACCCTTCGGCCATTGGCCCTGTAAACTGACTTCCGAACTAGCACTTCTCAGATCAATGTGACTGTCAGCTTGAAAGCGGCCGAGCAGGCTGTCTTACTTGGAGGGAGGAAAGGCAGCCCCAGATACTGTGTTTGTATGCCTCCCTCGCACAGCAAGTGTGGGGCTCGGCAGACGCGAGTACAAGAGGCCTGCAAACAGGTCCTCACTTCCTGAGCCAGGAAAGGCCTACTTTCGCGAGCTCTCTCCTGCTGAGCAAACGTGACAGAAGGGCTGTGTGGAGGGAGCCTTGATGTTCCCGGGCAGTGTGGGAAGCCTAGCTGTACACGTGCAGCCAGCGGCGATGGCCCCTGCAAACTGACTTCCCAGGTAGCACTTCCCAGCACAATGTGACTGTCAGCTTGAAGGCGGCCGAGCAGGCTGTCTTCCTTGGAGGGAGAAAAGGCAGCCCCAGAGACTGGGTTTTTAGGCCTCGTTCGCACAGCAAGTGTGGGGCGCTGCAGACGCCAGTACAAGAGGCCTGTAAAACAGGTCCTCACTTCCCGAGCCAGGAAAGGCCTAGTCTCGAGAGCTCTCTCCTGCAGAGCTAACGTGACGGAAGAGCTGTTTGGGGGGAGCCTTGATGTTCCCGGGCAGTGTGGGAAGCCTAGCTGTAAACGTGCAGCCAGCGGCCATGGCCCCTGCAAACTTTCTTCCCAGGTAGCACTTCCCAGCACAATGTGACTGTCAGCTTAAAGGCGGCCGAGCAGCCTGTCTTCCTTGCAAGGAGGAAAGGCAGCCCCAAAGACTAGGTTTTTAGGCCTCGCTCGCACAGCAGGTGTTGGGCTCTGCAGATGCCAGTACAAGAGGCCTGCAAACAGGTCCTCACTTCCCGAGCCAAGAACGGCCTAGTTTCGCGATCTCTCTCCTGCCGAGCTAACGTGAGGGAAGAGCTGTGTGGAGGGAACCTTGATGTTCTGGGCAGTGTGGGAGCCCTAGGCATACACGTGCACCCAGCGGCCATTGCCCCTGAAAACTGACTTCCCTACTAGCATTTCTCAGGCCAATGTGACTGTCAGCTTGAAGGCGGCCAAGCAGGCTGCCTTCCTTGGAGGGAGGAAAGGCAGCCCCAGAGAGAACGTTTTCATCCCTCCCGCGCGCTGGCAACGTGGGGCTCTTGAGTTGCCCGACCCATAGGGATTCAGGCAGGGCCTCACTTCCCGAGCCAAGAAAGGCCTAGTCTCGCGAGCTCTCTCCTGCAGAACAAACTTGTTGGAAGAGCTGTGTCGAGGGAGCCTTGGTGTTCCCGGGAAGTGTGGGAGGCCTAGCTGTAAACATGCAGCCGGGGCCATGGCCCCTGCAAACTGACTTCCCAGGTAGCACTTCCCAGCCCAATGTGACTGTCAGCTTGAAGGCGGCCGAGCAGGCTGTCTTCCTTGGAGGGAGGAAAGGCAGCCCCAGAGACTGTGTTTTTATGCCTCCCTCGCACAGCAAGTGTGGGGCTCTGCCGACGCCAGTACAAGAGGCCTACAAACAGGTCCTCACTTTCCAAACCAAGAAAGGCCTAGTTTCCCGATCTCTCTCCTGGAGAGCTAACGTGACGGAAGAGCTGTGTGGAGGGAACCTTGATGTTCTGGGCAGTGTGGGAGCCCTAGGCATACACGTGCACCCAGCGGCCATTGCCCCTGAAAACTGACTTCCCTACTAGCATTTCTCAGGCCAATGTGACTGTCAGCTTGAAGGCGGCCAAGCAGGCTGCCTTCCTTGGAGGGAGGAAAGGCAGCCCCAGAGAGAACGTTTTCATGCCTCCCGCACGCTGGCAACATGGGGCTCTTGAGTTGCCCGACCCATAGGGATTCCAGCAGGGCCTCACTTCCCGAGCCAAGAAAGGCCTAGTCTCGCGAGCTCTCTCCTGCAGAACAAACTTGTTGGAAGAGCTGTGTCGAGGGAGCCTTGGTGTTCCCGGGAAGTGTGGGAGGCCTAGCTGTAAACATGCAGCCGGGGCCATGGCCCCTGCAAACTGACTTCCCAGGTAGCACTTCCCAGCCCAATGTGACTGTCAGCTTGAAGGCGGCCGAGCAGGTTGTCTTCCTTGGAGGGAGGAAAGGCAGCCCCAGAGACTGTGTTTTTATGCCTCCCTCGCACAGCAAGTGTGGGGCTCTGCCGACGCCAGTACAAGAGGCCTACAAACAGGTCCTCACTTTCCAAACCAAGAAAGGCCTAGTTTCCCGATCTCTCTCCTGGAGAGCTAACGTGACGGAAGAGCTGTGTGGAGGGAACCTTGATGTCTGGGCAGTGTGGGAGCCCTAGGCATACACGTGCACCCAGCGTCCATTGGCCCTGAAAAATGACTTCCCAAATAGCACTTCTCAGACCAATGTGACTGTCAGCTTGAAGGCGGCCGAGCAGGATGTCTTCCTTGGAGGGTGGAATGGCAGCCCCAGAGAGAGTGTTTTCATGCCTTCAGCGCGCAGGTAACGTGGGGCTCTTGAGCGGCAGACCCGTAGGGCTGCGAGCAGGGCCTCACTTCCCGAGTCAAGAAAGGCCTAGTCTCGCGAGTTCTCTCCTGCAGAGCAAACGTGACGGAAGAGCTGTGTGGAGGGAGCCTTGATGTTCCCGGGCAGTGTGGGAGGCCTAGCTGTAAACGTGCTGCCAGCGACCATGGTCCCTGAAAACGGACTTCCCAACTAACACTTCCCAGCCCAAGGTGACTGTCAGCTTGAAGGCGGCCGAGCAGACGGTCTTCCTTGGACGGAGAAAAGGCAGCCCCAGAGACTGGGTTTTTAGGCCTCGTTCGCACAGCAAGTGTGGGGCGCTGCAGACGCCAGTACAAGAGGCCTGCAGACAGGTCCTCACTTCCCGAGCCAGGAAAGGCCTAGTCTCGAGAGCTCTCTCCTGCAGAGCTAACGTGACGGAAGAGCTGTTTGGGGGGAGCCTTGATGTTCCCGGGCAGTGTGGGAAGCCTAGCTGTAAACGTGCAGCCAGCGGCCATGGCCCCTGCAAACTTTCTTCCCAGGTAGCACTTCCCAGCACAATGTGACTGTCAGCTTGAAGGCGGCCGAGCAGCCTGTCTTCCTTGGAGGGAGGAAAGGCAGCCCCAAAGACTAGGTTTTTAGGCCTCGCTCGCACAGCCAGTGTGGGGCTCTGCAGACGCCCATACAAGAGGCCTGCAAACAGGTCCTCACTTCCCGAGTCAAGAAAGGCCTACTTTCGCGAGCTCTCTCCTGCTGAGCAAGCGTGACGGAAGGGCTGTGTGGAGGGAGCGTTGATGTTCTGGGCAGTGTGGGAGTCCTAGGCTTACACGTGCACCAAGCGGCCATTGGCCCTGTAAACTGACTTCCGAACTAGCACTTCTCAGATCAATGTGACTGTCAGCTTGAAAGCGGCCGAGCAGGCTGTCTTACTTGGAGGGAGGAAAGGCAGCCCCAGATACTGTGTTTGTATTCCTCCCTCGCACAGCCAGTGTGGGGCTCGGCAGACGCGAGTACAAGAGGCCTGCAAACAGGTCCTCACTTCCCGAGCCAGGAAAGGCCTACTTTCGCGAGCTCGCTCCTGCTGAGCAAACGTGACGGAAGGGCTGTGTGGAGGGAGCCTTGATGTTCCCAGGAGGTGTGGGAAGCCTAGCTGTAAACGTGCAGCCAGCGGCCATGGCCCCTGCAAACTGACTTCCCAGGTAGCACTTCCCAGCACAATGTGACTGTCAGCTTGAAGGCGGCCGAGCAGCCTGTCTTCATTGGAGGGAGGAAAGGCAGCCCCAAAGACTAGGTTTTTAGGCCTCGCTCGCACAGCAGGTGTTGGGCTCTGCAGATGCCAGTACAAGAGGCCTGCAAACAGGTCCTCACTTCCCGAGCCAAGAACGGCCTAGTTTTGCGATCTCTCTCCTGCCGAGCTAACGTGAGGGAAGAGCTGTGTGGAGGGAACCTTGATGTTCTGGGCAGTGTGGGAGCCCTAGGCATACACGTGCACCCAGCGGCCATTGCCCCTGCAAACTGACTTCCCAGGTAGCACTTCCCAGCACAATGTGACTTTCAGCTTGAAGGCGGCAAAGCAGGAGGTGTTCCTTGGAGGGAGGAAAGGCAGACCCACAGACTGTTTTTAGGACTCCCTCGCACAGCAAGTGTTGGGCTCTGCAGACGCCCGAACAAGAGGACTGAAACAGGTCCTCACTTCCCGAGCCAAGAAAGGCCTAGTTTCGTGAGCTCTTTACTGCAGAGCTAACGTGAGGGAAGAGCTGTGTGGAGGGAACCTTGATGTTCTCGGCAGTGTGGGAGCACTAAGCATACACATGCACCCTGCGGCCATTGCCCCTGAAAACAGTCTTCCCAAATAGCACTTCCAAGCGCGATGTGACTTTCAGCCACAAGGCGGCCTGGTAGGCTCTCTTCCTTGGAGGGAGGAAAGGCAGCCCCAGAGAGAGCGTTTTCATGCCTTCGGCGCGCAGGCAACGTGGGGCTCTTGAGAGGCCCGACCCATAGTGCTGCCAGCAGGTCATCATTTCCCGAGTCAAGAAAGGCCTAGTCTCGCGAGCTCTCTCCTGCTGAGCGAGCGTGACGGAAGGGCTGTGAGGAGGGAGCCTTGATGTTCCCGGGCAATGTGGGAGGCCTAGCTGTAAACGTGCAGCCAGCAGCAATGGCCCCTTAAAACTGACTTCGCAAATAGCACTTCCCAGCCCAAGGTGACTGTCAGCTTGAAGGCGGCCAAGCAGGCGGTCTTCCTTGGAGGGAGGAAAGGCAGGCCCAGAGATTGGGTTTTTAGGCCTCGCTCGCACAGCAAGTGTGGGGCTCTGCAGACGCCCGTAAAAGAGGACTGCAAACAGGTCCTCACTTCCCGAGCCAAGAAAGGCCTACTTTTGCGAGCTCTCTCCTGCAGAGCTTACATGACGGAAGAGCTGTGGGGAGGGAGGCTTGATGTTCACGGGCAGTGTGGGAAGCCTAGCTGTAAACGTGCAGCCAGCGGCGATGGCCCCTGCAAACTGACTTCCCAGGTAGCACTTCCCAGCACAATGTGACTGTCAGCTTGAAGGCGGCCGAGCAGGCTGTCTTCCTTGGAGGGAGAAAAGGCAGCCCCAAAGACTGGGTTTTTAGGCCTCTCTCGCACAGCAAGTGTGGGGCTCTGCAGACGCCAGTACAATAAGCCTGCAAACAGGTCCTCACTTCCCCAGCCAAGAAAGGCCCACTTTCGCGAGCTCTCTCCTGCTGAGCAAACGTGACAGAAGGGCTGTGTGGAGGGAACCTTGATGTTCTGGGCAGTGTGGGAGCCCTAGGCATACACGTGCACCCAGCGGCCATTGCCCGTGAAAACTGACTTCCCAACTAGCACTTCCCAGCCCGATGTGACTTTCAGGCAGAAGGCGGCCGGGTAGGCTCTCTTCCTTGGAGGGAGGAAAGGCAGCCCCTGAGAGAGCGTTTTCATGCCCCCCGCATGCAGGCATCGTGGGGCTCTTGAGAGGCCCGACCCATAGTGCTGAGAGCAGGTCCTCATTTCCGAGTCAAGAAAGGCATAGTCTCGCGAGCTCTCTCCTGCTGAGCAAACGTGACGGAAGGGCTGTGTGGAGGGAACCTTGATGTTCTGGGCAGTGTGGGAGCCCTAGGCATACACGTGCACCCAGCGGCCATTGCCCCTGAAAACTGACTTCCCTACTAGCATTTCTCAGGCCAATGTGACTGTCAGCTTGAAGGCGGCCAAGCAGGCTGCCTTCCTTGGAGGGAGGAAAGGCAGCCCCAGAGAGAACGTTTTCATGCCTCCCGCGCGCTGGCAACATGGGGCTCTTGAGTTGCCCGACCCATAGGGATTCCAGCAGGGCCTCACTTCCCGAGCCAAGAAAGGCCTAGTCTCGCGAGCTCTCTCCTGCAGAACAAACTTGTTGGAAGAGCTGTGTCGAGGGAGCCTTGGTGTTCCCGGGAAGTGTGGGAGGCCTAGCTGTAAACATGCAGCCGGGGCCATGGCCCCTGCAAACTGACTTCCCAGGAAGCACTTCCCACCACAATGTGACTGTCAGCTTGAAGGCGGCCGAGCAGGTTGTCTTCCTTGGAGGGAGGAAAGGCAGCCCCAGAGACTGTGTTTTTATGCCTCCCTCGCACAGCAAGTGTGGGGCTCTGCCGACGCCAGTACAAGAGGCCTACAAACAGGTCCTCACTTTCCAAACCAAGAAAGGCCTAGTTTCCCGATCTCTCTCCTGGAGAGCTAACGTGACGGAAGAGCTGTGTGGAGGGAACCTTGATGTTCTGGGCAGTGTGGGAGCCCTAGGCATACACGTGCACCCAGCGTCCATTGGCCCTGAAAAATGACTTCCCAAATAGCACTTCTCAGACCAATGTGACTGTCAGCTTGAAGGCGGCCGAGCAGGATGTCTTCCTTGGAGGGTGGAATGGCAGCCCCAGAGAGAGTGTTTTCATGCCTTCAGCGCGCAGGTAACGTGGGGCTCTTGAGAGGCACGACCCGTAGGGCTGCGAGCAGGGCCTCACTTCCCGAGTCAAGAAAGGCCTAGTCTCGCGAGTTCTCTCCTGCAGAGCAAACGTGACGGAAGAGCTGTGTGGAGGGAGCCTTGATGTTCCCGGGCAGTGTGGGAGGCCTAGCTGTAAACGTGCTGCCAGCGACCATGGTCCCTGAAAACTGACTTCCCAACTAACACTTCCCAGCCCAAGGTGACTGTCAGCTTGAAGGCGGCCGAGCAGACGGTCTTCCTTGGACGGAGAAAAGGCAGCCCCAGAGACTGGGTTTTTAGGCCTCGTTCGCACAGCAAGGGTGGGGCGCTGCAGACGCCAGTACAAGAGGCCTGCACACAGGTCCTCACTTCCCGAGCCAAGAAAGGCCTAGTTTCGCGATCTCTCTCCTGCAGAGCTAACGTGAGGGAAGAGCTGTGTGGAGGGAACCTTGATGTTCTGGGCAGTGTGGGAGCCCTAGGCATACACGTGCACCCAGCGGCCATTGCACCTGCAAACTGACTTCCCAGGTAGCACTTCCCAGCACAATGTGACTTTCAGCTTGAAGGCGGCAAAGCAGGCGGTGTTCCTTGGAGGGAGGAAAGGCAGACCCACAGACTGTGTTTTTAGGCCTCCCTCGCACAGCAAGTGTTGGGCTCTGCAGACGCCCGTACAAGAGGACTGCAACCAGGTCCTCACTTCCCGAGCCAAGAAAGGCTTACTTTCGTGAGCTCTTTACTGCAGAGCTAACGTGAGGGAAGAGCTGTGTGGAGGGAACCTTGATGTTCTGGGCAGTGTGGGAGCCCCAGGCATACACGTGCACCCAGCGGCCATTGCCCGTGAAAACTGACTTCCCAACTAGCAATTCCCAGCCCGATGTGACTTTCAGCCAGAAGGAGGACGGGTAGGCTCTCTTCCTTGGAGGGAGTAATGGCATCCCCAGAGAGAGTGTTTTCATGCCTTCAGCGTGCAGGCAACGTGGTGCTCTTGAGAGGCCCCACCCATAGGGCTGCGAGCAGCGCCTCACTTCCCGAGTCAAGAAAGGCCTAGTCTCGCGAGCTCCCTCCTGCAGAGCACACGTGACGGAAGAGCTGTGTGGAGGGAGCCTTGATGTTCCCGGGCAGTGTGGGAGGCCTAGCTGTAAACGTGCTGCCAGCGACCATGGTCCCTGAAAACGGACTTCCCAACTAACACTTCCCAGCCCAAGGTGACTGTCAGCTTGAAGGCGGCCGAGCAGACGGTCTTCCTTGGACGGAGAAAATGCAGCCCCAGAGACTGGGTTTTTAGGCCTCGTTCGCACAGCAAGTGTGGAGCTCTGCAGACGCCAGTACAAGAGGACTGCAAACAGGTCCTCACTTCCCGAGCCAAGAAAGGCCTACTTTTGCGAGCTCTCTCCTGCTGAGCAAACGTGACAGAAGGGCTGTTTGGAGGGAACCTTGATGTTCTGGGCAGTGTGGGAGCCCCAGGCATACACGTGCACCCAGCGGCCATTGCCCCTGAAAACTGACTTCGCTACTAGCATTTCTCAGGCCAATGTGACTGTCACCTTGAAGGCGGCCAAGCAGGCTGCCTTCCTTGGAGGGAGGAAAGGCAGCCCCAGATATTGTGTTTGTATGCCTCCCTCGCACAGCAAGTGTGGGGCTCGGCAGACACGAGTACAAGAGGCCTGCAAACAGGTCCTCACTTCCCGAGCCAGGAAAGGCCTACTTTGGCGAGCTCTCTCCTGCTGAGCAAACGTGACGGAAGGGCTGTGTGGAGGGAGCCTTGATGTTCCCGGGCAGTGTGGGAAGCCTAGCTGTAAACGTGCAGCCAGCGGTGATGGCCCCTGAAAACTGACTTCCCAGGTAGCAATTCCCAGCCCAAGGTGACAGTCAGATTGAAGGCGGCCGAGCAGGCTGTCATCCTTGGAGGGAGGAAAGGAAGCCCCAGAGATTGGGTTTTTACGCCTCGCTCGCACAGCAAGTGTGGGGCTCTGCAGACGCCCGTAAAAGAGGACTGCAAACAGGTCCTCACTTCCCGAGCCAAGAAAGGCCTACTTTTGCGAGCTCTCTCCTGAAGAGCTTACGTGACTGAAGAGCTGTGGGGAGGGAGGCTTGATGTTCCCGGGCAGTGTGGGAAGCCTAGCTGTAAACGTGCAGCCAGCGGCGAAGGCCCCTGCAAACTGACTTCCCAGGTAGCACTTCCCAGCACAATGTGACTGTCAGCTTGAAGGCGGCCGAGCAGGCTGTCTTCCTTGGAGGGAAAAAAGGCAGCCCCAAAGACTGGGTTTTTAGGCCTCTCTCGCACAGCAAGTGTGGGGCTCTGCAGACGCCAGTACAAGAAGCCTGCAAACATGTCCTCACTTCCCCAGCCAAGAAAGGCCCACTTTCGCGAGCTCTCTCCTGCTGAGCAAACGTGACAGAAGGGCTGTGTGGAGGGAACCTTGATGTTCTGGGCAGTGTGGGAGCCCTAGGCATACACGTGCACCCAGCGGCCATTGCCCGTGAAAACTGACTTCCCAACTAGCACTTCCCAGCCCGATGTGACTTTCAGCCAGAAGGCGGCCGGGTAGGCTCTCTTCCCTGGAGGGAGGAAAGGCAGCCCCTGAGAGAGCGTTTTCATGCCCCCCGCATGCAGGCATCGTGGGGCTCTTGAGAGGCCCAACCCGTAGTGCTGAGAGCAGGTCCTCATTTCCGAGTCAACAAAGGCATAGTCTCGCGAGCTCTCTCCTGCTGAGCAAACGTGACGGAAGGGCTGTGTGGAGGGAACCTTGATGTTCTGGGCAGTGTGGGAGCCCTAGGCATACACGTGCACCCAGCGGCCATTGCCCCTGAAAACTGACTTCCCTACTAGCATTTCTCAGGCCAATGTGACTGTCAGCTTGAAGGCGGCCAAGCAGGCTGCCTTCCTTGGAGGGAGGAAAGGCAGCCCCAGAGAGAACGTTTTCATCCCTCCCGCGCGCTGGCAACGTGGGGCTCTTGAGTTGCCCGACCCATAGGGATTCCAGCAGGGCCTCACTTCCCGAGCCAAGAAAGGCCTAGTCTCGCGAGCTCTCTCCTGCAGAACAAACTTGTTGGAAGAGCTGTGTCGAGGGAGCCTTGGTGTTCCCGGGAAGTGTGGGAGGCCTAGCTGTAAACATGCAGCCGGGGCCATGGCCCCTGCAAACTGACTTCCCAGGTAGCACTTCCCAGCCCAATGTGACTGTCAGATTGAAGGCGGCCGAGCAGGCTGTCTTCCTTGGAGGGAGGAAAGGCAGCCCCAGAGACTGTGTTTTTATGCCTCCCTCGCACAGCAAGTGTGGGGCTCTGCCAACGCCAGTACAAGAGGCCTACAAACAGGTCCTCACTTTCCAAACCAAGAAAGGCCTAGTTTCCCGATCTCTCTCCTGGAGAGCTAACGTGACGGAAGAGCTGTGTGGAGGGAACCTTGATGTTCTGGGCAGTGTGGGAGCCCTAGGCATACACGTGCACCCAGCGTCCATTGGCCCTGAAAAATGACTTCCCAAATAGCACTTCTCAGACCAATGTGACTGTCAGCTTGAAGGCGGCCGAGCAGGATGTCTTCCTTGGAGGGTGGAATGGCAGCCCCAGAGAGAGTGTTTTCATGCCTTCAGCGCGCAGGTAACGTGGGGCTCTTGAGAGGCACGACCAGTAGGGCTGCGAGCAGGGCCTCACTTCCTGAGTCAAGAAAGGCCTAGTCTCGCGAGTTCTCTCCTGCAGAGCAAACGTGACGGAAGAGCTGTGTGGAGGGAGCCTTGATGTTCCCAGGCAGTGTGGGAGGCCTAGCTGTAAACGTGCTGCCAGCGACCATGGTCCCTGAAAACTGACTTCCCAACTAACACTTCCCAGCCCAAGGTGACTGCCAGCTTGAAGGCGGCCGAGCAGACGGTCTACCTTGGACGGAGAAAAGGCAGCCCCAGAGACTGGGTTTTTAGGCCTCGTTCGCACAGCAAGTGTGGGGCGCTGCAGACGCCAGTACAAGAGGCCTGCAAACAGGTCCTCACTTCCCGAGCCAAGAAAGGCCTAGTTTCGCGATCTCTCTCCTGCAGAGCTAACGTGAGGGAAGAGCTGTGTGGAGGGAACCTTGATGTTCTGGGCAGTGTGGGAGCCCTAGGCATACACGTGCACCCAGCGGCCATTGCCCCTGCAAACTGACTTCCCAGGTAGCACTTCCCAGCACAATGTGACTTTCAGCTTGACGGCGGCAAAGCAGGCGGTGTTCCTTGGAGGGAGGAAAGGCAGACCCACAGACTGCGTTTTTAGGCCTCCCTCGCACAGCAAGTGTTGGGCTCTGCAGACGCCCGTACAAGAGGACTGCAACCAGGTCCTCACTTCCCGAGCCAAGAAAGGCCTAGTTTCGTGAGCTCTTTACTGCAGAGCTAACGTGAGGGAAGAGCTGTGTGGAGGGAACCTTGATGTTCTGGGCAGTGTGGGAGTCCTAGGCATACACGTGCACCCTTCGGCCATTGGCCCTGTAAACTGACTTCCGAACTAGCACTTCTCAGATCAATGTGACTGTCAGCTTGAAAGCGGCCGAGCAGGCTGTCTTACTTGGAGGGAGGAAAGGCAGCCCCAGATACTGTGTTTGTATGCCTCCCTCGCACAGCAAGTGTGGGGCTCGGCAGACGCGAGTACAAGAGGCCTGCAAACAGGTCCTCACTTCCTGAGCCAGGAAAGGCCTACTTTCGCGAGCTCTCTCCTGCTGAGCAAACGTGACGGAAGGGCTGTGTGGAGGGAGCCTTGATGTTCCCGGGCAGTGTGGGAAGCCTAGCTGTACACGTGCAGCCAGCGGCGATGGCCCCTGCAAACTGACTTCCCAGGTAGCACTTCCCAGCACAATGTGACTGTCAGCTTGAAGGCGGCCGAGCAGGCTGTCTTCCTTGGAGGGAGAAAAGGCAGCCCCAGAGACTGGGTTTTTAGGCCTCGTTCGCACAGCAAGTGTGGGGCGCTGCAGACGCCAGTACAAGAGGCCTGCAAAACAGGTCCTCACTTCCCGAGCCAGGAAAGGCCTAGTCTCGAGAGCTCTCTCCTGCAGAGCTAACGTGACGGAAGAGCTGTTTGGGGGGAGCCTTGATGTTCCCGGGCAGTGTGGGAAGCCTAGCTGTAAACGTGCAGCCAGCGGCCATGGCCCCTGCAAACTTTCTTCCCAGGTAGCACTTCCCAGCACAATGTGACTGTCAGCTTAAAGGCGGCCGAGCAGCCTGTCTTCCTTGCAAGGAGGAAAGGCAGCCCCAAAGACTAGGTTTTTAGGCCTCGCTCGCACAGCAGGTGTTGGGCTCTGCAGATGCCAGTACAAGAGGCCTGCAAACAGGTCCTCACTTCCCGAGCCAAGAACGGCCTAGTTTCGCGATCTCTCTCCTGCCGAGCTAACGTGAGGGAAGAGCTGTGTGGAGGGAACCTTGATGTTCTGGGCAGTGTGGGAGCCCTAGGCATACACGTGCACCCAGCGGCCATCGCCCCTGCAAACTGACTTCCCAGGTAGCACTTCCCAGCCCGATGTGACTTTCAGCCAGAAGGCGGCCGGGTAGGCTCTCTTCCTTGGAGGGAGGAAAGGCAGCCCCTGAGAGAGCGTTTTCATGCCCCCCGCATGCAGGCATCGTGGGGCTCTTGAGAGGCCCGACCCATAGTGCTGAGAGCAGGTCCTCATTTCCGAGTCAAGAAAGGCATAGTCTCGCGAGCTCTCTCCTGCTGACCAAACGTGACGGAAGGGCTGTGTGGAGGGAACCTTGATGTTCTGGGCAGTGTGGGAGCCCTAGGCATACACGTGCACCCAGCGGCCATTGCCCCTGAAAACTGACTTCCCTACTAGCATTTCTCAGGCCAATGTGACTGTCAGCTTGAAGGCGGCCAAGCAGGCTGCCTTCCTTGCAGGGAGGAAAGGCAGCCCCAGATATTGTGTTTGTATGCCTCCCTCGCACAGCAAGTGTGGGGCTCGGCAGACGCGAGTACAAGAGGCCTGCAAACAGGTCCTCACTTCCCGAGCCAGGAAAGGCCTACTTTCGCGAGCTCTCTCCTGCTGAGCAAACGTGACGGAAGGGCTGTGTGGAGGGAGCCTTGATGTTCCCGGGCAGTGTGGGAAGCCTAGCTGTAAACGTGCAGCCAGCGGCGATGGCCCCTGAAAACTGACTTCCCAGGTAGCAATTCCCAGCCCAGGGTGACAGTCAGATTGAAGGCGGCCGAGCAGGCTGTCATCCTTGGAGGGAGGAAAGGAAGCCCCAGAGATTGGGTTTTTACGCCTCGCTCGCACAGCAAGTGTGGGGCTCTGCAGACGCCAGTACAAGAAGCCTGCAAACAGGTCCTCACTTCCCCAGCCAAGAAAGGCCCACTTTCGCGAGCTCTCTCCTGCTGAGCAAACGTGACAGAAGGGCTGTGTGGAGGGAACCTTGATGTTCTGGGCAGTGTGGGAGCCCTAGGCATACACGTGCACCCAGCGGCCATTGCCCGTGAAAACTGACTTCCCAACTAGCACTTCCCAGCCCGATGTGACTTTCAGCCAGAAGGCGGCCGGGTAGGCTCTCTTCCCTGGAGGGAGGAAAGGCAGCCCCTGAGAGAGCGTTTTCATGCCCCCCGCATGCAGGCATCGTGGGGCTCTTGAGAGGCCCAACCCGTAGTGCTGAGAGCAGGTCCTCATTTCCGAGTCAACAAAGGCATAGTCTCGCGAGCTCTCTCCTGCTGAGCAAACGTGACGGAAGGGCTGTGTGGAGGGAACCTTGATGTTCTGGGCAGTGTGGGAGCCCTAGGCATACACGTGCACCCAGCGGCCATTGCCCCTGAAAACTGACTTCCCTACTAGCATTTCTCAGGCCAATGTGACTGTCAGCTTGAAGGCGGCCAAGCAGGCTGCCTTCCTTGGAGGGAGGAAAGGCAGCCCCAGAGAGAACGTTTTCATCCCTCCCGCGCGCTGGCAACGTGGGGCTCTTGAGTTGCCCGACCCATAGGGATTCCAGCAGGGCCTCACTTCCCGAGCCAAGAAAGGCCTAGTCTCGCGAGCTCTCTCCTGCAGAACAAACTTGTTGGAAGAGCTGTGTCGAGGGAGCCTTGGTGTTCCCGGGAAGTGTGGGAGGCCTAGCTGTAAACATGCAGCCGGGGCCATGGCCCCTGCAAACTGACTTCCCAGGTAGCACTTCCCAGCCCAATGTGACTGTCAGCTTGAAGGCGGCCGAGCAGGCTGTCTTCCTTGGAGGGAGGAAAGGCAGCCCCAGAGACTGTGTTTTTATGCCTCCCTCGCACAGCAAGTGTGGGGCTCTGCCGACGCCAGTACAAGAGGCCTACAAACAGGTCCTCACTTTCCAAACCAAGAAAGGCCTAGTTTCCCGATCTCTCTCCTGGAGAGCTAACGTGACGGAAGAGCTGTGTGGAGGGAACCTTGATGTTCTGGGCAGTGTGGGAGCCCTAGGCATACACGTGCACCCAGCGGCCATTGCCCCTGAAAACTGACTTCCCTACTAGCATTTCTCAGGCCAATGTGACTGTCAGCTTGAAGGCGGCCAAGCAGGCTGCCTTCCTTGGAGGGAGGAAAGGCAGCCCCAGAGAGAACGTTTTCATGCCTCCCGCACGCTGGCAACATGGGGCTCTTGAGTTGCCCGACCCATAGGGATTCCAGCAGGGCCTCACTTCCCGAGCCAAGAAAGGCCTAGTCTCGCGAGCTCTCTCCTGCAGAACAAACTTGTTGGAAGAGCTGTGTCGAGGGAGCCTTGGTGTTCCCGGGAAGTGTGGGAGGCCTAGCTGTAAACATGCAGCCGGGGCCATGGCCCCTGCAAACTGACTTCCCAGGAAGCACTTCCCACCACAATGTGACTGTCAGCTTGAAGGCGGCCGAGCAGGTTGTCTTCCTTGGAGGGAGGAAAGGCAGCCCCAGAGACTGTGTTTTTATGCCTCCCTCGCACAGCAAGTGTGGGGCTCTGCCGACGCCAGTACAAGAGGCCTACAAACAGGTCCTCACTTTCCAAACCAAGAAAGGCCTAGTTTCCCGATCTCTCTCCTGGAGAGCTAACGTGACGGAAGAGCTGTGTGGAGGGAACCTTGATGTTCTGGGCAGTGTGGGAGCCCTAGGCATACACGTGCACCCAGCGTCCATTGGCCCTGAAAAATGACTTCCCAAATAGCACTTCTCAGACCAATGTGACTGTCAGCTTGAAGGCGGCCGAGCAGGATGTCTTCCTTGGAGGGTGGAATGGCAGCCCCAGAGAGAGTGTTTTCATGCCTTCAGCGCGCAGGTAACGTGGGGCTCTTGAGAGGCACGACCCGTAGGGCTGCGAGCAGGGCCTCACTTCCCGAGTCAAGAAAGGCCTAGTCTCGCGAGTTCTCTCCTGCAGAGCAAACGTGACGGAAGAGCTGTGTGGAGGGAGCCTTGATGTTCCCGGGCAGTGTGGGAGGCCTAGCTGTAAACGTGCTGCCAGCGACCATGGTCCCTGAAAACTGACTTCCCAACTAACACTTCCCAGCCCAAGGTGACTGCCAGCTTGAAGGCGGCCGAGCAGACGGTCTACCTTGGACGGAGAAAAGGCAGCCCCAGAGACTGGGTTTTTAGGCCTCGTTCGCACAGCAAGTGTGGGGCGCTGCAGACGCCAGTACAAGAGCCCTGCAAACAGGTCCTCACTTCCCGAGCCAAGAAAGGCCTAGTTTCGCGATCTCTCTCCTGCAGAGCTAACGTGAGGGAAGAGCTGTGTGGAGGGAACCTTGATGTTCTGGGCAGTGTGGGAGCCCTAGGCATACACGTGCACCCAGCGGCCATTGCCCCTGCAAACTGACTTCCCAGGTAGCACTTCCCAGCACAATGTGACTTTCAGCTTGACGGCGGCAAAGCAGGCGGTGTTCCTTGGAGGGAGGAAAGGCAGACCCACAGACTGCGTTTTTAGGCCTCCCTCGCACAGCAAGTGTTGGGCTCTGCAGACGCCCGTACAAGAGGACTGCAACCAGGTCCTCACTTCCCGAGCCAAGAAAGGCCTACTTTCGTGAGCTCTTTACTGCAGAGCTAACGTGAGGGAAGAGCTGTGTGGAGGGAACCTTGATGTTCTGGGCAGTGTGGGAGCCCCAGGCATACACGTGCACCCAGCGGCCATTGCCCGTGAAAACTGACTTCCCAACTAGCAATTCCCAGCCCGATGTGACTTTCAGCCAGAAGGAGGACGGGTAGGCTCTCTTCCTTGGAGGGAGTAATGGCATCCCCAGAGAGAGTGTTTTCATGCCTTCAGCGTGCAGGCAACGTGGTGCTCTTGAGAGGCCCCACCCATAGGGCTGCGAGCAGCGCCTCACTTCCCGAGTCAAGAAAGGCCTAGTCTCGCGAGCTCCCTCCTGCAGAGCACACGTGACGGAAGAGCTGTGTGGAGGGAGCCTTGATGTTCCCGGGCAGTGTGGGAGGCCTAGCTGTAAACGTGCTGCCAGCGACCATGGTCCCTGAAAACGGACTTCCCAACTAACACTTCCCAGCCCAAGGTGACTGTCAGCTTGAAGGCGGCCGAGCAGACGGTCTTCCTTGGACGGAGAAAATGCAGCCCCAGAGACTGGGTTTTTAGGCCTCGTTCGCACAGCAAGTGTGGAGCTCTGCAGACGCCAGTACAAGAGGACTGCAAACAGGTCCTCACTTCCCGAGCCAAGAAAGGCCTACTTTTGCGAGCTCTCTCCTGCTGAGCAAACGTGACAGAAGGGCTGTTTGGAGGGAACCTTGATGTTCTGGGCAGTGTGGGAGCCCCAGGCATACACGTGCACCCAGCGGCCATTGCCCCTGAAAACTGACTTCGCTACTAGCATTTCTCAGGCCAATGTGACTGTCAGCTTGAAGGCGGCCAAGCAGGCTGCCTTCCTTGGAGGGAGGAAAGGCAGCCCCAGATATTGTGTTTGTATGCCTCCCTCGCACAGCAAGTGTGGGGCTCGGCAGACGCGAGTACAATAGGCCTGCAAACAGGTCCTCACTTCCCGAGCCAGGAAAGGCCTACTTTCGCGAGCTCTCTCCTGCTGAGCAAACGTGACGGAAGGGCTGTGTGGAGGGAGCCTTGATGTTCCCGGGCAGTGTGGGAAGCCTAGCTGTAAACGTGCAGCCAGCGGCGATGGCCCCTGAAAACTGACTTCCCAGGTAGCAATTCCCAGCCCAAGGTGACAGTCAGATTGAAGGCGGCCGAGCAGGCTGTCATCCTTGGAGGGAGGAAAGGAAGCCCCAGAGATTGGGTTTTTACGCCTCGCTCGCACAGCAAGTGTGGGGCTCTGCAGACGCCCGTAAAAGAGGACTGCAAACAGGTCCTCACTTCCCGAGCCAAGAAAGGCCTACTTTTGCGAGCTCTCTCCTGAAGAGCTTACGTGACTGAAGAGCTGTGGGGAGGGAGGCTTGATGTTCCCGGGCAGTGTGGGAAGCCTAGCTGTAAACGTGCAGCCAGCGGCGAAGGCCCCTGCAAACTGACTTCCCAGGTAGCACTTCCCAGCACAATGTGACTGTCAGCTTGAAGGCGGCCGAGCAGGCTGTCTTCCTTGGAGGGAAAAAAGGCAGCCCCAGAGAGAGTGTTTTCATGCCTTCAGCGCGCAGGTAACGTGGGGCTCTTGAGAGGCACGACCAGTAGGGCTGCGAGCAGGGCCTCACTTCCTGAGTCAAGAAAGGCCTAGTCTCGCGAGTTCTCTCCTGCAGAGCAAACGTGACGGAAGAGCTGTGTGGAGGGAGCCTTGATGTTCCCGGGCAGTGTGGGAGGCCTAGCTGTAAACGTGCTGCCAGCGACCATGGTCCCTGAAAACTGACTTCCCAACTAACACTTCCCAGCCCAAGGTGACTGCCAGCTTGAAGGCGGCCGAGCAGACGGTCTACCTTGGACGGAGAAAAGGCAGCCCCAGAGACTGGGTTTTTAGGCCTCGTTCGCACAGCAAGTGTGGGGCGCTGCAGACGCCAGTACAAGAGGCCTGCAAACAGGTCCTCACTTCCCGAGCCAAGAAAGGCCTAGTTTCGCGATCTCTCTCCTGCAGAGCTAACGTGAGGGAAGAGCTGTGTGGAGGGAACCTTGATGTTCTGGGCAGTGTGGGAGCCCTAGGCATACACGTGCACCCAGCGGCCATTGCCCCTGCAAACTGACTTCCCAGGTAGCACTTCCCAGCACAATGTGACTTTCAGCTTGACGGCGGCAAAGCAGGCGGTGTTCCTTGGAGGGAGGAAAGGCAGACCCACAGACTGCGTTTTTAGGCCTCCCTCGCACAGCAAGTGTTGGGCTCTGCAGACGCCCGTACAAGAGGACTGCAACCAGGTCCTCACTTCCCGAGCCAAGAAAGGCCTAGTTTCGTGAGCTCTTTACTGCAGAGCTAACGTGAGGGAAGAGCTGTGTGGAGGGAACCTTGATGTTCTGGGCAGTGTGGGAGTCCTAGGCATACACGTGCACCCTTCGGCCATTGGCCCTGTAAACTGACTTCCGAACTAGCACTTCTCAGATCAATGTGACTGTCAGCTTGAAAGCGGCCGAGCAGGCTGTCTTACTTGGAGGGAGGAAAGGCAGCCCCAGATACTGTGTTTGTATGCCTCCCTCGCACAGCAAGTGTGGGGCTCGGCAGACGCGAGTACAAGAGGCCTGCAAACAGGTCCTCACTTCCTGAGCCAGGAAAGGCCTACTTTCGCGAGCTCTCTCCTGCTGAGCAAACGTGACGGAAGGGCTGTGTGGAGGGAGCCTTGATGTTCCCGGGCAGTGTGGGAAGCCTAGCTGTACACGTGCAGCCAGCGGCGATGGCCCCTGCAAACTGACTTCCCAGGTAGCACTTCCCAGCACAATGTGACTGTCAGCTTGAAGGCGGCCGAGCAGGCTGTCTTCCTTGGAGGGAGAAAAGGCAGCCCCAGAGACTGGGTTTTTAGGCCTCGTTCGCACAGCAAGTGTGGGGCGCTGCAGACGCCAGTACAAGAGGCCTGCAAAACAGGTCCTCACTTCCCGAGCCAGGAAAGGCCTAGTCTCGAGAGCTCTCTCCTGCAGAGCTAACGTGACGGAAGAGCTGTTTGGGGGGAGCCTTGATGTTCCCGGGCAGTGTGGGAAGCCTAGCTGTAAACGTGCAGCCAGCGGCCATGGCCCCTGCAAACTTTCTTCCCAGGTAGCACTTCCCAGCACAATGTGACTGTCAGCTTAAAGGCGGCCGAGCAGCCTGTCTTCCTTGCAAGGAGGAAAGGCAGCCCCAAAGACTAGGTTTTTAGGCCTCGCTCGCACAGCAGGTGTTGGGCTCTGCAGATGCCAGTACAAGAGGCCTGCAAACAGGTCCTCACTTCCCGAGCCAAGAACGGCCTAGTTTCGCGATCTCTCTCCTGCCGAGCTAACGTGAGGGAAGAGCTGTGTGGAGGGAACCTTGATGTTCTGGGCAGTGTGGGAGCCCTAGGCATACACGTGCACCCAGCGGCCATCGCCCCTGCAAACTGACTTCCCAGGTAGCACTTCCCAGCCCGATGTGACTTTCAGCCAGAAGGCGGCCGGGTAGGCTCTCTTCCTTGGAGGGAGGAAAGGCAGCCCCTGAGAGAGCGTTTTCATGCCCCCCGCATGCAGGCATCGTGGGGCTCTTGAGAGGCCCGACCCATAGTGCTGAGAGCAGGTCCTCATTTCCGAGTCAAGAAAGGCATAGTCTCGCGAGCTCTCTCCTGCTGACCAAACGTGACGGAAGGGCTGTGTGGAGGGAACCTTGATGTTCTGGGCAGTGTGGGAGCCCTAGGCATACACGTGCACCCAGCGGCCATTGCCCCTGAAAACTGACTTCCCTACTAGCATTTCTCAGGCCAATGTGACTGTCAGCTTGAAGGCGGCCAAGCAGGCTGCCTTCCTTGCAGGGAGGAAAGGCAGCCCCAGATATTGTGTTTGTATGCCTCCCTCGCACAGCAAGTGTGGGGCTCGGCAGACGCGAGTACAAGAGGCCTGCAAACAGGTCCTCACTTCCCGAGCCAGGAAAGGCCTACTTTCGCGAGCTCTCTCCTGCTGAGCAAACGTGACGGAAGGGCTGTGTGGAGGGAGCCTTGATGTTCCCGGGCAGTGTGGGAAGCCTAGCTGTAAACGTGCAGCCAGCGGCGATGGCCCCTGAAAACTGACTTCCCAGGTAGCAATTCCCAGCCCAGGGTGACAGTCAGATTGAAGGCGGCCGAGCAGGCTGTCATCCTTGGAGGGAGGAAAGGAAGCCCCAGAGATTGGGTTTTTACGCCTCGCGGGCACAGCAAGTGTGGGGCTCTGCAGACGCCAGTACAAGAAGCCTGCAAACAGGTCCTCACTTCCCCAGCCAAGAAAGGCCCACTTTCGCGAGCTCTCTCCTGCTGAGCAAACGTGACAGAAGGGCTGTGTGGAGGGAACCTTGATGTTCTGGGCAGTGTGGGAGCCCTAGGCATACACGTGCACCCAGCGGCCATTGCCCGTGAAAACTGACTTCCCAACTAGCACTTCCCAGCCCGATGTGACTTTCAGCCAGAAGGCGGCCGGGTAGGCTCTCTTCCCTGGAGGGAGGAAAGGCAGCCCCTGAGAGAGCGTTTTCATGCCCCCCGCATGCAGGCATCGTGGGGCTCTTGAGAGGCCCAACCCGTAGTGCTGAGAGCAGGTCCTCATTTCCGAGTCAACAAAGGCATAGTCTCGCGAGCTCTCTCCTGCTGAGCAAACGTGACGGAAGGGCTGTGTGGAGGGAACCTTGATGTTCTGGGCAGTGTGGGAGCCCTAGGCATACACGTGCACCCAGCGGCCATTGCCCCTGAAAACTGACTTCCCTACTAGCATTTCTCAGGCCAATGTGACTGTCAGCTTGAAGGCGGCCAAGCAGGCTGCCTTCCTTGGAGGGAGGAAAGGCAGCCCCAGAGAGAACGTTTTCATCCCTCCCGCGCGCTGGCAACGTGGGGCTCTTGAGTTGCCCGACCCATAGGGATTCCAGCAGGGCCTCACTTCCCGAGCCAAGAAAGGCCTAGTCTCGCGAGCTCTCTCCTGCAGAACAAACTTGTTGGAAGAGCTGTGTCGAGGGAGCCTTGGTGTTCCCGGGAAGTGTGGGAGGCCTAGCTGTAAACATGCAGCCGGGGCCATGGCCCCTGCAAACTGACTTCCCAGGTAGCACTTCCCAGCCCAATGTGACTGTCAGCTTGAAGGCGGCCGAGCAGGCTGTCTTCCTTGGAGGGAGGAAAGGCAGCCCCAGAGACTGTGTTTTTATGCCTCCCTCGCACAGCAAGTGTGGGGCTCTGCCGACGCCAGTACAAGAGGCCTACAAACAGGTCCTCACTTTCCAAACCAAGAAAGGCCTAGTTTCCCGATCTCTCTCCTGGAGAGCTAACGTGACGGAAGAGCTGTGTGGAGGGAACCTTGATGTTCTGGGCAGTGTGGGAGCCCTAGGCATACACGTGCACCCAGCGGCCATTGCCCCTGAAAACTGACTTCCCTACTAGCATTTCTCAGGCCAATGTGACTGTCAGCTTGAAGGCGGCCAAGCAGGCTGCCTTCCTTGGAGGGAGGAAAGGCAGCCCCAGAGAGAACGTTTTCATGCCTCCCGCACGCTGGCAACATGGGGCTCTTGAGTTGCCCGACCCATAGGGATTCCAGCAGGGCCTCACTTCCCGAGCCAAGAAAGGCCTAGTCTCGCGAGCTCTCTCCTGCAGAACAAACTTGTTGGAAGAGCTGTGTCGAGGGAGCCTTGGTGTTCCCGGGAAGTGTGGGAGGCCTAGCTGTAAACATGCAGCCGGGGCCATGGCCCCTGCAAACTGACTTCCCAGGAAGCACTTCCCACCACAATGTGACTGTCAGCTTGAAGGCGGCCGAGCAGGTTGTCTTCCTTGGAGGGAGGAAAGGCAGCCCCAGAGACTGTGTTTTTATGCCTCCCTCGCACAGCAAGTGTGGGGCTCTGCCGACGCCAGTACAAGAGGCCTACAAACAGGTCCTCACTTTCCAAACCAAGAAAGGCCTAGTTTCCCGATCTCTCTCCTGGAGAGCTAACGTGACGGAAGAGCTGTGTGGAGGGAACCTTGATGTTCTGGGCAGTGTGGGAGCCCTAGGCATACACGTGCACCCAGCGTCCATTGGCCCTGAAAAATGACTTCCCAAATAGCACTTCTCAGACCAATGTGACTGTCAGCTTGAAGGCGGCCGAGCAGGATGTCTTCCTTGGAGGGTGGAATGGCAGCCCCAGAGAGAGTGTTTTCATGCCTTCAGCGCGCAGGTAACGTGGGGCTCTTGAGAGGCACGACCCGTAGGGCTGCGAGCAGGGCCTCACTTCCCGAGTCAAGAAAGGCCTAGTCTCGCGAGTTCTCTCCTGCAGAGCAAACGTGACGGAAGAGCTGTGTGGAGGGAGCCTTGATGTTCCCGGGCAGTGTGGGAGGCCTAGCTGTAAACGTGCTGCCAGCGACCATGGTCCCTGAAAACTGACTTCCCAACTAACACTTCCCAGCCCAAGGTGACTGCCAGCTTGAAGGCGGCCGAGCAGACGGTCTACCTTGGACGGAGAAAAGGCAGCCCCAGAGACTGGGTTTTTAGGCCTCGTTCGCACAGCAAGTGTGGGGCGCTGCAGACGCCAGTACAAGAGCCCTGCAAACAGGTCCTCACTTCCCGAGCCAAGAAAGGCCTAGTTTCGCGATCTCTCTCCTGCAGAGCTAACGTGAGGGAAGAGCTGTGTGGAGGGAACCTTGATGTTCTGGGCAGTGTGGGAGCCCTAGGCATACACGTGCACCCAGCGGCCATTGCCCCTGCAAACTGACTTCCCAGGTAGCACTTCCCAGCACAATGTGACTTTCAGCTTGACGGCGGCAAAGCAGGCGGTGTTCCTTGGAGGGAGGAAAGGCAGACCCACAGACTGCGTTTTTAGGCCTCCCTCGCACAGCAAGTGTTGGGCTCTGCAGACGCCCGTACAAGAGGACTGCAACCAGGTCCTCACTTCCCGAGCCAAGAAAGGCCTACTTTCGTGAGCTCTTTACTGCAGAGCTAACGTGAGGGAAGAGCTGTGTGGAGGGAACCTTGATGTTCTGGGCAGTGTGGGAGCCCCAGGCATACACGTGCACCCAGCGGCCATTGCCCGTGAAAACTGACTTCCCAACTAGCAATTCCCAGCCCGATGTGACTTTCAGCCAGAAGGAGGACGGGTAGGCTCTCTTCCTTGGAGGGAGTAATGGCATCCCCAGAGAGAGTGTTTTCATGCCTTCAGCGTGCAGGCAACGTGGTGCTCTTGAGAGGCCCCACCCATAGGGCTGCGAGCAGCGCCTCACTTCCCGAGTCAAGAAAGGCCTAGTCTCGCGAGCTCCCTCCTGCAGAGCACACGTGACGGAAGAGCTGTGTGGAGGGAGCCTTGATGTTCCCGGGCAGTGTGGGAGGCCTAGCTGTAAACGTGCTGCCAGCGACCATGGTCCCTGAAAACGGACTTCCCAACTAACACTTCCCAGCCCAAGGTGACTGTCAGCTTGAAGGCGGCCGAGCAGACGGTCTTCCTTGGACGGAGAAAATGCAGCCCCAGAGACTGGGTTTTTAGGCCTCGTTCGCACAGCAAGTGTGGAGCTCTGCAGACGCCAGTACAAGAGGACTGCAAACAGGTCCTCACTTCCCGAGCCAAGAAAGGCCTACTTTTGCGAGCTCTCTCCTGCTGAGCAAACGTGACAGAAGGGCTGTTTGGAGGGAACCTTGATGTTCTGGGCAGTGTGGGAGCCCCAGGCATACACGTGCACCCAGCGGCCATTGCCCCTGAAAACTGACTTCGCTACTAGCATTTCTCAGGCCAATGTGACTGTCAGCTTGAAGGCGGCCAAGCAGGCTGCCTTCCTTGGAGGGAGGAAAGGCAGCCCCAGATATTGTGTTTGTATGCCTCCCTCGCACAGCAAGTGTGGGGCTCGGCAGACGCGAGTACAAGAGGCCTGCAAACAGGTCCTCACTTCCCGAGCCAGGAAAGGCCTACTTTCGCGAGCTCTCTCCTGCTGAGCAAACGTGACGGAAGGGCTGTGTGGAGGGAGCCTTGATGTTCCCGGGCAGTGTGGGAAGCCTAGCTGTAAACGTGCAGCCAGCGGCGATGGCCCCTGAAAACTGACTTCCCAGGTAGCAATTCCCAGCCCAAGGTGACAGTCAGATTGAAGGCGGCCGAGCAGGCTGTCATCCTTGGAGGGAGGAAAGGAAGCCCCAGAGATTGGGTTTTTACGCCTCGCTCGCACAGCAAGTGTGGGGCTCTGCAGACGCCCGTAAAAGAGGACTGCAAACAGGTCCTCACTTCCCGAGCCAAGAAAGGCCTACTTTTGCGAGCTCTCTCCTGAAGAGCTTACGTGACTGAAGAGCTGTGGGGAGGGAGGCTTGATGTTCCCGGGCAGTGTGGGAAGCCTAGCTGTAAACGTGCAGCCAGCGGCGAAGGACCCTGCAAACTGACTTCCCAGGTAGCACTTCCCAGCACAATGTGACTGTCAGCTTGAAGGCGGCCGAGCAGGCTGTCTTCCTTGGAGGGAAAAAAGGCAGCCCCAGAGAGAGTGTTTTCATGCCTTCAGCGCGCAGGTAACGTGGGGCTCTTGAGAGGCACGACCAGTAGGGCTGCGAGCAGGGCCTCACTTCCTGAGTCAAGAAAGGCCTAGTCTCGCGAGTTCTCTCCTGCAGAGCAAACGTGACGGAAGAGCTGTGTGGAGGGAGCCTTGATGTTCCCGGGCAGTGTGGGAGGCCTAGCTGTAAACGTGCTGCCAGCGACCATGGTCCCTGAAAACTGACTTCCCAACTAACACTTCCCAGCCCAAGGTGACTGCCAGCTTGAAGGCGGCCGAGCAGACGGTCTACCTTGGACGGAGAAAAGGCAGCCCCAGAGACTGGGTTTTTAGGCCTCGTTCGCACAGCAAGTGTGGGGCGCTGCAGACGCCAGTACAAGAGGCCTGCAAACAGGTCCTCACTTCCCGAGCCAAGAAAGGCCTAGTTTCGCGATCTCTCTCCTGCAGAGCTAACGTGAGGGAAGAGCTGTGTGGAGGGAACCTTGATGTTCTGGGCAGTGTGGGAGCCCTAGGCATACACGTGCACCCAGCGGCCATTGCCCCTGCAAACTGACTTCCCAGGTAGCACTTCCCAGCACAATGTGACTTTCAGCTTGACGGCGGCAAAGCAGGCGGTGTTCCTTGGAGGGAGGAAAGGCAGACCCACAGACTGCGTTTTTAGGCCTCCCTCGCACAGCAAGTGTTGGGCTCTGCAGACGCCCGTACAAGAGGACTGCAACCAGGTCCTCACTTCCCGAGCCAAGAAAGGCCTAGTTTCGTGAGCTCTTTACTGCAGAGCTAACGTGAGGGAAGAGCTGTGTGGAGGGAACCTTGATGTTCTGGGCAGTGTGGGAGTCCTAGGCATACACGTGCACCCTTCGGCCATTGGCCCTGTAAACTGACTTCCGAACTAGCACTTCTCAGATCAATGTGACTGTCAGCTTGAAAGCGGCCGAGCAGGCTGTCTTACTTGGAGGGAGGAAAGGCAGCCCCAGATACTGTGTTTGTATGCCTCCCTCGCACAGCAAGTGTGGGGCTCGGCAGACGCGAGTACAAGAGGCCTGCAAACAGGTCCTCACTTCCTGAGCCAGGAAAGGCCTACTTTCGCGAGCTCTCTCCTGCTGAGCAAACGTGACGGAAGGGCTGTGTGGAGGGAGCCTTGATGTTCCCGGGCAGTGTGGGAAGCCTAGCTGTACACGTGCAGCCAGCGGCGATGGCCCCTGCAAACTGACTTCCCAGGTAGCACTTCCCAGCACAATGTGACTGTCAGCTTGAAGGCGGCCGAGCAGGCTGTCTTCCTTGGAGGGAGAAAAGGCAGCCCCAGAGACTGGGTTTTTAGGCCTCGTTCGCACAGCAAGTGTGGGGCGCTGCAGACGCCAGTACAAGAGGCCTGCAAAACAGGTCCTCACTTCCCGAGCCAGGAAAGGCCTAGTCTCGAGAGCTCTCTCCTGCAGAGCTAACGTGACGGAAGAGCTGTTTGGGGGGAGCCTTGATGTTCCCGGGCAGTGTGGGAAGCCTAGCTGTAAACGTGCAGCCAGCGGCCATGGCCCCTGCAAACTTTCTTCCCAGGTAGCACTTCCCAGCACAATGTGACTGTCAGCTTAAAGGCGGCCGAGCAGCCTGTCTTCCTTGCAAGGAGGAAAGGCAGCCCCAAAGACTAGGTTTTTAGGCCTCGCTCGCACAGCAGGTGTTGGGCTCTGCAGATGCCAGTACAAGAGGCCTGCAAACAGGTCCTCACTTCCCGAGCCAAGAACGGCCTAGTTTCGCGATCTCTCTCCTGCCGAGCTAACGTGAGGGAAGAGCTGTGTGGAGGGAACCTTGATGTTCTGGGCAGTGTGGGAGCCCTAGGCATACACGTGCACCCAGCGGCCATCGCCCCTGCAAACTGACTTCCCAGGTAGCACTTCCCAGCCCGATGTGACTTTCAGCCAGAAGGCGGCCGGGTAGGCTCTCTTCCTTGGAGGGAGGAAAGGCAGCCCCTGAGAGAGCGTTTTCATGCCCCCCGCATGCAGGCATCGTGGGGCTCTTGAGAGGCCCGACCCATAGTGCTGAGAGCAGGTCCTCATTTCCGAGTCAAGAAAGGCATAGTCTCGCGAGCTCTCTCCTGCTGACCAAACGTGACGGAAGGGCTGTGTGGAGGGAACCTTGATGTTCTGGGCAGTGTGGGAGCCCTAGGCATACACGTGCACCCAGCGGCCATTGCCCCTGAAAACTGACTTCCCTACTAGCATTTCTCAGGCCAATGTGACTGTCAGCTTGAAGGCGGCCAAGCAGGCTGCCTTCCTTGCAGGGAGGAAAGGCAGCCCCAGATATTGTGTTTGTATGCCTCCCTCGCACAGCAAGTGTGGGGCTCGGCAGACGCGAGTACAAGAGGCCTGCAAACAGGTCCTCACTTCCCGAGCCAGGAAAGGCCTACTTTCGCGAGCTCTCTCCTGCTGAGCAAACGTGACGGAAGGGCTGTGTGGAGGGAGCCTTGATGTTCCCGGGCAGTGTGGGAAGCCTAGCTGTAAACGTGCAGCCAGCGGCGATGGCCCCTGAAAACTGACTTCCCAGGTAGCAATTCCCAGCCCAGGGTGACAGTCAGATTGAAGGCGGCCGAGCAGGCTGTCATCCTTGGAGGGAGGAAAGGAAGCCCCAGAGATTGGGTTTTTACGCCTCGCGGGCACAGCAAGTGTGGGGCTCTGCAGACGCCAGTACAAGAAGCCTGCAAACAGGTCCTCACTTCCCCAGCCAAGAAAGGCCCACTTTCGCGAGCTCTCTCCTGCTGAGCAAACGTGACAGAAGGGCTGTGTGGAGGGAACCTTGATGTTCTGGGCAGTGTGGGAGCCCTAGGCATACACGTGCACCCAGCGGCCATTGCCCGTGAAAACTGACTTCCCAACTAGCACTTCCCAGCCCGATGTGACTTTCAGCCAGAAGGCGGCCGGGTAGGCTCTCTTCCCTGGAGGGAGGAAAGGCAGCCCCTGAGAGAGCGTTTTCATGCCCCCCGCATGCAGGCATCGTGGGGCTCTTGAGAGGCCCAACCCGTAGTGCTGAGAGCAGGTCCTCATTTCCGAGTCAACAAAGGCATAGTCTCGCGAGCTCTCTCCTGCTGAGCAAACGTGACGGAAGGGCTGTGTGGAGGGAACCTTGATGTTCTGGGCAGTGTGGGAGCCCTAGGCATACACGTGCACCCAGCGGCCATTGCCCCTGAAAACTGACTTCCCTACTAGCATTTCTCAGGCCAATGTGACTGTCAGCTTGAAGGCGGCCAAGCAGGCTGCCTTCCTTGGAGGGAGGAAAGGCAGCCCCAGAGAGAACGTTTTCATCCCTCCCGCGCGCTGGCAACGTGGGGCTCTTGAGTTGCCCGACCCATAGGGATTCCAGCAGGGCCTCACTTCCCGAGCCAAGAAAGGCCTAGTCTCGCGAGCTCTCTCCTGCAGAACAAACTTGTTGGAAGAGCTGTGTCGAGGGAGCCTTGGTGTTCCCGGGAAGTGTGGGAGGCCTAGCTGTAAACATGCAGCCGGGGCCATGGCCCCTGCAAACTGACTTCCCAGGTAGCACTTCCCAGCCCAATGTGACTGTCAGCTTGAAGGCGGCCGAGCAGGCTGTCTTCCTTGGAGGGAGGAAAGGCAGCCCCAGAGACTGTGTTTTTATGCCTCCCTCGCACAGCAAGTGTGGGGCTCTGCCGACGCCAGTACAAGAGGCCTACAAACAGGTCCTCACTTTCCAAACCAAGAAAGGCCTAGTTTCCCGATCTCTCTCCTGGAGAGCTAACGTGACGGAAGAGCTGTGTGGAGGGAACCTTGATGTTCTGGGCAGTGTGGGAGCCCTAGGCATACACGTGCACCCAGCGGCCATTGCCCCTGAAAACTGACTTCCCTACTAGCATTTCTCAGGCCAATGTGACTGTCAGCTTGAAGGCGGCCAAGCAGGCTGCCTTCCTTGGAGGGAGGAAAGGCAGCCCCAGAGAGAACGTTTTCATGCCTCCCGCACGCTGGCAACATGGGGCTCTTGAGTTGCCCGACCCATAGGGATTCCAGCAGGGCCTCACTTCCCGAGCCAAGAAAGGCCTAGTCTCGCGAGCTCTCTCCTGCAGAACAAACTTGTTGGAAGAGCTGTGTCGAGGGAGCCTTGGTGTTCCCGGGAAGTGTGGGAGGCCTAGCTGTAAACATGCAGCCGGGGCCATGGCCCCTGCAAACTGACTTCCCAGGAAGCACTTCCCACCACAATGTGACTGTCAGCTTGAAGGCGGCCGAGCAGGTTGTCTTCCTTGGAGGGAGGAAAGGCAGCCCCAGAGACTGTGTTTTTATGCCTCCCTCGCACAGCAAGTGTGGGGCTCTGCCGACGCCAGTACAAGAGGCCTACAAACAGGTCCTCACTTTCCAAACCAAGAAAGGCCTAGTTTCCCGATCTCTCTCCTGGAGAGCTAACGTGACGGAAGAGCTGTGTGGAGGGAACCTTGATGTTCTGGGCAGTGTGGGAGCCCTAGGCATACACGTGCACCCAGCGTCCATTGGCCCTGAAAAATGACTTCCCAAATAGCACTTCTCAGACCAATGTGACTGTCAGCTTGAAGGCGGCCGAGCAGGATGTCTTCCTTGGAGGGTGGAATGGCAGCCCCAGAGAGAGTGTTTTCATGCCTTCAGCGCGCAGGTAACGTGGGGCTCTTGAGAGGCACGACCCGTAGGGCTGCGAGCAGGGCCTCACTTCCCGAGTCAAGAAAGGCCTAGTCTCGCGAGTTCTCTCCTGCAGAGCAAACGTGACGGAAGAGCTGTGTGGAGGGAGCCTTGATGTTCCCGGGCAGTGTGGGAGGCCTAGCTGTAAACGTGCTGCCAGCGACCATGGTCCCTGAAAACTGACTTCCCAACTAACACTTCCCAGCCCAAGGTGACTGCCAGCTTGAAGGCGGCCGAGCAGACGGTCTACCTTGGACGGAGAAAAGGCAGCCCCAGAGACTGGGTTTTTAGGCCTCGTTCGCACAGCAAGTGTGGGGCGCTGCAGACGCCAGTACAAGAGCCCTGCAAACAGGTCCTCACTTCCCGAGCCAAGAAAGGCCTAGTTTCGCGATCTCTCTCCTGCAGAGCTAACGTGAGGGAAGAGCTGTGTGGAGGGAACCTTGATGTTCTGGGCAGTGTGGGAGCCCTAGGCATACACGTGCACCCAGCGGCCATTGCCCCTGCAAACTGACTTCCCAGGTAGCACTTCCCAGCACAATGTGACTTTCAGCTTGACGGCGGCAAAGCAGGCGGTGTTCCTTGGAGGGAGGAAAGGCAGACCCACAGACTGCGTTTTTAGGCCTCCCTCGCACAGCAAGTGTTGGGCTCTGCAGACGCCCGTACAAGAGGACTGCAACCAGGTCCTCACTTCCCGAGCCAAGAAAGGCCTACTTTCGTGAGCTCTTTACTGCAGAGCTAACGTGAGGGAAGAGCTGTGTGGAGGGAACCTTGATGTTCTGGGCAGTGTGGGAGCCCCAGGCATACACGTGCACCCAGCGGCCATTGCCCGTGAAAACTGACTTCCCAACTAGCAATTCCCAGCCCGATGTGACTTTCAGCCAGAAGGAGGACGGGTAGGCTCTCTTCCTTGGAGGGAGTAATGGCATCCCCAGAGAGAGTGTTTTCATGCCTTCAGCGTGCAGGCAACGTGGTGCTCTTGAGAGGCCCCACCCATAGGGCTGCGAGCAGCGCCTCACTTCCCGAGTCAAGAAAGGCCTAGTCTCGCGAGCTCCCTCCTGCAGAGCACACGTGACGGAAGAGCTGTGTGGAGGGAGCCTTGATGTTCCCGGGCAGTGTGGGAGGCCTAGCTGTAAACGTGCTGCCAGCGACCATGGTCCCTGAAAACGGACTTCCCAACTAACACTTCCCAGCCCAAGGTGACTGTCAGCTTGAAGGCGGCCGAGCAGACGGTCTTCCTTGGACGGAGAAAATGCAGCCCCAGAGACTGGGTTTTTAGGCCTCGTTCGCACAGCAAGTGTGGAGCTCTGCAGACGCCAGTACAAGAGGACTGCAAACAGGTCCTCACTTCCCGAGCCAAGAAAGGCCTACTTTTGCGAGCTCTCTCCTGCTGAGCAAACGTGACAGAAGGGCTGTTTGGAGGGAACCTTGATGTTCTGGGCAGTGTGGGAGCCCCAGGCATACACGTGCACCCAGCGGCCATTGCCCCTGAAAACTGACTTCGCTACTAGCATTTCTCAGGCCAATGTGACTGTCAGCTTGAAGGCGGCCAAGCAGGCTGCCTTCCTTGGAGGGAGGAAAGGCAGCCCCAGATATTGTGTTTGTATGCCTCCCTCGCACAGCAAGTGTGGGGCTCGGCAGACGCGAGTACAAGAGGCCTGCAAACAGGTCCTCACTTCCCGAGCCAGGAAAGGCCTACTTTCGCGAGCTCTCTCCTGCTGAGCAAACGTGACGGAAGGGCTGTGTGGAGGGAGCCTTGATGTTCCCGGGCAGTGTGGGAAGCCTAGCTGTAAACGTGCAGCCAGCGGCGATGGCCCCTGAAAACTGACTTCCCAGGTAGCAATTCCCAGCCCAAGGTGACAGTCAGATTGAAGGCGGCCGAGCAGGCTGTCATCCTTGGAGGGAGAAAATGCAGCCCCAGAGACTGGGTTTTTAGGCCTCGTTCGCACAGCAAGTGTGGAGCTCTGCAGACGCCAGTACAAGAGGACTGCAAACAGGTCCTCACTTCCCGAGCCAAGAAAGGCCTACTTTTGCGAGCTCTCTCCTGCTGAGCAAACGTGACAGAAGGGCTGTTTGGAGGGAACCTTGATGTTCTGGGCAGTGTGGGAGCCCCAGGCATACACGTGCACCCAGCGGCCATTGCCCCTGAAAACTGACTTCGCTACTAGCATTTCTCAGTCCAATGTGACTGTCAGCTTGAAGGCGGCCAAGCAGGCTGCCTTCCTTGGAGGGAGGAAAGGCAGCCCCAGATATTGTGTTTGTATGCCTCCCTCGCACAGCAAGTGTGGGGCTCGGCAGACGCGAGTACAAGAGGCCTGCAAACAGGTCCTCACTTCCCGAGCCAGGAAAGGCCTACTTTCGCGAGCTCTCTCCTGCTGAGCAAACGTGACGGAAGGGCTGTGTGGAGGGAGCCTTGATGTTCCCGGGCAGTGTGGGAAGCCTAGCTGTAAACGTGCAGCCAGCGGCGATGGCCCCTGAAAACTGACTTCCCAGGTAGCAATTCCCAGCCCAAGGTGACAGTCAGATTGAAGGCGGCCGAGCAGGCTGTCATCCTTGGAGGGAGGAAAGGAAGCCCCAGAGATTGGGTTTTTACGCCTCGCTCGCACAGCAAGTGTGGGGCTCTGCAGACGCCCGTAAAAGAGGACTGCAAACAGGTCCTCACTTCCCGAGCCAAGAAAGGCCTACTTTTGCGAGCTCTCTCCTGAAGAGCTTACGTGACTGAAGAGCTGTGGGGAGGGAGGCTTGATGTTCCCGGGCAGTGTGGGAAGCCTAGCTGTAAACGTGCAGCCAGCGGCGAAGGCCCCTGCAAACTGACTTCCCAGGTAGCACTTCCCAGCACAATGTGACTGTCAGCTTGAAGGCGGCCGAGCAGGCTGTCTTCCTTGGAGGGAAAAAAGGCAGCCCCAAAGACTGGGTTTTTAGGCCTCTCTCGCACAGCAAGTGTGGGGCTCTGCAGACGCCAGTACAAGAAGCCTGCAAACATGTCCTCACTTCCCCAGCCAAGAAAGGCCCACTTTCGCGAGCTCTCTCCTGCTGAGCAAACGTGACAGAAGGGCTGTGTGGAGGGAACCTTGATGTTCTGGGCAGTGTGGGAGCCCTAGGCATACACGTGCACCCAGCGGCCATTGCCCGTGAAAACTGACTTCCCAACTAGCACTTCCCAGCCCGATGTGACTTTCAGCCAGAAGGCGGCCGGGTAGGCTCTCTTCCCTGGAGGGAGGAAAGGCAGCCCCTGAGAGAGCGTTTTCATGCCCCCCGCATGCAGGCATCGTGGGGCTCTTGAGAGGCCCAACCCGTAGTGCTGAGAGCAGGTCCTCATTTCCGAGTCAAGAAAGGCATAGTCTCGCGAGCTCTCTCCTGCTGAGCAAACGTGACGGAAGGGCTGTGTGGAGGGAACCTTGATGTTCTGGGCAGTGTGGGAGCCCTAGGCATACACGTGCACCCAGCGGCCATTGCCCCTGAAAACTGACTTCCCTACTAGCATTTCTCAGGCCAATGTGACTGTCAGCTTGAAGGCGGCCAAGCAGGCTGCCTTCCTTGGAGGGAGGAAAGGCAGCCCCAGAGAGAACGTTTTCATCCCTCCCGCGCGCTGGCAACGTGGGGCTCTTGAGTTGCCCGACCCATAGGGATTCCAGCAGGGCCTCACTTCCCGAGCCAAGAAAGGCCTAGTCTCGCGAGCTCTCTCCTGCAGAACAAACTTGTTGGAAGAGCTGTGTCGTGGGAGCCTTGGTGTTCCCGGGAAGTGTGGGAGGCCTAGCTGTAAACATGCAGCCGGGGCCATGGCCCCTGCAAACTGACTTCCCAGGTAGCACTTCCCAGCCCAATGTGACTGTCAGCTTGAAGGCGGCCGAGCAGGCTGTCTTCCTTGGAGGGAGGAAAGGCAGCCCCAGAGACTGTGTTTTTATGCCTCCCTCGCACAGCAAGTGTGGGGCTCTGCCAACGCCAGTACAAGAGGCCTACAAACAGGTCCTCACTTTCCAAACCAAGAAAGGCCTAGTTTCCCGATCTCTCTCCTGGAGAGCTAACGTGACGGAAGAGCTGTGTGGAGGGAACCTTGATGTTCTGGGCAGTGTGGGAGCCCTAGGCATACACGTGCACCCAGCGTCCATTGGCCCTGAAAAATGACTTCCCAAATAGCACTTCTCAGACCAATGTGACTGTCAGCTTGAAGGCGGCCGAGCAGGATGTCTTCCTTGGAGGGTGGAATGGCAGCCCCAGAGAGAGTGTTTTCATGCCTTCAGCGCGCAGGTAACGTGGGGCTCTTGAGAGGCACGACCCGTAGGGCTGCGAGCAGGGCCTCACTTCCCGAGTCAAGAAAGGCCTAGTCTCGCGAGTTCTCTCCTGCAGAGCAAACGTGACGGAAGAGCTGTGTGGAGGGAGCCTTGATGTTCCCGGGCAGTGTGGGAGGCCTAGCTGTAAACGTGCTGCCAGCGACCATGGTCCCTGAAAACTGACTTCCCAACTAACACTTCCCAGCCCAAGGTGACTGTCAGCTTGAAGGCGGCCGAGCAGACGGTCTTCCTTGGACGGAGAAAAGGCAGCCCCAGAGACTGGGTTTTTAGGCCTCGTTCGCACAGCAAGGGTGGGGCGCTGCAGACGCCAGTACAAGAGGCCTGCACACAGGTCCTCACTTCCCGAGCCAAGAAAGGCCTAGTTTCGCGATCTCTCTCCTGCAGAGCTAACGTGAGGGAAGAGCTGTGTGGAGGGAACCTTGATGTTCTGGGCAGTGTGGGAGCCCTAGGCATACACGTGCACCCAGCGGCCATTGCACCTGCAAACTGACTTCCCAGGTAGCACTTCCCAGCACAATGTGACTTTCAGCTTGAAGGCGGCAAAGCAGGCGGTGTTCCTTGGAGGGAGGAAAGGCAGACCCACAGACTGTGTTTTTAGGCCTCCCTCGCACAGCAAGTGTTGGGCTCTGCAGACGCCCGTACAAGAGGACTGCAACCAGGTCCTCACTTCCCGAGCCAAGAAAGGCCTACTTTCGTGAGCTCTTTACTGCAGATCTAACGTGAGGGAAGAGCTGTGTGGAGGGAACCTTGATGTTCTGGGCAGTGTGGGAGCCCCAGGCATACACGTGCACCCAGCGGCCATTGCCCGTGAAAACTGACTTCCCAACTAGCAATTCCCAGCCCGATGTGACTTTCAGCCAGAAGGAGGACGGGTAGGCTCTCTTCCTTGGAGGGAGTAATGGCATCCCCAGAGAGAGTGTTTTCATGCCTTCAGCGTGCAGGCAACGTGGTGCTCTTGAGAGGCCCCACCCATAGGGCTGCGAGCAGCGCCTCACTTCCCGAGTCAAGAAAGGCCTAGTCTCGCGAGCTCCCTCCTGCAGAGCACACGTGACGGAAGAGCTGTGTGGAGGGAGCCTTGATGTTCCCGGGCAGTGTGGGAGGCCTAGCTGTAAACGTGCTGCCAGCGACCATGGTCCCTGAAAACGGACTTCCCAACTAACACTTCCCAGCCCAAGGTGACTGTCAGCTTGAAGGCGGCCGAGCAGACGGTCTTCCTTGGACGGAGAAAATGCAGCCCCAGAGACTGGGTTTTTAGGCCTCGTTCGCACAGCAAGTGTGGAGCTCTGCAGACGCCAGTACAAGAGGACTGCAAACAGGTCCTCACTTCCCGAGCCAAGAAAGGCCTACTTTTGCGAGCTCTCTCCTGCTGAGCAAACGTGACAGAAGGGCTGTTTGGAGGGAACCTTGATGTTCTGGGCAGTGTGGGAGCCCCAGGCATACACGTGCACCCAGCGGCCATTGCCCCTGAAAACTGACTTCGCTACTAGCATTTCTCAGGCCAATGTGACTGTCAGCTTGAAGGCGGCCAAGCAGGCTGCCTTCCTTGGAGGGAGGAAAGGCAGCCCCAGATATTGTGTTTGTATGCCTCCCTCGCACAGCAAGTGTGGGGCTCGGCAGACGCGAGTACAAGAGGCCTGCAAACAGGTCCTCACTTCCCGAGCCAGGAAAGGCCTACTTTCGCGAGCTCTCTCCTGCTGAGCAAACGTGACGGAAGGGCTGTGTGGAGGGAGCCTTGATGTTCCCGGGCAGTGTGGGAAGCCTAGCTGTAAACGTGCAGCCAGCGGCGATGGCCCCTGAAAACTGACTTCCCAGGTAGCAATTCCCAGCCCAAGGTGACAGTCAGATTGAAGGCGGCCGAGCAGGCTGTCATCCTTGGAGGGAGGAAAGGAAGCCCCAGAGATTGGGTTTTTACGCCTCGCTCGCACAGCAAGTGTGGGGCTCTGCAGACGCCCGTAAAAGAGGACTGCAAACAGGTCCTCACTTCCCGAGCCAAGAAAGGCCTACTTTTGCGAGCTCTCTCCTGAAGAGCTTACGTGACTGAAGAGCTGTGGGGAGGGAGGCTTGATGTTCCCGGGCAGTGTGGGAAGCCTAGCTGTAAACGTGCAGCCAGCGGCGAAGGCCCCTGCAAACTGACTTCCCAGGTAGCACTTCCCAGCACAATGTGACTGTCAGCTTGAAGGCGGCCGAGCAGGCTGTCTTCCTTGGAGGGAAAAAAGGCAGCCCCAAAGACTGGGTTTTTAGGCCTCTCTCGCACAGCAAGTGTGGGGCTCTGCAGACGCCAGTACAAGAAGCCTGCAAACATGTCCTCACTTCCCCAGCCAAGAAAGGCCCACTTTCGCGAGCTCTCTCCTGCTGAGCAAACGTGACAGAAGGGCTGTGTGGAGGGAACCTTGATGTTCTGGGCAGTGTGGGAGCCCTAGGCATACACGTGCACCCAGCGGCCATCGCCCCTGCAAACTGACTTCCCAGGTAGCACTTCCCAGCCCGATGTGACTTTCAGCCAGAAGGCGGCAGGGTAGGCTCTCTTCCTTGGAGGGAGGAAAGGCAGCCCCTGAGAGAGCGTTTTCATGCCCCCCGCATGCAGGCATCGTGGGGCTCTTGAGAGGCCCGACCCATAGTGCTGAGAGCAGGTCCTCATTTCCGAGTCAAGAAAGGCATAGTCTCGCGAGCTCTCTCCTGCTGACCAAACGTGACGGAAGGGCTGTGTGGAGGGAACCTTGATGTTCTGGGCAGTGTGGGAGCCCTAGGCATACACGTGCACCCAGCGGCCATTGCCCCTGAAAACTGACTTCCCTACTAGCATTTCTCAGGCCAATGTGACTGTCAGCTTGAAGGCGGCCAAGCAGGCTGCCTTCCTTGCAGGGAGGAAAGGCAGCCCCAGATATTGTGTTTGTATGCCTCCCTCGCACAGCAAGTGTGGGGCTCGGCAGACGCGAGTACAAGAGGCCTGCAAACAGGTCCTCACTTCCCGAGCCAGGAAAGGCCTACTTTCGCGAGCTCTCTCCTGCTGAGCAAACGTGACGGAAGGGCTGTGTGGAGGGAGCCTTGATGTTCCCGGGCAGTGTGCGAAGCCTAGCTGTAAACGTGCAGCCAGCGGCGATGGCCCCTGAAAACTGACTTCCCAGGTAGCAATTCCCAGCCCAGGGTGACAGTCAGATTGAAGGCGGCCGAGCAGGCTGTCATCCTTGGAGGGAGGAAAGGAAGCCCCAGAGATTGGGTTTTTACGCCTCGCTCGCACAGCAAGTGTGGGGCTCTGCAGACGCCAGTACAAGAAGCCTGCAAACAGGTCCTCACTTCCCCAGCCAAGAAAGGCCCACTTTCGCGAGCTCTCTCCTGCTGAGCAAACGTGACAGAAGGGCTGTGTGGAGGGAACCTTGATGTTCTGGGCAGTGTGGGAGCCCTAGGCATACACGTGCACCCAGCGGCCATTGCCCGTGAAAACTGACTTCCCAACTAGCACTTCCCAGCCCGATGTGACTTTCAGCCAGAAGGCGGCCGGGTAGGCTCTCTTCCCTGGAGGGAGGAAAGGCAGCCCCTGAGAGAGCGTTTTCATGCCCCCCGCATGCAGGCATCGTGGGGCTCTTGAGAGGCCCAACCCGTAGTGCTGAGAGCAGGTCCTCATTTCCGAGTCAAGAAAGGCATAGTCTCGCGAGCTCTCTCCTGCTGAGCAAACGTGACGGAAGGGCTGTGTGGAGGGAACCTTGATGTTCTGGGCAGTGTGGGAGCCCTAGGCATACACGTGCACCCAGCGGCCATTGCCCCTGAAAACTGACTTCCCTACTAGCATTTCTCAGGCCAATGTGACTGTCAGCTTGAAGGCGGCCAAGCAGGCTGCCTTCCTTGGAGGGAGGAAAGGCAGCCCCAGAGAGAACGTTTTCATCCCTCCCGCGCGCTGGCAACGTGGGGCTCTTGAGTTGCCCGACCCATAGGGATTCCAGCAGGGCCTCACTTCCCGAGCCAAGAAAGGCCTAGTCTCGCGAGCTCTCTCCTGCAGAACAAACTTGTTGGAAGAGCTGTGTCGAGGGAGCCTTGGTGTTCCCGGGAAGTGTGGGAGGCCTAGCTGTAAACATGCAGCCGGGGCCATGGCCCCTGCAAACTGACTTCCCAGGTAGCACTTCCCAGCCCAATGTGACTGTCAGCTTGAAGGCGGCCGAGCAGGCTGTCTTCCTTGGAGGGAGGAAAGGCAGCCCCAGAGACTGTGTTTTTATGCCTCCCTCGCACAGCAAGTGTGGGGCTCTGCCGACGCCAGTACAAGAGGCCTACAAACAGGTCCTCACTTTCCAAACCAAGAAAGGCCTAGTTTCCCGATCTCTCTCCTGGAGAGCTAACGTGACAGAAGAGCTGTGTGGAGGGAACCTTGATGTTCTGGGCAGTGTGGGAGCCCTAGGCATACACGTGCACCCAGCGGCCATTGCCCCTGAAAACTGACTTCCCTACTAGCATTTCTCAGGCCAATGTGACTGTCAGCTTGAAGGCGGCCAAGCAGGCTGCCTTCCTTGGAGGGAGGAAAGGCAGCCCCAGAGAGAACGTTTTCATGCCTCCCGCACGCTGGCAACATGGGGCTCTTGAGTTGCCCGACCCATAGGGATTCCAGCAGGGCCTCACTTCCCGAGCCAAGAAAGGCCTAGTTTCCCGATCTCTCTCCTGGAGAGCTAACGTGACGGAAGAGCTGTGTGGAGGGAACCTTGATGTCTGGGCAGTGTGGGAGCCCTAGGCATACACGTGCACCCAGCGTCCATTGGCCCTGAAAAATGACTTCCCAAATAGCACTTCTCAGACCAATGTGACTGTCAGCTTGAAGGCGGCCGAGCAGGATGTCTTCCTTGGAGGGTGGAATGGCAGCCCCAGAGAGAGTGTTTTCATGCCTTCAGCGCGCAGGTAACGTGGGGCTCTTGAGCGGCAGACCCGTAGGGCTGCGAGCAGGGCCTCACTTCCCGAGTCAAGAAAGGCCTAGTCTCGCGAGTTCTCTCCTGCAGAGCAAACGTGACGGAAGAGCTGTGTGGAGGGAGCCTTGATGTTCCCGGGCAGTGTGGGAGGCCTAGCTGTAAACGTGCTGCCAGCGACCATGGTCCCTGAAAACGGACTTCCCAACTAACACTTCCCAGCCCAAGGTGACTGTCAGCTTGAAGGCGGCCGAGCAGACGGTCTTCCTTGGACGGAGAAAAGGCAGCCCCAGAGACTGGGTTTTTAGGCCTCGTTCGCACAGCAAGTGTGGGGCGCTGCAGACGCCAGTACAAGAGGCCTGCAGACAGGTCCTCACTTCCCGAGCCAGGAAAGGCCTAGTCTCGAGAGCTCTCTCCTGCAGAGCTAACGTGACGGAAGAGCTGTTTGGGGGGAGCCTTGATGTTCCCGGGCAGTGTGGGAAGCCTAGCTGTAAACGTGCAGCCAGCGGCCATGGCCCCTGCAAACTTTCTTCCCAGGTAGCACTTCCCAGCACAATGTGACTGTCAGCTTGAAGGCGGCCGAGCAGCCTGTCTTCCTTGGAGGGAGGAAAGGCAGCCCCAAAGACTAGGTTTTTAGGCCTCGCTCGCACAGCCAGTGTGGGGCTCTGCAGACGCCCATACAAGAGGCCTGCAAACAGGTCCTCACTTCCCGAGTCAAGAAAGGCCTACTTTCGCGAGCTCTCTCCTGCTGAGCAAGCGTGACGGAAGGGCTGTGTGGAGGGAGCGTTGATGTTCTGGGCAGTGTGGGAGTCCTAGGCTTACACGTGCACCAAGCGGCCATTGGCCCTGTAAACTGACTTCCGAACTAGCACTTCTCAGATCAATGTGACTGTCAGCTTGAAAGCGGCCGAGCAGGCTGTCTTACTTGGAGGGAGGAAAGGCAGCCCCAGATACTGTGTTTGTATTCCTCCCTCGCACAGCCAGTGTGGGGCTCGGCAGACGCGAGTACAAGAGGCCTGCAAACAGGTCCTCACTTCCCGAGCCAGGAAAGGCCTACTTTCGCGAGCTCTCTCCTGCTGAGCAAACGTGACGGAAGGGCTGTGTGGAGGGAGCCTTGATGTTCCCAGGAGGTGTGGGAAGCCTAGCTGTAAACGTGCAGCCAGCGGCCATGGCCCCTGCAAACTGACTTCCCAGGTAGCACTTCCCAGCACAATGTGACTGTCAGCTTGAAGGCGGCCGAGCAGCCTGTCTTCATTGGAGGGAGGAAAGGCAGCCCCAAAGACTAGGTTTTTAGGCCTCGCTCGCACAGCAGGTGTTGGGCTCTGCAGATGCCAGTACAAGAGGCCTGCAAACAGGTCCTCACTTCCCGAGCCAAGAACGGCCTAGTTTTGCGATCTCTCTCCTGCCGAGCTAACGTGAGGGAAGAGCTGTGTGGAGGGAACCTTGATGTTCTGGGCAGTGTGGGAGCCCTAGGCATACACGTGCACCCAGCGGCCATTGCCCCTGCAAACTGACTTCCCAGGTAGCACTTCCCAGCACAATGTGACTTTCAGCTTGAAGGCGGCAAAGCAGGCGGTGTTCCTTGGAGGGAGGAAAGGCAGACCCACAGACTGTTTTTAGGACTCCCTCGCACAGCAAGTGTTGGGCTCTGCAGACGCCCGAACAAGAGGACTGAAACAGGTCCTCACTTCCCGAGCCAAGAAAGGCCTAGTTTCGTGAGCTCTTTACTGCAGAGCTAACGTGAGGGAAGAGCTGTGTGGAGGGAACCTTGATGTTCTCGGCAGTGTGGGAGCACTAAGCATACACATGCACCCTGCGGCCATTGCCCCTGAAAACAGTCTTCCCAAATAGCACTTCCAAGCGCGATGTGACTTTCAGCCACAAGGCGGCCTGGTAGGCTCTCTTCCTTGGAGGGAGGAAAGGCAGCCCCAGAGAGAGCGTTTTCATGCCTCCGGCGCGCAGGCAACGTGGGGCTCTTGAGAGGCCCGACCCATAGTGCTGCCAGCAGGTCATCATTTCCCGAGTCAAGAAAGGCCTAGTCTCGCGAGCTCTCTCCTGCTGAGCGAGCGTGACGGAAGGGCTGTGAGGAGGGAGCCTTGATGTTCCCGGGCAATGTGGGAGGCCTAGCTGTAAACGTGCAGCCAGCAGCAATGGCCCCTTAAAACTGACTTCGCAAATAGCACTTCCCAGCCCAAGGTGACTGTCAGCTTGAAGGCGGCCAAGCAGGCGGTCTTCCTTGGAGGGAGGAAAGGCAGGCCCAGAGATTGGGTTTTTAGGCCTCGCTCGCACAGCAAGTGTGGGGCTCTGCAGACGCCCGTAAAAGAGGACTGCAAACAGGTCCTCACTTCCCGAGCCAAGAAAGGCCTACTTTTGCGAGCTCTCTCCTGCAGAGCTTACATGACGGAAGAGCTGTGGGGAGGGAGGCTTGATGTTCCCGGGCAGTGTGGGAAGCCTAGCTGTAAACGTGCAGCCAGCGGCGATGGCCCCTGCAAACTGACTTCCCAGGTAGCACTTCCCAGCACAATGTGACTGTCAGCTTGAAGGCGGCCGAGCAGGCTGTCTTCCTTGGAGGGAGAAAAGGCAGCCCCAAAGACTGGGTTTTTAGGCCTCTCTCGCACAGCAAGTGTGGGGCTCTGCAGACGCCAGTACAAGAAGCCTGCAAACAGGTCCTCACTTCCCCAGCCAAGAAAGGCCCACTTTCGCGAGCTCTCTCCTGCTGAGCAAACGTGACAGAAGGGCTGTGTGGAGGGAACCTTGATGTTCTGGGCAGTGTGGGAGCCCTAGGCATACACGTGCACCCAGCGGCCATTGCCCGTGAAAACTGACTTCCCAACTAGCACTTCCCAGCCCGATGTGACTTTCAGGCAGAAGGCGGCCGGGTAGGCTCTCTTCCTTGGAGGGAGGAAAGGCAGCCCCTGAGAGAGCGTTTTCATGCCCCCCGCATGCAGGCATCGTGGGGCTCTTGAGAGGCCCGACCCATAGTGCTGAGAGCAGGTCCTCATTTCCGAGTCAAGAAAGGCATAGTCTCGCGAGCTCTCTCCTGCTGAGCAAACGTGACGGAAGGGCTGTGTGGAGGGAACCTTGATGTTCTGGGCAGTGTGGGAGCCCTAGGCATACACGTGCACCCAGCGGCCATTGCCCCTGAAAACTGACTTCCCTACTAGCATTTCTCAGGCCAATGTGACTGGCAGCTTGAAGGCGGCCAAGCAGGCTGCCTTCCTTGGAGGGAGGAAAGGCAGCCCCAGAGAGAACGTTTTCATGCCTCCCGCGCGCTGGCAACGTGGGGCTCTTGAGTTGCCCGACCCATAGGGATTCCAGCAGGGCCTCACTTCCCGAGCCAAGAAAGGCCTAGTCTCGCGAGCTCTCTCCTGCAGAACAAACTTGTTGGAAGAGCTGTGTCGAGGGAGCCTTGGTGTTCCCGGGAAGTGTGGGAGGCCTAGCTGTAAACATGCAGCCGGGGCCATGGCCCCTGCAAACTGACTTCCCAGGAAGCACTTCCCACCACAATGTGACTGTCAGCTTGAAGGCGGCCGAGCAGGTTGTCTTCCTTGGAGGGAGGAAAGGCAGCCCCAGAGACTGTGTTTTTATGCCTCCCTCGCACAGCAAGTGTGGGGCTCTGCCAACGCCAGTACAAGAGGCCTACAAACAGGTCCTCACTTTCCAAACCAAGAAAGGCCTAGTTTCCCGATCTCTCTCCTGGAGAGCTAACGTGACGGAAGAGCTGTGTGGAGGGAACCTTGATGTTCTGGGCAGTGTGGGAGCCCTAGGCATACACGTGCACCCAGCGTCCATTGGCCCTGAAAAATGACTTCCCAAATAGCACTTCTCAGACCAATGTGACTGTCAGCTTGAAGGCGGCCGAGCAGGATGTCTTCCTTGGAGGGTGGAATGGCAGCCCCAGAGAGAGTGTTTTCATGCCTTCAGCGCGCAGGTAACGTGGGGCTCTTGAGAGGCACGACCCGTAGGGCTGCGAGCAGGGCCTCACTTCCCGAGTCAAGAAAGGCCTAGTCTCGCGAGTTCTCTCCTGCAGAGCAAACGTGACGGAAGAGCTGTGTGGAGGGAGCCTTGATGTTCCCGGGCAGTGTGGGAGGCCTAGCTGTAAACGTGCTGCCAGCGACCATGGTCCCTGAAAACTGACTTCCCAACTAACACTTCCCAGCCCAAGGTGACTGTCAGCTTGAAGGCGGCCGAGCAGACGGTCTTCCTTGGACGGAGAAAAGGCAGCCCCAGAGACTGGGTTTTTAGGCCTCGTTCGCACAGCAAGGGTGGGGCGCTGCAGACGCCAGTACAAGAGGCCTGCACACAGGTCCTCACTTCCCGAGCCAAGAAAGGCCTAGTTTCGCGATCTCTCTCCTGCAGAGCTAACGTGAGGGAAGAGCTGTGTGGAGGGAACCTTGATGTTCTGGGCAGTGTGGGAGCCCTAGGCATACACGTGCACCCAGCGGCCATTGCACCTGCAAACTGACTTCCCAGGTAGCACTTCCCAGCACAATGTGACTTTCAGCTTGAAGGCGGCAAAGCAGGCGGTGTTCCTTGGAGGGAGGAAAGGCAGACCCACAGACTGTGTTTTTAGGCCTCCCTCGCACAGCAAGTGTTGGGCTCTGCAGACGCCCGTACAAGAGGACTGCAACCAGGTCCTCACTTCCCGAGCCAAGAAAGGCCTACTTTCGTGAGCTCTTTACTGCAGAGCTAACGTGAGGGAAGAGCTGTGTGGAGGGAACCTTGATGTTCTGGGCAGTGTGGGAGCCCCAGGCATACACGTGCACCCAGCGGCCATTGCCCGTGAAAACTGACTTCCCAACTAGCAATTCCCAGCCCGATGTGACTTTCAGCCAGAAGGAGGACGGGTAGGCTCTCTTCCTTGGAGGGAGTAATGGCATCCCCAGAGAGAGTGTTTTCATGCCTTCAGCGTGCAGGCAACGTGGTGCTCTTGAGAGGCCCCACCCATAGGGCTGCGAGCAGCGCCTCACTTCCCGAGTCAAGAAAGGCCTAGTCTCGCGAGCTCCCTCCTGCAGAGCACACGTGACGGAAGAGCTGTGTGGAGGGAGCCTTGATGTTCCCGGGCAGTGTGGGAGGCCTAGCTGTAAACGTGCTGCCAGCGACCATGGTCCCTGAAAACGGACTTCCCAACTAACACTTCCCAGCCCAAGGTGACTGTCAGCTTGAAGGCGGCCGAGCAGACGGTCTTCCTTGGACGGAGAAAATGCAGCCCCAGAGACTGGGTTTTTAGGCCTCGTTCGCACAGCAAGTGTGGAGCTCTGCAGACGCCAGTACAAGAGGACTGCAAACAGGTCCTCACTTCCCGAGCCAAGAAAGGCCTACTTTTGCGAGCTCTCTCCTGCTGAGCAAACGTGACAGAAGGGCTGTTTGGAGGGAACCTTGATGTTCTGGGCAGTGTGGGAGCCCCAGGCATACACGTGCACCCAGCGGCCATTGCCCCTGAAAACTGACTTCGCTACTAGCATTTCTCAGGCCAATGTGACTGTCAGCTTGAAGGCGGCCAAGCAGGCTGCCTTCCTTGGAGGGAGGAAAGGCAGCCCCAGATATTGTGTTTGTATGCCTCCCTCGCACAGCAAGTGTGGGGCTCGGCAGACGCGAGTACAAGAGGCCTGCAAACAGGTCCTCACTTCCCGAGCCAGGAAAGGCCTACTTTCGCGAGCTCTCTCCTGCTGAGCAAACGTGACGGAAGGGCTGTGTGGAGGGAGCCTTGATGTTCCCGGGCAGTGTGGGAAGCCTAGCTGTAAACGTGCAGCCAGCGGCGATGGCCCCTGAAAACTGACTTCCCAGGTAGCAATTCCCAGCCCAAGGTGACAGTCAGATTGAAGGCGGCCGAGCAGGCTGTCATCCTTGGAGGGAGGAAAGGAAGCCCCAGAGATTGGGTTTTTACGCCTCGCTCGCACAGCAAGTGTGGGGCTCTGCAGACGCCCGTAAAAGAGGACTGCAAACAGGTCCTCACTTCCCGAGCCAAGAAAGGCCTACTTTTGCGAGCTCTCTCCTGAAGAGCTTACGTGACTGAAGAGCTGTGGGGAGGGAGGCTTGATGTTCCCGGGCAGTGTGGGAAGCCTAGCTGTAAACGGGCAGCCAGCGGCGAAGGCCCCTGCAAACTGACTTCCCAGGTAGCACTTCCCAGCACAATGTGACTGTCAGCTTGAAGGCGGCCGAGCAGGCTGTCTTCCTTGGAGGGAAAAAAGGCAGCCCCAAAGACTGGGTTTTTAGGCCTCTCTCGCACAGCAAGTGTGGGGCTCTGCAGACGCCAGTACAAGAAGCCTGCAAACATGTCCTCACTTCCCCAGCCAAGAAAGGCCCACTTTCGCGAGCTCTCTCCTGCTGAGCAAACGTGACAGAAGGGCTGTGTGGAGGGAACCTTGATGTTCTGGGCAGTGTGGGAGCCCTAGGCATACACGTGCACCCAGCGGCCATTGCCCGTGAAAACTGACTTCCCAACTAGCACTTCCCAGCCCGATGTGACTTTCAGCCAGAAGGCGGCCGGGTAGGCTCTCTTCCCTGGAGGGAGGAAAGGCAGCCCCTGAGAGAGCGTTTTCATGCCCCCCGCATGCAGGCATCGTGGGGCTCTTGAGAGGCCCAACCCGTAGTGCTGAGAGCAGGTCCTCATTTCCGAGTCAAGAAAGGCATAGTCTCGCGAGCTCTCTCCTGCTGAGCAAACGTGACGGAAGGGCTGTGTGGAGGGAACCTTGATGTTCTGGGCAGTGTGGGAGCCCTAGGCATACACGTGCACCCAGCGGCCATTGCCCCTGAAAACTGACTTCCCTACTAGCATTTCTCAGGCCAATGTGACTGTCAGCTTGAAGGCGGCCAAGCAGGCTGCCTTCCTTGGAGGGAGGAAAGGCAGCCCCAGAGAGAACGTTTTCATGCCTCCCGCGCGCTGGCAACGTGGGGCTCTTGAGTTGCCCGACCCATAGGGATTCCAGCAGGGCCTCACTTCCCGAGCCAAGAAAGGCCTAGTCTCGCGAGCTCTCTCCTGCAGAACAAACTTGTTGGAAGAGCTGTGTCGTGGGAGCCTTGGTGTTCCCGGGAAGTGTGGGAGGCCTAGCTGTAAACATGCAGCCGGGGCCATGGCCCCTGCAAACTGACTTCCCAGGTAGCACTTCCCAGCCCAATGTGACTGTCAGCTTGAAGGCGGCCGAGCAGGCTGTCTTCCTTGGAGGGAGGAAAGGCAGCCCCAGAGACTGTGTTTTTATGCCTCCCTCGCACAGCAAGTGTGGGGCTCTGCCAACGCCAGTACAAGAGGCCTACAAACAGGTCCTCACTTTCCAAACCAAGAAAGGCCTAGTTTCCCGATCTCTCTCCTGGAGAGCTAACGTGACGGAAGAGCTGTGTGGAGGGAACCTTGATGTTCTGGGCAGTGTGGGAGCCCTAGGCATACACGTGCACCCAGCGTCCATTGGCCCTGAAAAATGACTTCCCAAATAGCACTTCTCAGACCAATGTGACTGTCAGCTTGAAGGCGGCCGAGCAGGATGTCTTCCTTGGAGGGTGGAATGGCAGCCCCAGAGAGAGTGTTTTCATGCCTTCAGCGCGCAGGTAACGTGGGGCTCTTGAGAGGCACGACCCGTAGGGCTGCGAGCAGGGCCTCACTTCCCGAGTCAAGAAAGGCCTAGTCTCGCGAGTTCTCTCCTGCAGAGCAAACGTGACGGAAGAGCTGTGTGGAGGGAGCCTTGATGTTCCCGGGCAGTGTGGGAGGCCTAGCTGTAAACGTGCTGCCAGCGACCATGGTCCCTGAAAACTGACTTCCCAACTAACACTTCCCAGCCCAAGGTGACTGTCAGCTTGAAGGCGGCCGAGCAGACGGTCTTCCTTGGACGGAGAAAAGGCAGCCCCAGAGACTGGGTTTTTAGGCCTCGTTCGCACAGCAAGGGTGGGGCGCTGCAGACGCCAGTACAAGAGGCCTGCACACAGGTCCTCACTTCCCGAGCCAAGAAAGGCCTAGTTTCGCGATCTCTCTCCTGCAGAGCTAACGTGAGGGAAGAGCTGTGTGGAGGGAACCTTGATGTTCTGGGCAGTGTGGGAGCCCTAGGCATACACGTGCACCCAGCGGCCATTGCACCTGCAAACTGACTTCCCAGGTAGCACTTCCCAGCACAATGTGACTTTCAGCTTGAAGGCGGCAAAGCAGGCGGTGTTCCTTGGAGGGAGGAAAGGCAGACCCACAGACTGTGTTTTTAGGCCTCCCTCGCACAGCAAGTGTTGGGCTCTGCAGACGCCCGTACAAGAGGACTGCAACCAGGTCCTCACTTCCCGAGCCAAGAAAGGCCTACTTTCGTGAGCTCTTTACTGCAGAGCTAACGTGAGGGAAGAGCTGTGTGGAGGGAACCTTGATGTTCTGGGCAGTGTGGGAGCCCCAGGCATACACGTGCACCCAGCGGCCATTGCCCGTGAAAACTGACTTCCCAACTAGCAATTCCCAGCCCGATGTGACTTTCAGCCAGAAGGAGGACGGGTAGGCTCTCTTCCTTGGAGGGAGTAATGGCATCCCCAGAGAGAGTGTTTTCATGCCTTCAGCGTGCAGGCAACGTGGTGCTCTTGAGAGGCCCCACCCATAGGGCTGCGAGCAGCGCCTCACTTCCCGAGTCAAGAAAGGCCTAGTCTCGCGAGCTCCCTCCTGCAGAGCACACGTGACGGAAGAGCTGTGTGGAGGGAGCCTTGATGTTCCCGGGCAGTGTGGGAGGCCTAGCTGTAAACGTGCTGCCAGCGACCATGGTCCCTGAAAACGGACTTCCCAACTAACACTTCCCAGCCCAAGGTGACTGTCAGCTTGAAGGCGGCCGAGCAGACGGTCTTCCTTGGACGGAGAAAATGCAGCCCCAGAGACTGGGTTTTTAGGCCTCGTTCGCACAGCAAGTGTGGAGCTCTGCAGACGCCAGTACAAGAGGACTGCAAACAGGTCCTCACTTCCCGAGCCAAGAAAGGCCTACTTTTGCGAGCTCTCTCCTGCTGAGCAAACGTGACAGAAGGGCTGTTTGGAGGGAACCTTGATGTTCTGGGCAGTGTGGGAGCCCCAGGCATACACGTGCACCCAGCGGCCATTGCCCCTGAAAACTGACTTCGCTACTAGCATTTCTCAGGCCAATGTGACTGTCAGCTTGAAGGCGGCCAAGCAGGCTGCCTTCCTTGGAGGGAGGAAAGGCAGCCCCAGATATTGTGTTTGTATGCCTCCCTCGCACAGCAAGTGTGGGGCTCGGCAGACGCGAGTACAAGAGGCCTGCAAACAGGTCCTCACTTCCCGAGCCAGGAAAGGCCTACTTTCGCGAGCTCTCTCCTGCTGAGCAAACGTGACGGAAGGGCTGTGTGGAGGGAGCCTTGATGTTCCCGGGCAGTGTGGGAAGCCTAGCTGTAAACGTGCAGCCAGCGGCGATGGCCCCTGAAAACTGACTTCCCAGGTAGCAATTCCCAGCCCAAGGTGACAGTCAGATTGAAGGCGGCCGAGCAGGCTGTCATCCTTGGAGGGAGGAAAGGAAGCCCCAGAGATTGGGTTTTTACGCCTCGCTCGCACAGCAAGTGTGGGGCTCTGCAGACGCCCGTAAAAGAGGACTGCAAACAGGTCCTCACTTCCCGAGCCAAGAAAGGCCTACTTTTGCGAGCTCTCTCCTGAAGAGCTTACGTGACTGAAGAGCTGTGGGGAGGGAGGCTTGATGTTCCCGGGCAGTGTGGGAAGCCTAGCTGTAAACGTGCAGCCAGCGGCGAAGGCCCCTGCAAACTGACTTCCCAGGTAGAACTTCCCAGCACAATGTGACTGTCAGCTTGAAGGCGGCCGAGCAGGCTGTCTTCCTTGGAGGGAAAAAAGGCAGCCCCAAAGACTGGGTTTTTAGGCCTCTCTCGCACAGCAAGTGTGGGGCTCTGCAGACGCCAGTACAAGAAGCCTGCAAACATGTCCTCACTTCCCCAGCCAAGAAAGGCCCACTTTCGCGAGCTCTCTCCTGCTGAGCAAACGTGACAGAAGGGCTGTGTGGAGGGAACCTTGATGTTCTGGGCAGTGTGGGAGCCCTAGGCATACACGTGCACCCAGCGGCCATTGCCCGTGAAAACTGACTTCCCAACTAGCACTTCCCAGCCCGATGTGACTTTCAGCCAGAAGGCGGCCGGGTAGGCTCTCTTCCCTGGAGGGAGGAAAGGCAGCCCCTGAGAGAGCGTTTTCATGCCCCCCGCATGCAGGCATCGTGGGGCTCTTGAGAGGCCCAACCCGTAGTGCTGAGAGCAGGTCCTCATTTCCGAGTCAAGAAAGGCATAGTCTCGCGAGCTCTCTCCTGCTGAGCAAACGTGACGGAAGGGCTGTGTGGAGGGAACCTTGATGTTCTGGGCAGTGTGGGAGCCCTAGGCATACACGTGCACCCAGCGGCCATTGCCCCTGAAAACTGACTTCCCTACTAGCATTTCTCAGGCCAATGTGACTGTCAGCTTGAAGGCGGCCAAGCAGGCTGCCTTCCTTGGAGGGAGGAAAGGCAGCCCCAGAGAGAACGTTTTCATCCCTCCCGCGCGCTGGCAACGTGGGGCTCTTGAGTTGCCCGACCCATAGGGATTCCAGCAGGGCCTCACTTCCCGAGCCAAGAAAGGCCTAGTCTCGCGAGCTCTCTCCTGCAGAACAAACTTGTTGGAAGAGCTGTGTCGTGGGAGCCTTGGTGTTCCCGGGAAGTGTGGGAGGCCTAGCTGTAAACATGCAGCCGGGGCCATGGCCCCTGCAAACTGACTTCCCAGGAAGCACTTCCCACCACAATGTGACTGTCAGCTTGAAGGCGGCCGAGCAGGTTGTCTTCCTTGGAGGGAGGAAAGGCAGCCCCAGAGACTGTGTTTTTATGCCTCCCTCGCACAGCAAGTGTGGGGCTCTGCCGACGCCAGTACAAGAGGCCTACAAACAGGTCCTCACTTTCCAAACCAAGAAAGGCCTAGTTTCCCGATCTCTCTCCTGGAGAGCTAACGTGACGGAAGAGCTGTGTGGAGGGAACCTTGATGTTCTGGGCAGTGTGGGAGCCCTAGGCATACACGTGCACCCAGCGTCCATTGGCCCTGAAAAATGACTTCCCAAATAGCACTTCTCAGACCAATGTGACTGTCAGCTTGAAGGCGGCCGAGCAGGATGTCTTCCTTGGAGGGTGGAATGGCAGCCCCAGAGAGAGTGTTTTCATGCCTTCAGCGCGCAGGTAACGTGGGGCTCTTGAGAGGCACGACCCGTAGGGCTGCGAGCAGGGCCTCACTTCCCGAGTCAAGAAAGGCCTAGTCTCGCGAGTTCTCTCCTGCAGAGCAAACGTGACGGAAGAGCTGTGTGGAGGGAGCCTTGATGTTCCCGGGCAGTGTGGGAGGCCTAGCTGTAAACGTGCTGCCAGCGACCATGGTCCCTGAAAACTGACTTCCCAACTAACACTTCCCAGCCCAAGGTGACTGTCAGCTTGAAGGCGGCCGAGCAGACGGTCTTCCTTGGACGGAGAAAAGGCAGCCCCAGAGACTGGGTTTTTAGGCCTCGTTCGCACAGCAAGGGTGGGGCGCTGCAGACGCCAGTACAAGAGGCCTGCACACAGGTCCTCACTTCCCGAGCCAAGAAAGGCCTAGTTTCGCGATCTCTCTCCTGCAGAGCTAACGTGAGGGAAGAGCTGTGTGGAGGGAACCTTGATGTTCTGGGCAGTGTGGGAGCCCTAGGCATACACGTGCACCCAGCGGCCATTGCACCTGCAAACTGACTTCCCAGGTAGCACTTCCCAGCACAATGTGACTTTCAGCTTGAAGGCGGCAAAGCAGGCGGTGTTCCTTGGAGGGAGGAAAGGCAGACCCACAGACTGTGTTTTTAGGCCTCCCTCGCACAGCAAGTGTTGGGCTCTGCAGACGCCCGTACAAGAGGACTGCAACCAGGTCCTCACTTCCCGAGCCAAGAAAGGCCTACTTTCGTGAGCTCTTTACTGCAGAGCTAACGTGAGGGAAGAGCTGTGTGGAGGGAACCTTGATGTTCTGGGCAGTGTGGGAGCCCCAGGCATACACGTGCACCCAGCGGCCATTGCCCGTGAAAACTGACTTCCCAACTAGCAATTCCCAGCCCGATGTGACTTTCAGCCAGAAGGAGGACGGGTAGGCTCTCTTCCTTGGAGGGAGTAATGGCATCCCCAGAGAGAGTGTTTTCATGCCTTCAGCGTGCAGGCAACGTGGTGCTCTTGAGAGGCCCCACCCATAGGGCTGCGAGCAGCGCCTCACTTCCCGAGTCAAGAAAGGCCTAGTCTCGCGAGCTCCCTCCTGCAGAGCACACGTGACGGAAGAGCTGTGTGGAGGGAGCCTTGATGTTCCCGGGCAGTGTGGGAGGCCTAGCTGTAAACGTGCTGCCAGCGACCATGGTCCCTGAAAACGGACTTCCCAACTAACACTTCCCAGCCCAAGGTGACTGTCAGCTTGAAGGCGGCCGAGCAGACGGTCTTCCTTGGACGGAGAAAATGCAGCCCCAGAGACTGGGTTTTTAGGCCTCGTTCGCACAGCAAGTGTGGAGCTCTGCAGACGCCAGTACAAGAGGACTGCAAACAGGTCCTCACTTCCCGAGCCAAGAAAGGCCTACTTTTGCGAGCTCTCTCCTGCTGAGCAAACGTGACAGAAGGGCTGTTTGGAGGGAACCTTGATGTTCTGGGCAGTGTGGGAGCCCCAGGCATACACGTGCACCCAGCGGCCATTGCCCCTGAAAACTGACTTCGCTACTAGCATTTCTCAGGCCAATGTGACTGTCAGCTTGAAGGCGGCCAAGCAGGCTGCCTTCCTTGGAGGGAGGAAAGGCAGCCCCAGATATTGTGTTTGTATGCCTCCCTCGCACAGCAAGTGTGGGGCTCGGCAGACGCGAGTACAAGAGGCCTGCAAACAGGTCCTCACTTCCCGAGCCAGGAAAGGCCTACTTTCGCGAGCTCTCTCCTGCTGAGCAAACGTGACGGAAGGGCTGTGTGGAGGGAGCCTTGATGTTCCCGGGCAGTGTGGGAAGCCTAGCTGTAAACGTGCAGCCAGCGGCGATGGCCCCTGAAAACTGACTTCCCAGGTAGCAATTCCCAGCCCAAGGTGACAGTCAGATTGAAGGCGGCCGAGCAGGCTGTCATCCTTGGAGGGAGGAAAGGAAGCCCCAGAGATTGGGTTTTTACGCCTCGCTCGCACAGCAAGTGTGGGGCTCTGCAGACGCCCGTAAAAGAGGACTGCAAACAGGTCCTCACTTCCCGAGCCAAGAAAGGCCTACTTTTGCGAGCTCTCTCCTGAAGAGCTTACGTGACTGAAGAGCTGTGGGGAGGGAGGCTTGATGTTCCCGGGCAGTGTGGGAAGCCTAGCTGTAAACGTGCAGCCAGCGGCGAAGGCCCCTGCAAACTGACTTCCCAGGTAGCACTTCCCAGCACAATGTGACTGTCAGCTTGAAGGCGGCCGAGCAGGCTGTCTTCCTTGGAGGGAAAAAAGGCAGCCCCAAAGACTGGGTTTTTAGGCCTCTCTCGCACAGCAAGTGTGGGGCTCTGCAGACGCCAGTACAAGAAGCCTGCAAACATGTCCTCACTTCCCCAGCCAAGAAAGGCCCACTTTCGCGAGCTCTCTCCTGCTGAGCAAACGTGACAGAAGGGCTGTGTGGAGGGAACCTTGATGTTCTGGGCAGTGTGGGAGCCCTAGGCATACACGTGCACCCAGCGGCCATTGCCCGTGAAAACTGACTTCCCAACTAGCACTTCCCAGCCCGATGTGACTTTCAGCCAGAAGGCGGCCGGGTAGGCTCTCTTCCCTGGAGGGAGGAAAGGCAGCCCCTGAGAGAGCGTTTTCATGCCCCCCGCATGCAGGCATCGTGGGGCTCTTGAGAGGCCCAACCCGTAGTGCTGAGAGCAGGTCCTCATTTCCGAGTCAAGAAAGGCATAGTCTCGCGAGCTCTCTCCTGCTGAGCAAACGTGACGGAAGGGCTGAGTGGAGGGAACCTTGATGTTCTGGGCAGTGTGGGAGCCCTAGGCATACACGTGCACCCAGCGGCCATTGCCCCTGAAAACTGACTTCCCTACTAGCATTTCTCAGGCCAATGTGACTGGCAGCTTGAAGGCGGCCAAGCAGGCTGCCTTCCTTGGAGGGAGGAAAGGCAGCCCCAGAGAGAACGTTTTCATGCCTCCCGCGCGCTGGCAACGTGGGGCTCTTGAGTTGCCCGACCCATAGGGATTCCAGCAGGGCCTCACTTCCCGAGCCAAGAAAGGCCTAGTCTCGCGAGCTCTCTCCTGCAGAACAAACTTGTTGGAAGAGCTGTGTCGAGGGAGCCTTGGTGTTCCCGGGAAGTGTGGGAGGCCTAGCTGTAAACATGCAGCCGGGGCCATGGCCCCTGCAAACTGACTTCCCAGGAAGCACTTCCCACCACAATGTGACTGTCAGCTTGAAGGCGGCCGAGCAGGTTGTCTTCCTTGGAGGGAGGAAAGGCAGCCCCAGAGACTGTGTTTTTATGCCTCCCTCGCACAGCAAGTGTGGGGCTCTGCCAACGCCAGTACAAGAGGCCTACAAACAGGTCCTCACTTTCCAAACCAAGAAAGGCCTAGTTTCCCGATCTCTCTCCTGGAGAGCTAACGTGACGGAAGAGCTGTGTGGAGGGAACCTTGATGTTCTGGGCAGTGTGGGAGCCCTAGGCATACACGTGCACCCAGCGTCCATTGGCCCTGAAAAATGACTTCCCAAATAGCACTTCTCAGACCAATGTGACTGTCAGCTTGAAGGCGGCCGAGCAGGATGTCTTCCTTGGAGGGTGGAATGGCAGCCCCAGAGAGAGTGTTTTCATGCCTTCAGCGCGCAGGTAACGTGGGGCTCTTGAGAGGCACGACCCGTAGGGCTGCGAGCAGGGCCTCACTTCCCGAGTCAAGAAAGGCCTAGTCTCGCGAGTTCTCTCCTGCAGAGCAAACGTGATGGAAGAGCTGTGTGGAGGGAGCCTTGATGTTCCCGGGCAGTGTGGGAGGCCTAGCTGTAAACGTGCTGCCAGCGACCATGGTCCCTGAAAACTGACTTCCCAACTAACACTTCCCAGCCCAAGGTGACTGTCAGCTTGAAGGCGGCCGAGCAGACGGTCTTCCTTGGACGGAGAAAAGGCAGCCCCAGAGACTGGGTTTTTAGGCCTCGTTCGCACAGCAAGGGTGGGGCGCTGCAGACGCCAGTACAAGAGGCCTGCACACAGGTCCTCACTTCCCGAGCCAAGAAAGGCCTAGTTTCGCGATCTCTCTCCTGCAGAGCTAACGTGAGGGAAGAGCTGTGTGGAGGGAACCTTGATGTTCTGGGCAGTGTGGGAGCCCTAGGCATACACGTGCACCCAGCGGCCATTGCACCTGCAAACTGACTTCCCAGGTAGCACTTCCCAGCACAATGTGACTTTCAGCTTGAAGGCGGCAAAGCAGGCGGTGTTCCTTGGAGGGAGGAAAGGCAGACCCACAGACTGTGTTTGTATGCCTCCCTCGCACAGCAAGTGTTGGGCTCTGCAGACGCCCGTACAAGAGGACTGCAACCAGGTCCTCACTTCCCGAGCCAAGAAAGGCCTACTTTCGTGAGCTCTTTACTGCAGAGCTAACGTGAGGGAAGAGCTGTGTGGAGGGAACCTTGATGTTCTGGGCAGTGTGGGAGCCCCAGGCATACACGTGCACCCAGCGGCCATTGCCCGTGAAAACTGACTTCCCAACTAGCAATTCCCAGCCCGATGTGACTTTCAGCCAGAAGGAGGACGGGTAGGCTCTCTTCCTTGGAGGGAGTAATGGCATCCCCAGAGAGAGTGTTTTCATGCCTTCAGCGTGCAGGCAACGTGGTGCTCTTGAGAGGCCCCACCCATAGGGCTGCGAGCAGCGCCTCACTTCCCGAGTCAAGAAAGGCCTAGTCTCGCGAGCTCCCTCCTGCAGAGCACACGTGACGGAAGAGCTGTGTGGAGGGAGCCTTGATGTTCCCGGGCAGTGTGGGAGGCCTAGCTGTAAACGTGCTGCCAGCGACCATGGTCCCTGAAAACGGACTTCCCAACTAACACTTCCCAGCCCAAGGTGACTGTCAGCTTGAAGGCGGCCGAGCAGACGGTCTTCCTTGGACGGAGAAAATGCAGCCCCAGAGACTGGGTTTTTAGGCCTCGTTCGCACAGCAAGTGTGGAGCTCTGCAGACGCCAGTACAAGAGGACTGCAAACAGGTCCTCACTTCCCGAGCCAAGAAAGGCCTACTTTTGCGAGCTCTCTCCTGCTGAGCAAACGTGACAGAAGGGCTGTTTGGAGGGAACCTTGATGTTCTGGGCAGTGTGGGAGCCCCAGGCATACACGTGCACCCAGCGGCCATTGCCCCTGAAAACTGACTTCGCTACTAGCATTTCTCAGGCCAATGTGACTGTCAGCTTGAAGGCGGCCAAGCAGGCTGCCTTCCTTGGAGGGAGGAAAGGCAGCCCCAGATATTGTGTTTGTATGCCTCCCTCGCACAGCAAGTGTGGGGCTCGGCAGACGCGAGTACAAGAGGCCTGCAAACAGGTCCTCACTTCCCGAGCCAGGAAAGGCCTACTTTCGCGAGCTCTCTCCTGCTGAGCAAACGTGACGGAAGGGCTGTGTGGAGGGAGCCTTGATGTTCCCGGGCAGTGTGGGAAGCCTAGCTGTAAACGTGCAGCCAGCGGCGATGGCCCCTGAAAACTGACTTCCCAGGTAGCAATTCCCAGCCCAAGGTGACAGTCAGATTGAAGGCGGCCGAGCAGGCTGTCATCCTTGGAGGGAGGAAAGGAAGCCCCAGAGATTGGGTTTTTACGCCTCGCTCGCACAGCAAGTGTGGGGCTCTGCAGACGCCCGTAAAAGAGGACTGCAAACAGGTCCTCACTTCCCGAGCCAAGAAAGGCCTACTTTTGCGAGCTCTCTCCTGAAGAGCTTACGTGACTGAAGAGCTGTGGGGAGGGAGGCTTGATGTTCCCGGGCAGTGTGGGAAGCCTAGCTGTAAACGTGCAGCCAGCGGCGAAGGCCCCTGCAAACTGACTTCCCAGGTAGCACTTCCCAGCACAATGTGACTGTCAGCTTGAAGGCGGCCGAGCAGGCTGTCTTCCTTGGAGGGAAAAAAGGCAGCCCCAAAGACTGGGTTTTTAGGCCTCTCTCGCACAGCAAGTGTGGGGCTCTGCAGACGCCAGTACAAGAAGCCTGCAAACATGTCCTCACTTCCCCAGCCAAGAAAGGCCCACTTTCGCGAGCTCTCTCCTGCTGAGCAAACGTGACAGAAGGGCTGTGTGGAGGGAACCTTGATGTTCTGGGCAGTGTGGGAGCCCTAGGCATACACGTGCACCCAGCGGCCATTGCCCGTGAAAACTGACTTCCCAACTAGCACTTCCCAGCCCGATGTGACTTTCAGCCAGAAGGCGGCCGGGTAGGCTCTCTTCCCTGGAGGGAGGAAAGGCAGCCCCTGAGAGAGCGTTTTCATGCCCCCCGCATGCAGGCATCGTGGGGCTCTTGAGAGGCCCAACCCGTAGTGCTGAGAGCAGGTCCTCATTTCCGAGTCAAGAAAGGCATAGTCTCGCGAGCTCTCTCCTGCTGAGCAAACGTGACGGAAGGGCTGTGTGGAGGGAACCTTGATGTTCTGGGCAGTGTGGGAGCCCTAGGCATACACGTGCACCCAGCGGCCATTGCCCCTGAAAACTGACTTCCCTACTAGCATTTCTCAGGCCAATGTGACTGTCAGCTTGAAGGCGGCCAAGCAGGCTGCCTTCCTTGGAGGGAGGAAAGGCAGCCCCAGAGAGAACGTTTTCATCCCTCCCGCGCGCTGGCAACGTGGGGCTCTTGAGTTGCCCGACCCATAGGGATTCCAGCAGGGCCTCACTTCCCGAGCCAAGAAAGGCCTAGTCTCGCGAGCTCTCTCCTGCAGAACAAACTTGTTGGAAGAGCTGTGTCGTGGGAGCCTTGGTGTTCCCGGGAAGTGTGGGAGGCCTAGCTGTAAACATGCAGCCGGGGCCATGGCCCCTGCAAACTGACTTCCCAGGAAGCACTTCCCACCACAATGTGACTGTCAGCTTGAAGGCGGCCGAGCAGGTTGTCTTCCTTGGAGGGAGGAAAGGCAGCCCCAGAGACTGTGTTTTTATGCCTCCCTCGCACAGCAAGTGTGGGGCTCTGCCGACGCCAGTACAAGAGGCCTACAAACAGGTCCTCACTTTCCAAACCAAGAAAGGCCTAGTTTCCCGATCTCTCTCCTGGAGAGCTAACGTGACGGAAGAGCTGTGTGGAGGGAACCTTGATGTTCTGGGCAGTGTGGGAGCCCTAGGCATACACGTGCACCCAGCGTCCATTGGCCCTGAAAAATGACTTCCCAAATAGCACTTCTCAGACCAATGTGACTGTCAGCTTGAAGGCGGCCGAGCAGGATGTCTTCCTTGGAGGGTGGAATGGCAGCCCCAGAGAGAGTGTTTTCATGCCTTCAGCGCGCAGGTAACGTGGGGCTCTTGAGAGGCACGACCCGTAGGGCTGCGAGCAGGGCCTCACTTCCCGAGTCAAGAAAGGCCTAGTCTCGCGAGTTCTCTCCTGCAGAGCAAACGTGACGGAAGAGCTGTGTGGAGGGAGCCTTGATGTTCCCGGGCAGTGTGGGAGGCCTAGCTGTAAACGTGCTGCCAGCGACCATGGTCCCTGAAAACTGACTTCCCAACTAACACTTCCCAGCCCAAGGTGACTGTCAGCTTGAAGGCGGCCGAGCAGACGGTCTTCCTTGGACGGAGAAAAGGCAGCCCCAGAGACTGGGTTTTTAGGCCTCGTTCGCACAGCAAGGGTGGGGCGCTGCAGACGCCAGTACAAGAGGCCTGCACACAGGTCCTCACTTCCCGAGCCAAGAAAGGCCTAGTTTCGCGATCTCTCTCCTGCAGAGCTAACGTGAGGGAAGAGCTGTGTGGAGGGAACCTTGATGTTCTGGGCAGTGTGGGAGCCCTAGGCATACACGTGCACCCAGCGGCCATTGCACCTGCAAACTGACTTCCCAGGTAGCACTTCCCAGCACAATGTGACTTTCAGCTTGAAGGCGGCAAAGCAGGCGGTGTTCCTTGGAGGGAGGAAAGGCAGACCCACAGACTGTGTTTGTATGCCTCCCTCGCACAGCAAGTGTTGGGCTCTGCAGACGCCCGTACAAGAGGACTGCAACCAGGTCCTCACTTCCCGAGCCAAGAAAGGCCTACTTTCGTGAGCTCTTTACTGCAGAGCTAACGTGAGGGAAGAGCTGTGTGGAGGGAACCTTGATGTTCTGGGCAGTGTGGGAGCCCCAGGCATACACGTGCACCCAGCGGCCATTGCCCGTGAAAACTGACTTCCCAACTAGCAATTCCCAGCCCGATGTGACTTTCAGCCAGAAGGAGGACGGGTAGGCTCTCTTCCTTGGAGGGAGTAATGGCATCCCCAGAGAGAGTGTTTTCATGCCTTCAGCGTGCAGGCAACGTGGTGCTCTTGAGAGGCCCCACCCATAGGGCTGCGAGCAGCGCCTCACTTCCCGAGTCAAGAAAGGCCTAGTCTCGCGAGCTCCCTCCTGCAGAGCACACGTGACGGAAGAGCTGTGTGGAGGGAGCCTTGATGTTCCCGGGCAGTGTGGGAGGCCTAGCTGTAAACGTGCTGCCAGCGACCATGGTCCCTGAAAACGGACTTCCCAACTAACACTTCCCAGCCCAAGGTGACTGTCAGCTTGAAGGCGGCCGAGCAGACGGTCTTCCTTGGACGGAGAAAATGCAGCCCCAGAGACTGGGTTTTTAGGCCTCGTTCGCACAGCAAGTGTGGAGCTCTGCAGACGCCAGTACAAGAGGACTGCAAACAGGTCCTCACTTCCCGAGCCAAGAAAGGCCTACTTTTGCGAGCTCTCTCCTGCTGAGCAAACGTGACAGAAGGGCTGTTTGGAGGGAACCTTGATGTTCTGGGCAGTGTGGGAGCCCCAGGCATACACGTGCACCCAGCGGCCATTGCCCCTGAAAACTGACTTCGCTACTAGCATTTCTCAGGCCAATGTGACTGTCAGCTTGAAGGCGGCCAAGCAGGCTGCCTTCCTTGGAGGGAGGAAAGGCAGCCCCAGATATTGTGTTTGTATGCCTCCCTCGCACAGCAAGTGTGGGGCTCGGCAGACGCGAGTACAAGAGGCCTGCAAACAGGTCCTCACTTCCCGAGCCAGGAAAGGCCTACTTTCGCGAGCTCTCTCCTGCTGAGCAAACGTGACGGAAGGGCTGTGTGGAGGGAGCCTTGATGTTCCCGGGCAGTGTGGGAAGCCTAGCTGTAAACGTGCAGCCAGCGGCGATGGCCCCTGAAAACTGACTTCCCAGGTAGCAATTCCCAGCCCAAGGTGACAGTCAGATTGAAGGCGGCCGAGCAGGCTGTCATCCTTGGAGGGAGGAAAGGAAGCCCCAGAGATTGGGTTTTTACGCCTCGCTCGCACAGCAAGTGTGGGGCTCTGCAGACGCCCGTAAAAGAGGACTGCAAACAGGTCCTCACTTCCCGAGCCAAGAAAGGCCTACTTTTGCGAGCTCTCTCCTGAAGAGCTTACGTGACTGAAGAGCTGTGGGGAGGGAGGCTTGATGTTCCCGGGCAGTGTGGGAAGCCTAGCTGTAAACGTGCAGCCAGCGGCGAAGGCCCCTGCAAACTGACTTCCCAGGTAGAACTTCCCAGCACAATGTGACTGTCAGCTTGAAGGCGGCCGAGCAGGCTGTCTTCCTTGGAGGGAAAAAAGGCAGCCCCAAAGACTGGGTTTTTAGGCCTCTCTCGCACAGCAAGTGTGGGGCTCTGCAGACGCCAGTACAAGAAGCCTGCAAACATGTCCTCACTTCCCCAGCCAAGAAAGGCCCACTTTCGCGAGCTCTCTCCTGCTGAGCAAACGTGACAGAAGGGCTGTGTGGAGGGAACCTTGATGTTCTGGGCAGTGTGGGAGCCCTAGGCATACACGTGCACCCAGCGGCCATTGCCCGTGAAAACTGACTTCCCAACTAGCACTTCCCAGCCCGATGTGACTTTCAGCCAGAAGGCGGCCGGGTAGGCTCTCTTCCCTGGAGGGAGGAAAGGCAGCCCCTGAGAGAGCGTTTTCATGCCCCCCGCATGCAGGCATCGTGGGGCTCTTGAGAGGCCCAACCCGTAGTGCTGAGAGCAGGTCCTCATTTCCGAGTCAAGAAAGGCATAGTCTCGCGAGCTCTCTCCTGCTGAGCAAACGTGACGGAAGGGCTGTGTGGAGGGAACCTTGATGTTCTGGGCAGTGTGGGAGCCCTAGGCATACACGTGCACCCAGCGGCCATTGCCCCTGAAAACTGACTTCCCTACTAGCATTTCTCAGGCCAATGTGACTGTCAGCTTGAAGGCGGCCAAGCAGGCTGCCTTCCTTGGAGGGAGGAAAGGCAGCCCCAGAGAGAACGTTTTCATCCCTCCCGCGCGCTGGCAACGTGGGGCTCTTGAGTTGCCCGACCCATAGGGATTCCAGCAGGGCCTCACTTCCCGAGCCAAGAAAGGCCTAGTCTCGCGAGCTCTCTCCTGCAGAACAAACTTGTTGGAAGAGCTGTGTCGTGGGAGCCTTGGTGTTCCCGGGAAGTGTGGGAGGCCTAGCTGTAAACATGCAGCCGGGGCCATGGCCCCTGCAAACTGACTTCCCAGGTAGCACTTCCCAGCCCAATGTGACTGTCAGCTTGAAGGCGGCCGAGCAGGCTGTCTTCCTTGGAGGGAGGAAAGGCAGCCCCAGAGACTGTGTTTTTATGCCTCCCTCGCACAGCAAGTGTGGGGCTCTGCCAACGCCAGTACAAGAGGCCTACAAACAGGTCCTCACTTTCCAAACCAAGAAAGGCCTAGTTTCCCGATCTCTCTCCTGGAGAGCTAACGTGACGGAAGAGCTGTGTGGAGGGAACCTTGATGTTCTGGGCAGTGTGGGAGCCCTAGGCATACACGTGCACCCAGCGTCCATTGGCCCTGAAAAATGACTTCCCAAATAGCACTTCTCAGACCAATGTGACTGTCAGCTTGAAGGCGGCCGAGCAGGATGTCTTCCTTGGAGGGTGGAATGGCAGCCCCAGAGAGAGTGTTTTCATGCCTTCAGCGCGCAGGTAACGTGGGGCTCTTGAGAGGCACGACCCGTAGGGCTGCGAGCAGGGCCTCACTTCCCGAGTCAAGAAAGGCCTAGTCTCGCGAGTTCTCTCCTGCAGAGCAAACGTGACGGAAGAGCTGTGTGGAGGGAGCCTTGATGTTCCCGGGCAGTGTGGGAGGCCTAGCTGTAAACGTGCTGCCAGCGACCATGGTCCCTGAAAACTGACTTCCCAACTAACACTTCCCAGCCCAAGGTGACTGTCAGCTTGAAGGCGGCCGAGCAGACGGTCTTCCTTGGACGGAGAAAAGGCAGCCCCAGAGACTGGGTTTTTAGGCCTCGTTCGCACAGCAAGGGTGGGGCGCTGCAGACGCCAGTACAAGAGGCCTGCACACAGGTCCTCACTTCCCGAGCCAAGAAAGGCCTAGTTTCGCGATCTCTCTCCTGCAGAGCTAACGTGAGGGAAGAGCTGTGTGGAGGGAACCTTGATGTTCTGGGCAGTGTGGGAGCCCTAGGCATACACGTGCACCCAGCGGCCATTGCACCTGCAAACTGACTTCCCAGGTAGCACTTCCCAGCACAATGTGACTTTCAGCTTGAAGGCGGCAAAGCAGGCGGTGTTCCTTGGAGGGAGGAAAGGCAGACCCACAGACTGTGTTTTTAGGCCTCCCTCGCACAGCAAGTGTTGGGCTCTGCAGACGCCCGTACAAGAGGACTGCAACCAGGTCCTCACTTCCCGAGCCAAGAAAGGCCTACTTTCGTGAGCTCTTTACTGCAGAGCTAACGTGAGGGAAGAGCTGTGTGGAGGGAACCTTGATGTTCTGGGCAGTGTGGGAGCCACAGGCATACACGTGCACCCAGCGGCCATTGCCCGTGAAAACTGACTTCCCAACTAGCAATTCCCAGCCCGATGTGACTTTCAGCCAGAAGGAGGACGGGTAGGCTCTCTTCCTTGGAGGGAGTAATGGCATCCCCAGAGAGAGTGTTTTCATGCCTTCAGCGTGCAGGCAACGTGGTGCTCTTGAGAGGCCCCACCCATAGGGCTGCGAGCAGCGCCTCACTTCCCGAGTCAAGAAAGGCCTAGTCTCGCGAGCTCCCTCCTGCAGAGCACACGTGACGGAAGAGCTGTGTGGAGGGAGCCTTGATGTTCCCGGGCAGTGTGGGAGGCCTAGCTGTAAACGTGCTGCCAGCGACCATGGTCCCTGAAAACGGACTTCCCAACTAACACTTCCCAGCCCAAGGTGACTGTCAGCTTGAAGGCGGCCGAGCAGACGGTCTTCCTTGGACGGAGAAAATGCAGCCCCAGAGACTGGGTTTTTAGGCCTCGTTCGCACAGCAAGTGTGGAGCTCTGCAGACACCAGTACAAGAGGACTGCAAACAGGTCCTCACTTCCCGAGCCAAGAAAGGCCTACTTTTGCGAGCTCTCTCCTGCTGAGCAAACGTGACAGAAGGGCTGTTTGGAGGGAACCTTGATGTTCTGGGCAGTGTGGGAGCCCCAGGCATACACGTGCACCCAGCGGCCATTGCCCCTGAAAACTGACTTCGCTACTAGCATTTCTCAGGCCAATGTGACTGTCAGCTTGAAGGCGGCCAAGCAGGCTGCCTTCCTTGGAGGGAGGAAAGGCAGCCCCAGATATTGTGTTTGTATGCCTCCCTCGCACAGCAAGTGTGGGGCTCGGCAGACGCGAGTACAAGAGGCCTGCAAACAGGTCCTCACTTCCCGAGCCAGGAAAGGCCTACTTTCGCGAGCTCTCTCCTGCTGAGCAAACGTGACGGAAGGGCTGTGTGGAGGGAGCCTTGATGTTCCCGGGCAGTGTGGGAAGCCTAGCTGTAAACGTGCAGCCAGCGGCGATGGCCCCTGAAAACTGACTTCCCAGGTAGCAATTCCCAGCCCAAGGTGACAGTCAGATTGAAGGCGGCCGAGCAGGCTGTCATCCTTGGAGGGAGGAAAGGAAGCCCCAGAGATTGGGTTTTTACGCCTCGCTCGCACAGCAAGTGTGGGGCTCTGCAGACGCCCGTAAAAGAGGACTGCAAACAGGTCCTCACTTCCCGAGCCAAGAAAGGCCTACTTTTGCGAGCTCTCTCCTGAAGAGCTTACGTGACTGAAGAGCTGTGGGGAGGGAGGCTTGATGTTCCCGGGCAGTGTGGGAAGCCTAGCTGTAAACGTGCAGCCAGCGGCGAAGGCCCCTGCAAACTGACTTCCCAGGTAGCACTTCCCAGCACAATGTGACTGTCAGCTTGAAGGCGGCCGAGCAGGCTGTCTTCCTTGGAGGGAAAAAAGGCAGCCCCAAAGACTGGGTTTTTAGGCCTCTCTCGCACAGCAAGTGTGGGGCTCTGCAGACGCCAGTACAAGAAGCCTGCAAACATGTCCTCACTTCCCCAGCCAAGAAAGGCCCACTTTCGCGAGCTCTCTCCTGCTGAGCAAACGTGACAGAAGGGCTGTGTGGAGGGAACCTTGATGTTCTGGGCAGTGTGGGAGCCCTAGGCATACACGTGCACCCAGCGGCCATTGCCCGTGAAAACTGACTTCCCAACTAGCACTTCCCAGCCCGATGTGACTTTCAGCCAGAAGGCGGCCGGGTAGGCTCTCTTCCCTGGAGGGAGGAAAGGCAGCCCCTGAGAGAGCGTTTTCATGCCCCCCGCATGCAGGCATCGTGGGGCTCTTGAGAGGCCCAACCCGTAGTGCTGAGAGCAGGTCCTCATTTCCGAGTCAACAAAGGCATAGTCTCGCGAGCTCTCTCCTGCTGAGCAAACGTGACGGAAGGGCTGTGTGGAGGGAACCTTGATGTTCTGGGCAGTGTGGGAGCCCTAGGCATACACGTGCACCCAGCGGCCATTGCCCCTGAAAACTGACTTCCCTACTAGCATTTCTCAGGCCAATGTGACTGTCAGCTTGAAGGCGGCCAAGCAGGCTGCCTTCCTTGGAGGGAGGAAAGGCAGCCCCAGAGAGAACGTTTTCATCCCTCCCGCGCGCTGGCAACGTGGGGCTCTTGAGTTGCCCGACCCATAGGGATTCCAGCAGGGCCTCACTTCCCGAGCCAAGAAAGGCCTAGTCTCGCGAGCTCTCTCCTGCAGAACAAACTTGTTGGAAGAGCTGTGTCGTGGGAGCCTTGGTGTTCCCGGGAAGTGTGGGAGGCCTAGCTGTAAACATGCAGCCGGGGCCATGGCCCCTGCAAACTGACTTCCCAGGTAGCACTTCCCAGCCCAATGTGACTGTCAGCTTGAAGGCGGCCGAGCAGGCTGTCTTCCTTGGAGGGAGGAAAGGCAGCCCCAGAGACTGTGTTTTTATGCCTCCCTCGCACAGCAAGTGTCGGGCTCTGCCAACGCCAGTACAAGAGGCCTACAAACAGGTCCTCACTTTCCAAACCAAGAAAGGCCTAGTTTCCCGATCTCTCTCCTGGAGAGCTAACGTGACGGAAGAGCTGTGTGGAGGGAACCTTGATGTTCTGGGCAGTGTGGGAGCCCTAGGCATACACGTGCACCCAGCGTCCATTGGCCCTGAAAAATGACTTCCCAAATAGCACTTCTCAGACCAATGTGACTGTCAGCTTGAAGGCGGCCGAGCAGGATGTCTTCCTTGGAGGGTGGAATGGCAGCCCCAGAGAGAGTGTTTTCATGCCTTCAGCGCGCAGGTAACGTGGGGCTCTTGAGAGGCACGACCAGTAGGGCTGCGAGCAGGGCCTCACTTCCTGAGTCAAGAAAGGCCTAGTCTCGCGAGTTCTCTCCTGCAGAGCAAACGTGACGGAAGAGCTGTGTGGAGGGAGCCTTGATGTTCCCGGGCAGTGTGGGAGGCCTAGCTGTAAACGTGCTGCCAGCGACCATGGTCCCTGAAAACTGACTTCCCAACTAACACTTCCCAGCCCAAGGTGACTGCCAGCTTGAAGGCGGCCGAGCAGACGGTCTACCTTGGACGGAGAAAAGGCAGCCCCAGAGACTGGGTTTTTAGGCCTCGTTCGCACAGCAAGTGTGGGGCGCTGCAGACGCCAGTACAAGAGGCCTGCAAACAGGTCCTCACTTCCCGAGCCAAGAAAGGCCTAGTTTCGCGATCTCTCTCCTGCAGAGCTAACGTGAGGGAAGAGCTGTGTGGAGGGAACCTTGATGTTCTGGGCAGTGTGGGAGCCCTAGGCATACACGTGCACCCAGCGGCCATTGCCCCTGCAAACTGACTTCCCAGGTAGCACTTCCCAGCACAATGTGACTTTCAGCTTGACGGCGGCAAAGCAGGCGGTGTTCCTTGGAGGGAGGAAAGGCAGACCCACAGACTGCGTTTTTAGGCCTCCCTCGCACAGCAAGTGTTGGGCTCTGCAGACGCCCGTACAAGAGGACTGCAACCAGGTCCTCACTTCCCGAGCCAAGAAAGGCCTAGTTTCGTGAGCTCTTTACTGCAGAGCTAACGTGAGGGAAGAGCTGTGTGGAGGGAACCTTGATGTTCTGGGCAGTGTGGGAGTCCTAGGCATACACGTGCACCCTTCGGCCATTGGCCCTGTAAACTGACTTCCGAACTAGCACTTCTCAGATCAATGTGACTGTCAGCTTGAAAGCGGCCGAGCAGGCTGTCTTACTTGGAGGGAGGAAAGGCAGCCCCAGATACTGTGTTTGTATGCCTCCCTCGCACAGCAAGTGTGGGGCTCGGCAGACGCGAGTACAAGAGGCCTGCAAACAGGTCCTCACTTCCTGAGCCAGGAAAGGCCTACTTTCGCGAGCTCTCTCCTGCTTAGCAAACGTGACGGAAGGGCTGTGTGGAGGGAGCCTTGATGTTCCCGGGCAGTGTGGGAAGCCTAGCTGTACACGTGCAGCCAGCGGCGATGGCCCCTGCAAACTGACTTCCCAGGTAGCACTTCCCAGCACAATGTGACTGTCAGCTTGAAGGCGGCCGAGCAGGCTGTCTTCCTTGGAGGGAGAAAAGGCAGCCCCAGAGACTGGGTTTTTAGGCCTCGTTCGCACAGCAAGTGTGGGGCGCTGCAGACGCCAGTACAAGAGGCCTGCAAAACAGGTCCTCACTTCCCGAGCCAGGAAAGGCCTAGTCTCGAGAGCTCTCTCCTGCAGAGCTAACGTGACGGAAGAGCTGTTTGGGGGGAGCCTTGATGTTCCCGGGCAGTGTGGGAAGCCTAGCTGTAAACGTGCAGCCAGCGGCCATGGCCCCTGCAAACTTTCTTCCCAGGTAGCACTTCCCAGCACAATGTGACTGTCAGCTTAAAGGCGGCCGAGCAGCCTGTCTTCCTTGCAAGGAGGAAAGGCAGCCCCAAAGACTAGGTTTTTAGGCCTCGCTCGCACAGCAGGTGTTGGGCTCTGCAGATGCCAGTACAAGAGGCCTGCAAACAGGTCCTCACTTCCCGAGCCAAGAACGGCCTAGTTTCGCGATCTCTCTCCTGCCGAGCTAACGTGAGGGAAGAGCTGTGTGGAGGGAACCTTGATGTTCTGGGCAGTGTGGGAGCCCTAGGCATACACGTGCACCCAGCGGCCATTGCCCCTGCAAACTGACTTCCCAGGTAGCACTTCCCAGCCCGATGTGACTTTCAGCCAGAAGGCGGCCGGGTAGGCTCTCTTCCTTGGAGGGAGGAAAGGCAGCCCCAGATATTGTGTTTGTATGTCTCCCTCGCACAGCAAGTGTGGGGCTCGGCAGACGCGAGTACAAGAGGCCTGCAAACAGGTCCTCACTTCCCGAGCCAGGAAAGGCCTACTTTCGCGAGCTCTCTCCTGCTGAGCAAACGTGACGGAAGGGCTGTGTGGAGGGAGCCTTGATGTTCCCGGGCAGTGTGGGAAGCCTAGCTGTAAACGTGCAGCCAGCGGCGATGGCCCCTGAAAACTGACTTCCCAGGTAGCAATTCCCAGCCCAGGGTGACAGTCAGATTGAAGGCGGCCGAGCAGGCTGTCATCCTTGGAGGGAGGAAAGGAAGCCCCAGAGATTGGGTTTTTACGCCTCGCTCGCACAGCAAGTGTGGGGCTCTGCAGACGCCAGTACAAGAAGCCTGCAAACAGGTCCTCACTTCCCCAGCCAAGAAAGGCCCACTTTCGCGAGCTCTCTCCTGCTGAGCAAACGTGACAGAAGGGCTGTGTGGAGGGAACCTTGATGTTCTGGGCAGTGTGGGAGCCCTAGGCATACACGTGCACCCAGCGGCCATTGCCCGTGAAAACTGACTTCCCAACTAGCACTTCCCAGCCCGATGTGACTTTCAGCCAGAAGGCGGCCGGGTAGGCTCTCTTCCCTGGAGGGAGGAAAGGCAGCCCCTGAGAGAGCGTTTTCATGCCCCCCGCATGCAGGCATCGTGGGGCTCTTGAGAGGCCCACCCCGTAGTGCTGAGAGCAGGTCCTCATTTCCGAGTCAAGAAAGGCATAGTCTCGCGAGCTCTCTCCTGCTGAGCAAACGTGACGGAAGGGCTGTGTGGAGGGAACCTTGATGTTCTGGGCAGTGTGGGAGCCCTAGGCATACACGTGCACCCAGCGGCCATTGCCCCTGAAAACTGACTTCCCTACTAGCATTTCTCAGGCCAATGTGACTGTCAGCTTGAAGGCGGCCAAGCAGGCTGCCTTCCTTGGAGGGAGGAAAGGCAGCCCCAGAGAGAACGTTTTCATCCCTCCCGCGCGCTGGCAACGTGGGGCTCTTGAGTTGCCCGACCCATAGGGATTCAGGCAGGGCCTCACTTCCCGAGCCAAGAAAGGCCTAGTCTCGCGAGCTCTCTCCTGCAGAACAAACTTGTTGGAAGAGCTGTGTCGAGGGAGCCTTGGTGTTCCCGGGAAGTGTGGGAGGCCTAGCTGTAAACATGCAGCCGGGGCCATGGCCCCTGCAAACTGACTTCCCAGGTAGCACTTCCCAGCCCAATGTGACTGTCAGCTTGAAGGCGGCCGGGTAGGCTCTCTTCCCTGGAGGGAGGAAAGGCAGCCCCTGAGACTGTGTTTTTATGCCTCCCTCGCACAGCAAGTGTGGGGCTCTGCCGACGCCAGTACAAGAGGCCTACAAACAGGTCCTCACTTTCCAAACCAAGAAAGGCCTAGTTTCCCGATCTCTCTCCTGGAGAGCTAACGTGACGGAAGAGCTGTGTGGAGGGAACCTTGATGTTCTGGGCAGTGTGGGAGCCCTAGGCATACACGTGCACCCAGCGGCCATTGCCCCTGAAAACTGACTTCCCTACTAGCATTTCTCAGGCCAATGTGACTGTCAGCTTGAAGGCGGCCAAGCAGGCTGCCTTCCTTGGAGGGAGGAAAGGCAGCCCCAGAGAGAACGTTTTCATGCCTCCCGCACGCTGGCAACATGGGGCTCTTGAGTTGCCCGACCCATAGGGATTCCAGCAGGGCCTCACTTCCCGAGCCAAGAAAGGCCTAGTCTCGCGAGCTCTCTCCTGCAGAACAAACTTGTTGGAAGAGCTGTGTCGAGGGAGCCTTGGTGTTCCCGGGAAGTGTGGGAGGCCTAGCTGTAAACATGCAGCCGGGGCCATGGCCCCTGCAAACTGACTTCCCAGGTAGCACTTCCCAGCCCAATGTGACTGTCAGCTTGAAGGCGGCCGAGCAGGTTGTCTTCCTTGGAGGGAGGAAAGGCAGCCCCAGAGACTGTGTTTTTATGCCTCCCTCGCACAGCAAGTGTGGGGCTCTGCCGACGCCAGTACAAGAGGCCTACAAACAGGTCCTCACTTTCCAAACCAAGAAAGGCCTAGTTTCCCGATCTCTCTCCTGGAGAGCTAACGTGACGGAAGAGCTGTGTGGAGGGAACCTTGATGTCTGGGCAGTGTGGGAGCCCTAGGCATACACGTGCACCCAGCGTCCATTGGCCCTGAAAAATGACTTCCCAAATAGCACTTCTCAGACCAATGTGACTGTCAGCTTGAAGGCGGCCGAGCAGGATGTCTTCCTTGGAGGGTGGAATGGCAGCCCCAGAGAGAGTGTTTTCATGCCTTCAGCGCGCAGGTAACGTGGGGCTCTTGAGCGGCAGACCCGTAGGGCTGCGAGCAGGGCCTCACTTCCCGAGTCAAGAAAGGCCTAGTCTCGCGAGTTCTCTCCTGCAGAGCAAACGTGACGGAAGAGCTGTGTGGAGGGAGCCTTGATGTTCCCGGGCAGTGTGGGAGGCCTAGCTGTAAACGTGCTGCCAGCGACCATGGTCCCTGAAAACGGACTTCCCAACTAACACTTCCCAGCCCAAGGTGACTGTCAGCTTGAAGGCGGCCGAGCAGACGGTCTTCCTTGGACGGAGAAAAGGCAGCCCCAGAGACTGGGTTTTTAGGCCTCGTTCGCACAGCAAGTGTGGGGCGCTGCAGACGCCAGTACAAGAGGCCTGCAGACAGGTCCTCACTTCCCGAGCCAGGAAAGGCCTAGTCTCGAGAGCTCTCTCCTGCAGAGCTAACGTGACGGAAGAGCTGTTTGGGGGGAGCCTTGATGTTCCCGGGCAGTGTGGGAAGCCTAGCTGTAAACGTGCAGCCAGCGGCCATGGCCCCTGCAAACTTTCTTCCCAGGTAGCACTTCCCAGCACAATGTGACTGTCAGCTTGAAGGCGGCCGAGCAGCCTGTCTTCCTTGGAGGGAGGAAAGGCAGCCCCAAAGACTAGGTTTTTAGGCCTCGCTCGCACAGCCAGTGTGGGGCTCTGCAGACGCCCATACAAGAGGCCTGCAAACAGGTCCTCACTTCCCGAGTCAAGAAAGGCCTACTTTCGCGAGCTCTCTCCTGCTGAGCAAGCGTGACGGAAGGGCTGTGTGGAGGGAGCGTTGATGTTCTGGGCAGTGTGGGAGTCCTAGGCTTACACGTGCACCAAGCGGCCATTGGCCCTGTAAACTGACTTCCGAACTAGCACTTCTCAGATCAATGTGACTGTCAGCTTGAAAGCGGCCGAGCAGGCTGTCTTACTTGGAGGGAGGAAAGGCAGCCCCAGATACTGTGTTTGTATTCCTCCCTCGCACAGCCAGTGTGGGGCTCGGCAGACGCGAGTACAAGAGGCCTGCAAACAGGTCCTCACTTCCCGAGCCAGGAAAGGCCTACTTTCGCGAGCTCTCTCCTGCTGAGCAAACGTGACGGAAGGGCTGTGTGGAGGGAGCCTTGATGTTCCCAGGAGGTGTGGGAAGCCTAGCTGTAAACGTGCAGCCAGCGGCCATGGCCCCTGCAAACTGACTTCCCAGGTAGCACTTCCCAGCACAATGTGACTGTCAGCTTGAAGGCGGCCGAGCAGCCTGTCTTCATTGGAGGGAGGAAAGGCAGCCCCAAAGACTAGGTTTTTAGGCCTCGCTCGCACAGCAGGTGTTGGGCTCTGCAGATGCCAGTACAAGAGGCCTGCAAACAGGTCCTCACTTCCCGAGCCAAGAACGGCCTAGTTTTGCGATCTCTCTCCTGCCGAGCTAACGTGAGGGAAGAGCTGTGTGGAGGGAACCTTGATGTTCTGGGCAGTGTGGGAGCCCTAGGCATACACGTGCACCCAGCGGCCATTGCCCCTGCAAACTGACTTCCCAGGTAGCACTTCCCAGCACAATGTGACTTTCAGCTTGAAGGCGGCAAAGCAGGAGGTGTTCCTTGGAGGGAGGAAAGGCAGACCCACAGACTGTTTTTAGGACTCCCTCGCACAGCAAGTGTTGGGCTCTGCAGACGCCCGAACAAGAGGACTGAAACAGGTCCTCACTTCCCGAGCCAAGAAAGGCCTAGTTTCGTGAGCTCTTTACTGCAGAGCTAACGTGAGGGAAGAGCTGTGTGGAGGGAACCTTGATGTTCTCGGCAGTGTGGGAGCACTAAGCATACACATGCACCCTGCGGCCATTGCCCCTGAAAACAGTCTTCCCAAATAGCACTTCCAAGCGCGATGTGACTTTCAGCCACAAGGCGGCCTGGTAGGCTCTCTTCCTTGGAGGGAGGAAAGGCAGCCCCAGAGAGAGCGTTTTCATGCCTCCGGCGCGCAGGCAACGTGGGGCTCTTGAGAGGCCCGACCCATAGTGCTGCCAGCAGGTCATCATTTCCCGAGTCAAGAAAGGCCTAGTCTCGCGAGCTCTCTCCTGCTGAGCGAGCGTGACGGAAGGGCTGTGAGGAGGGAGCCTTGATGTTCCCGGGCAATGTGGGAGGCCTAGCTGTAAACGTGCAGCCAGCAGCAATGGCCCCTTAAAACTGACTTCGCAAATAGCACTTCCCAGCCCAAGGTGACTGTCAGCTTGAAGGCGGCCAAGCAGGGGGTCTTCCTTGGAGGGAGGAAAGGCAGGCCCAGAGATTGGGTTTTTAGGCCTCGCTCGCACAGCAAGTGTGGGGCTCTGCAGACGCCCGTAAAAGAGGACTGCAAACAGGTCCTCACTTCCCCAGCCAAGAAAGGCCCACTTTCGCGAGCTCTCTCCTGCAGAGCTTACATGACGGAAGAGCTGTGGGGAGGGAGGCTTGATGTTCCCGGGCAGTGTGGGAAGCCTAGCTGTAAACGTGCAGCCAGCGGCGATGGCCCCTGCAAACTGACTTCCCAGGTAGCACTTCCCAGCACAATGTGACTGTCAGCTTGAAGGCGGCCGAGCAGGCTGTCTTCCTTGGAGGGAGAAAAGGCAGCCCCAAAGACTGGGTTTTTAGGCCTCTCTCGCACAGCAAGTGTGGGGCTCTGCAGACGCCAGTACAAGAAGCCTGCAAACAGGTCCTCACTTCCCCAGCCAAGAAAGGCCCACTTTCGCGAGCTCTCTCCTGCTGAGCAAACGTGACAGAAGGGCTGTGTGGAGGGAACCTTGATGTTCTGGGCAGTGTGGGAGCCCTAGGCATACACGTGCACCCAGCAGCCATTGCCCGTGAAAACTGACTTCCCAACTAGCACTTCCCAGCCCGATGTGACTTTCAGGCAGAAGGCGGCCGGGTAGGCTCTCTTCCTTGGAGGGAGGAAAGGCAGCCCCTGAGAGAGCGTTTTCATGCCCTCCGCATGCAGGCATCGTGGGGCTCTTGAGAGGCCCGACCCATAGTGCTGAGAGCAGGTCCTCATTTCCGAGTCAAGAAAGGCATAGTCTCGCGAGCTCTCTCCTGCTGAGCAAACGTGACGGAAGGGCTGTGTGGAGGGAACCTTGATGTTCTGGGCAGTGTGGGAGCCCTAGGCATACACGTGCACCCAGCGGCCATTGCCCCTGAAAACTGACTTCCCTACTAGCATTTCTCAGGCCAATGTGACTGTCAGCTTGAAGGCGGCCAAGCAGGCTGCCTTCCTTGGAGGGAGGAAAGGCAGCCCCAGAGAGAACGTTTTCATGCCTCCCGCGCGCTGGCAACATGGGGCTCTTGAGTTGCCCGACCCATAGGGATTCCAGCAGGGCCTCACTTCCCGAGCCAAGAAAGGCCTAGTCTCGCGAGCTCTCTCCTGCAGAACAAACTTGTTGGAAGAGCTGTGTCGAGGGAGCCTTGGTGTTCCCGGGAAGTGTGGGAGGCCTAGCTGTAAACATGCAGCCGGGGCCATGGCCCCTGCAAACTGACTTCCCAGGAAGCACTTCCCACCACAATGTGACTGTCAGCTTGAAGGCGGCCGAGCAGGTTGTCTTCCTTGGATGGAGGAAACGCAGCCCCAGAGACTGTGTTTTTATGCCTCCCTCGCACAGCAAGTGTGGGGCTCTGCCGACGCCAGTACAAGAGGCCTACAAACAGGTCCTCACTTTCCAAACCAAGAAAGGCCTAGTTTCCCGATCTCTCTCCTGGAGAGCTAACGTGACGGAAGAGCTGTGTGGAGGGAACCTTGATGTTCTGGGCAGTGTGGGAGCCCTAGGCATACACGTGCACCCAGCGTCCATTGGCCCTGAAAAATGACTTCCCAAATAGCACTTCTCAGACCAATGTGACTGTCAGCTTGAAGGCGGCCGAGCAGGATGTCTTCCTTGGAGGGTGGAATGGCAGCCCCAGAGAGAGTGTTTTCATGCCTTCAGCGCGCAGGTAACGTGGGGCTCTTGAGAGGCACGACCCGTAGGGCTGCGAGCAGGGCCTCACTTCCCGAGTCAAGAAAGGCCTAGTCTCGCGAGTTCTCTCCTGCAGAGCAAACGTGACGGAAGAGCTGTGTGGAGGGAGCCTTGATGTTCCCGGGCAGTGTGGGAGGCCTAGCTGTAAACGTGCTGCCAGCGACCATGGTCCCTGAAAACTGACTTCCCAACTAACACTTCCCAGCCCAAGGTGACTGTCAGCTTGAAGGCGGCCGAGCAGACGGTCTTCCTTGGACGGAGAAAAGGCAGCCCCAGAGACTGGGTTTTTAGGCCTCGTTCGCACAGCAAGGGTGGGGCGCTGCAGACGCCAGTACAAGAGGCCTGCACACAGGTCCTCACTTCCCGAGCCAAGAAAGGCCTAGTTTCGCGATCTCTCTCCTGCAGAGCTAACGTGAGGGAAGAGCTGTGTGGAGGGAACCTTGATGTTCTGGGCAGTGTGGGAGCCCTAGGCATACACGTGCACCCAGCGGCCATTGCACCTGCAAACTGACTTCCCAGGTAGCACTTCCCAGCACAATGTGACTTTCAGCTTGAAGGCGGCAAAGCAGGCGGTGTTCCTTGGAGGGAGGAAAGGCAGACCCACAGACTGTGTTTTTAGGCCTCCCTCGCACAGCAAGTGTTGGGCTCTGCAGACGCCCGTACAAGAGGACTGCAACCAGGTCCTCACTTCCCGAGCCAAGAAAGGCCTACTTTCGTGAGCTCTTTACTGCAGAGCTAACGTGAGGGAAGAGCTGTGTGGAGGGAACCTTGATGTTCTGGGCAGTGTGGGAGCCCCAGGCATACACGTGCACCCAGCGGCCATTGCCCGTGAAAACTGACTTCCCAACTAGCAATTCCCAGCCCGATGTGACTTTCAGCCAGAAGGAGGACGGGTAGGCTCTCTTCCTTGGAGGGAGTAATGGCATCCCCAGAGAGAGTGTTTTCATGCCTTCAGCGTGCAGGCAACGTGGTGCTCTTGAGAGGCCCCACCCATAGGGCTGCGAGCAGCGCCTCACTTCCCGAGTCAAGAAAGGCCTAGTCTCGCGAGCTCCCTCCTGCAGAGCACACGTGACGGAAGAGCTGTGTGGAGGGAGCCTTGATGTTCCCGGGCAGTGTGGGAGGCCTAGCTGTAAACGTGCTGCCAGCGACCATGGTCCCTGAAAACGGACTTCCCAACTAACACTTCCCAGCCCAAGGTGACTGTCAGCTTGAAGGCGGCCGAGCAGACGGTCTTCCTTGGACGGAGAAAATGCAGCCCCAGAGACTGGGTTTTTAGGCCTCGTTCGCACAGCAAGTGTGGAGCTCTGCAGACGCCAGTACAAGAGGACTGCAAACAGGTCCTCACTTCCCGAGCCAAGAAAGGCCTACTTTTGCGAGCTCTCTCCTGCTGAGCAAACGTGACAGAAGGGCTGTTTGGAGGGAACCTTGATGTTCTGGGCAGTGTGGGAGCCCCAGGCATACACGTGCACCCAGCGGCCATTGCCCCTGAAAACTGACTTCGCTACTAGCATTTCTCAGGCCAATGTGACTGTCAGCTTGAAGGCGGCCAAGCAGGCTGCCTTCCTTGGAGGGAGGAAAGGCAGCCCCAGATATTGTGTTTGTATGCCTCCCTCGCACAGCAAGTGTGGGGCTCGGCAGACGCGAGTACAAGAGGCCTGCAAACAGGTCCTCACTTCCCGAGCCAGGAAAGGCCTACTTTCGCGAGCTCTCTCCTGCTGAGCAAACGTGACGGAAGGGCTGTGTGGAGGGAGCCTTGATGTTCCCGGGCAGTGTGGGAAGCCTAGCTGTAAACGTGCAGCCAGCGGCGATGGCCCCTGAAAACTGACTTCCCAGGTAGCAATTCCCAGCCCAAGGTGACAGTCAGATTGAAGGCGGCCGAGCAGGCTGTCATCCTTGGAGGGAGGAAAGGAAGCCCCAGAGATTGGGTTTTTACGCCTCGCTCGCACAGCAAGTGTGGGGCTCTGCAGACGCCCGTAAAAGAGGACTGCAAACAGGTCCTCACTTCCCGAGCCAAGAAAGGCCTACTTTTGCGAGCTCTCTCCTGAAGAGCTTACGTGACTGAAGAGCTGTGGGGAGGGAGGCTTGATGTTCCCGGGCAGTGTGGGAAGCCTAGCTGTAAACGTGCAGCCAGCGGCGAAGGCCCCTGCAAACTGACTTCCCAGGTAGCACTTCCCAGCACAATGTGACTGTCAGCTTGAAGGCGGCCGAGCAGGCTGTCTTCCTTGGAGGGAAAAAAGGCAGCCCCAAAGACTGGGTTTTTAGGCCTCTCTCGCACAGCAAGTGTGGGGCTCTGCAGACGCCAGTACAAGAAGCCTGCAAACATGTCCTCACTTCCCCAGCCAAGAAAGGCCCACTTTCGCGAGCTCTCTCCTGCTGAGCAAACGTGACAGAAGGGCTGTGTGGAGGGAACCTTGATGTTCTGGGCAGTGTGGGAGCCCTAGGCATACACGTGCACCCAGCGGCCATTGCCCGTGAAAACTGACTTCCCAACTAGCACTTCCCAGCCCGATGTGACTTTCAGCCAGAAGGCGGCCGGGTAGGCTCTCTTCCCTGGAGGGAGGAAAGGCAGCCCCTGAGAGAGCGTTTTCATGCCCCCCGCATGCAGGCATCGTGGGGCTCTTGAGAGGCCCAACCCGTAGTGCTGAGAGCAGGTCCTCATTTCCGAGTCAAGAAAGGCATAGTCTCGCGAGCTCTCTCCTGCTGAGCAAACGTGACGGAAGGGCTGTGTGGAGGGAACCTTGATGTTCTGGGCAGTGTGGGAGCCCTAGGCATACACGTGCACCCAGCGGCCATTGCCCCTGAAAACTGACTTCCCTACTAGCATTTCTCAGGCCAATGTGACTGTCAGCTTGAAGGCGGCCAAGCAGGCTGCCTTCCTTGGAGGGAGGAAAGGCAGCCCCAGAGAGAACGTTTTCATCCCTCCCGCGCGCTGGCAACGTGGGGCTCTTGAGTTGCCCGACCCATAGGGATTCCAGCAGGGCCTCACTTCCCGAGCCAAGAAAGGCCTAGTCTCGCGAGCTCTCTCCTGCAGAACAAACTTGTTGGAAGAGCTGTGTCGAGGGAGCCTTGGTGTTCCCGGGAAGTGTGGGAGGCCTAGCTGTAAACATGCAGCCGGGGCCATGGCCCCTGCAAACTGACTTCCCAGGTAGCACTTCCCAGCCCAATGTGACTGTCAGCTTGAAGGCGGCCGAGCAGGCTGTCTTCCTTGGAGGGAGGAAAGGCAGCCCCAGAGACTGTGTTTTTATGCCTCCCTCGCACAGCAAGTGTGGGGCTCTGCCGACGCCAGTACAAGAGGCCTACAAACAGGTCCTCACTTTCCAAACCAAGAAAGGCCTAGTTTCCCGATCTCTCTCCTGGAGAGCTAACGTGACGGAAGAGCTGTGTGGAGGGAACCTTGATGTTCTGGGCAGTGTGGGAGCCCTAGGCATACACGTGCACCCAGCGGCCATTGCCCCTGAAAACTGACTTCCCTACTAGCATTTCTCAGGCCAATGTGACTGTCAGCTTGAAGGCGGCCAAGCAGGCTGCCTTCCTTGGAGGGAGGAAAGGCAGCCCCAGAGAGAACGTTTTCATGCCTCCCGCACGCTGGCAACATGGGGCTCTTGAGTTGCCCGACCCATAGGGATTCCAGCAGGGCCTCACTTCCCGAGCCAAGAAAGGCCTAGTCTCGCGAGCTCTCTCCTGCAGAACAAACTTGTTGGAAGAGCTGTGTCGAGGGAGCCTTGGTGTTCCCGGGAAGTGTGGGAGGCCTAGCTGTAAACATGCAGCCGGGGCCATGGCCCCTGCAAACTGACTTCCCAGGAAGCACTTCCCACCACAATGTGACTGTCAGCTTGAAGGCGGCCGAGCAGGTTGTCTTCCTTGGAGGGAGGAAAGGCAGCCCCAGAGACTGTGTTTTTATGCCTCCCTCGCACAGCAAGTGTGGGGCTCTGCCGACGCCAGTACAAGAGGCCTACAAACAGGTCCTCACTTTCCAAACCAAGAAAGGCCTAGTTTCCCGATCTCTCTCCTGGAGAGCTAACGTGACGGAAGAGCTGTGTGGAGGGAACCTTGATGTTCTGGGCAGTGTGGGAGCCCTAGGCATACACGTGCACCCAGCGTCCATTGGCCCTGAAAAATGACTTCCCAAATAGCACTTCTCAGACCAATGTGACTGTCAGCTTGAAGGCGGCCGAGCAGGATGTCTTCCTTGGAGGGTGGAATGGCAGCCCCAGAGAGAGTGTTTTCATGCCTTCAGCGCGCAGGTAACGTGGGGCTCTTGAGAGGCACGACCCGTAGGGCTGCGAGCAGGGCCTCACTTCCCGAGTCAAGAAAGGCCTAGTCTCGCGAGTTCTCTCCTGCAGAGCAAACGTGACGGAAGAGCTGTGTGGAGGGAGCCTTGATGTTCCCGGGCAGTGTGGGAGGCCTAGCTGTAAACGTGCTGCCAGCGACCATGGTCCCTGAAAACTGACTTCCCAACTAACACTTCCCAGCCCAAGGTGACTGCCAGCTTGAAGGCGGCCGAGCAGACGGTCTACCTTGGACGGAGAAAAGGCAGCCCCAGAGACTGGGTTTTTAGGCCTCGTTCGCACAGCAAGTGTGGGGCGCTGCAGACGCCAGTACAAGAGCCCTGCAAACAGGTCCTCACTTCCCGAGCCAAGAAAGGCCTAGTTTCGCGATCTCTCTCCTGCAGAGCTAACGTGAGGGAAGAGCTGTGTGGAGGGAACCTTGATGTTCTGGGCAGTGTGGGAGCCCTAGGCATACACGTGCACCCAGCGGCCATTGCCCCTGCAAACTGACTTCCCAGGTAGCACTTCCCAGCACAATGTGACTTTCAGCTTGACGGCGGCAAAGCAGGCGGTGTTCCTTGGAGGGAGGAAAGGCAGACCCACAGACTGCGTTTTTAGGCCTCCCTCGCACAGCAAGTGTTGGGCTCTGCAGACGCCCGTACAAGAGGACTGCAACCAGGTCCTCACTTCCCGAGCCAAGAAAGGCCTACTTTCGTGAGCTCTTTACTGCAGAGCTAACGTGAGGGAAGAGCTGTGTGGAGGGAACCTTGATGTTCTGGGCAGTGTGGGAGCCCCAGGCATACACGTGCACCCAGCGGCCATTGCCCGTGAAAACTGACTTCCCAACTAGCAATTCCCAGCCCGATGTGACTTTCAGCCAGAAGGAGGACGGGTAGGCTCTCTTCCTTGGAGGGAGTAATGGCATCCCCAGAGAGAGTGTTTTCATGCCTTCAGCGTGCAGGCAACGTGGTGCTCTTGAGAGGCCCCACCCATAGGGCTGCGAGCAGCGCCTCACTTCCCGAGTCAAGAAAGGCCTAGTCTCGCGAGCTCCCTCCTGCAGAGCACACGTGACGGAAGAGCTGTGTGGAGGGAGCCTTGATGTTCCCGGGCAGTGTGGGAGGCCTAGCTGTAAACGTGCTGCCAGCGACCATGGTCCCTGAAAACGGACTTCCCAACTAACACTTCCCAGCCCAAGGTGACTGTCAGCTTGAAGGCGGCCGAGCAGACGGTCTTCCTTGGACGGAGAAAATGCAGCCCCAGAGACTGGGTTTTTAGGCCTCGTTCGCACAGCAAGTGTGGAGCTCTGCAGACGCCAGTACAAGAGGACTGCAAACAGGTCCTCACTTCCCGAGCCAAGAAAGGCCTACTTTTGCGAGCTCTCTCCTGCTGAGCAAACGTGACAGAAGGGCTGTTTGGAGGGAACCTTGATGTTCTGGGCAGTGTGGGAGCCCCAGGCATACACGTGCACCCAGTGGCCATTGCCCCTGAAAACTGACTTCGCTACTAGCATTTCTCAGGCCAATGTGACTGTCAGCTTGAAGGCGGCCAAGCAGGCTGCCTTCCTTGGAGGGAGGAAAGGCAGCCCCAGATATTGTGTTTGTATGCCTCCCTCGCACAGCAAGTGTGGGGCTCGGCAGACGCGAGTACAAGAGGCCTGCAAACAGGTCCTCACTTCCCGAGCCAGGAAAGGCCTACTTTCGCGAGCTCTCTCCTGCTGAGCAAACGTGACGGAAGGGCTGTGTGGAGGGAGCCTTGATGTTCCCGGGCAGTGTGGGAAGCCTAGCTGTAAACGTGCAGCCAGCGGCGATGGCCCCTGAAAACTGACTTCCCAGGTAGCAATTCCCAGCCCAAGGTGACAGTCAGATTGAAGGCGGCCGAGCAGGCTGTCATCCTTGGAGGGAGGAAAGGAAGCCCCAGAGATTGGGTTTTTACGCCTCGCTCGCACAGCAAGTGTGGGGCTCTGCAGACGCCCGTAAAAGAGGACTGCAAACAGGTCCTCACTTCCCGAGCCAAGAAAGGCCTACTTTTGCGAGCTCTCTCCTGAAGAGCTTACGTGACTGAAGAGCTGTGGGGAGGGAGGCTTGATGTTCCCGGGCAGTGTGGGAAGCCTAGCTGTAAACGTGCAGCCAGCGGCGAAGGCCCCTGCAAACTGACTTCCCAGGTAGCACTTCCCAGCACAATGTGACTGTCAGCTTGAAGGCGGCCGAGCAGGCTGTCTTCCTTGGAGGGAAAAAAGGCAGCCCCAAAGACTGGGTTTTTAGGCCTCTCTCGCACAGCAAGTGTGGGGCTCTGCAGACGCCAGTACAAGAAGCCTGCAAACATGTCCTCACTTCCCCAGCCAAGAAAGGCCCACTTTCGCGAGCTCTCTCCTGCTGAGCAAACGTGACAGAAGGGCTGTGTGGAGGGAACCTTGATGTTCTGGGCAGTGTGGGAGCCCTAGGCATACACGTGCACCCAGCGGCCATTGCCCGTGAAAACTGACTTCCCAACTAGCACTTCCCAGCCCGATGTGACTTTCAGGCAGAAGGCGGCCGGGTAGGCTCTCTTCCTTGGAGGGAGGAAAGGCAGCCCCTGAGAGAGCGTTTTCATGCCCCCCGCATGCAGGCATCGTGGGGCTCTTGAGAGGCCCGACCCGTAGTGCTGAGAGCAGGTCCTCATTTCCGAGTCAAGAAAGGCATAGTCTCGCGAGCTCTCTCCTGCTGAGCAAACGTGACGGAAGGGCTGTGTGGAGGGAACCTTGATGTTCTGGGCAGTGTGGGAGCCCTAGGCATACACGTGCACCCAGCGGCCATTGCCCCTGAAAACTGACTTCCCTACTAGCATTTCTCAGGCCAATGTGACTGTCAGCTTGAAGGCGGCCAAGCAGGCTGCCTTCCTTGGAGGGAGGAAAGGCAGCCCCAGAGAGAACGTTTTCATGCCTCCCGCGCGCTGGCAACGTGGGGCTCTTGAGTTGCCCGACCCATAGGGATTCCAGCAGGGCCTCACTTCCCGAGCCAAGAAAGGCCTAGTCTCGCGAGCTCTCTCCTGCAGAACAAACTTGTTGGAAGAGCTGTGTCGAGGGAGCCTTGGTGTTCCCGGGAAGTGTGGGAGGCCTAGCTGTAAACATGCAGCCGGGGCCATGGCCCCTGCAAACTGACTTCCCAGGAAGCACTTCCCACCACAATGTGACTGTCAGCTTGAAGGCGGCCGAGCAGGTTGTCTTCCTTGGAGGGAGGAAAGGCAGCCCCAGAGACTGTGTTTTTATGCCTCCCTCGCACAGCAAGTGTGGGGCTCTGCCGACGCCAGTACAAGAGGCCTACAAACAGGTCCTCACTTTCCAAACCAAGAAAGGCCTAGTTTCCCGATCTCTCTCCTGGAGAGCTAACGTGACGGAAGAGCTGTGTGGAGGGAACCTTGATGTTCTGGGCAGTGTGGGAGCCCTAGGCATACACGTGCACCCAGCGTCCATTGGCCCTGAAAAATGACTTCCCAAATAGCACTTCTCAGACCAATGTGACTGTCAGCTTGAAGGCGGCCGAGCAGGATGTCTTCCTTGGAGGGTGGAATGGCAGCCCCAGAGAGAGTGTTTTCATGCCTTCAGCGCGCAGGTAACGTGGGGCTCTTGAGAGGCACGACCCGTAGGGCTGCGAGCAGGGCCTCACTTCCCGAGTCAAGAAAGGCCTAGTCTCGCGAGTTCTCTCCTGCAGAGCAAACGTGACGGAAGAGCTGTGTGGAGGGAGCCTTGATGTTCCCGGGCAGTGTGGGAGGCCTAGCTGTAAACGTGCTGCCAGCGACCATGGTCCCTGAAAACTGACTTCCCAACTAACACTTCCCAGCCCAAGGTGACTGCCAGCTTGAAGGCGGCCGAGCAGACGGTCTATCTTGGACGGAGAAAAGGCAGCCCCAGAGACTGGGTTTTTAGGCCTCGTTCGCACAGCAAGTGTGGGGCGCTGCAGACGCCAGTACAAGAGCCCTGCAAACAGGTCCTCACTTCCCGAGCCAAGAAAGGCCTAGTTTCGCGATCTCTCTCCTGCAGAGCTAACGTGAGGGAAGAGCTGTGTGGAGGGATCCTTGATGTTCTGGGCAGTGTGGGAGCCCTAGGCATACACGTGCACCCAGCGGCCATTGCCCCTGCAAACTGACTTCCCAGGTAGCACTTCCCAGCACAATGTGACTTTCAGCTTGACGGCGGCAAAGCAGGCGGTGTTCCTTGGAGGGAGGAAAGGCAGACCCACAGACTGCGTTTTTAGGCCTCCCTCGCACAGCAAGTGTTGGGCTCTGCAGACGCCCGTACAAGAGGACTGCAACCAGGTCCTCACTTCCCGAGCCAAGAAAGGCCTACTTTCGTGAGCTCTTTACTGCAGAGCTAACGTGAGGGAAGAGCTGTGTGGAGGGAACCTTGATGTTCTGGGCAGTGTGGGAGCCCCAGGCATACACGTGCACCCAGCGGCCATTGCCCGTGAAAACTGACTTCCCAACTAGCAATTCCCAGCCCGATGTGACTTTCAGCCAGAAGGAGGACGGGTAGGCTCTCTTCCTTGGAGGGAGTAATGGCATCCCCAGAGAGAGTGTTTTCATGCCTTCAGCGTGCAGGCAACGTGGTGCTCTTGAGAGGCCCCACCCATAGGGCTGCGAGCAGCGCCTCACTTCCCGAGTCAAGAAAGGCCTAGTCTCGCGAGCTCCCTCCTGCAGAGCACACGTGAAGGAAGAGCTGTGTGGAGGGAGCCTTGATGTTCCCGGGCAGTGTGGGAGGCCTAGCTGTAAACGTGCTGCCAGCGACCATGGTCCCTGAAAACGGACTTCCCAACTAACACTTCCCAGCCCAAGGTGACTGTCAGCTTGAAGGCGGCCGAGCAGACGGTCTTCCTTGGACGGAGAAAATGCAGCCCCAGAGACTGGGTTTTTAGGCCTCGTTCGCACAGCAAGTGTGGAGCTCTGCAGACGCCAGTACAAGAGGACTGCAAACAGGTCCTCACTTCCCGAGCCAAGAAAGGCCTACTTTTGCGAGCTCTCTCCTGCTGAGCAAACGTGACAGAAGGGCTGTTTGGAGGGAACCTTGATGTTCTGGGCAGTGTGGGAGCCCCAGGCATACACGTGCACCCAGCGGCCATTGCCCCTGAAAACTGACTTCGCTACTAGCATTTCTCAGGCCAATGTGACTGTCAGCTTGAAGGCGGCCAAGCAGGCTGCCTTCCTTGGAGGGAGGAAAGGCAGCCCCAGATATTGTGTTTGTATGCCTCCCTCGCACAGCAAGTGTGGGGCTCGGCAGACGCGAGTACAAGAGGCCTGCAAACAGGTCCTCACTTCCCGAGCCAGGAAAGGCCTACTTTCGCGAGCTCTCTCCTGCTGAGCAAACGTGACGGAAGGGCTGTGTGGAGGGAGCCTTGATGTTCCCGGGCAGTGTGGGAAGCCTAGCTGTAAACGTGCAGCCAGCGGCGATGGCCCCTGAAAACTGACTTCCCAGGTAGCAATTCCCAGCCCAAGGTGACAGTCAGATTGAAGGCGGCCGAGCAGGCTGTCATCCTTGGAGGGAGGAAAGGAAGCCCCAGAGATTGGGTTTTTACGCCTCGCTCGCACAGCAAGTGTGGGGCTCTGCAGACGCCCGTAAAAGAGGACTGCAAACAGGTCCTCACTTCCCGAGCCAAGAAAGGCCTACTTTTGCGAGCTCTCTCCTGAAGAGCTTACGTGACTGAAGAGCTGTGGGGAGGGAGGCTTGATGTTCCCGGGCAGTGTGGGAAGCCTAGCTGTAAACGTGCAGCCAGCGGCGAAGGCCCCTGCAAACTGACTTCCCAGGTAGCACTTCCCAGCACAATGTGACTGTCAGCTTGAAGGCGGCCGAGCAGGCTGTCTTCCTTGGAGGGAAAAAAGGCAGCCCCAAAGACTGGGTTTTTAGGCCTCTCCGCACAGCAAGTGTGGGGCTCTGCAGACGCCAGTACAATTAGCCTGCAAACATGTCCTCACTTCCCCAGCCAAGAAAGGCCCACTTTCGCGAGCTCTCTCCTGCTGAGCAAACGTGACAGAAGGGCTGTGTGGAGGGAACCTTGATGTTCTGGGCAGTGTGGGAGCCCTAGGCATACACGTGCACCCAGCGGCCATTGCCCGTGAAAACTGACTTCCCAACTAGCACTTCCCAGCCCGATGTGACTTTCAGGCAGAAGGCGGCCGGGTAGGCTCTCTTCCCTGGAGGGAGGAAAGGCAGCCCCTGAGAGAGCGTTTTCATGCCCCCCGCATGCAGGCATCGTGGGGCTCTTGAGAGGCCCGACCCGTAGTGCTGAGAGCAGGTCCTCATTTCCGAGTCAAGAAAGGCATAGTCTCGCGAGCTCTCTCCTGCTGAGCAAACGTGACGGAAGGGCTGTGTGGAGGGAACCTTGATGTTCTGGGCAGTGTGGGAGCCCTAGGCATACACGTGCACCCAGCGGCCATTGCCCCTGAAAACTGACTTCCCTACTAGCATTTCTCAGGCCAATGTGACTGTCAGCTTGAAGGCGGCCAAGCAGGCTGCCTTCCTTGGAGGGAGGAAAGGCAGCCCCAGAGAGAACGTTTTCATGCCTCCCGCGCGCTGGCAACGTGGGGCTCTTGAGTTGCCCGACCCATAGGGATTCCAGCAGGGCCTCACTTCCCGAGCCAAGAAAGGCCTAGTCTCGCGAGCTCTCTCCTGCAGAACAAACTTGTTGGAAGAGCTGTGTCGAGGGAGCCTTGGTGTTCCCGGGAAGTGTGGGAGGCCTAGCTGTAAACATGCAGCCGGGGCCATGGCCCCTGCAAACTGACTTCCCAGGTAGCACTTCCCAGCCCAATGTGACTGTCAGCTTGAAGGCGGCCGAGCAGGCTGTCTTCCTTGGAGGGAGGAAAGGCAGCCCCAGAGACTGTGTTTTTATGCCTCCCTCGCACAGCAAGTGTGGGGCTCTGCCAACGCCAGTACAAGAGGCCTACAAACAGGTCCTCACTTTCCAAACCAAGAAAGGCCTAGTTTCCCGATCTCTCTCCTGGAGAGCTAACGTGACGGAAGAGCTGTGTGGAGGGAACCTTGATGTTCTGGGCAGTGTGGGAGCCCTAGGCATACACGTGCACCCAGCGTCCATTGGCCCTGAAAAATGACTTCCCAAATAGCACTTCTCAGACCAATGTGACTGTCAGCTTGAAGGCGGCCGAGCAGGATGTCTTCCTTGGAGGGTGGAATGGCAGCCCCAGAGAGAGTGTTTTCATGCCTTCAGCGCGCAGGTAACGTGGGGCTCTTGAGAGGCACGACCAGTAGGGCTGCGAGCAGGGCCTCACTTCCTGAGTCAAGAAAGGCCTAGTCTCGCGAGTTCTCTCCTGCAGAGCAAACGTGACGGAAGAGCTGTGTGGAGGGAGCCTTGATGTTCCCGGGCAGTGTGGGAGGCCTAGCTGTAAACGTGCTGCCAGCGACCATGGTCCCTGAAAACTGACTTCCCAACTAACACTTCCCAGCCCAAGGTGACTGCCAGCTTGAAGGCGGCCGAGCAGACGGTCTACCTTGGACGGAGAAAAGGCAGCCCCAGAGACTGGGTTTTTAGGCCTCGTTCGCACAGCAAGTGTGGGGCGCTGCAGACGCCAGTACAAGAGGCCTGCAAACAGGTCCTCACTTCCCGAGCCAAGAAAGGCCTAGTTTCGCGATCTCTCTCCTGCAGAGCTAACGTGAGGGAAGAGCTGTGTGGAGGGAACCTTGATGTTCTGGGCAGTGTGGGAGCCCTAGGCATACACGTGCACCCAGCGGCCATTGCCCCTGCAAACTGACTTCCCAGGTAGCACTTCCCAGCACAATGTGACTTTCAGCTTGACGGCGGCAAAGCAGGCGGTGTTCCTTGGAGGGAGGAAAGGCAGACCCACAGACTGCGTTTTTAGGCCTCCCTCGCACAGCAAGTGTTGGGCTCTGCAGACGCCCGTACAAGAGGACTGCAACCAGGTCCTCACTTCCCGAGCCAAGAAAGGCCTAGTTTCGTGAGCTCTTTACTGCAGAGCTAACGTGAGGGAAGAGCTGTGTGGAGGGAACCTTGATGTTCTGGGCAGTGTGGGAGTCCTAGGCATACACGTGCACCCTTCGGCCATTGGCCCTGTAAACTGACTTCCGAACTAGCACTTCTCAGATCAATGTGACTGTCAGCTTGAAAGCGGCCGAGCAGGCTGTCTTACTTGGAGGGAGGAAAGGCAGCCCCAGATACTGTGTTTGTATGCCTCCCTCGCACAGCAAGTGTGGGGCTCGGCAGACGCGAGTACAAGAGGCCTGCAAACAGGTCCTCACTTCCTGAGCCAGGAAAGGCCTACTTTCGCGAGCTCTCTCCTGCTGAGCAAACATGACGGAAGGGCTGTGTGGAGGGAGCCTTGATGTTCCCGGGCAGTGTGGGAAGCCTAGCTGTACACGTGCAGCCAGCGGCGATGGCCCCTGCAAACTGACTTCCCAGGTAGCACTTCCCAGCACAATGTGACTGTCAGCTTGAAGGCGGCCGAGCAGGCTGTCTTCCTTGGAGGGAGAAAAGGCAGCCCCAGAGACTGGGTTTTTAGGCCTCGTTCGCACAGCAAGTGTGGGGCGCTGCAGACGCCAGTACAAGAGGCCTGCAAAACAGGTCCTCACTTCCCGAGCCAGGAAAGGCCTAGTCTCGAGAGCTCTCTCCTGCAGAGCTAACGTGACGGAAGAGCTGTTTGGAGGGAGCCTTGATGTTCCCGGGCAGTGTGGGAAGCCTAGCTGTAAACGTGCAGCCAGCGGCCATGGCCCCTGCAAACTTTCTTCCCAGGTAGCACTTCCCAGCACAATGTGACTGTCAGCTTAAAGGCGGCCGAGCAGCCTGTCTTCCTTGCAAGGAGGAAAGGCAGCCCCAAAGACTAGGTTTTTAGGCCTCGCTCGCACAGCAGGTGTTGGGCTCTGCAGATGCCAGTACAAGAGGCCTGCAAACAGGTCCTCACTTCCCGAGCCAAGAACGGCCTAGTTTCGCGATCTCTCTCCTGCCGAGCTAACGTGAGGGAAGAGCTGTGTGGAGGGAACCTTGATGTTCTGGGCAGTGTGGGAGCCCTAGGCATACACGTGCACCCAGCGGCCATTGCCCCTGCAAACTGACTTCCCAGGTAGCACTTCCCAGCCCGATGTGACTTTCAGCCAGAAGGCGGCCGGGTAGGCTCTCTTCCTTGGAGGGAGGAAAGGCAGCCCCTGAGAGAGCGTTTTCATGCCCCCCGCATGCAGGCATCGTGGGGCTCTTGAGAGGCCCGACCCATAGTGCTGAGAGCAGGTCCTCATTTCCGAGTCAAGAAAGGCATAGTCTCGCGAGCTCTCTCCTGCTGAGCAAACGTGACGGAAGGGCTGTGTGGAGGGAACCTTGATGTTCTGGGCAGTGTGGGAGCCCTAGGCATACACGTGCACCCAGCGGCCATTGCCCCTGAAAACTGACTTCCCTACTAGCATTTCTCAGGCCAATGTGACTGTCAGCTTGAAGGCGGCCAAGCAGGCTGCCTTCCTTGCAGGGAGGAAAGGCAGCCCCAGATATTGTGTTTGTATGCCTCCCTCGCACAGCAAGTGTGGGGCTCGGCAGACGCGAGTACAAGAGGCCTGCAAACAGGTCCTCACTTCCCGAGCCAGGAAAGGCCTACTTTCGCGAGCTCTCTCCTGCTGAGCAAACGTGACGGAAGGGCTGTGTGGAGGGAGCCTTGATGTTCCCGGGCAGTGTGGGAAGCCTAGCTGTAAACGTGCAGCCAGCGGCGATGGCCCCTGAAAACTGACTTCCCAGGTACCAATTCCCAGCCCAGGGTGACAGTCAGATTGAAGGCGGCCGAGCAGGCTGTCATCCTTGGAGGGAGGAAAGGAAGCCCCAGAGATTGGGTTTTTACGCCTCGCTCGCACAGCAAGTGTGGGGCTCTGCAGACGCCAGTACAAGAAGCCTGCAAACAGGTCCTCACTTCCCCAGCCAAGAAAGGCCCACTTTCGCGAGCTCTCTCCTGCTGAGCAAACGTGACAGAAGGGCTGTGTGGAGGGAACCTTGATGTTCTGGGCAGTGTGGGAGCCCTAGGCATACACGTGCACCCAGCGGCCATTGCCCGTGAAAACTGACTTCCCAACTAGCACTTCCCAGCCCGATGTGACTTTCAGCCAGAAGGCGGCCGGGTAGGCTCTCTTCCCTGGAGGGAGGAAAGGCAGCCCCTGAGAGAGCGTTTTCATGCCCCCCGCATGCAGGCATCGTGGGGCTCTTGAGAGGCCCAACCCGTAGTGCTGAGAGCAGGTCCTCATTTCCGAGTCAAGAAAGGCATAGTCTCGCGAGCTCTCTCCTGCTGAGCAAACGTGACGGAAGGGCTGTGTGGAGGGAACCTTGATGTTCTGGGCAGTGTGGGAGCCCTAGGCATACACGTGCACCCAGCGGCCATTGCCCCTGAAAACTGACTTCCCTACTAGCATTTCTCAGGCCAATGTGACTGTCAGCTTGAAGGCGGCCAAGCAGGCTGCCTTCCTTGGAGGGAGGAAAGGCAGCCCCAGAGAGAACGTTTTCATCCCTCCCGCGCGCTGGCAACGTGGGGCTCTTGAGTTGCCCGACCCATAGGGATTCCAGCAGGGCCTCACTTCCCGAGCCAAGAAAGGCCTAGTCTCGCGAGCTCTCTCCTGCAGAACAAACTTGTTGGAAGAGCTGTGTCGAGGGAGCCTTGGTGTTCCCGGGAAGTGTGGGAGGCCTAGCTGTAAACATGCAGCCGGGGCCATGGCCCCTGCAAACTGACTTCCCAGGTAGCACTTCCCAGCCCAATGTGACTGTCAGCTTGAAGGCGGCCGAGCAGGCTGTCTTCCTTGGAGGGAGGAAAGGCAGCCCCAGAGACTGTGTTTTTATGCCTCCCTCGCACAGCAAGTGTGGGGCTCTGCCGACGCCAGTACAAGAGGCCTACAAACAGGTCCTCACTTTCCAAACCAAGAAAGGCCTAGTTTCCCGATCTCTCTCCTGGAGAGCTAACGTGACGGAAGAGCTGTGTGGAGGGAACCTTGATGTTCTGGGCAGTGTGGGAGCCCTAGGCATACACGTGCACCCAGCGGCCATTGCCCCTGAAAACTGACTTCCCTACTAGCATTTCTCAGGCCAATGTGACTGTCAGCTTGAAGGCGGCCAAGCAGGCTGCCTTCCTTGGAGGGAGGAAAGGCAGCCCCAGAGAGAACGTTTTCATGCCTCCCGCACGCTGGCAACATGGGGCTCTTGAGTTGCCCGACCCATAGGGATTCCAGCAGGGCCTCACTTCCCGAGCCAAGAAAGGCCTAGTCTCGCGAGCTCTCTCCTGCAGAACAAACTTGTTGGAAGAGCTGTGTCGAGGGAGCCTTGGTGTTCCCGGGAAGTGTGGGAGGCCTAGCTGTAAACATGCAGCCGGGGCCATGGCCCCTGCAAACTGACTTCCCAGGTAGCACTTCCCAGCCCAATGTGACTGTCAGCTTGAAGGCGGCCGAGCAGGTTGTCTTCCTTGGAGGGAGGAAAGGCAGCCCCAGAGACTGTGTTTTTATGCCTCCCTCGCACAGCAAGTGTGGGGCTCTGCCGACGCCAGTACAAGAGGCCTACAAACAGGTCCTCACTTTCCAAACCAAGAAAGGCCTAGTTTCCCGATCTCTCTCCTGGAGAGCTAACGTGACGGAAGAGCTGTGTGGAGGGAACCTTGATGTCTGGGCAGTGTGGGAGCCCTAGGCATACACGTGCACCCAGCGTCCATTGGCCCTGAAAAATGACTTCCCAAATAGCACTTCTCAGACCAATGTGACTGTCAGCTTGAAGGCGGCCGAGCAGGATGTCTTCCTTGGAGGGTGGAATGGCAGCCCCAGAGAGAGTGTTTTCATGCCTTCAGCGCGCAGGTAACGTGGGGCTCTTGAGCGGCAGACCCGTAGGGCTGCGAGCAGGGCCTCACTTCCCGAGTCAAGAAAGGCCTAGTCTCGCGAGTTCTCTCCTGCAGAGCAAACGTGACGGAAGAGCTGTGTGGAGGGAGCCTTGATGTTCCCGGGCAGTGTGGGAGGCCTAGCTGTAAACGTGCTGCCAGCGACCATGGTCCCTGAAAACGGACTTCCCAACTAACACTTCCCAGCCCAAGGTGACTGTCAGCTTGAAGGCGGCCGAGCAGACGGTCTTCCTTGGACGGAGAAAAGGCAGCCCCAGAGACTGGGTTTTTAGGCCTCGTTCGCACAGCAAGTGTGGGGCGCTGCAGACGCCAGTACAAGAGGCCTGCAGACAGGTCCTCACTTCCCGAGCCAGGAAAGGCCTAGTCTCGAGAGCTCTCTCCTGCAGAGCTAACGTGACGGAAGAGCTGTTTGGGGGGAGCCTTGATGTTCCCGGGCAGTGTGGGAAGCCTAGCTGTAAACGTGCAGCCAGCGGCCATGGCCCCTGCAAACTTTCTTCCCAGGTAGCACTTCCCAGCACAATGTGACTGTCAGCTTGAAGGCGGCCGAGCAGCCTGTCTTCCTTGGAGGGAGGAAAGGCAGCCCCAAAGACTAGGTTTTTAGGCCTCGCTCGCACAGGCAGTGTGGGGCTCTGCAGACGCCCATACAAGAGGCCTGCAAACAGGTCCTCACTTCCCGAGTCAAGAAAGGCCTACTTTCGCGAGCTCTCTCCTGCTGAGCAAGCGTGACGGAAGGGCTGTGTGGAGGGAGCGTTGATGTTCTGGGCAGTGTGGGAGTCCTAGGCTTACACGTGCACCAAGCGGCCATTGGCCCTGTAAACTGACTTCCGAACTAGCACTTCTCAGATCAATGTGACTGTCAGCTTGAAAGCGGCCGAGCAGGCTGTCTTACTTGGAGGGAGGAAAGGCAGCCCCAGATACTGTGTTTGTATGCCTCCCTCGCACAGCAAGTGTGGGGCTCGGCAGACGCGAGTACAAGAGGCCTGCAAACAGGTCCTCACTTCCTGAGCCAGGAAAGGCCTACTTTCGCGAGCTCTCTCCTGCTGAGCAAACGTGACGGAAGGGCTGTGTGGAGGGAGCCTTGATGTTCCCGGGCAGTGTGGGAAGCCTAGCTGTACACGTGCAGCCAGCGGCGATGGCCCCTGCAAACTGACTTCCCAGGTAGCACTTCCCAGCACAATGTGACTGTCAGCTTGAAGGCGGCCGAGCAGGCTGTCTTCCTTGGAGGGAGAAAAGGCAGCCCCAGAGACTGGGTTTTTAGGCCTCGTTCGCACAGCAAGTGTGGGGCGCTGCAGACGCCAGTACAAGAGGCCTGCAAAACAGGTCCTCACTTCCCGAGCCAGGAAAGGCCTAGTCTCGAGAGCTCTCTCCTGCAGAGCTAACGTGACGGAAGAGCTGTTTGGGGGGAGCCTTGATGTTCCCGGGCAGTGTGGGAAGCCTAGCTGTAAACGTGCAGCCAGCGGCCATGGCCCCTGCAAACTTTCTTCCCAGGTAGCACTTCCCAGCACAATGTGACTGTCAGCTTAAAGGCGGCCGAGCAGCCTGTCTTCCTTGCAAGGAGGAAAGGCAGCCCCAAAGACTAGGTTTTTAGGCCTCGCTCGCACAGCAGGTGTTGGGCTCTGCAGATGCCAGTACAAGAGGCCTGCAAACAGGTCCTCACTTCCCAAGCCAAGAACGGCCTAGTTTCGCGATCTCTCTCCTGCCGAGCTAACGTGAGGGAAGAGCTGTGTGGAGGGAACCTTGATGTTCTGGGCAGTGTGGGAGCCCTAGGCATACACGTGCACCCAGCGGCCATTGCCCCTGCAAACTGACTTCCCAGGTAGCACTTCCCAGCCCGATGTGACTTTCAGCCAGAAGGCGGCCGGGTAGGCTCTCTTCCTTGGAGGGAGGAAAGGCAGCCCCTGAGAGAGCGTTTTCATGCCCCCCGCATGCAGGCATCGTGGGGCTCTTGAGAGGCCCGACCCATAGTGCTGAGAGCAGGTCCTCATTTCCGAGTCAAGAAAGGCATAGTCTCGCGAGCTCTCTCCTGCTGAGCAAACGTGACGGAAGGGCTGTGTGGAGGGAACCTTGATGTTCTGGGCAGTGTGGGAGCCCTAGGCATACACGTGCACCCAGCGGCCATTGCCCCTGAAAACTGACTTCCCTACTAGCATTTCTCAGGCCAATGTGACTGTCAGCTTGAAGGCGGCCAAGCAGGCTGCCTTCCTTGCAGGGAGGAAAGGCAGCCCCAGATATTGTGTTTGTATGCCTCCCTCGCACAGCAAGTGTGGGGCTCGGCAGACGCGAGTACAAGAGGCCTGCAAACAGGTCCTCACTTCCCGAGCCAGGAAAGGCCTACTTTCGCGAGCTCTCTCCTGCTGAGCAAACGTGACGGAAGGGCTGTGTGGAGGGAGCCTTGATGTTCCCGGGCAGTGTGGGAAGCCTAGCTGTAAACGTGCAGCCAGCGGCGATGGCCCCTGAAAACTGACTTCCCAGGTAGCAATTCCCAGCCCAGGGTGACAGTCAGATTGAAGGCGGCCGAGCAGGCTGTCATCCTTGGAGGGAGGAAAGGAAGCCCCAGAGATTGGGTTTTTACGCCTCGCTCGCACAGCAAGTGTGGGGCTCTGCAGACGCCAGTACAAGAAGCCTGCAAACAGGTCCTCACTTCCCCAGCCAAGAAAGGCCCACTTTCGCGAGCTCTCTCCTGCTGAGCAAACGTGACAGAAGGGCTGTGTGGAGGGAACCTTGATGTTCTGGGCAGTGTGGGAGCCCTAGGCATACACGTGCACGCAGCGGCCATTGCCCGTGAAAACTGACTTCCCAACTAGCACTTCCCAGCCCGATGTGACTTTCAGCCAGAAGGCGGCCGGGTAGGCTCTCTTCCCTGGAGGGAGGAAAGGCAGCCCCTGAGAGAGCGTTTTCATGCCCCCCGCATGCAGGCATCGTGGGGCTCTTGAGAGGCCCAACCCGTAGTGCTGAGAGCAGGTCCTCATTTCCGAGTCAAGAAAGGCATAGTCTCGCGAGCTCTCTCCTGCTGAGCAAACGTGACGGAAGGGCTGTGTGGAGGGAACCTTGATGTTCTGGGCAGTGTGGGAGCCCTAGGCATACACGTGCACCCAGCGGCCATTGCCCCTGAAAACTGACTTCCCTACTAGCATTTCTCAGGCCAATGTGACTGTCAGCTTGAAGGCGGCCAAGCAGGCTGCCTTCCTTGGAGGGAGGAAAGGCAGCCCCAGAGAGAACGTTTTCATCCCTCCCGCGCGCTGGCAACGTGGGGCTCTTGAGTTGCCCGACCCATAGGGATTCCAGCAGGGCCTCACTTCCCGAGCCAAGAAAGGCCTAGTCTCGCGAGCTCTCTCCTGCAGAACAAACTTGTTGGAAGAGCTGTGTCGAGGGAGCCTTGGTGTTCCCGGGAAGTGTGGGAGGCCTAGCTGTAAACATGCAGCCGGGGCCATGGCCCCTGCAAACTGACTTCCCAGGTAGCACTTCCCAGCCCAATGTGACTGTCAGCTTGAAGGCGGCCGAGCAGGCTGTCTTCCTTGGAGGGAGGAAAGGCAGCCCCAGAGACTGTGTTTTTATGCCTCCCTCGCACAGCAAGTGTGGGGCTCTGCCGACGCCAGTACAAGAGGCCTACAAACAGGTCCTCACTTTCCAAACCAAGAAAGGCCTAGTTTCCCGATCTCTCTCCTGGAGAGCTAACGTGACGGAAGAGCTGTGTGGAGGGAACCTTGATGTTCTGGGCAGTGTGGGAGCCCTAGGCATACACGTGCACCCAGCGGCCATTGCCCCTGAAAACTGACTTCCCTACTAGCATTTCTCAGGCCAATGTGACTGTCAGCTTGAAGGCGGCCAAGCAGGCTGCCTTCCTTGGAGGGAGGAAAGGCAGCCCCAGAGAGAACGTTTTCATGCCTCCCGCACGCTGGCAACATGGGGCTCTTGAGTTGCCCGACCCATAGGGATTCCAGCAGGGCCTCACTTCCCGAGCCAAGAAAGGCCTAGTCTCGCGAGCTCTCTCCTGCAGAACAAACTTGTTGGAAGAGCTGTGTCGAGGGAGCCTTGGTGTTCCCGGGAAGTGTGGGAGGCCTAGCTGTAAACATGCAGCCGGGGCCATGGCCCCTGCAAACTGACTTCCCAGGTAGCACTTCCCAGCCCAATGTGACTGTCAGCTTGAAGGCGGCCGAGCAGGTTGTCTTCCTTGGAGGGAGGAAAGGCAGCCCCAGAGACTGTGTTTTTATGCCTCCCTCGCACAGCAAGTGTGGGGCTCTGCCGACGCCAGTACAAGAGGCCTACAAACAGGTCCTCACTTTCCAAACCAAGAAAGGCCTAGTTTCCCGATCTCTCTCCTGGAGAGCTAACGTGACGGAAGAGCTGTGTGGAGGGAACCTTGATGTCTGGGCAGTGTGGGAGCCCTAGGCATACACGTGCACCCAGCGTCCATTGGCCCTGAAAAATGACTTCCCAAATAGCACTTCTCAGACCAATGTGACTGTCAGCTTGAAGGCGGCCGAGCAGGATGTCTTCCTTGGAGGGTGGAATGGCAGCCCCAGAGAGAGTGTTTTCATGCCTTCAGCGCGCAGGTAACGTGGGGCTCTTGAGCGGCAGACCCGTAGGGCTGCGAGCAGGGCCTCACTTCCCGAGTCAAGAAAGGCCTAGTCTCGCGAGTTCTCTCCTGCAGAGCAAACGTGACGGAAGAGCTGTGTGGAGGGAGCCTTGATGTTCCCGGGCAGTGTGGGAGGCCTAGCTGTAAACGTGCTGCCAGCGACCATGGTCCCTGAAAACGGACTTCCCAACTAACACTTCCCAGCCCAAGGTGACTGTCAGCTTGAAGGCGGCCGAGCAGACGGTCTTCCTTGGACGGAGAAAAGGCAGCCCCAGAGACTGGGTTTTTAGGCCTCGTTCGCACAGCAAGTGTGGGGCGCTGCAGACGCCAGTACAAGAGGCCTGCAGACAGGTCCTCACTTCCCGAGCCAGGAAAGGCCTAGTCTCGAGAGCTCTCTCCTGCAGAGCTAACGTGACGGAAGAGCTGTTTGGGGGGAGCCTTGATGTTCCCGGGCAGTGTGGGAAGCCTAGCTGTAAACGTGCAGCCAGCGGCCATGGCCCCTGCAAACTTTCTTCCCAGGTAGCACTTCCCAGCACAATGTGACTGTCAGCTTGAAGGCGGCCGAGCAGCCTGTCTTCCTTGGAGGGAGGAAAGGCAGCCCCAAAGACTAGGTTTTTAGGCCTCGCTCGCACAGGCAGTGTGGGGCTCTGCAGACGCCCATACAAGAGGCCTGCAAACAGGTCCTCACTTCCCGAGTCAAGAAAGGCCTACTTTCGCGAGCTCTCTCCTGCTGAGCAAGCGTGACGGAAGGGCTGTGTGGAGGGAGCGTTGATGTTCTGGGCAGTGTGGGAGTCCTAGGCTTACACGTGCACCAAGCGGCCATTGGCCCTGTAAACTGACTTCCGAACTAGCACTTCTCAGATCAATGTGACTGTCAGCTTGAAAGCGGCCGAGCAGGCTGTCTTACTTGGAGGGAGGAAAGGCAGCCCCAGATACTGTGTTTGTATGCCTCCCTCGCACAGCAAGTGTGGGGCTCGGCAGACGCGAGTACAAGAGGCCTGCAAACAGGTCCTCACTTCCTGAGCCAGGAAAGGCCTACTTTCGCGAGCTCTCTCCTGCTGAGCAAACGTGACGGAAGGGCTGTGTGGAGGGAGCCTTGATGTTCCCGGGCAGTGTGGGAAGCCTAGCTGTACACGTGCAGCCAGCGGCGATGGCCCCTGCAAACTGACTTCCCAGGTAGCACTTCCCAGCACAATGTGACTGTCAGCTTGAAGGCGGCCGAGCAGGCTGTCTTCCTTGGAGGGAGAAAAGGCAGCCCCAGAGACTGGGTTTTTAGGCCTCGTTCGCACAGCAAGTGTGGGGCGCTGCAGACGCCAGTACAAGAGGCCTGCAAAACAGGTCCTCACTTCCCGAGCCAGGAAAGGCCTAGTCTCGAGAGCTCTCTCCTGCAGAGCTAACGTGACGGAAGAGCTGTTTGGGGGGAGCCTTGATGTTCCCGGGCAGTGTGGGAAGCCTAGCTGTAAACGTGCAGCCAGCGGCCATGGCCCCTGCAAACTTTCTTCCCAGGTAGCACTTCCCAGCACAATGTGACTGTCAGCTTAAAGGCGGCCGAGCAGCCTGTCTTCCTTGCAAGGAGGAAAGGCAGCCCCAAAGACTAGGTTTTTAGGCCTCGCTCGCACAGCAGGTGTTGGGCTCTGCAGATGCCAGTACAAGAGGCCTGCAAACAGGTCCTCACTTCCCAAGCCAAGAACGGCCTAGTTTCGCGATCTCTCTCCTGCCGAGCTAACGTGAGGGAAGAGCTGTGTGGAGGGAACCTTGATGTTCTGGGCAGTGTGGGAGCCCTAGGCATACACGTGCACCCAGCGGCCATTGCCCCTGCAAACTGACTTCCCAGGTAGCACTTCCCAGCCCGATGTGACTTTCAGCCAGAAGGCGGCCGGGTAGGCTCTCTTCCTTGGAGGGAGGAAAGGCAGCCCCTGAGAGAGCGTTTTCATGCCCCCCGCATGCAGGCATCGTGGGGCTCTTGAGAGGCCCGACCCATAGTGCTGAGAGCAGGTCCTCATTTCCGAGTCAAGAAAGGCATAGTCTCGCGAGCTCTCTCCTGCTGAGCAAACGTGACGGAAGGGCTGTGTGGAGGGAACCTTGATGTTCTGGGCAGTGTGGGAGCCCTAGGCATACACGTGCACCCAGCGGCCATTGCCCCTGAAAACTGACTTCCCTACTAGCATTTCTCAGGCCAATGTGACTGTCAGCTTGAAGGCGGCCAAGCAGGCTGCCTTCCTTGCAGGGAGGAAAGGCAGCCCCAGATATTGTGTTTGTATGCCTCCCTCGCACAGCAAGTGTGGGGCTCGGCAGACGCGAGTACAAGAGGCCTGCAAACAGGTCCTCACTTCCCGAGCCAGGAAAGGCCTACTTTCGCGAGCTCTCTCCTGCTGAGCAAACGTGACGGAAGGGCTGTGTGGAGGGAGCCTTGATGTTCCCGGGCAGTGTGGGAAGCCTAGCTGTAAACGTGCAGCCAGCGGCGATGGCCCCTGAAAACTGACTTCCCAGGTAGCAATTCCCAGCCCAGGGTGACAGTCAGATTGAAGGCGGCCGAGCAGGCTGTCATCCTTGGAGGGAGGAAAGGAAGCCCCAGAGATTGGGTTTTTACGCCTCGCTCGCACAGCAAGTGTGGGGCTCTGCAGACGCCAGTACAAGAAGCCTGCAAACAGGTCCTCACTTCCCCAGCCAAGAAAGGCCCACTTTCGCGAGCTCTCTCCTGCTGAGCAAACGTGACAGAAGGGCTGTGTGGAGGGAACCTTGATGTTCTGGGCAGTGTGGGAGCCCTAGGCATACACGTGCACGCAGCGGCCATTGCCCGTGAAAACTGACTTCCCAACTAGCACTTCCCAGCCCGATGTGACTTTCAGCCAGAAGGCGGCCGGGTAGGCTCTCTTCCCTGGAGGGAGGAAAGGCAGCCCCTGAGAGAGCGTTTTCATGCCCCCCGCATGCAGGCATCGTGGGGCTCTTGAGAGGCCCAACCCGTAGTGCTGAGAGCAGGTCCTCATTTCCGAGTCAAGAAAGGCATAGTCTCGCGAGCTCTCTCCTGCTGAGCAAACGTGACGGAAGGGCTGTGTGGAGGGAACCTTGATGTTCTGGGCAGTGTGGGAGCCCTAGGCATACACGTGCACCCAGCGGCCATTGCCCCTGAAAACTGACTTCCCTACTAGCATTTCTCAGGCCAATGTGACTGTCAGCTTGAAGGCGGCCAAGCAGGCTGCCTTCCTTGGAGGGAGGAAAGGCAGCCCCAGAGAGAACGTTTTCATCCCTCCCGCGCGCTGGCAACGTGGGGCTCTTGAGTTGCCCGACCCATAGGGATTCCAGCAGGGCCTCACTTCCCGAGCCAAGAAAGGCCTAGTCTCGCGAGCTCTCTCCTGCAGAACAAACTTGTTGGAAGAGCTGTGTCGAGGGAGCCTTGGTGTTCCCGGGAAGTGTGGGAGGCCTAGCTGTAAACATGCAGCCGGGGCCATGGCCCCTGCAAACTGACTTCCCAGGTAGCACTTCCCAGCCCAATGTGACTGTCAGCTTGAAGGCGGCCGAGCAGGCTGTCTTCCTTGGAGGGAGGAAAGGCAGCCCCAGAGACTGTGTTTTTATGCCTCCCTCGCACAGCAAGTGTGGGGCTCTGCCGACGCCAGTACAAGAGGCCTACAAACAGGTCCTCACTTTCCAAACCAAGAAAGGCCTAGTTTCCCGATCTCTCTCCTGGAGAGCTAACGTGACGGAAGAGCTGTGTGGAGGGAACCTTGATGTTCTGGGCAGTGTGGGAGCCCTAGGCATACACGTGCACCCAGCGGCCATTGCCCCTGAAAACTGACTTCCCTACTAGCATTTCTCAGGCCAATGTGACTGTCAGCTTGAAGGCGGCCAAGCAGGCTGCCTTCCTTGGAGGGAGGAAAGGCAGCCCCAGAGAGAACGTTTTCATGCCTCCCGCACGCTGGCAACATGGGGCTCTTGAGTTGCCCGACCCATAGGGATTCCAGCAGGGCCTCACTTCCCGAGCCAAGAAAGGCCTAGTCTCGCGAGCTCTCTCCTGCAGAACAAACTTGTTGGAAGAGCTGTGTCGAGGGAGCCTTGGTGTTCCCGGGAAGTGTGGGAGGCCTAGCTGTAAACATGCAGCCGGGGCCATGGCCCCTGCAAACTGACTTCCCAGGTAGCACTTCCCAGCCCAATGTGACTGTCAGCTTGAAGGCGGCCGAGCAGGTTGTCTTCCTTGGAGGGAGGAAAGGCAGCCCCAGAGACTGTGTTTTTATGCCTCCCTCGCACAGCAAGTGTGGGGCTCTGCCGACGCCAGTACAAGAGGCCTACAAACAGGTCCTCACTTTCCAAACCAAGAAAGGCCTAGTTTCCCGATCTCTCTCCTGGAGAGCTAACGTGACGGAAGAGCTGTGTGGAGGGAACCTTGATGTCTGGGCAGTGTGGGAGCCCTAGGCATACACGTGCACCCAGCGTCCATTGGCCCTGAAAAATGACTTCCCAAATAGCACTTCTCAGACCAATGTGACTGTCAGCTTGAAGGCGGCCGAGCAGGATGTCTTCCTTGGAGGGTGGAATGGCAGCCCCAGAGAGAGTGTTTTCATGCCTTCAGCGCGCAGGTAACGTGGGGCTCTTGAGCGGCAGACCCGTAGGGCTGCGAGCAGGGCCTCACTTCCCGAGTCAAGAAAGGCCTAGTCTCGCGAGTTCTCTCCTGCAGAGCAAACGTGACGGAAGAGCTGTGTGGAGGGAGCCTTGATGTTCCCGGGCAGTGTGGGAGGCCTAGCTGTAAACGTGCTGCCAGCGACCATGGTCCCTGAAAACGGACTTCCCAACTAACACTTCCCAGCCCAAGGTGACTGTCAGCTTGAAGGCGGCCGAGCAGACGGTCTTCCTTGGACGGAGAAAAGGCAGCCCCAGAGACTGGGTTTTTAGGCCTCGTTCGCACAGCAAGTGTGGGGCGCTGCAGACGCCAGTACAAGAGGCCTGCAGACAGGTCCTCACTTCCCGAGCCAGGAAAGGCCTAGTCTCGAGAGCTCTCTCCTGCAGAGCTAACGTGACGGAAGAGCTGTTTGGGGGGAGCCTTGATGTTCCCGGGCAGTGTGGGAAGCCTAGCTGTAAACGTGCAGCCAGCGGCCATGGCCCCTGCAAACTTTCTTCCCAGGTAGCACTTCCCAGCACAATGTGACTGTCAGCTTGAAGGCGGCCGAGCAGCCTGTCTTCCTTGGAGGGAGGAAAGGCAGCCCCAAAGACTAGGTTTTTAGGCCTCACTCGCACAGCCAGTGTGGGGCTCTGCAGACGCCCATACAAGAGGCCTGCAAACAGGTCCTCACTTCCCGAGTCAAGAAAGGCCTACTTTCGCGAGCTCTCTCCTGCTGAGCAAGCGTGACGGAAGGGCTGTGTGGAGGGAGCGTTGATGTTCTGGGCAGTGTGGGAGTCCTAGGCTTACACGTGCACCAAGCGGCCATTGGCCCTGTAAACTGACTTCCGAACTAGCACTTCTCAGATCAATGTGACTGTCAGCTTGAAAGCGGCCGAGCAGGCTGTCTTACTTGGAGGGAGGAAAGGCAGCCCCAGATACTGTGTTTGTATTCCTCCCTCGCACAGCCAGTGTGGGGCTCGGCAGACGCGAGTACAAGAGGCCTGCAAACAGGTCCTCACTTCCCGAGCCAGGAAAGGCCTACTTTCGCGAGCTCTCTCCTGCTGAGCAAACGTGACGGAAGGGCTGTGTGGAGGGAGCCTTGATGTTCCCAGGAGGTGTGGGAAGCCTAGCTGTAAACGTGCAGCCAGCGGCCATGGCCCCTGCAAACTGACTTCCCAGGTAGCACTTCCCAGCACAATGTGACTGTCAGCTTGAAGGCGGCCGAGCAGCCTGTCTTCATTGGAGGGAGGAAAGGCAGCCCCAAAGACTAGGTTTTTAGGCCTCGCTCGCACAGCAGGTGTTGGGCTCTGCAGATGCCAGTACAAGAGGCCTGCAAACAGGTCCTCACTTCCCGAGCCAAGAACGGCCTAGTTTTGCGATCTCTCTCCTGCCGAGCTAACGTGAGGGAAGAGCTGTGTGGAGGGAACCTTGATGTTCTGGGCAGTGTGGGAGCCCTAGGCATACACGTGCACCCAGCGGCCATTGCCCCTGCAAACTGACTTCCCAGGTAGCACTTCCCAGCACAATGTGACTTTCAGCTTGAAGGCGGCAAAGCAGGAGGTGTTCCTTGGAGGGAGGAAAGGCAGACCCACAGACTGTTTTTAGGACTCCCTCGCACAGCAAGTGTTGGGCTCTGCAGACGCCCGAACAAGAGGACTGAAACAGGTCCTCACTTCCCGAGCCAAGAAAGGCCTAGTTTCGTGAGCTCTTTACTGCAGAGCTAACGTGAGGGAAGAGCTGTGTGGAGGGAACCTTGATGTTCTCGGCAGTGTGGGAGCACTAAGCATACACATGCACCCTGCGGCCATTGCCCCTGAAAACAGTCTTCCCAAATAGCACTTCCAAGCGCGATGTGACTTTCAGCCACAAGGCGGCCTGGTAGGCTCTCTTCCTTGGAGGGAGGAAAGGCAGCCCCAGAGAGAGCGTTTTCATGCCTCCGGCGCGCAGGCAACGTGGGGCTCTTGAGAGGCCCGACCCATAGTGCTGCCAGCAGGTCATCATTTCCCGAGTCAAGAAAGGCCTAGTCTCGCGAGCTCTCTCCTGCTGAGCGAGCGTGACGGAAGGGCTGTGAGGAGGGAGCCTTGATGTTCCCGGGCAATGTGGGAGGCCTAGCTGTAAACGTGCAGCCAGCAGCAATGGCCCCTTAAAACTGACTTCGCAAATAGCACTTCCCAGCCCAAGGTGACTGTCAGCTTGAAGGCGGCCAAGCAGGCGGTCTTCCTTGGAGGGAGGAAAGGCAGGCCCAGAGATTGGGTTTTTAGGCCTCGCTCGCACAGCAAGTGTGGGGCTCTGCAGACGCCCGTAAAAGAGGACTGCAAACAGGTCCTCACTTCCCGAGCCAAGAAAGGCCTACTTTTGCGAGCTCTCTCCTGCAGAGCTTACATGACGGAAGAGCTGTGGGGAGGGAGGCTTGATGTTCCCGGGCAGTGTGGGAAGCCTAGCTGTAAACGTGCAGCCAGCGGCGATGGCCCCTGCAAACTGACTTCCCAGGTAGCACTTCCCAGCACAATGTGACTGTCAGCTTGAAGGCGGCCGAGCAGGCTGTCTTCCTTGGAGGGAGAAAAGGCAGCCCCAAAGACTGGGTTTTTAGGCCTCTCTCGCACAGCAAGTGTGGGGCTCTGCAGACGCCAGTACAAGAAGCCTGCAAACAGGTCCTCACTTCCCGAGCCAAGAACGGCCTAGTTTCGCGATCTCTCTCCTGCCGAGCTAACGTGAGGGAAGAGCTGTGTGGAGGGAACCTTGATGTTCTGGGCAGTGTGGGAGCCCTAGGCATACACGTGCACCCAGCGGCCATTGCCCCTGCAAACTGACTTCCCAGGTAGCACTTCCCAGCCCGATGTGACTTTCAGCCAGAAGGCGGCCGGGTAGGCTCTCTTCCTTGGAGGGAGGAAAGGCAGCCCCAGATATTGTGTTTGTATGTCTCCCTCGCACAGCAAGTGTGGGGCTCGGCAGACGCGAGTACAAGAGGCCTGCAAACAGGTCCTCACTTCCCGAGCCAGGAAAGGCCTACTTTCGCGAGCTCTCTCCTGCTGAGCAAACGTGACGGAAGGGCTGTGTGGAGGGAGCCTTGATGTTCCCGGGCAGTGTGGGAAGCCTAGCTGTAAACGTGCAGCCAGCGGCGATGGCCCCTGAAAACTGACTTCCCAGGTAGCAATTCCCAGCCCAGGGTGACAGTCAGATTGAAGGCGGCCGAGCAGGCTGTCATCCTTGGAGGGAGGAAAGGAAGCCCCAGAGATTGGGTTTTTACGCCTCGCTCGCACAGCAAGTGTGGGGCTCTGCAGACGCCAGTACAAGAAGCCTGCAAACAGGTCCTCACTTCCCCAGCCAAGAAAGGCCCACTTTCGCGAGCTCTCTCCTGCTGAGCAAACGTGACAGAAGGGCTGTGTGGAGGGAACCTTGATGTTCTGGGCAGTGTGGGAGCCCTAGGCATACACGTGCACCCAGCGGCCATTGCCCGTGAAAACTGACTTCCCAACTAGCACTTCCCAGCCCGATGTGACTTTCAGCCAGAAGGCGGCCGGGTAGGCTCTCTTCCCTGGAGGGAGGAAAGGCAGCCCCTGAGAGAGCGTTTTCATGCCCCCCGCATGCAGGCATCGTGGGGCTCTTGAGAGGCCCAACCCGTAGTGCTGAGAGCAGGTCCTCATTTCCGAGTCAAGAAAGGCATAGTCTCGCGAGCTCTCTCCTGCTGAGCAAACGTGACGGAAGGGCTGTGTGGAGGGAACCTTGATGTTCTGGGCAGTGTGGGAGCCCTAGGCATACACGTGCACCCAGCGGCCATTGCCCCTGAAAACTGACTTCCCTACTAGCATTTCTCAGGCCAATGTGACTGTCAGCTTGAAGGCGGCCAAGCAGGCTGCCTTCCTTGGAGGGAGGAAAGGCAGCCCCAGAGAGAACGTTTTCATCCCTCCCGCGCGCTGGCAACGTGGGGCTCTTGAGTTGCCCGACCCATAGGGATTCAGGCAGGGCCTCACTTCCCGAGCCAAGAAAGGCCTAGTCTCGCGAGCTCTCTCCTGCAGAACAAACTTGTTGGAAGAGCTGTGTCGAGGGAGCCTTGGTGTTCCCGGGAAGTGTGGGAGGCCTAGCTGTAAACATGCAGCCGGGGCCATGGCCCCTGCAAACTGACTTCCCAGGTAGCACTTCCCAGCCCAATGTGACTGTCAGCTTGAAGGCGGCCGGGTAGGCTCTCTTCCCTGGAGGGAGGAAAGGCAGCCCCTGAGACTGTGTTTTTATGCCTCCCTCGCACAGCAAGTGTGGGGCTCTGCCGACGCCAGTACAAGAGGCCTACAAACAGGTCCTCACTTTCCAAACCAAGAAAGGCCTAGTTTCCCGATCTCTCTCCTGGAGAGCTAACGTGACGGAAGAGCTGTGTGGAGGGAACCTTGATGTTCTGGGCAGTGTGGGAGCCCTAGGCATACACGTGCACCCAGCGGCCATTGCCCCTGAAAACTGACTTCCCTACTAGCATTTCTCAGGCCAATGTGACTGTCAGCTTGAAGGCGGCCAAGCAGGCTGCCTTCCTTGGAGGGAGGAAAGGCAGCCCCAGAGAGAACGTTTTCATGCCTCCCGCACGCTGGCAACATGGGGCTCTTGAGTTGCCCGACCCATAGGGATTCCAGCAGGGCCTCACTTCCCGAGCCAAGAAAGGCCTAGTCTCGCGAGCTCTCTCCTGCAGAACAAACTTGTTGGAAGAGCTGTGTCGAGGGAGCCTTGGTGTTCCCGGGAAGTGTGGGAGGCCTAGCTGTAAACATGCAGCCGGGGCCATGGCCCCTGCAAACTGACTTCCCAGGTAGCACTTCCCAGCCCAATGTGACTGTCAGCTTGAAGGCGGCCGAGCAGGTTGTCTTCCTTGGAGGGAGGAAAGGCAGCCCCAGAGACTGTGTTTTTATGCCTCCCTCGCACAGCAAGTGTGGGGCTCTGCCGACGCCAGTACAAGAGGCCTACAAACAGGTCCTCACTTTCCAAACCAAGAAAGGCCTAGTTTCCCGATCTCTCTCCTGGAGAGCTAACGTGACGGAAGAGCTGTGTGGAGGGAACCTTGATGTCTGGGCAGTGTGGGAGCCCTAGGCATACACGTGCACCCAGCGTCCATTGGCCCTGAAAAATGACTTCCCAAATAGCACTTCTCAGACCAATGTGACTGTCAGCTTGAAGGCGGCCGAGCAGGATGTCTTCCTTGGAGGGTGGAATGGCAGCCCCAGAGAGAGTGTTTTCATGCCTTCAGCGCGCAGGTAACGTGGGGCTCTTGAGCGGCAGACCCGTAGGGCTGCGAGCAGGGCCTCACTTCCCGAGTCAAGAAAGGCCTAGTCTCGCGAGTTCTCTCCTGCAGAGCAAACGTGACGGAAGAGCTGTGTGGAGGGAGCCTTGATGTTCCCGGGCAGTGTGGGAGGCCTAGCTGTAAACGTGCTGCCAGCGACCATGGTCCCTGAAAACGGACTTCCCAACTAACACTTCCCAGCCCAAGGTGACTGTCAGCTTGAAGGCGGCCGAGCAGACGGTCTTCCTTGGACGGAGAAAAGGCAGCCCCAGAGACTGGGTTTTTAGGCCTCGTTCGCACAGCAAGTGTGGGGCGCTGCAGACGCCAGTACAAGAGGCCTGCAGACAGGTCCTCACTTCCCGAGCCAGGAAAGGCCTAGTCTCGAGAGCTCTCTCCTGCAGAGCTAACGTGACGGAAGAGCTGTTTGGGGGGAGCCTTGATGTTCCCGGGCAGTGTGGGAAGCCTAGCTGTAAACGTGCAGCCAGCGGCCATGGCCCCTGCAAACTTTCTTCCCAGGTAGCACTTCCCAGCACAATGTGACTGTCAGCTTGAAGGCGGCCGAGCAGCCTGTCTTCCTTGGAGGGAGGAAAGGCAGCCCCAAAGACTAGGTTTTTAGGCCTCGCTCGCACAGCCAGTGTGGGGCTCTGCAGACGCCCATACAAGAGGCCTGCAAACAGGACCTCACTTCCCGAGTCAAGAAAGGCCTACTTTCGCGAGCTCTCTCCTGCTGAGCAAGCGTGACGGAAGGGCTGTGTGGAGGGAGCGTTGATGTTCTGGGCAGTGTGGGAGTCCTAGGCTTACACGTGCACCAAGCGGCCATTGGCCCTGTAAACTGACTTCCGAACTAGCACTTCTCAGATCAATGTGACTGTCAGCTTGAAAGCGGCCGAGCAGGCTGTCTTACTTGGAGGGAGGAAAGGCAGCCCCAGATACTGTGTTTGTATTCCTCCCTCGCACAGCCAGTGTGGGGCTCGGCAGACGCGAGTACAAGAGGCCTGCAAACAGGTCCTCACTTCCCGAGCCAGGAAAGGCCTACTTTCGCGAGCTCTCTCCTGCTGAGCAAACGTGACGGAAGGGCTGTGTGGAGGGAGCCTTGATGTTCCCAGGAGGTGTGGGAAGCCTAGCTGTAAACGTGCAGCCAGCGGCCATGGCCCCTGCAAACTGACTTCCCAGGTAGCACTTCCCAGCACAATGTGACTGTCAGCTTGAAGGCGGCCGAGCAGCCTGTCTTCATTGGAGGGAGGAAAGGCAGCCCCAAAGACTAGGTTTTTAGGCCTCGCTCGCACAGCAGGTGTTGGGCTCTGCAGATGCCAGTACAAGAGGCCTGCAAACAGGTCCTCACTTCCCGAGCCAAGAACGGCCTAGTTTTGCGATCTCTCTCCTGCCGAGCTAACGTGAGGGAAGAGCTGTGTGGAGGGAACCTTGATGTTCTGGGCAGTGTGGGAGCCCTAGGCATACACGTGCACCCAGCGGCTATTGCCCCTGCAAACTGACTTCCCAGGTAGCACTTCCCAGCACAATGTGACTTTCAGCTTGAAGGCGGCAAAGCAGGAGGTGTTCCTTGGAGGGAGGAAAGGCAGACCCACAGACTGTTTTTAGGACTCCCTCGCACAGCAAGTGTTGGGCTCTGCAGACGCCCGAACAAGAGGACTGAAACAGGTCCTCACTTCCCGAGCCAAGAAAGGCCTAGTTTCGTGAGCTCTTTACTGCAGAGCTAACGTGAGGGAAGAGCTGTGTGGAGGGAACCTTGATGTTCTCGGCAGTGTGGGAGCACTAAGCATACACATGCACCCTGCGGCCATTGCCCCTGAAAACAGTCTTCCCAAATAGCACTTCCAAGCGCGATGTGACTTTCAGCCACAAGGCGGCCTGGTAGGCTCTCTTCCTTGGAGGGAGGAAAGGCAGCCCCAGAGAGAGCGTTTTCATGCCTCCGGCGCGCAGGCAACGTGGGGCTCTTGAGAGGCCCGACCCATAGTGCTGCCAGCAGGTCATCATTTCCCGAGTCAAGAAAGGCCTAGTCTCGCGAGCTCTCTCCTGCTGAGCGAGCGTGACGGAAGGGCTGTGAGGAGGGAGCCTTGATGTTCCCGGGCAATGTGGGAGGCCTAGCTGTAAACGTGCAGCCAGCAGCAATGGCCCCTTAAAACTGACTTCGCAAATAGCACTTCCCAGCCCAAGGTGACTGTCAGCTTGAAGGCGGCCAAGCAGGGGGTCTTCCTTGGAGGGAGGAAAGGCAGGCCCAGAGATTGGGTTTTTAGGCCTCGCTCGCACAGCAAGTGTGGGGCTCTGCAGACGCCCGTAAAAGAGGACTGCAAACAGGTCCTCACTTCCCCAGCCAAGAAAGGCCCACTTTCGCGAGCTCTCTCCTGCAGAGCTTACATGACGGAAGAGCTGTGGGGAGGGAGGCTTGATGTTCCCGGGCAGTGTGGGAAGCCTAGCTGTAAACGTGCAGCCAGCGGCGATGGCCCCTGCAAACTGACTTCCCAGGTAGCACTTCCCAGCACAATGTGACTGTCAGCTTGAAGGCGGCCGAGCAGGCTGTCTTCCTTGGAGGGAGAAAAGGCAGCCCCAAAGACTGGGTTTTTAGGCCTCTCTCGCACAGCAAGTGTGGGGCTCTGCAGACGCCAGTACAAGAAGCCTGCAAACAGGTCCTCACTTCCCCAGCCAAGAAAGGCCCACTTTCGCGAGCTCTCTCCTGCTGAGCAAACGTGACAGAAGGGCTGTGTGGAGGGAACCTTGATGTTCTGGGCAGTGTGGGAGCCCTAGGCATACACGTGCACCCAGCGGCCATTGCCCGTGAAAACTGACTTCCCAACTAGCACTTCCCAGCCCGATGTGACTTTCAGGCAGAAGGCGGCCGGGTAGGCTCTCTTCCTTGGAGGGAGGAAAGGCAGCCCCTGAGAGAGCGTTTTCATGCCCCCCGCATGCAGGCATCGTGGGGCTCTTGAGAGGCCCGACCCATAGTGCTGAGAGCAGGTCCTCATTTCCGAGTCAAGAAAGGCATAGTCTCGCGAGCTCTCTCCTGCTGAGCAAACGTGACGGAAGGGCTGTGTGGAGGGAACCTTGATGTTCTGGGCAGTGTGGGAGCCCTAGGCATACACGTGCACCCAGCGGCCATTGCCCCTGAAAACTGACTTCCCTACTAGCATTTCTCAGGCCAATGTGACTGTCAGCTTGAAGGCGGCCAAGCAGGCTGCCTTCCTTGGAGGGAGGAAAGGCAGCCCCAGAGAGAACGTTTTCATGCCTCCCGCGCGCTGGCAACATGGGGCTCTTGAGTTGCCCGACCCATAGGGATTCCAGCAGGGCCTCACTTCCCGAGCCAAGAAAGGCCTAGTCTCGCGAGCTCTCTCCTGCAGAACAAACTTGTTGGAAGAGCTGTGTCGAGGGAGCCTTGGTGTTCCCGGGAAGTGTGGGAGGCCTAGCTGTAAACATGCAGCCGGGGCCATGGCCCCTGCAAACTGACTTCCCAGGAAGCACTTCCCACCACAATGTGACTGTCAGCTTGAAGGCGGCCGAGCAGGTTGTCTTCCTTGGATGGAGGAAACGCAGCCCCAGAGACTGTGTTTTTATGCCTCCCTCGCACAGCAAGTGTGGGGCTCTGCCGACGCCAGTACAAGAGGCCTACAAACAGGTCCTCACTTTCCAAACCAAGAAAGGCCTAGTTTCCCGATCTCTCTCCTGGAGAGCTAACGTGACGGAAGAGCTGTGTGGAGGGAACCTTGATGTTCTGGGCAGTGTGGGAGCCCTAGGCATACACGTGCACCCAGCGTCCATTGGCCCTGAAAAATGACTTCCCAAATAGCACTTCTCAGACCAATGTGACTGTCAGCTTGAAGGCGGCCGAGCAGGATGTCTTCCTTGGAGGGTGGAATGGCAGCCCCAGAGAGAGTGTTTTCATGCCTTCAGCGCGCAGGTAACGTGGGGCTCTTGAGAGGCACGACCCGTAGGGCTGCGAGCAGGGCCTCACTTCCCGAGTCAAGAAAGGCCTAGTCTCGCGAGTTCTCTCCTGCAGAGCAAACGTGACGGAAGAGCTGTGTGGAGGGAGCCTTGATGTTCCCGGGCAGTGTGGGAGGCCTAGCTGTAAACGTGCTGCCAGCGACCATGGTCCCTGAAAACTGACTTCCCAACTAACACTTCCCAGCCCAAGGTGACTGTCAGCTTGAAGGCGGCCGAGCAGACGGTCTTCCTTGGACGGAGAAAAGGCAGCCCCAGAGACTGGGTTTTTAGGCCTCGTTCGCACAGCAAGGGTGGGGCGCTGCAGACGCCAGTACAAGAGGCCTGCACACAGGTCCTCACTTCCCGAGCCAAGAAAGGCCTAGTTTCGCGATCTCTCTCCTGCAGAGCTAACGTGAGGGAAGAGCTGTGTGGAGGGAACCTTGATGTTCTGGGCAGTGTGGGAGCCCTAGGCATACACGTGCACCCAGCGGCCATTGCACCTGCAAACTGACTTCCCAGGTAGCACTTCCCAGCACAATGTGACTTTCAGCTTGAAGGCGGCAAAGCAGGCGGTGTTCCTTGGAGGGAGGAAAGGCAGACCCACAGACTGTGTTTTTAGGCCTCCCTCGCACAGCAAGTGTTGGGCTCTGCAGACGCCCGTACAAGAGGACTGCAACCAGGTCCTCACTTCCCGAGCCAAGAAAGGCCTACTTTCGTGAGCTCTTTACTGCAGAGCTAACGTGAGGGAAGAGCTGTGTGGAGGGAACCTTGATGTTCTGGGCAGTGTGGGAGCCCCAGGCATACACGTGCACCCAGCGGCCATTGCCCGTGAAAACTGACTTCCCAACTAGCAATTCCCAGCCCGATGTGACTTTCAGCCAGAAGGAGGACGGGTAGGCTCTCTTCCTTGGAGGGAGTAATGGCATCCCCAGAGAGAGTGTTTTCATGCCTTCAGCGTGCAGGCAACGTGGTGCTCTTGAGAGGCCCCACCCATAGGGCTGCGAGCAGCGCCTCACTTCCCGAGTCAAGAAAGGCCTAGTCTCGCGAGCTCCCTCCTGCAGAGCACACGTGACGGAAGAGCTGTGTGGAGGGAGCCTTGATGTTCCCGGGCAGTGTGGGAGGCCTAGCTGTAAACGTGCTGCCAGCGACCATGGTCCCTGAAAACGGACTTCCCAACTAACACTTCCCAGCCCAAGGTGACTGTCAGCTTGAAGGCGGCCGAGCAGACGGTCTTCCTTGGACGGAGAAAATGCAGCCCCAGAGACTGGGTTTTTAGGCCTCGTTCGCACAGCAAGTGTGGAGCTCTGCAGACGCCAGTACAAGAGGACTGCAAACAGGTCCTCACTTCCCGAGCCAAGAAAGGCCTACTTTTGCGAGCTCTCTCCTGCTGAGCAAACGTGACAGAAGGGCTGTTTGGAGGGAACCTTGATGTTCTGGGCAGTGTGGGAGCCCCAGGCATACACGTGCACCCAGCGGCCATTGCCCCTGAAAACTGACTTCGCTACTAGCATTTCTCAGGCCAATGTGACTGTCAGCTTGAAGGCGGCCAAGCAGGCTGCCTTCCTTGGAGGGAGGAAAGGCAGCCCCAGATATTGTGTTTGTATGCCTCCCTCGCACAGCAAGTGTGGGGCTCGGCAGACGCGAGTACAAGAGGCCTGCAAACAGGTCCTCACTTCCCGAGCCAGGAAAGGCCTACTTTCGCGAGCTCTCTCCTGCTGAGCAAACGTGACGGAAGGGCTGTGTGGAGGGAGCCTTGATGTTCCCGGGCAGTGTGGGAAGCCTAGCTGTAAACGTGCAGCCAGCGGCGATGGCCCCTGAAAACTGACTTCCCAGGTAGCAATTCCCAGCCCAAGGTGACAGTCAGATTGAAGGCGGCCGAGCAGGCTGTCATCCTTGGAGGGAGGAAAGGAAGCCCCAGAGATTGGGTTTTTACGCCTCGCTCGCACAGCAAGTGTGGGGCTCTGCAGACGCCCGTAAAAGAGGACTGCAAACAGGTCCTCACTTCCCGAGCCAAGAAAGGCCTACTTTTGCGAGCTCTCTCCTGAAGAGCTTACGTGACTGAAGAGCTGTGGGGAGGGAGGCTTGATGTTCCCGGGCAGTGTGGGAAGCCTAGCTGTAAACGTGCAGCCAGCGGCGAAGGCCCCTGCAAACTGACTTCCCAGGTAGCACTTCCCAGCACAATGTGACTGTCAGCTTGAAGGCGGCCGAGCAGGCTGTCTTCCTTGGAGGGAAAAAAGGCAGCCCCAAAGACTGGGTTTTTAGGCCTCTCTCGCACAGCAAGTGTGGGGCTCTGCAGACGCCAGTACAAGAAGCCTGCAAACATGTCCTCACTTCCCCAGCCAAGAAAGGCCCACTTTCGCGAGCTCTCTCCTGCTGAGCAAACGTGACAGAAGGGCTGTGTGGAGGGAACCTTGATGTTCTGGGCAGTGTGGGAGCCCTAGGCATACACGTGCACCCAGCGGCCATTGCCCGTGAAAACTGACTTCCCAACTAGCACTTCCCAGCCCGATGTGACTTTCAGGCAGAAGGCGGCCGGGTAGGCTCTCTTCCCTGGAGGGAGGAAAGGCAGCCCCTGAGAGAGCGTTTTCATGCCCCCCGCATGCAGGCATCGTGGGGCTCTTGAGAGGCCCGACCCGTAGTGCTGAGAGCAGGTCCTCATTTCCGAGTCAAGAAAGGCATAGTCTCGCGAGCTCTCTCCTGCTGAGCAAACGTGACGGAAGGGCTGTGTGGAGGGAACCTTGATGTTCTGGGCAGTGTGGGAGCCCTAGGCATACACGTGCACCCAGCGGCCATTGCCCCTGAAAACTGACTTCCCTACTAGCATTTCTCAGGCCAATGTGACTGTCAGCTTGAAGGCGGCCAAGCAGGCTGCCTTCCTTGGAGGGAGGAAAGGCAGCCCCAGAGAGAACGTTTTCATGCCTCCCGCGCGCTGGCAACGTGGGGCTCTTGAGTTGCCCGACCCATAGGGATTCCAGCAGGGCCTCACTTCCCGAGCCAAGAAAGGCCTAGTCTCGCGAGCTCTCTCCTGCAGAACAAACTTGTTGGAAGAGCTGTGTCGAGGGAGCCTTGGTGTTCCCGGGAAGTGTGGGAGGCCTAGCTGTAAACATGCAGCCGGGGCCATGGCCCCTGCAAACTGACTTCCCAGGTAGCACTTCCCAGCCCAATGTGACTGTCAGCTTGAAGGCGGCCGAGCAGGCTGTCTTCCTTGGAGGGAGGAAAGGCAGCCCCAGAGACTGTGTTTTTATGCCTCCCTCGCACAGCAAGTGTGGGGCTCTGCCAACGCCAGTACAAGAGGCCTACAAACAGGTCCTCACTTTCCAAACCAAGAAAGGCCTAGTTTCCCGATCTCTCTCCTGGAGAGCTAACGTGACGGAAGAGCTGTGTGGAGGGAACCTTGATGTTCTGGGCAGTGTGGGAGCCCTAGGCATACACGTGCACCCAGCGTCCATTGGCCCTGAAAAATGACTTCCCAAATAGCACTTCTCAGACCAATGTGACTGTCAGCTTGAAGGCGGCCGAGCAGGATGTCTTCCTTGGAGGGTGGAATGGCAGCCCCAGAGAGAGTGTTTTCATGCCTTCAGCGCGCAGGTAACGTGGGGCTCTTGAGAGGCACGACCAGTAGGGCTGCGAGCAGGGCCTCACTTCCTGAGTCAAGAAAGGCCTAGTCTCGCGAGTTCTCTCCTGCAGAGCAAACGTGACGGAAGAGCTGTGTGGAGGGAGCCTTGATGTTCCCGGGCAGTGTGGGAGGCCTAGCTGTAAACGTGCTGCCAGCGACCATGGTCCCTGAAAACTGACTTCCCAACTAACACTTCCCAGCCCAAGGTGACTGCCAGCTTGAAGGCGGCCGAGCAGACGGTCTACCTTGGACGGAGAAAAGGCAGCCCCAGAGACTGGGTTTTTAGGCCTCGTTCGCACAGCAAGTGTGGGGCGCTGCAGACGCCAGTACAAGAGGCCTGCAAACAGGTCCTCACTTCCCGAGCCAAGAAAGGCCTAGTTTCGCGATCTCTCTCCTGCAGAGCTAACGTGAGGGAAGAGCTGTGTGGAGGGAACCTTGATGTTCTGGGCAGTGTGGGAGCCCTAGGCATACACGTGCACCCAGCGGCCATTGCCCCTGCAAACTGACTTCCCAGGTAGCACTTCCCAGCACAATGTGACTTTCAGCTTGACGGCGGCAAAGCAGGCGGTGTTCCTTGGAGGGAGGAAAGGCAGACCCACAGACTGCGTTTTTAGGCCTCCCTCGCACAGCAAGTGTTGGGCTCTGCAGACGCCCGTACAAGAGGACTGCAACCAGGTCCTCACTTCCCGAGCCAAGAAAGGCCTAGTTTCGTGAGCTCTTTACTGCAGAGCTAACGTGAGGGAAGAGCTGTGTGGAGGGAACCTTGATGTTCTGGGCAGTGTGGGAGTCCTAGGCATACACGTGCACCCTTCGGCCATTGGCCCTGTAAACTGACTTCCGAACTAGCACTTCTCAGATCAATGTGACTGTCAGCTTGAAAGCGGCCGAGCAGGCTGTCTTACTTGGAGGGAGGAAAGGCAGCCCCAGATACTGTGTTTGTATGCCTCCCTCGCACAGCAAGTGTGGGGCTCGGCAGACGCGAGTACAAGAGGCCTGCAAACAGGTCCTCACTTCCTGAGCCAGGAAAGGCCTACTTTCGCGAGCTCTCTCCTGCTGAGCAAACATGACGGAAGGGCTGTGTGGAGGGAGCCTTGATGTTCCCGGGCAGTGTGGGAAGCCTAGCTGTACACGTGCAGCCAGCGGCGATGGCCCCTGCAAACTGACTTCCCAGGTAGCACTTCCCAGCACAATGTGACTGTCAGCTTGAAGGCGGCCGAGCAGGCTGTCTTCCTTGGAGGGAGAAAAGGCAGCCCCAGAGACTGGGTTTTTAGGCCTCGTTCGCACAGCAAGTGTGGGGCGCTGCAGACGCCAGTACAAGAGGCCTGCAAAACAGGTCCTCACTTCCCGAGCCAGGAAAGGCCTAGTCTCGAGAGCTCTCTCCTGCAGAGCTAACGTGACGGAAGAGCTGTTTGGAGGGAGCCTTGATGTTCCCGGGCAGTGTGGGAAGCCTAGCTGTAAACGTGCAGCCAGCGGCCATGGCCCCTGCAAACTTTCTTCCCAGGTAGCACTTCCCAGCACAATGTGACTGTCAGCTTAAAGGCGGCCGAGCAGCCTGTCTTCCTTGCAAGGAGGAAAGGCAGCCCCAAAGACTAGGTTTTTAGGCCTCGCTCGCACAGAAGGTGTTGGGCTCTGCAGATGCCAGTACAAGAGGCCTGCAAACAGGTCCTCACTTCCCGAGCCAAGAACGGCCTAGTTTCGCGATCTCTCTCCTGCCGAGCTAACGTGAGGGAAGAGCTGTGTGGAGGGAACCTTGATGTTCTGGGCAGTGTGGGAGCCCTAGGCATACACGTGCACCCAGCGGCCATTGCCCCTGCAAACTGACTTCCCAGGTAGCACTTCCCAGCCCGATGTGACTTTCAGCCAGAAGGCGGCCGGGTAGGCTCTCTTCCTTGGAGGGAGGAAAGGCAGCCCCTGAGAGAGCGTTTTCATGCCCCCCGCATGCAGGCATCGTGGGGCTCTTGAGAGGCCCGACCCATAGTGCTGAGAGCAGGTCCTCATTTCCGAGTCAAGAAAGGCATAGTCTCGCGAGCTCTCTCCTGCTGAGCAAACGTGACGGAAGGGCTGTGTGGAGGGAACCTTGATGTTCTGGGCAGTGTGGGAGCCCTAGGCATACACGTGCACCCAGCGGCCATTGCCCCTGAAAACTGACTTCCCTACTAGCATTTCTCAGGCCAATGTGACTGTCAGCTTGAAGGCGGCCAAGCAGGCTGCTTTCCTTGCAGGGAGGAAAGGCAGCCCCAGATATTGTGTTTGTATGCCTCCCTCGCACAGCAAGTGTGGGGCTCGGCAGACGCGAGTACAAGAGGCCTGCAAACAGGTCCTCACTTCCCGAGCCAGGAAAGGCCTACTTTCGCGAGCTCTCTCCTGCTGAGCAAACGTGACGGAAGGGCTGTGTGGAGGGAGCCTTGATGTTCCCGGGCAGTGTGGGAAGCCTAGCTGTAAACGTGCAGCCAGCGGCGATGGCCCCTGAAAACTGACTTCCCAGGTAGCAATTCCCAGCCCAGGGTGACAGTCAGATTGAAGGCGGCCGAGCAGGCTGTCATCCTTGGAGGGAGGAAAGGAAGCCCCAGAGATTGGGTTTTTACGCCTCGCTCGCACAGCAAGTGTGGGGCTCTGCAGACGCCAGTACAAGAAGCCTGCAAACAGGTCCTCACTTCCCCAGCCAAGAAAGGCCCACTTTCGCGAGCTCTCTCCTGCTGAGCAAACGTGACAGAAGGGCTGTGTGGAGGGAACCTTGATGTTCTGGGCAGTGTGGGAGCCCTAGGCATACACGTGCACGCAGCGGCCATTGCCCGTGAAAACTGACTTCCCAACTAGCACTTCCCAGCCCGATGTGACTTTCAGCCAGAAGGCGGCCGGGTAGGCTCTCTTCCCTGGAGGGAGGAAAGGCAGCCCCTGAGAGAGCGTTTTCATGCCCCCCGCATGCAGGCATCGTGGGGCTCTTGAGAGGCCCAACCCGTAGTGCTGAGAGCAGGTCCTCATTTCCGAGTCAAGAAAGGCATAGTCTCGCGAGCTCTCTCCTGCTGAGCAAACGTGACGGAAGGGCTGTGTGGAGGGAACCTTGATGTTCTGGGCAGTGTGGGAGCCCTAGGCATACACGTGCACCCAGCGGCCATTGCCCCTGAAAACTGACTTCCCTACTAGCATTTCTCAGGCCAATGTGACTGTCAGCTTGAAGGCGGCCAAGCAGGCTGCCTTCCTTGGAGGGAGGAAAGGCAGCCCCAGAGAGAACGTTTTCATCCCTCCCGCGCGCTGGCAACGTGGGGCTCTTGAGTTGCCCGACCCATAGGGATTCCAGCAGGGCCTCACTTCCCGAGCCAAGAAAGGCCTAGTCTCGCGAGCTCTCTCCTGCAGAACAAACTTGTTGGAAGAGCTGTGTCGAGGGAGCCTTGGTGTTCCCGGGAAGTGTGGGAGGCCTAGCTGTAAACATGCAGCCGGGGCCATGGCCCCTGCAAACTGACTTCCCAGGTAGCACTTCCCAGCCCAATGTGACTGTCAGCTTGAAGGCGGCCGAGCAGGCTGTCTTCCTTGGAGGGAGGAAAGGCAGCCCCAGAGACTGTGTTTTTATGCCTCCCTCGCACAGCAAGTGTGGGGCTCTGCCGACGCCAGTACAAGAGGCCTACAAACAGGTCCTCACTTTCCAAACCAAGAAAGGCCTAGTTTCCCGATCTCTCTCCTGGAGAGCTAACGTGACGGAAGAGCTGTGTGGAGGGAACCTTGATGTTCTGGGCAGTGTGGGAGCCCTAGGCATACACGTGCACCCAGCGGCCATTGCCCCTGAAAACTGACTTCCCTACTAGCATTTCTCAGGCCAATGTGACTGTCAGCTTGAAGGCGGCCAAGCAGGCTGCCTTCCTTGGAGGGAGGAAAGGCAGCCCCAGAGAGAACGTTTTCATGCCTCCCGCACGCTGGCAACATGGGGCTCTTGAGTTGCCCGACCCATAGGGATTCCAGCAGGGCCTCACTTCCCGAGCCAAGAAAGGCCTAGTCTCGCGAGCTCTCTCCTGCAGAACAAACTTGTTGGAAGAGCTGTGTCGAGGGAGCCTTGGTGTTCCCGGGAAGTGTGGGAGGCCTAGCTGTAAACATGCAGCCGGGGCCATGGCCCCTGCAAACTGACTTCCCAGGTAGCACTTCCCAGCCCAATGTGACTGTCAGCTTGAAGGCGGCCGAGCAGGTTGTCTTCCTTGGAGGGAGGAAAGGCAGCCCCAGAGACTGTGTTTTTATGCCTCCCTCGCACAGCAAGTGTGGGGCTCTGCCGACGCCAGTACAAGAGGCCTACAAACAGGTCCTCACTTTCCAAACCAAGAAAGGCCTAGTTTCCCGATCTCTCTCCTGGAGAGCTAACGTGACGGAAGAGCTGTGTGGAGGGAACCTTGATGTCTGGGCAGTGTGGGAGCCCTAGGCATACACGTGCACCCAGCGTCCATTGGCCCTGAAAAATGACTTCCCAAATAGCACTTCTCAGACCAATGTGACTGTCAGCTTGAAGGCGGCCGAGCAGGATGTCTTCCTTGGAGGGTGGAATGGCAGCCCCAGAGAGAGTGTTTTCATGCCTTCAGCGCGCAGGTAACGTGGGGCTCTTGAGCGGCAGACCCGTAGGGCTGCGAGCAGGGCCTCACTTCCCGAGTCAAGAAAGGCCTAGTCTCGCGAGTTCTCTCCTGCAGAGCAAACGTGACGGAAGAGCTGTGTGGAGGGAGCCTTGATGTTCCCGGGCAGTGTGGGAGGCCTAGCTGCAAACGTGCTGCCAGCGACCATGGTCCCTGAAAACGGACTTCCCAACTAACACTTCCCAGCCCAAGGTGACTGTCAGCTTGAAGGCGGCCGAGCAGACGGTCTTCCTTGGACGGAGAAAAGGCAGCCCCAGAGACTGGGTTTTTAGGCCTCGTTCGCACAGCAAGTGTGGGGCGCTGCAGACGCCAGTACAAGAGGCCTGCAGACAGGTCCTCACTTCCCGAGCCAGGAAAGGCCTAGTCTCGAGAGCTCTCTCCTGCAGAGCTAACGTGACGGAAGAGCTGTTTGGGGGGAGCCTTGATGTTCCCGGGCAGTGTGGGAAGCCTAGCTGTAAACGTGCAGCCAGCGGCCATGGCCCCTGCAAACTTTCTTCCCAGGTAGCACTTCCCAGCACAATGTGACTGTCAGCTTGAAGGCGGCCGAGCAGCCTGTCTTCCTTGGAGGGAGGAAAGGCAGCCCCAAAGACTAGGTTTTTAGGCCTCGCTCGCACAGGCAGTGTGGGGCTCTGCAGACGCCCATACAAGAGGCCTGCAAACAGGTCCTCACTTCCCGAGTCAAGAAAGGCCTACTTTCGCGAGCTCTCTCCTGCTGAGCAAGCGTGACGGAAGGGCTGTGTGGAGGGAGCGTTGATGTTCTGGGCAGTGTGGGAGTCCTAGGCTTACACGTGCACCAAGCGGCCATTGGCCCTGTAAACTGACTTCCGAACTAGCACTTCTCAGATCAATGTGACTGTCAGCTTGAAAGCGGCCGAGCAGGCTGTCTTACTTGGAGGGAGGAAAGGCAGCCCCAGATACTGTGTTTGTATGCCTCCCTCGCACAGCCAGTGTGGGGCTCGGCAGACGCGAGTACAAGAGGCCTGCAAACAGGTCCTCACTTCCCGAGCCAGGAAAGGCCTACTTTCGCGAGCTCTCTCCTGCTGAGCAAACGTGACGGAAGGGCTGTGTGGAGGGAGCCTTGATGTTCCCGGGCAGTGTGGGAAGCCTAGCTGTACACGTGCAGCCAGCGGCGATGGCCCCTGCAAACTGACTTCCCAGGTAGCACTTCCCAGCACAATGTGACTGTCAGCTTGAAGGCGGCCGAGCAGGCTGTCTTCCTTGGAGGGAGAAAAGGCAGCCCCAGAGACTGGGTTTTTAGGCCTCGTTCGCACAGCAAGTGTGGGGCGCTGCAGACGCCAGTACAAGAGGCCTGCAAAACAGGTCCTCACTTCCCGAGCCAGGAAAGGCCTAGTCTCGAGAGCTCTCTCCTGCAGAGCTAACGTGACGGAAGAGCTGTTTGGGGGGAGCCTTGATGTTCCCGGGCAGTGTGGGAAGCCTAGCTGTAAACGTGCAGCCAGCGGCCATGGCCCCTGCAAACTTTCTTCCCAGGTAGCACTTCCCAGCACAATGTGACTGTCAGCTTAAAGGCGGCCGAGCAGCCTGTCTTCCTTGCAAGGAGGAAAGGCAGCCCCAAAGACTAGGTTTTTAGGCCTCGCTCGCACAGCAGGTGTTGGGCTCTGCAGATGCCAGTACAAGAGGCCTGCAAACAGGTCCTCACTTCCCAAGCCAAGAACGGCCTAGTTTCGCGATCTCTCTCCTGCCGAGCTAACGTGAGGGAAGAGCTGTGTGGAGGGAACCTTGATGTTCTGGGCAGTGTGGGAGCCCTAGGCATACACGTGCACCCAGCGGCCATTGCCCCTGCAAACTGACTTCCCAGGTAGCACTTCCCAGCCCGATGTGACTTTCAGCCAGAAGGCGGCCGGGTAGGCTCTCTTCCTTGGAGGGAGGAAAGGCAGCCCCTGAGAGAGCGTTTTCATGCCCCCCGCATGCAGGCATCGTGGGGCTCTTGAGAGGCCCGACCCATAGTGCTGAGAGCAGGTCCTCATTTCCGAGTCAAGAAAGGCATAGTCTCGCGAGCTCTCTCCTGCTGAGCAAACGTGACGGAAGGGCTGTGTGGAGGGAACCTTGATGTTCTGGGCAGTGTGGGAGCCCTAGGCATACACGTGCACCCAGCGGCCATTGCCCCTGAAAACTGACTTCCCTACTAGCATTTCTCAGGCCAATGTGACTGTCAGCTTGAAGGCGGCCAAGCAGGCTGCCTTCCTTGCAGGGAGGAAAGGCAGCCCCAGATATTGTGTTTGTATGCCTCCCTCGCACAGCAAGTGTGGGGCTCGGCAGACGCGAGTACAAGAGGCCTGCAAACAGGTCCTCACTTCCCGAGCCAGGAAAGGCCTACTTTCGCGAGCTCTCTCCTGCTGAGCAAACGTGACGGAAGGGCTGTGTGGAGGGAGCCTTGATGTTCCCGGGCAGTGTGGGAAGCCTAGCTGTAAACGTGCAGCCAGCGGCGATGGCCCCTGAAAACTGACTTCCCAGGTACCAATTCCCAGCCCAGGGTGACAGTCAGATTGAAGGCGGCCGAGCAGGCTGTCATCCTTGGAGGGAGGAAAGGAAGCCCCAGAGATTGGGTTTTTACGCCTCGCTCGCACAGCAAGTGTGGGGCTCTGCAGACGCCAGTACAAGAAGCCTGCAAACAGGTCCTCACTTCCCCAGCCAAGAAAGGCCCACTTTCGCGAGCTCTCTCCTGCTGAGCAAACGTGACAGAAGGGCTGTGTGGAGGGAACCTTGATGTTCTGGGCAGTGTGGGAGCCCTAGGCATACACGTGCACGCAGCGGCCATTGCCCGTGAAAACTGACTTCCCAACTAGCACTTCCCAGCCCGATGTGACTTTCAGCCAGAAGGCGGCCGGGTAGGCTCTCTTCCCTGGAGGGAGGAAAGGCAGCCCCTGAGAGAGCGTTTTCATGCCCCCCGCATGCAGGCATCGTGGGGCTCTTGAGAGGCCCAACCCGTAGTGCTGAGAGCAGGTCCTCATTTCCGAGTCAAGAAAGGCATAGTCTCGCGAGCTCTCTCCTGCTGAGCAAACGTGACGGAAGGGCTGTGTGGAGGGAACCTTGATGTTCTGGGCAGTGTGGGAGCCCTAGGCATACACGTGCACCCAGCGGCCATTGCCCCTGAAAACTGACTTCCCTACTAGCATTTCTCAGGCCAATGTGACTGTCAGCTTGAAGGCGGCCAAGCAGGCTGCCTTCCTTGGAGGGAGGAAAGGCAGCCCCAGAGAGAACGTTTTCATCCCTCCCGCGCGCTGGCAACGTGGGGCTCTTGAGTTGCCCGACCCATAGGGATTCCAGCAGGGCCTCACTTCCCGAGCCAAGAAAGGCCTAGTCTCGCGAGCTCTCTCCTGCAGAACAAACTTGTTGGAAGAGCTGTGTCGAGGGAGCCTTGGTGTTCCCGGGAAGTGTGGGAGGCCTAGCTGTAAACATGCAGCCGGGGCCATGGCCCCTGCAAACTGACTTCCCAGGTAGCACTTCCCAGCCCAATGTGACTGTCAGCTTGAAGGCGGCCGAGCAGGCTGTCTTCCTTGGAGGGAGGAAAGGCAGCCCCAGAGACTGTGTTTTTATGCCTCCCTCGCACAGCAAGTGTGGGGCTCTGCCGACGCCAGTACAAGAGGCCTACAAACAGGTCCTCACTTTCCAAACCAAGAAAGGCCTAGTTTCCCGATCTCTCTCCTGGAGAGCTAACGTGACGGAAGAGCTGTGTGGAGGGAACCTTGATGTTCTGGGCAGTGTGGGAGCCCTAGGCATACACGTGCACCCAGCGGCCATTGCCCCTGAAAACTGACTTCCCTACTAGCATTTCTCAGGCCAATGTGACTGTCAGCTTGAAGGCGGCCAAGCAGGCTGCCTTCCTTGGAGGGAGGAAAGGCAGCCCCAGAGAGAACGTTTTCATGCCTCCCGCACGCTGGCAACATGGGGCTCTTGAGTTGCCCGACCCATAGGGATTCCAGCAGGGCCTCACTTCCCGAGCCAAGAAAGGCCTAGTCTCGCGAGCTCTCTCCTGCAGAACAAACTTGTTGGAAGAGCTGTGTCGAGGGAGCCTTGGTGTTCCCGGGAAGTGTGGGAGGCCTAGCTGTAAACATGCAGCCGGGGCCATGGCCCCTGCAAACTGACTTCCCAGGTAGCACTTCCCAGCCCAATGTGACTGTCAGCTTGAAGGCGGCCGAGCAGGTTGTCTTCCTTGGAGGGAGGAAAGGCAGCCCCAGAGACTGTGTTTTTATGCCTCCCTCGCACAGCAAGTGTGGGGCTCTGCCGACGCCAGTACAAGAGGCCTACAAACAGGTCCTCACTTTCCAAACCAAGAAAGGCCTAGTTTCCCGATCTCTCTCCTGGAGAGCTAACGTGACGGAAGAGCTGTGTGGAGGGAACCTTGATGTCTGGGCAGTGTGGGAGCCCTAGGCATACACGTGCACCCAGCGTCCATTGGCCCTGAAAAATGACTTCCCAAATAGCACTTCTCAGACCAATGTGACTGTCAGCTTGAAGGCGGCCGAGCAGGATGTCTTCCTTGGAGGGTGGAATGGCAGCCCCAGAGAGAGTGTTTTCATGCCTTCAGCGCGCAGGTAACGTGGGGCTCTTGAGCGGCAGACCCGTAGGGCTGCGAGCAGGGCCTCACTTCCCGAGTCAAGAAAGGCCTAGTCTCGCGAGTTCTCTCCTGCAGAGCAAACGTGACGGAAGAGCTGTGTGGAGGGAGCCTTGATGTTCCCGGGCAGTGTGGGAGGCCTAGCTGTAAACGTGCTGCCAGCGACCATGGTCCCTGAAAACGGACTTCCCAACTAACACTTCCCAGCCCAAGGTGACTGTCAGCTTGAAGGCGGCCGAGCAGACGGTCTTCCTTGGACGGAGAAAAGGCAGCCCCAGAGACTGGGTTTTTAGGCCTTGTTCGCACAGCAAGTGTGGGGCGCTGCAGACGCCAGTACAAGAGGCCTGCAGACAGGTCCTCACTTCCCGAGCCAGGAAAGGCCTAGTCTCGAGAGCTCTCTCCTGCAGAGCTAACGTGACGGAAGAGCTGTTTGGGGGGAGCCTTGATGTTCCCGGGCAGTGTGGGAAGCCTAGCTGTAAACGTGCAGCCAGCGGCCATGGCCCCTGCAAACTTTCTTCCCAGGTAGCACTTCCCAGCACAATGTGACTGTCAGCTTGAAGGCGGCCGAGCAGCCTGTCTTCCTTGGAGGGAGGAAAGGCAGCCCCAAAGACTAGGTTTTTAGGCCTCACTCGCACAGCCAGTGTGGGGCTCTGCAGACGCCCATACAAGAGGCCTGCAAACAGGTCCTCACTTCCCGAGTCAAGAAAGGCCTACTTTCGCGAGCTCTCTCCTGCTGAGCAAGCGTGACGGAAGGGCTGTGTGGAGGGAGCGTTGATGTTCTGGGCAGTGTGGGAGTCCTAGGCTTACACGTGCACCAAGCGGCCATTGGCCCTGTAAACTGACTTCCGAACTAGCACTTCTCAGATCAATGTGACTGTCAGCTTGAAAGCGGCCGAGCAGGCTGTCTTACTTGGAGGGAGGAAAGGCAGCCCCAGATACTGTGTTTGTATTCCTCCCTCGCACAGCCAGTGTGGGGCTCGGCAGACGCGAGTACAAGAGGCCTGCAAACAGGTCCTCACTTCCCGAGCCAGGAAAGGCCTACTTTCGCGAGCTCTCTCCTGCTGAGCAAACGTGACGGAAGGGCTGTGTGGAGGGAGCCTTGATGTTCCCAGGAGGTGTGGGAAGCCTAGCTGTAAACGTGCAGCCAGCGGCCATGGCCCCTGCAAACTGACTTCCCAGGTAGCACTTCCCAGCACAATGTGACTGTCAGCTTGAAGGCGGCCGAGCAGCCTGTCTTCATTGGAGGGAGGAAAGGCAGCCCCAAAGACTAGGTTTTTAGGCCTCGCTCGCACAGCAGGTGTTGGGCTCTGCAGATGCCAGTACAAGAGGCCTGCAAACAGGTCCTCACTTCCCGAGCCAAGAACGGCCTAGTTTTGCGATCTCTCTCCTGCCGAGCTAACGTGAGGGAAGAGCTGTGTGGAGGGAACCTTGATGTTCTGGGCAGTGTGGGAGCCCTAGGCATACACGTGCACCCAGCGGCCATTGCCCCTGCAAACTGACTTCCCAGGTAGCACTTCCCAGCACAATGTGACTTTCAGCTTGAAGGCGGCAAAGCAGGAGGTGTTCCTTGGAGGGAGGAAAGGCAGACCCACAGACTGTTTTTAGGACTCCCTCGCACAGCAAGTGTTGGGCTCTGCAGACGCCCGAACAAGAGGACTGAAACAGGTCCTCACTTCCCGAGCCAAGAAAGGCCTAGTTTCGTGAGCTCTTTACTGCAGAGCTAACGTGAGGGAAGAGCTGTGTGGAGGGAACCTTGATGTTCTCGGCAGTGTGGGAGCACTAAGCATACACATGCACCCTGCGGCCATTGCCCCTGAAAACAGTCTTCCCAAATAGCACTTCCAAGCGCGATGTGACTTTCAGCCACAAGGCGGCCTGGTAGGCTCTCTTCCTTGGAGGGAGGAAAGGCAGCCCCAGAGAGAGCGTTTTCATGCCTCCGGCGCGCAGGCAACGTGGGGCTCTTGAGAGGCCCGACCCATAGTGCTGCCAGCAGGTCATCATTTCCCGAGTCAAGAAAGGCCTAGTCTCGCGAGCTCTCTCCTGCTGAGCGAGCGTGACGGAAGGGCTGTGAGGAGGGAGCCTTGATGTTCCCGGGCAATGTGGGAGGCCTAGCTGTAAACGTGCAGCCAGCAGCAATGGCCCCTTAAAACTGACTTCGCAAATAGCACTTCCCAGCCCAAGGTGACTGTCAGCTTGAAGGCGGCCAAGCAGGCGGTCTTCCTTGGAGGGAGGAAAGGCAGGCCCAGAGATTGGGTTTTTAGGCCTCGCTCGCACAGCAAGTGTGGGGCTCTGCAGACGCCCGTAAAAGAGGACTGCAAACAGGTCCTCACTTCCCGAGCCAAGAAAGGCCTACTTTTGCGAGCTCTCTCCTGCAGAGCTTACATGACGGAAGAGCTGTGGGGAGGGAGGCTTGATGTTCCCGGGCAGTGTGGGAAGCCTAGCTGTAAACGTGCAGCCAGCGGCGATGGCCCCTGCAAACTGACTTCCCAGGTAGCACTTCCCAGCACAATGTGACTGTCAGCTTGAAGGCGGCCGAGCAGGCTGTCTTCCTTGGAGGGAGAAAAGGCAGCCCCAAAGACTGGGTTTTTAGGCCTCTCTCGCACAGCAAGTGTGGGGCTCTGCAGACGCCAGTACAAGAAGCCTGCAAACAGGTCCTCACTTCCCCAGCCAAGAAAGGCCCACTTTCGCGAGCTCTCTCCTGCTGAGCAAACGTGACAGAAGGGCTGTGTGGAGGGAACCTTGATGTTCTGGGCAGTGTGGGAGCCCTAGGCATACACGTGCACCCAGCGGCCATTGCCCGTGAAAACTGACTTCCCAACTAGCACTTCCCAGCCCGATGTGACTTTCAGGCAGAAGGCGGCCGGGTAGGCTCTCTTCCTTGGAGGGAGGAAAGGCAGCCCCTGAGAGAGCGTTTTCATGCCCCCCGCATGCAGGCATCGTGGGGCTCTTGAGAGGCCCGACCCATAGTGCTGAGAGCAGGTCCTCATTTCCGAGTCAAGAAAGGCATAGTCTCGCGAGCTCTCTCCTGCTGAGCAAACGTGACGGAAGGGCTGTGTGGAGGGAACCTTGATGTTCTGGGCAGTGTGGGAGCCCTAGGCATACACGTGCACCCAGCGGCCATTGCCCCTGAAAACTGACTTCCCTACTAGCATTTCTCAGGCCAATGTGACTGTCAGCTTGAAGGCGGCCAAGCAGGCTGCCTTCCTTGGAGGGAGGAAAGGCAGCCCCAGAGAGAACGTTTTCATGCCTCCCGCGCGCTGGCAACATGGGGCTCTTGAGTTGCCCGACCCATAGGGATTCCAGCAGGGCCTCACTTCCCGAGCCAAGAAAGGCCTAGTCTCGCGAGCTCTCTCCTGCAGAACAAACTTGTTGGAAGAGCTGTGTCGAGGGAGCCTTGGTGTTCCCGGGAAGTGTGGGAGGCCTAGCTGTAAACATGCAGCCGGGGCCATGGCCCCTGCAAACTGACTTCCCAGGAAGCACTTCCCACCACAATGTGACTGTCAGCTTGAAGGCGGCCGAGCAGGTTGTCTTCCTTGGAGGGAGGAAAGGCAGCCCCAGAGACTGTGTTTTTATGCCTCCCTCGCACAGCAAGTGTGGGGCTCTGCCGAAGCCAGTACAAGAGGCCTACAAACAGGTCCTCACTTTCCAAACCAAGAAAGGCCTAGTTTCCCGATCTCTCTCCTGGAGAGCTAACGTGACGGAAGAGCTGTGTGGAGGGAACCTTGATGTTCTGGGCAGTGTGGGAGCCCTAGGCATACACGTGCACCCAGCGTCCATTGGCCCTGAAAAATGACTTCCCAAATAGCACTTCTCAGACCAATGTGACTGTCAGCTTGAAGGCGGCCGAGCAGGATGTCTTCCTTGGAGGGTGGAATGGCAGCCCCAGAGAGAGTGTTTTCATGCCTTCAGCGCGCAGGTAACGTGGGGCTCTTGAGAGGCACGACCCGTAGGGCTGCGAGCAGGGCCTCACTTCCCGAGTCAAGAAAGGCCTAGTCTCGCGAGTTCTCTCCTGCAGAGCAAACGTGACGGAAGAGCTGTGTGGAGGGAGCCTTGATGTTCCCGGGCAGTGTGGGAGGCCTAGCTGTAAACGTGCTGCCAGCGACCATGGTCCCTGAAAACTGACTTCCCAACTAACACTTCCCAGCCCAAGGTGACTGCCAGCTTGAAGGCGGCCGAGCAGACGGTCTATCTTGGACGGAGAAAAGGCAGCCCCAGAGACTGGGTTTTTAGGCCTCGTTCGCACAGCAAGTGTGGGGCGCTGCAGACGCCAGTACAAGAGCCCTGCAAACAGGTCCTCACTTCCCGAGCCAAGAAAGGCCTAGTTTCGCGATCTCTCTCCTGCAGAGCTAACGTGAGGGAAGAGCTGTGTGGAGGGATCCTTGATGTTCTGGGCAGTGTGGGAGCCCTAGGCATACACGTGCACCCAGCGGCTATTGCCCCTGCAAACTGACTTCCCAGGTAGCACTTCCCAGCACAATGTGACTTTCAGCTTGACGGCGGCAAAGCAGGCGGTGTTCCTTGGAGGGAGGAAAGGCAGACCCACAGACTGCGTTTTTAGGCCTCCCTCGCACAGCAAGTGTTGGGCTCTGCAGACGCCCGTACAAGAGGACTGCAACCAGGTCCTCACTTCCCGAGCCAAGAAAGGCCTACTTTCGTGAGCTCTTTACTGCAGAGCTAACGTGAGGGAAGAGCTGTGTGGAGGGAACCTTGATGTTCTGGGCAGTGTGGGAGCCCCAGGCATACACGTGCACCCAGCGGCCATTGCCCGTGAAAACTGACTTCCCAACTAGCAATTCCCAGCCCGATGTGACTTTCAGCCAGAAGGAGGACGGGTAGGCTCTCTTCCTTGGAGGGAGTAATGGCATCCCCAGAGAGAGTGTTTTCATGCCTTCAGCGTGCAGGCAACGTGGTGCTCTTGAGAGGCCCCACCCATAGGGCTGCGAGCAGCGCCTCACTTCCCGAGTCAAGAAAGGCCTAGTCTCGCGAGCTCCCTCCTGCAGAGCACACGTGACGGAAGAGCTGTGTGGAGGGAGCCTTGATGTTCCCGGGCAGTGTGGGAGGCCTAGCTGTAAACGTGCTGCCAGCGACCATGGTCCCTGAAAACGGACTTCCCAACTAACACTTCCCAGCCCAAGGTGACTGTCAGCTTGAAGGCGGCCGAGCAGACGGTCTTCCTTGGACGGAGAAAATGCAGCCCCAGAGACTGGGTTTTTAGGCCTCGTTCGCACAGCAAGTGTGGAGCTCTGCAGACGCCAGTACAAGAGGACTGCAAACAGGTCCTCACTTCCCGAGCCAAGAAAGGCCTACTTTTGCGAGCTCTCTCCTGCTGAGCAAACGTGACAGAAGGGCTGTTTGGAGGGAACCTTGATGTTCTGGGCAGTGTGGGAGCCCCAGGCATACACGTGCACCCAGCGGCCATTGCCCCTGAAAACTGACTTCGCTACTAGCATTTCTCAGGCCAATGTGACTGTCAGCTTGAAGGCGGCCAAGCAGGCTGCCTTCCTTGGAGGGAGGAAAGGCAGCCCCAGATATTGTGTTTGTATGCCTCCCTCGCACAGCAAGTGTGGGGCTCGGCAGACGCGAGTACAAGAGGCCTGCAAACAGGTCCTCACTTCCCGAGCCAGGAAAGGCCTACTTTCGCGAGCTCTCTCCTGCTGAGCAAACGTGACGGAAGGGCTGTGTGGAGGGAGCCTTGATGTTCCCGGGCAGTGTGGGAAGCCTAGCTGTAAACGTGCAGCCAGCGGCGATGGCCCCTGAAAACTGACTTCCCAGGTAGCAATTCCCAGCCCAAGGTGACAGTCAGATTGAAGGCGGCCGAGCAGGCTGTCATCCTTGGAGGGAGGAAAGGAAGCCCCAGAGATTGGGTTTTTACGCCTCGCTCGCACAGCAAGTGTGGGGCTCTGCAGACGCCCGTAAAAGAGGACTGCAAACAGGTCCTCACTTCCCGAGCCAAGAAAGGCCTACTTTTGCGAGCTCTCTCCTGAAGAGCTTACGTGACTGAAGAGCTGTGGGGAGGGAGGCTTGATGTTCCCGGGCAGTGTGGGAAGCCTAGCTGTAAACGTGCAGCCAGCGGCGAAGGCCCCTGCAAACTGACTTCCCAGGTAGCACTTCCCAGCACAATGTGACTGTCAGCTTGAAGGCGGCCGAGCAGGTTGTCTTCCTTGGAGGGAGGAAAGGCAGCCCCAGAGACTGTGTTTTTATGCCTCCCTCGCACAGCAAGTGTGGGGCTCTGCCGACGCCAGTACAAGAGGCCTACAAACAGGTCCTCACTTTCCAAACCAAGAAAGGCCTAGTTTCCCGATCTCTCTCCTGGAGAGCTAACGTGACGGAAGAGCTGTGTGGAGGGAACCTTGATGTCTGGGCAGTGTGGGAGCCCTAGGCATACACGTGCACCCAGCGTCCATTGGCCCTGAAAAATGACTTCCCAAATAGCACTTCTCAGACCAATGTGACTGTCAGCTTGAAGGCGGCCGAGCAGGATGTCTTCCTTGGAGGGTGGAATGGCAGCCCCAGAGAGAGTGTTTTCATGCCTTCAGCGCGCAGGTAACGTGGGGCTCTTGAGCGGCAGACCCGTAGGGCTGCGAGCAGGGCCTCACTTCCCGAGTCAAGAAAGGCCTAGTCTCGCGAGTTCTCTCCTGCAGAGCAAACGTGACGGAAGAGCTGTGTGGAGGGAGCCTTGATGTTCCCGGGCAGTGTGGGAGGCCTAGCTGTAAACGTGCTGCCAGCGACCATGGTCCCTGAAAACGGACTTCCCAACTAACACTTCCCAGCCCAAGGTGACTGTCAGCTTGAAGGCGGCCGAGCAGACGGTCTTCCTTGGACGGAGAAAAGGCAGCCCCAGAGACTGGGTTTTTAGGCCTCGTTCGCACAGCAAGTGTGGGGCGCTGCAGACGCCAGTACAAGAGGCCTGCAGACAGGTCCTCACTTCCCGAGCCAGGAAAGGCCTAGTCTCGAGAGCTCTCTCCTGCAGAGCTAACGTGACGGAAGAGCTGTTTGGGGGGAGCCTTGATGTTCCCGGGCAGTGTGGGAAGCCTAGCTGTAAACGTGCAGCCAGCGGCCATGGCCCCTGCAAACTTTCTTCCCAGGTAGCACTTCCCAGCACAATGTGACTGTCAGCTTGAAGGCGGCCGAGCAGCCTGTCTTCCTTGGAGGGAGGAAAGGCAGCCCCAAAGACTAGGTTTTTAGGCCTCGCTCGCACAGCCAGTGTGGGGCTCTGCAGACGCCCATACAAGAGGCCTGCAAACAGGTCCTCACTTCCCGAGTCAAGAAAGGCCTACTTTCGCGAGCTCTCTCCTGCTGAGCAAGCGTGACGGAAGGGCTGTGTGGAGGGAGCGTTGATGTTCTGGGCAGTGTGGGAGTCCTAGGCTTACACGTGCACCAAGCGGCCATTGGCCCTGTAAACTGACTTCCGAACTAGCACTTCTCAGATCAATGTGACTGTCAGCTTGAAAGCGGCCGAGCAGGCTGTCTTACTTGGAGGGAGGAAAGGCAGCCCCAGATACTGTGTTTGTATGCCTCCCTCGCACAGCAAGTGTGGGGCTCGGCAGACGCGAGTACAAGAGGCCTGCAAACAGGTCCTCACTTCCTGAGCCAGGAAAGGCCTACTTTCGCGAGCTCTCTCCTGCTGAGCAAACGTGACGGAAGGGCTGTGTGGAGGGAGCCTTGATGTTCCCGGGCAGTGTGGGAAGCCTAGCTGTACACGTGCAGCCAGCGGCGATGGCCCCTGCAAACTGACTTCCCAGGTAGCACTTCCCAGCACAATGTGACTGTCAGCTTGAAGGCGGCCGAGCAGGCTGTCTTCCTTGGAGGGAGAAAAGGCAGCCCCAGAGACTGGGTTTTTAGGCCTCGTTCGCACAGCAAGTGTGGGGCGCTGCAGACGCCAGTACAAGAGGCCTGCAAAACAGGTCCTCACTTCCCGAGCCAGGAAAGGCCTAGTCTCGAGAGCTCTCTCCTGCAGAGCTAACGTGACGGAAGAGCTGTTTGGGGGGAGCCTTGATGTTCCCGGGCAGTGTGGGAAGCCTAGCTGTAAACGTGCAGCCAGCGGCCATGGCCCCTGCAAACTTTCTTCCCAGGTAGCACTTCCCAGCACAATGTGACTGTCAGCTTAAAGGCGGCCGAGCAGCCTGTCTTCCTTGCAAGGAGGAAAGGCAGCCCCAAAGACTAGGTTTTTAGGCCTCGCTCGCACAGCAGGTGTTGGGCTCTGCAGATGCCAGTACAAGAGGCCTGCAAACAGGTCCTCACTTCCCAAGCCAAGAACGGCCTAGTTTCGCGATCTCTCTCCTGCCGAGCTAACGTGAGGGAAGAGCTGTGTGGAGGGAACCTTGATGTTCTGGGCAGTGTGGGAGCCCTAGGCATACACGTGCACCCAGCGGCCATTGCCCCTGCAAACTGACTTCCCAGGTAGCACTTCCCAGCCCGATGTGACTTTCAGCCAGAAGGCGGCCGGGTAGGCTCTCTTCCTTGGAGGGAGGAAAGGCAGCCCCTGAGAGAGCGTTTTCATGCCCCCCGCATGCAGGCATCGTGGGGCTCTTGAGAGGCCCGACCCATAGTGCTGAGAGCAGGTCCTCATTTCCGAGTCAAGAAAGGCATAGTCTCGCGAGCTCTCTCCTGCTGAGCAAACGTGACGGAAGGGCTGTGTGGAGGGAACCTTGATGTTCTGGGCAGTGTGGGAGCCCTAGGCATACACGTGCACCCAGCGGCCATTGCCCCTGAAAACTGACTTCCCTACTAGCATTTCTCAGGCCAATGTGACTGTCAGCTTGAAGGCGGCCAAGCAGGCTGCCTTCCTTGCAGGGAGGAAAGGCAGCCCCAGATATTGTGTTTGTATGCCTCCCTCGCACAGCAAGTGTGGGGCTCGGCAGACGCGAGTACAAGAGGCCTGCAAACAGGTCCTCACTTCCCGAGCCAGGAAAGGCCTACTTTCGCGAGCTCTCTCCTGCTGAGCAAACGTGACGGAAGGGCTGTGTGGAGGGAGCCTTGATGTTCCCGGGCAGTGTGGGAAGCCTAGCTGTAAACGTGCAGCCAGCGGCGATGGCCCCTGAAAACTGACTTCCCAGGTACCAATTCCCAGCCCAGGGTGACAGTCAGATTGAAGGCGGCCGAGCAGGCTGTCATCCTTGGAGGGAGGAAAGGAAGCCCCAGAGATTGGGTTTTTACGCCTCGCTCGCACAGCAAGTGTGGGGCTCTGCAGACGCCAGTACAAGAAGCCTGCAAACAGGTCCTCACTTCCCCAGCCAAGAAAGGCCCACTTTCGCGAGCTCTCTCCTGCTGAGCAAACGTGACAGAAGGGCTGTGTGGAGGGAACCTTGATGTTCTGGGCAGTGTGGGAGCCCTAGGCATACACGTGCACGCAGCGGCCATTGCCCGTGAAAACTGACTTCCCAACTAGCACTTCCCAGCCCGATGTGACTTTCAGCCAGAAGGCGGCCGGGTAGGCTCTCTTCCCTGGAGGGAGGAAAGGCAGCCCCTGAGAGAGCGTTTTCATGCCCCCCGCATGCAGGCATCGTGGGGCTCTTGAGAGGCCCAACCCGTAGTGCTGAGAGCAGGTCCTCATTTCCGAGTCAAGAAAGGCATAGTCTCGCGAGCTCTCTCCTGCTGAGCAAACGTGACGGAAGGGCTGTGTGGAGGGAACCTTGATGTTCTGGGCAGTGTGGGAGCCCTAGGCATACACGTGCACCCAGCGGCCATTGCCCCTGAAAACTGACTTCCCTACTAGCATTTCTCAGGCCAATGTGACTGTCAGCTTGAAGGCGGCCAAGCAGGCTGCCTTCCTTGGAGGGAGGAAAGGCAGCCCCAGAGAGAACGTTTTCATCCCTCCCGCGCGCTGGCAACGTGGGGCTCTTGAGTTGCCCGACCCATAGGGATTCCAGCAGGGCCTCACTTCCCGAGCCAAGAAAGGCCTAGTCTCGCGAGCTCTCTCCTGCAGAACAAACTTGTTGGAAGAGCTGTGTCGAGGGAGCCTTGGTGTTCCCGGGAAGTGTGGGAGGCCTAGCTGTAAACATGCAGCCGGGGCCATGGCCCCTGCAAACTGACTTCCCAGGTAGCACTTCCCAGCCCAATGTGACTGTCAGCTTGAAGGCGGCCGAGCAGGCCGTCTTCCTTGGAGGGAGGAAAGGCAGCCCCAGAGACTGTGTTTTTATGCCTCCCTCGCACAGCAAGTGTGGGGCTCTGCCGACGCCAGTACAAGAGGCCTACAAACAGGTCCTCACTTTCCAAACCAAGAAAGGCCTAGTTTCCCGATCTCTCTCCTGGAGAGCTAACGTGACGGAAGAGCTGTGTGGAGGGAACCTTGATGTTCTGGGCAGTGTGGGAGCCCTAGGCATACACGTGCACCCAGCGGCCATTGCCCCTGAAAACTGACTTCCCTACTAGCATTTCTCAGGCCAATGTGACTGTCAGCTTGAAGGCGGCCAAGCAGGCTGCCTTCCTTGGAGGGAGGAAAGGCAGCCCCAGAGAGAACGTTTTCATGCCTCCCGCACGCTGGCAACATGGGGCTCTTGAGTTGCCCGACCCATAGGGATTCCAGCAGGGCCTCACTTCCCGAGCCAAGAAAGGCCTAGTCTCGCGAGCTCTCTCCTGCAGAACAAACTTGTTGGAAGAGCTGTGTCGAGGGAGCCTTGGTGTTCCCGGGAAGTGTGGGAGGCCTAGCTGTAAACATGCAGCCGGGGCCATGGCCCCTGCAAACTGACTTCCCAGGTAGCACTTCCCAGCCCAATGTGACTGTCAGCTTGAAGGCGGCCGAGCAGGTTGTCTTCCTTGGAGGGAGGAAAGGCAGCCCCAGAGACTGTGTTTTTATGCCTCCCTCGCACAGCAAGTGTGGGGCTCTGCCGACGCCAGTACAAGAGGCCTACAAACAGGTCCTCACTTTCCAAACCAAGAAAGGCCTAGTTTCCCGATCTCTCTCCTGGAGAGCTAACGTGACGGAAGAGCTGTGTGGAGGGAACCTTGATGTCTGGGCAGTGTGGGAGCCCTAGGCATACACGTGCACCCAGCGTCCATTGGCCCTGAAAAATGACTTCCCAAATAGCACTTCTCAGACCAATGTGACTGTCAGCTTGAAGGTGGCCGAGCAGGATGTCTTCCTTGGAGGGTGGAATGGCAGCCCCAGAGAGAGTGTTTTCATGCCTTCAGCGCGCAGGTAACGTGGGGCTCTTGAGCGGCAGACCCGTAGGGCTGCGAGCAGGGCCTCACTTCCCGAGTCAAGAAAGGCCTAGTCTCGCGAGTTCTCTCCTGCAGAGCAAACGTGACGGAAGAGCTGTGTGGAGGGAGCCTTGATGTTCCCGGGCAGTGTGGGAGGCCTAGCTGTAAACGTGCTGCCAGCGACCATGGTCCCTGAAAACGGACTTCCCAACTAACACTTCCCAGCCCAAGGTGACTGTCAGCTTGAAGGCGGCCGAGCAGACGGTCTTCCTTGGACGGAGAAAAGGCAGCCCCAGAGACTGGGTTTTTAGGCCTCGTTCGCACAGCAAGTGTGGGGCGCTGCAGACGCCAGTACAAGAGGCCTGCAGACAGGTCCTCACTTCCCGAGCCAGGAAAGGCCTAGTCTCGAGAGCTCTCTCCTGCAGAGCTAACGTGACGGAAGAGCTGTTTGGGGGGAGCCTTGATGTTCCCGGGCAGTGTGGGAAGCCTAGCTGTAAACGTGCAGCCAGCGGCCATGGCCCCTGCAAACTTTCTTCCCAGGTAGCACTTCCCAGCACAATGTGACTGTCAGCTTGAAGGCGGCCGAGCAGCCTGTCTTCCTTGGAGGGAGGAAAGGCAGCCCCAAAGACTAGGTTTTTAGGCCTCGCTCGCACAGCCAGTGTGGGGCTCTGCAGACGCCCATACAAGAGGCCTGCAAACAGGTCCTCACTTCCCGAGTCAAGAAAGGCCTACTTTCGCGAGCTCTCTCCTGCTGAGCAAGCGTGACGGAAGGGCTGTGTGGAGGGAGCGTTGATGTTCTGGGCAGTGTGGGAGTCCTAGGCTTACACGTGCACCAAGCGGCCATTGGCCCTGTAAACTGACTTCCGAACTAGCACTTCTCAGATCAATGTGACTGTCAGCTTGAAAGCGGCCGAGCAGGCTGTCTTACTTGGAGGGAGGAAAGGCAGCCCCAGATACTGTGTTTGTATGCCTCCCTCGCACAGCAAGTGTGGGGCTCGGCAGACGCGAGTACAAGAGGCCTGCAAACAGGTCCTCACTTCCTGAGCCAGGAAAGGCCTACTTTCGCGAGCTCTCTCCTGCTGAGCAAACGTGACGGAAGGGCTGTGTGGAGGGAGCCTTGATGTTCCCGGGCAGTGTGGGAAGCCTAGCTGTACACGTGCAGCCAGCGGCGATGGCCCCTGCAAACTGACTTCCCAGGTAGCACTTCCCAGCACAATGTGACTGTCAGCTTGAAGGCGGCCGAGCAGGCTGTCTTCCTTGGAGGGAGAAAAGGCAGCCCCAGAGACTGGGTTTTTAGGCCTCGTTCGCACAGCAAGTGTGGGGCGCTGCAGACGCCAGTACAAGAGGCCTGCAAAACAGGTCCTCACTTCCCGAGCCAGGAAAGGCCTAGTCTCGAGAGCTCTCTCCTGCAGAGCTAACGTGACGGAAGAGCTGTTTGGGGGGAGCCTTGATGTTCCCGGGCAGTGTGGGAAGCCTAGCTGTAAACGTGCAGCCAGCGGCCATGGCCCCTGCAAACTTTCTTCCCAGGTAGCACTTCCCAGCACAATGTGACTGTCAGCTTGAAGGCGGCCGAGCAGACGGTCTTCCTTGGACGGAGAAAAGGCAGCCCCAGAGACTGGGTTTTTAGGCCTCGTTCGCACAGCAAGTGTGGGGCGCTGCAGACGCCAGTACAAGAGGCCTGCAGACAGGTCCTCACTTCCCGAGCCAGGAAAGGCCTAGTCTCGAGAGCTCTCTCCTGCAGAGCTAACGTGACGGAAGAGCTGTTTGGGGGGAGCCTTGATGTTCCCGGGCAGTGTGGGAAGCCTAGCTGTAAACGTGCAGCCAGCGGCCATGGCCCCTGCAAACTTTCTTCCCAGGTAGCACTTCCCAGCACAATGTGACTGTCAGCTTGAAGGCGGCCGAGCAGCCTGTCTTCCTTGGAGGGAGGAAAGGCAGCCCCAAAGACTAGGTTTTTAGGCCTCGCTCGCACAGCCAGTGTGGGGCTCTGCAGACGCCCATACAAGAGGCCTGCAAACAGGTCCTCACTTCCCTAGTCAAGAAAGGCCTACTTTCGCGAGCTCTCTCCTGCTGAGCAAGCGTGACGGAAGGGCTGTGTGGAGGGAGCGTTGATGTTCTGGGCAGTGTGGGAGTCCTAGGCTTACACGTGCACCAAGCGGCCATTGGCCCTGTAAACTGACTTCCGAACTAGCACTTCTCAGATCAATGTGACTGTCAGCTTGAAAGCGGCCGAGCAGGCTGTCTTACTTGGAGGGAGGAAAGGCAGCCCCAGATACTGTGTTTGTATGCCTCCCTCGCACAGCAAGTGTGGGGCTCGGCAGACGCGAGTACAAGAGGCCTGCAAACAGGTCCTCACTTCCTGAGCCAGGAAAGGCCTACTTTCGCGAGCTCTCTCCTGCTGAGCAAACGTGACGGAAGGGCTGTGTGGAGGGAGCCTTGATGTTCCCGGGCAGTGTGGGAAGCCTAGCTGTACACGTGCAGCCAGCGGCGATGGCCCCTGCAAACTGACTTCCCAGGTAGCACTTCCCAGCACAATGTGACTGTCAGCTTGAAGGCGGCCGAGCAGGCTGTCTTCCTTGGAGGGAGAAAAGGCAGCCCCAGAGACTGGGTTTTTAGGCCTCGTTCGCACAGCAAGTGTGGGGCGCTGCAGACGCCAGTACAAGAGGCCTGCAAAACAGGTCCTCACTTCCCGAGCCAGGAAAGGCCTAGTCTCGAGAGCTCTCTCCTGCAGAGCTAACGTGACGGAAGAGCTGTTTGGGGGGAGCCTTGATGTTCCCGGGCAGTGTGGGAAGCCTAGCTGTAAACGTGCAGCCAGCGGCCATGGCCCCTGCAAACTTTCTTCCCAGGTAGCACTTCCCAGCACAATGTGACTGTCAGCTTAAAGGCGGCCGAGCAGCCTGTCTTCCTTGCAAGGAGGAAAGGCAGCCCCAAAGACTAGGTTTTTAGGCCTCGCTCGCACAGCAGGTGTTGGGCTCTGCAGATGCCAGTACAAGAGGCCTGCAAACAGGTCCTCACTTCCCAAGCCAAGAACGGCCTAGTTTCGCGATCTCTCTCCTGCCGAGCTAACGTGAGGGAAGAGCTGTGTGGAGGGAACCTTGATGTTCTGGGCAGTGTGGGAGCCCTAGGCATACACGTGCACCCAGCGGCCATTGCCCCTGCAAACTGACTTCCCAGGTAGCACTTCCCAGCCCGATGTGACTTTCAGCCAGAAGGCGGCCGGGTAGGCTCTCTTCCTTGGAGGGAGGAAAGGCAGCCCCTGAGAGAGCGTTTTCATGCCCCCCGCATGCAGGCATCGTGGGGCTCTTGAGAGGCCCGACCCATAGTGCTGAGAGCAGGTCCTCATTTCCGAGTCAAGAAAGGCATAGTCTCGCGAGCTCTCTCCTGCTGAGCAAACGTGACGGAAGGGCTGTGTGGAGGGAACCTTGATGTTCTGGGCAGTGTGGGAGCCCTAGGCATACACGTGCACCCAGCGGCCATTGCCCCTGAAAACTGACTTCCCTACTAGCATTTCTCAGGCCAATGTGACTGTCAGCTTGAAGGCGGCCAAGCAGGCTGCCTTCCTTGCAGGGAGGAAAGGCAGCCCCAGATATTGTGTTTGTATGCCTCCCTCGCACAGCAAGTGTGGGGCTCGGCAGACGCGAGTACAAGAGGCCTGCAAACAGGTCCTCACTTCCCGAGCCAGGAAAGGCCTACTTTCGCGAGCTCTCTCCTGCTGAGCAAACGTGACGGAAGGGCTGTGTGGAGGGAGCCTTGATGTTCCCGGGCAGTGTGGGAAGCCTAGCTGTAAACGTGCAGCCAGCGGCGATGGCCCCTGAAAACTGACTTCCCAGGTAGCAATTCCCAGCCCAGGGTGACAGTCAGATTGAAGGCGGCCGAGCAGGCTGTCATCCTTGGAGGGAGGAAAGGAAGCCCCAGAGATTGGGTTTTTACGCCTCGCTCGCACAGCAAGTGTGGGGCTCTGCAGACGCCAGTACAAGAAGCCTGCAAACAGGTCCTCACTTCCCCAGCCAAGAAAGGCCCACTTTCGCGAGCTCTCTCCTGCTGAGCAAACGTGACAGAAGGGCTGTGTGGAGGGAACCTTGATGTTCTGGGCAGTGTGGGAGCCCTAGGCATACACGTGCACGCAGCGGCCATTGCCCGTGAAAACTGACTTCCCAACTAGCAATTCCCAGCCCGATGTGACTTTCAGCCAGAAGGCGGCCGGGTAGGCTCTCTTCCCTGGAGGGAGGAAAGGCAGCCCCTGAGAGAGCGTTTTCATGCCCCCCGCATGCAGGCATCGTGGGGCTCTTGAGAGGCCCAACCCGTAGTGCTGAGAGCAGGTCCTCATTTCCGAGTCAAGAAAGGCATAGTCTCGCGAGCTCTCTCCTGCTGAGCAAACGTGACGGAAGGGCTGTGTGGAGGGAACCTTGATGTTCTGGGCAGTGTGGGAGCCCTAGGCATACACGTGCACCCAGCGGCCATTGCCCCTGAAAACTGACTTCCCTACTAGCATTTCTCAGGCCAATGTGACTGTCAGCTTGAAGGCGGCCAAGCAGGCTGCCTTCCTTGGAGGGAGGAAAGGCAGCCCCAGAGAGAACGTTTTCATCCCTCCCGCGCGCTGGCAACGTGGGGCTCTTGAGTTGCCCGACCCATAGGGATTCCAGCAGGGCCTCACTTCCCGAGCCAAGAAAGGCCTAGTCTCGCGAGCTCTCTCCTGCAGAACAAACTTGTTGGAAGAGCTGTGTCGAGGGAGCCTTGGTGTTCCCGGGAAGTGTGGGAGGCCTAGCTGTAAACATGCAGCCGGGGCCATGGCCCCTGCAAACTGACTTCCCAGGTAGCACTTCCCAGCCCAATGTGACTGTCAGCTTGAAGGCGGCCGAGCAGGCCGTCTTCCTTGGAGGGAGGAAAGGCAGCCCCAGAGACTGTGTTTTTATGCCTCCCTCGCACAGCAAGTGTGGGGCTCTGCCGACGCCAGTACAAGAGGCCTACAAACAGGTCCTCACTTTCCAAACCAAGAAAGGCCTAGTTTCCCGATCTCTCTCCTGGAGAGCTAACGTGACGGAAGAGCTGTGTGGAGGGAACCTTGATGTTCTGGGCAGTGTGGGAGCCCTAGGCATACACGTGCACCCAGCGGCCATTGCCCCTGAAAACTGACTTCCCTACTAGCATTTCTCAGGCCAATGTGACTGTCAGCTTGAAGGCGGCCAAGCAGGCTGCCTTCCTTGGAGGGAGGAAAGGCAGCCCCAGAGAGAACGTTTTCATGCCTCCCGCACGCTGGCAACATGGGGCTCTTGAGTTGCCCGACCCATAGGGATTCCAGCAGGGCCTCACTTCCCGAGCCAAGAAAGGCCTAGTCTCGCGAGCTCTCTCCTGCAGAACAAACTTGTTGGAAGAGCTGTGTCGAGGGAGCCTTGGTGTTCCCGGGAAGTGTGGGAGGCCTAGCTGTAAACATGCAGCCGGGGCCATGGCCCCTGCAAACTGACTTCCCAGGAAGCACTTCCCACCACAATGTGACTGTCAGCTTGAAGGCGGCCGAGCAGGTTGTCTTCCTTGGAGGGAGGAAAGGCAGCCCCAGAGACTGTGTTTTTATGCCTCCCTCGCACAGCAAGTGTGGGGCTCTGCCGACGCCAGTACAAGAGGCCTACAAACAGGTCCTCACTTTCCAAACCAAGAAAGGCCTAGTTTCCCGATCTCTCTCCTGGAGAGCTAACGTGACGGAAGAGCTGTGTGGAGGGAACCTTGATGTTCTGGGCAGTGTGGGAGCCCTAGGCATACACGTGCACCCAGCGTCCATTGGCCCTGAAAAATGACTTCCCAAATAGCACTTCTCAGACCAATGTGACTGTCAGCTTGAAGGCGGCCGAGCAGGATGTCTTCCTTGGAGGGTGGAATGGCAGCCCCAGAGAGAGTGTTTTCATGCCTTCAGCGCGCAGGTAACGTGGGGCTCTTGAGCGGCAGACCCGTAGGGCTGCGAGCAGGGCCTCACTTCCCGAGTCAAGAAAGGCCTAGTCTCGCGAGTTCTCTCCTGCAGAGCAAACGTGACGGAAGAGCTGTGTGGAGGGAGCCTTGATGTTCCCGGGCAGTGTGGGAGGCCTAGCTGTAAACGTGCTGCCAGCGACCATGGTCCCTGAAAACGGACTTCCCAACTAACACTTCCCAGCCCAAGGTGACTGTCAGCTTGAAGGCGGCCGAGCAGACGGTCTTCCTTGGACGGAGAAAAGGCAGCCCCAGAGACTGGGTTTTTAGGCCTCGTTCGCACAGCAAGTGTGGGGCGCTGCAGACGCCAGTACAAGAGGCCTGCAGACAGGTCCTCACTTCCCGAGCCAGGAAAGGCCTAGTCTCGAGAGCTCTCTCCTGCAGAGCTAACGTGACGGAAGAGCTGTTTGGGGGGAGCCTTGATGTTCCCGGGCAGTGTGGGAAGCCTAGCTGTAAACGTGCAGCCAGCGGCCATGGCCCCTGCAAACTTTCTTCCCAGGTAGCACTTCCCAGCACAATGTGACTGTCAGCTTGAAGGCGGCCGAGCAGCCTGTCTTCCTTGGAGGGAGGAAAGGCAGCCCCAAAGACTAGGTTTTTAAGCCTCGCTCGCACAGCCAGTGTGGGGCTCTGCAGACGCCCATACAAGAGGCCTGCAAACAGGTCCTCACTTCCCGAGTCAATAAAGGCCTACTTTCGCGAGCTCTCTCCTGCTGAGCAAGCGTGACGGAAGGGCTGTGTGGAGGGAGCGTTGATGTTCTGGGCAGTGTGGGAGTCCTAGGCTTACACGTGCACCAAGCGGCCATTGGCCCTGTAAACTGACTTCCGAACTAGCACTTCTCAGATCAATGTGACTGTCAGCTTGAAAGCGGCCGAGCAGGCTGTCTTACTTGGAGGGAGGAAAGGCAGCCCCAGATACTGTGTTTGTATTCCTCCCTCGCACAGCCAGTGTGGGGCTCGGCAGACGCGAGTACAAGAGGCCTGCAAACAGGTCCTCACTTCCCGAGCCAGGAAAGGCCTACTTTCGCGAGCTCTCTCCTGCTGAGCAAACGTGACGGAAGGGCTGTGTGGAGGGAGCCTTGATGTTCCCAGGAGGTGTGGGAAGCCTAGCTGTAAACGTGCAGCCAGCGGCCATGGCCCCTGCAAACTGACTTCCCAGGTAGCACTTCCCAGCACAATGTGACTGTCAGCTTGAAGGCGGCCGAGCAGCCTGTCTTCATTGGAGGGAGGAAAGGCAGCCCCAAAGACTAGGTTTTTAGGCCTCGCTCGCACAGCAGGTGTTGGGCTCTGCAGATGCCAGTACAAGAGGCCTGCAAACAGGTCCTCACTTCCCGAGCCAAGAACGGCCTAGTTTTGCGATCTCTCTCCTGCCGAGCTAACGTGAGGGAAGAGCTGTGTGGAGGGAACCTTGATGTTCTGGGCAGTGTGGGAGCCCTAGGCATACACGTGCACCCAGCGGCCATTGCCCCTGCAAACTGACTTCCCAGGTAGCACTTCCCAGCACAATGTGACTTTCAACTTGAAGGCGGCAAAGCAGGAGGTGTTCCTTGGAGGGAGGAAAGGCAGACCCACAGACTGTTTTTAGGACTCCCTCGCACAGCAAGTGTTGGGCTCTGCAGACGCCCGAACAAGAGGACTGAAACAGGTCCTCACTTCCCGAGCCAAGAAAGGCCTAGTTTCGTGAGCTCTTTACTGCAGAGCTAACGTGAGGGAAGAGCTGTGTGGAGGGAACCTTGATGTTCTCGGCAGTGTGGGAGCACTAAGCATACACATGCACCCTGCGGCCATTGCCCCTGAAAACAGTCTTCCCAAATAGCACTTCCAAGCGCGATGTGACTTTCAGCCACAAGGCGGCCTGGTAGGCTCTCTTCCTTGGAGGGAGGAAAGGCAGCCCCAGAGAGAGCGTTTTCATGCCTCCGGCGCGCAGGCAACGTGGGGCTCTTGAGAGGCCCGACCCATAGTGCTGCCAGCAGGTCATCATTTCCCGAGTCAAGAAAGGCCTAGTCTCGCGAGCTCTCTCCTGCTGAGCGAGCGTGACGGAAGGGCTGTGAGGAGGGAGCCTTGATGTTCCCGGGCAATGTGGGAGGCCTAGCTGTAAACGTGCAGCCAGCAGCAATGGCCCCTTAAAACTGACTTCGCAAATAGCACTTCCCAGCCCAAGGTGACTGTCAGCTTGAAGGCGGCCAAGCAGGCGGTCTTCCTTGGAGGGAGGAAAGGCAGGCCCAGAGATTGGGTTTTTAGGCCTCGCTCGCACAGCAAGTGTGGGGCTCTGCAGACGCCCGTAAAAGAGGACTGCAAACAGGTCCTCACTTCCCGAGCCAAGAAAGGCCTACTTTTGCGAGCTCTCTCCTGCAGAGCTTACATGACGGAAGAGCTGTGGGGAGGGAGGCTTGATGTTCCCGGGCAGTGTGGGAAGCCTAGCTGTAAACGTGCAGCCAGCGGCGATGGCCCCTGCAAATTGACTTCCCAGGTAGCACTTCCCAGCACAATGTGACTGTCAGCTTGAAGGCGGCCGAGCAGGCTGTCTTCCTTGGAGGGAGAAAAGGCAGCCCCAAAGACTGGGTTTTTAGGCCTCTCTCGCACAGCAAGTGTGGGGCTCTGCAGACGCCAGTACAAGAAGCCTGCAAACAGGTCCTCACTTCCCCAGCCAAGAAAGGCCCACTTTCGCGAGCTCTCTCCTGCTGAGCAAACGTGACAGAAGGGCTGTGTGGAGGGAACCTTGATGTTCTGGGCAGTGTGGGAGCCCTAGGCATACACGTGCACCCAGCGGCCATTGCCCGTGAAAACTGACTTCCCAACTAGCACTTCCCAGCCCGATGTGACTTTCAGGCAGAAGGCGGCCGGGTAGGCTCTCTTCCTTGGAGGGAGGAAAGGCAGCCCCTGAGAGAGCGTTTTCATGCCCCCCGCATGCAGGCATCGTGGGGCTCTTGAGAGGCCCGACCCATAGTGCTGAGAGCAGGTCCTCATTTCCGAGTCAAGAAAGGCATAGTCTCGCGAGCTCTCTCCTGCTGAGCAAACGTGACGGAAGGGCTGTGTGGAGGGAACCTTGATGTTCTGGGCAGTGTGGGAGCCCTAGGCATACACGTGCACCCAGCGGCCATTGCCCCTGAAAACTGACTTCCCTACTAGCATTTCTCAGGCCAATGTGACTGTCAGCTTGAAGGCGGCCAAGTAGGCTGCCTTCCTTGGAGGGAGGAAAGGCAGCCCCAGAGAGAACGTTTTCATGCCTCCCGCGCGCTGGCAACGTGGGGCTCTTGAGTTGCCCGACCCATAGGGATTCCAGCAGGGCCTCACTTCCCGAGCCAAGAAAGGCCTAGTCTCGCGAGCTCTCTCCTGCAGAACAAACTTGTTGGAAGAGCTGTGTCGAGGGAGCCTTGGTGTTCCCGGGAAGTGTGGGAGGCCTAGCTGTAAACATGCAGCCGGGGCCATGGCCCCTGCAAACTGACTTCCCAGGAAGCACTTCCCACCACAATGTGACTGTCAGCTTGAAGGCGGCCGAGCAGGTTGTCTTCCTTGGAGGGAGGAAAGGCAGCCCCAGAGACTGTGTTTTTATGCCTCCCTCGCACAGCAAGTGTGGGGCTCTGCCGACGCCAGTACAAGAGGCCTACAAACAGGTCCTCACTTTCCAAACCAAGAAAGGCCTAGTTTCCCGATCTCTCTCCTGGAGAGCTAACGTGACGGAAGAGCTGTGTGGAGGGAACCTTGATGTTCTGGGCAGTGTGGGAGCCCTAGGCATACACGTGCACCCAGCGTCCATTGGCCCTGAAAAATGACTTCCCAAATAGCACTTCTCAGACCAATGTGACTGTCAGCTTGAAGGCGGCCGAGCAGGATGTCTTCCTTGGAGGGTGGAATGGCAGCCCCAGAGAGAGTGTTTTCATGCCTTCAGCGCGCAGGTAACGTGGGGCTCTTGAGAGGCACGACCCGTAGGGCTGCGAGCAGGGCCTCACTTCCCGAGTCAAGAAAGGCCTAGTCTCGCGAGTTCTCTCCTGCAGAGCAAACGTGACGGAAGAGCTGTGTGGAGGGAGCCTTGATGTTCCCGGGCAGTGTGGGAGGCCTAGCTGTAAACGTGCTGCCAGCGACCATGGTCCCTGAAAACTGACTTCCCAACTAACACTTCCCAGCCCAAGGTGACTGCCAGCTTGAAGGCGGCCGAGCAGACGGTCTACCTTGGACGGAGAAAAGGCAGCCCCAGAGACTGGGTTTTTAGGCCTCGTTCGCACAGCAAGGGTGGGGCGCTGCAGACGCCAGTACAAGAGCCCTGCAAACAGGTCCTCACTTCCCGAGCCAAGAAAGGCCTAGTTTCGCGATCTCTCTCCTGCAGAGCTAACGTGAGGGAAGAGCTGTGTGGAGGGAACCTTGATGTTCTGGGCAGTGTGGGAGCCCTAGGCATACACGTGCACCCAGCGGCCATTGCCCCTGCAAACTGACTTCCCAGGTAGCACTTCCCAGCACAATGTGACTTTCAGCTTGACGGCGGCAAAGCAGGCGGTGTTCCTTGGAGGGAGGAAAGGCAGACCCACAGACTGCGTTTTTAGGCCTCCCTCGCACAGCAAGTGTTGGGCTCTGCAGACGCCCGTACAAGAGGACTGCAACCAGGTCCTCACTTCCCGAGCCAAGAAAGGCCTACTTTCGTGAGCTCTTTACTGCAGAGCTAACGTGAGGGAAGAGCTGTGTGGAGGGAACCTTGATGTTCTGGGCAGTGTGGGAGCCCCAGGCATACACGTGCACCCAGCGGCCATTGCCCGTGAAAACTGACTTCCCAACTAGCAATTCCCAGCCCGATGTGACTTTCAGCCAGAAGGAGGACGGGTAGGCTCTCTTCCTTGGAGGGAGTAATGGCATCCCCAGAGAGAGTGTTTTCATGCCTTCAGCGTGCAGGCAACGTGGTGCTCTTGAGAGGCCCCACCCATAGGGCTGCGAGCAGCGCCTCACTTCCCGAGTCAAGAAAGGCCTAGTCTCGCGAGCTCCCTCCTGCAGAGCACACGTGACGGAAGAGCTGTGTGGAGGGAGCCTTGATGTTCCCGGGCAGTGTGGGAGGCCTAGCTGTAAACGTGCTGCCAGCGACCATGGTCCCTGAAAACGGACTTCCCAACTAACACTTCCCAGCCCAAGGTGACTGTCAGCTTGAAGGCGGCCGAGCAGACGGTCTTCCTTGGACGGAGAAAATGCAGCCCCAGAGACTGGGTTTTTAGGCCTCGTTCGCACAGCAAGTGTGGAGCTCTGCAGACGCCAGTACAAGAGGACTGCAAACAGGTCCTCACTTCCCGAGCCAAGAAAGGCCTACTTTTGCGAGCTCTCTCCTGCTGAGCAAACGTGACAGAAGGGCTGTTTGGAGGGAACCTTGATGTTCTGGGCAGTGTGGGAGCCCCAGGCATACACGTGCACCCAGCGGCCATTGCCCCTGAAAACTGACTTCGCTACTAGCATTTCTCAGGCCAATGTGACTGTCAGCTTGAAGGCGGCCAAGCAGGCTGCCTTCCTTGGAGGGAGGAAAGGCAGCCCCAGATATTGTGTTTGTATGCCTCCCTCACACAGCAAGTGTGGGGCTCGGCAGACGCGAGTACAAGAGGCCTGCAAACAGGTCCTCACTTCCCGAGCCAGGAAAGGCCTACTTTCGCGAGCTCTCTCCTGCTGAGCAAACGTGACGGAAGGGCTGTGTGGAGGGAGCCTTGATGTTCCCGGGCAGTGTGGGAAGCCTAGCTGTAAACGTGCAGCCAGCGGCGATGGCCCCTGAAAACTGACTTCCCAGGTAGCAATTCCCAGCCCAAGGTGACAGTCAGATTGAAGGCGGCCGAGCAGGCTGTCATCCTTGGAGGGAGGAAAGGAAGCCCCAGAGATTGGGTTTTTACGCCTCGCTCGCACAGCAAGTGTGGGGCTCTGCAGACGCCCGTAAAAGAGGACTGCAAACAGGTCCTCACTTCCCGAGCCAAGAAAGGCCTACTTTTGCGAGCTCTCTCCTGAAGAGCTTACGTGACTGAAGAGCTGTGGGGAGGGAGGCTTGATGTTCCCGGGCAGTGTGGGAAGCCTAGCTGTAAACGTGCAGCCAGCGGCGAAGGCCCCTGCAAACTGACTTCCCAGGTAGCACTTCCCAGCACAATGTGACTGTCAGCTTGAAGGCGGCCGAGCAGGCTGTCTTCCTTGGAGGGAAAAAAGGCAGCCCCAAAGACTGGGTTTTTAGGCCTCTCTCGCACAGCAAGTGTGGGGCTCTGCAGACGCCAGTACAAGAAGCCTGCAAACATGTCCTCACTTCCCCAGCCAAGAAAGGCCCACTTTCGCGAGCTCTCTCCTGCTGAGCAAACGTGACAGAAGGGCTGTGTGGAGGGAACCTTGATGTTCTGGGCAGTGTGGGAGCCCTAGGCATACACGTGCACCCAGCGGCCATTGCCCGTGAAAACTGACTTCCCAACTAGCACTTCCCAGCCCGATGTGACTTTCAGCCAGAAGGCGGCCGGGTAGGCTCTCTTCCCTGGAGGGAGGAAAGGCAGCCCCTGAGAGAGCGTTTTCATGCCCCCCGCATGCAGGCATCGTGGGGCTCTTGAGAGGCCCAACCCGTAGTGCTGAGAGCAGGTCCTCATTTCCGAGTCAAGAAAGGCATAGTCTCGCGAGCTCTCTCCTGCTGAGCAAACGTGACGGAAGGGCTGTGTGGAGGGAACCTTGATGTTCTGGGCAGTGTGGGAGCCCTAGGCATACACGTGCACCCAGCGGCCATTGCCCCTGAAAACTGACTTCCCTACTAGCATTTCTCAGGCCAATGTGACTGTCAGCTTGAAGGCGGCCAAGCAGGCTGCCTTCCTTGGAGGGAGGAAAGGCAGCCCCAGAGAGAACGTTTTCATCCCTCCCGCGCGCTGGCAACGTGGGGCTCTTGAGTTGCCCGACCCATAGGGATTCCAGCAGGGCCTCACTTCCCGAGCCAAGAAAGGCCTAGTCTCGCGAGCTCTCTCCTGCAGAACAAACTTGTTGGAAGAGCTGTGTCGAGGGAGCCTTGGTGTTCCCGGGAAGTGTGGGAGGCCTAGCTGTAAACATGCAGCCGGGGCCATGGCCCCTGCAAACTGACTTCCCAGGTAGCACTTCCCAGCCAAATGTGACTGTCAGCTTGAAGGCGGCCGAGCAGGCTGTCTTCCTTGGAGGGAGGAAAGGCAGCCCCAGAGACTGTGTTTTTATGCCTCCCTCGCACAGCAAGTGTGGGGCTCTGCCGACGCCAGTACAAGAGGCCTACAAACAGGTCCTCACTTTCCAAACCAAGAAAGGCCTAGTTTCCCGATCTCTCTCCTGGAGAGCTAACGTGACGGAAGAGCTGTGTGGAGGGAACCTTGATGTTCTGGGCAGTGTGGGAGCCCTAGGCATACACGTGCACCCAGCGGCCATTGCCCCTGAAAACTGACTTCCCTACTAGCATTTCTCAGGCCAATGTGACTGTCAGCTTGAAGGCGGCCAAGCAGGCTGCCTTCCTTGGAGGGAGGAAAGGCAGCCCCAGAGAGAACGTTTTCATGCCTCCCGCACGCTGGCAACATGGGGCTCTTGAGTTGCCCGACCCATAGGGATTCCAGCAGGGCCTCACTTCCCGAGCCAAGAAAGGCCTAGTCTCGCGAGCTCTCTCCTGCAGAACAAACTTGTTGGAAGAGCTGTGTCGAGGGAGCCTTGGTGTTCCCGGGAAGTGTGGGAGGCCTAGCTGTAAACATGCAGCCGGGGCCATGGCCCCTGCAAACTGACTTCCCAGGTAGCACTTCCCAGCCCAATGTGACTGTCAGCTTGAAGGCGGCCGAGCAGGTTGTCTTCCTTGGAGGGAGGAAAGGCAGCCCCAGAGACTGTGTTTTTATGCCTCCCTCGCACAGCAAGTGTGGGGCTCTGCCGACGCCAGTACAAGAGGCCTACAAACAGGTCCTCACTTTCCAAACCAAGAAAGGCCTAGTTTCCCGATCTCTCTCCTGGAGAGCTAACGTGACGGAAGAGCTGTGTGGAGGGAACCTTGATGTCTGGGCAGTGTGGGAGCCCTAGGCATACACGTGCACCCAGCGTCCATTGGCCCTGAAAAATGACTTCCCAAATAGCACTTCTCAGACCAATGTGACTGTCAGCTTGAAGGCGGCCGAGCAGGATGTCTTCCTTGGAGGGTGGAATGGCAGCCCCAGAGAGAGTGTTTTCATGCCTTCAGCGCGCAGGTAACGTGGGGCTCTTGAGCGGCAGACCCGTAGGGCTGCGAGCAGGGCCTCACTTCCCGAGTCAAGAAAGGCCTAGTCTCGCGAGTTCTCTCCTGCAGAGCAAACGTGACGGAAGAGCTGTGTGGAGGGAGCCTTGATGTTCCCGGGCAGTGTGGGAGGCCTAGCTGTAAACGTGCTGCCAGCGACCATGGTCCCTGAAAACGGACTTCCCAACTAACACTTCCCAGCCCAAGGTGACTGTCAGCTTGAAGGCGGCCGAGCAGACGGTCTTCCTTGGACGGAGAAAAGGCAGCCCCAGAGACTGGGTTTTTAGGCCTCGTTCGCACAGCAAGTGTGGGGCGCTGCAGACGCCAGTACAAGAGGCCTGCAGACAGGTCCTCACTTCCCGAGCCAGGAAAGGCCTAGTCTCGAGAGCTCTCTCCTGCAGAGCTAACGTGACGGAAGAGCTGTTTGGGGGGAGCCTTGATGTTCCCGGGCAGTGTGGGAAGCCTAGCTGTAAACGTGCAGCCAGCGGCCATGGCCCCTGCAAACTTTCTTCCCAGGTAGCACTTCCCAGCACAATGTGACTGTCAGCTTGAAGGCGGCCGAGCAGCCTGTCTTCCTTGGAGGGAGGAAAGGCAGCCCCAAAGACTAGGTTTTTAGGCCTCGCTCGCACAGCCAGTGTGGGGCTCTGCAGACGCCCATACAAGAGGCCTGCAAACAGGTCCTCACTTCCCGAGTCAAGAAAGGCCTACTTTCGCGAGCTCTCTCCTGCTGAGCAAGCGTGACGGAAGGGCTGTGTGGAGGGAGCGTTGATGTTCTGGGCAGTGTGGGAGTCCTAGGCTTACACGTGCACCAAGCGGCCATTGGCCCTGTAAACTGACTTCCGAACTAGCACTTCTCAGATCAATGTGACTGTCAGCTTGAAAGCGGCCGAGCAGGCTGTCTTACTTGGAGGGAGGAAAGGCAGCCCCAGATACTGTGTTTGTATTCCTCCCTCGCACAGCCAGTGTGGGGCTCGGCAGACGCGAGTACAAGAGGCCTGCAAACAGGTCCTCACTTCCCGAGCCAGGAAAGGCCTACTTTCGCGAGCTCTCTCCTGCTGAGCAAACGTGACGGAAGGGCTGTGTGGAGGGAGCCTTGATGTTCCCAGGAGGTGTGGGAAGCCTAGCTGTAAACGTGCAGCCAGCGGCCATGGCCCCTGCAAACTGACTTCCCAGGTAGCACTTCCCAGCACAATGTGACTGTCAGCTTGAAGGCGGCCGAGCAGCCTGTCTTCATTGGAGGGAGGAAAGGCAGCCCCAAAGACTAGGTTTTTAGGCCTCGCTCGCACAGCAGGTGTTGGGCTCTGCAGATGCCAGTACAAGAGGCCTGCAAACAGGTCCTCACTTCCCGAGCCAAGAACGGCCTAGTTTTGCGATCTCTCTCCTGCCGAGCTAACGTGAGGGAAGAGCTGTGTGGAGGGAACCTTGATGTTCTGGGCAGTGTGGGAGCCCTAGGCATACACGTGCACCCAGCGGCCATTGCCCCTGCAAACTGACTTCCCAGGTAGCACTTCCCAGCACAATGTGACTTTCAGCTTGAAGGCGGCAAAGCAGGAGGTGTTCCTTGGAGGGAGGAAAGGCAGACCCACAGACTGTTTTTAGGACTCCCTCGCACAGCAAGTGTTGGGCTCTGCAGACGCCCGAACAAGAGGACTGAAACAGGTCCTCACTTCCCGAGCCAAGAAAGGCCTAGTTTCGTGAGCTCTTTACTGCAGAGCTAACGTGAGGGAAGAGCTGTGTGGAGGGAACCTTGATGTTCTCGGCAGTGTGGGAGCACTAAGCATACACATGCACCCTGCGGCCATTGCCCCTGAAAACAGTCTTCCCAAATAGCACTTCCAAGCGCGATGTGACTTTCAGCCACAAGGCGGCCTGGTAGGCTCTCTTCCTTGGAGGGAGGAAAGGCAGCCCCAGAGAGAGCGTTTTCATGCCTCCGGCGCGCAGGCAACGTGGGGCTCTTGAGAGGCCCGACCCATAGTGCTGCCAGCAGGTCATCATTTCCCGAGTCAAGAAAGGCCTAGTCTCGCGAGCTCTCTCCTGCTGAGCGAGCGTGACGGAAGGGCTGTGAGGAGGGAGCCTTGATGTTCCCGGGCAATGTGGGAGGCCTAGCTGTAAACGTGCAGCCAGCAGCAATGGCCCCTTAAAACTGACTTCGCAAATAGCACTTCCCAGCCCAAGGTGACTGTCAGCTTGAAGGCGGCCAAGCAGGCGGTCTTCCTTGGAGGGAGGAAAGGCAGGCCCAGAGATTGGGTTTTTAGGCCTCGCTCGCACAGCAAGTGTGGGGCTCTGCAGACGCCCGTAAAAGAGGACTGCAAACAGGTCCTCACTTCCCGAGCCAAGAAAGGCCTACTTTTGCGAGCTCTCTCCTGCAGAGCTTACATGACGGAAGAGCTGTGGGGAGGGAGGCTTGATGTTCCCGGGCAGTGTGGGAAGCCTAGCTGTAAACGTGCAGCCAGCGGCGATGGCCCCTGCAAACTGACTTCCCAGGTAGCACTTCCCAGCACAATGTGACTGTCAGCTTGAAGGCGGCCGAGCAGGCTGTCTTCCTTGGAGGGAGAAAAGGCAGCCCCAAAGACTGGGTTTTTAGGCCTCTCTCGCACAGCAAGTGTGGGGCTCTGCAGACGCCAGTACAAGAAGCCTGCAAACAGGTCCTCACTTCCCCAGCCAAGAAAGGCCCACTTTCGCGAGCTCTCTCCTGCTGAGCAAACGTGACAGAAGGGCTGTGTGGAGGGAACCTTGATGTTCTGGGCAGTGTGGGAGCCCTAGGCATACACGTGCACCCAGCGGCCATTGCCCGTGAAAACTGACTTCCCAACTAGCACTTCCCAGCCCGATGTGACTTTCAGGCAGAAGGCGGCCGGGTAGGCTCTCTTCCTTGGAGGGAGGAAAGGCAGCCCCTGAGAGAGCGTTTTCATGCCCCCCGCATGCAGGCATCGTGGGGCTCTTGAGAGGCCCGACCCATAGTGCTGAGAGCAGGTCCTCATTTCCGAGTCAAGAAAGGCATAGTCTCGCGAGCTCTCTCCTGCTGAGCAAACGTGACGGAAGGGCTGTGTGGAGGGAACCTTGATGTTCTGGGCAGTGTGGGAGCCCTAGGCATACACGTGCACCCAGCGGCCATTGCCCCTGAAAACTGACTTCCCTACTAGCATTTCTCAGGCCAATGTGACTGTCAGCTTGAAGGCGGCCAAGCAGGCTGCCTTCCTTGGAGGGAGGAAAGGCAGCCCCAGAGAGAACGTTTTCATGCCTCCCGCGCGCTGGCAACATGGGGCTCTTGAGTTGCCCGACCCATAGGGATTCCAGCAGGGCCTCACTTCCCGAGCCAAGAAAGGCCTAGTCTCGCGAGCTCTCTCCTGCAGAACAAACTTGTTGGAAGAGCTGTGTCGAGGGAGCCTTGGTGTTCCCGGGAAGTGTGGGAGGCCTAGCTGTAAACATGCAGCCGGGGCCATGGCCCCTGCAAACTGACTTCCCAGGAAGCACTTCCCACCACAATGTGACTGTCAGCTTGAAGGCGGCCGAGCAGGTTGTCTTCCTTGGAGGGAGGAAAGGCAGCCCCAGAGACTGTGTTTTTATGCCTCATTCGCACAGCAAGTGTGGGGCTCTGCCGACGCCAGTACAAGAGGCCTACAAACAGGTCCTCACTTTCCAAACCAAGAAAGGCCTAGTTTCCCGATCTCTCTCCTGGAGAGCTAACGTGACGGAAGAGCTGTGTGGAGGGAACCTTGATGTTCTGGGCAGTGTGGGAGCCCTAGGCATACACGTGCACCCAGCGTCCATTGGCCCTGAAAAATGACTTCCCAAATAGCACTTCTCAGACCAATGTGACTGTCAGCTTGAAGGCGGCCGAGCAGGATGTCTTCCTTGGAGGGTGGAATGGCAGCCCCAGAGAGAGTGTTTTCATGCCTTCAGCGCGCAGGTAACGTGGGGCTCTTGAGAGGCACGACCCGTAGGGCTGCGAGCAGGGCCTCACTTCCCGAGTCAAGAAAGGCCTAGTCTCGCGAGTTCTCTCCTGCAGAGCAAACTTGACGGAAGAGCTGTGTGGAGGGAGCCTTGATGTTCCCGGGCAGTGTGGGAGGCCTAGCTGTAAACGTGCTGCCAGCGACCATGGTCCCTGAAAACTGACTTCCCAACTAACACTTCCCAGCCCAAGGTGACTGTCAGCTTGAAGGCGGCCGAGCAGACGGTCTTCCTTGGACGGAGAAAAGGCAGCCCCAGAGACTGGGTTTTTAGGCCTCGTTCGCACAGCAAGGGTGGGGCGCTGCAGACGCCAGTACAAGAGGCCTGCACACAGGTCCTCACTTCCCGAGCCAAGAAAGGCCTAGTTTCGCGATCTCTCTCCTGCAGAGCTAACGTGAGGGAAGAGCTGTGTGGAGGGAACCTTGATGTTCTGGGCAGTGTGGGAGCCCTAGGCATACACGTGCACCCAGCGGCCATTGCACCTGCAAACTGACTTCCCAGGTAGCACTTCCCAGCACAATGTGACTTTAAGCTTGAAGGCGGCAAAGCAGGCGGTGTTCCTTGGAGGGAGGAAAGGCAGACCCACAGACTGTGTTTTTAGGCCTCCCTCGCACAGCAAGTGTTGGGCTCTGCAGACGCCCGTACAAGAGGACTGCAACCAGGTCCTCACTTCTCGAGCCAAGAAAGGCCTACTTTCGTGAGCTCTTTACTGCAGAGCTAACGTGAGGGAAGAGCTGTGTGGAGGGAACCTTGATGTTCTGGGCAGTGTGGGAGCCCCAGGCATACACGTGCACCCAGCGGCCATTGCCCGTGAAAACTGACTTCCCAACTAGCAATTCCCAGCCCGATGTGACTTTCAGCCAGAAGGAGGACGGGTAGGCTCTCTTCCTTGGAAGGAGTAATGGCATCCCCAGAGAGAGTGTTTTCATGCCTTCAGCGTGCAGGCAACGTGGTGCTCTTGAGAGGCCCGACCCATAGGGCTGCGAGCAGGGCCTCACTTCCCGAGCCAAGAAAGGCCTAGTTTCGCGATCTCTCTCCTGCAGAGCTAACGTGAGGGAAGAGCTGTGTGGAGGGAACCTTGATGTTCTGGGCAGTGTGGGAGCCCTAGGCATACACGTGCACCCAGCGGCCATTGCCCCTGCAAACTGACTTCCCAGGTAGCACTTCCCAGCACAATGTGACTTTCAGCTTGAAGGCGGCAAAGCAGGCGGTGTTCCTTGGAGGGAGCAAAGGCAGAACCAGAGACTGTGTTTTTAGGCCTCCCTCGCACAGCAAGTGTTGGGCTCTGCAGACGCCCGTAAAAGAGGACTGCAAACAGGTCCTCACTTCCCGAGCCAGGAAAGGCCTACTTTTGCGAGCTCTCTCCTGCAGAGCTTACGTGACGGAAGAGCTGTGGGGAGGGAGGCTTGATGTTCTCGGGCTGTGTGGGAAGCCTAGCTGTAAACGTGCTGCCAGCGACCATGGTCCCTGAAAACGGACTTCCCAACTAACACTTCCCAGCCCAAGGTGACTGTCAGCTTGAAGGCGGCCGAGCAGACGGTCTTCCTTGGACGGAGAAAATGCAGACCCAGAGACTGGGTTTTTAGGCCTCGTTCGCACAGCAAGAGTGGGGCTCTGCAGACGCCAGTACAAGAGGACTGCAAACATGTCCTCACTTCCCCAGCCAAGAAAGGCCCACTTTCGCGAGCTCTCTCCTGCTGAGCAAACGTGACAGAAGGGCTGTGTGGAGGGAACCTTGATGTTCTGGGCAGTGTGGGAGCCCTAGGCATACACGTGCACCCAGCGGCCATTGCCCGTGAAAACTGACTTCCCAACTAGCACTTCCCAGCCCGATGTGACTTTCAGCCAGAAGGCGGCCGGGTAGGCTCTCTTCCTTGGAGGGAGGAAAGGCAGCCCCTGAGAGAGCGTTTTCATGCCCCCCTCATGCAGGCATCGTGGGGCTCTTGAGAGGCCCGACCCATAGTGCTGAGAGCAGGTCCTCATTTCTGAGTCAAGAAAGGCATAGTCTCGCGAGCTCTCTCCTGCTGAGCAAACGTGACGGAAGGGCTGTGTGGAGGGAACCTTGATGTTCTGGGCAGTGTGGGAGCCCTAGGCATACACGTGCACCCAGCGGCCATTGCCCCTGAAAACTGACTTCCCTACTAGCATTTCTGAGGCCAATGTGACTGTCAGCTAGAAGGCGGCCAAGCAGGCTGTCTTCCTTGAAGGGAGGAAAGGCAGCCCCAGAGAGAACGTTTTCATGCCTCCTGCGCGCTGGCAACGTGGGGCTCTTGAGTTGCCCGACCCATAGGGATTCCAGCAGGGCCTCACTTCCCGAGCCAAGAAAGGCCTAGTCTCGCGAGCTCTCTCCTGCAGAACAAACTTGTTGGAAGAGCTGTGTGGAGGGAGCCTTGGTGTTCCCGGGAAGTGTGGGAGGCCTAGCTGTAAACATGCAGCCGGGGCCATGGCCCCTGCAAACTGACTTTCCAGGTAGCACTTCCCAGCCCAATGTGACTGTCAGCTTGAAGGCGGCCGAGCAGGCTGTCTTCCTTGGAGGGAGGAAAGGCAGCCCCAGAGACTGTGTTTTTATGCCTCCCTCGCACAGCAAGTGTGGGGTTCTACCGACGCCAGTACAAGAGGCCTGCAAACAGGTCCTCACTTCCCGAGCCAGGAAAGGCCTAGTTACGTGAGCTCTCTCCTGCCGAGCTAAGGTGACGTAAGATCTGTGTGGAGGGAACCTTGATGTTCTCGGCAGTGTGGGAGCACTAAGCATACACGTGCACCCTGCGGCCATTGCCCCTGAAAACAGTCTTCCCAAATAGCACTTCCAAGCGCGATGTGACTTTCAGCCACAAGGCGGCCTGGTAAGCTCTCTTCCTTGGAGGGAGGAAAGGCAGCCCCAGAGAGAGCGTTTTCATGCCTCCGGCGCGCAGGCAACGTGGGGCTCTTGAGAGGCCCGACCCATAGTGCTGCCAGCAGGTCATCATTTCCCGAGTCAAGAAAGGCCTAGTCTCGGGAGCTCTCTCCTGCTGAGCAAGCATGACGGAAGGGCTGTGAGGAGGGAGCCTTGATGTTCTGGGCAGTGTGGGAGTCGTAGGCATACACGTGCACCCAGCGGCCATTGGCCCTGTAAACTGACTTCCGAACTAGCACTTCTCAGATCAATGTGACTGTCAGCTTGAAAGCGGCCGAGCAGGCTGTCTTACTTGGAGGGAGGAAAGGCGGCCCCAGATACTGTGTTTGTATGCCTCCCTCGCACAGCAAGTGTGGGGCTCGGCAGACGCGAGTACAAGAGGCCTGCAAACAGGTCCTCACTTCCCGAGCCAGGAAAGGCCTACTTTCGCGAGCTCTCTCCTGCTGAGCAAACGTGACAGAAGGGCTGTGTGGAGGGAACCTTGATGTTCTGGGCAGTGTGGGAGTCCTAGGCATACACGTGCACCCTTCGGCCATTGGCCCTGTAAACTGACTTCCGAACTAGCACTTCTCAGATCAATGTGACTGTCAGCTTGAAAGCGGCCGAGCAGGCTGTCTTACTTGGAGGGAGGAAAGGCAGCCCCAGATACTGTGTTTGTATGCCTCCCTCGCACAGCAAGTGTGGGGCTCGGCAGACGCGAGTACAAGAGGCCTGCAAACAGGTCCTCACTTCCCGAGCCAGGAAAGGCCTACTTTCGCGAGCTCTCTCCTGCTGAGCAAACGTGACGGAAGGGCTGTGTGGAGGGAGCCTTGATGTTCCCGGGCAGTGTGGGAAGCCTAGCTGTACACGTGCAGCCAGCGGCGATGGCCCCTGCAAACTGACTTCCCAGGTAGCACTTCCCAGCACAATGTGACTGTCAGCTTGAAGGCGGCCGAGCAGGCTGTCTTCCTTGGAGGGAGAAAAGGCAGCCCCAGAGACTGGGTTTTTAGGCCTCGTTCGCACAGCAAGTGTGGGGCGCTGCAGACGCCAGTACAAGAGGCCTGCAAAACAGGTCCTCACTTCCCGAGCCAGGAAAGGCCTAGTCTCGAGAGCTCTCTCCTGCAGAGCTAACGTGACGGAAGAGCTGTTTGGGGGGAGCCTTGATGTTCCCGGGCAGTGTGGGAAGCCTAGCTGTAAACGTGCAGCCAGCGGCCATGGCCCCTGCAAACTTTCTTCCCAGGTAGCACTTCCCAGCACAATGTGACTGTCAGCTTAAAGGCGGCCGAGCAGCCTGTCTTCCTTGCAAGGAGGAAAGGCAGCCCCAAAGACTAGGTTTTTAGGCCTCGCTCGCACAGCAGGTGTTGGGCTCTGCAGATGCCAGTACAAGAGGCCTGCAAACAGGTCCTCACTTCCCGAGCCAAGAACGGCCTAGTTTCGCGATCTCTCTCCTGCCGAGCTAACGTGAGGGAAGAGCTGTGTGGAGGGAACCTTGATGTTCTGGGCAGTGTGGGAGCCCTAGGCATACACGTGCACCCAGCGGCCATTGCCCCTGCAAACTGACTTCCCAGGTAGCACTTCCCAGCCCGATGTGACTTTCAGCCAGAAGGCGGCCGGGTAGGCTCTCTTCCTTGGAGGGAGGAAAGGCAGCCCCTGAGAGAGCGTTTTCATGCCCCCCGCATGCAGGCATCGTGGGGCTCTTGAGAGGCCCGACCCATAGTGCTGAGAGCAGGTCCTCATTTCCGAGTCAAGAAAGGCATAGTCTCGCGAGCTCTCTCCTGCTGAGCAAACGTGACGGAAGGGCTGTGTGGAGGGAACCTTGATGTTCTGGGCAGTGTGGGAGCCCTAGGCATACACGTGCACCCAGCGGCCATTGCCCCTGAAAACTGACTTCCCTACTAGCATTTCTCAGGCCAATGTGACTGTCAGCTTGAAGGCGGCCAAGCAGGCTGCCTTCCTTGGAGGGAGGAAAGGCAGCCCCAGATATTGTGTTTGTATGCCTCCCTCGCACAGCAAGTGTGGGGCTCGGCAGACGCGAGTACAAGAGGCCTGCAAACAGGTCCTCACTTCCCGAGCCAGGAAAGGCCTACTTTCGTGAGCTCTCTCCTGCTGAGCAAACGTGACGGAAGGGCTGTGTGGAGGGAGCCTTGATGTTCCCGGGCAGTGTGGGAAGCCTAGCTGTAAACGTGCAGCCAGCGGCGATGGCCCCTGAAAACTGACTTCCCAGGTAGCAATTCCCAGCCCAAGGTGACAGTCAGATTGAAGGCGGCCGTGCAGGCTGTCATCCTTGGAGGGAGGAAAGGAAGCCCCAGAGATTGGGTTTTTACGCCTCGCTCGCACAGCAAGTGTGGGGCTCTGCAGACGCCCGTAAAAGAGGACTGCAAACAGGTCCTCACTTCCCGAGCCAAGAAAGGCCTACTTTTGCGAGCTCTCTCCTGAAGAGCTTACGTGACGGAAGAGCTGTGGGGAGGGAGGCTTGATGTTCCCGGGCAGTGTGGGAAGCCTAGCTGTAAACGTGCAGCCAGCGGCGATGGCCCCTGCAAACTGACTTCCCAGGTAGCACTTCCCAGCACAATGTGACTGTCAGCTTGAAGGCGGCCGAGCAGGCTGTCTTCCTTGGAGGGAAAAAAGGCAGCCCCAAAGACTGGGTTTTTAGGCCTCTCTCGCACAGCAAGTGTGGGGCTCTGCAGACGCCAGTACAAGAAGCCTGCAAACATGTCCTCACTTCCCCAGCCAAGAAAGGCCCACTTTCGCGAGCTCTCTCCTGCTGAGCAAACGTGACAGAAGGGCTGTGTGGAGGGAACCTTGATGTTCTGGGCAGTGTGGGAGCCCTAGGCATACACGTGCACCCAGCGGCCATTGCCCGTGAAAACTGACTTCCCAACTAGCACTTCCCAGCCCGATGTGACTTTCAGCCAGAAGGCGGCCGGGTAGGCTCTCTTCCCTGGAGGGAGGAAAGGCAGCCCCTGAGAGAGCGTTTTCATGCCCCCCGCATGCAGGCATCGTGGGGCTCTTGAGAGGCCCAACCCGTAGTGCTGAGAGCAGGTCCTCATTTCCGAGTCAAGAAAGGCATAGTCTCGCGAGCTCTCTCCTGCTGAGCAAACGTGACGGAAGGGCTGTGTGGAGGGAACCTTGATGTTCTAGGCAGTGTGGGAGCCCTAGGCATACACGTGCACCCAGCGGCCATTGCCCCTGAAAACTGACTTCCCTACTAGCATTTCTCAGGCCAATGTGACTGTCAGCTTGAAGGCGGCCAAGCAGGCTGGCTTCCTTGGAGGGAGGAAAGGCAGCCCCAGAGAGAACGTTTTCATCCCTCCCGCGCGCTGGCAACGTGGGGCTCTTGAGTTGCCCGACCCATAGGGATTCCAGCAGGGCCTCACTTCCCGAGCCAAGAAAGGCCTAGTCTCGCGAGCTCTCTCCTGCAGAACAAACTTGTTGGAAGAGCTGTGTCGAGGGAGCCTTGGTGTTCCCGGGAAGTGTGGGAGGCCTAGCTGTAAACATGCAGCCGGGGCCATGGCCCCTGCAAACTGACTTCCCAGGTAGCACTTCCCAGCCCAATGTGACTGTCAGCTTGAAGGCGGCCGAGCAGGTTGTCTTACTTGGAGGGAGGAAAGGCAGCCCCAGAGACTGTGTTTTTATGCCTCCCTCGCACAGCAAGTGTGGGGCTCTGCCGACGCCAGTACAAGAGGCCTACAAACAGGTCCTCACTTTCCAAACCAAGAAAGGCCTAGTTTCCCGATCTCTCTCCTGGAGAGCTAACGTGACGGAAGAGCTGTGTGGAGGGAACCTTGATGTTCTGGGCAGTGTGGGAGCCCTAGGCATACACGTGCACCCAGCGTCCATTGGCCCTGAAAAATGACTTCCCAAATAGCACTTCTCAGACCAATGTGACTGTCAGCTTGAAGGCGGCCGAGCAGGATGTCTTCCTTGGAGGGTGGAATGGCAGCCCCAGAGAGAGTGTTTTCATGCCTTCAGCGCGCAGGTAACGTGGGGCTCTTGAGAGGCACGACCAGTAGGGCTGCGGGCAGGGCCTCACTTCCTGAGTCAAGAAAGGCCTAGTCTCGCGAGTTCTCTCCTGCAGAGCAAACGTGACGGAAGAGCTGTGTGGAGGGAGCCTTGATGTTCCCGGGCAGTGTGGGAGGCCTAGCTGTAAACGTGCTGCCAGCGACCATGGTCCCTGAAAACTGACTTCCCAACTAACACTTCCCAGCCCAAGGTGACTGCCAGCTTGAAGGCGGCCGAGCAGACGGTCTACCTTGGACGGAGAAAAGGCAGCCCCAGAGACTGGGTTTTTAGGCCTCGTTCGCACAGCAAGTGTGGGGCGCTGCAGACGCCAGTACAAGAGCCCTGCAAACAGGTCCTCACTTCCCGAGCCAAGAAAGGCCTAGTTTCGCGATCTCTCTCCTGCAGAGCTAACGTGAGGGAAGAGCTGTGTGGAGGGAACCTTGATGTTCTGGGCAGTGTGGGAGCCCTAGGCATACACGTGCACCCAGCGGCCATTGCCCCTGCAAACTGACTTCCCAGGTAGCACTTCCCAGCACAATGTGACTTTCAGCTTGACGGCGGCAAAGCAGGCGGTGTTCCTTGGAGGGAGGAAAGGCAGACCCACAGACTGCGTTTTTAGGCCTCACTCGCACAGCAAGTGTTGGGCTCTTCAGACGCCCGTACAAGAGGACTGCAACCAGGTCCTCACTTCCCGAGCCAAGAAAGGCCTACTTTCGTGAGCTCTTTACTGCAGAGCTAACGTGAGGGAAGAGCTGTGTGGAGGGAACCTTGATGTTTTGGGCAGTGTGGGAGCCCCAGGCATACACGTGCACCCAGCGGCCATTGCCCGTGAAAACTGACTTCCCAACTAGCAATTCCCAGCCCGATGTGACTTTCAGCCAGAAGGAGGACGGGTAGGCTCTCTTCCTTGGAGGGAGTAATGGCATCCCCAGAGAGAGTGTTTTCATGCCTTCAGCGTGCAGGCAACGTGGTGCTCTTGAGAGGCCCCACCCATACGGCTGCGAGCAGCGCCTCACTTCCCGAGTCAAGAAAGGCCTAGTCTCGGGAGCTCCCTCCTGCAGAGCACACGTGACGGAAGAGCTGTGTGGAGGGAGCCTTGATGTTCCCGGGCAGTGTGGGAGGCCTAGCTGTAAACGTGCTGCCAGCGACCATGGTCCCTGAAAACGGACTTCCCAACTAACACTTCCCAGCCCAAGGTGACTGTCAGCTTGAAGTCGGCCGAGCAGACGGTCTTCCTTGGACGGAGAAAATGCAGCCCCAGAGACTGGGTTTTTAGGCCTCGTTCGCACAGCAAGTGTGGGGCGCTGCAGACGCCAGTACAAGAGGACTGCAAACAGGTCCTCACTTCCCGAGCCAAGAAAGGCCTACTTTTGCGAGCTCTCTCCTTCTGAGCAAACGTGACAGAAGGGCTGTTTGGAGGGAACCTTGATGTTCTGGGCAGTGTGGGAGCCCCAGGCATACACGTGCACCCAGCGGCCATTGCCCCTGAAAACTGACTTCGCTACTAGCATTTCTCAGGCCAATGTGACTGTCAGCTTGAAGGCGGCCAAGCAGCCTGTCTTCCTTGGAGGGAGGAAAGGCAGCCCCAAAGACTAGGTTTTTAAGCCTCGCTCGCACAGCCAGTGTGGGGCTCTGCAGACGCCCATACAAGAGGCCTGCAAACAGGTCCTCACTTCCCGAGTCAAGAAAGGCCTACTTTCGCGAGCTCTCTCCTGCTGAGCAAACGTGACAGAAGGGCTGTGTGGAGGGAACCTTGATGTTCTGGGCAGTGTGGGAGTCCTAGGCATACACGTGCACCCTTCGGCCATTGGCCCTGTAAACTGACTTCCGAACTAGCACTTCTCAGATCAATGTGACTGTCAGCTTGAAAGCGGCCGAGCAGGCTGTCTTACTTGGAGGGAGGAAAGGCAGCCCCAGATACTGTGTTTGTATGCCTCCCTCGCACAGCAAGTGTGGGGCTCGGCAGACGCGAGTACAAGAGGCCTGCAAACAGGTCCTCACTTCCCGAGCCAGGAAAGGCCTACTTTCGCGAGCTCTCTCCTGCTGAGCAAACGTGACGGAAGGGCTGTGTGGAGGGAGCCTTGATGTTCCCGGGCAGTGTGGGAAGCCTAGCTGTACACGTGCAGCCAGCGGCGATGGCCCCTGCAAACTGACTTCCCAGGTAGCACTTCCCAGCACAATGTGACTGTCAGCTTAAAGGCGGCCGAGCAGCCTGTCTTCCTTGCAAGGAGGAAAGGCAGCCCCAAAGACTAGGTTTTTAGGCCTCGCTCGCACAGCAGGTGTTGGGCTCTGCAGATGCCAGTACAAGAGGCCTGCAAACAGGTCCTCACTTCCCGAGCCAAGAACGGCCTAGTTTCGCGATCTCTCTCCTGCCGAGCTAACGTGAGGGAAGAGCTGTGTGGAGGGAACCTTGATGTTCTGGGCAGTGTGGGAGCCCTAGGCATACACGTGCACCCAGCGGCCATTGCCCCTGCAAACTGACTTCCCAGGTAGCACTTCCCAGCCCGATGTGACTTTCAGCCAGAAGGCGGCCGGGTAGGCTCTCTTCCTTGGAGGGAGGAAAGGCAGCCCCTGAGAGAGCGTTTTCATGCCCCCCGCATGCAGGCATCGTGGGGCTCTTGAGAGGCCCGACCCATAGTGCTGAGAGCAGGTCCTCATTTCCGAGTCAAGAAAGGCATAGTCTCGCGAGCTCTCTCCTGCTGAGCAAACGTGACGGAAGGGCTGTGTGGAGGGAACCTTGATGTTCTGGGCAGTGTGGGAGCCCTAGGCATACACGTGCACCCAGCGGCCATTGCCCCTGAAAACTGACTTCCCTACTAGCATTTCTCAGGCCAATGTGACTGTCAGCTTGAAGGCGGCCAAGCAGGCTGCCTTCCTTGGAGGGAGGAAAGGCAGCCCCAGATATTGTGTTTGTATGCCTCCCTCGCACAGCAAGTGTGGGGCTCGGCAGACGCGAGTACAAGAGGCCTGCAAACAGGTCCTCACTTCCCGAGCCAGGAAAGGCCTACTTTCGTGAGCTCTCTCCTGCTGAGCAAACGTGACGGAAGGGCTGTGTGGAGGGAGCCTTGATGTTCCCGGGCAGTGTGGGAAGCCTAGCTGTAAACGTGCAGCCAGCGGCGATGGCCCCTGAAAACTGACTTCCCAGGTAGCAATTCCCAGCCCAAGGTGACAGTCAGATTGAAGGCGGCCGAGCAGGCTGTCATCCTTGGAGGGAGGAAAGGAAGCCCCAGAGATTGGGTTTTTACGCCTCGCTCGCACAGCAAGTGTGGGGCTCTGCAGACGCCCGTAAAAGAGGACTGCAAACAGGTCCTCACTTCCCGAGCCAAGAAAGGCCTACTTTTGCGAGCTCTCTCCTGAAGAGCTTACGTGACGGAAGAGCTGTGGGGAGGGAGGCTTGATGTTCCCGGGCAGTGTGGGAAGCCTAGCTGTAAACGTGCAGCCAGCGGCGATGGCCCCTGCAAACTGACTTCCCAGGTAGCACTTCCCAGCACAATGTGACTGTCAGCTTGAAGGCGGCCGAGCAGGCCGTCTTCCTTGGAGGGAAAAAAGGCAGCCCCAAAGACTGGGTTTTTAGGCCTCTCTCGCACAGCAAGTGTGGGGCTCTGCAGACGCCAGTACAAGAAGCCTGCAAACATGTCCTCACTTCCCCAGCCAAGAAAGGCCCACTTTCGCGAGCTCTCTCCTGCTGAGCAAACGTGACAGAAGGGCTGTGTGGAGGGAACCTTGATGTTCTGGGCAGTGTGGGAGCCCTAGGCATACACGTGCACCCAGCGGCCATTGCCCGTGAAAACTGACTTCCCAACTAGCACTTCCCAGCCCGATGTGACTTTCAGCCAGAAGGCGGCCGGGTAGGCTCTCTTCCCTGGAGGGAGGAAAGGCAGCCCCTGAGAGAGCGTTTTCATGCCCCCCGCATGCAGGCATCGTGGGGCTCTTGAGAGGCCCAACCCGTAGTGCTGAGAGCAGGTCCTCATTTCCGAGTCAAGAAAGGCATAGTCTCGCGAGCTCTCTCCTGCTGAGCAAACGTGACGGAAGGGCTGTGTGGAGGGAACCTTGATGTTCTGGGCAGTGTGGGAGCCCTAGGCATACACGTGCACCCAGCGGCCATTGCCCCTGAAAACTGACTTCCCTACTAGCATTTCTCAGGCCAATGTGACTGTCAGCTTGAAGGCGGCCAAGCAGGCTGCCTTCCTTGGAGGGAGGAAAGGCAGCCCCAGAGAGAACGTTTTCATCCCTCCCGCGCGCTGGCAACGTGGGGCTCTTGAGTTGCCCGACCCATAGGGATTCCAGCAGGGCCTCACTTCCCGAGCCAAGAAAGGCCTAGTCTCGCGAGCTCTCTCCTGCAGAACAAACTTGTTGGAAGAGCTGTGTCGAGGGAGCCTTGGTGTTCCCGGGAAGTGTGGGAGGCCTAGCTGTAAACATGCAGCCGGGGCCATGGCCCCTGCAAACTGACTTCCCAGGTAGCACTTCCCAGCCCAATGTGACTGTCAGCTTGAAGGCGGCCGAGCAGGTTGTCTTCCTTGGAGGGAGGAAAGGCAGCCCCAGAGACTGTGTTTTTATGCCTCCCTCGCACAGCAAGTGTGGGGCTCTGCCGACGCCAGTACAAGAGGCGTACAAACAGGTCCTCACTTTCCAAACCAAGAAAGGCCTAGTTTCCCGATCTCTCTCCTGGAGAGCTAACGTGACGGAAGAGCTGTGTGGAGGGAACCTTGATGTTCTGGGCAGTGTGGGAGCCCTAGGCATACACGTGCACCCAGCGTCCATTGGCCCTGAAAAATGACTTCCCAAATAGCACTTCTCAGACCAATGTGACTGTCAGCTTGAAGGCGGCCGAGCAGGATGTCTTCCTTGGAGGGTGGAATGGCAGCCCCAGAGAGAGTGTTTTCATGCCTTCAGCGCGCAGGTAACGTGGGGCTCTTGAGAGGCACGACCAGTAGGGCTGCGAGCAGGGCCTCACTTCCTGAGTCAAGAAAGGCCTAGTCTCGCGAGTTCTCTCCTGCAGAGCAAACGTGACGGAAGAGCTGTGTGGAGGGAGCCTTGATGTTCCCGGGCAGTGTGGGAGGCCTAGCTGTAAACGTGCTGCCAGCGACCATGGTCCCTGAAAACTGACTTCCCAACTAACACTTCCCAGCCCAAGGTGACTGCCAGCTTGAAGGCGGCCGAGCAGACGGTCTACCTTGGACGGAGAAAAGGCAGCCCCAGAGACTGGGTTTTTAGGCCTCGTTCGCACAGCAAGTGTGGGGCGCTGCAGACGCCAGTACAAGAGGCCTGCAAACAGGTCCTCACTTCCCGAGCCAAGAAAGGCCTAGTTTCGCGATCTCTCTCCTGCAGAGCTAACGTGAGGGAAGAGCTGTGTGGAGGGAACCTTGATGTTCTGGGCAGTGTGGGAGCCCTAGGCATACACGTGCACCCAGCGGCCATTGCCCCTGCAAACTGACTTCCCAGGTAGCACTTCCCAGCACAATGTGACTTTCAGCTTGACGGCGGCAAAGCAGGCGGTGTTCCTTGGAGGGAGGAAAGGCAGACCCACAGACTGCGTTTTTAGGCCTCCCTCGCACAGCAAGTGTTGGGCTCTGCAGACGCCCGTACAAGAGGACTGCAACCAGGTCCTCACTTCCCGAGCCAAGAAAGGCCTAGTTTCGTGAGCTCTTTACTGCAGAGCTAACGTGAGGGAAGAGCTGTGTGGAGGGAACCTTGATGTTCTGGGCAGTGTGGGAGTCCTAGGCATACACGTGCACCCTTCGGCCATTGGCCCTGTAAACTGACTTCCGAACTAGCACTTCTCAGATCAATGTGACTGTCAGCTTGAAAGCGGCCGAGCAGGCTGTCTTACTTGGAGGGAGGAAAGGCAGCCCCAGATACTGTGTTTGTATGCCTCCCTCGCACAGCAAGTGTGGGGCTCGGCAGACGCGAGTACAAGAGGCCTGCAAACAGGTCCTCACTTCCTGAGCCAGGAAAGGCCTACTTTCGCGAGCTCTCTCCTGCTGAGCAAACGTGACGGAAGGGCTGTGTGGAGGGAGCCTTGATGTTCCCGGGCAGTGTGGGAAGCCTAGCTGTACACGTGCAGCCAGCGGCGATGGCCCCTGCAAACTGACTTCCCAGGTAGCACTTCCCAGCACAATGTGACTGTCAGCTTGAAGGCGGCCGAGCAGGCTGTCTTCCTTGGAGGGAGAAAAGGCAGCCCCAGAGACTGGGTTTTTAGGCCTCGTTCGCACAGCAAGTGTGGGGCGCTGCAGACGCCAGTACAAGAGGCCTGCAAAACAGGTCCTCACTTCCCGAGCCAGGAAAGGCCTAGTCTCGAGAGCTCTCTCCTGCAGAGCTAACGTGACGGAAGAGCTGTTTGGGGGGAGCCTTGATGTTCCCGGGCAGTGTGGGAAGCCTAGCTGTAAACGTGCAGCCAGCGGCCATGGCCCCTGCAAACTTTCTTCCCAGGTAGCACTTCCCAGCACAATGTGACTGTCAGCTTAAAGGCGGCCGAGCAGCCTGTCTTCCTTGCAAGGAGGAAAGGCAGCCCCAAAGACTAGGTTTTTAGGCCTCGCTCGCACAGCAGGTGTTGGGCTCTGCAGATGCCAGTACAAGAGGCCTGCAAACAGGTCCTCACTTCCCGAGCCAAGAACGGCCTAGTTTCGCGATCTCTCTCCTGCCGAGCTAACGTGAGGGAAGAGCTGTGTGGAGGGAACCTTGATGTTCTGGGCAGTGTGGGAGCCCTAGGCATACACGTGCACCCAGCAGCCATTGCCCCTGCAAACTGACTTCCCAGGTAGCACTTCCCAGCCCGATGTGACTTTCAGCCAGAAGGCGGCCGGGTAGGCTCTCTTCCTTGGAGGGAGGAAAGGCAGCCCCTGAGAGAGCGTTTTCATGCCCCCCGCATGCAGGCATCGTGGGGCTCTTGAGAGGCCCGACCCATAGTGCTGAGAGCAGGTCCTCATTTCCGAGTCAAGAAAGGCATAGTCTCGCGAGCTCTCTCCTGCTGAGCAAACGTGACGGAAGGGCTGTGTGGAGGGAACCTTGATGTTCTGGGCAGTGTGGGAGCCCTAGGCATACACGTGCACCCAGCGGCCATTGCCCCTGAAAACTGACTTCCCTACTAGCATTTCTCAGGCCAATGTGACTGTCAGCTTGAAGGCGGCCAAGCAGGCTGCCTTCCTTGCAGGGAGGAAAGGCAGCCCCAGATATTGTGTTTGTATGCCTCCCTCGCACAGCAAGTGTGGGGCTCGGCAGACGCGAGTACAAGAGGCCTGCAAACAGGTCCTCACTTCCCGAGCCAGGAAAGGCCTACTTTCGCGAGCTCTCTCCTGCTGAGTAAACGTGACGGAAGGGCTGTGTGGAGGGAGCCTTGATGTTCCCGGGCAGTGTGGGAAGCCTAGCTGTAAACGTGCAGCCAGCGGCGATGGCCCCTGAAAACTGACTTCCCAGGTAGCAATTCCCAGCCCAGGGTGACAGTCAGATTGAAGGCGGCCGAGCAGGCTGTCATCCTTGGAGGGAGGAAAGGAAGCCCCAGAGATTGGGTTTTTACGCCTCGCTCGCACAGCAAGTGTGGGGCTCTGCAGACGCCAGTACAAGAAGCCTGCAAACAGGTCCTCACTTCCCCAGCCAAGAAAGGCCCACTTTCGCGAGCTCTCTCCTGCTGAGCAAACGTGACAGAAGGGCTGTGTGGAGGGAACCTTGATGTTCTGGGCAGTGTGGGAGCCCTAGGCATACACGTGCACCCAGCGGCCATTGCCCGTGAAAACTGACTTCCCAACTAGCACTTCCCAGCCCGATGTGACTTTCAGCCAGAAGGCGGCCGGGTAGGCTCTCTTCCCTGGAGGGAGGAAAGGCAGCCCCTGAGAGAGCGTTTTCATGCCCCCCGCATGCAGGCATCGTGGGGCTCTTGAGAGGCCCAACCCGTAGTGCTGAGAGCAGGTCCTCATTTCCGAGTCAAGAAAGGCATAGTCTCGCGAGCTCTCTCCTGCTGAGCAAACGTGACGGAAGGGCTGTGTGGAGGGAACCTTGATGTTCTGGGCAGTGTGGGAGCCCTAGGCATACACGTGCACCCAGCGGCCATTGCCCCTGAAAACTGACTTCCCTACTAGCATTTCTCAGGCCAATGTGACTGTCAGCTTGAAGGCGGCCAAGCAGGCTGCCTTCCTTGGAGGGAGGAAAGGCAGCCCCAGAGAGAACGTTTTCATCCCTCCCGCGCGCTGGCAACGTGGGGCTCTTGAGTTGCCCGACCCATAGGGATTCCAGCAGGGCCTCACTTCCCGAGCCAAGAAAGGCCTAGTCTCGCGAGCTCTCTCCTGCAGAACAAACTTGTTGGAAGAGCTGTGTCGAGGGAGCCTTGGTGTTCCCGGGAAGTGTGGGAGGCCTAGCTGTAAACATGCAGCCGGGGCCATGGCCCCTGCAAACTGACTTCCCAGGTAGCACTTCCCAGCCCAATGTGACTGTCAGCTTGAAGGCGGCCGAGCAGGCTGTCTTCCTTGGAGGGAGGAAAGGCAGCCCCAGAGACTGTGTTTTTATGCCTCCCTCGCACAGCAAGTGTGGGGCTCTGCCGACGCCAGTACAAGAGGCCTACAAACAGGTCCTCACTTTCCAAACCAAGAAAGGCCTAGTTTCCCGATCTCTCTCCTGGAGAGCTAACGTGACGGAAGAGCTGTGTGGAGGGAACCTTGATGTTCTGGGCAGTGTGGGAGCCCTAGGCATACACGTGCACCCAGCGTCCATTGGCCCTGAAAAATGACTTCCCAAATAGCACTTCTCAGACCAATGTGACTGTCAGCTTGAAGGCGGCCGAGCAGGATGTCTTCCTTGGAGGGTGGAATGGCAGCCCCAGAGAGAGTGTTTTCATGCCTTCAGCGCGCAGGTAACGTGGGGCTCTTGAGAGGCACGACCAGTAGGGCTGCGAGCAGGGCCTCACTTCCTGAGTCAAGAAAGGCCTAGTCTCGCGAGTTCTCTCCTGCAGAGCAAACGTGACGGAAGAGCTGTGTGGAGGGAGCCTTGATGTTCCCGGGCAGTGTGGGAGGCCTAGCTGTAAACGTGCTGCCAGCGACCATGGTCCCTGAAAACTGACTTCCCAACTAACACTTCCCAGCCCAAGGTGACTGCCAGCTTGAAGGCGGCCGAGCAGACGGTCTACCTTGGACGGAGAAAAGGCAGCCCCAGAGACTGGGTTTTTAGGCCTCGTTCGCACAGCAAGTGTGGGGCGCTGCAGACGCCAGTACAAGAGGCCTGCAAACAGGTCCTCACTTCCCGAGCCAAGAAAGGCCTAGTTTCGCGATCTCTCTCCTGCAGAGCTAACGTGAGGGAAGAGCTGTGTGGAGGGAACCTTGATGTTCTGGGCAGTGTGGGAGCCCTAGGCATACACGTGCACCCAGCGGCCATTGCCCCTGCAAACTGACTTCCCAGGTAGCACTTCCCAGCACAATGTGACTTTCAGCTTGACGGCGGCAAAGCAGGCGGTGTTCCTTGGAGGGAGGAAAGGCAGACCCACAGACTGCGTTTTTAGGCCTCCCTCGCACAGCAAGTGTTGGGCTCTGCAGACGCCCGTACAAGAGGACTGCAACCAGGTCCTCACTTCCCGAGCCAAGAAAGGCCTAGTTTCGTGAGCTCTTTACTGCAGAGCTAACGTGAGGGAAGAGCTGTGTGGAGGGAACCTTGATGTTCTGGGCAGTTGGGAGCCCCAGGCATACACGTGCACCCAGCGGCCATTGCCCGTGAAAACTGACTTCCCAACTAGCAATTCCCAGCCCGATGTGACTTTCAGCCAGAAGGAGGACGGGTAGGCTCTCTTCCTTGGAGGGAGTAATGGCATCCCCAGAGAGAGTGTTTTCATGCCTTCAGCGTGCAGGCAACGTGGTGCTCTTGAGAGCCCCGACCCATAGGGCTGCGAGCAGCGCCTCACTTCCCGAGTCAAGAAAGGCCTAGTCTCGCGAGCTCCCTCCTGCAGAGCACACGTTACGGAAGAGCTGTGTGGAGGGAGCCTTGATGTTCCCGGGCAGTGTGGGAGGCCTAGCTGTAAACGTGCTGCCAGCGACCATGGTCCCTGAAAACGGACTTCCCAACTAACACTTCCCAGCCCAAGGTGACTGTCAGCTTGAAGGCGGCCGAGCAGACGGTCTTCCTTGGACGGAGAAAAGGCAGCCCCAGAGACTGGGTTTTTAGGCCTCGTTCGCACAGCAAGTGTGGAGCTCTGCAGACGCCAGTACAAGAGGACTGCAAACAGGTCCTCACTTCCCGAGCCAAGAAAGGCCTACTTTTGCGAGCTCTCTCCTGCTGAGCAAACGTGACAGAAGGGCTGTTTGGAGGGAACCTTGATGGTCTGGGCAGTGTGGGAGCCCTAGGCGTACACGTGCACCCAGCGGCCATTGCCCGTGAAAACTGACTTCCCAACTAGCACTTCCCAGCCCGATGCGACTTTCAGCCAGAAGGCGGCCGGGTAGGCTCTCTTCTTTGGAGGGAGGAAAGGCAGCCCCTGAGAGAGCGTTTTCATGCCCCCCTCATGCAGGCATCGTGGGACTCTTGAGAGGCCCGACCCATAGTGCTGAGAGCAGGTCCTCATTTCCGAGTCAAGAAAGGCATAGTCTCGCGAGCTCTCTCCTGCTGAGCAAACGTGACGGAAGGGCTGTGTGGAGGGAACCTTGATGTTCTGGGCAGTGTGGGAGCCCTAGGCATACACGTGCACCCAGCGGCCATTGCCCCTGAAAACTGACTTCCCTACTAGCATTTCTGAGGCCAATGTGACTGTCAGCTAGAAGGCGGCCGAGCAGACTGTCTTACTTGGAGGGAGGAAAGGCAGCCCCAGAGATTGGGTTTTTACGCCTCGCTCGCACAGCAAGTGTGGGGCTCTGCAGACGCCCGTAAAAGAGGCCTGCAAACAGGTCCTCACTTCCCGAGCCAAGAAAGGCCTACTTTTGCGAGCTCTGTCCTGCAGAGCTTACGTGACGGAAGAGCTGTGGGGAGGGAGGCTTGATGTTCCCGGGCAGTGTGGGAAGCCTAGCTGTAAACGTTCAGCCAGCGGCGATGGCCCCTGCAAACTGACTTCCCAGGTAGCACTTCCCAGCACAATGTGACTGTCAGCTTAAAGGCGGCCGAGCAGGCTGTCTTCCTTGGAGGGAGAAAAGGCAGCCCCAAAGACTGGGTTTTTAGGCCTCTCTCGCACAGCAAGTGTGGGGCTCTGCAGACGCCAGTACAAGAAGCCTGCAAACAGGTCCTCACTTCCCCAGCCAAAAAAGGCCCACTTTCGCGAGCTCTCTCCTGCTGAGCAAACGCGACAGAAGGGCTGTGTGGAGGGAACCTTGATGTTCTGGGCAGTGTGGGAGCCCTAGGCATACACGTGCACCCAGCGGCCATTGCCCGTGAAAACTGACTTCCCAACTAGCACTTCCCAGCCCGATGTGACTTTCAGCCAGAAGGCTGCCGGGTAGGCTCTCTTCCTTGGAGGGAGGAAAGGCAGCCCCTGAGAGAGCGTTTTCATGCCCCCCGCATGCAGGCATCGTGGGGCTCTTGAGAGGCCCGACCCATAGTGCTGAGAGCAGGTCCTCATTTCCGACTCAAGAAAGGCATAGTCTCGCGAGCTCTCTCCTGCTGAGCAAACGTGACGGAAGGGCTGTGTGGAGGGAACCTTGATGTTCTGGGCAGTGTGGGAGCCCTAGGCATACACGTGCACCCAGCGGCCATTGCCCCTGAAAACTGACTTCCCTACTAGCATTTCTCAGGCCAATGTGACTGTCAGCTTGAAGGCGGCCAAGCAGGCTGCCTTCCTTGGAGGGAGGAAAGGCAGCCCCAGAGAGAACGTTTTCATGCCTCCCGCGCGCTGGCAACATGGGGCTCTTGAGTTGCCCGACCCATAGGGATTCCAGCAGGGCCTCACTTCCCGAGCCAAGAAAGGCCTAGTCTCGCGAGCTCTCTCCTGCAGAACAAACTTGTTTGAAGAGCTGTGTGGAGGGAGCCTTGGTGTTCCCGGGAAGTGTGGGAGGCCTAGCTGTAAACATGCAGCCGGGGCCATGGCCCCTGCAAACTGACTTCCCAGGTAACACTTCCCAGCACAATGTGACTGTCAGCTTAAAGGCGGCCGAGCAGCCTGTCTTCCTTGCAGGGAGGAAAGGCAGCCCCAAAGACTAGGTTTTTAGGCCTCGCTCGCACAGCAGGTGTTGGGCTCTGCAGATGCCAGTACAAGAGGCCTGCAAACAGGTCCTCACTTCCCGAGCCAGGAAAGGCCTACTTTCGCGAGCTCTCTCCTGCTGAGCAAACGTGACGGAAGGGCTGTGTGGAGGGAGCCTTGATGTTCCCAGGCAGTGTGGGAAGCCTAGCTGTAAACGTGCAGCCAGCGGCGATGGCCCCTGAAAACTGACTTCCCAGGTAGCAATTCCCAGCCCAAGGTGCCTGTCAGCTTGAAGGCGGCCGAGCAGGCTGTCATCCTTGGAGGGAGGAAAGGCAGCCCCAGTGATTGGGTTTTTACGCCTCGCTCGCACAGCAAGTATGGGGCTCTGCAGACGCCCGTAAAAGAGGACTGCAAACAGGTCCTCACTTCCCGAGCCAAGAAAGGCCTACTTTTGCGAGCTCTCTCCTGCAGAGCTTACGTGACGGAAGAGCTGTGGGGAGGGAGGCTTGATGTTCCCGGGCAGTGTGGGAAGCCTAGCTGTAAACGTGCAGCCAGCGGCGATGGCCCCTGCAAACTGACTTCCCAGGTAGCACTTCCCAGCACAATGTGACTGTCAGCTTGAAGGCGGCCGAGCAGGCTGTCTTCCTTGGAGGGAGAAAAGGCAGCCCCAAAGACTGGGTTTTTAGGCCTCTCTCGCACAGCAAGTGTGGGGCTCTGCAGACGCCAGTACAAGAAGCCTGCAAACAGGTCCTCACTTCCCCAGCCAAGAAAGGCCCACTTTCGCGAGCTCTCTCCTGCTGAGCAAACGTGACAGAAGGGCTGTGTGGAGGGAACCTTGATGTTCTGGGCAGTGTGGGAGCCCTAGGCATACACGTGCACCCAGCGGCCATTGCCCCTGAAAACTGACTTCCCTACTAGCATTTCTCAGGCCAATGTGACTGTCAGCTTGAAGGCGGCCAAGCAGGCTGCCTTCCTTGGAGGGAGGAAAGGCAGCCCCAGATATTGTGTTTGTATGCCTCCCTCGCACAGCAAGTGTGGGGCTCGGCAGACGCGAGTACAAGAGGCCTGCAAACAGGTCCTCACTTCCCGAGCCAGGAAAGGCCTACTTTCGCGAGCTCTCTCCTGCTGAGCAAACGTGACGGAAGGGCTGTGAGGAGGGAGCCTTGATGTTCTGGGCAGTGTGGGAGTCGTAGGCATACACGTGCACCCAGCGGCCATTGGCCCTGTAAACTGACTTCCGAACTAGCACTTCTCAGATCAATGTGACTGTCAGCTTGAAAGCGGCCGAGCAGGCTGTCTTACTTGGAGGGAGGAAAGGCGGCCCCAGATACTGTGTTTGTATGCCTCCCTCGCACAGCAAGTGTGGGGCTCGGCAGACGCGAGTACAAGAGGCCTGCAAACAGGTCCTCACTTCCCGAGCCAGGAAAGGCCTACTTTCGCGAGCTCTCTCCTGCTGAGCAAACGTGACATAAGGGCTGTGTGGAGGGAGCCTTGATGTTCCCGGGCAGTGTGGGAAGCCTAGCTGTAAACGTGCAGCCAGCGGCGATGGCCCCTGAAAACTGACTTCCCAGGTAGCAATTCCCAGCCAAAGGTGCCTGTCAGATTGAAGGCGGCCGAGCAGGCTGTCATCCTTGGAGGGAGGAAAGGAAGCCCCAGAGATTGGGTTTTTACGCCTCGCTCGCACAGCAAGTGTGGGGCTCTCCAGACGCCCGTAAAAGAGGACTGCAAACAGGTCCTCACTTCCCGAGCCAAGAAAGGCCTACTTTTGCGAGCTCTCTCCTGAAGAGCTTACGTGACGGAAGAGCTGTGGGGAGGGAGGCTTGATGTTCCCGGGCAGTGTGGGAAGCCTAGCTGTAAACGTGCAGCCAGCGGCGATGGCCCCTGCAAACTGACTTCCCAGGTAGCACTTCCCAGCACAATGTGACTGTCAGCTTGAAGGCGGCCGAGCAGGCTGTCTTCCTTGGAGGGAGAAAAGGCAGCCCCAAAGACTGGGTTTTTAGGCCTCTCTCGCACAGCAAGTGTGGGGCTCTGCAGACGCCAGTACAAGAAGCCTGCAAACAGGTCCTCACTTCCCCAGCCAAGAAAGGCCCACTTTCGCGAGCTCTCTCCTGCTGAGCAAACGTGACAGAAGGGCTGTGTGGAGGGAACCTTGAGGTTCTGGGTAGTGTGGGAGCCCTAGGCATACACGTGCACCCAGCGGCATTGCCCGTGAAAACTGACTTCCCAACTAGCACTTCCCAGCCCGATGTGACTTTCAGCCAGAAGGCGGCCGGGTAGGCTCTCTTCCTTGGAGGGAGGAAAGGCAGCCCCTGAGAGAGCGTTTTCATGCCCCCCGCATGCAGGCATCGTGGGGCTCTTGAGAGGCCCGACCCATAGTGCTGAGAGCAGGTCCTCATTTCCGAGTCAAGAAAGGCATAGTCTCGCGAGCTCTCTCCTGCTGAGCAAACGTGACGGAAGGGCTGTGTGGAGGGAACCTTGATGTTCTGGGCAGTGTGGGAGCCCTAGGCATACACGTGCACCCAGCGGCATTGCCCGTGAAAACTGACTTCCCAACTAGCACTTCCCAGCCCGATGTGACTTTCAGGCAGAAGGCGGCCGGGTAGGCTCTCTTCCTTGGAGGGAGGAAAGGCAGCCCCTGAGAGAGCGTTTTCATGCCCCCCGCATGCAGGCATCGTGGGGCTCTTGAGAGGCCCGACCCATAGTGCTGAGAGCAGGTCCTCATTTCCGAGTCAAGAAAGGCATAGTCTCGCGAGCTCTCTCCTGCTGAGCAAACGTGACGGAAGGGCTGTGTGGAGGGAACCTTGATGTTCTGGGCAGTGTGGGAGCCCTAGGCATACACGTGCACCCAGCGGCCATTGCCCCTGAAAACTGACTTCCCTACTAGCATTTCTCAGGCCAATGTGACTGTCAGCTTGAAGGCGGCCAAGCAGGCTGCCTTCCTTGGAGGGAGGAAAGGCAGCCCCAGATATTGTGTTTGTATGCCTCCCTCGCACAGCAAGTGTGGGGCTCGGCAGACGCGAGTACAAGAGGCCTGCAAACAGGTCCTCACTTCCCGAGCCAGGAAAGGCCTACTTTCGCGAGCTCTCTCCTGCTGAGCAAACGTGACGGAAGGGCTGTGTGGAGGGAGCCTTGATGTTCCCGGGCAGTGTGGGAAGCCTAGCTGTAAACGTGCAGCCAGCGGCGATGGCCCCTGAAAACTGACTTCCCAGGTAGCAATTCCCAGCCCAAGGTGACAGTCAGATTGAAGGTGGCCGAGCAGGCTGTCATCCTTGGAGGGAGGAAAGGAAGCCCCAGAGATTGGGTTTTTACGCCTCGCTCGCACAGCAAGTGTGGGGCTCTGCAGACGCCCGTAAAAGAGGACTGCAAACAGGTCCTCACTTCCCGAGCCAAGAAAGGCCTACTTTTGCGAGCTCTCTCCTGAAGAGCTTACGTGACAGAAGAGCTGTGGGGAGGGAGGCTTGATGTTCCTGGGCAGTGTGGGAAGCCTAGCTGTAAACGTGCAGCCAGCGGCGATGGCCCCTGCAAACTGACTTCCCAGGTAGCACTTCCCAGCACAATGTGACTGTCAGCTTGAAGGCGGCCGAGCAGGCTGTCTTCCTTGGAGGGAAAAAAGGCAGCCCCAAAGACTGGGTTTTTAGGCCTCTCTCGCACAGCAAGTGTGGGGCTCTGCAGACGCCAGTACAAGAAGCCTGCAAACAGGTCCTCACTTCCCCAGCCAAGAAAGGCCCACTTTCGCGAGCTCTCTCCTGCTGAGCAAACGTGACAGAAGGGCTGTGTGGAGGGAACCTTGATGTTCTGGGCAGTGTGGGAGCCCTAGGCATACACGTGCACCCAGCGGCATTGCCCGTGAAAACTGACTTCCCAACTAGCACTTCCCAGCCCGATGTGACTTTCAGGCAGAAGGCGGCCGGGTAGGCTCTCTTCCTTGGAGGGAGGAAAGGCAGCCCCTGAGAGAGCGTTTTCATGCCCCCCGCATGCAGGCATCGTGGGGCTCTTGAGAGGCCCGACCCATAGTGCTGAGAGCAGGTCCTCATTTCCGAGTCAAGAAAGGCATAGTCTCGCGAGCTCTCTCCTGCTGAGCAAACGTGACGGAAGGGCTGTGTGGAGGGAACCTTGATGTTCTGGGCAGTGTGGGAGCCCTAGGCATACACGTGCACCCAGCGGCCATTGCCCCTGAAAACTGACTTCCCTACTAGCATTTCTCAGGCCAATGTGACTGTCAGCTTGAAGGCGGCCAAGCAGGCTGCCTTCCTTGGAGGGAGGAAAGGCAGCCCCAGATATTGTGTTTGTATGCCTCCCTCGCACAGCAAGTGTGGGGCTCGGCAGACGCGAGTACAAGAGGCCTGCAAACAGGTCCTCACTTCCCGAGCCAGGAAAGGCCTACTTTCGCGAGCTCTCTCCTGCTGAGCAAACGTGACAGAAGGGCTGTGTGGAGGGAGCCTTGATGTTCCCGGGCAGTGTGGGAAGCCTAGCTGTAAACGTGCAGCCAGCGGCGATGGCCCCTGAAAACTGACTTCCCAGGTAGCAATTCCCAGCCCAAGGTGACAGTCAGATTGAAGGTGGCCGAGCAGGCTGTCATCCTTGGAGGGAGGAAAGGAAGCCCCAGAGATTGGGTTTTTACGCCTCGCTCGCACAGCAAGTGTGGGGCTCTGCAGACGCCCGTAAAAGAGGACTGCAAACAGGTCCTCACTTCCCGAGCCAAGAAAGGCCTACTTTTGCGAGCTCTCTCCTGAAGAGCTTACGTGACGGAAGAGCTGTGGGGAGGGAGGCTTGATGTTCCTGGGCAGTGTGGGAAGCCTAGCTGTAAACGTGCAGCCAGCGGCGATGGCCCCTGCAAACTGACTTCCCAGGTAGCACTTCCCAGCACAATGTGACTGTCAGCTTGAAGGCGGCCGAGCAGGCTGTCTTCCTTGGAGGGAAAAAAGGCAGCCCCAAAGACTGGGTTTTTAGGCCTCTCTCGCACAGCAAGTGTGGGGCTCTGCAGACGCCAGTACAAGAAGCCTGCAAACAGGTCCTCACTTCCCCAGCCAAGAAAGGCCCACTTTCGCGAGCTCTCTCCTGCTGAGCAAACGTGACAGAAGGGCTGTGTGGAGGGAACCTTGATGTTCTGGGCAGTGTGGGAGCCCTAGGCATACACGTGCACCCAGCGGCCATTGCCCGTGAAAACTGACTTCCCAACTAGCACTTCCCAGCCCGATGTGACTTTCAGCCAGAAGGCGGCCGGGTAGGCTCTCTTCCTTGGAGGGAGGAAAGGCAGCCCCTGAGAGAGCGTTTTCATGCCCCCCTCATGCAGGCATCGTGGGGCTCTTGAGAGGCCCGACCCATAGTGCTGAGAGCAGGTCCTCATTTCCGAGTCAAGAAAGGCATAGTCTCGCGAGCTCTCTCCTGCTGAGCAAACGTGACGGAAGGGCTGTGTGGAGGGAACCTTGATGTTCTGGGCAGTGTGGGAGCCCTAGGCATACACGTGCACCCAGCGGCCATTGCCCCTGAAAACTGACTTCCCTACTAGCATTTCTGAGGCCAATGTGACTGTCAGCTAGAAGGCGGCCAAGCAGGCTGTCTTCCTTGAAGGGAGGAAAGGCAGCCCCAGAGAGAACGTTTTCATGCCTCCTGCGCGCTGGCAACGTGGGGCTCTTGAGTTGCCCGACCCATAGGGATTCAAGCAGGGCCTCACTTCCCGAGCCAAGAAAGGCCTAGTCTCGCGAGCTCTCTCCTGCAGAACAAACTTGTTGGAAGAGCTGTGTGGAGGGAGCCTTGGTGTTCCCGGGAAGTGTGGGAGGCCTAGCTGTAAACATGCAGCCGGGGCCATGGCCCCTGCAAACTGACTTCCCAGGTAGCACTTCCCAGCCCAATGTGACTGTCAGGTTGAAGGCGGCCGAGCAGGCTGTCTTCCTTGGAGGGAGGAAAGGCAGCCCCAGAGACTGTGTTTTTATGCCTCCCTCGCACAGCAAGTGTGGGGTTCTACCGACGCCAGTACAAGAGGCCTGCAAACAGGTCCTCACTTCCCGAGCCAGGAAAGGCCTAGTTACGTGAGCTCTCTCCTGCCGAGCTAAGGTGATGTAAGATCTGTGTGGAGGGAACCTTGATGTTCTCGGCAGTGTGGGAGCACTAAGCATACACGTGCACCCTGCGGCCATTGCCCCTGAAAACAGTCTTCCCAAATAGCACTTCCAAGCGCGATGTGACTTTCAGCCACAAGGCGGCCTGGTAAGCTCTCTTCCTTGGAGGGAGGAAAGGCAGCCCCAGAGAGAGCGTTTTCATGCCTCCGGCGCGCAGGCAACGTGGGGCTCTTGAGAGGCCCGACCCATAGTGCTGCCAGCAGGTCATCATTTCCCGAGTCAAGAAAGGCCTAGTCTCGGGAGCTCTCTCCTGCTGAGCAAGCATGACGGAAGGGCTGTGAGGAGGGAGACTTGATGTTCTGGGCAGTGTGGGAGTCGTAGGCATACACGTGCACCCAGCGGCCATTGGCCCTGTAAACTGACTTCCGAACTAGCACTTCTCAGATCAATGTGACTGTCAGCTTGAAAGCGGCCGAGCAGGCTGTCTTACTTGGAGGGAGGAAAGGCGGCCCCAGATACTGTGTTTGTATGCCTCCCTCGCACAGCAAGTGTGGGGCTCGGCAGACGCGAGTACAAGAGGCCTGCAAACAGGTCCTCACTTCCCGAGCCAGGAAAGGCCTACTTTCGCGAGCTCTCTCCTGCTGAGCAAACGTGACAGAAGGGCTGTGTGGAGGGAACCTTGATGTTCTGGGCAGTGTGGGAGTCCTAGGCATACACGTGCACCCTTCGGCCATTGGCCCTGTAAACTGACTTCCGAACTAGCACTTCTCAGATCAATGTGACTGTCAGCTTGAAAGCGGCCGAGCAGGCTGTCTTACTTGGAGGGAGGAAAGGCAGCCCCAGATACTGTGTTTGTATGCCTCCCTCGCACAGCAAGTGTGGGGCTCGGCAGACGCGAGTACAAGAGGCCTGCAAACAGGTCCTCACTTCCCGAGCCAGGAAAGGCCTACTTTCGCGAGCTCTCTCCTGCTGAGCAAACGTGACGGAAGGGCTGTGTGGAGGGAGCCTTGATGTTCCCGGGCAGTGTGGGAAGCCTAGCTGTACACGTGCAGCCAGCGGCGATGGCCCCTGCAAACTGACTTCCCAGGTAGCACTTCCCAGCACAATGTGACTGTCAGCTTGAAGGCGGCCGAGCAGGCTGTCTTCCTTGGAGGGAGAAAAGGCAGCCCCAGAGACTGGGTTTTAGGCCTCGTTCGCACAGCAAGTGTGGGGCGCTGCAGACGCCAGTACAAGAGGCCTGCAAAACAGGTCCTCACTTCCCGAGCCAGGAAAGGCCTAGTCTCGAGAGCTCTCTCCTGCAGAGCTAACGTGACGGAAGAGCTGTTTGGGGGGAGCCTTGATGTTCCCGGGCAGTGTGGGAAGCCTAGCTGTAAACGTGCAGCCAGCGGCCATGGCCCCTGCAAACTTTCTTCCCAGGTAGCACTTCCCAGCACAATGTGACTGTCAGCTTAAAGGCGGCCGAGCAGCCTGTCTTCCTTGCAAGGAGGAAAGGCAGCCCCAAAGACTAGGTTTTTAGGCCTCGCTCGCACAGCAGGTGTTGGGCTCTGCAGATGCCAGTACAAGAGGCCTGCAAACAGGTCCTCACTTCCCGAGCCAAGAACGGCCTAGTTTCGCGATCTCTCTCCTGCCGAGCTAACGTGAGGGAAGAGCTGTGTGGAGGGAACCTTGATGTTCTGGGCAGTGTGGGAGCCCTAGGCATACACGTGCACCCAGCGGCCATTGCCCCTGCAAACTGACTTCCCAGGTAGCACTTCCCAGCCCGATGTGACTTTCAGCCAGAAGGCGGCCGGGTAGGCTCTCTTCCTTGGAGGGAGGAAAGGCAGCCCCTGAGAGAGCGTTTTCATGCCCCCCGCATGCAGGCATCGTGGGGTTCTTGAGAGGCCCGACCCATAGTGCTGAGAGCAGGTCCTCATTTCCGAGTCAAGAAAGGCATAGTCTCGCGAGCTCTCTCCTGCTGAGCAAACGTGACGGAAGGGCTGTGTGGAGGGAACCTTGATGTTCTGGGCAGTGTGGGAGCCCTAGGCATACACGTGCACCCAGCGGCCATTGCCCCTGAAAACTGACTTCCCTACTAGCATTTCTCAGGCCAATGTGACTGTCAGCTTGAAGGCGGCCAAGCAGGCTGCCTTCCTTGCAGGGAGGAAAGGCAGCCCCAGATATTGTGTTTGTATGCCTCCCTCGCACAGCAAGTGTGGGGCTCGGCAGACGCGAGTACAAGAGGCCTGCAAACAGGTCCTCACTTCCCGAGCCAGGAAAGGCCTACTTTCGCGAGCTCTCTCCTGCTGAGCAAACGTGACGGAAAGGCTGTGTGGAGGGAGCCTTGATGTTCCCGGGCAGTGTGGGAAGCCTAGCTGTAAACGTGCAGCCAGCGGCGATGGCCCCTGAAAACTGACTTCCCAGGTAGCAATTCCCAGCCCAGGGTGACAGTCAGATTGAAGGCGGCCGAGCAGGCTGTCATCCTTGGAGGGAGGAAAGGAAGCCCCAGAGATTGGGTTTTTACGCCTCGCTCGCACAGCAAGTGTGGGGCTCTGCAGACGCCCGTAAAAGAGGACTGCAAACAGGTCCTCACTTCCCGAGCCAAGAAAGGCCTACTTTTGCGAGCTCTCTCCTGAAGAGCTTACGTGACGGAAGAGCTGTGGGGAGGGAGGCTTGATGTTCCCGGGCAGTGTGGGAAGCCTAGCTGTAAACGTGCAGCCAGCGGCGATGGCCCCTGCAAACTGACTTCCCAGGTAGCACTTCCCAGCACAATGTGACTGTCAGCTTGAAGGCGGCCGAGCAGGCTGTCTTCCTTGGAGGGAAAAAAGGCAGCCCCAAAGACTGGGTTTTTAGGCCTCTCTCGCACAGCAAGTGTGGGGCTCTGCAGACGCCAGTACAAGAAGCCTGCAAACAGGTCCTCACTTCCCCAGCCAAGAAAGGCCCACTTTCGCGAGCTCTCTCCTGCTGAGCAAACGTGACAGAAGGGCTGTGTGGAGGGAACCTTGATGTTCTGGGCAGTGTGGGAGCCCTAGGCATACACGTGCACCCAGCGGCCATTGCCCGTGAAAACTGACTTCCCAACTAGCACTTCCCAGCCCGATGTGACTTTCAGGCAGAAGGCGGCCGGGTAGGCTCTCTTCCTTGGACGGAGAAAAGGGAGCCCCAGAGACTGGGTTTTTAGGCCTCGTTCGCACAGCAAGTGTGGGGCGCTGCAGACGCCAGTACAAGAGGCCTGCAAACAGGTCCTCACTTCCCGAGCCAAGAAAGGCCTAGTTTCGCGATCTCTCTCCTGCAGAGCTAACGTGAGGGAAGAGCTGTGTGGAGGGAACCTTGATGTTCTGGGCAGTGTGGGAGCCCTAGGCATACACGTGCACCCAGCGGCCATTGCCCCTGCAAACTGACTTCCCAGGTAGCACTTCCCAGCACAATGTGACTTTCAGCTTGACGGCGGCAAAGCAGGCGGTGTTCCTTGGAGGGAGGAAAGGCAGACCCACAGACTGCGTTTTTAGGCCTCCCTCGCACAGCAAGTGTTGGGCTCTGCAGACGCCCGTACAAGAGGACTGCAACCAGGTCCTCACTTCCCGAGCCAAGAAAGGCCTAGTTTCGTGAGCTCTTTACTGCAGAGCTAACGTGAGGGAAGAGCTGTGTGGAGGGAACCTTGATGTTCTGGGCAGTTGGGAGCCCCAGGCATACACGTGCACCCAGCGGCCATTGCCCGTGAAAACTGACTTCCCAACTAGCAATTCCCAGCCCGATGTGACTTTCAGCCAGAAGGAGGACGGGTAGGCTCTCTTCCTTGGAGGGAGTAATGGCATCCCCAGAGAGAGTGTTTTCATGCCTTCAGCGTGCAGGCAACGTGGTGCTCTTGAGAGCCCCAACCCATAGGGCTGCGAGCAGCGCCTCACTTCCCGAGTCAAGAAAGGCCTAGTCTCGCGAGCTCCCTCCTGCAGAGCACACGTTACGGAAGAGCTGTGTGGAGGGAGCCTTGATGTTCCCGGGCAGTGTGGGAGGCCTAGCTGTAAACGTGCTGCCAGCGACCATGGTCCCTGAAAACGGACTTCCCAACTAACACTTCCCAGCCCAAGGTGACTGTCAGCTTGAAGGCGGCCGAGCAGACGGTCTTCCTTGGACGGAGAAAATGCAGCCCCAGAGACTGGGTTTTTAGGCCTCGTTCGCACAGCAAGTGTGGAGCTCTGCAGACGCCAGTACAAGAGGACTGCAAACAGGTCCTCACTTCCCGAGCCAAGAAAGGCCTACTTTTGCGAGCTCTCTCCTGCTGAGCAAACGTGACAGAAGGGCTGTTTGGAGGGAACCTTGATGGTCTGGGCAGTGTGGGAGCCCTAGGCGTACACGTGCACCCAGCGGCCATTGCCCGTGAAAACTGACTTCCCAACTAGCACTTCCCAGCCCGATGCGACTTTCAGCCAGAAGGTGGCCGGGTAGGCTCTCTTCTTTGGAGGGAGGAAAGGCAGCCCCTGAGAGAGCGTTTTCATGCCCCCCTCATGCAGGCATCGTGGGACTCTTGAGATGCCCGACCCATAGTGCTGAGAGCAGGTCCTCATTTCCGAGTCAAGAAAGGCATAGTCTCGCGAGCTCTCTCCTGCTGAGCAAACGTGACGGAAGGGCTGTGTGGAGGGAACCTTGATGTTCTGGGCAGTGTGGGAGCCCTAGGCATACACGTGCACCCAGCGGCCATTGCCCCTGAAAACTGACTTCCCTACTAGCATTTCTGAGGCCAATGTGACTGTCAGCTAGAAGGCGGCCGAGCAGACTGTCTTACTTGGAGGGAGGAAAGGCAGCCCCAGAGATTGGGTTTTTACGCCTCGCTCGCACAGCAAGTGTGGGGCTCTGCAGACGCCCGTAAAAGAGGCCTGCAAACAGGTCCTCACTTCCCGAGCCAAGAAAGGCCTACTTTTGCGAGCTCTGTCCTGCAGAGCTTACGTGACGGAAGAGCTGTGGGGAGGGAGGCTTGATGTTCCCGGGCAGTGTGGGAAGCCTAGCTGTAAACGTTCAGCCAGCGGCGATGGCCCCTGCAAACTGACTTCCCAGGTAGCACTTCCCAGCACAATGTGACTGTCAGCTTAAAGGCGGCCGAGCAGGCTGTCTTCCTTGGAGGGAGAAAAGGCAGCCCCAAAGACTGGGTTTTTAGGCCTCTCTCGCACAGCAAGTGTGGGGCTCTGCAGACGCCAGTACAAGAAGCCTGCAAACAGGTCCTCACTTCCCCAGCCAAAAAAGGCCCACTTTCGCGAGCTCTCTCCTGCTGAGCAAACGCGACAGAAGGGCTGTGTGGAGGGAACCTTGATGTTCTGGGCAGTGTGGGAGCCCTAGGCATACACGTGCACCCAGCGGCCATTGCCCGTGAAAACTGACTTCCCAACTAGCACTTCCCAGCCCGATGTGACTTTCAGCCAGAAGGCGGCCGGGTAGGCTCTCTTCCCTGGAGGGAGGAAAGGCAGCCCCTGAGAGAGCGTTTTCATGCCCCCCGCATGCAGGCATCGTGGGGCTCTTGAGAGGCCCAACCCGTAGTGCTGAGAGCAGGTCCTCATTTCCGAGTCAAGAAAGGCATAGTCTCGCGAGCTCTCTCCTGCTGAGCAAACGTGACGGAAGGGCTGTGTGGAGGGAACCTTGATGTTCTGGGCAGTGTGGGAGCCCTAGGCATACACGTGCACCCAGCGGCCATTGCCCCTGAAAACTGACTTCCCTACTAGCATTTCTCAGGCCAATGTGACTGTCAGCTTGAAGGCGGCCAAGCAGGCTGCCTTCCTTGGAGGGAGGAAAGGCAGCCCCAGAGAGAACGTTTTCATCCCTCCCGCGCGCTGGCAACGTGGGGCTCTTGAGTTGCCCGACCCATAGGGATTCCAGCAGGGCCTCACTTCCCGAGCCAAGAAAGGCCTAGTCTCGCGAGCTCTCTCCTGCAGAACAAACTTGTTGGAAGAGCTGTGTCGAGGGAGCCTTGGTGTTCCCGGGAAGTGTGGGAGGCCTAGCTGTAAACATGCAGCCGGGGCCATGGCCCCTGCAAACTGACTTCCCAGGTAGCACTTCCCAGCCCAATGTGACTGTCAGCTTGAAGGCGGCCGAGCAGGCTGTCTTCCTTGGAGGGAGGAAAGGCAGCCCCAGAGACTGTGTTTTTATGCCTCCCTCGCACAGCAAGTGTGGGGCTCTGCCGACGCCAGTACAAGAGGCCTACAAACAGGTCCTCACTTTCCAAACCAAGAAAGGCCTAGTTTCCCGATCTCTCTCCTGGAGAGCTAACGTGACGGAAGAGCTGTGTGGAGGGAACCTTGATGTTCTGGGCAGTGTGGGAGCCCTAGGCATACACGTGCACCCAGCGTCCATTGGCCCTGAAAAATGACTTCCCAAATAGCACTTCTCAGACCAATGTGACTGTCAGCTTGAAGGCGGCCGAGCAGGATGTCTTCCTTGGAGGGTGGAATGGCAGCCCCAGAGAGAGTGTTTTCATGCCTTCAGCGCGCAGGTAACGTGGGGCTCTTGAGAGGCACGACCAGTAGGGCTGCGAGCAGGGCCTCACTTCCTGAGTCAAGAAAGGCCTAGTCTCGCGAGTTCTCTCCTGCAGAGCAAACGTGACGGAAGAGCTGTGTGGAGGGAGCCTTGATGTTCCCGGGCAGTGTGGGAGGCCTAGCTGTAAACGTGCTGCCAGCGACCATGGTCCCTGAAAACTGACTTCCCAACTAACACTTCCCAGCCCAAGGTGACTGCCAGCTTGAAGGCGGCCGAGCAGACGGTCTACCTTGGACGGAGAAAAGGGAGCCCCAGAGACTGGGTTTTTAGGCCTCGTTCGCACAGCAAGTGTGGGGCGCTGCAGACGCCAGTACAAGAGGCCTGCAAACAGGTCCTCACTTCCCGAGCCAAGAAAGGCCTAGTTTCGCGATCTCTCTCCTGCAGAGCTAACGTGAGGGAAGAGCTGTGTGGAGGGAACCTTGATGTTCTGGGCAGTGTGGGAGCCCTAGGCATACACGTGCACCCAGCGGCCATTGCCCCTGCAAACTGACTTCCCAGGTAGCACTTCCCAGCACAATGTGACTTTCAGCTTGACGGCGGCAAAGCAGGCGGTGTTCCTTGGAGGGAGGAAAGGCAGACCCACAGACTGCGTTTTTAGGCCTCCCTCGTACAGCAAGTGTTGGGCTCTGCAGACGCCCGTACAAGAGGACTGCAACCAGGTCCTCACTTCCCGAGCCAAGAAAGGCCTAGTTTCGTGAGCTCTTTACTGCAGAGCTAACGTGAGGGAAGAGCTGTGTGGAGGGAACCTTGATGTTCTGGGCAGTTGGGAGCCCCAGGCATACACGTGCACCCAGCGGCCATTGCCCGTGAAAACTGACTTCCCAACTAGCAATTCCCAGCCCGATGTGACTTTCAGCCAGAAGGAGGACGGGTAGGCTCTCTTCCTTGGAGGGAGTAATGGCATCCCCAGAGAGAGTGTTTTCATGCCTTCAGCGTGCAGGCAACGTGGTGCTCTTGAGAGCCCCAACCCATAGGGCTGCGAGCAGCGCCTCACTTCCCGAGTCAAGAAAGGCCTAGTCTCGCGAGCTCCCTCCTGCAGAGCACACGTTACGGAAGAGCTGTGTGGAGGGAGCCTTGATGTTCCCGGGCAGTGTGGGAGGCCTAGCTGTAAACGTGCTGCCAGCGACCATGGTCCCTGAAAACGGACTTCCCAACTAACACTTCCCAGCCCAAGGTGACTGTCAGCTTGAAGGCGGCCGAGCAGACGGTCTTCCTTGGACGGAGAAAATGCAGCCCCAGAGACTGGGTTTTTAGGCCTCGTTCGCACAGCAAGTGTGGAGCTCTGCAGACGCCAGTACAAGAGGACTGCAAACAGGTCCTCACTTCCCGAGCCAAGAAAGGCCTACTTTTGCGAGCTCTCTCCTGCTGAGCAAACATGACAGAAGGGCTGTTTGGAGGGAACCTTGATGGTCTGGGCAGTGTGGGAGCCCTAGGCGTACACGTGCACCCAGCGGCCATTGCCCGTGAAAACTGACTTCCCAACTAGCACTTCCCAGCCCGATGCGACTTTCAGCCAGAAGGTGGCCGGGTAGGCTCTCTTCTTTGGAGGGAGGAAAGGCAGCCCCTGAGAGAGCGTTTTCATGCCCCCCTCATGCAGGCATCGTGGGACTCTTGAGATGCCCGACCCATAGTGCTGAGAGCAGGTCCTCATTTCCGAGTCAAGAAAGGCATAGTCTCGCGAGCTCTCTCCTGCTGAGCAAACGTGACGGAAGGGCTGTGTGGAGGGAACCTTGATGTTCTGGGCAGTGTGGGAGCCCTAGGCATACACGTGCACCCAGCGGCCATTGCCCCTGAAAACTGACTTCCCTACTAGCATTTCTGAGGCCAATGTGACTGTCAGCTAGAAGGCGGCCGAGCAGACTGTCTTACTTGGAGGGAGGAAAGGCAGCCCCAGAGATTGGGTTTTTACGCCTCGCTCGCACAGCAAGTGTGGGGCTCTGCAGACGCCCGTAAAAGAGGCCTGCAAACAGGTCCTCACTTCCCGAGCCAAGAAAGGCCTACTTTTGCGAGCTCTGTCCTGCAGAGCTTACGTGACGGAAGAGCTGTGGGGAGGGAGGCTTGATGTTCCCGGGCAGTGTGGGAAGCCTAGCTGTAAACGTTCAGCCAGCGGCGATGGCCCCTGCAAACTGACTTCCCAGGTAGCACTTCCCAGCACAATGTGACTGTCAGCTTAAAGGCGGCCGAGGAGGCTGTCTTCCTTGGAGGGAGAAAAGGCAGCCCCAAAGACTGGGTTTTTAGGCCTCTCTCGCACAGCAAGTGTGGGGCTCTGCAGACGCCAGTACAAGAAGCCTGCAAACAGGTCCTCACTTCCCCAGCCAAAAAAGGCCCACTTTCGCGAGCTCTCTCCTGCTGAGCAAACGCGACAGAAGGGCTGTGTGGAGGGAACCTTGATGTTCTGGGCAGTGTGGGAGGCCTAGGCATACACGTGCACCCAGCGGCCATTGCCCGTGAATACTGACTTCCCAACTAGCACTTCCCAGCCCGATGTGACTTTCAGCCAGAAGGCGGCCGGGTAGGCTCTCTTCCTTGGAGGGAGGAAAGGCAGCCCCTGAGAGAGCGTTTTCATGCCCCCCGCATGCAGGCATCGTGGGGCTCTTGAGAGGCCCGACCCATAGTGCTGAGAGCAGGTCCTCATTTCCGACTCAAGAAAGGCATAGTCTCGCGAGCTCTCTCCTGCTGAGCAAACGTGACGGACGGGCTGTGTGGAGGGAACCTTGATGTTCTGGGCAGTGTGGGAGCCCTAGGCATACACGTGCACCCAGCGGCCATTGCCCCTGAAAACTGACTTCCCTACTAGCATTTCTCAGGCCAATGTGACTGTCAGCTTGAAGGCGGCCAAGCAGGCTGCCTTCCTTGGAGGGAGGAAAGGCAGCCCCAGAGAGAACGTTTTCATGCCTCCCGCGCGCTGGCAACATGGGGCTCTTGAGTTGCCCGACCCATAGGGATTCCAGCAGGGCCTCACTTCCCGAGCCAAGAAAGGCCTAGTCTCGCGAGCTCTCTCCTGCAGAACAAACTTGTTGGAAGAGCTGTGTGGAGGGAGCCTTGGTGTTCCCGGGAAGTGTGGGAGGCCTAGCTGTAAACATGCAGCCGTGGCCATGGCCCCTGCAAACTGACTTCCCAGGTAACACTTCCCAGCACAATGTGACTGTCAGCTTAAAGGCGGCCGAGCAGCCTGTCTTCCTTGCAGGGAGGAAAGGCAGCCCCAAAGACTAGGTTTTTAGGCCTCGCTCGCACAGCAGGTGTTGGGCTCTGCAGATGCCAGTACAAGAGGCCTGCAAACAGGTCCTCACTTCCCGAGCCAGGAAAGGCCTACTTTCGCGAGCTCTCTCCTGCTGAGCAAACGTGACGGAAGGGCTGTGTGGAGGGAGCCTTGATGTTCCCAGGCAGTGTGGGAAGCCTAGCTGTAAACGTGCAGCCAGCGGCGATGGCCCCTGCAAACTGACTTCCCAGGTAGCACTTCCCAGCACAATGTGACTGTCAGCTTGAAGGCGGCCGAGCAGGCTGTCTTCCTTGGAGGGAGAAAAGGCAGCCCCAAAGACTGGGTTTTTAGGCCTCTCTCGCACAGCAAGTGTGGGGCTCTGCAGACGCCAGTACAAGAAGCCTGCAAACAGGTCCTCACTTCCCCAGCCAAGAAAGGCCCACTTTCGCGAGCTCTCTCCTGCTGAGCAAACGTGACGGAAGGGCTGTGTGGAGGGAACCTTGATGTTCTGGGCAGTGTGGGAGCCCTAGGCATACACGTGCACCCAGCGGCCATTGCCCCTGAAAACTGACTTCCCTACTAGCATTTCTCAGGCCAATGTGACTGTCAGCTTGAAGGCGGCCAAGCAGGCTGCCTTCCTTGGAGGGAGGAAAGGCAGCCCCAGATATTGTGTTTGTATGCCTCCCTCGCACAGCAAGTGTGGGGCTCGGCAGACGCGAGTACAAGAGGCCTGCAAACAGGTCCTCACTTCCCGAGCCAGGAAAGGCCTACTTTCGCGAGCTCTCTCCTGCTGAGCAAACGTGACGGAAGGGCTGTGTGGAGGGAGCCTTGATGTTCCCGGGCAGTGTGGGAAGCCTAGCTGTAAACGTGCAGCCAGCGGCGATGGCCCCTGAAAACTGACTTCCCAGGTAGCAATTCCCAGCCCAGGGTGACAGTCAGATTGAAGGCGGCCGAGCAGGCTGTCATCCTTGGAGGGAGGAAAGGAAGCCCCAGAGATTGGGTTTTTACGCCTCGCTCGCACAGCAAGTGTGGGGCTCTGCAGACGCCCGTAAAAGAGGACTGCAAACAGGTCCTCACTTCCCGAGCCAAGAAAGGCCTACTTTTGCGAGCTCTCTCCTGAAGAGCTTACGTGACGGAAGAGCTGTGGGGAGGGAGGCTTGATGTTCCCGGGCAGTGTGGGAAGCCTAGCTGTAAACGTGCAGCCAGCGGCGATGGCCCCTGCAAACAGACTTCCCAGGTAGCACTTCCCAGCACAATGTGACTGTCAGCTTGAAGGCGGCCGAGCAGGCTGTCTTCCTTGGAGGGAAAAAAGGCAGCCCCAAAGACTGGGTTTTTAGGCCTCTCTCGCACAGCAAGTGTGGGGCTCTGCAGACGCCAGTACAAGAAGCCTGCAAACATGTCCTCACTTCCCCAGCCAAGAAAGGCCCACTTTCGCGAGCTCTCTCCTGCTGAGCAAACGTGACAGAAGGGCTGTGTGGAGGGAACCTTGATGTTCTGGGCAGTGTGGGAGCCCTAGGCATACACGTGCACCCAGCGGCCATTGCCCGTGAAAACTGACTTCCCAACTAGCACTTCCCAGCCCGATGTGACTTTCAGCCAGAAGGCGGCCGGGTAGGCTCTCTTCCCTGGAGGGAGGAAAGGCAGCCCCTGAGAGAGCGTTTTCATGCCCCCCGCATGCAGGCATCGTGGGGCTCTTGAGAGGCCCAACCCGTAGTGCTGAGAGCAGGTCCTCATTTCCGAGTCAAGAAAGGCATAGTCTCGCGAGCTCTCTCCTGCTGAGCAAACGTGACGGAAGGGCTGTGTGGAGGGAACCTTGATGTTCTGGGCAGTGTGGGAGCCCTAGGCATACACGTGCACCCAGCGGCCATTGCCCCTGAAAACTGACTTCCCTACTAGCATTTCTCAGGCCAATGTGACTGTCAGCTTGAAGGCGGCCAAGCAGGCTGCCTTCCTTGGAGGGAGGAAAGGCAGCCCCAGAGAGAACGTTTTCATCCCTCCCGCGCGCTGGCAACGTGGGGCTCTTGAGTTGCCCGACCCATAGGGATTCCAGCAGGGCCTCACTTCCCGAGCCAAGAAAGGCCTAGTCTCGCGAGCTCTCTCCTGCAGAACAAACTTGTTGGAAGAGCTGTGTCGAGGGAGCCTTGGTGTTCCCGGGAAGTGTGGGAGGCCTAGCTGTAAACATGCAGCCGGGGCCATGGCCCCTGCAAACTGACTTCCCAGGTAGCACTTCCCAGCCCAATGTGACTGTCAGCTTGAAGGCGGCCGAGCAGGTTGTCTTCCTTGGAGGGAGGAAAGGCAGCCCCAGTGATTGGGTTTTTACGCCTCGCTCGCACAGCAAGTATGGGGCTCTGCAGACGCCCGTAAAAGAGGACTGCAAACAGGTCCTCACTTCCCGAGCCAAGAAAGGCCTACTTTTGCGAGCTCTGTCCTGCAGAGCTTACGTGACGAAAGAGCTGTGGGGAGGGAGGCTTGATGTTCCCGGGCAGTGTGGGAAGCCTAGCTGTAAACGTGCAGCCAGCGGCGATGGCCCCTGCAAACTGACTTCCCAGGTAGCACTTCCCAGCACAATGTGACTGTCAGCTTGAAGGCGGCCGAGCAGGCTGTCTTCCTTGGAGGGAGAAAAGGCAGCCCCAAAGACTGGGTTTTTAGGCCTCTCTCGCACAGCAAGTGTGGGTCTCTGCAGACGCCAGTACAAGAAGCCTGCAAACAGGTCCTCACTTCCCCAGCCAAGAAAGGCCCACTTTCGCGAGCTCTCTCCTGCTGAGCAAACGTGACAGAAGGGCTGTGTGGAGGGAACCTTGATGTTCTGGGCAGTGTGGGAGCCCTAGGCATACACGTGCACCCAGCGGCCATTGCCCCTGAAAACTCACTTCCCTACTAGCATTTCTCAGGCCAATGTGACTGTCAGCTTGAAGGCGGCCGAGCAGGATGTCTTCCTTGGAGGGTGGAATGGCAGCCCCAGAGAGAGTGTTTTCATGCCTTCAGCGCGCAGGTAACGTGGGGCTCTTGAGAGGCACGACCCGTAGGGCTGCGAGCAGGGCCTCACTTCCCGAGTCAAGAAAGGCCTAGTCTCGCGAGTTCTCTCCTGCAGAGCAAACGTGACGGAAGAGCTGTGTGGAGGGAGCCTTGATGTTCCCGGGCAGTGTGGGAGGCCTAGCTGTAAACGTGCTGCCAGCGACCATGGTCCCTGAAAACTGACTTCCCAACTAACACTTCCCAGCCCAAGGTGACTGTCAGTTTGAAGGCGGCCGAGCAGACGGTCTTCCTTGGACAGAGAAAAGGCAGCCCCAGAGACTGGGTTTTTAGGCCTCGTTCGCACAGCAAGTGTGGGGCGCTGCAGACGCCAGTACAAGAGGCCTGCAAACAGGTCCTCACTTCCCGAGCCAAGAAAGGCCTAGTTTCGCGATCTCTCTCCTGCAGAGCTAACGTGAGGGAAGAGCTGTGTGGAGGGAACCTTGATGTTCTGGGCAGTGTGGGAGCCCTAGGCATACACGTGCACCCAGCGGCCATTGCCCCTGCAAACTGACTTCCCAGGTAGCACTTCCCAGCACAATGTGACTTTCAGCTTGACGGCGGCAAAGCAGGCGGTGTTCCTTGGAGGGAGGAAAGGCAGACCCACAGACTGCGTTTTTAGGCCTCCCTCGCACAGCAAGTGTTGGGCTCTGCAGACGCCCGTACAAGAGGACTGCAACCAGGTCCTCACTTCCCGAGCCAAGAAAGGCCTAGTTTCCTGAGCTCTTTACTGCAGAGCTAACGTGAGGGAAGAGCTGTGTGGAGGGAACCTTGATGTTCTGGGCAGTTGGGAGCCCCAGGCATACACGTGCACCCAGCGGCCATTGCCCGTGAAAACTGACTTCCCAACTAGCAATTCCCAGCCCGATGTGACTTTCAGCCAGAAGGAGGACGGGTAGGCTCTCTTCCTTGGAGGGAGTAATGGCATCCCCAGAGAGAGTGTTTTCATGCCTTCAGCGTGCAGGCAACGTGGTGCTCTTGAGAGCCCCAACCCATAGGGCTGCGAGCAGCGCCTCACTTCCCGAGTCAAGAAAGGCCTAGTCTCGCGAGCTCCCTCCTGCAGAGCACACGTTACGGAAGAGCTGTGTGGAGGGAGCCTTGATGTTCCCGGGCAGTGTGGGAGGCCTAGCTGTAAACGTGCTGCCAGCGACCATGGTCCCTGAAAACGGACTTCCCAACTAACACTTCCCAGCCCAAGGTGACTGTCAGCTTGAAGGCGGCCGAGCAGACGGTCTTCCTTGGACGGAGAAAATGCAGCCCCAGAGACTGGGTTTTTAGGCCTCGTTCGCACAGCAAGTGTGGAGCTCTGCAGACGCCAGTACAAGAGGACTGCAAACAGGTCCTCACTTCCCGAGCCAAGAAAGGCCTACTTTTGCGAGCTCTCTCCTGCTGAGCAAACGTGACAGAAGGGCTGTTTGGAGGGAACCTTGATGGTCTGGGCAGTGTGGGAGCCCTAGGCGTACACGTGCACCCAGCGGCCATTGCCCGTGAAAACTGACTTCCCAACTAGCACTTCCCAGCCCGATGCGACTTTCAGCCAGAAGGTGGCCGGGTAGGCTCTCTTCTTTGGAGGGAGGAAAGGCAGCCCCTGAGAGAGCGTTTTCATGCCCCCCTCATGCAGGCATCGTGGGACTCTTGAGATGCCCGACCCATAGTGCTGAGAGCAGGTCCTCATTTCCGAGTCAAGAAAGGCATAGTCTCGCGAGCTCTCTCCTGCTGAGCAAACGTGACGGAAGGGCTGTGTGGAGGGAACCTTGATGTTCTGGGCAGTGTGGGAGCCCTAGGCATACACGTGCACCCAGCGGCCATTGCCCCTGAAAACTGACTTCCCTACTAGCATTTCTGAGGCCAATGTGACTGTCAGCTAGAAGGCGGCCGAGCAGACTGTCTTACTTGGAGGGAGGAAAGGCAGCCCCAGAGATTGGGTTTTTACGCCTCGCTCGCACAGCAAGTGTGGGGCTCTGCAGACGCCCGTAAAAGAGGCCTGCAAACAGGTCCTCACTTCCCGAGCCAAGAAAGGCCTACTTTTGCGAGCTCTGTCCTGCAGAGCTTACGTGACGGAAGAGCTGTGGGGAGGGAGGCTTGATGTTCCCGGGCAGTGTGGGAAGCCTAGCTGTAAACGTTCAGCCAGCGGCGATGGCCCCTGCAAACTGACTTCCCAGGTAGCACTTCCCAGCACAATGTGACTGTCAGCTTAAAGGCGGCCGAGCAGGCTGTCTTCCTTGGAGGGAGAAAAGGCAGCCCCAAAGACTGGGTTTTTAGGCCTCTCTCGCACAGCAAGTGTGGGGCTCTGCAGACGCCAGTACAAGAAGCCTGCAAACAGGTCCTCACTTCCCCAGCCAAAAAAGGCCCACTTTCGCGAGCTCTCTCCTGCTGAGCAAACGCGACAGAAGGGCTGTGTGGAGGGAACCTTGATGTTCTGGGCAGTGTGGGAGGCCTAGGCATACACGTGCACCCAGCGGCCATTGCCCGTGAATACTGACTTCCCAACTAGCACTTCCCAGCCCGATGTGACTTTCAGCCAGAAGGCGGCCGGGTAGGCTCTCTTCCTTGGAGGGAGGAAAGGCAGCCCCTGAGAGAGCGTTTTCATGCCCCCCGCATGCAGGCATCGTGGGGCTCTTGAGAGGCCCGACCCATAGTGCTGAGAGCAGGTCCTCATTTCCGACTCAAGAAAGGCATAGTCTCGCGAGCTCTCTCCTGCTGAGCAAACGTGACGGACGGGCTGTGTGGAGGGAACCTTGATGTTCTGGGCAGTGTGGGAGCCCTAGGCATACACGTGCACCCAGCGGCCATTGCCCCTGAAAACTGACTTCCCTACTAGCATTTCTCAGGCCAATGTGACTGTCAGCTTGAAGGCGGCCAAGCAGGCTGCCTTCCTTGGAGGGAGGAAAGGCAGCCCCAGAGAGAACGTTTTCATGCCTCCCGCGCGCTGGCAACATGGGGCTCTTGAGTTGCCCGACCCATAGGGATTCCAGCAGGGCCTCACTTCCCGAGCCAAGAAAGGCCTAGTCTCGCGAGCTCTCTCCTGCAGAACAAACTTGTTGGAAGAGCTGTGTGGAGGGAGCCTTGGTGTTCCCGGGAAGTGTGGGAGGCCTAGCTGTAAACATGCAGCCGGGGCCATGGCCCCTGCAAACTGACTTCCCAGGTAACACTTCCCAGCACAATGTGACTGTCAGCTTAAAGGCGGCCGAGCAGCCTGTCTTCCTTGCAGGGAGGAAAGGCAGCCCCAAAGACTAGGTTTTTAGGCCTCGCTCGCACAGCAGGTGTTGGGCTCTGCAGATGCCAGTACAAGAGGCCTGCAAACAGGTCCTCACTTCCCGAGCCAGGAAAGGCCTACTTTCGCGAGCTCTCTCCTGCTGAGCAAACGTGACGGAAGGGCTGTGTGGAGGGAGCCTTGATGTTCCCAGGCAGTGTGGGAAGCCTAGCTGTAAACGTGCAGCCAGCGGCGATGGCCCCTGCAAACTGACTTCCCAGGTAGCACTTCCCAGCACAATGTGACTGTCAGCTTGAAGGCGGCCGAGCAGGCTGTCTTCCTTGGAGGGAGAAAAGGCAGCCCCAAAGACTGGGTTTTTAGGCCTCTCTCGCACAGCAAGTGTGGGGCTCTGCAGACGCCAGTACAAGAAGCCTGCAAACAGGTCCTCACTTCCCCAGCCAAGAAAGGCCCACTTTCGCGAGCTCTCTCCTGCTGAGCAAACGTGACGGAAGGGCTGTGTGGAGGGAACCTTGATGTTCTGGGCAGTGTGGGAGCCCTAGGCATACACGTGCACCCAGCGGCCATTGCCCCTGAAAACTGACTTCCCTACTAGCATTTCTCAGGCCAATGTGACTGTCAGCTTGAAGGCGGCCAAGCAGGCTGCCTTCCTTGGAGGGAGGAAAGGCAGCCCCAGATATTGTGTTTGTATGCCTCCCTCGCACAGCAAGTGTGGGGCTCGGCAGACGCGAGTACAAGAGGCCTGCAAACAGGTCCTCACTTCCCGAGCCAGGAAAGGCCTACTTTCGCGAGCTCTCTCCTGCTGAGCAAACGTGACGGAAGGGCTGTGTGGAGGGAGCCTTGATGTTCCCGGGCAGTGTGGGAAGCCTAGCTGTAAACGTGCAGCCAGCGGCGATGGCCCCTGAAAACTGACTTCCCAGGTAGCAATTCCCAGCCCAGGGTGACAGTCAGATTGAAGGCGGCCGAGCAGGCTGTCATCCTTGGAGGGAGGAAAGGAAGCCCCAGAGATTGGGTTTTTACGCCTCGCTCGCACAGCAAGTGTGGGGCTCTGCAGACGCCCGTAAAAGAGGACTGCAAACAGGTCCTCACTTCCCGAGCCAAGAAAGGCCTACTTTTGCGAGCTCTCTCCTGAAGAGCTTACGTGACGGAAGAGCTGTGGGGAGGGAGGCTTGATGTTCCCGGGCAGTGTGGGAAGCCTAGCTGTAAACGTGCAGCCAGCGGCGATGGCCCCTGCAAACAGACTTCCCAGGTAGCACTTCCCAGCACAATGTGACTGTCAGCTTGAAGGCGGCCGAGCAGGCTGTCTTCCTTGGAGGGAAAAAAGGCAGCCCCAAAGACTGGGTTTTTAGGCCTCTCTCGCACAGCAAGTGTGGGGCTCTGCAGACGCCAGTACAAGAAGCCTGCAAACATGTCCTCACTTCCCCAGCCAAGAAAGGCCCACTTTCGCGAGCTCTCTCCTGCTGAGCAAACGTGACAGAAGGGCTGTGTGGAGGGAACCTTGATGTTCTGGGCAGTGTGGGAGCCCTAGGCATACACGTGCACCCAGCGGCCATTGCCCGTGAAAACTGACTTCCCAACTAGCACTTCCCAGCCCGATGTGACTTTCAGCCAGAAGGCGGCCGGGTAGGCTCTCTTCCCTGGAGGGAGGAAAGGCAGCCCCTGAGAGAGCGTTTTCATGCCCCCCGCATGCAGGCATCGTGGGGCTCTTGAGAGGCCCAACCCGTAGTGCTGAGAGCAGGTCCTCATTTCCGAGTCAAGAAAGGCATAGTCTCGCGAGCTCTCCCCTGCTGAGCAAACGTGACGGAAGGGCTGTGTGGAGGGAACCTTGATGTTCTGGGCAGTGTGGGAGCCCTAGGCATACACGTGCACCCAGCGGCCATTGCCCCTGAAAACTGACTTCCCTACTAGCATTTCTCAGGCCAATGTGACTGTCAGCTTGAAGGCGGCCAAGCAGGCTGCCTTCCTTGGAGGGAGGAAAGGCAGCCCCAGAGAGAACGTTTTCATCCCTCCCGCGCGCTGGCAACGTGGGGCTCTTGAGTTGCCCGACCCATAGGGATTCCAGCAGGGCCTCACTTCCCGAGCCAAGAAAGGCCTAGTCTCGCGAGCTCTCTCCTGCAGAACAAACTTGTTGGAAGAGCTGTGTCGAGGGAGCCTTGGTGTTCCCGGGAAGTGTGGGAGGCCTAGCTGTAAACATGCAGCCGGGGCCATGGCCCCTGCAAACTGACTTCCCAGGTAGCACTTCCCAGCCCAATGTGACTGTCAGCTTGAAGGCGGCCGAGCAGGTTGTCTTCCTTGGAGGGAGGAAAGGCAGCCCCAGTGATTGGGTTTTTACGCCTCGCTCGCACAGCAAGTATGGGGCTCTGCAGACGCCCGTAAAAGAGGACTGCAAACAGGTCCTCACTTCCCGAGCCAAGAAAGGCCTACTTTTACGAGCTCTGTCCTGCAGAGCTTACGTGACGAAAGAGCTGTGGGGAGGGAGGCTTGATGTTCCCGGGCAGTGTGGGAAGCCTAGCTGTAAACGTGCAGCCAGCGGCGATGGCCCCTGCAAACTGACTTCCCAGGTAGCACTTCCCAGCACAATGTGACTGTCAGCTTGAAGGCGGCCGAGCAGGCTGTCTTCCTTGGAGGGAGAAAAGGCAGCCCCAAAGACTGGGTTTTTAGGCCTCTCTCGCACAGCAAGTGTGGGTCTCTGCAGACGCCAGTACAAGAAGCCTGCAAACAGGTCCTCACTTCCCCAGCCAAGAAAGGCCCACTTTCGCGAGCTCTCTCCTGCTGAGCAAACGTGACAGAAGGGCTGTGTGGAGGGAACCTTGATGTTCTGGGCAGTGTGGGAGCCCTAGGCATACACGTGCACCCAGCGGCCATTGCCCCTGAAAACTCACTTCCCTACTAGCATTTCTCAGGCCAATGTGACTGTCAGCTTGAAGGCGGCCGAGCAGGATGTCTTCCTTGGAGGGTGGAATGGCAGCCCCAGAGAGAGTGTTTTCATGCCTTCAGCGCGCAGGTAACGTGGGGCTCTTGAGAGGCACGACCCGTAGGGCTGCGAGCAGGGCCTCACTTCCCGAGTCAAGAAAGGCCTAGTCTCGCGAGTTCTCTCCTGCAGAGCAAACGTGACGGAAGAGCTGTGTGGAGGGAGCCTTGATGTTCCCGGGCAGTGTGGGAGGCCTAGCTGTAAACGTGCTGCCAGCGACCATGGTCCCTGAAAACTGACTTCCCAACTAACACTTCCCAGCCCAAGGTGACTGTCAGTTTGAAGGCGGCCGAGCAGACGGTCTTCCTTGGACAGAGAAAAGGCAGCCCCAGAGACTGGGTTTTTAGGCCTCGTTCGCACAGCAAGTGTGGGGCGCTGCAGACGCCAGTACAAGAGGCCTGCAAACAGGTCCTCACTTCCCGAGCCAAGAAAGGCCTAGTTTCGCGATCTCTCTCCTGCAGAGCTAACGTGAGGGAAGAGCTGTGTGGAGGGAACCTTGATGTTCTGGGCAGTGTGGGAGCCCTAGGCATACACGTGCACCCAGCGGCCATTGCCCCTGCAAACTGACTTCCCAGGTAGCACTTCCCAGCACAATGTGACTTTCAGCTTGAAGGCGGCAAAGCAGGCGGTGTTCCTTGGAGGGAGGAAAGGCAGAACCAGAGACTGTGTTTTTAGGCCTCCCTCGCACAGCAACTGTTGGGCTCTACAGACGCCCGTACAAGAGGACTGCAACCAGGTCCTCACTTCCCGAGCCAAGAAAGGCCTACTTTCGTGAGCTCTTTACTGCAGAGCTAACGTGAGGGAAGAGCTGTGTGGAGGGAACCTTGATGTTCTGGGCAGTGTGGGAGCCCCAGGCATACACGTGCACCCAGCGGCCATTGCCTGTGAAAACTGACTTCCCAACTAGCAATTCCCAGCCCGATGTGACTTTCAGCCAGAAGGAGGACGGGTAGGCTCTCTTCCTTGGAGGGAGTAATGGCATCCCCAGAGAGAGTGTTTTCATGCCTTCAGCGTGCAGGCAACGTGGTGCTCTTGAGAGGCCCGACCCATAGGGCTGCGAGCAGGGCCTCACTTCCCGAGTCAAGAAAGGCCTAGTCTCGCGAGCTCCCTCCTGCAGAGCACACGTGACGGAAGAGCTGTGTGGAGGGAGCCTTGATGTTCCCGGGCAGTGTGGGAGGCCTAGCTGTAAACGTGCTGCCAGCGACCATGGTCCCTGAAAACGGACTTCCCAACTAACACTTCCCAGCCCAAGGTGACTGTCAGCTTGAAGGCGGCCGAGCAGACGGTCTTCCTTGGACGGAGAAAAGGCAGCCCCAGAGACTGGGTTTTTAGGCCTCGTTCGCACAGCAAGTGTGGGGCGCTGCAGACGCCAGTACAAGAGGCCTGCAAACAGGTCCTCACTTCCCGAGCCAAGAAAGGCCTAGTTTCGCGATCTCTCTCCTGCAGAGCTAACGTGAGGGAAGAGCTGTGTGGAGGGAACCTTGATGTTCTGGGCAGTGTGGGAGCCCTAGGCATACACGTGCACCCAGCGGCCATTGCCCCTGCAAACTGATTTCCCAGGTAGCACTTCCCAGCACAATGTGACTTTCAGCTTGAAGGCGGCAAAGCAGGCGGTGTTCCTTGGAGGGAGGAAAGGCAGAACCAGAGACTGTGTTTTTAGGCCTCCCTCGCACAGCAAGTGTTGGGCTCTGCAGACGCCCGTAAAAGAGGACTGCAAACAGGTCCTCACTTCCCGAGCCAAGAAAGGCCTACTTTTGCGAGCTCTCTCCTGCAGAGCTTACGTGACGGAAGAGCTGTGGGGAGGGAGGCTTGATGTTCCCGGGCAGTGTGGGAAGCCTAGCTGTAAACGTGCTGCCAGCGACCATGGTCCCTGAAAACGGACTTCCCAACTAACACTTCCCAGCCCAAGGTGACTGTCAGCTTGAAGGCGGCCGAGCAGACGGTCTTCCTTGGACGGAGAAAATGCAGCCCCAGAGACTGGGTTTTTAGGCGTCGTTCGCACAGCAAGTGTGGGGCTCTGCAGACGCCAGTACAAGAGGACTGCAAACAGGTCCTCACTTCCCGAGCCAAGAAAGGCCTACTTTTGCGAGCTCTCTCCTGCTGAGCAAACGTGACAGAAGGGCTGTGTGGAGGGAACCTTGATGTTCTGGGCAGTGTGGGAGCCCTAGGCATACACGTACACCCAGCGGCCATTGCCCGTGAAAACTGACTTCCCAACTAGCACTTCCCAGCCCGATGTGACTTTCAGCCAGAAGGCGGCCGGGTAGGCTCTCTTCCTTGGAGGGAGGAAAGGCAGCCCCTGAGAGAGCGTTTTCATGCCCCCCTCATGCAGGCATCGTGGGGCTCTTGAGAGGCCCGACCCATAGTGCTGAGAGCAGGTCCTCATTTCCGAGTCAAGAAAGGCATAGTCTCGCGAGCTCTCTCCTGCTGAGCAAACGTGACGGAAGGGCTGTGTGGAGGGAACCTTGATGTTCTGGGCAGTGTGGGAGCCCTAGGCATACACGTGCACCCAGCGGCCATTGCCCCTGAAAACTGACTTCCCTACTAGCATTTCTGAGGCCAATGTGACTGTCAGCTAGAAGGCGGCCAAGCAGGCTGTCTTCCTTGAAGGGAGGAAAGGCAGCCCCAGAGAGAACGTTTTCATGCCTCCCGCGCGCTGGCAACGTGGGGCTCTTGAGTTGCCCGACCCATAGGGATTCAAGCAGGGCCTCACTTCCCGAGCCAAGAAAGGCCTAGTCTCGCGAGCTCTCTCCTGCAGAACAAACTTGTTGGAAGAGCTGTGTGGAGGGAGCCTTGGTGTTCCCGGGAAGTGTGGGAGGCCTAGCTGTAAACATGCAGCCGGGGCCATGGCCCCTGCAAACTGACTTCCCAGGTAGCACTTCCCAGCCCAATGTGACTGTCAGCTTGAAGGCGGCCGAGCAGGCTGTCTTCCTTGGAGGGAGGAAAGGCAGACCCACAGACTGTGTTTTTATGCCTCCCTCGCACAGCAAGTGTGGGGTTCTACCGACGCCAGTACAAGAGGCCTGCAAACAGGTCCTCACTTCCCGAGCCAGGAAAGGCCTAGTTACGTGAGCTCTCTCCGGCCGAGCTAAGGTGACGTAAGATCTGTGTGGAGGGAACCTTGATGTTCTCGGCAGTGTGGGAGCACTAAGCATACACGTGCACCCTGCGGCCATTGCCCCTGAAAACAGTCTTCCCAAATAGCACTTCCAAGCGCGATGTGACTTTCAGCCACAAGGCGGCCTGGTAAGCTCTCTTCCTTGGAGGGAGGAAAGGCAGCCCCAGAGAGAGCGTTTTCATGCCTCCGGCGCGCAGGCAACGTGGGGCTCTTGAGAGGCCCGACCCATAGTGCTGCCAGCAGGTCATCATTTCCCGAGTCAAGAAAGGCCTAGTCTCGGGAGCTCTCTCCTGCTGAGCAAGCATGACGGAAGGGCTGTGAGGAGGGAGCCTTGATGTTCTGGGCAGTGTCGGAGTCGTAGGCATACACGTGCACCCAGCGGCCATTGGCCCTGTAAACTGACTTCCGAACTAGCACTTCTCAGATCAATGTGACTGTCAGCTTGAAAGCGGCCGAGCAGGCTGTCTTACTTGGAGGGAGGAAAGGCGGCCCCAGATACTGTGTTTGTATGCCTCCCTCGCACAGCAAGTGTGGGGCTCGGCAGACGCGAGTACAAGAGGCCTGCAAACAGGTCCTCACTTCCCGAGCCAGGAAAGGCCTACTTTCGCGAGCTCTCTCCTGCTGAGCAAACGTGACAGAAGGGCTGTGTGGAGGGAGCCTTGATGTTCCCGGGCAGTGTGGGAAGCCTAGCTGTAAACGTGCAGCCAGCGGCGATGGCCCCTGAAAACTGACTTCCCAGGTAGCAATTCCCAGCCCAAGGTGCCTGTCAGATTGAAGGCGGCCGAGCAGGCTGTCATCCTTGGAGGGAGGAAAGGAAGCCCCAGAGATTGGGTTTTTACGCCTCGCTCGCACAGCAAGTGTGGGGCTCTGCAGACGCCCGTAAAAGAGGACTGCAAACAGGTCCTCACTTCCCGAGCCAAGAAAGGCCTACTTTTGCGAGCTCTCTCCTGAAGAGCTTACGTGACGGAAGAGCTGTGGGGAGGGAGGCTTGATGTTCCCGGGCAGTGTGGGAAGCCTAGCTGTAAACGTGCAGCCAGCGGCGATGGCCCCTGCAAACTGACTTCCCAGGTAGCACTTCCCAGCACAATGTGACTGTCAGCTTGAAGGCGGCCGAGCAGGCTGTCTTCCTTGGAGGGAGAAAAGGCAGCCCCAAAGACTGGGTTTTTAGGCCTCTCTCGCACAGCAAGTGTGGGGCTCTGCAGACGCCAGTACAAGAAGCCTGCAAACAGGTCCTCACTTCCCCAGCCAAGAAAGGCCCACTTTCGCGAGCTCTCTCCTGCTGAGCAAACGTGACAGAAGGGCTGTGTGGAGGGAACCTTGATGTTCTGGGCAGTGTGGGAGCCCTAGGCATACACGTGCACCCAGCGGCATTGCCCGTGAAAACTGACTTCCCAACTAGCACTTCCCAGCCCGATGTGACTTTCAGGCAGAAGGCGGCCGGGTAGGCTCTCTTCCTTGGAGGGAGGAAAGGCAGCCCCTGAGAGAGCGTTTTCATGCCCCCCGCATGAAGGCATCGTGGGGCTCTTGAGAGGCCCGACCCATAGTGCTGAGAGCAGGTCCTCATTTCCGAGTCAAGAAAGGCATAGTCTCGCGAGCTCTCTCCTGCTGAGCAAACGTGACGGAAGGGCTGTGTGGAGGGAACCTTGATGTTCTGGGCAGTGTGGGAGCCCTAGGCATACACGTGCACCCAGCGGCCATTGCCCCTGAAAACTGACTTCCCTACTAGCATTTCTCAGGCCAATGTGACTGTCAGCTTGAAGGCGGCCAAGCAGGCTGCCTTCCTTGGAGGGAGGAAAGGCAGCCCCAGATATTGTGTTTGTATGCCTCCCTCGCACAGCAAGTGTGGGGCTCGGCAGACGCGAGTACAAGAGGCCTGCAAACAGGTCCTCACTTCCCGAGCCAGGAAAGGCCTACTTTCGCGAGCTCTCTCCTGCTGAGCAAACGTGACGGAAGGGCTGTGTGGAGGGAGCCTTGATGTTCCCGGGCAGTGTGGGAAGCCTAGCTGTAAACGTGCAGCCAGCGGCGATGGCCCCTGAAAACTGACTTCCCAGGTAGCAATTCCCAGCCCAAGGTGACAGTCAGATTGAAGGCGGCCGAGCAGGCTGTCATCCTTGGAGGGAGGAAAGGAAGCCCCAGAGATTGGGTTTTTACGCCTCGCTCGCACAGCAAGTGTGGGGCTCTGCAGACGCCCGTAAAAGAGGACTGCAAACAGGTCCTCACTTCCCGAGCCAAGAAAGGCCTACTTTTGCGAGCTCTCTCCTGAAGAGCTTACGTGACGGAAGAGCTGTGGGGAGGGAGGCTTGATGTTCCTGGGCAGTGTGGGAAGCCTAGCTGTAAACGTGCAGCCAGCGGCGAAGGCCCCTGCAAACTGACTTCCCAGGTAGCACTTCCCAGCACAATGTGACTGTCAGCTTGAAGGCGGCCGAGCAGGCTGTCTTCCTTGGAGGGAAAAAAGGCAGCCCCAAAGACTGGGTTTTTAGGCCTCTCTCGCACAGCAAGTGTGGGGCTCTGCAGACGCCAGTACAAGAAGCCTGCAAACATGTCCTCACTTCCCCAGCCAAGAAAGGCCCACTTTCGCGAGCTCTCTCCTGCTGAGCAAACGTGACAGAAGGGCTGTGTGGAGGGAACCTTGATGTTCTGGGCAGTGTGGGAGCCCTAGGCATACACGTGCACCCAGCGGCCATTGCCCGTGAAAACTGACTTCCCAACTAGCACTTCCCAGCCCGATGTGACTTTCAGCCAGAAGGCGGCCGGGTAGGCTCTCTTCCTTGGAGGGAGGAAAGGCAGCCCCTGAGAGAGCGTTTTCATGCCCCCCGCATGCAGGCATCGTGGGGCTCTTGAGAGGCCCGACCCATAGTGCTGAGAGCAGGTCCTCATTTCCGAGTCAAGAAAGGCATAGTCTCGCGAGCTCTCTCCTGCTGAGCAAACGTGACGGAAGGGCTGTGTGGAGGGAACCTTGATGTTCTGGGCAGTGTGGGAGCCCTAGGCATACACGTGCACCCAGCGGCCATTGCCCCTGAAAACTGACTTCCCTACTAGCATTTCTGAGGCCAATGTGACTGTCAGCTAGAAGGCGGCCAAGCAGGCTGTCTTCCTTGAAGGGAGGAAAGGCAGGCCCAGAGAGAACGTTTTCATGCCTCCTGCGCGCTGGCAACGTGGGGCTCTTGAGTTGCCCGACCCATAGGGATTCAAGCAGGGCCTCACTTCCCGAGCCAAGAAAGGCCTAGTCTCGCGAGCTCTCTCCTGCAGAACAAACTTGTTGGAAGAGCTGTGTGGAGGGAGCCTTGGTGTTCCCGGGAAATGTGGGACGCCTAGCTGTAAACATGCAGCCGGGGCCATGGCCCCTGCAAACTGACTTCCCAGGTAGCACTTCCCAGCCCAATGTGACTGTCAGCTTGAAGGCGGCCGAGCAGGCTGTCTTCCTTGGAGGGAGGAAAGGCAGCCCCAGAGACTGTGTTTTTATGCCTCCCTCGCACAGCAAGTGTGGGGTTCTACCGACGCCAGTACAAGAGGCCTGCAAACAGGTCCTCACTTCCCGAGCCAGGAAAGGCCTAGTTACGTGAGCTCTCTCCTGCCGAGCTAAGGTGACGTAAGATCTGTGTGGAGGGAACCTTGATGTTCTCGGCAGTGTGGGAGCACTAAGCATACACGTGCACCCTGCGGGCATTGCCCCTGAAAACAGTCTTCCCAAATAGCACTTCCAAGCGCGATGTGACTTTCAGCCACAAGGCGGCCTGGTAAGCTCTCTTCCTTGGAGGGAGGAAAGGCAGCCCCAGAGAGAGCGTTTTCATGCCTCCGGCGCGCAGGCAACGTGGGGCTCTTGAGAGGCCCGACCCATAGTGCTGCCAGCAGGTCATCATTTCCCGAGTCAAGAAAGGCCTAGTCTCGGGAGCTCTCTCCTGCTGAGCAAGCATGACGGAAGGGCTGTGAGGAGGGAGCCTTGATGTTCTGGGCAGTGTGGGAGTCGTAGGCATACACGTGCACCCTTCGGCCATTGGCCCTGTAAACTGACTTCCGAACTAGCACTTCTCAGATCAATGTGACTGTCAGCTTGAAAGCGGCCGAGCAGGCTGTCTTACTTGGAGGGAGGAAAGGCGGCCCCAGATACTGTGTTTGTATGCCTCCCTCGCACAGCAAGTGTGGGGCTCGGCAGACGCGAGTACAAGAGGCCTGCAAACAGGTCCTCACTTCCCGAGCCAGGAAAGGCCTACTTTCGCGAGCTCTCTCCTGCTGAGCAAACGTGACAGAAGGGCTGTGTGGAGGGAACCTTGATGTTCTGGGCAGTGTGGGAGTCCTAGGCATACACGTGCACCCTTCGGCCATTGGCCCTGTAAACTGACTTCCGAACTAGCACTTCTCAGATCAATGTGACTGTCAGCTTGAAAGCGGCCGAGCAGGCTGTCTTACTTGGAGGGAGGAAAGGCAGCCCCAGATACTGTGTTTGTATGCCTCCCTCGCACAGCAAGTGTGGGGCTCGGCAGACGCGAGTACAAGAGGCCTGCAAACAGGTCCTCACTTCCCGAGCCAGGAAAGGCCTACTTTCGCGAGCTCTCTCCTGCTGAGCAAACGTGACGGAAGGGCTGTGTGGAGGGAGCCTTGATGTTCCCGGGCAGTGTGGGAAGCCTAGCTGTACACGTGCAGCCAGCGGCGATGGCCCCTGCAAACTGACTTCCCAGGTAGCACTTCCCAGCACAATGTGACTGTCAGCTTGAAGGCGGCCGAGCAGGCTGTCTTCCTTGGAGGGAGAAAAGGCAGCCCCAGAGACTGGGTTTTTAGGCCTCGTTCGCACAGCAAGTGTGGGGCGCTGCAGACGCCAGTACAAGAGGCCTGCAAAACAGGTCCTCACTTCCCGAGCCAGGAAAGGCCTAGTCTCGAGAGCTCTCTCCTGCAGAGCTAACGTGACGGAAGAGCTGTTTGGGGGGAGCCTTGATGTTCCCGGGCAGTGTGGGAAGCCTAGCTGTAAACGTGCAGCCAGCGGCCATGGCCCCTGCAAACTTTCTTCCCAGGTAGCACTTCCCAGCACAATGTGACTGTCAGCTTAAAGGCGGCCGAGCAGCCTGTCTTCCTTGCAAGGAGGAAAGGCAGCCCCAAAGACTAGGTTTTTAGGCCTCGCTCGCACAGCAGCTGTTGGGCTCTGCAGATGCCAGTACAAGAGGACTGCAAACAGGTCCTCACTTCCCGAGCCAAGAACGGCCTAGTTTCGCGATCTCTCTCCTGCCGAGCTAACGTGAGGGAAGAGCTGTGTGGAGGGAACCTTGATGTTCTGGGCAGAGTGGGAGCCCTAGGCATACACGTGCACCCAGCGGCCATTGCCCCTGCAAACTGACTTCCCAGGTAGCACTTCCCAGCCCGATGTGACTTTCAGCCAGAAGGCGGCCGGGTAGGCTCTCTTCCTTGGAGGGAGGAAAGGCAGCCCCTGAGAGAGCGTTTTCATGCCCCCCGCATGCAGGCATCGTGGGGCTCTTGAGAGGCCCGACCCATAGTGCTGAGAGCAGGTCCTCATTTCCGAGTCAAGAAAGGCATAGTCTCGCGAGCTCTCTCCTGCTGAGCAACCGTGACGGAAGGGCTGTGTGGAGGGAACCTTGATGTTCTGGGCAGTGTGGGAGCCCTAGGCATACACGTGCACCCAGCGGCCATTGCCCCTGAAAACTGACTTCCGAACTAGCACTTCTCAGATCAATGTGACTGTCAGCTTGAAAGCGGCCGAGCAGGCTGTCTTACTTGGAGGGAGGAAAGGCGGCCCCAGATACTGTGTTTGTATGCCTCCCTCGCACAGCAAGTGTGGGGCTCGGCAGACGCGAGTACAAGAGGCCTGCAAACAGGTCCTCACTTCCCGAGCCAGGAAAGGCCTACTTTCGCGAGCTCTCTCCTGCTGAGCAAACGTGACAGAAGGGCTGTGTGGAGGGAACCTTGATGTTCTGGGCAGTGTGGGAGTCCTAGGCATACACGTGCACCCTTCGGCCATTGGCCCTGTAAACTGACTTCCGAACTAGCACTTCTCAGATCAATGTGACTGTCAGCTTGAAAGCGGCCGAGCAGGCTGTCTTACTTGGAGGGAGGAAAGGCAGCCCCAGATACTGTGTTTGTATGCCTCCCTCGCACAGCAAGTGTGGGGCTCGGCAGACGCGAGTACAAGAGGCCTGCAAACAGGTCCTCACTTCCCGAGCCAGGAAAGGCCTACTTTCGCGAGCTCTCTCCTGCTGAGCAAACGTGACGGAAGGGCTGTGTGGAGGGAGCCTTGATGTTCCCGGGCAGTGTGGGAAGCCTAGCTGTACACGTGCAGCCAGCGGCGATGGCCCCTGCAAACTGACTTCCCAGGTAGCACTTCCCAGCACAATGTGACTGTCAGCTTGAAGGCGGCCGAGCAGGCTGTCTTCCTTGGAGGGAGAAAAGGCAGCCCCAGAGACTGGGTTTTTAGGCCTCGTTCGCACAGCAAGTGTGGGGCGCTGCAGACGCCAGTACAAGAGGCCTGCAAAACAGGTCCTCACTTCCCGAGCCAGGAAAGGCCTAGTCTCGAGAGCTCTCTCCTGCAGAGCTAACGTGACGGAAGAGCTGTTTGGGGGGAGCCTTGATGTTCCCGGGCAGTGTGGGAAGCCTAGCTGTAAACGTGCAGCCAGCGGCCATGGCCCCTGCAAACTTTCTTCCCAGGTAGCACTTCCCAGCACAATGTGACTGTCAGCTTAAAGGCGGCCGAGCAGCCTGTCTTCCTTGCAAGGAGGAAAGGCAGCCCCAAAGACTAGGTTTTTAGGCCTCGCTCGCACAGCAGCTGTTGGGCTCTGCAGATGCCAGTACAAGAGGACTGCAAACAGGTCCTCACTTCCCGAGCCAAGAACGGCCTAGTTTCGCGATCTCTCTCCTGCCGAGCTAACGTGAGGGAAGAGCTGTGTGGAGGGAACCTTGATGTTCTGGGCAGAGTGGGAGCCCTAGGCATACACGTGCACCCAGCGGCCATTGCCCCTGCAAACTGACTTCCCAGGTAGCACTTCCCAGCCCGATGTGACTTTCAGCCAGAAGGCGGCCGGGTAGGCTCTCTTCCTTGGAGGGAGGAAAGGCAGCCCCTGAGAGAGCGTTTTCATGCCCCCCGCATGCAGGCATCGTGGGGCTCTTGAGAGGCCCGACCCATAGTGCTGAGAGCAGGTCCTCATTTCCGAGTCAAGAAAGGCATAGTCTCGCGAGCTCTCTCCTGCTGAGCAACCGTGACGGAAGGGCTGTGTGGAGGGAACCTTGATGTTCTGGGCAGTGTGGGAGCCCTAGGCATACACGTGCACCCAGCGGCCATTGCCCCTGAAAACTGACTTCCCTACTAGCATTTCTCAGGCCAATGTGACTGTCAGCTTGAAGGCGGCCAAGCAGGCTGCCTTCCTTGGAGGGAGGAAAGGCAGCCCCAGATATTGTGTTTGTATGCCTCCCTCGCACAGCAAGTGTGGGGCTCGGCAGACGCGAGTACAAGAGGCCTGCAAACAGGTCCTCACTTCCCGAGCCAGGAAAGGCCTACTTTCGCGAGCTCTCTCCTGCTGAGCAAACGTGACGGAAGGGCTGTGTGGAGGGAGCCTTGATGTTCCCAGGCAGTGTGGGAAGCCTAGCTGTAAACGTGCAGCCAGCGGCGATGGCCCCTGAAAACTGACTTCCCAGGTAGCAATTCCCAGCCCAAGGTGCCTGTCAGCTTGAAGGCGGCCGAGCAGGCTGTCATCCTTGGAGGGAGGAAAGGCAGCCCCAGTGATTGGGTTTTTACGCCTCGCTCGCATAGCAAGTATGGGGCTCTGCAGACGCCCGTAAAAGAGGACTGCAAACAGGTCCTCTCTTCCCGAGCCAAGAAAGGCCTACTTTTGCGAGCTCTCTCCTGCAGAGCTTACGTCACGGAAGAGCTGTGGGGAGGGAGGCTTGATGTTCCCGGGCAGTGTGGGAAGCCTAGCTGTAAACGTGCAGCCAGCGGCGATGGCCCCTGCAAACTGACTTCCCAGGTAGCACTTCCCAGCACAATGTGACTGTCAGCTTGAAGGCGGCCGAGCAGGCTGTCTTCCTTGGAGGGAGAAAAGGCAGCCCCAAAGACTGGGTTTTTAGGCCTCTCTCGCACAGCAAGTGTGGGGCTCTGCAGACGCCAGTACAAGAAGCCTGCAAACAGGGCCTCACTTCCCCAGCCAAGAAAGGCCCACTTTCGCGAGCTCTCTCCTGCTGAGCAAACGTGACAGAAGGGCTGTGTGGAGGGAACCTTGATGTTCTGGGCAGTGTGGGAGCCCTAGGCATACACGTGCACCCAGCGGCCATTGCCCCTGAAAACTGACTTCCCTACTAGCATTTCTCAGGCCAATGTGACTGTCAGCTTGAAGGCGGCCAAGCAGGCTGCCTTCCTTGGAGGGAGGAAAGGCAGCCCCAGATATTGTGTTTGTATGCCTCCCTCGCAGAGCAAGTGTGGGGCTCGGCAGACGCGAGTACAAGAGGCCTGCAAACAGGTCCTCACTTCCCGAGCCAGGAAAGGCCTACTTTCGCGAGCTCTCTCCTGCTGAGCAAACGTGACGGAAGGGCTGTGTGGAGGGAGCCTTGATGTTCCCGGGCAGTGTGGGAAGCCTAGCTGTAAACGTGCAGCCAGCGGCGATGGCCCCTGAAAACTGACTTCCCAGGTAGCAATTCCCAGCCCAAGGTGACAGTCAGATTGAAGGCGGCCGAGCAGGCTGTCATCCTTGGAGGGAGGAAAGGAAGCCCCAGAGATTGGGTTTTTACGCCTCGCTCGCACAGCAAGTGTGGGGCTCTGCAGACGCCCGTAAAAGAGGACTGCAAACAGGTCCTCACTTCCCGAGCCAAGAAAGGCCTACTTTTGCGAGCTCTCTCCTGAAGAGCTTACGTGACGGAAGAGCTGTGGGGAGGGAGGCTTGATGTTCCCGGGCAGTGTGGGAAGCCTAGCTGTAAACGTGCAGCCAGCGGCGATGGCCCCTGCAAACTGACTTCCCAGGTAGCACTTCCCAGCACAATGTGACTGTCAGCTTGAAGGCGGCCGAGCAGGCTGTCTTCCTTGGAGGGAAAAAAGGCAGCCCCAAAGACTGGGTTTTTAGGCCTCTCTCGCACAGCAAGTGTGGGGCTCTGCAGACGCCAGTACAAGAAGCCTGCAAACATGTCCTCACTTCCCCAGCCAAGAAAGGCCCACTTTCGCGAGCTCTCTCCTGCTGAGCAAATGTGACAGAAGGGCTGTGTGGAGGGAACCTTGATGTTCTGGGCAGTGTGGGAGCCCTAGGCATACACGTGCACCCAGCGGCCATTGCCCGTGAAAACTGACTTCCCAACTAGCACTTCCCAGCCCGATGTGACTTTCAGCCAGAAGGCGGCCGGGTAGGCTCTCTTCCCTGGAGGGAGGAAAGGCAGCCCCTGAGAGAGCGTTTTCATGCCCCCCGCATGCAGGCATCGTGGGGCTCTTGAGAGGCCCAACCCCTAGTGCTGAGAGCAGGTCCTCATTTCCGAGTCAAGAAAGGCATAGTCTCGCGAGCTCTCTCCTGCTGAGCAAACGTGACGGAAGGGCTGTGTGGAGGGAACCTTGATGTTCTGGGCAGTGTGGGAGCCCTAGGCATACACGTGCACCCAGCGGCCATTGCCCCTGAAAACTGACTTCCCTACTAGCATTTCTCAGGCCAATGTGACTGTCAGCTTGAAGGCGGCCAAGCAGGCTGCCTTCCTTGGAGGGAGGAAAGGCTGCCCCAGAGAGAACGTTTTCATCCCTCCCGCGCGCTGGCAACGTGGGGCTCTTGAGTTGCCCGACCCATAGGGATTCCAGCAGGGCCTCACTTCCCGAGCCAAGAAAGGCCTAGTCTCGCGAGCTCTCTCCTGCAGAACAAACTTGTTGGAAGAGCTGTGTCGAGGGAGCCTTGGTGTTCCCGGGAAGTGTGGGAGGCCTAGCTGTAAACATGCAGCCTGGGCCATGGCCCCTGCAAACTGACTTCCCAGGTAGCACTTCCCAGCCCAATGTGACTGTCAGCTTGAAGGCGGCCGAGCAGGCTGTCTTCCTTGGAGGGAGGAAAGGCAGCCCCAGAGACTGTGTTTTTATGCCTCCCTCGCACAGCAAGTGTGGGGCTCTGCCGACGCCAGTACTAGAGGCCTACAAACAGGTCCTCACTTTCCAAACCAAGAAAGGCCTAGTTTCCCGATCTCTCTCCTGGAGAGCTAACGTGACGGAAGAGCTGTGTGGAGGGAACCTTGATGTTCTGGGCAGTGTGGGAGCCCTAGGCATACGCGTGCACCCAGCGACCATTGGCCCTGAAAAATGACTTCCCAAATAGCACTTCTCAGACCAATGTGACTGTCAGCTTGAAGGCGGCCGAGCAGGATGTCTTCCTTGGAGGGTGGAATGGCAGCCCCAGAGAGAGTGTTTTCATGCCTTCAGCGCGCAGGTAACGTGGGGCTCTTGAGAGGCACGACCAGTAGGGCTGCGAGCAGGGCCTCACTTCCTGAGTCAAGAAAGGCCTAGTCTCGCGAGTTCTCTCCTGCAGAGCAAACGTGACGGAAGAGCTGTGTGGAGGGAGCCTTGATGTTCCCGGGCAGTGTGGGAGGCCTAGCTGTAAACGTGCTGCCAGCGACCATGGTCCCTGAAAACTGACTTCCCAACTAACACTTCCCAGCCCAAGGTGACTGCCAGCTTGAAGGCGGCCGAGCAGACGGTCTACCTTGGACGGAGAAAAGGCAGCCCCAGAGACTGGGTTTTTAGGCCTCGTTCGCACAGCAAGTGTGGGGCGCTGCAGACGCCAGTACAAGAGGCCTGCAAACAGGTCCTCACTTCCCGAGCCAAGAAAGGCCTAGTTTCGCGATCTCTCTCCTGCAGAGCTAACGTGAGGGAAGAGCTGTGTGGAGGGAACCTTGATGTTCTGGGCAGTGTGGGAGCCCTAGGCATACACGTGCACCCAGCGGCCATTGCCCCTGCAAACTGACTTCCCAGGTAGCACTTCCCAGCACAATGTGACTTTCAGCTTGAAGGCGGCAAAGCAGGCGGTGTTCCTTGGAGGGAGGAAAGGCAGACCCACAGACTGCGTTTTTAGGCCTCCCTCGCACAGCAAGTGTTGGGCTCTGCAGACGCCCGTACAAGAGGACTGCAACCAGGTCCTCACTTCCCGAGCCAAGAAAGGCCTACTTTCGTGAGCTCTTTACTGCAGAGCTAACGTGAGGGAAGAGCTGTGTGGAGGGAACCTTGATGTTCTGGGCAGTGTGGGAGCCCCAGGCATACACGTGCACCCAGCGGCCATTGCCCGTGAAAACTGACTTCCCAACTAGCAATTCCCAGCCCGATGTGACTTTCAGCCAGAAGGAGGACGGGTAGGCTCTCTTCCTTGGAGGGAGTAATGGCATCCCCAGAGAGAGTGTTTTCATGCCTTCAGCGTGCAGGCAACGTGGTGCTCTTGAGAGGCCCGACCCATAGGGCTGCGAGCAGCGCCTCACTTCCCGAGCCAAGAAAGGCCTACTTTTGCGAGCTCTCTCCTGCAGAGCTTACGTGACGGAAGAGCTGTGGGGAGGGAGGCTTGATGTTCTCGGGCAGTGTGGGAAGCCTAGCTGTAAACGTGCTGCCAGCGACCATGGTCCCTGAAAACGGACTTCCCAACTAACACTTCCCAGCCCAAGGTGACTGTCAGCTTGAAGGCGGCCGAGCAGACGGTCTTCCTTGGACGGAGAAAATGCAGCCCCAGAGACTGGGTTTTTAGGCCTCGTTCGCACAGCAAGTGTGGGGCTCTGCAGACGCCAGTACAAGAGGACTGCAAACAGGTCCTCACTTCCCGAGCCAAGAAAGGCCTACTTTTGCGAGCTCTCTCCTGCTGAGCAAACGTGACAGAAGGGCTGTGTGGAGGGAACCTTGATGTTCTGGGCAGTGTGGGAGCCCTAGGCATACACGTGCACCCAGCGGCCATTGCCCGTGAAAACTGACTTCCCAACTAGCACTTCCCAGCCCGATGTGACTTTCAGCCAGAAGGCTGCCGGGTAGGCTCTCTTCCTTGGAGGGAGGAAAGGCAGCCCCTGAGAGAGCGTTTTCATGCCCCCCTCATGCAGGCATCGTGGGGCTCTTGAGAGGCCCGACCCATAGTGCTGAGAGCAGGTCCTCATTTCCGAGTCAAGAAAGGCATAGTCTCGCGAGCTCTCTCCTGCTGAGCAAACGTGACGGAAGGGCTGTGTGGAGGGAACCTTGATGTTCTGGGCAGTGTGGGAGCCCTAGGCATACACGTGCACCCAGCGGCCATTGGCCCTGAAAACTGACTTCCCTACTAGCATTTCTGAGGCCAATGTGACTGTCAGCTAGAAGGCGGCCAAGCAGGCTGTCTTCCTTGAAGGGAGGAAAGGCAGCCCCAGAGAGAACGTTTTCATGCCTCCTGCGCGCTGGCAACGTGGGGCTCTTGAGTTGCCCGACCCATTGGGATTCAAGCAGGGCCTCACTTCCCGAGCCAAGAAAGGCCTAGTCTCACGAGCTCTCTCCTGCAGAACAAACTTGTTGGAAGAGCTGTGTGGCGGGAGCCTTGGTGTTCCCGGGAAGTGTGGGAGGCCTAGCTGTAAACATGCAGCCGGGGCCATGGCCCCTGCAAACTGACTTCCCAGGTAGCACTTCCCAGCCCAATGTGACTGTCAGCTTGAAGGCGGCCGAGCAGGCTGTCTTCCTTGGAGGGAGGAAAGGCATCCCCAGAGACTGTGTTTTTATGCCTCCCTCGCACAGCAAGTGTGGGGTTCTACCGACGCCAGTACAAGAGGCCTGCAAACAGGTCCTCACTTCCCGAGCCAGGAAAGGCCTAGTTACGTGAGCTCTCTCCTGCCGAGCTAAGGTGACGTAAGATCTGTGTGGAGGGAACCTTGATGTTCTCGGCAGTGTGGGAGCACTAAGCATACACGTGCACCCTGCGGCCATTGCCCCTGAAAACAGTCTTCCCAAATAGCACTTCCAAGCGCGATGTGACTTTCAGCCACAAGGCGGCCTGGTAAGCTCTCTTCCTTGGAGGGAGGAAAGGCAGCCCCAGAGAGAGCGTTTTCATGCCTCCGGCGCGCAGGCAACGTGGGGCTCTTGAGAGGCCCGACCCATAGTGCTGCCAGCAGGTCATCATTTCCCGAGTCAAGAAAGGCCTAGTCTCGGGAGCTCTCTCCTGCTGAGCAAGCATGACGGAAGGGCTGTGAGGAGGGAGCCTTGATGTTCTGGGCAGTGTGGGAGTCGTAGGCATACACGTGCACCCAGCGGCCATTGGCCCTGTAAACTGACTTCCGAACTAGCACTTCTCAGATCAATGTGACTGTCAGCTTGAAAGCGGCCGAGCAGGCTGTCTTACTTGGAGGGAGGAAAGGCGGCCCCAGATACTGTGTTTGTATGCCTCCCTCGCACAGCAAGTGTGGGGCTCGGCAGACGCGAGTACAAGAGGCCTGCAAACAGGTCCTCACTTCCCGAGCCAGGAAAGGCCTACTTTCGCGAGCTCTCTCCTGCTGAGCAAACGTGACGGAAGGGCTGTGTGGAGGGAGCCTTGATGTTCCCGGGCAGTGTGGGAAGCCTAGCTGTAAACGTGCAGCCAGCGGCGATGGCCCCTGAAAACTGACTTCCCAGGTAGCAATTCCCAGCCCAAGGTGCCTGTCAGATTGAAGGCGGCCGAGCAGGCTGTCATCCTTGGAGGGAGGAAAGGAAGCCCCAGAGATTGGGTTTTTACGCCTCGCTCGCACAGCAAGTGTGGGGCTCTGCAGACGCCCGTAAAAGAGGACTGCAAACAGGTCCTCACTTCCCGAGCCAAGAAAGGCCTACTTTTGCGAGCTCTCTCCTGAAGAGCTTACGTGACGGAAGAGCTGTGGGGAGGGAGGCTTGATGTTCCCGGGCAGTGTGGGAAGCCTAGCTGTAAACGTGCAGCCAGCGGCGATGGCCCCTGCAAACTGACTTCCCAGGTAGCACTTCCCAGCACAATGTGACTGTCAGCTTGAAGGCGGCCGAGCAGGCTGTCTTCCTTGGAGGGAGAAAAGGCAGCCCCAAAGACTGGGTTTTTAGGCCTCTCTCGCACAGCAAGTGTGGGGCTCTGCAGACGCCAGTACAAGAAGCCTGCAAACAGGTCCTCACTTCCCCAGCCAAGAAAGGCCCACTTTCGCGAGCTCTCTCCTGCTGAGCAAACGTGACAGAAGGGCTGTGTGGAGGGAACCTTGATGTTCTGGGCAGTGTGGGAGCCCTAGGCATACACGTGCACCCAGCGGCATTGCCCGTGAAAACTGACTTCCCAACTAGCACTTCCCAGCCCGATGTGACTTTCAGCCAGAAGGCGGCCGGGTAGGCTCTCTTCCTTGGAGGGAGGAAAGGCAGCCCCTGAGAGAGCGTTTTCATGCCCCCCGCATGCAGGCATCGTGGGGCTCTTGAGAGGCCCGACCCATAGTGCTGAGAGCAGGTCCTCATTTCCGAGTCAAGAAAGGCATAGTCTCGCGAGCTCTCTCCTGCTGAGCAAACGTGACGGAAGGGCTGTGTGGAGGGAACCTTGATGTTCTGGGCAGTGTGGGAGCCCTAGGCATACACGTGCACCCAGCGGCCATTGCCCCTGAAAACTGACTTCCCTACTAGCATTTCTCAGGCCAATGTGACTGTCAGCTTGAAGGCGGCCAAGCAGGCTGCCTTCCTTGGAGGGAGGAAAGGCAGCCCCAGATATTGTGTTTGTATGCCTCCCTCGCACAGCAAGTGTGGGGCTCGGCAGACGCGAGTACAAGAGGCCTGCAAACAGGTCCTCACTTCCCGAGCCAGGAAAGGCCTACTTTCGCGAGCTCTCTCCTGCTGAGCAAACGTGACGGAAGGGCTGTGTGGAGGGAGCCTTGATGTTCCCGGGCAGTGTGGGAAGCCTAGCTGTAAACGTGCAGCCAGCGGCGATGGCCCCTGAAAACTGACTTCCCAGGTAGCAATTCCCAGCCCAAGGTGACAGTCAGATTGAAGGCGGCCGAGCAGGCTGTCATCCTTGGAGGGAGGAAAGGAAGCCCCAGAGATTGGGTTTTTACGCCTCGCTCGCACAGCAAGTGTGGGGCTCTGCAGACGCCCGTAAAAGAGGACTGCAAACAGGTCCTCACTTCCCGAGCCAAGAAAGGCCTACTTTTGCGAGCTCTCTCCTGAAGAGCTTACGTGACGGAAGAGCTGTGGGGAGGGAGGCTTGATGTTCCTGGGCAGTGTGGGAAGCCTAGCTGTAAACGTGCAGCCAGCGGCGATGGCCCCTGCAAACTGACTTCCCAGGTAGCACTTCCCAGCACAATGTGACTGTCAGCTTGAAGGCGGCCGAGCAGGCTGTCTTCCTTGGAGGGAAAAAAGGCAGCCCCAAAGACTGGGTTTTTAGGCCTCTCTCGCACAGCAAGTGTGGGGCTCTGCAGACGCCAGTACAAGAAGCCTGCAAACATGTCCTCACTTCCCCAGCCAAGAAAGGCCCACTTTCGCGAGCTCTCTCCTGCTGAGCAAACGTGACAGAAGGGCTGTGTGGAGGGAACCTTGATGTTCTGGGCAGTGTGGGAGCCCTAGGCATACACGTGCACCCAGCGGCCATTGCCCGTGAAAACTGACTTCCCAACTAGCACTTCCCAGCCCGATGTGACTTTCAGCCAGAAGGCGGCCGGGTAGGCTCTCTTCCTTGGAGGGAGGAAAGGCAGCCCCTGAGAGAGCGTTTTCATGCCCCCCGCATGCAGGCATCGTGGGGCTCTTGAGAGGCCCGACCCATAGTGCTGAGAGCAGGTCCTCATTTCCGAGTCAAGAAAGGCATAGTCTCGCGAGCTCTCTCCTGCTGAGCAAACGTGACGGAAGGGCTGTGTGGAGGGAACCTTGATGTTCTGGGCAGTGTGGGAGCCCTAGGCATACACGTGCACCCAGCGGCCATTGCCCCTGAAAACTGACTTCCCTACTAGCATTTCTGAGGCCAATGTGACTGTCAGCTAGAAGGCGGCCAAGCAGGCTGTCTTCCTTGAAGGGAGGAAAGGCAGGCCCAGAGAGAACGTTTTCATGCCTCCTGCGCGCTGGCAACGTGGGGCTCTTGAGTTGCCCGACCCATAGGGATTCAAGCAGGGCCTCACTTCCCGAGCCAAGAAAGGCCTAGTCTCGCGAGCTCTCTCCTGCAGAACAAAGTTGTTGGAAGAGCTGTGTGGAGGGAGCCTTGGTGTTCCCGGGAAATGTGGGACGCCTAGCTGTAAACATGCAGCCGGGGCCATGGCCCCTGCAAACTGACTTCCCAGGTAGCACTTCCCAGCCCAATGTGACTGTCAGCTTGAAGGCGGCCGAGCAGGCTGTCTTCCTTGGAGGGAGGAAAGGCAGCCCCAGAGACTGTGTTTTTATGCCTCCCTCGCACAGCAAGTGTGGGGTTCTACCGACGCCAGTACAAGAGGCCTGCAAACAGGTCCTCACTTCCCGAGCCAGGAAAGGCCTAGTTACGTGAGCTCTCTCCTGCCGAGCTAAGGTGACGTAAGATCTGTGTGGAGGGAACCTTGATGTTCTCGGCAGTGTGGGAGCACTAAGCATACACGTGCACCCTGCGGGCATTGCCCCTGAAAACAGTCTTCCCAAATAGCACTTCCAAGCGCGATGTGACTTTCAGCCACAAGGCGGCCTGGTAAGCTCTCTTCCTTGGAGGGAGGAAAGGCAGCCCCAGAGAGAGCGTTTTCATGCCTCCGGCGCGCAGGCAACGTGGGGCTCTTGAGAGGCCCGACCCATAGTGCTGCCAGCAGGTCATCATTTCCCGAGTCAAGAAAGGCCTAGTCTCGGGAGCTCTCTCCTGCTGAGCAAGCAGGACGGAAGGGCTGTGAGGAGGGAGCCTTGATGTTCTGGGCAGTGTGGGAGTCGTAGGCATACACGTGCACCCAGCGGCCATTGGCCCTGTAAACTGACTTCCGAACTAGCACTTCTCAGATCAATGTGACTGTCAGCTTGAAAGCGGCCGAGCAGGCTGTCTTACTTGGAGGGAGGAAAGGCGGCCCCAGATACTGTGTTTGTATGCCTCCCTCGCACAGCAAGTGTGGGGCTCGGCAGACGCGAGTACAAGAGGCCTGCAAACAGGTCCTCACTTCCCGAGCCAGGAAAGGCCTACTTTCGCGAGCTCTCTCCTGCTGAGCAAACGTGACAGAAGGGCTGTGTGGAGGGAACCTTGATGTTCTGGGCAGTGTGGGAGTCCTAGGCATACACGTGCACCCTTCGGCCATTGGCCCTGTAAACTGACTTCCGAACTAGCACTTCTCAGATCAATGTGACTGTCAGCTTGAAAGCGGCCGAGCAGGCTGTCTTACTTGGAGGGAGGAAAGGCAGCCCCAGATACTGTGTTTGTATGCCTCCCTCGCACAGCAAGTGTGGGGCTCGGCAGACGCGAGTACAAGAGGCCTGCAAACAGGTCCTCACTTCCCGAGCCAGGAAAGGCCTACTTTCGCGAGCTCTCTCCTGCTGAGCAAACGTGACGGAAGGGCTGTGTGGAGGGAGCCTTGATGTTCCCGGGCAGTGTGGGAAGCCTAGCTGTACACGTGCAGCCAGCGGCGATGGCCCCTGCAAACTGACTTCCCAGGTAGCACTTCCCAGCACAATGTGACTGTCAGCTTGAAGGCGGCCGAGCAGGCTGTCTTCCTTGGAGGGAGAAAAGGCAGCCCCAGAGACTGGGTTTTTAGGCCTCGTTCGCACAGCAAGTGTGGGGCGCTGCAGACGCCAGTACAAGAGGCCTGCAAAACAGGTCCTCACTTCCCGAGCCAGGAAAGGCCTAGTCTCGAGAGCTCTCTCCTGCAGAGCTAACGTGACGGAAGAGCTGTTTGGGGGTAGCCTTGATGTTCCCGGGCAGTGTGGGAAGCCTAGCTGTAAACGTGCAGCCAGCGGCCATGGCCCCTGCAAACTTTCTTCCCAGGTAGCACTTCCCAGCACAATGTGACTGTCAGCTTAAAGGCGGCCGAGCAGCCTGTCTTCCTTGCAAGGAGGAAAGGCAGCCCCAAAGACTAGGTTTTTAGGCCTCGCTCGCACAGCAGCTGTTGGGCTCTGCAGATGCCAGTACAAGAGGACTGCAAACAGGTCCTCACTTCCCGAGCCAAGAACGGCCTAGTTTCGCGATCTCTCTCCTGCCGAGCTAACGTGAGGGAAGAGCTGTGTGGAGGGAACCTTGATGTTCTGGGCAGAGTGGGAGCCCTAGGCATACACGTGCACCCAGCGGCCATTGCCCCTGCAAACTGACTTCCCAGGTAGCACTTCCCAGCCCGATGTGACTTTCAGCCAGAAGGCGGCCGGGTAGGCTCTCTTCCTTGGAGGGAGGAAAGGCAGCCCCTGAGAGAGCGTTTTCATGCCCCCCGCATGCAGGCATCGTGGGGCTCTTGAGAGGCCCGACCCATAGTGCTGAGAGCAGGTCCTCATTTCCGAGTCAAGAAAGGCATAGTCTCGCGAGCTCTCTCCTGCTGAGCAAACGTGACGGAAGGGCTGTGTGGAGGGAACCTTGATGTTCTGGGCAGTGTGGGAGCCCTAGGCATACACGTGCACCCAGCGGCCATTGCCCCTGAAAACTGACTTCCCTACTAGCATTTCTCAGGCCAATGTGACTGTCAGCTTGAAGGCGGCCAAGCAGGCTGCCTTCCTTGGAGGGAGGAAAGGCAGCCCCAGATATTGTGTTTGTATGCCTCCCTCGCACAGCAAGTGTGGGGCTCGGCAGACGCGAGTACAAGAGGCCTGCAAACAGGTCCTCACTTCCCGAGCCAGGAAAGGCCTACTTTCGCGAGCTCTCTCCTGCTGAGCAAACGTGACGGAAGGGCTGTGTGGAGGGAGCCTTGATGTTCCCAGGCAGTGTGGGAAGCCTAGCTGTAAACGTGCAGCCAGCGGCGATGGCCCCTGAAAACTGACTTCCCAGGTAGCAATTCCCAGCCCAAGGTGCCTGTCAGCTTGAAGGCGGCCGAGCAGGCTGTCATCCTTGGAGGGAGCAAAGGCAGCCCCAGTGATTGGGTTTTTACGCCTCGCTCGCACAGCAAGTATGGGGCTCTGCAGACGCCCGTAAAAGAGGACTGCAAACAGGTCCTCACTTCCCGAGCCAAGAAAGGCCTACTTTTGCGAGCTCTCTCCTGCAGAGCTTACGTCACGGAAGAGCTGTGGGGAGGGAGGCTTGATGTTCCCGGGCAGTGTGGGAAGCCTAGCTGTAAACGTGCAGCCAGCGGCGATGGCCCCTGCAAACTGACTTCCCAGGTAGCACTTCCCAGCACAATGTGACTGTCAGCTTGAAGGCGGCCGAGCAGGCTGTCTTCCTTGGAGGGAGAAAAGGCAGCCCCAAAGACTGGGTTTTTAGGCCTCTCTCGCAGAGCAAGTGTGGGGCTCTGCAGACGCCAGTACAAGAAGCCTGCAAACAGGGCCTCACTTCCCCAGCCAAGAAAGGCCCACTTTCGCGAGCTCTCTCCTGCTGAGCAAACGTGACAGAAGGGCTGTGTGGAGGGAACCTTGATGTTCTGGGCAGTGTGGGAGCCCTAGGCATACACGTGCACCCAGCGGCCATTGCCCCTGAAAACTGACTTCCCTACTAGCATTTCTCAGGCCAATGTGACTGTCAGCTTGAAGGCGGCCAAGCAGGCTGCCTTCCTTGGAGGGAGGAAAGGCAGCCCCAGATATTGTGTTTGTATGCCTCCCTCGCACAGCAAGTGTGGGGCTCGGCAGACGCGAGTACAAGAGGCCTGCAAACAGGTCCTCACTTCCCGAGCCAAGAAAGGCCTACTTTTGCGAGCTCTCTCCTGAAGAGCTTACGTGACGGAAGAGCTGTGGGGAGGGAGGCTTGATGTTCCCGGGCAGTGTGGGAAGCCTAGCTGTAAACGTGCAGCCAGCGGCGATGGCCCCTGCAAACTGACTTCCCAGGTAGCACTTCCCAGCACAATGTGACTGTCAGCTTGAAGGCGGCCGAGCAGGCTGTCTTCCTTGGAGGGAAAAAAGGCAGCCCCAAAGACTGGGTTTTTAGGCCTCTCTCGCACAGCAAGTGTGGGGCTCTGCAGACGCCAGTACAAGAAGCCTGCAAACATGTCCTCACTTCCCCAGCCAAGAAAGGCCCACTTTCGCGAGCTCTCTCCTGCTGAGCAAATGTGACGGAAGAGCTGTGTGGAGGGAGCCTTGATGTTCTGGGCAGTGTGGGAGCCCTAGGCATACACGTGCACCCAGCGGCCATTGCCCGTGAAAACTGACTTCCCAACTAGCACTTCCCAGCCCGATGTGACTTTCAGCCAGAAGGCGGCCGGGTAGGCTCTCTTCCTTGGAGGGAGGAAAGGCAGCCCCTGAGAGAGCGTTTTCATGCCCCCCTCATGCAGGCATCGTGGGGCTCTTGAGAGGCCCGACCCATAGTGCTGAGAGCAGGTCCTCATTTCCGAGTCAAGAAAGGCATAGTCTCGCGAACTCTCTCCTGCTGAGCAAACATGACGGAAGGGCTGTGTGGAGGGAACCTTGATGTTCTGGGCAGTGTGGGAGCCCTAGGCATACACGTGCACCCAGCGGCCATTGGCCCTGAAAACTGACTTCCCTACTAGCATTTCTGAGGCCAATGTGACTGTCAGCTAGAAGGCGGCCAAGCAGGCTGTCTTCCTTGAAGGGAGGAAAGGCAGCCCCAGAGAGAACGTTTTCATGCCTCCTGCGCGCTGGCAACGTGGGGCTCTTGAGTTGCCCGACCCATAGGGATTCAAGCAGGGCCTCACTTCCCGAGCCAAGAAAGGCCTAGTCTCGCGAGCTCTCTCCTGCAGAACAAACTTGTTGGAAGAGCTGTGTGGAGGGAGCCTTGGTGTTCCCGGGAAGTGTGGGAGGCCTAGCTGTAAACATGCAGCCGGGGCCATGGCCCCTGCAAACTGACTTCCCAGGTAGATCTTCCCAGCCCAATGTGACTGTCAGCTTGAAGGCGGCCGAGCAGGTTGTCTTCCTTGGAGGGAGGAAAGGCAGCCCCAGTGATTGGGTTTTTACGCCTCGCTCGCACAGCAAGTATGGGGCTCTGCAGACGCCCGTAAAAGAGGACTGCAAACAGGTCCTCACTTCCCGAGCCAAGAAAGGCCTACTTTCGTGAGCTCTTTACTGCAGAGCTAACGTGAGGGAAGAGCTGTGTGGAGGGAACCTTGATGTTCTGGGCAGTGTGGGAGCCCTAGGCATACACGTGCACCCAGCGGCCATTGCCCCTGCAAACTGACTTCCCAGGTAGCACTTCCCAGCACAATGTGACTGTCAGCTTGAAGGCAGCCGAGCAGGCTGTCTTCCTTGGAGGGAGAAAAGGCAGCCCCAAAGACTGGGTTTTTAGGCCTCTCTCGCACAGCAAGTGTGGTCTCTGCAGACGCCAGTACAAGAAGCCTGCAAACAGGTCCTCACTTCCCCAGCCAAGAAAGGCCCACTTTCGCGAGCTCTCTCCTGCTGAGCAAACGTGACAGAAGGGCTGTGTGGAGGGAACCTTGATGTTCTGGGCAGTGTGGGAGCCCTAGGCATACACGTGCACCCAGCGGCCATTGCCCCTGAAAACTGACTTCCCTACTAGCATTTCTCAGGCCAATGTGACTGTCAGCTTGAAGGCGGCCGAGAAGGATGTCTTCCTTGGAGGGTGGAATGGCAGCCCCAGAGAGACTGTTTTCATGCCTTCAGCGCGCAGGTAACGTGGGGCTCTTGAGAGGCACGACCCGTAGGGCTGCGAGCAGGGCCTCACTTCCCGAGTCAAGAAAGGCCTAGTCTCGCGAGTTCTCTCCTGCAGAGCAAACGTGACGGAAGAGCTGTGTGGAGGGAGCCTTGATGATCCGGGGCAGTGTGGGAGGCCTAGCTGTAAACGTGCTGCCAGCGACCATGGTCCCTGAAAACTGACTTCCCAACTAACACTTCCCAGCCCAAGGTGACTGTCAGCTTGAAGGCGGCCGAGCAGACGGTCTTCCTTGGACGGAGAAAAGGCAGCCCCAGAGACTGGGTTTTTAGGCCTCGTTCGCACAGCAAGGGTGGGGCGCTGCAGACGCCAGTAGAAGAGGCCTGCAAACAGGTCCTCACTTCCCGAGCCAAGAACGGCCTAGTTTCGCGATCTCTCTCCTGCCGAGCTAACGTGAGGGAAGAGCTGTGTGGAGGGAACCTTGATGTTCTGGGCAGTGTGGGAGCCCTAGGCATACACGTGCACCCAGCGGCCATTGCCCCTGCAAACTGACTTCCCAGTTAGCACTTCCCAGCCCGATGTGACTTTCAGCCAGAAGGCGGCCGGGTAGGCTCTCTTCCTTGGAGGGAGGAAAGGCAGCCCCTGAGAGAGCGTTTTCATGCCCCCCGCATGCAGGCATCGTGGGGCTCTTGAGAGGCCCGACCCATAGTGCTGAGAGCAGGTCCTCATTTCCGAGTCAAGAAAGGCATAGTCTCGCGAGCTCTCTCCTGCTGAGCAAACGTGACGGAAGGGCTGTGTGGAGGGAACCTTGATGTTCTGGGCAGTGTGGGAGCCCTAGGCATACACGTGCACCCAGCGGCCATTGCCCCTGAAAACTGACTTCCCTACTAGCATTTCTGAGGCCAATGTGACTGTCAGCTTGAAGGCGGCCAAGCAGGCTGCCTTCCTTGGAGGGAGGAAAGGCAGCCCCAGAGAGAACGTTTTCATGCCTCCCGCGCGCTGGCAACATGGGGCTCTTGAGTTGCCCGACCCATAGGGATTCCAGCAGGGCCTCACTTCCCGAGCCAAGAAAGGCCTAGTCTCGCGAGCTCTCTCCTGCAGAACAAACTTGTTGGAAGAGCTGTGTGGAGGGAGCCTTGGTGTTCCCGGGAAGTGTGGGAGGCCTAGCTGTAAACATGCAGCCGGGGCCATGGCCCCTGCAAACTGACTTCCCAGGTAGCACTTCCCAGCCCAATGTGACTGTCAGCTTGAAGGCGGCCGAGCAGGTTGTCTTCCTTGGAGGGAGGAAAGGCAGCCCCAGAGACTGTGTTTTTAGGCCTCCCTCGCACAGCAAGTGTTGGGCTCTGCAGACGCCCGTACAAGAGGACTGCAACCAGGTCCTCACTTCCCGAGCCAAGAAAGGCCTACTTTCGTGAGCTCTTTACTGCAGAGCTAACGTGAGGGAAGAGCTGTGTGGAGGGAACCTTGATGTTCTGGGCAGTGTGGGAGCCCCAGGCATACACGTGCACCCAGCGGCCATTGCCCGTGAAAACTGACTTCCCAACTAGCACTTCCCAGCCCGATGTGACTTTCAGCCAGAAGGAGGACGGGTAGGCTCTCTTCCTTGGAGGGAGTAATGGCATCCCCAGAGAGAGTGTTTTCATGCCTTCAGCGTGCAGGCAACGTGGTGCTCTTGAGAGGCCCGACCCATAGGGCTGCGAGCAGGGCCTCACTTCCCGAGTCAAGAAAGGCCTAGTCTCGCGAGCTCCCTCCTGCAGAGCACACGTGACGGAAGAGCTGTGTGGAGGGAGCCTTGATGTTCCCGGGCAGTGTGGGAGGCCTAGCTGTAAACGTGCTGCCAGCGACCATGGTCCCTGAAAACGGACTTCCCAACTAACACTTCCCAGCCCAAGGTGACTGTCAGCTTGAAGGCGGCCGAGCAGACGGTCTTCTTGGACGGAGAAAAGGCAGCCCCAGAGACTGGGTTTTTAGGCCTCGTTCGCACAGCAAGTGTGGGGCGCTGCAGACGCCAGTACAAGAGGCCTGCAAACAGGTCCTCACTTCCCGAGCCAAGAAAGGCCTACTTTTGCGAGCTCTCTCCTGCTGAGCAAACGTGACAGAAGGGCTGTGTGGAGGGAACCTTGATGTTCTGGGCAGTGTGGGAGCCCTAGGCATACACGTGCACCCAGCGGCCATTGCCCGTGAAAACTGACTTCCCAACTAGCACTTCCCAGCCCGATGTGACTTTCAGCCAGAAGGCTGCCGGGTAGGCTCTCTTCCTTGGAGGGAGGAAAGGCAGCCCCTGAGAGAGCGTTTTCATGCCCCCCTCATGCAGGCATCGTGGGGCTCTTGAGAGGCCCGACCCATAGTGCTGAGAGCAGGTCCTCATTTCCGAGTCAAGAAAGGCATAGTCTCGCGAGCTCTCTCCTGCTGAGCAAACGTGACGGAAGGGCTGTGTGGAGGGAACCTTGATGTTCTGGGCAGTGTGGGAGCCCTAGGCATACACGTGCACCCAGCGGCCATTGGCCCTGAAAACTGACTTCCCTACTAGCATTTCTGAGGCCAATGTGACTGTCAGCTAGAAGGCGGCCAAGCAGGCTGTCTTCCTTGAAGGGAGGAAAGGCAGCCCCAGAGAGAACGTTTTCATGCCTCCTGCGCGCTGGCAACGTGGGGCTCTTGAGTTGCCCGACCCATAGGGATTCAAGCAGGGCCTCACTTCCCGAGCCAAGAAAGGCCTAGTCTCGCGAGCTCTCTCCTGCAGAACAAACTTGTTGGAAGAGCTGTGTGGAGGGAGCCTTGGTGTTCCCGGGAAGTGTGGGAGGCCTAGCTGTAAACATGCAGCCGGGGCCATGGCCCCTGCAAACTGACTTCCCAGGTAGCACTTCCCAGCCCAAGGTGCCTGTCAGATTGAAGGCGGCCGAGCAGGCTGTCATCCTTGGAGGGAGGAAAGGCAGCCCCAGAGATTGGGTTTTTACGCCTCGCTCGCACAGCAAGTGTGGGGCTCTGCAGACGCCCGTAAAAGAGGACTGCAAACAGGTCCTCACTTCCCGAGCCAAGAAAGGCCTACTTTTGCGAGCTCTCTCCTGAAGAGCTTACGTGACGGAAGAGCTGTGGGGAGGGAGGCTTGATGTTCCCGGGCAGTGTGGGAAGCCTAGCTGTAAACGTGCAGCCAGCGGCGATGGCCCCTGCAAACTGACTTCCCAGGTAGCACTTCCCAGCACAATGTGACTGTCAGCTTGAAGGCGGCCGAGCAGGCTGTCTTCCTTGGAGGGAGAAAAGGCAGCCCCAAAGACTGGGTTTTTAGGCCTCTCTCGCACAGCAAGTGTGGGGCTCTGCAGACGCCAGTACAAGAAGCCTGCAAACAGGTCCTCACTTCCCCAGCCAAGAAAGGCCCACTTTCGCGTGCTCTCTCCTGCTGAGCAAACGTGACAGAAGGGCTGTGTGGAGGGAACCTTGATGTTCTGGGCAGTGTGGGAGCCCTAGGCATACACGTGCACCCAGCGGCATTGCCCGTGAAAACTGACTTCCCAACTAGCACTTCCCAGCCCGATGTGACTTTCAGGCAGAAGGCGGCCGGGTAGGCTCTCTTCCTTTTAGGGAGGAAAGGCAGCCCCTGAGAGAGCGTTTTCATGCCCCCCGCATGCAGGCATCGTGGGGCTCTTGAGAGGCCCGACCCATAGTGCTGAGAGCAGGTCCTCATTTCCGAGTCAAGAAAGGCATAGTCTCGCGAGCTCTCTCCTGCTGAGCAAACGTGACGGAAGGGCTGTGTGGAGGGAACCTTGATGTTCTGGGCAGTGTGGGTGCCCTAGGCATACACGTGCACCCAGCGGCCATTGCCCCTGAAAACTGACTTCCCAGGTAGCACTTCCCAGCCCAATGTGACTGTCAGCTTGAAGGCGGCCGAGCAGGCTGTCTTCCTTGGAGGGAGGAAAGGCAGCCCCAGAGACTGTGTTTTTATGCCTCCCTCGCACAGCAAGTGTGGGGCTCGGCAGACGCGAGTACAAGAGGCCTGCAAACAGGTCCTCACTTTCCGAGCCAGGAAGGGCCTACTTTCGCGAGCTCTCTCCTGCTGAGCAAACGTGACAGAAGGGCTGTGTGGAGGGAACCTTGATGTTCTGGGCAGTGTGGGAGTCCTAGGCATACACGTGCACCCTTCGGCCATTGGCCCTGTAAACTGACTTCCGAACTAGCACTTCTCAGATCAATGTGACTGTCAGCTTGAAAGCGGCCGAGCAGGCTGTCTTACTTGGAGGGAGGAAAGGCAGCCCCAGATACTGTGTTTGTATGCCTCCCTCGCACAGCAAGTGTGGGGCTCGGCAGACGCGAGTACAAGAGGCCTGCAAACAGGTCCTCACTTCCCGAGCCAGGAAAGGCCTACTTTTGCGAGCTCTCTCCTGCTGAGCAAACGTGACGGAAGGGCTGTGTGGAGGGAGCCTTGATGTTCCCGGGCAGTGTGGGAAGCCTAGCTGTACACCTGCAGCCAGCGGCGATGGCCCCTGCAAACTGACTTCCCAGGTAGCACTTCCCAGCACAATGTGACTGTCAGCTTGAAGGTGGCCGAGCAGGCTGTCTTCCTTGGAGGGAGAAAAGGCAGGCCCAGAGACTGGGTTTTTAGGCCTCGTTCGCACAGCAAGTGTGGGGCGCTGCAGACGCCAGTACAAGAGGCCTGCAAAACAGGTCCTCACTTCCCGAGCCAGGAAAGGCCTAGTCTCGAGAGCTCTCTCCTGCAGAGCTAACGTGACGGAAGAGCTGTTTGGGTGGGGCCTTCATGTTCCCGGGCAGTGTGGGAAGCCTAGCTGTAAACGTGCAGCCAGCGGCCATGGCCCCTGCAAACTTTCTTCCCAGGTAGCACTTCCCAGCACAATGTGACTGTCAGCTTAAAGGCGGCCGAGCAGCCTGTCTTCCTTGCAGGGAGGAAAGGCAGCCCCAAAGACTAGGTTTTTATGCCTCGCTCGCACAGCAGGTGTTGGGCTCTGCAGATGCCAGTACAAGAGGCCTAAAAACAGGTCCTCACTTCCTGAGCCAAGAAAGGCCTAGTTTCGCGATCTCTCTCCTGCAGAGCTAACGTGAGGGAAGAGCTGTGTGGAGGGAGCCTTGATGTTCCCGGGCAATGTGGGAGGCCTAGCTGTAAACGTGCTGCCAGCGACCATGGTCCCTGAAAACGGACTTCCCAACTAACACTTCCCAGCCCAAGGTGACTGTCAGCTTGAAGGCGGCCGAGCAGACGGTCTTCCTTGGACGGAGAAAAGGCAGCCCCAGAGACTGGGTTTTTAGGCCTCGTTCGCACAGCAAGTGTGGGGCGCTGCAGACGCCAGTACAAGAGGCCTGCAAACAGGTCCTCACTTCCCGAGCCAAGAAAGGCCTAGTTTCGCGATCTCTCTCCTGCAGAGCTAACGTGAGGGAAGAGCTGTGTGGAGGGAACCTTGATGTTCTGGGCAGTGTGGGAGCCCTAGGCATACACGTGCACCCAGCGGCCATTGCCCCTGCAAACTGACTTCCCAGGTAGCACTTCCCAGCACAATGTGACTTTCAGCTTGAAGGCGGCAAAGCAGGCGGTGTTTCTTGGAGGGAGGAAAGGCAGAACCAGAGACTGTGTTTTTAGGCCTCCCTCGCACAGCAAGTGTTGGGCTCTGCAGACGCCCGTAAAAGAGGACTGCAAACAGGTCCTCACTTCCCGAGCCAAGAAAGGCCTACTTTTGCGAGCTCTCTCCTGCAGAGCTTACGTGACGGAAGAGCTGTGGGGAGGGAGGCTTGATGTTCTCGGGCAGTGTGGGAAGCCTAGCTGTAAACGTGCTGCCAGCGACCATGGTCCCTGAAAACGGACTTCCCAACTAACACTTCCCAGCCCAAGGTGACTGTCAGCTTGAAGGCGGCCGAGCAGACGGTCTTCCTTGGACGGAGAAAATGCAGCCCCAGAGACTGGGTTTTTAGGCCTCGTTCGCACAGCAAGTGTGGGGCTCTGCAGACGCCAGTACAAGAGGACTGCAAACAGGTCCTCACTTCCCGAGCCAAGAAAGGCCTACTTTTGCGAGCTCTCTCCTGCTGAGCAAACGTGACAGAAGGGCTGTGTGGAGGGAACCTTGATGTTCTGGGCAGTGTGGGAGCCCTAGGCATACACGTGCACCCAGCGGCCATTGCCCGTGAAAACTGACTTCCCAACTAGCACTTCCCAGCCCGATGTGACTTTCAGCCAGAAGGCTGCCGGGTAGGCTCTCTTCCTTGGAGGGAGGAAAGGCAGCCCCTGAGAGAGCGTTTTCATGCCCCCCTCATGCAGGCATCGTGGGGCTCTTGAGAGGCCCGACACATAGTGCTGAGAGCAGGTCCTCATTTCCGAGTCAAGAAAGGCATAGTCTCGCGAGCTCTCTCCTGCTGAGCAAACGTGACGGAAGGGCTGTGTGGAGGGAACCTTGATGTTCTGGGCAGTGTGGGAGCCCTAGGCATACACGTGCACCCAGCGGCCATTGCCCCTGAAAACTGACTTCCCTACTAGCATTTCTCAGGCCAATGTGACTGTCAGCTAGAAGGCGGCCAAGCAGGCTGTCTTCCTTGAAGGGAGGAAAGGCAGCCCCAGAGAGAACGTTTTCATGCCTCCTGCGCGCTGGCAACGTGGGGCTCTTGAGTTGCCCGACCCATAGGGATTCAAGCAGGGCCTCACTTCCCGAGCCAAGAAAGGCCTAGTCTCGCGAGCTCTCTCCTGCAGAACAAACTTGTTGGAAGAGCTGTGTGGAGGGAGCCTTGGTGTTCCCGGGAAGTGTGGGAGGCCTAGCTGTAAACATGCAGCCGGGGCCATGGCCCCTGCAAACTGACTTCCCAGGTAGCACTTCCCAGCCCAATGTGACTGTCAGCTTGAAGGCGGCCGAGCAGGCTGTCTTCCTTGGAGGGAGGAAAGGCAGCCCCAGAGACTGTGTTTTTATGCCTCCCTCGCACAGCAAGTGTGGGGCTCTGCCGACGCCAGTACAAGAGGCCTACAAACAGGTCCTCACTTTCCAAACCAAGAAAGGCCTAGTTTCCCGATCTCTCTCCTGGAGAGCTAACATGACGGAAGAGCTGTGTGGAGGGAACCTTGATGTTCTGGGCAGTGTGGGAGCCCTAGGCATACACGTGCACCCAGCGTCCATTGGCCCTGAAAAATGACTTCCCAAATAGCACTTCTCAGACCAATGTGACTGTCAGCTTGAAGGCGGCCGAGCAGGATGTCTTCCTTGGAGGGTGGAATGGCAGCCCCAGAGAGAGTGTTTTCATGCCTTCAGCGCGCAGGTAACGTGGGGCTCTTGAGAGGCACGACCCGTAGGGCTGCGAGCAGGGCCTCACTTCCCGAGTCAAGAAAGGCCTAGTCTCGCGAGTTCTCTCCTGCAGAGCAAACGTGACGGAAGAGCTGTGTGGAGGGAGCCTTGATGTTCCCGGGCAGTTTGGGAGGCCTAGCTGTAAACGTGCTGCCAGCGACCATGGTCCCTGAAAACTGACTTCCCAACTAACACTTCCCAGCCCAAGGTGACTGTCAGCTTGAAGGCGGCCGAGCAGACGGTCTTCCTTGGACGGAGAAAAGGCAGCCCCAGAGACTGGGTTTTTAGGCCTCGTTCGCACAGCAAGGGTGGGGCGCTGCAGACGCCAGTACAAGAGGCCTGCAAACAGGTCCTCACTTCCCGAGCCAAGAAAGGCCTAGTTTCGCGATCTCTCTCCTGCAGAGCTAACGTGAGGGAAGAGCTGTGTGGAGGGAACCTTGATGTTCTGGGCAGTGTGGGAGCCCTAGGCATACACGTGCACCCAGCGGCCATTGCCCCTGCAAACTGACTTCCCAGGTAGCACTTCCCAGCACAATGTGACTTTCAGCTTGAAGGCGGCAAAGCAGGCGGTGTTCCTTGGAGGGAGGAAAGGCAGACCCACAGACTGTGTTTTTAGGCCTCCCTCGCACAGCAAGTGTTGGGCTCTGCAGACGCCCGTACAAGAGGACTGCAACCAGGTCCTCACTTCCCGAGCCAAGAAAGGCCTACTTTCGTGAGCTCTTTACTGCAGAGCTAACGTAAGGTAAGAGCTGTGTGGAGGGAACCTTGATGTTCTGGGCAGTGTGTGAGCCCCAGGCATACACGTGCACCCAGCGGCCATTGCTCGTGAAAACTGACTTCCCAACTAGCACTTCCCAGCCCGATGTGACTTTCAGCCAGAAGGAGGCCGGGTAGGCTCTCTTCCTTGGAGGGAGTAATGGCATCCCCAGAGAGAGTGTTTTCATGCCTTCCGCGCGCAGGCAACGTGGTGCTCTTGAGAGGCCCGACCCATAGGGCTGCGAGCAGGGCCTCACTTCCCGAGTCAAGAAAGGCCTAGTCTCGCGATCTCCCTCCTGCAGAGCACATGTGACGGAAGAGCTGTGTGGAGGGAGCCTTGATGTTCCCGGGCAGTGTGGGAGGCCTAGCTGTAAACGAGCAGCCAGCGGCCATGGCCTCTGAAAACTGACTTCGCAACTAACACTTCTCAGCCCAAGGTGACTGTCAGCTTGAAGGCGGCCGAGCAGGCGGTCTTCCTTGGATGGAGAAAAGGCAGCCCCAGAGATTGGGTTTTTAGGCCTCGTTCGCGCAGCAAGTGTGGGGCTCTGCAGACGCCAGTACAAGAGGCCTACAAACAGGGCCTCACTTCCCGAGCCACGAAAGGCCTAGTTTCGCGATCTCTCTCCTGCAGAGCTAACGTGAGGGAAGAGCTGTGTGGAGGGAACCTTGATGTTCTGGGCAGTGTGGGAGCCCTAGGCATACACGTGCACCCAGCGGCCATTGGCACTGAAAACTGACTTCCCAACTAGCACTTCTCAGACCAATGTGACTGTCAGCTTGAAGGCGGCCGAGCAGGCTGTCTTCCTTGGATGGTGGAATGGCAGCCCCAGAGAGAGTGTTTTCATGCCTTCAGCGTGCAGGTAACGTGGGGCTATTGAGAGGCACGACCCGTAGGGCTGCGAGCATGGCCTCACTTCCCGAGTCAAGAGAGGCCTAGTCTCGCGACTTCTCTCCTACAGAGCAAACGTGACGGAAGAGCTGTGTGGAGGGAACCTTGATGTTCTGGGCAGTGTGGGAGCCCCAGGCATACACGTGCACCCAGCGGCCATTGCCCGTGAAAACTGACTTCCCAACTAGCACTTCCCAGCCCGATGTGACTTTCAGCCAGAAGGCGGCCGGGTAGGCTCTCTTCCTTGGAGGAAGGAAAGGCAGCCCCTGAGAGAGCGTTTTCATGCCCCCCGCATGCAGGCATCGTGGGGCTCTTCAGAGGCCCGACCCATAATGCTGAGAGCAGGTCCTCATTTCCGAGTCAACAAAGGCATAGTCTCGCGAGCTCTCTCCTGCTGAGCAAACGTGACGGAAGGGCTGTGTGGAGGGAACCTTGATGTTCTGGGCAGTGTGGGAGCCCTAGGCATACACGTGCACCCAGCGGCCATTGCCCCTGAAAACTGACTTCCCTAGTAGCATTTCTCAGGCCAATGTGACTGTGAGCTTGAAGGCGGCCAAGCAGGCTGTCTTCCTTGGAGGGAGGAAAGGCAGCCCCAGAGAGAACGTTTTCATGCCTCCCGCGCGCTGGCAACGTGGGGCTCTTGAGTTGCCCGACCCATAGGGATTCCAGCAGGGCCTCACTTCCCGAGCCAAGAAAGGCCTAGTCTCACGAGCTCTCTCCTGCAGAACAAACTTGTTGGAAGAGCTGTGTGGAGGGAGCCTTGGTGTTCCCGGGAAGTGTGGGAGGCCTAGCTGTAAACATGCAGCTGGGGCCATGGCCCCTGCAAACTGACTTCCCAGGTAGCACTTCCCAGCCCAATGTGACTGTCAGCTTGAACGCGGCCGAGCAGGTTGTCTTCCTTGGAGGGAGGAAAGGCAGCCCCAGAGACTGTGTTTGTATGCCTCCCTCGCACAGCAAGTGTGGGGCTCTGCCGACGCCAGTACAAGAGGCCTGCAAACAGGTCCTCACTTCCCGAGCCAAGAAAGGCCTAGTTACGTGAGCTCTCTCCTGCCGAGCTAAGGTGACGTAAGATCTGTGTGGAGGGAACCTTGATGTTCTCGGCAGTGTGGGAGCACTAAGCATACACGTGCACCCTGCGGCCATTGCCCCTGAAAACAGTCTTCCCAAATAGCACTTCCAAGCGCGATGTGACTTTCAGCCACAAGGCGGCCTGGTAAGCTCTCTTCCTTGGAGGGAGGAAAGGCAGCCCCAGAGAGAGCGTTTTCATGCCTCTGGCGCGCAGGCAACGTGGGGCTCTTGAGAGGCCCGACCCATAGTGCTGCCAGCAGGTCATCATTTCCCGAGTCAAGAAAGGCCTAGTCTCGGGAGCTCTCTCCTGCTGAGCAAGCATGACGGAAGGGCTGTGAGGAGGGAGCCTTGATGTTCTGGGCAGTGTGGGAGTCGTAGGCATACACGTGCACCCAGCGTCCATTGGCCCTGTAAACTGACTTCCGAACTAGCACTTCTCAGATCAATGTGACTGTCAGCTTGAAAGCGGCCGAGCAGGCTGTCTTACTTGGAGGGAGGAAAGGCGGCCCCAGATACTGTGTTTGTATGCCTCCCTCGCACAGCAAGTGTGGGGCTCGGCAGACGCGAGTACAAGAGGCCTGCAAACAGGTCCTCACTTCCCGAGCCAGGAAAGGCCTACTTTAGCGAGCTCTCTCCTGCTGAGCAAACGTGACGGAAGGGCTGTGTGGAGGGAGCCTTGATGTTCCCGGGCAGTGTGGGAAGCCTAGCTGTACACGTGCAGCCAGCGGCGATGGCCCCTGCAAACTGACTTCCCAGGTAGCACTTCCCAGCACAATGTGACTGTCAGCTTGAAGGCGGCCGAGCAGGCTGTCTTCCTTGGAGGGAGAAAAGGCAGCCCCAGAGACTGGGTTTTTAGGCCTCTCTCGCACAGCAAGTGTGGGGCGCTGCAGACGCCAGTACAAGAGGCCTGCAAAACAGGTCCTCACTTCCCGAGCCAGGAAAGGCCTAGTCTCGAGAGCTCTCTCCTGCAGAGCTAACGTGACGGAAGAGCTGTTTGGGGGGAGCCTTGATGTTCCCGGGCAGTGTGGGAAGCCTAGCTGTAAACGTGCAGCCAGCGGCCATGGCCCCTGCAAACTTTCTTCCCAGGTAGCACTTCCCAGCACAATGTCACTGTCAGCTTAAAGGCGGCCGAGCAGCCTGTCTTCCTTGCAAGGAGGAAAGGCAGCCCCAAAGACTAGGTTTTTAGGGCTCGCTCGCACAGCAGGTGTTGGGCTCTGCAGATGCCAGTACAAGAGGCCTGCAAACAGGTCCTCACTTCCCGAGCCAAGAACGGCCTAGTTTCGCGATCTCTCTCCTGCCGAGCTAACGTGAGGGAAGAGCTGTGTGGAGGGAACCTTGATGTTCTGGGCAGTGTGGGAGCCCTAGGCATACACGTGCACCCAGCGGCCATTGCCCCTGCAAACTGACTTCCCAGGTAGCACTTCCCAGCACAATGTGACTTTCAGCTTGAAGGCGGCAAAGCAGGCGGTGTTCCTTGGAGGGAGGAAAGGCAGACCCACAGACTGTTTTTAGGCCTCCCTCGCACAGCAAGTGTTGGGCTCTGCAGACGCCCGAACAAGAGGACTGCAACCAGGTCCTCACTTCCCGAGCCAAGAAAGGCCTAGTTTCGTGAGCTCTTTACTGCAGAGCTAACGTGAGGGAAGAGCTGTGTGGAGGGAACCTTGATGTTCTCGGCAGTGTGGGAGCACTAAGCATACACATGCACCCTGCGGCCATTGCCCCTGAAAACAGTCTTCCCAAATAGCACTTCCATGCGCGATGTGACTTTCAGCCACAAGGCGGCCTGGTAGGCTCTCTTCCTTAGAGGGAGGAAAGGCAGCCCCAGAGAGAGCGTTTTCATGCCTCCGGCGCGCAGGCAACGTGGGGCTCTTGAGAGGCCCGACCCATAGTGCTGCCAGCAGGTCATCATTTCCCGAGTCAAGAAAGGCCTAGTCTCGCGAGCTCTCTCCTGCTGAGCGAGCGTGACGGAAGGGCTGTGAGGAGGGAGCCTTGATGTTCCCGGGCAATGTGGGAGGCCTAGCTGTAAACGTGCAGCCAGCAGCAATGGCCCCTTAAAACTGACTTCGCAAATAGCACTTCCCAGCCCAAGGTGACTGTCAGCTTGAAGGCGGCCAAGCAGGCGGTCTTCCTTGGAGGGAGGAAAGGCAGGCCCAGAGATTGGGTTTTTAGGCCTCGCTCGCACAGCAAGTGTGGGGCTCTGTAGACGCCCATACAAGAGGCCTGCAAACAGGTCCTCACGTCCCGAGTCAAGAAAGGCCTACTTGCGCGAGCTCTCTCCTGCTGAGCAAGCGTGACGGAAGGGCTGTGTGGAGGGAGCGTTGATGTTCTGGGCAGTGTGGGAGTCCTAGGCTTACACGTGCACCAAGCGGCCATTGGCCGTGTAAACTGACTTCCGAACTAGCACTTCTCAGATCAATGTGACTGTCAGCTTGAAAGCGGCTGAGCAGGCTGTCTTACTTGGAGGGAGGAAAGGCAGCCCCAGATACTGTGTTTGTATGCCTCCCTCGCACAGCCAGTGTGGGGCTCGGCAGACGCGAGTAGAAGAGGCCTGCAAACAGGTCCTCACTTCCCGAGCCAGGAAAGGCCTACTTTCGCGAGCTCTCTCCTGCTGAGCAAACGTGACGGAAGGGCTGTGTGGAGGGAGCCTTGATGTTCCCAGGCAGTGTGGGAAGCCTAGCTGTAAACGTGCAGCCAGCGGTGATGGCCCCTGCAAACTGACTTCCCAGGTAGCAATTCCCAGCCCAAGGTGACTGTCAGCTTGAAGGCGGCCGAGCAGGCTGTCATCCTTGGAGGGAGGAAAGGCAGCCCCAGAGATTGGGTTTTTACGCCTCGCTCGCACAGCAAGTATGTTGCTCTGCAGACGCCCGTAAAAGAGGACTGCAAACAGGTCCTCACTTCCCGAGCCAAGAAAGGCCTACTTTTGCGAGCTCTCTCCTGCAGAGCTTACGTGACGGAAGAGCTGTGGGGAGGGAGGCTTGATGTTCCCGGGCAGTGTGGGAAGCCTAGCTGTAAACGTGCAGCCAGCGGCGATGGCCCCTGCAAACTGACTTCCCAGGTAGCAATTCCCAGCCCAAGGTGACTGTCAGCTTGAAGGCGGCCGAGCAGGCTGTCTTCCTTGGAGGGAGAAAGGGCAGCCCCAAAGACTGGGTTTTTAGGCCTCTCTCGCACAGCAAGTGTGGCGCTCTGCAGACGCCAGTACAAGAAGCCTGCAAACAGGTCCTCACTTCCCCAGCCAAGAAAGGCCCACTTTCGCGAGCTCTCTCCTGCTGAGCAAACGTGACAGAAGGGCTGTGTGGAGGGAACCTTGATGTTCTGGGCAGTGTGGGAGCCCTAGGCATACACGTGCACCCAGCGGCCATTGCCCGTGAAAACTGACTTCCCAACTAGCACTTCCCAGCCCGATGTGACTTTCAGCCAGAAGGCGGCCGGGTAGGCTCTCTTCCTTGGAGGTAGGAAAGGCAGCCCCTGAGAGAGCGTTTTCATGCCCCCCGCATGCAGGCATCGTGGGGCTCTTGAGAGGCCCGACCCATAGTGCTGAGAGCAGGTCCTCATTTCCGAGTCAAGAAAGGCATCGTCTCGCGAGCTCTCTCCTGCTGAGCAAACGTGACGGAAGGGCTGAGTGGAGGGAACCTTGATGTTCTGGGCAGTGTGGGAGCCCTAGGCATACACGTGCACCCAGCGGCCATTGTCCCTGAAAACGGACTTCCCTACTAGCATTTCTCAGGCCAATGTGACTGTCAGCTTGAAGGCGGCCAAGCAGGCTGTCTTCCTTAGAGGGAGGAAAGGCAGCCCCAGAGAGAACGTTTTCATGCCTCCCGCGCGCTGGCAACGTGGGGCTCTTGAGTTGCCCGACCCATAGGGATTCAAGCAGGGCCTCACTTCCCGAGCCAAGAAAGGCCTAGTCTCGTGAGCTCTCTCCTGCAGAACAAACTTGTTGGAAGAGCTGTGTGGAGGGAGCCTTGGTATTCCCGGGAAGTGTGGGAGGCCTAGCTGTAAACACGCAGCCGGGGCCATGGCCCCTGCAAACTGACTTCCCAGGTAGCACTTCCCAGCCCAATGTGACTGTCAGCTTGAAGGCGGCCGAGCAGGCTGTCTTCCTTGCAGGGACCAAAGGCAGCCCCAGAGACTTTGTTTGTATTCCTCCCTCGCACAGCAAGTGTGGGGCTCTGCCGACGCCAGTACAAGAGGCCTGCAAACAGGTCCTCACTTCCCGAGCCAGGAAAGGCGTAGTCTCGCGAGCTCTCTCCTGCACAGCTAACGTGAGGGAAGAGAGGTGTGGAGGGAACCTTGATGTTCTGGGCAGTGTGGGAGCCCTAGGCATACACGTGCACCCAGAGGCCATTGACCCTGCAAACTGACTTCCGAGGTAGCACTTCCCAGCACAATGTGACTTTCAGCTTGAAGGCGGCAAAGCAGGCGGTGTTCCTTGGAGGGAGGAAAGGCAGACCCACAGACTGTGTTTTTAGGCCTCCCTCGCACATCAAGTGTTGGGCTCTGCAGACGCCCGTACAAGAGGACTGCAAACAGGTCCTCACTTCCCGTGCCAAGAAAGGCCTAGTTTCGTGAGCTCTTTACTGCAGAGCTAACGTGACGGAAGAGCTGTGTGGAGGGAACCTAGATGTTCTGGGCAGTGTGGGAGCCCCAGGCATACACGTGCACCCAGCGGCCATTGCTCGTGAAAACTGACTTCCCAACTAGCACTTCCCAGCCCGATGTGACTTTCAGCCAGAAGGAGGCCGGGTAGGCTCTCTTCCTTGGAGGGAGTAATGGCATCCCCAGAGAGAGTGTTTTCATGCCTTCCGCGCGCAGGCAACGTGGTGCTCTTGAGAGGCCCGACCCATTGGGCTGCGAGCAGGGCCTCACTTCCCGAGTCAAGAAAGGCCTAGTCTCGCGATCTCCCTCCTGCAGAGCACACGTGACGGAAGATCTGTGTGGAGGGAGCCTTGATGTTCCCGGGCAGTGTGGGTGGCCTAGCTGTAAACGAGCAGCCAGCGGCCATGGCCCCTGAAAACTGACTTCGCAACTAACACTTCCCAGCCCAAGGTGACTGTCAGCTTGAAGGCGGCCGAGCAGGCGGTCTTCCTTGGACGGAGAAAAGGCAGCCCCAGAGATTGGGAATTTAGGCCTCGTTCGCACAGCAAGTGTGGGGCTCTGCAGACGCCAGTACAAGAGGCCTGCAAACAGGTCCTCACTTCCCGAGCCAGGAAAGGCCTAGTCTCGAGAGCTCTCTCCTGCAGAGCTAACGTGACGGAAGAGCTGGGTGGGGGGAGCCTTGATGTTCCCGGGCAGTGTTGGAAGCCTAGCTGTAAACGTGCAGCCAGCGGCCATGGCCCTGCAAACTTTCTTCCCAGGAAGCACTTCCCAGCACAATGTGACTGTCAGCTTGAAGGCGGCCGAGCAGCCTGTCTTCCTTGGAGGGAGAAAAGGCAGCCCCAAAGACTAGGTTTTTAGGCCTCGCTCGCACAGCAGGTGTTGGGCTCTGCAGATGCCAGTACAAGAGGCCTGCAAACAGGTCCTCACTTCCCGAGCCAAGAAAGGGCTAGTTTCGCGATCTCTCTCCTGCAGAGCTAACGTGAGGGAAGAGCTGTGTGGAGGGAACCTTGATGTTCTGGGCAGTTTGGGAGCCCTAGGCATACACGTGCACCCAGCGGCCATTGCCCCCTCAAACTGAATTCCCAGGTAGCACTTCCCAGCACAATGTGACTTTCAGCTTGAAGGGGGCAAAGCAGGCGCTGTTCCTTGGAGGGAGGAAAGGCAGACCCACAGACTGTGTTTTTAGGCCTCCCTCTAACAGCAAGTGTTGGGCTCTGCAGACGCCCGTACAAGAGGACTGCAAACAGGTCCTCACTTCCCGAGCCAAGAAAGGCCTAGTTTCGTGAGCTCTTGACTGCAGAGCTAACGTGAGGGAAGAGCTCTGTGGAGGGAACCTTGATGTTCTGGGCAGTGTGGGAGCCCCAGGCATACACGTGCACCCAGCGGCCATTGCCCGTGAAAACTGACTTCCCAACTAGCACTTCCCAGCCCGATGTGACTTTCAGCCAGAAGGAGGCCGGGTAGGCTCTCTTCCTTGGAGGGAGTAATGGCATCCCCAGAGAGAGTGTTTTCATGCCTTCAGCGTGCAGGCAACGTGGTGCTCTTGAGAGGCCCGACCCATAGGGCTGCGAGCAGGGCCTCACTTCCTGAGTCAAGAAAGGCCTAGTCTCGCGAGCTCTCTCTTGCAGAACAAACTTGTTGGAAGAGCTGTGTGGAGGGAGCCTTGGTGTTCCCGGGAAGTGTGGGAGGCCTAGCTGTAAACACGCAGCCGGGGCCATGGCCCCTGCAAACTGACTTCCCAGGTAGCACTTCCCAGCCCAATGTGACTGTCAGCTTGAAGGCGGCCGAGCAGGCTGTCTTCCTTGGAGGGACCAAAGGCAGCCCCAGAGACTGTGTTTGTATGCCTCCCTCGCACAGCAAGTGTGGGGCTCGGCAGACGCGAGTACAAGAGGCCTGCAAACAGGTCCTCACTTCCCCAGCCAGGAAAGGCCTACTTTCGCGAGCTCTCTCCTGCTGAGCAAACGTGACGGAAGGGCTGTGTGGAGGGAGCCTTGATGTTCTGGGCAGTGTGGGAGTCCTAGGCATACACGTGCACCCAGCGGCCATTGGCCCTGTAAACTGACTTCCGAACTAGCACTTCGCAGATCAATGTGACTGTCAGCTTGAAAGCGGCTGAGCAGGCTGTCTTACTTGGAGGGAGGAAAGGCAGCCCCAGATACTGTGTTTGTATGCCTCACTCGCACAGCAAGTGTGGGGCTCGGCAGACGCGAGTACAAGAGGCCTGCAATCAGGTCCTCACTTCCCGAGCCAGGAAAGGCTTACTTTCGCGAGCTCTCTCCTGCTGAGCAAACGTGACGGAAGGGCTGTGTGGAGGGAGCCTTGATGTTCCCAGGCAGTGTAGGAAGCCTAGCTGTAAACGTGCAGCCAGCGGCGATGGCCCCTGCAAACTGACTTCCCAGGTAGCAATTCCCAGCCCAAGGTGACTGTCAGCTTGAAGGCGGCCGAGCAGGCTGTCTTCCTTGGAGGGAGAAAGGGCAGCCCCAAAGACTGGGTTTTTAGGCCTCTCTCGCACAGCAAGTGTGGCGCTCTGCAGACGCCAGTACAAGAAGCCTGCAAACAGGTCCTCACTTCCCCAGCCAAGAAAGGCCCACTTTCGCGAGCTCTCTCCTGCTGAGCAAACGTGACAGAAGGGCTGTGGGGAGGGAACCTTGATGTTCTGGGCAGTGTGGGAGCCCTAGGCATACACGTGCACCCAGCGGCCATTGCCCGTGAAAACTGACTTCCCAACTAGCACTTCCCAGCCCGATGTGACTTTCAGCCAGAAGGCGGCCGGGTAGGCTCTCTTCCTTGGAGGTAGGAAAGGCAGCCCCTGAGAGAGCGTTTTCATGCCCCCCGCATGCAGCCATCGTGGGGCTCTTGAGAGGCCCGACACATAGTGCTGAGAGCAGGTCCTCATTTCCGAGTCAAGAAAGGCATAGTCTCGCGAGCTCTCTCCTGCTGAGCAAACGTGACGGAAGGGCTGAGTGGAGGGAACCTTTATGTTCTGGGCAGTGTGGGAGCCCTAGGCATACACGTGCACCCAGCGGCCATTGTCCCTGAAAACGGACTTCCCTACTAGCATTTCTCAGGCCAATGTGACTGTCAGCTTGAAGGCGGCCAAGCAGGCTGTCTTCCTTGGAGGGAGGAAAGGCAGCCCCAGAGAGAACGTTTTCATGCCTCCCGCGCGCTGGCAACGTGGGGCTCTTGAGTTGCCCGACCCATAGGGATTCAAGCAGGGCCTCACTTCCCGAGCCACGAAAGGCCTAGTCTCGCGAGCTCTCTCCTGCAGAACAAACTTGTTAGAAGAGCTGTGTGGAGGGAGCCTTGGTATTCCCGGGAAGTGTGGGAGGCCTAGCTGTAAACACGCAGCCGGGGCCATGGCCCCTGCAAACTGACTTCCCAGGTAGCACTTCCCAGCCCAATGTGACTGTCAGCTTGAAGGCGGCCGAGCAGGCTGTCTTCCTTGGAGGGAGGAAAGGCAGCCCCAGAGACTGTGTTTTTATGCCTCCCTCGCACAGCAAGTGTGGGGCTCTGCCGACGCCAGTACAAGAGGCCTACAAACAGGTCCTCACTTTCCAAACCAAGAAAGGCCTAGTTTCCCGATCTCTCTCCTGGAGAGCTAACGTGACGGAAGAGCTGTGTGGAGGGAACCTTGATGTTCTGGGCAGTGTGGGAGCCCTAGGCATACACGTGCACCCAGCGTCCATTGGCCCTGAAAAATGACTTCCCAAATAGCACTTCTCAGACCAATGTGACTGTCAGCTTGAAGGCGGCCGAGCAGGATGTCTTCCTTGGAGGGTGGAATGGAAGCCCCAGAGAGAGTGTTTTCATGCCTTCAGCGCGCAGGTAACGTGGGGCTCTTGAGAGGCACGACCCGTAGGGCTGCGAGCAGGGCCTCACTTCCCGAGTCAAGAAAGGCCTAGTCTCGCGAGTTCTCTCCTGCAGAGCAAACGTGACGGAAGAGCTGTGTGGAGGGAGCCTTGATGTTCCCGGGCAGTGTGGGAGGCCTAGCTGTAAACGTGCTGCCAGCGACCATGGTCCCTGAAAACGGACTTCCCAACTAACACTTCCCAGCCCAAGGTGACTGTCAGCTTGAAGGCGGCCGAGCAGACGGTCTTCCTTGGACAGAGAAAAGGCAGCCCCAGAGACTGGGTTTTTAGGCCTCGTTCGCACAGCAAGGGTGGGGCGCTGCAGACGCCAGTACAAGAGGCCTGCAAACAGGTCCTCACTTCCCGAGCCAAGAAAGGCCTAGTTTCGCGATCTCTCTCCTGCAGAGCTAACGTGAGGGAAGAGCTGTGTGGAGGGAACCTTGATGTTCTGGGCAGTTTGGGAGCCCTAGGCATACACGTGCACCCAGCGGCCATTGCCCCTGCAAACTGACTTCCCAGGTAGCACTTCCCAGCACAATGTGACTTTCAGCTTGAAGGCGGCAAAGCAGGCGGTGTTCCTTGGAGGGAGGAAAGGCAGAACCAGAGACTGTGTTTTTAGGCCTCCCTCGCACAGCAAGTGTTGGGCTCTACAGACGCCCGTACAAGAGGACTGCAACCAGGTCCTCACTTCCCGAGCCAAGAAAGGCCTACTTTCGTGAGCTCTTTACTGCAGAGCTAACGTGAGGGAAGAGCTGTGTGGAGGGAACCTTGATGTTCTGGGCAGTGTGGGAGCCCCAGGCATACACGTGCACCCAGCGGCCATTGCCCGTGAAAACTGACTTCCCAACTAGCAATTCCCAGCCCGATGTGACTTTCAGCCAGAAGGAGGACGGGTAGGCTCTCTTCCTTGGAGGGAGTAATGGCATCCCCAGAGAGAGTGTTTTCATGCCTTCAGCGTGCAGGCAACGTGGTGCTCTTGAGAGGCCCGACCCATAGGGCTGCGAGCAGGGCCTCACTTCCCGAGTCAAGAAAGGCCTAGTCTCGCGAGCTCCCTCCTGCAGAGCAAACGTGACGGAAGAGCTGTGTGGAGGGAGCCTTGATGTTCCCGGGCAATGTGGGAGGCCTAGCTGTAAACGTGCTGCCAGCGACCATGGTCCCTGAAAACGGACTTCCCAACTAACACTTCCCAGCCCAAGGTGACTGTCAGCTTGAAGGCGGCCGAGCAGACGGTCTTCCTTGGACGGAGAAAAGGCAGCCCCAGAGACTGGGTTTTTAGGCCTCGTTCGCACAGCAAGTGTGGGGCGCTGCAGACGCCAGTACAAGAGGCCTGCAAACAGGTCCTCACTTTCCGAGCCAAGAAAGGCCTAGTTTCGCGATCTCTCTCCTGCAGAGCTAACGTGAGGGAAGAGCTGTGTGGAGGGAACCTTGATGTTCTGGGCAGTGTGGGAGCCCTAGGCATACACGTGCACCCAGCGGCCATTGCCCCTGCAAACTGACTTCCCAGGTAGCACTTCCCAGCACAATGTGACTTTCAGCTTGAAGGCGGCAAAGCAGGCGGTGTTCCTTGGAGGGAGGAAAGGCAGAACCAGAGACTGTGTTTTTAGGCCTCCCTCCCACAGCAAGTGTTGGGCTCTGCAGACGCCCGTAAAAGAGGACTGCAAACAGGTCCTCACTTCCCGAGCCAAGAAAGGCCTACTTTTGCGAGCTCTCTCCTGCAGAGCTTACGTGACGGAAGAGCTGTGGGGAGGGAGGCTTGATGTTCTCGGGCAGTGTGGGAAGCCTAGCTGTAAACGTGCTGCCAGCGACCATGGTCCCTGAAAACGGACTTCCCAACTAACACTTCCCAGCCCAAGGTGACTGTCAGCTTGAAGGCGGCCGAGCAGACGGTCTTCCTTGGACGGAGAAAATGCAGCCCCAGAGACTGGGTTTTTAGGCCTCGTTCGCACAGCAAGTGTGGGGCTCTGCAGACGCCAGTACAAGAGGACTGCAAACAGGTCCTCACTTCCCGAGCCAAGAAAGGCCTACTTTTGCGAGCTCTCTCCTGCTGAGCAAACGTGACAGAAGGGCTGTGTGGAGGGAACCTTGATGTTCTGGGCAGTGTGGGAGACCTAGGCATACACGTGCACCCAGCAGCCATTGCCCGTGAAAACTGACTTCCCAACTAGCACTTCCCAGCCCGATGTGACTTTCAGCCAGAAGGCGGCCGGGTAGGCTCTCTTCCTCGGAGGGAGGAAAGGCAGCCCCTGAGAGAGCGTTTTCATGCCCCCCGCATGCAGGCATCGTGGGGCTCTTGAGAGGCCCGACCCATAGTGCTGAGAGCAGGTCCTCATTTCCGAGTCAAGAAAGGCATAGTCTCGCGAGCTCTCTCCTGCTGAGCAAACGTGAGAGAAGGGCTGTGTGGAGGGAACCTTGATGTTCTGGGCAGTGTGGGAGCCCTAGGCATACACGTGCACCCAGCGGCCATTGCCCCTGAAAACTGACTTCCCTACTAGCATTTCTCAGGCCAATGTGACTATCAGCTTGAAGGCGGCCAAGCAGGCTGCCTTCCTTGGAGGGAGGAAAGGCAGCCCCAGAGAGAACGTTTTCATGCCTCCCGCGCGCTGGCAACATGGGGCTCTTGAGTTGCCTGACCCATAGGGATTCAAGCAGGGCCTCACTTCCCGAGCCAAGAAAGGCCTAGTCTCGCGAGCTCTTTAGTGGAGAGCTAACGTGCGGGAAGAGCTGTGTGGAGGGAACCTTGATGTTCTGCGCAATGTGGGAGCCCCAGGCATACACGTGCACCCAGCGGCCATTGCCCGTGAAAACTGACTTCCCAACTAGCACTTCCCAGCCCGATGTGACTTTCAGCCAGAAGGAGGCCGGGGTAGGCTCTCTTCCTTGGAGGGAGTAATGGCATCCCCAGAGAGAGTGTTTTCTTGCCTTCAGCGCGCAGGTAACGTGGGACTCTTGAGAGGCACGACCCGTAGGGCTGCGAGCAGGGCCTCACGTCCTGAGTCAAGAAAGGCCTAGTCTCGCGAGTTCTCTCCTGCAGAGCAAACGTGACGGAAGAGCTGTGTGGAGGGAGCCTTGATGTTCCCGGGCAGTGTGGGAGGCCTAGCTGTAAACGTGCAGCCAGCGGCCATGGCCCCTGAAATCTGACTTCGCAACTAACACTTCCCAGCCCAAGGTGACTGTCAGCTTGAAGGCGGCCGAGCAGGCTGTCTTCCTTGGAGGGAGAAAAGGCAGCCCCAGAGACTGGGTTTTTAGGCCTCTCTCGCACAGCAAGTGTGGGGCTCTGCAGACGCCAGTACAAGAAGCCTGCAAACAGGTCCTCACTTCCCCAGCCAAGAAAGGCCCACTTTCGCGAGCTCTCTCCTGCTGAGCAAACGTGACAGAAGGGCTGTGTGGAGGGAACCTTGATGTTCTGGGCAGTGTGGGAGCCCTAGGCATACACGTGCACCCAGCGGCCATTGCCCGTGAAAACTGACTTCCCAACTAGCACTTCCCAGCCCGATGTGACTTTCAGCCAGAAGGGGGCTGGGTAGGCTCTCTTCCTTGGAGGGAGGAAAGGCAGCCCCAGAGAGAGGGTTTTCATGCCTCCGGCGCGCAGGCAACGTGGGGCTCTTGAGAGGCCCGACCCATAGTGCTAGCAGCAGGTCATCATTTCCCGAGTCAAGAAAGGCCTAGTCTCGCGAGCTCTCTCCTGCTGAGCAAGCGTGATGGAAGGGCTGTGAGGAGGGAGCCTTGATGTTCTGGGCAGTGTGGGAGTCCTAGGCATACACGTGCACCCAGCGGCCATTGGCCCTGTAAACTGACTTCCGAACTAGCACTTCTCAGATCAATGTGACTGTCAGCTTGAACGCGGCCGAGCAGGCTGTCTTACTTGGAGGGAGGAAAGGCAGCCCCAGAGATTGGGTTTTTACGCCTCGCTCGCACAGCAAGTGTGGGGCTCTGCAGACGCCCGTAAAAGAGGCCTGCAAACAGGTCCTCACTTCCCGAGCCAAGAAAGGCCTACTTTTGCGAGCTCTGTCCTGCAGAGCTTACGTGACGGAAGAGCTGTGGGGAGGGAGGCTTGATGTTCCCGGTCAGTGTGGGAAGCCTACCTGTAAACGTGCAGCCAGCGGCGATGGCCCCTGCAAACTGACTTCCCAGGTAGCACTTCCCAGCACAATGTGACTGTCAGCTTGAAGGCGGCCGAGAAGGCTGTCTTCCTTGGAGGGAGAAAAGGCAGCCCCAAAGACTGGGTTTATAGGCCTCTCTCGCACAGCAAGTGTGGGGCTCTGCAGACGCCAGTACAAGAAGCCTGCAAACAGGTCCTCACTTCCCCAGCCAAGAAAGGCCCACTTTCTCGAGCTCTCTCCTGCTGAGCAAACGTGACAGAAGGGCTGTGTGGAGGCAACCTTGATGTTCTGGGCAGTGTGGGAGCCCTAGGCATACACGTGCACCCAGCAGCCATTGCCCGTGAAAACTGACTTCCCAACTAGCACTTCCCAGCCCGATGTGACTTTGAGCCAGACGGCGGCCGGGTAGGCTCTCTTCCTTGGAGGGAGGAAAGGCAGCCCCTGAGAGAGCGTTTTCATGCCCCCCGCATGCAGGCATCGTGGGGCTCTTGAGAGGCCCGACCCATAGTGCTGAGAGCAGGTCCTCATTTCCGAGTCAACAAAGGCATAGTCTCGGGAGCTCTCTCCTGCTGAGCAACCGTGACGGAAGGGCTGTGTGGAGGGAACCTTGATGTTCTGGGCAGTGTGGGAGCCCTAGGCATACACGTGCACCCAGCGGCCATTGCCCCTGAAAACTGACTTCCCTACTAGCATTTCTCAGGCCAATGTGACTGTCAGCTTGAAGGCGGCCAAGCAGGCTGTCTTCCTTGGACGGAGGAAAGGCAGCCCCAGAGAGAACGTTTTCATGCCTCCCGCGCGCTGGCAACGTGGGGCTCTTGAGTTGCCCGACCCATAGGGATTCCAGCAGGGCCTCACTTCCCGAGCCAAGAAAGGCCTAGTCTCGCGAGCTCTCTCCTGCAGAACAAACTTGTTGTAAGAGCTGTGTGGAGGGAGCCTTGGTGTTCCCGGGAAGTGTGGGAGGCCTAGCTGTAAACATGCAGCTGGGGCCATGGCCCCTGCAAACTGACTTCCCAGGTAGCACTTCCCAGCCCAATGTGACTGTCAGCTTGAACGCGGCCGAGCAGGTTGTCTTCCTTGGAGGGAGGAAAGGCAGCCCCAGAGACTGTGTTTGTATGCCTCCCTCGCACAGCAAGTGTGGGGCTCTGCCGACGCCAGTACAAGAGGCCTGCAAACAGGTCCTCACTTCCCGAGGCAAGAAAGGCCTAGTTACGTGAGCTCTCTCCTGCAGAGCTAAGGTGACGTAAGAGCTGTGTGGAGGGAACCTTGATGTTCTCGGCAGGGTGGGAGCACTAAGCATACACGTGCACCCTGCGGCCATTGCCCCTGAAAACAGTCTTCCCAAATAGCACTTCCAAGCGCGATGTGACTTTCAGCCACAAGGCGGCCTGGTAGGCTCTCTTCCTTGGAGGGAGGAAAGGCAGCCCCAGAGAGAGGGTTTTCATGCCTCCGAGCGCAGGCAACGTGGGGCTCTTGAGAGGCCCGACCCATAGTGCTAGCAGCCAGTCATCATTTCCCGAGTCAAGAAAGGCCTAGTCTCGCGAGCTCTCTCCTGCTGAGCAAGCGTGATGGAAGGGCTGTGAGGAGGGAGCCTTGATGTTCTGGGCAGTGTGGGAGTCCTAGGCATACACGTGCACCCAGCGGCCATTGGCCCTGTAAAGTGACTTCCGAACTAGCACTTCTCAGATCAATGTGACTGTCAGCTTGAACGCGGCCGAGCAGGCTGTCTTACTTGGAGGGAGGAAAGGCAGCCCCAGAGATTGGGTTTTTACGCCTCGCTCGCTCAGCAAGTGTGGGGCTCTGCAGACGCCCGTAAAAGAGGCCTGCAAACAGGTCCTCACTTCCCGAGCCAAGAAAGGCCTTCTTTTGCGAGCTCTCTCCTGCAGAGCTAACGTGAGCAAGAGCTGTGTGGAGGGAGCCTTGATGTTCCCGGGCAGTGTGGGAGGCCTAGCTGTAAACGTGCACCCAGCGGCCATTGCCCCCGCAAACTGACTTCCCAGGTAGCACTTCCCAGCACAATGTGACTGTCAGCTTGAAGGCGGCCGAGCAGGCTGTCTTCCTTGGAGGGAGAAAAGGCAGCCCCAAAGACTGGGTTTTTAGGCCTCTCTCGCACAGCAAGTGTGGGGCTCTGCAGACGCCAGTACAAGAAGCCTGCAAACAGGTCGTCAATTCCCCAGCCAAGAAAGGCCCACTTTCTCGAGCTCTCTCCTGCTGAACAAACGTGACAGAAGGGCTGTGTGGAGGGAACCTTGATGTTCTGGGCAGTGTGGGAGCCCTAGGCATACACGTGCACCCAGCGGATATTGCCCCTGAAAACTGACTTCCCTACTAGCAGTTCTCAGGCCAATGTGACTGTCAGCTTGAAGGCGGCCAAGCAGGCTGCCTTCCTTGGAGGGAGGAAAGGCAGCCCCAGAGAGAACGTTTTCGTGCCTCCCGCGCGCTGGCAACATGGGGCTCTTGAGTTGCCCGACCCATAGGGATTCCAGCAGGGCCTCACTTCCCGAGCCAAGAAAGGCCTAGTCTCGCGAGCTCTTTAGTGGAGAGCTAACGTGAGGGAAGAGCTGTGTGGAGGGAACCTTGATGTTCTGCGCAATGTGGGAGCCCCAGGCATACACGTGCACCCAGCGGCCATTGCCCGTGAAAACTGACTTCCCAACTAGCACTTCCCAGCCCGATGTGACTTTCAGCCAGAAGGAGGCCGGGGTAGGCTCTCTTCCTTGGAGGGAGTAATGGCATCCCCAGAGAGAGTGTTTTCTTGCCTTCAGCGCGCAGGTAACGTGGGACTCTTGAGAGGCACGACCCGTAGGGCTGCGAGCAGGGCCTCACGTCCTGAGTCAAGAAAGGCCTAGTCTCGCGAGTTCTCTCCTGCAGAGCAAACGTGACGGAAGAGCTGTGTGGAGGGAGCCTTGATGTTCCCGGGCAGTGTGGGAGGCCTAGCTGTAAACGTGCAGCCAGCGGCCATGGCCCCTGAAATCTGACTTCGCAACTAACACTTCCCAGCCCAAGGTGACTGTCAGCTTGAAGGCGGCCGAGCAGGCTGTCTTCCTTGGAGGGAGAAAAGGCAGCCCCAGAGACTGGGTTTTTAGGCCTCTCTCGCACAGCAAGTGTGGGGCTCTGCAGACGCCAGTACAAGAAGCCTGCAAACACGTCCTCACTTCCCCAGCCAAGAAAGGCCCACTTTCGCGAGCTCTCTCCTGCTGAGCAAACGTGACAGAAGGGCTGTGTGGAGGGAACCTTGATGTTCTGGGCAGTGTGGGAGCCCTAGGCATACACGTGCACCCAGCGGCCATTGCCCGTGAAAACTGACTTCCCAACTAGCACTTCCCAGCCCGATGTGACTTTCAGCCAGAAGGGGGCTGGGTAGGCTCTCTTCCTTGGAGGGAGGAAAGGCAGCCCCAGAGAGAGGGTTTTCATGCCTCCGGCGCGCAGGCAACGTGGGGCTCTTGAGAGGCCCGACCCATAGTGCTAGCAGCAGGTCATCATTTCCCGAGTCAAGAAAGGCCTAGTCTCGCGAGCTCTCTCCTGCTGAGCAAGCGTGATGGAAGGCTGTGAGGAGGGAGCCTTGATGTTCTGGGCAGTGTGGGAGTCCTAGGCATACACGTGCACCCAGCGGCCATTGGCCCTGTAAACTGACTTCCGAACTAGCACTTCTCAGATCAATGTGACTGTCAGCTTGAACGCGGCCGAGCAGGCTGTCTTACTTGGAGGGAGGAAAGGCAGCCCCAGAGATTGGGTTTTTACGCCTCGCTCGCACAGCAAGTGTGGGGCTCTGCAGACGCCCGTAAAAGAGGCCTGCAAACAGGTCCTCACTTCCCGAGCCAAGAAAGGCCTACTTTTGCGAGCTCTGTCCTGCAGAGCTTACGTGACGGAAGAGCTGTGGGGAGGGAGGCTTGATGTTCCCGGTCAGTGTGGGAAGCCTACCTGTAAACGTGCAGCCAGCGGCGATGGCCCCTGCAAACTGACTTCCCAGGTAGCACTTCCCAGCACAATGTGACTGTCAGCTTGAAGGCGGCCGAGAAGGCTGTCTTCCTTGGAGGGAGAAAAGGCAGCCCCAAAGACTGGGTTTATAGGCCTCTCTCGCACAGCAAGTGTGGGGCTCTGCAGACGCCAGTACAAGAAGCCTGCAAACAGGTCCTCACTTCCCCAGCCAAGAAAGGCCCACTTTCTCGAGCTCTCTCCTGCTGAGCAAACGTGACAGAAGGGCTGTGTGGAGGCAACCTTGATGTTCTGGGCAGTGTGGGAGCCCTAGGCATACACGTGCACCCAGCAGCCATTGCCCGTGAAAACTGACTTCCCAACTAGCACTTCCCAGCCCGATGTGACTTTGAGCCAGACGGCGGCCGGGTAGGCTCTCTTCCTTGGAGGGAGGAAAGGCAGCCCCTGAGAGAGCGTTTTCATGCCCCCCGCATGCAGGCATCGTGGGGCTCTTGAGAGGCCCGACCCATAGTGCTGAGAGCAGGTCCTCATTTCCGAGTCAACAAAGGCATAGTCTCGCTAGCTCTCTCCTGCTGAGCAACCGTGACGGAAGGGCTGTGTGGAGGGAACCTTGATGTTCTGGGCAGTGTGGGAGCCCTAGGCATACACGTGCACCCAGCGGCCATTGCCCCTGAAAACTGACTTCCCTACTAGCATTTCTCAGGCCAATGTGACTGTCAGCTTGAAGGCGGCCAAGCAGGCTGTCTTCCTTGGACGGAGGAAAGGCAGCCCCAGAGAGAACGTTTTCATGCCTCCCGCGCGCTGGCAACGTGGGGCTCTTGAGTTGCCCGACCCATAGGGATTCCAGCAGGGCCTCACTTCCCGAGCCAAGAAAGGCCTAGTCTCGCGAGCTCTCTCCTGCAGAACAAACTTGTTGTAAGAGCTGTGTGGAGGGAGCCTTGGTGTTCCCGGGAAGTGTGGGAGGCCTAGCTGTAAACATGCAGCTGGGGCCATGGCCCCTGCAAACTGACTTCCCAGGTAGCACTTCCCAGCCCAATGTGACTGTCAGCTTGAACGCGGCCGAGCAGGTTGTCTTCCTTGGAGGGAGGAAAGGCAGCCCCAGAGACTGTGTTTGTATGCCTCCCTCGCACAGCAAGTGTGGGGCTCTGCCGACGCCAGTACAAGAGGCCTGCAAACAGGTCCTCACTTCCCGAGGCAAGAAAGGCCTAGTTACGTGAGCTCTCTCCTGCAGAGCTAAGGTGACGTAAGAGCTGTGTGGAGGGAACCTTGATGTTCTCGGCAGGGTGGGAGCACTAAGCATACACGTGCACCCTGCGGCCATTGCCCCTGAAAACAGTCTTCCCAAATAGCACTTCCAAGCGCGATGTGACTTTCAGCCACAAGGCGGCCTGGTAGGCTCTCTTCCTTGGAGGGAGGAAAGGCAGCCCCAGAGAGAGGGTTTTCATGCCTCCGAGCGCAGGCAACGTGGGGCTCTTGAGAGGCCCGACCCATAGTGCTAGCAGCCAGTCATCATTTCCCGAGTCAAGAAAGGCCTAGTCTCGCGAGCTCTCTCCTGCTGAGCAAGCGTGATGGAAGGGCTGTGAGGAGGGAGCCTTGATGTTCTGGGCAGTGTGGGAGTCCTAGGCATACACGTGCACCCAGCGGCCATTGGCCCTGTAAAGTGACTTCCGAACTAGCACTTCTCAGATCAATGTGACTGTCAGCTTGAACGCGGCCGAGCAGGCTGTCTTACTTGGAGGGAGGAAAGGCAGCCCCAGAGATTGGGTTTTTACGCCTCGCTCGCTCAGCAAGTGTGGGGCTCTGCAGACGCCCGTAAAAGAGGCCTGCAAACAGGTCCTCACTTCCCGAGCCAAGAAAGGCCTTCTTTTGCGAGCTCTCTCCTGCAGAGCTAACGTGAGCAAGAGCTGTGTGGAGGGAGCCTTGATGTTCCCGGGCAGTGTGGGAGGCCTAGCTGTAAACGTGCACCCAGCGGCCATTGCCCATGCAAACTGACTTCCCAGGTAGCACTTCCCAGCACAATGTGACTGTCAGCTTGAAGGCGGCCGAGCAGGCTGTCTTCCTTGGAGGGAGAAAAGGCAGCCCCAAAGACTGGGTTTTTAGGCCTCTCTCGCACAGCAAGTGTGGGGCTCTGCAGACGCCAGTACAAGAAGCCTGCAAACAGGTCGTCAATTCCCCAGCCAAGAAAGGCCCACTTTCTCGAGCTCTCTCCTGCTGAACAAACGTGACAGAAGGGCTGTGTGGAGGGAACCTTGATGTTCTGGGCAGTGTGGGAGCCCTAGGCATACACGTGCACCCAGCGGATATTGCCCCTGAAAACTGACTTCCCTACTAGCAGTTCTCAGGCCAATGTGACTGTCAGCTTGAAGGCGGCCAAGCAGGCTGCCTTCCTTGGAGGGAGGAAAGGCAGCCCCAGAGAGAACGTTTTCGTGCCTCCCGCGCGCTGGCAACATGGGGCTCTTGAGTTGCCCGACCCATAGGGATTCCAGCAGGGCCTCACTTCCCGAGCCAAGAAAGGCCTAGTCTCGCGAGCTCTCTCCTGCAGAACAAACCTGTTGGAAGAGCTGTGTGGAGGGAGCCTTGGTGTTCCCGGGAAGTGTGGGAGGCCTAGCTGTAAACATGCAGCCGGGGCCATGGCACCTGCAAACTGACTTCCCAGGTAGCACTTCCCAGCCCAATGTGACTGTCAGCTTGAAGGCGGCCGAGCAGGTTGTCTTCCTTGGAGGGAGGAAAGGCAGCCCCAGAGACTGTGTTTTTATGCCTCCCTCGCACAGCAAGTGTGGGGCTCTGCAGACGCCAGTACAAGAGGCCTACAAACAGGTCCTCACTTTCCAAACCAAGAAAGGCCTAGTTTCGCGATCTCTCTCCTGGAGAGCTAACGTGAGGGAAGAATTGTGTGGAGGGAACCTTGATGTTCTGGGCAGTGTGGGAGCCCTAGGCATACACGTGCACCCAGCGTCCATTGGCCCTGAAAAATGACTTCCCAAATAGCACTTCTCAGACCAATGTGACTGTCAGCTTGAAGGCGGCCGAGCAGGATTCTCCCTTGGAGGGTGGAATGGCAGCCCCAGAGAGAGTGTTTTCATGCCTTCAGCGCGCAGGTAACGTGGGGCTCTTGAGAGGCAAGACCCGTAGGGCTGCGAGCAGGGCCTCACTTCCCGAGTCAAGAAAGGCCTAATCTCGCGAGTTCTCTCCTGCAGAGCAAACGTGACGGAAGAGCTGTGTGGAGTGAGCCTTGATGTTCCCGGGCAGTGTGGGAGGCCTAGCTGTAAACGTGCAGCCAGCGGCCATGGCCCCTGAAAACTGACTTCGCAACTAACACTTCCCAGACCAAGGTGACTGTCAGCTTGAAGGCGGCCCAGCAGGCGGTCTTCCTAGGACGGAGAAAAGGCAGCCCCTGAGATTGGGTTTTTAGGCCTCGTTCGCACAGCAAGTGTGGGGCTCTGCAGACGCCAGTACAAGAGGCCTGCAAACAGGTCCTCACTTCCCGAGCCAAGAAAGGCCTAGTCTCGAGAGCTCTCTCCTGCAGAGCTAACGTGAGGGAAGAGCTGTGTGGAGGGAGCCTTGATGTTCCCGGGCAGTGTGGGAGGCCTAGCTGTAAACGTGCACCCAGCGGCCATTGCCCCCGCAACCTGACTTCCCAGGTAGCACTTCCCAGCACAATGTGACTGTCAGCTTGAAGGTGGCCGAGCAGGCTGTCTTCCTTTGAGGGAGAAAAGGCAGAACCAGAGACTGTGTTTTTAGGCCTCCCTCGCACAGCAAGTGTTGGGCTCTGCAGACGCCCGTAAAAGAGGACTGCAAACAGGTCCTCACTTCCCGAGCCAAGAAAGGCCTACTTTTGCGAGCTCTCTCCTGCAGAGCTTACGTGACGGAAGAGCTGTGGGGAGGGAGGCTTGATGTTCTCGGGCAGTGTGGGAAGCCTAGCTGTAAACGTGCTGCCAGCGACCATGGAACCTGAAAACGGACTTCCCAACTAACACTTCCCAGCCCAAGGTGACTGTCAGCTTGAAGGCGGCCGAGCAGACGGTCTTCCTTGGACGGAGAAAATGCAGCCCCAGAGACTGGGTTTTTAGGCCTCGTTCGCACAGCAAGTGTGGGGCTCTGCAGACGCCAGTACAAGAGGACTGCAAACAGGTCCTCACTTCCCGAGCCAAGAAAGGCCTACTTTTGCGAGCTCTCTCCTGCTGAGCAAACGTGACAGAAGGGCTGTGTGGAGGGAACCTTGATGTTCTGGGCAGTGTGGGAGCCCTAGGCATACACGTGCACCCAGCGGCCATTGCCCGTGAAAACTGACTTCCCAACTAGCACTTCCCAGCCCGATGTGACTTTCAGCCAGAAGGCTCCCGGGTAGGCTCTCTTCCTTGGAGGGAGGAAAGGCAGCCCCTGAGAGAGCGTTTTCATGCCCCCCTCATGCAGGCATCGTGGGGCTCTTGAGAGGCCCGACCCATAGTGCTGAGAGCAGGTCCTCATTTCCGAGTCAAGAAAGGCATAGTCTCGCGAGCTCTCTCCTGCTGAGCAAACGTGACGGAAGGGCTGTGTGGAGGGAACCTTGATGTTCTGGGCAGTGTGGGAGCCCTAGGCATACACGTGCACCCAGCGGCCATTGCCCCTGAAAACTGACTTCCCTACTAGCATTTCTGAGGCCAATGTGACTGTCAGCTAGAAGGCGGCCAAGCAGGCTGTCTTCCTTGAAGGGAGGAAAGGCAGCCCCAGAGAGAACGTTTTCATGCCTCCTGCGCGCTGGCAACGTGGGGCTCTTGAGTTGCCCGACCCATAGGGATTCAAGCAGGGCCTCACTTCCCGAGCCAAGAAAGGCCTAGTCTCGCGAGCTCTCTCCTGCAGAACAAACTTGTTGGAAGAGCTGTGTGGAGGGAGCCTTGGTGTTCCCGGGAAGTGTGGGAGGCCTAGCTGTAAACATGCAGCCGGGGCCATGGCCCCTGCAAACTGACTTCCCAGGTAGCACTTCCCAGCCCAATGTGACTGTCAGCTTGAAGGCGGCCGAGCAGGCTGTCTTCCTTGGAGGGAGGAAAGGCAGCCCCAGAGACTGTGTTTTTATGCCTCCCTCGCACAGCAAGTGTGGGGCTCTGCCGACGCCAGTACAAGAGGCCTACAAACAGGTCCTCACTTTCCAAACCAAGAAAGGCCTAGTTTCCCGATCTCTCTCCTGGAGAGCTAACGTGACGGAAGAGCTGTGTGGAGGGAACCTTGATGTTCTGGGCAGTGTGGGAGCCCTAGGCATACACGTGCACCCAGCGTCCATTGGCCCTGAAAAATGACTTCCCAAATAGCACTTCTCAGACCAATGTGACTGTCAGCTTGAAGCCGGCCGAGCAGGATGTCTTCCTTGGAGGGTGGAATGGCAGCCCCAGAGAGAGTGTTTTCATGCCTTCAGCGCGCAGGTAACGTGGGGCTCTTGAGAGGCACGACCCGTAGGGCTGCGAGCAGGGCCTCACTTCCCGAGTCAAGAAAGGCCTAGTCTCGCGAGTTCTCTCCTGCAGAGCAAACGTGAAGGAAGAGCTGTGTGGAGGGAGCCTTGATGTTCCCGGGCAGTGTGGGAGGCCTAGCTGTAAACGTGCTGCCAGCGACCATGGTCCCTGAAAACTGACTTCCCAACTAACACTTCCCAGCCCAAGGTGACTGTCAGCTTGAAGGCGGCCGAGCAGACGGTCTTCCTTGGACGGAGAAAAGGCAGCCCCAGAGACTGGGTTTTTAGGCCTCGTTCGCACAGCAAGGGTGGGGCGCTGCAGACGCCAGTACAAGAGGCCTGCAAACAGGTCCTCACTTCCCGAGCCAAGAAAGGCCTAGTTTCGCGATCTCTCTCCTGCAGAGCTAACGTGAGGGAAGAGCTGTGTGGAGGGAACCTTGATGTTCTGGGCAGTGTGGGAGCCCTAGGCATACACGTGCACCCAGCGGCCATTGCCCCTGCAAACTGACTTCCCAGGTAGCACTTCCCAGCCCGATGTGACTTTCAGCCAGAAGGCTGCCGGGTAGGCTCTCTTCCTTGGAGGGAGGAAAGGCAGCCCCTGAGAGAGCGTTTTCATGCCCCCCTCATGCAGGCATCGTGGGGCTCTTGAGAGGCCCGACCCATAGTGCTGAGAGCAGGTCCTCATTTCCGAGTCAAGAAAGGTCTCGCGAGCTCTCTCCTGCTGAGCAAACGTGAGAGAAGGGCTGTGAGGAGGGAGCCTTGATGTTCTGGGCAGTGTGGGAGTCCTAGGCATACACGTGTACCCAGCGGCCATTGGCCCTGTAAAGTGACTTCCGAACTAGCACTTCTCAGATCAATGTGACTGTCAGCTTGAACGTGGCCGAGCAGGCTGTCTTACTTGGAGGGAGGAAAGGCAGCCCCAGAGATTGGGTTTTTACGCCTCGCTCGCACAGCAAGTGTGGGGCTCTGCAGACGCCCGTAAAAGAGGCCTGCAAACAGGTCCTCACTTCCCCAGCCAAGAAAGGCCTACTTTTGCGAGCTCTCTCCTGCAGAGCTAACGTGAGGCAAGAGCTGTGTGGAGGGAGCCTTGATGTTCCCGGGCAGTGTGGGAGGCCTAGCTGTAAACGTGCACCCAGCGGCCATTGCCCCCGCAAACTGACTTCCCAGGTAGCACTTCCCAGCACAATGTGACTGTCAGCTTGAAGGCGGCCGAGCAGGCTGTCTTCCTTGGAGGGAGAAAAGGCAGCCCCAAAGACTGGGTTTTTAGGCCTCTCTCGCACAGCAAGTGTGGGGCTCTGCAGACGCCAGTACAAGAAGCCTGCAAACAGGTCGTCACTTCCCCAGCCAAGAAAGGCCCACTTTTGCAAGCTCTCTCCTGCTGAACAAACGTGACAGAAGGGCTGTGTGGAGGGAACCTTGATGTTCTGGGCAGTGTGGGAGCCCTAGGCATAGACGTGCACCCAGCGGCCATTGCCCCTGAAAACTGACTTCCCTACTAGCATTTCTCAGGCCAATGTGACTGTCAGCTTGAAGGCGGCCAAGCAGGCTGCCTTCCTTGGAGGGAGGAAAGGCAGCCCCAGAGAGAACGTTTTCGTGCCTCCCGCGCGCTGGCAACATGGGGCTCTTGAGTTGCCCGACCCATAGGGATTCCAGCAGGGCCTCACTTCCCGAGCCAAGAAAGGCCTAGTCTCGCGAGCTCTCTCCTGCAGAACAAACCTGTTGGAAGAGCTGTGTGGAGGGAGCCTTGGTGTTCCCGGGAAGTGTGGGAGGCCTAGCTGTAAACATGCAGCCGGGGCCATGGCCCCTGCAAACTGACTTCCCAGGTAGCACTTCCCAGCCCAATGTGACTGTCAGCTTGAAGGCGGCCGAGCAGGTTGTCTTCCTTGTAGGGAGGAAAGGCAGCCCCAGAGACTGTGTTTTTATGCCTCCCTCGCACAGCAAGTGTGGGGCTCTGCAGACGCCAGTACAAGAGGCCTACAAACAGGTCCTCACTTTCCAAACCAAGAAAGGCCTAGTTTCCCGATCTCTCTCCTGGAGAGCTAACGTGACGGAAGAGCTGTGTGGAGGGAACCTTGATGTTCTGGGCAGTGTGGGAGCCCTAGGCATACACGTGCACCCAGCGTCCATTGGCCCTGAAAAATGACTTCCCAAATAGCACTTCTCAGACCAATGTGACTGTCAGCTTGAAGGCGGCCGAGCAGGATTCTCCCTTGGAGGGTGGAATGGCAGCCCCAGAGAGAGTGTTTTCATGCCTTCAGCGCGCAGGTAACGTGGGGCTCTTGAGAGGCAAGACCCGTAGGGCTGCGAGCAGGGCCTCACTTCCCGAGTCAAGAAAGGCCTAGTCTCGCGAGTTCTCTCCTGCAGAGCAAACGTGACGGAAGAGCTGTGTGGAGTGAGCCTTGAGGTTCCCGGGCAGTGTGGGAGGCCTAGCTGTAAACGTGCAGCCAGCGGCCATGGCCCCTGAAAACTGACTTCGCAACTAACACTTCCCAGCCCAAGGTGACTGTCAGCTTGAAGGCGGCCCAGCAGGCGGTCTTCCTAGGACGGAGAAAAGGCAGCCCCTGAGATTGGGTTTTTAGGCCTCGTTCGCACAGCAAGTGTGGGGCTCTGCAGACGCCAGTACAAGAGGCCTGCAAACAGGTCCTCACTTCCCGAGCCAAGAAAGGCCTAGTCTCGAGAGCTCTCTCCTGCAGAGCTAACGTGAGGGAAGAGCTGTGTGGAGGGAGCCTTGATGTTCCCGGGCAGTGTGGGAGGCCTAGCTGTAAACGTGCAGCCAGCGGCCATGGCCCCTGAAAACTGACTTCGCAACTAACACTTCCCAGCCCAAGGTGACTGTCAGCTTGAAGGCGGCCGAGCAGGCTGTCTTCCTTGGAGGGAGAAAAGGCAGCCCCAAAGACTGGGTTTTTAGGCCTCTCTCGCACAGCAAGTGTGGGGCTCTGCAGACGCCAGTACAAGAAGCCTGCAAACAGGTCCTCACTTCCCCAGCCAAGAAAGGCCCACTTTCGCGAGCTCTCTCCTGCTGAGCAAACGTGACAGAAGGGCTGTGTGGAGGGAACCTTGATGTTCTGGGCAGTGTGGGAGCCCTAGGCATACACGTGCACCCAGCGGCCATTGCCCGTGAAAACTGACTTCCCAACTAGCACTTCCCAGCCCGATGTGACTTTCAGCCAGAAGGCGGCCGGGTAGGCTCTCTTCCTTGGAGCAAGGAAAGGCAGCCCCTGAGAGAGCGTTTTCATGCCCCCCGCATGCAGGCATCATGGGACTCTTCAGAGGCCCGACCCATAATGCTGAGAGCAGGTCCTCATTTCCGAGTCAACAAAGGCATAGTCTCGCGAGCTCTCTCCTGCTGAGCAAACGTGACGGAAGGGCTGTGTGGAGGGAACCTTGATGTTCTGGGCAGTGTGGGAGCCCTAGGCATACACGTGCACCCAGCGGCCATTGCCCCTGAAAAATGACTTCCCTACTAGCACTTCTCAGATCAATGTGACTGTCAGCTTGAACGCGGCCGAGCAGGCTGTCTTACTTGGAGGGAGGAAAGGCAGCCCCAGAGATTGGGTTTTTACGCCTCGCTCGCACAGCAAGTGTGGGGATCTGCAGACGCCCGTAAAAGAGGCCTGCAAACAGGTCCTCACTTCCCGAGCCAAGAAAGGCCTACTTTTGCGAGCTCTGTCCTGCAGAGCTTACGTGACGGAAGAGCTGTGGGGAGGGAGGCTTGATGTTCCCGGGCAGTGTGGGAAGCCTAGCTGTAAACGTGCAGCCAGCGGCGATGGCCCCTGCAAACTGACTTCCCAGGTAGCACTTCCCAGCACAATGTGACTGTCAGCTTGAAGGCGGCCGAGCAGGCTGTCTTCCTTGGAGGGAGAAAAGGCAGCCCCAAAGACTGGGTTTTTAGGCCTCTCTCGCACAGCAAGTGTGGGGCTCTGCAGACGCCAATACAAGAAGCCTGCAAACAGGTCCTCACTTCCCCAGCCAAGAAAGGCCCACTTTCGCGAGTTCTCTCCTGCTGAGCAAACGTGACAGAAGGGCTGTGTGGAGGGAACCTTGATGTTCTGGGCAGTGTGGGAGCCCTAGGCATACACGTGCACCCAGCAGCCATTGCCCGTGAAAACTGACTTCCCAACTAGCACTTCCCAGCCCGATGTGACTTTCAGCCAGAAGGCGGCCGGGTAGGCTCTCTTCCTTGGAGGGAGGAAAGGCAGCCCCTGAGAGAGCGTTTTCATGCCCCCCGCATGCAGGCATCGTGGGGCTCTTGAGAGGCCCGACCCATAGTGCTGAGAGCAGGTCCTCATTTCCGAGTCAAGAAAGGCATAGTCTCGCGAGCTCTCTCCTGGTGAGCAAACGTGACGGAAGGGCTGTGTGGAGGGAACCTTGATGTTCTGGGCAGTGTGGGAGCCCTAGGCATACACGTGCACCCAGCGTCCATTGGCCCTGAAAAATGACTTCCCAAATAGCACTTCTCAGACCAATGTGACTGTCAGCTTGAAGGCGGCCGAGCAGGATGTCTTCCTTGAAGGGTGGAATGGCAGCCCCAGAGAGAGTGTTTTCATGCCTTCAGCGCGCAGGTAACATGGGGCTCTTGAGAGGCACGACCCGTAGGGCTGCGAGCAGGGCCTCACTTCCCGAGTCAAGAAAGGCCTAGTCTCGCGAGTTCTCTCCTGCAGAGCAAACGTGACGGAAGAGCTGTGTGGAGGGAGCCTTGATGTTCCCGGGCAGTGTGGGAGGCCTAGCTGTAAACGTGCAGCCAGCGGCCATGGCCCCTGAAAACTGACTTCGCAACTAACACTTCCCAGCCCAAGGTGACTGTCAGCTTGAAGGCGGCCGAGCAGGCGGTCTTCCTTGGACGGAGAAAAGGCAGCCCCAGAGATTGGGTTTTTAGGCCTCGCTCGCACAGCAAGTGTGGGGCTCTGCAGACGCCAGTACAAGAGGCCTGCAAACAGGTCCTCACTTCCCGAGCCAAGAAAGGCCTAGTCTCGAGAGCTCTCTCCTGCAGAGCTAACGTGATGGAAGAGCTGTGTGGAGGGAGCCTTGATGTTCCCGGGCAGTGTGGGAGGCCTAGCTGTAAACGTGCACCCAGCGGCCATTGCCCCCGCAAACTGACTTCCCAGGTAGCACTTCCCAGCACAATGTGACTTTCAGCTTGAAGGCGGCAAAGCAGGCGGTGTTCCTTGGAGGGAGGAAAGGCAGACCCACAGACTGTGTTTTTAGGCCTCCCTCGCACAGCAAGTGTTGGGCTCTGCAGACGCCCGTACAAGAGGACTGCAACCAGGTCCTCACTTCCCGAGCCAAGAAAGGCCTATTTTCGTGAGCTCTTTACTGCAGAGCTAACGTGAGGGAAGAGCTGTGTGGAGGGAACCTTGATGTTCTGGGCAGTGTGGGAGCCCCAGGCATACACGTGCACCCAGCGGCCATTGCCCGTGAAAACTGACTTCCCAACTAGCAATTCCCAGCCCGATGTGACTTTCAGCCAGAAGGAGGACGGGTATGCTCTCTTCCTTGGAGGGAGTAATGGAATCCCCAGAGAGAGTGTTTTCATGCCTTCAGCGTGCAGGCAACGTGGTGCTCTTGAGAGGCCCGACCCATAGGGCTGCGAGCAGGGCCTCACTTCCCGAGTCAAGAAAGGCCTAGTCTCGCGAGCTCCCTCCTGCAGAGCACACGTGACGGAAGAGCTGTGTGGAGGGAGCCTTGATGTTCCCAGGCAGTGTGGGAGGCCTAGCTGTAAACGTGCTGCCAGCGACCATGGTCCCTGAAAACTGACTTCCCAACTAACACTTCCCAGCCCAAGGTGACTGTCAGCTTGAAGGCGGCCGAGCAGACGGTCTTCCTTGGACGGAGAAAAGGCAGCCCCAGAGACTGGGTTTTTAGGCCTCGTTCGCACAGCAAGTGTGGGGCTCTGCAGACGCCAGTACAAGAGGCCTGCAAACAGGTCCTCACTTCCTGAGCCAGGAAAGGCCTAGTCTCGAGAGCTCTCTCCTGCAGAGCTAACGTGACGGAAGAGCTGTGTCGGGGGAGCCTTGATGTTCCCGGGCAGTGTGGGAAGCCTAGCTGTAAACGTGCAGCCAGCGGCCATGGCCCCTGCAAACTTTCTTCCCAGGTAGCACTTCCCAGCACAATGTGACTGTCAGCTTAAAGGCGGCCGAGCAGCCTGTCTTCATTGGAGGGAGGAAAGGCAGCCCCAAAGACTAGGTTTTTAGGCCTCGCTCGCACAGCAGGTGTTGGGCTCTGCAGATGCCAGTACATGAGGCCTACAAACAGGTCCTCACTTCCAGAGCCAAGAAAGGCCTAGTTTCGCGATCTCTCTCCTGCAGAGCTAACGTGAGGGAAGAGCTGTGTGGAGGGAACCTTGATGTTCTGGGCAGTGTGGGAGCCCTAGGCATACACGTGCACCCAGCGGCCATTGCCCCTGAAAGCTGACTTCCCTACTAGCATTTCTCAGGCCAATGTGACTGTCAGCTTGAAGGCGGCCAAGCAGGCTGCCTTCCTTGGAGGGAGGAAAGGCAGCCCCTGAGAGAACGTTTTCGTGCCTCCCGCGCGCTGGCAACATGGGGCTCTTGAGTTGCCCGACCCATAGGGATTCCAGCAGGGCCTCACTTCCCGAGCCAGGAAAGGCCTAGTCTCGAGAGCTCTCTCCTGCAGAGCTAACGTGAGGGAAGAGCTGTGTGGAGGGAGCCTTGATGTTCCCGGGCAGTGTGGGAGGCCTAGCTGTAAACGTGCACCCAGCGGCCATCGCCCCTGCAACCTGACTTCCCAGGTAGCACTTCCCAGCACAATGTGACTTTCAGCTTGAAGGCGGCAAAGCAGGCGGTGTTCCTTGGAGGGAGGAAAGGCAGACCCACAGACTGTGTTTTTAGGCCTCCCTCGCACAGCAAGTGTTGGGCTCTGCAGACGCCCGTACAAGAGGACTGCAAACAGGTCCTCACTTCCCGAGCCAAGAAAGGCCTACTTTCGTGAGCTCTTTACTGTAGAGCTAACGTGAGGGAAGAGCTGTGTGGAGGGAACCTTGATGTTCTGGGCAGTGTGGGAGCCCCAGGCATACACGTGCACCCAGCGGCCATTGCCCGTGAAAACTGACTTCCCAACTAGCAATTCCCAGCCCGATGTGACTTTCAGCCAGAAGGAGGACGGGGTAGGCTCTCTTCCTTGGAGGGAGTAATGGCATCCCCAGAGAGAGTGTTTTCATGCCTTCAGCACGCAGGTAACGTGGGGCTCTTGAGAGGCACGACCCGAAGGGCTGCGAGCAGGGCCTCACTTCCCGAGTCAAGAAAGGCCTAGTCTCGCGAGTTCTCTCCTGCAGAGCAAACGTGACGGAAGAGCTGTGTGGAGGGAGCCTTGATGTTCCCGGGCAGTGTGGGAGGCCTAGCTGTAAACGTGCAGCCAACGGCCATGGCCCCTGAAAACTGACTTCGCAACTAACACTTCCCAGCCCAAGGTGACTGTCAGCTTGTAGGCGGCCGAGCAGGCTGTCTTCCTTGGAGGGAGAAAAGGCAGCCCCAAAGACTGGGTTTTTAGGCCTCTCTCGCACAGCAAGTGTGGGGCTCTGCAGACGCCAGTACAAGAAGCCTGCAAACAGGTCCTCACTTCCCCAGCCAAGAAAGGCCCACTTTCGCGAGCTCTCTCCTGCTGAGCAAACGTGACAGAAGGGCTGTGTGGAGGGAACCTTGATGTTCTGGGCAGTGTGGGAGCCCTAGGCATACACGTGCACCCAGCGGCCATTGCCCGTGAAAACTGACTTCCCAACTAGCACCTCCCAGCCCGATGTGACTTTCAGCCAGAAGGCGGCCGGGTAGGCTCTCTTCCTTGGAGGAAGGAAAGGCAGCCCCTGAGAGAGCGTTTTCATGCCCCCCGCATGCAGGCATCGTGGGGCTCTTCAGAGGCCCGACCCATAATGCTGAGAGCAGGTCCTCATTTCCGAGTCAACAAAGGCATAGTCTCGCGAGCTCTCTCCTGGTGAGCAAACGTGACAGAAGGGCTGTGTGGAGGGAACCTTGATGTTCTGGGCAGTGTGGGAGCCCTAGGCATACACGTGCACCCAGCGGCCATTGCCCCTGAAAACTGACTTCCCTAGTAGCATTTCTCAGGCCAATGTGACTGTGAGCTTGAAGGCGGCCAAGCAGGCTGTCTTCCTTGGAGGGAGGAAAGGCAGCCCCAGAGAGAACGTTTTCATGCCTCCCGCGCGCTGGCAACGTGGGGCTCTTGAGTTGCCCGACCCATAGGGATTCCAGCAGGGCCTCACTTCCCGAGCCAAGAAAGGCCTAGTCTCGCGAGCTCTCTCCTGCAGAACAAACTTGTTGGAAGAGCTGTGTGGAGGGAGCCTTGGTGGTCCCGGGAAGTGTGGGAGGCCTAGCTGTAAACATGCAGCTGGGGCCATGGCCCCTGCAAACTGACTTCCCAGGTAGCACTTCCCAGCCCAATGTGACTGTCAGCTTGAACGCGGCCGAGCAGGTTGTCTTCCTTGGAGGGAGAAAGGCAGCCCCAGAGACTGTGTTTGTATGCCTCCCTCGCACAGCAAGTGTGGGGCTCTGCCGACGCCAGTGCAAGAGGCCTGCAAACAGGTCCTCACTTCCCGAGCCAAGAAAGGCCTAGTTACGTGAGCTCTCTCCTGCAGAGCTAAGGTGACGTAAGAGCTGTGTGGAGGGAACCTTGATGTTCTCGGCAGGGTGGGATCACTAAGCATACACGTGCACCCTGCGGCCATTGCCCCTGAAAACAGTCTTCCCAAATAGCACTTCCAAGCGCGATGTGAGTTTCAGCCACAAGGCGGCCTGGTAGGCTCTCTTCCTTGGAGGGAGGAAAGGCAGCCCCAGAGAGAGGGTTTTCATGCCTCCGGCGCGCAGGCAACGTGGGGCTCTTGAGAGGCCCGGCCCATAGTGCTAGCAGCAGGTCATCATTTCCCGAGTCGAGAAAGGCCTAGTCTCGCGAACTCTCTCCTGCTGAGCAAGCGTGATGGAAGGGCTGTGAGGAGGGAGCCTTGATGTTCTGGGCAGTGTGGGAGTCCTAGGCATACACGTGCACCCAGCGGCCATTGGCCCTGTAAAGTGACTTCCGAACTAGCACTTCTCAGATCAATGTGACTGTCAGCTTGAACGCGGCCGAGCAGGCTGTCTTACTTGGAGGGAGGAAAGGCAGCCCCAGAGATTGGGTTTTTACGCCTCGCTCGCACAGCAAGTGTGGGGCTCTGCAGACGCCCGTAAAAGAGGCCTGCAAACAGGTCCTCACTTCCCGAGCCAAGAAAGGCCTACTTTTGCGAGCTCTGTCCTGCAGAGCTTACGTGACGGAAGAGCTGTGGGGAGGGAGGCTTGATGTTCCCGGGCAGTGTGGGAAGCCTAGCTGTAAACGTGCAGCCAGCGGCGATGGCCCCTGCAGACTGACTTCCCAGGTAGCACTTCCCAGCACAATGTGACTGTCAGCTTGAAGGCGGCCGAGCAGGCTGTCTTCCTTGGAGGGAGAAAAGGCAGCCCCAAAGACTGGGTTTTTAGGCCTCTCTCGCACAGCAAGTGTGGGGCTCTGCAGACGCCAGTACAAGAAGCCTACAAACAGGTCCTCACTTCCCCAGCCAAGAAAGGCCCACTTTCGCGAGCTCTCTCCTGCTGAGCAAACGTGACAGAAGGGCTGTGTGGAGGGAACCTTGATGTTCTGGGCAGTGTGGGAGCCCTAGGCATACACGTGCACCCAGCAGCCATTGCCCGTGAAAACTGACTTCCCAACTAGCACTTCCCAGCCCGATGTGACTTTCAGCCAGAAGGCGGCCGGGTAGGCTCTCTTCCTTGGAGGGAGGAAAGGCAGCCCCTGAGAGAGCGTTTTCATGCCCCCCGCATGCAGGCATCGTGGGGCTCTTGAGAGGCCCGACCCATAGTGCTGAGAGCAGGTCCTCATTTCCGAGTCAAGAAAGGCATAGTCTCGCGAGCTCTCTCCTGGTGAGCAAACGTGACGGAAGGGCTGTGTGGAGGGAACCTTGATGTTCTGGGCAGTGTGGGAGCCCTAGGCATACACGTGCACCCAGCGGCCATTGCCCCTGAAAACTGACTTCCCTACTAGCATTTTTCAGGCCAATGTGACTGTCAGCTTGAAGTCGGCCAAGCAGGCTGCCTTGCTTGGAGGGAGGAAAGGCAGCCCCAGAGAGAACGTTTTCGTGCCTCCCGCGCGCTGGCAACATGGGGCTCTTGAGTTGCCCGACCCATAGGGATTCCAGCAGGGCCTCACTTCCCGAGCCAAGAAAGGCCTAGTCTCGCGAGCTCTCTCCTGCAGAACAAACCTGTTGGAAGAGCTGTGTGGAGGGAGCCTTGGTGTTCCCGGGAAGTGTGGGAGGCCTAGCTGTCAACATGCAGCCGGGGCCATGGCCCCTGCAAACTGACTTCCCAGGTAGCACTTCCCACCCCAATGTGACTGTCAGCTTGAAGGCGGCCGAGCAGGTTGTCTTCCTTGGAGGGAGGAAAGGCAGCCCCAGAGACTGTGTTTTTATGCCTCCCTCGCACAGCAAGTGTGGGGCTCTGCAGACGCCAGTACAAGAGGCCTACAAACAGGTCCTCACTTTCCAAACAAAGAAAGGCCTAGTTTCGCGATCTCTCTCCTGGAGAGCTAACGTGACGGAAGAGCTGTGTGGAGGGAACCTTGATGTTCTGGGCAGTGTGGGAGCCCCAGGCATACACGTGCACCCAGCGGCCATTGCTCGTGAAAACTGACTTCCCAACTAGCACTTCCCAGCCCGATGTGACTTTCAGCCAGAAGGAGGCCGGGTAGGCTCTCTTCCTTGGAGGGAGTAATGGCATCCCCAGAGAGAGTGTTTTCATGCCTTCCGCGCGCAGGCAACGTGGTGCTCTTGAGAGGCCCGACCCATTGGGCTGCGAGCAGGGCCTCACTTCCCGAGTCAAGAAAGGCCTAGTCTCGCGATCTCCCTCCTGCAGAGCACACGTGACGGAAGAGCTGTGTGGAGGGAGCCTTGATGTTCCCGGGCAGTGTGGGAGGCCTAGCTGTAAACGAGCAGCCAGCGGCCATGGCCCCTGAAAACTGACTTCGCAACTAACACTTCCCAGCCCAAGGTGACTGTCAGCTTGAAGGCGGCCGAGCAGGCGGTCTTCCTTGGACGGAGAAAAGGCAGCCCCAGAGATTGGGTTTTTAGGCCTCGTACGCGCAGCAAGTGTGGGGCTCTGCAGACACCAGTACAAGAGGCCTACAAACAGGGCCTCACTTCCCGAGCCACGAAAGGCCTAGTTTCGCGATCTCTCTCCTGCAGAGGTAACGTGAGGGAAGAGCTGTGTGGAGGGAACCTTGATGTTCTGGGCAGTGTGCGAGCCCTAGGCATACACGTGCACCCAGCGGCCATTGGCACTGAAAACTGACTTCCCAACTAGCACTTCTCAGACCAATGTGACTGTCAGCTTGAAGGCGGCCGAGCAGGCTGTCTTCCTTGGATGGTGGAATGGCAGCCCCAGAGAGAGTGTTTTCATGCCTTCAGCGTGCACGTAACGTGGGGCTCTTGAAAGGCACGACCCGTAGGGCTGCGAGCAGGGCCTCACTTCCCGAGTCAAGAAAGGCCTAGTCTCGCGACTTCTCTCCTACAGAGCAAACGTGACGGAAGAGCTGTGTGGAGGGAACCTTGATGTTCTGGGCAGTGTGGGAGCCCTAGGCATACATGTGCACCCAGCGGCCATTGCCCCTGCAAACTGACTTCCCAGGTAGCACTTCCCAGCACAATGTGACTTTCAGCTTGAAGACGGCAAAGCAGGCGGTGTTCCTTGGAGGGAGGAAAGGCAGACCCACAGACTGTGTTTTTAGGCCTCCCTCGCACAGCAAGTGTTGGGTTCTGCAGACGCCCGTACAAGAGGACTGCAAACAGGTCCTCACTTCCCGAGCCAAGAAAGGTCTACTTTCGTGAGCTCTTTACTGCAGAGCTAACGTGAGGGAAGAGCTGTGTGGAGGGAACCTTGATGTTCTGGGCAGTGTGGGAGCCCCAGGCATACACGTGCACCCAGCGGCCATTGCCCGTGAAAACTGACTTCCCAACTAGCACTTCCCAGCCCGATGTGACTCTCAGCCAGAAGGAGGCCGTGGTAGGCTCTCTTCCTTGGAGGGAGTAATGGCATCCCCAGAGAGAGTGTTTTCATGCCTTCAGCGCGCAGGTAATGTGGTGCTCTTGAGAGCCCTGACCCATAGGGCTGCGAGCAGGGCCTCACTTCCCGAGTCAAGAAAGGCCTAGTCTCGCGAGCTCCCTCCTGTAGAGCACACGTGACAGAAGAGCTGTGTGGAGGGAGCTTTGATGTTCCCGGGCAGTGTGGGAGGCCTAGCTGTAAACGTGCAGCCAGCGACCATGGTCCCTGAAAACTGACTTCCCAACTAACACTTCCCAGCCCAAGGTGACTGTCAGCTTCAAGGCGGCCGAGCAGACGGTCTTCCTTGGACGGAGAAAAGGCAGCCCCAGAGATTGGGAATTTAGGCCTCGTTCGCACAGCAAGTGTGGGGCTCTGCAGACGCCAGTACAAGAGGCCTGCAAACAGGTCCTCACTTCCCGAGCCAGGAAGGGCTAGTCTCGAGAGCTCTCTCCTGCAGAGCTAACGTGACGGAAGAGCTGGGTGGGGGGAGCCTTGATGTTCCCGGGCAGTGTTGGAAGCCTAGCTGTAAACGTGCAGCCAGCGGCCATGGCCCTGCAAACTTTCTTCCCAGGAAGCACTTCCCAGCACAATGTGACTGTCAGCTTGAAGGCGGCCGAGCAGCCTGTCTTCCTTGGAGGGAGAAAAGGCAGCCCCAAAGACTAGGTTTTTAGGCCTCGCTCGCACAGCAGGTGTTGGGCTCTGCAGATGCCAGTACAAGAGGCCTGCAAACAGGTCCTCACTTCCCGAGCCAAGAAAGGCCTAGTTTCGCGATCTCTCTCCTGCAGAGCTAACGTGAGGGAAGAGCTGTGTGGAGGGAACCTTGATGTTCTGGGCAGTTTGGGAGCCCTAGGCATACACGTGCACCCAGTGGCCATTGCCCCTGCAAACTGACTTCCCAGGTAGCACTTCCCAGCACAATGTGACTTTCAGCTTGAAGGCGGCAAAGCAGGCGCTGTTCCTTGGAGGGAGGAAAGGCAGACCCACAGACTGTGTTTTTAGGCCTCCCTCGCACAGCAAGTGTTGGGCTCTGCAGACGCCCGTACAAGAGGACTGCAAACAGGTCCTCACTTCCCGAGCCAAGAAAGGCCTAGTTTCGTGAGCTCTTGACTGCAGAGCTAACGTGAGGGAAGAGCTGTGTGGAGGGAACCTTGATGTTCTGGGCAGTGTGGGAGCCCCAGGCATACACGTGCACCCAGCGGCCATTGCCCCTGCAAACTGACTTCCCAACTAGCACTTCCCAGCCCGATGTGACTTTCAGCCAGAAGGAGGCCGGGTAGGCTCTCTTCCTTGGAGGGAGTAATGGCATCCCCAGAGAGAGTGTTTTCATGCCTTCAGCGTGCAGGCAACGTGGTGCTCTTGAGAGGCCCGACCCATAGGGCTGCGAGCAGGGCCTCACTTCCTGAGTCAAGAAAGGCCTAGTCTCGCGAGCTCTCTCTTGCAGAACAAACTTGTTGGAAGAGCTGTGTGGAGGGAGCCTTGGTGTTCCCGGGAAGTGTGGGAGGCCTAGCTGTAAACACGCAGCCGGGGCCATGGCCCCTACAAACTCACTTCCCAGGTAGCACTTCCCAGCCCAATGTGACTGTCAGCTTGAAGGCGGCCGAGCAGGCTGTCTTCCTTGGAGGGACCAAAGGCAGCCCCAGAGACTGTGTTTGTATGCCTCCCTCGCACAGCAAGTGTGGGGCTCGGCAGACGCGAGTACAAGAGGCCTGCAAACAGGTCCTCACTTCCCCAGCCAGGAAAGGCCTACTTTCGCGAGCTCTCTCCTGCTGAGCAAACGTGACGGAAGGGCTGTGTGGAGGGAGCCTTGATGTTCTGGGCAGTGTGGGAGTCCTAGGCATACACGTGCACCCAGCGGCCATTGGCCCTGTAAACTGACTTCCGAACTAGCACTTCTCAGATCAATGTGACTGTCAGCTTGAAGGCGGCCGAGCAGGCTGTCTTACTTGGAGGGAGGAAAGGCAGCCCCAGATACTGTGTTTGTATGCCTCACTCGCACAGCAAGTGTGGGGCTCGGCAGACGCGAGTACAAGAGGCCTGCAATCAGGTCCTCACTTCCCGAGCCAGGAAAGGCCTACTTTCGCGAGCTCTCTCCTGCTGAGCAAACGTGACGGAAGGGCTGTGTGGAGGGAGCCTTGATGTTCCCAGGCAGTGTGGGAAGCCTAGCTGTAAACGTGCAGCCAGCGGCGATGGCCCCTGCAAACTGACTTCCCAGGTAGCAATTCCCAGCCCAAGGTGACTGTCAGCTTGAAGGCGGCCGAGCAGGCTGTCTTCCTTGGAGGGAGAAAGGGCAGCCCCAAAGACTGGGTTTTTAGGCCACTCTCGCACAGCAAGTGTGGCGCTCTGCAGACGCCAGTACAAGAAGCCTGCAAACAGGTCCTCACTTCCCCAGCCAAGAAAGGCCCACTTTCGCGAGCTCTCTCCTGCTGAGCAAACGTGACAGAAGGGCTGTGTGGAGGGAACCTTGATGTTCTGGGCAGTGTGGGAGCCCTAGGCATACACGTGCACCCAGCGGCCATTGCCCGTGAAAACTGACTTCCCAACTAGCACTTCCCAGCCCGATGTGACTTTCAGCCAGAAGGCGGCCGGGTAGGCTCTCTTCCTTGGAGGTAGGAAAGGCAGCCCCTGAGAGAGCGTTTTCATGCCCCCCGCATGTAGGCATCGTGGGGCTCTTGAGAGGCCCGACCCATAGTGCTGAGAGCAGGTCCTCATTTCCGAGTCAAGAAAGGCATCGTCTCGCGAGCTCTCTGCTGCTGAGCAAACGTGACGGAAGGGCTGAGTGGAGGGAACCTTGATGTTCTGGGCAGTGTGGGAGCCCTAGGCATACACGTGCACCCAGCGGCCATTGTCCCTGAAAACGGACTTCCCTACTAGCATTTCTCAGGCCAATGTGACTGTCAGCTTGAAGGCGGCCAAGCAGGCTGTCTTCCTTGGAGGGAGGAAAGGCAGCCCCAGAGAGAACGTTTTCATGCCTCCCGCGCGCTGGCAACGTGGGGCTCTTGAGTTGCCCGACCCATAGGGATTCAAGCAGGGCCTCACTTCCCGAGCCAAGAAAGGCCTAGTCTCGCGAGCTCTCTCCTGCAGAACAAACTTGTTGGAAGAGCTGTGTGGAGGGAGCCTTGGTATTCCCGGGAAGTGTGGGAGGCCTAGCTGTAAACACGCAGCCGGGGCCATGGCCCCTGCAAACTCACTTCCCAGGTAGCACTTCCCAGCCCAATGTGACTGTCAGCTTGAAGGCGGCCGAGCAGGCTGTCTTCCTTGGAGGGACCAAAGGCAGCCCCAGAGACTGTGTTTGTATGCCTCCCTCGCACAGCAAGTGTGGGGCTCGGCAGACGCGAGTACAAGAGGCCTGCAAACAGGTCCTCACTTCCCCAGCCAGGAAAGGCCTACTTTCGCGAGCTCTCTCCTGCTGAGCAAACGTGACGGAAGGGCTGTGTGGAGGGAGCCTTGATGTTCTGGGCAGTGTGGGAGTCCTAGGCATACACGTGCACCCAGCGGCCATTGGCCCTGTAAACTGACTTCCGAACTAGCACTTCTCAGATCAATGTGACTGTCAGCTTGAAAGCGGCCGAGCAGGCTGTCTTACTTGGAGGGAGGAAAGGCAGCCCCAGATACTGTGTTTGTATGCCTCACTCGCACAGCAAGTGTGGGGCTCGGCAGACGCGAGTACAAGAGGCCTGCAATCAGGTCCTCACTTCCCGAGCCAGGAAAGGCCTACTTTCGCGAGCTCTCTCCTGCTGAGCAAACGTGACGGAAGGGCTGTGTGGAGGGAGCCTTGATGTTCCCAGGCAGTGTGGGAAGCCTAGCTGTAAACGTGCAGCCAGCGGCGATGGCCCCTGCAAACTGACTTCCCAGGTAGCAATTCCCAGCCCAAGGTGACTGTCAGCTTGAAGGCGGCCGAGCAGGCTGTCTTCCTTGGAGGGAGAAAGGGCAGCCCCAAAGACTGGGTTTTTAGGCCACTCTCGCACAGCAAGTGTGGCGCTCTGCAGACGCCAGTACAAGAAGCCTGCAAACAGGTCCTCACTTCCCCAGCCAAGAAAGGCCCACTTTCGCGAGCTCTCTCCTGCTGAGCAAACGTGACAGAAGGGCTGTGTGGAGGGAACCTTGATGTTCTGGGCAGTGTGGGAGCCCTAGGCATACACGTGCACCCAGCGGCCATTGCCCGTGAAAACTGACTTCCCAACTAGCACTTCCCAGCCCGATGTGACTTTCAGCCAGAAGGCGGCCGGGTAGGCTCTCTTCCTTGGAGGTAGGAAAGGCAGCCCCTGAGAGAGCGTTTTCATGCCCCCCGCATGCAGGCATCGTGGGGCTCTTGAGAGGCCCGACCCATAGTGCTGAGAGCAGGTCCTCATTTCCGAGTCAAGAAAGGCATCGTCTCGCGAGCTCTCTGCTGCTGAGCAAACGTGACGGAAGGGCTGAGTGGAGGGAACCTTGATGTTCTGGGCAGTGTGGGAGCCCTAGGCATACACGTGCACCCAGCGGCCATTGTCCCTGAAAACGGACTTCCCTACTAGCATTTCTCAGGCCAATGTGACTGTCAGCTTGAAGGCGGCCAAGCAGGCTGTCTTCCTTGGAGGGAGGAAAGGCAGCCCCAGAGAGAACGTTTTCATGCCTCCCGCGCGCTGGCAACGTGGGGCTCTTGAGTTGCCCGACCCATAGGGATTCAAGCAGGGCCTCACTTCCCGAGCCAAGAAAGGCCTAGTCTCGCGAGCTCTCTCCTGCAGAACAAACTTGTTGGAAGAGCTGTGTGGAGGGAGCCTTGGTATTCCCGGGAAGTGTGGGAGGCCTAGCTGTAAACACGCAGCCGGGGCCATGGCCCCTGCAAACTGACTTCCCAGGTAGCACTTCCCAGCCCAATGTGACTGTCAGCTTGAAGGCGGCCGAGCAGGCTGTCTTCCTTGGAGGGACCAAAGGCAGCCCCAGAGACTTTGTTTGTATTCCTCCCTCGCACAGCAAGTGTGGGGCTCTGCCGACGGCAGTACAAGAGGCCTGCAAACAGGTCCTCACTTCCCGAGCCAAGAAAGGCCGAGTTACGTGAGCTCTCTCCTGCAGAGCTAAGGTGACGTAAGAGCTGTGTGGAGGGAACCTTGATGTTCTCGGCAGTGTGGGACCACTAAGCATACACGTGCACCCTGCGGCCATTGCCCCTGAAAACAGTCTTCCCAAATAGCACTTCCAAGCGCGATGTGACTTTCAGCCGCAAGGCAGCCTGGTAGGCTCTCTTCCTTGGAGGGAGGAAAGGCAGCCCCAGAGAGAGCGTTTTCATGCCTCCGGCGCGCAGGCAACGTGGGGCTCTTGAGAGGCCCGACCCATAGTGCTGCCAGCAGGTCATCATTTCCCGAGTCAAGAAAGGCCTAGTCTCGCGAGCTCTCTCCTGCTGAGCAAGCGTGACGGAAGGGCTGTGAGGAGGGAGCCTTGATGTTCCCGGGCAGTGTGGGAGGCCTAGCTGTAAACGTGCAGCCAGCAGCAATGGCCCCTGAAAACTGACTTCGCAAATAGCACTTCCCAGCCCAAGGTGACTGTCAGCTTGAAGGCGGCCAAGCAGGCGGTCTTCCTTGGAGGGAGGAAAGGCAGCCCCAGATATTGGGTTTTTAGGCCTCGCTCGCACAGCAAGTGTGGGGCTCTGCAGAATCCCGTACAAGAGGCCTGCAAACAGGTCCTCACTTCCCGAGTCAAGAAAGGCCTACTTTCGCGAGCTCTCTCCTGCTGAGCAAGCGTGACAGAAGGGCTGTGAGGAGGGAGCCTTGATGTTCTGGGCAGTGTGGGAGTCCTAGGCATACACGTGCACCCAGCGGCCATTGGCCGTGTAAACTGACTTCCGAACTAGCACTTCTCAGATCAATGTGACTGTCAGCTTGAAAGCGGCCGAGCAGGCTGTCTTACTTGGAGGGAGGAAAGGCAGCCCCAGATACTGTGTTTGTATGCCTCCCTCGCACAGCCAGTGTGGGGCTCGGCAGACGCGAGTACAAGAGGCCTGCAAACAGGTCCTCACTTCCCGAGCCAGGAAAGGCCTACTTTCGCGAGCTCTCTCCTGCTGAGCAAACGTGACCGAAGGGCTGTGTGGAGGGAGCCTTGATGTTCCCAGGCAGTGTGGGAAGCCTAGCTGTAAACGTGCAGCCAGCGGCGATGGCCCCTGCAAACTGACTTCCCAGGTAGCAATTCCCAGCCCAAGGTGACTGTCAGCTTGAAGGCGGCCGAGCAGGCTGTCATCCTTGGAGGGAGGAAAGGAAGCCCCAGAGATTGGGTTTTTACGCCTCGCTCGCATAGCAAGTGTGGGGCTCTGCAGACGCCCGTAAAAGAGGACTGCAAACAGGTCCTCACTTCCCGAGCCAAGAAAGGCCTAGTTTTGCGAGCTCTCTCCTGCAGAGCTAACGTGACGGAAGAGCTGTATGGAGGGAGGCTTGATGTTCCCGGGCAGTGTGGGAAGCCTAGCTGTAAACGTGCAGCCAGCGGCGATGGCCCCGGCAAACTGACTTCCCAGGTAGCACTTCCCAGCACAATGTGACTGTCAGCTTGAAGGCGGCCGAGCAGGCTGTCTTCCTTGGAGGGAGAAAAGGCAGCCCCAAAGACTGGGTTTTTAGGCCTCGCTCGCACAGCAAGTGTGGGGCTCTGCAGACGCCAGTACAAGAAGCCTCCAACAGGTCCTCACTTTCCCAGCCAAGAAAGGCCCACTTTCGCGAGCTCTCTCCTGCTGAGCAAACGTGACAGAAGGGGTGTGTGGAGGGAACCTTGATGTTCTGGGCAGTGTGGGAGCCCTATGCATACACGTGCACTCAGCGGCCATTGCCCGTGAAAACTGACTTCCCAACTAGCACTTCCCAGCCCGATGTGACTTTCATCCAGAAGGCGGCCGGGTAGGCTCTCTTCCTTGGAGGGAGGAAAGGCAGCCCCTGAGAGAGTGTTTTCATGCCCCCCGCATGCAGGCATCGTGGGGCTCTTGAGAGGCCTGACCCATAGTGCTGAGAGCAGGTCCACATTTCCGAGTCAAGAAAGGCGTAGTCTCGCGAGCTCTCTCCTGCTGAGCAAACGTGACGGAAGGGCTGAGTGGAGGGAACCTTGATGTTCTGGGCAGTGTGGGAGCCCTAGGCATACACGTGCACCCAGCGGCCATTGCCCCTGAAAACGGACTTCCCTACTAGCATTTCTCAGGCCAATGTGACTGTCAGCTTGAAGGCGGCCAAGCAGGCTGTCTTCCTTGGAGGGAGGAAAGGCAGCCCCAGAGAGAACGTTTTCATGCCTCCCGCGCGCTGGCAACGTGGGGCTCTTGAGTTGCCCGACCCAGAGGGATTCAAGCAGGGCCTCACTTCCCGAGCCAAGAAAGGCCTAGTCTCGCGAGCTCTCTCCTGCAGAACAAACTTGTTGGAAGAGCTGTGTGGAGGGAGCCTTGGTGTTCCCGGGAAGTGTGGGAGGCCTAGCTGTAAACATGCAGCCGGGGCCATGGCCCCTGCAAACTGACTTCCCAGGTAGCACTTCCCAGCCCAATGTGACTGTCAGCTTGAAGGCGGCCGAGCAGGCTGTCTTCCTTGGAGGGATCAAAGGCAGGCCCAAAGACTGGGTTTTCAGGCCTCTCTCGCACATCAAGTGTGGGGCTCTGCAGACGCCCATACAAGGGGCCTGCAAACAGGTCCTCTCTTCCCGAGCCAAGAAAGGCCTAGACTTGCGAGCTCTCTCCTGCAGAGGAAACATGACAGAAGAGCTGTGTGGAGGGAGCCTTAATGTTCCCGGTTAGTGTGAGTGACCTAGCTGTAAACGTGCAGAAAGCGGCCTTGGCCCCTGCAAACTGGCTTCCCAGGTTGCACTTTCCAGCCCACTGTGACTTTAAGCTTGAAGGCGGCCAAGCAGGCTGTGTTCCTTGAGGGAGGAAAGGAAGCCCCAGAGATTGGGTTTTTAAGCCTCCCTCCCACAGCAAGTGTGGGGCTCTGCAGATGCCAGTACAAGAGGACTTCAAACAAGTTCTTACTTTCCGAGGCAAGAAAGGCCTAGTTTCGCGAGCTCTCTCCTGCAGAGGTAACGTGACAGAGGAGCTGTGGGGAGGGAGCCTTGATGTTCCCGATCCGTGTGGGAGGCCTAGCTGTAAATGTGCCTCAAGTGTCCATGGTCCCTTCAATCTGACTTCACAGGTAGCACTTCCCAGCCCAATGTGACTGTCAGCTTGAAGGCGGCCGAGCAGGTTGTCTTCCTTGGAGGGAGGAAAGGCAGCCCCAGAGACTGTGTTTTTATGCCTCCCTCGCACAGCAAGTGTGGGGCTCTGGAGACGCCAGTACAAGAGGCCTACAAACAGGTCCTGACTTCCCGAACCAAGAAAGGCCTAGTTTCGCGATCTCTCTCCTGGAGAGCTAACGTGACGGAAGAGCTGTGTGGAGGGAACCTTGATGTTCTGGGCAGTGTGGGAGCCCTAGGCATACACGTGCACCCAGCGTCCATTGGCCCTGAAAAATGACTTCCCAAATAGCACTTCTCAGACCAATGTGACTGTCAGCTTGAAGGCGGCCGAGCAGGATGTCTTCCTTGGAGGGTGGAATGGCAGCCCCAGAGAGAGTGTTTTCATGCCTTCAGCGCGCAGGTAACGTGGGGCTCTTGAGAGGCACGACCCGAAGGGCTGCGAGCAGGGCCTCACTTCCCGAGTCAAGAAAGGCCTAGTCTCGCGAGCTCCCTCCTACAGAGCACACGTGACGGAAGAGCTGTGTGGAGGGAGCCTTGATGTTCCCGGGCAGTGTGGGAGGCCTAGCTGTAAACGTGCAGCCAGCGACCATGGACCCTGAAAACTGACTTCCCAACTAACACTTCCCAGCCCAAGGTGACTGTCAGCTTCAAGGCGGCCGAGCAGACGGTCTTCCTTGGACGGAGAAAAGGCAGCCCCAGAGATTGGGTTTTTAGGCCTCGTTCGCACAGCAAGTGTGGGCCTCTGCAGACGCCAGTACAAGAGGCCTGCAAAGAGGTCCTCACTTCCCGAGCCAGGAAAGGCCTAGTCTCGAGAGCTCTCTCCTGCAGAGCTAACGTGACGGAAGAGCTGGGTGGGGGGAGCCTTGATGTTCCCGGGCAGTGTGGGAAGCCTAGCTATAAACGTGCAGCCAGCGGCCATGGCCTCTGCAAACTTTCTTGCCAGGAAGCACTTCCCAGCACAATGTGACTGTCAGCTTGAAGGCGGCCGAGCAGGCTGTCTTCCTTGGAGGGAGGAAAGGGAGCCCCAAAGACTAGGTTTTTAGGCCTGGCTCGCACAGCAGGTGTTGGGCTCTGCAGATGCCAGTACAAGAGGCCTGCAAACAGGTCCTCACTTCCCGAGCCAAGAAAGGCCTAGTTTCGCGACCTCTCTCCTGCAGAGCTAACGTGAGGGAAGAGCTGTGTGGAGGGAACCTTGATGTTCTGGGCAGTGTGGGAGCCCCAGGCATACACGTGCACCCAGCGGCCATTGCCCCTGAAAACTGACTTCCCAACTAGCAATTCCCAGCCCGATGTGACTTTCAGCCAGAAGGAGGACGGGTAGGCTCTCTTCCTTGGAGGGAGTAATGGCATCCCCAGAGAGAGTGTTTTCATGCCTTCAGCGTGCAGGCAACGTGGTGCTCTTGAGAGGCCCGACCCATAGGGCTGCGAGCAGGGCCTCACTTCCCGAGTCAAGAAAGGCCTAGTCTCGCGAGCTCCCTCCTGCAGAGCACACGTGACGGAAGAGCTGTGTGGAGGGAGCCTTGATGTTCCCAGGCAGTGTGGGATGCCTAGCTGTAAACGTGCAGCCAGCGGCCATGGTTCCTGAAAACTGACTTCGCAACTAACACTTCTCAGACCAATGTGACTGTCAGCTTGAAGGCGCCGAGCAGGCTGTCTTCCTTGGAGGGACCAAAGGCAGACCCAGAGACTGTGTTTGTATGCCTCCCTCGCACAGCAAGTGTGGGGCTCTGCCGACGCCAGTACAAGAGGCCTGCAAACAGGTCCTCACTTCCCGAGCCAGGAAAGGCGTAGTCTCGCGAGCTCTCTCCTGCACAGCTAACGTGAGGGAAGAGAGGTGTGGAGGGAACCTTGATGTTCTGGGCAGTGTGGGAGCCCTAGGCATACACGTGCACCCAGAGGCCATTGCCCCTGCAAACTGACTTCCGAGGTAGCACTTCCCAGCACAATGTGACTTTCAGCTTGAAGGCGGCAAAGCAGGCGGTGTTCCTTGGAGGGAGGAAAGGCAGACCCACATACTGTGTTTTTAGGCCTCCCTCGCACATCAAGTGTTGGGCTCTGCAGACGCCCGTACAAGAGGACTGCAAACAGGTCCTCACTTCCCGTGCAAAGAAAGGCCTAGTTTCGTGAGCCCTTTACTGCAGAGTTAACGTGAGGGAAGAGCTGTGTGGAGGGAACCTTGATGTTCTGGGCAGTGTGGGAGCCCCAGGCATACACGAGCACCCAGCGGCCATTGCTCGTGAAAACTGACTTCCCAACTAGCACTTCCCAGCCCGATGTGACTTTCAGCCAGAAGGAGGCCGGGTAGGCTCTCTTCCTTGGAGGGAGTAATGGCATCCCCAGAGAGAGTGTTTTCATGCCTTCCGCGCGCAGGCAACGTGGTGCTCTTGAGAGGCCCGACCCATAGGGCTGCGAGCAGGGCCTCACTTCCCGAGTCAAGAAAGGCCTAGTCTCGCGATCTCCCTCCTGCAGAGCACACGTGACGGAAGAGCTGTGTGGAGGGAGCCTTGATGTTCCCGGGCAGTGTGGGAGGCCTAGCTGTAAACGAGCAGCCAGCGGCCATGGCCCCTGAAAACTGACTTCGCAACTAACACTTCTCAGCCCAAGGTGACTGTCAGCTTGAAGGCGGCCGAGCAGGCGGTCTTCCTTGGACGGAGAAAAGGCAGCCCCAGAGATTGGGTTTTTAGGCCTCGTTCGCGCAGCAAGTGTGGGGCTCTGCAGACGCCAGTACAAGAGGCCTACAAACAGGGCCTCTCTTCCCGAGCCACGAAAGGCCTAGTTTCGCGATCTCTCTCCTGCAGAGCTAACGTGAGGGAAGAGCTGTGTGGAGGGAACCTTGATGTTCTGGGCAGTGTGGGAGCCCTAGGCATACACGTGCACCCAGCGGCCATTGGCACTGAAAACTGACTTCCCTACTAGCATTTCTCAGGCCAATGTGACTGTCAGCTTGAAGGCGGCCAAGCAGGCTGTCTTCCTTGGAGGGAGGAAAGGCAGCCCCAGAGAGAACGTTTTCATGCCTCCCGCGCGCTGGCAACGTGGGGCTCTTGAGTTGCCCGACCCAGAGGGATTCAAGCAGGGCCTCACTTCCCGAGCCAAGAAAGGCCTAGTCTCGCGAGCTCTCTCCTGCAGAACAAACTTGTTGGAAGAGCTGTGTGGAGGGAGCCTTGGTGTTCCCGGGAAGTGTGGGAGGCCTAGCTGTAAACATGCAGCCGGGGCCATGGCCCCTGCAAACTGACTTCCCAGGTAGCACTTCCCAGCCCAATGTGACTGTCAGCTTGAAGGCGGCCGAGCAGGCTGTCTTCCTTGGAGGGATCAAAGGCAGGCCCAAAGACTGGGTTTTCAGGCCTCTCTCGCACATCAAGTGTGGGGCTCTGCAGACGCCCATACAAGGGGCCTGCAAACAGGTCCTCTCTTCCCGAGCCAAGAAAGGCCTAGACTTGCGAGCTCTCTCCTGCAGAGGAAACATGACAGAAGAGCTGTGTGGAGGGAGCCTTAATGTTCCCGGTTAGTGTGAGTGACCTAGCTGTAAACGTGCAGAAAGCGGCCTTGGCCCCTGCAAACTGGCTTCCCAGGTTGCACTTTCCAGCCCACTGTGACTTTAAGCTTGAAGGCGGCCAAGCAGGCTGTGTTCCTTGAGGGAGGAAAGGAAGCCCCAGAGATTGGGTTTTTAAGCCTCCCTCCCACAGCAAGTGTGGGGCTCTGCAGATGCCAGTACAAGAGGACTTCAAACAAGTTCTTACTTTCCGAGGCAAGAAAGGCCTAGTTTCGCGAGCTCTCTCCTGCAGAGGTAACGTGACAGAGGAGCTGTGGGGAGGGAGCCTTGATGTTCCCGATCCGTGTGGGAGGCCTAGCTGTAAATGTGCCTCAAGTGTCCATGGTCCCTTCAATCTGACTTCACAGGTAGCACTTCCCAGCCCAATGTGACTGTCAGCTTGAAGGCGGCCGAGCAGGTTGTCTTCCTTGGAGGGAGGAAAGGCAGCCCCAGAGACTGTGTTTTTATGCCTCCCTCGCACAGCAAGTGTGGGGCTCTGGAGACGCCAGTACAAGAGGCCTACAAACAGGTCCTGACTTCCCGAACCAAGAAAGGCCTAGTTTCGCGATCTCTCTCCTGGAGAGCTAACGTGACGGAAGAGCTGTGTGGAGGGAACCTTGATGTTCTGGGCAGTGTGGGAGCCCTAGGCATACACGTGCACCCAGCGTCCATTGGCCCTGAAAAATGACTTCCCAAATAGCACTTCTCAGACCAATGTGACTGTCAGCTTGAAGGCGGCCGAGCAGGATGTCTTCCTTGGAGGGTGGAATGGCAGCCCCAGAGAGAGTGTTTTCATGCCTTCAGCGCGCAGGTAACGTGGGGCTCTTGAGAGGCACGACCCGAAGGGCTGCGAGCAGGGCCTCACTTCCCGAGTCAAGAAAGGCCTAGTCTCGCGAGCTCCCTCCTACAGAGCACACGTGACGGAAGAGCTGTGTGGAGGGAGCCTTGATGTTCCCGGGCAGTGTGGGAGGCCTAGCTGTAAACGTGCAGCCAGCGACCATGGACCCTGAAAACTGACTTCCCAACTAACACTTCCCAGCCCAAGGTGACTGTCAGCTTCAAGGCGGCCGAGCAGACGGTCTTCCTTGGACGGAGAAAAGGCAGCCCCAGAGATTGGGTTTTTAGGCCTCGTTCGCACAGCAAGTGTGGGCCTCTGCAGACGCCAGTACAAGAGGCCTGCAAAGAGGTCCTCACTTCCCGAGCCAGGAAAGGCCTAGTCTCGAGAGCTCTCTCCTGCAGAGCTAACGTGACGGAAGAGCTGGGTGGGGGGAGCCTTGATGTTCCCGGGCAGTGTGGGAAGCCTAGCTATAAACGTGCAGCCAGCGGCCATGGCCTCTGCAAACTTTCTTGCCAGGAAGCACTTCCCAGCACAATGTGACTGTCAGCTTGAAGGCGGCCGAGCAGGCTGTCTTCCTTGGAGGGAGGAAAGGGAGCCCCAAAGACTAGGTTTTTAGGCCTGGCTCGCACAGCAGGTGTTGGGCTCTGCAGATGCCAGTACAAGAGGCCTGCAAACAGGTCCTCACTTCCCGAGCCAAGAAAGGCCTAGTTTCGCGACCTCTCTCCTGCAGAGCTAACGTGAGGGAAGAGCTGTGTGGAGGGAACCTTGATGTTCTGGGCAGTGTGGGAGCCCCAGGCATACACGTGCACCCAGCGGCCATTGCCCCTGAAAACTGACTTCCCAACTAGCAATTCCCAGCCCGATGTGACTTTCAGCCAGAAGGAGGACGGGTAGGCTCTCTTCCTTGGAGGGAGTAATGGCATCCCCAGAGAGAGTGTTTTCATGCCTTCAGCGTGCAGGCAACGTGGTGCTCTTGAGAGGCCCGACCCATAGGGCTGCGAGCAGGGCCTCACTTCCCGAGTCAAGAAAGGCCTAGTCTCGCGAGCTCCCTCCTGCAGAGCACACGTGACGGAAGAGCTGTGTGGAGGGAGCCTTGATGTTCCCAGGCAGTGTGGGATGCCTAGCTGTAAACGTGCAGCCAGCGGCCATGGTTCCTGAAAACTGACTTCGCAACTAACACTTCTCAGACCAATGTGACTGTCAGCTTGAAGGCGCCGAGCAGGCTGTCTTCCTTGGAGGGACCAAAGGCAGACCCAGAGACTGTGTTTGTATGCCTCCCTCGCACAGCAAGTGTGGGGCTCTGCCGACGCCAGTACAAGAGGCCTGCAAACAGGTCCTCACTTCCCGAGCCAGGAAAGGCGTAGTCTCGCGAGCTCTCTCCTGCACAGCTAACGTGAGGGAAGAGAGGTGTGGAGGGAACCTTGATGTTCTGGGCAGTGTGGGAGCCCTAGGCATACACGTGCACCCAGAGGCCATTGCCCCTGCAAACTGACTTCCGAGGTAGCACTTCCCAGCACAATGTGACTTTCAGCTTGAAGGCGGCAAAGCAGGCGGTGTTCCTTGGAGGGAGGAAAGGCAGACCCACATACTGTGTTTTTAGGCCTCCCTCGCACATCAAGTGTTGGGCTCTGCAGACGCCCGTACAAGAGGACTGCAAACAGGTCCTCACTTCCCGTGCAAAGAAAGGCCTAGTTTCGTGAGCCCTTTACTGCAGAGTTAACGTGAGGGAAGAGCTGTGTGGAGGGAACCTTGATGTTCTGGGCAGTGTGGGAGCCCCAGGCATACACGAGCACCCAGCGGCCATTGCTCGTGAAAACTGACTTCCCAACTAGCACTTCCCAGCCCGATGTGACTTTCAGCCAGAAGGAGGCCGGGTAGGCTCTCTTCCTTGGAGGGAGTAATGGCATCCCCAGAGAGAGTGTTTTCATGCCTTCCGCGCGCAGGCAACGTGGTGCTCTTGAGAGGCCCGACCCATAGGGCTGCGAGCAGGGCCTCACTTCCCGAGTCAAGAAAGGCCTAGTCTCGCGATCTCCCTCCTGCAGAGCACACGTGACGGAAGAGCTGTGTGGAGGGAGCCTTGATGTTCCCGGGCAGTGTGGGAGGCCTAGCTGTAAACGAGCAGCCAGCGGCCATGGCCCCTGAAAACTGACTTCGCAACTAACACTTCTCAGCCCAAGGTGACTGTCAGCTTGAAGGCGGCCGAGCAGGCGGTCTTCCTTGGACGGAGAAAAGGCAGCCCCAGAGATTGGGTTTTTAGGCCTCGTTCGCGCAGCAAGTGTGGGGCTCTGCAGACGCCAGTACAAGAGGCCTACAAACAGGGCCTCTCTTCCCGAGCCACGAAAGGCCTAGTTTCGCGATCTCTCTCCTGCAGAGCTAACGTGAGGGAAGAGCTGTGTGGAGGGAACCTTGATGTTCTGGGCAGTGTGGGAGCCCTAGGCATACACGTGCACCCAGCGGCCATTGGCACTGAAAACTGACTTCCCAACTAGCTCTTCTCAGACCAATGTGACTGTCAGCTTGAAGGCGGCCGAGCAGGCTGTCTTCCTTGGATGGTGGAATGGCAGCCCCAGAGAGAGTGTTTTCATGCCTTCAGCGTGCAGGTAACGTGGGGCTCTTGAGAGGCACGACCCGTAGGGCTGCGAGCATGGCCTCACTTCCCGAGTCAAGAAAGGCCTAGTCTCGCGACTTCTCTCCTACAGAGCAAACGTGACGGAAGAGCTGTGTGGAGGGAACCTTGATGTTCTGGGCAGTGTGGGAGCCCTAGGCATACACGTGCACCCAGCGGCCATTGCCCCTGCAAACTGACTTCCCAGGTAACACTTCCCAGCACAATGTGACTTTCAGCTTGAAGGCGGCAAACCAGGCGGTGTTCCTTGGAGGGAGGAAAGGCAGACCCACAGACTGTGTTTTTAGGCGTCCCTCGCACAACAAGTGTTGGGCTCTGCAGACGCCCGTACAAGAGGACTGCAAACAGGTCCTCACTTCCCGAGCCAAGAAAGGCCTAGTTTCGTGAGCTCTTTACTGCAGAGCTAACGTGAGGGAAGAGCTGTGTGGAGGGAACCTTGATGTTCTGGGCAGTGTGGGAGCCCTAGGCATACACGTGCACCCAGCGGCCATTGCCCATGAAAACTGACTTCCCAACTAGCACTTCCCAGCCCGATGTGACTTTCAGCCAGAGGGAGGCCCGGTAGGCTCTCTTCCTTGGAGGGAGGAAAGGCATCCCCAGAGAGAGTGTTTTCATGCCTTCAGCGTGCAGGCAACGTGGTGCTCTTGAGAGGCCCGACCCATAGGGCTGAGAGCAGGTCCTCATTTCCGAATCAAGAAAGGCATAGTCTCGCGAGCTCTCTCCTGCTGAGCTAACGTGATGGAAGGGCTGTGTGGAGGGAACCTTGATGTTCTGGGCAGTGTGGGAGCCCTAGGCATACACGTGCACCCAGCGGCCATTGCCTGTGAAAACTGACTTCCCAACTAGCACTTCCCAGCCCGATGTGACTTTCAGCCAGAAGGCGGCCGGGTAGGCTCTCTTCCTTGGAGGGAGGAAAGGCAGCCCCTGAGAGAGCGTTTTCATGCCCCCCGCATGCAGGCATCGTGGGGCTCTTCAGAGGCCCGACCCTTAGTGCTTAGAGCAGGTCCTCTTTTCCGAGTCAAGAAAGGCATAGTCTCGCGAGCTCTCTCCTGCTGAGCAAACGTGACGGAAGGGCTGAGTGGAGGGAACCTTGATGTTCTGGGCAGTGTGGGAGCCCTAGGCATACACGTGCACCCAGCGGCCATTGCCCCTGAAAACTGACTTCCCTACTAGCATTTCTCAGGCCAATGTGACTGTCAGCTTGAAGGCGGCCAAGCAGGCTGTCTTCCTTGGAGGGAGGAAAGGCAGCCCCAGAGAGAACGTTTTCATGCCTCCCGCGCGCTGGCAACGTGGGGCTCTTGAGTTGCCCGACCCATAGGGATTCAAGCAGGGCCTCACTTCCCGAGCCAAGAAAGGCCTAGTCTCGCGAGCTCTCTCCTGCAGAACAAACTTGTTGGAAGAGCTGTGTGGAGGGAGCCTTGGTGTTCCCGGGAAGTGTGGGAGGCCTAGCTGTAAACATGCAACCGGGGCCATGGCCCCTGCAAACTGACTTCCCAGGTAGCACTTCCCAGCCCAATGTGACTGTCAGCTTGAAGGCGGCCGAGCAGGCTGTCTTCCTTGGAGGGAGCAAAGGCAGGCCCAAAGACTGGGTTTTCAGGCCTCTCTCACACATCAAGTGTGGGGCTCTGCAGACGCCCATACAAGAGGCCTGCAAACAGGTCCTCTCTTCCCGAGCCAAGAAAGGCCTAGACTTGCGAGCTCTCTCCTGCAGAGGAAACATGACGGAAGAGCTGTGTGGAGGGAGCCTTAATGTTCCCGGTTAGTGTGAGTGGCCTAGCTGTAAACGTGCAGAAAGCGGCCTTGGCCCCTGCAAACTGGCTTCCCAGGTTGCACTTTCCAGCCCACTGTGACTTTAAGCTTGAAGGCGGCCAAGCAGGCTGTCTTCCTTGAGGGAGGAAAGGAAGCCCCAGAGATTGGGTTTTTAAGCCTCCCTCCCACAGCAAGTGTGGGGCTCTGCAGACGCCAGTACAAGAGGACTTCAAACAAGTTCTTACTTTCCGAGGCAAGAAAGGCCTAGTTTCGCGAGCTCTCTCCTGCAGAGCTATCGTGACGGAGGAGCTGTGGGGAGGGAGCCTTGATGTTCCCGATCCGTGTGGGAGGCCTAGCTGTAAATGTGCCTCAAGTGTCCATGGTCCCTTCAATCTGACTTCACAGGTAGCACTTCCCAGCCCAATGTGACTGTCAGCTTGAAGGCGGCCGAGCAGGTTGTCTTCCTTGGAGGGAGGAAAGGCAGCCCCAGAGACTGTGTTTTTATGCCTCCCTCGCACAGCAAGTGTGGGGCTCTGCAGACGCCAGTACAAGAGGCCTACAAACAGGTCCTCACTTCCCGAACCAAGAAAGGCCTAGTTTCGCGATCTCTCTCCTGGAGAGCTAACGTGACGGAAGAGCTATGTGGAGGGAACCTTGATGTTCTGGGCAGTGTGGGAGCCCTAGGCATACACGTGCACCCAGTGGCCATTGCCCCTGCAAACTGACTTTCGAGGTAGCACTTCACAGCACAATGTGACTTTCAGCTTGAAGGCGGCAAAGCAGGCGGTGTTCCATGGAGGGAGGAAAGGCAGACCCACAGACTGTGTTTTTAGGCCTCCCTCGTACATCAAGTGTTGGGCTCTGCAGACGCCCGTACAAGAGGACTGCAAACAGGTCCTCACTTCCCGTGCCAAGAAAGGCCTAGTTTCGTGAGCTCTTTACTGCATAGCTAACGTGACGGAAGAGCTGTGTGGAGGGAACCTTGATGTTCTGGGCAGTGTGGGAGCCCCAGGCATACACGTGCACCCAGGGGCCATTGCTCGTGAAAACTGACTTCCCAACTAGCACTTCCCAGCCCGATGTGACTTTCAGCCAGAAGGAGGCCGGGGTAGGCTCTCTTCCTTGGAGGGAGTAATGGCATCCCCAGAGAGAGTGTTTTCATGCCTTCTGCGCGCAGGCAACGTGGTGCTCTTGAGAGGCCCGACCCATTGGGCTGCGAGCAGGGCCTCACTTCCCGAGTCAAGAAAGGCCTAGTCTCGCGATCTCCCTCCTGCAGAGCACACGTGACGGAAGAGCTGTGTGGAGGGAGCCTTGATGTTCCCGGGCAGTGTGGGAGGCCTAGCTGTAAACGAGCAGCCAGCGGCCATGGCCCCTGAAAACTGACTTCGCGACTAACACTTCCCAGCCCAATGTGACTGTCAGCTTGAAGGCGGCCGAGCAGGCCGTCTTCCTTGGACAGAGAAAAGGCAGCCCCAGAGATTGGGTTTTTAGGCCTCGTTCGCGCAGCAAGTGTGGGGCTCTGTAGACGCCAGTACAAGAGGCCTACAAACAGGGCCTCACTTCCCGAGCCAAGAAAGGCCTAGATTCGCGATCTCTCTCCTGCAGAGCTAACGTGAGGGAATAGCTGTGTGGAGGGAACCTTGATGTTCTGGGCAATGTGGGAGCCCTAGGCATACACGTGCACCCAGCGGCCATTGGCCGTGAAAACTGACTTCCCAACTAGCACTTCTCAGACCAATGTGACTGTCAGCTTGAAGGCGGCCGAGCAGGCTGTCTTCCTTGGAGGGACGAAAGGCAGTCCCAGAGACTGTGTTTGTATGCCTCCCTCGCACAGCAAGTGTGGGGCCCTGCAGACACCAGTACAAGAGGCCTGCAAACAGGTCCTCACTTCCCGAGCCAGGAAAGGCCTAGTCTCGCGAGCTTTCTCCTACAGAACAAACTTGTTGGAAGAGCTGTGTGGAGGGAGCCTTGGTGTTCCCGGGAGGTGTGGGAGGACTAGCTGTAAACATGCAGCCGGGGCCATGGCCCCTGCAAACTTTCTTCCCAGGTAGCACTTCCCAGCACAATGTGACTGTCAGCTTGAAGGCGGCCGAGCAGGTTGTCTTCCTTGGAGGGAGGAAAGGCAGCCCCAAAGACTGTGTTTTTATGCCTCCCTCGCACAGCAAGTGTGGGGCTCTGCAGACGCCAGTACAAGAGGCCTACAAACAGGTCCTCACTTCCCGAACCAAGAAAGGCCTAGTTTCGCGATCTCTCTCCTGGAGAGCTAACGTGACGGAAGAGCTGTGTGGAGGGAACCTTAATGTTCCGGGCAGTGTGGGAGCCCTAGGCATACACGTGCACCCAGCGTCCATTGGCCCTGAAAAATGACTTCCCAAATAGCACTTCTCAGACCAATGTGAGTGTCAGCTAGATGGCGGCCGAGCAGGCTGTCTTCCTTGGAGCGTGGAATGGCAGCCCCAGAGAGATTGTTTTCATGCCTTCAGCGCGCAGGTAACGTGCGGCTCTTGAGAGGCACGACCTGTAGGGCTGCGAGCAGGGCCTCACTTCCCGAGTCAAGAAAGGCCTAGTCTCGCGAGTTCTCTCCTGCAGAGCAAAAGTGACGGAAGAGCTGTGTGGAGGGAGCCTTGATGTTCCCGGGCAGTGTGGGAGGCCTAGCTGTAAACGTGCAGCAAGCGGCCATGGCCCTGAAAACTGACTTCGCAACTAACACTTCCCAGCCCAAGGTGACTGTCAGCTTGAAGGCGGCCGAGCAGGCGGTCTTCCTTGGACGGAGAAAAGGCAGCCCCAGAGATTGGGTTTTTAGGCCTGGCTCGCACAGCAAGTGGGGGCTCTGCAGACGCCAGTACAAGAGGCCTGCAAACAGGTCCTCACTTCCCGAGCCAAGAAAGGCCTAGTCTCGAGAGCTCTCTCCTGCAGAGCTAACGTTAGGGAAGAGCTGTGTGGAGGAACCTTGATGTTCTGGGCAGTGTGGGAGCCCTAGTCATACACGTGCACCCAGCGGCCATTGCCCCTGCAAACTGTCTTCCCAGGTAGCACTTCCCAGCACAATGTGACTTTCAGCTTGAAGGCGGCAAAGCAGGCGGTGTTCCTTGCAGTGAGGAAAGGAAGACCCATAGACTGTGTTTTTAGGCCTCCCTCGCACAGGAAGTGTTGGGCTCTGCAGTCGCCCGTACAAGAGGACTGCAAACAGGTCCTCACTTCCCGAGCCAAGAAAGGCCTAGTTTCGTTAGCTCTTTACTGCAGAGCTAACATGAGGGAAGAGGTGTGTGGAGGGAACCTTGATGTTCTGGGCAGTGTGGGAGCCCCAGGCATACACGTGCACCCAGCGGCCATTGCCCGTGAAAACTGACTTCCCAACTAGCACTTCCCAGCCCGATGTGACTTTAAGCCAGAATGAGGCCGGGGTAGGCTCTCTTCCTTGGAGGGAGTAATGGCATCCCCAGAGAGAGTGTTTTCATGCCTTCAGCGCGCAGGTAACGTGGTGCTCTTGATAGGCCGGACCCACAGGGCTGCGAGCAGGGCCTCACTTCCCGAGTCAAGAAAGGCCTAGTCTCGCGAGCTCCCTCCTGCAGAGCACACGTGACGGAAGAGCTCTGTGGAGGGAGCCTTGATGTTCCCGGGCAGTGTGGGAGGCCTAGCTGTAAACGTGCAGCCAGCGGCCATCGTCCCTGAAAACTGACTTCGCAACTAACACTTCCCAGCCCAACGTGACTGTCCGCTTGAAGGCGGCCGAGCAGGCGGTCTTCCTTGGACGGAGAAAAGGCAGCCCCAAAGACTGGGTTTTTAGGCCTCTCTCGCACAGCAAGTGTGGGGCTCTGCAGACGCAAGTACAAGAAGCCTGCAAACAGGTCCTCACTTCCCCAGCCATGAAAGGCCCACTTTCGCGAGCTCTCTCCTGCTGAGCAAACGTGACAGAAGGGCTGTGTGGAGGGAACCTTGATGTTCTGGGCAGTGTGGGAGCCCTAGGCATACACGTGCACCCAGCGGCCATTGCCCGTGAAAACTGACTTCCCAACTAGCACTTCCCAGCCCGATGTGACTTTCAGCCAGAAGGCGGCCGGGTAGGCTCTCTGCCTTGGAGGGAGGAAAGGCAGCCCCTGAGAGAGCGTTTTCATGCCCCCCGCATGCAGGCATCGTGGGGCTCTTGAGAGCCCCGACCCATAGTGCTGAGAGCACGTCCTCATTTCCGAGTCAAGAAAGGCATAGTCTCGCGAGCTCTCTCCTGCTGAGCAAATGTGACGGAAGGGCTGTGTGGAGGGAACCTTGATGTTCTGGGCAGTGTGGGAGCCCTAGGCATACACGAGCACCCAGCGGCCATTGCCCCTGAAAACTGACTTCCCTACTAGCATTTCTCAGGCCAATGTGACTATCAGCTTGAAGTCGGCCAAGCAAGCTGTCTTCCTTGGAGGGAGGAAAGGCAGCCCCAGAGAGAACGTTTTCATGCCTCCCGCGCGCTGGCAACGTGTGGCTCTTGAGTTGCCCGACCCATAGGGATTCAAGCAGGGCCTCACTTCCCGAGCCAAGAAAGGCCTAGTCTCGCTAGCTCTCTCCTGCAGAGCTAAGTTGACAGAAGCGCTGTGGGGAGGGAGCCTTGATGTTCCCGGGCAGTGTGGGAGGCCTAGCTGTAAACGTGCAGAAAGCGGCCTTGGCCCCTGCAAACTGGCTTCCCAGGTTGCACTTTCCAGCCCACTGTGACTTTAAGCTTGAAGGCGGCCAAGCAGGCTGTCTTCCTTGAGGGAGGAAAGGAAGCCCCAGAGATTGGGTTTTTAAGCCTCCCTCCCACAGCAAGTGTGGGGCTCTGCAGACGGCAGTACAAGAGGACTTCAAACAAGTTCTTACTTTCCGAGCCAAGAAAGGCCTACTTTCGCGAGCTCTCTCCTGCAGAGCTAACGTGACGGAGGAGCTGTGGGGAGGGAGACTTGATGGTCCCGATCAGTGTGGGAGGCCTAGCTGTAAATGTGCCTCAAGTGTCCATGGTCCCTTTAATCTGACTTCACAGGTAGCACTTCCCAGCCCAATGTGACTGTCAGCTTGAAGGCGGCCGAGCAGGTTGCCTTCCTTGGAGGGAGGAAAGGCAGCCCCAGAGAGTGGGTTTTTAGGCCTCTTTGCACAGCAAGCGTGGGGCTCAGCAGATGCCAGTACAAGAGGCCTGCACAGAGGTCGTCACTTCCCGAGCCAAGAAAGGCCTAGTCTCGCGAGGTCTCTCCTGCAAAGCAAACGTGACGGAAGAGCTGTGTGGAGGGAGCCTTGATATTCCCGATAGTGTTGGAAGCCTAGCTGTAAACGTGCATCAAGCGGCCATGGCCCCTGAAAACTGACTTCCCAGGTAGCACTTCCCAGCACAATGTGACTTTTAGCTTTAAGGCGGCAGAGCAGGCGGTCTTACTTGGAGGGAGGAAAGGCAGCCCCAGAGATTGCGTTTTAGGCCTCGCTCACACAGCAAGTGTGGGGCTCTGCAGACGCCAGTACAAGAGGCCTGCAAACAGGTCCTCACTTCCCGAGCCAAGAAAGGCCTAGTTTCAAGAGCTCTCTCTTGCAGAGCTAACGTGACGGAAGAGCTGTGTGGAGGGAACCTTGATGTTCCGGGCTGTGTGGGAGCCCTAGGCATACATGTGCACCCAGCGGCCATTGCCCCTGAAAACTGACTTCGCAACTAGCACTTCCCAGCCCGATGTGACTTTCAGCCAGAAGGCGGCCGGGCAGGCTGTTTTCCTTGGAGGGATGAAAGGCAGCCCCAGAGAGAGTGTTTTCATGCCTCCCGCGTGCAGGCAACGTGGGGCTTTGAGATTCCCGACCCATAGGACTGCGAGCAGGGCCTCACTTCCGGAGCCAAGAAAGGCCTAGTCTCGTGAGCTCTCTCCTGCAGAGTAAATGTAACGGAAGAGCTGTGTGGAGGGAACCTTGATGTTCTGGGCAGTGTGGGAGCCCTAGGCATACACGTGCACCCAGCGGCCATTGCCCCTGAAAACTGACTTCCCAACTAGCAATTCTGAGACCAATGTGACTGTCAGCTTGAAGGCAGCCAAGCAGGCTGTCTTCCTTGGAGGGAGGAAAGGCAGCCCCAGAGATTGGGTTTTTATGCCTGACTCGCACAGCAAGTGTTGGGCTCTGCAGACGCCCGTATAAGAGGCCTGCAAACAGGTCCTCACTTCCCGAGCCAAGAAAGGCCTAGTTTCGCGAGCTCTCTCCTGCAGAGCTAACGTGACGGAAGAGCTGTGTGGAGGGAACCTTGATATTCTGGGCAGTGTGGGAGCCCTAGGCATACACGTGCACCCAGCGGCCATTGCCCCTGAAAACTGACTTCCCAACTAGCACTTCCCAGCCCGATGTGACTTTCAGCCAGAAGGTGGCCTGGCATGCTGTCTTCCTTGGAAGGAAGAATGACAGCCCCAGAGAGAGCGTTTTCATGCCTCCATCGCTCAGGCAACGTGGGGCTCTTGAGAGGCCTGACTCATAGGGCTGCGAGCAAGGCCTCACTTCCCGAGCCAAGAAAGGCCTAGACTCGCGAGCTCTCTCCTGCAGAGCAAACGTGACGGAAGAGCTGTGTGGAGGGAACCTTGATGTTCTGGTCAGTGTGGGAGCCCTAGGCATACACGTGCACCCAGCGGCCATTGGCCCTGAAAACTGACTTCCCAACTAGCACTTCTCAGCCCGATGTGACTTTCAGCCAGAAGGCGGCCGGGTAGGCTCTCTTCTTTGAGCGAGGAAAGGCTGCCCCAGAGACTGTGTTTTTATGCCTCCCTCGCACAGCAAGTGTGGTGCTCTGCAGACGCCAGTACTAGAGGCCTGCAAACAGGTCCTCACTTCCCGAGCCAAGAAAGGCCTAGTCTCGCGAGCTCTCTCCTGCAGAGCAAACGTGACGGAAGAGCTCTGTGGAGGGAGCCTTGATGTTCACGGGCAGTGTGGGAGGCCTAGATGTAAACGTGCAGCCAGCGGCCATGGCCCCTGCAAACTGACTTCCCAGCTAGCACTTCCCAGCCCATTGTGACTTTGAGCCAGAAGGCGCCGGGCAGGCTCTATTCCTTGGAGGGAAGAAAGGCAGCCCCAGAGAGTGGGTTTTCATGCCTCCCCCGTGCAGGCAACGTGGAGCTCTTGAGATGCCCGAACCATAGGGCTGCGAGCAGGGCCTCACTTCCCGAGTGAAGAAAGGCCTAGTCTCACGAGCTCTCTCCTGCAGAGCAAATGTGACTGAAGAGCTGTGTCGAGGGAGCCTTGATGTTCCCGGTCAGTGTGGGAGGCCTAGCTGTAAACGTGCAGCCAGCAGCCATGGCCCCTGAAAACTGACTTCCCAGGTAGCACTTCCCAGCCCAATGTGACTTGTAGCCTGAAGGCGGCCGGAAGGCCGTCTTCCTTGGTGGGAGGAAAGGCAGCCCCAGAGAGTGGGTTTCCAGGCCTCCCTGACACAGCAACTGTGGGGCTCTGCAGACACAAGTTCAAGAGGCCTGAAAGCAGGGCCTCACTTCCCGAGCCCAGAACGGCCTTGTTTCGCCAGCTCTCTCCTGCAGAGCTAAAGTGACGGAAGAGCTGTCTGGAGAGAACCTTGATATTACCGGGCAGTGTGGGAGCCCTAGACATACACGTGCAGCCATCGGCCTTTGCCCCTGAAAACTGACTTCCCATCTAGAACTTCCCAGCGCGTTGTGTCTTTCCGCCAGATAGCGGCCGTGCAGGCTCTCTTCCTTGGAGGGAGGAAAGGCATCCCAAGAGAATGGGTTTTCAGGCCTCCCTCCCACAGCAAGTGGGGGGCTCTGCAGACGCCAGCACAACAGGGCTGCAAGAGGGCCTCACTTTCCGAGTCAAGAAAGGCCTAGTCAGTCGAGCTGTCTCCAGCAGAATAAACGTGATGAAACAGCTTTCTGGTCAGTGCCTTTATGTTCCTGGCCAATGTGAAGCCCTACCCAGACGCCTGGGGCCTGCGGTCATGGCTGCTAAAAACTGTCTTGCCAGCTAGCACTTCCCAGCCCGATGTCACTTGCACCTGGTGGAGCCCGACAGGCGCTTTTCCAAGGAGGGAGGAAAGGCAGCCCCAGCGGGTAGTTTTTCAGGCTTTCCTCACGCAGCAAGTGTGGGCCTCTGCAGACGCCAGTACAAGAAGCCTGCAACCAGGGCCTCACTTCCTGAGACAAGAAAGGCCTGGTCTCGCGAGCTCTCTCTTGCAGAGCAAACGTGGTGGAAGAGTTGTGTGGAGGGAGCCTTCATGTTCCCCGGCAGTGTGGGAGACCTAGCCATACTCGTGCACCCAGCAGCCAGGGCCCTGAAAACTGACTTCCAACATAGCACTTCCCAGCCCGATGTGACTTTCAGCCGGAAGGCAGCCGGGTGGGCTCTCTTCCTTGCAGGGAGGTAAGGCAGCCCCAGAGAGTGGGTTTTCAGGCGTCCCTCACACAGCAAGTGTGGGGCTCTGTAGACGCAAGTACAAGAGGCCTGCAACCAGGTCCTCACTTCCCGAGTCAAGAAAGGCCTAGTCTCGCAAGCTCTCTCCTGCAGAGCAAACGTGACGGAAGAGCTTTATTGAGGGAGCCTTGATGTTCCCGCAAAGTGTGTCAGCCCTAGCCGTAAACCTTAAGCCAGCGGCCATGGCCCATGAAAACTGACTTCCCAGCTAGCTCTTCCCAGCCAAATGTGACTTTCAGCCCGAAGGTGGCCAGGCAGGCTGTCTTCCTTGGAGGGAGGAAAGGCAGCCCCAGAGAGTGTGTTTTCATGCCTCCCTCACACAGCAAGTGTGGGGCTCTGCCAACGCCAGTACAACACGGCTGCAAGCAGGGCCTCACTTCCTGAGTCAAGAAAGACCTAGTCAGGCGAGCTCTCTCCTGACAATAAACGTGATGAGACAACTTTGTGGTCGGTGCCTTGAAGTTCCTCGGCAATGTGGGAGCCCTACCCAGACGCCTGGGCCCTGCGGCCATGGCTCCAAAAACTGACTTGCCAGCTAGCACTTCCCAGCCCGATGTGACTTTCAGCCCCAACGCGGCCGGACAGGCTCTCTTAATTGAAGGGAGGAAAGGCAGTCCCAGAGAGTGGGTTTTCAGGTCTCCCTCGCACAGCAAGTGTGGCGCTCTGCAGACGCCAAAACAAGAGGTCTGCAAGCAGGGCCTCACTTGCCGAGTCAAGAAAGGCCTAGTCTCGCGAGCTGTCTCCTGCAGAGCAAACGTGACGGAACATCTGTGGGGAGAGTGCTTTGATGTTTCCCGGCAGTGTGGGAGCCCTAGCCGCACGCCTGTGCCCATTGGCCGTGGCCCCTAGAAACTGACTTCCAGCTAGCACTTCCCATCTCCATGTGATTTTCTGCCCGTAGGCGGCATGGCAGGCTCTCTTCCTTGGAGGGAGCAAATTCAGCCCCAGAGAGCGTTTATTCAATCCTCCCTCACGCAGCAAGTGTGGGGCTATTTAAAAGCCAGAACAGTGGTGCTGCTCCCAGGGCCTCAGTTCCCTAGTAAGACGAGGCCTAGTCTCGCCAGTTCTTTGCTACAGTGCAAACTTGTGAAAACAGCGGTGTGGAGGGTGCTTTGACATTCCTAGCAATGTTGGAGCCCTACTTGGGCCCTGAGCCCTATTCGCTATGGACCCTAAAAACTGACTTCTCAGCTAGCACTTCCCTACCCCATGTGACTTTGAGCCCAAAGGCAGCCTGGCAGACTCTCTTCCGTGGAGGGAGGAGAGGCAGCCCCAGAGAGTTGGATTTCAGTCCTCCTTCGAGAATCAAGCGTGGGACTGTTACAACGCCAGAACAATGCCGCTGCTCCCAGGACCTCAGTTCCCTAGTCAGGCCAGGCCTCTGCTACAGAGCAAACTTGTGGAAACAGCGGTATGGAGGGTGCCTTGACGTTCCCGGGCCCTGTGGGAGCCCTACCCGGGCCCTGGTGCCTATTCGCTATGGCCCCTAAAAACTGACTTCCCAGCTAGCACTTCCCAGCTCCATGTGATTTTCAGCTTGTTAGGCGGCATGGCTGGCTCTCTTCGTTGGAGGTAGCAAAGGCCACCACAGAATGTGGTTATTCAATCCTCCCTCTTGCAGCAAGTGTAGGGCTGTTCAGAAGGCACAACAATGGGGCTGTTTCCAGGGCCTGAGTTTCCTAGTCAGGCCAGGCCTAATCTGGAGAGCTCTCTGCTACACAGCAAACATGTCGAAACAGTTGTGTGGAGGGTGTCTTAACATTCCTGTGCCCTGTGGGACCCTACCCGCGCCCTGGGGCCTATTCGCTATGGCCCCTAAAAATTGAATTCCCAGCTAGCACTTCCCAGCTCCATGTGATTTTCAGCCCGTAGGTGGCATGGCAGGCTCTCTTCATTGAAGGGAGCAACTGCATCCCCAGAGAGTGGTTATTCAATCCTCCCTCCCGCAGCAAGTGTGGGGCTGTCCAGAAGCCAGAACAATGTGGCTGTTCCTAGTGCGTCTGTTCCCTTGTCAGGCCAGGCCTAGTCTCACGAGCTCTCTGCTATAGAGCAAACATTTCGAAACTGTGGTGTGGAGGGTGACTTTACATTCCTGGGCACTGTGGGAGCCCTACCCGGGCACTCTGGCCTATCCGCTATGGCCCCTAAAAACTGACTTCCCAGCTAACACTTCCCAGCCCAATGTGATTTTCAGCCTGAAGGCGACCTGGCCGGCTCTTTTCCTTGGAGGGAGCAGAGGCAACACCAGAGAGTGGTTATTGAATCCTCCCTCGCACAGCAAATGTGGGGCTGTTCAGAAGCCACAACAATGGGTCTGCTCCCAGGGCCTCAGTTTCCTAGTCATTCCAGTCCTAGTCTCACGAGCTCACTGCTACAGAGCAAACATGTGGAAACAGCGTTGTGGAGGGTGCCTTGGTATTCCTGGGCAGTGTGGGAGCCCTAACCGGACCCTGGGGCCTATTCGCTATGGCCCCTGAAAACTGACTTCCAGCTAGCACTTCCCAGCCCCATGTGAATTTCAGCCCGAAAGCAGTTTGGCAGGCTCTCTTCCATGGAGGGAGGAAAGGCAGCCCCAGAGAGCGGGTTTTCAGTCCTCCCTCTTGCAGCAAGTGTGGGGCAGTTTAGACGCAAGAACAATGGGGCTGCACCCAGGGCCTCAATTCCCGAGTCAGGCCAGGCCTAGTCTTGTGAGCTCTATCCTGCAGAGCAAACCTGATGGAATAGCCGTGTGGAGGTTGCCTTGACGTTCCCGGGCACTGTGGAAGCCCTACCCGGGCCCTGGGGCCTATTCGCTGTGGCCCCTAAAAAATGACTTCCCAGCCAGCACCTCCCAGCCCCATGTGATTTTCAGCCCGAAGGCGGCCTGGCAGGCTCTCTTCCATGGAGGGAGGAAAGGCAGCCCCAGAGAGCGGGTTTTCAGTCCTCTCTCTTGCAGCAAGTGTGGGGCAGTTTAGACGCAAGAACAATGGGGCTACTCCCAGGGCCTCAGTTTCCTAGTCAGACCAGGCCTAGTCTCGCGAGCTCTCTGCTACAAAGCAAACATGGAAACAGCGGTGTGGAGGGTGCCTTGACGTTCCTGGGCACTGTGGGTGCCCTACCCGGGCCCTGTGGTATATTCACTATGGCCCCTAAAAACTGACTTCTCAGCTAGTACTTCCCAGCCACATGTGCTCAGGAAAGGCTTTCACAAGAGTGGATGTTTCAGACAGACAAAACCACAATCACAGAAAACTAACCAATCTAATCTAACTAAAACTAACAAAAGCTAACCTAACAAAAATCTAACCAAAACTAATCCGCTGGATCACTAAAAAAGCAGAGAGTTCCAGAAAAACATCTATTTCTGCTGTATTGACTATACCAAAGCCTTTGACTGTGTGGATCAGAACAAACTGTGGAAAATTCTGAAAGAGATGGGAATACCAGACCACCTGACCTGCCTCTTGAGAAGTCTGTATGCAGGTCAGGAAGCAACAGTTAGAACTGGACATGGAAAAAAAAGACTGGTTCCAAATGGGGAAAGGAGTAAGTCAAGGCTGTATACTGTCACCCTGCTTATTTAACTTGTATACGGAGTACATCATCAGAAATGCTGGGCTAGATGAAGCGCAAGCTGGAATCAAGATTGCTGGGAGAAATATCAATCACCTCAGATACGCAGATGACACCACTCTTATGGCAGAAGGTGAAGAACTAAAGAGCCTCTTGATGAAAGCGAAAGAGGAGAGTGAAAAAGTTGGCTTAAAGCTCAACTTTCAGAAAACTGTGATCATGGCATCTGGTCCCATCACTTCATGGCAAATAGATGGGGAAACAGTGGAAACAGTGACAGACTTTATTTTGGGGGGAGTCCAAAATCATTGCAGATGGTGACTGCAGCCATGAAATTAAAAGACACTTACTCCTTGGAAGAAAAGTTATGATCAACCTAGACTGCATGTTAAAAAGCAGAGACATTACTTTGTCAACAAAGGTCCATCTAGTCAAGGCTATGACTTTTCCAGGAGGCATGTATGGATGTGAGAATTGGACCATAAAGAAGGTTGAGCACCAAAGAATTGATGCTTTTGAACTGTGGTGTTGGAGAAGACTCTTGAGAGTCGCTGGAATTGCAAGGAGATTCAACCAGTCCATCCTAATGGAAATCAGTCCTGAATATTCATTGGAAGAACTGATGTTGAAGCTGAAACTCCAATACTTTGGCCACCTGAGTGAAGAACTGACTCACTGGAAAAGCCCCTGATGCTGGGAAAGATTGAAGGTGGGAGGAGAAGGGGGCAAGAGAGGATGAGATGGTTGGATGGCCTCACTGACTCAATGGACATGAGTTTGAGTAAACTCTGGGAGTTGGCGATGGACAGGGAGGCCTGGCGTGCTGCAGTCCATGGGATTGTAAAGAATCGGACGCGACTGAGGGACTGAACTGAGCTGAACTGAACGGCTTTCAAATATCAAGTGATTCTTCTTGTTGATTTTCCTCCAGTCAGAGATTCTAGGACCCTGCAACCTTTAATTTGTGGGGTTTCCATCACCAACATATGATTTCAAATACAAGTATGTTCCTTGGGCTTATTTCACTCATTGTAAAGAGGAAATGTATGGTACATCATGGGGCATGTTTTCATAGCCTGAGTGTATACATGACTGAGCGACTGAACCAAACTGAACTGATACATGGCAAATATCCCTTCCACATTCCATTTATTTGCTGGGAACCACTTCCATGTGAATTATCTTTGTCCTCATGGCTCTAGAAAATGTGGGCCTTTTAGAGGCTGCAGGTGGGGTATCAGAAAGCACTCACCTTCTGAGCAGAGCCCTTGGTCCAGTGTCGATGACTGTGCAGGGAGGTGAGGCACAGGTGCATTCACTGTCCCCAGTCCCGTTCATGCCCTCTGGCTTGTGCTGGGACAGGACAGGTGTCCTGGCCACTCCTGCTGTACTCTCACCTGCCTCTGCCCATGTCAGGAACACAGGCCTCCTCGGTCCACTCATGCCAACAACCCATCTATTGTTGCTGGAGTCAGAGAACACGTTTGCCTGTGCATGCGCTTATGCAGCTTTTTATCCAAGCCCTCTTGATATAATTTGAAAACTAAAGCCCAGAAAGAGGCAGACTTTCCTAGAACACAGTATGTGAGCAGAGGCCAGTAGAAAAGTGAGGACTCCAGTTCCCTACGCCAGTTTGCAGTCCTATCCATCATGCTTGGTTTGGAAATGAGAAACCCTAAGTTCCTGGTGAACTCTACCAACCTGGCTCCATTTGGGTCATTATTCTCTGAGCATTTCCATGCTCACACAAGCAGGCACAGAAGTAGAGTTCCGGGGTGGGGTGGGGGGCGATGTGAGGTGGTAAAGGAAGAGAACACCCAATGTAAGCGCTGGGGAGAGCAGGAAGGGCTGGAGGCAGCTCTGCCATGGGTCAGGGGCATCCATACCCCCCTCCTGGCAATGGGCAATGTGTTCAGAAGTCCAAAGCATGAGGGGGATTCTCCACATTCCCTTAGTCCTGCCTGGGTGTGGCCCCTCTCCATAGTGTTCTCCAGTGAACACGGTCTCAGTGCTACAATCCACCTTTCTGGGCTTTTAAAACCACACTGAGCACACATCCCATTCCCCAGTATAGACGGTGCTACAGGAGAGAAGGACTTGCTTTCCTTTCCTACACATTGTGTGCTTGCTATTGGACTCCCCAGGGGTTCAGTCAGTGTGCTTGGGAAGTCTGTTGACCTTGGTTCTCCACCATTGACCACTGTGTTCTGAGAGCTTGGAAAAATGCTTTCCACTCACAGAGGCCCCTCAGAGGAGAGAGGAGTTGAAGGAACGAGGGCTTGTGGTGAGCAGGAGAGGGCACAGTTGTGGACCCAGAGTCAGGGTTCCAGAAAGAAGACCAGTCCTAACTGGGTTCTATAGGTTCTAATTTGGAAGTAGGAGGAAATTATTGCCCTATCTGAGCTGAGAATGCAACATGAATGAACTAAACACCAAAGAGAGAAGAGGAAATGAAAAGTCAGAAGGAGATTCCTGGGTCTTTTCCACATCCCTGGGAGCCTGCCTGAAGTACACTTTTGCCTCTGGAACTCTGGACCCTCCACCTTGAAGACGTGAATGAAGGTTGGGGGTAGTCCTGCAATGCTAGCGCGGGCCGCCAGGAGGCAGTGGCGTCCTGGGTCAGGGGTGCGGGCTGAGCTTTGCTGGAGCAACTGGAGCAAGAAAAAGAATGGCGGAGGTCATTCTGGCCATGCCCCCGCCTCAGAAACAGCATGATCTTCCTAGTAAGAGTGATCAGCTCAAAAGACTGACCGGGACAGAAGCGGAAGGGGAGCCCCAGGATCTTCCCGTTTATTTACTCAGCACCCATGCTTTGAGCGCTCACTGTGTGCCAGATGACTCAGTGGTCCCGAGAGCAGTGTTGGAAATGACCAGTGCCCCTGCCTTCCAAGGAGCTCTCGGCCTGGAGCGAAGAAAGAGAAAAATATGGAAGCGAGACGTGTAAAGGAAAAAGAAAACAAGTGCTATACTGAAAATAAAGAAGGGCATTGTGAGGGAGGGCTTGGAGTCACTGGTCAGGAGGGTCTGAGAGCCCTTGCTGCAGTGACCAGGATGAAAATAAGGAGCCAGGCCTGCACAGCTTTAGGATAAGCACTTCTGAGAGAAGGCAGCCCTCACACAGAAGCTTGAAGGCAGAAGTGAGCTACCCAGGTGAGGCTAGGAAGGTGAGCGTTGTGTCTGGAGGGAGGCTGGAAGGAGATGGTGGTGAGTGGTGGGGTCAGTTCCTGATTCCTGGTAGACTGTGCTTTCTGCTCCTCTCTGACAGCATTACTCCAAGACTACACTTATAAACCTTGTCGATTAAACTCCTCACAGTCTGTGGGCCAGAAACGGCTTATCTGGATGCTTCTGCCTCAGTCTCTTTGCTGTTGTGGCTGAGAACTCAGCTTATATTATTTTGGGGCTTCAAAATCACTGCAGATGGTGACTGTAGCCATGAAATTAAAAGACGATTGCTCCATGGAAAAAAAGGTATGACGAACCAAGACAGCATATGAAAAAGCAGAGACGTTACTTGGCTGACAAAGGTACATTTAGTTGAGGTTATGGTTTGCCCAATAGGAATGTAGGAATGAGAGAAATGAACTATAAAGAAAGCTGAGCTCCAAAGAATGGATACTTTTGAACTGTGGTGTTGGAGAAGATTCTTGAGAGTACCTTGGACTACAAAGAGATATAACCAGTCAATCTTAAAGGAAGTTAGTTCTGAATATACATTGGAAGGACAGATGCTGAAGCTGAAACTCCAATAATTTGGACACCTGATGCAAACAACTGATGTATTTGACAAGACCCTGATGTTGGGAAAGATTGAAGGCAGGAAGAGAAGGAGACAACACAGGATGAGATGGCTGGATGGCACCACCAACACAATGGATATTAGATACAGTAAATTCTGGGACTAGTCGATGGATGTGGAAGCCTGCCGAGCTGCAGTCCATGAGGTCTCAAAGGGACGGATATTAGCTAGCTACTGAACTGAACTGAAATGAATGAAGATTTCAATCCTAGAAGAGGATGACTACTGGTATCCTTCTTAGTGTGTGACATTTCTGTTTGCTTTCTCTCCCATCCTTCACATTACGCTTGCCTTCCAGGACTATGGGGGTTCCACAATCAAAGGGTTTACCATAGCTGAAGTGCTGATTACCTTCATACTTACTAGGAAAGAACTGTCCTGACCTTGAGGACATGCTGACTCCCACTCCCGACATCCAACCACCGACACTTTTCTCGGGGAATTCCCCTTGATGAAGACCCACATGCACTTCTGATCTGGCCCTGGTCCAAAGGGCTCTGGATGCAAATGATTTGGGGGCATTTGGCCTTCCAGCCTTGCTCACTAGAGACTCACTGCAGGGCTTCCAAGTTCAGCACACAAATGCGGGTAGGGAGGAATTCCATGGGCTCACCACTCAGATCCTAACACACTTGTGGAAACATACGTCTGCCCACCTACCCTCTCACTTTAACAGGTCTCCCCACCCCAGACCCCTACCTGAGGACCACCCCTCCCCAGACAAAAATAAACCCTTACCTCAACTTTGCTCTCAAGTGAGATCCACTCCAATTTCTATAGTTTCTCACTAGCCACTCTTCTAGCCTTCAGGGTCCTAGCACCAAAAGATGCCGGGAGTGTGGCACATATGCTTTTCTCCCTTCAGGGCCATTGGTCATGGCCCAAAGTGACCTCATTTAGAAAGGCATAGGCTTGCTGCAACTTTGGATTCATTCCATCAGCTCCTTTTCTCTCTCCGTTGACTTTTTTTTTTTTAAACCTCTTCCTTCTTCTTTTTTTTTTTTTTTTTTTGGAGTTTGTGTTCATTTTATTATTTTTTGTTGTTTTTATTCTCTTTTTCTATTTTAAATACACTAATTGACTTATAGAGTCATCTTTCCACTTCAGGGGCTCAAAATACACTATAACTCAAGGTAAAAACAGATTTCCCTCCTGGACGAGGACGACCGTTGGTTTCCTTCTTGGTGTGTAACATGTGTGTTTGTTTTCCTCCCGTCCTTTACATTACACTTGCCTTCCAAGACTATGGGGGTTCCACAGTTCAGGGGTTTACCATAGCTTAAGTGTTGATTCTGTTGATCCTCACTAGGAGATAACAGCCCTGACCCCGCTTTCTTCCTTAGCCTATTGAATCCCTCCCACCTCCCGCTCCCCCATCCCATCCCAGGACCCTACCACTTTGTGCTTTATGATCCAAGTGCTCACAACCTTGCTGTCCTTTTTCCTCTTTCCAATGGCACAAAGAAGTGAAGTCAGCCAGTATTTTTCTCTCTTTTGCACGGATTTCCCCCAGCATAAGGAGATCTTCCCATTCCCTCTGCCATGCCACTCCAATCACCATTTTTCTCCTTCTTCTTCTTCTTCAGAGCGTGTGAATGAGGCAAGCAGTAAGTCTGTTGGAGGCGATGGGGCAGAGGAAATTGGGTGATGATGATGAGCTCTGGCTTGTTTTCTAAACATTTTATCTGGCCCACAAGTGGGAGGTAGTTTCAAGAATTTCCTCTCCTAATGAGGGGAACCCACGTGTAGGGAGAGGAGGGGTGGGGTGTGGAGACAGGGCCCAGTGCACGGGTTCAGGGTAAGTCTCTGGAAGACTTGGTGGAGGGAGGCTGCACAGTAAAGCCCAGGGTCACAGCCCTGTCCAGGAGCTGCTGTTAGTTCAGGTCCTGCTCTGAGGGGCTCAGGTTCAGACCTGACCAACAGGTGGACCAGGGGTGCTCTGCAACGAGGGCTCTGTATTCGGTTCCTGGGTGCTGAGCTCTGCGGGTACCTGACTAGGTGAGCCCATTACCCTTGAAGGAGCCTGCCCACCAGAATCCTGTGCTCCCGGGAGGCGAGTGTGAATGGGCACCCTCTCTGTGCAGCTGGCACAGAGTAGCTTAGCGACTCCACCGTGAGCAGCACCAGGAAGAGATGAGAACCAGGACACGTAGTGGGGCCCCTGAACCCACCCTCGGCCCATCCAGAGAGAAAAGGTCGGTAGGTGGGTGCTGGCCACTGTGCTGTGTGTGGGAGGCTCCACAGAAAGCTATTGCTTCTTGCACCTGACACCACAGAGGCCTCCCCAGGACAGAGAAGACAGACAGCCCTGGGTGGTGGGAGCTCCTGGAGACCCTGAAGGGGCTGTTAGATGGAAGGGTCAGGCCCGAGGAGAGTGAGCGCCCAGACAGAGCCAGTGGGCTCAGGGCCTGAGGGGGCCTTTGTGGTCTGAGCTGGGAGTGGACAGGCAGGTGGTGACTGTGACCCAGGAAAGCAGCCCTGGAGACGTGAGACTGAATCCGCCTCAAGGGAAAAGCCTTCCGGATGATCCCAGAGACAGGATGTGAGGCAGGAGCCCCGGTAAAAGACAGTGAGTGAGTCCCCCTAAGAGGAGGCTCTGTGAGCTGCACCTGTAGGGGTTGAAGGGGCAGACGTGAACCTGCTGTGAGTGGGCCATCATCCTGGGCGGGGGACACACACCTCACTCCATGGCCACATGTCTGTTCTTCCAGGTGGGTCACTTCACTGCTCAGAGCCTCAGCCTCTCAGCCTGCTTGTGGGCTGACGGTAGCATGGACTGACCAGTCATTTGCTCAGAACAGGGCAAAGAGGGGTCTCATGGAAATTCCACAGAACACCATCAGAATGGGACTCACGGCCCCTGTTCCCTGCAGGTCTGTCTGCAGGACCCAGAGAGCAGATTTGTAGCAGAGGCTGGACGGGCTTGCTTTGGTGGTTGGTAGAGTGACCGCTCCCATCCCCAGGCCCTGCCAGCATTGGCCCTTCAGGCTCCAGTTTGGGGAGCTGTGGGGTGTGGGTCCAGCTGTGCCCACCAGGGAGGCCTGGAGGACTTGGCCACTACTGTGGCCGTCAACTGTGCAGAAGCTTCCGAGCCAGGATCCAGAGGGAGCTCTTGCCCTGCACGTGAGTTTCAAGTCCACAGCACACATGAGCTTTCTAGCGGCTCAGTTTGTTTTCTGCATGCAAAGCTCTAACACCCAGTACACCCACCGCCCGTGAAAAGGCACGACTGATCTGGCTCCAGTTGCTGCTTCTGGGCCCCTCCTGACTGCACACCCAGCAGCCCGTGTCACCGAGTCAGACCATCAGGTGGTGTCGGGGTGTGGGGACAAGAGCAGAGTCCAGGCTCAGGGGGGCCATGCCATCCACGGCCAGTGCTGCGGCTATAGGTGCACCCTCCACCCACCCCCAGGCAGAGACCACCGTCCCCTTACACACTGTTACTAGTTTAGTCCTATGGACCCTGCTCAGGCCCTGGCCTGGCCGGGGCTCTCTGTCTCAACAAGGAATGTTTACTTCTTCCATTTGGGTTCAAGTAGGTGATTATGAAACCAAAGCTGAGACCAACACAGCACAGGCTTTGTTCAGAGGCCAAAGAATGGAGAGGTGGGAACAGAGCTCACAGCTCAATGTCTCACCGTCCTGGAGAGAGTGGTTTGTTTTTAAAAGTAAAGAAAAAGGGAGGTGAAGTGAAGCCACTCCTGGGGAGGCAGGTCTGTTTAGGAGAAGGGCAGGGCTTTCCGAGTTAGTGGGGTGCCACTTCCTTTTTACCTTTTTTTGGTTCTTCATGTTCTGTCATGGCCAATGACTGGTGTATCACTTAATATAATGATCAAGTTAGCAGTGAGCGGTGACCTGAAGTGAGATCTTAATTCCCTGCCCAGGAATTGAGCCTGGGAAGCCTGGATGCGAACCAGGAATCCTAACCACCAGACCAGCAAGGGCTAAAGGCTAGAAGCTATTTTTCCCCAGATCTTTGCCCCCAGTGAAAAATGTTTTTACCATGGAGGCAGAAACTGTAAATGCAGATGTAAAATTTATTATTAGGGACAGAGCATAACAACAAGTGGGAGAGCACATAGAGAAATGGCTTGTTAAGATAGAAGCAAGGCAGAGAAAGGGTGTGGTGTCCCTTCCAGTTAGGGGAGCACAGCAGAGGTGGTCAAGTCATTTATACACGGCAGTTCTTCCAGGTCTTTGTTTTCCTTCAGGCCAATTACCTGGTTTCTTTTCCCACACCTGACCGACCCTGGGACCCTCCCCTGGGTGCACACTCACCTCGCAGGCAGGATGGATCTTGAAGTGAAGGCTTCTGGGGGGAGCAAGACTCATTAGGGCCTGGCATTATCTCTTGAGTTCTGACCCAAGAAGCCTTTCTGTGCATGTGTAGTGTCTCCCTTGTACCAAAAGTCTGAGGGTGGGGGGCAGAGATCCCTTAATCTTTTACTCATACAGGCTTTTGCCCTCTCTTCATCCTTGCCATGACTGTTACCATAAGGTGTTTACAAGAGACAAACACTGGCTATTTACCCTCTGTTGTGACTTCCATTTCAGAGGGCAAACAGGAGGCTGACTGTAAATACCTAGACTGAAGCCCACCTCTCTCTTCTCTCAGAAATGCTAACAGTTGTAAGCATCCAGCCTGAAGCTCACTTCTTCATGTCCCATAAAATGCAAACAAGAGGCCAGTTATAAAGGTCTAATCTGGGCCCCATCTATCCCCTACATCAATAATACACTAAAATCAACACACAATGAGACTCGGGGTCTGTTGGAAGTCAGATTCGTTGTCATTGTGGTCCCAGCTGGTTCCATCTGGTTTTGTTTGTAGCTTCCTCTATTCTCTCTAGACCTTTTACCTTAAAGACTTTTGTTACATCCTGCTAAAGGTGTGAACAATGTTAAAGGGTTGAGAACAAGGACACCCCTATTAAAGGAGATTTCGGATGCTGCTTCAGTACCCCCTGATCCTTTCCTGAGAATACTGCCGGGGGTGGGGGTGGGGGTGCATTCAGGCTGCAGAGCAGACAGCTTGCTCTGGATGCTCGTGTGGGGAAGGGGGGCACAGCAACAGGGGCTCCGCCTGCAAACCCCAGAACCACTCACAGATTGGCTCCAGAACTGCTCCAGGAGTGACAAGAAGGGGTGTCTCACCTACTAGACCTGGAGGGAGGGGCAGGGTCTGCAGGGATCCTGGAGTGACAAGAAGAAGGGGTGTCCCCCTACTAGACTTGGAGGAAGGGGTGGGGTCTGCAGGGCTCCTGGAGTGACAGGGAAAAGGGATGTCCCCCTACCAGACCTGGAGGAAGGGGCGGGTCTGCAGGGCTCCTGGGGTGACAGGAGAAGGGGTGTCCCACCTTCTAGACCTGGAGGAAGGGGTGGGGTCTGCAGGGCTCCTGGAGTGACAGGGAAAAGGGATGTCCCCCTACCAGACCTGGAGGAAGGGGCGGGTCTGCAGGGCTCCTGGGGTGACAGGAGAAGGGGTGTCCCACCTTCTAGACCTGGAGGAAGGGGTGGGGTCTGCAGGGCTCCTGGAGTGACAGGGAAAAGGGATGTCCCCCTACCAGACCTGGAGGAAGGGGCGGGTCTGCAGGGCTCCTGGAGTGACAAGGAGAAGGGGTGTCCACCTACTAGACATGGAGGCAGGGGTGGGGGCCGCCTCACCTCGGACCTGCTGGGAGGCTCCAGGCTCAGCACAGGTGGGATGCTCACTGCAGAGACGCGCCTCAGGGCACAGTGCGGCTGCCCGGGTGGGCGGGGACCAGAGCCGGTCACTCACCACCTTCCTGTGCCTCCTCCCTAGAGGGTGTCTAGGTTGTCTCTTCCCCCAGTGATGAAGGGTGGAACCCTGACAGTCACCCCCCACCCCATCCCCTCAGGGAAGCTCACTAGAGACTTGGCACCAGGCTGGAGGCTGGTCACATGGTGGTGTCTGCCCTCACTCTCCAAAATGCCAGTGTCAAGAAGGGGAGCCAGGGCTCACCATGAACCTCACAGTTGGTACAGACAGCATAGGTGCAGGGGGCTGCCCCTAATGGGAGGGAGGCTTAAGATCAGGGCAAGGCCTACATGAGCTTCCTGGGGTGGCCGTGACAAATGACCACACACGGAGGCTCTGAACAACAGAAGCCTGCCCTCTCTCAGTCCTAGAGACCAGACATCTCAGGTCAGGTGTCCCAGCACTGCACTCTCGCCAGAGGCTCCAGCCCAGAGTCCTTCCTGCCTCTTCCAGTTTTTTGGGGTCCAGGCATCCCCAGAGCCCACACTGTTTCAATGTGTCCAAAGTGGTTTGTGACGTTTTATGCTGGAGATTTCTCGCTGGACAATGCTCCACATTCGGGTAGATCTGTTGAAGTTGACAGTGATCAAATAGAGACATTAACAGAGCAATCAACATTATGCCACACAGACGATAGATGACATACTCTAAATACCAAACTCAAGTGCTGAAAATCATTGCATTAACTTGGTTAATCACTTTGATGTTTGGGCCTGCAGCCCTCCTCCCTCAGGCCTCAGCTTCCAGAGTGTACCTTTCACAGGAGAGATTGATTTCCTGCTTCCAAGGAGACAGACAGGAGATGGAACCCTTAACCTTACCCTTGAATTGTGCCCTTTAACATGATACTGGGGATGGGAGAAGGACTGGCCAATCTCCAGGACCTGCAATGTTTTTTTTCTTTTTTTCTTTATACTTTTCACTAGCTTTGCCTGTTTGCTAGGATGTGGGTTGAAGTTGTTCTTTGTGTGCTCACAATTTACTCACTTCAGAAGCCACATGGAGCCATCAGAGAAACTGTGAATTTCAGAGGATAGAGCTAATCAGAAACCCAAAGTTCATTATTCAGAATTGTTTAGGTTTTTCCTGGAGTAAATTGTTACTAGAACCACAAAGTAAATTATAAAAGTTAATACCTCTACAATATAACATTTAACATGGATTCATCTGAGCTTTATTTATTTACACACCAAGGTGAACATCTGAACTCCCCCTTGGTCTGGGCAGCAAAATCTTTCAGTGAGCTCCCCCAGGTTGGGTAAGAAATAGGAGCATTTTTTTGTGCATTTATCACACACTAGGCTGGGTATTAGGAATTCACAGATATTGTGACTTTTAATTATCTGAGTTATACGTGTTACCGAACCAGGTTTGTGTTTCCCATAGTACATGTGTACTCTGGCATGTTCAACTCTGTGTGATGCCATGGACTGTAGTCCAACAGGCTACTCTGTCAATGGGGTTTTCCAGGCAAGAATACTGGGGTGGGTTGCCATTTCTTTCTCTAGGGTAACTTCCTGACCCAGGGAAGAGGAGTTAGGACATGTCCTGTGGATCAAGGGTAAGGGGGAACACCAAACCTTTGGGTGTTTGGTGTTTCTCCTGGCCCAGTTCACTTCAGTTCAGTTGCTGTCGTGTCTGACTGTTTGTGACCCTATGGACTGCAGCAAGCCAGGCCTCCCTGTCTATCACCGACTCCGGGAGTTTACCCAAACCCATGTCCATCGAGTCAGTGATGCTGTCCAACCATCTCATCCTCTGTCGTTCCCTTCTCCTCCTGCCCCCAATCCTTCCCAGCATTAGGGCCTTTTCCAATGAGTCAACTCTTCGCATGTGTTTGCCAAAGTCTTGCAGTTTCAGCTTCAACATCAATCCTTCCAATGAACACCAAGGACTGATCTCCTTTAGCATGGATTGATTGGATCTCTTTGCAGTCCAAGGGACTGTCAAGAGTCTTCTCCAACACCACAGTACAAAAGCATCAATTCTGCGGCACTCAGCTTTCTTCACCGTCCAACTCTCACATCCATACATGACCACTGGAAAAACCATAGCCTTGACTAGATGGACCTTTGTTGGCAAAGTAATGTCTCTGCTTTTAAATATGCTATCTAGGTTGGCCATAACCTTCCTTCTAAGGAGTAAGCGTCTTTTAATTTCAGGGCTGCAATCACCATCAGCAGTGATTTTGGAGCCCAGAAAAATAAAGTCTGACACTGTTTCCCCATCTATTTCCCATGAAGTGATGGGACCGGATGCCATGATCTTAGTTTTCTGAACGTTGAGCTTTAAGCCTACTTTTTCACTCTCCTCTTTCACTTTCATCAAGAGGCTCTTTAGTTCTTCTTCACATTCTGTCATAAGGGTGGTGTCATCTGCATATCTGAGGTTACTGATATTTCTCCCAGCAATCTTGATTCCAGCTTGTGTTTCTTCCAGCCCAGCGTTTCTCATGATGTACTCTGCATATAAGTTAAATAAGCAGGGTGACAATATACAGCCTTGACGGACTCCTTTTCCTGTTTGGAACCAGTCTGTTGTTTCATGTCCAGTTCTAACTATTGCTTCCTGACCCGCATACAGGTTTCTCAAGAGACAGGTCAGATGGTCTGCTATTCCCAACTCTTTCAGAATTTTCCACAGTTTATTGTGATCCACACAGTCAAAGGCTTTGGCATAGTCAATAAAGCAGAAATAGATGTTTTTCTGGAACTCTCTTGCTTTTTCAATGATCCAGCGGACATTGGCAATTTGATCTCTGGTTCCTCTGCCTTTTCTAAAACCAGCTTGAACATCTGGAAATTCACGGTTTACGTACTGCTAAAGCCTGACTTGGAGAATTTTGAGCATTACTTTACTAGCATGTGAGATGAGTGCAATTGTGCGGTAGTTTGAGCATTCTTTGGCATTGCCTTTCTTTGGGATTGGGATGAAAACTGACTTTTTCCAGTCCTGTGGCCACTGCTGAGTTTTTCAAATTTGCTGGCATATTGAGTGCAGAACTTTCACAGCATCATCTTTTACGATTTGAAATAGCTCAACTGGAATTCCATCACCTCCACTAGCTTTGTCCATAGTGATGCCCCCTAAGGCCCACTTGACTTCCCATTCCAGGATGTGTGGCTCTAGGTGAGTGATCACACCATCGTGATTATCTGGGTCATGAAGATCTTTTTTGTACAGTTCTTCTGTGTATTCTTGCCACCTCTTCTTAATATCTTCTGCTTCTGTTAGGTCCATACCATTTCTGTCCTTTATCAAGCCCATCTTTGCATGAAATGTTCCCTTGGTATCTCTAATTTTCTTGAAAAGATCTCTAGTCTTTCCCAATCTGTTGTTTTCCTCTATTTCTTTGCACTGATTGCTGAGGAAGGCTTTCTTATCTCTCCTTGCTATTCTTTGGAACTCTGCATTCAGATGGGAATATCTTTCCCTTTCTCTTTTGCTTTTCACTTCTCTTCTCTTCCCAGCTATCTGTAAGCCCTCCTCAGACAGCCATTTTGTTTTTTGCATTTCTTTTCCATGGAGATGGTCTTGATCCCTGTCTCCTGTACAATATCACCAACCTCTGTCCATAGTTCATCAGGTACTCTATCTATCAGGTCTAGTCCCTTAAATCTATTTGTCACTTCCACTGTGTAATCATAATGGATTTGATTTAGGTCATACCTGAATGGTCTAGTGGTTTTCCCTACTTTCTTCAATTTAAGTTTGAATTTGGCAATAAGGAGTTCATGATCAGAGCCACAGTCTGCTCCTGGTCTTGTTTTTGCTGACTGTATAGAGCTTCTCCGTCTTTGGCTGCAAAGAATATAATCAGTCTAATTTCAATGTTGACCATCCGGTCATGTCCATGTGTAGAGCCTTCTCTTGTGTTGTTGGAATAGGGTGTTTGCTATGACAAGTTCCTTGTCTTGGCAAAAATCTATTAGCCTTTGCCCTGCTTCATTCTGTACTCCAAGGCCAAATTTGCCTGTTATGCCAGGTGTTTCCTGACTTCCTACTTTTGCATTCCAGTCCCCTATAATGAAAAGGACATCTCTTTTGGGTGTTAGTTCTAAATGGTCTTGTAGGTCTTCATAGAACTGTTGGAGTTCAGCTTCTTCAGCGTTACTGGTCGGGGCATAGATTTGGATTACCGTGATATTGAATGGTTTGCCTTGGAAACGAACAGAGATCATTCTGTTGTTTTTGAGATTGCATCCAAGTACTGCATTTCGGACTCTTTTGTTGATCATGATGGTTACTCCATTTCTTCTAAGGGATTCCTGCCCACAGTAGTAGATATAATGGTCATCTGAGTTAAATTCACCCATTCCAATCCATCTTAGTTCGCTGATCCCTAGAATGTCGACGTTCACTCTTGTCATCTCCTGTTTGACCACTTCCAATTTGCCTTGATTCATGGACCTAACATTCCAGGTTCCTATGCAATATTGCTTTTAACAGCATCGGACTTTGCTTCTATCACCAGTCACATCCACAGCTGGGTATAGTTTTTGCTTTGGCTCCATCACATCATTCTTTCTGGAGTTATTTCTCCACTGATCTCCAGTAGCATATTGGGCACCTTCCGACCTGGGGAGTTCATCATTCAGTGTCCTGTATTTTTGCCTTTTCATACTGTTCATGGGGTTCTCAAGGCAAGAATACTGAAGTGGTTTGCCATGCCCTTCTCCAGTGGTCTGTCAGACCTCTCCACCATGACCCATCTGTCTTGGGTGGTCCCACACGGCATGGCTTAGTTTCATTGAGACAGACAAGGCTGTGGTCCATGTGATCAGATTAGCTAGTGTTCTGTAGTTATAGTTTCAGTGTGCCTGCCCTCTGATGCCCTCTCACAACACCTACCATTTTACTTGGGTTTCTCTTACCTCGGACGTGGGGTATCTATTCACGGCTTCTCCAGCAAAGTGCAGCCCATTCCTCCTTACCTTGGACAAGGGGTATCTACTCACAACGGCCCCTCCTGACCTTGGATGTGGAGTAAATCCTCTCGGCCCTCCTGTTCCCACGCAGCCACCACTCCTTGGACCTGGGTAACTGCTCATGGCTGCCGGCCCTAGCCTCGAGCATGGGATAGCTCCTGTCGGCCGTCGGCCCGGGCCTATGGCCCCAACAATAACCCCAACTCTAACCATAACTCTATAGCTAACTCAGCACTAAACCCAACACTAACCCTAAACTTAACCATAGCCCTAACTCTAACTCAACCCCAACCCTAACCCTAACCCCAGCCCCAAAACTAACCCTAACCCTAACCTTAAAACAAACACTAACCCTAACACCAATGCTAACCCCAACCCCAACCCTAACCCTAACTCAACCCTAACCCGAACTCCAACACTAACCCTAACCCTACCCTAACCCAAACCCTATCTCAAACCTAACACCAACCCTAACCCTAACCCTAACCCTAACCCAGACCACAACCCCTTCCCTAGACCTAACACTAACCCTGACCCTAACTCAACTCAAATCTCAAACCCAAACCCAACCCTGAACCTAACCCTAACCCTAACCCTAACTCAAACGTAATCCTAAACATAACCCTAACCCTAACCCTAAAACTAACCCTAAATTTAACACTAAACCTAACCTCTAGCCTTAACCCTAATCCTGACTCTAACAATAACCTTAACCGTAACCCCAACACTAACCCTAACCCTCACCCTAACCTAAAACTAACACTAAATCTAACACTAACCCTAACCCTTAACCCTAACCCTAACCCAACCCTAACCCTAACACTAACCCTAAAACTAACCCTAACCCTAACCCTGACCCTAACCATAACCATAACCTTAACCTTAACCCTAACCTAAAACTAACCCTAATCCTAAGCCTAACCCTAAATCTACCCTTACCCCAACCTTAAACCTAAACCTTACTCTAAACCTAAATCTAAACCTAACCCTAAGCTTAACCTTAACCCTGACCCCAAGCTCATCCCCAAACCTAACACTAACCCTGACGCTAACACAACTCTAATCCCAATCCCAACCCAAACCCCAACCCTAACCCTAACTCTGACTCAACCCTAACCCTAACGCTAACCTTAACCCCAAATCCAAACCCATACCTAAACCTAAACCTAACCCTAACCCTAACTCAAACCTAACCCTAAAAGTAACCCTAACCCTAACCCTAAAAGTAACCCTAAGTTTAACACTAACCATAACCCCTAACTCTAAAAATAATCTTAACCCTAACCCTAACCCTAACCCTAACCTAAAACTAATTCTTACCCTAAACCTAATCCTAATCCTAACACTAAAACTAACCCTAAACCTAACATTAACCGTAAACCCTAAACCTAACCCTAAGCCTAAATCTAACCCCAACTTCAATCCCAACACTAACTCTAACCGTAACCTAGCCCTAACCCTAACCTAACTCTAACCCTAATCCTACACCTAACCCTACCTCTAACACTAACCCTAACCCTTATCCTAATGTCAAACATAGCTCTAACCCTAACCCCAAGCCCAAACCCATCACCAACCAGAAACCTAAAACTAACCCTAAACCTAACTCTAACACCTAACACTAATCCTAACCATAAACCTAACCCTAAAACTAACCCTTATCCTAACCGTATACCATAAACCTAACCCTGAACCTGACTCTATCCCCAACACTAACCATAGCCCTAACCTTATCACTAACCCAAACACTAAATTTAACCCTAACCTTAATCCAATCCTAAAACTAACAATTACTCTAAACCTAACCAAACCCTAAACCTAACCCTAACCATAACCCAACCTGAACCCAACCTGAACCATAACCCACGCTAAACCAACCTAACCCTAACCCTAACCCAACCCTAACCCAAACCTAAGCCTAATCCTAACTCCTTACCCTAACACTAACTATGAACCCGAACCCCTAACCCTAATCCTAACCCCTTACACTAACCCAAACCCTAACCCTAACCCCTAACCCCAACCCTAACCCTAATATTAACCCTAACCGCTAACTCTAACCATAACCCTATCTGTAATCCCTAAACCTAACTAAACGTTACACTAACCCCAACACTAGCTATAGCACTACCCCTAACACTAACCCCAACAATAACCATAACTGTAACACTATCCCAAACATAAAACTTACTCTTACTCTGAAACTAACCAAACCCTAAAGGTAAACCTAACCCTAACCCAAACCAAATCCAACCATAAACATAACACAACAATAATCTAAACTAATCCTAACCAAAACCCTGACACTAACCCTAAGCCTAACCCAAAGCCTAACCCGAAACCCTAATGCTAACCCTAACCCAACAACCTAACCAGACACCTTAACCCTAAACATCCCTAACCCTACCTCTAACCCCAAACCCTAACCTTAACCCTAACCCTAACACAACCCTAACCCTTACACTAACTCTAATCCTAACCCTAAACCTAAACCCTAACCTGACACACTAACACGACACCGTAACACAACACTCTAACCCAACACCCTAACCCTAACCAGACACCTTAACCCGACACCCTAACAATAACCCTAACCCTAACCCAACACCCTAACCAGACACCCTATCCCTAACCCTAACCCTAACCCTAATCCTAACCCTAACCCGACACTCTCACCCGAAACCCTAACCCGACACCCTAACCAGACACCCTATACCTAACCCTAACACGAACCCTAACCCTAACCATAACCATAACACTAACACTAACCATAACCCTATCTCTATCCATAACACTAACCCTAGCCCTAACCCTAAACCTAACATGACACCCTAACCCTAACCCTAACGCGACACCATAACCTTGAAACTAACCCTAACCCGACACCCTAACCCTAACCCTGACCCTTACATGGCACCCTAAACTGACACACTATCCCTAAACTTAACCCTAACCCTAACTCTAACCCTAAACCTAAACTTAAATCTAACTGTAACCCTAACCCTAGCCCTAACCGTAACTTGACACCCTAACACTCACGAGACACGCTAATCCTAACCCGACACCCTAACCCGACACTCTAACCCTAACCCAGCACCCTAACCCAGCACCCTAACCCTAACCAGAAAACCTAACCCGACACCCTAACCCTAACCCTAACACGACACACTAACCCTAACCCTAACACGACACTGTAACACGACACCCTAACCCTAACACTAGTGCGACACCCTAACCCTAACCGACCCCTAACCATAACACGACACCCCAACCCTAACCCAAGCCTTAACCCAACACCCGAACCCGACACCCTATCCCTACCCCAGACCCTTACCAGACACACTAACATGACAACCTAAACCTAACCCTAACCCTAACCCTAACCCTATCCCTAATCCTATCCCTAACCCTAATACCTAACCCTAACCCTAACCTGATACTTTAAACACTAACCCTAACCCTAACCCTAACACGACACCCTAACCCTAACACTAATGTGACACACTTACCAGACACACTAACATGACAACCTAAACCTAACCCTAACCCTAACCCTAACCCTATCCCTAACCCTAATACCTAACCCTAACCCTAACCCGATACTTTAAACACTAACCCTAACCCTAACCCTAACATGACACCTTAACCCTAACACTAACGCGACACCCTAACCCTAACCCTATCACTAACACGACACCCTAACCCTAACCCAAGCCCTAACCCGACAATGTAGCCCGACACCCTAACCCTAACCCCACACCCTAACCATCACCCAACACCCTAACATGACACCCTAACCCTAAACCTAACGTGACACCCTAACCCTAACCCGATATCCTAACACTAACCCTAACCCTAACCCTAACACGACACCCTAACCCTAACCCAAGCCCTAAACCAACACCCTAACCCGACACCCTAATCCTAACCCTGACCCTTACCTGAAACCCTAACATGACACCCTAACCCTAACTCTAACCCTCACCTGACACCCTAACCCTAACTCTAACCCTCACCTGACACCAGACACCATAACCAGACACATAAACCCTAACCCTAACCTTAACCCTAAACCAAACCAAAACCCTAACCCTAGCTCTAACCATAACTTGACACCCTAACACTCACGCGACACCATAACCCTAACCCGACATCCTAATCCGACACCCAAAACCTAACCCAGCACCCTAACCATCACCCGACACCTTAACCCTAACTCTGACCCAAACCCAACCCGATATGAGACACCCTAAACCTAACACGAGACCCAAACCCTAACCCTAATCCTAAACCTAACACGAGACCCAAACCCCAACCCTAACCCTAATCTTAAACCTAACCCTAAACCTAACCCTATCCCTAACCCTAACCCTAACGCTAACCCTATCACTAACACTAACCCTAACACTAACCCTAACACGACACCCTAACCCTAACCCTAACCCGACACCAGACACCCCAACCCTAACCCTAACCTTAACACTTACCCTAACCCTAACCAGACACCCGACACCCTAACCCTAACCCTAACCCGACACCCAAACCCTAACCCTAACCCTAAACCTATCCCTATACATAACCCTAACCCTAACTCAACATCATAACCCTAAACTGACACCCTAAACCTAACTCTACCCCTAATGCAACACCCTAACTCTAATCCTAACCCTAACCCTCAACCAAAGCCTTACACGAAACCCTAACCCTAACCCGACACGCCGACCCGACACCCTAACCCGACAACCTAACCCAACACCCTAACCCTAACCCTAGCCCTAACCCTAAACTTAACACGACACCCTAACCCTAACCCTAACGCAACACCCTAAACCTAAGCCGACACTCTAACCCGAACCCCAACCCGACACACTAACCCTAACTCTAACCCGACACCATACACACTAACCCTAACCCTAACAAGACAACTAAATGCTAACCCTAACCCTAAACCTAACCCTAACCCTAAAACGACACCCTAACCTTAAACCTAACCTGACATCCTAGGCCTAACCCTAACCCTAACCCGACACCCTAACCCTAACCCTAACCCAATATCATAACACTAACCCTAACCCTAACACTAACACGACACCGTAACATGACACCCTAACCCTACCACTAGTGCGACACCCTAACACTAACCGAACCCCAACCCTAAAACGACACCATAACCCTAACTCAAGCCCTAACCCGACACCCTAACCCTAACCCTGACCCTTACCAGATACCCTAACATTACACCGTAACCCTAACCTAACCCTAACCCTATCCCTAAACCCAACCCTAACAGGAATCCCTAAACCTAACCCTAACCCTAACACTAACCCTATCCCTATTTGTAACCCTAACCCTAAACTTAACCCTAACCCTAACACTAACCCTAACACTAACCGGACACCCTAAACCTAACCCTGAGCCTAATCTGACACCCTAACCTGACACCCTAACCCGACAGTGTAACCCGACACCCTAAGCCTAACCATAACCCGACACCCTAATCTGACACCCTAACCCCAATCCACCACTCTAACCCGACACCCTAACCATAATCCAAGCCCTAACCCACCACCCTAACCCTAACCCAAACCCTAACCCGAAACCTAATCCTAACACAAACTGGACACCCTAACCCTAACCATAACCCCAACACAACACGAGACACCCTAACCCTAACACGACACCCAAACCCTAACCCTATACCTAAACTTAAACCTAACCCTAAACCTAACCCTATCCCTAAACCTAAACCTAACCCTATCCCTAACACTACACCCTAACGCTAACCCTAACCTAACAGGACACCCTAACCCTAACCCTAACGTGACACCCTAACCCTGAAACTAACCCTAACACGACACCCCAACCCGACACCCTAACCCTAACCCTAACCCTAACCCTAACCTTAACACTAACCCTAACCCGACACCAGACTCCTTAACCAGACACCCAAACCATAACCCTAACCCTAAACCTAACCATAAACCTAATCGTAACCCTAACCCAAGCCCTAACCGTAACTTGACACCCTAACACTCACGAGACACTCTAACCCTAACCCGACACCCTAAACCTAACCCTAACCCTAATCCAACACCCTAACCCTAACCCGAAAACCTAACCAACACCCTAACCCTAACCCTAACCCGACACACTAACCCTAACCCTAAACCTAACCCTACCGCTAACGCAACACCCTAACCCTAACCCTAACACTCAACCAAAGCCTTACATGAAACCCTAACCCTAACCCGACACGCTAACCAGACACCCTAAACCGACAACCTAACCCAACACCCTAACCCTAACCCTAGCCGTAACCCTAAACCTAACACGACATCCTAACCCTAACTCTAATGCGACACCCTAAACCTAAGCCGACACTCTAACTCGAACCCTAACCCGGCACACTAACCCTAACTCTAACCCGACACCATACACACTAACCCAAACCCTGACAAGACACCTAAACCCTAACCCTAACCCTAAACCTAACCCTAGCCCTAAAACGACACCCTAGGCCTGACCCTATCCCTAACCCGACACCCTAACCCTAACCTGATATCATAACACTAACCCTAACCCTAACCCTAACACAACACCGTAACATGACACCCTAACCCTAACCACTAACGTGACACCCTAACGCTAACCGAACCCCAACCCTTAAATGACACCATAACCCTAACTCAAGCCCTAACCCGACACCTGAACCCGACACCCTAATCCTAACCCTGACCCTTACCAGACACCTTAACATTACACCCTAACCCTAACCCTATCCCTAACCCTAAACCTAACCCTAGTCCCTAAACCTAACCCTAACCCTTTCTCTATTTGTAACCCTAACCCTAAACATAACCCTAACCCTAACACTAACCCTAACACTAACCGGACACCCTAACTCTAACCCTGACCCTAATCCGACACCCTAATCTGACACCCTAACCCGACAGCCTAACCCGACACCCTAAGCCTAACCATAACCCGACACCCTAATCTGACACCCTAACCCCAATCCAACACTCTAACTCGACACCGTAACCCTAATCCAAGCCCTAACCCACCACCCTAACCCTAACCCGAACCCTAACCCTAAGCTTAACCTAACACTAACCGGACACCCTAACACTAACCCTAACCCCAACATGACACGAGACACCCTAACCCCAACACGACACCCAAAACCTAACCCTATACCTAACCTTAAACCTAACCCTATCCCTAAACTTAACCCTAACCCTAACCCTAACCCTATCCCTATCCCTATCCCTAACCCTAACCCTAACCCTAACCCTAACCCTTACGCTAACCCTAACCCGACACCAGACACCGTAACCCTAACCTGACACCCAAACCCTAACCTTAACCCTAACCTTATCCCTAACCCTAACCCTAACTTGACACACTAACCCTATACCGACACACTAACCCTAACGCGACACCTAACCCCAACACTAACATGACACCAGACACCCTAACCCTAACCCTAACCCTAAACTTAACCCTCACCCTAAGCCTTACACGACACCCTAACCCTAACCCAAGCCCTAACACGCTACCCTAACCCTAACCCGAACCATAAACCTAACTCTAACCCTAACCCGAAACCAGACACCCTAACCCCAACCCAACACCCAAACCCGACAACCAAACCCGACACCCTAACCCTAACCCTAACACTAACGTGACACTCTAACCCTTACCCTAACCCTAACCCTAAACCTATCCCTATCACTAACCCTAACCCTAACCCTAACTTGACATCATAACCCTAAACCGACACCCTAAACCTAACCCTACCCCTATCGCAACACCCTAACCCTAACCCTAACCCTCAACCTAAGCATTACATGAAACCCTAACCCTAACCCGACACTCTAATCCAACACCCTAACCAGACAACCTAACCCAACACCCTAACCCTAACCCTAACCATAAACCTAACATGACACCCTAACCCTAACGCGACACCCTAAACCTATACCTAAACCTAACCCTATCACAACATCCTATCCCTAACCCAAGCCCTAACCAGACACCCTAACCCTAACCCGACACTCTAACCCTAATCCTAACCTGACACACTAACCGTAAGTCTAACCCGACACCATACACACTAACCCTAACCCTAACAAGACACCCAAACCCTAAACCTAACTCTAACCCTATACCTAGCCCTAAAACGACACTCTAGACTTAAACCTAACCCGACACCCTAAGCCTGACCCTAACCCTAACCTGACACCCTAATCCTAACCCTAACCCTAACCCGATATCCTAACACTAACCCTAACCCGAACCCTGACCCTTACCAGACACCCTAACATGACACCCTAAACCTAACCCTAACCCTATCCCTAACCCTAACCCTAACCCTAACCCTATCCCTATTCATAATCCTAACACTATCCCTAACCCTAATCCCTAACCCTAACCCTAAACCTAACCCTATCCCTCTTCATAATCCTAACCCTAGCCCTAAAACGACACCCTAACCTTAAACCTAACCCGACACCCTAAGCCTAAGCCTAACCCTAACCCGACACCAGACACCCTAACCCTAACCCGATGTCCTAACATTAACCATAACCCTAACCCTAACACGACACCGTAACATGACACTCTAACCCTAACACTAACGTGACACCCTAACCCTAACCGAACCCTAACCGTAACACGACACCCTAACCCTAACCCAAGCCCTAACCCGACACCTGAACCCGACACCCTAACCCGAACCCTGACCCTTACCAGACACCCTAACATGACAACCTAAACCTATCCCTAACCCTAATCCTAACCCTAACCCTATCCCTAACCCTAACCCTAATACCTAACCCTAATACCTAACCCTAACCTGATATCCTAACCCTAACACGACACACTAACACGACACTGTAACCCTAACCCTATCACTAACACGACACCCTAACCCTAACCCAAGCCCTAACCCGACACCCTAACCCGACATCCTAACCCTAACCCTGACCCTTACCTGACACCATAACATGACACCCTAACCCTAACCCTAACCCTAACCCTAACCCTACACCAGACACACGAACCAGACACCCAAACCCTAACTCTAAGGGTAACCCTAACCAAACCGTAACCCTAACACTAGCCCTAAAGGTAACTTGACAATTTAACACTCACGCGACAGCCTAACCCTAACCGACATCCTAACCCGACACCCTAACCCTAACCCTAACACTAACCCGATATCCCACTACTAACCCTAAACCTAACCCTAACACGACACCCTAACACGGCACCCTAACCATAACACTAATGCGACACCCTAACGCTAACCCTAACACGACACCCTAAACCTAACCCAAGCCCTAACCCAACACGCTAACCCGACACCCTAACCCGACAACCTGTCCCAACACCCTAACCCTAACCCTAGCTCGAACCCTAAACCTAACACGACACCCTAACCCTAACCCTAATGCGACACCCTAACCCTAACCCGACACTCTAACCCTAACCCTAACCCGACACACTAACCCTAACTCTAATCCGACACCATACACACTAACCCTAACCCTAACAATACACCCAAACCCTAACCCTAACCCTAGCCCTAAAATGACACCATAACCTTAATCCTAACCCAACACACTAAGCCTAACCCTAACCCTAACCCGACACCCTAACCCTAACCTGATATCATAAAACTAATCCTAACCCTAACCCTAACACGACACTGTAACATGACACCCTAACCCTACCACTAACGTGACACCCTAACGCTAACCGAACCATAACCCTAACTCAAGTCCTAACCCAACACCCGAACCTGACACCCTAACCCTAATCCTGACTCTTACCAGACACCCTAACATGACACCCTAACCCTAACCCTAACCTAAACCTAACCATATCCCTAACCCTAACCCTAATCCCTAACCCTAACCCTAACCCTATCCCCATTCTTAATCCTAACCCTATGCCTAACCCTAATCCCTAACCCTAACCACAACCCTAACCCTAACCCTATCCCTACTCGTAACTCTAACCCTAAGCCTAATCCTAACCCTAGCCCTAAAACGACACCCTAACCTTAAACCTAACCTGACACCCTAAGCCTAAGCCTAACCCTAACCCGACACCAGACACCCTAACCCTAACCCGATATCCTAACACTAAGCCTAACCCTAACCCTAACACGACACCGTAACACGACACCCTAACCCTAACACTAATGCGACACCCTAACCCTAACCCAAGCCCTAACCCGACACCCGAACCAGACACCCTAACCCTAACCCTGAACATAACCCTAACCCTAACCCAACCCAACACGAGACACCCTAAACCTAACACGAGACCCAAACCCTAACCCTATCCCTAACACTAACCCTAACACGACACCTTAACCCTAACCCTAACCCGACACCAGACACCCCAATCCTAACCCTAAACCGACACACTAACCCTAACCCCAAACCTAACCCTAACGCTAAACTATCCCTAACTCTAACCCTAATGTGACACTCTAACCCTAACCCTAAACCTAAACCTATTCCTATCACTAATCCTAACCCTATCTCGACACCATTACCCTAAACAGACACCCTAAACCTAACACTACCCCTAACGCAGCACCCTAAACCTAACCGTAACCCTCAACCTAAGCCTTACACGAAAACGTAACCCTAACTCGACACGCTAACCAGACGCCCTAACCCGACACTCTAACCCTAACCCTAACCCGACACACTAACCGTAACCCTAACCCAAAACCATACACACTAACCGTAACCCTAACAAGACAAACAAACCCTAACCCTAACCCTAACCATAGCCCTAAAATGACACCTTAAACTTAAACCTAACCCGACACCCTAGGCCTAACCCTAACCCTAACCCAATATCATAACACTAACCCTAACCCTAACCCTAACCCGACACCGTAACATGACACCCTAACCCTACCACTAATGCGACACCCTAACGCTAACCGAACCCTAACCCTAACATGACACCCTAACCCTAACTCAAGCCCTAATGCGACACACGAAACCAACACCCTAACCCGAACACTGACCCTTACCAGACACCCTAACATGACACCCTAACCCTAACCCTATCCCTAACCCTAATCCTAACCCTAATACCTAAACCTAACCCTAATACCTAAACCTAACCCTAAACCTAACCCTAACCCTATCCCTATTCATAACCCAAACCCTATCCCTAACTCTAATCGCTAACCATAACTGTAACCCTAAACCTAACCCTATCCCTATTTGTAACCCTAACCCTAAACTTACCCCTAACCCTAACCCTAACCCCAACACGACACGAGATACCCTAGCCCTAAAACGACACCCAAACCCTAACTCTATATCTAACCTTAACCCTAACCCTAACCCTAACTCTAACCCTATCCCTATCCCTAACCCTAACCCTAACCTTAACACTACAACATAACCCTAACCCTAACCCAAACCCTAACCCTCACCTTAACACTAACCCGACACCAGACACCATAACCCTAACCCTCACTCAACACCCAAACCCTAACCTTAACCCTAACCATATCCCTATCCCTAACTCTTACCCTAACTCGACACTCTAACCCTATACCTACACACTAACCCTAACGCGACACCTAAACCTAACCCTAACATGACACCATACACCCTAACCCTAACCCTAACACTAACCCTAAACTTAACCCTCAACCTAAGCCTTACACGACACCCTAACCCAAACCCGAAACCGTAACGAGTGAACCTAATCCGACACCCTAACCCTAACCCAAGCCCTAACAGGCTACCCTAACCATAACCCGAACCCTAAACCTAACCCTAACCCGAAACCAGACACCCTAACCCTAACCGACACCCAAACCTGACAACCTAACCCGACACCCTAAACCTAACCCTAATCCTAACCCTAATACTAACGTGACGCTCTAACGCTAACAAAAACCCTAAACCTATCCCTATCGCTAACCCTAACCCAAACCTTAACTCGACATCATACCCCTAAACTGACACCCTAAACCTAACTCTACCCCTAACGCAACACCCTAACCCTAACCCGAACCTGAACCCTAACCCTAACCTAACCCTAATTGGACACCCTAATCCTAACGCTAACCCCAACATGACACGAGACACCCTAGCTCTCACACGACACCCAAACCCTAACCCTATACCTAACCTTATACCTAACCCTAAACCTAACCCTATCCCTAACCCTAACCTTAACCCTCTCCCTATACCTAACCCTAACCCTAACAGTACACCATAACCCTAAACCTAACCCGACACCAGACACCCCAATCCTAACCCTAACCCAACACCCAAACCCTAACCCAAACCCTAACTCTTACCCTAAACCTAACCAAACACAAGACACCCTAACCCTAACCCGACACACAAACCCTAACCTTAAACATAACCCTATCCCTATCCCTAACCCTAAACCTAACTTGACACCCTAACCCTATACCAACACCCTAACCCTAACACGACACCTAACCCTAACCCTAACATGACACCAGACACCCTAACCCTAACCCTAACCCGACACTCAAATCCTAACCTTAACCCTCTCCCTAAGCCTTACAGGACACCTGAACCTTACAACCTAACCCGACACCCTAACCCTAACCCAAGCCCTAACACGCTACCCTAACCCTAACTCGAAACCTAACCCTAACCCTAACCCGAAACCAGACACCCTAACCCTAATTCGACACCCAAACCCGACAACCTAACCCGACACCCTAACCCTAACACGAACCCTAACCCTAACCCTAACCGAAACCCCAAAACTAACCGTAACCCTATCTCTATCCGTAACACTAACCCTAACCCTTACCCTAACCCTAACGTGACACACTAACCCTAACACTATCCAGACACCAGATATCGTAACCCTAACCCTAACCCTATCCCAATTTGTAACACTAACCCTAAACTTAACCCTAACCCTAACACGAAACTTAACACTAAACGGACACCCTACCCCTAACCCTGGCCCTTATCCGACACCCTAATCGGACACCCTAACCCTAACCCGAACACGACATGAGACACCCTAACCCTAAAACGACACCTAAACACTAACCCTATACCTAACCTTAACCCTAATCCTAAACCTAACCCTATCCCTAACCCTAACCCTAACCCTAACCCTAACCCTAACCCTAACCTGACAACCAAACCCTAACCCTAACCCTAACCCTAAGCATAACTCGACACCCTATCCCTAAACCGACACACTTATCCAAATCCTAACGCTAACGCGACACCCTAATCCTAACCCTAACCCTAACAAGACACCAGACACTCTAATGCTAAACTTAACCCGACAGCCAACCCTAACCCTAACCCTCACCCTAAGCCTTACACGACACCCTAACCCTAACCCTAACCATATCCCTAACCTTAACCCTAACCCGACACCAGACACTCTATCCCTAACCCGAACCTGACACCCAAACCCTGACACTAACCCTAACCCTAACACGACACCAGACACCCTAACATTAACCCTAACCCGACACAGAAACCCGAAACCCTAACCCTCACCCTGAGCCTTACACGACACACTAACGCTAATCTGACACGCTAACCTGACACCCTAACCTGACAACATAACCGACACCTGACACGCTAACCCTAACCCGACACGCTAACCGGACATCCTAACCCTAACCCAAGCTGTAACCCTCACCATAACCATAACCATAACCCTAACACTAACCAGACACCCTAACCGTAAAACTGACCCCAACCAGACACCCTAATCTGACACCCTAACCCTAACCCGACACCCTAGGCCTAACCCTAACCCAACACCATAACCGTAACTCGACACCATAACACGACATGCTAATTCAACACCCTAACCCGACACCCTAACCTGACACCCTAAACCTAACACGACACCCTAAACCTAACCCTAACCCTAACATGACAACCTAACCCTAACCCAAACCCTAACCTGACACCCTATCCCTAACCGTAACCCTAACCCTAAAACGACATCCTAACACTAAACCGAAACCAGACACCCTAACCTTAACCCTAACCCTAACTCTAACTCTAACCCGATACCCTAACCTTAACCCTAACCCTAACCATAAGCCTAACCCAAACCCTATCCCTAACGTGATACCCTAACCCTAACACGACACCCTAACGCTAAACCAAGCCCTAACCCAACACCTTTAACCGACAGCCTAAACCTAACCCTGACCCTTACCTGACACCCTGACCTGACACCCAAACCCTAACCTTAACCCTAACCCTAACCCAATCGTAACCCAAAACCTAGCCGTAACCGTAACTTGACACCCTAACACTCATGCGACACCCTACCCCTAACCCGACACCATAACCTGACACCCTAAACCTAACCCTAACCCGACAACAGTCAACCTAACCCTAATCCTAACTCGACGCCCAAATCCTAACCCAGCCCTCACCCTAAGCCTTACCTGTCACCCTAACCTTAACACGACACGCTATCCTGACACCCTAACCCGAATCCCTAAGGCTGACAAATGCCCTATCCCACCACCCTAACCATAACCCTAACTGTAACACTAACCCTAGCACTAAAACCAACCCTAAACTTATCCCTAACACTAACCCTTCCCTAACCCTAACCCTTAGCCTAAACCTAAACCTAACCTAACCGTAACCCTTACCCTAACCCTATCCCGAACCCTATCCCTAACCCTAACCCTAACTCGACACCTTAACCCTATACCGACACCATAACCCTAACGCGAGACCTAACATTAACAATAACATGGCACCAGACACCCTAACCCTAACCCGAACCCTAACCTTAACTCTAACCATAACCTTAACCCTATCTCTATCCGTAACACTAACCCTAACCGTAACCCTAAACCTAACATGACACCGTAACCCAAATGCGACACCCTAACCCTGAAACTAACCGTAACCCGAAACCCTAACCCTAACCCTGAGCCTTACATGACATCCTAAACTGAAACACTATCCCTAAACTTAACCATAACCCTAACCCTAACCCAAACACCAGACACCCTAACCAGACACCCAAACCCTAACCCTAACCCTAAACCTAATCATAAACCTAATCATAACCCTAACCCTAGCCCTAACCATCCCTTGACACCCTAACACTCACGAGACACTCTAACCCTAACCCGACACCCTAAACCTAACCCTAACCCTAATCCAACACCCTAACCCTATCCCGAAAACCTAACCAACACCCGACACCCTAACCTTAACCCGACACACTAACCCTAACCCTAACCCGACACCAGACACCCTAACCCTAACCCTAACATGACACCCAAACACTAAACCTTAAGCTAAACCTATCCCTAACCCTAACTTGACACTCTAACCCTAAACCAAAACCTATCGCTATCACTAACCCTAACCCTAACTCGACACCATAACCCTAAACAGACACCCTAAACCTAACTCTACCCCTAATGCAACAACCTAACCCTAACCCTAACCCTCAAACTAAGCCTTACACGAAACCCTAAGCCTAACCCGACACGCTAACCCGACACCCGAACCCAAAAACCTAACCCAACACCCTAACCCTAGTCCTAACCCTAAACCTAACATGAAACCCTAACCCTAACCCTATCTCGACACCCCAACCTTAACCCAACACTCTCACCCTAACCCTAACCTGACACACTAACGCTAACTCTATCCCGACACCATACACACTAACACTAACCCTAAAAAGAAACCCAAAACCTAACTCTAACCCTAGCCCTAACACGACACCCTAACTTTAAACCTAACCTGACACCCGAAGTCTAACCCTAACCCTAACACGACACCCTAACCCTAACTCAAGCCCTAACCTGACACCAGAACCCGACACCCTAACACGAACCCTGACCCTTACCAGACACTGTAACATGACACCCTAACTCTAAACCTATCCGTAACCTTAACCCTAATCCCTAACCCTAACCCTAACCCGATCCCTATTCGTAACCCTAACCCTATCCCTAACCCTAATAGTAAACCTAACCCTAACCCTAACCCTATCCCTATTTGTAACCCTAACCCTAAACTTAACCCTAACTCTAACACTAACCCTAACACTAACCGGACACCCTAACACTAACCCTGACCCTAATCCGACACCCTAATCTGACACCCTAACCCTAACCCGACACCCTAAGCCTAACCGTAACCCGACACCCTAATCTGACATCCTAACACCAATCCGAGACACTAACCTGATACCCTAACCCTAATCCAAGCCCTAACCCGCCACCCTAACCCTAACCCGAACCCTAACCCTAACCTAACAATAATCGGACACCCTAATCCTAACCCTAACCCCAACACGACACGAGACACCCGAGCCCTTACACGACACCCAAACCCTAACCCTATACATAACCTTATCCCTAACCCTAAACCTAACCCTATCCCTAACCCTAACCCTAACCCTGTCCCTATACCTAACCCTAACCATAACACTACACCATAACCCTAACCCTAACCCGACACCAGACACACCAATCCTAACCCTAACCCAACACCCAAACCCTAACACAAACTCTAACACTTACCCTAACCCTAACCCGACACCAGACACCCTAAACCTAACCCGACACCCAAACCCTAACCTTAACCCTAACCCTATCCCTAACCCTAAACCTAACTTGACACCCTAACCCTATACCCACACCCTAACCCTAACACGACACCTAACACTAAACCTAACATGACACCAGACACCCTAACCCGAAACCCAAATCCTAACCTTAACCCTCTCCCTAAGTCTTACACGACACCCTAACCTGACAACCTAACCCGGCACCCTAACACCAACCCAAGCCCAAACACGCTACCCTAACCCTAACTCAAAACCTATCCCTAACCCTAACCCGACACCAGACACACTAACCCTAACCCGACACCCAAACCCGACAAACTGACCCGACACCCTATCCCTAACCCAAGCCCTAAACCGACACCCTAACCCTAACACGAACCCTAACACGAACCCGAACCGAAACCCCAAAACTAACCGTAATCCTATCTCTATCCGTAACACTAACCCTAACCCTAACCCTAACCCTAACCCTAACGTGACACACTAACCCTAACCCTATCCAGACACCAGACACCGTAACCCTAACCCTAACCCTAACCCGATCCCAATTTGTAACACTAACCCTAAACTTAACCCTAACCCTAACACTAACCTTAACACTAAGCCGGACACCCTACCCCTAACCCTGGCCCTAATCCGACACCCTAATCTGACACCCTAACCCTAACCCGACACCCAAACCCTAACCTTAACCCTAACCCTATCCCTAACCCTAAACCTAACTTGACACCCTAACCCTATACCCACACCCTAACCCTAACACGACACCTAACACTAAACCTAACATGACACCAGACACCCTAACCCGACACCCAAATCCTAAGCTTAACCCTCTCCCTAAGCCTTACACGACACCCTAACGTGACAACCTAACCCGGCACCCTAACACCAACCCAAGCCCAAACACGCTACCCTAGCCCTAACTCAAAACCTATCCCTAACCCTAACCCGACACCAGACACACTAACCCTAACCCTAACCCGACACCAGACACACTAACCCTAACCCGACACCCAAACCCGACAAACTGACCCGACATCCTATCCCTAACCCAAGCCCTAAACCGACACCCTAACCCTAACACGAACCCTAACACGAACCCTAACCGAAACCCCAAAACTAACCGTAATCCTATCTCTATCCGTAACACTAACCCTAACCCTAACCCTAACGTGACACACTAACCCTAACCCTATCCAGACACCAGACACCGTAACCCTAACCCTAACCCTAACCCTATCCCAATTTGTAACACTAACCCTAAACTTAACCCTAACCCTAACACTCACCTTAACACTAAGCCGGACACCCTACCCCTAACCCTGGCCCTAATCCAACACCCTAATCTGACACCCTAACCATAACCCCAACATGACATGAGACACCCTAACCCTAAAACGACACCTAAAGCCTAACCCTATACCTAACCTTAAACTTAACCCTAAACCTAACCCTATCCCTAACCCTAACCCTAACCCTAACCCTAACACCATAACCTGACACCCTAAACCTAACCCTAACCCGACACCAGTCAACCTAACCCTAATCCTTACTCGACACCCAAATCCTAACCCAGCTCTCACCCTAAGCCTTACCTGTCACCCTAACCTTAACACGACACGCTATCCCGACACCCTAACCCGAATCCATAAGGCTGACACAAGCCCTATCCCACCACCCTAACCCTAACACTAACTGTAACACTAACCCTAGCCCTAAAACCAACCTTAACCTTATCCCTAACACTAACCCTTCCCTAACCCTAACCCTTACTCTAAACCTAACCCTAACCTAACCGTAACCCTTACCCTAACCCTATCCCGAACCCTAACCCTAACCCTAACCTTAACTCGACACCCTAACCCTATACCGACACCCTAACCCTAACGTGAGACCTAACATTAACAATAACATGGCACCAGTCACCCTAACCCTAACCCGAACCCAACCTTAACTCTAACCGTAACCCTAACCCTATCTCTATCCGTAACACTAACCCTAACCGTAACCCTAAACCTAACACGACACCCCAACCATAATGCGACACCCTAACCCGAAACCCTAACCCTAACCCTGTCCCTTACATGACATCCTAAACTGAAACACTATCCCTAAACTGAACACTAACCCCAACCCTAACCCAAACACCAGACACCCTAACCAGACACCCAAACCCTAACCCTAACCCTAAACCTAATCATAAACCTAATCGTAACCCTAACCCTAGCCCTAACCGTCACTTGACACCCTAACACTCACGAGACACTCTAACCCTAACCCGACACCCTAAACCTAACCCTAACCCTAATCCAACACTCTAACCCTAACCCGAAAACCTAACCAACAACCGACACCCTAACCCTAACCCGACACACTAACCCTAACCCTAACCCGACACCAGACACCCTAAGCCTAACCCTAACATGACACCCAAACACTAAACCTTACACTAAACCTATCCCTAACCCTAACTTGACACTCTAACCCTAAACCAAAACCTATCGCTATCACTAACCCTAACCCTAACTCGACACCATAACCCTAAACAGACACCCTAAACCTAACTCTACCCCTAATGCAACAACCTAACCCTAAACCTAACCCTCAAACTAAGCCTTACACGAAACCCTAAGCCTAACCCGACACGCTAATCCGACACCCGAACCCAACAATCTAACCCAACACCCTAACCCTAGTCCTAACCCTAAACCTAACAGGAAACCCTAACCCTAACCCTATCTCGACACCCCAACCTTAACCCAACACTCTCACCCTAACCCTAACCTGACACACTAACGCTAACTCTAACCCGACACCATACACAGTAACACTAACCCTAAAAAGAAACCCAAAACCTAACTCTAACCCTAGCCCAAACACGACACCCTAACTTTAAACCTAACCCGACACCCGAAGTCTAACCCTAACCCTAACACGACACCCTAACCCTAACTCAAGCCCTAACCTGACACCAGAACCCGACACCCTAACACGAACCCTGACCCTTACCAGACACTGTAACATGACACCCTAACTCTAAACCTATCCGTAACCCTAACCCTAATCCCTAACCCTAACCCTAACCCGATCCCTATTCGTAACCCTAACCCTATCCCTAACCCTAACAGTAAACCTAACCCTAACCCTAACCCTATCCCTATTTGTAACCCTAACCCTAAACTTAACCCTAACTCTAACACTAACCCTAACACTAACCGGACACCCTAACACTAACCCTGACCCTAATCCGACACCCTAATCTGACACCCTAACCCTAACCCGACACCCTAAGCCTAACCGTAACCCGACACCCTAATCTGACATCCTAACACCAATCCGAGACACTAACCTGATACCCTAACCCTAATCCAAGCCCTAACCCGCCACCCTAACCCTAACCCTAACCTAACAATAATCGGACACCCTAATCCTAACCCTAACCCCAACACGACACGAGACACCCGAGCCCTTACACGACACCCAAACCCTAACCCTATACATAACCTTATCCCTAACCCTAAACCTAACCCTATCCCTAACCCTAACCCTAACCCTGTCCCTATACCTAACCCTAACCATAACACTACACCATAACCCTAACCCTAACCCGACACCAGACACACCAATCCTAACCCTAACCCAACACCCAAACCCTAACACAAACTCTAACACTTACCCTAACCCTAACCCGACACCAGACACCCTAAACCTAACCCGACACCCAAACCCTAACCTTAACCCTAACCCTATCCCTAACCCTAAACCTAACTTGACACCCTAACCCTATACCCACACCCTAACCCTAACACGACACCTAACACTAAACCTAACATGACACCAGACACCCTAACCCGAAACCCAAATCCTAACCTTAACCCTCTCCCTAAGTCTTACACGACACCCTAACCTGACAACCTAACCCGGCACCCTAACACCAACCCAAGCCCAAACACGCTACCCTAACCCTAACTCAAAACCTATCCCTAACCCTAACCCGACACCAGACACACTAACCCTAACCCGACACCCAAACCCGACAAACTGACCCGACACCCTATCCCTAACCCAAGCCCTAAACCGACACCCTAACCCTAACACGAACCCTAACACGAACCCGAACCGAAACCCCAAAACTAACCGTAATCCTATCTCTATCCGTAACACTAACCCTAACCCTAACCCTAACCCTAACCCTAACGTGACACACTAACCCTAACCCTATCCAGACACCAGACACCGTAACCCTAACCCTAACCCTAACCCTATCCCAATTTGTAACACTAACCCTAAACTTAACCCTAACCCTAACACTCACCTTAACACTAAGCCGGACACCCTACCCCTAACCCTGGCCCTAATCCAACACCCTAATCTGACACCCTAACCATAACCCCAACATGACATGAGACACCCTAACCCTAAAACGACACCTAAAGCCTAACCCTATACCTAACCTTAAACTTAACCCTAAACCTAACCCTATCCCTAACCCTAACCCTAACCCTAACCCTAACACCATAACCTGACACCCTAAACCTAACCCTAACCCGACACCAGTCAACCTAACCCTAATCCTTACTCGACACCCAAATCCTAACCCAGCTCTCACACTAAGCCTTACCTGTCACCCTAACCTTAACACGACACGCTATCCCGACACCCTAACCCGAATCCATAAGGCTGACACAAGCCCTATCCCACCACCCTAACCCTAACCCTAACTCGACACCATAACCCAAAACAGACACCCTAAACCTAACTCTACCCCTAATGCAACAACCTAACCCTAAACCTAACCCTCAAACTAAGCCTTACGTGAAACCCTAAGCCTAACTCGACACGCTAACCCGACACCCGAACCCAACAACCTAACCCAACACCCTAACCCTAGTCCTAACCCTAAACCTAACAGGAAACCCTAACCCTAACCCAATCTCGACACCCTATCCTTAACCCAACACTCTCACCCTAACCCAATCCTGACACACTAACCCTAACTCTAACCCGACACCATACACACTAACCCTAACCCTAACAAGACACCCAAATCCGAACCCTAACCCCAACCCTAACCCTAACATGACACCCTAACTTTAAACCTAACCCGACACCCTAAGCCTAACCCTAACACGACACCCTAACCCTAACTCATGCCCTAACTTGACACCAGAACCCGACACCCCAACACGAACCCTGACCCTTACCAGACATTGTAACATGACACCCTAACTCTAAACCTATCCGTAACCCTAACCCTATCCATAACCCTAACCCGATCCCTATTCGTAACCCTAACCCTATCCCTAACCCTAACAGTAACCCTAACCCTAACCCGAACCCTATCCCTATTTGTAACCCTAACCCTAAACTTAACCCTAACTCTAACACTAAGCCTAACACTAACTGGACACCCTAACACTAACCCTGATCCTAATCCGACACCCTAAGCCTAACCGTAACCCGACACCCTAATCTGACACCCTAACACCAATCCGAGACACTAACCTGACACCCTAACCCTAATCCAAGCCCTAACCCGCCACCCTAACCTTAACCAGAACCCTAACCCTAACCCTAATCTAACACTAACTAAACACTCTAACCCTAACCCCAACCCCTACACGACACGAGACACTCAAACCCTAATATGAGACCCAAACCCTAACCCTATACCTATTTGTAACCCTAACCGAAAACTTAACCCTAACCCTGACCCTAAACCTAACACTAACCGGACACCCTAACCCTAAAACTGACCCTAATCCGACACCCTAATCTGACACCCTAATGCTAACCCAACACCCTAACCCGACACTCTAAGCCTAACGGTAACCCGACACCCTAACAAAAATCTGACACCCTAACCCGTCACCTTAATGAAAATCCAAGCCCTAACCCGCCACCCTAACCCTAACCCGAACCCTAACCCTAACCTAACAATAATCGGACACCCTAATCCTAACCCTAACCCCAACACGACACGAGACACCCGAGCCCTTACACGACACCCAAACCCTAACCCTATACATAACCTTATCCCTAACCCTAAACCTAACACTATCCCTAACCATAACCCTAACCCTAACCCTCTCCCTATACCTAACACTAACCATAACACTACACCATAACCCTAACTCTAACCCGACACCAGACACCCCAATCCTAACCCTAACCCAACACCCAAACCCTAACCCAAACCCTAACACTTACCCTAACCCTAACCCGACACCAGACACCCTAACCCTAACCCGACACCCAAACACTAACCTTAACCCTAACCCTATCCCGATCCCTAACCCTAAACCTAACTTGACACCCTAACCCTATACCCACACCCTAACCCTAACACGACACCTTACCCTAACCCTAACATGACACCGGACACCCTAACCCGACACACAAATCCTAACCTTAACCCTCTCCCTAAGCCTTACACGACACCCTAACCTGACAACCTAACCTGAAACCCTAACCCTAACCAAAGCCGAAACACGCTACCCTATCCCTAACTCAAAACCTATCCCTAACCCTAACCCGAAACCAGACACCTTAACCCTAACCCGACACCCAAACCCGACAAACTGACCTGACACCCTATCCCTACCCTAAGCCCTAAACCGACACCCTAACGCTAACACGAACCCTAACACTAACCCTAACATGACACACTAACCCTAACCCTATCCCGACACCAGACACCATAACCCTAACCCTAACCCTATCCCTATTTGTAACCCTTACCCTATCCCTAACCCTAACCCTAACCTGACACCAGACACCCTATCCCTAACCCTAACCTGACAACCAAACCCTAACCCGAACCCTAAGCCTAACTCGACACCCTATCCCTAAACCGACACACTTATCCAAATCCTAACGCTAACGCGACACCCTAATCCTAACCCTAACCCTAACAAGACACCAGACACTCTAATGCTAAACTTAACCCGACAGCCAACCCTAACCCTAACCCTCACCTTAAGCCTTACACGACACCCTAACCCTAACCCTAACCATATCCCTAACCTTAACCTTAACCCGACACCAGACACTCTATCCCTAACCCTAACCTGACACCAAAACCCTAACCCTAACCCTAACACGACACCAGACACCCTAACATTAACCCTCACCCGACACAGAAAACCGAAACCCTAACCCTCACCCTGAGCCTTACATGACACAGTAACGCTAATCTGACATGTTAACCTGACACCCTAACCCGACAACATAACCGACACCTAAACACTAACCCTAACCCTTACCTGACACCCTAACCCTAACCCGACACGCTAACCGGACATCCTAAACCTAACCGAAGCTGTAACCCTCACCATAACCATAACCATAACCATAACATAACCCTGACACTAACCAGACACCCTAACCCTAACACTGACCACAACCCGACACCCTAATCTGACACCCTAAACCTAACCCGACACCCTAAGCCTAACCCTAAACCAACACCCTAACCGTAACCCGACACCATAACACGACATGCTAATTCAACACCCTAACCCGACTCCCTAACCCTAAACCTAACACGCCACCCTAACCCTAACCCTAACGTGACACCCTAAACCTAACCCTAACCCTAACACGACACCCTAACGCTAACCCAAGCCCTAACACGACACCTTAACCCGACAGCCTTAACCTAACCCTGACCCTTACCTGACACCCTGACCTGACCCTAACCCAACCGTAACCCAAACCCTAGACGTAACCGTAACTTGACACCCTAACACTCATGCGACACCCTAGCCCTAACCCGACACCATAACCTGACACCCTAAACCTAACCCTAACCCGACACCAGTCAACCTAACCCTAATCCTTACTCGACACCCAAATCCTAACCCAGCCCTCACCCTAAGCCTTACCTGTCACCCTAACCTTAACACGACACGCTATCCCGACACCCTAATCCGAATCCATAAGGCTGACACAAGCCCTATCCCACCACCCTAACCCTAACCCTAACTGTAACGCTAACCCTAGCACTAAAACCAACCCTAACCTTATCCCTAACCCTATCTCTAAACCTAACCCTAACCTAACCGTATCTCTTACCCTAACCCTATCCCGAACCCTAACCCTAACCCTAACTCTAACCCTATCCCTAACCCTAACCCTAACTCGACACCCTAACCCTATACAGACACCCTAACCCTAATGCGAGACCTAACATTAAAAATAACATGGCACCAGACACCCTAACCCTAACCCGAACCCGAACCCTAACTCTACCCGTAACCCTAACACTAACCCTAACCCTATCTCTATCCGTAACACTAATCCTAACCATAACCCTAAACCTAACACGACACCTCAACCCTAATGCGACACCCTAACCCTGAAACTAACCCTAACCCGAAACCCTAACCCTAACCCTGAGCCTTACCTGACAACCTAAACTGAAACCCTATCCCTAAACTTAACCCTAACCCTAACCCTAACCCAAACACCAGACACCCTAACCAGACACCCAAACCCTAACCCTAACCCTAAACCTAATCATAAACCTAATCGTAACCCTAATCCTAGCCCTAACCATCACTTGACACCCTAACACTCACGAGACACTCTAACCCTAACCCGACACCCTAAACCTAACCCTAACCCTAATCCAACACCCTAACCCTAACCCGAAAACCTAACCAACACCCGACACCCTAACCCTAACCCGACACACTAACCCTAACCCTAACCCGACACCAGACACCCTAAGCCTAACCCTAACATGACACCCAAACACTAAACCTTACGCTAAACCTATCCCTAACCCTAACTTGACACTCTAACCCTAAACCAAAACCTATCGCTATCACTAACCCTAACCCTAACTCGACACCATAACCCTAAACAGACACCCTAAACCTAACTCTACCCCTAATGCAACAACCTAACCCTAAACCTAACCCTCAAACTAAGCCTTACACGAAACCCTAAGCCTAACCCGACACCCGAACCCAACAACCTAACCCAACACCCTAACCCTACTCCTAACCCTAAACCTAACACGAAGCCCTAACCCTAACCCTATCTCGACACCCTAACCTTAACCCAACAATCTCACCCTAACCCTAACCTGACACACTAACCCTAACTCTACCCCGACACCATACACACTAACCCTAACCCTAACAAGACACCCAAACCCTAACCCTAACCATAACCATAACCATAACACGACACCCTAACTTTAAACCTAACCCGACACCCTAAGCCTAACCCTAACCCTAACACGACACCCTAACCCTAACTCAAGCCCTAACCTGACACCACAACCCGACACCCTAACATGAACCCTGACCCTTACCAGACATTGTAACATGACATCCTAACTCTAAACCTATCCGTAACCCTAACCCTATCCATAACCCTAAACCGATCCCTATTCGTAACCCTAACCCTATCCCTAACACTAACAGTAACCCTAACCCTAACCCGAACCCTATCCCTATTTGTAACCCTAACCCTAAACTTAACCCTAACTCTAACACTAAGCCTAACACTAACTGGACACCCTAACACTAACCCTGATCCTAATCCGACACCCTAAGCCTAACCGTAACCCGACACCCTAATCTGACACCCTAACACCAATCCGAGACACTAACCTGACACCCTAACCCTAATCCAAGCCCTAACCCGCCACCCTAACCCTAACCAGAACCCTAACCCTAACCCTAATCTAACACTAACTGAACACTCTAACCCTAACCCCAACCCCTACACGACACGAGACACTCTAACCCTAACATGAGACCCAAACCCTAACCCTATCCCTATTTGTAACCCTAACCCTAAACTTAACCCTAACCCTGACCCTAAACCTAACACTAACCGGACACCCTAACCCTAAAACTGACCCTAATCCCACACCCTAATCTGACCCCCCAACGCTAACCCAACACCCTACCCCGACACCCTAAGCCTAACGGTAACCCGACACCCTAACACAAATCTGACACCCTAACCCGTCACCTTAATGAAAATCCAAGCCCTAACCCGCCACCCTAACCCTAACCCGAACCCTAACCCTAACCTAACAATAATCGGACACCCTAATCCTAACCCTAACCCCAACACGACACGAGACACCCGAGCCCTTACACGACACCCAAACCCTAACCCTATACATAACCTTATCCCTAACCCTAAACCTAACCCTATCCCTAACCCTAACCCTAACCCTCTCCCTATACCTAACACTAACCATAACACTACACCATAACCCTAACCCTAACCCGACACCAGACACCCCAATCCTAACCCTAACCCGACACCCAAACCCTAACCCAAACCCTAACACTTACCCTAACCCTAACCCGACACCAGACACCCTAACCCTAACCCGACACCCAAACCCTAACCTTAACCCTAACCCTATCCCTATCCCTAACCCTAAACCTAACTTGACACCCTAACCCGATACCCACACCCTAACCCTAACGCGACACCTAACCCTAACCCTAACATGACACCAGATACCCTAACCCGACACACAAATCCTAACCTTAACCCTCTCCCTAAGCCTTACATGACACCCTAACTTGACAACCTAACCCGAAACCCTAACCCTAACCAAAGCCCAAACACGCTACCCTATCCCTAACTCAAAACCTATCCCTAACACTAACCCGAAACCAGACACCCTAACCTTAACCCGACACCCAAACCCGACAAACTGACCCGACACCCTATCCCTAACCCAAGCCCTAAACCGACACCCTAACGCTAACACGAACCCTAACACTAACCCTAACATGACACACTAACCCTAACCCTATCCCGACACCAGACACCATAACCCTAACCCTAACCCTATCCCTATTTGTAACCCTAACCCTATCCCTAACCCTAAACCTAACCTGACACCAGACACCCTATCCCTAACCCTAACCTGACAACCAAACCCTAACCCGAACCCTAAGCCTAACTCGACACCCTATCCCTAAACCGACACACTTATCCAAATCCTAACGCTAACGCGACACCCTAATCCTAACCCTAACCCTAACAAGACACCAGACACTCTAATGCTAAACTTAACCCGACAGCCAACCCTAACCCTAACCCTCACCTTAAGCCTTACACGACACCCTAACCCTAACCATATCCCTAACCTTAACCCTAACCCGACACCAGACACTCTATCCCTAACCCTAACCTGACACCCAAACCCTAACCCTAACCCTAACACGACACCAGACACCCTAACATTAACCCTAACCCGACACAGAAACCCGAAACCCTAACCCTCACCCTGAGCCTTACATGACACACTAACGCTAATCTGACATGTTAACCTGACACCCTAACCCGACAACATAACCGACACCTCAACACTAACCCTAACCCTTACCTAACAACCTAACCCTAACCCGACACGCTAACCGGACATCCTAAACCTAACCGAAGCTGTAACCCTCACCATAACCATAACCATAACCATAACCATAACCATAACCATAACCCTGACACTAACCAGACACCCTAACCCTAACACTGACCACAACCTGACACCCTAATCTGACACCCTAAGCCTAACCCGACACCCTAAGCCTAACCCTAAAACAACACCCTAACCGTAACCCGACACCATAACACGACATGCTAATTCAAAACCCTAACCCGACTCCCTAACCCTAAACCTAACATGAAACCCGAACCCTAACCCTAACGTGACACCCTAAACCTAAACCTAACCCTAACACGGCACCCTAACGCTAACCCAAGCCCTATCCCGACACCTTAACCCGACAGCCTAAACCTAACCCTGACCCTTACCTGACACCCTGACCTGACCCTAACCCAACCGTAACCCAAACCCTAGACGTAACCGTAACTTGACACCCTAACACTCATGCGACACCCTACCCCTAACCCGACACCATAACCTGACACCCTAAACCTAACCCTAACCCGACACCAGTCAACCTAACCCTAATCCTTACTCGACACCAAAATCCTAACCCAGCCCTCACCCTAAGCCTTACCTGTCACCCTAACCTTAACACGACACGCTATCCCGACACCCTAATCCGAATCCATAAGGCTGACACAAGCCCTATCCCACCACCCTAACCCTAACCCTAACTGTAACGCTAACCCTAGCACTAAAACCAACCCTAACCTTATCCCTAAACCTAACTCTAAACCTAACCCTAACCTAACCGTATCTCTTACCCTAACCCTATCCCGAACCCTAACCCTAACCCTAACTCTAACCCTATCCCTAACCCTAACCCTAAGTCGACACCCTAACCCCATACCGACACCCTAACCCTAACGCGAGACCTAACATTAACAATAACATGGCACCAGACACCCTAACCCTAACCCAAACACGAACCCTAACTCTACCCGTAACCCTAACACTAACCCTAACCCTATCTCTATCCGTAACACTAATCCTAACCATAACCCTAAACCTAACACGACACCCCAACCCTAATGCGACGCCCTAACCCTGAAACTAACCCTAACCCAAAACCCTAACCCTATCCCTGAGCCTTACATGACAACCTAAACTGAAACACTATCCCTAAACTTAACCCTAACCCTAACCCTAACCCAAACACCAGACACCCTAACCAGACACCCAAACCCTAACCCTAACCCTAAACCTAATCATAAACCTAATCGTAACCCTAACCCTAACCCTAACCGTCACTTGACACCCTAACACTCACGAGACACTCTAACCCTAACCCGACACCCTAAACCTAACCCTAACCCTAATCCAACACCCGACACCCTAACCCGAAAACCTAACCAACACCCGACACCCTAACCCTAACCCGACACACTAACCCTAATCATAACCCGACTCCAGACACCCTAACCCTAACCCTAAAATGACACTCAAACACTAAACCTTACGCTAAACCTATCCCTAACCCTAACTTGACACTCTAACCCTAAACCAAAACCTATCGCTATCACTAACCCTAACCCTTACTCGACACCATAACCCTAAACAGACACCCTAAACCTAACTCTACCCCTGATGCAACAACCTAACCATAAACCTAACCCTCAAACTAAGCCTTACACGAAACCCTAAGCCTAACCCGACACGCTAACCCGACACCCGAACCCAACAACCTAACCCAACACCCTAACCCTAGTCCTAACACTAAACCTAACACGAAACACTAACCCTAACCCTATCTCGACACACTAACCTTAACCCAACACTCTCACCCTAACCCTAACCTGACACACTAACCCTAACTCTAACCCGACACCATACACACTAACCCTAACCCTAACAAGACACCCAAACCCTAACCCTAACCCTAACCATAACAGGACACCCTAACTTTAAACCTAACCCGACACCCTAAGCCTAACACTAACCCTAACACGACACCCTAACCCTAACCCTAACCATATTTCTAACCTTAACCGTAATCCGACACCAGACACTCTATCCCTAACCCTAACCTGACACCCAAACCCTAACCCTAACCCTAACACGACACCAGACACCCTAACAGTAACCCTAACCCGACACAGAAACCCGAAACCCTAACCCTCACCCTGAGCCTTACATGACACACTAACGCTAATCTGATATGTTAACCTGACACCCTAACCCGACAACATAACCGACACCTAAACCCTAACCCTAACCCTTACCTGACACCCTAACCCTAACCCGACATGCTCACCGGACATCCTAAACCTAACCGAAGCTGTAACCCTCACCATAACCATAACCATAACCATAACCCTGACACTAACCAGACACCCTAACCCTAACACTGACCACAACCCAACACCCTAATCTGACACCCTAACCCTAACCCGACACCCTAAGCCTAACGCTAAACCAACACCCTAACCGTAACCCGACACCATAACACGACATGCTAATTCAACACTCTAACCCGACTCCCTAACCCTAAACCTAACACGACACCCTAACCCTAACCCTAACGTGACACCCTAAACCTAACCCTAACCCTAACACGACACCCTAACGCTAACCCAAGCCCTAACCCGACACCTTAACCCGACAGCCTAAACCTAACCCTGACCCTTACCTGACACCCTGACCTGACCCTAACCCAACCGTAACCCAAACCCTAGACGTACCCGTAACTTGACACCCTAACACTCATGCGACACCCTACCCCTAACCCGACACCATAACCTGACACCCTAAACCTAACCCTAACCCGACACCAGTCAACCTAACCCTAATCCTTACTCGACACCCAAATCCTAACCCAGCCCTCACCCTAAGCCTTACCTGTCACCCTAACCTTAACACGACACGCTATCCCGACACCCTAATCCGAATCCATAAGGCTGACACAAGCCCTATCCCACCACCCTAACCCTAACCCTAACTGTAACGCTAACCTAGCACTAAAACCAACCCTAACCTTATCCCTAACCCTAACTCTAAACCTAACCCTAACCTAACCGTATCTCTTACCCTAACCCTATCCCGAACCCTAACCCTAACCCTAACTCTAAACCTATCCCTATACCGACACCCTAACCCTAACGCGAGACCTAACATTAACAATAACATGGCACCAGACACCCTAACCCTAACCCGAACCCGAACCCTAACTCTACCCGTAACCCTAACACTAACCCTAACCCTATCTCTATCCGTAACACTAATGCTAACCATAACCCTAAACCTAACACGACACCCCAACCCTAATGCGACGCCCTAACCCTGAAACTAACCCTAACCCGAAACCCTAACCCTAACCCTGAGCCTTACATGACAAACTAAACTGAAACACTATCCCTAAACTTAACCCTAACCCTAACCCAAACACCAGACACCCTAACCAGACACCCAAACCCTAACCCTAACCCTAAACCTAATCATAAACCTAATCGTAACCCTAACGCTAGCCCTAACCGTCACTTGACACCCTAACACTCACGAGACACTCTAACTCTAACCCGACACCCTAAACCTAACCCTAACCCTAATCCAACACCCTAACCCTAACCCGAAAACCTAACCAACACCCGACACCCTAACCCTAAACCGACACACTAACCCTAACCCTAACCCGACACCAGACACCCTAAGCCTAACCCTAACATGACACCCAAACACTAAACCTTACGCCAAACCTATCCCTAACCCTAACTTGACACTCTAACCCTAAACCAAAACCTATCGCTATCAGTAACCCTAACTCTAACTCTACACAATAACCCTAAACAGACACCCTAAACCTAACTCTACCCCTAATGCAACAAACTAACCCTAAACCTAACCCTCAAACTAAGCCTTACACGAAACCCTAAGCCTAACCCGACACGCTAACCCGACACCCGAACCCAACAACCTAACCCAACACCCTAACCCTAGTACTAACCCTAAACCTAACACGAAACCCTAACCCTAACCCTATCTCGACACCCTAACCTTAACCCAACACTCTCACCCTAACCCTAACCTGACACACTAGCCCTAACTCTACCCCGACACCATACACACTAACCCTAACCCTAACAAGACACCCAAACCCTAACCCTAACCCTAACCATAACCATAACACGACACCCTAACTTTAAACCTAACCCGACACCCTAAGCCTAACCCTAACCCTAAAACGACACCCTAACCCTAACTCAAGCCCTAACCTGACACCAAAACTGGACACACTAACATGAACCTTGACCCTTACCAGACATTGTAACATGACATCCTAACTCTAAACCTATCCGTAACCCTAACCCTATCCATAACCCTAACCCGATCCCTATTCGTAACCCTAACCCTATCCCTAACCCTAACAGTAACCCTAACCCTAACCCGAACCCTATCCCTATTTGTAACCCTAACCCTAAACTTAACCCTAACTCTAACACTAAGCCTAACACTAACTGGACACCCTAACACTAACCCTGATCCTAATCCGACACCCTAAGCCTAACCGTAACCCGACACCCTAATCTGACACCCTAACACCAATCCGAGACACTAACCTGAAACCCTAACCCTAATCCAAGCCCTAACCCGCCACCCTAACCCTAACCAGAACCCTAACCCTAACCCTAATCTAACACTAACTGAACACTCTAACCCTAACCCCAACCCCTACACGACACGAGACACTCTAACCCTAACATGAGACCCAAACCCTAACCCTATCCCTATTTGTAACCATAACCGTAAACTTAACCCTAACCCTGACCCTAAACCTAACACTAACCGGACACACTAACCCTAAAACTGACCCTAATCCGACACCCTAATCTGACACCCTAACGCTAACCCGACACCCTGACACTAAACCTTATGCTAAAACTATCCCTAACCCTAACTTGACACGCTAACCCTAAACCAAAACCTATCGCTATCAGTAACGCTAACCCTAACTCGACACCATAACCTTAACCCTACACTCTCACCCTAACCCTAACCTGACACACTAACCCTAACTCTAACCCAACACCATACACACTAACCCTAACCCTAACAAGACACCCAAACCCTAACCCTAACCCTAACACGACACCATAACACGACACCCTAACTTTCAACCTAACCCGACACCCTAAGCCTAACCCTAACCCTAACACGACACCCTAACCCTAACTCAAGCCCTAACCTGACACCAGAACCCGACACCCTAACCCGAAACCTGACCCTTACCAGACACTGTAACATGACACCCTAACTCTAAACCTATCCGTAACCCTAACCCTATCCATAACCCTAACCCTAACCCTAATCCCTAACCCTAACCCTAACCCTAACCCGATCCCTATTCGTAAACCTAACCCTATCCCTAACCCTAACAGTAATCCTAACCCTAACCCTAACGCTATCCCTATTTGTAACCCTAACTCTAACACTAACCCTAACACTAAACGGACACCCTAACTAACCCTGACCCTAATCTGACACCCTAACCCTAACCCGACACTCTACGCCTAACCGTAACCCGACACCCTAATCTGACACCCTAACACCAGTCCGAGACACTAACCTGACACCCTAACCCTAATCCAAGCCCTAACCCGCCACTCTAACCCTAACCCGAACCCTAACCCTAACCCTAATATAACACTAACTGAACACTCTAACCCTAACCCTAACCCCTACATGACACGAGACAGTATAATCCTAACATGACACCCAAACCCTAACCCTATCCCTATTTGTAACCCTAACCCTAAACTTAACCCTAACCCTAATCCTAACCGTAACACTAACCGGACACCCTAACCCTAACACTGACCCGAATCCGACACCCTAATCTGACACCCTAATGCTAACCCGACATCCTAACCCGACACCCTAAGCCTAACGGTAACCCGACACCCTAACACAAATCTGACACCCTAACCCGTCACCTTAATGAAAATCCAAGCCCTAAACCGCCACCCTAACCCTAACCCGAACCCTAACCCTAACCTTACAATAATCGGACACCCTAATCCTAACCCTAACCCCAACACGACACGAGACACCCGAGCCCTCACACGACACCCAAACCCTAACCCTATACCTAACCTTATCCCTAACCCTAAACCTAACCCTATCCCTAACCCTAACCCTAACCCTCTCCCTATACCTAACACTACCCAAAACACTACACCATAACCCTAACCCTAACCCGACACCAGACACCCCAATCCTAACCCTAACCCGACACCCAAACTCTAACCCAAACCCTAACACTTACCCTAACCGTAACCCGACACCAGACACCCTAACCCTAACCCGACACCCAAACCCTAACCTTAACCCTAGCCCTATCCCTATCCCTAACCCTAAACCTAACTTGACACCCTAACCCTATACCCACACCCTAACCCTAACACGACACCTAACCCTAACACTAACATGACACCAGACACCCTAACCCGACACCCAAATCCTAACCTTAACCCTCTCCCTAAGCCTTACACGACACCCTAACCTGACAACCTAACCTGACACCTAACCCTAACCCAAGCCGAAACATGGTACCCTAAACCTAACTCAAAACCTATCCCTAACCCTAACCCGAAACCAGACACCCTAACCCTAACCCGACACCCAAACCCTAACCCTATCCCTATCCCTAACCCTAAACCTAACTTGACACCCTAACCCTATACCCACACCCTAACCCTAACACGACACCTAACACTAACCCTAACATGACACCAGACACCGTAACCCAACACACAAATCCTAACCTTAACCCTCTCCCTATGGCTTACACGACACCCTAACCTGACTACCTAACCCGACACCCTAACCCTAACCCAAGCCCAAACACGCTACCCTAACCCTAACTCAAAACCTATCCCTAACCCTAACCCGAAACCAGACACCCTAACCCTAACCCGACACCCAAACCTGACAAATTGACTCGACACACTATCCCTAACCCAAGCCCTAAACCGACACCCTAACCCTAACACGAACCCTAACCGAAATCCCAAAACTAACCGTAACCCTATCTCTATCCGTAACACTAACCCTAACCCTTACCCTAACCCTAACGTGACACACTAACCCTAACCCTCTCCAGACACCAGACACCGTAACCCTAACCCTAACCCTATCCCAATTTGTAACACTAACTCTAAACTTAACCATAACCCTAACACTAAACTTAACACTAACCGAACACCCTACCCCTAACCCTGGCCCTAATCCGACACCCTAATCTGACACCCTAACCCTAACCCCAACACGACATGAGACACCCTAACCCTAAAACGACACCTAAATCCGAACCCTATACCTAACCTTAACCCTAACCCTAAACGTAACCCTATCCCTAACCCTAACCCTAACACTAACCCTATCCCTATCCCTATCCCTAACCCTAACCCTAACCCTAACCCTAACATGACACACTAACCCTAACCCTATCCCGACACCAGACACCGTAACCCTAACCCTAACCCTATCCCTATCCCTATTTGTAACCCGAACCCTATCCCTAACCCTAACCCTAACCCTAACCTGACACCAGACACCCTATCCCTAACCTGACAACCAAACCCTAACTCTAACCCTAACCCTAAGCCTAACTCGACACCCTATCCCTAAACCGACACACTTATCCAAATCCTAACGCTAACGCGACACCCTAATCCTAACCCTAACCCTAACAAGACACCAGACACTCTAACGCTAAACTTAACCCGACAGCCAACCCTAACCCTAACCCTCAACCTAAGCCTTACACGACACCCTAACGCTCACCCTAACCATATCCCTAACCTTAACCCTAACCCGACACCAGACACTCTATCCCTAACCCTAACCTGACACTCAAACCCTAACCCTAACCCTAACACGACACCAGACACCCTAACATTAACCCTAACCCGACACAGAAACCCGAAACCCTAACCCTCACCCTGAGACTTACACGACACACTAACGCTAATCTGACATGCTAACCTGACACCCTAAACCGACAACATAACCGACACCTAAACCCTAACCCTAACCCTTACCTGACACCCTAACCCTAACCCAACACGCTAACCGGACATCCTAACCCTAACCCAAGCCGTAACCCTCACCATAACCATAACCATAACAATAACCCTAACACTAACCAGACACCCTAACCCTAACACTGACCCCAACCCGACACCCTAATGTGACACCCTAACCCTAACCCGACACCCTAAGCCTAACCCTAACATGACACCCAAACACTAAACCTTACGCTAAACCTATCCCTAACCCTAACTTGACACTCTAACCCTAAACCTAACCCTAAACCAAAACCTATCGCTATCACTAACCCTAACCCTAACTCGACACCATAACCTTAAACAGACACCCTAAACCTAACTCTACCCCTAATGCAACACCCTAACCCTAAACCTAACCCTCAAACTAAGCCTTACACGAAACCCTAAGCCTAACCCGACACGCTAACCTGACACCCGAACCCAACAACCTAACCCAACACCCTAACCCTTGTCCTAACCCTAAACCTAACACGAAACCCTAACCCTAACCCTATCTCGACACCCTACACTTAACCCAACACTCTCACCCTAACCCTAACCTGACACACTAACCGTAACTCTAACCCAACACCATACACACTAACCCTAACCCTAACAAGACACCCAACCCCTAAACCTAAACCTGACACGACACCCTAACTTTAAACCTAACCCGACACCCGAAGCCTAACCCTAACCCTAACATGACACCCTAACCCTAACTCAAGCCCTAACCTGACACCAGAACCCGACACCCTAACACGAACCCTGACCCTTACCAGACACTGTAACATGACACCCTAACTCTAAACCTATACGTAACCCTAACCCTATCCATAACCCTAACCCTAACCCTAATCCCTAACCCTAACCCTAACCCGATCCCTATTCGTAACCCTAACCCTATCCCTAACCCTAACAGTAACCCTAACCCTAACCCGAACCCTATCCCTATTTGTAACCCTAACCCTAAACTTAACCCTAACTCTAACACTAACACTAACACTAACCGGACACCCTAACACTAACCCTGACACTAATCCGAAACCCTAATCTGACACCCTAACCCTAACCCGACACCCTAACCCTAACCGTAACCCGACACCCGAATCTGACACCCTATCACCAATCCAAGACACTAACCTGACACCCTAACCCTAATCCAAGCCCTAACCTGCCACCCTAACCCTAACCCGAACCCTAACCCTAACCCTAATCTAACACTAACTGAACACTCTAACCCTAACCCTAACCCCTACCCGACACGAGGCACTCTAACCCTAACATGAGACCCAAACCCTAACCCTATCCTTATTTGTAACCCTAACCGTAAACTTAACCCTAACCTTAATCCTAACCCTAACAATAAGCGGACACCCTATCCCTAACTCTGACCCTAATCCGACACCCTAATCTGACACCCTAACGCTAACCCGACACCCTAAGCCTAACGGTAACCCAACACCCTAACCCAAATCTGACACACTTACCCGTCACCTTAATGAAAATCCAAGCCCTAACCCGCCACCCTAACCCTAACCCGAACCGTAACCCTAACCTAACAATAATCGGACACCCTAATCCTAACCCTAACACCAACACGACACGAGACACCCGAGCCCTCACATGACACCCAAACCCTAACCCTATACCTAACCTTATCCCTAACCCTAAACCTAACCCTATCCCTAACCCTAACCCTAACCCGCTCCCTATACCTAACCCTAACCATAACCGTAACCCTAACCCGACACCAGACACACCAATCCTAACCCTAACCCGACACCCAAACCCTAACACAAACTCTAACACTTACCCTAACCCTAACCCGACACCAGACACCCTAACCCTAACCCTAACCCTAAACCGATCCCTATTTGTAACCCTAACCCTAACCCTATCCCTATCCCTAACCCTATCCCGACACCAGACACCATTACCCTAACCCTAACCCTAACCCTATCCCTATTTATAACCCTAACTCTAACCCTATCCCTAACCCTAACCCTAACCTGACACCAGACACCCTATCCCTAACCCTAACCTGACAACCAAACCCTAACCCGAACCCTAACCATAAGCATAACTCGACACCCTATCCCTAAACCGACACACTTATCCAAATCCTAACGCTAACGCGACACCCTAATCCTAACCCTAACCCTAAAAAGACACCAGACACTCTAATGCTAAACTTAACCCGACAGCCAACCCTAACCCTAACCCTCACTCTAAGCCTTACACGACACCCTAACCCTAACCCTAACCATATCCCTAACCTTAACCCTAACCCGACACCAGACACTCTATCCCTAACCCGAACCTGACACCCAAACCCTAACACTAACCCTAACCCTAACACGACACCAGACACCCTAACATTAACCCTAACCTGACACAGAAACCCGAAACCCTAATCCTCACCCTGAGCCCTACACGACACACTAACGCTAATCTGACATGCTAACCTGACGCCCTAACCTGACAACATAACCGACACCTGACACGCTAACCCTAACCCGACACGCTAACCGGACATCCTAACCCTAACCCAAGCTGTAACCCTCACCATAACCATAACCAAAACCATAACCCTAACACTAACCAGACACCCTAACCGTAAAACTGACCCCAGCCAGACACCCTAATCTGACACCCTAACCCTAACCCGACACCCTAGGCCTAACCCTAACCCAACACCCTAACCGTAACCCGACACCATAACACGACATGCTAACTCAACACCCTAACCCGACACCCTAACCTGACACCCTAAACCTAACACGACACCCTAAACCTAACCCTAACCCTAACATGACAACCTAACCCTAACCCAAACCCTAACCTGACACCCTATCCCTAACCGTAACCCTAACCCTAAAACGACATCCTAACACTAAACCGAAACCAGACACCCTAACCTTAACCCTAACCCTAACTCTAACTCTAACCCGATACCCTAACCTTAACCCTAACCCTAACCATAAGCCTAACCCAAACCCTATCCCTAACGTGATACCCTAACCCTAACACGACACCCTAACGCTAACCCAAGCCCTAACCCGACACCTTTAACCGACAGCCTAAACCTAACCCTGACCCTTACCTGACACCCTGACCTGACACCCAAACCCTAACCTTAACCCTAACCCTAACCCAATCGTAACCCAAAACCTAGCCGTAACCGTAACTTGACACCCTAACACTCATGCGACACCCTACCCCTAACCCGACACCATAACCTGACACCCTAAACCTAACCCTAACCCGACAACAGTCAACCTAACCCTAATCCTAACTCGACGCCCAAATCCTAAACCAGCCCGTACCCTAAGCCTTACCTGTCACCCTAACCTTAACACGACACGCTATCCCGACACCCTAACCCGAATCCCTAAGGCTGACAAATGCCCTATCCCACCACGCTAACCCTAACCCTACCTGTAACACTAACCCTAGCACTAAAACCAACCCTAACCTTATCCCTAACACTAACCCTTCCCTAACCCTAACCCTTAGCCTAAACCTAAACCTAACCTAACCATAACCCTTACCCTAACCCTATCCCGAACCCTATCCCTAACCCTAACCCTAACTCGACACCCTAACCCTATACCGACACCCTAACCCTAACGCGAGACCTAACATTAACAATAACATGGCACCAGACACCCTAACCCTAACCCGAACCCTAACCTTAACTCTAACCATAACCCTAACCCTATCTCTATCCGTAACACTAACCCTAACCGTCACCCTAAACCTAACATGACACCGTAACCCTAATGCGACACCCTAACCCTGAAACTAACCCTAACCTGAAACCCTAACCCTAACCCTGAGCCTTACATGACATCCTAAACTGAAACACTATGCCTAAACTTAACCCTAACCCTAACCCTAACCGAAACACCAGACACCCTAACCAGACACCCTAACCCTAACCCTACCCCTAAACCTAATCATAAACCTAATCATAACCCTAACCCTAGCCCTAACCATCCCTTGACACCCTAACACTCACGAGACACTCTAACCCTAACCCGACACCCTAAACCTAACCCTAACCCTAATCCAACGCCCTAACCTTATCCCGAAAACCTACCCAACACCCGACACCCTAACCCTAACCCGACACACTAACCCTAACCCTAACCCGACACCAGACACCCTAACCCTAACCCTAACGTGACACCCAAACACTAAACCTTACGCTAAACCTATCCCTAACCCTAACTTGACACTCTAACACTAAACCAAAACCTATCGCTATCACTAACCCTAACCCTAACTCGACACCATAAACCTAAACAGACACCCTAAACCTAACTCTACCCCTAATGCAACAACCTAACCCTAAACCTAACCCTCAAAGTAAGCCTTACACGAAACCCTAAGCCTAACCCGACACGCTAACCCGACACCCGAACCCAAAAACCTAACCCAACACCCTAACCCTAGTCCTAACCCTAAACCTAACATGAAACCCTAACCCTAACCCTATCTCGACACCCCAACCTTAACCCAACACTCTCAGCCTAACCCTAACCTGACACACTAACGCTAACTCTAACCCAACACCATAAACAGTAACACTAACCCTAAAAAGAAACCCAAAACCTAACCCTAACCCTAGGCCTAACACGACACCCTAACTTTAAACCTAACCCGACACCCGAAGTCTAACCCTAACCCTAACACGACACCCTAGCCCTAACTCAAGCCCTAACCTGACACCAGAACCCGACACCCTAACACGAACCCTGACCCTTACCAGACACTGTAACATGACACCCTAACTCTAAACCTATCCGTAACCCTAACCCTAATCCCTAACCCTAACCCTAACCCGATCCCTATTCGTAACCCTAACCCTATCCCTAACCCTAACAGTAAACCTAACCCTAACCCTAATCCTATCCCTATGTGTAACCCTAACCCTAAACTTAACCCTAACTCTAACACTAACCCTAACACTAACCGGACACCCTAACACTAACCCTGACCCTAATCCGACACCCTAATCTGACACCCTAACCCTAACCCGACACCCTAAGCCTAACCGTAACCCGACACCCTAATCTGACATCCTAACACCAATCCGAGACACTAACCTGATACCCTAACCCTAATCCAAGCCCTAACCCGCCACCCTAACCCTAACCCGAACCCTAACCCTAACCTAACAATAATCGGACACCCTAATCCTAACCCTAACCCCAACACGACACGAGACACCCGAGCCCTTACACGACACCCAAACCCTAACCCTATACCTAACCTTATCCCTAACCCTATCCCTAACCCTAACCCTAACCCTGTCCCTATACCTAACCCTAACCATAACACTACACCATAACCCTAACCCTAACCCGACACCAGACACACCAATCCTAACCCTAACCCGACACCCAAACCCTAACACAAACTCTAACACTTACCCTAACCCTAACCTGACACCAGACACCCTAAACCTAACCCGACACCCAAACCCTAACCTTAACCCTAACCCTATCCCTAACCCTAAACCTAACTTGACACCCTAACCCTATACCCACACCCTAGCCCTAACACGACACCTAACACTAACCCTAACATGACACCAGACACCCTAGCCCGACACACAAATCCTAACCTTAACCCTCTCCCTAAGCCTTACACGACACCCTAACCTGATAACCTAACCTGGCACCCTAACACCAACCCAAGCCCAAACACGCTACCCTAACCCTAACTCAAAACCTATCCCTAACACTAACCCGACACCAGACACACTAACCCTAACGCGACACCCAAACCCGACAAACTGACCCGACACCCTATCCCTAACCCAAGCCCTAAACCGACACCCTAACCCTAACACGAACCCTAACACGAACCCTAACCGAAACCCCAAAACTAACCGTAATCCTATCTCTATCCGTAACACTAACCCTAACCCTAACCCTAACGTGACACACTAACCCTAACCCTATCCAGACACCAGACACCGTAACCCTAACCCTAACCCTAACCCTATCCCAATTTGTAACACTAACCCTAAACTTAACCCTAACCCTAACACTAACCTTAACACTAAGCCGGACACCCTACCCCTAACCCTGACCCTAATCCAACACCCTAATCTGACACCCTAACCCTAACCCAAACACGACATGAGACACCCTAACCCTAAAACGACACCTAAACCCTAACCCTATACCTAACCTTAACCCTAACCCTAAACCTAACCCTATCCCTAACCCTAACCCTAACCCTAACCCTAAGCCTAACACCATAACCTGACACCCTAAACCTAACCCTAACCCGACACCAGTCAACCTAACCCTAATCCTTACTCGACACCCAAATCCTAACCCAGCCCTCACCCTAAGCCTTACCTGTCACCCTAACCTTAACACGACACGCTATCCCGACACCCTAACCCGAATCCATAAGGCTGACACAAGCCCTATCCCACCACCCTAACCCTAACACTAACTGTAACACTAACCCTAGCCCTAAAACCAACCTTAACCTTATCCCTAACACTAACCCTTCCCTAACCCTAACCCTTACTCTAAACCTAACCCTAACCTAACCGTAACTCTTACCCTAACCCTATCCCGAACCCTAACCCTAACCCTAACCCTACCTCGACACCCTAACCCTATACCGACACCCTAACCCTAACGCGAGACCTAACATTAACAATAACATGGCACCAGTCACCCTAACCCAAACCCGAACCCAACCCTAACTCTAACCGTAACCCTAACCCTATCTCTATCCGTAACACTAACCCTAACCGTAACCCTAAACCTAACACGACACCCTAACCCTAATGCGACACCCTAACCCTGAAACTAACCCTAACCTGAAACCCTAACCCTAACCCTGTCCCTTACATGACATCCTAAACTGAAACACTATCCCTAAACTTAACACTAACCCCAACCCTAACCCAAACACCAGACACCCTAACCAGACACCCAAACCCTAACCCTAACCCTAAACCTAATCATAAACCTAATCATAACCCTAACCCTAGCCCTAACCGTCCCTTGACACCCTAACACTCACGAGACACTCTAATCCTAACCCGACACCCTAAACCTAACCCTAACCCTAATCCAACACCCTAACTCTAACCCGAAAACCTAACCAACACCCGACACCCTAACCCTAACCCGACACCCTAACCCTAACCCTAATATGACACCCAAACACTAAACCTTACACTAAACCTATCCCTAATCCTAACTTGACACTCTAACCCTAAACCAAAACCTATCGCTATCACTAACCCTAACCCTAACTCGACACCATAACCTTAAACAGACACCCTAAACCTAACTCTACCCCTAATGCAACAACCTAACCCTAAACCTAACCCTCAAACTAAGCCTTACACGAAACCCTAAGCCTAACTCGACACGCTAACCCGACACCCAAACCCAACAACCTAACCCAACACCCTAACCCTAGTCCTAACCCTAAACCTAACACGAAACCCTAACCCTAACCCTATCTCGACACCCTATCCTTAACCCAACACTCTCACCCTAACCCTAACCTGACACACTAACCCTAACTCTAACCCGACACCATACACACTAACCCTAACACTAACAAGACACCCAAATCCGAACCCTAACCCCAACCCTAACCCTAACACGACACCATAACTTTAAACCTAACCCGACACCCTAAGCCTAACCCTAACCCTAACACGACACCCTAACCCTAACTCATGCCCTAACGTGACACCAGAACCCGACACCCTAACACGAACCCTGACCCTTACCAGACATTGTAACATGACACCCTAACTCTAAACCTATCCGTAACCCTAACCCTATCCATAACCCTAACCCGATCCCTATTCGTAACCCTAACCCTATCCCTAACCCTAACAGTAACCCTAACCCTAACCCGAACCCTATCCCTATTTGTAACCCTAACCCTAAACTTAACCCTAACTCTAACACTAAGCCTAACACTAACTGGACACCCTAACACTAACCCTGATCCTAATCCGACACCCTAAGCCTAACCGTAACCCGACACCCTAATCTGACACCCTAACACCAATCCGAGACACTAACCTGACACCCTAACCCTAATCCAAGCCCTAACCCGCCACCCTAACCCTAACCAGAACCCTAACCCTAACCCTAATCTAACACTAACTAAACACTCTAACCCTAACCCCCACCCCTACACGACACGAGACACTCTAACCCTAACATGAGACCCAAACCCTAACCCTATCCCTATTTGTAACCCTAACCGTAAACTTAACCCTAACCCTGACCCTAAACCTAACACTAACCGGACACCCTAACCCTAAAACTGACCCTAATCCGACACCCTAATCTGACACCCTAATGCTAACCCAACACCCTAACCCGACACCCTAAGCCTAACGGTAACTCGACACCCTAACACAAATCTGACACCCTAACCCGTCACCTTAATGAAAATCCAAGCCCTAAACCGCCACCCTAACCCTAACCCGAACCCTAACCCTAACCTAACAATAATCGGACACCCTAATCCTAATCCTAACCCCAACATGACACGAGACACACGAGCCCTTACACGACACCGAAACCCTAACCCTATACATAACATTATCCCTAACCCTAAACCTAACCCTATCCCGAACCCTAACCCTAACCCTCTCCCTATACCTAACACTAACCATAACACTACACCATAACCCTAACCCTAACCCGACACCAGACACCCCAATCCTAACCCTAACCCGACACCCAAACCCTAACCCAAACCCTAACACTTACCCTAACCCTAACCCGACACCAGAAACCCTAACCCTAACCCGACACCCAAACCCGACAAACTGACCCGACACCCTATACCTAACCCAAGCCCTAAACCGACACCCTAACCCTAACACGAACCCTAACACTATCCCTAACATGACACACTAACCCTAACCCTATCCCGACACCAGACACCATAACCCTAACCCTAACCCTATCCCTATTTGTAACCCTAACCCTATCCCTAACCCTAACCCTAACCTGACACCAGACACCCTATCCCTAACCCTAACCTGACAACCAAACCCTAACCCTAACCCTAAGCCTAACTCAACACCCTAACCCTAAACCGACACACTTATCCAAATCCTAACGCTAACGCGACACCCTAATCCTAACCCTAACCCTAACAAGACACCAGACACTCTAATGCTAAACTTAACCCGACGGCCAACCCTAACCCTAACCCTCACCTTAAGCCTTACACGACACCCTAACCCTAACCCTAACCATATCCCTAACCTTAACCCTAACCCGACACCAGACACTCTATCCCTAACCCTAACCTGACACCCAAACCCTAACCCTAACCCTAACACGACACCAGACACCCTAACATTAACCCTAACCCGACACAGAAACCCGAAACCCTAACCCTCACCCTGAGCCTTACATGACACACTAACCCTAATCTGACATGTTAACCTGACACCCTAACCCGACAACATAACCGACACCTAAACCCTAACCCTAACCCTTACCTAACACCCTAACCCTAACCCGACACGCTAACCGGATATCCTAAACCTAACCGAAGCTGTAACCCTCACCATAACCATAACCATAACCATAACCATAACCATAACCATAACCATAACCCTGACACTAACCAGACACCCTAACCCTAACACTGACCACAACCCGACACCCTCATCTGACACCCTAACCCTAACCCGACACCCTAAGCCTAACCCTAAACCAACACCCTAACCGTAACCCGACACCATAACACGACATGCTAATTCAACACCCTAACCCGACTCCCTAACCCTAAACCTAACACGACACCCTAACCCTAACCCTAACGTGACACCCTAAACCTAACCCTAACCCTAACACGACACCCTAATGCTAACCCAAGCCCTAACCCGACACCTTAACCCGACAGCCTAAACCTAACCCTGACCCTTACCTGACACCCTGACCTGACCCTAACCCAACCGTAACCCAAACCCTAGACGTAACCGTAACTTGACACCCTAACACTCATGCGACACCCTACCCCTAACCCGACACCATAACCTGACACCCTAAACCTAAACCTAACCCGACACCAGTCAACCTAACCCTAATCCTTACTCGACACCCAAATCCTAACCCAGCCCTCACCCTAAGCCTTACCTGTCACCCTAACCTTAACACGACATGCTATCCCGACACCCTAATCCGAATCCATAAGGCTGACACAAGCCCTATCCCACCACCCTAACCCTAACCCTAACTGTAACGCTAACCCTAGCACTAAAACCAACCCTAACCTTATCCCTAACCCTAACTCTAAACCTAACCCTAACCTAACCGTATCTCTTACCCTAACCCTATCCCGAAGCCTAACCCTAACCCTAACTCTAACCCTATCGCTAACCCTAACCCTAACTCGACACCCTAACCCTATACCGACACCCTAACCCTAACGCGAGACTTAACATTAACAATAACATGGCACCAGACACCCTAACCCTAACCCGAACCCGAACCCTACTCTACCCGTAACCCTAACACTAACCCTAACCCTATCTCTATCCGTAATACTAATCCTAACCATAACCCTAAACCTAACACGACACCCCAACCCTAATGCGACACCCTAACCCTGAAACTAACCCTAACCCGAAACCCTAACCCTAACCCTGAGCCTTACATGACATCCTAAACTGAAACACTATCCCTAAACTTAACCCTAACCCTAACCCTAACCCAAACACCAGACACCCTAACCAGACACCCAAACCCTAACCCTAACCCTAAACCTAATCATAAACCTAATCGTAACCCTAACTCTAGCCCTAACCGTCACTTGACACCCTAACACTCACGAGACACTCTAACCCTAACCCGACACCCTAAACCTAACCCTAACCCTAATCCAACACCCTAACCCTAACCCGAAAACCTAACCAACACCCGACACCCTAACCCTAACCCGACACACTAACCCTAACCCTAACCCGACACCAGACACCCTAAGCCTAACCCTAACATGACACTCAAAAACTAAACCTTACGCTAAACCTATCCCTAACCCTAACTTGACACTCTAACCCTAAACCTAACCCTAAACCAAAACCTATCGCTATCACTAACCCTAACCCTAACTCGACACCATAACCTTAAACAGACACCCTAAACCTAACTCTACCCCTAATGCAACACCCTAACCCTAAACCTACCCTCAAACTAAGCCTTACACGAAACCCTAAGCCTAACCCGACACGCTAACCTGACACCCGAACCCAACAACGTAACCCAACACCCTAACCCTAGTCCTAACCCTAAACCTAACACGAAACCCTAACCCTAACCCTATCTCGACACCCTACCCTTAACCCAACACTCTCACCCTAACCCTAACCTGACACACTAACCCTAACTCTAACCCGACACCATAAACACTATCCCTAACCCTAACAAGACACCCAAACCCTAACCCTAACCCTAACCATAACACGACACCCTAACTTTAAACCTAACCGGACACCCTAAGCCTAACCCTAACCCTAACACGACACCCTAACCCTAACTCAAGCCCTAACCTGACACCACAACCCGACACCCTAACATGAACCCTGACCCTTACCAGACATTGTAACATGACATCCTAACTCTAAACCTATCCGTAACCCTAACCCTATCCATAACCCTAACCCGATCCCTATTCGTAACCCTAACCCTATCCCTAACCGTAACAGTAACCCTAACCCTAACCCGAACCCTATCCCTATTTGTAACCCTAACCCTAAACTTAACCCTAACTCTAACACTAACACTAACACTAACCGGACACCCTAACACTAACCCTGACACTAATCCGACACCCTAATCTGACACCCTAACCCTAACCCGACACCCTAATCTGACACCCTAACACCAATCCAAGACACTAACCTGACAACCTAACCCTAATCGAAGCCCTAACCTGCCACCCTAACCCTAACCCGAACCCTAACCCTAACCCTAATCTAACACTAACTGAACACTCTAACCCTAACCCTAACCCCTACATGACACGAGGCACTCTAACCCTAACATGAGACCCAAACCCTAACCCTATCCTTATTTGTAACCCTAACCGTAAACTTAACCCTAACCCTAATCCTAACCCTAACAATAACCGGACACCCTATCCCTAACCCTGACCCTAATCCGACACCGTAATCTGACACCCTAACACTAACCCGACACCCTAAGCCTAACGGTAACCCAACACCCTAACCCAAATCTGACACCCTAACCCGTCACCTTAATGAAAATCCAAGCCCTAACCCGCCACCCTAACCGTAACCCGAACCGTAACCCTAACCTAACAATAATCGGACACTCTAATCCTAACCCTAACACCAACACGACACGAGACACCCGAGCCCTCACATGACACCCAAACCCTAACCCTAACCCTAACCTGCTCCCTATACCTTACCCTAACCATAACCCTAACCCTAACCCGACACCAGACACAACAATCCTAACCCTAACCCGACACCCAAACCCTAACACAAACTCTAACACTTACCCTAACCCTAACCCGACACCAGACACCCTAACCCTAACCCAACACCCAAACCCTAACACAAACTCTAACACTTACCCTAACCCTATCCCGACACCAGACAGCATAACCCTAACCCTACCCTAAACCGATTCCTATTTGTAACCCTAACCCTAACCCTATCCCTAACCCTAACCCTATCCCGACACCAGACACCATTACCATAACCCTAACCCTAACCCTATCCCTATTTGTAACCCTAACCCTATCCCTAACCCTAACACTAACCCTAACCTGACACCAGACACCCTATCCCTAACCCTAAGCTGACAACCAAACCCTAACCCTAACCCTAACCCTAAGCATAACTCGACACCCTATCCCTAAACCGACACACTTATCCAAATCCTAACGCTAACGTGACACCATAATCCTAACCCTAACCCTAACAAGACACCAGACACTCTAATGCTAAACTTAACCCGACAGCCAACCCTAACCCTAACCCTCACCCTAAGCCTTACACGACACCCTAACCCTAACCCTAACCATATCCCTAACCTTAACCCTAACCCGACACCAGACACTCTATCCCTAACCCTAACCTGACACCCAAACCCTGACACTAACCCTAACCCTAACACGACACCAGACACCCTAACATTAACCCTAACCCGACACAGAAACCCGAAACCTAACCCTCACCCTGAGCCTTACACGACACACTAACGCTAATCTGACACGCTAACCTGACACCCTAACCTGACAACATAACCGACACCTGACACGCTAACCCTAACCCGACACGCTAACCGGACATCCTAACCCTAACCCAAGCTGTAACCCTCACCATAACCATAACCATAACCCTAACACTAACCAGACACCCTAACCGTAAAACTGACCCCAACCAGACACCCTAATCTGACACCCTAACCCTAACCCGACACCCTAGGCCTAACCCTAACCCAACACCCTAAACGTAACCCGACACCGTAACACGACATGCTAATTCAACACCCTAACCTGACACCCTAAACCTAACATGACACCCTAAACCTAACCCTAACCCTAACATGACAACCTAACCCTAACCCAAACCCTAACCTGACACCCTATCCCTAACCGTAACCCTAACCCTAAAACGACATCCTAACACTAAACCGAAACCAGACACCCTAACCTTAACCCTAACCCTAACTCTAACTCTAACCCGATACCCTAACCTTAACCCTAACCCTAACCATAAGCCTAACGCAAACCCTATCCCTAACGTGATACCCTAACCCTAACACGACACCCTAACGCTAACCCAAGCCCTAACCCGACACCTTTAACCGACAGCCTAAACCTAACCCTGACCCTTACCTGACACCCTGACCTGACACCCAAACCCTAACCTTAACCCTAACCCTAACCCAATCGTAACCCAAAACCTAGCCGTAACCGTAACTTGACACCCTAACACTCATGCGACACCCTACCCCTAACCCGACACCATAACCTGACACCCTAAACCTAACCCTAACCCGACAACAGTCAACCTAACCCTAATCCTAACTCGACGCCCAAATCCTAACCCAGCCCTCACCCTAAGCCTTACCTGTCACCCTAACCTTAACACGACACGCTATCCCGACACCCTAACCCGAATCCCTAAGGCTGACAAATGCCCTATCCCACCACCCTAACCCTAACCCTAACTGTAACACTAACCCTAGCACTAAAACCAACCCTAACCTTATCCCTAACACTAACCCTTCCCTAACCCTAACCCTTAGCCTAAACCTAAACCTAACCTAACCGTAACCCTTACCCTAACCCTATCCTGAACCCTATCCCTAGCCCTAACCCTAACTCGACACCCTAACCCTATACCGACACCCTAACCCTAACGCGAGACCTAACATTAACAATAACATGGCACCAGACACCCTAACCCTAACCCGAACCCTAACCTTAACTCTAACCATAACCCTAACCCTATCTCCATCCGTAACACTAACCCTAACAGTCACCCTAAACCTAACATGACACCGTAACCCTAATGCGACACCCTAACCCTAAAACTAACCCTAACCCGAAACCCTAACCCTAACCCTGAGCCTTACATGACATCCTAAACTGAAACACTATCCCTAAACTTAACCATAACCCTAACCCTAACCCAAACACCAGACACCATAACCAGACACCCAAACCCTAACCCTACCCCTAAACCTAATCATAAACCTAATCATAACCCTAACCCTAGCCCTAACCATCCCTTGACACCCTAACACTCACGAGACACTCTAACCCTAACCCGACACCCTAAACCTAACCCTAACCCTAATCCAACGCCCTAACCCTATCCTGAAAACCTAACCTACACCCGACACCCTAACCCTAACCCGACACACTAACCCTAACCCTAACCCGACACCAGACACCCTAACCCTAACCCTAACGTGACACCCAAACACTAAACCTTACGCTAAACCTATCCCTAACCCTAACTTGACACTCTAACCCTAAACCAAAACCTATCGCTATCACTAACCCTAACCCTAACTCGACACCATAAACCTAAACAGACACCCTAAACCTAACTCTACCCCTAATGCAACAACCTAACCCTAAACCTAACCCTCAAACTAAGCCTTACATGAAACCCTAAGCCTAGCCCGACACGCTAACCCGACACCCGAACCCAACAACCTAACCCAACACCCTAACCCTAGTCCTAACCCTAAACCTAACATGAAACCCTAACCCTAACCCTATCTCGACACCCCAACCTTAACCCAACACTCTCACCCTAACCCTAACCTGACACACTAACGCTAACTCTAACCCGACACCATACACACTAACACTAACCCTAAAAAGAAACCCAAAACCTAACCCTAACCCTAGCCCTAACCCGACACCCTAACTTTAAACCTAATCCGACACCCGAAGTCTAACCCTAACCCTAACACGACACCCTAACCCTAACTCAAGCCCTAACCTGACACCAGAACCCGACACCCTAACACGAACCCTGACCCTTACCAGACACTGTAACATGACACCCTAACTCTAAACCTATCCGTAACCCTAACCCTAATCCCTAACCCTAACCCTAACCCGATCCCTATTCGTAACCCTAACCCTATCCTAACCCTAACAGTAAACCTAACCCTAACCCTAACCCTATCCCTATTTGTAACCCTAACCCTAAACTTAACCCTAACTCTAACACTAACCCTAACACTAACCGGACACCCTAACACTAACCCTGACCCTAATCCGACACCCTAATCTGACACCCTAACCCTAACCCGACACCCTAAGCCTAACCGTAACCCGACACCCTAATCTGACATCCTAACACCAATCCGAGACACTAACCTGATACCCTAACCCTAATCCAAGCCCTAACCCGCCACCCTAACCCTAACCAGAACCCTAACCCTAACCTAACAATAATCGGACACCCTAATCCTAACCCTAACCCCAACACGACACGAGACACCCGAGCCCTTACACGACACCCAAACCCTAACCCTATACCTAACCTTATCCCTAACCCTAAACCTAACCCTATCCCTAACCCTAACCCTAACCCTGTCCCTATACCTAACCCTAACCATAACACTACACCATAACCCTAACCCTAACCCGACACCAGACACACCAATCCTAACCCTAACCCAACACCCAAACCCTAACACAAACTCTAACACTTACCCTAACCCTAACCCGACACCAGACACCCTAACCCTAACCCGACACCCAAACCCTAACCTTAACCCTAACCCTATCCCTACCCCTAAACCTAACTTGACACCCTAACCCTATACCCACACCCTAACCCTAAGACGACACCTAACACTAAACCTAACATGACACCAGACACCCTAACCCGAAACCCAAATCCTAACCTTAACCCTCTCCCTAAGCCTTACACGACACCCTAACCTGACAACCTAACCCGGCACCCTAACACCAACCCAAGCCCAAACACGCTACCCTAACCCTAACTCAAAACCTATCCCTAACCCTAACCCGACACCAGACACACTAACCCTAACCCGACACCCAAACCCGACAAACTGACCCGACACCCTATCCCTAACCCAAGCCCTAAACCGACACCCTAACCCTAACACGAACCCTAACCGAAACCCCAAAACTAACTGTAATCCTATATCTATCCGTAACACTAACCCTAACCGTAACCCGAACCCTAACGTGACACACTAACCCTAACCCTATCCAGACACCAGACACCGTAACCCTAACCCTAACCCTAACCCTATCCCAATTTGTAACACTAACCCTAAACTTAACCCTAACCCTAACACTAACCTTAACACTAAGCCGGACACCCTACCCCTAACCCTGGCCCTAATCTGACACCCTAATCTGACACCCTAACCCTAACCCGACACCCAAACCCTAACCTTAACCCTAACCCTATCCGTAACCCTAAACCTAACTTGACACCCTAACCCTATACCCACACCCTAACCCTAACACGACACCTAATACTAAACCTAACATGACACCAGACACCCTAACCCGACACCAAAATCCTAACCTTAACCCTCTCCCTAAGTCTTACACGACACCCTATCCTGACAACCTAACCCGGCACCCTAAAACCAACCCAAGCCCAAACACGCTACCCTTACCCTAACTCAAAACCTATCCCTAACCCTAACCCGACACCAGACACACTAACCCTAACCCGACACCCAAACCCGACAAACTGACCCGACACCCTATCCCTAACCCAAGCCCTAAACCGACACCCTAACCCTAACACGAACCCTAACACGAACCCTAACCGAAACCCCAAAAATAACCGTAATCCTATCTCTATCCGTAACACTAACCCTAACCCTAACCCTAACGTGACACACTAACCCTAACCCTATCCAGACACCAGACACCGTAACCCTAACCCTAACCCTAACCCTATCCCAATTTGTAACACTAACCCTAAACTTAACCCTAACCCTAACACTCACCTTAACACTAAGCCGGACACCCTACCCCTAACCCTGACCCTAATCCAACACCCTAATCTGACACCCTAACCCTAACGCCAACATGACATGAGACACCCTAACCCTAAAACGACACCTAAACCCTAACCCTATACCTAACCTTAACCCTAACCCTAAACCTAACCCTATCCCTAACCCTAACCCTAACCCTAAGCCTAACACCATAACCTGACACCCTAAACCTAACCCTAACCCGACACCAGTCAACCTAACCCTAATCCTTACTCGACACCCAAATCCTAACCCAGCCCTCACCCTAAGCCTTACCTGTCACCTTAACCTTAACACGACACGCTATCCCGACACCCTAACCCGAATCCATAAGGCTGACACAAGCCCTATCCCACCACCCTAACCCTAACACTAACTGTAACACTAACCCTAGCCCTAAAACCAACCTTAACCTTATCCCTAACACTAACCCTTCCCTAACACTAACCCTTACTCTAAACCTAACCCTAACCTAACCGTAACCCTTACCCTAACCCTATCCCGAACCCTAAACGTAACCCGAACCCTAACTCGACACCCTAACCCTATACCGACACCCTAACCCTAACGCGAGACCTAACATTAACAATAACATGGCACCAGTCACCCTAACCCTAACCCGAACCCAACCCTAACTCTAACCGTAACCCTAACCCTATCTCTATCCGTAACACTAACCCTAACCGTAACCCTAAACCTAACACGACACCCTAACCCTAATGCGACACCCTAACCCAGAAACTAACCCTAACCTGAAACCCTAACCCTAACCCTGTCCCTTACATGACATCCTAAACTGAAACACTATCCCTAAACTTAACACTAACCCCAACCCTAACCCAAACACCAGACACCCTAACCAGACACCCAAACCCTAACCCTAACCCTAAACCTAATCATAAACCTAATCATAACCCTAACCCTAGCCCTAACCGTCCCTTGACACCCTAACACTCACGAGACACTCTAACCCTAACCCGACACCCTAAACCTAACCCTAACCCTAATCCAACACCCTAACCCTAACCCGAAAACCTAACCAACACCCGACACCCTAACCCTAACCCGACACCCTAACCCTAACCCTAATATGACACCCAAACACTAAACCTTACACTAAACCTATCCCTAACCCTAACTTGACACTCTAACCCTAAACCAAAACCTATCGCTATCACTAACCCTAACCCTAACTCGACTCCATAACCCTAAACAGACACCCTAAACCTAACTCTACCCCTAATGCAACAACCTAACCCTAAACCTAACCCTCAAACTAAGCCTTACACGAAACCCTAAGCCTAACTCGACACGCTAACCAGACACCCGAACCCAACAACCTAACCCAACACCCTAACCCTAGTCCTAACCCTAAACCTAACACGAAACCCTAACCCTAACCCTATCTCGACACCCTAACCTTAACCCAACACTCTCACCCTAACCCTAACCTGACACACTAACCCTAACTCTACCCCGACACCATACACACTAACCCTAACCCTAACAAGACACCCAAACCCTAACCCTAACCCTAACCATAACCATAACACGACACCCTAACTTTAAACCTAACCCGACACCCTAAGCCTAACCCTAACCCTAACACGACACCCTAACCCTAACTCAAGCCCTAACCTGACACCACAACCCGACACCCTAACATGAACCCTGACCCTTACCAGACATTGTAACATGACATCCTAACTCTAAACCTATCCGTAACCCTAACCCTATCCATAACCCTAACCCGATCCCTATTCGTAACCCTAACCCTATCCCTAACCCTAACAGTAACCCTAACCCTAATCCGAACCCTATCCCTATTTGTAACCCTAACCCTAAACTTCACCCTAACTCTAACACTAAGCCTAACACTAACTGGACACCCTAACACTAACCCTGATCCTAATCCGACACCCTAAGCCTAACCGTAACCCGACACCCTAATCTGACACCCTAACACCAATCCGAGACACTAACCTGACACGCTAACCCTAATCCAAGCCCTAACCCGCCACCCTAACCCTAACCAGAACCCTAACCCTAACCCTAATCTAACACTAACTGAACACTCTAACCCTAACCCCAACCCCTACACGACACGAGACACTCTAACCCTAACATGAGACCCAAACCCTAACCCTATCCCTATTTGTAACCCTAACCGTAAACTTAACCCTAAACCTGACCCTAAACCTAACACTAACCGGACACCCTAACCCTAAAACTGACCCTAATCCGACACCCTAATATGACACCCCAACGCTAACCCGACACCCTAACCCGACATCCTAAGCCTAACGGTAACCCGACACCCTAACACAAATCTGACACCCTAACCCGTCACCTTAATGAAAATCCAAGCCCTAACCCGCCACCCTAACCCTAACCCGAACCCTAACCCTAACCTAACAATAATCAGACACCCTAATCCTAACCCTAACCCCAACACGACACGAGACACCCGAGCCCTTACACGACACCCAAACCCTAACCCTATACATAACCTTATCCCTAACCCTAAACCTAACCCTATCCCTAACCCTAACCCTAACCCTCTCCCTATACCTAACAATAACCATAACACTACACCATAACCCTAACCCTAACCCGACACCAGACACCCCAATCCTAACCCTAACCCGACACCCAAACCCTAACCCAAACCCTAACACTTACCCTAACCCTATCCCGACACCAGACACCCTAACCCTAACCCGACACCCAAACCCTAACCTTAACCCTAACCCTATCCCTATCCCTAACCCTAAACCTAACTTGACACCCTAACCCGATACCCACACCCTAACCCTAACACGACACCTAACCCTAACCCTAACATGACACCAGACACCCTAACCCGACACACAAATCCCAACCTTAACCCTCTCCCTAAGCCTTACACGACACCCTAACCTGACAACCTAACCCGAAACGCTAACCCTAACCAAAGCCGAAACACGCTACCCTATCCCTAACTCAAAACCTATGCCTAACCCTAACCCGAAACCAGACACCCTAACCCTAACCCGACACCCAAACCCGACAAACTGACCCGACACCCTATCCCTAACCCAAGCCCTAAACCGACACCCTAACCCTAACACGAACCCTAACACTAACCCTAACATGACACACTAACCCTAACCCTATCCCGACACCAGACACCATAACCCTAACCCTAACCCTATCCCTATTTGTAACCCTAACCCTATCCATAACCCTAACCCTAACCCTAACCTGACACCAGACACCCTATCCCTAACCCTAACCTGACAACCAAACCCTAACCCTAACCCTAAGCCTAACTCGACACCCTATCCCTAAACCAACACACTTATCCAAATCCTAACGCTAACGCGACACCCTAATCCTAACCCTAACCCTAACAAGACACCAGACACTCTAATGCTAAACTTAACCCGACAGCCAACCCTAACCCTAACCCTCACCTTAAGCCTTACACGACACCCTAACCCTAACCCTAACCATATCCCTAACCTTAACCCTAACCCGACACCAGACACTCTATCCCTAACCCTAACCTGACACCCAAACCCTAACCCAAACCCTAACCCTAACCCTAACACGACACCAGACACCCTAACATTAACCCTAACCCGACACAGAAACCCGAAACCCTAACCCTCACCCTGAGCCTTGCATGACACACTAACGCTAATCTGACATGTTAACCTGACACCCTAACTCGACAACATAAACGACACCTAAACCCTAACCCTAACCCTTACCTAACACCCTAACCCTAACCCGACACGCTAACCGGACATCCTAAACCTAACCGAAGCTGTAACCCTCACCATAACCATAACCATAACCCTGACACTAACCAGACACCCTAACCCTAACACTGACCACAACCCGACACCCTCATCTGACACCCTAACCCTAACCCGACACCCTAAGCCTAACCCTAAACCAACACCCTAACCGTAACCCGACACCATAACACGACATGCTAATTCAACACCCTAACCCGACTCCCTAACCCTAAACCTAACACGACACCCTAACCCTAACCCTAACGTGACACCCTAAACCTAACCCTAACCCTAACACGACACCCTAACGCTAACCCAAGCCCTAACCCGACACCTTAACCCGACAGCCTAAACCTAACCCTGACCCTTACCTGACACCCTGACCTGACCCTAACCCAACCGTAACCCAAACCCTAGACGTAACCGTAACTTGACACCCTAACACTCATGCGACACACTACCCCTAACCCGACACCATAACCTGACACCCTAAACCTAACCCTAACCCGACACCAGTCAACCTAACCCTAATCCTTACTCGACACCAAAATCCTAACTCAGCCCTCACCCTAAGCCTTACCTGTCACCCTAACCTTAACACGACACGCTATCCCGACACCCTAATCCGAATCCATAAGGCTGACACAAGCCCTATCCCACCACCCTAACCCTAACCTTAACTGTAACGCTAACCCTAGCACTAAAACCAACCCTAACCTTATCCCTAACCCTAACTCTAAAGCTAACCCTAACCTAACCATATCTCTTACCCTAACCCTATCCCGAACCCTAACCCTAATCCTAACTCTAACCCTATCCCTAACCCTAACCCTAACTCGACACCCTAACCCTATACCGACACCCTAACCCTAACGCGAGACCTAACATTAACAATAACATGGCACCAGACACCCTAACCCTAACCCGAACCCGAACCCTAACTCTACCCGTAACCCTAACACTAACCCTAACCCTATCTCTATCCGTAACACTAATCCTAACCCTAACCCTAACCCCAACCCTAACCCTAACCCTAATGCGACACCCTAACCCTGAAACTAACCCTAACCCGAAACCCTAACCCTAACCCTGAGCCTTACCTGACAACCTAAACTGAAACACTATCCCTAAACTTAACTCTAACGCTAACCCTAACCCAAACACCAGACACCCTAACCAGACACCCAAACCCTAACCCTAACCCTAAACCTAATCATAAACCTAATCGTAACCCTAATCCTAGCCCTAACCGTCACTTGACACCCTAACACTCACGAGACACTCTAACCCTAACCCGACACCCTAAACCTAACCCTAACCCTAATCCAACACCCTAACCCTAACCCGAAAACCTAACCAACACCCGACACCCTAACCCTAACCCGACACACTAACCCTAACCCTAACCCGACACCAGACACCCTAAGCCTAACCCTAACATGACACCCAAACACTAAACCTTACGCTAAACCTATCCCTAACCCTAACTTGACACTCTAATCCTAAACCAAAACCTATCGCTATCACTAACCCTAACCCTAACTCGACACCATAACCCTAAACAGACACCCTAAACCTAACTCTACCCCTAATGCAACAACCTAACCCTAAACCTAACCCTCAAACTAAGCCTTACACGAAACCCTAAGCCTAACCCGACACCCGAACCCAACAACCTAACCCAACACCCTAACCCTAGTCCTAACCCTAAACCTAACACGAAACCCTAACCCTAACCCTATCTCGACACCCTAACGTTAACCCAACACTCTCACCCTAACCCTAACCTGACACACTCACCCTAACTCTACCCCGACACCATACACACTAACCCTAACCCTAACAAGACACCCAAACCCTAACCCTAACCCTAACCATAACCATAACACGACACCCTAACTTTAAACCTAACCCGACACCCTAAGCCTAACCCTAACCCTAACACGACACCCTAACCCTAACTCAAGCCCTAACCAGACACCACAACCCGACACCCTAACATGAACCCTGACCCTTAGCAGACATTGTAACATGACATCCTAACTCTAAACCTATCCGTAACCCTAACCCTATCCATAACCCTAACCCGATCCCTATTCGTAACCCTAACCCTATCCCTAACCCTAACAGTAACCCTAACCCTAATCCGAACCCTATCCCTATTTGTAACCCTAACCCTAAACTTAACCCTAACTCTAACACTAAGCCTAACACTAACTGGACACCCTAACACTAACCCTGATCCTAATCCGACACCCTAAGCCTAACCGTAACCCGACACCCTAATCTGACACCCTAACACCAATCCGAGACACTAACCTGACACCCTAACCCTAATCCAAGCCCTAACCCGCCACCCTAACCCTAACCAGAACCCTAACCCTAACCCTAATCTAACACTAACTGAACACTCTAACCCTAACCCCAACCCCTACACGACACGAGACACTCTAACCCTAACATGAGACCCAAACCCTAACCCTATCCCTATTTGTAACCCTAACCGTAAACTTAACCCTAACCCTGACCCTAAACCTAACACTAACCGGACACCCTAACCCTAAAACTGACCCTAATCCGACACCCTAATCTGACACCCCAACGCTAACCCGACACCCAAACCCGACATCCTAAGCCTAACGGTAACCCGACACCCTAACACAAATCTGACACCCTAACCCGTCACCTTAATGAAAATCCAAGCCCTAACCCGCCACCCTAACCCTAACCCGAACCCTAACCCTAACCTAACAATAATCGGACACCCTAATCCTAACCCTAACCCCAACACGACACGAGACACCCGAGCCCTTACACGACACCCAAACCCTAACCCTATACATAACCTTATCCCTAACCCTAAACCTAACCCTATCCCTAACCCTAACCCTAACCCTCTCCCTATACCTAACACTAACCATAACACTACACCATAACCCTAACCCTAACCCGACACCAGACACCCCAATCCTAACCCTAACCCGACACCCAAACCCTAACCCAAACCCTAACACTTACCCTAACCCTAACCCGACACCAGACACCCTAACCCTAACCCGACACCCAAACCCTAACCTTAACCCTAACCCTATCCCTATCCCTAACCCTAAACCTAACTTGACACCCTAACCCGATACCCACACCCTAACCCTAACACGACACCTAACCCTAACTCTAACATGACACCAGACACCCTAACCCGACACACAAATCCTAACCATAACCCTCTCCCTAAGCCTTACACGACACCCTAACCTGACAACCTAACCCGAAACCCTAACCCTAACCAAAGCCGAAACACGCTACCCTATCCCTAACTCAAAACCTATCCCTAACCCTAACCCGAAACCAGACACCCTAACGCTAACCCGACACCCAAACCCGACAAACTGACCCGACACCCTATCCCTAACCCAAGCCCTAAACCGACACCCTAACCCTAACATGAACCCTAACACTAACCCTAACATGACACACTAAACCTAACCCTATCCCGACACAAGACACCATAACCCTAACCCTAACCCTATCCCTATTTGTAACCCTAACCCTATCCATAACGCTAACCCTAACCCTAACCTGACACCAGACACCCTATCCCTAACCCTAACCTGACAACCAAACCCTAACCCTAACCCTAAGCCTAACTCGACACCCTATCCCTAAACCGACACACTTATCCAAATCCTAACGCTAACGCGACACCCTAATCCTAACCCTAACCCTAACAAGACACCAGACACTCTAATGCTAAACTTAACCCGACAGCCAACCCTAACCCTAACCCTCACCTTAAGCCTTACACGACACCCTAACCCTAACCCTAACCATATCCCTAACCTTAACCCTAACCCGACACCAGACACTCTATCCCTAACCCTAACCTGACACCCAAACCCTAACCCTAACCCTAACACGACACCAGACACCCTAACATTAACCCTAACCCGACACAGAAACCCGAAACCCTAAGCCTCACCCTGAGCCTTACATGACACACTAACGCTAATCTGACATGTTAACCTGACACCCTAAACCGACAACATAACCGACACCTAAACCCTAACCCTAACCCTTACCTAACACCCTAACCCTAACCCGACACGCTAACCGGACATCCTAAACCTAACCGAAGCTGTAACCCTCACCATAACCATAACCATAACCCTGACACTAACCAGACACCCTAACCCTAACACTGACCACAACCCGAAACCCTAATCTGACACCCTAACCCTAACCCGACACCCTAAGCCTAACCCTAAACCAACACCCTAACCGTAACCCGACACCATAACACGACATGCTAATTCAACACCCTAACCCGACTCCCTAACCCTAAACCTAACACGACACCCTAACCCTAACCCTAACGTGACACCCTAAACCTAACCCTAACCCTAACACGACACCCTAACGCTAACCCAAGCCCTAACCCGACACCTTAACCCGACAGCCTAAACCTAACCCTGACCCTTACCTGACACCCTGACCTGACCCTAACCCAACCGTAACCCAAACCCTAGACGTAACCGTAACTTGACACCCTAACACTCATGCGACACCCTACCCCTAACCCGACACCATAACCTGACACCCTAAACCTAAACCTAACCCGACACCAGTCAACCTAACCCTAATCCTTACTCGACACCCAAATCCTAACCCAGCCCTCACCCTAAGCCTTACCTGTCACCCTAACCTTAACACGACACGCTATCCCGACACCCTAATCCGAATCCATAAGGCTGACACAAGCCCTATCCCACCACCCTAACCCTAACCCTAACTGTAACGCTAACCCTAGCACTAAAACCAACCCTAACCTTATCCCTAACCCTAACTCTAAACCTAACCCTAACCTAACCGTATCTCTTACCCTAACCCTATCCCGAACCCTAACCCTAACCCTAACTCTAACCCTATCCCTAACCCTAACCCTAACTCGACACCCTAACCCTATACTGACACCCTAACCCTAACGCGAGACCTAACATTAACAATAACATGGCACCAGACACCCTAACCCTAACCCGAATCCGAACCCTAACACTACCCGTAACCCTAACACCAACCCTAACCCTATCTCTATCCGTAACACTAATCCTAACCATAACCCTAAACCTAACACGACACCCCAACCCTAATGCGACACCCTAACCCTGAAACTAACCCTAACCCGAAACCCTAACCCTAACCCTGAGCCTTACCTGACAACCTAAACTGAAACACTATCCCTAAATTTAACTCTAACCCTAACCCTAACCCAAACACCAGACACCCTAACCAGACACCCAAACCCTAACCCTAACCCTAAACCTAATCATAAACCTAATCGTAACCCTAATCCTAGCCCTAACCGTCACTTGACACCCTAACACTCACGAGACACTCTAACCCTAACCCGACACCCTAAACCTAACCCTAACCCTAATCCAACACCCTAACCCTAACCCGAAAACCTAACCAACACCCGACACCCTAACCCTAACCCGACACACTAACGCTAACCGTAACCCGACACCAGACACCCTAAGCCTAACCCTAACATGACACCCAAACACTAAACCTTACGCTAAACCTATCCCTAACCCTCACTTGACACTCTAACCCTAAACAAAAACCTATCGCTATCACTAACCCTAACCCTAACTCGACACCATAACCCTAAACAGACACCCTAAACCTAACTCTACCCCTAATGCAACAACCTAACCCTAAACCTAACCCTCAAATTAAGCCTTACACTCAACCCTAAGCCTAACCCGACACGCTAACCCGACACCCGAACCCAACAACCTAACCCAACACCCTAACCCTAGTCCTAACCCTAAACCTAACACGAAACCCTAACCCTAACCCTATCTCGACACCCTAACCTTAACCCAACACTCTCACCCTAACCCTAACCTGACACACTAACCCTAACTCTACCTCGACACCATACACACTAACCCTAACCCTAACAAGACACCCAAACCCTAACCCTAACCCTAACCATAACACGACACCCTAACTTTAAACCTAACCCGACACTCTAAGCCTAACTCAAACGCTAAGCTGACACCACAACCCGACACCCTAACATGAACCCTGACCCTTACCAGACATTGTAACATGACATCCTAACTCTAAACTTATCCGTAACCCTAACCCTATCCATAACCCTAACCCGATCCCTATTTGTAAACCTAACCCTATCCCTAACCCTAACAGTAACCCTAACCCTAATCCGAACCTTATCCCTATTTGTAACCCTAACCCTAAACTTAACCCTAACTCTAACACTAAGCCTAACACTAACTGGACACCCTAACACTAACCCTGATCCTAATCTGACACCCTAAGCCTAACCGTAACCCGACACCCTAATCTGACACCCTAACACCAATCCGAGACACTAACCTGACACCCTAACCCTAATCCAAGCCCTAACCCGCCACCCTAACCCTAACCAGAACCCTAACCCTAACCCTAATCTAACACTAACTGAACACTCTAACCCTAACCCCAACCCCTACACGACACGAGACACTCTAACCCTAACATGAGACCCAAACCCTAACCCTATCCCTATTTGTAACCCTAACCGTAAACTTAACCCTAACCCTGACCCTAAACCTAACACTAACCGGACACCCTAACCCTAAAACTGACCCTAATCCTACACCCTAATCTGACACCCTAACGCTAACCCGACACCCTTACCCGACACCCTAAGCCTAACGGTAACCCGACACCCTAACACAAATCTGACACCCTAACCCGTCACCTTAATGAAAATCCAAGCCCTAACCCGCCACCCTAACCCGAACCCTAACCCTAACCTAACAATAATCGGACACCCTAATCCTAACCCTAACCCCAACACGACACGAGACACCCGAGCCCTTACACGACACCCAAACCCTAACCCTATACATAACCTTATCCCTAACCCTAAACCTAACCCTATCCCTAACCCTAACCCTAACCCTCTCCCTATACCTAACACTAACCATAACACTACACCATAACCCTAACCCTAACCCGACACCAGACACCCCAATCCTAACCCTAAGCCGACACCCAAACCCTAACCCAAACCCTAACACTTACCCTAACCCTAATCCGACACCAGACACCCTAACCCTAACACGACACCAAACCCTAACCTTAACCCTAACCCTATCCCTATCCCTAACCCTAAACCTAACTTGACACCCTAACCCGATACCCACACCCTAACCCTAACACGACACCTAACCCTAACCCTAACATGACACCAGACACCCTCATCCGACACACAAATCCTAACCTTAACCCTCTCCCTAAGCCTTACACGACACCCTAACCTGACAACCTAACCCGAAACCCTAACCCTAACCAAAGCCGAAACACGCTACCCTATCCCTAACTCAAAACCTATCCCTAACCCTAACCCGACACCAGACACCCTAACCCTAACCCGACACCCAAACCCGACAAACTGACCCGACACCCTATCCCTAACCCAAGCCCTAAACCGACACCCTAATGCTAACACGAACCCTAACACTAACCCTAACATGACACACTAACCCTAGCCCTATCCCGACACCAGACACCATAACCCTAACCCTAACCCTATCCCTATTTGTAACCCTAACCCTATCCCTAACCCTAACCCTAACCTGACACCAGACACCCTATCCCTAACCCTAACCTGACAACCAAAACCTAACCCTAACCCTAAGCCTAACTCGACACCCTATCCTTAAACAGACACACTTATCCAAATCCTAACGCTAACGCGACACCCTAATCCTAACCCTAACCCTAACAAGACACCAGACACTCTAATGCTAAACTTAACCCGACAGCCAACCCTAACTCTCACCCTCACCTTAAGCCTTACACGACACCCTAAACCTAACCCTAACCCTAACCCTAACCTTAACCCTAACCCGACACCAGACACTCTATCCCTAACCCTAACCTGACACCCAAACCCTAACCCTAACCCTAACACGACACCAGACACCCTAACATTAACCCTAAGCCGACACAGAAACCCGAAACCCTAACACTCACCCTGAGCCTTACATGACACAGTAACGCTAATCTGACATGTTAACCTGACACCCTAACCCGACAACATAACCAACACCTAAACCCTAACCCTAACCCTTACCTAACACCCTAACCCTAACCCGACATGCTCACCGGACATCCTAAACCTAGCCGAAGCTGTAACCCTCACCATAACCATAACCATAACCATAACCATAACCCTGACACTAACCAGACACCCTAACCCTAACACTGACCACAACCCGACACCCTAATCTGACACCCTAACCCTAACCCGACACCCTAAGCCTAACCCTAAACCAACACCCTAACCGTAACCCGACACCATAACACGACATGCTAATTCAACACCCTAACCCGACTCCCTAACCCTAAACCTAACACGACACCCTAACCCTAACCCTAACGTGACACCCTAAACCTAACCCTAACCCTAACACGACACCCTAACGCTAACCCAAGCCCTAACCCGACACCTTAACCCGACAGCCTAAACCTAACCCTGACCCTTACCTGACACCCTGACCTGACCCTAACCCAACCGTAACCCAAACCCTAGACGTAACCGTAACTTGACACCCTAACACTCATGCGACACCCTACCCCTAACCCGACACCATAACCTGACACCCTAAACCTAACCCTAACCCGACACCAGTCAACCTAACCCTAATCCTTACTCGACACCCAAATCCTAACCCAGCCCTCACCCTAAGCCTTACATGTCACCCTAACCTTAACACGACACGCTATCCCGACACCCTAATCCGAATCCATAAGGCTGACACAAGCCCTATCCCACCACCCTAACCCTAACCCTAACTGTAACGCTAACCCTAGCACTAAAACCAACCCTAACCTTATCCCTAACCCTAACTCTAAACCTAACCCTAACCTAACCGTATCTCTTACCCTAACCCTATCCCGAACCCTAACCCTAACCCTAACTCTAACCCTATCCCTAACCCTAACCCTAACCCTAACCCGATCCCTATTCGTAAACCTAACCCTATCCCTAACCCTAACAGTAATCCTAACCCTAACCCTAACTTTATCCCTATTTGGAACCCTAACTAAAACACTAACCCTAACACTAACCGGACACCCTAACTAACCCTGACCCTAATCTGACACCCTAACCGTAACTCGACACCCTAAGCCTAAACGTAACCCAACACCCTAATCTGACACCCTAACACCAGTCCGAGACACTAACCTGACACCCTAACCCTAATCCAAGCCCTAACACGCCACCCTAACCCTAACCCGAACCCTAACCCTAACCCTAATATAACACTAACTGAACACTCTAACCCTAACCCTAACCCCTACATGACAAGAGACAGTATAAGCCTAACATGACACCCAAACCCTAACCCTATCCCTATTTGTAACCCTAACCCTAAACTTAACCCTAACCCTAATCCAAACCATAACACTAACCGGACACCCTAACCCTAACCCTGACCCGAATCCGACACCCTAATCAGACACCCTAACGCTAACCCGACACCCTAACCCGACAACCTAAGCCTAACGGTAACCTGACACCCTAACACAAATCTGACACCCTAACCCGTCACCTTAATGAAAATCCAAGCCCTAACCCGCCACCCTAACCCTAACCCAAACCCTAACCCTAACCTTAGAATAATCGGACACCCTAATCCTAACCCTAACCCCAACACGACACAAGACACCCGAGCCCTCACACGACACCCAAACCCTAACCCTATACCTAACCTTATCCCTAACCCTAAACCTAACCCTATCCCTAACACTAACGCTAACCCTCTCCCTATACCTAACACTAACAAAAACACTACACCATAACCCTAACCCTAACCCGACACCAGACACCCCAATCCTAACCCTAACCCGACACCCAAACTCTAACCCAAACCCTAACACTTACCCTAACCGTAACCCGACACCAGACACCCTAAACCTAACCCGACACCCAAACCCTAACCTTAACCCTAGCCCTATCCCTATCCCTAACCCTAAACCTAACTTGACACCCTAACCCTATACCCACACCCTAACCCTAACACGACACCTAACCCTAACACTAACATGACACCAGACACCCTAACCCGACACCCAAATCCTAACCTTAACCCTCTCCCTAAGCCTTACACGACACCTTAACCTGACAACCTAACCCGACACCTAACCCTAACCCAAGCCGAAACATGCTACCCTAACCCTAACTCAAAACCTATCCCTAACCCTAACCCGACACCAGACACACTAACTCTAACCCGACACCCAAACCCGACAAACTGACCCGACACCCTATCCCTAACCCAAGCCCTGAACCGACACCCTAACCCTAACACAAACCCTAACACGAACCCTAACCGAAACCCCAAAACTAACCGTAATCCTATCTCTATCCGTAACACTAAACCTAACCGTAACCCTAACGTGACACACTAACCCTAACCCTATCCAGACACCAGACACCGTAACCCTAACCCTAACCCTAACCCTATCCCAATTTGTAACACTAACCCTAAACTTAACCCTAACCCTAACACTAACCTTAACACTAACCGGACACCCTACCCCTAACCCTGGCCCTAATCCAACACCCTAATCTGACACCCTAACCCTAACCCCAACATGACATGAGACACCCTAACCCTAAAACGACACCTAAACCCTAACCCTATACCTAACCTTAACCCTAACCCTAAACCTAACCCTATCCCTAACCCTAACCCTAACCCTAACCCTAACCCTAACACCATAACCTGACACCCTAAACCGAACCCTAACCCGACACCAGTCAACCTAACCCTAATCCTTACTTGACACCCAAATCCTAACCCAGCCCTCACCCTAAGCCTTACCTATCACCCTAACCTTAACACGACACGCTATCCCGACACCCTAACCCGAATCCATAAGGCTGACACAAGACCTATCCCACCACCCTAATCCTAACACTAACTGTAACACTAACCCTAGCCCTAAAACCAACCTTAAACTTATCCCTAACACTAACCCTTCCCTAACCCTAACCCTTATTCTAAACCTAACCCTAACCTAACCGTAACCCTTACCCTAACCCTATCCCGAACCCTAACCATAACCCTAACCCTAACTCGACACCCTAACCCTATACTGACACCCTAACCCTAACGCGAGACCTAACATTAACAATAACATGGCACCAGTCACCCTAACCCTAACCCGAACCCAACCCTAACTCTAACCGTAACCCTAACCCTATCTCTATCCGTAACACTAACCCTAACCGTAACCCTAAACCTAACACGACACCCTAACCCTAATGCGACACCCTAACCCTGAAACTAACCCTAACCTGAAACCCTAACCCTAACCCTGTCCCTTACATGACATCCTAAACTGAAACACTATCCCTAAACTTAACACTAACCCCAACCCTAACCCAAACACCAGACCCCCTAACCAGACACCCAAACCCTAACCCTAACCCTAAACCTAATCATAAACCTAATCATAACCCTAACCCTAGGCCTAACCGTCCCTTGACACCCTAACACTCACGAGACACTCTAATCCTAACCCGACACCCTAAACCTAACCCTAACCCTAATGCAACACCCTAAACCTAACCCGAAAACCTAACCAACACCCGACACCCTAACCCTAACCCGACACCCTAACCCTAACCCTAATATGACACCCAAACACTAAACCTTACACTAAACCTATCCCTAACCCTAACTTGACACTCTAACCCTAAACCAAAACCTATCGCTATCACTAACCCTAACCCTAACTCGACACCATAACCCTAAACAGACACCCTAAACCTAACTCTACCCCTAATGCAACAACCTAACCCTAAACCTAACCCTCAAACTAAGCCTTACACGAAACCCTAAGCCTAACTCGACACGCTAACCCGACACCCGAACCCAACAACCTAACCCAACACCCTAACCCTAGTCCTAACCCTAAACCTAACACGAAACCCTAACCCTAACCCTATCTCGACACCCTATCCTTAACCCAACACTCTCACCCTAACCCTAACCTGACACACTAACCCTAACTCTAACCCGACACCATACACACTAACCCTAACCCTAACAAGACACCCAAATCCGAACCCTAACCCCAACCCTAACCCTAACACGACACCCTAACGCTAACCCAAGCCCTAACCCGACACCTTAACCCGACAGCCTAAACCTAACCCTGACCCTTACCTGACACCCTGACCTGACCCTAACCCAACCGTAACCCAACCCTAGACGTAACCATAACTTGACACCCTAACACTCATGCGACACCCTAGCCCTAACCCGACACCATAACCTGACACCCTAAACCTAACCCTAACCCGACACCAGTCAACCTAACCCTAATCCTTACTCGACACCCAAATCCTAACCCAGCCCTCACCCTAAGCCTTACCTGTCCCCCTAACCTTAACACGACACGTTATCCCGACACCCTAATCCGAATCCATAAGGTTGACACAAGCCCTATCCCACCACCCTAACCCTAACCCTAACTGTAACGCTAACCCTAGCACTAAAACCAACCCTAACCTTATCCCTAAACCTAACTCTAAACCTAACCCTAACCTAACCGTATCTCTTACCCTAACCCTATCCCGAACCCTAACCCTAACCCTAACTCTAACCCTATCCCTAACCCTAACCCTAACTCGACACCCTAACCCTATACCGACACCCTAACCGTAACGCGAGACCTAACATTAACAATAACATGGCACCAGACACCCTAAACCTAACCCGACCCCGTACCCTACTCTACCCGTAACCCTAACACTAACCCTAACCCTATCTCTATCCGTAACACTAATCCTAACCATAACCCTAAACCTAACACGACACCCCAACCCTAATGCGACACCCTAACCCTGAAACTAACCCTAACCCGAAACCCTAACCCTAACCCTGAGCCTTACATGACATCCTAAACTGAAACACTATCCCTAAACTTAACCCTAACCCTAACCCTAACCCAAACACCAGACACCCTAACCAGACACCCAAACCCTAACCCTAACCCTAAACCTAATCATAAACCTAATCGTATCCCTAACCCTAGCCCTAACCGTCACTTGACACCCTAACACTCACGAGACACTCTAACCCTAACCCGACACCCTAAACCTAACCCTAACCCTAATCCAACACCCTAACCCTAACCCGAAAACCTAACCAACACCCGACACCCTAACCCTAACCCGACACACTAACCCTAACCCTAACCCGACACCAGACACCCTAAGAATAACCCTAACATGACACCCAAACACTAAACCTTACGCTAAACCTATCCCTAACCCTAACTTGACACTCTAACCCTAAACCTAACCCTAAACCAAAACCTATCGCTATCACTAACCCTAACCCTAACTCGACACCATAACCTTAAACAGACAGCCTAAACCTAACTCTACCCCTAATGCAACACCCTAACCCTAAACCTAACCCTCAAACTAAGCCTTACACAAAACCCTAAGCCTAACCCGACACGCTAACCTGACACCCGAACCCAACAACGTAACCCAACACCCTAACCCTAGTCCTAACCCTAAACCTAACACGAAACCCTAACCCTAACCCTATCTCGACACCCTACCCTTAACCCAACACTCTCACCCTAACCCTAACCTGACACACTAACCCTAACTCTAACCCGACACCATACACACTATCCCTAACACTAACAAGACACCCAAACCCTAACCCTAACCCTAACACGACACCCTAACACGACACCCTAACTTTAAACCTAACCCGACACCCGAAGCCTAACCCTAACCCTAACACGACACCCTAACCCTAACCCTAACCCTAACCCTAACCCTAACCCTAACCCTAACCCTAACCCTAACCCTAACCCTAACCCTAACCCTAACCCTAACCTATCGCTATCACTAACCCTAACCCTAACTCGACACCATAACCTTAAACAGACAGCCTAAACCTAACTCTACCCCTAATGCAACACCCTAACCCTAAACCTAACCCTCAAACTAAGCCTTACACGAAACCCTAAGCCTAACCCGACACACTAACCTGACACCCGAACCCAACAACGTAACCCAACACCCTAACCCTAGTCCTAACCCTAAACCTAAAACGAAACCCTAACCCTAACCCTATCTCGACACCCTACCCTTAACCCAACACTCTCACCCTAACCCTAACAAGACACCCAAACCCTAACCCTAACCCTAACCATAACACGACACCCTAACTTTAAACCTAACCGGACACCCTAAGCCTAACCCTAACCCTAACACGACACCCTAACCCTAACTCAAGACCTAACCTGACACCACAACCCGACACCCTAACATGAACCCTGAACCTTACCAGACATTGTAACATGACATCCTAACTCTAAACCTATCCGTAACCGTAACCCTATCCATAACCCTAACCCGATCCCTATTCGTAACCCTAACCCTATCCCTAACCCTAACAGTAACCCTAACCCTAACCCGAACCCTATCCCTATTTGTAACCCTAACCCTAAACTTAACCCTAACTCTAACACTAACACTAACACTAACCGGACACCCTAACACTAACCCTGACACTAATCCGACACCCTAATCTGACACCCTAACCCTAACCCGACACCCTAAACCTAACCGTAACCCGACACCCTAATCTGACACCCTAACACCAATCCAAGACACTAACCTGACACCCTAACCCTAATCCAAGCCCTAACATGCCACCCTAACCCTAACCCGAACCCTAACCCTAACCCTAATCTAACACTAACTGAACACTCTAACCCTAACCCTAACCCCTACACGACACGAGGCACTCTAACCCTAACATGAGACCCAAACCCTAACCCTATCCTTATTTGTAACCCTAACCGTAAACTTAACCCTAACCCTAATCCTAACCCTAACAATAACCGGACACCCTATCCCTAACCCTGACCCTAATCCGACACCCCAATCTGACACCCTAACGCTAACCCGACACCCTAAGCCTAACGGTAACCCGACACCCTAACACAAATCTGACACCCTAACCCGTCACCTTAATGAAAATCCAAGCCCTAACCCGCCACCCTAACCCTAACCCGAAACCTAACCGTAACCTTACAATAATCGGACACCCTAATCCTAACCCTAACCCCAACATGACACGAGAAACCCGAGCCCTCACACGACACCCAAACCCTAACCTTATACCTAACCTTATCCCTAACCCCAAACCTAACCCTATCCCTAACCCTAACCCTAACCCTCTCCCTATACCTAACACTAACCATAACACTACACCATAACCCTAACCCTAACCCGACACCAGACACCCCAATCCTAACCCTAACCCGACACCCAAACTCTAACCCAAACCCTAACACTTACCCTAACCGTAACCCGACACCAGACACCCTAACCCTAACCCGACACCCAAACCCTAACCTTAACCCTAACCCTATCCCTATCCCTAACCCTAAACCTAACTTGACACCCTAACCCTATACCCACACCCTAGCCCTAACACGACACCTAACACTAACCCTAACATGACACCAGACACCCTAGCCCGACACACAAATCCTAACCTTAACCCTCTCCCTAAGCCTTACACGACACCCTAACCTGACAACCTAACCCGACACCCTAACCCTAACCCAAGCCCAAACACGCTACCCTAACCCTAACTCAAAACCTATCCCTAACCCTAACCCGAAACCAGACACCCTAACCCTAACCCGACACCCAAACCTGACAAATTGACTCGACACACGATCCCTAACCCAAGCCCTAAACCGACACCCTAACCCTAACACGAACCCTAACCCTAACCCTAACCGTAACCCTATCTCTATCCGTAACACTAACCCTAACCCTTACCCTAACCCTAACGTGACACACTAACCCTAGCCCTCTCCAGACTCCAGACACCGTAACCCTAACCCTAACCCTATCCCAATTTGTAACACTAACCCTAAACTTAACCATAACCCTAACACTAAACTTAACACTAACCGGACACCCTACCCCTAACCCTGGCCCTAATCCGACACCCTAATCTGACACCCTAACCCTAACCCCAACACGACATGAGACACCCTAACCCTAATACGACACCTAAATCCGAACCCTATACCTAACCTTAACCCTAACCCTAAACGTAACCCTATCCCTAACCCTAACCCTAACACTAACCCTATCCCTATCCCTAACCCTAACCCTAACCCTAACCATAACATGACACACTAACCCTAACCCTATCCCGACACCAGACACCGTAACCCTAACCCTAACCCTATCCCTATCCCTATTTGTAACCCTAACCCTATCCCTAACCCTAACCCTAACCCTAACCTGACACCAGACACCCTATCCCTAACCCTAACCTGACAACCAAACCCTAACCCTAACCCTAACCCTAAGCCTAACTCGACACCCTATCCCTAAACCGACACACTTATCCAAATCCTAACGCTAACGCGACACCCTAATCCTAACCCTAACCCTAACAAGACACCAGACACTCTAACGCTAAACTTAACCCGACAGCCAACCCTAACCCTAACCCTCACCCTAAGTCTTACACGACACCCTAACGCTAACCCTAACCATATCCCTAACCTTAACCCTAACCCGACACCAGACACTCTATCCCTAACCCTAACCTGACACCCAAACCCTAACCCTAACCCTAACCCTAACACGACACCAGACACCCTAACATTAACCCTAACCCGACACAGAAACCCGAAAACCTAACCCTCACCCTCAGCCTTACACGACACACTAACGCTAATCTGACATGCTAACCTGACACCCTAAACCGACAACATAACCGACACCTAAACCCTAACCCTAACCCTTACCTGACACCATAACCCTAACCCAACACGCTAACCGGTCATCCTAAACCTAACCCAAGCCTTAACCCTCACCATAACCATAACCATAACAATAACCCTAACACTAACCAGACACCCTAACCCTAACACTGACCCCAACCCGACACCCTAATGTGACACCCTAACCCTAACCCGACACCCTAAGCCTAACCCTAACATGACACCCAAACACTAAACCTTACGCTAAACCTATCCCTAACCCTAACTTGACACTCTAACCCTAAACCTAACCCTAAACCAAAACCTATCGCTATCACTAACCCTAACCCTAACTCGACAACATAACCTTAAACGGACACCCTAAACCTAACTCTACCCTTAATGCAACACCCTAACCCTAAACCTAACCCTCAAACTAAGCCTTTGCACGAAACCCTAAGCCTAACCCGACACGCTAACCTGACACCCGAACCCAACAACCTAACCCAACAACCTAACCCTAGCCCTAACCCTAAACCTAACACGAAACCCTAACCCTAACCCTATCTCGACACCCTAACCTTAACCCAACACTCTCACCCTAACCCTAACCTGACACGATAACCCTAACTCTAACCCAACACCATACACACTAACCCTAACCCTAACAAGACACCCAAACCCTAACCCTAACCCTAACACGACACCGTAACCCTAACTCAAGCCCTAACCTGACACCAGAACCCGACACCCTAACACGAACCCTGTCCCTTACCAGACACTGTAACATGACACCCTAACTCTAATCCTAACCGTAACCCTAACCCTATCCATAACCCTAACCCTAACCTTAATCCCTAACCCTAACCCTAACCCGATCCCTATTCGTAACCCTAACCCTATCCCTAACCCTAACAGTAAACCTAACCCTAACCCTAATCCTATCCCTATTTGTAACCCTAACCCTAAACTTAACCCTAACTCTAACACTAACCCTAACACTAACCGGACACCCTAACACTAACCCTGACCCTAATCCGACACCCTAATCTGACAACCTAACCATAACCCGACACCCTAAGCCTAACCGTAACCCGACACCCTAATCTGACATCCTAACACCAATCCGAGATACTAACCTGATACCCTAACCCTAATCCAAGCCCTAACCCACCACCCTAACCCTAACCCGAACCCTAACCCTAACACTAACCTAACAATAATCGGACACCCTAATCCTAACCCTAACCCCAACACGACACGAGACACCCGAGCCCTTACATGACACCCAAACCCTAACCCTATACCTAACCTTATCGCTAACCCTAAACCTAACCCTAGCCCTAACCCTAACCCTAACCCTCTCCCTATACCTAACACTAACCATAACTCTACACCATAACCCTAACCCTAACCCGACACCAGACACCCCAATCCTAACCCTAACCCGACACCCAAACCCTAACCCAAACCCTAACACTTACCCTAACCCTAACCCGACACCAGACACCCTAACCCTAACCCGACACCCAAATCCTAACCTTAACCCTAACCCTATCCCTATCCCTAAACCTAAACTTAACTTGACACCCTAACCCTATACCCACACCCTAACCCTAACACGACACCTAACACTAACCCTAACATGACACCAGACACCCTAACCCGACACACAAATCCTAACCTTAACCCTCTCCCTAAGCCTTACACGACACCCTAACCTGACAACCTAACCCGAAATCCTAACCCTAACCAAAGCCCAAACACGCTACCGTATCCCTAACTCAAAACCTATCCCTAACCCTAACCCGAAACCAGACACCCCAACCCTAACTCGACACCGAAACCCGACAAACTGACCCGACACCCTATACCTAACCCAAACCCTAAACCGACACCCTAACGCTAACACGAACCCTAACACTAACCCTAACATGACACACTAACCCTAACCCTATCCCGACACCAGACACCATAACCCTAACCCTAACCCTATCCCTATTTGTAACCCTAACCCTATCCCTAACCCTAACCCTAACCTGACACCAGACACCCTATCCCTAACCCTAACCTGACAACCAAACCCTAACCCTAAGCCTAAGCCTAACTCGACACCCTATCCCTAAACCGACACACTTATCCAAATCCTAACGCTAACGCGACGCCCTAATCCTAACCCTAACCCTAACAAGACACCAGACACTCTAATGCTAAACTTAACCCGACAGCCAACCCTAACCCTAACCCTCACCTTAAGACTTACACGACACCCTAACCCTAACCCTAATCATATCCCTAACCTTAACCCTAACCCGACACCAGACACTCTATCCCTAACCCTAACCTGACACCCAAACCCTAACCCTAACCCTAACACGACACCAGACACCCTAACATTAACCCTAACCCGACACAGAAACCCGAAACCCTAACCCTCACCCTGAGCCTTACATGACACACTAACGCTAATCTGACATGTTAACCTGACACCCTAACCCGACAACATAACCGACACATAAACCCTAACCCTAACCCTTACCTAACACCCTAACCCTAACCCGACACGCTAACCGGACATCCTAAACCTAACCGAAGCTGTAACCCTCACCATACCCATAACCATAACCATAAACATAACCCTGACACTAACCAGACACCCTAACCCTAACACTGACCACAACCCGACACCCTAATCTGACACCCTAACCCTAACCCGACACCCTAAGCCTAACCCTAACCCAACACCCTAACTGTAACCCGACACCATAACACGACATGCTAATTCAACACCCTAACCCGACTCCCTAACCCTAAACCTAACACGACACCCTAACCCTAACCCTAACCCTAACGTGACACCCTAAACCTAACCCTAACCCTAACATGACACCCTAACGCTAACCCAAGCCCTAACCCGACACCTTAACCCGACAGCCTAAACCTAACCCTGACCCTTACCTGACACCCTGACCTGACCCTAACCCAACCGTAACCCAAACCCTAGACGTAACCGTAACTTGACACCCTAACACTCATGCGACACCCTACCCCTAACCCGACACCATAACCTGTCTCCCTAAACCTAAACCTAACCCGACACCAGTCAACCTAACCCTAATCCTTACTTGACACCCAAATCCTAACCCAGCCCTCACACTAAGCCTTACCTGTCACCCTAACCTTAACACGACACGCTATCCCGACACCCTAATCCGAATCCATAAGGCTGACACAAGCCCTATCCCACCACCCTAACCCTAACCCTAACTGTAACGCTAACCCTAGCACTAAAACCAACCCTAACCTTATCCCTAACCCTAACTCTAAACCTAACCCTAACCTAACCGTATCTCTTACCCTAACCCTATCCCGAACCCTAACCCTAACCCTAACTCTAACCCTATCCCTAACCCTAACCCTAACTCGACACCCTAACCCTATACCGACACCCTAACCCTAACGCGAGACCTAACATTAACAATAACATGGCACCAGACACCCTAACCCTAACCCGAACCCTAACCCTAACTCTACCCGTAACCCTAACACTAACCTTAACCATATCTGTATCCGTAACACTAATCCTAACCATAACCCTAAACCTAACACGACACCCCAACCCTAATGCGACACCCTAACCCTGAAACTAACCCTAACCCGAAACCCTAACCCTAACCCTGAGCCTTACATGACAAACTAAACTGAAACACTATCCCTAAACTTAACCCTAACCCTAACCCTAACCCAAACACCAGACACCCTAACCAGACACCCAAACCCTAACCCTAACCCTAAACCTAATCATAAACCTAATCATAACCCTAACCCTAGCCCTAACCGTCACTTGACACCCTAACACTCACGAGACACTCTAACCCTAACCCGACACCCTAAACCTAACCCTAACCCTAATCCAGCACCCTAACCCTAACCCGAAAACCTAACCAACACCCGACACCCTAACCCTAACCCGACACACTAACCCTAATACTAACCCGACACCAGACACCCTAACCCTAACCCTAACATGACACCCAAACACTAAACCTTACACTAAACCTATCCCTAACCCTAACTTGACACTCTAACCGTAAACCAAAACCTATCGCTATCACTAACCCTAACCCTAACTCGACACCATAACCCTAAACAGACACCCTAAACCTAACTCTACCCCTAATGCAACAACCTAACCCTAAACCTAACCCGCAAACTAAGCCTTACACGAAACCCTAAGCCTAACCCGACACGCTAACCCGACACCCGAACCCAACAACCTAACCCAACACCCTAACCCTAGTCCTAACCCTAAACCTAACACGAAACCCTAACCCTAACCCTATCTCGACACCCTAACCTTAACCCTACACTCTCACCCTAACCCTAACCTGACACACTAACCCTAACTCTAACCCGACACCATACACACTAACCCTAACCCTAAGAAGACACCCAAACCCTAACCCTAACCCTAACACGACACCCTAACACGACACCCTAACTTTCAACCTAACCCGACACCCGAAGCCTAACCCTAACCCTAACACGACACCGTATCCCTAACTCAAGCCCTAACCTGACACCAAAACCCGACACCCTAACCCCAAACCTGACCCTTAACAGACACTGTAACATGACACCCTATCTCTAAACCTATCCGTAACCCTAACCCTATCCATAACCCTAACCCTAACCCTAATCCCTAACCCTAACCCTAACCCTAACCCGATCCCTATTCGTAAACCTAACCCTATCCCTAACCCTAACAGTAATCCTAACCCTAACCCTAACCCTATCCCTATTTGGAACCCTAACACTAACACTAACCCTAACACTAACCGGACACCCTAACTAACCCTGACCCTAATCTGACACCCTATCCCTAACCCGACACCCTAAGCCTAACCGTAACCCGACACCCTAATCTGACACCCTAACACCAATCCGAGACACTAACCTGACACCCTAACCCTAATCCAAGCCATAACCCGCCACCCTAACCCTAACCCGAACCCTAACCCTAACCCTAATATAACACTAACTGAACACTCTAACCCTAACCCTAACCCCTACACGACACGAGACAGTATAACCATAACATGACACCCAAACCCTAACCCTATCCCTATTTGTAACCCTAACCCTAAACTTAACCCTAACCCTAATCCTAACCGTAACACTAACCGGACACCCTAACCCTAACCCTGACCCGAATCCGACACCCTAATCTGACACCCTAACGTTAACCCGACACCCTAAGCCTAACGGTAACCCGACACCCTAACACAAATCTGACACCCTAACCCGTCACCTTAAAGAAAATCCAAGCCCTAACCCGCCACCCTAACCCTAACCCGAAACCTAACCCTAACCTTACAATAATCGCACACCCTAATCCTAACCCTAACCCCAACATGACACGAGACACCAGAGCCCTCACACGACACCCAAACCCTAACCTTATACCTAACCTTATCCCTAACCCTAAACCTAACCCTATCCCTAACCCTAACCCTAACCCTCTCCCTATACCTAACACTAACCATAACACTACACCATAACCCTAACCCTAACCCGACACCAGACACCCCAATCCTAACCCTAACCCGACACCCAAACTCTAACCCAAACCCTAACACTTACCCTAACCGTAACCCGACACCAGACACCCTAACCCTATCCCGACACCCAAACCCTAATCCTATCCCTATCCCTAACCCTAAACCTAACTTGACACCCTAACCCTATACCCACACCCTAACCCTAACACGACACCTAACACTAACCCTAACATGACACCAGACACCCTAACCCGACACACAAATCCTAACCTTAACCCTCTCCCTAAGCCTTACACGACACCCTAACCTGACAACCTAACCCGACACCCTAACCCTAACCCAAGCCCAAACACGCTACCCTAACCCTAACTCAAAACCTATCCCTAACCCTAACCCGAAACCAGACACCCTAACCCTAACCCGACACCCAAACCTGACAAATTGACTCGACACACTATCCCTAACCCAAGCCCTAAACCGACACCCTAACCCTAACACGAACCCTAACCCTAACCCTAACCGTAACCCTATCTCTATCCGTAACACTAACCCTAACCCTTACCCTAACCCTAACGTGACACACTAACCCTAACCCTCTCCAGACACCAGACACCGTAACCCTAACCCTAACCCTATCCCAATTTGTAACACTAACCCTAAACTTAACCATAACCCTAACACTACACTTAACACTAACCGGACACCCTACCCCTAACCCTGGCCCTAATCCGACACCCTAATCTGACACCCTAACCCTAACCCCAACACGACATGAGACACCCTAACCCTAAAACGACACCTAAATCCGAACCCTATACCTAACCTTAACCCTAACCCTAAACGTAACCCTATCCCTAACCCTAACCCTAACACTAACCCTAACACTAACCCTATCCCTATCCCTAACCCTAACCCTAACCCTAACCCTAACATGACACACTAACCCTAACCCTATCCCGACACCAGACACCGTAACCCTAACCCTAACCCTATCCCTATCCCTATTTGGAACCCGAACCCTATCCCTAACCCTAACCCTAACCCTAACCTGACACCAGACACCCTATCCCTAACCCTAACCTGACAACCAAACCCTAACCCTAACCCTAAGCCTAAGCCTAACTCGACACCCTATCCCTAAACCGACACACTTATACAAATCCTAACGCTAACGCGACACCCTAATCCTAACCCTAACCCTAACAAGACACCAGACACTCTAACGCTAAACTTAACCCGACAGCCAACCCTAACCCTAACCCTCACCCTAAGTCTTACACGACACCCTAACGCTAACCCTAACCATATCCCTAACCTTAACCCTAACCCGACACCAGACACTCTATCCCTAACCCTAACCTGACACCCAAACCCTAACCCTAACCCTAACCCTAACACGACACCAGACACCCTAACATTAACCCTAACCCGACACAGAAACCAGAAACCCTAACCCTCACCCTCAGCCTTACACGACACACTAACGCTAATCTGACATGCTAACCTGACACCCTAAACCGACAACGTAACCGACACCTAAACCCTAACCCTAACCCTTACCTGACACCCTAACCCTAACCCAACACGCTAACCGGACATCCTAAACCTAACCCAAGCCTTAACCCTCACCATAACCATAACCATAACAATAACCCTAACACTAACCAGACACCCTAACCCTAACACTGACCCCAACCCGACACCCTAATGTGACACCCTAACCCTAACCCGACACCCTAAGCCTAACCCTAACATGACACCCAAACACTAAACCTTACGCTAAACCTATCCCTAACCCTAACTTGACACTCTAACCCTAAACCTAACCCTAAACCAAAACCTATCGCTATCACTAACCCTAACCCTAACTCGACACCATAACCTTAAACAGACACCCTAAACCTAACTCTACCCCTAATGCAACACCCTAACCCTAAACCTAACCCTCAAACTAAGCCTTACACGAAACCCTAAGCCTAACCCGACACGCTAACCTGACACCCGAACCCAACAACCTAACCCAACACCCTAACCCTAGTCCTAACCCTAAACCTAACACGAAACCCTAACCCTAACCCTATCTCGACACCCTACCCTTAACCCAACACTCTCACCCTAACCCTAACCTGACACACTAACCCTAACTCTAACCCGACACCATACACACTATCCCTAACCCTAACAAGACACCCAAACCCTAACCCTAACCCTAACACGACACCCTAACACGACACCCTAACTTTAAACCTAACCCGACACCCGAAGCCTAACCCTAACCCTAACACGACACCCTAACCCTAACCCTAACCCTAACCCTAACCCTAACCCTAACCCTAACCCTAACCCTAACCCTAACCCTAACCCTAACCTATCGCTATCACTAACCCTAACCCTAACTCGACACCATAACCTTAAACAGACAGCCTAAACCTAACTCTACCCCTAATGCAACACCCTAACCCTAAACCTAACCCTCAAACTAAGCCTTACACGAAACCCTAAGCCTAACCCGACACACTAACCTGACACCCGAACCCAACAACGTAACCCAACACCCTAACCCTAGTCCTAACCCTAAACCTAAAACGAAACCCTAACCCTAACCCTATCTCGACACCCTACCCTTAACCCAACACTCTCACCCTAACCCTAACAAGACACCCAAACCCTAACCCTAACCCTAACCATAACACGACAGCCTAACTTTAAACCTAACCGGACACCCTAAGCCTAACCCTAACCGTAACACGACACCCTAACCCTAACTCAAGACCTAACCTGACACCACAACCCGACACCCTAACATGAACCCTGACCCTTACCAGACATTGTAACATGACATCCTAACTCTAAACCTATCCGTAACCGTAACCCTATCCATAACCCTAACCCGATCCCTATTCGTAACCCTAACCCTATCCCTAACACTAACAGTAACCCTAACCCTAACCCGAACCCTATCCCTATTTGTAACCCTAACCCTAAACTTAACCCTAACTCTAACACTAACACTAACACTAACCGGACACCCTAACACTAACCCTGACACTAATCCGACACCCTAATCTGACACCCTAACCCTAACCCGACACCCTAAACCTAACCGTAACCCGACACCCTAATCTGACACCCTAACACCAATCCAAGACACTAACCTGACACCCTAACCCTAATCCAAGCCCTAACATGCCACCCTAACCCTAACCCGAACCCTAACCCTAACCCTAATCTAACACTAACTGAACACTCTAACCCTAACCCTAACCCCTACACGACACGAGGCACTCTAACCCTAACATGAGACCCAAACCCTAACCCTATCCTTATTTGTAACCCTAACCGTAAACTTAACCCTAACCCTAATCCTAACCCTAACAATAACCGGACACCCTATCCCTAACCCTGACCCTAATCCGACACCCCAATCTGACACCCTAACGCTAACCCGACACCCTAAGCCTAACGGTAACCCGACACCCTAACACAAATCTGACACCCTAACCCGTCACCTTAATGAAAATCCAAGCCCTAACCCGCCACCCTAACCCTAACCCGAAACCTAACCGTAACCTTACAATAATCGGACACCCTAATCCTAACCCTAACCCCAACATGACACGAGACACCCGAGCCCTCACACGACACCCAAACCCTAACCTTATACCTAACCTTATCCCTAACCCCAAACCTAACCCTATCCCTAACCCTAACCCTAACCCTCTCCCTATACCTAACACTAACCATAACACTACACCATAACCCTAACCCTAACCCGACACCAGACACCCCAATCCTAACCCTAACCCGACACCCAAACTCTAACCCAAACCCTAACACTTACCCTAACCGTAACCCGACACCAGACACCCTAACCCTAACCCGACACCCAAACCCTAACCTTAACCCTAACCCTATCCCTATCCCTAACCCTAAACCTAACTTGACACCCTAACCCTATACCCACACCCTAGCCCTAACACGACACCTAACACTAACCCTAACATGACACCAGACACCCTAACCCGACACACAAATCCTAACCTTAACCCTCTCCCTAAGCCTTACACGACACCCTAACCTGACAACCTAACCCGACACCCTAACCCTAACCCAAGCCCAAACACGCTACCCTAACCCTAACTCAAAACCTATCCCTAACCCTAACCCGAAACCAGACACCCTAACCCTAACCCGACACCCAAACCTGACAAATTGACTCGACACACGATCCCTAACCCAAGCCCTAAACCGACACCCTAACCCTAACACGAACCCTAACCCTAACCCTAACCGTAACCCTATCTCTATCCGTAACACTAACCCTAACCCTTACCCTAACCCTAACGTGACACACTAACCCTAACCCTCTCCAGACACCAGACACCGTAACCCTAACCCTAACCCTATCCCAATTTGTAACACTAACCCTAAACTTAACCATAACCCTAACACTAAACTTAACACTAACCAGACACCCTACCCCTAACCCTGGCCCTAATCCGACACCCTAATCTGACACCCTAACCCTAACCCCAACACGACATGAGACACCCTAACCCTAAAACGACACCTAAATCCGAACCCTATACCTAACCTTAACCCTAACCCTAAACGTAACCCTATCCCTAACCCTAACCCTAACACTAACCCTATCCCTATCCCTAACCCTAACCCTAACCCTAACCATAACATGACACACTAACCCTAACCCTATCCCGACACCAGACACCGTAACCCTAACCCTAACCCTATCCCTATCCCTATTTGTAACCCTAACCCTATCCCTAACCCTAACCCTAACCCTAACCTGACACCAGACACCCTATCCCTAACCCTAACCTGACAACCAAACCCTAACCCTAACCCTAACCCTAAGCCTAACTCGACACCCTATCCCTAAACCGACACACTTATCCAAATCCTAACGCTAACGCGACACCCTAATCCTAACCCTAACCCTAACAAGACACCAGACACTCTAACGCTAAACTTAACCCGACAGCCAACCCTAACCCTAACCCTCACCCTAAGTCTTACACGACACCCTAACGCTAACCCTAACCATATCCCTAACCTTAACCCTAACCAGACACCAGACACTCTATCCCTAACCCTAACCTGACACCCAAACCCTAACCCTAACCCTAACCCTAACACGACACCAGACACCCTAACATTAACCCTAACCCGACACAGAAACCCGAAAACCTAACCCTCACCCTCAGCCTTACACGACACACTAACGCTAATCTGACATGCTAACCTGACACCCTAAACCGACAACATAACCGACACCTAAACCCTAACCCTAACCCTTACCTGACACCATAACCCTAACCCAACACGCTAACCGGTCATCCTAAACCTAACCCAAGCCTTAACCCTCACCATAACCATAACCATAACAATAACCCTAACACTAACCAGACACCCTAACCCTAACACTGACCCCAACCCGACACCCTAATGTGACACCCTAACCCTAACCCGACACCCTAAGCCTAACCCTAACATGACACCCAAACACTAAACCTTACGCTAAACCTATCCCTAACCCTAACTTGACACTCTAACCCTAAACCTAACCCTAAACCAAAACCTATCGCTATCACTAACCCTAACCCTAACTCGACAACATAACCTTAAACAGACACCCTAAACCTAACTCTACCCTTAATGCAACACCCTAACCCTAAACCTAACCCTCAAACTAAGCCTTTACACGAAACCCTAAGCCTAACCCGACACGCTAACCTGACACCCGAACCCAACAACCTAACCCAACAACCTAACCCTAGCCCTAACCCTAAACCTAACACGAAACCCTAACCCTAACCCTATCTCGACACCCTAACCTTAACCCACCACTCTCACCCTAACCCTAACCTGACACGATAACCCTAACTCTAACCCAACACCATACACACTAACCCTAACCCTAACAAGACACCCAAACCCTAACCCTAACCCTAACACGACACCGTAACCCTAACTCAAGCCCTAACCTGACACCAGAACCCGACACCCTAACACGAACCCTGTCCCTTACCAGACACTGTAACATGACACCCTAACTCTAATCCTAACCGTAACCCTAACCCTATCCATAACCCTAACCCTAACCTTAATCCCTAACCCTAACCCTAACCCGATCCCTATTCGTAACCCTAACCCTATCCCTAACCCTAACAGTAAACCTAACCCTAACCCTAATCCTATCCCTATTTGTAACCCTAACCCTAAACTTAACCCTAACTCTAACACTAACCCTAACACTAACCGGACACCCTAACACTAACCCTGACCCTAATCCGACACCCTAATCTGACAACCTAACCATAACCCGACACCCTAAGCCTAACCGTAACCCGACACCCTAATCTGACATCCTAACACCAATCCGAGATACTAACCTGATACCCTAACCCTAATCCAAGCCCTAACCCACCACCCTAACCCTAACCCGAACCCTAACCCTAACACTAACCTAACAATAATCGGACACCCTAATCCTAACCCTAACCCCAACACGACACGAGACACCCGAGCCCTTACATGACACCCAAACCCTAACCCTATACCTAACCTTATCGCTAACCCTAAACCTAACCCTAGCCCTAACCCTAACCCTAACCCTCTCCCTATACCTAACACTAACCATAACACTACACCATAACCCTAACCCTAACCCGACACCAGACACCCCAATCCTAACCCTAACCCGACACCCAAACCCTAACCCAAACCCTAACACTTACCCTAACCCTAACCCGACACCAGACACCCTAACCCTAACCCGACACCCAAATCCTAACCTTAACCCTAACCCTATCCCTATCCCTAAACCTAAACTTAACTTGACACCCTAACCCTATACCCACACCCTAACCCTAACACGACACCTAACACTAACCCTAACATGACACCAGACACCCTAACCCGACACACAAATCCTAACCTTAACCCTCTCCCTAAGCCTTACACGACACCCTAACCTGACAACCTAACCCGAAATCCTAACCCTAACCAAAGCCCAAACACGCTACCGTATCCCTAACTCAAAACCTATCCCTAACCCTAACCCGAAACCAGACACCCCAACCCTAACTCGACACCGAAACCCGACAAACTGACCCGACACCCTATACCTAACCCAAACCCTAAACCGACACCCTAACGCTAACACGAACCCTAACACTAACCCTAACATGACACACTAACCCTAACCCTATCCCGACACCAGACACCATAACCCTAACCCTAACCCTATCCCTATTTGTAACCCTAACCCTATCCCTAACCCTAACCCTAACCTGACACCAGACACCCTATCCCTAACCCTAACCTGACAACCAAACCCTAACCCTAAGCCTAAGCCTAACTCGACACCCTATCCCTAAACCGACACACTTATCCAAATCCTAACGCTAACGCGACGCCCTAATCCTAACCCTAACCCTAACAAGACACCAGACACTCTAATGCTAAACTTAACCCGACAGCCAACCCTAACCCTAACCCTCACCTTAAGACTTACACGACACCCTAACCCTAACCCTAATCATATCCCTAACCTTAACCCTAACCCGACACCAGACACTCTATCCCTAACCCTAACCTGACACCCAAACCCTAACCCTAACCCTAACACGACACCAGACACCCTAACATTAACCCTAACCCGACACAGAAACCCGAAACCCTAACCCTCACCCTGAGCCTTACATGACACACTAACGCTAATCTGACATGTTAACCTGACACCCTAACCCGACAACATAACCGACACATAAACCCTAACCCTAACCCTTACCTAACACCCTAACCCTAACCCGACACGCTAACCGGACATCCTAAACCTAACCGAAGCTGTAACCCTCACCATACCCATAACCATAACCATAAACATAACCCTGACACTAACCAGACACCCTAACCCTAACACTGACCACAACCCGACACCCTAATCTGACACCCTAACCCTAACCCGACACCCTAAGCCTAACCCTAACCCAACACCCTAACTGTAACCTGACACCATAACACGACATGCTAATTCAACACCCTAACCCGACTCCCTAACCCTAAACCTAACACGACACCCTAACCCTAACCCTAACCCTAACGTGACACCCTAAACCTAACCCTAACCCTAACATGACACCCTAACGCTAACCCAAGCCCTAACCCGACACCTTAACCCGACAGCCTAAACCTAACCCTGACCCTTACCTGACACCCTGACCTGACCCTAACCCAACCGTAACCCAAACCCTAGACGTAACCGTAACTTGACACCCTAACACTCATGCGACACCCTACCCCTAACCCGACACCATAACCTGTCTCCCTAAACCTAAACCTAACCCGACACCAGTCAACCTAACCCTAATCCTTACTTGACACCCAAATCCTAACCCAGCCCTCACACTAAGCCTGACCTGTCACCCTAACCTTAACACGACACGCTATCCCGACACCCTAATCCGAATCCATAAGGCTGACACAAGCCCTATCCCACCACCCTAACCCTAACCCTAACTGTAACGCTAACCCTAGCACTAAAACCAACCCTAACCTTATCCCTAACCCTAACTCTAAACCTAACCCTAACCTAACCGTATCTCTTACCCTAACCCTATCCCGAACCCTAACCCTAACCCTAACTCTAACCCTATCCCTAACCCTAACCCTAACTCGACACCCTAACCCTATACCGACACCCTAACCCTAACGCGAGACCTAACATTAACAATAACATGGCACCAGACACCCTAACCCTAACCCGAACCCTAACCCTAACTCTACCCGTAACCCTAACACTAACCTTAACCATATCTGTATCCGTAACACTAATCCTAACCATAACCCTAAACCTAACACGACACCCCAACCCTAATGCGACACCCTAACCCTGAAACTAACCCTAACCCGAAACCCTAACCCTAACCCTGAGCCTTACATGACAAACTAAACTGAAACACTATCCCTAAACTTAACCCTAACCCTAACCCTAACCCAAACACCAGACACCCTAACCAGACACCCAAACCCTAACCCTAACCCTAAACCTAATCATAAACCTAATCATAACCCTAACCCTAGCCCTAACCGTCACTTGACACCCTAACACTCACGAGACACTCTAACCCTAACCCGACACCCTAAACCTAACCCTAACCCTAATCCAGCACCCTAACCCTAACCCGAAAACCTAACCAACACCCGACACCCTAACCCTAACCCGACACACTAGCCCTAATCCTAACCCGACACCAGACACCCTAACCCTAACCCTAACATGACACCCAAACACTAAACCTTACACTAAACCTATCCCTAACCCTAACTTGACACTCTAACCGTAAACCAAAACCTATCGCTATCACTAACCCTAACCCTAACTCGACACCATAACCCTAAACAGACACCCTAAACCTAACTCTACCCCTAATGCAACAACCTAACCCTAAACCTAACCCGCAAACTAAGCCTTACACGAAACCCTAAGCCTAACCCGACACGCTAACCCGACACCCGAACCCAACAACCTAACCCAACACCCTAACCCTAGTCCTAACCCTAAACCTAACACGAAACCCTAACCCTAACCCTATCTCGACACCCTAACCTTAACCCTACACTCTCACCCTAACCCTAACCTGACACACTAACCCTAACTCTAACCCGACACCATACACACTAACCCTAACCCTAACAAGACACCCAAACCCTAACCCTAACCCTAACACGACACCCTAACACGACACCCTAACTTTCAACCTAACCCGACACCCGAAGCCTAACCCTAACCCTAACACGACACCGTATCCCTAACTCAAGCCCTAACCTGACACCAAAACCCGACACCCTAACCCCAAACCTGACCCTTAACAGACACTGTAACATGACACCCTATCTCTAAACCTATCCGTAACCCTAACCCTATCCATAACCCTAACCCTAACCCTAATCCCTAACCCTAACCCTAACCCTAACCCGATCCCTATTCGTAAACCTAACCCTATCCCTAACCCTAACAGTAATCCTAACCCTAACCCTAACCCTATCCCTATTTGGAACCCTAACACTAACACTAACCCTAACACTAACCGGACACCCTAACTAACCCTGACCCTAATCTGACACCCTATCCCTAACCCGACACCCTAAGCCTAACCGTAACCCGACACCCTAATCTGACACCCTAACACCAATCCGAGACACTAACCTGACACCCTAACCCTAATCCAAGCCCTAACCCGCCACCCTAACCCTAACCCGAACCCTAACCCTAACCCTAATATAACACTAACTGAACACTCTAACCCTAACCCTAACCCCTACACGACACGAGACAGTATAACCATAACATGACACCCAAACCCTAACCCTATCCCTATTTGTAACCCTAACCCTAAACTTAACCCTAACCCTAATCCTAACCGTAACACTAACCGGACACCCTAACCCTAACCCTGACCCGAATCCGACACCCTAATCTGACACCCTAACGTTAACCCGACACCCTAAGCCTAACGGTAACCCGACACCCTAACACAAATCTGACACCCTAACCCGTCACCTTAAAGAAAATCCAAGCCCTAACCCGCCACCCTAACCCTAACCCGAAACCTAACCCTAACCTTACAATAATCGCACACCCTAATCCTAACCCTAACCCCAACATGACACGAGACACCAGAGCCCTCACACGACACCCAAACCCTAACCTTATACCTAACCTTATCCCTAACCCTAAACCTAACCCTATCCCTAACCCTAACCCTAACCCTCTCCCTATACCTAACACTAACCATAACACTACACCATAACCCTAACCCTAACCCGACACCAGACACCCCAATCCTAACCCTAACCCGACACCCAAACTCTAACCCAAACCCTAACACTTACCCTAACCGTAACCCGACACCAGACACCCTAACCCTATCCCGACACCCAAACCCTAATCCTATCCCTATCCCTAACCCTAAACCTAACTTGACACCCTAACCCTATACCCACACCCTAACCCTAACACGACACCTAACACTAACCCTAACATGACACCAGACACCCTAACCCGACACACAAATCCTAACCTTAACCCTCTCCCTAAGCCTTACACGACACCCTAACCTGACAACCTAACCCGACACCCTAACCCTAACCCAAGCCCAAACACGCTACCCTAACCCTAACTCAAAACCTATCCCTAACCCTAACCCGAAACCAGACACCCTAACCCTAACCCGACACCCAAACCTGACAAATTGACTCGACACACTATCCCTAACCCAAGCCCTAAACCGACACCCTAACCCTAACACGAACCCTAACCCTAACCCTAACCGTAACCCTATCTCTATCCGTAACACTAACCCTAACCCTTACCCTAACCCTAACGTGACACACTAACCCTAACCCTCTCCAGACACCAGACACCGTAACCCTAACCCTAACCCTATCCCAATTTGTAACACTAACCCTAAACTTAACCATAACCCTAACACTACACTTAACACTAACCGGACACCCTACCCCTAACCCTGGCCCTAATCCGACACCCTAATCTGACACCCTAACCCTAACCCCAACACGACATGAGACACCCTAACCCTAAAACGACACCTAAATCCGAACCCTATACCTAACCTTAACCCTAACCCTAAACGTAACCCTATCCCTAACCCTAACCCTAACACTAACCCTAACACTAACCCTATCCCTATCCCTAACCCTAACCCTAACCCTAACCCTAACATGACACACTAACCCTAACCCTATCCCGACACCAGACACCGTAACCCTAACCCTAACCCTATCCCTATCCCTATTTGGAACCCGAACCCTATCCCTAACCCTAACCCTAACCCTAACCTGACACCAGACACCCTATCCCTAACCCTAACCTGACAACCAAACCCTAACCCTAACCCTAAGCCTAAGCCTAACTCGACACCCTATCCCTAAACCGACACACTTATACAAATCCTAACGCTAACGCGACACCCTAATCCTAACCCTAACCCTAACAAGACACCAGACACTCTAACGCTAAACTTAACCCGACAGCCAACCCTAACCCTAACCCTCACCCTAAGTCTTACACGACACCCTAACGCTAACCCTAACCATATCCCTAACCTTAACCCTAACCCGACACCAGACACTCTATCCCTAACCCTAACCTGACACCCAAACCCTAACCCTAACCCTAACCCTAACACGACACCAGACACCCTAACATTAACCCTAACCCGACACAGAAACCAGAAACCCTAACCCTCACCCTCAGCCTTACACGACACACTAACGCTAATCTGACATGCTAACCTGACACCCTAAACCGACAACGTAACCGACACCTAAACCCTAACCCTAACCCTTACCTGACACCCTAACCCTAACCCAACACGCTAACCGGACATCCTAAACCTAACCCAAGCCTTAACCCTCACCATAACCATAACCATAACAATAACCCTAACACTAACCAGACACCCTAACCCTAACACTGACCCCAACCCGACACCCTAATGTGACACCCTAACCCTAACCCGACACCCTAAGCCTAACCCTAACATGACACCCAAACACTAAACCTTACGCTAAACCTATCCCTAACCCTAACTTGACACTCTAACCCTAAACCTAACCCTAAACCAAAACCTATCGCTATCACTAACCCTAACCCTAACTCGACACCATAACCTTAAACAGACACCCTAAACCTAACTCTACCCCTAATGCAACACCCTAACCCTAAACCTAACCCTCAAACTAAGCCTTACACGAAACCCTAAGCCTAACCCGACACGCTAACCTGACACCCGAACCCAACAACCTAACCCAACACCCTAACCCTAGTCCTAACCCTAAACCTAACACGAAACCCTAACCCTAACCCTATCTCGACACCCTACCCTTAACCCAACACTCTCACCCTAACCCTAACCTGACACACTAACCCTAACTCTAACCCGACACCATACACACTATCCCTAACCCTAACAAGACACCCAAACCCTAACCCTAACCCTAACACGACACCCTAACACGACACCCTAACTTTAAACCTAACCCGACACCCGAAGCCTAACCCTAACCCTAACACGACACCCTAACCCTAACCCTAACCCTAACCCTAACCCTAACCCTAACCCTAACCCTAACCCTAACCCTAACCCTAACCCTAACCTATCGCTATCACTAACCCTAACCCTAACTCGACACCATAACCTTAAACAGACAGCCTAAACCTAACTCTACCCCTAATGCAACACCCTAACCCTAAACCTAACCCTCAAACTAAGCCTTACACGAAACCCTAAGCCTAACCCGACACACTAACCTGACACCCGAACCCAACAACGTAACCCAACACCCTAACCCTAGTCCTAACCCTAAACCTAAAACGAAACCCTAACCCTAACCCTATCTCGACACCCTACCCTTAACCCAACACTCTCACCCTAACCCTAACAAGACACCCAAACCCTAACCCTAACCCTAACCATAACACGACAGCCTAACTTTAAACCTAACCGGACACCCTAAGCCTAACCCTAACCGTAACACGACACCCTAACCCTAACTCAAGACCTAACCTGACACCACAACCCGACACCCTAACATGAACCCTGACCCTTACCAGACATTGTAACATGACATCCTAACTCTAAACCTATCCGTAACCGTAACCCTATCCATAACCCTAACCCGATCCCTATTCGTAACCCTAACCCTATCCCTAACACTAACAGTAACCCTAACCCTAACCCGAACCCTATCCCTATTTGTAACCCTAACCCTAAACTTAACCCTAACTCTAACACTAACACTAACACTAACCGGACACCCTAACACTAACCCTGACACTAATCCGACACCCTAATCTGACACCCTAACCCTAACCCGACACCCTAAACCTAACCGTAACCCGACACCCTAATCTGACACCCTAACACCAATCCAAGACACTAACCTGACACCCTAACCCTAATCCAAGCCCTAACATGCCACCCTAACCCTAACCCGAACCCTAACCCTAACCCTAATCTAACACTAACTGAACACTCTAACCCTAACCCTAACCCCTACACGACACGAGGCACTCTAACCCTAACATGAGACCCAAACCCTAACCCTATCCTTATTTGTAACCCTAACCGTAAACTTAACCCTAACCCTAATCCTAACCCTAACAATAACCGGACACCCTATCCCTAACCCTGACCCTAATCCGACACCCCAATCTGACACCCTAACGCTAACCCGACACCCTAAGCCTAACGGTAACCCGACACCCTAACACAAATCTGACACCCTAACCCGTCACCTTAATGAAAATCCAAGCCCTAACCCGCCACCCTAACCCTAACCCGAAACCTAACCGTAACCTTACAATAATCGGACACCCTAATCCTAACCCTAACCCCAACATGACACGAGACACCCGAGCCCTCACACGACACCCAAACCCTAACCTTATACCTAACCTTATCCCTAACCCCAAACCTAACCCTATCCCTAACCCTAACCCTAACCCTCTCCCTATACCTAACACTAACCATAACACTACACCATAACCCTAACCCTAACCCGACACCAGACACCCCAATCCTAACCCTAACCCGACACCCAAACTCTAACCCAAACCCTAACACTTACCCTAACCGTAACCCGACACCAGACACCCTAACCCTAACCCGACACCCAAACCCTAACCTTAACCCTAACCCTATCCCTATCCCTAACCCTAAACCTAACTTGACACCCTAACCCTATACCCACACCCTAGCCCTAACACGACACCTAACACTAACCCTAACATGACACCAGACACCCTAACCCGACACACAAATCCTAACCTTAACCCTCTCCCTAAGCCTTACACGACACCCTAACCTGACAACCTAACCCGACACCCTAACCCTAACCCAAGCCCAAACACGCTACCCTAACCCTAACTCAAAACCTATCCCTAACCCTAACCCGAAACCAGACACCCTAACCCTAACCCGACACCCAAACCTGACAAATTGACTCGACACACGATCCCTAACCCAAGCCCTAAACCGACACCCTAACCCTAACACGAACCCTAACCCTAACCCTAACCGTAACCCTATCTCTATCCGTAACACTAACCCTAACCCTTACCCTAACCCTAACGTGACACACTAACCCTAACCCTCTCCAGACACCAGACACCGTAACCCTAACCCTAACCCTATCCCAATTTGTAACACTAACCCTAAACTTAACCATAACCCTAACACTAAACTTAACACTAACCAGACACCCTACCCCTAACCCTGGCCCTAATCCGACACCCTAATCTGACACCCTAACCCTAACCCCAACACGACATGAGACACCCTAACCCTAAAACGACACCTAAATCCGAACCCTATACCTAACCTTAACCCTAACCCTAAACGTAACCCTATCCCTAACCCTAACCCTAACACTAACCCTATCCCTATCCCTAACCCTAACCCTAACCCTAACCATAACATGACACACTAACCCTAACCCTATCCCGACACCAGACACCGTAACCCTAACCCTAACCCTATCCCTATCCCTATTTGTAACCCTAACCCTATCCCTAACCCTAACCCTAACCCTAACCTGACACCAGACACCCTATCCCTAACCCTAACCTGACAACCAAACCCTAACCCTAACCCTAACCCTAAGCCTAACTCGACACCCTATCCCTAAACCGACACACTTATCCAAATCCTAACGCTAACGCGACACCCTAATCCTAACCCTAACCCTAACAAGACACCAGACACTCTAACGCTAAACTTAACCCGACAGCCAACCCTAACCCTAACCCTCACCCTAAGTCTTACACGACACCCTAACGCTAACCCTAACCATATCCCTAACCTTAACCCTAACCAGACACCAGACACTCTATCCCTAACCCTAACCTGACACCCAAACCCTAACCCTAACCCTAACCCTAACACGACACCAGACACCCTAACATTAACCCTAACCCGACACAGAAACCCGAAAACCTAACCCTCACCCTCAGCCTTACACGACACACTAACGCTAATCTGACATGCTAACCTGACACCCTAAACCGACAACATAACCGACACCTAAACCCTAACCCTAACCCTTACCTGACACCATAACCCTAACCCAACACGCTAACCGGTCATCCTAAACCTAACCCAAGCCTTAACCCTCACCATAACCATAACCATAACAATAACCCTAACACTAACCAGACACCCTAACCCTAACACTGACCCCAACCCGACACCCTAATGTGACACCCTAACCCTAACCCGACACCCTAAGCCTAACCCTAACATGACACCCAAACACTAAACCTTACGCTAAACCTATCCCTAACCCTAACTTGACACTCTAACCCTAAACCTAACCCTAAACCAAAACCTATCGCTATCACTAACCCTAACCCTAACTCGACAACATAACCTTAAACAGACACCCTAAACCTAACTCTACCCTTAATGCAACACCCTAACCCTAAACCTAACCCTCAAACTAAGCCTTTACACGAAACCCTAAGCCTAACCCGACACGCTAACCTGACACCCGAACCCAACAACCTAACCCAACAACCTAACCCTAGCCCTAACCCTAAACCTAACACGAAACCCTAACCCTAACCCTATCTCGACACCCTAACCTTAACCCACCACTCTCACCCTAACCCTAACCTGACACGATAACCCTAACTCTAACCCAACACCATACACACTAACCCTAACCCTAACAAGACACCCAAACCCTAACCCTAACCCTAACACGACACCGTAACCCTAACTCAAGCCCTAACCTGACACCAGAACCCGACACCCTAACACGAACCCTGTCCCTTACCAGACACTGTAACATGACACCCTAACTCTAATCCTAACCGTAACCCTAACCCTATCCATAACCCTAACCCTAACCTTAATCCCTAACCCTAACCCTAACCCGATCCCTATTCGTAACCCTAACCCTATCCCTAACCCTAACAGTAAACCTAACCCTAACCCTAATCCTATCCCTATTTGTAACCCTAACCCTAAACTTAACCCTAACTCTAACACTAACCCTAACACTAACCGGACACCCTAACACTAACCCTGACCCTAATCCGACACCCTAATCTGACAACCTAACCATAACCCGACACCCTAAGCCTAACCGTAACCCGACACCCTAATCTGACATCCTAACACCAATCCGAGATACTAACCTGATACCCTAACCCTAATCCAAGCCCTAACCCACCACCCTAACCCTAACCCGAACCCTAACCCTAACACTAACCTAACAATAATCGGACACCCTAATCCTAACCCTAACCCCAACACGACACGAGACACCCGAGCCCTTACATGACACCCAAACCCTAACCCTATACCTAACCTTATCGCTAACCCTAAACCTAACCCTAGCCCTAACCCTAACCCTAACCCTCTCCCTATACCTAACACTAACCATAACACTACACCATAACCCTAACCCTAACCCGACACCAGACACCCCAATCCTAACCCTAACCCGACACCCAAACCCTAACCCAAACCCTAACACTTACCCTAACCCTAACCCGACACCAGACACCCTAACCCTAACCCGACACCCAAATCCTAACCTTAACCCTAACCCTATCCCTATCCCTAAACCTAAACTTAACTTGACACCCTAACCCTATACCCACACCCTAACCCTAACACGACACCTAACACTAACCCTAACATGACACCAGACACCCTAACCCGACACACAAATCCTAACCTTAACCCTCTCCCTAAGCCTTACACGACACCCTAACCTGACAACCTAACCCGAAATCCTAACCCTAACCAAAGCCCAAACACGCTACCGTATCCCTAACTCAAAACCTATCCCTAACCCTAACCCGAAACCAGACACCCCAACCCTAACTCGACACCGAAACCCGACAAACTGACCCGACACCCTATACCTAACCCAAACCCTAAACCGACACCCTAACGCTAACACGAACCCTAACACTAACCCTAACATGACACACTAACCCTAACCCTATCCCGACACCAGACACCATAACCCTAACCCTAACCCTATCCCTATTTGTAACCCTAACCCTATCCCTAACCCTAACCCTAACCTGACACCAGACACCCTATCCCTAACCCTAACCTGACAACCAAACCCTAACCCTAAGCCTAAGCCTAACTCGACACCCTATCCCTAAACCGACACACTTATCCAAATCCTAACGCTAACGCGACGCCCTAATCCTAACCCTAACCCTAACAAGACACCAGACACTCTAATGCTAAACTTAACCCGACAGCCAACCCTAACCCTAACCCTCACCTTAAGACTTACACGACACCCTAACCCTAACCCTAATCATATCCCTAACCTTAACCCTAACCCGACACCAGACACTCTATCCCTAACCCTAACCTGACACCCAAACCCTAACCCTAACCCTAACACGACACCAGACACCCTAACATTAACCCTAACCCGACACAGAAACCCGAAACCCTAACCCTCACCCTGAGCCTTACATGACACACTAACGCTAATCTGACATGTTAACCTGACACCCTAACCCGACAACATAACCGACACATAAACCCTAACCCTAACCCTTACCTAACACCCTAACCCTAACCCGACACGCTAACCGGACATCCTAAACCTAACCGAAGCTGTAACCCTCACCATACCCATAACCATAACCATAAACATAACCCTGACACTAACCAGACACCCTAACCCTAACACTGACCACAACCCGACACCCTAATCTGACACCCTAACCCTAACCCGACACCCTAAGCCTAACCCTAACCCAACACCCTAACTGTAACCTGACACCATAACACGACATGCTAATTCAACACCCTAACCCGACTCCCTAACCCTAAACCTAACACGACACCCTAACCCTAACCCTAACCCTAACGTGACACCCTAAACCTAACCCTAACCCTAACATGACACCCTAACGCTAACCCAAGCCCTAACCCGACACCTTAACCCGACAGCCTAAACCTAACCCTGACCCTTACCTGACACCCTGACCTGACCCTAACCCAACCGTAACCCAAACCCTAGACGTAACCGTAACTTGACACCCTAACACTCATGCGACACCCTACCCCTAACCCGACACCATAACCTGTCTCCCTAAACCTAAACCTAACCCGACACCAGTCAACCTAACCCTAATCCTTACTTGACACCCAAATCCTAACCCAGCCCTCACACTAAGCCTGACCTGTCACCCTAACCTTAACACGACACGCTATCCCGACACCCTAATCCGAATCCATAAGGCTGACACAAGCCCTATCCCACCACCCTAACCCTAACCCTAACTGTAACGCTAACCCTAGCACTAAAACCAACCCTAACCTTATCCCTAACCCTAACTCTAAACCTAACCCTAACCTAACCGTATCTCTTACCCTAACCCTATCCCGAACCCTAACCCTAACCCTAACTCTAACCCTATCCCTAACCCTAACCCTAACTCGACACCCTAACCCTATACCGACACCCTAACCCTAACGCGAGACCTAACATTAACAATAACATGGCACCAGACACCCTAACCCTAACCCGAACCCTAACCCTAACTCTACCCGTAACCCTAACACTAACCTTAACCATATCTGTATCCGTAACACTAATCCTAACCATAACCCTAAACCTAACACGACACCCCAACCCTAATGCGACACCCTAACCCTGAAACTAACCCTAACCCGAAACCCTAACCCTAACCCTGAGCCTTACATGACAAACTAAACTGAAACACTATCCCTAAACTTAACCCTAACCCTAACCCTAACCCAAACACCAGACACCCTAACCAGACACCCAAACCCTAACCCTAACCCTAAACCTAATCATAAACCTAATCATAACCCTAACCCTAGCCCTAACCGTCACTTGACACCCTAACACTCACGAGACACTCTAACCCTAACCCGACACCCTAAACCTAACCCTAACCCTAATCCAGCACCCTAACCCTAACCCGAAAACCTAACCAACACCCGACACCCTAACCCTAACCCGACACACTAGCCCTAATCCTAACCCGACACCAGACACCCTAACCCTAACCCTAACATGACACCCAAACACTAAACCTTACACTAAACCTATCCCTAACCCTAACTTGACACTCTAACCGTAAACCAAAACCTATCGCTATCACTAACCCTAACCCTAACTCGACACCATAACCCTAAACAGACACCCTAAACCTAACTCTACCCCTAATGCAACAACCTAACCCTAAACCTAACCCGCAAACTAAGCCTTACACGAAACCCTAAGCCTAACCCGACACGCTAACCCGACACCCGAACCCAACAACCTAACCCAACACCCTAACCCTAGTCCTAACCCTAAACCTAACACGAAACCCTAACCCTAACCCTATCTCGACACCCTAACCTTAACCCTACACTCTCACCCTAACCCTAACCTGACACACTAACCCTAACTCTAACCCGACACCATACACACTAACCCTAACCCTAACAAGACACCCAAACCCTAACCCTAACCCTAACACGACACCCTAACACGACACCCTAACTTTCAACCTAACCCGACACCCGAAGCCTAACCCTAACCCTAACACGACACCGTATCCCTAACTCAAGCCCTAACCTGACACCAAAACCCGACACCCTAACCCCAAACCTGACCCTTAACAGACACTGTAACATGACACCCTATCTCTAAACCTATCCGTAACCCTAACCCTATCCATAACCCTAACCCTAACCCTAATCCCTAACCCTAACCCTAACCCTAACCCGATCCCTATTCGTAAACCTAACCCTATCCCTAACCCTAACAGTAATCCTAACCCTAACCCTAACCCTATCCCTATTTGGAACCCTAACACTAACACTAACCCTAACACTAACCGGACACCCTAACTAACCCTGACCCTAATCTGACACCCTATCCCTAACCCGACACCCTAAGCCTAACCGTAACCCGACACCCTAATCTGACACCCTAACACCAATCCGAGACACTAACCTGACACCCTAACCCTAATCCAAGCCCTAACCCGCCACCCTAACCCTAACCCGAACCCTAACCCTAACCCTAATATAACACTAACTGAACACTCTAACCCTAACCCTAACCCCTACACGACACGAGACAGTATAACCATAACATGACACCCAAACCCTAACCCTATCCCTATTTGTAACCCTAACCCTAAACTTAACCCTAACCCTAATCCTAACCGTAACACTAACCGGACACCCTAACCCTAACCCTGACCCGAATCCGACACCCTAATCTGACACCCTAACGTTAACCCGACACCCTAAGCCTAACGGTAACCCGACACCCTAACACAAATCTGACACCCTAACCCGTCACCTTAAAGAAAATCCAAGCCCTAACCCGCCACCCTAACCCTAACCCGAAACCTAACCCTAACCTTACAATAATCGCACACCCTAATCCTAACCCTAACCCCAACATGACACGAGACACCAGAGCCCTCACACGACACCCAAACCCTAACCTTATACCTAACCTTATCCCTAACCCTAAACCTAACCCTATCCCTAACCCTAACCCTAACCCTCTCCCTATACCTAACACTAACCATAACACTACACCATAACCCTAACCCTAACCCGACACCAGACACCCCAATCCTAACCCTAACCCGACACCCAAACTCTAACCCAAACCCTAACACTTACCCTAACCGTAACCCGACACCAGACACCCTAACCCTAACCCGACACCCAAACCCTAACCCTATCCCTATCCCTAACCCTAAACCTAACTTGACACCCTAACCCTATACCCACACCCTAACCCTAACACGACACCTAACACTAACCCTAACATGACACCAGGCACCCTAACCCGACACACAAATCCTAACCTTAACCCTCTCCCTAAGCCTTACACGACACCCTAACCTGACAACCTAACCCGACACCCTAACCCTAACCCAAGCCCAAACACGCTACCCTAACCCTAACTCAAAACCTATCCCTAACCCTAACCCGAAACCAGACACCCTAACCCTAACCCGACACCCAAACCTGACAAATTGACTCGACACACTATCCCTAACCCAAGCCCTAAACCGACACCCTAACCCTAACACGAACCCTAACCCTAACCCTAACCGTAACCCTATCTCTATCCGTAACACTAACCCTAACCCTTACCCTAACCCTAACGTGACACACTAACCCTAACCCTCTCCAGACAGCAGACACCGTAACCCTAACCCTAACCCTATCCCAATTTGTAACACTAACCCTAAACTTAACCATAACCCTAACACTAAACTTAACACTAACCGGACACCCTACCCCTAACCCTGGCCCTAATCCGACACCCTAATCTGACACCCTAACCCTAACCCCAACACGACATGAGACACCCTAACCCTAAAACGACACCTAAATCCGAACCCTATACCTAACCTTAACCCTAACCCTAAACGTAACCCTATCCCTAACCCTAACCCTAACACTAACCCTAACACTAACCCTATCCCTATCCCTAACCCTAACCCTAACCCTAACCCTAACATGACACACTAACCCTAACCCTATCCCGACACCAGACACCGTAACCCTAACCCTAACCCTATCCCTATCCCTATTTGGAACCCGAACCCTATCCCTAACCCTAACCCTAACCCTAACCTGACACCAGACACCCTATCCCTAACCCTAACCTGACAACCAAACCCTAACCCTAACCCTAAGCCTAAGCCTAACTCGACACCCTATCCCTAAACCGACACACTTATCCAAATCCTAACGCTAACGCGACACCCTAATCCTAACCCTAACCCTAACAAGACACCAGACACTCTAACGCTAAACTTAACCCGACAGCCAACCCTAACCCTAACCCTCACCCTAAGTCTTACACGACACCCTAACGCTAACCCTAACCATATCCCTAACCTTAACCCTAACCCGACACCAGACACTCTATCCCTAACCCTAACCTGACACCCAAACCCTAACCCTAACCCTAACCCTAACACGACACCAGACACCCTAACATTAACCCTAACCCGACACAGAAACCAGAAACCCTAACCCTCACCCTCAGCCTTACACGACACACTAACGCTAATCTGACATGCTAACCTGACACCCTAAACCGACAACGTAACCGACACCTAAACCCTAACCCTAACCCTTACCTGACACCCTAACCCTAACCCAACACGCTAACCGGACATCCTAAACCTAACCCAAGCCTTAACCCTCACCATAACCATAACCATAACAATAACCCTAACACTAACCAGACACCCTAACCCTAACACTGACCCCAACCCGACACCCTAATGTGACACCCTAACCCTAACCCGACACCCTAAGCCTAACCCTAACATGACACCCAAACACTAAACCTTACGCTAAACCTATCCCTAACCCTAACTTGACACTCTAACCCTAAACCTAACCCTAAACCAAAACCTATCGCTATCACTAACCCTAACCCTAACTCGACACCATAACCTTAAACAGACACCCTAAACCTAACTCTACCCCTAATGCAACACCCTAACCCTAAACCTAACCCTCAAACTAAGCCTTACACGAAACCCTAAGCCTAACCCGACACGCTAACCTGACACCCGAACCCAACAACCTAACCCAACACCCTAACCCTAGTCCTAACCCTAAACCTAACACGAAACCCTAACCCTAACCCTATCTCGACACCCTACCCTTAACCCAACACTCTCACCCTAACCCTAACCTGACACACTAACCCTAACTCTAACCCAACACTATACACACTAACCCTAACCCTAACAAGACACCCAAACCCTAACCCTAACCCTAACACGACACCCTAACACGACACCCTAACTTTCAACCTAACCCGACACCCGAAGCCTAACCCTAACCCTAACATGACACCCTAACCCTAACTCAAGCCCTAAACTGACACCAGAACCCGACACCCTAACACGAACCCTGACCCTTACCAGACACTGTAACATGACACCCTAACTCTAAACCTATCCGTAACCCTAACCCTATCCATAACCCTAACCCTAACACTAATCCCTAACCCTAACCCTAACCCGATCCCTATTCGTAACCCTAACCCTATCCCTAACCCTAACAGTAACCCTAACCCTAACCCGAACCCTATCCCTATTTGTAACCCTAACCCTAAACTTAACCCTAACTCTAACACTAACACTAACACTAACACTAACCGGAACCCTAACACTAACCCTGACACTAATCCGACATCCTAATCTGACACCCTAACCCTAACCCGACACCCTAAGCCTAACCCTAACCCAACACCCTAACTGTAACCCGACACCATAACACGACATGCTAATTCAACACCCTAACCCGACTCCCTAACCCTAAACCTAACACGACACCCTAACCCTAACCCTAACGTGACACCCTAAACCTAACCCTAACCCTAACATGACACCCTAACGCTAACCCAAGCCCTAACCCGACACCTTAACCCGACAGCCTAAACCTAACCCTGACCCTTACCTGACACCCTGACCTGACCCTAACCCAACCGTAACCCAAACCCTAGACGTAACCGTAACTTGACACCCTAACACTCATGCGACACCCTACCCCTAACCCGACACCATAACCTGACACCCTAAACCTAAACCTAACCCGACACCAGTCAACCTAACCCTAATCCTTACTCGACACCCAAATCCTAACCCAGCCCTCACCCTAAGCCTTACCTGTCACCCTAACCTTAACACGACACGCTATCCCGACACCCTAATCCGAATCCATAAGGCTGACACAAGCCCTATCGCACCACCCTAACCCTAACCCTAACTGTAACGCTAACCCTAGCACTAAAACCAACCCTAACCTTATCCCTAACCCTAACTCTAAACCTAACCCTAACCTAACCGTATCTCTTACCCTAACCCTATCCCGAACCCTAACCCTAACCCTAACTCTAACCCTATCCCTAACCCTAACCCTAACTCGACACCCTAACCCTATACCGACACCCTAACCCTAACGCGAGACCTAACATTAACAATAACATGGCACCAGACACCCTAACCCTAACCCGAACCCTAACCCTAACTCTACCCGTAACCCTAACACTAACCTTAACCCTATCTGTATCCGTAACACTAATCCTAACCATAACCCTAAACCTAACACGACACCCCAACCCTAATGCGACACCCTAACCCTGAAACTAACCCTAACCCGAAACCCTAACCCTAACCCTAACCCTGAGCCTTACATGACAAACTAAACTGAAACACTATCCCTAAACTTAACCCTAACCCTAACCCTAACCCAAACACCAGACACCCTAACCAGACACCCAAACCCTAACCCTAACCCTAAACCTAATCATAAACCTAATCATAACCCTAACCCTAGCCCTAACCGTCACTTGACACCCTAACACTCACGAGACACTCTAACCCTAACCCGACACCCTAAACCTAACCCTAACCCTAATCCAGCACCCTAACCCTAACCCGAAAACCTAACCAACACCCGACACCCTAACCCTAACCCGACACACTAACCCTAATCCTAACCCGACACCAGACACCCTAACCCTAACCCTAACATGACACCCAAACACTAAACCTTACACTAAACCTATCCCTAACCCTAACTTGACACTCTAACCGTAAACCAAAACCTATCGCTATCACTAACCCTAACCCTAACTCGACACCATAACCCTAAACAGACACCCTAAACCTAACTCTACCCCTAATGCAACAACCTAACCCTAAACCTAACCCGCAAACTAAGCCTTACACGAAACCCTAAGCCTAACCCGACACGCTAACCCGACACCCGAACCCAACAACCTAACCCAACACGCTAACCCTAGTCCTAACCCTAAACCTAACACGAAACCCTAACCCTAACCCTATCTCGACACCCTAACCTTAACCCTACACTCTCACCCTAACCCTAACCTGACACACTAACCCTAACTCTAACCCGACACCATACACACTAACCCTAACCCTAACAAGACACCCAAACCCTAACCCTAACCCTAACACGACACCCTAACACGACACCCTAACTTTCAACCTAACCCGACACCCGAAGCCTAACCCTAACCCTAACACGACACCGTATCCCTAACTCAAGCCCTAACCTGACACCAAAACCCGACACCCTAACCCCAAACCTGACCCTTAACAGACACTGTAACATGACACCCTATCTCTAAACCTATCCGTAACCCTAACCCTATCCATAACCCTAACCCTAACCCTAATCCCTAACCCTAACCCTAACCCTAACCCGATCCCTATTCGTAAACCTAACCCTATCCCTAACCCTAACAGTAATCCTAACCCTAACCCTAACCCTATCCCTATTTGGAACCCTAACACTAACACTAACCCTAACACTAACCGGACACCCTAACTAACCCTGACCCTAATCTGACACCCTATCCCTAACCCGACACCCTAAGCCTAACCGTAACCCGACACCCTAATCTGACACCCTAACACCAATCCGAGACACTAACCTGACACCCTAACCCTAATCCAAGCCCTAACCCGCCACCCTAACCCTAACCCGAACCCTAACCCTAACCCTAATATAACACTAACTGAACACTCTAACCCTAACCCTAACCCCTACACGACACGAGACAGTATAACCATAACATGACACCCAAACCCTAACCCTATCCCTATTTGTAACCCTAACCCTAAACTTAACCCTAACCCTAATCCTAACCGTAACACTAACCGGACACCCTAACCCTAACCCTGACCCGAATCCGACACCCTAATCTGACACCCTAACGTTAACCCGACACCCTAAGCCTAACGGTAACCCGACACCCTAACACAAATCTGACACCCTAACCCGTCACCTTAAAGAAAATCCAAGCCCTAACCCGCCACCCTAACCCTAACCCGAAACCTAACCCTAACCTTACAATAATCGCACACCCTAATCCTAACCCTAACCCCAACATGACACGAGACACCAGAGCCCTCACACGACACCCAAACCCTAACCTTATACCTAACCTTATCCCTAACCCTAAACCTAACCCTATCCCTAACCCTAACCCTAACCCTCTCCCTATACCTAACACTAACCATAACACTACACCATAACCCTAACCCTAACCCGACACCAGACACCCCAATCCTAACCCTAACCCGACACCCAAACTCTAACCCAAACCCTAACACTTACCCTAACCGTAACCCGACACCAGACACCCTAACCCTAACCCGACACCCAAACCCTAACCCTATCCCTATCCCTAACCCTAAACCTAACTTGACACCCTAACCCTATACCCACACCCTAACCCTAACACGACACCTAACACTAACCCTAACATGACACCAGGCACCCTAACCCGACACACAAATCCTAACCTTAACCCTCTCCCTAAGCCTTACACGACACCCTAACCTGACAACCTAACCCGACACCCTAACCCTAACCCAAGCCCAAACACGCTACCCTAACCCTAACTCAAAACCTATCCCTAACCCTAACCCGAAACCAGACACCCTAACCCTAACCCGACACCCAAACCTGACAAATTGACTCGACACACTATCCCTAACCCAAGCCCTAAACCGACACCCTAACCCTAACACGAACCCTAACCCTAACCCTAACCGTAACCCTATCTCTATCCGTAACACTAACCCTAACCCTTACCCTAACCCTAACGTGACACACTAACCCTAACCCTCTCCAGACACCAGACACCGTAACCCTAACCCTAACCCTATCCCAATTTGTAACACTAACCCTAAACTTAACCATAACCCTAACACTAAACTTAACACTAACCGGACACCCTACCCCTAACCCTGGCCCTAATCCGACACCCTAATCTGACACCCTAACCCTAACCCCAACACGACATGAGACACCCTAACCCTAAAACGACACCTAAATCCGAACCCTATACCTAACCTTAACCCTAACCCTAAACGTAACCCTATCCCTAACCCTAACCCTAACACTAACCCTAACACTAACCCTATCCCTATCCCTAACCCTAACCCTAACCCTAACCCTAACATGACACACTAACCCTAACCCTATCCCGACACCAGACACCGTAACCCTAACCCTAACCCTATCCCTATCCCTATTTGGAACCCGAACCCTATCCCTAACCCTAACCCTAACCCTAACCTGACACCAGACACCCTATCCCTAACCCTAACCTGACAACCAAACCCTAACCCTAACCCTAACCCTAAGCCTAACTCGACACCCTATCCCTAAACCGACACACTTATCCAAATCCTAACGCTAACGCGACACCCTAATCCTAACCCTAACCCTAACAAGACACCAGACACTCTAACGCTAAACTTAACCCGACAGCCAACCCTAACCCTAACCCTCACCCTAAGTCTTACACGACACCCTAACGCTAACCCTAACCATATCCCTAACCTTAACCCTAACCCGACACCAGACACTCTATCCCTAACCCTAACCTGACACCCAAACCCTAACCCTAACCCTAACCCTAACACGACACCAGACACCCTAACATTAACCCTAACCCGACACAGAAACCAGAAACCCTAACCCTCACCCTCAGCCTTACACGACACACTAACGCTAATCTGACATGCTAACCTGACACCCTAAACCGACAACGTAACCGACACCTAAACCCTAACCCTAACCCTTACCTGACACCCTAACCCTAACCCAACACGCTAACCGGACATCCTAAACCTAACCCAAGCCTTAACCCTCACCATAACCATAACCATAACAATAACCCTAACACTAACCAGACACCCTAACCCTAACACTGACCCCAACCCGACACCCTAATGTGACACCCTAACCCTAACCCGACACCCTAAGCCTAACCCTAACATGACACCCAAACACTAAACCTTACGCTAAACCTATCCCTAACCCTAACTTGACACTCTAACCCTAAACCTAACCCTAAACCAAAACCTATCGCTATCACTAACCCTAACCCTAACTCGACACCATAACCTTAAACAGACACCCTAAACCTAACTCTACCCCTAATGCAACACCCTAACCCTAAACCTAACCCTCAAACTAAGCCTTACACGAAACCCTAAGCCTAACCCGACACGCTAACCTGACACCCGAACCCAACAACCTAACCCAACACCCTAACCCTAGTCCTAACCCTAAACCTAACACGAAACCCTAACCCTAACCCTATCTCGACACCCTACCCTTAACCCAACACTCTCACCCTAACCCTAACCTGACACACTAACCCTAACTCTAACCCAACACTATACACACTAACCCTAACCCTAACAAGACACCCAAACCCTAACCCTAACCCTAACACGACACCCTAACACGACACCCTAACTTTCAACCTAACCCGACACCCGAAGCCTAACCCTAACCCTAACATGACACCCTAACCCTAACTCAAGCCCTAAACTGACACCAGAACCCGACACCCTAACACGAACCCTGACCCTTACCAGACACTGTAACATGACACCCTAACTCTAAACCTATCCGTAACCCTAACCCTATCCATAACCCTAACCCTAACACTAATCCCTAACCCTAACCCTAACCCGATCCCTATTCGTAACCCTAACCCTATCCCTAACCCTAACAGTAACCCTAACCCTAACCCGAACCCTATCCCTATTTGTAACCCTAACCCTAAACTTAACCCTAACTCTAACACTAACACTAACACTAACACTAACCGGAACCCTAACACTAACCCTGACACTAATCCGACATCCTAATCTGACACCCTAACCCTAACCCGACACCCTAAGCCTAACCCTAACCCAACACCCTAACTGTAACCCGACACCATAACACGACATGCTAATTCAACACCCTAACCCGACTCCCTAACCCTAAACCTAACACGACACCCTAACCCTAACCCTAACGTGACACCCTAAACCTAACCCTAACCCTAACATGACACCCTAACGCTAACCCAAGCCCTAACCCGACACCTTAACCCGACAGCCTAAACCTAACCCTGACCCTTACCTGACACCCTGACCTGACCCTAACCCAACCGTAACCCAAACCCTAGACGTAACCGTAACTTGACACCCTAACACTCATGCGACACCCTACCCCTAACCCGACACCATAACCTGACACCCTAAACCTAAACCTAACCCGACACCAGTCAACCTAACCCTAATCCTTACTCGACACCCAAATCCTAACCCAGCCCTCACCCTAAGCCTTACCTGTCACCCTAACCTTAACACGACACGCTATCCCGACACCCTAATCCGAATCCATAAGGCTGACACAAGCCCTATCGCACCACCCTAACCCTAACCCTAACTGTAACGCTAACCCTAGCACTAAAACCAACCCTAACCTTATCCCTAACCCTAACTCTAAACCTAACCCTAACCTAACCGTATCTCTTACCCTAACCCTATCCCGAACCCTAACCCTAACCCTAACTCTAACCCTATCCCTAACCCTAACCCTAACTCGACACCCTAACCCTATACCGACACCCTAACCCTAACGCGAGACCTAACATTAACAATAACATGGCACCAGACACCCTAACCCTAACCCGAACCCTAACCCTAACTCTACCCGTAACCCTAACACTAACCTTAACCCTATCTGTATCCGTAACACTAATCCTAACCATAACCCTAAACCTAACACGACACCCCAACCCTAATGCGACACCCTAACCCTGAAACTAACCCTAACCCGAAACCCTAACCCTAACCCTAACCCTGAGCCTTACATGACAAACTAAACTGAAACACTATCCCTAAACTTAACCCTAACCCTAACCCTAACCCAAACACCAGACACCCTAACCAGACACCCAAACCCTAACCCTAACCCTAAACCTAATCATAAACCTAATCATAACCCTAACCCTAGCCCTAACCGTCACTTGACACCCTAACACTCACGAGACACTCTAACCCTAACCCGACACCCTAAACCTAACCCTAACCCTAATCCAGCACCCTAACCCTAACCCGAAAACCTAACCAACACCCGACACCCTAACCCTAACCCGACACACTAACCCTAATCCTAACCCGACACCAGACACCCTAACCCTAACCCTAACATGACACCCAAACACTAAACCTTACACTAAACCTATCCCTAACCCTAACTTGACACTCTAACCGTAAACCAAAACCTATCGCTATCACTAACCCTAACCCTAACTCGACACCATAACCCTAAACAGACACCCTAAACCTAACTCTACCCCTAATGCAACAACCTAACCCTAAACCTAACCCGCAAACTAAGCCTTACACGAAACCCTAAGCCTAACCCGACACGCTAACCCGACACCCGAACCCAACAACCTAACCCAACACGCTAACCCTAGTCCTAACCCTAAACCTAACACGAAACCCTAACCCTAACCCTATCTCGACACCCTAACCTTAACCCTACACTCTCACCCTAACCCTAACCTGACACACTAACCCTAACTCTAACCCGACACCATACACACTAACCCTAACCCTAACAAGACACCCAAACCCTAACCCTAACCCTAACACGACACCCTAACACGACACCCTAACTTTCAACCTAACCCGACACCCGAAGCCTAACCCTAACCCTAACACGACACCGTATCCCTAACTCAAGCCCTAACCTGACACCAAAACCCGACACCCTAACCCCAAACCTGACCCTTAACAGACACTGTAACATGACACCCTATCTCTAAACCTATCCGTAACCCTAACCCTATCCATAACCCTAACCCTAACCCTAATCCCTAACCCTAACCCTAACCCTAACCCGATCCCTATTCGTAAACCTAACCCTATCCCTAACCCTAACAGTAATCCTAACCCTAACCCTAACCCTATCCCTATTTGGAACCCTAACACTAACACTAACCCTAACACTAACCGGACACCCTAACTAACCCTGACCCTAATCTGACACCCTATCCCTAACCCGACACCCTAAGCCTAACCGTAACCCGACACCCTAATCTGACACCCTAACACCAATCCGAGACACTAACCTGACACCCTAACCCTAATCCAAGCCCTAACCCGCCACCCTAACCCTAACCCGAACCCTAACCCTAACCCTAATATAACACTAACTGAACACTCTAACCCTAACCCTAACCCCTACACGACACGAGACAGTATAACCATAACATGACACCCAAACCCTAACCCTATCCCTATTTGTAACCCTAACCCTAAACTTAACCCTAACCCTAATCCTAACCGTAACACTAACCGGACACCCTAACCCTAACCCTGACCCGAATCCGACACCCTAATCTGACACCCTAACGTTAACCCGACACCCTAAGCCTAACGGTAACCCGACACCCTAACACAAATCTGACACCCTAACCCGTCACCTTAAAGAAAATCCAAGCCCTAACCCGCCACCCTAACCCTAACCCGAAACCTAACCCTAACCTTACAATAATCGCACACCCTAATCCTAACCCTAACCCCAACATGACACGAGACACCAGAGCCCTCACACGACACCCAAACCCTAACCTTATACCTAACCTTATCCCTAACCCTAAACCTAACCCTATCCCTAACCCTAACCCTAACCCTCTCCCTATACCTAACACTAACCATAACACTACACCATAACCCTAACCCTAACCCGACACCAGACACCCCAATCCTAACCCTAACCCGACACCCAAACTCTAACCCAAACCCTAACACTTACCCTAACCGTAACCCGACACCAGACACCCTAACCCTAACCCGACACCCAAACCCTAACCTTAACCCTAACCCTATCCCTATCCCTAACCCTAAACCTAACTTGACACCCTAACCCTATACCCACACCCTAACCCTAACACGACACCTAACACTAACCCTAACATGACACCAGACACCCTAACCCGACACACAAATCCTAACCTTAACCCTCTCCCTAAGCCTTACACGACACCCTAACCTGACAACCTAACCCGACACCCTAACCCTAACCCAAGCCCAAACACGCTACCCTAACCCTAACTCAAAACCTATCCCTAACCCTAACCCGAAACCAGACACCCTAACCCTAACCCGACACCCAAACCTGACAAATTGACTCGACACACTATCCCTAACCCAAGCCCTAAACCGACACCCTAACCCTAACACGAACCCTAACCCTAACCCTAACCGTAACCCTATCTCTATCCGTAACACTAACCCTAACCCTTACCCTAACCCTAACGTGACACACTAACCCTAACCCTCTCCAGACACCAGACACCGTAACCCTAACCCTAACCCTATCCCAATTTGTAACACTAACCCTAAACTTAACCATAACCCTAACACTACACTTAACACTAACCGGACACCCTACCCCTAACCCTGGCCCTAATCCGACACCCTAATCTGACACCCTAACCCTAACCCCAACACGACATGAGACACCCTAACCCTAAAACGACACCTAAATCCGAACCCTATACCTAACCTTAACCCTAACCCTAAACGTAACCCTATCCCTAACCCTAACCCTAACACTAACCCTAACACTAACCCTATCCCTATCCCTAACCCTAACCCTAACCCTAACCCTAACATGACACACTAACCCTAACCCTATCCCGACACCAGACACCGTAACCCTAACCCTAACCCTATCCCTATCCCTATTTGGAACCCGAACCCTATCCCTAACCCTAACCCTAACCCTAACCTGACACCAGACACCCTATCCCTAACCCTAACCTGACAACCAAACCCTCACCCTAACCCTAAGCCTAAGCCTAACTCGACACCCTATCCCTAAACCGACACACTTATCCAAATCCTAACGCTAACGCGACACCCTAATCCTAACCCTAACCCTAACAAGACACCAGACACTCTAACGCTAAACTTAACCCGACAGCCAACCCTAACCCTAACCCTCACCCTAAGTCTTACACGACACCCTAACGCTAACCCTAACCATATCCCTAACCTTAACCCTAACCCGACACCAGACACTCTATCCCTAACCCTAACCTGACACCCAAACCCTAACCCTAACCCTAACCCTAACACGACACCAGACACCCTAACATTAACCCTAACCCGACACAGAAACCCGAAACCCTAACCCTCACCCTCAGCCTTACACGACACACTAACGCTAATCTGACATGCTAACCTGACACCCTAAACCGACAACGTAACCGACACCTAAACCCTAACCCTAACCCTTACCTGACACCCTAACCCTAACCCAACACGCTAACCGGACATCCTAAACCTAACCCAAGCCTTAACCCTCACCATAACCATAACCATAACAATAACCCTAACGCTAACCAGACACCCTAACCCTAACACTGACCCCAACCCGACACCCTAATGTGACACCCTAACCCTAACCCGACACCCTAAGCCTAACCCTAACATGACACCCAAACACTAAACCTTACGCTAAACCTATCCCTAACCCTAACTTGACACTCTAACCCTAAACCTAACCCTAAACCAAAACCTATCGCTATCACTAACCCTAACCCTAACTCGACACCATAACCTTAAACAGACACCCTAAACCTAACTCTACCCCTAATGCAACACCCTAACCCTAAACCTAACCCTCAAACTAAGCCTTACACGAAACCCTAAGCCTAACCCGACACGCTAACCTGACACCCGAACCCAACAACCTAACCCAACACCCTAACCCTAGTCCTAACCCTAAACCTAACACGAAACCCTAACCCTAACCCTATCTCGACACCCTACCCTTAACCCAACACTCTCACCCTAACCCTAACCTGACACACTAACCCTAACTCTAACCCAACACTATACACACTAACCCTAACCCTAACAAGACACCCAAACCCTAACCCTAACCCTAACACGACACCCTAACACGACACCCTAACTTTAAACCTAACCCGACACCCGAAGCCTAACCCTAACCCTAACATGACACCCTAACCCTAACTCAAGCCCTAAACTGACACCAGAACCCGACACCCTAACACGAACCCTGACCCTTACCAGACACTGTAACATGACACCCTAACTCTAAACCTATCCGTAACCCTAACCCTATCCATAACCCTAACCCTAACACTAATCCCTAACCCTAACCCTAACCCGATCCCTATTCGTAACCCTAACCCTATCCCTAACCCTAACAGTAACCCTAACCCTAACCCGAACCCTATCCCTATTTGTAACCCTAACCCTAAACTTAACCCTAACTCTAACACTAACACTAACACTAACACTAACACTAACCGGACACCCTAACACTAACCCTGACACTAATCCGCCATCCTAATCTGACACCCTAACCCTAACCCGACACCCTAAGCCTAACCCTAACCCAACACCCTAACTGTAACCCGACACCATAACACGACATGCTAATTCAACACCCTAACCCGACTCCCTAACCCTAAACCTAACACGACACCCTAACCCTAACCCTAACGTGACACCCTAAACCTAACCCTAACCCTAACATGACACCCTAACGCTAACCCAAGCCCTAACCCGACACCTTAACCCGACAGCCTAAACCTAACCCTGACCCTTACCTGACACCCTGACCTGACCCTAACCCAACCGTAACCCAAACCCTAGACGTAACCGTAACTTGACACCCTAACACTCATGCGACACCCTACCCCTAACCCGACACCATAACCTGACACCCTAAACCTAAACCTAACCCGACACCAGTCAACCTAACCCTAATCCTTACTCAACACCCAAATCCTAACCCAGCCCTCACCCTAAGCCTTACCTGTCACCCTAACCTTAACACGACACGCTATCCCGACACCCTAATCCGAATCCATAAGGCTGACACAAGCCCTATCCCACCACCCTAACCCTAACCCTAACTGTAACGCTAACCCTAGCACTAAAACCAACCCTAACCTTATCCCTAACCCTAACTCTAAACCTAACCCTAACCTAACCGTATCTCTTACCCTAACCCTATCCCGAACCCTAACCCTAACCCTAACTCTAACCCTATCCCTAACCCTAACCCTAACTCGACACCCTAACCCTATACCGACACCCTAACCCTAACGCGAGACCTAACATTAACAATAACATGGCACCAGACACCCTAACCCTAACCCGAACCCTAACCCTAACTCTACCCGTAACCCTAACACTAACCTTAACCCTATCTGTATCCGTAACACTAATCCTAACCATAACCCTAAACCTAACACGACACCCCAACCCTAATGCGACAGCCTAACCCTGAAACTAACCCTAACCCGAAACCCTAACCATAACCCTGAGCCTTACATGACAAACTAAACTGAAACACTATCCCTAAACTTAACCCTAACCCTAACCCTAACCCAAACACCAGACACCCTAACCAGACACCCAAACCCTAACCCTAACCCTAAACCTAATCATAAACCTAATCATAACCCTAACCCTAGCCCTAACCGTCACTTGACACCCTAACACTCACGAGACACTCTAACCCTAACCCGACACCCTAAACCTAACCCTAACCCTAATCCAACACCCTAACCCTAACCCGAAAACCTAACCAACACCCGACACCCTAACCCTAACCCGACACACTAACCCTAATCCTAACCCGACACCAGACACCCTAACCCTAACCCTAACATGACACCCAAACACTAAACCTTACACTAAACCTATCCCTAACCCTAACTTGACACTCTAACCCTAAACCAAAACCTATCGCTATCACTAACCCTAACCCTAACTCGACACCATAACCCTAAACAGACACCCTAAACCTAACTCTACCCCTAATGCAACAACCTAACCCTAAACCTAACCCTCAAACTAAGCCTTACACGAAACCCTAAGCCTAACCCGACACGCTAACCCGACACCCGAACCCAACAACCTAACCCAACACCCTAACCCTAGTCCTAACCCTAAACCTAACACGAAACCCTAACCCTAACCCTATCTCGACACCCTAACCTTAACCCTACACTCTCACCCTAACCCTAACCTGACACACTAACCCTAACTCTAACCCGACACCATACACACTAACCCTAACCCTAACAAGACACCCAAACCCTAACCCTAACCCTAACACGACACCCTAACTGTCAACCTAACCCGACACCCGAAGCCTAACCCTAACCCTAACACGACACCGTATCCCTAACTCAAGCCCTAACCTGACACCAAAACCCGACACCCTAACCCCAAACCTGACCCTTAACAGACACTGTAACATGACACCCTATCTCTAAACCTATCCGTAACCCTAACCCTATCCATAACCCTAACCCTAACCCTAATCCCTAACCCTAACCCTAACCCTAACCCGATCCCTATTCGTAAACCTAACCCTATCCCTAACCCTAACAGTAATCCTAACCCTAACCCTAACCCTATCCCTATTTGGAACCCTAACTCTAACACTAACCCTAACACTAACCAGACACCCTAACTAACCCTGACCCTAATCTGACACCCTAACCCTAACCCAACACCCTAAGCCTAACCGTAACCCGACACCCTAATCTGACACCCTAACACCAATCCGAGACACTAACCTGACACCCTAACCCTAATCCAAGCCCTAACCCGCCACCCTAACCCTAACCCGAACCCTAACCCTAACCCTAATATAACACTAACTGAACACTCTAACCCTAACCCTAAGCCCTACACGACACGAGACAGTATAACCATAACATGACACCCAAACCCTAACCCTATCCCTATTTGTAACCCTAACCCTAAACTTAACCCTAACCCTAATCCTAACCGTAACACTAACCGGACACCCTAACCCTAACCCTGACCCGAATCCGACACCCTAATCTGACACCCTAACGCTAACCCGACACCCTAAGCCTAACGGTAACCCGACACCCTAACACAAATCTGACACCCTAACCCGTCACCTTAATGAAAATCCAAGCCCTAACCCGCCACCCTAACCCTAACCCGAAACCTAACCCTAACCTTACAATAATCGGACACCCTAATCCTAACCCTAACCCCAACACGACACGAGACACCCGAGCCCTCACACGACACCCAAACCCTAACCTTATACCTAACCTTATCCCTAACCCTAAACCTAACCCTATCCCTAACCCTAACCCTAACCCTCTCCCTATACCTAACACTAACCATAACACTACACCATAACCCTAACCCTAACCCGACACCAGACACCCCAATCCTAACCCTAACCCGACACCCAAACTCTAACCCAAACCCTAACACTTACCCTAACCGTAACCCGACACCAGACACCCTAACCCTAACCCGACACCCAAACCCTAACCTTAACCCTAACCCTATCCCTATCCCTAACCCTAAACCTAACTTGACACACTAACCCTATACCCACACCCTAACCCTAACACGACACCTAACACTAACCCTAACATGACACCAGGCACCCTAACCCGACACACAAATCCTAACCTTAACCCTCTCCCTAAGCCTTACACGACACCCTAACCTGACAACCTAACCCGACACCCTAACCCTAACCCAAGCCCAAACACGCTACCATAACCCTAACTCAAAACCTATCCCTAACCCTAACCCGAAACCAGACACCCTAACCCTAACCCGACACCCAAACCTGACAAATTGACTCGACACACTATCCCTAACCCAAGCCCTAAACCGACACCCTAACCCTAACACGAACCCTAACCCTAACCCTAACCGTAACCCTATCTCTATCCGTAACACTAACCCTAACCCTTACCCTAACCCTAACGTGACACACTAACCCTAACCCTCTCCAGACACCAGACACCGTAACCCTAACCCTAACCCTATCCCAATTTGTAACACTAACCCTAAACTTAACCATAACCCTAACACTACACTTAACACTAACCGGACACCCTACCCCTAACCCTGGCCCTAATCCGACACCCTAATCTGACACCCTAACCCTAACCCCAACACGACATGAGACACCCTAACCCTAAAACGACACCTAAATCCGAACCCTATCCCTAACCTTAACCCTAACCCTAAACGTAACCCTATCCCTAACCCTAACCCTAACACTAACCCTAACACTAACCCTATCCCTATCCCTAACCCTAACCCTAACCCTAACCCTAACATGACACACTAACCCTAACCCTATCCCGACACCAGACACCGTAACCCTAACCCTAACCCTATCCCTATCCCTATTTGGAACCCGAACCCTATCCCTAACCCTAACCCTAACCCTAACCTGACACCAGACACCCTATCCCTAACCCTAACCTGACAACCAAACCCTAACCCTAACCCTAAGCCTAAGCCTAACTCGACACCCTATCCCTAAACCGACACACTTATCCAAATCCTAACGCTAACGCGACACCCTAATCCTAACCCTAACCCTAACAAGACACCAGACACTCTAACGCTAAACTTAACCCGACAGCCAACCCTAACCCTAACCCTCACCCTAAGTCTTACACGACACCCTAACGCTAACCCTAACCATATCCCTAACCTTAACCCTAACCCGACACCAGACACTCTATCCCTAACCCTAACCTGACACCCAAAACCTAACCCTAACCCTAACCCTAACACGACACCAGACACCCTAACATTAACCCTAACCCGACACAGAAACCAGAAACCCTAACCCTCACCCTCAGCCTTACACGACACACTAACGCTAATCTGACATGCTAACCTTACACCCTAAACCGACAACGTAACCGACACCTAAACCCTAACCCTAACCCTTACCTGACACCCTAACCCTAACCCAACACGCTAACCGGACATCCTAAACCTAACCCAAGCCTTAACCCTCACCATAACCATAACCATAACAATAACCCTAACACTAACCAGACACCCTAACCCTAACACTGACCCCAACCCGACACCCTAATGTGACACCCTAACCCTAACCCGACACCCTAAGCCTAACCCTAACATGACACCCAAACACTAAACCTTACGCTAAACCTATCCCTAACCCTAACTTGACACTCTAACCCTAAACCTAACCCTAAACCAAAACCTATCGCTATCACTAACCCTAACCCTAACTCGACACCATAACCTTAAACAGACACCCTAAACCTAACTCTACCCCTAATGCAACACCCTAACCCTAAACCTAACCCTCAAACTAAGCCTTACACGAAACCCTAAGCCTAACCCGACACGCTAACCTGACACCCGAACCCAACAACCTAACCCAACACCCTAACCCTAGTCCTAACCCTAAACCTAACACGAAACCCTAACCCTAACCCTATCTCGACACCCTACCCTTAACCCAACACTCTCACCCTAACCCTAACCTGACACACTAACCCTAACTCTAACCCAACACTATACACACTAACCCTAACACTAACAAGACACCCAAACCCTAACCCTAACCCTAACACGACACCCTAACACGACACCCTAACTTTAAAGCTAACCCGACACCCGAAGCCTAACCCTAACCGTAACATGACACCCTAACCCTAACTCAAGCCCTAAACTGACACCAGAACCCGACACCCTAACACGAACCCTGACCCTTACCAGACACTGTAACATGACACCCTAACTCTAAACCTATCCGTAACCCTAACCCTATCCATAACCCTAACCCTAACACTAATCCCTAACCCTAACCCTAACCCGATCCCTATTCGTAACCCTAACCCTATCCCTAACCCTAACAGTAACCCTAACCCTAACCCGAACCCTATCCCTATTTGTAACCCTAACCCTAAACTTAACCCTAACTCTAACACTAACACTAACACTAACCGGACACCCTAACACTAACCCTGACACTAATCCGACATCCTAATCTGACACCCTAACCCTAACCCGACACCCTAAGCCTAACCCTAACCCAACACCCTAACTGTAACCCGACACCATAACACGACATGCTAATTCAACACCCTAACCCGACTCCCTAACCCTAAACCTAACACGACACCCTAACCCTAACCCTAACGTGACACCCTAAACCTAACCCTAACCCTAACATGACACCCTAACGCTAACCCAAGCCCTAACCCGACACCTTAACCCGACAGCCTAAACCTAACCCTGACCCTTACCTGACACCCTGACCTGACCCTAACCCAACCGTAACCCAAACCCTAGACGTAACCGTAACTTGACACCCTAACACTCATGCGACACCCTACCCCTAACCCGACACCATAACCTGACACCCTAAACCTAAACCTAACCCGACACCAGTCAACCTAACCCTAATCCTTACTCGACACCCAAATCCTAACCCAGCCCTCACCCTAAGCCTTACCTGTCACCCTAACCTTAACACGACACGCTATCCCGACACCCTAATCCGAATCCATAAGGCTGACACAAGCCCTATCCCACCACCCTAACCCTAACCCTAACTGTAACGCTAACCCTAGCACTAAAACCAACCCTAACCTTATCCCTAACCCTAACTCTAAACCTAACCCTAACCTAACCGTATCTCTTACCCTAACCCTATCCCGAACCCTAACCCTAACCCTAACTCTAACCCTATCCCTAACCCTAACCCTAACTCGACACCCTAACCCTATACCGACACCCTAACCCTAACGCGAGACCTAACATTAACAATAACATGGCACCAGACACCCTAACCCTAACCCGAACCCTAACCCTAACTCTACCCGTAACCCTAACACTAACCTTAACCCTATCTGTATCCGTAACACTAATCCTAACCATAACCCTAAACCTAACACGACACCCCAACCCTAATGCGACAGCCTAACCCTGAAACTAACCCTAACCCGAAACCCTAACCCTAACCCTGAGCCTTACATGACAAACTAAACTGAAACACTATCCCTAAACTTAACCCTAACCCTAACCCTAACCCAAACACCAGACACCCTAACCAGACACCCAAACCCTAACCCTAACCCTAAACCTAATCATAAACCTAATCATAACCCTAACCCTAGCCCTAACCGTCACTTGACACCCTAACACTCACGAGACACTCTAACCCTAACCCGACACCCTAAACCTAACCCTAACCCTAATCCAACACCCTAACCCTAACCCGAAAACCTAACCAACACCCGACACCCTAACCCTAACCCGACACACTAACCCTAATCCTAACCCGACACCAGACACCCTAACCCTAACCCTAACATGACACCCAAACACTAAACCTTACACTAAACCTATCCCTAACCCTAACTTGACACTCTAACCCTAAACCAAAACCTATCGCTATCACTAACCCTAACCCTAACTCGACACCATAACCCTAAACAGACACCCTAAACCTAACTCTACCCCTAATGCAACAACCTAACCCTAAACCTAACCCTCAAACTAAGCCTTACACGAAACCCTAAGCCTAAACCGACACGCTAACCCGACACCCGAACCCAACAACCTAACCCAACACCCTAACCCTAGTCCTAACCCTAAACCTAACACGAAACCCTAACCCTAACCCTATCTCGACACCCTAACCTTAACCCTACACTCTCACCCTAACCCTAACCTGACACACTAACCCTAACTCTAACCCGACACCATACACACTAACCCTAACCCTAACAAGACACCCAAACCCTAACACGACACCCTAACACGACACCCTAACACGACACCCTAACTTTCAACCTAACCCGACACCCGAAGCCTAACCCTAACCCTAACACGACACCGTATCCCTAACTCAAGCCCTAACCTGACACCAAATCCCGACACCCTAACCCCAAACCTGACCCTTAACAGACACTGTAACATGACACCCTATCTCTAAACCTATCCGTCACCCTAACCCTATCCATAACCCTAACCCTAACCCTAATCCCTAACCCTAACCCTAACCCTAACCCGATCCCTATTCGTAAACCTAACCCTATCCCTAACCCTAACAGTAATCCTAACCCTAACCCTAACACTATCCCTATTTGGAACCCTAACTCTAACACTAACCCTAACACTAACCGGACACCCTAACTAACCCTGACCCTAATCTGACACCCTAACCCTAACCCGACACCCTAAGCCTAACCGTAACCCGACACCCTAATCTGACACCCTAACACCAATCCGAGACACTAACCTGACACCCTAACCCTAATCCAAGCCCTAACCCGCCACCCTAACCCTAACCCGAACCCTAACCCTAACCCTAATATAACACTAACTGAACACTCTAACCCTAACCCTAACCCCTACACGACACGAGACAGTATAACCATAACATGACACCCAAACCCTAACCCTATCCCTATTTGTAACCCTAACCCTAAACTTAACCCTAACCCTAATCCTAACCGTAACACTAACCGGACACCCTAACCCTAACCCTGACCCGAATCCGACACCCTAATCTGACACCCTAACGCTAACCCGACACCCTAAGCCTAACGGTATCCAAGCCCTAACCCGCCACCCTAACCCTAACCCGAAACCTAACCCTAACCTTACAATAATCGGACACCCTAATCCTAACCCTAACCCCAACACGACACGAGACACCCGAGCCCTCACACGACACCCAAACCCTAACCTTATACCTAACCTTATCCCTAACCCTAAAGCTAACCCTATCCCTAACCCTAACCCTAACCCTCTCCCTATACCTAACACTAACCATAACACTACACCATAACCCTAACCCTAACCCGACACCAGACACCCCAATCCTAACCCTAACCCGACACCCAAACTCTAACCCAAACCCTAACACTTACCCTAACCGTAACCCGACACCAGACACCCTAACCCTAACCCGACACCCAAACCCTAACCTTAACCCTAACCCTATCCCTATCCCTAACCCTAAACCTAACTTGACACCCTAACCCTATACCCACACCCTAACCCTAACACGACACCTAACACTAACCCTAACATGACACCAGGCACCCTAACCCGACACACAAATCCTAACCTTAACCCTCTCCCTAAGCCTTACACGACACCCTAACCTGACAACCTAACCCGACACCCTAACCCTAACCCAAGCCCAAACACGCTACCCTAACCATAACTCAAAACCTATCCCTAACCCTAACCCGAAACCAGACACCCTAACCCTAACCCGACACCCAAACCTGACAAATTGACTCGACACACTATCCCAAACCCAAGCCCTAAACCGACACCCTAACCCTAACACGAACCCTAACCCTAACCCTAACCGTAACCCTATCTCTATCCGTAACACTAACCCTAACCCTTACCCTAACCCTAACATGATACACTAACCCTAACCCTCTCCAGACACCAGACACCGTAACCCTAACCCTAACCCTATCCCAATTTGTAACACTAACCCTAAACTTAACCATAACCCTAACACTAAACTTAACACTAACTGGACACCCTACCCCTAACCCTGGCCCTAATCCGACACCCTAATCTGACACCCTAACCCTAACCCCAACACGACATGAGACACCCTAACCCTAAAACGACACCTAAATCCGAACCCTATACCTAACCTTAACCCTAACCCTAAACGTAACCCTATCCCTAACCCTAACCCTAACACTAACCCTAACACTAACCCTATCCCTATCCCTAACCCTAACCCTAACCCTAACCCTAACATGACACACTAACCCTAACCCTATCCCGACACCAGACACCGTAACCCTAACCCTAACCCTATCCCTATCCCTATTTGTAACCCGAACCCTATCCCTAACCCTAACCCTAACCCTAACCTGACACCAGACACCCTATCCCTAACCCTAACCTGACAACCAAACCCTAACCCTAACCCTAACCCGAAGCCTAACTCGACACCCTATCCCTAAACCGACACACTTATCCAAATCCTAACGCTAACGCGACACCCTAATCCTAACCCTAACCCTAACAAGACACCAGACACTCTAACGCTAAACTTAACCCGACAGCCAACCCTAACCCTAACCCTCACCCTAAGTCTTACATGACACCCTAACGCTAACCCTAACCATATCCCTAACCTTAACCCTAACCCGACACCAGACACTCTATCCCTAACCCTAACCTGACAGCCAAACCCTAACCCTAACCCTAACCCTAACACGACACCAGACACCCTAACATTAACCCTAACCCGACACAGAAACCCGAAACCCTAACCCTCAACCTCAGCCTTACACGACACACTAACGCTAATCTGACATGCTAACCTGACACCCTAAACCGACAACGTAACCGACACCTAAACCCTAACCCTAACCCTTACCTGACACCCTAACCCTAACCCAACACGCTAACCGGACATCCTAAACCTAACCCAAGCCTTAACCCTCACCATAACCATAACCATAACAATAACCCTAACACTAACCAGACACCCTAACCCTAACACTGACCCCAACCCGACACCCTAATGTGACACCCTAACCCTAACCCGACACCCTAAGCCTAACCCTAACATGACACCCAAACACTAAACCTTACGCTAAACCTATCCCTAACCCTAACTTGACACTCTAACCCTAAACCTAACCCTAAACCAAAACCTATCGCTATCACTAACCCTAACCCTAACTCGACACCATAACCTTAAACAGACACCCTAAACCTAACTCTACCCCTAATGCAACACCCTAACCCTAAACCTAACCCTCAAACTAAGCCTTACACGAAACCCTAAGCCTAACCCGACACGCTAACCTGACACCCGAACCCAACAACCTAACCCAACACCCTAACCCTAGTCCTAACCCTAAACCTAACACGAAACCCTAACCCTAACCCTATCTCGACACCCTACCCTTAACCCAACACTCTCACCCTAACCCTAACCTGACACACTAACCCTAACTCTAACCCAACACTATACACACTAACCCTAACCCTAACAAGACACCCAAACCCTAACCCTAACCCTAACACGACACCCTAACACGACACCCTAACTTTAAACCTAACCTGACACCCGAAGCCTAACCCTAACCCTAACATGACACCCTAACCCTAACTCAAGCCCTAAACTGACACCAGAACCCGACACCCTAACACGAACCCTGACCCTTACCAGACACTGTAACATGACACCCTAACTCTAAACCTATCCGTAACCCTAATCCTATCCATAACCCTAACCCTAACACTAATCCCTAACCCTAACCCTAACCCGATCCCTATTCGTAACCCTAACCCTATCCCTAACACTAACAGTAACCCTAACCCTAACCCGAACCCTATCCCTATTTGTAACCCTAACCCTAAACTTAACCCTAACTCTAACACTAACACTAACACTAACCGGACACCCTAACACTAACCCTGACACTAATCCGACATCCTAATCTGACACCCTAACCCTAACCCGACACCCTAAGCCTAACCCTAACCCAACACCCTAACTGTAACCCGACACCATAACACGACATGCTAATTCAACACCCTACCCGACTCCCTAACCCTAAACCTAACACGACACCCTAACCCTAACCCTAACGTGACACCCTAAACCTAACCCTAACCCTAACATGACACCCTAACGCTAACCCAAGCCCTAACCCGACACCTTAACCCGACAGCCTAAACCTAACCCTGACCCTTACCTGACACCCTGACCTGACCCTAACCCAACCGTAACCCAAACCCTAGACGTAACCGTAACTTGACACCCTAACACTCATGCGACACCCTACCCCTAACCCGACACCATAACCTGACACCCTAAACCTAAACCTAACCCGACACCAGTCAACCTAACCCTAATCCTTACTCGACACCCAAATCCTAACCCAGCCCTCACCCTAAGCCTTACCTGTCACCCTAACCTTAACACGACACGCTATCCCGACACCCTAATCCGAATCCATAAGGCTGACACAAGCCCTATCCCACCACCCTAACCCTAACCCTAACTGTAACGCTAACCCTAGCACTAAAACCAACCCTAACCTTATCCCTAACCCTAACTCTAAACCTAACCCTAACCTAACCGTATCTCTTACCCTAACCCTATCCCGAACCCTAACCCTAACCCTAACTCTAACCCTATCCCTAACCCTAACCCTAACTCGACACCCTAACCCTATACCGACACCCTAACCCTAACGCGAGACCTAACATTAACAATAACATGGCACCAGACACCCTAACCCTAACCCGAACCCTAACCCTAACTCTACCCGTAACCCTAACACTAACCTTAACCCTATCTGTATCCGTAACACTAATCCTAACCATAACCCTAAACCTAACACGACACCCCAACCCTAATGCGACAGCCTAACCCTGAAACTAACCCTAACCCGAAACCCTAACCCTAACCCTGAGCCTTAAATGACAAACTAAACTGAAACACTATCCCTAAACTTAACCCTAACCCTAACCCTAACCCAAACACCAGACACCCTAACCAGACACCCAAACCCTAACCCTAACCCTAAACCTAATCATAAACCTAATCATAACCCTAACCCTAGCCCTAACCGTCACTTGACACCCTAACACTCACGAGACACTCTAACCCTAACCCGACACCCTAAACCTAACCCTAACCCTAATCCAACACCCTAACCCTAACCCGAAAACCTAACCAACACCCGACACCCTAACCCTAACCCGACACACTAACCCTAATCCTAACCCGACACCAGACACCCTAACCCTAACCCTAACATGACACCCAAACACTAAACCTTACACTAAACCTATCCCTAACCCTAACTTGACACTCTAACCGTAAACCAAAACCTATCGCTATCACTAACCCTAACCCTAACTCGACACCATAACCCTAAACAGACACCCTAAACCTAACTCTACCCCTAATGCAACAACCTAACCCTAAACCTAACCCTCAAACTCAGCCTTACACGAAACCCTAAGCCTAACCCGACACGCTAACCCGACACCCGAACCCAACAACCTAACCCAACACCCTAACCCTAGTCCTAACCCTAAACCTAACACGAAACCCTAACCCTAACCCTATCTCGACACCCTAACCTTAACCCTACACTCTCACCCTAACCCTAACCTGACACACTAACCCTAACTCTAACCCGACACCATACACACTAACCCTAACCCTAACAAGACACCCAAACCCTAACACGACACCCTAACACGACACCCTAACACGACACCCTAACTTTCAACCTAACCCGACACCCGAAGCCTAACCCTAACCCTAACACGACACCGTATCCCTAACTCAAGCCCTAACCTGACACCAAAACCCGACACCCTAACCCCAAACCTGACCCTTAACAGACACTGTAACATGACACCCTATCTCTAAACCTATCCGTCACCCTAACCCTATCCATAACCCTAACCCTAACCCTAATCCCTAACCCTAACCCTAACCCTAACCCGATCCCTATTCGTAAACCTAACCCTATCCCTAACCCTAACAGTAATCCTAACCCTAACCCTAACCCTATCCCTATTTGGAACCCTAACTCTAACACTAACCCTAACACTAACCGGACACCCTAACTAACCCTGACCCTAATCTGACACCCTAACCCTAACCCGACACCCTAAGCCTAACCGTAACCCGACACCCTAATCTGACACCCTAACACCAATCCGAGACACTAACCTGACACCCTAACCCTAATCCAAGCCCTAACCCGCCACCCTAACCCTAACCCGAACCCTAACCCTAACCCTAATATAACACTAACTGAACACTCTAACCCTAACCCTAACCCCTACACGACACGAGACAGTATAACCATAACATGACACCCAAACCCTAACCCTATCCCTATTTGTAACCCTAACCCTAAACTTAACCCTAACCCTAATCCTAACCGTAACACTAACCGGACACCCTAACCCTAACCCTGACCCGAATCCGACACCCTAATCTGACACCCTAACGCTAACCCGACACCCTAAGCCTAACGGTAACCCGACACCCTAACACAAATCTGACACCCTAACCCGTCACCTTAATGAAAATCCAAGCCCTAACCCGCCACCCTAACCCTAACCTTACAATAATCGGACACCCTAATCCTAACCCTAACGCCAACACGACACGAGACACCCGAGCCCTCACACGACACCCAAACCCTAACCTTATACCTAACCTTATCCCTAACCCTAAACCTAACCCTATCCCTAACCCTAACCCTAACCCTCTCCCTATACCTAACACTAACCATAACACTACACCATAACCCTAACCCTAACCCGACACCAGACACCCCAATCCTAACCCTAACCCGACACCCAAACTCTAACCCAAACCCTAACACTTACCCTAACCGTAACCCGACACCAGACACCCTAACCCTAACCCGACACCCAAACCCTAACCTTAACCCTAACCCTATCCCTATCCCTAACCCTAAACCTAACTTGACACCCTAACCCTATACCCACACCCTAACCCTAACACGACACCTAACACTAACCCTAACATGACACCAGGCACCCTAACCCGACACACAAATCCTAACCTTAACCCTCTCCCTAAGCCTTACACGACACCCTAACCTGACAACCTAACCCGACACCCTAACCCTAACCCAAGCCCAAACACGCTACCCTAACCCTAACTCAAAACCTATCCCTAACCCTAACCCGAAACCAGACACCCTAACCCTAACCCGACACCCAAACGTGACAAATTGACTCGACACACTATCCCTAACCCAAGCCCTAAACCGACACCCTAACCCTAACACGAACCCTAACCCTAACCCTAACCGTAACCCTATCTCTATCCGTAACACTAACCCTAACCCTTACCCTAACCCTAACGTGATACACTAACCCTAACCCTCTCCAGACACCAGACACCGTAACCCTAACCCTAACCCTATCCCAATTTGTAACACTAACCCTAAACTTAACCATAACCCTAACACTAAACTTAACACTAACCGGACACCCTACCCCTAACCCTGGCCCTAATCCGACACCCTAATCTGACACCCTAACCCTAACCCCAACACGACATGAGACACCCTAACCCTAAAACGACACCTAAATCCGAACCCTATACCTAACCTTAACCCTAACCCTAAACGTAACCCTATCCCTAACCCTAACCCTAACACTAACCCTAACACTAACCCTATCCCTATCCCTAACCCTAACCCTAACCCTAACCCTAACATGACACACTAACCCTAACCCTATCCCGACACCAGACACCGTAACCCTAACCCTAACCCTATCCCTATACCTATTTGTAACCCGAACCCTATCCCTAACCCTAACCCTAACCCTAACCTGACACCAGACACCCTATCCCTAACCCTAACCTGACAACCAAACCCTAACCCTAACCCTAACCCGAAGCCTAACTCGACACCCTATCCCTAAACCGACACACTTATCCAAATCCTAACGCTAACGCGACACCCTAATCCTAACCCTAACCCTAACAAGACACCAGACACTCTAACGCTAAACTTAACCCGACAGCCAACCCTAACCCTAACCCTCACCCTAAGTCTTACATGACACCCTAACGCTAACCCTAACCATATCCCTAACCTTAACCCTAACCCGACACCAGACACTCTATCCCTAACCCTAACCTGACAGCCAAACCCTAACCCTAACCCTAACCCTAACACGACACCAGACACCCTAACATTAACCCTAACCCGACACAGAAACCCGAAACCCTAACCCTCAACCTCAGCCTTACACGACACACTAACGCTAATCTGACATGCTAACCTGACATCCTAAACCGACAACGTAACCGACACCTAATCCCTAACCCTAACCCTTACCTGACACCCTAACCCTAACGCAACACGCTAACCGGACATCCTAAACCTAACCCAAGCCTTAACCCTCACCATAACCATAACCATAACAATAACCCTAACACTAACCAGACACCCTAACCCTAACACTGACCCCAACCCGACACCCTAATGTGACACCCTAACCCTAACCCGACACCCTAAGCCTAACCCTAACATGACACCCAAACACTAAACCTTACGCTAAACCTATCCCTAACCCTAACTTGACACTCTAACCCTAAACCTAACCCTAAACCAAAACCTATCGCTATCACTAACCCTAACCCTAACTCGACACCATAACCTTAAACAGACACCCTAAACCTAACTCTACCCCTAATGCAACACCCTAACCCTAAACCTAACCCTCAAACTAAGCCTTACACGAAACCCTAAGCCTAACCCGACACGCTAACCTGACACCCGAACCCAACAACCTAACCCAACACCCTAACCCTAGTCCTAACCCTAAACCTAACACGAAACCCTAACCCTAACCCTATCTCGACACCCTACCCTTAACCCAACACTCTCACCCTAACCCTAACCTGACACACTAACCCTAACTCTAACCCAACACTATACACACTAACCCTAACCCTAACAAGACACCCAAACCCTAACCCTAACCCTAACACGACACCCTAACACGACACCCTAACTTTAAACCTAACCTGACACCCGAAGCCTAACCCTAACCCTAACATGACACCCTAACCCTAACTCAAGCCCTAAACTGACACCAGAACCCGACACCCTAACACGAACCCTGACCCTTACCAGACACTGTAACATGACACCCTAACTCTAAACTTATCCGTATCCCTAAACCTATCCATAACCCTAACCCTAACACTAATCCCTAACCCTAACCCTAACCCGATCCCTATTCGTAACCCTAACCCTATCCCTAACCCTAACAGTAACCCTAACCCTAACCCGAACCCTATCCCTATTTGTAACCCTAACCCTAAACTTAACCCTAACTCTAACACTAACACTAACACTAACCGGACACCCTAACACTAACCCTGACACTAATCCGACATCCTAATCTGACACCCTAACCCTAACCCGACACCCTAAGCCTAACCCTAACCCAACACCCTAACTGTAACCCGACACCATAACACGACATGCTAATTCAACACCCTACCCGACTCCCTAACCCTAAACCTAACACGACACCCTAACCCTAACCCTAACGTGACACCCTAAACCTAACCCTAACCCTAACATGACACCCTAACGCTAACCCAAGCCCTAACCCGACACCTTAACCCGACAGCCTAAACCTAACCCTGACCCTTACCTGACACCCTGACCTGACCCTAACCCAACCGTAACCCAAACCCTAGACGTAACCGTAACTTGACACCCTAACACTCATGCGACACCCTACCCCTAACCCGACACCATAACCTGACACCCTAAACCTAAACCTAACCCGACACCAGTCAACCTAACCCTAATCCTTACTTGACACCCAAATCCTAACCCAGCCCTCACCCTAAGCCTTACCTGTCACCCTAACCTTAACACGACACGCTATCCCGACACCCTAATCCGAATCCATAAGGCTGACACAAGCCCTATCCCACCACCCTAACCCTAACCCTAACTGTAACGCTAACCCTAGCACTAAAACCAACCCTAACCTTATCCCTAACCCTAACTCTAAACCTAACCCTAACCTAACCGTATCTCTTACCCTAACCCTATCCCGAACCCTAACCCTAACCCTAACTCTAACCCTATCCCTAACCCTAACCCTAACTCGACACCCTAACCCTATACCGACACCCTAACCCTAACGCGAGACCTAACATTAACAATAACATGGCACCAGACACCCTAACCCTAACCCGAACCCTAACCCTAACTCTACCCGTAACCCTAACACTAACCTTAACCCTATCTGTATCCGTAACACTAATCCTAACCATAACCCTAAACCTAACACGACACCCCAACCCTAATGCGACAGCCTAACCCTGAAACTAACCCTAACCCGAAACCCTAACCCTAACCCTGAGCCTTACATGACAAACTAAACTGAAACACTATCCCTAAACTTAACCCTAACCCTAACCCTAACCCAAACACCAGACACCCTAACCAGACACCCAAACCCTAACCCTAACCCTAAACCTAATCATAAACCTAATCATAACCCTAACCCTAGCCCTAACCGTCACTTGACACCCTAACACTCACGAGACACTCTAACCCTAACCCGACACCCTAAACCTAACCCTAACCCTAATCCAACACCCTAACCCTAACCCGAAAACCTAACCAACACCCGACACCCTAACCCTAACCCGACACACTAACCCTAATCCTAACCCGACACCAGACACCCTAACCCTAACCCTAACATGACACCCAAACACTAAACCTTACACTAAACCTATCCCTAACCCTAACTTGACACTCTAACCGTAAACCAAAACCTATCGCTATCACTAACCCTAACCCTAACTCGACACCATAACCCTAAACAGACACCCTAAACCTAACTCTACCCCTAATGCAACAACCTAACCCTAAACCTAACCCTCAAACTAAGCCTTACACGAAACCCTAAGCCTAACCCGACACGCTAACCCGACACCCGAACCCAACAACCTAACCCAACACCCTAACCCTAGTCCTAACCCTAAACCTAACCCTATCTCGACACCCTAACCTTAACCCTACACTCTCACCCTAACCCTAACCTGACACACTAACCCTAACTCTAACCCGACACCATACACACTAACACTAACCCTAACAAGACACCCAAACCCTAACCCTAACCCTAACACGACACCCTAACACGACACCCTATCTTTCAACCTAACCCGACACCCGAAGCCTAACCCTAACCCTAACACGACACCGTATCCCTAACTCAAACCCTAACCTGACACCAAAACCCGACACCCTAACCCCAAACCTGACCCTTAACAGACACTGTAACATGACACCCTATCTCTAAACCTATCCGTAACCCTAACCCTATCCATAACCCTAACCCTAACCCTAATCCCTAACCCTAACCCTAACCCTAACCCGATCCCTATTCGTAAACCTAACCCTATCCCTAACCCTAACAGTAATCCTAACCCTAACCCTAACCCTATCCCTATTTGGAACCCTAACTCTAACACTAACCCTAACACTAACCGGACACCCTAACTAACCCTGACCCTAATCTGACACCCTAACCCTAACCCGACACCCTAAGCCTAACCGTAACCCGACACCCTAATCTGACACCCTAACACCAATCCGAGACACTAACCTGACACCCTAACCCTAATCCAAGCCCTAACCCGCCACCCTAACCCTAACCCAAACCCTAACCCTAACCCTAATATAACACTAACAGAACACTCTAACCCTAACCCTAACCCCTACACGACACGAGACAGTATAACCATAACATGACACCCAAACCCTAACCCTATCCCTATTTGTAACCCTAACCCTAAACTTAACCCTAACCGTAACACTAACCGGACACCCTAACCCTAACCCTGACCCGAATCCGACACCCTAATCTGACACCCTAACGCTAACCCGACACCCTAAGCCTAACGGTAACCCGACACCCTAACACAAATCTGACACCCTAACCCGTCACCTTAATGAAAATCCAAGCCCTAACCCGCCACCCTAACCCTAACCCGAAACCTAACCCTAACCTTACAATAATCGGACACCCTAATCCTAACCCTAACGCCAACACGACACGAGACACCCGAGCCCTCACACGACACCCAAACCCTAACCTTATACCTAACCTTATCCCTAACCCTAAACCTAACCCTATCCCTAACCCTAACCCTAACCCTCTCCCTATACCTAACACTAACCATAACACTACACCATAACCCTAACCCTAACCCGACACCAGACACCCCAATCCTAACCCTAACCCGACACCCAAACTCTAACCCAAACCCTAACACTTACCCTAACCGTAACCCGACACCAGACACCCTAACCCTAACCCGACACCCAAACCCTAACCTTAACCCTAACCCTATCCCTATCCCTAACCCTAAACCTAACTTGACACCCTAACCCTATACCCACACCCTAACCCTAACACGACACCTAACACTAACCCTAACATGACACCAGACACCCTAACCCGACACACAAATCCTAACCTTAACCCTCTCCCTAAGCCTTACACGACACCCTAACCTGACAACCTAACCCGACACCCTAACCCTAACCCAAGCCCAAACACGCTACCCTAACCCTAACTCAAAACCTATCCCTAACCCTAACCCGAAACCAGACACCCTAACCCTAACCCGACACCCAAACCTGACAAATTGACTCGACACACTATCCCTAACCCAAGCCCTAAACCGACACCCTAACCCTAACACGAACCCTAACCCTAACCCTAACCGTAACCCTATCTCTATCCGTAACACTAACCCTAACCCTTACCCTAACCCTAACGTGACACACTAACCCTAACCCTCTCCAGACACCAGACACCGTAACCCTAACCCTAACCCTATCCCAATTTGTAACACTAACCCTAAACTTAACCATAACCCTAACACTAAACTTAACACTAACCGGACACCCTACCCCTAACCCTGGCCCTAATCCGACACCCTAATCTGACACCCTAACCCTAACCCCAACACGACATGAGACACCCTAACCCTAAAACGACACCTAAATCCGAACCCTATACCTAACCTTAACCCTAACCCTAAACGTAACCCTCTCCCTAACCCTAACCCTAACACTAACCCTAACACTAACCCTATCCCTATCCCTAACCCTAACCCTAACCCTAACCCTAACATGACACACTAACGCTAACCCTATCCCGACACCAGACACCGTAACCCTAACCCTAACCCTATCCCTATCCCTATTTGGAACCCTAACCCTATCCCTAACCCTAACCCTAACCCTAACCTGACACCAGACACCCTATCCCTAACCCTAACCTGACAACCAAACCCTAACCCTAACCCTAAGCCTAAGCCTAACTCGACACCCTATCCCTAACCCTAACCTGACAACCAAACCCTAACCCTAACCCTAAGCCTAAGCCTAACTCGACACCCGATCCCTAAACCGACACACTTATCCAAATCTTAACGCTAACGCGACACCCTAATCCTAACCCTAACCCTAACAAGACACCAGACACTCTAACGCTAAACTTAACCCGACAGCCAACCCTAACCCTAACCCTCACCCTAAGTCTTACATGACACCCTAACGCTAACCCTAACCATATCCCTAACCTTAACCCTAACCCGACACCAGACACTCTATCCCTAACCCTAACCTGACACCCAAACCCTAACCCTAACCCTAACCCTAACACGACACCAGACACCCTAACATTAACCCTAACCCGACACAGAAACCCGAAACCCTAACCCTCACCCTCAGCCTTACACGACACACTAACGCTAATCTGACATGCTAACCTGACACCCTAAACCGACAACGTAACCGACACCTAAACCCTAACCCTAACCCTTACCTGACACCCTAACCCTAACCCAACACTCTAACCGGACATCCTAAACCTAACCCAAGCCTTAACCCTCACCATAACCATAACCATAACAATAACCCTAACACTAACCAGACACCCTAACCCTAACACTGACCCCAACCCGACACCCTAATGTGACACCCTAACCCTAACCCGACACCCTAAGCCTAACCCTAACATGACACCCAAACACTAAACCTTACGCTAAACCTATCCCTAACCCTAACTTGACACTCTAACCCTAAACCTAACCCTAAACCAAAACCTATCGCTATCACTAACCCTAACCCTAACTCGACACCATAACCTTAAACAGACACCCTAAACCTAACTCTACCCCTAATGCAACACCCTAACCCTAAACCTAACCCTCAAACTAAGCCTTACACGAAACCCTAAGCCTAACCCGACACGCTAACCTGACACCCGAACCCAACAACCTAACCCAACACCCTAACCTTAGTCCTAACCCTAAACCTAACACGAAACCCTAACCCTAACCCTATCTCGACACCCTACCCTTAACCCAACACTCTCACCCTAACCCTAACCTGACACACTAACCCTAACTCTAACCCAACACTATACACACTAACCCTAACCCTAACAAGACACCCAAACCCTAACCCTAACCCTAACACGACACCCTAACACGACACCCTAACTTTAAACCTAACCCGACACCCGAAGCCTAACCCTGACCCTAACATGACACCCTAACCCTAACTCAAGCCCTAAACTGACACCAGAACCCGACACCCTAACACGAACCCTGACCCTTACCAGACACTGTAACATGACACCCTAACTCTAAACCTATCCGTAACCCTAACCCTATCCATAACCCTAACCCTAACACTAATCCCTAACCCTAACCCTAACCCGATCCCTATTCATAACCCTAACCCTATCCCTAACCCTAACAGTAACCCTAACCCTAACCCGAACCCTATCCCTATTTGTAACCCTAACCCTAAACTTAACCCTAACTCTAACACTAACACTAACACTAACCGGACACCCTAACACTAACCCTGACACTAATCCGACATCCTAATCTGACACCCTAACCCTAACCCGACACCCTAAGCCTAACCCTAACCCAACACCCTAACTGTAACCCGACACCATAACACGACATGCTAATTCAACACCCTAACCCGACTCCCTAACCCTAAACCTAACACGACACCCTAACCCTAACCCTAACGTGACACCCTAAACCTAACCCTAACCCTAACATGACACCCTAACGCTAACCCAAGCCCTAACCCGACACCTTAACCCGACAGCCTAAACCTAACCCTGACCCTTACCTGACACCCTGACCTGACCCTAACCCAACCGTAACCCAAACCCTAGACGTAACCGTAACTTGACACCCTAACACTCATGCGACACCCTACCCCTAACCCGACACCATAACCTGACACCCTAAACCTAAACCTAACCCGACACCAGTCAACCTAACCCTAATCCTTACTCGACACCCAAATCCTAACCCAGCCCTCACCCTAAGCCTTACCTGTCACCCTAACCTTAACACGACACGCTATCCCGACACCCTAATCCGAATCCATAAGGCTGACACAAGCCCTATCCCACCACCCTAACCCTAACCCTAACTGTAACGCTAACCCTAGCACTAAAACCAACCCTAACCTTATCCCTAACCCTAACTCTAAACCTAACCCTAACCTAACCGTATCTCTTACCCTAACCCTATCCCGAACCCTAACCCTAATCCTAACTCTAACCCTATCCCTAACCCTAACCCTAACTCGACACCCTAACCCTATACCGACACCCTAACCCTAACGCGAGACCTAACATTAACAATAACATGGCACCAGACACCCTAACCCGACACACAAATCCTAACCTTAACCCTCTCCCTAAGCCTTACACGACACCCTAACCTGACAACCTAACCCGACACCCTAACCCTAACCCAAGCCCAAACACGCTACCCTAACCCTAACTCAAAACCTATCCCTAACCCTAACCCGAAACCAGACACCCTAACCCTAACCCGACACCCAAACCTGACAAATTGACTCGACACACTATCCCTAACCCAAGCCCTAAACCGACACCCTAACCCTAACACGAACCCTAACCCTAACCCTAACCGTAACCCTATCTCTATCCGTAACACTAACCCTAACCCTTACCCTAACCCTAACGTGATACACTAACCCTAACCCTCTCCAGACACCAGACACCGTAACCCTAACCCTAACCCTATCCCAATTTGTAACACTAACCCTAAACTTAACCATAACCCTAACACTAAACTTAACACTAACCGGACACCCTACCCCTAACCCTGGCCCTAATCCGACACCCTAATCTGACACCCTAACCCTAACCCCAACACGACATGAGACACCCTAACCCTAAAACGACACCTAAATCCGAACCCTATACCTAACCTTAACCCTAACCCTAAACGTAACCCTATCCCTAACCCTAACCCTAACACTAACCCTAACACTAACCCTATCCCTATCCCTAACCCTAACCCTAACCCTAACCCTAACATGACACACTAACGCTAACCCTATCCCGACACCAGACACCGTAACCCTAACCCTAACCCTATCCCTATCCCTATTTGTAACCCGAACCCTATCCCTAACCCTAACCCTAAACCTAACCTGACACCAGACACCCTATCCCTAACCCTAACCTGACAACCAAACCCTAACCCTAACCCTAAGCCTAAGCCTAACTCGACACCCTATCCCTAACCCTAACCTGACAACCAAACCCTAACCCTAACCCTAAGCCTAAGCCTAACTCGACACCCTATCCCTAAACCGACACACTTATCCAAATCTTAACGCTAACGCGACACCCTAATCCTAACCCTAACCCTAACAAGACACCAGACACTCTAACGCTAAACTTAACCCGACAGCCAACCCTAACCCTAACCCTCACCCTAAGTCTTACATGACACCCTAACGCTAACCCTAACCATATCCCTAACCTTAACCCTAACCCGACACCAGACACTCTATCCCTAACCCTAACCTGACACCCAAACCCTAACCCTAACCCTAACCCTAACACGACACCAGACACCCTAACATTAACCCTAACCCGACACAGAAACCCGAAACCCTAACCCTCACCCTCAGCCTTACACGACACACTAACGCTAATCTGACATGCTAACCTGACACCCTAAACCGACAACGTAACCGACACCTAAACCCTAACCCTAACCCTTACCTGACACCCTAACCCTAACCCAACACTCTAACCGGACATCCTAAACCTAACCCAAGCCTTAACCCTCACCATAACCATAACCATAACAATAACCCTAACACTAACCAGACACCCTAACCCTAACACTGACCCCAACCCGACACCCTAATGTGACACCCTAACCCTAACCCGACACCCTAAGCCTAACCCTAACATGACACCCAAACACTAAACCTTACGCTAAACCTATCCCTAACCCTAACTTGACACTCTAACCCTAAACCTAACCCTAAACCAAAACCTATCGCTATCACTAACCCTAACCCTAACTCGACACCATAACCTTAAACAGACACCCTAAACCTAACTCTACCCCTAATGCAACACCCTAACCCTAAACCTAACCCTCAAACTAAGCCTTACACGAAACCCTAAGCCTAACCCGACACGCTAACCTGACACCCGAACCCAACAACCTAACCCAACACCCTAACCTTAGTCCTAACCCTAAACCTAACACGAAACCCTAACCCTAACCCTATCTCGACACCCTACCCTTAACCCAACACTCTCACCCTAACCCTAACCTGACACACTAACCCTAACTCTAACCCAACACTATACACACTAACCCTAACCCTAACAAGACACCCAAACCCTAACCCTAACCCTAACACGACACCCTAACACGACACCCTAACTTTAAACCTAACCCGACACCCGAAGCCTAACCCTGACCCTAACATGACACCCTAACCCTAACTCAAGCCCTAAACTGACACCAGAACCCGACACCCTAACACGAACCCTGACCCTTACCAGACACTGTAACATGACACCCTAACTCTAAACCTATCCGTAACCCTAACCCTATCCATAACCCTAACCCTAACACTAATCCCTAACCCTAACCCTAACCCGATCCCTATTCATAACCCTAACCCTATCCCTAACCCTAACAGTAACCCTAACCCTAACCCGAACCCTATCCCTATTTGTAACCCTAACCCTAAACTTAACCCTAACTCTAACACTAACACTAACACTAACCGGACACCCTAACACTAACCCTGACACTAATCCGACATCCTAATCTGACACCCTAACCCTAACCCGACACCCTAAGCCTAACCCTAACCCAACACCCTAACTGTAACCCGACACCATAACACGACATGCTAATTCAACACCCTAACCCGACTCCCTAACCCTAAACCTAACACGACACCCTAACCCTAACCCTAACGTGACACCCTAAACCTAACCCTAACCCTAACATGACACCCTAACGCTAACCCAAGCCCTAACCCGACACCTTAACCCGACAGCCTAAACCTAACCCTGACCCTTACCTGACACCCTGACCTGACCCTAACCCAACCGTAACCCAAACCCTAGACGTAACCGTAACTTGACACCCTAACACTCATGCGACACCCTACCCCTAACCCGACACCATAACCTGACACCCTAAACCTAAACCTAACCCGACACCAGTCAACCTAACCCTAATCCTTACTCGACACCCAAATCCTAACCCAGCCCTCACCCTAAGCCTTACCTGTCACCCTAACCTTAACACGACACGCTATCCCGACACCCTAATCCGAATCCATAAGGCTGACACAAGCCCTATCCCACCACCCTAACCCTAACCCTAACTGTAACGCTAACCCTAGCACTAAAACCAACCCTAACCTTATCCCTAACCCTAACTCTAAACCTAACCCTAACCTAACCGTATCTCTTACCCTAACCCTATCCCGAACCCTAACCCTAACCCTAACTCTAACCCTATCCCTAACCCTAACCCTAACTCGACACCCTAACCCTATACCGACACCCTAACCCTAACGCGAGACCTAACATTAACAATAACATGGCACCAGACACCCTAACCCTAACACGAACCCTAACCCTAACTCTACCCGTAACCCTAACACTAACCTTAACCCTATCTGTATCCGTAACACTAATCCTAACCATAACCCTAAACCTAACACGACACCCCAACCCTAATGCGACAGCCTAACCCTGAAACTAACCCTAACCCGAAACCCTAACCCTAACCCTGAGCCTTACATGACAAACTAAACTGAAACACTATCCCTAAACTTAACCCTAACCCTAACCCTAACCCAAACACCAGACACCCTAACCAGACACCCAAACCCTAACCCTAACCCTAAACCTAATCATAAACCTAATCATAACCCTAACCCTAGCCCTAACCGTCACTTGACACCCTAACACTCACGAGACACTCTAACCCTAACCCGACACCCTAAACCTAACCCTAACCCTAATCCAACACCCTAACCCTAACCCGAAAACCTAACCAACACCCGACACCCTAACCCTAACCCGACACACTAACCCTAATCCTAACCCGACACCAGACACCCTAACCCTAACCCTAACATGACACCCAAACACTAAACCTTACACTAAACCTATCCCTAACCCTTACTTGACACTCTAACCGTAAACCAAAACCTATCGCTATCACTAACCCTAACCCTAACTCGACACCATAACCCTAAACAGACACCCTAAACCTAACTCTACCCCTAATGCAACAACCTAACCCTAAACCTAACCCTCAAACTAAGCCTTACACGAAACCCTAAGCCTAACCCGACACGCTAACCTGACACCCGAACCCAACAACCTAACCCAACACCCTAACCCTAGTCCTAACCCTAAACCTAACACGAAACCCTAACCCTAACCCTATCTCGACACCCTAACCTTAACCCTACACTCTCACCCTAACCCTAACCTGACACACTAACCCTAACTCTAACCCGACACCATACACACTAACCCTAACCCTAACAAGACACCCAAACCCTAACCCTAACCCTAACACGACACCCTAACACGACACCCTAACTTTCAACCTAACCCGACACCCGAAGCCTAACCCTAACCCTAACACGACACCGTATCCCTAACTCAAGCCCTAACCTGACACCAAAACCCGACACCCTAACCCCAAACCTGACCCTTAACAGACACTGTAACATGACACCCTATCTCTAAACCTATCCGTAACCCTAACCCTATCCATAACCCTAACCCTAACCCTAACCCGATCCCTATTCGTAAACCTAACCCTATCCCTAACCCTAACAGTAATCCTAACCCTAACCCTAACCCTATCCCTATTTGGAACCCTAACTCTAACACTAACCCTAACACTAAGCGGACACCCTAACTAACCCTGACCCTAATCTGACACCCTAACCCTAACCCGACACCCTAAGCCTAACCGTAACCCGACACCCTAATCTGACACCCTAACACCAATCCGAGACACTAACCTGACACCCTAACCCTAATCCAAGCCCTAACCCGCCACCCTAACCCTAACCCAAACCCTAACCCTAACCCTAATATAACACTAACTGAACACTCTAACCCTAACCCTAACCCCTACACGACACGAGACAGTATAACCATAACATGACACCCAAACCCTAACCCTATCCCTATTTGTAACCCTAACCCTAAACTTAACCCCAACCGTAACACTAACCGGACACCCTAACCCTAACCCTGACCCGAATCCGACACCCTAATCTGACACCCTAACGCTAACCCGACACCCTAAGCCTAACGGTAACCCGACACCCTAACACAAATCTGACACCCTAACCCGTCACCTTAATGAAAATCCAAGCCCTAACCGGCCACCCTGACCCTAACCCGAAACTTAACCCTAACCTTACAATAATCGGACACCCTAATCCTAACCCTAACCCCAACACGACACGAGACACCCGAGCCCTCACACGACACCCAAACCCTAACCTTATACCTAACCTTATCCCTAACCCTAAACCTAACCCTATTCCTAACCCTAACCCTAACCCTCTCCCTATACCTAACACTAACCATAACACTACACCATAACCCTAACCCTAACCCGACACCAGACACCCCAATCCTAACCCTAACCCGACACCCAAACTCTAACCCAAACCCTAACACTTACCCTAACCGTAACCCGACACCAGACACCCTAACCCTAACCCGACACCCAAACCCTAACCTTAACCCTAACCCTATCCCTATCCCTAACCCTAAACCTAACTTGACACCCTAACCCTATACCCACACCCTAACCCTAACACGACACCTAACACTAACCCTAACATGACACCAGACACCCTAACCCGACACACAAATCCTAACCTTAACCCTCTCCCTAAGCCTTACACGACACCCTAACCTGACAACCTAACCCGACACCCTAACCCTAACCCAAGCCCAAACACGCTACCCTAACCCTAACTCAAAACCTATCCCTAACCCTAACCCGAAACCAGACACCCTAACCCTAACCCGACACCCAAACCTGACAAATTGACTCGACACACTATCCCTAACCCAAGCCCTAAACCGACACCCTAACCCTAACACGAACCCTAACCCTAACCCTAACCGTAACCCTATCTCTATCCGTAACACTAACCCTAACCCTTACCCTAACCCTAACGTGACACACTAACCCTAACCCTCTCCAGACACCAGACACCGTAACCCTAACCCTAACCCTATCCCAATTTGTAACACTAACCCTAAACTTAACCATAACCCTAACACTAAACTTAACACTAACCGGACACCCTACCCCTAACCCTGGCCCTAATCCGACACCCTAATCTGACACCCTAACCCTAACCCCAACACGACATGAGACACCCTAACCCTAAAACGACACCTAAATCCGAACCCTATACCTAACCTTAACCCTAACCCTAAACGTAACCCTATCCCTAACCCTAACCCTAACACTAACCCTAACACTAACCCTATCCCTATCCCTAACCCTAACCCTAACCCTAACCCTAACATGACACACTAACCCTAACCCTATCCCGACACCAGACACCGTAACCCTAACCCTAACCCTATCCCTATCCCTATTTGGAACCCTAACCCTATCCATAACCCTAACCCTAACCCTAACCTGACACCAGACACCCTATCCCTAACCTGACAACCAAACCCTAACCCTAAGCCTAACCTTAAGCCTAACTCGACACCCTATCCCTAAACCGACACACTTATCCAAATCCTAACGCTAACGCGACACCCTAATCCTAACCCTAACCCTAACAAGACACCAGACACTCTAACGCTAAACTTAACCCGACAGCCAACCCTAACCCTAACCCTCACCCTAAGTCTTACACGACACCATAACGCTAACCCTAACCATATCCCTAACCTTAACCCTAACCCGACACCAGACACTCTATCCCTAACCCTAACCTGACACCCAAACCCTAACCCTAACCCTAACACGACACCAGACACCCTAACATTAACCCTAACCCGACACAGAAACCCGAAACCCTAACCCTCACCCTCAGCCTTACACGACACACTAACGCTAATCTGACATGCTAACCTGACACCCTAAACCGACAACGTAACCGACACCTAAACCCTAACCCTAACCCTTACCTGACACCCTAACCCTAACCCAACACTCTAACCGGACATCCTAAACCTAACCCAAGCCTTAACCCTCACCATAACCATAACCATAACAATAACCCTAACACTAACCAGACACCCTAACCCTAACACTGACCCCAACCCGACACCCTAATGTGACACCCTAACCCTAACCCGACACCCTAAGCCTAACCCTAACATGACACCCAAACACTAAACCTTACGCTAAACCTATCCCTAACCCTAACTTGACACTCTAACCCTAAACCTAACCCTAAACCAAAACCTATCGCTATCACTAACCCTAACCCTAACTCGACACCATAACCTTAAACAGACACCCTAAACCTAACTCTACCCCTAATGCAACACCCTAACCCTAAACCTAACCCTCAAACTAAGCCTTACACGAAACCCTAAGCCTAACCCGACACGCTAACCTGACACCCGAACCCAACAACCTAACCCAACACCCTAACCTTAGTCCTAACCCTAAACCTAACACGAAACCCTAACCCTAACCCTATCTCGACACCCTACCCTTAACCCAACACTCTCACCCTAACCCTAACCTGACACACTAACCCTAACTCTAACCCAACACTATACACACTAACCCTAACCCTAACAAGACACCCAAACCCTAACCCTAACCCTAACACGACACCCTAACACGACACCCTAACTTTAAACCTAACCCGACACCCGAAGCCTAACCCTGACCCTAACATGACACCCTAACCCTAACTCAAGCCCTAAACTGACACCAGAACCCGACACCCTAACACGAACCCTGACCCTTACCAGACACTGTAACATGACACCCTAACTCTAAACCTATCCGTAACCCTAACCCTATCCATAACCCTAACCCTAACACTAATCCCTAACCCTAACCCTAACCCGATCCCTATTCATAACCCTAACCCTATCCCTAACCCTAACAGTAACCCTAACCCTAACCCGAACCCTATCCCTATTTGTAACCCTAACCCTAAACTTAACCCTAACTCTAACACTAACACTAACACTAACCGGACACCCTAACACTAACCCTGACACTAATCCGACATCCTAATCTGACACCCTAACCCTAACCCGACACCCTAAGCCTAACCCTAACCCAACACCCTAACTGTAACCCGACACCATAACACGACATGCTAATTCAACACCCTAACCCGACTCCCTAACCCTAAACCTAACACGACACCCTAACCCTAACCCTAACGTGACACCCTAAACCTAACCCTAACCCTAACATGACACCCTAACGCTAACCCAAGCCCTAACCCGACACCTTAACCCGACAGCCTAAACCTAACCCTGACCCTTACCTGACACCCTGACCTGACCCTAACCCAACCGTAACCCAAACCCTAGACGTAACCGTAACTTGACACCCTAACACTCATGCGACACCCTACCCCTAACCCGACACCATAACCTGACACCCTAAACCTAAACCTAACCCGACACCAGTCAACCTAACCCTAATCCTTACTCGACACCCAAATCCTAACCCAGCCCTCACCCTAAGCCTTACCTGTCACCCTAACCTTAACACGACACGCTATCCCGACACCCTAATCCGAATCCATAAGGCTGACACAAGCCCTATCCCACCACCCTAACCCTAACCCTAACTGTAACGCTAACCCTAGCACTAAAACCAACCCTAACCTTATCCCTAACCCTAACTCTAAACCTAACCCTAACCTAACCGTATCTCTTACCCTAACCCTATCCCGAACCCTAACCCTAACCCTAACTCTAACCCTATCCCTAACCCTAACCCTAACTCGACACCCTAACCCTATACCGACACCCTAACCCTAACGCGAGACCTAACATTAACAATAACATGGCACCAGACACCCTAACCCTAACACGAACCCTAACCCTAACTCTACCCGTAACCCTAACACTAACCTTAACCCTATCTGTATCCGTAACACTAATCCTAACCATAACCCTAAACCTAACACGACACCCCAACCCTAATGCGACAGCCTAACCCTGAAACTAACCCTAACCCGAAACCCTAACCCTAACCCTGAGCCTTACATGACAAACTAAACTGAAACACTATCCCTAAACTTAACCCTAACCCTAACCCTAACCCAAACACCAGACACCCTAACCAGACACCCAAACCCTAACCCTAACCCTAAACCTAATCATAAACCTAATCATAACCCTAACCCTAGCCCTAACCGTCACTTGACACCCTAACACTCACGAGACACTCTAACCCTAACCCGACACCCTAAACCTAACCCTAACCCTAATCCAACACCCTAACCCTAACCCGAAAACCTAACCAACACCCGACACCCTAACCCTAACCCGACACACTAACCCTAATCCTAACCCGACACCAGACACCCTAACCCTAACCCTAACATGACACCCAAACACTAAACCTTACACTAAACCTATCCCTAACCCTTACTTGACACTCTAACCGTAAACCAAAACCTATCGCTATCACTAACCCTAACCCTAACTCGACACCATAACCCTAAACAGACACCCTAAACCTAACTCTACCCCTAATGCAACAACCTAACCCTAAACCTAACCCTCAAACTAAGCCTTACACGAAACCCTAAGCCTAACCCGACACGCTAACCTGACACCCGAACCCAACAACCTAACCCAACACCCTAACCCTAGTCCTAACCCTAAACCTAACACGAAACCCTAACCCTAACCCTATCTCGACACCCTAACCTTAACCCTACACTCTCACCCTAACCCTAACCTGACACACTAACCCTAACTCTAACCCGACACCATACACACTAACCCTAACCCTAACAAGACACCCAAACCCTAACCCTAACCCTAACACGACACCCTAACACGACACCCTAACTTTCAACCTAACCCGACACCCGAAGCCTAACCCTAACCCTAACACGACACCGTATCCCTAACTCAAGCCCTAACCTGACACCAAAACCCGACACCCTAACCCCAAACCTGACCCTTAACAGACACTGTAACATGACACCCTATCTCTAAACCTATCCGTAACCCTAACCCTATCCATAACCCTAACCCTAACCCTAACCCGATCCCTATTCGTAAACCTAACCCTATCCCTAACCCTAACAGTAATCCTAACCCTAACCCTAACCCTATCCCTATTTGGAACCCTAACTCTAACACTAACCCTAACACTAAGCGGACACCCTAACTAACCCTGACCCTAATCTGACACCCTAACCCTAACCCGACACCCTAAGCCTAACCGTAACCCGACACCCTAATCTGACACCCTAACACCAATCCGAGACACTAACCTGACACCCTAACCCTAATCCAAGCCCTAACCCGCCACCCTAACCCTAACCCAAACCCTAACCCTAACCCTAATATAACACTAACTGAACACTCTAACCCTAACCCTAACCCCTACACGACACGAGACAGTATAACCATAACATGACACCCAAACCCTAACCCTATCCCTATTTGTAACCCTAACCCTAAACTTAACCCTAACCCTAATCCTAACCGTAACACTAACCGGACACCCTAACCCTAACCCTGACCCGAATCCGACACCCTAATCTGACACCCTAACGCTAACCCGACACCCTAAGCCTAACGGTAACCCGACACCCTAACACAAATCTGACACCCTAACCCGTCACCTTAATGAAAATCCAAGCCCTAACCGGCCACCCTGACCCTAACCCGAAACTTAACCCTAACCTTACAATAATCGGACACCCTAATCCTAACCCTAACCCCAACACGACACGAGACACCCGAGCCCTCACACGACACCCAAACCCTAACCTTATACCTAACCTTATCCCTAACCCTAAACCTAACCCTATTCCTAACCCTAACCCTAACCCTCTCCCTATACCTAACACTAACCATAACACTACACCATAACCCTAACCCTAACCCGACACCAGACACCCCAATCCTAACCCTAACCCGACACCCAAACTCTAACCCAAACCCTAACACTTACCCTAACCGTAACCCGACACCAGACACCCTAACCCTAACCCGACACCCAAACCCTAACCTTAACCCTAACCCTATCCCTATCCCTAACCCTAAACCTAACTTGACACCCTAACCCTATACCCACACCCTAACCCTAACACGACACCTAACACTAACCCTAACATGACACCAGACACCCTAACCCGACACACAAATCCTAACCTTAACCCTCTCCCTAAGCCTTACACGACACCCTAACCTGACAACCTAACCCGACACCCTAACCCTAACCCAAGCCCAAACACGCTACCCTAACCCTAACTCAAAACCTATCCCTAACCCTAACCCGAAACCAGACACCCTAACCCTAACCCGACACCCAAACCTGACAAATTGACTCGACACACTATCCCTAACCCAAGCCCTAAACCGACACCCTAACCCTAACACGAACCCTAACCCTAACCCTAACCGTAACCCTATCTCTATCCGTAACACTAACCCTAACCCTTACCCTAACCCTAACGTGACACACTAACCCTAACCCTCTCCAGACACCAGACACCGTAACCCTAACCCTAACCCTATCCCAATTTGTAACACTAACCCTAAACTTAACCATAACCCTAACACTAAACTTAACACTAACCGGACACCCTACCCCTAACCCTGGCCCTAATCCGACACCCTAATCTGACACCCTAACCCTAACCCCAACACGACATGAGACACCCTAACCCTAAAACGACACCTAAATCCGAACCCTATACCTAACCTTAACCCTAACCCTAAACGTAACCCTATCCCTAACCCTAACCCTAACACTAACCCTAACACTAACCCTATCCCTATCCCTAACCCTAACCCTAACCCTAACCCTAACATGACACACTAACCCTAACCCTATCCCGACACCAGACACCGTAACCCTAACCCTAACCCTATCCCTATCCCTATTTGGAACCCTAACCCTATCCATAACCCTAACCCTAACCCTAACCTGACACCAGACACCCTATCCCTAACCTGACAACCAAACCCTAACCCTAAGCCTAACCTTAAGCCTAACTCGACACCCTATCCCTAAACCGACACACTTATCCAAATCCTAACGCTAACGCGACACCCTAATCCTAACCCTAACCCTAACAAGACACCAGACACTCTAACGCTAAACTTAACCCGACAGCCAACCCTAACCCTAACCCTCACCCTAAGTCTTACACGACACCATAACGCTAACCCTAACCATATCCCTAACCTTAACCCTAACCCGACACCAGACACTCTATCCCTAACCCTAACCTGACACCCAAACCCTAACCCTAACCCTAACACGACACCAGACACCCTAACATTAACCCTAACCCGACACAGAAACCCGAAACCCTAACCCTCACCCTCAGCCTTACACGACACACTAACGCTAATCTGACATGCTAACCTGACACCCTAAACCGACAACATAACCGACACCTAAACCCTAACCCTAACCCTTACCTGACACCCTAACCCTAACCCAACACGCTAACCGGACATCCTAAACCTAACCCAAGCCTTAACCCTCACCATAAACATAACCATAACAATAACCCTAACACTAACCAGACACCCTAACCCTAACACTGACCCCAACCCGACACCCTAATGTGACACCCTAACCCTAACCCGACACCCTAAGCCTAACCCTAACATGACACCCAAACACTAAACCTTACGCTAAACCTATCCCTAACCCTAACTTGACACTCTAACCCTAAACCTAACCCTAAACCAAAACCTATCGCTATCACTAACCCTAACCCTAACTCGACACCATAACCCTAAACAGACACCCTAAACCTAACTCTACCCCTAATGCAACAACCTAACCCTCAAACTAAGCCTTACACGAAACCCTAAGCCTAAACCGACACGCTAACCTGACACCCGAACCCAACAACCTAACCCAACACCCTAACCCTAGTCCTAACCCTAAACCTAACACGAAACCCTAACCCTAACCCTATCTCGACACCCTAACCTTAACCCTACACTCTCACCCTAACGCTAACCTGACACACTAACCCTAACTCTAACCCGACACCATACACACTAACCCTAACCCTAACAAGACACCCAAACCCTAACCCTAACCCTAACACGACACCCTAACACGACACCCTAACTTTCAACCTAACCCGACACCCGAAGCCTAACCCTAACCCTAACACGACACCGTATGCCTAACTCAAGCCCTAACCTGACACCAAAACCCGACACCCTAACCCGAAACCTGACCCTTAACAGACACTGTAACATGACACCCTATCTCTAAACCTATCCATAACCCTAACCCTATCCATAACCCTAACCCTAACCCTAATCCCTAACCCTAACCCTAACCCTAACCCGATCCCTATTCGTAAACCTAACCCTTTCCCTAACCCTAACAGTAATCCTAACCCTAACCCTAACCCTATCCCTATTTGGAACCCTAACTCTAACACTAACCCTAACACTAACCGGACACCCTAACTAACCCTGACCCTAATCTGACACCCTAACCCTAACCCGACACCCTAAGCCTAACCGTAACCCGACACCCTAATCTGACACCCTAACACCAATCCGAGACACTAACCTGACACCCTAACCCTAATCCAAGCCCTAACCCGCCACCCTAACCCTAACCCGAACCCTAACCCTAACCCTAATATAACACTAACTGAACACTCTAACCCTAACCCTAACCCCTACACGACACGAGACAGTATAACCATAACATGACACCCAAACCCTAACCCTATCCCTATTTGTAACCCTAACCCTAAACTTAACCCTAACCGTAACACTAAACGGACACCCTAACCCTAACCCTGACCCGAATCCGACACCCTAATCTGACACCCTAACGCTAACCCGACACCCTAAGCCTAACGGTAACCCGACACCCTAACACAAATCTGACACCCTAACCCGTCACCTTAATGAAAATCCAAGCCCTAACCCGCCACCCTAACCCTAACCCGAAACCTAACCCTAACCTTACAATAATCGGACACCCTAATCCTAACCCTAACGCCAACACGACACGAGACACCCGAGCCCTCACACGACACCCAAACCCTAACCTTATACCTAACCTTATCCCTAACCCTAAACCTAACCCTATCCCTAACCCTAACCCTAACCCTCTCCCTATACCTAACACTAACCATAACACTACACCATAACCCTAACCCTAACCCGACACCAGACACCCCAATCCTAACCCTAACCCGACACCCAAACTCTAACCCAAACCCTAACACTTACCCTAACCGTAACCCGACACCAGACACCCTAACCCTAACCCGACACCCAAACCCTAACCTTAACCCTAACCCTATCCCTATCCCTAACCCTAAACCTAACTTGACACCCTAACCCTATACCCACACCCTAACCCTAACACGACACCTAACACTAAACCTAACATGACACCAGGCACCCTAACCCGACACACAAATCCTAACCTTAACCCTCTCCCTAAGCCTTACACGACACCCTAACCTGACAACCTAACCCGACACCCTAACCCTAACCCAAGCCCAAACACGCTACCCTAACCCTAACTCAAAACCTATCCCTAACCCTAACCCGAAACCAGACACCCTAACCCTAACCCGACACCCAAACCTGACAAATTGACTCGACACACTATCCCTAACCCAAGCCCTAAACCGACACCCTAACCCTAACACGAACCCTAACCCTAACCGTAACCCTATCTCTATCCGTAACACTAACCCTAACCCTTACCCTAACCCTAACGTGACACACTAACCCTAACCCTCTCCAGACACCAGACACCGTAACCCTAACCCTAACCCTATCCCAATTTGTAACACTAACCCTAAACTTAACCATAACCCTATCACTAAACTTAACACTAACCGGACACCCTACCCCTAACCCTGGCCCTAATCCGACACCCTAATCTGACACCCTAACCCTAACCCCAACACGACATGAGACACCCTAACCCTAAAACGACACCTAAATCCGAACCCTATACCTAACCTTAACCCTAACCCTAATGGTAACACTATCCCTAACCCTAACCCTAACACTAACCCTAACACTAACCCTATCCCTATCCCTAACCCTAACATGACACACTAACCCTAACCCTATCCCGACACCAGACACCGTAACCCTAACCCTAACCCTATCCCTATCCCTATTTGGAACCTGAACCCTATCCCTAACCCTAACCTGACACCAGACACCCTATCCCTAACCCTAACCTGACAACCAAACCCTAACCCTAACCCTAACCCTAAGCCTAACTCGACACCCTATCCCTAAACCGACACACTTATCCAAATCCTAACGCTAACGCGACACCCTAATCCTAACCCTAACCCTAACAAGACACCAGACACTCTAATGCTAAACTTAACCCGACAGCCAACCCTAACCCTAACCCTCACCCTAAGTCTTACATGACACCCTAACGCTAACCCTAACCATATCCCTAACCTTAACCCTAACCCGACACCAGACACTCTATCCCTAACCCTAACCTGACACCCAAACCCTAACCCTAACCCTAACCCTAACACGACACCAGACACCCTAACATTAACCCTAACCCGACACAGAAACCAGAAACCCTAACCCTCACCCTCAGCCTTACACGACACACTAACGCTAATCTGACATGCTAACCTGACACCCTAAACCGACAACGTAACCGACACCTAAACCCTAACCCTAACCCTTACCTGACACCCTAACCCTAACTCAACACGCTAACCGGACTTCCTAAACCTAACCCAAGCCTTAACCCTCACCATAACCATAACCATAACAATAACCCTAACACTAACCAGACACCCTAACCCTAACACTGACCCCAACCCGACACCCTAATGTGACACCCTAACCCTAACCCGACACCCTAAGCCTAACCCTAACATGACACCCAAACACTAAACCTTACGCTAAACCTATCCCTAACCCTAACTTGACACTCTAACCCTAAACCTAACCCTAAACCAAAACCTATCGCTATCACTAACCCTAACCCTAACTCGACACCATAACCTTAAACAAACACCCTAAACCTAACTCTACCCCTAATGCAACACCCTAACCCTAAACCTAACCCTCAAACTAAGCCTTACACGAAACCCTAAGCCTAACCCGACACGCTAACCTGACACCCGAACCCAACAACCTAACCCAACACCCTAACCCTAGTCCTAACCCTAAACCTAACACGAAACCCTAACCCTAACCCTATCTCGACACCCTACCCTTAACCCAACACTCTCACCCTAACCCTAACCTGACACACTAACCCTAACTCTAACCCAACACTTACACACTAACCCTAACCCTAACAAGACACCCAAACCCTAACCCTAACCCTAACACGACACCCTAACACGACACCCTAATTTTAAACCTAACCCGACACCCGAAGCCTAACCCTAGCCCTAACATGACACCCTAACCCTAACTCAAGCCCTAAACTGACACCAGAACCCGACACCCTAACACGAACCCTGACCCTTACCAGACACTGTAACATGACACCCTAACTCTAAACCTATCCGTAACCCTAACCCTATCCATAACCCTAACCCTAACACTAATCCCTAACCCTAACCCTAACCCGATCCCTATTCGTAACCCTAACCCTATCCCTAACCCTAACAGTAACCCTAACCCTAACCCGAACCCTATCCCTATTTGTAACCCTAACCCTAAACTTAACCCTAACTCTAACACTAACACTAACACTAACCGGACACCCTAACACTAACCCTGACACTAATCCGACATCCTAATCTGACACCCTAACCCTAACCCGACACCCTAAGCCTAACCCTAACCCAACACCCTAACTGTAACCCGACACCATAACACGACATGCTAATTCAACACCCTAACCCGACTCCCTAACCCTAAACCTAACACGACACCCTAACCCTAACCCTAACGTGACACCCTAAACCTAACCCTAACCCTAACATGACACCCTAACGCTAACCCAAGCCCTAACCCGACACCTTAACCCAACAGCCTAAACCTAACCCTGACCCTTACCTGACACCCTGACCTGACCCTAACCCAACCGTAACCCAAACCCTAGACGTAACCGTAACTTGACACCCTAACACTCATGCGACACCCTACCCCTAACCCGACACCATAACCTGACACCCTAAACCTAAACCTAACCCGACACCAGTCAACCTAACCCTAATCCTTACTTGACACCCAAATCCTAACCCAGCCCTCACCCTAAGCCTTACCTGTCACCCTAACCTTAACACGACACGCTATCCCGACACCCTAATCCGAATCCATAAGGCTGACACAAGCCCTATCCCACCACCCTAACCCTAACCCTAACTGTAACGCTAACCCTAGCACTAAAACCAACCCTAACCTTATCCCTAACCCTAACTCTAAACCTAACCCTAACCTAACCGTATCTCTTACCCTAACCCTATCCCGAACCCTAACCCTAACCCTAACTCTAACCCTATCCCTAACCCTAACCCTAACTCGACACCCTAACCCTATACCGACACCCTAACCCTAACGCGAGACCTAACATTAACAATAACATGGCACCAGACACCCTAACCCTAACCCGAACCCTAACCCTAACTCTACCCGTAACCCTAACACTAACCTTAACCCTATCTGTATCCGTAACACTAATCCTAACCATAACCCTAAACCTAACACGACACCCCAACCCTAATGCGACAGCCTAACCCTGAAACTAACCCTAACCCGAAACCCTAACCCTAACCCTGAGCCTTACATGACAAACTAAACTGAAACACTATCCCTAAACTTAACCCTAACCCTAACCCTAACCCAAACACCAGACACCCTAACCAGACACCCAAACCCTAACCCTAACCCTAAACCTAATCATAAACCTAATCATAACCCTAACCCTAGCCCTAACCGTCACTTGACACCCTAACACTCACGAGACACTCTAACCCTAACCCTACACCCTAAACCTAACCCTAACCCTAATCCAACACCCTAACCCTAACCCGAAAACCTAACCAACACCCGACACCCTAACCCTAACCCGACACACTAACCCTAATCCTAACCCGACACCAGACACCCTAACCCTAACCCTAACATGACACCCAAACACTAAACCTTACACTAAACCTATCCCTAACCCTAACTTGACACTCTAACCGTAAACCAAAACCTATCGCTATCACTAACCCTAACCCTAACTCGACACCATAACCCTAAACAGACACCCTAAACCTAACTCTACCCCTAATGCAACAACCTAACCCTAAACCTAACCCTCAAACTAAGCCTTACACGAAACCCTAAGCCTAACCCGACACGCTAACCCAACACCCGAACCCAACAACCTAACCCAACACGTTAACCCTAGTCCTAACCCTAAACCTAACACGAAACCCTAACCCTAACCCTATCTCGACACCCTAACCTTAACCCTACACTCTCACCCTAACCCTAACCTGACACACTAACCCTAACTCTAACCCGACACCATACACACTAACCCTAACCCTAACAAGACACCCAAACCCTAACCCTAACCCTAACATGACACCCTAACACGACACCCTAACTTTCAACCTAATCCGACACCCGAAGCCTAACCCTAACCCTAACACGACACCGTATCCCTAACTCAAGCCCTAACCTGACACCAAAACCCGACACCCTAACCCCAAACCTGACCCTTAACAGACACTGTAACATGACACCCTATCTCTAAACCTATCCGTAACCCTAACCCTATCCATAACCCTAACCCTAACCCTAATCCCTAACCCTAACCCTAACCCTAGCCCGATCCCTATTCGTAAACCTAACCCTATCCCTAACCCTAACAGTAATCCTAACGCTAACCCTAACCCTATCCCTATTTGGAACCCTAACTCTAACACTAACCCTAACACTAACCGGACACCCTAACTAACCCTGACCCTAATCTGACACCCTAACCCTAACCCGACACCCTAAGCCTAACCGTAACCCGACACCCTAATCTGACACCCTAACACCAATCCGAGACACTAACCTGACACCCTAACCCTAATCCAAGCCCTAACCCGCCACCCTAACCCTTACCCGAACCCTAACCCTAACCCTAATATAACACTAACTGAACACTCTAACCCTAACCCTAACCCCTACACGACACGAGACAGTATAACCATAACATGACACCCAAACCCTAACCCTATCCCTATTTGTAACCCTAACCCTAAACTTAACCCTAACCCTAATCCTAACCGTAACACTAACCGGACACCCTAACTCTAACTCTGACCCGAATCCGACACCCTAATCTGACACCCTAACGCTAACCCGACACCCTAAGCCTAATGGTAACCCGACACCCTAACACAAATCTGACACCCTAACCCGTCACCTTAATGAAAATCCAAGCCCTAACCCGCCACCCTAACCCTAACCCGAAACCTAACCCTAACCTTACAATAATCGGACACCCTAATCCTAACCCTAACCCCAACACGACACGAGACACCCGAGCCGTCACACGACACCCAAACCCTAACCTTATACCTAACCTTATCCCTAACCCTAAACCTAACCCTATCCCTAACCCTAACCCTAACCCTCTCCCTATACCTAACACTAACCATAACACTACACCATAACCCTAACCCTAACCCGACACCAGACACCCCAATCCTAACCCTAACCCGACACCCAAACTCTAACCCAAACCCTAACACTTACCCTAACCGTAACCCGACACCAGACACCCTAACCCTAACCCGACACCCAAACCCTAACCTTAAGCCTAACCCTATCCCTATCCCTAACCCTAAACCTAACTTGACACCCTAACCCTATACCCACACCCTAACCCTAACACGACACCTAACACTAACCCTAACATGACACCAGGCACCCTAACCCGACACACAAATCCTAACCTTAACCCTCTCCCTAAGCCTTACACGACACCCTAACCTGACAACCTAACCCGACACCCTAACCCTAACCCAAGCCCAAACACGCTACCCTAACCCTAACTCAAAACCTATCCCTAACCCTAACCCGAAACCAGACACCCTAACCCTAACCCGACAACCAAACCTGACAAATTGACTCGACACACTATCCCTAACCCAAGCCCTAAACCGACACCCTAACCCTAACACGAACCCTAACCCTAACCCTAACCGTAACCCTATCTCTATCCGTAACACTAACCCTAACCCTTACCCTAACCCTAACGTGACACACTAACCCTAACCCTCTCCAGACACCAGACACCGTAACCCTAACCCTAAACCTATCCCAATTTGTAACACTAACCCTAAACTTAACCATAACCCTAACACTAAACTTAACACTAACCGGACACCCTACCCCTAACCCTGGCCCTAATCCGACACCCTAATCTGACACCCTAACCCTAACCCCAACACGACATGAGACACCCTAACCCTAAAACGACACCTAAATCCGAACCCTATACCTAACCTTAACCCTAACCCTAAACGTAACCCTATCCCTAACCCTAACCCTAACACTAACCCTAACACTAACCCTATCCCTATCCCTAACCCTAACCCTAACCCTAACCCTAACCCTAACATGACACACTAACCCTAACCTATCCCGACACCAGACACCGTAACCCTAACCCTAACCCTATCCCTATCCCTATTTGGAAACCTAACCCTATCCGTAACCCTAACCCTAACCCTAACCTGACACCAGACACCCTATCCCTAACCCTAACCTGACAACCAAACCCTAACCCTAACCCTAACATGACACACTAACCCTAACCCTATCCCGACACCAGACACCGTAACCCTAACCCTAACCCTATCCCTATCCCTATTTGTAACCCGAACCCTATCCCTAACCCTAACCCTAACCCTAACCTGACACCAGACACCCTATCCCTAACCCTAACCTGACAACCAAACCCTAACCCTAACCCTAAGCCTAAGCCTAACTCGACACCCTATCCCTAAACCGACACACTTATCCAAATCCTAACGCTAACGCGACACCCTAATCCTAACCCTAACCCTAACAAGACACCAGACACTCTAACGCTAAACTTAACCCGACAGCCAACCCTAACCCTAACCCTCACCCTAAGTCTTACACGACACCCTAACGCTAACCCTAACCATATCCCTAACCTTAACCCTAACCCGACACCAGACACTCTATCCCTAACCCTAACCTGACACCCAAACCCTAACCCTAACCCTAACACGACACCAGACACCCTAACATTAACCCTAACCCGACACAGAAACCCGAAACCCTAACCCTCACCCTCAGCCTTACACGACACACTAACGCTAATCTGACATGCTAACCTGACACCCTAAACCGACAACATAACCGACACCTAAACCCTAACCCTAACCCTTACCTGACACCCTAACCCTAACCCAACACGCTAACCGGACATGCTAATCCTAACCCAAGCCTTAACCCTCACCATAAACATAACCATAACAATAACCCTAACACTAACCAGACACCCTAACCCTAACACTGACCCCAACCCGACACCCTAATGTGACACCCTAACCCTAACCCGACACCCTAAGCCTAACCCTAACATGACACCCAAACACTAAACCTTACGCTAAACCTATCCCTAACCCTAACTTGACACTCTAACCCTAAACCTAACCCTAAACCAAAACCTATCGCTATCACTAACCCTAACCCTAACTCGACACCATAACCCTAAACAGACACCCTAAACCTAACTCTACCCCTAATGCAACAACCTAACCCTAAACCTAACCCTCAAACTAAGCCTTACACGAAACCCTAAGCCTAAACCGACACGCTAACCTGACACCCGAACCCAACAACCTAACCCAACACCCTAACCCTAGTCCTAACCCTAAACCTAACACGAAACCCTAACCCTAACCCTATCTCGACACCCTAACCTTAACCCTACACTCTCACCCTAACCCTAACCTGACACACTAACCCTAACTCTAACCCGACACCATACACACTAACCCTAACCCTAACAAGACACCCAAACCCTAACCCTAACCCTAACACGACACCCTAACACGACACCCTAACTTTCAACCTAACCCGACACCCGAAGCCTAACCCTAACCCTAACACGACACCGTATGCCTAACTCAAGCCCTAACCTGACACCAAAACCCGACACCCTAACCCGAAACCTGACCCTTAACAGACACTGTAACATGACACCCTATCTCTAAACCTATCCATAACCCTAACCCTATCCATAACCCTAACCCTAACCCTAATCCCTAACCCTAACCCTAACCCTAACCCGATCCCTATTCGTAAACCTAACCCTATCCCTAACCCTAACAGTAATCCTAACCCTAACCCTAACCCTATCCCTATTTGGAACCCTAACTCTAACACTAACCCTAACACTAACCGGACACCCTAACTAACCCTGACCCTAATCTGACACCCTAACCCTAACCCGACACCCTAAGCCTAACCGTAACCCGACACCCTAATCTGACACCCTATCACCAATCCGAGACACTAACCTGACACACTAACCCTAATCCAAGCCCTAACCCGCCACCCTAACCCTAACCCGAACCCTAACCCTAACCCTAATATAACACTAACTGAACACTCTAACCCTATCCCTAACCCCTACACGACACGAGACAGTATAACCATAACATGACACCCAATCCCTAACCCTATCCCTATTTGTAACCCTAACCCTAAACTTAACCCTAACCCTAATCCTAACCGTAACACTAACCGGACACCCTAACCCTAACCCTGACCCGAATCCGACACCCTAATCTGACACCCTAACGCTAACCCGACACCCTAAGCCTAACGGTTACCCGACACCCTAACACAAATCTGACACCCTAACCCGTCACCTTAATGAAAATCCAAGCCCTAACCCGCCACCCTAACCCTAACCCGAAACCTAACCCTAACCTTACAATAATCGGACACCCTAATCCTAACCCTAACCCCAACACGACACGAGACACCCGAGCCCTCACACGACACCCAAACCCTAACCTTATACCTAACCTTATCCCTAACCCTAAACCTAACCCTATCCCTAACCCTAACCCTAACCCTCTCCCTATACCTAACACTAACCATAACACTACACCATAACCCTAACCCTAACCCGACACCAGACACCCCAATCCTAACCCTAACCCGACACCCAAACTCTAACCCAAACCCTAACACTTACCCTAACCGTAACCCGACACCAGACACCCTAACCCTAACACGACACCCAAACCCTAACCTTAACCGTAACCCTATCCCTATCCCTAACCCTAAACCTAACTTGACACCCTAACCCTATACCCACACCCTAACCCTAACACGACACCTAACACTAACCCTAACATGACACCAGGCACCCTAACCCGACACACAAATCCTAACCTTAACCCTCTCCCTAACCCTTACACGACACCCTAACCTGACAACCTAACCCGACACCCTAACCCTAACCCAAGCCCAAACACGCTACCCTAACCCTAACTCAAAACCTATCCCTAACCCTAACCCGAAACCAGACACCCTAACCCTAACCCGACACCCAAACCTGACAAATTGACTCAACACACTATCCCTAACCCAAGCCCTAAACCGACACCCTAACCCTAACACGAACCCTAACCCTAACCCTAACCGTAACCCTATCTCTATCCGTAACACTAACCCTAACCCTTACCCTAACCCTAACTTGACACCCTAACCCTAACCCTCTCCAGACACCAGACACCGTAACCCTAACCCTAACCCTATCCCTATCCCTATTTGTAACCCTAACCCTATCCGTAACCCTAACCCTAACCCTAACCTGACACCAGACACCCTATCCCTAACCCTAACCTGACAACCAAACCCTAACCCAAACCCTAACCTTAAGCCTAACTCGACACCCTATCCCTAAACCGACACACTTATCCAAATCCTAACGCTAACGCGACACCCTAATCCTAACCCTAACCCTAACAAGACACCAGACACTCTAACGCTAAACTTAACCCGACAGCCAACCCTAACCCTAACCCTCACCCTAAGTCTTACACGACACCCTAACGCTAACCCTAACCATATCCCTAACCTTAACCCTAACCCGACACCAGACACTCTATCCCTAACCCTAACCTGACACCCAAACCCTAACCCTAACCCTAACACGACACCAGACACCCTAACATTAACCCTAACCCGACACAGAAACCCGAAACCCTAACCCTCACCCTCAGCCTTACACGACACACTAACGCTAATCTGACATGCTAACCTGACACCCTAAACCGACAACATAACCGACACCTAAACCCTAACCCTAACCCTTACCTGACACCCTAACCCTAACCCAACACGCTAACCGGACATCCTAAACCTAACCCAAGCCTTAACCCTCACCATAAACATAACCATAACAATAACCCTAACACTAACCAGACACCCTAACCCTAACACTGACCCCAACCCGACACCCTAATGTGACACCCTAACCCTAACCCGACACCCTAAGCCTAACCCTAACATGACACCCAAACACTAAACCTTACGCTAAACCTATCCATAACCCTAACTTGACACTCTAACCCTAAACCTAACCCTAAACCAAAACCTATCGCTATCACTAACGCTAACCCTAACTCGACACCATAACCCTAAACAGACACCCTAAACCTAACTCTACCCCTAATGCAACAACCTAACCCTAAACCTAACCCTCAAACTAAGCCTTACACGAAACCCTAAGCCTAAACCGACACGCTAACCTGACACCCGAACCCAACAACCTAACCCAACACCCTAACCCTAGTCCTAACCCTAAACCTAACACGAAACCCTAACCCTAACCCTATCTCGACACCCTAACCTTAACCCTACACTCTCACCCTAACCCTAACCTGACACACTAACCCTAACTCTAACCCGACACCATACACACTAACCCTAACCCTAACAAGACACCCAAACCCTAACCCTAACCCTAACACGACACCCTAACACGACACCCTAACTTTCAACCTAACCCGACACCCGAAGCCTAACCCTAACCCTAACACGACACCGTATCCCTAACTCAAGCCCTAACCTGACACCAAAACCCGACACCCTAACCCCAAACCTGACCCTTAACAGACACTGCAACATGACACCCTATCTCTAAACCTATCCATAACCCTAAGCCTATCCATAACCCTAACCCTAACCCTAATCCCTAACCCTAACCCTAACCCTAACCCGATCCCTATTCGTAAACCTAACCCTATCCCTAACCCTAACAGTAATCCTAACCCTAACCCTAACCCTATCCCTATTTGGAACCCTAACTCTAACACTAACCCTAACACTAACCGGACACCCTAACTAACCCTGACCCTAATCTGACACCCTAACCCTAACCCGACACCCTAAGCCTAACCGTAACCCGACACCCTAATCTGACACCCTAACACCAATCCGAGACACTAACCTGACACCCTAACCCTAATCCAAGCCCTAACCCGCCACCCTAACCCTAACCCGAACCCTAACCCTAACCCTAATATAACACTAACTGAACACTCTAACCCTAACCCTAACCCCTACACGACACGAGACAGTATAACCATAACATGACACCCAAACCCTAACCCTATCCCTATTTGTAACCCTAACCCTAAACTTAACCCTAACCCTAATCCTAACCGTAACACTAACCGGACACCCTAACCCTAACCCTGACCCGAATCCGACACCCTAATCTGACACCCTAACGCTAACCCGACACCCTAAGCCTAACGGTAACCCGACACCCTAACACAAATCTGACACCCTAACCCGTCACCTTAATGAAAATCCAAGCCCTAACCCGCCACCCTAACCCTAACCCGAAACCTAACCCTAACCTTACAATAATCGGACACCCTAATCCTAACCCTAACCCCAACACGACACGAGACACCCGAGCCCTCACACGACACCCAAACCCTAACCTTATACCTAACCTTATCCCTAACCCTAAACCTAACCCTATCCCTAACCCTAACCCTAACCCTCTCCCTATACCTAACACTAACCATAACACTACACCATAACCCTAACCCTAACCCGACACCAGACACCCCAATCCTAACCCTAACCCGACACCCAAACTCTAACCCAAACCCTAACACTTACCCTAACCGTAACCCGACACCAGACACCCTAACCCTAACCCGACACCCAAACCCTAACCTTAAGCCTAACCCTATCCCTATCCCTAACCCTAAACCTAACTTGACACCCTAACCCTATACCCACACCCTAACCCTAACACGACACCTAACACTAACCCTAACATGACACCAGGCACCCTAACCCGACACACAAATCCTAACCTTAACCCTCTCCCTAAGCCTTACACGACACCCTAACCTGACAACCTAACCCGACACCCTAACCCTAACCCAAGCCCAAACACGCTACCCTAACCCTAACTCAAAACCTATCCCTAACCCTAACCCGAAACCAGACACCCTAACCCTAACCCGACAACCAAACCTGACAAATTGACTCGACACACTATCCCTAACCCAAGCCCTAAACCGACACCCTAACCCTAACACGAACCCTAACCCTAACCCTAACCGTAACCCTATCTCTATCCGTAACACTAACCCTAACCCTTACCCTAACCCTAACGTGACACACTAACCCTAACCCTCTCCAGACACCAGACACCGTAACCCTAACCCTAAACCTATCCCAATTTGTAACACTAACCCTAAACTTAACCATAACCCTAACACTAAACTTAACACTAACCGGACACCCTACCCCTAACCCTGGCCCTAATCCGACACCCTAATCTGACACCCTAACCCTAACCCCAACACGACATGAGACACCCTAACCCTAAAACGACACCTAAATCCGAACCCTATACCTAACCTTAACCCTAACCCTAAACGTAACCCTATCCCTAACCCTAACCCTAACACTAACCCTAACACTAACCCTATCCCTATCCCTAACCCTAACCCTAACCCTAACCCTAACCCTAACATGACACACTAACCCTAACCTATCCCGACACCAGACACCGTAACCCTAACCCTAACCCTATCCCTATCCCTATTTGGAAACCTAACCCTATCCGTAACCCTAACCCTAACCCTAACCTGACACCAGACACCCTATCCCTAACCCTAACCTGACAACCAAACCCTAACCCTAACCCTAACATGACACACTAACCCTAACCCTATCCCGACACCAGACACGGTAACCCTTACCCTAACCCTATCCCTATCCCTATTTGTAACCCGAACCCTATCCCTAACCCTAACCCTAACCCTAACCTGACACCAGACACCCTATCCCTAACCCTAACCTGACAACCAAACCCTAACCCTAACCCTAAGCCTAAGCCTAACTCGACACCCTATCCCTAAACCGACACACTTATCCAAATCCTAACGCTAACGCGACACCCTAATCCTAACCCTAACCCTAACAAGACACCAGACACTCTAACGCTAAACTTAACCCGACAGCCAACCCTAACCCTAACCCTCACCCTAAGTCTTACACGACACCCTAACGCTAACCCTAACCATATCCCTAACCTTAACCCTAACCCGACACCAGACACTCTATCCCTAACCCTAACCTGACACCCAAACCCTAACCCTAACCCTAACACGACACCAGACACCCTAACATTAACCCTAACCCAACACAGAAACCCGAAACCCTAACCCTCACCCTAAGCCTTACACGACGCACTAACGCTAATCTGACATGCTAACCTGACACCCTAAACCGACAACATAACCGACACCTAAACCCTAACCCTAACCCTTACCTGACACCCTAACCCTAACCCAACACGCTAACCGGACATCCTAAACCTAACCCAAGCCTTAACCCTCACCATAAACATAACCATAACAATAACCCTAACACTAACCAGACACCCTAACCCTAACACTGACCCCATCCCGACACCCTAATGTGACACCCTAACCATAACCCGACACCCTAAGCCTAACCCTAACATGACACCCAAACACTAAACCTTACGCTAAACCTATCCCTAACCCTAACTTGACACTCTAACCCTAAACCTAACCCTAAACCAAAACCTATCGCTATCACTAACCCTAACCCTAACTCGACACCATAACCCTAAACAGACACCCTAAACCTAACTCTACCCCTAATGCAACAACCTAACCCTAAACCTAACCCTCAAACTAAGCCTTACACGAAACCCTAAGCCTAAACCGACACGCTAACCTGACACCCGAACCCAACAACCTAACCCAACACCCTAACCCTAGTCCTAACCCTAAACCTAACACGAAACCCTAACCCTAACCCTATCTCGACACCCTAACCTTAACCCTACACTCTCACCCTAACCCTAACCTGACACACTAACCCTAACTCTAACCCGACACCATACACACTAACCCTAACCCTAACAAGACACCCAAACCCTAACCCTAACCCTAACACGACACCCTAACACGACACCCTAACTTTCAACCTAACCCGACACCCGAAGCCTAACCCTAACCCTAACACGACACCGTATCCCTAACTCAAGCCCTAACCTGACACCAAAACCCGACACCCTAACCCCAAACCTGACCCTTAACAGACACTGTAACATGACACCCTATCTCTAAACCTATCCATAACCCTAACGCTATCCATAACCCTAACCCTAACCCTAATCCCTAACCCTAACCCTAACCCGATCCCTATTCGTAAACCTAACCCTATCCCTAACCCTAACAGTAATCCTAACCCTAACCCTAACCCTATCCCTATTTGGAACCCTAACTCTAACACTAACCCTAACACTAACCGGACACCCTAACTAACCCTGACCCTAATCTGACACCCTAACCCTAACCCGACACCCTAAGCCTAACCGTAACCCGACACCCTAATCTGACACCCTAACACCAATCCGAGACACTAACCTGACACCCTAACCCTAATCCAAGCCCTAACCCGCCACCCTAACCCTAACCCGAACCCTAACCCTAACCCTAATATAACACTAACTGAACACTCTAACCCTAACCCTAAGCCCTACACGACACGAGACAGTATAACCATAACATGACACCCAAACCCTAACCCTATCCCTATTTGTAACCCTAACCCTAAACTTAACCCTAACCCTAATCCTAACCGTAACACTAACCGGACACCCTAACCCTAACCCTGACCCGAATCCGACACCCTAATCTGACACCCTAACGCTAACCCGACACCCTAAGCCTAACGGTAACCCGACACCCTAACACAAATCTGACACCCTAACCCGTCACCTTAATGAAAATCCAAGCCCTAACCCGCCACCCTAACCCTAACCCGAAACCTAACCCTAACCTTACAATAATCGGACACCCTAATCCTAACCCTAACCCCAACACGACACGAGACACCCGAGCCCTCACACGACACCCAAACCCTAACCTTATACCTAACCTTATCCCTAACCCTAAACCTAACCCTAACCCTAACCCTCTCCCTATACCTAACACTAACCATAACACTACACCATAACCCTAACCCTAACCCGACACCAGACACCCCAATCCTAACCCTAACCCGACACCCAAACTCTAACCCAAACCCTAACACTTACCCTAACCATAACCCGACACCAGACACCCTAACCCTAACCTGACACCCAAACCCTAACCTTAACCCTAACCCTATCCCTATCCCTAACCCTAAACCTAACTTGACACCCTAACCCTATACCCACACCCTAACCCTAACACGACACCTAACAATAACCCTAACATGACACCAGACACCCTAACCCGACACACAAATCCTAACCTTAACCCTCTCCCTAAGCCTTACACGACACCCTAACCTGACAACCTAACCCGACACCCTAACCCTAACCCAAGCCCAAACACGCTACCCTAACCCTAACTCAAAACCTATCCCTAACCCTAACCCGAAACCAGACACCCTAACCCTAACCCGACACCCAAACCTGACAAATTGACTCGACACACTATCCCTAACCCAAGCCCTAAACCGACACCCTAACCCTAACACGAACCCTAACCCTAACCCTAACCGTAACCCTATCTCTATCCGTAACACTAACCCTAACCCTTACCCTAACCCTAACGTGACACACTAACCCTAACCCTCTCCAGACACCAGACACCGTAACCCTAACCCTAACCCTATCCCAATTTGTAACACTAACCCTAAACTTAACCATAACCCTAACACTAAACTTAACACTAACCGGACACCCTACCCCTAACCCTGGCCCTAATCCGACACCCTAATCTGACACCCTAACCCTAACCCCAACACGACATGAGACACCCTAACCCTAAAACGACACCTAAATCCGAACCCTATACCTAACCTTAACCCTAACCCTAAACGTAACCCTATCCCTAACCCTAACCCTAACACTAACCCTAACACTAACCCTATCCCTATCCCTAACCCTAACCCTAACCCTAACCCTAACATGACACACTAACCCTAACCCTATCCCGACACCAGACACCGTAACCCTAACCCTAACACTATCCCTATCCCTATTTGTAACCCGAACCCTATCCCTAACCCTGACCCTAACCCTAACCTGACACCAGACACCCTATCCCTAACCCTAACCTGACAACCAAACCCTAAACCTAACCCTAAGCCTAAGCCTAACTCGACACCCTATCCCTAAACCGACACACTTATCCAAATCCTAACGCTAACGCGACACCCTAATCCTAACACTAACCCTAACAAGACACCAGACACTCTAACGCTAAACTTAACCTGACAGCCAACAATAACCCTAACCCTCACCCTAAGTCTTACACGACACCCTAACGCTAACCCTAACCATATCCCTAACCTTAACCCTAACCCGACACCAGACACTCTATCCCTAACCCTAACCTGACACCCAAACCCTAACCCTAACCCTAACCCTAACACAACACCAGACACCCTAACATTAACCTTAACCCGACACAGAAACCCGAAACCCTAACCCTCACCCTGAGCCTTGCATGACACACTAACGCTAATCTGACATGTTAACCTGACACCCTAACCCGACAACATAACCGACACCTAAACCCTAACCCTAACCCTTACCTAACACCCTAACCCTAACCCGACACGCTAACCGGACATCCTAAACCTAACCGAAGCTGTAACCCTCACCATAACCATAACCATAACCATAACCATAACCATAACCCTGACACTAACCAGACACCCTAACCCTAACACTGACCACAACCCGACACCCTCATCTGACACCCTAACCCTAACCCGACACCCTAAGCCTAACCCTAAACCAACACCCTAAACCTAACCCTAACCCTAACACGACACCCTAACGCTAACCCAAGCCCTAACCCGACACCTTAACCCGACAGCCTAAACCTAACCCTGACCCTTACCTGACACCCTGACCTGACCCTAACCCAACCGTAACCCAAACCCTAGACGTAACCGTAACTTGACACCCTAACACTCATGCGACACCCTACCCCTAACCCGACACCATAACCTGACACCCTAAACCTAACCCTAACCCGACACCAGTCAACCTAACCCTAATCCTTACTCGACACCCAAATCCTAACCCAGCCCTCACCCTAAGCCTTACCTGTCACCCTAACCTTAACACGACACGCTATCCCGACACCCTAATCCGAATCCATAAGGCTGACACAAGCCCTATCCCACCACCCTAACCCTAACCCTAACTGTAACGCTAATCCTAGCACTAAAACCAACCCTAACCTTATCCCTAACCCTAACTCTAAACCTAACCCTAACCTAACCGTATCTCTTACCCTAACCCTATCCCGAACCCTAACCCTAACCCTAACTCTAACCCTATCCCTAACCCTAACCCTAACTCGACACCCTAACCCTATACCGACACCCTAACCCTAACGCGAGACCTAACATTAACAATAACATGGCACCAGACACCCTAACCCTAACCCGAACCCGAACCCTAACTCTACCCGTAACCCTAACACTAACCCTAACCCTATCCCTATCCGTAACACTAATCCTAACCATAACCCTAAACCTAACAGGACACCCCAACCCTAATGCTACACCCTAACCCTGAAACTAACCCTAACCCGAAACCCTAACCCTAACCCTGAGCCTTACCTGACAACCTAAACTGAAACACTATCCCTAAACTTAACTCTAAACCTAACCCTATCCCAAACACCAGACACCCTAACCAGACACCCAAACCCTAACCCTAACCCTAAACCTAATCATAAACCTAATCGTAACCCTAATCCTAGGCCTAACCGTCACTTGACACCCTAACACTCACGAGACACTCTAACCCTAACCCGACACCCTAAACCTAACCCTAACCTTAATCCAACACCCTAACCCTAACCCGAAAACCTAACCAACACCCGACACCCTAACCCTAACCCGACACACTAACCCTAACCCTAACCCGACACCAGACACCCTAAGCCTAACCCTAACATGACACCCAAACACTAAACCTTACGCTAAACCTATCCCTAACCCTAACTTGACACTCTAACCTTAAACCAAAACCTATCGCTATCACTAACCCTAACCCTAACTCGACACCATAACCCTAAACAGACACCCTAAACCTAACTCTACCCCTAATGCAACAACCTAACCCTAAACCTAACCCTCAAACTAAGCCTTACACGAAACCCTAAGCCTAACCCGACACCCGAACCCAACAACCTAACCCAACACCCTAACCCTAGTCCTAACCCTAAACCTAACACGAAACCCTAACCCTAACCCTATCTCGACACCCTACCCTTAACCCAACACTCTCACCCTAACCCTAACCTGACACACTAACCCTAACTCTAACCCAACACTTACACACTAACCCTATCCCTAACAAAACACCCAAACCCTAACCCTAACCCTAACACGACACCCTAACACGACACCCTAATTTTAAACCTAACCCGACACCCGAAGCCTAACCCTAGCCCTAACATGACACCCTAACCCTAACTCAAGCCCTAAACTGACACCAGAACCCGACACCCTAACACGAACCCTGACCCTTACCAGACACTGTAACATGACACCCTAACTCTAAACCTATCCGTAACCCTAACCCTATCCATAACCCTAACCCTAACACTAATCCCTAACCCTAACCCTAACCCGATCCCTATTCGTAACCCTAACCCTATCCCTAACCCTAACAGTAACCCTAACCCTAACCCGAACCCTATCCCTATTTGTAACCCTAACCCTAAACTTAACCCTAACTCTAACACTAACACTAACACTAACCGGACACCCTAACACTAACCCTGACACTAATCCGACATCCTAATCTGACACCCTAACCCTAACCCGACACCCTAAGCCTAACCCTAACCCAACACCCTAACTGTAACCCGACACCATAACACGACATGCTAATTCAACACCCTAACCCGACTCCCTAACCCTAAACCTAACACGACACCCTAACCCTAACCCTAACGTGACACCCTAAACCTAACCCTAACCCTAACATGACACCCTAACGCTAACCCAAGCCCTAACCCGACACCTTAACCCGACAGCCTAAACCTAACCCTGACCCTTACCTGACACCCTGACCTGACCCTAACCCAACCGTAACCCAAACCCTAGACGTAACCGTAACTTGACACCCTAACACTCATGCGACACCCTACCCCTAACCCGACACCATAACCTGACACCCTAAACCTAAACCTAACCCGACACCAGTCAACCTAACCCTAATCCTTACTTGACACCCAAATCCTAACCCAGCCCTCACCCTAAGCCTTACCTGTCACCCTAACCTTAACACGACACGCTATCCCGACACCCTAATCCGAATCCATAAGGCTGACACAAGCCCTATCCCACCACCCTAACCCTAACCCTAACTGTAACGCTAACCCTAGCACTAAAACCAACCCTAACCTTATCCCTAACCCTAACTCTAAACCTAACCCTAACCTAACCGTATCTCTTACCCTAACCCTATCCCGAACCCTAACCCTAACCCTAACTCTAACCCTATCCCTAACCCTAACCCTAACTCGACACCCTAACCCTATACCGACACCCTAACCCTAACGCGAGACCTAACATTAACAATAACATGGCACCAGACACCCTAACCCTAACCCGAACCCTAACCCTAACTCTACCCGTAACCCTAACACTAACCTTAACCCTATCTGTATCCGTAACACTAATCCTAACCATAACCCTAAACCTAACACGACACCCCAACCCTAATGCGACAGCCTAACCCTGAAACTAACCCTAACCCGAAACCCTAACCCTAACCCTGAGCCTTACATGACAAACTAAACTGAAACACTATCCCTAAACTTAACCCTAACCCTAACCCTAACCCAAACACCAGACACCCTAACCAGACACCCAAACCCTAACCCTAACCCTAAACCTAATCATAAACCTAATCATAACCCTAACCCTAGCCCTAACCGTCACTTGACACCCTAACACTCACGAGACACTCTAACCCTAACCCTGCACCCTAAACCTAACCCTAACCCTAATCCAACACCCTAACCCTAACCCGAAAACCTAACCAACACCCGACACCCTAACCCTAACCCGACACACTAACCCTAATCCTAACCCGACACCAGACACCCTAACCCTAACCCTAACATGACACCCAAACACTAAACCTTACACTAAACCTATCCCTAACCCTAACTTGACACTCTAACCGTAAACCAAAACCTATCGCTATCACTAACCCTAACCCTAACTCGACACCATAACCCTAAACAGACACCCTAAACCTAACTCTACCCCTAATGCAACAACCTAACCCTAAACCTAACCCTCAAACTAAGCCTTACACGAAACCCTAAGCCTAACCCGACACGCTAACCCGACACCCGAACCCAACAACCTAACCCAACACCCTAACCCTAGTCCTAACCCTAAACCTAACACGAAACCCTAACCCTAACCCTATCTCGACACCCTAACCTTAACCCTACACTCTCACCCTAACCCTAACCTGACACACTAACCCTAACTCTAACCCGACACCATACACACTAACCCTAACCCTAACAAGACACCCAAACCCTAACCCTAACCCTAACATGACACCCTAACACGACACCCTAACTTTCAACCTAATCCGACACCCGAAGCCTAACCCTAACACGACACCGTATCCCTAACTCAAGCCCTAACCTGACACCAAAACCCGACACCCTAACCCCAAACCTGACCCTTAACAGACACAGTAACATGACACCCTATCTCTAAACCTATCCGTAACCCTAACCCTATCCATAACCCTAACCCTAACCCTAATCCCTAACCCTAACCCTAACCCTAGCCCGATCCCTATTCGTAAACCTAACCCTATCCCTAACCCTAACAGTAATCCTAACCCTAACCCTAACCCTATCCCTATTTGGAACCCTAACTCTAACACTAACCCTAACACTAACCGGACACCCTAACTAACCCTGACCCTAATCTGACACCCTAACCCTAACCCGACACCCTAAGCCTAACCGTAACCCGACACCCTAATCTGACACCCTAACACCAATCCGAGACACTAACCTGACACCCTAACCCTAATCCAAGCCCTAACCCGCCACCCTAACCCTTACCCGAACCCTAACCCTAACCCTAATATAACACTAACTGAACACTCTAACCCTAACCCTAACCCCTACACGACACGAGACAGTATAACCATAACATGACACCCAAACCCTAACCCTATCCCTATTTGTAACCCTAACCCTAAACTTAACCCTAACCCTAATCCTAACCGTAACACTAACCGGACACCCTAACTCTAACCCTGACCCGAATCCGACACCCTAATCTGACACCCTAACGCTAACCCGACACCCTAAGCCTAATGGTAACCCGACACCCTAACACAAATCTGACACCCTAACCCGTCACCTTAATGAAAATCCAAGCCCTAACCCGCCACCCTAACCCTAACCCGAAACCTAACCCTAACCTTACAATAATCGGACACCCTAATCCTAACCCTAACCCCAACACGACACGAGACACCCGAGCCCTCACACGACACCCAAACCCTAACCTTATACCTAACCTTATCCCTAACCCTAAACCTAACCCTATCCCTAACCCTAACCCTAACCCTCTCCCTATACCTAACACTAACCATAACACTACACCATAACCCTAACCCTAACCCGACACCAGACACCCCAATCCTAACCCTAACCCGACACCCAAACTCTAACCCAAACCCTAACACTTACCCTAACCGTAACCCGACACCAGACACCCTAACCCTAACCCGACACCCAAACCCTAACCTTAAGCCTAACCCTATCCCTATCCCTAACCCTAAACCTAACTTGACACCCTAACCCTATACCCACACCCTAACCCTAACACGACACCTAACACTAACCCTAACATGACACCAGGCACCCTAACCCGACACACAAATCCTAACCTTAACCCTCTCCCTAAGCCTTACACGACACCCTAACCTGACAACCTAACCCGACACCCTAACCCTAACCCAAGCCCAAACACGCTACCCTAACCCTAACTCAAAACCTATCCCTAACCCTAACCCGAAACCAGACACCCTAACCCTAACCCGACAACCAAACCTGACAAATTGACTCGACACACTATCCCTAACCCAAGCCCTAAACCGACACCCTAACCCTAACACGAACCCTAACCCTAACCCTAACCGTAACCCTATCTCTATCCGTAACACTAACCCTAACCCTTACCCTAACCCTAACGTGACACACTAACCCTAACCCTCTCCAGACCCCAGACACCGTAACCCTAACCCTAAACCTATCCCAATTTGTAACACTAACCCTAAACTTAACCATAACCCTAACACTAAACTTAACACTAACCGGACACCCTACCCCTAACCCTGGCCCTAATCCGACACCCTAATCTGACACCCTAACCCTAACCCCAACACGACATGAGACACCCTAACCCTAAAACGACACCTAAATCCGAACCCTATACCTAACCTTAACCCTAACCCTAAACGTAACCCTATCCCTAACCCTAACCCTAACACTAACCCTAACACTAACCCTATCCCTATCCCTAACCCTAACCCTAACCCTAACCCTAACCCTAACATGACACACTAACCCTAACCTATCCCGACACCAGACACCGTAACCCTAACCCTAAACCTATCCCTATCCCTATTTGGAAACCTAACCCTATCCGTAACCCTAACCCTAACCCTAACCTGACACCAGACACCCTATCCCTAACCCTAACCTGACAACCAAACCCTAACCCTAACCCTAACATGACACACTAACCCTAACCCTATCCCGACACCAGACACCGTAACCCTAACCCTAACCCTATCCCTATCCCTATTTGTAACCCGAACCCTATCCCTAACCCTAACCCTAACCCTAACCTGACACCAGACACCCTATCCCTAACCCTAACCTGACAACCAAACCCTAACCCTAACCCTAAGCCTAAGCCTAACTCGACACCCTATCCCTAAACCGACACACTTATCCAAATCCTAACGCTAACGCGACACCCTAATCCTAACCCTAACCCTAACAAGACACCAGACACTCTAACGCTAAACTTAACCCGACAGCCAACCCTAACCCTAACCCTCACCCTAAGTCTTACACGACACCCTAACGCTAACCCTAACCATATCCCTAACCTTAACCCTAACCCGACACCAGACACTCTATCCCTAACCCTAACCTGACACCCAAACCCTAACCCTAACCCTAACACGACACCAGACACCCTAACATTAACCCTAACCCGACACAGAAACCCGAAACCCTAACCCTCACCCTCAGCCTTACACGACACACTAACGCTAATCTGACATGCTAACCTGACACCCTAAACCGACAACATAACCGACACCTAAACCCTAACCCTAACCCTTACCTGACACCCTAACCCTAACCCAACACGCTAACCGGACATGCTAATCCTAACCCAAGCCTTAACCCTCACCATAAACATAACCATAACAATAACCCTAACACTAACCAGACACCCTAACCCTAACACTGACCCCAACCCGACACCCTAATGTGACACCCTAACCCTAACCCGACACCCTAAGCCTAACCCTAACATGACACCCAAACACTAAACCTTACGCTAAACCTATCCCTAACCCTAACTTGACACTCTAACCCTAAACCTAACCCTAAACCAAAACCTATCGCTATCACTAACCCTAACCCTAACTCGACACCATAACCCTAAACAGACACCCTAAACCTAACTCTACCCCTAATGCAACAACCTAACCCTAAACCTAACCCTCAAACTAAGCCTTACACGAAACCCTAAGCCTAAACCGACACGCTAACCTGACACCCGAACCCAACAACCTAACCCAACACCCTAACCCTAGTCCTAACCCTAAACCTAACACGAAACCCTAACCCTAACCCTATCTCGACACCCTAACCTTAACCCTACACTCTCACCCTAACCCTAACCTGACACACTAACCCTAACTCTAACCCGACACCATACACACTAACCCTAACCCTAACAAGACACCCAAACCCTAACCCTAACCCTAACACGACACCCTAACACGACACCCTAACTTTCAACCTAACCCGACACCCGAAGCCTAACCCTAACCCTAACACGACACCGTATGCCTAACTCAAGCCCTAACCTGACACAAAAACCCGACACCCTAACCCGAAACCTGACCCTTAACAGACACTGTAACATGACACCCTATCTCTAAACCTATCCATAACCCTAACCCTATCCATAACCCTAACCCTAACCCTAATCCCTAACCCTAACCCTAACCCTAACCCGATCCCTATTCGTAAACCTAACCCTATCCCTAACCCTAAGAGTAATCCTAACCCTAACCCTAACCCTATCCCTATTTGGAACCCTAACTCTAACACTAACCCTAACACTAACCGGACACCCTAACTAACCCTGAACCTAATCTGACACCCTAACCCTAACCCGACACCCTAAGCCTAACCGTAACCCGACACCCTAATCTGACACCCTATCACCAATCCGAGACACTAACCTGACACCCTAACCCTAATCCAAGCCCTAACCCGCCACCCTAACCCTAACCCGAACCCTAACCCTAACCCTAATATAACACTAACTGAACACTCTAACCCTAACCCTAACCCCTACACGACACGAGACAGTATAACCATAACATGACACCCAATCCCTAACCCTATCCCTATTTGTAACCCTAACCCTAAACTTAACCCTAACCCTAATCCTAACCGTAACACTAACCGGACACCCTAACCCTAACCCTGACCCGAATCCGACACCCTAATCTGACACCCTAACGCTAACCCGACACCCTAAGCCTAACGGTAACCCGACACCCTAACACAAATCTGACACCCTAACCCGTCACCTTAATGAAAATCCAAGCCCTAACCCGCCACCCTAACCCTAACCCGAAACCTAACCCTAACCTTACAATAATCGGACACCCTAATCCTAACCCTAACCCCAACACGACACGAGACACCCGAGCCCTCACACGACACCCAAACCCTAACCTTATACCTAACCTTATCCCTAACCCTAAACCTAACCCTATCCCTAACCCTAACCCTAACCCTCTCCCTATACCTAACACTAACCATAACACTACACCATAACCCTAACCCTAACCCGACACCAGACACCCCAATCCTAACCCTAACCCGACACCCAAACTCTAACCCAAACCCTAACACTTACCCTAACCGTATCCCGACACCAGACACCCTAACCCTAACACGACACCCAAACCCTAACCTTAACCCTAACCCTATCCCTATCCCTAACCCTAAACCTAACTTGACACCCTAACCCTATACCCACACCCTAACCCTAACACGACACCTAACACTAACCCTAACATGACACCAGGCACCCTAACCCGACACACAAATCCTAACCTTAACCCTCTCCCTAACCCTTACACGACACCCTAACCTGACAACCTAACCCGACACCCTAACCCTAACCCAAGCCCAAACACGCTACCCTAACCCTAACTCAAAACCTATCCCTAACCCTAACCCGAAACCAGACACCCTAACCCTAACCCGACACCCAAACCTGACCAATTGACTCAACACACTATCCCTAACCCAAGCCCTAAACCGACACCCTAACCCTAACACGAACCCTAACCCTAACCCTAACCGTAACCCTATCTCTATCCGTAACACTAACCCTAACCCTTACCCTAACCCTAACGTGACACCCTAACCCTAACCCTCTCCAGACAACAGACACCGTAACCCTAACCCTAACCCTATCCCTATCCCTATTTGTAACCCTAACCCTATCCGTAACCCTAACCCTAACCCTAACCTGACACCAGACACCCTATCCCTAACCCTAACCTGACAACCAAACCCTAACCCAAACCCTAACCTTAAGCCTAACTCGACACCCTATCCCTAAACCGACACACTTATCCAAATCCTAACGCTAACGCGACACCCTAATCCTAACCCTAACCCTAACAAGACACCAGACACTCTAACGCTAAACTTAACCCGACAGCCAACCCTAACCCTAACCCTCACCCTAAGTCTTACACGACACCCTAACGCTAACCCTAACCATATCCCTAACCTTAACCCTAACCCGACACCAGACACTCTATCCCTAACCCTAACCTGACACCCAAACCCTAACCCTAACCCTAACACGACACCAGACACCCTAACATTAACCCTAACCCGACACAGAAACCCGAAACCCTAACCCTCACCCTCAGCCTTACACGACACACTAACGCTAATCTGACATGCTAACCTGACACCCTAAACCGACAACATAACCGACACCTAAACCCTAACCCTAACCCTTACCTGACACCCTAACCCTAACCCAACACGCTAACCGGACATCCTAAACCTAACCCAAGCCTTAACCCTCACCATAAACATAACCATAACAATAACCCTAACACTAACCAGACACCCTAACCCTAACACTGACCCCAACCCGACACCCTAATGTGACACCCTAACCCTAACCCGACACCCTAAGCCTAACCCTAACATGACACCCAAACACTAAACCTTACGCTAAACCTATCCATAACCCTAACTTGACACTCTAACCCTAAACCTAACCCTAAACCAAAACCTATCGCTATCACTAACGCTAACCCTAACTCGACACCATAACCCTAAACAGACACCCTAAACCTAACTCTACCCCTAATGCAATAACCTAACCCTAAACCTAACCCTCAAACTAAGCCTTACACGAAACCCTAAGCCTAAACCGACACGCTAACCTGACACCCGAACCCAACAACCTAACCCAACACCCTAACCCTAGTCCTAACCCTAAACCTAACACGAAACCCTAACCCTAACCCTATCTCGACACCCTAACCTTAACCCTACACTCTCACCCTAACCCTAACCTGACACACTAACCCTAACTCTAACCCGACACCATACACACTAACCCTAACCCTAACAAGACACCCAAACCCTAACCCTAACCCTAACACGACACCCTAACACGACACCCTAACTTTCAACCTAACCCGACACCCGAAGCCTAACCCTAACCCTAACACGACACCGTATCCCTAACTCAAGCCCTAACCTGACACCAAAACCCGACACCCTAACCCCAAACCTGACCCTTAACAGACACTGCAACATGACACCCTATCTCTAAACCTATCCATAACCCTAAGCCTATCCATAACCCTAACCCTAACCCTAATCCCTAACCCTAACCCTAACCCTAACCCGATCCCTATTCGTAAACCTAACCCTATCCCTAACCCTAACAGTAATCCTAACCCTAACCCTAACCCTATCCCTATTTGGAACCCTAACTCTAACACTAACCCTAACACTAACCGGACACCCTAACTAACCCTGACCCTAATCTGACACCCTAACCCTAACCCGACACCCTAAGCCTAACCGTAACCCGACACCCTAATCTGACACCCTAACACCAATCCGAGACACTAACCTGACACCCTAACCCTAATCCAAGCCCTAACCCGCCACCCTAACCCTAACCCGAACCCTAACCCTAACCCTAATATAACACTAACTGAACACTCTAACCCTAACCCTAACCCCTACACGACACGAGACAGTATAACCATAACATGACACCCAAACCCTCACCCTATCCCTATTTGTAACCCTAACCCTAAACTTAACCCTAACCCTAATCCTAACCGTAACACTAACCGGACACCCTAACCCTAACCCTGACCCGAATCCGACACCCTAATCTGACACCCTAACGCTAACCCGACACCCTAAGCCTAACGGTTACCCGACACCCTAACACAAATCTGACACCCTAACCCGTCACCTTAATGAAAATCCAAGCCCTAACCCGCCACCCTAACCCTAACCCGAAACCTAACCCTAACCTTACAATAATCGGACACCCTAATCCTAACCCTAACCCCAACACGACACGAGACACCCGAGCCGTCACACGACACCCAAACCCTAACCTTATACCTAACCTTATCCCTAACCCTAAACCTAACCCTATCCCTAACCCTAACCCTAACCCTCTCCCTATACCTAACACTAACCATAACACTACACCATAACCCTAACCCTAACCCGACACCAGACACCCCAATCCTAACCCTAACCCGACACCCAAACTCTAACCCAAACCCTAACACTTACCCTAACCGTAACCCGACACCAGACACCCTAACCCTAACCCGACACCCAAACCCTAACCTTAAGCCTAACCCTATCCCTATCCCTAACCCTAAACCTAACTTGACACCCTAACCCTATACCCACACCCTAACCCTAACACGACACCTAACACTAACCCTAACATGACACCAGGCACCCTAACCCGACACACAAATCCTAACCTTAACCCTCTCCCTAAGCCTTACACGACACCCTAACCTGACAACCTAACCCGACACCCTAACCCTAACCCAAGCCCAAACACGCTACCCTAACCCTAACTCAAAACCTATCCCTAACCCTAACCCGAAACCAGACACCCTAACCCTAACCCGACAACCAAACCTGACAAATTGACTCGACACACTATCCCTAACCCAAGCCCTAAACCGACACCCTAACCCTAACACGAACCCTAACCCTAACCCTAACCGTAACCCTATCTCTATCCGTAACACTAACCCTAACCCTTACCCTAACCCTAACGTGACACACTAACCCTAACCCTCTCCAGACACCAGACACCGTAACCCTAACCCTAAACCTATCCCAATTTGTAACACTAACCCTAAACTTAACCATAACCCTAACACTAAACTTAACACTAACCGGACACCCTACCCCTAACCCTGGCCCTAATCCGACACCCTAATCTGACACCCTAACCCTAACCCCAACACGACATGAGACACCCTAACCCTAAAACGACACCTAAATCCGAACCCTATACCTAACCTTAACCCTAACCCTAAACGTAACCCTATCCCTAACCCTAACCCTAACACTAACCCTAACACTAACCCTATCCCTATCCCTAACCCTAACCCTAACCCTAACCCTAACCCTAACATGACACACTAACCCTAACCTATCCCGACACCAGACACCGTAACCCTAACCCTAACCCTATCCCTATCCCTATTTGGAAACCTAACCCTATCCGTAACACTAACCCTAACCCTAACCTGACACCAGACACCCTATCCCTAACCCTAACCTGACAACCAAACCCTAACCCTAACCCTAACATGACACACTAACCCTAACCCTATCCCGACACCAGACACCGTAACCCTAACCCTAACCCTATCCCTATCCCTATTTGTAACCCGAACCCTATCCCTAACCCTAACCCTAACCCTAACCTGACACCAGACACCCTATCCCTAACCCTAACCTGACAACCAAACCCTAACCCTAACCCTAAGCCTAAGCCTAACTCGACACCCTATCCCTAAACCGACACACTTATCCAAATCCTAACGCTAACGCGACACCCTAATCCTAACCCTAACCCTAACAAGACACCAGACACTCTAACGCTAAACTTAACCCGACAACCAACCCTAACCCTAACCCTCACCCTAAGTCTTACACGACACCCTAACGCTAACCCTAACCATATCCCTAACCTTAACCCTAACCCGACACCAGACACTCTATCCCTAACCCTAACCTGACACCCAAACCCTAACCCTAACCCTAACACGACACCAGACACCCTAACATTAACCCTAACCCGACACAGAAACCCGAAACCCTAACCCTCACCCTCAGCCTTACACGACACACTAACGCTAATCTGACATGCTAACCTGACACCCTAAACCGACAACATAACCGACACCTAAACCCTAACCCTAACCCTTACCTGACACCCTAACCCTAACCCAACACGCTAACCGGACATGCTAATCCTAACCCAAGCCTTAACCCTCACCATAAACATAACCATAACAATAACCCTAACACTAACCAGACACCCTAACCCTAACACTGACCCCAACCCGACACCCTAATGTGACACCCTAACCCTAACCCGACACCCTAAGCCTAACCCTAACATGACACCCAAACACTAAACCTTACGCTAAACCTATCCCTAACCCTAACTTGACACTCTAACCCTAAACCTAACCCTAAACCAAAACCTATCGCTATCACTAACCCTAACCCTAACTCGACACCATAACCCTAAACAGACACCCTAAACCTAACTCTACCCCTAATGCAACAACCTAACCCTAAACCTAACCCTCAAACTAAGCCTTACACGAAACCCTAAGCCTAAACCGACACGCTAACCTGACACCCGAACCCAACAACCTAACCCAACACCCTAACCCTAGTCCTAACCCTAAACCTAACACGAAACCCTAACCCTAACCCTATCTCGACACCCTAACCTTAACCCTACACTCTCACCCTAACCCTAACCTGACACACTAACCCTAACTCTAACCCGACACCATACACACTAACCCTAACCCTAACAAGACACCCAAACCCTAACCCTAACCCTAACACGACACCCTAACACGACACCCTAACTTTCAACCTAACCCGACACCCGAAGCCTAACCCTAACCCTAACACGACACCGTATGCCTAACTCAAGCCCTAACCTGACACCAAAACCCGACACCCTAACCCGAAACCTGACCCTTAACAGACACTGTAACATGACACCCTATCTCTAAACCTATCCATAACCCTAACCCTATCCATAACCCTAACCCTAACCCTAATCCCTAACCCTAACCCTAACCCTAACCCGATCCCTATTCGTAAACCTAACCCTATCCCTAACCCTAACAGTAATCCTAACCCTAACCCTAACCCTATCCCTATTTGGAACCCTAACTCTAACACTAACCCTAACACTAACCGGACACCCTAACTAACCCTGACCCTAATCTGACACCCTAACCCTAACCCGACACCCTAAGCCTAACCGTAACCCGACACCCTAATCTGACACCCTATCACCAATCCGAGACACTAACCTGACACCCTAACCCTAATCCAAGCCCTAACCCGCCACCCTAACCCTAACCCGAACCCTAACCCTAACCCTAATATAACACTAACTGAACACTCTAACCCTAACCCTAACCCCTACACGACACGAGACAGTATAACCATAACATGACACCCAATCCCTAACCCTATCCCTATTTGTAACCCTAACCCTAAACTTAACCCTAACCCTAATCCTAACCGTAACACTAACCGGACACCCTAACTCTAACCCTGACCCGAATCCGACACCCTAATCTGACACCCTAACGCTAACCCGACACCCTAAGCCTAACGGTAACCCGACACCCTAACACAAATCTGACACCCTAACCCGTCACCTTAATGAAAATCCAAGCCCTAACCCGCCACCCTAACCCTAACCCGAAACCTAACCCTAACCTTACAATAATCGGACACCCTAATCCTAACCCTAACCCCAACACGACACGAGACACCCGAGCCCTCACACGACACCCAAACCCTAACCTTATACCTAACCTTATCCCTAACCCTAAACCTAACCCTATCCCTAACCCTAACCCTAACCCTCTCCCTATACCTAACACTAACCATAACACTACACCATAACCCTAACCCTAACCCGACACCAGACACCCCAATCCTAACCCTAACCCGACACCCAAACTCTAACCCAAACCCTAACACTTACCCTAACCGTAACCCGACACCAGACACCCTAACCCTAACACGACACCCAAACCCTAACCTTAACCCTAACCCTATCCCTATCCCTAACCCTAAACCTCACTTGACACCCTAACCCTATACCCACACCCTAACCCTAACACGACACCTAACACTAACCCTAACATGACACCAGGCACCCTAACCCGACACACAAATCCTAACCTTAACCCTCTCCCTAACCCTTACACGACACCCTAACCTGACAACCTAACCCGACACCCTAACCCTAACCCAAGCCCAAACACGCTACCCTAACCCTAACTCAAAACCTATCCCTAACCCTAACCCGAAACCAGACACCCTAACCCTAACCCGACACCCAAACCTGACCAATTGACTCAACACACTATCCCTAACCCAAGCCCTAAACCGACACCCTAACCCTAACACGAACCCTAACCCTAACCCTAACCGTAACCCTATCTCTATCCGTAACACTAACCCTAACCCTTACCCTAACCCTAACGTGACACCCTAACCCTAACCCTCTCCAGACACCAGACACCGTAACCCTAACCCTAACCCTATCCCTATCCCTATTTGTAACCCTAACCCTATCCGTAACCCTAACCCTAACCCTAACCTGACACCAGACACCCTATCCCTAACCCTAACCTGACAACCAAACCCTAACCCAAACCCTAACCTTAAGCCTAACTCGACACCCTATCCCTAAACCGACACACTTATCCAAATCCTAACGCTAACGCGACACCCTAATCCTAACCCTAACCCTAACAAGACACCAGACACTCTAACGCTAAACTTAACCCGACAGCCAACCCTAACCCTAACCCTCACCCTAAGTCTTACACGACACCCTAACGCTAACCCTAACCATATCCCTAACCTTAACCCTAACCCGACACCAGACACTCTATCCCTAACCCTAACCTGACACCCAAACCCTAACCCTAACCCTAACACGACACCAGACACCCTAACATTAACCCTAACCCGACACAGAAACCCGAAACCCTAACCCTCACCCTCAGCCTTACACGACACACTAACGCTAATCTGACATGCTAACCTGACACCCTAAACCGACAACATAACCGACACCTAAACCCTAACCCTAACCCTTACCTGACACCCTAACCCTAACCCAACACGCTAACCGGACATCCTAAACCTAACCCAAGCCTTAACCCTCACCATAAACATAACCATAACAATAACCCTAACACTAACCAGACACCCTAACCCTAACACTGACCCCAACCCGACACCCTAATGTGACACCCTAACCCTAACCCGACACCCTAAGCCTAACCCTAACATGACACCCAAACACTAAACCTTACGCTAAACCTATCCATAACCCTAACTTGACACTCTAACCCTAAACCTAACCCTAAACCAAAACCTATCGCTATCACTAACGCTAACCCTAACTCGACACCATAACCCTAAACAGACACCCTAAACCTAACTCTACCCCTAATGCAACAACCTAACCCTAAACCTAACCCTCAAACTAAGCCTTACACGAAACCCTAAGCCTAAACCGACACGCTAACCTGACACCCGAACCCAACAACCTAACCCAACACCCTAACCCTAGTCCTAACCCTAAACCTAACACGAAACCCTAACCCTAACCCTATCTCGACACCCTAACCTTAACCCTACACTCTCACCCTAACCCTAACCTGACACACTAACCCTAACTCTAACCCGACACCATACACACTAACCCTAACCCTAACAAGACACCCAAACCCTAACCCTAACCCTAACACGACACCCTAACACGACACCCTAACTTTCAACCTAACCCGACACCCGAAGCCTAACCCTAACCCTAACACGACACCGTATCCCTAACTCAAGCCCTAACCTGACACCAAAACCCGACACCCTAACCCCAAACCTGACCCTTAACAGACACTGCAACATGACACCCTATCTCTAAACCTATCCATAACCCTAAGCCTATCCATAACCCTAACCCTAACCCTAATCCCTAACCCTAACCCTAACCCTAACCCGATCCCTATTCGTAAACCTAACCCTATCCCTAACCCTAACAGTAATAATAACCCTAACCCTAACCCTATCCCTATTTGGAACCCTAACTCTAACACTAACCCTAACACTAACCGGACACCCTAACTAACCCTGACCCTAATCTGACACCCTAACCCTAACCCGACACCCTAAGCCTAACCGTAACCCGACACCCTAATCTGACACCCTAACACCAATCCGAGACACTAACCTGACACCCTAACCCTAATCCAAGCCCTAACCCGCCACCCTAACCCTAACCCGAACCCTAACCCTAACCCTAATATAACACTAACTGAACACTCTAACCCTAACCCTAACCCCTACACGACACGAGACAGTATAACCATAACATGACACCCAAACCCTAACCCTATCCCTATTTGTAACCCTAACCCTAAACTTAACCCTAACCCTAATCCTAACCGTAACACTAACCGGACACCCTAACCCTAACCCTGACCCGAATCCGACACCCTAATCTGACACCCTAACGCTAACCCGACACCCTAAGCCTAACGGTAACCCGACACCCTAACACAAATCTGACACCCTAACCCGTCACCTTAATGAAAATCCAAGCCCTAACCCGCCACCCTAACCCTAACCCGAAACCTAACCCTAACCTTACAATAATCGGACACCCTAATCCTAACCCTAACCCCAACACGACACGAGACACCCGAGCCCTCACACGACACCCAAACCCTAACCTTATACCTAACCTTATCCCTAACCCTAAACCTAACCCTAACCCTAACCCTCTCCCTATACCTAACACTAACCATAACACTACACCATAACCCTAACCCTAACCCGACACCAGACACCCCAATCCTAACCCTAACCCGACACCCAAACTCTAACCCAAACCCTAACACTTACCCTAACCATAACCCGACACCAGACACCCTAACCCTAACCTGACACCCAAACCCTAACCTTAACCCTAACCCTATCCCTATCCCTAACCCTAAACCTAACTTGACACCCTAACCCTATACCCACACCCTAACCCTAACACGACACCTAACAATAACCCTAACATGACACCAGACACCCTAACCCGACACACAAATCCTAACCTTAACCCTCTCCCTAAGCCTTACACGACACCCTAACCTGACAACCTAACCCGACACCCTAACCCTAACCCAAGCCCAAACACGCTACCCTAACCCTAACTCAAAACCTATCCCTAACCCTAACCCGAAACCAGACACCCTAACCCTAACCCGACACCCAAACCTGACAAATTGACTCGACACACTATCCCTAACCCAAGCCCTAAACCGACACCCTAACCCTAACACGAACCCTAACCCTAACCCTAACCGTAACCCTATCTCTATCCGTAACACTAACCCTAACCCTTACCCTAACCCTAACGTGACACACTAACCCTAACCCTCTCCAGACACCAGACACCGTAACCCTAACCCTAACCCTATCCCAATTTGTAACACTAACCCTAAACTTAACCATAACCCTAACACTAAACTTAACACTAACCGGACACCCTACCCCTAACCCTGGCCCTAATCCGACACCCTAATCTGACACCCTAACCCTAACCCCAACACGACATGAGACACCCTAACCCTAAAACGACACCTAAATCCGAACCCTATACCTAACCTTAACCCTAACCCTAAACGTAACCCTATCCCTAACCCTAACCCTAACACTAACCCTATCCCTATCCCTAACCCTAACCCTAACCCTAACCCTAACATGACACACTAACCCTAACCCTATCCCGACACCAGACACCGTAACCCTAACCCTAACACTATCCCTATCCCTATTTGTAACCCGAACCCTATCCCTAACCCTGACCCTAACCCTAACCTGACACCAGACACCCTATCCCTAACCCTAACCTGACAACCAAACCCTAAACCTAACCCTAAGCCTAAGCCTAACTCGACACCCTATCCCTAAACCGACACACTTATCCAAATCCTAACGCTAACGCGACACCCTAATCCTAACACTAACCCTAACAAGACACCAGACACTCTAACGCTAAACTTAACCCGACAGCCAACAATAACCCTAACCCTCACCCTAAGTCTTACACGACACCCTAACGCTAACCCTAACCATATCCCTAACCTTAACCCTAACCCGACACCAGACACTCTATCCCTAACCCTAACCTGACACCCAAACCCTAACCCTAACCCTAACCCTAACACGACACCAGACACCCTAACATTAACCCTATCCCGACACAGAAACCCGAAACCCTAACCCTCACCCTGAGCCTTGCATGACACACTAACGCTAATCTGACATGTTAACCTGACACCCTAACCCGACAACATAACCGACACCTAAACCCTAACCCTAACCCTTACCTAACACCCTAACCCTAACCCGACACGCTAACCGGACATCCTAAACCTAACCGAAGCTGTAACCCTCACCATAACCATAACCATAACCATAACCATAACCATAACCCTGACACTAACCAGACACCCTAACCCTAACACTGACCACAACCCGACACCCTCATCTGACACCCTAACCCTAACCCGACACCCTAAGCCTAACCCTAAACCAACACCCTAAACCTAACCCTAACCCTAACACGACACCCTAACGCTAACCCAAGCCCTAACCCGACACCTTAACCCGACAGCCTAAACCTAACCCTGACCCTTACCTGACACCCTGACCTGACCCTAACCCAACCGTAACCCAAACCCTAGACGTAACCGTAACTTGACACCCTAACACTCATGCGACACCCTACCCCTAACCCGACACCATAACCTGACACCCTAAACCTAACCCTAACCCGACACCAGTCAACCTAACCCTAATCCTTACTCGACACCCAAATCCTAACCCAGCCCTCACCCTAAGCCTTACCTGTCACCCTAACCTTAACACGACACGCTATCCCGACACCCTAATCCGAATCCATAAGGCTGACACAAGCCCTATCCCACCACCCTAACCCTAACCCTAACTGTAACGCTAATCCTAGCACTAAAACCAACCCTAACCTTATCCCTAACCCTAACTCTAAACCTAACCCTAACCTAACCGTATCTCTTACCCTAACCCTATCCCGAACCCTAACCCTAACCCTAACTCTAACCCTATCCCTAACCCTAACCCTAACTCGACACCCTAACCCTATACCGACACCCTAACCCTAACGCGAGACCTAACATTAACAATAACATGGCACCAGACACCCTAACCCTAACCCGAACCCGAACCCTAACTCTACCCGTAACCCTAACACTAACCCTAACCCTATCCCTATCCGTAACACTAATCCTAACCATAACCCTAAACCTAACAGGACACCCCAACCCTAATGCTACACCCTAACCCTGAAACTAACCCTAACCCGAAACCCTAACCCTAACCCTGAGCCTTACCTGACAACCTAAACTGAAACACTATCCCTAAACTTAACTCTAACCCTAACCCTATCCCAAACACCAGACACCCTAACCAGACACCCAAACCCTAACCCTAACCCTAAACCTAATCATAAACCTAATCGTAACCCTAATCCTAGCCCTAACCGTCACTTGACACCCTAACACTCACGAGACACTCTAACCCTAACCCGACACCCTAAACCTAACCCTAACCTTAATCCAACACCCTAACCCTAACCCGAAAACCTAACCAACACCCGACACCCTAACCCTAACCCGACACACTAACCCTAACCCTAACCCGACACCAGACACCCTAAGCCTAACCCTAACATGACACCCAAACACTAAACCTTACGCTAAACCTATCCCTAACCCTAACTTGACACTCTAACCTTAAACCAAAACCTATCGCTATCACTAACCCTAACCCTAACTCGACACCATAACCCTAAACAGACACCCTAAACCTAACTCTACCCCTAATGCAACAACCTAACCCTAAACCTAACCCTCAAACTAAGCCTTACACGAAACCCTAAGCCTAACCCGACACCCGAACCCAACAACCTAACCCAACACCCTAACCCTAGTCCTAACCCTAAACCTAACACGAAACCCTAACCCTAACCCTATCTCGACACCCTAACCTTAACCCAACACTCTCACCCTAACCCTAACCTGACACACTAACCCTAACTCTACCCCGACACCATACACACTAACCCTAACCCTAACAAGACACCCAAACCCTAACCCTAACCCGAACCATAAACATAACACGACACCCTAACTTTAAACCTAACCCGACACCCTAAACCTAACCCTAACCGTAACACGACACCCTAACCCTAACTCAAGCCCTAACCTGACACCACAACCCGACACCCTTACATGAACCCTGACCCTTACCAGACATTGTAACATGACATCCTAACTCTAAACCTATCCGTAACCCTAACCCTATCCATAACCCTAACCCGATCCCTATTCGTAACCCTAACCCTATCCCTAACCCTAACAGTAACCCTAACCCTAATCCGAACCCTATCCCTATTTGTAACCCTAACCCTAAACTTAACCCTAACTCTAACACTAAGCCTAACACTAACTGGACACCCTAACACTAACCCTGATCCTAATCCGACACCATACCCTAACCGTAACCCGACACCCTAATCTGACACCCTAACACCAATCCGAGACACTAACCTGACACCCTAACCCTAATCCAAGCCCTAACCCGCACCCTAACCCTAACCAGAACCCTAACCCTAACCCTAATCTAACACTAACTGAACACTCTAACCCTAACCCCAACCCCTACACGACACGAGACACTCTAACCCTAACATGAGACCCAAACCCTAACCCTATCCCTATTGGTAACCCTAACCGTAAACTTAACCCTAACCCTGACCCTAAACCTAACACTAACCGGACACCCTAACCCTAAAACTGACCCTAATCCGACACCCTAATCTGACACCCCAACGCTAACCCGACACCCTAACCCGACATCCTAAGCCTAACGGTAACCCGACACCCTAACACAAATCTGACACCCTAACCCGTCACCTTAATGAAAATCCAAGCCCTAACCCACCACCCTAACCCTAACCCGAACCCTAACCCTAACCTAACAATAATCGGACACCCTAATCCTAACCCTAACCCCAACACGACACGAGACACCCGAGCCCTTACACGACACCAAAACCCTAACCCTATACATAACCTTATCCCTAACCCTAAACCTAACCCTATCCCTAACCCTAACCCTAACCCTCTCCCTATACCTAACACTAACCATAACACTACACCATAACCCTAACCCTAACCCGACACCAGACACCCCAATCCTAACCCTAACCCGACACCCAAACCCTAACCCAAACCCTAACACTTACCCTAACCCTAACCCGACACCAGACACCCTCACCCTAACCCGACACCCAAACCCTAACCTTAACCCTAACCCTATCCCTATCCCTAACCCTAAACCTAACTTGACACCCTAACCCGATACTCACAACCTAACCCTAACACGACACCTAACCCTAACCCTAACATGACACCAGACACCCTAACCCGACACACAAATCCTAACCTTAACCCTCTCCCTAAGCCTTACACGACACCCTATCCTGACAACCTAACCCGAAACCCTAACCCTAACCAAAGCCGAAACACGCTACCCTATCCCTAACTCAAAACCTATCCCTAACCCTAACCCGAAACCAGACACCCTAACCCTAACCCGACACCCAAACCCGACCAACTGACCCGACACCCTATCCCTAACCCAAGCCCTAAACCGACACCCTAACCCTAACACGAACCCTAACACTAACCCTAACATGACACACTAACCCTAACCCTATCCCGACACCAGACACCATAACCCTAACCCTAACCCTATCCCTATTTGTAACCCTAACCCTATCCATAACCCTAACCCTAACCCTAACCTGACACCAGACACCCTATCCCTAACCCTAACCTGACAACCAAACGCTAACCCTAACCCTAAGCCTAACTCGACACCCTATCCCTAAACCGACACACTTATCCAAATCCTAACGCTAACGCGACACCCTAATCCTAACACTAACCCTAACAAGACACCAGACACTCTAATGCTAAACTTAACCCGACAGCCAACCCTAACCCTAACCCTCACCTTAAGCCTTACACGACACCCTAACCCTAACCCTAACCATATCCCTAACCTTAACCCTAACCCGACACCAGACACTCTATCCCTAACCCTAACCTGACACCCAAACCCTAACCCAAACCCTAACCCTAACCCTACCACGACACCAGACACCCTAACATTAACCCTAACCCGACACAGAAACCCGAAACCCGAACCCTCACCCTGAGCCTTGCATGACACACTAACGCTAATCTGACATGTTAACCTGACACCCTAACCCAACAACATAACCGACACCTAAACCCTAACCCTAACCCTTACCTAACACCCTAACCCTAACCCGACACGCTAACCGGACATCCTAAACCTAACCGAAGCTGTAACCCTCACCATAACCATAACCATAACCCTGACACTAACCAGACACCCTAACCCTAACACTGACCACAACCCGACACCCTCATCTGACACCCTAACCCTAACCCGACACCCTAAGCCTAACCCTAAACCAACACCCTAACCGTAACCCGACACCATAACACGACATGCTAATTCAACACCCTAACCCGACTCCCTAACCCTAAACCTAACCCGACACCCTAACCCTAACCCTAACGTGACACCCTAAACCTAACCCTAACCCTAACACGACACCCTAACGCTAACCCAAGCCCTAACCCGACACCTTAACCCGACAGCCTAAACCTAACCCTGACCCTTACCTGACACCCTGACCTGACCCTAACCCAACCGTAACCCAAACCCTAGACGTAACCGTAACTTGACACCCTAACACTCATGCGACACCCTACCCCTAACCCGACACCATAACCTGACACCCTAAACCTAACCCTAACCCGACACCAGTCAACCTAACCCTAATCCTTACTCGACACCCAAATCCTAACTCAGCCCTCACCCTAAGCCTTACCTGTCACCCTAACCTTAACACGACACGCTATCCCGACACCCTAATCCGAATCCATAAGGCTGACACAAGCCCTATCCCACCACCCTAACCCTAACCCTAACTGTAACGCTAACCCTAGCACTAAAACCAACCCTAACCTTATCCCTAACCCTAACTCTAAACCTAACCCTAACCTAACCGTATCTCTTACCCTAACCCTATCCCGAACCCTAACCCTAATCCTAACTCTAACCCTATCCCTAACCCTAACCCTAACTCGACACCCTAACCCTATACCGACACCCTAACCCTAACGCGAGACCTAACATTAACAATAACATGGCACCAGACACCCTAACCCTAACCCGAACCCGAACCCTAACTCTACCCGTAACCCTAACACTAACCCTAACCCTATCTCTATCTGTAACACTAACCCTAACCCTAACCCTAACCCTAACCCTAACCCTAATGCGACACCCTAACCCTGAAACTAACCCTAACCCGAAACCCTAACCCTAACCCTGAGCCTTACCTGACAACCTAAACTGAAACACTATCCCTAAACTTAACTCTAACGCTAACCCTAACCCAAACACCAGACACCCTAACCAGACACCCAAACCCTAACCCTAACCCTAAACCTAATCATAAACCTAATTGTAACCCTAATCCTAGCCCTAACCGTCACTTGACACCCTAACACTCACGAGACACTCTAACCCTAACCCGACACCCTAAACCTAACCCTAACCCTAATCCAACACCCTAACCCTAACCCGAAAACCTAACCAACACCCGACACCCTAACCCTAACCAGACACACTAACGCTAACCCTAACCCGACACCAGACACCCTAAGCCTAACCCTAACATGACACCCAAACACTAAACCTTACGCTAAACCTATCCCTAACCCTAACTTGACACTCTAACCCTAAACCAAAACCTATCGCTATCACTAACCCTAACCCTAACTCGACACCATAACCCTAAACAGACACCCTAAACCTAACTCTACCCCTAATGCAACAACCTAACCCTAAACCTAACCCTCAAAGTAAGCCTTACACGAAACCCTAAGCCTAACCCCACACGCGAACCCAACAACCTAACGCAACACCCTAACCCTAGTCCTAACCCTAAACCTAACACGAAACCCTAACCCTAACCCTATCTCGACACCCTAACCTTAACCCAACACTCTCACCCTAACCCTAACCTGACACACTAACCCTAACTCTACCCCGACACCATACACACTAACCCTAACCCTAACAAGACACCCAAACCCTAACCCTAACCATAACCATAACCATAACACGACACCCTAACTTTAAACCTAACCCGACACCCTAAGCCTAACCCTAACCCTAACACGACACCCTAACCCTAACTCAAGCCCTAACCTGACACCACAACCCGACACCCTAACATGAACCCTGACCCTTACCAGACATTGTAACATGACATCCTAACTCTAAACCTATCCGTAACCCTAACCCTATCCATAACCCTAACCCGATCCCTATTCGTAACCCTAACCCTATCCCTAACCCTAACAGTAACCCTAACCCTAATCCAAACCCTATCCCTATTTGTAACCCTAACCCTAAACTTAACCCTAACTCTAACACTAAGCCTAACACTAACTGGACACCCTAACCCTAACCCTGATCCTAATCTGACACCCTAACCCTAACCCGACACCCTAAGCCTAACCGTAACCCGACACCCTAATCTGACACCCTAACACCAATCCGAGACACTAACCTGACACCCTAACCCTAATCCAAGCCCTAACCCGCCACCCTAACCCTAACCAGAACCCTAACCCTAACCCTAATCTAACACTAACTGAACACTCTAACCCTAACCCCAACCCCTACACGACACGAGACACTCTAACCCTAACATGAGACCCAAACCCTAACACTATCCCTATTGGTAACCCTAACCGTAAACTTAACCCTAACCCTGACCCTAAACCTAACACTAACCGGACACCCTAACCCTAAAACTGACCCTAATCCGACACCCTAATCTGACACCCCAACGCTAACCCGACACCCTAACCCGACATCCTAAGCCTAACGGTAACCCGACACCCTAACACAAATCTGACACCCTAACCCGTCACCTTAATGAAAATCCAAGCCCTAACCCGCCACCCTAACCCTAACCCGAACCCTAACCCTAACCTAACAATAATCGGACACCCTAATCCTAACCCTAACCCCAACACGACACAAGACACCCGAGCCCTTACACGACACCCAAACCCTAACCCTATACATAACCTTATCCCTAACCCTAAACCTAACCCTATCCCTAACCCTAACCCTAACCCTCTCCCTATACCTAACACTAACCATAACACTACACCATAACCCTAACCCTAACCCGACACCAGACACCCCAATCCTAACCCTAACCCGACACCCAAACCCTAACCCAAACCCTAACACTTACCCTAACCCTAACCCGACACCAGACACCCTAACCCTAACCCGACACCCAAACCCTAACCTTAACCCTAACCCTATCCCTATCCCTAACCCTAAACCTAACTTGACACCCTAACCCTATACCCACACCCTAACCCTAACACGACACCTAACACTAACCCTAACATGACACCAGGCACCCTAACCCGACACACAAATCCTAACCTTAACCCTCTCCCTAACCCTTACACGACACCCTAACCTGACAACCTAACCCGACACCCTAACCCTAACCCAAGCCCAAACACGCTACCCTAACCCTAACTCAAAACCTATCCCTAACCCTAACCCGAAACCAGACACCCTAACCCTAACCCGACACCCAAACCCGACAAACTGACTCGACACCCTATCCCTAACCCAAGCCCTAAACCGACACCCTAACCCTAACACGAACCCTAACCCTAACCCTAACCGTAACCCTATCTCTATCCGTAACACTAACCCTAACCCTTACCCTAACCCTAACGTGACACCCTAACCCTAACCCTCTCCAGACACCAGACACCGTAACCCTAACCCTAACCCTATCCCTATCCCTATTTGTAACCCTAACCCTATCCGTAACCCTAACCCTAACCCTAACCTGACACCAGACACCCTATCCCTAACCCTAACCTGACAACCAAACCCTAACCCAAACCCTAACCTTAAGCCTAACTCGACACCCTATCCCTAAACCGACACACTTATCCAAATCCTAACGCTAACGCGACACCCTAATCCTAACCCTAACCCTAACAAGACACCAGACACTCTAACGCTAAACTTAACCCGACAGCCAACCCTAACCCTAACCCTCACCCTAAGTCTTACACGACACCCTAACGCTAACCCTAACCATATCCCTAACCTTAACCCTAACCCGACACCAGACACTCTATCCCTAACCCTAACCTGACACCCAAACCCTAACCCTAACCCTAACACGACACCAGACACCCTAACATTAACCCTAACCCGACACAGAAACCCGAAACCCTAACCCTCACCCTCAGCCTTACACGACACACTAACGCTAATCTGACATGCTAACCTGACACCCTAAACCGACAACATAACCGACACCTAAACCCTAACCCTAACCCTTACCTGACACCCTAACCCTAACCCAACACGCTAACCGGACATCCTAAACCTAACCCAAGCCTTAACCCTCACCATAAACATAACCATAACAATAACCCTAACACTAACCAGACACCCTAACCCTAACACTGACCCCAACCCGACACCCTAATGTGACACCCTAACCCTAACCCGACACCCTAAGCCTAACCCTAACATGACACCCAAACACTAAACCTTACGCTAAACCTATCCATAACCCTAACTTGACACTCTAACCCTAAACCTAACCCTAAACCAAAACCTATCGCTATCACTAACGCTAACCCTAACTCGACACCATAACCCTAAACAGACACCCTAAACCTAACTCTACCCCTAATGCAACAACCTAACCCTAAACCTAACCCTCAAACTAAGCCTTACACGAAACCCTAAGCCTAAACCGACACGCTAACCTGACACCCGAACCCAACAACCTAACCCAACACCCTAACCCTAGTCCTAACCCTAAACCTAACACGAAACCCTAACCCTAACCCTATCTCGACACCCTAACCTTAACCCTACACTCTCACCCTAACCCTAACCTGACACACTAACCCTAACTCTAACCCGACACCATACACACTAACCCTAACCCTAACAAGACACCCAAACCCTAACCCTAACCCTAACACGACACCCTAACACGACACCCTAACTTTCAACCTAACCCGACACCCGAAGCCTAACCCTAACCCTAACACGACACCGTATCCCTAACTCAAGCCCTAACCTGACACCAAAACCCGACACCCTAACCCCAAACCTGACCCTTAACAGACACTGCAACATGACACCCTATCTCTAAACCTATCCATAACCCTAAGCCTATCCATAACCCTAACCCTAACCCTAATCCCTAACCCTAACCCTAACCCTAACCCGATCCCTATTCGTAAACCTAACCCTATCCCTAACCCTAACAGTAATCCTAACCCTAACCCTAACCCTATCCCTATTTGGAACCCTAACTCTAACACTAACCCTAACACTAACCGGACACCCTAACTAACCCTGACCCTAATCTGACACCCTAACCCTAACCCGACACCCTAAGCCTAACCGTAACCCGACACCCTAATCTGACACCCTAACACCAATCCGAGACACTAACCTGACACCCTAACCCTAATCCAAGCCCTAACCCGCCACCCTAACCCTAACCCGAACCCTAACCCTAACCCTAATATAACACTAACTGAACACTCTAACCCTAACCCTAACCCCTACACGACACGAGACAGTATAACCATAACATGACACCCAAACCCTAACCCTATCCCTATTTGTAACCCTAACCCTAAACTTAACCCTAACCCTAATCCTAACCGTAACACTAACCGGACACCCTAACCCTAACCCTGACCCGAATCCGACACCCTAATCTGACACCCTAACGCTAACCCGACACCCTAAGCCTAACGGTAACCCGACACCCTAACACAAATCTGACACCCTAACCCGTCACCTTAATGAAAATCCAAGCCCTAACCCGCCACCCTAACCCTAACCCGAAACCTAACCCTAACCTTACAATAATCGGACACCCTAATCCTAACCCTAACCCCAACACGACACGAGACACCCGAGCCCTCACACGACACCCAAACCCTAACCTTATACCTAACCTTATCCCTAACCCTAAACCTAACCCTATCCCTAACCCTAACCCTAACCCTCTCCCTATACCTAACACTAACCATAACACTACACCATAACCCTAACCCTAACCCGACACCAGACACCCCAATCCTAACCCTAACCCGACACCCAAACTCTAACCCAAACCCTAACACTTACCCTAACCGTAACCCGACACCAGACACCCTAACCCTAACCCGACACCCAAACCCTAACCTTAAGCCTAACCCTATCCCTATCCCTAACCCTAAACCTAACTTGACACCCTAACCCTATACCCACACCCTAACCCTAACACGACACCTAACACTAACCCTAACATGACACCAGGCACCCTAACCCGACACACAAATCCTAACCTTAACCCTCTCCCTAAGCCTTACACGACACCCTAACCTGACAACCTAACCCGACACCCTAACCCTAACCCAAGCCCAAACACGCTACCCTAACCCTAACTCAAAACCTATCCCTAACCCTAACCCGAAACCAGACACCCTAACCCTAACCCGACAACCAAACCTGACAAATTGACTCGACACACTATCCCTAACCCAAGCCCTAAACCGACACCCTAACCCTAACACGAACCCTAACCCTAACCCTAACCGTAACCCTATCTCTATCCGTAACACTAACCCTAACCCTTACCCTAACCCTAACGTGACACACTAACCCTAACCCTCTCCAGACACCAGACACCGTAACCCTAACCCTAAACCTATCCCAATTTGTAACACTAACCCTAAACTTAACCATAACCCTAACACTAAACTTAACACTAACCGGACACCCTACCCCTAACCCTGGCCCTAATCCGACACCCTAATCTGACACCCTAACCCTAACCCCAACACGACATGAGACACCCTAACCCTAAAACGACACCTAAATCCGAACCCTATACCTAACCTTAACCCTAACCCTAAACGTAACCCTATCCCTAACCCTAACCCTAACACTAACCCTAACACTAACCCTATCCCTAACCCTAACCCTAACTCGACACCCTAACCCTATACCGACACCCTAACCCTAACGCGAGACCTAACATTAACAATAACATGGCACCAGACACCCTAACCCTAACCCGAACCCGAACCCTAACTCTACCCGTAACCCTAACACTAACCCTAACCCTATCCCTATCCGTAACACTAATCCTAACCATAACCCTAAACCTAACACGACACCCCAACCCTAATGCTACACCCTAACCCTGAAACTAACCCTAACCCGAAACCCTAACCCTAACCCTGAGCCTTACCTGACAACCTAAACTGAAACACTATCCCTAAACTTAACTCTAACCCTAACCCTATCCCAAACACCAGACACCCTAACCAGACACCCAAACCCTAACCCTAACCCTAAACCTAATCATAAACCTAATCGTAACCCTAATCCTAGCCCTAACCGTCACTTGACACCCTAACACTCACGAGACACTCTAACCCTAACCCGACACCCTAAACCTAACCCTAACCCTAATCCAACACCCTAACCCTAACCCGAAAACCTAACCAACACCCGACACCCTAACCCTAACCCGACACACTAACCCTAACCCTAACCCGACACCAGACACCCTAAGCCTAACCCTAACATGACACCCAAACACTAAACCTTACGCTAAACCTATCCCTAACCCTAACTTGACACTCTAACCTTAAACCAAAACCTATCGCTATCACTAACCCTAACCCTAACTCGACACCATAACCCTAAACAGACACCCTAAACCTACCTCTACCCCTAATGCAACAACCTAACCCTAAACCTAACCCTCAAACTAAGCCTTACACGAAACCCTAAGCCTAACCCGACACCCGAACCCAACAACCTAACCCAACACCCTAACCCTAGTCCTAACCCTAAACCTAACACGAAACCCTAACCCTAACCCTATCTCGACACCCTAACCTTAACCCAACACTCTCACCCTAACCCTAACCTGACACACTAACCCTAACTCTACCCCGACACCATACACACTAACCCTAACCCTAACAAGACACCCAAACCCTAACCCTAACCCTAACCATAACCATAACACGACACCCTAACTTTAAACCTAACCCGACACCCTAAACCTAACCCTAACCGTAACACGACACCCTAACCCTAACTCAAGCCCTAACCTGACACCACAACCCGACACCCTAACATGAACCCTGACCCTTACCAGACATTGTAACATGACATCCTAACTCTAAACCTATCCGTAACCCTAACCCTATCCATAACCCTAACCCGATCCCTATTCGTAACCCTAACCCTATCCCTAACCCTAACAGTAACCCTAACCCTAATCCGAACCCTATCCCTATTTGTAACCCTAACCCTAAACTTAACCCTAACTCTAACACTAAGCCTAACACTAACTGGACACCCTAACACTAACCCTGATCCTAATCCGACACCATACCCTAACCGTAACCCGACACCCTAATCTGACACCCTAACACCAATCCGAGACACTAACCTGACACCCTAACCCTAATCCAAGCCCTAACCCGCACCCTAACCCTAACCAGAACCCTAACCATAACCCTAATCTAACACTAACTGAACACTCTAACCCTAACCCCAACCCCTACACGACACGAGACACTCTAACCCTAACATGAGACCCAAACCCTAACCCTATCCCTATTGGTAACCCTAACCGTAAACTTAACCCTAACCCTGACCCTAAACCTAACACTAACCAGACACCCTAACCCTAAAACTGACCCTAATCCGACACCCTAATCTGACACCCCAACGCTAACCCGACACCCTAACCCGACATCCTAAGCCTAACGGTAACCCGACACCCTAACACAAATCTGACACCCTAACCCGTCACCTTAATGAAAATCCAAGCCCTAACCCGCCACCCTAACCCTAACCCGAACCCTAACCCTAACCTAACAATAATCGGACACCCTAATCCTAACCCTAACCCCAACACGACACGAGACACCCGAGCCCTTACACGACACCCAAACCCTAACCCTATACATAACCTTATCCCTAACCCTAAACCTAACCCTATCCCTAACCCTAACCCTAACCCTCTCCCTATACCTAACACTAACCATAACACTACACCATAACCCTAACCCTAACCCGACACCAGACACCCCAATCCTAACCCTAACCCGACACCCAAACCCTAACCCAAACCCTAACACTTACCCTAACCCTAACCCGACACCAGACACCCTAACCCTAACCCGACACCCAAACCCTAACCTTAACCCTAACCCTATCCCTATCCCTAACCCTAAACCTAACTTGACACCCTAACCCGATACTCACAACCTAACCCTAACACGACACCTAACCCTAACCCTAACATGACACCAGACACCCTAACCCGACACACAAATCCTAACCTTAACCCTCTCCCTAAGCCTTACACGACACCCTATCCTGACAACCTAACCCGAAACCCTAACCCTAACCAAAGCCGAAACACGCTACCCTATCCCTAACTCAAAACCTATCCCTAACCCTAACCCGAAACCAGACACCCTAACCCTAACCCGACACCCAAACCCGACCAACTGACCCGACACCCTATCCCTAACCCAAGCCCTAAACCGACACCCTAACCCTAACACGAACCCTAACACTAACCCTAACATGACACACTAACCCTAACCCTATCCCGACACCAGACACCATAACCCTAACCCTAACCCTATCCCTATTTGTAACCCTAACCCTATCCATAACCCTAACCCTAACCCTAACCTGACACCAGACACCCTATCCCTAACCCTAACCTGACAACCAAACCCTAACCCTAACCCTAAGCCTAACTCGACACCCTATCCCTAAACCGACACACTTATCCAAATCCTAACGCTAACGCGACACCCTAATCCTAACACTAACCCTAACAAGACACCAGACACTCTAATGCTAAACTTAACCCGACAGCCAACCCTAACCCTAACCCTCACCTTAAGCCTTACACGACACCCTAACCCTAACCCTAACCATATCCCTAACCTTAACCCTAACCCGACACCAGACACTCTATCCCTAACCCTAACCTGACACCCAAACCCTAACCCAAACCCTAACCCTAACCCTACCACGACACCAGACACCCTAACATTAACCCTAACCCGACACAGAAACCCGAAACCCTAACCCTCACCCTGAGCCTTGCATGACACACTAACGCTAATCTGACATGTTAACCTGACACCCTAACCCGACAACATAACCGACACCTAAACCCTAACCCTAACCCTTACCTAACACCCAAACCCTAACCCGACACGCTAACCGGACATCCTAAACCTAACCGAAGCTGTAACCCTCACCATAACCATAACCATAACCCTGACACTAACCAGACACCCTAACCCTAACACTGACCACAACCCGACACCCTCATCTGACACCCTAACCCTAACCCGACACCCTAAGCCTAACCCTAAACCAACACCCTAACCGTAACCCGACACCATAACACGACATGCTAATTCAACACCCTAACCCGACTCCCTAACCCTAAACCTAACACGACACCCTAACCCTAACCCTAACGTGACACCCTAAACCTAACCCTAACCCTAACACGACACCCTAACGCTAACCGAAGCCCTAACCCGACACCTTAACCCGACAGCCTAAACCTAACCCTGACCCTTACCTGACACCCTGACCTGACCCTAACCCAACCGTAACCCAAACCCTAGACGTAACCGTAACTTGACACCCTAACACTCATGCGACACCCTACCCCTAACCCGACACCATAACCTGACACCCTAAACCTAACCCTAACCCGACACCAGTCAACCTAACCCTAATCCTTACTCGACACCCAAATCCTAACTCAGCCCTCACCCTAAGCCTTACCTGTCACCCTAACCTTAACACGACACGCTATCCCGACACCCTAATCCGAATCCATAAGGCTGACACAAGCCCTATCCCACCACCCTAACCCTAACCCTAACTGTAACGCTAACCCTAGCACTAAAACCAACCCTAACCTTATCCCTAACCCTAACTCTAAACCTAACCCTAACCTAACCGTATCTCTTACCCTAACCCTATCCCGAACCCTAACCCTAATCCTAACTCTAACCCTATCCCTAACCCTAACCCTAACTCGACACCCTAACCCTATACCGACACCCTAACCCTAACGCGAGACCTAACATTAACAATAACATGGCACCAGACACCCTAACCCTAACCCGAACCCGAACCCTAACTCTACCCGTAACCCTAACACTAACCCTAACCCTATCTCTATCCGTAACACTAACCCTAACCCTAACCCTAACCCTAACCCTAATGCGACACCCTAACCCTGAAACTAACCCTAACCCGAAACCCTAACCCTAACCCTGAGCCTTACCTGACAACCTAAACTGAAACACTATCCCTAAACTTAACTCTAACGCTAACCCTAACCCAAACACCAGACACCCTAACCAGACACCCAAACCCTAACCCTAACCCTAAACCTAATCATAAACCTAATTGTAACCCTAATCCTAGCCCTAACCGTCACTTGACACCCTAACACTCACGAGACACTCTAACCCTAACCCGACACCCTAAACCTAACCCTAACCCTAATCCAACACCCTAACCCTAACCCGAAAACCTAACCAACACCCGACACCCTAACCCTAACCCGACACACTAACGCTAACCCTAACCCGAAACCAGACACCCTAACCCTAACCCGACACCCAAACCCGACAAACTGACCCGACACCCTATCCCTAACCCAAGCCCTAAACCGACACCCTAACCCTAACACGAACCCTAACCCTAACCCTAACCGTAACCCTATCTCTATCCGTAACACTAACCCTAACCCTTACCCTAACCCTAACGTGACACCCTAACCCTAACCCTCTCCAGACACCAGACACCGTAACCCTAACCCTAACCCTATCCCTATCCCTATTTGTAACCCGAACCCTATCCGTAACCCTAACCCTAACCCTAACCTGACACCAGACACCCTATCCCTAACCCTAACCTGACAACCAAACCCTAACCCAAACCCTAACCTTAAGCCTAACTCGACACCCTATCCCTAAACCGACACACTTATCCAAATCCTAACGCTAACGCGACACCCTAATCCTAACCCTAACCCTAACAAGACACCAGACACTCTAACGCTAAACTTAACCCGACAGCCAACCCTAACCCTAACCCTCACCCTAAGTCTTACACGACACCCTAACGCTAACCCTAACCATATCCCTAACCTTAACCCTAACCCGACACCAGACATTCTATCCCTAACCCTAACCTGACACCCAAACCCTAACCCTAACCCTAACACGACACCAGACACCCTAACATTAACCCTAACCTGACACAGAAACCCGAAACCCTAACCCTCACCCTCAGCCTTACACGACACACTAACGCTAATCTGACATGCTAACCTGACACCCTAAACCGACAACATAACCGACACCTAAACCCTAACCCTAACCCTTACCTGACACCCTAACCCTAACCCAACACGCTAACCGGACATCCTAAACCTAACCCAAGCCTTAACCCTCACCATAAACATAACCATAACAATAACCCTAACACTAACCAGACACCCTAACCCTAACACTGACCCCAACCCGACACCCTAATGTGACACCCTAACCCTAACCCGACACCCTAAGCCTAACCCTAACATGACACCCAAACACTAAACCTTACGCTAAACCTATCCATAACCCTAACTTGACACTCTAACCCTAAACCTAACCCTAAACCAAAACCTATCGCTATCACTAACGCTAACCCTAACTCGACACCATAACCCTAAACAGACACCCTAAACCTAACTCTACCCCTAATGCAACAACCTAACCCTAAACCTAACCCTCAAACTAAGCCTTACACGAAACCCTAAGCCTAAACCGACACGCTAACCTGACACCCGAACCCAACAACCTAACCCAACACCCTAACCCTAGTCCTAACCCTAAACCTAACACGAAACCCTAACCCTAACCCTATCTCGACACCCTAACCTTAACCCTACACTCTCACCCTAACCCTAACCTGACACACTAACCCTAACTCTAACCCGACACCATACACACTAACCCTAACCCTAACAAGACACCCAAACCCTAACCCTAACCCTAACACGACACCCTAACACGACACCCTAACTTTCAACCTAACCCGACACCCGAAGCCTAACCCTAACCCTAACACGACACCGTATCCCTAACTCAAGCCCTAACCTGACACCAAAACCCGACACCCTAACCCCAAACCTGACCCTTAACAGACACTGCAACATGACACCCTATCTCTAAACCTATCCATAACCCTAAGCCTATCCATAACCCTAACCCTAACCCTAATCCCTAACCCTAACCCTAACCCTAACCCGATCCCTATTCGTAAACCTAACCCTATCCCTAACCCTAACAGTAATCCTAACCCTAACCCTAACCCTATCCCTATTTGGAACCCTAACTCTAACACTAACCCTAACACTAACCGGACACCCTAACTAACCCTGACCCTAATCTGACACCCTAACCCTAACCCGACACCCTAAGCCTAACCGTAACCCGACACCCTAATCTGACACCCTAACACCAATCCGAGACACTAACCTGACACCCTAACCCTAATCCAAGCCCTAACCCGCCACCCTAACCCGAACCCTAACCCTAACCCTAATATAACACTAACTGAACACTCTAACCCTAACCCTAACCCCTACACGACACGAGACAGTATAACCATAACATGACACCCAAACCCTAACCCTATCCCTATTTGTAACCCTAACCCTAAACTTAACCCTAACCCTAATCCTAACCGTAACACTAACCGGACACCCTAACCCTAACCCTGACCCGAATCCGACACCCTAATCTGACACCCTAACGCTAACCCGACACCCTAAGCCTAACGGTAACCCGACACCCTAACACAAATCTGACACCCTAACCCGTCACCTTAATGAAAATCCAAGCCCTAACCCGCCACCCTAACCCTAACCCGAAACCTAACCCTAACCTTACAATAATCGGACACCCTAATCCTAACCCTAACCCCAACACGACACGAGACACCCGAGCCCTCACACGACACCCAAACCCTAACCTTATACCTAACCTTATCCCTAACCCTAAACATAACCCTATCCCTAACCCTAACCCTAACCCTCTCCCTATACCTAACACTAACCATAACACTACACCATAACCCTAACCCTAACCCGACACCAGACACCCCAATCCTAACCCTAACCCGACACCCAAACTCTAACCCAAACCCTAACACTTACCCTAACCGTAACCCGACACCAGACACCCTAACCCTAACCCGACACCCAAACCCTAACCCTATCCCTATCCCTAACCCTAAACCTAACTTGACACCCTAACCCTATACCCACACCCTAACCCTAACACGACACCTAACACTAACCCTAACATGACACCAGGCACCCTAACCCGACACACAAATCCTAACCTTAACCCTCTCCCTAAGCCTTACACGACACCCTAACCTGACAACCTAACCCGACACCCTAACCCTAACCCAAGCCCAAACACGCTACCCTAACCCTAACTCAAAACCTATCCCTAACCCTAACCCGAAACCAGACACCCTAACCCTAACCCGACACCCAAACCTGACAAATTGACTCGACACACTATCCCTAACCCAAGCCCTAAACCGACACCCTAACCCTAACACGAACCCTAACCCTAACCCTAACCGTAACCCTATCTCTATCCGTAACACTAACCCTAACCCTTACCCTAACCCTAACGTGACACACTAACCCTAACCCTCTCCAGACACCAGACACCGTAACCCTAACCATATCCCAATTTGTAACACTAACCCTAAACTTAACCATAACCCTAACACTAAACTTAACACTAACCGGACACCCTACCCCTAACCCTGGCCCTAATCCGACACCCTAATCTGACACCCTAACCCTAACCCCAACACGACATGAGACACCCTAACCCTAAAACGACACCTAAATCCGAACCCTATACCTAACCTTAACCCTAACCCTAAACGTAACCCTATCCCTAACCCTAACCCTAACACTAACCCTAACACTAACCCTATCCCTATCCCTAACCCTAACCCTAACATGACACACTAACCCTAACCCTATCGCGACACCAGACACCGTAACCCTAACCCTAACCCTATCCCTATCCCTATTTGGAACCCTAACCCTATCCGTAACTCTAACCCTAACCCTAACCTGACACCAGACACCCTATCCCTAACCCTAACCTGACAACCAAACCCTAACCCTAACCCTAACCCTAACATGACACACTAACCCTAACCCTATCCCGACACCAGACACCGTAACCCTAACCCTAACCCTATCCCTATCCCTATTTGTAACCCGAACCCTATCCCTAACCCTAACCCTAACCCTAACCTGACACCAGACACCCTATCCCTAACCTGACAACCAAACCCTAACCCTAACCCTAACCTTAAGCCTAACTCGACACCCTATCCCTAAACCGACACACTTATCCAAATCCTAACGCTAACGCGACACCCTAATCCTAACCCTAACCCTAACAAGACACCAGACACTCTAACGCTAAACTTAACCCGACAGCCAACCCTAACCCTAACCCTCACCCTAAGTCTTACACGACACCCTAACGCTAACCCTAACCATATCCCTAACCTTAACCCTAACCCGACACCAGACACTCTATCCCTAACCCTAACCTGACACCCAAACCCTAACCCTAACCCTAACACGACACCAGACACCCTAACATTAACCCTAACCCGACACAGAAACCCGAAACCCTAACCCTCACCCTCAGCCTTACACGACGCACTAACGCTAATCTGACATGCTAACCTGACACCCTAAACCGACAACATAACCGACACCTAAACCCTAACCCTAACCCTTACCTGACACCCTAACCCTAACCCAACACGCTAACCGGACATCCTAAACTTAACCCAAGCCTTAACCCTCACCATAAACATAACCATAACAATAACCCTACCACTAACCAGACACCCTAACCCTAACACTGACCCCATCCCGACACCCTAATGTGACACCCTAACCATAACCCGACACCCTAAGCCTAACCCTAACATGACACCCAAACACTAAACCTTACGCTAAACCTATCCCTAACCCTAACTTGACACTCTAACCCTAAACCTAACCCTAAAACAAAACCTATCGCTATCACTATCCCTAACCCTAACTCGACACCATAACCCTAAACAGACACCCTAAACCTAACTCTACCCCTAATGCAACAACCTAACCCTAAACCTAACCCTCAAAGTAAGCCTTACACGAAACCCTAAGCCTAACCCCACACGCGAACCCAACAACCTAACGCAACACCCTAACCCTAGTCCTAACCCTAAACCTAACACGAAACCCTAACCCTAACCCTATCTCGACACCCTAACCTTAACCCAACACTCTCACCCTAACCCTAACCTGACACACTAACCCTAACTCTACCCCGACACCATACACACTAACCCTAACCCTAACAAGACACCCAAACCCTAACCCTAACCCTAACCATAACCATAACACGACACCCTAACTTTAAACCTAACCCGACACCCTAAGCCTAACCCTAACCCTAACACGACACCCTAACCCTAACTCAAGCCCTAACCTGACACCACAACCCGACACCCTAACATGAACCCTGACCCTTACCAGACATTGTAACATGACATCCTAACTCTAAACCTATCCGTAACCCTAACCCTATCCATAACCCTAACCCGATCCCTATTCGTAACCCTAACCCTATCCCTAACCCTAACAGTAACCCTAACCCTAATCCGAACCCTATCCCTATTTGTAACCCTAACCCTAAACTTAACCCTAACTCTAACACTAAGCCTAACACTAACTGGACACCCTAACACTAACCCTGATCCTAATCCGACACCATACCCTAACCGTAACCCGACACCCTAATCTGACACCCTAACACCAATCCGAGACACTAACCTGACACCCTAACCCTAATCCAAGCCCTAACCCGCACCCTAACCCTAACCAGAACCCTAACCATAACCCTAATCTAACACTAACTGAACACTCTAACCCTAACCCCAACCCCTACACGACACGAGACACTCTAACCCTAACATGAGACCCAAACCCTAACCCTATCCCTATTGGTAACCCTAACCGTAAACTTAACCCTAACCCTGACCCTAAACCTAACACTAACCAGACACCCTAACCCTAAAACTGACCCTAATCCGACACCCTAATCTGACACCCCAACGCTAACCCGACACCCTAACCCGACATCCTAAGCCTAACGGTAACCCGACACCCTAACACAAATCTGACACCCTAACCCGTCACCTTAATGAAAATCCAAGCCCTAACCCGCCACCCTAACCCTAACCCGAACCCTAACCCTAACCTAACAATAATCGGACACCCTAATCCTAACCCTAACCCCAACACGACACGAGACACCCGAGCCCTTACACGACACCCAAACCCTAACCCTATACATAACCTTATCCCTAACCCTAAACCTAACCCTATCCCTAACCCTAACCCTAACCCTCTCCCTATACCTAACACTAACCATAACACTACACCATAACCCTAACCCTAACCCGACACCAGACACCCCAATCCTAACCCTAACCCGACACCCAAACCCTAACCCAAACCCTAACACTTACCCTAACCCTAACCCGACACCAGACACCCTAACCCTAACCCGACACCCAAACCCTAACCTTAACCCTAACCCTATCCCTATCCCTAACCCTAAACCTAACTTGACACCCTAACCCGATACTCACAACCTAACCCTAACACGACACCTAACCCTAACCCTAACATGACACCAGACACCCTAACCCGACACACAAATCCTAACCTTAACCCTCTCCCTAAGCCTTACACGACACCCTATCCTGACAACCTAACCCGAAACCCTAACCCTAACCAAAGCCGAAACACGCTACCCTATCCCTAACTCAAAACCTATCCCTAACCCTAACCCGAAACCAGACACCCTAACCCTAACCCGACACCCAAACCCGACCAACTGACCCGACACCCTATCCCTAACCCAAGCCCTAAACCGACACCCTAACCCTAACACGAACCCTAACACTAACCCTAACATGACACACTAACCCTAACTCTATCCCGACACCAGACACCATAACCCTAACCCTAACCCTATCCCTATTTGTAACCTAACCCTATCCATAACCCTAACCCTAACCCTAACCTGACACCAGACACCCTATCCCTAACCCTAACCTGACAACCAAACCCTAACCCTAACCCTAAGCCTAACTCGACACCCTATCCCTAAACCGACACACTTATCCAAATCCTAACGCTAACGCGACACCCTAATCCTAACACTAACCCTAACAAGACACCAGACACTCTAATGCTAAACTTAACCCGACAGCCAACCCTAACCCTAACCCTCACCTTAAGCCTTACACGACACCCTAACCCTAACCCTAACCATATCCCTAACCTTAACCCTAACCCGACACCAGACACTCTATCCCTAACCCTAACCTGACACCCAAACCCTAACCCAAACCCTAACCCTAACCCTACCACGACACCAGACACCCTAACATTAACCCTAACCCGACACAGAAACCCGAAACCCTAACCCTCACCCTGAGCCTTGCATGACACACTAACGCTAATCTGACATGTTAACCTGACACCCTAACCCGACAACATAACCGACACCTAAACCCTAACCCTAACCCTTACCTAACACCCAAACCCTAACCCGACACGCTAACCGGACATCCTAAACCTAACCGAAGCTGTAACCCTCACCATAACCATAACCATAACCCTGACACTAACCAGACACCCTAACCCTAACACTGACCACAACCCGACACCCTCATCTGACACCCTAACCCTAACCCGACACCCTAAGCCTAACCCTAAACCAACACCCTAACCGTAACCCGACACCATAACACGACATGCTAATTCAACACCCTAACCCGACTCCCTAACCCTAAACCTAACACGACACCCTAACCCTAACCCTAACGTGACACCCTAAACCTAACCCTAACCCTAACACGACACCCTAACGCTAACCGAAGCCCTAACCCGACACCTTAACCCGACAGCCTAAACCTAACCCTGACCCTTACCTGACACCCTGACCTGACCCTAACCCAACCGTAACCCAAACCCTAGACGTAACCGTAACTTGACACCCTAACACTCATGCGACACCCTACCCCTAACCCGACACCATAACCTGACACCCTAAACCTAACCCTAACCCGACACCAGTCAACCTAACCCTAATCCTTACTCGACACCCAAATCCTAACTCAGCCCTCACCCTAAGCCTTACCTGTCACCCTAACCTTAACACGACACGCTATCCCGACACCCTAATCCGAATCCATAAGGCTGACACAAGCCCTATCCCACCACCCTAACCCTAACCCTAACTGTAACGCTAACCCTAGCACTAAAACCAACCCTAACCTTATCCCTAACCCTAACTCTAAACCTAACCCTAACCTAACCGTATCTCTTACCCTAACCCTATCCCGAACCCTAACCCTAATCCTAACTCTAACCCTATCCCTAACCCTAACCCTAACTCGACACCCTAACCCTATACCGACACCCTAACCCTAACGCGAGACCTAACATTAACAATAACATGGCACCAGACACCCTAACCCTAACCCGAACCCGAACCCTAACTCTACCCGTAACCCTAACACTAACCCTAACCCTATCTCTATCCGTAACACTAACCCTAACCCTAACCCTAACCCTAACCCTAATGCGACACCCTAACCCTGAAACTAACCCTAACCCGAAACCCTAACCCTAACCCTGAGCCTTACCTGACAACCTAAACTGAAACACTATCCCTAAACTTAACTCTAACGCTAACCCTAACCCAAACACCAGACACCCTAACCAGACACCCAAACCCTAACCCTAACCCTAAACCTAATCATAAACCTAATTGTAACCCTAATCCTAGCCCTAACCGTCACTTGACACCCTAACACTCACGAGACACTCTAACCCTAACCCGACACCCTAAACCTAACCCTAACCCTAATCCAACACCCTAACCCTAACCCGAAAACCTAACCAACACCCGACACCCTAACCCTAACCCGACACACTAACGCTAACCCTAACCCGAAACCAGACACCCTAACCCTAACCCGACACCCAAACCCGACAAACTGACCCGACACCCTATCCCTAACCCAAGCCCTAAACCGACACCCTAACCCTAACACGAACCCTAACCCTAACCCTAACCGTAACCCTATCTCTATCCGTAACACTAACCCTAACCCTTACCCTAACCCTAACGTGACACCCTAACCCTAACCCTCTCCAGACACCAGACACCGTAACCCTAACCCTAACCCTATCCCTATCCCTATTTGTAACCCGAACCCTATCCGTAACCCTAACCCTAACCCTAACCTGACACCAGACACCCTATCCCTAACCCTAACCTGACAACCAAACCCTAACCCAAACCCTAACCTTAAGCCTAACTCGACACCCTATCCCTAAACCGACACACTTATCCAAATCCTAACGCTAACGCGACACCCTAATCCTAACCCTAACCCTAACAAGACACCAGACACTCTAACGCTAAACTTAACCCGACAGCCAACCCTAACCCTAACCCTCACCCTAAGTCTTACACGACACCCTAACGCTAACCCTAACCATATCCCTAACCTTAACCCTAACCCGACACCAGACATTCTATCCCTAACCCTAACCTGACACCCAAACCCTAACCCTAACCCTAACACGACACCAGACACCCTAACATTAACCCTAACCTGACACAGAAACCCGAAACCCTAACCCTCACCCTCAGCCTTACACGACACACTAACGCTAATCTGACATGCTAACCTGACACCCTAAACCGACAACATAACCGACACCTAAACCCTAACCCTAACCCTTACCTGACACCCTAACCCTAACCCAACACGCTAACCGGACATCCTAAACCTAACCCAAGCCTTAACCCTCACCATAAACATAACCATAACAATAACCCTAACACTAACCAGACACCCTAACCCTAACACTGACCCCAACCCGACACCCTAATGTGACACCCTAACCCTAACCCGACACCCTAAGCCTAACCCTAACATGACACCCAAACACTAAACCTTACGCTAAACCTATCCATAACCCTAACTTGACACTCTAACCCTAAACCTAACCCTAAACCAAAACCTATCGCTATCACTAACGCTAACCCTAACTCGACACCATAACCCTAAACAGACACCCTAAACCTAACTCTACCCCTAATGCAACAACCTAACCCTAAACCTAACCCTCAAACTAAGCCTTACACGAAACCCTAAGCCTAAACCGACACGCTAACCTGACACCCGAACCCAACAACCTAACCCAACACCCTAACCCTAGTCCTAACCCTAAACCTAACACGAAACCCTAACCCTAACCCTATCTCGACACCCTAACCTTAACCCTACACTCTCACCCTAACCCTAACCTGACACACTAACCCTAACTCTAACCCGACACCATACACACTAACCCTAACCCTAACAAGACACCCAAACCCTAACCCTAACCCTAACACGACACCCTAACACGACACCCTAACTTTCAACCTAACCCGACACCCGAAGCCTAACCCTAACCCTAACACGACACCGTATCCCTAACTCAAGCCCTAACCTGACACCAAAACCCGACACCCTAACCCCAAACCTGACCCTTAACAGACACTGCAACATGACACCCTATCTCTAAACCTATCCATAACCCTAAGCCTATCCATAACCCTAACCCTAACCCTAATCCCTAACCCTAACCCTAACCCTAACCCGATCCCTATTCGTAAACCTAACCCTATCCCTAACCCTAACAGTAATCCTAACCCTAACCCTAACCCTATCCCTATTTGGAACCCTAACTCTAACACTAACCCTAACACTAACCGGACACCCTAACTAACCCTGACCCTAATCTGACACCCTAACCCTAACCCGACACCCTAAGCCTAACCGTAACCCGACACCCTAATCTGACACCCTAACACCAATCCGAGACACTAACCTGACACCCTAACCCTAATCCAAGCCCTAACCCGCCACCCTAACCCGAACCCTAACCCTAACCCTAATATAACACTAACTGAACACTCTAACCCTAACCCTAACCCCTACACGACACGAGACAGTATAACCATAACATGACACCCAAACCCTAACCCTATCCCTATTTGTAACCCTAACCCTAAACTTAACCCTAACCCTAATCCTAACCGTAACACTAACCGGACACCCTAACCCTAACCCTGACCCGAATCCGACACCCTAATCTGACACCCTAACGCTAACCCGACACCCTAAGCCTAACGGTAACCCGACACCCTAACACAAATCTGACACCCTAACCCGTCACCTTAATGAAAATCCAAGCCCTAACCCGCCACCCTAACCCTAACCCGAAACCTAACCCTAACCTTACAATAATCGGACACCCTAATCCTAACCCTAACCCCAACACGACACGAGACACCCGAGCCCTCACACGACACCCAAACCCTAACCTTATACCTAACCTTATCCCTAACCCTAAACATAACCCTATCCCTAACCCTAACCCTAACCCTCTCCCTATACCTAACACTAACCATAACACTACACCATAACCCTAACCCTAACCCGACACCAGACACCCCAATCCTAACCCTAACCCGACACCCAAACTCTAACCCAAACCCTAACACTTACCCTAACCGTAACCCGACACCAGACACCCTAACCCTAACCCGACACCCAAACCCTAACCCTATCCCTATCCCTAACCCTAAACCTAACTTGACACCCTAACCCTATACCCACACCCTAACCCTAACACGACACCTAACACTAACCCTAACATGACACCAGGCACCCTAACCCGACACACAAATCCTAACCTTAACCCTCTCCCTAAGCCTTACACGACACCCTAACCTGACAACCTAACCCGACACCCTAACCCTAACCCAAGCCCAAACACGCTACCCTAACCCTAACTCAAAACCTATCCCTAACCCTAACCCGAAACCAGACACCCTAACCCTAACCCGACACCCAAACCTGACAAATTGACTCGACACACTATCCCTAACCCAAGCCCTAAACCGACACCCTAACCCTAACACGAACCCTAACCCTAACCCTAACCGTAACCCTATCTCTATCCGTAACACTAACCCTAACCCTTACCCTAACCCTAACGTGACACACTAACCCTAACCCTCTCCAGACACCAGACACCGTAACCCTAACCATATCCCAATTTGTAACACTAACCCTAAACTTAACCATAACCCTAACACTAAACTTAACACTAACCGGACACCCTACCCCTAACCCTGGCCCTAATCCGACACCCTAATCTGACACCCTAACCCTAACCCCAACACGACATGAGACACCCTAACCCTAAAACGACACCTAAATCCGAACCCTATACCTAACCTTAACCCTAACCCTAAACGTAACCCTATCCCTAACCCTAACCCTAACACTAACCCTAACACTAACCCTATCCCTATCCCTAACCCTAACCCTAACATGACACACTAACCCTAACCCTATCGCGACACCAGACACCGTAACCCTAACCCTAACCCTATCCCTATCCCTATTTGGAACCCTAACCCTATCCGTAACTCTAACCCTAACCCTAACCTGACACCAGACACCCTATCCCTAACCCTAACCTGACAACCAAACCCTAACCCTAACCCTAACCCTAACATGACACACTAACCCTAACCCTATCCCGACACCAGACACCGTAACCCTAACCCTAACCCTATCCCTATCCCTATTTGTAACCCGAACCCTATCCCTAACCCTAACCCTAACCCTAACCTGACACCAGACACCCTATCCCTAACCTGACAACCAAACCCTAACCCTAACCCTAACCTTAAGCCTAACTCGACACCCTATCCCTAAACCGACACACTTATCCAAATCCTAACGCTAACGCGACACCCTAATCCTAACCCTAACCCTAACAAGACACCAGACACTCTAACGCTAAACTTAACCCGACAGCCAACCCTAACCCTAACCCTCACCCTAAGTCTTACACGACACCCTAACGCTAACCCTAACCATATCCCTAACCTTAACCCTAACCCGACACCAGACACTCTATCCCTAACCCTAACCTGACACCCAAACCCTAACCCTAACCCTAACACGACACCAGACACCCTAACATTAACCCTAACCCGACACAGAAACCCGAAACCCTAACCCTCACCCTCAGCCTTACACGACGCACTAACGCTAATCTGACATGCTAACCTGACACCCTAAACCGACAACATAACCGACACCTAAACCCTAACCCTAACCCTTACCTGACACCCTAACCCTAACCCAACACGCTAACCGGACATCCTAAACTTAACCCAAGCCTTAACCCTCACCATAAACATAACCATAACAATAACCCTACCACTAACCAGACACCCTAACCCTAACACTGACCCCATCCCGACACCCTAATGTGACACCCTAACCATAACCCGACACCCTAAGCCTAACCCTAACATGACACCCAAACACTAAACCTTACGCTAAACCTATCCCTAACCCTAACTTGACACTCTAACCCTAAACCTAACCCTAAAACAAAACCTATCGCTATCACTATCCCTAACCCTAACTCGACACCATAACCCTAAACAGACACCCTAAACCTAACTCTACCCCTAATGCAACAACCTAACCCTAAACCTAACCCTCAAAGTAAGCCTTACACGAAACCCTAAGCCTAACCCCACACGCGAACCCAACAACCTAACGCAACACCCTAACCCTAGTCCTAACCCTAAACCTAACACGAAACCCTAACCCTAACCCTATCTCGACACCCTAACCTTAACCCAACACTCTCACCCTAACCCTAACCTGACACACTAACCCTAACTCTACCCCGACACCATACACACTAACCCTAACCCTAACAAGACACCCAAACCCTAACCCTAACCCTAACCATAACCATAACACGACACCCTAACTTTAAACCTAACCCGACACCCTAAGCCTAACCCTAACCCTAACACGACACCCTAACCCTAACTCAAGCCCTAACCTGACACCACAACCCGACACCCTAACATGAACCCTGACCCTTACCAGACATTGTAACATGACATCCTAACTCTAAACCTATCCGTAACCCTAACCCTATCCATAACCCTAACCCGATCCCTATTCGTAACCCTAACCCTATCCCTAACCCTAACAGTAACCCTAACCCTAATCCGAACCCTATCCCTATTTGTAACCCTAACCCTAAACTTAACCCTAACTCTAACACTAAGCCTAACACTAACTGGACACCCTAACACTAACCCTGATCCTAATCCGACACCATACCCTAACCGTAACCCGACACCCTAATCTGACACCCTAACACCAATCCGAGACACTAACCTGACACCCTAACCCTAATCCAAGCCCTAACCCGCACCCTAACCCTAACCAGAACCCTAACCATAACCCTAATCTAACACTAACTGAACACTCTAACCCTAACCCCAACCCCTACACGACACGAGACACTCTAACCCTAACATGAGACCCAAACCCTAACCCTATCCCTATTGGTAACCCTAACCGTAAACTTAACCCTAACCCTGACCCTAAACCTAACACTAACCAGACACCCTAACCCTAAAACTGACCCTAATCCGACACCCTAATCTGACACCCCAACGCTAACCCGACACCCTAACCCGACATCCTAAGCCTAACGGTAACCCGACACCCTAACACAAATCTGACACCCTAACCCGTCACCTTAATGAAAATCCAAGCCCTAACCCGCCACCCTAACCCTAACCCGAACCCTAACCCTAACCTAACAATAATCGGACACCCTAATCCTAACCCTAACCCCAACACGACACGAGACACCCGAGCCCTTACACGACACCCAAACCCTAACCCTATACATAACCTTATCCCTAACCCTAAACCTAACCCTATCCCTAACCCTAACCCTAACCCTCTCCCTATACCTAACACTAACCATAACACTACACCATAACCCTAACCCTAACCCGACACCAGACACCCCAATCCTAACCCTAACCCGACACCCAAACCCTAACCCAAACCCTAACACTTACCCTAACCCTAACCCGACACCAGACACCCTAACCCTAACCCGACACCCAAACCCTAACCTTAACCCTAACCCTATCCCTATCCCTAACCCTAAACCTAACTTGACACCCTAACCCGATACTCACAACCTAACCCTAACACGACACCTAACCCTAACCCTAACATGACACCAGACACCCTAACCCGACACACAAATCCTAACCTTAACCCTCTCCCTAAGCCTTACACGACACCCTATCCTGACAACCTAACCCGAAACCCTAACCCTAACCAAAGCCGAAACACGCTACCCTATCCCTAACTCAAAACCTATCCCTAACCCTAACCCGAAACCAGACACCCTAACCCTAACCCGACACCCAAACCCGACCAACTGACCCGACACCCTATCCCTAACCCAAGCCCTAAACCGACACCCTAACCCTAACACGAACCCTAACACTAACCCTAACATGACACACTAACCCTAACTCTATCCCGACACCAGACACCATAACCCTAACCCTAACCCTATCCCTATTTGTAACCTAACCCTATCCATAACCCTAACCCTAACCCTAACCTGACACCAGACACCCTATCCCTAACCCTAACCTGACAACCAAACCCTAACCCTAACCCTAAGCCTAACTCGACACCCTATCCCTAAACCGACACACTTATCCAAATCCTAACGCTAACGCGACACCCTAATCCTAACACTAACCCTAACAAGACACCAGACACTCTAATGCTAAACTTAACCCGACAGCCAACCCTAACCCTAACCCTCACCTTAAGCCTTACACGACACCCTAACCCTAACCCTAACCATATCCCTAACCTTAACCCTAACCCGACACCAGACACTCTATCCCTAACCCTAACCTGACACCCAAACCCTAACCCAAACCCTAACCCTAACCCTACCACGACACCAGACACCCTAACATTAACCCTAACCCGACACAGAAACCCGAAACCCTAACCCTCACCCTGAGCCTTGCATGACACACTAACGCTAATCTGACATGTTAACCTGACACCCTAACCCGACAACATAACCGACACCTAAACCCTAACCCTAACCCTTACCTAACACCCAAACCCTAACCCGACACGCTAACCGGACATCCTAAACCTAACCGAAGCTGTAACCCTCACCATAACCATAACCATAACCCTGACACTAACCAGACACCCTAACCCTAACACTGACCACAACCCGACACCCTCATCTGACACCCTAACCCTAACCCGACACCCTAAGCCTAACCCTAAACCAACACCCTAACCGTAACCCGACACCATAACACGACATGCTAATTCAACACCCTAACCCGACTCCCTAACCCTAAACCTAACACGACACCCTAACCCTAACCCTAACGTGACACCCTAAACCTAACCCTAACCCTAACACGACACCCTAACGCTAACCCAAGCCCTAACCCGACACCTTAACCCGACAGCCTAAACCTAACCCTGACCCTTACCTGACACCCTGACCTGACCCTAACCCAACCGTAACCCAAACCCTAGACGTAACCGTAACTTGACACCCTAACACTCATGCGACACCCTACCCCTAACCCGACACCATAACCTGACACCCTAAACCTAACCCTAACCCGACACCAGTCAACCTAACCCTAATCCTTACTCGACACCCAAATCCTAACTCAGCCCTCACCCTAAGCCTTACCTGTCACCCTAACCTTAACACGACACGCTATCCCGACACCCTAATCCGAATCCATAAGGCTGACACAAGCCCTATCCCACCACCCTAACCCTAACCCTAACTGTAACGCTAACCCTAGCACTAAAACCAACCCTAACCTTATCCCTAACCCTAACTCTAAACCTAACCCTAACCTAACCGTATCTCTTACCCTAACCCTATCCCGAACCCTAACCCTAATCCTAACTCTAACCCTATCCCTAACCCTAACCCTAACTCGACACCCTAACCCTATACCGACACCCTAACCCTAACGCGAGACCTAACATTAACAATAACATGGCACCAGACACCCTAACCCTAACCCGAACCCGAACCCTAACTCTACCCGTAACCCTAACACTAACCCTAACCCTATCTCTATCCGTAACACTAACCCTAACCCTAACCCTAACCCTAACCCTAATGCGACACCCTAACCCTGAAACTAACCCTAACCCGAAACCCTAACCCTAACCCTGAGCCTTACCTGACAACCTAAACTGAAACACTATCCCTAAACTTAACTCTAACGCTAACCCTAACCCAAACACCAGACACCCTAACCAGACACCCAAACCCTAACCCTAACCCTAAACCTAATCATAAACCTAATTGTAACCCTAATCCTAGCCCTAACCGTCACTTGACACCCTAACACTCACGAGACACTCTAACCCTAACCCGACACCCTAAACCTAACCCTAACCCTAATCCAACACCCTAACCCTAACCCGAAAACCTAACCAACACCCGACACCCTAACCCTAACCCGACACACTAACGCTAACCCTAACCCGACACCAGACACCCTAAGCCTAACCCTAACATGACACCCAAACACTAAACCTTACGCTAAACCTATCCCTAACCCTAACTTGACACTCTAACCCTAAACCAAAACCTATCGCTATCACTAACCCTAACCCTAACTCGACACCATAACCCTAAACAGACACCCTAAACCTAACTCTACCCCTAATGCAACAACCTAACCCTAAACCTAACCCTCAAAGTAAGCCTTACACGAAACCCTAAGCCTAACCCCACACGCGAACCCAACAACCTAACGCAACACCCTAACCCTAGTCCTAACCCTAAACCTAACACGAAACCCTAACCCTAACCCTATCTCGACACCCTAACCTTAACCCAACACTCTCACCCTAACCCTAACCTGACACACTAACCCTAACTCTACCCCGACACCATACACACTAACCCTAACCCTAACAAGACACCCAAACCCTAACCCTAACCCTAACCATAACCATAACACGACACCCTAACTTTAAACCTAACCCGACACCCTAAGCCTAACCCTAACCCTAACACGACACCCTAACCCTAACTCAAGCCCTAACCTGACACCACAACCCGACACCCTAACATGAACCCTGACCCTTACCAGACATTGTAACATGACATCCTAACTCTAAACCTATCCGTAACCCTAACCCTATCCATAACCCTAACCCGATCCCTATTCGTAACCCTAACCCTATCCCTAACCCTAACAGTAACCCTAACCCTAATCCGAACCCTATCCCTATTTGTAACCCTAACCCTAAACTTAACCCTAACTCTAACACTAAGCCTAACACTAACTGGACACCCTAACACTAACCCTGATCCTAATCCGACACCATACCCTAACCGTAACCCGACACCCTAATCTGACACCCTAACACCAATCCGAGACACTAACCTGACACCCTAACCCTAATCCAAGCCCTAACCCGCACCCTAACCCTAACCAGAACCCTAACCATAACCCTAATCTAACACTAACTGAACACTCTAACCCTAACCCCAACCCCTACACGACACGAGACACTCTAACCCTAACATGAGACCCAAACCCTAACCCTATCCCTATTGGTAACCCTAACCGTAAACTTAACCCTAACCCTGACCCTAAACCTAACACTAACCAGACACCCTAACCCTAAAACTGACCCTAATCCGACACCCTAATCTGACACCCCAACGCTAACCCGACACCCTAACCCGACATCCTAAGCCTAACGGTAACCCGACACCCTAACACAAATCTGACACCCTAACCCGTCACCTTAATGAAAATCCAAGCCCTAACCCGCCACCCTAACCCTAACCCGAACCCTAACCCTAACCTAACAATAATCGGACACCCTAATCCTAACCCTAACCCCAACACGACACGAGACACCCGAGCCCTTACACGACACCCAAACCCTAACCCTATACATAACCTTATCCCTAACCCTAAACCTAACCCTATCCCTAACCCTAACCCTAACCCTCTCCCTATACCTAACACTAACCATAACACTACACCATAACCCTAACCCTAACCCGACACCAGACACCCCAATCCTAACCCTAACCCGACACCCAAACCCTAACCCAAACCCTAACACTTACCCTAACCCTAACCCGACACCAGACACCCTAACCCTAACCCGACACCCAAACCCTAACCTTAACCCTAACCCTATCCCTATCCCTAACCCTAAACCTAACTTGACACCCTAACCCGATACTCACAACCTAACCCTAACACGACACCTAACCCTAACCCTAACATGACACCAGACACCCTAACCCGACACACAAATCCTAACCTTAACCCTCTCCCTAAGCCTTACACGACACCCTATCCTGACAACCTAACCCGAAACCCTAACCCTAACCAAAGCCGAAACACGCTACCCTATCCCTAACTCAAAACCTATCCCTAACCCTAACCCGAAACCAGACACCCTAACCCTAACCCGACACCCAAACCCGACCAACTGACCCGACACCCTATCCCTAACCCAAGCCCTAAACCGACACCCTAACCCTAACACGAACCCTAACACTAACCCTAACATGACACACTAACCCTAACCCTATCCCGACACCAGACACCATAACCCTAACCCTAACCCTATCCCTATTTGTAACCCTAACCCTATCCATAACCCTAACCCTAACCCTAACCTGACACCAGACACCCTATCCCTAACCCTAACCTGACAACCAAACCCTAACCCTAACCCTAAGCCTAACTCGACACCCTATCCCTAAACCGACACACTTATCCAAATCCTAACGCTAACGCGACACCCTAATCCTAACACTAACCCTAACAAGACACCAGACACTCTAATGCTAAACTTAACCCGACAGCCAACCCTAACCCTAACCCTCACCTTAAGCCTTACACGACACCCTAACCCTAACCCTAACCATATCCCTAACCTTAACCCTAACCCGACACCAGACACTCTATCCCTAACCCTAACCTGACACCCAAACCCTAACCCAAACCCTAACCCTAACCCTACCACGACACCAGACACCCTAACATTAACCCTAACCCGACACAGAAACCCGAAACCCTAACCCTCACCCTGAGCCTTGCATGACACACTAACGCTAATCTGACATGTTAACCTGACACCCTAACCCGACAACATAACCGACACCTAAACCCTAACCCTAACCCTTACCTAACACCCAAACCCTAACCCGACACGCTAACCGGACATCCTAAACCTAACCGAAGCTGTAACCCTCACCATAACCATAACCATAACCCTGACACTAACCAGACACCCTAACCCTAACACTGACCACAACCCGACACCCTCATCTGACACCCTAACCCTAACCCGACACCCTAAGCCTAACCCTAAACCAACACCCTAACCGTAACCCGACACCATAACACGACATGCTAATTCAACACCCTAACCCGACTCCCTAACCCTAAACCTAACACGACACCCTAACCCTAACCCTAACGTGACACCCTAAACCTAACCCTAACCCTAACACGACACCCTAACGCTAACCCAAGCCCTAACCCGACACCTTAACCCGACAGCCTAAACCTAACCCTGACCCTTACCTGACACCCTGACCTGACCCTAACCCAACCGTAACCCAAACCCTAGACGTAACCGTAACTTGACACCCTAACACTCATGCGACACCCTACCCCTAACCCGACACCATAACCTGACACCCTAAACCTAACCCTAACCCGACACCAGTCAACCTAACCCTAATCCTTACTCGACACCCAAATCCTAACTCAGCCCTCACCCTAAGCCTTACCTGTCACCCTAACCTTAACACGACACGCTATCCCGACACCCTAATCCGAATCCATAAGGCTGACACAAGCCCTATCCCACCACCCTAACCCTAACCCTAACTGTAACGCTAACCCTAGCACTAAAACCAACCCTAACCTTATCCCTAACCCTAACTCTAAACCTAACCCTAACCTAACCGTATCTCTTACCCTAACCCTATCCCGAACCCTAACCCTAATCCTAACTCTAACCCTATCCCTAACCCTAACCCTAACTCGACACCCTAACCCTATACCGACACCCTAACCCTAACGCGAGACCTAACATTAACAATAACATGGCACCAGACACCCTAACCCTAACCCGAACCCGAACCCTAACTCTACCCGTAACCCTAACACTAACCCTAACCCTATCTCTATCCGTAACACTAACCCTAACCCTAACCCTAACCCTAACCCTAATGCGACACCCTAACCCTGAAACTAACCCTAACCCGAAACCCTAACCCTAACCCTGAGCCTTACCTGACAACCTAAACTGAAACACTATCCCTAAACTTAACTCTAACGCTAACCCTAACCCAAACACCAGACACCCTAACCAGACACCCAAACCCTAACCCTAACCCTAAACCTAATCATAAACCTAATTGTAACCCTAATCCTAGCCCTAACCGTCACTTGACACCCTAACACTCACGAGACACTCTAACCCTAACCCGACACCCTAAACCTAACCCTAACCCTAATCCAACACCCTAACCCTAACCCGAAAACCTAACCAACACCCGACACCCTAACCCTAACCCGACACACTAACGCTAACCCTAACCCGACACCAGACACCCTAAGCCTAACCCTAACATGACACCCAAACACTAAACCTTACGCTAAACCTATCCCTAACCCTAACTTGACACTCTAACCCTAAACCAAAACCTATCGCTATCACTAACCCTAACCCTAACTCGACACCATAACCCTAAACAGACACCCTAAACCTAACTCTACCCCTAATGCAACAACCTAACCCTAAACCTAACCCTCAAAGTAAGCCTTACACGAAACCCTAAGCCTAACCCCACACGCGAACCCAACAACCTAACGCAACACCCTAACCCTAGTCCTAACCCTAAACCTAACACGAAACCCTAACCCTAACCCTATCTCGACACCCTAACCTTAACCCAACACTCTCACCCTAACCCTAACCTGACACACTAACCCTAACTCTACCCCGACACCATACACACTAACCCTAACCCTAACAAGACACCCAAACCCTAACCCTAACCCTAACCATAACCATAACACGACACCCTAACTTTAAACCTAACCCGACACCCTAAGCCTAACCCTAACCCTAACACGACACCCTAACCCTAACTCAAGCCCTAACCTGACACCACAACCCGACACCCTAACATGAACCCTGACCCTTACCAGACATTGTAACATGACATCCTAACTCTAAACCTATCCGTAACCCTAACCCTATCCATAACCCTAACCCGATCCCTATTCGTAACCCTAACCCTATCCCTAACCCTAACAGTAACCCTAACCCTAATCCGAACCCTATCCCTATTTGTAACCCTAACCCTAAACTTAACCCTAACTCTAACACTAAGCCTAACACTAACTGGACACCCTAACACTAACCCTGATCCTAATCTGACACCCTAACCCTAACCCGACACCCTAAGCCTAACCGTAACCCGACACCCTAATCTGACACCCTAACACCAATCCGAGACACTAACCTGACACCCTAACCCTAATCCAAGCCCTAACCCGCCACCCTAACCCTAACCAGAACCCTAACCCTAACCCTAATCTAACACTAACTGAACACTCTAACCCTAACCCCAACCCCTACACGACACGAGACACTCTAACCCTAACATGAGACCCAAACCCTAACTCTATCCCTATTGGTAACCCTAACCGTAAACTTAACCCTAACCCTGACCCTAAACCTAACACTAACCGGACACCCTAACCCTAAAACTGACCCTAATCCGACACCCTAATCTGACACCCCAACGCTAACCCGACACCCTAACCCGACATCCTAAGCCTAACGGTAACCCGACACCCTAACACAAATCTGACACCCTAACCCGTCACCTTAATGAAAATCCAAGCCCTAACCCGCCACCCTAACCCTAACCCGAACCCTAACCCTAACCTAACAATAATCGGACACCCTAATCCTAACCCTAACCCCAACACGACACGAGACACCCGAGCCCTTACACGACACCCAAACCCTAACCCTATACATAACCTTATCCCTAACCCTAAACCTAACCCTATCCCTAACCCTAACCCTAACCCTCTCCCTATACCTAACACTAACCATAACACTACACCATAACCCTAACCCTAACCCGACACCAGACACCCCAATCCTAACCCTAACCCGACACCCAAACCCTAACCCAAACCCTAACACTTACCCTAACCCTAACCCGACACCAGACACCCTAACCCTAACCCGACACCCAAACCCTAACCTTAACCCTAACCCTATCCCTATCCCTAACCCTAAACCTAACTTGACACCCTAACCCTATACCCACACCCTAACCCTAACACGACACCTAACACTAACCCTAACATGACACCAGGCACCCTAACCCGACACACAAATCCTAACCTTAACCCTCTCCCTAACCCTTACACGACACCCTAACCTGACAACCTAACCCGACACCCTAACCCTAACCCAAGCCCAAACACGCTACCCTAACCCTAACTCAAAACCTATCCCTAACCCTAACCCGAAACCAGACACCCTAACCCTAACCCGACACCCAAACCCGACAAACTGACCCGACACCCTATCCCTAACCCAAGCCCTAAACCGACACCCTAACCCTAACACGAACCCTAACCCTAACCCTAACCGTAACCCTATCTCTATCCGTAACACTAACCCTAACCCTTACCCTAACCCTAACGTGACACCCTAACCCTAACCCTCTCCAGACACCAGACACCGTAACCCTAACCCTAACCCTATCCCTATCCCTATTTGTAACCCTAACCCTATCCGTAACCCTAACCCTAACCCTAACCTGACACCAGACACCCTATCCCTAACCCTAACCTGACAACCAAACCCTAACCCAAACCCTAACCTTAAGCCTAACTCGACACCCTATCCCTAAACCGACACACTTATCCAAATCCTAACGCTAACGCGACACCCTAATCCTAACCCTAACCCTAACAAGACACCAGACACTCTAACGCTAAACTTAACCCGACAGCCAACCCTAACCCTAACCCTCACCCTAAGTCTTACACGACACCCTAACGCTAACCCTAACCATATCCCTAACCTTAACCCTAACCCGACACCAGACATTCTATCCCTAACCCTAACCTGACACCCAAACCCTAACCCTAACCCTAACACGACACCAGACACCCTAACATTAACCCTAACCTGACACAGAAACCCGAAACCCTAACCCTCACCCTCAGCCTTACACGACACACTAACGCTAATCTGACATGCTAACCTGACACCCTAAACCGACAACATAACCGACACCTAAACCCTAACCCTAACCCTTACCTGACACCCTAACCCTAACCCAACACGCTAACCGGACATCCTAAACCTAACCCAAGCCTTAACCCTCACCATAAACATAACCATAACAATAACCCTAACACTAACCAGACACCCTAACCCTAACACTGACCCCAACCCGACACCCTAATGTGACACCCTAACCCTAACCCGACACCCTAAGCCTAACCCTAACATGACACCCAAACACTAAACCTTACGCTAAACCTATCCATAACCCTAACTTGACACTCTAACCCTAAACCTAACCCTAAACCAAAACCTATCGCTATCACTAACGCTAACCCTAACTCGACACCATAACCCTAAACAGACACCCTAAACCTAACTCTACCCCTAATGCAACAACCTAACCCTAAACCTAACCCTCAAACTAAGCCTTACACGAAACCCTAAGCCTAAACCGACACGCTAACCTGACACCCGAACCCAACAACCTAACCCAACACCCTAACCCTAGTCCTAACCCTAAACCTAACACGAAACCCTAACCCTAACCCTATCTCGACACCCTAACCTTAACCCTACACTCTCACCCTAACCCTAACCTGACACACTAACCCTAACTCTAACCCGACACCATACACACTAACCCTAACCCTAACAAGACACCCAAACCCTAACCCTAACCCTAACACGACACCCTAACACGACACCCTAACTTTCAACCTAACCCGACACCCGAAGCCTAACCCTAACCCTAACACGACACCGTATCCCTAACTCAAGCCCTAACCTGACACCAAAACCCGACACCCTAACCCCAAACCTGACCCTTAACAGACACTGCAACATGACACCCTATCTCTAAACCTATCCATAACCCTAAGCCTATCCATAACCCTAACCCTAACCCTAATCCCTAACCCTAACCCTAACCCTAACCCGATCCCTATTCGTAAACCTAACCCTATCCCTAACCCTAACAGTAATCCTAACCCTAACCCTAACCCTATCCCTATTTGGAACCCTAACTCTAACACTAACCCTAACACTAACCGGACACCCTAACTAACCCTGACCCTAATCTGACACCCTAACCCTAACCCGACACCCTAAGCCTAACCGTAACCCGACACCCTAATCTGACACCCTAACACCAATCCGAGACACTAACCTGACACCCTAACCCTAATCCAAGCCCTAACCCGCCACCCTAACCCGAACCCTAACCCTAACCCTAATATAACACTAACTGAACACTCTAACCCTAACCCTAACCCCTACACGACACGAGACAGTATAACCATAACATGACACCCAAACCCTAACCCTATCCCTATTTGTAACCCTAACCCTAAACTTAACCCTAACCCTAATCCTAACCGTAACACTAACCGGACACCCTAACCCTAACCGTGACCCGAATCCGACACCCTAATCTGACACCCTAACGCTAACCCGACACCCTAAGCCTAACGGTAACCCGACACCCTAACACAAATCTGACACCCTAACCCGTCACCTTAATGAAAATCCAAGCCCTAACCCGCCACCCTAACCCTAACCCGAAACCTAACCCTAACCTTACAATAATCGGACACCCTAATCCTAACCCTAACCCCAACACGACACGAGACACCCGAGCCCTCACACGACACCCAAACCCTAACCTTATACCTAACCTTATCCCTAACCCTAAACCTAACCCTATCCCTAACCCTAACCCTAACCCTCTCCCTATACCTAACACTAACCATAACACTACACCATAACCCTAACCCTAACCCGACACCAGACACCCCAATCCTAACCCTAACCCGACACCCAAACTCTAACCCAAACCCTAACACTTACCCTAACCGTAACCCGACACCAGACACCCTAACCCTAACCCGACACCCAAACCCTAACCCTATCCCTATCCCTAACCCTAAACCTAACTTGACACCCTAACCCTATACCCACACCCTAACCCTAACACGACACCTAACACTAACCCTAACATGACACCAGGCACCCTAACCCGACACACAAATCCTAACCTTAACCCTCTCCCTAAGCCTTACACGACACCCTAACCTGACAACCTAACCCGACACCCTAACCCTAACCCAAGCCCAAACACGCTACCCTAACCCTAACTCAAAACCTATCCCTAACCCTAACCCGAAACCAGACACCCTAACCCTAACCCGACACCCAAACCTGACAAATTGACTCGACACACTATCCCTAACCCAAGCCCTAAACCGACACCCTAACCCTAACACGAACCCTAACCCTAACCCTAACCGTAACCCTATCTCTATCCGTAACACTAACCCTAACCCTTACCCTAACCCTAACGTGACACACTAACCCTAACCCTCTCCAGACACCAGACACCGTAACCCTAACCCTATCCCAATTTGTAACACTAACCCTAAACTTAACCATAACCCTAACACTAAACTTAACACTAACCGGACACCCTACCCCTAACCCTGGCCCTAATCCGACACCCTAATCTGACACCCTAACCCTAACCCCAACACGACATGAGACACCCTAACCCTAAAACGACACCTAAATCCGAACCCTATACCTAACCTTAACCCTAACCCTAAACGTAACCCTATCCCTAACCCTAACCCTAACACTAACCCTAACACTAACCCTATCCCTATCCCTAACCCTAACCCTAACATGACACACTAACCCTAACCCTATCGCGACACCAGACACCGTAACCCTAACCCTAACCCTATCCCTATCCCTATTTGGAACCCTAACCCTATCCGTAACTCTAACCCTAACCCTAACCTGACACCAGACACCCTATCCCTAACCCTAACCTGACAACCAAACCCTAACCCTAACCCTAACCCTAACATGACACACTAACCCTAACCCTATCCCGACACCAGACACCGTAACCCTAACCCTAACCCTATCCCTATCCCTATTTGTAACCCGAACCCTATCCCTAACCCTAACCCTAACCCTAACCTGACACCAGACACCCTATCCCTAACCTGACAACCAAACCCTAACCCTAACCCTAACCTTAAGCCTAACTCGACACCCTATCCCTAAACCGACACACTTATCCAAATCCTAACGCTAACGCGACACCCTAATCCTAACCCTAACCCTAACAAGACACCAGACACTCTAACGCTAAACTTAACCCGACAGCCAACCCTAACCCTAACCCTCACCCTAAGTCTTACACGACACCCTAACGCTAACCCTAACCATATCCCTAACCTTAACCCTAACCCGACACCAGACACTCTATCCCTAACCCTAACCTGACACCCAAACCCTAACCCTAACCCTAACACGACACCAGACACCCTAACATTAACCCTAACCCGACACAGAAACCCGAAACCCTAACCCTCACCCTCAGCCTTACACGACGCACTAACGCTAATCTGACATGCTAACCTGACACCCTAAACCGACAACATAACCGACACCTAAACCCTAACCCTAACCCTTACCTGACACCCTAACCCTAACCCAACACGCTAACCGGACATCCTAATCTTAACCCAAGCCTTAACCCTCACCATAAACATAACCATAACAATAACCCTACCACTAACCAGACACCCTAACCCTAACACTGACCCCATCCCGACACCCTAATGTGACACCCTAACCATAACCCGACACCCTAAGCCTAACCCTAACATGACACCCAAACACTAAACCTTACGCTAAACCTATCCCTAACCCTAACTTGACACTCTAACCCTAAACCTAACCCTAAAACAAAACCTATCGCTATCACTATCCCTAACCCTAACTCGACACCATAACCCTAAACAGACACCCTAAACCTAACTCTACCCCTAATGCAACAACCTAACCCTAAACCTAACCCTCAAAGTAAGCCTTACACGAAACCCTAAGCCTAACCCCACACGCGAACCCAACAACCTAACGCAACACCCTAACCCTAGTCCTAACCCTAAACCTAACACGAAACCCTAACCCTAACCCTATCTCGACACCCTAACCTTAACCCAACACTCTCACCCTAACCCTAACCTGACACACTAACCCTAACTCTACCCCGACACCATACACACTAACCCTAACCCTAACAAGACACCCAAACCCTAACCCTAACCCTAACCATAACCATAACACGACACCCTAACTTTAAACCTAACCCGACACCCTAAGCCTAACCCTAACCCTAACACGACACCCTAACCCTAACTCAAGCCCTAACCTGACACCACAACCCGACACCCTAACATGAACCCTGACCCTTACCAGACATTGTAACATGACATCCTAACTCTAAACCTATCCGTAACCCTAACCCTATCCATAACCCTAACCCGATCCCTATTCGTAACCCTAACCCTATCCCTAACCCTAACAGTAACCCTAACCCTAATCCGAACCCTATCCCTATTTGTAACCCTAACCCTAAACTTAACCCTAACTCTAACACTAAGCCTAACACTAACTGGACACCCTAACACTAACCCTGATCCTAATCTGACACCCTAACCCTAACCCGACACCCTAAGCCTAACCGTAACCCGACACCCTAATCTGACACCCTAACACCAATCCGAGACACTAACCTGACACCCTAACCCTAATCCAAGCCCTAACCCGCCACCCTAACCCTAACCAGAACCCTAACCCTAACCCTAATCTAACACTAACTGAACACTCTAACCCTAACCCCAACCCCTACACGACACGAGACACTCTAACCATAACATGAGACCCAAACCCTAACCCTATCCCTATTGGTAACCCTAACCGTAAACTTAACGCTAACCCTGACCCTAAACCTAACACTAACCGGACACCCTAACCCTAAAACTGACCCTAATCCGACACCCTAATCTGACACCCCAACGCTAACCCGACACCCTAACCCGACATCCTAAGCCTAACGGTAACCCGACACCCTAACACAAATCTGACACCCTAACCCGTCACCTTAATGAAAATCCAAGCCCTAACCCGCCACCCTAACCCTAACCCGAACCCTAACCCTAACCTAACAATAATCGGACACCCTAATCCTAACCCTAACCCCAACACGACACGAGACACCCGAGCCCTTACACGACACCCAAACCCTAACCCTATACATAACCTTATCCCTAACCCTAAACCTAACCCTATCCCTAACCCTAACCCTAACCCTCTCCCTATACCTAACACTAACCATAACACTACACCATAACCCTAACCCTAACCCGACACCAGACACCCCAATCCTAACCCTAACCCGACACCCAAACCCTAACCCAAACCCTAACACTTACCCTAACCCTAACCCGACACCAGACACCCTAACCCTAACCCGACACCCAAACCCTAACCTTAACCCTAACCCTATCCCTATCCCTAACCCTAAACCTAACTTGACACCCTAACCCTATACCCACACCCTAACCCTAACACGACACCTAACACTAACCCTAACATGACACCAGGCACCCTAACCCGACACACAAATCCTAACCTTAACCCTCTCCCTAACCCTTACACGACACCCTAACCTGACAACCTAACCCGACACCCTAACCCTAACCCAAGCCCAAACACGCTACCCTAACCCTAACTCAAAACCTATCCCTAACCCTAACCCGAAACCAGACACCCTAACCCTAACCCGACACCCAAACCCGACAAACTGACCCGACACCCTATCCCTATCCCAAGCCCTAAACCGACACCCTAACCCTAACACGAACCCTAACCCTAACCCTAACCGTAACCCTATCTCTATCCGTAACACTAACCCTAACCCTTACCCTAACCCTAACGTGACACCCTAACCCTAACCCTCTCCAGACACCAGACACCGTAACCCTAACCCTAACCCTATCCCTATCCCTATTTGTAACCCTAACCCTATCCGTAACCCTAACCCTAACCCTAACCTGACACCAGACACCCTATCCCTAACCCTAACCTGACAACCAAACCCTAACCCAAACCCTAACCTTAAGCCTAACTCGACACCCTATCCCTAAACCGACACACTTATCCAAATCCTAACGCTAACGCGACACCCTAATCCTAACCCTAACCCTAACAAGACACCAGACACTCTAACGCTAAACTTAACCCGACAGCCAACCCTAACCCTAACCCTCACCCTAAGTCTTACACGACACCCTAACGCTAACCCTAACCATATCCCTAACCTTAACCCTAACCCGACACCAGACATTCTATCCCTAACCCTAACCTGACACCCAAACCCTAACCCTAACCCTAACACGACACCAGACACCCTAACATTAACCCTAACCTGACACAGAAACCCGAAACCCTAACCCTCACCCTCAGCCTTACACGACACACTAACGCTAATCTGACATGCTAACCTGACACCCTAAACCGACAACATAACCGACACCTAAACCCTAACCCTAACCCTTACCTGACACCCTAACCCTAACCCAACACGCTAACCGGACATCCTAAACCTAACCCAAGCCTTAACCCTCACCATAAACATAACCATAACAATAACCCTAACACTAACCAGACACCCTAACCCTAACACTGACCCCAACCCGACACCCTAATGTGACACCCTAACCCTAACCCGACACCCTAAGCCTAACCCTAACATGACACCCAAACACTAAACCTTACGCTAAACCTATCCATAACCCTAACTTGACACTCTAACCCTAAACCTAACCCTAAACCAAAACCTATCGCTATCACTAACGCTAACCCTAACTCGACACCATAACCCTAAACAGACACCCTAAACCTAACTCTACCCCTAATGCAACAACCTAACCCTAAACCTAACCCTCAAACTAAGCCTTACACGAAACCCTAAGCCTAAACCGACACGCTAACCTGACACCCGAACCCAACAACCTAACCCAACACCCTAACCCTAGTCCTAACCCTAAACCTAACACGAAACCCTAACCCTAACCCTATCTCGACACCCTAACCTTAACCCTACACTCTCACCCTAACCCTAACCTGACACACTAACCCTAACTCTAACCCGACACCATACACACTAACCCTAACCCTAACAAGACACCCAAACCCTAACCCTAACCCTAACACGACACCCTAACACGACACCCTAACTTTCAACCTAACCCGACACCCGAAGCCTAACCCTAACCCTAACACGACACCGTATCCCTAACTCAAGCCCTAACCTGACACCAAAACCCGACACCCTAACCCCAAACCTGACCCTTAACAGACACTGCAACATGACACCCTATCTCTAAACCTATCCATAACCCTAAGCCTATCCATAACCCTAACCCTAACCCTAATCCCTAACCCTAACCCTAACCCTAACCCGATCCCTATTCGTAAACCTAACCCTATCCCTAACCCTAACAGTAATCCTAACCCTAACCCTAACCCTATCCCTATTTGGAACCCTAACTCTAACACTAACCCTAACACTAACCGGACACCCTAACTAACCCTGACCCTAATCTGACACCCTAACCCTAACCCGACACCCTAAGCCTAACCGTAACCCGACACCCTAATCTGACACCCTAACACCAATCCGAGACACTAACCTGACACCCTAACCCTAATCCAAGCCCTAACCCGCCACCCTAACCCTAACCCGAACCCTAACCCTAACCCTAATATAACACTAACTGAACACTCTAACCCTAACCCTAACCCCTACACGACACGAGACAGTATAACCATAACATGACACCCAAACCCTAACCCTATCCCTATTTGTAACCCTAACCCTAAACTTAACCCTAACCCTAATCCTAACCGTAACACTAACCGGACACCCTAACCCTAACCCTGACCCGAATCCGACACCCTAATCTGACACCCTAACGCTAACCCGACACCCTAAGCCTAACGGTAACCCGACACCCTAACACAAATCTGACACCCTAACCCGTCACCTTAATGAAAATCCAAGCCCTAACCCGCCACCCTAACCCTAACCCGAAACCTAACCCTAACCTTACAATAATCGGACACCCTAATCCTAACCCTAACCCCAACACGACACGAGACACCCGAGCCCTCACACGACACAGAAACCCTAACCTTATACCTAACCTTATCCCTAACCCTAAACCTAACCCTATCCCTAACCCTAACCCTAACCCTCTCCCTATACCTAACACTAACCATAACACTACACCATAACCCTAACCCTAACCCGACACCAGACACCCCAATCCTAACCCTAACCCGACACCCAAACTCTAACCCAAACCCTAACACTTACCCTAACCGTAACCCGACACCAGACACCCTAACCCTAACCCGACACCCAAACCCTAACCTTAACCCTAACCCTATCCCTATCCCTAACCCTAAACCTAACTTGACACCCTAACCCTATACCCACACCCTAACCCTAACACGACACCTAACACTAACCCTAACATGACACCAGGCACCCTAACCCGACACACAAATCCTAACCTTAACCCTCTCCCTAAGCCTTACACGACACCCTAACCTGACAACCTAACCCGACACCCTAACCCTAACCCAAGCCCAAACACGCTACCCTAACCCTAACTCAAAACCTATCCCTAACCCTAACCCGAAACCAGACACCCTAACCCTAACCCGACACCCAAACCTGACAAATTGACTCGACACACTATCCCTAACCCAAGCCCTAAACCGACACCCTAACCCTAACACGAACCCTAACCCTAACCCTAACCGTAACCCTATCTCTATCCGTAACACTAACCCTAACCCTTACCCTAACCCTAACGTGACACACTAACCCTAACCCTCTCCAGACACCAGACACCGTAACCCTAACCCTATCCCAATTTGTAACACTAACCCTAAACTTAACCATAACCCTAACACTAAACTTAACACTAACCGGACACCCTACCCCTAACCCTGGCCCTAAACCGACACCCTAATCTGACACCCTAACCCTAACCCCAACACGACATGAGACACCCTAACCCTAAAACGACACCTAAATCCGAACCCTATACCTAACCTTAACCCTAACCCTAAACGTAACCCTATCCCTAACCCTAACCCTAACACTAACCCTAACACTAACCCTATCCCTATCCCTAACCCTAACCCTAACATGACACACTAACCCTAACCCTATCGCGACACCAGACACCGTAACCCTAACCCTAACCCTATCCCTATCCCTATTTGGAACCCTAACCCTATCCGTAACTCTAACCCTAACCCTAACCTGACACCAGACACCCTATCCCTAACCCTAACCTGACAACCAAACCCTAACCCTAACCCTAACCCTAACATGACACACTAACCCTAACCCTATCCCGACACCAGACACCGTAACCCTAACCCTAACCCTATCCCTATCCCTATTTGTAACCCGAACCCTATCCCTAACCCTAACCCTAACCCTAACCTGACACCAGACACCCTATCCCGAACCTGACAACCAAACCCTAACCCTAACCCTAACCTTAAGCCTAACTCGACACCCTATCCCTAAACCGACACACTTATCCAAATCCTAACGCTAACGCGACACCCTAATCCTAACCCTAACCCTAACAAGACACCAGACACTCTAACGCTAAACTTAACCCGACAGCCAACCCTAACCCTAACCCTCACCCTAAGTCTTACACGACACCCTAACGCTAACCCTAACCATATCCCTAACCTTAACCCTAACCCGACACCAGACACTCTATCCCTAACCCTAACCTGACACCCAAACCCTAACCCTAACCCTAACACGACACCAGACACCCTAACATTAACCCTAACCCGACACAGAAACCCGAAACCCTAACCCTCACCCTCAGCCTTACACGACGCACTAACGCTAATCTGACATGCTAACCTGACACCCTAAACCGACAACATAACTGACACCTAAACCCTAACCCTAACCCTTACCTGACACCCTAACCCTAACCCAACACGCTAACCGGACATCCTAAACTTAACCCAAGCCTTAACCCTCACCATAAACATAACCATAACAATAACCCTAACACTAACCAGACACCCTAACCCTAACACTGACCCCATCCCGACACCCTAATGTGACACCCTAACCATAACCCGACACCCTAAGCCTAACCCTAACATGACACCCAAACACTAAACCTTACGCTAAACCTATCCCTAACCCTAACTTGACACTCTAACCCTAAACCTAACCCTACACCAAAACCTATCGCTATCACTAACCCTAACCCTAACTCGACACCATAACCCTAAACAGACACCCTAAACCTAACTCTACCCCTAATGCAACAACCTAACCCTAAACCTAACCCTCAAACTAAGCCTTACACGAAACCCTAAGCCTAAACCGACACGCTAACCTGACACCCGAACCCAACAACCTAACCCAACACCCTAACCCTAGTCCTAACCCTAAACCTAACACGAAACCCTAACCCTAACCCTATCTCGACACCCTAACCTTAACCCTACACTCTCACCCTAACCCTAACCTGACACACTAACCCTAACTCTAACCCGACACCATACACACTAACCCTAACCCTAACAAGACACCCAAACCCTAACCCTAACCCTAACACGACACCCTAACACGACACCCTAACTTTCAACCTAACCCGACACCCGAAGCCTAACCCTAACCCTAACACGACACCGTATCCCTAACTCAAGCCCTAACCTGACACCAAAACCCGACACCCTAACCCCAAACCTGACCCTTAACAGACACTGCAACATGACACCCTATCTCTAAACCTATCCATAACCCTAAGCCTATCCATAACCCTAACCCTAACCCTAATCCCTAACCCTAACCCTAACCCTAACCCGATCCCTATTCGTAAACCTAACCCTATCCCTAACCCTAACAGTAATCCTAACCCTAACCCTAACCCTATCCCTATTTGGAACCCTAACTCTAACACTATCCCTAACACTAACCGGACACCCTAACTAACCCTGACCCTAATCTGACACCCTAACCCTAACCCGACACCCTAAGCCTAACCGTAACCCGACACCCTAATCTGACACCCTAACACCAATCCGAGACACTAACCTGACACCCTAACCCTAATCCAAGCCCTAACCCGCCACCCTAACCCTAACCCGAACCCTAACCCTAACCCTAATATAACACTAACTGAACACTCTAACCCTAACCCTAACCCCTACACGACACGAGACAGTATAACCATAACATGACACCCAAACCCTAACCCTATCCCTATTTGTAACCCTAACCCTAAACTTAACCCTAACCCTAATCCTAACCGTAACACTAACCGGACACCCTAACCCTAACCCTGACCCGAATCCGACACCCTAATCTGACACCCTAACGCTAACCCGACACCCTAAGCCTAACGGTAACCCGACACCCTAACACAAATCTGACACCCTAACCCGTCACCTTAATGAAAATCCAAGCCCTAACCCGCCACCCTAACCCTAACCCGAAACCTAACCCTAACCTTACAATAATCGGACACCCTAATCCTAACCCTAACCCCAACACGACACGAGACACCCGAGCCCTCACACGACACCCAAACCCTAACCTTATACCTAACCTTATCCCTAACCCTAAACCTAACCCTATCCCTAACCCTAACCCTAACCCTCTCCCTATACCTAACACTAACCATAACACTACACCATAACCCTAACCCTAACCCGACACCAGACACCCCAATCCTAACCCTAACCCGACACCCAAACTCTAACCCAAACCCTAACACTTACCCTAACCGTAACCCGACACCAGACACCCTAACCCTAACCCGACACCCAAACCCTAACCTTAACCCTAACCCTATCCCTATCCCTAACCCTAAACCTAACTTGACACCCTAACCCTATACCCACACCCTAACCCTAACACGACACCTAACACTAACCCTAACATGACACCAGACACCCTAACCCGACACACAAATCCTAACCTTAACCCTCTCCCTAAGCCTTACACGACACCCTAACCTGACAACCTAACCCGACACCCTAACCCTAATCCAAGCCCAAACACGCTACCCTAACCCTAACTCAAAACCTATCCCTAACCCTAACCCGAAACCAGACACCCTAACCCTAACCCGACACCCAAACCTGACAAATTGACTCGACACACTATCCCTAACCCAAGCCCTAAACCGACACCCTAACCCTAACACGAACCCTAACCCTAACCCTAACCGTAACCCTATCTCTATCCGTAACACTAACCCTAACCCTTACCCTAACCCTAACGTGACACACTAACCCTAACCTTCTCCAGACACCAGACACCGTAACCCTAACCCTATCCCAATTTGTAACACTAACCCTAAACTTAACCATAACCCTAACACTAAACTTAACACTAACCGGACACCCTACCCCTAACCCTGGCCCTAATCCGACACCCTAATCTGACACCCTAACCCTAACCCCAACACGACATGAGACACCCTAACCCTAAAACGACACCTAAATCCGAACCCTATACCTAACCTTAACCCTAACCCTAAACGTAACCCTATCCCTAACCCTAACCCTAACACTAACCCTAACACTAACCCTATCCCTATCCCTAACCCTAACCCTAACCCTAACCCTAACATGACACACTAACCCTAACCCTATCGCGACACCAGACACCGTAACCCTAACCCTAACCCTATCCCTATCCCTATTTGGAACCCTAACCCTATCCGTAACTCTAACCCTAACCCTAACCTGACACCAGACACCCTATCCCTAACCCTAACCTGACAACCAAACCCTAACCCTAACCCTAACCCTAACATGACACACTAACCCTAACCCTATCCCGACACCAGACACCGTAACCCTAACCCTAACCCTATCCCTATCCCTATTTGTAACCCGAACCCTATCCCTAACCCTAACCCTAACCCTAACCTGACACCAGACACCCTATCCCTAACCTGACAACCAAACCCTAACCCTAACCCTAACCTTAAGCCTAACTCCACACCCTATCCCTAAACCGACACACTTATCCAAATCCTAACGCTAACGCGACACCCTAATCCTAACCCTAACCCTAACAAGACACCAGACACTCTAACGCTAAACTTAACCCGACAGCCAACCCTAACCCTAACCCTCACCCTAAGTCTTACACGACACCCTAACGCTAACCCTAACCATATCCCTAACCTTAACCCTAACCCGACACCAGACACTCTATCCCTAACCCTAACCTGACACCCAAACCCTAACCCTAACCCTAACACGACACCAGACACCCTAACATTAACCCTAACCCGACACAGAAACCCGAAACCCTAACCCTCACCCTCAGCCTTACACGACGCACTAACGCTAATCTGACATGCTAACCTGACACCCTAAACCGACAACATAACCGACACCTAAACCCTAACCCTAACCCTTACCTGACACCCTAACCCTAACCCAACACGCTAACCGGACATCCTAAACTTAACCCAAGCCTTAACCCTCACCATAAACATAACCATAACAATAACCCTAACACTAACCAGAAACCCTAACCCTAACACTGACCCCATCCCGACACCCTAATGTGACACCCTAACCATAACCCGACACCCTAAGCCTAACCCTAACATGACACCCAAACACTAAACCTTACGCTAAACCTATCCCTAACCCTAACTTGACACTCTAACCCTAAACCTAACCCTAAACCAAAACCTATCGCTATCACTAACCCTAACCCTAACTCGACACCATAACCCTAAACAGACACCCTAAACGTAACTCTACCCCTAATGCAACAACCTAACCCTAAACCTAACCCTCAAACTAAGCCTTACACGAAACCCTAAGCCTAAACCGACACGCTAACCTGACACCCGAACCCAACAACCTAACCCAACACCCTAACCCTAGTCCTAACCCTAAACCTAACACGAAACCCTAACCCTAACCCTATCTCGACACCCTAACCTTAACCCAACACTCTCACCCTAACCCTAACCTGACACACTAACCCTAACTCTACCCCGACACCATACACACTAACCCTAACCCTAACAAGACACCCAAACCCTAACCCTAACCCTAACCATAACCATAACACGACACCCTAACTTTAAACCTAACCCGACACCCTAAGCCTAACCCTAACCCTAATACGACACCCTAACCCTAACTCAAGCCCTAACCTGACACCACAACCCGACACCCTAACATGAACCCTGACCCTTACCAGACATTGTAACATGACATCCTAACTCTAAACCTATCCGTAACCCTAACCCTATCCATAACCCTAACCCGATCCCTATTCGTAACCCTAACCCTATCCCTAACCCTAACAGTAACCCTAACCCTAATCCGAACCCTATCCCTATTTGTAACCCTAACCCTAAACTTAACCCTAACTCTAACACTAAGCCTAACACTAACTGGACACCCTAACACTAACCCTGATCCTAATCTGACACCCTAACCCTAACCCGACACCCTAAGCCTAACCGTAACCCGACACCCTAATCTGACACCCTAACACCAATCCGAGACACTAACCTGACACCCTAACCCTAATCCAAGCCCTAACCCGCCACCCTAACCCTAACCAGAACCCTAACCCTAACCCTAATCTAACACTAACTGAACACTCTAACCCTAACCCCAACCCCTACACGACACGAGACACTCTAACCCTAACATGAGACCCAAACCCTAACCCTATCCCTATTGGTAACCCTAACCGTAAACTTAACCCTAACCCTGACCCTAAACCTAACACTAACCGGACACCCTAACCCTAAAACTGACCCTAATCCGACACCCTAATCTGACACCCCAACGCTAACCCGACACCCTAACCCGACATCCTAAGCCTAACGGTAACCCGACACCCTAACACAAATCTGACACCCTAACCCGTCACCTTAATGAAAATCCAAGCCCTAACCCGCCACCCTAACCCTAACCCGAACCCTAACCCTAACCTAACAATAATCGGACACCCTAATCCTAACCCTAACCCCAACACGACACGAGACACCCGAGCCCTTACACGACACCCAAACCCTAACCCTATACATAACCTTATCCCTAACCCTAAACCTAACCCTATCCCTAACCCTAACCCTAACCCTCTCCCTATACCTAACACTAACCATAACACTACACCATAACCCTAACCCTAACCCGACACCAGACACCCCAATCCTAACCCTAAGCCGACACCCAAACCCTAACCCAAACCCTAACACTTACCCTAACCCTAACCCGACACCAGACACCCTAACCCTAACCCGACACCCAAACCCTAACCTTAACCCTAACCCTATACCTATCCCTAACCCTAAACCTAACTTGACACCCTAACCCGATACCCACACCCTAACCCTAACACGACACCTAACCCTAAACCTAACATGACACCAGACACCCTAACCCGACACACAAATCCTAACCTTAACCCTCTCCCTAAGCCTTACACGACACCCTAACCTGACAACCTAACCCGAAACCCTAACCCTAACCAAAGCCGAAACACGCTACCCTATCCCTAACTCAAAACCTATCCCTAACCCTAACCCGAAACCAGACACCCTAACCCTAACCCGACACCCAAACCCGACAAACTGACCCGACACCCTATCCCTAACCCAAGCCCTAAACCGACACCCTAACCCTAACACGAACCCTAACACTAACCCTAACATGACACACTAACCCTAACCCTATCCCGACACCAGACACCATAACCCTAACCCTAACCCTATCCCTATTTGTAACCCTAACCCTATCCATAACCCTAACCCTAACCCTAACCTGACACCAGACACCCTATCCCTAACCCTAACCTGACAACCAAACCCTAACCCTAACCCTAAGCCTAACTCGACACCCTATCCCTAAAACGACACACTTATCCAAATCCTAACGCTAACGCGACACCCTAATCCTAACACTAACCCTAACAAGACACCAGACACTCTAATGCTAAACTTAACCCGACAGCCAACCCTAACCCTAACCCTCACCTTAAGCCTTACACGACACCCTAACCCTAACCCTAACCATATCCCTAACCTTAACCCTAACCCGACACCAGACACTCTATCCCTAACCCTAACCTGACACCCAAACCCTAACCCAAACCCTAACCCTAACCCTACCACGACACCAGACACCCTAACATTAACCCTAACCCGACACAGAAACCCGAAACCCTAACCCTCACCCTGAGCCTTGCATGACACACTAACGCTAATCTGACATGTTAACCTGACACCCTAACCCGACAACATAACCGACACCTAAACCCTAACCCTAACCCTTACCTAACACCCTAACCCTAACCCGACACGCTAACTGGACATCCTAAACCTAACCGAAGCTGTAACCCTCACCATAACCATAACCATAACCCTGACACTAACCAGACACCCTAACCCTAACACTGACCACAACCCGACACCCTCATCTGACTCCCTAACCCTAACCCGACACCCTAAGCCTAACCCTAAACCAACACCCTAACCGTAACCCGACACCATAACACGACATGCTAATTCAACACCCTAACCCGACTCCCTAACCCTAAACCTAACACGACACCCTAACCCTAACCCTAACGTGACACCCTAAACCTAACCCTAACCCTAACACGACACCCTAACGCTAACCCAAGCCCTAACCCGACACCTTAACCCGACAGCCTAAACCTAACCCTGACCCTTACCTGACACCCTGACCTGACCCTAACCCAACCGTAACCCAAACCCTAGACGTAACCGTAACTTGACACCCTAACACTCATGCGACACCCTACCCCTAACCCGACACCATAACCTGACACCCTAAACCTAACCCTAACCCGACACCAGTCAACCTAACCCTAATCCTTACTCGACACCCAAATCCTAACTCAGCCCTCACCCTAAGCCTTACCTGTCACCCTAACCTTAACACGACACGCTATCCCGACACCCTAATCCGAATCCATAAGGCTGACACAAGCCCTATCCCACCACCCTAACCCTAACCCTAACTGTAACGCTAACCCTAGCACTAAAACCAACCCTAACCTTATCCCTAACCCTAACTCTAAACCTAACCCTAACCTAACCGTATCTCTTACCCTAACCCTATCCCGAACCCTAACCCTAATCCTAACTCTAACCCTATCCCTAACCCTAACCCTAACTCGACACCCTAACCCTATACCGACACCCTAACCCTAACGCGAGACCTAACATTAACAATAACATGGCACCAGACACCCTAACCCTAACCCGAACCCGAACCCTAACTCTACCCGTAACCCTAACACTAACCCTAACCCTATCTCTATCCGTAACACTAATCCTAACCCTAACCCTAACCCTAACCCTAACCCTAATGCGACACCCTAACCCTGAAACTAACCCTAACCCGAAACCCTAACCCTAACCCTGAGCCTTACCTGACAACCTAAACTGAAACACTATCCCTAAACTTAACTCTAACGCTAACCCTAACCCAAACACCAGACACCCTAACCAGACACCCAAACCCTAACCCTAACCCTAAACCTAATCATAAACCTAATCGTAACCCTAATCCTAGCCCTAACCGTCACTTGACACCCTAACACTCACGAGACACTCTAACCCTAACCCGACACCCTAAACCTAACCCTAACCCTAATCCAACACCCTAACCCTAACCCGAAAACCTAACCAACAGCCGACACCCTAACCCTAACCCGACACACTAACCCTAACCCTAACCCGACACCAGACACCCTAAGCCTAACCCTAACATGACACCCAAACACTAAACCTTACGCTAAACCTATCCCTAACCCTAACTTGACACTCTAACCCTAAACCAAAACCTATCGCTATCACTAACCCTAACCCTAACTCGACACCATAACCCTAAACAGACACCCTAAACCTAACTCTACCCCTAATGCAACAACCTAACCCTAAACCTAACCCTCAAAGTAAGCCTTACACGAAACCCTAAGCCTAACCCGACACGCGAACCCAACAACCTAACGCAACACCCTAACCCTAGTCCTAACCCTAAACCTAACACGAAACCCTAACCCTAACCCTATCTCGACACCCTAACCTTAACCCAACACTCTCACCCTAACCCTAACCTGACACACTAACCCTAACTCTACCCCGACACCATACACACTAACCCTAACCCTAACAAGACACCCAAACCCTAACCCTAACCCTAACCATAACCATAACACGACACCCTAACTTTAAACCTAACCCGACACCCTAAGCCTAACCCTAACCCTAACACGACACCCTAACCCTAACTCAAGCCCTAACCTGACACCACAACCCGACACCCTAACATGAACCCTGACCCTTACCAGACATTGTAACATGACATCCTAACTCTAAACCTATCCGTAACCCTAACCCTATCCATAACCCTAACCCGATCCCTATTCGTAACCCTAACCCTATCCCTAACCCTAACAGTAACCCTAACCCTAATCCGAACCCTATCCCTATTTGTAACCCTAACCCTAAACTTAACCCTAACTCTAACACTAAGCCTAACACTAACTGGACACCCTAACACTAACCCTGATCCTAATCCGACACCCTAAGCCTAACCGTAACCCGACACCCTAATCTGACACCCTAACACCAATCCGAGACACTAACCTGACACCCTAACCCTAATCCAAGCCCTAACCCGCCACCCTAACCCTAACCAGAACCCTAACCCTAACCCTAATCTAACACTAACTGAACACTCTAACCCTAACCCCAACCCCTACACGACACGAGACACTCTAACCCTAACATGAGACCCAAACCCTAACCCTATCCCTATTGGTAACCCTAACCGTAAACTTAACCCTAACCCTGACCCTAAACCTAACACTAACCGGACACCCTAACCCTAAAACTGACCCTAATCCGACACCCTAATCTGACACCCCAACGCTAACCCGACACCCTAACCCGACACCCTAAGCCTAAGGATAACCCGACACCCTAACACAAATCTGACACCCTAACCCATCACCTTAATGAAAATCTAAGCCCTAACCCGCCACCCTAACCCTAACCCGAACCCTAACCCTAACCTAACAGTAATCGGACACCCTAATCCTAACCCTAAGCCCAACACGACACGAGACACCCGAGCCCTTACACGACACCCAAACCCTAACCCTATACATAACCTTATCCCTAACCCTAAACCTAACCCTATCCCTAACCCTAACCCTAACCCTCTCCCTATACCTAACACTAACCATAACACTACACCATAACCCTAACCCTAACCCGACACCAGACACCCCAATCCTAACCCTAACCCGACACCCAAACCCTAACCCAAACCCTAACACTTACCCTAACCCTAACCCGACACCAGACACCCTAACCCTAACCCGACACCCAAACCCTAACCTTAACCCTAACCCTATACCTATCCCTAACCCTAAACCTAACTTGACACCCTAACCCTATACCCACACCCTAACCCTAACACGACACCTAACCCTAACCCTAACATGACACCAGACACCCTAACCCGACACACTAATCCTAACCTTAACCCGCTCCCTACGCCTTACACGACACCCTAACCTGACAACCTAACCCGAAACCCTAACCCTAACCAAAGCCGAAACACGCTACCCTATCCCTAACTCAAAACCTATCCCTAACCCTAACCCGAAACCAGACACCCTAACCCTAACCCGATACCCAAACCCGACAAACTGACCCGACACCCTATCCCTAACCCAAGCCCTAAACCGACACCCTAACCCTAACACGAACCCTAACACTAACCCTAACATGACACACTAACCCTAACCCTATCCCGACACCAGACACCATAACCCTAACCCTAACCCTATCCCTATTTGTAACCCTAACCCTATCCATAACCCTAACCCTAACCCTAACCTGACACCAGACACCCTATCCCTAACCCTAACCTGACAACCAAACCCTAACCCTAACCCTAAGCCTAACTCGACACCCTATCCCTAAACCGACACACTTATCCAAATCCTAACGCTAACGCGACACCCTAATCCTAACACTAACCCTAACAAGACACCAGACACTCTAATGCTAAACTTAACCCGACAGCCAACCCTAACCCTAACCCTCACCTTAAGCCTTACACGACACCCTAACCCTAACCCTAACCATATCCCTAACCTTAACCCTAACCCGACACCAGACACTCTATCCCTAACCCTAACCTGACACCCAAACCCTAACCCAAACCCTAACCCTAACCCTAACACGACACCAGACACCCTAACATTAACCCTAACCCGACACAGAAACCCGAAACCCTAACCCTCACCCTGAGCCTTGCATGACACACTAACGCTAATCTGACATGTTAACCTGACACCCTAACCCGACAACATAACCGGCACCTAAACCCTAACCCTAACCCTTACCTAACACCCTAACCCTAACCCGACACGCTAACCGGACATCCTAAACCTAACCGAAGCTGTAACCCTCACCATAACCATAACCATAACCCTGACACTAACCAGACACCCTAACCCTAACACTGACCACAACCCGACACCCTCATCTGACACCCTAACCCTAACCCGACACCCTAAGCCTAACCCTAAACCAACACCCTAACCGTAACCCGACAACATAACACGACATGCTAATTCAACACCCTAACCCGACTCCCTAACCCTAAACCTAACACGACACCCTAACCCTAACCCTAACGTGACACCCTAAACCTAACCCTAACACGACACCCTAACGCTAACCCAAGCCCTAACCCGACACCTTAACCCGACAGCCTAAACCTAACCCTGACCCTTACCTGACACCCTGACCTGACCCTAACCCAACCGTAACCCAAACCCTAGACGTAACCGTAACTTGACACCCTAACACTCATGCGACACCCTACCCCTAACCCGACACCATAACCTGACACCCTAAACCTAACCCTAACCCGACACCAGTCAACCTAACCCTAATCCTTACTCGACACCCAAATCCTAACTCAGCCCTCACCCTAAGCCTTACCTGTCACCCTAACCTTAACACGACACGCTATCCCGACACCCTAATCCGAATCCATGAGGCTGACACAAGCCCTATCCCACCACCCTAACCCTAACCCTAACTGTAACGCTAACCCTAGCACTAAAACCAACCCTAACCTTATCCCTAACCCTAACTCTAAACCTAACCCTAACCTAACCGTATCTCTTACCCTAACCCTATCCCGAACCCTAACCCTAATCCTAACTCTAACCCTATCCCTAACCCTAACCCTAACTCGACACCCTAACCCTATACCGACACCCTAACCCTAACGCGAGACCTAACATTAACAATAACATGGCACCAGACACCCTAACCCTAACCCGAACCCGAACCCTAACTCTACCCGTAACCCTAACACTAACCCTAACCCTATCTCTATCCGTAACACTAATCCTAACCCTAACCCTAACCCTAACCCTAATGCGACACCCTAACCCTGAAACTAACCCTAACCCGAAACCCTAACCCTAACCCTGAGCCGTACCTGACAACCTAAACTGAAACACTATCCCTAAACTTAACTCTAACGCTAACCCTAACCCAAACACCAGACACCCTAACCAGACACCCAAACCCTAACCCTAACCCTAAACCTAATCATAAACCTAATCATAACCCTAATCCTAGCCCTAACCGTCACTTGACACCCTAACACTCACGAGACACTCTAACCCTAACCCGACACCCTAAACCTAACCCTAACCCTAATCCAACACCCTAACCCTAACCCGAAAACCTAACCAACACCCGACACCCTAACCCTAACCCGACACACTAACCCTAACCCTAACCCGACACCAGACACCCTAAGCCTAACCCTAACATGACACCCAAACACTAAACCTTACGCTAAACCTATCCCTAACCCTAACTTGACACTCTAACCCTAAACCAAAACCTATCGCTATCACTAACCCTAACCCTAACTCGACACCATAACCCTAAACAGACACCCTAAACCTAACACTACCCCTAATGCAACAACCTAACCCTAAACCTAACCCTCAAAGTAAGCCTTACACGAAACCCTAAGCCTAACCCCACACGCGAACCCAACAACCTAACGCAACACCCTAACCCTAGTCCTAACCCTAAACCTAACACGAAACCCTAACCCTAACCCTATCTCGACACCCTAACCTTAACCCAACACTCTCACCCTAACCCTAACCTGACACACTAACCCTAACTCTACCCCGACACCATACACACTAACCCTAACCCTAACAAGACACCCAAACCCTAACCCTAACCCTAACCATAACCATAACACGACACCCTAACTTTAAACCTAACCCGACACCCTAAGCCTAACCCTAACTCTAACACGACACCCTAACCCTAACTCAAGCCCTAACCTGACACCACAACCCGACACCCTAACATGAACCCTGACCCTTACCAGACATTGTAACATGACATCCTAACTCTAAACCTATCCGTAACCCTAACCCTATCCATAACCCTAACCCGATCCCTATTCGTAACCCTAACCCTATCCCTAACCCTAACAGTAACCCTAACCCTAATCCGAACCCTATCCCTATTTGTAACCCTAACCCTAAACTTAACCCTAACTCTAACACTAAGCCTAACACTAACTGGACACCCTAACACTAACCCTGATCCTAATCCGACACCCTAAGCCTAACCGTAACCCGACACCCTAATCTGACACCCTAACACCAATCCGAGACACTAACCTGACACCCTAACCCTAATCCAAGCCCTAACCCGCCACCCTAACCCTAACCAGAACCCTAACCCTAACCCTAATCTAACACTAACTGAACACTCTAACCCTAACCCCAACCCCTACACGACACGAGACACTCTAACCCTAACATGAGACCCAAACCCTAACCCTCTCCCTATTTGTAACCGTAACCGTAAACTTAACCCTAACCCTGACCCTAAAGCTAACACTAACCGGACACCCTAACCCTAAAACTGACCCTAATCCGACACCCTAATCTGACACCCCAACGCTAACCCGACACCCTAACCCGACACCCTAAGCCTAACGGTAACCCGACACCCTAACACAAATCTGACACCCTAACCCGTCACCTTAATGAAAATCCAAGCCCTAACCCGCCACCCTAACCCTAACCCGAACCCTAACCCTAACGTAACAATAATCGGACACCCTAATCCTAACCCTAACCCCAACACGACACGAGACACCCGAGCCCTTACACGACACCAAACCCTAACCCTATACATAACCTTATCCCTAACCCTAAACCTAACCCTATCCCTAACCCTAACCCTAACCCTCTCCCTATACCTAACACTAACCATAACACTACACCATAACCCTATCCCTAACCCGACACCAGACACCCCAATCCTAACCCTAACCCGACACCCAAACCCTAACACTTACCCTAACCCTAACCCGACACCAGACACCCTAACCCTAACCCGACACCCAAACCCTAACCTTAACCCTAACCCTATACCTATCCCTAACCCTAAACCTAACTTGACACCCTAACCCGATACCCACACCCTAACCCTAACACGACACCTAACCCTAACCCTAACATGACACCAGACACCCTAACCCGACACACAAATCCTAACCTTAACCCTCTCCCTAAGCCTTACACGACACCCTAACCTGACAACCTAACCCGAAACCCTAACCCTAACCAAAGCCGAAACACGCTACCCTATCCCTAACTCAAAACCTATCCCTAACCCTAACCCGAAACCAGACACCCTAACCCTAACCCGACACCCAAACCCGACAAACTGACCCGACACCCTATCCCTAACCCAAGCCCTAAACCGACACCCTAACCCTAACACGAACCCTAACACTAACCCTAACATGACACACTAACCCTAACCCTATCCCGACACCAGACACCATAACCCTAACCCTAACCCTATCCCTATTTGTAACCCTAACCCTATCCATAACCCTAACCCTAACCCTAACCTGACACCAGACACCCTATCCCTAACCCTAACCTGACAACCAAACCCTAACCCTAACCCTAAGCCTAACTCGACACCCTATCCCTAAACCGACACACTTATCCAAATCCTAACGCTAACGCGACACCCTAATCCTAACACTAACCCTAACAAGACACCAGACACTCTAATGCTAAACTTAACCCGACAGCCAACCCTAACCCTAACCCTCACCTTAAGCCTTACACGACACCCTAACCCTAACCCTAACCATATCCCTAACCTTAACCCTAACCCGACACCAGACACTCTATCCCTAACCCTAACCTGACAACCAAACCCTAACCCAAACCCTAACCCTAACCCTACCACGACACCAGACACCCTAACATTAACCCTAACCCGACACAGAAACCCGAAACCCTAACCCTCACCCTGAGCCTTGCATGACACACTAACGCTAATCTGACATGTTAACCTGACACCCTAACCCGACAACATAACCGGCACCTAAACCCTAACCCTAACCCTTACCTAACACCCTAACCCTAACCCGACACGCTAACCGGACATCCTAAACCTAACCGAAGCTGTAACCCTCACCATAACCATAACCATAACCCTGACACTAACCAGACACCCTAACCCTAACACTGACCACAACCCGACACCCTCATCTGACACCCTAACCCTAACCCGACACCCTAAGCCTAACCCTAAACCAACACCCTAACCGTAACCCGACACCATAACACGACATGCTAATTCAACACCCTAACCCGACTCCCTAACCCTAAACCTAACACGACACCCTAACCCTAACCCTAACGTGACACCCTAAACCTAACCCTAACCCTAACACGACACCCTAACGCTAACCCAAGCCCTAACCCGACACCTTAACCCGACAGCCTAAACCTAACCCTGACCCTTACCTGACACCCTGACCTGACCCTAACCCAACCGTAACCCAAACCCTAGACGTAACCGTAACTTGACACCCTAACACTCATGCGACACCCTACCCCTAACCCGACACCATAACCTGACACCCTAAACCTAACCCTAACCCGACACCAGTCAACCTAACCCTAATCCTTACTCGACACCCAAATCCTAACTCAGCCCTCACCCTAAGCCTTACCTGTCACCCTAACCTTAACACGACACGCTATCCCGACACCCTAATCCGAATCCATAAGGCTGACACAAGCCCTATCCCACCACCCTAACCCTAACCCTAACTGTAACGCTAACCCTAGCACTAAAACCAACCCTAACCTTATCCCTAACCCTAACTCTAAACCTAACCCTAACCTAACCGTATCTCTTACCCTAACCCTATCCCGAACCCTAACCCTAATCCTAACTCTAACCCTATCCCTAACCCTAACTCGACACCCTAACCCTATACCGACACCCTAACCCTAACGCGAGACCTAACATTAACAATAACATGGCACCAGACACCCTAACCCTAACCCGAAACCGAACCCTAACTCTACCCGTAACCCTAACACTAACCCTAACCCTATCTCTATCCGTAACACTAATCCTAACCCTAACCCTAACCCTAACCCTAACCCTAACCCTAATGCGACACCCTAACCCTGAAACTAACCCTAACCCGAAACCCTAACCCTAACCCTGAGCCTTACCTGACAACCTAAACTGAAACACTATCCCTAAACTTAACTCTAACGCTAACCCTAACCCAAACACCAGACACCCTAACCAGACACCCAAACCCTAACCCTAACCCTAAACCTAATCATAAACCTAATTGTAACCCTAATCCTAGCCCTAACCGTCACTTGACACCCTAACACTCACGAGACACTCTAACCCTAACCCGACACCCTAAACCTAACCCTAACCCTAATCCAACACCCTAACCCTAACCCGAAAACCTAACCAACAGCCGACACCCTAACCCTAACCCGACACACTAACCCTAACCCTAACCCGACACCAGACACCCTAAGCCTAACCCTAACATGACACCCAAACACTAAACCTTACGCTAAACCTATCCCTAACCCTAACTTGACACTCTAACCCTAAACCAAAACCTATCGCTATCACTAACCCTAACCCTAACTCGACACCATAACCCTAAACAGACACCCTAAACCTAACTCTACCCCTAATGCAACAACCTAACCCTAAACCTAACCCTCAAACTAAGCCTTACACGAAACCCTAAGCCTAACCCGACACGCGAACCCAACAACCTAACGCAACACCCTAACCCTAGTCCTAACCCTAAACCTAACACGAAACCCTAACCCTAACCCTATCTCGACACCGTAACCTTAACCCAACACTCTCACCCTAACCCTAACCTGACACACTAACCCTAACTCTACCCCGACACCATACACACTAACCCTAACCCTAACAAGACACCCAAACCCTAACCCTAACCCTAACCATAACCATAACACGACACCCTAACTTTAAACCTAACCCGACACCCTAAGCCTAACCCTAACTCTAACACGACACCCTAACCCTAACTCAAGCCCTAACCTGACACCACAACCCGACACCCTAACATGAACCCTGACCCTTACCAGACATTGTAACATGACATCCTAACTCTAAACCTATCCGTAACCCTAACCCTATCCATAACCCTAACCCGATCCCTATTCGTAACCCTAACCCTATCCCTAACCCTAACAGTAACCCTAACCCTAATCTGAACCCTATCCCTATTTGTAACCCTAACCCTAAACTTAACCCTAACTCTAACACTAAGCCTAACACTAACTGGGCACCCTAACACTAACCCTGATCCTAATCCGACACCCTAAGCCTAACCGTAACCCGACACCCTAATCTGACACCCTAACACCAATCCGAGACACTAACCTGACACCCTAACCCTAATCCAAGCCCTAACCCGCCACCCTAACCCTAACCAGAACCCTAACCCTAACCCTAATCTAACACTAACTGAACACTCTAACCCTAACCCCAACCCCTACACGACACGAGACACTCTAACCCTAACATGAGACCCAAACCCTAACCCTATCCCTATTTGTAACCCTAACCGTAAACTTAACCCTAACCCTGACCCTAAACCTAACACTAACCGGACACCCTAACCCTAAAACTGACCCTAATCCGACACCCTAATCTGACACCCCAACGCTAACCCGACACCCTAACCCGACACCCTAAGCCTAACGGTAACCCGACACCCTAACACAAATCTGACACCCTAACCCGTCACCTTAATGAAAATCCAAGCCCTAACCCGCCACCCTAACCCTAACCCGAACCCTAACCCTAACCTAACAATAATCGGACACCCTAATCCTAACCCTAACCCCAACACGACACGAGACACCCGAGCCCTTACACGACACCCAAACCCTAACCCTATACATAACCTTATCCCTAACCCTAAACCTAACCCTATCCCTAACCCTAACCCTAACCCTCTCCCTATACCTAACACTAACCATAACACTAAACCATAACCCTAACCCTAACCCGACACCAGACACCCCAATCCTAACCCTAACCCGACACCCAAACCCTAACCCAAACCCTAACACTTACCCTAACCCTAACCCGACACCAGACACCCTAACCCTAACCCGACACCCAAACCCTAACCTTAACCCTAACCCTATCCCTATCCCTAACCCTAAACCTAACTTGACACCCTAACCCGATACCCACACCCTAACCCTAACACGACACCTAACCCTAACCCTAACATGACACCAGACACCCTAACCGGACACACAAATCCTAACCTTAACCCTCTCCCTACGCCTTACATGACACCCTAACCTGACAACCTAACCCGAAACCCTAACCCTAACCAAAGCCGAAACACGCTACCCTATCCCTAACTCAAAACCTATCCCTAACCCTAACCCGAAACCAGACACCCTAACCCTAACCCGACACCCAAACCCGACAAACTGACCCGACACCCTATCCCTAACCCAAGCCCTAAACCGACACCCTAACCCTAACACGAACCCTAACCCTAACCCTAACATGACACACTAACCCTAACCCTATCCCGACACCAGACACCATAACCCTAACCCTAACCCTATCCCTATTTGTAACCCTAACCCTATCCATAACCCTAACCCTAACCCTAACCTGACACCAGACACCCTATCCCTAACCCTAACCTGACAACCAAACCCTAACCCTAACCCTAAGCCTAACTCGACAACCTATCCCTAAACCGACACACTTATCCAAATCCTAACGCTAACGCGACACCCTAATCCTAACACTAACCCTAACAAGACACCAGACACTCTAATGCTAAACTTAACCCGACAGCCAACCCTAACCCTAACCCTCACCTTAAGCCTTACACGACACCCTAACCCTAACCCTAACCATATCCCTAACCTTAACCCTAACCCGACACCAGACACTCTATCCCTAACCCTAACCTGACACCCAAACCCTAACCCAAACCCTAACCCTAACCCTAACACGACACCAGACACCCTAACATTAACCCTAACCCGACACAGAAACCCGAAACCCTAACCCTCACCCTGAGCCTTGCATGACACACTAACGCTAATCTGACATGTTAACCTGACACCCTAACCCGACAACATAACCGACACCTAAACCCTAACCCTAACCCTTACCTAACACCCTAACCCTAACCCGACACGCTAACCGGACATCCTAAACCTAACCGAAGCTGTAACCCTCACCATAACCATAACCATAACCCTGACACTAACCAGACACCCTAACCCTAACACTGACCACAACCCGACACCCTAATCTGACACCCTAACCCTAACCCGACACCCTAAGCCTAACCCTAAACCAACACCCTAACCGTAACCCGACAACATAACACGACATGCTAATTCAACACCCTAACCCGACTCCCTAACCCTAAACCTAACACGACACCCTAACCCTAACCCTAACGTGACACCCTAAACCTAACCCTAACCCTAACACGACACCCTAACGCTAACCCAAGCCCTAACCCGACACCTTAACCCGACAGCCTAAACCTAACCCTGACCCTTACCTGACACCCTGACCTGACCCTAACCCAACCGTAACCCAAACCCTAGACGTAACCGTAACTTGACACCCTAACACTCATGCGACACCCTACCCCTAACCCGACACCATAACCTGACACCCTAAACCTAACCCTAACCCGACACCAGTCAACCTAACCCTAATCCTTACTCGACACCCAAATCCTAACTCAGCCCTCACCCTAAGCCTTACCTGTCACCCTAACCTTAACACGACACGCTATCCCGACACCCTAATCCGAATCCATAAGGCTGACACAAGCCCTATCCCACCACCCTAACCCTAACCTTAACTGTAACGCTAACCCTAGCACTAAAACCAACCCTAACCTTATCCCTAACCCTAACTCTAAACCTAACCCTAACCTAACCGTATCTCTTACCCTAACCCTATCCCGAACCCTAACCCTAATCCTAACTCTAACCCTATCCCTAACCCTAACCCTAACTCGACACCCTAACCCTATACCGACACCCTAACCCTAACGCGAGACCTAACATTAACAATAACATGGCACCAGACACCCTAACCCTAACCCGAACCCGAACCCTAACTCTACCCGTAACCCTAACACTAACCCTAACCCTATCTCTATCCGTAACACTAATCCTAACCCTAACCCTAACCCTAACCCTAACCCTAACCCTAATGTGACACCCTAACCCTGAAACTAACCCTAACCCGAAACCCTAACCCTAACCCTGAGCCTTACCTGACAACCTAAACTGAAACACTATCCCTAAACTTAACTCTAACGCTAACCCTAACCCAAACACCAGACACCCTAACCAGACACCCAAACCCTAACCCTAACCCTAAACCTAATCATAAACCTAATCGTAACCCTAATCCTAGCCCTAACCGTCACTTGACACCCTAACACTCACGAGACACTCTAACCCTAACCCGACACCCTAAACCTAACCCTAACCCTAATCCAACACCCTAACCCTAACCCGAAAACCTAACCAACACCCGACACCCTAACCCTAACCCGACACACTAACCCTAACCCTAACCTGACACCAGACACCCTAAGCCTAACCCTAACATGACACCCAAACACTAAACCTTACGCTAAACCTATCCCTAACCCTAACTTGACACTCTAACCCTAAACCAAAACCTATCGCTATCACTAACCCTAACCCTAACTCGACACCATAACCCTAAACAGACACCCTAAACCTAACTCTACCCCTAATGCAACAACCTAACCCTAAACCTAACCCTCAAAGTAAGCCTTACACGAAACCCTAAGCCTAACCCGACACCCGAACCCAACAACCTAACCCAACACCCTAACCCTAGTCCTAACCCTAAACCTAACACGAAACCCTAACCCTAACCCTATCTCGACACCCTAACCTTAACCCAACACTCTCACCCTAACCCTAACCTGACACACTAACCCTAACTCTACCCCGACACCATACACACTAACCCTAACCCTAACAAGACACCCAAACCCTAACCCTAACCCTATCCCTAACCATAACACGACACCCTAACTTTAAACCTAACCCGACACTCTAAGCCTAACTCAAACGCTAACCTGACACCACAACCCGACACCCTAACATGAACCCTGACCCTTACCAGACATTGTAACATGACATCCTAACTCTAAACCTATCCGTAACCCTAACCCTATCCATAACCCTAACCCGATCCCTATTTGTAAACCTAACCCTATCCCTAACCCTAACAGTAACCCTAACCCTAATCCGAACCCTATCCCTATTTGTAACCCTAACCCTAAACTTAACCCTAACTCTAACACTAAGCCTAACACTAACTGGACACCCTAACACTAACCGTGATCCTAATCTGACACCCTAAGCCTAACCGTAACCCGACACCCTAATCTGACACCCTAACACCAATCTGAGACACTAACCTGACACCCTAACCCTAATCCAAGCCCTAACCCGCCACCCTAACCCTAACCAGAACCCTAACCCTAACCCTAATCTAACACTAACTGAACACTCTAACCCTAACCCCAACCCCTACACGACACGAGACACTCTAACCCTAACATGAGACCCAAACCCTAACCCTATCCCTATTGGTAACCCTAACCGTAAACTTAACCCTAACCCTGACCCTAAACCTAACACTAACCGGACACCCTAACCCTAAAACTGACCCTAATCCTACACCCTAATCTGACACCCTAACGGTAACCCGACACCCTTACCCGACACCCTAAGCCTAACGGTAACCCGACACCCTAACACAAATCTGACACCCTAACCCGTCACCTTAATGAAAATCCAAGCCCTAACCCGCCACCCTAACCCGAACCCTAACCCTAACCTAACAATAATCGGACACCCTAATCCTAACCCTAACCCCAACACGACACGAGACACCCGAGCCCTTACACGACACCCAAACCCTAACCCTATACATAACCTTATCCCTAACCCTAAACCTAACCCTATCCCTAACCCTAACCCTAACCCTCTCCCTATACCTAACACTAACCATAACACTACACCATAACCCTAACCCTAACCCGACACCAGACACCCCAATCCTAACCCTAAGCCGACACCCAAACCCTAACCCAAACCCTAACACTTACCCTAACCCTAATCCGACACCAGACACCCTAACCCTAACCCGATACCAAACCCTAACCTTAACCCTAACCCTATCCCTATCCCTAACCCTAAACCTAACTTGACACCCTAACCCGATACCCACACCCTAACCCTAACACGACACCTAACCCTAACCCTAACATGACACCAGACACCCTAATCCGACACACAAATCCTAACCTTAACCCTCTCCCTAAGCCTTACACGACACCCTAACCTGACAACCTAACCCGAAACCCTAACCCTAACCAAAGCCGAAACACGCTACCCTATCCCTAACTCAAAACCTATCCCTAACCCTAACCCGAAACCAGACACCCTAACCCTAACCCGACACCCAAACCCGACAAACTGACCCGACACCCTATCCCTAACCCAAGCCCTAAACCGACACCCTAATGCTAACACGAACCCTAACACTAACCCTAACATGACACACTAACCCTAGCTCTATCCCGACACCAGACACCATAACCATAACCCTAACCCTATCCCTATTTGTAACCCTAACCCTATCCCTAACCCTAACCCTAACCTGACACCAGACACCCTATCCCTAACCCTAACCTGACAACCAAACCCTAACCCTAACCCTAAGCCTAACTCGACACCCTATCCTTAAACCGACACACTTATCCAAATCCTAACGCTAACGCGACACCCTAATCCTAACCCTAACCCTAACAAGACACCAGACACTCTAATGCTAAACTTAACCCGACAGCCAACCCTAACTCTCACCCTCACCTTCAGCCTTACACGACACCCTAAACCTAACCCTAACCCTAACCTTAACCCTAACCCGACACCAGACACTCTATCCCTAACCCTAACCTGACACCCAAACCCTAACCCTAACCCTAACACGACACCAGACACCCTAACATTAACCCTAACCCGACACAGAAACCCGAAACCCTAACCCTCACCCTGAGCCTTACATGACACACTAACGCTAATCTGACATGTTAACCTGACACCCTAACCCGACAACATAACCAACACCTAAACCCTAACCCTAACCCTTACCTAACACCCTAACCCTAACCCGACATGCTCACCGGACATCCTAAACCTAACCGAAGCTGTAACCCTCACCATAACCATAACCATAACCATAACCATAACCCTGACACTAACCAGACACCCTAACCCTAACACTGACCACAACCCGACACCCTAATCTGACACCCTAACCCTAACCCGACACCCTAAGCCTAACCCTAAACCAACACCCTAACCGTAACCCGACACCATAACACGACATGCTAATTCAACACCCTAACCTGACTCCCTAACCCTAAACCTAACACGACACCCTAACCCTAACCCTAACGTGACACCCTAAGCCTAACCCTAACCCTAACACGACACCCTAACGCTAACCCAAGCCCTAACCTGACACCTTAACCCGACAGCCTAAACCTAACCCTGACCCTTACCTGACACCCTGACCTGACCCTAACCCAACCGTAACCCAAACCCTAGACGTAACCGTAACTTGACACCCTAACACTCATGCGACACCCTACACCTAACCCGACACCATAACCTGACACCCTAAACCTAACCCTAACCCGACACCAGTCAACCTAACCCTAATCCTTACTCGACACCCAAATCCTAACCCAGCCCTCACCCTAAGCCTTACCTGTCACCCTAACCTTAACACGACACGCTATCCCGACACCCTAATCCGAATCCATAAGGCTGACACAAGCCCTATCCCACCACCCTAACCCTAACCCTAACTGTAACGCTAACCCTAGCACTAAAACCAACCCTAACCTTATCCCTAACCCTAACTCTAAACCTAACCCTAACCTAACCGTATCTCTTACCCTAACCCTATCCCGAACCCTAACCCTAACCCTAACCCTAACCCTATCCCTAACCCTAACCCTAACTCGACACCCTAACCCTATACCGACACCCTAACCCTAACGCGAGACCTAACATTAACAGTAACATGGCACCAGACACCCTAACCCTAACCCGAACCCGAACCCTAACTCTACCCGTAACCCTAACACTAACCCTAACCCTATCTCTATCCGTAACACTAATCCTAACCATAACCCTAAACCTAACACGACACCCCAACCCTAATGCGACACCCTAACCCTGAAACTAACCCTAACCCGAAACCCTAACCCTAACCCTGAGCCTTACCTGACAACCTAAACTGAAACACTATCCCTAAACTTAACCCTAACCCTAACCCTAACCCTATCTCTAAACCTATCCATAACCCTAACCCTATCCATAACCCTAACCCTAACCCTAATCCCTAACCCTAACCCTAACCCTAACCCGATCCCTATTCGTAAACCTAACCCTATCCCTAACCCTAACAGTAATCCTAACCCTAACCCTAACCCTATCCCTATTTGTAACCCTAACTAAAACACTAACCCTAACACTAACCGGACACCCTAACTAACCCTGACCCTAATCTGACACCCTAACCGTAACTCGACACCCTAAGCCTAAACGTAACCCGACACCCTAATCTGACACCCTAACACCAGTCCGAGACACTAACCTGACACCCTAACCCTAATCCAAGCCCTAAGCCGCCACCCTAACCCTAACCCGAACCCTAACCCTAACCCTAATATAACACTAACTGAACACTCTAACCCTAACCCTAACCCCTACATGACACGAGACAGTATAACCCTAACATGACACCCAAACCCTAACCCTATCCCTATTTGTAACCCTAACCCTAAACTTAACCCTAACCCTAATCCAAAACATAACACTAACTGGACACCCTAACCCTAACCCTGACCCGAATCCGACACCCTAATCTGACACCCTAACGCTAACCCGACACCCTAACCCGACAACCTAAGCCTAACGGTAACCTGACACCCTAACACAAATCTGACACCCTAACCCGTCACCTTAATGAAAATCCAAGCCCTAACCCGCCACCCTAACCCTAACCCAAACCCTAACCCTAACCTTACAATAATCGGACACCCTAATCCTAACCCTAACCCCAACACGACACGAGACACCCGAGCCCTCACACGACACCCAAACCCTAACCCTATACCTAACCTTATCCCTAACCCTAAACCTAACCCTATCCCTAACACTAACGCTAACCCTCTCCCTATACCTAACACTAACCAAAACACTACACCATAACCCTAACCCTAACCCGACACCAGACACCCCAATCCTAACCCTAACCCGACACCCAAACTCTAACCCAAACCCTAACACTTACCCTAACCGTAACCCGACACCAGACACCCTAAACCTAACCCGACACCCAAACCCTAACCTTAACCCTAGCCCTATCCCTATCCCTAACCCTAAACCTAACTTGACACCCTAACCCTATACCCACACCCTAACCCTAACACGACACCTAACCCTAACACTAACATGACACCAGACACCCTAACCCAACACCCAAATCCTAACCTTAACCCTCTCCCTAAGCCTTACACGACACCTTAACCTGACAACCTAACCCGACACCTAACCCTAACCCAAGCCGAAACATGCTACCCTAACCCTAACTCAAAACCTATCCCTAACCCTAACCCGACACCCAAACCCGACAAACTGACCCGACACCCTATCCCTAACCCAAGCCCTAAACCGACACCCTAACCCTAACACGAACCCTAACACGAACCCTAACCGAAACCCCAAAACTAACCGTAATCCTATCTCTATCCGTAACACTAACCCTAACCGTAACCCTAACGTGACATACTAACCCTAACCCTATCCAGACACCAGACACCGTAACCCTAACCCTAACCCTAACCCTATCCCAATTTGTAACACTAACCCTAAACTTAACCCTAACCCTAACACTAACCTTAACACTAAGCCGGACACCCTACCCCTAACCCTGGCCCTAATCCAACACCCTAATCTGACACCCTAACCCTAACCCCAACACGACATGAGACACCCTAACCCTAAAACGACACCTAAACCCTAACCCTATACCTAACCTTAACCCTAACCCTAAACCTAACCCTATCCCTAACCCTAACCCTAACCCTAACCCTAACACCATAACCTGACACCCTAAACCTAACCCTAACCCGACACCAGTCAACCTAACCCTAATCCTTACTTGACACCCAAATCCTAACCCAGCCCTCACCCTAAGCCTTACCTGTCACCCTAACCTTAACACGACACGCTATCCCGACACCCTAACCCGAATCCATAAGGCTGACACAAGCCCTATCCCACCACCCTAACCCTAACACTAACTGTAACACTAACCCTAGCCCTAAAAACAACCTTAACCTTATCCCTAACACTAACCCTTCCCTAACCCTAACCCTTACTCTAAACCTAACCCTAACCTAACCGTAACCCTTACCCTAACCCTATCCCGAACCCTAACCCTAACCCTAACCCTAACTCGACACCCTAACCCTATACCGACACCCTAACCCTAACGCGAGACCTAACATTAACAATAACATGGCACCAGTCACCCTAACCCGAACCCGAACCCAACCCTAACTCTAACCGTAACCCTAACCCTATCTCTATCCGTAACACTAACCCTAACCGTAACCCTAAACCTAACACGACACCCTAACCCTAATGCGACACCCTAACCCTGAAACTAACCCTAACCTGAAACCCTAACCCTAACCCTGTCCCTTACATGACATCCTAAACTGAAACACTATCCCTAAACTTAACACTAACCCCAACCCTAACCCAAACACCAGACACCCTAACCAGACACCCAAACCCTACCCCTAACCCTAAACCTAATCATAAACCTAATCATAACCCTAACCCTAGGCCTAACCGTCCCTTGACACCCTAACACTCACGAGACATTCTAATCCTAACCCGACACCCTAACCCTAACCCTAATATGACACCCAAACACTAAACCTTACACTAAACCTATCCCTAACCCTAACTTGACACTCTAACCCTAAACCAAAACCTATCGCTATCACTAACCCTAACCCTAACTCGACACCATAACCCTAAACAGACACCCTAAACCTAACTCTACCCCTAATGCAACAACCTAACCCTAAACCTAACCCTCAAACTAAGCCTTACACGAAACCCTAAGCCTAACCCGACACGCTAACCTGACACCCGAACCCAACAACCTAACCCAACACCCTAACCCTAGTCCTAACCCTAAACCTAACACGAAACCCTAACCCTAACCCTATCTCGACACCCTATCCTTAACCCAACACTCTCACCCTAACCCTAACCTGACACACTAACCCTAACTCTAACCCGACACCATACACACTAACCCTAACCCTAACAAGACACCCAAATCCGAACCCTAACCCCAACCCTAACCCTAACACGACACCCTAACGCTAACCCAAGCCCTAACCCGACACCTTAACCCGACAGCCTAAACCTAACCCTGACCCTTACCTGACACCCTGACCTGACCCTAACCCAACCGTAACCCAAACCCTAGACGTAACCGTAACTTGACACCCTAACACTCATGCGACACCCTAGCCCTAACCCGACACCATAACCTGACACCCTAAACCTAACCCTAACCCGACACCAGTCAACCTAACCCTAATCCTTACTCGACACCCAAATCCTAACCCAGCCCTCACCCTAAGCCTTACCTGTCACCCTAACCTTAACACGACACGCTATCCCGACACCCTAATCCGAATCCATAAGGCTGACACAAGCCCTATCCCACCACCCTAACCCTAACCCTAACTGTAACGCTAACCCTAGCACTAAAACCAACCCTAACCTTATCCCTAACCCTAACTCTAAACCTAACCCTAACCTAACTGTATCTCTTACCCTAACCCTATCCCGAACCCTAACCCTAACCCTAACTCTAACCCTATCCCTAACCCTAACCCTAACTCGACACCCTAACCCTATACTGACACCCTAACCCTAACGCGAGACCTAACATTAACAATAACATGGCACCAGACACCCTAACCCTAACCCGAACCCGAACCCTACTCTACCCGTAACCCTAACACTAACCCTAACCCTATCTGTATCCGTAACACTAATCCTAACCATAACCCTAAACCTAACACGACACCCCAACCCTAATGCGACACCCTAACCCTGAAACTAACCCTAACCCGAAACCCTAACCCTAACCCTGAGCCTTACATGACATGTTAAACTGAAACACTATCCCTAAACTTAACCCTAACCCTAACCCTAACCCAAACACCAGACACCCTAACCAGACACCCAAACCCTAACCCTAACCCTAAACCTAATCATAAACCTAATCGTAACCCTAACCCTAGCCCTAACCGTCACTTGACACCCTAACACTCACGAGACACTCTAACCCTAACCCGACACCCTAAACCTAACCCTAACCCTAATCCAACACGCTAACCCTAACCCGAAAACCTAACCAACACCCGACACCCTAACCCTAACACGACACACTAACCCTAACCCTACCCCGACACCAGACACCCTAAGAATAACCCTAACATGACACCCAAACGCTAAACCTTACGCTAAACCTATCCCTAACCCTAACTTGACACTCTAACCCTAAACCTAACCCTAAACCAAAACCTATCGCTATCAATAACCCTAACCCTAACTCGACACCATAACCTTAAACAGACACCCTAAACCTAACTCTACCCCTAATGCAACACCCTAACCCTAAACCTAACCCTCAAACTAAGCCTTACACGAAACCCTAACCCTAACCCTAACCATAACACGACACCCTAACTTTAAACCTAACCGGACACCCTAAGCCTAACCCTAACCCTAACACGACACCCTAACCCTAACTCAAGACCTAACCTGACACCACAACCCGACACCCTAACATGAACCCTGACCCTTACCAGACATTGTAACATGACATCCTAACTCTAAACCTATCCGTAACCCTAACCCTATCCATAACCCTAACCCGATCCCTATTCGTAACCCTAACCCTATCCCTAACCCTAACAGTAACCCTAACCCTAACCCGAACCCTATCCCTATTTGTAACCCTAACCCTAAACTTAACCCTAACTCTAACACTAACACTAACACTAACCGGACACCCTAACACTAACCCTGACACTAATCCGACACCCTAATCTGACACCCTAACCCTAACCCGACACCCTAACCCTAACCGGAACCCGACACCCTAATCTGACACCCTAACACCAATCCAAGACACTAACCTGACACCCTAACCCTAATCGAAGCGGTAACCTGCCACCCTAACCCTAAACCGAACCCTAACCCTAACCCTAATCTAACACTAACTGAACACTCTAACCCTAACCCTAACCCCTACACGACACGAGGCACTCTAACCCTAACATGAGACCCAAACCCTAACCCTATCCTTATTTGTAACCCTAACCGTAAACTTAACCCTAACCCTAATCCTAACCCTAACAATAACCGGACACCCTATCCCTAACCCTGACCCTAATCCGACACCCTAATCTGACACCCTAACGCTAACCCGACACCCTAAGCCTAACGGTAACCCGACACCCTAACACAAATCTGACACCCTAACCCGTCACCTTAATGAAAATCCAAGCCCTAACCCGCCACCCTAACCCTAACCCGAAACCTAACCCTAACCTTACAATAATCGGACACCCTAATCCTAACCCTAACCCCAACACGACACGAGACACCCGAGCCCTCACACGACACCCAAACCCTAACCTTATACCTAACCTTATCCCTAACCCCAAACCTAACCCTATACCTTACCCTAACCCTAACCCTCTCCCTATACCTAACACTAACCATAACACTACACCATAACCCTAACCCTAACCCGACACCAGACACCCCAATCCTAACCCTAACCCGACACCCAAACTCTAACCCAAACCCTAACACTTACCCTAACCGTAACCCGACACCAGACACCCTAACCCTAACCCGACACCCAAACCCTAACCTTAACCCTAACCCTACCCCTATCCCTAACCCTAAACCTAACTTGACACCCTAACCCTATACCCACACCCTAGCCCTAACACGACACCTAACACTAACCCTAACATGACACCAGACACCCTAACCCGACACACAAATCCTAACCTTAACCCTCTCCCTAAGCCTTACACGACACCCTAACCTGACAACCTAACCCGACACCCTAACCCTAACCCAAGCCCAAACACGCTACCCTAACCCTAACTCAAAACCTATCCCTAACCCTAACCCGAAACCAGACACCCTAACCCTAACCCGACACCCAAACCTGACAAATTGACTCGACACACTATCCCTAACCCAAGCCCTAAACCGACACCCTAACCCTAACACGAACCCTAACCCTAACCCTAACCGTAACCCTATCTCTATCCGTAACACTAACCCTAACCCTTACCCTAACCCTAACGTGACACACTAACCCTAACCCTCTCCAGACACCAGACACCGTAACCCTAACCCTAACCCTATCCCAATTTGTAACACTAACCCTAAACTTAACCATAACCCTAACACTAAACTTAACACTAACCGGACACCCTACCCCTAACCCTGGCCCTAATCCGACACCCTAATCTGACACCCTAACCCTAACCCCAACACGACATGAGACACCCTAACCCTAAAACGACACCTAAATCCGAACCCTATACCTAACCTTAACCCTAACCCTAAACGTAACCCTATCCCTAACCCTAACCCTAACACTAACCCTATCCCTATCCCTAACCCTAACCCTAACCCTAACCATAACATGACACACTAACCCTAACCCTATCCCGACACCAGACACCGTAACCCTAACCCTAACCCTATCCCTATCCCTATTTGTAACCCTAACCCTATCCCTAACCCTAACCCTAACCCTAACCTGACACCAGACACGCTATCCCTAACCCTAACCTGACAACCAAACCCTAACCCTAACCCTAACCCTAAGCCTAACTCGACACCCTATCCCTAAACCGACACACTTATCCAAATCCTAACGCTAACGCGACACCCTAATCCTAACCCTAACCCTAACAAGACACCAGACACTCTAACGCTAAACTTAACCCGACAGCCAACCCTAACCCTAACCCTCACCCTAAGTCTTACACGACACCCTAACGCTAACCCTAACCATATCCCTAACCTTAACCCTAACCCGACACCAGACACCCTAACATTAACCCTAACCCGACACAGAAACCCGAAACCCTAACCCTCACCCTCAGCCTTACACGACACACTAACGCTAATCTGACATGCTAACCTGACACCCTAAACCGACAACATAACCGACACCTAAACCCTAACCCTAACCCTTACCTGACACCCTAACCCTAACCCAACACGCTAACCGGACATCCTAAACCTAACCCAAGCCTTAACCCTCACGATAACCATAACCATAACAATAACCCTAACACTAACCAGACACCCTAACCCTAACACTGACCCCAACCCGACACCCTAATGTGACACCCTAACCCTAACCCGACACCCTAAGCCTAACCCTAACATGACACCCAAACACTAAAACTTACGCTAAACCTATCCCTAACCCTAACTTGACACTCTAACCCTAAACCTAACCCTAAACCAAAACCTATCACTATCACTAACCCTAACCCTTACTCGACACCATAACCATAAACAGACACCCTAAACCTAACTCTACCCTTAATGCAACACCCTAACCCTAAACCTAACCCTCAAACTAAGCCTTTACACGAAACCCTAAGCCTAACCCGACACGCTAACCTGACACCCGAACCCAACAACCTAACCCAACAACCTAACCCTAGCCCTAACCCTAAACCTAACACGAAACCCTAACCCTAACCCTATCTCGACACCCTAACCTTAACCCAACACTCTCACCCTAACCCTAACCTGACACAATAACCCTAACTCTAACCCAACACCATACACACTAACCCTAACCCTAACAAGACACCCAAACCCTAACCCTAACCCTAACACGACACCGTAACCCTAACTCAAGCCCTAACCTGACACCAGAACCCGACACCCTAACACGAACCCTGACCCTTACCAGACACTGTAACATGACACCCTAACTCTAATCCTATCCGTAACCCTAACCCTATCCATAACCCTAACCCTAACCTTAATCCCTAACCCTAACCCTAACCCGATCCCTATTCGTAACCCTAACCCTATCCCTAACCCTAACAGTAAACCTAACCCTAAGCCTAATCCTATCCCTATTTGTAACCCTAACCCTAAACTTAACCCTAACTCTAACACTAACCCTAACACTAACAGGACACCCTAACACTAACACTGACCCTAATCCGACACCCTAATCTGACAACCTAACCATAACCCGACACCCTAAACCTAACCGTAACCCGACACCCTAATCTGACATCCTAACACCAATCCGAGATACTAACCTGATACCCTAACCCTAATCCAAGCCCTAACCCACCACCCTAACCCTAACTCGACACCCAAACCCGACAAACTGACCCGACACCCTATCCCTAACCCAAAACCTAAACCGACACCCTAAGGCTAACACGAACCCTAACACTAACCCTAACATGACACACTAACCCTAACCCTATCCCGACACCAGACACCATAACCCTAACCCTAACCCTATCCCTATTTGTAACCCTAACCCTATCCCTAACCCTAACCCTAACCTGACACCAGACACCCTATCCCTAACCCTAACCTGACAACCAAACCCTAACCCTAACCCTAAGCCTAACTCGACACCCTATCCCTAAACCGACACACTTATCCAAATCCTAATGCTAACGCGACGCCCTAATCCTAACCCTAACCCTAACAAGACACCAGACACTCTAATGCTAAACTTAACCCGAAAGCCAACCCTAACCCTAACCCTCACCTTAAGCCTTACACGACACCCTAATCCTAACCCTAACCATATCCCTAACCTTAACCCTAACCCGACACCAGACACTCTATCCCTAACCCTAACGTGACACCCAAACCCTAACCCTAACCCTAACACGACACCAGACACCCTAACATTAACCCTAACCCGACAGAGAAACCCGAAACCCTAACCCTCACCCTGAGGCTTACATGACACACTAACGCTAATCTGACATGTTAACCTGACACCCTAACCCGACAACATAACCGACACATAAACCCTAACCCTAACCCTTACCTAACACCCTAACCCTAACCCGACACGCTAACCGGACATCCTAAAACTAACCGAAGCTGTAACCCTCACCATACCCATAACCATAACCATAAACATAACCCTGACACTAACCAGACACCCTAACCCTAACACTGACCACAACCCGACACCCTAATCTGACACCCTAACCCTAACCCGACACCCTAAGCCTAACCCTAACCCAACACCCTAACTGTAACCCGACACCATAACACGACATGCTAATTCAACACCCTAACCCGACTCCCTAACCCTAAACCTAACACGACACCCTAACCCTAACTCTAACACTAACGTGACACCCTAAACCTAACCCTAACCCTAACATGACACCCTAACGCTAACCCAAGCCCTAACCCGACACCTTAACCCGACAGCCTAAACCTAACCCTGACCCTTACCTGACACCCTGACCTGACCCTAACCCAACCGTAACCCAAACCCTAGACGTAACCGTAACTTGACACCCTAACACTCATGCGACACCCTACCCCTAACCCGACACCATAACCTGACTCCCTAAACCTAAACCTAACCCGACACCAGTCAACCTAACCCTAATCCTTACTCGACACCCAAATCCTAACCCAGCCCTCACCCTAAGCCTTACCTGTCACCCTAACCTTAACACGACACGCTATCCCGACACCCTAATCCGAATCCATAAGGCTGACACAAGCCCTATCCCACCACCCTAACCCTAACCCTAACTGTAACGCTAACCCTAGCACTAAAACCAACCCTAACCTTATCCCTAACCCTAACTCTAAACCTAACCCTAACCTAACCGTATCTCTTACCCTAACCCTATCCCGAACCCTAACCCTAACCCTAACTCTAACCCTATCCCTAACCCTAACCCTAACTCGACACCCTAACCCTATACCGACACCCTAACCCTAACGCGAGACCTAACATTAACAATAACATGGCACCAGACACCCTAACCCTAACCTGAACCCTAACCCTAACTCTACCCGTAACCCTAACACTAACCTTAACCCTATCTGTATCCGTAACACTAATCCTAACCATAACCCTAAACCTAACACGACACCCCAACCCTAATGCGACAGCCTAACCCTGAAACTAACCCTAACCCGAAACCCTAACCCTAACCCTGAGCCTTACATGACAAACTAAACTGAAACACTATCCCTAAACTTAACCCTAACCCTAACCCTAACCCAAACACCAGACACCCTAACCAGACACCCAAACCCTAACCCTAACCCTAAACCTAATCATAAACCTAATCATAACCCTAACCCTAGCCCTAACCGTCACTTGACACCCTAACACTCACGAGACACTCTAACTCTAACCCGACACCCTAAACCTAACCCTAACCCTAATCCAACACCCTAACCCTAACCCGAAAACCTAACCAACACCCGACACCCTAACCCTAACCCGACACACTAACCCTAATCCTAACCCGACACCAGACACCCTAACCCTAACCCTAACATGACACCCAAACACTAAACCTTACACTAAACCTATCCCTAACCCTAACTTGACACTCTAACCGTAAACCAAAACCTATCGCTATCACTAACCCTAACCCTAACTCGACACCATAACCCTAAACAGACACCCTAAACCTAACTCTACCCCTAATGCAACAACCTAAACCTAAACCTAACCCTCAAACTAAGCCTTACACGAAACCCTAAGCCTAACCCGACACGCTAACCCGACACCCGAACCCAACAACCTAACCCAACACCCTAACCCTAGTCCTAACCCTAAACCTAACACGAAACCCTAACCCTAACCCTATCTCGACACCCTAACCTTAACCCTACACTCTCACCCTAACCCTAACCTGACACACTAACCCTAACTCTAACCCGACACCATACACACTAACCCTAACCCTAACAAGACACCCAAACCCTAACCCTAACCCTAACACGACACCCTAACACGACACCCTAACTTTCAACCTAACCCGACACCCGAAGCCTAACCCTAACCCTAACACGACACCGTATCCCTAACTCAAGCCCTAACCTGACACCAAAACCCGACACCCTAACCCCAAACCTGACCCTTAACAGACACTGTAACATGACACCCTATCTCTAAACCTATCCGTAACCCTAACCCTATCCATAACCCTAACCCTAACCCTAATCCCTAACCCTAACCCTAACCCTAACCCGATCCCTATTCGTAAACCTAACCCTATCCCTAACCCTAACAGTAATCCTAACCCTAACCCTAACCCTATCCCTATTTGGAACCCTAACTCTAACACTAACCCTAACACTAACCGGACACCCTAACTAACCCTGACCCTAATCTGACACCCTAACCCTAACCCGACACCCTAAGCCTAACCGTAACCCGACACCCTAATCTGACACCCTAACACCAATCCGAGACACTAACCTGACACCCTAACCCTAATCCAAGCCCTAACCCGCCACCCTAACCCTAACCCGAACCCTAACCCTAACCCTAATATAACACTAACTGAACACTCTAACCCTAACCCTAACCCCTACACGACACGAGACAGTATAACCATAACATGACACCCAAACCCTAACCCTATCCCTATTTGTAACCCTAACCCTAAACTTAACCCTAACCCTAATCCTAACCGTAACACTAACCGGACACCCTAACCCTAACCCTGACCCGAATCCGACACCCTAATCTGACACCCTAACGCTAACCCGACACCCTAAGCCTAACGGTAACCCGACACCCTAACACAAATCTGACACCCTAACCCGTCACCTTAATGAAAATCCAAGCCCTAACCCGCCACCCTAACCCTAACCCGAAACCTAACCCTAACCTTACAATAATCGGACACCCTAACCCTAACCCTAACCCCAACACGACACGAGACACCCGAGCCCTCACACGACACCCAAACCCTAACCTTATATCTAACCTTATCCCTAACCCTAAACCTAACCCTATCCCTAACCCTAACCCTAACCCTCTCCCTATACCTAACACTAACCATAACACTACACCATAACCCTAACCCTAACCCGACACCAGACACCCCAATCCTAACCCTAACCCGACACCCAAACTCTAACCCAAACCCTAACACTTACCCTAACCGTAACCCGACACCAGACACCCTAACCCTAACCCGACACCCAAACCCTAACCTTAACCCTAACCCTATCCCTATCCCTAACCCTAAACCTAACTTGACACCCTAACCCTATACCCACACCCTAACCCTAACACGACACCTAACACTAACCCTAACATGACACCAGACACCCTAACCCGACACACAAATCCTAACCTTAACCCTCTCCCTAAGCCTTACACGACACCCTAACCTGACAACCTAACCCGACACCCTAACCCTAACCCAAGCCCAAACACGCTACCCTAACCCTAACTCAAAACCTATCCCTAACCCTAACCCGAAACCAGACACCCTAACCATAACCCGACACCAAACCTGACAAATTGACTCGACACACTATCCCTAACTCAAGCCCTAAACTGACACCCTAACCCTAACACGAACCCTAACCCTAACCCTAACCGTAACCCTATCTCTATCCGTAACACTAACCCTAACCCTTACCCTAACCCTAACGTGACACACTAACCCTAACCCTCTCCAGACACCAGACACCGTAACCCTAACCCTAACCCTATCCCAATTTGTAACACTAACCCTAAACTTAACCATAACCCTAACACTAAACTTAACACTAACCGGACACCCTACCCCTAACCCTGGCCCTAATCCGACACCCTAATCTGACACCCTAACCCTAACCCCAACACGACATGAGACACCCTAACCCTAAAACGACACCTAAATCCGAACCCTATACCTAACCTTAACCCTAACCCTAAACGTAACCCTATCCCTAACCCTAACCCTAACACTAACCCTAACACTAACCCTATCCCTATCCCTAACCCTAACCCTAACCCTAACAATAACATGACACACTAACCCTAACCCTATCCCGACACCAGACACCGTAACCCTAACCCTAACCCTATCCCTATCCCTATTTGTAACCCGAACCCTATCCCTAACCCTAACCCTAACCCTAACCTGACACCAGACACCCTATCCCTAACCCTAACCTGACAACCAAACCCTAACCCTAACCCTAACCCTAAGCCTAACTCGACACCCTATCCCTAAACCGACACACTTATCCAAATCCTAACGCTAACGCGACACCCTAATCCTAACCCTAACCCTAACAAGACACCAGACACTCTAACGCTAAACTTAACCCGACAGCCAACCCTAACCCTAACCCTCACCCTAAGTCTTACACGACACCCTAACGCTAACCCTAACCATATCCCTAACCTTAACCCTAACCCGACACCAGACACTCTATCCCTAACCCTAACCTGACACCCAAACCCTAACCCTAACCCTAACCCTAACACGACACCAGACACCCTAACATTAACCCTAACCCGACACAGAAACCCGAAACCCTAACCCTCACCCTCAGCCTTACACGACACACTAACGCTAATCTGACATGCTAACCTGACACTCTAAACCGACAACATAACCGACACCTAAACCCTAACCCTAACCCTTACCTGACACCCTAACCCTAACCCAACACGCTAACCGGACATCCTAAACCTAACCCAAGCCTTAACCCTCACGATAACCATAACCATAACAATAACCCTAACGCTAACCAGACACCCTAACCCTAACACTGACCCCAAACCGACACCCTAATGTGACACCCTAAACCTAACCCGACACCCTAAGCCTAACCCTAACATGACACCCAAACACTAAACCTTACGCTAAACCTATCCCTAACCCTAACTTGACACTCTAACCCTAAACCTAACCCTAAACCAAAACCTATCGCTATCACTAACCCTAACCCTAACTCGACACCATAACCTTAAACAGACACCCTAAACCTAACTCTACCCCTAATGCAACACCCTAACCCTAAACCTAACCCTCAAACTAAGCCTTACACGAAACCCTAAGCCTAACCCGACACGCTAACCTGACACCCGAACCCAACAACCTAACCCAACACCCTAACCCTAGTCCTAACCCTAAACCTAACATGAAACCCTAACCCTAACCCTATCTCGACACCCTAACCTTAACCCAACACTCTCACCCTAACCCTAACCTGACACACTAACCCTAACTCTAACCCAACACTATACACACTAACCCTAACCCTAACAAGACACCCAAACCCTAACCCTAACCCTAACACGACACCCTAACACGACACCCTAACTTTAAACCTAACCCGACACCCGAAGCCTAACCCTAACCCTAACATGACACCCTAACCCTAACTCAAGCCCTAAACTGACACCAGAACCCGACACCCTAACACGAACCCTGACCCTTACCAGACACTGTAACATGACACCCTAACTCTAAACCTATCCGTAACCCTAACCCTATCCATAACCCTAACCCTAACACTAATCCCTAGCCCTAACCCTAACCCGATCCCTATTCGTAACCCTAACCCTATCCCTAACCCTAACAGTAACCCTAACCCTAACCCGAACCCTATCCCTATTTGTAACCCTAACCCTAAACTTAACCCTAACTCTAACACTAACACTAACACTAACCGGACACCCTAACACTAACCCTGACACTAATCCGACATCCTAATCTGACACCCTAACCCTAACCCGACACCCTAAGCCTAACCCTAACCCAACACCCTAACTGTAACCCGACACCATAACACGACATGCTAATTCAACACCCTAACCCGACTCCCTAACCCTAAACCTAACACGACACCCTAACCCTAACCCTAACGTGACACCCTAAACCTAACCCTAACCCTAACATGACACCCTAACGCTAACCCAAGCCCTAACCCGACACCTTAACCCGACAGCCTAAACCTAACCCTGACCCTTACCTGACACCCTGACCTGACCCTAACCCAACCGTAACCCAAACCCTAGATGTAACCGTAACTTGACACCCTAACACTCATGCGACACCCTACCCCTAACCCGACACCATAACCTGACACCCTAAACCTAAACCTAACCCGACACCAGTCAACCTAACCCTAATCCTTACTTGACATCCAAATCCTAACCCAGCCCTCACCCTAAGCCTTACCTGTCACCCTAACCTTAACACGACACGCTATCCCGACACCCTAATCCGAATCCATAAGGCTGACACAAGCCCTATCCCACCACCCTAACCCTAACCCTAACTGTAACGCTAACCCTAGCACTAAAACCAACCCTAACCTTATCCCTAACCCTAACTCTAAACCTAACCCTAACCTAACCGTATCTCTTACCCTAACCCTATCCCGAACCCTAACCCTAACCCTAACTCTAACCCTATCCCTAACCCTAACCCTAACTCGACACCCTAACCCTATACCGACACCCTAACCCTAACGCGAGACCTAACATTAACAATAACATGGCACCAGACACCCTAACCCTAACCCGAACCCTAACCCTAACTCTACCCGTAACCCTAACACTAACCTTAACCCTATCTGTATCCGTAACACTAATCCTAACCATAACCCTAAACCTAACACGACACCCCAACCCTAATGCGACAGCCTAACCCTGAAACTAACCCTAACCCGAAACCCTAACCCTAACCCTGAGCCTTACATGACAAACTAAACTGAAACACTATCCCTAAACTTAACCCTAACCCTAACCCTAACCCAAACACCAGACACCCTAACCAGACACCCAAACCCTAACCCTAACCCTAAACCTAATCATAAACCTAATCATAACCCTAACCCTAGCCCTAACCGTCACTTGACACCCTAACACTCACGAGACACTCTAACTGTAACCCGACACCCTAAACCTAACCCTAACCCTAATCCAACACCCTAACCCTAACCCGAAAACCTAACCAACACCCGACACCCTAACCCTAACCCGACACACTAACCCTAATCCTAACCCGACACCAGACACCCTAACCCTAACCCTAACATGACACCCAAACACTAAACCTTACACTAAACCTATCCCTAACCCTAACTTGACACTCTAACCGTAAACCAAAACCTATCACTATCACTAACCCTAACCCTAACTCGACACCATAACCCTAAACAGACACCCTAAACCTAACTCTACCCCTAATGCAACAACCTAAACCTAAACCTAACCCTCAAACTAAGCCTTACACGAAACCCTAAGCCTAACCCGACACGCTAACCCGACACCCGAACCCAACAACCTAACCCAACACCCTAACCCTAGTCCTAACCCTAAACCTAACACGAAACCCTAACCCTAACCCTATCTCGACACCCTAACCTTAACCCTACACTCTCACCCTAACCCTAACCTGACACACTAACCCTAACTCTAACCCGACACCATACACACTAACCCTAACCCTAACAAGACACCCAAACCCTAACCCTAACCCTAACACGACACCCTAACACGACACCCTAACTTTCAACCTAACCCGACACCCGAAGCCTAACCCTAACCCTAACACGACACCGTATCCCTAACTCAAGCCCTAACCTGACACCAAAACCCGACACCCTAACCCCAAACCTGACCCTTAACAGACACTGTAACATGACACCCTATCTCTAAACCTATCCGTAACCCTAACCCTATCCATAACCCTAACCCTAACCCTAATCCCTAACCCTAACCCTAACCCTAACCCGATCCCTATTCGTAAACCTAACCCTATCCCTAACCCTAACAGTAATCCTAACCCTAACCCTAACCCTATCCCTATTTGGAACCCTAACTCTAACACTAACCCTAACACTAACCGGACACCCTAACTAACCCTGACCCTAATCTGACACCCTAACCCTAACCCGACACCCTAAGCCTAACCGTAACCCGACACCCTAATCTGACACCCTAACACCAATCCGAGACACTAACCTGACACCCTAACCCTAATCCAAGCCCTAACCCGCCACCCTAACCCTAACCCGAACCCTAACCCTAACCCTAATATAACACTAACTGAACACTCTAACCCTAACCCTAAGCCCTACACGACACGAGACAGTATAACCATAACATGACACCCAAACCCTAACCCTATCCCTATTTGTAACCCTAACCCTAAACTTAACCCTAACCCTAATCCTAACCGTAACACTAACCGGACACCCTAACCCTAACCCTGACCCGAATCCGACACCCTAATCTGACACCCTAACGCTAACCCGACACCCTAAGCCTAACGGTAACCCGACACCCTAACACAAATCTGACACCCTAACCCGTCACCTTAATGAAAATCCAAGCCCTAACCCGCCACCCTAACCCTAACCCGAAACCTAACCCTAACCTTACAATAATCGGACACCCTAATCCTAACCCTAACCCCAACACGACACGAGACACCCGAGCCCTCACACGACACCCAAACCCTAACCTTATACCTAACCTTATCCCTAACCCTAAACCTAACCCTATCCCTAACCCTAACCCTAACCCTCTCCCTATACCTAACACTAACCATAACACTACACCATAACCCTAACCCTAACCCGACACCAGACACCCCAATCCTAACCCTAACCCGACACCCAAACTCTAACCCAAACCCTAACACTTACCCTAACCGTAACCCGACACCAGACACCCTAACCCTAACCCGACACCCAAACCCTAACCTTAACCCTAACCCTATCCCTATCCCTAACCCTAAACCTAACTTGACACCCTAACCCTATACCCACACCCTAACCCTAACACGACACCTAACACTAACCCTAACATGACACCAGACACCCTAACCCGACACACAAATCCTAACCTTAACCCTCTCCCTAAGCCTTACACGACACCCTAACCTGACAACCTAACCCGACACCCTAACCCTAACCCAAGCCCAAACACGCTACCCTAACCCTAACTCAAAACCTATCCCTAACCCTAACCCGAAACCAGACACCCTAACCCTAACCCGACACCAAACCTGACAAATTGACTCGACACACTATCCCTAACTCAAGCCCTAAACTGACACCCTAACCCTAACACGAACCCTAACCCTAACCCTAACCGTAACCCTATCTCTATCCGTAACACTAACCCTAACCCTTACCCTAACCCTAACGTGACACACTAACCCTAACCCTCTCCAGACACCAGACACCGTAACCCTAACCCTAACCCTATCCCAATTTGTAACACTAACCCTAAACTTAACCATAACCCTAACACTAAACTTAACACTAACCGGACACCCTACCCCTAACCCTGGCCCTAATCCGACACCCTAATCTGACACCCTAACCCTAACCCCAAAACGACATGAGACACCCTAACCCTAAAACGACACCTAAATCCGAACCCTATACCTAACCTTAACCCTAACCCTAAACGTAACCCTATCCCTAACCCTAACCCTAACACTAACCCTATCCCTATCCCTAATCCTAACCCTAACCCTAACCCTAACCATAACATGACACACTAACCCTAACCCTATCCCGACACCAGACACCGTAACCCTAACCCTAACCCTATCCCTATCCCTATTTGTAACCCGAACCCTATCCCTAACCCTAACCCTAACCCTAACCTGACACCAGACACCCTATCCCTAACCCTAACCTGACAACCAAACCCTAACCCTAACCCTAACCCTAAGCCTAACTCGACACCCTATCCCTAAACCGACACACTTATCCAAATCCTAACGCTAACGCGACACCCTAATCCTAACCCTAACCCTAACAAGACACCAGACACTCTAACGCTAAACTTAACCCGACAGCCAACCCTAACCCTAACCCTCACCCTAAGTCTTACACGACACCCTAACGCTAACCCTAACCATATCCCTAACCTTAACCCTAACCCGACACCAGACACTCTATCCCTAACCCTAACCTGACACCCAAACCCTAACCCTAACCCTAACCCTAACACGACACCAGACACCCTAACATTAACCCTAACCCGACACAGAAACCCGAAACCCTAACCCTCACCCTCAGCCTTACACGACACACTAACGCTAATCTGACATGCTAACCTGACACCCTAAACCGACAACATAACCGACACCTAAACCCTAACCCTAACCCTTACCTGACACCCTAACCCTAACCCAACACGCTAACCGGACATCCTAAACCTAACCCAAGCCTTAACCCTCACGATAACCATAACCATAACAATAACCCTAACGCTAACCAGACACCCTAACCCTAACACTGACCCCAAACCGACACCCTAATGTGACACCCTAAACCTAACCCGACACCCTAAGCCTAACCCTAACATGACACCCAAACACTAAACCTTACGCTAAACCTATCCCTAACCCTAACTTGACACTCTAACCCTAAACCTAACCCTAAACCAAAACCTATCGCTATCACTAACCCTAACCCTAACTCGACACCATAACCTTAAACAGACACCCTAAACCTAACTCTACCCCTAATGCAACACCCTAACCCTAAACCTAACCCTCAAACTAAGCCTTACACGAAACCCTAAGCCTAACCCGACACGCTAACCTGACACCCGAACCCAACAACCTAACCCAACACCCTAACCCTAGTCCTAACCCTAAACCTAACATGAAACCCTAACCCTAACCCTATCTCGACACCCTAACCTTAACCCAACACTCTCACCCTAACCCTAACCTGACACACTAACCCTAACTCTAACCCAACACTATACACACTAACCCTAACCCTAACAAGACACCCAAACCCTAACCCTAACCCTAACACGACACCCTAACACGACACCCTAACTTTAAACCTAACCCGACACCCGAAGCCTAACCCTAACCCTAACATGACACCCTAACCCTAACTCAAGCCCTAAACTGACACCAGAACCCGACACCCTAACACGAACCCTGACCCTTACCAGACACTGTAACATGACACCCTAACTCTAAACCTATCCGTAACCCTAACCCTATCCATAACCCTAACCCTAACACTAATCCCTAGCCCTAACCCTAACCCGATCCCTATTCGTAACCCTAACCCTATCCCTAACCCTAACAGTAACCCTAACCCTAACCCGAACCCTATCCCTATTTGTAACCCTAACCCTAAACTTAACCCTAACTCTAACACTAACACTAACACTAACCGGACACCCTAACACTAACCCTGACACTAATCCGACATCCTAATCTGACACCCTAACCCTAACCCGACACCCTAAGCCTAACCCTAACCCAACACCCTAACTGTAACCCGACACCATAACACGACATGCTAATTCAACACCCTAACCCGACTCCCTAACCCTAAACCTAACACGACACCCTAACCCTAACCCTAACGTGACACCCTAAACCTAACCCTAACCCTAACATGACACCCTAACGCTAACCCAAGCCCTAACCCGACACCTTAACCCGACAGCCTAAACCTAACCCTGACCCTTACCTGACACCCTGACCTGACCCTAACCCAACCGTAACCCAAACCCTAGATGTAACCGTAACTTGACACCCTAACACTCATGCGACACCCTACCCCTAACCCGACACCATAACCTGACACCCTAAACCTAAACCTAACCCGACACCAGTCAACCTAACCCTAATCCTTACTTGACATCCAAATCCTAACCCAGCCCTCACCCTAAGCCTTACCTGTCACCCTAACCTTAACACGACACGCTATCCCGACACCCTAATCCGAATCCATAAGGCTGACACAAGCCCTATCCCACCACCCTAACCCTAACCCTAACTGTAACGCTAACCCTAGCACTAAAACCAACCCTAACCTTATCCCTAACCCTAACTCTAAACCTAACCCTAACCTAACCGTATCTCTTACCCTAACCCTATCCCGAACCCTAACCCTAACCCTAACTCTAACCCTATCCCTAACCCTAACCCTAACTCGACACCCTAACCCTATACCGACACCCTAACCCTAACGCGAGACCTAACATTAACAATAACATGGCACCAGACACCCTAACCCTAACCCGAACCCTAACCCTAACTCTACCCGTAACCCTAACACTAACCTTAACCCTATCTGTATCCGTAACACTAATCCTAACCATAACCCTAAACCTAACACGACACCCCAACCCTAATGCGACAGCCTAACCCTGAAACTAACCCTAACCCGAAACCCTAACCCTAACCCTGAGCCTTACATGACAAACTAAACTGAAACACTATCCCTAAACTTAACCCTAACCCTAACCCTAACCCAAACACCAGACACCCTAACCAGACACCCAAACCCTAACCCTAACCCTAAACCTAATCATAAACCTAATCATAACCCTAACCCTAGCCCTAACCGTCACTTGACACCCTAACACTCACGAGACACTCTAACTGTAACCCGACACCCTAAACCTAACCCTAACCCTAATCCAACACCCTAACCCTAACCCGAAAACCTAACCAACACCCGACACCCTAACCCTAACCCGACACACTAACCCTAATCCTAACCCGACACCAGACACCCTAACCCTAACCCTAACATGACACCCAAACACTAAACCTTACACTAAACCTATCCCTAACCCTAACTTGACACTCTAACCGTAAACCAAAACCTATCACTATCACTAACCCTAACCCTAACTCGACACCATAACCCTAAACAGACACCCTAAACCTAACTCTACCCCTAATGCAACAACCTAAACCTAAACCTAACCCTCAAACTAAGCCTTACACGAAACCCTAAGCCTAACCCGACACGCTAACCCGACACCCGAACCCAACAACCTAACCCAACACCCTAACCCTAGTCCTAACCCTAAACCTAACACGAAACCCTAACCCTAACCCTATCTCGACACCCTAACCTTAACCCTACACTCTCACCCTAACCCTAACCTGACACACTAACCCTAACTCTAACCCGACACCATACACACTAACCCTAACCCTAACAAGACACCCAAACCCTAACCCTAACCCTAACACGACACCCTAACACGACACCCTAACTTTCAACCTAACCCGACACCCGAAGCCTAACCCTAACCCTAACACGACACCGTATCCCTAACTCAAGCCCTAACCTGACACCAAAACCCGACACCCTAACCCCAAACCTGACCCTTAACAGACACTGTAACATGACACCCTATCTCTAAACCTATCCGTAACCCTAACCCTATCCATAACCCTAACCCTAACCCTAATCCCTAACCCTAACCCTAACCCTAACCCGATCCCTATTCGTAAACCTAACCCTATCCCTAACCCTAACAGTAATCCTAACCCTAACCCTAACCCTATCCCTATTTGGAACCCTAACTCTAACACTAACCCTAACACTAACCGGACACCCTAACTAACCCTGACCCTAATCTGACACCCTAACCCTAACCCGACACCCTAAGCCTAACCGTAACCCGACACCCTAATCTGACACCCTAACACCAATCCGAGACACTAACCTGACACCCTAACCCTAATCCAAGCCCTAACCCGCCACCCTAACCCTAACCCGAACCCTAACCCTAACCCTAATATAACACTAACTGAACACTCTAACCCTAACCCTAAGCCCTACACGACACGAGACAGTATAACCATAACATGACACCCAAACCCTAACCCTATCCCTATTTGTAACCCTAACCCTAAACTTAACCCTAACCCTAATCCTAACCGTAACACTAACCGGACACCCTAACCCTAACCCTGACCCGAATCCGACACCCTAATCTGACACCCTAACGCTAACCCGACACCCTAAGCCTAACGGTAACCCGACACCCTAACACAAATCTGACACCCTAACCCGTCACCTTAATGAAAATCCAAGCCCTAACCCGCCACCCTAACCCTAACCCGAAACCTAACCCTAACCTTACAATAATCGGACACCCTAATCCTAACCCTAACCCCAACACGACACGAGACACCCGAGCCCTCACACGACACCCAAACCCTAACCTTATACCTAACCTTATCCCTAACCCTAAACCTAACCCTATCCCTAACCCTAACCCTAACCCTCTCCCTATACCTAACACTAACCATAACACTACACCATAACCCTAACCCTAACCCGACACCAGACACCCCAATCCTAACCCTAACCCGACACCCAAACTCTAACCCAAACCCTAACACTTACCCTAACCGTAACCCGACACCAGACACCCTAACCCTAACCCGACACCCAAACCCTAACCTTAACCCTAACCCTATCCCTATCCCTAACCCTAAACCTAACTTGACACCCTAACCCTATACCCACACCCTAACCCTAACACGACACCTAACACTAACCCTAACATGACACCAGACACCCTAACCCGACACACAAATCCTAACCTTAACCCTCTCCCTAAGCCTTACACGACACCCTAACCTGACAACCTAACCCGACACCCTAACCCTAACCCAAGCCCAAACACGCTACCCTAACCCTAACTCAAAACCTATCCCTAACCCTAACCCGAAACCAGACACCCTAACCCTAACCCGACACCAAACCTGACAAATTGACTCGACACACTATCCCTAACTCAAGCCCTAAACTGACACCCTAACCCTAACACGAACCCTAACCCTAACCCTAACCGTAACCCTATCTCTATCCGTAACACTAACCCTAACCCTTACCCTAACCCTAACGTGACACACTAACCCTAACCCTCTCCAGACACCAGACACCGTAACCCTAACCCTAACCCTATCCCAATTTGTAACACTAACCCTAAACTTAACCATAACCCTAACACTAAACTTAACACTAACCGGACACCCTACCCCTAACCCTGGCCCTAATCCGACACCCTAATCTGACACCCTAACCCTAACCCCAACACGACATGAGACACCCTAACCCTAAAACGACACCTAAATCCGAACCCTATACCTAACCTTAACCCTAACCCTAAACGTAACCCTATCCCTAACCCTAACCCTAACACTAACCCTATCCCTATCCCTAACCCTAACCCTAACCCTAACCATAACATGACACACTAACCCTAACCCTATCCCGACACCAGACACCGTAACCCTAACCCTAACCCTATCCCTATCCCTATTTGTAACCCGAACCCTATCCCTAACCCTAACCCTAACCCTAACCTGACACCAGACACCCTATCCCTAACCCTAACCTGACAACCAAACCCTAACCCTAACCCTAACCCTAAGCCTAACTCGACACCCTATCCCTAAACCGACACACTTATCCAAATCCTAACGCTAACGCGACACCCTAATCCTAACCCTAACCCTAACAAGACACCAGACACTCTAACGCTAAACTTAACCCGACAGCCAACCCTAACCCTAACCCTCACCCTAAGTCTTACACGACACCCTAACGCTAACCCTAACCATATCCCTAACCTTAACCCTAACCCGACACCAGACACTCTATCCCTAACCCTAACCTGACACCCAAACCCTAACCCTAACCCTAACCCTAACACGACACCAGACACCCTAACATTAACCCTAACCCGACACAGAAACCCGAAACCCTAACCCTCACCCTCAGCCTTACACGACACACTAACGCTAATCTGACATGCTAACCTGACACCCTAAACCGACAACATAACCGACACCTAAACCCTAACCCTAACCCTTACCTGACACCCTAACCCTAACCCAACACGCTAACCGGACATCCTAAACCTAACCCAAGCCTTAACCCTCACGATAACCATAACCATAACAATAACCCTAACGCTAACCAGACACCCTAACCCTAACACTGACCCCAAACCGACACCCTAATGTGACACCCTAAACCTAACCCGACACCCTAAGCCTAACCCTAACATGACACCCAAACACTAAACCTTACGCTAAACCTATCCCTAACCCTAACTTGACACTCTAACCCTAAACCTAACCCTAAACCAAAACCTATCGCTATCACTAACCCTAACCCTAACTCGACACCATAACCTTAAACAGACACCCTAAACCTAACTCTACCCCTAATGCAACACCCTAACCCTAAACCTAACCCTCAAACTAAGCCTTACACGAAACCCTAAGCCTAACCCGACACGCTAACCTGACACCCGAACCCAACAACCTAACCCAACACCCTAACCCTAGTCCTAACCCTAAACCTAACATGAAACCCTAACCCTAACCCTATCTCGACACCCTAACCTTAACCCAACACTCTCACCCTAACCCTAACCTGACACACTAACCCTAACTCTAACCCAACACTATACACACTAACCCTAACCCTAACAAGACACCCAAACCCTAACCCTAACCCTAACACGACACCCTAACACGACACCCTAACTTTAAACCTAACCCGACACCCGAAGCCTAACCCTAACCCTAACATGACACCCTAACCCTAACTCAAGCCCTAAACTGACACCAGAACCCGACACCCTAACACGAACCCTGACCCTTACCAGACACTGTAACATGACACCCTAACTCTAAACCTATCCGTAACCCTAACCCTATCCATAACCCTAACCCTAACACTAATCCCTAGCCCTAACCCTAACCCGATCCCTATTCGTAACCCTAACCCTATCCCTAACCCTAACAGTAACCCTAACCCTAACCCGAACCCTATCCCTATTTGTAACCCTAACCCTAAACTTAACCCTAACTCTAACACTAACACTAACACTAACCGGACACCCTAACACTAACCCTGACACTAATCCGACATCCTAATCTGACACCCTAACCCTAACCCGACACCCTAAGCCTAACCCTAACCCAACACCCTAACTGTAACCCGACACCATAACACGACATGCTAATTCAACACCCTAACCCGACTCCCTAACCCTAAACCTAACACGACACCCTAACCCTAACCCTAACGTGACACCCTAAACCTAACCCTAACCCTAACATGACACCCTAACGCTAACCCAAGCCCTAACCCGACACCTTAACCCGACAGCCTAAACCTAACCCTGACCCTTACCTGACACCCTGACCTGACCCTAACCCAACCGTAACCCAAACCCTAGATGTAACCGTAACTTGACACCCTAACACTCATGCGACACCCTACCCCTAACCCGACACCATAACCTGACACCCTAAACCTAAACCTAACCCGACACCAGTCAACCTAACCCTAATCCTTACTTGACATCCAAATCCTAACCCAGCCCTCACCCTAAGCCTTACCTGTCACCCTAACCTTAACACGACACGCTATCCCGACACCCTAATCCGAATCCATAAGGCTGACACAAGCCCTATCCCACCACCCTAACCCTAACCCTAACTGTAACGCTAACCCTAGCACTAAAACCAACCCTAACCTTATCCCTAACCCTAACTCTAAACCTAACCCTAACCTAACCGTATCTCTTACCCTAACCCTATCCCGAACCCTAACCCTAACCCTAACTCTAACCCTATCCCTAACCCTAACCCTAACTCGACACCCTAACCCTATACCGACACCCTAACCCTAACGCGAGACCTAACATTAACAATAACATGGCACCAGACACCCTAACCCTAACCCGAACCCTAACCCTAACTCTACCCGTAACCCTAACACTAACCTTAACCCTATCTGTATCCGTAACACTAATCCTAACCATAACCCTAAACCTAACACGACACCCCAACCCTAATGCGACAGCCTAACCCTGAAACTAACCCTAACCCGAAACCCTAACCCTAACCCTGAGCCTTACATGACAAACTAAACTGAAACACTATCCCTAAACTTAACCCTAACCCTAACCCTAACCCAAACACCAGACACCCTAACCAGACACCCAAACCCTAACCCTAACCCTAAACCTAATCATAAACCTAATCATAACCCTAACCCTAGCCCTAACCGTCACTTGACACCCTAACACTCACGAGACACTCTAACTGTAACCCGACACCCTAAACCTAACCCTAACCCTAATCCAACACCCTAACCCTAACCCGAAAACCTAACCAACACCCGACACCCTAACCCTAACCCGACACACTAACCCTAATCCTAACCCGACACCAGACACCCTAACCCTAACCCTAACATGACACCCAAACACTAAACCTTACACTAAACCTATCCCTAACCCTAACTTGACACTCTAACCGTAAACCAAAACCTATCACTATCACTAACCCTAACCCTAACTCGACACCATAACCCTAAACAGACACCCTAAACCTAACTCTACCCCTAATGCAACAACCTAAACCTAAACCTAACCCTCAAACTAAGCCTTACACGAAACCCTAAGCCTAACCCGACACGCTAACCCGACACCCGAACCCAACAACCTAACCCAACACCCTAACCCTAGTCCTAACCCTAAACCTAACACGAAACCCTAACCCTAACCCTATCTCGACACCCTAACCTTAACCCTACACTCTCACCCTAACCCTAACCTGACACACTAACCCTAACTCTAACCCGACACCATACACACTAACCCTAACCCTAACAAGACACCCAAACCCTAACCCTAACCCTAACACGACACCCTAACACGACACCCTAACTTTCAACCTAACCCGACACCCGAAGCCTAACCCTAACCCTAACACGACACCGTATCCCTAACTCAAGCCCTAACCTGACACCAAAACCCGACACCCTAACCCCAAACCTGACCCTTAACAGACACTGTAACATGACACCCTATCTCTAAACCTATCCGTAACCCTAACCCTATCCATAACCCTAACCCTAACCCTAATCCCTAACCCTAACCCTAACCCTAACCCGATCCCTATTCGTAAACCTAACCCTATCCCTAACCCTAACAGTAATCCTAACCCTAACCCTAACCCTATCCCTATTTGGAACCCTAACTCTAACACTAACCCTAACACTAACCGGACACCCTAACTAACCCTGACCCTAATCTGACACCCTAACCCTAACCCGACACCCTAAGCCTAACCGTAACCCGACACCCTAATCTGACACCCTAACACCAATCCGAGACACTAACCTGACACCCTAACCCTAATCCAAGCCCTAACCCGCCACCCTAACCCTAACCCGAACCCTAACCCTAACCCTAATATAACACTAACTGAACACTCTAACCCTAACCCTAAGCCCTACACGACACGAGACAGTATAACCATAACATGACACCCAAACCCTAACCCTATCCCTATTTGTAACCCTAACCCTAAACTTAACCCTAACCCTAATCCTAACCGTAACACTAACCGGACACCCTAACCCTAACCCTGACCCGAATCCGACACCCTAATCTGACACCCTAACGCTAACCCGACACCCTAAGCCTAACGGTAACCCGACACCCTAACACAAATCTGACACCCTAACCCGTCACCTTAATGAAAATCCAAGCCCTAACCCGCCACCCTAACCCTAACCCGAAACCTAACCCTAACCTTACAATAATCGGACACCCTAATCCTAACCCTAACCCCAACACGACACGAGACACCCGAGCCCTCACACGACACCCAAACCCTAACCTTATACCTAACCTTATCCCTAACCCTAAACCTAACCCTATCCCTAACCCTAACCCTAACCCTCTCCCTATACCTAACACTAACCATAACACTACACCATAACCCTAACCCTAACCCGACACCAGACACCCCAATCCTAACCCTAACCCGACACCCAAACTCTAACCCAAACCCTAACACTTACCCTAACCGTAACCCGACACCAGACACCCTAACCCTAACCCGACACCCAAACCCTAACCTTAACCCTAACCCTATCCCTATCCCTAACCCTAAACCTAACTTGACACCCTAACCCTATACCCACACCCTAACCCTAACACGACACCTAACACTAACCCTAACATGACACCAGACACCCTAACCCGACACACAAATCCTAACCTTAACCCTCTCCCTAAGCCTTACACGACACCCTAACCTGACAACCTAACCCGACACCCTAACCCTAACCCAAGCCCAAACACGCTACCCTAACCCTAACTCAAAACCTATCCCTAACCCTAACCCGAAACCAGACACCCTAACCCTAACCCGACACCAAACCTGACAAATTGACTCGACACACTATCCCTAACTCAAGCCCTAAACTGACACCCTAACCCTAACACGAACCCTAACCCTAACCCTAACCGTAACCCTATCTCTATCCGTAACACTAACCCTAACCCTTACCCTAACCCTAACGTGACACACTAACCCTAACCCTCTCCAGACACCAGACACCGTAACCCTAACCCTAACCCTATCCCAATTTGTAACACTAACCCTAAACTTAACCATAACCCTAACACTAAACTTAACACTAACCGGACACCCTACCCCTAACCCTGGCCCTAATCCGACACCCTAATCTGACACCCTAACCCTAACCCCAACACGACATGAGACACCCTAACCCTAAAACGACACCTAAATCCGAACCCTATACCTAACCTTAACCCTAACCCTAAACGTAACCCTATCCCTAACCCTAACCCTAACACTAACCCTAACACTAACCCTATCCCTATCCCTAACCCTAACCCTAACCCTAACCATAACATGACACACTAACCCTAACCCTATCCCGACACCAGACACCGTAACCCTAACCCTAACCCTATCCCTATCCCTATTTGTAACCCGAACCCTATCCCTAACCCTAACCCTAACCCTAACCTGACACCAGACACCCTATCCCTAACCCTAACCTGACAACCAAACCCTAACCCTAACCCTAACCCTAAGCCTAACTCGACACCCTATCCCTAAACCGACACACTTATCCAAATCCTAACGCTAACGCGACACCCTAATCCTAACCCTAACCCTAACAAGACACCAGACACTCTAACGCTAAACTTAACCCGACAGCCAACCCTAACCCTAACCCTCACCCTAAGTCTTACACGACACCCTAACGCTAACCCTAACCATATCCCTAACCTTAACCCTAACCCGACACCAGACACTCTATCCCTAACCCTAACCTGACACCCAAACCCTAACCCTAACCCTAACCCTAACACGACACCAGACACCCTAACATTAACCCTAACCCGACACAGAAACCCGAAACCCTAACCCTCACCCTCAGCCTTACACGACACACTAACGCTAATCTGACATGCTAACCTGACACCCTAAACCGACAACATAACCGACACCTAAACCCTAACCCTAACCCTTACCTGACACCCTAACCCTTACCTGACACCCTAACCCTAACCCAACACGCTAACCGGACATCCTAAACCTAACCCAAGCCTTAACCCTCACGATAACCATAACCATAACAATAACCCTAACGCTAACCAGACACCCTAACCCTAACACTGACCCCAAACCGACACCCTAATGTGACACCCTAAACCTAACCCGACACCCTAAGCCTAACCCTAACATGACACCCAAACACTAAACCTTACGCTAAACCTATCCCTAACCCTAACTTGACACTCTAACCCTAAACCTAACCCTAAACCAAAACCTATCGCTATCACTAACCCTAACCCTAACTCGACACCATAACCTTAAACAGACACCCTAAACCTAACTCTACCCCTAATGCAACACCCTAACCCTAAACCTAACCCTCAAACTAAGCCTTACACGAAACCCTAAGCCTAACCCGACACGCTAACCTGACACCCGAACCCAACAACCTAACCCAACACCCTAACCCTAGTCCTAACCCTAAACCTAACATGAAACCCTAACCCTAACCCTATCTCGACACCCTAACCTTAACCCAACACTCTCACCCTAACCCTAACCTGACACACTAACCCTAACTCTAACCCAACACTATACACACTAACCCTAACCCTAACAAGACACCCAAACCCTAACCCTAACCCTAACACGACACCCTAACACGACACCCTAACTTTAAACCTAACCCGACACCCGAAGCCTAACCCTAACCCTAACATGACACCCTAACCCTAACTCAAGCCCTAAACTGACACCAGAACCCGACACCCTAACACGAACCCTGACCCTTACCAGACACTGTAACATGACACCCTAACTCTAAACCTATCCGTAACCCTAACCCTATCCATAACCCTAACCCTAACACTAATCCCTAGCCCTAACCCTAACCCGATCCCTATTCGTAACCCTAACCCTATCCCTAACCCTAACAGTAACCCTAACCCTAACCCGAACCCTATCCCTATTTGTAACCCTAACCCTAAACTTAACCCTAACTCTAACACTAACACTAACACTAACCGGACACCCTAACACTAACCCTGACACTAATCCGACATCCTAATCTGACACCCTAACCCTAACCCGACACCCTAAGCCTAACCCTAACCCAACACCCTAACTGTAACCCGACACCATAACACGACATGCTAATTCAACACCCTAACCCGACTCCCTAACCCTAAACCTAACACGACACCCTAACCCTAACCCTAACGTGACACCCTAAACCTAACCCTAACCCTAACATGACACCCTAACGCTAACCCAAGCCCTAACCCGACACCTTAACCCGACAGCCTAAACCTAACCCTGACCCTTACCTGACACCCTGACCTGACCCTAACCCAACCGTAACCCAAACCCTAGATGTAACCGTAACTTGACACCCTAACACTCATGCGACACCCTACCCCTAACCCGACACCATAACCTGACACCCTAAACCTAAACCTAACCCGACACCAGTCAACCTAACCCTAATCCTTACTTGACATCCAAATCCTAACCCAGCCCTCACCCTAAGCCTTACCTGTCACCCTAACCTTAACACGACACGCTATCCCGACACCCTAATCCGAATCCATAAGGCTGACACAAGCCCTATCCCACCACCCTAACCCTAACCCTAACTGTAACGCTAACCCTAGCACTAAAACCAACCCTAACCTTATCCCTAACCCTAACTCTAAACCTAACCCTAACCTAACCGTATCTCTTACCCTAACCCTATCCCGAACCCTAACCCTAACCCTAACTCTAACCCTATCCCTAACCCTAACCCTAACTCGACACCCTAACCCTATACCGACACCCTAACCCTAACGCGAGACCTAACATTAACAATAACATGGCACCAGACACCCTAACCCTAACCCGAACCCTAACCCTAACTCTACCCGTAACCCTAACACTAACCTTAACCCTATCTGTATCCGTAACACTAATCCTAACCATAACCCTAAACCTAACACGACACCCCAACCCTAATGCGACAGCCTAACCCTGAAACTAACCCTAACCCGAAACCCTAACCCTAACCCTGAGCCTTACATGACAAACTAAACTGAAACACTATCCCTAAACTTAACCCTAACCCTAACCCTAACCCAAACACCAGACACCCTAACCAGACACCCAAACCCTAACCCTAACCCTAAACCTAATCATAAACCTAATCATAACCCTAACCCTAGCCCTAACCGTCACTTGACACCCTAACACTCACGAGACACTCTAACTGTAACCCGACACCCTAAACCTAACCCTAACCCTAATCCAACACCCTAACCCTAACCCGAAAACCTAACCAACACCCGACACCCTAACCCTAACCCGACACACTAACCCTAATCCTAACCCGACACCAGACACCCTAACCCTAACCCTAACATGACACCCAAACACTAAACCTTACACTAAACCTATCCCTAACCCTAACTTGACACTCTAACCGTAAACCAAAACCTATCACTATCACTAACCCTAACCCTAACTCGACACCATAACCCTAAACAGACACCCTAAACCTAACTCTACCCCTAATGCAACAACCTAACCCTAAACCTAACCCTCAAACTAAGCCTTACACGAAACCCTAAGCCTAACCCGACACGCTAACCCGACACCCGAACCCAACAACCTAACCCAACATCCTAACCCTAGTCCTAACCCTAAACCTAACACGAAACCCTAACCCTAACCCTATCTCGACACCCTAACCTTAACCCTACACTCTCACCCTAACCCTAACCTGACACACTAACCCTAACTCTAACCCGACACCATACACACTAACCCTAACCCTAACAAGACACCCAAACCCTAACCATAACCCTAACACGACACCCTAACACGACACCCTAACTTTCAACCTAACCCGACACCCGAAGCCTAACCCTAACCCTAACACGACACCGTATCCCTAACTCAAGCCCTAACCTGACACCAAAACCCGACACCCTAACCCCAAACCTGACCCTTAACAGACACTGTAACATGACACCCTATCTCTAAACCTATCCGTAACCCTAACCCTATCCATAACCCTAACCCTAACCCTAATCCCTAACCCTAACCCTAACCCTAACCCGATCCCTATTCGTAAACCTAACCCTATCCCTAACCCTAACAGTAATCCTAACCCTAACCCTAACCCTATCCCTATTTGGAACCCTAACTCTAACACTAACCCTAACACTAACCGGACACCCTAACTAACCCTGACCCTAATCTGACACCCTAACCCTAACCCGACACCCTAAGCCTAACCGTAACCCGACACCCTAATCTGACACCCTAACACCAATCCGAGACACTAACCTGACACCCTAACCCTAATCCAAGCCCTAACCCGCCACCCTAACCCTAACCCGAACCCTAACCCTAACCCTAATATAACACTAACTGAACACTCTAACCCTAACCCTAAGCCCTACACGACACGAGACAGTATAACCATAACATGACACCCAAACCCTAACCCTATCCCTATTTGTAACCCTAACCCTAAACTTAACCCTAACCCTAATCCTAACCGTAACACTAACCGGACACCCTAACCCTAACCCTGACCCGAATCCGACACCCTAATCTGACACCCTAACGCTAACCCGACACCCTAAGCCTAACGGTAACCCGACACCCTAACACAAATCTGACACCCTAACCCGTCACCTTAATGAAAATCCAAGCCCTAACCCGCCACCCTAACCCTAACCCGAAACCTAACCCTAACCTTACAATAATCGGACACCCTAATCCTAACCCTAACCCCAACACGACACGAGACACCCGAGCCCTCACACGACACCCAAACCCTAACCTTATACCTAACCTTATCCCTAACCCTAAACCTAACCCTATCCCTAACCCTAACCCTAACCCTCTCCCTATACCTAACACTAACCATAACACTACACCATAACCCTAACCCTAACCCGACACCAGACACCCCAATCCTAACCCTAACCCGACACCCAAACTCTAACCCAAACCCTAACACTTACCCTAACCGTAACCCGACACCAGACACCCTAACCCTAACCCGACACCCAAACCCTAACCTTAACCCTAACCCTATCCCTATCCCTAACCCTAAACCTAACTTGACACCCTAACCCTATACCCACACCCTAACCCTAACACGACACCTAACACTAACCCTAACATGACACCAGGCACCCTAACCCGACACACAAATCCTAACCTTAACCCTCTCCCTAAGCCTTACACGACACCCTAACCTGACAACCTAACCCGACACCCTAACCCTAACCCAAGCCCAAACACGCTACCCTAACCCTAACTCAAAACCTATCCCTAACCCTAACCCGAAACCAGACACCCTAACCCTAACCCGACACCCAAACCTGACAAATTGACTCGACACACTATCCCTAACCCAAGCCCTAAACCGACACCCTAACCCTAACACGAACCCTAACCCTAACCCTAACCGTAACCCTATCTCTATCCGTAACACTAACCCTAACCCTTACCCTAACCCTAACGTGACACACTAACCCTAACCCTCTCCAGACACCAGACACCGTAACCCTAACCCTAACCCTATCCCAATTTGTAACACTAACCCTAAACTTAACCATAACCCTAACACTAAACTTAACACTAACCGGACACCCTACCCCTAACCCTGGCCCTAATCCGACACCCTAATCTGACACCCTAACCCTAACCCCAACACGACATGAGACACCCTAACCCTAAAACGACACCTAAATCCGAACCCTATACCTAACCTTAACCCTAACCCTAAACGTAACCCTATCCCTAACCCTAACCCTAACACTAACCCTAACACTAACCCTATCCCTATCCCTAACCCTAACCCTAACCCTAACCCTAACATGACACACTAACCCTAACCCTATCCCGACACCAGACACCGTAACCCTAACCCTAACCCTATCCCTATCCCTATTTGTAACCCGAACCCTATCCCTAACCCTAACCCTAACCCTAACCTGACACCAGACACCCTATCCCTAACCCTAACCTGACAACCAAACCCTAACCCTAACCCTAAGCCTAAGCCTAACTCGACACCCTATCCCTAAACCGACACACTTATCCAAATCCTAACGCTAACGCGACACCCTAATCCTAACCCTAACCCTAACAAGACACCAGACACTCTAACGCTAAACTTAACCCGACAGCCAACCCTAACCCTAACCCTCACCCTAAGTCTTACACGACACCCTAACGCTAACCCTAACCATATCCCTAACCCTAACCCTAACCCTAACACGACACCAGACACCCTAACATTAACCCTAACCCGACACAGAAACCCGAAACCCTAACCCTCACCCTCAGCCTTACACGACACACTAACGCTAATCTGACATGCTAACCTGACACCCTAAACCGACAACATAACCGACACCTAAACCCTAACCCTAACCCTTACCTGACACCCTAACCCTAACCCAACACGCTAACCGGACATCCTAAACCTAACCCAAGCCTTAACCCTCACCATAACCATAACCATAACAATAACCCTAACGCTAACCAGACACCCTAACCCTAACACTGACCCCAACCCCACACCCTAATGTGACACCCTAAACCTAACCCGACACCCTAAGCCTAACCCTAACATGACACCCAAACACTAAACCTTACGCTAAACCTATCCCTAACCCTAACTTGACACTCTAACCCTAAACCTAACCCTAAACCAAAACCTATCGCTATCACTAACCCTAACCCTAACTCGACACCATAACCTTAAACAGACACCCTAAACCTAACTCTACCCCTAATGCAACACCCTAACCCTAAACCTAACCCTCAAACTAAGCCTTACACGAAACCCTAAGCCTAACCTGAGACGCTAACCTGACACCCGAACCCAACAACCTAACCCAACACCCTAACACTAGTCCTAACCCTAAACCTAACACGAAACCCTAACCCTAACCCTATCTCGACACCCTAACCTTAACCCAACACTCTCACCCTAACCCTAACCTGACACACTAACCCTAACTCTAACCCAACACTATACACACTAACCCTAACCCTAACAAGACACCCAAACCCTAACCCTAACCCTAACACGACACCCTAACACGACACCCTAACTTTAAACCTAACCCGACACCCGAAGCCTAACCCTAACCCTAACATGACACCCTAACCCTAACTCAAGCCCTAAACTGACACCAGAACCCGACACCCTAACACGAACCCTGACCCTTACCAGACACTGTAACATGACACCCTAACTCTAAACCTATCCGTAACCCTAACCCTATCCATAACCCTAACCCTAACACTAATCCCTAACCCTAACCCTAACCCGATCCCTATTCGTAACCCTAACCCTATCCCTAACCCTAACAGTAACCCTAACCCTAACCCGAACCCTATCCCTATTTGTAACCCTAACCCTAAACTTAACCCTAACTCTAACACTAACACTAACACTAACCGGACACCCTAACACTAACCCTGACACTAATCCGACATCCTAATCTGACACCCTATCCCTAACCCGACACCCTAAGCCTAACCCTAACCCAACACCCTAACTGTAACCCGACACCATAACACGACATGCTAATTCAACACCCTAACCCGACTCCCTAACCCTAAACCTAACACGACACCCTAACCCTAACCCTAATGTGACACCCTAAACCTAACCCTAACCCTAACATGACACCCTAACGCTAACCCAAGCCCTAACCCGACACCTTAACCCGACAGCCTAAACCTAACCCTGACCCTTACCTGACACCCTGACCTGACCCTAACCCAACCGTAACCCAAACCCTAGACGTAACCGAAACTTGACACCCTAACACTCATGCGACACCCTACCCCTAACCCAACACCATAACCTGACTCCCTAAACCTAAACCTAACCCGACACCAGTCAACCTAACCCTAATCCTTACTTGACACCCAAATCCTAACCCAGCCCTCACCCTAAGCCTTACCTGTCACCCTAACCTTAACACGACACGCTATCCCGACACCCTAATCCGAATCCATAAGGCTGACACAAGCCCTATCCCACCACCCTAACCCTAACCCTAACTGTAACGCTAACCCTAGCACTAAAACCAACCCTAACCTTATCCCTAACCCTAACTCTAAACCTAACCCTAACCTAACCGTATCTCTTACCCTAACCCTATCCCGAACCCTAACCCTAACCCTAACTCTAACCCTATCCCTAACCCTAACCCTAACTCGACACCCTAACCCTATACCGACACCCTAACCCTAACGCGAGACCTAACATTAACAATAACATGGCACCAGACACCCTAACCCTAACCCGAACCCTAACCCTAACTCTACCCGTAACCCTAACACTAACCTTAACCCTATCTGTATCCGTAACACTAATCCTAACCATAACCCTAAACCTAACACGACACCCCAACCCTAATGCGACAGCCTAACCCTGAAACTAACCCTAACCCGAAACCCTAACCCTAACCCTGAGCCTTACATGACAAACTAAACTGAAACACTATCCCTAAACTTAACCCTAACCCTAACCCTAACCCAAACACCAGACACCCTAACCAGACACCCAAACCCTAACCCTAACCCTAAACCTAATCATAAACCTAATCATAACCCTAACCCTAGCCCTAACCGTCACTTGACACCCTAACACTCACGAGACACTCTAACCCTAACCCGACACCCTAAACCTAACCCTAACCCTAATCCAACACCCTAACCCTAACCCGAAAACCTAACCAACACCCGACACCCTAACCCTAACCCGACACACTAACCCTAATCCTAACCCGACACCAGACACCCTAACCCTAACCCTAACATGACACCCAAACACTAAACCTTACACTAAACCTATCCCTAACCCTAACTTGACACTCTAACCGTAAACCAAAACCTATCGCTATCACTAACCCTAACCCTAACTCGACACCATAACCCTAAACAGACACCCTAAACCTAACTCTACCCCTAATGCAACAACCTAACCCTAAACCTAACCCTCAAACTAAGCCTTACACGAAACCCTAAGCCTAACCCGACACGCTAACCCGACACCCGAACCCAACAACCTAACCCAACACCCTAACCCTAGTCCTAACCCTAAACCTAACACGAAACCCTAACCCTAACCCTATCTCGACACCCTAACCTTAACCCTACACTCTCACCCTAACCCTAACCTGACACACTAACCCTAACTCTAACCCGACACCATACACACTAACCCTAACCCTAACGAGACACCCAAACCCTAACCCTAACCCTAACCCTAACCCTAACACGACACCCTAACTTTCAACCTAACCCGACACCCGAAGCCTAACCCTAACCCTAACACGACACCGTATCCCTAACTCAAGCCCTAACCTGACACCAAAACCCGACACCCTAACCCCAAACCTGACCCTTAACAGACACTGTAACATGACACCCTATCTCTAAACCTATCCGTAACCCTAACCCTATCCATAACCCTAACCCTAACCCTAATCCCTAACCCTAACCCTAACCCTAACCCGATCCCTATTCGTAAACCTAACCCTATCCCTAACCCTAACAGTAATCCTAACCCTAACCCTAACCCTATCCCTATTTGGAACCCTAACTCTAACACTAACCCTAACACTAACCGGACACCCTAACTAACCCTGACCCTAATCTGACACCCTAACCCTAACCCGACACCCTAAGCCTAACCGTAACCCGACACCCTAATCTGACACCCTAACACCAATCCGAGACACTAACCTGACACCCTAACCCTAATCCAAGCCCTAACCCGCCACCCTAACCCTAACCCGAACCCTAACCCTAACCCTAATATAACACTAACTGAACACTCTAACCCTAACCCTAAGCCCTACACGACACGAGACAGTATAACCATAACATGACACCCAAACCCTAACCCTATCCCTATTTGTAACCCTAACCCTAAACTTAACCCTAACCCTAATCCTAACCGTAACACTAACCGGACACCCTAACCCTAACCCTGACCCGAATCCGACACCCTAATCTGACACCCTAACGCTAACCCGACACCCTAAGCCTAACGGTAACCCGACACCCTAACACAAATCTGACACCCTAACCCGTCACCTTAATGAAAATCCAAGCCCTAACCCGCCACCCTAACCCTAACCCGAAACCTAACCCTAACCTTACAATAATCAGACACCCTAATCCTAACCCTAACCCCAACACGACACGAGACACCCGAGCCCTCACACGACACCCAAACCCTAACCTTATACCTAACCTTATCCCTAACCCTAAACCTAACCCTATCCCTAACCCTAACCCTAACCCTCTCCCTATACCTAACACTAACCATAACACTACACCATAACCCTAACCCTAACCCGACACCAGACACCCCAATCCTAACCCTAACCCGACACCCAAACTCTAACCCAAACCCTAACACTTACCCTAACCGTAACCCGACACCAGACACCCTAACCCTAACCCGACACCCAAACCCTAACCTTAACCCTAACCCTATCCCTATCCCTAACCCTAAACCTAACTTGACACCCTAACCCTATACCCACACCCTAACCCTAACACGACACCTAACACTAACCCTAACATGACACCAGGCACCCTAACCCGACACACAAATCCTAACCTTAACCCTCTCCCTAAGCCTTACACGACACCCTAACCTGACAACCTAACCCGACACCCTAACCCTAACCCAAGCCCAAACACGCTACCCTAACCCTAACTCAAAACCTATCCCTAACCCTAACCCGAAACCAGACACCCTAACCCTAACCCGACACCCAAACCTGACAAATTGACTCGACACACTATCCCTAACCCAAGCCCTAAACCGACACCCTAACCCTAACACGAACCCTAACCCTAACCCTAACCGTAACCCTATCTCTATCCGTAACACTAACCCTAACCCTTACCCTAACCCTAACGTGACACACTAACCCTAACCCTCTCCAGACACCAGACACCGTAACCCTAACCCTAACCCTATCCCAATTTGTAACACTAACCCTAAACTTAACCATAACCCTAACACTAAACTTAACACTAACCGGACACCCTACCCCTAACCCTGGCCCTAATCCGACACCCTAATCTGACACCCTAACCCTAACCCCAACACGACATGAGACACCCTAACCCTAAAACGACACCTAAATCCGAACCCTATACCTAACCTTAACCCTAACCCTAAACGTAACCCTATCCCTAACCCTAACCCTAACACTAACCCTAACACTAACCCTATCCCTATCCCTAACCCTAACCCTAACCCTAACCATAACATGACACACTAACCCTAACCCTATCCCGACACCAGACACCGTAACCCTAACCCTAACCCTATCCCTATCCCTATTTGTAACCCGAACCCTATCCCTAACCCTAACCCTAACCCTAACCTGACACCAGACACCCTATCCCTAACCCTAACCTGACAACCAAACCCTAACCCTAAGCCTAACTCGACACCCTATCCCTAAACCGACACACTTATCCAAATCCTAACGCTAACGCGACACCCTAATCCTAACCCTAACCCTAACAAGACACCAGACACTCTAACGCTAAACTTAACCCGACAGCCAACCCTAACCCTAACCCTCACCCTAAGTCTTACACGACACCCTAACGCTAACCCTAACCATATCCCTAACCTTAACCCTAACCCGACACCAGACACTCTATCCCTAACCCTAACCTGACACCCAAACCCTAACCCTAACCCTAACCCTAACACGACACCAGACACCCTAACATTAACCCTAACCCGACACAGAAACCCGAAACCCTAACCCTCACCCTCAGCCTTACACGACACACTAACGCTAATCTGACATGCTAACCTGACACCCTAAACCGACAACGTAACCGACAACTAAACCCTAACCCTAACCCTTACCTGACACCCTAACCCTAACCCTAACCCAACACGCTAACCGGACATCCTAAACCTAACCCAAGCCTTAACCCTCACCATAACCATAACCATAACAATAACCCTAACACTAACCAGACACCCTAACCCTAACACTGACCCCAACCCGACACCCTAATGTGACACCCTAACCCTAACCTGACACCCTAAGCCTAACCCTAACCTGAAACCCAAACACTAAACCTTACGCTAAACCTATCCCTAACCCTAACTTGACACTCTAACCCTAAACCTAACCCTAAACCAAAACCTATCGCTATCACTAACCCTAACCCTAACTCAACACCATAACCTTAAACAGACACCCTAAACCTAACTCTACCCCTAATGCAACACCCTAACCCTAAACCTAACCCTCAAACTAAGCCTTACACGAAACCCTAAGCCTAACCCGACACGCTAACCTGACACCCGAACCCAACAACCTAACCCAACATCCTAACCCTAGTCCTAACCCTAAACCTAACACGAAACCCTAACCCTAACCCTATCTCGACACCCTAACCTTAACCCTACACTCTCACCCTAACCCTAACCTGACACACTAACCCTAACTCTAACCCGACACCATACACACTAACCCTAACCCTAACAAGACACCCAAACCCTAACCATAACCCTAACACGACACCCTAACACGACACCCTAACTTTCAACCTAACCCGACACCCGAAGCCTAACCCTAACCCTAACACGACACCGTATCCCTAACTCAAGCCCTAACCTGACACCAAAACCCGACACCCTAACCCCAAACCTGACCCTTAACAGACACTGTAACATGACACCCTATCTCTAAACCTATCCGTAACCCTAACCCTATCCATAACCCTAACCCTAACCCTAATCCCTAACCCTAACCCTAACCCTAACCCGATCCCTATTCGTAAACCTAACCCTATCCCTAACCCTAACAGTAATCCTAACCCTAACCCTAACCCTATCCCTATTTGGAACCCTAACTCTAACACTAACCCTAACACTAACCGGACACCCTAACTAACCCTGACCCTAATCTGACACCCTAACCCTAACCCGACACCCTAAGCCTAACCGTAACCCGACACCCTAATCTGACACCCTAACACCAATCCGAGACACTAACCTGACACCCTAACCCTAATCCAAGCCCTAACCCGCCACCCTAACCCTAACCCGAACCCTAACCCTAACCCTAATATAACACTAACTGAACACTCTAACCCTAACCCTAAGCCCTACACGACACGAGACAGTATAACCATAACATGACACCCAAACCCTAACCCTATCCCTATTTGTAACCCTAACCCTAAACTTAACCCTAACCCTAATCCTAACTGTAACACTAACCGGACACCCTAACCCTAACCCTGACCCGAATCCGACACCCTAATCTGACACCCTAACGCTAACCCGACACCCTAAGCCTAACGGTAACCCGACACCCTAACACAAATCTGACACCCTAACCCGTCACCTTAATGAAAATCCAAGCCCTAACCCGCCACCCTAACCCTAACCCGAAACCTAACCCTAACCTTACAATAATCGGACACCCTAATCCTAACCCTAACCCCAACACGACACGAGACACCCGAGCCCTCACACGACACCCAAACCCTAACCTTATACCTAACCTTATCCCTAACCCTAAACCTAACCCTATCCCTAACCCTAACCCTAACCCTCTCCCTATACCTAACACTAACCATAACACTACACCATAACCCTAACCCTAACCCGACACCAGACACCCCAATCCTAACCCTAACCCGACACCCAAACTCTAACCCAAACCCTAACACTTACCCTAACCGTAACCCGACACCAGACACCCTAACCCTAACCCGACACCCAAACCCTAACCTTAACCCTAACCCTATCCCTATCCCTAACCCTAAACCTAACTTGACACCCTAACCCTATACCCACACCCTAACCCTAACACGACACCTAACACTAACCCTAACATGACACCAGACACCCTAACCCGACACACAAATCCTAACCTTAACCCTCTCCCTAAGCCTTACACGACACCCTAACCTGACAACCTAACCCGACACCCTAACCCTAACCCAAGCCCAAACACGCTACCCTAACCCTAACTCAAAACCTATCCCTAACCCTAACCCGAAACCAGACACCCTAACCCTAACCCGACACCCAAACCTGACAAATTGACTCGACACACTATCCCTAACCCAAGCCCTAAACCGACACCCTAACCCTAACACGAACCCTAACCCTAACCCTAACCGTAACCCTATCTCTATCCGTAACACTAACCCTAACCCTTACCCTAACCCTAACGTGACACACTAACCCTAACCCTCTCCAGACACCAGACACCGTAACCCTAACCCTAACCCTATCCCAATTTGTAACACTAACCCTAAACTTAACCATAACCCTAACACTAAACTTAACACTAACCGGACACCCTACCCCTAACCCTGGCCCTAATCCGACACCCTAATCTGACACCCTAACCCTAACCCCAACACGACATGAGACACCCTAACCCTAAAACGACACCTAAATCCGAACCCTATACCTAACCTTAACCCTAACCCTAAACGTAACCCTATCCCTAACCCTAACCCTAACACTAACCCTAACACTAACCCTATCCCTATCCCTAACCCTAACCCTAACCCTAACCCTAACATGACACACTAACCCTAACCCTATCCCGACACCAGACACCGTAACCCTAACCCTAACCCTATCCCTATCCCTATTTGTAACCCGAACCCTATCCCTAACCCTAACCCTAACCCTAACCTGACACCAGACACCCTATCCCTAACCCTAACCTGACAACCAAACCCTAAGCCTAAGCCTAACTCGACACCCTATCCCTAAACCGACACACTTATCCAAATCCTAACGCTAACGCGACACCCTAATCCTAACCCTAACCCTAACAAGACACCAGACACTCTAACGCTAAACTTAACCCGACAGCCAACCCTAACCCTAACCCTCACCCTAAGTCTTACACGACACCCTAACGCTAACCCTAACCATATCCCTAACCTTAACCCTAACCCGACACCAGACACTCTATCCCTAACCCTAACCTGACACCCAAACCCTAACCCTAACCCTAACCCTAACACGACACCAGACACCCTAACATTAACCCTAACCCGACACAGAAACCCGAAACCCTAACCCTCACCCTCAGCCTTACACGACACACTAACGCTAATCTGACATGCTAACCTGACACCCTAAACCGACAACGTAACCGACAACTAAACCCTAACCCTAACCCTTACCTGACACCCTAACCCTAACCCTAACCCAACACGCTAACCGGACATCCTAAACCTAACCCAAGCCTTAACCCTCACCATAACCATAACCATAACAATAACCCTAACACTAACCAGACACCCTAACCCTAACACTGACCCCAACCCGACACCCTAATGTGACACCCTAACCCTAACCCGACACCCTAAGCCTAACCCTAACATGACACCCAAACACTAAACCTTACGCTAAACCTATCCCTAACCCTAACTTGACACTCTAACCCTAAACCTAACCCTAAACCAAAACCTATCGCTATCACTAACCCTAACCCTAACTCAACACCATAACCTTAAACAGACACCCTAAACCTAACTCTACCCCTAATGCAACACCCTAACCCTAAACCTAACCCTCAAACTAAGCCTTACATGAAACCCTAAGCCTAACCCGACACGCTAACCTGACACCCGAACCCAACAACCTAACCCAACACCCTAACCCTAGTCCTAACCCTAAACCTAACACGAAACCCTAACCCTAACCCTATCTCGACACCCTAACCTTAACCCAACACTCTCACCCTAACCCTAACCTGACACACTAACCCTAACTCTAACCCAACACTATACACACTAACCCTAACCCTAACAAGACACCCAAACCCTAACCCTAACCCTAACACGACACCCTAACACGACACCCTAACTTTAAACCAAACCCGAAACCCGAACCCTAACCCTAACCCTAACATGACACCCTAACCCTAACTCAAGCCCTAAACTGACACCAGAACCCGACACCCTAACACGAACCCTGACCCTTACCAGACACTGTAACATGACACCCTAACTCTAAACCTATCCGTAACCCTAACCCTATCCATAACCCTAACCCTAACACTAATCCCTAACCCTAACCCTAACCCGATCCCTATTCGTAACCCTAACCCTATCCCTAACCCTAACAGTAACCCTAACCCTAACCCGAACCCTATCCCTATTTGTACCCCTAACCCTAAACTTAACCCTAACTCTAACACTAACACTAACACTAACCGGACACCCTAACACTAACCCTGACACTAATCCGACATCCTAATCTGACACCCTAACCCTAACCCGACACCCTAAGCCTAACCCTAACCCAACACCCTAACTGTAACCCGACACCATAACACGACATGCTAATTCAACACCCTAACCCGACTCCCTAACCCTAAACCTAACACGACACCCTAACCCTAACCCTAACGTGACACCCTAAACCTAACCCTAACCCTAACATGACACCCTAACGCTAACCCAAGCCCTAACCCGACACCTTAACCCGACAGCCTAAACCTAACCCTGACCCTTACCTGACACCCTGACCTGACCCTAACCCAACCGTAACCCAAACCCTAGATGTAACCGTAACTTGACACCCTAACACTCATGCGACACCCTACCCCTAACCCGACACCATAACCTGACACCCTAAACCTAAACCTAACCCGACACCAGTCAACCTAACCCTAATCCTTACTCGACACCCAAATCCTAACCCAGCCCTCACCCTAAGCCTTACCTGTCACCCTAACCTTAACACGACACGCTATCCCGACACCCTAATCCGAATCCATAAGGCTGACACAAGCCCTATCCCACCACCCTAACCCTAACCCTAACTGTAACGCTAACCCTAGCACTAAAACCAACCCTAACCTTATCCCTAACCCTAACTCTAAACCTAACCCTAACCTAACCGTATCTCTTACCCTAACCCTATCCCGAACCCTAACCCTAACCCTAACTCTAACCCTATCCCTAACCCTAACCCTAACTCGACACCCTAACCCTATACCGACACCCTAACCCTAATGCGAGACCTAACATTAACAATAACATGGCACCAGACACCCTAACCCTAACCCGAACCCTAACCCTAACTCTACCCGTAACCCTAACACTAACCTTAACCCTATCTGTATCCGTAACACTAATCCTAACCATAACCCTAAACCTAACACGACACCCCAACCCTAATGCGACAGCCTAACCCTGAAACTAACCCTAACCCGAAACCCTAACCCTAACCCTGAGCCTTACATGACAAACTAAACTGAAACACTACCCCTAAACTTAACTCTAACCCTAACCCTAACCCAAACACCAGACACCCTAACCAGACACCCAAACCCTAACCCTAACCCTAAACCTAACCATAAACCTAATCATAAACCTAACCCTAGCCCTAACCGTCACTTGACACCCTAACACTCACGAGACACTCTAACCCTAACCCGACACCCTAAACCTAACCCTAACCCTAATCCAACACCCTAACCCTAACCCGAAAACCTAACCAACACCCGACACCCTAACCCTAACCCGACACACTAACCCTAATCCTAACCCGACACCAGACACCCTAACCCTAACCCTAACATGACACCCAAACACTAAACCTTACACTAAACCTATCCCTAACCCTAACTTGACACTCTAACCGTAAACCAAAACCTATCGCTATCACTAACCCTAACCCTAACTCGACACCATAACCCTAAACAGACACCCTAAACCTAACTCTACCCCTAATGCAACAACCTAACCCTAAACCTAACCCTCAAACTAAGCCTTACACGAAACCCTAAGCCTAACCCGACACGCTAACCCGACACCCGAACCCAACAACCTAACCCAACACCCTAACCCTAGTCCTAACCCTAAACCTAACACGAAACCCTAACCCTAACCCTATCTCGACACCCTAACCTTAACCCTACACTCTCACCCTAACCCTAACCTGACACACTAACCCTAACTCTAACCCGACACCATACACACTAACCCTAACCCTAACAAGACACCCAAACCCTAACCATAACCCTAACACGACACCCTAACACGACACCCTAACTTTCAACCTAACCCGACACCCGAAGCCTAACCCTAACCCTAACACGACACCGTATCCCTAACTCAAGCCCTAACCTGACACCAAAACCCGACACCCTAACCCCAAACCTGACCCTTAACAGACACTGTAACATGACACCCTATCTCTAAACCTATCCGTAACCCTAACCCTATCCATAACCCTAACCCTAACCCTAATCCCTAACCCTAACCCTAACCCTAACCCGATCCCTATTCGTAAACCTAACCCTATCCCTAACCCTAACAGTAATCCTAACCCTAACCCTAACCCTATCCCTATTTGGAACCCTAACTCTAACACTAACCCTAACACTAACCGGACACCCTAACTAACCCTGACCCTAATCTGACACCCTAACCCTAACCCGACACCCTAAGCCTAACCGTAACCCGACACCCTAATCTGACACCCTAACACCAATCCGAGACACTAACCTGACACCCTAACCCTAATCCAAGCCCTAACCCGCCACCCTAACCCTAACCCGAACCCTAACCCTAACCCTAATATAACACTAACTGAACACTCTAACCCTAACCCTAACCCCTACACGACACGAGACAGTATAACCATAACATGACACCCAAACCCTAACCCTATCCCTATTTGTAACCCTAACCCTAAACTTAACCCTAACCCTAATCCTAACCGTAACACTAACCGGACACCCTAACCCTAACCCTGACCCGAATCCGACACCCTAATCTGACACCCTAACGCTAACCCGACACCCTAAGCCTAACGGTAACCCGACACCCTAACACAAATCTGACACCCTAACCCGTCACCTTAATGAAAATCCAAGCCCTAACCCACCACCCTAACCCTAACCCGAAACCTAACCCTAACCTTACAATAATCAGACACCCTAATCCTAACCCTAACCCCAACACGACACGAGACACCCGAGCCCTCACACGACACCCAAACCCTAACCTTATACCTAACCTTATCCCTAACCCTAAACCTAACCCTATCCCTAACCCTAACCCTAACCCTCTCCCTATACCTAACACTAACCATAACACTACACCATAACCCTAACCCTAACCCGACACCAGACACCCCAATCCTAACCCTAACCCGACACCCAAACTCTAACCCAAACCCTAACACTTACCCTAACCGTAACCCGACACCAGACACCCTAACCCTAACCCGACACCCAAACCCTAACCTTAACCCTAACCCTATCCCTATCCCTAACCCTAAACCTAACTTGACACCCTAACCCTATACCCACACCCTAACCCTAACACGACACCTAACACTAACCCTAACATGACACCAGGCACCCTAACCCGACACACAAATCCTAACCTTAACCCTCTCCCTAAGCCTTACACGACACCCTAACCTGACAACCTAACCCGACACCCTAACCCTAACCCAAGCCCAAACACGCTACCCTAACCCTAACTCAAAACCTATCCCTAACCCTAACCCGAAACCAGACACCCTAACCCTAACCCGACACCCAAACCTGACGAATTGACTCGACACACTATCCCTAACCCAAGCCCTAAACCGACACCCTAACCCTAACACGAACCCTAACCCTAACCCTAACCGTAACCCTATCTCTATCCGTAACACTAACCCTAACCCTTACCCTAACCCTAACGTGACACACTAACCCTAACCCTCTCCAGACACCAGACACCGTAACCCTAACCCTAACCCTATCCCAATTTGTAACACTAACCCTAAACTTAACCATAACCCTAACACTAAACTTAACACTAACCGGACACCCTACCCCTAACCCTGGCCCTAATCCGACACCCTAATCTGACACCCTAACCCTAACCCAACACGACATGAGACACCCTAACCCTAAAACGACACCTAAATCCGAACCCTATACCTAACCTTAACCCTAACCCTAAACGTAACCCTATCCCTAACCCTAACACTAACACTAACCCTAACACTAACCCTATCCCTATCCCTATCCCTAACCCTAACCCTAACCCTAACATGACACACTAACCCTAACCCTATCCCGACACCAGACACCGTAACCCTAACCCTAACCCTATCCCTATCCCTATTTGTAACCCGAACCCTATCCCTAACCCTAACCCTATCCCGACACCAGACACCGTAACCCTAACCCTAACCCTATCCCTATCCCTATTGTAACCCGAACCCTATCCCTAACCCTAACCCTAACCTGACACCAGACACCCTATCCCTAACCCTAACCTGACAACCAAACCCTAACCCTAACCCTAACCCTAAGCCTAACTCCACACCCTATCCCTAAACCGACACACTTATCCAAATCCTAACGCTAACGCGACACCCTAATCCTAACCCTAACCCTAACAAGACACCAGACACTCTAACGCTAAACTTAACCCGACAGCCAACCCTAACCCTAACCCTCACCCTAAGTCTTACATGACACCCTAACGCTAACCCTAACCATATCCCTAACCTTAACTCTAACCCGACACCAGACACTCTATCCCTAACCCTAACGTGACACCCAAACCCTAACCCTAACCCTAACCCTAACACGACACCAGACACCCTAACATTAACCCTAACCCGACACAGAAACCCGAAACCCTAACCCTCACCCTCAGCCTTACACGACACACTAACGCTAATCTGACATGCAAACCTGACACCCTAAACCAACAACGTAACCGACACCTAAACCCTAACCCTAACCCTTACCTGACACCCTAACCCTAACCCAACACGCTAACTGGACATCCGAAACCTAACCCAAGCCTTAACCCTCACCATAACCATAACCATAACAATAACCCTAACACTAACCAGACACCCTAACCCTAACACTGACCCCAAACCGACACCCTAATGTGACACCCTAACCCTAACCCGACACCCTAAGCCTAACCCTAACATGACACCCAAACACTAAACCTTACGCTAAACCTATCCCTAACCCTAACTTGACACTCTAACCCTAAACCTAACCCTAAACCAAAACCTATCGCTATCACTAACCCTAACCCTAACTCGACAACATAACCTTAAACAGACACCCTAAACCTAACTCTACCCCTAATGCAACACCCTAACCCTAAACCTAACCCTCAAACTAAGCCTTACACGAAACCCTAAGCCTAACCCGACACGCTAACCTGACACCCGAACCCAACAACCTAACCCAACACCCTAACCCTAGTCCTAACCCTAAACCTAACACGAAACCCTAACCCTAACCCTATCTCGACAACCTAACCTTAACCCAACACTCTCACCCTAACCCTAACCTGACACACTAACCCTAACGCTAACCCAACACTATACACACTAACCGTAACCTTAACAAGACACCCAAACCCTAACCCTAACCCTAACACGACACCCTAACACGACACCCTAACTTCAAACCTAACCCGACACCCGAAGCCTAACCCTAACCCTAACATGACACCCTAACCCTAACTCAAGCCCTAAACTGACACCAGAACCCAACACCCTAACACGAACCCTGACCCTTACCAGACACTGTAACATGACACCCTAACTCTAAACCTATCCGTAACCCTAACCCTATCCATAACCCTAACCCTAACACTAATCCCTAACCCTAACCCTAACCCGATCCCTATTCGTAACCCTAACCCTATCCCTAACCCTAACAGTAACCCTAACCCTAACCCGAACCCTATCCCTATTTGTAACCCTAACCCTAAACTTAACCCTAACTCTAACACTAACACTAACACTAACCGGACACCCTAACACTAACCCTGACACTAATCCGACATCCTAATCTGACACCCTAACCCTAACCCGACACCCTAAGCCTAACCCTAACCCAACACCCTAATTGTAACCCGACACCATAACACGACATGGTAATTCAACACCCTAACCCGACTCCCTAACCCTAAACCTAACACGACACCCTAACCCTAACCCTAACGTGACACCCTAAACCTAACCCTAACCCTAACATGACACCCTAACACTAACCCAAACCCTAACCCGACACCTTAACCCGAGAGCCTAAACCTAACCCTGACCCTTACCTGACACCCTGACCTGACCCTAACCCAACCGTAACCCAAACCCTACACGTAACCGTAACTTGACACCCTAACACTCATGCGACACCCTACCCCTAACCTGACACCATAACCTGACACCCTAAACCTAAACCTAACCCGACACCAGTCAACCTAACCCTAATCCTTACTCGACACCCAAATCCTAACCCAGCCCTCACCCTAAGCCTTACCTGTCACCGTAACCTTAACACGACACGCTATCCCGACACCCTAATCCGAATCCATAAGGCTGACACAAGCCCTATCCCACCACCCTAACCCTAACCCTAACTGTAACGCTAACCCTAGCACTAAAACCAACCCTAACCTTATCCCTAACCCTAACTCTAAACCTAACCCTAACCTAACCGTATCTCTTACCCTAACCCTATCCCGAACCCTAACCCTAACCCTAACTCTAACCCTATCCCTAACCCTAACCCTAACTCGACACCCTAACCCTATACCGACACCCTAACCCTAACGCGAGACCTAACATTAACAATAACATGGCACCAGACACCCTAACCCTAACCCGAACCCTAACCCTAACTCTACCCGTAACCCTAACACTAACCTTAATCCTATCTGTATCCGTAACACTAATCCTAACCATAACCCTAAACCTAACACGACACCCCAACCCTAATGCGACAGCCTAACCCTGAAACTAACCCTAACCCGAAACCCTAACCCTAACCCTGAGCCTTACATGACAAACTAAACTGAAACACTATCCCTAAACTTAACCCTAACCCTAACCCTAACCCAAACAACAGACACCCTAACCAGACACCCAAACCCTAACCCTAACCCTAAACCTAATCATAAACCTAATCATAACCCTAACCCTAGCCCTCACCGTCACTTGACACCCTAACACTCACGAGACACTCTAACCCTAACCCGACACCCTAAACCTAACCCTAACCCTAATCCAACACCCTAACCCTAACCCAAAAACCTAACCAACACCCGACACCCTAACCCTAACCCGACACCCTAACCCTAACCCTAACCCTAACCCTAACTCTAACCCAACACCATAAACACTAACCCTAACCCTAACAAGACACCCAACCCCTAACCCTAACCCTAACACGACACCCTAACTTTAAACCTAACCCGACACCCGAAGCCTAAACCTAACCCTAACATGACACCCTAACCCTAACTCAAGCCCTAAACTGACACCAGAACCCGACACCCTAACACGAACCCTGATCTTTACCAGACACTGTAACATGACACCCTAACTATAAACCTATCCGTAACCCTAACCCTATCCATAACCCTAACCCTAACCCTAACCCTAACCCTAACCGTATTCGTAACCCTAACCGTATCCCTAACCCTAACAGTAACCCTAACCCTAACCCGAACCCTATCCCTATTTGTAACCCTAACCCTAAACTTAACCCTAACTCTAACACTAAAGTAACACTAACCGGACACCCTAACACTAACCCTGACACTAATCCGACACCCTAATCTGACACCCTAACCCTAACCCGACACCCTAACCCTAACCGTAACCCGACACCCTAATCTGACACCCTAACACCAATCCGAGACACTAACCTGACACCCTAACCCTACTCCAAGCCCTAACCCGCCACCCTAACCCTAACCCTAACGCGAACCCTAACTCTAATCTAACACTAACTGAACACTCTAACACTAACCCCAACCCCTACACGACACGAGACACTCTAACCCTAACATGAGACCCAAACCCTAACCCTATCCCTATTTGTAACCCTAACCGTAAACTTAACCCTAACCCTGACCCTAAAACTAACACTAACCGGACACCCTAACCCTAAAACTGACCCTAATCCGACACCCTAATCTGACATCCTAACGCTAACCCGACACCCTAACACGACACCCTAAGCCTAACGGTAACCCGACACCCTAACACAAATCTGACACCCTAACCCGTCCCCTTAATGAAAATCCAAGCCCTAAACCGCCACCCTAACCCTAACCCGAACCCTAACCCTAACCTAACAATAATCGGACACCCTAATCCTAACCCTAACCCCAACACGACACGAGACACCCGAGCCCTTACACGACACCCAAACCCTAACCCTATACATAACCTTATCCCTAACCCTAAACCTAACCCTATCCCTAACCCTAACCCTAACCCTCTCCCTATACCTAACACTAACCATAACACTACACCATAAGCCTAACCCTAACCCGACACCAGACACCCCAATCCTAACCCTAACCCGACACCCAAACTCTAACCCAAACCCTAACACTTACCCTAACCGTAACCCGACACCAGACACCCTAACCCTAACCCGACACCCAAACCCTAACCTTAACCCTAACCCTATCCCTATCCCTAACCCTAAACCTAACTTGACACCCTAACCCTATACCCACACCCTAACCCTAACACGACACCTAACCCTAACCCTAACATGACACCAGACACCCTAACCCGACACACAAATCCTAACCTTAACCCTCTCCCTAAGCCTTACACGATACCTTAACCTGACAACCTAACCCCAAACACTAACCCTAACCAAAGCCCAAACACGCTACCCTATCCCTAACTCAAAACCTATCCCTAACCTTAACCCGAAACCAGACACCCTAACCCTAACCCGACACCCAAACCCGACAAACTGACCCGACACCCTATCCCTAAACCAAGACCTAAACCGACACCCTAACACTAACACGAACCCTAACACTAACCCTAACATGACACACTAACCCTAACCCTATCCCGACACCAGACACCATAACCCTAACCCTAACCCCATCCCTATTTGTAACCCTAACCCTATCCCTAACCCTAACCCTAACTCGACACCCTAACCCTATACCGACACCCTAACCCTAACGCGAGACCTAACATTAACAATAACATGGCACCAGACACCCTAACCCTAACCCGAACCCTAACCCTAACTCTACCCATAACCCTAACACTAACCCTAACCCTATCTCTATCCGTAACACTAATCCTAACCATAACCCTAAACCTAACACGACACCCCAACCCTAATGCGACACCCTAACCCTGAAACTAACCCCAACCCTGAGCCTTACATGACAACCTAAACTGAAACACTATCCCTAAACTTAACCCTAACCCTAACCCTAACCCAAACACCAGACACCCTAACCAGACACCCAAACCCTAACCCTAACCATAAACCTAATCATAAACCTAATCGTAACCCTAACCCTAGCCCTAACCGTCACTTGACACCCTAACTCTCACGAGACAATCTAACCCTAACCCGACACCCTAAACCTAACCCTAACCCTAATCCAACACCCTAACCCTAAACCGAAAACCTAACCAACACCCGACACCCTAACCCTAACCCGACACACTAACCCTAACCCTAACCCGACACCAGACACCCTAACCCTAACCTTAACATGACACCCAAACACTAAACCTTACGCTAAACCTATCCCTAACCCTAACTTGACACTCTAACCCTAAACCAAAACCTATCGCTATCACTAACCCTAACCCTAACTCGACACCATAACCCTAAACAGACACCCTAAACCTAACTCTACCCCTAATGCAACACCCTAACCCTAAACCTAACCCTCAAACTAAGCCTTACACGAAACCCTAAGCCTAAACCGACACGCTAACCCGACACCCGAACCCAACAACCTAACCCAACACCCTAACCCTAGTCCTAAACCTAAACCTAACACGAAACCCTAACCCTAACCCTATCTCGACACCCTAACCTTAACCCAACACTCTCACCCTAACCCTAACCTCACACACTAACCCTAACTCTAACCCGACACCATACACACTAACCCTAACCCTAAAAAGACACCCAAACCCTAACGCTAACCCTAACACGACACCCTAACACGACACCCTAACACGACACCCTAACTTTCAACCTAACCCTAACCCTAAGACTAAACCTAACCCTAACACGACACCCTAACCCTAACTCAAGCCCTAACCTGACAACAGAACCCGACACCCTAAGCCGAAACCTGACCCTTACCAGACACTGTAACATGACACCCTATCTCTAAACCTATCCGTAACCCTAACCCTATCCATAACCCTAACCCTACCCTAATCCCTAACCCTAACCCTAACCCTAACCCGATCCCTATTCGTAAACCTAACCCTATCCCTAACCCTAACAGTAATCCTAACCCTAACCCTAACCCTATCCCTATTTGGAACCCTAACTCTAACACTAACCCTAACACTAACCGGACACCCTAACTAACCCTGACCCTAATCTGACACCCTAATCTGACACCCTAACCCTATCCCGACACCCTAAGCCTAACCGTAACCCGACACCCTAATCTGACACCCTAACACCAATCCGAGACACTAACCTGACACCCTAACCCTAATCCAAGCCCTAACCCGCCACCCTATCCCTAACCCTAATCTAACACTAACTGAACACTCTAACCCTAACCCTAACCCCTACACAACACGAGACACTCTAACCCTAACATGACACCCAAACCCTAACCCTATCCCTATTTGTAACCCTAACCCTAAACTTAACCCTAACACTAATCCTAACCGTAACACTAACCGGACACCCTAACCCTAACCCTGACCCGAATACGACACTCTAATCTGACACCCTAACGCTAACCCGACACGCTAACCCGACACCCTAAGCCTAACGGTAGCCCGACACCCTAACACAAATCTGACACCCTAACCCGTCACCTTAATGAAAATCCAAGCCCTAACCCACCACCCTAACCCTAACCCGAACCCTAACACTAACCTTACAATAATCGGACACCCTAAACCTAACCCTAACCCTCACACGACACCCAAACCCTAACACTATACCTAACCTTATCCCTAACCCTAAACCTAACCCTATCCCTAACCCTAACCCTAACCCTCTCTCTATACCTAACACTAACCATAACACTACACCATAACCCTAAACCTAACCCGACACCAGACACACCACTCCTAACCCTAACCCGACACCAAAACCCTAACCCAAACCCTAACACTTACCCTAACCGTAACCCGACACCAGACACGCTAACCCTAACCCGACACCGAAACCCTAACCTTAACCCTAACCCTATCCCTATCCCTAACCCTAAAACTAACTTGACACCCTAAACCTATACCCATACCCTAACCCTAACACGACACCTAACCCTAACACTAACATGACACCAGACACCCTAAACCGACACCCAAATCCTAAACTTAACCCTCTCCCTAAGCCTTACACGACACCCTAACCTGACAACCTAACCCGACACCCTAACCCTAAACCAAGCCGAAACATGCTACCCTAAACCTAACTCAAAACCTATCCCTAACCCTAACCCGAAACCAGACACCCTAACCCTAACCCGACACCCAAACCCTAACCTTAACCCTAACCCTATCCCTATCCCTAACCTTAAACCTAACTTGACACCCTAACCATATACCCACACCCTAACCCTAACACGACACCTAACACTAACCCTAACATGACACCAGACACCCTAACCCGACACCCAAATCCTAACCTTAACCCTCTCCCTAAGCCTTACACGACACCCGAACCTGACAACCTAACCCGAAACCCTAACCCTAACCAAAGCCCAAACACGCTACCCTAACCCTAACTCAAAACCTATCCCTAACCCTAACCCGAAACCAGACACCCTAACCCTAACCCGACACCCAAACCCGACAAACTGACTCGACACCCTACCCCTAACCCTGGCCCTAATCCAACACCCTAATCTGACACCATAACCCTAACCCCAACACGACATGAGACACCCTAACGCTAACACGACACCTAAACCCTAACCCTATACCTAACCTTAACCCTAACGCTAAACCTAACCTTATACCTAACCCTAACCCTAACACTAACCCTATCCCTATCCCTATCCCTGACCCTAACTCTAACCCTAACCCTAACATGACACACTAACCCTAACCCTATCCCGACACCAGAAACCATAACCCTAATCTTAACGCTAACCCTATCCCTATTTTTAACCCTAACCCTAACCCTAACCCTAACCCTAACCCTAACCCTAACCTGACACCAGACACCCTATCCCTAACCCTAAGCTGAAAACCAAACCCTAACCCTAACCCTAACCCTAAGCCTAACTTGACACACTATCCCTAAACCGACACACTTATCCAAATCCTAACGCTAACGCGACACCCTAATCCTAACCCTAACCCTAACAAGACACCAGACACTCTAACGCTAAACCTAACCCGACAGCCAACCCTAACCCTAACCCTCACCCTAAGCCTTACACGACACCCTAACCCTAACCCTAACCATATCCCTAACCTTAACCCTAACCCAACACCAGACACTCTATCCCTAAACCGAACCTGACACCCAAACCCAAACACTAACCCTAACCCTAACACGACACCAGACACCCTAACATTAACCCTAACCCGACACAGAAACCCGAAACCCTAACCCTCACCCTGAGCCTTACACGACACACTAACGCTAATCTGACACGCTAACCTGACACCCTAACCCAACAACATAACCGACACCTAAACCCTAACCCTAACCCTTACCTGACACGCTAACCCTAACCCGACACGCTAACCGGACATCCTAAACCTAACGCAAGCCGTAACTCTCACCATAACCATAACCATAACCATAACCCTAACACTAACCAGACACCCTAACCATAAAACTGACCCCAACCCGACACCTTAATCTGACACCCTAACCCTAACTCGACACCCTAAGCCTAACCCTAACCCAACACCCTAACCGTAACCCGACACCATAACACGACATGCTAATTCAACACGCTAACCCGACACACTAACCTGACTCCCTAAACCTAACACGACACCCTAACCCTAACCCAAGCACTAACCTGACACCCTATCCCTAACCGTATCCAGGCCTCCAGAGCGGAGAGGAGCCCCCAGCCAGATCACTTGCTGCCAAGATGTTCTGCTGTTTGCCCCTGCCCAGAGGCCGGGGCCTCAGGAGAGCTCACAGGCAGTGTGCGTGGGCACCCTGTCGACGTTGGCTCAGGACACCCCCGAGAGGCCTCTGGCCCTTTGCCCGGAGAAACAGAAAGGTAACACGGGGAGCCCCAGGCCGGGCCAGGCCACCTCTCCCATGCCACCCGGAAACACCGGGTCCTTTGCCTGTGTGTGGGGATGCGGGTTTCTCGGGCTGTGTCTCCCTCAAGGAAGCCCAGGCGGATGTGGGGTCAGAAGCCTGTGGACAAGTTGTGTCCACACCCCAGGGGAGAGCAGGCTGGGCGGGATGGGGAGAGTGTGGGCAGCGCCGACCGGCCAGGCTGACCTCACACCCTCAGATGGGTCTCTTTCCTCCCGGGTGGGGATCTGAGCAGACACACGTCTCTGACCCTTCTGGGAAGAGAAGTTCGAGCAGGCAGAAGCAGCGGCTCCACTGGCCAGGCCCAGCTCGGAAAACTCCCAGCATGGCTGGCTGACGGTCACTGTCGTTGCAGAGCTTCCCACGTGATGAGGCCGAGGACGGGGACACCCCATCCAGCTCCCAGAGGGAGGGGTCGGAGCACCACCCCCCCGCCCGTGAGGCCCAGTGCAGGCTCCAGGTCAGCGTGCCCACGGAGGCATCAGCCCCACCGGGGGAGACGCGGAGGTGGGGAAGGCCTGCTGCCGAGACACCGCCCAGGATACAGCCGGCGGCCCAGTCTGAGGCTGCCACGGAGCTCAGCACACCCGGCTCCGACCCAGAGTCCAGAGAACCCCGGCCTCTGAGGCACCAGGAGGACCTGGAGCCCAGCACGCCAGAGCACAGAGGTGAGGACGCTGGGGCTGGTGCACGGGAGTGTGTGGGGAGGGGTGCTGAGCTACACAGGGACGAGTCCTCGAAAGCTGCTGCTGGGCCTGCAGCAAGCGCTGGCCTCACACCCCCCGCCCCCCATCTTGCACACTTCAGTCCCAAAAGACATCTGACGCTGGGTATTCTTTGGGAACCTCTTGGAAGGTTTCTGTCCCGGGGTACGCACATGCCAAGGCTGGCCTGTGGGCAAACTTTGCTTCTCCCCCAGCTCTAGCACTGGCCTCCAACTGGAACCAGGCTCCACTTCCCAGACCTGTCCCTAAAGAGGTGGTGGCTCCAGGTGCAGGACCCAGGGATCCACCGAGGGCAGATGGAGAAGCGAGACTTGCCCTCGCAGAGACACCAGGCCAGCTGGGTACTGGCCAGCACACCGGGCAGATCGGATCTCCGTGCCTGCAGGACCCCCAGCCCCAGGCACTGATGTCCCACCCCCTCAGCGAGAACCTCCACCTCCACGTGCACCTCTACCTGCTCGGGCTTTGGCAAGAGAACCCGAGGCAGAGGAAGAGTCACCGCCTCGGCAGGGAGAGCCTGCCCTGGCTCCCGCGCAACACCCAGACGCCCACGATGACTCACCCAGCCCTGCAGGGAGAAAGAGCCCCCGCTCTGGACAGAGACCCAGAGCCCTTACCGGAAACACCACGTCCAGGGGAGCGGTCGGCTCTGCAGCCTCCATCCCTGTCTGCTCACCGTGGATGCCGGCAACTCGGTCTGCCCCCAGGGGACATGGAGTTCCTTTCCCCTGAACTGCTTTGCATGTGGTTTGTTTCCACCTTTCTGGTGATGTTTTATTTTTTGTATGGTTTCCTGTATTTTTGTTGGTTAAGTTGGGATTAGTAAACTGTTTCATCATTGTTGCAATCTGGGAACACTGTTGTGTAACTCTGGTGATACTGTGTTACCATCACCACTTTGTAGTTTCAGACCCGTTCCATCTTTATGCCCCACCCCCCAACAAAGCCTGGATTCAAGGCAAGCACGCCCTGTTCATCCCTCCCCCCGATCCTGAACACAATTTCATCTTTTCTTTCTGCATTCCTTCCTATATTCTTGGTGTCCCCAATCAGTGACTCTCAGCGAAATGACTGAAGGAGTGTTTTTCGGACTCTCCACCTACTGTAAGACTCCATTGGAGAGTTCTCATTTTTATGTCATTTGAACTAGCCTTTGATAGCTGAAAGGACGGTGTACGTCCTTTCAAGATACCATGTGCCAAACGAAGCCCTTTTGGCAACTGCCATCATTATCTCCAGGCAGGCATTGCTGTTTGAAGGGTGACATCTCAGCCAGAAGGCAGAGGCTGAGCTCCTCTTGTTGCACCAGCTCCCAAAAGAAGCCAAGAAAGGGAGCTGGAACAACAAACCACCCCCATGCCCAGGAAAGCGTTCTTCATGACAGAAGGCTAGAAAATGACCCAACATCCTTGTGGCCCAGAACCACTCTAGAAAATCACTGTTCCATAAAAAAGAGAAACACATGGGAAGTTCCAAGGAGAGGCAATGCCCATGGCCAGTGTACTTGAGAGACGGCCTGACCGCTCCGGGGAAGACACGCACCGACGGAACCCCTTGGGAAACAGCAGTGATAGTCCTCACCGTCGTAAGGGTTTCCTCTGGGGACAACCTGCCCTGGGCACCACACGAGGGAGCAGACCGGCTTCTCTTCCTCTGCCCCCACACCATTCACTCATGAAGGCAGCTCAGGTGTTCTCATGCCCTGCCTGCCTGCCTGCCTGGCTCATCCGTGAGCTGTGACCACCTCCAGGCTAGGACTCCACCTTTTCCTCTCTGTGTACCGTGAATCTGCACACAGTGGGCTTTCAGAACCTTAGGAGACTTGAGCCATTCCCGCTCGAGCCAGAACCCTCCCCAGGAAGGAAAACAGCTGTGGAGTCATTTTGGCCCCAGCACTGGTTCCGAAAGCCTGGCGGCTCCTACAGCCTCTACGGTGTGAAGAGGGAGGTCCCTTTTGACAGAGCTTTCCGGCTCTCAGATCTAAGCTGTTGTTTCACTGTCAGCTGTGTCTCTTCCGTTGCAGCCAGGTGGGCCACGCTGCTCCAAAGGAGCTCACAAGCTGAGTTTCAAGGGAGGACAGGGATGGCTACAACGTGCTGCAAACTGAGTGAGGGTCCCCACAATCCTCAGCAAAGGTCTGTGGTGTGCAAGTGGGGAGTAGAGGGCCCCCAAGTTCCAAAGGAAGGGAGGTAGTCGGGAGCTAAAGCCCTTGGCTGCTGTGGTAGCAGCTGCAGATGGCAGCCCGTCCACAGTGCACTTCAAATGAGGTCATATGAGCGGGACTCTGGAAATGGCTCCGAAATCGAGAGAAAGGGGTCAGGGTATGTGGGAATCCGGCGGGGGTGGGGGGTGGATGAAGGAAGGTGTCCCTCCTCTCTCCAGTGCAATTTGGTTTGGTGAGTCTCAAAGCTACCAGATGGCACTTCCCAAGTCAGGCCCCCGCAGGAATCAGGGTGGGCTGCCTGCCTCGGGCCCTGCCACAGGGACAAGCCACACCAGTGGCCTCCCTGAGCTCCAATGGCCGGATCTGGGGGGTTCTGTCTGGGTGCACACCTCCTTGCTGTGGCCAAGTTCCCCCCTTCTCTGAGCACCAGCTTCATCCTCTCGAATGAGGACATCAATTGCTACCTTGGCACGTTACTCTCTTCATCCTGTGAAGACTCATTAGGCTTATCCTACAATTACTAGCTGGCCCGAAGAGATATCTCCTGAATCCAGCTTAAGCTGGAGTCTCCCAGGCTCATCTGGCATGTCTTCCCTGAAGTCTGCCAAAACCCACACCCTTGCATTTCCAGGGACTCCCCTTAGCCAGCTGGGCAGAAAACCCAGCATGCTTCAAACAAGCTGACAGACAAGCGGGAGAGGACTCACGGGCAGACGGCTTCCCTCAGGTCTCGGGTGGAGCTCTGGGACCACAGCAGCAACGGGCCATCCCAGCCCCTGGGCTCAGCAGCGCCCTCATTCTCAGGCCGGCGGCTCTGCCCTGAGGGGAGCAGGAACGTCACCAACTGCCGCAGGCGGACCTCAAGCCCCTCCCACTGCTGGAGCCTGACCTCCCCCGGCCCCACCCCTTCCCCTACCCCAGCAGGACGAGAGCTCGTCTTCCCCTGGCTTCCAACGTGAGGCCCGGCCCTGGGCCCCGATTGGGCACTGCCCCAGCCCGGAGCCAATCACAGTGGCCAGGGAGGTGGAACGCACCGATTGGCCAGGGCCAGGTCATGTGACCATACTCCCCAGGAAACTCAAAGATTACCAAGGTTCTCTAAGAAACCAATGAACAAAATTATCCACTAAAGGCAAACCATAATTTTTAATGAGGCCAATGTCACAGAAAAAGAAAATGCTCCACAATAAACTGCTCAAGGAAGCTACTAAATAAACTTTCAGAAAAGTTTAGTAGTTTTTTTTTTTTTTTAAATAGGGTGACGGAGAGCTATACCTTTCCCATCTATGTGAATTTAGGTTTAAACTAGATTTCCCTTGGCTATTATATAAGACAAAAAAACCCACATCACCCACTTTCACTCCCCCCCACCCCCAAAATGTGTTTTAATCTATTGAATTTTTGTGTCCTCAGTTGTGTCTGATTCACGGCAACTCACCAACTCTACACAGCCAGGCTCTTCCGTCCATGGAATTCAGGGCAATTTTTTCTGTCCCAGTAAATGCCCACCCTGGGTGATCCAAAGGCAAGGGCTCCGAGGCTCCTGAGAGACTAACTCCTTTCAGCTGAGCACAGAGCTGGCTCCTCACTGGGATGCCTGTGGCCTGGGGCTCCCAGAGGGGAGAGCAGCACTCGCCCCACCGTGTGGTCACTGCTGGAAGTGCAGGCTGCTCCTCACTCCCCCTTGACAGTGTCCCTGAGGGCAGAACAGTGTGAATCGAATCAAGGTGGAAATGCAAACTCCAATGCAACCAACCTTCCCACAAGATCTCCAAAACCACTCAGGAACAGGGAATTGGAAACTGCAGGGGATGACATGAATGGAGATGGAGACTTGACACCTTACACCGAGTTCACTTCCAGTTATCCCTAGACAAACTTTCCATGAAAACTTGTCACAAATCTAGAAGAACAATGAGCAGAAACCGGACACGTGCTTTGAGTCTTCACACACAAAACTAAAAGGCAGTCCACAAAAAAAACCCAGAGAATACAGTGGACTTTGCAAAATCAAAGATATCTACTGTGGGAAAGACCTCATGACAAAAGCAAAAGACAGGTCATACATCGCGAGACGAATGAGTGGAAACACAAAGCTTATCAAGGATGTGTCTCCAAACAGACAAAGAACGCCAACACAACAAGCCTGTGAAAACTAGGGAAAGGTCTGAAGGGACACCAGACGGAGGAAGACACACACAGAGTATCCCGGATGATGTCCAGCACTGAGGGCCTGAAGAAACAACAGTCTAGTTGCACCCCCTCAGGCCTGTGTGACCGTGGATGAGGCCTCTGTTTCCCGGTGGCTCTGAGACATGGACAGGGAGGAAGGGGAAGAGAAGTCACTTGCATTTCTAATACTCACAGCAAAGTCTTCCAATGAGAAGGGAATTATCACCCCCACTGACAATGCCATTCACTGAAGTGATATCCACGAGTCCATCTACCCCAGAAGGGAAGGATGGACCTGTTCTCACAAAACGGCGAGAGATGGAAGGAGGAAGATCAAGCCCACACCAATCACTGGAAAGAGAAGCTGTGCTCAGGGCTTGAAAGAATTCCTACTGGGAAAATCATGTCACAGCCCCACATGGCAATCCACAGCTTCCATGCTATTCCTCCCAAAATGCCAATGCATTTTCGCACCGAACAAAGAATTGCAAAAGGGGTACGGAAACAGAAAAGAGCCTACATTGTCAATACAATCCGACGAAAAAGCCCCGATACGGACATCCAAGGTTGTGTGAAAGGAAATTAGACGACCAAACTAGGATCCTCAGGAGAGTATCGGAGAAGGCAATGGCGACCCACTCCAGTACTCTTGCCTGGAAAATGTCCTGGACGGAGGAGCCTGGTAGGCTACAGGCCATGGGGTCTTGCAGAGTCAGACACGACTGAAGTGACTTAGCCGCAGCAGCAGCAGCAGGACAGTATGCTATTGGGAATACAACAACACACACAGATCCAGATCGATGGAATAAAGTTGAGGGTCCAGAAACAAACCCCAGCATCCATGGTCAACTCATCTCTGACACAGACGGTGAGAATATCCAAATGGGAACAAGAAAGCCTCTTCAATCAATGTCCATGGGAAAACCAGACAGCTACATCTGAAGAACGCTATTGGGTTTGATCTCATACCACCTCAATATCGGGGAAAAACCTCACCCTAAAGACTGATGTCATGAGATAGCTAGAAAGAAGCGTAGATCAAAGGCTCCTTAACATCAGAGTCTCCTTGCCATTTGCTGGGCGGAGGTCGAAATGGGTCTCTTCAAGTAAGGGAAAGAGGTAAACGAAGTACACCACTGGGTTTCCATCCAATGGAACCTATTCACAACAGAGAGGCTAAGCATTCACAAATGCAAAAGATAGGAAACGGAACACGAGAGACTCCTTGCAAGTGGTGTATCTGAGAAGGGGTTCATATGGAAAGAGACGAAGAATGCACAGCACTCAGATTCCAAGAAACACCACCACCACCCTTGACCCTTCCCCCATGACCAACTCTGACCTAAAGCCTTTCTCTCCCTCTAACCTATCCCTAAAACATAACCCTCATCTAATCATATACATGTGCATCCCTAGCATCCATCCATCCATCCACACACGAGAGAGAAAGAGGAAGACACAGACGGAATTGAGAAAGGAAAAGAGAGGGACACAGCCAGAGAGAGACACGGAACCAAAGAGAGGAAAGGAGTCGATGGTCCAGACTATTCCTCAATCTGTCTCGAAGGTAGAAGCAATGACAGCGCCCTTCCACCCCAGAAGGGGGAAAAGGACGGAAGGTTTGGAGAGGAAAAGACAAGAACGCAGGGAGCCATTAGAAGCTCAGCCACCCGCAGAAGCCGAGCTGGGACCCTTGAACAGAATCTCAATGGAAACAGAGGACCAGAAAGTTGGCTACTCTTTTCTATAAGAGAGGGAGACCTTCGAGTCTTCCTTTCGGTCCTCCAACTTGGATGCGGGGTCTCAAAACAGTCAGGAGGGGGAGTGCCTTTTCCTGGGTTCCACGGCGCATCCAGGCCTCGTTCTGCCCCATTCTGTGCTGTGTCAGCCCTGGATGGAATCTTTCTTTCTGAAGTCTCAGCGCACGAGCTCCACGTGATATCGGCCCCAGGTGGAAAGGCATGGAGCTGCTCGTAGGCCGACAGACCTAGGAAGCAGATGGGAGAATGACCCCCACTCTGCAGATGGAGAGACTGGGGCAACCCTGAGGGGCATATGCTTGTCCAGGGCCACACCACTTATGAGAAGAAGGAGCCTGGTCTGAGAGCAGCATGGTCCTCGGAGCTCAGGCCCTGGCTGAACCCAGGCCTCCCCAGGGCTGTGGGCTGGGCCGTGTGGGTGTCATTGTGCCTGCACATGGCCTAAGGGGGGTGGTCGAGCAGTCAGAAACCCAGAGATTCCCTTGGGAAGTTTTGAGGAAGGGACCTCAGCACGAACCCCAGGAAATGATGTCACCTGCCGGCAACAGAACCCAACAGAACCCGCAATCCGGGTATCCAGGCCTCCAGAGCGGAGAGGAGCCCCCAGCCAGATCACTTGCTGCCAAGATGTTCTGCTGTTTGCCCCTGCCCAGAGGCCGGGGCCTCAGGAGAGCTCACAGGCAGTGTGCGTGGGCACCCTGTCGACGTTGGCTCAGGACACCCCCGAGAGGCCTCTGGCCCTTTGCCCGGAGAAACAGAAAGGTAACACGGGGAGCCCCAGGCCGGGCCAGGCCACCTCTCCCATGCCACCCGGAAACACCGGGTCCTTTGCCTGTGTGTGGGGATGCGGGTTTCTCGGGCTGTGTCTCCCTCAAGGAAGCCCAGGCGGATGTGGGGTCAGAAGCCTGTGGACAAGTTGTGCCCACACCCCAGGGGAGAGCAGGCTGGGCGGGATGGGGAGAGTGTGGGCAGCGCCGACCGGCCAGGCTGACCTCACACCCTCAGATGGGTCTCTTTCCTCCCGGGTGGGGATCTGAGCAGACACACGTCTCTGACCCTTCTGGGAAGAGAAGTTCGAGCAGGCAGAAGCAGCGGCTCCACTGGCCAGGCCCAGCTCGGAAAACTCCCAGCATGGCTGGCTGACGGTCACTGTCGTTGCAGAGCTTCCCACGTGATGAGGCCGAGGACGGGGACACCCCATCCAGCTCCCAGAGGGAGGGGTCGGAGCACCACCCGCCCGCCCGTGAGGCCCAGTGCAGGCTCCAGGTCAGCGTGCCCACGGAGGCATCAGCCCCACCGGGGGAGACGCGGAGGTGGGGAAGGCCTGCTGCCGAGACACCGCCCAGGATACAGCCGGCGGCCCAGTCTGAGGCTTCCACGGAGCTCAGCACACCCGGCTCCGACCCAGAGTCCAGAGAACCCCGGCCTCTGAGGCACCAGGAGGACCTGGAGCCCAGCACGCCACAGCACAGAGGTGAGGACGCTGGGGCTGGTGCACGGGAGTGTGTGGGGAGGGGTGCTGAGCTACACAGGGACGAGTCCTCGAAAGCTGCTGCTGGGCCTGCAGCAAGCGCTGGCCTCACACCCCCCGCCCCCCATCTTGCACACTTCAGTCCCAAAAGACATCTGACGCTGGGTATTCTTTGGGAACCTCTTGGAAGGTTTCTGTCCCGGGGTACGCACATGCCAAGGCTGGCCTGTGGGCAAACTTTGCTTCTCCCCCAGCTCTAGCACTGGCCTCCAACTGGAACCAGGCTCCCCTTCCCAGACCTGTCCCCACACAGGTGGTGGCTCCAGGTGCAGGACCCAGGGATCCACCGAGGGCAGATGGAGAAGCGAGACTTGCCCTCGCAGAGACACCAGGCCAGCTGGGTACTGGCCAGCACACCGGGCAGATCGGATCTCCGTGCCTGCAGGACCCCCAGCCCCAGGCACTGATGTCCCACCCCCTCAGCGAGAACCTCCACCTCCACGTGCACCTCTACCTGCTCGGGCTTTGGCAAGAGAACCCGAGGCAGAGGAAGAGTCACCGCCTCGGCAGGGAGAGCCTGCCCTGGCTCCCGCGCAACACCCAGACGCCCACGATGACTCACCCAGCCCTGCAGGGAGAAAGAGCCCCCGCTCTGGACAGAGACCCAGAGCCCTTACCGGAAACACCACGTCCAGGGGAGCGGTCGGCTCTGCAGCCTCCATCCCTGTCTGCTCACCGTGGATGCCGGCAACTCGGTCTGCCCCCAGGGGACATGGAGTTCCTTTCCCCTGAACTGCTTTGCATGTGGTTTGTTTCCACCTTTCTGGTGATGTTTTATTTTTTGTATGGTTTCCTGTATATTTGTTGGTTAAGTTGGGATTAGTAAACTGTTTCATCATTGTTGCAATCTGGGAACACTGTTGTGTAACTCTGGTGATACTGTGTTACCATCACCACTTTGTAGTTTCAGACCCGTTCCATCTTTATGCCCCACCCCCCAACAAAGCCTGGATTCAAGGCAAGCACGCCCTGTTCATCCCTCCCCCCGATCCTGAACACAATTTCATCTTTTCTTTCTGCATTCCTTCCTATATTCTTGGTGTCCCCAATCAGTGACTCTCAGCGAAATGACTGAAGGAGTGTTTTTCGGACTCTCCACCTACTGTAAGACTCCATTGGAGAGTTCTCATTTTTATGTCATTTGAACTAGCCTTTGATAGCTGAAAGGACGGTGTACGTCCTTTCAAGATACCATGTGCCAAACGAAGCCCTTTTGGCAACTGCCATCATTATCTCCAGGCAGGCATTGCTGTTTGAAGGGTGACATCTCAGCCAGAAGGCAGAGGCTGAGCTCCTCTTGTTGCACCAGCTCCCAAAAGAAGCCAAGAAAGGGAGCTGGAACAACAAACCACCCCCATGCCCAGGAAAGCGTTCTTCATGACAGAAGGCTAGAAAATGACCCAACATCCTTGTGGCCCAGAACCACTCTAGAAAATCACTGTTCCATAAAAAAGAGAAACACATGGGAAGTTCCAAGGAGAGGCAATGCCCATGGCCAGTGTACTTGAGAGACGGCCTGACCGCTCCGGGGAAGACACGCACCGACGGAACCCCTTGGGAAACAGCAGTGATAGTCCTCACCGTCGTAAGGGTTTCCTCTGGGGACAACCTGCCCTGGGCACCACACGAGGGAGCAGACCGGCTTCTCTTCCTCTGCCCCCACACCATTCACTCATGAAGGCAGCTCAGGTGTTCTCATGCCCTGCCTGCCTGCCTGCCTGGCTCATCCGTGAGCTGTGACCACCTCCAGGCTAGGACTCCACCTTTTCCTCTCTGTGTACCGTGAATCTGCACACAGTGGGCTTTCAGAACCTTAGGAGACTTGAGCCATTCCCGCTCGAGCCAGAACCCTCCCCAGGAAGGAAAACAGCTGTGGAGTCATTTTGGCCCCAGCACTGGTTCCGAAAGCCTGGCGGCTCCTACAGCCTCTACGGTGTGAAGAGGGAGGTCCCTTTTGACAGAGCTTTCCGGCTCTCAGATCTAAGCTGTTGTTTCACTGTCAGCTGTGTCTTCCGTTGCAGCCAGGTGGGCCACGCTGCTCCAAAGGAGCTCACAAGCTGAGTTTCAAGGGAGGACAGGGATGGCTACAACGTGCTGCAAACTGAGTGAGGGTCCCCACAATCCTCAGCAAAGGTCTGTGGTGTGCAAGTGGGGAGTAGAGGGCCCCCAAGTTCCAAAGGAAGGGAGGTAGTCGGGAGCTAAAGCCCTTGGCTGCTGTGGTAGCAGCTGCAGATGGCAGCCCGTCCACAGTGCACTTCAAATGAGGTCATATGAGCGGGACTCTGGAAATGGCTCCGAAATCGAGAGAAAGGGGTCAGGGTATGTGGGAATCCGGCGGGGGTGGGGGGTGGATGAAGGAAGGTGTCCCTCCTCTCTCCAGTGCAATTTGGTTTGGTGAGTCTCAAAGCTACCAGATGGCACTTCCCAAGTCAGGCCCCCGCAGGAATCAGGGTGGGCTGCCTGCCTCGGGCCCTGCCACAGGGACAAGCCACACCAGTGGCCTCCCTGAGCTCCAATGGCCGGATCTGGGGGGTTCTGTCTGGGTGCACACCTCCTTGCTGTGGCCAAGTTCCCCCCTTCTCTGAGCACCAGCTTCATCCTCTCGAATGAGGACATCAATTGCTACCTTGGCACGTTACTCTCTTCATCCTGTGAAGACTCATTAGGCTTATCCTACAATTACTAGCTGGCCCGAAGAGATATCTCCTGAATCCAGCTTAAGCTGGAGTCTCCCAGGCTCATCTGGCATGTCTTCCCTGAAGTCTGCCAAAACCCACACCCTTGCATTTCCAGGGACTCCCCTTAGCCAGCTGGGCAGAAAACCCAGCATGCTTCAAACAAGCTGACAGACAAGCGGGAGAGGACTCACGGGCAGACGGCTTCCCTCAGGTCTCGGGTGGAGCTCTGGGACCACAGCAGCAACGGGCCATCCCAGCCCCTGGGCTCAGCAGCGCCCTCATTCTCAGGCCGGCGGCTCTGCCCTGAGGGGAGCAGGAACGTCACCAACTGCCGCAGGCGGACCTCAAGCCCCTCCCACTGCTGGAGCCTGACCTCCCCCGGCCCCACCCCTTCCCCTACCCCAGCAGGACGAGAGCTCGTCTTCCCCTGGCTTCCAACGTGAGGCCCGGCCCTGGGCCCCGATTGGGCACTGCCCCAGCCCGGAGCCAATCACAGTGGCCAGGGAGGTGGAACGCACCGATTGGCCAGGGCCAGGTCATGTGACCATACTCCCCAGGAAACTCAAAGATTACCAAGGTTCTCTAAGAAACCAATGAACAAAATTATCCACTAAAGGCAAACCATAATTTTTAATGAGGCCAATGTCACAGAAAAAAAAAATGCTCCACAATAAACTGCTCAAGGAAGCTACTAAATAAACTTTCAGAAAAGTTTAGTAGTTTTTTTTTTTTTTAAATAGGGTGACGGAGAGCTATACCTTTCCCATCTATGTGAATTTAGGTTTAAACTAGATTTCCCTTGGCTATTATATAAGACAAAAAAACCCACATCACCCACTTTCACTCCCCCCCACCCCCAAAATGTGTTTTAATCTATTGAATTTTTGTGTCCTCAGTTGTGTCTGATTCACGGCAACTCACCAACTCTACACAGCCAGGCTCTTCCGTCCATGGAATTCAGGGCAATTTTTTCTGTCCCAGTAAATGCCCACCCTGGGTGATCCAAAGGCAAGGGCTCCGAGGCTCCTGAGAGACTAACTCCTTTCAGCTGAGCACAGAGCTGGCTCCTCACTGGGATGCCTGTGGCCTGGGGCTCCCAGAGGGGAGAGCAGCACTCGCCCCACCGTGTGGTCACTGCTGGAAGTGCAGGCTGCTCCTCACTCCCCCTTGACAGTGTCCCTGAGGGCAGAACAGTGTGAATCGAATCAAGGTGGAAATGCAAACTCCAATGCAACCAACCTTCCCACAAGATCTCCAAAACCACTCAGGAACAGGGAATTGGAAACTGCAGGGGATGACATGAATGGAGATGGAGACTTGACACCTTACACCGAGTTCACTTCCAGTTATCCCTAGACAAACTTTCCATGAAAACTTGTCACAAATCTAGAAGAACAATGAGCAGAAACCGGACACGTGCTTTGAGTCTTCACACACAAAACTAAAAGGCAGTCCACAAAAAAAACCCAGAGAATACAGTGGACTTTGCAAAATCAAAGATATCTACTGTGGGAAAGACCTCATGACAAAAGCAAAAGACAGGTCATACATCGCGAGACGAATGAGTGGAAACACAAAGCTTATCAAGGATGTGTCTCCAAACAGACAAAGAACGCCAACACAACAAGCCTGTGAAAACTAGGGAAAGGTCTGAAGGGACACCAGACGGAGGAAGACACACACAGAGTATCCCGGATGATGTCCAGCACTGAGGGCCTGAAGAAACAACAGTCTAGTTGCACCCCCTCAGGCCTGTGTGACCGTGGATGAGGCCTCTGTTTCCCGGTGGCTCTGAGACATGGACAGGGAGGAAGGGGAAGAGAAGTCACTTGCATTTCTAATACTCACAGCAAAGTCTTCCAATGAGAAGGGAATTATCACCCCCACTGACAATGCCATTCACTGAAGTGATATCCACGAGTCCATCTACCCCAGAAGGGAAGGATGGACCTGTTCTCACAAAACGGCGAGAGATGGAAGGAGGAAGATCAAGCCCACACCAATCACTGGAAAGAGAAGCTGTGCTCAGGGCTTGAAAGAATTCCTACTGGGAAAATCATGTCACAGCCCCACATGGCAATCCACAGCTTCCATGCTATTCCTCCCAAAATGCCAATGCATTTTCGCACCGAACAAAGAATTGCAAAAGGGGTACGGAAACAGAAAAGAGCCTACATTGTCAATACAATCCGACGAAAAAGCCCCGATACGGACATCCAAGGTTGTGTGAAAGGAAATTAGACGACCAAACTAGGATCCTCAGGAGAGTATCGGAGAAGGCAATGGCGACCCACTCCAGTACTCTTGCCTGGAAAATGTCCTGGACGGAGGAGCCTGGTAGGCTACAGGCCATGGGGTCTTGCAGAGTCAGACACGACTGAAGTGACTTAGCCGCAGCAGCAGCAGCAGGACAGTATGCTATTGGGAATACAACAACACACACAGATCCAGATCGATGGAATAAAGTTGAGGGTCCAGAAACAAACCCCAGCATCCATGGTCAACTCATCTCTGACACAGACGGTGAGAATATCCAAATGGGAACAAGAAAGCCTCTTCAATCAATGTCCATGGGAAAACCAGACAGCTACATCTGAAGAACGCTATTGGGTTTGATCTCATACCACCTCAATATCGGGGAAAAACCTCACCCTAAAGACTGATGTCATGAGATAGCTAGAAAGAAGCGTAGGTCAAAGGCTCCTTAACATCAGAGTCTCCTTGCCATTTGCTGGGCGGAGGTCGAAATGGGTCTCTTCAAGTAAGGGAAAGAGGTAAACGAAGTACACCACTGGGTTTCCATCCAATGGAACCTCTTCACAACAGAGAGGCTAAGCATTCACAAATGCAAAAGATAGGAAACGGAACACGAGAGACTCCTTGCAAGTGGTGTATCTGAGAAGGGGTTCATATGGAAAGAGACGAAGAATGCACAGCACTCAGATTCCAAGAAACACCACCACCACCCTTGACCCTTCCCCCATGACCAACTCTGACCTAAAGCCTTTCTCTCCCTCTAACCTATCCCTAAAACATAACCCTCATCTAATCATATACATGTGCATCCCTAGCATCCATCCATCCATCCACACACGAGAGAGAAAGAGGAAGACACAGACGGAATTGAGAAAGGAAAAGAGAGGGACACAGCCAGAGAGAGACACGGAACCAAAGAGAGGAAAGGAGTCGATGGTCCAGACTATTCCTCAATCTGTCTCGAAGGTAGAAGCAATGACAGCGCCCTTCCACCCCAGAAGGGGGAAAAGGACGGAAGGTTTGGAGAGGAAAAGACAAGAACGCAGGGAGCCATTAGAAGCTCAGCCACCCGCAGAAGCCGAGCTGGGACCCTTGAACAGAATCTCAATGGAAACAGAGGACCAGAAAGTTGGCTACTCTTTTCTATAAGAGAGGGAGACCTTCGAGTCTTCCTTTCGGTCCTCCAACTTGGATGCGGGGTCTCAAAACAGTCAGGAGGGGGAGTGCCTTTTCCTGGGTTCCACGGCGCATCCAGGCCTCGTTCTGCCCCATTCTGTGCTGTGTCAGCCCTGGATGGAATCTTTCTTTCTGAAGTCTCAGCGCACGAGCTCCACGTGATATCGGCCCCAGGTGGAAAGGCATGGAGCTGCTCGTAGGCCGACAGACCTAGGAAGCAGATGGGAGAATGACCCCCACTCTGCAGATGGAGAGACTGGGGCAACCCTGAGGGGCATATGCTTGTCCAGGGCCACACCACTTATGAGAAGAAGGAGCCTGGTCTGAGAGCAGCATGGTCCTCGGAGCTCAGGCCCTGGCTGAACCCAGGCCTCCCCAGGGCTGTGGGCTGGGCCGTGTGGGTGTCATTGTGCCTGCACATGGCCTAAGGGGGGTGGTCGAGCAGTCAGAAACCCAGAGATTCCCTTGGGAAGTTTTGAGGAAGGGACCTCAGCACGAACCCCAGGAAATGATGTCACCTGCCGGCAACAGAACCCAACAGAACCCGCAATCCGGGTATCCAGGCCTCCAGAGCGGAGAGGAGCCCCCAGCCAGATCACTTGCTGCCAAGATGTTCTGCTGTTTGCCCCTGCCCAGAGGCCGGGGCCTCAGGAGAGCTCACAGGCAGTGTGCGTGGGCACCCTGTCGACGTTGGCTCAGGACACCCCCGAGAGGCCTCTGGCCCTTTGCCCGGAGAAACAGAAAGGTAACACGGGGAGCCCCAGGCCGGGCCAGGCCACCTCTCCCATGCCACCCGGAAACACCGGGTCCTTTGCCTGTGTGTGGGGATGCGGGTTTCTCGGGCTGTGTCTCCCTCAAGGAAGCCCAGGCGGATGTGGGGTCAGAAGCCTGTGGACAAGTTGTGCCCACACCCCAGGGGAGAGCAGGCTGGGCGGGATGGGGAGAGTGTGGGCAGCGCCGACCGGCCAGGCTGACCTCACACCCTCAGATGGGTCTCTTTCCTCCCGGGTGGGGATCTGAGCAGACACACGTCTCTGACCCTTCTGGGAAGAGAAGTTCGAGCAGGCAGAAGCAGCGGCTCCACTGGCCAGGCCCAGCTCGGAAAACTCCCAGCATGGCTGGCTGACGGTCACTGTCGTTGCAGAGCTTCCCACGTGATGAGGCCGAGGACGGGGACACCCCATCCAGCTCCCAGAGGGAGGGGTCGGAGCACCACCCGCCCGCCCGTGAGGCCCAGTGCAGGCTCCAGGTCAGCGTGCCCACGGAGGCATCAGCCCCACCGGGGGAGACGCGGAGGTGGGGAAGGCCTGCTGCCGAGACACCGCCCAGGATACAGCCGGCGGCCCAGTCTGAGGCTTCCACGGAGCTCAGCACACCCGGCTCCGACCCAGAGTCCAGAGAACCCCGGCCTCTGAGGCACCAGGAGGACCTGGAGCCCAGCACGCCACAGCACAGAGGTGAGGACGCTGGGGCTGGTGCACGGGAGTGTGTGGGGAGGGGTGCTGAGCTACACAGGGACGAGTCCTCGAAAGCTGCTGCTGGGCCTGCAGCAAGCGCTGGCCTCACACCCCCCGCCCCCCATCTTGCACACTTCAGTCCCAAAAGACATCTGACGCTGGGTATTCTTTGGGAACCTCTTGGAAGGTTTCTGTCCCGGGGTACGCACATGCCAAGGCTGGCCTGTGGGCAAACTTTGCTTCTCCCCCAGCTCTAGCACTGGCCTCCAACTGGAACCAGGCTCCACTTCCCAGACCTGTCCCCACACAGGTGGTGGCTCCAGGTGCAGGACCCAGGGATCCACCGAGGGCAGATGGAGAAGCGAGACTTGCCCTCGCAGAGACACCAGGCCAGCTGGGTACTGGCCAGCACACCGGGCAGATCGGATCTCCGTGCCTGCAGGACCCCCAGCCCCAGGCACTGATGTCCCACCCCCTCAGCGAGAACCTCCACCTCCACGTGCACCTCTACCTGCTCGGGCTTTGGCAAGAGAACCCGAGGCAGAGGAAGAGTCACCGCCTCGGCAGGGAGAGCCTGCCCTGGCTCCCGCGCAACACCCAGACGCCCACGATGACTCACCCAGCCCTGCAGGGAGAAAGAGCCCCCGCTCTGGACAGAGACCCAGAGCCCTTACCGGAAACACCACGTCCAGGGGAGCGGTCGGCTCTGCAGCCTCCATCCCTGTCTGCTCACCGTGGATGCCGGCAACTCGGTCTGCCCCCAGGGGACATGGAGTTCCTTTCCCCTGAACTGCTTTGCATGTGGTTTGTTTCCACCTTTCTGGTGATGTTTTATTTTTTGTATGGTTTCCTGTATTTTTGTTGGTTAAGTTGGGATTAGTAAACTGTTTCATCATTGTTGCAATCTGGGAACACTGTTGTGTAACTCTGGTGATACTGTGTTACCATCACCACTTTGTAGTTTCAGACCCGTTCCATCTTTATGCCCCACCCCCCAACAAAGCCTGGATTCAAGGCAAGCACGCCCTGTTCATCCCTCCCCCCGATCCTGAACACAATTTCATCTTTTCTTTCTGCATTCCTTCCTATATTCTTGGTGTCCCCAATCAGTGACTCTCAGCGAAATGACTGAAGGAGTGTTTTTCGGACTCTCCACCTACTGTAAGACTCCATTGGAGAGTTCTCATTTTTATGTCATTTGAACTAGCCTTTGATAGCTGAAAGGACGGTGTACGTCCTTTCAAGATACCATGTGCCAAACGAAGCCCTTTTGGCAACTGCCATCATTATCTCCAGGCAGGCATTGCTGTTTGAAGGGTGACATCTCAGCCAGAAGGCAGAGGCTGAGCTCCTCTTGTTGCACCAGCTCCCAAAAGAAGCCAAGAAAGGGAGCTGGAACAACAAACCACCCCCATGCCCAGGAAAGCGTTCTTCATGACAGAAGGCTAGAAAATGACCCAACATCCTTGTGGCCCAGAACCACTCTAGAAAATCACTGTTCCATAAAAAAGAGAAACACATGGGAAGTTCCAAGGAGAGGCAATGCCCATGGCCAGTGTACTTGAGAGACGGCCTGACCGCTCCGGGGAAGACACGCACCGACGGAACCCCTTGGGAAACAGCAGTGATAGTCCTCACCGTCGTAAGGGTTTCCTCTGGGGACAACCTGCCCTGGGCACCACACGAGGGAGCAGACCGGCTTCTCTTCCTCTGCCCCCACACCATTCACTCATGAAGGCAGCTCAGGTGTTCTCATGCCCTGCCTGCCTGCCTGCCTGGCTCATCCGTGAGCTGTGACCACCTCCAGGCTAGGACTCCACCTTTTCCTCTCTGTGTACCGTGAATCTGCACACAGTGGGCTTTCAGAACCTTAGGAGACTTGAGCCATTCCCGCTCGAGCCAGAACCCTCCCCAGGAAGGAAAACAGCTGTGGAGTCATTTTGGCCCCAGCACTGGTTCCGAAAGCCTGGCGGCTCCTACAGCCTCTACGGTGTGAAGAGGGAGGTCCCTTTTGACAGAGCTTTCCGGCTCTCAGATCTAAGCTGTTGTTTCACTGTCAGCTGTGTCTCTTCCGTTGCAGCCAGGTGGGCCACGCTGCTCCAAAGGAGCTCACAAGCTGAGTTTCAAGGGAGGACAGGGATGGCTACAACGTGCTGCAAACTGAGTGAGGGTCCCCACAATCCTCAGCAAAGGTCTGTGGTGTGCAAGTGGGGAGTAGAGGGCCCCCAAGTTCCAAAGGAAGGGAGGTAGTCGGGAGCTAAAGCCCTTGGCTGCTGTGGTAGCAGCTGCAGATGGCAGCCCGTCCACAGTGCACTTCAAATGAGGTCATATGAGCGGGACTCTGGAAATGGCTCCGAAATCGAGAGAAAGGGGTCAGGGTATGTGGGAATCCGGCGGGGGTGGGGGGTGGATGAAGGAAGGTGTCCCTCCTCTCTCCAGTGCAATTTGGTTTGGTGAGTCTCAAAGCTACCAGATGGCACTTCCCAAGTCAGGCCCCCGCAGGAATCAGGGTGGGCTGCCTGCCTCGGGCCCTGCCACAGGGACAAGCCACACCAGTGGCCTCCCTGAGCTCCAATGGCCGGATCTGGGGGGTTCTGTCTGGGTGCACACCTCCTTGCTGTGGCCAAGTTCCCCCCTTCTCTGAGCACCAGCTTCATCCTCTCGAATGAGGACATCAATTGCTACCTTGGCACGTTACTCTCTTCATCCTGTGAAGACTCATTAGGCTTATCCTACAATTACTAGCTGGCCCGAAGAGATATCTCCTGAATCCAGCTTAAGCTGGAGTCTCCCAGGCTCATCTGGCATGTCTTCCCTGAAGTCTGCCAAAACCCACACCCTTGCATTTCCAGGGACTCCCCTTAGCCAGCTGGGCAGAAAACCCAGCATGCTTCAAACAAGCTGACAGACAAGCGGGAGAGGACTCACGGGCAGACGGCTTCCCTCAGGTCTCGGGTGGAGCTCTGGGACCACAGCAGCAACGGGCCATCCCAGCCCCTGGGCTCAGCAGCGCCCTCATTCTCAGGCCGGCGGCTCTGCCCTGAGGGGAGCAGGAACGTCACCAACTGCCGCAGGCGGACCTCAAGCCCCTCCCACTGCTGGAGCCTGACCTCCCCCGGCCCCACCCCTTCCCCTACCCCAGCAGGACGAGAGCTCGTCTTCCCCTGGCTTCCAACGTGAGGCCCGGCCCTGGGCCCCGATTGGGCACTGCCCCAGCCCGGAGCCAATCACAGTGGCCAGGGAGGTGGAACGCACCGATTGGCCAGGGCCAGGTCATGTGACCATACTCCCCAGGAAACTCAAAGATTACCAAGGTTCTCTAAGAAACCAATGAACAAAATTATCCACTAAAGGCAAACCATAATTTTTAATGAGGCCAATGTCACAGAAAAAAAAAAATGCTCCACAATAAACTGCTCAAGGAAGCTACTAAATAAACTTTCAGAAAAGTTTAGTAGTTTTTTTTTTTTTTAAATAGGGTGACGGAGAGCTATACCTTTCCCATCTATGTGAATTTAGGTTTAAACTAGATTTCCCTTGGCTATTATATAAGACAAAAAAACCCACATCACCCACTTTCACTCCCCCCCACCCCCAAAATGTGTTTTAGTCTATTGAATTTTTGTGTCCTCAGTTGTGTCTGATTCACGGCAACTCACCAACTCTACACAGCCAGGCTCTTCCGTCCATGGAATTCAGGGCAATTTTTTCTGTCCCAGTAAATGCCCACCCTGGGTGATCCAAAGGCAAGGGCTCCGAGGCTCCTGAGAGACTAACTCCTTTCAGCTGAGCACAGAGCTGGCTCCTCACTGGGATGCCTGTGGCCTGGGGCTCCCAGAGGGGAGAGCAGCACTCGCCCCACCGTGTGGTCACTGCTGGAAATGCAGGCTGCTCCTCACTCCCCCTTGACAGTGTCCCTGAGGGCAGAACAGTGTGAATCGAATCAAGGTGGAAATGCAAACTCCAATGCAACCAACCTTCCCACAAGGTCTCCAAAACCACTCAGGAACAGGGAATTGGAAACTGCAGGGGATGACATGAATGGAGATGGAGACTTGACACCTTACACCGAGTTCACTTCCAGTTATCCCTAGACAAACTTTCCATGAAAACTTGTCACAAATCTAGAAGAACAATGAGCAGAAACCGGACACGTGCTTTGAGTCTTCACACACAAAACTAAAAGGCAGTCCACAAAAAAAACCCAGAGAATACAGTGGACTTTGCAAAATCAAAGATATCTACTGTGGGAAAACCTCATGACAAAAGCAAAAGACAGGTCATACATCGCGAGACGAATGAGTGGAAACACAAAGCTTATCAAGGATGTGTCTCCAAACAGACAAAGAACGCCAACACAACAAGCCTGTGAAAACTAGGGAAAGGTCTGAAGGGACACCAGACGGAGGAAGACACACACAGAGTATCCCGGATGATGTCCAGCACTGAGGGCCTGAAGAAACAACAGTCTAGTTGCACCCCCTCAGGCCTGTGTGACCGTGGATGAGGCCTCTGTTTCCCGGTGGCTCTGAGACATGGACAGGGAGGAAGGGGAAGAGAAGTCACTTGCATTTCTAATACTCACAGCAAAGTCTTCCAATGAGAAGGGAATTATCACCCCCACTGCCAATGCCATTCACTGAAGTGATACCCACGAGTCCATCTACCCCAGAAGGGAAGGATGGACCTGTTCTCACAAAACGGCGAGAGATGGAAGGAGGAAGATCAAGCCCACACCAATCACTGGAAAGAGAAGCTGTGCTCAGGGCTTGAAAGAATTCCTATTGGGAAAATCATGTCACAGCCCCACATGGCAATCCACAGCTTCCATGCTATTCCTCCCAAAATGCCAATGCATTTTCGCACCGAACAAAGAATTGCAAAAGGGGTACGGAAACAGAAAAGAGCCTACATTGTCAATACAATCCGACGAAAAAGCCCCGATACGGACATCCAAGGTTGTGTGAAAGGAAATTAGACGACCAAACTAGGATCCTCAGGAGAGTATCGGAGAAGGCAATGGCGACCCACTCCAGTACTCTTGCCTGGAAAATGTCCTGGACGGAGGAGCCTGGTAGGCTGCAGGCCACGGGGTCATGCAGAGTCAGACACGACTGAAGTGACTTAGCCGCAGCAGCAGCAGCAGGACAGTATGCTATTGGGAATACAACAACACACACAGATCCAGATCGATGGAATAAAGTTGAGGGTCCAGAAACAAACCCCAGCATCCATGGTCAACTCATCTCTGACACAGACGGGGAGAATATCCAAATGGGAACAAGAAAGCCTCTTCAATCAATGTCCATGGGAAAACCAGACAGCTACATCTGAAGAACGCTATTGGTTTTGATCTCATACCACCTCAATATCGGGGAAAAACCTCACCCTAAAGACTGATGTCATGAGATAGCTAGAAAGAAGCGTAGGTCAAAGGCTCCTTAACATCACAGTCTCCTTGCCATTTGCTGGGCGGAGGTCGAAATGGGTCTCTTCAAGTAAGGGAAAGAGGTAAACGAAGTACACCACTGGGTTTCCATCCAATGGAACCTCTTCACAACAGAGAGGCTAAGCATTCACAAATGCAAAAGATAGGAAACGGAACACGAGAGACTCCTTGCAAGTGGTGTATCTGAGAAGGGGTTCATATGGAAAGAGACAAAGAATGCACAGCACTCAGATTCCAAGAAACACCACCACCACCCTTGACCCTTCCCCCATGACCAACTCTGACCTAAAGCCTTTCTCTCCCTCTAACCTATCCCTAAAACATAACCCTCATCTAATCATATACATGTGCATCCCTAGCATCCATCCATCCATCCACACACGAGAGAGAAAGAGGAAGACACAGACGGAATTGAGAAAGGAAAAGAGAGGGACACAGCCAGAGAGAGACACGGAACCAAAGAGAGGAAAGGAGTCGATGGTCCAGACTTTTCCTCAATCTGTCTCGAAGGTAGAAGCAATGACAGCGCCCTTCCACCCCAGAAGGGGGAAAAGGACGGAAGGTTTGGAGAGGAAAAGACAAGAACGCAGGGAGCCATTAGAAGCTCAGCCACCCGCAGAAGCCGAGCTGGGACCCTTGAACAGAATCTCAATGGAAACAGAGGACCAGAAAGTTGGCTACTCTTTTCTATAAGAGAGGGAGACCTTCGAGTCTTCCTTTCGGTCCTCCAACTTGGATGCGGGGTCTCAAAACAGTCAGGAGGGGGAGTGCCTTTTCCTGGGTTCCACGGCGCATCCAGGCCTCGTTCTGCCCCATTCTGTGCTGTGTCAGCCCTGGATGGAATCTTTCTTTCTGAAGTCTCAGCGCACGAGCTCCACGTGATATCGGCCCCAGGTGGAAAGGCATGGAGCTGCTCGTAGGCCGACAGACCTAGGAAGCAGATGGGAGAATGACCCCCACTCTGCAGATGGAGAGACTGGGGCAACCCTGAGGGGCATATGCTTGTCCAGGGCCACACCACTTATGAGAAGAAGGAGCCTGGTCTGAGAGCAGCATGGTCCTCGGAGCTCAGGCCCTGGCTGAACCCAGGCCTCCCCAGGGCTGTGGGCTGGGCCGTGTGGGTGTCATTGTGCCTGCACATGGCCTAAGGGGGGTGGTCGAGCAGTCAGAAACCCAGAGATTCCCTTGGGAAGTTTTGAGGAAGGGACCTCAGCACGAACCCCAGGAAATGATGTCACCTGCCGGCAACAGAACCCAACAGAACCCGCAATCCGGGTATCCAGGCCTCCAGAGCGGAGAGGAGCCCCCAGCCAGATCACTTGCTGCCAAGATGTTCTGCTGTTTGCCCCTGCCCAGAGGCCGGGGCCTCAGGAGAGCTCACAGGCAGTGTGCGTGGGCACCCTGTCGACGTTGGCTCAGGACACCCCCGAGAGGCCTCTGGCCCTTTGCCCGGAGAAACAGAAAGGTAACACGGGGAGCCCCAGGCCGGGCCAGGCCACCTCTCCCATGCCACCCGGAAACACCGGGTCCTTTGCCTGTGTGGGGGGATGCGGGTTTCTCGGGCTGTGTCTCCCTCAAGGAAGCCCAGGCGGATGTGGGGTCAGAAGCCTGTGGACAAGTTGTGTCCACACCCCAGGGGAGAGCAGGCTGGGCGGGATGGGGAGAGTGTGGGCAGCGCCGACCGGCCAGGCTGACCTCACACCCTCAGATGGGTCTCTTTCCTCCCGGGTGGGGATCTGAGCAGACACACGTCTCTGACCCTTCTGGGAAGAGAAGTTCGAGCAGGCAGAAGCAGCGGCTCCACTGGCCAGGCCCAGCTCGGAAAACTCCCAGCATGGCTGGCTGACGGTCACTGTCGTTGCAGAGCTTCCCACGTGATGAGGCCGAGGACGGGGACACCCCATCCAGCTCCCAGAGGGAGGGGTCGGAGCACCACCCCCCCGCCCGTGAGGCCCAGTGCAGGCTCCAGGTCAGCGTGCCCACGGAGGCATCAGCCCCACCGGGGGAGACGCGGAGGTGGGGAAGGCCTGCTGCCGAGACACCGCCCAGGATACAGCCGGCGGCCCAGTCTGAGGCTGCCACGGAGCTCAGCACACCCGGCTCCGACCCAGAGTCCAGAGAACCCCGGCCTCTGAGGCACCAGGAGGACCTGGAGCCCAGCACGCCAGAGCACAGAGGTGAGGACGCTGGGGCTGGTGCACGGGAGTGTGTGGGGAGGGGTGCTGAGCTACACAGGGACGAGTCCTCGAAAGCTGCTGCTGGGCCTGCAGCAAGCGCTGGCCTCACACCCCCCGCCCCCCATCTTGCACACTTCAGTCCCAAAAGACATCTGACGCTGGGTATTCTTTGGGAACCTCTTGGAAGGTTTCTGTCCCGGGGTACGCACATGCCAAGGCTGGCCTGTGGGCAAACTTTGCTTCTCCCCCAGCTCTAGCACTGGCCTCCAACTGGAACCAGGCTCCACTTCCCAGACCTGTCCCTAAAGAGGTGGTGGCTCCAGGTGCAGGACCCAGGGATCCACCGAGGGCAGATGGAGAAGCGAGACTTGCCCTCGCAGAGACACCAGGCCAGCTGGGTACTGGCCAGCACACCGGGCAGATCGGATCTCCGTGCCTGCAGGACCCCCAGCCCCAGGCACTGATGTCCCACCCCCTCAGCGAGAACCTCCACCTCCACGTGCACCTCTACCTGCTCGGGCTTTGGCAAGAGAACCCGAGGCAGAGGAAGAGTCACCGCCTCGGCAGGGAGAGCCTGCCCTGGCTCCCGCGCAACACCCAGACGCCCACGATGACTCACCCAGCCCTGCAGGGAGAAAGAGCCCCCGCTCTGGACAGAGACCCAGAGCCCTTACCGGAAACACCACGTCCAGGGGAGCGGTCGGCTCTGCAGCCTCCATCCCTGTCTGCTCACCGTGGATGCCGGCAACTCGGTCTGCCCCCAGGGGACATGGAGTTCCTTTCCCCTGAACTGCTTTGCATGTGGTTTGTTTCCACCTTTCTGGTGATGTTTTATTTTTTGTATGGTTTCCTGTATTTTTGTTGGTTAAGTTGGGATTAGTAAACTGTTTCATCATTGTTGCAATCTGGGAACACTGTTGTGTAACTCTGGTGATACTGTGTTACCATCACCACTTTGTAGTTTCAGACCCGTTCCATCTTTATGCCCCACCCCCCAACAAAGCCTGGATTCAAGGCAAGCACGCCCTGTTCATCCCTCCCCCCGATCCTGAACACAATTTCATCTTTTCTTTCTGCATTCCTTCCTATATTCTTGGTGTCCCCAATCAGTGACTCTCAGCGAAATGACTGAAGGAGTGTTTTTCGGACTCTCCACCTACTGTAAGACTCCATTGGAGAGTTCTCATTTTTATGTCATTTGAACTAGCCTTTGATAGCTGAAAGGACGGTGTACGTCCTTTCAAGATACCATGTGCCAAACGAAGCCCTTTTGGCAACTGCCATCATTATCTCCAGGCAGGCATTGCTGTTTGAAGGGTGACATCTCAGCCAGAAGGCAGAGGCTGAGCTCCTCTTGTTGCACCAGCTCCCAAAAGAAGCCAAGAAAGGGAGCTGGAACAACAAACCACCCCCATGCCCAGGAAAGCGTTCTTCATGACAGAAGGCTAGAAAATGACCCAACATCCTTGTGGCCCAGAACCACTCTAGAAAATCACTGTTCCATAAAAAAGAGAAACACATGGGAAGTTCCAAGGAGAGGCAATGCCCATGGCCAGTGTACTTGAGAGACGGCCTGACCGCTCCGGGGAAGACACGCACCGACGGAACCCCTTGGGAAACAGCAGTGATAGTCCTCACCGTCGTAAGGGTTTCCTCTGGGGACAACCTGCCCTGGGCACCACACGAGGGAGCAGACCGGCTTCTCTTCCTCTGCCCCCACACCATTCACTCATGAAGGCAGCTCAGGTGTTCTCATGCCCTGCCTGCCTGCCTGCCTGGCTCATCCGTGAGCTGTGACCACCTCCAGGCTAGGACTCCACCTTTTCCTCTCTGTGTACCGTGAATCTGCACACAGTGGGCTTTCAGAACCTTAGGAGACTTGAGCCATTCCCACTCGAGCCAGAACCCTCCCCAGGAAGGAAAACAGCTGTGGAGTCATTTTGGCCCCAGCACTGGTTCCGAAAGCCTGGCGGCTCCTACAGCCTCTACGGTGTGAAGAGGGAGGTCCCTTTTGACAGAGCTTTCCGGCTCTCAGATCTAAGCTGTTGTTTCACTGTCAGCTGTGTCTCTTCCGTTGCAGCCAGGTGGGCCACGCTGCTCCAAAGGAGCTCACAAGCTGAGTTTCAAGGGAGGACAGGGATGGCTACAACGTGCTGCAAACTGAGTGAGGGTCCCCACAATCCTCAGCAAAGGTCTGTGGTGTGCAAGTGGGGAGTAGAGGGCCCCCAAGTTCCAAAGGAAGGGAGGTAGTCGGGAGCTAAAGCCCTTGGCTGCTGTGGTAGCAGCTGCAGATGGCAGCCCGTCCACAGTGCACTTCAAATGAGGTCATATGAGCGGGACTCTGGAAATGGCTCCGAAATCGAGAGAAAGGGGTCAGGGTATGTGGGAATCCGGCGGGGGTGGGGGGTGGATGAAGGAAGGTGTCCCTCCTCTCTCCAGTGCAATTTGGTTTGGTGAGTCTCAAAGCTACCAGATGGCACTTCCCAAGTCAGGCCCCCGCAGGAATCAGGGTGGGCTGCCTGCCTCGGGCCCTGCCACAGGGACAAGCCACACCAGTGGCCTCCCTGAGCTCCAATGGCCGGATCTGGGGGGTTCTGTCTGGTTGCACACCTCCTTGCTGTGGCCAAGTTCCCCCCTTCTCTGAGCACCAGCTTCATCCTCTCGAATGAGGACATCGATTGCTACCTTGGCACGTTACTCTCTTCATCCTGTGAAGACTCATTAGGCTTATCCTACAATTACTAGCTGGCCCGAAGAGATATCTCCTGAATCCAGCTTAAGCTGGAGTCTCCCAGGCTCATCTGGCATGTCTTCCCTGAAGTCTGCCAAAACCCACACCCTTGCATTTCCAGGGACTCCCCTTAGCCAGCTGGGCAGAAAACCCAGCATGCTTCAAACAAGCTGACAGACAAGCGGGAGAGGACTCACGGGCAGACGGCTTCCCTCAGGTCTCGGGGGGAGCTCTGGGACCACAGCAGCAACGGGCCATCCCAGCCCCTGAGCTCAGCAGCGCCCTCATTCTCAGGCCGGCGGCTCTGCCCTGAGGGGAGCAGGAACGTCACCAACTGCCGCAGGCGGACCTCAAGCCCCTCCCACTGCTGGAGCCTGACCTGCCCCGGCCCCACCCCTTCCCCTACCCCAGCAGGACGAGAGCTCGTCTTCCCCTGGCTTCCAACGTGAGGCCCGGCCCTGGGCCCCGATTGGGCACTGCCCCAGCCCGGAGCCAATCACAGTGGCCAGGGAGGTGGAACGCACCGATTGGCCAGGGCCAGGTCATGTGACCATACTCCCCAGGAAACTCAAAGATAACCAAGGTTCTCTAAGAAACCAATGAACAAAATTATCCAGTAAAGGCAAACCTTAATTTTTAATGAGGACAATGTCACAGAAAAAAAAAAAAATGCTCCACAATAAACTGCTCAAGGAAGCTACTAAATAAACTTTCAGAAAAGTTTAGTAGTTTTTTTTTTTTTTTTAAATAGGTTGACGGAGAGCTATACCTTTCCCATCTATGTGAATTTAGGTTTAAACTAGATTTCCCTTGGCTATTATATAAGACAAAAAAACCCACATCACCCACTTTCACTCCCCCCCACCCCCAAAATGTGTTTTAATCTATTGAATTTTTGTGTCCTCAGTTGTGTCTGATTCACGGCAACTCACCAACTCTACACAGCCAGGCTCTTCCATCCATGGAATTCAGGGCAATTTTTTCTGTCCCAGTAAATGCCCACCCTGGGTGATCCAAAGGCAAGGGCTCCGAGGCTCCTGAGAGACTAACTCCTTTCAGCTGAGCACAGAGCTGGCTCCTCACTGGGATGCCTGTGGCCTGGGGCTCCCAGAGGGGAGAGCAGCACTCGCCCCACCGTGTGGTCACTGCTGGAAATGCAGGCTGCTCCTCACTCCCCCTTGACAGTGTCCCTGAGGGCAGAACAGTGTGAATCGAATCAAGGTGGAAATGCAAACTCCAATGCAACCAACCTTCCCACAAGGTCTCCAAAACCACTCAGGAACAGGGAATTGGAAACTGCAGGGGATGACATGAATGGAGATGGAGACTTGACACCTTACACCGAGTTCACTTCCAGTTATCCCTAGACAAACTTTCCATGAAAACTTGTCACAAATCTAGAAGAACAATGAGCAGAAACCGGACACGTGCTTTGAGTCTTCACACACAAAACTAAAAGGCAGTCCACAAAAAAAACCCAGAGAATACAGTGGACTTTGCAAAATCAAAGATATCTACTGTGGGAAAACCTCATGACAAAAGCAAAAGACAGGTCATACATCGCGAGACGAATGAGTGGAAACACAAAGCTTATCAAGGATGTGTCTCCAAACAGACAAAGAACGCCAACACAACAAGCCTGTGAAAACTAGGGAAAGGTCTGAAGGGACACCAGACGGAGGAAGACACACACAGAGTATCCCGGATGATGTCCAGCACTGAGGGCCTGAAGAAACAACAGTCTAGTTGCACCCCCTCAGGCCTGTGTGACCGTGGATGAGGCCTCTGTTTCCCGGTGGCTCTGAGACATGGACAGGGAGGAAGGGGAAGAGAAGTCACTTGCATTTCTAATACTCACAGCAAAGTCTTCCAATGAGAAGGGAATTATCACCCCCACTGACAATGCCATTCACTGAAGTGATACCCACGAGTCCATCTACCCCAGAAGGGAAGGATGGACCTGTTCTCACAAAACGGCGAGAGATGGAAGGAGGAAGATCAAGCCCACACCAATCACTGGAAAGAGAAGCTGTGCTCAGGGCTTGAAAAAATTCCTATTGGGAAAATCATGTCACAGCCCCACATGGCAATCCACAGCTTCCATGCTATTCCTCCCAAAATGCCAATGCATTTTCACACCGAACAAAGAATTGCAAAAGGGGTACGGAAACAGAAAAGAGCCTACATTGTCAATACAATCCGACGAAAAAGCCCCGATACGGACATCCAAGGTTGTGTGAAAGGAAATTAGACGACCAAACTAGGATCCTCAGGAGAGTATCGGAGAAGGCAATGGCGACCCACTCCAGTACTGTTGCCTGGAAAATGTCCTGGACGGAGGAGCCTGGTAGGCTGCAGGCCATGGGGTCATGCAGAGTCAGACACGACTGAAGTGACTTAGCCGCAGCAGCAGCAGCAGGACAGTATGCTATTGGGAATACAACAACACACACAGATCCAGATCGATGGAATAAAGTTGAGGGTCCAGAAACAAACCCCAGCATCCATGGTCAACTCATCTCTGACACAGACGGGGAGAATATCCAAATGGGAACAAGAAAGCCTCTTCAATCAATGTCCATGGGAAAACCAGACAGCTACATCTGAAGAACGCTATTGGGTTTGATCTCATACCACCTCAATATCGGGGAAAAACCTCACCCTAAAGACTGAGGTCATGAGATAGCTAGAAAGAAGCGTAGGTCAAAGGCTCCTTAACATCAGAGTCTCCTTGCCATTTGCTGGGCGGAGGTCGAAATGGGTCTCTTCAAGTAAGGGAAAGAGGTAAACGAAGTACACCACTGGGTTTCCATCCAATGGAACCTCTTCACAACAGAGAGGCTAAGCATTCACAAATGCAAAAGATAGGAAACGGAACACGAGAGACATCTGAGAAGGGGTTCATATGGAAAGAGATGAAGAATGCACAGCACTCAGATTCCAAGAAACACCACCACCACCCTTGACCCTTCCCCCATGACCAACTCTGACCTAAAGCCTTTCTCTCCCTCTAACCTATCCCTAAAACATAACCCTCATCTAATCATATACATGTGCATCCCTAGCATCCATCCATCCATCCACACACGAGAGAGAAAGAGGAAGACACAGACGGAATTGAGAAAGGAAAAGAGAGGGACACAGCCAGAGAGAGACACGGAACCAAAGAGAGGAAAGGAGTCGATGGTCCAGACTTTTCCTCAATCTGTCTCGAAGGTAGAAGCAATGACAGCGCCCTTCCACCCCAGAAGGGGGAAAAGGACGGAAGGTTTGGAGAGGAAAAGACAAGAACGCAGGGAGCCATTAGAAGCTCAGCCACCCGCAGAAGCCGAGCTGGGACCCTTGAACAGAATCTCAATGGAAACAGAGGACCAGAAAGTTGGCTACTCTTTTCTGTAAGAGAGGGAGACCTTCGAGTCTTCCTTTCGGTCCTCCAACTTGGATGCGGGGTCTCAAAACAGTCAGGAGGGGGAGTGCCTTTTCCTGGGTTCCACGGCGCATCCAGGCCTCGTTCTGCCCCATTCTGTGCTGTGTCAGCCCTGGATGGAATCTTTCTTTCTGAAGTCTCAGCGCACGAGCTCCACGTGATATCGGCCCCAGGTGGAAAGGCATGGAGCTGCTCGTAGGCCGACAGACCTAGGAAGCAGATGGGAGAATGACCCCCACTCTGCAGATGGAGAGACTGGGGCAACCCTGAGGGGCATATGCTTGTCCAGGGCCACACCACTTATGAGAAGAAGGAGCCTGGTCTGAGAGCAGCATGGTCCTCGGAGCTCAGGCCCTGGCTGAACCCAGGCCTCCCCAGGGCTGTGGGCTGGGCCGTGTGGGTGTCATTGTGCCTGCACATGGCCTAAGGGGGGTGGTCGAGCAGTCAGAAACCCAGAGATTCCCTTGGGAAGTTTTGAGGAAGGGACCTCAGCACGAACCCCAGGAAATGATGTCACCTGCCGGCAACAGAACCCAACAGAACCCGCAATCCGGGTATCCAGGCCTCCAGAGCGGAGAGGAGCCCCCAGCCAGATCACTTGCTGCCAAGATGTTCTGCTGTTTGCCCCTGCCCAGAGGCCGGGGCCTCAGGAGAGCTCACAGGCAGTGTGCGTGGGCACCCTGTCGACGTTGGCTCAGGACACCCCCGAGAGGCCTCTGGCCCTTTGCCCGGAGAAACAGAAAGGTAACACGGGGAGCCCCAGGCCGGGCCAGGCCACCTCTCCCATGCCACCCGGAAACACCGGGTCCTTTGCCTGTGTGTGGGGATGCGGGTTTCTCGGGCTGTGTCTCCCTCAAGGAAGCCCAGGCGGATGTGGGGTCAGAAGCCTGTGGACAAGTTGTGTCCACACCCCAGGGGAGAGCAGGCTGGGCGGGATGGGGAGAGTGTGGGCAGCGCCGACCGGCCAGGCTGACCTCACACCCTCAGATGGGTCTCTTTCCTCCCGGGTGGGGATCTGAGCAGACACACGTCTCTGACCCTTCTGGGAAGAGAAGTTCGAGCAGGCAGAAGCAGCGGCTCCACTGGCCAGGCCCAGCTCGGAAAACTCCCAGCATGGCTGGCTGACGGTCACTGTCGTTGCAGAGCTTCCCACGTGATGAGGCCGAGGACGGGGACACCCCATCCAGCTCCCAGAGGGAGGGGTCGGAGCACCACCCGCCCGCCCGTGAGGCCCAGTGCAGGCTCCAGGTCAGCGTGCCCACGGAGGCATCAGCCCCACCGGGGGAGACGCGGAGGTGGGGAAGGCCTGCTGCCGAGACACCGCCCAGGATACAGCCGGCGGCCCAGTCTGAGGCTGCCACGGAGCTCAGCACACCCGGCTCCGACCCAGAGTCCAGAGAACCCCGGCCTCTGAGGCACCAGGAGGACCTGGAGCCCAGCACGCCAGAGCACAGAGGTGAGGACGCTGGGGCTGGTGCACGGGAGTGTGTGGGGAGGGGTGCTGAGCTACACAGGGACGAGTCCTCGAAAGCTGCTGCTGGGCCTGCAGCAAGCGCTGGCCTCACACCCCCCGCCCCCCATCTTGCACACTTCAGTCCCAAAAGACATCTGACGCTGGGTATTCTTTGGGAACCTCTTGGAAGGTTTCTGTCCCGGGGTACGCACATGCCAAGGCTGGCCTGTGGGCAAACTTTGCTTCTCCCCCAGCTCTAGCACTGGCCTCCAACTGGAACCAGGCTCCACTTCCCAGACCTGTCCCTAAAGAGGTGGTGGCTCCAGGTGCAGGACCCAGGGATCCACCGAGGGCAGATGGAGAAGCGAGACTTGCCCTCGCAGAGACACCAGGCCAGCTGGGTACTGGCCAGCACACCGGGCAGATCGGATCTCCGTGCCTGCAGGACCCCCAGCCCCAGGCACTGATGTCCCACCCCCTCAGCGAGAACCTCCACCTCCACGTGCACCTCTACCTGCTCGGGCTTTGGCAAGAGAACCCGAGGCAGAGGAAGAGTCACCGCCTCGGCAGGGAGAGCCTGCCCTGGCTCCCGCGCAACACCCAGACGCCCACGATGACTCACCCAGCCCTGCAGGGAGAAAGAGCCCCCGCTCTGGACAGAGACCCAGAGCCCTTACCGGAAACACCACGTCCAGGGGAGCGGTCGGCTCTGCAGCCTCCATCCCTGTCTGCTCACCGTGGATGCCGGCAACTCGGTCTGCCCCCAGGGGACATGGAGTTCCTTTCCCCTGAACTGCTTTGCATGTGGTTTGTTTCCACCTTTCTGGTGATGTTTTATTTTTTGTATGGTTTCCTGTATTTTTGTTGGTTAAGTTGGGATTAGTAAACTGTTTCATCATTGTTGCAATCTGGGAACACTGTTGTGTAACTCTGGTGATACTGTGTTACCATCACCACTTTGTAGTTTCAGACCCGTTCCATCTTTATGCCCCACCCCCCAACAAAGCCTGGATTCAAGGCAAGCACGCCCTGTTCATCCCTCCCCCCGATCCTGAACACAATTTCATCTTTTCTTTCTGCATTCCTTCCTATATTCTTGGTGTCCCCAATCAGTGACTCTCAGCGAAATGACTGAAGGAGTGTTTTTCGGACTCTCCACCTACTGTAAGACTCCATTGGAGAGTTCTCATTTTTATGTCATTTGAACTAGCCTTTGATAGCTGAAAGGACGGTGTACGTCCTTTCAAGATACCATGTGCCAAACGAAGCCCTTTTGGCAACTGCCATCATTATCTCCAGGCAGGCATTGCTGTTTGAAGGGTGACATCTCAGCCAGAAGGCAGAGGCTGAGCTCCTCTTGTTGCACCAGCTCCCAAAAGAAGCCAAGAAAGGGAGCTGGAACAACAAACCACCCCCATGCCCAGGAAAGCGTTCTTCATGACAGAAGGCTAGAAAATGACCCAACATCCTTGTGGCCCAGAACCACTCTAGAAAATCACTGTTCCATAAAAAAGAGAAACACATGGGAAGTTCCAAGGAGAGGCAATGCCCATGGCCAGTGTACTTGAGAGACGGCCTGACCGCTCCGGGGAAGACACGCACCGACGGAACCCCTTGGGAAACAGCAGTGATAGTCCTCACCGTCGTAAGGGTTTCCTCTGGGGACAACCTGCCCTGGGCACCACACGAGGGAGCAGACCGGCTTCTCTTCCTCTGCCCCCACACCATTCACTCATGAAGGCAGCTCAGGTGTTCTCATGCCCTGCCTGCCTGCCTGCCTGGCTCATCCGTGAGCTGTGACCACCTCCAGGGTAGGACTCCACCTTTTCCTCTCTGTGTACCGTGAATCTGCACACAGTGGGCTTTCAGAACCTTAGGAGACTTGAGCCATTCCCACTCGAGCCAGAACCCTCCCCAGGAAGGAAAACAGCTGTGGAGTCATTTTGGCCCCAGCACTGGTTCCGAAAGCCTGGCGGCTCCTACAGCCTCTACGGTGTGAAGAGGGAGGTCCCTTTTGACAGAGCTTTCCGGCTCTCAGATCTAAGCTGTTGTTTCACTGTCAGCTGTGTCTCTTCCGTTGCAGCCAGGTGGGCCACGCTGCTCCAAAGGAGCTCACAAGCTGAGTTTCAAGGGAGGACAGGGATGGCTACAACGTGCTGCAAACTGAGTGAGGGTCCCCACAATCCTCAGCAAAGGTCTGTGGTGTGCAAGTGGGGAGTAGAGGGCCCCCAAGTTCCAAAGGAAGGGAGGTAGTCGGGAGCTAAAGCCCTTGGCTGCTGTGGTAGCAGCTGCAGATGGCAGCCCGTCCACAGTGCACTTCAAATGAGGTCATATGAGCGGGACTCTGGAAATGGCTCCGAAATCGAGAGAAAGGGGTCAGGGTATGTGGGAATCCGGCGGGGGTGGGGGGTGGATGAAGGAAGGTGTCCCTCCTCTCTCCAGTGCAATTTGGTTTGGTGAGTCTCAAAGCTACCAGATGGCACTTCCCAAGTCAGGCCCCCGCAGGAATCAGGGTGGGCTGCCTGCCTCGGGCCCTGCCACAGGGACAAGCCACACCAGTGGCCTCCCTGAGCTCCAATGGCCGGATCTGGGGGGTTCTGTCTGGGTGCACACCTCCTTGCTGTGGCCAAGTTCCCCCCTTCTCTGAGCACCAGCTTCATCCTCTCGAATGAGGACATCGATTGCTACCTTGGCACGTTACTCTCTTCATCCTGTGAAGACTCATTAGGCTTATCCTACAATTACTAGCTGGCCCGAAGAGATATCTCCTGAATCCAGCTTAAGCTGGAGTCTCCCAGGCTCATCTGGCATGTCTTCCCTGAAGTCTGCCAAAACCCACACCCTTGCATTTCCAGGGACTCCCCTTAGCCAGCTGGGCAGAAAACCCAGCATGCTTCAAACAAGCTGACAGACAAGCGGGAGAGGACTCACGGGCAGACGGCTTCCCTCAGGTCTCGGGGGGAGCTCTGGGACCACAGCAGCAACGGGCCATCCCAGCCCCTGAGCTCAGCAGCGCCCTCATTCTCAGGCCGGCGGCTCTGCCCTGAGGGGAGCAGGAACGTCACCAACTGCCGCAGGCGGACCTCAAGCCCCTCCCACTGCTGGAGCCTGACCTCCCCCGGCCCCACCCCTTCCCCTACCCCAGCAGGACGAGAGCTCGTCTTCCCCTGGCTTCCAACGTGAGGCCCGGCCCTGGGCCCCGATTGGGCACTGCCCCAGCCCGGAGCCAATCACAGTGGCCAGGGAGGTGGAACGCACCGATTGGCCAGGGCCAGGTCATGTGACCATACTCCCCAGGAAACTCAAAGATTACCAAGGTTCTCTAAGAAACCAATGAACAAAATTATCCAGTAAAGGCAAACCATAATTTTTAATGAGGCCAATGTCACAGAAAAAAAAAAAAATGCTCCACAATAAACTGCTCAAGGAAGCTACTAAATAAACTTTCAGAAAAGTTTAGTAGTTTTTTTTTTTTTTTTTTTAAATAGGGTGACGGAGAGCTATACCTTTCCCATCTATGTGAATTTAGGTTTAAACTAGATTTCCCTTGGCTATTATATAAGACAAAAAAACCCACATCACCCACTTTCACTCCCCCCCACCCCCAAAATGTGTTTTAATCTATTGAATTTTTGTGTCCTCAGTTGTGTCTGATTCACGGCAACTCACCAACTCTACACAGCCAGGCTCTTCCGTCCATGGAATTCAGGGCAATTTTTTCTGTCCCAGTAAATGCCCACCCTGGGTGATCCAAAGGCAAGGGCTCCGAGGCTCCTGAGAGACTAACTCCTTTCAGCTGAGCACAGAGCTGGCTTCTCACTGGGATGCCTGTGGCCTGGGGCTCCCAGAGGGGAGAGCAGCACTCGCCCCACCGTGTGGTCACTGCTGGAAATGCAGGCTGCTCCTCACTCCCCCTTGACAGTGTCCCTGAGGGCAGAACAGTGTGAATCGAATCAAGGTGGAAATGCAAACTCCAATGCAACCAACCTTCCCACAAGGTCTCCAAAACCACTCAGGAACAGGGAATTGGAAACTGCAGGGGATGACATGAATGGAGATGGAGACTTGACACCTTACACCGAGTTCACTTCCAGTTATCCCTAGACAAACTTTCCATGAAAACTTGTCACAAATCTAGAAGAACAATGAGCAGAAACCGGACACGTGCTTTGAGTCTTCACACACAAAACTAAAAGGCAGTCCACAAAAAAAACCCAGAGAATACAGTGGACTTTGCAAAATCAAAGATATCTACTGTGGGAAAACCTCATGACAAAAGCAAAAGACAGGTCATACATCGCGAGACGAATGAGTGGAAACACAAAGCTTATCAAGGATGTGTCTCCAAACAGACAAAGAACGCCAACACAACAAGCCTGTGAAAACTAGGGAAAGGTCTGAAGGGACACCAGACGGAGGAAGACACACACAGAGTATCCCGGATGATGTCCAGCACTGAGGGCCTGAAGAAACAACAGTCTAGTTGCACCCCCTCAGGCCTGTGTGACCGTGGATGAGGCCTCTGTTTCCCGGTGGCTCTGAGACATGGACAGGGAGGAAGGGGAAGAGAAGTCACTTGCATTTCTAATACTCACAGCAAAGTCTTCCAATGAGAAGGGAATTATCACCCCCACTGCCAATGCCATTCACTGAAGTGATACCCACGAGTCCATCTACCCCAGAAGGGAAGGATGGACCTGTTCTCACAAAACGGCGAGAGATGGAAGGAGGAAGATCAAGCCCACACCAATCACTGGAAAGAGAAGCTGTGCTCAGGGCTTGAAAGAATTCCTATTGGGAAAATCATGTCACAGCCCCACATGGCAATCCACAGCTTCCATGCTATTCCTCCCAAAATGCCAATGCATTTTCGCACCGAACAAAGAATTGCAAAAGGGGTACGGAAACAGAAAAGAGCCTACATTGTCAATACAATCCGACGAAAAAGCCCCGATACGGACATCCAAGGTTGTGTGAAAGGAAATTAGACGACCAAACTAGGATCCTCAGGAGAGTATCGGAGAAGGCAATGGCGACCCACTCCAGTACTCTTGCCTGGAAAATGTCCTGGACGGAGGAGCCTGGTAGGCTGCAGGCCATGGGGTCATGCAGAGTCAGACACGACTGAAGTGACTTAGCCGCAGCAGCAGCAGCAGGACAGTATGCTATTGGGAATACAACAACACACACAGATCCAGATCGATGGAATAAAGTTGAGGGTCCAGAAACAAACCCCAGCATCCATGGTCAACTCATCTCTGACACAGACGGGGAGAATATCCAAATGGGAACAAGAAAGCCTCTTCAATCAATGTCCATGGGAAAACCAGACAGCTACATCTGAAGAACGCTATTGGTTTTGATCTCATACCACCTCAATATCGGGGAAAAACCTCACCCTAAAGACTGAGGTCATGAGATAGCTAGAAAGAAGCGTAGGTCAAAGGCTCCTTAACATCAGAGTCTCCTTGCCATTTGCTGGGCGGAGGTCGAAATGGGTCTCTTCAAGTAAGGGAAAGAGGTAAACGAAGTACACCACTGGGTTTCCATCCAATGGAACCTCTTCACAACAGAGAGGCTAAGCATTCACAAATGCAAAAGATAGGAAACGGAACACGAGAGACATCTGAGAAGGGGTTCATATGGAAAGAGACGAAGAATGCACAGCACTCAGATTCCAAGAAACACCACCACCACCCTTGACCCTTCCCCCATGACCAACTCTGACCTAAAGCCTTTCTCTCCCTCTAACCTATCCCTAAAACATAACCCTCATCTAATCATATACATGTGCATCCCTAGCATCCATCCATCCATCCACACACGAGAGAGAAAGAGGAAGACACAGACGGAATTGAGAAAGGAAAAGAGAGGGACACAGCCAGAGAGAGACACGGAACCAAAGAGAGGAAAGGAGTCGATGGTCCAGACTTTTCCTCAATCTGTCTCGAAGGTAGAAGCAATGACAGCGCCCTTCCACCCCAGAAGGGGGAAAAGGACGGAAGGTTTGGAGAGGAAAAGACAAGAACGCAGGGAGCCATTAGAAGCTCAGCCACCCGCAGAAGCCGAGCTGGGACCCTTGAACAGAATCTCAATGGAAACAGAGGACCAGAAAGTTGGCTACTCTTTTCTATAAGAGAGGGAGACCTTCGAGTCTTCCTTTCGGTCCTCCAACTTGGATGCGGGGTCTCAAAACAGTCAGGAGGGGGAGTGCCTTTTCCTGGGTTCCACGGCGCACCCAGGCCTCGTTCTGCCCCATTCTGTGCTGTGTCAGCCCTGGATGGAATCTTTCTTTCTGAAGTCTCAGCGCACGAGCTCCACGTGATATCGGCCCCAGGTGGAAAGGCATGGAGCTGCTCGTAGGCCGACAGACCTAGGAAGCAGATGGGAGAATGACCCCCACTCTGCAGATGGAGAGACTGGGGCAACCCTGAGGGGCATATGCTTGTCCAGGGCCACACCACTTATGAGAAGAAGGAGCCTGGTCTGAGAGCAGCATGGTCCTCGGAGCTCAGGCCCTGGCTGAACCCAGGCCTCCCCAGGGCTGTGGGCTGGGCCGTGTGGGTGTCATTGTGCCTGCACATGGCCTAAGGGGGGTGGTCGAGCAGTCAGAAACCCAGAGATTCCCTTGGGAAGTTTTGAGGAAGGGACCTCAGCACGAACCCCAGGAAATGATGTCACCTGCCGGCAACAGAACCCAACAGAACCCGCAATCCGGGTATCCAGGCCTCCAGAGCGGAGAGGAGCCCCCAGCCAGATCACTTGCTGCCAAGATGTTCTGCTGTTTGCCCCTGCCCAGAGGCCGGGGCCTCAGGAGAGCTCACAGGCAGTGTGCGTGGGCACCCTGTCGACGTTGGCTCAGGACACCCCCGAGAGGCCTCTGGCCCTTTGCCCGGAGAAACAGAAAGGTAACACGGGGAGCCCCAGGCCGGGCCAGGCCACCTCTCCCATGCCACCCGGAAACACCGGGTCCTTTGCCTGTGTGTGGGGATGCGGGTTTCTCGGGCTGTGTCTCCCTCAAGGAAGCCCAGGCGGATGTGGGGTCAGAAGCCTGTGGACAAGTTGTGTCCACACCCCAGGGGAGAGCAGGCTGGGCGGGATGGGGAGAGTGTGGGCAGCGCCGACCGGCCAGGCTGACCTCACACCCTCAGATGGGTCTCTTTCCTCCCGGGTGGGGATCTGAGCAGACACACGTCTCTGACCCTTCTGGGAAGAGAAGTTCGAGCAGGCAGAAGCAGCGGCTCCACTGGCCAGGCCCAGCTCGGAAAACTCCCAGCATGGCTGGCTGACGGTCACTGTCGTTGCAGAGCTTCCCACGTGATGAGGCCGAGGACGGGGACACCCCATCCAGCTCCCAGAGGGAGGGGTCGGAGCACCACCCGCCCGCCCGTGAGGCCCAGTGCAGGCTCCAGGTCAGCGTGCCCACGGAGGCATCAGCCCCACCGGGGGAGACGCGGAGGTGGGGAAGGCCTGCTGCCGAGACACCGCCCAGGATACAGCCGGCGGCCCAGTCTGAGGCTGCCACGGAGCTCAGCACACCCGGCTCCGACCCAGAGTCCAGAGAACCCCGGCCTCTGAGGCACCAGGAGGACCTGGAGCCCAGCACGCCAGAGCACAGAGGTGAGGACGCTGGGGCTGGTGCACGGGAGTGTGTGGGGAGGGGTGCTGAGCTACACAGGGACGAGTCCTCGAAAGCTGCTGCTGGGCCTGCAGCAAGCGCTGGCCTCACACCCCCCGCCCCCCATCTTGCACACTTCAGTCCCAAAAGACATCTGACGCTGGGTATTCTTTGGGAACCTCTTGGAAGGTTTCTGTCCCGGGGTACGCACATGCCAAGGCTGGCCTGTGGGCAAACTTTGCTTCTCCCCCAGCTCTAGCACTGGCCTCCAACTGGAACCAGGCTCCACTTCCCAGACCTGTCCCTAAAGAGGTGGTGGCTCCAGGTGCAGGACCCAGGGATCCACCGAGGGCAGATGGAGAAGCGAGACTTGCCCTCGCAGAGACACCAGGCCAGCTGGGTACTGGCCAGCACACCGGGCAGATCGGATCTCCGTGCCTGCAGGACCCCCAGCAGCAGGCACTGATGTCCCACCCCCTCAGCGAGAACCTCCACCTCCACGTGCACCTCTACCTGCTCGGGCTTTGGCAAGAGAACCCGAGGCAGAGGAAGAGTCACCGCCTCGGCAGGGAGAGCCTGCCCTGGCTCCCGCGCAACACCCAGACGCCCACGATGACTCACCCAGCCCTGCAGGGAGAAAGAGCCCCCGCTCTGGACAGAGACCCAGAGCCCTTACCGGAAACACCACGTCCAGGGGAGCGGTCGGCTCTGCAGCCTCCATCCCTGTCTGCTCACCGTGGATGCCGGCAACTCGGTCTGCCCCCAGGGGACATGGAGTTCCTTTCCCCTGAACTGCTTTGCATGTGGTTTGTTTCCACCTTTCTGGTGATGTTTTATTTTTTGTATGGTTTCCTGTATTTTTGTTGGTTAAGTTGGGATTAGTAAACTGTTTCATCATTGTTGCAATCTGGGAACACTGTTGTGTAACTCTGGTGATACTGTGTTACCATCACCACTTTGTAGTTTCAGACCCGTTCCATCTTTATGCCCCACCCCCCAACAAAGCCTGGATTCAAGGCAAGCACGCCCTGTTCATCCCTCCCCCCGATCCTGAACACAATTTCATCTTTTCTTTCTGCATTCCTTCCTATATTCTTGGTGTCCCCAATCAGTGACTCTCAGCGAAATGACTGAAGGAGTGTTTTTCGGACTCTCCACCTACTGTAAGACTCCATTGGAGAGTTCTCATTTTTATGTCATTTGAACTAGCCTTTGATAGCTGAAAGGACGGTGTACGTCCTTTCAAGATACCATGTGCCAAACGAAGCCCTTTTGGCAACTGCCATCATTATCTCCAGGCAGGCATTGCTGTTTGAAGGGTGACATCTCAGCCAGAAGGCAGAGGCTGAGCTCCTCTTGTTGCACCAGCTCCCAAAAGAAGCCAAGAAAGGGAGCTGGAACAACAAACCACCCCCATGCCCAGGAAAGCGTTCTTCATGACAGAAGGCTAGAAAATGACCCAACATCCTTGTGGCCCAGAACCACTCTAGAAAATCACTGTTCCATAAAAAAGAGAAACACATGGGAAGTTCCAAGGAGAGGCAATGCCCATGGCCAGTGTACTTGAGAGACGGCCTGACCGCTCCGGGGAAGACACGCACCGACGGAACCCCTTGGGAAACAGCAGTGATAGTCCTCACCGTCGTAAGGGTTTCCTCTGGGGACAACCTGCCCTGGGCACCACACGAGGGAGCAGACCGGCTTCTCTTCCTCTGCCCCCACACCATTCACTCATGAAGGCAGCTCAGGTGTTCTCATGCCCTGCCTGCCTGCCTGCCTGGCTCATCCGTGAGCTGTGACCACCTCCAGGGTAGGACTCCACCTTTTCCTCTCTGTGTACCGTGAATCTGCACACAGTGGGCTTTCAGAACCTTAGGAGACTTGAGCCATTCCCACTCGAGCCAGAACCCTCCCCAGGAAGGAAAACAGCTGTGGAGTCATTTTGGCCCCAGCACTGGTTCCGAAAGCCTGGCGGCTCCTACAGCCTCTACGGTGTGAAGAGGGAGGTCCCTTTTGACAGAGCTTTCCGGCTCTCAGATCTAAGCTGTTGTTTCACTGTCAGCTGTGTCTCTTCCGTTGCAGCCAGGTGGGCCACGCTGCTCCAAAGGAGCTCACAAGCTGAGTTTCAAGGGAGGACAGGGATGGCTACAACGTGCTGCAAACTGAGTGAGGGTCCCCACAATCCTCAGCAAAGGTCTGTGGTGTGCAAGTGGGGAGTAGAGGGCCCCCAAGTTCCAAAGGAAGGGAGGTAGTCGGGAGCTAAAGCCCTTGGCTGCTGTGGTAGCAGCTGCAGATGGCAGCCCGTCCACAGTGCACTTCAAATGAGGTCATATGAGCGGGACTCTGGAAATGGCTCCGAAATCGAGAGAAAGGGGTCAGGGTATGTGGGAATCCGGCGGGGGTGGGGGGTGGATGAAGGAAGGTGTCCCTCCTCTCTCCAGTGCAATTTGGTTTGGTGAGTCTCAAAGCTACCAGATGGCACTTCCCAAGTCAGGCCCCCGCAGGAATCAGGGTGGGCTGCCTGCCTCGGGCCCTGCCACAGGGACAAGCCACACCAGTGGCCTCCCTGAGCTCCAATGGCCGGATCTGGGGGGTTCTGTCTGGGTGCACACCTCCTTGCTGTGGCCAAGTTCCCCCCTTCTCTGAGCACCAGCTTCATCCTCTCGAATGAGGACATCGATTGCTACCTTGGCACGTTACTCTCTTCATCCTGTGAAGACTCATTAGGCTTATCCTACAATTACTAGCTGGCCCGAAGAGATATCTCCTGAATCCAGCTTAAGCTGGAGTCTCCCAGGCTCATCTGGCATGTCTTCCCTGAAGTCTGCCAAAACCCACACCCTTGCATTTCCAGGGACTCCCCTTAGCCAGCTGGGCAGAAAACCCAGCATGCTTCAAACAAGCTGACAGACAAGCGGGAGAGGACTCACGGGCAGACGGCTTCCCTCAGGTCTCGGGGGGAGCTCTGGGACCACAGCAGCAACGGGCCATCCCAGCCCCTGAGCTCAGCAGCGCCCTCATTCTCAGGCCGGCGGCTCTGCCCTGAGGGGAGCAGGAACGTCACCAACTGCCGCAGGCGGACCTCAAGCCCCTCCCACTGCTGGAGCCTGACCTCCCCCGGCCCCACCCCTTCCCCTACCCCAGCAGGACGAGAGCTCGTCTTCCCCTGGCTTCCAACGTGAGGCCCGGCCCTGGGCCCCGATTGGGCACTGCCCCAGCCCGGAGCCAATCACAGTGGCCAGGGAGGTGGAACGCACCGATTGGCCAGGGCCAGGTCATGTGACCATACTCCCCAGGAAACTCAAAGATTACCAAGGTTCTCTAAGAAACCAATGAACAAAATTATCCAGTAAAGGCAAACCATAATTTTTAATGAGGCCAATGTCACAGAAAAAAAAAAAAAATGCTCCACAATAAACTGCTCAAGGAAGCTACTAAATAAACTTTCAGAAAAGTTTAGTAGTTTTTTTTTTTTTTTTTTTAAATAGGGTGACGGAGAGCTATACCTTTCCCATCTATGTGAATTTAGGTTTAAACTAGATTTCCCTTGGCTATTATATAAGACAAAAAAACCCACATCACCCACTTTCACTCCCCCCCACCCCCAAAATGTGTTTTAATCTATTGAATTTTTGTGTCCTCAGTTGTGTCTGATTCACGGCAACTCACCAACTCTACACAGCCAGGCTCTTCCGTCCATGGAATTCAGGGCAATTTTTTCTGTCCCAGTAAATGCCCACCCTGGGTGATCCAAAGGCAAGGGCTCCGAGGCTCCTGAGAGACTAACTCCTTTCAGCTGAGCACAGAGCTGGCTTCTCACTGGGATGCCTGTGGCCTGGGGCTCCCAGAGGGGAGAGCAGCACTCGCCCCACCGTGTGGTCACTGCTGGAAATGCAGGCTGCTCCTCACTCCCCCTTGACAGTGTCCCTGAGGGCAGAACAGTGTGAATCGAATCAAGGTGGAAATGCAAACTCCAATGCAACCAACCTTCCCACAAGGTCTCCAAAACCACTCAGGAACAGGGAATTGGAAACTGCAGGGGATGACATGAATGGAGATGGAGACTTGACACCTTACACCGAGTTCACTTCCAGTTATCCCTAGACAAACTTTCCATGAAAACTTGTCACAAATCTAGAAGAACAATGAGCAGAAACCGGACACGTGCTTTGAGTCTTCACACACAAAACTAAAAGGCAGTCCACAAAAAAAACCCAGAGAATACAGTGGACTTTGCAAAATCAAAGATATCTACTGTGGGAAAACCTCATGACAAAAGCAAAAGACAGGTCATACATCGCGAGACGAATGAGTGGAAACACAAAGCTTATCAAGGATGTGTCTCCAAACAGACAAAGAACGCCAACACAACAAGCCTGTGAAAACTAGGGAAAGGTCTGAAGGGACACCAGACGGAGGAAGACACACACAGAGTATCCCGGATGATGTCCAGCACTGAGGGCCTGAAGAAACAACAGTCTAGTTGCACCCCCTCAGGCCTGTGTGACCGTGGATGAGGCCTCTGTTTCCCGGTGGCTCTGAGACATGGACAGGGAGGAAGGGGAAGAGAAGTCACTTGCATTTCTAATACTCACAGCAAAGTCTTCCAATGAGAAGGGAATTATCACCCCCACTGCCAATGCCATTCACTGAAGTGATACCCACGAGTCCATCTACCCCAGAAGGGAAGGATGGACCTGTTCTCACAAAACGGCGAGAGATGGAAGGAGGAAGATCAAGCCCACACCAATCACTGGAAAGAGAAGCTGTGCTCAGGGCTTGAAAGAATTCCTATTGGGAAAATCATGTCACAGCCCCACATGGCAATCCACAGCTTCCATGCTATTCCTCCCAAAATGCCAATGCATTTTCGCACCGAACAAAGAATTGCAAAAGGGGTACGGAAACAGAAAAGAGCCTACATTGTCAATACAATCCGACGAAAAAGCCCCGATACGGACATCCAAGGTTGTGTGAAAGGAAATTAGACGACCAAACTAGGATCCTCAGGAGAGTATCGGAGAAGGCAATGGCGACCCACTCCAGTACTCTTGCCTGGAAAATGTCCTGGACGGAGGAGCCTGGTAGGCTGCAGGCCATGGGGTCATGCAGAGTCAGACACGACTGAAGTGACTTAGCCGCAGCAGCAGCAGCAGGACAGTATGCTATTGGGAATACAACAACACACACAGATCCAGATCGATGGAATAAAGTTGAGGGTCCAGAAACAAACCCCAGCATCCATGGTCAACTCATCTCTGACACAGACGGGGAGAATATCCAAATGGGAACAAGAAAGCCTCTTCAATCAATGTCCATGGGAAAACCAGACAGCTACATCTGAAGAACGCTATTGGTTTTGATCTCATACCACCTCAATATCGGGGAAAAACCTCACCCTAAAGACTGAGGTCATGAGATAGCTAGAAAGAAGCGTAGGTCAAAGGCTCCTTAACATCAGAGTCTCCTTGCCATTTGCTGGGCGGAGGTCGAAATGGGTCTCTTCAAGTAAGGGAAAGAGGTAAACGAAGTACACCACTGGGTTTCCATCCAATGGAACCTCTTCACAACAGAGAGGCTAAGCATTCACAAATGCAAAAGATAGGAAACGGAACACGAGAGACATCTGAGAAGGGGTTCATATGGAAAGAGACGAAGAATGCACAGCACTCAGATTCCAAGAAACACCACCACCACCCTTGACCCTTCCCCCATGACCAACTCTGACCTAAAGCCTTTCTCTCCCTCTAACCTATCCCTAAAACATAACCCTCATCTAATCATATACATGTGCATCCCTAGCATCCATCCATCCATCCACACACGAGAGAGAAAGAGGAAGACACAGACGGAATTGAGAAAGGAAAAGAGAGGGACACAGCCAGAGAGAGACACGGAACCAAAGAGAGGAAAGGAGTCGATGGTCCAGACTTTTCCTCAATCTGTCTCGAAGGTAGAAGCAATGACAGCGCCCTTCCACCCCAGAAGGGGGAAAAGGACGGAAGGTTTGGAGAGGAAAAGACAAGAACGCAGGGAGCCATTAGAAGCTCAGCCACCCGCAGAAGCCGAGCTGGGACCCTTGAACAGAATCTCAATGGAAACAGAGGACCAGAAAGTTGGCTACTCTTTTCTATAAGAGAGGGAGACCTTCGAGTCTTCCTTTCGGTCCTCCAACTTGGATGCGGGGTCTCAAAACAGTCAGGAGGGGGAGTGCCTTTTCCTGGGTTCCACGGCGCACCCAGGCCTCGTTCTGCCCCATTCTGTGCTGTGTCAGCCCTGGATGGAATCTTTCTTTCTGAAGTCTCAGCGCACGAGCTCCACGTGATATCGGCCCCAGGTGGAAAGGCATGGAGCTGCTCGTAGGCCGACAGACCTAGGAAGCAGATGGGAGAATGACCCCCACTCTGCAGATGGAGAGACTGGGGCAACCCTGAGGGGCATATGCTTGTCCAGGGCCACACCACTTATGAGAAGAAGGAGCCTGGTCTGAGAGCAGCATGGTCCTCGGAGCTCAGGCCCTGGCTGAACCCAGGCCTCCCCAGGGCTGTGGGCTGGGCCGTGTGGGTGTCATTGTGCCTGCACATGGCCTAAGGGGGGTGGTCGAGCAGTCAGAAACCCAGAGATTCCCTTGGGAAGTTTTGAGGAAGGGACCTCAGCACGAACCCCAGGAAATGATGTCACCTGCCGGCAACAGAACCCAACAGAACCCGCAATCCGGGTATCCAGGCCTCCAGAGCGGAGAGGAGCCCCCAGCCAGATCACTTGCTGCCAAGATGTTCTGCTGTTTGCCCCTGCCCAGAGGCCGGGGCCTCAGGAGAGCTCACAGGCAGTGTGCGTGGGCACCCTGTCGACGTTGGCTCAGGACACCCCCGAGAGGCCTCTGGCCCTTTGCCCGGAGAAACAGAAAGGTAACACGGGGAGCCCCAGGCCGGGCCAGGCCACCTCTCCCATGCCACCCGGAAACACCGGGTCCTTTGCCTGTGTGTGGGGATGCGGGTTTCTCGGGCTGTGTCTCCCTCAAGGAAGCCCAGGCGGATGTGGGGTCAGAAGCCTGTGGACAAGTTGTGTCCACACCCCAGGGGAGAGCAGGCTGGGCGGGATGGGGAGAGTGTGGGCAGCGCCGACCGGCCAGGCTGACCTCACACCCTCAGATGGGTCTCTTTCCTCCCGGGTGGGGATCTGAGCAGACACACGTCTCTGACCCTTCTGGGAAGAGAAGTTCGAGCAGGCAGAAGCAGCGGCTCCACTGGCCAGGCCCAGCTCGGAAAACTCCCAGCATGGCTGGCTGACGGTCACTGTCGTTGCAGAGCTTCCCACGTGATGAGGCCGAGGACGGGGACACCCCATCCAGCTCCCAGAGGGAGGGGTCGGAGCACCACCCCCCCGCCCGTGAGGCCCAGTGCAGGCTCCAGGTCAGCGTGCCCACGGAGGCATCAGCCCCACCGGGGGAGACGCGGAGGTGGGGAAGGCCTGCTGCCGAGACACCGCCCAGGATACAGCCGGCGGCCCAGTCTGAGGCTGCCACGGAGCTCAGCACACCCGGCTCCGACCCAGAGTCCAGAGAACCCCGGCCTCTGAGGCACCAGGAGGACCTGGAGCCCAGCACGCCAGAGCACAGAGGTGAGGACGCTGGGGCTGGTGCACGGGAGTGTGTGGGGAGGGGTGCTGAGCTACACAGGGACGAGTCCTCGAAAGCTGCTGCTGGGCCTGCAGCAAGCGCTGGCCTCACACCCCCCGCCCCCCATCTTGCACACTTCAGTCCCAAAAGACATCTGACGCTGGGTATTCTTTGGGAACCTCTTGGAAGGTTTCTGTCCCGGGGTACGCACATGCCAAGGCTGGCCTGTGGGCAAACTTTGCTTCTCCCCCAGCTCTAGCACTGGCCTCCAACTGGAACCAGGCTCCACTTCCCAGACCTGTCCCTAAAGAGGTGGTGGCTCCAGGTGCAGGACCCAGGGATCCACCGAGGGCAGATGGAGAAGCGAGACTTGCCCTCGCAGAGACACCAGGCCAGCTGGGTACTGGCCAGCACACCGGGCAGATCGGATCTCCGTGCCTGCAGGACCCCCAGCCCCAGGCACTGATGTCCCACCCCCTCAGCGAGAACCTCCACCTCCACGTGCACCTCTACCTGCTCGGGCTTTGGCAAGAGAACCCGAGGCAGAGGAAGAGTCACCGCCTCGGCAGGGAGAGCCTGCCCTGGCTCCCGCGCAACACCCAGACGCCCACGATGACTCACCCAGCCCTGCAGGGAGAAAGAGCCCCCGCTCTGGACAGAGACCCAGAGCCCTTACCGGAAACACCACGTCCAGGGGAGCGGTCGGCTCTGCAGCCTCCATCCCTGTCTGCTCACCGTGGATGCCGGCAACTCGGTCTGCCCCCAGGGGACATGGAGTTCCTTTCCCCTGAACTGCTTTGCATGTGGTTTGTTTCCACCTTTCTGGTGATGTTTTATTTTTTGTATGGTTTCCTGTATTTTTGTTGGTTAAGTTGGGATTAGTAAACTGTTTCATCATTGTTGCAATCTGGGAACACTGTTGTGTAACTCTGGTGATACTGTGTTACCATCACCACTTTGTAGTTTCAGACCCGTTCCATCTTTATGCCCCACCCCCCAACAAAGCCTGGATTCAAGGCAAGCACGCCCTGTTCATCCCTCCCCCCGATCCTGAACACAATTTCATCTTTTCTTTCTGCATTCCTTCCTATATTCTTGGTGTCCCCAATCAGTGACTCTCAGCGAAATGACTGAAGGAGTGTTTTTCGGACTCTCCACCTACTGTAAGACTCCATTGGAGAGTTCTCATTTTTATGTCATTTGAACTAGCCTTTGATAGCTGAAAGGACGGTGTACGTCCTTTCAAGATACCATGTGCCAAACGAAGCCCTTTTGGCAACTGCCATCATTATCTCCAGGCAGGCATTGCTGTTTGAAGGGTGACATCTCAGCCAGAAGGCAGAGGCTGAGCTCCTCTTGTTGCACCAGCTCCCAAAAGAAGCCAAGAAAGGGAGCTGGAACAACAAACCACCCCCATGCCCAGGAAAGCGTTCTTCATGACAGAAGGCTAGAAAATGACCCAACATCCTTGTGGCCCAGAACCACTCTAGAAAATCACTGTTCCATAAAAAAGAGAAACACATGGGAAGTTCCAAGGAGAGGCAATGCCCATGGCCAGTGTACTTGAGAGACGGCCTGACCGCTCCGGGGAAGACACGCACCGACGGAACCCCTTGGGAAACAGCAGTGATAGTCCTCACCGTCGTAAGGGTTTCCTCTGGGGACAACCTGCCCTGGGCACCACACGAGGGAGCAGACCGGCTTCTCTTCCTCTGCCCCCACACCATTCACTCATGAAGGCAGCTCAGGTGTTCTCATGCCCTGCCTGCCTGCCTGCCTGGCTCATCCGTGAGCTGTGACCACCTCCAGGCTAGGACTCCACCTTTTCCTCTCTGTGTACCGTGAATCTGCACACAGTGGGCTTTCAGAACCTTAGGAGACTTGAGCCATTCCCACTCGAGCCAGAACCCTCCCCAGGAAGGAAAACAGCTGTGGAGTCATTTTGGCCCCAGCACTGGTTCCGAAAGCCTGGCGGCTCCTACAGCCTCTACGGTGTGAAGAGGGAGGTCCCTTTTGACAGAGCTTTCCGGCTCTCAGATCTAAGCTGTTGTTTCACAGTCAGCTGTGTCTCTTCCGTTGCAGCCAGGTGGGCCACGCTGCTCCAAAGGAGCTCACAAGCTGAGTTTCAAGGGAGGACAGGGATGGCTACAACGTGCTGCAAACTGAGTGAGGGTCCCCACAATCCTCAGCAAAGGTCTGTGGTGTGCAAGTGGGGAGTAGAGGGCCCCCAAGTTCCAAAGGAAGGGAGGTAGTCGGGAGCTAAAGCCCTTGGCTGCTGTGGTAGCAGCTGCAGATGGCAGCCCGTCCACAGTGCACTTCAAATGAGGTCATATGAGCGGGACTCTGGAAATGGCTCCGAAATCGAGAGAAAGGGGTCAGGGTATGTGGGAATCCGGCGGGGGTGGGGGGTGGATGAAGGAAGGTGTCCCTCCTCTCTCCAGTGCAATTTGGTTTGGTGAGTCTCAAAGCTACCAGATGGCACTTCCCAAGTCAGGCCCCCGCAGGAATCAGGGTGGGCTGCCTGCCTCGGGCCCTGCCACAGGGACAAGCCACACCAGTGGCCTCCCTGAGCTCCAATGGCCGGATCTGGGGGGTTCTGTCTGGTTGCACACCTCCTTGCTGTGGCCAAGTTCCCCCCTTCTCTGAGCACCAGCTTCATCCTCTCGAATGAGGACATCGATTGCTACCTTGGCACGTTACTCTCTTCATCCTGTGAAGACTCATTAGGCTTATCCTACAATTACTAGCTGGCCCGAAGAGATATCTCCTGAATCCAGCTTAAGCTGGAGTCTCCCAGGCTCATCTGGCATGTCTTCCCTGAAGTCTGCCAAAACCCACACCCTTGCATTTCCAGGGACTCCCCTTAGCCAAGCTGGGCAGAAAACCCAGCATGCTTCAAACAAGCTGACAGACAAGCGGGAGAGGACTCACGGGCAGACGGCTTCCCTCAGGTCTCGGGGGGAGCTCTGGGACCACAGCAGCAACGGGCCATCCCAGCCCCTGAGCTCAGCAGCGCCCTCATTCTCAGGCCGGCGGCTCTGCCCTGAGGGGAGCAGGAACGTCACCAACTGCCGCAGGCGGACCTCAAGCCCCTCCCACTGCTGGAGCCTGACCTCCCCCGGCCCCACCCCTTCCCCTACCCCAGCAGGACGAGAGCTCGTCTTCCCCTGGCTTCCAACGTGAGGCCCGGCCCTGGGCCCCGATTGGGCACTGCCCCAGCCCGGAGCCAATCACAGTGGCCAGGGAGGTGGAACGCACCGATTGGCCAGGGCCAGGTCATGTGACCATACTCCCCAGGAAACTCAAAGATTACCAAGGTTCTCTAAGAAACCAATGAACAAAATTATCCAGTAAAGGCAAACCATAATTTTTAATGAGGCCAATGTCACAGAAAAAAAAAAAAAATGCTCCACAATAAACTGCTCAAGGAAGCTACTAAATAAACTTTCAGAAAAGTTTAGTAGTTTTTTTTTTTTTTTTTTAAATAGGGTGACGGAGAGCTATACCTTTCCCATCTATGTGAATTTAGGTTTAAACTAGATTTCCCTTGGCTATTATATAAGACAAAAAAACCCACATCACCCACTTTCACTCCCCCCCACCCCCAAAATGTGTTTTAATCTATTGAATTTTTGTGTCCTCAGTTGTGTCTGATTCACGGCAACTCACCAACTCTACACAGCCAGGCTCTTCCGTCCATGGAATTCAGGGCAATTTTTTCTGTCCCAGTAAATGCCCACCCTGGGTGATCCAAAGGCAAGGGCTCCGAGGCTCCTGAGAGACTAACTCCTTTCAGCTGAGCACAGAGCTGGCTTCTCACTGGGATGCCTGTGGCCTGGGGCTCCCAGAGGGGAGAGCAGCACTCGCCCCACCGTGTGGTCACTGCTGGAAATGCAGGCTGCTCCTCACTCCCCCTTGACAGTGTCCCTGAGGGCAGAACAGTGTGAATCGAATCAAGGTGGAAATGCAAACTCCAATGCAACCAACCTTCCCACAAGGTCTCCAAAACCACTCAGGAACAGGGAATTGGAAACTGCAGGGGATGACATGAATGGAGATGGAGACTTGACACCTTACACCGAGTTCACTTCCAGTTATCCCTAGACAAACTTTCCATGAAAACTTGTCACAAATCTAGAAGAACAATGAGCAGAAACCGGACACGTGCTTTGAGTCTTCACACACAAAACTAAAAGGCAGTCCACAAAAAAAACCCAGAGAATACAGTGGACTTTGCAAAATCAAAGATATCTACTGTGGGAAAACCTCATGACAAAAGCAAAAGACAGGTCATACATCGCGAGACGAATGAGTGGAAACACAAAGCTTATCAAGGATGTGTCTCCAAACAGACAAAGAACGCCAACACAACAAGCCTGTGAAAACTAGGGAAAGGTCTGAAGGGACACCAGACGGAGGAAGACACACACAGAGTATCCCGGATGATGTCCAGCACTGAGGGCCTGAAGAAACAACAGTCTAGTTGCACCCCCTCAGGCCTGTGTGACCGTGGATGAGGCCTCTGTTTCCCGGTGGCTCTGAGACATGGACAGGGAGGAAGGGGAAGAGAAGTCACTTGCATTTCTAATACTCACAGCAAAGTCTTCCAATGAGAAGGGAATTATCACCCCCACTGCCAATGCCATTCACTGAAGTGATACCCACGAGTCCATCTACCCCAGAAGGGAAGGATGGACCTGTTCTCACAAAACGGCGAGAGATGGAAGGAGGAAGATCAAGCCCACACCAATCACTGGAAAGAGAAGCTGTGCTCAGGGCTTGAAAGAATTCCTATTGGGAAAATCATGTCACAGCCCCACATGGCAATCCACAGCTTCCATGCTATTCCTCCCAAAATGCCAATGCATTTTCGCACCGAACAAAGAATTGCAAAAGGGGTACGGAAACAGAAAAGAGCCTACATTGTCAATACAATCCGACGAAAAAGCCCCGATACGGACATCCAAGGTTGTGTGAAAGGAAATTAGACGACCAAACTAGGATCCTCAGGAGAGTATCGGAGAAGGCAATGGCGACCCACTCCAGTACTCTTGCCTGGAAAATGTCCTGGACGGAGGAGCCTGGTAGGCTGCAGGCCATGGGGTCATGCAGAGTCAGACACGACTGAAGTGACTTAGCCGCAGCAGCAGCAGCAGGACAGTATGCTATTGGGAATACAACAACACACACAGATCCAGATCGATGGAATAAAGTTGAGGGTCCAGAAACAAACCCCAGCATCCATGGTCAACTCATCTCTGACACAGACGGGGAGAATATCCAAATGGGAACAAGAAAGCCTCTTCAATCAATGTCCATGGGAAAACCAGACAGCTACATCTGAAGAACGCTATTGGTTTTGATCTCATACCACCTCAATATCGGGGAAAAACCTCACCCTAAAGACTGAGGTCATGAGATAGCTAGAAAGAAGCGTAGGTCAAAGGCTCCTTAACATCAGAGTCTCCTTGCCATTTGCTGGGCGGAGGTCGAAATGGGTCTCTTCAAGTAAGGGAAAGAGGTAAACGAAGTACACCACTGGGTTTCCATCCAATGGAACCTCTTCACAACAGAGAGGCTAAGCATTCACAAATGCAAAAGATAGGAAACGGAACACGAGAGACATCTGAGAAGGGGTTCATATGGAAAGAGACGAAGAATGCACAGCACTCAGATTCCAAGAAACACCACCACCACCCTTGACCCTTCCCCCATGACCAACTCTGACCTAAAGCCTTTCTCTCCCTCTAACCTATCCCTAAAACATAACCCTCATCTAATCATATACATGTGCATCCCTAGCATCCATCCATCCATCCACACACGAGAGAGAAAGAGGAAGACACAGACGGAATTGAGAAAGGAAAAGAGAGGGACACAGCCAGAGAGAGACACGGAACCAAAGAGAGGAAAGGAGTCGATGGTCCAGACTTTTCCTCAATCTGTCTCGAAGGTAGAAGCAATGACAGCGCCCTTCCACCCCAGAAGGGGGAAAAGGACGGAAGGTTTGGAGAGGAAAAGACAAGAACGCAGGGAGCCATTAGAAGCTCAGCCACCCGCAGAAGCCGAGCTGGGACCCTTGAACAGAATCTCAATGGAAACAGAGGACCAGAAAGTTGGCTACTCTTTTCTATAAGAGAGGGAGACCTTCGAGTCTTCCTTTCGGTCCTCCAACTTGGATGCGGGGTCTCAAAACAGTCAGGAGGGGGAGTGCCTTTTCCTGGGTTCCACGGCGCACCCAGGCCTCGTTCTGCCCCATTCTGTGCTGTGTCAGCCCTGGATGGAATCTTTCTTTCTGAAGTCTCAGCGCACGAGCTCCACGTGATATCGGCCCCAGGTGGAAAGGCATGGAGCTGCTCGTAGGCCGACAGACCTAGGAAGCAGATGGGAGAATGACCCCCACTCTGCAGATGGAGAGACTGGGGCAACCCTGAGGGGCATATGCTTGTCCAGGGCCACACCACTTATGAGAAGAAGGAGCCTGGTCTGAGAGCAGCATGGTCCTCGGAGCTCAGGCCCTGGCTGAACCCAGGCCTCCCCAGGGCTGTGGGCTGGGCCGTGTGGGTGTCATTGTGCCTGCACATGGCCTAAGGGGGGTGGTCGAGCAGTCAGAAACCCAGAGATTCCCTTGGGAAGTTTTGAGGAAGGGACCTCAGCACGAACCCCAGGAAATGATGTCACCTGCCGGCAACAGAACCCAACAGAACCCGCAATCCGGGTATCCAGGCCTCCAGAGCGGAGAGGAGCCCCCAGCCAGATCACTTGCTGCCAAGATGTTCTGCTGTTTGCCCCTGCCCAGAGGCCGGGGCCTCAGGAGAGCTCACAGGCAGTGTGCGTGGGCACCCTGTCGACGTTGGCTCAGGACACCCCCGAGAGGCCTCTGGCCCTTTGCCCGGAGAAACAGAAAGGTAACACGGGGAGCCCCAGGCCGGGCCAGGCCACCTCTCCCATGCCACCCGGAAACACCGGGTCCTTTGCCTGTGTGTGGGGATGCGGGTTTCTCGGGCTGTGTCTCCCTCAAGGAAGCCCAGGCGGATGTGGGGTCAGAAGCCTGTGGACAAGTTGTGTCCACACCCCAGGGGAGAGCAGGCTGGGCGGGATGGGGAGAGTGTGGGCAGCGCCGACCGGCCAGGCTGACCTCACACCCTCAGATGGGTCTCTTTCCTCCCGGGTGGGGATCTGAGCAGACACACGTCTCTGACCCTTCTGGGAAGAGAAGTTCGAGCAGGCAGAAGCAGCGGCTCCACTGGCCAGGCCCAGCTCGGAAAACTCCCAGCATGGCTGGCTGACGGTCACTGTCGTTGCAGAGCTTCCCACGTGATGAGGCCGAGGACGGGGACACCCCATCCAGCTCCCAGAGGGAGGGGTCGGAGCACCACCCGCCCGCCCGTGAGGCCCAGTGCAGGCTCCAGGTCAGCGTGCCCACGGAGGCATCAGCCCCACCGGGGGAGACGCGGAGGTGGGGAAGGCCTGCTGCCGAGACACCGCCCAGGATACAGCCGGCGGCCCAGTCTGAGGCTGCCACGGAGCTCAGCACACCCGGCTCCGACCCAGAGTCCAGAGAACCCCGGCCTCTGAGGCACCAGGAGGACCTGGAGCCCAGCACACCAGAGCACAGAGGTGAGGACGCTGGGGCTGGTGCACGGGAGTGTGTGGGGAGGGGTGCTGAGCTACACAGGGACGAGTCCTCGAAAGCTGCTGCTGGGCCTGCAGCAAGCGCTGGCCTCACACCCCCCGCCCCCCATCTTGCACACTTCAGTCCCAAAAGACATCTGACGCTGGGTATTCTTTGGGAACCTCTTGGAAGGTTTCTGTCCCGGGGTACGCACATGCCAAGGCTGGCCTGTGGGCAAACTTTGCTTCTCCCCCAGCTCTAGCACTGGCCTCCAACTGGAACCAGGCTCCACTTCCCAGACCTGTCCCTAAAGAGGTGGTGGCTCCAGGTGCAGGACCCAGGGATCCACCGAGGGCAGATGGAGAAGCGAGACTTGCCCTCGCAGAGACACCAGGCCAGCTGGGTACTGGCCAGCACACCGGGCAGATCGGATCTCCGTGCCTGCAGGACCCCCAGCCCCAGGCACTGATGTCCCACCCCCTCAGCGAGAACCTCCACCTCCACGTGCACCTCTACCTGCTCGGGCTTTGGCAAGAGAACCCGAGGCAGAGGAAGAGTCACCGCCTCGGCAGGGAGAGCCTGCCCTGGCTCCCGCGCAACACCCAGACGCCCACGATGACTCACCCAGCCCTGCAGGGAGAAAGAGCCCCCGCTCTGGACAGAGACCCAGAGCCCTTACCGGAAACACCACGTCCAGGGGAGCGGTCGGCTCTGCAGCCTCCATCCCTGTCTGCTCACCGTGGATGCCGGCAACTCGGTCTGCCCCCAGGGGACATGGAGTTCCTTTCCCCTGAACTGCTTTGCATGTGGTTTGTTTCCACCTTTCTGGTGATGTTTTATTTTTTGTATGGTTTCCTGTATTTTTGTTGGTTAAGTTGGGATTAGTAAACTGTTTCATCATTGTTGCAATCTGGGAACACTGTTGTGTAACTCTGGTGATACTGTGTTACCATCACCACTTTGTAGTTTCAGACCCGTTCCATCTTTATGCCCCACCCCCCAACAAAGCCTGGATTCAAGGCAAGCACGCCCTGTTCATCCCTCCCCCCGATCCTGAACACAATTTCATCTTTTCTTTCTGCATTCCTTCCTATATTCTTGGTGTCCCCAATCAGTGACTCTCAGCGAAATGACTGAAGGAGTGTTTTTCGGACTCTCCACCTACTGTAAGACTCCATTGGAGAGTTCTCATTTTTATGTCATTTGAACTAGCCTTTGATAGCTGAAAGGACGGTGTACGTCCTTTCAAGATACCATGTGCCAAACGAAGCCCTTTTGGCAACTGCCATCATTATCTCCAGGCAGGCATTGCTGTTTGAAGGGTGACATCTCAGCCAGAAGGCAGAGGCTGAGCTCCTCTTGTTGCACCAGCTCCCAAAAGAAGCCAAGAAAGGGAGCTGGAACAACAAACCACCCCCATGCCCAGGAAAGCGTTCTTCATGACAGAAGGCTAGAAAATGACCCAACATCCTTGTGGCCCAGAACCACTCTAGAAAATCACTGTTCCATAAAAAAGAGAAACACATGGGAAGTTCCAAGGAGAGGCAATGCCCATGGCCAGTGTACTTGAGAGACGGCCTGACCGCTCCGGGGAAGACACGCACCGACGGAACCCCTTGGGAAACAGCAGTGATAGTCCTCACCGTCGTAAGGGTTTCCTCTGGGGACAACCTGCCCTGGGCACCACACGAGGGAGCAGACCGGCTTCTCTTCCTCTGCCCCCACACCATTCACTCATGAAGGCAGCTCAGGTGTTCTCATGCCCTGCCTGCCTGCCTGCCTGGCTCATCCGTGAGCTGTGACCACCTCCAGGCTAGGACTCCACCTTTTCCTCTCTGTGTACCGTGAATCTGCACACAGTGGGCTTTCAGAACCTTAGGAGACTTGAGCCATTCCCACTCGAGCCAGAACCCTCCCCAGGAAGGAAAACAGCTGTGGAGTCATTTTGGCCCCAGCACTGGTTCCGAAAGCCTGGCGGCTCCTACAGCCTCTACGGTGTGAAGAGGGAGGTCCCTTTTGACAGAGCTTTCCGGCTCTCAGATCTAAGCTGTTGTTTCACAGTCAGCTGTGTCTCTTCCGTTGCAGCCAGGTGGGCCACGCTGCTCCAAAGGAGCTCACAAGCTGAGTTTCAAGGGAGGACAGGGATGGCTACAACGTGCTGCAAACTGAGTGAGGGTCCCCACAATCCTCAGCAAAGGTCTGTGGTGTGCAAGTGGGGAGTAGAGGGCCCCCAAGTTCCAAAGGAAGGGAGGTAGTCGGGAGCTAAAGCCCTTGGCTGCTGTGGTAGCAGCTGCAGATGGCAGCCCGTCCACAGTGCACTTCAAATGAGGTCATATGAGCGGGACTCTGGAAATGGCTCCGAAATCGAGAGAAAGGGGTCAGGGTATGTGGGAATCCGGCGGGGGTGGGGGGTGGATGAAGGAAGGTGTCCCTCCTCTCTCCAGTGCAATTTGGTTTGGTGAGTCTCAAAGCTACCAGATGGCACTTCCCAAGTCAGGCCCCCGCAGGAATCAGGGTGGGCTGCCTGCCTCGGGCCCTGCCACAGGGACAAGCCACACCAGTGGCCTCCCTGAGCTCCAATGGCCGGATCTGGGGGGTTCTGTCTGGTTGCACACCTCCTTGCTGTGGCCAAGTTCCCCCCTTCTCTGAGCACCAGCTTCATCCTCTCGAATGAGGACATCGATTGCTACCTTGGCACGTTACTCTCTTCATCCTGTGAAGACTCATTAGGCTTATCCTACAATTACTAGCTGGCCCGAAGAGATATCTCCTGAATCCAGCTTAAGCTGGAGTCTCCCAGGCTCATCTGGCATGTCTTCCCTGAAGTCTGCCAAAACCCACACCCTTGCATTTCCAGGGACTCCCCTTAGCCAAGCTGGGCAGAAAACCCAGCATGCTTCAAACAAGCTGACAGACAAGCGGGAGAGGACTCACGGGCAGACGGCTTCCCTCAGGTCTCGGGGGGAGCTCTGGGACCACAGCAGCAACGGGCCATCCCAGCCCCTGAGCTCAGCAGCGCCCTCATTCTCAGGCCGGCGGCTCTGCCCTGAGGGGAGCAGGAACGTCACCAACTGCCGCAGGCGGACCTCAAGCCCCTCCCACTGCTGGAGCCTGACCTCCCCCGGCCCCACCCCTTCCCCTACCCCAGCAGGACGAGAGCTCGTCTTCCCCTGGCTTCCAACGTGAGGCCCGGCCCTGGGCCCCGATTGGGCACTGCCCCAGCCCGGAGCCAATCACAGTGGCCAGGGAGGTGGAACGCACCGATTGGCCAGGGCCAGGTCATGTGACCATACTCCCCAGGAAACTCAAAGATTACCAAGGTTCTCTAAGAAACCAATGAACAAAATTATCCAGTAAAGGCAAACCATAATTTTTAATGAGGCCAATGTCACAGAAAAAAAAAAAAAATGCTCCACAATAAACTGCTCAAGGAAGCTACTAAATAAACTTTCAGAAAAGTTTAGTAGTTTTTTTTTTTTTTTTTTAAATAGGGTGACGGAGAGCTATACCTTTCCCATCTATGTGAATTTAGGTTTAAACTAGATTTCCCTTGGCTATTATATAAGACAAAAAAACCCACATCACCCACTTTCACTCCCCCCCACCCCCAAAATGTGTTTTAATCTATTGAATTTTTGTGTCCTCAGTTGTGTCTGATTCACGGCAACTCACCAACTCTACACAGCCAGGCTCTTCCGTCCATGGAATTCAGGGCAATTTTTTCTGTCCCAGTAAATGCCCACCCTGGGTGATCCAAAGGCAAGGGCTCCGAGGCTCCTGAGAGACTAACTCCTTTCAGCTGAGCACAGAGCTGGCTTCTCACTGGGATGCCTGTGGCCTGGGGCTCCCAGAGGGGAGAGCAGCACTCGCCCCACCGTGTGGTCACTGCTGGAAATGCAGGCTGCTCCTCACTCCCCCTTGACAGTGTCCCTGAGGGCAGAACAGTGTGAATCGAATCAAGGTGGAAATGCAAACTCCAATGCAACCAACCTTCCCACAAGGTCTCCAAAACCACTCAGGAACAGGGAATTGGAAACTGCAGGGGATGACATGAATGGAGATGGAGACTTGACACCTTACACCGAGTTCACTTCCAGTTATCCCTAGACAAACTTTCCATGAAAACTTGTCACAAATCTAGAAGAACAATGAGCAGAAACCGGACACGTGCTTTGAGTCTTCACACACAAAACTAAAAGGCAGTCCACAAAAAAAACCCAGAGAATACAGTGGACTTTGCAAAATCAAAGATATCTACTGTGGGAAAACCTCATGACAAAAGCAAAAGACAGGTCATACATCGCGAGACGAATGAGTGGAAACACAAAGCTTATCAAGGATGTGTCTCCAAACAGACAAAGAACGCCAACACAACAAGCCTGTGAAAACTAGGGAAAGGTCTGAAGGGACACCAGACGGAGGAAGACACACACAGAGTATCCCGGATGATGTCCAGCACTGAGGGCCTGAAGAAACAACAGTCTAGTTGCACCCCCTCAGGCCTGTGTGACCGTGGATGAGGCCTCTGTTTCCCGGTGGCTCTGAGACATGGACAGGGAGGAAGGGGAAGAGAAGTCACTTGCATTTCTAATACTCACAGCAAAGTCTTCCAATGAGAAGGGAATTATCACCCCCACTGCCAATGCCATTCACTGAAGTGATACCCACGAGTCCATCTACCCCAGAAGGGAAGGATGGACCTGTTCTCACAAAACGGCGAGAGATGGAAGGAGGAAGATCAAGCCCACACCAATCACTGGAAAGAGAAGCTGTGCTCAGGGCTTGAAAGAATTCCTATTGGGAAAATCATGTCACAGCCCCACATGGCAATCCACAGCTTCCATGCTATTCCTCCCAAAATGCCAATGCATTTTCGCACCGAACAAAGAATTGCAAAAGGGGTACGGAAACAGAAAAGAGCCTACATTGTCAATACAATCCGACGAAAAAGCCCCGATACGGACATCCAAGGTTGTGTGAAAGGAAATTAGACGACCAAACTAGGATCCTCAGGAGAGTATCGGAGAAGGCAATGGCGACCCACTCCAGTACTCTTGCCTGGAAAATGTCCTGGACGGAGGAGCCTGGTAGGCTGCAGGCCATGGGGTCATGCAGAGTCAGACACGACTGAAGTGACTTAGCCGCAGCAGCAGCAGCAGGACAGTATGCTATTGGGAATACAACAACACACACAGATCCAGATCGATGGAATAAAGTTGAGGGTCCAGAAACAAACCCCAGCATCCATGGTCAACTCATCTCTGACACAGACGGGGAGAATATCCAAATGGGAACAAGAAAGCCTCTTCAATCAATGTCCATGGGAAAACCAGACAGCTACATCTGAAGAACGCTATTGGTTTTGATCTCATACCACCTCAATATCGGGGAAAAACCTCACCCTAAAGACTGAGGTCATGAGATAGCTAGAAAGAAGCGTAGGTCAAAGGCTCCTTAACATCAGAGTCTCCTTGCCATTTGCTGGGCGGAGGTCGAAATGGGTCTCTTCAAGTAAGGGAAAGAGGTAAACGAAGTACACCACTGGGTTTCCATCCAATGGAACCTCTTCACAACAGAGAGGCTAAGCATTCACAAATGCAAAAGATAGGAAACGGAACACGAGAGACATCTGAGAAGGGGTTCATATGGAAAGAGACGAAGAATGCACAGCACTCAGATTCCAAGAAACACCACCACCACCCTTGACCCTTCCCCCATGACCAACTCTGACCTAAAGCCTTTCTCTCCCTCTAACCTATCCCTAAAACATAACCCTCATCTAATCATATACATGTGCATCCCTAGCATCCATCCATCCATCCACACACGAGAGAGAAAGAGGAAGACACAGACGGAATTGAGAAAGGAAAAGAGAGGGACACAGCCAGAGAGAGACACGGAACCAAAGAGAGGAAAGGAGTCGATGGTCCAGACTTTTCCTCAATCTGTCTCGAAGGTAGAAGCAATGACAGCGCCCTTCCACCCCAGAAGGGGGAAAAGGACGGAAGGTTTGGAGAGGAAAAGACAAGAACGCAGGGAGCCATTAGAAGCTCAGCCACCCGCAGAAGCCGAGCTGGGACCCTTGAACAGAATCTCAATGGAAACAGAGGACCAGAAAGTTGGCTACTCTTTTCTATAAGAGAGGGAGACCTTCGAGTCTTCCTTTCGGTCCTCCAACTTGGATGCGGGGTCTCAAAACAGTCAGGAGGGGGAGTGCCTTTTCCTGGGTTCCACGGCGCACCCAGGCCTCGTTCTGCCCCATTCTGTGCTGTGTCAGCCCTGGATGGAATCTTTCTTTCTGAAGTCTCAGCGCACGAGCTCCACGTGATATCGGCCCCAGGTGGAAAGGCATGGAGCTGCTCGTAGGCCGACAGACCTAGGAAGCAGATGGGAGAATGACCCCCACTCTGCAGATGGAGAGACTGGGGCAACCCTGAGGGGCATATGCTTGTCCAGGGCCACACCACTTATGAGAAGAAGGAGCCTGGTCTGAGAGCAGCATGGTCCTCGGAGCTCAGGCCCTGGCTGAACCCAGGCCTCCCCAGGGCTGTGGGCTGGGCCGTGTGGGTGTCATTGTGCCTGCACATGGCCTAAGGGGGGTGGTCGAGCAGTCAGAAACCCAGAGATTCCCTTGGGAAGTTTTGAGGAAGGGACCTCAGCACGAACCCCAGGAAATGATGTCACCTGCCGGCAACAGAACCCAACAGAACCCGCAATCCGGGTATCCAGGCCTCCAGAGCGGAGAGGAGCCCCCAGCCAGATCACTTGCTGCCAAGATGTTCTGCTGTTTGCCCCTGCCCAGAGGCCGGGGCCTCAGGAGAGCTCACAGGCAGTGTGCGTGGGCACCCTGTCGACGTTGGCTCAGGACACCCCCGAGAGGCCTCTGGCCCTTTGCCCGGAGAAACAGAAAGGTAACACGGGGAGCCCCAGGCCGGGCCAGGCCACCTCTCCCATGCCACCCGGAAACACCGGGTCCTTTGCCTGTGTGTGGGGATGCGGGTTTCTCGGGCTGTGTCTCCCTCAAGGAAGCCCAGGCGGATGTGGGGTCAGAAGCCTGTGGACAAGTTGTGTCCACACCCCAGGGGAGAGCAGGCTGGGCGGGATGGGGAGAGTGTGGGCAGCGCCGACCGGCCAGGCTGACCTCACACCCTCAGATGGGTCTCTTTCCTCCCGGGTGGGGATCTGAGCAGACACACGTCTCTGACCCTTCTGGGAAGAGAAGTTCGAGCAGGCAGAAGCAGCGGCTCCACTGGCCAGGCCCAGCTCGGAAAACTCCCAGCATGGCTGGCTGACGGTCACTGTCGTTGCAGAGCTTCCCACGTGATGAGGCCGAGGACGGGGACACCCCATCCAGCTCCCAGAGGGAGGGGTCGGAGCACCACCCGCCCGCCCGTGAGGCCCAGTGCAGGCTCCAGGTCAGCGTGCCCACGGAGGCATCAGCCCCACCGGGGGAGACGCGGAGGTGGGGAAGGCCTGCTGCCGAGACACCGCCCAGGATACAGCCGGCGGCCCAGTCTGAGGCTGCCACGGAGCTCAGCACACCCGGCTCCGACCCAGAGTCCAGAGAACCCCGGCCTCTGAGGCACCAGGAGGACCTGGAGCCCAGCACACCAGAGCACAGAGGTGAGGACGCTGGGGCTGGTGCACGGGAGTGTGTGGGGAGGGGTGCTGAGCTACACAGGGACGAGTCCTCGAAAGCTGCTGCTGGGCCTGCAGCAAGCGCTGGCCTCACACCCCCCGCCCCCCATCTTGCACACTTCAGTCCCAAAAGACATCTGACGCTGGGTATTCTTTGGGAACCTCTTGGAAGGTTTCTGTCCCGGGGTACGCACATGCCAAGGCTGGCCTGTGGGCAAACTTTGCTTCTCCCCCAGCTCTAGCACTGGCCTCCAACTGGAACCAGGCTCCACTTCCCAGACCTGTCCCTAAAGAGGTGGTGGCTCCAGGTGCAGGACCCAGGGATCCACCGAGGGCAGATGGAGAAGCGAGACTTGCCCTCGCAGAGACACCAGGCCAGCTGGGTACTGGCCAGCACACCGGGCAGATCGGATCTCCGTGCCTGCAGGACCCCCAGCCCCAGGCACTGATGTCCCACCCCCTCAGCGAGAACCTCCACCTCCACGTGCACCTCTACCTGCTCGGGCTTTGGCAAGAGAACCCGAGGCAGAGGAAGAGTCACCGCCTCGGCAGGGAGAGCCTGCCCTGGCTCCCGCGCAACACCCAGACGCCCACGATGACTCACCCAGCCCTGCAGGGAGAAAGAGCCCCCGCTCTGGACAGAGACCCAGAGCCCTTACCGGAAACACCACGTCCAGGGGAGCGGTCGGCTCTGCAGCCTCCATCCCTGTCTGCTCACCGTGGATGCCGGCAACTCGGTCTGCCCCCAGGGGACATGGAGTTCCTTTCCCCTGAACTGCTTTGCATGTGGTTTGTTTCCACCTTTCTGGTGATGTTTTATTTTTTGTATGGTTTCCTGTATTTTTGTTGGTTAAGTTGGGATTAGTAAACTGTTTCATCATTGTTGCAATCTGGGAACACTGTTGTGTAACTCTGGTGATACTGTGTTACCATCACCACTTTGTAGTTTCAGACCCGTTCCATCTTTATGCCCCACCCCCCAACAAAGCCTGGATTCAAGGCAAGCACGCCCTGTTCATCCCTCCCCCCGATCCTGAACACAATTTCATCTTTTCTTTCTGCATTCCTTCCTATATTCTTGGTGTCCCCAATCAGTGACTCTCAGCGAAATGACTGAAGGAGTGTTTTTCGGACTCTCCACCTACTGTAAGACTCCATTGGAGAGTTCTCATTTTTATGTCATTTGAACTAGCCTTTGATAGCTGAAAGGACGGTGTACGTCCTTTCAAGATACCATGTGCCAAACGAAGCCCTTTTGGCAACTGCCATCATTATCTCCAGGCAGGCATTGCTGTTTGAAGGGTGACATCTCAGCCAGAAGGCAGAGGCTGAGCTCCTCTTGTTGCACCAGCTCCCAAAAGAAGCCAAGAAAGGGAGCTGGAACAACAAACCACCCCCATGCCCAGGAAAGCGTTCTTCATGACAGAAGGCTAGAAAATGACCCAACATCCTTGTGGCCCAGAACCACTCTAGAAAATCACTGTTCCATAAAAAAGAGAAACACATGGGAAGTTCCAAGGAGAGGCAATGCCCATGGCCAGTGTACTTGAGAGACGGCCTGACCGCTCCGGGGAAGACACGCACCGACGGAACCCCTTGGGAAACAGCAGTGATAGTCCTCACCGTCGTAAGGGTTTCCTCTGGGGACAACCTGCCCTGGGCACCACACGAGGGAGCAGACCGGCTTCTCTTCCTCTGCCCCCACACCATTCACTCATGAAGGCAGCTCAGGTGTTCTCATGCCCTGCCTGCCTGCCTGCCTGGCTCATCCGTGAGCTGTGACCACCTCCAGGCTAGGACTCCACCTTTTCCTCTCTGTGTACCGTGAATCTGCACACAGTGGGCTTTCAGAACCTTAGGAGACTTGAGCCATTCCCACTCGAGCCAGAACCCTCCCCAGGAAGGAAAACAGCTGTGGAGTCATTTTGGCCCCAGCACTGGTTCCGAAAGCCTGGCGGCTCCTACAGCCTCTACGGTGTGAAGAGGGAGGTCCCTTTTGACAGAGCTTTCCGGCTCTCAGATCTAAGCTGTTGTTTCACAGTCAGCTGTGTCTCTTCCGTTGCAGCCAGGTGGGCCACGCTGCTCCAAAGGAGCTCACAAGCTGAGTTTCAAGGGAGGACAGGGATGGCTACAACGTGCTGCAAACTGAGTGAGGGTCCCCACAATCCTCAGCAAAGGTCTGTGGTGTGCAAGTGGGGAGTAGAGGGCCCCCAAGTTCCAAAGGAAGGGAGGTAGTCGGGAGCTAAAGCCCTTGGCTGCTGTGGTAGCAGCTGCAGATGGCAGCCCGTCCACAGTGCACTTCAAATGAGGTCATATGAGCGGGACTCTGGAAATGGCTCCGAAATCGAGAGAAAGGGGTCAGGGTATGTGGGAATCCGGCGGGGGTGGGGGGTGGATGAAGGAAGGTGTCCCTCCTCTCTCCAGTGCAATTTGGTTTGGTGAGTCTCAAAGCTACCAGATGGCACTTCCCAAGTCAGGCCCCCGCAGGAATCAGGGTGGGCTGCCTGCCTCGGGCCCTGCCACAGGGACAAGCCACACCAGTGGCCTCCCTGAGCTCCAATGGCCGGATCTGGGGGGTTCTGTCTGGTTGCACACCTCCTTGCTGTGGCCAAGTTCCCCCCTTCTCTGAGCACCAGCTTCATCCTCTCGAATGAGGACATCGATTGCTACCTTGGCACGTTACTCTCTTCATCCTGTGAAGACTCATTAGGCTTATCCTACAATTACTAGCTGGCCCGAAGAGATATCTCCTGAATCCAGCTTAAGCTGGAGTCTCCCAGGCTCATCTGGCATGTCTTCCCTGAAGTCTGCCAAAACCCACACCCTTGCATTTCCAGGGACTCCCCTTAGCCAAGCTGGGCAGAAAACCCAGCATGCTTCAAACAAGCTGACAGACAAGCGGGAGAGGACTCACGGGCAGACGGCTTCCCTCAGGTCTCGGGGGGAGCTCTGGGACCACAGCAGCAACGGGCCATCCCAGCCCCTGAGCTCAGCAGCGCCCTCATTCTCAGGCCGGCGGCTCTGCCCTGAGGGGAGCAGGAACGTCACCAACTGCCGCAGGCGGACCTCAAGCCCCTCCCACTGCTGGAGCCTGACCTCCCCCGGCCCCACCCCTTCCCCTACCCCAGCAGGACGAGAGCTCGTCTTCCCCTGGCTTCCAACGTGAGGCCCGGCCCTGGGCCCCGATTGGGCACTGCCCCAGCCCGGAGCCAATCACAGTGGCCAGGGAGGTGGAACGCACCGATTGGCCAGGGCCAGGTCATGTGACCATACTCCCCAGGAAACTCAAAGATTACCAAGGTTCTCTAAGAAACCAATGAACAAAATTATCCAGTAAAGGCAAACCATAATTTTTAATGAGGCCAATGTCACAGAAAAAAAAAAAAAATGCTCCACAATAAACTGCTCAAGGAAGCTACTAAATAAACTTTCAGAAAAGTTTAGTAGTTTTTTTTTTTTTTTTTAAATAGGGTGACGGAGAGCTATACCTTTCCCATCTATGTGAATTTAGGTTTAAACTAGATTTCCCTTGGCTATTATATAAGACAAAAAAACCCACATCACCCACTTTCACTCCCCCCCACCCCCAAAATGTGTTTTAATCTATTGAATTTTTGTGTCCTCAGTTGTGTCTGATTCACGGCAACTCACCAACTCTACACAGCCAGGCTCTTCCGTCCATGGAATTCAGGGCAATTTTTTCTGTCCCAGTAAATGCCCACCCTGGGTGATCCAAAGGCAAGGGCTCCGAGGCTCCTGAGAGACTAACTCCTTTCAGCTGAGCACAGAGCTGGCTTCTCACTGGGATGCCTGTGGCCTGGGGCTCCCAGAGGGGAGAGCAGCACTCGCCCCACCGTGTGGTCACTGCTGGAAATGCAGGCTGCTCCTCACTCCCCCTTGACAGTGTCCCTGAGGGCAGAACAGTGTGAATCGAATCAAGGTGGAAATGCAAACTCCAATGCAACCAACCTTCCCACAAGGTCTCCAAAACCACTCAGGAACAGGGAATTGGAAACTGCAGGGGATGACATGAATGGAGATGGAGACTTGACACCTTACACCGAGTTCACTTCCAGTTATCCCTAGACAAACTTTCCATGAAAACTTGTCACAAATCTAGAAGAACAATGAGCAGAAACCGGACACGTGCTTTGAGTCTTCACACACAAAACTAAAAGGCAGTCCACAAAAAAAACCCAGAGAATACAGTGGACTTTGCAAAATCAAAGATATCTACTGTGGGAAAACCTCATGACAAAAGCAAAAGACAGGTCATACATCGCGAGACGAATGAGTGGAAACACAAAGCTTATCAAGGATGTGTCTCCAAACAGACAAAGAACGCCAACACAACAAGCCTGTGAAAACTAGGGAAAGGTCTGAAGGGACACCAGACGGAGGAAGACACACACAGAGTATCCCGGATGATGTCCAGCACTGAGGGCCTGAAGAAACAACAGTCTAGTTGCACCCCCTCAGGCCTGTGTGACCGTGGATGAGGCCTCTGTTTCCCGGTGGCTCTGAGACATGGACAGGGAGGAAGGGGAAGAGAAGTCACTTGCATTTCTAATACTCACAGCAAAGTCTTCCAATGAGAAGGGAATTATCACCCCCACTGCCAATGCCATTCACTGAAGTGATACCCACGAGTCCATCTACCCCAGAAGGGAAGGATGGACCTGTTCTCACAAAACGGCGAGAGATGGAAGGAGGAAGATCAAGCCCACACCAATCACTGGAAAGAGAAGCTGTGCTCAGGGCTTGAAAGAATTCCTATTGGGAAAATCATGTCACAGCCCCACATGGCAATCCACAGCTTCCATGCTATTCCTCCCAAAATGCCAATGCATTTTCGCACCGAACAAAGAATTGCAAAAGGGGTACGGAAACAGAAAAGAGCCTACATTGTCAATACAATCCGACGAAAAAGCCCCGATACGGACATCCAAGGTTGTGTGAAAGGAAATTAGACGACCAAACTAGGATCCTCAGGAGAGTATCGGAGAAGGCAATGGCGACCCACTCCAGTACTCTTGCCTGGAAAATGTCCTGGACGGAGGAGCCTGGTAGGCTGCAGGCCATGGGGTCATGCAGAGTCAGACACGACTGAAGTGACTTAGCCGCAGCAGCAGCAGCAGGACAGTATGCTATTGGGAATACAACAACACACACAGATCCAGATCGATGGAATAAAGTTGAGGGTCCAGAAACAAACCCCAGCATCCATGGTCAACTCATCTCTGACACAGACGGGGAGAATATCCAAATGGGAACAAGAAAGCCTCTTCAATCAATGTCCATGGGAAAACCAGACAGCTACATCTGAAGAACGCTATTGGTTTTGATCTCATACCACCTCAATATCGGGGAAAAACCTCACCCTAAAGACTGAGGTCATGAGATAGCTAGAAAGAAGCGTAGGTCAAAGGCTCCTTAACATCAGAGTCTCCTTGCCATTTGCTGGGCGGAGGTCGAAATGGGTCTCTTCAAGTAAGGGAAAGAGGTAAACGAAGTACACCACTGGGTTTCCATCCAATGGAACCTCTTCACAACAGAGAGGCTAAGCATTCACAAATGCAAAAGATAGGAAACGGAACACGAGAGACATCTGAGAAGGGGTTCATATGGAAAGAGACGAAGAATGCACAGCACTCAGATTCCAAGAAACACCACCACCACCCTTGACCCTTCCCCCATGACCAACTCTGACCTAAAGCCTTTCTCTCCCTCTAACCTATCCCTAAAACATAACCCTCATCTAATCATATACATGTGCATCCCTAGCATCCATCCATCCATCCACACACGAGAGAGAAAGAGGAAGACACAGACGGAATTGAGAAAGGAAAAGAGAGGGACACAGCCAGAGAGAGACACGGAACCAAAGAGAGGAAAGGAGTCGATGGTCCAGACTTTTCCTCAATCTGTCTCGAAGGTAGAAGCAATGACAGCGCCCTTCCACCCCAGAAGGGGGAAAAGGACGGAAGGTTTGGAGAGGAAAAGACAAGAACGCAGGGAGCCATTAGAAGCTCAGCCACCCGCAGAAGCCGAGCTGGGACCCTTGAACAGAATCTCAATGGAAACAGAGGACCAGAAAGTTGGCTACTCTTTTCTATAAGAGAGGGAGACCTTCGAGTCTTCCTTTCGGTCCTCCAACTTGGATGCGGGGTCTCAAAACAGTCAGGAGGGGGAGTGCCTTTTCCTGGGTTCCACGGCGCACCCAGGCCTCGTTCTGCCCCATTCTGTGCTGTGTCAGCCCTGGATGGAATCTTTCTTTCTGAAGTCTCAGCGCACGAGCTCCACGTGATATCGGCCCCAGGTGGAAAGGCATGGAGCTGCTCGTAGGCCGACAGACCTAGGAAGCAGATGGGAGAATGACCCCCACTCTGCAGATGGAGAGACTGGGGCAACCCTGAGGGGCATATGCTTGTCCAGGGCCACACCACTTATGAGAAGAAGGAGCCTGGTCTGAGAGCAGCATGGTCCTCGGAGCTCAGGCCCTGGCTGAACCCAGGCCTCCCCAGGGCTGTGGGCTGGGCCGTGTGGGTGTCATTGTGCCTGCACATGGCCTAAGGGGGGTGGTCGAGCAGTCAGAAACCCAGAGATTCCCTTGGGAAGTTTTGAGGAAGGGACCTCAGCACGAACCCCAGGAAATGATGTCACCTGCCGGCAACAGAACCCAACAGAACCCGCAATCCGGGTATCCAGGCCTCCAGAGCGGAGAGGAGCCCCCAGCCAGATCACTTGCTGCCAAGATGTTCTGCTGTTTGCCCCTGCCCAGAGGCCGGGGCCTCAGGAGAGCTCACAGGCAGTGAGCTCATCTGGCATGTCTTCCCTGAAGTCTGCCAAAACCCACACCCTTGCATTTCCAGGGACTCCCCTTAGCCAGCTGGGCAGAAAACCCAGCATGCTTCAAACAAGCTGACAGACAAGCGGGAGAGGACTCACGGGCAGACGGCTTCCCTCAGGTCTCGGGGGGAGCTCTGGGACCACAGCAGCAACGGGCCATCCCAGCCCCTGAGCTCAGCAGCGCCCTCATTCTCAGGCCGGCGGCTCTGCCCTGAGGGGAGCAGGAACGTCACCAACTGCCGCAGGCGGACCTCAAGCCCCTCCCACTGCTGGAGCCTGACCTCCCCCGGCCCCACCCCTTCCCCTACCCCAGCAGGACGAGAGCTCGTCTTCCCCTGGCTTCCAACGTGAGGCCCGGCCCTGGGCCCCGATTGGGCACTGCCCCAGCCCGGAGCCAATCACAGTGGCCAGGGAGGTGGAACGCACCGATTGGCCAGGGCCAGGTCATGTGACCATACTCCCCAGGAAACTCAAAGATTAACAAGGTTCTCTAAGAAACCAATGAACAAAATTATCCAGTAAAGGCAAACCATAATTTTTAATGAGGCCAATGTCACAGAAAAAAAAAAAAAATGCTCCACAATAAACTGCTCAAGGAAGCTACTAAATAAACTTTCAGAAAAGTTTAGTAGTTTTTTTTTTTTTTTTTTTAAATAGGGTGACGGAGAGCTATACCTTTCCCATCTATGTGAATTTAGGTTTAAACTAGATTTCCCTTGGCTATTATATAAGACAAAAAAACCCACATCACCCACTTTCACTCCCCCCCACCCCCAAAATGTGTTTTAATCTATTGAATTTTTGTGTCCTCAGTTGTGTCTGATTCACGGCAACTCACCAACTCTACACAGCCAGGCTCTTCCGTCCATGGAATTCAGGGCAATTTTTTCTGTCCCAGTAAATGCCCACCCTGGGTGATCCAAAGGCAAGGGCTCCGAGGCTCCTGAGAGACTAACTCCTTTCAGCTGAGCACAGAGCTGGCTTCTCACTGGGATGCCTGTGGCCTGGGGCTCCCAGAGGGGAGAGCAGCACTCGCCCCACCGTGTGGTCACTGCTGGAAATGCAGGCTGCTCCTCACTCCCCCTTGACAGTGTCCCTGAGGGCAGAACAGTGTGAATCGAATCAAGGTGGAAATGCAAACTCCAATGCAACCAACCTTCCCACAAGGTCTCCAAAACCACTCAGGAACAGGGAATTGGAAACTGCAGGGGATGACATGAATGGAGATGGAGACTTGACACCTTACACCGAGTTCACTTCCAGTTATCCCTAGACAAACTTTCCATGAAAACTTGTCACAAATCTAGAAGAACAATGAGCAGAAACCGGACACGTGCTTTGAGTCTTCACACACAAAACTAAAAGGCAGTCCACAAAAAAAACCCAGAGAATACAGTGGACTTTGCAAAATCAAAGATATCTACTGTGGGAAAGACCTCATTACAAAAGCAAAAGACAGGTCATACATCGCGAGACGAATGAGTGGAAACACAAAGCTTATCAAGGATGTGTCTCCAAACAGACAAAGAACGCCAACACAACAAGCCTGTGAAAACTAGGGAAAGGTCTGAAGGGACACCAGACGGAGGAAGACACACACAGAGTATCCCGGATGATGTCCAGCACTGAGGGCCTGAAGAAACAACAGTCTAGTTGCACCCCCTCAGGCCTGTGTGACCGTGGATGAGGCCTCTGTTTCCCGGTGGCTCTGAGACATGGACAGGGAGGAAGGGGAAGAGAAGTCACTTGCATTTCTAATACTCACAGCAAAGTCTTCCAATGAGAAGGGAATTATCACACCCACTGACAATGCCATTCACTGAAGTGATACCCACGAGTCCATCTACCCCAGAAGGGAAGGATGGACCTGTTCTCACAAAACGGCGAGAGATGGAAGGAGGAAGATCAAGCCCACACCAATCACTGGAAAGAGAAGCTGTGCTCAGGGCTTGAAAGAATTCCTATAGGGAAAATCATGTCACAGCCCCACATGGCAATCCACAGCTTCCATGCTATTCCTCCCAAAATGCCAATGCATTTTCGCACCGAACAAAGAATTGCAAAAGGGGTACGGAAACAGAAAAGAGCCTACATTGTCAATACAATCCGACGAAAAAGCCCCGATACGGACATCCAAGGTTGTGTGAAAGGAAATTAGACGACCAAACTAGGATCCTCAGGAGAGTATCGGAGGAGGCAATGGCGACCCACTCCAGTACTCTTGCCTGGAAAATGTCCTGGACGGAGGAGCCTGGTAGGCTGCAGGCCACGGGGTCATGCAGAGTCAGACACGACTGAAGTGACTTAGCCGCAGCAGCAGCAGCAGGACAGTATGCTATTGGGAACACAACAACACACACAGATCCAGATCGATGGAATAAAGTTGAGGGTCCAGAAACAAACCCCAGCATCCATGGTCAACTCATCTCTGACACAGACGGGGAGAATATCCAAATGGGAACAAGAAAGCCTCTTCAATCAATGTCCATGGGAAAACCAGACAGCTACATCTGAAGAACGCTATTGGTTTTGATCTCATACCACCTCAATATCGGGGAAAAACCTCACCCTAAAGACTGATGTCATGAGATAGCTAGAAAGAAGCGTAGGTCAAAGGCTCCTTAACATCAGAGTCTCCTTGCCATTTGCTGGGCGGAGGTCGAAATGGGTCTCTTCAAGTAAGGGAAAGAGGTAAACGAAGTACACCACTGGGTTTCCATCCAATGGAACCTCTTCACAACAGAGAGGCTAAGCATTCACAAATGCAAAAGATAGGAAACGGAACACGAGAGACATCTGAGAAGGGGTTCATATGGAAAGAGACGAAGAATGCACAGCACTCAGATTCCAAGAAACACCACCACCACCCTTGACCCTTCCCCCATGACCAACTCTGACCTAAAGCCTTTCTCTCCCTCTAACCTATCCCTAAAACATAACCCTCATCTAATCATATACATGTGCATCCCTAGCATCCATCCATCCATCCACACACGAGAGAGAAAGAGGAAGACACAGACGGAATTGAGAAAGGAAAAGAGAGGGACACAGCCAGAGAGAGACACGGAACCAAAGAGAGGAAAGGAGTCGATGGTCCAGACTTTTCCTCAATCTGTCTCGAAGGTAGAAGCAATGACAGCGCCCTTCCACCCCAGAAGGGGGAAAAGGACGGAAGGTTTGGAGAGGAAAAGACAAGAACGCAGGGAGCCATTAGAAGCTCAGCCACCCGCAGAAGCCGAGCTGGGACCCTTGAACAGAATCTCAATGGAAACAGAGGACCAGAAAGTTGGCTACTCTTTTCTATAAGAGAGGGAGACCTTCGAGTCTTCCTTTCGGTCCTCCAACTTGGATGCGGGGTCTCAAAACAGTCAGGAGGGGGAGTGCCTTTTCCTGGGTTCCACGGCGCACCCAGGCCTCGTTCTGCCCCATTCTGTGCTGTGTCAGCCCTGGATGGAATCTTTCTTTCTGAAGTCTCAGCACACGAGCTCCACGTGATATCGGCCCCAGGTGGAAAGGCATGGAGCTGCTCGTAGGCCGACAGACCTAGGAAGCAGATGGGAGAATGACCCCCACTCTGCAGATGGAGAGACTGGGGCAACCCTGAGGGGCATATGCTTGTCCAGGGCCACACCACTTATGAGAAGAAGGAGCCTGGTCTGAGAGCAGCATGGTCCTCGGAGCTCAGGCCCTGGCTGAACCCAGGCCTCCCCAGGGCTGTGGGCTGGGCCGTGTGGGTGTCATTGTGCCTGCACATGGCCTAAGGGGGGTGGTCGAGCAGTCAGAAACCCAGAGATTCCCTTGGGAAGTTTTGAGGAAGGGACCTCAGCACGAACCCCAGGAAATGATGTCACCTGCCGGCAACAGAACCCAACAGAACCCGCAATCCGGGTATCCAGGCCTCCAGAGCGGAGAGGAGCCCCCAGCCAGATCACTTGCTGCCAAGATGTTCTGCTGTTTGCCCCTGCCCAGAGGCCGGGGCCTCAGGAGAGCTCACAGGCAGTGTGCGTGGGCACCCTGTCGACGTTGGCTCAGGACACCCCCGAGAGGCCTCTGGCCCTTTGCCCGGAGAAACAGAAAGGTAACACGGGGAGCCCCAGGCCGGGCCAGGCCACCTCTCCCATGCCACCCGGAAACACCGGGTCCTTTGCCTGTGTGTGGGGATGCGGGTTTCTCGGGCTGTGTCTCCCTCAAGGAAGCCCAGGCGGATGTGGGGTCAGAAGCCTGTGGACAAGTTGTGTCCACACCCCAGGGGAGAGCAGGCTGGGCGGGATGGGGAGAGTGTGGGCAGCGCCGACCGGCCAGGCTGACCTCACACCCTCAGATGGGTCTCTTTCCTCCCGGGTGGGGATCTGAGCAGACACACGTCTCTGACCCTTCTGGGAAGAGAAGTTCGAGCAGGCAGAAGCAGCGGCTCCACTGGCCAGGCCCAGCTCGGAAAACTCCCAGCATGGCTGGCTGACGGTCACTGTCGTTGCAGAGCTTCCCACGTGATGAGGCCGAGGACGGGGACACCCCATCCAGCTCCCAGAGGGAGGGGTCGGAGCACCACCCGCCCGCCCGTGAGGCCCAGTGCAGGCTCCAGGTCAGCGTGCCCACGGAGGCATCAGCCCCACCGGGGGAGACGCGGAGGTGGGGAAGGCCTGCTGCCGAGACACCGCCCAGGATACAGCCGGCGGCCCAGTCTGAGGCTGCCACGGAGCTCAGCACACCCGGCTCCGACCCAGAGTCCAGAGAACCCCGGCCTCTGAGGCACCAGGAGGACCTGGAGCCCAGCACGCCAGAGCACAGAGGTGAGGACGCTGGGGCTGGTGCACGGGAGTGTGTGGGGAGGGGTGCTGAGCTACACAGGGACGAGTCCTCGAAAGCTGCTGCTGGGCCTGCAGCAAGCGCTGGCCTCACACCCCCCGCCCCCCATCTTGCACACTTCAGTCCCAAAAGACATCTGACGCTGGGTATTCTTTGGGAACCTCTTGGAAGGTTTCTGTCCCGGGGTACGCACATGCCAAGGCTGGCCTGTGGGCAAACTTTGCTTCTCCCCCAGCTCTAGCACTGGCCTCCAACTGGAACCAGGCTCCACTTCCCAGACCTGTCCCTAAAGAGGTGGTGGCTCCAGGTGCAGGACCCAGGGATCCACCGAGGGCAGATGGAGAAGCGAGACTTGCCCTCGCAGAGACACCAGGCCAGCTGGGTACTGGCCAGCACACCGGGCAGATCGGATCTCCGTGCCTGCAGGACCCCCAGCCCCAGGCACTGATGTCCCACCCCCTCAGCGAGAACCTCCACCTCCACGTGCACCTCTACCTGCTCGGGCTTTGGCAAGAGAACCCGAGGCAGAGGAAGAGTCACCGCCTCGGCAGGGAGAGCCTGCCCTGGCTCCCGCGCAACACCCAGACGCCCACGATGACTCACCCAGCCCTGCAGGGAGAAAGAGCCCCCGCTCTGGACAGAGACCCAGAGCCCTTACCGGAAACACCACGTCCAGGGGAGCGGTCGGCTCTGCAGCCTCCATCCCTGTCTGCTCACCGTGGATGCCGGCAACTCGGTCTGCCCCCAGGGGACATGGAGTTCCTTTCCCCTGAACTGCTTTGCATGTGGTTTGTTTCCACCTTTCTGGTGATGTTTTATTTTTTGTATGGTTTCCTGTATTTTTGTTGGTTAAGTTGGGATTAGTAAACTGTTTCATCATTGTTGCAATCTGGGAACACTGTTGTGTAACTCTGGTGATACTGTGTTACCATCACCACTTTGTAGTTTCAGACCCGTTCCATCTTTATGCCCCACCCCCCAACAAAGCCTGGATTCAAGGCAAGCACGCCCTGTTCATCCCTCCCCCCGATCCTGAACACAATTTCATCTTTTCTTTCTGCATTCCTTCCTATATTCTTGGTGTCCCCAATCAGTGACTCTCAGCGAAATGACTGAAGGAGTGTTTTTCGGACTCTCCACCTACTGTAAGACTCCATTGGAGAGTTCTCATTTTTATGTCATTTGAACTAGCCTTTGATAGCTGAAAGGACGGTGTACGTCCTTTCAAGATACCATGTGCCAAACGAAGCCCTTTTGGCAACTGCCATCATTATCTCCAGGCAGGCATTGCTGTTTGAAGGGTGACATCTCAGCCAGAAGGCAGAGGCTGAGCTCCTCTTGTTGCACCAGCTCCCAAAAGAAGCCAAGAAAGGGAGCTGGAACAACAAACCACCCCCATGCCCAGGAAAGCGTTCTTCATGACAGAAGGCTAGAAAATGACCCAACATCCTTGTGGCCCAGAACCACTCTAGAAAATCACTGTTCCATAAAAAAGAGAAACACATGGGAAGTTCCAAGGAGAGGCAATGCCCATGGCCAGTGTACTTGAGAGACGGCCTGACCGCTCCGGGGAAGACACGCACCGACGGAACCCCTTGGGAAACAGCAGTGATAGTCCTCACCGTCGTAAGGGTTTCCTCTGGGGACAACCTGCCCTGGGCACCACACGAGGGAGCAGACCGGCTTCTCTTCCTCTGCCCCCACACCATTCACTCATGAAGGCAGCTCAGGTGTTCTCATGCCCTGCCTGCCTGCCTGCCTGGCTCATCCGTGAGCTGTGACCACCTCCAGGCTAGGACTCCACCTTTTCCTCTCTGTGTACCGTGAATCTGCACACAGTGGGCTTTCAGAACCTTAGGAGACTTGAGCCATTCCCGCTCGAGCCAGAACCCTCCCCAGGAAGGAAAACAGCTGTGGAGTCATTTTGGCCCCAGCACTGGTTCCGAAAGCCTGGCGGCTCCTACAGCCTCTACGGTGTGAAGAGGGAGGTCCCTTTTGACAGAGCTTTCCGGCTCTCAGATCTAAGCTGTTGTTTCACTGTCAGCTGTGTCTCTTCCGTTGCAGCCAGGTGGGCCACGCTGCTCCAAAGGAGCTCACAAGCTGAGTTTCAAGGGAGGACAGGGATGGCTACAACGTGCTGCAAACTGAGTGAGGGTCCCCACAATCCTCAGCAAAGGTCTGTGGTGTGCAAGTGGGGAGTAGAGGGCCCCCAAGTTCCAAAGGAAGGGAGGTAGTCGGGAGCTAAAGCCCTTGGCTGCTGTGGTAGCAGCTGCAGATGGCAGCCCGTCCACAGTGCACTTCAAATGAGGTCATATGAGCGGGACTCTGGAAATGGCTCCGAAATCGAGAGAAAGGGGTCAGGGTATGTGGGAATCCGGCGGGGGTGGGGGGTGGATGAAGGAAGGTGTCCCTCCTCTCTCCAGTGCAATTTGGTTTGGTGAGTCTCAAAGCTACCAGATGGCACTTCCCAAGTCAGGCCCCCGCAGGAATCAGGGTGGGCTGCCTGCCTCGGGCCCTGCCACAGGGACAAGCCACACCAGTGGCCTCCCTGAGCTCCAATGGCCGGATCTGGGGGGTTCTGTCTGGGTGCACACCTCCTTGCTGTGGCCAAGTTCCCCCCTTCTCTGAGCACCAGCTTCATCCTCTCGAATGAGGACATCGATTGCTACCTTGGCACGTTACTCTCTTCATCCTGTGAAGACTCATTAGGCTTATCCTACAATTACTAGCTGGCCCGAAGAGATATCTCCTGAATCCAGCTTAAGCTGGAGTCTCCCAGGCTCATCTGGCATGTCTTCCCTGAAGTCTGCCAAAACCCACACCCTTGCATTTCCAGGGACTCCCCTTAGCCAGCTGGGCAGAAAACCCAGCATGCTTCAAACAAGCTGACAGACAAGCGGGAGAGGACTCACGGGCAGACGGCTTCCCTCAGGTCTCGGGTGGAGCTCTGGGACCACAGCAGCAACGGGCCATCCCAGCCCCTGGGCTCAGCAGCGCCCTCATTCTCAGGCCGGCGGCTCTGCCCTGAGGGGAGCAGGAACGTCACCAACTGCCGCAGGCGGACCTCAAGCCCCTCCCACTGCTGGAGCCTGACCTCCCCCGGCCCCACCCCTTCCCCTACCCCAGCAGGACGAGAGCTCGTCTTCCCCTGGCTTCCAACGTGAGGCCCGGCCCTGGGCCCCGATTGGGCACTGCCCCAGCCCGGAGCCAATCACAGTGGCCAGGGAGGTGGAACGCACCGATTGGCCAGGGCCAGGTCATGTGACCATACTCCCCAGGAAACTCAAAGATTACCAAGGTTCTCTAAGAAACCAATGAACAAAATTATCCACTAAAGGCAAACCATAATTTTTAATGAGGCCAATGTCACAGAAAAAAAAAAATGCTCCACAATAAACTGCTCAAGGAAGCTACTAAATAAACTTTCAGAAAAGTTTAGTAGTTTTTTTTTTTTTTTAAATAGGGTGACGGAGAGCTATACCTTTCCCATCTATGTGAATTTAGGTTTAAACTAGATTTCCCTTGGCTATTATATAAGACAAAAAAACCCACATCACCCACTTTCACTCCCCCCTACCCCCAAAATGTGTTTTAATCTATTGAATTTTTGTGTCCTCAGTTGTGTCTGATTCACGGCAACTCACCAACTCTACACAGCCAGGCTCTTCCGTCCATGGAATTCAGGGCAATTTTTTCTGTCCCAGTAAATGCCCACCCTGGGTGATCCAAAGGCAAGGGCTCCGAGGCTCCTGAGAGACTAACTCCTTTCAGCTGAGCACAGAGCTGGCTCCTCACTGGGATGCCTGTGGCCTGGGGCTCCCAGAGGGGAGAGCAGCACTCGCCCCACCGTGTGGTCACTGCTGGAAGTGCAGGCTGCTCCTCACTCCCCCTTGACAGTGTCCCTGAGGGCAGAACAGTGTGAATCGAATCAAGGTGGAAATGCAAACTCCAATGCAACCAACCTTCCCACAAGGTCTCCAAAACCACTCAGGAACAGGGAATTGGAAACTGCAGGGGATGACATGAATGGAGATGGAGACTTGACACCTTACACCGAGTTCACTTCCAGTTATCCCTAGACAAACTTTCCATGAAAACTTGTCACAAATCTAGAAGAACAATGAGCAGAAACCGGACACGTGCTTTGAGTCTTCACACACAAAACTAAAAGGCAGTCCACAAAAAAAACCCAGAGAATACAGTGGACTTTGCAAAATCAAAGATATCTACTGTGGGAAAGACCTCATTACAAAAGCAAAAGACAGGTCATACATCGCGAGACGAATGAGTGGAAACACAAAGCTTATCAAGGATGTGTCTCCAAACAGACAAAGAACGCCAACACAACAAGCCTGTGAAAACTAGGGAAAGGTCTGAAGGGACACCAGACGGAGGAAGACACACACAGAGTATCCCGGATGATGTCCAGCACTGAGGGCCTGAAGAAACAACAGTCTAGTTGCACCCCCTCAGGCCTGTGTGACCGTGGATGAGGCCTCTGTTTCCCGGTGGCTCTGAGACATGGACAGGGAGGAAGGGGAAGAGAAGTCACTTGCATTTCTAATACTCACAGCAAAGTCTTCCAATGAGAAGGGAATTATCACCCCCACTGACAATGCCATTCACTGAAGTGATATCCACGAGTCCATCTACCCCAGAAGGGAAGGATGGACCTGTTCTCACAAAACGGCGAGAGATGGAAGGAGGAAGATCAAGCCCACACCAATCACTGGAAAGAGAAGCTGTGCTCAGGGCTTGAAAGAATTCCTACTGGGAAAATCATGTCACGGCCCCACATGGCAATCCACAGCTTCCATGCTATTCCTCCCAAAATGCCAATGCATTTTCGCACCGAACAAAGAATTGCAAAAGGGGTACGGAAACAGAAAAGAGCCTACATTGTCAATACAATCCGACGAAAAAGCCCCGATACGGACATCCAAGGTTGTGTGAAAGGAAATTAGACGACCAAACTAGGATCCTCAGGAGAGTATCGGAGAAGGCAATGGCGACCCACTCCAGTACTCTTGCCTGGAAAATGTCCTGGACGGAGGAGCCTGGTAGGCTACAGGCCATGGGGTCTTGCAGAGTCAGACACGACTGAAGTGACTTAGCCGCAGCAGCAGCAGCAGGACAGTATGCTATTGGGAATACAACAACACACACAGATCCAGATCGATGGAATAAAGTTGAGGGTCCAGAAACAAACCCCAGCATCCATGGTCAACTCATCTCTGACACAGACGGTGAGAATATCCAAATGGGAACAAGAAAGCCTCTTCAATCAATGTCCATGGGAAAACCAGACAGCTACATCTGAAGAACGCTATTGGGTTTGATCTCATACCACCTCAATATCGGGGAAAAACCTCACCCTAAAGACTGATGTCATGAGATAGCTAGAAAGAAGCGTAGGTCAAAGGCTCCTTAACATCAGAGTCTCCTTGCCATTTGCTGGGCGGAGGTCGAAATGGGTCTCTTCAAGTAAGGGAAAGAGGTAAACGAAGTACACCACTGGGTTTCCATCCAATGGAACCTCTTCACAACAGAGAGGCTAAGCATTCACAAATGCAAAAGATAGGAAACGGAACACGAGAGACTCCTTGCAAGTGGTGTATCTGAGAAGGGGTTCATATGGAAAGAGACGAAGAATGCACAGCACTCAGATTCCAAGAAACACCACCACCACCCTTGACCCTTCCCCCATGACCAACTCTGACCTAAAGCCTTTCTCTCCCTCTAACCTATCCCTAAAACATAACCCTCATCTAATCATATACATGTGCATCCCTAGCATCCATCCATCCATCCACACACGAGAGAGAAAGAGGAAGACACAGACGGAATTGAGAAAGGAAAAGAGAGGGACACAGCCAGAGAGAGACACGGAACCAAAGAGAGGAAAGGAGTCGATGGTCCAGACTATTCCTCAATCTGTCTCGAAGGTAGAAGCAATGACAGCGCCCTTCCACCCCAGAAGGGGGAAAAGGACGGAAGGTTTGGAGAGGAAAAGACAAGAACGCAGGGAGCCATTAGAAGCTCAGCCACCCGCAGAAGCCGAGCTGGGACCCTTGAACAGAATCTCAATGGAAACAGAGGACCAGAAAGTTGGCTACTCTTTTCTATAAGAGAGGGAGACCTTCGAGTCTTCCTTTCGGTCCTCCAACTTGGATGCGGGGTCTCAAAACAGTCAGGAGGGGGAGTGCCTTTTCCTGGGTTCCACGGCGCACCCAGGCCTCGTTCTGCCCCATTCTGTGCTGTGTCAGCCCTGGATGGAATCTTTCTTTCTGAAGTCTCAGCGCACGAGCTCCACGTGATATCGGCCCCAGGTGGAAAGGCATGGAGCTGCTCGTAGGCCGACAGACCTAGGAAGCAGATGGGAGAATGACCCCCACTCTGCAGATGGAGAGACTGGGGCAACCCTGAGGGGCATATGCTTGTCCAGGGCCACACCACTTATGAGAAGAAGGAGCCTGGTCTGAGAGCAGCATGGTCCTCGGAGCTCAGGCCCTGGCTGAACCCAGGCCTCCCCAGGGCTGTGGGCTGGGCCGTGTGGGTGTCATTGTGCCTGCACATGGCCTAAGGGGGGTGGTCGAGCAGTCAGAAACCCAGAGATTCCCTTGGGAAGTTTTGAGGAAGGGACCTCAGCACGAACCCCAGGAAATGATGTCACCTGCCGGCAACAGAACCCAACAGAACCCGCAATCCGGGTATCCAGGCCTCCAGAGCGGAGAGGAGCCCCCAGCCAGATCACTTGCTGCCAAGATGTTCTGCTGTTTGCCCCTGCCCAGAGGCCGGGGCCTCAGGAGAGCTCACAGGCAGTGTGCGTGGGCACCCTGTCGACGTTGGCTCAGGACACCCCCGAGAGGCCTCTGGCCCTTTGCCCGGAGAAACAGAAAGGTAACACGGGGAGCCCCAGGCCGGGCCAGGCCACCTCTCCCATGCCACCCGGAAACACCGGGTCCTTTGCCTGTGTGTGGGGATGCGGGTTTCTCGGGCTGTGTCTCCCTCAAGGAAGCCCAGGCGGATGTGGGGTCAGAAGCCTGTGGACAAGTTGTGCCCACACCCCAGGGGAGAGCAGGCTGGGCGGGATGGGGAGAGTGTGGGCAGCGCCGACCGGCCAGGCTGACCTCACACCCTCAGATGGGTCTCTTTCCTCCCGGGTGGGGATCTGAGCAGACACACGTCTCTGACCCTTCTGGGAAGAGAAGTTCGAGCAGGCAGAAGCAGCGGCTCCACTGGCCAGGCCCAGCTCGGAAAACTCCCAGCATGGCTGGCTGACGGTCACTGTCGTTGCAGAGCTTCCCACGTGATGAGGCCGAGGACGGGGACACCCCATCCAGCTCCCAGAGGGAGGGGTCGGAGCACCACCCGCCCGCCCGTGAGGCCCAGTGCAGGCTCCAGGTCAGCGTGCCCACGGAGGCATCAGCCCCACCGGGGGAGACGCGGAGGTGGGGAAGGCCTGCTGCCGAGACACCGCCCAGGATACAGCCGGCGGCCCAGTCTGAGGCTTCCACGGAGCTCAGCACACCCGGCTCCGACCCAGAGTCCAGAGAACCCCGGCCTCTGAGGCACCAGGAGGACCTGGAGCCCAGCACGCCACAGCACAGAGGTGAGGACGCTGGGGCTGGTGCACGGGAGTGTGTGGGGAGGGGTGCTGAGCTACACAGGGACGAGTCCTCGAAAGCTGCTGCTGGGCCTGCAGCAAGCGCTGGCCTCACACCCCCCGCCCCCCATCTTGCACACTTCAGTCCCAAAAGACATCTGACGCTGGGTATTCTTTGGGAACCTCTTGGAAGGTTTCTGTCCCGGGGTACGCACATGCCAAGGCTGGCCTGTGGGCAAACTTTGCTTCTCCCCCAGCTCTAGCACTGGCCTCCAACTGGAACCAGGCTCCACTTCCCAGACCTGTCCCCACACAGGTGGTGGCTCCAGGTGCAGGACCCAGGGATCCACCGAGGGCAGATGGAGAAGCGAGACTTGCCCTCGCAGAGACACCAGGCCAGCTGGGTACTGGCCAGCACACCGGGCAGATCGGATCTCCGTGCCTGCAGGACCCCCAGCCCCAGGCACTGATGTCCCACCCCCTCAGCGAGAACCTCCACCTCCACGTGCACCTCTACCTGCTCGGGCTTTAGCAAGAGAACCCGAGGCAGAGGAAGAGTCACCGCCTCGGCAGGGAGAGCCTGCCCTGGCTCCCGCGCAACACCCAGACGCCCACGATGACTCACCCAGCCCTGCAGGGAGAAAGAGCCCCCGCTCTGGACAGAGACCCAGAGCCCTTACCGGAAACACCACGTCCAGGGGAGCGGTCGGCTCTGCAGCCTCCATCCCTGTCTGCTCACCGTGGATGCCGGCAACTCGGTCTGCCCCCAGGGGACATGGAGTTCCTTTCCCCTGAACTGCTTTGCATGTGGTTTGTTTCCACCTTTCTGGTGATGTTTTATTTTTTGTATGGTTTCCTGTATTTTTGTTGGTTAAGTTGGGATTAGTAAACTGTTTCATCATTGTTGCAATCTGGGAACACTGTTGTGTAACTCTGGTGATACTGTGTTACCATCACCACTTTGTAGTTTCAGACCCGTTCCATCTTTATGCCCCACCCCCCAACAAAGCCTGGATTCAAGGCAAGCACGCCCTGTTCATCCCTCCCCCCGATCCTGAACACAATTTCATCTTTTCTTTCTGCATTCCTTCCTATATTCTTGGTGTCCCCAATCAGTGACTCTCAGCGAAATGACTGAAGGAGTGTTTTTCGGACTCTCCACCTACTGTAAGACTCCATTGGAGAGTTCTCATTTTTATGTCATTTGAACTAGCCTTTGATAGCTGAAAGGACGGTGTACGTCCTTTCAAGATACCATGTGCCAAACGAAGCCCTTTTGGCAACTGCCATCATTATCTCCAGGCAGGCATTGCTGTTTGAAGGGTGACATCTCAGCCAGAAGGCAGAGGCTGAGCTCCTCTTGTTGCACCAGCTCCCAAAAGAAGCCAAGAAAGGGAGCTGGAACAACAAACCACCCCCATGCCCAGGAAAGCGTTCTTCATGACAGAAGGCTAGAAAATGACCCAACATCCTTGTGGCCCAGAACCACTCTAGAAAATCACTGTTCCATAAAAAAGAGAAACACATGGGAAGTTCCAAGGAGAGGCAATGCCCATGGCCAGTGTACTTGAGAGACGGCCTGACCGCTCCGGGGAAGACACGCACCGACGGAACCCCTTGGGAAACAGCAGTGATAGTCCTCACCGTCGTAAGGGTTTCCTCTGGGGACAACCTGCCCTGGGCACCACACGAGGGAGCAGACCGGCTTCTCTTCCTCTGCCCCCACACCATTCACTCATGAAGGCAGCTCAGGTGTTCTCATGCCCTGCCTGCCTGCCTGCCTGGCTCATCCGTGAGCTGTGACCACCTCCAGGCTAGGACTCCACCTTTTCCTCTCTGTGTACCGTGAATCTGCACACAGTGGGCTTTCAGAACCTTAGGAGACTTGAGCCATTCCCACTCGAGCCAGAACCCTCCCCAGGAAGGAAAACAGCTGTGGAGTCATTTTGGCCCCAGCACTGGTTCCGAAAGCCTGGCGGCTCCTACAGCCTCTACGGTGTGAAGAGGGAGGTCCCTTTTGACAGAGCTTTCCGGCTCTCAGATCTAAGCTGTTGTTTCACTGTCAGCTGTGTCTCTTCCGTTGCAGCCAGGTGGGCCACGCTGCTCCAAAGGAGCTCACAAGCTGAGTTTCAAGGGAGGACAGGGATGGCTACAACGTGCTGCAAACTGAGTGAGGGTCCCCACAATCCTCAGCAAAGGTCTGTGGTGTGCAAGTGGGGAGTAGAGGGCCCCCAAGTTCCAAAGGAAGGGAGGTAGTCGGGAGCTAAAGCCCTTGGCTGCTGTGGTAGCAGCTGCAGATGGCAGCCCGTCCACAGTGCACTTCAAATGAGGTCATATGAGCGGGACTCTGGAAATGGCTCCGAAATCGAGAGAAAGGGGTCAGGGTATGTGGGAATCCGGCGGGGGTGGGGGGTGGATGAAGGAAGGTGTCCCTCCTCTCTCCAGTGCAATTTGGTTTGGTGAGTCTCAAAGCTACCAGATGGCACTTCCCAAGTCAGGCCCCCGCAGGAATCAGGGTGGGCTGCCTGCCTCGGGCCCTGCCACAGGGACAAGCCACACCAGTGGCCTCCCTGAGCTCCAATGGCCGGATCTGGGGGGTTCTGTCTGGTTGCACACCTCCTTGCTGTGGCCAAGTTTCCCCCTTCTCTGAGCACCAGCTTCATCCTCTCGAATGAGGACATCGATTGCTACCTTGGCACGTTACTCTCTTCATCCTGTGAAGACTCATTAGGCTTATCCTACAATTACAAGCTGGCCCGAAGAGATATCTCCTGAATCCAGCTTAAGCTGGAGTCTCCCAGGCTCATCTGGCATGTCTTCCCTGAAGTCTGCCAAAACCCACACCCTTGCATTTCCAGGGACTCCCCTTAGCCAGCTGGGCAGAAAACCCAGCATGCTTCAAACAAGCTGACAGACAAGCGGGAGAGGACTCACGGGCAGACGGCTTCCCTCAGGTCTCGGGGGGAGCTCTGGGACCACAGCAGCAACGGGCCATCCCAGCCCCTGGGCTCAGCAGCGCCCTCATTCTCAGGCCGGCGGCTCTGCCCTGAGGGGAGCAGGAACGTCACCAACTGCCGCAGGCGGACCTCAAGCCCCTCCCACTGCTGGAGCCTGACCTGCCCCGGCCCCACCCCTTCCCCTACCCCAGCAGGACGAGAGCTCGTCTTCCCCTGGCTTCCAACGTGAGGCCCGGCCCTGGGCCCCGATTGGGCACTGCCCCAGCCCGGAGCCAATCACAGTGGCCAGGGAGGTGGAACGCACCGATTGGCCAGGGCCAGGTCATGTGACCATACTCCCCAGGAAACTCAAAGATTACCAAGGTTCTCTAAGAAACCAATGAACAAAATTATCCAGTAAAGGCAAACCTTAATTTTTAATGAGGCCAATGTCACAGAAAAAAAAAATGCTCCACAATAAACTGCTCAAGGAAGCTACTAAATAAACTTTCAGAAAAGTTTAGTAGTTTTTTTTTTTTTTTTTAAATAGGTTGACGGAGAGCTATACCTTTCCCATCTATGTGAATTTAGGTTTAAACTAGATTTCCCTTGGCTATTATATAAGACAAAAAAACCCACATCACCCACTTTCACTCCCCCCCACCCCCAAAATGTGTTTTAGTCTATTGAATTTTTGTGTCCTCAGTTGTGTCTGATTCACGGCAACTCACCAACTCTACACAGCCAGGCTCTTCCGTCCATGGAATTCAGGGCAATTTTTTCTGTCCCAGTAAATGCCCACCCTGGGTGATCCAAAGGCAAGGGCTCCGAGGCTCCTGAGAGACTAACTCCTTTCAGCTGAGCACAGAGCTGGCTCCTCACTGGGATGCCTGTGGCCTGGGGCTCCCAGAGGGGAGAGCAGCACTCGCCCCACCGTGTGGTCACTGCTGGAAATGCAGGCTGCTCCTCACTCCCCCTTGACAGTGTCCCTGAGGGCAGAACAGTGTGAATCGAATCAAGGTGGAAATGCAAACTCCAATGCAACCAACCTTCCCACAAGGTCTCCAAAACCACTCAGGAACAGGGAATTGGAAACTGCAGGGGATGACATGAATGGAGATGGAGACTTGACACCTTACACCGAGTTCACTTCCAGTTATCCCTAGACAAACTTTCCATGAAAACTTGTCACAAATCTAGAAGAACAATGAGCAGAAACCGGACACGTGCTTTGAGTCTTCACACACAAAACTAAAAGGCAGTCCACAAAAAAAACCCAGAGAATACAGTGGACTTTGCAAAATCAAAGATATCTACTGTGGGAAAACCTCATGACAAAAGCAAAAGACAGGTCATACATCGCGAGACGAATGAGTGGAAACACAAAGCTTATCAAGGATGTGTCTCCAAACAGACAAAGAACGCCAACACAACAAGCCTGTGAAAACTAGGGAAAGGTCTGAAGGGACACCAGACGGAGGAAGACACACACAGAGTATCCCGGATGATGTCCAGCACTGAGGGCCTGAAGAAACAACAGTCTAGTTGCACCCCCTCAGGCCTGTGTGACCGTGGATGAGGCCTCTGTTTCCCGGTGGCTCTGAGACATGGACAGGGAGGAAGGGGAAGAGAAGTCACTTGCATTTCTAATACTCACAGCAAAGTCTTCCAATGAGAAGGGAATTATCACCCCCACTGCCAATGCCATTCACTGAAGTGATACCCACGAGTCCATCTACCCCAGAAGGGAAGGATGGACCTGTTCTCACAAAACGGCGAGAGATGGAAGGAGGAAGATCAAGCCCACACCAATCACTGGAAAGAGAAGCTGTGCTCAGGGCTTGAAAGAATTCCTATTGGGAAAATCATGTCACAGCCCCACATGGCAATCCACAGCTTCCATGCTATTCCTCCCAAAATGCCAATGCATTTTCGCACCGAACAAAGAATTGCAAAAGGGGTACGGAAACAGAAAAGAGCCTACATTGTCAATACAATCCGACGAAAAAGCCCCGATACGGACATCCAAGGTTGTGTGAAAGGAAATTAGACGACCAAACTAGGATCCTCAGGAGAGTATCGGAGAAGGCAATGGCGACCCACTCCAGTACTCTTGCCTGGAAAATGTCCTGGACGGAGGAGCCTGGTAGGCTGCAGGCCACGGGGTCATGCAGAGTCAGACACGACTGAAGTGACTTAGCCGCAGCAGCAGCAGCAGGACAGTATGCTATTGGGAATACAACAACACACACAGATCCAGATCGATGGAATAAAGTTGAGGGTCCAGAAACAAACCCCAGCATCCATGGTCAACTCATCTCTGACACAGACGGGGAGAATATCCAAATGGGAACAAGAAAGCCTCTTCAATCAATGTCCATGGGAAAACCAGACAGCTACATCTGAAGAACGCTATTGGTTTTGATCTCATACCACCTCAATATCGGGGAAAAACCTCACCCTAAAGACTGATGTCATGAGATAGCTAGAAAGAAGCGTAGGTCAAAGGCTCCTTAACATCACAGTCTCCTTGCCATTTGCTGGGCGGAGGTCGAAATGGGTCTCTTCAAGTAAGGGAAAGAGGTAAACGAAGTACACCACTGGGTTTCCATCCAATGGAACCTCTTCACAACAGAGAGGCTAAGCATTCACAAATGCAAAAGATAGGAAACGGAACACGAGAGACTCCTTGCAAGTGGTGTATCTGAGAAGGGGTTCATATGGAAAGAGACAAAGAATGCACAGCACTCAGATTCCAAGAAACACCACCACCACCCTTGACCCTTCCCCCATGACCAACTCTGACCTAAAGCCTTTCTCTCCCTCTAACCTATCCCTAAAACATAACCCTCATCTAATCATATACATGTGCATCCCTAGCATCCATCCATCCATCCACACACGAGAGAGAAAGAGGAAGACACAGACGGAATTGAGAAAGGAAAAGAGAGGGACACAGCCAGAGAGAGACACGGAACCAAAGAGAGGAAAGGAGTCGATGGTCCAGACTTTTCCTCAATCTGTCTCGAAGGTAGAAGCAATGACAGCGCCCTTCCACCCCAGAAGGGGGAAAAGGACGGAAGGTTTGGAGAGGAAAAGACAAGAACGCAGGGAGCCATTAGAAGCTCAGCCACCCGCAGAAGCCGAGCTGGGACCCTTGAACAGAATCTCAATGGAAACAGAGGACCAGAAATTTGGCTACTCTTTTCTATAAGAGAGGGAGACCTTCGAGTCTTCCTTTCGGTCCTCCAACTTGGATGCGGGGTCTCAAAACAGTCAGGAGGGGGAGTGCCTTTTCCTGGGTTCCACGGCGCATCCAGGCCTCGTTCTGCCCCATTCTGTGCTGTGTCAGCCCTGGATGGAATCTTTCTTTCTGAAGTCTCAGCGCACGAGCTCCACGTGATATCGGCCCCAGGTGGAAAGGCATGGAGCTGCTCGTAGGCCGACAGACCTAGGAAGCAGATGGGAGAATGACCCCCACTCTGCAGATGGAGAGACTGGGGCAACCCTGAGGGGCATATGCTTGTCCAGGGCCACACCACTTATGAGAAGAAGGAGCCTGGTCTGAGAGCAGCATGGTCCTCGGAGCTCAGGCCCTGGCTGAACCCAGGCCTCCCCAGGGCTGTGGGCTGGGCCGTGTGGGTGTCATTGTGCCTGCACATGGCCTAAGGGGGGTGGTCGAGCAGTCAGAAACCCAGAGATTCCCTTGGGAAGTTTTGAGGAAGGGACCTCAGCACGAACCCCAGGAAATGATGTCACCTGCCGGCAACAGAACCCAACAGAACCCGCAATCCGGGTATCCAGGCCTCCAGAGCGGAGAGGAGCCCCCAGCCAGATCACTTGCTGCCAAGATGTTCTGCTGTTTGCCCCTGCCCAGAGGCCGGGGCCTCAGGAGAGCTCACAGGCAGTGTGCGTGGGCACCCTGTCGACGTTGGCTCAGGACACCCCCGAGAGGCCTCTGGCCCTTTGCCCGGAGAAACAGAAAGGTAACACGGGGAGCCCCAGGCCGGGCCAGGCCACCTCTCCCATGCCACCCGGAAACACCGGGTCCTTTGCCTGTGTGTGGGGATGCGGGTTTCTCGGGCTGTGTCTCCCTCAAGGAAGCCCAGGCGGATGTGGGGTCAGAAGCCTGTGGACAAGTTGTGTCCACACCCCAGGGGAGAGCAGGCTGGGCGGGATGGGGAGAGTGTGGGCAGCGCCGACCGGCCAGGCTGACCTCACACCCTCAGATGGGTCTCTTTCCTCCCGGGTGGGGATCTGAGCAGACACACGTCTCTGACCCTTCTGGGAAGAGAAGTTCGAGCAGGCAGAAGCAGCGGCTCCACTGGCCAGGCCCAGCTCGGAAAACTCCCAGCATGGCTGGCTGACGGTCACTGTCGTTGCAGAGCTTCCCACGTGATGAGGCCGAGGACGGGGACACCCCATCCAGCTCCCAGAGGGAGGGGTCGGAGCACCACCCCCCCGCCCGTGAGGCCCAGTGCAGGCTCCAGGTCAGCGTGCCCACGGAGGCATCAGCCCCACCGGAGGAGACGCGGAGGTGGGGAAGGCCTGCTGCCGAGACACCGCCCAGGATACAGCCGGCGGCCCAGTCTGAGGCTGCCACGGAGCTCAGCACACCCGGCTCCGACCCAGAGTCCAGAGAACCCCGGCCTCTGAGGCACCAGGAGGACCTGGAGCCCAGCACGCCAGAGCACAGAGGTGAGGACGCTGGGGCTGGTGCACGGGAGTGTGTGGGGAGGGGTGCTGAGCTACACAGGGACGAGTCCTCGAAAGCTGCTGCTGGGCCTGCAGCAAGCGCTGGCCTCACACCCCCCGCCCCCCATCTTGCACACTTCAGTCCCAAAAGACATCTGACGCTGGGTATTCTTTGGGAACCTCTTGGAAGGTTTCTGTCCCGGGGTACGCACATGCCAAGGCTGGCCTGTGGGCAAACTTTGCTTCTCCCCCAGCTCTAGCACTGGCCTCCAACTGGAACCAGGCTCCACTTCCCAGACCTGTCCCTAAAGAGGTGGTGGCTCCAGGTGCAGGACCCAGGGATCCACCGAGGGCAGATGGAGAAGCGAGACTTGCCCTCGCAGAGACACCAGGCCAGCTGGGTACTGGCCAGCACACCGGGCAGATCGGATCTCCGTGCCTGCAGGACCCCCAGCCCCAGGCACTGATGTCCCACCCCCTCAGCGAGAACCTCCACCTCCACGTGCACCTCTACCTGCTCGGGCTTTGGCAAGAGAACCCGAGGCAGAGGAAGAGTCACCGCCTCGGCAGGGAGAGCCTGCCCTGGCTCCCGCGCAACACCCAGACGCCCACGATGACTCACCCAGCCCTGCAGGGAGAAAGAGCCCCCGCTCTGGACAGAGACCCAGAGCCCTTACCGGAAACACCACGTCCAGGGGAGCGGTCGGCTCTGCAGCCTCCATCCCTGTCTGCTCACCGTGGATGCCGGCAACTCGGTCTGCCCCCAGGGGACATGGAGTTCCTTTCCCCTGAACTGCTTTGCATGTGGTTTGTTTCCACCTTTCTGGTGATGTTTTATTTTTTGTATGGTTTCCTGTATTTTTGTTGGTTAAGTTGGGATTAGTAAACTTTTTCATCATTGTTGCAATCTGGGAACACTGTTGTGTAACTCTGGTGATACTGTGTTACCATCACCACTTTGTAGTTTCAGACCCGTTCCATCTTTATGCCCCACCCCCCAACAAAGCCTGGATTCAAGGCAAGCACGCCCTGTTCATCCCTCCCCCCGATCCTGAACACAATTTCATCTTTTCTTTCTGCATTCCTTCCTATATTCTTGGTGTCCCCAATCAGTGACTCTCAGCGAAATGACTGAAGGAGTGTTTTTCGGACTCTCCACCTACTGTAAGACTCCATTGGAGAGTTCTCATTTTTATGTCATTTGAACTAGCCTTTGATAGCTGAAAGGACGGTGTACGTCCTTTCAAGATACCATGTGCCAAACGAAGCCCTTTTGGCAACTGCCATCATTATCTCCAGGCAGGCATTGCTGTTTGAAGGGTGACATCTCAGCCAGAAGGCAGAGGCTGAGCTCCTCTTGTTGCACCAGCTCCCAAAAGAAGCCAAGAAAGGGAGCTGGAACAACAAACCACCCCCATGCCCAGGAAAGCGTTCTTCATGACAGAAGGCTAGAAAATGACCCAACATCCTTGTGGCCCAGAACCACTCTAGAAAATCACTGTTCCATAAAAAAGAGAAACACATGGGAAGTTCCAAGGAGAGGCAATGCCCATGGCCAGTGTACTTGAGAGACGGCCTGACCGCTCTGGGGAAGACACGCACCGACGGAACCCCTTGGGAAACAGCAGTGATAGTCCTCACCGTCGTAAGGGTTTCCTCTGGGGACAACCTGCCCTGGGCACCACACGAGGGAGCAGACCGGCTTCTCTTCCTCTGCCCCCACACCATTCACTCATGAAGGCAGCTCAGGTGTTCTCATGCCCTGCCTGCCTGCCTGCCTGGCTCATCCGTGAGCTGTGACCACCTCCAGGCTAGGACTCCACCTTTTCCTCTCTGTGTACCGTGAATCTGCACACAGTGGGCTTTCAGAACCTTAGGAGACTTGAGCCATTCCCACTCGAGCCAGAACCCTCCCCAGGAAGGAAAACAGCTGTGGAGTCATTTTGGCCCCAGCACTGGTTCCGAAAGCCTGGCGGCTCCTACAGCCTCTACGGTGTGAAGAGGGAGGTCCCTTTTGACAGAGCTTTCCGGCTCTCAGATCTAAGCTGTTGTTTCACTGTCAGCTGTGTCTCTTCCGTTGCAGCCAGGTGGGCCACGCTGCTCCAAAGGAGCTCACAAGCTGAGTTTCAAGGGAGGACAGGGATGGCTACAACGTGCTGCAAACTGAGTGAGGGTCCCCACAATTCTCAGCAAAGGTCTGTGGTGTGCAAGTGGGGAGTAGAGGGCCCCCAAGTTCCAAAGGAAGGGAGGTAGTCGGGAGCTAAAGACCTTGGCTGCTGTGGTAGCAGCTGCAGATGGCAGCCCGTCCACAGTGCACTTCAAATGAGGTCATATGAGCGGGACTCTGGAAATGGCTCCGAAATCGAGAGAAAGGGGTCAGGGTATGTGGGAATCCGGCGGGGGTGGGGGGTGGATGAAGGAAGGTGTCCCTCCTCTCTCCAGTGCAATTTGGTTTGGTGAGTCTCAAAGCTACCAGATGGCACTTCCCAAGTCAGGCCCCCGCAGGAATCAGGGTGGGCTGCCTGCCTCGGGCCCTGCCACAGGGACAAGCCACACCAGTGGCCTCCCTGAGCTCCAATGGCCGGATCTGGGGGGTTCTGTCTGGGTGCACACCTCCTTGCTGTGGCCAAGTTCCCCCCTTCTCTGAGCACCAGCTTCATCCTCTCGAATGAGGACATCGATTGCTACCTTGGCACGTTACTCTCTTCATCCTGTGAAGACTCATTAGGCTTATCCTACAATTACTAGCTGGCCCGAAGAGATATCTCCTGAATCCAGCTTAAGCTGGAGTCTCCCAGGCTCATCTGGCATGTCTTCCCTGAAGTCTGCCAAAACCCACACCCTTGCATTTCCAGGGACTCCCCTTAGCCAGCTGGGCAGAAAACCCAGCATGCTTCAAACAAGCTGACAGACAAGCGGGAGAGGACTCACGGGCAGACGGCTTCCCTCAGGTCTCGGGGGGAGCTCTGGGACCACAGCAGCAACGGGCCATCCCAGCCCCTGGGCTCAGCAGCGCCCTCATTCTCAGGCCGGCGGCTCTGCCCTGAGGGGAGCAGGAACGTCACCAACTGCCGCAGGCGGACCTCAAGCCCCTCCCACTGCTGGAGCCTGACCTGCCCCGGCCCCACCACTTCCCCTACCCCAGCAGGACGAGAGCTCGTCTTCCCCTGGCTTCCAACGTGAGGCCCGGCCCTGGGCCCCGATTGGGCACTGCCCCAGCCCGGAGCCAATCACAGTGGCCAGGGAGGTGGAACGCACCGATTGGCCAGGGCCAGGTCATGTGACAATACTCCCCAGGAAACTCAAAGATTACCAAGGTTCTCTAAGAAACCAATGAACAAAATTATCCAGTAAAGGCAAACCTTAATTTTTAATGAGGCCAATGTCACAGAAAAAAAATAAATGCTCCACAATAAACTGCTCAAGGAAGCTACTAAATAAACTTTCAGAAAAGTTTAGTAGTTTTTTTTTTTTTTTTTAAATAGGTTGACGGAGCGCTATACCTTTCCCATCTATGTGAATTTAGGTTTAAACTAGATTTCCCTTGGCTATTATATAAGACAAAAAAACCCACATCACCCACTTTCACTCCCCCCCACCCCCAAAATGTGTTTTAATCTATTGAATTTTTGTGTCCTCAGTTGTGTCTGATTCACGGCAACTCACCAACTCTACACAGCCAGGCTCTTCCGTCCATGGAATTCAGGGCAATTTTTTCTGTCCCAGTAAATGCCCACCCTGGGTGATCCAAAGGCAAGGGCTCCGAGGCTCCTGAGAGACTAACTCCTTTCAGCTGAGCACAGAGCTGGCTCCTCACTGGGATGCCTGTGGCCTGGGGCTCCCAGAGGGGAGAGCAGCACTCGCCCCACCGTGTGGTCACTGCTGGAAATGCAGGCTGCTCCTCAATCCCCCTTGACAGTGTCCCTGAGGGCAGAACAGTGTGAATCGAATCAAGGTGGAAATGCAAACTCCAATGCAACCAACCTTCCCACAAGGTCTCCAAAACCACTCAGGAACAGGGAATTGGAAACTGCAGGGGATGACATGAATGGAGATGGAGACTTGACACCTTACACCGAGTTCACTTCCAGTTATCCCTAGACAAACTTTCCATGAAAACTTGTCACAAATCTAGAAGAACAATGAGCAGAAACCGGACACGTGCTTTGAGTCTTCACACACAAAACTAAAAGGCAGTCCACAAAAAAAACCCAGAGAATACAGTGGACTTTGCAAAATCAAAGATATCTACTGTGGGAAAACCTCATGACAAAAGCAAAAGACAGGTCATACATCGCGAGACGAATGAGTGGAAACACAAAGCTTATCAAGGATGTGTCTCCAAACAGACAAAGAACGCCAACACAACAAGCCTGTGAAAACTAGGGAAAGGTCTGAAGGGACACCAGACGGAGGAAGACACACACAGAGTATCCCGGATGATGTCCAGCACTGAGGGCCTGAAGAAACAACAGTCTAGTTGCACCCCCTCAGGCCTGTGTGACCGTGGATGAGGCCTCTGTTTCCCGGTGGCTCTGAGACATGGACAGGGAGGAAGGGGAAGAGAAGTCACTTGCATTTCTAATACTCACAGCAAAGTCTTCCAATGAGAAGGGAATTATCACCCCCACTGCCAATGCCATTCACTGAAGTGATACCCACGAGTCCATCTACCCCAGAAGGGAAGGATGGACCTGTTCTCACAAAACGGCGAGAGATGGAAGGAGGAAGATCAAGCCCACACCAATCACTGGAAAGAGAAGCTGTGCTCAGGGCTTGAAAGAATTCCTATTGGGAAAATCATGTCACAGCCCCACATGGCAATCCACAGCTTCCATGCTATTCCTCCCAAAATGCCAATGCATTTTCGCACCGAACAAAGAATTGCAAAAGGGGTACGGAAACAGAAAAGAGCCTACATTGTCAATACAATCCGACGAAAAAGCCCCGATACGGACATCCAAGGTTGTGTGAAAGGAAATTAGACGACCAAACTAGGATCCTCAGGAGAGTATCGGAGAAGGCAATGGCGACCCACTCCAGTACTCTTGCCTGGAAAATGTCCTGGACGGAGGAGCCTGGTAGGCTGCAGGCCATGGGGTCATGCAGAGTCAGACACGACTGAAGTGACTTAGCCGCAGCAGCAGCAGCAGGACAGTATGCTATTGGGAATACAACAACACACACAGATCCAGATCGATGGAATAAAGTTGAGGGTCCAGAAACAAACCCCAGCATCCATGGTCAACTCATCTCTGACAAAGACGGGGAGAATATCCAAATGGGAACAAGAAAGCCTCTTCAATCAATGTCCATGGGAAAACCAGACAGCTACATCTGAAGAACGCTATTGGTTTTGATCTCATACCACCTCAATATCGGGGAAAAACCTCACCCTAAAGACTGAGGTCATGAGATAGCTAGAAAGAAGCGTAGGTCAAAGGCTCCTTAACATCAGAGTCTCCTTGCCATTTGCTGGGCGGAGGTCGAAATGGGTCTCTTCAAGTAAGGGAAAGAGGTAAACGAAGTACACCACTGGGTTTCCATCCAATGGAACCTCTTCACAACAGAGAGGCTAAGCATTCACAAATGCAAAAGATAGGAAACGGAACACGAGAGACATCTGAGAAGGGGTTCATATGGAAAGAGACGAAGAATGCACAGCACTCAGATTCCAAGAAACACCACCACCACCCTTGACCCTTCCCCCATGACCAACTCTGACCTAAAGCCTTTCTCTCCCTCTAACCTATCCCTAAAACATAACCCTCATCTAATCATATACATGTGCATCCCTAGCATCCATCCATCCATCCACACACGAGAGAGAAAGAGGAAGACACAGACGGAATTGAGAAAGGAAAAGAGAGGGACACAGCCAGAGAGAGACACGGAACCAAAGAGAGGAAAGGAGTCGATGGTCCAGACTTTTCCTCAATCTGTCTCGAAGGTAGAAGCAATGACAGCGCCCTTCCACCCCAGAAGGGGGAAAAGGACGGAAGGTTTGGAGAGGAAAAGACAAGAACGCAGGGAGCCATTAGAAGCTCAGCCACCCGCAGAAGCCGAGCTGGGACCCTTGAACAGAATCTCAATGGAAACAGAGGACCAGAAAGTTGGCTACTCTTTTCTATAAGAGAGGGAGACCTTCGAGTCTTCCTTTCGGTCCTCCAACTTGGATGCGGGGTCTCAAAACAGTCAGGAGGGGGAGTGCCTTTTCCTGGGTTCCACGGCGCATCCAGGCCTCGTTCTGCCCCATTCTGTGCTGTGTCAGCCCTGGATGGAATCTTTCTTTCTGAAGTCTCAGCGCACGAGCTCCACGTGATATCGGCCCCAGGTGGAAAGGCATGGAGCTGCTCGTAGGCCGACAGACCTAGGAAGCAGATGGGAGAATGACCCCCACTCTGCAGATGGAGAGACTGGGGCAACCCTGAGGGGCATATGCTTGTCCAGGGCCACACCACTTATGAGAAGAAGGAGCCTGGTCTGAGAGCAGCATGGTCCTCGGAGCTCAGGCCCTGGCTGAACCCAGGCCTCCCCAGGGCTGTGGGCTGGGCCGTGTGGGTGTCATTGTGCCTGCACATGGCCTAAGGGGGGTGGTCGAGCAGTCAGAAACCCAGAGATTCCCTTGGGAAGTTTTGAGGAAGGGACCTCAGCACGAACCCCAGGAAATGATGTCACCTGCCGGCAACAGAACCCAACAGAACCCGCAATCCGGGTATCCAGGCCTCCAGAGCGGAGAGGAGCCCCCAGCCAGATCACTTGCTGCCAAGATGTTCTGCTGTTTGCCCCTGCCCAGAGGCCGGGGCCTCAGGAGAGCTCACAGGCAGTGTGCGTGGGCACCCTGTCGACGTTGGCTCAGGACACCCCCGAGAGGCCTCTGGCCCTTTGCCCGGAGAAACAGAAAGGTAACACGGGGAGCCCCAGGCCGGGCTAGGCCACCTCTCCCATGCCACCCGGAAACACCGGGTCCTTTGCCTGTGTGGGGGGATGCGGGTTTCTCGGGCTGTGTCTCCCTCAAGGAAGCCCAGGCGGATGTGGGGTCAGAAGCCTGTGGACAAGTTGTGTCCACACCCCAGGGGAGAGCAGGCTGGGCGGGATGGGGAGAGTGTGGGCAGCGCCGACCGGCCAGGCTGACCTCACACCCTCAGATGGGTCTCTTTCCTCCCGGGTGGGGATCTGAGCAGACACACGTCTCTGACCCTTCTGGGAAGAGAAGTTCGAGCAGGCAGAAGCAGCGGCTCCACTGGCCAGGCCCAGCTCGGAAAACTCCCAGCATGGCTGGCTGACGGTCACTGTCGTTGAAGAGCTTCCCACGTGATGAGGCCGAGGACGGGGACACCCCATCCAGCTCCCAGAGGGAGGGGTCGGAGCACCACCCCCCCGCCCGTGAGGCCCAGTGCAGGCTCCAGGTCAGCGTGCCCACGGAGGCATCAGCCCCACCGGGGGAGACGCGGAGGTGGGGAAGGCCTGCTGCCGAGACACCGCCCAGGATACAGCCGGCGGCCCAGTCTGAGGCTGCCACGGAGCTCAGCACACCCGGCTCCGACCCAGAGTCCAGAGAACCCCGGCCTCTGAGGCACCAGGAGGACCTGGAGCCCAGCACGCCAGAGCACAGAGGTGAGGACGCTGGGGCTGGTGCACGGGAGTGTGTGGGGAGGGGTGCTGAGCTACACAGGGACGAGTCCTCGAAAGCTGCTGCTGGGCCTGCAGCAAGCGCTGGCCTCACACCCCCCGCCCCCCATCTTGCACACTTCAGTCCCAAAAGACATCTGACGCTGGGTATTCTTTGGGAACCTCTTGGAAGGTTTCTGTCCCGGGGTACGCACATGCCAAGGCTGGCCTGTGGGCAAACTTTGCTTCTCCCCCAGCTCTAGCACTGGCCTCCAACTGGAACCAGGCTCCACTTCCCAGACCTGTCCCTAAAGAGGTGGTGGCTCCAGGTGCAGGACCCAGGGATCCACCGAGGGCAGATGGAGAAGCGAGACTTGCCCTCGCAGAGACACCAGGCCAGCTGGGTACTGGCCAGCACACCGGGCAGATCGGATCTCCGTGCCTGCAGGACCCCCAGCCCCAGGCACTGATGTCCCACCCCCTCAGCGAGAACCTCCACCTCCACGTGCACCTCTACCTGCTCGGGCTTTGGCAAGAGAACCCGAGGCAGAGGAAGAGTCACCGCCTCGGCAGGGAGAGCCTGCCCTGGCTCCCGCGCAACACCCAGACGCCCACGATGACTCACCCAGCCCTGCAGGGAGAAAGAGCCCCCGCTCTGGACAGAGACCCAGAGCCCTTACCGGAAACACCACGTCCAGGGGAGCGGTCGGCTCTGCAGCCTCCATCCCTGTCTGCTCACCGTGGATGCCGGCAACTCGGTCTGCCCCCAGGGGACATGGAGTTCCTTTCCCCTGAACTGCTTTGCATGTGGTTTGTTTCCACCTTTCTGGTGATGTTTTATTTTTTGTATGGTTTCCTGTATTTTTGTTGGTTAAGTTGGGATTAGTAAACTGTTTCATCATTGTTGCAATCTGGGAACACTGTTGTGTAACTCTGGTGATACTGTGTTACCATCACCACTTTGTAGTTTCAGACCCGTTCCATCTTTATGCCCCACCCCCCAACAAAGCCTGGATTCAAGGCAAGCACGCCCTGTTCATCCCTCCCCCCGATCCTGAACACAATTTCATCTTTTCTTTCTGCATTCCTTCCTATATTCTTGGTGTCCCCAATCAGTGACTCTCAGCGAAATGACTGAAGGAGTGTTTTTCGGACTCTCCACCTACTGTAAGACTCCATTGGAGAGTTCTCATTTTTATGTCATTTGAACTAGCCTTTGATAGCTGAAAGGACGGTGTACGTCCTTTCAAGATACCATGTGCCAAACGAAGCCCTTTTGGCAACTGCCATCATTATCTCCAGGCAGGCATTGCTGTTTGAAGGGTGACATCTCAGCCAGAAGGCAGAGGCTGAGCTCCTCTTGTTGCACCAGCTCCCAAAAGAAGCCAAGAAAGGGAGCTGGAACAACAAACCACCCCCATGCCCAGGAAAGCGTTCTTCATGACAGAAGGCTAGAAAATGACCCAACATCCTTGTGGCCCAGAACCACTCTAGAAAATCACTGTTCCATAAAAAAGAGAAACACATGGGAAGTTCCAAGGAGAGGCAATGCCCATGGCCAGTGTACTTGAGAGACGGCCTGACCGCTCCGGGGAAGACACGCACCGACGGAACCCCTTGGGAAACAGCAGTGATAGTCCTCACCGTCGTAAGGGTTTCCTCTGGGGACAACCTGCCCTGGGCACCACACGAGGGAGCAGACCGGCTTCTCTTCCTCTGCCCCCACACCATTCACTCATGAAGGCAGCTCAGGTGTTCTCATGCCCTGCCTGCCTGCCTGCCTGGCTCATCCGTGAGCTGTGACCACCTCCAGGCTAGGACTCCACCTTTTCCTCTCTGTGTACCGTGAATCTGCACACAGTGGGCTTTCAGAACCTTAGGAGACTTGAGCCATTCCCGCTCGAGCCAGAACCCTCCCCAGGAAGGAAAACAGCTGTGGAGTCATTTTGGCCCCAGCACTGGTTCCGAAAGCCTGGCGGCTCCTACAGCCTCTACGGTGTGAAGAGGGAGGTCCCTTTTGACAGAGCTTTCCGGCTCTCAGATCTAAGCTGTTGTTTCACTGTCAGCTGTGTCTCTTCCGTTGCAGCCAGGTGGGCCACGCTGCTCCAAAGGAGCTCACAAGCTGAGTTTCAAGGGAGGACAGGGATGGCTACAACGTGCTGCAAACTGAGTGAGGGTCCCCACAATCCTCAGCAAAGGTCTGTGGTGTGCAAGTGGGGAGTAGAGGGCCCCCAAGTTCCAAAGGAAGGGAGGTAGTCGGGAGCTAAAGCCCTTGGCTGCTGTGGTAGCAGCTGCAGATGGCAGCCCGTCCACAGTGCACTTCAAATGAGGTCATATGAGCGGGACTCTGGAAATGGCTCCGAAATCGAGAGAAAGGGGTCAGGGTATGTGGGAATCCGGCGGGGGTGGGGGGTGGATGAAGGAAGGTGTCCCTCCTCTCTCCAGTGCAATTTGGTTTGGTGAGTCTCAAAGCTACCAGATGGCACTTCCCAAGTCAGGCCCCCGCAGGAATCAGGGTGGGCTGCCTGCCTCGGGCCCTGCCACAGGGACAAGCCACACCAGTGGCCTCCCTGAGCTCCAATGGCCGGATCTGGGGGGTTCTGTCTGGTTGCACACCTCCTTGCTGTGGCCAAGTTCCCCCCTTCTCTGAGCACCAGCTTCATCCTCTCGAATGAGGACATCGATTGCTACCTTGGCACGTTACTCTCTTCATCCTGTGAAGACTCATTAGGCTTATCCTACAATTACTAGCTGGCCCGAAGAGATATCTCCTGAATCCAGCTTAAGCTGGAGTCTCCCAGGCTCATCTGGCATGTCTTCCCTGAAGTCTGCCAAAACCCACACCCTTGCATTTCCAGGGACTCCCCTTAGCCAGCTGGGCAGAAAACCCAGCATGCTTCAAACAAGCTGACAGACAAGCGGGAGAGGACTCACGGGCAGACGGCTTCCCTCAGGTCTCGGGGGGAGCTCTGGGACCACAGCAGCAACGGGCCATCCCAGCCCCTGAGCTCAGCAGCGCCCTCATTCTCAGGCCGGCGGCTCTGCCCTGAGGGGAGCAGGAACGTCACCAACTGCCGCAGGCGGACCTCAAGCCCCTCCCACTGCTGGAGCCTGACCTGCCCCGGCCCCACCCCTTCCCCTACCCCAGCAGGACGAGAGCTCGTCTTCCCCTGGCTTCCAACGTGAGGCCCGGCCCTGGGCCCCGATTGGGCACTGCCCCAGCCCGGAGCCAATCACAGTGGCCAGGGAGGTGGAACGCACCGATTGGCCAGGGCCAGGTCATGTGACCATACTCCCCAGGAAACTCAAAGATAACCAAGGTTCTCTAAGAAACCAATGAACAAAATTATCCAGTAAAGGCAAACCTTAATTTTTAATGAGGACAATGTCACAGAAAAAAAAAAAATGCTCCACAATAAACTGCTCAAGGAAGCTACTAAATAAACATTCAGAAAAGTTTAGTAGTTTTTTTTTTTTTTTTAAATAGGGTGACGGAGAGCTATACCTTTCCCATCTATGTGAATTTAGGTTTAAACTAGATTTCCCTTGGCTATTATATAAGACAAAAAAACCCACATCACCCACTTTCACTCCCCCCCACCCCCAAAATGTGTTTTAATCTATTGAATTTTTGTGTCCTCAGTTGTGTCTGATTCACGGCAACTCACCAACTCTACACAGCCAGGCTCTTCCGTCCATGGAATTCAGGGCAATTTTTTCTGTCCCAGTAAATGCCCACCCTGGGTGATCCAAAGGCAAGGGCTCCGAGGCTCCTGAGAGACTAACTCCTTTCAGCTGAGCACAGAGCTGGCTCCTCACTGGGATGCCTGTGGCCTGGGGCTCCCAGAGGGGAGAGCAGCACTCGCCCCACCGTGTGGTCACTGCTGGAAATGCAGGCTGCTCCTCACTCCCCCTTGACAGTGTCCCTGAGGGCAGAACAGTGTGAATCGAATCAAGGTGGAAATGCAAACTCCAATGCAACCAACCTTCCCACAAGGTCTCCAAAACCACTCAGGAACAGGGAATTGGAAACTGCAGGGGATGACATGAATGGAGATGGAGACTTGACACCTTACACCGAGTTCACTTCCAGTTATCCCTAGACAAACTTTCCATGAAAACTTGTCACAAATCTAGAAGAACAATGAGCAGAAACCGGACACGTGCTTTGAGTCTTCACACACAAAACTAAAAGGCAGTCCACAAAAAAAACCCAGAGAATACAGTGGACTTTGCAAAATCAAAGATATCTACTGTGGGAAAACCTCATGACAAAAGCAAAAGACAGGTCATACATCGCGAGACGAATGAGTGGAAACACAAAGCTTATCAAGGATGTGTCTCCAAACAGACAAAGAACGCCAACACAACAAGCCTGTGAAAACTAGGGAAAGGTCTGAAGGGACACCAGACGGAGGAAGACACACACAGAGTATCCCGGATGATGTCCAGCACTGAGGGCCTGAAGAAACAACAGTCTAGTTGCACCCCCTCAGGCCTGTGTGACCGTGGATGAGGCCTCTGTTTCCCGGTGGCTCTGAGACATGGACAGGGAGGAAGGGGAAGAGAAGTCACTTGCATTTCTAATACTCACAGCAAAGTCTTCCAATGAGAAGGGAATTATCACCCCCACTGCCAATGCCATTCACTGAAGTGATACCCACGAGTCCATCTACCCCAGAAGGGAAGGATGGACCTGTTCTCACAAAACGGCGAGAGATGGAAGGAGGAAGATCAAGCCCACACCAATCACTGGAAAGAGAAGCTGTGCTCAGGGCTTGAAAGAATTCCTATTGGGAAAATCATGTCACAGCCCCACATGGCAATCCACAGCTTCCATGCTATTCCTCCCAAAATGCCAATGCATTTTCGCACCGAACAAAGAATTGCAAAAGGGGTACGGAAACAGAAAAGAGCCTACATTGTCAATACAATCCGACGAAAAAGCCCCGATACGGACATCCAAGGTTGTGTGAAAGGAAATTAGACGACCAAACTAGGATCCTCAGGAGAGTATCGGAGAAGGCAATGGCGACCCACTCCAGTACTCTTGCCTGGAAAATGTCCTGGACGGAGGAGCCTGGTAGGCTGCAGGCCATGGGGTCATGCAGAGTCAGACACGACTGAAGTGACTTAGCCGCAGCAGCAGCAGCAGGACAGTATGCTATTGGGAATACAACAACACACACAGATCCAGATCGATGGAATAAAGTTGAGGGTCCAGAAACAAACCCCAGCATCCATGGTCAACTCATCTCTGACAAAGACGGGGAGAATATCCAAATGGGAACAAGAAAGCCTCTTCAATCAATGTCCATGGGAAAACCAGACAGCTACATCTGAAGAACGCTATTGGTTTTGATCTCATACCACCTCAATATCGGGGAAAAACCTCACCCTAAAGACTGAGGTCATGAGATAGCTAGAAAGAAGCGTAGGTCAAAGGCTCCTTAACATCAGAGTCTCCTTGCCATTTGCTGGGCGGAGGTCGAAATGGGTCTCTTCAAGTAAGGGAAAGAGGTAAACGAAGTACACCACTGGGTTTCCATCCAATGGAACCTCTTCACAACAGAGAGGCTAAGCATTCACAAATGCAAAAGATAGGAAACGGAACACGAGAGACATCTGAGAAGGGGTTCATATGGAAAGAGACGAAGAATGCACAGCACTCAGATTCCAAGAAACACCACCACCACCCTTGACCCTTCCCCCATGACCAACTCTGACCTAAAGCCTTTCTCTCCCTCTAACCTATCCCTAAAACATAACCCTCATCTAATCATATACATGTGCATCCCTAGCATCCATCCATCCATCCACACACGAGAGAGAAAGAGGAAGACACAGACGGAATTGAGAAAGGAAAAGAGAGGGACACAGCCAGAGAGAGACACGGAACCAAAGAGAGGAAAGGAGTCGATGGTCCAGACTTTTCCTCAATCTGTCTCGAAGGTAGAAGCAATGACAGCGCCCTTCCACCCCAGAAGGGGGAAAAGGACGGAAGGTTTGGAGAGGAAAAGACAAGAACGCAGGGAGCCATTAGAAGCTCAGCCACCCGCAGAAGCCGAGCTGGGACCCTTGAACAGAATCTCAATGGAAACAGAGGACCAGAAAGTTGGCTACTCTTTTCTATAAGAGAGGGAGACCTTCGAGTCTTCCTTTCGGTCCTCCAACTTGGATGCGGGGTCTCAAAACAGTCAGGAGGGGGAGTGCCTTTTCCTGGGTTCCACGGCGCATCCAGGCCTCGTTCTGCCCCATTCTGTGCTGTGTCAGCCCTGGATGGAATCTTTCTTTCTGAAGTCTCAGCGCACGAGCTCCACGTGATATCGGCCCCAGGTGGAAAGGCATGGAGCTGCTCGTAGGCCGACAGACCTAGGAAGCAGATGGGAGAATGACCCCCACTCTGCAGATGGAGAGACTGGGGCAACCCTGAGGGGCATATGCTTGTCCAGGGCCACACCACTTATGAGAAGAAGGAGCCTGGTCTGAGAGCAGCATGGTCCTCGGAGCTCAGGCCCTGGCTGAACCCAGGCCTCCCCAGGGCTGTGGGCTGGGCCGTGTGGGTGTCATTGTGCCTGCACATGGCCTAAGGGGGGTGGTCGAGCAGTCAGAAACCCAGAGATTCCCTTGGGAAGTTTTGAGGAAGGGACCTCAGCACGAACCCCAGGAAATGATGTCACCTGCCGGCAACAGAACCCAACAGAACCCGCAATCCGGGTATCCAGGCCTCCAGAGCGGAGAGGAGCCCCCAGCCAGATCACTTGCTGCCAAGATGTTCTGCTGTTTGCCCCTGCCCAGAGGCCGGGGCCTCAGGAGAGCTCACAGGCAGTGTGCGTGGGCACCCTGTCGACGTTGGCTCAGGACACCCCCGAGAGGCCTCTGGCCCTTTGCCCGGAGAAACAGAAAGGTAACACGGGGAGCCCCAGGCCGGGCTAGGCCACCTCTCCCATGCCACCCGGAAACACCGGGTCCTTTGCCTGTGTGGGGGGATGCGGGTTTCTCGGGCTGTGTCTCCCTCAAGGAAGCCCAGGCGGATGTGGGGTCAGAAGCCTGTGGACAAGTTGTGTCCACACCCCAGGGGAGAGCAGGCTGGGCGGGATGGGGAGAGTGTGGGCAGCGCCGACCGGCCAGGCTGACCTCACACCCTCAGATGGGTCTCTTTCCTCCCGGGTGGGGATCTGAGCAGACACACGTCTCTGACCCTTCTGGGAAGAGAAGTTCGAGCAGGCAGAAGCAGCGGCTCCACTGGCCAGGCCCAGCTCGGAAAACTCCCAGCATGGCTGGCTGACGGTCACTGTCGTTGAAGAGCTTCCCACGTGATGAGGCCGAGGACGGGGACACCCCATCCAGCTCCCAGAGGGAGGGGTCGGAGCACCACCCCCCCGCCCGTGAGGCCCAGTGCAGGCTCCAGGTCAGCGTGCCCACGGAGGCATCAGCCCCACCGGGGGAGACGCGGAGGTGGGGAAGGCCTGCTGCCGAGACACCGCCCAGGATACAGCCGGCGGCCCAGTCTGAGGCTGCCACGGAGCTCAGCACACCCGGCTCCGACCCAGAGTCCAGAGAACCCCGGCCTCTGAGGCACCAGGAGGACCTGGAGCCCAGCACGCCAGAGCACAGAGGTGAGGACGCTGGGGCTGGTGCACGGGAGTGTGTGGGGAGGGGTGCTGAGCTACACAGGGACGAGTCCTCGAAAGCTGCTGCTGGGCCTGCAGCAAGCGCTGGCCTCACACCCCCCGCCCCCCATCTTGCACACTTCAGTCCCAAAAGACATCTGACGCTGGGTATTCTTTGGGAACCTCTTGGAAGGTTTCTGTCCCGGGGTACGCACATGCCAAGGCTGGCCTGTGGGCAAACTTTGCTTCTCCCCCAGCTCTAGCACTGGCCTCCAACTGGAACCAGGCTCCACTTCCCAGACCTGTCCCTAAAGAGGTGGTGGCTCCAGGTGCAGGACCCAGGGATCCACCGAGGGCAGATGGAGAAGCGAGACTTGCCCTCGCAGAGACACCAGGCCAGCTGGGTACTGGCCAGCACACCGGGCAGATCGGATCTCCGTGCCTGCAGGACCCCCAGCCCCAGGCACTGATGTCCCACCCCCTCAGCGAGAACCTCCACCTCCACGTGCACCTCTACCTGCTCGGGCTTTGGCAAGAGAACCCGAGGCAGAGGAAGAGTCACCGCCTCGGCAGGGAGAGCCTGCCCTGGCTCCCGCGCAACACCCAGACGCCCACGATGACTCACCCAGCCCTGCAGGGAGAAAGAGCCCCCGCTCTGGACAGAGACCCAGAGCCCTTACCGGAAACACCACGTCCAGGGGAGCGGTCGGCTCTGCAGCCTCCATCCCTGTCTGCTCACCGTGGATGCCGGCAACTCGGTCTGCCCCCAGGGGACATGGAGTTCCTTTCCCCTGAACTGCTTTGCATGTGGTTTGTTTCCACCTTTCTGGTGATGTTTTATTTTTTGTATGGTTTCCTGTATTTTTGTTGGTTAAGTTGGGATTAGTAAACTGTTTCATCATTGTTGCAATCTGGGAACACTGTTGTGTAACTCTGGTGATACTGTGTTACCATCACCACTTTGTAGTTTCAGACCCGTTCCATCTTTATGCCCCACCCCCCAACAAAGCCTGGATTCAAGGCAAGCACGCCCTGTTCATCCCTCCCCCCGATCCTGAACACAATTTCATCTTTTCTTTCTGCATTCCTTCCTATATTCTTGGTGTCCCCAATCAGTGACTCTCAGCGAAATGACTGAAGGAGTGTTTTTCGGACTCTCCACCTACTGTAAGACTCCATTGGAGAGTTCTCATTTTTATGTCATTTGAACTAGCCTTTGATAGCTGAAAGGACGGTGTACGTCCTTTCAAGATACCATGTGCCAAACGAAGCCCTTTTGGCAACTGCCATCATTATCTCCAGGCAGGCATTGCTGTTTGAAGGGTGACATCTCAGCCAGAAGGCAGAGGCTGAGCTCCTCTTGTTGCACCAGCTCCCAAAAGAAGCCAAGAAAGGGAGCTGGAACAACAAACCACCCCCATGCCCAGGAAAGCGTTCTTCATGACAGAAGGCTAGAAAATGACCCAACATCCTTGTGGCCCAGAACCACTCTAGAAAATCACTGTTCCATAAAAAAGAGAAACACATGGGAAGTTCCAAGGAGAGGCAATGCCCATGGCCAGTGTACTTGAGAGACGGCCTGACCGCTCCGGGGAAGACACGCACCGACGGAACCCCTTGGGAAACAGCAGTGATAGTCCTCACCGTCGTAAGGGTTTCCTCTGGGGACAACCTGCCCTGGGCACCACACGAGGGAGCAGACCGGCTTCTCTTCCTCTGCCCCCACACCATTCACTCATGAAGGCAGCTCAGGTGTTCTCATGCCCTGCCTGCCTGCCTGCCTGGCTCATCCGTGAGCTGTGACCACCTCCAGGCTAGGACTCCACCTTTTCCTCTCTGTGTACCGTGAATCTGCACACAGTGGGCTTTCAGAACCTTAGGAGACTTGAGCCATTCCCGCTCGAGCCAGAACCCTCCCCAGGAAGGAAAACAGCTGTGGAGTCATTTTGGCCCCAGCACTGGTTCCGAAAGCCTGGCGGCTCCTACAGCCTCTACGGTGTGAAGAGGGAGGTCCCTTTTGACAGAGCTTTCCGGCTCTCAGATCTAAGCTGTTGTTTCACTGTCAGCTGTGTCTCTTCCGTTGCAGCCAGGTGGGCCACGCTGCTCCAAAGGAGCTCACAAGCTGAGTTTCAAGGGAGGACAGGGATGGCTACAACGTGCTGCAAACTGAGTGAGGGTCCCCACAATCCTCAGCAAAGGTCTGTGGTGTGCAAGTGGGGAGTAGAGGGCCCCCAAGTTCCAAAGGAAGGGAGGTAGTCGGGAGCTAAAGCCCTTGGCTGCTGTGGTAGCAGCTGCAGATGGCAGCCCGTCCACAGTGCACTTCAAATGAGGTCATATGAGCGGGACTCTGGAAATGGCTCCGAAATCGAGAGAAAGGGGTCAGGGTATGTGGGAATCCGGCGGGGGTGGGGGGTGGATGAAGGAAGGTGTCCCTCCTCTCTCCAGTGCAATTTGGTTTGGTGAGTCTCAAAGCTACCAGATGGCACTTCCCAAGTCAGGCCCCCGCAGGAATCAGGGTGGGCTGCCTGCCTCGGGCCCTGCCACAGGGACAAGCCACACCAGTGGCCTCCCTGAGCTCCAATGGCCGGATCTGGGGGGTTCTGTCTGGTTGCACACCTCCTTGCTGTGGCCAAGTTCCCCCCTTCTCTGAGCACCAGCTTCATCCTCTCGAATGAGGACATCGATTGCTACCTTGGCACGTTACTCTCTTCATCCTGTGAAGACTCATTAGGCTTATCCTACAATTACTAGCTGGCCCGAAGAGATATCTCCTGAATCCAGCTTAAGCTGGAGTCTCCCAGGCTCATCTGGCATGTCTTCCCTGAAGTCTGCCAAAACCCACACCCTTGCATTTCCAGGGACTCCCCTTAGCCAGCTGGGCAGAAAACCCAGCATGCTTCAAACAAGCTGACAGACAAGCGGGAGAGGACTCACGGGCAGACGGCTTCCCTCAGGTCTCGGGGGGAGCTCTGGGACCACAGCAGCAACGGGCCATCCCAGCCCCTGAGCTCAGCAGCGCCCTCATTCTCAGGCCGGCGGCTCTGCCCTGAGGGGAGCAGGAACGTCACCAACTGCCGCAGGCGGACCTCAAGCCCCTCCCACTGCTGGAGCCTGACCTGCCCCGGCCCCACCCCTTCCCCTACCCCAGCAGGACGAGAGCTCGTCTTCCCCTGGCTTCCAACGTGAGGCCCGGCCCTGGGCCCCGATTGGGCACTGCCCCAGCCCGGAGCCAATCACAGTGGCCAGGGAGGTGGAACGCACCGATTGGCCAGGGCCAGGTCATGTGACCATACTCCCCAGGAAACTCAAAGATAACCAAGGTTCTCTAAGAAACCAATGAACAAAATTATCCAGTAAAGGCAAACCTTAATTTTTAATGAGGACAATGTCACAGAAAAAAAAAAAATGCTCCACAATAAACTGCTCAAGGAAGCTACTAAATAAACATTCAGAAAAGTTTAGTAGTTTTTTTTTTTTTTTTAAATAGGGTGACGGAGAGCTATACCTTTCCCATCTATGTGAATTTAGGTTTAAACTAGATTTCCCTTGGCTATTATATAAGACAAAAAAACCCACATCACCCACTTTCACTCCCCCCCACCCCCAAAATGTGTTTTAATCTATTGAATTTTTGTGTCCTCAGTTGTGTCTGATTCACGGCAACTCACCAACTCTACACAGCCAGGCTCTTCCGTCCATGGAATTCAGGGCAATTTTTTCTGTCCCAGTAAATGCCCACCCTGGGTGATCCAAAGGCAAGGGCTCCGAGGCTCCTGAGAGACTAACTCCTTTCAGCTGAGCACAGAGCTGGCTCCTCACTGGGATGCCTGTGGCCTGGGGCTCCCAGAGGGGAGAGCAGCACTCGCCCCACCGTGTGGTCACTGCTGGAAATGCAGGCTGCTCCTCACTCCCCCTTGACAGTGTCCCTGAGGGCAGAACAGTGTGAATCGAATCAAGGTGGAAATGCAAACTCCAATGCAACCAACCTTCCCACAAGGTCTCCAAAACCACTCAGGAACAGGGAATTGGAAACTGCAGGGGATGACATGAATGGAGATGGAGACTTGACACCTTACACCGAGTTCACTTCCAGTTATCCCTAGACAAACTTTCCATGAAAACTTGTCACAAATCTAGAAGAACAATGAGCAGAAACCGGACACGTGCTTTGAGTCTTCACACACAAAACTAAAAGGCAGTTCACAAAAAAAACCCAGAGAATACAGTGGACTTTGCAAAATCAAAGATATCTACTGTGGGAAAACCTCATGACAAAAGCAAAAGACAGGTCATACATCGCGAGACGAATGAGTGGAAACACAAAGCTTATCAAGGATGTGTCTCCAAACAGACAAAGAACGCCAACACAACAAGCCTGTGAAAACTAGGGAAAGGTCTGAAGGGACACCAGACGGAGGAAGACACACACAGAGTATCCCGGATGATGTCCAGCACTGAGGGCCTGAAGAAACAACAGTCTAGTTGCACCCCCTCAGGCCTGTGTGACCGTGGATGAGGCCTCTGTTTCCCGGTGGCTCTGAGACATGGACAGGGAGGAAGGGGAAGAGAAGTCACTTGCATTTCTAATACTCACAGCAAAGTCTTCCAATGAGAAGGGAATTATCACCCCCACTGACAATGCCATTCACTGAAGTGATACCCACGAGTCCATCTACCCCAGAAGGGAAGGATGGACCTGTTCTCACAAAACGGCGAGAGATGGAAGGAGGAAGATCAAGCCCACACCAATCACTGGAAAGAGAAGCTGTGCTCAGGGCTTGAAAGAATTCCTATTGGGAAAATCATGTCACAGCCCCACATGGCAATCCACAGCTTCCATGCTATTCCTCCCAAAATGCCAATGCATTTTCACACCGAACAAAGAATTGCAAAAGGGGTACGGAAACAGAAAAGAGCCTACATTGTCAATACAATCCGACGAAAAAGCCCCGATACGGACATCCAAGGTTGTGTGAAAGGAAATTAGACGACCAAACTAGGATCCTCAGGAGAGTATCGGAGAAGGCAATGGCGACCCACTCCAGTACTGTTGCCTGGAAAATGTCCTGGACGGAGGAGCCTGGTAGGCTGCAGGCCATGGGGTCATGCAGAGTCAGACACGACTGAAGTGACTTAGCCGCAGCAGCAGCAGCAGGACAGTATGCTATTGGGAATACAACAACACACACAGATCCAGATCGATGGAATAAAGTTGAGGGTCCAGAAACAAACCCCAGCATCCATGGTCAACTCATCTCTGACACAGACGGGGAGAATATCCAAATGGGAACAAGAAAGCCTCTTCAATCAATGTCCATGGGAAAACCAGACAGCTACATCTGAAGAACGCTATTGGTTTTGATCTCATACCACCTCAATATCGGGGAAAAACCTCACCCTAAAGACTGAGGTCATGAGATAGCTAGAAAGAAGCGTAGGTCAAAGGCTCCTTAACATCAGAGTCTCCTTGCCATTTGCTGGGCGGAGGTCGAAATGGGTCTCTTCAAGTAAGGGAAAGAGGTAAACGAAGTACACCACTGGGTTTCCATCCAATGGAACCTCTTCACAACAGAGAGGCTAAGCATTCACAAATGCAAAAGATAGGAAACGGAACACGAGAGACATCTGAGAAGGGGTTCATATGGAAAGAGACGAAGAATGCACAGCACTCAGATTCCAAGAAACACCACCACCACCCTTGACCCTTCCCCCATGACCAACTCTGACCTAAAGCCTTTCTCTCCCTCTAACCTATCCCTAAAACATAACCCTCATCTAATCATATACATGTGCATCCCTAGCATCCATCCATCCATCCACACACGAGAGAGAAAGAGGAAGACACAGACGGAATTGAGAAAGGAAAAGAGAGGGACACAGCCAGAGAGAGACACGGAACCAAAGAGAGGAAAGGAGTCGATGGTCCAGACTTTTCCTCAATCTGTCTCGAAGGTAGAAGCAATGACAGCGCCCTTCCACCCCAGAAGGGGGAAAAGGACGGAAGGTTTGGAGAGGAAAAGACAAGAACGCAGGGAGCCATTAGAAGCTCAGCCACCCGCAGAAGCCGAGCTGGGACCCTTGAACAGAATCTCAATGGAAACAGAGGACCAGAAAGTTGGCTACTCTTTTCTATAAGAGAGGGAGACCTTCGAGTCTTCCTTTCGGTCCTCCAACTTGGATGCGGGGTCTCAAAACAGTCAGGAGGGGGAGTGCCTTTTCCTGGGTTCCACGGCGCATCCAGGCCTCGTTCTGCCCCATTCTGTGCTGTGTCAGCCCTGGATGGAATCTTTCTTTCTGAAGTCTCAGCGCACGAGCTCCACGTGATATCGGCCCCAGGTGGAAAGGCATGGAGCTGCTCGTAGGCCGACAGACCTAGGAAGCAGATGGGAGAATGACCCCCACTCTGCAGATGGAGAGACTGGGGCAACCCTGAGGGGCATATGCTTGTCCAGGGCCACACCACTTATGAGAAGAAGGAGCCTGGTCTGAGAGCAGCATGGTCCTCGGAGCTCAGGCCCTGGCTGAACCCAGGCCTCCCCAGGGCTGTGGGCTGGGCCGTGTGGGTGTCATTGTGCCTGCACATGGCCTAAGGGGGGTGGTCGAGCAGTCAGAAACCCAGAGATTCCCTTGGGAAGTTTTGAGGAAGGGACCTCAGCACGAACCCCAGGAAATGATGTCACCTGCCGGCAACAGAACCCAACAGAACCCGCAATCCGGGTATCCAGGCCTCCAGAGCGGAGAGGAGCCCCCAGCCAGATCACTTGCTGCCAAGATGTTCTGCTGTTTGCCCCTGCCCAGAGGCCGGGGCCTCAGGAGAGCTCACAGGCAGTGTGCGTGGGCACCCTGTCGACGTTGGCTCAGGACACCCCCGAGAGGCCTCTGGCCCTTTGCCCGGAGAAACAGAAAGGTAACACGGGGAGCCCCAGGCCGGGCCAGGCCACCTCTCCCATGCCACCCGGAAACACCGGGTCCTTTGCCTGTGTGGGGGGATGCGGGTTTCTCGGGCTGTGTCTCCCTCAAGGAAGCCCAGGCGGATGTGGGGTCAGAAGCCTGTGGACAAGTTGTGTCCACACCCCAGGGGAGAGCAGGCTGGGCGGGATGGGGAGAGTGTGGGCAGCGCCGACCGGCCAGGCTGACCTCACACCCTCAGATGGGTCTCTTTCCTCCCGGGTGGGGATCTGAGCAGACACACGTCTCTGACCCTTCTGGGAAGAGAAGTTCGAGCAGGCAGAAGCAGCGGCTCCACTGGCCAGGCCCAGCTCGGAAAACTCCCAGCATGGCTGGCTGACGGTCACTGTCGTTGCAGAGCTTCCCACGTGATGAGGCCGAGGACGGGGACACCCCATCCAGCTCCCAGAGGGAGGGGTCGGAGCACCACCCCCCCGCCCGTGAGGCCCAGTGCAGGCTCCAGGTCAGCGTGCCCACGGAGGCATCAGCCCCACCGGGGGAGACGCGGAGGTGGGGAAGGCCTGCTGCCGAGACACCGCCCAGGATACAGCCGGCGGCCCAGTCTGAGGCTGCCACGGAGCTCAGCACACCCGGCTCCGACCCAGAGTCCAGAGAACCCCGGACTCTGAGGCACCAGGAGGACCTGGAGCCCAGCACGCCAGAGCACAGAGGTGAGGACGCTGGGGCTGGTGCACGGGAGTGTGTGGGGAGGGGTGCTGAGCTACACAGGGACGAGTCCTCGAAAGCTGCTGCTGGGCCTGCAGCAAGCGCTGGCCTCACACCCCCCGCCCCCCATCTTGCACACTTCAGTCCCAAAAGACATCTGACGCTGGGTATTCTTTGGGAACCTCTTGGAAGGTTTCTGTCCCGGGGTACGCACATGCCAAGGCTGGCCTGTGGGCAAACTTTGCTTCTCCCCCAGCTCTAGCACTGGCCTCCAACTGGAACCAGGCTCCACTTCCCAGACCTGTCCCTAAAGAGGTGGTGGCTCCAGGTGCAGGACCCAGGGATCCACCGAGGGCAGATGGAGAAGCGAGACTTGCCCTCGCAGAGACACCAGGCCAGCTGGGTACTGGCCAGCACACCGGGCAGATCGGATCTCCGTGCCTGCAGGACCCCCAGCCCCAGGCACTGATGTCCCACCCCCTCAGCGAGAACCTCCACCTCCACGTGCACCTCTACCTGCTCAGGCTTTGGCAAGAGAACCCGAGGCAGAGGAAGAGTCACCGCCTCGGCAGGGAGAGCCTGCCCTGGCTCCCGCGCAACACCCAGACGCCCACGATGACTCACCCAGCCCTGCAGGGAGAAAGAGCCCCCGCTCTGGACAGAGACCCAGAGCCCTTACCGGAAACACCACGTCCAGGGGAGCGGTCGGCTCTGCAGCCTCCATCCCTGTCTGCTCACCGTGGATGCCGGCAACTCGGTCTGCCCCCAGGGGACATGGAGTTCCTTTCCCCTGAACTGCTTTGCATGTGGTTTGTTTCCACCTTTCTGGTGATGTTTTATTTTTTGTATGGTTTCCTGTATTTTTGTTGGTTAAGTTGGGATTAGTAAACTGTTTCATCATTGTTGCAATCTGGGAACACTGTTGTGTAACTCTGGTGATACTGTGTTACCATCACCACTTTGTAGTTTCAGACCCGTTCCATCTTTATGCCCCACCCCCCAACAAAGCCTGGATTCAAGGCAAGCACGCCCTGTTCATCCCTCCCCCCGATCCTGAACACAATTTCATCTTTTCTTTCTGCATTCCTTCCTATATTCTTGGTGTCCCCAATCAGTGACTCTCAGCGAAATGACTGAAGGAGTGTTTTTCGGACTCTCCACCTACTGTAAGACTCCATTGGAGAGTTCTCATTTTTATGTCATTTGAACTAGCCTTTGATAGCTGAAAGGACGGTGTACGTCCTTTCAAGATACCATGTGCCAAACGAAGCCCTTTTGGCAACTGCCATCATTATCTCCAGGCAGGCATTGCTGTTTGAAGGGTGACATCTCAGCCAGAAGGCAGAGGCTGAGCTCCTCTTGTTGCACCAGCTCCCAAAAGAAGCCAAGAAAGGGAGCTGGAACAACAAACCACCCCCATGCCCAGGAAAGCGTTCTTCATGACAGAAGGCTAGAAAATGACCCAACATCCTTGTGGCCCAGAACCACTCTAGAAAATCACTGTTCCATAAAAAAGAGAAACACATGGGAAGTTCCAAGGAGAGGCAATGCCCATGGCCAGTGTACTTGAGAGACGGCCTGACCGCTCCGGGGAAGACACGCACCGACGGAACCCCTTGGGAAACAGCAGTGATAGTCCTCACCGTCGTAAGGGTTTCCTCTGGGGACAACCTGCCCTGGGCACCACACGAGGGAGCAGACCGGCTTCTCTTCCTCTGCCCCCACACCATTCACTCATGAAGGCAGCTCAGGTGTTCTCATGCCCTGCCTGCCTGCCTGCCTGGCTCATCCGTGAGCTGTGACCACCTCCAGGCTAGGACTCCACCTTTTCCTCTCTGTGTACCGTGAATCTGCACACAGTGGGCTTTCAGAACCTTAGGAGACTTGAGCCATTCCCGCTCGAGCCAGAACCCTCCCCAGGAAGGAAAACAGCTGTGGAGTCATTTTGGCCCCAGCACTGGTTCCGAAAGCCTGGCGGCTCCTACAGCCTCTACGGTGTGAAGAGGGAGGTCCCTTTTGACAGAGCTTTCCGGCTCTCAGATCTAAGCTGTTGTTTCACTGTCAGCTGTGTCTCTTCCGTTGCAGCCAGGTGGGCCACGCTGCTCCAAAGGAGCTCACAAGCTGAGTTTCAAGGGAGGACAGGGATGGCTACAACGTGCTGCAAACTGAGTGAGGGTCCCCACAATCCTCAGCAAAGGTCTGTGGTGTGCAAGTGGGGAGTAGAGGGCCCCCAAGTTCCAAAGGAAGGGAGGTAGTCGGGAGCTAAAGCCCTTGGCTGCTGTGGTAGCAGCTGCAGATGGCAGCCCGTCCACAGTGCACTTCAAATGAGGTCATATGAGCGGGACTCTGGAAATGGCTCCGAAATCGAGAGAAAGGGGTCAGGGTATGTGGGAATCCGGCGGGGGTGGGGGGTGGATGAAGGAAGGTGTCCCTCCTCTCTCCAGTGCAATTTGGTTTGGTGAGTCTCAAAGCTACCAGATGGCACTTCCCAAGTCAGGCCCCCGCAGGAATCAGGGTGGGCTGCCTGCCTCGGGCCCTGCCACAGGGACAAGCCACACCAGTGGCCTCCCTGAGCTCCAATGGCCGGATCTGGGGGGTTCTGTCTGGTTGCACACCTCCTTGCTGTGGCCAAGTTCCCCCCTTCTCTGAGCACCAGCTTCATCCTCTCGAATGAGGACATCGATTGCTACCTTGGCACGTTACTCTCTTCATCCTGTGAAGACTCATTAGGCTTATCCTACAATTACTAGCTGGCCCGAAGAGATATCTCCTGAATCCAGCTTAAGCTGGAGTCTCCCAGGCTCATCTGGCATGTCTTCCCTGAAGTCTGCCAAAACCCACACCCTTGCATTTCCAGGGACTCCCCTTAGCCAGCTGGGCAGAAAACCCAGCATGCTTCAAACAAGCTGACAGACAAGCGGGAGAGGACTCACGGGCAGACGGCTTCCCTCAGGTCTCGGGGGGAGCTCTGGGACCACAGCAGCAACGGGCCATCCCAGCCCCTGAGCTCAGCAGCGCCCTCATTCTCAGGCCGGCGGCTCTGCCCTGAGGGGAGCAGGAACGTCACCAACTGCCGCAGGCGGACCTCAAGCCCCTCCCACTGCTGGAGCCTGACCTGCCCCGGCCCCACCCCTTCCCCTACCCCAGCAGGACGAGAGCTCGTCTTCCCCTGGCTTCCAACGTGAGGCCCGGCCCTGGGCCCCGATTGGGCACTGCCCCAGCCCGGAGCCAATCACAGTGGCCAGGGAGGTGGAACGCACCGATTGGCCAGGGCCAGGTCATGTGACCATACTCCCCAGGAAACTCAAAGATAACCAAGGTTCTCTAAGAAACCAATGAACAAAATTATCCAGTAAAGGCAAACCTTAATTTTTAATGAGGACAATGTCACAGAAAAAAAAAAAATGCTCCACAATAAACTGCTCAAGGAAGCTACTAAATAAACTTTCAGAAAAGTTTAGTAGTTTTTTTTTTTTTTTTTTTAAATAGGGTGACGGAGAGCTATACCTTTCCCATCTATGTGAATTTAGGTTTAAACTAGATTTCCCTTGGCTATTATATAAGACAAAAAAACCCACATCACCCACTTTCACTCCCCCCCACCCCCAAAATGTGTTTTAATCTATTGAATTTTTGTGTCCTCAGTTGTGTCTGATTCACGGCAACTCACCAACTCTACACAGCCAGGCTCTTCCGTCCATGGAATTCAGGGCAATTTTTTCTGTCCCAGTAAATGCCCACCCTGGGTGATCCAAAGGCAAGGGCTCCGAGGCTCCTGAGAGACTAACTCCTTTCAGCTGAGCACAGAGCTGGCTCCTCACTGGGATGCCTGTGGCCTGGGGCTCCCAGAGGGGAGAGCAGCACTCGCCCCACCGTGTGGTCACTGCTGGAAATGCAGGCTGCTCCTCACTCCCCCTTGACAGTGTCCCTGAGGGCAGAACAGTGTGAATCGAATCAAGGTGGAAATGCAAACTCCAATGCAACCAACCTTCCCACAAGGTCTCCAAAACCACTCAGGAACAGGGAATTGGAAACTGCAGGGGATGACATGAATGGAGATGGAGACTTGACACCTTACACCGAGTTCACTTCCAGTTATCCCTAGACAAACTTTCCATGAAAACTTGTCACAAATCTAGAAGAACAATGAGCAGAAACCGGACACGTGCTTTGAGTCTTCACACACAAAACTAAAAGGCAGTCCACAAAAAAAACCCAGAGAATACAGTGGACTTTGCAAAATCAAAGATATCTACTGTGGGAAAACCTCATGACAAAAGCAAAAGACAGGTCATACATCGCGAGACGAATGAGTGGAAACACAAAGCTTATCAAGGATGTGTCTCCAAACAGACAAAGAACGCCAACACAACAAGCCTGTGAAAACTAGGGAAAGGTCTGAAGGGACACCAGACGGAGGAAGACACACACAGAGTATCCCGGATGATGTCCAGCACTGAGGGCCTGAAGAAACAACAGTCTAGTTGCACCCCCTCAGGCCTGTGGGACCGTGGATGAGGCCTCTGTTTCCCGGTGGCTCTGAGACATGGACAGGGAGGAAGGGGAAGAGAAGTCACTTGCATTTCTAATACTCACAGCAAAGTCTTCCAATGAGAAGGGAATTATCACCCCCACTGCCAATGCCATTCACTGAAGTGATACCCACGAGTCCATCTACCCCAGAAGGGAAGGATGGACCTGTTCTCACAAAACGGCGAGAGATGGAAGGAGGAAGATCAAGCCCACACCAATCACTGGAAAGAGAAGCTGTGCTCAGGGCTTGAAAGAATTCCTATTGGGAAAATCATGTCACAGCCCCACATGGCAATCCACAGCTTCCATGCTATTCCTCCCAAAATGCCAATGCATTTTCACACCGAACAAAGAATTGCAAAAGGGGTACGGAAACAGAAAAGAGCCTACATTGTCAATACAATCCGACGAAAAAGCCCCGATACGGACATCCAAGGTTGTGTGAAAGGAAATTAGAAGACCAAACTAGGATCCTCAGGAGAGTATCGGAGAAGGCAATGGCGACCCACTCCAGTACTGTTGCCTGGAAAATGTCCTGGACGGAGGAGCCTGGTAGGCTGCAGGCCATGGGGTCATGCAGAGTCAGACACGACTGAAGTGACTTAGCCGCAGCAGCAGCAGCAGGACAGTATGCTATTGGGAATACAACAACACACACAGATCCAGATCGATGGAATAAAGTTGAGGGTCCAGAAACAAACCCCAGCATCCATGGTCAACTCATCTCTGACACAGACGGGGAGAATATCCAAATGGGAACAAGAAAGCCTCTTCAATCAATGTCCATGGGAAAACCAGACAGCTACATCTGAAGAACGCTATTGGTTTTGATCTCATACCACCTCAATATCGGGGAAAAACCTCACCCTAAAGACTGAGGTCATGAGATAGCTAGAAAGAAGCGTAGGTCAAAGGCTCCTTAACATCAGAGTCTCCTTGCCATTTGCTGGGCGGAGGTCGAAATGGGTCTCTTCAAGTAAGGGAAAGAGGTAAACGAAGTACACCACTGGGTTTCCATCCAATGGAACCTCTTCACAACAGAGAGGCTAAGCATTCACAAATGCAAAAGATAGGAAACGGAACACGAGAGACATCTGAGAAGGGGTTCATATGGAAAGAGATGAAGAATGCACAGCACTCAGATTCCAAGAAACACCACCACCACCCTTGACCCTTCCCCCATGACCAACTCTGACCTAAAGCCTTTCTCTCCCTCTAACCTATCCCTAAAACATAACCCTCATCTAATCATATACATGTGCATCCCTAGCATCCATCCATCCATCCACACACGAGAGAGAAAGAGGAAGACACAGACGGAATTGAGAAAGGAAAAGAGAGGGACACAGCCAGAGAGAGACACGGAACCAAAGAGAGGAAAGGAGTCGATGGTCCAGACTTTTCCTCAATCTGTCTCGAAGGTAGAAGCAATGACAGCGCCCTTCCACCCCAGAAGGGGGAAAAGGACGGAAGGTTTGGAGAGGAAAAGACAAGAACGCAGGGAGCCATTAGAAGCTCAGCCACCCGCAGAAGCCGAGCTGGGACCCTTGAACAGAATCTCAATGGAAACAGAGGACCAGAAAGTTGGCTACTCTTTTCTATAAGAGAGGGAGACCTTCGAGTCTTCCTTTCGGTCCTCCAACTTGGATGCGGGGTCTCAAAACAGTCAGGAGGGGGAGTGCCTTTTCCTGGGTTCCACGGCGCATCCAGGCCTCGTTCTGCCCCATTCTGTGCTGTGTCAGCCCTGGATGGAATCTTTCTTTCTGAAGTCTCAGCGCACGAGCTCCACGTGATATCGGCCCCAGGTGGAAAGGCATGGAGCTGCTCGTAGGCCGACAGACCTAGGAAGCAGATGGGAGAATGACCCCCACTCTGCAGATGGAGAGACTGGGGCAACCCTGAGGGGCATATGCTTGTCCAGGGCCACACCACTTATGAGAAGAAGGAGCCTGGTCTGAGAGCAGCATGGTCCTCGGAGCTCAGGCCCTGGCTGAACCCAGGCCTCCCCAGGGCTGTGGGCTGGGCCGTGTGGGTGTCATTGTGCCTGCACATGGCCTAAGGGGGGTGGTCGAGCAGTCAGAAACCCAGAGATTCCCTTGGGAAGTTTTGAGGAAGGGACCTCAGCACGAACCCCAGGAAATGATGTCACCTGCCGGCAACAGAACCCAACAGAACCCGCAATCCGGGTATCCAGGCCTCCAGAGCGGAGAGGAGCCCCCAGCCAGATCACTTGCTGCCAAGATGTTCTGCTGTTTGCCCCTGCCCAGAGGCCGGGGCCTCAGGAGAGCTCACAGGCAGTGTGCGTGGGCACCCTGTCGACGTTGGCTCAGGACACCCCCGAGAGGCCTCTGGCCCTTTGCCCGGAGAAACAGAAAGGTAACACGGGGAGCCCCAGGCCGGGCCAGGCCACCTCTCCCATGCCACCCGGAAACACCGGGTCCTTTGCCTGTGTGTGGGGATGCGGGTTTCTCGGGCTGTGTCTCCCTCAAGGAAGCCCAGGCGGATGTGGGGTCAGAAGCCTGTGGACAAGTTGTGTCCACACCCCAGGGGAGAGCAGGCTGGGCGGGATGGGGAGAGTGTGGGCAGCGCCGACCGGCCAGGCTGACCTCACACCCTCAGATGGGTCTCTTTCCTCCCGGGTGGGGATCTGAGCAGACACACGTCTCTGACCCTTCTGGGAAGAGAAGTTCGAGCAGGCAGAAGCAGCGGCTCCACTGGCCAGGCCCAGCTCGGAAAACTCCCAGCATGGCTGGCTGACGGTCACTGTCGTTGCAGAGCTTCCCACGTGATGAGGCCGAGGACGGGGACACCCCATCCAGCTCCCAGAGGGAGGGGTCGGAGCACCACCCCCCCGCCCGTGAGGCCCAGTGCAGGCTCCAGGTCAGCGTGCCCACGGAGGCATCAGCCCCACCGGGGGAGACGCGGAGGTGGGGAAGGCCTGCTGCCGAGACACCGCCCAGGATACAGCCGGCGGCCCAGTCTGAGGCTGCCACGGAGCTCAGCACACCCGGCTCCGACCCAGAGTCCAGAGAACCCCGGACTCTGAGGCACCAGGAGGACCTGGAGCCCAGCACGCCAGAGCACAGAGGTGAGGACGCTGGGGCTGGTGCACGGGAGTGTGTGGGGAGGGGTGCTGAGCTACACAGGGACGAGTCCTCGAAAGCTGCTGCTGGGCCTGCAGCAAGCGCTGGCCTCACACCCCCCGCCCCCCATCTTGCACACTTCAGTCCCAAAAGACATCTGACGCTGGGTATTCTTTGGGAACCTCTTGGAAGGTTTCTGTCCCGGGGTACGCACATGCCAAGGCTGGCCTGTGGGCAAACTTTGCTTCTCCCCCAGCTCTAGCACTGGCCTCCAACTGGAACCAGGCTCCACTTCCCAGACCTGTCCCTAAAGAGGTGGTGGCTCCAGGTGCAGGACCCAGGGATCCACCGAGGGCAGATGGAGAAGCGAGACTTGCCCTCGCAGAGACACCAGGCCAGCTGGGTACTGGCCAGCACACCGGGCAGATCGGATCTCCGTGCCTGCAGGACCCCCAGCCCCAGGCACTGATGTCCCACCCCCTCAGCGAGAACCTCCACCTCCACGTGCACCTCTACCTGCTCGGGCTTTGGCAAGAGAACCCGAGGCAGAGGAAGAGTCACCGCCTCGGCAGGGAGAGCCTGCCCTGGCTCCCGCGCAACACCCAGACGCCCACGATGACTCACCCAGCCCTGCAGGGAGAAAGAGCCCCCGCTCTGGACAGAGACCCAGAGCCCTTACCGGAAACACCACGTCCAGGGGAGCGGTCGGCTCTGCAGCCTCCATCCCTGTCTGCTCACCGTGGATGCCGGCAACTCGGTCTGCCCCCAGGGGACATGGAGTTCCTTTCCCCTGAACTGCTTTGCATGTGGTTTGTTTCCACCTTTCTGGTGATGTTTTATTTTTTGTATGGTTTCCTGTATTTTTGTTGGTTAAGTTGGGATTAGTAAACTGTTTCATCATTGTTGCAATCTGGGAACACTGTTGTGTAACTCTGGTGATACTGTGTTACCATCACCACTTTGTAGTTTCAGACCCGTTCCATCTTTATGCCCCACCCCCCAACAAAGCCTGGATTCAAGGCAAGCACGCCCTGTTCATCCCTCCCCCCGATCCTGAACACAATTTCATCTTTTCTTTCTGCATTCCTTCCTATATTCTTGGTGTCCCCAATCAGTGACTCTCAGCGAAATGACTGAAGGAGTGTTTTTCGGACTCTCCACCTACTGTAAGACTCCATTGGAGAGTTCTCATTTTTATGTCATTTGAACTAGCCTTTGATAGCTGAAAGGACGGTGTACGTCCTTTCAAGATACCATGTGCCAAACGAAGCCCTTTTGGCAACTGCCATCATTATCTCCAGGCAGGCATTGCTGTTTGAAGGGTGACATCTCAGCCAGAAGGCAGAGGCTGAGCTCCTCTTGTTGCACCAGCTCCCAAAAGAAGCCAAGAAAGGGAGCTGGAACAACAAACCACCCCCATGCCCAGGAAAGCGTTCTTCATGACAGAAGGCTAGAAAATGACCCAACATCCTTGTGGCCCAGAACCACTCTAGAAAATCACTGTTCCATAAAAAAGAGAAACACATGGGAAGTTCCAAGGAGAGGCAATGCCCATGGCCAGTGTACTTGAGAGACGGCCTGACCGCTCCGGGGAAGACACGCACCGACGGAACCCCTTGGGAAACAGCAGTGATAGTCCTCACCGTCGTAAGGGTTTCCTCTGGGGACAACCTGCCCTGGGCACCACACGAGGGAGCAGACCGGCTTCTCTTCCTCTGCCCCCACACCATTCACTCATGAAGGCAGCTCAGGTGTTCTCATGCCCTGCCTGCCTGCCTGCCTGGCTCATCCGTGAGCTGTGACCACCTCCAGGGTAGGACTCCACCTTTTCCTCTCTGTGTACCGTGAATCTGCACACAGTGGGCTTTCAGAACCTTAGGAGACTTGAGCCATTCCCACTCGAGCCAGAACCCTCCCCAGGAAGGAAAACAGCTGTGGAGTCATTTTGGCCCCAGCACTGGTTCCGAAAGCCTGGCGGCTCCTACAGCCTCTACGGTGTGAAGAGGGAGGTCCCTTTTGACAGAGCTTTCCGGCTCTCAGATCTAAGCTGTTGTTTCACTGTCAGCTGTGTCTCTTCCGTTGCAGCCAGGTGGGCCACGCTGCTCCAAAGGAGCTCACAAGCTGAGTTTCAAGGGAGGACAGGGATGGCTACAACGTGCTGCAAACTGAGTGAGGGTCCCCACAATCCTCAGCAAAGGTCTGTGGTGTGCAAGTGGGGAGTAGAGGGCCCCCAAGTTCCAAAGGAAGGGAGGTAGTCGGGAGCTAAAGCCCTTGGCTGCTGTGGTAGCAGCTGCAGATGGCAGCCCGTCCACAGTGCACTTCAAATGAGGTCATATGAGCGGGACTCTGGAAATGGCTCCGAAATCGAGAGAAAGGGGTCAGGGTATGTGGGAATCCGGCGGGGGTGGGGGGTGGATGAAGGAAGGTGTCCCTCCTCTCTCCAGTGCAATTTGGTTTGGTGAGTCTCAAAGCTACCAGATGGCACTTCCCAAGTCAGGCCCCCGCAGGAATCAGGGTGGGCTGCCTGCCTCGGGCCCTGCCACAGGGACAAGCCACACCAGTGGCCTCCCTGAGCTCCAATGGCCGGATCTGGGGGGTTCTGTCTGGTTGCACACCTCCTTGCTGTGGCCAAGTTCCCCCCTTCTCTGAGCACCAGCTTCATCCTCTCGAATGAGGACATCGATTGCTACCTTGGCACGTTACTCTCTTCATCCTGTGAAGACTCATTAGGCTTATCCTACAATTACTAGCTGGCCCGAAGAGATATCTCCTGAATCCAGCTTAAGCTGGAGTCTCCCAGGCTCATCTGGCATGTCTTCCCTGAAGTCTGCCAAAACCCACACCCTTGCATTTCCAGGGACTCCCCTTAGCCAGCTGGGCAGAAAACCCAGCATGCTTCAAACAAGCTGACAGACAAGCGGGAGAGGACTCACGGGCAGACGGCTTCCCTCAGGTCTCGGGGGGAGCTCTGGGACCACAGCAGCAACGGGCCATCCCAGCCCCTGAGCTCAGCAGCGCCCTCATTCTCAGGCCGGCGGCTCTGCCCTGAGGGGAGCAGGAACGTCACCAACTGCCGCAGGCGGACCTCAAGCCCCTCCCACTGCTGGAGCCTGACCTCCCCCGGCCCCACCCCTTCCCCTACCCCAGCAGGACGAGAGCTCGTCTTCCCCTGGCTTCCAACGTGAGGCCCGGCCCTGGGCCCCGATTGGGCACTGCCCCAGCCCGGAGCCAATCACAGTGGCCAGGGAGGTGGAACGCACCGATTGGCCAGGGCCAGGTCATGTGACCATACTCCCCAGGAAACTCAAAGATAACCAAGGTTCTCTAAGAAACCAATGAACAAAATTATCCAGTAAAGGCAAACCTTAATTTTTAATGAGGACAATGTCACAGAAAAAAAAAAAAAGCTCCACAATAAACTGCTCAAGGAAGCTACTAAATAAACTTTCAGAAAAGTTTAGTAGTTTTTTTTTTTTTTTTTTTAAATAGGGTGACGGAGAGCTATACCTTTCCCATCTATGTGAATTTAGGTTTAAACTAGATTTCCCTTGGCTATTATATAAGACAAAAAAACCCACATCACCCACTTTCACTCCCCCCCACCCCCAAAATGTGTTTTAATCTATTGAATTTTTGTGTCCTCAGTTGTGTCTGATTCACGGCAACTCACCAACTCTACACAGCCAGGCTCTTCCGTCCATGGAATTCAGGGCAATTTTTTCTGTCCCAGTAAATGCCCACCCTGGGTGATCCAAAGGCAAGGGCTCCGAGGCTCCTGAGAGACTAACTCCTTTCAGCTGAGCACAGAGCTGGCTCCTCACTGGGATGCCTGTGGCCTGGGGCTCCCAGAGGGGAGAGCAGCACTCGCCCCACCGTGTGGTCACTGCTGGAAATGCAGGCTGCTCCTCACTCCCCCTTGACAGTGTCCCTGAGGGCAGAACAGTGTGAATCGAATCAAGGTGGAAATGCAAACTCCAATGCAACCAACCTTCCCACAAGGTCTCCAAAACCACTCAGGAACAGGGAATTGGAAACTGCAGGGGATGACATGAATGGAGATGGAGACTTGACACCTTACACCGAGTTCACTTCCAGTTATCCCTAGACAAACTTTCCATGAAAACTTGTCACAAATCTAGAAGAACAATGAGCAGAAACCGGACACGTGCTTTGAGTCTTCACACACAAAACTAAAAGGCAGTCCACAAAAAAAACCCAGAGAATACAGTGGACTTTGCAAAATCAAAGATATCTACTGTGGGAAAACCTCATGACAAAAGCAAAAGACAGGTCATACATCGCGAGACGAATGAGTGGAAACACAAAGCTTATCAAGGATGTGTCTCCAAACAGACAAAGAACGCCAACACAACAAGCCTGTGAAAACTAGGGAAAGGTCTGAAGGGACACCAGACGGAGGAAGACACACACAGAGTATCCCGGATGATGTCCAGCACTGAGGGCCTGAAGAAACAACAGTCTAGTTGCACCCCCTCAGGCCTGTGTGACCGTGGATGAGGCCTCTGTTTCCCGGTGGCTCTGAGACATGGACAGGGAGGAAGGGGAAGAGAAGTCACTTGCATTTCTAATACTCACAGCAAAGTCTTCCAATGAGAAGGGAATTATCACCCCCACTGCCAATGCCATTCACTGAAGTGATACCCACGAGTCCATCTACCCCAGAAGGGAAGGATGGACCTGTTCTCACAAAACGGCGAGAGATGGAAGGAGGAAGATCAAGCCCACACCAATCACTGGAAAGAGAAGCTGTGCTCAGGGCTTGAAAGAATTCCTATTGGGAAAATCATGTCACAGCCCCACATGGCAATCCACAGCTTCCATGCTATTCCTCCCAAAATGCCAATGCATTTTCGCACCGAACAAAGAATTGCAAAAGGGGTATGGAAACAGAAAAGAGCCTACATTGTCAATACAATCCGACGAAAAAGCCCCGATACGGACATCCAAGGTTGTGTGAAAGGAAATTAGACGACCAAACTAGGATCCTCAGGAGAGTATCGGAGAAGGCAATGGCGACCCACTCCAGTACTCTTGCCTGGAAAATGTCCTGGACGGAGGAGCCTGGTAGGCTGCAGGCCACGGGGTCATGCAGAGTCAGACACGACTGAAGTGACTTAGCCGCAGCAGCAGCAGCAGGACAGTATGCTATTGGGAATACAACAACACACACAGATCCAGATCGATGGAATAAAGTTGAGGGTCCAGAAACAAACCCCAGCATCCATGGTCAACTCATCTCTGACACAGACGGGGAGAATATCCAAATGGGAACAAGAAAGCCTCTTCAATCAATGTCCATGGGAAAACCAGACAGCTACATCTGAAGAACGCTATTGGTTTTGATCTCATACCACCTCAATATCGGGGAAAAACCTCACCCTAAAGACTGATGTCATGAGATAGCTAGAAAGAAGCGTAGGTCAAAGGCTCCTTAACATCAGAGTCTCCTTGCCATTTGCTGGGCGGAGGTCGAAATGGGTCTCTTCAAGTAAGGGAAAGAGGTAAACGAAGTACACCACTGGGTTTCCATCCAATGGAACCTCTTCACAACAGAGAGGCTAAGCATTCACAAATGCAAAAGATAGGAAACGGAACACGAGAGACATCTGAGGAGGGGTTCATATGGAAAGAGATGAAGAATGCACAGCACTCCGATTCCAAGAAACACCACCACCACCCTTGACCCTTCCCCCATGACCAACTCTGACCTAAAGCCTTTCTCTCCCTCTAACCTATCCCTAAAACATAACCCTCATCTAATCATATACATGTGCATCCCTAGCATCCATCCATCCATCCACACACGAGAGAGAAAGAGGAAGACACAGACGGAATTGAGAAAGGAAAAGAGAGGGACACAGCCAGAGAGAGACACGGAACCAAAGAGAGGAAAGGAGTCGATGGTCCAGACTTTTCCTCAATCTGTCTCGAAGGTAGAAGCAATGACAGCGCCCTTCCACCCCAGAAGGGGGAAAAGGACGGAAGGTTTGGAGAGGAAAAGACAAGAACGCAGGGAGCCATTAGAAGCTCAGCCACCCGCAGAAGCCGAGCTGGGACCCTTGAACAGAATCTCAATGGAAACAGAGGACCAGAAAGTTGGCTACTCTTTTCTATAAGAGAGGGAGACCTTCGAGTCTTCCTTTCGGTCCTCCAACTTGGATGCGGGGTCTCAAAACAGTCAGGAGGGGGAGTGCCTTTTCCTGGGTTCCACGGCGCATCCAGGCCTCGTTCTGCCCCATTCTGTGCTGTGTCAGCCCTGGATGGAATCTTTCTTTCTGAAGTCTCAGCGCACGAGCTCCACGTGATATCGGCCCCAGGTGGAAAGGCATGGAGCTGCTCGTAGGCCGACAGACCTAGGAAGCAGATGGGAGAATGACCCCCACTCTGCAGATGGAGAGACTGGGGCAACCCTGAGGGGCATATGCTTGTCCAGGGCCACACCACTTATGAGAAGAAGGAGCCTGGTCTGAGAGCAGCATGGTCCTCGGAGCTCAGGCCCTGGCTGAACCCAGGCCTCCCCAGGGCTGTGGGCTGGGCCGTGTGGGTGTCATTGTGCCTGCACATGGCCTAAGGGGGGTGGTCGAGCAGTCAGAAACCCAGAGATTCCCTTGGGAAGTTTTGAGGAAGGGACCTCAGCACGAACCCCAGGAAATGATGTCACCTGCCGGCAACAGAACCCAACAGAACCCGCAATCCGGGTATCCAGGCCTCCAGAGCGGAGAGGAGCCCCCAGCCAGATCACTTGCTGCCAAGATGTTCTGCTGTTTGCCCCTGCCCAGAGGCCGGGGCCTCAGGAGAGCTCACAGGCAGTGTGCGTGGGCACCCTGTCGACGTTGGCTCAGGACACCCCCGAGAGGCCTCTGGCCCTTTGCCCGGAGAAACAGAAAGGTAACACGGGGAGCCCCAGGCCGGGCCAGGCCACCTCTCCCATGCCACCCGGAAACACCGGGTCCTTTGCCTGTGTGTGGGGATGCGGGTTTCTCGGGCTGTGTCTCCCTCAAGGAAGCCCAGGCGGATGTGGGGTCAGAAGCCTGTGGACAAGTTGTGTCCACACCCCAGGGGAGAGCAGGCTGGGCGGGATGGGGAGAGTGTGGGCAGCGCCGACCGGCCAGGCTGACCTCACACCCTCAGATGGGTCTCTTTCCTCCCGGGTGGGGATCTGAGCAGACACACGTCTCTGACCCTTCTGGGAAGAGAAGTTCGAGCAGGCAGAAGCAGCGGCTCCACTGGCCAGGCCCAGCTCGGAAAACTCCCAGCATGGCTGGCTGACGGTCACTGTCGTTGCAGAGCTTCCCACGTGATGAGGCCGAGGACGGGGACACCCCATCCAGCTCCCAGAGGGAGGGGTCGGAGCACCACCCGCCCGCCCGTGAGGCCCAGTGCAGGCTCCAGATCAGCGTGCCCACGGAGGCATCAGCCCCACCGGGGGAGACGCGGAGGTGGGGAAGGCCTGCTGCCGAGACACCGCCCAGGATACAGCCGGCGGCCCAGTCTGAGGCTTCCACGGAGCTCAGCACACCCGGCTCCGACCCAGAGTCCAGAGAACCCCGGCCTCTGAGGCACCAGGAGGACCTGGAGCCCAGCACGCCAGAGCACAGAGGTGAGGACGCTGGGGCTGGTGCACGGGAGTGTGTGGGGAGGGGTGCTGAGCTACACAGGGACGAGTCCTCGAAAGCTGCTGCTGGGCCTGCAGCAAGCGCTGGCCTCACACCCCCCGCCCCCCATCTTGCACACTTCAGTCCCAAAAGACATCTGACGCTGGGTATTCTTTGGGAACCTCTTGGAAGGTTTCTGTCCCGGGGTACGCACATGCCAAGGCTGGCCTGTGGGCAAACTTTGCTTCTCCCCCAGCTCTAGCACTGGCCTCCAACTGGAACCAGGCTCCACTTCCCAGACCTGTCCCTAAAGAGGTGGTGGCTCCAGGTGCAGGACCCAGGGATCCACCGAGGGCAGATGGAGAAGCGAGACTTGCCCTCGCAGAGACACCAGGCCAGCTGGGTACTGGCCAGCACACCGGGCAGATCGGATCTCCGTGCCTGCAGGACCCCCAGCCCCAGGCACTGATGTCCCACCCCCTCAGCGAGAACCTCCACCTCCACGTGCACCTCTACCTGCTCGGGCTTTGGCAAGAGAACCCGAGGCAGAGGAAGAGTCACCGCCTCGGCAGGGAGAGCCTGCCCTGGCTCCCGCGCAACACCCAGACGCCCACGATGACTCACCCAGCCCTGCAGGGAGAAAGAGCCCCCGCTCTGGACAGAGACCCAGAGCCCTTACCGGAAACACCACGTCCAGGGGAGCGGTCGGCTCTGCAGCCTCCATCCCTGTCTGCTCACCGTGGATGCCGGCAACTCGGTCTGCCCCCAGGGGACATGGAGTTCCTTTCCCCTGAACTGCTTTGCATGTGGTTTGTTTCCACCTTTCTGGTGATGTTTTATTTTTTGTATGGTTTCCTGTATTTTTGTTGGTTAAGTTGGGATTAGTAAACTGTTTCATCATTGTTGCAATCTGGGAACACTGTTGTGTAACTCTGGTGATACTGTGTTACCATCACCACTTTGTAGTTTCAGACCCGTTCCATCTTTATGCCCCACCCCCCAACAAAGCCTGGATTCAAGGCAAGCACGCCCTGTTCATCCCTCCCCCCGATCCTGAACACAATTTCATCTTTTCTTTCTGCATTCCTTCCTATATTCTTGGTGTCCCCAATCAGTGACTCTCAGCGAAATGACTGAAGGAGTGTTTTTCGGACTCTCCACCTACTGTAAGACTCCATTGGAGAGTTCTCATTTTTATGTCATTTGAACTAGCCTTTGATAGCTGAAAGGACGGTGTACGTCCTTTCAAGATACCATGTGCCAAACGAAGCCCTTTTGGCAACTGCCATCATTATCTCCAGGCAGGCATTGCTGTTTGAAGGGTGACATCTCAGCCAGAAGGCAGAGGCTGAGCTCCTCTTGTTGCACCAGCTCCCAAAAGAAGCCAAGAAAGGGAGCTGGAACAACAAACCACCCCCATGCCCAGGAAAGCGTTCTTCATGACAGAAGGCTAGAAAATGACCCAACATCCTTGTGGCCCAGAACCACTCTAGAAAATCACTGTTCCATAAAAAAGAGAAACACATGGGAAGTTCCAAGGAGAGGCAATGCCCATGGCCAGTGTACTTGAGAGACGGCCTGACCGCTCCGGGGAAGACACGCACCGACGGAACCCCTTGGGAAACAGCAGTGATAGTCCTCACCGTCGTAAGGGTTTCCTCTGGGGACAACCTGCCCTGGGCACCACACGAGGGAGCAGACCGGCTTCTCTTCCTCTGCCCCCACACCATTCACTCATGAAGGCAGCTCAGGTGTTCTCATGCCCTGCCTGCCTGCCTGCCTGGCTCATCCGTGAGCTGTGACCACCTCCAGGCTAGGACTCCACCTTTTCCTCTCTGTGTACCGTGAATCTGCACACAGTGGGCTTTCAGAACCTTAGGAGACTTGAGCCATTCCCACTCGAGCCAGAACCCTCCCCAGGAAGGAAAACAGCTGTGGAGTCATTTTGGCCCCAGCACTGGTTCCGAAAGCCTGGCGGCTCCTACAGCCTCTACGGTGTGAAGAGGGAGGTCCCTTTTGACAGAGCTTTCCGGCTCTCAGATCTAAGCTGTTGTTTCACTGTCAGCTGTGTCTCTTCCGTTGCAGCCAGGTGGGCCACGCTGCTCCAAAGGAGCTCACAAGCTGAGTTTCAAGGGAGGACAGGGATGGCTACAACGTGCTGCAAACTGAGTGAGGGTCCCCACAATCCTCAGCAAAGGTCTGTGGTGTGCAAGTGGGGAGTAGAGGGCCCCCAAGTTCCAAAGGAAGGGAGGTAGTCGGGAGCTAAAGCCCTTGGCTGCTGTGGTAGCAGCTGCAGATGGCAGCCCGTCCACAGTGCACTTCAAATGAGGTCATATGAGCGGGACTCTGGAAATGGCTCCGAAATCGAGAGAAAGGGGTCAGGGTATGTGGGAATCCGGCGGGGGTGGGGGGTGGATGAAGGAAGGTGTCCCTCCTCTCTCCAGTGCAATTTGGTTTGGTGAGTCTCAAAGCTACCAGATGGCACTTCCCAAGTCAGGCCCCCGCAGGAATCAGGGTGGGCTGCCTGCCTCGGGCCCTGCCACAGGGACAAGCCACACCAGTGGCCTCCCTGAGCTCCAATGGCCGGATCTGGGGGGTTCTGTCTGGTTGCACACCTCCTTGCTGTGGCCAAGTTCCCCCCTTCTCTGAGCACCAGCTTCATCCTCTCGAATGAGGACATCGATTGCTACCTTGGCACGTTACTCTCTTCATCCTGTGAAGACTCATTAGGCTTATCCTACAATTACTAGCTGGCCCGAAGAGATATCTCCTGAATCCAGCTTAAGCTGGAGTCTCCCAGGCTCATCTGGCATGTCTTCCCTGAAGTCTGCCAAAACCCACACCCTTGCATTTCCAGGGACTCCCCTTAGCCAGCTGGGCAGAAAACCCAGCATGCTTCAAACAAGCTGACAGACAAGCGGGAGAGGACTCACGGGCAGACGGCTTCCCTCAGGTCTCGGGGGGAGCTCTGGGACCACAGCAGCAACGGGCCATCCCAGCCCCTGAGCTCAGCAGCGCCCTCATTCTCAGGCCGGCGGCTCTGCCCTGAGGGGAGCAGGAACGTCACCAACTGCCGCAGGCGGACCTCAAGCCCCTCCCACTGCTGGAGCCTGACCTCCCCCGGCCCCACCCCTTCCCCTACCCCAGCAGGACGAGAGCTCGTCTTCCCCTGGCTTCCAACGTGAGGCCCGGCCCTGGGCCCCGATTGGGCACTGCCCCAGCCCGGAGCCAATCACAGTGGCCAGGGAGGTGGAACGCACCGATTGGCCAGGGCCAGGTCATGTGACCATACTCCCCAGGAAACTCAAAGATAACCAAGGTTCTCTAAGAAACCAATGAACAAAATTATCCAGTAAAGGCAAACCTTAATTTTTAATGAGGACAATGTCACAGAAAAAAAAAAAAAGCTCCACAATAAACTGCTCAAGGAAGCTACTAAATAAACTTTCAGAAAAGTTTAGTAGTTTTTTTTTTTTTTTTTTTAAATAGGGTGACGGAGAGCTATACCTTTCCCATCTATGTGAATTTAGGTTTAAACTAGATTTCCCTTGGCTATTATATAAGACAAAAAAACCCACATCACCCACTTTCACTCCCCCCCACCCCCAAAATGTGTTTTAATCTATTGAATTTTTGTGTCCTCAGTTGTGTCTGATTCACGGCAACTCACCAACTCTACACAGCCAGGCTCTTCCGTCCATGGAATTCAGGGCAATTTTTTCTGTCCCAGTAAATGCCCACCCTGGGTGATCCAAAGGCAAGGGCTCCGAGGCTCCTGAGAGACTAACTCCTTTCAGCTGAGCACAGAGCTGGCTCCTCACTGGGATGCCTGTGGCCTGGGGCTCCCAGAGGGGAGAGCAGCACTCGCCCCACCGTGTGGTCACTGCTGGAAATGCAGGCTGCTCCTCACTCCCCCTTGACAGTGTCCCTGAGGGCAGAACAGTGTGAATCGAATCAAGGTGGAAATGCAAACTCCAATGCAACCAACCTTCCCACAAGGTCTCCAAAACCACTCAGGAACAGGGAATTGGAAACTGCAGGGGATGACATGAATGGAGATGGAGACTTGACACCTTACACCGAGTTCACTTCCAGTTATCCCTAGACAAACTTTCCATGAAAACTTGTCACAAATCTAGAAGAACAATGAGCAGAAACCGGACACGTGCTTTGAGTCTTCACACACAAAACTAAAAGGCAGTCCACAAAAAAAACCCAGAGAATACAGTGGACTTTGCAAAATCAAAGATATCTACTGTGGGAAAACCTCATGACAAAAGCAAAAGACAGGTCATACATCGCGAGACGAATGAGTGGAAACACAAAGCTTATCAAGGATGTGTCTCCAAACAGACAAAGAACGCCAACACAACAAGCCTGTGAAAACTAGGGAAAGGTCTGAAGGGACACCAGACGGAGGAAGACACACACAGAGTATCCCGGATGATGTCCAGCACTGAGGGCCTGAAGAAACAACAGTCTAGTTGCACCCCCTCAGGCCTGTGTGACCGTGGATGAGGCCTCTGTTTCCCGGTGGCTCTGAGACATGGACAGGGAGGAAGGGGAAGAGAAGTCACTTGCATTTCTAATACTCACAGCAAAGTCTTCCAATGAGAAGGGAATTATCACCCCCACTGCCAATGCCATTCACTGAAGTGATACCCACGAGTCCATCTACCCCAGAAGGGAAGGATGGACCTGTTCTCACAAAACGGCGAGAGATGGAAGGAGGAAGATCAAGCCCACACCAATCACTGGAAAGAGAAGCTGTGCTCAGGGCTTGAAAGAATTCCTATTGGGAAAATCATGTCACAGCCCCACATGGCAATCCACAGCTTCCATGCTATTCCTCCCAAAATGCCAATGCATTTTCGCACCGAACAAAGAATTGCAAAAGGGGTATGGAAACAGAAAAGAGCCTACATTGTCAATACAATCCGACGAAAAAGCCCCGATACGGACATCCAAGGTTGTGTGAAAGGAAATTAGACGACCAAACTAGGATCCTCAGGAGAGTATCGGAGAAGGCAATGGCGACCCACTCCAGTACTCTTGCCTGGAAAATGTCCTGGACGGAGGAGCCTGGTAGGCTGCAGGCCACGGGGTCATGCAGAGTCAGACACGACTGAAGTGACTTAGCCGCAGCAGCAGCAGCAGGACAGTATGCTATTGGGAATACAACAACACACACAGATCCAGATCGATGGAATAAAGTTGAGGGTCCAGAAACAAACCCCAGCATCCATGGTCAACTCATCTCTGACACAGACGGGGAGAATATCCAAATGGGAACAAGAAAGCCTCTTCAATCAATGTCCATGGGAAAACCAGACAGCTACATCTGAAGAACGCTATTGGTTTTGATCTCATACCACCTCAATATCGGGGAAAAACCTCACCCTAAAGACTGATGTCATGAGATAGCTAGAAAGAAGCGTAGGTCAAAGGCTCCTTAACATCAGAGTCTCCTTGCCATTTGCTGGGCGGAGGTCGAAATGGGTCTCTTCAAGTAAGGGAAAGAGGTAAACGAAGTACACCACTGGGTTTCCATCCAATGGAACCTCTTCACAACAGAGAGGCTAAGCATTCACAAATGCAAAAGATAGGAAACGGAACACGAGAGACATCTGAGGAGGGGTTCATATGGAAAGAGATGAAGAATGCACAGCACTCCGATTCCAAGAAACACCACCACCACCCTTGACCCTTCCCCCATGACCAACTCTGACCTAAAGCCTTTCTCTCCCTCTAACCTATCCCTAAAACATAACCCTCATCTAATCATATACATGTGCATCCCTAGCATCCATCCATCCATCCACACACGAGAGAGAAAGAGGAAGACACAGACGGAATTGAGAAAGGAAAAGAGAGGGACACAGCCAGAGAGAGACACGGAACCAAAGAGAGGAAAGGAGTCGATGGTCCAGACTTTTCCTCAATCTGTCTCGAAGGTAGAAGCAATGACAGCGCCCTTCCACCCCAGAAGGGGGAAAAGGACGGAAGGTTTGGAGAGGAAAAGACAAGAACGCAGGGAGCCATTAGAAGCTCAGCCACCCGCAGAAGCCGAGCTGGGACCCTTGAACAGAATCTCAATGGAAACAGAGGACCAGAAAGTTGGCTACTCTTTTCTATAAGAGAGGGAGACCTTCGAGTCTTCCTTTCGGTCCTCCAACTTGGATGCGGGGTCTCAAAACAGTCAGGAGGGGGAGTGCCTTTTCCTGGGTTCCACGGCGCATCCAGGCCTCGTTCTGCCCCATTCTGTGCTGTGTCAGCCCTGGATGGAATCTTTCTTTCTGAAGTCTCAGCGCACGAGCTCCACGTGATATCGGCCCCAGGTGGAAAGGCATGGAGCTGCTCGTAGGCCGACAGACCTAGGAAGCAGATGGGAGAATGACCCCCACTCTGCAGATGGAGAGACTGGGGCAACCCTGAGGGGCATATGCTTGTCCAGGGCCACACCACTTATGAGAAGAAGGAGCCTGGTCTGAGAGCAGCATGGTCCTCGGAGCTCAGGCCCTGGCTGAACCCAGGCCTCCCCAGGGCTGTGGGCTGGGCCGTGTGGGTGTCATTGTGCCTGCACATGGCCTAAGGGGGGTGGTCGAGCAGTCAGAAACCCAGAGATTCCCTTGGGAAGTTTTGAGGAAGGGACCTCAGCACGAACCCCAGGAAATGATGTCACCTGCCGGCAACAGAACCCAACAGAACCCGCAATCCGGGTATCCAGGCCTCCAGAGCGGAGAGGAGCCCCCAGCCAGATCACTTGCTGCCAAGATGTTCTGCTGTTTGCCCCTGCCCAGAGGCCGGGGCCTCAGGAGAGCTCACAGGCAGTGTGCGTGGGCACCCTGTCGACGTTGGCTCAGGACACCCCCGAGAGGCCTCTGGCCCTTTGCCCGGAGAAACAGAAAGGTAACACGGGGAGCCCCAGGCCGGGCCAGGCCACCTCTCCCATGCCACCCGGAAACACCGGGTCCTTTGCCTGTGTGTGGGGATGCGGGTTTCTCGGGCTGTGTCTCCCTCAAGGAAGCCCAGGCGGATGTGGGGTCAGAAGCCTGTGGACAAGTTGTGTCCACACCCCAGGGGAGAGCAGGCTGGGCGGGATGGGGAGAGTGTGGGCAGCGCCGACCGGCCAGGCTGACCTCACACCCTCAGATGGGTCTCTTTCCTCCCGGGTGGGGATCTGAGCAGACACACGTCTCTGACCCTTCTGGGAAGAGAAGTTCGAGCAGGCAGAAGCAGCGGCTCCACTGGCCAGGCCCAGCTCGGAAAACTCCCAGCATGGCTGGCTGACGGTCACTGTCGTTGCAGAGCTTCCCACGTGATGAGGCCGAGGACGGGGACACCCCATCCAGCTCCCAGAGGGAGGGGTCGGAGCACCACCCGCCCGCCCGTGAGGCCCAGTGCAGGCTCCAGATCAGCGTGCCCACGGAGGCATCAGCCCCACCGGGGGAGACGCGGAGGTGGGGAAGGCCTGCTGCCGAGACACCGCCCAGGATACAGCCGGCGGCCCAGTCTGAGGCTTCCACGGAGCTCAGCACACCCGGCTCCGACCCAGAGTCCAGAGAACCCCGGCCTCTGAGGCACCAGGAGGACCTGGAGCCCAGCACGCCAGAGCACAGAGGTGAGGACGCTGGGGCTGGTGCACGGGAGTGTGTGGGGAGGGGTGCTGAGCTACACAGGGACGAGTCCTCGAAAGCTGCTGCTGGGCCTGCAGCAAGCACTGGCCTCACACCCCCCGCCCCCCATCTTGCACACTTCAGTCCCAAAAGACATCTGACGCTGGGTATTCTTTGGGAACCTCTTGGAAGGTTTCTGTCCCGGGGTACGCACATGCCAAGGCTGGCCTGTGGGCAAACTTTGCTTCTCCCCCAGCTCTAGCACTGGCCTCCAACTGGAACCAGGCTCCACTTCCCAGACCTGTCCCCACACAGGTGGTGGCTCCAGGTGCAGGACCCAGGGATCCACCGAGGGCAGATGGAGAAGCGAGACTTGCCCTCGCAGAGACACCAGGCCAGCTGGGTACTGGCCAGCACACCGGGCAGATCGGATCTCCGTGCCTGCAGGACCCCCAGCCCCAGGCACTGATGTCCCACCCCCTCAGCGAGAACCTCCACCTCCACGTGCACCTCTACCTGCTCGGGCTTTGGCAAGAGAACCCGAGGCAGAGGAAGAGTCACCGCCTCGGCAGGGAGAGCCTGCCCTGGCTCCCGCGCAACACCCAGACGCCCACGATGACTCACCCAGCCCTGCAGGGAGAAAGAGCCCCCGCTCTGGACAGAGACCCAGAGCCCTTACCGGAAACACCACGTCCAGGGGAGCGGTCGGCTCTGCAGCCTCCATCCCTGTCTGCTCACCGTGGATGCCGGCAACTCGGTCTGCCCCCAGGGGACATGGAGTTCCTTTCCCCTGAACTGCTTTGCATGTGGTTTGTTTCCACCTTTCTGGTGATGTTTTATTTTTTGTATGGTTTCCTGTATTTTTGTTGGTTAAGTTGGGATTAGTAAACTGTTTCATCATTGTTGCAATCTGGGAACACTGTTGTGTAACTCTGGTGATACTGTGTTACCATCACCACTTTGTAGTTTCAGACCCGTTCCATCTTTATGCCCCACCCCCCAACAAAGCCTGGATTCAAGGCAAGCACGCCCTGTTCATCCCTCCCCCCGATCCTGAACACAATTTCATCTTTTCTTTCTGCATTCCTTCCTATATTCTTGGTGTCCCCAATCAGTGACTCTCAGCGAAATGACTGAAGGAGTGTTTTTCGGACTCTCCACCTACTGTAAGACTCCATTGGAGAGTTCTCATTTTTATGTCATTTGAACTAGCCTTTGATAGCTGAAAGGACGGTGTACGTCCTTTCAAGATACCATGTGCCAAACGAAGCCCTTTTGGCAACTGCCATCATTATCTCCAGGCAGGCATTGCTGTTTGAAGGGTGACATCTCAGCCAGAAGGCAGAGGCTGAGCTCCTCTTGTTGCACCAGCTCCCAAAAGAAGCCAAGAAAGGGAGCTGGAACAACAAACCACCCCCATGCCCAGGAAAGCGTTCTTCATGACAGAAGGCTAGAAAATGACCCAACATCCTTGTGGCCCAGAACCACTCTAGAAAATCACTGTTCCATAAAAAAGAGAAACACATGGGAAGTTCCAAGGAGAGGCAATGCCCATGGCCAGTGTACTTGAGAGACGGCCTGACCGCTCCGGGGAAGACACGCACCGACGGAACCCCTTGGGAAACAGCAGTGATAGTCCTCACCGTCGTAAGGGTTTCCTCTGGGGACAACCTGCCCTGGGCACCACACGAGGGAGCAGACCGGCTTCTCTTCCTCTGCCCCCACACCATTCACTCATGAAGGCAGCTCAGGTGTTCTCATGCCCTGCCTGCCTGCCTGCCTGGCTCATCCGTGAGCTGTGACCACCTCCAGGCTAGGACTCCACCTTTTCCTCTCTGTGTACCGTGAATCTGCACACAGTGGGCTTTCAGAACCTTAGGAGACTTGAGCCATTCCCACTCGAGCCAGAACCCTCCCCAGGAAGGAAAACAGCTGTGGAGTCATTTTGGCCCCAGCACTGGTTCCGAAAGCCTGGCGGCTCCTACAGCCTCTACGGTGTGAAGAGGGAGGTCCCTTTTGACAGAGCTTTCCGGCTCTCAGATCTAAGCTGTTGTTTCACTGTCAGCTGTGTCTCTTCCGTTGCAGCCAGGTGGGCCACGCTGCTCCAAAGGAGCTCACAAGCTGAGTTTCAAGGGAGGACAGGGATGGCTACAACGTGCTGCAAACTGAGTGAGGGTCCCCACAATCCTCAGCAAAGGTCTGTGGTGTGCAAGTGGGGAGTAGAGGGCCCCCAAGTTCCAAAGGAAGGGAGGTAGTCGGGAGCTAAAGCCCTTGGCTGCTGTGGTAGCAGCTGCAGATGGCAGCCCGTCCACAGTGCACTTCAAATGAGGTCATATGAGCGGGACTCTGGAAATGGCTCCGAAATCGAGAGAAAGGGGTCAGGGTATGTGGGAATCCGGCGGGGGTGGGGGGTGGATGAAGGAAGGTGTCCCTCCTCTCTCCAGTGCAATTTGGTTTGGTGAGTCTCAAAGCTACCAGATGGCACTTCCCAAGTCAGGCCCCCGCAGGAATCAGGGTGGGCTGCCTGCCTCGGGCCCTGCCACAGGGACAAGCCACACCAGTGGCCTCCCTGAGCTCCAATGGCCGGATCTGGGGGGTTCTGTCTGGTTGCACACCTCCTTGCTGTGGCCAAGTTCCCCCCTTCTCTGAGCACCAGCTTCATCCTCTCGAATGAGGACATCGATTGCTACCTTGGCACGTTACTCTCTTCATCCTGTGAAGACTCATTAGGCTTATCCTACAATTACTAGCTGGCCCGAAGAGATATCTCCTGAATCCAGCTTAAGCTGGAGTCTCCCAGGCTCATCTGGCATGTCTTCCCTGAAGTCTGCCAAAACCCACACCCTTGCATTTCCAGGGACTCCCCTTAGCCAGCTGGGCAGAAAACCCAGCATGCTTCAAACAAGCTGACAGACAAGCGGGAGAGGACTCACGGGCAGACGGCTTCCCTCAGGTCTCGGGGGGAGCTCTGGGACCACAGCAGCAACGGGCCATCCCAGCCCCTGAGCTCAGCAGCGCCCTCATTCTCAGGCCGGCGGCTCTGCCCTGAGGGGAGCAGGAACGTCACCAACTGCCGCAGGCGGACCTCAAGCCCCTCCCACTGCTGGAGCCTGACCTCCCCCGGCCCCACCCCCTCCCCTACCCCAGCAGGACGAGAGCTCGTCTTCCCCTGGCTTCCAACGTGAGGCCCGGCCCTGGGCCCCGATTGGGCACTGCCCCAGCCCGGAGCCAATCACAGTGGCCAGGGAGGTGGAACGCACCGATTGGCCAGGGCCAGGTCATGTGACCATACTCCCCAGGAAACTCAAAGATTACCAAGGTTCTCTAAGAAACCAATGAACAAAATTATCCAGTAAAGGCAAACCATAATTTTTAATGAGGCCAATGTCACAGAAAAAAAAAAAAAAATGCTCCACAATAAACTGCTCAAGGAAGCTACTAAATAAACTTTCAGAAAAGTTTAGTAGTTTTTTTTTTTTTTTTTTAAATAGGGTGACGGAGAGCTATACCTTTCCCATCTATGTGAATTTAGGTTTAAACTAGATTTCCCTTGGCTATTATATAAGACAAAAAAACCCACATCACCCACTTTCACTCCCCCCCACCCCCAAAATGTGTTTTAATCTATTGAATTTTTGTGTCCTCAGTTGTGTCTGATTCACGGCAACTCACCAACTCTACACAGCCAGGCTCTTCCGTCCATGGAATTCAGGGCAATTTTTTCTGTCCCAGTAAATGCCCACCCTGGGTGATCCAAAGGCAAGGGCTCCGAGGCTCCTGAGAGACTAACTCCTTTCAGCTGAGCACAGAGCTGGCTTCTCACTGGGATGCCTGTGGCCTGGGGCTCCCAGAGGGGAGAGCAGCACTCGCCCCACCGTGTGGTCACTGCTGGAAATGCAGGCTGCTCCTCACTCCCCCTTGACAGTGTCCCTGAGGGCAGAACAGTGTGAATCGAATCAAGGTGGAAATGCAAACTCCAATGCAACCAACCTTCCCACAAGGTCTCCAAAACCACTCAGGAACAGGGAATTGGAAACTGCAGGGGATGACATGAATGGAGATGGAGACTTGACACCTTACACCGAGTTCACTTCCAGTTATCCCTAGACAAACTTTCCATGAAAACTTGTCACAAATCTAGAAGAACAATGAGCAGAAACCGGACACGTGCTTTGAGTCTTCACACACAAAACTAAAAGGCAGTCCACAAAAAAAACCCAGAGAATACAGTGGACTTTGCAAAATCAAAGATATCTACTGTGGGAAAACCTCATGACAAAAGCAAAAGACAGGTCATACATCGCGAGACGAATGAGTGGAAACACAAAGCTTATCAAGGATGTGTCTCCAAACAGACAAAGAACGCCAACACAACAAGCCTGTGAAAACTAGGGAAAGGTCTGAAGGGACACCAGACGGAGGAAGACACACACAGAGTATCCCGGATGATGTCCAGCACTGAGGGCCTGAAGAAACAACAGTCTAGTTGCACCCCCTCAGGCCTGTGTGACCGTGGATGAGGCCTCTGTTTCCCGGTGGCTCTGAGACATGGACAGGGAGGAAGGGGAAGAGAAGTCACTTGCATTTCTAATACTCACAGCAAAGTCTTCCAATGAGAAGGGAATTATCACCCCCACTGCCAATGCCATTCACTGAAGTGATACCCACGAGTCCATCTACCCCAGAAGGGAAGGATGGACCTGTTCTCACAAAACGGCGAGAGATGGAAGGAGGAAGATCAAGCCCACACCAATCACTGGAAAGAGAAGCTGTGCTCAGGGCTTGAAAGAATTCCTATTGGGAAAATCATGTCACAGCCCCACATGGCAATCCACAGCTTCCATGCTATTCCTCCCAAAATGCCAATGCATTTTCGCACCGAACAAAGAATTGCAAAAGGGGTACGGAAACAGAAAAGAGCCTACATTGTCAATACAATCCGACGAAAAAGCCCCGATACGGACATCCAAGGTTGTGTGAAAGGAAATTAGACGACCAAACTAGGATCCTCAGGAGAGTATCGGAGAAGGCAATGGCGACCCACTCCAGTACTGTTGCCTGGAAAATGTCCTGGACGGAGGAGCCTGGTAGGCTGCAGGCCATGGGGTCATGCAGAGTCAGACACGACTGAAGTGACTTAGCCGCAGCAGCAGCAGCAGGACAGTATGCTATTGGGAATACAACAACACACACAGATCCAGATCGATGGAATAAAGTTGAGGGTCCAGAAACAAACCCCAGCATCCATGGTCAACTCATCTCTGACACAGACGGGGAGAATATCCAAATGGGAACAAGAAAGCCTCTTCAATCAATGTCCATGGGAAAACCAGACAGCTACATCTGAAGAACGCTATTGGTTTTGATCTCATACCACCTCAATATCGGGGAAAAACCTCACCCTAAAGACTGAGGTCATGAGATAGCTAGAAAGAAGCGTAGGTCAAAGGCTCCTTAACATCAGAGTCTCCTTGCCATTTGCTGGGCGGAGGTCGAAATGGGTCTCTTCAAGTAAGGGAAAGAGGTAAACGAAGTACACCACTGGGTTTCCATCCAATGGAACCTCTTCACAACAGAGAGGCTAAGCATTCACAAATGCAAAAGATAGGAAACGGAACACGAGAGACATCTGAGAAGGGGTTCATATGGAAAGAGACGAAGAATGCACAGCACTCAGATTCCAAGAAACACCACCACCACCCTTGACCCTTCCCCCATGACCAACTCTGACCTAAAGCCTTTCTCTCCCTCTAACCTATCCCTAAAACATAACCCTCATCTAATCATATACATGTGCATCCCTAGCATCCATCCATCCATCCACACACGAGAGAGAAAGAGGAAGACACAGACGGAATTGAGAAAGGAAAAGAGAGGGACACAGCCAGAGAGAGACACGGAACCAAAGAGAGGAAAGGAGTCGATGGTCCAGACTATTCCTCAATCTGTCTCGAAGGTAGAAGCAATGACAGCGCCCTTCCACCCCAGAAGGGGGAAAAGGACGGAAGGTTTGGAGAGGAAAAGACAAGAACGCAGGGAGCCATTAGAAGCTCAGCCACCCGCAGAAGCCGAGCTGGGACCCTTGAACAGAATCTCAATGGAAACAGAGGACCAGAAAGTTGGCTACTCTTTTCTATAAGAGAGGGAGACCTTCGAGTCTTCCTTTCGGTCCTCCAACTTGGATGCGGGGTCTCAAAACAGTCAGGAGGGGGAGTGCCTTTTCCTGGGTTCCACGGCGCATCCAGGCCTCGTTCTGCCCCATTCTGTGCTGTGTCAGCCCTGGATGGAATCTTTCTTTCTGAAGTCTCAGCGCACGAGCTCCACGTGATATCGGCCCCAGGTGGAAAGGCATGGAGCTGCTCGTAGGCCGACAGACCTAGGAAGCAGATGGGAGAATGACCCCCACTCTGCAGATGGAGAGACTGGGGCAACCCTGAGGGGCATATGCTTGTCCAGGGCCACACCACTTATGAGAAGAAGGAGCCTGGTCTGAGAGCAGCATGGTCCTCGGAGCTCAGGCCCTGGCTGAACCCAGGCCTCCCCAGGGCTGTGGGCTGGGCCGTGTGGGTGTCATTGTGCCTGCACATGGCCTAAGGGGGGTGGTCGAGCAGTCAGAAACCCAGAGATTCCCTTGGGAAGTTTTGAGGAAGGGACCTCAGCACGAACCCCAGGAAATGATGTCACCTGCCGGCAACAGAACCCAACAGAACCCGCAATCCGGGTATCCAGGCCTCCAGAGCGGAGAGGAGCCCCCAGCCAGATCACTTGCTGCCAAGATGTTCTGCTGTTTGCCCCTGCCCAGAGGCCGGGGCCTCAGGAGAGCTCACAGGCAGTGTGCGTGGGCACCCTGTCGACGTTGGCTCAGGACACCCCCGAGAGGCCTCTGGCCCTTTGCCCGGAGAAACAGAAAGGTAACACGGGGAGCCCCAGGCCGGGCCAGGCCACCTCTCCCATGCCACCCGGAAACACCGGGTCCTTTGCCTGTGTGTGGGGATGCGGGTTTCTCGGGCTGTGTCTCCCTCAAGGAAGCCCAGGCGGATGTGGGGTCAGAAGCCTGTGGACAAGTTGTGTCCACACCCCAGGGGAGAGCAGGCTGGGCGGGATGGGGAGAGTGTGGGCAGCGCCGACCGGCCAGGCTGACCTCACACCCTCAGATGGGTCTCTTTCCTCCCGGGTGGGGATCTGAGCAGACACACGTCTCTGACCCTTCTGGGAAGAGAAGTTCGAGCAGGCAGAAGCAGCGGCTCCACTGGCCAGGCCCAGCTCGGAAAACTCCCAGCATGGCTGGCTGACGGTCACTGTCGTTGCAGAGCTTCCCACGTGATGAGGCCGAGGACGGGGACACCCCATCCAGCTCCCAGAGGGAGGGGTCGGAGCACCACCCGCCCGCCCGTGAGGCCCAGTGCAGGCTCCAGGTCAGCGTGCCCACGGAGGCATCAGCCCCACCGGGGGAGACGCGGAGGTGGGGAAGGCCTGCTGCCGAGACACCGCCCAGGATACAGCCGGCGGCCCAGTCTGAGGCTGCCACGGAGCTCAGCACACCCGGCTCCGACCCAGAGTCCAGAGAACCCCGGCCTCTGAGGCACCAGGAGGACCTGGAGCCCAGCACGCCAGAGCACAGAGGTGAGGACGCTGGGGCTGGTGCACGGGAGTGTGTGGGGAGGGGTGCTGAGCTACACAGGGACGAGTCCTCGAAAGCTGCTGCTGGGCCTGCAGCAAGCGCTGGCCTCACACCCCCCGCCCCCCATCTTGCACACTTCAGTCCCAAAAGACATCTGACGCTGGGTATTCTTTGGGAACCTCTTGGAAGGTTTCTGTCCCGGGGTACGCACATGCCAAGGCTGGCCTGTGGGCAAACTTTGCTTCTCCCCCAGCTCTAGCACTGGCCTCCAACTGGAACCAGGCTCCACTTCCCAGACCTGTCCCCACACAGGTGGTGGCTCCAGGTGCAGGACCCAGGGATCCACCGAGGGCAGATGGAGAAGCGAGACTTGCCCTCGCAGAGACACCAGGCCAGCTGGGTACTGGCCAGCACACCGGGCAGATCGGATCTCCGTGCCTGCAGGACCCCCAGCCCCAGGCACTGATGTCCCACCCCCTCAGCGAGAACCTCCACCTCCACGTGCACCTCTACCTGCTCGGGCTTTGGCAAGAGAACCCGAGGCAGAGGAAGAGTCACCGCCTCGGCAGGGAGAGCCTGCCCTGGCTCCCGCGCAACACCCAGACGCCCACGATGACTCACCCAGCCCTGCAGGGAGAAAGAGCCCCCGCTCTGGACAGAGACCCAGAGCCCTTACCGGAAACACCACGTCCAGGGGAGCGGTCGGCTCTGCAGCCTCCATCCCTGTCTGCTCACCGTGGATGCCGGCAACTCGGTCTGCCCCCAGGGGACATGGAGTTCCTTTCCCCTGAACTGCTTTGCATGTGGTTTGTTTCCACCTTTCTGGTGATGTTTTATTTTTTGTATGGTTTCCTGTATTTTTGTTGGTTAAGTTGGGATTAGTAAACTGTTTCATCATTGTTGCAATCTGGGAACACTGTTGTGTAACTCTGGTGATACTGTGTTACCATCACCACTTTGTAGTTTCAGACCCGTTCCATCTTTATGCCCCACCCCCCAACAAAGCCTGGATTCAAGGCAAGCACGCCCTGTTCATCCCTCCCCCCGATCCTGAACACAATTTCATCTTTTCTTTCTGCATTCCTTCCTATATTCTTGGTGTCCCCAATCAGTGACTCTCAGCGAAATGACTGAAGGAGTGTTTTTCGGACTCTCCACCTACTGTAAGACTCCATTGGAGAGTTCTCATTTTTATGTCATTTGAACTAGCCTTTGATAGCTGAAAGGACGGTGTACGTCCTTTCAAGATACCATGTGCCAAACGAAGCCCTTTTGGCAACTGCCATCATTATCTCCAGGCAGGCATTGCTGTTTGAAGGGTGACATCTCAGCCAGAAGGCAGAGGCTGAGCTCCTCTTGTTGCACCAGCTCCCAAAAGAAGCCAAGAAAGGGAGCTGGAACAACAAACCACCCCCATGCCCAGGAAAGCGTTCTTCATGACAGAAGGCTAGAAAATGACCCAACATCCTTGTGGCCCAGAACCACTCTAGAAAATCACTGTTCCATAAAAAAGAGAAACACATGGGAAGTTCCAAGGAGAGGCAATGCCCATGGCCAGTGTACTTGAGAGACGGCCTGACCGCTCCGGGGAAGACACGCACCGACGGAACCCCTTGGGAAACAGCAGTGATAGTCCTCACCGTCGTAAGGGTTTCCTCTGGGGACAACCTGCCCTGGGCACCACACGAGGGAGCAGACCGGCTTCTCTTCCTCTGCCCCCACACCATTCACTCATGAAGGCAGCTCAGGTGTTCTCATGCCCTGCCTGCCTGCCTGCCTGGCTCATCCGTGAGCTGTGACCACCTCCAGGCTAGGACTCCACCTTTTCCTCTCTGTGTACCGTGAATCTGCACACAGTGGGCTTTCAGAACCTTAGGAGACTTGAGCCATTCCCACTCGAGCCAGAACCCTCCCCAGGAAGGAAAACAGCTGTGGAGTCATTTTGGCCCCAGCACTGGTTCCGAAAGCCTGGCGGCTCCTACAGCCTCTACGGTGTGAAGAGGGAGGTCCCTTTTGACAGAGCTTTCCGGCTCTCAGATCTAAGCTGTTGTTTCACTGTCAGCTGTGTCTCTTCCGTTGCAGCCAGGTGGGCCACGCTGCTCCAAAGGAGCTCACAAGCTGAGTTTCAAGGGAGGACAGGGATGGCTACAACGTGCTGCAAACTGAGTGAGGGTCCCCACAATCCTCAGCAAAGGTCTGTGGTGTGCAAGTGGGGAGTAGAGGGCCCCCAAGTTCCAAAGGAAGGGAGGTAGTCGGGAGCTAAAGCCCTTGGCTGCTGTGGTAGCAGCTGCAGATGGCAGCCCGTCCACAGTGCACTTCAAATGAGGTCATATGAGCGGGACTCTGGAAATGGCTCCGAAATCGAGAGAAAGGGGTCAGGGTATGTGGGAATCCGGCGGGGGTGGGGGGTGGATGAAGGAAGGTGTCCCTCCTCTCTCCAGTGCAATTTGGTTTGGTGAGTCTCAAAGCTACCAGATGGCACTTCCCAAGTCAGGCCCCCGCAGGAATCAGGGTGGGCTGCCTGCCTCGGGCCCTGCCACAGGGACAAGCCACACCAGTGGCCTCCCTGAGCTCCAATGGCCGGATCTGGGGGGTTCTGTCTGGTTGCACACCTCCTTGCTGTGGCCAAGTTCCCCCCTTCTCTGAGCACCAGCTTCATCCTCTCGAATGAGGACATCGATTGCTACCTTGGCACGTTACTCTCTTCATCCTGTGAAGACTCATTAGGCTTATCCTACAATTACTAGCTGGCCCGAAGAGATATCTCCTGAATCCAGCTTAAGCTGGAGTCTCCCAGGCTCATCTGGCATGTCTTCCCTGAAGTCTGCCAAAACCCACACCCTTGCATTTCCAGGGACTCCCCTTAGCCAGCTGGGCAGAAAACCCAGCATGCTTCAAACAAGCTGACAGACAAGCGGGAGAGGACTCACGGGCAGACGGCTTCCCTCAGGTCTCGGGTGGAGCTCTGGGACCACAGCAGCAACGGGCCATCCCAGCCCCTGGGCTCAGCAGCGCCCTCATTCTCAGGCCGGCGGCTCTGCCCTGAGGGGAGCAGGAACGTCACCAACTGCCGCAGGCGGACCTCAAGCCCCTCCCACTGCTGGAGCCTGACCTCCCCCGGCCCCACCCCTTCCCCTACCCCAGCAGGACGAGAGCTCGTCTTCCCCTGGCTTCCAACGTGAGGCCCGGCCCTGGGCCCCGATTGGGCACTGCCCCAGCCCGGAGCCAATCACAGTGGCCAGGGAGGTGGAACGCACCGATTGGCCAGGGCCAGGTCATGTGACCATACTCCCCAGGAAACTCAAAGATTACCAAGGTTCTCTAAGAAACCAATGAACAAAATTATCCACTAAAGGCAAACCATAATTTTTAATGAGGCCAATGTCACAGAAAAAAAAATGCTCCACAATAAACTGCTCAAGGAAGCTACTAAATAAACTTTCAGAAAAGTTTAGTAGTTTTTTTTTTTTTTAAATAGGGTGACGGAGAGCTATACCTTTCCCATCTATGTGAATTTAGGTTTAAACTAGATTTCCCTTGGCTATTATATAAGACAAAAAAACCCACATCACCCACTTTCACTCCCCCCCACCCCCAAAATGTGTTTTAATCTATTGAATTTTTGTGTCCTCAGTTGTGTCTGATTCACGGCAACTCACCAACTCTACACAGCCAGGCTCTTCCGTCCATGGAATTCAGGGCAATTTTTTCTGTCCCAGTAAATGCCCACCCTGGGTGATCCAAAGGCAAGGGCTCCGAGGCTCCTGAGAGACTAACTCCTTTCAGCTGAGCACAGAGCTGGCTCCTCACTGGGATGCCTGTGGCCTGGGGCTCCCAGAGGGGAGAGCAGCACTCGCCCCACCGTGTGGTCACTGCTGGAAGTGCAGGCTGCTCCTCACTCCCCCTTGACAGTGTCCCTGAGGGCAGAACAGTGTGAATCGAATCAAGGTGGAAATGCAAACTCCAATGCAACCAACCTTCCACAAGATCTCCAAAACCACTCAGGAACAGGGAATTGGAAACTGCAGGGGATGACATGAATGGAGATGGAGACTTGACACCTTACACCGAGTTCACTTCCAGTTATCCCTAGACAAACTTTCCATGAAAACTTGTCACAAATCTAGAAGAACAATGAGCAGAAACCGGACACGTGCTTTGAGTCTTCACACACAAAACTAAAAGGCAGTCCACAAAAAAAACCCAGAGAATACAGTGGACTTTGCAAAATCAAAGATATCTACTGTGGGAAAGACCTCATTACAAAAGCAAAAGACAGGTCATACATCGCGAGACGAATGAGTGGAAACACAAAGCTTATCAAGGATGTGTCTCCAAACAGACAAAGAACGCCAACACAACAAGCCTGTGAAAACTAGGGAAAGGTCTGAAGGGACACCAGACGGAGGAAGACACACACAGAGTATCCCGGATGATGTCCAGCACTGAGGGCCTGAAGAAACAACAGTCTAGTTGCACCCCCTCAGGCCTGTGTGACCGTGGATGAGGCCTCTGTTTCCCGGTGGCTCTGAGACATGGACAGGGAGGAAGGGGAAGAGAAGTCACTTGCATTTCTAATACTCACAGCAAAGTCTTCCAATGAGAAGGGAATTATCACCCCCACTGACAATGCCATTCACTGAAGTGATACCCACGAGTCCATCTACCCCAGAAGGGAAGGATGGACCTGTTCTCACAAAACGGCGAGAGATGGAAGGAGGAAGATCAAGCCCACACCAATCACTGGAAAGAGAAGCTGTGCTCAGGGCTTGAAAGAATTCCTATAGGGAAAATCATGTCACAGCCCCACATGGCAATCCACAGCTTCCATGCTATTCCTCCCAAAATGCCAATGCATTTTCGCACCGAACAAAGAATTGCAAAAGGGGTACGGAAACAGAAAAGAGCCTACATTGTCAATACAATCCGACGAAAAAGCCCCGATACGGACATCCAAGGTTGTGTGAAAGGAAATTAGACGACCAAACTAGGATCCTCAGGAGAGTATCGGAGGAGGCAATGGCGACCCACTCCAGTACTCTTGCCTGGAAAATGTCCTGGACGGAGGAGCCTGGTAGGCTGCAGGCCACGGGGTCATGCAGAGTCAGACACGACTGAAGTGACTTAGCCGCAGCAGCAGCAGCAGGACAGTATGCTATTGGGAATACAACAACACACACAGATCCAGATCGATGGAATAAAGTTGAGGGTCCAGAAACAAACCCCAGCATCCATGGTCAACTCATCTCTGACACAGACGGTGAGAATATCCAAATGGGAACAAGAAAGCCTCTTCAATCAATGTCCATGGGAAAACCAGACAGCTACATCTGAAGAACGCTATTGGGTTTGATCTCATACCACCTCAATATCGGGGAAAAACCTCACCCTAAAGACTGATGTCATGAGATAGCTAGAAAGAAGCGTAGGTCAAAGGCTCCTTAACATCAGAGTCTCCTTGCCATTTGCTGGGCGGAGGTCGAAATGGGTCTCTTCAAGTAAGGGAAAGAGGTAAACGAAGTACACCACTGGGTTTCCATCCAATGGAACCTATTCACAACAGAGAGGCTAAGCATTCACAAATGCAAAAGATAGGAAACGGAACACGAGAGACTCCTTGCAAGTGGTGTATCTGAGAAGGGGTTCATATGGAAAGAGACGAAGAATGCACAGCACTCAGATTCCAAGAAACACCACCACCACCCTTGACCCTTCCCCCATGACCAACTCTGACCTAAAGCCTTTCTCTCCCTCTAACCTATCCCTAAAACATAACCCTCATCTAATCATATACATGTGCATCCCTAGCATCCATCCATCCATCCACACACGAGAGAGAAAGAGGAAGACACAGACGGAATTGAGAAAGGAAAAGAGAGGGACACAGCCAGAGAGAGACACGGAACCAAAGAGAGGAAAGGAGTCGATGGTCCAGACTATTCCTCAATCTGTCTCGAAGGTAGAAGCAATGACAGCGCCCTTCCACCCCAGAAGGGGGAAAAGGACGGAAGGTTTGGAGAGGAAAAGACAAGAACGCAGGGAGCCATTAGAAGCTCAGCCACCCGCAGAAGCCGAGCTGGGACCCTTGAACAGAATCTCAATGGAAACAGAGGACCAGAAAGTTGGCTACTCTTTTCTATAAGAGAGGGAGACCTTCGAGTCTTCCTTTCGGTCCTCCAACTTGGATGCGGGGTCTCAAAACAGTCAGGAGGGGGAGTGCCTTTTCCTGGGTTCCACGGCGCATCCAGGCCTCGTTCTGCCCCATTCTGTGCTGTGTCAGCCCTGGATGGAATCTTTCTTTCTGAAGTCTCAGCGCACGAGCTCCACGTGATATCGGCCCCAGGTGGAAAGGCATGGAGCTGCTCGTAGGCCGACAGACCTAGGAAGCAGATGGGAGAATGACCCCCACTCTGCAGATGGAGAGACTGGGGCAACCCTGAGGGGCATATGCTTGTCCAGGGCCACACCACTTATGAGAAGAAGGAGCCTGGTCTGAGAGCAGCATGGTCCTCGGAGCTCAGGCCCTGGCTGAACCCAGGCCTCCCCAGGGCTGTGGGCTGGGCCGTGTGGGTGTCATTGTGCCTGCACATGGCCTAAGGGGGGTGGTCGAGCAGTCAGAAACCCAGAGATTCCCTTGGGAAGTTTTGAGGAAGGGACCTCAGCACGAACCCCAGGAAATGATGTCACCTGCCGGCAACAGAACCCAACAGAACCCGCAATCCGGGTATCCAGGCCTCCAGAGCGGAGAGGAGCCCCCAGCCAGATCACTTGCTGCCAAGATGTTCTGCTGTTTGCCCCTGCCCAGAGGCCGGGGCCTCAGGAGAGCTCACAGGCAGTGTGCGTGGGCACCCTGTCGACGTTGGCTCAGGACACCCCCGAGAGGCCTCTGGCCCTTTGCCCGGAGAAACAGAAAGGTAACACGGGGAGCCCCAGGCCGGGCCAGGCCACCTCTCCCATGCCACCCGGAAACACCGGGTCCTTTGCCTGTGTGTGGGGATGCGGGTTTCTCGGGCTGTGTCTCCCTCAAGGAAGCCCAGGCGGATGTGGGGTCAGAAGCCTGTGGACAAGTTGTGCCCACACCCCAGGGGAGAGCAGGCTGGGCGGGATGGGGAGAGTGTGGGCAGCGCCGACCGGCCAGGCTGACCTCACACCCTCAGATGGGTCTCTTTCCTCCCGGGTGGGGATCTGAGCAGACACACGTCTCTGACCCTTCTGGGAAGAGAAGTTCGAGCAGGCAGAAGCGGCGGCTCCACTGGCCAGGCCCAGCTCGGAAAACTCCCAGCATGGCTGGCTGACGGTCACTGTCGTTGCAGAGCTTCCCACGTGATGAGGCCGAGGACGGGGACACCCCATCCAGCTCCCAGAGGGAGGGGTCGGAGCACCACCCGCCCGCCCGTGAGGCCCAGTGCAGGCTCCAGGTCAGCGTGCCCACGGAGGCATCAGCCCCACCGGGGGAGACGCGGAGGTGGGGAAGGCCTGCTGCCGAGACACCGCCCAGGATACAGCCGGCGGCCCAGTCTGAGGCTTCCACGGAGCTCAGCACACCCGGCTCCGACCCAGAGTCCAGAGAACCCCGGCCTCTGAGGCACCAGGAGGACCTGGAGCCCAGCACGCCACAGCACAGAGGTGAGGACGCTGGGGCTGGTGCACGGGAGTGTGTGGGGAGGGGTGCTGAGCTACACAGGGACGAGTCCTCGAAAGCTGCTGCTGGGCCTGCAGCAAGCGCTGGCCTCACACCCCCCGCCCCCCATCTTGCACACTTCAGTCCCAAAAGACATCTGACGCTGGGTATTCTTTGGGAACCTCTTGGAAGGTTTCTGTCCCGGGGTACGCACATGCCAAGGCTGGCCTGTGGGCAAACTTTGCTTCTCCCCCAGCTCTAGCACTGGCCTCCAACTGGAACCAGGCTCCACTTCCCAGACCTGTCCCCACACAGGTGGTGGCTCCAGGTGCAGGACCCAGGGATCCACCGAGGGCAGATGGAGAAGCGAGACTTGCCCTCGCAGAGACACCAGGCCAGCTGGGTACTGGCCAGCACACCGGGCAGATCGGATCTCCGTGCCTGCAGGACCCCCAGCCCCAGGCACTGATGTCCCACCCCCTCAGCGAGAACCTCCACCTCCACGTGCACCTCTACCTGCTCGGGCTTTGGCAAGAGAACCCGAGGCAGAGGAAGAGTCACCGCCTCGGCAGGGAGAGCCTGCCCTGGCTCCCGCGCAACACCCAGACGCCCACGATGACTCACCCAGCCCTGCAGGGAGAAAGAGCCCCCGCTCTGGACAGAGACCCAGAGCCCTTACCGGAAACACCACGTCCAGGGGAGCGGTCGGCTCTGCAGCCTCCATCCCTGTCTGCTCACCGTGGATGCCGGCAACTCGGTCTGCCCCCAGGGGACATGGAGTTCCTTTCCCCTGAACTGCTTTGCATGTGGTTTGTTTCCACCTTTCTGGTGATGTTTTATTTTTTGTATGGTTTCCTGGATTTTTGTTGGTTAAGTTGGGATTAGTAAACTGTTTCATCATTGTTGCAATCTGGGAACACTGTTGTGTAACTCTGGTGATACTGTGTTACCATCACCACTTTGTAGTTTCAGACCCGTTCCATCTTTATGCCCCACCCCCCAACAAAGCCTGGATTCAAGGCAAGCACGCCCTGTTCATCCCTCCCCCCGATCCTGAACACAATTTCATCTTTTCTTTCTGCATTCCTTCCTATATTCTTGGTGTCCCCAATCAGTGACTCTCAGCGAAATGACTGAAGGAGTGTTTTTCGGACTCTCCACCTACTGTAAGACTCCATTGGAGAGTTCTCATTTTTATGTCATTTGAACTAGCCTTTGATAGCTGAAAGGACGGTGTACGTCCTTTCAAGATACCATGTGCCAAACGAAGCCCTTTTGGCAACTGCCATCATTATCTCCAGGCAGGCATTGCTGTTTGAAGGGTGACATCTCAGCCAGAAGGCAGAGGCTGAGCTCCTCTTGTTGCACCAGCTCCCAAAAGAAGCCAAGAAAGGGAGCTGGAACAACAAACCACCCCCATGCCCAGGAAAGCGTTCTTCATGACAGAAGGCTAGAAAATGACCCAACATCCTTGTGGCCCAGAACCACTCTAGAAAATCACTGTTCCATAAAAAAGAGAAACACATGGGAAGTTCCAAGGAGAGGCAATGCCCATGGCCAGTGTACTTGAGAGACGGCCTGACCGCTCCGGGGAAGACACGCACCGACGGAACCCCTTGGGAAACAGCAGTGATAGTCCTCACCGTCGTAAGGGTTTCCTCTGGGGACAACCTGCCCTGGGCACCACACGAGGGAGCAGACCGGCTTCTCTTCCTCTGCCCCCACACCATTCACTCATGAAGGCAGCTCAGGTGTTCTCATGCCCTGCCTGCCTGCCTGCCTGGCTCATCCGTGAGCTGTGACCACCTCCAGGCTAGGACTCCACCTTTTCCTCTCTGTGTACCGTGAATCTGCACACAGTGGGCTTTCAGAACCTTAGGAGACTTGAGCCATTCCCGCTCGAGCCAGAACCCTCCCCAGGAAGGAAAACAGCTGTGGAGTCATTTTGGCCCCAGCACTGGTTCCGAAAGCCTGGCGGCTCCTACAGCCTCTACGGTGTGAAGAGGGAGGTCCCTTTTGACAGAGCTTTCCGGCTCTCAGATCTAAGCTGTTGTTTCACTGTCAGCTGTGTCTCTTCCGTTGCAGCCAGGTGGGCCACGCTGCTCCAAAGGAGCTCACAAGCTGAGTTTCAAGGGAGGACAGGGATGGCTACAACGTGCTGCAAACTGAGTGAGGGTCCCCACAATCCTCAGCAAAGGTCTGTGGTGTGCAAGTGGGGAGTAGAGGGCCCCCAAGTTCCAAAGGAAGGGAGGTAGTCGGGAGCTAAAGCCCTTGGCTGCTGTGGTAGCAGCTGCAGATGGCAGCCCGTCCACAGTGCACTTCAAATGAGGTCATATGAGCGGGACTCTGGAAATGGCTCCGAAATCGAGAGAAAGGGGTCAGGGTATGTGGGAATCCGGCGGGGGTGGGGGGTGGATGAAGGAAGGTGTCCCTCCTCTCTCCAGTGCAATTTGGTTTGGTGAGTCTCAAAGCTACCAGATGGCACTTCCCAAGTCAGGCCCCCGCAGGAATCAGGGTGGGCTGCCTGCCTCGGGCCCTGCCACAGGGACAAGCCACACCAGTGGCCTCCCTGAGCTCCAATGGCCGGATCTGGGGGGTTCTGTCTGGGTGCACACCTCCTTGCTGTGGCCAAGTTCCCCCCTTCTCTGAGCACCAGCTTCATCCTCTCGAATGAGGACATCAATTGCTACCTTGGCACGTTATTCTCTTCATCCTGTGAAGACTCATTAGGCTTATCCTACAATTACTAGCTGGCCCGAAGAGATATCTCCTGAATCCAGCTTAAGCTGGAGTCTCCCAGGCTCATCTGGCATGTCTTCCCTGAAGTCTGCCAAAACCCACACCCTTGCATTTCCAGGGACTCCCCTTAGCCAGCTGGGCAGAAAACCCAGCATGCTTCAAACAAGCTGACAGACAAGCGGGAGAGGACTCACGGGCAGACGGCTTCCCTCAGGTCTCGGGTGGAGCTCTGGGACCACAGCAGCAATGGGCCATCCCAGCCCCTGGGCTCAGCAGCGCCCTCATTCTCAGGCCGGCGGCTCTGCCCTGAGGGGAGCAGGAACGTCACCAACTGCCGCAGGCGGACCTCAAGCCCCTCCCACTGCTGGAGCCTGACCTCCCCCGGCCCCACCCCTTCCCCTACCCCAGCAGGACGAGAGCTCGTCTTCCCCTGGCTTCCAACGTGAGGCCCGGCCCTGGGCCCCGATTGGGCACTGCCCCAGCCCGGAGCCAATCACAGTGGCCAGGGAGGTGGAACGCACCGATTGGCCAGGGCCAGGTCATGTGACCATACTCCCCAGGAAACTCAAAGATTACCAAGGTTCTCTAAGAAACCAATGAACAAAATTATCCACTAAAGGCAAACCATAATTTTTAATGAGGCCAATGTCACAGAAAAAAAAAAATGCTCCACAATAAACTGCTCAAGGAAGCTACTAAATAAACTTTCAGAAAAGTTTAGTAGTTTTTTTTTTTTTTTAAATAGGGTGACGGAGAGCTATACCTTTCCCATCTATGTGAATTTAGGTTTAAACTAGATTTCCCTTGGCTATTATATAAGACAAAAAAACCCACATCACCCACTTTCACTCCCCCCTACCCCCAAAATGTGTTTTAATCTATTGAATTTTTGTGTCCTCAGTTGTGTCTGATTCACGGCAACTCACCAACTCTACACAGCCAGGCTCTTCCGTCCATGGAATTCAGGGCAATTTTTTCTGTCCCAGTAAATGCCCACCCTGGGTGATCCAAAGGCAAGGGCTCCGAGGCTCCTGAGAGACTAACTCCTTTCAGCTGAGCACAGAGCTGGCTCCTCACTGGGATGCCTGTGGCCTGGGGCTCCCAGAGGGGAGAGCAGCACTCGCCCCACCGTGTGGTCACTGCTGGAAGTGCAGGCTGCTCCTCACTCCCCCTTGACAGTGTCCCTGAGGGCAGAACAGTGTGAATCGAATCAAGGTGGAAATGCAAACTCCAATGCAACCAACCTTCCCACAAGATCTCCAAAACCACTCAGGAACAGGGAATTGGAAACTGCAGGGGATGACATGAATGGAGATGGAGACTTGACACCTTACACCGAGTTCACTTCCAGTTATCCCTAGACAAACTTTCCATGAAAACTTGTCACAAATCTAGAAGAACAATGAGCAGAAACCGGACACGTGCTTTGAGTCTTCACACACAAAACTAAAAGGCAGTCCACAAAAAAAACCCAGAGAATACAGTGGACTTTGCAAAATCAAAGATATCTACTGTGGGAAAGACCTCATTACAAAAGCAAAAGACAGGTCATACATCGCGAGACGAATGAGTGGAAACACAAAGCTTATCAAGGATGTGTCTCCAAACAGACAAAGAACGCCAACACAACAAGCCTGTGAAAACTAGGGAAAGGTCTGAAGGGACACCAGACGGAGGAAGACACACACAGAGTATCCCGGATGATGTCCAGCACTGAGGGCCTGAAGAAACAACAGTCTAGTTGCACCCCCTCAGGCCTGTGTGACCGTGGATGAGGCCTCTGTTTCCCGGTGGCTCTGAGACATGGACAGGGAGGAAGGGGAAGAGAAGTCACTTGCATTTCTAATACTCACAGCAAAGTCTTCCAATGAGAAGGGAATTATCACCCCCACTGACAATGCCATTCACTGAAGTGATATCCACGAGTCCATCTACCCCAGAAGGGAAGGATGGACCTGTTCTCACAAAACGGCGAGAGATGGAAGGAGGAAGATCAAGCCCACACCAATCACTGGAAAGAGAAGCTGTGCTCAGGGCTTGAAAGAATTCCTACTGGGAAAATCATGTCACGGCCCCACATGGCAATCCACAGCTTCCATGCTATTCCTCCCAAAATGCCAATGCATTTTCGCACCGAACAAAGAATTGCAAAAGGGGTACGGAAACAGAAAAGAGCCTACATTGTCAATACAATCCGACGAAAAAGCCCCGATACGGACATCCAAGGTTGTGTGAAAGGAAATTAGACGACCAAACTAGGATCCTCAGGAGAGTATCGGAGAAGGCAATGGCGACCCACTCCAGTACTCTTGCCTGGAAAATGTCCTGGACGGAGGAGCCTGGTAGGCTACAGGCCATGGGGTCTTGCAGAGTCAGACACGACTGAAGTGACTTAGCCGCAGCAGCAGCAGCAGGACAGTATGCTATTGGGAATACAACAACACACACAGATCCAGATCGATGGAATAAAGTTGAGGGTCCAGAAACAAACCCCAGCATCCATGGTCAACTCATCTCTGACACAGACGGTGAGAATATCCAAATGGGAACAAGAAAGCCTCTTCAATCAATGTCCATGGGAAAACCAGACAGCTACATCTGAAGAACGCTATTGGGTTTGATCTCATACCACCTCAATATCGGGGAAAAACCTCACCCTAAAGACTGATGTCATGAGATAGCTAGAAAGAAGCGTAGGTCAAAGGCTCCTTAACATCAGAGTCTCCTTGCCATTTGCTGGGCGGAGGTCGAAATGGGTCTCTTCAAGTAAGGGAAAGAGGTAAACGAAGTACACCACTGGGTTTCCATCCAATGGAACCTCTTCACAACAGAGAGGCTAAGCATTCACAAATGCAAAAGATAGGAAACGGAACACGAGAGACTCCTTGCAAGTGGTGTATCTGAGAAGGGGTTCATATGGAAAGAGACGAAGAATGCACAGCACTCAGATTCCAAGAAACACCACCACCACCCTTGACCCTTCCCCCATGACCAACTCTGACCTAAAGCCTTTCTCTCCCTCTAACCTATCCCTAAAACATAACCCTCATCTAATCATATACATGTGCATCCCTAGCATCCATCCATCCATCCACACACGAGAGAGAAAGAGGAAGACACAGACGGAATTGAGAAAGGAAAAGAGAGGGACACAGCCAGAGAGAGACACGGAACCAAAGAGAGGAAAGGAGTCGATGGTCCAGACTATTCCTCAATCTGTCTCGAAGGTAGAAGCAATGACAGCGCCCTTCCACCCCAGAAGGGGGAAAAGGACGGAAGGTTTGGAGAGGAAAAGACAAGAACGCAGGGAGCCATTAGAAGCTCAGCCACCCGCAGAAGCCGAGCTGGGACCCTTGAACAGAATCTCAATGGAAACAGAGGACCAGAAAGTTGGCTACTCTTTTCTATAAGAGAGGGAGACCTTCGAGTCTTCCTTTCGGTCCTCCAACTTGGATGCGGGGTCTCAAAACAGTCAGGAGGGGGAGTGCCTTTTCCTGGGTTCCACGGCGCACCCAGGCCTCGTTCTGCCCCATTCTGTGCTGTGTCAGCCCTGGATGGAATCTTTCTTTCTGAAGTCTCAGCGCACGAGCTCCACGTGATATCGGCCCCAGGTGGAAAGGCATGGAGCTGCTCGTAGGCCGACAGACCTAGGAAGCAGATGGGAGAATGACCCCCACTCTGCAGATGGAGAGACTGGGGCAACCCTGAGGGGCATATGCTTGTCCAGGGCCACACCACTTATGAGAAGAAGGAGCCTGGTCTGAGAGCAGCATGGTCCTCGGAGCTCAGGCCCTGGCTGAACCCAGGCCTCCCCAGGGCTGTGGGCTGGGCCGTGTGGGTGTCATTGTGCCTGCACATGGCCTAAGGGGGGTGGTCGAGCAGTCAGAAACCCAGAGATTCCCTTGGGAAGTTTTGAGGAAGGGACCTCAGCACGAACCCCAGGAAATGATGTCACCTGCCGGCAACAGAACACAACAGAACCCGCAATCCGGGTATCCAGGCCTCCAGAGCGGAGAGGAGCCCCCAGCCAGATCACTTGCTGCCAAGATGTTCTGCTGTTTGCCCCTGCCCAGAGGCCGGGGCCTCAGGAGAGCTCACAGGCAGTGTGCGTGGGCACCCTGTCGACGTTGGCTCAGGACACCCCCGAGAGGCCTCTGGCCCTTTGCCCGGAGAAACAGAAAGGTAACACGGGGAGCCCCAGGCCGGGCCAGGCCACCTCTCCCATGCCACCCGGAAACACCGGGTCCTTTGCCTGTGTGTGGGGATGCGGGTTTCTCGGGCTGTGTCTCCCTCAAGGAAGCCCAGGCGGATGTGGGGTCAGAAGCCTGTGGACAAGTTGTGCCCACACCCCAGGGGAGAGCAGGCTGGGCGGGATGGGGAGAGTGTGGGCAGCGCCGACCGGCCAGGCTGACCTCACACCCTCAGATGGGTCTCTTTCCTCCCGGGTGGGGATCTGAGCAGACACACGTCTCTGACCCTTCTGGGAAGAGAAGTTCGAGCAGGCAGAAGCAGCGGCTCCACTGGCCAGGCCCAGCTCGGAAAACTCCCAGCATGGCTGGCTGACGGTCACTGTCGTTGCAGAGCTTCCCACGTGATGAGGCCGAGGACGGGGACACCCCATCCAGCTCCCAGAGGGAGGGGTCGGAGCACCACCCGCCCGCCCGTGAGGCCCAGTGCAGGCTCCAGGTCAGCGTGCCCACGGAGGCATCAGCCCCACCGGGGGAGACGCGGAGGTGGGGAAGGCCTGCTGCCGAGACACCGCCCAGGATACAGCCGGCGGCCCAGTCTGAGGCTTCCACGGAGCTCAGCACACCCGGCTCCGACCCAGAGTCCAGAGAACCCCGGCCTCTGAGGCACCAGGAGGACCTGGAGCCCAGCACGCCACAGCACAGAGGTGAGGACGCTGGGGCTGGTGCACGGGAGTGTGTGGGGAGGGGTGCTGAGCTACACAGGGACGAGTCCTCGAAAGCTGCTGCTGGGCCTGCAGCAAGCGCTGGCCTCACACCCCCCGCCCCCCATCTTGCACACTTCAGTCCCAAAAGACATCTGACGCTGGGTATTCTTTGGGAACCTCTTGGAACGTTTCTGTCCCGGGGTACGCACATGCCAAGGCTGGCCTGTGGGCAAACTTTGCTTCTCCCCCAGCTCTAGCACTGGCCTCCAACTGGAACCAGGCTCCACTTCCCAGACCTGTCCCCACACAGGTGGTGGCTCCAGGTGCAGGACCCAGGGATCCACCGAGGGCAGATGGAGAAGCGAGACTTGCCCTCGCAGAGACACCAGGCCAGCTGGGTACTGGCCAGCACACCGGGCAGATCGGATCTCCGTGCCTGCAGGACCCCCAGCCCCAGGCACTGATGTCCCACCCCCTCAGCGAGAACCTCCACCTCCACGTGCACCTCTACCTGCTCGGGCTTTAGCAAGAGAACCCGAGGCAGAGGAAGAGTCACCGCCTCGGCAGGGAGAGCCTGCCCTGGCTCCCGCGCAACACCCAGACGCCCACGATGACTCACCCAGCCCTGCAGGGAGAAAGAGCCCCCGCTCTGGACAGAGACCCAGAGCCCTTACCGGAAACACCACGTCCAGGGGAGCGGTCGGCTCTGCAGCCTCCATCCCTGTCTGCTCACCGTGGATGCTGGCAACTCGGTCTGCCCCCAGGGGACATGGAGTTCCTTTCCCCTGAACTGCTTTGCATGTGGTTTGTTTCCACCTTTCTGGTGATGTTTTATTTTTTGTATGGTTTCCTGTATTTTTGTTGGTTAAGTTGGGATTAGTAAACTGTTTCATCATTGTTGCAATCTGGGAACACTGTTGTGTAACTCTGGTGATACTGTGTTACCATCACCACTTTGTAGTTTCAGACCCGTTCCATCTTTATGCCCCACCCCCCAACAAAGCCTGGATTCAAGGCAAGCACGCCCTGTTCATCCCTCCCCCCGATCCTGAACACAATTTCATCTTTTCTTTCTGCATTCCTTCCTATATTCTTGGTGTCCCCAATCAGTGACTCTCAGCGAAATGACTGAAGGAGTGTTTTTCGGACTCTCCACCTACTGTAAGACTCCATTGGAGAGTTCTCATTTTTATGTCATTTGAACTAGCCTTTGATAGCTGAAAGGACGGTGTACGTCCTTTCAAGATACCATGTGCCAAACGAAGCCCTTTTGGCAACTGCCATCATTATCTCCAGGCAGGCATTGCTGTTTGAAGGGTGACATCTCAGCCAGAAGGCAGAGGCTGAGCTCCTCTTGTTGCACCAGCTCCCAAAAGAAGCCAAGAAAGGGAGCTGGAACAACAAACCACCCCCATGCCCAGGAAAGCGTTCTTCATGACAGAAGGCTAGAAAATGACCCAACATCCTTGTGGCCCAGAACCACTCTAGAAAATCACTGTTCCATAAAAAAGAGAAACACATGGGAAGTTCCAAGGAGAGGCAATGCCCATGGCCAGTGTACTTGAGAGACGGCCTGACCGCTCCGGGGAAGACACGCACCGACGGAACCCCTTGGGAAACAGCAGTGATAGTCCTCACCGTCGTAAGGGTTTCCTCTGGGGACAACCTGCCCTGGGCACCACACGAGGGAGCAGACCGGCTTCTCTTCCTCTGCCCCCACACCATTCACTCATGAAGGCAGCTCAGGTGTTCTCATGCCCTGCCTGCCTGCCTGCCTGGCTCATCCGTGAGCTGTGACCACCTCCAGGGTAGGACTCCACCTTTTCCTCTCTGTGTACCGTGAATCTGCACACAGTGGGCTTTCAGAACCTTAGGAGACTTGAGCCATTCCCACTCGAGCCAGAACCCTCCCCAGGAAGGAAAACAGCTGTGGAGTCATTTTGGCCCCAGCACTGGTTCCGAAAGCCTGGCGGCTCCTACAGCCTCTACGGTGTGAAGAGGGAGGTCCCTTTTGACAGAGCTTTCCGGCTCTCAGATCTAAGCTGTTGTTTCACTGTCAGCTGTGTCTCTTCCGTTGCAGCCAGGTGGGCCACGCTGCTCCAAAGGAGCTCACAAGCTGAGTTTCAAGGGAGGACAGGGATGGCTACAACGTGCTGCAAACTGAGTGAGGGTCCCCACAATCCTCAGCAAAGGTCTGTGGTGTGCAAGTGGGGAGTAGAGGGCCCCCAAGTTCCAAAGGAAGGGAGGTAGTCGGGAGCTAAAGCCCTTGGCTGCTGTGGTAGCAGCTGCAGATGGCAGCCCGTCCACAGTGCACTTCAAATGAGGTCATATGAGCGGGACTCTGGAAATGGCTCCGAAATCGAGAGAAAGGGGTCAGGGTATGTGGGAATCCGGCGGGGGTGGGGGGTGGATGAAGGAAGGTGTCCCTCCTCTCTCCAGTGCAATTTGGTTTGGTGAGTCTCAAAGCTACCAGATGGCACTTCCCAAGTCAGGCCCCCGCAGGAATCAGGGTGGGCTGCCTGCCTCGGGCCCTGCCACAGGGACAAGCCACACCAGTGGCCTCCCTGAGCTCCAATGGCCGGATCTGGGGGGTTCTGTCTGGTTGCACACCTCCTTGCTGTGGCCAAGTTCCCCCCTTCTCTGAGCACCAGCTTCATCCTCTCGAATGAGGACATCGATTGCTACCTTGGCACGTTACTCTCTTCATCCTGTGAAGACTCATTAGGCTTATCCTACAATTACTAGCTGGCCCGAAGAGATATCTCCTGAATCCAGCTTAAGCTGGAGTCTCCCAGGCTCATCTGGCATGTCTTCCCTGAAGTCTGCCAAAACCCACACCCTTGCATTTCCAGGGACTCCCCTTAGCCAGCTGGGCAGAAAACCCAGCATGCTTCAAACAAGCTGACAGACAAGCGGGAGAGGACTCACGGGCAGACGGCTTCCCTCAGGTCTCGGGGGGAGCTCTGGGACCACAGCAGCAACGGGCCATCCCAGCCCCTGAGCTCAGCAGCGCCCTCATTCTCAGGCCGGCGGCTCTGCCCTGAGGGGAGCAGGAACGTCACCAACTGCCGCAGGCGGACCTCAAGCCCCTCCCACTGCTGGAGCCTGACCTCCCCCGGCCCCACCCCTTCCCCTACCCCAGCAGGACGAGAGCTCGTCTTCCCCTGGCTTCCAACGTGAGGCCCGGCCCTGGGCCCCGATTGGGCACTGCCCCAGCCCGGAGCCAATCACAGTGGCCAGGGAGGTGGAACGCACCGATTGGCCAGGGCCAGGTCATGTGACCATACTCCCCAGGAAACTCAAAGATAACCAAGGTTCTCTAAGAAACCAATGAACAAAATTATCCAGTAAAGGCAAACCTTAATTTTTAATGAGGACAATGTCACAGAAAAAAAAAAAAAGCTCCACAATAAACTGCTCAAGGAAGCTACTAAATAAACTTTCAGAAAAGTTTAGTAGTTTTTTTTTTTTTTTTTTTAAATAGGGTGACGGAGAGCTATACCTTTCCCATCTATGTGAATTTAGGTTTAAACTAGATTTCCCTTGGCTATTATATAAGACAAAAAAACCCACATCACCCACTTTCACTCCCCCCCACCCCCAAAATGTGTTTTAATCTATTGAATTTTTGTGTCCTCAGTTGTGTCTGATTCACGGCAACTCACCAACTCTACACAGCCAGGCTCTTCCGTCCATGGAATTCAGGGCAATTTTTTCTGTCCCAGTAAATGCCCACCCTGGGTGATCCAAAGGCAAGGGCTCCGAGGCTCCTGAGAGACTAACTCCTTTCAGCTGAGCACAGAGCTGGCTCCTCACTGGGATGCCTGTGGCCTGGGGCTCCCAGAGGGGAGAGCAGCACTCGCCCCACCGTGTGGTCACTGCTGGAAATGCAGGCTGCTCCTCACTCCCCCTTGACAGTGTCCCTGAGGGCAGAACAGTGTGAATCGAATCAAGGTGGAAATGCAAACTCCAATGCAACCAACCTTCCCACAAGGTCTCCAAAACCACTCAGGAACAGGGAATTGGAAACTGCAGGGGATGACATGAATGGAGATGGAGACTTGACACCTTACACCGAGTTCACTTCCAGTTATCCCTAGACAAACTTTCCATGAAAACTTGTCACAAATCTAGAAGAACAATGAGCAGAAACCGGACACGTGCTTTGAGTCTTCACACACAAAACTAAAAGGCAGTCCACAAAAAAAACCCAGAGAATACAGTGGACTTTGCAAAATCAAAGATATCTACTGTGGGAAAACCTCATGACAAAAGCAAAAGACAGGTCATACATCGCGAGACGAATGAGTGGAAACACAAAGCTTATCAAGGATGTGTCTCCAAACAGACAAAGAACGCCAACACAACAAGCCTGTGAAAACTAGGGAAAGGTCTGAAGGGACACCAGACGGAGGAAGACACACACAGAGTATCCCGGATGATGTCCAGCACTGAGGGCCTGAAGAAACAACAGTCTAGTTGCACCCCCTCAGGCCTGTGTGACCGTGGATGAGGCCTCTGTTTCCCGGTGGCTCTGAGACATGGACAGGGAGGAAGGGGAAGAGAAGTCACTTGCATTTCTAATACTCACAGCAAAGTCTTCCAATGAGAAGGGAATTATCACCCCCACTGCCAATGCCATTCACTGAAGTGATACCCACGAGTCCATCTACCCCAGAAGGGAAGGATGGACCTGTTCTCACAAAACGGCGAGAGATGGAAGGAGGAAGATCAAGCCCACACCAATCACTGGAAAGAGAAGCTGTGCTCAGGGCTTGAAAGAATTCCTATTGGGAAAATCATGTCACAGCCCCACATGGCAATCCACAGCTTCCATGCTATTCCTCCCAAAATGCCAATGCATTTTCGCACCGAACAAAGAATTGCAAAAGGGGTATGGAAACAGAAAAGAGCCTACATTGTCAATACAATCCGACGAAAAAGCCCCGATACGGACATCCAAGGTTGTGTGAAAGGAAATTAGACGACCAAACTAGGATCCTCAGGAGAGTATCGGAGAAGGCAATGGCGACCCACTCCAGTACTCTTGCCTGGAAAATGTCCTGGACGGAGGAGCCTGGTAGGCTGCAGGCCACGGGGTCATGCAGAGTCAGACACGACTGAAGTGACTTAGCCGCAGCAGCAGCAGCAGGACAGTATGCTATTGGGAATACAACAACACACACAGATCCAGATCGATGGAATAAAGTTGAGGGTCCAGAAACAAACCCCAGCATCCATGGTCAACTCATCTCTGACACAGACGGGGAGAATATCCAAATGGGAACAAGAAAGCCTCTTCAATCAATGTCCATGGGAAAACCAGACAGCTACATCTGAAGAACGCTATTGGTTTTGATCTCATACCACCTCAATATCGGGGAAAAACCTCACCCTAAAGACTGATGTCATGAGATAGCTAGAAAGAAGCGTAGGTCAAAGGCTCCTTAACATCAGAGTCTCCTTGCCATTTGCTGGGCGGAGGTCGAAATGGGTCTCTTCAAGTAAGGGAAAGAGGTAAACGAAGTACACCACTGGGTTTCCATCCAATGGAACCTCTTCACAACAGAGAGGCTAAGCATTCACAAATGCAAAAGATAGGAAACGGAACACGAGAGACATCTGAGGAGGGGTTCATATGGAAAGAGATGAAGAATGCACAGCACTCCGATTCCAAGAAACACCACCACCACCCTTGACCCTTCCCCCATGACCAACTCTGACCTAAAGCCTTTCTCTCCCTCTAACCTATCCCTAAAACATAACCCTCATCTAATCATATACATGTGCATCCCTAGCATCCATCCATCCATCCACACACGAGAGAGAAAGAGGAAGACACAGACGGAATTGAGAAAGGAAAAGAGAGGGACACAGCCAGAGAGAGACACGGAACCAAAGAGAGGAAAGGAGTCGATGGTCCAGACTTTTCCTCAATCTGTCTCGAAGGTAGAAGCAATGACAGCGCCCTTCCACCCCAGAAGGGGGAAAAGGACGGAAGGTTTGGAGAGGAAAAGACAAGAACGCAGGGAGCCATTAGAAGCTCAGCCACCCGCAGAAGCCGAGCTGGGACCCTTGAACAGAATCTCAATGGAAACAGAGGACCAGAAAGTTGGCTACTCTTTTCTATAAGAGAGGGAGACCTTCGAGTCTTCCTTTCGGTCCTCCAACTTGGATGCAGGGTCTCAAAACAGTCAGGAGGGGGAGTGCCTTTTCCTGGGTTCCACGGCGCATCCAGGCCTCGTTCTGCCCCATTCTGTGCTGTGTCAGCCCTGGATGGAATCTTTCTTTCTGAAGTCTCAGCGCACGAGCTCCACGTGATATCGGCCCCAGGTGGAAAGGCATGGAGCTGCTCGTAGGCCGACAGACCTAGGAAGCAGATGGGAGAATGACCCCCACTCTGCAGATGGAGAGACTGGGGCAACCCTGAGGGGCATATGCTTGTCCAGGGCCACACCACTTATGAGAAGAAGGAGCCTGGTCTGAGAGCAGCATGGTCCTCGGAGCTCAGGCCCTGGCTGAACCCAGGCCTCCCCAGGGCTGTGGGCTGGGCCGTGTGGGTGTCATTGTGCCTGCACATGGCCTAAGGGGGGTGGTCGAGCAGTCAGAAACCCAGAGATTCCCTTGGGAAGTTTTGAGGAAGGGACCTCAGCACGAACCCCAGGAAATGATGTCACCTGCCGGCAACAGAACCCAACAGAACCCGCAATCCGGGTATCCAGGCCTCCAGAGCGGAGAGGAGCCCCCAGCCAGATCACTTGCTGCCAAGATGTTCTGCTGTTTGCCCCTGCCCAGAGGCCGGGGCCTCAGGAGAGCTCACAGGCAGTGTGCGTGGGCACCCTGTCGACGTTGGCTCAGGACACCCCCGAGAGGCCTCTGGCCCTTTGCCCGGAGAAACAGAAAGGTAACACGGGGAGCCCCAGGCCGGGCCAGGCCACCTCTCCCATGCCACCCGGAAACACCGGGTCCTTTGCCTGTGTGTGGGGATGCGGGTTTCTCGGGCTGTGTCTCCCTCAAGGAAGCCCAGGCGGATGTGGGGTCAGAAGCCTGTGGACAAGTTGTGTCCACACCCCAGGGGAGAGCAGGCTGGGCGGGATGGGGAGAGTGTGGGCAGCGCCGACCGGCCAGGCTGACCTCACACCCTCAGATGGGTCTCTTTCCTCCCGGGTGGGGATCTGAGCAGACACACGTCTCTGACCCTTCTGGGAAGAGAAGTTCGAGCAGGCAGAAGCAGCGGCTCCACTGGCCAGGCCCAGCTCGGAAAACTCCCAGCATGGCTGGCTGACGGTCACTGTCGTTGCAGAGCTTCCCACGTGATGAGGCCGAGGACGGGGACACCCCATCCAGCTCCCAGAGGGAGGGGTCGGAGCACCACCCGCCCGCCCGTGAGGCCCAGTGCAGGCTCCAGATCAGCGTGCCCACGGAGGCATCAGCCCCACCGGGGGAGACGCGGAGGTGGGGAAGGCCTGCTGCCGAGACACCGCCCAGGATACAGCCGGCGGCCCAGTCTGAGGCTTCCACGGAGCTCAGCACACCCGGCTCCGACCCAGAGTCCAGAGAACCCCGGCCTCTGAGGCACCAGGAGGACCTGGAGCCCAGCACGCCAGAGCACAGAGGTGAGGACGCTGGGGCTGGTGCACGGGAGTGTGTGGGGAGGGGTGCTGAGCTACACAGGGACGAGTCCTCGAAAGCTGCTGCTGGGCCTGCAGCAAGCGCTGGCCTCACACCCCCCGCCCCCCATCTTGCACACTTCAGTCCCAAAAGACATCTGACGCTGGGTATTCTTTGGGAACCTCTTGGAAGGTTTCTGTCCCGGGGTACGCACATGCCAAGGCTGGCCTGTGGGCAAACTTTGCTTCTCCCCCAGCTCTAGCACTGGCCTCCAACTGGAACCAGGCTCCACTTCCCAGACCTGTCCCCACACAGGTGGTGGCTCCAGGTGCAGGACCCAGGGATCCACCGAGGGCAGATGGAGAAGCGAGACTTGCCCTCGCAGAGACACCAGGCCAGCTGGGTACTGGCCAGCACACCGGGCAGATCGGATCTCCGTGCCTGCAGGACCCCCAGCCCCAGGCACTGATGTCCCACCCCCTCAGCGAGAACCTCCACCTCCACGTGCACCTCTACCTGCTCGGGCTTTGGCAAGAGAACCCGAGGCAGAGGAAGAGTCACCGCCTCGGCAGGGAGAGCCTGCCCTGGCTCCCGCGCAACACCCAGACGCCCACGATGACTCACCCAGCCCTGCAGGGAGAAAGAGCCCCCGCTCTGGACAGAGACCCAGAGCCCTTACCGGAAACACCACGTCCAGGGGAGCGGTCGGCTCTGCAGCCTCCATCCCTGTCTGCTCACCGTGGATGCCGGCAACTCGGTCTGCCCCCAGGGGACATGGAGTTCCTTTCCCCTGAACTGCTTTGCATGTGGTTTGTTTCCACCTTTCTGGTGATGTTTTATTTTTTGTATGGTTTCCTGTATTTTTGTTGGTTAAGTTGGGATTAGTAAACTGTTTCATCATTGTTGCAATCTGGGAACACTGTTGTGTAACTCTGGTGATACTGTGTTACCATCACCACTTTGTAGTTTCAGACCCGTTCCATCTTTATGCCCCACCCCCCAACAAAGCCTGGATTCAAGGCAAGCACGCCCTGTTCATCCCTCCCCCCGATCCTGAACACAATTTCATCTTTTCTTTCTGCATTCCTTCCTATATTCTTGGTGTCCCCAATCAGTGACTCTCAGCGAAATGACTGAAGGAGTGTTTTTCGGACTCTCCACCTACTGTAAGACTCCATTGGAGAGTTCTCATTTTTATGTCATTTGAACTAGCCTTTGATAGCTGAAAGGACGGTGTACGTCCTTTCAAGATACCATGTGCCAAACGAAGCCCTTTTGGCAACTGCCATCATTATCTCCAGGCAGGCATTGCTGTTTGAAGGGTGACATCTCAGCCAGAAGGCAGAGGCTGAGCTCCTCTTGTTGCACCAGCTCCCAAAAGAAGCCAAGAAAGGGAGCTGGAACAACAAACCACCCCCATGCCCAGGAAAGCGTTCTTCATGACAGAAGGCTAGAAAATGACCCAACATCCTTGTGGCCCAGAACCACTCTAGAAAATCACTGTTCCATAAAAAAGAGAAACACATGGGAAGTTCCAAGGAGAGGCAATGCCCATGGCCAGTGTACTTGAGAGACGGCCTGACCGCTCCGGGGAAGACACGCACCGACGGAACCCCTTGGGAAACAGCAGTGATAGTCCTCACCGTCGTAAGGGTTTCCTCTGGGGACAACCTGCCCTGGGCACCACACGAGGGAGCAGACCGGCTTCTCTTCCTCTGCCCCCACACCATTCACTCATGAAGGCAGCTCAGGTGTTCTCATGCCCTGCCTGCCTGCCTGCCTGGCTCATCCGTGAGCTGTGACCACCTCCAGGCTAGGACTCCACCTTTTCCTCTCTGTGTACCGTGAATCTGCACACAGTGGGCTTTCAGAACCTTAGGAGACTTGAGCCATTCCCACTCGAGCCAGAACCCTCCCCAGGAAGGAAAACAGCTGTGGAGTCATTTTGGCCCCAGCACTGGTTCCGAAAGCCTGGCGGCTCCTACAGCCTCTACGGTGTGAAGAGGGAGGTCCCTTTTGACAGAGCTTTCCGGCTCTCAGATCTAAGCTGTTGTTTCACTGTCAGCTGTGTCTCTTCCGTTGCAGCCAGGTGGGCCACGCTGCTCCAAAGGAGCTCACAAGCTGAGTTTCAAGGGAGGACAGGGATGGCTACAACGTGCTGCAAACTGAGTGAGGGTCCCCACAATCCTCAGCAAAGGTCTGTGGTGTGCAAGTGGGGAGTAGAGGGCCCCCAAGTTCCAAAGGAAGGGAGGTAGTCGGGAGCTAAAGCCCTTGGCTGCTGTGGTAGCAGCTGCAGATGGCAGCCCGTCCACAGTGCACTTCAAATGAGGTCATATGAGCGGGACTCTGGAAATGGCTCCGAAATCGAGAGAAAGGGGTCAGGGTATGTGGGAATCCGGCGGGGGTGGGGGGTGGATGAAGGAAGGTGTCCCTCCTCTCTCCAGTGCAATTTGGTTTGGTGAGTCTCAAAGCTACCAGATGGCACTTCCCAAGTCAGGCCCCCGCAGGAATCAGGGTGGGCTGCCTGCCTCGGGCCCTGCCACAGGGACAAGCCACACCAGTGGCCTCCCTGAGCTCCAATGGCCGGATCTGGGGGGTTCTGTCTGGTTGCACACCTCCTTGCTGTGGCCAAGTTCCCCCCTTCTCTGAGCACCAGCTTCATCCTCTCGAATGAGGACATCGATTGCTACCTTGGCACGTTACTCTCTTCATCCTGTGAAGACTCATTAGGCTTATCCTACAATTACTAGCTGGCCCGAAGAGATATCTCCTGAATCCAGCTTAAGCTGGAGTCTCCCAGGCTCATCTGGCATGTCTTCCCTGAAGTCTGCCAAAACCCACACCCTTGCATTTCCAGGGACTCCCCTTAGCCAGCTGGGCAGAAAACCCAGCATGCTTCAAACAAGCTGACAGACAAGCGGGAGAGGACTCACGGGCAGACGGCTTCCCTCAGGTCTCGGGGGGAGCTCTGGGACCACAGCAGCAACGGGCCATCCCAGCCCCTGAGCTCAGCAGCGCCCTCATTCTCAGGCCGGCGGCTCTGCCCTGAGGGGAGCAGGAACGTCACCAACTGCCGCAGGCGGACCTCAAGCCCCTCCCACTGCTGGAGCCTGACCTCCCCCGGCCCCACCCCTTCCCCTACCCCAGCAGGACGAGAGCTCGTCTTCCCCTGGCTTCCAACGTGAGGCCCGGCCCTGGGCCCCGATTGGGCACTGCCCCAGCCCGGAGCCAATCACAGTGGCCAGGGAGGTGGAACGCACCGATTGGCCAGGGCCAGGTCATGTGACCATACTCCCCAGGAAACTCAAAGATAACCAAGGTTCTCTAAGAAACCAATGAACAAAATTATCCAGTAAAGGCAAACCTTAATTTTTAATGAGGACAATGTCACAGAAAAAAAAAAAATGCTCCACAATAAACTGCTCAAGGAAGCTACTAAATAAACTTTCAGAAAAGTTTAGTAGTTTTTTTTTTTTTTTTTTTAAATAGGGTGACGGAGAGCTATACCTTTCCCATCTATGTGAATTTAGGTTTAAACTAGATTTCCCTTGGCTATTATATAAGACAAAAAAACCCACATCACCCACTTTCACTCCCCCCCACCCCCAAAATGTGTTTTAATCTATTGAATTTTTGTGTCCTCAGTTGTGTCTGATTCACGGCAACTCACCAACTCTACACAGCCAGGCTCTTCCGTCCATGGAATTCAGGGCAATTTTTTCTGTCCCAGTAAATGCCCACCCTGGGTGATCCAAAGGCAAGGGCTCCGAGGCTCCTGAGAGACTAACTCCTTTCAGCTGAGCACAGAGCTGGCTCCTCACTGGGATGCCTGTGGCCTGGGGCTCCCAGAGGGGAGAGCAGCACTCGCCCCACCGTGTGGTCACTGCTGGAAATGCAGGCTGCTCCTCACTCCACCTTGACAGTGTCCCTGAGGGCAGAACAGTGTGAATCGAATCAAGGTGGAAATGCAAACTCCAATGCAACCAACCTTCCCACAAGGTCTCCAAAACCACTCAGGAACAGGGAATTGGAAACTGCAGGGGATGACATGAATGGAGATGGAGACTTGACACCTTACACCGAGTTCACTTCCAGTTATCCCTAGACAAACTTTCCATGAAAACTTGTCACAAATCTAGAAGAACAATGAGCAGAAACCGGACACGTGCTTTGAGTCTTCACACACAAAACTAAAAGGCAGTCCACAAAAAAAACCCAGAGAATACAGTGGACTTTGCAAAATCAAAGATATCTACTGTGGGAAAACCTCATGACAAAAGCAAAAGACAGGTCATACATCGCGAGACGAATGAGTGGAAACACAAAGCTTATCAAGGATGTGTCTCCAAACAGACAAAGAACGCCAACACAACAAGCCTGTGAAAACTAGGGAAAGGTCTGAAGGGACACCAGACGGAGGAAGACACACACAGAGTATCCCGGATGATGTCCAGCACTGAGGGCCTGAAGAAACAACAGTCTAGTTGCACCCCCTCAGGCCTGTGTGACCGTGGATGAGGCCTCTGTTTCCCGGTGGCTCTGAGACATGGACAGGGAGGAAGGGGAAGAGAAGTCACTTGCATTTCTAATACTCACAGCAAAGTCTTCCAATGAGAAGGGAATTATCACCCCCACTGCCAATGCCATTCACTGAAGTGATACCCACGAGTCCATCTACCCCAGAAGGGAAGGATGGACCTGTTCTCACAAAACGGCGAGAGATGGAAGGAGGAAGATCAAGCCCACACCAATCACTGGAAAGAGAAGCTGTGCTCAGGGCTTGAAAGAATTCCTATTGGGAAAATCATGTCACAGCCCCACATGGCAATCCACAGCTTCCATGCTATTCCTCCCAAAATGCCAATGCATTTTCGCACCGAACAAAGAATTGCAAAAGGGGTATGGAAACAGAAAAGAGCCTACATTGTCAATACAATCCGACGAAAAAGCCCCGATACGGACATCCAAGGTTGTGTGAAAGGAAATTAGACGACCAAACTAGGATCCTCAGGAGAGTATCGGAGAAGGCAATGGCGACCCACTCCAGTACTCTTGCCTGGAAAATGTCCTGGACGGAGGAGCCTGGTAGGCTGCAGGCCACGGGGTCATGCAGAGTCAGACACGACTGAAGTGACTTAGCCGCAGCAGCAGCAGCAGGACAGTATGCTATTGGGAATACAACAACACACACAGATCCAGATCGATGGAATAAAGTTGAGGGTCCAGAAACAAACCCCAGCATCCATGGTCAACTCATCTCTGACACAGACGGGGAGAATATCCAAATGGGAACAAGAAAGCCTCTTCAATCAATGTCCATGGGAAAACCAGACAGCTACATCTGAAGAACGCTATTGGTTTTGATCTCATACCACCTCAATATCGGGGAAAAACCTCACCCTAAAGACTGATGTCATGAGATAGCTAGAAAGAAGCGTAGGTCAAAGGCTCCTTAACATCAGAGTCTCCTTGCCATTTGCTGGGCGGAGGTCGAAATGGGTCTCTTCAAGTAAGGGAAAGAGGTAAACGAAGTACACCACTGGGTTTCCATCCAATGGAACCTCTTCACAACAGAGAGGCTAAGCATTCACAAATGCAAAAGATAGGAAACGGAACACGAGAGACATCTGAGGAGGGGTTCATATGGAAAGAGATGAAGAATGCACAGCACTCCGATTCCAAGAAACACCACCACCACCCTTGACCCTTCCCCCATGACCAACTCTGACCTAAAGCCTTTCTCTCCCTCTAACCTATCCCTAAAACATAACCCTCATCTAATCATATACATGTGCATCCCTAGCATCCATCCATCCATCCACACACGAGAGAGAAAGAGGAAGACACAGACGGAATTGAGAAAGGAAAAGAGAGGGACACAGCCAGAGAGAGACACGGAACCAAAGAGAGGAAAGGAGTCGATGGTCCAGACTTTTCCTCAATCTGTCTCGAAGGTAGAAGCAATGACAGCGCCCTTCCACCCCAGAAGGGGGAAAAGGACGGAAGGTTTGGAGAGGAAAAGACAAGAACGCAGGGAGCCATTAGAAGCTCAGCCACCCGCAGAAGCCGAGCTGGGACCCTTGAACAGAATCTCAATGGAAACAGAGGACCAGAAAGTTGGCTACTCTTTTCTATAAGAGAGGGAGACCTTCGAGTCTTCCTTTCGGTCCTCCAACTTGGATGCAGGGTCTCAAAACAGTCAGGAGGGGGAGTGCCTTTTCCTGGGTTCCACGGCGCATCCAGGCCTCGTTCTGCCCCATTCTGTGCTGTGTCAGCCCTGGATGGAATCTTTCTTTCTGAAGTCTCAGCGCACGAGCTCCACGTGATATCGGCCCCAGGTGGAAAGGCATGGAGCTGCTCGTAGGCCGACAGACCTAGGAAGCAGATGGGAGAATGACCCCCACTCTGCAGATGGAGAGACTGGGGCAACCCTGAGGGGCATATGCTTGTCCAGGGCCACACCACTTATGAGAAGAAGGAGCCTGGTCTGAGAGCAGCATGGTCCTCGGAGCTCAGGCCCTGGCTGAACCCAGGCCTCCCCAGGGCTGTGGGCTGGGCCGTGTGGGTGTCATTGTGCCTGCACATGGCCTAAGGGGGGTGGTCGAGCAGTCAGAAACCCAGAGATTCCCTTGGGAAGTTTTGAGGAAGGGACCTCAGCACGAACCCCAGGAAATGATGTCACCTGCCGGCAACAGAACCCAACAGAACCCGCAATCCGGGTATCCAGGCCTCCAGAGCGGAGAGGAGCCCCCAGCCAGATCACTTGCTGCCAAGATGTTCTGCTGTTTGCCCCTGCCCAGAGGCCGGGGCCTCAGGAGAGCTCACAGGCAGTGTGCGTGGGCACCCTGTCGACGTTGGCTCAGGACACCCCCGAGAGGCCTCTGGCCCTTTGCCCGGAGAAACAGAAAGGTAACACGGGGAGCCCCAGGCCGGGCCAGGCCACCTCTCCCATGCCACCCGGAAACACCGGGTCCTTTGCCTGTGTGTGGGGATGCGGGTTTCTCGGGCTGTGTCTCCCTCAAGGAAGCCCAGGCGGATGTGGGGTCAGAAGCCTGTGGACAAGTTGTGTCCACACCCCAGGGGAGAGCAGGCTGGGCGGGATGGGGAGAGTGTGGGCAGCGCCGACCGGCCAGGCTGACCTCACACCCTCAGATGGGTCTCTTTCCTCCCGGGTGGGGATCTGAGCAGACACACGTCTCTGACCCTTCTGGGAAGAGAAGTTCGAGCAGGCAGAAGCAGCGGCTCCACTGGCCAGGCCCAGCTCGGAAAACTCCCAGCATGGCTGGCTGACGGTCACTGTCGTTGCAGAGCTTCCCACGTGATGAGGCCGAGGACGGGGACACCCCATCCAGCTCCCAGAGGGAGGGGTCGGAGCACCACCCGCCCGCCCGTGAGGCCCAGTGCAGGCTCCAGATCAGCGTGCCCACGGAGGCATCAGCCCCACCGGGGGAGACGCGGAGGTGGGGAAGGCCTGCTGCCGAGACACCGCCCAGGATACAGCCGGCGGCCCAGTCTGAGGCTTCCACGGAGCTCAGCACACCCGGCTCCGACCCAGAGTCCAGAGAACCCCGGCCTCTGAGGCACCAGGAGGACCTGGAGCCCAGCACGCCAGAGCACAGAGGTGAGGACGCTGGGGCTGGTGCACGGGAGTGTGTGGGGAGGGGTGCTGAGCTACACAGGGACGAGTCCTCGAAAGCTGCTGCTGGGCCTGCAGCAAGCGCTGGCCTCACACCCCCCGCCCCCCATCTTGCACACTTCAGTCCCAAAAGACATCTGACGCTGGGTATTCTTTGGGAACCTCTTGGAAGGTTTCTGTCCCGGGGTACGCACATGCCAAGGCTGGCCTGTGGGCAAACTTTGCTTCTCCCCCAGCTCTAGCACTGGCCTCCAACTGGAACCAGGCTCCACTTCCCAGACCTGTCCCTAAAGAGGTGGTGGCTCCAGGTGCAGGACCCAGGGATCCACCGAGGGCAGATGGAGAAGCGAGACTTGCCCTCGCAGAGACACCAGGCCAGCTGGGTACTGGCCAGCACACCGGGCAGATCGGATCTCCGTGCCTGCAGGACCCCCAGCCCCAGGCACTGATGTCCCACCCCCTCAGCGAGAACCTCCACCTCCACGTGCACCTCTACCTGCTCGGGCTTTGGCAAGAGAACCCGAGGCAGAGGAAGAGTCACCGCCTCGGCAGGGAGAGCCTGCCCTGGCTCCCGCGCAACACCCAGACGCCCACGATGACTCACCCAGCCCTGCAGGGAGAAAGAGCCCCCGCTCTGGACAGAGACCCAGAGCCCTTACCGGAAACACCACGTCCAGGGGAGCGGTCGGCTCTGCAGCCTCCATCCCTGTCTGCTCACCGTGGATGCCGGCAACTCGGTCTGCCCCCAGGGGACATGGAGTTCCTTTCCCCTGAACTGCTTTGCATGTGGTTTGTTTCCACCTTTCTGGTGATGTTTTATTTTTTGTATGGTTTCCTGTATTTTTGTTGGTTAAGTTGGGATTAGTAAACTGTTTCATCATTGTTGCAATCTGGGAACACTGTTGTGTAACTCTGGTGATACTGTGTTACCATCACCACTTTGTAGTTTCAGACCCGTTCCATCTTTATGCCCCACCCCCCAACAAAGCCTGGATTCAAGGCAAGCACGCCCTGTTCATCCCTCCCCCCGATCCTGAACACAATTTCATCTTTTCTTTCTGCATTCCTTCCTATATTCTTGGTGTCCCCAATCAGTGACTCTCAGCGAAATGACTGAAGGAGTGTTTTTCGGACTCTCCACCTACTGTAAGACTCCATTGGAGAGTTCTCATTTTTATGTCATTTGAACTAGCCTTTGATAGCTGAAAGGACGGTGTACGTCCTTTCAAGATACCATGTGCCAAACGAAGCCCTTTTGGCAACTGCCATCATTATCTCCAGGCAGGCATTGCTGTTTGAAGGGTGACATCTCAGCCAGAAGGCAGAGGCTGAGCTCCTCTTGTTGCACCAGCTCCCAAAAGAAGCCAAGAAAGGGAGCTGGAACAACAAACCACCCCCATGCCCAGGAAAGCGTTCTTCATGACAGAAGGCTAGAAAATGACCCAACATCCTTGTGGCCCAGAACCACTCTAGAAAATCACTGTTCCATAAAAAAGAGAAACACATGGGAAGTTCCAAGGAGAGGCAATGCCCATGGCCAGTGTACTTGAGAGACGGCCTGACCGCTCCGGGGAAGACACGCACCGACGGAACCCCTTGGGAAACAGCAGTGATAGTCCTCACCGTCGTAAGGGTTTCCTCTGGGGACAACCTGCCCTGGGCACCACACGAGGGAGCAGACCGGCTTCTCTTCCTCTGCCCCCACACCATTCACTCATGAAGGCAGCTCAGGTGTTCTCATGCCCTGCCTGCCTGCCTGCCTGGCTCATCCGTGAGCTGTGACCACCTCCAGGCTAGGACTCCACCTTTTCCTCTCTGTGTACCGTGAATCTGCACACAGTGGGCTTTCAGAACCTTAGGAGACTTGAGCCATTCCCACTCGAGCCAGAACCCTCCCCAGGAAGGAAAACAGCTGTGGAGTCATTTTGGCCCCAGCACTGGTTCCGAAAGCCTGGCGGCTCCTACAGCCTCTACGGTGTGAAGAGGGAGGTCCCTTTTGACAGAGCTTTCCGGCTCTCAGATCTAAGCTGTTGTTTCACTGTCAGCTGTGTCTCTTCCGTTGCAGCCAGGTGGGCCACGCTGCTCCAAAGGAGCTCACAAGCTGAGTTTCAAGGGAGGACAGGGATGGCTACAACGTGCTGCAAACTGAGTGAGGGTCCCCACAATCCTCAGCAAAGGTCTGTGGTGTGCAAGTGGGGAGTAGAGGGCCCCCAAGTTCCAAAGGAAGGGAGGTAGTCGGGAGCTAAAGCCCTTGGCTGCTGTGGTAGCAGCTGCAGATGGCAGCCCGTCCACAGTGCACTTCAAATGAGGTCATATGAGCGGGACTCTGGAAATGGCTCCGAAATCGAGAGAAAGGGGTCAGGGTATGTGGGAATCCGGCGGGGGTGGGGGGTGGATGAAGGAAGGTGTCCCTCCTCTCTCCAGTGCAATTTGGTTTGGTGAGTCTCAAAGCTACCAGATGGCACTTCCCAAGTCAGGCCCCCGCAGGAATCAGGGTGGGCTGCCTGCCTCGGGCCCTGCCACAGGGACAAGCCACACCAGTGGCCTCCCTGAGCTCCAATGGCCGGATCTGGGGGGTTCTGTCTGGTTGCACACCTCCTTGCTGTGGCCAAGTTCCCCCCTTCTCTGAGCACCAGCTTCATCCTCTCGAATGAGGACATCGATTGCTACCTTGGCACGTTACTCTCTTCATCCTGTGAAGACTCATTAGGCTTATCCTACAATTACTAGCTGGCCCGAAGAGATATCTCCTGAATCCAGCTTAAGCTGGAGTCTCCCAGGCTCATCTGGCATGTCTTCCCTGAAGTCTGCCAAAACCCACACCCTTGCATTTCCAGGGACTCCCCTTAGCCAGCTGGGCAGAAAACCCAGCATGCTTCAAACAAGCTGACAGACAAGCGGGAGAGGACTCACGGGCAGACGGCTTCCCTCAGGTCTCGGGGGGAGCTCTGGGACCACAGCAGCAACGGGCCATCCCAGCCCCTGAGCTCAGCAGCGCCCTCATTCTCAGGCCGGCGGCTCTGCCCTGAGGGGAGCAGGAACGTCACCAACTGCCGCAGGCGGACCTCAAGCCCCTCCCACTGCTGGAGCCTGACCTCCCCCGGCCCCACCCCTTCCCCTACCCCAGCAGGACGAGAGCTCGTCTTCCCCTGGCTTCCAACGTGAGGCCCGGCCCTGGGCCCCGATTGGGCACTGCCCCAGCCCGGAGCCAATCACAGTGGCCAGGGAGGTGGAACGCACCGATTGGCCAGGGCCAGGTCATGTGACCATACTCCCCAGGAAACTCAAAGATTACCAAGGTTCTCTAAGAAACCAATGAACAAAATTATCCAGTAAAGGCAAACCATAATTTTTAATGAGGCCAATGTCACAGAAAAAAAAAAAAAAATGCTCCACAATAAACTGCTCAAGGAAGCTACTAAATAAACTTTCAGAAAAGTTTAGTAGTTTTTTTTTTTTTTTTTTAAATAGGGTGACGGAGAGCTATACCTTTCCCATCTATGTGAATTTAGGTTTAAACTAGATTTCCCTTGGCTATTATATAAGACAAAAAAACCCACATCACCCACTTTCACTCCCCCCCACCCCCAAAATGTGTTTTAATCTATTGAATTTTTGTGTCCTCAGTTGTGTCTGATTCACGGCAACTCACCAACTCTACACAGCCAGGCTCTTCCGTCCATGGAATTCAGGGCAATTTTTTCTGTCCCAGTAAATGCCCACCCTGGGTGATCCAAAGGCAAGGGCTCCGAGGCTCCTGAGAGACTAACTCCTTTCAGCTGAGCACAGAGCTGGCTTCTCACTGGGATGCCTGTGGCCTGGGGCTCCCAGAGGGGAGAGCAGCACTCGCCCCACCGTGTGGTCACTGCTGGAAATGCAGGCTGCTCCTCACTCCCCCTTGACAGTGTCCCTGAGGGCAGAACAGTGTGAATCGAATCAAGGTGGAAATGCAAACTCCAATGCAACCAACCTTCCCACAAGGTCTCCAAAACCACTCAGGAACAGGGAATTGGAAACTGCAGGGGATGACATGAATGGAGATGGAGACTTGACACCTTACACCGAGTTCACTTCCAGTTATCCCTAGACAAACTTTCCATGAAAACTTGTCACAAATCTAGAAGAACAATGAGCAGAAACCGGACACGTGCTTTGAGTCTTCACACACAAAACTAAAAGGCAGTCCACAAAAAAAACCCAGAGAATACAGTGGACTTTGCAAAATCAAAGATATCTACTGTGGGAAAACCTCATGACAAAAGCAAAAGACAGGTCATACATCGCGAGACGAATGAGTGGAAACACAAAGCTTATCAAGGATGTGTCTCCAAACAGACAAAGAACGCCAACACAACAAGCCTGTGAAAACTAGGGAAAGGTCTGAAGGGACACCAGACGGAGGAAGACACACACAGAGTATCCCGGATGATGTCCAGCACTGAGGGCCTGAAGAAACAACAGTCTAGTTGCACCCCCTCAGGCCTGTGTGACCGTGGATGAGGCCTCTGTTTCCCGGTGGCTCTGAGACATGGACAGGGAGGAAGGGGAAGAGAAGTCACTTGCATTTCTAATACTCACAGCAAAGTCTTCCAATGAGAAGGGAATTATCACCCCCACTGCCAATGCCATTCACTGAAGTGATACCCACGAGTCCATCTACCCCAGAAGGGAAGGATGGACCTGTTCTCACAAAACGGCGAGAGATGGAAGGAGGAAGATCAAGCCCACACCAATCACTGGAAAGAGAAGCTGTGCTCAGGGCTTGAAAGAATTCCTATTGGGAAAATCATGTCACAGCCCCACATGGCAATCCACAGCTTCCATGCTATTCCTCCCAAAATGCCAATGCATTTTCGCACCGAACAAAGAATTGCAAAAGGGGTACGGAAACAGAAAAGAGCCTACATTGTCAATACAATCCGACGAAAAAGCCCCGATACGGACATCCAAGGTTGTGTGAAAGGAAATTAGACGACCAAACTAGGATCCTCAGGAGAGTATCGGAGAAGGCAATGGCGACCCACTCCAGTACTGTTGCCTGGAAAATGTCCTGGACGGAGGAGCCTGGTAGGCTGCAGGCCATGGGGTCATGCAGAGTCAGACACGACTGAAGTGACTTAGCCGCAGCAGCAGCAGCAGGACAGTATGCTATTGGGAATACAACAACACACACAGATCCAGATCGATGGAATAAAGTTGAGGGTCCAGAAACAAACCCCAGCATCCATGGTCAACTCATCTCTGACACAGACGGGGAGAATATCCAAATGGGAACAAGAAAGCCTCTTCAATCAATGTCCATGGGAAAACCAGACAGCTACATCTGAAGAACGCTATTGGTTTTGATCTCATACCACCTCAATATCGGGGAAAAACCTCACCCTAAAGACTGAGGTCATGAGATAGCTAGAAAGAAGCGTAGGTCAAAGGCTCCTTAACATCAGAGTCTCCTTGCCATTTGCTGGGCGGAGGTCGAAATGGGTCTCTTCAAGTAAGGGAAAGAGGTAAACGAAGTACACCACTGGGTTTCCATCCAATGGAACCTCTTCACAACAGAGAGGCTAAGCATTCACAAATGCAAAAGATAGGAAACGGAACACGAGAGACATCTGAGAAGGGGTTCATATGGAAAGAGACGAAGAATGCACAGCACTCAGATTCCAAGAAACACCACCACCACCCTTGACCCTTCCCCCATGACCAACTCTGACCTAAAGCCTTTCTCTCCCTCTAACCTATCCCTAAAACATAACCCTCATCTAATCATATACATGTGCATCCCTAGCATCCATCCATCCATCCACACACGAGAGAGAAAGAGGAAGACACAGACGGAATTGAGAAAGGAAAAGAGAGGGACACAGCCAGAGAGAGACACGGAACCAAAGAGAGGAAAGGAGTCGATGGTCCAGACTATTCCTCAATCTGTCTCGAAGGTAGAAGCAATGACAGCGCCCTTCCACCCCAGAAGGGGGAAAAGGACGGAAGGTTTGGAGAGGAAAAGACAAGAACGCAGGGAGCCATTAGAAGCTCAGCCACCCGCAGAAGCCGAGCTGGGACCCTTGAACAGAATCTCAATGGAAACAGAGGACCAGAAAGTTGGCTACTCTTTTCTATAAGAGAGGGAGACCTTCGAGTCTTCCTTTCGGTCCTCCAACTTGGATGCGGGGTCTCAAAACAGTCAGGAGGGGGAGTGCCTTTTCCTGGGTTCCACGGCGCATCCAGGCCTCGTTCTGCCCCATTCTGTGCTGTGTCAGCCCTGGATGGAATCTTTCTTTCTGAAGTCTCAGCGCACGAGCTCCACGTGATATCGGCCCCAGGTGGAAAGGCATGGAGCTGCTCGTAGGCCGACAGACCTAGGAAGCAGATGGGAGAATGACCCCCACTCTGCAGATGGAGAGACTGGGGCAACCCTGAGGGGCATATGCTTGTCCAGGGCCACACCACTTATGAGAAGAAGGAGCCTGGTCTGAGAGCAGCATGGTCCTCGGAGCTCAGGCCCTGGCTGAACCCAGGCCTCCCCAGGGCTGTGGGCTGGGCCGTGTGGGTGTCATTGTGCCTGCACATGGCCTAAGGGGGGTGGTCGAGCAGTCAGAAACCCAGAGATTCCCTTGGGAAGTTTTGAGGAAGGGACCTCAGCACGAACCCCAGGAAATGATGTCACCTGCCGGCAACAGAACCCAACAGAACCCGCAATCCGGGTATCCAGGCCTCCAGAGCGGAGAGGAGCCCCCAGCCAGATCACTTGCTGCCAAGATGTTCTGCTGTTTGCCCCTGCCCAGAGGCCGGGGCCTCAGGAGAGCTCACAGGCAGTGTGCGTGGGCACCCTGTCGACGTTGGCTCAGGACACCCCCGAGAGGCCTCTGGCCCTTTGCCCGGAGAAACAGAAAGGTAACACGGGGAGCCCCAGGCCGGGCCAGGCCACCTCTCCCATGCCACCCGGAAACACCGGGTCCTTTGCCTGTGTGTGGGGATGCGGGTTTCTCGGGCTGTGTCTCCCTCAAGGAAGCCCAGGCGGATGTGGGGTCAGAAGCCTGTGGACAAGTTGTGTCCACACCCCAGGGGAGAGCAGGCTGGGCGGGATGGGGAGAGTGTGGGCAGCGCCGACCGGCCAGGCTGACCTCACACCCTCAGATGGGTCTCTTTCCTCCCGGGTGGGGATCTGAGCAGACACACGTCTCTGACCCTTCTGGGAAGAGAAGTTCGAGCAGGCAGAAGCAGCGGCTCCACTGGCCAGGCCCAGCTCGGAAAACTCCCAGCATGGCTGGCTGACGGTCACTGTCGTTGCAGAGCTTCCCACGTGATGAGGCCGAGGACGGGGACACCCCATCCAGCTCCCAGAGGGAGGGGTCGGAGCACCACCCGCCCGCCCGTGAGGCCCAGTGCAGGCTCCAGGTCAGCGTGCCCACGGAGGCATCAGCCCCACCGGGGGAGACGCGGAGGTGGGGAAGGCCTGCTGCCGAGACACCGCCCAGGATACAGCCGGCGGCCCAGTCTGAGGCTGCCACGGAGCTCAGCACACCCGGCTCCGACCCAGAGTCCAGAGAACCCCGGCCTCTGAGGCACCAGGAGGACCTGGAGCCCAGCACGCCAGAGCACAGAGGTGAGGACGCTGGGGCTGGTGCACGGGAGTGTGTGGGGAGGGGTGCTGAGCTACACAGGGACGAGTCCTCGAAAGCTGCTGCTGGGCCTGCAGCAAGCGCTGGCCTCACACCCCCCGCCCCCCATCTTGCACACTTCAGTCCCAAAAGACATCTGACGCTGGGTATTCTTTGGGAACCTCTTGGAAGGTTTCTGTCCCGGGGTACGCACATGCCAAGGCTGGCCTGTGGGCAAACTTTGCTTCTCCCCCAGCTCTAGCACTGGCCTCCAACTGGAACCAGGCTCCACTTCCCAGACCTGTCCCCACACAGGTGGTGGCTCCAGGTGCAGGACCCAGGGATCCACCGAGGGCAGATGGAGAAGCGAGACTTGCCCTCGCAGAGACACCAGGCCAGCTGGGTACTGGCCAGCACACCGGGCAGATCGGATCTCCGTGCCTGCAGGACCCCCAGCCCCAGGCACTGATGTCCCACCCCCTCAGCGAGAACCTCCACCTCCACGTGCACCTCTACCTGCTCGGGCTTTGGCAAGAGAACCCGAGGCAGAGGAAGAGTCACCGCCTCGGCAGGGAGAGCCTGCCCTGGCTCCCGCGCAACACCCAGACGCCCACGATGACTCACCCAGCCCTGCAGGGAGAAAGAGCCCCCGCTCTGGACAGAGACCCAGAGCCCTTACCGGAAACACCACGTCCAGGGGAGCGGTCGGCTCTGCAGCCTCCATCCCTGTCTGCTCACCGTGGATGCCGGCAACTCGGTCTGCCCCCAGGGGACATGGAGTTCCTTTCCCCTGAACTGCTTTGCATGTGGTTTGTTTCCACCTTTCTGGTGATGTTTTATTTTTTGTATGGTTTCCTGTATTTTTGTTGGTTAAGTTGGGATTAGTAAACTGTTTCATCATTGTTGCAATCTGGGAACACTGTTGTGTAACTCTGGTGATACTGTGTTACCATCACCACTTTGTAGTTTCAGACCCGTTCCATCTTTATGCCCCACCCCCCAACAAAGCCTGGATTCAAGGCAAGCACGCCCTGTTCATCCCTCCCCCCGATCCTGAACACAATTTCATCTTTTCTTTCTGCATTCCTTCCTATATTCTTGGTGTCCCCAATCAGTGACTCTCAGCGAAATGACTGAAGGAGTGTTTTTCGGACTCTCCACCTACTGTAAGACTCCATTGGAGAGTTCTCATTTTTATGTCATTTGAACTAGCCTTTGATAGCTGAAAGGACGGTGTACGTCCTTTCAAGATACCATGTGCCAAACGAAGCCCTTTTGGCAACTGCCATCATTATCTCCAGGCAGGCATTGCTGTTTGAAGGGTGACATCTCAGCCAGAAGGCAGAGGCTGAGCTCCTCTTGTTGCACCAGCTCCCAAAAGAAGCCAAGAAAGGGAGCTGGAACAACAAACCACCCCCATGCCCAGGAAAGCGTTCTTCATGACAGAAGGCTAGAAAATGACCCAACATCCTTGTGGCCCAGAACCACTCTAGAAAATCACTGTTCCATAAAAAAGAGAAACACATGGGAAGTTCCAAGGAGAGGCAATGCCCATGGCCAGTGTACTTGAGAGACGGCCTGACCGCTCCGGGGAAGACACGCACCGACGGAACCCCTTGGGAAACAGCAGTGATAGTCCTCACCGTCGTAAGGGTTTCCTCTGGGGACAACCTGCCCTGGGCACCACACGAGGGAGCAGACCGGCTTCTCTTCCTCTGCCCCCACACCATTCACTCATGAAGGCAGCTCAGGTGTTCTCATGCCCTGCCTGCCTGCCTGCCTGGCTCATCCGTGAGCTGTGACCACCTCCAGGCTAGGACTCCACCTTTTCCTCTCTGTGTACCGTGAATCTGCACACAGTGGGCTTTCAGAACCTTAGGAGACTTGAGCCATTCCCACTCGAGCCAGAACCCTCCCCAGGAAGGAAAACAGCTGTGGAGTCATTTTGGCCCCAGCACTGGTTCCGAAAGCCTGGCGGCTCCTACAGCCTCTACGGTGTGAAGAGGGAGGTCCCTTTTGACAGAGCTTTCCGGCTCTCAGATCTAAGCTGTTGTTTCACTGTCAGCTGTGTCTCTTCCGTTGCAGCCAGGTGGGCCACGCTGCTCCAAAGGAGCTCACAAGCTGAGTTTCAAGGGAGGACAGGGATGGCTACAACGTGCTGCAAACTGAGTGAGGGTCCCCACAATCCTCAGCAAAGGTCTGTGGTGTGCAAGTGGGGAGTAGAGGGCCCCCAAGTTCCAAAGGAAGGGAGGTAGTCGGGAGCTAAAGCCCTTGGCTGCTGTGGTAGCAGCTGCAGATGGCAGCCCGTCCACAGTGCACTTCAAATGAGGTCATATGAGCGGGACTCTGGAAATGGCTCCGAAATCGAGAGAAAGGGGTCAGGGTATGTGGGAATCCGGCGGGGGTGGGGGGTGGATGAAGGAAGGTGTCCCTCCTCTCTCCAGTGCAATTTGGTTTGGTGAGTCTCAAAGCTACCAGATGGCACTTCCCAAGTCAGGCCCCCGCAGGAATCAGGGTGGGCTGCCTGCCTCGGGCCCTGCCACAGGGACAAGCCACACCAGTGGCCTCCCTGAGCTCCAATGGCCGGATCTGGGGGGTTCTGTCTGGTTGCACACCTCCTTGCTGTGGCCAAGTTCCCCCCTTCTCTGAGCACCAGCTTCATCCTCTCGAATGAGGACATCGATTGCTACCTTGGCACGTTACTCTCTTCATCCTGTGAAGACTCATTAGGCTTATCCTACAATTACTAGCTGGCCCGAAGAGATATCTCCTGAATCCAGCTTAAGCTGGAGTCTCCCAGGCTCATCTGGCATGTCTTCCCTGAAGTCTGCCAAAACCCACACCCTTGCATTTCCAGGGACTCCCCTTAGCCAGCTGGGCAGAAAACCCAGCATGCTTCAAACAAGCTGACAGACAAGCGGGAGAGGACTCACGGGCAGACGGCTTCCCTCAGGTCTCGGGTGGAGCTCTGGGACCACAGCAGCAACGGGCCATCCCAGCCCCTGGGCTCAGCAGCGCCCTCATTCTCAGGCCGGCGGCTCTGCCCTGAGGGGAGCAGGAACGTCACCAACTGCCGCAGGCGGACCTCAAGCCCCTCCCACTGCTGGAGCCTGACCTCCCCCGGCCCCACCCCTTCCCCTACCCCAGCAGGACGAGAGCTCGTCTTCCCCTGGCTTCCAACGTGAGGCCCGGCCCTGGGCCCCGATTGGGCACTGCCCCAGCCCGGAGCCAATCACAGTGGCCAGGGAGGTGGAACGCACCGATTGGCCAGGGCCAGGTCATGTGACCATACTCCCCAGGAAACTCAAAGATTACCAAGGTTCTCTAAGAAACCAATGAACAAAATTATCCACTAAAGGCAAACCATAATTTTTAATGAGGCCAATGTCACAGAAAAAAAAATGCTCCACAATAAACTGCTCAAGGAAGCTACTAAATAAACTTTCAGAAAAGTTTAGTAGTTTTTATTTTTTTTAAATAGGGTGACGGAGAGCTATACCTTTCCCATCTATGTGAATTTAGGTTTAAACTAGATTTCCCTTGGCTATTATATAAGACAAAAAAACCCACATCACCCACTTTCACTCCCCCCCACCCCCAAAATGTGTTTTAATCTATTGAATTTTTGTGTCCTCAGTTGTGTCTGATTCACGGCAACTCACCAACTCTACACAGCCAGGCTCTTCCGTCCATGGAATTCAGGGCAATTTTTTCTGTCCCAGTAAATGCCCACCCTGGGTGATCCAAAGGCAAGGGCTCCGAGGCTCCTGAGAGACTAACTCCTTTCAGCTGAGCACAGAGCTGGCTCCTCACTGGGATGCCTGTGGCCTGGGGCTCCCAGAGGGGAGAGCAGCACTCGCCCCACCGTGTGGTCACTGCTGGAAGTGCAGGCTGCTCCTCACTCCCCCTTGACAGTGTCCCTGAGGGCAGAACAGTGTGAATCGAATCAAGGTGGAAATGCAAACTCCAATGCAACCAACCTTCCACAAGATCTCCAAAACCACTCAGGAACAGGGAATTGGAAACTGCAGGGGATGACATGAATGGAGATGGAGACTTGACACCTTACACCGAGTTCACTTCCAGTTATCCCTAGACAAACTTTCCATGAAAACTTGTCACAAATCTAGAAGAACAATGAGCAGAAACCGGACACGTGCTTTGAGTCTTCACACACAAAACTAAAAGGCAGTCCACAAAAAAAACCCAGAGAATACAGTGGACTTTGCAAAATCAAAGATATCTACTGTGGGAAAGACCTCATTACAAAAGCAAAAGACAGGTCATACATCGCGAGACGAATGAGTGGAAACACAAAGCTTATCAAGGATGTGTCTCCAAACAGACAAAGAACGCCAACACAACAAGCCTGTGAAAACTAGGGAAAGGTCTGAAGGGACACCAGACGGAGGAAGACACACACAGAGTATCCCGGATGATGTCCAGCACTGAGGGCCTGAAGAAACAACAGTCTAGTTGCACCCCCTCAGGCCTGTGTGACCGTGGATGAGGCCTCTGTTTCCCGGTGGCTCTGAGACATGGACAGGGAGGAAGGGGAAGAGAAGTCACTTGCATTTCTAATACTCACAGCAAAGTCTTCCAATGAGAAGGGAATTATCACCCCCACTGACAATGCCATTCACTGAAGTGATACCCACGAGTCCATCTACCCCAGAAGGGAAGGATGGACCTGTTCTCACAAAACGGCGAGAGATGGAAGGAGGAAGATCAAGCCCACACCAATCACTGGAAAGAGAAGCTGTGCTCAGGGCTTGAAAGAATTCCTATAGGGAAAATCATGTCACAGCCCCACATGGCAATCCACAGCTTCCATGCTATTCCTCCCAAAATGCCAATGCATTTTCGCACCGAACAAAGAATTGCAAAAGGGGTACGGAAACAGAAAAGAGCCTACATTGTCAATACAATCCGACGAAAAAGCCCCGATACGGACATCCAAGGTTGTGTGAAAGGAAATTAGACGACCAAACTAGGATCCTCAGGAGAGTATCGGAGGAGGCAATGGCGACCCACTCCAGTACTCTTGCCTGGAAAATGTCCTGGACGGAGGAGCCTGGTAGGCTGCAGGCCACGGGGTCATGCAGAGTCAGACACGACTGAAGTGACTTAGCCGCAGCAGCAGCAGCAGGACAGTATGCTATTGGGAATACAACAACACACACAGATCCAGATCGATGGAATAAAGTTGAGGGTCCAGAAACAAACCCCAGCATCCATGGTCAACTCATCTCTGACACAGACGGTGAGAATATCCAAATGGGAACAAGAAAGCCTCTTCAATCAATGTCCATGGGAAAACCAGACAGCTACATCTGAAGAACGCTATTGGGTTTGATCTCATACCACCTCAATATCGGGGAAAAACCTCACCCTAAAGACTGATGTCATGAGATAGCTAGAAAGAAGCGTAGGTCAAAGGCTCCTTAACATCAGAGTCTCCTTGCCATTTGCTGGGCGGAGGTCGAAATGGGTCTCTTCAAGTAAGGGAAAGAGGTAAACGAAGTACACCACTGGGTTTCCATCCAATGGAACCTATTCACAACAGAGAGGCTAAGCATTCACAAATGCAAAAGATAGGAAACGGAACACGAGAGACTCCTTGCAAGTGGTGTATCTGAGAAGGGGTTCATATGGAAAGAGACGAAGAATGCACAGCACTCAGATTCCAAGAAACACCACCACCACCCTTGACCCTTCCCCCATGACCAACTCTGACCTAAAGCCTTTCTCTCCCTCTAACCTATCCCTAAAACATAACCCTCATCTAATCATATACATGTGCATCCCTAGCATCCATCCATCCATCCACACACGAGAGAGAAAGAGGAAGACACAGACGGAATTGAGAAAGGAAAAGAGAGGGACACAGCCAGAGAGAGACACGGAACCAAAGAGAGGAAAGGAGTCGATGGTCCAGACTATTCCTCAATCTGTCTCGAAGGTAGAAGCAATGACAGCGCCCTTCCACCCCAGAAGGGGGAAAAGGACGGAAGGTTTGGAGAGGAAAAGACAAGAACGCAGGGAGCCATTAGAAGCTCAGCCACCCGCAGAAGCCGAGCTGGGACCCTTGAACAGAATCTCAATGGAAACAGAGGACCAGAAAGTTGGCTACTCTTTTCTATAAGAGAGGGAGACCTTCGAGTCTTCCTTTCGGTCCTCCAACTTGGATGCGGGGTCTCAAAACAGTCAGGAGGGGGAGTGCCTTTTCCTGGGTTCCACGGCGCATCCAGGCCTCGTTCTGCCCCATTCTGTGCTGTGTCAGCCCTGGATGGAATCTTTCTTTCTGAAGTCTCAGCGCACGAGCTCCACGTGATATCGGCCCCAGGTGGAAAGGCATGGAGCTGCTCGTAGGCCGACAGACCTAGGAAGCAGATGGGAGAATGACCCCCACTCTGCAGATGGAGAGACTGGGGCAACCCTGAGGGGCATATGCTTGTCCAGGGCCACACCACTTATGAGAAGAAGGAGCCTGGTCTGAGAGCAGCATGGTCCTCGGAGCTCAGGCCCTGGCTGAACCCAGGCCTCCCCAGGGCTGTGGGCTGGGCCGTGTGGGTGTCATTGTGCCTGCACATGGCCTAAGGGGGGTGGTCGAGCAGTCAGAAACCCAGAGATTCCCTTGGGAAGTTTTGAGGAAGGGACCTCAGCACGAACCCCAGGAAATGATGTCACCTGCCGGCAACAGAACCCAACAGAACCCGCAATCCGGGTATCCAGGCCTCCAGAGCGGAGAGGAGCCCCCAGCCAGATCACTTGCTGCCAAGATGTTCTGCTGTTTGCCCCTGCCCAGAGGCCGGGGCCTCAGGAGAGCTCACAGGCAGTGTGCGTGGGCACCCTGTCGACGTTGGCTCAGGACACCCCCGAGAGGCCTCTGGCCCTTTGCCCGGAGAAACAGAAAGGTAACACGGGGAGCCCCAGGCCGGGCCAGGCCACCTCTCCCATGCCACCCGGAAACACCGGGTCCTTTGCCTGTGTGTGGGGATGCGGGTTTCTCGGGCTGTGTCTCCCTCAAGGAAGCCCAGGCGGATGTGGGGTCAGAAGCCTGTGGACAAGTTGTGCCCACACCCCAGGGGAGAGCAGGCTGGGCGGGATGGGGAGAGTGTGGGCAGCGCCGACCGGCCAGGCTGACCTCACACCCTCAGATGGGTCTCTTTCCTCCCGGGTGGGGATCTGAGCAGACACACGTCTCTGACCCTTCTGGGAAGAGAAGTTCGAGCAGGCAGAAGCGGCGGCTCCACTGGCCAGGCCCAGCTCGGAAAACTCCCAGCATGGCTGGCTGACGGTCACTGTCGTTGCAGAGCTTCCCACGTGATGAGGCCGAGGACGGGGACACCCCATCCAGCTCCCAGAGGGAGGGGTCGGAGCACCACCCGCCCGCCCGTGAGGCCCAGTGCAGGCTCCAGGTCAGCGTGCCCACGGAGGCATCAGCCCCACCGGGGGAGACGCGGAGGTGGGGAAGGCCTGCTGCCGAGACACCGCCCAGGATACAGCCGGCGGCCCAGTCTGAGGCTTCCACGGAGCTCAGCACACCCGGCTCCGACCCAGAGTCCAGAGAACCCCGGCCTCTGAGGCACCAGGAGGACCTGGAGCCCAGCACGCCACAGCACAGAGGTGAGGACGCTGGGGCTGGTGCACGGGAGTGTGTGGGGAGGGGTGCTGAGCTACACAGGGACGAGTCCTCGAAAGCTGCTGCTGGGCCTGCAGCAAGCGCTGGCCTCACACCCCCCGCCCCCCATCTTGCACACTTCAGTCCCAAAAGACATCTGACGCTGGGTATTCTTTGGGAACCTCTTGGAAGGTTTCTGTCCCGGGGTACGCACATGCCAAGGCTGGCCTGTGGGCAAACTTTGCTTCTCCCCCAGCTCTAGCACTGGCCTCCAACTGGAACCAGGCTCCACTTCCCAGACCTGTCCCCACACAGGTGGTGGCTCCAGGTGCAGGACCCAGGGATCCACCGAGGGCAGATGGAGAAGCGAGACTTGCCCTCGCAGAGACACCAGGCCAGCTGGGTACTGGCCAGCACACCGGGCAGATCGGATCTCCGTGCCTGCAGGACCCCCAGCCCCAGGCACTGATGTCCCACCCCCTCAGCGAGAACCTCCACCTCCACGTGCACCTCTACCTGCTCGGGCTTTGGCAAGAGAACCCGAGGCAGAGGAAGAGTCACCGCCTCGGCAGGGAGAGCCTGCCCTGGCTCCCGCGCAACACCCAGACGCCCACGATGACTCACCCAGCCCTGCAGGGAGAAAGAGCCCCCGCTCTGGACAGAGACCCAGAGCCCTTACCGGAAACACCACGTCCAGGGGAGCGGTCGGCTCTGCAGCCTCCATCCCTGTCTGCTCACCGTGGATGCCGGCAACTCGGTCTGCCCCCAGGGGACATGGAGTTCCTTTCCCCTGAACTGCTTTGCATGTGGTTTGTTTCCACCTTTCTGGTGATGTTTTATTTTTTGTATGGTTTCCTGGATTTTTGTTGGTTAAGTTGGGATTAGTAAACTGTTTCATCATTGTTGCAATCTGGGAACACTGTTGTGTAACTCTGGTGATACTGTGTTACCATCACCACTTTGTAGTTTCAGACCCGTTCCATCTTTATGCCCCACCCCCCAACAAAGCCTGGATTCAAGGCAAGCACGCCCTGTTCATCCCTCCCCCCGATCCTGAACACAATTTCATCTTTTCTTTCTGCATTCCTTCCTATATTCTTGGTGTCCCCAATCAGTGACTCTCAGCGAAATGACTGAAGGAGTGTTTTTCGGACTCTCCACCTACTGTAAGACTCCATTGGAGAGTTCTCATTTTTATGTCATTTGAACTAGCCTTTGATAGCTGAAAGGACGGTGTACGTCCTTTCAAGATACCATGTGCCAAACGAAGCCCTTTTGGCAACTGCCATCATTATCTCCAGGCAGGCATTGCTGTTTGAAGGGTGACATCTCAGCCAGAAGGCAGAGGCTGAGCTCCTCTTGTTGCACCAGCTCCCAAAAGAAGCCAAGAAAGGGAGCTGGAACAACAAACCACCCCCATGCCCAGGAAAGCGTTCTTCATGACAGAAGGCTAGAAAATGACCCAACATCCTTGTGGCCCAGAACCACTCTAGAAAATCACTGTTCCATAAAAAAGAGAAACACATGGGAAGTTCCAAGGAGAGGCAATGCCCATGGCCAGTGTACTTGAGAGACGGCCTGACCGCTCCGGGGAAGACACGCACCGACGGAACCCCTTGGGAAACAGCAGTGATAGTCCTCACCGTCGTAAGGGTTTCCTCTGGGGACAACCTGCCCTGGGCACCACACGAGGGAGCAGACCGGCTTCTCTTCCTCTGCCCCCACACCATTCACTCATGAAGGCAGCTCAGGTGTTCTCATGCCCTGCCTGCCTGCCTGCCTGGCTCATCCGTGAGCTGTGACCACCTCCAGGCTAGGACTCCACCTTTTCCTCTCTGTGTACCGTGAATCTGCACACAGTGGGCTTTCAGAACCTTAGGAGACTTGAGCCATTCCCGCTCGAGCCAGAACCCTCCCCAGGAAGGAAAACAGCTGTGGAGTCATTTTGGCCCCAGCACTGGTTCCGAAAGCCTGGCGGCTCCTACAGCCTCTACGGTGTGAAGAGGGAGGTCCCTTTTGACAGAGCTTTCCGGCTCTCAGATCTAAGCTGTTGTTTCACTGTCAGCTGTGTCTCTTCCGTTGCAGCCAGGTGGGCCACGCTGCTCCAAAGGAGCTCACAAGCTGAGTTTCAAGGGAGGACAGGGATGGCTACAACGTGCTGCAAACTGAGTGAGGGTCCCCACAATCCTCAGCAAAGGTCTGTGGTGTGCAAGTGGGGAGTAGAGGGCCCCCAAGTTCCAAAGGAAGGGAGGTAGTCGGGAGCTAAAGCCCTTGGCTGCTGTGGTAGCAGCTGCAGATGGCAGCCCGTCCACAGTGCACTTCAAATGAGGTCATATGAGCGGGACTCTGGAAATGGCTCCGAAATCGAGAGAAAGGGGTCAGGGTATGTGGGAATCCGGCGGGGGTGGGGGGTGGATGAAGGAAGGTGTCCCTCCTCTCTCCAGTGCAATTTGGTTTGGTGAGTCTCAAAGCTACCAGATGGCACTTCCCAAGTCAGGCCCCCGCAGGAATCAGGGTGGGCTGCCTGCCTCGGGCCCTGCCACAGGGACAAGCCACACCAGTGGCCTCCCTGAGCTCCAATGGCCGGATCTGGGGGGTTCTGTCTGGGTGCACACCTCCTTGCTGTGGCCAAGTTCCCCCCTTCTCTGAGCACCAGCTTCATCCTCTCGAATGAGGACATCAATTGCTACCTTGGCACGTTATTCTCTTCATCCTGTGAAGACTCATTAGGCTTATCCTACAATTACTAGCTGGCCCGAAGAGATATCTCCTGAATCCAGCTTAAGCTGGAGTCTCCCAGGCTCATCTGGCATGTCTTCCCTGAAGTCTGCCAAAACCCACACCCTTGCATTTCCAGGGACTCCCCTTAGCCAGCTGGGCAGAAAACCCAGCATGCTTCAAACAAGCTGACAGACAAGCGGGAGAGGACTCACGGGCAGACGGCTTCCCTCAGGTCTCGGGTGGAGCTCTGGGACCACAGCAGCAATGGGCCATCCCAGCCCCTGGGCTCAGCAGCGCCCTCATTCTCAGGCCGGCGGCTCTGCCCTGAGGGGAGCAGGAACGTCACCAACTGCCGCAGGCGGACCTCAAGCCCCTCCCACTGCTGGAGCCTGACCTCCCCCGGCCCCACCCCTTCCCCTACCCCAGCAGGACGAGAGCTCGTCTTCCCCTGGCTTCCAACGTGAGGCCCGGCCCTGGGCCCCGATTGGGCACTGCCCCAGCCCGGAGCCAATCACAGTGGCCAGGGAGGTGGAACGCACCGATTGGCCAGGGCCAGGTCATGTGACCATACTCCCCAGGAAACTCAAAGATTACCAAGGTTCTCTAAGAAACCAATGAACAAAATTATCCACTAAAGGCAAACCATAATTTTTAATGAGGCCAATGTCACAGAAAAAAAAAAATGCTCCACAATAAACTGCTCAAGGAAGCTACTAAATAAACTTTCAGAAAAGTTTAGTAGTTTTTTTTTTTTTTTAAATAGGGTGACGGAGAGCTATACCTTTCCCATCTATGTGAATTTAGGTTTAAACTAGATTTCCCTTGGCTATTATATAAGACAAAAAAACCCACATCACCCACTTTCACTCCCCCCTACCCCCAAAATGTGTTTTAATCTATTGAATTTTTGTGTCCTCAGTTGTGTCTGATTCACGGCAACTCACCAACTCTACACAGCCAGGCTCTTCCGTCCATGGAATTCAGGGCAATTTTTTCTGTCCCAGTAAATGCCCACCCTGGGTGATCCAAAGGCAAGGGCTCCGAGGCTCCTGAGAGACTAACTCCTTTCAGCTGAGCACAGAGCTGGCTCCTCACTGGGATGCCTGTGGCCTGGGGCTCCCAGAGGGGAGAGCAGCACTCGCCCCACCGTGTGGTCACTGCTGGAAGTGCAGGCTGCTCCTCACTCCCCCTTGACAGTGTCCCTGAGGGCAGAACAGTGTGAATCGAATCAAGGTGGAAATGCAAACTCCAATGCAACCAACCTTCCCACAAGATCTCCAAAACCACTCAGGAACAGGGAATTGGAAACTGCAGGGGATGACATGAATGGAGATGGAGACTTGACACCTTACACCGAGTTCACTTCCAGTTATCCCTAGACAAACTTTCCATGAAAACTTGTCACAAATCTAGAAGAACAATGAGCAGAAACCGGACACGTGCTTTGAGTCTTCACACACAAAACTAAAAGGCAGTCCACAAAAAAAACCCAGAGAATACAGTGGACTTTGCAAAATCAAAGATATCTACTGTGGGAAAGACCTCATTACAAAAGCAAAAGACAGGTCATACATCGCGAGACGAATGAGTGGAAACACAAAGCTTATCAAGGATGTGTCTCCAAACAGACAAAGAACGCCAACACAACAAGCCTGTGAAAACTAGGGAAAGGTCTGAAGGGACACCAGACGGAGGAAGACACACACAGAGTATCCCGGATGATGTCCAGCACTGAGGGCCTGAAGAAACAACAGTCTAGTTGCACCCCCTCAGGCCTGTGTGACCGTGGATGAGGCCTCTGTTTCCCGGTGGCTCTGAGACATGGACAGGGAGGAAGGGGAAGAGAAGTCACTTGCATTTCTAATACTCACAGCAAAGTCTTCCAATGAGAAGGGAATTATCACCCCCACTGACAATGCCATTCACTGAAGTGATATCCACGAGTCCATCTACCCCAGAAGGGAAGGATGGACCTGTTCTCACAAAACGGCGAGAGATGGAAGGAGGAAGATCAAGCCCACACCAATCACTGGAAAGAGAAGCTGTGCTCAGGGCTTGAAAGAATTCCTACTGGGAAAATCATGTCACGGCCCCACATGGCAATCCACAGCTTCCATGCTATTCCTCCCAAAATGCCAATGCATTTTCGCACCGAACAAAGAATTGCAAAAGGGGTACGGAAACAGAAAAGAGCCTACATTGTCAATACAATCCGACGAAAAAGCCCCGATACGGACATCCAAGGTTGTGTGAAAGGAAATTAGACGACCAAACTAGGATCCTCAGGAGAGTATCGGAGAAGGCAATGGCGACCCACTCCAGTACTCTTGCCTGGAAAATGTCCTGGACGGAGGAGCCTGGTAGGCTACAGGCCATGGGGTCTTGCAGAGTCAGACACGACTGAAGTGACTTAGCCGCAGCAGCAGCAGCAGGACAGTATGCTATTGGGAATACAACAACACACACAGATCCAGATCGATGGAATAAAGTTGAGGGTCCAGAAACAAACCCCAGCATCCATGGTCAACTCATCTCTGACACAGACGGTGAGAATATCCAAATGGGAACAAGAAAGCCTCTTCAATCAATGTCCATGGGAAAACCAGACAGCTACATCTGAAGAACGCTATTGGGTTTGATCTCATACCACCTCAATATCGGGGAAAAACCTCACCCTAAAGACTGATGTCATGAGATAGCTAGAAAGAAGCGTAGGTCAAAGGCTCCTTAACATCAGAGTCTCCTTGCCATTTGCTGGGCGGAGGTCGAAATGGGTCTCTTCAAGTAAGGGAAAGAGGTAAACGAAGTACACCACTGGGTTTCCATCCAATGGAACCTCTTCACAACAGAGAGGCTAAGCATTCACAAATGCAAAAGATAGGAAACGGAACACGAGAGACTCCTTGCAAGTGGTGTATCTGAGAAGGGGTTCATATGGAAAGAGACGAAGAATGCACAGCACTCAGATTCCAAGAAACACCACCACCACCCTTGACCCTTCCCCCATGACCAACTCTGACCTAAAGCCTTTCTCTCCCTCTAACCTATCCCTAAAACATAACCCTCATCTAATCATATACATGTGCATCCCTAGCATCCATCCATCCATCCACACACGAGAGAGAAAGAGGAAGACACAGACGGAATTGAGAAAGGAAAAGAGAGGGACACAGCCAGAGAGAGACACGGAACCAAAGAGAGGAAAGGAGTCGATGGTCCAGACTATTCCTCAATCTGTCTCGAAGGTAGAAGCAATGACAGCGCCCTTCCACCCCAGAAGGGGGAAAAGGACGGAAGGTTTGGAGAGGAAAAGACAAGAACGCAGGGAGCCATTAGAAGCTCAGCCACCCGCAGAAGCCGAGCTGGGACCCTTGAACAGAATCTCAATGGAAACAGAGGACCAGAAAGTTGGCTACTCTTTTCTATAAGAGAGGGAGACCTTCGAGTCTTCCTTTCGGTCCTCCAACTTGGATGCGGGGTCTCAAAACAGTCAGGAGGGGGAGTGCCTTTTCCTGGGTTCCACGGCGCACCCAGGCCTCGTTCTGCCCCATTCTGTGCTGTGTCAGCCCTGGATGGAATCTTTCTTTCTGAAGTCTCAGCGCACGAGCTCCACGTGATATCGGCCCCAGGTGGAAAGGCATGGAGCTGCTCGTAGGCCGACAGACCTAGGAAGCAGATGGGAGAATGACCCCCACTCTGCAGATGGAGAGACTGGGGCAACCCTGAGGGGCATATGCTTGTCCAGGGCCACACCACTTATGAGAAGAAGGAGCCTGGTCTGAGAGCAGCATGGTCCTCGGAGCTCAGGCCCTGGCTGAACCCAGGCCTCCCCAGGGCTGTGGGCTGGGCCGTGTGGGTGTCATTGTGCCTGCACATGGCCTAAGGGGGGTGGTCGAGCAGTCAGAAACCCAGAGATTCCCTTGGGAAGTTTTGAGGAAGGGACCTCAGCACGAACCCCAGGAAATGATGTCACCTGCCGGCAACAGAACACAACAGAACCCGCAATCCGGGTATCCAGGCCTCCAGAGCGGAGAGGAGCCCCCAGCCAGATCACTTGCTGCCAAGATGTTCTGCTGTTTGCCCCTGCCCAGAGGCCGGGGCCTCAGGAGAGCTCACAGGCAGTGTGCGTGGGCACCCTGTCGACGTTGGCTCAGGACACCCCCGAGAGGCCTCTGGCCCTTTGCCCGGAGAAACAGAAAGGTAACACGGGGAGCCCCAGGCCGGGCCAGGCCACCTCTCCCATGCCACCCGGAAACACCGGGTCCTTTGCCTGTGTGTGGGGATGCGGGTTTCTCGGGCTGTGTCTCCCTCAAGGAAGCCCAGGCGGATGTGGGGTCAGAAGCCTGTGGACAAGTTGTGCCCACACCCCAGGGGAGAGCAGGCTGGGCGGGATGGGGAGAGTGTGGGCAGCGCCGACCGGCCAGGCTGACCTCACACCCTCAGATGGGTCTCTTTCCTCCCGGGTGGGGATCTGAGCAGACACACGTCTCTGACCCTTCTGGGAAGAGAAGTTCGAGCAGGCAGAAGCAGCGGCTCCACTGGCCAGGCCCAGCTCGGAAAACTCCCAGCATGGCTGGCTGACGGTCACTGTCGTTGCAGAGCTTCCCACGTGATGAGGCCGAGGACGGGGACACCCCATCCAGCTCCCAGAGGGAGGGGTCGGAGCACCACCCGCCCGCCCGTGAGGCCCAGTGCAGGCTCCAGGTCAGCGTGCCCACGGAGGCATCAGCCCCACCGGGGGAGACGCGGAGGTGGGGAAGGCCTGCTGCCGAGACACCGCCCAGGATACAGCCGGCGGCCCAGTCTGAGGCTTCCACGGAGCTCAGCACACCCGGCTCCGACCCAGAGTCCAGAGAACCCCGGCCTCTGAGGCACCAGGAGGACCTGGAGCCCAGCACGCCACAGCACAGAGGTGAGGACGCTGGGGCTGGTGCACGGGAGTGTGTGGGGAGGGGTGCTGAGCTACACAGGGACGAGTCCTCGAAAGCTGCTGCTGGGCCTGCAGCAAGCGCTGGCCTCACACCCCCCGCCCCCCATCTTGCACACTTCAGTCCCAAAAGACATCTGACGCTGGGTATTCTTTGGGAACCTCTTGGAACGTTTCTGTCCCGGGGTACGCACATGCCAAGGCTGGCCTGTGGGCAAACTTTGCTTCTCCCCCAGCTCTAGCACTGGCCTCCAACTGGAACCAGGCTCCACTTCCCAGACCTGTCCCCACACAGGTGGTGGCTCCAGGTGCAGGACCCAGGGATCCACCGAGGGCAGATGGAGAAGCGAGACTTGCCCTCGCAGAGACACCAGGCCAGCTGGGTACTGGCCAGCACACCGGGCAGATCGGATCTCCGTGCCTGCAGGACCCCCAGCCCCAGGCACTGATGTCCCACCCCCTCAGCGAGAACCTCCACCTCCACGTGCACCTCTACCTGCTCGGGCTTTAGCAAGAGAACCCGAGGCAGAGGAAGAGTCACCGCCTCGGCAGGGAGAGCCTGCCCTGGCTCCCGCGCAACACCCAGACGCCCACGATGACTCACCCAGCCCTGCAGGGAGAAAGAGCCCCCGCTCTGGACAGAGACCCAGAGCCCTTACCGGAAACACCACGTCCAGGGGAGCGGTCGGCTCTGCAGCCTCCATCCCTGTCTGCTCACCGTGGATGCCGGCAACTCGGTCTGCCCCCAGGGGACATGGAGTTCCTTTCCCCTGAACTGCTTTGCATGTGGTTTGTTTCCACCTTTCTGGTGATGTTTTATTTTTTGTATGGTTTCCTGTATTTTTGTTGGTTAAGTTGGGATTAGTAAACTGTTTCATCATTGTTGCAATCTGGGAACACTGTTGTGTAACTCTGGTGATACTGTGTTACCATCACCACTTTGTAGTTTCAGACCCGTTCCATCTTTATGCCCCACCCCCCAACAAAGCCTGGATTCAAGGCAAGCACGCCCTGTTCATCCCTCCCCCCGATCCTGAACACAATTTCATCTTTTCTTTCTGCATTCCTTCCTATATTCTTGGTGTCCCCAATCAGTGACTCTCAGCGAAATGACTGAAGGAGTGTTTTTCGGACTCTCCACCTACTGTAAGACTCCATTGGAGAGTTCTCATTTTTATGTCATTTGAACTAGCCTTTGATAGCTGAAAGGACGGTGTACGTCCTTTCAAGATACCATGTGCCAAACGAAGCCCTTTTGGCAACTGCCATCATTATCTCCAGGCAGGCATTGCTGTTTGAAGGGTGACATCTCAGCCAGAAGGCAGAGGCTGAGCTCCTCTTGTTGCACCAGCTCCCAAAAGAAGCCAAGAAAGGGAGCTGGAACAACAAACCACCCCCATGCCCAGGAAAGCGTTCTTCATGACAGAAGGCTAGAAAATGACCCAACATCCTTGTGGCCCAGAACCACTCTAGAAAATCACTGTTCCATAAAAAAGAGAAACACATGGGAAGTTCCAAGGAGAGGCAATGCCCATGGCCAGTGTACTTGAGAGACGGCCTGACCGCTCCGGGGAAGACACGCACCGACGGAACCCCTTGGGAAACAGCAGTGATAGTCCTCACCGTCGTAAGGGTTTCCTCTGGGGACAACCTGCCCTGGGCACCACACGAGGGAGCAGACCGGCTTCTCTTCCTCTGCCCCCACACCATTCACTCATGAAGGCAGCTCAGGTGTTCTCATGCCCTGCCTGCCTGCCTGCCTGGCTCATCCGTGAGCTGTGACCACCTCCAGGCTAGGACTCCACCTTTTCCTCTCTGTGTACCGTGAATCTGCACACAGTGGGCTTTCAGAACCTTAGGAGACTTGAGCCATTCCCACTCGAGCCAGAACCCTCCCCAGGAAGGAAAACAGCTGTGGAGTCATTTTGGCCCCAGCACTGGTTCCGAAAGCCTGGCGGCTCCTACAGCCTCTACGGTGTGAAGAGGGAGGTCCCTTTTGACAGAGCTTTCCGGCTCTCAGATCTAAGCTGTTGTTTCACTGTCAGCTGTGTCTCTTCCGTTGCAGCCAGGTGGGCCACGCTGCTCCAAAGGAGCTCACAAGCTGAGTTTCAAGGGAGGACAGGGATGGCTACAACGTGCTGCAAACTGAGTGAGGGTCCCCACAATTCTCAGCAAAGGTCTGTGGTGTGCAAGTGGGGAGTAGAGGGCCCCCAAGTTCCAAAGGAAGGGAGGTAGTCGGGAGCTAAAGCCCTTGGCTGCTGTGGTAGCAGCTGCAGATGGCAGCCCGTCCACAGTGCACTTCAAATGAGGTCATATGAGCGGGACTCTGGAAATGGCTCCGAAATCGAGAGAAAGGGGTCAGGGTATGTGGGAATCCGGCGGGGGTGGGGGGTGGATGAAGGAAGGTGTCCCTCCTCTCTCCAGTGCAATTTGGTTTGGTGAGTCTCAAAGCTACCAGATGGCACTTCCCAAGTCAGGCCCCCGCAGGAATCAGGGTGGGCTGCCTGCCTCGGGCCCTGCCACAGGGACAAGCCACACCAGTGGCCTCCCTGAGCTCCAATGGCCGGATCTGGGGGGTTCTGTCTGGGTGCACACCTCCTTGCTGTGGCCAAGTTTCCCCCTTCTCTGAGCACCAGCTTCATCCTCTCGAATGAGGACATCGATTGCTACCTTGGCACGTTACTCTCTTCATCCTGTGAAGACTCATTAGGCTTATCCTACAATTACTAGCTGGCCCGAAGAGATATCTCCTGAATCCAGCTTAAGCTGGAGTCTCCCAGGCTCATCTGGCATGTCTTCCCTGAAGTCTGCCAAAACCCACACCCTTGCATTTCCAGGGACTCCCCTTAGCCAGCTGGGCAGAAAACCCAGCATGCTTCAAACAAGCTGACAGACAAGCGGGAGAGGACTCACGGGCAGACGGCTTCCCTCAGGTCTCGGGGGGAGCTCTGGGACCACAGCAGCAACGGGCCATCCCAGCCCCTGGGCTCAGCAGCGCCCTCATTCTCAGGCCGGCGGCTCTGCCCTGAGGGGAGCAGGAACGTCACCAACTGCCGCAGGCGGACCTCAAGCCCCTCCCACTGCTGGAGCCTGACCTGCCCCGGCCCCACCCCTTCCCCTACCCCAGCAGGACGAGAGCTCGTCTTCCCCTGGCTTCCAACGTGAGGCCCGGCCCTGGGCCCCGATTGGGCACTGCCCCAGCCCGGAGCCAATCACAGTGGCCAGGGAGGTGGAACGCACCGATTGGCCAGGGCCAGGTCATGTGACCATACTCCCCAGGAAACTCAAAGATTACCAAGGTTCTCTAAGAAACCAATGAACAAAATTATCCAGTAAAGGCAAACCTTAATTTTTAATGAGGCCAATGTCACAGAAAAAAAAAAATGCTCCACAATAAACTGCTCAAGGAAGCTACTAAATAAACTTTCAGAAAAGTTTAGTAGTTTTTTTTTTTTTTTTTAAATAGGTTGACGGAGAGCTATACCTTTCCCATCTATGTGAATTTAGGTTTAAACTAGATTTCCCTTGGCTATTATATAAGACAAAAAAACCCACATCACCCACTTTCACTCCCCCCCACCCCCAAAATGTGTTTTAGTCTATTGAATTTTTGTGTCCTCAGTTGTGTCTGATTCACGGCAACTCACCAACTCTACACAGCCAGGCTCTTCCGTCCATGGAATTCAGGGCAATTTTTTCTGTCCCAGTAAATGCCCACCCTGGGTGATCCAAAGGCAAGGGCTCCGAGGCTCCTGAGAGACTAACTCCTTTCAGCTGAGCACAGAGCTGGCTCCTCACTGGGATGCCTGTGGCCTGGGGCTCCCAGAGGGGAGAGCAGCACTCGCCCCACCGTGTGGTCACTGCTGGAAATGCAGGCTGCTCCTCACTCCCCCTTGACAGTGTCCCTGAGGGCAGAACAGTGTGAATCGAATCAAGGTGGAAATGCAAACTCCAATGCAACCAACCTTCCCACAAGGTCTCCAAAACCACTCAGGAACAGGGAATTGGAAACTGCAGGGGATGACATGAATGGAGATGGAGACTTGACACCTTACACCGAGTTCACTTCCAGTTATCCCTAGACAAACTTTCCATGAAAACTTGTCACAAATCTAGAAGAACAATGAGCAGAAACCGGACACGTGCTTTGAGTCTTCACACACAAAACTAAAAGGCAGTCCACAAAAAAAACCCAGAGAATACAGTGGACTTTGCAAAATCAAAGATATCTACTGTGGGAAAACCTCATGACAAAAGCAAAAGACAGGTCATACATCGCGAGACGAATGAGTGGAAACACAAAGCTTATCAAGGATGTGTCTCCAAACAGACAAAGAACGCCAACACAACAAGCCTGTGAAAACTAGGGAAAGGTCTGAAGGGACACCAGACGGAGGAAGACACACACAGAGTATCCCGGATGATGTCCAGCACTGAGGGCCTGAAGAAACAACAGTCTAGTTGCACCCCCTCAGGCCTGTGTGACCGTGGATGAGGCCTCTGTTTCCCGGTGGCTCTGAGACATGGACAGGGAGGAAGGGGAAGAGAAGTCACTTGCATTTCTAATACTCACAGCAAAGTCTTCCAATGAGAAGGGAATTATCACCCCCACTGCCAATGCCATTCACTGAAGTGATACCCACGAGTCCATCTACCCCAGAAGGGAAGGATGGACCTGTTCTCACAAAACGGCGAGAGATGGAAGGAGGAAGATCAAGCCCACACCAATCACTGGAAAGAGAAGCTGTGCTCAGGGCTTGAAAGAATTCCTATTGGGAAAATCATGTCACAGCCCCACATGGCAATCCACAGCTTCCATGCTATTCCTCCCAAAATGCCAATGCATTTTCGCACCGAACAAAGAATTGCAAAAGGGGTACGGAAACAGAAAAGAGCCTACATTGTCAATACAATCCGACGAAAAAGCCCCGATACGGACATCCAAGGTTGTGTGAAAGGAAATTAGACGACCAAACTAGGATCCTCAGGAGAGTATCGGAGAAGGCAATGGCGACCCACTCCAGTACTCTTGCCTGGAAAATGTCCTGGACGGAGGAGCCTGGTAGGCTGCAGGCCACGGGGTCATGCAGAGTCAGACACGACTGAAGTGACTTAGCCGCAGCAGCAGCAGCAGGACAGTATGCTATTGGGAATACAACAACACACACAGATCCAGATCGATGGAATAAAGTTGAGGGTCCAGAAACAAACCCCAGCATCCATGGTCAACTCATCTCTGACACAGACGGGGAGAATATCCAAATGGGAACAAGAAAGCCTCTTCAATCAATGTCCATGGGAAAACCAGACAGCTACATCTGAAGAACGCTATTGGTTTTGATCTCATACCACCTCAATATCGGGGAAAAACCTCACCCTAAAGACTGATGTCATGAGATAGCTAGAAAGAAGCGTAGGTCAAAGGCTCCTTAACATCACAGTCTCCTTGCCATTTGCTGGGCGGAGGTCGAAATGGGTCTCTTCAAGTAAGGGAAAGAGGTAAACGAAGTACACCACTGGGTTTCCATCCAATGGAACCTCTTCACAACAGAGAGGCTAAGCATTCACAAATGCAAAAGATAGGAAACGGAACACGAGAGACTCCTTGCAAGTGGTGTATCTGAGAAGGGGTTCATATGGAAAGAGACAAAGAATGCACAGCACTCAGATTCCAAGAAACACCACCACCACCCTTGACCCTTCCCCCATGACCAACTCTGACCTAAAGCCTTTCTCTCCCTCTAACCTATCCCTAAAACATAACCCTCATCTAATCATATACATGTGCATCCCTAGCATCCATCCATCCATCCACACACGAGAGAGAAAGAGGAAGACACAGACGGAATTGAGAAAGGAAAAGAGAGGGACACAGCCAGAGAGAGACACGGAACCAAAGAGAGGAAAGGAGTCGATGGTCCAGACTTTTCCTCAATCTGTCTCGAAGGTAGAAGCAATGACAGCGCCCTTCCACCCCAGAAGGGGGAAAAGGACGGAAGGTTTCGAGAGGAAAAGACAAGAACGCAGGGAGCCATTAGAAGCTCAGCCACCCGCAGAAGCCGAGCTGGGACCCTTGAACAGAATCTCAATGGAAACAGAGGACCAGAAAGTTGGCTACTCTTTTCTATAAGAGAGGGAGACCTTCGAGTCTTCCTTTCGGTCCTCCAACTTGGATGCGGGGTCTCAAAACAGTCAGGAGGGGGAGTGCCTTTTCCTGGGTTCCACGGCGCATCCAGGCCTCGTTCTGCCCCATTCTGTGCTGTGTCAGCCCTGGATGGAATCTTTCTTTCTGAAGTCTCAGCGCACGAGCTCCACGTGATATCGGCCCCAGGTGGAAAGGCATGGAGCTGCTCGTAGGCCGACAGACCTAGGAAGCAGATGGGAGAATGACCCCCACTCTGCAGATGGAGAGACTGGGGCAACCCTGAGGGGCATATGCTTGTCCAGGGCCACACCACTTATGAGAAGAAGGAGCCTGGTCTGAGAGCAGCATGGTCCTCGGAGCTCAGGCCCTGGCTGAACCCAGGCCTCCCCAGGGCTGTGGGCTGGGCCGTGTGGGTGTCATTGTGCCTGCACATGGCCTAAGGGGGGTGGTCGAGCAGTCAGAAACCCAGAGATTCCCTTGGGAAGTTTTGAGGAAGGGACCTCAGCACGAACCCCAGGAAATGATGTCACCTGCCGGCAACAGAACCCAACAGAACCCGCAATCCGGGTATCCAGGCCTCCAGAGCGGAGAGGAGCCCCCAGCCAGATCACTTGCTGCCAAGATGTTCTGCTGTTTGCCCCTGCCCAGAGGCCGGGGCCTCAGGAGAGCTCACAGGCAGTGTGCGTGGGCACCCTGTCGACGTTGGCTCAGGACACCCCCGAGAGGCCTCTGGCCCTTTGCCCGGAGAAACAGAAAGGTAACACGGGGAGCCCCAGGCCGGGCCAGGCCACCTCTCCCATGCCACCCGGAAACACCGGGTCCTTTGCCTGTGTGTGGGGATGCGGGTTTCTCGGGCTGTGTCTCCCTCAAGGAAGCCCAGGCGGATGTGGGGTCAGAAGCCTGTGGACAAGTTGTGTCCACACCCCAGGGGAGAGCAGGCTGGGCGGGATGGGGAGAGTGTGGGCAGCGCCGACCGGCCAGGCTGACCTCACACCCTCAGATGGGTCTCTTTCCTCCCGGGTGGGGATCTGAGCAGACACACGTCTCTGACCCTTCTGGGAAGAGAAGTTCGAGCAGGCAGAAGCAGCGGCTCCACTGGCCAGGCCCAGCTCGGAAAACTCCCAGCATGGCTGGCTGACGGTCACTGTCGTTGCAGAGCTTCCCACGTGATGAGGCCGAGGACGGGGACACCCCATCCAGCTCCCAGAGGGAGGGGTCGGAGCACCACCCCCCCGCCCGTGAGGCCCAGTGCAGGCTCCAGGTCAGCGTGCCCACGGAGGCATCAGCCCCACCGGGGGAGACGCGGAGGTGGGGAAGGCCTGCTGCCGAGACACCGCCCAGGATACAGCCGGCGGCCCAGTCTGAGGCTGCCACGGAGCTCAGCACACCCGGCTCCGACCCAGAGTCCAGAGAACCCCGGCCTCTGAGGCACCAGGAGGACCTGGAGCCCAGCACGCCAGAGCACAGAGGTGAGGACGCTGGGGCTGGTGCACGGGAGTGTGTGGGGAGGGGTGCTGAGCTACACAGGGACGAGTCCTCGAAAGCTGCTGCTGGGCCTGCAGCAAGCGCTGGCCTCACACCCCCCGCCCCCCATCTTGCACACTTCAGTCCCAAAAGACATCTGACGCTGGGTATTCTTTGGGAACCTCTTGGAACGTTTCTGTCCCGGGGTACGCACATGCCAAGGCTGGCCTGTGGGCAAACTTTGCTTCTCCCCCAGCTCTAGCACTGGCCTCCAACTGGAACCAGGCTCCACTTCCCAGACCTGTCCCCACACAGGTGGTGGCTCCAGGTGCAGGACCCAGGGATCCACCGAGGGCAGATGGAGAAGCGAGACTTGCCCTCGCAGAGACACCAGGCCAGCTGGGTACTGGCCAGCACACCGGGCAGATCGGATCTCCGTGCCTGCAGGACCCCCAGCCCCAGGCACTGATGTCCCACCCCCTCAGCGAGAACCTCCACCTCCACGTGCACCTCTACCTGCTCGGGCTTTGGCAAGAGAACCCGAGGCAGAGGAAGAGTCACCGCCTCGGCAGGGAGAGCCTGCCCTGGCTCCCGCGCAACACCCAGACGCCCACGATGACTCACCCAGCCCTGCAGGGAGAAAGAGCCCCCGCTCTGGACAGAGACCCAGAGCCCTTACCGGAAACACCACGTCCAGGGGAGCGGTCGGCTCTGCAGCCTCCATCCCTGTCTGCTCACCGTGGATGCCGGCAACTCGGTCTGCCCCCAGGGGACATGGAGTTCCTTTCCCCTGAACTGCTTTGCATGTGGTTTGTTTCCACCTTTCTGGTGATGTTTTATTTTTTGTATGGTTTCCTGTATTTTTGTTGGTTAAGTTGGGATTAGTAAACTTTTTCATCATTGTTGCAATCTGGGAACACTGTTGTGTAACTCTGGTGATACTGTGTTACCATCACCACTTTGTAGTTTCAGACCCGTTCCATCTTTATGCCCCACCCCCCAACAAAGCCTGGATTCAAGGCAAGCACGCCCTGTTCATCCCTCCCCCCGATCCTGAACACAATTTCATCTTTTCTTTCTGCATTCCTTCCTATATTCTTGGTGTCCCCAATCAGTGACTCTCAGCGAAATGACTGAAGGAGTGTTTTTCGGACTCTCCACCTACTGTAAGACTCCATTGGAGAGTTCTCATTTTTATGTCATTTGAACTAGCCTTTGATAGCTGAAAGGACGGTGTACGTCCTTTCAAGATACCATGTGCCAAACGAAGCCCTTTTGGCAACTGCCATCATTATCTCCAGGCAGGCATTGCTGTTTGAAGGGTGACATCTCAGCCAGAAGGCAGAGGCTGAGCTCCTCTTGTTGCACCAGCTCCCAAAAGAAGCCAAGAAAGGGAGCTGGAACAACAAACCACCCCCATGCCCAGGAAAGCGTTCTTCATGACAGAAGGCTAGAAAATGACCCAACATCCTTGTGGCCCAGAACCACTCTAGAAAATCACTGTTCCATAAAAAAGAGAAACACATGGGAAGTTCCAAGGAGAGGCAATGCCCATGGCCAGTGTACTTGAGAGACGGCCTGACCGCTCCGGGGAAGACACGCACCGACGGAACCCCTTGGGAAACAGCAGTGATAGTCCTCACCGTCGTAAGGGTTTCCTCTGGGGACAACCTGCCCTGGGCACCACACGAGGGAGCAGACCGGCTTCTCTTCCTCTGCCCCCACACCATTCACTCATGAAGGCAGCTCAGGTGTTCTCATGCCCTGCCTGCCTGCCTGCCTGGCTCATCCGTGAGCTGTGACCACCTCCAGGCTAGGACTCCACCTTTTCCTCTCTGTGTACCGTGAATCTGCACACAGTGGGCTTTCAGAACCTTAGGAGACTTGAGCCATTCCCACTCGAGCCAGAACCCTCCCCAGGAAGGAAAACAGCTGTGGAGTCATTTTGGCCCCAGCACTGGTTCCGAAAGCCTGGCGGCTCCTACAGCCTCTACGGTGTGAAGAGGGAGGTCCCTTTTGACAGAGCTTTCCGGCTCTCAGATCTAAGCTGTTGTTTCACTGTCAGCTGTGTCTCTTCCGTTGCAGCCAGGTGGGCCACGCTGCTCCAAAGGAGCTCACAAGCTGAGTTTCAAGGGAGGACAGGGATGGCTACAACGTGCTGCAAACTGAGTGAGGGTCCCCACAATTCTCAGCAAAGGTCTGTGGTGTGCAAGTGGGGAGTAGAGGGCCCCCAAGTTCCAAAGGAAGGGAGGTAGTCGGGAGCTAAAGACCTTGGCTGCTGTGGTAGCAGCTGCAGATGGCAGCCCGTCCACAGTGCACTTCAAATGAGGTCATATGAGCGGGACTCTGGAAATGGCTCCGAAATCGAGAGAAAGGGGTCAGGGTATGTGGGAATCCGGCGGGGGTGGGGGGTGGATGAAGGAAGGTGTCCCTCCTCTCTCCAGTGCAATTTGGTTTGGTGAGTCTCAAAGCTACCAGATGGCACTTCCCAAGTCAGGCCCCCGCAGGAATCAGGGTGGGCTGCCTGCCTCGGGCCCTGCCACAGGGACAAGCCACACCAGTGGCCTCCCTGAGCTCCAATGGCCGGATCTGGGGGGTTCTGTCTGGGTGCACACCTCCTTGCTGTGGCCAAGTTCCCCCCTTCTCTGAGCACCAGCTTCATCCTCTCGAATGAGGACATCGATTGCTACCTTGGCACGTTACTCTCTTCATCCTGTGAAGACTCATTAGGCTTATCCTACAATTACTAGCTGGCCCGAAGAGATATCTCCTGAATCCAGCTTAAGCTGGAGTCTCCCAGGCTCATCTGGCATGTCTTTCCCTGAAGTCTGCCAAAACCCACACCCTTGCATTTCCAGGGACTCCCCTTAGCCAGCTGGGCAGAAAACCCAGCATGCTTCAAACAAGCTGACAGACAAGCGGGAGAGGACTCACGGGCAGACGGCTTCCCTCAGGTCTCGGGTGGAGCTCTGGGACCACAGCAGCAACGGGCCATCCCAGCCCCTGGGCTCAGCAGCGCCCTCATTCTCAGGCCGGCGGCTCTGCCCTGAGGGGAGCAGGAACGTCACCAACTGCCGCAGGCGGACCTCAAGCCCCTCCCACTGCTGGAGCCTGACCTGCCCCGGCCCCACCCCTTCCCCTACCCCAGCAGGACGAGAGCTCGTCTTCCCCTGGCTTCCAACGTGAGGCCCGGCCCTGGGCCCCGATTGGGCACTGCCCCAGCCCGGAGCCAATCACAGTGGCCAGGGAGGTGGAACGCACCGATTGGCCAGGGCCAGGTCATGTGACAATACTCCCCAGGAAACTCAAAGATTACCAAGGTTCTCTAAGAAACCAATGAACAAAATTATCCAGTAAAGGCAAACCTTAATTTTTAATGAGGCCAATGTCACAGAAAAAAAATAAATGCTCCACAATAAACTGCTCAAGGAAGCTACTAAATAAACTTTCAGAAAAGTTTAGTAGTTTTTTTTTTTTTTTTTAAATAGGTTGACGGAGCGCTATACCTTTCCCATCTATGTGAATTTAGGTTTAAACTAGATTTCCCTTGGCTATTATATAAGACAAAAAAACCCACATCACCCACTTTCACTGCCCCCCACCCCCAAAATGTGTTTTAATCTATTGAATTTTTGTGTCCTCAGTTGTGTCTGATTCACGGCAACTCACCAACTCTACACAGCCAGGCTCTTCCGTCCATGGAATTCAGGGCAATTTTTTCTGTCCCAGTAAATGCCCACCCTGGGTGATCCAAAGGCAAGGGCTCCGAGGCTCCTGAGAGACTAACTCCTTTCAGCTGAGCACAGAGCTGGCTCCTCACTGGGATGCCTGTGGCCTGGGGCTCCCAGAGGGGAGAGCAGCACTCGCCCCACCGTGTGGTCACTGCTGGAAATGCAGGCTGCTCCTCACTCCCCCTTGACAGTGTCCCTGAGGGCAGAACAGTGTGAATCGAATCAAGGTGGAAATGCAAACTCCAATGCAACCAACCTTCCCACAAGGTCTCCAAAACCACTCAGGAACAGGGAATTGGAAACTGCAGGGGATGACATGAATGGAGATGGAGACTTGACACCTTACACCGAGTTCACTTCCAGTTATCCCTAGACAAACTTTCCATGAAAACTTGTCACAAATCTAGAAGAACAATGAGCAGAAACCGGACACGTGCTTTGAGTCTTCACACACAAAACTAAAAGGCAGTCCACAAAAAAAACCCAGAGAATACAGTGGACTTTGCAAAATCAAAGATATCTACTGTGGGAAAACCTCATGACAAAAGCAAAAGACAGGTCATACATCGCGAGACGAATGAGTGGAAACACAAAGCTTATCAAGGATGTGTCTCCAAACAGACAAAGAACGCCAACACAACAAGCCTGTGAAAACTAGGGAAAGGTCTGAAGGGACACCAGACGGAGGAAGACACACACAGAGTATCCCGGATGATGTCCAGCACTGAGGGCCTGAAGAAACAACAGTCTAGTTGCACCCCCTCAGGCCTGTGTGACCGTGGATGAGGCCTCTGTTTCCCGGTGGCTCTGAGACATGGACAGGGAGGAAGGGGAAGAGAAGTCACTTGCATTTCTAATACTCACAGCAAAGTCTTCCAATGAGAAGGGAATTATCACCCCCACTGCCAATGCCATTCACTGAAGTGATACCCACGAGTCCATCTACCCCAGAAGGGAAGGATGGACCTGTTCTCACAAAACGGCGAGAGATGGAAGGAGGAAGATCAAGCCCACACCAATCACTGGAAAGAGAAGCTGTGCTCAGGGCTTGAAAGAATTCCTATTGGGAAAATCATGTCACAGCCCCACATGGCAATCCACAGCTTCCATGCTATTCCTCCCAAAATGCCAATGCATTTTCGCACCGAACAAAGAATTGCAAAAGGGGTACGGAAACAGAAAAGAGCCTACATTGTCAATACAATCCGACGAAAAAGCCCCGATACGGACATCCAAGGTTGTGTGAAAGGAAATTAGACGACCAAACTAGGATCCTCAGGAGAGTATCGGAGAAGGCAATGGCGACCCACTCCAGTACTCTTGCCTGGAAAATGTCCTGGACGGAGGAGCCTGGTAGGCTGCAGGCCATGGGGTCATGCAGAGTCAGACACGACTGAAGTGACTTAGCCGCAGCAGCAGCAGCAGGACAGTATGCTATTGGGAATACAACAACACACACAGATCCAGATCGATGGAATAAAGTTGAGGGTCCAGAAACAAACCCCAGCATCCATGGTCAACTCATCTCTGACACAGACGGGGAGAATATCCAAATGGGAACAAGAAAGCCTCTTCAATCAATGTCCATGGGAAAACCAGACAGCTACATCTGAAGAACGCTATTGGTTTTGATCTCATACCACCTCAATATCGGGGAAAAACCTCACCCTAAAGACTGAGGTCATGAGATAGCTAGAAAGAAGCGTAGGTCAAAGGCTCCTTAACATCAGAGTCTCCTTGCCATTTGCTGGGCGGAGGTCGAAATGGGTCTCTTCAAGTAAGGGAAAGAGGTAAACGAAGTACACCACTGGGTTTCCATCCAATGGAACCTCTTCACAACAGAGAGGCTAAGCATTCACAAATGCAAAAGATAGGAAACGGAACACGAGAGACATCTGAGAAGGGGTTCATATGGAAAGAGACGAAGAATGCACAGCACTCAGATTCCAAGAAACACCACCACCACCCTTGACCCTTCCCCCATGACCAACTCTGACCTAAAGCCTTTCTCTCCCTCTAACCTATCCCTAAAACATAACCCTCATCTAATCATATACATGTGCATCCCTAGCATCCATCCATCCATCCACACACGAGAGAGAAAGAGGAAGACACAGACGGAATTGAGAAAGGAAAAGAGAGGGACACAGCCAGAGAGAGACACGGAACCAAAGAGAGGAAAGGAGTCGATGGTCCAGACTTTTCCTCAATCTGTCTCGAAGGTAGAAGCAATGACAGCGCCCTTCCACCCCAGAAGGGGGAAAAGGACGGAAGGTTTGGAGAGGAAAAGACAAGAACGCAGGGAGCCATTAGAAGCTCAGCCACCCGCAGAAGCCGAGCTGGGACCCTTGAACAGAATCTCAATGGAAACAGAGGACCAGAAAGTTGGCTACTCTTTTCTATAAGAGAGGGAGACCTTCGAGTCTTCCTTTCGGTCCTCCAACTTGGATGCGGGGTCTCAAAACAGTCAGGAGGGGGAGTGCCTTTTCCTGGGTTCCACGGCGCATCCAGGCCTCGTTCTGCCCCATTCTGTGCTGTGTCAGCCCTGGATGGAATCTTTCTTTCTGAAGTCTCAGCACACGAGCTCCACGTGATATCGGCCCCAGGTGGAAAGGCATGGAGCTGCTCGTAGGCCGACAGACCTAGGAAGCAGATGGGAGAATGACCCCCACTCTGCAGATGGAGAGACTGGGGCAACCCTGAGGGGCATATGCTTGTCCAGGGCCACACCACTTATGAGAAGAAGGAGCCTGGTCTGAGAGCAGCATGGTCCTCGGAGCTCAGGCCCTGGCTGAACCCAGGCCTCCCCAGGGCTGTGGGCTGGGCCGTGTGGGTGTCATTGTGCCTGCACATGGCCTAAGGGGGGTGGTCGAGCAGTCAGAAACCCAGAGATTCCCTTGGGAAGTTTTGAGGAAGGGACCTCAGCACGAACCCCAGGAAATGATGTCACCTGCCGGCAACAGAACCCAACAGAACCCGCAATCCGGGTATCCAGGCCTCCAGAGCGGAGAGGAGCCCCCAGCCAGATCACTTGCTGCCAAGATGTTCTGCTGTTTGCCCCTGCCCAGAGGCCGGGGCCTCAGGAGAGCTCACAGGCAGTGTGCGTGGGCACCCTGTCGACGTTGGCTCAGGACACCCCCGAGAGGCCTCTGGCCCTTTGCCCGGAGAAACAGAAAGGTAACACGGGGAGCCCCAGGCCGGGCCAGGCCACCTCTCCCATGCCACCCGGAAACACCGGGTCCTTTGCCTGTGTGGGGGGATGCGGGTTTCTCGGGCTGTGTCTCCCTCAAGGAAGCCCAGGCGGATGTGGGGTCAGAAGCCTGTGGACAAGTTGTGTCCACACCCCAGGGGAGAGCAGGCTGGGCGGGATGGGGAGAGTGTGGGCAGCGCCGACCGGCCAGGCTGACCTCACACCCTCAGATGGGTCTCTTTCCTCCCGGGTGGGGATCTGAGCAGACACACGTCTCTGACCCTTCTGGGAAGAGAAGTTCGAGCAGGCAGAAGCAGCGGCTCCACTGGCCAGGCCCAGCTCGGAAAACTCCCAGCATGGCTGGCTGACGGTCACTGTCGTTGCAGAGCTTCCCACGTGATGAGGCCGAGGACGGGGACACCCCATCCAGCTCCCAGAGGGAGGGGTCGGAGCACCACCCCCCCGCCCGTGAGGCCCAGTGCAGGCTCCAGGTCAGCGTGCCCACGGAGGCATCAGCCCCACCGGGGGAGACGCGGAGGTGGGGAAGGCCTGCTGCCGAGACACCGCCCAGGATACAGCCGGCGGCCCAGTCTGAGGCTGCCACGGAGCTCAGCACACCCGGCTCCGACCCAGAGTCCAGAGAACCCCGGCCTCTGAGGCACCAGGAGGACCTGGAGCCCAGCACGCCAGAGCACAGAGGTGAGGACGCTGGGGCTGGTGCACGGGAGTGTGTGGGGAGGGGTGCTGAGCTACACAGGGACGAGTCCTCGAAAGCTGCTGCTGGGCCTGCAGCAAGCGCTGGCCTCACACCCCCCGCCCCCCATCTTGCACACTTCAGTCCCAAAAGACATCTGACGCTGGGTATTCTTTGGGAACCTCTTGGAAGGTTTCTGTCCCGGGGTACGCACATGCCAAGGCTGGCCTGTGGGCAAACTTTGCTTCTCCCCCAGCTCTAGCACTGGCCTCCAACTGGAACCAGGCTCCACTTCCCAGACCTGTCCCTAAAGAGGTGGTGGCTCCAGGTGCAGGACCCAGGGATCCACCGAGGGCAGATGGAGAAGCGAGACTTGCCCTCGCAGAGACACCAGGCCAGCTGGGTACTGGCCAGCACACCGGGCAGATCGGATCTCCGTGCCTGCAGGACCCCCAGCCCCAGGCACTGATGTCCCACCCCCTCAGCGAGAACCTCCACCTCCACGTGCACCTCTACCTGCTCGGGCTTTGGCAAGAGAACCCGAGGCAGAGGAAGAGTCACCGCCTCGGCAGGGAGAGCCTGCCCTGGCTCCCGCGCAACACCCAGACGCCCACGATGACTCACCCAGCCCTGCAGGGAGAAAGAGCCCCCGCTCTGGACAGAGACCCAGAGCCCTTACCGGAAACACCACGTCCAGGGGAGCGGTCGGCTCTGCAGCCTCCATCCCTGTCTGCTCACCGTGGATGCCGGCAACTCGGTCTGCCCCCAGGGGACATGGAGTTCCTTTCCCCTGAACTGCTTTGCATGTGGTTTGTTTCCACCTTTCTGGTGATGTTTTATTTTTTGTATGGTTTCCTGTATTTTTGTTGGTTAAGTTGGGATTAGTAAACTGTTTCATCATTGTTGCAATCTGGGAACACTGTTGTGTAACTCTGGTGATACTGTGTTACCATCACCACTTTGTAGTTTCAGACCCGTTCCATCTTTATGCCCCACCCCCCAACAAAGCCTGGATTCAAGGCAAGCACGCCCTGTTCATCCCTCCCCCCGATCCTGAACACAATTTCATCTTTTCTTTCTGCATTCCTTCCTATATTCTTGGTGTCCCCAATCAGTGACTCTCAGCGAAATGACTGAAGGAGTGTTTTTCGGACTCTCCACCTACTGTAAGACTCCATTGGAGAGTTCTCATTTTTATGTCATTTGAACTAGCCTTTGATAGCTGAAAGGACGGTGTACGTCCTTTCAAGATACCATGTGCCAAACGAAGCCCTTTTGGCAACTGCCATCATTATCTCCAGGCAGGCATTGCTGTTTGAAGGGTGACATCTCAGCCAGAAGGCAGAGGCTGAGCTCCTCTTGTTGCACCAGCTCCCAAAAGAAGCCAAGAAAGGGAGCTGGAACAACAAACCACCCCCATGCCCAGGAAAGCGTTCTTCATGACAGAAGGCTAGAAAATGACCCAACATCCTTGTGGCCCAGAACCACTCTAGAAAATCACTGTTCCATAAAAAAGAGAAACACATGGGAAGTTCCAAGGAGAGGCAATGCCCATGGCCAGTGTACTTGAGAGACGGCCTGACCGCTCCGGGGAAGACACGCACCGACGGAACCCCTTGGGAAACAGCAGTGATAGTCCTCACCGTCGTAAGGGTTTCCTCTGGGGACAACCTGCCCTGGGCACCACACGAGGGAGCAGACCGGCTTCTCTTCCTCTGCCCCCACACCATTCACTCATGAAGGCAGCTCAGGTGTTCTCATGCCCTGCCTGCCTGCCTGCCTGGCTCATCCGTGAGCTGTGACCACCTCCAGGCTAGGACTCCACCTTTTCCTCTCTGTGTACCGTGAATCTGCACACAGTGGGCTTTCAGAACCTTAGGAGACTTGAGCCATTCCCACTCGAGCCAGAACCCTCCCCAGGAAGGAAAACAGCTGTGGAGTCATTTTGGCCCCAGCACTGGTTCCGAAAGCCTGGCGGCTCCTACAGCCTCTACGGTGTGAAGAGGGAGGTCCCTTTTGACAGAGCTTTCCGGCTCTCAGATCTAAGCTGTTGTTTCACTGTCAGCTGTGTCTCTTCCGTTGCAGCCAGGTGGGCCACGCTGCTCCAAAGGAGCTCACAAGCTGAGTTTCAAGGGAGGACAGGGATGGCTACAACGTGCTGCAAACTGAGTGAGGGTCCCCACAATCCTCAGCAAAGGTCTGTGGTGTGCAAGTGGGGAGTAGAGGGCCCCCAAGTTCCAAAGGAAGGGAGGTAGTCGGGAGCTAAAGCCCTTGGCTGCTGTGGTAGCAGCTGCAGATGGCAGCCCGTCCACAGTGCACTTCAAATGAGGTCATATGAGCGGGACTCTGGAAATGGCTCCGAAATCGAGAGAAAGGGGTCAGGGTATGTGGGAATCCGGCGGGGGTGGGGGGTGGATGAAGGAAGGTGTCCCTCCTCTCTCCAGTGCAATTTGGTTTGGTGAGTCTCAAAGCTACCAGATGGCACTTCCCAAGTCAGGCCCCCGCAGGAATCAGGGTGGGCTGCCTGCCTCGGGCCCTGCCACAGGGACAAGCCACACCAGTGGCCTCCCTGAGCTCCAATGGCCGGATCTGGGGGGTTCTGTCTGGTTGCACACCTCCTTGCTGTGGCCAAGTTCCCCCCTTCTCTGAGCACCAGCTTCATCCTCTCGAATGAGGACATCGATTGCTACCTTGGCACGTTACTCTCTTCATCCTGTGAAGACTCATTAGGCTTATCCTACAATTACTAGCTGGCCCGAAGAGATATCTCCTGAATCCAGCTTAAGCTGGAGTCTCCCAGGCTCATCTGGCATGTCTTCCCTGAAGTCTGCCAAAACCCACACCCTTGCATTTCCAGGGACTCCCCTTAGCCAGCTGGGCAGAAAACCCAGCATGCTTCAAACAAGCTGACAGACAAGCGGGAGAGGACTCACGGGCAGACGGCTTCCCTCAGGTCTCGGGGGGAGCTCTGGGACCACAGCAGCAACGGGCCATCCCAGCCCCTGAGCTCAGCAGCGCCCTCATTCTCAGGCCGGCGGCTCTGCCCTGAGGGGAGCAGGAACGTCACCAACTGCCGCAGGCGGACCTCAAGCCCCTCCCACTGCTGGAGCCTGACCTCCCCCGGCCCCACCCCTTCCCCTACCCCAGCAGGACGAGAGCTCGTCTTCCCCTGGCTTCCAACGTGAGGCCCGGCCCTGGGCCCCGATTGGGCACTGCCCCAGCCCGGAGCCAATCACAGTGGCCAGGGAGGTGGAACGCACCGATTGGCCAGGGCCAGGTCATGTGACCATACTCCCCAGGAAACTCAAAGATAACCAAGGTTCTCTAAGAAACCAATGAACAAAATTATCCAGTAAAGGCAAACCTTAATTTTTAATGAGGACAATGTCACAGAAAAAAAAAAAAAGCTCCACAATAAACTGCTCAAGGAAGCTACTAAATAAACTTTCAGAAAAGTTTAGTAGTTTTTTTTTTTTTTTTTTTAAATAGGGTGACGGAGAGCTATACCTTTCCCATCTATGTGAATTTAGGTTTAAACTAGATTTCCCTTGGCTATTATATAAGACAAAAAAACCCACATCACCCACTTTCACTCCCCCCCACCCCCAAAATGTGTTTTAATCTATTGAATTTTTGTGTCCTCAGTTGTGTCTGATTCACGGCAACTCACCAACTCTACACAGCCAGGCTCTTCCGTCCATGGAATTCAGGGCAATTTTTTCTGTCCCAGTAAATGCCCACCCTGGGTGATCCAAAGGCAAGGGCTCCGAGGCTCCTGAGAGACTAACTCCTTTCAGCTGAGCACAGAGCTGGCTCCTCACTGGGATGCCTGTGGCCTGGGGCTCCCAGAGGGGAGAGCAGCACTCGCCCCACCGTGTGGTCACTGCTGGAAATGCAGGCTGCTCCTCACTCCCCCTTGACAGTGTCCCTGAGGGCAGAACAGTGTGAATCGAATCAAGGTGGAAATGCAAACTCCAATGCAACCAACCTTCCCACAAGGTCTCCAAAACCACTCAGGAACAGGGAATTGGAAACTGCAGGGGATGACATGAATGGAGATGGAGACTTGACACCTTACACCGAGTTCACTTCCAGTTATCCCTAGACAAACTTTCCATGAAAACTTGTCACAAATCTAGAAGAACAATGAGCAGAAACCGGACACGTGCTTTGAGTCTTCACACACAAAACTAAAAGGCAGTCCACAAAAAAAACCCAGAGAATACAGTGGACTTTGCAAAATCAAAGATATCTACTGTGGGAAAACCTCATGACAAAAGCAAAAGACAGGTCATACATCGCGAGACGAATGAGTGGAAACACAAAGCTTATCAAGGATGTGTCTCCAAACAGACAAAGAACGCCAACACAACAAGCCTGTGAAAACTAGGGAAAGGTCTGAAGGGACACCAGACGGAGGAAGACACACACAGAGTATCCCGGATGATGTCCAGCACTGAGGGCCTGAAGAAACAACAGTCTAGTTGCACCCCCTCAGGCCTGTGTGACCGTGGATGAGGCCTCTGTTTCCCGGTGGCTCTGAGACATGGACAGGGAGGAAGGGGAAGAGAAGTCACTTGCATTTCTAATACTCACAGCAAAGTCTTCCAATGAGAAGGGAATTATCACCCCCACTGCCAATGCCATTCACTGAAGTGATACCCACGAGTCCATCTACCCCAGAAGGGAAGGATGGACCTGTTCTCACAAAACGGCGAGAGATGGAAGGAGGAAGATCAAGCCCACACCAATCACTGGAAAGAGAAGCTGTGCTCAGGGCTTGAAAGAATTCCTATTGGGAAAATCATGTCACAGCCCCACATGGCAATCCACAGCTTCCATGCTATTCCTCCCAAAATGCCAATGCATTTTCGCACCGAACAAAGAATTGCAAAAGGGGTACGGAAACAGAAAAGAGCCTACATTGTCAATACAATCCGACGAAAAAGCCCCGATACGGACATCCAAGGTTGTGTGAAAGGAAATTAGACGACCAAACTAGGATCCTCAGGAGAGTATCGGAGAAGGCAATGGCGACCCACTCCAGTACTCTTGCCTGGAAAATGTCCTGGACGGAGGAGCCTGGTAGGCTGCAGGCCATGGGGTCATGCAGAGTCAGACACGACTGAAGTGACTTAGCCGCAGCAGCAGCAGCAGGACAGTATGCTATTGGGAATACAACAACACACACAGATCCAGATCGATGGAATAAAGTTGAGGGTCCAGAAACAAACCCCAGCATCCATGGTCAACTCATCTCTGACACAGACGGGGAGAATATCCAAATGGGAACAAGAAAGCCTCTTCAATCAATGTCCATGGGAAAACCAGACAGCTACATCTGAAGAACGCTATTGGTTTTGATCTCATACCACCTCAATATCGGGGAAAAACCTCACCCTAAAGACTGAGGTCATGAGATAGCTAGAAAGAAGCGTAGGTCAAAGGCTCCTTAACATCAGAGTCTCCTTGCCATTTGCTGGGCGGAGGTCGAAATGGGTCTCTTCAAGTAAGGGAAAGAGGTAAACGAAGTACACCACTGGGTTTCCATCCAATGGAACCTCTTCACAACAGAGAGGCTAAGCATTCACAAATGCAAAAGATAGGAAACGGAACACGAGAGACTCCTTGCAAGTGGTGTATCTGAGAAGGGGTTCATATGGAAAGAGACGAAGAATGCACAGCACTCAGATTCCAAGAAACACCACCACCACCCTTGACCCTTCCCCCATGACCAACTCTGACCTAAAGCCTTTCTCTCCCTCTAACCTATCCCTAAAACATAACCCTCATCTAATCATATACATGTGCATCCCTAGCATCCATCCATCCATCCACACACGAGAGAGAAAGAGGAAGACACAGACGGAATTGAGAAAGGAAAAGAGAGGGACACAGCCAGAGAGAGACACGGAACCAAAGAGAGGAAAGGAGTCGATGGTCCAGACTATTCCTCAATCTGTCTCGAAGGTAGAAGCAATGACAGCGCCCTTCCACCCCAGAAGGGGGAAAAGGACGGAAGGTTTGGAGAGGAAAAGACAAGAACGCAGGGAGCCATTAGAAGCTCAGCCACCCGCAGAAGCCGAGCTGGGACCCTTGAACAGAATCTCAATGGAAACAGAGGACCAGAAAGTTGGCTACTCTTTTCTATAAGAGAGGGAGACCTTCGAGTCTTCCTTTCGGTCCTCCAACTTGGATGCGGGGTCTCAAAACAGTCAGGAGGGGGAGTGCCTTTTCCTGGGTTCCACGGCGCACCCAGGCCTCGTTCTGCCCCATTCTGTGCTGTGTCAGCCCTGGATGGAATCTTTCTTTCTGAAGTCTCAGCGCACGAGCTCCACGTGATATCGGCCCCAGGTGGAAAGGCATGGAGCTGCTCGTAGGCCGACAGACCTAGGAAGCAGATGGGAGAATGACCCCCACTCTGCAGATGGAGAGACTGGGGCAACCCTGAGGGGCATATGCTTGTCCAGGGCCACACCACTTATGAGAAGAAGGAGCCTGGTCTGAGAGCAGCATGGTCCTCGGAGCTCAGGCCCTGGCTGAACCCAGGCCTCCCCAGGGCTGTGGGCTGGGCCGTGTGGGTGTCATTGTGCCTGCACATGGCCTAAGGGGGGTGGTCGAGCAGTCAGAAACCCAGAGATTCCCTTGGGAAGTTTTGAGGAAGGGACCTCAGCACGAACCCCAGGAAATGATGTCACCTGCCGGCAACAGAACCCAACAGAACCCGCAATCCGGGTATCCAGGCCTCCAGAGCGGAGAGGAGCCCCCAGCCAGATCACTTGCTGCCAAGATGTTCTGCTGTTTGCCCCTGCCCAGAGGCCGGGGCCTCAGGAGAGCTCACAGGCAGTGTGCGTGGGCACCCTGTCGACGTTGGCTCAGGACACCCCCGAGAGGCCTCTGGCCCTTTGCCCGGAGAAACAGAAAGGTAACACGGGGAGCCCCAGGCCGGGCCAGGCCACCTCTCCCATGCCACCCGGAAACACCGGGTCCTTTGCCTGTGTGTGGGGATGCGGGTTTCTCGGGCTGTGTCTCCCTCAAGGAAGCCCAGGCGGATGTGGGGTCAGAAGCCTGTGGACAAGTTGTGCCCACACCCCAGGGGAGAGCAGGCTGGGCGGGATGGGGAGAGTGTGGGCAGCGCCGACCGGCCAGGCTGACCTCACACCCTCAGATGGGTCTCTTTCCTCCCGGGTGGGGATCTGAGCAGACACACGTCTCTGACCCTTCTGGGAAGAGAAGTTCGAGCAGGCAGAAGCAGCGGCTCCACTGGCCAGGCCCAGCTCGGAAAACTCCCAGCATGGCTGGCTGACGGTCACTGTCGTTGCAGAGCTTCCCACGTGATGAGGCCGAGGACGGGGACACCCCATCCAGCTCCCAGAGGGAGGGGTCGGAGCACCACCCGCCCGCCCGTGAGGCCCAGTGCAGGCTCCAGGTCAGCGTGCCCACGGAGGCATCAGCCCCACCGGGGGAGACGCGGAGGTGGGGAAGGCCTGCTGCCGAGACACCGCCCAGGATACAGCCGGCGGCCCAGTCTGAGGCTTCCACGGAGCTCAGCACACCCGGCTCCGACCCAGAGTCCAGAGAACCCCGGCCTCTGAGGCACCAGGAGGACCTGGAGCCCAGCACGCCACAGCACAGAGGTGAGGACGCTGGGGCTGGTGCACGGGAGTGTGTGGGGAGGGGTGCTGAGCTACACAGGGACGAGTCCTCGAAAGCTGCTGCTGGGCCTGCAGCAAGCGCTGGCCTCACACCCCCCGCCCCCCATCTTGCACACTTCAGTCCCAAAAGACATCTGACGCTGGGTATTCTTTGGGAACCTCTTGGAAGGTTTCTGTCCCGGGGTACGCACATGCCAAGGCTGGCCTGTGGGCAAACTTTGCTTCTCCCCCAGCTCTAGCACTGGCCTCCAACTGGAACCAGGCTCCACTTCCCAGACCTGTCCCCACACAGGTGGTGGCTCCAGGTGCAGGACCCAGGGATCCACCGAGGGCAGATGGAGAAGCGAGACTTGCCCTCGCAGAGACACCAGGCCAGCTGGGTACTGGCCAGCACACCGGGCAGATCGGATCTCCGTGCCTGCAGGACCCCCAGCCCCAGGCACTGATGTCCCACCCCCTCAGCGAGAACCTCCACCTCCACGTGCACCTCTACCTGCTCGGGCTTTAGCAAGAGAACCCGAGGCAGAGGAAGAGTCACCGCCTCGGCAGGGAGAGCCTGCCCTGGCTCCCGCGCAACACCCAGACGCCCACGATGACTCACCCAGCCCTGCAGGGAGAAAGAGCCCCCGCTCTGGACAGAGACCCAGAGCCCTTACCGGAAACACCACGTCCAGGGGAGCGGTCGGCTCTGCAGCCTCCATCCCTGTCTGCTCACCGTGGATGCCGGCAACTCGGTCTGCCCCCAGGGGACATGGAGTTCCTTTCCCCTGAACTGCTTTGCATGTGGTTTGTTTCCACCTTTCTGGTGATGTTTTATTTTTTGTATGGTTTCCTGTATTTTTGTTGGTTAAGTTGGGATTAGTAAACTGTTTCATCATTGTTGCAATCTGGGAACACTGTTGTGTAACTCTGGTGATACTGTGTTACCATCACCACTTTGTAGTTTCAGACCCGTTCCATCTTTATGCCCCACCCCCCAACAAAGCCTGGATTCAAGGCAAGCACGCCCTGTTCATCCCTCCCCCCGATCCTGAACACAATTTCATCTTTTCTTTCTGCATTCCTTCCTATATTCTTGGTGTCCCCAATCAGTGACTCTCAGCGAAATGACTGAAGGAGTGTTTTTCGGACTCTCCACCTACTGTAAGACTCCATTGGAGAGTTCTCATTTTTATGTCATTTGAACTAGCCTTTGATAGCTGAAAGGACGGTGTACGTCCTTTCAAGATACCATGTGCCAAACGAAGCCCTTTTGGCAACTGCCATCATTATCTCCAGGCAGGCATTGCTGTTTGAAGGGTGACATCTCAGCCAGAAGGCAGAGGCTGAGCTCCTCTTGTTGCACCAGCTCCCAAAAGAAGCCAAGAAAGGGAGCTGGAACAACAAACCACCCCCATGCCCAGGAAAGCGTTCTTCATGACAGAAGGCTAGAAAATGACCCAACATCCTTGTGGCCCAGAACCACTCTAGAAAATCACTGTTCCATAAAAAAGAGAAACACATGGGAAGTTCCAAGGAGAGGCAATGCCCATGGCCAGTGTACTTGAGAGACGGCCTGACCGCTCCGGGGAAGACACGCACCGACGGAACCCCTTGGGAAACAGCAGTGATAGTCCTCACCGTCGTAAGGGTTTCCTCTGGGGACAACCTGCCCTGGGCACCACACGAGGGAGCAGACCGGCTTCTCTTCCTCTGCCCCCACACCATTCACTCATGAAGGCAGCTCAGGTGTTCTCATGCCCTGCCTGCCTGCCTGCCTGGCTCATCCGTGAGCTGTGACCACCTCCAGGCTAGGACTCCACCTTTTCCTCTCTGTGTACCGTGAATCTGCACACAGTGGGCTTTCAGAACCTTAGGAGACTTGAGCCATTCCCACTCGAGCCAGAACCCTCCCCAGGAAGGAAAACAGCTGTGGAGTCATTTTGGCCCCAGCACTGGTTCCGAAAGCCTGGCGGCTCCTACAGCCTCTACGGTGTGAAGAGGGAGGTCCCTTTTGACAGAGCTTTCCGGCTCTCAGATCTAAGCTGTTGTTTCACTGTCAGCTGTGTCTCTTCCGTTGCAGCCAGGTGGGCCACGCTGCTCCAAAGGAGCTCACAAGCTGAGTTTCAAGGGAGGACAGGGATGGCTACAACGTGCTGCAAACTGAGTGAGGGTCCCCACAATTCTCAGCAAAGGTCTGTGGTGTGCAAGTGGGGAGTAGAGGGCCCCCAAGTTCCAAAGGAAGGGAGGTAGTCGGGAGCTAAAGCCCTTGGCTGCTGTGGTAGCAGCTGCAGATGGCAGCCCGTCCACAGTGCACTTCAAATGAGGTCATATGAGCGGGACTCTGGAAATGGCTCCGAAATCGAGAGAAAGGGGTCAGGGTATGTGGGAATCCGGCGGGGGTGGGGGGTGGATGAAGGAAGGTGTCCCTCCTCTCTCCAGTGCAATTTGGTTTGGTGAGTCTCAAAGCTACCAGATGGCACTTCCCAAGTCAGGCCCCCGCAGGAATCAGGGTGGGCTGCCTGCCTCGGGCCCTGCCACAGGGACAAGCCACACCAGTGGCCTCCCTGAGCTCCAATGGCCGGATCTGGGGGGTTCTGTCTGGGTGCACACCTCCTTGCTGTGGCCAAGTTTCCCCCTTCTCTGAGCACCAGCTTCATCCTCTCGAATGAGGACATCGATTGCTACCTTGGCACGTTACTCTCTTCATCCTGTGAAGACTCATTAGGCTTATCCTACAATTACTAGCTGGCCCGAAGAGATATCTCCTGAATCCAGCTTAAGCTGGAGTCTCCCAGGCTCATCTGGCATGTCTTCCCTGAAGTCTGCCAAAACCCACACCCTTGCATTTCCAGGGACTCCCCTTAGCCAGCTGGGCAGAAAACCCAGCATGCTTCAAACAAGCTGACAGACAAGCGGGAGAGGACTCACGGGCAGACGGCTTCCCTCAGGTCTCGGGGGGAGCTCTGGGACCACAGCAGCAACGGGCCATCCCAGCCCCTGGGCTCAGCAGCGCCCTCATTCTCAGGCCGGCGGCTCTGCCCTGAGGGGAGCAGGAACGTCACCAACTGCCGCAGGCGGACCTCAAGCCCCTCCCACTGCTGGAGCCTGACCTGCCCCGGCCCCACCCCTTCCCCTACCCCAGCAGGACGAGAGCTCGTCTTCCCCTGGCTTCCAACGTGAGGCCCGGCCCTGGGCCCCGATTGGGCACTGCCCCAGCCCGGAGCCAATCACAGTGGCCAGGGAGGTGGAACGCACCGATTGGCCAGGGCCAGGTCATGTGACCATACTCCCCAGGAAACTCAAAGATTACCAAGGTTCTCTAAGAAACCAATGAACAAAATTATCCAGTAAAGGCAAACCTTAATTTTTAATGAGGCCAATGTCACAGAAAAAAAAAAATGCTCCACAATAAACTGCTCAAGGAAGCTACTAAATAAACTTTCAGAAAAGTTTAGTAGTTTTTTTTTTTTTTTTTTAAATAGGTTGACGGAGAGCTATACCTTTCCCATCTATGTGAATTTAGGTTTAAACTAGATTTCCCTTGGCTATTATATAAGACAAAAAAACCCACATCACCCACTTTCACTCCCCCCCACCCCCAAAATGTGTTTTAGTCTATTGAATTTTTGTGTCCTCAGTTGTGTCTGATTCACGGCAACTCACCAACTCTACACAGCCAGGCTCTTCCGTCCATGGAATTCAGGGCAATTTTTTCTGTCCCAGTAAATGCCCACCCTGGGTGATCCAAAGGCAAGGGCTCCGAGGCTCCTGAGAGACTAACTCCTTTCAGCTGAGCACAGAGCTGGCTCCTCACTGGGATGCCTGTGGCCTGGGGCTCCCAGAGGGGAGAGCAGCACTCGCCCCACCGTGTGGTCACTGCTGGAAATGCAGGCTGCTCCTCACTCCCCCTTGACAGTGTCCCTGAGGGCAGAACAGTGTGAATCGAATCAAGGTGGAAATGCAAACTCCAATGCAACCAACCTTCCCACAAGGTCTCCAAAACCACTCAGGAACAGGGAATTGGAAACTGCAGGGGATGACATGAATGGAGATGGAGACTTGACACCTTACACCGAGTTCACTTCCAGTTATCCCTAGACAAACTTTCCATGAAAACTTGTCACAAATCTAGAAGAACAATGAGCAGAAACCGGACACGTGCTTTGAGTCTTCACACACAAAACTAAAAGGCAGTCCACAAAAAAAACCCAGAGAATACAGTGGACTTTGCAAAATCAAAGATATCTACTGTGGGAAAACCTCATGACAAAAGCAAAAGACAGGTCATACATCGCGAGACGAATGAGTGGAAACACAAAGCTTATCAAGGATGTGTCTCCAAACAGACAAAGAACGCCAACACAACAAGCCTGTGAAAACTAGGGAAAGGTCTGAAGGGACACCAGACGGAGGAAGACACACACAGAGTATCCCGGATGATGTCCAGCACTGAGGGCCTGAAGAAACAACAGTCTAGTTGCACCCCCTCAGGCCTGTGTGACCGTGGATGAGGCCTCTGTTTCCCGGTGGCTCTGAGACATGGACAGGGAGGAAGGGGAAGAGAAGTCACTTGCATTTCTAATACTCACAGCAAAGTCTTCCAATGAGAAGGGAATTATCACCCCCACTGCCAATGCCATTCACTGAAGTGATACCCACGAGTCCATCTACCCCAGAAGGGAAGGATGGACCTGTTCTCACAAAACGGCGAGAGATGGAAGGAGGAAGATCAAGCCCACAACAATCACTGGAAAGAGAAGCTGTGCTCAGGGCTTGAAAGAATTCCTATTGGGAAAATCATGTCACAGCCCCACATGGCAATCCACAGCTTCCATGCTATTCCTCCCAAAATGCCAATGCATTTTCGCACCGAACAAAGAATTGCAAAAGGGGTACGGAAACAGAAAAGAGCCTACATTGTCAATACAATCCGACGAAAAAGCCCCGATACGGACATCCAAGGTTGTGTGAAAGGAAATTAGACGACCAAACTAGGATCCTCAGGAGAGTATCGGAGAAGGCAATGGCGACCCACTCCAGTACTCTTGCCTGGAAAATGTCCTGGACGGAGGAGCCTGGTAGGCTGCAGGCCACGGGGTCATGCAGAGTCAGACACGACTGAAGTGACTTAGCCGCAGCAGCAGCAGCAGGACAGTATGCTATTGGGAATACAACAACACACACAGATCCAGATCGATGGAATAAAGTTGAGGGTCCAGAAACAAACCCCAGCATCCATGGTCAACTCATCTCTGACACAGACGGGGAGAATATCCAAATGGGAACAAGAAAGCCTCTTCAATCAATGTCCATGGGAAAACCAGACAGCTACATCTGAAGAACGCTATTGGTTTTGATCTCATACCACCTCAATATCGGGGAAAAACCTCACCCTAAAGACTGATGTCATGAGATAGCTAGAAAGAAGCGTAGGTCAAAGGCTCCTTAACATCACAGTCTCCTTGCCATTTGCTGGGCGGAGGTCGAAATGGGTCTCTTCAAGTAAGGGAAAGAGGTAAACGAAGTACACCACTGGGTTTCCATCCAATGGAACCTCTTCACAACAGAGAGGCTAAGCATTCACAAATGCAAAAGATAGGAAACGGAACACGAGAGACTCCTTGCAAGTGGTGTATCTGAGAAGGGGTTCATATGGAAAGAGACAAAGAATGCACAGCACTCAGATTCCAAGAAACACCACCACCACCCTTGACCCTTCCCCCATGACCAACTCTGACCTAAAGCCTTTCTCTCCCTCTAACCTATCCCTAAAACATAACCCTCATCTAATCATATACATGTGCATCCCTAGCATCCATCCATCCATCCACACACGAGAGAGAAAGAGGAAGACACAGACGGAATTGAGAAAGGAAAAGAGAGGGACACAGCCAGAGAGAGACACGGAACCAAAGAGAGGAAAGGAGTCGATGGTCCAGACTTTTCCTCAATCTGTCTCGAAGGTAGAAGCAATGACAGCGCCCTTCCACCCCAGAAGGGGGAAAAGGACGGAAGGTTTCGAGAGGAAAAGACAAGAACGCAGGGAGCCATTAGAAGCTCAGCCACCCGCAGAAGCCGAGCTGGGACCCTTGAACAGAATCTCAATGGAAACAGAGGACCAGAAAGTTGGCTACTCTTTTCTATAAGAGAGGGAGACCTTCGAGTCTTCCTTTCGGTCCTCCAACTTGGATGCGGGGTCTCAAAACAGTCAGGAGGGGGAGTGCCTTTTCCTGGGTTCCACGGCGCATCCAGGCCTCGTTCTGCCCCATTCTGTGCTGTGTCAGCCCTGGATGGAATCTTTCTTTCTGAAGTCTCAGCGCACGAGCTCCACGTGATATCGGCCCCAGGTGGAAAGGCATGGAGCTGCTCGTAGGCCGACAGACCTAGGAAGCAGATGGGAGAATGACCCCCACTCTGCAGATGGAGAGACTGGGGCAACCCTGAGGGGCATATGCTTGTCCAGGGCCACACCACTTATGAGAAGAAGGAGCCTGGTCTGAGAGCAGCATGGTCCTCGGAGCTCAGGCCCTGGCTGAACCCAGGCCTCCCCAGGGCTGTGGGCTGGGCCGTGTGGGTGTCATTGTGCCTGCACATGGCCTAAGGGGGGTGGTCGAGCAGTCAGAAACCCAGAGATTCCCTTGGGAAGTTTTGAGGAAGGGACCTCAGCACGAACCCCAGGAAATGATGTCACCTGCCGGCAACAGAACCCAACAGAACCCGCAATCCGGGTATCCAGGCCTCCAGAGCGGAGAGGAGCCCCCAGCCAGATCACTTGCTGCCAAGATGTTCTGCTGTTTGCCCCTGCCCAGAGGCCGGGGCCTCAGGAGAGCTCACAGGCAGTGTGCGTGGGCACCCTGTCGACGTTGGCTCAGGACACCCCCGAGAGGCCTCTGGCCCTTTGCCCGGAGAAACAGAAAGGTAACACGGGGAGCCCCAGGCCGGGCCAGGCCACCTCTCCCATGCCACCCGGAAACACCGGGTCCTTTGCCTGTGTGTGGGGATGCGGGTTTCTCGGGCTGTGTCTCCCTCAAGGAAGCCCAGGCGGATGTGGGGTCAGAAGCCTGTGGACAAGTTGTGTCCACACCCCAGGGGAGAGCAGGCTGGGCGGGATGGGGAGAGTGTGGGCAGCGCCGACCGGCCAGGCTGACCTCACACCCTCAGATGGGTCTCTTTCCTCCCGGGTGGGGATCTGAGCAGACACACGTCTCTGACCCTTCTGGGAAGAGAAGTTCGAGCAGGCAGAAGCAGCGGCTCCACTGGCCAGGCCCAGCTCGGAAAACTCCCAGCATGGCTGGCTGACGGTCACTGTCGTTGCAGAGCTTCCCACGTGATGAGGCCGAGGACGGGGACACCCCATCCAGCTCCCAGAGGGAGGGGTCGGAGCACCACCCCCCCGCCCGTGAGGCCCAGTGCAGGCTCCAGGTCAGCGTGCCCACGGAGGCATCAGCCCCACCGGGGGAGACGCGGAGGTGGGGAAGGCCTGCTGCCGAGACACCGCCCAGGATACAGCCGGCGGCCCAGTCTGAGGCTGCCACGGAGCTCAGCACACCCGGCTCCGACCCAGAGTCCAGAGAACCCCGGCCTCTGAGGCACCAGGAGGACCTGGAGCCCAGCACGCCAGAGCACAGAGGTGAGGACGCTGGGGCTGGTGCACGGGAGTGTGTGGGGAGGGGTGCTGAGCTACACAGGGACGAGTCCTCGAAAGCTGCTGCTGGGCCTGCAGCAAGCGCTGGCCTCACACCCCCCGCCCCCCATCTTGCACACTTCAGTCCCAAAAGACATCTGACGCTGGGTATTCTTTGGGAACCTCTTGGAAGGTTTCTGTCCCGGGGTACGCACATGCCAAGGCTGGCCTGTGGGCAAACTTTGCTTCTCCCCCAGCTCTAGCACTGGCCTCCAACTGGAACCAGGCTCCACTTCCCAGACCTGTCCCTAAAGAGGTGGTGGCTCCAGGTGCAGGACCCAGGGATCCACCGAGGGCAGATGGAGAAGCGAGACTTGCCCTCGCAGAGACACCAGGCCAGCTGGGTACTGGCCAGCACACCGGGCAGATCGGATCTCCGTGCCTGCAGGACCCCCAGCCCCAGGCACTGATGTCCCACCCCCTCAGCGAGAACCTCCACCTCCACGTGCACCTCTACCTGCTCGGGCTTTGGCAAGAGAACCCGAGGCAGAGGAAGAGTCACCGCCTCGGCAGGGAGAGCCTGCCCTGGCTCCCGCGCAACACCCAGACGCCCACGATGACTCACCCAGCCCTGCAGGGAGAAAGAGCCCCCGCTCTGGACAGAGACCCAGAGCCCTTACCGGAAACACCACGTCCAGGGGAGCGGTCGGCTCTGCAGCCTCCATCCCTGTCTGCTCACCGTGGATGCCGGCAACTCGGTCTGCCCCCAGGGGACATGGAGTTCCTTTCCCCTGAACTGCTTTGCATGTGGTTTGTTTCCACCTTTCTGGTGATGTTTTATTTTTTGTATGGTTTCCTGTATTTTTGTTGGTTAAGTTGGGATTAGTAAACTTTTTCATCATTGTTGCAATCTGGGAACACTGTTGTGTAACTCTGGTGATACTGTGTTACCATCACCACTTTGTAGTTTCAGACCCGTTCCATCTTTATGCCCCACCCCCCAACAAAGCCTGGATTCAAGGCAAGCACGCCCTGTTCATCCCTCCCCCCGATCCTGAACACAATTTCATCTTTTCTTTCTGCATTCCTTCCTATATTCTTGGTGTCCCCAATCAGTGACTCTCAGCGAAATGACTGAAGGAGTGTTTTTCGGACTCTCCACCTACTGTAAGACTCCATTGGAGAGTTCTCATTTTTATGTCATTTGAACTAGCCTTTGATAGCTGAAAGGACGGTGTACGTCCTTTCAAGATACCATGTGCCAAACGAAGCCCTTTTGGCAACTGCCATCATTATCTCCAGGCAGGCATTGCTGTTTGAAGGGTGACATCTCAGCCAGAAGGCAGAGGCTGAGCTCCTCTTGTTGCACCAGCTCCCAAAAGAAGCCAAGAAAGGGAGCTGGAACAACAAACCACCCCCATGCCCAGGAAAGCGTTCTTCATGACAGAAGGCTAGAAAATGACCCAACATCCTTGTGGCCCAGAACCACTCTAGAAAATCACTGTTCCATAAAAAAGAGAAACACATGGGAAGTTCCAAGGAGAGGCAATGCCCATGGCCAGTGTACTTGAGAGACGGCCTGACCGCTCCGGGGAAGACACGCACCGACGGAACCCCTTGGGAAACAGCAGTGATAGTCCTCACCGTCGTAAGGGTTTCCTCTGGGGACAACCTGCCCTGGGCACCACACGAGGGAGCAGACCGGCTTCTCTTCCTCTGCCCCCACACCATTCACTCATGAAGGCAGCTCAGGTGTTCTCATGCCCTGCCTGCCTGCCTGCCTGGCTCATCCGTGAGCTGTGACCACCTCCAGGCTAGGACTCCACCTTTTCCTCTCTGTGTACCGTGAATCTGCACACAGTGGGCTTTCAGAACCTTAGGAGACTTGAGCCATTCCCACTCGAGCCAGAACCCTCCCCAGGAAGGAAAACAGCTGTGGAGTCATTTTGGCCCCAGCACTGGTTCCGAAAGCCTGGCGGCTCCTACAGCCTCTACGGTGTGAAGAGGGAGGTCCCTTTTGACAGAGCTTTCCGGCTCTCAGATCTAAGCTGTTGTTTCACTGTCAGCTGTGTCTCTTCCGTTGCAGCCAGGTGGGCCACGCTGCTCCAAAGGAGCTCACAAGCTGAGTTTCAAGGGAGGACAGGGATGGCTACAACGTGCTGCAAACTGAGTGAGGGTCCCCACAATTCTCAGCAAAGGTCTGTGGTGTGCAAGTGGGGAGTAGAGGGCCCCCAAGTTCCAAAGGAAGGGAGGTAGTCGGGAGCTAAAGACCTTGGCTGCTGTGGTAGCAGCTGCAGATGGCAGCCCGTCCACAGTGCACTTCAAATGAGGTCATATGAGCGGGACTCTGGAAATGGCTCCGAAATCGAGAGAAAGGGGTCAGGGTATGTGGGAATCCGGCGGGGGTGGGGGGTGGATGAAGGAAGGTGTCCCTCCTCTCTCCAGTGCAATTTGGTTTGGTGAGTCTCAAAGCTACCAGATGGCACTTCCCAAGTCAGGCCCCCGCAGGAATCAGGGTGGGCTGCCTGCCTCGGGCCCTGCCACAGGGACAAGCCACACCAGTGGCCTCCCTGAGCTCCAATGGCCGGATCTGGGGGGTTCTGTCTGGGTGCACACCTCCTTGCTGTGGCCAAGTTCCCCCCTTCTCTGAGCACCAGCTTCATCCTCTCGAATGAGGACATCGATTGCTACCTTGGCACGTTACTCTCTTCATCCTGTGAAGACTCATTAGGCTTATCCTACAATTACTAGCTGGCCCGAAGAGATATCTCCTGAATCCAGCTTAAGCTGGAGTCTCCCAGGCTCATCTGGCATGTCTTCCCTGAAGTCTGCCAAAACCCACACCCTTGCATTTCCAGGGACTCCCCTTAGCCAGCTGGGCAGAAAACCCAGCATGCTTCAAACAAGCTGACAGACAAGCGGGAGAGGACTCACGGGCAGACGGCTTCCCTCAGGTCTCGGGTGGAGCTCTGGGACCACAGCAGCAACGGGCCATCCCAGCCCCTGGGCTCAGCAGCGCCCTCATTCTCAGGCCGGCGGCTCTGCCCTGAGGGGAGCAGGAACGTCACCAACTGCCGCAGGCGGACCTCAAGCCCCTCCCACTGCTGGAGCCTGACCTGCCCCGGCCCCACCCCTTCCCCTACCCCAGCAGGACGAGAGCTCGTCTTCCCCTGGCTTCCAACGTGAGGCCCGGCCCTGGGCCCCGATTGGGCACTGCCCCAGCCCGGAGCCAATCACAGTGGCCAGGGAGGTGGAACGCACCGATTGGCCAGGGCCAGGTCATGTGACAATACTCCCCAGGAAACTCAAAGATTACCAAGGTTCTCTAAGAAACCAATGAACAAAATTATCCAGTAAAGGCAAACCTTAATTTTTAATGAGGCCAATGTCACAGAAAAAAAATAAATGCTCCACAATAAACTGCTCAAGGAAGCTACTAAATAAACTTTCAGAAAAGTTTAGTAGTTTTTTTTTTTTTTTTAAATAGGTTGACGGAGCGCTATACCTTTCCCATCTATGTGAATTTAGGTTTAAACTAGATTTCCCTTGGCTATTATATAAGACAAAAAAACCCACATCACCCACTTTCACTCCCCCCCACCCCCAAAATGTGTTTTAATCTATTGAATTTTTGTGTCCTCAGTTGTGTCTGATTCACGGCAACTCACCAACTCTACACAGCCAGGCTCTTCCGTCCATGGAATTCAGGGCAATTTTTTCTGTCCCAGTAAATGCCCACCCTGGGTGATCCAAAGGCAAGGGCTCCGAGGCTCCTGAGAGACTAACTCCTTTCAGCTGAGCACAGAGCTGGCTCCTCACTGGGATGCCTGTGGCCTGGGGCTCCCAGAGGGGAGAGCAGCACTCGCCCCACCGTGTGGTCACTGCTGGAAATGCAGGCTGCTCCTCACTCCCCCTTGACAGTGTCCCTGAGGGCAGAACAGTGTGAATCGAATCAAGGTGGAAATGCAAACTCCAATGCAACCAACCTTCCCACAAGGTCTCCAAAACCACTCAGGAACAGGGAATTGGAAACTGCAGGGGATGACATGAATGGAGATGGAGACTTGACACCTTACACCGAGTTCACTTCCAGTTATCCCTAGACAAACTTTCCATGAAAACTTGTCACAAATCTAGAAGAACAATGAGCAGAAACCGGACACGTGCTTTGAGTCTTCACACACAAAACTAAAAGGCAGTCCACAAAAAAAACCCAGAGAATACAGTGGACTTTGCAAAATCAAAGATATCTACTGTGGGAAAACCTCATGACAAAAGCAAAAGACAGGTCATACATCGCGAGACGAATGAGTGGAAACACAAAGCTTATCAAGGATGTGTCTCCAAACAGACAAAGAACGCCAACACAACAAGCCTGTGAAAACTAGGGAAAGGTCTGAAGGGACACCAGACGGAGGAAGACACACACAGAGTATCCCGGATGATGTCCAGCACTGAGGGCCTGAAGAAACAACAGTCTAGTTGCACCCCCTCAGGCCTGTGTGACCGTGGATGAGGCCTCTGTTTCCCGGTGGCTCTGAGACATGGACAGGGAGGAAGGGGAAGAGAAGTCACTTGCATTTCTAATACTCACAGCAAAGTCTTCCAATGAGAAGGGAATTATCACCCCCACTGCCAATGCCATTCACTGAAGTGATACCCACGAGTCCATCTACCCCAGAAGGGAAGGATGGACCTGTTCTCACAAAACGGCGAGAGATGGAAGGAGGAAGATCAAGCCCACACCAATCACTGGAAAGAGAAGCTGTGCTCAGGGCTTGAAAGAATTCCTATTGGGAAAATCATGTCACAGCCCCACATGGCAATCCACAGCTTCCATGCTATTCCTCCCAAAATGCCAATGCATTTTCGCACCGAACAAAGAATTGCAAAAGGGGTACGGAAACAGAAAAGAGCCTACATTGTCAATACAATCCGACGAAAAAGCCCCGATACGGACATCCAAGGTTGTGTGAAAGGAAATTAGACGACCAAACTAGGATCCTCAGGAGAGTATCGGAGAAGGCAATGGCGACCCACTCCAGTACTCTTGCCTGGAAAATGTCCTGGACGGAGGAGCCTGGTAGGCTGCAGGCCATGGGGTCATGCAGAGTCAGACACGACTGAAGTGACTTAGCCGCAGCAGCAGCAGCAGGACAGTATGCTATTGGGAATACAACAACACACACAGATCCAGATCGATGGAATAAAGTTGAGGGTCCAGAAACAAACCCCAGCATCCATGGTCAACTCATCTCTGACACAGACGGGGAGAATATCCAAATGGGAACAAGAAAGCCTCTTCAATCAATGTCCATGGGAAAACCAGACAGCTACATCTGAAGAACGCTATTGGTTTTGATCTCATACCACCTCAATATCGGGGAAAAACCTCACCCTAAAGACTGAGGTCATGAGATAGCTAGAAAGAAGCGTAGGTCAAAGGCTCCTTAACATCAGAGTCTCCTTGCCATTTGCTGGGCGGAGGTCGAAATGGGTCTCTTCAAGTAAGGGAAAGAGGTAAACGAAGTACACCACTGGGTTTCCATCCAATGGAACCTCTTCACAACAGAGAGGCTAAGCATTCACAAATGCAAAAGATAGGAAACGGAACACGAGAGACATCTGAGAAGGGGTTCATATGGAAAGAGACGAAGAATGCACAGCACTCAGATTCCAAGAAACACCACCACCACCCTTGACCCTTCCCCCATGACCAACTCTGACCTAAAGCCTTTCTCTCCCTCTAACCTATCCCTAAAACATAACCCTCATCTAATCATATACATGTGCATCCCTAGCATCCATCCATCCATCCACACACGAGAGAGAAAGAGGAAGACACAGACGGAATTGAGAAAGGAAAAGAGAGGGACACAGCCAGAGAGAGACACGGAACCAAAGAGAGGAAAGGAGTCGATGGTCCAGACTTTTCCTCAATCTGTCTCGAAGGTAGAAGCAATGACAGCGCCCTTCCACCCCAGAAGGGGGAAAAGGACGGAAGGTTTGGAGAGGAAAAGACAAGAACGCAGGGAGCCATTAGAAGCTCAGCCACCCGCAGAAGCCGAGCTGGGACCCTTGAACAGAATCTCAATGGAAACAGAGGACCAGAAAGTTGGCTACTCTTTTCTATAAGAGAGGGAGACCTTCGAGTCTTCCTTTCGGTCCTCCAACTTGGATGCGGGGTCTCAAAACAGTCAGGAGGGGGAGTGCCTTTTCCTGGGTTCCACGGCGCATCCAGGCCTCGTTCTGCCCCATTCTGTGCTGTGTCAGCCCTGGATGGAATCTTTCTTTCTGAAGTCTCAGCACACGAGCTCCACGTGATATCGGCCCCAGGTGGAAAGGCATGGAGCTGCTCGTAGGCCGACAGACCTAGGAAGCAGATGGGAGAATGACCCCCACTCTGCAGATGGAGAGACTGGGGCAACCCTGAGGGGCATATGCTTGTCCAGGGCCACACCACTTATGAGAAGAAGGAGCCTGGTCTGAGAGCAGCATGGTCCTCGGAGCTCAGGCCCTGGCTGAACCCAGGCCTCCCCAGGGCTGTGGGCTGGGCCGTGTGGGTGTCATTGTGCCTGCACATGGCCTAAGGGGGGTGGTCGAGCAGTCAGAAACCCAGAGATTCCCTTGGGAAGTTTTGAGGAAGGGACCTCAGCACGAACCCCAGGAAATGATGTCACCTGCCGGCAACAGAACCCAACAGAACCCGCAATCCGGGTATCCAGGCCTCCAGAGCGGAGAGGAGCCCCCAGCCAGATCACTTGCTGCCAAGATGTTCTGCTGTTTGCCCCTGCCCAGAGGCCGGGGCCTCAGGAGAGCTCACAGGCAGTGTGCGTGGGCACCCTGTCGACGTTGGCTCAGGACACCCCCGAGAGGCCTCTGGCCCTTTGCCCGGAGAAACAGAAAGGTAACACGGGGAGCCCCAGGCCGGGCCAGGCCACCTCTCCCATGCCACCCGGAAACACCGGGTCCTTTGCCTGTGTGGGGGGATGCGGGTTTCTCGGGCTGTGTCTCCCTCAAGGAAGCCCAGGCGGATGTGGGGTCAGAAGCCTGTGGACAAGTTGTGTCCACACCCCAGGGGAGAGCAGGCTGGGCGGGATGGGGAGAGTGTGGGCAGCGCCGACCGGCCAGGCTGACCTCACACCCTCAGATGGGTCTCTTTCCTCCCGGGTGGGGATCTGAGCAGACACACGTCTCTGACCCTTCTGGGAAGAGAAGTTCGAGCAGGCAGAAGCAGCGGCTCCACTGGCCAGGCCCAGCTCGGAAAACTCCCAGCATGGCTGGCTGACGGTCACTGTCGTTGCAGAGCTTCCCACGTGATGAGGCCGAGGACGGGGACACCCCATCCAGCTCCCAGAGGGAGGGGTCGGAGCACCACCCCCCCGCCCGTGAGGCCCAGTGCAGGCTCCAGGTCAGCGTGCCCACGGAGGCATCAGCCCCACCGGGGGAGACGCGGAGGTGGGGAAGGCCTGCTGCCGAGACACCGCCCAGGATACAGCCGGCGGCCCAGTCTGAGGCTGCCACGGAGCTCAGCACACCCGGCTCCGACCCAGAGTCCAGAGAACCCCGGCCTCTGAGGCACCAGGAGGACCTGGAGCCCAGCACGCCAGAGCACAGAGGTGAGGACGCTGGGGCTGGTGCACGGGAGTGTGTGGGGAGGGGTGCTGAGCTACACAGGGACGAGTCCTCGAAAGCTGCTGCTGGGCCTGCAGCAAGCGCTGGCCTCACACCCCCCGCCCCCCATCTTGCACACTTCAGTCCCAAAAGACATCTGACGCTGGGTATTCTTTGGGAACCTCTTGGAAGGTTTCTGTCCCGGGGTACGCACATGCCAAGGCTGGCCTGTGGGCAAACTTTGCTTCTCCCCCAGCTCTAGCACTGGCCTCCAACTGGAACCAGGCTCCACTTCCCAGACCTGTCCCTAAAGAGGTGGTGGCTCCAGGTGCAGGACCCAGGGATCCACCGAGGGCAGATGGAGAAGCGAGACTTGCCCTCGCAGAGACACCAGGCCAGCTGGGTACTGGCCAGCACACCGGGCAGATCGGATCTCCGTGCCTGCAGGACCCCCAGCCCCAGGCACTGATGTCCCACCCCCTCAGCGAGAACCTCCACCTCCACGTGCACCTCTACCTGCTCGGGCTTTGGCAAGAGAACCCGAGGCAGAGGAAGAGTCACCGCCTCGGCAGGGAGAGCCTGCCCTGGCTCCCGCGCAACACCCAGACGCCCACGATGACTCACCCAGCCCTGCAGGGAGAAAGAGCCCCCGCTCTGGACAGAGACCCAGAGCCCTTACCGGAAACACCACGTCCAGGGGAGCGGTCGGCTCTGCAGCCTCCATCCCTGTCTGCTCACCGTGGATGCCGGCAACTCGGTCTGCCCCCAGGGGACATGGAGTTCCTTTCCCCTGAACTGCTTTGCATGTGGTTTGTTTCCACCTTTCTGGTGATGTTTTATTTTTTGTATGGTTTCCTGTATTTTTGTTGGTTAAGTTGGGATTAGTAAACTGTTTCATCATTGTTGCAATCTGGGAACACTGTTGTGTAACTCTGGTGATACTGTGTTACCATCACCACTTTGTAGTTTCAGACCCGTTCCATCTTTATGCCCCACCCCCCAACAAAGCCTGGATTCAAGGCAAGCACGCCCTGTTCATCCCTCCCCCCGATCCTGAACACAATTTCATCTTTTCTTTCTGCATTCCTTCCTATATTCTTGGTGTCCCCAATCAGTGACTCTCAGCGAAATGACTGAAGGAGTGTTTTTCGGACTCTCCACCTACTGTAAGACTCCATTGGAGAGTTCTCATTTTTATGTCATTTGAACTAGCCTTTGATAGCTGAAAGGACGGTGTACGTCCTTTCAAGATACCATGTGCCAAACGAAGCCCTTTTGGCAACTGCCATCATTATCTCCAGGCAGGCATTGCTGTTTGAAGGGTGACATCTCAGCCAGAAGGCAGAGGCTGAGCTCCTCTTGTTGCACCAGCTCCCAAAAGAAGCCAAGAAAGGGAGCTGGAACAACAAACCACCCCCATGCCCAGGAAAGCGTTCTTCATGACAGAAGGCTAGAAAATGACCCAACATCCTTGTGGCCCAGAACCACTCTAGAAAATCACTGTTCCATAAAAAAGAGAAACACATGGGAAGTTCCAAGGAGAGGCAATGCCCATGGCCAGTGTACTTGAGAGACGGCCTGACCGCTCCGGGGAAGACACGCACCGACGGAACCCCTTGGGAAACAGCAGTGATAGTCCTCACCGTCGTAAGGGTTTCCTCTGGGGACAACCTGCCCTGGGCACCACACGAGGGAGCAGACCGGCTTCTCTTCCTCTGCCCCCACACCATTCACTCATGAAGGCAGCTCAGGTGTTCTCATGCCCTGCCTGCCTGCCTGCCTGGCTCATCCGTGAGCTGTGACCACCTCCAGGGTAGGACTCCACCTTTTCCTCTCTGTGTACCGTGAATCTGCACACAGTGGGCTTTCAGAACCTTAGGAGACTTGAGCCATTCCCACTCGAGCCAGAACCCTCCCCAGGAAGGAAAACAGCTGTGGAGTCATTTTGGCCCCAGCACTGGTTCCGAAAGCCTGGCGGCTCCTACAGCCTCTACGGTGTGAAGAGGGAGGTCCCTTTTGACAGAGCTTTCCGGCTCTCAGATCTAAGCTGTTGTTTCACTGTCAGCTGTGTCTCTTCCGTTGCAGCCAGGTGGGCCACGCTGCTCCAAAGGAGCTCACAAGCTGAGTTTCAAGGGAGGACAGGGATGGCTACAACGTGCTGCAAACTGAGTGAGGGTCCCCACAATCCTCAGCAAAGGTCTGTGGTGTGCAAGTGGGGAGTAGAGGGCCCCCAAGTTCCAAAGGAAGGGAGGTAGTCGGGAGCTAAAGCCCTTGGCTGCTGTGGTAGCAGCTGCAGATGGCAGCCCGTCCACAGTGCACTTCAAATGAGGTCATATGAGCGGGACTCTGGAAATGGCTCCGAAATCGAGAGAAAGGGGTCAGGGTATGTGGGAATCCGGCGGGGGTGGGGGGTGGATGAAGGAAGGTGTCCCTCCTCTCTCCAGTGCAATTTGGTTTGGTGAGTCTCAAAGCTACCAGATGGCACTTCCCAAGTCAGGCCCCCGCAGGAATCAGGGTGGGCTGCCTGCCTCGGGCCCTGCCACAGGGACAAGCCACACCAGTGGCCTCCCTGAGCTCCAATGGCCGGATCTGGGGGGTTCTGTCTGGTTGCACACCTCCTTGCTGTGGCCAAGTTCCCCCCTTCTCTGAGCACCAGCTTCATCCTCTCGAATGAGGACATCGATTGCTACCTTGGCACGTTACTCTCTTCATCCTGTGAAGACTCATTAGGCTTATCCTACAATTACTAGCTGGCCCGAAGAGATATCTCCTGAATCCAGCTTAAGCTGGAGTCTCCCAGGCTCATCTGGCATGTCTTCCCTGAAGTCTGCCAAAACCCACACCCTTGCATTTCCAGGGACTCCCCTTAGCCAGCTGGGCAGAAAACCCAGCATGCTTCAAACAAGCTGACAGACAAGCGGGAGAGGACTCACGGGCAGACGGCTTCCCTCAGGTCTCGGGGGGAGCTCTGGGACCACAGCAGCAACGGGCCATCCCAGCCCCTGAGCTCAGCAGCGCCCTCATTCTCAGGCCGGCGGCTCTGCCCTGAGGGGAGCAGGAACGTCACCAACTGCCGCAGGCGGACCTCAAGCCCCTCCCACTGCTGGAGCCTGACCTGCCCCGGCCCCACCCCTTCCCCTACCCCAGCAGGACGAGAGCTCGTCTTCCCCTGGCTTCCAACGTGAGGCCCGGCCCTGGGCCCCGATTGGGCACTGCCCCAGCCCGGAGCCAATCACAGTGGCCAGGGAGGTGGAACGCACCGATTGGCCAGGGCCAGGTCATGTGACCATACTCCCCAGGAAACTCAAAGATAACCAAGGTTCTCTAAGAAACCAATGAACAAAATTATCCACTAAAGGCAAACCATAATTTTTAATGAGGCCAATGTCACAGAAAAAAAAATGCTCCACAATAAACTGCTCAAGGAAGCTACTAAATAAACTTTCAGAAAAGTTTAGTAGTTTTTTTTTTTTTTAAATAGGGTGACGGAGAGCTATACCTTTCCCATCTATGTGAATTTAGGTTTAAACTAGATTTCCCTTGGCTATTATATAAGACAAAAAAACCCACATCACCCACTTTCACTCCCCCCCACCCCCAAAATGTGTTTTAATCTATTGAATTTTTGTGTCCTCAGTTGTGTCTGATTCACGGCAACTCACCAACTCTACACAGCCAGGCTCTTCCGTCCATGGAATTCAGGGCAATTTTTTCTGTCCCAGTAAATGCCCACCCTGGGTGATCCAAAGGCAAGGGCTCCGAGGCTCCTGAGAGACTAACTCCTTTCAGCTGAGCACAGAGCTGGCTCCTCACTGGGATGCCTGTGGCCTGGGGCTCCCAGAGGGGAGAGCAGCACTCGCCCCACCGTGTGGTCACTGCTGGAAGTGCAGGCTGCTCCTCACTCCCCCTTGACAGTGTCCCTGAGGGCAGAACAGTGTGAATCGAATCAAGGTGGAAATGCAAACTCCAGTGCAACCAACCTTCCACAAGATCTCCAAAACCACTCAGGAACAGGGAATTGGAAACTGCAGGGGATGACATGAATGGAGATGGAGACTTGACACCTTACACCGAGTTCACTTCCAGTTATCCCTAGACAAACTTTCCATGAAAACTTGTCACAAATCTAGAAGAACAATGAGCAGAAACCGGACACGTGCTTTGAGTCTTCACACACAAAACTAAAAGGCAGTCCACAAAAAAAACCCAGAGAATACAGTGGACTTTGCAAAATCAAAGATATCTACTGTGGGAAAGACCTCATTACAAAAGCAAAAGACAGGTCATACATCGCGAGACGAATGAGTGGAAACACAAAGCTTATCAAGGATGTGTCTCCAAACAGACAAAGAACGCCAACACAACAAGCCTGTGAAAACTAGGGAAAGGTCTGAAGGGACACCAGACGGAGGAAGACACACACAGAGTATCCCGGATGATGTCCAGCACTGAGGGCCTGAAGAAACAACAGTCTAGTTGCACCCCCTCAGGCCTGTGTGACCGTGGATGAGGCCTCTGTTTCCCGGTGGCTCTGAGACATGGACAGGGAGGAAGGGGAAGAGAAGTCACTTGCATTTCTAATACTCACAGCAAAGTCTTCCAATGAGAAGGGAATTATCACCCCCACTGACAATGCCATTCACTGAAGTGATACCCACGAGTCCATCTACCCCAGAAGGGAAGGATGGACCTGTTCTCACAAAACGGCGAGAGATGGAAGGAGGAAGATCAAGCCCACACCAATCACTGGAAAGAGAAGCTGTGCTCAGGGCTTGAAAGAATTCCTATAGGGAAAATCATGTCACAGCCCCACATGGCAATCCACAGCTTCCATGCTATTCCTCCCAAAATGCCAATGCATTTTCGCACCGAACAAAGAATTGCAAAAGGGGTACGGAAACAGAAAAGAGCCTACATTGTCAATACAATCCGACGAAAAAGCCCCGATACGGACATCCAAGGTTGTGTGAAAGGAAATTAGACGACCAAACTAGGATCCTCAGGAGAGTATCGGAGGAGGCAATGGCGACCCACTCCAGTACTCTTGCCTGGAAAATGTCCTGGACGGAGGAGCCTGGTAGGCTGCAGGCCACGGGGTCATGCAGAGTCAGACACGACTGAAGTGACTTAGCCGCAGCAGCAGCAGCAGGACAGTATGCTATTGGGAATACAACAACACACACAGATCCAGATCGATGGAATAAAGTTGAGGGTCCAGAAACAAACCCCAGCATCCATGGTCAACTCATCTCTGACACAGACGGGGAGAATATCCAAATGAGAACAAGAAAGCCTCTTCAATCAATGTCCATGGGAAAACCAGACAGCTACATCTGAAGAACGCTATTGGTTTTGATCTCATACCACCTCAATATCGGGGAAAAACCTCACCCTAAAGACTGATGTCATGAGATAGCTAGAAAGAAGCGTAGGTCAAAGGCTCCTTAACATCAGAGTCTCCTTGCCATTTGCTGGGCGGAGGTCGAAATGGGTCTCTTCAAGTAAGGGAAAGAGGTAAACGAAGTACACCACTGGGTTTCCATCCAATGGAACCTCTTCACAACAGAGAGGCTAAGCATTCACAAATGCAAAAGATAGGAAACGGAACACGAGAGACATCTGAGAAGGGGTTCATATGGAAAGAGACGAAGAATGCACAGCACTCAGATTCCAAGAAACACCACCACCACCCTTGACCCTTCCCCCATGACCAACTCTGACCTAAAGCCTTTCTCTCCCTCTAACCTATCCCTAAAACATAACCCTCATCTAATCATATACATGTGCATCCCTAGCATCCATCCATCCATCCACACACGAGAGAGAAAGAGGAAGACACAGACGGAATTGAGAAAGGAAAAGAGAGGGACACAGCCAGAGAGAGACACGGAACCAAAGAGAGGAAAGGAGTCGATGGTCCAGACTTTTCCTCAATCTGTCTCGAAGGTAGAAGCAATGACAGCGCCCTTCCACCCCAGAAGGGGGAAAAGGACGGAAGGTTTGGAGAGGAAAAGACAAGAACGCAGGGAGCCATTAGAAGCTCAGCCACCCGCAGAAGCCGAGCTGGGACCCTTGAACAGAATCTCAATGGAAACAGAGGACCAGAAAGTTGGCTACTCTTTTCTATAAGAGAGGGAGACCTTCGAGTCTTCCTTTCGGTCCTCCAACTTGGATGCGGGGTCTCAAAACAGTCAGGAGGGGGAGTGCCTTTTCCTGGGTTCCACGGCGCATCCAGGCCTCGTTCTGCCCCATTCTGTGCTGTGTCAGCCCTGGATGGAATCTTTCTTTCTGAAGTCTCAGCGCACGAGCTCCACGTGATATCGGCCCCAGGTGGAAAGGCATGGAGCTGCTCGTAGGCCGACAGACCTAGGAAGCAGATGGGAGAATGACCCCCACTCTGCAGATGGAGAGACTGGGGCAACCCTGAGGGGCATATGCTTGTCCAGGGCCACACCACTTATGAGAAGAAGGAGCCTGGTCTGAGAGCAGCATGGTCCTCGGAGCTCAGGCCCTGGCTGAACCCAGGCCTCCCCAGGGCTGTGGGCTGGGCCGTGTGGGTGTCATTGTGCCTGCACATGGCCTAAGGGGGGTGGTCGAGCAGTCAGAAACCCAGAGATTCCCTTGGGAAGTTTTGAGGAAGGGACCTCAGCACGAACCCCAGGAAATGATGTCACCTGCCGGCAACAGAACCCAACAGAACCCGCAATCCGGGTATCCAGGCCTCCAGAGCGGAGAGGAGCCCCCAGCCAGATCACTTGCTGCCAAGATGTTCTGCTGTTTGCCCCTGCCCAGAGGCCGGGGCCTCAGGAGAGCTCACAGGCAGTGTGCGTAGGCACCCTGTCGACGTTGGCTCAGGACACCCCCGAGAGGCCTCTGGCCCTTTGCCCGGAGAAACAGAAAGGTAACACGGGGAGCCCCAGGCCGGGCCAGGCCACCTCTCCCATGCCACCCGGAAACACCGGGTCCTTTGCCTGTGTGTGGGGATGCGGGTTTCTCGGGCTGTGTCTCCCTCAAGGAAGCCCAGGCAGATGTGGGGTCAGAAGCCTGTGGACAAGTTGTGTCCACACCCCAGGGGAGAGCAGGCTGGGCGGGATGGGGAGAGTGTGGGCAGAGCCGACCGGCCAGGCTGACCTCACACCCTCAGATGGGTCTCTTTCCTCCCGGGTGGGGATCTGAGCAGACACACGTCTCTGACCCTTCTGGGAAGAGAAGTTCGAGCAGGCAGAAGCAGCGGCTCCACTGGCCAGGCCCAGCTCGGAAAACTCCCAGCATGGCTGGCTGACGGTCACTGTCGTTGCAGAGCTTCCCACGTGATGAGGCCGAGGACGGGGACACCCCATCCAGCTCCCAGAGGGAGGGGTCGGAGCACCACCCGCCCGCCCGTGAGGCCCAGTGCAGGCTCCAGGTCAGCGTGCCCACGGAGGCATCAGCCCCACCGGGGGAGACGCGGAGGTGGGGAAGGCCTGCTGCCGAGACACCGCCCAGGATACAGCCGGCGGCCCAGTCTGAGGCTGCCACGGAGCTCAGCACACCCGGCTCCGACCCAGAGTCCAGAGAACCCCGGCCTCTGAGGCACCAGGAGGACCTGGAGCCCAGCACGCCAGAGCACAGAGGTGAGGACGCTGGGGCTGGTGCACGGGAGTGTGTGGGGAGGGGTGCTGAGCTACACAGGGACGAGTCCTCGAAAGCTGCTGCTGGGCCTGCAGCAAGCGCTGGCCTCACACCCCCCGCCCCCCATCTTGCACACTTCAGTCCCAAAAGACATCTGACGCTGGGTATTCTTTGGGAACCTCTTGGAAGGTTTCTGTCCCGGGGTACGCACATGCCAAGGCTGGCCTGTGGGCAAACTTTGCTTCTCCCCCAGCTCTAGCACTGGCCTCCAACTGGAACCAGGCTCCACTTCCCAGACCTGTCCCTAAAGAGGTGGTGGCTCCAGGTGCAGGACCCAGGGATCCACCGAGGGCAGATGGAGAAGCGAGACTTGCCCTCGCAGAGACACCAGGCCAGCTGGGTACTGGCCAGCACACCGGGCAGATCGGATCTCCGTGCCTGCAGGACCCCCAGCCCCAGGCACTGATGTCCCACCCCCTCAGCGAGAACCTCCACCTCCACGTGCACCTCTACCTGCTCGGGCTTTGGCAAGAGAACCCGAGGCAGAGGAAGAGTCACCGCCTCGGCAGGGAGAGCCTGCCCTGGCTCCCGCGCAACACCCAGACGCCCACGATGACTCACCCAGCCCTGCAGGGAGAAAGAGCCCCCGCTCTGGACAGAGACCCAGAGCCCTTACCGGAAACACCACGTCCAGGGGAGCGGTCGGCTCTGCAGCCTCCATCCCTGTCTGCTCACCGTGGATGCCGGCAACTCGGTCTGCCCCCAGGGGACATGGAGTTCCTTTCCCCTGAACTGCTTTGCATGTGGTTTGTTTCCACCTTTCTGGTGATGTTTTATTTTTTGTATGGTTTCCTGTATTTTTGTTGGTTAAGTTGGGATTAGTAAACTGTTTCATCATTGTTGCAATCTGGGAACACTGTTGTGTAACTCTGGTGATACTGTGTTACCATCACCACTTTGTAGTTTCAGACCTGTTCCATCTTTATGCCCCACCCCCCAACAAAGCCTGGATTCAAGGCAAGCACGCCCTGTTCATCCCTCCCCCCGATCCTGAACACAATTTCATCTTTTCTTTCTGCATTCCTTCCTATATTCTTGGTGTCCCCAATCAGTGACTCTCAGCGAAATGACTGAAGGAGTGTTTTTCGGACTCTCCACCTACTGTAAGACTCCATTGGAGAGTTCTCATTTTTATGTCATTTGAACTAGCCTTTGATAGCTGAAAGGACGGTGTACGTCCTTTCAAGATACCATGTGCCAAACGAAGCCCTTTTGGCAACTGCCATCATTATCTCCAGGCAGGCATTGCTGTTTGAAGGGTGACATCTCAGCCAGAAGGCAGAGGCTGAGCTCCTCTTGTTGCACCAGCTCCCAAAAGAAGCCAAGAAAGGGAGCTGGAACAACAAACCACCCCCATGCCCAGGAAAGCGTTCTTCATGACAGAAGGCTAGAAAATGACCCAACATCCTTGTGGCCCAGAACCACTCTAGAAAATCACTGTTCCATAAAAAAGAGAAACACATGGGAAGTTCCAAGGAGAGGCAATGCCCATGGCCAGTGTACTTGAGAGACGGCCTGACCGCTCCGGGGAAGACACGCACCGACGGAACCCCTTGGGAAACAGCAGTGATAGTCCTCACCGTCGTAAGGGTTTCCTCTGGGGACAACCTGCCCTGGGCACCACACGAGGGAGCAGACCGGCTTCTCTTCCTCTGCCCCCACACCATTCACTCATGAAGGCAGCTCAGGTGTTCTCATGCCCTGCCTGCCTGCCTGCCTGGCTCATCCGTGAGCTGTGACCACCTCCAGGGTAGGACTCCACCTTTTCCTCTCTGTGTACCGTGAATCTGCACACAGTGGGCTTTCAGAACCTTAGGAGACTTGAGCCATTCCCACTCGAGCCAGAACCCTCCCCAGGAAGGAAAACAGCTGTGGAGTCATTTTGGCCCCAGCACTGGTTCCGAAAGCCTGGCGGCTCCTACAGCCTCTACGGTGTGAAGAGGGAGGTCCCTTTTGACAGAGCTTTCCGGCTCTCAGATCTAAGCTGTTGTTTCACTGTCAGCTGTGTCTCTTCCGTTGCAGCCCGGTGGGCCACGCTGCTCCAAAGGAGCTCACAAGCTGAGTTTCAAGGGAGGACAGGGATGGCTACAACGTGCTGCAAACTGAGTGAGGGTCCCCACAATCCTCAGCAAAGGTCTGTGGTGTGCAAGTGGGGAGTAGAGGGCCCCCAAGTTCCAAAGGAAGGGAGGTAGTCGGGAGCTAAAGCCCTTGGCTGCTGTGGTAGCAGCTGCAGATGGCAGCCCGTCCACAGTGCACTTCAAATGAGGTCATATGAGCGGGACTCTGGAAATGGCTCCGAAATCGAGAGAAAGGGGTCAGGGTATGTGGGAATCCGGCGGGGGTGGGGGGTGGATGAAGGAAGGTGTCCCTCCTCTCTCCAGTGCAATTTGGTTTGGTGAGTCTCAAAGCTACCAGATGGCACTTCCCAAGTCAGGCCCCCGCAGGAATCAGGGTGGGCTGCCTGCCTCGGGCCCTGCCACAGGGACAAGCCACACCAGTGGCCTCCCTGAGCTCCAATGGCCGGATCTGGGGGGTTCTGTCTGGTTGCACACCTCCTTGCTGTGGCCAAGTTCCCCCCTTCTCTGAGCACCAGCTTCATCCTCTCGAATGAGGACATCGATTGCTACCTTGGCACGTTACTCTCTTCATCCTGTGAAGACTCATTAGGCTTATCCTACAATTACTAGCTGGCCCGAAGAGATATCTCCTGAATCCAGCTTAAGCTGGAGTCTCCCAGGCTCATCTGGCATGTCTTCCCTGAAGTCTGCCAAAACCCACACCCTTGCATTTCCAGGGACTCCCCTTAGCCAGCTGGGCAGAAAACCCAGCATGCTTCAAACAAGCTGACAGACAAGCGGGAGAGGACTCACGGGCAGACGGCTTCCCTCAGGTCTCGGGGGGAGCTCTGGGACCACAGCAGCAACGGGCCATCCCAGCCCCTGAGCTCAGCAGCGCCCTCATTCTCAGGCCGGCGGCTCTGCCCTGAGGGGAGCAGGAACGTCACCAACTGCCGCAGGCGGACCTCAAGCCCCTCCCACTGCTGGAGCCTGACCTCCCCCGGCCCCACCCCTTCCCCTACCCCAGCAGGACGAGAGCTCGTCTTCCCCTGGCTTCCAACGTGAGGCCCGGCCCTGGGCCCCGATTGGGCACTGCCCCAGCCCGGAGCCAATCACAGTGGCCAGGGAGGTGGAACGCACCGATTGGCCAGGGCCAGGTCATGTGACCATACTCCCCAGGAAACTCAAAGATAACCAAGGTTCTCTAAGAAACCAATGAACAAAATTATCCAGTAAAGGCAAACCTTAATTTTTAATGAGGACAATGTCACAGAAAAAAAAAAAATGCTCCACAATAAACTGCTCAAGGAAGCTACTAAATAAACTTTCAGAAAAGTTTAGTAGTTTTTTTTTTTTTTTTTAAATAGGGTGACGGAGAGCTATACCTTTCCCATCTATGTGAATTTAGGTTTAAACTAGATTTCCCTTGGCTATTATATAAGACAAAAAAACCCACATCACCCACTTTCACTCCCCCCCACCCCCAAAATGTGTTTTAATCTATTGAATTTTTGTGTCCTCAGTTGTGTCTGATTCACGGCAACTCACCAACTCTACACAGCCAGGCTCTTCCGTCCATGGAATTCAGGGCAATTTTTTCTGTCCCAGTAAATGCCCACCCTGGGTGATCCAAAGGCAAGGGCTCCGAGGCTCCTGAGAGACTAACTCCTTTCAGCTGAGCACAGAGCTGGCTCCTCACTGGGATGCCTGTGGCCTGGGGCTCCCAGAGGGGAGAGCAGCACTCGCCCCACCGTGTGGTCACTGCTGGAAATGCAGGCTGCTCCTCACTCCCCCTTGACAGTGTCCCTGAGGGCAGAACAGTGTGAATCGAATCAAGGTGGAAATGCAAACTCCAATGCAACCAACCTTCCCACAAGGTCTCCAAAACCACTCAGGAACAGGGAATTGGAAACTGCAGGGGATGACATGAATGGAGATGGAGACTTGACACCTTACACCGAGTTCACTTCCAGTTATCCCTAGACAAACTTTCCATGAAAACTTGTCACAAATCTAGAAGAACAATGAGCAGAAACCGGACACGTGCTTTGAGTCTTCACACACAAAACTAAAAGGCAGTCCACAAAAAAACCCAGAGAATACAGTGGACTTTGCAAAATCAAAGATATCTACTGTGGGAAAACCTCATGACAAAAGCAAAAGACAGGTCATACATCGCGAGACGAATGAGTGGAAACACAAAGCTTATCAAGGATGTGTCTCCAAACAGACAAAGAACGCCAACACAACAAGCCTGTGAAAACTAGGGAAAGGTCTGAAGGGACACCAGACGGAGGAAGACACACACAGAGTATCCCGGATGATGTCCAGCACTGAGGGCCTGAAGAAACAACAGTCTAGTTGCACCCCCTCAGGCCTGTGTGACCGTGGATGAGGCCTCTGTTTCCCGGTGGCTCTGAGACATGGACAGGGAGGAAGGGGAAGAGAAGTCACTTGCATTTCTAATACTCACAGCAAAGTCTTCCAATGAGAAGGGAATTATCACACCCACTGCCAATGCCATTCACTGAAGTGATACCCACGAGTCCATCTACCCCAGAAGGGAAGGATGGACCTGTTCTCACAAAACGGCGAGAGATGGAAGGAGGAAGATCAAGCCCACACCAATCACTGGAAAGAGAAGCTGTGCTCAGGGCTTGAAAGAATTCCTATTGGGAAAATCATGTCACAGCCCCACATGGCAATCCACAGCTTCCATGCTATTCCTCCCAAAATGCCAATGCATTTTCGCACCGAACAAAGAATTGCAAAAGGGGTATGGAAACAGAAAAGAGCCTACATTGTCAATACAATCCGACGAAAAAGCCCCGATACGGACATCCAAGGTTGTGTGAAAGGAAATTAGACGACCAAACTAGGATCCTCAGGAGAGTATCGGAGAAGGCAATGGCGACCCACTCCAGTACTCTTGCCTGGAAAATGTCCTGGACGGAGGAGCCTGGTAGGCTGCAGGCCACGGGGTCATGCAGAGTCAGACACGACTGAAGTGACTTAGCCGCAGCAGCAGCAGCAGGACAGTATGCTATTGGGAATACAACAACACACACAGATCCAGATCGATGGAATAAAGTTGAGGGTCCAGAAACAAACCCCAGCATCCATGGTCAACTCATCTCTGACACAGACGGGGAGAATATCCAAATGGGAACAAGAAAGCCTCTTCAATCAATGTCCATGGGAAAACCAGACAGCTACATCTGAAGAACGCTATTGGTTTTGATCTCATACCACCTCAATATCGGGGAAAAACCTCACCCTAAAGACTGAGGTCATGAGATAGCTAGAAAGAAGCGTAGGTCAAAGGCTCCTTAACATCAGAGTCTCCTTGCCATTTGCTGGGCGGAGGTCGAAATGGGTCTCTTCAAGTAAGGGAAAGAGGTAAACGAAGTACACCACTGGGTTTCCATCCAATGGAACCTCTTCACAACAGAGAGGCTAAGCATTCACAAATGCAAAAGATAGGAAACGGAACACGAGAGACATCTGAGAAGGGGTTCATATGGAAAGAGACGAAGAATGCACAGCACTCAGATTCCAAGAAACACCACCACCACCCTTGACCCTTCCCCCATGACCAACTCTGACCTAAAGCCTTTCTCTCCCTCTAACCTATCCCTAAAACATAACCCTCATCTAATCATATACATGTGCATCCCTAGCATCCATCCATCCATCCACACACGAGAGAGAAAGAGGAAGACACAGACGGAATTGAGAAAGGAAAAGAGAGGGACACAGCCAGAGAGAGACACGGAACCAAAGAGAGGAAAGGAGTCGATGGTCCAGACTTTTCCTCAATCTGTCTCGAAGGTAGAAGCAATGACAGCGCCCTTCCACCCCAGAAGGGGGAAAAGGACGGAAGGTTTGGAGAGGAAAAGACAAGAACGCAGGGAGCCATTAGAAGCTCAGCCACCCGCAGAAGCCGAGCTGGGACCCTTGAACAGAATCTCAATGGAAACAGAGGACCAGAAAGTTGGCTACTCTTTTCTATAAGAGAGGGAGACCTTCGAGTCTTCCTTTCGGTCCTCCAACTTGGATGCGGGGTCTCAAAACAGTCAGGAGGGGGAGTGCCTTTTCCTGGGTTCCACGGCGCATCCAGGCCTCGTTCTGCCCCATTCTGTGCTGTGTCAGCCCTGGATGGAATCTTTCTTTCTGAAGTCTCAGCGCACGAGCTCCACGTGATATCGGCCCCAGGTGGAAAGGCATGGAGCTGCTCGTAGGCCGACAGACCTAGGAAGCAGATGGGAGAATGACCCCCACTCTGCAGATGGAGAGACTGGGGCAACCCTGAGGGGCATATGCTTGTCCAGGGCCACACCACTTATGAGAAGAAGGAGCCTGGTCTGAGAGCAGCATGGTCCTCGGAGCTCAGGCCCTGGCTGAACCCAGGCCTCCCCAGGGCTGTGGGCTGGGCCGTGTGGGTGTCATTGTGCCTGCACATGGCCTAAGGGGGGTGGTCGAGCAGTCAGAAACCCAGAGATTCCCTTGGGAAGTTTTGAGGAAGGGACCTCAGCACGAACCCCAGGAAATGATGTCACCTGCCGGCAACAGAACCCAACAGAACCCGCAATCCGGGTATCCAGGCCTCCAGAGCGGAGAGGAGCCCCCAGCCAGATCACTTGCTGCCAAGATGTTCTGCTGTTTGCCCCTGCCCAGAGGCCGGGGCCTCAGGAGAGCTCACAGGCAGTGTGCGTGGGCACCCTGTCGACGTTGGCTCAGGACACCCCCGAGAGGCCTCTGGCCCTTTGCCCGGAGAAACAGAAAGGTAACACGGGGAGCCCCAGGCCGGGCCAGGCCACCTCTCCCATGCCACCCGGAAACACCGGGTCCTTTGCCTGTGTGTGGGGATGCGGGTTTCTCGGGCTGTGTCTCCCTCAAGGAAGCCCAGGCGGATGTGGGGTCAGAAGCCTGTGGACAAGTTGTGTCCACACCCCAGGGGAGAGCAGGCTGGGCGGGATGGGGAGAGTGTGGGCAGCGCCGACCGGCCAGGCTGACCTCACACCCTCAGATGGGTCTCTTTCCTCCCGGGTGGGGATCTGAGCAGACACACGTCTCTGACCCTTCTGGGAAGAGAAGTTCGAGCAGGCAGAAGCAGCGGCTCCACTGGCCAGGCCCAGCTCGGAAAACTCCCAGCATGGCTGGCTGACGGTCACTGTCGTTGCAGAGCTTCCCACGTGATGAGGCCGAGGACGGGGACACCCCATCCAGCTCCCAGAGGGAGGGGTCGGAGCACCACCCGCCCGCCCGTGAGGCCCAGTGCAGGCTCCAGGTCAGCGTGCCCACGGAGGCATCAGCCCCACCGGGGGAGACGCGGAGGTGGGGAAGGCCTGCTGCCGAGACACCGCCCAGGATACAGCCGGCGGCCCAGTCTGAGGCTGCCACGGAGCTCAGCACACCCGGCTCCGACCCAGAGTCCAGAGAACCCCGGCCTCTGAGGCACCAGGAGGACCTGGAGCCCAGCACGCCAGAGCACAGAGGTGAGGACGCTGGGGCTGGTGCACGGGAGTGTGTGGGGAGGGGTGCTGAGCTACACAGGGACGAGTCCTCGAAAGCTGCTGCTGGGCCTGCAGCAAGCGCTGGCCTCACACCCCCCGCCCCCCATCTTGCACACTTCAGTCCCAAAAGACATCTGACGCTGGGTATTCTTTGGGAACCTCTTGGAAGGTTTCTGTCCCGGGGTACGCACATGCCAAGGCTGGCCTGTGGGCAAACTTTGCTTCTCCCCCAGCTCTAGCACTGGCCTCCAACTGGAACCAGGCTCCACTTCCCAGACCTGTCCCTAAAGAGGTGGTGGCTCCAGGTGCAGGACCCAGGGATCCACCGAGGGCAGATGGAGAAGCGAGACTTGCCCTCGCAGAGACACCAGGCCAGCTGGGTACTGGCCAGCACACCGGGCAGATCGGATCTCCGTGCCTGCAGGACCCCCAGCCCCAGGCACTGATGTCCCACCCCCTCAGCGAGAACCTCCACCTCCACGTGCACCTCTACCTGCTCGGGCTTTGGCAAGAGAACCCGAGGCAGAGGAAGAGTCACCGCCTCGGCAGGGAGAGCCTGCCCTGGCTCCCGCGCAACACCCAGACGCCCACGATGACTCACCCAGCCCTGCAGGGAGAAAGAGCCCCCGCTCTGGACAGAGACCCAGAGCCCTTACCGGAAACACCACGTCCAGGGGAGCGGTCGGCTCTGCAGCCTCCATCCCTGTCTGCTCACCGTGGATGCCGGCAACTCGGTCTGCCCCCAGGGGACATGGAGTTCCTTTCCCCTGAACTGCTTTGCATGTGGTTTGTTTCCACCTTTCTGGTGATGTTTTATTTTTTGTATGGTTTCCTGTATTTTTGTTGGTTAAGTTGGGATTAGTAAACTGTTTCATCATTGTTGCAATCTGGGAACACTGTTGTGTAACTCTGGTGATACTGTGTTACCATCACCACTTTGTAGTTTCAGACCCGTTCCATCTTTATGCCCCACCCCCCAACAAAGCCTGGATTCAAGGCAAGCACGCCCTGTTCATCCCTCCCCCCGATCCTGAACACAATTTCATCTTTTCTTTCTGCATTCCTTCCTATATTCTTGGTGTCCCCAATCAGTGACTCTCAGCGAAATGACTGAAGGAGTGTTTTTCGGACTCTCCACCTACTGTAAGACTCCATTGGAGAGTTCTCATTTTTATGTCATTTGAACTAGCCTTTGATAGCTGAAAGGACGGTGTACGTCCTTTCAAGATACCATGTGCCAAACGAAGCCCTTTTGGCAACTGCCATCATTATCTCCAGGCAGGCATTGCTGTTTGAAGGGTGACATCTCAGCCAGAAGGCAGAGGCTGAGCTCCTCTTGTTGCACCAGCTCCCAAAAGAAGCCAAGAAAGGGAGCTGGAACAACAAACCACCCCCATGCCCAGGAAAGCGTTCTTCATGACAGAAGGCTAGAAAATGACCCAACATCCTTGTGGCCCAGAACCACTCTAGAAAATCACTGTTCCATAAAAAAGAGAAACACATGGGAAGTTCCAAGGAGAGGCAATGCCCATGGCCAGTGTACTTGAGAGACGGCCTGACCGCTCCGGGGAAGACACGCACCGACGGAACCCCTTGGGAAACAGCAGTGATAGTCCTCACCGTCGTAAGGGTTTCCTCTGGGGACAACCTGCCCTGGGCACCACACGAGGGAGCAGACCGGCTTCTCTTCCTCTGCCCCCACACCATTCACTCATGAAGGCAGCTCAGGTGTTCTCATGCCCTGCCTGCCTGCCTGCCTGGCTCATCCGTGAGCTGTGACCACCTCCAGGCTAGGACTCCACCTTTTCCTCTCTGTGTACCGTGAATCTGCACACAGTGGGCTTTCAGAACCTTAGGAGACTTGAGCCATTCCCACTCGAGCCAGAACCCTCCCCAGGAAGGAAAACAGCTGTGGAGTCATTTTGGCCCCAGCACTGGTTCCGAAAGCCTGGCGGCTCCTACAGCCTCTACGGTGTGAAGAGGGAGGTCCCTTTTGACAGAGCTTTCCGGCTCTCAGATCTAAGCTGTTGTTTCACTGTCAGCTGTGTCTCTTCCGTTGCAGCCAGGTGGGCCACGCTGCTCCAAAGGAGCTCACAAGCTGAGTTTCAAGGGAGGACAGGGATGGCTACAACGTGCTGCAAACTGAGTGAGGGTCCCCACAATCCTCAGCAAAGGTCTGTGGTGTGCAAGTGGGGAGTAGAGGGCCCCCAAGTTCCAAAGGAAGGGAGGTAGTCGGGAGCTAAAGCCCTTGGCTGCTGTGGTAGCAGCTGCAGATGGCAGCCCGTCCACAGTGCACTTCAAATGAGGTCATATGAGCGGGACTCTGGAAATGGCTCCGAAATCGAGAGAAAGGGGTCAGGGTATGTGGGAATCCGGCGGGGGTGGGGGGTGGATGAAGGAAGGTGTCCCTCCTCTCTCCAGTGCAATTTGGTTTGGTGAGTCTCAAAGCTACCAGATGGCACTTCCCAAGTCAGGCCCCCGCAGGAATCAGGGTGGGCTGCCTGCCTCGGGCCCTGCCACAGGGACAAGCCACACCAGTGGCCTCCCTGAGCTCCAATGGCCGGATCTGGGGGGTTCTGTCTGGTTGCACACCTCCTTGCTGTGGCCAAGTTCCCCCCTTCTCTGAGCACCAGCTTCATCCTCTCGAATGAGGACATCGATTGCTACCTTGGCACGTTACTCTCTTCATCCTGTGAAGACTCATTAGGCTTATCCTACAATTACTAGCTGGCCCGAAGAGATATCTCCTGAATCCAGCTTAAGCTGGAGTCTCCCAGGCTCATCTGGCATGTCTTCCCTGAAGTCTGCCAAAACCCACACCCTTGCATTTCCAGGGACTCCCCTTAGCCAGCTGGGCAGAAAACCCAGCATGCTTCAAACAAGCTGACAGACAAGCGGGAGAGGACTCACGGGCAGACGGCTTCCCTCAGGTCTCGGGTGGAGCTCTGGGACCACAGCAGCAACGGGCCATCCCAGCCCCTGGGCTCAGCAGCGCCCTCATTCTCAGGCCGGCGGCTCTGCCCTGAGGGGAGCAGGAACGTCACCAACTGCCGCAGGCGGACCTCAAGCCCCTCCCACTGCTGGAGCCTGACCTCCCCCGGCCCCACCCCTTCCCCTACCCCAGCAGGACGAGAGCTCGTCTTCCCCTGGCTTCCAACGTGAGGCCCGGCCCTGGGCCCCGATTGGGCACTGCCCCAGCCCGGAGCCAATCACAGTGGCCAGGGAGGTGGAACGCACCGATTGGCCAGGGCCAGGTCATGTGACCATACTCCCCAGGAAACTCAAAGATTACCAAGGTTCTCTAAGAAACCAATGAACAAAATTATCCACTAAAGGCAAACCATAATTTTTAATGAGGCCAATGTCACAGAAAAAAAAATGCTCCACAATAAACTGCTCAAGGAAGCTACTAAATAAACTTTCAGAAAAGTTTAGTAGTTTTTTTTTTTTTTTAAATAGGGTGACGGAGAGCTATACCTTTCCCATCTATGTGAATTTAGGTTTAAACTAGATTTCCCTTGGCTATTATATAAGACAAAAAAACCCACATCACCCACTTTCACTCCCCCCCACCCCCAAAATGTGTTTTAATCTATTGAATTTTTGTGTCCTCAGTTGTGTCTGATTCACGGCAACTCACCAACTCTACACAGCCAGGCTCTTCCGTCCATGGAATTCAGGGCAATTTTTTCTGTCCCAGTAAATGCCCACCCTGGGTGATCCAAAGGCAAGGGCTCCGAGGCTCCTGAGAGACTAACTCCTTTCAGCTGAGCACAGAGCTGGCTCCTCACTGGGATGCCTGTGGCCTGGGGCTCCCAGAGGGGAGAGCAGCACTCGCCCCACCGTGTGGTCACTGCTGGAAGTGCAGGCTGCTCCTCACTCCCCCTTGACAGTGTCCCTGAGGGCAGAACAGTGTGAATCGAATCAAGGTGGAAATGCAAACTCCAGTGCAACCAACCTTCCACAAGATCTCCAAAACCACTCAGGAACAGGGAATTGGAAACTGCAGGGGATGACATGAATGGAGATGGAGACTTGACACCTTACACCGAGTTCACTTCCAGTTATCCCTAGACAAACTTTCCATGAAAACTTGTCACAAATCTAGAAGAACAATGAGCAGAAACCGGACACGTGCTTTGAGTCTTCACACACAAAACTAAAAGGCAGTCCACAAAAAAAACCCAGAGAATACAGTGGACTTTGCAAAATCAAAGATATCTACTGTGGGAAAGACCTCATTACAAAAGCAAAAGACAGGTCATACATCGCGAGACGAATGAGTGGAAACACAAAGCTTATCAAGGATGTGTCTCCAAACAGACAAAGAACGCCAACACAACAAGCCTGTGAAAACTAGGGAAAGGTCTGAAGGGACACCAGACGGAGGAAGACACACACAGAGTATCCCGGATGATGTCCAGCACTGAGGGCCTGAAGAAACAACAGTCTAGTTGCACCCCCTCAGGCCTGTGTGACCGTGGATGAGGCCTCTGTTTCCCGGTGGCTCTGAGACATGGACAGGGAGGAAGGGGAAGAGAAGTCACTTGCATTTCTAATACTCACAGCAAAGTCTTCCAATGAGAAGGGAATTATCACCCCCACTGACAATGCCATTCACTGAAGTGATACCCACGAGTCCATCTACCCCAGAAGGGAAGGATGGACCTGTTCTCACAAAACGGCGAGAGATGGAAGGAGGAAGATCAAGCCCACACCAATCACTGGAAAGAGAAGCTGTGCTCAGGGCTTGAAAGAATTCCTATAGGGAAAATCATGTCACAGCCCCACATGGCAATCCACAGCTTCCATGCTATTCCTCCCAAAATGCCAATGCATTTTCGCACCGAACAAAGAATTGCAAAAGGGGTACGGAAACAGAAAAGAGCCTACATTGTCAATACAATCCGACGAAAAAGCCCCGATACGGACATCCAAGGTTGTGTGAAAGGAAATTAGACGACCAAACTAGGATCCTCAGGAGAGTATCGGAGGAGGCAATGGCGACCCACTCCAGTACTCTTGCCTGGAAAATGTCCTGGACGGAGGAGCCTGGTAGGCTGCAGGCCACGGGGTCATGCAGAGTCAGACACGACTGAAGTGACTTAGCCGCAGCAGCAGCAGCAGGACAGTATGCTATTGGGAATACAACAACACACACAGATCCAGATCGATGGAATAAAGTTGAGGGTCCAGAAACAAACCCCAGCATCCATGGTCAACTCATCTCTGACACAGACGGGGAGAATATCCAAATGGGAACAAGAAAGCCTCTTCAATCAATGTCCATGGGAAAACCAGACAGCTACATCTGAAGAACGCTATTGGTTTTGATCTCATACCACCTCAATATCGGGGAAAAACCTCACCCTAAAGACTGATGTCATGAGATAGCTAGAAAGAAGCGTAGGTCAAAGGCTCCTTAACATCAGAGTCTCCTTGCCATTTGCTGGGCGGAGGTCGAAATGGGTCTCTTCAAGTAAGGGAAAGAGGTAAACGAAGTACACCACTGGGTTTCCATCCAATGGAACCTCTTCACAACAGAGAGGCTAAGCATTCACAAATGCAAAAGATAGGAAACGGAACACGAGAGACATCTGAGAAGGGGTTCATATGGAAAGAGACGAAGAATGCACAGCACTCAGATTCCAAGAAACACCACCACCACCCTTGACCCTTCCCCCATGACCAACTCTGACCTAAAGCCTTTCTCTCCCTCTAACCTATCCCTAAAACATAACCCTCATCTAATCATATACATGTGCATCCCTAGCATCCATCCATCCATCCACACACGAGAGAGAAAGAGGAAGACACAGACGGAATTGAGAAAGGAAAAGAGAGGGACACAGCCAGAGAGAGACACGGAACCAAAGAGAGGAAAGGAGTCGATGGTCCAGACTTTTCCTCAATCTGTCTCGAAGGTAGAAGCAATGACAGCGCCCTTCCACCCCAGAAGGGGGAAAAGGACGGAAGGTTTGGAGAGGAAAAGACAAGAACGCAGGGAGCCATTAGAAGCTCAGCCACCCGCAGAAGCCGAGCTGGGACCCTTGAACAGAATCTCAATGGAAACAGAGGACCAGAAAGTTGGCTACTCTTTTCTATAAGAGAGGGAGACCTTCGAGTCTTCCTTTCGGTCCTCCAACTTGGATGCGGGGTCTCAAAACAGTCAGGAGGGGGAGTGCCTTTTCCTGGGTTCCACGGCGCATCCAGGCCTCGTTCTGCCCCATTCTGTGCTGTGTCAGCCCTGGATGGAATCTTTCTTTCTGAAGTCTCAGCACACGAGCTCCACGTGATATCGGCCCCAGGTGGAAAGGCATGGAGCTGCTCGTAGGCCGACAGACCTAGGAAGCAGATGGGAGAATGACCCCCACTCTGCAGATGGAGAGACTGGGGCAACCCTGAGGGGCATATGCTTGTCCAGGGCCACACCACTTATGAGAAGAAGGAGCCTGGTCTGAGAGCAGCATGGTCCTCGGAGCTCAGGCCCTGGCTGAACCCAGGCCTCCCCAGGGCTGTGGGCTGGGCCGTGTGGGTGTCATTGTGCCTGCACATGGCCTAAGGGGGGTGGTCGAGCAGTCAGAAACCCAGAGATTCCCTTGGGAAGTTTTGAGGAAGGGACCTCAGCACGAACCCCAGGAAATGATGTCACCTGCCGGCAACAGAACCCAACAGAACCCGCAATCCGGGTACCCAGGCCTCCAGAGCGGAGAGGAGCCCCCAGCCAGATCACTTGCTGCCAAGATGTTCTGCTGTTTGCCCCTGCCCAGAGGCCGGGGCCTCAGGAGAGCTCACAGGCAGTGTGCGTAGGCACCCTGTCGACGTTGGCTCAGGACACCCCCGAGAGGCCTCTGGCCCTTTGCCCGGAGAAACAGAAAGGTAACACGGGGAGCCCCAGGCCGGGCCAGGCCACCTCTCCCATGCCACCCGGAAACACCGGGTCCTTTGCCTGTGTGTGGGGATGCGGGTTTCTCGGGCTGTGTCTCCCTCAAGGAAGCCCAGGCAGATGTGGGGTCAGAAGCCTGTGGACAAGTTGTGTCCACACCCCAGGGGAGAGCAGGCTGGGCGGGATGGGGAGAGTGTGGGCAGAGCCGACCGGCCAGGCTGACCTCACACCCTCAGATGGGTCTCTTTCCTCCCGGGTGGGGATCTGAGCAGACACACGTCTCTGACCCTTCTGGGAAGAGAAGTTCGAGCAGGCAGAAGCAGCGGCTCCACTGGCCAGGCCCAGCTCGGAAAACTCCCAGCATGGCTGGCTGACGGTCACTGTCGTTGCAGAGCTTCCCACGTGATGAGGCCGAGGACGGGGACACCCCATCCAGCTCCCAGAGGGAGGGGTCGGAGCACCACCCGCCCGCCCGTGAGGCCCAGTGCAGGCTCCAGGTCAGCGTGCCCACGGAGGCATCAGCCCCACCGGGGGAGACGCGGAGGTGGGGAAGGCCTGCTGCCGAGACACCGCCCAGGATACAGCCGGCGGCCCAGTCTGAGGCTGCCACGGAGCTCAGCACACCCGGCTCCGACCCAGAGTCCAGAGAACCCCGGCCTCTGAGGCACCAGGAGGACCTGGAGCCCAGCACGCCAGAGCACAGAGGTGAGGACGCTGGGGCTGGTGCACGGGAGTGTGTGGGGAGGGGTGCTGAGCTACACAGGGACGAGTCCTCGAAAGCTGCTGCTGGGCCTGCAGCAAGCGCTGGCCTCACACCCCCCGCCCCCCATCTTGCACACTTCAGTCCCAAAAGACATCTGACGCTGGGTATTCTTTGGGAACCTCTTGGAAGGTTTCTGTCCCGGGGTACGCACATGCCAAGGCTGGCCTGTGGGCAAACTTTGCTTCTCCCCCAGCTCTAGCACTGGCCTCCAACTGGAACCAGGCTCCACTTCCCAGACCTGTCCCTAAAGAGGTGGTGGCTCCAGGTGCAGGACCCAGGGATCCACCGAGGGCAGATGGAGAAGCGAGACTTGCCCTCGCAGAGACACCAGGCCAGCTGGGTACTGGCCAGCACACCGGGCAGATCGGATCTCCGTGCCTGCAGGACCCCCAGCCCCAGGCACTGATGTCCCACCCCCTCAGCGAGAACCTCCACCTCCACGTGCACCTCTACCTGCTCGGGCTTTGGCAAGAGAACCCGAGGCAGAGGAAGAGTCACCGCCTCGGCAGGGAGAGCCTGCCCTGGCTCCCGCGCAACACCCAGACGCCCACGATGACTCACCCAGCCCTGCAGGGAGAAAGAGCCCCCGCTCTGGACAGAGACCCAGAGCCCTTACCGGAAACACCACGTCCAGGGGAGCGGTCGGCTCTGCAGCCTCCATCCCTGTCTGCTCACCGTGGATGCCGGCAACTCGGTCTGCCCCCAGGGGACATGGAGTTCCTTTCCCCTGAACTGCTTTGCATGTGGTTTGTTTCCACCTTTCTGGTGATGTTTTATTTTTTGTATGGTTTCCTGTATTTTTGTTGGTTAAGTTGGGATTAGTAAACTTTTTCATCATTGTTGCAATCTGGGAACACTGTTGTGTAACTCTGGTGATACTGTGTTACCATCACCACTTTGTAGTTTCAGACCTGTTCCATCTTTATGCCCCACCCCCCAACAAAGCCTGGATTCAAGGCAAGCACGCCCTGTTCATCCCTCCCCCCGATCCTGAACACAATTTCATCTTTTCTTTCTGCATTCCTTCCTATATTCTTGGTGTCCCCAATCAGTGACTCTCAGCGAAATGACTGAAGGAGTGTTTTTCGGACTCTCCACCTACTGTAAGACTCCATTGGAGAGTTCTCATTTTTATGTCATTTGAACTAGCCTTTGATAGCTGAAAGGACGGTGTACGTCCTTTCAAGATACCATGTGCCAAACGAAGCCCTTTTGGCAACTGCCATCATTATCTCCAGGCAGGCATTGCTGTTTGAAGGGTGACATCTCAGCCAGAAGGCAGAGGCTGAGCTCCTCTTGTTGCACCAGCTCCCAAAAGAAGCCAAGAAAGGGAGCTGGAACAACAAACCACCCCCATGCCCAGGAAAGCGTTCTTCATGACAGAAGGCTAGAAAATGACCCAACATCCTTGTGGCCCAGAACCACTCTAGAAAATCACTGTTCCATAAAAAAGAGAAACACATGGGAAGTTCCAAGGAGAGGCAATGCCCATGGCCAGTGTACTTGAGAGACGGCCTGACCGCTCCGGGGAAGACACGCACCGACGGAACCCCTTGGGAAACAGCAGTGATAGTCCTCACCGTCGTAAGGGTTTCCTCTGGGGACAACCTGCCCTGGGCACCACACGAGGGAGCAGACCGGCTTCTCTTCCTCTGCCCCCACACCATTCACTCATGAAGGCAGCTCAGGTGTTCTCATGCCCTGCCTGCCTGCCTGCCTGGCTCATCCGTGAGCTGTGACCACCTCCAGGGTAGGACTCCACCTTTTCCTCTCTGTGTACCGTGAATCTGCACACAGTGGGCTTTCAGAACCTTAGGAGACTTGAGCCATTCCCACTCGAGCCAGAACCCTCCCCAGGAAGGAAAACAGCTGTGGAGTCATTTTGGCCCCAGCACTGGTTCCGAAAGCCTGGCGGCTCCTACAGCCTCTACGGTGTGAAGAGGGAGGTCCCTTTTGACAGAGCTTTCCGGCTCTCAGATCTAAGCTGTTGTTTCACTGTCAGCTGTGTCTCTTCCGTTGCAGCCCGGTGGGCCACGCTGCTCCAAAGGAGCTCACAAGCTGAGTTTCAAGGGAGGACAGGGATGGCTACAACGTGCTGCAAACTGAGTGAGGGTCCCCACAATCCTCAGCAAAGGTCTGTGGTGTGCAAGTGGGGAGTAGAGGGCCCCCAAGTTCCAAAGGAAGGGAGGTAGTCGGGAGCTAAAGCCCTTGGCTGCTGTGGTAGCAGCTGCAGATGGCAGCCCGTCCACAGTGCACTTCAAATGAGGTCATATGAGCGGGACTCTGGAAATGGCTCCGAAATCGAGAGAAAGGGGTCAGGGTATGTGGGAATCCGGCGGGGGTGGGGGGTGGATGAAGGAAGGTGTCCCTCCTCTCTCCAGTGCAATTTGGTTTGGTGAGTCTCAAAGCTACCAGATGGCACTTCCCAAGTCAGGCCCCCGCAGGAATCAGGGTGGGCTGCCTGCCTCGGGCCCTGCCACAGGGACAAGCCACACCAGTGGCCTCCCTGAGCTCCAATGGCCGGATCTGGGGGGTTCTGTCTGGTTGCACACCTCCTTGCTGTGGCCAAGTTCCCCCCTTCTCTGAGCACCAGCTTCATCCTCTCGAATGAGGACATCGATTGCTACCTTGGCACGTTACTCTCTTCATCCTGTGAAGACTCATTAGGCTTATCCTACAATTACTAGCTGGCCCGAAGAGATATCTCCTGAATCCAGCTTAAGCTGGAGTCTCCCAGGCTCATCTGGCATGTCTTCCCTGAAGTCTGCCAAAACCCACACCCTTGCATTTCCAGGGACTCCCCTTAGCCAGCTGGGCAGAAAACCCAGCATGCTTCAAACAAGCTGACAGACAAGCGGGAGAGGACTCACGGGCAGACGGCTTCCCTCAGGTCTCGGGGGGAGCTCTGGGACCACAGCAGCAACGGGCCATCCCAGCCCCTGAGCTCAGCAGCGCCCTCATTCTCAGGCCGGCGGCTCTGCCCTGAGGGGAGCAGGAACGTCACCAACTGCCGCAGGCGGACCTCAAGCCCCTCCCACTGCTGGAGCCTGACCTCCCCCGGCCCCACCCCTTCCCCTACCCCAGCAGGACGAGAGCTCGTCTTCCCCTGGCTTCCAACGTGAGGCCCGGCCCTGGGCCCCGATTGGGCACTGCCCCAGCCCGGAGCCAATCACAGTGGCCAGGGAGGTGGAACGCACCGATTGGCCAGGGCCAGGTCATGTGACCATACTCCCCAGGAAACTCAAAGATAACCAAGGTTCTCTAAGAAACCAATGAACAAAATTATCCAGTAAAGGCAAACCTTAATTTTTAATGAGGACAATGTCACAGAAAAAAAAAAATGCTCCACAATAAACTGCTCAAGGAAGCTACTAAATAAACTTTCAGAAAAGTTTAGTAGTTTTTTTTTTTTTTTTTTAAATAGGGTGACGGAGAGCTATACCTTTCCCATCTATGTGAATTTAGGTTTAAACTAGATTTCCCTTGGCTATTATATAAGACAAAAAAACCCACATCACCCACTTTCACTCCCCCCCACCCCCAAAATGTGTTTTAATCTATTGAATTTTTGTGTCCTCAGTTGTGTCTGATTCACGGCAACTCACCAACTCTACACAGCCAGGCTCTTCCGTCCATGGAATTCAGGGCAATTTTTTCTGTCCCAGTAAATGCCCACCCTGGGTGATCCAAAGGCAAGGGCTCCGAGGCTCCTGAGAGACTAACTCCTTTCAGCTGAGCACAGAGCTGGCTCCTCACTGGGATGCCTGTGGCCTGGGGCTCCCAGAGGGGAGAGCAGCACTCGCCCCACCGTGTGGTCACTGCTGGAAATGCAGGCTGCTCCTCACTCCCCCTTGACAGTGTCCCTGAGGGCAGAACAGTGTGAATCGAATCAAGGTGGAAATGCAAACTCCAATGCAACCAACCTTCCCACAAGGTCTCCAAAACCACTCAGGAACAGGGAATTGGAAACTGCAGGGGATGACATGAATGGAGATGGAGACTTGACACCTTACACCGAGTTCACTTCCAGTTATCCCTAGACAAACTTTCCATGAAAACTTGTCACAAATCTAGAAGAACAATGAGCAGAAACCGGACACGTGCTTTGAGTCTTCACACACAAAACTAAAAGGCAGTCCACAAAAAAACCCAGAGAATACAGTGGACTTTGCAAAATCAAAGATATCTACTGTGGGAAAACCTCATGACAAAAGCAAAAGACAGGTCATACATCGCGAGACGAATGAGTGGAAACACAAAGCTTATCAAGGATGTGTCTCCAAACAGACAAAGAACGCCAACACAACAAGCCTGTGAAAACTAGGGAAAGGTCTGAAGGGACACCAGACGGAGGAAGACACACACAGAGTATCCCGGATGATGTCCAGCACTGAGGGCCTGAAGAAACAACAGTCTAGTTGCACCCCCTCAGGCCTGTGTGACCGTGGATGAGGCCTCTGTTTCCCGGTGGCTCTGAGACATGGACAGGGAGGAAGGGGAAGAGAAGTCACTTGCATTTCTAATACTCACAGCAAAGTCTTCCAATGAGAAGGGAATTATCACACCCACTGCCAATGCCATTCACTGAAGTGATACCCACGAGTCCATCTACCCCAGAAGGGAAGGATGGACCTGTTCTCACAAAACGGCGAGAGATGGAAGGAGGAAGATCAAGCCCACACCAATCACTGGAAAGAGAAGCTGTGCTCAGGGCTTGAAAGAATTCCTATTGGGAAAATCATGTCACAGCCCCACATGGCAATCCACAGCTTCCATGCTATTCCTCCCAAAATGCCAATGCATTTTCGCACCGAACAAAGAATTGCAAAAGGGGTATGGAAACAGAAAAGAGCCTACATTGTCAATACAATCCGACGAAAAAGCCCCGATACGGACATCCAAGGTTGTGTGAAAGGAAATTAGACGACCAAACTAGGATCCTCAGGAGAGTATCGGAGAAGGCAATGGCGACCCACTCCAGTACTCTTGCCTGGAAAATGTCCTGGACGGAGGAGCCTGGTAGGCTGCAGGCCACGGGGTCATGCAGAGTCAGACACGACTGAAGTGACTTAGCCGCAGCAGCAGCAGCAGGACAGTATGCTATTGGGAATACAACAACACACACAGATCCAGATCGATGGAATAAAGTTGAGGGTCCAGAAACAAACCCCAGCATCCATGGTCAACTCATCTCTGACACAGACGGGGAGAATATCCAAATGGGAACAAGAAAGCCTCTTCAATCAATGTCCATGGGAAAACCAGACAGCTACATCTGAAGAACGCTATTGGTTTTGATCTCATACCACCTCAATATCGGGGAAAAACCTCACCCTAAAGACTGATGTCATGAGATAGCTAGAAAGAAGCGTAGGTCAAAGGCTCCTTAACATCAGAGTCTCCTTGCCATTTGCTGGGCGGAGGTCGAAATGGGTCTCTTCAAGTAAGGGAAAGAGGTAAACGAAGTACACCACTGGGTTTCCATCCAATGGAACCTCTTCACAACAGAGAGGCTAAGCATTCACAAATGCAAAAGATAGGAAACGGAACACGAGAGACATCTGAGGAGGGGTTCATATGGAAAGAGATGAAGAATGCACAGCACTCCGATTCCAAGAAACACCACCACCACCCTTGACCCTTCCCCCATGACCAACTCTGACCTAAAGCCTTTCTCTCCCTCTAACCTATCCCTAAAACATAACCCTCATCTAATCATATACATGTGCATCCCTAGCATCCATCCATCCATCCACACACGAGAGAGAAAGAGGAAGACACAGACGGAATTGAGAAAGGAAAAGAGAGGGACACAGCCAGAGAGAGACACGGAACCAAAGAGAGGAAAGGAGTCGATGGTCCAGACTTTTCCTCAATCTGTCTCGAAGGTAGAAGCAATGACAGCGCCCTTCCACCCCAGAAGGGGGAAAAGGACGGAAGGTTTGGAGAGGAAAAGACAAGAACGCAGGGAGCCATTAGAAGCTCAGCCACCCGCAGAAGCCGAGCTGGGACCCTTGAACAGAATCTCAATGGAAACAGAGGACCAGAAAGTTGGCTACTCTTTTCTATAAGAGAGGGAGACCTTCGAGTCTTCCTTTCGGTCCTCCAACTTGGATGCAGGGTCTCAAAACAGTCAGGAGGGGGAGTGCCTTTTCCTGGGTTCCACGGCGCATCCAGGCCTCGTTCTGCCCCATTCTGTGCTGTGTCAGCCCTGGATGGAATCTTTCTTTCTGAAGTCTCAGCGCACGAGCTCCACGTGATATCGGCCCCAGGTGGAAAGGCATGGAGCTGCTCGTAGGCCGACAGACCTAGGAAGCAGATGGGAGAATGACCCCCACTCTGCAGATGGAGAGACTGGGGCAACCCTGAGGGGCATATGCTTGTCCAGGGCCACACCACTTATGAGAAGAAGGAGCCTGGTCTGAGAGCAGCATGGTCCTCGGAGCTCAGGCCCTGGCTGAACCCAGGCCTCCCCAGGGCTGTGGGCTGGGCCGTGTGGGTGTCATTGTGCCTGCACATGGCCTAAGGGGGGTGGTCGAGCAGTCAGAAACCCAGAGATTCCCTTGGGAAGTTTTGAGGAAGGGACCTCAGCACGAACCCCAGGAAATGATGTCACCTGCCGGCAACAGAACCCAACAGAACCCGCAATCCGGGTATCCAGGCCTCCAGAGCGGAGAGGAGCCCCCAGCCAGATCACTTGCTGCCAAGATGTTCTGCTGTTTGCCCCTGCCCAGAGGCCGGGGCCTCAGGAGAGCTCACAGGCAGTGTGCGTGGGCACCCTGTCGACGTTGGCTCAGGACACCCCCGAGAGGCCTCTGGCCCTTTGCCTGGAGAAACAGAAAGGTAACACGGGGAGCCCCAGGCCGGGCCAGGCCACCTCTCCCATGCCACCCGGAAACACCGGGTCCTTTGCCTGTGTGTGGGGATGCGGGTTTCTCGGGCTGTGTCTCCCTCAAGGAAGCCCAGGCGGATGTGGGGTCAGAAGCCTGTGGACAAGTTGTGTCCACACCCCAGGGGAGAGCAGGCTGGGCGGGATGGGGAGAGTGTGGGCAGCGCCGACCGGCCAGGCTGACCTCACACCCTCAGATGGGTCTCTTTCCTCCCGGGTGGGGATCTGAGCAGACACACGTCTCTGACCCTTCTGGGAAGAGAAGTTCGAGCAGGCAGAAGCAGCGGCTCCACTGGCCAGGCCCAGCTCGGAAAACTCCCAGCATGGCTGGCTGACGGTCACTGTCGTTGCAGAGCTTCCCACGTGATGAGGCCGAGGACGGGGACACCCCATCCAGCTCCCAGAGGGAGGGGTCGGAGCACCACCCGCCCGCCCGTGAGGCCCAGTGCAGGCTCCAGATCAGCGTGCCCACGGAGGCATCAGCCCCACCGGGGGAGACGCGGAGGTGGGGAAGGCCTGCTGCCGAGACACCGCCCAGGATACAGCCGGCGGCCCAGTCTGAGGCTTCCACGGAGCTCAGCACACCCGGCTCCGACCCAGAGTCCAGAGAACCCCGGCCTCTGAGGCACCAGGAGGACCTGGAGCCCAGCACGCCAGAGCACAGAGGTGAGGACGCTGGGGCTGGTGCACGGGAGTGTGTGGGGAGGGGTGCTGAGCTACACAGGGACGAGTCCTCGAAAGCTGCTGCTGGGCCTGCAGCAAGCGCTGGCCTCACACCCCCCGCCCCCCATCTTGCACACTTCAGTCCCAAAAGACATCTGACGCTGGGTATTCTTTGGGAACCTCTTGGAAGGTTTCTGTCCCGGGGTACGCACATGCCAAGGCTGGCCTGTGGGCAAACTTTGCTTCTCCCCCAGCTCTAGCACTGGCCTCCAACTGGAACCAGGCTCCACTTCCCAGACCTGTCCCTAAAGAGGTGGTGGCTCCAGGTGCAGGACCCAGGGATCCACCGAGGGCAGATGGAGAAGCGAGACTTGCCCTCGCAGAGACACCAGGCCAGCTGGGTACTGGCCAGCACACCGGGCAGATCGGATCTCCGTGCCTGCAGGACCCCCAGCCCCAGGCACTGATGTCCCACCCCCTCAGCGAGAACCTCCACCTCCACGTGCACCTCTACCTGCTCGGGCTTTGGCAAGAGAACCCGAGGCAGAGGAAGAGTCACCGCCTCGGCAGGGAGAGCCTGCCCTGGCTCCCGCGCAACACCCAGACGCCCACGATGACTCACCCAGCCCTGCAGGGAGAAAGAGCCCCCGCTCTGGACAGAGACCCAGAGCCCTTACCGGAAACACCACGTCCAGGGGAGCGGTCGGCTCTGCAGCCTCCATCCCTGTCTGCTCACCGTGGATGCCGGCAACTCGGTCTGCCCCCAGGGGACATGGAGTTCCTTTCCCCTGAACTGCTTTGCATGTGGTTTGTTTCCACCTTTCTGGTGATGTTTTATTTTTTGTATGGTTTCCTGTATTTTTGTTGGTTAAGTTGGGATTAGTAAACTGTTTCATCATTGTTGCAATCTGGGAACACTGTTGTGTAACTCTGGTGATACTGTGTTACCATCACCACTTTGTAGTTTCAGACCCGTTCCATCTTTATGCCCCACCCCCCAACAAAGCCTGGATTCAAGGCAAGCACGCCCTGTTCATCCCTCCCCCCGATCCTGAACACAATTTCATCTTTTCTTTCTGCATTCCTTCCTATATTCTTGGTGTCCCCAATCAGTGACTCTCAGCGAAATGACTGAAGGAGTGTTTTTCGGACTCTCCACCTACTGTAAGACTCCATTGGAGAGTTCTCATTTTTATGTCATTTGAACTAGCCTTTGATAGCTGAAAGGACGGTGTACGTCCTTTCAAGATACCATGTGCCAAACGAAGCCCTTTTGGCAACTGCCATCATTATCTCCAGGCAGGCATTGCTGTTTGAAGGGTGACATCTCAGCCAGAAGGCAGAGGCTGAGCTCCTCTTGTTGCACCAGCTCCCAAAAGAAGCCAAGAAAGGGAGCTGGAACAACAAACCACCCCCATGCCCAGGAAAGCGTTCTTCATGACAGAAGGCTAGAAAATGACCCAACATCCTTGTGGCCCAGAACCACTCTAGAAAATCACTGTTCCATAAAAAAGAGAAACACATGGGAAGTTCCAAGGAGAGGCAATGCCCATGGCCAGTGTACTTGAGAGACGGCCTGACCGCTCCGGGGAAGACACGCACCGACGGAACCCCTTGGGAAACAGCAGTGATAGTCCTCACCGTCGTAAGGGTTTCCTCTGGGGACAACCTGCCCTGGGCACCACACGAGGGAGCAGACCGGCTTCTCTTCCTCTGCCCCCACACCATTCACTCATGAAGGCAGCTCAGGTGTTCTCATGCCCTGCCTGCCTGCCTGCCTGGCTCATCCGTGAGCTGTGACCACCTCCAGGGTAGGACTCCACCTTTTCCTCTCTGTGTACCGTGAATCTGCACACAGTGGGCTTTCAGAACCTTAGGAGACTTGAGCCATTCCCACTCGAGCCAGAACCCTCCCCAGGAAGGAAAACAGCTGTGGAGTCATTTTGGCCCCAGCACTGGTTCCGAAAGCCTGGCGGCTCCTACAGCCTCTACGGTGTGAAGAGGGAGGTCCCTTTTGACAGAGCTTTCCGGCTCTCAGATCTAAGCTGTTGTTTCACTGTCAGCTGTGTCTCTTCCGTTGCAGCCAGGTGGGCCACGCTGCTCCAAAGGAGCTCACAAGCTGAGTTTCAAGGGAGGACAGGGATGGCTACAACGTGCTGCAAACTGAGTGAGGGTCCCCACAATCCTCAGCAAAGGTCTGTGGTGTGCAAGTGGGGAGTAGAGGGCCCCCAAGTTCCAAAGGAAGGGAGGTAGTCGGGAGCTAAAGCCCTTGGCTGCTGTGGTAGCAGCTGCAGATGGCAGCCCGTCCACAGTGCACTTCAAATGAGGTCATATGAGCGGGACTCTGGAAATGGCTCCGAAATCGAGAGAAAGGGGTCAGGGTATGTGGGAATCCGGCGGGGGTGGGGGGTGGATGAAGGAAGGTGTCCCTCCTCTCTCCAGTGCAATTTGGTTTGGTGAGTCTCAAAGCTACCAGATGGCACTTCCCAAGTCAGGCCCCCGCAGGAATCAGGGTGGGCTGCCTGCCTCGGGCCCTGCCACAGGGACAAGCCACACCAGTGGCCTCCCTGAGCTCCAATGGCCGGATCTGGGGGGTTCTGTCTGGTTGCACACCTCCTTGCTGTGGCCAAGTTCCCCCCTTCTCTGAGCACCAGCTTCATCCTCTCGAATGAGGACATCGATTGCTACCTTGGCACGTTACTCTCTTCATCCTGTGAAGACTCATTAGGCTTATCCTACAATTACTAGCTGGCCCGAAGAGATATCTCCTGAATCCAGCTTAAGCTGGAGTCTCCCAGGCTCATCTGGCATGTCTTCCCTGAAGTCTGCCAAAACCCACACCCTTGCATTTCCAGGGACTCCCCTTAGCCAGCTGGGCAGAAAACCCAGCATGCTTCAAACAAGCTGACAGACAAGCGGGAGAGGACTCACGGGCAGACGGCTTCCCTCAGGTCTCGGGGGGAGCTCTGGGACCACAGCAGCAACGGGCCATCCCAGCCCCTGAGCTCAGCAGCGCCCTCATTCTCAGGCCGGCGGCTCTGCCCTGAGGGGAGCAGGAACGTCACCAACTGCCGCAGGCGGACCTCAAGCCCCTCCCACTGCTGGAGCCTGACCTCCCCCGGCCCCACCCCTTCCCCTACCCCAGCAGGACGAGAGCTCGTCTTCCCCTGGCTTCCAACGTGAGGCCCGGCCCTGGGCCCCGATTGGGCACTGCCCCAGCCCGGAGCCAATCACAGTGGCCAGGGAGGTGGAACGCACCGATTGGCCAGGGCCAGGTCATGTGACCATACTCCCCAGGAAACTCAAAGATTACCAAGGTTCTCTAAGAAACCAATGAACAAAATTATCCAGTAAAGGCAAACCATAATTTTTAATGAGGCCAATGTCACAGAAAAAAAAAAAAATGCTCCACAATAAACTGCTCAAGGAAGCTACTAAATAAACTTTCAGAAAAGTTTAGTAGTTTTTTTTTTTTTTTTTTAAATAGGGTGACGGAGAGCTATACCTTTCCCATCTATGTGAATTTAGGTTTAAACTAGATTTCCCTTGGCTATTATATAAGACAAAAAAACCCACATCACCCACTTTCACTCCCCCCCACCCCCAAAATGTGTTTTAATCTATTGAATTTTTGTGTCCTCAGTTGTGTCTGATTCACGGCAACTCACCAACTCTACACAGCCAGGCTCTTCCGTCCATGGAATTCAGGGCAATTTTTTCTGTCCCAGTAAATGCCCACCCTGGGTGATCCAAAGGCAAGGGCTCCGAGGCTCCTGAGAGACTAACTCCTTTCAGCTGAGCACAGAGCTGGCTTCTCACTGGGATGCCTGTGGCCTGGGGCTCCCAGAGGGGAGAGCAGCACTCGCCCCACCGTGTGGTCACTGCTGGAAATGCAGGCTGCTCCTCACTCCCCCTTGACAGTGTCCCTGAGGGCAGAACAGTGTGAATCGAATCAAGGTGGAAATGCAAACTCCAATGCAACCAACCTTCCCACAAGGTCTCCAAAACCACTCAGGAACAGGGAATTGGAAACTGCAGGGGATGACATGAATGGAGATGGAGACTTGACACCTTACACCGAGTTCACTTCCAGTTATCCCTAGACAAACTTTCCATGAAAACTTGTCACAAATCTAGAAGAACAATGAGCAGAAACCGGACACGTGCTTTGAGTCTTCACACACAAAACTAAAAGGCAGTCCACAAAAAAAACCCAGAGAATACAGTGGACTTTGCAAAATCAAAGATATCTACTGTGGGAAAACCTCATGACAAAAGCAAAAGACAGGTCATACATCGCGAGACGAATGAGTGGAAACACAAAGCTTATCAAGGATGTGTCTCCAAACAGACAAAGAACGCCAACACAACAAGCCTGTGAAAACTAGGGAAAGGTCTGAAGGGACACCAGACGGAGGAAGACACACACAGAGTATCCCGGATGATGTCCAGCACTGAGGGCCTGAAGAAACAACAGTCTAGTTGCACCCCCTCAGGCCTGTGTGACCGTGGATGAGGCCTCTGTTTCCCGGTGGCTCTGAGACATGGACAGGGAGGAAGGGGAAGAGAAGTCACTTGCATTTCTAATACTCACAGCAAAGTCTTCCAATGAGAAGGGAATTATCACCCCCACTGCCAATGCCATTCACTGAAGTGATACCCACGAGTCCATCTACCCCAGAAGGGAAGGATGGACCTGTTCTCACAAAACGGCGAGAGATGGAAGGAGGAAGATCAAGCCCACACCAATCACTGGAAAGAGAAGCTGTGCTCAGGGCTTGAAAGAATTCCTATTGGGAAAATCATGTCACAGCCCCACATGGCAATCCACAGCTTCCATGCTATTCCTCCCAAAATGCCAATGCATTTTCGCACCGAACAAAGAATTGCAAAAGGGGTACGGAAACAGAAAAGAGCCTACATTGTCAATACAATCCGACGAAAAAGCCCCGATACGGACATCCAAGGTTGTGTGAAAGGAAATTAGACGACCAAACTAGGATCCTCAGGAGAGTATCGGAGAAGGCAATGGCGACCCACTCCAGTACTCTTGCCTGGAAAATGTCCTGGACGGAGGAGCCTGGTAGGCTGCAGGCCATGGGGTCATGCAGAGTCAGACACGACTGAAGTGACTTAGCCGCAGCAGCAGCAGCAGGACAGTATGCTATTGGGAATACAACAACACACACAGATCCAGATCGATGGAATAAAGTTGAGGGTCCAGAAACAAACCCCAGCATCCATGGTCAACTCATCTCTGACACAGACGGGGAGAATATCCAAATGGGAACAAGAAAGCCTCTTCAATCAATGTCCATGGGAAAACCAGACAGCTACATCTGAAGAACGCTATTGGTTTTGATCTCATACCACCTCAATATCGGGGAAAAACCTCACCCTAAAGACTGAGGTCATGAGATAGCTAGAAAGAAGCGTAGGTCAAAGGCTCCTTAACATCAGAGTCTCCTTGCCATTTGCTGGGCGGAGGTCGAAATGGGTCTCTTCAAGTAAGGGAAAGAGGTAAACGAAGTACACCACTGGGTTTCCATCCAATGGAACCTCTTCACAACAGAGAGGCTAAGCATTCACAAATGCAAAAGATAGGAAACGGAACACGAGAGACATCTGAGAAGGGGTTCATATGGAAAGAGACGAAGAATGCACAGCACTCAGATTCCAAGAAACACCACCACCACCCTTGACCCTTCCCCCATGACCAACTCTGACCTAAAGCCTTTCTCTCCCTCTAACCTATCCCTAAAACATAACCCTCATCTAATCATATACATGTGCATCCCTAGCATCCATCCATCCATCCACACACGAGAGAGAAAGAGGAAGACACAGACGGAATTGAGAAAGGAAAAGAGAGGGACACAGCCAGAGAGAGACACGGAACCAAAGAGAGGAAAGGAGTCGATGGTCCAGACTTTTCCTCAATCTGTCTCGAAGGTAGAAGCAATGACAGCGCCCTTCCACCCCAGAAGGGGGAAAAGGACGGAAGGTTTGGAGAGGAAAAGACAAGAACGCAGGGAGCCATTAGAAGCTCAGCCACCCGCAGAAGCCGAGCTGGGACCCTTGAACAGAATCTCAATGGAAACAGAGGACCAGAAAGTTGGCTACTCTTTTCTATAAGAGAGGGAGACCTTCGAGTCTTCCTTTCGGTCCTCCAACTTGGATGCGGGGTCTCAAAACAGTCAGGAGGGGGAGTGCCTTTTCCTGGGTTCCACGGCGCACCCAGGCCTCGTTCTGCCCCATTCTGTGCTGTGTCAGCCCTGGATGGAATCTTTCTTTCTGAAGTCTCAGCGCACGAGCTCCACGTGATATCGGCCCCAGGTGGAAAGGCATGGAGCTGCTCGTAGGCCGACAGACCTAGGAAGCAGATGGGAGAATGACCCCCACTCTGCAGATGGAGAGACTGGGGCAACCCTGAGGGGCATATGCTTGTCCAGGGCCACACCACTTATGAGAAGAAGGAGCCTGGTCTGAGAGCAGCATGGTCCTCGGAGCTCAGGCCCTGGCTGAACCCAGGCCTCCCCAGGGCTGTGGGCTGGGCCGTGTGGGTGTCATTGTGCCTGCACATGGCCTAAGGGGGGTGGTCGAGCAGTCAGAAACCCAGAGATTCCCTTGGGAAGTTTTGAGGAAGGGACCTCAGCACGAACCCCAGGAAATGATGTCACCTGCCGGCAACAGAACCCAACAGAACCCGCAATCCGGGTATCCAGGCCTCCAGAGCGGAGAGGAGCCCCCAGCCAGATCACTTGCTGCCAAGATGTTCTGCTGTTTGCCCCTGCCCAGAGGCCGGGGCCTCAGGAGAGCTCACAGGCAGTGTGCGTGGGCACCCTGTCGACGTTGGCTCAGGACACCCCCGAGAGGCCTCTGGCCCTTTGCCCGGAGAAACAGAAAGGTAACACGGGGAGCCCCAGGCCGGGCCAGGCCACCTCTCCCATGCCACCCGGAAACACCGGGTCCTTTGCCTGTGTGGGGGGATGCGGGTTTCTCGGGCTGTGTCTCCCTCAAGGAAGCCCAGGCGGATGTGGGGTCAGAAGCCTGTGGACAAGTTGTGTCCACACCCCAGGGGAGAGCAGGCTGGGCGGGATGGGGAGAGTGTGGGCAGCGCCGACCGGCCAGGCTGACCTCACACCCTCAGATGGGTCTCTTTCCTCCCGGGTGGGGATCTGAGCAGACACACGTCTCTGACCCTTCTGGGAAGAGAAGTTCGAGCAGGCAGAAGCAGCGGCTCCACTGGCCAGGCCCAGCTCGGAAAACTCCCAGCATGGCTGGCTGACGGTCACTGTCGTTGCAGAGCTTCCCACGTGATGAGGCCGAGGACGGGGACACCCCATCCAGCTCCCAGAGGGAGGGGTCGGAGCACCACCCGCCCGCCCGTGAGGCCCAGTGCAGGCTCCAGGTCAGCGTGCCCACGGAGGCATCAGCCCCACCGGGGGAGACGCGGAGGTGGGGAAGGCCTGCTGCCGAGACACCGCCCAGGATACAGCCGGCGGCCCAGTCTGAGGCTGCCACGGAGCTCAGCACACCCGGCTCCGACCCAGAGTCCAGAGAACCCCGGCCTCTGAGGCACCAGGAGGACCTGGAGCCCAGCACGCCAGAGCACAGAGGTGAGGACGCTGGGGCTGGTGCACGGGAGTGTGTGGGGAGGGGTGCTGAGCTACACAGGGACGAGTCCTCGAAAGCTGCTGCTGGGCCTGCAGCAAGCGCTGGCCTCACACCCCCCGCCCCCCATCTTGCACACTTCAGTCCCAAAAGACATCTGACGCTGGGTATTCTTTGGGAACCTCTTGGAAGGTTTCTGTCCCGGGGTACGCACATGCCAAGGCTGGCCTGTGGGCAAACTTTGCTTCTCCCCCAGCTCTAGCACTGGCCTCCAACTGGAACCAGGCTCCACTTCCCAGACCTGTCCCTAAAGAGGTGGTGGCTCCAGGTGCAGGACCCAGGGATCCACCGAGGGCAGATGGAGAAGCGAGACTTGCCCTCGCAGAGACACCAGGCCAGCTGGGTACTGGCCAGCACACCGGGCAGATCGGATCTCCGTGCCTGCAGGACCCCCAGCCCCAGGCACTGATGTCCCACCCCCTCAGCGAGAACCTCCACCTCCACGTGCACCTCTACCTGCTCGGGCTTTGGCAAGAGAACCCGAGGCAGAGGAAGAGTCACCGCCTCGGCAGGGAGAGCCTGCCCTGGCTCCCGCGCAACACCCAGACGCCCACGATGACTCACCCAGCCCTGCAGGGAGAAAGAGCCCCCGCTCTGGACAGAGACCCAGAGCCCTTACCGGAAACACCACGTCCAGGGGAGCGGTCGGCTCTGCAGCCTCCATCCCTGTCTGCTCACCGTGGATGCCGGCAACTCGGTCTGCCCCCAGGGGACATGGAGTTCCTTTCCCCTGAACTGCTTTGCATGTGGTTTGTTTCCACCTTTCTGGTGATGTTTTATTTTTTGTATGGTTTCCTGTATTTTTGTTGGTTAAGTTGGGATTAGTAAACTGTTTCATCATTGTTGCAATCTGGGAACACTGTTGTGTAACTCTGGTGATACTGTGTTACCATCACCACTTTGTAGTTTCAGACCCGTTCCATCTTTATGCCCCACCCCCCAACAAAGCCTGGATTCAAGGCAAGCACGCCCTGTTCATCCCTCCCCCCGATCCTGAACACAATTTCATCTTTTCTTTCTGCATTCCTTCCTATATTCTTGGTGTCCCCAATCAGTGACTCTCAGCGAAATGACTGAAGGAGTGTTTTTCGGACTCTCCACCTACTGTAAGACTCCATTGGAGAGTTCTCATTTTTATGTCATTTGAACTAGCCTTTGATAGCTGAAAGGACGGTGTACGTCCTTTCAAGATACCATGTGCCAAACGAAGCCCTTTTGGCAACTGCCATCATTATCTCCAGGCAGGCATTGCTGTTTGAAGGGTGACATCTCAGCCAGAAGGCAGAGGCTGAGCTCCTCTTGTTGCACCAGCTCCCAAAAGAAGCCAAGAAAGGGAGCTGGAACAACAAACCACCCCCATGCCCAGGAAAGCGTTCTTCATGACAGAAGGCTAGAAAATGACCCAACATCCTTGTGGCCCAGAACCACTCTAGAAAATCACTGTTCCATAAAAAAGAGAAACACATGGGAAGTTCCAAGGAGAGGCAATGCCCATGGCCAGTGTACTTGAGAGACGGCCTGACCGCTCCGGGGAAGACACGCACCGACGGAACCCCTTGGGAAACAGCAGTGATAGTCCTCACCGTCGTAAGGGTTTCCTCTGGGGACAACCTGCCCTGGGCACCACACGAGGGAGCAGACCGGCTTCTCTTCCTCTGCCCCCACACCATTCACTCATGAAGGCAGCTCAGGTGTTCTCATGCCCTGCCTGCCTGCCTGCCTGGCTCATCCGTGAGCTGTGACCACCTCCAGGCTAGGACTCCACCTTTTCCTCTCTGTGTACCGTGAATCTGCACACAGTGGGCTTTCAGAACCTTAGGAGACTTGAGCCATTCCCACTCGAGCCAGAACCCTCCCCAGGAAGGAAAACAGCTGTGGAGTCATTTTGGCCCCAGCACTGGTTCCGAAAGCCTGGCGGCTCCTACAGCCTCTACGGTGTGAAGAGGGAGGTCCCTTTTGACAGAGCTTTCCGGCTCTCAGATCTAAGCTGTTGTTTCACTGTCAGCTGTGTCTCTTCCGTTGCAGCCAGGTGGGCCACGCTGCTCCAAAGGAGCTCACAAGCTGAGTTTCAAGGGAGGACAGGGATGGCTACAACGTGCTGCAAACTGAGTGAGGGTCCCCACAATCCTCAGCAAAGGTCTGTGGTGTGCAAGTGGGGAGTAGAGGGCCCCCAAGTTCCAAAGGAAGGGAGGTAGTCGGGAGCTAAAGCCCTTGGCTGCTGTGGTAGCAGCTGCAGATGGCAGCCCGTCCACAGTGCACTTCAAATGAGGTCATATGAGCGGGACTCTGGAAATGGCTCCGAAATCGAGAGAAAGGGGTCAGGGTATGTGGGAATCCGGCGGGGGTGGGGGGTGGATGAAGGAAGGTGTCCCTCCTCTCTCCAGTGCAATTTGGTTTGGTGAGTCTCAAAGCTACCAGATGGCACTTCCCAAGTCAGGCCCCCGCAGGAATCAGGGTGGGCTGCCTGCCTCGGGCCCTGCCACAGGGACAAGCCACACCAGTGGCCTCCCTGAGCTCCAATGGCCGGATCTGGGGGGTTCTGTCTGGTTGCACACCTCCTTGCTGTGGCCAAGTTCCCCCCTTCTCTGAGCACCAGCTTCATCCTCTCGAATGAGGACATCGATTGCTACCTTGGCACGTTACTCTCTTCATCCTGTGAAGACTCATTAGGCTTATCCTACAATTACTAGCTGGCCCGAAGAGATATCTCCTGAATCCAGCTTAAGCTGGAGTCTCCCAGGCTCATCTGGCATGTCTTCCCTGAAGTCTGCCAAAACCCACACCCTTGCATTTCCAGGGACTCCCCTTAGCCAGCTGGGCAGAAAACCCAGCATGCTTCAAACAAGCTGACAGACAAGCGGGAGAGGACTCACGGGCAGACGGCTTCCCTCAGGTCTCGGGTGGAGCTCTGGGACCACAGCAGCAACGGGCCATCCCAGCCCCTGGGCTCAGCAGCGCCCTCATTCTCAGGCCGGCGGCTCTGCCCTGAGGGGAGCAGGAACGTCACCAACTGCCGCAGGCGGACCTCAAGCCCCTCCCACTGCTGGAGCCTGACCTCCCCCGGCCCCACCCCTTCCCCTACCCCAGCAGGACGAGAGCTCGTCTTCCCCTGGCTTCCAACGTGAGGCCCGGCCCTGGGCCCCGATTGGGCACTGCCCCAGCCCGGAGCCAATCACAGTGGCCAGGGAGGTGGAACGCACCGATTGGCCAGGGCCAGGTCATGTGACCATACTCCCCAGGAAACTCAAAGATTACCAAGGTTCTCTAAGAAACCAATGAACAAAATTATCCACTAAAGGCAAACCATAATTTTTAATGAGGCCAATGTCACAGAAAAAAAAATGCTCCACAATAAACTGCTCAAGGAAGCTACTAAATAAACTTTCAGAAAAGTTTAGTAGTTTTTTTTTTTTTTAAATAGGGTGACGGAGAGCTATACCTTTCCCATCTATGTGAATTTAGGTTTAAACTAGATTTCCCTTGGCTATTATATAAGACAAAAAAACCCACATCACCCACTTTCACTCCCCCCACCCCCAAAATGTGTTTTAATCTATTGAATTTTTGTGTCCTCAGTTGTGTCTGATTCACGGCAACTCACCAACTCTACACAGCCAGGCTCTTCCGTCCATGGAATTCAGGGCAATTTTTTCTGTCCCAGTAAATGCCCACCCTGGGTGATCCAAAGGCAAGGGCTCCGAGGCTCCTGAGAGACTAACTCCTTTCAGCTGAGCACAGAGCTGGCTCCTCACTGGGATGCCTGTGGCCTGGGGCTCCCAGAGGGGAGAGCAGCACTCGCCCCACCGTGTGGTCACTGCTGGAAGTGCAGGCTGCTCCTCACTCCCCCTTGACAGTGTCCCTGAGGGCAGAACAGTGTGAATCGAATCAAGGTGGAAATGCAAACTCCAATGCAACCAACCTTCCACAAGATCTCCAAAACCACTCAGGAACAGGGAATTGGAAACTGCAGGGGATGACATGAATGGAGATGGAGACTTGACACCTTACACCGAGTTCACTTCCAGTTATCCCTAGACAAACTTTCCATGAAAACTTGTCACAAATCTAGAAGAACAATGAGCAGAAACCGGACACGTGCTTTGAGTCTTCACACACAAAACTAAAAGGCAGTCCACAAAAAAAACCCAGAGAATACAGTGGACTTTGCAAAATCAAAGATATCTACTGTGGGAAAGACCTCATTACAAAAGCAAAAGACAGGTCATACATCGCGAGACGAATGAGTGGAAACACAAAGCTTATCAAGGATGTGTCTCCAAACAGACAAAGAACGCCAACACAACAAGCCTGTGAAAACTAGGGAAAGGTCTGAAGGGACACCAGACGGAGGAAGACACACACAGAGTATCCCGGATGATGTCCAGCACTGAGGGCCTGAAGAAACAACAGTCTAGTTGCACCCCCTCAGGCCTGTGTGACCGTGGATGAGGCCTCTGTTTCCCGGTGGCTCTGAGACATGGACAGGGAGGAAGGGGAAGAGAAGTCACTTGCATTTCTAATACTCACAGCAAAGTCTTCCAATGAGAAGGGAATTATCACCCCCACTGCCAATGCCATTCACTGAAGTGATACCCACGAGTCCATCTACCCCAGAAGGGAAGGATGGACCTGTTCTCACAAAACGGCGAGAGATGGAAGGAGGAAGATCAAGCCCACACCAATCACTGGAAAGAGAAGCTGTGCTCAGGGCTTGAAAGAATTCCTATAGGGAAAATCATGTCACAGCCCCACATGGCAATCCACAGCTTCCATGCTATTCCTCCCAAAATGCCAATGCATTTTCGCACCGAACAAAGAATTGCAAAAGGGGTACGGAAACAGAAAAGAGCCTACATTGTCAATACAATCCGACGAAAAAGCCCCGATACGGACATCCAAGGTTGTGTGAAAGGAAATTAGACGACCAAACTAGGATCCTCAGGAGAGTATCGGAGGAGGCAATGGCGACCCACTCCAGTACTCTTGCCTGGAAAATGTCCTGGACGGAGGAGCCTGGTAGGCTGCAGGCCACGGGGTCATGCAGAGTCAGACACGACTGAAGTGACTTAGCCGCAGCAGCAGCAGCAGGACAGTATGCTATTGGGAATACAACAACACACACAGATCCAGATCGATGGAATAAAGTTGAGGGTCCAGAAACAAACCCCAGCATCCATGGTCAACTCATCTCTGACACAGACGGGGAGAATATCCAAATGGGAACAAGAAAGCCTCTTCAATCAATGTCCATGGGAAAACCAGACAGCTACATCTGAAGAACGCTATTGGTTTTGATCTCATACCACCTCAATATCGGGGAAAAACCTCACCCTAAAGACTGATGTCATGAGATAGCTAGAAAGAAGCGTAGGTCAAAGGCTCCTTAACATCAGAGTCTCCTTGCCATTTGCTGGGCGGAGGTCGAAATGGGTCTCTTCAAGTAAGGGAAAGAGGTAAACGAAGTACACCACTGGGTTTCCATCCAATGGAACCTCTTCACAACAGAGAGGCTAAGCATTCACAAATGCAAAAGATAGGAAACGGAACACGAGAGACATCTGAGAAGGGGTTCATATGGAAAGAGACGAAGAATGCACAGCACTCAGATTCCAAGAAACACCACCACCACCCTTGACCCTTCCCCCATGACCAACTCTGACCTAAAGCCTTTCTCTCCCTCTAACCTATCCCTAAAACATAACCCTCATCTAATCATATACATGTGCATCCCTAGCATCCATCCATCCATCCACACACGAGAGAGAAAGAGGAAGACACAGACGGAATTGAGAAAGGAAAAGAGAGGGACACAGCCAGAGAGAGACACGGAACCAAAGAGAGGAAAGGAGTCGATGGTCCAGACTTTTCCTCAATCTGTCTCGAAGGTAGAAGCAATGACAGCGCCCTTCCACCCCAGAAGGGGGAAAAGGACGGAAGGTTTGGAGAGGAAAAGACAAGAACGCAGGGAGCCATTAGAAGCTCAGCCACCCGCAGAAGCCGAGCTGGGACCCTTGAACAGAATCTCAATGGAAACAGAGGACCAGAAAGTTGGCTACTCTTTTCTATAAGAGAGGGAGACCTTCGAGTCTTCCTTTCGGTCCTCCAACTTGGATGCGGGGTCTCAAAACAGTCAGGAGGGGGAGTGCCTTTTCCTGGGTTCCACGGCGCATCCAGGCCTCGTTCTGCCCCATTCTGTGCTGTGTCAGCCCTGGATGGAATCTTTCTTTCTGAAGTCTCAGCACACGAGCTCCACGTGATATCGGCCCCAGGTGGAAAGGCATGGAGCTGCTCGTAGGCCGACAGACCTAGGAAGCAGATGGGAGAATGACCCCCACTCTGCAGATGGAGAGACTGGGGCAACCCTGAGGGGCATATGCTTGTCCAGGGCCACACCACTTATGAGAAGAAGGAGCCTGGTCTGAGAGCAGCATGGTCCTCGGAGCTCAGGCCCTGGCTGAACCCAGGCCTCCCCAGGGCTGTGGGCTGGGCCGTGTGGGTGTCATTGTGCCTGCACATGGCCTAAGGGGGGTGGTCGAGCAGTCAGAAACCCAGAGATTCCCTTGGGAAGTTTTGAGGAAGGGACCTCAGCACGAACCCCAGGAAATGATGTCACCTGCCGGCAACAGAACCCAACAGAACCCGCAATCCGGGTATCCAGGCCTCCAGAGCGGAGAGGAGCCCCCAGCCAGATCACTTGCTGCCAAGATGTTCTGCTGTTTGCCCCTGCCCAGAGGCCGGGGCCTCAGGAGAGCTCACAGGCAGTGTGCGTAGGCACCCTGTCGACGTTGGCTCAGGACACCCCCGAGAGGCCTCTGGCCCTTTGCCCGGAGAAACAGAAAGGTAACACGGGGAGCCCCAGGCCGGGCCAGGCCACCTCTCCCATGCCACCCGGAAACACCGGGTCCTTTGCCTGTGTGTGGGGATGCGGGTTTCTCGGGCTGTGTCTCCCTCAAGGAAGCCCAGGCAGATGTGGGGTCAGAAGCCTGTGGACAAGTTGTGTCCACACCCCAGGGGAGAGCAGGCTGGGCGGGATGGGGAGAGTGTGGGCAGAGCCGACCGGCCAGGCTGACCTCACACCCTCAGATGGGTCTCTTTCCTCCCGGGTGGGGATCTGAGCAGACACACGTCTCTGACCCTTCTGGGAAGAGAAGTTCGAGCAGGCAGAAGCAGCGGCTCCACTGGCCAGGCCCAGCTCGGAAAACTCCCAGCATGGCTGGCTGACGGTCACTGTCGTTGCAGAGCTTCCCACGTGATGAGGCCGAGGACGGGGACACCCCATCCAGCTCCCAGAGGGAGGGGTCGGAGCACCACCCGCCCGCCCGTGAGGCCCAGTGCAGGCTCCAGGTCAGCGTGCCCACGGAGGCATCAGCCCCACCGGGGGAGACGCGGAGGTGGGGAAGGCCTGCTGCCGAGACACCGCCCAGGATACAGCCGGCGGCCCAGTCTGAGGCTGCCACGGAGCTCAGCACACCCGGCTCCGACCCAGAGTCCAGAGAACCCCGGCCACTGAGGCACCAGGAGGACCTGGAGCCCAGCACGCCAGAGCACAGAGGTGAGGACGCTGGGGCTGGTGCACGGGAGTGTGTGGGGAGGGGTGCTGAGCTACACAGGGACGAGTCCTCGAAAGCTGCTGCTGGGCCTGCAGCAAGCGCTGGCCTCACACCCCCCGCCCCCCATCTTGCACACTTCAGTCCCAAAAGACATCTGACGCTGGGTATTCTTTGGGAACCTCTTGGAAGGTTTCTGTCCCGGGGTACGCACATGCCAAGGCTGGCCTGTGGGCAAACTTTGCTTCTCCCCCAGCTCTAGCACTGGCCTCCAACTGGAACCAGGCTCCACTTCCCAGACCTGTCCCTAAAGAGGTGGTGGCTCCAGGTGCAGGACCCAGGGATCCACCGAGGGCAGATGGAGAAGCGAGACTTGCCCTCGCAGAGACACCAGGCCAGCTGGGTACTGGCCAGCACACCGGGCAGATCGGATCTCCGTGCCTGCAGGACCCCCAGCCCCAGGCACTGATGTCCCACCCCCTCAGCGAGAACCTCCACCTCCACGTGCACCTCTACCTGCTCGGGCTTTGGCAAGAGAACCCGAGGCAGAGGAAGAGTCACCGCCTCGGCAGGGAGAGCCTGCCCTGGCTCCCGCGCAACACCCAGACGCCCACGATGACTCACCCAGCCCTGCAGGGAGAAAGAGCCCCCGCTCTGGACAGAGACCCAGAGCCCTTACCGGAAACACCACGTCCAGGGGAGCGGTCGGCTCTGCAGCCTCCATCCCTGTCTGCTCACCGTGGATGCCGGCAACTCGGTCTGCCCCCAGGGGACATGGAGTTCCTTTCCCCTGAACTGCTTTGCATGTGGTTTGTTTCCACCTTTCTGGTGATGTTTTATTTTTTGTATGGTTTCCTGTATTTTTGTTGGTTAAGTTGGGATTAGTAAACTTTTTCATCATTGTTGCAATCTGGGAACACTGTTGTGTAACTCTGGTGATACTGTGTTACCATCACCACTTTGTAGTTTCAGACCTGTTCCATCTTTATGCCCCACCCCCCAACAAAGCCTGGATTCAAGGCAAGCACGCCCTGTTCATCCCTCCCCCCGATCCTGAACACAATTTCATCTTTTCTTTCTGCATTCCTTCCTATATTCTTGGTGTCCCCAATCAGTGACTCTCAGCGAAATGACTGAAGGAGTGTTTTTCGGACTCTCCACCTACTGTAAGACTCCATTGGAGAGTTCTCATTTTTATGTCATTTGAACTAGCCTTTGATAGCTGAAAGGACGGTGTACGTCCTTTCAAGATACCATGTGCCAAACGAAGCCCTTTTGGCAACTGCCATCATTATCTCCAGGCAGGCATTGCTGTTTGAAGGGTGACATCTCAGCCAGAAGGCAGAGGCTGAGCTCCTCTTGTTGCACCAGCTCCCAAAAGAAGCCAAGAAAGGGAGCTGGAACAACAAACCACCCCCATGCCCAGGAAAGCGTTCTTCATGACAGAAGGCTAGAAAATGACCCAACATCCTTGTGGCCCAGAACCACTCTAGAAAATCACTGTTCCATAAAAAAGAGAAACACATGGGAAGTTCCAAGGAGAGGCAATGCCCATGGCCAGTGTACTTGAGAGACGGCCTGACCGCTCCGGGGAAGACACGCACCGACGGAACCCCTTGGGAAACAGCAGTGATAGTCCTCACCGTCGTAAGGGTTTCCTCTGGGGACAACCTGCCCTGGGCACCACACGAGGGAGCAGACCGGCTTCTCTTCCTCTGCCCCCACACCATTCACTCATGAAGGCAGCTCAGGTGTTCTCATGCCCTGCCTGCCTGCCTGCCTGGCTCATCCGTGAGCTGTGACCACCTCCAGGGTAGGACTCCACCTTTTCCTCTCTGTGTACCGTGAATCTGCACACAGTGGGCTTTCAGAACCTTAGGAGACTTGAGCCATTCCCACTCGAGCCAGAACCCTCCCCAGGAAGGAAAACAGCTGTGGAGTCATTTTGGCCCCAGCACTGGTTCCGAAAGCCTGGCGGCTCCTACAGCCTCTACGGTGTGAAGAGGGAGGTCCCTTTTGACAGAGCTTTCCGGCTCTCAGATCTAAGCTGTTGTTTCACTGTCAGCTGTGTCTCTTCCGTTGCAGCCCGGTGGGCCACGCTGCTCCAAAGGAGCTCACAAGCTGAGTTTCAAGGGAGGACAGGGATGGCTACAACGTGCTGCAAACTGAGTGAGGGTCCCCACAATCCTCAGCAAAGGTCTGTGGTGTGCAAGTGGGGAGTAGAGGGCCCCCAAGTTCCAAAGGAAGGGAGGTAGTCGGGAGCTAAAGCCCTTGGCTGCTGTGGTAGCAGCTGCAGATGGCAGCCCGTCCACAGTGCACTTCAAATGAGGTCATATGAGCGGGACTCTGGAAATGGCTCCGAAATCGAGAGAAAGGGGTCAGGGTATGTGGGAATCCGGCGGGGGTGGGGGGTGGATGAAGGAAGGTGTCCCTCCTCTCTCCAGTGCAATTTGGTTTGGTGAGTCTCAAAGCTACCAGATGGCACTTCCCAAGTCAGGCCCCCGCAGGAATCAGGGTGGGCTGCCTGCCTCGGGCCCTGCCACAGGGACAAGCCACACCAGTGGCCTCCCTGAGCTCCAATGGCCGGATCTGGGGGGTTCTGTCTGGTTGCACACCTCCTTGCTGTGGCCAAGTTCCCCCCTTCTCTGAGCACCAGCTTCATCCTCTCGAATGAGGACATCGATTGCTACCTTGGCACGTTACTCTCTTCATCCTGTGAAGACTCATTAGGCTTATCCTACAATTACTAGCTGGCCCGAAGAGATATCTCCTGAATCCAGCTTAAGCTGGAGTCTCCCAGGCTCATCTGGCATGTCTTCCCTGAAGTCTGCCAAAACCCACACCCTTGCATTTCCAGGGACTCCCCTTAGCCAGCTGGGCAGAAAACCCAGCATGCTTCAAACAAGCTGACAGACAAGCGGGAGAGGACTCACGGGCAGACGGCTTCCCTCAGGTCTCGGGGGGAGCTCTGGGACCACAGCAGCAACGGGCCATCCCAGCCCCTGGGCTCAGCAGCGCCCTCATTCTCAGGCCGGCGGCTCTGCCCTGAGGGGAGCAGGAACGTCACCAACTGCCGCAGGCGGACCTCAAGCCCCTCCCACTGCTGGAGCCTGACCTCCCCCGGCCCCACCCCTTCCCCTACCCCAGCAGGACGAGAGCTCGTCTTCCCCTGGCTTCCAACGTGAGGCCCGGCCCTGGGCCCCGATTGGGCACTGCCCCAGCCCGGAGCCAATCACAGTGGCCAGGGAGGTGGAACGCACCGATTGGCCAGGGCCAGGTCATGTGACCATACTCCCCAGGAAACTCAAAGATTACCAAGGTTCTCTAAGAAACCAATGAACAAAATTATCCAGTAAAGGCAAACCTTAATTTTTAATGAGGCCAATGTCACAGAAAAAAAAAAAAAATGCTCCACAATAAACTGCTCAAGGAAGCTACTAAATAAACTTTCAGAAAAGTTTAGTAGTTTTTTTTTTTTTTTTTAAATAGGGTGACGGAGAGCTATACCTTTCCCATCTATGTGAATTTAGGTTTAAACTAGATTTCCCTTGGCTATTATATAAGACAAAAAAACCCACATCACCCACTTTCACTCCCCCCCACCCCCAAAATGTGTTTTAATCTATTGAATTTTTGTGTCCTCAGTTGTGTCTGATTCACGGCAACTCACCAACTCTACACAGCCAGGCTCTTCCGTCCATGGAATTCAGGGCAATTTTTTCTGTCCCAGTAAATGCCCACCCTGGGTGATCCAAAGGCAAGGGCTCCGAGGCTCCTGAGAGACTAACTCCTTTCAGCTGAGCACAGAGCTGGCTTCTCACTGGGATGCCTGTGGCCTGGGGCTCCCAGAGGGGAGAGCAGCACTCGCCCCACCGTGTGGTCACTGCTGGAAATGCAGGCTGCTCCTCACTCCCCCTTGACAGTGTCCCTGAGGGCAGAACAGTGTGAATCGAATCAAGGTGGAAATGCAAACTCCAATGCAACCAACCTTCCCACAAGGTCTCCAAAACCACTCAGGAACAGGGAATTGGAAACTGCAGGGGATGACATGAATGGAGATGGAGACTTGACACCTTACACCGAGTTCACTTCCAGTTATCCCTAGACAAACTTTCCATGAAAACTTGTCACAAATCTAGAAGAACAATGAGCAGAAACCGGACACGTGCTTTGAGTCTTCACACACAAAACTAAAAGGCAGTCCACAAAAAAAACCCAGAGAATACAGTGGACTTTGCAAAATCAAAGATATCTACTGTGGGAAAACCTCATGACAAAAGCAAAAGACAGGTCATACATCGCGAGACGAATGAGTGGAAACACAAAGCTTATCAAGGATGTGTCTCCAAACAGACAAAGAACGCCAACACAACAAGCCTGTGAAAACTAGGGAAAGGTCTGAAGGGACACCAGACGGAGGAAGACACACACAGAGTATCCCGGATGATGTCCAGCACTGAGGGCCTGAAGAAACAACAGTCTAGTTGCACCCCCTCAGGCCTGTGTGACCGTGGATGAGGCCTCTGTTTCCCGGTGGCTCTGAGACATGGACAGGGAGGAAGGGGAAGAGAAGTCACTTGCATTTCTAATACTCACAGCAAAGTCTTCCAATGAGAAGGGAATTATCACCCCCACTGCCAATGCCATTCACTGAAGTGATACCCACGAGTCCATCTACCCCAGAAGGGAAGGATGGACCTGTTCTCACAAAACGGCGAGAGATGGAAGGAGGAAGATCAAGCCCACACCAATCACTGGAAAGAGAAGCTGTGCTCAGGGCTTGAAAGAATTCCTATTGGGAAAATCATGTCACAGCCCCACATGGCAATCCACAGCTTCCATGCTATTCCTCCCAAAATGCCAATGCATTTTCGCACCGAACAAAGAATTGCAAAAGGGGTACGGAAACAGAAAAGAGCCTACATTGTCAATACAATCCGACGAAAAAGCCCCGATACGGACATCCAAGGTTGTGTGAAAGGAAATTAGACGACCAAACTAGGATCCTCAGGAGAGTATCGGAGAAGGCAATGGCGACCCACTCCAGTACTCTTGCCTGGAAAATGTCCTGGACGGAGGAGCCTGGTAGGCTGCAGGCCATGGGGTCATGCAGAGTCAGACACGACTGAAGTGACTTAGCCGCAGCAGCAGCAGCAGGACAGTATGCTATTGGGAACACAACAACACACACAGATCCAGATCGATGGAATAAAGTTGAGGGTCCAGAAACAAACCCCAGCATCCATGGTCAACTCATCTCTGACACAGACGGGGAGAATATCCAAATGGGAACAAGAAAGCCTCTTCAATCAATGTCCATGGGAAAACCAGACAGCTACATCTGAAGAACGCTATTGGTTTTGATCTCATACCACCTCAATATCGGGGAAAAACCTCACCCTAAAGACTGAGGTCATGAGATAGCTAGAAAGAAGCGTAGGTCAAAGGCTCCTTAACATCAGAGTCTCCTTGCCATTTGCTGGGCGGAGGTCGAAATGGGTCTCTTCAAGTAAGGGAAAGAGGTAAACGAAGTACACCACTGGGTTTCCATCCAATGGAACCTCTTCACAACAGAGAGGCTAAGCATTCACAAATGCAAAAGATAGGAAACGGAACACGAGAGACATCTGAGAAGGGGTTCATATGGAAAGAGACGAAGAATGCACAGCACTCAGATTCCAAGAAACACCACCACCACCCTTGACCCTTCCCCCATGACCAACTCTGACCTAAAGCCTTTCTCTCCCTCTAACCTATCCCTAAAACATAACCCTCATCTAATCATATACATGTGCATCCCTAGCATCCATCCATCCATCCACACACGAGAGAGAAAGAGGAAGACACAGACGGAATTGAGAAAGGAAAAGAGAGGGACACAGCCAGAGAGAGACACGGAACCAAAGAGAGGAAAGGAGTCGATGGTCCAGACTTTTCCTCAATCTGTCTCGAAGGTAGAAGCAATGACAGCGCCCTTCCACCCCAGAAGGGGGAAAAGGACGGAAGGTTTGGAGAGGAAAAGACAAGAACGCAGGGAGCCATTAGAAGCTCAGCCACCCGCAGAAGCCGAGCTGGGACCCTTGAACAGAATCTCAATGGAAACAGAGGACCAGAAAGTTGGCTACTCTTTTCTATAAGAGAGGGAGACCTTCGAGTCTTCCTTTCGGTCCTCCAACTTGGATGCGGGGTCTCAAAACAGTCAGGAGGGGGAGTGCCTTTTCCTGGGTTCCACGGCGCATCCAGGCCTCGTTCTGCCCCATTCTGTGCTGTGTCAGCCCTGGATGGAATCTTTCTTTCTGAAGTCTCAGCACACGAGCTCCACGTGATATCGGCCCCAGGTGGAAAGGCATGGAGCTGCTCGTAGGCCGACAGACCTAGGAAGCAGATGGGAGAATGACCCCCACTCTGCAGATGGAGAGACTGGGGCAACCCTGAGGGGCATATGCTTGTCCAGGGCCACACCACTTATGAGAAGAAGGAGCCTGGTCTGAGAGCAGCATGGTCCTCGGAGCTCAGGCCCTGGCTGAACCCAGGCCTCCCCAGGGCTGTGGGCTGGGCCGTGTGGGTGTCATTGTGCCTGCACATGGCCTAAGGGGGGTGGTCGAGCAGTCAGAAACCCAGAGATTCCCTTGGGAAGTTTTGAGGAAGGGACCTCAGCACGAACCCCAGGAAATGATGTCACCTGCCGGCAACAGAACCCAACAGAACCCGCAATCCGGGTATCCAGGCCTCCAGAGCGGAGAGGAGCCCCCAGCCAGATCACTTGCTGCCAAGATGTTCTGCTGTTTGCCCCTGCCCAGAGGCCGGGGCCTCAGGAGAGCTCACAGGCAGTGTGCGTGGGCACCCTGTCGACGTTGGCTCAGGACACCCCCGAGAGGCCTCTGGCCCTTTGCCCGGAGAAACAGAAAGGTAACACGGGGAGCCCCAGGCCGGGCCAGGCCACCTCTCCCATGCCACCCGGAAACACCGGGTCCTTTGCCTGTGTGGGGGGATGCGGGTTTCTCGGGCTGTGTCTCCCTCAAGGAAGCCCAGGCGGATGTGGGGTCAGAAGCCTGTGGACAAGTTGTGTCCACACCCCAGGGGAGAGCAGGCTGGGCGGGATGGGGAGAGTGTGGGCAGCGCCGACCGGCCAGGCTGACCTCACACCCTCAGATGGGTCTCTTTCCTCCCGGGTGGGGATCTGAGCAGACACACGTCTCTGACCCTTCTGGGAAGAGAAGTTCGAGCAGGCAGAAGCAGCGGCTCCACTGGCCAGGCCCAGCTCGGAAAACTCCCAGCATGGCTGGCTGACGGTCACTGTCGTTGCAGAGCTTCCCACGTGATGAGGCCGAGGACGGGGACACCCCATCCAGCTCCCAGAGGGAGGGGTCGGAGCACCACCCCCCCGCCCGTGAGGCCCAGTGCAGGCTCCAGGTCAGCGTGCCCACGGAGGCATCAGCCCCACCGGGGGAGACGCGGAGGTGGGGAAGGCCTGCTGCCGAGACACCGCCCAGGATACAGCCGGCGGCCCAGTCTGAGGCTGCCACGGAGCTCAGCACACCCGGCTCCGACCCAGAGTCCAGAGAACCCCGGCCTCTGAGGCACCAGGAGGACCTGGAGCCCAGCACGCCAGAGCACAGAGGTGAGGACGCTGGGGCTGGTGCACGGGAGTGTGTGGGGAGGGGTGCTGAGCTACACAGGGACGAGTCCTCGAAAGCTGCTGCTGGGCCTGCAGCAAGCGCTGGCCTCACACCCCCCGCCCCCCATCTTGCACACTTCAGTCCCAAAAGACATCTGACGCTGGGTATTCTTTGGGAACCTCTTGGAAGGTTTCTGTCCCGGGGTACGCACATGCCAAGGCTGGCCTGTGGGCAAACTTTGCTTCTCCCCCAGCTCTAGCACTGGCCTCCAACTGGAACCAGGCTCCACTTCCCAGACCTGTCCCTAAAGAGGTGGTGGCTCCAGGTGCAGGACCCAGGGATCCACCGAGGGCAGATGGAGAAGCGAGACTTGCCCTCGCAGAGACACCAGGCCAGCTGGGTACTGGCCAGCACACCGGGCAGATCGGATCTCCGTGCCTGCAGGACCCCCAGCCCCAGGCACTGATGTCCCACCCCCTCAGCGAGAACCTCCACCTCCACGTGCACCTCTACCTGCTCGGGCTTTGGCAAGAGAACCCGAGGCAGAGGAAGAGTCACCGCCTCGGCAGGGAGAGCCTGCCCTGGCTCCCGCGCAACACCCAGACGCCCACGATGACTCACCCAGCCCTGCAGGGAGAAAGAGCCCCCGCTCTGGACAGAGACCCAGAGCCCTTACCGGAAACACCACGTCCAGGGGAGCGGTCGGCTCTGCAGCCTCCATCCCTGTCTGCTCACCGTGGATGCCGGCAACTCGGTCTGCCCCCAGGGGACATGGAGTTCCTTTCCCCTGAACTGCTTTGCATGTGGTTTGTTTCCACCTTTCTGGTGATGTTTTATTTTTTGTATGGTTTCCTGTATTTTTGTTGGTTAAGTTGGGATTAGTAAACTGTTTCATCATTGTTGCAATCTGGGAACACTGTTGTGTAACTCTGGTGATACTGTGTTACCATCACCACTTTGTAGTTTCAGACCCGTTCCATCTTTATGCCCCACCCCCCAACAAAGCCTGGATTCAAGGCAAGCACGCCCTGTTCATCCCTCCCCCCGATCCTGAACACAATTTCATCTTTTCTTTCTGCATTCCTTCCTATATTCTTGGTGTCCCCAATCAGTGACTCTCAGCGAAATGACTGAAGGAGTGTTTTTCGGACTCTCCACCTACTGTAAGACTCCATTGGAGAGTTCTCATTTTTATGTCATTTGAACTAGCCTTTGATAGCTGAAAGGACGGTGTACGTCCTTTCAAGATACCATGTGCCAAACGAAGCCCTTTTGGCAACTGCCATCATTATCTCCAGGCAGGCATTGCTGTTTGAAGGGTGACATCTCAGCCAGAAGGCAGAGGCTGAGCTCCTCTTGTTGCACCAGCTCCCAAAAGAAGCCAAGAAAGGGAGCTGGAACAACAAACCACCCCCATGCCCAGGAAAGCGTTCTTCATGACAGAAGGCTAGAAAATGACCCAACATCCTTGTGGCCCAGAACCACTCTAGAAAATCACTGTTCCATAAAAAAGAGAAACACATGGGAAGTTCCAAGGAGAGGCAATGCCCATGGCCAGTGTACTTGAGAGACGGCCTGACCGCTCCGGGGAAGACACGCACCGACGGAACCCCTTGGGAAACAGCAGTGATAGTCCTCACCGTCGTAAGGGTTTCCTCTGGGGACAACCTGCCCTGGGCACCACACGAGGGAGCAGACCGGCTTCTCTTCCTCTGCCCCCACACCATTCACTCATGAAGGCAGCTCAGGTGTTCTCATGCCCTGCCTGCCTGCCTGCCTGGCTCATCCGTGAGCTGTGACCACCTCCAGGGTAGGACTCCACCTTTTCCTCTCTGTGTACCGTGAATCTGCACACAGTGGGCTTTCAGAACCTTAGGAGACTTGAGCCATTCCCACTCGAGCCAGAACCCTCCCCAGGAAGGAAAACAGCTGTGGAGTCATTTTGGCCCCAGCACTGGTTCCGAAAGCCTGGCGGCTCCTACAGCCTCTACGGTGTGAAGAGGGAGGTCCCTTTTGACAGAGCTTTCCGGCTCTCAGATCTAAGCTGTTGTTTCACTGTCAGCTGTGTCTCTTCCGTTGCAGCCCGGTGGGCCACGCTGCTCCAAAGGAGCTCACAAGCTGAGTTTCAAGGGAGGACAGGGATGGCTACAACGTGCTGCAAACTGAGTGAGGGTCCCCACAATCCTCAGCAAAGGTCTGTGGTGTGCAAGTGGGGAGTAGAGGGCCCCCAAGTTCCAAAGGAAGGGAGGTAGTCGGGAGCTAAAGCCCTTGGCTGCTGTGGTAGCAGCTGCAGATGGCAGCCCGTCCACAGTGCACTTCAAATGAGGTCATATGAGCGGGACTCTGGAAATGGCTCCGAAATCGAGAGAAAGGGGTCAGGGTATGTGGGAATCCGGCGGGGGTGGGGGGTGGATGAAGGAAGGTGTCCCTCCTCTCTCCAGTGCAATTTGGTTTGGTGAGTCTCAAAGCTACCAGATGGCACTTCCCAAGTCAGGCCCCCGCAGGAATCAGGGTGGGCTGCCTGCCTCGGGCCCTGCCACAGGGACAAGCCACACCAGTGGCCTCCCTGAGCTCCAATGGCCGGATCTGGGGGGTTCTGTCTGGGTGCACACCTCCTTGCTGTGGCCAAGTTCCCCCCTTCTCTGAGCACCAGCTTCATCCTCTCGAATGAGGACATCAATTGCTACCTTGGCACGTTACTCTCTTCATCCTGTGAAGACTCATTAGGCTTATCCTACAATTACTAGCTGGCCCGAAGAGATATCTCCTGAATCCAGCTTAAGCTGGAGTCTCCCAGGCTCATCTGGCATGTCTTCCCTGAAGTCTGCCAAAACCCACACCCTTGCATTTCCAGGGACTCCCCTTAGCCAGCTGGGCAGAAAACCCAGCATGCTTCAAACAAGCTGACAGACAAGCGGGAGAGGACTCACGGGCAGACGGCTTCCCTCAGGTCTCGGGTGGAGCTCTGGGACCACAGCAGCAACGGGCCATCCCAGCCCCTGGGCTCAGCAGCGCCCTCATTCTCAGGCCGGCGGCTCTGCCCTGAGGGGAGCAGGAACGTCACCAACTGCCGCAGGCGGACCTCAAGCCCCTCCCACTGCTGGAGCCTGACCTCCCCCGGCCCCACCCCTTCCCCTACCCCAGCAGGACGAGAGCTCGTCTTCCCCTGGCTTCCAACGTGAGGCCCGGCCCTGGGCCCCGATTGGGCACTGCCCCAGCCCGGAGCCAATCACAGTGGCCAGGGAGGTGGAACGCACCGATTGGCCAGGGCCAGGTCATGTGACCATACTCCCCAGGAAACTCAAAGATTACCAAGGTTCTCTAAGAAACCAATGAACAAAATTATCCACTAAAGGCAAACCATAATTTTTAATGAGGCCAATGTCACAGAAAAAAAAATGCTCCACAGTAAACTGCTCAAGGAAGCTACTAAATAAACTTTCAGAAAAGTTTAGTAGTTTTTTTTTTTTTTTAAATAGGGTGACGGAGAGCTATACCTTTCCCATCTATGTGAATTTAGGTTTAAACTAGATTTCCCTTGGCTATTATATAAGACAAAAAAACCCACATCACCCACTTTCACTCCCCCCCACCCCCAAAATGTGTTTTAATCTATTGAATTTTTGTGTCCTCAGTTGTGTCTGATTCACGGCAACTCACCAACTCTACACAGCCAGGCTCTTCCGTCCATGGAATTCAGGGCAATTTTTTCTGTCCCAGTAAATGCCCACCCTGGGTGATCCAAAGGCAAGGGCTCCGAGGCTCCTGAGAGACTAACTCCTTTCAGCTGAGCACAGAGCTGGCTCCTCACTGGGATGCCTGTGGCCTGGGGCTCCCAGAGGGGAGAGCAGCACTCGCCCCACCGTGTGGTCACTGCTGGAAGTGCAGGCTGCTCCTCACTCCCCCTTGACAGTGTCCCTGAGGGCAGAACAGTGTGAATCGAATCAAGGTGGAAATGCAAACTCCAATGCAACCAACCTTCCACAAGATCTCCAAAACCACTCAGGAACAGGGAATTGGAAACTGCAGGGGATGACATGAATGGAGATGGAGACTTGACACCTTACACCGAGTTCACTTCCAGTTATCCCTAGACAAACTTTCCATGAAAACTTGTCACAAATCTAGAAGAACAATGAGCAGAAACCGGACACGTGCTTTGAGTCTTCACACACAAAACTAAAAGGCAGTCCACAAAAAAAACCCAGAGAATACAGTGGACTTTGCAAAATCAAAGATATCTACTGTGGGAAAGACCTCATTACAAAAGCAAAAGACAGGTCATACATCGCGAGACGAATGAGTGGAAACACAAAGCTTATCAAGGATGTGTCTCCAAACAGACAAAGAACGCCAACACAACAAGCCTGTGAAAACTAGGGAAAGGTCTGAAGGGACACCAGACGGAGGAAGACACACACAGAGTATCCCGGATGATGTCCAGCACTGAGGGCCTGAAGAAACAACAGTCTAGTTGCACCCCCTCAGGCCTGTGTGACCGTGGATGAGGCCTCTGTTTCCCGGTGGCTCTGAGACATGGACAGGGAGGAAGGGGAAGAGAAGTCACTTGCATTTCTAATACTCACAGCAAAGTCTTCCAATGAGAAGGGAATTATCACCCCCACTGACAATGCCATTCACTGAAGTGATACCCACGAGTCCATCTACCCCAGAAGGGAAGGATGGACCTGTTCTCACAAAACGGCGAGAGATGGAAGGAGGAAGATCAAGCCCACACCAATCACTGGAAAGAGAAGCTGTGCTCAGGGCTTGAAAGAATTCCTACTGGGAAAATCATGTCACAGCCCCACATGGCAATCCACAGCTTCCATGCTATTCCTCCCAAAATGCCAATGCATTTTCGCACCGAACAAAGAATTGCAAAAGGGGTACGGAAACAGAAAAGAGCCTACATTGTCAATACAATCCGACGAAAAAGCCCCGATACGGACATCCAAGGTTGTGTGAAAGGAAATTAGACGACCAAACTAGGATCCTCAGGAGAGTATCGGAGGAGGCAATGGCGACCCACTCCAGTACTCTTGCCTGGAAAATGTCCTGGACGGAGGAGCCTGGTAGGCTGCAGGCCACGAGGTCATGCAGAGTCAGACACGACTGAAGTGACTTAGCCGCAGCAGCAGCAGCAGGACAGTATGCTATTGGGAATACAACAACACACACAGATCCAGATCGATGGAATAAAGTTGAGGGTCCAGAAACAAACCCCAGCATCCATGGTCAACTCATCTCTGACACAGACGGGGAGAATATCCAAATGGGAACAAGAAAGCCTCTTCAATCAATGTCCATGGGAAAACCAGACAGCTACATCTGAAGAACGCTATTGGTTTTGATCTCATACCACCTCAATATCGGGGAAAAACCTCACCCTAAAGACTGATGTCATGAGATAGCTAGAAAGAAGCGTAGGTCAAAGGCTCCTTAACATCAGAGTCTCCTTGCCATTTGCTGGGCGGAGGTCGAAATGGGTCTCTTCAAGTAAGGGAAAGAGGTAAACGAAGTACACCACTGGGTTTCCATCCAATGGAACCTCTTCACAACAGAGAGGCTAAGCATTCACAAATGCAAAAGATAGGAAACGGAACACGAGAGACATCTGAGAAGGGGTTCATATGGAAAGAGACGAAGAATGCACAGCACTCAGATTCCAAGAAACACCACCACCACCCTTGACCCTTCCCCCATGACCAACTCTGACCTAAAGCCTTTCTCTCCCTCTAACCTATCCCTAAAACATAACCCTCATCTAATCATATACATGTGCATCCCTAGCATCCATCCATCCATCCACACACGAGAGAGAAAGAGGAAGACACAGACGGAATTGAGAAAGGAAAAGAGAGGGACACAGCCAGAGAGAGACACGGAACCAAAGAGAGGAAAGGAGTCGATGGTCCAGACTATTCCTCAATCTGTCTCGAAGGTAGAAGCAATGACAGCGCCCTTCCACCCCAGAAGGGGGAAAAGGACGGAAGGTTTGGAGAGGAAAAGACAAGAACGCAGGGAGCCATTAGAAGCTCAGCCACCCGCAGAAGCCGAGCTGGGACCCTTGAACAGAATCTCAATGGAAACAGAGGACCAGAAAGTTGGCTACTCTTTTCTATAAGAGAGGGAGACCTTCGAGTCTTCCTTTCGGTCCTCCAACTTGGATGCGGGGTCTCAAAACAGTCAGGAGGGGGAGTGCCTTTTCCTGGGTTCCACGGCGCACCCAGGCCTCGTTCTGCCCCATTCTGTGCTGTGTCAGCCCTGGATGGAATCTTTCTTTCTGAAGTCTCAGCGCACGAGCTCCACGTGATATCGGCCCCAGGTGGAAAGGCATGGAGCTGCTCGTAGGCCGACAGACCTAGGAAGCAGATGGGAGAATGACCCCCACTCTGCAGATGGAGAGACTGGGGCAACCCTGAGGGGCATATGCTTGTCCAGGGCCACACCACTTATGAGAAGAAGGAGCCTGGTCTGAGAGCAGCATGGTCCTCGGAGCTCAGGCCCTGGCTGAACCCAGGCCTCCCCAGGGCTGTGGGCTGGGCCGTGTGGGTGTCATTGTGCCTGCACATGGCCTAAGGGGGGTGGTCGAGCAGTCAGAAACCCAGAGATTCCCTTGGGAAGTTTTGAGGAAGGGACCTCAGCACGAACCCCAGGAAATGATGTCACCTGCCGGCAACAGAACCCAACAGAACCCGCAATCCGGGTATCCAGGCCTCCAGAGCGGAGAGGAGCCCCCAGCCAGATCACTTGCTGCCAAGATGTTCTGCTGTTTGCCCCTGCCCAGAGGCCGGGGCCTCAGGAGAGCTCACAGGCAGTGTGCGTGGGCACCCTGTCGACGTTGGCTCAGGACACCCCCGAGAGGCCTCTGGCCCTTTGCCCGGAGAAACAGAAAGGTAACACGGGGAGCCCCAGGCCGGGCCAGGCCACCTCTCCCATGCCACCCGGAAACACCGGGTCCTTTGCCTGTGTGTGGGGATGCGGGTTTCTCGGGCTGTGTCTCCCTCAAGGAAGCCCAGGCGGATGTGGGGTCAGAAGCCTGTGGACAAGTTGTGCCCACACCCCAGGGGAGAGCAGGCTGGGCGGGATGGGGAGAGTGTGGGCAGCGCCGACCGGCCAGGCTGACCTCACACCCTCAGATGGGTCTCTTTCCTCCCGGGTGGGGATCTGAGCAGACACACGTCTCTGACCCTTCTGGGAAGAGAAGTTCGAGCAGGCAGAAGCAGCGGCTCCACTGGCCAGGCCCAGCTCGGAAAACTCCCAGCATGGCTGGCTGACGGTCACTGTCGTTGCAGAGCTTCCCACGTGATGAGGCCGAGGACGGGGACACCCCATCCAGCTCCCAGAGGGAGGGGTCGGAGCACCACCCGCCCGCCCGTGAGGCCCAGTGCAGGCTCCAGGTCAGCGTGCCCACGGAGGCATCAGCCCCACCGGGGGAGACGCGGAGGTGGGGAAGGCCTGCTGCCGAGACACCGCCCAGGATACAGCCGGCGGCCCAGTCTGAGGCTTCCACGGAGCTCAGCACACCCGGCTCCGACCCAGAGTCCAGAGAACCCCGGCCTCTGAGGCACCAGGAGGACCTGGAGCCCAGCACGCCACAGCACAGAGGTGAGGACGCTGGGGCTGGTGCACGGGAGTGTGTGGGGAGGGGTGCTGAGCTACACAGGGACGAGTCCTCGAAAGCTGCTGCTGGGCCTGCAGCAAGCGCTGGCCTCACACCCCCCGCCCCCCATCTTGCACACTTCAGTCCCAAAAGACATCTGACGCTGGGTATTCTTTGGGAACCTCTTGGAAGGTTTCTGTCCCGGGGTACGCACATGCCAAGGCTGGCCTGTGGGCAAACTTTGCTTCTCCCCCAGCTCTAGCACTGGCCTCCAACTGGAACCAGGCTCCACTTCCCAGACCTGTCCCCACACAGGTGGTGGCTCCAGGTGCAGGACCCAGGGATCCACCGAGGGCAGATGGAGAAGCGAGACTTGCCCTCGCAGAGACACCAGGCCAGCTGGGTACTGGCCAGCACACCGGGCAGATCGGATCTCCGTGCCTGCAGGACCCCCAGCCCCAGGCACTGATGTCCCACCCCCTCAGCGAGAACCTCCACCTCCACGTGCACCTCTACCTGCTCGGGCTTTAGCAAGAGAACCCGAGGCAGAGGAAGAGTCACCGCCTCGGCAGGGAGAGCCTGCCCTGGCTCCCGCGCAACACCCAGACGCCCACGATGACTCACCCAGCCCTGCAGGGAGAAAGAGCCCCCGCTCTGGACAGAGACCCAGAGCCCTTACCGGAAACACCACGTCCAGGGGAGCGGTCGGCTCTGCAGCCTCCATCCCTGTCTGCTCACCGTGGATGCCGGCAACTCGGTCTGCCCCCAGGGGACATGGAGTTCCTTTCCCCTGAACTGCTTTGCATGTGGTTTGTTTCCACCTTTCTGGTGATGTTTTATTTTTTGTATGGTTTCCTGTATTTTTGTTGGTTAAGTTGGGATTAGTAAACTTTTTCATCATTGTTGCAATCTGGGAACACTGTTGTGTAACTCTGGTGATACTGTGTTACCATCACCACTTTGTAGTTTCAGACCCGTTCCATCTTTATGCCCCACCCCGCAACAAAGCCTGGATTCAAGGCAAGCACGCCCTGTTCATCCCTCCCCCCGATCCTGAACACAATTTCATCTTTTCTTTCTGCATTCCTTCCTATATTCTTGGTGTCCCCAATCAGTGACTCTCAGCGAAATGACTGAAGGAGTGTTTTTCGGACTCTCCACCTACTGTAAGACTCCATTGGAGAGTTCTCATTTTTATGTCATTTGAACTAGCCTTTGATAGCTGAAAGGACGGTGTACGTCCTTTCAAGATACCATGTGCCAAACGAAGCCCTTTTGGCAACTGCCATCATTATCTCCAGGCAGGCATTGCTGTTTGAAGGGTGACATCTCAGCCAGAAGGCAGAGGCTGAGCTCCTCTTGTTGCACCAGCTCCCAAAAGAAGCCAAGAAAGGGAGCTGGAACAACAAACCACCCCCATGCCCAGGAAAGCGTTCTTCATGACAGAAGGCTAGAAAATGACCCAACATCCTTGTGGCCCAGAACCACTCTAGAAAATCACTGTTCCATAAAAAAGAGAAACACATGGGAAGTTCCAAGGAGAGGCAATGCCCATGGCCAGTGTACTTGAGAGACGGCCTGACCGCTCCGGGGAAGACACGCACCGACGGAACCCCTTGGGAAACAGCAGTGATAGTCCTCACCGTCGTAAGGGTTTCCTCTGGGGACAACCTGCCCTGGGCACCACACGAGGGAGCAGACCGGCTTCTCTTCCTCTGCCCCCACACCATTCACTCATGAAGGCAGCTCAGGTGTTCTCATGCCCTGCCTGCCTGCCTGCCTGGCTCATCCGTGAGCTGTGACCACCTCCAGGGTAGGACTCCACCTTTTCCTCTCTGTGTACCGTGAATCTGCACACAGTGGGCTTTCAGAACCTTAGGAGACTTGAGCCATTCCCGCTCGAGCCAGAACCCTCCCCAGGAAGGAAAACAGCTGTGGAGTCATTTTGGCCCCAGCACTGGTTCCGAAAGCCTGGCGGCTCCTACAGCCTCTACGGTGTGAAGAGGGAGGTCCCTTTTGACAGAGCTTTCCGGCTCTCAGATCTAAGCTGTTGTTTCACTGTCAGCTGTGTCTCTTCCGTTGCAGCCAGGTGGGCCACGCTGCTCCAAAGGAGCTCACAAGCTGAGTTTCAAGGGAGGACAGGGATGGCTACAACGTGCTGCAAACTGAGTGAGGGTCCCCACAATCCTCAGCAAAGGTCTGTGGTGTGCAAGCGGGGAGTAGAGGGCCCCCAAGTTCCAAAGGAAGGGAGGTAGTCGGGAGCTAAAGCCCTTGGCTGCTGTGGTAGCAGCTGCAGATGGCAGCCCGTCCACAGTGCACTTCAAATGAGGTCATATGAGCGGGACTCTGGAAATGGCTCCGAAATCGAGAGAAAGGGGTCAGGGTATGTGGGAATCCGGCGGGGGTGGGGGGTGGATGAAGGAAGGTGTCCCTCCTCTCTCCAGTGCAATTTGGTTTGGTGAGTCTCAAAGCTACCAGATGGCACTTCCCAAGTCAGGCCCCCGCAGGAATCAGGGTGGGCTGCCTGCCTTGGGCCCTGCCACAGGGACAAGCCACACCAGTGGCCTCCCTGAGCTCCAATGGCCGGATCTGGGGGGTTCTGTCTGGGTGCACACCTCCTTGCTGTGGCCAAGTTCCCCCCTTCTCTGAGCACCAGCTTCATCCTCTCGAATGAGGACATCAATTGCTACCTTGGCACGTTACTCTCTTCATCCTGTGAAGACTCATTAGGCTTATCCTACAATTACTAGCTGGCCCGAAGAGATATCTCCTGAATCCAGCTTAAGCTGGAGTCTCCCAGGCTCATCTGGCATGTCTTCCCTGAAGTCTGCCAAAACCCACACCCTTGCATTTCCAGGGACTCCCCTTAGCCAGCTGGGCAGAAAACCCAGCATGCTTCAAACAAGCTGACAGACAAGCGGGAGAGGACTCACGGGCAGACGGCTTCCCTCAGGTCTCGGGTGGAGCTCTGGGACCACAGCAGCAACGGGCCATCCCAGCCCCTGGGCTCAGCAGCGCCCTCATTCTCAGGCCGGCGGCTCTGCCCTGAGGGGAGCAGGAACGTCACCAACTGCCGCAGGCGGACCTCAAGCCCCTCCCACTGCTGGAGCCTGACCTCCCCCGGCCCCACCCCTTCCCCTACCCCAGCAGGACGAGAGCTCGTCTTCCCCTGGCTTCCAACGTGAGGCCCGGCCCTGGGCCCCGATTGGGCACTGCCCCAGCCCGGAGCCAATCACAGTGGCCAGGGAGGTGGAACGCACCGATTGGCCAGGGCCAGGTCATGTGACCATACTCCCCAGGAAACTCAAAGATTACCAAGGTTCTCTAAGAAACCAATGAACAAAATTATCCACTAAAGGCAAACCATAATTTTTAATGAGGCCAATGTCACAGAAAAAAAAATGCTCCACAATAAACTGCTCAAGGAAGCTACTAAATAAACTTTCAGAAAAGTTTAGTAGTTTTTTTTTTTTTTTTAAATAGGGTGACGGAGAGCTATACCTTTCCCATCTATGTGAATTTAGGTTTAAACTAGATTTCCCTTGGCTATTATATAAGACAAAAAAACCCACATCACCCACTTTCACTCCCCCCCACCCCCAAAATGTGTTTTAATCTATTGAATTTTTGTGTCCTCAGTTGTGTCTGATTCACGGCAACTCACCAACTCTACACAGCCAGGCTCTTCCGTCCATGGAATTCAGGGCAATTTTTTCTGTCCCAGTAAATGCCCACCCTGGGTGATCCAAAGGCAAGGGCTCCGAGGCTCCTGAGAGACTAACTCCTTTCAGCTGAGCACAGAGCTGGCTCCTCACTGGGATGCCTGTGGCCTGGGGCTCCCAGAGGGGAGAGCAGCACTCGCCCCACCGTGTGGTCACTGCTGGAAGTGCAGGCTGCTCCTCACTCCCCCTTGACAGTGTCCCTGAGGGCAGAACAGTGTGAATCGAATCAAGGTGGAAAGGCAAACTCCAATGCAACCAACCTTCCCACAAGATCTCCAAAACCACTCAGGAACAGGGAATTGGAAACTGCAGGGGATGACATGAATGGAGATGGAGACTTGACACCTTACACCGAGTTCACTTCCAGTTATCCCTAGACAAACTTTCCATGAAAACTTGTCACAAATCTAGAAGAACAATGAGCAGAAACCGGACACGTGCTTTGAGTCTTCACACACAAAACTAAAAGGCAGTCCACAAAAAAAACCCAGAGAATACAGTGGACTTTGCAAAATCAAAGATATCTACTGTGGGAAAGACCTCATTACAAAAGCAAAAGACAGGTCATACATCGCGAGACGAATGAGTGGAAACACAAAGCTTATCAAGGATGTGTCTCCAAACAGACAAAGAACGCCAACACAACAAGCCTGTGAAAACTAGGGAAAGGTCTGAAGGGACACCAGACGGAGGAAGACACACACAGAGTATCCCGGATGATGTCCAGCACTGAGGGCCTGAAGAAACAACAGTCTAGTTGCACCCCCTCAGGCCTGTGTGACCGTGGATGAGGCCTCTGTTTCCCGGTGGCTCTGAGACATGGACAGGGAGGAAGGGGAAGAGAAGTCACTTGCATTTCTAATACTCACAGCAAAGTCTTCCAATGAGAAGGGAATTATCACCCCCACTGACAATGCCATTCACTGAAGTGATACCCACGAGTCCATCTACCCCAGAAGGGAAGGATGGACCTGTTCTCACAAAACGGCGAGAGATGGAAGGAGGAAGATCAAGCCCACACCAATCACTGGAAAGAGAAGCTGTGCTCAGGGCTTGAAAGAATTCCTACTGGGAAAATCATGTCACAGCCCCACATGGCAATCCACAGCTTCCATGCTATTCCTCCCAAAATGCCAATGCATTTTCGCACCGAACAAAGAATTGCAAAAGGGGTACGGAAACAGAAAAGAGCCTACATTGTCAATACAATCCGACGAAAAAGCCCCGATACGGACATCCAAGGTTGTGTGAAAGGAAATTAGACGACCAAACTAGGATCCTCAGGAGAGTATCGGAGGAGGCAATGGCGACCCACTCCAGTACTCTTGCCTGGAAAATGTCCTGGACGGAGGAGCCTGGTAGGCTGCAGGCCACGGGGTCATGCAGAGTCAGACACGACTGAAGTGACTTAGCCGCAGCAGCAGCAGCAGGACAGTATGCTATTGGGAATACAACAACACACACAGATCCAGATCGATGGAATAAAGTTGAGGGTCCAGAAACAAACCCCAGCATCCATGGTCAACTCATCTCTGACACAGACGGGGAGAATATCCAAATGGGAACAAGAAAGCCTCTTCAATCAATGTCCATGGGAAAACCAGACAGCTACATCTGAAGAACGCTATTGGTTTTGATCTCATACCACCTCAATATCGGGGAAAAACCTCACCCTAAAGACTGATGTCATGAGATAGCTAGAAAGAAGCGTAGGTCAAAGGCTCCTTAACATCAGAGTCTCCTTGCCATTTGCTGGGCGGAGGTCGAAATGGGTCTCTTCAAGTAAGGGAAAGAGGTAAACGAAGTACACCACTGGGTTTCCATCCAATGGAACCTCTTCACAACGGAGAAGCTAAGCATTCACAAATGCAAAAGATAGGAAACGGAACACGAGAGACTCCTTGCAAGTGGTGTATCTGAGAAGGGGTTCATATGGAAAGAGACGAAGAATGCACAGCACTCAGATTCCAAGAAACACCACCACCACCCTTGACCCTTCCCCCATGACCAACTCTGACCTAAAGCCTTTCTCTCCCTCTAACCTATCCCTAAAACATAACCCTCATCTAATCATATACATGTGCATCCCTAGCATCCATCCATCCATCCACACACGAGAGAGAAAGAGGAAGACACAGACGGAATTGAGAAAGGAAAAGAGAGGGACACAGCCAGAGAGAGACACGGAACCAAAGAGAGGAAAGGAGTCGATGGTCCAGACTTTTCCTCAATCTGTCTCGAAGGTAGAAGCAATGACAGCGCCCTTCCACCCCAGAAGGGGGAAAAGGACGGAAGGTTTGGAGAGGAAAAGACAAGAACGCAGGGAGCCATTAGAAGCTCAGCCACCCGCAGAAGCCGAGCTGGGACCCTTGAACAGAATCTCAATGGAAACAGAGGACCAGAAAGTTGGCTACTCTTTTCTATAAGAGAGGGAGACCTTCGAGTCTTCCTTTCGGTCCTCCAACTTGGATGCGGGGTCTCAAAACAGTCAGGAGGGGGAGTGCCTTTTCCTGGGTTCCACGGCGCATCCAGGCCTCGTTCTGCCCCATTCTGTGCTGTGTCAGCCCTGGATGGAATCTTTCTTTCTGAAGTCTCAGCGCACGAGCTCCACGTGATATCGGCCCCAGGTGGAAAGGCATGGAGCTGCTCGTAGGCCGACAGACCTAGGAAGCAGATGGGAGAATGACCCCCACTCTGCAGATGGAGAGACTGGGGCAACCCTGAGGGGCATATGCTTGTCCAGGGCCACACCACTTATGAGAAGAAGGAGCCTGGTCTGAGAGCAGCATGGTCCTCGGAGCTCAGGCCCTGGCTGAACCCAGGCCTCCCCAGGGCTGTGGGCTGGGCCGTGTGGGTGTCATTGTGCCTGCACATGGCCTAAGGGGGGTGGTCGAGCAGTCAGAAACCCAGAGATTCCCTTGGGAAGTTTTGAGGAAGGGACCTCAGCACGAACCCCAGGAAATGATGTCACCTGCCGGCAACAGAACCCAACAGAACCCGCAATCCGGGTATCCAGGCCTCCAGAGCGGAGAGGAGCCCCCAGCCAGATCACTTGCTGCCAAGATGTTCTGCTGTTTGCCCCTGCCCAGAGGCCGGGGCCTCAGGAGAGCTCACAGGCAGTGTGCGTGGGCACCCTGTCGACGTTGGCTCAGGACACCCCCGAGAGGCCTCTGGCCCTTTGCCCGGAGAAACAGAAAGGTAACACGGGGAGCCCCAGGCCGGGCCAGGCCACCTCTCCCATGCCACCCGGAAACACCGGGTCCTTTGCCTGTGTGTGGGGATGCGGGTTTCTCGGGCTGTGTCTCCCTCAAGGAAGCCCAGGCGGATGTGGGGTCAGAAGCCTGTGGACAAGTTGTGTCCACACCCCAGGGGAGAGCAGGCTGGGCGGGATGGGGAGAGTGTGGGCAGCGCCGACCGGCCAGGCTGACCTCACACCCTCAGATGGGTCTCTTTCCTCCCGGGTGGGGATCTGAGCAGACACACGTCTCTGACCCTTCTGGGAAGAGAAGTTCGAGCAGGCAGAAGCAGCGGCTCCACTGGCCAGGCCCAGCTCGGAAAACTCCCAGCATGGCTGGCTGACGGTCACTGTCGTTGCAGAGCTTCCCACGTGATGAGGCCGAGGACGGGGACACCCCATCCAGCTCCCAGAGGGAGGGGTCGGAGCACCACCCCCCCGCCCGTGAGGCCCAGTGCAGGCTCCAGGTCAGCGTGCCCACGGAGGCATCAGCCCCACCGGGGGAGACGCGGAGGTGGGGAAGGCCTGCTGCCGAGACACCGCCCAGGATACAGCCGGCGGCCCAGTCTGAGGCTGCCACGGAGCTCAGCACACCCGGCTCCGACCCAGAGTCCAGAGAACCCCGGCCTCTGAGGCACCAGGAGGACCTGGAGCCCAGCACGCCAGAGCACAGAGGTGAGGACGCTGGGGCTGGTGCACGGGAGTGTGTGGGGAGGGGTGCTGAGCTACACAGGGACGAGTCCTCGAAAGCTGCTGCTGGGCCTGCAGCAAGCGCTGGCCTCACACCCCCCGCCCCCCATCTTGCACACTTCAGTCCCAAAAGACATCTGACGCTGGGTATTCTTTGGGAACCTCTTGGAAGGTTTCTGTCCCGGGGTACGCACATGCCAAGGCTGGCCTGTGGGCAAACTTTGCTTCTCCCCCAGCTCTAGCACTGGCCTCCAACTGGAACCAGGCTCCACTTCCCAGACCTGTCCCTAAAGAGGTGGTGGCTCCAGGTGCAGGACCCAGGGATCCACCGAGGGCAGATGGAGAAGCGAGACTTGCCCTCGCAGAGACACCAGGCCAGCTGGGTACTGGCCAGCACACCGGGCAGATCGGATCTCCGTGCCTGCAGGACCCCCAGCCCCAGGCACTGATGTCCCACCCCCTCAGCGAGAACCTCCACCTCCACGTGCACCTCTACCTGCTCGGGCTTTGGCAAGAGAACCCGAGGCAGAGGAAGAGTCACCGCCTCGGCAGGGAGAGCCTGCCCTGGCTCCCGCGCAACACCCAGACGCCCACGATGACTCACCCAGCCCTGCAGGGAGAAAGAGCCCCCGCTCTGGACAGAGACCCAGAGCCCTTACCGGAAACACCACGTCCAGGGGAGCGGTCGGCTCTGCAGCCTCCATCCCTGTCTGCTCACCGTGGATGCCGGCAACTCGGTCTGCCCCCAGGGGACATGGAGTTCCTTTCCCCTGAACTGCTTTGCATGTGGTTTGTTTCCACCTTTCTGGTGATGTTTTATTTTTTGTATGGTTTCCTGTATTTTTGTTGGTTAAGTTGGGATTAGTAAACTGTTTCATCATTGTTGCAATCTGGGAACACTGTTGTGTAACTCTGGTGATACTGTGTTACCATCACCACTTTGTAGTTTCAGACCCGTTCCATCTTTATGCCCCACCCCCCAACAAAGCCTGGATTCAAGGCAAGCACGCCCTGTTCATCCCTCCCCCCGATCCTGAACACAATTTCATCTTTTCTTTCTGCATTCCTTCCTATATTCTTGGTGTCCCCAATCAGTGACTCTCAGCGAAATGACTGAAGGAGTGTTTTTCGGACTCTCCACCTACTGTAAGACTCCATTGGAGAGTTCTCATTTTTATGTCATTTGAACTAGCCTTTGATAGCTGAAAGGACGGTGTACGTCCTTTCAAGATACCATGTGCCAAACGAAGCCCTTTTGGCAACTGCCATCATTATCTCCAGGCAGGCATTGCTGTTTGAAGGGTGACATCTCAGCCAGAAGGCAGAGGCTGAGCTCCTCTTGTTGCACCAGCTCCCAAAAGAAGCCAAGAAAGGGAGCTGGAACAACAAACCACCCCCATGCCCAGGAAAGCGTTCTTCATGACAGAAGGCTAGAAAATGACCCAACATCCTTGTGGCCCAGAACCACTCTAGAAAATCACTGTTCCATAAAAAAGAGAAACACATGGGAAGTTCCAAGGAGAGGCAATGCCCATGGCCAGTGTACTTGAGAGACGGCCTGACCGCTCCGGGGAAGACACGCACCGACGGAACCCCTTGGGAAACAGCAGTGATAGTCCTCACCGTCGTAAGGGTTTCCTCTGGGGACAACCTGCCCTGGGCACCACACGAGGGAGCAGACCGGCTTCTCTTCCTCTGCCCCCACACCATTCACTCATGAAGGCAGCTCAGGTGTTCTCATGCCCTGCCTGCCTGCCTGCCTGGCTCATCCGTGAGCTGTGACCACCTCCAGGGTAGGACTCCACCTTTTCCTCTCTGTGTACCGTGAATCTGCACACAGTGGGCTTTCAGAACCTTAGGAGACTTGAGCCATTCCCACTCGAGCCAGAACCCTCCCCAGGAAGGAAAACAGCTGTGGAGTCATTTTGGCCCCAGCACTGGTTCCGAAAGCCTGGCGGCTCCTACAGCCTCTACGGTGTGAAGAGGGAGGTCCCTTTTGACAGAGCTTTCCGGCTCTCAGATCTAAGCTGTTGTTTCACTGTCAGCTGTGTCTCTTCCGTTGCAGCCCGGTGGGCCACGCTGCTCCAAAGGAGCTCACAAGCTGAGTTTCAAGGGAGGACAGGGATGGCTACAACGTGCTGCAAACTGAGTGAGGGTCCCCACAATCCTCAGCAAAGGTCTGTGGTGTGCAAGTGGGGAGTAGAGGGCCCCCAAGTTCCAAAGGAAGGGAGGTAGTCGGGAGCTAAAGCCCTTGGCTGCTGTGGTAGCAGCTGCAGATGGCAGCCCGTCCACAGTGCACTTCAAATGAGGTCATATGAGCGGGACTCTGGAAATGGCTCCGAAATCGAGAGAAAGGGGTCAGGGTATGTGGGAATCCGGCGGGGGTGGGGGGTGGATGAAGGAAGGTGTCCCTCCTCTCTCCAGTGCAATTTGGTTTGGTGAGTCTCAAAGCTACCAGATGGCACTTCCCAAGTCAGGCCCCCGCAGGAATCAGGGTGGGCTGCCTGCCTCGGGCCCTGCCACAGGGACAAGCCACACCAGTGGCCTCCCTGAGCTCCAATGGCCGGATCTGGGGGGTTCTGTCTGGGTGCACACCTCCTTGCTGTGGCCAAGTTCCCCCCTTCTCTGAGCACCAGCTTCATCCTCTCGAATGAGGACATCAATTGCTACCTTGGCACGTTACTCTCTTCATCCTGTGAAGACTCATTAGGCTTATCCTACAATTACTAGCTGGCCCGAAGAGATATCTCCTGAATCCAGCTTAAGCTGGAGTCTCCCAGGCTCATCTGGCATGTCTTCCCTGAAGTCTGCCAAAACCCACACCCTTGCATTTCCAGGGACTCCCCTTAGCCAGCTGGGCAGAAAACCCAGCATGCTTCAAACAAGCTGACAGACAAGCGGGAGAGGACTCACGGGCAGACGGCTTCCCTCAGGTCTCGGGTGGAGCTCTGGGACCACAGCAGCAACGGGCCATCCCAGCCCCTGGGCTCAGCAGCGCCCTCATTCTCAGGCCGGCGGCTCTGCCCTGAGGGGAGCAGGAACGTCACCAACTGCCGCAGGCGGACCTCAAGCCCCTCCCACTGCTGGAGCCTGACCTCCCCCGGCCCCACCCCTTCCCCTACCCCAGCAGGACGAGAGCTCGTCTTCCCCTGGCTTCCAACGTGAGGCCCGGCCCTGGGCCCCGATTGGGCACTGCCCCAGCCCGGAGCCAATCACAGTGGCCAGGGAGGTGGAACGCACCGATTGGCCAGGGCCAGGTCATGTGACCATACTCCCCAGGAAACTCAAAGATTACCAAGGTTCTCTAAGAAACCAATGAACAAAATTATCCACTAAAGGCAAACCATAATTTTTAATGAGGCCAATGTCACAGAAAAAAAAATGCTCCACAGTAAACTGCTCAAGGAAGCTACTAAATAAACTTTCAGAAAAGTTTAGTAGTTTTTTTTTTTTTTTAAATAGGGTGACGGAGAGCTATACCTTTCCCATCTATGTGAATTTAGGTTTAAACTAGATTTCCCTTGGCTATTATATAAGACAAAAAAACCCACATCACCCACTTTCACTCCCCCCCACCCCCAAAATGTGTTTTAATCTATTGAATTTTTGTGTCCTCAGTTGTGTCTGATTCACGGCAACTCACCAACTCTACACAGCCAGGCTCTTCCGTCCATGGAATTCAGGGCAATTTTTTCTGTCCCAGTAAATGCCCACCCTGGGTGATCCAAAGGCAAGGGCTCCGAGGCTCCTGAGAGACTAACTCCTTTCAGCTGAGCACAGAGCTGGCTCCTCACTGGGATGCCTGTGGCCTGGGGCTCCCAGAGGGGAGAGCAGCACTCGCCCCACCGTGTGGTCACTGCTGGAAGTGCAGGCTGCTCCTCACTCCCCCTTGACAGTGTCCCTGAGGGCAGAACAGTGTGAATCGAATCAAGGTGGAAATGCAAACTCCAATGCAACCAACCTTCCACAAGATCTCCAAAACCACTCAGGAACAGGGAATTGGAAACTGCAGGGGATGACATGAATGGAGATGGAGACTTGACACCTTACACCGAGTTCACTTCCAGTTATCCCTAGACAAACTTTCCATGAAAACTTGTCACAAATCTAGAAGAACAATGAGCAGAAACCGGACACGTGCTTTGAGTCTTCACACACAAAACTAAAAGGCAGTCCACAAAAAAAACCCAGAGAATACAGTGGACTTTGCAAAATCAAAGATATCTACTGTGGGAAAGACCTCATTACAAAAGCAAAAGACAGGTCATACATCGCGAGACGAATGAGTGGAAACACAAAGCTTATCAAGGATGTGTCTCCAAACAGACAAAGAACGCCAACACAACAAGCCTGTGAAAACTAGGGAAAGGTCTGAAGGGACACCAGACGGAGGAAGACACACACAGAGTATCCCGGATGATGTCCAGCACTGAGGGCCTGAAGAAACAACAGTCTAGTTGCACCCCCTCAGGCCTGTGTGACCGTGGATGAGGCCTCTGTTTCCCGGTGGCTCTGAGACATGGACAGGGAGGAAGGGGAAGAGAAGTCACTTGCATTTCTAATACTCACAGCAAAGTCTTCCAATGAGAAGGGAATTATCACCCCCACTGACAATGCCATTCACTGAAGTGATACCCACGAGTCCATCTACCCCAGAAGGGAAGGATGGACCTGTTCTCACAAAACGGCGAGAGATGGAAGGAGGAAGATCAAGCCCACACCAATCACTGGAAAGAGAAGCTGTGCTCAGGGCTTGAAAGAATTCCTACTGGGAAAATCATGTCACAGCCCCACATGGCAATCCACAGCTTCCATGCTATTCCTCCCAAAATGCCAATGCATTTTCGCACCGAACAAAGAATTGCAAAAGGGGTACGGAAACAGAAAAGAGCCTACATTGTCAATACAATCCGACGAAAAAGCCCCGATACGGACATCCAAGGTTGTGTGAAAGGAAATTAGACGACCAAACTAGGATCCTCAGGAGAGTATCGGAGGAGGCAATGGCGACCCACTCCAGTACTCTTGCCTGGAAAATGTCCTGGACGGAGGAGCCTGGTAGGCTGCAGGCCACGAGGTCATGCAGAGTCAGACACGACTGAAGTGACTTAGCCGCAGCAGCAGCAGCAGGACAGTATGCTATTGGGAATACAACAACACACACAGATCCAGATCGATGGAATAAAGTTGAGGGTCCAGAAACAAACCCCAGCATCCATGGTCAACTCATCTCTGACACAGACGGGGAGAATATCCAAATGGGAACAAGAAAGCCTCTTCAATCAATGTCCATGGGAAAACCAGACAGCTACATCTGAAGAACGCTATTGGTTTTGATCTCATACCACCTCAATATCGGGGAAAAACCTCACCCTAAAGACTGATGTCATGAGATAGCTAGAAAGAAGCGTAGGTCAAAGGCTCCTTAACATCAGAGTCTCCTTGCCATTTGCTGGGCGGAGGTCGAAATGGGTCTCTTCAAGTAAGGGAAAGAGGTAAACGAAGTACACCACTGGGTTTCCATCCAATGGAACCTCTTCACAACAGAGAGGCTAAGCATTCACAAATGCAAAAGATAGGAAACGGAACACGAGAGACATCTGAGAAGGGGTTCATATGGAAAGAGACGAAGAATGCACAGCACTCAGATTCCAAGAAACACCACCACCACCCTTGACCCTTCCCCCATGACCAACTCTGACCTAAAGCCTTTCTCTCCCTCTAACCTATCCCTAAAACATAACCCTCATCTAATCATATACATGTGCATCCCTAGCATCCATCCATCCATCCACACACGAGAGAGAAAGAGGAAGACACAGACGGAATTGAGAAAGGAAAAGAGAGGGACACAGCCAGAGAGAGACACGGAACCAAAGAGAGGAAAGGAGTCGATGGTCCAGACTATTCCTCAATCTGTCTCGAAGGTAGAAGCAATGACAGCGCCCTTCCACCCCAGAAGGGGGAAAAGGACGGAAGGTTTGGAGAGGAAAAGACAAGAACGCAGGGAGCCATTAGAAGCTCAGCCACCCGCAGAAGCCGAGCTGGGACCCTTGAACAGAATCTCAATGGAAACAGAGGACCAGAAAGTTGGCTACTCTTTTCTATAAGAGAGGGAGACCTTCGAGTCTTCCTTTCGGTCCTCCAACTTGGATGCGGGGTCTCAAAACAGTCAGGAGGGGGAGTGCCTTTTCCTGGGTTCCACGGCGCACCCAGGCCTCGTTCTGCCCCATTCTGTGCTGTGTCAGCCCTGGATGGAATCTTTCTTTCTGAAGTCTCAGCGCACGAGCTCCACGTGATATCGGCCCCAGGTGGAAAGGCATGGAGCTGCTCGTAGGCCGACAGACCTAGGAAGCAGATGGGAGAATGACCCCCACTCTGCAGATGGAGAGACTGGGGCAACCCTGAGGGGCATATGCTTGTCCAGGGCCACACCACTTATGAGAAGAAGGAGCCTGGTCTGAGAGCAGCATGGTCCTCGGAGCTCAGGCCCTGGCTGAACCCAGGCCTCCCCAGGGCTGTGGGCTGGGCCGTGTGGGTGTCATTGTGCCTGCACATGGCCTAAGGGGGGTGGTCGAGCAGTCAGAAACCCAGAGATTCCCTTGGGAAGTTTTGAGGAAGGGACCTCAGCACGAACCCCAGGAAATGATGTCACCTGCCGGCAACAGAACCCAACAGAACCCGCAATCCGGGTATCCAGGCCTCCAGAGCGGAGAGGAGCCCCCAGCCAGATCACTTGCTGCCAAGATGTTCTGCTGTTTGCCCCTGCCCAGAGGCCGGGGCCTCAGGAGAGCTCACAGGCAGTGTGCGTGGGCACCCTGTCGACGTTGGCTCAGGACACCCCCGAGAGGCCTCTGGCCCTTTGCCCGGAGAAACAGAAAGGTAACACGGGGAGCCCCAGGCCGGGCCAGGCCACCTCTCCCATGCCACCCGGAAACACCGGGTCCTTTGCCTGTGTGTGGGGATGCGGGTTTCTCGGGCTGTGTCTCCCTCAAGGAAGCCCAGGCGGATGTGGGGTCAGAAGCCTGTGGACAAGTTGTGCCCACACCCCAGGGGAGAGCAGGCTGGGCGGGATGGGGAGAGTGTGGGCAGCGCCGACCGGCCAGGCTGACCTCACACCCTCAGATGGGTCTCTTTCCTCCCGGGTGGGGATCTGAGCAGACACACGTCTCTGACCCTTCTGGGAAGAGAAGTTCGAGCAGGCAGAAGCAGCGGCTCCACTGGCCAGGCCCAGCTCGGAAAACTCCCAGCATGGCTGGCTGACGGTCACTGTCGTTGCAGAGCTTCCCACGTGATGAGGCCGAGGACGGGGACACCCCATCCAGCTCCCAGAGGGAGGGGTCGGAGCACCACCCGCCCGCCCGTGAGGCCCAGTGCAGGCTCCAGGTCAGCGTGCCCACGGAGGCATCAGCCCCACCGGGGGAGACGCGGAGGTGGGGAAGGCCTGCTGCCGAGACACCGCCCAGGATACAGCCGGCGGCCCAGTCTGAGGCTTCCACGGAGCTCAGCACACCCGGCTCCGACCCAGAGTCCAGAGAACCCCGGCCTCTGAGGCACCAGGAGGACCTGGAGCCCAGCACGCCACAGCACAGAGGTGAGGACGCTGGGGCTGGTGCACGGGAGTGTGTGGGGAGGGGTGCTGAGCTACACAGGGACGAGTCCTCGAAAGCTGCTGCTGGGCCTGCAGCAAGCGCTGGCCTCACACCCCCCGCCCCCCATCTTGCACACTTCAGTCCCAAAAGACATCTGACGCTGGGTATTCTTTGGGAACCTCTTGGAAGGTTTCTGTCCCGGGGTACGCACATGCCAAGGCTGGCCTGTGGGCAAACTTTGCTTCTCCCCCAGCTCTAGCACTGGCCTCCAACTGGAACCAGGCTCCACTTCCCAGACCTGTCCCCACACAGGTGGTGGCTCCAGGTGCAGGACCCAGGGATCCACCGAGGGCAGATGGAGAAGCGAGACTTGCCCTCGCAGAGACACCAGGCCAGCTGGGTACTGGCCAGCACACCGGGCAGATCGGATCTCCGTGCCTGCAGGACCCCCAGCCCCAGGCACTGATGTCCCACCCCCTCAGCGAGAACCTCCACCTCCACGTGCACCTCTACCTGCTCGGGCTTTAGCAAGAGAACCCGAGGCAGAGGAAGAGTCACCGCCTCGGCAGGGAGAGCCTGCCCTGGCTCCCGCGCAACACCCAGACGCCCACGATGACTCACCCAGCCCTGCAGGGAGAAAGAGCCCCCGCTCTGGACAGAGACCCAGAGCCCTTACCGGAAACACCACGTCCAGGGGAGCGGTCGGCTCTGCAGCCTCCATCCCTGTCTGCTCACCGTGGATGCCGGCAACTCGGTCTGCCCCCAGGGGACATGGAGTTCCTTTCCCCTGAACTGCTTTGCATGTGGTTTGTTTCCACCTTTCTGGTGATGTTTTATTTTTTGTATGGTTTCCTGTATTTTTGTTGGTTAAGTTGGGATTAGTAAACTTTTTCATCATTGTTGCAATCTGGGAACACTGTTGTGTAACTCTGGTGATACTGTGTTACCATCACCACTTTGTAGTTTCAGACCCGTTCCATCTTTATGCCCCACCCCGCAACAAAGCCTGGATTCAAGGCAAGCACGCCCTGTTCATCCCTCCCCCCGATCCTGAACACAATTTCATCTTTTCTTTCTGCATTCCTTCCTATATTCTTGGTGTCCCCAATCAGTGACTCTCAGCGAAATGACTGAAGGAGTGTTTTTCGGACTCTCCACCTACTGTAAGACTCCATTGGAGAGTTCTCATTTTTATGTCATTTGAACTAGCCTTTGATAGCTGAAAGGACGGTGTACGTCCTTTCAAGATACCATGTGCCAAACGAAGCCCTTTTGGCAACTGCCATCATTATCTCCAGGCAGGCATTGCTGTTTGAAGGGTGACATCTCAGCCAGAAGGCAGAGGCTGAGCTCCTCTTGTTGCACCAGCTCCCAAAAGAAGCCAAGAAAGGGAGCTGGAACAACAAACCACCCCCATGCCCAGGAAAGCGTTCTTCATGACAGAAGGCTAGAAAATGACCCAACATCCTTGTGGCCCAGAACCACTCTAGAAAATCACTGTTCCATAAAAAAGAGAAACACATGGGAAGTTCCAAGGAGAGGCAATGCCCATGGCCAGTGTACTTGAGAGACGGCCTGACCGCTCCGGGGAAGACACGCACCGACGGAACCCCTTGGGAAACAGCAGTGATAGTCCTCACCGTCGTAAGGGTTTCCTCTGGGGACAACCTGCCCTGGGCACCACACGAGGGAGCAGACCGGCTTCTCTTCCTCTGCCCCCACACCATTCACTCATGAAGGCAGCTCAGGTGTTCTCATGCCCTGCCTGCCTGCCTGCCTGGCTCATCCGTGAGCTGTGACCACCTCCAGGGTAGGACTCCACCTTTTCCTCTCTGTGTACCGTGAATCTGCACACAGTGGGCTTTCAGAACCTTAGGAGACTTGAGCCATTCCCGCTCGAGCCAGAACCCTCCCCAGGAAGGAAAACAGCTGTGGAGTCATTTTGGCCCCAGCACTGGTTCCGAAAGCCTGGCGGCTCCTACAGCCTCTACGGTGTGAAGAGGGAGGTCCCTTTTGACAGAGCTTTCCGGCTCTCAGATCTAAGCTGTTGTTTCACTGTCAGCTGTGTCTCTTCCGTTGCAGCCAGGTGGGCCACGCTGCTCCAAAGGAGCTCACAAGCTGAGTTTCAAGGGAGGACAGGGATGGCTACAACGTGCTGCAAACTGAGTGAGGGTCCCCACAATCCTCAGCAAAGGTCTGTGGTGTGCAAGCGGGGAGTAGAGGGCCCCCAAGTTCCAAAGGAAGGGAGGTAGTCGGGAGCTAAAGCCCTTGGCTGCTGTGGTAGCAGCTGCAGATGGCAGCCCGTCCACAGTGCACTTCAAATGAGGTCATATGAGCGGGACTCTGGAAATGGCTCCGAAATCGAGAGAAAGGGGTCAGGGTATGTGGGAATCCGGCGGGGGTGGGGGGTGGATGAAGGAAGGTGTCCCTCCTCTCTCCAGTGCAATTTGGTTTGGTGAGTCTCAAAGCTACCAGATGGCACTTCCCAAGTCAGGCCCCCGCAGGAATCAGGGTGGGCTGCCTGCCTCGGGCCCTGCCACAGGGACAAGCCACACCAGTGGCCTCCCTGAGCTCCAATGGCCGGATCTGGGGGGTTCTGTCTGGGTGCACACCTCCTTGCTGTGGCCAAGTTCCCCCCTTCTCTGAGCACCAGCTTCATCCTCTCGAATGAGGACATCAATTGCTACCTTGGCACGTTACTCTCTTCATCCTGTGAAGACTCATTAGGCTTATCCTACAATTACTAGCTGGCCCGAAGAGATATCTCCTGAATCCAGCTTAAGCTGGAGTCTCCCAGGCTCATCTGGCATGTCTTCCCTGAAGTCTGCCAAAACCCACACCCTTGCATTTCCAGGGACTCCCCTTAGCCAGCTGGGCAGAAAACCCAGCATGCTTCAAACAAGCTGACAGACAAGCGGGAGAGGACTCACGGGCAGACGGCTTCCCTCAGGTCTCGGGTGGAGCTCTGGGACCACAGCAGCAACGGGCCATCCCAGCCCCTGGGCTCAGCAGCGCCCTCATTCTCAGGCCGGCGGCTCTGCCCTGAGGGGAGCAGGAACGTCACCAACTGCCGCAGGCGGACCTCAAGCCCCTCCCACTGCTGGAGCCTGACCTCCCCCGGCCCCACCCCTTCCCCTACCCCAGCAGGACGAGAGCTCGTCTTCCCCTGGCTTCCAACGTGAGGCCCGGCCCTGGGCCCCGATTGGGCACTGCCCCAGCCCGGAGCCAATCACAGTGGCCAGGGAGGTGGAACGCACCGATTGGCCAGGGCCAGGTCATGTGACCATACTCCCCAGGAAACTCAAAGATTACCAAGGTTCTCTAAGAAACCAATGAACAAAATTATCCACTAAAGGCAAACCATAATTTTTAATGAGGCCAATGTCACAGAAAAAAAAATGCTCCACAATAAACTGCTCAAGGAAGCTACTAAATAAACTTTCAGAAAAGTTTAGTAGTTTTTTTTTTTTTTTTAAATAGGGTGACGGAGAGCTATACCTTTCCCATCTATGTGAATTTAGGTTTAAACTAGATTTCCCTTGGCTATTATATAAGACAAAAAAACCCACATCACCCACTTTCACTCCCCCCCACCCCCAAAATGTGTTTTAATCTATTGAATTTTTGTGTCCTCAGTTGTGTCTGATTCACGGCAACTCACCAACTCTACACAGCCAGGCTCTTCCGTCCATGGAATTCAGGGCAATTTTTTCTGTCCCAGTAAATGCCCACCCTGGGTGATCCAAAGGCAAGGGCTCCGAGGCTCCTGAGAGACTAACTCCTTTCAGCTGAGCACAGAGCTGGCTCCTCACTGGGATGCCTGTGGCCTGGGGCTCCCAGAGGGGAGAGCAGCACTCGCCCCACCGTGTGGTCACTGCTGGAAGTGCAGGCTGCTCCTCACTCCCCCTTGACAGTGTCCCTGAGGGCAGAACAGTGTGAATCGAATCAAGGTGGAAAGGCAAACTCCAATGCAACCAACCTTCCCACAAGATCTCCAAAACCACTCAGGAACAGGGAATTGGAAACTGCAGGGGATGACATGAATGGAGATGGAGACTTGACACCTTACACCGAGTTCACTTCCAGTTATCCCTAGACAAACTTTCCATGAAAACTTGTCACAAATCTAGAAGAACAATGAGCAGAAACCGGACACGTGCTTTGAGTCTTCACACACAAAACTAAAAGGCAGTCCACAAAAAAAACCCAGAGAATACAGTGGACTTTGCAAAATCAAAGATATCTACTGTGGGAAAGACCTCATTACAAAAGCAAAAGACAGGTCATACATCGCGAGACGAATGAGTGGAAACACAAAGCTTATCAAGGATGTGTCTCCAAACAGACAAAGAACGCCAACACAACAAGCCTGTGAAAACTAGGGAAAGGTCTGAAGGGACACCAGACGGAGGAAGACACACACAGAGTATCCCGGATGATGTCCAGCACTGAGGGCCTGAAGAAACAACAGTCTAGTTGCACCCCCTCAGGCCTGTGTGACCGTGGATGAGGCCTCTGTTTCCCGGTGGCTCTGAGACATGGACAGGGAGGAAGGGGAAGAGAAGTCACTTGCATTTCTAATACTCACAGCAAAGTCTTCCAATGAGAAGGGAATTATCACCCCCACTGACAATGCCATTCACTGAAGTGATACCCACGAGTCCATCTACCCCAGAAGGGAAGGATGGACCTGTTCTCACAAAACGGCGAGAGATGGAAGGAGGAAGATCAAGCCCACACCAATCACTGGAAAGAGAAGCTGTGCTCAGGGCTTGAAAGAATTCCTACTGGGAAAATCATGTCACAGCCCCACATGGCAATCCACAGCTTCCATGCTATTCCTCCCAAAATGCCAATGCATTTTCGCACCGAACAAAGAATTGCAAAAGGGGTACGGAAACAGAAAAGAGCCTACATTGTCAATACAATCCGACGAAAAAGCCCCGATACGGACATCCAAGGTTGTGTGAAAGGAAATTAGACGACCAAACTAGGATCCTCAGGAGAGTATCGGAGGAGGCAATGGCGACCCACTCCAGTACTCTTGCCTGGAAAATGTCCTGGACGGAGGAGCCTGGTAGGCTGCAGGCCACGGGGTCATGCAGAGTCAGACACGACTGAAGTGACTTAGCCGCAGCAGCAGCAGCAGGACAGTATGCTATTGGGAATACAACAACACACACAGATCCAGATCGATGGAATAAAGTTGAGGGTCCAGAAACAAACCCCAGCATCCATGGTCAACTCATCTCTGACACAGACGGGGAGAATATCCAAATGGGAACAAGAAAGCCTCTTCAATCAATGTCCATGGGAAAACCAGACAGCTACATCTGAAGAACGCTATTGGTTTTGATCTCATACCACCTCAATATCGGGGAAAAACCTCACCCTAAAGACTGATGTCATGAGATAGCTAGAAAGAAGCGTAGGTCAAAGGCTCCTTAACATCAGAGTCTCCTTGCCATTTGCTGGGCGGAGGTCGAAATGGGTCTCTTCAAGTAAGGGAAAGAGGTAAACGAAGTACACCACTGGGTTTCCATCCAATGGAACCTCTTCACAACGGAGAAGCTAAGCATTCACAAATGCAAAAGATAGGAAACGGAACACGAGAGACTCCTTGCAAGTGGTGTATCTGAGAAGGGGTTCATATGGAAAGAGACGAAGAATGCACAGCACTCAGATTCCAAGAAACACCACCACCACCCTTGACCCTTCCCCCATGACCAACTCTGACCTAAAGCCTTTCTCTCCCTCTAACCTATCCCTAAAACATAACCCTCATCTAATCATATACATGTGCATCCCTAGCATCCATCCATCCATCCACACACGAGAGAGAAAGAGGAAGACACAGACGGAATTGAGAAAGGAAAAGAGAGGGACACAGCCAGAGAGAGACACGGAACCAAAGAGAGGAAAGGAGTCGATGGTCCAGACTTTTCCTCAATCTGTCTCGAAGGTAGAAGCAATGACAGCGCCCTTCCACCCCAGAAGGGGGAAAAGGACGGAAGGTTTGGAGAGGAAAAGACAAGAACGCAGGGAGCCATTAGAAGCTCAGCCACCCGCAGAAGCCGAGCTGGGACCCTTGAACAGAATCTCAATGGAAACAGAGGACCAGAAAGTTGGCTACTCTTTTCTATAAGAGAGGGAGACCTTCGAGTCTTCCTTTCGGTCCTCCAACTTGGATGCGGGGTCTCAAAACAGTCAGGAGGGGGAGTGCCTTTTCCTGGGTTCCACGGCGCATCCAGGCCTCGTTCTGCCCCATTCTGTGCTGTGTCAGCCCTGGATGGAATCTTTCTTTCTGAAGTCTCAGCGCACGAGCTCCACGTGATATCGGCCCCAGGTGGAAAGGCATGGAGCTGCTCGTAGGCCGACAGACCTAGGAAGCAGATGGGAGAATGACCCCCACTCTGCAGATGGAGAGACTGGGGCAACCCTGAGGGGCATATGCTTGTCCAGGGCCACACCACTTATGAGAAGAAGGAGCCTGGTCTGAGAGCAGCATGGTCCTCGGAGCTCAGGCCCTGGCTGAACCCAGGCCTCCCCAGGGCTGTGGGCTGGGCCGTGTGGGTGTCATTGTGCCTGCACATGGCCTAAGGGGGGTGGTCGAGCAGTCAGAAACCCAGAGATTCCCTTGGGAAGTTTTGAGGAAGGGACCTCAGCACGAACCCCAGGAAATGATGTCACCTGCCGGCAACAGAACCCAACAGAACCCGCAATCCGGGTATCCAGGCCTCCAGAGCGGAGAGGAGCCCCCAGCCAGATCACTTGCTGCCAAGATGTTCTGCTGTTTGCCCCTGCCCAGAGGCCGGGGCCTCAGGAGAGCTCACAGGCAGTGTGCGTGGGCACCCTGTCGACGTTGGCTCAGGACACCCCCGAGAGGCCTCTGGCCCTTTGCCCGGAGAAACAGAAAGGTAACACGGGGAGCCCCAGGCCGGGCCAGGCCACCTCTCCCATGCCACCCGGAAACACCGGGTCCTTTGCCTGTGTGTGGGGATGCGGGTTTCTCGGGCTGTGTCTCCCTCAAGGAAGCCCAGGCGGATGTGGGGTCAGAAGCCTGTGGACAAGTTGTGTCCACACCCCAGGGGAGAGCAGGCTGGGCGGGATGGGGAGAGTGTGGGCAGCGCCGACCGGCCAGGCTGACCTCACACCCTCAGATGGGTCTCTTTCCTCCCGGGTGGGGATCTGAGCAGACACACGTCTCTGACCCTTCTGGGAAGAGAAGTTCGAGCAGGCAGAAGCAGCGGCTCCACTGGCCAGGCCCAGCTCGGAAAACTCCCAGCATGGCTGGCTGACGGTCACTGTCGTTGCAGAGCTTCCCACGTGATGAGGCCGAGGACGGGGACACCCCATCCAGCTCCCAGAGGGAGGGGTCGGAGCACCACCCCCCCGCCCGTGAGGCCCAGTGCAGGCTCCAGGTCAGCGTGCCCACGGAGGCATCAGCCCCACCGGGGGAGACGCGGAGGTGGGGAAGGCCTGCTGCCGAGACACCGCCCAGGATACAGCCGGCGGCCCAGTCTGAGGCTGCCACGGAGCTCAGCACACCCGGCTCCGACCCAGAGTCCAGAGAACCCCGGCCTCTGAGGCACCAGGAGGACCTGGAGCCCAGCACGCCAGAGCACAGAGGTGAGGACGCTGGGGCTGGTGCACGGGAGTGTGTGGGGAGGGGTGCTGAGCTACACAGGGACGAGTCCTCGAAAGCTGCTGCTGGGCCTGCAGCAAGCGCTGGCCTCACACCCCCCGCCCCCCATCTTGCACACTTCAGTCCCAAAAGACATCTGACGCTGGGTATTCTTTGGGAACCTCTTGGAAGGTTTCTGTCCCGGGGTACGCACATGCCAAGGCTGGCCTGTGGGCAAACTTTGCTTCTCCCCCAGCTCTAGCACTGGCCTCCAACTGGAACCAGGCTCCACTTCCCAGACCTGTCCCTAAAGAGGTGGTGGCTCCAGGTGCAGGACCCAGGGATCCACCGAGGGCAGATGGAGAAGCGAGACTTGCCCTCGCAGAGACACCAGGCCAGCTGGGTACTGGCCAGCACACCGGGCAGATCGGATCTCCGTGCCTGCAGGACCCCCAGCCCCAGGCACTGATGTCCCACCCCCTCAGCGAGAACCTCCACCTCCACGTGCACCTCTACCTGCTCGGGCTTTGGCAAGAGAACCCGAGGCAGAGGAAGAGTCACCGCCTCGGCAGGGAGAGCCTGCCCTGGCTCCCGCGCAACACCCAGACGCCCACGATGACTCACCCAGCCCTGCAGGGAGAAAGAGCCCCCGCTCTGGACAGAGACCCAGAGCCCTTACCGGAAACACCACGTCCAGGGGAGCGGTCGGCTCTGCAGCCTCCATCCCTGTCTGCTCACCGTGGATGCCGGCAACTCGGTCTGCCCCCAGGGGACATGGAGTTCCTTTCCCCTGAACTGCTTTGCATGTGGTTTGTTTCCACCTTTCTGGTGATGTTTTATTTTTTGTATGGTTTCCTGTATTTTTGTTGGTTAAGTTGGGATTAGTAAACTTTTTCATCATTGTTGCAATCTGGGAACACTGTTGTGTAACTCTGGTGATACTGTGTTACCATCACCACTTTGTAGTTTCAGACCCGTTCCATCTTTATGCCCCACCCCCCAACAAAGCCTGGATTCAAGGCAAGCACGCCCTGTTCATCCCTCCCCCCGATCCTGAACACAATTTCATCTTTTCTTTCTGCATTCCTTCCTATATTCTTGGTGTCCCCAATCAGTGACTCTCAGCGAAATGACTGAAGGAGTGTTTTTCAGACTCTCCACCTACTGTAAGACTCCATTGGAGAGTTCTCATTTTTATGTCATTTGAACTAGCCTTTGATAGCTGAAAGGACGGTGTACGTCCTTTCAAGATACCATGTGCCAAACGAAGCCCTTTTGGCAACTGCCATCATTATCTCCAGGCAGGCATTGCTGTTTGAAGGGTGACATCTCAGCCAGAAGGCAGAGGCTGAGCTCCTCTTGTTGCACCAGCTCCCAAAAGAAGCCAAGAAAGGGAGCTGGAACAACAAACCACCCCCATGCCCAGGAAAGCGTTCTTCATGACAGAAGGCTAGAAAATGACCCAACATCCTTGTGGCCCAGAACCACTCTAGAAAATCACTGTTCCATAAAAAAGAGAAACACATGGGAAGTTCCAAGGAGAGGCAATGCCCATGGCCAGTGTACTTGAGAGACGGCCTGACCGCTCCGGGGAAGACACGCACCGACGGAACCCCTTGGGAAACAGCAGTGATAGTCCTCACCGTCGTAAGGGTTTCCTCTGGGGACAACCTGCCCTGGGCACCACACGAGGGAGCAGACCGGCTTCTCTTCCTCTGCCCCCACACCATTCACTCATGAAGGCAGCTCAGGTGTTCTCATGCCCTGCCTGCCTGCCTGCCTGGCTCATCCGTGAGCTGTGACCACCTCCAGGCTAGGACTCCACCTTTTCCTCTCTGTGTACCGTGAATCTGCACACAGTGGGCTTTCAGAACCTTAGGAGACTTGAGCCATTCCCACTCGAGCCAGAACCCTCCCCAGGAAGGAAAACAGCTGTGGAGTCATTTTGGCCCCAGCACTGGTTCCGAAAGCCTGGCGGCTCCTACAGCCTCTACGGTGTGAAGAGGGAGGTCCCTTTTGACAGAGCTTTCCGGCTCTCAGATCTAAGCTGTTGTTTCACTGTCAGCTGTGTCTCTTCCGTTGCAGCCAGGTGGGCCACGCTGCTCCAAAGGAGCTCACAAGCTGAGTTTCAAGGGAGGACAGGGATGGCTACAACGTGCTGCAAACTGAGTGAGGGTCCCCACAATTCTCAGCAAAGGTCTGTGGTGTGCAAGTGGGGAGTAGAGGGCCCCCAAGTTCCAAAGGAAGGGAGGTAGTCGGGAGCTAAAGCCCTTGGCTGCTGTGGTAGCAGCTGCAGATGGCAGCCCGTCCACAGTGCACTTCAAATGAGGTCATATGAGCGGGACTCTGGAAATGGCTCCGAAATCGAGAGAAAGGGGTCAGGGTATGTGGGAATCCGGCGGGGGTGGGGGGTGGATGAAGGAAGGTGTCCCTCCTCTCTCCAGTGCAATTTGGTTTGGTGAGTCTCAAAGCTACCAGATGGCACTTCCCAAGTCAGGCCCCCGCAGGAATCAGGGTGGGCTGCCTGCCTCGGGCCCTGCCACAGGGACAAGCCACACCAGTGGCCTCCCTGAGCTCCAATGGCCGGATCTGGGGGGTTCTGTCTGGGTGCACACCTCCTTGCTGTGGCCAAGTTCCCCCCTTCTCTGAGCACCAGCTTCATCCTCTCGAATGAGGACATCGATTGCTACCTTGGCACGTTACTCTCTTCATCCTGTGAAGACTCATTAGGCTTATCCTACAATTACTAGCTGGCCCGAAGAGATATCTCCTGAATCCAGCTTAAGCTGGAGTCTCCCAGGCTCATCTGGCATGTCTTCCCTGAAGTCTGCCAAAACCCACACCCTTGCATTTCCAGGGACTCCCCTTAGCCAGCTGGGCAGAAAACCCAGCATGCTTCAAACAAGCTGACAGACAAGCGGGAGAGGACTCACGGGCAGACGGCTTCCCTCAGGTCTCGGGTGGAGCTCTGGGACCACAGCAGCAACGGGCCATCCCAGCCCCTGGGCTCAGCAGCGCCCTCATTCTCAGGCCGGCGGCTCTGCCCTGAGGGGAGCAGGAACGTCACCAACTGCCGCAGGCGGACCTCAAGCCCCTCCCACTGCTGGAGCCTGACCTGCCCCGGCCCCACCCCTTCCCCTACCCCAGCAGGACGAGAGCTCGTCTTCCCCTGGCTTCCAACGTGAGGCCCGGCCCTGGGCCCCGATTGGGCACTGCCCCAGCCCGGAGCCAATCACAGTGGCCAGGGAGGTGGAACGCACCGATTGGCCAGGGCCAGGTCATGTGACAATACTCCCCAGGAAACTCAAAGATTACCAAGGTTCTCTAAGAAACCAATGAACAAAATTATCCAGTAAAGGCAAACCTTAATTTTTAATGAGGCCAATGTCACAGAAAAAAAATAAATGCTCCACAATAAACTGCTCAAGGAAGCTACTAAATAAACTTTCAGAAAAGTTTAGTAGTTTTTTTTTTTTTTTTTAAATAGGTTGACGGAGCGCTATACCTTTCCCATCTATGTGAATTTAGGTTTAAACTAGATTTCCCTTGGCTATTATATAAGACAAAAAAACCCACATCACCCACTTTCACTCCCCCCCACCCCCAAAATGTGTTTTAATCTATTGAATTTTTGTGTCCTCAGTTGTGTCTGATTCACGGCAACTCACCAACTCTACACAGCCAGGCTCTTCCGTCCATGGAATTCAGGGCAATTTTTTCTGTCCCAGTAAATGCCCACCCTGGGTGATCCAAAGGCAAGGGCTCCGAGGCTCCTGAGAGACTAACTCCTTTCAGCTGAGCACAGAGCTGGCTCCTCACTGGGATGCCTGTGGCCTGGGGCTCCCAGAGGGGAGAGCAGCACTCGCCCCACCGTGTGGTCACTGCTGGAAATGCAGGCTGCTCCTCACTCCCCCTTGACAGTGTCCCTGAGGGCAGAACAGTGTGAATCGAATCAAGGTGGAAATGCAAACTCCAATGCAACCAACCTTCCCACAAGGTCTCCAAAACCACTCAGGAACAGGGAATTGGAAACTGCAGGGGATGACATGAATGGAGATGGAGACTTGACACCTTACACCGAGTTCACTTCCAGTTATCCCTAGACAAACTTTCCATGAAAACTTGTCACAAATCTAGAAGAACAATGAGCAGAAACCGGACACGTGCTTTGAGTCTTCACACACAAAACTAAAAGGCAGTCCACAAAAAAAACCCAGAGAATACAGTGGACTTTGCAAAATCAAAGATATCTACTGTGGGAAAACCTCATGACAAAAGCAAAAGACAGGTCATACATCGCGAGACGAATGAGTGGAAACACAAAGCTTATCAAGGATGTGTCTCCAAACAGACAAAGAACGCCAACACAACAAGCCTGTGAAAACTAGGGAAAGGTCTGAAGGGACACCAGACGGAGGAAGACACACACAGAGTATCCCGGATGATGTCCAGCACTGAGGGCCTGAAGAAACAACAGTCTAGTTGCACCCCCTCAGGCCTGTGTGACCGTGGATGAGGCCTCTGTTTCCCGGTGGCTCTGAGACATGGACAGGGAGGAAGGGGAAGAGAAGTCACTTGCATTTCTAATACTCACAGCAAAGTCTTCCAATGAGAAGGGAATTATCACCCCCACTGCCAATGCCATTCACTGAAGTGATACCCACGAGTCCATCTACCCCAGAAGGGAAGGATGGACCTGTTCTCACAAAACGGCGAGAGATGGAAGGAGGAAGATCAAGCCCACACCAATCACTGGAAAGAGAAGCTGTGCTCAGGGCTTGAAAGAATTCCTATTGGGAAAATCATGTCACAGCCCCACATGGCAATCCACAGCTTCCATGCTATTCCTCCCAAAATGCCAATGCATTTTCGCACCGAACAAAGAATTGCAAAAGGGGTACGGAAACAGAAAAGAGCCTACATTGTCAATACAATCCGACGAAAAAGCCCCGATACGGACATCCAAGGTTGTGTGAAAGGAAATTAGACGACCAAACTAGGATCCTCAGGAGAGTATCGGAGAAGGCAATGGCGACCCACTCCAGTACTCTTGCCTGGAAAATGTCCTGGACGGAGGAGCCTGGTAGGCTGCAGGCCATGGGGTCATGCAGAGTCAGACACGACTGAAGTGACTTAGCCGCAGCAGCAGCAGCAGGACAGTATGCTATTGGGAATACAACAACACACACAGATCCAGATCGATGGAATAAAGTTGAGGGTCCAGAAACAAACCCCAGCATCCATGGTCAACTCATCTCTGACACAGACGGGGAGAATATCCAAATGGGAACAAGAAAGCCTCTTCAATCAATGTCCATGGGAAAACCAGACAGCTACATCTGAAGAACGCTATTGGTTTTGATCTCATACCACCTCAATATCGGGGAAAAACCTCACCCTAAAGACTGATGTCATGAGATAGCTAGAAAGAAGCGTAGGTCAAAGGCTCCTTAACATCAGAGTCTCCTTGCCATTTGCTGGGCGGAGGTCGAAATGGGTCTCTTCAAGTAAGGGAAAGAGGTAAACGAAGTACACCACTGGGTTTCCATCCAATGGAACCTCTTCACAACAGAGAGGCTAAGCATTCACAAATGCAAAAGATAGGAAACGGAACACGAGAGACATCTGAGAAGGGGTTCATATGGAAAGAGACGAAGAATGCACAGCACTCAGATTCCAAGAAACACCACCACCACCCTTGACCCTTCCCCCATGACCAACTCTGACCTAAAGCCTTTCTCTCCCTCTAACCTATCCCTAAAACATAACCCTCATCTAATCATATACATGTGCATCCCTAGCATCCATCCATCCATCCACACACGAGAGAGAAAGAGGAAGACACAGACGGAATTGAGAAAGGAAAAGAGAGGGACACAGCCAGAGAGAGACACGGAACCAAAGAGAGGAAAGGAGTCGATGGTCCAGACTTTTCCTCAATCTGTCTCGAAGGTAGAAGCAATGACAGCGCCCTTCCACCCCAGAAGGGGGAAAAGGACGGAAGGTTTGGAGAGGAAAAGACAAGAACGCAGGGAGCCATTAGAAGCTCAGCCACCCGCAGAAGCCGAGCTGGGACCCTTGAACAGAATCTCAATGGAAACAGAGGACCAGAAAGTTGGCTACTCTTTTCTATAAGAGAGGGAGACCTTCGAGTCTTCCTTTCGGTCCTCCAACTTGGATGCGGGGTCTCAAAACAGTCAGGAGGGGGAGTGCCTTTTCCTGGGTTCCACGGCGCATCCAGGCCTCGTTCTGCCCCATTCTGTGCTGTGTCAGCCCTGGATGGAATCTTTCTTTCTGAAGTCTCAGCACACGAGCTCCACGTGATATCGGCCCCAGGTGGAAAGGCATGGAGCTGCTCGTAGGCCGACAGACCTAGGAAGCAGATGGGAGAATGACCCCCACTCTGCAGATGGAGAGACTGGGGCAACCCTGAGGGGCATATGCTTGTCCAGGGCCACACCACTTATGAGAAGAAGGAGCCTGGTCTGAGAGCAGCATGGTCCTCGGAGCTCAGGCCCTGGCTGAACCCAGGCCTCCCCAGGGCTGTGGGCTGGGCCGTGTGGGTGTCATTGTGCCTGCACATGGCCTAAGGGGGGTGGTCGAGCAGTCAGAAACCCAGAGATTCCCTTGGGAAGTTTTGAGGAAGGGACCTCAGCACGAACCCCAGGAAATGATGTCACCTGCCGGCAACAGAACCCAACAGAACCCGCAATCCGGGTATCCAGGCCTCCAGAGCGGAGAGGAGCCCCCAGCCAGATCACTTGCTGCCAAGATGTTCTGCTGTTTGCCCCTGCCCAGAGGCCGGGGCCTCAGGAGAGCTCACAGGCAGTGTGCGTGGGCACCCTGTCGACGTTGGCTCAGGACACCCCCGAGAGGCCTCTGGCCCTTTGCCCGGAGAAACAGAAAGGTAACACGGGGAGCCCCAGGCCGGGCCAGGCCACCTCTCCCATGCCACCCGGAAACACCGGGTCCTTTGCCTGTGTGGGGGGATGCGGGTTTCTCGGGCTGTGTCTCCCTCAAGGAAGCCCAGGCGGATGTGGGGTCAGAAGCCTGTGGACAAGTTGTGTCCACACCCCAGGGGAGAGCAGGCTGGGCGGGATGGGGAGAGTGTGGGCAGCGCCGACCGGCCAGGCTGACCTCACACCCTCAGATGGGTCTCTTTCCTCCCGGGTGGGGATCTGAGCAGACACACGTCTCTGACCCTTCTGGGAAGAGAAGTTCGAGCAGGCAGAAGCAGCGGCTCCACTGGCCAGGCCCAGCTCGGAAAACTCCCAGCATGGCTGGCTGACGGTCACTGTCGTTGCAGAGCTTCCCACGTGATGAGGCCGAGGACGGGGACACCCCATCCAGCTCCCAGAGGGAGGGGTCGGAGCACCACCCCCCCGCCCGTGAGGCCCAGTGCAGGCTCCAGGTCAGCGTGCCCACGGAGGCATCAGCCCCACCGGGGGAGACGCGGAGGTGGGGAAGGCCTGCTGCCGAGACACCGCCCAGGATACAGCCGGCGGCCCAGTCTGAGGCTGCCACGGAGCTCAGCACACCCGGCTCCGACCCAGAGTCCAGAGAACCCCGGCCTCTGAGGCACCAGGAGGACCTGGAGCCCAGCACGCCAGAGCACAGAGGTGAGGACGCTGGGGCTGGTGCACGGGAGTGTGTGGGGAGGGGTGCTGAGCTACACAGGGACGAGTCCTCGAAAGCTGCTGCTGGGCCTGCAGCAAGCGCTGGCCTCACACCCCCCGCCCCCCATCTTGCACACTTCAGTCCCAAAAGACATCTGACGCTGGGTATTCTTTGGGAACCTCTTGGAAGGTTTCTGTCCCGGGGTACGCACATGCCAAGGCTGGCCTGTGGGCAAACTTTGCTTCTCCCCCAGCTCTAGCACTGGCCTCCAACTGGAACCAGGCTCCACTTCCCAGACCTGTCCCTAAAGAGGTGGTGGCTCCAGGTGCAGGACCCAGGGATCCACCGAGGGCAGATGGAGAAGCGAGACTTGCCCTCGCAGAGACACCAGGCCAGCTGGGTACTGGCCAGCACACCGGGCAGATCGGATCTCCGTGCCTGCAGGACCCCCAGCCCCAGGCACTGATGTCCCACCCCCTCAGCGAGAACCTCCACCTCCACGTGCACCTCTACCTGCTCGGGCTTTGGCAAGAGAACCCGAGGCAGAGGAAGAGTCACCGCCTCGGCAGGGAGAGCCTGCCCTGGCTCCCGCGCAACACCCAGACGCCCACGATGACTCACCCAGCCCTGCAGGGAGAAAGAGCCCCCGCTCTGGACAGAGACCCAGAGCCCTTACCGGAAACACCACGTCCAGGGGAGCGGTCGGCTCTGCAGCCTCCATCCCTGTCTGCTCACCGTGGATGCCGGCAACTCGGTCTGCCCCCAGGGGACATGGAGTTCCTTTCCCCTGAACTGCTTTGCATGTGGTTTGTTTCCACCTTTCTGGTGATGTTTTATTTTTTGTATGGTTTCCTGTATTTTTGTTGGTTAAGTTGGGATTAGTAAACTGTTTCATCATTGTTGCAATCTGGGAACACTGTTGTGTAACTCTGGTGATACTGTGTTACCATCACCACTTTGTAGTTTCAGACCCGTTCCATCTTTATGCCCCACCCCCCAACAAAGCCTGGATTCAAGGCAAGCACGCCCTGTTCATCCCTCCCCCCGATCCTGAACACAATTTCATCTTTTCTTTCTGCATTCCTTCCTATATTCTTGGTGTCCCCAATCAGTGACTCTCAGCGAAATGACTGAAGGAGTGTTTTTCGGACTCTCCACCTACTGTAAGACTCCATTGGAGAGTTCTCATTTTTATGTCATTTGAACTAGCCTTTGATAGCTGAAAGGACGGTGTACGTCCTTTCAAGATACCATGTGCCAAACGAAGCCCTTTTGGCAACTGCCATCATTATCTCCAGGCAGGCATTGCTGTTTGAAGGGTGACATCTCAGCCAGAAGGCAGAGGCTGAGCTCCTCTTGTTGCACCAGCTCCCAAAAGAAGCCAAGAAAGGGAGCTGGAACAACAAACCACCCCCATGCCCAGGAAAGCGTTCTTCATGACAGAAGGCTAGAAAATGACCCAACATCCTTGTGGCCCAGAACCACTCTAGAAAATCACTGTTCCATAAAAAAGAGAAACACATGGGAAGTTCCAAGGAGAGGCAATGCCCATGGCCAGTGTACTTGAGAGACGGCCTGACCGCTCCGGGGAAGACACGCACCGACGGAACCCCTTGGGAAACAGCAGTGATAGTCCTCACCGTCGTAAGGGTTTCCTCTGGGGACAACCTGCCCTGGGCACCACACGAGGGAGCAGACCGGCTTCTCTTCCTCTGCCCCCACACCATTCACTCATGAAGGCAGCTCAGGTGTTCTCATGCCCTGCCTGCCTGCCTGCCTGGCTCATCCGTGAGCTGTGACCACCTCCAGGGTAGGACTCCACCTTTTCCTCTCTGTGTACCGTGAATCTGCACACAGTGGGCTTTCAGAACCTTAGGAGACTTGAGCCATTCCCACTCGAGCCAGAACCCTCCCCAGGAAGGAAAACAGCTGTGGAGTCATTTTGGCCCCAGCACTGGTTCCGAAAGCCTGGCGGCTCCTACAGCCTCTACGGTGTGAAGAGGGAGGTCCCTTTTGACAGAGCTTTCCGGCTCTCAGATCTAAGCTGTTGTTTCACTGTCAGCTGTGTCTCTTCCGTTGCAGCCAGGTGGGCCACGCTGCTCCAAAGGAGCTCACAAGCTGAGTTTCAAGGGAGGACAGGGATGGCTACAACGTGCTGCAAACTGAGTGAGGGTCCCCACAATCCTCAGCAAAGGTCTGTGGTGTGCAAGTGGGGAGTAGAGGGCCCCCAAGTTCCAAAGGAAGGGAGGTAGTCGGGAGCTAAAGCCCTTGGCTGCTGTGGTAGCAGCTGCAGATGGCAGCCCGTCCACAGTGCACTTCAAATGAGGTCATATGAGCGGGACTCTGGAAATGGCTCCGAAATCGAGAGAAAGGGGTCAGGGTATGTGGGAATCCGGCGGGGGTGGGGGGTGGATGAAGGAAGGTGTCCCTCCTCTCTCCAGTGCAATTTGGTTTGGTGAGTCTCAAAGCTACCAGATGGCACTTCCCAAGTCAGGCCCCCGCAGGAATCAGGGTGGGCTGCCTGCCTCGGGCCCTGCCACAGGGACAAGCCACACCAGTGGCCTCCCTGAGCTCCAATGGCCGGATCTGGGGGGTTCTGTCTGGTTGCACACCTCCTTGCTGTGGCCAAGTTCCCCCCTTCTCTGAGCACCAGCTTCATCCTCTCGAATGAGGACATCGATTGCTACCTTGGCACGTTACTCTCTTCATCCTGTGAAGACTCATTAGGCTTATCCTACAATTACTAGCTGGCCCGAAGAGATATCTCCTGAATCCAGCTTAAGCTGGAGTCTCCCAGGCTCATCTGGCATGTCTTCCCTGAAGTCTGCCAAAACCCACACCCTTGCATTTCCAGGGACTCCCCTTAGCCAGCTGGGCAGAAAACCCAGCATGCTTCAAACAAGCTGACAGACAAGCGGGAGAGGACTCACGGGCAGACGGCTTCCCTCAGGTCTCGGGGGGAGCTCTGGGACCACAGCAGCAACGGGCCATCCCAGCCCCTGAGCTCAGCAGCGCCCTCATTCTCAGGCCGGCGGCTCTGCCCTGAGGGGAGCAGGAACGTCACCAACTGCCGCAGGCGGACCTCAAGCCCCTCCCACTGCTGGAGCCTGACCTGCCCCGGCCCCACCCCTTCCCCTACCCCAGCAGGACGAGAGCTCGTCTTCCCCTGGCTTCCAACGTGAGGCCCGGCCCTGGGCCCCGATTGGGCACTGCCCCAGCCCGGAGCCAATCACAGTGGCCAGGGAGGTGGAACGCACCGATTGGCCAGGGCCAGGTCATGTGACCATACTCCCCAGGAAACTCAAAGATAACCAAGGTTCTCTAAGAAACCAATGAACAAAATTATCCACTAAAGGCAAACCATAATTTTTAATGAGGCCAATGTCACAGAAAAAAAAATGCTCCACAATAAACTGCTCAAGGAAGCTACTAAATAAACTTTCAGAAAAGTTTAGTAGTTTTTTTTTTTTTTAAATAGGGTGACGGAGAGCTATACCTTTCCCATCTATGTGAATTTAGGTTTAAACTAGATTTCCCTTGGCTATTATATAAGACAAAAAAACCCACATCACCCACTTTCACTCCCCCCCACCCCCAAAATGTGTTTTAATCTATTGAATTTTTGTGTCCTCAGTTGTGTCTGATTCACGGCAACTCACCAACTCTACACAGCCAGGCTCTTCCGTCCATGGAATTCAGGGCAATTTTTTCTGTCCCAGTAAATGCCCACCCTGGGTGATCCAAAGGCAAGGGCTCCGAGGCTCCTGAGAGACTAACTCCTTTCAGCTGAGCACAGAGCTGGCTCCTCACTGGGATGCCTGTGGCCTGGGGCTCCCAGAGGGGAGAGCAGCACTCGCCCCACCGTGTGGTCACTGCTGGAAGTGCAGGCTGCTCCTCACTCCCCCTTGACAGTGTCCCTGAGGGCAGAACAGTGTGAATCGAATCAAGGTGGAAATGCAAACTCCAGTGCAACCAACCTTCCACAAGATCTCCAAAACCACTCAGGAACAGGGAATTGGAAACTGCAGGGGATGACATGAATGGAGATGGAGACTTGACACCTTACACCGAGTTCACTTCCAGTTATCCCTAGACAAACTTTCCATGAAAACTTGTCACAAATCTAGAAGAACAATGAGCAGAAACCGGACACGTGCTTTGAGTCTTCACACACAAAACTAAAAGGCAGTCCACAAAAAAAACCCAGAGAATACAGTGGACTTTGCAAAATCAAAGATATCTACTGTGGGAAAGACCTCATTACAAAAGCAAAAGACAGGTCATACATCGCGAGACGAATGAGTGGAAACACAAAGCTTATCAAGGATGTGTCTCCAAACAGACAAAGAACGCCAACACAACAAGCCTGTGAAAACTAGGGAAAGGTCTGAAGGGACACCAGACGGAGGAAGACACACACAGAGTATCCCGGATGATGTCCAGCACTGAGGGCCTGAAGAAACAACAGTCTAGTTGCACCCCCTCAGGCCTGTGTGACCGTGGATGAGGCCTCTGTTTCCCGGTGGCTCTGAGACATGGACAGGGAGGAAGGGGAAGAGAAGTCACTTGCATTTCTAATACTCACAGCAAAGTCTTCCAATGAGAAGGGAATTATCACCCCCACTGACAATGCCATTCACTGAAGTGATACCCACGAGTCCATCTACCCCAGAAGGGAAGGATGGACCTGTTCTCACAAAACGGCGAGAGATGGAAGGAGGAAGATCAAGCCCACACCAATCACTGGAAAGAGAAGCTGTGCTCAGGGCTTGAAAGAATTCCTATAGGGAAAATCATGTCACAGCCCCACATGGCAATCCACAGCTTCCATGCTATTCCTCCCAAAATGCCAATGCATTTTCGCACCGAACAAAGAATTGCAAAAGGGGTACGGAAACAGAAAAGAGCCTACATTGTCAATACAATCCGACGAAAAAGCCCCGATACGGACATCCAAGGTTGTGTGAAAGGAAATTAGACGACCAAACTAGGATCCTCAGGAGAGTATCGGAGGAGGCAATGGCGACCCACTCCAGTACTCTTGCCTGGAAAATGTCCTGGACGGAGGAGCCTGGTAGGCTGCAGGCCACGGGGTCATGCAGAGTCAGACACGACTGAAGTGACTTAGCCGCAGCAGCAGCAGCAGGACAGTATGCTATTGGGAATACAACAACACACACAGATCCAGATCGATGGAATAAAGTTGAGGGTCCAGAAACAAACCCCAGCATCCATGGTCAACTCATCTCTGACACAGACGGGGAGAATATCCAAATGGGAACAAGAAAGCCTCTTCAATCAATGTCCATGGGAAAACCAGACAGCTACATCTGAAGAACGCTATTGGTTTTGATCTCATACCACCTCAATATCGGGGAAAAACCTCACCCTAAAGACTGATGTCATGAGATAGCTAGAAAGAAGCGTAGGTCAAAGGCTCCTTAACATCAGAGTCTCCTTGCCATTTGCTGGGCGGAGGTCGAAATGGGTCTCTTCAAGTAAGGGAAAGAGGTAAACGAAGTACACCACTGGGTTTCCATCCAATGGAACCTCTTCACAACAGAGAGGCTAAGCATTCACAAATGCAAAAGATAGGAAACGGAACACGAGAGACATCTGAGAAGGGGTTCATATGGAAAGAGACGAAGAATGCACAGCACTCAGATTCCAAGAAACACCACCACCACCCTTGACCCTTCCCCCATGACCAACTCTGACCTAAAGCCTTTCTCTCCCTCTAACCTATCCCTAAAACATAACCCTCATCTAATCATATACATGTGCATCCCTAGCATCCATCCATCCATCCACACACGAGAGAGAAAGAGGAAGACACAGACGGAATTGAGAAAGGAAAAGAGAGGGACACAGCCAGAGAGAGACACGGAACCAAAGAGAGGAAAGGAGTCGATGGTCCAGACTTTTCCTCAATCTGTCTCGAAGGTAGAAGCAATGACAGCGCCCTTCCACCCCAGAAGGGGGAAAAGGACGGAAGGTTTGGAGAGGAAAAGACAAGAACGCAGGGAGCCATTAGAAGCTCAGCCACCCGCAGAAGCCGAGCTGGGACCCTTGAACAGAATCTCAATGGAAACAGAGGACCAGAAAGTTGGCTACTCTTTTCTATAAGAGAGGGAGACCTTCGAGTCTTCCTTTCGGTCCTCCAACTTGGATGCGGGGTCTCAAAACAGTCAGGAGGGGGAGTGCCTTTTCCTGGGTTCCACGGCGCATCCAGGCCTCGTTCTGCCCCATTCTGTGCTGTGTCAGCCCTGGATGGAATCTTTCTTTCTGAAGTCTCAGCGCACGAGCTCCACGTGATATCGGCCCCAGGTGGAAAGGCATGGAGCTGCTCGTAGGCCGACAGACCTAGGAAGCAGATGGGAGAATGACCCCCACTCTGCAGATGGAGAGACTGGGGCAACCCTGAGGGGCATATGCTTGTCCAGGGCCACACCACTTATGAGAAGAAGGAGCCTGGTCTGAGAGCAGCATGGTCCTCGGAGCTCAGGCCCTGGCTGAACCCAGGCCTCCCCAGGGCTGTGGGCTGGGCCGTGTGGGTGTCATTGTGCCTGCACATGGCCTAAGGGGGGTGGTCGAGCAGTCAGAAACCCAGAGATTCCCTTGGGAAGTTTTGAGGAAGGGACCTCAGCACGAACCCCAGGAAATGATGTCACCTGCCGGCAACAGAACCCAACAGAACCCGCAATCCGGGTATCCAGGCCTCCAGAGCGGAGAGGAGCCCCCAGCCAGATCACTTGCTGCCAAGATGTTCTGCTGTTTGCCCCTGCCCAGAGGCCGGGGCCTCAGGAGAGCTCACAGGCAGTGTGCGTGGGCACCCTGTCGACGTTGGCTCAGGACACCCCCGAGAGGCCTCTGGCCCTTTGCCCGGAGAAACAGAAAGGTAACACGGGGAGCCCCAGGCCGGGCCAGGCCACCTCTCCCATGCCACCCGGAAACACCGGGTCCTTTGCCTGTGTGTGGGGATGCGGGTTTCTCGGGCTGTGTCTCCCTCAAGGAAGCCCAGGCAGATGTGGGGTCAGAAGCCTGTGGACAAGTTGTGTCCACACCCCAGGGGAGAGCAGGCTGGGCGGGATGGGGAGAGTGTGGGCAGAGCCGACCGGCCAGGCTGACCTCACACCCTCAGATGGGTCTCTTTCCTCCCGGGTGGGGATCTGAGCAGACACACGTCTCTGACCCTTCTGGGAAGAGAAGTTCGAGCAGGCAGAAGCAGCGGCTCCACTGGCCAGGCCCAGCTCGGAAAACTCCCAGCATGGCTGGCTGACGGTCACTGTCGTTGCAGAGCTTCCCACGTGATGAGGCCGAGGACGGGGACACCCCATCCAGCTCCCAGAGGGAGGGGTCGGAGCACCACCCGCCCGCCCGTGAGGCCCAGTGCAGGCTCCAGGTCAGCGTGCCCACGGAGGCATCAGCCCCACCGGGGGAGACGCGGAGGTGGGGAAGGCCTGCTGCCGAGACACCGCCCAGGATACAGCCGGCGGCCCAGTCTGAGGCTGCCACGGAGCTCAGCACACCCGGCTCCGACCCAGAGTCCAGAGAACCCCGGCCTCTGAGGCACCAGGAGGACCTGGAGCCCAGCACGCCAGAGCACAGAGGTGAGGACGCTGGGGCTGGTGCACGGGAGTGTGTGGGGAGGGGTGCTGAGCTACACAGGGACGAGTCCTCGAAAGCTGCTGCTGGGCCTGCAGCAAGCGCTGGCCTCACACCCCCCGCCCCCCATCTTGCACACTTCAGTCCCAAAAGACATCTGACGCTGGGTATTCTTTGGGAACCTCTTGGAAGGTTTCTGTCCCGGGGTACGCACATGCCAAGGCTGGCCTGTGGGCAAACTTTGCTTCTCCCCCAGCTCTAGCACTGGCCTCCAACTGGAACCAGGCTCCACTTCCCAGACCTGTCCCTAAAGAGGTGGTGGCTCCAGGTGCAGGACCCAGGGATCCACCGAGGGCAGATGGAGAAGCGAGACTTGCCCTCGCAGAGACACCAGGCCAGCTGGGTACTGGCCAGCACACCGGGCAGATCGGATCTCCGTGCCTGCAGGACCCCCAGCCCCAGGCACTGATGTCCCACCCCCTCAGCGAGAACCTCCACCTCCACGTGCACCTCTACCTGCTCGGGCTTTGGCAAGAGAACCCGAGGCAGAGGAAGAGTCACCGCCTCGGCAGGGAGAGCCTGCCCTGGCTCCCGCGCAACACCCAGACGCCCACGATGACTCACCCAGCCCTGCAGGGAGAAAGAGCCCCCGCTCTGGACAGAGACCCAGAGCCCTTACCGGAAACACCACGTCCAGGGGAGCGGTCGGCTCTGCAGCCTCCATCCCTGTCTGCTCACCGTGGATGCCGGCAACTCGGTCTGCCCCCAGGGGACATGGAGTTCCTTTCCCCTGAACTGCTTTGCATGTGGTTTGTTTCCACCTTTCTGGTGATGTTTTATTTTTTGTATGGTTTCCTGTATTTTTGTTGGTTAAGTTGGGATTAGTAAACTGTTTCATCATTGTTGCAATCTGGGAACACTGTTGTGTAACTCTGGTGATACTGTGTTACCATCACCACTTTGTAGTTTCAGACCCGTTCCATCTTTATGCCCCACCCCCCAACAAAGCCTGGATTCAAGGCAAGCACGCCCTGTTCATCCCTCCCCCCGATCCTGAACACAATTTCATCTTTTCTTTCTGCATTCCTTCCTATATTCTTGGTGTCCCCAATCAGTGACTCTCAGCGAAATGACTGAAGGAGTGTTTTTCGGACTCTCCACCTACTGTAAGACTCCATTGGAGAGTTCTCATTTTTATGTCATTTGAACTAGCCTTTGATAGCTGAAAGGACGGTGTACGTCCTTTCAAGATACCATGTGCCAAACGAAGCCCTTTTGGCAACTGCCATCATTATCTCCAGGCAGGCATTGCTGTTTGAAGGGTGACATCTCAGCCAGAAGGCAGAGGCTGAGCTCCTCTTGTTGCACCAGCTCCCAAAAGAAGCCAAGAAAGGGAGCTGGAACAACAAACCACCCCCATGCCCAGGAAAGCGTTCTTCATGACAGAAGGCTAGAAAATGACCCAACATCCTTGTGGCCCAGAACCACTCTAGAAAATCACTGTTCCATAAAAAAGAGAAACACATGGGAAGTTCCAAGGAGAGGCAATGCCCATGGCCAGTGTACTTGAGAGACGGCCTGACCGCTCCGGGGAAGACACGCACCGACGGAACCCCTTGGGAAACAGCAGTGATAGTCCTCACCGTCGTAAGGGTTTCCTCTGGGGACAACCTGCCCTGGGCACCACACGAGGGAGCAGACCGGCTTCTCTTCCTCTGCCCCCACACCATTCACTCATGAAGGCAGCTCAGGTGTTCTCATGCCCTGCCTGCCTGCCTGCCTGGCTCATCCGTGAGCTGTGACCACCTCCAGGGTAGGACTCCACCTTTTCCTCTCTGTGTACCGTGAATCTGCACACAGTGGGCTTTCAGAACCTTAGGAGACTTGAGCCATTCCCACTCGAGCCAGAACCCTCCCCAGGAAGGAAAACAGCTGTGGAGTCATTTTGGCCCCAGCACTGGTTCCGAAAGCCTGGCGGCTCCTACAGCCTCTACGGTGTGAAGAGGGAGGTCCCTTTTGACAGAGCTTTCCGGCTCTCAGATCTAAGCTGTTGTTTCACTGTCAGCTGTGTCTCTTCCGTTGCAGCCCGGTGGGCCACGCTGCTCCAAAGGAGCTCACAAGCTGAGTTTCAAGGGAGGACAGGGATGGCTACAACGTGCTGCAAACTGAGTGAGGGTCCCCACAATCCTCAGCAAAGGTCTGTGGTGTGCAAGTGGGGAGTAGAGGGCCCCCAAGTTCCAAAGGAAGGGAGGTAGTCGGGAGCTAAAGCCCTTGGCTGCTGTGGTAGCAGCTGCAGATGGCAGCCCGTCCACAGTGCACTTCAAATGAGGTCATATGAGCGGGACTCTGGAAATGGCTCCGAAATCGAGAGAAAGGGGTCAGGGTATGTGGGAATCCGGCGGGGGTGGGGGGTGGATGAAGGAAGGTGTCCCTCCTCTCTCCAGTGCAATTTGGTTTGGTGAGTCTCAAAGCTACCAGATGGCACTTCCCAAGTCAGGCCCCCGCAGGAATCAGGGTGGGCTGCCTGCCTCGGGCCCTGCCACAGGGACAAGCCACACCAGTGGCCTCCCTGAGCTCCAATGGCCGGATCTGGGGGGTTCTGTCTGGTTGCACACCTCCTTGCTGTGGCCAAGTTCCCCCCTTCTCTGAGCACCAGCTTCATCCTCTCGAATGAGGACATCGATTGCTACCTTGGCACGTTACTCTCTTCATCCTGTGAAGACTCATTAGGCTTATCCTACAATTACTAGCTGGCCCGAAGAGATATCTCCTGAATCCAGCTTAAGCTGGAGTCTCCCAGGCTCATCTGGCATGTCTTCCCTGAAGTCTGCCAAAACCCACACCCTTGCATTTCCAGGGACTCCCCTTAGCCAGCTGGGCAGAAAACCCAGCATGCTTCAAACAAGCTGACAGACAAGCGGGAGAGGACTCACGGGCAGACGGCTTCCCTCAGGTCTCGGGGGGAGCTCTGGGACCACAGCAGCAACGGGCCATCCCAGCACCTGAGCTCAGCAGCGCCCTCATTCTCAGGCCGGCGGCTCTGCCCTGAGGGGAGCAGGAACGTCACCAACTGCCGCAGGCGGACCTCAAGCCCCTCCCACTGCTGGAGCCTGACCTCCCCCGGCCCCACCCCTTCCCCTACCCCAGCAGGACGAGAGCTCGTCTTCCCCTGGCTTCCAACGTGAGGCCCGGCCCTGGGCCCCGATTGGGCACTGCCCCAGCCCGGAGCCAATCACAGTGGCCAGGGAGGTGGAACGCACCGATTGGCCAGGGCCAGGTCATGTGACCATACTCCCCAGGAAACTCAAAGATAACCAAGGTTCTCTAAGAAACCAATGAACAAAATTATCCAGTAAAGGCAAACCTTAATTTTTAATGAGGACAATGTCACAGAAAAAAAAAAAATGCTCCACAATAAACTGCTCAAGGAAGCTACTAAATAAACTTTCAGAAAAGTTTAGTAGTTTTTTTTTTTTTTTTTAAATAGGGTGACGGAGAGCTATACCTTTCCCATCTATGTGAATTTAGGTTTAAACTAGATTTCCCTTGGCTATTATATAAGACAAAAAAACCCACATCACCCACTTTCACTCCCCCCCACCCCCAAAATGTGTTTTAATCTATTGAATTTTTGTGTCCTCAGTTGTGTCTGATTCACGGCAACTCACCAACTCTACACAGCCAGGCTCTTCCGTCCATGGAATTCAGGGCAATTTTTTCTGTCCCAGTAAATGCCCACCCTGGGTGATCCAAAGGCAAGGGCTCCGAGGCTCCTGAGAGACTAACTCCTTTCAGCTGAGCACAGAGCTGGCTCCTCACTGGGATGCCTGTGGCCTGGGGCTCCCAGAGGGGAGAGCAGCACTCGCCCCACCGTGTGGTCACTGCTGGAAATGCAGGCTGCTCCTCACTCCCCCTTGACAGTGTCCCTGAGGGCAGAACAGTGTGAATCGAATCAAGGTGGAAATGCAAACTCCAATGCAACCAACCTTCCCACAAGGTCTCCAAAACCACTCAGGAACAGGGAATTGGAAACTGCAGGGGATGACATGAATGGAGATGGAGACTTGACACCTTACACCGAGTTCACTTCCAGTTATCCCTAGACAAACTTTCCATGAAAACTTGTCACAAATCTAGAAGAACAATGAGCAGAAACCGGACACGTGCTTTGAGTCTTCACACACAAAACTAAAAGGCAGTCCACAAAAAAACCCAGAGAATACAGTGGACTTTGCAAAATCAAAGATATCTACTGTGGGAAAACCTCATGACAAAAGCAAAAGACAGGTCATACATCGCGAGACGAATGAGTGGAAACACAAAGCTTATCAAGGATGTGTCTCCAAACAGACAAAGAACGCCAACACAACAAGCCTGTGAAAACTAGGGAAAGGTCTGAAGGGACACCAGACGGAGGAAGACACACACAGAGTATCCCGGATGATGTCCAGCACTGAGGGCCTGAAGAAACAACAGTCTAGTTGCACCCCCTCAGGCCTGTGTGACCGTGGATGAGGCCTCTGTTTCCCGGTGGCTCTGAGACATGGACAGGGAGGAAGGGGAAGAGAAGTCACTTGCATTTCTAATACTCACAGCAAAGTCTTCCAATGAGAAGGGAATTATCACACCCACTGCCAATGCCATTCACTGAAGTGATACCCACGAGTCCATCTACCCCAGAAGGGAAGGATGGACCTGTTCTCACAAAACGGCGAGAGATGGAAGGAGGAAGATCAAGCCCACACCAATCACTGGAAAGAGAAGCTGTGCTCAGGGCTTGAAAGAATTCCTATTGGGAAAATCATGTCACAGCCCCACATGGCAATCCACAGCTTCCATGCTATTCCTCCCAAAATGCCAATGCATTTTCGCACCGAACAAAGAATTGCAAAAGGGGTACGGAAACAGAAAAGAGCCTACATTGTCAATACAATCCGACGAAAAAGCCCCGATACGGACATCCAAGGTTGTGTGAAAGGAAATTAGACGACCAAACTAGGATCCTCAGGAGAGTATCGGAGAAGGCAATGGCGACCCACTCCAGTACTCTTGCCTGGAAAATGTCCTGGACGGAGGAGCCTGGTAGGCTGCAGGCCATGGGGTCATGCAGAGTCAGACACGACTGAAGTGACTTAGCCGCAGCAGCAGCAGCAGGACAGTATGCTATTGGGAATACAACAACACACACAGATCCAGATCGATGGAATAAAGTTGAGGGTCCAGAAACAAACCCCAGCATCCATGGTCAACTCATCTCTGACACAGACGGGGAGAATATCCAAATGGGAACAAGAAAGCCTCTTCAATCAATGTCCATGGGAAAACCAGACAGCTACATCTGAAGAACGCTATTGGTTTTGATCTCATACCACCTCAATATCGGGGAAAAACCTCACCCTAAAGACTGAGGTCATGAGATAGCTAGAAAGAAGCGTAGGTCAAAGGCTCCTTAACATCAGAGTCTCCTTGCCATTTGCTGGGCGGAGGTCGAAATGGGTCTCTTCAAGTAAGGGAAAGAGGTAAACGAAGTACACCACTGGGTTTCCATCCAATGGAACCTCTTCACAACAGAGAGGCTAAGCATTCACAAATGCAAAAGATAGGAAACGGAACACGAGAGACATCTGAGAAGGGGTTCATATGGAAAGAGACGAAGAATGCACAGCACTCAGATTCCAAGAAACACCACCACCACCCTTGACCCTTCCCCCATGACCAACTCTGACCTAAAGCCTTTCTCTCCCTCTAACCTATCCCTAAAACATAACCCTCATCTAATCATATACATGTGCATCCCTAGCATCCATCCATCCATCCACACACGAGAGAGAAAGAGGAAGACACAGACGGAATTGAGAAAGGAAAAGAGAGGGACACAGCCAGAGAGAGACACGGAACCAAAGAGAGGAAAGGAGTCGATGGTCCAGACTTTTCCTCAATCTGTCTCGAAGGTAGAAGCAATGACAGCGCCCTTCCACCCCAGAAGGGGGAAAAGGACGGAAGGTTTGGAGAGGAAAAGACAAGAACGCAGGGAGCCATTAGAAGCTCAGCCACCCGCAGAAGCCGAGCTGGGACCCTTGAACAGAATCTCAATGGAAACAGAGGACCAGAAAGTTGGCTACTCTTTTCTATAAGAGAGGGAGACCTTCGAGTCTTCCTTTCGGTCCTCCAACTTGGATGCGGGGTCTCAAAACAGTCAGGAGGGGGAGTGCCTTTTCCTGGGTTCCACGGCGCATCCAGGCCTCGTTCTGCCCCATTCTGTGCTGTGTCAGCCCTGGATGGAATCTTTCTTTCTGAAGTCTCAGCACACGAGCTCCACGTGATATCGGCCCCAGGTGGAAAGGCATGGAGCTGCTCGTAGGCCGACAGACCTAGGAAGCAGATGGGAGAATGACCCCCACTCTGCAGATGGAGAGACTGGGGCAACCCTGAGGGGCATATGCTTGTCCAGGGCCACACCACTTATGAGAAGAAGGAGCCTGGTCTGAGAGCAGCATGGTCCTCGGAGCTCAGGCCCTGGCTGAACCCAGGCCTCCCCAGGGCTGTGGGCTGGGCCGTGTGGGTGTCATTGTGCCTGCACATGGCCTAAGGGGGGTGGTCGAGCAGTCAGAAACCCAGAGATTCCCTTGGGAAGTTTTGAGGAAGGGACCTCAGCACGAACCCCAGGAAATGATGTCACCTGCCGGCAACAGAACCCAACAGAACCCGCAATCCGGGTATCCAGGCCTCCAGAGCGGAGAGGAGCCCCCAGCCAGATCACTTGCTGCCAAGATGTTCTGCTGTTTGCCCCTGCCCAGAGGCCGGGGCCTCAGGAGAGCTCACAGGCAGTGTGCGTGGGCACCCTGTCGACGTTGGCTCAGGACACCCCCGAGAGGCCTCTGGCCCTTTGCCCGGAGAAACAGAAAGGTAACACGGGGAGCCCCAGGCCGGGCCAGGCCACCTCTCCCATGCCACCCGGAAACACCGGGTCCTTTGCCTGTGTGGGGGGATGCGGGTTTCTCGGGCTGTGTCTCCCTCAAGGAAGCCCAGGCGGATGTGGGGTCAGAAGCCTGTGGACAAGTTGTGTCCACACCCCAGGGGAGAGCAGGCTGGGCGGGATGGGGAGAGTGTGGGCAGCGCCGACCGGCCAGGCTGACCTCACACCCTCAGATGGGTCTCTTTCCTCCCGGGTGGGGATCTGAGCAGACACACGTCTCTGACCCTTCTGGGAAGAGAAGTTCGAGCAGGCAGAAGCAGCGGCTCCACTGGCCAGGCCCAGCTCGGAAAACTCCCAGCATGGCTGGCTGACGGTCACTGTCGTTGCAGAGCTTCCCACGTGATGAGGCCGAGGACGGGGACACCCCATCCAGCTCCCAGAGGGAGGGGTCGGAGCACCACCCCCCCGCCCGTGAGGCCCAGTGCAGGCTCCAGGTCAGCGTGCCCACGGAGGCATCAGCCCCACCGGGGGAGACGCGGAGGTGGGGAAGGCCTGCTGCCGAGACACCGCCCAGGATACAGCCGGCGGCCCAGTCTGAGGCTGCCACGGAGCTCAGCACACCCGGCTCCGACCCAGAGTCCAGAGAACCCCGGCCTCTGAGGCACCAGGAGGACCTGGAGCCCAGCACGCCAGAGCACAGAGGTGAGGACGCTGGGGCTGGTGCACGGGAGTGTGTGGGGAGGGGTGCTGAGCTACACAGGGACGAGTCCTCGAAAGCTGCTGCTGGGCCTGCAGCAAGCGCTGGCCTCACACCCCCCGCCCCCCATCTTGCACACTTCAGTCCCAAAAGACATCTGACGCTGGGTATTCTTTGGGAACCTCTTGGAAGGTTTCTGTCCCGGGGTACGCACATGCCAAGGCTGGCCTGTGGGCAAACTTTGCTTCTCCCCCAGCTCTAGCACTGGCCTCCAACTGGAACCAGGCTCCACTTCCCAGACCTGTCCCTAAAGAGGTGGTGGCTCCAGGTGCAGGACCCAGGGATCCACCGAGGGCAGATGGAGAAGCGAGACTTGCCCTCGCAGAGACACCAGGCCAGCTGGGTACTGGCCAGCACACCGGGCAGATCGGATCTCCGTGCCTGCAGGACCCCCAGCCCCAGGCACTGATGTCCCACCCCCTCAGCGAGAACCTCCACCTCCACGTGCACCTCTACCTGCTCGGGCTTTGGCAAGAGAACCCGAGGCAGAGGAAGAGTCACCGCCTCGGCAGGGAGAGCCTGCCCTGGCTCCCGCGCAACACCCAGACGCCCACGATGACTCACCCAGCCCTGCAGGGAGAAAGAGCCCCCGCTCTGGACAGAGACCCAGAGCCCTTACCGGAAACACCACGTCCAGGGGAGCGGTCGGCTCTGCAGCCTCCATCCCTGTCTGCTCACCGTGGATGCCGGCAACTCGGTCTGCCCCCAGGGGACATGGAGTTCCTTTCCCCTGAACTGCTTTGCATGTGGTTTGTTTCCACCTTTCTGGTGATGTTTTATTTTTTGTATGGTTTCCTGTATTTTTGTTGGTTAAGTTGGGATTAGTAAACTGTTTCATCATTGTTGCAATCTGGGAACACTGTTGTGTAACTCTGGTGATACTGTGTTACCATCACCACTTTGTAGTTTCAGACCCGTTCCATCTTTATGCCCCACCCCCCAACAAAGCCTGGATTCAAGGCAAGCACGCCCTGTTCATCCCTCCCCCCGATCCTGAACACAATTTCATCTTTTCTTTCTGCATTCCTTCCTATATTCTTGGTGTCCCCAATCAGTGACTCTCAGCGAAATGACTGAAGGAGTGTTTTTCGGACTCTCCACCTACTGTAAGACTCCATTGGAGAGTTCTCATTTTTATGTCATTTGAACTAGCCTTTGATAGCTGAAAGGACGGTGTACGTCCTTTCAAGATACCATGTGCCAAACGAAGCCCTTTTGGCAACTGCCATCATTATCTCCAGGCAGGCATTGCTGTTTGAAGGGTGACATCTCAGCCAGAAGGCAGAGGCTGAGCTCCTCTTGTTGCACCAGCTCCCAAAAGAAGCCAAGAAAGGGAGCTGGAACAACAAACCACCCCCATGCCCAGGAAAGCGTTCTTCATGACAGAAGGCTAGAAAATGACCCAACATCCTTGTGGCCCAGAACCACTCTAGAAAATCACTGTTCCATAAAAAAGAGAAACACATGGGAAGTTCCAAGGAGAGGCAATGCCCATGGCCAGTGTACTTGAGAGACGGCCTGACCGCTCCGGGGAAGACACGCACCGACGGAACCCCTTGGGAAACAGCAGTGATAGTCCTCACCGTCGTAAGGGTTTCCTCTGGGGACAACCTGCCCTGGGCACCACACGAGGGAGCAGACCGGCTTCTCTTCCTCTGCCCCCACACCATTCACTCATGAAGGCAGCTCAGGTGTTCTCATGCCCTGCCTGCCTGCCTGCCTGGCTCATCCGTGAGCTGTGACCACCTCCAGGGTAGGACTCCACCTTTTCCTCTCTGTGTACCGTGAATCTGCACACAGTGGGCTTTCAGAACCTTAGGAGACTTGAGCCATTCCCACTCGAGCCAGAACCCTCCCCAGGAAGGAAAACAGCTGTGGAGTCATTTTGGCCCCAGCACTGGTTCCGAAAGCCTGGCGGCTCCTACAGCCTCTACGGTGTGAAGAGGGAGGTCCCTTTTGACAGAGCTTTCCGGCTCTCAGATCTAAGCTGTTGTTTCACTGTCAGCTGTGTCTCTTCCGTTGCAGCCAGGTGGGCCACGCTGCTCCAAAGGAGCTCACAAGCTGAGTTTCAAGGGAGGACAGGGATGGCTACAACGTGCTGCAAACTGAGTGAGGGTCCCCACAATCCTCAGCAAAGGTCTGTGGTGTGCAAGTGGGGAGTAGAGGGCCCCCAAGTTCCAAAGGAAGGGAGGTAGTCGGGAGCTAAAGCCCTTGGCTGCTGTGGTAGCAGCTGCAGATGGCAGCCCGTCCACAGTGCACTTCAAATGAGGTCATATGAGCGGGACTCTGGAAATGGCTCCGAAATCGAGAGAAAGGGGTCAGGGTATGTGGGAATCCGGCGGGGGTGGGGGGTGGATGAAGGAAGGTGTCCCTCCTCTCTCCAGTGCAATTTGGTTTGGTGAGTCTCAAAGCTACCAGATGGCACTTCCCAAGTCAGGCCCCCGCAGGAATCAGGGTGGGCTGCCTGCCTCGGGCCCTGCCACAGGGACAAGCCACACCAGTGGCCTCCCTGAGCTCCAATGGCCGGATCTGGGGGGTTCTGTCTGGTTGCACACCTCCTTGCTGTGGCCAAGTTCCCCCCTTCTCTGAGCACCAGCTTCATCCTCTCGAATGAGGACATCGATTGCTACCTTGGCACGTTACTCTCTTCATCCTGTGAAGACTCATTAGGCTTATCCTACAATTACTAGCTGGCCCGAAGAGATATCTCCTGAATCCAGCTTAAGCTGGAGTCTCCCAGGCTCATCTGGCATGTCTTCCCTGAAGTCTGCCAAAACCCACACCCTTGCATTTCCAGGGACTCCCCTTAGCCAGCTGGGCAGAAAACCCAGCATGCTTCAAACAAGCTGACAGACAAGCGGGAGAGGACTCACGGGCAGACGGCTTCCCTCAGGTCTCGGGGGGAGCTCTGGGACCACAGCAGCAACGGGCCATCCCAGCCCCTGAGCTCAGCAGCGCCCTCATTCTCAGGCCGGCGGCTCTGCCCTGAGGGGAGCAGGAACGTCACCAACTGCCGCAGGCGGACCTCAAGCCCCTCCCACTGCTGGAGCCTGACCTGCCCCGGCCCCACCCCTTCCCCTACCCCAGCAGGACGAGAGCTCGTCTTCCCCTGGCTTCCAACGTGAGGCCCGGCCCTGGGCCCCGATTGGGCACTGCCCCAGCCCGGAGCCAATCACAGTGGCCAGGGAGGTGGAACGCACCGATTGGCCAGGGCCAGGTCATGTGACCATACTCCCCAGGAAACTCAAAGATAACCAAGGTTCTCTAAGAAACCAATGAACAAAATTATCCACTAAAGGCAAACCATAATTTTTAATGAGGCCAATGTCACAGAAAAAAAAATGCTCCACAATAAACTGCTCAAGGAAGCTACTAAATAAACTTTCAGAAAAGTTTAGTAGTTTTTTTTTTTTTAAATAGGGTGACGGAGAGCTATACCTTTCCCATCTATGTGAATTTAGGTTTAAACTAGATTTCCCTTGGCTATTATATAAGACAAAAAAACCCACATCACCCACTTTCACTCCCCCCCACCCCCAAAATGTGTTTTAATCTATTGAATTTTTGTGTCCTCAGTTGTGTCTGATTCACGGCAACTCACCAACTCTACACAGCCAGGCTCTTCCGTCCATGGAATTCAGGGCAATTTTTTCTGTCCCAGTAAATGCCCACCCTGGGTGATCCAAAGGCAAGGGCTCCGAGGCTCCTGAGAGACTAACTCCTTTCAGCTGAGCACAGAGCTGGCTCCTCACTGGGATGCCTGTGGCCTGGGGCTCCCAGAGGGGAGAGCAGCACTCGCCCCACCGTGTGGTCACTGCTGGAAGTGCAGGCTGCTCCTCACTCCCCCTTGACAGTGTCCCTGAGGGCAGAACAGTGTGAATCGAATCAAGGTGGAAATGCAAACTCCAGTGCAACCAACCTTCCACAAGATCTCCAAAACCACTCAGGAACAGGGAATTGGAAACTGCAGGGGATGACATGAATGGAGATGGAGACTTGACACCTTACACCGAGTTCACTTCCAGTTATCCCTAGACAAACTTTCCATGAAAACTTGTCACAAATCTAGAAGAACAATGAGCAGAAACCGGACACGTGCTTTGAGTCTTCACACACAAAACTAAAAGGCAGTCCACAAAAAAAACCCAGAGAATACAGTGGACTTTGCAAAATCAAAGATATCTACTGTGGGAAAGACCTCATTACAAAAGCAAAAGACAGGTCATACATCGCGAGACGAATGAGTGGAAACACAAAGCTTATCAAGGATGTGTCTCCAAACAGACAAAGAACGCCAACACAACAAGCCTGTGAAAACTAGGGAAAGGTCTGAAGGGACACCAGACGGAGGAAGACACACACAGAGTATCCCGGATGATGTCCAGCACTGAGGGCCTGAAGAAACAACAGTCTAGTTGCACCCCCTCAGGCCTGTGTGACCGTGGATGAGGCCTCTGTTTCCCGGTGGCTCTGAGACATGGACAGGGAGGAAGGGGAAGAGAAGTCACTTGCATTTCTAATACTCACAGCAAAGTCTTCCAATGAGAAGGGAATTATCACCCCCACTGACAATGCCATTCACTGAAGTGATACCCACGAGTCCATCTACCCCAGAAGGGAAGGATGGACCTGTTCTCACAAAACGGCGAGAGATGGAAGGAGGAAGATCAAGCCCACACCAATCACTGGAAAGAGAAGCTGTGCTCAGGGCTTGAAAGAATTCCTATAGGGAAAATCATGTCACAGCCCCACATGGCAATCCACAGCTTCCATGCTATTCCTCCCAAAATGCCAATGCATTTTCGCACCGAACAAAGAATTGCAAAAGGGGTACGGAAACAGAAAAGAGCCTACATTGTCAATACAATCCGACGAAAAAGCCCCGATACGGACATCCAAGGTTGTGTGAAAGGAAATTAGACGACCAAACTAGGATCCTCAGGAGAGTATCGGAGGAGGCAATGGCGACCCACTCCAGTACTCTTGCCTGGAAAATGTCCTGGACGGAGGAGCCTGGTAGGCTGCAGGCCACGGGGTCATGCAGAGTCAGACACGACTGAAGTGACTTAGCCGCAGCAGCAGCAGCAGGACAGTATGCTATTGGGAATACAACAACACACACAGATCCAGATCGATGGAATAAAGTTGAGGGTCCAGAAACAAACCCCAGCATCCATGGTCAACTCATCTCTGACACAGACGGGGAGAATATCCAAATGGGAACAAGAAAGCCTCTTCAATCAATGTCCATGGGAAAACCAGACAGCTACATCTGAAGAACGCTATTGGTTTTGATCTCATACCACCTCAATATCGGGGAAAAACCTCACCCTAAAGACTGATGTCATGAGATAGCTAGAAAGAAGCGTAGGTCAAAGGCTCCTTAACATCAGAGTCTCCTTGCCATTTGCTGGGCGGAGGTCGAAATGGGTCTCTTCAAGTAAGGGAAAGAGGTAAACGAAGTACACCACTGGGTTTCCATCCAATGGAACCTCTTCACAACAGAGAGGCTAAGCATTCACAAATGCAAAAGATAGGAAACGGAACACGAGAGACATCTGAGAAGGGGTTCATATGGAAAGAGACGAAGAATGCACAGCACTCAGATTCCAAGAAACACCACCACCACCCTTGACCCTTCCCCCATGACCAACTCTGACCTAAAGCCTTTCTCTCCCTCTAACCTATCCCTAAAACATAACCCTCATCTAATCATATACATGTGCATCCCTAGCATCCATCCATCCATCCACACACGAGAGAGAAAGAGGAAGACACAGACGGAATTGAGAAAGGAAAAGAGAGGGACACAGCCAGAGAGAGACACGGAACCAAAGAGAGGAAAGGAGTCGATGGTCCAGACTTTTCCTCAATCTGTCTCGAAGGTAGAAGCAATGACAGCGCCCTTCCACCCCAGAAGGGGGAAAAGGACGGAAGGTTTGGAGAGGAAAAGACAAGAACGCAGGGAGCCATTAGAAGCTCAGCCACCCGCAGAAGCCGAGCTGGGACCCTTGAACAGAATCTCAATGGAAACAGAGGACCAGAAAGTTGGCTACTCTTTTCTATAAGAGAGGGAGACCTTCGAGTCTTCCTTTCGGTCCTCCAACTTGGATGCGGGGTCTCAAAACAGTCAGGAGGGGGAGTGCCTTTTCCTGGGTTCCACGGCGCATCCAGGCCTCGTTCTGCCCCATTCTGTGCTGTGTCAGCCCTGGATGGAATCTTTCTTTCTGAAGTCTCAGCGCACGAGCTCCACGTGATATCGGCCCCAGGTGGAAAGGCATGGAGCTGCTCGTAGGCCGACAGACCTAGGAAGCAGATGGGAGAATGACCCCCACTCTGCAGATGGAGAGACTGGGGCAACCCTGAGGGGCATATGCTTGTCCAGGGCCACACCACTTATGAGAAGAAGGAGCCTGGTCTGAGAGCAGCATGGTCCTCGGAGCTCAGGCCCTGGCTGAACCCAGGCCTCCCCAGGGCTGTGGGCTGGGCCGTGTGGGTGTCATTGTGCCTGCACATGGCCTAAGGGGGGTGGTCGAGCAGTCAGAAACCCAGAGATTCCCTTGGGAAGTTTTGAGGAAGGGACCTCAGCACGAACCCCAGGAAATGATGTCACCTGCCGGCAACAGAACCCAACAGAACCCGCAATCCGGGTATCCAGGCCTCCAGAGCGGAGAGGAGCCCCCAGCCAGATCACTTGCTGCCAAGATGTTCTGCTGTTTGCCCCTGCCCAGAGGCCGGGGCTTCAGGAGAGCTCACAGGCAGTGTGCGTAGGCACCCTGTCGACGTTGGCTCAGGACACCCCCGAGAGGCCTCTGGCCCTTTGCCCGGAGAAACAGAAAGGTAACACGGGGAGCCCCAGGCCGGGCCAGGCCACCTCTCCCATGCCACCCGGAAACACCGGGTCCTTTGCCTGTGTGTGGGGATGCGGGTTTCTCGGGCTGTGTCTCCCTCAAGGAAGCCCAGGCAGATGTGGGGTCAGAAGCCTGTGGACAAGTTGTGTCCACACCCCAGGGGAGAGCAGGCTGGGCGGGATGGGGAGAGTGTGGGCAGAGCCGACCGGCCAGGCTGACCTCACACCCTCAGATGGGTCTCTTTCCTCCCGGGTGGGGATCTGAGCAGACACACGTCTCTGACCCTTCTGGGAAGAGAAGTTCGAGCAGGCAGAAGCAGCGGCTCCACTGGCCAGGCCCAGCTCGGAAAACTCCCAGCATGGCTGGCTGACGGTCACTGTCGTTGCAGAGCTTCCCACGTGATGAGGCCGAGGACGGGGACACCCCATCCAGCTCCCAGAGGGAGGGGTCGGAGCACCACCCGCCCGCCCGTGAGGCCCAGTGCAGGCTCCAGGTCAGCGTGCCCACGGAGGCATCAGCCCCACCGGGGGAGACGCGGAGGTGGGGAAGGCCTGCTGCCGAGACACCGCCCAGGATACAGCCGGCGGCCCAGTCTGAGGCTGCCACGGAGCTCAGCACACCCGGCTCCGACCCAGAGTCCAGAGAACCCCGGCCTCTGAGGCACCAGGAGGACCTGGAGCCCAGCACGCCAGAGCACAGAGGTGAGGACGCTGGGGCTGGTGCACGGGAGTGTGTGGGGAGGGGTGCTGAGCTACACAGGGACGAGTCCTCGAAAGCTGCTGCTGGGCCTGCAGCAAGCGCTGGCCTCACACCCCCCGCCCCCCATCTTGCACACTTCAGTCCCAAAAGACATCTGACGCTGGGTATTCTTTGGGAACCTCTTGGAAGGTTTCTGTCCCGGGGTACGCACATGCCAAGGCTGGCCTGTGGGCAAACTTTGCTTCTCCCCCAGCTCTAGCACTGGCCTCCAACTGGAACCAGGCTCCACTTCCCAGACCTGTCCCTAAAGAGGTGGTGGCTCCAGGTGCAGGACCCAGGGATCCACCGAGGGCAGATGGAGAAGCGAGACTTGCCCTCGCAGAGACACCAGGCCAGCTGGGTACTGGCCAGCACACCGGGCAGATCGGATCTCCGTGCCTGCAGGACCCCCAGCCCCAGGCACTGATGTCCCACCCCCTCAGCGAGAACCTCCACCTCCACGTGCACCTCTACCTGCTCGGGCTTTGGCAAGAGAACCCGAGGCAGAGGAAGAGTCACCGCCTCGGCAGGGAGAGCCTGCCCTGGCTCCCGCGCAACACCCAGACGCCCACGATGACTCACCCAGCCCTGCAGGGAGAAAGAGCCCCCGCTCTGGACAGAGACCCAGAGCCCTTACCGGAAACACCACGTCCAGGGGAGCGGTCGGCTCTGCAGCCTCCATCCCTGTCTGCTCACCGTGGATGCCGGCAACTCGGTCTGCCCCCAGGGGACATGGAGTTCCTTTCCCCTGAACTGCTTTGCATGTGGTTTGTTTCCACCTTTCTGGTGATGTTTTATTTTTTGTATGGTTTCCTGTATTTTTGTTGGTTAAGTTGGGATTAGTAAACTGTTTCATCATTGTTGCAATCTGGGAACACTGTTGTGTAACTCTGGTGATACTGTGTTACCATCACCACTTTGTAGTTTCAGACCTGTTCCATCTTTATGCCCCACCCCCCAACAAAGCCTGGATTCAAGGCAAGCACGCCCTGTTCATCCCTCCCCCCGATCCTGAACACAATTTCATCTTTTCTTTCTGCATTCCTTCCTATATTCTTGGTGTCCCCAATCAGTGACTCTCAGCGAAATGACTGAAGGAGTGTTTTTCGGACTCTCCACCTACTGTAAGACTCCATTGGAGAGTTCTCATTTTTATGTCATTTGAACTAGCCTTTGATAGCTGAAAGGACGGTGTACGTCCTTTCAAGATACCATGTGCCAAACGAAGCCCTTTTGGCAACTGCCATCATTATCTCCAGGCAGGCATTGCTGTTTGAAGGGTGACATCTCAGCCAGAAGGCAGAGGCTGAGCTCCTCTTGTTGCACCAGCTCCCAAAAGAAGCCAAGAAAGGGAGCTGGAACAACAAACCACCCCCATGCCCAGGAAAGCGTTCTTCATGACAGAAGGCTAGAAAATGACCCAACATCCTTGTGGCCCAGAACCACTCTAGAAAATCACTGTTCCATAAAAAAGAGAAACACATGGGAAGTTCCAAGGAGAGGCAATGCCCATGGCCAGTGTACTTGAGAGACGGCCTGACCGCTCCGGGGAAGACACGCACCGACGGAACCCCTTGGGAAACAGCAGTGATAGTCCTCACCGTCGTAAGGGTTTCCTCTGGGGACAACCTGCCCTGGGCACCACACGAGGGAGCAGACCGGCTTCTCTTCCTCTGCCCCCACACCATTCACTCATGAAGGCAGCTCAGGTGTTCTCATGCCCTGCCTGCCTGCCTGCCTGGCTCATCCGTGAGCTGTGACCACCTCCAGGGTAGGACTCCACCTTTTCCTCTCTGTGTACCGTGAATCTGCACACAGTGGGCTTTCAGAACCTTAGGAGACTTGAGCCATTCCCACTCGAGCCAGAACCCTCCCCAGGAAGGAAAACAGCTGTGGAGTCATTTTGGCCCCAGCACTGGTTCCGAAAGCCTGGCGGCTCCTACAGCCTCTACGGTGTGAAGAGGGAGGTCCCTTTTGACAGAGCTTTCCGGCTCTCAGATCTAAGCTGTTGTTTCACTGTCAGCTGTGTCTCTTCCGTTGCAGCCCGGTGGGCCACGCTGCTCCAAAGGAGCTCACAAGCTGAGTTTCAAGGGAGGACAGGGATGGCTACAACGTGCTGCAAACTGAGTGAGGGTCCCCACAATCCTCAGCAAAGGTCTGTGGTGTGCAAGTGGGGAGTAGAGGGCCCCCAAGTTCCAAAGGAAGGGAGGTAGTCGGGAGCTAAAGCCCTTGGCTGCTGTGGTAGCAGCTGCAGATGGCAGCCCGTCCACAGTGCACTTCAAATGAGGTCATATGAGCGGGACTCTGGAAATGGCTCCGAAATCGAGAGAAAGGGGTCAGGGTATGTGGGAATCCGGCGGGGGTGGGGGGTGGATGAAGGAAGGTGTCCCTCCTCTCTCCAGTGCAATTTGGTTTGGTGAGTCTCAAAGCTACCAGATGGCACTTCCCAAGTCAGGCCCCCGCAGGAATCAGGGTGGGCTGCCTGCCTCGGGCCCTGCCACAGGGACAAGCCACACCAGTGGCCTCCCTGAGCTCCAATGGCCGGATCTGGGGGGTTCTGTCTGGTTGCACACCTCCTTGCTGTGGCCAAGTTCCCCCCTTCTCTGAGCACCAGCTTCATCCTCTCGAATGAGGACATCGATTGCTACCTTGGCACGTTACTCTCTTCATCCTGTGAAGACTCATTAGGCTTATCCTACAATTACTAGCTGGCCCGAAGAGATATCTCCTGAATCCAGCTTAAGCTGGAGTCTCCCAGGCTCATCTGGCATGTCTTCCCTGAAGTCTGCCAAAACCCACACCCTTGCATTTCCAGGGACTCCCCTTAGCCAGCTGGGCAGAAAACCCAGCATGCTTCAAACAAGCTGACAGACAAGCGGGAGAGGACTCACGGGCAGACGGCTTCCCTCAGGTCTCGGGGGGAGCTCTGGGACCACAGCAGCAACGGGCCATCCCAGCCCCTGAGCTCAGCAGCGCCCTCATTCTCAGGCCGGCGGCTCTGCCCTGAGGGGAGCAGGAACGTCACCAACTGCCGCAGGCGGACCTCAAGCCCCTCCCACTGCTGGAGCCTGACCTCCCCCGGCCCCACCCCTTCCCCTACCCCAGCAGGACGAGAGCTCGTCTTCCCCTGGCTTCCAACGTGAGGCCCGGCCCTGGGCCCCGATTGGGCACTGCCCCAGCCCGGAGCCAATCACAGTGGCCAGGGAGGTGGAACGCACCGATTGGCCAGGGCCAGGTCATGTGACCATACTCCCCAGGAAACTCAAAGATAACCAAGGTTCTCTAAGAAACCAATGAACAAAATTATCCAGTAAAGGCAAACCTTAATTTTTAATGAGGACAATGTCACAGAAAAAAAAAAAATGCTCCACAATAAACTGCTCAAGGAAGCTACTAAATAAACTTTCAGAAAAGTTTAGTAGTTTTTTTTTTTTTTTTTAAATAGGGTGACGGAGAGCTATACCTTTCCCATCTATGTGAATTTAGGTTTAAACTAGATTTCCCTTGGCTATTATATAAGACAAAAAAACCCACATCACCCACTTTCACTCCCCCCCACCCCCAAAATGTGTTTTAATCTATTGAATTTTTGTGTCCTCAGTTGTGTCTGATTCACGGCAACTCACCAACTCTACACAGCCAGGCTCTTCCGTCCATGGAATTCAGGGCAATTTTTTCTGTCCCAGTAAATGCCCACCCTGGGTGATCCAAAGGCAAGGGCTCCGAGGCTCCTGAGAGACTAACTCCTTTCAGCTGAGCACAGAGCTGGCTCCTCACTGGGATGCCTGTGGCCTGGGGCTCCCAGAGGGGAGAGCAGCACTCGCCCCACCGTGTGGTCACTGCTGGAAATGCAGGCTGCTCCTCACTCCCCCTTGACAGTGTCCCTGAGGGCAGAACAGTGTGAATCGAATCAAGGTGGAAATGCAAACTCCAATGCAACCAACCTTCCCACAAGGTCTCCAAAACCACTCAGGAACAGGGAATTGGAAACTGCAGGGGATGACATGAATGGAGATGGAGACTTGACACCTTACACCGAGTTCACTTCCAGTTATCCCTAGACAAACTTTCCATGAAAACTTGTCACAAATCTAGAAGAACAATGAGCAGAAACCGGACACGTGCTTTGAGTCTTCACACACAAAACTAAAAGGCAGTCCACAAAAAAACCCAGAGAATACAGTGGACTTTGCAAAATCAAAGATATCTACTGTGGGAAAACCTCATGACAAAAGCAAAAGACAGGTCATACATCGCGAGACGAATGAGTGGAAACACAAAGCTTATCAAGGATGTGTCTCCAAACAGACAAAGAACGCCAACACAACAAGCCTGTGAAAACTAGGGAAAGGTCTGAAGGGACACCAGACGGAGGAAGACACACACAGAGTATCCCGGATGATGTCCAGCACTGAGGGCCTGAAGAAACAACAGTCTAGTTGCACCCCCTCAGGCCTGTGTGACCGTGGATGAGGCCTCTGTTTCCCGGTGGCTCTGAGACATGGACAGGGAGGAAGGGGAAGAGAAGTCACTTGCATTTCTAATACTCACAGCAAAGTCTTCCAATGAGAAGGGAATTATCACACCCACTGCCAATGCCATTCACTGAAGTGATACCCACGAGTCCATCTACCCCAGAAGGGAAGGATGGACCTGTTCTCACAAAACGGCGAGAGATGGAAGGAGGAAGATCAAGCCCACACCAATCACTGGAAAGAGAAGCTGTGCTCAGGGCTTGAAAGAATTCCTATTGGGAAAATCATGTCACAGCCCCACATGGCAATCCACAGCTTCCATGCTATTCCTCCCAAAATGCCAATGCATTTTCGCACCGAACAAAGAATTGCAAAAGGGGTATGGAAACAGAAAAGAGCCTACATTGTCAATACAATCCGACGAAAAAGCCCCGATACGGACATCCAAGGTTGTGTGAAAGGAAATTAGACGACCAAACTAGGATCCTCAGGAGAGTATCGGAGAAGGCAATGGCGACCCACTCCAGTACTCTTGCCTGGAAAATGTCCTGGACGGAGGAGCCTGGTAGGCTGCAGGCCACGGGGTCATGCAGAGTCAGACACGACTGAAGTGACTTAGCCGCAGCAGCAGCAGCAGGACAGTATGCTATTGGGAATACAACAACACACACAGATCCAGATCGATGGAATAAAGTTGAGGGTCCAGAAACAAACCCCAGCATCCATGGTCAACTCATCTCTGACACAGACGGGGAGAATATCCAAATGGGAACAAGAAAGCCTCTTCAATCAATGTCCATGGGAAAACCAGACAGCTACATCTGAAGAACGCTATTGGTTTTGATCTCATACCACCTCAATATCGGGGAAAAACCTCACCCTAAAGACTGATGTCATGAGATAGCTAGAAAGAAGCGTAGGTCAAAGGCTCCTTAACATCAGAGTCTCCTTGCCATTTGCTGGGCGGAGGTCGAAATGGGTCTCTTCAAGTAAGGGAAAGAGGTAAACGAAGTACACCACTGGGTTTCCATCCAATGGAACCTCTTCACAACAGAGAGGCTAAGCATTCACAAATGCAAAAGATAGGAAACGGAACACGAGAGACATCTGAGAAGGGGTTCATATGGAAAGAGACGAAGAATGCACAGCACTCAGATTCCAAGAAACACCACCACCACCCTTGACCCTTCCCCCATGACCAACTCTGACCTAAAGCCTTTCTCTCCCTCTAACCTATCCCTAAAACATAACCCTCATCTAATCATATACATGTGCATCCCTAGCATCCATCCATCCATCCACACACGAGAGAGAAAGAGGAAGACACAGACGGAATTGAGAAAGGAAAAGAGAGGGACACAGCCAGAGAGAGACACGGAACCAAAGAGAGGAAAGGAGTCGATGGTCCAGACTTTTCCTCAATCTGTCTCGAAGGTAGAAGCAATGACAGCGCCCTTCCACCCCAGAAGGGGGAAAAGGACGGAAGGTTTGGAGAGGAAAAGACAAGAACGCAGGGAGCCATTAGAAGCTCAGCCACCCGCAGAAGCCGAGCTGGGACCCTTGAACAGAATCTCAATGGAAACAGAGGACCAGAAAGTTGGCTACTCTTTTCTATAAGAGAGGGAGACCTTCGAGTCTTCCTTTCGGTCCTCCAACTTGGATGCGGGGTCTCAAAACAGTCAGGAGGGGGAGTGCCTTTTCCTGGGTTCCACGGCGCACCCAGGCCTCGTTCTGCCCCATTCTGTGCTGTGTCAGCCCTGGATGGAATCTTTCTTTCTGAAGTCTCAGCGCACGAGCTCCACGTGATATCGGCCCCAGGTGGAAAGGCATGGAGCTGCTCGTAGGCCGACAGACCTAGGAAGCAGATGGGAGAATGACCCCCACTCTGCAGATGGAGAGACTGGGGCAACCCTGAGGGGCATATGCTTGTCCAGGGCCACACCACTTATGAGAAGAAGGAGCCTGGTCTGAGAGCAGCATGGTCCTCGGAGCTCAGGCCCTGGCTGAACCCAGGCCTCCCCAGGGCTGTGGGCTGGGCCGTGTGGGTGTCATTGTGCCTGCACATGGCCTAAGGGGGGTGGTCGAGCAGTCAGAAACCCAGAGATTCCCTTGGGAAGTTTTGAGGAAGGGACCTCAGCACGAACCCCAGGAAATGATGTCACCTGCCGGCAACAGAACCCAACAGAACCCGCAATCCGGGTATCCAGGCCTCCAGAGCGGAGAGGAGCCCCCAGCCAGATCACTTGCTGCCAAGATGTTCTGCTGTTTGCCCCTGCCCAGAGGCCGGGGCCTCAGGAGAGCTCACAGGCAGTGTGCGTGGGCACCCTGTCGACGTTGGCTCAGGACACCCCCGAGAGGCCTCTGGCCCTTTGCCCGGAGAAACAGAAAGGTAACACGGGGAGCCCCAGGCCGGGCCAGGCCACCTCTCCCATGCCACCCGGAAACACCGGGTCCTTTGCCTGTGTGTGGGGATGCGGGTTTCTCGGGCTGTGTCTCCCTCAAGGAAGCCCAGGCGGATGTGGGGTCAGAAGCCTGTGGACAAGTTGTGTCCACACCCCAGGGGAGAGCAGGCTGGGCGGGATGGGGAGAGTGTGGGCAGCGCCGACCGGCCAGGCTGACCTCACACCCTCAGATGGGTCTCTTTCCTCCCGGGTGGGGATCTGAGCAGACACACGTCTCTGACCCTTCTGGGAAGAGAAGTTCGAGCAGGCAGAAGCAGCGGCTCCACTGGCCAGGCCCAGCTCGGAAAACTCCCAGCATGGCTGGCTGACGGTCACTGTCGTTGCAGAGCTTCCCACGTGATGAGGCCGAGGACGGGGACACCCCATCCAGCTCCCAGAGGGAGGGGTCGGAGCACCACCCGCCCGCCCGTGAGGCCCAGTGCAGGCTCCAGGTCAGCGTGCCCACGGAGGCATCAGCCCCACCGGGGGAGACGCGGAGGTGGGGAAGGCCTGCTGCCGAGACACCGCCCAGGATACAGCCGGCGGCCCAGTCTGAGGCTGCCACGGAGCTCAGCACACCCGGCTCCGACCCAGAGTCCAGAGAACCCCGGCCTCTGAGGCACCAGGAGGACCTGGAGCCCAGCACGCCAGAGCACAGAGGTGAGGACGCTGGGGCTGGTGCACGGGAGTGTGTGGGGAGGGGTGCTGAGCTACACAGGGACGAGTCCTCGAAAGCTGCTGCTGGGCCTGCAGCAAGCGCTGGCCTCACACCCCCCGCCCCCCATCTTGCACACTTCAGTCCCAAAAGACATCTGACGCTGGGTATTCTTTGGGAACCTCTTGGAAGGTTTCTGTCCCGGGGTACGCACATGCCAAGGCTGGCCTGTGGGCAAACTTTGCTTCTCCCCCAGCTCTAGCACTGGCCTCCAACTGGAACCAGGCTCCACTTCCCAGACCTGTCCCTAAAGAGGTGGTGGCTCCAGGTGCAGGACCCAGGGATCCACCGAGGGCAGATGGAGAAGCGAGACTTGCCCTCGCAGAGACACCAGGCCAGCTGGGTACTGGCCAGCACACCGGGCAGATCGGATCTCCGTGCCTGCAGGACCCCCAGCCCCAGGCACTGATGTCCCACCCCCTCAGCGAGAACCTCCACCTCCACGTGCACCTCTACCTGCTCGGGCTTTGGCAAGAGAACCCGAGGCAGAGGAAGAGTCACCGCCTCGGCAGGGAGAGCCTGCCCTGGCTCCCGCGCAACACCCAGACGCCCACGATGACTCACCCAGCCCTGCAGGGAGAAAGAGCCCCCGCTCTGGACAGAGACCCAGAGCCCTTACCGGAAACACCACGTCCAGGGGAGCGGTCGGCTCTGCAGCCTCCATCCCTGTCTGCTCACCGTGGATGCCGGCAACTCGGTCTGCCCCCAGGGGACATGGAGTTCCTTTCCCCTGAACTGCTTTGCATGTGGTTTGTTTCCACCTTTCTGGTGATGTTTTATTTTTTGTATGGTTTCCTGTATTTTTGTTGGTTAAGTTGGGATTAGTAAACTGTTTCATCATTGTTGCAATCTGGGAACACTGTTGTGTAACTCTGGTGATACTGTGTTACCATCACCACTTTGTAGTTTCAGACCCGTTCCATCTTTATGCCCCACCCCCCAACAAAGCCTGGATTCAAGGCAAGCACGCCCTGTTCATCCCTCCCCCCGATCCTGAACACAATTTCATCTTTTCTTTCTGCATTCCTTCCTATATTCTTGGTGTCCCCAATCAGTGACTCTCAGCGAAATGACTGAAGGAGTGTTTTTCGGACTCTCCACCTACTGTAAGACTCCATTGGAGAGTTCTCATTTTTATGTCATTTGAACTAGCCTTTGATAGCTGAAAGGACGGTGTACGTCCTTTCAAGATACCATGTGCCAAACGAAGCCCTTTTGGCAACTGCCATCATTATCTCCAGGCAGGCATTGCTGTTTGAAGGGTGACATCTCAGCCAGAAGGCAGAGGCTGAGCTCCTCTTGTTGCACCAGCTCCCAAAAGAAGCCAAGAAAGGGAGCTGGAACAACAAACCACCCCCATGCCCAGGAAAGCGTTCTTCATGACAGAAGGCTAGAAAATGACCCAACATCCTTGTGGCCCAGAACCACTCTAGAAAATCACTGTTCCATAAAAAAGAGAAACACATGGGAAGTTCCAAGGAGAGGCAATGCCCATGGCCAGTGTACTTGAGAGACGGCCTGACCGCTCCGGGGAAGACACGCACCGACGGAACCCCTTGGGAAACAGCAGTGATAGTCCTCACCGTCGTAAGGGTTTCCTCTGGGGACAACCTGCCCTGGGCACCACACGAGGGAGCAGACCGGCTTCTCTTCCTCTGCCCCCACACCATTCACTCATGAAGGCAGCTCAGGTGTTCTCATGCCCTGCCTGCCTGCCTGCCTGGCTCATCCGTGAGCTGTGACCACCTCCAGGCTAGGACTCCACCTTTTCCTCTCTGTGTACCGTGAATCTGCACACAGTGGGCTTTCAGAACCTTAGGAGACTTGAGCCATTCCCACTCGAGCCAGAACCCTCCCCAGGAAGGAAAACAGCTGTGGAGTCATTTTGGCCCCAGCACTGGTTCCGAAAGCCTGGCGGCTCCTACAGCCTCTACGGTGTGAAGAGGGAGGTCCCTTTTGACAGAGCTTTCCGGCTCTCAGATCTAAGCTGTTGTTTCACTGTCAGCTGTGTCTCTTCCGTTGCAGCCAGGTGGGCCACGCTGCTCCAAAGGAGCTCACAAGCTGAGTTTCAAGGGAGGACAGGGATGGCTACAACGTGCTGCAAACTGAGTGAGGGTCCCCACAATCCTCAGCAAAGGTCTGTGGTGTGCAAGTGGGGAGTAGAGGGCCCCCAAGTTCCAAAGGAAGGGAGGTAGTCGGGAGCTAAAGCCCTTGGCTGCTGTGGTAGCAGCTGCAGATGGCAGCCCGTCCACAGTGCACTTCAAATGAGGTCATATGAGCGGGACTCTGGAAATGGCTCCGAAATCGAGAGAAAGGGGTCAGGGTATGTGGGAATCCGGCGGGGGTGGGGGGTGGATGAAGGAAGGTGTCCCTCCTCTCTCCAGTGCAATTTGGTTTGGTGAGTCTCAAAGCTACCAGATGGCACTTCCCAAGTCAGGCCCCCGCAGGAATCAGGGTGGGCTGCCTGCCTCGGGCCCTGCCACAGGGACAAGCCACACCAGTGGCCTCCCTGAGCTCCAATGGCCGGATCTGGGGGGTTCTGTCTGGTTGCACACCTCCTTGCTGTGGCCAAGTTCCCCCCTTCTCTGAGCACCAGCTTCATCCTCTCGAATGAGGACATCGATTGCTACCTTGGCACGTTACTCTCTTCATCCTGTGAAGACTCATTAGGCTTATCCTACAATTACTAGCTGGCCCGAAGAGATATCTCCTGAATCCAGCTTAAGCTGGAGTCTCCCAGGCTCATCTGGCATGTCTTCCCTGAAGTCTGCCAAAACCCACACCCTTGCATTTCCAGGGACTCCCCTTAGCCAGCTGGGCAGAAAACCCAGCATGCTTCAAACAAGCTGACAGACAAGCGGGAGAGGACTCACGGGCAGACGGCTTCCCTCAGGTCTCGGGTGGAGCTCTGGGACCACAGCAGCAACGGGCCATCCCAGCCCCTGGGCTCAGCAGCGCCCTCATTCTCAGGCCGGCGGCTCTGCCCTGAGGGGAGCAGGAACGTCACCAACTGCCGCAGGCGGACCTCAAGCCCCTCCCACTGCTGGAGCCTGACCTCCCCCGGCCCCACCCCTTCCCCTACCCCAGCAGGACGAGAGCTCGTCTTCCCCTGGCTTCCAACGTGAGGCCCGGCCCTGGGCCCCGATTGGGCACTGCCCCAGCCCGGAGCCAATCACAGTGGCCAGGGAGGTGGAACGCACCGATTGGCCAGGGCCAGGTCATGTGACCATACTCCCCAGGAAACTCAAAGATTACCAAGGTTCTCTAAGAAACCAATGAACAAAATTATCCACTAAAGGCAAACCATAATTTTTAATGAGGCCAATGTCACAGAAAAAAAAATGCTCCACAATAAACTGCTCAAGGAAGCTACTAAATAAACTTTCAGAAAAGTTTAGTAGTTTTTTTTTTTTTTAAATAGGGTGACGGAGAGCTATACCTTTCCCATCTATGTGAATTTAGGTTTAAACTAGATTTCCCTTGGCTATTATATAAGACAAAAAAACCCACATCACCCACTTTCACTCCCCCCCACCCCCAAAATGTGTTTTAATCTATTGAATTTTTGTGTCCTCAGTTGTGTCTGATTCACGGCAACTCACCAACTCTACACAGCCAGGCTCTTCCGTCCATGGAATTCAGGGCAATTTTTTCTGTCCCAGTAAATGCCCACCCTGGGTGATCCAAAGGCAAGGGCTCCGAGGCTCCTGAGAGACTAACTCCTTTCAGCTGAGCACAGAGCTGGCTCCTCACTGGGATGCCTGTGGCCTGGGGCTCCCAGAGGGGAGAGCAGCACTCGCCCCACCGTGTGGTCACTGCTGGAAGTGCAGGCTGCTCCTCACTCCCCCTTGACAGTGTCCCTGAGGGCAGAACAGTGTGAATCGAATCAAGGTGGAAATGCAAACTCCAGTGCAACCAACCTTCCACAAGATCTCCAAAACCACTCAGGAACAGGGAATTGGAAACTGCAGGGGATGACATGAATGGAGATGGAGACTTGACACCTTACACCGAGTTCACTTCCAGTTATCCCTAGACAAACTTTCCATGAAAACTTGTCACAAATCTAGAAGAACAATGAGCAGAAACCGGACACGTGCTTTGAGTCTTCACACACAAAACTAAAAGGCAGTCCACAAAAAAAACCCAGAGAATACAGTGGACTTTGCAAAATCAAAGATATCTACTGTGGGAAAGACCTCATTACAAAAGCAAAAGACAGGTCATACATCGCGAGACGAATGAGTGGAAACACAAAGCTTATCAAGGATGTGTCTCCAAACAGACAAAGAACGCCAACACAACAAGCCTGTGAAAACTAGGGAAAGGTCTGAAGGGACACCAGACGGAGGAAGACACACACAGAGTATCCCGGATGATGTCCAGCACTGAGGGCCTGAAGAAACAACAGTCTAGTTGCACCCCCTCAGGCCTGTGTGACCGTGGATGAGGCCTCTGTTTCCCGGTGGCTCTGAGACATGGACAGGGAGGAAGGGGAAGAGAAGTCACTTGCATTTCTAATACTCACAGCAAAGTCTTCCAATGAGAAGGGAATTATCACCCCCACTGACAATGCCATTCACTGAAGTGATACCCACGAGTCCATCTACCCCAGAAGGGAAGGATGGACCTGTTCTCACAAAACGGCGAGAGATGGAAGGAGGAAGATCAAGCCCACACCAATCACTGGAAAGAGAAGCTGTGCTCAGGGCTTGAAAGAATTCCTATAGGGAAAATCATGTCACAGCCCCACATGGCAATCCACAGCTTCCATGCTATTCCTCCCAAAATGCCAATGCATTTTCGCACCGAACAAAGAATTGCAAAAGGGGTACGGAAACAGAAAAGAGCCTACATTGTCAATACAATCCGACGAAAAAGCCCCGATACGGACATCCAAGGTTGTGTGAAAGGAAATTAGACGACCAAACTAGGATCCTCAGGAGAGTATCGGAGGAGGCAATGGCGACCCACTCCAGTACTCTTGCCTGGAAAATGTCCTGGACGGAGGAGCCTGGTAGGCTGCAGGCCACGGGGTCATGCAGAGTCAGACACGACTGAAGTGACTTAGCCGCAGCAGCAGCAGCAGGACAGTATGCTATTGGGAATACAACAACACACACAGATCCAGATCGATGGAATAAAGTTGAGGGTCCAGAAACAAACCCCAGCATCCATGGTCAACTCATCTCTGACACAGACGGGGAGAATATCCAAATGGGAACAAGAAAGCCTCTTCAATCAATGTCCATGGGAAAACCAGACAGCTACATCTGAAGAACGCTATTGGTTTTGATCTCATACCACCTCAATATCGGGGAAAAACCTCACCCTAAAGACTGATGTCATGAGATAGCTAGAAAGAAGCGTAGGTCAAAGGCTCCTTAACATCAGAGTCTCCTTGCCATTTGCTGGGCGGAGGTCGAAATGGGTCTCTTCAAGTAAGGGAAAGAGGTAAACGAAGTACACCACTGGGTTTCCATCCAATGGAACCTCTTCACAACAGAGAGGCTAAGCATTCACAAATGCAAAAGATAGGAAACGGAACACGAGAGACATCTGAGAAGGGGTTCATATGGAAAGAGACGAAGAATGCACAGCACTCAGATTCCAAGAAACACCACCACCACCCTTGACCCTTCCCCCATGACCAACTCTGACCTAAAGCCTTTCTCTCCCTCTAACCTATCCCTAAAACATAACCCTCATCTAATCATATACATGTGCATCCCTAGCATCCATCCATCCATCCACACACGAGAGAGAAAGAGGAAGACACAGACGGAATTGAGAAAGGAAAAGAGAGGGACACAGCCAGAGAGAGACACGGAACCAAAGAGAGGAAAGGAGTCGATGGTCCAGACTTTTCCTCAATCTGTCTCGAAGGTAGAAGCAATGACAGCGCCCTTCCACCCCAGAAGGGGGAAAAGGACGGAAGGTTTGGAGAGGAAAAGACAAGAACGCAGGGAGCCATTAGAAGCTCAGCCACCCGCAGAAGCCGAGCTGGGACCCTTGAACAGAATCTCAATGGAAACAGAGGACCAGAAAGTTGGCTACTCTTTTCTATAAGAGAGGGAGACCTTCGAGTCTTCCTTTCGGTCCTCCAACTTGGATGCGGGGTCTCAAAACAGTCAGGAGGGGGAGTGCCTTTTCCTGGGTTCCACGGCGCATCCAGGCCTCGTTCTGCCCCATTCTGTGCTGTGTCAGCCCTGGATGGAATCTTTCTTTCTGAAGTCTCAGCACACGAGCTCCACGTGATATCGGCCCCAGGTGGAAAGGCATGGAGCTGCTCGTAGGCCGACAGACCTAGGAAGCAGATGGGAGAATGACCCCCACTCTGCAGATGGAGAGACTGGGGCAACCCTGAGGGGCATATGCTTGTCCAGGGCCACACCACTTATGAGAAGAAGGAGCCTGGTCTGAGAGCAGCATGGTCCTCGGAGCTCAGGCCCTGGCTGAACCCAGGCCTCCCCAGGGCTGTGGGCTGGGCCGTGTGGGTGTCATTGTGCCTGCACATGGCCTAAGGGGGGTGGTCGAGCAGTCAGAAACCCAGAGATTCCCTTGGGAAGTTTTGAGGAAGGGACCTCAGCACGAACCCCAGGAAATGATGTCACCTGCCGGCAACAGAACCCAACAGAACCCGCAATCCGGGTATCCAGGCCTCCAGAGCGGAGAGGAGCCCCCAGCCAGATCACTTGCTGCCAAGATGTTCTGCTGTTTGCCCCTGCCCAGAGGCCGGGGCCTCAGGAGAGCTCACAGGCAGTGTGCGTAGGCACCCTGTCGACGTTGGCTCAGGACACCCCCGAGAGGCCTCTGGCCCTTTGCCCGGAGAAACAGAAAGGTAACACGGGGAGCCCCAGGCCGGGCCAGGCCACCTCTCCCATGCCACCCGGAAACACCGGGTCCTTTGCCTGTGTGTGGGGATGCGGGTTTCTCGGGCTGTGTCTCCCTCAAGGAAGCCCAGGCAGATGTGGGGTCAGAAGCCTGTGGACAAGTTGTGTCCACACCCCAGGGGAGAGCAGGCTGGGCGGGATGGGGAGAGTGTGGGCAGAGCCGACCGGCCAGGCTGACCTCACACCCTCAGATGGGTCTCTTTCCTCCCGGGTGGGGATCTGAGCAGACACACGTCTCTGACCCTTCTGGGAAGAGAAGTTCGAGCAGGCAGAAGCAGCGGCTCCACTGGCCAGGCCCAGCTCGGAAAACTCCCAGCATGGCTGGCTGACGGTCACTGTCGTTGCAGAGCTTCCCACGTGATGAGGCCGAGGACGGGGACACCCCATCCAGCTCCCAGAGGGAGGGGTCGGAGCACCACCCGCCCGCCCGTGAGGCCCAGTGCAGGCTCCAGGTCAGCGTGCCCACGGAGGCATCAGCCCCACCGGGGGAGACGCGGAGGTGGGGAAGGCCTGCTGCCGAGACACCGCCCAGGATACAGCCGGCGGCCCAGTCTGAGGCTGCCACGGAGCTCAGCACACCCGGCTCCGACCCAGAGTCCAGAGAACCCCGGCCTCTGAGGCACCAGGAGGACCTGGAGCCCAGCACGCCAGAGCACAGAGGTGAGGACGCTGGGGCTGGTGCACGGGAGTGTGTGGGGAGGGGTGCTGAGCTACACAGGGACGAGTCCTCGAAAGCTGCTGCTGGGCCTGCAGCAAGCGCTGGCCTCACACCCCCCGCCCCCCATCTTGCACACTTCAGTCCCAAAAGACATCTGACGCTGGGTATTCTTTGGGAACCTCTTGGAAGGTTTCTGTCCCGGGGTACGCACATGCCAAGGCTGGCCTGTGGGCAAACTTTGCTTCTCCCCCAGCTCTAGCACTGGCCTCCAACTGGAACCAGGCTCCACTTCCCAGACCTGTCCCTAAAGAGGTGGTGGCTCCAGGTGCAGGACCCAGGGATCCACCGAGGGCAGATGGAGAAGCGAGACTTGCCCTCGCAGAGACACCAGGCCAGCTGGGTACTGGCCAGCACACCGGGCAGATCGGATCTCCGTGCCTGCAGGACCCCCAGCCCCAGGCACTGATGTCCCACCCCCTCAGCGAGAACCTCCACCTCCACGTGCACCTCTACCTGCTCGGGCTTTGGCAAGAGAACCCGAGGCAGAGGAAGAGTCACCGCCTCGGCAGGGAGAGCCTGCCCTGGCTCCCGCGCAACACCCAGACGCCCACGATGACTCACCCAGCCCTGCAGGGAGAAAGAGCCCCCGCTCTGGACAGAGACCCAGAGCCCTTACCGGAAACACCACGTCCAGGGGAGCGGTCGGCTCTGCAGCCTCCATCCCTGTCTGCTCACCGTGGATGCCGGCAACTCGGTCTGCCCCCAGGGGACATGGAGTTCCTTTCCCCTGAACTGCTTTGCATGTGGTTTGTTTCCACCTTTCTGGTGATGTTTTATTTTTTGTATGGTTTCCTGTATTTTTGTTGGTTAAGTTGGGATTAGTAAACTTTTTCATCATTGTTGCAATCTGGGAACACTGTTGTGTAACTCTGGTGATACTGTGTTACCATCACCACTTTGTAGTTTCAGACCTGTTCCATCTTTATGCCCCACCCCCCAACAAAGCCTGGATTCAAGGCAAGCACGCCCTGTTCATCCCTCCCCCCGATCCTGAACACAATTTCATCTTTTCTTTCTGCATTCCTTCCTATATTCTTGGTGTCCCCAATCAGTGACTCTCAGCGAAATGACTGAAGGAGTGTTTTTCGGACTCTCCACCTACTGTAAGACTCCATTGGAGAGTTCTCATTTTTATGTCATTTGAACTAGCCTTTGATAGCTGAAAGGACGGTGTACGTCCTTTCAAGATACCATGTGCCAAACGAAGCCCTTTTGGCAACTGCCATCATTATCTCCAGGCAGGCATTGCTGTTTGAAGGGTGACATCTCAGCCAGAAGGCAGAGGCTGAGCTCCTCTTGTTGCACCAGCTCCCAAAAGAAGCCAAGAAAGGGAGCTGGAACAACAAACCACCCCCATGCCCAGGAAAGCGTTCTTCATGACAGAAGGCTAGAAAATGACCCAACATCCTTGTGGCCCAGAACCACTCTAGAAAATCACTGTTCCATAAAAAAGAGAAACACATGGGAAGTTCCAAGGAGAGGCAATGCCCATGGCCAGTGTACTTGAGAGACGGCCTGACCGCTCCGGGGAAGACACGCACCGACGGAACCCCTTGGGAAACAGCAGTGATAGTCCTCACCGTCGTAAGGGTTTCCTCTGGGGACAACCTGCCCTGGGCACCACACGAGGGAGCAGACCGGCTTCTCTTCCTCTGCCCCCACACCATTCACTCATGAAGGCAGCTCAGGTGTTCTCATGCCCTGCCTGCCTGCCTGCCTGGCTCATCCGTGAGCTGTGACCACCTCCAGGGTAGGACTCCACCTTTTCCTCTCTGTGTACCGTGAATCTGCACACAGTGGGCTTTCAGAACCTTAGGAGACTTGAGCCATTCCCACTCGAGCCAGAACCCTCCCCAGGAAGGAAAACAGCTGTGGAGTCATTTTGGCCCCAGCACTGGTTCCGAAAGCCTGGCGGCTCCTACAGCCTCTACGGTGTGAAGAGGGAGGTCCCTTTTGACAGAGCTTTCCGGCTCTCAGATCTAAGCTGTTGTTTCACTGTCAGCTGTGTCTCTTCCGTTGCAGCCCGGTGGGCCACGCTGCTCCAAAGGAGCTCACAAGCTGAGTTTCAAGGGAGGACAGGGATGGCTACAACGTGCTGCAAACTGAGTGAGGGTCCCCACAATCCTCAGCAAAGGTCTGTGGTGTGCAAGTGGGGAGTAGAGGGCCCCCAAGTTCCAAAGGAAGGGAGGTAGTCGGGAGCTAAAGCCCTTGGCTGCTGTGGTAGCAGCTGCAGATGGCAGCCCGTCCACAGTGCACTTCAAATGAGGTCATATGAGCGGGACTCTGGAAATGGCTCCGAAATCGAGAGAAAGGGGTCAGGGTATGTGGGAATCCGGCGGGGGTGGGGGGTGGATGAAGGAAGGTGTCCCTCCTCTCTCCAGTGCAATTTGGTTTGGTGAGTCTCAAAGCTACCAGATGGCACTTCCCAAGTCAGGCCCCCGCAGGAATCAGGGTGGGCTGCCTGCCTCGGGCCCTGCCACAGGGACAAGCCACACCAGTGGCCTCCCTGAGCTCCAATGGCCGGATCTGGGGGGTTCTGTCTGGGTGCACACCTCCTTGCTGTGGCCAAGTTCCCCCCTTCTCTGAGCACCAGCTTCATCCTCTCGAATGAGGACATCGATTGCTACCTTGGCACGTTACTCTCTTCATCCTGTGAAGACTCATTAGGCTTATCCTACAATTACTAGCTGGCCCGAAGAGATATCTCCTGAATCCAGCTTAAGCTGGAGTCTCCCAGGCTCATCTGGCATGTCTTCCCTGAAGTCTGCCAAAACCCACACCCTTGCATTTCCAGGGACTCCCCTTAGCCAGCTGGGCAGAAAACCCAGCATGCTTCAAACAAGCTGACAGACAAGCGGGAGAGGACTCACGGGCAGACGGCTTCCCTCAGGTCTCGGGGGGAGCTCTGGGACCACAGCAGCAACGGGCCATCCCAGCCCCTGAGCTCAGCAGCGCCCTCATTCTCAGGCCGGCGGCTCTGCCCTGAGGGGAGCAGGAACGTCACCAACTGCCGCAGGCGGACCTCAAGCCCCTCCCACTGCTGGAGCCTGACCTCCCCCGGCCCCACCCCTTCCCCTACCCCAGCAGGACGAGAGCTCGTCTTCCCCTGGCTTCCAACGTGAGGCCCGGCCCTGGGCCCCGATTGGGCACTGCCCCAGCCCGGAGCCAATCACAGTGGCCAGGGAGGTGGAACGCACCGATTGGCCAGGGCCAGGTCATGTGACCATACTCCCCAGGAAACTCAAAGATAACCAAGGTTCTCTAAGAAACCAATGAACAAAATTATCCAGTAAAGGCAAACCTTAATTTTTAATGAGGACAATGTCACAGAAAAAAAAAAATGCTCCACAATAAACTGCTCAAGGAAGCTACTAAATAAACTTTCAGAAAAGTTTAGTAGTTTTTTTTTTTTTTTTTTAAATAGGGTGACGGAGAGCTATACCTTTCCCATCTATGTGAATTTAGGTTTAAACTAGATTTCCCTTGGCTATTATATAAGACAAAAAAACCCACATCACCCACTTTCACTCCCCCCCACCCCCAAAATGTGTTTTAATCTATTGAATTTTTGTGTCCTCAGTTGTGTCTGATTCACGGCAACTCACCAACTCTACACAGCCAGGCTCTTCCGTCCATGGAATTCAGGGCAATTTTTTCTGTCCCAGTAAATGCCCACCCTGGGTGATCCAAAGGCAAGGGCTCCGAGGCTCCTGAGAGACTAACTCCTTTCAGCTGAGCACAGAGCTGGCTCCTCACTGGGATGCCTGTGGCCTGGGGCTCCCAGAGGGGAGAGCAGCACTCGCCCCACCGTGTGGTCACTGCTGGAAATGCAGGCTGCTCCTCACTCCCCCTTGACAGTGTCCCTGAGGGCAGAACAGTGTGAATCGAATCAAGGTGGAAATGCAAACTCCAATGCAACCAACCTTCCCACAAGGTCTCCAAAACCACTCAGGAACAGGGAATTGGAAACTGCAGGGGATGACATGAATGGAGATGGAGACTTGACACCTTACACCGAGTTCACTTCCAGTTATCCCTAGACAAACTTTCCATGAAAACTTGTCACAAATCTAGAAGAACAATGAGCAGAAACCGGACACGTGCTTTGAGTCTTCACACACAAAACTAAAAGGCAGTCCACAAAAAAACCCAGAGAATACAGTGGACTTTGCAAAATCAAAGATATCTACTGTGGGAAAACCTCATGACAAAAGCAAAAGACAGGTCATACATCGCGAGACGAATGAGTGGAAACACAAAGCTTATCAAGGATGTGTCTCCAAACAGACAAAGAACGCCAACACAACAAGCCTGTGAAAACTAGGGAAAGGTCTGAAGGGACACCAGACGGAGGAAGACACACACAGAGTATCCCGGATGATGTCCAGCACTGAGGGCCTGAAGAAACAACAGTCTAGTTGCACCCCCTCAGGCCTGTGTGACCGTGGATGAGGCCTCTGTTTCCCGGTGGCTCTGAGACATGGACAGGGAGGAAGGGGAAGAGAAGTCACTTGCATTTCTAATACTCACAGCAAAGTCTTCCAATGAGAAGGGAATTATCACACCCACTGCCAATGCCATTCACTGAAGTGATACCCACGAGTCCATCTACCCCAGAAGGGAAGGATGGACCTGTTCTCACAAAACGGCGAGAGATGGAAGGAGGAAGATCAAGCCCACACCAATCACTGGAAAGAGAAGCTGTGCTCAGGGCTTGAAAGAATTCCTATTGGGAAAATCATGTCACAGCCCCACATGGCAATCCACAGCTTCCATGCTATTCCTCCCAAAATGCCAATGCATTTTCGCACCGAACAAAGAATTGCAAAAGGGGTATGGAAACAGAAAAGAGCCTACATTGTCAATACAATCCGACGAAAAAGCCCCGATACGGACATCCAAGGTTGTGTGAAAGGAAATTAGACGACCAAACTAGGATCCTCAGGAGAGTATCGGAGAAGGCAATGGCGACCCACTCCAGTACTCTTGCCTGGAAAATGTCCTGGACGGAGGAGCCTGGTAGGCTGCAGGCCACGGGGTCATGCAGAGTCAGACACGACTGAAGTGACTTAGCCGCAGCAGCAGCAGCAGGACAGTATGCTATTGGGAATACAACAACACACACAGATCCAGATCGATGGAATAAAGTTGAGGGTCCAGAAACAAACCCCAGCATCCATGGTCAACTCATCTCTGACACAGACGGGGAGAATATCCAAATGGGAACAAGAAAGCCTCTTCAATCAATGTCCATGGGAAAACCAGACAGCTACATCTGAAGAACGCTATTGGTTTTGATCTCATACCACCTCAATATCGGGGAAAAACCTCACCCTAAAGACTGATGTCATGAGATAGCTAGAAAGAAGCGTAGGTCAAAGGCTCCTTAACATCAGAGTCTCCTTGCCATTTGCTGGGCGGAGGTCGAAATGGGTCTCTTCAAGTAAGGGAAAGAGGTAAACGAAGTACACCACTGGGTTTCCATCCAATGGAACCTCTTCACAACAGAGAGGCTAAGCATTCACAAATGCAAAAGATAGGAAACGGAACACGAGAGACATCTGAGGAGGGGTTCATATGGAAAGAGATGAAGAATGCACAGCACTCCGATTCCAAGAAACACCACCACCACCCTTGACCCTTCCCCCATGACCAACTCTGACCTAAAGCCTTTCTCTCCCTCTAACCTATCCCTAAAACATAACCCTCATCTAATCATATACATGTGCATCCCTAGCATCCATCCATCCATCCACACACGAGAGAGAAAGAGGAAGACACAGACGGAATTGAGAAAGGAAAAGAGAGGGACACAGCCAGAGAGAGACACGGAACCAAAGAGAGGAAAGGAGTCGATGGTCCAGACTTTTCCTCAATCTGTCTCGAAGGTAGAAGCAATGACAGCGCCCTTCCACCCCAGAAGGGGGAAAAGGACGGAAGGTTTGGAGAGGAAAAGACAAGAACGCAGGGAGCCATTAGAAGCTCAGCCACCCGCAGAAGCCGAGCTGGGACCCTTGAACAGAATCTCAATGGAAACAGAGGACCAGAAAGTTGGCTACTCTTTTCTATAAGAGAGGGAGACCTTCGAGTCTTCCTTTCGGTCCTCCAACTTGGATGCAGGGTCTCAAAACAGTCAGGAGGGGGAGTGCCTTTTCCTGGGTTCCACGGCGCATCCAGGCCTCGTTCTGCCCCATTCTGTGCTGTGTCAGCCCTGGATGGAATCTTTCTTTCTGAAGTCTCAGCACACGAGCTCCACGTGATATCGGCCCCAGGTGGAAAGGCATGGAGCTGCTCGTAGGCCGACAGACCTAGGAAGCAGATGGGAGAATGACCCCCACTCTGCAGATGGAGAGACTGGGGCAACCCTGAGGGGCATATGCTTGTCCAGGGCCACACCACTTATGAGAAGAAGGAGCCTGGTCTGAGAGCAGCATGGTCCTCGGAGCTCAGGCCCTGGCTGAACCCAGGCCTCCCCAGGGCTGTGGGCTGGGCCGTGTGGGTGTCATTGTGCCTGCACATGGCCTAAGGGGGGTGGTCGAGCAGTCAGAAACCCAGAGATTCCCTTGGGAAGTTTTGAGGAAGGGACCTCAGCACGAACCCCAGGAAATGATGTCACCTGCCGGCAACAGAACCCAACAGAACCCGCAATCCGGGTATCCAGGCCTCCAGAGCGGAGAGGAGCCCCCAGCCAGATCACTTGCTGCCAAGATGTTCTGCTGTTTGCCCCTGCCCAGAGGCCGGGGCCTCAGGAGAGCTCACAGGCAGTGTGCGTGGGCACCCTGTCGACGTTGGCTCAGGACACCCCCGAGAGGCCTCTGGCCCTTTGCCTGGAGAAACAGAAAGGTAACACGGGGAGCCCCAGGCCGGGCCAGGCCACCTCTCCCATGCCACCCGGAAACACCGGGTCCTTTGCCTGTGTGTGGGGATGCGGGTTTCTCGGGCTGTGTCTCCCTCAAGGAAGCCCAGGCGGATGTGGGGTCAGAAGCCTGTGGACAAGTTGTGTCCACACCCCAGGGGAGAGCAGGCTGGGCGGGATGGGGAGAGTGTGGGCAGCGCCGACCGGCCAGGCTGACCTCACACCCTCAGATGGGTCTCTTTCCTCCCGGGTGGGGATCTGAGCAGACACACGTCTCTGACCCTTCTGGGAAGAGAAGTTCGAGCAGGCAGAAGCAGCGGCTCCACTGGCCAGGCCCAGCTCGGAAAACTCCCAGCATGGCTGGCTGACGGTCACTGTCGTTGCAGAGCTTCCCACGTGATGAGGCCGAGGACGGGGACACCCCATCCAGCTCCCAGAGGGAGGGGTCGGAGCACCACCCGCCCGCCCGTGAGGCCCAGTGCAGGCTCCAGATCAGCGTGCCCACGGAGGCATCAGCCCCACCGGGGGAGACGCGGAGGTGGGGAAGGCCTGCTGCCGAGACACCGCCCAGGATACAGCCGGCGGCCCAGTCTGAGGCTTCCACGGAGCTCAGCACACCCGGCTCCGACCCAGAGTCCAGAGAACCCCGGCCTCTGAGGCACCAGGAGGACCTGGAGCCCAGCACGCCAGAGCACAGAGGTGAGGACGCTGGGGCTGGTGCACGGGAGTGTGTGGGGAGGGGTGCTGAGCTACACAGGGACGAGTCCTCGAAAGCTGCTGCTGGGCCTGCAGCAAGCGCTGGCCTCACACCCCCCGCCCCCCATCTTGCACACTTCAGTCCCAAAAGACATCTGACGCTGGGTATTCTTTGGGAACCTCTTGGAAGGTTTCTGTCCCGGGGTACGCACATGCCAAGGCTGGCCTGTGGGCAAACTTTGCTTCTCCCCCAGCTCTAGCACTGGCCTCCAACTGGAACCAGGCTCCACTTCCCAGACCTGTCCCTAAAGAGGTGGTGGCTCCAGGTGCAGGACCCAGGGATCCACCGAGGGCAGATGGAGAAGCGAGACTTGCCCTCGCAGAGACACCAGGCCAGCTGGGTACTGGCCAGCACACCGGGCAGATCGGATCTCCGTGCCTGCAGGACCCCCAGCCCCAGGCACTGATGTCCCACCCCCTCAGCGAGAACCTCCACCTCCACGTGCACCTCTACCTGCTCGGGCTTTGGCAAGAGAACCCGAGGCAGAGGAAGAGTCACCGCCTCGGCAGGGAGAGCCTGCCCTGGCTCCCGCGCAACACCCAGACGCCCACGATGACTCACCCAGCCCTGCAGGGAGAAAGAGCCCCCGCTCTGGACAGAGACCCAGAGCCCTTACCGGAAACACCACGTCCAGGGGAGCGGTCGGCTCTGCAGCCTCCATCCCTGTCTGCTCACCGTGGATGCCGGCAACTCGGTCTGCCCCCAGGGGACATGGAGTTCCTTTCCCCTGAACTGCTTTGCATGTGGTTTGTTTCCACCTTTCTGGTGATGTTTTATTTTTTGTATGGTTTCCTGTATTTTTGTTGGTTAAGTTGGGATTAGTAAACTGTTTCATCATTGTTGCAATCTGGGAACACTGTTGTGTAACTCTGGTGATACTGTGTTACCATCACCACTTTGTAGTTTCAGACCTGTTCCATCTTTATGCCCCACCCCCCAACAAAGCCTGGATTCAAGGCAAGCACGCCCTGTTCATCCCTCCCCCCGATCCTGAACACAATTTCATCTTTTCTTTCTGCATTCCTTCCTATATTCTTGGTGTCCCCAATCAGTGACTCTCAGCGAAATGACTGAAGGAGTGTTTTTCGGACTCTCCACCTACTGTAAGACTCCATTGGAGAGTTCTCATTTTTATGTCATTTGAACTAGCCTTTGATAGCTGAAAGGACGGTGTACGTCCTTTCAAGATACCATGTGCCAAACGAAGCCCTTTTGGCAACTGCCATCATTATCTCCAGGCAGGCATTGCTGTTTGAAGGGTGACATCTCAGCCAGAAGGCAGAGGCTGAGCTCCTCTTGTTGCACCAGCTCCCAAAAGAAGCCAAGAAAGGGAGCTGGAACAACAAACCACCCCCATGCCCAGGAAAGCGTTCTTCATGACAGAAGGCTAGAAAATGACCCAACATCCTTGTGGCCCAGAACCACTCTAGAAAATCACTGTTCCATAAAAAAGAGAAACACATGGGAAGTTCCAAGGAGAGGCAATGCCCATGGCCAGTGTACTTGAGAGACGGCCTGACCGCTCCGGGGAAGACACGCACCGACGGAACCCCTTGGGAAACAGCAGTGATAGTCCTCACCGTCGTAAGGGTTTCCTCTGGGGACAACCTGCCCTGGGCACCACACGAGGGAGCAGACCGGCTTCTCTTCCTCTGCCCCCACACCATTCACTCATGAAGGCAGCTCAGGTGTTCTCATGCCCTGCCTGCCTGCCTGCCTGGCTCATCCGTGAGCTGTGACCACCTCCAGGGTAGGACTCCACCTTTTCCTCTCTGTGTACCGTGAATCTGCACACAGTGGGCTTTCAGAACCTTAGGAGACTTGAGCCATTCCCACTCGAGCCAGAACCCTCCCCAGGAAGGAAAACAGCTGTGGAGTCATTTTGGCCCCAGCACTGGTTCCGAAAGCCTGGCGGCTCCTACAGCCTCTACGGTGTGAAGAGGGAGGTCCCTTTTGACAGAGCTTTCCGGCTCTCAGATCTAAGCTGTTGTTTCACTGTCAGCTGTGTCTCTTCCGTTGCAGCCAGGTGGGCCACGCTGCTCCAAAGGAGCTCACAAGCTGAGTTTCAAGGGAGGACAGGGATGGCTACAACGTGCTGCAAACTGAGTGAGGGTCCCCACAATCCTCAGCAAAGGTCTGTGGTGTGCAAGTGGGGAGTAGAGGGCCCCCAAGTTCCAAAGGAAGGGAGGTAGTCGGGAGCTAAAGCCCTTGGCTGCTGTGGTAGCAGCTGCAGATGGCAGCCCGTCCACAGTGCACTTCAAATGAGGTCATATGAGCGGGACTCTGGAAATGGCTCCGAAATCGAGAGAAAGGGGTCAGGGTATGTGGGAATCCGGCGGGGGTGGGGGGTGGATGAAGGAAGGTGTCCCTCCTCTCTCCAGTGCAATTTGGTTTGGTGAGTCTCAAAGCTACCAGATGGCACTTCCCAAGTCAGGCCCCCGCAGGAATCAGGGTGGGCTGCCTGCCTCGGGCCCTGCCACAGGGACAAGCCACACCAGTGGCCTCCCTGAGCTCCAATGGCCGGATCTGGGGGGTTCTGTCTGGTTGCACACCTCCTTGCTGTGGCCAAGTTCCCCCCTTCTCTGAGCACCAGCTTCATCCTCTCGAATGAGGACATCGATTGCTACCTTGGCACGTTACTCTCTTCATCCTGTGAAGACTCATTAGGCTTATCCTACAATTACTAGCTGGCCCGAAGAGATATCTCCTGAATCCAGCTTAAGCTGGAGTCTCCCAGGCTCATCTGGCATGTCTTCCCTGAAGTCTGCCAAAACCCACACCCTTGCATTTCCAGGGACTCCCCTTAGCCAGCTGGGCAGAAAACCCAGCATGCTTCAAACAAGCTGACAGACAAGCGGGAGAGGACTCACGGGCAGACGGCTTCCCTCAGGTCTCGGGGGGAGCTCTGGGACCACAGCAGCAACGGGCCATCCCAGCCCCTGAGCTCAGCAGCGCCCTCATTCTCAGGCCGGCGGCTCTGCCCTGAGGGGAGCAGGAACGTCACCAACTGCCGCAGGCGGACCTCAAGCCCCTCCCACTGCTGGAGCCTGACCTCCCCCGGCCCCACCCCTTCCCCTACCCCAGCAGGACGAGAGCTCGTCTTCCCCTGGCTTCCAACGTGAGGCCCGGCCCTGGGCCCCGATTGGGCACTGCCCCAGCCCGGAGCCAATCACAGTGGCCAGGGAGGTGGAACGCACCGATTGGCCAGGGCCAGGTCATGTGACCATACTCCCCAGGAAACTCAAAGATTACCAAGGTTCTCTAAGAAACCAATGAACAAAATTATCCAGTAAAGGCAAACCATAATTTTTAATGAGGCCAATGTCACAGAAAAAAAAAAAAATGCTCCACAATAAACTGCTCAAGGAAGCTACTAAATAAACTTTCAGAAAAGTTTAGTAGTTTTTTTTTTTTTTTTTTAAATAGGGTGACGGAGAGCTATACCTTTCCCATCTATGTGAATTTAGGTTTAAACTAGATTTCCCTTGGCTATTATATAAGACAAAAAAACCCACATCACCCACTTTCACTCCCCCCCACCCCCAAAATGTGTTTTAATCTATTGAATTTTTGTGTCCTCAGTTGTGTCTGATTCACGGCAACTCACCAACTCTACACAGCCAGGCTCTTCCGTCCATGGAATTCAGGGCAATTTTTTCTGTCCCAGTAAATGCCCACCCTGGGTGATCCAAAGGCAAGGGCTCCGAGGCTCCTGAGAGACTAACTCCTTTCAGCTGAGCACAGAGCTGGCTTCTCACTGGGATGCCTGTGGCCTGGGGCTCCCAGAGGGGAGAGCAGCACTCGCCCCACCGTGTGGTCACTGCTGGAAATGCAGGCTGCTCCTCACTCCCCCTTGACAGTGTCCCTGAGGGCAGAACAGTGTGAATCGAATCAAGGTGGAAATGCAAACTCCAATGCAACCAACCTTCCCACAAGGTCTCCAAAACCACTCAGGAACAGGGAATTGGAAACTGCAGGGGATGACATGAATGGAGATGGAGACTTGACACCTTACACCGAGTTCACTTCCAGTTATCCCTAGACAAACTTTCCATGAAAACTTGTCACAAATCTAGAAGAACAATGAGCAGAAACCGGACACGTGCTTTGAGTCTTCACACACAAAACTAAAAGGCAGTCCACAAAAAAAACCCAGAGAATACAGTGGACTTTGCAAAATCAAAGATATCTACTGTGGGAAAACCTCATGACAAAAGCAAAAGACAGGTCATACATCGCGAGACGAATGAGTGGAAACACAAAGCTTATCAAGGATGTGTCTCCAAACAGACAAAGAACGCCAACACAACAAGCCTGTGAAAACTAGGGAAAGGTCTGAAGGGACACCAGACGGAGGAAGACACACACAGAGTATCCCGGATGATGTCCAGCACTGAGGGCCTGAAGAAACAACAGTCTAGTTGCACCCCCTCAGGCCTGTGTGACCGTGGATGAGGCCTCTGTTTCCCGGTGGCTCTGAGACATGGACAGGGAGGAAGGGGAAGAGAAGTCACTTGCATTTCTAATACTCACAGCAAAGTCTTCCAATGAGAAGGGAATTATCACCCCCACTGCCAATGCCATTCACTGAAGTGATACCCACGAGTCCATCTACCCCAGAAGGGAAGGATGGACCTGTTCTCACAAAACGGCGAGAGATGGAAGGAGGAAGATCAAGCCCACACCAATCACTGGAAAGAGAAGCTGTGCTCAGGGCTTGAAAGAATTCCTATTGGGAAAATCATGTCACAGCCCCACATGGCAATCCACAGCTTCCATGCTATTCCTCCCAAAATGCCAATGCATTTTCGCACCGAACAAAGAATTGCAAAAGGGGTACGGAAACAGAAAAGAGCCTACATTGTCAATACAATCCGACGAAAAAGCCCCGATACGGACATCCAAGGTTGTGTGAAAGGAAATTAGACGACCAAACTAGGATCCTCAGGAGAGTATCGGAGAAGGCAATGGCGACCCACTCCAGTACTCTTGCCTGGAAAATGTCCTGGACGGAGGAGCCTGGTAGGCTGCAGGCCATGGGGTCATGCAGAGTCAGACACGACTGAAGTGACTTAGCCGCAGCAGCAGCAGCAGGACAGTATGCTATTGGGAATACAACAACACACACAGATCCAGATCGATGGAATAAAGTTGAGGGTCCAGAAACAAACCCCAGCATCCATGGTCAACTCATCTCTGACACAGACGGGGAGAATATCCAAATGGGAACAAGAAAGCCTCTTCAATCAATGTCCATGGGAAAACCAGACAGCTACATCTGAAGAACGCTATTGGTTTTGATCTCATACCACCTCAATATCGGGGAAAAACCTCACCCTAAAGACTGAGGTCATGAGATAGCTAGAAAGAAGCGTAGGTCAAAGGCTCCTTAACATCAGAGTCTCCTTGCCATTTGCTGGGCGGAGGTCGAAATGGGTCTCTTCAAGTAAGGGAAAGAGGTAAACGAAGTACACCACTGGGTTTCCATCCAATGGAACCTCTTCACAACAGAGAGGCTAAGCATTCACAAATGCAAAAGATAGGAAACGGAACACGAGAGACATCTGAGAAGGGGTTCATATGGAAAGAGACGAAGAATGCACAGCACTCAGATTCCAAGAAACACCACCACCACCCTTGACCCTTCCCCCATGACCAACTCTGACCTAAAGCCTTTCTCTCCCTCTAACCTATCCCTAAAACATAACCCTCATCTAATCATATACATGTGCATCCCTAGCATCCATCCATCCATCCACACACGAGAGAGAAAGAGGAAGACACAGACGGAATTGAGAAAGGAAAAGAGAGGGACACAGCCAGAGAGAGACACGGAACCAAAGAGAGGAAAGGAGTCGATGGTCCAGACTTTTCCTCAATCTGTCTCGAAGGTAGAAGCAATGACAGCGCCCTTCCACCCCAGAAGGGGGAAAAGGACGGAAGGTTTGGAGAGGAAAAGACAAGAACGCAGGGAGCCATTAGAAGCTCAGCCACCCGCAGAAGCCGAGCTGGGACCCTTGAACAGAATCTCAATGGAAACAGAGGACCAGAAAGTTGGCTACTCTTTTCTATAAGAGAGGGAGACCTTCGAGTCTTCCTTTCGGTCCTCCAACTTGGATGCGGGGTCTCAAAACAGTCAGGAGGGGGAGTGCCTTTTCCTGGGTTCCACGGCGCACCCAGGCCTCGTTCTGCCCCATTCTGTGCTGTGTCAGCCCTGGATGGAATCTTTCTTTCTGAAGTCTCAGCGCACGAGCTCCACGTGATATCGGCCCCAGGTGGAAAGGCATGGAGCTGCTCGTAGGCCGACAGACCTAGGAAGCAGATGGGAGAATGACCCCCACTCTGCAGATGGAGAGACTGGGGCAACCCTGAGGGGCATATGCTTGTCCAGGGCCACACCACTTATGAGAAGAAGGAGCCTGGTCTGAGAGCAGCATGGTCCTCGGAGCTCAGGCCCTGGCTGAACCCAGGCCTCCCCAGGGCTGTGGGCTGGGCCGTGTGGGTGTCATTGTGCCTGCACATGGCCTAAGGGGGGTGGTCGAGCAGTCAGAAACCCAGAGATTCCCTTGGGAAGTTTTGAGGAAGGGACCTCAGCACGAACCCCAGGAAATGATGTCACCTGCCGGCAACAGAACCCAACAGAACCCGCAATCCGGGTATCCAGGCCTCCAGAGCGGAGAGGAGCCCCCAGCCAGATCACTTGCTGCCAAGATGTTCTGCTGTTTGCCCCTGCCCAGAGGCCGGGGCCTCAGGAGAGCTCACAGGCAGTGTGCGTGGGCACCCTGTCGACGTTGGCTCAGGACACCCCCGAGAGGCCTCTGGCCCTTTGCCCGGAGAAACAGAAAGGTAACACGGGGAGCCCCAGGCCGGGCCAGGCCACCTCTCCCATGCCACCCGGAAACACCGGGTCCTTTGCCTGTGTGTGGGGATGCGGGTTTCTCGGGCTGTGTCTCCCTCAAGGAAGCCCAGGCGGATGTGGGGTCAGAAGCCTGTGGACAAGTTGTGTCCACACCCCAGGGGAGAGCAGGCTGGGCGGGATGGGGAGAGTGTGGGCAGCGCCGACCGGCCAGGCTGACCTCACACCCTCAGATGGGTCTCTTTCCTCCCGGGTGGGGATCTGAGCAGACACACGTCTCTGACCCTTCTGGGAAGAGAAGTTCGAGCAGGCAGAAGCAGCGGCTCCACTGGCCAGGCCCAGCTCGGAAAACTCCCAGCATGGCTGGCTGACGGTCACTGTCGTTGCAGAGCTTCCCACGTGATGAGGCCGAGGACGGGGACACCCCATCCAGCTCCCAGAGGGAGGGGTCGGAGCACCACCCGCCCGCCCGTGAGGCCCAGTGCAGGCTCCAGGTCAGCGTGCCCACGGAGGCATCAGCCCCACCGGGGGAGACGCGGAGGTGGGGAAGGCCTGCTGCCGAGACACCGCCCAGGATACAGCCGGCGGCCCAGTCTGAGGCTGCCACGGAGCTCAGCACACCCGGCTCCGACCCAGAGTCCAGAGAACCCCGGCCTCTGAGGCACCAGGAGGACCTGGAGCCCAGCACGCCAGAGCACAGAGGTGAGGACGCTGGGGCTGGTGCACGGGAGTGTGTGGGGAGGGGTGCTGAGCTACACAGGGACGAGTCCTCGAAAGCTGCTGCTGGGCCTGCAGCAAGCGCTGGCCTCACACCCCCCGCCCCCCATCTTGCACACTTCAGTCCCAAAAGACATCTGACGCTGGGTATTCTTTGGGAACCTCTTGGAAGGTTTCTGTCCCGGGGTACGCACATGCCAAGGCTGGCCTGTGGGCAAACTTTGCTTCTCCCCCAGCTCTAGCACTGGCCTCCAACTGGAACCAGGCTCCACTTCCCAGACCTGTCCCTAAAGAGGTGGTGGCTCCAGGTGCAGGACCCAGGGATCCACCGAGGGCAGATGGAGAAGCGAGACTTGCCCTCGCAGAGACACCAGGCCAGCTGGGTACTGGCCAGCACACCGGGCAGATCGGATCTCCGTGCCTGCAGGACCCCCAGCCCCAGGCACTGATGTCCCACCCCCTCAGCGAGAACCTCCACCTCCACGTGCACCTCTACCTGCTCGGGCTTTGGCAAGAGAACCCGAGGCAGAGGAAGAGTCACCGCCTCGGCAGGGAGAGCCTGCCCTGGCTCCCGCGCAACACCCAGACGCCCACGATGACTCACCCAGCCCTGCAGGGAGAAAGAGCCCCCGCTCTGGACAGAGACCCAGAGCCCTTACCGGAAACACCACGTCCAGGGGAGCGGTCGGCTCTGCAGCCTCCATCCCTGTCTGCTCACCGTGGATGCCGGCAACTCGGTCTGCCCCCAGGGGACATGGAGTTCCTTTCCCCTGAACTGCTTTGCATGTGGTTTGTTTCCACCTTTCTGGTGATGTTTTATTTTTTGTATGGTTTCCTGTATTTTTGTTGGTTAAGTTGGGATTAGTAAACTGTTTCATCATTGTTGCAATCTGGGAACACTGTTGTGTAACTCTGGTGATACTGTGTTACCATCACCACTTTGTAGTTTCAGACCCGTTCCATCTTTATGCCCCACCCCCCAACAAAGCCTGGATTCAAGGCAAGCACGCCCTGTTCATCCCTCCCCCCGATCCTGAACACAATTTCATCTTTTCTTTCTGCATTCCTTCCTATATTCTTGGTGTCCCCAATCAGTGACTCTCAGCGAAATGACTGAAGGAGTGTTTTTCGGACTCTCCACCTACTGTAAGACTCCATTGGAGAGTTCTCATTTTTATGTCATTTGAACTAGCCTTTGATAGCTGAAAGGACGGTGTACGTCCTTTCAAGATACCATGTGCCAAACGAAGCCCTTTTGGCAACTGCCATCATTATCTCCAGGCAGGCATTGCTGTTTGAAGGGTGACATCTCAGCCAGAAGGCAGAGGCTGAGCTCCTCTTGTTGCACCAGCTCCCAAAAGAAGCCAAGAAAGGGAGCTGGAACAACAAACCACCCCCATGCCCAGGAAAGCGTTCTTCATGACAGAAGGCTAGAAAATGACCCAACATCCTTGTGGCCCAGAACCACTCTAGAAAATCACTGTTCCATAAAAAAGAGAAACACATGGGAAGTTCCAAGGAGAGGCAATGCCCATGGCCAGTGTACTTGAGAGACGGCCTGACCGCTCCGGGGAAGACACGCACCGACGGAACCCCTTGGGAAACAGCAGTGATAGTCCTCACCGTCGTAAGGGTTTCCTCTGGGGACAACCTGCCCTGGGCACCACACGAGGGAGCAGACCGGCTTCTCTTCCTCTGCCCCCACACCATTCACTCATGAAGGCAGCTCAGGTGTTCTCATGCCCTGCCTGCCTGCCTGCCTGGCTCATCCGTGAGCTGTGACCACCTCCAGGCTAGGACTCCACCTTTTCCTCTCTGTGTACCGTGAATCTGCACACAGTGGGCTTTCAGAACCTTAGGAGACTTGAGCCATTCCCACTCGAGCCAGAACCCTCCCCAGGAAGGAAAACAGCTGTGGAGTCATTTTGGCCCCAGCACTGGTTCCGAAAGCCTGGCGGCTCCTACAGCCTCTACGGTGTGAAGAGGGAGGTCCCTTTTGACAGAGCTTTCCGGCTCTCAGATCTAAGCTGTTGTTTCACTGTCAGCTGTGTCTCTTCCGTTGCAGCCAGGTGGGCCACGCTGCTCCAAAGGAGCTCACAAGCTGAGTTTCAAGGGAGGACAGGGATGGCTACAACGTGCTGCAAACTGAGTGAGGGTCCCCACAATCCTCAGCAAAGGTCTGTGGTGTGCAAGTGGGGAGTAGAGGGCCCCCAAGTTCCAAAGGAAGGGAGGTAGTCGGGAGCTAAAGCCCTTGGCTGCTGTGGTAGCAGCTGCAGATGGCAGCCCGTCCACAGTGCACTTCAAATGAGGTCATATGAGCGGGACTCTGGAAATGGCTCCGAAATCGAGAGAAAGGGGTCAGGGTATGTGGGAATCCGGCGGGGGTGGGGGGTGGATGAAGGAAGGTGTCCCTCCTCTCTCCAGTGCAATTTGGTTTGGTGAGTCTCAAAGCTACCAGATGGCACTTCCCAAGTCAGGCCCCCGCAGGAATCAGGGTGGGCTGCCTGCCTCGGGCCCTGCCACAGGGACAAGCCACACCAGTGGCCTCCCTGAGCTCCAATGGCCGGATCTGGGGGGTTCTGTCTGGTTGCACACCTCCTTGCTGTGGCCAAGTTCCCCCCTTCTCTGAGCACCAGCTTCATCCTCTCGAATGAGGACATCGATTGCTACCTTGGCACGTTACTCTCTTCATCCTGTGAAGACTCATTAGGCTTATCCTACAATTACTAGCTGGCCCGAAGAGATATCTCCTGAATCCAGCTTAAGCTGGAGTCTCCCAGGCTCATCTGGCATGTCTTCCCTGAAGTCTGCCAAAACCCACACCCTTGCATTTCCAGGGACTCCCCTTAGCCAGCTGGGCAGAAAACCCAGCATGCTTCAAACAAGCTGACAGACAAGCGGGAGAGGACTCACGGGCAGACGGCTTCCCTCAGGTCTCGGGTGGAGCTCTGGGACCACAGCAGCAACGGGCCATCCCAGCCCCTGGGCTCAGCAGCGCCCTCATTCTCAGGCCGGCGGCTCTGCCCTGAGGGGAGCAGGAACGTCACCAACTGCCGCAGGCGGACCTCAAGCCCCTCCCACTGCTGGAGCCTGACCTCCCCCGGCCCCACCCCTTCCCCTACCCCAGCAGGACGAGAGCTCGTCTTCCCCTGGCTTCCAACGTGAGGCCCGGCCCTGGGCCCCGATTGGGCACTGCCCCAGCCCGGAGCCAATCACAGTGGCCAGGGAGGTGGAACGCACCGATTGGCCAGGGCCAGGTCATGTGACCATACTCCCCAGGAAACTCAAAGATTACCAAGGTTCTCTAAGAAACCAATGAACAAAATTATCCACTAAAGGCAAACCATAATTTTTAATGAGGCCAATGTCACAGAAAAAAAAATGCTCCACAATAAACTGCTCAAGGAAGCTACTAAATAAACTTTCAGAAAAGTTTAGTAGTTTTTTTTTTTTTTAAATAGGGTGACGGAGAGCTATACCTTTCCCATCTATGTGAATTTAGGTTTAAACTAGATTTCCCTTGGCTATTATATAAGACAAAAAAACCCACATCACCCACTTTCACTCCCCCCACCCCCAAAATGTGTTTTAATCTATTGAATTTTTGTGTCCTCAGTTGTGTCTGATTCACGGCAACTCACCAACTCTACACAGCCAGGCTCTTCCGTCCATGGAATTCAGGGCAATTTTTTCTGTCCCAGTAAATGCCCACCCTGGGTGATCCAAAGGCAAGGGCTCCGAGGCTCCTGAGAGACTAACTCCTTTCAGCTGAGCACAGAGCTGGCTCCTCACTGGGATGCCTGTGGCCTGGGGCTCCCAGAGGGGAGAGCAGCACTCGCCCCACCGTGTGGTCACTGCTGGAAGTGCAGGCTGCTCCTCACTCCCCCTTGACAGTGTCCCTGAGGGCAGAACAGTGTGAATCGAATCAAGGTGGAAATGCAAACTCCAATGCAACCAACCTTCCACAAGATCTCCAAAACCACTCAGGAACAGGGAATTGGAAACTGCAGGGGATGACATGAATGGAGATGGAGACTTGACACCTTACACCGAGTTCACTTCCAGTTATCCCTAGACAAACTTTCCATGAAAACTTGTCACAAATCTAGAAGAACAATGAGCAGAAACCGGACACGTGCTTTGAGTCTTCACACACAAAACTAAAAGGCAGTCCACAAAAAAAACCCAGAGAATACAGTGGACTTTGCAAAATCAAAGATATCTACTGTGGGAAAGACCTCATTACAAAAGCAAAAGACAGGTCATACATCGCGAGACGAATGAGTGGAAACACAAAGCTTATCAAGGATGTGTCTCCAAACAGACAAAGAACGCCAACACAACAAGCCTGTGAAAACTAGGGAAAGGTCTGAAGGGACACCAGACGGAGGAAGACACACACAGAGTATCCCGGATGATGTCCAGCACTGAGGGCCTGAAGAAACAACAGTCTAGTTGCACCCCCTCAGGCCTGTGTGACCGTGGATGAGGCCTCTGTTTCCCGGTGGCTCTGAGACATGGACAGGGAGGAAGGGGAAGAGAAGTCACTTGCATTTCTAATACTCACAGCAAAGTCTTCCAATGAGAAGGGAATTATCACCCCCACTGCCAATGCCATTCACTGAAGTGATACCCACGAGTCCATCTACCCCAGAAGGGAAGGATGGACCTGTTCTCACAAAACGGCGAGAGATGGAAGGAGGAAGATCAAGCCCACACCAATCACTGGAAAGAGAAGCTGTGCTCAGGGCTTGAAAGAATTCCTATAGGGAAAATCATGTCACAGCCCCACATGGCAATCCACAGCTTCCATGCTATTCCTCCCAAAATGCCAATGCATTTTCGCACCGAACAAAGAATTGCAAAAGGGGTACGGAAACAGAAAAGAGCCTACATTGTCAATACAATCCGACGAAAAAGCCCCGATACGGACATCCAAGGTTGTGTGAAAGGAAATTAGACGACCAAACTAGGATCCTCAGGAGAGTATCGGAGGAGGCAATGGCGACCCACTCCAGTACTCTTGCCTGGAAAATGTCCTGGACGGAGGAGCCTGGTAGGCTGCAGGCCACGGGGTCATGCAGAGTCAGACACGACTGAAGTGACTTAGCCGCAGCAGCAGCAGCAGGACAGTATGCTATTGGGAATACAACAACACACACAGATCCAGATCGATGGAATAAAGTTGAGGGTCCAGAAACAAACCCCAGCATCCATGGTCAACTCATCTCTGACACAGACGGGGAGAATATCCAAATGGGAACAAGAAAGCCTCTTCAATCAATGTCCATGGGAAAACCAGACAGCTACATCTGAAGAACGCTATTGGTTTTGATCTCATACCACCTCAATATCGGGGAAAAACCTCACCCTAAAGACTGATGTCATGAGATAGCTAGAAAGAAGCGTAGGTCAAAGGCTCCTTAACATCAGAGTCTCCTTGCCATTTGCTGGGCGGAGGTCGAAATGGGTCTCTTCAAGTAAGGGAAAGAGGTAAACGAAGTACACCACTGGGTTTCCATCCAATGGAACCTCTTCACAACAGAGAGGCTAAGCATTCACAAATGCAAAAGATAGGAAACGGAACACGAGAGACATCTGAGAAGGGGTTCATATGGAAAGAGACGAAGAATGCACAGCACTCAGATTCCAAGAAACACCACCACCACCCTTGACCCTTCCCCCATGACCAACTCTGACCTAAAGCCTTTCTCTCCCTCTAACCTATCCCTAAAACATAACCCTCATCTAATCATATACATGTGCATCCCTAGCATCCATCCATCCATCCACACACGAGAGAGAAAGAGGAAGACACAGACGGAATTGAGAAAGGAAAAGAGAGGGACACAGCCAGAGAGAGACACGGAACCAAAGAGAGGAAAGGAGTCGATGGTCCAGACTTTTCCTCAATCTGTCTCGAAGGTAGAAGCAATGACAGCGCCCTTCCACCCCAGAAGGGGGAAAAGGACGGAAGGTTTGGAGAGGAAAAGACAAGAACGCAGGGAGCCATTAGAAGCTCAGCCACCCGCAGAAGCCGAGCTGGGACCCTTGAACAGAATCTCAATGGAAACAGAGGACCAGAAAGTTGGCTACTCTTTTCTATAAGAGAGGGAGACCTTCGAGTCTTCCTTTCGGTCCTCCAACTTGGATGCGGGGTCTCAAAACAGTCAGGAGGGGGAGTGCCTTTTCCTGGGTTCCACGGCGCATCCAGGCCTCGTTCTGCCCCATTCTGTGCTGTGTCAGCCCTGGATGGAATCTTTCTTTCTGAAGTCTCAGCACACGAGCTCCACGTGATATCGGCCCCAGGTGGAAAGGCATGGAGCTGCTCGTAGGCCGACAGACCTAGGAAGCAGATGGGAGAATGACCCCCACTCTGCAGATGGAGAGACTGGGGCAACCCTGAGGGGCATATGCTTGTCCAGGGCCACACCACTTATGAGAAGAAGGAGCCTGGTCTGAGAGCAGCATGGTCCTCGGAGCTCAGGCCCTGGCTGAACCCAGGCCTCCCCAGGGCTGTGGGCTGGGCCGTGTGGGTGTCATTGTGCCTGCACATGGCCTAAGGGGGGTGGTCGAGCAGTCAGAAACCCAGAGATTCCCTTGGGAAGTTTTGAGGAAGGGACCTCAGCACGAACCCCAGGAAATGATGTCACCTGCCGGCAACAGAACCCAACAGAACCCGCAATCCGGGTATCCAGGCCTCCAGAGCGGAGAGGAGCCCCCAGCCAGATCACTTGCTGCCAAGATGTTCTGCTGTTTGCCCCTGCCCAGAGGCCGGGGCCTCAGGAGAGCTCACAGGCAGTGTGCGTAGGCACCCTGTCGACGTTGGCTCAGGACACCCCCGAGAGGCCTCTGGCCCTTTGCCCGGAGAAACAGAAAGGTAACACGGGGAGCCCCAGGCCGGGCCAGGCCACCTCTCCCATGCCACCCGGAAACACCGGGTCCTTTGCCTGTGTGTGGGGATGCGGGTTTCTCGGGCTGTGTCTCCCTCAAGGAAGCCCAGGCAGATGTGGGGTCAGAAGCCTGTGGACAAGTTGTGTCCACACCCCAGGGGAGAGCAGGCTGGGCGGGATGGGGAGAGTGTGGGCAGAGCCGACCGGCCAGGCTGACCTCACACCCTCAGATGGGTCTCTTTCCTCCCGGGTGGGGATCTGAGCAGACACACGTCTCTGACCCTTCTGGGAAGAGAAGTTCGAGCAGGCAGAAGCAGCGGCTCCACTGGCCAGGCCCAGCTCGGAAAACTCCCAGCATGGCTGGCTGACGGTCACTGTCGTTGCAGAGCTTCCCACGTGATGAGGCCGAGGACGGGGACACCCCATCCAGCTCCCAGAGGGAGGGGTCGGAGCACCACCCGCCCGCCCGTGAGGCCCAGTGCAGGCTCCAGGTCAGCGTGCCCACGGAGGCATCAGCCCCACCGGGGGAGACGCGGAGGTGGGGAAGGCCTGCTGCCGAGACACCGCCCAGGATACAGCCGGCGGCCCAGTCTGAGGCTGCCACGGAGCTCAGCACACCCGGCTCCGACCCAGAGTCCAGAGAACCCCGGCCTCTGAGGCACCAGGAGGACCTGGAGCCCAGCACGCCAGAGCACAGAGGTGAGGACGCTGGGGCTGGTGCACGGGAGTGTGTGGGGAGGGGTGCTGAGCTACACAGGGACGAGTCCTCGAAAGCTGCTGCTGGGCCTGCAGCAAGCGCTGGCCTCACACCCCCCGCCCCCCATCTTGCACACTTCAGTCCCAAAAGACATCTGACGCTGGGTATTCTTTGGGAACCTCTTGGAAGGTTTCTGTCCCGGGGTACGCACATGCCAAGGCTGGCCTGTGGGCAAACTTTGCTTCTCCCCCAGCTCTAGCACTGGCCTCCAACTGGAACCAGGCTCCACTTCCCAGACCTGTCCCTAAAGAGGTGGTGGCTCCAGGTGCAGGACCCAGGGATCCACCGAGGGCAGATGGAGAAGCGAGACTTGCCCTCGCAGAGACACCAGGCCAGCTGGGTACTGGCCAGCACACCGGGCAGATCGGATCTCCGTGCCTGCAGGACCCCCAGCCCCAGGCACTGATGTCCCACCCCCTCAGCGAGAACCTCCACCTCCACGTGCACCTCTACCTGCTCGGGCTTTGGCAAGAGAACCCGAGGCAGAGGAAGAGTCACCGCCTCGGCAGGGAGAGCCTGCCCTGGCTCCCGCGCAACACCCAGACGCCCACGATGACTCACCCAGCCCTGCAGGGAGAAAGAGCCCCCGCTCTGGACAGAGACCCAGAGCCCTTACCGGAAACACCACGTCCAGGGGAGCGGTCGGCTCTGCAGCCTCCATCCCTGTCTGCTCACCGTGGATGCCGGCAACTCGGTCTGCCCCCAGGGGACATGGAGTTCCTTTCCCCTGAACTGCTTTGCATGTGGTTTGTTTCCACCTTTCTGGTGATGTTTTATTTTTTGTATGGTTTCCTGTATTTTTGTTGGTTAAGTTGGGATTAGTAAACTTTTTCATCATTGTTGCAATCTGGGAACACTGTTGTGTAACTCTGGTGATACTGTGTTACCATCACCACTTTGTAGTTTCAGACCTGTTCCATCTTTATGCCCCACCCCCCAACAAAGCCTGGATTCAAGGCAAGCACGCCCTGTTCATCCCTCCCCCCGATCCTGAACACAATTTCATCTTTTCTTTCTGCATTCCTTCCTATATTCTTGGTGTCCCCAATCAGTGACTCTCAGCGAAATGACTGAAGGAGTGTTTTTCGGACTCTCCACCTACTGTAAGACTCCATTGGAGAGTTCTCATTTTTATGTCATTTGAACTAGCCTTTGATAGCTGAAAGGACGGTGTACGTCCTTTCAAGATACCATGTGCCAAACGAAGCCCTTTTGGCAACTGCCATCATTATCTCCAGGCAGGCATTGCTGTTTGAAGGGTGACATCTCAGCCAGAAGGCAGAGGCTGAGCTCCTCTTGTTGCACCAGCTCCCAAAAGAAGCCAAGAAAGGGAGCTGGAACAACAAACCACCCCCATGCCCAGGAAAGCGTTCTTCATGACAGAAGGCTAGAAAATGACCCAACATCCTTGTGGCCCAGAACCACTCTAGAAAATCACTGTTCCATAAAAAAGAGAAACACATGGGAAGTTCCAAGGAGAGGCAATGCCCATGGCCAGTGTACTTGAGAGACGGCCTGACCGCTCCGGGGAAGACACGCACCGACGGAAACCCTTGGGAAACAGCAGTGATAGTCCTCACCGTCGTAAGGGTTTCCTCTGGGGACAACCTGCCCTGGGCACCACACGAGGGAGCAGACCGGCTTCTCTTCCTCTGCCCCCACACCATTCACTCATGAAGGCAGCTCAGGTGTTCTCATGCCCTGCCTGCCTGCCTGCCTGGCTCATCCGTGAGCTGTGACCACCTCCAGGGTAGGACTCCACCTTTTCCTCTCTGTGTACCGTGAATCTGCACACAGTGGGCTTTCAGAACCTTAGGAGACTTGAGCCATTCCCACTCGAGCCAGAACCCTCCCCAGGAAGGAAAACAGCTGTGGAGTCATTTTGGCCCCAGCACTGGTTCCGAAAGCCTGGCGGCTCCTACAGCCTCTACGGTGTGAAGAGGGAGGTCCCTTTTGACAGAGCTTTCCGGCTCTCAGATCTAAGCTGTTGTTTCACTGTCAGCTGTGTCTCTTCCGTTGCAGCCCGGTGGGCCACGCTGCTCCAAAGGAGCTCACAAGCTGAGTTTCAAGGGAGGACAGGGATGGCTACAACGTGCTGCAAACTGAGTGAGGGTCCCCACAATCCTCAGCAAAGGTCTGTGGTGTGCAAGTGGGGAGTAGAGGGCCCCCAAGTTCCAAAGGAAGGGAGGTAGTCGGGAGCTAAAGCCCTTGGCTGCTGTGGTAGCAGCTGCAGATGGCAGCCCGTCCACAGTGCACTTCAAATGAGGTCATATGAGCGGGACTCTGGAAATGGCTCCGAAATCGAGAGAAAGGGGTCAGGGTATGTGGGAATCCGGCGGGGGTGGGGGGTGGATGAAGGAAGGTGTCCCTCCTCTCTCCAGTGCAATTTGGTTTGGTGAGTCTCAAAGCTACCAGATGGCACTTCCCAAGTCAGGCCCCCGCAGGAATCAGGGTGGGCTGCCTGCCTCGGGCCCTGCCACAGGGACAAGCCACACCAGTGGCCTCCCTGAGCTCCAATGGCCGGATCTGGGGGGTTCTGTCTGGTTGCACACCTCCTTGCTGTGGCCAAGTTCCCCCCTTCTCTGAGCACCAGCTTCATCCTCTCGAATGAGGACATCGATTGCTACCTTGGCACGTTACTCTCTTCATCCTGTGAAGACTCATTAGGCTTATCCTACAATTACTAGCTGGCCCGAAGAGATATCTCCTGAATCCAGCTTAAGCTGGAGTCTCCCAGGCTCATCTGGCATGTCTTCCCTGAAGTCTGCCAAAACCCACACCCTTGCATTTCCAGGGACTCCCCTTAGCCAGCTGGGCAGAAAACCCAGCATGCTTCAAACAAGCTGACAGACAAGCGGGAGAGGACTCACGGGCAGACGGCTTCCCTCAGGTCTCGGGGGGAGCTCTGGGACCACAGCAGCAACGGGCCATCCCAGCCCCTGGGCTCAGCAGCGCCCTCATTCTCAGGCCGGCGGCTCTGCCCTGAGGGGAGCAGGAACGTCACCAACTGCCGCAGGCGGACCTCAAGCCCCTCCCACTGCTGGAGCCTGACCTCCCCCGGCCCCACCCCTTCCCCTACCCCAGCAGGACGAGAGCTCGTCTTCCCCTGGCTTCCAACGTGAGGCCCGGCCCTGGGCCCCGATTGGGCACTGCCCCAGCCCGGAGCCAATCACAGTGGCCAGGGAGGTGGAACGCACCGATTGGCCAGGGCCAGGTCATGTGACCATACTCCCCAGGAAACTCAAAGATTACCAAGGTTCTCTAAGAAACCAATGAACAAAATTATCCAGTAAAGGCAAACCTTAATTTTTAATGAGGCCAATGTCACAGAAAAAAAAAAAAAATGCTCCACAATAAACTGCTCAAGGAAGCTACTAAATAAACTTTCAGAAAAGTTTAGTAGTTTTTTTTTTTTTTTTTTAAATAGGGTGACGGAGAGCTATACCTTTCCCATCTATGTGAATTTAGGTTTAAACTAGATTTCCCTTGGCTATTATATAAGACAAAAAAACCCACATCACCCACTTTCACTCCCCCCCACCCCCAAAATGTGTTTTAATCTATTGAATTTTTGTGTCCTCAGTTGTGTCTGATTCACGGCAACTCACCAACTCTACACAGCCAGGCTCTTCCGTCCATGGAATTCAGGGCAATTTTTTCTGTCCCAGTAAATGCCCACCCTGGGTGATCCAAAGGCAAGGGCTCCGAGGCTCCTGAGAGACTAACTCCTTTCAGCTGAGCACAGAGCTGGCTTCTCACTGGGATGCCTGTGGCCTGGGGCTCCCAGAGGGGAGAGCAGCACTCGCCCCACCGTGTGGTCACTGCTGGAAATGCAGGCTGCTCCTCACTCCCCCTTGACAGTGTCCCTGAGGGCAGAACAGTGTGAATCGAATCAAGGTGGAAATGCAAACTCCAATGCAACCAACCTTCCCACAAGGTCTCCAAAACCACTCAGGAACAGGGAATTGGAAACTGCAGGGGATGACATGAATGGAGATGGAGACTTGACACCTTACACCGAGTTCACTTCCAGTTATCCCTAGACAAACTTTCCATGAAAACTTGTCACAAATCTAGAAGAACAATGAGCAGAAACCGGACACGTGCTTTGAGTCTTCACACACAAAACTAAAAGGCAGTCCACAAAAAAAACCCAGAGAATACAGTGGACTTTGCAAAATCAAAGATATCTACTGTGGGAAAACCTCATGACAAAAGCAAAAGACAGGTCATACATCGCGAGACGAATGAGTGGAAACACAAAGCTTATCAAGGATGTGTCTCCAAACAGACAAAGAACGCCAACACAACAAGCCTGTGAAAACTAGGGAAAGGTCTGAAGGGACACCAGACGGAGGAAGACACACACAGAGTATCCCGGATGATGTCCAGCACTGAGGGCCTGAAGAAACAACAGTCTAGTTGCACCCCCTCAGGCCTGTGTGACCGTGGATGAGGCCTCTGTTTCCCGGTGGCTCTGAGACATGGACAGGGAGGAAGGGGAAGAGAAGTCACTTGCATTTCTAATACTCACAGCAAAGTCTTCCAATGAGAAGGGAATTATCACCCCCACTGCCAATGCCATTCACTGAAGTGATACCCACGAGTCCATCTACCCCAGAAGGGAAGGATGGACCTGTTCTCACAAAACGGCGAGAGATGGAAGGAGGAAGATCAAGCCCACACCAATCACTGGAAAGAGAAGCTGTGCTCAGGGCTTGAAAGAATTCCTATTGGGAAAATCATGTCACAGCCCCACATGGCAATCCACAGCTTCCATGCTATTCCTCCCAAAATGCCAATGCATTTTCGCACCGAACAAAGAATTGCAAAAGGGGTACGGAAACAGAAAAGAGCCTACATTGTCAATACAATCCGACGAAAAAGCCCCGATACGGACATCCAAGGTTGTGTGAAAGGAAATTAGACGACCAAACTAGGATCCTCAGGAGAGTATCGGAGAAGGCAATGGCGACCCACTCCAGTACTCTTGCCTGGAAAATGTCCTGGACGGAGGAGCCTGGTAGGCTGCAGGCCATGGGGTCATGCAGAGTCAGACACGACTGAAGTGACTTAGCCGCAGCAGCAGCAGCAGGACAGTATGCTATTGGGAACACAACAACACACACAGATCCAGATCGATGGAATAAAGTTGAGGGTCCAGAAACAAACCCCAGCATCCATGGTCAACTCATCTCTGACACAGACGGGGAGAATATCCAAATGGGAACAAGAAAGCCTCTTCAATCAATGTCCATGGGAAAACCAGACAGCTACATCTGAAGAACGCTATTGGTTTTGATCTCATACCACCTCAATATCGGGGAAAAACCTCACCCTAAAGACTGAGGTCATGAGATAGCTAGAAAGAAGCGTAGGTCAAAGGCTCCTTAACATCAGAGTCTCCTTGCCATTTGCTGGGCGGAGGTCGAAATGGGTCTCTTCAAGTAAGGGAAAGAGGTAAACGAAGTACACCACTGGGTTTCCATCCAATGGAACCTCTTCACAACAGAGAGGCTAAGCATTCACAAATGCAAAAGATAGGAAACGGAACACGAGAGACATCTGAGAAGGGGTTCATATGGAAAGAGACGAAGAATGCACAGCACTCAGATTCCAAGAAACACCACCACCACCCTTGACCCTTCCCCCATGACCAACTCTGACCTAAAGCCTTTCTCTCCCTCTAACCTATCCCTAAAACATAACCCTCATCTAATCATATACATGTGCATCCCTAGCATCCATCCATCCATCCACACACGAGAGAGAAAGAGGAAGACACAGACGGAATTGAGAAAGGAAAAGAGAGGGACACAGCCAGAGAGAGACACGGAACCAAAGAGAGGAAAGGAGTCGATGGTCCAGACTTTTCCTCAATCTGTCTCGAAGGTAGAAGCAATGACAGCGCCCTTCCACCCCAGAAGGGGGAAAAGGACGGAAGGTTTGGAGAGGAAAAGACAAGAACGCAGGGAGCCATTAGAAGCTCAGCCACCCGCAGAAGCCGAGCTGGGACCCTTGAACAGAATCTCAATGGAAACAGAGGACCAGAAAGTTGGCTACTCTTTTCTATAAGAGAGGGAGACCTTCGAGTCTTCCTTTCGGTCCTCCAACTTGGATGCGGGGTCTCAAAACAGTCAGGAGGGGGAGTGCCTTTTCCTGGGTTCCACGGCGCACCCAGGCCTCGTTCTGCCCCATTCTGTGCTGTGTCAGCCCTGGATGGAATCTTTCTTTCTGAAGTCTCAGCGCACGAGCTCCACGTGATATCGGCCCCAGGTGGAAAGGCATGGAGCTGCTCGTAGGCCGACAGACCTAGGAAGCAGATGGGAGAATGACCCCCACTCTGCAGATGGAGAGACTGGGGCAACCCTGAGGGGCATATGCTTGTCCAGGGCCACACCACTTATGAGAAGAAGGAGCCTGGTCTGAGAGCAGCATGGTCCTCGGAGCTCAGGCCCTGGCTGAACCCAGGCCTCCCCAGGGCTGTGGGCTGGGCCGTGTGGGTGTCATTGTGCCTGCACATGGCCTAAGGGGGGTGGTCGAGCAGTCAGAAACCCAGAGATTCCCTTGGGAAGTTTTGAGGAAGGGACCTCAGCACGAACCCCAGGAAATGATGTCACCTGCCGGCAACAGAACCCAACAGAACCCGCAATCCGGGTATCCAGGCCTCCAGAGCGGAGAGGAGCCCCCAGCCAGATCACTTGCTGCCAAGATGTTCTGCTGTTTGCCCCTGCCCAGAGGCCGGGGCCTCAGGAGAGCTCACAGGCAGTGTGCGTGGGCACCCTGTCGACGTTGGCTCAGGACACCCCCGAGAGGCCTCTGGCCCTTTGCCCGGAGAAACAGAAAGGTAACACGGGGAGCCCCAGGCCGGGCCAGGCCACCTCTCCCATGCCACCCGGAAACACCGGGTCCTTTGCCTGTGTGTGGGGATGCGGGTTTCTCGGGCTGTGTCTCCCTCAAGGAAGCCCAGGCAGATGTGGGGTCAGAAGCCTGTGGACAAGTTGTGTCCACACCCCAGGGGAGAGCAGGCTGGGCGGGATGGGGAGAGTGTGGGCAGAGCCGACCGGCCAGGCTGACCTCACACCCTCAGATGGGTCTCTTTCCTCCCGGGTGGGGATCTGAGCAGACACACGTCTCTGACCCTTCTGGGAAGAGAAGTTCGAGCAGGCAGAAGCAGCGGCTCCACTGGCCAGGCCCAGCTCGGAAAACTCCCAGCATGGCTGGCTGACGGTCACTGTCGTTGCAGAGCTTCCCACGTGATGAGGCCGAGGACGGGGACACCCCATCCAGCTCCCAGAGGGAGGGGTCGGAGCACCACCCGCCCGCCCGTGAGGCCCAGTGCAGGCTCCAGGTCAGCGTGCCCACGGAGGCATCAGCCCCACCGGGGGAGACGCGGAGGTGGGGAAGGCCTGCTGCCGAGACACCGCCCAGGATACAGCCGGCGGCCCAGTCTGAGGCTGCCACGGAGCTCAGCACACCCGGCTCCGACCCAGAGTCCAGAGAACCCCGGCCTCTGAGGCACCAGGAGGACCTGGAGCCCAGCACGCCAGAGCACAGAGGTGAGGACGCTGGGGCTGGTGCACGGGAGTGTGTGGGGAGGGGTGCTGAGCTACACAGGGACGAGTCCTCGAAAGCTGCTGCTGGGCCTGCAGCAAGCGCTGGCCTCACACCCCCCGCCCCCCATCTTGCACACTTCAGTCCCAAAAGACATCTGACGCTGGGTATTCTTTGGGAACCTCTTGGAAGGTTTCTGTCCCGGGGTACGCACATGCCAAGGCTGGCCTGTGGGCAAACTTTGCTTCTCCCCCAGCTCTAGCACTGGCCTCCAACTGGAACCAGGCTCCACTTCCCAGACCTGTCCCTAAAGAGGTGGTGGCTCCAGGTGCAGGACCCAGGGATCCACCGAGGGCAGATGGAGAAGCGAGACTTGCCCTCGCAGAGACACCAGGCCAGCTGGGTACTGGCCAGCACACCGGGCAGATCGGATCTCCGTGCCTGCAGGACCCCCAGCCCCAGGCACTGATGTCCCACCCCCTCAGCGAGAACCTCCACCTCCACGTGCACCTCTACCTGCTCGGGCTTTGGCAAGAGAACCCGAGGCAGAGGAAGAGTCACCGCCTCGGCAGGGAGAGCCTGCCCTGGCTCCCGCGCAACACCCAGACGCCCACGATGACTCACCCAGCCCTGCAGGGAGAAAGAGCCCCCGCTCTGGACAGAGACCCAGAGCCCTTACCGGAAACACCACGTCCAGGGGAGCGGTCGGCTCTGCAGCCTCCATCCCTGTCTGCTCACCGTGGATGCCGGCAACTCGGTCTGCCCCCAGGGGACATGGAGTTCCTTTCCCCTGAACTGCTTTGCATGTGGTTTGTTTCCACCTTTCTGGTGATGTTTTATTTTTTGTATGGTTTCCTGTATTTTTGTTGGTTAAGTTGGGATTAGTAAACTTTTTCATCATTGTTGCAATCTGGGAACACTGTTGTGTAACTCTGGTGATACTGTGTTACCATCACCACTTTGTAGTTTCAGACCTGTTCCATCTTTATGCCCCACCCCCCAACAAAGCCTGGATTCAAGGCAAGCACGCCCTGTTCATCCCTCCCCCCGATCCTGAACACAATTTCATCTTTTCTTTCTGCATTCCTTCCTATATTCTTGGTGTCCCCAATCAGTGACTCTCAGCGAAATGACTGAAGGAGTGTTTTTCGGACTCTCCACCTACTGTAAGACTCCATTGGAGAGTTCTCATTTTTATGTCATTTGAACTAGCCTTTGATAGCTGAAAGGACGGTGTACGTCCTTTCAAGATACCATGTGCCAAACGAAGCCCTTTTGGCAACTGCCATCATTATCTCCAGGCAGGCATTGCTGTTTGAAGGGTGACATCTCAGCCAGAAGGCAGAGGCTGAGCTCCTCTTGTTGCACCAGCTCCCAAAAGAAGCCAAGAAAGGGAGCTGGAACAACAAACCACCCCCATGCCCAGGAAAGCGTTCTTCATGACAGAAGGCTAGAAAATGACCCAACATCCTTGTGGCCCAGAACCACTCTAGAAAATCACTGTTCCATAAAAAAGAGAAACACATGGGAAGTTCCAAGGAGAGGCAATGCCCATGGCCAGTGTACTTGAGAGACGGCCTGACCGCTCCGGGGAAGACACGCACCGACGGAACCCCTTGGGAAACAGCAGTGATAGTCCTCACCGTCGTAAGGGTTTCCTCTGGGGACAACCTGCCCTGGGCACCACACGAGGGAGCAGACCGGCTTCTCTTCCTCTGCCCCCACACCATTCACTCATGAAGGCAGCTCAGGTGTTCTCATGCCCTGCCTGCCTGCCTGCCTGGCTCATCCGTGAGCTGTGACCACCTCCAGGGTAGGACTCCACCTTTTCCTCTCTGTGTACCGTGAATCTGCACACAGTGGGCTTTCAGAACCTTAGGAGACTTGAGCCATTCCCACTCGAGCCAGAACCCTCCCCAGGAAGGAAAACAGCTGTGGAGTCATTTTGGCCCCAGCACTGGTTCCGAAAGCCTGGCGGCTCCTACAGCCTCTACGGTGTGAAGAGGGAGGTCCCTTTTGACAGAGCTTTCCGGCTCTCAGATCTAAGCTGTTGTTTCACTGTCAGCTGTGTCTCTTCCGTTGCAGCCCGGTGGGCCACGCTGCTCCAAAGGAGCTCACAAGCTGAGTTTCAAGGGAGGACAGGGATGGCTACAACGTGCTGCAAACTGAGTGAGGGTCCCCACAATCCTCAGCAAAGGTCTGTGGTGTGCAAGTGGGGAGTAGAGGGCCCCCAAGTTCCAAAGGAAGGGAGGTAGTCGGGAGCTAAAGCCCTTGGCTGCTGTGGTAGCAGCTGCAGATGGCAGCCCGTCCACAGTGCACTTCAAATGAGGTCATATGAGCGGGACTCTGGAAATGGCTCCGAAATCGAGAGAAAGGGGTCAGGGTATGTGGGAATCCGGCGGGGGTGGGGGGTGGATGAAGGAAGGTGTCCCTCCTCTCTCCAGTGCAATTTGGTTTGGTGAGTCTCAAAGCTACCAGATGGCACTTCCCAAGTCAGGCCCCCGCAGGAATCAGGGTGGGCTGCCTGCCTCGGGCCCTGCCACAGGGACAAGCCACACCAGTGGCCTCCCTGAGCTCCAATGGCCGGATCTGGGGGGTTCTGTCTGGGTGCACACCTCCTTGCTGTGGCCAAGTTCCCCCCTTCTCTGAGCACCAGCTTCATCCTCTCGAATGAGGACATCAATTGCTACCTTGGCACGTTACTCTCTTCATCCTGTGAAGACTCATTAGGCTTATCCTACAATTACTAGCTGGCCCGAAGAGATATCTCCTGAATCCAGCTTAAGCTGGAGTCTCCCAGGCTCATCTGGCATGTCTTCCCTGAAGTCTGCCAAAACCCACACCCTTGCATTTCCAGGGACTCCCCTTAGCCAGCTGGGCAGAAAACCCAGCATGCTTCAAACAAGCTGACAGACAAGCGGGAGAGGACTCACGGGCAGACGGCTTCCCTCAGGTCTCGGGTGGAGCTCTGGGACCACAGCAGCAACGGGCCATCCCAGCCCCTGGGCTCAGCAGCGCCCTCATTCTCAGGCCGGCGGCTCTGCCCTGAGGGGAGCAGGAACGTCACCAACTGCCGCAGGCGGACCTCAAGCCCCTCCCACTGCTGGAGCCTGACCTCCCCCGGCCCCACCCCTTCCCCTACCCCAGCAGGACGAGAGCTCGTCTTCCCCTGGCTTCCAACGTGAGGCCCGGCCCTGGGCCCCGATTGGGCACTGCCCCAGCCCGGAGCCAATCACAGTGGCCAGGGAGGTGGAACGCACCGATTGGCCAGGGCCAGGTCATGTGACCATACTCCCCAGGAAACTCAAAGATTACCAAGGTTCTCTAAGAAACCAATGAACAAAATTATCCACTAAAGGCAAACCATAATTTTTAATGAGGCCAATGTCACAGAAAAAAAAATGCTCCACAGTAAACTGCTCAAGGAAGCTACTAAATAAACTTTCAGAAAAGTTTAGTAGTTTTTTTTTTTTTTTAAATAGGGTGACGGAGAGCTATACCTTTCCCATCTATGTGAATTTAGGTTTAAACTAGATTTCCCTTGGCTATTATATAAGACAAAAAAACCCACATCACCCACTTTCACTCCCCCCCACCCCCAAAATGTGTTTTAATCTATTGAATTTTTGTGTCCTCAGTTGTGTCTGATTCACGGCAACTCACCAACTCTACACAGCCAGGCTCTTCCGTCCATGGAATTCAGGGCAATTTTTTCTGTCCCAGTAAATGCCCACCCTGGGTGATCCAAAGGCAAGGGCTCCGAGGCTCCTGAGAGACTAACTCCTTTCAGCTGAGCACAGAGCTGGCTCCTCACTGGGATGCCTGTGGCCTGGGGCTCCCAGAGGGGAGAGCAGCACTCGCCCCACCGTGTGGTCACTGCTGGAAGTGCAGGCTGCTCCTCACTCCCCCTTGACAGTGTCCCTGAGGGCAGAACAGTGTGAATCGAATCAAGGTGGAAATGCAAACTCCAATGCAACCAACCTTCCACAAGATCTCCAAAACCACTCAGGAACAGGGAATTGGAAACTGCAGGGGATGACATGAATGGAGATGGAGACTTGACACCTTACACCGAGTTCACTTCCAGTTATCCCTAGACAAACTTTCCATGAAAACTTGTCACAAATCTAGAAGAACAATGAGCAGAAACCGGACACGTGCTTTGAGTCTTCACACACAAAACTAAAAGGCAGTCCACAAAAAAAACCCAGAGAATACAGTGGACTTTGCAAAATCAAAGATATCTACTGTGGGAAAGACCTCATTACAAAAGCAAAAGACAGGTCATACATCGCGAGACGAATGAGTGGAAACACAAAGCTTATCAAGGATGTGTCTCCAAACAGACAAAGAACGCCAACACAACAAGCCTGTGAAAACTAGGGAAAGGTCTGAAGGGACACCAGACGGAGGAAGACACACACAGAGTATCCCGGATGATGTCCAGCACTGAGGGCCTGAAGAAACAACAGTCTAGTTGCACCCCCTCAGGCCTGTGTGACCGTGGATGAGGCCTCTGTTTCCCGGTGGCTCTGAGACATGGACAGGGAGGAAGGGGAAGAGAAGTCACTTGCATTTCTAATACTCACAGCAAAGTCTTCCAATGAGAAGGGAATTATCACCCCCACTGACAATGCCATTCACTGAAGTGATACCCACGAGTCCATCTACCCCAGAAGGGAAGGATGGACCTGTTCTCACAAAACGGCGAGAGATGGAAGGAGGAAGATCAAGCCCACACCAATCACTGGAAAGAGAAGCTGTGCTCAGGGCTTGAAAGAATTCCTACTGGGAAAATCATGTCACAGCCCCACATGGCAATCCACAGCTTCCATGCTATTCCTCCCAAAATGCCAATGCATTTTCGCACCGAACAAAGAATTGCAAAAGGGGTACGGAAACAGAAAAGAGCCTACATTGTCAATACAATCCGACGAAAAAGCCCCGATACGGACATCCAAGGTTGTGTGAAAGGAAATTAGACGACCAAACTAGGATCCTCAGGAGAGTATCGGAGGAGGCAATGGCGACCCACTCCAGTACTCTTGCCTGGAAAATGTCCTGGACGGAGGAGCCTGGTAGGCTGCAGGCCACGAGGTCATGCAGAGTCAGACACGACTGAAGTGACTTAGCCGCAGCAGCAGCAGCAGGACAGTATGCTATTGGGAATACAACAACACACACAGATCCAGATCGATGGAATAAAGTTGAGGGTCCAGAAACAAACCCCAGCATCCATGGTCAACTCATCTCTGACACAGACGGGGAGAATATCCAAATGGGAACAAGAAAGCCTCTTCAATCAATGTCCATGGGAAAACCAGACAGCTACATCTGAAGAACGCTATTGGTTTTGATCTCATACCACCTCAATATCGGGGAAAAACCTCACCCTAAAGACTGATGTCATGAGATAGCTAGAAAGAAGCGTAGGTCAAAGGCTCCTTAACATCAGAGTCTCCTTGCCATTTGCTGGGCGGAGGTCGAAATGGGTCTCTTCAAGTAAGGGAAAGAGGTAAACGAAGTACACCACTGGGTTTCCATCCAATGGAACCTCTTCACAACAGAGAGGCTAAGCATTCACAAATGCAAAAGATAGGAAACGGAACACGAGAGACATCTGAGAAGGGGTTCATATGGAAAGAGACGAAGAATGCACAGCACTCAGATTCCAAGAAACACCACCACCACCCTTGACCCTTCCCCCATGACCAACTCTGACCTAAAGCCTTTCTCTCCCTCTAACCTATCCCTAAAACATAACCCTCATCTAATCATATACATGTGCATCCCTAGCATCCATCCATCCATCCACACACGAGAGAGAAAGAGGAAGACACAGACGGAATTGAGAAAGGAAAAGAGAGGGACACAGCCAGAGAGAGACACGGAACCAAAGAGAGGAAAGGAGTCGATGGTCCAGACTTTTCCTCAATCTGTCTCGAAGGTAGAAGCAATGACAGCGCCCTTCCACCCCAGAAGGGGGAAAAGGACGGAAGGTTTGGAGAGGAAAAGACAAGAACGCAGGGAGCCATTAGAAGCTCAGCCACCCGCAGAAGCCGAGCTGGGACCCTTGAACAGAATCTCAATGGAAACAGAGGACCAGAAAGTTGGCTACTCTTTTCTATAAGAGAGGGAGACCTTCGAGTCTTCCTTTCGGTCCTCCAACTTGGATGCGGGGTCTCAAAACAGTCAGGAGGGGGAGTGCCTTTTCCTGGGTTCCACGGCGCATCCAGGCCTCGTTCTGCCCCATTCTGTGCTGTGTCAGCCCTGGATGGAATCTTTCTTTCTGAAGTCTCAGCGCACGAGCTCCACGTGATATCGGCCCCAGGTGGAAAGGCATGGAGCTGCTCGTAGGCCGACAGACCTAGGAAGCAGATGGGAGAATGACCCCCACTCTGCAGATGGAGAGACTGGGGCAACCCTGAGGGGCATATGCTTGTCCAGGGCCACACCACTTATGAGAAGAAGGAGCCTGGTCTGAGAGCAGCATGGTCCTCGGAGCTCAGGCCCTGGCTGAACCCAGGCCTCCCCAGGGCTGTGGGCTGGGCCGTGTGGGTGTCATTGTGCCTGCACATGGCCTAAGGGGGGTGGTCGAGCAGTCAGAAACCCAGAGATTCCCTTGGGAAGTTTTGAGGAAGGGACCTCAGCACGAACCCCAGGAAATGATGTCACCTGCCGGCAACAGAACCCAACAGAACCCGCAATCCGGGTATCCAGGCCTCCAGAGCGGAGAGGAGCCCCCAGCCAGATCACTTGCTGCCAAGATGTTCTGCTGTTTGCCCCTGCCCAGAGGCCGGGGCCTCAGGAGAGCTCACAGGCAGTGTGCGTGGGCACCCTGTCGACGTTGGCTCAGGACACCCCCGAGAGGCCTCTGGCCCTTTGCCCGGAGAAACAGAAAGGTAACACGGGGAGCCCCAGGCCGGGCCAGGCCACCTCTCCCATGCCACCCGGAAACACCGGGTCCTTTGCCTGTGTGTGGGGATGCGGGTTTCTCGGGCTGTGTCTCCCTCAAGGAAGCCCAGGCAGATGTGGGGTCAGAAGCCTGTGGACAAGTTGTGTCCACACCCCAGGGGAGAGCAGGCTGGGCGGGATGGGGAGAGTGTGGGCAGAGCCGACCGGCCAGGCTGACCTCACACCCTCAGATGGGTCTCTTTCCTCCCGGGTGGGGATCTGAGCAGACACACGTCTCTGACCCTTCTGGGAAGAGAAGTTCGAGCAGGCAGAAGCAGCGGCTCCACTGGCCAGGCCCAGCTCGGAAAACTCCCAGCATGGCTGGCTGACGGTCACTGTCGTTGCAGAGCTTCCCACGTGATGAGGCCGAGGACGGGGACACCCCATCCAGCTCCCAGAGGGAGGGGTCGGAGCACCACCCGCCCGCCCGTGAGGCCCAGTGCAGGCTCCAGGTCAGCGTGCCCACGGAGGCATCAGCCCCACCGGGGGAGACGCCGAGGTGGGGAAGGCCTGCTGCCGAGACACCGCCCAGGATACAGCCGGCGGCCCAGTCTGAGGCTGCCACGGAGCTCAGCACACCCGGCTCCGACCCAGAGTCCAGAGAACCCCGGCCTCTGAGGCACAAGGAGGACCTGGAGCCCAGCACGCCACAGCACAGAGGTGAGGACGCTGGGGCTGGTGCACGGGAGTGTGTGGGGAGGGGTGCTGAGCTACACAGGGACGAGTCCTCGAAAGCTGCTGCTGGGCCTGCAGCAAGCGCTGGCCTCACACCCCCCGCCCCCCATCTTGCACACTTCAGTCCCAAAAGACATCTGACGCTGGGTATTCTTTGGGAACCTCTTGGAAGGTTTCTGTCCCGGGGTACGCACATGCCAAGGCTGGCCTGTGGGCAAACTTTGCTTCTCCCCCAGCTCTAGCACTGGCCTCCAACTGGAACCAGGCTCCACTTCCCAGACCTGTCCCCACACAGGTGGTGGCTCCAGGTGCAGGACCCAGGGATCCACCGAGGGCAGATGGAGAAGCGAGACTTGCCCTCGCAGAGACACCAGGCCAGCTGGGTACTGGCCAGCACACCGGGCAGATCGGATCTCCGTGCCTGCAGGACCCCCAGCCCCAGGCACTGATGTCCCACCCCCTCAGCGAGAACCTCCACCTCCACGTGCACCTCTACCTGCTCGGGCTTTGGCAAGAGAACCCGAGGCAGAGGAAGAGTCACCGCCTCGGCAGGGAGAGCCTGCCCTGGCTCCCGTGCAACACCCAGACGCCCACGATGACTCACCCAGCCCTGCAGGGAGAAAGAGCCCCTGCTCTGGACAGAGACCCAGAGCCCTTACCGGAAACACCACGTCCAGGGGAGCGGTCGGCTCTGCAGCCTCCATCCCTGTCTGCTCACCGTGGATGCCGGCAACTCGGTCTGCCCCCAGGGGACATGGAGTTCCTTTCCCCTGAACTGCTTTGCATGTGGTTTGTTTCCACCTTTCTGGTGATGTTTTATTTTTTGTATGGTTTCCTGTATTTTTGTTGGTTAAGTTGGGATTAGTAAACTTTTTCATCATTGTTGCAATCTGGGAACACTGTTGTGTAACTCTGGTGATACTGTGTTACCATCACCACTTTGTAGTTTCAGACCTGTTCCATCTTTATGCCCCACCCCCCAACAAAGCCTGGATTCAAGGCAAGCACGCCCTGTTCATCCCTCCCCCCGATCCTGAACACAATTTCATCTTTTCTTTCTGCATTCCTTCCTATATTCTTGGTGTCCCCAATCAGTGACTCTCAGCGAAATGACTGAAGGAGTGTTTTTCGGACTCTCCACCTACTGTAAGACTCCATTGGAGAGTTCTCATTTTTATGTCATTTGAACTAGCCTTTGATAGCTGAAAGGACGGTGTACGTCCTTTCAAGATACCATGTGCCAAACGAAGCCCTTTTGGCAACTGCCATCATTATCTCCAGGCAGGCATTGCTGTTTGAAGGGTGACATCTCAGCCAGAAGGCAGAGGCTGAGCTCCTCTTGTTGCACCAGCTCCCAAAAGAAGCCAAGAAAGGGAGCTGGAACAACAAACCACCCCCATGCCCAGGAAAGCGTTCTTCATGACAGAAGGCTCGGAAATGACCCAACATCCTTGTGGCCCAGAACCACTCTAGAAAATCACTGTTCCATAAAAAAGAGAAACACATGGGAAGTTCCAAGGAGAGGCAATGCCCATGGCCAGTGTACTTGAGAGACGGCCTGACCGCTCCGGGGAAGACACGCACCGACGGAACCCCTTGGGAAACAGCAGTGATAGTCCTCACCGTCGTAAGGGTTTCCTCTGGGGACAACCTGCCCTGGGCACCACACGAGGGAGCAGACCGGCTTCTCTTCCTCTGCCCCCACACCATTCACTCATGAAGGCAGCTCAGGTGTTCTCATGCCCTGCCTGCCTGCCTGCCTGGCTCATCCGTGAGCTGTGACCACCTCCAGGCTAGGACTCCACCTTTTCCTCTCTGTGTACCGTGAATCTGCACACAGTGGGCTTTCAGAACCTTAGGAGACTTGAGCCATTCCCACTCGAGCCAGAACCCTCCCCAGGAAGGAAAACAGCTGTGGAGTCATTTTGGCCCCAGCACTGGTTCCGAAAGCCTGGCGGCTCCTACAGCCTCTACGGTGTGAAGAGGGAGGTCCCTTTTGACAGAGCTTTCCGGCTCTCAGATCTAAGCTGTTGTTTCACTGTCAGCTGTGTCTCTTCCGTTGCAGCCAGGTGGGCCACGCTGCTCCAAAGGAGCTCACAAGCTGAGTTTCAAGGGAGGACAGGGATGGCTACAACGTGCTGCAAACTGAGTGAGGGTCCCCACAATCCTCAGCAAAGGTCTGTGGTGTGCAAGTGGGGAGTAGAGGGTCCCCAAGTTCCAAAGGAAGGGAGGTAGTCGGGAGCTAAAGCCCTTGGCTGCTGTGGTAGCAGCTGCAGATGGCAGCCCGTCCACAGTGCACTTCAAATGAGGTCATATGAGCGGGACTCTGGAAATGGCTCCGAAATCGAGAGAAAGGGGTCAGGGTATGTGGGAATCCGGCGGGGGTGGGGGGTGGATGAAGGAAGGTGTCCCTCCTCTCTCCAGTGCAATTTGGTTTGGTGAGTCTCAAAGCTACCAGATGGCACTTCCCAAGTCAGGCCCCCGCAGGAATCAGGGTGGGCTGCCTGCCTCGGGCCCTGCCACAGGGACAAGCCACACCAGTGGCCTCCCTGAGCTCCAATGGCCGGATCTGGGGGGTTCTGTCTGGGTGCACACCTCCTTGCTGTGGCCAAGTTCCCCCCTTCTCTGAGCACCAGCTTCATCCTCTCGAATGAGGACATCAATTGCTACCTTGGCACGTTACTCTCTTCATCCTGTGAAGACTCATTAGGCTTATCCTACAATTACTAGCTGGCCCGAAGAGATATCTCCTGAATCCAGCTTAAGCTGGAGTCTCCCAGGCTCATCTGGCATGTCTTCCCTGAAGTCTGCCAAAACCCACACCCTTGCATTTCCAGGGACTCCCCTTAGCCAGCTGGGCAGAAAACCCAGCATGCTTCAAACAAGCTGACAGACAAGCGGGAGAGGACTCACGGGCAGACGGCTTCCCTCAGGTCTCGGGTGGAGCTCTGGGACCACAGCAGCAACGGGCCATCCCAGCCCCTGGGCTCAGCAGCGCCCTCATTCTCAGGCCGGCGGCTCTGCCCTGAGGGGAGCAGGAACGTCACCAACTGCCGCAGGCGGACCTCAAGCCCCTCCCACTGCTGGAGCCTGACCTCCCCCGGCCCCACCCCTTCCCCTACCCCAGCAGGACGAGAGCTCGTCTTCCCCTGGCTTCCAACGTGAGGCCCGGCCCTGGGCCCCGATTGGGCACTGCCCCAGCCCGGAGCCAATCACAGTGGCCAGGGAGGTGGAACGCACCGATTGGCCAGGGCCAGGTCATGTGACCATACTCCCCAGGAAACTCAAAGATTACCAAGGTTCTCTAAGAAACCAATGAACAAAATTATCCACTAAAGGCAAACCATAATTTTTAATGAGGCCAATGTCACAGAAAAAAAAAATGCTCCACAATAAACTGCTCAAGGAAGCTACTAAATAAACTTCCAGAAAAGTTTAGTAGTTTTTTTTTTTTTTTTAAATAGGGTGACGGAGAGCTATACCTTTCCCATCTATGTGAATTTAGGTTTAAACTAGATTTCCCTTGGCTATTATATAAGACAAAAAAACCCACATCACCCACTTTCACTCCCCCCCACCCCCAAAATGTGTTTTAATCTATTGAATTTTTGTGTCCTCAGTTGTGTCTGATTCACGGCAACTCACCAACTCTACACAGCCAGGCTCTTCCGTCCATGGAATTCAGGGCAATTTTTTCTGTCCCAGTAAATGCCCACCCTGGGTGATCCAAAGGCAAGGGCTCCGAGGCTCCTGAGAGACTAACTCCTTTCAGCTGAGCACAGAGCTGGCTCCTCACTGGGATGCCTGTGGCCTGGGGCTCCCAGAGGGGAGAGCAGCACTCGCCCCACCGTGTGGTCACTGCTGGAAGTGCAGGCTGCTCCTCACTCCCCCTTGACAGTGTCCCTGAGGGCAGAACAGTGTGAATCGAATCAAGGTGGAAATGCAAACTCCAATGCAACCAACCTTCCCACAAGATCTCCAAAACCACTCAGGAACAGGGAATTGGAAACTGCAGGGGATGACATGAATGGAGATGGAGACTTGACACCTTACACCGAGTTCACTTCCAGTTATCCCTAGGCAAACTTTCCATGAAAACTTGTCACAAATCTAGAAGAACAATGAGCAGAAACCGGACACGTGCTTTGAGTCTTCACACACAAAACTAAAAGGCAGTCCACAAAAAAAACCCAGAGAATACAGTGGACTTTGCAAAATCAAAGATATCTACTGTGGGAAAGACCTCATTACAAAAGCAAAAGACAGGTCATACATCGCGAGACGAATGAGTGGAAACACAAAGCTTATCAAGGATGTGTCTCCAAACAGACAAAGAACGCCAACACAACAAGCCTGTGAAAACTAGGGAAAGGTCTGAAGGGACACCAGACGGAGGAAGACACACACAGAGTATCCCGGATGATGTCCAGCACTGAGGGCCTGAAGAAACAACAGTCTAGTTGCACCCCCTCAGGCCTGTGTGACCGTGGATGAGGCCTCTGTTTCCCGGTGGCTCTGAGACATGGACAGGGAGGAAGGGGAAGAGAAGTCACTTGCATTTCTAATACTCACAGCAAAGTCTTCCAATGAGAAGGGAATTATCACCCCCACTGACAATGCCATTCACTGAAGTGATATCCACGAGTCCATCTACCCCAGAAGGGAAGGATGGACCTGTTCTCACAAAACGGCGAGAGATGGAAGGAGGAAGATCAAGCCCACACCAATCACTGGAAAGAGAAGCTGTGCTCAGGGCTTGAAAGAATTCCTACTGGGAAAATCATGTCACAGCCCCACATGGCAATCCACAGCTTCCATGCTATTCCTCCCAAAATGCCAATGCATTTTCGCACCGAACAAAGAATTGCAAAAGGGGTACGGAAACAGAAAAGAGCCTACATTGTCAATACAATCCGACGAAAAAGCCCCGATACGGACATCCAAGGTTGTGTGAAAGGAAATTAGACGACCAAACTAGGATCCTCAGGAGAGTATCGGAGAAGGCAATGGCGACCCATTCCAGTACTCTTGCCTGGAAAATGTCCTGGACGGAGGAGCCTGGTAGGCTACAGGCCATGGGGTCTTGCAGAGTCAGACACGACTGAAGTGACTTAGCCGCAGCAGCAGCAGCAGGACAGTATGCTATTGGGAATACAACAACACACACAGATCCAGATCGATGGAATAAAGTTGAGGGTCCAGAAACAAACCCCAGCATCCATGGTCAACTCATCTCTGACACAGACGGTGAGAATATCCAAATGGGAACAAGAAAGCCTCTTCAATCAATGTCCATGGGAAAACCAGACAGCTACATCTGAAGAACGCTATTGGGTTTGATCTCATACCACCTCAATATCGGGGAAAAACCTCACCCTAAAGACTGATGTCATGAGATAGCTAGAAAGAAGCGTAGGTCAAAGGCTCCTTAACATCAGAGTCTCCTTGCCATTTGCTGGGCGGAGGTCGAAATGGGTCTCTTCAAGTAAGGGAAAGAGGTAAACGAAGTACACCACTGGGTTTCCATCCAATGGAACCTATTCACAACAGAGAGGCTAAGCATTCACAAATGCAAAAGATAGGAAACGGAACACGAGAGACTCCTTGCAAGTGGTGTATCTGAGAAGGGGTTCATATGGAAAGAGACGAAGAATGCACAGCACTCAGATTCCAAGAAACACCACCACCACCCTTGACCCTTCCCCCATGACCAACTCTGACCTAAAGCCTTTGTCTCCCTCTAACCTATCCCTAAAACATAACCCTCATCTAATCATATACATGTGCATCCCTAGCATCCATCCATCCATCCACACACGAGAGAGAAAGAGGAAGACACAGACGGAATTGAGAAAGGAAAAGAGAGGGACACAGCCAGAGAGAGACACGGAACCAAAGAGAGGAAAGGAGTCGATGGTCCAGACTTTTCCTCAATCTGTCTCGAAGGTAGAAGCAATGACAGCGCCCTTCCACCCCAGAAGGGGGAAAAGGACGGAAGGTTTGGAGAGGAAAAGACAAGAACGCAGGGAGCCATTAGAAGCTCAGCCACCCGCAGAAGCCGAGCTGGGACCCTTGAACAGAATCTCAATGGAAACAGAGGACCAGAAAGTTGGCTACTCTTTTCTATAAGAGAGGGAGACCTTCGAGTCTTCCTTTCGGTCCTCCAACTTGGATGCGGGGTCTCAAAACAGTCAGGAGGGGGAGTGCCTTTTCCTGGGTTCCACGGCGCATCCAGGCCTCGTTCTGCCCCATTCTGTGCTGTGTCAGCCCTGGATGGAATCTTTCTTTCTGAAGTCTCAGCGCACGAGCTCCACGTGATATCGGCCCCAGGTGGAAAGGCATGGAGCTGCTCGTAGGCCGACAGACCTAGGAAGCAGATGGGAGAATGACCCCCACTCTGCAGATGGAGAGACTGGGGCAACCCTGAGGGGCATATGCTTGTCCAGGGCCACACCACTTATGAGAAGAAGGAGCCTGGTCTGAGAGCAGCATGGTCCTCGGAGCTCAGGCCCTGGCTGAACCCAGGCCTCCCCAGGGCTGTGGGCTGGGCCGTGTGGGTGTCATTGTGCCTGCACATGGCCTAAGGGGGGTGGTCGAGCAGTCAGAAACCCAGAGATTCCCTTGGGAAGTTTTGAGGAAGGGACCTCAGCACGAACCCCAGGAAATGATGTCACCTGCCGGCAACAGAACCCAACAGAACCCGCAATCCGGGTATCCAGGCCTCCAGAGCGGAGAGGAGCCCCCAGCCAGATCACTTGCTGCCAAGATGTTCTGCTGTTTGCCCCTGCCCAGAGGCCGGGGCCTCAGGAGAGCTCACAGGCAGTGTGCGTGGGCACCCTGTCGACGTTGGCTCAGGACACCCCCGAGAGGCCTCTGGCCCTTTGCCCGGAGAAACAGAAAGGTAACACGGGGAGCCCCAGGCCGGGCCAGGCCACCTCTCCCATGCCACCCGGAAACACCGGGTCCTTTGCCTGTGTGTGGGGATGCGGGTTTCTCGGGCTGTGTCTCCCTCAAGGAAGCCCAGGCGGATGTGGGGTCAGAAGCCTGTGGACAAGTTGTGCCCACACCCCAGGGGAGAGCAGGCTGGGCGGGATGGGGAGAGTGTGGGCAGCGCCGACCGGCCAGGCTGACCTCACACCCTCAGATGGGTCTCTTTCCTCCCGGGTGGGGATCTGAGCAGACACACGTCTCTGACCCTTCTGGGAAGAGAAGTTCGAGCAGGCAGAAGCAGCGGCTCCACTGGCCAGGCCCAGCTCGGAAAACTCCCAGCATGGCTGGCTGACGGTCACTGTCGTTGCAGAGCTTCCCACGTGATGAGGCCGAGGACGGGGACACCCCATCCAGCTCCCAGAGGGAGGGGTCGGAGCACCACCCGCCCGCCCGTGAGGCCCAGTGCAGGCTCCAGGTCAGCGTGCCCACGGAGGCATCAGCCCCACCGGGGGAGACGCGGAGGTGGGGAAGGCCTGCTGCCGAGACACCGCCCAGGATACAGCCGGCGGCCCAGTCTGAGGCTTCCACGGAGCTCAGCACACCCGGCTCCGACCCAGAGTCCAGAGAACCCCGGCCTCTGAGGCACCAGGAGGACCTGGAGCCCAGCACGCCACAGCACAGAGGTGAGGACGCTGGGGCTGGTGCACGGGAGTGTGTGGGGAGGGGTGCTGAGCTACACAGGGACGAGTCCTCGAAAGCTGCTGCTGGGCCTGCAGCAAGCGCTGGCCTCACACCCCCCGCCCCCCATCTTGCACACTTCAGTCCCAAAAGACATCTGACGCTGGGTATTCTTTGGGAACCTCTTGGAAGGTTTCTGTCCCGGGGTACGCACATGCCAAGGCTGGCCTGTGGGCAAACTTTGCTTCTCCCCCAGCTCTAGCACTGGCCTCCAACTGGAACCAGGCTCCACTTCCCAGACCTGTCCCCACACAGGTGGTGGCTCCAGGTGCAGGACCCAGGGATCCACCGAGGGCAGATGGAGAAGCGAGACTTGCCCTCGCAGAGACACCAGGCCAGCTGGGTACTGGCCAGCACACCGGGCAGATCGGATCTCCGTGCCTGCAGGACCCCCAGCCCCAGGCACTGATGTCCCACCCCCTCAGCGAGAACCTCCACCTCCACGTGCACCTCTACCTGCTCGGGCTTTAGCAAGAGAACCCGAGGCAGAGGAAGAGTCACCGCCTCGGCAGGGAGAGCCTGCCCTGGCTCCCGCGCAACACCCAGACGCCCACGATGACTCACCCAGCCCTGCAGGGAGAAAGAGCCCCCGCTCTGGACAGAGACCCAGAGCCCTTACCGGAAACACCACGTCCAGGGGAGCGGTCGGCTCTGCAGCCTCCATCCCTGTCTGCTCACCGTGGATGCCGGCAACTCGGTCTGCCCCCAGGGGACATGGAGTTCCTTTCCCCTGAACTGCTTTGCATGTGGTTTGTTTCCACCTTTCTGGTGATGTTTTATTTTTTGTATGGTTTCCTGTATTTTTGTTGGTTAAGTTGGGATTAGTAAACTTTTTCATCATTGTTGCAATCTGGGAACACTGTTGTGTAACTCTGGTGATACTGTGTTACCATCACCACTTTGTAGTTTCAGACCCGTTCCATCTTTATGCCCCACCCCGCAACAAAGCCTGGATTCAAGGCAAGCACGCCCTGTTCATCCCTCCCCCCGATCCTGAACACAATTTCATCTTTTCTTTCTGCATTCCTTCCTATATTCTTGGTGTCCCCAATCAGTGACTCTCAGCGAAATGACTGAAGGAGTGTTTTTCGGACTCTCCACCTACTGTAAGACTCCATTGGAGAGTTCTCATTTTTATGTCATTTGAACTAGCCTTTGATAGCTGAAAGGACGGTGTACGTCCTTTCAAGATACCATGTGCCAAACGAAGCCCTTTTGGCAACTGCCATCATTATCTCCAGGCAGGCATTGCTGTTTGAAGGGTGACATCTCAGCCAGAAGGCAGAGGCTGAGCTCCTCTTGTTGCACCAGCTCCCAAAAGAAGCCAAGAAAGGGAGCTGGAACAACAAACCACCCCCATGCCCAGGAAAGCGTTCTTCATGACAGAAGGCTAGAAAATGACCCAACATCCTTGTGGCCCAGAACCACTCTAGAAAATCACTGTTCCATAAAAAAGAGAAACACATGGGAAGTTCCAAGGAGAGGCAATGCCCATGGCCAGTGTACTTGAGAGACGGCCTGACCGCTCCGGGGAAGACACGCACCGACGGAACCCCTTGGGAAACAGCAGTGATAGTCCTCACCGTCGTAAGGGTTTCCTCTGGGGACAACCTGCCCTGGGCACCACACGAGGGAGCAGACCGGCTTCTCTTCCTCTGCCCCCACACCATTCACTCATGAAGGCAGCTCAGGTGTTCTCATGCCCTGCCTGCCTGCCTGCCTGGCTCATCCGTGAGCTGTGACCACCTCCAGGGTAGGACTCCACCTTTTCCTCTCTGTGTACCGTGAATCTGCACACAGTGGGCTTTCAGAACCTTAGGAGACTTGAGCCATTCCCGCTTGAGCCAGAACCCTCCCCAGGAAGGAAAACAGCTGTGGAGTCATTTTGGCCCCAGCACTGGTTCCGAAAGCCTGGCGGCTCCTACAGCCTCTACGGTGTGAAGAGGGAGGTCCCTTTTGACAGAGCTTTCCGGCTCTCAGATCTAAGCTGTTGTTTCACTGTCAGCTGTGTCTCTTCCGTTGCAGCCAGGTGGGCCACGCTGCTCCAAAGGAGCTCACAAGCTGAGTTTCAAGGGAGGACAGGGATGGCTACAACGTGCTGCAAACTGAGTGAGGGTCCCCACAATCCTCAGCAAAGGTCTGTGGTGTGCAAGCGGGGAGTAGAGGGCCCCCAAGTTCCAAAGGAAGGGAGGTAGTCGGGAGCTAAAGCCCTTGGCTGCTGTGGTAGCAGCTGCAGATGGCAGCCCGTCCACAGTGCACTTCAAATGAGGTCATATGAGCGGGACTCTGGAAATGGCTCCGAAATCGAGAGAAAGGGGTCAGGGTATGTGGGAATCCGGCGGGGGTGGGGGGTGGATGAAGGAAGGTGTCCCTCCTCTCTCCAGTGCAATTTGGTTTGGTGAGTCTCAAAGCTACCAGATGGCACTTCCCAAGTCAGGCCCCCGCAGGAATCAGGGTGGGCTGCCTGCCTTGGGCCCTGCCACAGGGACAAGCCACACCAGTGGCCTCCCTGAGCTCCAATGGCCGGATCTGGGGGGTTCTGTCTGGGTGCACACCTCCTTGCTGTGGCCAAGTTCCCCCCTTCTCTGAGCACCAGCTTCATCCTCTCGAATGAGGACATCAATTGCTACCTTGGCACGTTACTCTCTTCATCCTGTGAAGACTCATTAGGCTTATCCTACAATTACTAGCTGGCCCGAAGAGATATCTCCTGAATCCAGCTTAAGCTGGAGTCTCCCAGGCTCATCTGGCATGTCTTCCCTGAAGTCTGCCAAAACCCACACCCTTGCATTTCCAGGGACTCCCCTTAGCCAGCTGGGCAGAAAACCCAGCATGCTTCAAACAAGCTGACAGACAAGCGGGAGAGGACTCACGGGCAGACGGCTTCCCTCAGGTCTCGGGTGGAGCTCTGGGACCACAGCAGCAACGGGCCATCCCAGCCCCTGGGCTCAGCAGCGCCCTCATTCTCAGGCCGGCGGCTCTGCCCTGAGGGGAGCAGGAACGTCACCAACTGCCGCAGGCGGACCTCAAGCCCCTCCCACTGCTGGAGCCTGACCTCCCCCGGCCCCACCCCTTCCCCTACCCCAGCAGGACGAGAGCTCGTCTTCCCCTGGCTTCCAACGTGAGGCCCGGCCCTGGGCCCCGATTGGGCACTGCCCCAGCCCGGAGCCAATCACAGTGGCCAGGGAGGTGGAACGCACCGATTGGCCAGGGCCAGGTCATGTGACCATACTCCCCAGGAAACTCAAAGATTACCAAGGTTCTCTAAGAAACCAATGAACAAAATTATCCACTAAAGGCAAACCATAATTTTTAATGAGGCCAATGTCACAGAAAAAAAAATGCTCCACAATAAACTGCTCAAGGAAGCTACTAAATAAACTTTCAGAAAAGTTTAGTAGTTTTTTTTTTTTTTTTAAATAGGGTGACGGAGAGCTATACCTTTCCCATCTATGTGAATTTAGGTTTAAACTAGATTTCCCTTGGCTATTATATAAGACAAAAAAACCCACATCACCCACTTTCACTCCCCCCCACCCCCAAAATGTGTTTTAATCTATTGAATTTTTGTGTCCTCAGTTGTGTCTGATTCACGGCAACTCACCAACTCTACACAGCCAGGCTCTTCCGTCCATGGAATTCAGGGCAATTTTTTCTGTCCCAGTAAATGCCCACCCTGGGTGATCCAAAGGCAAGGGCTCCGAGGCTCCTGAGAGACTAACTCCTTTCAGCTGAGCACAGAGCTGGCTCCTCACTGGGATGCCTGTGGCCTGGGGCTCCCAGAGGGGAGAGCAGCACTCGCCCCACCGTGTGGTCACTGCTGGAAGTGCAGGCTGCTCCTCACTCCCCCTTGACAGTGTCCCTGAGGGCAGAACAGTGTGAATCGAATCAAGGTGGAAAGGCAAACTCCAATGCAACCAACCTTCCCACAAGATCTCCAAAACCACTCAGGAACAGGGAATTGGAAACTGCAGGGGATGACATGAATGGAGATGGAGACTTGACACCTTACACCGAGTTCACTTCCAGTTATCCCTAGACAAACTTTCCATGAAAACTTGTCACAAATCTAGAAGAACAATGAGCAGAAACCGGACACGTGCTTTGAGTCTTCACACACAAAACTAAAAGGCAGTCCACAAAAAAAACCCAGAGAATACAGTGGACTTTGCAAAATCAAAGATATCTACTGTGGGAAAGACCTCATTACAAAAGCAAAAGACAGGTCATACATCGCGAGACGAATGAGTGGAAACACAAAGCTTATCAAGGATGTGTCTCCAAACAGACAAAGAACGCCAACACAACAAGCCTGTGAAAACTAGGGAAAGGTCTGAAGGGACACCAGACGGAGGAAGACACACACAGAGTATCCCGGATGATGTCCAGCACTGAGGGCCTGAAGAAACAACAGTCTAGTTGCACCCCCTCAGGCCTGTGTGACCGTGGATGAGGCCTCTGTTTCCCGGTGGCTCTGAGACATGGACAGGGAGGAAGGGGAAGAGAAGTCACTTGCATTTCTAATACTCACAGCAAAGTCTTCCAATGAGAAGGGAATTATCACCCCCACTGACAATGCCATTCACTGAAGTGATACCCACGAGTCCATCTACCCCAGAAGGGAAGGATGGACCTGTTCTCACAAAACGGCGAGAGATGGAAGGAGGAAGATCAAGCCCACACCAATCACTGGAAAGAGAAGCTGTGCTCAGGGCTTGAAAGAATTCCTACTGGGAAAATCATGTCACAGCCCCACATGGCAATCCACAGCTTCCATGCTATTCCTCCCAAAATGCCAATGCATTTTCGCACCGAACAAAGAATTGCAAAAGGGGTACGGAAACAGAAAAGAGCCTACATTGTCAATACAATCCGACGAAAAAGCCCCGATACGGACATCCAAGGTTGTGTGAAAGGAAATTAGACGACCAAACTAGGATCCTCAGGAGAGTATCGGAGGAGGCAATGGCGACCCACTCCAGTACTCTTGCCTGGAAAATGTCCTGGACGGAGGAGCCTGGTAGGCTGCAGGCCACGGGGTCATGCAGAGTCAGACACGACTGAAGTGACTTAGCCGCAGCAGCAGCAGCAGGACAGTATGCTATTGGGAATACAACAACACACACAGATCCAGATCGATGGAATAAAGTTGAGGGTCCAGAAACAAACCCCAGCATCCATGGTCAACTCATCTCTGACACAGACGGGGAGAATATCCAAATGGGAACAAGAAAGCCTCTTCAATCAATGTCCATGGGAAAACCAGACAGCTACATCTGAAGAACGCTATTGGTTTTGATCTCATACCACCTCAATATCGGGGAAAAACCTCACCCTAAAGACTGATGTCATGAGATAGCTAGAAAGAAGCGTAGGTCAAAGGCTCCTTAACATCAGAGTCTCCTTGCCATTTGCTGGGCGGAGGTCGAAATGGGTCTCTTCAAGTAAGGGAAAGAGGTAAACGAAGTACACCACTGGGTTTCCATCCAATGGAACCTCTTCACAACGGAGAAGCTAAGCATTCACAAATGCAAAAGATAGGAAACCGAACACGAGAGACTCCTTGCAAGTGGTGTATCTGAGAAGGGGTTCATATGGAAAGAGACGAAGAATGCACAGCACTCAGATTCCAAGAAACACCACCACCACCCTTGACCCTTCCCCCATGACCAACTCTGACCTAAAGCCTTTCTCTCCCTCTAACCTATCCCTAAAACATAACCCTCATCTAATCATATACATGTGCATCCCTAGCATCCATCCATCCATCCACACACGAGAGAGAAAGAGGAAGACACAGACGGAATTGAGAAAGGAAAAGAGAGGGACACAGCCAGAGAGAGACACGGAACCAAAGAGAGGAAAGGAGTCGATGGTCCAGACTTTTCCTCAATCTGTCTCGAAGGTAGAAGCAATGACAGCGCCCTTCCACCCCAGAAGGGGGAAAAGGACGGAAGGTTTGGAGAGGAAAAGACAAGAACGCAGGGAGCCATTAGAAGCTCAGCCACCCGCAGAAGCCGAGCTGGGACCCTTGAACAGAATCTCAATGGAAACAGAGGACCAGAAAGTTGGCTACTCTTTTCTATAAGAGAGGGAGACCTTCGAGTCTTCCTTTCGGTCCTCCAACTTGGATGCGGGGTCTCAAAACAGTCAGGAGGGGGAGTGCCTTTTCCTGGGTTCCACGGCGCATCCAGGCCTCGTTCTGCCCCATTCTGTGCTGTGTCAGCCCTGGATGGAATCTTTCTTTCGGAAGTCTCAGCGCACGAGCTCCACGTGATATCGGCCCCAGGTGGAAAGGCATGGAGCTGCTCGTAGGCCGACAGACCTAGGAAGCAGATGGGAGAATGACCCCCACTCTGCAGATGGAGAGACTGGGGCAACCCTGAGGGGCATATGCTTGTCCAGGGCCACACCACTTATGAGAAGAAGGAGCCTGGTCTGAGAGCAGCATGGTCCTCGGAGCTCAGGCCCTGGCTGAACCCAGGCCTCCCCAGGGCTGTGGGCTGGGCCGTGTGGGTGTCATTGTGCCTGCACATGGCCTAAGGGGGGTGGTCGAGCAGTCAGAAACCCAGAGATTCCCTTGGGAAGTTTTGAGGAAGGGACCTCAGCACGAACCCCAGGAAATGATGTCACCTGCCGGCAACAGAACCCAACAGAACCCGCAATCCGGGTATCCAGGCCTCCAGAGCGGAGAGGAGCCCCCAGCCAGATCACTTGCTGCCAAGATGTTCTGCTGTTTGCCCCTGCCCAGAGGCCGGGGCCTCAGGAGAGCTCACAGGCAGTGTGCGTGGGCACCCTGTCGACGTTGGCTCAGGACACCCCCGAGAGGCCTCTGGCCCTTTGCCCGGAGAAACAGAAAGGTAACACGGGGAGCCCCAGGCCGGGCCAGGCCACCTCTCCCATGCCACCCGGAAACACCGGGTCCTTTGCCTGTGTGTGGGGATGCGGGTTTCTCGGGCTGTGTCTCCCTCAAGGAAGCCCAGGCGGATGTGGGGTCAGAAGCCTGTGGACAAGTTGTGCCCACACCCCAGGGGAGAGCAGGCTGGGCGGGATGGGGAGAGTGTGGGCAGCGCCGACCGGCCAGGCTGACCTCACACCCTCAGATGGGTCTCTTTCCTCCCGGGTGGGGATCTGAGCAGACACACGTCTCTGACCCTTCTGGGAAGAGAAGTTCGAGCAGGCAGAAGCAGCGGCTCCACTGGCCAGGCCCAGCTCGGAAAACTCCCAGCATGGCTGGCTGACGGTCACTGTCGTTGCAGAGCTTCCCACGTGATGAGGCCGAGGACGGGGACACCCCATCCAGCTCCCAGAGGGAGGGGTCGGAGCACCACCCGCCCGCCCGTGAGGCCCAGTGCAGGCTCCAGGTCAGCGTGCCCACGGAGGCATCAGCCCCACCGGGGGAGACGCGGAGGTGGGGAAGGCCTGCTGCCGAGACACCGCCCAGGATACAGCCGGCGGCCCAGTCTGAGGCTTCCACGGAGCTCAGCACACGCGGCTCCGACCCAGAGTCCAGAGAACCCCGGCCTCTGAGGCACCAGGAGGACCTGGAGCCCAGCACGCCAGAGCACAGAGGTGAGGACGCTGGGGCTGGTGCACGGGAGTGTGTGGGGAGGGGTGCTGAGCTACACAGGGACGAGTCCTCGAAAGCTGCTGCTGGGCCTGCAGCAAGCGCTGGCCTCACACCCCCCGCCCCCCATCTTGCACACTTCAGTCCCAAAAGACATCTGACGCTGGGTATTCTTTGGGAACCTCTTGGAAGGTTTCTGTCCCGGGGTACGCACATGCCAAGGCTGGCCTGTGGGCAAACTTTGCTTCTCCCCCAGCTCTAGCACTGGCCTCCAACTGGAACCAGGCTCCACTTCCCAGACCTGTCCCCACACAGGTAGTGGCTCCAGGTGCAGGACCCAGGGATCCACCGAGGGCAGATGGAGAAGCGAGACTTGCCCTCGCAGAGACACCAGGCCAGCTGGGTACTGGCCAGCACACCGGGCAGATCGGATCTCCGTGCCTGCAGGACCCCCAGCCCCAGGCACTGATGTCCCACCCCCTCAGCGAGAACCTCCACCTCCACGTGCACCTCTACCTGCTCGGGCTTTGGCAAGAGAACCCGAGGCAGAGGAAGAGTCACCGCCTCGGCAGGGAGAGCCTGCCCTGGCTCCCGTGCAACACCCAGACGCCCACGATGACTCACCCAGCCCTGCAGGGAGAAAGAGCCCCCGCTCTGGACAGAGACCCAGAGCCCTTACCGGAAACACCACGTCCAGGGGAGCGGTCGGCTCTGCAGCCTCCATCCCTGTCTGCTCACCGTGGATGCCGGCAACTCGGTCTGCCCCCAGGGGACATGGAGTTCCTTTCCCCTGAACTGCTTTGCATGTGGTTTGTTTCCACCTTTCTGGTGATGTTTTATTTTTTGTATGGTTTCCTGTATTTTTGTTGGTTAAGTTGGGATTAGTAAACTTTTTCATCATTGTTGCAATCTGGGAACACTGTTGTGTAACTCTGGTGATACTGTGTTACCATCACCACTTTGTAGTTTCAGACCCGTTCCATCTTTATGCCCCACCCCCCAACAAAGCCTGGATTCAAGGCAAGCACGCCCTGTTCATCCCTCCCCCCGATCCTGAACACAATTTCATCTTTTCTTTCTGCATTCCTTCCTATATTCTTGGTGTCCCCAATCAGTGACTCTCAGCGAAATGACTGAAGGAGTGTTTTTCGGACTCTCCACCTACTGTAAGACTCCATTGGAGAGTTCTCATTTTTATGTCATTTGAACTAGCCTTTGATAGCTGAAAGGACGGTGTACGTCCTTTCAAGATACCATGTGCCAAACGAAGCCCTTTTGGCAACTGCCATCATTATCTCCAGGCAGGCATTGCTGTTTGAAGGGTGACATCTCAGCCAGAAGGCAGAGGCTGAGCTCCTCTTGTTGCACCAGCTCCCAAAAGAAGCCAAGAAAGGGAGCTGGAACAACAAACCACCCCCATGCCCAGGAAAGCGTTCTTCATGACAGAAGGCTAGAAAATGACCCAACATCCTTGTGGCCCAGAACCACTCTAGAAAATCACTGTTTCATAAAAAAGAGAAACACATGGGAAGTTCCAAGGAGAGGCAATGCCCATGGCCAGTGTACTTGAGAGACGGCCTGACCGCTCCGGGGAAGACACGCACCGACGGAACCCCTTGGGAAACAGCAGTGATAGTCCTCACCGTCGTAAGGGTTTCCTCTGGGGACAACCTGCCCTGGGCACCACACGAGGGAGCAGACCGGCTTCTCTTCCTCTGCCCCCACACCATTCACTCATGAAGGCAGCTCAGGTGTTCTCATGCCCTGCCTGCCTGCCTGCCTGGCTCATCCGTGAGCTGTGACCACCTCCAGGCTAGGACTCCACCTTTTCCTCTCTGTGTACCGTGAATCTGCACACAGTGGGCTTTCAGAACCTTAGGAGACTTGAGCCATTCCCACTCGAGCCAGAACCCTCCCCAGGAAGGAAAACAGCTGTGGAGTCATTTTGGCCCCAGCACTGGTTCCGAAAGCCTGGCGGCTCCTACAGCCTCTACGGTGTGAAGAGGGAGGTCCCTTTTGACAGAGCTTTCCGGCTCTCAGATCTAAGCTGTTGTTTCACTGTCAGCTGTGTCTCTTCCGTTGCAGCCAGGTGGGCCACGCTGCTCCAAAGGAGCTCACAAGCTGAGTTTCAAGGGAGGACAGGGATGGCTACAACGTGCTGCAAACTGAGTGAGGGTCCCCACAATCCTCAGCAAAGGTCTGTGGTGTGCAAGCGGGGAGTAGAGGGCCCCCAAGTTCCAAAGGAAGGGAGGTAGTCGGGAGCTAAAGCCCTTGGCTGCTGTGGTAGCAGCTGCAGATGGCAGCCCGTCCACAGTGCACTTCAAATGAGGTCATATGAGCGGGACTCTGGAAATGGCTCCGAAATCGAGAGAAAGGGGTCAGGGTATGTGGGAATCCGGCGGGGGTGGGGGGTGGATGAAGGAAGGTGTCCCTCCTCTCTCCAGTGCAATTTGGTTTGGTGAGTCTCAAAGCTACCAGATGGCACTTCCCAAGTCAGGCCCCCGCAGGAATCAGGGTGGGCTGCCTGCCTCGGGCCCTGCCACAGGGACAAGCCACACCAGTGGCCTCCCTGAGCTCCAATGGCCGGATCTGGGGGGTTCTGTCTGGGTGCACACCTCCTTGCTGTGGCCAAGTTCCCCCCTTCTCTGAGCACCAGCTTCATCCTCTCGAATGAGGACATCAATTGCTACCTTGGCACGTTACTCTCTTCATCCTGTGAAGACTCATTAGGCTTATCCTACAATTACTAGCTGGCCCGAAGAGATATCTCCTGAATCCAGCTTAAGCTGGAGTCTCCCAGGCTCATCTGGCATGTCTTCCCTGAAGTCTGCCAAAACCCACACCCTTGCATTTCCAGGGACTCCCCTTAGCCAGCTGGGCAGAAAACCCAGCATGCTTCAAACAAGCTGACAGACAAGCGGGAGAGGACTCACGGGCAGACGGCTTCCCTCAGGTCTCGGGTGGAGCTCTGGGACCACAGCAGCAACGGGCCATCCCAGCCCCTGGGCTCAGCAGCGCCCTCATTCTCAGGCCGGCGGCTCTGCCCTGAGGGGAGCAGGAACGTCACCAACTGCCGCAGGCGGACCTCAAGCCCCTCCCACTGCTGGAGCCTGACCTCCCCCGGCCCCACCCCTTCCCCTACCCCAGCAGGACGAGAGCTCGTCTTCCCCTGGCTTCCAACGTGAGGCCCGGCCCTGGGCCCCGATTGGGCACTGCCCCAGCCCGGAGCCAATCACAGTGGCCAGGGAGGTGGAACGCACCGATTGGCCAGGGCCAGGTCATGTGACCATACTCCCCAGGAAACTCAAAGATTACCAAGGTTCTCTAAGAAACCAATGAACAAAATTATCCACTAAAGGCAAACCATAATTTTTAATGAGGCCAATGTCACAGAAAAAAAAAATGCTCCACAATAAACTGCTCAAGGAAGCTACTAAATAAACTTTCAGAAAAGTTTAGTAGTTTTTTTTTTTTTTAAATAGGGTGACGGAGAGCTATACCTTTCCCATCTATGTGAATTTAGGTTTAAACTAGATTTCCCTTGGCTATTATATAAGACAAAAAAACCCACATCACCCACTTTCACTCCCCCCCACCCCCAAAATGTGTTTCAATCTATTGAATTTTTGTGTCCTCAGTTGTGTCTGATTCACGGCAACTCACCAACTCTACACAGCCAGGCTCTTCCGTCCATGGAATTCAGGGCAATTTTTTCTGTCCCAGTAAATGCCCACCCTGGGTGATCCAAAGGCAAGGGCTCCGAGGCTCCTGAGAGACTAACTCCTTTCAGCTGAGCACAGAGCTGGCTCCTCACTGGGATGCCTGTGGCCTGGGGCTCCCAGAGGGGAGAGCAGCACTCGCCCCACCGTGTGGTCACTGCTGGAAGTGCAGGCTGCTCCTCACTCCCCCTTGACAGTGTCCCTGAGGGCAGAACAGTGTGAATCGAATCAAGGTGGAAATGCAAACTCCAATGCAACCAACCTTCCCACAAGATCTCCAAAACCACTCAGGAACAGGGAATTGGAAACTGCAGGGGATGACATGAATGGAGATGGAGACTTGACACCTTACACCGAGTTCACTTCCAGTTATCCCTAGACAAACTTTCCATGAAAACTTGTCACAAATCTAGAAGAACAATGAGCAGAAACCGGACACGTGCTTTGAGTCTTCACACACAAAACTAAAAGGCAGTCCACAAAAAAAACCCAGAGAATACAGTGGACTTTGCAAAATCAAAGATATCTACTGTGGGAAAGACCTCATTACAAAAGCAAAAGACAGGTCATACATCGCGAGACGAATGAGTGGAAACACAAAGCTTATCAAGGATGTGTCTCCAAACAGACAAAGAACGCCAACACAACAAGCCTGTGAAAACTAGGGAAAGGTCTGAAGGGACACCAGACGGAGGAAGACACACACAGAGTATCCCGGATGATGTCCAGCACTGAGGGCCTGAAGAAACAACAGTCTAGTTGCACCCCCTCAGGCCTGTGTGACCGTGGATGAGGCCTCTGTTTCCCGGTGGCTCTGAGACATGGACAGGGAGGAAGGGGAAGAGAAGTCACTTGCATTTCTAATACTCACAGCAAAGTCTTCCAATGAGAAGGGAATTATCACCCCCACTGACAATGCCATTCACTGAAGTGATATCCACGAGTCCATCTACCCCAGAAGGGAAGGATGGACCTGTTCTCACAAAACGGCAAGAGATGGAAGGAGGAAGATCAAGCCCACACCAATCACTGGAAAGAGAAGCTGTGCTCAGGGCTTGAAAGAATTCCTATAGGGAAAATCATGTCACAGCCCCACATGGCAATCCACAGCTTCCATGCTATTCCTCCCAAAATGCCAATGCATTTTCGCACCGAACAAAGAATTGCAAAAGGGGTACGGAAACAGAAAAGAGCCTACATTGTCAATACAATCCGACGAAAAAGCCCCGATACGGACATCCAAGGTTGTGTGAAAGGAAATTAGACGACCAAACTAGGATCCTCAGGAGAGTATCGGAGAAGGCAATGGCAACCCACTCCAGTACTCTTGCCTGGAAAATGTCCTGGACGGAGGAGCCTGGTAGGCTGCAGGCCATGGGGTCTTGCAGAGTCAGACACGACTGAAGTGACTTAGCCGCAGCAGCAGCAGCAGGACAGTATGCTATTGGGAATACAACAACACACACAGATCCAGATCGATGGAATAAAGTTGAGGGTCCAGAAACAAACCCCAGCATCCATGGTCAACTCATCTCTGACACAGACGGTGAGAATATCCAAATGGGAACAAGAAAGCCTCTTCAATCAATGTCCATGGGAAAACCAGACAGCTACATCTGAAGAACGCTATTGGGTTTGATCTCATACCACCTCAATATCGGGGAAAAACCTCACCCTAAAGACTGATGTCATGAGATAGCTAGAAAGAAGCGTAGGTCAAAGGCTCCTTAACATCAGAGTCTCCTTGCCATTTGCTGGGCGGAGGTCGAAATGGGTCTCTTCAAGTAAGGGAAAGAGGTAAACGAAGTACACCACTGGGTTTCCATCCAATGGAACCTATTCACAACAGAGAGGCTAAGCATTCACAAATGCAAAAGATAGGAAACGGAACACGAGAGACTCCTTGCAAGTGGTGTATCTGAGAAGGGGTTCATATGGAAAGAGACGAAGAATGCACAGCACTCAGATTCCAAGAAACACCACCACCACCCTTGACCCTTCCCCCATGACCAACTCTGACCTAAAGCCTTTCTCTCCCTCTAACCTATCCCTAAAACATAACCCTCATCTAATCATATACATGTGCATCCCTAGCATCCATCCATCCATCCACACACGAGAGAGAAAGAGGAAGACACAGACGGAATTGAGAAAGGAAAAGAGAGGGACACAGCCAGAGAGAGACACGGAACCAAAGAGAGGAAAGGAGTCGATGGTCCAGACTATTCCTCAATCTGTCTCGAAGGTAGAAGCAATGACAGCGCCCTTCCACCCCAGAAGGGGGAAAAGGACGGAAGGTTTGGAGAGGAAAAGACAAGAACGCAGGGAGCCATTAGAAGCTCAGCCACCCGCAGAAGCCGAGCTGGGACCCTTGAACAGAATCTCAATGGAAACAGAGGACCAGAAAGTTGGCTACTCTTTTCTATAAGAGAGGGAGACCTTCGAGTCTTCCTTTCGGTCCTCCAACTTGGATGCGGGGTCTCAAAACAGTCAGGAGGGGGAGTGCCTTTTCCTGGGTTCCACGGCGCATCCAGGCCTCGTTCTGCCCCATTCTGTGCTGTGTCAGCCCTGGATGGAATCTTTCTTTCTGAAGTCTCAGCGCACGAGCTCCACGTGATATCGGCCCCAGGTGGAAAGGCATGGAGCTGCTCGTAGGCCGACAGACCTAGGAAGCAGATGGGAGAATGACCCCCACTCTGCAGATGGAGAGACTGGGGCAACCCTGAGGGGCATATGCTTGTCCAGGGCCACACCACTTATGAGAAGAAGGAGCCTGGTCTGAGAGCAGCATGGTCCTCGGAGCTCAGGCCCTGGCTGAACCCAGGCCTCCCCAGGGCTGTGGGCTGGGCCGTGTGGGTGTCATTGTGCCTGCACATGGCCTAAGGGGGGTGGTCGAGCAGTCAGAAACCCAGAGATTCCCTTGGGAAGTTTTGAGGAAGGGACCTCAGCACGAACCCCAGGAAATGATGTCACCTGCCGGCAACAGAACCCAACAGAACCCGCAATCCGGGTATCCAGGCCTCCAGAGCGGAGAGGAGCCCCCAGCCAGATCACTTGCTGCCAAGATGTTCTGCTGTTTGCCCCTGCCCAGAGGCCGGGGCCTCAGGAGAGCTCACAGGCAGTGTGCGTGGGCACCCTGTCGACGTTGGCTCAGGACACCCCCGAGAGGCCTCTGGCCCTTTGCCCGGAGAAACAGAAAGGTAACACGGGGAGCCCCAGGCCGGGCCAGGCCACCTCTCCCATGCCACCCGGAAACACCGGGTCCTTTGCCTGTGTGTGGGGATGCGGGTTTCTCGGGCTGTGTCTCCCTCAAGGAAGCCCAGGCGGATGTGGGGTCAGAAGCCTGTGGACAAGTTGTGCCCACACCCCAGGGGAGAGCAGGCTGGGCGGGATGGGGAGAGTGTGGGCAGCGCCGACCGGCCAGGCTGACCTCACACCCTCAGATGGGTCTCTTTCCTCCCGGGTGGGGATCTGAGCAGACACACGTCTCTGACCCTTCTGGGAAGAGAAGTTCGAGCAGGCAGAAGCAGCGGCTCCACTGGCCAGGCCCAGCTCGGAAAACTCCCAGCATGGCTGGCTGACGGTCACTGTCGTTGCAGAGCTTCCCACGTGATGAGGCCGAGGACGGGGACACCCCATCCAGCTCCCAGAGGGAGGGGTCGGAGCACCACCCGCCCGCCCGTGAGGCCCAGTGCAGGCTCCAGGTCAGCGTGCCCACGGAGGCATCAGCCCCACCGGGGGAGACGCGGAGGTGGGGAAGGCCTGCTGCCGAGACACCGCCCAGGATACAGCCGGCGGCCCAGTCTGAGGCTTCCACGGAGCTCAGCACACCCGGCTCCGACCCAGAGTCCAGAGAACCCCGGCCTCTGAGGCACCAGGAGGACCTGGAGCCCAGCACGCCACAGCACAGAGGTGAGGACGCTGGGGCTGGTGCACGGGAGTGTGTGGGGAGGGGTGCTGAGCTACACAGGGACGAGTCCTCGAAAGCTGCTGCTGGGCCTGCAGCAAGCGCTGGCCTCACACCCCCCGCCCCCCATCTTGCACACTTCAGTCCCAAAAGACATCTGACGCTGGGTATTCTTTGGGAACCTCTTGGAAGGTTTCTGTCCCGGGGTACGCACATGCCAAGGCTGGCCTGTGGGCAAACTTTGCTTCTCCCCCAGCTCTAGCACTGGCCTCCAACTGGAACCAGGCTCCACTTCCCAGACCTGTCCCCACACAGGTGGTGGCTCCAGGTGCAGGACCCAGGGATCCACCGAGGGCAGATGGAGAAGCGAGACTTGCCCTCGCAGAGACACCAGGCCAGCTGGGTACTGGCCAGCACACCGGGCAGATCGGATCTCCGTGCCTGCAGGACCCCCAGCCCCAGGCACTGATGTCCCACCCCCTCAGCGAGAACCTCCACCTCCACGTGCACCTCTACCTGCTCGGGCTTTGGCAAGAGAACCCGAGGCAGAGGAAGAGTCACCGCCTCGGCAGGGAGAGCCTGCCCTGGCTCCCGTGCAACACCCAGACGCCCACGATGACTCACCCAGCCCTGCAGGGAGAAAGAGCCCCCGCTCTGGACAGAGACCCAGAGCCCTTACCGGAAACACCACGTCCAGGGGAGCGGTCGGCTCTGCAGCCTCCATCCCTGTCTGCTCACCGTGGATGCCGGCAACTCGGTCTGCCCCCAGGGGACATGGAGTTCCTTTCCCCTGAACTGCTTTGCATGTGGTTTGTTTCCACCTTTCTGGTGATGTTTTATTTTTTGTATGGTTTCCTGTATTTTTGTTGGTTAAGTTGGGATTAGTAAACTGTTTCATCATTGTTGCAATCTGGGAACACTGTTGTGTAACTCTGGTGATACTGTGTTACCATCACCACTTTGTAGTTTCAGACCCGTTCCATCTTTATGCCCCACCCCCCAACAAAGCCTGGATTCAAGGCAAGCACGCCCTGTTCATCCCTCCCCCCGATCCTGAACACAATTTCATCTTTTCTTTCTGCATTCTTTCCTATATTCTTGGTGTCCCCAATCAGTGACTCTCAGCGAAATGACTGAAGGAGTGTTTTTCGGACTCTCCACCTACTGTAAGACTCCATTGGAGAGTTCTCATTTTTATGTCATTTGAACTAGCCTTTGATAGCTGAAAGGACGGTGTACGTCCTTTCAAGATACCATGTGCCAAACGAAGCCCTTTTGGCAACTGCCATCATTATCTCCAGGCAGGCATTGCTGTTTGAAGGGTGACATCTCAGCCAGAAGGCAGAGGCTGAGCTCCTCTTGTTGCACCAGCTCCCAAAAGAAGCCAAGAAAGGGAGCTGGAACAACAAACCACCCCCATGCCCAGGAAAGCGTTCTTCATGAAAGAAGGCTAGAAAATGACCCAACATCCTTGTGGCCCAGAACCACTCTAGAAAATCACTGTTCCATAAAAAAGAGAAACACATGGGAAGTTCCAAGGAGAGGCAATGCCCATGGCCAGTGTACTTGAGAGACGGCCTGACCGCTCCGGGGAAGACATGCACCGACGGAACCCCTGGGGAAACAGCAGTGATAGTCCTCACCGTCGTAAGGGTTTCCTCTGGGGACAACCTGCCCTGGGCACCACACGAGGGAGCAGACCGGCTTCTCTTCCTCTGCCCCCACACCATTCACTCATGAAGGCAGCTCAGGTGTTCTCATGCCCTGCCTGCCTGCCTGCCTGGCTCATCCGTGAGCTGTGACCACCTCCAGGGTAGGACTCCACCTTTTCCTCTCTGTGTACCGTGAATCTGCACACAGTGGGCTTTCAGAACCTTAGGAGACTTGAGCCATTCCCACTCGAGCCAGAACCCTCCCCAGGAAGGAAAACAGCTGTGGAGTCATTTTGGCCCCAGCACTGGTTCCGAAAGCCTGGCGGCTCCTACAGCCTCTACGGTGTGAAGAGGGAGGTCCCTTTTGACAGAGCTTTCCGGCTCTCAGATCTAAGCTGTTGTTTCACTGTCAGCTGTGTCTCTTCCGTTGCAGCCAGGTGGGCCACGCTGCTCCAAAGGAGCTCACAAGCTGAGTTTCAAGGGAGGACAGGGATGGCTACAACGTGCTGCAAACTGAGTGAGGGTCCCCACAATCCTCAGCAAAGGTCTGTGGTGTGCAAGCGGGGAGTAGAGGGCCCCCAAGTTCCAAAGGAAGGGAGGTAGTCGGGAGCTAAAGCCCTTGGCTGCTGTGGTAGCAGCTGCAGATGGCAGCCCGTCCACAGTGCACTTCAAATGAGGTCATATGAGCGGGACTCTGGAAATGGCTCCGAAATCGAGAGAAAGGGGTCAGGGTATGTGGGAATCCGGCGGGGGTGGGGGGTGGATGAAGGAAGGTGTCCCTCCTCTCTCCAGTGCAATTTGGTTTGGTGAGTCTCAAAGCTACCAGATGGCACTTCCCAAGTCAGGCCCCCGCAGGAATCAGGGTGGGCTGCCTGCCTCGGGCCCTGCCACAGGGACAAGCCACACCAGTGGCCTCCCTGAGCTCCAATGGCCGGATCTGGGGGGTTCTGTCTGGGTGCACACCTCCTTGCTGTGGCCAAGTTCCCCCCTTCTCTGAGCACCAGCTTCATCCTCTCGAATGAGGACATCAATTGCTACCTTGGCACGTTACTCTCTTCATCCTGTGAAGACTCATTAGGCTTATCCTACAATTACTAGCTGGCCCGAAGAGATATCTCCTGAATCCAGCTTAAGCTGGAGTCTCCCAGGCTCATCTGGCATGTCTTCCCTGAAGTCTGCCAAAACCCACACCCTTGCATTTCCAGGGACTCCCCTTAGCCAGCTGGGCAGAAAACCCAGCATGCTTCAAACAAGCTGACAGACAAGCGGGAGAGGACTCACGGGCAGACGGCTTCCCTCAGGTCTCGGGTGGAGCTCTGGGACCACAGCAGCAACGGGCCATCCCAGCCCCTGGGCTCAGCAGCGCCCTCATTCTCAGGCCGGCGGCTCTGCCCTGAGGGGAGCAGGAACGTCACCAACTGCCGCAGGCGGACCTCAAGCCCCTCCCACTGCTGGAGCCTGACCTCCCCCGGCCCCACCCCTTCCCCTACCCCAGCAGGACGAGAGCTCGTCTTCCCCTGGCTTCCAACGTGAGGCCCGGCCCTGGGCCCCGATTGGGCACTGCCCCAGCCCGGAGCCAATCACAGTGGCCAGGGAGGTGGAACGCACCGATTGGCCAGGGCCAGGTCATGTGACCATACTCCCCAGGAAACTCAAAGATTACCAAGGTTCTCTAAGAAACCAATGAACAAAATTATCCACTAAAGGCAAACCATAATTTTTAATGAGGCCAATGTCACAGAAAAAAAAAAATGCTCCACAATAAACTGCTCAAGGAAGCTACTAAATAAACTTTCAGAAAAGTTTAGTAGTTTTTTTTTTTTTTTAAATAGGGTGACGGAGAGCTATACCTTTCCCATCTATGTGAATTTAGGTTTAAACTAGATTTCCCTTGGCTATTATATAAGACAAAAAAACCCACATCACCCACTTTCACTCCCCCCCACCCCCAAAATGTGTTTCAATCTATTGAATTTTTGTGTCCTCAGTTGTGTCTGATTCACGGCAACTCACCAACTCTACACAGCCAGGCTCTTCCGTCCATGGAATTCAGGGCAATTTTTTCTGTCCCAGTAAATGCCCACCCTGGGTGATCCAAAGGCAAGGGCTCCGAGGCTCCTGAGAGACTAACTCCTTTCAGCTGAGCACAGAGCTGGCTCCTCACTGGGATGCCTGTGGCCTGGGGCTCCCAGAGGGGAGAGCAGCACTCGCCCCACCGTGTGGTCACTGCTGGAAGTGCAGGCTGCTCCTCACTCCCCCTTGACAGTGTCCCTGAGGGCAGAACAGTGTGAATCGAATCAAGGTGGAAATGCAAACTCCAATGCAACCAACCTTCCCACAAGATCTCCAAAACCACTCAGGAACAGGGAATTGGAAACTGCAGGGGATGACATGAATGGAGATGGAGACTTGACACCTTACACCGAGTTCACTTCCAGTTATCCCTAGACAAACTTTCCATGAAAACTTGTCACAAATCTAGAAGAACAATGAGCAGAAACCGGACACGTGCTTTGAGTCTTCACACACAAAACTAAAAGGCAGTCCACAAAAAAAACCCAGAGAATACAGTGGACTTTGCAAAATCAAAGATATCTACTGTGGGAAAGACCTCATTACAAAAGCAAAAGACAGGTCATACATCGCGAGACGAATGAGTGGAAACACAAAGCTTATCAAGGATGTGTCTCCAAACAGACAAAGAACGCCAACACAACAAGCCTGTGAAAACTAGGGAAAGGTCTGAAGGGACACCAGACGGAGGAAGACACACACAGAGTATCCCGGATGATGTCCAGCACTGAGGGCCTGAAGAAACAACAGTCTAGTTGCACCCCCTCAGGCCTGTGTGACCGTGGATGAGGCCTCTGTTTCCCGGTGGCTCTGAGACATGGACAGGGAGGAAGGGGAAGAGAAGTCACTTGCATTTCTAATACTCACAGCAAAGTCTTCCAATGAGAAGGGAATTATCACCCCCACTGACAATGCCATTCACTGAAGTGATATCCACGAGTCCATCTACCCCAGAAGGGAAGGATGGACCTGTTCTCACAAAACGGCGAGAGATGGAAGGAGGAAGATCAAGCCCACACCAATCACTGGAAAGAGAAGCTGTGCTCAGGGCTTGAAAGAATTCCTATAGGGAAAATCATGTCACAGCCCCACATGGCAATCCACAGCTTCCATGCTATTCCTCCCAAAATGCCAATGCATTTTCGCACCGAACAAAGAATTGCAAAAGGGGTACGGAAACAGAAAAGAGCCTACATTGTCAATACAATCCGACGAAAAAGCCCCGATACGGACATCCAAGGTTGTGTGAAAGGAAATTAGACGACCAAACTAGGATCCTCAGGAGAGTATCGGAGAAGGCAATGGCGACCCACTCCAGTACTCTTGCCTGGAAAATGTCCTGGACGGAGGAGCCTGGTAGGCTACAGGCCATGGGGTCTTGCAGAGTCAGACACGACTGAAGTGACTTAGCCGCAGCAGCAGCAGCAGGACAGTATGCTATTGGGAATACAACAACACACACAGATCCAGATCGATGGAATAAAGTTGAGGGTCCAGAAACAAACCCCAGCATCCATGGTCAACTCATCTCTGACACAGACGGGGAGAATATCCAAATGGGAACAAGAAAGCCTCTTCAATCAATGTCCATGGGAAAACCAGACAGCTACATCTGAAGAACGCTATTGGGTTTGATCTCATACCACCTCAATATCGGGGAAAAACCTCACCCTAAAGACTGATGTCATGAGATAGCTAGAAAGAAGCGTAGGTCAAAGGCTCCTTAACATCAGAGTCTCCTTGCCATTTGCTGAGCGGAGGTCGAAATGGGTCTCTTCAAGTAAGGGAAAGAGGTAAACGAAGTACACCACTGGGTTTCCATCCAATGGAACCTATTCACAACAGAGAGGCTAAGCATTCACAAATGCAAAAGATAGGAAACGGAACACGAGAGACTCCTTGCAAGTGGTGTATCTGAGAAGGGGTTCATATGGAAAGAGACGAAGAATGCACAGCACTCAGATTCCAAGAAACACCACCACCACCCTTGACCCTTCCCCCATGACCAACTCTGACCTAAAGCCTTTCTCTCCCTCTAACCTATCCCTAAAACATAACCCTCATCTAATCATATACATGTGCATCCCTAGCATCCATCCATCCATCCACACACGAGAGAGAAAGAGGAAGACACAGACGGAATTGAGAAAGGAAAAGAGAGGGACACAGCCAGAGAGAGACACGGAACCAAAGAGAGGAAAGGAGTCGATGGTCCAGACTATTCCTCAATCTGTCTCGAAGGTAGAAGCAATGACAGCGCCCTTCCACCCCAGAAGGGGGAAAAGGACGGAAGGTTTGGAGAGGAAAAGACAAGAACGCAGGGAGCCATTAGAAGCTCAGCCACCCGCAGAAGCCGAGCTGGGACCCTTGAACAGAATCTCAATGGAAACAGAGGACCAGAAAGTTGGCTACTCTTTTCTATAAGAGAGGGAGACCTTCGAGTCTTCCTTTCGGTCCTCCAACTTGGATGCGGGGTCTCAAAACAGTCAGGAGGGGGAGTGCCTTTTCCTGGGTTCCACGGCGCATCCAGGCCTCGTTCTGCCCCATTCTGTGCTGTGTCAGCCCTGGATGGAATCTTTCTTTCTGAAGTCTCAGCGCACGAGCTCCACGTGATATCGGCCCCAGGTGGAAAGGCATGGAGCTGCTCGTAGGCCGACAGACCTAGGAAGCAGATGGGAGAATGACCCCCACTCTGCAGATGGAGAGACTGGGGCAACCCTGAGGGGCATATGCTTGTCCAGGGCCACACCACTTATGAGAAGAAGGAGCCTGGTCTGAGAGCAGCATGGTCCTCGGAGCTCAGGCCCTGGCTGAACCCAGGCCTCCCCAGGGCTGTGGGCTGGGCCGTGTGGGTGTCATTGTGCCTGCACATGGCCTAAGGGGGGTGGTCGAGCAGTCAGAAACCCAGAGATTCCCTTGGGAAGTTTTGAGGAAGGGACCTCAGCACGAACCCCAGGAAATGATGTCACCTGCCGGCAACAGAACCCAACAGAACCCGCAATCCGGGTATCCAGGCCTCCAGAGCGGAGAGGAGCCCCCAGCCAGATCACTTGCTGCCAAGATGTTCTGCTGTTTGCCCCTGCCCAGAGGCCGGGGCCTCAGGAGAGCTCACAGGCAGTGTGCGTGGGCACCCTGTCGACGTTGGCTCAGGACACCCCCGAGAGGCCTCTGGCCCTTTGCCCGGAGAAACAGAAAGGTAACACGGGGAGCCCCAGGCCGGGCCAGGCCACCTCTCCCATGCCACCCGGAAACACCGGGTCCTTTGCCTGTGTGTGGGGATGCGGGTTTCTCGGGCTGTGTCTCCCTCAAGGAAGCCCAGGCGGATGTGGGGTCAGAAGCCTGTGGACAAGTTGTGCCCACACCCCAGGGGAGAGCAGGCTGGGCGGGATGGGGAGAGTGTGGGCAGCGCCGACCGGCCAGGCTGACCTCACACCCTCAGATGGGTCTCTTTCCTCCCGGGTGGGGATCTGAGCAGACACACGTCTCTGACCCTTCTGGGAAGAGAAGTTCGAGCAGGCAGAAGCAGCGGCTCCACTGGCCAGGCCCAGCTCGGAAAACTCCCAGCATGGCTGGCTGACGGTCACTGTCGTTGCAGAGCTTCCCACGTGATGAGGCCGAGGACGGGGACACCCCATCCAGCTCCCAGAGGGAGGGGTCGGAGCACCACCCGCCCGCCCGTGAGGCCCAGTGCAGGCTCCAGGTCAGCGTGCCCACGGAGGCATCAGCCCCACCGGGGGAGACGCGGAGGTGGGGAAGGCCTGCTGCCGAGACACCGCCCAGGATACAGCCGGCGGCCCAGTCTGAGGCTTCCACGGAGCTCAGCACACCCGGCTCCGACCCAGAGTCCAGAGAACCCCGGCCTCTGAGGCACCAGGAGGACCTGGAGCCCAGCACGCCAGAGCACAGAGGTGAGGACGCTGGGGCTGGTGCACGGGAGTGTGTGGGGAGGGGTGCTGAGCTACACAGGGACGAGTCCTCGAAAGCTGCTGCTGGGCCTGCAGCAAGCGCTGGCCTCACACCCCCCGCCCCCCATCTTGCACACTTCAGTCCCAAAAGACATCTGACGCTGGGTATTCTTTGGGAACCTCTTGGAAGGTTTCTGTCCCGGGGTACGCACATGCCAAGGCTGGCCTGTGGGCAAACTTTGCTTCTCCCCCAGCTCTAGCACTGGCCTCCAACTGGAACCAGGCTCCACTTCCCAGACCTGTCCCCACACAGGTGGTGGCTCCAGGTGCAGGACCCAGGGATCCACCGAGGGCAGATGGAGAAGCGAGACTTGCCCTCGCAGAGACACCAGGCCAGCTGGGTACTGGCCAGCACACCGGGCAGATCGGATCTCCGTGCCTGCAGGACCCCCAGCCCCAGGCACTGATGTCCCACCCCCTCAGCGAGAACCTCCACCTCCACGTGCACCTCTACCTGCTCGGGCTTTAGCAAGAGAACCCGAGGCAGAGGAAGAGTCACCGCCTCGGCAGGGAGAGCCTGCCCTGGCTCCCGCGCAACACCCAGACGCCCACGATGACTCACCCAGCCCTGCAGGGAGAAAGAGCCCCCGCTCTGGACAGAGACCCAGAGCCCTTACCGGAAACACCACGTCCAGGGGAGCGGTCGGCTCTGCAGCCTCCATCCCTGTCTGCTCACCGTGGATGCCGGCAACTCGGTCTGCCCCCAGGGGACATGGAGTTCCTTTCCCCTGAACTGCTTTGCATGTGGTTTGTTTCCACCTTTCTGGTGATGTTTTATTTTTTGTATGGTTTCCTGTATTTTTGTTGGTTAAGTTGGGATTAGTAAACTGTTTCATCATTGTTGCAATCTGGGAACACTGTTGTGTAACTCTGGTGATACTGTGTTACCATCACCACTTTGTAGTTTCAGACCCGTTCCATCTTTATGCCCCACCCCCCAACAAAGCCTGGATTCAAGGCAAGCACGCCCTGTTCATCCCTCCCCCCGATCCTGAACACAATTTCATCTTTTCTTTCTGCATTCCTTCCTATATTCTTGGTGTCCCCAATCAGTGACTCTCAGCGAAATGACTGAAGGAGTGTTTTTCGGACTCTCCACCTACTGTAAGACTCCATTGGAGAGTTCTCATTTTTATGTCATTTGAACTAGCCTTTGATAGCTGAAAGGACGGTGTACGTCCTTTCAAGATACCATGTGCCAAACGAAGCCCTTTTGGCAACTGCCATCATTATCTCCAGGCAGGCATTGCTGTTTGAAGGGTGACATCTCAGCCAGAAGGCAGAGGCTGAGCTCCTCTTGTTGCACCAGCTCCCAAAAGAAGCCAAGAAAGGGAGCTGGAACAACAAACCACCCCCATGCCCAGGAAAGCGTTCTTCATGACAGAAGGCTAGAAAATGACCCAACATCCTTGTGGCCCAGAACCACTCTAGAAAATCACTGTTCCATAAAAAAGAGAAACACATGGGAAGTTCCAAGGAGAGGCAATGCCCATGGCCAGTGTACTTGAGAGACGGCCTGACCGCTCCGGGGAAGACACGCACCGACGGAACCCCTTGGGAAACAGCAGTGATAGTCCTCACCGTCGTAAGGGTTTCCTCTGGGGACAACCTGCCCTGGGCACCACACGAGGGAGCAGACCGGCTTCTCTTCCTCTGCCCCCACACCATTCACTCATGAAGGCAGCTCAGGTGTTCTCATGCCCTGCCTGCCTGCCTGCCTGGCTCATCCGTGAGCTGTGACCACCTCCAGGGTAGGACTCCACCTTTTCCTCTCTGTGTACCGTGAATCTGCACACAGTGGGCTTTCAGAACCTTAGGAGACTTGAGCCATTCCCACTCGAGCCAGAACCCTCCCCAGGAAGGAAAACAGCTGTGGAGTCATTTTGGCCCCAGCACTGGTTCCGAAAGCCTGGCGGCTCCTACAGCCTCTACGGTGTGAAGAGGGAGGTCCCTTTTGACAGAGCTTTCCGGCTCTCAGATCTAAGCTGTTGTTTCACTGTCAGCTGTGTCTCTTCCGTTGCAGCCAGGTGGGCCACGCTGCTCCAAAGGAGCTCACAAGCTGAGTTTCAAGGGAGGACAGGGATGGCTACAACGTGCTGCAAACTGAGTGAGGGTCCCCACAATCCTCAGCAAAGGTCTGTGGTGTGCAAGCGGGGAGTAGAGGGCCCCCAAGTTCCAAAGGAAGGGAGGTAGTCGGGAGCTAAAGCCCTTGGCTGCTGTGGTAGCAGCTGCAGATGGCAGCCCGTCCACAGTGCACTTCAAATGAGGTCATATGAGCGGGACTCTGGAAATGGCTCCGAAATCGAGAGAAAGGGGTCAGGGTATGTGGGAATCCGGCGGGGGTGGGGGGTGGATGAAGGAAGGTGTCCCTCCTCTCTCCAGTGCAATTTGGTTTGGTGAGTCTCAAAGCTACCAGATGGCACTTCCCAAGTCAGGCCCCCGCAGGAATCAGGGTGGGCTGCCTGCCTCGGGCCCTGCCACAGGGACAAGCCACACCAGTGGCCTCCCTGAGCTCCAATGGCCGGATCTGGGGGGTTCTGTCTGGGTGCACACCTCCTTGCTGTGGCCAAGTTCCCCCCTTCTCTGAGCACCAGCTTCATCCTCTCGAATGAGGACATCAATTGCTACCTTGGCACGTTACTCTCTTCATCCTGTGAAGACTCATTAGGCTTATCCTACAATTACTAGCTGGCCCGAAGAGATATCTCCTGAATCCAGCTTAAGCTGGAGTCTCCCAGGCTCATCTGGCATGTCTTCCCTGAAGTCTGCCAAAACCCACACCCTTGCATTTCCAGGGACTCCCCTTAGCCAGCTGGGCAGAAAACCCAGCATGCTTCAAACAAGCTGACAGACAAGCGGGAGAGGACTCACGGGCAGACGGCTTCCCTCAGGTCTCGGGTGGAGCTCTGGGACCACAGCAGCAACGGGCCATCCCAGCCCCTGGGCTCAGCAGCGCCCTCATTCTCAGGCCGGCGGCTCTGCCCTGAGGGGAGCAGGAACGTCACCAACTGCCGCAGGCGGACCTCAAGCCCCTCCCACTGCTGGAGCCTGACCTCCCCCGGCCCCACCCCTTCCCCTACCCCAGCAGGACGAGAGCTCGTCTTCCCCTGGCTTCCAACGTGAGGCCCGGCCCTGGGCCCCGATTGGGCACTGCCCCAGCCCGGAGCCAATCACAGTGGCCAGGGAGGTGGAACGCACCGATTGGCCAGGGCCAGGTCATGTGACCATACTCCCCAGGAAACTCAAAGATTACCAAGGTTCTCTAAGAAACCAATGAACAAAATTATCCACTAAAGGCAAACCATAATTTTTAATGAGGCCAATGTCACAGAAAAAAAAAAATGCTCCACAATAAACTGCTCAAGGAAGCTACTAAATAAACTTTCAGAAAAGTTTAGTAGTTTTTTTTTTTTTTTAAATAGGGTGACGGAGAGCTATACCTTTCCCATCTATGTGAATTTAGGTTTAAACTAGATTTCCCTTGGCTATTATATAAGACAAAAAAACCCACATCACCCACTTTCACTCCCCCCCACCCCCAAAATGTGTTTCAATCTATTGAATTTTTGTGTCCTCAGTTGTGTCTGATTCACGGCAACTCACCAACTCTACACAGCCAGGCTCTTCCGTCCATGGAATTCAGGGCAATTTTTTCTGTCCCAGTAAATGCCCACCCTGGGTGATCCAAAGGCAAGGGCTCCGAGGCTCCTGAGAGACTAACTCCTTTCAGCTGAGCACAGAGCTGGCTCCTCACTGGGATGCCTGTGGCCTGGGGCTCCCAGAGGGGAGAGCAGCACTCGCCCCACCGTGTGGTCACTGCTGGAAGTGCAGGCTGCTCCTCACTCCCCCTTGACAGTGTCCCTGAGGGCAGAACAGTGTGAATCGAATCAAGGTGGAAATGCAAACTCCAATGCAACCAACCTTCCCACAAGATCTCCAAAACCACTCAGGAACAGGGAATTGGAAACTGCAGGGGATGACATGAATGGAGATGGAGACTTGACACCTTACACCGAGTTCACTTCCAGTTATCCCTAGACAAACTTTCCATGAAAACTTGTCACAAATCTAGAAGAACAATGAGCAGAAACCGGACACGTGCTTTGAGTCTTCACACACAAAACTAAAAGGCAGTCCACAAAAAAAACCCAGAGAATACAGTGGACTTTGCAAAATCAAAGATATCTACTGTGGGAAAGACCTCATTACAAAAGCAAAAGACAGGTCATACATCGCGAGACGAATGAGTGGAAACACAAAGCTTATCAAGGATGTGTCTCCAAACAGACAAAGAACGCCAACACAACAAGCCTGTGAAAACTAGGGAAAGGTCTGAAGGGACACCAGACGGAGGAAGACACACACAGAGTATCCCGGATGATGTCCAGCACTGAGGGCCTGAAGAAACAACAGTCTAGTTGCACCCCCTCAGGCCTGTGTGACCGTGGATGAGGCCTCTGTTTCCCGGTGGCTCTGAGACATGGACAGGGAGGAAGGGGAAGAGAAGTCACTTGCATTTCTAATACTCACAGCAAAGTCTTCCAATGAGAAGGGAATTATCACCCCCACTGACAATGCCATTCACTGAAGTGATATCCACGAGTCCATCTACCCCAGAAGGGAAGGATGGACCTGTTCTCACAAAACGGCGAGAGATGGAAGGAGGAAGATCAAGCCCACACCAATCACTGGAAAGAGAAGCTGTGCTCAGGGCTTGAAAGAATTCCTATAGGGAAAATCATGTCACAGCCCCACATGGCAATCCACAGCTTCCATGCTATTCCTCCCAAAATGCCAATGCATTTTCGCACCGAACAAAGAATTGCAAAAGGGGTACGGAAACAGAAAAGAGCCTACATTGTCAATACAATCCGACGAAAAAGCCCCGATACGGACATCCAAGGTTGTGTGAAAGGAAATTAGACGACCAAACTAGGATCCTCAGGAGAGTATCGGAGAAGGCAATGGCGACCCACTCCAGTACTCTTGCCTGGAAAATGTCCTGGACGGAGGAGCCTGGTAGGCTACAGGCCATGGGGTCTTGCAGAGTCAGACACGACTGAAGTGACTTAGCCGCAGCAGCAGCAGCAGGACAGTATGCTATTGGGAATACAACAACACACACAGATCCAGATCGATGGAATAAAGTTGAGGGTCCAGAAACAAACCCCAGCATCCATGGTCAACTCATCTCTGACACAGACGGGGAGAATATCCAAATGGGAACAAGAAAGCCTCTTCAATCAATGTCCATGGGAAAACCAGACAGCTACATCTGAAGAACGCTATTGGGTTTGATCTCATACCACCTCAATATCGGGGAAAAACCTCACCCTAAAGACTGATGTCATGAGATAGCTAGAAAGAAGCGTAGGTCAAAGGCTCCTTAACATCAGAGTCTCCTTGCCATTTGCTGAGCGGAGGTCGAAATGGGTCTCTTCAAGTAAGGGAAAGAGGTAAACGAAGTACACCACTGGGTTTCCATCCAATGGAACCTATTCACAACAGAGAGGCTAAGCATTCACAAATGCAAAAGATAGGAAACGGAACACGAGAGACTCCTTGCAAGTGGTGTATCTGAGAAGGGGTTCATATGGAAAGAGACGAAGAATGCACAGCACTCAGATTCCAAGAAACACCACCACCACCCTTGACCCTTCCCCCATGACCAACTCTGACCTAAAGCCTTTCTCTCCCTCTAACCTATCCCTAAAACATAACCCTCATCTAATCATATACATGTGCATCCCTAGCATCCATCCATCCATCCACACACGAGAGAGAAAGAGGAAGACACAGACGGAATTGAGAAAGGAAAAGAGAGGGACACAGCCAGAGAGAGACACGGAACCAAAGAGAGGAAAGGAGTCGATGGTCCAGACTATTCCTCAATCTGTCTCGAAGGTAGAAGCAATGACAGCGCCCTTCCACCCCAGAAGGGGGAAAAGGACGGAAGGTTTGGAGAGGAAAAGACAAGAACGCAGGGAGCCATTAGAAGCTCAGCCACCCGCAGAAGCCGAGCTGGGACCCTTGAACAGAATCTCAATGGAAACAGAGGACCAGAAAGTTGGCTACTCTTTTCTATAAGAGAGGGAGACCTTCGAGTCTTCCTTTCGGTCCTCCAACTTGGATGCGGGGTCTCAAAACAGTCAGGAGGGGGAGTGCCTTTTCCTGGGTTCCACGGCGCATCCAGGCCTCGTTCTGCCCCATTCTGTGCTGTGTCAGCCCTGGATGGAATCTTTCTTTCTGAAGTCTCAGCGCACGAGCTCCACGTGATATCGGCCCCAGGTGGAAAGGCATGGAGCTGCTCGTAGGCCGACAGACCTAGGAAGCAGATGGGAGAATGACCCCCACTCTGCAGATGGAGAGACTGGGGCAACCCTGAGGGGCATATGCTTGTCCAGGGCCACACCACTTATGAGAAGAAGGAGCCTGGTCTGAGAGCAGCATGGTCCTCGGAGCTCAGGCCCTGGCTGAACCCAGGCCTCCCCAGGGCTGTGGGCTGGGCCGTGTGGGTGTCATTGTGCCTGCACATGGCCTAAGGGGGGTGGTCGAGCAGTCAGAAACCCAGAGATTCCCTTGGGAAGTTTTGAGGAAGGGACCTCAGCACGAACCCCAGGAAATGATGTCACCTGCCGGCAACAGAACCCAACAGAACCCGCAATCCGGGTATCCAGGCCTCCAGAGCGGAGAGGAGCCCCCAGCCAGATCACTTGCTGCCAAGATGTTCTGCTGTTTGCCCCTGCCCAGAGGCCGGGGCCTCAGGAGAGCTCACAGGCAGTGTGCGTGGGCACCCTGTCGACGTTGGCTCAGGACACCCCCGAGAGGCCTCTGGCCCTTTGCCCGGAGAAACAGAAAGGTAACACGGGGAGCCCCAGGCCGGGCCAGGCCACCTCTCCCATGCCACCCGGAAACACCGGGTCCTTTGCCTGTGTGTGGGGATGCGGGTTTCTCGGGCTGTGTCTCCCTCAAGGAAGCCCAGGCGGATGTGGGGTCAGAAGCCTGTGGACAAGTTGTGCCCACACCCCAGGGGAGAGCAGGCTGGGCGGGATGGGGAGAGTGTGGGCAGCGCCGACCGGCCAGGCTGACCTCACACCCTCAGATGGGTCTCTTTCCTCCCGGGTGGGGATCTGAGCAGACACACGTCTCTGACCCTTCTGGGAAGAGAAGTTCGAGCAGGCAGAAGCAGCGGCTCCACTGGCCAGGCCCAGCTCGGAAAACTCCCAGCATGGCTGGCTGACGGTCACTGTCGTTGCAGAGCTTCCCACGTGATGAGGCCGAGGACGGGGACACCCCATCCAGCTCCCAGAGGGAGGGGTCGGAGCACCACCCGCCCGCCCGTGAGGCCCAGTGCAGGCTCCAGGTCAGCGTGCCCACGGAGGCATCAGCCCCACCGGGGGAGACGCGGAGGTGGGGAAGGCCTGCTGCCGAGACACCGCCCAGGATACAGCCGGCGGCCCAGTCTGAGGCTTCCACGGAGCTCAGCACACCCGGCTCCGACCCAGAGTCCAGAGAACCCCGGCCTCTGAGGCACCAGGAGGACCTGGAGCCCAGCACGCCACAGCACAGAGGTGAGGACGCTGGGGCTGGTGCACGGGAGTGTGTGGGGAGGGGTGCTGAGCTACACAGGGACGAGTCCTCGAAAGCTGCTGCTGGGCCTGCAGCAAGCGCTGGCCTCACACCCCCCGCCCCCCATCTTGCACACTTCAGTCCCAAAAGACATCTGACGCTGGGTATTCTTTGGGAACCTCTTGGAAGGTTTCTGTCCCGGGGTACGCACATGCCAAGGCTGGCCTGTGGGCAAACTTTGCTTCTCCCCCAGCTCTAGCACTGGCCTCCAACTGGAACCAGGCTCCACTTCCCAGACCTGTCCCCACACAGGTGGTGGCTCCAGGTGCAGGACCCAGGGATCCACCGAGGGCAGATGGAGAAGCGAGACTTGCCCTCGCAGAGACACCAGGCCAGCTGGGTACTGGCCAGCACACCGGGCAGATCGGATCTCCGTGCCTGCAGGACCCCCAGCCCCAGGCACTGATGTCCCACCCCCTCAGCGAGAACCTCCACCTCCACGTGCACCTCTACCTGCTCGGGCTTTAGCAAGAGAACCCGAGGCAGAGGAAGAGTCACCGCCTCGGCAGGGAGAGCCTGCCCTGGCTCCCGCGCAACACCCAGACGCCCACGATGACTCACGCAGCCCTGCAGGGAGAAAGAGCCCCCGCTCTGGACAGAGACCCAGAGCCCTTACCGGAAACACCACGTCCAGGGGAGCGGTCGGCTCTGCAGCCTCCATCCCTGTCTGCTCACCGTGGATGCCGGCAACTCGGTCTGCCCCCAGGGGACATGGAGTTCCTTTCCCCTGAACTGCTTTGCATGTGGTTTGTTTCCACCTTTCTGGTGATGTTTTATTTTTTGTATGGTTTCCTGTATTTTTGTTGGTTAAGTTGGGATTAGTAAACTGTTTCATCATTGTTGCAATCTGGGAACACTGTTGTGTAACTCTGGTGATACTGTGTTACCATCACCACTTTGTAGTTTCAGACCCGTTCCATCTTTATGCCCCACCCCCCAACAAAGCCTGGATTCAAGGCAAGCACGCCCTGTTCATCCCTCCCCCCGATCCTGAACACAATTTCATCTTTTCTTTCTGCATTCCTTCCTATATTCTTGGTGTCCCCAATCAGTGACTCTCAGCGAAATGACTGAAGGAGTGTTTTTCGGACTCTCCACCTACTGTAAGACTCCATTGGAGAGTTCTCATTTTTATGTCATTTGAACTAGCCTTTGATAGCTGAAAGGACGGTGTACGTCCTTTCAAGATACCATGTGCCAAACGAAGCCCTTTTGGCAACTGCCATCATTATCTCCAGGCAGGCATTGCTGTTTGAAGGGTGACATCTCAGCCAGAAGGCAGAGGCTGAGCTCCTCTTGTTGCACCAGCTCCCAAAAGAAGCCAAGAAAGGGAGCTGGAACAACAAACCACCCCCATGCCCAGGAAAGCGTTCTTCATGACAGAAGGCTAGAAAATGACCCAACATCCTTGTGGCCCAGAACCACTCTAGAAAATCACTGTTCCATAAAAAAGAGAAACACATGGGAAGTTCCAAGGAGAGGCAATGCCCATGGCCAGTGTACTTGAGAGACGGCCTGACCGCTCCGGGGAAGACACGCACCGACGGAACCCCTTGGGAAACAGCAGTGATAGTCCTCACCGTCGTAAGGGTTTCCTCTGGGGACAACCTGCCCTGGGCACCACACGAGGGAGCAGACCGGCTTCTCTTCCTCTGCCCCCACACCATTCACTCATGAAGGCAGCTCAGGTGTTCTCATGCCCTGCCTGCCTGCCTGCCTGGCTCATCCGTGAGCTGTGACCACCTCCAGGCTAGGACTCCACCTTTTCCTCTCTGTGTACCGTGAATCTGCACACAGTGGGCTTTCAGAACCTTAGGAGACTTGAGCCATTCCCGCTCGAGCCAGAACCCTCCCCAGGAAGGAAAACAGCTGTGGAGTCATTTTGGCCCCAGCACTGGTTCCGAAAGCCTGGCGGCTCCTACAGCCTCTACGGTGTGAAGAGGGAGGTCCCTTTTGACAGAGCTTTCCGGCTCTCAGATCTAAGCTGTTGTTTCACTGTCAGCTGTGTCTCTTCCGTTGCAGCCAGGTGGGCCACGCTGCTCCAAAGGAGCTCACAAGCTGAGTTTCAAGGGAGGACAGGGATGGCTACAATGTGCTGCAAACTGAGTGAGGGTCCCCACAATCCTCAGCAAAGGTCTGTGGTGTGCAAGTGGGGAGTAGAGGGCCCCCAAGTTCCAAAGGAAGGGAGGTAGTCGGGAGCTAAAGCCCTTGGCTGCTGTGGTAGCAGCTGCAGATGGCAGCCCGTCCACAGTGCACTTCAAATGAGGTCATATGAGCGGGACTCTGGAAATGGCTCCGAAATCGAGAGAAAGGGGTCAGGGTATGTGGGAATCCGGCGGGGGTGGGGGGTGGATGAAGGAAGGTGTCCCTCCTCTCTCCAGTGCAATTTGGTTTGGTGAGTCTCAAAGCTACCAGATGGCACTTCCCAAGTCAGGCCCCCGCAGGAATCAGGGTGGGCTGCCTGCCTCGGGCCCTGCCACAGGGACAAGCCACACCAGTGGCCTCCCTGAGCTCCAATGGCCGGATCTGGGGGGTTCTGTCTGGGTGCACACCTCCTTGCTGTGGCCAAGTTCCCCCCTTCTCTGAGCACCAGCTTCATCCTCTCGAATGAGGACATCAATTGCTACCTTGGCACGTTACTCTCTTCATCCTGTGAAGACTCATTAGGCTTATCCTACAATTACTAGCTGGCCCGAAGAGATATCTCCTGAATCCAGCTTAAGCTGGAGTCTCCCAGGCTCATCTGGCATGTCTTCCCTGAAGTCTGCCAAAACCCACACCCTTGCATTTCCAGGGACTCCCCTTAGCCAGCTGGGCAGAAAACCCAGCATGCTTCAAACAAGCTGACAGACAAGCGGGAGAGGACTCACGGGCAGACGGCTTCCCTCAGGTCTCGGGTGGAGCTCTGGGACCACAGCAGCAACGGGCCATCCCAGCCCCTGGGCTCAGCAGCGCCCTCATTCTCAGGCCGGCGGCTCTGCCCTGAGGGGAGCAGGAACGTCACCAACTGCCGCAGGCGGACCTCAAGCCCCTCCCACTGCTGGAGCCTGACCTCCCCCGGCCCCACCCCTTCCCCTACCCCAGCAGGACGAGAGCTCGTCTTCCCCTGGCTTCCAACGTGAGGCCCGGCCCTGGGCCCCGATTGGGCACTGCCCCAGCCCGGAGCCAATCACAGTGGCCAGGGAGGTGGAACGCACCGATTGGCCAGGGCCAGGTCATGTGACCATACTCCCCAGGAAACTCAAAGATTACCAAGGTTCTCTAAGAAACCAATGAACAAAATTATCCACTAAAGGCAAACCATAATTTTTAATGAGGCCAATGTCACAGAAAAAAAAAAAATGCTCCACAATAAACTGCTCAAGGAAGCTACTAAATAAACTTTCAGAAAAGTTTAGTAGTTTTTTTTTTTTTAAATAGGGTGACGGAGAGCTATACCTTTCCCATCTATGTGAATTTAGGTTTAAACTAGATTTCCCTTGGCTATTATATAAGACAAAAAAACCCACATCACCCACTTTCACTCCCCCCCACCCCCAAAATGTGTTTCAATCTATTGAATTTTTGTGTCCTCAGTTGTGTCTGATTCACGGCAACTCACCAACTCTACACAGCCAGGCTCTTCCGTCCATGGAATTCAGGGCAATTTTTTCTGTCCCAGTAAATGCCCACCCTGGGTGATCCAAAGGCAAGGGCTCCGAGGCTCCTGAGAGACTAACTCCTTTCAGCTGAGCACAGAGCTGGCTCCTCACTGGGATGCCTGTGGCCTGGGGCTCCCAGAGGGGAGAGCAGCACTCGCCCCACCGTGTGGTCACTGCTGGAAGTGCAGGCTGCTCCTAACTCCCCCTTGACAGTGTCCCTGAGGGCAGAACAGTGTGAATCGAATCAAGGTGGAAATGCAAACTCCAATGCAACCAACCTTCCCACAAGATCTCCAAAACCACTCAGGAACAGGGAATTGGAAACTGCAGGGGATGACATGAATGGAGATGGAGACTTGACACCTTACACCGAGTTCACTTCCAGTTATCCCTAGACAAACTTTCCATGAAAACTTGTCACAAATCTAGAAGAACAATGAGCAGAAACCGGACACGTGCTTTGAGTCTTCACACACAAAACTAAAAGGCAGTCCACAAAAAAAACCCAGAGAATACAGTGGACTTTGCAAAATCAAAGATATCTACTGTGGGAAAGACCTCATTACAAAAGCAAAAGACAGGTCATACATCGCGAGACGAATGAGTGGAAACACAAAGCTTATCAAGGATGTGTCTCCAAACAGACAAAGAACGCCAACACAACAAGCCTGTGAAAACTAGGGAAAGGTCTGAAGGGACACCAGACGGAGGAAGACACACACAGAGTATCCCGGATGATGTCCAGCACTGAGGGCCTGAAGAAACAACAGTCTAGTTGCACCCCCTCAGGCCTGTGTGACCGTGGATGAGGCCTCTGTTTCCCGGTGGCTCTGAGACATGGACAGGGAGGAAGGGGAAGAGAAGTCACTTGCGTTTCTAATACTCACAGCAAAGTCTTCCAATGAGAAGGGAATTATCACCCCCACTGACAATGCCATTCACTGAAGTGATATCCACGAGTCCATCTACCCCAGAAGGGAAGGATGGACCTGTTCTCACAAAACGGTGAGAGATGGAAGGAGGAAGATCAAGCCCACACCAATCACTGGAAAGAGAAGCTGTGCTCAGGGCTTGAAAGAATTCCTATAGGGAAAATCATGTCACAGCCCCACATGGCAATCCACAGCTTCCATGCTATTCCTCCCAAAATGCCAATGCATTTTCGCACCGAACAAAGAATTGCAAAAGGGGTACGGAAACAGAAAAGAGCCTACATTGTCAATACAATCCGACGAAAAAGCCCCGATACGGACATCCAAGGTTGTGTGAAAGGAAATTAGACGACCAAACTAGGATCCTCAGGAGAGTATCGGAGAAGGCAATGGCGACCCACTCCAGTACTCTTGCCTGGAAAATGTCCTGGACGGAGGAGCCTGGTAGGCTACAGGCCATGGGGTCTTGCAGAGTCAGACACGACTGAAGTGACTTAGCCGCAGCAGCAGCAGCAGGACAGTATGCTATTGGGAATACAACAACACACACAGATCCAGATCGATGGAATAAAGTTGAGGGTCCAGAAACAAACCCCAGCATCCATGGTCAACTCATCTCTGACACAGACGGTGAGAATATCCAAATGGGAACAAGAAAGCCTCTTCAATCAATGTCCATGGGAAAACCAGACAGCTACATCTGAAGAACGCTATTGGGTTTGATCTCATACCACCTCAATATCGGGGAAAAACCTCACCCTAAAGACTGAGGTCATGAGATAGCTAGAAAGAAGCGTAGGTCAAAGGCTCCTTAACATCAGAGTCTCCTTGCCATTTGCTGGGCGGAGGTCGAAATGGGTCTCTTCAAGTAAGGGAAAGAGGTAAACGAAGTACACCACTGGGTTTCCATCCAATGGAACCTATTCACAACAGAGAGGCTAAGCATTCACAAATGCAAAAGATAGGAAACGGAACACGAGAGACTCCTTGCAAGTGGTGTATCTGAGAAGGGGTTCATATGGAAAGAGACGAAGAATGCACAGCACTCAGATTCCAAGAAACACCACCACCACCCTTGACCCTTCCCCCATGACCAACTCTGACCTAAAGCCTTTCTCTCCCTCTAACCTATCCCTAAAACATAACCCTCATCTAATCATATACATGTGCATCCCTAGCATCCATCCATCCATCCACACACGAGAGAGAAAGAGGAAGACACAGACGGAATTGAGAAAGGAAAAGAGAGGGACACAGCCAGAGAGAGACACGGAACCAAAGAGAGGAAAGGAGTCGATGGTCCAGACTATTCCTCAATCTGTCTCGAAGGTAGAAGCAATGACAGCGCCCTTCCACCCCAGAAGGGGGAAAAGGACGGAAGGTTTGGAGAGGAAAAGACAAGAACGCAGGGAGCCATTAGAAGCTCAGCCACCCGCAGAAGCCGAGCTGGGACCCTTGAACAGAATCTCAATGGAAACAGAGGACCAGAAAGTTGGCTACTCTTTTCTATAAGAGAGGGAGACCTTCGAGTCTTCCTTTCGGTCCTCCAACTTGGATGCGGGGTCTCAAAACAGTCAGGAGGGGGAGTGCCTTTTCCTGGGTTCCACGGCGCATCCAGGCCTCGTTCTGCCCCATTCTGTGCTGTGTCAGCCCTGGATGGAATCTTTCTTTCGGAAGTCTCAGCGCACGAGCTCCACGTGATATCGGCCCCAGGTGGAAAGGCATGGAGCTGCTCGTAGGCCGACAGACCTAGGAAGCAGATGGGAGAATGACCCCCACTCTGCAGATGGAGAGACTGGGGCAACCCTGAGGGGCATATGCTTGTCCAGGGCCACACCACTTATGAGAAGAAGGAGCCTGGTCTGAGAGCAGCATGGTCCTCGGAGCTCAGGCCCTGGCTGAACCCAGGCCTCCCCAGGGCTGTGGGCTGGGCCGTGTGGGTGTCATTGTGCCTGCACATGGCCTAAGGGGGGTGGTCGAGCAGTCAGAAACCCAGAGATTCCCTTGGGAAGTTTTGAGGAAGGGACCTCAGCACGAACCCCAGGAAATGATGTCACCTGCCGGCAACAGAACCCAACAGAACCCGCAATCCGGGTATCCAGGCCTCCAGAGCGGAGAGGAGCCCCCAGCCAGATCACTTGCTGCCAAGATGTTCTGCTGTTTGCCCCTGCCCAGAGGCCGGGGCCTCAGGAGAGCTCACAGGCAGTGTGCGTGGGCACCCTGTCGACGTTGGCTCAGGACACCCCCGAGAGGCCTCTGGCCCTTTGCCCGGAGAAACAGAAAGGTAACACGGGGAGCCCCAGGCCGGGCCAGGCCACCTCTCCCATGCCACCCGGAAACACCGGGTCCTTTGCCTGTGTGTGGGGATGCGGGTTTCTCGGGCTGTGTCTCCCTCAAGGAAGCCCAGGCGGATGTGGGGTCAGAAGCCTGTGGACAAGTTGTGTCCACACCCCAGGGGAGAGCAGGCTGGGCGGGATGGGGAGAGTGTGGGCAGCGCCGACCGGCCAGGCTGACCTCACACCCTCAGATGGGTCTCTTTCCTCCCGGGTGGGGATCTGAGCAGACACACGTCTCTGACCCTTCTGGGAAGAGAAGTTCGAGCAGGCAGAAGCAGCGGCTCCACTGGCCAGGCCCAGCTCGGAAAACTCCCAGCATGGCTGGCTGACGGTCACTGTCGTTGCAGAGCTTCCCACGTGATGAGGCCTTGGACGGGGACACCCCATCCAGCTCCCAGAGGGAGGGGTCGGAGCACCACCCGCCCGCCCGTAAGGCCCAGTGCAGGCTCCAGGTCAGCGTGCCCACGGAGGCATCAGCCCCACCGGGGGAGACGCGGAGGTGGGGAAGGCCTGCTGCCGAGACACCGCCCAGGATACAGCCGGCGGCCCAGTCTGAGGCTGCCACGGAGCTCAGCACACCCGGCTCCGACCCAGAGTCCAGAGAACCCTGGCCTCTGAGGCACCAGGAGGACCTGGAGCCCAGCACGCCAGAGCACAGAGGTGAGGACGCTGGGGCTGGTGCACGGGAGTGTGTGGGGAGGGGTGCTGAGCTACACAGGGACGAGTCCTCGAAAGCTGCTGCTGGGCCTGCAGCAAGCGCTGGCCTCACACCCCCCGCCCCCCATCTTGCACACTTCAGTCCCAAAAGACATCTGACGCTGGGTATTCTTTGGGAACCTCTTGGAAGGTTTCTGTCCCGGGGTACGCACATGCCAAGGCTGGCCTGTGGGCAAACTTTGCTTCTCCCCCAGCTCTAGCACTGGCCTCCAACTGGAACCAGGCTCCACTTCCCAGACCTGTCCCCACACAGGTGGTGGCTCCAGGTGCAGGACCCAGGGATCCACCGAGGGCAGATGGAGAAGCGAGACTTGCCCTCGCAGAGACACCAGGCCAGCTGGGTACTGGCCAGCACACCGGGCAGATCGGATCTCCGTGCCTGCAGGACCCCCAGCCCCAGGCACTGATGTCCCACCCCCTCAGCGAGAACCTCCACCTCCACGTGCACCTCTACCTGCTCGGGCTTTGGCAAGAGAACCCGAGGCAGAGGAAGAGTCACCGCCTCGGCAGGGAGAGCCTGCCCTGGCTCCCGTGCAACACCCAGACGCCCACGATGACTCACCCAGCCCTGCAGGGAGAAAGAGCCCCCGCTCTGGACAGAGACCCAGAGCCCTTACCGGAAACACCACGTCCAGGGGAGCGGTCGGCTCTGCAGCCTCCATCCCTGTCTGCTCACCGTGGATGCCGGCAACTCGGTCTGCCCCCAGGGGACATGGAGTTCCTTTCCCCTGAACTGCTTTGCATGTGGTTTGTTTCCACCTTTCTGGTGATGTTTTATTTTTTGTATGGTTTCCTGTATTTTTGTTGGTTAAGTTGGGATTAGTAAACTTTTTCATCATTGTTGCAATCTGGGAACACTGTTGTGTAACTCTGGTGATACTGTGTTACCATCACCACTTTGTAGTTTCAGACCCGTTCCATCTTTATGCCCCACCCCGCAACAAAGCCTGGATTCAAGGCAAGCACGCCCTGTTCATCCCTCCCCCCGATCCTGAACACAATTTCATCTTTTCTTTCTGCATTCCTTCCTATATTCTTGGTGTCCCCAATCAGTGACTCTCAGCGAAATGACTGAAGGAGTGTTTTTCGGACTCTCCACCTACTGTAAGACTCCATTGGAGAGTTCTCATTTTTATGTCATTTGAACTAGCCTTTGATAGCTGAAAGGACGGTGTACGTCCTTTCAAGATACCATGTGCCAAACGAAGCCCTTTTGGCAACTGCCATCATTATCTCCAGGCAGGCATTGCTGTTTGAAGGGTGACATCTCAGCCAGAAGGCAGAGGCTGAGCTCCTCTTGTTGCACCAGCTCCCAAAAGAAGCCAAGAAAGGGAGCTGGAACAACAAACCACCCCCATGCCCAGGAAAGCGTTCTTCATGACAGAAGGCTAGAAAATGACCCAACATCCTTGTGGCCCAGAACCACTCTAGAAAATCACTGTTCCATAAAAAAGAGAAACACATGGGAAGTTCCAAGGAGAGGCAATGCCCATGGCCAGTGTACTTGAGAGACGGCCTGACCGCTCCGGGGAAGACACGCACCGACGGAACCCCTTGGGAAACAGCAGTGATAGTCCTCACCGTCGTAAGGGTTTCCTCTGGGGACAACCTGCCCTGGGCACCACACGAGGGAGCAGACCGGCTTCTCTTCCTCTGCCCCCACACCATTCACTCATGAAGGCAGCTCAGGTGTTCTCATGCCCTGCCTGCCTGCCTGCCTGGCTCATCCGTGAGCTGTGACCACCTCCAGGCTAGGACTCCACCTTTTCCTCTCTGTGTACCGTGAATCTGCACACAGTGGGCTTTCAGAACCTTAGGAGACTTGAGCCATTCCCGCTCGAGCCAGAACCCTCCCCAGGAAGGAAAACAGCTGTGGAGTCATTTTGGCCCCAGCACTGGTTCCGAAAGCCTGGCGGCTCCTACAGCCTCTACGGTGTGAAGAGGGAGGTCCCTTTTGACAGAGCTTTCCGGCTCTCAGATCTAAGCTGTTGTTTCACTGTCAGCTGTGTCTCTTCCGTTGCAGCCAGGTGGGCCACGCTGCTCCAAAGGAGCTCACAAGCTGAGTTTCAAGGGAGGACAGGGATGGCTACAATGTGCTGCAAACTGAGTGAGGGTCCCCACAATCCTCAGCAAAGGTCTGTGGTGTGCAAGTGGGGAGTAGAGGGCCCCCAAGTTCCAAAGGAAGGGAGGTAGTCGGGAGCTAAAGCCCTTGGCTGCTGTGGTAGCAGCTGCAGATGGCAGCCCGTCCACAGTGCACTTCAAATGAGGTCATATGAGCGGGACTCTGGAAATGGCTCCGAAATCGAGAGAAAGGGGTCAGGGTATGTGGGAATCCGGCGGGGGTGGGGGGTGGATGAAGGAAGGTGTCCCTCCTCTCTCCAGTGCAATTTGGTTTGGTGAGTCTCAAAGCTACCAGATGGCACTTCCCAAGTCAGGCCCCCGCAGGAATCAGGGTGGGCTGCCTGCCTCGGGCCCTGCCACAGGGACAAGCCACACCAGTGGCCTCCCTGAGCTCCAATGGCCGGATCTGGGGGGTTCTGTCTGGGTGCACACCTCCTTGCTGTGGCCAAGTTCCCCCCTTCTCTGAGCACCAGCTTCATCCTCTCGAATGAGGACATCAATTGCTACCTTGGCACGTTACTCTCTTCATCCTGTGAAGACTCATTAGGCTTATCCTACAATTACTAGCTGGCCCGAAGAGATATCTCCTGAATCCAGCTTAAGCTGGAGTCTCCCAGGCTCATCTGGCATGTCTTCCCTGAAGTCTGCCAAAACCCACACCCTTGCATTTCCAGGGACTCCCCTTAGCCAGCTGGGCAGAAAACCCAGCATGCTTCAAACAAGCTGACAGACAAGCGGGAGAGGACTCACGGGCAGACGGCTTCCCTCAGGTCTCGGGTGGAGCTCTGGGACCACAGCAGCAACGGGCCATCCCAGCCCCTGGGCTCAGCAGCGCCCTCATTCTCAGGCCGGCGGCTCTGCCCTGAGGGGAGCAGGAACGTCACCAACTGCCGCAGGCGGACCTCAAGCCCCTCCCACTGCTGGAGCCTGACCTCCCCCGGCCCCACCCCTTCCCCTACCCCAGCAGGACGAGAGCTCGTCTTCCCCTGGCTTCCAACGTGAGGCCCGGCCCTGGGCCCCGATTGGGCACTGCCCCAGCCCGGAGCCAATCACAGTGGCCAGGGAGGTGGAACACACCGATTGGCCAGGGCCAGGTCATGTGACCATACTCCCCAGGAAACTCAAAGATTACCAAGGTTCTCTAAGAAACCAATGAACAAAATTATCCACTAAAGGCAAACCATAATTTTTAATGAGGCCAATGTCACAGAAAAAAAAAAAATGCTCCACAATAAACTGCTCAAGGAAGCTACTAAATAAACTTTCAGAAAAGTTTAGTAGTTTTTTTTTTTTTAAATAGGGTGACGGAGAGCTATACCTTTCCCATCTATGTGAATTTAGGTTTAAACTAGATTTCCCTTGGCTATTATATAAGACAAAAAAACCCACATCACCCACTTTCACTCCCCCCCACCCCCAAAATGTGTTTCAATCTATTGAATTTTTGTGTCCTCAGTTGTGTCTGATTCACGGCAACTCACCAACTCTACACAGCCAGGCTCTTCCGTCCATGGAATTCAGGGCAATTTTTTCTGTCCCAGTAAATGCCCACCCTGGGTGATCCAAAGGCAAGGGCTCCGAGGCTCCTGAGAGACTAACTCCTTTCAGCTGAGCACAGAGCTGGCTCCTCACTGGGATGCCTGTGGCCTGGGGCTCCCAGAGGGGAGAGCAGCACTCGCCCCACCGTGTGGTCACTGCTGGAAGTGCAGGCTGCTCCTCACTCCCCCTTGACAGTGTCCCTGAGGGCAGAACAGTGTGAATCGAATCAAGGTGGAAATGCAAACTCCAATGCAACCAACCTTCCCACAAGATCTCCAAAACCACTCAGGAACAGGGAATTGGAAACTGCAGGGGATGACATGAATGGAGATGGAGACTTGACACCTTACACCGAGTTCACTTCCAGTTATCCCTAGACAAACTTTCCATGAAAACTTGTCACAAATCTAGAAGAACAATGAGCAGAAACCGGACACGTGCTTTGAGTCTTCACACACAAAACTAAAAGGCAGTCCACAAAAAAAACCCAGAGAATACAGTGGACTTTGCAAAATCAAAGATATCTACTGTGGGAAAGACCTCATTACAAAAGCAAAAGACAGGTCATACATCGCGAGACGAATGAGTGGAAACACAAAGCTTATCAAGGATGTGTCTCCAAACAGACAAAGAACGCCAACACAACAAGCCTGTGAAAACTAGGGAAAGGTCTGAAGGGACACCAGACGGAGGAAGACACACACAGAGTATCCCGGATGATGTCCAGCACTGAGGGCCTGAAGAAACAACAGTCTAGTTGCACCCCCTCAGGCCTGTGTGACCGTGGATGAGGCCTCTGTTTCCCGGTGGCTCTGAGACATGGACAGGGAGGAAGGGGAAGAGAAGTCACTTGCGTTTCTAATACTCACAGCAAAGTCTTCCAATGAGAAGGGAATTATCACCCCCACTGACAATGCCATTCACTGAAGTGATATCCACGAGTCCATCTACCCCAGAAGGGAAGGATGGACCTGTTCTCACAAAACGGTGAGAGATGGAAGGAGGAAGATCAAGCCCACACCAATCACTGGAAAGAGAAGCTGTGCTCAGGGCTTGAAAGAATTCCTATAGGGAAAATCATGTCACAGCCCCACATGGCAATCCACAGCTTCCATGCTATTCCTCCCAAAATGCCAATGCATTTTCGCACCGAACAAAGAATTGCAAAAGGGGTACGGAAACAGAAAAGAGCCTACATTGTCAATACAATCCGACGAAAAAGCCCCGATACGGACATCCAAGGTTGTGTGAAAGGAAATTAGACGACCAAACTAGGATCCTCAGGAGAGTATCGGAGAAGGCAATGGCGACCCACTCCAGTACTCTTGCCTGGAAAATGTCCTGGACGGAGGAGCCTGGTAGGCTACAGGCCATGGGGTCTTGCAGAGTCAGACACGACTGAAGTGACTTAGCCGCAGCAGCAGCAGCAGGACAGTATGCTATTGGGAATACAACAACACACACAGATCCAGATCGATGGAATAAAGTTGAGGGTCCAGAAACAAACCCCAGCATCCATGGTCAACTCATCTCTGACACAGACGGTGAGAATATCCAAATGGGAACAAGAAAGCCTCTTCAATCAATGTCCATGGGAAAACCAGACAGCTACATCTGAAGAACGCTATTGGGTTTGATCTCATACCACCTCAATATCGGGGAAAAACCTCACCCTAAAGACTGAGGTCATGAGATAGCTAGAAAGAAGCGTAGGTCAAAGGCTCCTTAACATCAGAGTCTCCTTGCCATTTGCTGGGCGGAGGTCGAAATGGGTCTCTTCAAGTAAGGGAAAGAGGTAAACGAAGTACACCACTGGGTTTCCATCCAATGGAACCTATTCACAACAGAGAGGCTAAGCATTCACAAATGCAAAAGATAGGAAACGGAACACGAGAGACTCCTTGCAAGTGGTGTATCTGAGAAGGGGTTCATATGGAAAGAGACGAAGAATGCACAGCACTCAGATTCCAAGAAACACCACCACCACCCTTGACCCTTCCCCCATGACCAACTCTGACCTAAAGCCTTTCTCTCCCTCTAACCTATCCCTAAAACATAACCCTCATCTAATCATATACATGTGCATCCCTAGCATCCATCCATCCATCCACACACGAGAGAGAAAGAGGAAGACACAGACGGAATTGAGAAAGGAAAAGAGAGGGACACAGCCAGAGAGAGACACGGAACCAAAGAGAGGAAAGGAGTCGATGGTCCAGACTATTCCTCAATCTGTCTCGAAGGTAGAAGCAATGACAGCGCCCTTCCACCCCAGAAGGGGGAAAAGGACGGAAGGTTTGGAGAGGAAAAGACAAGAACGCAGGGAGCCATTAGAAGCTCAGCCACCCGCAGAAGCCGAGCTGGGACCCTTGAACAGAATCTCAATGGAAACAGAGGACCAGAAAGTTGGCTACTCTTTTCTATAAGAGAGGGAGACCTTCGAGTCTTCCTTTCGGTCCTCCAACTTGGATGCGGGGTCTCAAAACAGTCAGGAGGGGGAGTGCCTTTTCCTGGGTTCCACGGCGCATCCAGGCCTCGTTCTGCCCCATTCTGTGCTGTGTCAGCCCTGGATGGAATCTTTCTTTCGGAAGTCTCAGCGCACGAGCTCCACGTGATATCGGCCCCAGGTGGAAAGGCATGGAGCTGCTCGTAGGCCGACAGACCTAGGAAGCAGATGGGAGAATGACCCCCACTCTGCAGATGGAGAGACTGGGGCAACCCTGAGGGGCATATGCTTGTCCAGGGCCACACCACTTATGAGAAGAAGGAGCCTGGTCTGAGAGCAGCATGGTCCTCGGAGCTCAGGCCCTGGCTGAACCCAGGCCTCCCCAGGGCTGTGGGCTGGGCCGTGTGGGTGTCATTGTGCCTGCACATGGCCTAAGGGGGGTGGTCGAGCAGTCAGAAACCCAGAGATTCCCTTGGGAAGTTTTGAGGAAGGGACCTCAGCACGAACCCCAGGAAATGATGTCACCTGCCGGCAACAGAACCCAACAGAACCCGCAATCCGGGTATCCAGGCCTCCAGAGCGGAGAGGAGCCCCCAGCCAGATCACTTGCTGCCAAGATGTTCTGCTGTTTGCCCCTGCCCAGAGGCCGGGGCCTCAGGAGAGCTCACAGGCAGTGTGCGTGGGCACCCTGTCGACGTTGGCTCAGGACACCCCCGAGAGGCCTCTGGCCCTTTGCCCGGAGAAACAGAAAGGTAACACGGGGAGCCCCAGGCCGGGCCAGGCCACCTCTCCCATGCCACCCGGAAACACCGGGTCCTTTGCCTGTGTGTGGGGATGCGGGTTTCTCGGGCTGTGTCTCCCTCAAGGAAGCCCAGGCGGATGTGGGGTCAGAAGCCTGTGGACAAGTTGTGTCCACACCCCAGGGGAGAGCAGGCTGGGCGGGATGGGGAGAGTGTGGGCAGCGCCGACCGGCCAGGCTGACCTCACACCCTCAGATGGGTCTCTTTCCTCCCGGGTGGGGATCTGAGCAGACACACGTCTCTGACCCTTCTGGGAAGAGAAGTTCGAGCAGGCAGAAGCAGCGGCTCCACTGGCCAGGCCCAGCTCGGAAAACTCCCAGCATGGCTGGCTGACGGTCACTGTCGTTGCAGAGCTTCCCACGTGATGAGGCCTTGGACGGGGACACCCCATCCAGCTCCCAGAGGGAGGGGTCGGAGCACCACCCGCCCGCCCGTAAGGCCCAGTGCAGGCTCCAGGTCAGCGTGCCCACGGAGGCATCAGCCCCACCGGGGGAGACGCGGAGGTGGGGAAGGCCTGCTGCCGAGACACCGCCCAGGATACAGCCGGCGGCCCAGTCTGAGGCTGCCACGGAGCTCAGCACACCCGGCTCCGACCCAGAGTCCAGAGAACCCTGGCCTCTGAGGCACCAGGAGGACCTGGAGCCCAGCACGCCAGAGCACAGAGGTGAGGACGCTGGGGCTGGTGCACGGGAGTGTGTGGGGAGGGGTGCTGAGCTACACAGGGACGAGTCCTCGAAAGCTGCTGCTGGGCCTGCAGCAAGCGCTGGCCTCACACCCCCCGCCCCCCATCTTGCACACTTCAGTCCCAAAAGACATCTGACGCTGGGTATTCTTTGGGAACCTCTTGGAAGGTTTCTGTCCCGGGGTACGCACATGCCAAGGCTGGCCTGTGGGCAAACTTTGCTTCTCCCCCAGCTCTAGCACTGGCCTCCAACTGGAACCAGGCTCCACTTCCCAGACCTGTCCCCACACAGGTGGTGGCTCCAGGTGCAGGACCCAGGGATCCACCGAGGGCAGATGGAGAAGCGAGACTTGCCCTCGCAGAGACACCAGGCCAGCTGGGTACTGGCCAGCACACCGGGCAGATCGGATCTCCGTGCCTGCAGGACCCCCAGCCCCAGGCACTGATGTCCCACCCCCTCAGCGAGAACCTCCACCTCCACGTGCACCTCTACCTGCTCGGGCTTTGGCAAGAGAACCCGAGGCAGAGGAAGAGTCACCGCCTCGGCAGGGAGAGCCTGCCCTGGCTCCCGTGCAACACCCAGACGCCCACGATGACTCACCCAGCCCTGCAGGGAGAAAGAGCCCCCGCTCTGGACAGAGACCCAGAGCCCTTACCGGAAACACCACGTCCAGGGGAGCGGTCGGCTCTGCAGCCTCCATCCCTGTCTGCTCACCGTGGATGCCGGCAACTCGGTCTGCCCCCAGGGGACATGGAGTTCCTTTCCCCTGAACTGCTTTGCATGTGGTTTGTTTCCACCTTTCTGGTGATGTTTTATTTTTTGTATGGTTTCCTGTATTTTTGTTGGTTAAGTTGGGATTAGTAAACTTTTTCATCATTGTTGCAATCTGGGAACACTGTTGTGTAACTCTGGTGATACTGTGTTACCATCACCACTTTGTAGTTTCAGACCCGTTCCATCTTTATGCCCCACCCCGCAACAAAGCCTGGATTCAAGGCAAGCACGCCCTGTTCATCCCTCCCCCCGATCCTGAACACAATTTCATCTTTTCTTTCTGCATTCCTTCCTATATTCTTGGTGTCCCCAATCAGTGACTCTCAGCGAAATGACTGAAGGAGTGTTTTTCGGACTCTCCACCTACTGTAAGACTCCATTGGAGAGTTCTCATTTTTATGTCATTTGAACTAGCCTTTGATAGCTGAAAGGACGGTGTACGTCCTTTCAAGATACCATGTGCCAAACGAAGCCCTTTTGGCAACTGCCATCATTATCTCCAGGCAGGCATTGCTGTTTGAAGGGTGACATCTCAGCCAGAAGGCAGAGGCTGAGCTCCTCTTGTTGCACCAGCTCCCAAAAGAAGCCAAGAAAGGGAGCTGGAACAACAAACCACCCCCATGCCCAGGAAAGCGTTCTTCATGACAGAAGGCTAGAAAATGACCCAACATCCTTGTGGCCCAGAACCACTCTAGAAAATCACTGTTCCATAAAAAAGAGAAACACATGGGAAGTTCCAAGGAGAGGCAATGCCCATGGCCAGTGTACTTGAGAGACGGCCTGACCGCTCCGGGGAAGACACGCACCGACGGAACCCCTTGGGAAACAGCAGTGATAGTCCTCACCGTCGTAAGGGTTTCCTCTGGGGACAACCTGCCCTGGGCACCACACGAGGGAGCAGACCGGCTTCTCTTCCTCTGCCCCCACACCATTCACTCATGAAGGCAGCTCAGGTGTTCTCATGCCCTGCCTGCCTGCCTGCCTGGCTCATCCGTGAGCTGTGACCACCTCCAGGCTAGGACTCCACCTTTTCCTCTCTGTGTACCGTGAATCTGCACACAGTGGGCTTTCAGAACCTTAGGAGACTTGAGCCATTCCCGCTCGAGCCAGAACCCTCCCCAGGAAGGAAAACAGCTGTGGAGTCATTTTGGCCCCAGCACTGGTTCCGAAAGCCTGGCGGCTCCTACAGCCTCTACGGTGTGAAGAGGGAGGTCCCTTTTGACAGAGCTTTCCGGCTCTCAGATCTAAGCTGTTGTTTCACTGTCAGTTGTGTCTCTTCCGTTGCAGCCAGGTGGGCCACGCTGCTCCAAAGGAGCTCACAAGCTGAGTTTCAAGGGAGGACAGGGATGGCTACAACGTGCTGCAAACTGAGTGAGGGTCCCCACAATCCTCAGCAAAGGTCTGTGGTGTGCAAGTGGGGAGTAGAGGGCCCCCAAGTTCCAAAGGAAGGGAGGTAGTCGGGAGCTAAAGCCCTTGGCTGCTGTGGTAGCAGCTGCAGATGGCAGCCCGTCCACAGTGCACTTCAAATGAGGTCATATGAGCGGGACTCTGGAAATGGCTCCGAAATCGAGAGAAAGGGGTCAGGGTATGTGGGAATCCGGCGGGGGTGGGGGGTGGATGAAGGAAGGTGTCCCTCCTCTCTCCAGTGCAATTTGGTTTGGTGAGTCTCAAAGCTACCAGATGGCACTTCCCAAGTCAGGCCCCCGCAGGAATCAGGGTGGGCTGCCTGCCTCGGGCCCTGCCACAGGGACAAGCCACACCAGTGGCCTCCCTGAGCTCCAATGGCCGGATCTGGGGGGTTCTGTCTGGGTGCACACCTCCTTGCTGTGGCCAAGTTCCCCCCTTCTCTGAGCACCAGCTTCATCCTCTCGAATGAGGACATCAATTGCTACCTTGGCACGTTACTCTCTTCATCCTGTGAAGACTCATTAGGCTTATCCTACAATTACTAGCTGGCCCGAAGAGATATCTCCTGAATCCAGCTTAAGCTGGAGTCTCCCAGGCTCATCTGGCATGTCTTCCCTGAAGTCTGCCAAAACCCACACCCTTGCATTTCCAGGGACTCCCCTTAGCCAGCTGGGCAGAAAACCCAGCATGCTTCAAACAAGCTGACAGACAAGCGGGAGAGGACTCACGGGCAGACGGCTTCCCTCAGGTCTCGGGTGGAGCTCTGGGACCACAGCAGCAACGGGCCATCCCAGCCCCTGGGCTCAGCAGCGCCCTCATTCTCAGGCCGGCGGCTCTGCCCTGAGGGGAGCAGGAACGTCACCAACTGCCGCAGGCGGACCTCAAGCCCCTCCCACTGCTGGAGCCTGACCTCCCCCGGCCCCACCCCTTCCCCTACCCCAGCAGGACGAGAGCTCGTCTTCCCCTGGCTTCCAACGTGAGGCCCGGCCCTGGGCCCCGATTGGGCACTGCCCCAGCCCGGAGCCAATCACAGTGGCCAGGGAGGTGGAACGCACCGATTGGCCAGGGCCAGGTCATGTGACCATACTCCCCAGGAAACTCAAAGATTACCAAGGTTCTCTAAGAAACCAATGAACAAAATTATCCACTAAAGGCAAACCATAATTTTTAATGAGGCCAATGTCACAGAAAAAAAAAATGCTCCACAATAAACTGCTCAAGGAAGCTACTAAATAAACTTTCAGAAAAGTTTAGTAGTTTTTTTTTTTTTTTAAATAGGGTGACGGAGAGCTATACCTTTCCCATCTATGTGAATTTAGGTTTAAACTAGATTTCCCTTGGCTATTATATAAGACAAAAAAACCCACATCACCCACTTTCACTCCCCCCCACCCCCAAAATGTGTTTTAATCTATTGAATTTTTGTGTCCTCAGTTGTGTCTGATTCACGGCAACTCACCAACTCTACACAGCCAGGCTCTTCCGTCCATGGAATTCAGGGCAATTTTTTCTGTCCCAGTAAATGCCCACCCTGGGTGATCCAAAGGCAAGGGCTCCGAGGCTCCTGAGAGACTAACTCCTTTCAGCTGAGCACAGAGCTGGCTCCTCACTGGGATGCCTGTGGCCTGGGGCTCCCAGAGGGGAGAGCAGCACTCGCCCCACCGTGTGGTCACTGCTGGAAGTGCAGGCTGCTCCTCACTCCCCCTTGACAGTGTCCCTGAGGGCAGAACAGTGTGAATCGAATCAAGGTGGAAAGGCAAACTCCAATGCAACCAACCTTCCCACAAGATCTCCAAAACCACTCAGGAACAGGGAATTGGAAACTGCAGGGGATGACATGAATGGAGATGGAGACTTGACACCTTACACCGAGTTCACTTCCAGTTATCCCTAGACAAACTTTCCATGAAAACTTGTCACAAATCTAGAAGAACAATGAGCAGAAACCGGACACGTGCTTTGAGTCTTCACACACAAAACTAAAAGGCAGTCCACAAAAAAAACCCAGAGAATACAGTGGACTTTGCAAAATCAAAGATATCTACTGTGGGAAAGACCTCATTACAAAAGCAAAAGACAGGTCATACATCGCGAGACGAATGAGTGGAAACACAAAGCTTATCAAGGATGTGTCTCCAAACAGACAAAGAACGCCAACACAACAAGCCTGTGAAAACTAGGGAAAGGTCTGAAGGGACACCAGACGGAGGAAGACACACACAGAGTATCCCGGATGATGTCCAGCACTGAGGGCCTGAAGAAACAACAGTCTAGTTGCACCCCCTCAGGCCTGTGTGACCGTGGATGAGGCCTCTGTTTCCCGGTGGCTCTGAGACATGGACAGGGAGGAAGGGGAAGAGAAGTCACTTGCATTTCTAATACTCACAGCAAAGTCTTCCAATGAGAAGGGAATTATCACCCCCACTGACAATGCCATTCACTGAAGTGATACCCACGAGTCCATCTACCCCAGAAGGGAAGGATGGACCTGTTCTCACAAAACGGCGAGAGATGGAAGGAGGAAGATCAAGCCCACACCAATCACTGGAAAGAGAAGCTGTGCTCAGGGCTTGAAAGAATTCCTACTGGGAAAATCATGTCACAGCCCCACATGGCAATCCACAGCTTCCATGCTATTCCTCCCAAAATGCCAATGCATTTTCGCACCGAACAAAGAATTGCAAAAGGGGTACGGAAACAGAAAAGAGCCTACATTGTCAATACAATCTGACGAAAAAGCCCCGATACGGACATCCAAGGTTGTGTGAAAGGAAATTAGACGACCAAACTAGGATCCTCAGGAGAGTATCGGAGGAGGCAATGGCGACCCACTCCAGTACTCTTGCCTGGAAAATGTCCTGGACGGAGGAGCCTGGTAGGCTGCAGGCCACGGGGTCATGCAGAGTCAGACACGACTGAAGTGACTTAGCCGCAGCAGCAGCAGCAGGACAGTATGCTATTGGGAATACAACAACACACACAGATCCAGATCGATGGAATAAAGTTGAGGGTCCAGAAACAAACCCCAGCATCCATGGTCAACTCATCTCTGACACAGACGGGGAGAATATCCAAATGGGAACAAGAAAGCCTCTTCAATCAATGTCCATGGGAAAACCAGACAGCTACATCTGAAGAACGCTATTGGTTTTGATCTCATACCACCTCAATATCGGGGAAAAACCTCACCCTAAAGACTGATGTCATGAGATAGCTAGAAAGAAGCGTAGGTCAAAGGCTCCTTAACATCAGAGTCTCCTTGCCATTTGCTGGGCGGAGGTCGAAATGGGTCTCTTCAAGTAAGGGAAAGAGGTAAACGAAGTACACCACTGGGTTTCCATCCAATGGAACCTCTTCACAACGGAGAAGCTAAGCATTCACAAATGCAAAAGATAGGAAACGGAACACGAGAGACTCCTTGCAAGTGGTGTATCTGAGAAGGGGTTCATATGGAAAGAGACGAAGAATGCACAGCACTCAGATTCCAAGAAACACCACCACCACCCTTGACCCTTCCCCCATGACCAACTCTGACCTAAAGCCTTTCTCTCCCTCTAACCTATCCCTAAAACATAACCCTCATCTAATCATATACATGTGCATCCCTAGCATCCATCCATCCATCCACACACGAGAGAGAAAGAGGAAGACACAGACGGAATTGAGAAAGGAAAAGAGAGGGACACAGCCAGAGAGAGACACGGAACCAAAGAGAGGAAAGGAGTCGATGGTCCAGACTTTTCCTCAATCTGTCTCGAAGGTAGAAGAAATGACAGCGCCCTTCCACCCCAGAAGGGGGAAAAGGACGGAAGGTTTGGAGAGGAAAAGACAAGAACGCAGGGAGCCATTAGAAACTCAGCCACCCGCAGAAGCCGAGCTGGGACCCTTGAACAGAATCTCAATGGAAACAGAGGACCAGAAAGTTGGCTACTCTTTTCTATAAGAGAGGGAGACCTTCGAGTCTTCCTTTCGGTCCTCCAACTTGGATGCGGGGTCTCAAAACAGTCAGGAGGGGGAGTGCCTTTTCCTGGGTTCCACGGCGCATCCAGGCCTCGTTCTGCCCCATTCTGTGCTGTGTCAGCCCTGGATGGAATCTTTCTTTCGGAAGTCTCAGCGCACGAGCTCCACGTGATATCGGCCCCAGGTGGAAAGGCATGGAGCTGCTCGTAGGCCGACAGACCTAGGAAGCAGATGGGAGAATGACCCCCACTCTGCAGATGGAGAGACTGGGGCAACCCTGAGGGGCATATGCTTGTCCAGGGCCACACCACTTATGAGAAGAAGGAGCCTGGTCTGAGAGCAGCATGGTCCTCGGAGCTCAGGCCCTGGCTGAACCCAGGCCTCCCCAGGGCTGTGGGCTGGGCCGTGTGGGTGTCATTGTGCCTGCACATGGCCTAAGGGGGGTGGTCGAGCAGTCAGAAACCCAGAGATTCCCTTGGGAAGTTTTGAGGAAGGGACCTCAGCACGAACCCCAGGAAATGATGTCACCTGCCGGCAACAGAACCCAACAGAACCCGCAATCCGGGTATCCAGGCCTCCAGAGCGGAGAGGAGCCCCCAGCCAGATCACTTGCTGCCAAGATGTTCTGCTGTTTGCCCCTGCCCAGAGGCCGGGGCCTCAGGAGAGCTCACAGGCAGTGTGCGTGGGCACCCTGTCGACGTTGGCTCAGGACACCCCCGAGAGGCCTCTGGCCCTTTGCCCGGAGAAACAGAAAGGTAACACGGGGAGCCCCAGGCCGGGCCAGGCCACCTCTCCCATGCCACCCGGAAACACCGGGTCCTTTGCCTGTGTGTGGGGATGCGGGTTTCTCGGGCTGTGTCTCCCTCAAGGAAGCCCAGGCGGATGTGGGGTCAGAAGCCTGTGGACAAGTTGTGCCCACACCCCAGGGGAGAGCAGGCTGGGCGGGATGGGGAGAGTGTGGGCAGCGCCGACCGGCCAGGCTGACCTCACACCCTCAGATGGGTCTCTTTCCTCCCGGGTGGGGATCTGAGCAGACACACGTCTCTGACCCTTCTGGGAAGAGAAGTTCGAGCAGGCAGAAGCAGCGGCTCCACTGGCCAGGCCCAGCTCGGAAAACTCCCAGCATGGCTGGCTGACGGTCACTGTCGTTGCAGAGCTTCCCACGTGATGAGGCCGAGGACGGGGACACCCCATCCAGCTCCCAGAGGGAGGGGTCGGAGCACCACCCGCCCGCCCGTGAGGCCCAGTGCAGGCTCCAGGTCAGCGTGCCCACGGAGGCATCAGCCCCACCGGGGGAGACGCGGAGGTGGGGAAGGCCTGCTGCCGAGACACCGCCCAGGATACAGCCGGCGGCCCAGTCTGAGGCTTCCACGGAGCTCAGCACACGCGGCTCCGACCCAGAGTCCAGAGAACCCCGGCCTCTGAGGCACCAGGAGGACCTGGAGCCCAGCACGCCAGAGCACAGAGGTGAGGACGCTGGGGCTGGTGCACGGGAGTGTGTGGGGAGGGGTGCTGAGCTACACAGGGACGAGTCCTCGAAAGCTGCTGCTGGGCCTGCAGCAAGCGCTGGCCTCACACCCCCCGCCCCCCATCTTGCACACTTCAGTCCCAAAAGACATCTGACGCTGGGTATTCTTTGGGAACCTCTTGGAAGGTTTCTGTCCCGGGGTACGCACATGCCAAGGCTGGCCTGTGGGCAAACTTTGCTTCTCCCCCAGCTCTAGCACTGGCCTCCAACTGGAACCAGGCTCCACTTCCGAGACCTGTCCCCACACAGGTAGTGGCTCCAGGTGCAGGACCCAGGGATCCACCGAGGGCAGATGGAGAAGCGAGACTTGCCCTCGCAGAGACACCAGGCCAGCTGGGTACTGGCCAGCACACCGGGCAGATCGGATCTCCGTGCCTGCAGGACCCCCAGCCCCAGGCACTGATGTCCCACCCCCTCAGCGAGAACCTCCACCTCCACGTGCACCTCTACCTGCTCGGGCTTTGGCAAGAGAACCCGAGGCAGAGGAAGAGTCACCGCCTCGGCAGGGAGAGCCTGCCCTGGCTCCCGTGCAACACCCAGACGCCCACGATGACTCACCCAGCCCTGCAGGGAGAAAGAGCCCCCGCTCTGGACAGAGACCCAGAGCCCTTACCGGAAACACCACGTCCAGGGGAGCGGTCGGCTCTGCAGCCTCCATCCCTGTCTGCTCACCGTGGATGCCGGCAACTCGGTCTGCCCCCAGGGGACATGGAGTTCCTTTCCCCTGAACTGCTTTGCATGTGGTTTGTTTCCACCTTTCTGGTGATGTTTTATTTTTTGTATGGTTTCCTGTATTTTTGTTGGTTAAGTTGGGATTAGTAAACTTTTTCATCATTGTTGCAATCTGGGAACACTGTTGTGTAACTCTGGTGATACTGTGTTACCATCACCACTTTGTAGTTTCAGACCCGTTCCATCTTTATGCCCCACCCCCCAACAAAGCCTGGATTCAAGGCAAGCACGCCCTGTTCATCCCTCCCCCCGATCCTGAACACAATTTCATCTTTTCTTTCTGCATTCCTTCCTATATTCTTGGTGTCCCCAATCAGTGACTCTCAGCGAAATGACTGAAGGAGTGTTTTTCGGACTCTCCACCTACTGTAAGACTCCATTGGAGAGTTCTCATTTTTATGTCATTTGAACTAGCCTTTGATAGCTGAAAGGACGGTGTACGTCCTTTCAAGATACCATGTGCCAAACGAAGCCCTTTTGGCAACTGCCATCATTATCTCCAGGCAGGCATTGCTGTTTGAAGGGTGACATCTCAGCCAGAAGGCAGAGGCTGAGCTCCTCTTGTTGCACCAGCTCCCAAAAGAAGCCAAGAAAGGGAGCTGGAACAACAAACCACCCCCATGCCCAGGAAAGCGTTCTTCATGACAGAAGGCTAGAAAATGACCCAACATCCTTGTGGCCCAGAACCACTCTAGAAAATCACTGTTCCATAAAAAAGAGAAACACATGGGAAGTTCCAAGGAGAGGCAATGCCCATGGCCAGTGTACTTGAGAGACGGCCTGACCGCTCCGGGGAAGACACGCACCGACGGAACCCCTTGGGAAACAGCAGTGATAGTCCTCACCGTCGTAAGGGTTTCCTCTGGGGACAACCTGCCCTGGGCACCACACGAGGGAGCAGACCGGCTTCTCTTCCTCTGCCCCCACACCATTCACTCATGAAGGCAGCTCAGGTGTTCTCATGCCCTGCCTGCCTGCCTGCCTGGCTCATCCGTGAGCTGTGACCACCTCCAGGGTAGGACTCCACCTTTTCCTCTCTGTGTACCGTGAATCTGCACACAGTGGGCTTTCAGAACCTTAGGAGACTTGAGCCATTCCCACTCGAGCCAGAACCCTCCCCAGGAAGGAAAACAGCTGTGGAGTCATTTTGGCCCCAGCACTGGTTCCGAAAGCCTGGCGGCTCCTACAGCCTCTACGGTGTGAAGAGGGAGGTCCCTTTTGACAGAGCTTTCCGGCTCTCAGATCTAAGCTGTTGTTTCACTGTCAGCTGTGTCTCTTCCGTTGCAGCCAGGTGGGCCACGCTGCTCCAAAGGAGCTCACAAGCTGAGTTTCAAGGGAGGACAGGGATGGCTACAACGTGCTGCAAACTGAGTGAGGGTCCCCACAATCCTCAGCAAAGGTCTGTGGTGTGCAAGCGGGGAGTAGAGGGCCCCCAAGTTCCAAAGGAAGGGAGGTAGTCGGGAGCTAAAGCCCTTGGCTGCTGTGGTAGCAGCTGCAGATGGCAGCCCGTCCACAGTGCACTTCAAATGAGGTCATATGAGCGGGACTCTGGAAATGGCTCCGAAATCGAGAGAAAGGGGTCAGGGTATGTGGGAATCCGGCGGGGGTGGGGGGTGGATGAAGGAAGGTGTCCCTCCTCTCTCCAGTGCAATTTGGTTTGGTGAGTCTCAAAGCTACCAGATGGCACTTCCCAAGTCAGGCCCCCGCAGGAATCAGGGTGGGCTGCCTGCCTCGGGCCCTGCCACAGGGACAAGCCACACCAGTGGCCTCCCTGAGCTCCAATGGCCGGATCTGGGGGGTTCTGTCTGGGTGCACACCTCCTTGCTGTGGCCAAGTTCCCCCCTTCTCTGAGCACCAGCTTCATCCTCTCGAATGAGGACATCAATTGCTACCTTGGCACGTTACTCTCTTCATCCTGTGAAGACTCATTAGGCTTATCCTACAATTACTAGCTGGCCCGAAGAGATATCTCCTGAATCCAGCTTAAGCTGGAGTCTCCCAGGCTCATCTGGCATGTCTTCCCTGAAGTCTGCCAAAACCCACACCCTTGCATTTCCAGGGACTCCCCTTAGCCAGCTGGGCAGAAAACCCAGCATGCTTCAAACAAGCTGACAGACAAGCGGGAGAGGACTCACGGGCAGACGGCTTCCCTCAGGTCTCGGGTGGAGCTCTGGGACCACAGCAGCAACGGGCCATCCCAGCCCCTGGGCTCAGCAGCGCCCTCATTCTCAGGCCGGCGGCTCTGCCCTGAGGGGAGCAGGAACGTCACCAACTGCCGCAGGCGGACCTCAAGCCCCTCCCACTGCTGGAGCCTGACCTCCCCCGGCCCCACCCCTTCCCCTACCCCAGCAGGACGAGAGCTCGTCTTCCCCTGGCTTCCAACGTGAGGCCCGGCCCTGGGCCCCGATTGGGCACTGCCCCAGCCCGGAGCCAATCACAGTGGCCAGGGAGGTGGAACGCACCGATTGGCCAGGGCCAGGTCATGTGACCATACTCCCCAGGAAACTCAAAGATTACCAAGGTTCTCTAAGAAACCAATGAACAAAATTATCCACTAAAGGCAAACCATAATTTTTAATGAGGCCAATGTCACAGAAAAAAAAAAATGCTCCACAATAAACTGCTCAAGGAAGCTACTAAATAAACTTTCAGAAAAGTTTAGTAGTTTTTTTTTTTTTTTAAATAGGGTGACGGAGAGCTATACCTTTCCCATCTATGTGAATTTAGGTTTAAACTAGATTTCCCTTGGCTATTATATAAGACAAAAAAACCCACATCACCCACTTTCACTCCCCCCCACCCCCAAAATGTGTTTCAATCTATTGAATTTTTGTGTCCTCAGTTGTGTCTGATTCACGGCAACTCACCAACTCTACACAGCCAGGCTCTTCCGTCCATGGAATTCAGGGCAATTTTTTCTGTCCCAGTAAATGCCCACCCTGGGTGATCCAAAGGCAAGGGCTCCGAGGCTCCTGAGAGACTAACTCCTTTCAGCTGAGCACAGAGCTGGCTCCTCACTGGGATGCCTGTGGCCTGGGGCTCCCAGAGGGGAGAGCAGCACTCGCCCCACCGTGTGGTCACTGCTGGAAGTGCAGGCTGCTCCTCACTCCCCCTTGACAGTGTCCCTGAGGGCAGAACAGTGTGAATCGAATCAAGGTGGAAATGCAAACTCCAATGCAACCAACCTTCCCACAAGATCTCCAAAACCACTCAGGAACAGGGAATTGGAAACTGCAGGGGATGACATGAATGGAGATGGAGACTTGACACCTTACACCGAGTTCACTTCCAGTTATCCCTAGACAAACTTTCCATGAAAACTTGTCACAAATCTAGAAGAACAATGAGCAGAAACCGGACACGTGCTTTGAGTCTTCACACACAAAACTAAAAGGCAGTCCACAAAAAAAACCCAGAGAATACAGTGGACTTTGCAAAATCAAAGATATCTACTGTGGGAAAGACCTCATTACAAAAGCAAAAGACAGGTCATACATCGCGAGACGAATGAGTGGAAACACAAAGCTTATCAAGGATGTGTCTCCAAACAGACAAAGAACGCCAACACAACAAGCCTGTGAAAACTAGGGAAAGGTCTGAAGGGACACCAGACGGAGGAAGACACACACAGAGTATCCCGGATGATGTCCAGCACTGAGGGCCTGAAGAAACAACAGTCTAGTTGCACCCCCTCAGGCCTGTGTGACCGTGGATGAGGCCTCTGTTTCCCGGTGGCTCTGAGACATGGACAGGGAGGAAGGGGAAGAGAAGTCACTTGCATTTCTAATACTCACAGCAAAGTCTTCCAATGAGAAGGGAATTATCACCCCCACTGACAATGCCATTCACTGAAGTGATATCCACGAGTCCATCTACCCCAGAAGGGAAGGATGGACCTGTTCTCACAAAACGGCGAGAGATGGAAGGAGGAAGATCAAGCCCACACCAATCACTGGAAAGAGAAGCTGTGCTCAGGGCTTGAAAGAATTCCTATAGGGAAAATCATGTCACAGCCCCACATGGCAATCCACAGCTTCCATGCTATTCCTCCCAAAATGCCAATGCATTTTCGCACCGAACAAAGAATTGCAAAAGGGGTACGGAAACAGAAAAGAGCCTACATTGTCAATACAATCCGACGAAAAAGCCCCGATACGGACATCCAAGGTTGTGTGAAAGGAAATTAGACGACCAAACTAGGATCCTCAGGAGAGTATCGGAGAAGGCAATGGCAACCCACTCCAGTACTCTTGCCTGGAAAATGTCCTGGACGGAGGAGCCTGGTAGGCTGCAGGCCATGGGGTCTTGCAGAGTCAGACACGACTGAAGTGACTTAGCCGCAGCAGCAGCAGCAGGACAGTATGCTATTGGGAATACAACAACACACACAGATCCAGATCGATGGAATAAAGTTGAGGGTCCAGAAACAAACCCCAGCATCCATGGTCAACTCATCTCTGACACAGACGGTGAGAATATCCAAATGGGAACAAGAAAGCCTCTTCAATCAATGTCCATGGGAAAACCAGACAGCTACATCTGAAGAACGCTATTGGGTTTGATCTCATACCACCTCAATATCGGGGAAAAACCTCACCCTAAAGACTGATGTCATGAGATAGCTAGAAAGAAGCGTAGGTCAAAGGCTCCTTAACATCAGAGTCTCCTTGCCATTTGCTGGGCGGAGGTCGAAATGGGTCTCTTCAAGTAAGGGAAAGAGGTAAACGAAGTACACCACTGGGTTTCCATCCAATGGAACCTATTCACAACAGAGAGGCTAAGCATTCACAAATGCAAAAGATAGGAAACGGAACACGAGAGACTCCTTGCAAGTGGTGTATCTGAGAAGGGGTTCATATGGAAAGAGACGAAGAATGCACAGCACTCAGATTCCAAGAAACACCACCACCACCCTTGACCCTTCCCCCATGACCAACTCTGACCTAAAGCCTTTCTCTCCCTCTAACCTATCCCTAAAACATAACCCTCATCTAATCATATACATGTGCATCCCTAGCATCCATCCATCCATCCACACACGAGAGAGAAAGAGGAAGACACAGACGGAATTGAGAAAGGAAAAGAGAGGGACACAGCCAGAGAGAGACACGGAACCAAAGAGAGGAAAGGAGTCGATGGTCCAGACTATTCCTCAATCTGTCTCGAAGGTAGAAGCAATGACAGCGCCCTTCCACCCCAGAAGGGGGAAAAGGACGGAAGGTTTGGAGAGGAAAAGACAAGAACGCAGGGAGCCATTAGAAGCTCAGCCACCCGCAGAAGCCGAGCTGGGACCCTTGAACAGAATCTCAATGGAAACAGAGGACCAGAAAGTTGGCTACTCTTTTCTATAAGAGAGGGAGACCTTCGAGTCTTCCTTTCGGTCCTCCAACTTGGATGCGGGGTCTCAAAACAGTCAGGAGGGGGAGTGCCTTTTCCTGGGTTCCACGGCGCATCCAGGCCTCGTTCTGCCCCATTCTGTGCTGTGTCAGCCCTGGATGGAATCTTTCTTTCTGAAGTCTCAGCGCACGAGCTCCACGTGATATCGGCCCCAGGTGGAAAGGCATGGAGCTGCTCGTAGGCCGACAGACCTAGGAAGCAGATGGGAGAATGACCCCCACTCTGCAGATGGAGAGACTGGGGCAACCCTGAGGGGCATATGCTTGTCCAGGGCCACACCACTTATGAGAAGAAGGAGCCTGGTCTGAGAGCAGCATGGTCCTCGGAGCTCAGGCCCTGGCTGAACCCAGGCCTCCCCAGGGCTGTGGGCTGGGCCGTGTGGGTGTCATTGTGCCTGCACATGGCCTAAGGGGGGTGGTCGAGCAGTCAGAAACCCAGAGATTCCCTTGGGAAGTTTTGAGGAAGGGACCTCAGCACGAACCCCAGGAAATGATGTCACCTGCCGGCAACAGAACCCAACAGAACCCGCAATCCGGGTATCCAGGCCTCCAGAGCGGAGAGGAGCCCCCAGCCAGATCACTTGCTGCCAAGATGTTCTGCTGTTTGCCCCTGCCCAGAGGCCGGGGCCTCAGGAGAGCTCACAGGCAGTGTGCGTGGGCACCCTGTCGACGTTGGCTCAGGACACCCCCGAGAGGCCTCTGGCCCTTTGCCCGGAGAAACAGAAAGGTAACACGGGGAGCCCCAGGCCGGGCCAGGCCACCTCTCCCATGCCACCCGGAAACACCGGGTCCTTTGCCTGTGTGTGGGGATGCGGGTTTCTCGGGCTGTGTCTCCCTCAAGGAAGCCCAGGCGGATGTGGGGTCAGAAGCCTGTGGACAAGTTGTGCCCACACCCCAGGGGAGAGCAGGCTGGGCGGGATGGGGAGAGTGTGGGCAGCGCCGACCGGCCAGGCTGACCTCACACCCTCAGATGGGTCTCTTTCCTCCCGGGTGGGGATCTGAGCAGACACACGTCTCTGACCCTTCTGGGAAGAGAAGTTCGAGCAGGCAGAAGCAGCGGCTCCACTGGCCAGGCCCAGCTCGGAAAACTCCCAGCATGGCTGGCTGACGGTCACTGTCGTTGCAGAGCTTCCCACGTGATGAGGCCGAGGACGGGGACACCCCATCCAGCTCCCAGAGGGAGGGGTCGGAGCACCACCCGCCCGCCCGTGAGGCCCAGTGCAGGCTCCAGGTCAGCGTGCCCACGGAGGCATCAGCCCCACCGGGGGAGACGCGGAGGTGGGGAAGGCCTGCTGCCGAGACACCGCCCAGGATACAGCCGGCGGCCCAGTCTGAGGCTTCCACGGAGCTCAGCACACCCGGCTCCGACCCAGAGTCCAGAGAACCCCGGCCTCTGAGGCACCAGGAGGACCTGGAGCCCAGCACGCCACAGCACAGAGGTGAGGACGCTGGGGCTGGTGCACGGGAGTGTGTGGGGAGGGGTGCTGAGCTACACAGGGACGAGTCCTCGAAAGCTGCTGCTGGGCCTGCAGCAAGCGCTGGCCTCACACCCCCCGCCCCCCATCTTGCACACTTCAGTCCCAAAAGACATCTGACGCTGGGTATTCTTTGGGAACCTCTTGGAAGGTTTCTGTCCCGGGGTACGCACATGCCAAGGCTGGCCTGTGGGCAAACTTTGCTTCTCCCCCAGCTCTAGCACTGGCCTCCAACTGGAACCAGGCTCCACTTCCCAGACCTGTCCCCACACAGGTAGTGGCTCCAGGTGCAGGACCCAGGGATCCACCGAGGGCAGATGGAGAAGCGAGACTTGCCCTCGCAGAGACACCAGGCCAGCTGGGTACTGGCCAGCACACCGGGCAGATCGGATCTCCATGCCTGCAGGACCCCCAGCCCCAGGCACTGATGTCCCACCCCCTCAGCGAGAACCTCCACCTCCACGTGCACCTCTACCTGCTCGGGCTTTGGCAAGAGAACCCGAGGCAGAGGAAGAGTCACCGCCTCGGCAGGGAGAGCCTGCCCTGGCTCCCGTGCAACACCCAGACGCCCACGATGACTCACCCAGCCCTGCAGGGAGAAAGAGCCCCCGCTCTGGACAGAGACCCAGAGCCCTTACCGGAAACACCACGTCCAGGGGAGCGGTCGGCTCTGCAGCCTCCATCCCTGTCTGCTCACCGTGGATGCCGGCAACTCGGTCTGCCCCCAGGGGACATGGAGTTCCTTTCCCCTGAACTGCTTTGCATGTGGTTTGTTTCCACCTTTCTGGTGATGTTTTATTTTTTGTATGGTTTCCTGTATTTTTGTTGGTTAAGTTGGGATTAGTAAACTTTTTCATCATTGTTGCAATCTGGGAACACTGTTGTGTAACTCTGGTGATACTGTGTTACCATCACCACTTTGTAGTTTCAGACCCGTTCCATCTTTATGCCCCACCCCCCAACAAAGCCTGGATTCAAGGCAAGCACGCCCTGTTCATCCCTCCCCCCGATCCTGAACACAATTTCATCTTTTCTTTCTGCATTCCTTCCTATATTCTTGGTGTCCCCAATCAGTGACTCTCAGCGAAATGACTGAAGGAGTGTTTTTCGGACTCTCCACCTACTGTAAGACTCCATTGGAGAGTTCTCATTTTTATGTCATTTGAACTAGCCTTTGATAGCTGAAAGGACGGTGTACGTCCTTTCAAGATACCATGTGCCAAACGAAGCCCTTTTGGCAACTGCCATCATTATCTCCAGGCAGGCATTGCTGTTTGAAGGGTGACATCTCAGCCAGAAGGCAGAGGCTGAGCTCCTCTTGTTGCACCAGCTCCCAAAAGAAGCCAAGAAAGGGAGCTGGAACAACAAACCACCCCCATGCCCAGGAAAGCGTTCTTCATGACAGAAGGCTAGAAAATGACCCAACATCCTTGTGGCCCAGAACCACTCTAGAAAATCACTGTTCCATAAAAAAGAGAAACACATGGGAAGTTCCAAGGAGAGGCAATGCCCATGGCCAGTGTACTTGAGAGACGGCCTGACCGCTCCGGGGAAGACACGCACCGACGGAACCCCTTGGGAAACAGCAGTGATAGTCCTCACCGTCGTAAGGGTTTCCTCTGGGGACAACCTGCCCTGGGCACCACACGAGGGAGCAGACCGGCTTCTCTTCCTCTGCCCCCACACCATTCACTCATGAAGGCAGCTCAGGTGTTCTCATGCCCTGCCTGCCTGCCTGCCTGGCTCATCCGTGAGCTGTGACCACCTCCAGGCTAGGACTCCACCTTTTCCTCTCTGTGTACCGTGAATCTGCACACAGTGGGCTTTCAGAACCTTAGGAGACTTGAGCCATTCCCGCTCGAGCCAGAACCCTCCCCAGGAAGGAAAACAGCTGTGGAGTCATTTTGGCCCCAGCACTGGTTCCGAAAGCCTGGCGGCTCCTACAGCCTCTACGGTGTGAAGAGGGAGGTCCCTTTTGACAGAGCTTTCCGGCTCTCAGATCTAAGCTGTTGTTTCACTGTCAGCTGTGTCTCTTCCGTTGCAGCCAGGTGGGCCACGCTGCTCCAAAGGAGCTCACAAGCTGAGTTTCAAGGGAGGACAGGGATGGCTACAACGTGCTGCAAACTGAGTGAGGGTCCCCACAATCCTCAGCAAAGGTCTGTGGTGTGCAAGCGGGGAGTAGAGGGCCCCCAAGTTCCAAAGGAAGGGAGGTAGTCGGGAGCTAAAGCCCTTGGCTGCTGTGGTAGCAGCTGCAGATGGCAGCCCGTCCACAGTGCACTTCAAATGAGGTCATATGAGCGGGACTCTGGAAATGGCTCCGAAATCGAGAGAAAGGGGTCAGGGTATGTGGGAATCCGGCGGGGGTGGGGGGTGGATGAAGGAAGGTGTCCCTCCTCTCTCCAGTGCAATTTGGTTTGGTGAGTCTCAAAGCTACCAGATGGCACTTCCCAAGTCAGGCCCCCGCAGGAATCAGGGTGGGCTGCCTGCCTCGGGCCCTGCCACAGGGACAAGCCACACCAGTGGCCTCCCTGAGCTCCAATGGCCGGATCTGGGGGGTTCTGTCTGGGTGCACACCTCCTTGCTGTGGCCAAGTTCCCCCCTTCTCTGAGCACCAGCTTCATCCTCTCGAATGAGGACATCAATTGCTACCTTGGCACGTTACTCTCTTCATCCTGTGAAGACTCATTAGGCTTATCCTACAATTACTAGCTGGCCCGAAGAGATATCTCCTGAATCCAGCTTAAGCTGGAGTCTCCCAGGCTCATCTGGCATGTCTTCCCTGAAGTCTGCCAAAACCCACACCCTTGCATTTCCAGGGACTCCCCTTAGCCAGCTGGGCAGAAAACCCAGCATGCTTCAAACAAGCTGACAGACAAGCGGGAGAGGACTCACGGGCAGACGGCTTCCCTCAGGTCTCGGGTGGAGCTCTGGGACCACAGCAGCAACGGGCCATCCCAGCCCCTGGGCTCAGCAGCGCCCTCATTCTCAGGCCGGCGGCTCTGCCCTGAGGGGAGCAGGAACGTCACCAACTGCCGCAGGCGGACCTCAAGCCCCTCCCACTGCTGGAGCCTGACCTCCCCCGGCCCCACCCCTTCCCCTACCCCAGCAGGACGAGAGCTCGTCTTCCCCTGGCTTCCAACGTGAGGCCCGGCCCTGGGCCCCGATTGGGCACTGCCCCAGCCCGGAGCCAATCACAGTGGCCAGGGAGGTGGAACGCACCGATTGGCCAGGGCCAGGTCATGTGACCATACTCCCCAGGAAACTCAAAGATTACCAAGGTTCTCTAAGAAACCAATGAACAAAATTATCCACTAAAGGCAAACCATAATTTTTAATGAGGCCAATGTCACAGAAAAAAAAAAATGCTCCACAATAAACTGCTCAAGGAAGCTACTAAATAAACTTTCAGAAAAGTTTAGTAGTTTTTTTTTTTTTTTAAATAGGGTGACGGAGAGCTATACCTTTCCCATCTATGTGAATTTAGGTTTAAACTAGATTTCCCTTGGCTATTATATAAGACAAAAAAACCCACATCACCCACTTTCACTCCCCCCCACCCCCAAAATGTGTTTCAATCTATTGAATTTTTGTGTCCTCAGTTGTGTCTGATTCACGGCAACTCACCAACTCTACACAGCCAGGCTCTTCCGTCCATGGAATTCAGGGCAATTTTTTCTGTCCCAGTAAATGCCCACCCTGGGTGATCCAAAGGCAAGGGCTCCGAGGCTCCTGAGAGACTAACTCCTTTCAGCTGAGCACAGAGCTGGCTCCTCACTGGGATGCCTGTGGCCTGGGGCTCCCAGAGGGGAGAGCAGCACTCGCCCCACCGTGTGGTCACTGCTGGAAGTGCAGGCTGCTCCTCACTCCCCCTTGACAGTGTCCCTGAGGGCAGAACAGTGTGAATCGAATCAAGGTGGAAATGCAAACTCCAATGCAACCAACCTTCCCACAAGATCTCCAAAACCACTCAGGAACAGGGAATTGGAAACTGCAGGGGATGACATGAATGGAGATGGAGACTTGACACCTTACACCGAGTTCACTTCCAGTTATCCCTAGACAAACTTTCCATGAAAACTTGTCACAAATCTAGAAGAACAATGAGCAGAAACCGGACACGTGCTTTGAGTCTTCACACACAAAACTAAAAGGCAGTCCACAAAAAAAACCCAGAGAATACAGTGGACTTTGCAAAATCAAAGATATCTACTGTGGGAAAGACCTCATTACAAAAGCAAAAGACAGGTCATACATCGCGAGACGAATGAGTGGAAACACAAAGCTTATCAAGGATGTGTCTCCAAACAGACAAAGAACGCCAACACAACAAGCCTGTGAAAACTAGGGAAAGGTCTGAAGGGACACCAGACGGAGGAAGACACACACAGAGTATCCCGGATGATGTCCAGCACTGAGGGCCTGAAGAAACAACAGTCTAGTTGCACCCCCTCAGGCCTGTGTGACCGTGGATGAGGCCTCTGTTTCCCGGTGGCTCTGAGACATGGACAGGGAGGAAGGGGAAGAGAAGTCACTTGCATTTCTAATACTCACAGCAAAGTCTTCCAATGAGAAGGGAATTATCACCCCCACTGACAATGCCATTCACTGAAGTGATATCCACGAGTCCATCTACCCCAGAAGGGAAGGATGGACCTGTTCTCACAAAACGGCGAGAGATGGAAGGAGGAAGATCAAGCCCACACCAATCACTGGAAAGAGAAGCTGTGCTCAGGGCTTGAAAGAATTCCTATAGGGAAAATCATGTCACAGCCCCACATGGCAATCCACAGCTTCCATGCTATTCCTCCCAAAATGCCAATGCATTTTCGCACCGAACAAAGAATTGCAAAAGGGGTACGGAAACAGAAAAGAGCCTACATTGTCAATACAATCCGACGAAAAAGCCCCGATACGGACATCCAAGGTTGTGTGAAAGGAAATTAGACGACCAAACTAGGATCCTCAGGAGAGTATCGGAGAAGGCAATGGCAACCCACTCCAGTACTCTTGCCTGGAAAATGTCCTGGACGGAGGAGCCTGGTAGGCTGCAGGCCATGGGGTCTTGCAGAGTCAGACACGACTGAAGTGACTTAGCCGCAGCAGCAGCAGCAGGACAGTATGCTATTGGGAATACAACAACACACACAGATCCAGATCGATGGAATAAAGTTGAGGGTCCAGAAACAAACCCCAGCATCCATGGTCAACTCATCTCTGACACAGACGGTGAGAATATCCAAATGGGAACAAGAAAGCCTCTTCAATCAATGTCCATGGGAAAACCAGACAGCTACATCTGAAGAACGCTATTGGGTTTGATCTCATACCACCTCAATATCGGGGAAAAACCTCACCCTAAAGACTGATGTCATGAGATAGCTAGAAAGAAGCGTAGGTCAAAGGCTCCTTAACATCAGAGTCTCCTTGCCATTTGCTGGGCGGAGGTCGAAATGGGTCTCTTCAAGTAAGGGAAAGAGGTAAACGAAGTACACCACTGGGTTTCCATCCAATGGAACCTATTCACAACAGAGAGGCTAAGCATTCACAAATGCAAAAGATAGGAAACGGAACACGAGAGACTCCTTGCAAGTGGTGTATCTGAGAAGGGGTTCATATGGAAAGAGACGAAGAATGCACAGCACTCAGATTCCAAGAAACACCACCACCACCCTTGACCCTTCCCCCATGACCAACTCTGACCTAAAGCCTTTCTCTCCCTCTAACCTATCCCTAAAACATAACCCTCATCTAATCATATACATGTGCATCCCTAGCATCCATCCATCCATCCACACACGAGAGAGAAAGAGGAAGACACAGACGGAATTGAGAAAGGAAAAGAGAGGGACACAGCCAGAGAGAGACACGGAACCAAAGAGAGGAAAGGAGTCGATGGTCCAGACTATTCCTCAATCTGTCTCGAAGGTAGAAGCAATGACAGCGCCCTTCCACCCCAGAAGGGGGAAAAGGACGGAAGGTTTGGAGAGGAAAAGACAAGAACGCAGGGAGCCATTAGAAGCTCAGCCACCCGCAGAAGCCGAGCTGGGACCCTTGAACAGAATCTCAATGGAAACAGAGGACCAGAAAGTTGGCTACTCTTTTCTATAAGAGAGGGAGACCTTCGAGTCTTCCTTTCGGTCCTCCAACTTGGATGCGGGGTCTCAAAACAGTCAGGAGGGGGAGTGCCTTTTCCTGGGTTCCACGGCGCATCCAGGCCTCGTTCTGCCCCATTCTGTGCTGTGTCAGCCCTGGATGGAATCTTTCTTTCTGAAGTCTCAGCGCACGAGCTCCACGTGATATCGGCCCCAGGTGGAAAGGCATGGAGCTGCTCGTAGGCCGACAGACCTAGGAAGCAGATGGGAGAATGACCCCCACTCTGCAGATGGAGAGACTGGGGCAACCCTGAGGGGCATATGCTTGTCCAGGGCCACACCACTTATGAGAAGAAGGAGCCTGGTCTGAGAGCAGCATGGTCCTCGGAGCTCAGGCCCTGGCTGAACCCAGGCCTCCCCAGGGCTGTGGGCTGGGCCGTGTGGGTGTCATTGTGCCTGCACATGGCCTAAGGGGGGTGGTCGAGCAGTCAGAAACCCAGAGATTCCCTTGGGAAGTTTTGAGGAAGGGACCTCAGCACGAACCCCAGGAAATGATGTCACCTGCCGGCAACAGAACCCAACAGAACCCGCAATCCGGGTATCCAGGCCTCCAGAGCGGAGAGGAGCCCCCAGCCAGATCACTTGCTGCCAAGATGTTCTGCTGTTTGCCCCTGCCCAGAGGCCGGGGCCTCAGGAGAGCTCACAGGCAGTGTGCGTGGGCACCCTGTCGACGTTGGCTCAGGACACCCCCGAGAGGCCTCTGGCCCTTTGCCCGGAGAAACAGAAAGGTAACACGGGGAGCCCCAGGCCGGGCCAGGCCACCTCTCCCATGCCACCCGGAAACACCGGGTCCTTTGCCTGTGTGTGGGGATGCGGGTTTCTCGGGCTGTGTCTCCCTCAAGGAAGCCCAGGCGGATGTGGGGTCAGAAGCCTGTGGACAAGTTGTGCCCACACCCCAGGGGAGAGCAGGCTGGGCGGGATGGGGAGAGTGTGGGCAGCGCCGACCGGCCAGGCTGACCTCACACCCTCAGATGGGTCTCTTTCCTCCCGGGTGGGGATCTGAGCAGACACACGTCTCTGACCCTTCTGGGAAGAGAAGTTCGAGCAGGCAGAAGCAGCGGCTCCACTGGCCAGGCCCAGCTCGGAAAACTCCCAGCATGGCTGGCTGACGGTCACTGTCGTTGCAGAGCTTCCCACGTGATGAGGCCGAGGACGGGGACACCCCATCCAGCTCCCAGAGGGAGGGGTCGGAGCACCACCCGCCCGCCCGTGAGGCCCAGTGCAGGCTCCAGGTCAGCGTGCCCACGGAGGCATCAGCCCCACCGGGGGAGACGCGGAGGTGGGGAAGGCCTGCTGCCGAGACACCGCCCAGGATACAGCCGGCGGCCCAGTCTGAGGCTTCCACGGAGCTCAGCACACCCGGCTCCGACCCAGAGTCCAGAGAACCCCGGCCTCTGAGGCACCAGGAGGACCTGGAGCCCAGCACGCCACAGCACAGAGGTGAGGACGCTGGGGCTGGTGCACGGGAGTGTGTGGGGAGGGGTGCTGAGCTACACAGGGACGAGTCCTCGAAAGCTGCTGCTGGGCCTGCAGCAAGCGCTGGCCTCACACCCCCCGCCCCCCATCTTGCACACTTCAGTCCCAAAAGACATCTGACGCTGGGTATTCTTTGGGAACCTCTTGGAAGGTTTCTGTCCCGGGGTACGCACATGCCAAGGCTGGCCTGTGGGCAAACTTTGCTTCTCCCCCAGCTCTAGCACTGGCCTCCAACTGGAACCAGGCTCCACTTCCCAGACCTGTCCCCACACAGGTGGTGGCTCCAGGTGCAGGACCCAGGGATCCACCGAGGGCAGATGGAGAAGCGAGACTTGCCCTCGCAGAGACACCAGGCCAGCTGGGTACTGGCCAGCACACCGGGCAGATCGGATCTCCGTGCCTGCAGGACCCCCAGCCCCAGGCACTGATGTCCCACCCCCTCAGCGAGAACCTCCACCTCCACGTGCACCTCTACCTGCTCGGGCTTTGGCAAGAGAACCCGAGGCAGAGGAAGAGTCACCGCCTCGGCAGGGAGAGCCTGCCCTGGCTCCCGTGCAACACCCAGACGCCCACGATGACTCACCCAGCCCTGCAGGGAGAAAGAGCCCCCGCTCTGGACAGAGACCCAGAGCCCTTACCGGAAACACCACGTCCAGGGGAGCGGTCGGCTCTGCAGCCTCCATCCCTGTCTGCTCACCGTGGATGCCGGCAACTCGGTCTGCCCCCAGGGGACATGGAGTTCCTTTCCCCTGAACTGCTTTGCATGTGGTTTGTTTCCACCTTTCTGGTGATGTTTTATTTTTTGTATGGTTTCCTGTATTTTTGTTGGTTAAGTTGGGATTAGTAAACTGTTTCATCATTGTTGCAATCTGGGAACACTGTTGTGTAACTCTGGTGATACTGTGTTACCATCACCACTTTGTAGTTTCAGACCCGTTCCATCTTTATGCCCCACCCCCCAACAAAGCCTGGATTCAAGGCAAGCACGCCCTGTTCATCCCTCCCCCCGATCCTGAACACAATTTCATCTTTTCTTTCTGCATTCTTTCCTATATTCTTGGTGTCCCCAATCAGTGACTCTCAGCGAAATGACTGAAGGAGTGTTTTTCGGACTCTCCACCTACTGTAAGACTCCATTGGAGAGTTCTCATTTTTATGTCATTTGAACTAGCCTTTGATAGCTGAAAGGACGGTGTACGTCCTTTCAAGATACCATGTGCCAAACGAAGCCCTTTTGGCAACTGCCATCATTATCTCCAGGCAGGCATTGCTGTTTGAAGGGTGACATCTCAGCCAGAAGGCAGAGGCTGAGCTCCTCTTGTTGCACCAGCTCCCAAAAGAAGCCAAGAAAGGGAGCTGGAACAACAAACCACCCCCATGCCCAGGAAAGCGTTCTTCATGAAAGAAGGCTAGAAAATGACCCAACATCCTTGTGGCCCAGAACCACTCTAGAAAATCACTGTTCCATAAAAAAGAGAAACACATGGGAAGTTCCAAGGAGAGGCAATGCCCATGGCCAGTGTACTTGAGAGACGGCCTGACCGCTCCGGGGAAGACATGCACCGACGGAACCCCTGGGGAAACAGCAGTGATAGTCCTCACCGTCGTAAGGGTTTCCTCTGGGGACAACCTGCCCTGGGCACCACACGAGGGAGCAGACCGGCTTCTCTTCCTCTGCCCCCACACCATTCACTCATGAAGGCAGCTCAGGTGTTCTCATGCCCTGCCTGCCTGCCTGCCTGGCTCATCCGTGAGCTGTGACCACCTCCAGGGTAGGACTCCACCTTTTCCTCTCTGTGTACCGTGAATCTGCACACAGTGGGCTTTCAGAACCTTAGGAGACTTGAGCCATTCCCACTCGAGCCAGAACCCTCCCCAGGAAGGAAAACAGCTGTGGAGTCATTTTGGCCCCAGCACTGGTTCCGAAAGCCTGGCGGCTCCTACAGCCTCTACGGTGTGAAGAGGGAGGTCCCTTTTGACAGAGCTTTCCGGCTCTCAGATCTAAGCTGTTGTTTCACTGTCAGCTGTGTCTCTTCCGTTGCAGCCAGGTGGGCCACGCTGCTCCAAAGGAGCTCACAAGCTGAGTTTCAAGGGAGGACAGGGATGGCTACAACGTGCTGCAAACTGAGTGAGGGTCCCCACAATCCTCAGCAAAGGTCTGTGGTGTGCAAGCGGGGAGTAGAGGGCCCCCAAGTTCCAAAGGAAGGGAGGTAGTCGGGAGCTAAAGCCCTTGGCTGCTGTGGTAGCAGCTGCAGATGGCAGCCCGTCCACAGTGCACTTCAAATGAGGTCATATGAGCGGGACTCTGGAAATGGCTCCGAAATCGAGAGAAAGGGGTCAGGGTATGTGGGAATCCGGCGGGGGTGGGGGGTGGATGAAGGAAGGTGTCCCTCCTCTCTCCAGTGCAATTTGGTTTGGTGAGTCTCAAAGCTACCAGATGGCACTTCCCAAGTCAGGCCCCCGCAGGAATCAGGGTGGGCTGCCTGCCTCGGGCCCTGCCACAGGGACAAGCCACACCAGTGGCCTCCCTGAGCTCCAATGGCCGGATCTGGGGGGTTCTGTCTGGGTGCACACCTCCTTGCTGTGGCCAAGTTCCCCCCTTCTCTGAGCACCAGCTTCATCCTCTCGAATGAGGACATCAATTGCTACCTTGGCACGTTACTCTCTTCATCCTGTGAAGACTCATTAGGCTTATCCTACAATTACTAGCTGGCCCGAAGAGATATCTCCTGAATCCAGCTTAAGCTGGAGTCTCCCAGGCTCATCTGGCATGTCTTCCCTGAAGTCTGCCAAAACCCACACCCTTGCATTTCCAGGGACTCCCCTTAGCCAGCTGGGCAGAAAACCCAGCATGCTTCAAACAAGCTGACAGACAAGCGGGAGAGGACTCACGGGCAGACGGCTTCCCTCAGGTCTCGGGTGGAGCTCTGGGACCACAGCAGCAACGGGCCATCCCAGCCCCTGGGCTCAGCAGCGCCCTCATTCTCAGGCCGGCGGCTCTGCCCTGAGGGGAGCAGGAACGTCACCAACTGCCGCAGGCGGACCTCAAGCCCCTCCCACTGCTGGAGCCTGACCTCCCCCGGCCCCACCCCTTCCCCTACCCCAGCAGGACGAGAGCTCGTCTTCCCCTGGCTTCCAACGTGAGGCCCGGCCCTGGGCCCCGATTGGGCACTGCCCCAGCCCGGAGCCAATCACAGTGGCCAGGGAGGTGGAACGCACCGATTGGCCAGGGCCAGGTCATGTGACCATACTCCCCAGGAAACTCAAAGATTACCAAGGTTCTCTAAGAAACCAATGAACAAAATTATCCACTAAAGGCAAACCATAATTTTTAATGAGGCCAATGTCACAGAAAAAAAAAAATGCTCCACAATAAACTGCTCAAGGAAGCTACTAAATAAACTTTCAGAAAAGTTTAGTAGTTTTTTTTTTTTTTTAAATAGGGTGACGGAGAGCTATACCTTTCCCATCTATGTGAATTTAGGTTTAAACTAGATTTCCCTTGGCTATTATATAAGACAAAAAAACCCACATCACCCACTTTCACTCCCCCCCACCCCCAAAATGTGTTTCAATCTATTGAATTTTTGTGTCCTCAGTTGTGTCTGATTCACGGCAACTCACCAACTCTACACAGCCAGGCTCTTCCGTCCATGGAATTCAGGGCAATTTTTTCTGTCCCAGTAAATGCCCACCCTGGGTGATCCAAAGGCAAGGGCTCCGAGGCTCCTGAGAGACTAACTCCTTTCAGCTGAGCACAGAGCTGGCTCCTCACTGGGATGCCTGTGGCCTGGGGCTCCCAGAGGGGAGAGCAGCACTCGCCCCACCGTGTGGTCACTGCTGGAAGTGCAGGCTGCTCCTCACTCCCCCTTGACAGTGTCCCTGAGGGCAGAACAGTGTGAATCGAATCAAGGTGGAAATGCAAACTCCAATGCAACCAACCTTCCCACAAGATCTCCAAAACCACTCAGGAACAGGGAATTGGAAACTGCAGGGGATGACATGAATGGAGATGGAGACTTGACACCTTACACCGAGTTCACTTCCAGTTATCCCTAGACAAACTTTCCATGAAAACTTGTCACAAATCTAGAAGAACAATGAGCAGAAACCGGACACGTGCTTTGAGTCTTCACACACAAAACTAAAAGGCAGTCCACAAAAAAAACCCAGAGAATACAGTGGACTTTGCAAAATCAAAGATATCTACTGTGGGAAAGACCTCATTACAAAAGCAAAAGACAGGTCATACATCGCGAGACGAATGAGTGGAAACACAAAGCTTATCAAGGATGTGTCTCCAAACAGACAAAGAACGCCAACACAACAAGCCTGTGAAAACTAGGGAAAGGTCTGAAGGGACACCAGACGGAGGAAGACACACACAGAGTATCCCGGATGATGTCCAGCACTGAGGGCCTGAAGAAACAACAGTCTAGTTGCACCCCCTCAGGCCTGTGTGACCGTGGATGAGGCCTCTGTTTCCCGGTGGCTCTGAGACATGGACAGGGAGGAAGGGGAAGAGAAGTCACTTGCATTTCTAATACTCACAGCAAAGTCTTCCAATGAGAAGGGAATTATCACCCCCACTGACAATGCCATTCACTGAAGTGATATCCACGAGTCCATCTACCCCAGAAGGGAAGGATGGACCTGTTCTCACAAAACGGCGAGAGATGGAAGGAGGAAGATCAAGCCCACACCAATCACTGGAAAGAGAAGCTGTGCTCAGGGCTTGAAAGAATTCCTATAGGGAAAATCATGTCACAGCCCCACATGGCAATCCACAGCTTCCATGCTATTCCTCCCAAAATGCCAATGCATTTTCGCACCGAACAAAGAATTGCAAAAGGGGTACGGAAACAGAAAAGAGCCTACATTGTCAATACAATCCGACGAAAAAGCCCCGATACGGACATCCAAGGTTGTGTGAAAGGAAATTAGACGACCAAACTAGGATCCTCAGGAGAGTATCGGAGAAGGCAATGGCGACCCACTCCAGTACTCTTGCCTGGAAAATGTCCTGGACGGAGGAGCCTGGTAGGCTACAGGCCATGGGGTCTTGCAGAGTCAGACACGACTGAAGTGACTTAGCCGCAGCAGCAGCAGCAGGACAGTATGCTATTGGGAATACAACAACACACACAGATCCAGATCGATGGAATAAAGTTGAGGGTCCAGAAACAAACCCCAGCATCCATGGTCAACTCATCTCTGACACAGACGGGGAGAATATCCAAATGGGAACAAGAAAGCCTCTTCAATCAATGTCCATGGGAAAACCAGACAGCTACATCTGAAGAACGCTATTGGGTTTGATCTCATACCACCTCAATATCGGGGAAAAACCTCACCCTAAAGACTGATGTCATGAGATAGCTAGAAAGAAGCGTAGGTCAAAGGCTCCTTAACATCAGAGTCTCCTTGCCATTTGCTGGGCGGAGGTCGAAATGGGTCTCTTCAAGTAAGGGAAAGAGGTAAACGAAGTACACCACTGGGTTTCCATCCAATGGAACCTATTCACAACAGAGAGGCTAAGCATTCACAAATGCAAAAGATAGGAAACGGAACACGAGAGACTCCTTGCAAGTGGTGTATCTGAGAAGGGGTTCATATGGAAAGAGACGAAGAATGCACAGCACTCAGATTCCAAGAAACACCACCACCACCCTTGACCCTTCCCCCATGACCAACTCTGACCTAAAGCCTTTCTCTCCCTCTAACCTATCCCTAAAACATAACCCTCATCTAATCATATACATGTGCATCCCTAGCATCCATCCATCCATCCACACACGAGAGAGAAAGAGGAAGACACAGACGGAATTGAGAAAGGAAAAGAGAGGGACACAGCCAGAGAGAGACACGGAACCAAAGAGAGGAAAGGAGTCGATGGTCCAGACTATTCCTCAATCTGTCTCGAAGGTAGAAGCAATGACAGCGCCCTTCCACCCCAGAAGGGGGAAAAGGACGGAAGGTTTGGAGAGGAAAAGACAAGAACGCAGGGAGCCATTAGAAGCTCAGCCACCCGCAGAAGCCGAGCTGGGACCCTTGAACAGAATCTCAATGGAAACAGAGGACCAGAAAGTTGGCTACTCTTTTCTATAAGAGAGGGAGACCTTCGAGTCTTCCTTTCGGTCCTCCAACTTGGATGCGGGGTCTCAAAACAGTCAGGAGGGGGAGTGCCTTTTCCTGGGTTCCACGGCGCATCCAGGCCTCGTTCTGCCCCATTCTGTGCTGTGTCAGCCCTGGATGGAATCTTTCTTTCTGAAGTCTCAGCGCACGAGCTCCACGTGATATCGGCCCCAGGTGGAAAGGCATGGAGCTGCTCGTAGGCCGACAGACCTAGGAAGCAGATGGGAGAATGACCCCCACTCTGCAGATGGAGAGACTGGGGCAACCCTGAGGGGCATATGCTTGTCCAGGGCCACACCACTTATGAGAAGAAGGAGCCTGGTCTGAGAGCAGCATGGTCCTCGGAGCTCAGGCCCTGGCTGAACCCAGGCCTCCCCAGGGCTGTGGGCTGGGCCGTGTGGGTGTCATTGTGCCTGCACATGGCCTAAGGGGGGTGGTCGAGCAGTCAGAAACCCAGAGATTCCCTTGGGAAGTTTTGAGGAAGGGACCTCAGCACGAACCCCAGGAAATGATGTCACCTGCCGGCAACAGAACCCAACAGAACCCGCAATCCGGGTATCCAGGCCTCCAGAGCGGAGAGGAGCCCCCAGCCAGATCACTTGCTGCCAAGATGTTCTGCTGTTTGCCCCTGCCCAGAGGCCGGGGCCTCAGGAGAGCTCACAGGCAGTGTGCGTGGGCACCCTGTCGACGTTGGCTCAGGACACCCCCGAGAGGCCTCTGGCCCTTTGCCCGGAGAAACAGAAAGGTAACACGGGGAGCCCCAGGCCGGGCCAGGCCACCTCTCCCATGCCACCCGGAAACACCGGGTCCTTTGCCTGTGTGTGGGGATGCGGGTTTCTCGGGCTGTGTCTCCCTCAAGGAAGCCCAGGCGGATGTGGGGTCAGAAGCCTGTGGACAAGTTGTGCCCACACCCCAGGGGAGAGCAGGCTGGGCGGGATGGGGAGAGTGTGGGCAGCGCCGACCGGCCAGGCTGACCTCACACCCTCAGATGGGTCTCTTTCCTCCCGGGTGGGGATCTGAGCAGACACACGTCTCTGACCCTTCTGGGAAGAGAAGTTCGAGCAGGCAGAAGCAGCGGCTCCACTGGCCAGGCCCAGCTCGGAAAACTCCCAGCATGGCTGGCTGACGGTCACTGTCGTTGCAGAGCTTCCCACGTGATGAGGCCGAGGACGGGGACACCCCATCCAGCTCCCAGAGGGAGGGGTCGGAGCACCACCCGCCCGCCCGTGAGGCCCAGTGCAGGCTCCAGGTCAGCGTGCCCACGGAGGCATCAGCCCCACCGGGGGAGACGCGGAGGTGGGGAAGGCCTGCTGCCGAGACACCGCCCAGGATACAGCCGGCGGCCCAGTCTGAGGCTTCCACGGAGCTCAGCACACCCGGCTCCGACCCAGAGTCCAGAGAACCCCGGCCTCTGAGGCACCAGGAGGACCTGGAGCCCAGCACGCCACAGCACAGAGGTGAGGACGCTGGGGCTGGTGCACGGGAGTGTGTGGGGAGGGGTGCTGAGCTACACAGGGACGAGTCCTCGAAAGCTGCTGCTGGGCCTGCAGCAAGCGCTGGCCTCACACCCCCCGCCCCCCATCTTGCACACTTCAGTCCCAAAAGACATCTGACGCTGGGTATTCTTTGGGAACCTCTTGGAAGGTTTCTGTCCCGGGGTACGCACATGCCAAGGCTGGCCTGTGGGCAAACTTTGCTTCTCCCCCAGCTCTAGCACTGGCCTCCAACTGGAACCAGGCTCCACTTCCCAGACCTGTCCCCACACAGGTGGTGGCTCCAGGTGCAGGACCCAGGGATCCACCGAGGGCAGATGGAGAAGCGAGACTTGCCCTCGCAGAGACACCAGGCCAGCTGGGTACTGGCCAGCACACCGGGCAGATCGGATCTCCGTGCCTGCAGGACCCCCAGCCCCAGGCACTGATGTCCCACCCCCTCAGCGAGAACCTCCACCTCCACGTGCACCTCTACCTGCTCGGGCTTTAGCAAGAGAACCCGAGGCAGAGGAAGAGTCACCGCCTCGGCAGGGAGAGCCTGCCCTGGCTCCCGCGCAACACCCAGACGCCCACGATGACTCACCCAGCCCTGCAGGGAGAAAGAGCCCCCGCTCTGGACAGAGACCCAGAGCCCTTACCGGAAACACCACGTCCAGGGGAGCGGTCGGCTCTGCAGCCTCCATCCCTGTCTGCTCACCGTGGATGCCGGCAACTCGGTCTGCCCCCAGGGGACATGGAGTTCCTTTCCCCTGAACTGCTTTGCATGTGGTTTGTTTCCACCTTTCTGGTGATGTTTTATTTTTTGTATGGTTTCCTGTATTTTTGTTGGTTAAGTTGGGATTAGTAAACTGTTTCATCATTGTTGCAATCTGGGAACACTGTTGTGTAACTCTGGTGATACTGTGTTACCATCACCACTTTGTAGTTTCAGACCCGTTCCATCTTTATGCCCCACCCCCCAACAAAGCCTGGATTCAAGGCAAGCACGCCCTGTTCATCCCTCCCCCCGATCCTGAACACAATTTCATCTTTTCTTTCTGCATTCCTTCCTATATTCTTGGTGTCCCCAATCAGTGACTCTCAGCGAAATGACTGAAGGAGTGTTTTTCGGACTCTCCACCTACTGTAAGACTCCATTGGAGAGTTCTCATTTTTATGTCATTTGAACTAGCCTTTGATAGCTGAAAGGACGGTGTACGTCCTTTCAAGATACCATGTGCCAAACGAAGCCCTTTTGGCAACTGCCATCATTATCTCCAGGCAGGCATTGCTGTTTGAAGGGTGACATCTCAGCCAGAAGGCAGAGGCTGAGCTCCTCTTGTTGCACCAGCTCCCAAAAGAAGCCAAGAAAGGGAGCTGGAACAACAAACCACCCCCATGCCCAGGAAAGCGTTCTTCATGACAGAAGGCTAGAAAATGACCCAACATCCTTGTGGCCCAGAACCACTCTAGAAAATCACTGTTCCATAAAAAAGAGAAACACATGGGAAGTTCCAAGGAGAGGCAATGCCCATGGCCAGTGTACTTGAGAGACGGCCTGACCGCTCCGGGGAAGACACGCACCGACGGAACCCCTTGGGAAACAGCAGTGATAGTCCTCACCGTCGTAAGGGTTTCCTCTGGGGACAACCTGCCCTGGGCACCACACGAGGGAGCAGACCGGCTTCTCTTCCTCTGCCCCCACACCATTCACTCATGAAGGCAGCTCAGGTGTTCTCATGCCCTGCCTGCCTGCCTGCCTGGCTCATCCGTGAGCTGTGACCACCTCCAGGCTAGGACTCCACCTTTTCCTCTCTGTGTACCGTGAATCTGCACACAGTGGGCTTTCAGAACCTTAGGAGACTTGAGCCATTCCCGCTCGAGCCAGAACCCTCCCCAGGAAGGAAAACAGCTGTGGAGTCATTTTGGCCCCAGCACTGGTTCCGAAAGCCTGGCGGCTCCTACAGCCTCTACGGTGTGAAGAGGGAGGTCCCTTTTGACAGAGCTTTCCGGCTCTCAGATCTAAGCTGTTGTTTCACTGTCAGCTGTGTCTCTTCCGTTGCAGCCAGGTGGGCCACGCTGCTCCAAAGGAGCTCACAAGCTGAGTTTCAAGGGAGGACAGGGATGGCTACAATGTGCTGCAAACTGAGTGAGGGTCCCCACAATCCTCAGCAAAGGTCTGTGGTGTGCAAGTGGGGAGTAGAGGGCCCCCAAGTTCCAAAGGAAGGGAGGTAGTCGGGAGCTAAAGCCCTTGGCTGCTGTGGTAGCAGCTGCAGATGGCAGCCCGTCCACAGTGCACTTCAAATGAGGTCATATGAGCGGGACTCTGGAAATGGCTCCGAAATCGAGAGAAAGGGGTCAGGGTATGTGGGAATCCGGCGGGGGTGGGGGGTGGATGAAGGAAGGTGTCCCTCCTCTCTCCAGTGCAATTTGGTTTGGTGAGTCTCAAAGCTACCAGATGGCACTTCCCAAGTCAGGCCCCCGCAGGAATCAGGGTGGGCTGCCTGCCTCGGGCCCTGCCACAGGGACAAGCCACACCAGTGGCCTCCCTGAGCTCCAATGGCCGGATCTGGGGGGTTCTGTCTGGGTGCACACCTCCTTGCTGTGGCCAAGTTCCCCCCTTCTCTGAGCACCAGCTTCATCCTCTCGAATGAGGACATCAATTGCTACCTTGGCACGTTACTCTCTTCATCCTGTGAAGACTCATTAGGCTTATCCTACAATTACTAGCTGGCCCGAAGAGATATCTCCTGAATCCAGCTTAAGCTGGAGTCTCCCAGGCTCATCTGGCATGTCTTCCCTGAAGTCTGCCAAAACCCACACCCTTGCATTTCCAGGGACTCCCCTTAGCCAGCTGGGCAGAAAACCCAGCATGCTTCAAACAAGCTGACAGACAAGCGGGAGAGGACTCACGGGCAGACGGCTTCCCTCAGGTCTCGGGTGGAGCTCTGGGACCACAGCAGCAACGGGCCATCCCAGCCCCTGGGCTCAGCAGCGCCCTCATTCTCAGGCCGGCGGCTCTGCCCTGAGGGGAGCAGGAACGTCACCAACTGCCGCAGGCGGACCTCAAGCCCCTCCCACTGCTGGAGCCTGACCTCCCCCGGCCCCACCCCTTCCCCTACCCCAGCAGGACGAGAGCTCGTCTTCCCCTGGCTTCCAACGTGAGGCCCGGCCCTGGGCCCCGATTGGGCACTGCCCCAGCCCGGAGCCAATCACAGTGGCCAGGGAGGTGGAACGCACCGATTGGCCAGGGCCAGGTCATGTGACCATACTCCCCAGGAAACTCAAAGATTACCAAGGTTCTCTAAGAAACCAATGAACAAAATTATCCACTAAAGGCAAACCATAATTTTTAATGAGGCCAATGTCACAGAAAAAAAAAAAATGCTCCACAATAAACTGCTCAAGGAAGCTACTAAATAAACTTTCAGAAAAGTTTAGTAGTTTTTTTTTTTTTAAATAGGGTGACGGAGAGCTATACCTTTCCCATCTATGTGAATTTAGGTTTAAACTAGATTTCCCTTGGCTATTATATAAGACAAAAAAACCCACATCACCCACTTTCACTCCCCCCCACCCCCAAAATGTGTTTCAATCTATTGAATTTTTGTGTCCTCAGTTGTGTCTGATTCACGGCAACTCACCAACTCTACACAGCCAGGCTCTTCCGTCCATGGAATTCAGGGCAATTTTTTCTGTCCCAGTAAATGCCCACCCTGGGTGATCCAAAGGCAAGGGCTCCGAGGCTCCTGAGAGACTAACTCCTTTCAGCTGAGCACAGAGCTGGCTCCTCACTGGGATGCCTGTGGCCTGGGGCTCCCAGAGGGGAGAGCAGCACTCGCCCCACCGTGTGGTCACTGCTGGAAGTGCAGGCTGCTCCTCACTCCCCCTTGACAGTGTCCCTGAGGGCAGAACAGTGTGAATCGAATCAAGGTGGAAATGCAAACTCCAATGCAACCAACCTTCCCACAAGATCTCCAAAACCACTCAGGAACAGGGAATTGGAAACTGCAGGGGATGACATGAATGGAGATGGAGACTTGACACCTTACACCGAGTTCACTTCCAGTTATCCCTAGACAAACTTTCCATGAAAACTTGTCACAAATCTAGAAGAACAATGAGCAGAAACCGGACACGTGCTTTGAGTCTTCACACACAAAACTAAAAGGCAGTCCACAAAAAAAACCCAGAGAATACAGTGGACTTTGCAAAATCAAAGATATCTACTGTGGGAAAGACCTCATTACAAAAGCAAAAGACAGGTCATACATCGCGAGACGAATGAGTGGAAACACAAAGCTTATCAAGGATGTGTCTCCAAACAGACAAAGAACGCCAACACAACAAGCCTGTGAAAACTAGGGAAAGGTCTGAAGGGACACCAGACGGAGGAAGACACACACAGAGTATCCCGGATGATGTCCAGCACTGAGGGCCTGAAGAAACAACAGTCTAGTTGCACCCCCTCAGGCCTGTGTGACCGTGGATGAGGCCTCTGTTTCCCGGTGGCTCTGAGACATGGACAGGGAGGAAGGGGAAGAGAAGTCACTTGCGTTTCTAATACTCACAGCAAAGTCTTTCAATGAGAAGGGAATTATCACCCCCACTGACAATGCCATTCACTGAAGTGATATCCACGAGTCCATCTACCCCAGAAGGGAAGGATGGACCTGTTCTCACAAAACGGTGAGAGATGGAAGGAGGAAGATCAAGCCCACACCAATCACTGGAAAGAGAAGCTGTGCTCAGGGCTTGAAAGAATTCCTATAGGGAAAATCATGTCACAGCCCCACATGGCAATCCACAGCTTCCATGCTATTCCTCCCAAAATGCCAATGCATTTTCGCACCGAACAAAGAATTGCAAAAGGGGTACGGAAACAGAAAAGAGCCTACATTGTCAATACAATCCGACGAAAAAGCCCCGATACGGACATCCAAGGTTGTGTGAAAGGAAATTAGACGACCAAACTAGGATCCTCAGGAGAGTATCGGAGAAGGCAATGGCGACCCACTCCAGTACTCTTGCCTGGAAAATGTCCTGGACGAAGGAGCCTGGTAGGCTACAGGCCATGGGGTCTTGCAGAGTCAGACACGACTGAAGTGACTTAGCCGCAGCAGCAGCAGCAGGACAGTATGCTATTGGGAATACAACAACACACACAGATCCAGATCGATGGAATAAAGTTGAGGGTCCAGAAACAAACCCCAGCATCCATGGTCAACTCATCTCTGACACAGACGGTGAGAATATCCAAATGGGAACAAGAAAGCCTCTTCAATCAATGTCCATGGGAAAACCAGACAGCTACATCTGAAGAACGCTATTGGGTTTGATCTCATACCACCTCAATATCGGGGAAAAACCTCACCCTAAAGACTGAGGTCATGAGATAGCTAGAAAGAAGCGTAGGTCAAAGGCTCCTTAACATCAGAGTCTCCTTGCCATTTGCTGGGCGGAGGTCGAAATGGGTCTCTTCAAGTAAGGGAAAGAGGTAAACGAAGTACACCACTGGGTTTCCATCCAATGGAACCTATTCACAACAGAGAGGCTAAGCATTCACAAATGCAAAAGATAGGAAACGGAACACGAGAGACTCCTTGCAAGTGGTGTATCTGAGAAGGGGTTCATATGGAAAGAGACGAAGAATGCACAGCACTCAGATTCCAAGAAACACCACCACCACCCTTGACCCTTCCCCCATGACCAACTCTGACCTAAAGCCTTTCTCTCCCTCTAACCTATCCCTAAAACATAACCCTCATCTAATCATATACATGTGCATCCCTAGCATCCATCCATCCATCCACACACGAGAGAGAAAGAGGAAGACACAGACGGAATTGAGAAAGGAAAAGAGAGGGACACAGCCAGAGAGAGACACGGAACCAAAGAGAGGAAAGGAGTCGATGGTCCAGACTATTCCTCAATCTGTCTCGAAGGTAGAAGCAATGACAGCGCCCTTCCACCCCAGAAGGGGGAAAAGGACGGAAGGTTTGGAGAGGAAAAGACAAGAACGCAGGGAGCCATTAGAAGCTCAGCCACCCGCAGAAGCCGAGCTGGGACCCTTGAACAGAATCTCAATGGAAACAGAGGACCAGAAAGTTGGCTACTCTTTTCTATAAGAGAGGGAGACCTTCGAGTCTTCCTTTCGGTCCTCCAACTTGGATGCGGGGTCTCAAAACAGTCAGGAGGGGGAGTGCCTTTTCCTGGGTTCCACGGCGCATCCAGGCCTCGTTCTGCCCCATTCTGTGCTGTGTCAGCCCTGGATGGAATCTTTCTTTCTGAAGTCTCAGCGCACGAGCTCCACGTGATATCGGCCCCAGGTGGAAAGGCATGGAGCTGCTCGTAGGCCGACAGACCTAGGAAGCAGATGGGAGAATGACCCCCACTCTGCAGATGGAGAGACTGGGGCAACCCTGAGGGGCATATGCTTGTCCAGGGCCACACCACTTATGAGAAGAAGGAGCCTGGTCTGAGAGCAGCATGGTCCTCGGAGCTCAGGCCCTGGCTGAACCCAGGCCTCCCCAGGGCTGTGGGCTGGGCCGTGTGGGTGTCATTGTGCCTGCACATGGCCTAAGGGGGGTGGTCGAGCAGTCAGAAACCCAGAGATTCCCTTGGGAAGTTTTGAGGAAGGGACCTCAGCACGAACCCCAGGAAATGATGTCACCTGCCGGCAACAGAACCCAACAGAACCCGCAATCCGGGTATCCAGGCCTCCAGAGCGGAGAGGAGCCCCCAGCCAGATCACTTGCTGCCAAGATGTTCTGCTGTTTGCCTCTGCCCAGAGGCCGGGGCCTCAGGAGAGCTCACAGGCAGTGTGCGTGGGCACCCTGTCGACGTTGGCTCAGGACACCCCCGAGAGGCCTCTGGCCCTTTGCCCGGAGAAACAGAAAGGTAACACGGGGAGCCCCAGGCCGGGCCAGGCCACCTCTCCCATGCCACCCGGAAACACCGGGTCCTTTGCCTGTGTGTGGGGATGCGGGTTTCTCGGGCTGTGTCTCCCTCAAGGAAGCCCAGGCGGATGTGGGGTCAGAAGCCTGTGGACAAGTTGTGTCCACACCCCAGGGGAGAGCAGGCTGGGCGGGATGGGGAGAGTGTGGGCAGCGCCGACCGGCCAGGCTGACCTCACACCCTCAGATGGGTCTCTTTCCTCCCGGGTGGGGATCTGAGCAGACACACGTCTCTGACCCTTCTGGGAAGAGAAGTTCGAGCAGGCAGAAGCAGCGGCTCCACTGGCCAGGCCCAGCTCGGAAAACTCCCAGCATGGCTGGCTGACGGTCACTGTCGTTGCAGAGCTTCCCACGTGATGAGGCCGAGGACGGGGACACCCCATCCAGCTCCCAGAGGGAGGGGTCGGAGCACCACCCGCCCGCCCGTGAGGCCCAGTGCAGGCTCCAGGTCAGCGTGCCCACGGAGGCATCAGCCCCACCGGGGGAGACGCGGAGGTGGGGAAGGCCTGCTGCCGAGACACCGCCCAGGATACAGCCGGCGGCCCAGTCTGAGGCTTCCACGGAGCTCAGCACACCCGGCTCCGACCCAGAGTCCAGAGAACCCCGGCCTCTGAGGCACCAGGAGGACCTGGAGCCCAGCACGCCACAGCACAGAGGTGAGGACGCTGGGGCTGGTGCACGGGAGTGTGTGGGGAGGGGTGCTGAGCTACACAGGGACGAGTCCTCGAAAGCTGCTGCTGGGCCTGCAGCAAGCGCTGGCCTCACACCCCCCGCCCCCCATCTTGCACACTTCAGTCCCAAAAGACATCTGACGCTGGGTATTCTTTGGGAACCTCTTGGAAGGTTTCTGTCCCGGGGTACGCACATGCCAAGGCTGGCCTGTGGGCAAACTTTGCTTCTCCCCCAGCTCTAGCACTGGCCTCCAACTGGAACCAGGCTCCACTTCCCAGACCTGTCCCCACACAGGTGGTGGCTCCAGGTGCAGGACCCAGGGATCCACCGAGGGCAGATGGAGAAGCGAGACTTGCCCTCGCAGAGACACCAGGCCAGCTGGGTACTGGCCAGCACACCGGGCAGATCGGATCTCCGTGCCTGCAGGACCCCCAGCCCCAGGCACTGATGTCCCACCCCCTCAGCGAGAACCTCCACCTCCACGTGCACCTCTACCTGCTCGGGCTTTAGCAAGAGAACCCGAGGCAGAGGAAGAGTCACCGCCTCGGCAGGGAGAGCCTGCCCTGGCTCCCGCGCAACACCCAGACGCCCACGATGACTCACCCAGCCCTGCAGGGAGAAAGAGCCCCCGCTCTGGACAGAGACCCAGAGCCCTTACCGGAAACACCACGTCCAGGGGAGCGGTCGGCTCTGCAGCCTCCATCCCTGTCTGCTCACCGTGGATGCCGGCAACTCGGTCTGCCCCCAGGGGACATGGAGTTCCTTTCCCCTGAACTGCTTTGCATGTGGTTTGTTTCCACCTTTCTGGTGATGTTTTATTTTTTGTATGGTTTCCTGGATTTTTGTTGGTTAAGTTGGGATTAGTAAACTGTTTCATCATTGTTGCAATCTGGGAACACTGTTGTGTAACTCTGGTGATACTGTGTTACCATCACCACTTTGTAGTTTCAGACCCGTTCCATCTTTATGCCCCACCCCCCAACAAAGCCTGGATTCAAGGCAAGCACGCCCTGTTCATCCCTCCCCCCGATCCTGAACACAATTTCATCTTTTCTTTCTGCATTCCTTCCTATATTCTTGGTGTCCCCAATCAATGACTCTCAGCGAAATGACTGAAGGAGTGTTTTTCGGACTCTCCACCTACTGTAAGACTCCATTGGAGAGTTCTCATTTTTATGTCATTTGAACTAGCCTTTGATAGCTGAAAGGACGGTGTACGTCCTTTCAAGATACCATGTGCCAAACGAAGCCCTTTTGGCAACTGCCATCATTATCTCCAGGCAGGCATTGCTGTTTGAAGGGTGACATCTCAGCCAGAAGGCAGAGGCTGAGCTCCTCTTGTTGCACCAGCTCCCAAAAGAAGCCAAGAAAGGGAGCTGGAACAACAAACCACCCCCATGCCCAGGAAAGCGTTCTTCATGACAGAAGGCTAGAAAATGACCCAACATCCTTGTGGCCCAGAACCACTCTAGAAAATCACTGTTCCATAAAAAAGAGAAACACATGGGAAGTTCCAAGGAGAGGCAATGCCCATGGCCAGTGTACTTGAGAGACGGCCTGACCGCTCCGGGGAAGACACGCACCGACGGAACCCCTTGGGAAACAGCAGTGATAGTCCTCACCGTCGTAAGGGTTTCCTCTGGGGACAACCTGCCCTGGGCACCACACGAGGGAGCAGACCGGCTTCTCTTCCTCTGCCCCCACACCATTCACTCATGAAGGCAGCTCAGGTGTTCTCATGCCCTGCCTGCCTGCCTGCCTGGCTCATCCGTGAGCTGTGACCACCTCCAGGCTAGGACTCCACCTTTTCCTCTCTGTGTACCGTGAATCTGCACACAGTGGGCTTTCAGAACCTTAGGAGACTTGAGCCATTCCCGCTCGAGCCAGAACCCTCCCCAGGAAGGAAAACAGCTGTGGAGTCATTTTGGCCCCAGCACTGGTTCCGAAAGCCTGGCGGCTCCTACAGCCTCTACGGTGTGAAGAGGGAGGTCCCTTTTGACAGAGCTTTCCGGCTCTCAGATCTAAGCTGTTGTTTCACTGTCAGCTGTGTCTCTTCCGTTGCAGCCAGGTGGGCCACGCTGCTCCAAAGGAGCTCACAAGCTGAGTTTCAAGGGAGGACAGGGATGGCTACAACGTGCTGCAAACTGAGTGAGGGTCCCCACAATCCTCAGCAAAGGTCTGTGGTGTGCAAGTGGGGAGTAGAGGGCCCCCAAGTTCCAAAGGAAGGGAGGTAGTCGGGAGCTAAAGCCCTTGGCTGCTGTGGTAGCAGCTGCAGATGGCAGCCCGTCCACAGTGCACTTCAAATGAGGTCATATGAGCGGGACTCTGGAAATGGCTCCGAAATCGAGAGAAAGGGGTCAGGGTATGTGGGAATCCGGCGGGGGTGGGGGGTGGATGAAGGAAGGTGTCCCTCCTCTCTCCAGTGCAATTTGGTTTGGTGAGTCTCAAAGCTACCAGATGGCACTTCCCAAGTCAGGCCCCCGCAGGAATCAGGGTGGGCTGCCTGCCTCGGGCCCTGCCACAGGGACAAGCCACACCAGTGGCCTCCCTGAGCTCCAATGGCCGGATCTGGGGGGTTCTGTCTGGGTGCACACCTCCTTGCTGTGGCCAAGTTCCCCCCTTCTCTGAGCACCAGCTTCATCCTCTCGAATGAGGACATCAATTGCTACCTTGGCACGTTACTCTCTTCATCCTGTGAAGACTCATTAGGCTTATCCTACAATTACTAGCTGGCCCGAAGAGATATCTCCTGAATCCAGCTTAAGCTGGAGTCTCCCAGGCTCATCTGGCATGTCTTCCCTGAAGTCTGCCAAAACCCACACCCTTGCATTTCCAGGGACTCCCCTTAGCCAGCTGGGCAGAAAACCCAGCATGCTTCAAACAAGCTGACAGACAAGCGGGAGAGGACTCACGGGCAGACGGCTTCCCTCAGGTCTCGGGTGGAGCTCTGGGACCACAGCAGCAACGGGCCATCCCAGCCCCTGGGCTCAGCAGCGCCCTCATTCTCAGGCCGGCGGCTCTGCCCTGAGGGGAGCAGGAACGTCACCAACTGCCGCAGGCGGACCTCAAGCCCCTCCCACTGCTGGAGCCTGACCTCCCCCGGCCCCACCCCTTCCCCTACCCCAGCAGGACGAGAGCTCGTCTTCCCCTGGCTTCCAACGTGAGGCCCGGCCCTGGGCCCCGATTGGGCACTGCCCCAGCCCGGAGCCAATCACAGTGGCCAGGGAGGTGGAACGCACCGATTGGCCAGGGCCAGGTCATGTGACCATACTCCCCAGGAAACTCAAAGATTACCAAGGTTCTCTAAGAAACCAATGAACAAAATTATCCACTAAAGGCAAACCATAATTTTTAATGAGGCCAATGTCACAGAAAAAAAAAAAATGCTCCACAATAAACTGCTCAAGGAAGCTACTAAATAAACTTTCAGAAAAGTTTAGTAGTTTTTTTTTTTTTAAAATAGGGTGTCGGAGAGCTATACCTTTCCCATCTATGTGAATTTAGGTTTAAACTAGATTTCCCTTGGCTATTATATAAGACAAAAAAACCCACATCACCCACTTTCACTCCCCCCCACCCCCAAAATGTGTTTCAATCTATTGAATTTTTGTGTCCTCAGTTGTGTCTGATTCACGGCAACTCACCAACTCTACACAGCCAGGCTCTTCCGTCCATGGAATTCAGGGCAATTTTTTCTGTCCCAGTAAATGCCCACCCTGGGTGATCCAAAGGCAAGGGCTCCGAGGCTCCTGAGAGACTAACTCCTTTCAGCTGAGCACAGAGCTGGCTCCTCACTGGGATGCCTGTGGCCTGGGGCTCCCAGAGGGGAGAGCAGCACTCGCCCCACCGTGTGGTCACTGCTGGAAGTGCAGGCTGCTCCTCACTCCCCCTTGACAGTGTCCCTGAGGGCAGAACAGTGTGAATCGAATCAAGGTGGAAATGCAAACTCCAATGCAACCAACCTTCCACAAGGTCTCCAAAACCACTCAGGAACAGGGAATTGGAAACTGCAGGGGATGACATGAATGGAGATGGAGACTTGACACCTTACACCGAGTTCACTTCCAGTTATCCCTAGACAAACTTTCCATGAAAACTTGTCACAAATCTAGAAGAACAATGAGCAGAAACCGGACACGTGCTTTGAGTCTTCACACACAAAACTAAAAGGCAGTCCACAAAAAAAACCCAGAGAATACAGTGGACTTTGCAAAATCAAAGATATCTACTGTGGGAAAGACCTCATTACAAAAGCAAAAGACAGGTCATACATCGCGAGACGAATGAGTGGAAACACAAAGCTTATCAAGGATGTGTCTTCAAACAGACAAAGAACGCCAACACAACAAGCCTGTGAAAACTAGGGAAAGGTCTGAAGGGACACCAGACGGAGGAAGACACACACAGAGTATCCCGGATGATGTCCAGCACTGAGGGCCTGAAGAAACAACAGTCTAGTTGCACCCCCTCAGGCCTGTGAGACCGTGGATGAGGCCTCTGTTTCCCGGTGGCTCTGAGACATGGACAGGGAGGAAGGGGAAGAGAAGTCACTTGCATTTCTAATACTCACAGCAAAGTCTTCCAATGAGAAGGGAATTATCACCCCCACTGACAATGCCATTCACTGAAGTGATATCCACGAGTCCATCTACCCCAGAAGGGAAGGATGGACCTGTTCTCACAAAACGGCGAGAGATGGAAGGAGGAAGATCAAGCCCACACCAATCACTGGAAAGAGAAGCTGTGCTCAGGGCTTGAAAGAATTCCTATTGGGAAAATCATGTCACAGCCCCACATGGCAATCCACAGCTTCCATGCTATTCCTCCCAAAATGCCAATGCATTTTCGCACCGAACAAAGAATTGCAAAAGGGGTACGGAAACAGAAAAGAGCCTACATTGTCAATACAATCCGACGAAAAAGCCCCGATACGGACATCCAAGGTTGTGTGAAAGGAAATTAGACGACCAAACTAGGATCCTCAGGAGAGTATCGGAGGAGGCAATGGCGACCCACTCCAGTACTCTTGCCTGGAAAATGTCCTGGACGGAGGAGCCTGGTAGGCTACAGGCCATGGGGTCATGCAGAGTCAGACACGACTGAAGTGACTTAGCCGCAGCAGCAGCAGCAGGACAGTATGCTATTGGGAATACAACAACACACACAGATCCAGATCGATGGAATAAAGTTGAGGGTCCAGAAACAAACCCCAGCATCCATGGTCAACTCATCTCTGACACAGACGGGGAGAATATCCAAATGGGAACAAGAAAGCCTCTTCAATCAATGTCCATGGGAAAACCAGACAGCTACATCTGAAGAACGCTATTGGGTTTGATCTCATACCACCTCAATATCGGGGAAAAACCTCACCCTAAAGACTGATGTCATGAGATAGCTAGAAAGAAGCGTAGGTCAAAGGCTCCTTAACATCAGAGTCTCCTTGCCATTTGCTGGGCGGAGGTCGAAATGGGTCTCTTCAAGTAAGGGAAAGAGGTAAACGAAGTACACCACTGGGTTTCCATCCAATGGAACCTCTTCACAACGGAGAAGCTAAGCATTCACAAATGCAAAAGATAGGAAACGGAACACGAGAGACTCCTTGCAAGTGGTGTATCTGAGAAGGGGTTCATATGGAAAGAGACGAAGAATGCACAGCACTCAGATTCCAAGAAACACCACCACCACCCTTGACCCTTCCCCCATGACCAACTCTGACCTAAAGCCTTTCTCTCCCTCTAACCTATCCCTAAAACATAACCCTCATCTAATCATATACATGTGCATCCCTAGCATCCATCCATCCATCCACACACGAGAGAGAAAGAGGAAGACACAGACGGAATTGAGAAAGGAAAAGAGAGGGACACAGCCAGAGAGAGACACGGAACCAAAGAGAGGAAAGGAGTCGATGGTCCAGACTTTTCCTCAATCTGTCTCGAAGGTAGAAGCAATGACAGCGCCCTTCCACCCCAGAAGGGGGAAAAGGACGGAAGGTTTGGAGAGGAAAAGACAAGAACGCAGGGAGCCATTAGAAGCTCAGCCACCCGCAGAAGCCGAGCTGGGACCCTTGAACAGAATCTCAATGGAAACAGAGGACCAGAAAGTTGGCTACTCTTTTCTATAAGAGAGGGAGACCTTCGAGTCTTCCTTTCGGTCCTCCAACTTGGATGCGGGGTCTCAAAACAGTCAGGAGGGGGAGTGCCTTTTCCTGGGTTCCACGGCGCATCCAGGCCTCGTTCTGCCCCATTCTGTGCTGTGTCAGCCCTGGATGGAATCTTTCTTTCTGAAGTCTCAGCGCACGAGCTCCACGTGATATCGGCCCCAGGTGGAAAGGCATGGAGCTGCTCGTAGGCCGACAGACCTAGGAAGCAGATGGGAGAATGACCCCCACTCTGCAGATGGAGAGACTGGGGCAACCCTGAGGGGCATATGCTTGTCCAGGGCCACACCACTTATGAGAAGAAGGAGCCTGGTCTGAGAGCAGCATGGTCCTCGGAGCTCAGGCCCTGGCTGAACCCAGGCCTCCCCAGGGCTGTGGGCTGGGCCGTGTGGGTGTCATTGTGCCTGCACATGGCCTAAGGGGGGTGGTCGAGCAGTCAGAAACCCAGAGATTCCCTTGGGAAGTTTTGAGGAAGGGACCTCAGCACGAACCCCAGGAAATGATGTCACCTGCCGGCAACAGAACCCAACAGAACCCGCAATCCGGGTATCCAGGCCTCCAGAGCGGAGAGGAGCCCCCAGCCAGATCACTTGCTGCCAAGATGTTCTGCTGTTTGCCCCTGCCCAGAGGCCGGGGCCTCAGGAGAGCTCACAGGCAGTGTGCGTGGGCACCCTGTCGACGTTGGCTCAGGACACCCCCGAGAGGCCTCTGGCCCTTTGCCCGGAGAAACAGAAAGGTAACACGGGGAGCCCCAGGCCGGGCCAGGCCACCTCTCCCATGCCACCCGGAAACACCGGGTCCTTTGCCTGTGTGTGGGGATGCGGGTTTCTCGGGCTGTGTCTCCCTCAAGGAAGCCCAGGCGGATGTGGGGTCAGAAGCCTGTGGACAAGTTGTGTCCACACCCCAGGGGAGAGCAGGCTGGGCGGGATGGGGAGAGTGTGGGCAGCGCCGACCGGCCAGGCTGACCTCACACCCTCAGATGGGTCTCTTTCCTCCCGGGTGGGGATCTGAGCAGACACACGTCTCTGACCCTTCTGGGAAGAGAAGTTCGAGCAGGCAGAAGCAGCGGCTCCACTGGCCAGGCCCAGCTCGGAAAACTCCCAGCATGGCTGGCTGACGGTCACTGTCGTTGCAGAGCTTCCCACGTGATGAGGCCGAGGACGGGGACACCCCATCCAGCTCCCAGAGGGAGGGGTCGGAGCACCACCCGCCCGCCCGTGAGGCCCAGTGCAGGCTCCAGGTCAGCGTGCCCACGGAGGCATCAGCCCCACCGGGGGAGACGCGGAGGTGGGGAAGGCCTGCTGCCGAGACACCGCCCAGGATACAGCCGGCGGCCCAGTCTGAGGCTTCCACGGAGCTCAGCACACCCGGCTCCGACCCAGAGTCCAGAGAACCCTGGCCTCTGAGGCACCAGGAGGACCTGGAGCCCAGCACGCCAGAGCACAGAGGTGAGGACGCTGGGGCTGGTGCACGGGAGTGTGTGGGGAGGGGTGCTGAGCTACACAGGGACGAGTCCTCGAAAGCTGCTGCTGGGCCTGCAGCAAGCGCTGGCCTCACACCCCCCGCCCCCCATCTTGCACACTTCAGTCCCAAAAGACATCTGACGCTGGGTATTCTTTGGGAACCTCTTGGAAGGTTTCTGTCCCGGGGTACGCACATGCCAAGGCTGGCCTGTGGGCAAACTTTGCTTCTCCCCCAGCTCTAGCACTGGCCTCCAACTGGAACCAGGCTCCACTTCCCAGACCTGTCCCCACACAGGTGGTGGCTCCAGGTGCAGGACCCAGGGATCCACCGAGGGCAGATGGAGAAGCGAGACTTGCCCTCGCAGAGACACCAGGCCAGCTGGGTACTGGCCAGCACACCGGGCAGATCGGATCTCCGTGCCTGCAGGACCCCCAGCCCCAGGCACTGATGTCCCACCCCCTCAGCGAGAACCTCCACCTCCACGTGCACCTCTACCTGCTCGGGCTTTGGCAAGAGAACCCGAGGCAGAGGAAGAGTCACCGCCTCGGCAGGGAGAGCCTGCCCTGGCTCCCGTGCAACACCCAGACGCCCACGATGACTCACCCAGCCCTGCAGGGAGAAAGAGCCCCCGCTCTGGACAGAGACCCAGAGCCCTTACCGGAAACACCACGTCCAGGGGAGCGGTCGGCTCTGCAGCCTCCATCCCTGTCTGCTCACCGTGGATGCCGGCAACTCGGTCTGCCCCCAGGGGACATGGAGTTCCTTTCCCCTGAACTGCTTTGCATGTGGTTTGTTTCCACCTTTCTGGTGATGTTTTATTTTTTGTATGGTTTCCTGTATTTTTGTTGGTTAAGTTGGGATTAGTAAACTTTTTCATCATTGTTGCAATCTGGGAACACTGTTGTGTAACTCTGGTGATACTGTGTTACCATCACCACTTTGTAGTTTCAGACCCGTTCCATCTTTATGCCCCACCCCCCAACAAAGCCTGGATTCAAGGCAAGCACGCCCTGTTCATCCCTCCCCCCGATCCTGAACACAATTTCATCTTTTCTTTCTGCATTCCTTCCTATATTCTTGGTGTCCCCAATCAGTGACTCTCAGCGAAATGACTGAAGGAGTGTTTTTCGGACTCTCCACCTACTGTAAGACTCCATTGGAGAGTTCTCATTTTTATGTCATTTGAACTAGCCTTTGATAGCTGAAAGGACGGTGTACGTCCTTTCAAGATACCATGTGCCAAACGAAGCCCTTTTGGCAACTGCCATCATTATCTCCAGGCAGGCATTGCTGTTTGAAGGGTGACATCTCAGCCAGAAGGCAGAGGCTGAGCTCCTCTTGTTGCACCAGCTCCCAAAAGAAGCCAAGAAAGGGAGCTGGAACAACAAACCACCCCCATGCCCAGGAAAGCGTTCTTCATGACAGAAGGCTAGAAAATGACCCAACATCCTTGTGGCCCAGAACCACTCTAGAAAATCACTGTTCCATAAAAAAGAGAAACACATGGGAAGTTCCAAGGAGAGGCAATGCCCATGGCCAGTGTACTTGAGAGACGGCCTGACCGCTCCGGGGAAGACACGCACCGACGGAACCCCTTGGGAAACAGCAGTGATAGTCCTCACCGTCGTAAGGGTTTCCTCTGGGGACAACCTGCCCTGGGCACCACACGAGGGAGCAGACCGGCTTCTCTTCCTCTGCCCCCACACCATTCACTCATGAAGGCAGCTCAGGTGTTCTCATGCCCTGCCTGCCTGCCTGCCTGGCTCATCCGTGAGCTGTGACCACCTCCAGGCTAGGACTCCACCTTTTCCTCTCTGTGTACCGTGAATCTGCACACAGTGGGCTTTCAGAACCTTAGGAGACTTGAGCCATTCCCACTCGAGCCAGAACCCTCCCCAGGAAGGAAAACAGCTGTGGAGTCATTTTGGCCCCAGCACTGGTTCCGAAAGCCTGGCGGCTCCTACAGCCTCTACGGTGTGAAGAGGGAGGTCCCTTTTGACAGAGCTTTCCGGCTCTCAGATCTAAGCTGTTGTTTCACTGTCAGCTGTGTCTCTTCCGTTGCAGCCAGGTGGGCCACGCTGCTCCAAAGGAGCTCACAAGCTGAGTTTCAAGGGAGGACAGGGATGGCTACAACGTGCTGCAAACTGAGTGAGGGTCCCCACAATCCTCAGCAAAGGTCTGTGGTGTGCAAGTGGGGAGTAGAGGGCCCCCAAGTTCCAAAGGAAGGGAGGTAGTCGGGAGCTAAAGCCCTTGGCTGCTGTGGTAGCAGCTGCAGATGGCAGCCCGTCCACAGTGCACTTCAAATGAGGTCATATGAGCGGGACTCTGGAAATGGCTCCGAAATCGAGAGAAAGGGGTCAGGGTATGTGGGAATCCGGCGGGGGTGGGGGGTGGATGAAGGAAGGTGTCCCTCCTCTCTCCAGTGCAATTTGGTTTGGTGAGTCTCAAAGCTACCAGATGGCACTTCCCAAGTCAGGCCCCCGCAGGAATCAGGGTGGGCTGCCTGCCTCGGGCCCTGCCACAGGGACAAGCCACACCAGTGGCCTCCCTGAGCTCCAATGGCCGGATCTGGGGGGTTCTGTCTGGGTGCACACCTCCTTGCTGTGGCCAAGTTCCCCCCTTCTCTGAGCACCAGCTTCATCCTCTCGAATGAGGACATCAATTGCTACCTTGGCACGTTACTCTCTTCATCCTGTGAAGACTCATTAGGCTTATCCTACAATTACTAGCTGGCCCGAAGAGATATCTCCTGAATCCAGCTTAAGCTGGAGTCTCCCAGGCTCATCTGGCATGTCTTCCCTGAAGTCTGCCAAAACCCACACCCTTGCATTTCCAGGGACTCCCCTTAGCCAGCTGGGCAGAAAACCCAGCATGCTTCAAACAAGCTGACAGACAAGCGGGAGAGGACTCACGGGCAGACGGCTTCCCTCAGGTCTCGGGTGGAGCTCTGGGACCACAGCAGCAACGGGCCATCCCAGCCCCTGGGCTCAGCAGCGCCCTCATTCTCAGGCCGGCGGCTCTGCCCTGAGGGGAGCAGGAACGTCACCAACTGCCGCAGGCGGACCTCAAGCCCCTCCCACTGCTGGAGCCTGACCTCCCCCGGCCCCACCCCTTCCCCTACCCCAGCAGGACGAGAGCTCGTCTTCCCCTGGCTTCCAACGTGAGGCCCGGCCCTGGGCCCCGATTGGGCACTGCCCCAGCCCGGAGCCAATCACAGTGGCCAGGGAGGTGGAACGCACCGATTGGCCAGGGCCAGGTCATGTGACCATACTCCCCAGGAAACTCAAAGATTACCAAGGTTCTCTCAGAAACCAATGAACAAAATTATCCACTAAAGGCAAACCATAATTTTTAATGAGGCCAATGTCACAGAAAAAAAAAAATGCTCCACAATAAACTGCTCAAGGAAGCTACTAAATAAACTTTCAGAAAAGTTTAGTAGTTTTTTTTTTTTTAAATAGGGTGACGGAGAGCTATACCTTTCCCATCTATGTGAATTTAGGTTTAAACTAGATTTCCCTTGGCTATTATATAAGACAAAAAAACCCACATCACCCACTTTCACTCCCCCCCACCCCCAAAATGTGTTTCAATCTATTGAATTTTTGTGTCCTCAGTTGTGTCTGATTCACGGCAACTCACCAACTCTACACAGCCAGGCTCTTCCGTCCATGGAATTCAGGGCAATTTTTTCTGTCCCAGTAAATGCCCACCCTGGGTGATCCAAAGGCAAGGGCTCCGAGGCTCCTGAGAGACTAACTCCTTTCAGCTGAGCACAGAGCTGGCTCCTCACTGGGATGCCTGTGGCCTGGGGCTCCCAGAGGGGAGAGCAGCACTCGCCCCACCGTGTGGTCACTGCTGGAAGTGCAGGCTGCTCCTCACTCCCCCTTGACAGTGTCCCTGAGGGCAGAACAGTGTGAATCGAATCAAGGTGGAAATGCAAACTCCAATGCAACCAACCTTCCCACAAGATCTCCAAAACCACTCAGGAACAGGGAATTGGAAACTGCAGGGGATGACATGAATGGAGATGGAGACTTGACACCTTACACCGAGTTCACTTCCAGTTATCCCTAGACAAACTTTCCATGAAAACTTGTCACAAATCTAGAAGAACAATGAGCAGAAACCGGACACGTGCTTTGAGTCTTCACACACAAAACTAAAAGGCAGTCCACAAAAAAAACCCAGAGAATACAGTGGACTTTGCAAAATCAAAGATATCTACTGTGGGAAAGACCTCATTACAAAAGCAAAAGACAGGTCATACATCGCGAGACGAATGAGTGGAAACACAAAGCTTATCAAGGATGTGTCTCCAAACAGACAAAGAACGCCAACACAACAAGCCTGTGAAAACTAGGGAAAGGTCTGAAGGGACACCAGACGGAGGAAGACACACACAGAGTATCCCGGATGATGTCCAGCACTGAGGGCCTGAAGAAACAACAGTCTAGTTGCACCCCCTCAGGCCTGTGAGACCGTGGATGAGGCCTCTGTTTCCCGGTGGCTCTGAGACATGGACAGGGAGGAAGGGGAAGAGAAGTCACTTGCATTTCTAATACTCACAGCAAAGTCTTCCAATGAGAAGGGAATTATCACCCCCACTGACAATGCCATTCACTGAAGTGATATCCACGAGTCCATCTACCCCAGAAGGGAAGGATGGACCTGTTCTCACAAAACGGCGAGAGATGGAAGGAGGAAGATCAAGCCCACACCAATCACTGGAAAGAGAAGCTGTGCTCAGGGCTTGAAAGAATTCCTATTGGGAAAATCATGTCACAGCCCCACATGGCAATCCACAGCTTCCATGCTATTCCTCCCAAAATGCCAATGCATTTTCGCACCGAACAAAGAATTGCAAAAGGGGTACGGAAACAGAAAAGAGCCTACATTGTCAATACAATCCGACGAAAAAGCCCCGATACGGACATCCAAGGTTGTGTGAAAGGAAATTAGACGACCAAACTAGGATCCTCAGGAGAGTATCGGAGGAGGCAATGGCGACCCACTCCAGTACTCTTGCCTGGAAAATGTCCTGGACGGAGGAGCCTGGTAGGCTGCAGGCCACGGGGTCATGCAGAGTCAGACACGACTGAAGTGACTTAGCCGCAGCAGCAGCAGCAGGACAGTATGCTATTGGGAATACAACAACACACACAGATCCAGATCGATGGAATAAAGTTGAGGGTCCAGAAACAAACCCCAGCATCCATGGTCAACTCATCTCTGACACAGACGGGGAGAATATCCAAATGGGAACAAGAAAGCCTCTTCAATCAATGTCCATGGGAAAACCAGACAGCTACATCTGAAGAACGCTATTGGGTTTGATCTCATACCACCTCAATATCGGGGAAAAACCTCACCCTAAAGACTGATGTCATGAGATAGCTAGAAAGAAGCGTAGGTCAAAGGCTCCTTAACATCAGAGTCTCCTTGCCATTTGCTGGGCGGAGGTCGAAATGGGTCTCTTCAAGTAAGGGAAAGAGGTAAACGAAGTACACCACTGGGTTTCCATCCAATGGAACCTCTTCACAACGGAGAAGCTAAGCATTCACAAATGCAAAAGATAGGAAACGGAACACGAGAGACTCCTTGCAAGTGGTGTATCTGAGAAGGGGTTCATATGGAAAGAGACGAAGAATGCACAGCACTCAGATTCCAAGAAACACCACCACCACCCTTGACCCTTCCCCCATGACCAACTCTGACCTAAAGCCTTTCTCTCCCTCTAACCTATCCCTAAAACATAACCCTCATCTAATCATATACATGTGCATCCCTAGCATCCATCCATCCATCCACACACGAGAGAGAAAGAGGAAGACACAGACGGAATTGAGAAAGGAAAAGAGAGGGACACAGCCAGAGAGAGACACGGAACCAAAGAGAGGAAAGGAGTCGATGGTCCAGACTTTTCCTCAATCTGTCTCGAAGGTAGAAGCAATGACAGCGCCCTTCCACCCCAGAAGGGGGAAAAGGACGGAAGGTTTGGAGAGGAAAAGACAAGAACGCAGGGAGCCATTAGAAGCTCAGCCACCCGCAGAAGCCGAGCTGGGACCCTTGAACAGAATCTCAATGGAAACAGAGGACCAGAAAGTTGGCTACTCTTTTCTATAAGAGAGGGAGACCTTCGAGTCTTCCTTTCGGTCCTCCAACTTGGATGCGGGGTCTCAAAACAGTCAGGAGGGGGAGTGCCTTTTCCTGGGTTCCACGGCGCATCCAGGCCTCATTCTGCCCCATTCTGTGCTGTGTCAGCCCTGGATGGAATCTTTCTTTCTGAAGTCTCAGCGCACGAGCTCCACGTGATATCGGCCCCAGGTGGAAAGGCATGGAGCTGCTCGTAGGCCGACAGACCTAGGAAGCAGATGGGAGAATGACCCCCACTCTGCAGATGGAGAGACTGGGGCAACCCTGAGGGGCATATGCTTGTCCAGGGCCACACCACTTATGAGAAGAAGGAGCCTGGTCTGAGAGCAGCATGGTCCTCGGAGCTCAGGCCCTGGCTGAACCCAGGCCTCCCCAGGGCTGTGGGCTGGGCCGTGTGGGTGTCATTGTGCCTGCACATGGCCTAAGGGGGGTGGTCGAGCAGTCAGAAACCCAGAGATTCCCTTGGGAAGTTTTGAGGAAGGGACCTCAGCACGAACCCCAGGAAATGATGTCACCTGCCGGCAACAGAACCCAACAGAACCCGCAATCCGGGTATCCAGGCCTCCAGAGCGGAGAGGAGCCCCCAGCCAGATCACTTGCTGCCAAGATGTTCTGCTGTTTGCCCCTGCCCAGAGGCCGGGGCCTCAGGAGAGCTCACAGGCAGTGTGCGTGGGCACCCTGTCGACGTTGGCTCAGGACACCCCCGAGAGGCCTCTGGCCCTTTGCCCGGAGAAACAGAAAGGTAACACGGGGAGCCCCAGGCCGGGCCAGGCCACCTCTCCCATGCCACCCGGAAACACCGGGTCCTTTGCCTGTGTGTGGGGATGCGGGTTTCTCGGGCTGTGTCTCCCTCAAGGAAGCCCAGGCGGATGTGGGGTCAGAAGCCTGTGGACAAGTTGTGCCCACACCCCAGGGGAGAGCAGGCTGGGCGGGATGGGGAGAGTGTGGGCAGCGCCGACCGGCCAGGCTGACCTCACACCCTCAGATGGGTCTCTTTCCTCCCGGGTGGGGATCTGAGCAGACACACGTCTCTGACCCTTCTGGGAAGAGAAGTTCGAGCAGGCAGAAGCAGCGGCTCCACTGGCCAGGCCCAGCTCGGAAAACTCCCAGCATGGCTGGCTGACGGTCACTGTCGTTGCAGAGCTTCCCACGTGATGAGGCCGAGGACGGGGACACCCCATCCAGCTCCCAGAGGGAGGGGTCGGAGCACCACCCGCCCGCCCGTGAGGCCCAGTGCAGGCTCCAGGTCAGCGTGCCCACGGAGGCATCAGCCCCACCGGGGGAGACGCGGAGGTGGGGAAGGCCTGCTGCCGAGACACCGCCCAGGATACAGCCGGCGGCCCAGTCTGAGGCTTCCACGGAGCTCAGCACACCCGGCTCCGACCCAGAGTCCAGAGAACCCTGGCCTCTGAGGCACCAGGAGGACCTGGAGCCCAGCACGCCAGAGCACAGAGGTGAGGACGCTGGGGCTGGTGCACGGGAGTGTGTGGGGAGGGGTGCTGAGCTACACAGGGACGAGTCCTCGAAAGCTGCTGCTGGGCCTGCAGCAAGCGCTGGCCTCACACCCCCCGCCCCCCATCTTGCACACTTCAGTCCCAAAAGACATCTGACGCTGGGTATTCTTTGGGAACCTCTTGGAAGGTTTCTGTCCCGGGGTACGCACATGCCAAGGCTGGCCTGTGGGCAAACTTTGCTTCTCCCCCAGCTCTAGCACTGGCCTCCAACTGGAACCAGGCTCCACTTCCCAGACCTGTCCCCACACAGGTGGTGGCTCCAGGTGCAGGACCCAGGGATCCACCGAGGGCAGATGGAGAAGCGAGACTTGCCCTCGCAGAGACACCAGGCCAGCTGGGTACTGGCCAGCACACCGGGCAGATCGGATCTCCGTGCCTGCAGGACCCCCAGCCCCAGGCACTGATGTCCCACCCCCTCAGCGAGAACCTCCACCTCCACGTGCACCTCTACCTGCTCGGGCTTTGGCAAGAGAACCCGAGGCAGAGGAAGAGTCACCGCCTCGGCAGGGAGAGCCTGCCCTGGCTCCCGTGCAACACCCAGACGCCCACGATGACTCACCCAGCCCTGCAGGGAGAAAGAGCCCCCGCTCTGGACAGAGACCCAGAGCCCTTACCGGAAACACCACGTCCAGGGGAGCGGTCGGCTCTGCAGCCTCCATCCCTGTCTGCTCACCGTGGATGCCGGCAACTCGGTCTGCCCCCAGGGGACATGGAGTTCCTTTCCCCTGAACTGCTTTGCATGTGGTTTGTTTCCACCTTTCTGGTGATGTTTTATTTTTTGTATGGTTTCCTGTATTTTTGTTGGTTAAGTTGGGATTAGTAAACTTTTTCATCATTGTTGCAATCTGGGAACACTGTTGTGTAACTCTGGTGATACTGTGTTACCATCACCACTTTGTAGTTTCAGACCCGTTCCATCTTTATGCCCCACCCCCCAACAAAGCCTGGATTCAAGGCAAGCACGCCCTGTTCATCCCTCCCCCCGATCCTGAACACAATTTCATCTTTTCTTTCTGCATTCCTTCCTATATTCTTGGTGTCCCCAATCAGTGACTCTCAGCGAAATGACTGAAGGAGTGTTTTTCGGACTCTCCACCTACTGTAAGACTCCATTGGAGAGTTCTCATTTTTATGTCATTTGAACTAGCCTTTGATAGCTGAAAGGACGGTGTACGTCCTTTCAAGATACCATGTGCCAAACGAAGCCCTTTTGGCAACTGCCATCATTATCTCCAGGCAGGCATTGCTGTTTGAAGGGTGACATCTCAGCCAGAAGGCAGAGGCTGAGCTCCTCTTGTTGCACCAGCTCCCAAAAGAAGCCAAGAAAGGGAGCTGGAACAACAAACCACCCCCATGCCCAGGAAAGCGTTCTTCATGACAGAAGGCTAGAAAATGACCCAACATCCTTGTGGCCCAGAACCACTCTAGAAAATCACTGTTCCATAAAAAAGAGAAACACATGGGAAGTTCCAAGGAGAGGCAATGCCCATGGCCAGTGTACTTGAGAGACGGCCTGACCGCTCCGGGGAAGACACGCACCGACGGAACCCCTTGGGAAACAGCAGTGATAGTCCTCACCGTCGTAAGGGTTTCCTCTGGGGACAACCTGCCCTGGGCACCACACGAGGGAGCAGACCGGCTTCTCTTCCTCTGCCCCCACACCATTCACTCATGAAGGCAGCTCAGGTGTTCTCATGCCCTGCCTGCCTGCCTGCCTGGCTCATCCGTGAGCTGTGACCACCTCCAGGCTAGGACTCCACCTTTTCCTCTCTGTGTACCGTGAATCTGCACACAGTGGGCTTTCAGAACCTTAGGAGACTTGAGCCATTCCCACTCGAGCCAGAACCCTCCCCAGGAAGGAAAACAGCTGTGGAGTCATTTTGGCCCCAGCACTGGTTCCGAAAGCCTGGCGGCTCCTACAGCCTCTACGGTGTGAAGAGGGAGGTCCCTTTTGACAGAGCTTTCCGGCTCTCAGATCTAAGCTGTTGTTTCACTGTCAGCTGTGTCTCTTCCGTTGCAGCCAGGTGGGCCACGCTGCTCCAAAGGAGCTCACAAGCTGAGTTTCAAGGGAGGACAGGGATGGCTACAACGTGCTGCAAACTGAGTGAGGGTCCCCACAATCCTCAGCAAAGGTCTGTGGTGTGCAAGCGGGGAGTAGAGGGCCCCCAAGTTCCAAAGGAAGGGAGGTAGTCGGGAGCTAAAGCCCTTGGCTGCTGTGGTAGCAGCTGCAGATGGCAGCCCGTCCACAGTGCACTTCAAATGAGGTCATATGAGCGGGACTCTGGAAATGGCTCCGAAATCGAGAGAAAGGGGTCAGGGTATGTGGGAATCCGGCGGGGGTGGGGGGTGGATGAAGGAAGGTGTCCCTCCTATCTCCAGTGCAATTTGGTTTGGTGAGTCTCAAAGCTACCAGATGGCACTTCCCAAGTCAGGCCCCCGCAGGAATCAGGGTGGGCTGCCTGCCTCGGGCCCTGCCACAGGGACAAGCCACACCAGTGGCCTCCCTGAGCTCCAATGGCCGGATCTGGGGGGTTCTGTCTGGGTGCACACCTCCTTGCTGTGGCCAAGTTCCCCCCTTCTCTGAGCACCAGCTTCATCCTCTCGAATGAGGACATCAATTGCTACCTTGGCACGTTACTCTCTTCATCCTGTGAAGACTCATTAGGCTTATCCTACAATTACTAGCTGGCCCGAAGAGATATCTCCTGAATCCAGCTTAAGCTGGAGTCTCCCAGGCTCATCTGGCATGTCTTCCCTGAAGTCTGCCAAAACCCACACCCTTGCATTTCCAGGGACTCCCCTTAGCCAGCTGGGCAGAAAACCCAGCATGCTTCAAACAAGCTGACAGACAAGCGGGAGAGGACTCACGGGCAGACGGCTTCCCTCAGGTCTCGGGTGGAGCTCTGGGACCACAGCAGCAACGGGCCATCCCAGCCCCTGGGCTCAGCAGCGCCCTCATTCTCAGGCCGGCGGCTCTGCCCTGAGGGGAGCAGGAACGTCACCAACTGCCGCAGGCGGACCTCAAGCCCCTCCCACTGCTGGAGCCTGACCTCCCCCGGCCCCACCCCTTCCCCTACCCCAGCAGGACGAGAGCTCGTCTTCCCCTGGCTTCCAACGTGAGGCCCGGCCCTGGGCCCCGATTGGGCACTGCCCCAGCCCGGAGCCAATCACAGTGGCCAGGGAGGTGGAACGCACCGATTGGCCAGGGCCAGGTCATGTGACCATACTCCCCAGGAAACTCAAAGATTACCAAGGTTCTCTAAGAAACCAATGAACAAAATTATCCACTAAAGGCAAACCATAATTTTTAATGAGGCCAATGTCACAGAAAAAAAAAAATGCTCCACAATAAACTGCTCAAGGAAGCTACTAAATAAACTTTCAGAAAAGTTTAGTAGTTTTTTTTTTTTTTAAATAGGGTGACGGAGAGCTATACCTTTCCCATCTATGTGAATTTAGGTTTAAACTAGATTTCCCTTGGCTATTATATAAGACAAAAAAACCCACATCACCCACTTTCACTCCCCCCCACCCCCAAAATGTGTTTCAATCTATTGAATTTTTGTGTCCTCAGTTGTGTCTGATTCACGGCAACTCACCAACTCTACACAGCCAGGCTCTTCCGTCCATGGAATTCAGGGCAATTTTTTCTGTCCCAGTAAATGCCCACCCTGGGTGATCCAAAGGCAAGGGCTCCGAGGCTCCTGAGAGACTAACTCCTTTCAGCTGAGCACAGAGCTGGCTCCTCACTGGGATGCCTGTGGCCTGGGGCTCCCAGAGGGGAGAGCAGCACTCGCCCCACCGTGTGGTCACTGCTGGAAGTGCAGGCTGCTCCTCACTCCCCCTTGACAGTGTCCCTGAGGGCAGAACAGTGTGAATCGAATCAAGGTGGAAATGCAAACTCCAATGCAACCAACCTTCCCACAAGATCTCCAAAACCACTCAGGAACAGGGAATTGGAAACTGCAGGGGATGACATGAATGGAGATGGAGACTTGACACCTTACACCGAGTTCACTTCCAGTTATCCCTAGACAAACTTTCCATGAAAACTTGTCACAAATCTAGAAGAACAATGAGCAGAAACCGGACACGTGCTTTGAGTCTTCACACACAAAACTAAAAGGCAGTCCACAAAAAAAACCCAGAGAATACAGTGGACTTTGCAAAATCAAAGATATCTACTGTGGGAAAGACCTCATTACAAAAGCAAAAGACAGGTCATACATCGCGAGACGAATGAGTGGAAACACAAAGCTTATCAAGGATGTGTCTCCAAACAGACAAAGAACGCCAACACAACAAGCCTGTGAAAACTAGGGAAAGGTCTGAAGGGACACCAGACGGAGGAAGACACACACAGAGTATCCCGGATGATGTCCAGCACTGAGGGCCTGAAGAAACAACAGTCTAGTTGCACCCCCTCAGGCCTGTGTGACCGTGGATGAGGCCTCTGTTTCCCGGTGGCTCTGAGACATGGACAGGGAGGAAGGGGAAGAGAAGTCACTTGCATTTCTAATACTCACAGCAAAGTCTTCCAATGAGAAGGGAATTATCACCCCCACTGACAATGCCATTCACTGAAGTGATATCCACGAGTCCATCTACCCCAGAAGGGAAGGATGGACCTGTTCTCACAAAACGGCGAGAGATGGAAGGAGGAAGATCAAGCCCACACCAATCACTGGAAAGAGAAGCTGTGCTCAGGGCTTGAAAGAATTCCTATAGGGAAAATCATGTCACAGCCCCACATGGCAATCCACAGCTTCCATGCTATTCCTCCCAAAATGCCAATGCATTTTCGCACCGAACAAAGAATTGCAAAAGGGGTACGGAAACAGAAAAGAGCCTACATTGTCAATACAATCCGACGAAAAAGCCCCGATACGGACATCCAAGGTTGTGTGAAAGGAAATTAGACGACCAAACTAGGATCCTCAGGAGAGTATCGGAGAAGGCAATGGCGACCCACTCCAGTACTCTTGCCTGGAAAATGTCCTGGACGGAGGAGCCTGGTAGGCTACAGGCCATGGGGTCTTGCAGAGTCAGACACGACTGAAGTGACTTAGCCGCAGCAGCAGCAGCAGGACAGTATGCTATTGGGAATACAACAACACACACAGATCCAGATCGATGGAATAAAGTTGAGGGTCCAGAAACAAACCCCAGCATCCATGGTCAACTCATCTCTGACACAGACGGGGAGAATATCCAAATGGGAACAAGAAAGCCTCTTCAATCAATGTCCATGGGAAAACCAGACAGCTACATCTGAAGAACGCTATTGGGTTTGATCTCATACCACCTCAATATCGGGGAAAAACCTCACCCTAAAGACTGATGTCATGAGATAGCTAGAAAGAAGCGTAGGTCAAAGGCTCCTTAACATCAGAGTCTCCTTGCCATTTGCTGAGCGGAGGTCGAAATGGGTCTCTTCAAGTAAGGGAAAGAGGTAAACGAAGTACACCACTGGGTTTCCATCCAATGGAACCTATTCACAACAGAGAGGCTAAGCATTCACAAATGCAAAAGATAGGAAACGGAACACGAGAGACTCCTTGCAAGTGGTGTATCTGAGAAGGGGTTCATATGGAAAGAGACGAAGAATGCACAGCACTCAGATTCCAAGAAACACCACCACCACCCTTGACCCTTCCCCCATGACCAACTCTGACCTAAAGCCTTTCTCTCCCTCTAACCTATCCCTAAAACATAACCCTCATCTAATCATATACATGTGCATCCCTAGCATCCATCCATCCATCCACACACGAGAGAGAAAGAGGAAGACACAGACGGAATTGAGAAAGGAAAAGAGAGGGACACAGCCAGAGAGAGACACGGAACCAAAGAGAGGAAAGGAGTCGATGGTCCAGACTATTCCTCAATCTGTCTCGAAGGTAGAAGCAATGACAGCGCCCTTCCACCCCAGAAGGGGGAAAAGGACGGAAGGTTTGGAGAGGAAAAGACAAGAACGCAGGGAGCCATTAGAAGCTCAGCCACCCGCAGAAGCCGAGCTGGGACCCTTGAACAGAATCTCAATGGAAACAGAGGACCAGAAAGTTGGCTACTCTTTTCTATAAGAGAGGGAGACCTTCGAGTCTTCCTTTCGGTCCTCCAACTTGGATGCGGGGTCTCAAAACAGTCAGGAGGGGGAGTGCCTTTTCCTGGGTTCCACGGCGCATCCAGGCCTCGTTCTGCCCCATTCTGTGCTGTGTCAGCCCTGGATGGAATCTTTCTTTCTGAAGTCTCAGCGCACGAGCTCCACGTGATATCGGCCCCAGGTGGAAAGGCATGGAGCTGCTCGTAGGCCGACAGACCTAGGAAGCAGATGGGAGAATGACCCCCACTCTGCAGATGGAGAGACTGGGGCAACCCTGAGGGGCATATGCTTGTCCAGGGCCACACCACTTATGAGAAGAAGGAGCCTGGTCTGAGAGCAGCATGGTCCTCGGAGCTCAGGCCCTGGCTGAACCCAGGCCTCCCCAGGGCTGTGGGCTGGGCCGTGTGGGTGTCATTGTGCCTGCACATGGCCTAAGGGGGGTGGTCGAGCAGTCAGAAACCCAGAGAGTCCCTTGGGAAGTTTTGAGGAAGGGACCTCAGCACGAACCCCAGGAAATGATGTCACCTGCCGGCAACAGAACCCAACAGAACCCGCAATCCGGGTATCCAGGCCTCCAGAGCGGAGAGGAGCCCCCAGCCAGATCACTTGCTGCCAAGATGTTCTGCTGTTTGCCCCTGCCCAGAGGCCGGGGCCTCAGGAGAGCTCACAGGCAGTGTGCGTGGGCACCCTGTCGACGTTGGCTCAGGACACCCCCGAGAGGCCTCTGGCCCTTTGCCCGGAGAAACAGAAAGGTAACACGGGGAGCCCCAGGCCGGGCCAGGCCACCTCTCCCATGCCACCCGGAAACACCGGGTCCTTTGCCTGTGTGTGGGGATGCGGGTTTCTCGGGCTGTGTCTCCCTCAAGGAAGCCCAGGCGGATGTGGGGTCAGAAGCCTGTGGACAAGTTGTGCCCACACCCCAGGGGAGAGCAGGCTGGGCGGGATGGGGAGAGTGTGGGCAGCGCCGACCGGCCAGGCTGACCTCACACCCTCAGATGGGTCTCTTTCCTCCCGGGTGGGGATCTGAGCAGACACACGTCTCTGACCCTTCTGGGAAGAGAAGTTCGAGCAGGCAGAAGCAGCGGCTCCACTGGCCAGGCCCAGCTCGGAAAACTCCCAGCATGGCTGGCTGACGGTCACTGTCGTTGCAGAGCTTCCCACGTGATGAGGCCGAGGACGGGGACACCCCATCCAGCTCCCAGAGGGAGGGGTCGGAGCACCACCCGCCCGCCCGTGAGGCCCAGTGCAGGCTCCAGGTCAGCGTGCCCACGGAGGCATCAGCCCCACCGGGGGAGACGCGGAGGTGGGGAAGGCCTGCTGCCGAGACACCGCCCAGGATACAGCCGGCGGCCCAGTCTGAGGCTTCCACGGAGCTCAGCACACCCGGCTCCGACCCAGAGTCCAGAGAACCCTGGCCTCTGAGGCACCAGGAGGACCTGGAGCCCAGCACGCCAGAGCACAGAGGTGAGGACGCTGGGGCTGGTGCACGGGAGTGTGTGGGGAGGGGTGCTGAGCTACACAGGGACGAGTCCTCGAAAGCTGCTGCTGGGCCTGCAGCAAGCGCTGGCCTCACACCCCCCGCCCCCCATCTTGCACACTTCAGTCCCAAAAGACATCTGACGCTGGGTATTCTTTGGGAACCTCTTGGAAGGTTTCTGTCCCGGGGTACGCACATGCCAAGGCTGGCCTGTGGGCAAACTTTGCTTCTCCCCCAGCTCTAGCACTGGCCTCCAACTGGAACCAGGCTCCACTTCCCAGACCTGTCCCCACACAGGTGGTGGCTCCAGGTGCAGGACCCAGGGATCCACCGAGGGCAGATGGAGAAGCGAGACTTGCCCTCGCAGAGACACCAGGCCAGCTGGGTACTGGCCAGCACACCGGGCAGATCGGATCTCCGTGCCTGCAGGACCCCCAGCCCCAGGCACTGATGTCCCACCCCCTCAGCGAGAACCTCCACCTCCACGTGCACCTCTACCTGCTCGGGCTTTGGCAAGAGAACCCGAGGCAGAGGAAGAGTCACCGCCTCGGCAGGGAGAGCCTGCCCTGGCTCCCGTGCAACACCCAGACGCCCACGATGACTCACCCAGCCCTGCAGGGAGAAAGAGCCCCCGCTCTGGACAGAGACCCAGAGCCCTTACCGGAAACACCACGTCCAGGGGAGCGGTCGGCTCTGCAGCCTCCATCCCTGTCTGCTCACCGTGGATGCCGGCAACTCGGTCTGCCCCCAGGGGACATGGAGTTCCTTTCCCCTGAACTGCTTTGCATGTGGTTTGTTTCCACCTTTCTGGTGATGTTTTATTTTTTGTATGGTTTCCTGTATTTTTGTTGGTTAAGTTGGGATTAGTAAACTTTTTCATCATTGTTGCAATCTGGGAACACTGTTGTGTAACTCTGGTGATACTGTGTTACCATCACCACTTTGTAGTTTCAGACCCGTTCCATCTTTATGCCCCACCCCCCAACAAAGCCTGGATTCAAGGCAAGCACGCCCTGTTCATCCCTCCCCCCGATCCTGAACACAATTTCATCTTTTCTTTCTGCATTCCTTCCTATATTCTTGGTGTCCCCAATCAGTGACTCTCAGCGAAATGACTGAAGGAGTGTTTTTCGGACTCTCCACCTACTGTAAGACTCCATTGGAGAGTTCTCATTTTTATGTCATTTGAACTAGCCTTTGATAGCTGAAAGGACGGTGTACGTCCTTTCAAGATACCATGTGCCAAACGAAGCCCTTTTGGCAACTGCCATCATTATCTCCAGGCAGGCATTGCTGTTTGAAGGGTGACATCTCAGCCAGAAGGCAGAGGCTGAGCTCCTCTTGTTGCACCAGCTCCCAAAAGAAGCCAAGAAAGGGAGCTGGAACAACAAACCACCCCCATGCCCAGGAAAGCGTTCTTCATGACAGAAGGCTAGAAAATGACCCAACATCCTTGTGGCCCAGAACCACTCTAGAAAATCACTGTTCCATAAAAAAGAGAAACACATGGGAAGTTCCAAGGAGAGGCAATGCCCATGGCCAGTGTACTTGAGAGACGGCCTGACCGCTCCGGGGAAGACACGCACCGACGGAACCCCTTGGGAAACAGCAGTGATAGTCCTCACCGTCGTAAGGGTTTCCTCTGGGGACAACCTGCCCTGGGCACCACACGAGGGAGCAGACCGGCTTCTCTTCCTCTGCCCCCACACCATTCACTCATGAAGGCAGCTCAGGTGTTCTCATGCCCTGCCTGCCTGCCTGCCTGGCTCATCCGTGAGCTGTGACCACCTCCAGGCTAGGACTCCACCTTTTCCTCTCTGTGTACCGTGAATCTGCACACAGTGGGCTTTCAGAACCTTAGGAGACTTGAGCCATTCCCGCTCGAGCCAGAACCCTCCCCAGGAAGGAAAACAGCTGTGGAGTCATTTTGGCCCCAGCACTGGTTCCGAAAGCCTGGCGGCTCCTACAGCCTCTACGGTGTGAAGAGGGAGGTCCCTTTTGACAGAGCTTTCCGGCTCTCAGATCTAAGCTGTTGTTTCACTGTCAGCTGTGTCTCTTCCGTTGCAGCCAGGTGGGCCACGCTGCTCCAAAGGAGCTCACAAGCTGAGTTTCAAGGGAGGACAGGGATGGCTACAACGTGCTGCAAACTGAGTGAGGGTCCCCACAATCCTCAGCAAAGGTCTGTGGTGTGCAAGTGGGGAGTAGAGGGCCCCCAAGTTCCAAAGGAAGGGAGGTAGTCGGGAGCTAAAGCCCTTGGCTGCTGTGGTAGCAGCTGCAGATGGCAGCCTGTCCACAGTGCACTTCAAATGAGGTCATATGAGCGGGACTCTGGAAATGGCTCCGAAATCGAGAGAAAGGGGTCAGGGTATGTGGGAATCCGGCGGGGGTGGGGGGTGGATGAAGGAAGGTGTCCCTCCTATCTCCAGTGCAATTTGGTTTGGTGAGTCTCAAAGCTACCAGATGGCACTTCCCAAGTCAGGCCCCCGCAGGAATCAGGGTGGGCTGCCTGCCTCGGGCCCTGCCACAGGGACAAGCCACACCAGTGGCCTCCCTGAGCTCCAATGGCCGGATCTGGGGGGTTCTGTCTGGGTGCACACCTCCTTGCTGTGGCCAAGTTCCCCCCTTCTCTGAGCACCAGCTTCATCCTCTCGAATGAGGACATCAATTGCTACCTTGGCACGTTACTCTCTTCATCCTGTGAAGACTCATTAGGCTTATCCTACAATTACTAGCTGGCCCGAAGAGATATCTCCTGAATCCAGCTTAAGCTGGAGTCTCCCAGGCTCATCTGGCATGTCTTCCCTGAAGTCTGCCAAAACCCACACCCTTGCATTTCCAGGGACTCCCCTTAGCCAGCTGGGCAGAAAACCCAGCATGCTTCAAACAAGCTGACAGACAAGCGGGAGAGGACTCACGGGCAGACGGCTTCCCTCAGGTCTCGGGTGGAGCTCTGGGACCACAGCAGCAACGGGCCATCCCAGCCCCTGGGCTCAGCAGCGCCCTCATTCTCAGGCCGGCGGCTCTGCCCTGAGGGGAGCAGGAACGTCACCAACTGCCGCAGGCGGACCTCAAGCCCCTCCCACTGCTGGAGCCTGACCTCCCCCGGCCCCACCCCTTCCCCTACCCCAGCAGGACGAGAGCTCGTCTTCCCCTGGCTTCCAACGTGAGGCCCGGCCCTGGGCCCCGATTGGGCACTGCCCCAGCCCGGAGCCAATCACAGTGGCCAGGGAGGTGGAACGCACCGATTGGCCAGGGCCAGGTCATGTGACCATACTCCCCAGGAAACTCAAAGATTACCAAGGTTCTCTAAGAAACCAATGAACAAAATTATCCACTAAAGGCAAACCATAATTTTTAATGAGGCCAATGTCACAGAAAAAAAAAAATGCTCCACAATAAACTGCTCAAGGAAGCTACTAAATAAACTTTCAGAAAAGTTTAGTAGTTTTTTTTTTTTTTTAAATAGGGTGACGGAGAGCTATACCTTTCCCATCTATGTGAATTTAGGTTTAAACTAGATTTCCCTTGGCTATTATATAAGACAAAAAAACCCACATCACCCACTTTCACTCCCCCCCACCCCCAAAATGTGTTTCAATCTATTGAATTTTTGTGTCCTCAGTTGTGTCTGATTCACGGCAACTCACCAACTCTACACAGCCAGGCTCTTCCGTCCATGGAATTCAGGGCAATTTTTTCTGTCCCAGTAAATGCCCACCCTGGGTGATCCAAAGGCAAGGGCTCCGAGGCTCCTGAGAGACTAACTCCTTTCAGCTGAGCACAGAGCTGGCTCCTCACTGGGATGCCTGTGGCCTGGGGCTCCCAGAGGGGAGAGCAGCACTCGCCCCACCGTGTGGTCACTGCTGGAAGTGCAGGCTGCTCCTCACTCCCCCTTGACAGTGTCCCTGAGGGCAGAACAGTGTGAATCGAATCAAGGTGGAAATGCAAACTCCAATGCAACCAACCTTCCCACAAGATCTCCAAAACCACTCAGGAACAGGGAATTGGAAACTGCAGGGGATGACATGAATGGAGATGGAGACTTGACACCTTACACCGAGTTCACTTCCAGTTATCCCTAGACAAACTTTCCATGAAAACTTGTCACAAATCTAGAAGAACAATGAGCAGAAACCGGACACGTGCTTTGAGTCTTCACACACAAAACTAAAAGGCAGTCCACAAAAAAAACCCAGAGAATACAGTGGACTTTGCAAAATCAAAGATATCTACTGTGGGAAAGACCTCATTACAAAAGCAAAAGACAGGTCATACATCGCGAGACGAATGAGTGGAAACACAAAGCTTATCAAGGATGTGTCTCCAAACAGACAAAGAACGCCAACACAACAAGCCTGTGAAAACTAGGGAAAGGTCTGAAGGGACACCAGACGGAGGAAGACACACACAGAGTATCCCGGATGATGTCCAGCACTGAGGGCCTGAAGAAACAACAGTCTAGTTGCACCCCCTCAGGCCTGTGTGACCGTGGATGAGGCCTCTGTTTCCCGGTGGCTCTGAGACATGGACAGGGAGGAAGGGGAAGAGAAGTCACTTGCATTTCTAATACTCACAGCAAAGTCTTCCAATGAGAAGGGAATTATCACCCCCACTGACAATGCCATTCACTGAAGTGATACCCACGAGTCCATCTACCCCAGAAGGGAAGGATGGACCTGTTCTCACAAAACGGCGAGAGATGGAAGGAGGAAGATCAAGCCCACACCAATCACTGGAAAGAGAAGCTGTGCTCAGGGCTTGAAAGAATTCCTACTGGGAAAATCATGTCACAGCCCCACATGGCAATCCACAGCTTCCATGCTATTCCTCCCAAAATGCCAATGCATTTTCGCACCGAACAAAGAATTGCAAAAGGGGTACGGAAACAGAAAAGAGCCTACATTGTCAATACAATCCGACGAAAAAGCCCCGATACGGACATCCAAGGTTGTGTGAAAGGAAATTAGACGACCAAACTAGGATCCTCAGGAGAGTATCGGAGAAGGCAATGGCGACCCACTCCAGTACTCTTGCCTGGAAAATGTCCTGGACGGAGGAGCCTGGTAGGCTGCAGGCCACGAGGTCATGCAGAGTCAGACACGACTGAAGTGACTTAGCCGCAGCAGCAGCAGCAGGACAGTATGCTATTGGGAATACAACAACACACACAGATCCAGATCGATGGAATAAAGTTGAGGGTCCAGAAACAAACCCCAGCATCCATGGTCAACTCATCTCTGACACAGACGGTGAGAATATCCAAATGGGAACAAGAAAGCCTCTTCAATCAATGTCCATGGGAAAACCAGACAGCTACATCTGAAGAACGCTATTGGGTTTGATCTCATACCACCTCAATATCGGGGAAAAACCTCACCCTAAAGACTGATGTCATGAGATAGCTAGAAAGAAGCGTAGGTCAAAGGCTCCTTAACATCAGAGTCTCCTTGCCATTTGCTGGGCGGAGGTCGAAATGGGTCTCTTCAAGTAAGGGAAAGAGGTAAACGAAGTACACCACTGGGTTTCCATCCAATGGAACCTCTTCACAACAGAGAGGCTAAGCATTCACAAATGCAAAAGATAGGAAACGGAACACGAGAGACATCTGAGAAGGGGTTCATATGGAAAGAGACGAAGAATGCACAGCACTCAGATTCCAAGAAACACCACCACCACCCTTGACCCTTCCCCCATGACCAACTCTGACCTAAAGCCTTTCTCTCCCTCTAACCTATCCCTAAACCATAACCCTCATCTAATCATATACATGTGCATCCCTAGCATCCATCCATCCATCCACACACGAGAGAGAAAGAGGAAGACACAGACGGAATTGAGAAAGGAAAAGAGAGGGACACAGCCAGAGAGAGACACGGAACCAAAGAGAGGAAAGGAGTCGATGGTCCAGACTTTTCCTCAATCTGTCTCGAAGGTAGAAGCAATGACAGCGCCCTTCCACCCCAGAAGGGGGAAAAGGACGGAAGGTTTGGAGAGGAAAAGACAAGAACGCAGGGAGCCATTAGAAGCTCAGCCACCCGCAGAAGCCGAGCTGGGACCCTTGAACAGAATCTCAATGGAAACAGAGGACCAGAAAGTTGGCTACTCTTTTCTATAAGAGAGGGAGACCTTCGAGTCTTCCTTTCGGTCCTCCAACTTGGATGCGGGGTCTCAAAACAGTCAGGAGGGGGAGTGCCTTTTCCTGGGTTCCACGGCGCATCCAGGCCTCGTTCTGCCCCATTCTGTGCTGTGTCAGCCCTGGATGGAATCTTCCTTTCTGAAGTCTCAGCGCACGAGCTCCACGTGATATCGGCCCCAGGTGGAAAGGCATGGAGCTGCTCGTAGGCCGACAGACCTAGGAAGCAGATGGGAGAATGACCCCCACTCTGCAGATGGAGAGACTGGGGCAACCCTGAGGGGCATATGCTTGTCCAGGGCCACACCACTTATGAGAAGAAGGAGCCTGGTCTGAGAGCAGCATGGTCCTCGGAGCTCAGGCCCTGGCTGAACCCAGGCCTCCCCAGGGCTGTGGGCTGGGCCGTGTGGGTGTCATTGTGCCTGCACATGGCCTAAGGGGGGTGGTCGAGCAGTCAGAAACCCAGAGATTCCCTTGGGAAGTTTTGAGGAAGGGACCTCAGCACGAACCCCAGGAAATGATGTCACCTGCCGGCAACAGAACCCAACAGAACCCGCAATCCGGGTATCCAGGCCTCCAGAGCGGAGAGGAGCCCCCAGCCAGATCACTTGCTGCCAAGATGTTCTGCTGTTTGCCCCTGCCCAGAGGCCGGGGCCTCAGGAGAGCTCACAGGCAGTGTGCGTGGGCACCCTGTCGGCGTTGGCTCAGGACACCCCCGAGAGGCCTCTGGCCCTTTGCCCGGAGAAACAGAAAGGTAACACGGGGAGCCCCAGGCCGGGCCAGGCCACCTCTCCCATGCCACCCGGAAACACCGGGTCCTTTGCCTGTGTGTGGGGATGCGGGTTTCTCGGGCTGTGTCTCCCTCAAGGAAGCCCAGGCAGATGTGGGGTCAGAAGCCTGTGGACAAGTTGTGTCCACACCCCAGGGGAGAGCAGGCTGGGCGGGATGGGGAGAGTGTGGGCAGAGCCGACCGGCCAGGCTGACCTCACACCCTCAGATGGGTCTCTTTCCTCCCGGGTGGGGATCTGAGCAGACACACGTCTCTGACCCTTCTGGGAAGAGAAGTTCGAGCAGGCAGAAGCAGCGGCTCCACTGGCCAGGCCCAGCTCGGAAAACTCCCAGCATGGCTGGCTGACGGTCACTGTCGTTGCAGAGCTTCCCACGTGATGAGGCCGAGGACGGGGACACCCCATCCAGCTCCCAGAGGGAGGGGTCGGAGCACCACCCGCCCGCCCGTGAGGCCCAGTGCAGGCTCCAGGTCAGCGTGCCCACGGAGGCATCAGCCCCACCGGGGGAGACGCGGAGGTGGGGAAGGCCTGCTGCCGAGACACCGCCCACGATACAGCCGGCGGCCCAGTCTGAGGCTGCCACGGAGCTCAGCACACCCGGCTCCGACCCAGAGTCCAGAGAACCCCGGCCTCTGAGGCACCAGGAGGACCTGGAGCCCAGCACGCCAGAGCACAGAGGTGAGGACGCTGGGGCTGGTGCACGGGAGTGTGTGGGGAGGGGTGCTGAGCTACACAGGGACGAGTCCTCGAAAGCTGCTGCTGGGCCTGCAGCAAGCGCTGGCCTCACACCCCCCGCCCCCCATCTTGCACACTTCAGTCCCAAAAGACATCTGACGCTGGGTATTCTTTGGGAACCTCTTGGAAGGTTTCTGTCCCGGGGTACGCACATGCCAAGGCTGGCCTGTGGGCAAACTTTGCTTCTCCCCCAGCTCTAGCACTGGCCTCCAACTGGAACCAGGCTCCACTTCCCAGACCTGTCCCCACACAGGTGGTGGCTCCAGGTGCAGGACCCAGGGATCCACCGAGGGCAGATGGAGAAGCGAGACTTGCCCTCGCAGAGACACCAGGCCAGCTGGGTACTGGCCAGCACACCGGGCAGATCGGATCTCCGTGCCTGCAGGACCCCCAGCCCCAGGCACTGATGTCCCACCCCCTCAGCGAGAACCTCCACCTCCACGTGCACCTCTACCTGCTCGGGCTTTGGCAAGAGAACCCGAGGCAGAGGAAGAGTCACCGCCTCGGCAGGGAGAGCCTGCCCTGGCTCCCGTGCAACACCCAGACGCCCACGATGACTCACCCAGCCCTGCAGGGAGAAAGAGCCCCTGCTCTGGACAGAGACCCAGAGCCCTTACCGGAAACACCACGTCCAGGGGAGCGGTCGGCTCTGCAGCCTCCATCCCTGTCTGCTCACCGTGGATGCCGGCAACTCGGTCTGCCCCCAGGGGACATGGAGTTCCTTTCCCCTGAACTGCTTTGCATGTGGTTTGTTTCCACCTTTCTGGTGATGTTTTATTTTTTGTATGGTTTCCTGTATTTTTGTTGGTTAAGTTGGGATTAGTAAACTTTTTCATCATTGTTGCAATCTGGGAACACTGTTGTGTAACTCTGGTGATACTGTGTTACCATCACCACTTTGTAGTTTCAGACCCGTTCCATCTTTATGCCCCACCCCCCAACAAAGCCTGGATTCAAGGCAAGCACGCCCTGTTCATCCCTCCCCCCGATCCTGAACACAATTTCATCTTTTCTTTCTGCATTCCTTCCTATATTCTTGGTGTCCCCAATCAGTGACTCTCAGCGAAATGACTGAAGGAGTGTTTTTCGGACTCTCCACCTACTGTAAGACTCCATTGGAGAGTTCTCATTTTTATGTCATTTGAACTAGCCTTTGATAGCTGAAAGGACGGTGTACGTCCTTTCAAGATACCATGTGCCAAACGAAGCCCTTTTGGCAACTGCCATCATTATCTCCAGGCAGGCATTGCTGTTTGAAGGGTGACATCTCAGCCAGAAGGCAGAGGCTGAGCTCCTCTTGTTGCACCAGCTCCCAAAAGAAGCCAAGAAAGGGAGCTGGAACAACAAACCACCCCCATGCCCAGGAAAGCGTTCTTCATGACAGAAGGCTAGAAAATGACCCAACATCCTTGTGGCCCAGAACCACTCTAGAAAATCACTGTTCCATAAAAAAGAGAAACACATGGGAAGTTCCAAGGAGAGGCAATGCCCATGGCCAGTGTACTTGAGAGACGGCCTGACCGCTCCGGGGAAGACACGCACCGACGGAACCCCTTGGGAAACAGCAGTGATAGTCCTCACCGTCGTAAGGGTTTCCTCTGGGGACAACCTGCCCTGGGCACCACACGAGGGAGCAGACCGGCTTCTCTTCCTCTGCCCCCACACCATTCACTCATGAAGGCAGCTCAGGTGTTCTCATGCCCTGCCTGCCTGCCTGCCTGGCTCATCCGTGAGCTGTGACCACCTCCAGGCTAGGACTCCACCTTTTCCTCTCTGTGTACCGTGAATCTGCACACAGTGGGCTTTCAGAACCTTAGGAGACTTGAGCCATTCCCACTCGAGCCAGAACCCTCCCCAGGAAGGAAAACAGCTGTGGAGTCATTTTGGCCCCAGCACTGGTTCCGAAAGCCTGGCGGCTCCTACAGCCTCTACGGTGTGAAGAGGGAGGTCCCTTTTGACAGAGCTTTCCGGCTCTCAGATCTAAGCTGTTGTTTCACTGTCAGCTGTGTCTCTTCCGTTGCAGCCAGGTGGGCCACGCTGCTCCAAAGGAGCTCACAAGCTGAGTTTCAAGGGAGGACAGGGATGGCTACAACGTGCTGCAAACTGAGTGAGGGTCCCCACAATCCTCAGCAAAGGTCTGTGGTGTGCAAGTGGGGAGTAGAGGGTCCCCAAGTTCCAAAGGAAGGGAGGTAGTCGGGAGCTAAAGCCCTTGGCTGCTGTGGTAGCAGCTGCAGATGGCAGCCCGTCCACAGTGCACTTCAAATGAGGTCATATGAGCGGGACTCTGGAAATGGCTCCGAAATCGAGAGAAAGGGGTCAGGGTATGTGGGAATCCGGCGGGGGTGGGGGGTGGATGAAGGAAGGTGTCCCTCCTCTCTCCAGTGCAATTTGGTTTGGTGAGTCTCAAAGCTACCAGATGGCACTTCCCAAGTCAGGCCCCCGCAGGAATCAGGGTGGGCTGCCTGCCTCGGGCCCTGCCACAGGGACAAGCCACACCAGTGGCCTCCCTGAGCTCCAATGGCCGGATCTGGGGGGTTCTGTCTGGGTGCACACCTCCTTGCTGTGGCCAAGTTCCCCCCTTCTCTGAGCACCAGCTTCATCCTCTCGAATGAGGACATCAATTGCTACCTTGGCACGTTACTCTCTTCATCCTGTGAAGACTCATTAGGCTTATCCTACAATTACTAGCTGGCCCGAAGAGATATCTCCTGAATCCAGCTTAAGCTGGAGTCTCCCAGGCTCATCTGGCATGTCTTCCCTGAAGTCTGCCAAAACCCACACCCTTGCATTTCCAGGGACTCCCCTTAGCCAGCTGGGCAGAAAACCCAGCATGCTTCAAACAAGCTGACAGACAAGCGGGAGAGGACTCACGGGCAGACGGCTTCCCTCAGGTCTCGGGTGGAGCTCTGGGACCACAGCAGCAACGGGCCATCCCAGCCCCTGGGCTCAGCAGCGCCCTCATTCTCAGGCCGGCGGCTCTGCCCTGAGGGGAGCAGGAACGTCACCAACTGCCGCAGGCGGACCTCAAGCCCCTCCCACTGCTGGAGCCTGACCTCCCCCGGCCCCACCCCTTCCCCTACCCCAGCAGGACGAGAGCTCGTCTTCCCCTGGCTTCCAACGTGAGGCCCGGCCCTGGGCCCCGATTGGGCACTGCCCCAGCCCGGAGCCAATCACAGTGGCCAGGGAGGTGGAACGCACCGATTGGCCAGGGCCAGGTCATGTGACCATACTCCCCAGGAAACTCAAAGATTACCAAGGTTCTCTAAGAAACCAATGAACAAAATTATCCACTAAAGGCAAACCATAATTTTTAATGAGGCCAATGTCACAGAAAAAAAAAATGCTCCACAATAAACTGCTCAAGGAAGCTACTAAATAAACTTCCAGAAAAGTTTAGTAGTTTTTTTTTTTTTTTTTAAATAGGGTGACGGAGAGCTATACCTTTCCCATCTATGTGAATTTAGGTTTAAACTAGATTTCCCTTGGCTATTATATAAGACAAAAAAACCCACATCACCCACTTTCACTCCCCCCCACCCCCAAAATGTGTTTTAATCTATTGAATTTTTGTGTCCTCAGTTGTGTCTGATTCACGGCAACTCACCAACTCTACACAGCCAGGCTCTTCCGTCCATGGAATTCAGGGCAATTTTTTCTGTCCCAGTAAATGCCCACCCTGGGTGATCCAAAGGCAAGGGCTCCGAGGCTCCTGAGAGACTAACTCCTTTCAGCTGAGCACAGAGCTGGCTCCTCACTGGGATGCCTGTGGCCTGGGGCTCCCAGAGGGGAGAGCAGCACTCGCCCCACCGTGTGGTCACTGCTGGAAGTGCAGGCTGCTCCTCACTCCCCCTTGACAGTGTCCCTGAGGGCAGAACAGTGTGAATCGAATCAAGGTGGAAATGCAAACTCCAATGCAACCAACCTTCCCACAAGATCTCCAAAACCACTCAGGAACAGGGAATTGGAAACTGCAGGGGATGACATGAATGGAGATGGAGACTTGACACCTTACACCGAGTTCACTTCCAGTTATCCCTAGACAAACTTTCCATGAAAACTTGTCACAAATCTAGAAGAACAATGAGCAGAAACCGGACACGTGCTTTGAGTCTTCACACACAAAACTAAAAGGCAGTCCACAAAAAAAACCCAGAGAATACAGTGGACTTTGCAAAATCAAAGATATCTACTGTGGGAAAGACCTCATTACAAAAGCAAAAGACAGGTCATACATCGCGAGACGAATGAGTGGAAACACAAAGCTTATCAAGGATGTGTCTCCAAACAGACAAAGAACGCCAACACAACAAGCCTGTGAAAACTAGGGAAAGGTCTGAAGGGACACCAGACGGAGGAAGACACACACAGAGTATCCCGGATGATGTCCAGCACTGAGGGCCTGAAGAAACAACAGTCTAGTTGCACCCCCTCAGGCCTGTGTGACCGTGGATGAGGCCTCTGTTTCCCGGTGGCTCTGAGACATGGACAGGGAGGAAGGGGAAGAGAAGTCACTTGCATTTCTAATACTCACAGCAAAGTCTTCCAATGAGAAGGGAATTATCACCCCCACTGACAATGCCATTCACTGAAGTGATATCCACGAGTCCATCTACCCCAGAAGGGAAGGATGGACCTGTTCTCACAAAACGGCGAGAGATGGAAGGAGGAAGATCAAGCCCACACCAATCACTGGAAAGAGAAGCTGTGCTCAGGGCTTGAAAGAATTCCTACTGGGAAAATCATGTCACAGCCCCACATGGCAATCCACAGCTTCCATGCTATTCCTCCCAAAATGCCAATGCATTTTCGCACCGAACAAAGAATTGCAAAAGGGGTACGGAAACAGAAAAGAGCCTACATTGTCAATACAATCCGACGAAAAAGCCCCGATACGGACATCCAAGGTTGTGTGAAAGGAAATTAGACGACCAAACTAGGATCCTCAGGAGAGTATCGGAGAAGGCAATGGCGACCCATTCCAGTACTCTTGCCTGGAAAATGTCCTGGACGGAGGAGCCTGGTAGGCTACAGGCCATGGGGTCTTGCAGAGTCAGACACGACTGAAGTGACTTAGCCGCAGCAGCAGCAGCAGGACAGTATGCTATTGGGAATACAACAACACACACAGATCCAGATCGATGGAATAAAGTTGAGGGTCCAGAAACAAACCCCAGCATCCATGGTCAACTCATCTCTGACACAGACGGTGAGAATATCCAAATGGGAACAAGAAAGCCTCTTCAATCAATGTCCATGGGAAAACCAGACAGCTACATCTGAAGAACGCTATTGGGTTTGATCTCATACCACCTCAATATCGGGGAAAAACCTCACCCTAAAGACTGATGTCATGAGATAGCTAGAAAGAAGCGTAGGTCAAAGGCTCCTTAACATCAGAGTCTCCTTGCCATTTGCTGGGCGGAGGTCGAAATGGGTCTCTTCAAGTAAGGGAAAGAGGTAAACGAAGTACACCACTGGGTTTCCATCCAATGGAACCTATTCACAACAGAGAGGCTAAGCATTCACAAATGCAAAAGATAGGAAACGGAACACGAGAGACTCCTTGCAAGTGGTGTATCTGAGAAGGGGTTCATATGGAAAGAGACGAAGAATGCACAGCACTCAGATTCCAAGAAACACCACCACCACCCTTGACCCTTCCCCCATGACCAACTCTGACCTAAAGCCTTTCTCTCCCTCTAACCTATCCCTAAAACATAACCCTCATCTAATCATATACATGTGCATCCCTAGCATCCATCCATCCATCCACACACGAGAGAGAAAGAGGAAGACACAGACGGAATTGAGAAAGGAAAAGAGAGGGACACAGCCAGAGAGAGACCCGGAACCAAAGAGAGGAAAGGAGTCGATGGTCCAGACTATTCCTCAATCTGTCTCGAAGGTAGAAGCAATGACAGCGCCCTTCCACCCCAGAAGGGGGAAAAGGACGGAAGGTTTGGAGAGGAAAAGACAAGAACGCAGGGAGCCATTAGAAGCTCAGCCACCCGCAGAAGCCGAGCTGGGACCCTTGAACAGAATCTCAATGGAAACAGAGGACCAGAAAGTTGGCTACTCTTTTCTATAAGAGAGGGAGACCTTCGAGTCTTCCTTTCGGTCCTCCAACTTGGATGCGGGGTCTCAAAACAGTCAGGAGGGTGAGTGCCTTTTCCTGGGTTCCACGGCGCATCCAGGCCTCGTTCTGCCCCATTCTGTGCTGTGTCAGCCCTGGATGGAATCTTTCTTTCTGAAGTCTCAGCGCACGAGCTCCACGTGATATCGGCCCCAGGTGGAAAGGCATGGAGCTGCTCGTAGGCCGACAGACCTAGGAAGCAGATGGGAGAATGACCCCCACTCTGCAGATGGAGAGACTGGGGCAACCCTGAGGGGCATATGCTTGTCCAGGGCCACACCACTTATGAGAAGAAGGAGCCTGGTCTGAGAGCAGCATGGTCCTCGGAGCTCAGGCCCTGGCTGAACCCAGGCCTCCCCAGGGCTGTGGGCTGGGCCGTGTGGGTGTCATTGTGCCTGCACATGGCCTAAGGGGGGTGGTCGAGCAGTCAGAAACCCAGAGATTCCCTTGGGAAGTTTTGAGGAAGGGACCTCAGCACGAACCCCAGGAAATGATGTCACCTGCCGGCAACAGAACCCAACAGAACCCGCAATCCGGGTATCCAGGCCTCCAGAGCGGAGAGGAGCCCCCAGCCAGATCACTTGCTGCCAAGATGTCCTGCTGTTTGCCCCTGCCCAGAGGCCGGGGCCTCAGGAGAGCTCACAGGCAGTGTGCGTGGGCACCCTGTCGACGTTGGCTCAGGACACCCCCGAGAGGCCTCTGGCCCTTTGCCCGGAGAAACAGAAAGGTAACACGGGGAGCCCCAGGCCGGGCCAGGCCACCTCTCCCATGCCACCCGGAAACACCGGGTCCTTTGCCTGTGTGTGGGGATGCGGGTTTCTCGGGCTGTGTCTCCCTCAAGGAAGCCCAGGCGGATGTGGGGTCAGAAGCCTGTGGACAAGTTGTGCCCACACCCCAGGGGAGAGCAGGCTGGGCGGGATGGGGAGAGTGTGGGCAGCGCCGACCGGCCAGGCTGACCTCACACCCTCAGATGGGTCTCTTTCCTCCCGGGTGGGGATCTGAGCAGACACACGTCTCTGACCCTTCTGGGAAGAGAAGTTCGAGCAGGCAGAAGCAGCGGCTCCACTGGCCAGGCCCAGCTCGGAAAACTCCCAGCATGGCTGGCTGACGGTCACTGTCGTTGCAGAGCTTCCCACGTGATGAGGCCGAGGACGGGGACACCCCATCCAGCTCCCAGAGGGAGGGGTCGGAGCACCACCCGCCCGCCCGTGAGGCCCAGTGCAGGCTCCAGGTCAGCGTGCCCACGGAGGCATCAGCCCCACCGGGGGAGACGCGGAGGTGGGGAAGGCCTGCTGCCGAGACACCGCCCAGGATACAGCCGGCGGCCCAGTCTGAGGCTTCCACGGAGCTCAGCACACGCGGCTCCGACCCAGAGTCCAGAGAACCCCGGCCTCTGAGGCACCAGGAGGACCTGGAGCCCAGCACGCCACAGCACAGAGGTGAGGACGCTGGGGCTGGTGCACGGGAGTGTGTGGGGAGGGGTGCTGAGCTACACAGGGACGAGTCCTCGAAAGCTGCTGCTGGGCCTGCAGCAAGCGCTGGCCTCACACCCCCCGCCCCCCATCTTGCACACTTCAGTCCCAAAAGACATCTGACGCTGGGTATTCTTTGGGAACCTCTTGGAAGGTTTCTGTCCCGGGGTACGCACATGCCAAGGCTGGCCTGTGGGCAAACTTTGCTTCTCCCCCAGCTCTAGCACTGGCCTCCAACTGGAACCAGGCTCCACTTCCCAGACCTGTCCCCACACAGGTGGTGGCTCCAGGTGCAGGACCCAGGGATCCACCGAGGGCAGATGGAGAAGCGAGACTTGCCCTCGCAGAGACACCAGGCCAGCTGGGTACTGGCCAGCACACCGGGCAGATCGGATCTCCGTGCCTGCAGGACCCCCAGCCCCAGGCACTGATGTCCCACCCCCTCAGCGAGAACCTCCACCTCCACGTGCACCTCTACCTGCTCGGGCTTTGGCAAGAGAACCCGAGGCAGAGGAAGAGTCACCGCCTCGGCAGGGAGAGCCTGCCCTGGCTCCCGTGCAACACCCAGACGCCCACGATGACTCACCCAGCCCTGCAGGGAGAAAGAGCCCCCGCTCTGGACAGAGACCCAGAGCCCTTACCGGAAACACCACGTCCAGGGGAGCGGTCGGCTCTGCAGCCTCCATCCCTGTCTGCTCACCGTGGATGCCGGCAACTCGGTCTGCCCCCAGGGGACATGGAGTTCCTTTCCCCTGAACTGCTTTGCATGTGGTTTGTTTCCACCTTTCTGGTGATGTTTTATTTTTTGTATGGTTTCCTGGATTTTTGTTGGTTAAGTTGGGATTAGTAAACTGTTTCATCATTGTTGCAATCTGGGAACACTGTTGTGTAACTCTGGTGATACTGTGTTACCATCACCACTTTGTAGTTTCAGACCCGTTCCATCTTTATGCCCCACCCCCCAACAAAGCCTGGATTCAAGGCAAGCACGCCCTGTTCATCCCTCCCCCCGATCCTGAACACAATTTCATCTTTTCTTTCTGCATTCCTTCCTATATTCTTGGTGTCCCCAATCAGTGACTCTCAGCGAAATGACTGAAGGAGTGTTTTTCGGACTCTCCACCTACTGTAAGACTCCATTGGAGAGTTCTCATTTTTATGTCATTTGAACTAGCCTTTGATAGCTGAAAGGACGGTGTACGTCCTTTCAAGATACCATGTGCCAAACGAAGCCCTTTTGGCAACTGCCATCATTATCTCCAGGCAGGCATTGCTGTTTGAAGGGTGACATCTCAGCCAGAAGGCAGAGGCTGAGCTCCTCTTGTTGCACCAGCTCCCAAAAGAAGCCAAGAAAGGGAGCTGGAACAACAAACCACCCCCATGCCCAGGAAAGCGTTCTTCATGACAGAAGGCTAGAAAATGACCCAACATCCTTGTGGCCCAGAACCACTCTAGAAAATCACTGTTCCATAAAAAAGAGAAACACATGGGAAGTTCCAAGGAGAGGCAATGCCCATGGCCAGTGTACTTGAGAGACGGCCTGACCGCTCCGGGGAAGACACGCACCGACGGAACCCCTTGGGAAACAGCAGTGATAGTCCTCACCGTCGTAAGGGTTTCCTCTGGGGACAACCTGCCCTGGGCACCACACGAGGGAGCAGACCGGCTTCTCTTCCTCTGCCCCCACACCATTCACTCATGAAGGCAGCTCAGGTGTTCTCATGCCCTGCCTGCCTGCCTGCCTGGCTCATCCGTGAGCTGTGACCACCTCCAGGCTAGGACTCCACCTTTTCCTCTCTGTGTACCGTGAATCTGCACACAGTGGGCTTTCAGAACCTTAGGAGACTTGAGCCATTCCCACTCGAGCCAGAACCCTCCCCAGGAAGGAAAACAGCTGTGGAGTCATTTTGGCCCCAGCACTGGTTCCGAAAGCCTGGCGGCTCCTACAGCCTCTACGGTGTGAAGAGGGAGGTCCCTTTTGACAGAGCTTTCCGGCTCTCAGATCTAAGCTGTTGTTTCACTGTCAGCTGTGTCTCTTCCGTTGCAGCCAGGTGGGCCACGCTGCTCCAAAGGAGCTCACAAGCTGAGTTTCAAGGGAGGACAGGGATGGCTACAACGTGCTGCAAACTGAGTGAGGGTCCCCACAATCCTCAGCAAAGGTCTGTGGTGTGCAAGCGGGGAGTAGAGGGCCCCCAAGTTCCAAAGGAAGGGAGGTAGTCGGGAGCTAAAGCCCTTGGCTGCTGTGGTAGCAGCTGCAGATGGCAGCCCGTCCACAGTGCACTTCAAATGAGGTCATATGAGCGGGACTCTGGAAATGGCTCCGAAATCGAGAGAAAGGGGTCAGGGTATGTGGGAATCCGGCGGGGGTGGGGGGTGGATGAAGGAAGGTGTCCCTCCTCTCTCCAGTGCAATTTGGTTTGGTGAGTCTCAAAGCTACCAGATGGCACTTCCCAAGTCAGGCCCCCGCAGGAATCAGGGTGGGCTGCCTGCCTCGGGCCCTGCCACAGGGACAAGCCACACCAGTGGCCTCCCTGAGCTCCAATGGCCGGATCTGGGGGGTTCTGTCTGGGTGCACACCTCCTTGCTGTGGCCAAGTTCCCCCCTTCTCTGAGCACCAGCTTCATCCTCTCGAATGAGGACATCAATTGCTACCTTGGCACGTTACTCTCTTCATCCTGTGAAGACTCATTAGGCTTATCCTACAATTACTAGCTGGCCCGAAGAGATATCTCCTGAATCCAGCTTAAGCTGGAGTCTCCCAGGCTCATCTGGCATGTCTTCCCTGAAGTCTGCCAAAACCCACACCCTTGCATTTCCAGGGACTCCCCTTAGCCAGCTGGGCAGAAAACCCAGCATGCTTCAAACAAGCTGACAGACAAGCGGGAGAGGACTCACGGGCAGACGGCTTCCCTCAGGTCTCGGGTGGAGCTCTGGGACCACAGCAGCAACGGGCCATCCCAGCCCCTGGGCTCAGCAGCGCCCTCATTCTCAGGCCGGCGGCTCTGCCCTGAGGGGAGCAGGAACGTCACCAACTGCCGCAGGCGGACCTCAAGCCCCTCCCACTGCTGGAGCCTGACCTCCCCCGGCCCCACCCCTTCCCCTACCCCAGCAGGACGAGAGCTCGTCTTCCCCTGGCTTCCAACGTGAGGCCCGGCCCTGGGCCCCGATTGGGCACTGCCCCAGCCCGGAGCCAATCACAGTGGCCAGGGAGGTGGAACGCACCGATTGGCCAGGGCCAGGTCATGTGACCATACTCCCCAGGAAACTCAAAGATTACCAAGGTTCTCTAAGAAACCAATGAACAAAATTATCCACTAAAGGCAAACCATAATTTTTAATGAGGCCAATGTCACAGAAAAAAAAAATGCTCCACAATAAACTGCTCAAGGAAGCTACTAAATAAACTTTCAGAAAAGTTTAGTAGGTTTTTTTTTTTTTAAATAGGGTGACGGAGAGCTATACCTTTCCCATCTATGTGAATTTAGGTTTAAACTAGATTTCCCTTGGCTATTATATAAGACAAAAAAACCCACATCACCCACTTTCACTCCCCCCCACCCCCAAAATGTGTTTTAATCTATTGAATTTTTGTGTCCTCAGTTGTGTCTGATTCACGGCAACTCACCAACTCTACACAGCCAGGCTCTTCCGTCCATGGAATTCAGGGCAATTTTTTCTGTCCCAGTAAATGCCCACCCTGGGTGATCCAAAGGCAAGGGCTCCGAGGCTCCTGAGAGACTAACTCCTTTCAGCTGAGCACAGAGCTGGCTCCTCACTGGGATGCCTGTGGCCTGGGGCTCCCAGAGGGGAGAGCAGCACTCGCCCCACCGTGTGGTCACTGCTGGAAGTGCAGGCTGCTCCTCACTCCCCCTTGACAGTGTCCCTGAGGGCAGAACAGTGTGAATCGAATCAAGGTGGAAATGCAAACTCCAATGCAACCAACCTTCCCACAAGATCTCCAAAACCACTCAGGAACAGGGAATTGGAAACTGCAGGGGATGACATGAATGGAGATGGAGACTTGACACCTTACACCGAGTTCACTTCCAGTTATCCCTAGACAAACTTTCCATGAAAACTTGTCACAAATCTAGAAGAACAATGAGCAGAAACCGGACACGTGCTTTGAGTCTTCACACACAAAACTAAAAGGCAGTCCACAAAAAAAACCCAGAGAATACAGTGGACTTTGCAAAATCAAAGATATCTACTGTGGGAAAGACCTCATTACAAAAGCAAAAGACAGGTCATACATCGCGAGACGAATGAGTGGAAACACAAAGCTTATCAAGGATGTGTCTCCAAACAGACAAAGAACGCCAACACAACAAGCCTGTGAAAACTAGGGAAAGGTCTGAAGGGACACCAGACGGAGGAAGACACACACAGAGTATCCCGGATGATGTCCAGCACTGAGGGCCTGAAGAAACAACAGTCTAGTTGCACCCCCTCAGGCCTGTGTGACCGTGGATGAGGCCTCTGTTTCCCGGTGGCTCTGAGACATGGACAGGGAGGAAGGGGAAGAGAAGTCACTTGCATTTCTAATACTCACAGCAAAGTCTTCCAATGAGAAGGGAATTATCACCCCCACTGACAATGCCATTCACTGAAGTGATATCCACGAGTCCATCTACCCCAGAAGGGAAGGATGGACCTGTTCTCACAAAACGGCGAGAGATGGAAGGAGGAAGATCAAGCCCACACCAATCACTGGAAAGAGAAGCTGTGCTCAGGGCTTGAAAGAATTCCTACTGGGAAAATCATGTCACAGCCCCACATGGCAATCCACAGCTTCCATGCTATTCCTCCCAAAATGCCAATGCATTTTCGCACCGAACAAAGAATTGCAAAAGGGGTACGGAAACAGAAAAGAGCCTACATTGTCAATACAATCCGACGAAAAAGCCCCGATACGGACATCCAAGGTTGTGTGAAAGGAAATTAGACGACCAAACTAGGATCCTCAGGAGAGTATCGGAGAAGGCAATGGCGACCCATTCCAGTACTCTTGCCTGGAAAATGTCCTGGACGGAGGAGCCTGGTAGGCTACAGGCCATGGGGTCTTGCAGAGTCAGACACGACTGAAGTGACTTAGCCGCAGCAGCAGCAGCAGGACAGTATGCTATTGGGAATACAACAACACACACAGATCCAGATCGATGGAATAAAGTTGAGGGTCCAGAAACAAACCCCAGCATCCATGGTCAACTCATCTCTGACACAGACGGTGAGAATATCCAAATGGGAACAAGAAAGCCTCTTCAATCAATGTCCATGGGAAAACCAGACAGCTACATCTGAAGAACGCTATTGGGTTTGATCTCATACCACCTCAATATCGGGGAAAAACCTCACCCTAAAGACTGATGTCATGAGATAGCTAGAAAGAAGCGTAGGTCAAAGGCTCCTTAACATCAGAGTCTCCTTGCCATTTGCTGGGCGGAGGTCGAAATGGGTCTCTTCAAGTAAGGGAAAGAGGTAAACGAAGTACACCACTGGGTTTCCATCCAATGGAACCTATTCACAACAGAGAGGCTAAGCATTCACAAATGCAAAAGATAGGAAACGGAACACGAGAGACTCCTTGCAAGTGGTGTATCTGAGAAGGGGTTCATATGGAAAGAGACGAAGAATGCACAGCACTCAGATTCCAAGAAACACCACCACCACCCTTGACCCTTCCCCCATGACCAACTCTGACCTAAAGCCTTTCTCTCCCTCTAACCTATCCCTAAAACATAACCCTCATCTAATCATATACATGTGCATCCCTAGCATCCATCCATCCATCCACACACGAGAGAGAAAGAGGAAGACACAGACGGAATTGAGAAAGGAAAAGAGAGGGACACAGCCAGAGAGAGACACGGAACCAAAGAGAGGAAAGGAGTCGATGGTCCAGACTATTCCTCAATCTGTCTCGAAGGTAGAAGCAATGACAGCGCCCTTCCACCCCAGAAGGGGGAAAAGGACGGAAGGTTTGGAGAGGAAAAGACAAGAACGCAGGGAGCCATTAGAAGCTCAGCCACCCGCAGAAGCCGAGCTGGGACCCTTGAACAGAATCTCAATGGAAACAGAGGACCAGAAAGTTGGCTACTCTTTTCTATAAGAGAGGGAGACCTTCGAGTCTTCCTTTCGGTCCTCCAACTTGGATGCGGGGTCTCAAAACAGTCAGGAGGGGGAGTGCCTTTTCCTGGGTTCCACGGCGCATCCAGGCCTCGTTCTGCCCCATTCTGTGCTGTGTCAGCCCTGGATGGAATCTTTCTTTCTGAAGTCTCAGCGCACGAGCTCCACGTGATATCGGCCCCAGGTGGAAAGGCATGGAGCTGCTCGTAGGCCGACAGACCTAGGAAGCAGATGGGAGAATGACCCCCACTCTGCAGATGGAGAGACTGGGGCAACCCTGAGGGGCATATGCTTGTCCAGGGCCACACCACTTATGAGAAGAAGGAGCCTGGTCTGAGAGCAGCATGGTCCTCGGAGCTCAGGCCCTGGCTGAACCCAGGCCTCCCCAGGGCTGTGGGCTGGGCCGTGTGGGTGTCATTGTGCCTGCACATGGCCTAAGGGGGGTGGTCGAGCAGTCAGAAACCCAGAGATTCCCTTGGGAAGTTTTGAGGAAGGGACCTCAGCACGAACCCCAGGAAATGATGTCACCTGCCGGCAACAGAACCCAACAGAACCCGCAATCCGGGTATCCAGGCCTCCAGAGCGGAGAGGAGCCCCCAGCCAGATCACTTGCTGCCAAGATGTTCTGCTGTTTGCCCCTGCCCAGAGGCCGGGGCCTCAGGAGAGCTCACAGGCAGTGTGCGTGGGCACCCTGTCGACGTTGGCTCAGGACACCCCCGAGAGGCCTCTGGCCCTTTGCCCGGAGAAACAGAAAGGTAACACGGGGAGCCCCAGGCCGGGCCAGGCCACCTCTCCCATGCCACCCGGAAACACCGGGTCCTTTGCCTGTGTGTGGGGATGCGGGTTTCTCGGGCTGTGTCTCCCTCAAGGAAGCCCAGGCGGATGTGGGGTCAGAAGCCTGTGGACAAGTTGTGCCCACACCCCAGGGGAGAGCAGGCTGGGCGGGATGGGGAGAGTGTGGGCAGCGCCGACCGGCCAGGCTGACCTCACACCCTCAGATGGGTCTCTTTCCTCCCGGGTGGGGATCTGAGCAGACACACGTCTCTGACCCTTCTGGGAAGAGAAGTTCGAGCAGGCAGAAGCAGCGGCTCCACTGGCCAGGCCCAGCTCGGAAAACTCCCAGCATGGCTGGCTGACGGTCACTGTCGTTGCAGAGCTTCCCACGTGATGAGGCCGAGGACGGGGACACCCCATCCAGCTCCCAGAGGGAGGGGTCGGAGCACCACCCGCCCGCCCGTGAGGCCCAGTGCAGGCTCCAGGTCAGCGTGCCCACGGAGGCATCAGCCCCACTGGGGGAGACGCGGAGGTGGGGAAGGCCTGCTGCCGAGACACCGCCCAGGATACAGCCGGCGGCCCAGTCTGAGGCTTCCACGGAGCTCAGCACACCCGGCTCCGACCCAGAGTCCAGAGAACCCCGGCCTCTGAGGCACCAGGAGGACCTGGAGCCCAGCACGCCACAGCACAGAGGTGAGGACGCTGGGGCTGGTGCACGGGAGTGTGTGGGGAGGGGTGCTGAGCTACACAGGGACGAGTCCTCGAAAGCTGCTGCTGGGCCTGCAGCAAGCGCTGGCCTCACACCCCCCGCCCCCCATCTTGCACACTTCAGTCCCAAAAGACATCTGACGCTGGGTATTCTTTGGGAACCTCTTGGAAGGTTTCTGTCCCGGGGTACGCACATGCCAAGGCTGGCCTGTGGGCAAACTTTGCTTCTCCCCCAGCTCTAGCACTGGCCTCCAACTGGAACCAGGCTCCACTTCCCAGACCTGTCCCCACACAGGTGGTGGCTCCAGGTGCAGGACCCAGGGATCCACCGAGGGCAGATGGAGAAGCGAGACTTGCCCTCGCAGAGACACCAGGCCAGCTGGGTACTGGCCAGCACACCGGGCAGATCGGATCTCCGTGCCTGCAGGACCCCCAGCCCCAGGCACTGATGTCCCACCCCCTCAGCGAGAACCTCCACCTCCACGTGCACCTCTACCTGCTCGGGCTTTAGCAAGAGAACCCGAGGCAGAGGAAGAGTCACCGCCTCGGCAGGGAGAGCCTGCCCTGGCTCCCGCGCAACACCCAGACGCCCACGATGACTCACCCAGCCCTGCAGGGAGAAAGAGCCCCCGCTCTGGACAGAGACCCAGAGCCCTTACCGGAAACACCACGTCCAGGGGAGCGGTCGGCTCTGCAGCCTCCATCCCTGTCTGCTCACCGTGGATGCCGGCAACTCGGTCTGCCCCCAGGGGACATGGAGTTCCTTTCCCCTGAACTGCTTTGCATGTGGTTTGTTTCCACCTTTCTGGTGATGTTTTATTTTTTGTATGGTTTCCTGGATTTTTGTTGGTTAAGTTGGGATTAGTAAACTGTTTCATCATTGTTGCAATCTGGGAACACTGTTGTGTAACTCTGGTGATACTGTGTTACCATCACCACTTTGTAGTTTCAGACCCGTTCCATCTTTATGCCCCACCCCCCAACAAAGCCTGGATTCAAGGCAAGCACGCCCTGTTCATCCCTCCCCCCGATCCTGAACACAATTTCATCTTTTCTTTCTGCATTCCTTCCTATATTCTTGGTGTCCCCAATCAATGACTCTCAGCGAAATGACTGAAGGAGTGTTTTTCGGACTCTCCACCTACTGTAAGACTCCATTGGAGAGTTCTCATTTTTATGTCATTTGAACTAGCCTTTGATAGCTGAAAGGACGGTGTACGTCCTTTCAAGATACCATGTGCCAAACGAAGCCCTTTTGGCAACTGCCATCATTATCTCCAGGCAGGCATTGCTGTTTGAAGGGTGACATCTCAGCCAGAAGGCAGAGGCTGAGCTCCTCTTGTTGCACCAGCTCCCAAAAGAAGCCAAGAAAGGGAGCTGGAACAACAAACCACCCCCATGCCCAGGAAAGCGTTCTTCATGACAGAAGGCTAGAAAATGACCCAACATCCTTGTGGCCCAGAACCACTCTAGAAAATCACTGTTCCATAAAAAAGAGAAACACATGGGAAGTTCCAAGGAGAGGCAATGCCCATGGCCAGTGTACTTGAGAGACGGCCTGACCGCTCCGGGGAAGACACGCACCGACGGAACCCCTTGGGAAACAGCAGTGATAGTCCTCACCGTCGTAAGGGTTTCCTCTGGGGACAACCTGCCCTGGGCACCACACGAGGGAGCAGACCGGCTTCTCTTCCTCTGCCCCCACACCATTCACTCATGAAGGCAGCTCAGGTGTTCTCATGCCCTGCCTGCCTGCCTGCCTGGCTCATCCGTGAGCTGTGACCACCTCCAGGCTAGGACTCCACCTTTTCCTCTCTGTGTACCGTGAATCTGCACACAGTGGGCTTTCAGAACCTTAGCAGACTTGAGCCATTCCCGCTCGAGCCAGAACCCTCCCCAGGAAGGAAAACAGCTGTGGAGTCATTTTGGCCCCAGCACTGGTTCCGAAAGCCTGGCGGCTCCTACAGCCTCTACGGTGTGAAGAGGGAGGTCCCTTTTGACAGAGCTTTCCGGCTCTCAGATCTAAGCTGTTGTTTCACTGTCAGCTGTGTCTCTTCCGTTGCAGCCAGGTGGGCCACGCTGCTCCAAAGGAGCTCACAAGCTGAGTTTCAAGGGAGGACAGGGATGGCTACAACGTGCTGCAAACTGAGTGAGGGTCCCCACAATCCTCAGCAAAGGTCTGTGGTGTGCAAGCGGGGAGTAGAGGGCCCCCAAGTTCCAAAGGAAGGGAGGTAGTCGGGAGCTAAAGCCCTTGGCTGCTGTGGTAGCAGCTGCAGATGGCAGCCCGTCCACAGTGCACTTCAAATGAGGTCATATGAGCGGGACTCTGGAAATGGCTCCGAAATCGAGAGAAAGGGGTCAGGGTATGTGGGAATCCGGCGGGGGTGGGGGGTGGATGAAGGAAGGTGTCCCTCCTCTCTCCAGTGCAATTTGGTTTGGTGAGTCTCAAAGCTACCAGATGGCACTTCCCAAGTCAGGCCCCCGCAGGAATCAGGGTGGGCTGCCTGCCTCGGGCCCTGCCACAGGGACAAGCCACACCAGTGGCCTCCCTGAGCTCCAATGGCCGGATCTGGGGGGTTCTGTCTGGGTGCACACCTCCTTGCTGTGGCCAAGTTCCCCCCTTCTCTGAGCACCAGCTTCATCCTCTCGAATGAGGACATCAATTGCTACCTTGGCACGTTACTCTCTTCATCCTGTGAAGACTCATTAGGCTTATCCTACAATTACTAGCTGGCCCGAAGAGATATCTCCTGAATCCAGCTTAAGCTGGAGTCTCCCAGGCTCATCTGGCATGTCTTCCCTGAAGTCTGCCAAAACCCACACCCTTGCATTTCCAGGGACTCCCCTTAGCCAGCTGGGCAGAAAACCCAGCATGCTTCAAACAAGCTGACAGACAAGCGGGAGAGGACTCACGGGCAGACGGCTTCCCTCAGGTCTCGGGTGGAGCTCTGGGACCACAGCAGCAACGGGCCATCCCAGCCCCTGGGCTCAGCAGCGCCCTCATTCTCAGGCCGGCGGCTCTGCCCTGAGGGGAGCAGGAACGTCACCAACTGCCGCAGGCGGACCTCAAGCCCCTCCCACTGCTGGAGCCTGACCTCCCCCGGCCCCACCCCTTCCCCTACCCCAGCAGGACGAGAGCTCGTCTTCCCCTGGCTTCCAACGTGAGGCCCGGCCCTGGGCCCCGATTGGGCACTGCCCCAGCCCGGAGCCAATCACAGTGGCCAGGGAGGTGGAACGCACCGATTGGCCAGGGCCAGGTCATGTGACCATACTCCCCAGGAAACTCAAAGATTACCAAGGTTCTCTAAGAAACCAATGAACAAAATTATCCACTAAAGGCAAACCATAATTTTTAATGAGGCCAATGTCACAGAAAAAAAAAATGCTCCACAATAAACTGCTCAAGGAAGCTACTAAATAAACTTTCAGAAAAGTTTAGTAGTTTTTTTTTTTTTTTAAATAGGGTGACGGAGAGCTATACCTTTCCCATCTATGTGAATTTAGGTTTAAACTAGATTTCCCTTGGCTATTATATAAGACAAAAAAACCCACATCACCCACTTTCACTCCCCCCCACCCCCAAAATGTGTTTTAATCTATTGAATTTTTGTGTCCTCAGTTGTGTCTGATTCACGGCAACTCACCAACTCTACACAGCCAGGCTCTTCCGTCCATGGAATTCAGGGCAATTTTTTCTGTCCCAGTAAATGCCCACCCTGGGTGATCCAAAGGCAAGGGCTCCGAGGCTCCTGAGAGACTAACTCCTTTCAGCTGAGCACAGAGCTGGCTCCTCACTGGGATGCCTGTGGCCTGGGGCTCCCAGAGGGGAGAGCAGCACTCGCCCCACCGTGTGGTCACTGCTGGAAGTGCAGGCTGCTCCTCACTCCCCCTTGACAGTGTCCCTGAGGGCAGAACAGTGTGAATCGAATCAAGGTGGAAAGGCAAACTCCAATGCAACCAACCTTCCCACAAGATCTCCAAAACCACTCAGGAACAGGGAATTGGAAACTGCAGGGGATGACATGAATGGAGATGGAGACTTGACACCTTACACCGAGTTCACTTCCAGTTATCCCTAGACAAACTTTCCATGAAAACTTGTCACAAATCTAGAAGAACAATGAGCAGAAACCGGACACGTGCTTTGAGTCTTCACACACAAAACTAAAAGGCAGTCCACAAAAAAAACCCAGAGAATACAGTGGACTTTGCAAAATCAAAGATATCTACTGTGGGAAAGACCTCATTACAAAAGCAAAAGACAGGTCATACATCGCGAGACGAATGAGTGGAAACACAAAGCTTATCAAGGATGTGTCTCCAAACAGACAAAGAACGCCAACACAACAAGCCTGTGAAAACTAGGGAAAGGTCTGAAGGGACACCAGACGGAGGAAGACACACACAGAGTATCCCGGATGATGTCCAGCACTGAGGGCCTGAAGAAACAACAGTCTAGTTGCACCCCCTCAGGCCTGTGTGACCGTGGATGAGGCCTCTGTTTCCCGGTGGCTCTGAGACATGGACAGGGAGGAAGGGGAAGAGAAGTCACTTGCATTTCTAATACTCACAGCAAAGTCTTCCAATGAGAAGGGAATTATCACCCCCACTGACAATGCCATTCACTGAAGTGATATCCACGAGTCCATCTACCCCAGAAGGGAAGGATGGACCTGTTCTCACAAAACGGCGAGAGATGGAAGGAGGAAGATCAAGCCCACACCAATCACTGGAAAGAGAAGCTGTGCTCAGGGCTTGAAAGAATTCCTACTGGGAAAATCATGTCACAGCCCCACATGGCAATCCACAGCTTCCATGCTATTCCTCCCAAAATGCCAATGCATTTTCGCACCGAACAAAGAATTGCAAAAGGGGTACGGAAACAGAAAAGAGCCTACATTGTCAATACAATCCGACGAAAAAGCCCCGATACGGACATCCAAGGTTGTGTGAAAGGAAATTAGACGACCAAACTAGGATCCTCAGGAGAGTATCGGAGAAGGCAATGGCGACCCATTCCAGTACTCTTGCCTGGAAAATGTCCTGGACGGAGGAGCCTGGTAGGCTACAGGCCATGGGGTCTTGCAGAGTCAGACACGACTGAAGTGACTTAGCCGCAGCAGCAGCAGCAGGACAGTATGCTATTGGGAATACAACAACACACACAGATCCAGATCGATGGAATAAAGTTGAGGGTCCAGAAACAAACCCCAGCATCCATGGTCAACTCATCTCTGACACAGACGGTGAGAATATCCAAATGGGAACAAGAAAGCCTCTTCAATCAATGTCCATGGGAAAACCAGACAGCTACATCTGAAGAACGCTATTGGGTTTGATCTCATACCACCTCAATATCGGGGAAAAACCTCACCCTAAAGACTGATGTCATGAGATAGCTAGAAAGAAGCGTAGGTCAAAGGCTCCTTAACATCAGAGTCTCCTTGCCATTTGCTGGGCGGAGGTCGAAATGGGTCTCTTCAAGTAAGGGAAAGAGGTAAACGAAGTACACCACTGGGTTTCCATCCAATGGAACCTATTCACAACAGAGAGGCTAAGCATTCACAAATGCAAAAGATAGGAAACGGAACACGAGAGACTCCTTGCAAGTGGTGTATCTGAGAAGGGGTTCATATGGAAAGAGACGAAGAATGCACAGCACTCAGATTCCAAGAAACACCACCACCACCCTTGACCCTTCCCCCATGACCAACTCTGACCTAAAGCCTTTCTCTCCCTCTAACCTATCCCTAAAACATAACCCTCATCTAATCATATACATGTGCATCCCTAGCATCCATCCATCCATCCACACACGAGAGAGAAAGAGGAAGACACAGACGGAATTGAGAAAGGAAAAGAGAGGGACACAGCCAGAGAGAGACACGGAACCAAAGAGAGGAAAGGAGTCGATGGTCCAGACTATTCCTCAATCTGTCTCGAAGGTAGAAGCAATGACAGCGCCCTTCCACCCCAGAAGGGGGAAAAGGACGGAAGGTTTGGAGAGGAAAAGACAAGAACGCAGGGAGCCATTAGAAGCTCAGCCACCCGCAGAAGCCGAGCTGGGACCCTTGAACAGAATCTCAATGGAAACAGAGGACCAGAAAGTTGGCTACTCTTTTCTATAAGAGAGGGAGACCTTCGAGTCTTCCTTTCGGTCCTCCAACTTGGATGCGGGGTCTCAAAACAGTCAGGAGGGGGAGTGCCTTTTCCTGGGTTCCACGGCGCATCCAGGCCTCGTTCTGCCCCATTCTGTGCTGTGTCAGCCCTGGATGGAATCTTTCTTTCTGAAGTCTCAGCGCACGAGCTCCACGTGATATCGGCCCCAGGTGGAAAGGCATGGAGCTGCTCGTAGGCCGACAGACCTAGGAAGCAGATGGGAGAATGACCCCCACTCTGCAGATGGAGAGACTGGGGCAACCCTGAGGGGCATATGCTTGTCCAGGGCCACACCACTTATGAGAAGAAGGAGCCTGGTCTGAGAGCAGCATGGTCCTCGGAGCTCAGGCCCTGGCTGAACCCAGGCCTCCCCAGGGCTGTGGGCTGGGCCGTGTGGGTGTCATTGTGCCTGCACATGGCCTAAGGGGGGTGGTCGAGCAGTCAGAAACCCAGAGATTCCCTTGGGAAGTTTTGAGGAAGGGACCTCAGCACGAACCCCAGGAAATGATGTCACCTGCCGGCAACAGAACCCAACAGAACCCGCAATCCGGGTATCCAGGCCTCCAGAGCGGAGAGGAGCCCCCAGCCAGATCACTTGCTGCCAAGATGTTCTGCTGTTTGCCCCTGCCCAGAGGCCGGGGCCTCAGGAGAGCTCACAGGCAGTGTGCGTGGGCACCCTGTCGACGTTGGCTCAGGACACCCCCGAGAGGCCTCTGGCCCTTTGCCCGGAGAAACAGAAAGGTAACACGGGGAGCCCCAGGCCGGGCCAGGCCACCTCTCCCATGCCACCCGGAAACACCGGGTCCTTTGCCTGTGTGTGGGGATGCGGGTTTCTCGGGCTGTGTCTCCCTCAAGGAAGCCCAGGCGGATGTGGGGTCAGAAGCCTGTGGACAAGTTGTGCCCACACCCCAGGGGAGAGCAGGCTGGGCGGGATGGGGAGAGTGTGGGCAGCGCCGACCGGCCAGGCTGACCTCACACCCTCAGATGGGTCTCTTTCCTCCCGGGTGGGGATCTGAGCAGACACACGTCTCTGACCCTTCTGGGAAGAGAAGTTCGAGCAGGCAGAAGCAGCGGCTCCACTGGCCAGGCCCAGCTCGGAAAACTCCCAGCATGGCTGGCTGACGGTCACTGTCGTTGCAGAGCTTCCCACGTGATGAGGCCGAGGACGGGGACACCCCATCCAGCTCCCAGAGGGAGGGGTCGGAGCACCACCCGCCCGCCCGTGAGGCCCAGTGCAGGCTCCAGGTCAGCGTGCCCACGGAGGCATCAGCCCCACCGGGGGAGACGCGGAGGTGGGGAAGGCCTGCTGCCGAGACACCGCCCAGGATACAGCCGGCGGCCCAGTCTGAGGCTTCCACGGAGCTCAGCACACCCGGCTCCGACCCAGAGTCCAGAGAACCCCGGCCTCTGAGGCACCAGGAGGACCTGGAGCCCAGCACGCCACAGCACAGAGGTGAGGACGCTGGGGCTGGTGCACGGGAGTGTGTGGGGAGGGGTGCTGAGCTACACAGGGACGAGTCCTCGAAAGCTGCTGCTGGGCCTGCAGCAAGCGCTGGCCTCACACCCCCCGCCCCCCATCTTGCACACTTCAGTCCCAAAAGACATCTGACGCTGGGTATTCTTTGGGAACCTCTTGGAAGGTTTCTGTCCCGGGGTACGCACATGCCAAGGCTGGCCTGTGGGCAAACTTTGCTTCTCCCCCAGCTCTAGCACTGGCCTCCAACTGGAACCAGGCTCCACTTCCCAGACCTGTCCCCACACAGGTGGTGGCTCCAGGTGCAGGACCCAGGGATCCACCGAGGGCAGATGGAGAAGCGAGACTTGCCCTCGCAGAGACACCAGGCCAGCTGGGTACTGGCCAGCACACCGGGCAGATCGGATCTCCGTGCCTGCAGGACCCCCAGCCCCAGGCACTGATGTCCCACCCCCTCAGCGAGAACCTCCACCTCCACGTGCACCTCTACCTGCTCGGGCTTTAGCAAGAGAACCCGAGGCAGAGGAAGAGTCACCGCCTCGGCAGGGAGAGCCTGCCCTGGCTCCCGCGCAACACCCAGACGCCCACGATGACTCACCCAGCCCTGCAGGGAGAAAGAGCCCCCGCTCTGGACAGAGACCCAGAGCCCTTACCGGAAACACCACGTCCAGGGGAGCGGTCGGCTCTGCAGCCTCCATCCCTGTCTGCTCACCGTGGATGCCGGCAACTCGGTCTGCCCCCAGGGGACATGGAGTTCCTTTCCCCTGAACTGCTTTGCATGTGGTTTGTTTCCACCTTTCTGGTGATGTTTTATTTTTTGTATGGTTTCCTGGATTTTTGTTGGTTAAGTTGGGATTAGTAAACTGTTTCATCATTGTTGCAATCTGGGAACACTGTTGTGTAACTCTGGTGATACTGTGTTACCATCACCACTTTGTAGTTTCAGACCCGTTCCATCTTTATGCCCCACCCCCCAACAAAGCCTGGATTCAAGGCAAGCACGCCCTGTTCATCCCTCCCCCCGATCCTGAACACAATTTCATCTTTTCTTTCTGCATTCCTTCCTATATTCTTGGTGTCCCCAATCAATGACTCTCAGCGAAATGACTGAAGGAGTGTTTTTCGGACTCTCCACCTACTGTAAGACTCCATTGGAGAGTTCTCATTTTTATGTCATTTGAACTAGCCTTTGATAGCTGAAAGGACGGTGTACGTCCTTTCAAGATACCATGTGCCAAACGAAGCCCTTTTGGCAACTGCCATCATTATCTCCAGGCAGGCATTGCTGTTTGAAGGGTGACATCTCAGCCAGAAGGCAGAGGCTGAGCTCCTCTTGTTGCACCAGCTCCCAAAAGAAGCCAAGAAAGGGAGCTGGAACAACAAACCACCCCCATGCCCAGGAAAGCGTTCTTCATGACAGAAGGCTAGAAAATGACCCAACATCCTTGTGGCCCAGAACCACTCTAGAAAATCACTGTTCCATAAAAAAGAGAAACACATGGGAAGTTCCAAGGAGAGGCAATGCCCATGGCCAGTGTACTTGAGAGACGGCCTGACCGCTCCGGGGAAGACACGCACCGACGGAACCCCTTGGGAAACAGCAGTGATAGTCCTCACCGTCGTAAGGGTTTCCTCTGGGGACAACCTGCCCTGGGCACCACACGAGGGAGCAGACCGGCTTCTCTTCCTCTGCCCCCACACCATTCACTCATGAAGGCAGCTCAGGTGTTCTCATGCCCTGCCTGCCTGCCTGCCTGGCTCATCCGTGAGCTGTGACCACCTCCAGGCTAGGACTCCACCTTTTCCTCTCTGTGTACCGTGAATCTGCACACAGTGGGCTTTCAGAACCTTAGCAGACTTGAGCCATTCCCGCTCGAGCCAGAACCCTCCCCAGGAAGGAAAACAGCTGTGGAGTCATTTTGGCCCCAGCACTGGTTCCGAAAGCCTGGCGGCTCCTACAGCCTCTACGGTGTGAAGAGGGAGGTCCCTTTTGACAGAGCTTTCCGGCTCTCAGATCTAAGCTGTTGTTTCACTGTCAGCTGTGTCTCTTCCGTTGCAGCCAGGTGGGCCACGCTGCTCCAAAGGAGCTCACAAGCTGAGTTTCAAGGGAGGACAGGGATGGCTACAACGTGCTGCAAACTGAGTGAGGGTCCCCACAATCCTCAGCAAAGGTCTGTGGTGTGCAAGCGGGGAGTAGAGGGCCCCCAAGTTCCAAAGGAAGGGAGGTAGTCGGGAGCTAAAGCCCTTGGCTGCTGTGGTAGCAGCTGCAGATGGCAGCCCGTCCACAGTGCACTTCAAATGAGGTCATATGAGCGGGACTCTGGAAATGGCTCCGAAATCGAGAGAAAGGGGTCAGGGTATGTGGGAATCCGGCGGGGGTGGGGGGTGGATGAAGGAAGGTGTCCCTCCTCTCTCCAGTGCAATTTGGTTTGGTGAGTCTCAAAGCTACCAGATGGCACTTCCCAAGTCAGGCCCCCGCAGGAATCAGGGTGGGCTGCCTGCCTCGGGCCCTGCCACAGGGACAAGCCACACCAGTGGCCTCCCTGAGCTCCAATGGCCGGATCTGGGGGGTTCTGTCTGGGTGCACACCTCCTTGCTGTGGCCAAGTTCCCCCCTTCTCTGAGCACCAGCTTCATCCTCTCGAATGAGGACATCAATTGCTACCTTGGCACGTTACTCTCTTCATCCTGTGAAGACTCATTAGGCTTATCCTACAATTACTAGCTGGCCCGAAGAGATATCTCCTGAATCCAGCTTAAGCTGGAGTCTCCCAGGCTCATCTGGCATGTCTTCCCTGAAGTCTGCCAAAACCCACACCCTTGCATTTCCAGGGACTCCCCTTAGCCAGCTGGGCAGAAAACCCAGCATGCTTCAAACAAGCTGACAGACAAGCGGGAGAGGACTCACGGGCAGACGGCTTCCCTCAGGTCTCGGGTGGAGCTCTGGGACCACAGCAGCAACGGGCCATCCCAGCCCCTGGGCTCAGCAGCGCCCTCATTCTCAGGCCGGCGGCTCTGCCCTGAGGGGAGCAGGAACGTCACCAACTGCCGCAGGCGGACCTCAAGCCCCTCCCACTGCTGGAGCCTGACCTCCCCCGGCCCCACCCCTTCCCCTACCCCAGCAGGACGAGAGCTCGTCTTCCCCTGGCTTCCAACGTGAGGCCCGGCCCTGGGCCCCGATTGGGCACTGCCCCAGCCCGGAGCCAATCACAGTGGCCAGGGAGGTGGAACGCACCGATTGGCCAGGGCCAGGTCATGTGACCATACTCCCCAGGAAACTCAAAGATTACCAAGGTTCTCTAAGAAACCAATGAACAAAATTATCCACTAAAGGCAAACCATAATTTTTAATGAGGCCAATGTCACAGAAAAAAAAAATGCTCCACAATAAACTGCTCAAGGAAGCTACTAAATAAACTTTCAGAAAAGTTTAGTAGTTTTTTTTTTTTTTTAAATAGGGTGACGGAGAGCTATACCTTTCCCATCTATGTGAATTTAGGTTTAAACTAGATTTCCCTTGGCTATTATATAAGACAAAAAAACCCACATCACCCACTTTCACTCCCCCCCACCCCCAAAATGTGTTTTAATCTATTGAATTTTTGTGTCCTCAGTTGTGTCTGATTCACGGCAACTCACCAACTCTACACAGCCAGGCTCTTCCGTCCATGGAATTCAGGGCAATTTTTTCTGTCCCAGTAAATGCCCACCCTGGGTGATCCAAAGGCAAGGGCTCCGAGGCTCCTGAGAGACTAACTCCTTTCAGCTGAGCACAGAGCTGGCTCCTCACTGGGATGCCTGTGGCCTGGGGCTCCCAGAGGGGAGAGCAGCACTCGCCCCACCGTGTGGTCACTGCTGGAAGTGCAGGCTGCTCCTCACTCCCCCTTGACAGTGTCCCTGAGGGCAGAACAGTGTGAATCGAATCAAGGTGGAAATGCAAACTCCAATGCAACCAACCTTCCCACAAGATCTCCAAAACCACTCAGGAACAGGGAATTGGAAACTGCAGGGGATGACATGAATGGAGATGGAGACTTGACACCTTACACCGAGTTCACTTCCAGTTATCCCTAGACAAACTTTCCATGAAAACTTGTCACAAATCTAGAAGAACAATGAGCAGAAACCGGACACGTGCTTTGAGTCTTCACACACAAAACTAAAAGGCAGTCCACAAAAAAAACCCAGAGAATACAGTGGACTTTGCAAAATCAAAGATATCTACTGTGGGAAAGACCTCATTACAAAAGCAAAAGACAGGTCATACATCGCGAGACGAATGAGTGGAAACACAAAGCTTATCAAGGATGTGTCTCCAAACAGACAAAGAACGCCAACACAACAAGCCTGTGAAAACTAGGGAAAGGTCTGAAGGGACACCAGACGGAGGAAGACACACACAGAGTATCCCGGATGATGTCCAGCACTGAGGGCCTGAAGAAACAACAGTCTAGTTGCACCCCCTCAGGCCTGTGTGACCGTGGATGAGGCCTCTGTTTCCCGGTGGCTCTGAGACATGGACAGGGAGGAAGGGGAAGAGAAGTCACTTGCATTTCTAATACTCACAGCAAAGTCTTCCAATGAGAAGGGAATTATCACCCCCACTGACAATGCCATTCACTGAAGTGATATCCACGAGTCCATCTACCCCAGAAGGGAAGGATGGACCTGTTCTCACAAAACGGCGAGAGATGGAAGGAGGAAGATCAAGCCCACACCAATCACTGGAAAGAGAAGCTGTGCTCAGGGCTTGAAAGAATTCCTACTGGGAAAATCATGTCACAGCCCCACATGGCAATCCACAGCTTCCATGCTATTCCTCCCAAAATGCCAATGCATTTTCGCACCGAACAAAGAATTGCAAAAGGGGTACGGAAACAGAAAAGAGCCTACATTGTCAATACAATCCGACGAAAAAGCCCCGATACGGACATCCAAGGTTGTGTGAAAGGAAATTAGACGACCAAACTAGGATCCTCAGGAGAGTATCGGAGAAGGCAATGGCGACCCACTCCAGTACTCTTGCCTGGAAAATGTCCTGGACGGAGGAGCCTGGTAGGCTGCAGGCCATGGGGTCTTGCAGAGTCAGACACGACTGAAGTGACTTAGCCGCAGCAGCAGCAGCAGGACAGTATGCTATTGGGAATACAACAACACACACAGATCCAGATCGATGGAATAAAGTTGAGGGTCCAGAAACAAACCCCAGCATCCATGGTCAACTCATCTCTGACACAGACGGTGAGAATATCCAAATGGGAACAAGAAAGCCTCTTCAATCAATGTCCATGGGAAAACCAGACAGCTACATCTGAAGAACGCTATTGGGTTTGATCTCATACCACCTCAATATCGGGGAAAAACCTCACCCTAAAGACTGATGTCATGAGATAGCTAGAAAGAAGCGTAGGTCAAAGGCTCCTTAACATCAGAGTCTCCTTGCCATTTGCTGGGCGGAGGTCGAAATGGGTCTCTTCAAGTAAGGGAAAGAGGTAAACGAAGTACACCACTGGGTTTCCATCCAATGGAACCTATTCACAACAGAGAGGCTAAGCATTCACAAATGCAAAAGATAGGAAACGGAACACGAGAGACTCCTTGCAAGTGGTGTATCTGAGAAGGGGTTCATATGGAAAGAGACGAAGAATGCACAGCACTCAGATTCCAAGAAACACCACCACCACCCTTGACCCTTCCCCCATGACCAACTCTGACCTAAAGCCTTTCTCTCCCTCTAACCTATCCCTAAAACATAACCCTCATCTAATCATATACATGTGCATCCCTAGCATCCATCCATCCATCCACACACGAGAGAGAAAGAGGAAGACACAGACGGAATTGAGAAAGGAAAAGAGAGGGACACAGCCAGAGAGAGACACGGAACCAAAGAGAGGAAAGGAGTCGATGGTCCAGACTATTCCTCAATCTGTCTCGAAGGTAGAAGCAATGACAGCGCCCTTCCACCCCAGAAGGGGGAAAAGGACGGAAGGTTTGGAGAGGAAAAGACAAGAACGCAGGGAGCCATTAGAAGCTCAGCCACCCGCAGAAGCCGAGCTGGGACCCTTGAACAGAATCTCAATGGAAACAGAGGACCAGAAAGTTGGCTACTCTTTTCTATAAGAGAGGGAGACCTTCGAGTCTTCCTTTCGGTCCTCCAACTTGGATGCGGGGTCTCAAAACAGTCAGGAGGGGGAGTGCCTTTTCCTGGGTTCCACGGCGCATCCAGGCCTCGTTCTGCCCCATTCTGTGCTGTGTCAGCCCTGGATGGAATCTTTCTTTCTGAAGTCTCAGCGCACGAGCTCCACGTGATATCGGCCCCAGGTGGAAAGGCATGGAGCTGCTCGTAGGCCGACAGACCTAGGAAGCAGATGGGAGAATGACCCCCACTCTGCAGATGGAGAGACTGGGGCAACCCTGAGGGGCATATGCTTGTCCAGGGCCACACCACTTATGAGAAGAAGGAGCCTGGTCTGAGAGCAGCATGGTCCTCGGAGCTCAGGCCCTGGCTGAACCCAGGCCTCCCCAGGGCTGTGGGCTGGGCCGTGTGGGTGTCATTGTGCCTGCACATGGCCTAAGGGGGGTGGTCGAGCAGTCAGAAACCCAGAGATTCCCTTGGGAAGTTTTGAGGAAGGGACCTCAGCACGAACCCCAGGAAATGATGTCACCTGCCGGCAACAGAACCCAACAGAACCCGCAATCCGGGTATCCAGGCCTCCAGAGCGGAGAGGAGCCCCCAGCCAGATCACTTGCTGCCAAGATGTTCTGCTGTTTGCCCCTGCCCAGAGGCCGGGGCCTCAGGAGAGCTCACAGGCAGTGTGCGTGGGCACCCTGTCGACGTTGGCTCAGGACACCCCCGAGAGGCCTCTGGCCCTTTGCCCGGAGAAACAGAAAGGTAACACGGGGAGCCCCAGGCCGGGCCAGGCCACCTCTCCCATGCCACCCGGAAACACCGGGTCCTTTGCCTGTGTGTGGGGATGCGGGTTTCTCGGGCTGTGTCTCCCTCAAGGAAGCCCAGGCGGATGTGGGGTCAGAAGCCTGTGGACAAGTTGTGCCCACACCCCAGGGGAGAGCAGGCTGGGCGGGATGGGGAGAGTGTGGGCAGCGCCGACCGGCCAGGCTGACCTCACACCCTCAGATGGGTCTCTTTCCTCCCGGGTGGGGATCTGAGCAGACACACGTCTCTGACCCTTCTGGGAAGAGAAGTTCGAGCAGGCAGAAGCAGCGGCTCCACTGGCCAGGCCCAGCTCGGAAAACTCCCAGCATGGCTGGCTGACGGTCACTGTCGTTGCAGAGCTTCCCACGTGATGAGGCCGAGGACGGGGACACCCCATCCAGCTCCCAGAGGGAGGGGTCGGAGCACCACCCGCCCGCCCGTGAGGCCCAGTGCAGGCTCCAGGTCAGCGTGCCCACGGAGGCATCAGCCCCACCGGGGGAGACGCGGAGGTGGGGAAGGCCTGCTGCCGAGACACCGCCCAGGATACAGCCGGCGGCCCAGTCTGAGGCTTCCACGGAGCTCAGCACACCCGGCTCCGACCCAGAGTCCAGAGAACCCCGGCCTCTGAGGCACCAGGAGGACCTGGAGCCCAGCACGCCACAGCACAGAGGTGAGGACGCTGGGGCTGGTGCACGGGAGTGTGTGGGGAGGGGTGCTGAGCTACACAGGGACGAGTCCTCGAAAGCTGCTGCTGGGCCTGCAGCAAGCGCTGGCCTCACACCCCCCGCCCCCCATCTTGCACACTTCAGTCCCAAAAGACATCTGACGCTGGGTATTCTTTGGGAACCTCTTGGAAGGTTTCTGTCCCGGGGTACGCACATGCCAAGGCTGGCCTGTGGGCAAACTTTGCTTCTCCCCCAGCTCTAGCACTGGCCTCCAACTGGAACCAGGCTCCACTTCCCAGACCTGTCCCCACACAGGTGGTGGCTCCAGGTGCAGGACCCAGGGATCCACCGAGGGCAGATGGAGAAGCGAGACTTGCCCTCGCAGAGACACCAGGCCAGCTGGGTACTGGCCAGCACACCGGGCAGATCGGATCTCCGTGCCTGCAGGACCCCCAGCCCCAGGCACTGATGTCCCACCCCCTCAGCGAGAACCTCCACCTCCACGTGCACCTCTACCTGCTCGGGCTTTAGCAAGAGAACCCGAGGCAGAGGAAGAGTCACCGCCTCGGCAGGGAGAGCCTGCCCTGGCTCCCGCGCAACACCCAGACGCCCACGATGACTCACCCAGCCCTGCAGGGAGAAAGAGCCCCCGCTCTGGACAGAGACCCAGAGCCCTTACCGGAAACACCACGTCCAGGGGAGCGGTCGGCTCTGCAGCCTCCATCCCTGTCTGCTCACCGTGGATGCCGGCAACTCGGTCTGCCCCCAGGGGACATGGAGTTCCTTTCCCCTGAACTGCTTTGCATGTGGTTTGTTTCCACCTTTCTGGTGATGTTTTATTTTTTGTATGGTTTCCTGGATTTTTGTTGGTTAAGTTGGGATTAGTAAACTGTTTCATCATTGTTGCAATCTGGGAACACTGTTGTGTAACTCTGGTGATACTGTGTTACCATCACCACTTTGTAGTTTCAGACCCGTTCCATCTTTATGCCCCACCCCCCAACAAAGCCTGGATTCAAGGCAAGCACGCCCTGTTCATCCCTCCCCCCGATCCTGAACACAATTTCATCTTTTCTTTCTGCATTCCTTCCTATATTCTTGGTGTCCCCAATCAATGACTCTCAGCGAAATGACTGAAGGAGTGTTTTTCGGACTCTCCACCTACTGTAAGACTCCATTGGAGAGTTCTCATTTTTATGTCATTTGAACTAGCCTTTGATAGCTGAAAGGACGGTGTACGTCCTTTCAAGATACCATGTGCCAAACGAAGCCCTTTTGGCAACTGCCATCATTATCTCCAGGCAGGCATTGCTGTTTGAAGGGTGACATCTCAGCCAGAAGGCAGAGGCTGAGCTCCTCTTGTTGCACCAGCTCCCAAAAGAAGCCAAGAAAGGGAGCTGGAACAACAAACCACCCCCATGCCCAGGAAAGCGTTCTTCATGACAGAAGGCTAGAAAATGACCCAACATCCTTGTGGCCCAGAACCACTCTAGAAAATCACTGTTCCATAAAAAAGAGAAACACATGGGAAGTTCCAAGGAGAGGCAATGCCCATGGCCAGTGTACTTGAGAGACGGCCTGACCGCTCCGGGGAAGACACGCACCGACGGAACCCCTTGGGAAACAGCAGTGATAGTCCTCACCGTCGTAAGGGTTTCCTCTGGGGACAACCTGCCCTGGGCACCACACGAGGGAGCAGACCGGCTTCTCTTCCTCTGCCCCCACACCATTCACTCATGAAGGCAGCTCAGGTGTTCTCATGCCCTGCCTGCCTGCCTGCCTGGCTCATCCGTGAGCTGTGACCACCTCCAGGCTAGGACTCCACCTTTTCCTCTCTGTGTACCGTGAATCTGCACACAGTGGGCTTTCAGAACCTTAGCAGACTTGAGCCATTCCCGCTCGAGCCAGAACCCTCCCCAGGAAGGAAAACAGCTGTGGAGTCATTTTGGCCCCAGCACTGGTTCCGAAAGCCTGGCGGCTCCTACAGCCTCTACGGTGTGAAGAGGGAGGTCCCTTTTGACAGAGCTTTCCGGCTCTCAGATCTAAGCTGTTGTTTCACTGTCAGCTGTGTCTCTTCCGTTGCAGCCAGGTGGGCCACGCTGCTCCAAAGGAGCTCACAAGCTGAGTTTCAAGGGAGGACAGGGATGGCTACAACGTGCTGCAAACTGAGTGAGGGTCCCCACAATCCTCAGCAAAGGTCTGTGGTGTGCAAGCGGGGAGTAGAGGGCCCCCAAGTTCCAAAGGAAGGGAGGTAGTCGGGAGCTAAAGCCCTTGGCTGCTGTGGTAGCAGCTGCAGATGGCAGCCCGTCCACAGTGCACTTCAAATGAGGTCATATGAGCGGGACTCTGGAAATGGCTCCGAAATCGAGAGAAAGGGGTCAGGGTATGTGGGAATCCGGCGGGGGTGGGGGGTGGATGAAGGAAGGTGTCCCTCCTCTCTCCAGTGCAATTTGGTTTGGTGAGTCTCAAAGCTACCAGATGGCACTTCCCAAGTCAGGCCCCCGCAGGAATCAGGGTGGGCTGCCTGCCTCGGGCCCTGCCACAGGGACAAGCCACACCAGTGGCCTCCCTGAGCTCCAATGGCCGGATCTGGGGGGTTCTGTCTGGGTGCACACCTCCTTGCTGTGGCCAAGTTCCCCCCTTCTCTGAGCACCAGCTTCATCCTCTCGAATGAGGACATCAATTGCTACCTTGGCACGTTACTCTCTTCATCCTGTGAAGACTCATTAGGCTTATCCTACAATTACTAGCTGGCCCGAAGAGATATCTCCTGAATCCAGCTTAAGCTGGAGTCTCCCAGGCTCATCTGGCATGTCTTCCCTGAAGTCTGCCAAAACCCACACCCTTGCATTTCCAGGGACTCCCCTTAGCCAGCTGGGCAGAAAACCCAGCATGCTTCAAACAAGCTGACAGACAAGCGGGAGAGGACTCACGGGCAGACGGCTTCCCTCAGGTCTCGGGTGGAGCTCTGGGACCACAGCAGCAACGGGCCATCCCAGCCCCTGGGCTCAGCAGCGCCCTCATTCTCAGGCCGGCGGCTCTGCCCTGAGGGGAGCAGGAACGTCACCAACTGCCGCAGGCGGACCTCAAGCCCCTCCCACTGCTGGAGCCTGACCTCCCCCGGCCCCACCCCTTCCCCTACCCCAGCAGGACGAGAGCTCGTCTTCCCCTGGCTTCCAACGTGAGGCCCGGCCCTGGGCCCCGATTGGGCACTGCCCCAGCCCGGAGCCAATCACAGTGGCCAGGGAGGTGGAACGCACCGATTGGCCAGGGCCAGGTCATGTGACCATACTCCCCAGGAAACTCAAAGATTACCAAGGTTCTCTAAGAAACCAATGAACAAAATTATCCACTAAAGGCAAACCATAATTTTTAATGAGGCCACTGTCACAGAAAAAAAAAATGCTCCACAATAAACTGCTCAAGGAAGCTACTAAATAAACTTTCAGAAAAGTTTAGTAGTTTTTTTTTTTTTTTTAAATAGGGTGACGGAGAGCTATACCTTTCCCATCTATGTGAATTTAGGTTTAAACTAGATTTCCCTTGGCTATTATATAAGACAAAAAAACCCACATCACCCACTTTCACTCCCCCCCACCCCCAAAATGTGTTTTAATCTATTGAATTTTTGTGTCCTCAGTTGTGTCTGATTCACGGCAACTCACCAACTCTACACAGCCAGGCTCTTCCGTCCATGGAATTCAGGGCAATTTTTTCTGTCCCAGTAAATGCCCACCCTGGGTGATCCAAAGGCAAGGGCTCCGAGGCTCCTGAGAGACTAACTCCTTTCAGCTGAGCACAGAGCTGGCTCCTCACTGGGATGCCTGTGGCCTGGGGCTCCCAGAGGGGAGAGCAGCACTCGCCCCACCGTGTGGTCACTGCTGGAAGTGCAGGCTGCTCCTCACTCCCCCTTGACAGTGTCCCTGAGGGCAGAACAGTGTGAATCGAATCAAGGTGGAAAGGCAAACTCCAATGCAACCAACCTTCCCACAAGATCTCCAAAACCACTCAGGAACAGGGAATTGGAAACTGCAGGGGATGACATGAATGGAGATGGAGACTTGACACCTTACACCGAGTTCACTTCCAGTTATCCCTAGACAAACTTTCCATGAAAACTTGTCACAAATCTAGAAGAACAATGAGCAGAAACCGGACACGTGCTTTGAGTCTTCACACACAAAACTAAAAGGCAGTCCACAAAAAAAACCCAGAGAATACAGTGGACTTTGCAAAATCAAAGATATCTACTGTGGGAAAGACCTCATTACAAAAGCAAAAGACAGGTCATACATCGTGAGACGAATGAGTGGAAACACAAAGCTTATCAAGGATGTGTCTCCAAACAGACAAAGAACGCCAACACAACAAGCCTGTGAAAACTAGGGAAAGGTCTGAAGGGACACCAGACGGAGGAAGACACACACAGAGTATCCCGGATGATGTCCAGCACTGAGGGCCTGAAGAAACAACAGTCTAGTTGCACCCCCTCAGGCCTGTGTGACCGTGGATGAGGCCTCTGTTTCCCGGTGGCTCTGAGACATGGACAGGGAGGAAGGGGAAGAGAAGTCACTTGCATTTCTAATACTCACAGCAAAGTCTTCCAATGAGAAGGGAATTATCACCCCCACTGACAATGCCATTCACTGAAGTGATACCCACGAGTCCATCTACCCCAGAAGGGAAGGATGGACCTGTTCTCACAAAACGGCGAGAGATGGAAGGAGGAAGATCAAGCCCACACCAATCACTGGAAAGAGAAGCTGTGCTCAGGGCTTGAAAGAATTCCTACTGGGAAAATCATGTCACAGCCCCACATGGCAATCCACAGCTTCCATGCTATTCCTCCCAAAATGCCAATGCATTTTCGCACCGAACAAAGAATTGCAAAAGGGGTACGGAAACAGAAAAGAGCCTACATTGTCAATACAATCCGACGAAAAAGCCCCGATACGGACATCCAAGGTTGTGTGAAAGGAAATTAGACGACCAAACTAGGATCCTCAGGAGAGTATCGGAGGAGGCAATGGCGACCCACTCCAGTACTCTTGCCTGGAAAATGTCCTGGACGGAGGAGCCTGGTAGGCTGCAGGCCACGGGGTCATGCAGAGTCAGACACGACTGAAGTGACTTAGCCGCAGCAGCAGCAGCAGGACAGTATGCTATTGGGAATACAACAACACACACAGATCCAGATCGATGGAATAAAGTTGAGGGTCCAGAAACAAACCCCAGCATCCATGGTCAACTCATCTCTGACACAGACGGGGAGAATATCCAAATGGGAACAAGAAAGCCTCTTCAATCAATGTCCGTGGGAAAACCAGACAGCTACATCTGAAGAACGCTATTGGTTTTGATCTCATACCACCTCAATATCGGGGAAAAACCTCACCCTAAAGACTGATGTCATGAGATAGCTAGAAAGAAGCGTAGGTCAAAGGCTCCTTAACATCAGAGTCTCCTTGCCATTTGCTGGGCGGAGGTCGAAATGGGTCTCTTCAAGTAAGGGAAAGAGGTAAACGAAGTACACCACTGGGTTTCCATCCAATGGAACCTCTTCACAACGGAGAAGCTAAGCATTCACAAATGCAAAAGATAGGAAACGGAACACGAGAGACTCCTTGCAAGTGGTGTATCTGAGAAGGGGTTCATATGGAAAGAGACGAAGAATGCACAGCACTCAGATTCCAAGAAACACCACCACCACCCTTGACCCTTCCCCCATGACCAACTCTGACCTAAAGCCTTTCTCTCCCTCTAACCTATCCCTAAAACATAACCCTCATCTAATCATATACATGTGCATCCCTAGCATCCATCCATCCATCCACACACGAGAGAGAAAGAGGAAGACACAGACGGAATTGAGAAAGGAAAAGAGAGGGACACAGCCAGAGAGAGACACGGAACCAAAGAGAGGAAAGGAGTCGATGGTCCAGACTATTCCTCAATCTGTCTCGAAGGTAGAAGCAATGACAGCGCCCTTCCACCCCAGAAGGGGGAAAAGGACGGAAGGTTTGGAGAGGAAAAGACAAGAACGCAGGGAGCCATTAGAAGCTCAGCCACCCGCAGAAGCCGAGCTGGGACCCTTGAACAGAATCTCAATGGAAACAGAGGACCAGAAAGTTGGCTACTCTTTTCTATAAGAGAGGGAGACCTTCGAGTCTTCCTTTCGGTCCTCCAACTTGGATGCGGGGTCTCAAAACAGTCAGGAGGGGGAGTGCCTTTTCCTGGGTTCCACGGCGCATCCAGGCCTCGTTCTGCCCCATTCTGTGCTGTGTCAGCCCTGGATGGAATCTTTCTTTCGGAAGTCTCAGCGCACGAGCTCCACGTGATATCGGCCCCAGGTGGAAAGGCATGGAGCTGCTCGTAGGCCGACAGACCTAGGAAGCAGATGGGAGAATGACCCCCACTCTGCAGATGGAGAGACTGGGGCAACCCTGAGGGGCATATGCTTGTCCAGGGCCACACCACTTATGAGAAGAAGGAGCCTGGTCTGAGAGCAGCATGGTCCTCGGAGCTCAGGCCCTGGCTGAACCCAGGCCTCCCCAGGGCTGTGGGCTGGGCCGTGTGGGTGTCATTGTGCCTGCACATGGCCTAAGGGGGGTGGTCGAGCAGTCAGAAACCCAGAGATTCCCTTGGGAAGTTTTGAGGAAGGGACCTCAGCACGAACCCCAGGAAATGATGTCACCTGCCGGCAACAGAACCCAACAGAACCCGCAATCCGGGTATCCAGGCCTCCAGAGCGGAGAGGAGCCCCCAGCCAGATCACTTGCTGCCAAGATGTTCTGCTGTTTGCCCCTGCCCAGAGGCCGGGGCCTCAGGAGAGCTCACAGGCAGTGTGCGTGGGCACCCTGTCGACGTTGGCTCAGGACACCCCCGAGAGGCCTCTGGCCCTTTGCCCGGAGAAACAGAAAGGTAACACGGGGAGCCCCAGGCCGGGCCAGGCCACCTCTCCCATGCCACCCGGAAACACCGGGTCCTTTGCCTGTGTGTGGGGATGCGGGTTTCTCGGGCTGTGTCTCCCTCAAGGAAGCCCAGGCGGATGTGGGGTCAGAAGCCTGTGGACAAGTTGTGTCCACACCCCAGGGGAGAGCAGGCTGGGCGGGATGGGGAGAGTGTGGGCAGCGCCGACCGGCCAGGCTGACCTCACACCCTCAGATGGGTCTCTTTCCTCCCGGGTGGGGATCTGAGCAGACACACGTCTCTGACCCTTCTGGGAAGAGAAGTTCGAGCAGGCAGAAGCAGCGGCTCCACTGGCCAGGCCCAGCTCGGAAAACTCCCAGCATGGCTGGCTGACGGTCACTGTCGTTGCAGAGCTTCCCACGTGATGAGGCCGAGGACGGGGACACCCCATCCAGCTCCCAGAGGGAGGGGTCGGAGCACCACCCGCCCGCCCGTGAGGCCCAGTGCAGGCTCCAGGTCAGCGTGCCCACGGAGGCATCAGCCCCACCGGGGGAGACGCGGAGGTGGGGAAGGCCTGCTGCCGAGACACCGCCCAGGATACAGCCGGCGGCCCAGTCTGAGGCTTCCACGGAGCTCAGCACACCCGGCTCCGACCCAGAGTCCAGAGAACCCCGGCCTCTGAGGCACCAGGAGGACCTGGAGCCCAGCACGCCACAGCACAGAGGTGAGGACGCTGGGGCTGGTGCACGGGAGTGTGTGGGGAGGGGTGCTGAGCTACACAGGGACGAGTCCTCGAAAGCTGCTGCTGGGCCTGCAGCAAGCGCTGGCCTCACACCCCCCGCCCCCCATCTTGCACACTTCAGTCCCAAAAGACATCTGACGCTGGGTATTCTTTGGGAACCTCTTGGAAGGTTTCTGTCCCGGGGTACGCACATGCCAAGGCTGGCCTGTGGGCAAACTTTGCTTCTCCCCCAGCTCTAGCACTGGCCTCCAACTGGAACCAGGCTCCACTTCCCAGACCTGTCCCCACACAGGTGGTGGCTCCAGGTGCAGGACCCAGGGATCCACCGAGGGCAGATGGAGAAGCGAGACTTGCCCTCGCAGAGACACCAGGCCAGCTGGGTACTGGCCAGCACACCGGGCAGATCGGATCTCCGTGCCTGCAGGACCCCCAGCCCCAGGCACTGATGTCCCACCCCCTCAGCGAGAACCTCCACCTCCACGTGCACCTCTACCTGCTCGGGCTTTAGCAAGAGAACCCGAGGCAGAGGAAGAGTCACCGCCTCGGCAGGGAGAGCCTGCCCTGGCTCCCGCGCAACACCCAGACGCCCACGATGACTCACCCAGCCCTGCAGGGAGAAAGAGCCCCCGCTCTGGACAGAGACCCAGAGCCCTTACCGGAAACACCACGTCCAGGGGAGCGGTCGGCTCTGCAGCCTCCATCCCTGTCTGCTCACCGTGGATGCCGGCAACTCGGTCTGCCCCCAGGGGACATGGAGTTCCTTTCCCCTGAACTGCTTTGCATGTGGTTTGTTTCCACCTTTCTGGTGATGTTTTATTTTTTGTATGGTTTCCTGGATTTTTGTTGGTTAAGTTGGGATTAGTAAACTGTTTCATCATTGTTGCAATCTGGGAACACTGTTGTGTAACTCTGGTGATACTGTGTTACCATCACCACTTTGTAGTTTCAGACCCGTTCCATCTTTATGCCCCACCCCCCAACAAAGCCTGGATTCAAGGCAAGCACGCCCTGTTCATCCCTCCCCCCGATCCTGAACACAATTTCATCTTTTCTTTCTGCATTCCTTCCTATATTCTTGGTGTCCCCAATCAATGACTCTCAGCGAAATGACTGAAGGAGTGTTTTTCGGACTCTCCACCTACTGTAAGACTCCATTGGAGAGTTCTCATTTTTATGTCATTTGAACTAGCCTTTGATAGCTGAAAGGACGGTGTACGTCCTTTCAAGATACCATGTGCCAAACGAAGCCCTTTTGGCAACTGCCATCATTATCTCCAGGCAGGCATTGCTGTTTGAAGGGTGACATCTCAGCCAGAAGGCAGAGGCTGAGCTCCTCTTGTTGCACCAGCTCCCAAAAGAAGCCAAGAAAGGGAGCTGGAACAACAAACCACCCCCATGCCCAGGAAAGCGTTCTTCATGACAGAAGGCTAGAAAATGACCCAACATCCTTGTGGCCCAGAACCACTCTAGAAAATCACTGTTCCATAAAAAAGAGAAACACATGGGAAGTTCCAAGGAGAGGCAATGCCCATGGCCAGTGTACTTGAGAGACGGCCTGACCGCTCCGGGGAAGACACGCACCGACGGAACCCCTTGGGAAACAGCAGTGATAGTCCTCACCATCGTAAGGGTTTCCTCTGGGGACAACCTGCCCTGGGCACCACACGAGGGAGCAGACTGGCTTCTCTTCCTCTGCCCCCACACCATTCACTCATGAAGGCAGCTCAGGTGTTCTCATGCCCTGCCTGCCTGCCTGCCTGGCTCATCCGTGAGCTGTGACCACCTCCAGGCTAGGACTCCACCTTTTCCTCTCTGTGTACCGTGAATCTGCACACAGTGGGCTTTCAGAACCTTAGGAGACTTGAGCCATTCCCACTCGAGCCAGAACCCTCCCCAGGAAGGAAAACAGCTGTGGAGTCATTTTGGCCCCAGCACTGGTTCCGAAAGCCTGGCGGCTCCTACAGCCTCTACGGTGTGAAGAGGGAGGTCCCTTTTGACAGAGCTTTCCGGCTCTCAGATCTAAGCTGTTGTTTCACTGTCAGCTGTGTCTCTTCCGTTGCAGCCAGGTGGGCCACGCTGCTCCAAAGGAGCTCACAAGCTGAGTTTCAAGGGAGGACAGGGATGGCTACAACGTGCTGCAAACTGAGTGAGGGTCCCCACAATCCTCAGCAAAGGTCTGTGGTGTGCAAGTGGGGAGTAGAGGGCCCCCAAGTTCCAAAGGAAGGGAGGTAGTCGGGAGCTAAAGCCCTTGGCTGCTGTGGTAGCAGCTGCAGATGGCAGCCCGTCCACAGTGCACTTCAAATGAGGTCATATGAGCAGGACTCTGGAAATGGCTCCGAAATCGAGAGAAAGGGGTCAGGGTATGTGGGAATCCAGCGGGGGTGGGGGGTGGATGAAGGAAGGTGTCCCTCCTATCTCCAGTGCAATTTGGTTTGGTGAGTCTCAAAGCTACCAGATGGCACTTCCCAAGTCAGGCCCCCGCAGGAATCAGGGTGGGCTGCCTGCCTCGGGCCCTGCCACAGGGACAAGCCACACCAGTGGCCTCCCTGAGCTCCAATGGCCGGATCTGGGGGGTTCTGTCTGGGTGCACACCTCCTTGCTGTGGCCAAGTTCCCCCCTTCTCTGAGCACCAGCTTCATCCTCTCGAATGAGGACATCAATTGCTACCTTGGCACGTTACTCTCTTCATCCTGTGAAGACTCATTAGGCTTATCCTACAATTACTAGCTGGCCCGAAGAGATATCTCCTGAATCCAGCTTAAGCTGGAGTCTCCCAGGCTCATCTGGCATGTCTTCCCTGAAGTCTGCCAAAACCCACACCCTTGCATTTCCAGGGACTCCCCTTAGCCAGCTGGGCAGAAAACCCAGCATGCTTCAAACAAGCTGACAGACAAGCGGGAGAGGACTCACGGGCAGACGGCTTCCCTCAGGTCTCGGGTGGAGCTCTGGGACCACAGCAGCAACGGGCCATCCCAGCCCCTGGGCTCAGCAGCGCCCTCATTCTCAGGCCGGCGGCTCTGCCCTGAGGGGAGCAGGAACGTCACCAACTGCCGCAGGCGGACCTCAAGCCCCTCCCACTGCTGGAGCCTGACCTCCCCCGGCCCCACCCCTTCCCCTACCCCAGCAGGACGAGAGCTCGTCTTCCCCTGGCTTCCAACGTGAGGCCCGGCCCTGGGCCCCGATTGGGCACTGCCCCAGCCCGGAGCCAATCACAGTGGCCAGGGAGGTGGAACGCACCGATTGGCCAGGGCCAGGTCATGTGACCATACTCCCCAGGAAACTCAAAGATTACCAAGGTTCTCTCAGAAACCAATGAACAAAATTATCCACTAAAGGCAAACCATAATTTTTAATGAGGCCAATGTCACAGAAAAAAAAAAATGCTCCACAATAAACTGCTCAAGGAAGCTACTAAATAAACTTTCAGAAAAGTTTAGTAGTTTTTTTTTTTTTTTAAATAGGGTGACGGAGAGCTATACCTTTCCCATCTATGTGAATTTAGGTTTAAACTAGATTTCCCTTGGCTATTATATAAGACAAAAAAACCCACATCACCCACTTTCACTCCCCCCCACCCCCAAAATGTGTTTCAATCTATTGAATTTTTGTGTCCTCAGTTGTGTCTGATTCACGGCAACTCACCAACTCTACACAGCCAGGCTCTTCCGTCCATGGAATTCAGGGCAATTTTTTCTGTCCCAGTAAATGCCCACCCTGGGTGATCCAAAGGCAAGGGCTCCGAGGCTCCTGAGAGACTAACTCCTTTCAGCTGAGCACAGAGCTGGCTCCTCACTGGGATGCCTGTGGCCTGGGGCTCCCAGAGGGGAGAGCAGCACTCGCCCCACCGTGTGGTCACTGCTGGAAATGCAGGCTGCTCCTCACACCCCTTGACTGTGTCCCTGAGGGCAGAACAGTGTGAATCGAATCAAGGTGGAAATGCAAACTCCAATGCAACCAACCTTCCACAAGGTCTCCAAAACCACTCAGGAACAGGGAATTGGAAACTGCAGGGGATGACATGAATGGAGATGGAGACTTGACACCTTACACCGAGTTCACTTCCAGTTATCCCTAGACAAACTTTCCATGAAAACTTGTCACAAATCTAGAAGAACAATGAGCAGAAACCGGACACGTGCTTTGAGTCTTCACACACAAAACTAAAAGGCAGTCCACAAAAAAAACCCAGAGAATACAGTGGACTTTGCAAAATCAAAGATATCTACTGTGGGAAAGACCTCATTACAAAAGCAAAAGACAGGTCATACATCGCGAGACGAATGAGTGGAAACACAAAGCTTATCAAGGATGTGTCTCCAAACAGACAAAGAACGCCAACACAACAAGCCTGTGAAAACTAGGGAAAGGTCTGAAGGGACACCAGACGGAGGAAGACACACACAGAGTATCCCGGATGATGTCCAGCACTGAGGGCCTGAAGAAACAACAGTCTAGTTGCACCCCCTCAGGCCTGTGTGACCGTGGATGAGGCCTCTGTTTCCCGGTGGCTCTGAGACATGGACAGGGAGGAAGGGGAAGAGAAGTCACTTGCATTTCTAATACTCACAGCAAAGTCTTCCAATGAGAAGGGAATTATCACCCCCACTGACAATGCCATTCACTGAAGTGATACCCACGAGTCCATCTACCCCAGAAGGGAAGGATGGACCTGTTCTCACAAAACGGCGAGAGATGGAAGGAGGAAGATCAAGCCCACACCAATCACTGGAAAGAGAAGCTGTGCTCAGGGCTTGAAAGAATTCCTACTGGGAAAATCATGTCACAGCCCCACATGGCAATCCACAGCTTCCATGCTATTCCTCCCAAAATGCCAATGCATTTTCGCACCGAACAAAGAATTGCAAAAGGGGTACGGAAACAGAAAAGAGCCTACATTGTCAATACAATCCGACGAAAAAGCCCCGATACGGACATCCAAGGTTGTGTGAAAGGAAATTAGACGACCAAACTAGGATCCTCAGGAGAGTATCGGAGGAGGCAATGGCGACCCACTCCAGTACTCTTGCCTGGAAAATGTCCTGGACGGAGGAGCCTGGTAGGCTGCAGGCCACGGGGTCATGCAGAGTCAGACACGACTGAAGTGACTTAGCCGCAGCAGCAGCAGCAGGACAGTATGCTATTGGGAATACAACAACACACACAGATCCAGATCGATGGAATAAAGTTGAGGGTCCAGAAACAAACCCCAGCATCCATGGTCAACTCATCTCTGACACAGACGGGGAGAATATCCAAATGGGAACAAGAAAGCCTCTTCAATCAATGTCCATGGGAAAACCAGACAGCTACATCTGAAGAACGCTATTGGTTTTGATCTCATACCACCTCAATATCGGGGAAAAACCTCACCCTAAAGACTGATGTCATGAGATAGCTAGAAAGAAGCGTAGGTCAAAGGCTCCTTAACATCAGAGTCTCCTTGCCATTTGCTGGGCGGAGGTCGAAATGGGTCTCTTCAAGTAAGGGAAAGAGGTAAACGAAGTACACCACTGGGTTTCCATCCAATGGAACCTCTTCACAACGGAGAAGCTAAGCATTCACAAATGCAAAAGATAGGAAACGGAACACGAGAGACTCCTTGCAAGTGGTGTATCTGAGAAGGGGTTCATATGGAAAGAGACGAAGAATGCACAGCACTCAGATTCCAAGAAACACCACCACCACCCTTGACCCTTCCCCCATGACCAACTCTGACCTAAAGCCTTTCTCTCCCTCTAACCTATCCCTAAAACATAACCCTCATCTAATCATATACATGTGCATCCCTAGCATCCATCCATCCATCCACACACGAGAGAGAAAGAGGAAGACACAGACGGAATTGAGAAAGGAAAAGAGAGGGACACAGCCAGAGAGAGACACGGAACCAAAGAGAGGAAAGGAGTCGATGGTCCAGACTTTTCCTCAATCTGTCTCGAAGGTAGAAGCAATGACAGCGCCCTTCCACCCCAGAAGGGGGAAAAGGACGGAAGGTTTGGAGAGGAAAAGACAAGAACGCAGGGAGCCATTAGAAGCTCAGCCACCCGCAGAAGCCGAGCTGGGACCCTTGAACAGAATCTCAATGGAAACAGAGGACCAGAAAGTTGGCTACTCTTTTCTATAAGAGAGGGAGACCTTCGAGTCTTCCTTTCGGTCCTCCAACTTGGATGCGGGGTCTCAAAACAGTCAGGAGGGGGAGTGCCTTTTCCTGGGTTCCACGGCGCATCCAGGCCTCGTTCTGCCCCATTCTGTGCTGTGTCAGCCCTGGATGGAATCTTTCTTTCTGAAGTCTCAGCGCACGAGCTCCACGTGATATCGGCCCCAGGTGGAAAGGCATGGAGCTGCTCGTAGGCCGACAGACCTAGGAAGCAGATGGGAGAATGACCCCCACTCTGCAGATGGAGAGACTGGGGCAACCCTGAGGGGCATATGCTTGTCCAGGGCCACACCACTTATGAGAAGAAGGAGCCTGGTCTGAGAGCAGCATGGTCCTCGGAGCTCAGGCCCTGGCTGAACCCAGGCCTCCCCAGGGCTGTGGGCTGGGCCGTGTGGGTGTCATTGTGCCTGCACATGGCCTAAGGGGGGTGGTCGAGCAGTCAGAAACCCAGAGATTCCCTTGGGAAGTTTTGAGGAAGGGACCTCAGCACGAACCCCAGGAAATGATGTCACCTGCCGGCAACAGAACCCAACAGAACCCGCAATCCGGGTATCCAGGCCTCCAGAGCGGAGAGGAGCCCCCAGCCAGATCACTTGCTGCCAAGATGTTCTGCTGTTTGCCCCTGCCCAGAGGCCGGGGCCTCAGGAGAGCTCACAGGCAGTGTGCGTGGGCACCCTGTCGACGTTGGCTCAGGACACCCCCGAGAGGCCTCTGGCCCTTTGCCCGGAGAAACAGAAAGGTAACACGGGGAGCCCCAGGCCGGGCCAGGCCACCTCTCCCATGCCACCCGGAAACACCGGGTCCTTTGCCTGTGTGTGGGGATGCGGGTTTCTCGGGCTGTGTCTCCCTCAAGGAAGCCCAGGCGGATGTGGGGTCAGAAGCCTGTGGACAAGTTGTGCCCACACCCCAGGGGAGAGCAGGCTGGGCGGGATGGGGAGAGTGTGGGCAGCGCCGACCGGCCAGGCTGACCTCACACCCTCAGATGGGTCTCTTTCCTCCCGGGTGGGGATCTGAGCAGACACACGTCTCTGACCCTTCTGGGAAGAGAAGTTCGAGCAGGCAGAAGCAGCGGCTCCACTGGCCAGGCCCAGCTCGGAAAACTCCCAGCATGGCTGGCTGACGGTCACTGTCGTTGCAGAGCTTCCCACGTGATGAGGCCGAGGACGGGGACACCCCATCCAGCTCCCAGAGGGAGGGGTCGGAGCACCACCCGCCCGCCCGTGAGGCCCAGTGCAGGCTCCAGGTCAGCGTGCCCACGGAGGCATCAGCCCCACCGGGGGAGACGCGGAGGTGGGGAAGGCCTGCTGCCGAGACACCGCCCAGGATACAGCCGGCGGCCCAGTCTGAGGCTTCCACGGAGCTCAGCACACCCGGCTCCGACCCAGAGTCCAGAGAACCCCGGCCTCTGAGGCACCAGGAGGACCTGGAGCCCAGCACGCCACAGCACAGAGGTGAGGACGCTGGGGCTGGTGCACGGGAGTGTGTGGGGAGGGGTGCTGAGCTACACAGGGACGAGTCCTCGAAAGCTGCTGCTGGGCCTGCAGCAAGCGCTGGCCTCACACCCCCCGCCCCCCATCTTGCACACTTCAGTCCCAAAAGACATCTGACGCTGGGTATTCTTTGGGAACCTCTTGGAAGGTTTCTGTCCCGGGGTACGCACATGCCAAGGCTGGCCTGTGGGCAAACTTTGCTTCTCCCCCAGCTCTAGCACCGGCCTCCAACTGGAACCAGGCTCCACTTCCCAGACCTGTCCCCACACAGGTGGTGGCTCCAGGTGCAGGACCCAGGGATCCACCGAGGGCAGATGGAGAAGCGAGACTTGCCCTCGCAGAGACACCAGGCCAGCTGGGTACTGGCCAGCACACCGGGCAGATCGGATCTCCGTGCCTGCAGGACCCCCAGCCCCAGGCACTGATGTCCCACCCCCTCAGCGAGAACCTCCACCTCCACGTGCACCTCTACCTGCTCGGGCTTTGGCAAGAGAACCCGAGGCAGAGGAAGAGTCACCGCCTCGGCAGGGAGAGCCTGCCCTGGCTCCCGCGCAACACCCAGACGCCCACGATGACTCACCCAGCCCTGCAGGGAGAAAGAGCCCCCGCTCTGGACAGAGACCCAGAGCCCTTACCGGAAACACCACGTCCAGGGGAGCGGTCGGCTCTGCAGCCTCCATCCCTGTCTGCTCACCGTGGATGCCGGCAACTCGGTCTGCCCCCAGGGGACATGGAGTTCCTTTCCCCTGAACTGCTTTGCATGTGGTTTGTTTCCACCTTTCTGGTGATGTTTTATTTTTTGTATGGTTTCCTGGATTTTTGTTGGTTAAGTTGGGATTAGTAAACTGTTTCATCATTGTTGCAATCTGGGAACACTGTTGTGTAACTCTGGTGATACTGTGTTACCATCACCACTTTGTAGTTTCAGACCCGTTCCATCTTTATGCCCCACCCCCCAACAAAGCCTGGATTCAAGGCAAGCACGCCCTGTTCATCCCTCCCCCCGATCCTGAACACAATTTCATCTTTTCTTTCTGCATTCCTTCCTATATTCTTGGTGTCCCCAATCAATGACTCTCAGCGAAATGACTGAAGGAGTGTTTTTCGGACTCTCCACCTACTGTAAGACTCCATTGGAGAGTTCTCATTTTTATGTCATTTGAACTAGCCTTTGATAGCTGAAAGGACGGTGTACGTCCTTTCAAGATACCATGTGCCAAACGAAGCCCTTTTGGCAACTGCCATCATTATCTCCAGGCAGGCATTGCTGTTTGAAGGGTGACATCTCAGCCAGAAGGCAGAGGCTGAGCTCCTCTTGTTGCACCAGCTCCCAAAAGAAGCCAAGAAAGGGAGCTGGAACAACAAACCACCCCCATGCCCAGGAAAGCGTTCTTCATGACAGAAGGCTAGAAAATGACCCAACATCCTTGTGGCCCAGAACCACTCTAGAAAATCACTGTTCCATAAAAAAGAGAAACACATGGGAAGTTCCAAGGAGAGGCAATGCCCATGGCCAGTGTACTTGAGAGACGGCCTGACCGCTCCGGGGAAGACACGCACCGACGGAACCCCTTGGGAAACAGCAGTGATAGTCCTCACCGTCGTAAGGGTTTCCTCTGGGGACAACCTGCCCTGGGCACCACACGAGGGAGCAGACCGGCTTCTCTTCCTCTGCCCCCACACCATTCACTCATGAAGGCAGCTCAGGTGTTCTCATGCCCTGCCTGCCTGCCTGCCTGGCTCATCCGTGAGCTGTGACCACCTCCAGGCTAGGACTCCACCTTTTCCTCTCTGTGTACCGTGAATCTGCACACAGTGGGCTTTCAGAACCTTAGCAGACTTGAGCCATTCCCGCTCGAGCCAGAACCCTCCCCAGGAAGGAAAACAGCTGTGGAGTCATTTTGGCCCCAGCACTGGTTCCGAAAGCCTGGCGGCTCCTACAGCCTCTACGGTGTGAAGAGGGAGGTCCCTTTTGACAGAGCTTTCCGGCTCTCAGATCTAAGCTGTTGTTTCACTGTCAGCTGTGTCTCTTCCGTTGCAGCCAGGTGGGCCACGCTGCTCCAAAGGAGCTCACAAGCTGAGTTTCAAGGGAGGACAGGGATGGCTACAACGTGCTGCAAACTGAGTGAGGGTCCCCACAATCCTCAGCAAAGGTCTGTGGTGTGCAAGCGGGGAGTAGAGGGCCCCCAAGTTCCAAAGGAAGGGAGGTAGTCGGGAGCTAAAGCCCTTGGCTGCTGTGGTAGCAGCTGCAGATGGCAGCCCGTCCACAGTGCACTTCAAATGAGGTCATATGAGCGGGACTCTGGAAATGGCTCCGAAATCGAGAGAAAGGGGTCAGGGTATGTGGGAATCCGGCGGGGGTGGGGGGTGGATGAAGGAAGGTGTCCCTCCTCTCTCCAGTGCAATTTGGTTTGGTGAGTCTCAAAGCTACCAGATGGCACTTCCCAAGTCAGGCCCCCGCAGGAATCAGGGTGGGCTGCCTGCCTCGGGCCCTGCCACAGGGACAAGCCACACCAGTGGCCTCCCTGAGCTCCAATGGCCGGATCTGGGGGGTTCTGTCTGGGTGCACACCTCCTTGCTGTGGCCAAGTTCCCCCCTTCTCTGAGCACCAGCTTCATCCTCTCGAATGAGGACATCAATTGCTACCTTGGCACGTTACTCTCTTCATCCTGTGAAGACTCATTAGGCTTATCCTACAATTACTAGCTGGCCCGAAGAGATATCTCCTGAATCCAGCTTAAGCTGGAGTCTCCCAGGCTCATCTGGCATGTCTTCCCTGAAGTCTGCCAAAACCCACACCCTTGCATTTCCAGGGACTCCCCTTAGCCAGCTGGGCAGAAAACCCAGCATGCTTCAAACAAGCTGACAGACAAGCGGGAGAGGACTCACGGGCAGACGGCTTCCCTCAGGTCTCGGGTGGAGCTCTGGGACCACAGCAGCAACGGGCCATCCCAGCCCCTGGGCTCAGCAGCGCCCTCATTCTCAGGCCGGCGGCTCTGCCCTGAGGGGAGCAGGAACGTCACCAACTGCCGCAGGCGGACCTCAAGCCCCTCCCACTGCTGGAGCCTGACCTCCCCCGGCCCCACCCCTTCCCCTACCCCAGCAGGACGAGAGCTCGTCTTCCCCTGGCTTCCAACGTGAGGCCCGGCCCTGGGCCCCGATTGGGCACTGCCCCAGCCCGGAGCCAATCACAGTGGCCAGGGAGGTGGAACGCACCGATTGGCCAGGGCCAGGTCATGTGACCATACTCCCCAGGAAACTCAAAGATTACCAAGGTTCTCTAAGAAACCAATGAACAAAATTATCCACTAAAGGCAAACCATAATTTTTAATGAGGCCACTGTCACAGAAAAAAAAAATGCTCCACAATAAACTGCTCAAGGAAGCTACTAAATAAACTTTCAGAAAAGTTTAGTAGTTTTTTTTTTTTTTTTAAATAGGGTGACGGAGAGCTATACCTTTCCCATCTATGTGAATTTAGGTTTAAACTAGATTTCCCTTGGCTATTATATAAGACAAAAAAACCCACATCACCCACTTTCACTCCCCCCCACCCCCAAAATGTGTTTTAATCTATTGAATTTTTGTGTCCTCAGTTGTGTCTGATTCACGGCAACTCACCAACTCTACACAGCCAGGCTCTTCCGTCCATGGAATTCAGGGCAATTTTTTCTGTCCCAGTAAATGCCCACCCTGGGTGATCCAAAGGCAAGGGCTCCGAGGCTCCTGAGAGACTAACTCCTTTCAGCTGAGCACAGAGCTGGCTCCTCACTGGGATGCCTGTGGCCTGGGGCTCCCAGAGGGGAGAGCAGCACTCGCCCCACCGTGTGGTCACTGCTGGAAGTGCAGGCTGCTCCTCACTCCCCCTTGACAGTGTCCCTGAGGGCAGAACAGTGTGAATCGAATCAAGGTGGAAAGGCAAACTCCAATGCAACCAACCTTCCCACAAGATCTCCAAAACCACTCAGGAACAGGGAATTGGAAACTGCAGGGGATGACATGAATGGAGATGGAGACTTGACACCTTACACCGAGTTCACTTCCAGTTATCCCTAGACAAACTTTCCATGAAAACTTGTCACAAATCTAGAAGAACAATGAGCAGAAACCGGACACGTGCTTTGAGTCTTCACACACAAAACTAAAAGGCAGTCCACAAAAAAAACCCAGAGAATACAGTGGACTTTGCAAAATCAAAGATATCTACTGTGGGAAAGACCTCATTACAAAAGCAAAAGACAGGTCATACATCGTGAGACGAATGAGTGGAAACACAAAGCTTATCAAGGATGTGTCTCCAAACAGACAAAGAACGCCAACACAACAAGCCTGTGAAAACTAGGGAAAGGTCTGAAGGGACACCAGACGGAGGAAGACACACACAGAGTATCCCGGATGATGTCCAGCACTGAGGGCCTGAAGAAACAACAGTCTAGTTGCACCCCCTCAGGCCTGTGTGACCGTGGATGAGGCCTCTGTTTCCCGGTGGCTCTGAGACATGGACAGGGAGGAAGGGGAAGAGAAGTCACTTGCATTTCTAATACTCACAGCAAAGTCTTCCAATGAGAAGGGAATTATCACCCCCACTGACAATGCCATTCACTGAAGTGATACCCACGAGTCCATCTACCCCAGAAGGGAAGGATGGACCTGTTCTCACAAAACGGCGAGAGATGGAAGGAGGAAGATCAAGCCCACACCAATCACTGGAAAGAGAAGCTGTGCTCAGGGCTTGAAAGAATTCCTACTGGGAAAATCATGTCACAGCCCCACATGGCAATCCACAGCTTCCATGCTATTCCTCCCAAAATGCCAATGCATTTTCGCACCGAACAAAGAATTGCAAAAGGGGTACGGAAACAGAAAAGAGCCTACATTGTCAATACAATCCGACGAAAAAGCCCCGATACGGACATCCAAGGTTGTGTGAAAGGAAATTAGACGACCAAACTAGGATCCTCAGGAGAGTATCGGAGGAGGCAATGGCGACCCACTCCAGTACTCTTGCCTGGAAAATGTCCTGGACGGAGGAGCCTGGTAGGCTGCAGGCCACGGGGTCATGCAGAGTCAGACACGACTGAAGTGACTTAGCCGCAGCAGCAGCAGCAGGACAGTATGCTATTGGGAATACAACAACACACACAGATCCAGATCGATGGAATAAAGTTGAGGGTCCAGAAACAAACCCCAGCATCCATGGTCAACTCATCTCTGACACAGACGGGGAGAATATCCAAATGGGAACAAGAAAGCCTCTTCAATCAATGTCCGTGGGAAAACCAGACAGCTACATCTGAAGAACGCTATTGGTTTTGATCTCATACCACCTCAATATCGGGGAAAAACCTCACCCTAAAGACTGATGTCATGAGATAGCTAGAAAGAAGCGTAGGTCAAAGGCTCCTTAACATCAGAGTCTCCTTGCCATTTGCTGGGCGGAGGTCGAAATGGGTCTCTTCAAGTAAGGGAAAGAGGTAAACGAAGTACACCACTGGGTTTCCATCCAATGGAACCTCTTCACAACGGAGAAGCTAAGCATTCACAAATGCAAAAGATAGGAAACGGAACACGAGAGACTCCTTGCAAGTGGTGTATCTGAGAAGGGGTTCATATGGAAAGAGACGAAGAATGCACAGCACTCAGATTCCAAGAAACACCACCACCACCCTTGACCCTTCCCCCATGACCAACTCTGACCTAAAGCCTTTCTCTCCCTCTAACCTATCCCTAAAACATAACCCTCATCTAATCATATACATGTGCATCCCTAGCATCCATCCATCCATCCACACACGAGAGAGAAAGAGGAAGACACAGACGGAATTGAGAAAGGAAAAGAGAGGGACACAGCCAGAGAGAGACACGGAACCAAAGAGAGGAAAGGAGTCGATGGTCCAGACTATTCCTCAATCTGTCTCGAAGGTAGAAGCAATGACAGCGCCCTTCCACCCCAGAAGGGGGAAAAGGACGGAAGGTTTGGAGAGGAAAAGACAAGAACGCAGGGAGCCATTAGAAGCTCAGCCACCCGCAGAAGCCGAGCTGGGACCCTTGAACAGAATCTCAATGGAAACAGAGGACCAGAAAGTTGGCTACTCTTTTCTATAAGAGAGGGAGACCTTCGAGTCTTCCTTTCGGTCCTCCAACTTGGATGCGGGGTCTCAAAACAGTCAGGAGGGGGAGTGCCTTTTCCTGGGTTCCACGGCGCATCCAGGCCTCGTTCTGCCCCATTCTGTGCTGTGTCAGCCCTGGATGGAATCTTTCTTTCGGAAGTCTCAGCGCACGAGCTCCACGTGATATCGGCCCCAGGTGGAAAGGCATGGAGCTGCTCGTAGGCCGACAGACCTAGGAAGCAGATGGGAGAATGACCCCCACTCTGCAGATGGAGAGACTGGGGCAACCCTGAGGGGCATATGCTTGTCCAGGGCCACACCACTTATGAGAAGAAGGAGCCTGGTCTGAGAGCAGCATGGTCCTCGGAGCTCAGGCCCTGGCTGAACCCAGGCCTCCCCAGGGCTGTGGGCTGGGCCGTGTGGGTGTCATTGTGCCTGCACATGGCCTAAGGGGGGTGGTCGAGCAGTCAGAAACCCAGAGATTCCCTTGGGAAGTTTTGAGGAAGGGACCTCAGCACGAACCCCAGGAAATGATGTCACCTGCCGGCAACAGAACCCAACAGAACCCGCAATCCGGGTATCCAGGCCTCCAGAGCGGAGAGGAGCCCCCAGCCAGATCACTTGCTGCCAAGATGTTCTGCTGTTTGCCCCTGCCCAGAGGCCGGGGCCTCAGGAGAGCTCACAGGCAGTGTGCGTGGGCACCCTGTCGACGTTGGCTCAGGACACCCCCGAGAGGCCTCTGGCCCTTTGCCCGGAGAAACAGAAAGGTAACACGGGGAGCCCCAGGCCGGGCCAGGCCACCTCTCCCATGCCACCCGGAAACACCGGGTCCTTTGCCTGTGTGTGGGGATGCGGGTTTCTCGGGCTGTGTCTCCCTCAAGGAAGCCCAGGCGGATGTGGGGTCAGAAGCCTGTGGACAAGTTGTGCCCACACCCCAGGGGAGAGCAGGCTGGGCGGGATGGGGAGAGTGTGGGCAGCGCCGACCGGCCAGGCTGACCTCACACCCTCAGATGGGTCTCTTTCCTCCCGGGTGGGGATCTGAGCAGACACACGTCTCTGACCCTTCTGGGAAGAGAAGTTCGAGCAGGCAGAAGCAGCGGCTCCACTGGCCAGGCCCAGCTCGGAAAACTCCCAGCATGGCTGGCTGACGGTCACTGTCGTTGCAGAGCTTCCCACGTGATGAGGCCGAGGACGGGGACACCCCATCCAGCTCCCAGAGGGAGGGGTCGGAGCACCACCCGCCCGCCCGTGAGGCCCAGTGCAGGCTCCAGGTCAGCGTGCCCACGGAGGCATCAGCCCCACCGGGGGAGACGCGGAGGTGGGGAAGGCCTGCTGCCGAGACACCGCCCAGGATACAGCCGGCGGCCCAGTCTGAGGCTTCCACGGAGCTCAGCACACCCGGCTCCGACCCAGAGTCCAGAGAACCCCGGCCTCTGAGGCACCAGGAGGACCTGGAGCCCAGCACGCCACAGCACAGAGGTGAGGACGCTGGGGCTGGTGCACGGGAGTGTGTGGGGAGGGGTGCTGAGCTACACAGGGACGAGTCCTCGAAAGCTGCTGCTGGGCCTGCAGCAAGCGCTGGCCTCACACCCCCCGCCCCCCATCTTGCACACTTCAGTCCCAAAAGACATCTGACGCTGGGTATTCTTTGGGAACCTCTTGGAAGGTTTCTGTCCCGGGGTACGCACATGCCAAGGCTGGCCTGTGGGCAAACTTTGCTTCTCCCCCAGCTCTAGCACTGGCCTCCAACTGGAACCAGGCTCCACTTCCCAGACCTGTCCCCACACAGGTGGTGGCTCCAGGTGCAGGACCCAGGGATCCACCGAGGGCAGATGGAGAAGCGAGACTTGCCCTCGCAGAGACACCAGGCCAGCTGGGTACTGGCCAGCACACCGGGCAGATCGGATCTCCGTGCCTGCAGGACCCCCAGCCCCAGGCACTGATGTCCCACCCCCTCAGCGAGAACCTCCACCTCCACGTGCACCTCTACCTGCTCGGGCTTTAGCAAGAGAACCCGAGGCAGAGGAAGAGTCACCGCCTCGGCAGGGAGAGCCTGCCCTGGCTCCCGCGCAACACCCAGACGCCCACGATGACTCACCCAGCCCTGCAGGGAGAAAGAGCCCCCGCTCTGGACAGAGACCCAGAGCCCTTACCGGAAACACCACGTCCAGGGGAGCGGTCGGCTCTGCAGCCTCCATCCCTGTCTGCTCACCGTGGATGCCGGCAACTCGGTCTGCCCCCAGGGGACATGGAGTTCCTTTCCCCTGAACTGCTTTGCATGTGGTTTGTTTCCACCTTTCTGGTGATGTTTTATTTTTTGTATGGTTTCCTGGATTTTTGTTGGTTAAGTTGGGATTAGTAAACTGTTTCATCATTGTTGCAATCTGGGAACACTGTTGTGTAACTCTGGTGATACTGTGTTACCATCACCACTTTGTAGTTTCAGACCCGTTCCATCTTTATGCCCCACCCCCCAACAAAGCCTGGATTCAAGGCAAGCACGCCCTGTTCATCCCTCCCCCCGATCCTGAACACAATTTCATCTTTTCTTTCTGCATTCCTTCCTATATTCTTGGTGTCCCCAATCAATGACTCTCAGCGAAATGACTGAAGGAGTGTTTTTCGGACTCTCCACCTACTGTAAGACTCCATTGGAGAGTTCTCATTTTTATGTCATTTGAACTAGCCTTTGATAGCTGAAAGGACGGTGTACGTCCTTTCAAGATACCATGTGCCAAACGAAGCCCTTTTGGCAACTGCCATCATTATCTCCAGGCAGGCATTGCTGTTTGAAGGGTGACATCTCAGCCAGAAGGCAGAGGCTGAGCTCCTCTTGTTGCACCAGCTCCCAAAAGAAGCCAAGAAAGGGAGCTGGAACAACAAACCACCCCCATGCCCAGGAAAGCGTTCTTCATGACAGAAGGCTAGAAAATGACCCAACATCCTTGTGGCCCAGAACCACTCTAGAAAATCACTGTTCCATAAAAAAGAGAAACACATGGGAAGTTCCAAGGAGAGGCAATGCCCATGGCCAGTGTACTTGAGAGACGGCCTGACCGCTCCGGGGAAGACACGCACCGACGGAACCCCTTGGGAAACAGCAGTGATAGTCCTCACCATCGTAAGGGTTTCCTCTGGGGACAACCTGCCCTGGGCACCACACGAGGGAGCAGACTGGCTTCTCTTCCTCTGCCCCCACACCATTCACTCATGAAGGCAGCTCAGGTGTTCTCATGCCCTGCCTGCCTGCCTGCCTGGCTCATCCGTGAGCTGTGACCACCTCCAGGCTAGGACTCCACCTTTTCCTCTCTGTGTACCGTGAATCTGCACACAGTGGGCTTTCAGAACCTTAGGAGACTTGAGCCATTCCCACTCGAGCCAGAACCCTCCCCAGGAAGGAAAACAGCTGTGGAGTCATTTTGGCCCCAGCACTGGTTCCGAAAGCCTGGCGGCTCCTACAGCCTCTACGGTGTGAAGAGGGAGGTCCCTTTTGACAGAGCTTTCCGGCTCTCAGATCTAAGCTGTTGTTTCACTGTCAGCTGTGTCTCTTCCGTTGCAGCCAGGTGGGCCACGCTGCTCCAAAGGAGCTCACAAGCTGAGTTTCAAGGGAGGACAGGGATGGCTACAACGTGCTGCAAACTGAGTGAGGGTCCCCACAATCCTCAGCAAAGGTCTGTGGTGTGCAAGTGGGGAGTAGAGGGCCCCCAAGTTCCAAAGGAAGGGAGGTAGTCGGGAGCTAAAGCCCTTGGCTGCTGTGGTAGCAGCTGCAGATGGCAGCCCGTCCACAGTGCACTTCAAATGAGGTCATATGAGCAGGACTCTGGAAATGGCTCCGAAATCGAGAGAAAGGGGTCAGGGTATGTGGGAATCCAGCGGGGGTGGGGGGTGGATGAAGGAAGGTGTCCCTCCTATCTCCAGTGCAATTTGGTTTGGTGAGTCTCAAAGCTACCAGATGGCACTTCCCAAGTCAGGCCCCCGCAGGAATCAGGGTGGGCTGCCTGCCTCGGGCCCTGCCACAGGGACAAGCCACACCAGTGGCCTCCCTGAGCTCCAATGGCCGGATCTGGGGGGTTCTGTCTGGGTGCACACCTCCTTGCTGTGGCCAAGTTCCCCCCTTCTCTGAGCACCAGCTTCATCCTCTCGAATGAGGACATCAATTGCTACCTTGGCACGTTACTCTCTTCATCCTGTGAAGACTCATTAGGCTTATCCTACAATTACTAGCTGGCCCGAAGAGATATCTCCTGAATCCAGCTTAAGCTGGAGTCTCCCAGGCTCATCTGGCATGTCTTCCCTGAAGTCTGCCAAAACCCACACCCTTGCATTTCCAGGGACTCCCCTTAGCCAGCTGGGCAGAAAACCCAGCATGCTTCAAACAAGCTGACAGACAAGCGGGAGAGGACTCACGGGCAGACGGCTTCCCTCAGGTCTCGGGTGGAGCTCTGGGACCACAGCAGCAACGGGCCATCCCAGCCCCTGGGCTCAGCAGCGCCCTCATTCTCAGGCCGGCGGCTCTGCCCTGAGGGGAGCAGGAACGTCACCAACTGCCGCAGGCGGACCTCAAGCCCCTCCCACTGCTGGAGCCTGACCTCCCCCGGCCCCACCCCTTCCCCTACCCCAGCAGGACGAGAGCTCGTCTTCCCCTGGCTTCCAACGTGAGGCCCGGCCCTGGGCCCCGATTGGGCACTGCCCCAGCCCGGAGCCAATCACAGTGGCCAGGGAGGTGGAACGCACCGATTGGCCAGGGCCAGGTCATGTGACCATACTCCCCAGGAAACTCAAAGATTACCAAGGTTCTCTCAGAAACCAATGAACAAAATTATCCACTAAAGGCAAACCATAATTTTTAATGAGGCCAATGTCACAGAAAAAAAAAAATGCTCCACAATAAACTGCTCAAGGAAGCTACTAAATAAACTTTCAGAAAAGTTTAGTAGTTTTTTTTTTTTTTTAAATAGGGTGACGGAGAGCTATACCTTTCCCATCTATGTGAATTTAGGTTTAAACTAGATTTCCCTTGGCTATTATATAAGACAAAAAAACCCACATCACCCACTTTCACTCCCCCCCACCCCCAAAATGTGTTTCAATCTATTGAATTTTTGTGTCCTCAGTTGTGTCTGATTCACGGCAACTCACCAACTCTACACAGCCAGGCTCTTCCGTCCATGGAATTCAGGGCAATTTTTTCTGTCCCAGTAAATGCCCACCCTGGGTGATCCAAAGGCAAGGGCTCCGAGGCTCCTGAGAGACTAACTCCTTTCAGCTGAGCACAGAGCTGGCTCCTCACTGGGATGCCTGTGGCCTGGGGCTCCCAGAGGGGAGAGCAGCACTCGCCCCACCGTGTGGTCACTGCTGGAAATGCAGGCTGCTCCTCACACCCCTTGACTGTGTCCCTGAGGGCAGAACAGTGTGAATCGAATCAAGGTGGAAATGCAAACTCCAATGCAACCAACCTTCCACAAGGTCTCCAAAACCACTCAGGAACAGGGAATTGGAAACTGCAGGGGATGACATGAATGGAGATGGAGACTTGACACCTTACACCGAGTTCACTTCCAGTTATCCCTAGACAAACTTTCCATGAAAACTTGTCACAAATCTAGAAGAACAATGAGCAGAAACCGGACACGTGCTTTGAGTCTTCACACACAAAACTAAAAGGCAGTCCACAAAAAAAACCCAGAGAATACAGTGGACTTTGCAAAATCAAAGATATCTACTGTGGGAAAGACCTCATTACAAAAGCAAAAGACAGGTCATACATCGTGAGACGAATGAGTGGAAACACAAAGCTTATCAAGGATGTGTCTCCAAACAGACAAAGAACGCCAACACAACAAGCCTGTGAAAACTAGGGAAAGGTCTGAAGGGACACCAGACGGAGGAAGACACACACAGAGTATCCCGGATGATGTCCAGCACTGAGGGCCTGAAGAAACAACAGTCTAGTTGCACCCCCTCAGGCCTGTGTGACCGTGGATGAGGCCTCTGTTTCCCGGTGGCTCTGAGACATGGACAGGGAGGAAGGGGAAGAGAAGTCACTTGCATTTCTAATACTCACAGCAAAGTCTTCCAATGAGAAGGGAATTATCACCCCCACTGACAATGCCATTCACTGAAGTGATACCCACGAGTCCATCTACCCCAGAAGGGAAGGATGGACCTGTTCTCACAAAACGGCGAGAGATGGAAGGAGGAAGATCAAGCCCACACCAATCACTGGAAAGAGAAGCTGTGCTCAGGGCTTGAAAGAATTCCTACTGGGAAAATCATGTCACAGCCCCACATGGCAATCCACAGCTTCCATGCTATTCCTCCCAAAATGCCAATGCATTTTCGCACCGAACAAAGAATTGCAAAAGGGGTACGGAAACAGAAAAGAGCCTACATTGTCAATACAATCCGACGAAAAAGCCCCGATACGGACATCCAAGGTTGTGTGAAAGGAAATTAGACGACCAAACTAGGATCCTCAGGAGAGTATCGGAGGAGGCAATGGCGACCCACTCCAGTACTCTTGCCTGGAAAATGTCCTGGACGGAGGAGCCTGGTAGGCTGCAGGCCACGGGGTCATGCAGAGTCAGACACGACTGAAGTGACTTAGCCGCAGCAGCAGCAGCAGGACAGTATGCTATTGGGAATACAACAACACACACAGATCCAGATCGATGGAATAAAGTTGAGGGTCCAGAAACAAACCCCAGCATCCATGGTCAACTCATCTCTGACACAGACGGGGAGAATATCCAAATGGGAACAAGAAAGCCTCTTCAATCAATGTCCATGGGAAAACCAGACAGCTACATCTGAAGAACGCTATTGGTTTTGATCTCATACCACCTCAATATCGGGGAAAAACCTCACCCTAAAGACTGATGTCATGAGATAGCTAGAAAGAAGCGTAGGTCAAAGGCTCCTTAACATCAGAGTCTCCTTGCCATTTGCTGGGCGGAGGTCGAAATGGGTCTCTTCAAGTAAGGGAAAGAGGTAAACGAAGTACACCACTGGGTTTCCATCCAATGGAACCTCTTCACAACGGAGAAGCTAAGCATTCACAAATGCAAAAGATAGGAAACGGAACACGAGAGACTCCTTGCAAGTGGTGTATCTGAGAAGGGGTTCATATGGAAAGAGACGAAGAATGCACAGCACTCAGATTCCAAGAAACACCACCACCACCCTTGACCCTTCCCCCATGACCAACTCTGACCTAAAGCCTTTCTCTCCCTCTAACCTATCCCTAAAACATAACCCTCATCTAATCATATACATGTGCATCCCTAGCATCCATCCATCCATCCACACACGAGAGAGAAAGAGGAAGACACAGACGGAATTGAGAAAGGAAAAGAGAGGGACACAGCCAGAGAGAGACACGGAACCAAAGAGAGGAAAGGAGTCGATGGTCCAGACTTTTCCTCAATCTGTCTCGAAGGTAGAAGCAATGACAGCGCCCTTCCACCCCAGAAGGGGGAAAAGGACGGAAGGTTTGGAGAGGAAAAGACAAGAACGCAGGGAGCCATTAGAAGCTCAGCCACCCGCAGAAGCCGAGCTGGGACCCTTGAACAGAATCTCAATGGAAACAGAGGACCAGAAAGTTGGCTACTCTTTTCTATAAGAGAGGGAGACCTTCGAGTCTTCCTTTCGGTCCTCCAACTTGGATGCGGGGTCTCAAAACAGTCAGGAGGGGGAGTGCCTTTTCCTGGGTTCCACGGCGCATCCAGGCCTCGTTCTGCCCCATTCTGTGCTGTGTCAGCCCTGGATGGAATCTTTCTTTCTGAAGTCTCAGCGCACGAGCTCCACGTGATATCGGCCCCAGGTGGAAAGGCATGGAGCTGCTCGTAGGCCGACAGACCTAGGAAGCAGATGGGAGAATGACCCCCACTCTGCAGATGGAGAGACTGGGGCAACCCTGAGGGGCATATGCTTGTCCAGGGCCACACCACTTATGAGAAGAAGGAGCCTGGTCTGAGAGCAGCATGGTCCTCGGAGCTCAGGCCCTGGCTGAACCCAGGCCTCCCCAGGGCTGTGGGCTGGGCCGTGTGGGTGTCATTGTGCCTGCACATGGCCTAAGGGGGGTGGTCGAGCAGTCAGAAACCCAGAGATTCCCTTGGGAAGTTTTGAGGAAGGGACCTCAGCACGAACCCCAGGAAATGATGTCACCTGCCGGCAACAGAACCCAACAGAACCCGCAATCCGGGTATCCAGGCCTCCAGAGCGGAGAGGAGCCCCCAGCCAGATCACTTGCTGCCAAGATGTTCTGCTGTTTGCCCCTGCCCAGAGGCCGGGGCCTCAGGAGAGCTCACAGGCAGTGTGCGTGGGCACCCTGTCGACGTTGGCTCAGGACACCCCCGAGAGGCCTCTGGCCCTTTGCCCGGAGAAACAGAAAGGTAACACGGGGAGCCCCAGGCCGGGCCAGGCCACCTCTCCCATGCCACCCGGAAACACCGGGTCCTTTGCCTGTGTGTGGGGATGCGGGTTTCTCGGGCTGTGTCTCCCTCAAGGAAGCCCAGGCGGATGTGGGGTCAGAAGCCTGTGGACAAGTTGTGCCCACACCCCAGGGGAGAGCAGGCTGGGCGGGATGGGGAGAGTGTGGGCAGCGCCGACCGGCCAGGCTGACCTCACACCCTCAGATGGGTCTCTTTCCTCCCGGGTGGGGATCTGAGCAGACACACGTCTCTGACCCTTCTGGGAAGAGAAGTTCGAGCAGGCAGAAGCAGCGGCTCCACTGGCCAGGCCCAGCTCGGAAAACTCCCAGCATGGCTGGCTGACGGTCACTGTCGTTGCAGAGCTTCCCACGTGATGAGGCCGAGGACGGGGACACCCCATCCAGCTCCCAGAGGGAGGGGTCGGAGCACCACCCGCCCGCCCGTGAGGCCCAGTGCAGGCTCCAGGTCAGCGTGCCCACGGAGGCATCAGCCCCACCGGGGGAGACGCGGAGGTGGGGAAGGCCTGCTGCCGAGACACCGCCCAGGATACAGCCGGTGGCCCAGTCTGAGGCTTCCACGGAGCTCAGCACACCCGGCTCCGACCCAGAGTCCAGAGAACCCCGGCCTCTGAGGCACCAGGAGGACCTGGAGCCCAGCACGCCACAGCACAGAGGTGAGGACGCTGGGGCTGGTGCACGGGAGTGTGTGGGGAGGGGTGCTGAGCTACACAGGGACGAGTCCTCGAAAGCTGCTGCTGGGCCTGCAGCAAGCGCTGGCCTCACACCCCCCGCCCCCCATCTTGCACACTTCAGTCCCAAAAGACATCTGACGCTGGGTATTCTTTGGGAACCTCTTGGAAGGTTTCTGTCCCGGGGTACGCACATGCCAAGGCTGGCCTGTGGGCAAACTTTGCTTCTCCCCCAGCTCTAGCACTGGCCTCCAACTGGAACCAGGCTCCACTTCCCAGACCTGTCCCCACACAGGTGGTGGCTCCAGGTGCAGGACCCAGGGATCCACCGAGGGCAGATGGAGAAGCGAGACTTGCCCTCGCAGAGACACCAGGCCAGCTGGGTACTGGCCAGCACACCGGGCAGATCGGATCTCCGTGCCTGCAGGACCCCCAGCCCCAGGCACTGATGTCCCACCCCCTCAGCGAGAACCTCCACCTCCACGTGCACCTCTACCTGCTCGGGCTTTGGCAAGAGAACCCGAGGCAGAGGAAGAGTCACCGCCTCGGCAGGGAGAGCCTGCCCTGGCTCCCGCGCAACACCCAGACGCCCACGATGACTCACCCAGCCCTGCAGGGAGAAAGAGCCCCCGCTCTGGACAGAGACCCAGAGCCCTTACCGGAAACACCACGTCCAGGGGAGCGGTCGGCTCTGCAGCCTCCATCCCTGTCTGCTCACCGTGGATGCCGGCAACTCGGTCTGCCCCCAGGGGACATGGAGTTCCTTTCCCCTGAACTGCTTTGCATGTGGTTTGTTTCCACCTTTCTGGTGATGTTTTATTTTTTGTATGGTTTCCTGGATTTTTGTTGGTTAAGTTGGGATTAGTAAACTGTTTCATCATTGTTGCAATCTGGGAACACTGTTGTGTAACTCTGGTGATACTGTGTTACCATCACCACTTTGTAGTTTCAGACCCGTTCCATCTTTATGCCCCACCCCCCAACAAAGCCTGGATTCAAGGCAAGCACGCCCTGTTCATCCCTCCCCCCGATCCTGAACACAATTTCATCTTTTCTTTCTGCATTCCTTCCTATATTCTTGGTGTCCCCAATCAATGACTCTCAGCGAAATGACTGAAGGAGTGTTTTTCGGACTCTCCACCTACTGTAAGACTCCATTGGAGAGTTCTCATTTTTATGTCATTTGAACTAGCCTTTGATAGCTGAAAGGACGGTGTACGTCCTTTCAAGATACCATGTGCCAAACGAAGCCCTTTTGGCAACTGCCATCATTATCTCCAGGCAGGCATTGCTGTTTGAAGGGTGACATCTCAGCCAGAAGGCAGAGGCTGAGCTCCTCTTGTTGCACCAGCTCCCAAAAGAAGCCAAGAAAGGGAGCTGGAACAACAAACCACCCCCATGCCCAGGAAAGCGTTCTTCATGACAGAAGGCTAGAAAATGACCCAACATCCTTGTGGCCCAGAACCACTCTAGAAAATCACTGTTCCATAAAAAAGAGAAACACATGGGAAGTTCCAAGGAGAGGCAATGCCCATGGCCAGTGTACTTGAGAGACGGCCTGACCGCTCCGGGGAAGACACGCACCGACGGAACCCCTTGGGAAACAGCAGTGATAGTCCTCACCGTCGTAAGGGTTTCCTCTGGGGACAACCTGCCCTGGGCACCACACGAGGGAGCAGACCGGCTTCTCTTCCTCTGCCCCCACACCATTCACTCATGAAGGCAGCTCAGGTGTTCTCATGCCCTGCCTGCCTGCCTGCCTGGCTCATCCGTGAGCTGTGACCACCTCCAGGCTAGGACTCCACCTTTTCCTCTCTGTGTACCGTGAATCTGCACACAGTGGGCTTTCAGAACCTTAGGAGACTTGAGCCATTCCCACTCGAGCCAGAACCCTCCCCAGGAAGGAAAACAGCTGTGGAGTCATTTTGGCCCCAGCACTGGTTCCGAAAGCCTGGCGGCTCCTACAGCCTCTACGGTGTGAAGAGGGAGGTCCCTTTTGACAGAGCTTTCCGGCTCTCAGATCTAAGCTGTTGTTTCACTGTCAGCTGTGTCTCTTCCGTTGCAGCCAGGTGGGCCACGCTGCTCCAAAGGAGCTCACAAGCTGAGTTTCAAGGGAGGACAGGGATGGCTACAACGTGCTGCAAACTGAGTGAGGGTCCCCACAATCCTCAGCAAAGGTCTGTGGTGTGCAAGTGGGGAGTAGAGGGCCCCCAAGTTCCAAAGGAAGGGAGGTAGTCGGGAGCTAAAGCCCTTGGCTGCTGTGGTAGCAGCTGCAGATGGCAGCCCGTCCACAGTGCACTTCAAATGAGGTCATATGAGCGGGACTCTGGAAATGGCTCCGAAATCGAGAGAAAGGGGTCAGGGTATGTGGGAATCCGGCGGGGGTGGGGGGTGGATGAAGGAAGGTGTCCCTCCTCTCTCCAGTGCAATTTGGTTTGGTGAGTCTCAAAGCTACCAGATGGCACTTCCCAAGTCAGGCCCCCGCAGGAATCAGGGTGGGCTGCCTGCCTCGGGCCCTGCCACAGGGACAAGCCACACCAGTGGCCTCCCTGAGCTCCAATGGCCGGATCTGGGGGGTTCTGTCTGGGTGCACACCTCCTTGCTGTGGCCAAGTTCCCCCCTTCTCTGAGCACCAGCTTCATCCTCTCGAATGAGGACATCAATTGCTACCTTGGCACGTTACTCTCTTCATCCTGTGAAGACTCATTAGGCTTATCCTACAATTACTAGCTGGCCCGAAGAGATATCTCCTGAATCCAGCTTAAGCTGGAGTCTCCCAGGCTCATCTGGCATGTCTTCCCTGAAGTCTGCCAAAACCCACACCCTTGCATTTCCAGGGACTCCCCTTAGCCAGCTGGGCAGAAAACCCAGCATGCTTCAAACAAGCTGACAGACAAGCGGGAGAGGACTCACGGGCAGACGGCTTCCCTCAGGTCTCGGGTGGAGCTCTGGGACCACAGCAGCAACGGGCCATCCCAGCCCCTGGGCTCAGCAGCGCCCTCATTCTCAGGCCGGCGGCTCTGCCCTGAGGGGAGCAGGAACGTCACCAACTGCCGCAGGCGGACCTCAAGCCCCTCCCACTGCTGGAGCCTGACCTCCCCCGGCCCCACCCCTTCCCCTACCCCAGCAGGACGAGAGCTCGTCTTCCCCTGGCTTCCAACGTGAGGCCCGGCCCTGGGCCCCGATTGGGCACTGCCCCAGCCCGGAGCCAATCACAGTGGCCAGGGAGGTGGAACGCACCGATTGGCCAGGGCCAGGTCATGTGACCATACTCCCCAGGAAACTCAAAGATTACCAAGGTTCTCTAAGAAACCAATGAACAAAATTATCCACTAAAGGCAAACCATAATTTTTAATGAGGCCAATGTCACAGAAAAAAAAAATGCTCCACAATAAACTGCTCAAGGAAGCTACTAAATAAACTTTCAGAAAAGTTTAGTAGTTTTTTTTTTTTTTTAAATAGGGTGACGGAGAGCTATACCTTTCCCATCTATGTGAATTTAGGTTTAAACTAGATTTCCCTTGGCTATTATATAAGACAAAAAAACCCACATCACCCACTTTCACTCCCCCCCACCCCCAAAATGTGTTTTAATCTATTGAATTTTTGTGTCCTCAGTTGTGTCTGATTCACGGCAACTCACCAACTCTACACAGCCAGGCTCTTCCGTCCATGGAATTCAGGGCAATTTTTTCTGTCCCAGTAAATGCCCACCCTGGGTGATCCAAAGGCAAGGGCTCCGAGGCTCCTGAGAGACTAACTCCTTTCAGCTGAGCACAGAGCTGGCTCCTCACTGGGATGCCTGTGGCCTGGGGCTCCCAGAGGGGAGAGCAGCACTCGCCCCACCGTGTGGTCACTGCTGGAAGTGCAGGCTGCTCCTCACTCCCCCTTGACAGTGTCCCTGAGGGCAGAACAGTGTGAATCGAATCAAGGTGGAAAGGCAAACTCCAATGCAACCAACCTTCCCACAAGATCTCCAAAACCACTCAGGAACAGGGAATTGGAAACTGCAGGGGATGACATGAATGGAGATGGAGACTTGACACCTTACACCGAGTTCACTTCCAGTTATCCCTAGACAAACTTTCCATGAAAACTTGTCACAAATCTAGAAGAACAATGAGCAGAAACCGGACACGTGCTTTGAGTCTTCACACACAAAACTAAAAGGCAGTCCACAAAAAAAACCCAGAGAATACAGTGGACTTTGCAAAATCAAAGATATCTACTGTGGGAAAGACCTCATTACAAAAGCAAAAGACAGGTCATACATCGTGAGACGAATGAGTGGAAACACAAAGCTTATCAAGGATGTGTCTCCAAACAGACAAAGAACGCCAACACAACAAGCCTGTGAAAACTAGGGAAAGGTCTGAAGGGACACCAGACGGAGGAAGACACACACAGAGTATCCCGGATGATGTCCAGCACTGAGGGCCTGAAGAAACAACAGTCTAGTTGCACCCCCTCAGGCCTGTGTGACCGTGGATGAGGCCTCTGTTTCCCGGTGGCTCTGAGACATGGACAGGGAGGAAGGGGAAGAGAAGTCACTTGCATTTCTAATACTCACAGCAAAGTCTTCCAATGAGAAGGGAATTATCACCCCCACTGACAATGCCATTCACTGAAGTGATACCCACGAGTCCATCTACCCCAGAAGGGAAGGATGGACCTGTTCTCACAAAACGGCGAGAGATGGAAGGAGGAAGATCAAGCCCACACCAATCACTGGAAAGAGAAGCTGTGCTCAGGGCTTGAAAGAATTCCTACTGGGAAAATCATGTCACAGCCCCACATGGCAATCCACAGCTTCCATGCTATTCCTCCCAAAATGCCAATGCATTTTCGCACCGAACAAAGAATTGCAAAAGGGGTACGGAAACAGAAAAGAGCCTACATTGTCAATACAATCCGACGAAAAAGCCCCGATACGGACATCCAAGGTTGTGTGAAAGGAAATTAGACGACCAAACTAGGATCCTCAGGAGAGTATCGGAGGAGGCAATGGCGACCCACTCCAGTACTCTTGCCTGGAAAATGTCCTGGACGGAGGAGCCTGGTAGGCTGCAGGCCACGGGGTCATGCAGAGTCAGACACGACTGAAGTGACTTAGCCGCAGCAGCAGCAGCAGGACAGTATGCTATTGGGAATACAACAACACACACAGATCCAGATCGATGGAATAAAGTTGAGGGTCCAGAAACAAACCCCAGCATCCATGGTCAACTCATCTCTGACACAGACGGGGAGAATATCCAAATGGGAACAAGAAAGCCTCTTCAATCAATGTCCATGGGAAAACCAGACAGCTACATCTGAAGAACGCTATTGGTTTTGATCTCATACCACCTCAATATCGGGGAAAAACCTCACCCTAAAGACTGATGTCATGAGATAGCTAGAAAGAAGCGTAGGTCAAAGGCTCCTTAACATCAGAGTCTCCTTGCCATTTGCTGGGCGGAGGTCGAAATGGGTCTCTTCAAGTAAGGGAAAGAGGTAAACGAAGTACACCACTGGGTTTCCATCCAATGGAACCTCTTCACAACGGAGAAGCTAAGCATTCACAAATGCAAAAGATAGGAAACGGAACACGAGAGACTCCTTGCAAGTGGTGTATCTGAGAAGGGGTTCATATGGAAAGAGACGAAGAATGCACAGCACTCAGATTCCAAGAAACACCACCACCACCCTTGACCCTTCCCCCATGACCAACTCTGACCTAAAGCCTTTCTCTCCCTCTAACCTATCCCTAAAACATAACCCTCATCTAATCATATACATGTGCATCCCTAGCATCCATCCATCCATCCACACACGAGAGAGAAAGAGGAAGACACAGACGGAATTGAGAAAGGAAAAGAGAGGGACACAGCCAGAGAGAGACACGGAACCAAAGAGAGGAAAGGAGTCGATGGTCCAGACTTTTCCTCAATCTGTCTCGAAGGTAGAAGCAATGACAGCGCCCTTCCACCCCAGAAGGGGGAAAAGGACGGAAGGTTTGGAGAGGAAAAGACAAGAACGCAGGGAGCCATTAGAAGCTCAGCCACCCGCAGAAGCCGAGCTGGGACCCTTGAACAGAATCTCAATGGAAACAGAGGACCAGAAAGTTGGCTACTCTTTTCTATAAGAGAGGGAGACCTTCGAGTCTTCCTTTCGGTCCTCCAACTTGGATGCGGGGTCTCAAAACAGTCAGGAGGGGGAGTGCCTTTTCCTGGGTTCCACGGCGCATCCAGGCCTCGTTCTGCCCCATTCTGTGCTGTGTCAGCCCTGGATGGAATCTTTCTTTCGGAAGTCTCAGCGCACGAGCTCCACGTGATATCGGCCCCAGGTGGAAAGGCATGGAGCTGCTCGTAGGCCGACAGACCTAGGAAGCAGATGGGAGAATGACCCCCACTCTGCAGATGGAGAGACTGGGGCAACCCTGAGGGGCATATGCTTGTCCAGGGCCACACCACTTATGAGAAGAAGGAGCCTGGTCTGAGAGCAGCATGGTCCTCGGAGCTCAGGCCCTGGCTGAACCCAGGCCTCCCCAGGGCTGTGGGCTGGGCCGTGTGGGTGTCATTGTGCCTGCACATGGCCTAAGGGGGGTGGTCGAGCAGTCAGAAACCCAGAGATTCCCTTGGGAAGTTTTGAGGAAGGGACCTCAGCACGAACCCCAGGAAATGATGTCACCTGCCGGCAACAGAACCCAACAGAACCCGCAATCCGGGTATCCAGGCCTCCAGAGCGGAGAGGAGCCCCCAGCCAGATCACTTGCTGCCAAGATGTTCTGCTGTTTGCCCCTGCCCAGAGGCCGGGGCCTCAGGAGAGCTCACAGGCAGTGTGCGTGGGCACCCTGTCGACGTTGGCTCAGGACACCCCCGAGAGGCCTCTGGCCCTTTGCCCGGAGAAACAGAAAGGTAACACGGGGAGCCCCAGGCCGGGCCAGGCCACCTCTCCCATGCCACCCGGAAACACCGGGTCCTTTGCCTGTGTGTGGGGATGCGGGTTTCTCGGGCTGTGTCTCCCTCAAGGAAGCCCAGGCGGATGTGGGGTCAGAAGCCTGTGGACAAGTTGTGCCCACACCCCAGGGGAGAGCAGGCTGGGCGGGATGGGGAGAGTGTGGGCAGCGCCGACCGGCCAGGCTGACCTCACACCCTCAGATGGGTCTCTTTCCTCCCGGGTGGGGATCTGAGCAGACACACGTCTCTGACCCTTCTGGGAAGAGAAGTTCGAGCAGGCAGAAGCAGCGGCTCCACTGGCCAGGCCCAGCTCGGAAAACTCCCAGCATGGCTGGCTGACGGTCACTGTCGTTGCAGAGCTTCCCACGTGATGAGGCCGAGGACGGGGACACCCCATCCAGCTCCCAGAGGGAGGGGTCGGAGCACCACCCGCCCGCCCGTGAGGCCCAGTGCAGGCTCCAGGTCAGCGTGCCCACGGAGGCATCAGCCCCACCGGGGGAGACGCGGAGGTGGGGAAGGCCTGCTGCCGAGACACCGCCCAGGATACAGCCGGCGGCCCAGTCTGAGGCTTCCACGGAGCTCAGCACACCCGGCTCCGACCCAGAGTCCAGAGAACCCCGGCCTCTGAGGCACCAGGAGGACCTGGAGCCCAGCACGCCACAGCACAGAGGTGAGGACGCTGGGGCTGGTGCACGGGAGTGTGTGGGGAGGGGTGCTGAGCTACACAGGGACGAGTCCTCGAAAGCTGCTGCTGGGCCTGCAGCAAGCGCTGGCCTCACACCCCCCGCCCCCCATCTTGCACACTTCAGTCCCAAAAGACATCTGACGCTGGGTATTCTTTGGGAACCTCTTGGAAGGTTTCTGTCCCGGGGTACGCACATGCCAAGGCTGGCCTGTGGGCAAACTTTGCTTCTCCCCCAGCTCTAGCACTGGCCTCCAACTGGAACCAGGCTCCACTTCCCAGACCTGTCCCCACACAGGTGGTGGCTCCAGGTGCAGGACCCAGGGATCCACCGAGGGCAGATGGAGAAGCGAGACTTGCCCTCGCAGAGACACCAGGCCAGCTGGGTACTGGCCAGCACACCGGGCAGATCGGATCTCCGTGCCTGCAGGACCCCCAGCCCCAGGCACTGATGTCCCACCCCCTCAGCGAGAACCTCCACCTCCACGTGCACCTCTACCTGCTCGGGCTTTAGCAAGAGAACCCGAGGCAGAGGAAGAGTCACCGCCTCGGCAGGGAGAGCCTGCCCTGGCTCCCGCGCAACACCCAGACGCCCACGATGACTCACCCAGCCCTGCAGGGAGAAAGAGCCCCCGCTCTGGACAGAGACCCAGAGCCCTTACCGGAAACACCACGTCCAGGGGAGCGGTCGGCTCTGCAGCCTCCATCCCTGTCTGCTCACCGTGGATGCCGGCAACTCGGTCTGCCCCCAGGGGACATGGAGTTCCTTTCCCCTGAACTGCTTTGCATGTGGTTTGTTTCCACCTTTCTGGTGATGTTTTATTTTTTGTATGGTTTCCTGGATTTTTGTTGGTTAAGTTGGGATTAGTAAACTGTTTCATCATTGTTGCAATCTGGGAACACTGTTGTGTAACTCTGGTGATACTGTGTTACCATCACCACTTTGTAGTTTCAGACCCGTTCCATCTTTATGCCCCACCCCCCAACAAAGCCTGGATTCAAGGCAAGCACGCCCTGTTCATCCCTCCCCCCGATCCTGAACACAATTTCATCTTTTCTTTCTGCATTCCTTCCTATATTCTTGGTGTCCCCAATCAATGACTCTCAGCGAAATGACTGAAGGAGTGTTTTTCGGACTCTCCACCTACTGTAAGACTCCATTGGAGAGTTCTCATTTTTATGTCATTTGAACTAGCCTTTGATAGCTGAAAGGACGGTGTACGTCCTTTCAAGATACCATGTGCCAAACGAAGCCCTTTTGGCAACTGCCATCATTATCTCCAGGCAGGCATTGCTGTTTGAAGGGTGACATCTCAGCCAGAAGGCAGAGGCTGAGCTCCTCTTGTTGCACCAGCTCCCAAAAGAAGCCAAGAAAGGGAGCTGGAACAACAAACCACCCCCATGCCCAGGAAAGCGTTCTTCATGACAGAAGGCTAGAAAATGACCCAACATCCTTGTGGCCCAGAACCACTCTAGAAAATCACTGTTCCATAAAAAAGAGAAACACATGGGAAGTTCCAAGGAGAGGCAATGCCCATGGCCAGTGTACTTGAGAGACGGCCTGACCGCTCCGGGGAAGACACGCACCGACGGAACCCCTTGGGAAACAGCAGTGATAGTCCTCACCGTCGTAAGGGTTTCCTCTGGGGACAACCTGCCCTGGGCACCACACGAGGGAGCAGACCGGCTTCTCTTCCTCTGCCGCCACACCATTCACTCATGAAGGCAGCTCAGGTGTTCTCATGCCCTGCCTGCCTGCCTGCCTGGCTCATCCGTGAGCTGTGACCACCTCCAGGCTAGGACTCCACCTTTTCCTCTCTGTGTACCGTGAATCTGCACACAGTGGGCTTTCAGAACCTTAGGAGACTTGAGCCATTCCCACTCGAGCCAGAACCCTCCCCAGGAAGGAAAACAGCTGTGGAGTCATTTTGGCCCCAGCACTGGTTCCGAAAGCCTGGCGGCTCCTACAGCCTCTACGGTGTGAAGAGGGAGGTCCCTTTTGACAGAGCTTTCCGGCTCTCAGATCTAAGCTGTTGTTTCACTGTCAGCTGTGTCTCTTCCGTTGCAGCCAGGTGGGCCACGCTGCTCCAAAGGAGCTCACAAGCTGAGTTTCAAGGGAGGACAGGGATGGCTACAACGTGCTGCAAACTGAGTGAGGGTCCCCACAATCCTCAGCAAAGGTCTGTGGTGTGCAAGTGGGGAGTAGAGGGCCCCCAAGTTCCAAAGGAAGGGAGGTAGTCGGGAGCTAAAGCCCTTGGCTGCTGTGGTAGCAGCTGCAGATGGCAGCCCGTCCACAGTGCACTTCAAATGAGGTCATATGAGCGGGACTCTGGAAATGGCTCCGAAATCGAGAGAAAGGGGTCAGGGTATGTGGGAATCCGGCGGGGGTGGGGGGTGGATGAAGGAAGGTGTCCCTCCTATCTCCAGTGCAATTTGGTTTGGTGAGTCTCAAAGCTACCAGATGGCACTTCCCAAGTCAGGCCCCCGCAGGAATCAGGGTGGGCTGCCTGCCTCGGGCCCTGCCACAGGGACAAGCCACACCAGTGGCCTCCCTGAGCTCCAATGGCCGGATCTGGGGGGTTCTGTCTGGGTGCACACCTCCTTGCTGTGGCCAAGTTCCCCCCTTCTCTGAGCACCAGCTTCATCCTCTCGAATGAGGACATCAATTGCTACCTTGGCACGTTACTCTCTTCATCCTGTGAAGACTCATTAGGCTTATCCTACAATTACTAGCTGGCCCGAAGAGATATCTCCTGAATCCAGCTTAAGCTGGAGTCTCCCAGGCTCATCTGGCATGTCTTCCCTGAAGTCTGCCAAAACCCACACCCTTGCATTTCCAGGGACTCCCCTTAGCCAGCTGGGCAGAAAACCCAGCATGCTTCAAACAAGCTGACAGACAAGCGGGAGAGGACTCACGGGCAGACGGCTTCCCTCAGGTCTCGGGTGGAGCTCTGGGACCACAGCAGCAACGGGCCATCCCAGCCCCTGGGCTCAGCAGCGCCCTCATTCTCAGGCCGGCGGCTCTGCCCTGAGGGGAGCAGGAACGTCACCAACTGCCGCAGGCGGACCTCAAGCCCCTCCCACTGCTGGAGCCTGACCTCCCCCGGCCCCACCCCTTCCCCTACCCCAGCAGGACGAGAGCTCGTCTTCCCCTGGCTTCCAACGTGAGGCCCGGCCCTGGGCCCCGATTGGGCACTGCCCCAGCCCGGAGCCAATCACAGTGGCCAGGGAGGTGGAACGCACCGATTGGCCAGGGCCAGGTCATGTGACCATACTCCCCAGGAAACTCAAAGATTACCAAGGTTCTCTAAGAAACCAATGAACAAAATTATCCACTAAAGGCAAACCATAATTTTTAATGAGGCCAATGTCACAGAAAAAAAAAATGCTCCACAATAAACTGCTCAAGGAAGCTACTAAATAAACTTTCAGAAAAGTTTAGTAGGTTTTTTTTTTTTTTAAATAGGGTGACGGAGAGCTATACCTTTCCCATCTATGTGAATTTAGGTTTAAACTAGATTTCCCTTGGCTATTATATAAGACAAAAAAACCCACATCACCCACTTTCACTCCCCCCCACCCCCAAAATGTGTTTTAATCTATTGAATTTTTGTGTCCTCAGTTGTGTCTGATTCACGGCAACTCACCAACTCTACACAGCCAGGCTCTTCCGTCCATGGAATTCAGGGCAATTTTTTCTGTCCCAGTAAATGCCCACCCTGGGTGATCCAAAGGCAAGGGCTCCGAGGCTCCTGAGAGACTAACTCCTTTCAGCTGAGCACAGAGCTGGCTCCTCACTGGGATGCCTGTGGCCTGGGGCTCCCAGAGGGGAGAGCAGCACTCGCCCCACCGTGTGGTCACTGCTGGAAGTGCAGGCTGCTCCTCACTCCCCCTTGACAGTGTCCCTGAGGGCAGAACAGTGTGAATCGAATCAAGGTGGAAATGCAAACTCCAATGCAACCAACCTTCCCACAAGATCTCCAAAACCACTCAGGAACAGGGAATTGGAAACTGCAGGGGATGACATGAATGGAGATGGAGACTTGACACCTTACACCGAGTTCACTTCCAGTTATCCCTAGACAAACTTTCCATGAAAACTTGTCACAAATCTAGAAGAACAATGAGCAGAAACCGGACACGTGCTTTGAGTCTTCACACACAAAACTAAAAGGCAGTCCACAAAAAAAACCCAGAGAATACAGTGGACTTTGCAAAATCAAAGATATCTACTGTGGGAAAGACCTCATTACAAAAGCAAAAGACAGGTCATACATCGCGAGACGAATGAGTGGAAACACAAAGCTTATCAAGGATGTGTCTCCAAACAGACAAAGAACGCCAACACAACAAGCCTGTGAAAACTAGGGAAAGGTCTGAAGGGACACCAGACGGAGGAAGACACACACAGAGTATCCCGGATGATGTCCAGCACTGAGGGCCTGAAGAAACAACAGTCTAGTTGCACCCCCTCAGGCCTGTGTGACCGTGGATGAGGCCTCTGTTTCCCGGTGGCTCTGAGACATGGACAGGGAGGAAGGGGAAGAGAAGTCACTTGCATTTCTAATACTCACAGCAAAGTCTTCCAATGAGAAGGGAATTATCACCCCCACTGACAATGCCATTCACTGAAGTGATATCCACGAGTCCATCTACCCCAGAAGGGAAGGATGGACCTGTTCTCACAAAACGGCGAGAGATGGAAGGAGGAAGATCAAGCCCACACCAATCACTGGAAAGAGAAGCTGTGCTCAGGGCTTGAAAGAATTCCTATAGGGAAAATCATGTCACAGCCCCACATGGCAATCCACAGCTTCCATGCTATTCCTCCCAAAATGCCAATGCATTTTCGCACCGAACAAAGAATTGCAAAAGGGGTACGGAAACAGAAAAGAGCCTACATTGTCAATACAATCCGACGAAAAAGCCCCGATACGGACATCCAAGGTTGTGTGAAAGGAAATTAGACGACCAAACTAGGATCCTCAGGAGAGTATCGGAGAAGGCAATGGCGACCCACTCCAGTACTCTTGCCTGGAAAATGTCCTGGACGGAGGAGCCTGGTAGGCTACAGGCCATGGGGTCTTGCAGAGTCAGACACGACTGAAGTGACTTAGCCGCAGCAGCAGCAGCAGGACAGTATGCTATTGGGAATACAACAACACACACAGATCCAGATCGATGGAATAAAGTTGAGGGTCCAGAAACAAACCCCAGCATCCATGGTCAACTCATCTCTGACACAGACGGTGAGAATATCCAAATGGGAACAAGAAAGCCTCTTCAATCAATGTCCATGGGAAAACCAGACAGCTACATCTGAAGAACGCTATTGGGTTTGATCTCATACCACCTCAATATCGGGGAAAAACCTCACCCTAAAGACTGATGTCATGAGATAGCTAGAAAGAAGCGTAGGTCAAAGGCTCCTTAACATCAGAGTCTCCTTGCCATTTGCTGGGCGGAGGTCGAAATGGGTCTCTTCAAGTAAGGGAAAGAGGTAAACGAAGTACACCACTGGGTTTCCATCCAATGGAACCTATTCACAACAGAGAGGCTAAGCATTCACAAATGCAAAAGATAGGAAACGGAACACGAGAGACTCCTTGCAAGTGGTGTATCTGAGAAGGGGTTCATATGGAAAGAGACGAAGAATGCACAGCACTCAGATTCCAAGAAACACCACCACCACCCTTGACCCTTCCCCCATGACCAACTCTGACCTAAAGCCTTTCTCTCCCTCTAACCTATCCCTAAAACATAACCCTCATCTAATCATATACATGTGCATCCCTAGCATCCATCCATCCATCCACACACGAGAGAGAAAGAGGAAGACACAGACGGAATTGAGAAAGGAAAAGAGAGGGACACAGCCAGAGAGAGACACGGAACCAAAGAGAGGAAAGGAGTCGATGGTCCAGACTATTCCTCAATCTGTCTCGAAGGTAGAAGCAATGACAGCGCCCTTCCACCCCAGAAGGGGGAAAAGGACGGAAGGTTTGGAGAGGAAAAGACAAGAACGCAGGGAGCCATTAGAAGCTCAGCCACCCGCAGAAGCCGAGCTGGGACCCTTGAACAGAATCTCAATGGAAACAGAGGACCAGAAAGTTGGCTACTCTTTTCTATAAGAGAGGGAGACCTTCGAGTCTTCCTTTCGGTCCTCCAACTTGGATGCGGGGTCTCAAAACAGTCAGGAGGGGGAGTGCCTTTTCCTGGGTTCCACGGCGCATCCAGGCCTCGTTCTGCCCCATTCTGTGCTGTGTCAGCCCTGGATGGAATCTTTCTTTCTGAAGTCTCAGCGCACGAGCTCCACGTGATATCGGCCCCAGGTGGAAAGGCATGGAGCTGCTCGTAGGCCGACAGACCTAGGAAGCAGATGGGAGAATGACCCCCACTCTGCAGATGGAGAGACTGGGGCAACCCTGAGGGGCATATGCTTGTCCAGGGCCACACCACTTATGAGAAGAAGGAGCCTGGTCTGAGAGCAGCATGGTCCTCGGAGCTCAGGCCCTGGCTGAACCCAGGCCTCCCCAGGGCTGTGGGCTGGGCCGTGTGGGTGTCATTGTGCCTGCACATGGCCTAAGGGGGGTGGTCGAGCAGTCAGAAACCCAGAGATTCCCTTGGGAAGTTTTGAGGAAGGGACCTCAGCACGAACCCCAGGAAATGATGTCACCTGCCGGCAACAGAACCCAACAGAACCCGCAATCCGGGTATCCAGGCCTCCAGAGCGGAGAGGAGCCCCCAGCCAGATCACTTGCTGCCAAGATGTTCTGCTGTTTGCCCCTGCCCAGAGGCCGGGGCCTCAGGAGAGCTCACAGGCAGTGTGCGTGGGCACCCTGTCGACGTTGGCTCAGGACACCCCCGAGAGGCCTCTGGCCCTTTGCCCGGAGAAACAGAAAGGTAACACGGGGAGCCCCAGGCCGGGCCAGGCCACCTCTCCCATGCCACCCGGAAACACCGGGTCCTTTGCCTGTGTGTGGGGATGCGGGTTTCTCGGGCTGTGTCTCCCTCAAGGAAGCCCAGGCGGATGTGGGGTCAGAAGCCTGTGGACAAGTTGTGCCCACACCCCAGGGGAGAGCAGGCTGGGCGGGATGGGGAGAGTGTGGGCAGCGCCGACCGGCCAGGCTGACCTCACACCCTCAGATGGGTCTCTTTCCTCCCGGGTGGGGATCTGAGCAGACACACGTCTCTGACCCTTCTGGGAAGAGAAGTTCGAGCAGGCAGAAGCAGCGGCTCCACTGGCCAGGCCCAGCTCGGAAAACTCCCAGCATGGCTGGCTGACGGTCACTGTCGTTGCAGAGCTTCCCACGTGATGAGGCCGAGGACGGGGACACCCCATCCAGCTCCCAGAGGGAGGGGTCGGAGCACCACCCGCCCGCCCGTGAGGCCCAGTGCAGGCTCCAGGTCAGCGTGCCCACGGAGGCATCAGCCCCACCGGGGGAGACGCGGAGGTGGGGAAGGCCTGCTGCCGAGACACCGCCCAGGATACAGCCGGCGGCCCAGTCTGAGGCTTCCACGGAGCTCAGCACACCCGGCTCCGACCCAGAGTCCAGAGAACCCCGGCCTCTGAGGCACCAGGAGGACCTGGAGCCCAGCACGCCACAGCACAGAGGTGAGGACGCTGGGGCTGGTGCACGGGAGTGTGTGGGGAGGGGTGCTGAGCTACACAGGGACGAGTCCTCGAAAGCTGCTGCTGGGCCTGCAGCAAGCGCTGGCCTCACACCCCCCGCCCCCCATCTTGCACACTTCAGTCCCAAAAGACATCTGACGCTGGGTATTCTTTGGGAACCTCTTGGAAGGTTTCTGTCCCGGGGTACGCACATGCCAAGGCTGGCCTGTGGGCAAACTTTGCTTCTCCCCCAGCTCTAGCACTGGCCTCCAACTGGAACCAGGCTCCACTTCCCAGACCTGTCCCCACACAGGTGGTGGCTCCAGGTGCAGGACCCAGGGATCCACCGAGGGCAGATGGAGAAGCGAGACTTGCCCTCGCAGAGACACCAGGCCAGCTGGGTACTGGCCAGCACACCGGGCAGATCGGATCTCCGTGCCTGCAGGACCCCCAGCCCCAGGCACTGATGTCCCACCCCCTCAGCGAGAACCTCCACCTCCACGTGCACCTCTACCTGCTCGGGCTTTAGCAAGAGAACCCGAGGCAGAGGAAGAGTCACCGCCTCGGCAGGGAGAGCCTGCCCTGGCTCCCGCGCAACACCCAGACGCCCACGATGACTCACCCAGCCCTGCAGGGAGAAAGAGCCCCCGCTCTGGACAGAGACCCAGAGCCCTTACCGGAAACACCACGTCCAGGGGAGCGGTCGGCTCTGCAGCCTCCATCCCTGTCTGCTCACCGTGGATGCCGGCAACTCGGTCTGCCCCCAGGGGACATGGAGTTCCTTTCCCCTGAACTGCTTTGCATGTGGTTTGTTTCCACCTTTCTGGTGATGTTTTATTTTTTGTATGGTTTCCTGGATTTTTGTTGGTTAAGTTGGGATTAGTAAACTGTTTCATCATTGTTGCAATCTGGGAACACTGTTGTGTAACTCTGGTGATACTGTGTTACCATCACCACTTTGTAGTTTCAGACCCGTTCCATCTTTATGCCCCACCCCCCAACAAAGCCTGGATTCAAGGCAAGCACGCCCTGTTCATCCCTCCCCCCGATCCTGAACACAATTTCATCTTTTCTTTCTGCATTCCTTCCTATATTCTTGGTGTCCCCAATCAATGACTCTCAGCGAAATGACTGAAGGAGTGTTTTTCGGACTCTCCACCTACTGTAAGACTCCATTGGAGAGTTCTCATTTTTATGTCATTTGAACTAGCCTTTGATAGCTGAAAGGACGGTGTACGTCCTTTCAAGATACCATGTGCCAAACGAAGCCCTTTTGGCAACTGCCATCATTATCTCCAGGCAGGCATTGCTGTTTGAAGGGTGACATCTCAGCCAGAAGGCAGAGGCTGAGCTCCTCTTGTTGCACCAGCTCCCAAAAGAAGCCAAGAAAGGGAGCTGGAACAACAAACCACCCCCATGCCCAGGAAAGCGTTCTTCATGACAGAAGGCTAGAAAATGACCCAACATCCTTGTGGCCCAGAACCACTCTAGAAAATCACTGTTCCATAAAAAAGAGAAACACATGGGAAGTTCCAAGGAGAGGCAATGCCCATGGCCAGTGTACTTGAGAGACGGCCTGACCGCTCCGGGGAAGACACGCACCGACGGAACCCCTTGGGAAACAGCAGTGATAGTCCTCACCGTCGTAAGGGTTTCCTCTGGGGACAACCTGCCCTGGGCACCACACGAGGGAGCAGACCGGCTTCTCTTCCTCTGCCCCCACACCATTCACTCATGAAGGCAGCTCAGGTGTTCTCATGCCCTGCCTGCCTGCCTGCCTGGCTCATCCGTGAGCTGTGACCACCTCCAGGCTAGGACTCCACCTTTTCCTCTCTGTGTACCGTGAATCTGCACACAGTGGGCTTTCAGAACCTTAGGAGACTTGAGCCATTCCCGCTCGAGCCAGAACCCTCCCCAGGAAGGAAAACAGCTGTGGAGTCATTTTGGCCCCAGCACTGGTTCCGAAAGCCTGGCGGCTCCTACAGCCTCTACGGTGTGAAGAGGGAGGTCCCTTTTGACAGAGCTTTCCGGCTCTCAGATCTAAGCTGTTGTTTCACTGTCAGCTGTGTCTCTTCCGTTGCAGCCAGGTGGGCCACGCTGCTCCAAAGGAGCTCACAAGCTGAGTTTCAAGGGAGGACAGGGATGGCTACAACGTGCTGCAAACTGAGTGAGGGTCCCCACAATCCTCAGCAAAGGTCTGTGGTGTGCAAGCGGGGAGTAGAGGGCCCCCAAGTTCCAAAGGAAGGGAGGTAGTCGGGAGCTAAAGCCCTTGGCTGCTGTGGTAGCAGCTGCAGATGGCAGCCCGTCCACAGTGCACTTCAAATGAGGTCATATGAGCGGGACTCTGGAAATGGCTCCGAAATCGAGAGAAAGGGGTCAGGGTATGTGGGAATCCGGCGGGGGTGGGGGGTGGATGAAGGAAGGTGTCCCTCCTCTCTCCAGTGCAATTTGGTTTGGTGAGTCTCAAAGCTACCAGATGGCACTTCCCAAGTCAGGCCCCCGCAGGAATCAGGGTGGGCTGCCTGCCTCGGGCCCTGCCACAGGGACAAGCCACACCAGTGGCCTCCCTGAGCTCCAATGGCCGGATCTGGGGGGTTCTGTCTGGGTGCACACCTCCTTGCTGTGGCCAAGTTCCCCCCTTCTCTGAGCACCAGCTTCATCCTCTCGAATGAGGACATCAATTGCTACCTTGGCACGTTACTCTCTTCATCCTGTGAAGACTCATTAGGCTTATCCTACAATTACTAGCTGGCCCGAAGAGATATCTCCTGAATCCAGCTTAAGCTGGAGTCTCCCAGGCTCATCTGGCATGTCTTCCCTGAAGTCTGCCAAAACCCACACCCTTGCATTTCCAGGGACTCCCCTTAGCCAGCTGGGCAGAAAACCCAGCATGCTTCAAACAAGCTGACAGACAAGCGGGAGAGGACTCACGGGCAGACGGCTTCCCTCAGGTCTCGGGTGGAGCTCTGGGACCACAGCAGCAACGGGCCATCCCAGCCCCTGGGCTCAGCAGCGCCCTCATTCTCAGGCCGGCGGCTCTGCCCTGAGGGGAGCAGGAACGTCACCAACTGCCGCAGGCGGACCTCAAGCCCCTCCCACTGCTGGAGCCTGACCTCCCCCGGCCCCACCCCTTCCCCTACCCCAGCAGGACGAGAGCTCGTCTTCCCCTGGCTTCCAACGTGAGGCCCGGCCCTGGGCCCCGATTGGGCACTGCCCCAGCCCGGAGCCAATCACAGTGGCCAGGGAGGTGGAACGCACCGATTGGCCAGGGCCAGGTCATGTGACCATACTCCCCAGGAAACTCAAAGATTACCAAGGTTCTCTAAGAAACCAATGAACAAAATTATCCACTAAAGGCAAACCATAATTTTTAATGAGGCCAATGTCACAGAAAAAAAAAATGCTCCACAATAAACTGCTCAAGGAAGCTACTAAATAAACTTTCAGAAAAGTTTAGTAGTTTTTTTTTTTTTTTTAAATAGGGTGACGGAGAGCTATACCTTTCCCATCTATGTGAATTTAGGTTTAAACTAGATTTCCCTTGGCTATTATATAAGACAAAAAAACCCACATCACCCACTTTCACTCCCCCCCACCCCCAAAATGTGTTTTAATCTATTGAATTTTTGTGTCCTCAGTTGTGTCTGATTCACGGCAACTCACCAACTCTACACAGCCAGGCTCTTCCGTCCATGGAATTCAGGGCAATTTTTTCTGTCCCAGTAAATGCCCACCCTGGGTGATCCAAAGGCAAGGGCTCCGAGGCTCCTGAGAGACTAACTCCTTTCAGCTGAGCACAGAGCTGGCTCCTCACTGGGATGCCTGTGGCCTGGGGCTCCCAGAGGGGAGAGCAGCACTCGCCCCACCGTGTGGTCACTGCTGGAAGTGCAGGCTGCTCCTCACTCCCCCTTGACAGTGTCCCTGAGGGCAGAACAGTGTGAATCGAATCAAGGTGGAAATGCAAACTCCAATGCAACCAACCTTCCCACAAGATCTCCAAAACCACTCAGGAACAGGGAATTGGAAACTGCAGGGGATGACATGAATGGAGATGGAGACTTGACACCTTACACCGAGTTCACTTCCAGTTATCCCTAGACAAACTTTCCATGAAAACTTGTCACAAATCTAGAAGAACAATGAGCAGAAACCGGACACGTGCTTTGAGTCTTCACACACAAAACTAAAAGGCAGTCCACAAAAAAAACCCAGAGAATACAGTGGACTTTGCAAAATCAAAGATATCTACTGTGGGAAAGACCTCATTACAAAAGCAAAAGACAGGTCATACATCGCGAGACGAATGAGTGGAAACACAAAGCTTATCAAGGATGTGTCTCCAAACAGACAAAGAACGCCAACACAACAAGCCTGTGAAAACTAGGGAAAGGTCTGAAGGGACACCAGACGGAGGAAGACACACACAGAGTATCCCGGATGATGTCCAGCACTGAGGGCCTGAAGAAACAACAGTCTAGTTGCACCCCCTCAGGCCTGTGTGACCGTGGATGAGGCCTCTGTTTCCCGGTGGCTCTGAGACATGGACAGGGAGGAAGGGGAAGAGAAGTCACTTGCATTTCTAATACTCACAGCAAAGTCTTCCAATGAGAAGGGAATTATCACCCCCACTGACAATGCCATTCACTGAAGTGATATCCACGAGTCCATCTACCCCAGAAGGGAAGGATGGACCTGTTCTCACAAAACGGCGAGAGATGGAAGGAGGAAGATCAAGCCCACACCAATCACTGGAAAGAGAAGCTGTGCTCAGGGCTTGAAAGAATTCCTACTGGGAAAATCATGTCACAGCCCCACATGGCAATCCACAGCTTCCATGCTATTCCTCCCAAAATGCCAATGCATTTTCGCACCGAACAAAGAATTGCAAAAGGGGTACGGAAACAGAAAAGAGCCTACATTGTCAATACAATCCGACGAAAAAGCCCCGATACGGACATCCAAGGTTGTGTGAAAGGAAATTAGACGACCAAACTAGGATCCTCAGGAGAGTATCGGAGAAGGCAATGGCGACCCACTCCAGTACTCTTGCCTGGAAAATGTCCTGGACGGAGGAGCCTGGTAGGCTGCAGGCCATGGGGTCTTGCAGAGTCAGACACGACTGAAGTGACTTAGCCGCAGCAGCAGCAGCAGGACAGTATGCTATTGGGAATACAACAACACACACAGATCCAGATCGATGGAATAAAGTTGAGGGTCCAGAAACAAACCCCAGCATCCATGGTCAACTCATCTCTGACACAGACGGTGAGAATATCCAAATGGGAACAAGAAAGCCTCTTCAATCAATGTCCATGGGAAAACCAGACAGCTACATCTGAAGAACGCTATTGGGTTTGATCTCATACCACCTCAATATCGGGGAAAAACCTCACCCTAAAGACTGATGTCATGAGATAGCTAGAAAGAAGCGTAGGTCAAAGGCTCCTTAACATCAGAGTCTCCTTGCCATTTGCTGGGCGGAGGTCGAAATGGGTCTCTTCAAGTAAGGGAAAGAGGTAAACGAAGTACACCACTGGGTTTCCATCCAATGGAACCTATTCACAACAGAGAGGCTAAGCATTCACAAATGCAAAAGATAGGAAACGGAACACGAGAGACTCCTTGCAAGTGGTGTATCTGAGAAGGGGTTCATATGGAAAGAGACGAAGAATGCACAGCACTCAGATTCCAAGAAACACCACCACCACCCTTGACCCTTCCCCCATGACCAACTCTGACCTAAAGCCTTTCTCTCCCTCTAACCTATCCCTAAAACATAACCCTCATCTAATCATATACATGTGCATCCCTAGCATCCATCCATCCATCCACACACGAGAGAGAAAGAGGAAGACACAGACGGAATTGAGAAAGGAAAAGAGAGGGACACAGCCAGAGAGAGACACGGAACCAAAGAGAGGAAAGGAGTCGATGGTCCAGACTATTCCTCAATCTGTCTCGAAGGTAGAAGCAATGACAGCGCCCTTCCACCCCAGAAGGGGGAAAAGGACGGAAGGTTTGGAGAGGAAAAGACAAGAACGCAGGGAGCCATTAGAAGCTCAGCCACCCGCAGAAGCCGAGCTGGGACCCTTGAACAGAATCTCAATGGAAACAGAGGACCAGAAAGTTGGCTACTCTTTTCTATAAGAGAGGGAGACCTTCGAGTCTTCCTTTCGGTCCTCCAACTTGGATGCGGGGTCTCAAAACAGTCAGGAGGGGGAGTGCCTTTTCCTGGGTTCCACGGCGCATCCAGGCCTCGTTCTGCCCCATTCTGTGCTGTGTCAGCCCTGGATGGAATCTTTCTTTCTGAAGTCTCAGCGCACGAGCTCCACGTGATATCGGCCCCAGGTGGAAAGGCATGGAGCTGCTCGTAGGCCGACAGACCTAGGAAGCAGATGGGAGAATGACCCCCACTCTGCAGATGGAGAGACTGGGGCAACCCTGAGGGGCATATGCTTGTCCAGGGCCACACCACTTATGAGAAGAAGGAGCCTGGTCTGAGAGCAGCATGGTCCTCGGAGCTCAGGCCCTGGCTGAACCCAGGCCTCCCCAGGGCTGTGGGCTGGGCCGTGTGGGTGTCATTGTGCCTGCACATGGCCTAAGGGGGGTGGTCGAGCAGTCAGAAACCCAGAGATTCCCTTGGGAAGTTTTGAGGAAGGGACCTCAGCACGAACCCCAGGAAATGATGTCACCTGCCGGCAACAGAACCCAACAGAACCCGCAATCCGGGTATCCAGGCCTCCAGAGCGGAGAGGAGCCCCCAGCCAGATCACTTGCTGCCAAGATGTTCTGCTGTTTGCCCCTGCCCAGAGGCCGGGGCCTCAGGAGAGCTCACAGGCAGTGTGCGTGGGCACCCTGTCGACGTTGGCTCAGGACACCCCCGAGAGGCCTCTGGCCCTTTGCCCAGAGAAACAGAAAGGTAACACGGGGAGCCCCAGGCCGGGCCAGGCCACCTCTCCCATGCCACCCGGAAACACCGGGTCCTTTGCCTGTGTGTGGGGATGCGGGTTTCTCGGGCTGTGTCTCCCTCAAGGAAGCCCAGGCGGATGTGGGGTCAGAAGCCTGTGGACAAGTTGTGTCCACACCCCAGGGGAGAGCAGGCTGGGCGGGATGGGGAGAGTGTGGGCAGCGCCGACCGGCCAGGCTGACCTCACACCCTCAGATGGGTCTCTTTCCTCCCGGGTGGGGATCTGAGCAGACACACGTCTCTGACCCTTCTGGGAAGAGAAGTTCGAGCAGGCAGAAGCAGCGGCTCCACTGGCCAGGCCCAGCTCGGAAAACTCCCAGCATGGCTGGCTGACGGTCACTGTCGTTGCAGAGCTTCCCACGTGATGAGGCCGAGGACGGGGACACCCCATCCAGCTCCCAGAGGGAGGGGTCGGAGCACCACCCGCCCGCCCGTGAGGCCCAGTGCAGGCTCCAGGTCAGCGTGCCCACGGAGGCATCAGCCCCACCGGGGGAGACGCGGAGGTGGGGAAGGCCTGCTGCCGAGACACCGCCCAGGATACAGCCGGCGGCCCAGTCTGAGGCTTCCACGGAGCTCAGCACACCCGGCTCCGACCCAGAGTCCAGAGAACCCCGGCCTCTGAGGCACCAGGAGGACCTGGAGCCCAGCACGCCACAGCACAGAGGTGAGGACGCTGGGGCTGGTGCACGGGAGTGTGTGGGGAGGGGTGCTGAGCTACACAGGGACGAGTCCTCGAAAGCTGCTGCTGGGCCTGCAGCAAGCGCTGGCCTCACACCCCCCGCCCCCCATCTTGCACACTTCAGTCCCAAAAGACATCTGACGCTGGGTATTCTTTGGGAACCTCTTGGAAGGTTTCTGTCCCGGGGTACGCACATGCCAAGGCTGGCCTGTGGGCAAACTTTGCTTCTCCCCCAGCTCTAGCACTGGCCTCCAACTGGAACCAGGCTCCACTTCCCAGACCTGTCCCCACACAGGTGGTGGCTCCAGGTGCAGGACCCAGGGATCCACCGAGGGCAGATGGAGAAGCGAGACTTGCCCTCGCAGAGACACCAGGCCAGCTGGGTACTGGCCAGCACACCGGGCAGATCGGATCTCCGTGCCTGCAGGACCCCCAGCCCCAGGCACTGATGTCCCACCCCCTCAGCGAGAACCTCCACCTCCACGTGCACCTCTACCTGCTCGGGCTTTAGCAAGAGAACCCGAGGCAGAGGAAGAGTCACCGCCTCGGCAGGGAGAGCCTGCCCTGGCTCCCGCGCAACACCCAGACGCCCACGATGACTCACCCAGCCCTGCAGGGAGAAAGAGCCCCCGCTCTGGACAGAGACCCAGAGCCCTTACCGGAAACACCACGTCCAGGGGAGCGGTCGGCTCTGCAGCCTCCATCCCTGTCTGCTCACCGTGGATGCCGGCAACTCGGTCTGCCCCCAGGGGACATGGAGTTCCTTTCCCCTGAACTGCTTTGCATGTGGTTTGTTTCCACCTTTCTGGTGATGTTTTATTTTTTGTATGGTTTCCTGGATTTTTGTTGGTTAAGTTGGGATTAGTAAACTGTTTCATCATTGTTGCAATCTGGGAACACTGTTGTGTAACTCTGGTGATACTGTGTTACCATCACCACTTTGTAGTTTCAGACCCGTTCCATCTTTATGCCCCACCCCCCAACAAAGCCTGGATTCAAGGCAAGCACGCCCTGTTCATCCCTCCCCCCGATCCTGAACACAATTTCATCTTTTCTTTCTGCATTCCTTCCTATATTCTTGGTGTCCCCAATCAATGACTCTCAGCGAAATGACTGAAGGAGTGTTTTTCGGACTCTCCACCTACTGTAAGACTCCATTGGAGAGTTCTCATTTTTATGTCATTTGAACTAGCCTTTGATAGCTGAAAGGACGGTGTACGTCCTTTCAAGATACCATGTGCCAAACGAAGCCCTTTTGGCAACTGCCATCATTATCTCCAGGCAGGCATTGCTGTTTGAAGGGTGACATCTCAGCCAGAAGGCAGAGGCTGAGCTCCTCTTGTTGCACCAGCTCCCAAAAGAAGCCAAGAAAGGGAGCTGGAACAACAAACCACCCCCATGCCCAGGAAAGCGTTCTTCATGACAGAAGGCTAGAAAATGACCCAACATCCTTGTGGCCCAGAACCACTCTAGAAAATCACTGTTCCATAAAAAAGAGAAACACATGGGAAGTTCCAAGGAGAGGCAATGCCCATGGCCAGTGTACTTGAGAGACGGCCTGACCGCTCCGGGGAAGACACGCACCGACGGAACCCCTTGGGAAACAGCAGTGATAGTCCTCACCGTCGTAAGGGTTTCCTCTGGGGACAACCTGCCCTGGGCACCACACGAGGGAGCAGACCGGCTTCTCTTCCTCTGCCCCCACACCATTCACTCATGAAGGCAGCTCAGGTGTTCTCATGCCCTGCCTGCCTGCCTGCCTGGCTCATCCGTGAGCTGTGACCACCTCCAGGCTAGGACTCCACCTTTTCCTCTCTGTGTACCGTGAATCTGCACACAGTGGGCTTTCAGAACCTTAGCAGACTTGAGCCATTCCCGCTCGAGCCAGAACCCTCCCCAGGAAGGAAAACAGCTGTGGAGTCATTTTGGCCCCAGCACTGGTTCCGAAAGCCTGGCGGCTCCTACAGCCTCTACGGTGTGAAGAGGGAGGTCCCTTTTGACAGAGCTTTCCGGCTCTCAGATCTAAGCTGTTGTTTCACTGTCAGCTGTGTCTCTTCCGTTGCAGCCAGGTGGGCCACGCTGCTCCAAAGGAGCTCACAAGCTGAGTTTCAAGGGAGGACAGGGATGGCTACAACGTGCTGCAAACTGAGTGAGGGTCCCCACAATCCTCAGCAAAGGTCTGTGGTGTGCAAGCGGGGAGTAGAGGGCCCCCAAGTTCCAAAGGAAGGGAGGTAGTCGGGAGCTAAAGCCCTTGGCTGCTGTGGTAGCAGCTGCAGATGGCAGCCCGTCCACAGTGCACTTCAAATGAGGTCATATGAGCGGGACTCTGGAAATGGCTCCGAAATCGAGAGAAAGGGGTCAGGGTATGTGGGAATCCGGCGGGGGTGGGGGGTGGATGAAGGAAGGTGTCCCTCCTCTCTCCAGTGCAATTTGGTTTGGTGAGTCTCAAAGCTACCAGATGGCACTTCCCAAGTCAGGCCCCCGCAGGAATCAGGGTGGGCTGCCTGCCTCGGGCCCTGCCACAGGGACAAGCCACACCAGTGGCCTCCCTGAGCTCCAATGGCCGGATCTGGGGGGTTCTGTCTGGGTGCACACCTCCTTGCTGTGGCCAAGTTCCCCCCTTCTCTGAGCACCAGCTTCATCCTCTCGAATGAGGACATCAATTGCTACCTTGGCACGTTACTCTCTTCATCCTGTGAAGACTCATTAGGCTTATCCTACAATTACTAGCTGGCCCGAAGAGATATCTCCTGAATCCAGCTTAAGCTGGAGTCTCCCAGGCTCATCTGGCATGTCTTCCCTGAAGTCTGCCAAAACCCACACCCTTGCATTTCCAGGGACTCCCCTTAGCCAGCTGGGCAGAAAACCCAGCATGCTTCAAACAAGCTGACAGACAAGCGGGAGAGGACTCACGGGCAGACGGCTTCCCTCAGGTCTCGGGTGGAGCTCTGGGACCACAGCAGCAACGGGCCATCCCAGCCCCTGGGCTCAGCAGCGCCCTCATTCTCAGGCCGGCGGCTCTGCCCTGAGGGGAGCAGGAACGTCACCAACTGCCGCAGGCGGACCTCAAGCCCCTCCCACTGCTGGAGCCTGACCTCCCCCGGCCCCACCCCTTCCCCTACCCCAGCAGGACGAGAGCTCGTCTTCCCCTGGCTTCCAACGTGAGGCCCGGCCCTGGGCCCCGATTGGGCACTGCCCCAGCCCGGAGCCAATCACAGTGGCCAGGGAGGTGGAACGCACCGATTGGCCAGGGCCAGGTCATGTGACCATACTCCCCAGGAAACTCAAAGATTACCAAGGTTCTCTAAGAAACCAATGAACAAAATTATCCACTAAAGGCAAACCATAATTTTTAATGAGGCCAATGTCACAGAAAAAAAAAATGCTCCACAATAAACTGCTCAAGGAAGCTACTAAATAAACTTTCAGAAAAGTTTAGTAGTTTTTTTTTTTTTTTAAATAGGGTGACGGAGAGCTATACCTTTCCCATCTATGTGAATTTAGGTTTAAACTAGATTTCCCTTGGCTATTATATAAGACAAAAAAACCCACATCACCCACTTTCACTCCCCCCCACCCCCAAAATGTGTTTTAATCTATTGAATTTTTGTGTCCTCAGTTGTGTCTGATTCACGGCAACTCACCAACTCTACACAGCCAGGCTCTTCCGTCCATGGAATTCAGGGCAATTTTTTCTGTCCCAGTAAATGCCCACCCTGGGTGATCCAAAGGCAAGGGCTCCGAGGCTCCTGAGAGACTAACTCCTTTCAGCTGAGCACAGAGCTGGCTCCTCACTGGGATGCCTGTGGCCTGGGGCTCCCAGAGGGGAGAGCAGCACTCGCCCCACCGTGTGGTCACTGCTGGAAGTGCAGGCTGCTCCTCACTCCCCCTTGACAGTGTCCCTGAGGGCAGAACAGTGTGAATCGAATCAAGGTGGAAAGGCAAACTCCAATGCAACCAACCTTCCCACAAGATCTCCAAAACCACTCAGGAACAGGGAATTGGAAACTGCAGGGGATGACATGAATGGAGATGGAGACTTGACACCTTACACCGAGTTCACTTCCAGTTATCCCTAGACAAACTTTCCATGAAAACTTGTCACAAATCTAGAAGAACAATGAGCAGAAACCGGACACGTGCTTTGAGTCTTCACACACAAAACTAAAAGGCAGTCCACAAAAAAAACCCAGAGAATACAGTGGACTTTGCAAAATCAAAGATATCTACTGTGGGAAAGACCTCATTACAAAAGCAAAAGACAGGTCATACATCGCGAGACGAATGAGTGGAAACACAAAGCTTATCAAGGATGTGTCTCCAAACAGACAAAGAACGCCAACACAACAAGCCTGTGAAAACTAGGGAAAGGTCTGAAGGGACACCAGACGGAGGAAGACACACACAGAGTATCCCGGATGATGTCCAGCACTGAGGGCCTGAAGAAACAACAGTCTAGTTGCACCCCCTCAGGCCTGTGTGACCGTGGATGAGGCCTCTGTTTCCCGGTGGCTCTGAGACATGGACAGGGAGGAAGGGGAAGAGAAGTCACTTGCATTTCTAATACTCACAGCAAAGTCTTCCAATGAGAAGGGAATTATCACCCCCACTGACAATGCCATTCACTGAAGTGATACCCACGAGTCCATCTACCCCAGAAGGGAAGGATGGACCTGTTCTCACAAAACGGCGAGAGATGGAAGGAGGAAGATCAAGCCCACACCAATCACTGGAAAGAGAAGCTGTGCTCAGGGCTTGAAAGAATTCCTACTGGGAAAATCATGTCACAGCCCCACATGGCAATCCACAGCTTCCATGCTATTCCTCCCAAAATGCCAATGCATTTTCGCACCGAACAAAGAATTGCAAAAGGGGTACGGAAACAGAAAAGAGCCTACATTGTCAATACAATCCGACGAAAAAGCCCCGATACGGACATCCAAGGTTGTGTGAAAGGAAATTAGACGACCAAACTAGGATCCTCAGGAGAGTATCGGAGGAGGCAATGGCGACCCACTCCAGTACTCTTGCCTGGAAAATGTCCTGGACGGAGGAGCCTGGTAGGCTGCAGGCCACGGGGTCATGCAGAGTCAGACACGACTGAAGTGACTTAGCCGCAGCAGCAGCAGCAGGACAGTATGCTATTGGGAATACAACAACACACACAGATCCAGATCGATGGAATAAAGTTGAGGGTCCAGAAACAAACCCCAGCATCCATGGTCAACTCATCTCTGACACAGACGGGGAGAATATCCAAATGGGAACAAGAAAGCCTCTTCAATCAATGTCCATGGGAAAACCAGACAGCTACATCTGAAGAACGCTATTGGTTTTGATCTCATACCACCTCAATATCGGGGAAAAACCTCACCCTAAAGACTGATGTCATGAGATAGCTAGAAAGAAGCGTAGGTCAAAGGCTCCTTAACATCAGAGTCTCCTTGCCATTTGCTGGGCGGAGGTCGAAATGGGTCTCTTCAAGTAAGGGAAAGAGGTAAACGAAGTACACCACTGGGTTTCCATCCAATGGAACCTCTTCACAACGGAGAAGCTAAGCATTCACAAATGCAAAAGATAGGAAACGGAACACGAGAGACTCCTTGCAAGTGGTGTATCTGAGAAGGGGTTCATATGGAAAGAGACGAAGAATGCACAGCACTCAGATTCCAAGAAACACCACCACCACCCTTGACCCTTCCCCCATGACCAACTCTGACCTAAAGCCTTTCTCTCCCTCTAACCTATCCCTAAAACATAACCCTCATCTAATCATATACATGTGCATCCCTAGCATCCATCCATCCATCCACACACGAGAGAGAAAGAGGAAGACACAGACGGAATTGAGAAAGGAAAAGAGAGGGACACAGCCAGAGAGAGACACGGAACCAAAGAGAGGAAAGGAGTCGATGGTCCAGACTTTTCCTCAATCTGTCTCGAAGGTAGAAGCAATGACAGCGCCCTTCCACCCCAGAAGGGGGAAAAGGACGGAAGGTTTGGAGAGGAAAAGACAAGAACGCAGGGAGCCATTAGAAGCTCAGCCACCCGCAGAAGCCGAGCTGGGACCCTTGAACAGAATCTCAATGGAAACAGAGGACCAGAAAGTTGGCTACTCTTTTCTATAAGAGAGGGAGACCTTCGAGTCTTCCTTTCAGTCCTCCAACTTGGATGCGGGGTCTCAAAACAGTCAGGAGGGGGAGTGCCTTTTCCTGGGTTCCACGGCGCATCCAGGCCTCGTTCTGCCCCATTCTGTGCTGTGTCAGCCCTGGATGGAATCTTTCTTTCTGAAGTCTCAGCGCACGAGCTCCACGTGATATCGGCCCCAGGTGGAAAGGCATGGAGCTGCTCGTAGGCCGACAGACCTAGGAAGCAGATGGGAGAATGACCCCCACTCTGCAGATGGAGAGACTGGGGCAACCCTGAGGGGCATATGCTTGTCCAGGGCCACACCACTTATGAGAAGAAGGAGCCTGGTCTGAGAGCAGCATGGTCCTCGGAGCTCAGGCCCTGGCTGAACCCAGGCCTCCCCAGGGCTGTGGGCTGGGCCGTGTGGGTGTCATTGTGCCTGCACATGGCCTAAGGGGGGTGGTCGAGCAGTCAGAAACCCAGAGATTCCCTTGGGAAGTTTTGAGGAAGGGACCTCAGCACGAACCCCAGGAAATGATGTCACCTGCCGGCAACAGAACCCAACAGAACCCGCAATCCGGGTATCCAGGCCTCCAGAGCGGAGAGGAGCCCCCAGCCAGATCACTTGCTGCCAAGATGTTCTGCTGTTTGCCCCTGCCCAGAGGCCGGGGCCTCAGGAGAGCTCACAGGCAGTGTGCGTGGGCACCCTGTCGACGTTGGCTCAGGACACCCCCGAGAGGCCTCTGGCCCTTTGCCCGGAGAAACAGAAAGGTAACACGGGGAGCCCCAGGCCGGGCCAGGCCACCTCTCCCATGCCACCCGGAAACACCGGGTCCTTTGCCTGTGTGTGGGGATGCGGGTTTCTCGGGCTGTGTCTCCCTCAAGGAAGCCCAGGCGGATGTGGGGTCAGAAGCCTGTGGACAAGTTGTGCCCACACCCCAGGGGAGAGCAGGCTGGGCGGGATGGGGAGAGTGTGGGCAGCGCCGACCGGCCAGGCTGACCTCACACCCTCAGATGGGTCTCTTTCCTCCCGGGTGGGGATCTGAGCAGACACACGTCTCTGACCCTTCTGGGAAGAGAAGTTCGAGCAGGCAGAAGCAGCGGCTCCACTGGCCAGGCCCAGCTCGGAAAACTCCCAGCATGGCTGGCTGACGGTCACTGTCGTTGCAGAGCTTCCCACGTGATGAGGCCGAGGACGGGGACACCCCATCCAGCTCCCAGAGGGAGGGGTCGGAGCACCACCCGCCCGCCCGTGAGGCCCAGTGCAGGCTCCAGGTCAGCGTGCCCACGGAGGCATCAGCCCCACCGGGGGAGACGCGGAGGTGGGGAAGGCCTGCTGCCGAGACACCGCCCAGGATACAGCCGGCGGCCCAGTCTGAGGCTTCCACGGAGCTCAGCACACCCGGCTCCGACCCAGAGTCCAGAGAACCCCGGCCTCTGAGGCACCAGGAGGACCTGGAGCCCAGCACGCCACAGCACAGAGGTGAGGACGCTGGGGCTGGTGCACGGGAGTGTGTGGGGAGGGGTGCTGAGCTACACAGGGACGAGTCCTCGAAAGCTGCTGCTGGGCCTGCAGCAAGCGCTGGCCTCACACCCCCCGCCCCCCATCTTGCACACTTCAGTCCCAAAAGACATCTGACGCTGGGTATTCTTTGGGAACCTCTTGGAAGGTTTCTGTCCCGGGGTACGCACATGCCAAGGCTGGCCTGTGGGCAAACTTTGCTTCTCCCCCAGCTCTAGCACTGGCCTCCAACTGGAACCAGGCTCCACTTCCCAGACCTGTCCCCACACAGGTGGTGGCTCCAGGTGCAGGACCCAGGGATCCACCGAGGGCAGATGGAGAAGCGAGACTTGCCCTCGCAGAGACACCAGGCCAGCTGGGTACTGGCCAGCACACCGGGCAGATCGGATCTCCGTGCCTGCAGGACCCCCAGCCCCAGGCACTGATGTCCCACCCCCTCAGCGAGAACCTCCACCTCCACGTGCACCTCTACCTGCTCGGGCTTTAGCAAGAGAACCCGAGGCAGAGGAAGAGTCACCGCCTCGGCAGGGAGAGCCTGCCCTGGCTCCCGCGCAACACCCAGACGCCCACGATGACTCACCCAGCCCTGCAGGGAGAAAGAGCCCCCGCTCTGGACAGAGACCCAGAGCCCTTACCGGAAACACCACGTCCAGGGGAGCGGTCGGCTCTGCAGCCTCCATCCCTGTCTGCTCACCGTGGATGCCGGCAACTCGGTCTGCCCCCAGGGGACATGGAGTTCCTTTCCCCTGAACTGCTTTGCATGTGGTTTGTTTCCACCTTTCTGGTGATGTTTTATTTTTTGTATGGTTTCCTGGATTTTTGTTGGTTAAGTTGGGATTAGTAAACTGTTTCATCATTGTTGCAATCTGGGAACACTGTTGTGTAACTCTGGTGATACTGTGTTACCATCACCACTTTGTAGTTTCAGACCCGTTCCATCTTTATGCCCCACCCCCCAACAAAGCCTGGATTCAAGGCAAGCACGCCCTGTTCATCCCTCCCCCCGATCCTGAACACAATTTCATCTTTTCTTTCTGCATTCCTTCCTATATTCTTGGTGTCCCCAATCAATGACTCTCAGCGAAATGACTGAAGGAGTGTTTTTCGGACTCTCCACCTACTGTAAGACTCCATTGGAGAGTTCTCATTTTTATGTCATTTGAACTAGCCTTTGATAGCTGAAAGGACGGTGTACGTCCTTTCAAGATACCATGTGCCAAACGAAGCCCTTTTGGCAACTGCCATCATTATCTCCAGGCAGGCATTGCTGTTTGAAGGGTGACATCTCAGCCAGAAGGCAGAGGCTGAGCTCCTCTTGTTGCACCAGCTCCCAAAAGAAGCCAAGAAAGGGAGCTGGAACAACAAACCACCCCCATGCCCAGGAAAGCGTTCTTCATGACAGAAGGCTAGAAAATGACCCAACATCCTTGTGGCCCAGAACCACTCTAGAAAATCACTGTTCCATAAAAAAGAGAAACACATGGGAAGTTCCAAGGAGAGGCAATGCCCATGGCCAGTGTACTTGAGAGACGGCCTGACCGCTCCGGGGAAGACACGCACCGACGGAACCCCTTGGGAAACAGCAGTGATAGTCCTCACCGTCGTAAGGGTTTCCTCTGGGGACAACCTGCCCTGGGCACCACACGAGGGAGCAGACCGGCTTCTCTTCCTCTGCCCCCACACCATTCACTCATGAAGGCAGCTCAGGTGTTCTCATGCCCTGCCTGCCTGCCTGCCTGGCTCATCCGTGAGCTGTGACCACCTCCAGGCTAGGACTCCACCTTTTCCTCTCTGTGTACCGTGAATCTGCACACAGTGGGCTTTCAGAACCTTAGGAGACTTGAGCCATTCCCACTCGAGCCAGAACCCTCCCCAGGAAGGAAAACAGCTGTGGAGTCATTTTGGCCCCAGCACTGGTTCCGAAAGCCTGGCGGCTCCTACAGCCTCTACGGTGTGAAGAGGGAGGTCCCTTTTGACAGAGCTTTCCGGCTCTCAGATCTAAGCTGTTGTTTCACTGTCAGCTGTGTCTCTTCCGTTGCAGCCAGGTGGGCCACGCTGCTCCAAAGGAGCTCACAAGCTGAGTTTCAAGGGAGGACAGGGATGGCTACAACGTGCTGCAAACTGAGTGAGGGTCCCCACAATCCTCAGCAAAGGTCTGTGGTGTGCAAGTGGGGAGTAGAGGGCCCCCAAGTTCCAAAGGAAGGGAGGTAGTCGGGAGCTAAAGCCCTTGGCTGCTGTGGTAGCAGCTGCAGATGGCAGCCCGTCCACAGTGCACTTCAAATGAGGTCATATGAGCGGGACTCTGGAAATGGCTCCGAAATCGAGAGAAAGGGGTCAGGGTATGTGGGAATCCGGCGGGGGTGGGGGGTGGATGAAGGAAGGTGTCCCTCCTCTCTCCAGTGCAATTTGGTTTGGTGAGTCTCAAAGCTACCAGATGGCACTTCCCAAGTCAGGCCCCCGCAGGAATCAGGGTGGGCTGCCTGCCTCGGGCCCTGCCACAGGGACAAGCCACACCAGTGGCCTCCCTGAGCTCCAATGGCCGGATCTGGGGGGTTCTGTCTGGGTGCACACCTCCTTGCTGTGGCCAAGTTCCCCCCTTCTCTGAGCACCAGCTTCATCCTCTCGAATGAGGACATCAATTGCTACCTTGGCACGTTACTCTCTTCATCCTGTGAAGACTCATTAGGCTTATCCTACAATTACTAGCTGGCCCGAAGAGATATCTCCTGAATCCAGCTTAAGCTGGAGTCTCCCAGGCTCATCTGGCATGTCTTCCCTGAAGTCTGCCAAAACCCACACCCTTGCATTTCCAGGGACTCCCCTTAGCCAGCTGGGCAGAAAACCCAGCATGCTTCAAACAAGCTGACAGACAAGCGGGAGAGGACTCACGGGCAGACGGCTTCCCTCAGGTCTCGGGTGGAGCTCTGGGACCACAGCAGCAACGGGCCATCCCAGCCCCTGGGCTCAGCAGCGCCCTCATTCTCAGGCCGGCGGCTCTGCCCTGAGGGGAGCAGGAACGTCACCAACTGCCGCAGGCGGACCTCAAGCCCCTCCCACTGCTGGAGCCTGACCTCCCCCGGCCCCACCCCTTCCCCTACCCCAGCAGGACGAGAGCTCGTCTTCCCCTGGCTTCCAACGTGAGGCCCGGCCCTGGGCCCCGATTGGGCACTGCCCCAGCCCGGAGCCAATCACAGTGGCCAGGGAGGTGGAACGCACCGATTGGCCAGGGCCAGGTCATGTGACCATACTCCCCAGGAAACTCAAAGATTACCAAGGTTCTCTAAGAAACCAATGAACAAAATTATCCACTAAAGGCAAACCATAATTTTTAATGAGGCCAATGTCACAGAAAAAAAAAATGCTCCACAATAAACTGCTCAAGGAAGCTACTAAATAAACTTTCAGAAAAGTTTAGTAGTTTTTTTTTTTTTTTTAAATAGGGTGACGGAGAGCTATACCTTTCCCATCTATGTGAATTTAGGTTTAAACTAGATTTCCCTTGGCTATTATATAAGACAAAAAAACCCACATCACCCACTTTCACTCCCCCCCACCCCCAAAATGTGTTTTAATCTATTGAATTTTTGTGTCCTCAGTTGTGTCTGATTCACGGCAACTCACCAACTCTACACAGCCAGGCTCTTCCGTCCATGGAATTCAGGGCAATTTTTTCTGTCCCAGTAAATGCCCACCCTGGGTGATCCAAAGGCAAGGGCTCCGAGGCTCCTGAGAGACTAACTCCTTTCAGCTGAGCACAGAGCTGGCTCCTCACTGGGATGCCTGTGGCCTGGGGCTCCCAGAGGGGAGAGCAGCACTCGCCCCACCGTGTGGTCACTGCTGGAAGTGCAGGCTGCTCCTCACTCCCCCTTGACAGTGTCCCTGAGGGCAGAACAGTGTGAATCGAATCAAGGTGGAAAGGCAAACTCCAATGCAACCAACCTTCCCACAAGATCTCCAAAACCACTCAGGAACAGGGAATTGGAAACTGCAGGGGATGACATGAATGGAGATGGAGACTTGACACCTTACACCGAGTTCACTTCCAGTTATCCCTAGACAAACTTTCCATGAAAACTTGTCACAAATCTAGAAGAACAATGAGCAGAAACCGGACACGTGCTTTGAGTCTTCACACACAAAACTAAAAGGCAGTCCACAAAAAAAACCCAGAGAATACAGTGGACTTTGCAAAATCAAAGATATCTACTGTGGGAAAGACCTCATTACAAAAGCAAAAGACAGGTCATACATCGCGAGACGAATGAGTGGAAACACAAAGCTTATCAAGGATGTGTCTCCAAACAGACAAAGAACGCCAACACAACAAGCCTGTGAAAACTAGGGAAAGGTCTGAAGGGACACCAGACGGAGGAAGACACACACAGAGTATCCCGGATGATGTCCAGCACTGAGGGCCTGAAGAAACAACAGTCTAGTTGCACCCCCTCAGGCCTGTGTGACCGTGGATGAGGCCTCTGTTTCCCGGTGGCTCTGAGACATGGACAGGGAGGAAGGGGAAGAGAAGTCACTTGCATTTCTAATACTCACAGCAAAGTCTTCCAATGAGAAGGGAATTATCACCCCCACTGACAATGCCATTCACTGAAGTGATACCCACGAGTCCATCTACCCCAGAAGGGAAGGATGGACCTGTTCTCACAAAACGGCGAGAGATGGAAGGAGGAAGATCAAGCCCACACCAATCACTGGAAAGAGAAGCTGTGCTCAGGGCTTGAAAGAATTCCTACTGGGAAAATCATGTCACAGCCCCACATGGCAATCCACAGCTTCCATGCTATTCCTCCCAAAATGCCAATGCATTTTCGCACCGAACAAAGAATTGCAAAAGGGGTACGGAAACAGAAAAGAGCCTACATTGTCAATACAATCCGACGAAAAAGCCCCGATACGGACATCCAAGGTTGTGTGAAAGGAAATTAGACGACCAAACTAGGATCCTCAGGAGAGTATCGGAGGAGGCAATGGCGACCCACTCCAGTACTCTTGCCTGGAAAATGTCCTGGACGGAGGAGCCTGGTAGGCTGCAGGCCACGGGGTCATGCAGAGTCAGACACGACTGAAGTGACTTAGCCGCAGCAGCAGCAGCAGGACAGTATGCTATTGGGAATACAACAACACACACAGATCCAGATCGATGGAATAAAGTTGAGGGTCCAGAAACAAACCCCAGCATCCATGGTCAACTCATCTCTGACACAGACGGGGAGAATATCCAAATGGGAACAAGAAAGCCTCTTCAATCAATGTCCATGGGAAAACCAGACAGCTACATCTGAAGAACGCTATTGGTTTTGATCTCATACCACCTCAATATCGGGGAAAAACCTCACCCTAAAGACTGATGTCATGAGATAGCTAGAAAGAAGCGTAGGTCAAAGGCTCCTTAACATCAGAGTCTCCTTGCCATTTGCTGGGCGGAGGTCGAAATGGGTCTCTTCAAGTAAGGGAAAGAGGTAAACGAAGTACACCACTGGGTTTCCATCCAATGGAACCTCTTCACAACGGAGAAGCTAAGCATTCACAAATGCAAAAGATAGGAAACGGAACACGAGAGACTCCTTGCAAGTGGTGTATCTGAGAAGGGGTTCATATGGAAAGAGACGAAGAATGCACAGCACTCAGATTCCAAGAAACACCACCACCACCCTTGACCCTTCCCCCATGACCAACTCTGACCTAAAGCCTTTCTCTCCCTCTAACCTATCCCTAAAACATAACCCTCATCTAATCATATACATGTGCATCCCTAGCATCCATCCATCCATCCACACACGAGAGAGAAAGAGGAAGACACAGACGGAATTGAGAAAGGAAAAGAGAGGGACACAGCCAGAGAGAGACACGGAACCAAAGAGAGGAAAGGAGTCGATGGTCCAGACTTTTCCTCAATCTGTCTCGAAGGTAGAAGCAATGACAGCGCCCTTCCACCCCAGAAGGGGGAAAAGGACGGAAGGTTTGGAGAGGAAAAGACAAGAACGCAGGGAGCCATTAGAAGCTCAGCCACCCGCAGAAGCCGAGCTGGGACCCTTGAACAGAATCTCAATGGAAACAGAGGACCAGAAAGTTGGCTACTCTTTTCTATAAGAGAGGGAGACCTTCGAGTCTTCCTTTCGGTCCTCCAACTTGGATGCGGGGTCTCAAAACAGTCAGGAGGGGGAGTGCCTTTTCCTGGGTTCCACGGCGCATCCAGGCCTCGTTCTGCCCCATTCTGTGCTGTGTCAGCCCTGGATGGAATCTTTCTTTCTGAAGTCTCAGCGCACGAGCTCCACGTGATATCGGCCCCAGGTGGAAAGGCATGGAGCTGCTCGTAGGCCGACAGACCTAGGAAGCAGATGGGAGAATGACCCCCACTCTGCAGATGGAGAGACTGGGGCAACCCTGAGGGGCATATGCTTGTCCAGGGCCACACCACTTATGAGAAGAAGGAGCCTGGTCTGAGAGCAGCATGGTCCTCGGAGCTCAGGCCCTGGCTGAACCCAGGCCTCCCCAGGGCTGTGGGCTGGGCCGTGTGGGTGTCATTGTGCCTGCACATGGCCTAAGGGGGGTGGTCGAGCAGTCAGAAACCCAGAGATTCCCTTGGGAAGTTTTGAGGAAGGGACCTCAGCACGAACCCCAGGAAATGATGTCACCTGCCGGCAACAGAACCCAACAGAACCCGCAATCCGGGTATCCAGGCCTCCAGAGCGGAGAGGAGCCCCCAGCCAGATCACTTGCTGCCAAGATGTTCTGCTGTTTGCCCCTGCCCAGAGGCCGGGGCCTCAGGAGAGCTCACAGGCAGTGTGCGTGGGCACCCTGTCGACGTTGGCTCAGGACACCCCCGAGAGGCCTCTGGCCCTTTGCCCGGAGAAACAGAAAGGTAACACGGGGAGCCCCAGGCCGGGCCAGGCCACCTCTCCCATGCCACCCGGAAACACCGGGTCCTTTGCCTGTGTGTGGGGATGCGGGTTTCTCGGGCTGTGTCTCCCTCAAGGAAGCCCAGGCGGATGTGGGGTCAGAAGCCTGTGGACAAGTTGTGCCCACACCCCAGGGGAGAGCAGGCTGGGCGGGATGGGGAGAGTGTGGGCAGCGCCGACCGGCCAGGCTGACCTCACACCCTCAGATGGGTCTCTTTCCTCCCGGGTGGGGATCTGAGCAGACACACGTCTCTGACCCTTCTGGGAAGAGAAGTTCGAGCAGGCAGAAGCAGCGGCTCCACTGGCCAGGCCCAGCTCGGAAAACTCCCAGCATGGCTGGCTGACGGTCACTGTCGTTGCAGAGCTTCCCACGTGATGAGGCCGAGGACGGGGACACCCCATCCAGCTCCCAGAGGGAGGGGTCGGAGCACCACCCGCCCGCCCGTGAGGCCCAGTGCAGGCTCCAGGTCAGCGTGCCCACGGAGGCATCAGCCCCACCGGGGGAGACGCGGAGGTGGGGAAGGCCTGCTGCCGAGACACCGCCCAGGATACAGCCGGCGGCCCAGTCTGAGGCTTCCACGGAGCTCAGCACACCCGGCTCCGACCCAGAGTCCAGAGAACCCCGGCCTCTGAGGCACCAGGAGGACCTGGAGCCCAGCACGCCACAGCACAGAGGTGAGGACGCTGGGGCTGGTGCACGGGAGTGTGTGGGGAGGGGTGCTGAGCTACACAGGGACGAGTCCTCGAAAGCTGCTGCTGGGCCTGCAGCAAGCGCTGGCCTCACACCCCCCGCCCCCCATCTTGCACACTTCAGTCCCAAAAGACATCTGACGCTGGGTATTCTTTGGGAACCTCTTGGAAGGTTTCTGTCCCGGGGTACGCACATGCCAAGGCTGGCCTGTGGGCAAACTTTGCTTCTCCCCCAGCTCTAGCACTGGCCTCCAACTGGAACCAGGCTCCACTTCCCAGACCTGTCCCCACACAGGTGGTGGCTCCAGGTGCAGGACCCAGGGATCCACCGAGGGCAGATGGAGAAGCGAGACTTGCCCTCGCAGAGACACCAGGCCAGCTGGGTACTGGCCAGCACACCGGGCAGATCGGATCTCCGTGCCTGCAGGACCCCCAGCCCCAGGCACTGATGTCCCACCCCCTCAGCGAGAACCTCCACCTCCACGTGCACCTCTACCTGCTCGGGCTTTAGCAAGAGAACCCGAGGCAGAGGAAGAGTCACCGCCTCGGCAGGGAGAGCCTGCCCTGGCTCCCGCGCAACACCCAGACGCCCACGATGACTCACCCAGCCCTGCAGGGAGAAAGAGCCCCCGCTCTGGACAGAGACCCAGAGCCCTTACCGGAAACACCACGTCCAGGGGAGCGGTCGGCTCTGCAGCCTCCATCCCTGTCTGCTCACCGTGGATGCCGGCAACTCGGTCTGCCCCCAGGGGACATGGAGTTCCTTTCCCCTGAACTGCTTTGCATGTGGTTTGTTTCCACCTTTCTGGTGATGTTTTATTTTTTGTATGGTTTCCTGGATTTTTGTTGGTTAAGTTGGGATTAGTAAACTGTTTCATCATTGTTGCAATCTGGGAACACTGTTGTGTAACTCTGGTGATACTGTGTTACCATCACCACTTTGTAGTTTCAGACCCGTTCCATCTTTATGCCCCACCCCCCAACAAAGCCTGGATTCAAGGCAAGCACGCCCTGTTCATCCCTCCCCCCGATCCTGAACACAATTTCATCTTTTCTTTCTGCATTCCTTCCTATATTCTTGGTGTCCCCAATCAATGACTCTCAGCGAAATGACTGAAGGAGTGTTTTTCGGACTCTCCACCTACTGTAAGACTCCATTGGAGAGTTCTCATTTTTATGTCATTTGAACTAGCCTTTGATAGCTGAAAGGACGGTGTACGTCCTTTCAAGATACCATGTGCCAAACGAAGCCCTTTTGGCAACTGCCATCATTATCTCCAGGCAGGCATTGCTGTTTGAAGGGTGACATCTCAGCCAGAAGGCAGAGGCTGAGCTCCTCTTGTTGCACCAGCTCCCAAAAGAAGCCAAGAAAGGGAGCTGGAACAACAAACCACCCCCATGCCCAGGAAAGCGTTCTTCATGACAGAAGGCTAGAAAATGACCCAACATCCTTGTGGCCCAGAACCACTCTAGAAAATCACTGTTCCATAAAAAAGAGAAACACATGGGAAGTTCCAAGGAGAGGCAATGCCCATGGCCAGTGTACTTGAGAGACGGCCTGACCGCTCCGGGGAAGACACGCACCGACGGAACCCCTTGGGAAACAGCAGTGATAGTCCTCACCATCGTAAGGGTTTCCTCTGGGGACAACCTGCCCTGGGCACCACACGAGGGAGCAGACCGGCTTCTCTTCCTCTGCCCCCACACCATTCACTCATGAAGGCAGCTCAGGTGTTCTCATGCCCTGCCTGCCTGCCTGCCTGGCTCATCCGTGAGCTGTGACCACCTCCAGGCTAGGACTCCACCTTTTCCTCTCTGTGTACCGTGAATCTGCACACAGTGGGCTTTCAGAACCTTAGGAGACTTGAGCCATTCCCACTCGAGCCAGAACCCTCCCCAGGAAGGAAAACAGCTGTGGAGTCATTTTGGCCCCAGCACTGGTTCCGAAAGCCTGGCGGCTCCTACAGCCTCTACGGTGTGAAGAGGGAGGTCCCTTTTGACAGAGCTTTCCGGCTCTCAGATCTAAGCTGTTGTTTCACTGTCAGCTGTGTCTCTTCCGTTGCAGCCAGGTGGGCCACGCTGCTCCAAAGGAGCTCACAAGCTGAGTTTCAAGGGAGGACAGGGATGGCTACAACGTGCTGCAAACTGAGTGAGGGTCCCCACAATCCTCAGCAAAGGTCTGTGGTGTGCAAGTGGGGAGTAGAGGGCCCCCAAGTTCCAAAGGAAGGGAGGTAGTCGGGAGCTAAAGCCCTTGGCTGCTGTGGTAGCAGCTGCAGATGGCAGCCCGTCCACAGTGCACTTCAAATGAGGTCATATGAGCGGGACTCTGGAAATGGCTCCGAAATCGAGAGAAAGGGGTCAGGGTATGTGGGAATCCGGCGGGGGTGGGGGGTGGATGAAGGAAGGTGTCCCTCCTCTCTCCAGTGCAATTTGGTTTGGTGAGTCTCAAAGCTACCAGATGGCACTTCCCAAGTCAGGCCCCCGCAGGAATCAGGGTGGGCTGCCTGCCTCGGGCCCTGCCACAGGGACAAGCCACACCAGTGGCCTCCCTGAGCTCCAATGGCCGGATCTGGGGGGTTCTGTCTGGGTGCACACCTCCTTGCTGTGGCCAAGTTCCCCCCTTCTCTGAGCACCAGCTTCATCCTCTCGAATGAGGACATCAATTGCTACCTTGGCACGTTACTCTCTTCATCCTGTGAAGACTCATTAGGCTTATCCTACAATTACTAGCTGGCCCGAAGAGATATCTCCTGAATCCAGCTTAAGCTGGAGTCTCCCAGGCTCATCTGGCATGTCTTCCCTGAAGTCTGCCAAAACCCACACCCTTGCATTTCCAGGGACTCCCCTTAGCCAGCTGGGCAGAAAACCCAGCATGCTTCAAACAAGCTGACAGACAAGCGGGAGAGGACTCACGGGCAGACGGCTTCCCTCAGGTCTCGGGTGGAGCTCTGGGACCACAGCAGCAACGGGCCATCCCAGCCCCTGGGCTCAGCAGCGCCCTCATTCTCAGGCCGGCGGCTCTGCCCTGAGGGGAGCAGGAACGTCACCAACTGCCGCAGGCGGACCTCAAGCCCCTCCCACTGCTGGAGCCTGACCTCCCCCGGCCCCACCCCTTCCCCTACCCCAGCAGGACGAGAGCTCGTCTTCCCCTGGCTTCCAACGTGAGGCCCGGCCCTGGGCCCCGATTGGGCACTGCCCCAGCCCGGAGCCAATCACAGTGGCCAGGGAGGTGGAACGCACCGATTGGCCAGGGCCAGGTCATGTGACCATACTCCCCAGGAAACTCAAAGATTACCAAGGTTCTCTAAGAAACCAATGAACAAAATTATCCACTAAAGGCAAACCATAATTTTTAATGAGGCCAATGTCACAGAAAAAAAAAATGCTCCACAATAAACTGCTCAAGGAAGCTACTAAATAAACTTTCAGAAAAGTTTAGTAGTTTTTTTTTTTTTTTTAAATAGGGTGACGGAGAGCTATACCTTTCCCATCTATGTGAATTTAGGTTTAAACTAGATTTCCCTTGGCTATTATATAAGACAAAAAAACCCACATCACCCACTTTCACTCCCCCCCACCCCCAAAATGTGTTTCAATCTATTGAATTTTTGTGTCCTCAGTTGTGTCTGATTCACGGCAACTCACCAACTCTACACAGCCAGGCTCTTCCGTCCATGGAATTCAGGGCAATTTTTTCTGTCCCAGTAAATGCCCACCCTGGGTGATCCAAAGGCAAGGGCTCCGAGGCTCCTGAGAGACTAACTCCTTTCAGCTGAGCACAGAGCTGGCTCCTCACTGGGATGCCTGTGGCCTGGGGCTCCCAGAGGGGAGAGCAGCACTCGCCCCACCGTGTGGTCACTGCTGGAAGTGCAGGCTGCTCCTCACTCCCCCTTGACAGTGTCCCTGAGGGCAGAACAGTGTGAATCGAATCAAGGTGGAAAGGCAAACTCCAATGCAACCAACCTTCCCACAAGATCTCCAAAACCACTCAGGAACAGGGAATTGGAAACTGCAGGGGATGACATGAATGGAGATGGAGACTTGACACCTTACACCGAGTTCACTTCCAGTTATCCCTAGACAAACTTTCCATGAAAACTTGTCACAAATCTAGAAGAACAATGAGCAGAAACCGGACACGTGCTTTGAGTCTTCACACACAAAACTAAAAGGCAGTCCACAAAAAAAACCCAGAGAATACAGTGGACTTTGCAAAATCAAAGATATCTACTGTGGGAAAGACCTCATTACAAAAGCAAAAGACAGGTCATACATCGCGAGACGAATGAGTGGAAACACAAAGCTTATCAAGGATGTGTCTCCAAACAGACAAAGAACGCCAACACAACAAGCCTGTGAAAACTAGGGAAAGGTCTGAAGGGACACCAGACGGAGGAAGACACACACAGAGTATCCCGGATGATGTCCAGCACTGAGGGCCTGAAGAAACAACAGTCTAGTTGCACCCCCTCAGGCCTGTGTGACCGTGGATGAGGCCTCTGTTTCCCGGTGGCTCTGAGACATGGACAGGGAGGAAGGGGAAGAGAAGTCACTTGCATTTCTAATACTCACAGCAAAGTCTTCCAATGAGAAGGGAATTATCACCCCCACTGACAATGCCATTCACTGAAGTGATACCCACGAGTCCATCTACCCCAGAAGGGAAGGATGGACCTGTTCTCACAAAACGGCGAGAGATGGAAGGAGGAAGATCAAGCCCACACCAATCACTGGAAAGAGAAGCTGTGCTCAGGGCTTGAAAGAATTCCTACTGGGAAAATCATGTCACAGCCCCACATGGCAATCCACAGCTTCCATGCTATTCCTCCCAAAATGCCAATGCATTTTCGCACCGAACAAAGAATTGCAAAAGGGGTACGGAAACAGAAAAGAGCCTACATTGTCAATACAATCCGACGAAAAAGCCCCGATACGGACATCCAAGGTTGTGTGAAAGGAAATTAGACGACCAAACTAGGATCCTCAGGAGAGTATCGGAGAAGGCAATGGCGACCCACTCCAGTACTCTTGCCTGGAAAATGTCCTGGACGGAGGAGCCTGGTAGGCTACAGGCCACGGGGTCTTGCAGAGTCAGACACGACTGAAGTGACTTAGCCGCAGCAGCAGCAGCAGGACAGTATGCTATTGGGAATACAACAACACACACAGATCCAGATCGATGGAATAAAGTTGAGGGTCCAGAAACAAACCCCAGCATCCATGGTCAACTCATCTCTGACACAGACGGTGAGAATATCCAAATGGGAACAAGAAAGCCTCTTCAATCAATGTCCATGGGAAAACCAGACAGCTACATCTGAAGAACGCTATTGGGTTTGATCTCATACCACCTCAATATCGGGGAAAAACCTCACCCTAAAGACTGATGTCATGAGATAGCTAGAAAGAAGCGTAGGTCAAAGGCTCCTTAACATCAGAGTCTCCTTGCCATTTGCTGGGCGGAGGTCGAAATGGGTCTCTTCAAGTAAGGGAAAGAGGTAAACGAAGTACACCACTGGGTTTCCATCCAATGGAACCTATTCACAACAGAGAGGCTAAGCATTCACAAATGCAAAAGATAGGAAACGGAACACGAGAGACTCCTTGCAAGTGGTGTATCTGAGAAGGGGTTCATATGGAAAGAGACGAAGAATGCACAGCACTCAGATTCCAAGAAACACCACCACCACCCTTGACCCTTCCCCCATGACCAACTCTGACCTAAAGCCTTTCTCTCCCTCTAACCTATCCCTAAAACATAACCCTCATCTAATCATATACATGTGCATCCCTAGCATCCATCCATCCATCCACACACGAGAGAGAAAGAGGAAGACACAGACGGAATTGAGAAAGGAAAAGAGAGGGACACAGCCAGAGAGAGACACGGAACCAAAGAGAGGAAAGGAGTCGATGGTCCAGACTATTCCTCAATCTGTCTCGAAGGTAGAAGCAATGACAGCGCCCTTCCACCCCAGAAGGGGGAAAAGGACGGAAGGTTTGGAGAGGAAAAGACAAGAACGCAGGGAGCCATTAGAAGCTCAGCCACCCGCAGAAGCCGAGCTGGGACCCTTGAACAGAATCTCAATGGAAACAGAGGACCAGAAAGTTGGCTACTCTTTTCTATAAGAGAGGGAGACCTTCGAGTCTTCCTTTCGGTCCTCCAACTTGGATGCGGGGTCTCAAAACAGTCAGGAGGGGGAGTGCCTTTTCCTGGGTTCCACGGCGCATCCAGGCCTCGTTCTGCCCCATTCTGTGCTGTGTCAGCCCTGGATGGAATCTTTCTTTCTGAAGTCTCAGCGCACGAGCTCCACGTGATATCGGCCCCAGGTGGAAAGGCATGGAGCTGCTCGTAGGCCGACAGACCTACGAAGCAGATGGGAGAATGACCCCCACTCTGCAGATGGAGAGACTGGGGCAACCCTGAGGGGCATATGCTTGTCCAGGGCCACACCACTTATGAGAAGAAGGAGCCTGGTCTGAGAGCAGCATGGTCCTCGGAGCTCAGGCCCTGGCTGAACCCAGGCCTCCCCAGGGCTGTGGGCTGGGCCGTGTGGGTGTCATTGTGCCTGCACATGGCCTAAGGGGGGTGGTCGAGCAGTCAGAAACCCAGAGATTCCCTTGGGAAGTTTTGAGGAAGGGACCTCAGCACGAACCCCAGGAAATGATGTCACCTGCCGGCAACAGAACCCAACAGAACCCGCAATCCGGGTATCCAGGCCTCCAGAGCGGAGAGGAGCCCCCAGCCAGATCACTTGCTGCCAAGATGTTCTGCTGTTTGCCCCTGCCCAGAGGCCGGGGCCTCAGGAGAGCTCACAGGCAGTGTGCGTGGGCACCCTGTCGACGTTGGCTCAGGACACCCCCGAGAGGCCTCTGGCCCTTTGCCCGGAGAAACAGAAAGGTAACACGGGGAGCCCCAGGCCGGGCCAGGCCACCTCTCCCATGCCACCCGGAAACACCGGGTCCTTTGCCTGTGTGTGGGGATGCGGGTTTCTCGGGCTGTGTCTCCCTCAAGGAAGCCCAGGCGGATGTGGGGTCAGAAGCCTGTGGACAAGTTGTGCCCACACCCCAGGGGAGAGCAGGCTGGGCGGGATGGGGAGAGTGTGGGCAGCGCCGACCGGCCAGGCTGACCTCACACCCTCAGATGGGTCTCTTTCCTCCCGGGTGGGGATCTGAGCAGACACACGTCTCTGACCCTTCTGGGAAGAGAAGTTCGAGCAGGCAGAAGCAGCGGCTCCACTGGCCAGGCCCAGCTCGGAAAACTCCCAGCATGGCTGGCTGACGGTCACTGTCGTTGCAGAGCTTCCCACGTGATGAGGCCGAGGACGGGGACACCCCATCCAGCTCCCAGAGGGAGGGGTCGGAGCACCACCCGCCCGCCCGTGAGGCCCAGTGCAGGCTCCAGGTCAGCGTGCCCACGGAGGCATCAGCCCCACCGGGGGAGACGCGGAGGTGGGGAAGGCCTGCTGCCGAGACACCGCCCAGGATACAGCCGGCGGCCCAGTCTGAGGCTTCCACGGAGCTCAGCACACCCGGCTCCGACCCAGAGTCCAGAGAACCCCGGCCTCTGAGGCACCAGGAGGACCTGGAGCCCAGCACGCCACAGCACAGAGGTGAGGACGCTGGGGCTGGTGCACGGGAGTGTGTGGGGAGGGGTGCTGAGCTACACAGGGACGAGTCCTCGAAAGCTGCTGCTGGGCCTGCAGCAAGCGCTGGCCTCACACCCCCCGCCCCCCATCTTGCACACTTCAGTCCCAAAAGACATCTGACGCTGGGTATTCTTTGGGAACCTCTTGGAAGGTTTCTGTCCCGGGGTACGCACATGCCAAGGCTGGCCTGTGGGCAAACTTTGCTTCTCCCCCAGCTCTAGCACTGGCCTCCAACTGGAACCAGGCTCCACTTCCCAGACCTGTCCCCACACAGGTGGTGGCTCCAGGTGCAGGACCCAGGGATCCACCGAGGGCAGATGGAGAAGCGAGACTTGCCCTCGCAGAGACACCAGGCCAGCTGGGTACTGGCCAGCACACCGGGCAGATCGGATCTCCGTGCCTGCAGGACCCCCAGCCCCAGGCACTGATGTCCCACCCCCTCAGCGAGAACCTCCACCTCCACGTGCACCTCTACCTGCTCGGGCTTTAGCAAGAGAACCCGAGGCAGAGGAAGAGTCACCGCCTCGGCAGGGAGAGCCTGCCCTGGCTCCCGCGCAACACCCAGACGCCCACGATGACTCACCCAGCCCTGCAGGGAGAAAGAGCCCCCGCTCTGGACAGAGACCCAGAGCCCTTACCGGAAACACCACGTCCAGGGGAGCGGTCGGCTCTGCAGCCTCCATCCCTGTCTGCTCACCGTGGATGCCGGCAACTCGGTCTGCCCCCAGGGGACATGGAGTTCCTTTCCCCTGAACTGCTTTGCATGTGGTTTGTTTCCACCTTTCTGGTGATGTTTTATTTTTTGTATGGTTTCCTGGATTTTTGTTGGTTAAGTTGGGATTAGTAAACTGTTTCATCATTGTTGCAATCTGGGAACACTGTTGTGTAACTCTGGTGATACTGTGTTACCATCACCACTTTGTAGTTTCAGACCCGTTCCATCTTTATGCCCCACCCCCCAACAAAGCCTGGATTCAAGGCAAGCACGCCCTGTTCATCCCTCCCCCCGATCCTGAACACAATTTCATCTTTTCTTTCTGCATTCCTTCCTATATTCTTGGTGTCCCCAATCAATGACTCTCAGCGAAATGACTGAAGGAGTGTTTTTCGGACTCTCCACCTACTGTAAGACTCCATTGGAGAGTTCTCATTTTTATGTCATTTGAACTAGCCTTTGATAGCTGAAAGGACGGTGTACGTCCTTTCAAGATACCATGTGCCAAACGAAGCCCTTTTGGCAACTGCCATCATTATCTCCAGGCAGGCATTGCTGTTTGAAGGGTGACATCTCAGCCAGAAGGCAGAGGCTGAGCTCCTCTTGTTGCACCAGCTCCCAAAAGAAGCCAAGAAAGGGAGCTGGAACAACAAACCACCCCCATGCCCAGGAAAGCGTTCTTCATGACAGAAGGCTAGAAAATGACCCAACATCCTTGTGGCCCAGAACCACTCTAGAAAATCACTGTTCCATAAAAAAGAGAAACACATGGGAAGTTCCAAGGAGAGGCAATGCCCATGGCCAGTGTACTTGAGAGACGGCCTGACCGCTCCGGGGAAGACACGCACCGACGGAACCCCTTGGGAAACAGCAGTGATAGTCCTCACCATCGTAAGGGTTTCCTCTGGGGACAACCTGCCCTGGGCACCACACGAGGGAGCAGACTGGCTTCTCTTCCTCTGCCCCCACACCATTCACTCATGAAGGCAGCTCAGGTGTTCTCATGCCCTGCCTGCCTGCCTGCCTGGCTCATCCGTGAGCTGTGACCACCTCCAGGCTAGGACTCCACCTTTTCCTCTCTGTGTACCGTGAATCTGCACACAGTGGGCTTTCAGAACCTTAGGAGACTTGAGCCATTCCCACTCGAGCCAGAACCCTCCCCAGGAAGGAAAACAGCTGTGGAGTCATTTTGGCCCCAGCACTGGTTCCGAAAGCCTGGCGGCTCCTACAGCCTCTACGGTGTGAAGAGGGAGGTCCCTTTTGACAGAGCTTTCCGGCTCTCAGATCTAAGCTGTTGTTTCACTGTCAGCTGTGTCTCTTCCGTTGCAGCCAGGTGGGCCACGCTGCTCCAAAGGAGCTCACAAGCTGAGTTTCAAGGGAGGACAGGGATGGCTACAACGTGCTGCAAACTGAGTGAGGGTCCCCACAATCCTCAGCAAAGGTCTGTGGTGTGCAAGTGGGGAGTAGAGGGCCCCCAAGTTCCAAAGGAAGGGAGGTAGTCGGGAGCTAAAGCCCTTGGCTGCTGTGGTAGCAGCTGCAGATGGCAGCCCGTCCACAGTGCACTTCAAATGAGGTCATATGAGCAGGACTCTGGAAATGGCTCCGAAATCGAGAGAAAGGGGTCAGGGTATGTGGGAATCCAGCGGGGGTGGGGGGTGGATGAAGGAAGGTGTCCCTCCTATCTCCAGTGCAATTTGGTTTGGTGAGTCTCAAAGCTACCAGATGGCACTTCCCAAGTCAGGCCCCCGCAGGAATCAGGGTGGGCTGCCTGCCTCGGGCCCTGCCACAGGGACAAGCCACACCAGTGGCCTCCCTGAGCTCCAATGGCCGGATCTGGGGGGTTCTGTCTGGGTGCACACCTCCTTGCTGTGGCCAAGTTCCCCCCTTCTCTGAGCACCAGCTTCATCCTCTCGAATGAGGACATCAATTGCTACCTTGGCACGTTACTCTCTTCATCCTGTGAAGACTCATTAGGCTTATCCTACAATTACTAGCTGGCCCGAAGAGATATCTCCTGAATCCAGCTTAAGCTGGAGTCTCCCAGGCTCATCTGGCATGTCTTCCCTGAAGTCTGCCAAAACCCACACCCTTGCATTTCCAGGGACTCCCCTTAGCCAGCTGGGCAGAAAACCCAGCATGCTTCAAACAAGCTGACAGACAAGCGGGAGAGGACTCACGGGCAGACGGCTTCCCTCAGGTCTCGGGTGGAGCTCTGGGACCACAGCAGCAACGGGCCATCCCAGCCCCTGGGCTCAGCAGCGCCCTCATTCTCAGGCCGGCGGCTCTGCCCTGAGGGGAGCAGGAACGTCACCAACTGCCGCAGGCGGACCTCAAGCCCCTCCCACTGCTGGAGCCTGACCTCCCCCGGCCCCACCCCTTCCCCTACCCCAGCAGGACGAGAGCTCGTCTTCCCCTGGCTTCCAACGTGAGGCCCGGCCCTGGGCCCCGATTGGGCACTGCCCCAGCCCGGAGCCAATCACAGTGGCCAGGGAGGTGGAACGCACCGATTGGCCAGGGCCAGGTCATGTGACCATACTCCCCAGGAAACTCAAAGATTACCAAGGTTCTCTAAGAAACCAATGAACAAAATTATCCACTAAAGGCAAACCATAATTTTTAATGAGGCCAATGTCACAGAAAAAAAAAATGCTCCACAATAAACTGCTCAAGGAAGCTACTAAATAAACTTTCAGAAAAGTTTAGTAGGTTTTTTTTTTTTTTAAATAGGGTGACGGAGAGCTATACCTTTCCCATCTATGTGAATTTAGGTTTAAACTAGATTTCCCTTGGCTATTATATAAGACAAAAAAACCCACATCACCCACTTTCACTCCCCCCCACCCCCAAAATGTGTTTTAATCTATTGAATTTTTGTGTCCTCAGTTGTGTCTGATTCACGGCAACTCACCAACTCTACACAGCCAGGCTCTTCCGTCCATGGAATTCAGGGCAATTTTTTCTGTCCCAGTAAATGCCCACCCTGGGTGATCCAAAGGCAAGGGCTCCGAGGCTCCTGAGAGACTAACTCCTTTCAGCTGAGCACAGAGCTGGCTCCTCACTGGGATGCCTGTGGCCTGGGGCTCCCAGAGGGGAGAGCAGCACTCGCCCCACCGTGTGGTCACTGCTGGAAGTGCAGGCTGCTCCTCACTCCCCCTTGACAGTGTCCCTGAGGGCAGAACAGTGTGAATCGAATCAAGGTGGAAATGCAAACTCCAATGCAACCAACCTTCCCACAAGATCTCCAAAACCACTCAGGAACAGGGAATTGGAAACTGCAGGGGATGACATGAATGGAGATGGAGACTTGACACCTTACACCGAGTTCACTTCCAGTTATCCCTAGACAAACTTTCCATGAAAACTTGTCACAAATCTAGAAGAACAATGAGCAGAAACCGGACACGTGCTTTGAGTCTTCACACACAAAACTAAAAGGCAGTCCACAAAAAAAACCCAGAGAATACAGTGGACTTTGCAAAATCAAAGATATCTACTGTGGGAAAGACCTCATTACAAAAGCAAAAGACAGGTCATACATCGCGAGACGAATGAGTGGAAACACAAAGCTTATCAAGGATGTGTCTCCAAACAGACAAAGAACGCCAACACAACAAGCCTGTGAAAACTAGGGAAAGGTCTGAAGGGACACCAGACGGAGGAAGACACACACAGAGTATCCCGGATGATGTCCAGCACTGAGGGCCTGAAGAAACAACAGTCTAGTTGCACCCCCTCAGGCCTGTGTGACCGTGGATGAGGCCTCTGTTTCCCGGTGGCTCTGAGACATGGACAGGGAGGAAGGGGAAGAGAAGTCACTTGCATTTCTAATACTCACAGCAAAGTCTTCCAATGAGAAGGGAATTATCACCCCCACTGACAATGCCATTCACTGAAGTGATATCCACGAGTCCATCTACCCCAGAAGGGAAGGATGGACCTGTTCTCACAAAACGGCGAGAGATGGAAGGAGGAAGATCAAGCCCACACCAATCACTGGAAAGAGAAGCTGTGCTCAGGGCTTGAAAGAATTCCTATAGGGAAAATCATGTCACAGCCCCACATGGCAATCCACAGCTTCCATGCTATTCCTCCCAAAATGCCAATGCATTTTCGCACCGAACAAAGAATTGCAAAAGGGGTACGGAAACAGAAAAGAGCCTACATTGTCAATACAATCCGACGAAAAAGCCCCGATACGGACATCCAAGGTTGTGTGAAAGGAAATTAGACGACCAAACTAGGATCCTCAGGAGAGTATCGGAGAAGGCAATGGCGACCCACTCCAGTACTCTTGCCTGGAAAATGTCCTGGACGGAGGAGCCTGGTAGGCTACAGGCCATGGGGTCTTGCAGAGTCAGACACGACTGAAGTGACTTAGCCGCAGCAGCAGCAGCAGGACAGTATGCTATTGGGAATACAACAACACACACAGATCCAGATCGATGGAATAAAGTTGAGGGTCCAGAAACAAACCCCAGCATCCATGGTCAACTCATCTCTGACACAGACGGTGAGAATATCCAAATGGGAACAAGAAAGCCTCTTCAATCAATGTCCATGGGAAAACCAGACAGCTACATCTGAAGAACGCTATTGGGTTTGATCTCATACCACCTCAATATCGGGGAAAAACCTCACCCTAAAGACTGATGTCATGAGATAGCTAGAAAGAAGCGTAGGTCAAAGGCTCCTTAACATCAGAGTCTCCTTGCCATTTGCTGGGCGGAGGTCGAAATGGGTCTCTTCAAGTAAGGGAAAGAGGTAAACGAAGTACACCACTGGGTTTCCATCCAATGGAACCTATTCACAACAGAGAGGCTAAGCATTCACAAATGCAAAAGATAGGAAACGGAACACGAGAGACTCCTTGCAAGTGGTGTATCTGAGAAGGGGTTCATATGGAAAGAGACGAAGAATGCACAGCACTCAGATTCCAAGAAACACCACCACCACCCTTGACCCTTCCCCCATGACCAACTCTGACCTAAAGCCTTTCTCTCCCTCTAACCTATCCCTAAAACATAACCCTCATCTAATCATATACATGTGCATCCCTAGCATCCATCCATCCATCCACACACGAGAGAGAAAGAGGAAGACACAGACGGAATTGAGAAAGGAAAAGAGAGGGACACAGCCAGAGAGAGACACGGAACCAAAGAGAGGAAAGGAGTCGATGGTCCAGACTATTCCTCAATCTGTCTCGAAGGTAGAAGCAATGACAGCGCCCTTCCACCCCAGAAGGGGGAAAAGGACGGAAGGTTTGGAGAGGAAAAGACAAGAACGCAGGGAGCCATTAGAAGCTCAGCCACCCGCAGAAGCCGAGCTGGGACCCTTGAACAGAATCTCAATGGAAACAGAGGACCAGAAAGTTGGCTACTCTTTTCTATAAGAGAGGGAGACCTTCGAGTCTTCCTTTCGGTCCTCCAACTTGGATGCGGGGTCTCAAAACAGTCAGGAGGGGGAGTGCCTTTTCCTGGGTTCCACGGCGCATCCAGGCCTCGTTCTGCCCCATTCTGTGCTGTGTCAGCCCTGGATGGAATCTTTCTTTCTGAAGTCTCAGCGCACGAGCTCCACGTGATATCGGCCCCAGGTGGAAAGGCATGGAGCTGCTCGTAGGCCGACAGACCTAGGAAGCAGATGGGAGAATGACCCCCACTCTGCAGATGGAGAGACTGGGGCAACCCTGAGGGGCATATGCTTGTCCAGGGCCACACCACTTATGAGAAGAAGGAGCCTGGTCTGAGAGCAGCATGGTCCTCGGAGCTCAGGCCCTGGCTGAACCCAGGCCTCCCCAGGGCTGTGGGCTGGGCCGTGTGGGTGTCATTGTGCCTGCACATGGCCTAAGGGGGGTGGTCGAGCAGTCAGAAACCCAGAGATTCCCTTGGGAAGTTTTGAGGAAGGGACCTCAGCACGAACCCCAGGAAATGATGTCACCTGCCGGCAACAGAACCCAACAGAACCCGCAATCCGGGTATCCAGGCCTCCAGAGCGGAGAGGAGCCCCCAGCCAGATCACTTGCTGCCAAGATGTTCTGCTGTTTGCCCCTGCCCAGAGGCCGGGGCCTCAGGAGAGCTCACAGGCAGTGTGCGTGGGCACCCTGTCGACGTTGGCTCAGGACACCCCCGAGAGGCCTCTGGCCCTTTGCCCGGAGAAACAGAAAGGTAACACGGGGAGCCCCAGGCCGGGCCAGGCCACCTCTCCCATGCCACCCGGAAACACCGGGTCCTTTGCCTGTGTGTGGGGATGCGGGTTTCTCGGGCTGTGTCTCCCTCAAGGAAGCCCAGGCGGATGTGGGGTCAGAAGCCTGTGGACAAGTTGTGCCCACACCCCAGGGGAGAGCAGGCTGGGCGGGATGGGGAGAGTGTGGGCAGCGCCGACCGGCCAGGCTGACCTCACACCCTCAGATGGGTCTCTTTCCTCCCGGGTGGGGATCTGAGCAGACACACGTCTCTGACCCTTCTGGGAAGAGAAGTTCGAGCAGGCAGAAGCAGCGGCTCCACTGGCCAGGCCCAGCTCGGAAAACTCCCAGCATGGCTGGCTGACGGTCACTGTCGTTGCAGAGCTTCCCACGTGATGAGGCCGAGGACGGGGACACCCCATCCAGCTCCCAGAGGGAGGGGTCGGAGCACCACCCGCCCGCCCGTGAGGCCCAGTGCAGGCTCCAGGTCAGCGTGCCCACGGAGGCATCAGCCCCACCGGGGGAGACGCGGAGGTGGGGAAGGCCTGCTGCCGAGACACCGCCCAGGATACAGCCGGCGGCCCAGTCTGAGGCTTCCACGGAGCTCAGCACACCCGGCTCCGACCCAGAGTCCAGAGAACCCCGGCCTCTGAGGCACCAGGAGGACCTGGAGCCCAGCACGCCACAGCACAGAGGTGAGGACGCTGGGGCTGGTGCACGGGAGTGTGTGGGGAGGGGTGCTGAGCTACACAGGGACGAGTCCTCGAAAGCTGCTGCTGGGCCTGCAGCAAGCGCTGGCCTCACACCCCCCGCCCCCCATCTTGCACACTTCAGTCCCAAAAGACATCTGACGCTGGGTATTCTTTGGGAACCTCTTGGAAGGTTTCTGTCCCGGGGTACGCACATGCCAAGGCTGGCCTGTGGGCAAACTTTGCTTCTCCCCCAGCTCTAGCACTGGCCTCCAACTGGAACCAGGCTCCACTTCCCAGACCTGTCCCCACACAGGTGGTGGCTCCAGGTGCAGGACCCAGGGATCCACCGAGGGCAGATGGAGAAGCGAGACTTGCCCTCGCAGAGACACCAGGCCAGCTGGGTACTGGCCAGCACACCGGGCAGATCGGATCTCCGTGCCTGCAGGACCCCCAGCCCCAGGCACTGATGTCCCACCCCCTCAGCGAGAACCTCCACCTCCACGTGCACCTCTACCTGCTCGGGCTTTAGCAAGAGAACCCGAGGCAGAGGAAGAGTCACCGCCTCGGCAGGGAGAGCCTGCCCTGGCTCCCGCGCAACACCCAGACGCCCACGATGACTCACCCAGCCCTGCAGGGAGAAAGAGCCCCCGCTCTGGACAGAGACCCAGAGCCCTTACCGGAAACACCACGTCCAGGGGAGCGGTCGGCTCTGCAGCCTCCATCCCTGTCTGCTCACCGTGGATGCCGGCAACTCGGTCTGCCCCCAGGGGACATGGAGTTCCTTTCCCCTGAACTGCTTTGCATGTGGTTTGTTTCCACCTTTCTGGTGATGTTTTATTTTTTGTATGGTTTCCTGGATTTTTGTTGGTTAAGTTGGGATTAGTAAACTGTTTCATCATTGTTGCAATCTGGGAACACTGTTGTGTAACTCTGGTGATACTGTGTTACCATCACCACTTTGTAGTTTCAGACCCGTTCCATCTTTATGCCCCACCCCCCAACAAAGCCTGGATTCAAGGCAAGCACGCCCTGTTCATCCCTCCCCCCGATCCTGAACACAATTTCATCTTTTCTTTCTGCATTCCTTCCTATATTCTTGGTGTCCCCAATCAATGACTCTCAGCGAAATGACTGAAGGAGTGTTTTTCGGACTCTCCACCTACTGTAAGACTCCATTGGAGAGTTCTCATTTTTATGTCATTTGAACTAGCCTTTGATAGCTGAAAGGACGGTGTACGTCCTTTCAAGATACCATGTGCCAAACGAAGCCCTTTTGGCAACTGCCATCATTATCTCCAGGCAGGCATTGCTGTTTGAAGGGTGACATCTCAGCCAGAAGGCAGAGGCTGAGCTCCTCTTGTTGCACCAGCTCCCAAAAGAAGCCAAGAAAGGGAGCTGGAACAACAAACCACCCCCATGCCCAGGAAAGCGTTCTTCATGACAGAAGGCTAGAAAATGACCCAACATCCTTGTGGCCCAGAACCACTCTAGAAAATCACTGTTCCATAAAAAAGAGAAACACATGGGAAGTTCCAAGGAGAGGCAATGCCCATGGCCAGTGTACTTGAGAGACGGCCTGACCGCTCCGGGGAAGACACGCACCGACGGAACCCCTTGGGAAACAGCAGTGATAGTCCTCACCGTCGTAAGGGTTTCCTCTGGGGACAACCTGCCCTGGGCACCACACGAGGGAGCAGACCGGCTTCTCTTCCTCTGCCCCCACACCATTCACTCATGAAGGCAGCTCAGGTGTTCTCATGCCCTGCCTGCCTGCCTGCCTGGCTCATCCGTGAGCTGTGACCACCTCCAGGCTAGGACTCCACCTTTTCCTCTCTGTGTACCGTGAATCTGCACACAGTGGGCTTTCAGAACCTTAGCAGACTTGAGCCATTCCCGCTCGAGCCAGAACCCTCCCCAGGAAGGAAAACAGCTGTGGAGTCATTTTGGCCCCAGCACTGGTTCCGAAAGCCTGGCGGCTCCTACAGCCTCTACGGTGTGAAGAGGGAGGTCCCTTTTGACAGAGCTTTCCGGCTCTCAGATCTAAGCTGTTGTTTCACTGTCAGCTGTGTCTCTTCCGTTGCAGCCAGGTGGGCCACGCTGCTCCAAAGGAGCTCACAAGCTGAGTTTCAAGGGAGGACAGGGATGGCTACAACGTGCTGCAAACTGAGTGAGGGTCCCCACAATCCTCAGCAAAGGTCTGTGGTGTGCAAGCGGGGAGTAGAGGGCCCCCAAGTTCCAAAGGAAGGGAGGTAGTCGGGAGCTAAAGCCCTTGGCTGCTGTGGTAGCAGCTGCAGATGGCAGCCCGTCCACAGTGCACTTCAAATGAGGTCATATGAGCGGGACTCTGGAAATGGCTCCGAAATCGAGAGAAAGGGGTCAGGGTATGTGGGAATCCGGCGGGGGTGGGGGGTGGATGAAGGAAGGTGTCCCTCCTCTCTCCAGTGCAATTTGGTTTGGTGAGTCTCAAAGCTACCAGATGGCACTTCCCAAGTCAGGCCCCCGCAGGAATCAGGGTGGGCTGCCTGCCTCGGGCCCTGCCACAGGGACAAGCCACACCAGTGGCCTCCCTGAGCTCCAATGGCCGGATCTGGGGGGTTCTGTCTGGGTGCACACCTCCTTGCTGTGGCCAAGTTCCCCCCTTCTCTGAGCACCAGCTTCATCCTCTCGAATGAGGACATCAATTGCTACCTTGGCACGTTACTCTCTTCATCCTGTGAAGACTCATTAGGCTTATCCTACAATTACTAGCTGGCCCGAAGAGATATCTCCTGAATCCAGCTTAAGCTGGAGTCTCCCAGGCTCATCTGGCATGTCTTCCCTGAAGTCTGCCAAAACCCACACCCTTGCATTTCCAGGGACTCCCCTTAGCCAGCTGGGCAGAAAACCCAGCATGCTTCAAACAAGCTGACAGACAAGCGGGAGAGGACTCACGGGCAGACGGCTTCCCTCAGGTCTCGGGTGGAGCTCTGGGACCACAGCAGCAACGGGCCATCCCAGCCCCTGGGCTCAGCAGCGCCCTCATTCTCAGGCCGGCGGCTCTGCCCTGAGGGGAGCAGGAACGTCACCAACTGCCGCAGGCGGACCTCAAGCCCCTCCCACTGCTGGAGCCTGACCTCCCCCGGCCCCACCCCTTCCCCTACCCCAGCAGGACGAGAGCTCGTCTTCCCCTGGCTTCCAACGTGAGGCCCGGCCCTGGGCCCCGATTGGGCACTGCCCCAGCCCGGAGCCAATCACAGTGGCCAGGGAGGTGGAACGCACCGATTGGCCAGGGCCAGGTCATGTGACCATACTCCCCAGGAAACTCAAAGATTACCAAGGTTCTCTAAGAAACCAATGAACAAAATTATCCACTAAAGGCAAACCATAATTTTTAATGAGGCCAATGTCACAGAAAAAAAAAATGCTCCACAATAAACTGCTCAAGGAAGCTACTAAATAAACTTTCAGAAAAGTTTAGTAGTTTTTTTTTTTTTTTTAAATAGGGTGACGGAGAGCTATACCTTTCCCATCTATGTGAATTTAGGTTTAAACTAGATTTCCCTTGGCTATTATATAAGACAAAAAAACCCACATCACCCACTTTCACTCCCCCCCACCCCCAAAATGTGTTTTAATCTATTGAATTTTTGTGTCCTCAGTTGTGTCTGATTCACGGCAACTCACCAACTCTACACAGCCAGGCTCTTCCGTCCATGGAATTCAGGGCAATTTTTTCTGTCCCAGTAAATGCCCACCCTGGGTGATCCAAAGGCAAGGGCTCCGAGGCTCCTGAGAGACTAACTCCTTTCAGCTGAGCACAGAGCTGGCTCCTCACTGGGATGCCTGTGGCCTGGGGCTCCCAGAGGGGAGAGCAGCACTCGCCCCACCGTGTGGTCACTGCTGGAAGTGCAGGCTGCTCCTCACTCCCCCTTGACAGTGTCCCTGAGGGCAGAACAGTGTGAATCGAATCAAGGTGGAAATGCAAACTCCAATGCAACCAACCTTCCCACAAGATCTCCAAAACCACTCAGGAACAGGGAATTGGAAACTGCAGGGGATGACATGAATGGAGATGGAGACTTGACACCTTACACCGAGTTCACTTCCAGTTATCCCTAGACAAACTTTCCATGAAAACTTGTCACAAATCTAGAAGAACAATGAGCAGAAACCGGACACGTGCTTTGAGTCTTCACACACAAAACTAAAAGGCAGTCCACAAAAAAAACCCAGAGAATACAGTGGACTTTGCAAAATCAAAGATATCTACTGTGGGAAAGACCTCATTACAAAAGCAAAAGACAGGTCATACATCGCGAGACGAATGAGTGGAAACACAAAGCTTATCAAGGATGTGTCTCCAAACAGACAAAGAACGCCAACACAACAAGCCTGTGAAAACTAGGGAAAGGTCTGAAGGGACACCAGACGGAGGAAGACACACACAGAGTATCCCGGATGATGTCCAGCACTGAGGGCCTGAAGAAACAACAGTCTAGTTGCACCCCCTCAGGCCTGTGTGACCGTGGATGAGGCCTCTGTTTCCCGGTGGCTCTGAGACATGGACAGGGAGGAAGGGGAAGAGAAGTCACTTGCATTTCTAATACTCACAGCAAAGTCTTCCAATGAGAAGGGAATTATCACCCCCACTGACAATGCCATTCACTGAAGTGATATCCACGAGTCCATCTACCCCAGAAGGGAAGGATGGACCTGTTCTCACAAAACGGCGAGAGATGGAAGGAGGAAGATCAAGCCCACACCAATCACTGGAAAGAGAAGCTGTGCTCAGGGCTTGAAAGAATTCCTACTGGGAAAATCATGTCACAGCCCCACATGGCAATCCACAGCTTCCATGCTATTCCTCCCAAAATGCCAATGCATTTTCGCACCGAACAAAGAATTGCAAAAGGGGTACGGAAACAGAAAAGAGCCTACATTGTCAATACAATCCGACGAAAAAGCCCCGATACGGACATCCAAGGTTGTGTGAAAGGAAATTAGACGACCAAACTAGGATCCTCAGGAGAGTATCGGAGAAGGCAATGGCGACCCACTCCAGTACTCTTGCCTGGAAAATGTCCTGGACGGAGGAGCCTGGTAGGCTGCAGGCCATGGGGTCTTGCAGAGTCAGACACGACTGAAGTGACTTAGCCGCAGCAGCAGCAGCAGGACAGTATGCTATTGGGAATACAACAACACACACAGATCCAGATCGATGGAATAAAGTTGAGGGTCCAGAAACAAACCCCAGCATCCATGGTCAACTCATCTCTGACACAGACGGTGAGAATATCCAAATGGGAACAAGAAAGCCTCTTCAATCAATGTCCATGGGAAAACCAGACAGCTACATCTGAAGAACGCTATTGGGTTTGATCTCATACCACCTCAATATCGGGGAAAAACCTCACCCTAAAGACTGATGTCATGAGATAGCTAGAAAGAAGCGTAGGTCAAAGGCTCCTTAACATCAGAGTCTCCTTGCCATTTGCTGGGCGGAGGTCGAAATGGGTCTCTTCAAGTAAGGGAAAGAGGTAAACGAAGTACACCACTGGGTTTCCATCCAATGGAACCTATTCACAACAGAGAGGCTAAGCATTCACAAATGCAAAAGATAGGAAACGGAACACGAGAGACTCCTTGCAAGTGGTGTATCTGAGAAGGGGTTCATATGGAAAGAGACGAAGAATGCACAGCACTCAGATTCCAAGAAACACCACCACCACCCTTGACCCTTCCCCCATGACCAACTCTGACCTAAAGCCTTTCTCTCCCTCTAACCTATCCCTAAAACATAACCCTCATCTAATCATATACATGTGCATCCCTAGCATCCATCCATCCATCCACACACGAGAGAGAAAGAGGAAGACACAGACGGAATTGAGAAAGGAAAAGAGAGGGACACAGCCAGAGAGAGACACGGAACCAAAGAGAGGAAAGGAGTCGATGGTCCAGACTATTCCTCAATCTGTCTCGAAGGTAGAAGCAATGACAGCGCCCTTCCACCCCAGAAGGGGGAAAAGGACGGAAGGTTTGGAGAGGAAAAGACAAGAACGCAGGGAGCCATTAGAAGCTCAGCCACCCGCAGAAGCCGAGCTGGGACCCTTGAACAGAATCTCAATGGAAACAGAGGACCAGAAAGTTGGCTACTCTTTTCTATAAGAGAGGGAGACCTTCGAGTCTTCCTTTCGGTCCTCCAACTTGGATGCGGGGTCTCAAAACAGTCAGGAGGGGGAGTGCCTTTTCCTGGGTTCCACGGCGCATCCAGGCCTCGTTCTGCCCCATTCTGTGCTGTGTCAGCCCTGGATGGAATCTTTCTTTCTGAAGTCTCAGCGCACGAGCTCCACGTGATATCGGCCCCAGGTGGAAAGGCATGGAGCTGCTCGTAGGCCGACAGACCTAGGAAGCAGATGGGAGAATGACCCCCACTCTGCAGATGGAGAGACTGGGGCAACCCTGAGGGGCATATGCTTGTCCAGGGCCACACCACTTATGAGAAGAAGGAGCCTGGTCTGAGAGCAGCATGGTCCTCGGAGCTCAGGCCCTGGCTGAACCCAGGCCTCCCCAGGGCTGTGGGCTGGGCCGTGTGGGTGTCATTGTGCCTGCACATGGCCTAAGGGGGGTGGTCGAGCAGTCAGAAACCCAGAGATTCCCTTGGGAAGTTTTGAGGAAGGGACCTCAGCACGAACCCCAGGAAATGATGTCACCTGCCGGCAACAGAACCCAACAGAACCCGCAATCCGGGTATCCAGGCCTCCAGAGCGGAGAGGAGCCCCCAGCCAGATCACTTGCTGCCAAGATGTTCTGCTGTTTGCCCCTGCCCAGAGGCCGGGGCCTCAGGAGAGCTCACAGGCAGTGTGCGTGGGCACCCTGTCGACGTTGGCTCAGGACACCCCCGAGAGGCCTCTGGCCCTTTGCCCGGAGAAACAGAAAGGTAACACGGGGAGCCCCAGGCCGGGCCAGGCCACCTCTCCCATGCCACCCGGAAACACCGGGTCCTTTGCCTGTGTGTGGGGATGCGGGTTTCTCGGGCTGTGTCTCCCTCAAGGAAGCCCAGGCGGATGTGGGGTCAGAAGCCTGTGGACAAGTTGTGCCCACACCCCAGGGGAGAGCAGGCTGGGCGGGATGGGGAGAGTGTGGGCAGCGCCGACCGGCCAGGCTGACCTCACACCCTCAGATGGGTCTCTTTCCTCCCGGGTGGGGATCTGAGCAGACACACGTCTCTGACCCTTCTGGGAAGAGAAGTTCGAGCAGGCAGAAGCAGCGGCTCCACTGGCCAGGCCCAGCTCGGAAAACTCCCAGCATGGCTGGCTGACGGTCACTGTCGTTGCAGAGCTTCCCACGTGATGAGGCCGAGGACGGGGACACCCCATCCAGCTCCCAGAGGGAGGGGTCGGAGCACCACCCGCCCGCCCGTGAGGCCCAGTGCAGGCTCCAGGTCAGCGTGCCCACGGAGGCATCAGCCCCACCGGGGGAGACGCGGAGGTGGGGAAGGCCTGCTGCCGAGACACCGCCCAGGATACAGCCGGCGGCCCAGTCTGAGGCTTCCACGGAGCTCAGCACACCCGGCTCCGACCCAGAGTCCAGAGAACCCCGGCCTCTGAGGCACCAGGAGGACCTGGAGCCCAGCACGCCACAGCACAGAGGTGAGGACGCTGGGGCTGGTGCACGGGAGTGTGTGGGGAGGGGTGCTGAGCTACACAGGGACGAGTCCTCGAAAGCTGCTGCTGGGCCTGCAGCAAGCGCTGGCCTCACACCCCCCGCCCCCCATCTTGCACACTTCAGTCCCAAAAGACATCTGACGCTGGGTATTCTTTGGGAACCTCTTGGAAGGTTTCTGTCCCGGGGTACGCACATGCCAAGGCTGGCCTGTGGGCAAACTTTGCTTCTCCCCCAGCTCTAGCACTGGCCTCCAACTGGAACCAGGCTCCACTTCCCAGACCTGTCCCCACACAGGTGGTGGCTCCAGGTGCAGGACCCAGGGATCCACCGAGGGCAGATGGAGAAGCGAGACTTGCCCTCGCAGAGACACCAGGCCAGCTGGGTACTGGCCAGCACACCGGGCAGATCGGATCTCCGTGCCTGCAGGACCCCCAGCCCCAGGCACTGATGTCCCACCCCCTCAGCGAGAACCTCCACCTCCACGTGCACCTCTACCTGCTCGGGCTTTAGCAAGAGAACCCGAGGCAGAGGAAGAGTCACCGCCTCGGCAGGGAGAGCCTGCCCTGGCTCCCGCGCAACACCCAGACGCCCACGATGACTCACCCAGCCCTGCAGGGAGAAAGAGCCCCCGCTCTGGACAGAGACCCAGAGCCCTTACCGGAAACACCACGTCCAGGGGAGCGGTCGGCTCTGCAGCCTCCATCCCTGTCTGCTCACCGTGGATGCCGGCAACTCGGTCTGCCCCCAGGGGACATGGAGTTCCTTTCCCCTGAACTGCTTTGCATGTGGTTTGTTTCCACCTTTCTGGTGATGTTTTATTTTTTGTATGGTTTCCTGGATTTTTGTTGGTTAAGTTGGGATTAGTAAACTGTTTCATCATTGTTGCAATCTGGGAACACTGTTGTGTAACTCTGGTGATACTGTGTTACCATCACCACTTTGTAGTTTCAGACCCGTTCCATCTTTATGCCCCACCCCCCAACAAAGCCTGGATTCAAGGCAAGCACGCCCTGTTCATCCCTCCCCCCGATCCTGAACACAATTTCATCTTTTCTTTCTGCATTCCTTCCTATATTCTTGGTGTCCCCAATCAATGACTCTCAGCGAAATGACTGAAGGAGTGTTTTTCGGACTCTCCACCTACTGTAAGACTCCATTGGAGAGTTCTCATTTTTATGTCATTTGAACTAGCCTTTGATAGCTGAAAGGACGGTGTACGTCCTTTCAAGATACCATGTGCCAAACGAAGCCCTTTTGGCAACTGCCATCATTATCTCCAGGCAGGCATTGCTGTTTGAAGGGTGACATCTCAGCCAGAAGGCAGAGGCTGAGCTCCTCTTGTTGCACCAGCTCCCAAAAGAAGCCAAGAAAGGGAGCTGGAACAACAAACCACCCCCATGCCCAGGAAAGCGTTCTTCATGACAGAAGGCTAGAAAATGACCCAACATCCTTGTGGCCCAGAACCACTCTAGAAAATCACTGTTCCATAAAAAAGAGAAACACATGGGAAGTTCCAAGGAGAGGCAATGCCCATGGCCAGTGTACTTGAGAGACGGCCTGACCGCTCCGGGGAAGACACGCACCGACGGAACCCCTTGGGAAACAGCAGTGATAGTCCTCACCATCGTAAGGGTTTCCTCTGGGGACAACCTGCCCTGGGCACCACACGAGGGAGCAGACCGGCTTCTCTTCCTCTGCCCCCACACCATTCACTCATGAAGGCAGCTCAGGTGTTCTCATGCCCTGCCTGCCTGCCTGCCTGGCTCATCCGTGAGCTGTGACCACCTCCAGGCTAGGACTCCACCTTTTCCTCTCTGTGTACCGTGAATCTGCACACAGTGGGCTTTCAGAACCTTAGGAGACTTGAGCCATTCCCACTCGAGCCAGAACCCTCCCCAGGAAGGAAAACAGCTGTGGAGTCATTTTGGCCCCAGCACTGGTTCCGAAAGCCTGGCGGCTCCTACAGCCTCTACGGTGTGAAGAGGGAGGTCCCTTTTGACAGAGCTTTCCGGCTCTCAGATCTAAGCTGTTGTTTCACTGTCAGCTGTGTCTCTTCCGTTGCAGCCAGGTGGGCCACGCTGCTCCAAAGGAGCTCACAAGCTGAGTTTCAAGGGAGGACAGGGATGGCTACAACGTGCTGCAAACTGAGTGAGGGTCCCCACAATCCTCAGCAAAGGTCTGTGGTGTGCAAGTGGGGAGTAGAGGGCCCCCAAGTTCCAAAGGAAGGGAGGTAGTCGGGAGCTAAAGCCCTTGGCTGCTGTGGTAGCAGCTGCAGATGGCAGCCCGTCCACAGTGCACTTCAAATGAGGTCATATGAGCGGGACTCTGGAAATGGCTCCGAAATCGAGAGAAAGGGGTCAGGGTATGTGGGAATCCGGCGGGGGTGGGGGGTGGATGAAGGAAGGTGTCCCTCCTCTCTCCAGTGCAATTTGGTTTGGTGAGTCTCAAAGCTACCAGATGGCACTTCCCAAGTCAGGCCCCCGCAGGAATCAGGGTGGGCTGCCTGCCTCGGGCCCTGCCACAGGGACAAGCCACACCAGTGGCCTCCCTGAGCTCCAATGGCCGGATCTGGGGGGTTCTGTCTGGGTGCACACCTCCTTGCTGTGGCCAAGTTCCCCCCTTCTCTGAGCACCAGCTTCATCCTCTCGAATGAGGACATCAATTGCTACCTTGGCACGTTACTCTCTTCATCCTGTGAAGACTCATTAGGCTTATCCTACAATTACTAGCTGGCCCGAAGAGATATCTCCTGAATCCAGCTTAAGCTGGAGTCTCCCAGGCTCATCTGGCATGTCTTCCCTGAAGTCTGCCAAAACCCACACCCTTGCATTTCCAGGGACTCCCCTTAGCCAGCTGGGCAGAAAACCCAGCATGCTTCAAACAAGCTGACAGACAAGCGGGAGAGGACTCACGGGCAGACGGCTTCCCTCAGGTCTCGGGTGGAGCTCTGGGACCACAGCAGCAACGGGCCATCCCAGCCCCTGGGCTCAGCAGCGCCCTCATTCTCAGGCCGGCGGCTCTGCCCTGAGGGGAGCAGGAACGTCACCAACTGCCGCAGGCGGACCTCAAGCCCCTCCCACTGCTGGAGCCTGACCTCCCCCGGCCCCACCCCTTCCCCTACCCCAGCAGGACGAGAGCTCGTCTTCCCCTGGCTTCCAACGTGAGGCCCGGCCCTGGGCCCCGATTGGGCACTGCCCCAGCCCGGAGCCAATCACAGTGGCCAGGGAGGTGGAACGCACCGATTGGCCAGGGCCAGGTCATGTGACCATACTCCCCAGGAAACTCAAAGATTACCAAGGTTCTCTAAGAAACCAATGAACAAAATTATCCACTAAAGGCAAACCATAATTTTTAATGAGGCCAATGTCACAGAAAAAAAAAATGCTCCACAATAAACTGCTCAAGGAAGCTACTAAATAAACTTTCAGAAAAGTTTAGTAGTTTTTTTTTTTTTTTTAAATAGGGTGACGGAGAGCTATACCTTTCCCATCTATGTGAATTTAGGTTTAAACTAGATTTCCCTTGGCTATTATATAAGACAAAAAAACCCACATCACCCACTTTCACTCCCCCCCACCCCCAAAATGTGTTTTAATCTATTGAATTTTTGTGTCCTCAGTTGTGTCTGATTCACGGCAACTCACCAACTCTACACAGCCAGGCTCTTCCGTCCATGGAATTCAGGGCAATTTTTTCTGTCCCAGTAAATGCCCACCCTGGGTGATCCAAAGGCAAGGGCTCCGAGGCTCCTGAGAGACTAACTCCTTTCAGCTGAGCACAGAGCTGGCTCCTCACTGGGATGCCTGTGGCCTGGGGCTCCCAGAGGGGAGAGCAGCACTCGCCCCACCGTGTGGTCACTGCTGGAAGTGCAGGCTGCTCCTCACTCCCCCTTGACAGTGTCCCTGAGGGCAGAACAGTGTGAATCGAATCAAGGTGGAAAGGCAAACTCCAATGCAACCAACCTTCCCACAAGATCTCCAAAACCACTCAGGAACAGGGAATTGGAAACTGCAGGGGATGACATGAATGGAGATGGAGACTTGACACCTTACACCGAGTTCACTTCCAGTTATCCCTAGACAAACTTTCCATGAAAACTTGTCACAAATCTAGAAGAACAATGAGCAGAAACCGGACACGTGCTTTGAGTCTTCACACACAAAACTAAAAGGCAGTCCACAAAAAAAACCCAGAGAATACAGTGGACTTTGCAAAATCAAAGATATCTACTGTGGGAAAGACCTCATTACAAAAGCAAAAGACAGGTCATACATCGCGAGACGAATGAGTGGAAACACAAAGCTTATCAAGGATGTGTCTCCAAACAGACAAAGAACGCCAACACAACAAGCCTGTGAAAACTAGGGAAAGGTCTGAAGGGACACCAGACGGAGGAAGACACACACAGAGTATCCCGGATGATGTCCAGCACTGAGGGCCTGAAGAAACAACAGTCTAGTTGCACCCCCTCAGGCCTGTGTGACCGTGGATGAGGCCTCTGTTTCCCGGTGGCTCTGAGACATGGACAGGGAGGAAGGGGAAGAGAAGTCACTTGCATTTCTAATACTCACAGCAAAGTCTTCCAATGAGAAGGGAATTATCACCCCCACTGACAATGCCATTCACTGAAGTGATACCCACGAGTCCATCTACCCCAGAAGGGAAGGATGGACCTGTTCTCACAAAACGGCGAGAGATGGAAGGAGGAAGATCAAGCCCACACCAATCACTGGAAAGAGAAGCTGTGCTCAGGGCTTGAAAGAATTCCTACTGGGAAAATCATGTCACAGCCCCACATGGCAATCCACAGCTTCCATGCTATTCCTCCCAAAATGCCAATGCATTTTCGCACCGAACAAAGAATTGCAAAAGGGGTACGGAAACAGAAAAGAGCCTACATTGTCAATACAATCCGACGAAAAAGCCCCGATACGGACATCCAAGGTTGTGTGAAAGGAAATTAGACGACCAAACTAGGATCCTCAGGAGAGTATCGGAGAAGGCAATGGCGACCCACTCCAGTACTCTTGCCTGGAAAATGTCCTGGACGGAGGAGCCTGGTAGGCTACAGGCCACGGGGTCTTGCAGAGTCAGACACGACTGAAGTGACTTAGCCGCAGCAGCAGCAGCAGGACAGTATGCTATTGGGAATACAACAACACACACAGATCCAGATCGATGGAATAAAGTTGAGGGTCCAGAAACAAACCCCAGCATCCATGGTCAACTCATCTCTGACACAGACGGTGAGAATATCCAAATGGGAACAAGAAAGCCTCTTCAATCAATGTCCATGGGAAAACCAGACAGCTACATCTGAAGAACGCTATTGGGTTTGATCTCATACCACCTCAATATCGGGGAAAAACCTCACCCTAAAGACTGATGTCATGAGATAGCTAGAAAGAAGCGTAGGTCAAAGGCTCCTTAACATCAGAGTCTCCTTGCCATTTGCTGGGCGGAGGTCGAAATGGGTCTCTTCAAGTAAGGGAAAGAGGTAAACGAAGTACACCACTGGGTTTCCATCCAATGGAACCTATTCACAACAGAGAGGCTAAGCATTCACAAATGCAAAAGATAGGAAACGGAACACGAGAGACTCCTTGCAAGTGGTGTATCTGAGAAGGGGTTCATATGGAAAGAGACGAAGAATGCACAGCACTCAGATTCCAAGAAACACCACCACCACCCTTGACCCTTCCCCCATGACCAACTCTGACCTAAAGCCTTTCTCTCCCTCTAACCTATCCCTAAAACATAACCCTCATCTAATCATATACATGTGCATCCCTAGCATCCATCCATCCATCCACACACGAGAGAGAAAGAGGAAGACACAGACGGAATTGAGAAAGGAAAAGAGAGGGACACAGCCAGAGAGAGACACGGAACCAAAGAGAGGAAAGGAGTCGATGGTCCAGACTATTCCTCAATCTGTCTCGAAGGTAGAAGCAATGACAGCGCCCTTCCACCCCAGAAGGGGGAAAAGGACGGAAGGTTTGGAGAGGAAAAGACAAGAACGCAGGGAGCCATTAGAAGCTCAGCCACCCGCAGAAGCCGAGCTGGGACCCTTGAACAGAATCTCAATGGAAACAGAGGACCAGAAAGTTGGCTACTCTTTTCTATAAGAGAGGGAGACCTTCGAGTCTTCCTTTCGGTCCTCCAACTTGGATGCGGGGTCTCAAAACAGTCAGGAGGGGGAGTGCCTTTTCCTGGGTTCCACGGCGCATCCAGGCCTCGTTCTGCCCCATTCTGTGCTGTGTCAGCCCTGGATGGAATCTTTCTTTCTGAAGTCTCAGCGCACGAGCTCCACGTGATATCGGCCCCAGGTGGAAAGGCATGGAGCTGCTCGTAGGCCGACAGACCTACGAAGCAGATGGGAGAATGACCCCCACTCTGCAGATGGAGAGACTGGGGCAACCCTGAGGGGCATATGCTTGTCCAGGGCCACACCACTTATGAGAAGAAGGAGCCTGGTCTGAGAGCAGCATGGTCCTCGGAGCTCAGGCCCTGGCTGAACCCAGGCCTCCCCAGGGCTGTGGGCTGGGCCGTGTGGGTGTCATTGTGCCTGCACATGGCCTAAGGGGGGTGGTCGAGCAGTCAGAAACCCAGAGATTCCCTTGGGAAGTTTTGAGGAAGGGACCTCAGCACGAACCCCAGGAAATGATGTCACCTGCCGGCAACAGAACCCAACAGAACCCGCAATCCGGGTATCCAGGCCTCCAGAGCGGAGAGGAGCCCCCAGCCAGATCACTTGCTGCCAAGATGTTCTGCTGTTTGCCCCTGCCCAGAGGCCGGGGCCTCAGGAGAGCTCACAGGCAGTGTGCGTGGGCACCCTGTCGACGTTGGCTCAGGACACCCCCGAGAGGCCTCTGGCCCTTTGCCCGGAGAAACAGAAAGGTAACACGGGGAGCCCCAGGCCGGGCCAGGCCACCTCTCCCATGCCACCCGGAAACACCGGGTCCTTTGCCTGTGTGTGGGGATGCGGGTTTCTCGGGCTGTGTCTCCCTCAAGGAAGCCCAGGCGGATGTGGGGTCAGAAGCCTGTGGACAAGTTGTGCCCACACCCCAGGGGAGAGCAGGCTGGGCGGGATGGGGAGAGTGTGGGCAGCGCCGACCGGCCAGGCTGACCTCACACCCTCAGATGGGTCTCTTTCCTCCCGGGTGGGGATCTGAGCAGACACACGTCTCTGACCCTTCTGGGAAGAGAAGTTCGAGCAGGCAGAAGCAGCGGCTCCACTGGCCAGGCCCAGCTCGGAAAACTCCCAGCATGGCTGGCTGACGGTCACTGTCGTTGCAGAGCTTCCCACGTGATGAGGCCGAGGACGGGGACACCCCATCCAGCTCCCAGAGGGAGGGGTCGGAGCACCACCCGCCCGCCCGTGAGGCCCAGTGCAGGCTCCAGGTCAGCGTGCCCACGGAGGCATCAGCCCCACCGGGGGAGACGCGGAGGTGGGGAAGGCCTGCTGCCGAGACACCGCCCAGGATACAGCCGGCGGCCCAGTCTGAGGCTTCCACGGAGCTCAGCACACCCGGCTCCGACCCAGAGTCCAGAGAACCCCGGCCTCTGAGGCACCAGGAGGACCTGGAGCCCAGCACGCCACAGCACAGAGGTGAGGACGCTGGGGCTGGTGCACGGGAGTGTGTGGGGAGGGGTGCTGAGCTACACAGGGACGAGTCCTCGAAAGCTGCTGCTGGGCCTGCAGCAAGCGCTGGCCTCACACCCCCCGCCCCCCATCTTGCACACTTCAGTCCCAAAAGACATCTGACGCTGGGTATTCTTTGGGAACCTCTTGGAAGGTTTCTGTCCCGGGGTACGCACATGCCAAGGCTGGCCTGTGGGCAAACTTTGCTTCTCCCCCAGCTCTAGCACTGGCCTCCAACTGGAACCAGGCTCCACTTCCCAGACCTGTCCCCACACAGGTGGTGGCTCCAGGTGCAGGACCCAGGGATCCACCGAGGGCAGATGGAGAAGCGAGACTTGCCCTCGCAGAGACACCAGGCCAGCTGGGTACTGGCCAGCACACCGGGCAGATCGGATCTCCGTGCCTGCAGGACCCCCAGCCCCAGGCACTGATGTCCCACCCCCTCAGCGAGAACCTCCACCTCCACGTGCACCTCTACCTGCTCGGGCTTTAGCAAGAGAACCCGAGGCAGAGGAAGAGTCACCGCCTCGGCAGGGAGAGCCTGCCCTGGCTCCCGCGCAACACCCAGACGCCCACGATGACTCACCCAGCCCTGCAGGGAGAAAGAGCCCCCGCTCTGGACAGAGACCCAGAGCCCTTACCGGAAACACCACGTCCAGGGGAGCGGTCGGCTCTGCAGCCTCCATCCCTGTCTGCTCACCGTGGATGCCGGCAACTCGGTCTGCCCCCAGGGGACATGGAGTTCCTTTCCCCTGAACTGCTTTGCATGTGGTTTGTTTCCACCTTTCTGGTGATGTTTTATTTTTTGTATGGTTTCCTGGATTTTTGTTGGTTAAGTTGGGATTAGTAAACTGTTTCATCATTGTTGCAATCTGGGAACACTGTTGTGTAACTCTGGTGATACTGTGTTACCATCACCACTTTGTAGTTTCAGACCCGTTCCATCTTTATGCCCCACCCCCCAACAAAGCCTGGATTCAAGGCAAGCACGCCCTGTTCATCCCTCCCCCCGATCCTGAACACAATTTCATCTTTTCTTTCTGCATTCCTTCCTATATTCTTGGTGTCCCCAATCAATGACTCTCAGCGAAATGACTGAAGGAGTGTTTTTCGGACTCTCCACCTACTGTAAGACTCCATTGGAGAGTTCTCATTTTTATGTCATTTGAACTAGCCTTTGATAGCTGAAAGGACGGTGTACGTCCTTTCAAGATACCATGTGCCAAACGAAGCCCTTTTGGCAACTGCCATCATTATCTCCAGGCAGGCATTGCTGTTTGAAGGGTGACATCTCAGCCAGAAGGCAGAGGCTGAGCTCCTCTTGTTGCACCAGCTCCCAAAAGAAGCCAAGAAAGGGAGCTGGAACAACAAACCACCCCCATGCCCAGGAAAGCGTTCTTCATGACAGAAGGCTAGAAAATGACCCAACATCCTTGTGGCCCAGAACCACTCTAGAAAATCACTGTTCCATAAAAAAGAGAAACACATGGGAAGTTCCAAGGAGAGGCAATGCCCATGGCCAGTGTACTTGAGAGACGGCCTGACCGCTCCGGGGAAGACACGCACCGACGGAACCCCTTGGGAAACAGCAGTGATAGTCCTCACCGTCGTAAGGGTTTCCTCTGGGGACAACCTGCCCTGGGCACCACACGAGGGAGCAGACCGGCTTCTCTTCCTCTGCCCCCACACCATTCACTCATGAAGGCAGCTCAGGTGTTCTCATGCCCTGCCTGCCTGCCTGCCTGGCTCATCCGTGAGCTGTGACCACCTCCAGGCTAGGACTCCACCTTTTCCTCTCTGTGTACCGTGAATCTGCACACAGTGGGCTTTCAGAACCTTAGGAGACTTGAGCCATTCCCACTCGAGCCAGAACCCTCCCCAGGAAGGAAAACAGCTGTGGAGTCATTTTGGCCCCAGCACTGGTTCCGAAAGCCTGGCGGCTCCTACAGCCTCTACGGTGTGAAGAGGGAGGTCCCTTTTGACAGAGCTTTCCGGCTCTCAGATCTAAGCTGTTGTTTCACTGTCAGCTGTGTCTCTTCCGTTGCAGCCAGGTGGGCCACGCTGCTCCAAAGGAGCTCACAAGCTGAGTTTCAAGGGAGGACAGGGATGGCTACAACGTGCTGCAAACTGAGTGAGGGTCCCCACAATCCTCAGCAAAGGTCTGTGGTGTGCAAGTGGGGAGTAGAGGGCCCCCAAGTTCCAAAGGAAGGGAGGTAGTCGGGAGCTAAAGCCCTTGGCTGCTGTGGTAGCAGCTGCAGATGGCAGCCCGTCCACAGTGCACTTCAAATGAGGTCATATGAGCGGGACTCTGGAAATGGCTCCGAAATCGAGAGAAAGGGGTCAGGGTATGTGGGAATCCGGCGGGGGTGGGGGGTGGATGAAGGAAGGTGTCCCTCCTCTCTCCAGTGCAATTTGGTTTGGTGAGTCTCAAAGCTACCAGATGGCACTTCCCAAGTCAGGCCCCCGCAGGAATCAGGGTGGGCTGCCTGCCTCGGGCCCTGCCACAGGGACAAGCCACACCAGTGGCCTCCCTGAGCTCCAATGGCCGGATCTGGGGGGTTCTGTCTGGGTGCACACCTCCTTGCTGTGGCCAAGTTCCCCCCTTCTCTGAGCACCAGCTTCATCCTCTCGAATGAGGACATCAATTGCTACCTTGGCACGTTACTCTCTTCATCCTGTGAAGACTCATTAGGCTTATCCTACAATTACTAGCTGGCCCGAAGAGATATCTCCTGAATCCAGCTTAAGCTGGAGTCTCCCAGGCTCATCTGGCATGTCTTCCCTGAAGTCTGCCAAAACCCACACCCTTGCATTTCCAGGGACTCCCCTTAGCCAGCTGGGCAGAAAACCCAGCATGCTTCAAACAAGCTGACAGACAAGCGGGAGAGGACTCACGGGCAGACGGCTTCCCTCAGGTCTCGGGTGGAGCTCTGGGACCACAGCAGCAACGGGCCATCCCAGCCCCTGGGCTCAGCAGCGCCCTCATTCTCAGGCCGGCGGCTCTGCCCTGAGGGGAGCAGGAACGTCACCAACTGCCGCAGGCGGACCTCAAGCCCCTCCCACTGCTGGAGCCTGACCTCCCCCGGCCCCACCCCTTCCCCTACCCCAGCAGGACGAGAGCTCGTCTTCCCCTGGCTTCCAACGTGAGGCCCGGCCCTGGGCCCCGATTGGGCACTGCCCCAGCCCGGAGCCAATCACAGTGGCCAGGGAGGTGGAACGCACCGATTGGCCAGGGCCAGGTCATGTGACCATACTCCCCAGGAAACTCAAAGATTACCAAGGTTCTCTAAGAAACCAATGAACAAAATTATCCACTAAAGGCAAACCATAATTTTTAATGAGGCCAATGTCACAGAAAAAAAAAATGCTCCACAATAAACTGCTCAAGGAAGCTACTAAATAAACTTTCAGAAAAGTTTAGTAGTTTTTTTTTTTTTTTTAAATAGGGTGACGGAGAGCTATACCTTTCCCATCTATGTGAATTTAGGTTTAAACTAGATTTCCCTTGGCTATTATATAAGACAAAAAAACCCACATCACCCACTTTCACTCCCCCCCACCCCCAAAATGTGTTTTAATCTATTGAATTTTTGTGTCCTCAGTTGTGTCTGATTCACGGCAACTCACCAACTCTACACAGCCAGGCTCTTCCGTCCATGGAATTCAGGGCAATTTTTTCTGTCCCAGTAAATGCCCACCCTGGGTGATCCAAAGGCAAGGGCTCCGAGGCTCCTGAGAGACTAACTCCTTTCAGCTGAGCACAGAGCTGGCTCCTCACTGGGATGCCTGTGGCCTGGGGCTCCCAGAGGGGAGAGCAGCACTCGCCCCACCGTGTGGTCACTGCTGGAAGTGCAGGCTGCTCCTCACTCCCCCTTGACAGTGTCCCTGAGGGCAGAACAGTGTGAATCGAATCAAGGTGGAAAGGCAAACTCCAATGCAACCAACCTTCCCACAAGATCTCCAAAACCACTCAGGAACAGGGAATTGGAAACTGCAGGGGATGACATGAATGGAGATGGAGACTTGACACCTTACACCGAGTTCACTTCCAGTTATCCCTAGACAAACTTTCCATGAAAACTTGTCACAAATCTAGAAGAACAATGAGCAGAAACCGGACACGTGCTTTGAGTCTTCACACACAAAACTAAAAGGCAGTCCACAAAAAAAACCCAGAGAATACAGTGGACTTTGCAAAATCAAAGATATCTACTGTGGGAAAGACCTCATTACAAAAGCAAAAGACAGGTCATACATCGCGAGACGAATGAGTGGAAACACAAAGCTTATCAAGGATGTGTCTCCAAACAGACAAAGAACGCCAACACAACAAGCCTGTGAAAACTAGGGAAAGGTCTGAAGGGACACCAGACGGAGGAAGACACACACAGAGTATCCCGGATGATGTCCAGCACTGAGGGCCTGAAGAAACAACAGTCTAGTTGCACCCCCTCAGGCCTGTGTGACCGTGGATGAGGCCTCTGTTTCCCGGTGGCTCTGAGACATGGACAGGGAGGAAGGGGAAGAGAAGTCACTTGCATTTCTAATACTCACAGCAAAGTCTTCCAATGAGAAGGGAATTATCACCCCCACTGACAATGCCATTCACTGAAGTGATACCCACGAGTCCATCTACCCCAGAAGGGAAGGATGGACCTGTTCTCACAAAACGGCGAGAGATGGAAGGAGGAAGATCAAGCCCACACCAATCACTGGAAAGAGAAGCTGTGCTCAGGGCTTGAAAGAATTCCTACTGGGAAAATCATGTCACAGCCCCACATGGCAATCCACAGCTTCCATGCTATTCCTCCCAAAATGCCAATGCATTTTCGCACCGAACAAAGAATTGCAAAAGGGGTACGGAAACAGAAAAGAGCCTACATTGTCAATACAATCCGACGAAAAAGCCCCGATACGGACATCCAAGGTTGTGTGAAAGGAAATTAGACGACCAAACTAGGATCCTCAGGAGAGTATCGGAGGAGGCAATGGCGACCCACTCCAGTACTCTTGCCTGGAAAATGTCCTGGACGGAGGAGCCTGGTAGGCTGCAGGCCACGGGGTCATGCAGAGTCAGACACGACTGAAGTGACTTAGCCGCAGCAGCAGCAGCAGGACAGTATGCTATTGGGAATACAACAACACACACAGATCCAGATCGATGGAATAAAGTTGAGGGTCCAGAAACAAACCCCAGCATCCATGGTCAACTCATCTCTGACACAGACGGGGAGAATATCCAAATGGGAACAAGAAAGCCTCTTCAATCAATGTCCATGGGAAAACCAGACAGCTACATCTGAAGAACGCTATTGGTTTTGATCTCATACCACCTCAATATCGGGGAAAAACCTCACCCTAAAGACTGATGTCATGAGATAGCTAGAAAGAAGCGTAGGTCAAAGGCTCCTTAACATCAGAGTCTCCTTGCCATTTGCTGGGCGGAGGTCGAAATGGGTCTCTTCAAGTAAGGGAAAGAGGTAAACGAAGTACACCACTGGGTTTCCATCCAATGGAACCTCTTCACAACGGAGAAGCTAAGCATTCACAAATGCAAAAGATAGGAAACGGAACACGAGAGACTCCTTGCAAGTGGTGTATCTGAGAAGGGGTTCATATGGAAAGAGACGAAGAATGCACAACACTCAGATTCCAAGAAACACCACCACCACCCTTGACCCTTCCCCCATGACCAACTCTGACCTAAAGCCTTTCTCTCCCTCTAACCTATCCCTAAAACATAACCCTCATCTAATCATATACATGTGCATCCCTAGCATCCATCCATCCATCCACACACGAGAGAGAAAGAGGAAGACACAGACGGAATTGAGAAAGGAAAAGAGAGGGACACAGCCAGAGAGAGACACGGAACCAAAGAGAGGAAAGGAGTCGATGGTCCAGACTTTTCCTCAATCTGTCTCGAAGGTAGAAGCAATGACAGCGCCCTTCCACCCCAGAAGGGGGAAAAGGACGGAAGGTTTGGAGAGGAAAAGACAAGAACGCAGGGAGCCATTAGAAGCTCAGCCACCCGCAGAAGCCGAGCTGGGACCCTTGAACAGAATCTCAATGGAAACAGAGGACCAGAAAGTTGGCTACTCTTTTCTATAAGAGAGGGAGACCTTCGAGTCTTCCTTTCGGTCCTCCAACTTGGATGCGGGGTCTCAAAACAGTCAGGAGGGGGAGTGCCTTTTCCTGGGTTCCACGGCGCATCCAGGCCTCGTTCTGCCCCATTCTGTGCTGTGTCAGCCCTGGATGGAATCTTTCTTTCTGAAGTCTCAGCGCACGAGCTCCACGTGATATCGGCCCCAGGTGGAAAGGCATGGAGCTGCTCGTAGGCCGACAGACCTAGGAAGCAGATGGGAGAATGACCCCCACTCTGCAGATGGAGAGACTGGGGCAACCCTGAGGGGCATATGCTTGTCCAGGGCCACACCACTTATGAGAAGAAGGAGCCTGGTCTGAGAGCAGCATGGTCCTCGGAGCTCAGGCCCTGGCTGAACCCAGGCCTCCCCAGGGCTGTGGGCTGGGCCGTGTGGGTGTCATTGTGCCTGCACATGGCCTAAGGGGGGTGGTCGAGCAGTCAGAAACCCAGAGATTCCCTTGGGAAGTTTTGAGGAAGGGACCTCAGCACGAACCCCAGGAAATGATGTCACCTGCCGGCAACAGAACCCAACAGAACCCGCAATCCGGGTATCCAGGCCTCCAGAGCGGAGAGGAGCCCCCAGCCAGATCACTTGCTGCCAAGATGTTCTGCTGTTTGCCCCTGCCCAGAGGCCGGGGCCTCAGGAGAGCTCACAGGCAGTGTGCGTGGGCACCCTGTCGACGTTGGCTCAGGACACCCCCGAGAGGCCTCTGGCCCTTTGCCCGGAGAAACAGAAAGGTAACACGGGGAGCCCCAGGCCGGGCCAGGCCACCTCTCCCATGCCACCCGGAAACACCGGGTCCTTTGCCTGTGTGTGGGGATGCGGGTTTCTCGGGCTGTGTCTCCCTCAAGGAAGCCCAGGCGGATGTGGGGTCAGAAGCCTGTGGACAAGTTGTGCCCACACCCCAGGGGAGAGCAGGCTGGGCGGGATGGGGAGAGTGTGGGCAGCGCCGACCGGCCAGGCTGACCTCACACCCTCAGATGGGTCTCTTTCCTCCCGGGTGGGGATCTGAGCAGACACACGTCTCTGACCCTTCTGGGAAGAGAAGTTCGAGCAGGCAGAAGCAGCGGCTCCACTGGCCAGGCCCAGCTCGGAAAACTCCCAGCATGGCTGGCTGACGGTCACTGTCGTTGCAGAGCTTCCCACGTGATGAGGCCGAGGACGGGGACACCCCATCCAGCTCCCAGAGGGAGGGGTCGGAGCACCACCCGCCCGCCCGTGAGGCCCAGTGCAGGCTCCAGGTCAGCGTGCCCACGGAGGCATCAGCCCCACCGGGGGAGACGCGGAGGTGGGGAAGGCCTGCTGCCGAGACACCGCCCAGGATACAGCCGGCGGCCCAGTCTGAGGCTTCCACGGAGCTCAGCACACCCGGCTCCGACCCAGAGTCCAGAGAACCCCGGCCTCTGAGGCACCAGGAGGACCTGGAGCCCAGCACGCCACAGCACAGAGGTGAGGACGCTGGGGCTGGTGCACGGGAGTGTGTGGGGAGGGGTGCTGAGCTACACAGGGACGAGTCCTCGAAAGCTGCTGCTGGGCCTGCAGCAAGCGCTGGCCTCACACCCCCCGCCCCCCATCTTGCACACTTCAGTCCCAAAAGACATCTGACGCTGGGTATTCTTTGGGAACCTCTTGGAAGGTTTCTGTCCCGGGGTACGCACATGCCAAGGCTGGCCTGTGGGCAAACTTTGCTTCTCCCCCAGCTCTAGCACTGGCCTCCAACTGGAACCAGGCTCCACTTCCCAGACCTGTCCCCACACAGGTGGTGGCTCCAGGTGCAGGACCCAGGGATCCACCGAGGGCAGATGGAGAAGCGAGACTTGCCCTCGCAGAGACACCAGGCCAGCTGGGTACTGGCCAGCACACCGGGCAGATCGGATCTCCGTGCCTGCAGGACCCCCAGCCCCAGGCACTGATGTCCCACCCCCTCAGCGAGAACCTCCACCTCCACGTGCACCTCTACCTGCTCGGGCTTTAGCAAGAGAACCCGAGGCAGAGGAAGAGTCACCGCCTCGGCAGGGAGAGCCTGCCCTGGCTCCCGCGCAACACCCAGACGCCCACGATGACTCACCCAGCCCTGCAGGGAGAAAGAGCCCCCGCTCTGGACAGAGACCCAGAGCCCTTACCGGAAACACCACGTCCAGGGGAGCGGTCGGCTCTGCAGCCTCCATCCCTGTCTGCTCACCGTGGATGCCGGCAACTCGGTCTGCCCCCAGGGGACATGGAGTTCCTTTCCCCTGAACTGCTTTGCATGTGGTTTGTTTCCACCTTTCTGGTGATGTTTTATTTTTTGTATGGTTTCCTGGATTTTTGTTGGTTAAGTTGGGATTAGTAAACTGTTTCATCATTGTTGCAATCTGGGAACACTGTTGTGTAACTCTGGTGATACTGTGTTACCATCACCACTTTGTAGTTTCAGACCCGTTCCATCTTTATGCCCCACCCCCCAACAAAGCCTGGATTCAAGGCAAGCACGCCCTGTTCATCCCTCCCCCCGATCCTGAACACAATTTCATCTTTTCTTTCTGCATTCCTTCCTATATTCTTGGTGTCCCCAATCAATGACTCTCAGCGAAATGACTGAAGGAGTGTTTTTCGGACTCTCCACCTACTGTAAGACTCCATTGGAGAGTTCTCATTTTTATGTCATTTGAACTAGCCTTTGATAGCTGAAAGGACGGTGTACGTCCTTTCAAGATACCATGTGCCAAACGAAGCCCTTTTGGCAACTGCCATCATTATCTCCAGGCAGGCATTGCTGTTTGAAGGGTGACATCTCAGCCAGAAGGCAGAGGCTGAGCTCCTCTTGTTGCACCAGCTCCCAAAAGAAGCCAAGAAAGGGAGCTGGAACAACAAACCACCCCCATGCCCAGGAAAGCGTTCTTCATGACAGAAGGCTAGAAAATGACCCAACATCCTTGTGGCCCAGAACCACTCTAGAAAATCACTGTTCCATAAAAAAGAGAAACACATGGGAAGTTCCAAGGAGAGGCAATGCCCATGGCCAGTGTACTTGAGAGACGGCCTGACCGCTCCGGGGAAGACACGCACCGACGGAACCCCTTGGGAAACAGCAGTGATAGTCCTCACCGTCGTAAGGGTTTCCTCTGGGGACAACCTGCCCTGGGCACCACACGAGGGAGCAGACTGGCTTCTCTTCCTCTGCCCCCACACCATTCACTCATGAAGGCAGCTCAGGTGTTCTCATGCCCTGCCTGCCTGCCTGCCTGGCTCATCCGTGAGCTGTGACCACCTCCAGGCTAGGACTCCACCTTTTCCTCTCTGTGTACCGTGAATCTGCACACAGTGGGCTTTCAGAACCTTAGGAGACTTGAGCCATTCCCACTCGAGCCAGAACCCTCCCCAGGAAGGAAAACAGCTGTGGAGTCATTTTGGCCCCAGCACTGGTTCCGAAAGCCTGGCGGCTCCTACAGCCTCTACGGTGTGAAGAGGGAGGTCCCTTTTGACAGAGCTTTCCGGCTCTCAGATCTAAGCTGTTGTTTCACTGTCAGCTGTGTCTCTTCCGTTGCAGCCAGGTGGGCCACGCTGCTCCAAAGGAGCTCACAAGCTGAGTTTCAAGGGAGGACAGGGATGGCTACAACGTGCTGCAAACTGAGTGAGGGTCCCCACAATCCTCAGCAAAGGTCTGTGGTGTGCAAGTGGGGAGTAGAGGGCCCCCAAGTTCCAAAGGAAGGGAGGTAGTCGGGAGCTAAAGCCCTTGGCTGCTGTGGTAGCAGCTGCAGATGGCAGCCCGTCCACAGTGCACTTCAAATGAGGTCATATGAGCAGGACTCTGGAAATGGCTCCGAAATCGAGAGAAAGGGGTCAGGGTATGTGGGAATCCAGCGGGGGTGGGGGGTGGATGAAGGAAGGTGTCCCTCCTATCTCCAGTGCAATTTGGTTTGGTGAGTCTCAAAGCTACCAGATGGCACTTCCCAAGTCAGGCCCCCGCAGGAATCAGGGTGGGCTGCCTGCCTCGGGCCCTGCCACAGGGACAAGCCACACCAGTGGCCTCCCTGAGCTCCAATGGCCGGATCTGGGGGGTTCTGTCTGGGTGCACACCTCCTTGCTGTGGCCAAGTTCCCCCCTTCTCTGAGCACCAGCTTCATCCTCTCGAATGAGGACATCAATTGCTACCTTGGCACGTTACTCTCTTCATCCTGTGAAGACTCATTAGGCTTATCCTACAATTACTAGCTGGCCCGAAGAGATATCTCCTGAATCCAGCTTAAGCTGGAGTCTCCCAGGCTCATCTGGCATGTCTTCCCTGAAGTCTGCCAAAACCCACACCCTTGCATTTCCAGGGACTCCCCTTAGCCAGCTGGGCAGAAAACCCAGCATGCTTCAAACAAGCTGACAGACAAGCGGGAGAGGACTCACGGGCAGACGGCTTCCCTCAGGTCTCGGGTGGAGCTCTGGGACCACAGCAGCAACGGGCCATCCCAGCCCCTGGGCTCAGCAGCGCCCTCATTCTCAGGCCGGCGGCTCTGCCCTGAGGGGAGCAGGAACGTCACCAACTGCCGCAGGCGGACCTCAAGCCCCTCCCACTGCTGGAGCCTGACCTCCCCCGGCCCCACCCCTTCCCCTACCCCAGCAGGACGAGAGCTCGTCTTCCCCTGGCTTCCAACGTGAGGCCCGGCCCTGGGCCCCGATTGGGCACTGCCCCAGCCCGGAGCCAATCACAGTGGCCAGGGAGGTGGAACGCACCGATTGGCCAGGGCCAGGTCATGTGACCATACTCCCCAGGAAACTCAAAGATTACCAAGGTTCTCTCAGAAACCAATGAACAAAATTATCCACTAAAGGCAAACCATAATTTTTAATGAGGCCAATGTCACAGAAAAAAAAAATGCTCCACAATAAACTGCTCAAGGAAGCTACTAAATAAACTTTCAGAAAAGTTTAGTAGTTTTTTTTTTTTTTTAAATAGGGTGACGGAGAGCTATACCTTTCCCATCTATGTGAATTTAGGTTTAAACTAGATTTCCCTTGGCTATTATATAAGACAAAAAAACCCACATCACCCACTTTCACTCCCCCCCACCCCCAAAATGTGTTTCAATCTATTGAATTTTTGTGTCCTCAGTTGTGTCTGATTCACGGCAACTCACCAACTCTACACAGCCAGGCTCTTCCGTCCATGGAATTCAGGGCAATTTTTTCTGTCCCAGTAAATGCCCACCCTGGGTGATCCAAAGGCAAGGGCTCCGAGGCTCCTGAGAGACTAACTCCTTTCAGCTGAGCACAGAGCTGGCTCCTCACTGGGATGCCTGTGGCCTGGGGCTCCCAGAGGGGAGAGCAGCACTCGCCCCACCGTGTGGTCACTGCTGGAAATGCAGGCTGCTCCTCACACCCCTTGACTGTGTCCCTGAGGGCAGAACAGTGTGAATCGAATCAAGGTGGAAATGCAAACTCCAATGCAACCAACCTTCCACAAGGTCTCCAAAACCACTCAGGAACAGGGAATTGGAAACTGCAGGGGATGACATGAATGGAGATGGAGACTTGACACCTTACACCGAGTTCACTTCCAGTTATCCCTAGACAAACTTTCCATGAAAACTTGTCACAAATCTAGAAGAACAATGAGCAGAAACCGGACACGTGCTTTGAGTCTTCACACACAAAACTAAAAGGCAGTCCACAAAAAAAACCCAGAGAATACAGTGGACTTTGCAAAATCAAAGATATCTACTGTGGGAAAGACCTCATTACAAAAGCAAAAGACAGGTCATACATCGCGAGACGAATGAGTGGAAACACAAAGCTTATCAAGGATGTGTCTCCAAACAGACAAAGAACGCCAACACAACAAGCCTGTGAAAACTAGGGAAAGGTCTGAAGGGACACCAGACGGAGGAAGACACACACAGAGTATCCCGGATGATGTCCAGCACTGAGGGCCTGAAGAAACAACAGTCTAGTTGCACCCCCTCAGGCCTGTGAGACCGTGGATGAGGCCTCTGTTTCCCGGTGGCTCTGAGACATGGACAGGGAGGAAGGGGAAGAGAAGTCACTTGCATTTCTAATACTCACAGCAAAGTCTTCCAATGAGAAGGGAATTATCACCCCCACTGACAATGCCATTCACTGAAGTGATATCCACGAGTCCATCTACCCCAGAAGGGAAGGATGGACCTGTTCTCACAAAACGGCGAGAGATGGAAGGAGGAAGATCAAGCCCACACCAATCACTGGAAAGAGAAGCTGTGCTCAGGGCTTGAAAGAATTCCTATTGGGAAAATCATGTCACAGCCCCACATGGCAATCCACAGCTTCCATGCTATTCCTCCCAAAATGCCAATGCATTTTCGCACCGAACAAAGAATTGCAAAAGGGGTACGGAAACAGAAAAGAGCCTACATTGTCAATACAATCCGACGAAAAAGCCCCGATACGGACATCCAAGGTTGTGTGAAAGGAAATTAGACGACCAAACTAGGATCCTCAGGAGAGTATCGGAGGAGGCAATGGCGACCCACTCCAGTACTCTTGCCTGGAAAATGTCCTGGACGGAGGAGCCTGGTAGGCTGCAGGCCACGGGGTCATGCAGAGTCAGACACGACTGAAGTGACTTAGCCGCAGCAGCAGCAGCAGGACAGTATGCTATTGGGAATACAACAACACACACAGATCCAGATCGATGGAATAAAGTTGAGGGTCCAGAAACAAACCCCAGCATCCATGGTCAACTCATCTCTGACACAGACGGGGAGAATATCCAAATGGGAACAAGAAAGCCTCTTCAATCAATGTCCATGGGAAAACCAGACAGCTACATCTGAAGAACGCTATTGGGTTTGATCTCATACCACCTCAATATCGGGGAAAAACCTCACCCTAAAGACTGATGTCATGAGATAGCTAGAAAGAAGCGTAGGTCAAAGGCTCCTTAACATCAGAGTCTCCTTGCCATTTGCTGGGCGGAGGTCGAAATGGGTCTCTTCAAGTAAGGGAAAGAGGTAAACGAAGTACACCACTGGGTTTCCATCCAATGGAACCTCTTCACAACGGAGAAGCTAAGCATTCACAAATGCAAAAGATAGGAAACGGAACACGAGAGACTCCTTGCAAGTGGTGTATCTGAGAAGGGGTTCATATGGAAAGAGACGAAGAATGCACAGCACTCAGATTCCAAGAAACACCACCACCACCCTTGACCCTTCCCCCATGACCAACTCTGACCTAAAGCCTTTCTCTCCCTCTAACCTATCCCTAAAACATAACCCTCATCTAATCATATACATGTGCATCCCTAGCATCCATCCATCCATCCACACACGAGAGAGAAAGAGGAAGACACAGACGGAATTGAGAAAGGAAAAGAGAGGGACACAGCCAGAGAGAGACACGGAACCAAAGAGAGGAAAGGAGTCGATGGTCCAGACTTTTCCTCAATCTGTCTCGAAGGTAGAAGCAATGACAGCGCCCTTCCACCCCAGAAGGGGGAAAAGGACGGAAGGTTTGGAGAGGAAAAGACAAGAACGCAGGGAGCCATTAGAAGCTCAGCCACCCGCAGAAGCCGAGCTGGGACCCTTGAACAGAATCTCAATGGAAACAGAGGACCAGAAAGTTGGCTACTCTTTTCTATAAGAGAGGGAGACCTTCGAGTCTTCCTTTCAGTCCTCCAACTTGGATGCGGGGTCTCAAAACAGTCAGGAGGGGGAGTGCCTTTTCCTGGGTTCCACGGCGCATCCAGGCCTCGTTCTGCCCCATTCTGTGCTGTGTCAGCCCTGGATGGAATCTTTCTTTCTGAAGTCTCAGCGCACGAGCTCCACGTGATATCGGCCCCAGGTGGAAAGGCATGGAGCTGCTCGTAGGCCGACAGACCTAGGAAGCAGATGGGAGAATGACCCCCACTCTGCAGATGGAGAGACTGGGGCAACCCTGAGGGGCATATGCTTGTCCAGGGCCACACCACTTATGAGAAGAAGGAGCCTGGTCTGAGAGCAGCATGGTCCTCGGAGCTCAGGCCCTGGCTGAACCCAGGCCTCCCCAGGGCTGTGGGCTGGGCCGTGTGGGTGTCATTGTGCCTGCACATGGCCTAAGGGGGGTGGTCGAGCAGTCAGAAACCCAGAGATTCCCTTGGGAAGTTTTGAGGAAGGGACCTCAGCACGAACCCCAGGAAATGATGTCACCTGCCGGCAACAGAACCCAACAGAACCCGCAATCCGGGTATCCAGGCCTCCAGAGCGGAGAGGAGCCCCCAGCCAGATCACTTGCTGCCAAGATGTTCTGCTGTTTGCCCCTGCCCAGAGGCCAGGGCCTCAGGAGAGCTCACAGGCAGTGTGCGTGGGCACCCTGTCGACGTTGGCTCAGGACACCCCCGAGAGGCCTCTGGCCCTTTGCCCGGAGAAACAGAAAGGTAACACGGGGAGCCCCAGGCCGGGCCAGGCCACCTCTCCCATGCCACCCGGAAACACCGGGTCCTTTGCCTGTGTGTGGGGATGCGGGTTTCTCGGGCTGTGTCTCCCTCAAGGAAGCCCAGGCGGATGTGGGGTCAGAAGCCTGTGGACAAGTTGTGCCCACACCCCAGGGGAGAGCAGGCTGGGCGGGATGGGGAGAGTGTGGGCAGCGCCGACCGGCCAGGCTGACCTCACACCCTCAGATGGGTCTCTTTCCTCCCGGGTGGGGATCTGAGCAGACACACGTCTCTGACCCTTCTGGGAAGAGAAGTTCGAGCAGGCAGAAGCAGCGGCTCCACTGGCCAGGCCCAGCTCGGAAAACTCCCAGCATGGCTGGCTGACGGTCACTGTCGTTGCAGAGCTTCCCACGTGATGAGGCCGAGGACGGGGACACCCCATCCAGCTCCCAGAGGGAGGGGTCGGAGCACCACCCGCCCGCCCGTGAGGCCCAGTGCAGGCTCCAGGTCAGCGTGCCCACGGAGGCATCAGCCCCACCGGGGGAGACGCGGAGGTGGGGAAGGCCTGCTGCCGAGACACCGCCCAGGATACAGCCGGCGGCCCAGTCTGAGGCTGCCACGGAGCTCAGCACACCCGGCTCCGACCCAGAGTCCAGAGAACCCCGGCCTCTGAGGCACCAGGAGGACCTGGAGCCCAGCACGCCAGAGCACAGAGGTGAGGACGCTGGGGCTGGTGCACGGGAGTGTGTGGGGAGGGGTGCTGAGCTACACAGGGACGAGTCCTCGAAAGCTGCTGCTGGGCCTGCAGCAAGCGCTGGCCTCACACCCCCCGCCCCCCATCTTGCACACTTCAGTCCCAAAAGACATCTGACGCTGGGTATTCTTTGGGAACCTCTTGGAAGGTTTCTGTCCCGGGGTACGCACATGCCAAGGCTGGCCTGTGGGCAAACTTTGCTTCTCCCCCAGCTCTAGCACTGGCCTCCAACTGGAACCAGGCTCCACTTCCCAGACCTGTCCCCACACAGGTGGTGGCTCCAGGTGCAGGACCCAGGGATCCACCGAGGGCAGATGGAGAAGCGAGACTTGCCCTCGCAGAGACACCAGGCCAGCTGGGTACTGGCCAGCACACCGGGCAGATCGGATCTCCGTGCCTGCAGGACCCCCAGCCCCAGGCACTGATGTCCCACCCCCTCAGCGAGAACCTCCACCTCCACGTGCACCTCTACCTGCTCGGGCTTTGGCAAGAGAACCCGAGGCAGAGGAAGAGTCACCGCCTCGGCAGGGAGAGCCTGCCCTGGCTCCCGTGCAACACCCAGACGCCCACGATGACTCACCCAGCCCTGCAGGGAGAAAGAGCCCCCGCTCTGGACAGAGACCCAGAGCCCTTACCGGAAACACCACGTCCAGGGGAGCGGTCGGCTCTGCAGCCTCCATCCCTGTCTGCTCACCGTGGATGCCGGCAACTCGGTCTGCCCCCAGGGGACATGGAGTTCCTTTCCCCTGAACTGCTTTGCATGTGGTTTGTTTCCACCTTTCTGGTGATGTTTTATTTTTTGTATGGTTTCCTGTATTTTTGTTGGTTAAGTTGGGATTAGTAAACTTTTTCATCATTGTTGCAATCTGGGAACACTGTTGTGTAACTCTGGTGATACTGTGTTACCATCACCACTTTGTAGTTTCAGACCCGTTCCATCTTTATGCCCCACCCCCCAACAAAGCCTGGATTCAAGGCAAGCACGCCCTGTTCATCCCTCCCCCCGATCCTGAACACAATTTCATCTTTTCTTTCTGCATTCCTTCCTATATTCTTGGTGTCCCCAATCAGTGACTCTCAGCGAAATGACTGAAGGAGTGTTTTTCGGACTCTCCACCTACTGTAAGACTCCATTGGAGAGTTCTCATTTTTATGTCATTTGAACTAGCCTTTGATAGCTGAAAGGACGGTGTACGTCCTTTCAAGATACCATGTGCCAAACGAAGCCCTTTTGGCAACTGCCATCATTATCTCCAGGCAGGCATTGCTGTTTGAAGGGTGACATCTCAGCCAGAAGGCAGAGGCTGAGCTCCTCTTGTTGCACCAGCTCCCAAAAGAAGCCAAGAAAGGGAGCTGGAACAACAAACCACCCCCATGCCCAGGAAAGCGTTCTTCATGACAGAAGGCTAGAAAATGACCCAACATCCTTGTGGCCCAGAACCACTCTAGAAAATCACTGTTCCATAAAAAAGAGAAACACATGGGAAGTTCCAAGGAGAGGCAATGCCCATGGCCAGTGTACTTGAGAGACGGCCTGACCGCTCCGGGGAAGACACGCACCGACGGAACCCCTTGGGAAACAGCAGTGATAGTCCTCACCGTCGTAAGGGTTTCCTCTGGGGACAACCTGCCCTGGGCACCACACGAGGGAGCAGACCGGCTTCTCTTCCTCTGCCCCCACACCATTCACTCATGAAGGCAGCTCAGGTGTTCTCATGCCCTGCCTGCCTGCCTGCCTGGCTCATCCGTGAGCTGTGACCACCTCCAGGCTAGGACTCCACCTTTTCCTCTCTGTGTACCGTGAATCTGCACACAGTGGGCTTTCAGAACCTTAGGAGACTTGAGCCATTCCCACTCGAGCCAGAACCCTCCCCAGGAAGGAAAACAGCTGTGGAGTCATTTTGGCCCCAGCACTGGTTCCGAAAGCCTGGCGGCTCCTACAGCCTCTACGGTGTGAAGAGGGAGGTCCCTTTTGACAGAGCTTTCCGGCTCTCAGATCTAAGCTGTTGTTTCACTGTCAGCTGTGTCTCTTCCGTTGCAGCCAGGTGGGCCACGCTGCTCCAAAGGAGCTCACAAGCTGAGTTTCAAGGGAGGACAGGGATGGCTACAACGTGCTGCAAACTGAGTGAGGGTCCCCACAATCCTCAGCAAAGGTCTGTGGTGTGCAAGTGGGGAGTAGAGGGCCCCCAAGTTCCAAAGGAAGGGAGGTAGTCGGGAGCTAAAGCCCTTGGCTGCTGTGGTAGCAGCTGCAGATGGCAGCCCGTCCACAGTGCACTTCAAATGAGGTCATATGAGCGGGACTCTGGAAATGGCTCCGAAATCGAGAGAAAGGGGTCAGGGTATGTGGGAATCCGGCGGGGGTGGGGGGTGGATGAAGGAAGGTGTCCCTCCTCTCTCCAGTGCAATTTGGTTTGGTGAGTCTCAAAGCTACCAGATGGCACTTCCCAAGTCAGGCCCCCGCAGGAATCAGGGTGGGCTGCCTGCCTCGGGCCCTGCCACAGGGACAAGCCACACCAGTGGCCTCCCTGAGCTCCAATGGCCGGATCTGGGGGGTTCTGTCTGGGTGCACACCTCCTTGCTGTGGCCAAGTTCCCCCCTTCTCTGAGCACCAGCTTCATCCTCTCGAATGAGGACATCAATTGCTACCTTGGCACGTTACTCTCTTCATCCTGTGAAGACTCATTAGGCTTATCCTACAATTACTAGCTGGCCCGAAGAGATATCTCCTGAATCCAGCTTAAGCTGGAGTCTCCCAGGCTCATCTGGCATGTCTTCCCTGAAGTCTGCCAAAACCCACACCCTTGCATTTCCAGGGACTCCCCTTAGCCAGCTGGGCAGAAAACCCAGCATGCTTCAAACAAGCTGACAGACAAGCGGGAGAGGACTCACGGGCAGACGGCTTCCCTCAGGTCTCGGGTGGAGCTCTGGGACCACAGCAGCAACGGGCCATCCCAGCCCCTGGGCTCAGCAGCGCCCTCATTCTCAGGCCGGCGGCTCTGCCCTGAGGGGAGCAGGAACGTCACCAACTGCCGCAGGCGGACCTCAAGCCCCTCCCACTGCTGGAGCCTGACCTCCCCCGGCCCCACCCCTTCCCCTACCCCAGCAGGACGAGAGCTCGTCTTCCCCTGGCTTCCAACGTGAGGCCCGGCCCTGGGCCCCGATTGGGCACTGCCCCAGCCCAGAGCCAATCACAGTGGCCAGGGAGGTGGAACGCACCGATTGGCCAGGGCCAGGTCATGTGACCATACTCCCCAGGAAACTCAAAGATTACCAAGGTTCTCTAAGAAACCAATGAACAAAATTATCCACTAAAGGCAAACCATAATTTTTAATGAGGCCAATGTCACAGAAAAAAAAAATGCTCCACAATAAACTGCTCAAGGAAGCTACTAAATAAACTTTCAGAAAAGTTTAGTAGTTTTTTTTTTTTTTTTAAATAGGGTGACGGAGAGCTATACCTTTCCCATCTATGTGAATTTAGGTTTAAACTAGATTTCCCTTGGCTATTATATAAGACAAAAAAACCCACATCACCCACTTTCACTCCCCCCCACCCCCAAAATGTGTTTTAATCTATTGAATTTTTGTGTCCTCAGTTGTGTCTGATTCACGGCAACTCACCAACTCTACACAGCCAGGCTCTTCCGTCCATGGAATTCAGGGCAATTTTTTCTGTCCCAGTAAATGCCCACCCTGGGTGATCCAAAGGCAAGGGCTCCGAGGCTCCTGAGAGACTAACTCCTTTCAGCTGAGCACAGAGCTGGCTCCTCACTGGGATGCCTGTGGCCTGGGGCTCCCAGAGGGGAGAGCAGCACTCGCCCCACCGTGTGGTCACTGCTGGAAGTGCAGGCTGCTCCTCACTCCCCCTTGACAGTGTCCCTGAGGGCAGAACAGTGTGAATCGAATCAAGGTGGAAAGGCAAACTCCAATGCAACCAACCTTCCCACAAGATCTCCAAAACCACTCAGGAACAGGGAATTGGAAACTGCAGGGGATGACATGAATGGAGATGGAGACTTGACACCTTACACCGAGTTCACTTCCAGTTATCCCTAGACAAACTTTCCATGAAAACTTGTCACAAATCTAGAAGAACAATGAGCAGAAACCGGACACGTGCTTTGAGTCTTCACACACAAAACTAAAAGGCAGTCCACAAAAAAAACCCAGAGAATACAGTGGACTTTGCAAAATCAAAGATATCTACTGTGGGAAAGACCTCATTACAAAAGCAAAAGACAGGTCATACATCGCGAGACGAATGAGTGGAAACACAAAGCTTATCAAGGATGTGTCTCCAAACAGACAAAGAACGCCAACACAACAAGCCTGTGAAAACTAGGGAAAGGTCTGAAGGGACACCAGACGGAGGAAGACACACACAGAGTATCCCGGATGATGTCCAGCACTGAGGGCCTGAAGAAACAACAGTCTAGTTGCACCCCCTCAGGCCTGTGTGACCGTGGATGAGGCCTCTGTTTCCCGGTGGCTCTGAGACATGGACAGGGAGGAAGGGGAAGAGAAGTCACTTGCATTTCTAATACTCACAGCAAAGTCTTCCAATGAGAAGGGAATTATCACCCCCACTGACAATGCCATTCACTGAAGTGATATCCACGAGTCCATCTACCCCAGAAGGGAAGGATGGACCTGTTCTCACAAAACGGCGAGAGATGGAAGGAGGAAGATCAAGCCCACACCAATCACTGGAAAGAGAAGCTGTGCTCAGGGCTTGAAAGAATTCCTATAGGGAAAATCATGTCACAGCCCCACATGGCAATCCACAGCTTCCATGCTATTCCTCCCAAAATGCCAATGCATTTTCGCACCGAACAAAGAATTGCAAAAGGGGTACGGAAACAGAAAAGAGCCTACATTGTCAATACAATCCGACGAAAAAGCCCCGATACGGACATCCAAGGTTGTGTGAAAGGAAATTAGACGACCAAACTAGGATCCTCAGGAGAGTATCGGAGAAGGCAATGGCGACCCACTCCAGTACTCTTGCCTGGAAAATGTCCTGGACGGAGGAGCCTGGTAGGCTACAGGCCATGGGGTCTTGCAGAGTCAGACACGACTGAAGTGACTTAGCCGCAGCAGCAGCAGCAGGACAGTATGCTATTGGGAATACAACAACACACACAGATCCAGATCGATGGAATAAAGTTGAGGGTCCAGAAACAAACCCCAGCATCCATGGTCAACTCATCTCTGACACAGACGGGGAGAATATCCAAATGGGAACAAGAAAGCCTCTTCAATCAATGTCCATGGGAAAACCAGACAGCTACATCTGAAGAACGCTATTGGGTTTGATCTCATACCACCTCAATATCGGGGAAAAACCTCACCCTAAAGACTGATGTCATGAGATAGCTAGAAAGAAGCGTAGGTCAAAGGCTCCTTAACATCAGAGTCTCCTTGCCATTTGCTGGGCGGAGGTCGAAATGGGTCTCTTCAAGTAAGGGAAAGAGGTAAACGAAGTACACCACTGGGTTTCCATCCAATGGAACCTATTCACAACAGAGAGGCTAAGCATTCACAAATGCAAAAGATAGGAAACGGAACACGAGAGACTCCTTGCAAGTGGTGTATCTGAGAAGGGGTTCATATGGAAAGAGACGAAGAATGCACAGCACTCAGATTCCAAGAAACACCACCACCACCCTTGACCCTTCCCCCATGACCAACTCTGACCTAAAGCCTTTCTCTCCCTCTAACCTATCCCTAAAACATAACCCTCATCTAATCATATACATGTGCATCCCTAGCATCCATCCATCCATCCACACACGAGAGAGAAAGAGGAAGACACAGACGGAATTGAGAAAGGAAAAGAGAGGGACACAGCCAGAGAGAGACCCGGAACCAAAGAGAGGAAAGGAGTCGATGGTCCAGACTATTCCTCAATCTGTCTCGAAGGTAGAAGCAATGACAGCGCCCTTCCACCCCAGAAGGGGGAAAAGGACGGAAGGTTTGGAGAGGAAAAGACAAGAACGCAGGGAGCCATTAGAAGCTCAGCCACCCGCAGAAGCCGAGCTGGGACCCTTGAACAGAATCTCAATGGAAACAGAGGACCAGAAAGTTGGCTACTCTTTTCTATAAGAGAGGGAGACCTTCGAGTCTTCCTTTCGGTCCTCCAACTTGGATGCGGGGTCTCAAAACAGTCAGGAGGGGGAGTGCCTTTTCCTGGGTTCCACGGCGCATCCAGGCCTCGTTCTGCCCCATTCTGTGCTGTGTCAGCCCTGGATGGAATCTTTCTTTCGGAAGTCTCAGCGCACGAGCTCCACGTGATATCGGCCCCAGGTGGAAAGGCATGGAGCTGCTCGTAGGCCGACAGACCTAGGAAGCAGATGGGAGAATGACCCCCACTCTGCAGATGGAGAGACTGGGGCAACCCTGAGGGGCATATGCTTGTCCAGGGCCACACCACTTATGAGAAGAAGGAGCCTGGTCTGAGAGCAGCATGGTCCTCGGAGCTCAGGCCCTGGCTGAACCCAGGCCTCCCCAGGGCTGTGGGCTGGGCCGTGTGGGTGTCATTGTGCCTGCACATGGCCTAAGGGGGGTGGTCGAGCAGTCAGAAACCCAGAGATTCCCTTGGGAAGTTTTGAGGAAGGGACCTCAGCACGAACCCCAGGAAATGATGTCACCTGCCGGCAACAGAACCCAACAGAACCCGCAATCCGGGTATCCAGGCCTCCAGAGCGGAGAGGAGCCCCCAGCCAGATCACTTGCTGCCAAGATGTTCTGCTGTTTGCCCCTGCCCAGAGGCCGGGGCCTCAGGAGAGCTCACAGGCAGTGTGCGTGGGCACCCTGTCGACGTTGGCTCAGGACACCCCCGAGAGGCCTCTGGCCCTTTGCCCGGAGAAACAGAAAGGTAACACGGGGAGCCCCAGGCCGGGCCAGGCCACCTCTCCCATGCCACCCGGAAACACCGGGTCCTTTGCCTGTGTGTGGGGATGCGGGTTTCTCGGGCTGTGTCTCCCTCAAGGAAGCCCAGGCGGATGTGGGGTCAGAAGCCTGTGGACAATTTGTGCCAACACCCCAGGGGAGAGCAGGCTGGGCGGGATGGGGAGAGTGTGGGTAGCGCCGACCGGCCAGGCTGACCTCACACCCTCAGATGGGTCTCTTTCCTCCCGGGTGGGGATCTGAGCAGACACACGTCTCTGACCCTTCTGGGAAGAGAAGTTCGAGCAGGCAGAAGCAGCGGCTCCACTGGCCAGGCCCAGCTCGGAAAACTCCCAGCATGGCTGGCTGACGGTCACTGTCGTTGCAGAGCTTCCCACGTGATGAGGCCGAGGACGGGGACACCCCATCCAGCTCCCAGAGGGAGGGGTCGGAGCACCACCCGCCCGCCCGTGAGGCCCAGTGCAGGCTCCAGGTCAGCGTGCCCACGGAGGCATCAGCCCCACCGGGGGAGACGCGGAGGTGGGGAAGGCCTGCTGCCGAGACACCGCCCAGGATACAGCCGGCGGCCCAGTCTGAGGCTTCCACGGAGCTCAGCACACCCGGCTCCGACCCAGAGTCCAGAGAACCCCGGCCTCTGAGGCACCAGGAGGACCTGGAGCCCAGCACGCCACAGCACAGAGGTGAGGACGCTGGGGCTGGTGCACGGGAGTGTGTGGGGAGGGGTGCTGAGCTACACAGGGACGAGTCCTCGAAAGCTGCTGCTGGGCCTGCAGCAAGCGCTGGCCTCACACCCCCCGCCCCCCATCTTGCACACTTCAGTCCCAAAAGACATCTGACGCTGGGTATTCTTTGGGAACCTCTTGGAAGGTTTCTGTCCCGGGGTACGCACATGCCAAGGCTGGCCTGTGGGCAAACTTTGCTTCTCCCCCAGCTCTAGCACTGGCCTCCAACTGGAACCAGGCTCCACTTCCCAGACCTGTCCCCACACAGGTGGTGGCTCCAGGTGCAGGACCCAGGGATCCACCGAGGGCAGATGGAGAAGCGAGACTTGCCCTCGCAGAGACACCAGGCCAGCTGGGTACTGGCCAGCACACCGGGCAGATCGGATCTCCGTGCCTGCAGGACCCCCAGCCCCAGGCACTGATGTCCCACCCCCTCAGCGAGAACCTCCACCTCCACGTGCACCTCTACCTGCTCGGGCTTTGGCAAGAGAACCCGAGGCAGAGGAAGAGTCACCGCCTCGGCAGGGAGAGCCTGCCCTGGCTCCCGTGCAACACCCAGACGCCCACGATGACTCACCCAGCCCTGCAGGGAGAAAGAGCCCCCGCTCTGGACAGAGACCCAGAGCCCTTACCGGAAACACCACGTCCAGGGGAGCGGTCGGCTCTGCAGCCTCCATCCCTGTCTGCTCACCGTGGATGCCGGCAACTCGGTCTGCCCCCAGGGGACATGGAGTTCCTTTCCCCTGAACTGCTTTGCATGTGGTTTGTTTCCACCTTTCTGGTGATGTTTTATTTTTTGTATGGTTTCCTGTATTTTTGTTGGTTAAGTTGGGATTAGTAAACTTTTTCATCATTGTTGCAATCTGGGAACACTGTTGTGTAACTCTGGTGATACTGTGTTACCATCACCACTTTGTAGTTTCAGACCCGTTCCATCTTTATGCCCCACCCCCCAACAAAGCCTGGATTCAAGGCAAGCACGCCCTGTTCATCCCTCCCCCCGATCCTGAACACAATTTCATCTTTTCTTTCTGCATTCCTTCCTATATTCTTGGTGTCCCCAATCAGTGACTCTCAGCGAAATGACTGAAGGAGTGTTTTTCGGACTCTCCACCTACTGTAAGACTCCATTGGAGAGTTCTCATTTTTATGTCATTTGAACTAGCCTTTGATAGCTGAAAGGACGGTGTACGTCCTTTCAAGATACCATGTGCCAAACGAAGCCCTTTTGGCAACTGCCATCATTATCTCCAGGCAGGCATTGCTGTTTGAAGGGTGACATCTCAGCCAGAAGGCAGAGGCTGAGCTCCTCTTGTTGCACCAGCTCCCAAAAGAAGCCAAGAAAGGGAGCTGGAACAACAAACCACCCCCATGCCCAGGAAAGCGTTCTTCATGACAGAAGGCTAGAAAATGACCCAACATCCTTGTGGCCCAGAACCACTCTAGAAAATCACTGTTCCATAAAAAAGAGAAACACATGGGAAGTTCCAAGGAGAGGCAATGCCCATGGCCAGTGTACTTGAGAGACGGCCTGACCGCTCCGGGGAAGACACGCACCGACGGAACCCCTTGGGAAACAGCAGTGATAGTCCTCACCGTCGTAAGGGTTTCCTCTGGGGACAACCTGCCCTGGGCACCACACGAGGGAGCAGACCGGCTTCTCTTCCTCTGCCCCCACACCATTCACTCATGAAGGCAGCTCAGGTGTTCTCATGCCCTGCCTGCCTGCCTGCCTGGCTCATCCGTGAGCTGTGACCACCTCCAGGCTAGGACTCCACCTTTTCCTCTCTGTGTACCGTGAATCTGCACACAGTGGGCTTTCAGAACCTTAGGAGACTTGAGCCATTCCCGCTCGAGCCAGAACCCTCCCCAGGAAGGAAAACAGCTGTGGAGTCATTTTGGCCCCAGCACTGGTTCCGAAAGCCTGGCGGCTCCTACAGCCTCTACGGTGTGAAGAGGGAGGTCCCTTTTGACAGAGCTTTCCGGCTCTCAGATCTAAGCTGTTGTTTCACTGTCAGCTGTGTCTCTTCCGTTGCAGCCAGGTGGGCCACGCTGCTCCAAAGGAGCTCACAAGCTGAGTTTCAAGGGAGGACAGGGATGGCTACAACGTGCTGCAAACTGAGTGAGGGTCCCCACAATCCTCAGCAAAGGTCTGTGGTGTGCAAGTGGGGAGTAGAGGGCCCCCAAGTTCCAAAGGAAGGGAGGTAGTCGGGAGCTAAAGCCCTTGGCTGCTGTGGTAGCAGCTGCAGATGGCAGCCCGTCCACAGTGCACTTCAAATGAGGTCATATGAGCGGGACTCTGGAAATGGCTCCGAAATCGAGAGAAAGGGGTCAGGGTATGTGGGAATCCGGCGGGGGTGGGGGGTGGATGAAGGAAGGTGTCCCTCCTCTCTCCAGTGCAATTTGGTTTGGTGAGTCTCAAAGCTACCAGATGGCACTTCCCAAGTCAGGCCCCCGCAGGAATCAGGGTGGGCTGCCTGCCTTGGGCCCTGCCACAGGGACAAGCCACACCAGTGGCCTCCCTGAGCTCCAATGGCCGGATCTGGGGGGTTCTGTCTGGGTGCACACCTCCTTGCTGTGGCCAAGTTCCCCCCTTCTCTGAGCACCAGCTTCATCCTCTCGAATGAGGACATCAATTGCTACCTTGGCACGTTACTCTCTTCATCCTGTGAAGACTCATTAGGCTTATCCTACAATTACTAGCTGGCCCGAAGAGATATCTCCTGAATCCAGCTTAAGCTGGAGTCTCCCAGGCTCATCTGGCATGTCTTCCCTGAAGTCTGCCAAAACCCACACCCTTGCATTTCCAGGGACTCCCCTTAGCCAGCTGGGCAGAAAACCCAGCATGCTTCAAACAAGCTGACAGACAAGCGGGAGAGGACTCACGGGCAGACGGCTTCCCTCAGGTCTCGGGTGGAGCTCTGGGACCACAGCAGCAACGGGCCATCCCAGCCCCTGGGCTCAGCAGCGCCCTCATTCTCAGGCCGGCGGCTCTGCCCTGAGGGGAGCAGGAACGTCACCAACTGCCGCAGGCGGACCTCAAGCCCCTCCCACTGCTGGAGCCTGACCTCCCCCGGCCCCACCCCTTCCCCTACCCCAGCAGGACGAGAGCTCGTCTTCCCCTGGCTTCCAACGTGAGGCCCGGCCCTGGGCCCCGATTGGGCACTGCCCCAGCCCGGAGCCAATCACAGTGGCCAGGGAGGTGGAACGCACCGATTGGCCAGGGCCAGGTCATGTGACCATACTCCCCAGGAAACTCAAAGATTACCAAGGTTCTCTAAGAAACCAATGAACAAAATTATCCACTAAAGGCAAACCATAATTTTTAATGAGGCCAATGTCACAGAAAAAAAAAATGCTCCACAATAAACTGCTCAAGGAAGCTACTAAATAAACTTTCAGAAAAGTTTAGTAGTTTTTTTTTTTTTTAAATAGGGTGACGGAGAGCTATACCTTTCCCATCTATGTGAATTTAGGTTTAAACTAGATTTCCCTTGGCTATTATATAAGACAAAAAAACCCACATCACCCACTTTCACTCCCCCCCACCCCCAAAATGTGTTTTAATCTATTGAATTTTTGTGTCCTCAGTTGTGTCTGATTCACGGCAACTCACCAACTCTACACAGCCAGGCTCTTCCGTCCATGGAATTCAGGGCAATTTTTTCTGTCCCAGTAAATGCCCACCCTGGGTGATCCAAAGGCAAGGGCTCCGAGGCTCCTGAGAGACTAACTCCTTTCAGCTGAGCACAGAGCTGGCTCCTCACTGGGATGCCTGTGGCCTGGGGCTCCCAGAGGGGAGAGCAGCACTCGCCCCACCGTGTGGTCACTGCTGGAAGTGCAGGCTGCTCCTCACTCCCCCTTGACAGTGTCCCTGAGGGCAGAACAGTGTGAATCGAATCAAGGTGGAAATGCAAACTCCAATGCAACCAACCTTCCCACAAGATCTCCAAAACCACTCAGGAACAGGGAATTGGAAACTGCAGGGGATGACATGAATGGAGATGGAGACTTGACACCTTACACCGAGTTCACTTCCAGTTATCCCTAGACAAACTTTCCATGAAAACTTGTCACAAATCTAGAAGAACAATGAGCAGAAACCGGACACGTGCTTTGAGTCTTCACACACAAAACTAAAAGGCAGTCCACAAAAAAAACCCAGAGAATACAGTGGACTTTGCAAAATCAAAGATATCTACTGTGGGAAAGACCTCATTACAAAAGCAAAAGACAGGTCATACATCGCGAGACGAATGAGTGGAAACACAAAGCTTATCAAGGATGTGTCTCCAAACAGACAAAGAACGCCAACACAACAAGCCTGTGAAAACTAGGGAAAGGTATGAAGGGACACCAGACGGAGGAAGACACACACAGAGTATCCCGGATGATGTCCAGCACTGAGGGCCTGAAGAAACAACAGTCTAGTTGCACCCCCTCAGGCCTGTGTGACCGTGGATGAGGCCTCTGTTTCCCGGTGGCTCTGAGACATGGACAGGGAGGAAGGGGAAGAGAAGTCACTTGCATTTCTAATACTCACAGCAAAGTCTTCCAATGAGAAGGGAATTATCACCCCCACTGACAATGCCATTCACTGAAGTGATATCCACGAGTCCATCTACCCCAGAAGGGAAGGATGGACCTGTTCTCACAAAACGGCGAGAGATGGAAGGAGGAAGATCAAGCCCACACCAATCACTGGAAAGAGAAGCTGTGCTCAGGGCTTGAAAGAATTCCTACTGGGAAAATCATGTCACAGCCCCACATGGCAATCCACAGCTTCCATGCTATTCCTCCCAAAATGCCAATGCATTTTCGCACCGAACAAAGAATTGCAAAAGGGGTACGGAAACAGAAAAGAGCCTACATTGTCAATACAATCCGACGAAAAAGCCCCGATACGGACATCCAAGGTTGTGTGAAAGGAAATTAGACGACCAAACTAGGATCCTCAGGAGAGTATCGGAGAAGGCAATGGCGACCCACTCCAGTACTCTTGCCTGGAAAATGTCCTGGACGGAGGAGCCTGGTAGGCTACAGGCCATGGGGTCTTGCAGAGTCAGACACGACTGAAGTGACTTAGCCGCAGCAGCAGCAGCAGGACAGTATGCTATTGGGAATACAACAACACACACAGATCCAGATCGATGGAATAAAGTTGAGGGTCCAGAAACAAACCCCAGCATCCATGGTCAACTCATCTCTGACACAGACGGTGAGAATATCCAAATGGGAACAAGAAAGCCTCTTCAATCAATGTCCATGGGAAAACCAGACAGCTACATCTGAAGAACGCTATTGGGTTTGATCTCATACCACCTCAATATCGGGGAAAAACCTCACCCTAAAGACTGATGTCATGAGATAGCTAGAAAGAAGCGTAGGTCAAAGGCTCCTTAACATCAGAGTCTCCTTGCCATTTGCTGGGCGGAGGTCGAAATGGGTCTCTTCAAGTAAGGGAAAGAGGTAAACGAAGTACACCACTGGGTTTCCATCCAATGGAACCTATTCACAACAGAGAGGCTAAGCATTCACAAATGCAAAAGATAGGAAACGGAACACGAGAGACTCCTTGCAAGTGGTGTATCTGAGAAGGGGTTCATATGGAAAGAGACGAAGAATGCACAGCACTCAGATTCCAAGAAACACCACCACCACCCTTGACCCTTCCCCCATGACCAACTCTGACCTAAAGCCTTTCTCTCCCTCTAACCTATCCCTAAAACATAACCCTCATCTAATCATATACATGTGCATCCCTAGCATCCATCCATCCATCCACACACGAGAGAGAAAGAGGAAGACACAGACGGAATTGAGAAAGGAAAAGAGAGGGACACAGCCAGAGAGAGACACGGAACCAAAGAGAGGAAAGGAGTCGATGGTCCAGACTTTTCCTCAATCTGTCTCGAAGGTAGAAGCAATGACAGCGCCCTTCCACCCCAGAAGGGGGAAAAGGACGGAAGGTTTGGAGAGGAAAAGACAAGAACGCAGGGAGCCATTAGAAGCTCAGCCACCCGCAGAAGCCGAGCTGGGACCCTTGAACAGAATCTCAATGGAAACAGAGGACCAGAAAGTTGGCTACTCTTTTCTATAAGAGAGGGAGACCTTCGAGTCTTCCTTTCGGTCCTCCAACTTGGATGCGGGGTCTCAAAACAGTCAGGAGGGGGAGTGCCTTTTCCTGGGTTCCACGGCGCATCCAGGCCTCGTTCTGCCCCATTCTGTGCTGTGTCAGCCCTGGATGGAATCTTTCTTTCTGAAGTCTCAGCGCACGAGCTCCACGTGATATCGGCCCCAGGTGGAAAGGCATGGAGCTGCTCGTAGGCCGACAGACCTAGGAAGCAGATGGGAGAATGACCCCCACTCTGCAGATGGAGAGACTGGGGCAACCCTGAGGGGCATATGCTTGTCCAGGGCCACACCACTTATGAGAAGAAGGAGCCTGGTCTGAGAGCAGCATGGTCCTCGGAGCTCAGGCCCTGGCTGAACCCAGGCCTCCCCAGGGCTGTGGGCTGGGCCGTGTGGGTGTCATTGTGCCTGCACATGGCCTAAGGGGGGTGGTCGAGCAGTCAGAAACCCAGAGATTCCCTTGGGAAGTTTTGAGGAAGGGACCTCAGCACGAACCCCAGGAAATGATGTCACCTGCCGGCAACAGAACCCAACAGAACCCGCAATCCGGGTATCCAGGCCTCCAGAGCGGAGAGGAGCCCCCAGCCAGATCACTTGCTGCCAAGATGTTCTGCTGTTTGCCCCTGCCCAGAGGCCGGGGCCTCAGGAGAGCTCACAGGCAGTGTGCGTGGGCACCCTGTCGACGTTGGCTCAGGACACCCCCGAGAGGCCTCTGGCCCTTTGCCCGGAGAAACAGAAAGGTAACACGGGGAGCCCCAGGCCGGGCCAGGCCACCTCTCCCATGCCACCCGGAAACACCGGGTCCTTTGCCTGTGTGTGGGGATGCGGGTTTCTCGGGCTGTGTCTCCCTCAAGGAAGCCCAGGCGGATGTGGGGTCAGAAGCCTGTGGACAAGTTGTGCCCACACCCCAGGGGAGAGCAGGCTGGGCGGGATGGGGAGAGTGTGGGCAGCGCCGACCGGCCAGGCTGACCTCACACCCTCAGATGGGTCTCTTTCCTCCCGGGTGGGGATCTGAGCAGACACACGTCTCTGACCCTTCTGGGAAGAGAAGTTCGAGCAGGCAGAAGCAGCGGCTCCACTGGCCAGGCCCAGCTCGGAAAACTCCCAGCATGGCTGGCTGACGGTCACTGTCGTTGCAGAGCTTCCCACGTGATGAGGCCGAGGACGGGGACACCCCATCCAGCTCCCAGAGGGAGGGGTCGGAGCACCACCCGCCCGCCCGTGAGGCCCAGTGCAGGCTCCAGGTCAGCGTGCCCACGGAGGCATCAGCCCCACCGGGGGAGACGCGGAGGTGGGGAAGGCCTGCTGCCGAGACACCGCCCAGGATACAGCCGGCGGCCCAGTCTGAGGCTTCCACGGAGCTCAGCACACCCGGCTCCGACCCAGAGTCCAGAGAACCCCGGCCTCTGAGGCACCAGGAGGACCTGGAGCCCAGCACGCCACAGCACAGAGGTGAGGACGCTGGGGCTGGTGCACGGGAGTGTGTGGGGAGGGGTGCTGAGCTACACAGGGACGAGTCCTCGAAAGCTGCTGCTGGGCCTGCAGCAAGCGCTGGCCTCACACCCCCCGCCCCCCATCTTGCACACTTCAGTCCCAAAAGACATCTGACGCTGGGTATTCTTTGGGAACCTCTTGGAAGGTTTCTGTCCCGGGGTACGCACATGCCAAGGCTGGCCTGTGGGCAAACTTTGCTTCTCCCCCAGCTCTAGCACTGGCCTCCAACTGGAACCAGGCTCCACTTCCCAGACCTGTCCCCACACAGGTGGTGGCTCCAGGTGCAGGACCCAGGGATCCACCGAGGGCAGATGGAGAAGCGAGACTTGCCCTCGCAGAGACACCAGGCCAGCTGGGTACTGGCCAGCACACCGGGCAGATCGGATCTCCGTGCCTGCAGGACCCCCAGCCCCAGGCACTGATGTCCCACCCCCTCAGCGAGAACCTCCACCTCCACGTGCACCTCTACCTGCTCGGGCTTTGGCAAGAGAACCCGAGGCAGAGGAAGAGTCACCGCCTCGGCAGGGAGAGCCTGCCCTGGCTCCCGTGCAACACCCAGACGCCCACGATGACTCACCCAGCCCTGCAGGGAGAAAGAGCCCCCGCTCTGGACAGAGACCCAGAGCCCTTACCGGAAACACCACGTCCAGGGGAGCGGTCGGCTCTGCAGCCTCCATCCCTGTCTGCTCACCGTGGATGCCGGCAACTCGGTCTGCCCCCAGGGGACATGGAGTTCCTTTCCCCTGAACTGCTTTGCATGTGGTTTGTTTCCACCTTTCTGGTGATGTTTTATTTTTTGTATGGTTTCCTGTATTTTTGTTGGTTAAGTTGGGATTAGTAAACTTTTTCATCATTGTTGCAATCTGGGAACACTGTTGTGTAACTCTGGTGATACTGTGTTACCATCACCACTTTGTAGTTTCAGACCCGTTCCATCTTTATGCCCCACCCCCCAACAAAGCCTGGATTCAAGGCAAGCACGCCCTGTTCATCCCTCCCCCCGATCCTGAACACAATTTCATCTTTTCTTTCTGCATTCCTTCCTATATTCTTGGTGTCCCCAATCAGTGACTCTCAGCGAAATGACTGAAGGAGTGTTTTTCGGACTCTCCACCTACTGTAAGACTCCATTGGAGAGTTCTCATTTTTATGTCATTTGAACTAGCCTTTGATAGCTGAAAGGACGGTGTACGTCCTTTCAAGATACCATGTGCCAAACGAAGCCCTTTTGGCAACTGCCATCATTATCTCCAGGCAGGCATTGCTGTTTGAAGGGTGACATCTCAGCCAGAAGGCAGAGGCTGAGCTCCTCTTGTTGCACCAGCTCCCAAAAGAAGCCAAGAAAGGGAGCTGGAACAACAAACCACCCCCATGCCCAGGAAAGCGTTCTTCATGACAGAAGGCTAGAAAATGACCCAACATCCTTGTGGCCCAGAACCACTCTAGAAAATCACTGTTCCATAAAAAAGAGAAACACATGGGAAGTTCCAAGGAGAGGCAATGCCCATGGCCAGTGTACTTGAGAGACGGCCTGACCGCTCCGGGGAAGACACGCACCGACGGAACCCCTTGGGAAACAGCAGTGATAGTCCTCACCGTCGTAAGGGTTTCCTCTGGGGACAACCTGCCCTGGGCACCACACGAGGGAGCAGACCGGCTTCTCTTCCTCTGCCCCCACACCATTCACTCATGAAGGCAGCTCAGGTGTTCTCATGCCCTGCCTGCCTGCCTGCCTGGCTCATCCGTGAGCTGTGACCACCTCCAGGCTAGGACTCCACCTTTTCCTCTCTGTGTACCGTGAATCTGCACACAGTGGGCTTTCAGAACCTTAGGAGACTTGAGCCATTCCCGCTCGAGCCAGAACCCTCCCCAGGAAGGAAAACAGCTGTGGAGTCATTTTGGCCCCAGCACTGGTTCCGAAAGCCTGGCGGCTCCTACAGCCTCTACGGTGTGAAGAGGGAGGTCCCTTTTGACAGAGCTTTCCGGCTCTCAGATCTAAGCTGTTGTTTCACTGTCAGCTGTGTCTCTTCCGTTGCAGCCAGGTGGGCCACGCTGCTCCAAAGGAGCTCACAAGCTGAGTTTCAAGGGAGGACAGGGATGGCTACAACGTGCTGCAAACTGAGTGAGGGTCCCCACAATCCTCAGCAAAGGTCTGTGGTGTGCAAGTGGGGAGTAGAGGGCCCCCAAGTTCCAAAGGAAGGGAGGTAGTCGGGAGCTAAAGCCCTTGGCTGCTGTGGTAGCAGCTGCAGATGGCAGCCCGTCCACAGTGCACTTCAAATGAGGTCATATGAGCGGGACTCTGGAAATGGCTCCGAAATCGAGAGAAAGGGGTCAGGGTATGTGGGAATCCGGCGGGGGTGGGGGGTGGATGAAGGAAGGTGTCCCTCCTCTCTCCAGTGCAATTTGGTTTGGTGAGTCTCAAAGCTACCAGATGGCACTTCCCAAGTCAGGCCCCCGCAGGAATCAGGGTGGGCTGCCTGCCTTGGGCCCTGCCACAGGGACAAGCCACACCAGTGGCCTCCCTGAGCTCCAATGGCCGGATCTGGGGGGTTCTGTCTGGGTGCACACCTCCTTGCTGTGGCCAAGTTCCCCCCTTCTCTGAGCACCAGCTTCATCCTCTCGAATGAGGACATCAATTGCTACCTTGGCACGTTACTCTCTTCATCCTGTGAAGACTCATTAGGCTTATCCTACAATTACTAGCTGGCCCGAAGAGATATCTCCTGAATCCAGCTTAAGCTGGAGTCTCCCAGGCTCATCTGGCATGTCTTCCCTGAAATCTGCCAAAACCCACACCCTTGCATTTCCAGGGACTCCCCTTAGCCAGCTGGGCAGAAAACCCAGCATGCTTCAAACAAGCTGACAGACAAGCGGGAGAGGACTCACGGGCAGACGGCTTCCCTCAGGTCTCGGGTGGAGCTCTGGGACCACAGCAGCAACGGGCCATCCCAGCCCCTGGGCTCAGCAGCGCCCTCATTCTCAGGCCGGCGGCTCTGCCCTGAGGGGAGCAGGAACGTCACCAACTGCCGCAGGCGGACCTCAAGCCCCTCCCACTGCTGGAGCCTGACCTCCCCCGGCCCCACCCCTTCCCCTACCCCAGCAGGACGAGAGCTCGTCTTCCCCTGGCTTCCAACGTGAGGCCCGGCCCTGGGCCCCGATTGGGCACTGCCCCAGCCCGGAGCCAATCACAGTGGCCAGGGAGGTGGAACGCACCGATTGGCCAGGGCCAGGTCATGTGACCATACTCCCCAGGAAACTCAAAGATTACCAAGGTTCTCTAAGAAACCAATGAACAAAATTATCCACTAAAGGCAAACCATAATTTTTAATGAGGCCAATGTCACAGAAAAAAAAAATGCTCCACAATAAACTGCTCAAGGAAGCTACTAAATAAACTTTCAGAAAAGTTTAGTAGTTTTTTTTTTTTTTAAATAGGGTGACGGAGAGCTATACCTTTCCCATCTATGTGAATTTAGGTTTAAACTAGATTTCCCTTGGCTATTATATAAGACAAAAAAACCCACATCACCCACTTTCACTCCCCCCCACCCCCAAAATGTGTTTTAATCTATTGAATTTTTGTGTCCTCAGTTGTGTCTGATTCACGGCAACTCACCAACTCTACACAGCCAGGCTCTTCCGTCCATGGAATTCAGGGCAATTTTTTCTGTCCCAGTAAATGCCCACCCTGGGTGATCCAAAGGCAAGGGCTCCGAGGCTCCTGAGAGACTAACTCCTTTCAGCTGAGCACAGAGCTGGCTCCTCACTGGGATGCCTGTGGCCTGGGGCTCCCAGAGGGGAGAGCAGCACTCGCCCCACCGTGTGGTCACTGCTGGAAGTGCAGGCTGCTCCTCACTCCCCCTTGACAGTGTCCCTGAGGGCAGAACAGTGTGAATCGAATCAAGGTGGAAATGCAAACTCCAATGCAACCAACCTTCCCACAAGATCTCCAAAACCACTCAGGAACAGGGAATTGGAAACTGCAGGGGATGACATGAATGGAGATGGAGACTTGACACCTTACACCGAGTTCACTTCCAGTTATCCCTAGACAAACTTTCCATGAAAACTTGTCACAAATCTAGAAGAACAATGAGCAGAAACCGGACACGTGCTTTGAGTCTTCACACACAAAACTAAAAGGCAGTCCACAAAAAAAACCCAGAGAATACAGTGGACTTTGCAAAATCAAAGATATCTACTGTGGGAAAGACCTCATTACAAAAGCAAAAGACAGGTCATACATCGCGAGACGAATGAGTGGAAACACAAAGCTTATCAAGGATGTGTCTCCAAACAGACAAAGAACGCCAACACAACAAGCCTGTGAAAACTAGGGAAAGGTATGAAGGGACACCAGACGGAGGAAGACACACACAGAGTATCCCGGATGATGTCCAGCACTGAGGGCCTGAAGAAACAACAGTCTAGTTGCACCCCCTCAGGCCTGTGTGACCGTGGATGAGGCCTCTGTTTCCCGGTGGCTCTGAGACATGGACAGGGAGGAAGGGGAAGAGAAGTCACTTGCATTTCTAATACTCACAGCAAAGTCTTCCAATGAGAAGGGAATTATCACCCCCACTGACAATGCCATTCACTGAAGTGATATCCACGAGTCCATCTACCCCAGAAGGGAAGGATGGACCTGTTCTCACAAAACGGCGAGAGATGGAAGGAGGAAGATCAAGCCCACACCAATCACTGGAAAGAGAAGCTGTGCTCAGGGCTTGAAAGAATTCCTACTGGGAAAATCATGTCACAGCCCCACATGGCAATCCACAGCTTCCATGCTATTCCTCCCAAAATGCCAATGCATTTTCGCACCGAACAAAGAATTGCAAAAGGGGTACGGAAACAGAAAAGAGCCTACATTGTCAATACAATCCGACGAAAAAGCCCCGATACGGACATCCAAGGTTGTGTGAAAGGAAATTAGACGACCAAACTAGGATCCTCAGGAGAGTATCGGAGAAGGCAATGGCGACCCACTCCAGTACTCTTGCCTGGAAAATGTCCTGGACGGAGGAGCCTGGTAGGCTACAGGCCATGGGGTCTTGCAGAGTCAGACACGACTGAAGTGACTTAGCCGCAGCAGCAGCAGCAGGACAGTATGCTATTGGGAATACAACAACACACACAGATCCAGATCGATGGAATAAAGTTGAGGGTCCAGAAACAAACCCCAGCATCCATGGTCAACTCATCTCTGACACAGACGGGGAGAATATCCAAATGGGAACAAGAAAGCCTCTTCAATCAATGTCCATGGGAAAACCAGACAGCTACATCTGAAGAACGCTATTGGGTTTGATCTCATACCACCTCAATATCGGGGAAAAACCTCACCCTAAAGACTGATGTCATGAGATAGCTAGAAAGAAGCGTAGGTCAAAGGCTCCTTAACATCAGAGTCTCCTTGCCATTTGCTGGGCGGAGGTCGAAATGGGTCTCTTCAAGTAAGGGAAAGAGGTAAACGAAGTACACCACTGGGTTTCCATCCAATGGAACCTATTCACAACAGAGAGGCTAAGCATTCACAAATGCAAAAGATAGGAAACGGAACACGAGAGACTCCTTGCAAGTGGTGTATCTGAGAAGGGGTTCATATGGAAAGAGACGAAGAATGCACAGCACTCAGATTCCAAGAAACACCACCACCACCCTTGACCCTTCCCCCATGACCAACTCTGACCTAAAGCCTTTCTCTCCCTCTAACCTATCCCTAAAACATAACCCTCATCTAATCATATACATGTGCATCCCTAGCATCCATCCATCCATCCACACACGAGAGAGAAAGAGGAAGACACAGACGGAATTGAGAAAGGAAAAGAGAGGGACACAGCCAGAGAGAGACACGGAACCAAAGAGAGGAAAGGAGTCGATGGTCCAGACTTTTCCTCAATCTGTCTCGAAGGTAGAAGCAATGACAGCGCCCTTCCACCCCAGAAGGGGGAAAAGGACGGAAGGTTTGGAGAGGAAAAGACAAGAACGCAGGGAGCCATTAGAAGCTCAGCCACCCGCAGAAGCCGAGCTGGGACCCTTGAACAGAATCTCAATGGAAACAGAGGACCAGAAAGTTGGCTACTCTTTTCTATAAGAGAGGGAGACCTTCGAGTCTTCCTTTCGGTCCTCCAACTTGGATGCGGGGTCTCAAAACAGTCAGGAGGGGGAGTGCCTTTTCCTGGGTTCCACGGCGCATCCAGGCCTCGTTCTGCCCCATTCTGTGCTGTGTCAGCCCTGGATGGAATCTTTCTTTCGGAAGTCTCAGCGCACGAGCTCCACGTGATATCGGCCCCAGGTGGAAAGGCATGGAGCTGCTCGTAGGCCGACAGACCTAGGAAGCAGATGGGAGAATGACCCCCACTCTGCAGATGGAGAGACTGGGGCAACCCTGAGGGGCATATGCTTGTCCAGGGCCACACCACTTATGAGAAGAAGGAGCCTGGTCTGAGAGCAGCATGGTCCTCGGAGCTCAGGCCCTGGCTGAACCCAGGCCTCCCCAGGGCTGTGGGCTGGGCCGTGTGGGTGTCATTGTGCCTGCACATGGCCTAAGGGGGGTGGTCGAGCAGTCAGAAACCCAGAGATTCCCTTGGGAAGTTTTGAGGAAGGGACCTCAGCACGAACCCCAGGAAATGATGTCACCTGCCGGCAACAGAACCCAACAGAACCCGCAATCCGGGTATCCAGGCCTCCAGAGCGGAGAGGAGCCCCCAGCCAGATCACTTGCTGCCAAGATGTTCTGCTGTTTGCCCCTGCCCAGAGGCCGGGGCCTCAGGAGAGCTCACAGGCAGTGTGCGTGGGCACCCTGTCGACGTTGGCTCAGGACACCCCCGAGAGGCCTCTGGCCCTTTGCCCGGAGAAACAGAAAGGTAACACGGGGAGCCCCAGGCCGGGCCAGGCCACCTCTCCCATGCCACCCGGAAACACCGGGTCCTTTGCCTGTGTGTGGGGATGCGGGTTTCTCGGGCTGTGTCTCCCTCAAGGAAGCCCAGGCGGATGTGGGGTCAGAAGCCTGTGGACAAGTTGTGCCCACACCCCAGGGGAGAGCAGGCTGGGCGGGATGGGGAGAGTGTGGGCAGCGCCGACCGGCCAGGCTGACCTCACACCCTCAGATGGGTCTCTTTCCTCCCGGGTGGGGATCTGAGCAGACACACGTCTCTGACCCTTCTGGGAAGAGAAGTTCGAGCAGGCAGAAGCAGCGGCTCCACTGGCCAGGCCCAGCTCGGAAAACTCCCAGCATGGCTGGCTGACGGTCACTGTCGTTGCAGAGCTTCCCACGTGATGAGGCCGAGGACGGGGACACCCCATCCAGCTCCCAGAGGGAGGGGTCGGAGCACCACCCGCCCGCCCGTGAGGCCCAGTGCAGGCTCCAGGTCAGCGTGCCCACGGAGGCATCAGCCCCACCGGGGGAGACGCGGAGGTGGGGAAGGCCTGCTGCCGAGACACCGCCCAGGATACAGCCGGCGGCCCAGTCTGAGGCTTCCACGGAGCTCAGCACACCCGGCTCCGACCCAGAGTCCAGAGAACCCCGGCCTCTGAGGCACCAGGAGGACCTGGAGCCCAGCACGCCACAGCACAGAGGTGAGGACGCTGGGGCTGGTGCACGGGAGTGTGTGGGGAGGGGTGCTGAGCTACACAGGGACGAGTCCTCGAAAGCTGCTGCTGGGCCTGCAGCAAGCGCTGGCCTCACACCCCCCGCCCCCCATCTTGCACACTTCAGTCCCAAAAGACATCTGACGCTGGGTATTCTTTGGGAACCTCTTGGAAGGTTTCTGTCCCGGGGTACGCACATGCCAAGGCTGGCCTGTGGGCAAACTTTGCTTCTCCCCCAGCTCTAGCACTGGCCTCCAACTGGAACCAGGCTCCACTTCCCAGACCTGTCCCCACACAGGTGGTGGCTCCAGGTGCAGGACCCAGGGATCCACCGAGGGCAGATGGAGAAGCGAGACTTGCCCTCGCAGAGACACCAGGCCAGCTGGGTACTGGCCAGCACACCGGGCAGATCGGATCTCCGTGCCTGCAGGACCCCCAGCCCCAGGCACTGATGTCCCACCCCCTCAGCGAGAACCTCCACCTCCACGTGCACCTCTACCTGCTCGGGCTTTGGCAAGAGAACCCGAGGCAGAGGAAGAGTCACCGCCTCGGCAGGGAGAGCCTGCCCTGGCTCCCGTGCAACACCCAGACGCCCACGATGACTCACCCAGCCCTGCAGGGAGAAAGAGCCCCCGCTCTGGACAGAGACCCAGAGCCCTTACCGGAAACACCACGTCCAGGGGAGCGGTCGGCTCTGCAGCCTCCATCCCTGTCTGCTCACCGTGGATGCCGGCAACTCGGTCTGCCCCCAGGGGACATGGAGTTCCTTTCCCCTGAACTGCTTTGCATGTGGTTTGTTTCCACCTTTCTGGTGATGTTTTATTTTTTGTATGGTTTCCTGTATTTTTGTTGGTTAAGTTGGGATTAGTAAACTTTTTCATCATTGTTGCAATCTGGGAACACTGTTGTGTAACTCTGGTGATACTGTGTTACCATCACCACTTTGTAGTTTCAGACCCGTTCCATCTTTATGCCCCACCCCCCAACAAAGCCTGGATTCAAGGCAAGCACGCCCTGTTCATCCCTCCCCCCGATCCTGAACACAATTTCATCTTTTCTTTCTGCATTCCTTCCTATATTCTTGGTGTCCCCAATCAGTGACTCTCAGCGAAATGACTGAAGGAGTGTTTTTCGGACTCTCCACCTACTGTAAGACTCCATTGGAGAGTTCTCATTTTTATGTCATTTGAACTAGCCTTTGATAGCTGAAAGGACGGTGTACGTCCTTTCAAGATACCATGTGCCAAACGAAGCCCTTTTGGCAACTGCCATCATTATCTCCAGGCAGGCATTGCTGTTTGAAGGGTGACATCTCAGCCAGAAGGCAGAGGCTGAGCTCCTCTTGTTGCACCAGCTCCCAAAAGAAGCCAAGAAAGGGAGCTGGAACAACAAACCACCCCCATGCCCAGGAAAGCGTTCTTCATGACAGAAGGCTAGAAAATGACCCAACATCCTTGTGGCCCAGAACCACTCTAGAAAATCACTGTTCCATAAAAAAGAGAAACACATGGGAAGTTCCAAGGAGAGGCAATGCCCATGGCCAGTGTACTTGAGAGACGGCCTGACCGCTCCGGGGAAGACACGCACCGACGGAACCCCTTGGGAAACAGCAGTGATAGTCCTCACCGTCGTAAGGGTTTCCTCTGGGGACAACCTGCCCTGGGCACCACACGAGGGAGCAGACCGGCTTCTCTTCCTCTGCCCCCACACCATTCACTCATGAAGGCAGCTCAGGTGTTCTCATGCCCTGCCTGCCTGCCTGCCTGGCTCATCCGTGAGCTGTGACCACCTCCAGGCTAGGACTCCACCTTTTCCTCTCTGTGTACCGTGAATCTGCACACAGTGGGCTTTCAGAACCTTAGGAGACTTGAGCCATTCCCGCTCGAGCCAGAACCCTCCCCAGGAAGGAAAACAGCTGTGGAGTCATTTTGGCCCCAGCACTGGTTCCGAAAGCCTGGCGGCTCCTACAGCCTCTACGGTGTGAAGAGGGAGGTCCCTTTTGACAGAGCTTTCCGGCTCTCAGATCTAAGCTGTTGTTTCACTGTCAGCTGTGTCTCTTCCGTTGCAGCCAGGTGGGCCACGCTGCTCCAAAGGAGCTCACAAGCTGAGTTTCAAGGGAGGACAGGGATGGCTACAACGTGCTGCAAACTGAGTGAGGGTCCCCACAATCCTCAGCAAAGGTCTGTGGTGTGCAAGTGGGGAGTAGAGGGCCCCCAAGTTCCAAAGGAAGGGAGGTAGTCGGGAGCTAAAGCCCTTGGCTGCTGTGGTAGCAGCTGCAGATGGCAGCCCGTCCACAGTGCACTTCAAATGAGGTCATATGAGCGGGACTCTGGAAATGGCTCCGAAATCGAGAGAAAGGGGTCAGGGTATGTGGGAATCCGGCGGGGGTGGGGGGTGGATGAAGGAAGGTGTCCCTCCTCTCTCCAGTGCAATTTGGTTTGGTGAGTCTCAAAGCTACCAGATGGCACTTCCCAAGTCAGGCCCCCGCAGGAATCAGGGTGGGCTGCCTGCCTCGGGCCCTGCCACAGGGACAAGCCACACCAGTGGCCTCCCTGAGCTCCAATGGCCGGATCTGGGGGGTTCTGTCTGGGTGCACACCTCCTTGCTGTGGCCAAGTTCCCCCCTTCTCTGAGCACCAGCTTCATCCTCTCGAATGAGGACATCAATTGCTACCTTGGCACGTTACTCTCTTCATCCTGTGAAGACTCATTAGGCTTATCCTACAATTACTAGCTGGCCCGAAGAGATATCTCCTGAATCCAGCTTAAGCTGGAGTCTCCCAGGCTCATCTGGCATGTCTTCCCTGAAGTCTGCCAAAACCCACACCCTTGCATTTCCAGGGACTCCCCTTAGCCAGCTGGGCAGAAAACCCAGCATGCTTCAAACAAGCTGACAGACAAGCGGGAGAGGACTCACGGGCAGACGGCTTCCCTCAGGTCTCGGGTGGAGCTCTGGGACCACAGCAGCAACGGGCCATCCCAGCCCCTGGGCTCAGCAGCGCCCTCATTCTCAGGCCGGCGGCTCTGCCCTGAGGGGAGCAGGAACGTCACCAACTGCCGCAGGCGGACCTCAAGCCCCTCCCACTGCTGGAGCCTGACCTCCCCCGGCCCCACCCCTTCCCCTACCCCAGCAGGACGAGAGCTCGTCTTCCCCTGGCTTCCAACGTGAGGCCCGGCCCTGGGCCCCGATTGGGCACTGCCCCAGCCCGGAGCCAATCACAGTGGCCAGGGAGGTGGAACGCACCGATTGGCCAGGGCCAGGTCATGTGACCATACTCCCCAGGAAACTCAAAGATTACCAAGGTTCTCTAAGAAACCAATGAACAAAATTATCCACTAAAGGCAAACCATAATTTTTAATGAGGCCAATGTCACAGAAAAAAAAAATGCTCCACAATAAACTGCTCAAGGAAGCTACTAAATAAACTTTCAGAAAAGTTTAGTAGTTTTTTTTTTTTTTTAAATAGGGTGACGGAGAGCTATACCTTTCCCATCTATGTGAATTTAGGTTTAAACTAGATTTCCCTTGGCTATTATATAAGACAAAAAAACCCACATCACCCACTTTCACTCCCCCCCACCCCCAAAATGTGTTTTAATCTATTGAATTTTTGTGTCCTCAGTTGTGTCTGATTCACGGCAACTCACCAACTCTACACAGCCAGGCTCTTCCGTCCATGGAATTCAGGGCAATTTTTTCTGTCCCAGTAAATGCCCACCCTGGGTGATCCAAAGGCAAGGGCTCCGAGGCTCCTGAGAGACTAACTCCTTTCAGCTGAGCACAGAGCTGGCTCCTCACTGGGATGCCTGTGGCCTGGGGCTCCCAGAGGGGAGAGCAGCACTCGCCCCACCGTGTGGTCACTGCTGGAAGTGCAGGCTGCTCCTCACTCCCCCTTGACAGTGTCCCTGAGGGCAGAACAGTGTGAATCGAATCAAGGTGGAAATGCAAACTCCAATGCAACCAACCTTCCCACAAGATCTCCAAAACCACTCAGGAACAGGGAATTGGAAACTGCAGGGGATGACATGAATGGAGATGGAGACTTGACACCTTACACCGAGTTCACTTCCAGTTATCCCTAGACAAACTTTCCATGAAAACTTGTCACAAATCTAGAAGAACAATGAGCAGAAACCGGACACGTGCTTTGAGTCTTCACACACAAAACTAAAAGGCAGTCCACAAAAAAAACCCAGAGAATACAGTGGACTTTGCAAAATCAAAGATATCTACTGTGGGAAAGACCTCATTACAAAAGCAAAAGACAGGTCATACATCGCGAGACGAATGAGTGGAAACACAAAGCTTATCAAGGATGTGTCTCCAAACAGACAAAGAACGCCAACACAACAAGCCTGTGAAAACTAGGGAAAGGTATGAAGGGACACCAGACGGAGGAAGACACACACAGAGTATCCCGGATGATGTCCAGCACTGAGGGCCTGAAGAAACAACAGTCTAGTTGCACCCCCTCAGGCCTGTGTGACCGTGGATGAGGCCTCTGTTTCCCGGTGGCTCTGAGACATGGACAGGGAGGAAGGGGAAGAGAAGTCACTTGCATTTCTAATACTCACAGCAAAGTCTTCCAATGAGAAGGGAATTATCACCCCCACTGACAATGCCATTCACTGAAGTGATATCCACGAGTCCATCTACCCCAGAAGGGAAGGATGGACCTGTTCTCACAAAACGGCGAGAGATGGAAGGAGGAAGATCAAGCCCACACCAATCACTGGAAAGAGAAGCTGTGCTCAGGGCTTGAAAGAATTCCTACTGGGAAAATCATGTCACAGCCCCACATGGCAATCCACAGCTTCCATGCTATTCCTCCCAAAATGCCAATGCATTTTCGCACCGAACAAAGAATTGCAAAAGGGGTACGGAAACAGAAAAGAGCCTACATTGTCAATACAATCCGACGAAAAAGCCCCGATACGGACATCCAAGGTTGTGTGAAAGGAAATTAGACGACCAAACTAGGATCCTCAGGAGAGTATCGGAGAAGGCAATGGCGACCCACTCCAGTACTCTTGCCTGGAAAATGTCCTGGACGGAGGAGCCTGGTAGGCTACAGGCCATGGGGTCTTGCAGAGTCAGACACGACTGAAGTGACTTAGCCGCAGCAGCAGCAGCAGGACAGTATGCTATTGGGAATACAACAACACACACAGATCCAGATCGATGGAATAAAGTTGAGGGTCCAGAAACAAACCCCAGCATCCATGGTCAACTCATCTCTGACACAGACGGTGAGAATATCCAAATGGGAACAAGAAAGCCTCTTCAATCAATGTCCATGGGAAAACCAGACAGCTACATCTGAAGAACGCTATTGGGTTTGATCTCATACCACCTCAATATCGGGGAAAAACCTCACCCTAAAGACTGATGTCATGAGATAGCTAGAAAGAAGCGTAGGTCAAAGGCTCCTTAACATCAGAGTCTCCTTGCCATTTGCTGGGCGGAGGTCGAAATGGGTCTCTTCAAGTAAGGGAAAGAGGTAAACGAAGTACACCACTGGGTTTCCATCCAATGGAACCTATTCACAACAGAGAGGCTAAGCATTCACAAATGCAAAAGATAGGAAACGGAACACGAGAGACTCCTTGCAAGTGGTGTATCTGAGAAGGGGTTCATATGGAAAGAGACGAAGAATGCACAGCACTCAGATTCCAAGAAACACCACCACCACCCTTGACCCTTCCCCCATGACCAACTCTGACCTAAAGCCTTTCTCTCCCTCTAACCTATCCCTAAAACATAACCCTCATCTAATCATATACATGTGCATCCCTAGCATCCATCCATCCATCCACACACGAGAGAGAAAGAGGAAGACACAGACGGAATTGAGAAAGGAAAAGAGAGGGACACAGCCAGAGAGAGACACGGAACCAAAGAGAGGAAAGGAGTCGATGGTCCAGACTATTCCTCAATCTGTCTCGAAGGTAGAAGCAATGACAGCGCCCTTCCACCCCAGAAGGGGGAAAAGGACGGAAGGTTTGGAGAGGAAAAGACAAGAACGCAGGGAGCCATTAGAAGCTCAGCCACCCGCAGAAGCCGAGCTGGGACCCTTGAACAGAATCTCAATGGAAACAGAGGACCAGAAAGTTGGCTACTCTTTTCTATAAGAGAGGGAGACCTTCGAGTCTTCCTTTCGGTCCTCCAACTTGGATGCGGGGTCTCAAAACAGTCAGGAGGGGGAGTGCCTTTTCCTGGGTTCCACGGCGCATCCAGGCCTCGTTCTGCCCCATTCTGTGCTGTGTCAGCCCTGGATGGAATCTTTCTTTCTGAAGTCTCAGCGCACGAGCTCCACGTGATATCGGCCCCAGGTGGAAAGGCATGGAGCTGCTCGTAGGCCGACAGACCTAGGAAGCAGATGGGAGAATGACCCCCACTCTGCAGATGGAGAGACTGGGGCAACCCTGAGGGGCATATGCTTGTCCAGGGCCACACCACTTATGAGAAGAAGGAGCCTGGTCTGAGAGCAGCATGGTCCTCGGAGCTCAGGCCCTGGCTGAACCCAGGCCTCCCCAGGGCTGTGGGCTGGGCCGTGTGGGTGTCATTGTGCCTGCACATGGCCTAAGGGGGGTGGTCGAGCAGTCAGAAACCCAGAGATTCCCTTGGGAAGTTTTGAGGAAGGGACCTCAGCACGAACCCCAGGAAATGATGTCACCTGCCGGCAACAGAACCCAACAGAACCCGCAATCCGGGTATCCAGGCCTCCAGAGCGGAGAGGAGCCCCCAGCCAGATCACTTGCTGCCAAGATGTTCTGCTGTTTGCCCCTGCCCAGAGGCCGGGGCCTCAGGAGAGCTCACAGGCAGTGTGCGTGGGCACCCTGTCGACGTTGGCTCAGGACACCCCCGAGAGGCCTCTGGCCCTTTGCCCGGAGAAACAGAAAGGTAACACGGGGAGCCCCAGGCCGGGCCAGGCCACCTCTCCCATGCCACCCGGAAACACCGGGTCCTTTGCCTGTGTGTGGGGATGCGGGTTTCTCGGGCTGTGTCTCCCTCAAGGAAGCCCAGGCGGATGTGGGGTCAGAAGCCTGTGGACAAGTTGTGCCCACACCCCAGGGGAGAGCAGGCTGGGCGGGATGGGGAGAGTGTGGGCAGCGCCGACCGGCCAGGCTGACCTCACACCCTCAGATGGGTCTCTTTCCTCCCGGGTGGGGATCTGAGCAGACACACGTCTCTGACCCTTCTGGGAAGAGAAGTTCGAGCAGGCAGAAGCAGCGGCTCCACTGGCCAGGCCCAGCTCGGAAAACTCCCAGCATGGCTGGCTGACGGTCACTGTCGTTGCAGAGCTTCCCACGTGATGAGGCCGAGGATGGGGACACCCCATCCAGCTCCCAGAGGGAGGGGTCGGAGCACCACCCGCCCGCCCGTGAGGCCCAGTGCAGGCTCCAGGTCAGCGTGCCCACGGAGGCATCAGCCCCACCGGGGGAGACGCGGAGGTGGGGAAGGCCTGCTGCCGAGACACCGCCCAGGATACAGCCGGCGGCCCAATCTGAGGCTTCCACGGAGCTCAGCACACCCGGCTCCGACCCAGAGTCCAGAGAACCCCGGCCTCTGAGGCACCAGGAGGACCTGGAGCCCAGCACGCCACAGCACAGAGGTGAGGACGCTGGGGCTGGTGCACGGGAGTGTGTGGGGAGGGGTGCTGAGCTACACAGGGACGAGTCCTCGAAAGCTGCTGCTGGGCCTGCAGCAAGCGCTGGCCTCACACCCCCCGCCCCCCATCTTGCACACTTCAGTCCCAAAAGACATCTGACGCTGGGTATTCTTTGGGAACCTCTTGGAAGGTTTCTGTCCCGGGGTACGCACATGCCAAGGCTGGCCTGTGGGCAAACTTTGCTTCTCCCCCAGCTCTAGCACTGGCCTCCAACTGGAACCAGGCTCCACTTCCCAGACCTGTCCCCACACAGGTGGTGGCTCCAGGTGCAGGACCCAGGGATCCACCGAGGGCAGATGGAGAAGCGAGACTTGCCCTCGCAGAGACACCAGGCCAGCTGGGTACTGGCCAGCACACCGGGCAGATCGGATCTCCGTGCCTGCAGGACCCCCAGCCCCAGGCACTGATGTCCCACCCCCTCAGCGAGAACCTCCACCTCCACGTGCACCTCTACCTGCTCGGGCTTTGGCAAGAGAACCCGAGGCAGAGGAAGAGTCACCGCCTCGGCAGGGAGAGCCTGCCCTGGCTCCCGCGCAACACCCAGACGCCCACGATGACTCACCCAGCCCTGCAGGGAGAAAGAGCCCCCGCTCTGGACAGAGACCCAGAGCCCTTACCGGAAACACCACGTCCAGGGGAGCGGTCGGCTCTGCAGCCTCCATCCCTGTCTGCTCACCGTGGATGCCGGCAACTCGGTCTGCCCCCAGGGGACATGGAGTTCCTTTCCCCTGAACTGCTTTGCATGTGGTTTGTTTCCACCTTTCTGGTGATGTTTTATTTTTTGTATGGTTTCCTGTATTTTTGTTGGTTAAGTTGGGATTAGTAAACTTTTTCATCATTGTTGCAATCTGGGAACACTGTTGTGTAACTCTGGTGATACTGTGTTACCATCACCACTTTGTAGTTTCAGACCCGTTCCATCTTTATGCCCCACCCCCCAACAAAGCCTGGATTCAAGGCAAGCACGCCCTGTTCATCCCTCCCCCCGATCCTGAACACAATTTCATCTTTTCTTTCTGCATTCCTTCCTATATTCTTGGTGTCCCCAATCAGTGACTCTCAGCGAAATGACTGAAGGAGTGTTTTTCGGACTCTCCACCTACTGTAAGACTCCATTGGAGAGTTCTCATTTTTATGTCATTTGAACTAGCCTTTGATAGCTGAAAGGACGGTGTACGTCCTTTCAAGATACCATGTGCCAAACGAAGCCCTTTTGGCAACTGCCATCATTATCTCCAGGCAGGCATTGCTGTTTGAAGGGTGACATCTCAGCCAGAAGGCAGAGGCTGAGCTCCTCTTGTTGCACCAGCTCCCAAAAGAAGCCAAGAAAGGGAGCTGGAACAACAAACCACCCCCATGCCCAGGAAAGCGTTCTTCATGACAGAAGGCTAGAAAATGACCCAACATCCTTGTGGCCCAGAACCACTCTAGAAAATCACTGTTCCATAAAAAAGAGAAACACATGGGAAGTTCCAAGGAGAGGCAATGCCCATGGCCAGTGTACTTGAGAGACGGCCTGACCGCTCCGGGGAAGACACGCACCGACGGAACCCCTTGGGAAACAGCAGTGATAGTCCTCACCGTCGTAAGGGTTTCCTCTGGGGACAACCTGCCCTGGGCACCACACGAGGGAGCAGACCGGCTTCTCTTCCTCTGCCCCCACACCATTCACTCATGAAGGCAGCTCAGGTGTTCTCATGCCCTGCCTGCCTGCCTGCCTGGCTCATCCGTGAGCTGTGACCACCTCCAGGCTAGGACTCCACCTTTTCCTCTCTGTGTACCGTGAATCTGCACACAGTGGGCTTTCAGAACCTTAGGAGACTTGAGCCATTCCCGCTCGAGCCAGAACCCTCCCCAGGAAGGAAAACAGCTGTGGAGTCATTTTGGCCCCAGCACTGGTTCCGAAAGCCTGGCGGCTCCTACAGCCTCTACGGTGTGAAGAGGGAGGTCCCTTTTGACAGAGCTTTCCGGCTCTCAGATCTAAGCTGTTGTTTCACTGTCAGCTGTGTCTCTTCCGTTGCAGCCAGGTGGGCCACGCTGCTCCAAAGGAGCTCACAAGCTGAGTTTCAAGGGAGGACAGGGATGGCTACAACGTGCTGCAAACTGAGTGAGGGTCCCCACAATCCTCAGCAAAGGTCTGTGGTGTGCAAGTGGGGAGTAGAGGGCCCCCAAGTTCCAAAGGAAGGGAGGTAGTCGGGAGCTAAAGCCCTTGGCTGCTGTGGTAGCAGCTGCAGATGGCAGCCCGTCCACAGTGCACTTCAAATGAGGTCATATGAGCGGGACTCTGGAAATGGCTCCGAAATCGAGAGAAAGGGGTCAGGGTATGTGGGAATCCGGCGGGGGTGGGGGGTGGATGAAGGAAGGTGTCCCTCCTCTCTCCAGTGCAATTTGGTTTGGTGAGTCTCAAAGCTACCAGATGGCACTTCCCAAGTCAGGCCCCCGCAGGAATCAGGGTGGGCTGCCTGCCTCGGGCCCTGCCACAGGGACAAGCCACACCAGTGGCCTCCCTGAGCTCCAATGGCCGGATCTGGGGGGTTCTGTCTGGGTGCACACCTCCTTGCTGTGGCCAAGTTCCCCCCTTCTCTGAGCACCAGCTTCATCCTCTCGAATGAGGACATCAATTGCTACCTTGGCACGTTACTCTCTTCATCCTGTGAAGACTCATTAGGCTTATCCTACAATTACTAGCTGGCCCGAAGAGATATCTCCTGAATCCAGCTTAAGCTGGAGTCTCCCAGGCTCATCTGGCATGTCTTCCCTGAAGTCTGCCAAAACCCACACCCTTGCATTTCCAGGGACTCCCCTTAGCCAGCTGGGCAGAAAACCCAGCATGCTTCAAACAAGCTGACAGACAAGCGGGAGAGGACTCACGGGCAGACGGCTTCCCTCAGGTCTCGGGTGGAGCTCTGGGACCACAGCAGCAACGGGCCATCCCAGCCCCTGGGCTCAGCAGCGCCCTCATTCTCAGGCCGGCGGCTCTGCCCTGAGGGGAGCAGGAACGTCACCAACTGCCGCAGGCGGACCTCAAGCCCCTCCCACTGCTGGAGCCTGACCTCCCCCGGCCCCACCCCTTCCCCTACCCCAGCAGGACGAGAGCTCGTCTTCCCCTGGCTTCCAACGTGAGGCCCGGCCCTGGGCCCCGATTGGGCACTGCCCCAGCCCGGAGCCAATCACAGTGGCCAGGGAGGTGGAACGCACCGATTGGCCAGGGCCAGGTCATGTGACCATACTCCCCAGGAAACTCAAAGATTACCAAGGTTCTCTAAGAAACCAATGAACAAAATTATCCACTAAAGGCAAACCATAATTTTTAATGAGGCCAATGTCACAGAAAAAAAAAATGCTCCACAATAAACTGCTCAAGGAAGCTACTAAATAAACTTTCAGAAAAGTTTAGTAGTTTTTTTTTTTTTTTTAAATAGGGTGACGGAGAGCTATACCTTTCCCATCTATGTGAATTTAGGTTTAAACTAGATTTCCCTTGGCTATTATATAAGACAAAAAAACCCACATCACCCACTTTCACTCCCCCCCACCCCCAAAATGTGTTTTAATCTATTGAATTTTTGTGTCCTCAGTTGTGTCTGATTCACGGCAACTCACCAACTCTACACAGCCAGGCTCTTCCGTCCATGGAATTCAGGGCAATTTTTTCTGTCCCAGTAAATGCCCACCCTGGGTGATCCAAAGGCAAGGGCTCCGAGGCTCCTGAGAGACTAACTCCTTTCAGCTGAGCACAGAGCTGGCTCCTCACTGGGATGCCTGTGGCCTGGGGCTCCCAGAGGGGAGAGCAGCACTCGCCCCACCGTGTGGTCACTGCTGGAAGTGCAGGCTGCTCCTCACTCCCCCTTGACAGTGTCCCTGAGGGCAGAACAGTGTGAATCGAATCAAGGTGGAAATGCAAACTCCAATGCAACCAACCTTCCCACAAGATCTCCAAAACCACTCAGGAACAGGGAATTGGAAACTGCAGGGGATGACATGAATGGAGATGGAGACTTGACACCTTACACCGAGTTCACTTCCAGTTATCCCTAGACAAACTTTCCATGAAAACTTGTCACAAATCTAGAAGAACAATGAGCAGAAACCGGACACGTGCTTTGAGTCTTCACACACAAAACTAAAAGGCAGTCCACAAAAAAAACCCAGAGAATACAGTGGACTTTGCAAAATCAAAGATATCTACTGTGGGAAAGACCTCATTACAAAAGCAAAAGACAGGTCATACATCGCGAGACGAATGAGTGGAAACACAAAGCTTATCAAGGATGTGTCTCCAAACAGACAAAGAACGCCAACACAACAAGCCTGTGAAAACTAGGGAAAGGTCTGAAGGGACACCAGACGGAGGAAGACACACACAGAGTATCCCGGATGATGTCCAGCACTGAGGGCCTGAAGAAACAACAGTCTAGTTGCACCCCCTCAGGCCTGTGTGACCGTGGATGAGGCCTCTGTTTCCCGGTGGCTCTGAGACATGGACAGGGAGGAAGGGGAAGAGAAGTCACTTGCATTTCTAATACTCACAGCAAAGTCTTCCAATGAGAAGGGAATTATCACCCCCACTGACAATGCCATTCACTGAAGTGATATCCACGAGTCCATCTACCCCAGAAGGGAAGGATGGACCTGTTCTCACAAAACGGCGAGAGATGGAAGGAGGAAGATCAAGCCCACACCAATCACTGGAAAGAGAAGCTGTGCTCAGGGCTTGAAAGAATTCCTACTGGGAAAATCATGTCACAGCCCCACATGGCAATCCACAGCTTCCATGCTATTCCTCCCAAAATGCCAATGCATTTTCGCACCGAACAAAGAATTGCAAAAGGGGTACGGAAACAGAAAAGAGCCTACATTGTCAATACAATCCGACGAAAAAGCCCCGATACGGACATCCAAGGTTGTGTGAAAGGAAATTAGACGACCAAACTAGGATCCTCAGGAGAGTATCGGAGAAGGCAATGGCGACCCACTCCAGTACTCTTGCCTGGAAAATGTCCTGGACGGAGGAGCCTGGTAGGCTACAGGCCATGGGGTCTTGCAGAGTCAGACACGACTGAAGTGACTTAGCCGCAGCAGCAGCAGCAGGACAGTATGCTATTGGGAATACAACAACACACACAGATCCAGATCGATGGAATAAAGTTGAGGGTCCAGAAACAAACCCCAGCATCCATGGTCAACTCATCTCTGACACAGACGGTGAGAATATCCAAATGGGAACAAGAAAGCCTCTTCAATCAATGTCCATGGGAAAACCAGACAGCTACATCTGAAGAACGCTATTGGGTTTGATCTCATACCACCTCAATATCGGGGAAAAACCTCACCCTAAAGACTGATGTCATGAGATAGCTAGAAAGAAGCGTAGGTCAAAGGCTCCTTAACATCAGAGTCTCCTTGCCATTTGCTGGGCGGAGGTCGAAATGGGTCTCTTCAAGTAAGGGAAAGAGGTAAACGAAGTACACCACTGGGTTTCCATCCAATGGAACCTATTCACAACAGAGAGGCTAAGCATTCACAAATGCAAAAGATAGGAAACGGAACACGAGAGACTCCTTGCAAGTGGTGTATCTGAGAAGGGGTTCATATGGAAAGAGACGAAGAATGCACAGCACTCAGATTCCAAGAAACACCACCACCACCCTTGACCCTTCCCCCATGACCAACTCTGACCTAAAGCCTTTCTCTCCCTCTAACCTATCCCTAAAACATAACCCTCATCTAATCATATACATGTGCATCCCTAGCATCCATCCATCCATCCACACACGAGAGAGAAAGAGGAAGACACAGACGGAATTGAGAAAGGAAAAGAGAGGGACACAGCCAGAGAGAGACACGGAACCAAAGAGAGGAAAGGAGTCGATGGTCCAGACTATTCCTCAATCTGTCTCGAAGGTAGAAGCAATGACAGCGCCCTTCCACCCCAGAAGGGGGAAAAGGACGGAAGGTTTGGAGAGGAAAAGACAAGAACGCAGGGAGCCATTAGAAGCTCAGCCACCCGCAGAAGCCGAGCTGGGACCCTTGAACAGAATCTCAATGGAAACAGAGGACCAGAAAGTTGGCTACTCTTTTCTATAAGAGAGGGAGACCTTCGAGTCTTCCTTTCGGTCCTCCAACTTGGATGCGGGGTCTCAAAACAGTCAGGAGGGGGAGTGCCTTTTCCTGGGTTCCACGGCGCATCCAGGCCTCGTTCTGCCCCATTCTGTGCTGTGTCAGCCCTGGATGGAATCTTTCTTTCGGAAGTCTCAGCGCACGAGCTCCACGTGATATCGGCCCCAGGTGGAAAGGCATGGAGCTGCTCGTAGGCCGACAGACCTAGGAAGCAGATGGGAGAATGACCCCCACTCTGCAGATGGAGAGACTGGGGCAACCCTGAGGGGCATATGCTTGTCCAGGGCCACACCACTTATGAGAAGAAGGAGCCTGGTCTGAGAGCAGCATGGTCCTCGGAGCTCAGGCCCTGGCTGAACCCAGGCCTCCCCAGGGCTGTGGGCTGGGCCGTGTGGGTGTCATTGTGCCTGCACATGGCCTAAGGGGGGTGGTCGAGCAGTCAGAAACCCAGAGATTCCCTTGGGAAGTTTTGAGGAAGGGACCTCAGCACGAACCCCAGGAAATGATGTCACCTGCCGGCAACAGAACCCAACAGAACCCGCAATCCGGGTATCCAGGCCTCCAGAGCGGAGAGGAGCCCCCAGCCAGATCACTTGCTGCCAAGATGTTCTGCTGTTTGCCCCTGCCCAGAGGCCGGGGCCTCAGGAGAGCTCACAGGCAGTGTGCGTGGGCACCCTGTCGACGTTGGCTCAGGACACCCCCGAGAGGCCTCTGGCCCTTTGCCCGGAGAAACAGAAAGGTAACACGGGGAGCCCCAGGCCGGGCCAGGCCACCTCTCCCATGCCACCCGGAAACACCGGGTCCTTTGCCTGTGTGTGGGGATGCGGGTTTCTCGGGCTGTGTCTCCCTCAAGGAAGCCCAGGCGGATGTGGGGTCAGAAGCCTGTGGACAAGTTGTGCCCACACCCCAGGGGAGAGCAGGCTGGGCGGGATGGGGAGAGTGTGGGCAGCGCCGACCGGCCAGGCTGACCTCACACCCTCAGATGGGTCTCTTTCCTCCCGGGTGGGGATCTGAGCAGACACACGTCTCTGACCCTTCTGGGAAGAGAAGTTCGAGCAGGCAGAAGCAGCGGCTCCACTGGCCAGGCCCAGCTCGGAAAACTCCCAGCATGGCTGGCTGACGGTCACTGTCGTTGCAGAGCTTCCCACGTGATGAGGCCGAGGACGGGGACACCCCATCCAGCTCCCAGAGGGAGGGGTCGGAGCACCACCCGCCCGCCCGTGAGGCCCAGTGCAGGCTCCAGGTCAGCGTGCCCACGGAGGCATCAGCCCCACCGGGGGAGACGCGGAGGTGGGGAAGGCCTGCTGCCGAGACACCGCCCAGGATACAGCCGGCGGCCCAGTCTGAGGCTTCCACGGAGCTCAGCACACCCGGCTCCGACCCAGAGTCCAGAGAACCCCGGCCTCTGAGGCACCAGGAGGACCTGGAGCCCAGCACGCCACAGCACAGAGGTGAGGACGCTGGGGCTGGTGCACGGGAGTGTGTGGGGAGGGGTGCTGAGCTACACAGGGACGAGTCCTCGAAAGCTGCTGCTGGGCCTGCAGCAAGCGCTGGCCTCACACCCCCCGCCCCCCATCTTGCACACTTCAGTCCCAAAAGACATCTGACGCTGGGTATTCTTTGGGAACCTCTTGGAAGGTTTCTGTCCCGGGGTACGCACATGCCAAGGCTGGCCTGTGGGCAAACTTTGCTTCTCCCCCAGCTCTAGCACTGGCCTCCAACTGGAACCAGGCTCCACTTCCCAGACCTGTCCCCACACAGGTGGTGGCTCCAGGTGCAGGACCCAGGGATCCACCGAGGGCAGATGGAGAAGCGAGACTTGCCCTCGCAGAGACACCAGGCCAGCTGGGTACTGGCCAGCACACCGGGCAGATCGGATCTCCGTGCCTGCAGGACCCCCAGCCCCAGGCACTGATGTCCCACCCCCTCAGCGAGAACCTCCACCTCCACGTGCACCTCTACCTGCTCGGGCTTTGGCAAGAGAACCCGAGGCAGAGGAAGAGTCACCGCCTCGGCAGGGAGAGCCTGCCCTGGCTCCCGCGCAACACCCAGACGCCCACGATGACTCACCCAGCCCTGCAGGGAGAAAGAGCCCCCGCTCTGGACAGAGACCCAGAGCCCTTACCGGAAACACCACGTCCAGGGGAGCGGTCGGCTCTGCAGCCTCCATCCCTGTCTGCTCACCGTGGATGCCGGCAACTCGGTCTGCCCCCAGGGGACATGGAGTTCCTTTCCCCTGAACTGCTTTGCATGTGGTTTGTTTCCACCTTTCTGGTGATGTTTTATTTTTTGTATGGTTTCCTGTATTTTTGTTGGTTAAGTTGGGATTAGTAAACTTTTTCATCATTGTTGCAATCTGGGAACACTGTTGTGTAACTCTGGTGATACTGTGTTACCATCACCACTTTGTAGTTTCAGACCCGTTCCATCTTTATGCCCCACCCCCCAACAAAGCCTGGATTCAAGGCAAGCACGCCCTGTTCATCCCTCCCCCCGATCCTGAACACAATTTCATCTTTTCTTTCTGCATTCCTTCCTATATTCTTGGTGTCCCCAATCAGTGACTCTCAGCGAAATGACTGAAGGAGTGTTTTTCGGACTCTCCACCTACTGTAAGACTCCATTGGAGAGTTCTCATTTTTATGTCATTTGAACTAGCCTTTGATAGCTGAAAGGACGGTGTACGTCCTTTCAAGATACCATGTGCCAAACGAAGCCCTTTTGGCAACTGCCATCATTATCTCCAGGCAGGCATTGCTGTTTGAAGGGTGACATCTCAGCCAGAAGGCAGAGGCTGAGCTCCTCTTGTTGCACCAGCTCCCAAAAGAAGCCAAGAAAGGGAGCTGGAACAACAAACCACCCCCATGCCCAGGAAAGCGTTCTTCATGACAGAAGGCTAGAAAATGACCCAACATCCTTGTGGCCCAGAACCACTCTAGAAAATCACTGTTCCATAAAAAAGAGAAACACATGGGAAGTTCCAAGGAGAGGCAATGCCCATGGCCAGTGTACTTGAGAGACGGCCTGACCGCTCCGGGGAAGACACGCACCGACGGAACCCCTTGGGAAACAGCAGTGATAGTCCTCACCGTCGTAAGGGTTTCCTCTGGGGACAACCTGCCCTGGGCACCACACGAGGGAGCAGACCGGCTTCTCTTCCTCTGCCCCCACACCATTCACTCATGAAGGCAGCTCAGGTGTTCTCATGCCCTGCCTGCCTGCCTGCCTGGCTCATCCGTGAGCTGTGACCACCTCCAGGCTAGGACTCCACCTTTTCCTCTCTGTGTACCGTGAATCTGCACACAGTGGGCTTTCAGAACCTTAGGAGACTTGAGCCATTCCCGCTCGAGCCAGAACCCTCCCCAGGAAGGAAAACAGCTGTGGAGTCATTTTGGCCCCAGCACTGGTTCCGAAAGCCTGGCGGCTCCTACAGCCTCTACGGTGTGAAGAGGGAGGTCCCTTTTGACAGAGCTTTCCGGCTCTCAGATCTAAGCTGTTGTTTCACTGTCAGCTGTGTCTCTTCCGTTGCAGCCAGGTGGGCCACGCTGCTCCAAAGGAGCTCACAAGCTGAGTTTCAAGGGAGGACAGGGATGGCTACAACGTGCTGCAAACTGAGTGAGGGTCCCCACAATCCTCAGCAAAGGTCTGTGGTGTGCAAGTGGGGAGTAGAGGGCCCCCAAGTTCCAAAGGAAGGGAGGTAGTCGGGAGCTAAAGCCCTTGGCTGCTGTGGTAGCAGCTGCAGATGGCAGCCCGTCCACAGTGCACTTCAAATGAGGTCATATGAGCGGGACTCTGGAAATGGCTCCGAAATCGAGAGAAAGGGGTCAGGGTATGTGGGAATCCGGCGGGGGTGGGGGGTGGATGAAGGAAGGTGTCCCTCCTCTCTCCAGTGCAATTTGGTTTGGTGAGTCTCAAAGCTACCAGATGGCACTTCCCAAGTCAGGCCCCCGCAGGAATCAGGGTGGGCTGCCTGCCTCGGGCCCTGCCACAGGGACAAGCCACACCAGTGGCCTCCCTGAGCTCCAATGGCCGGATCTGGGGGGTTCTGTCTGGGTGCACACCTCCTTGCTGTGGCCAAGTTCCCCCCTTCTCTGAGCACCAGCTTCATCCTCTCGAATGAGGACATCAATTGCTACCTTGGCACGTTACTCTCTTCATCCTGTGAAGACTCATTAGGCTTATCCTACAATTACTAGCTGGCCCGAAGAGATATCTCCTGAATCCAGCTTAAGCTGGAGTCTCCCAGGCTCATCTGGCATGTCTTCCCTGAAGTCTGCCAAAACCCACACCCTTGCATTTCCAGGGACTCCCCTTAGCCAGCTGGGCAGAAAACCCAGCATGCTTCAAACAAGCTGACAGACAAGCGGGAGAGGACTCACGGGCAGACGGCTTCCCTCAGGTCTCGGGTGGAGCTCTGGGACCACAGCAGCAACGGGCCATCCCAGCCCCTGGGCTCAGCAGCGCCCTCATTCTCAGGCCGGCGGCTCTGCCCTGAGGGGAGCAGGAACGTCACCAACTGCCGCAGGCGGACCTCAAGCCCCTCCCACTGCTGGAGCCTGACCTCCCCCGGCCCCACCCCTTCCCCTACCCCAGCAGGACGAGAGCTCGTCTTCCCCTGGCTTCCAACGTGAGGCCCGGCCCTGGGCCCCGATTGGGCACTGCCCCAGCCCGGAGCCAATCACAGTGGCCAGGGAGGTGGAACGCACCGATTGGCCAGGGCCAGGTCATGTGACCATACTCCCCAGGAAACTCAAAGATTACCAAGGTTCTCTAAGAAACCAATGAACAAAATTATCCACTAAAGGCAAACCATAATTTTTAATGAGGCCAATGTCACAGAAAAAAAAAATGCTCCACAATAAACTGCTCAAGGAAGCTACTAAATAAACTTTCAGAAAAGTTTAGTAGTTTTTTTTTTTTTTTTAAATAGGGTGACGGAGAGCTATACCTTTCCCATCTATGTGAATTTAGGTTTAAACTAGATTTCCCTTGGCTATTATATAAGACAAAAAAACCCACATCACCCACTTTCACTCCCCCCCACCCCCAAAATGTGTTTTAATCTATTGAATTTTTGTGTCCTCAGTTGTGTCTGATTCACGGCAACTCACCAACTCTACACAGCCAGGCTCTTCCGTCCATGGAATTCAGGGCAATTTTTTCTGTCCCAGTAAATGCCCACCCTGGGTGATCCAAAGGCAAGGGCTCCGAGGCTCCTGAGAGACTAACTCCTTTCAGCTGAGCACAGAGCTGGCTCCTCACTGGGATGCCTGTGGCCTGGGGCTCCCAGAGGGGAGAGCAGCACTCGCCCCACCGTGTGGTCACTGCTGGAAGTGCAGGCTGCTCCTCACTCCCCCTTGACAGTGTCCCTGAGGGCAGAACAGTGTGAATCGAATCAAGGTGGAAATGCAAACTCCAATGCAACCAACCTTCCCACAAGATCTCCAAAACCACTCAGGAACAGGGAATTGGAAACTGCAGGGGATGACATGAATGGAGATGGAGACTTGACACCTTACACCGAGTTCACTTCCAGTTATCCCTAGACAAACTTTCCATGAAAACTTGTCACAAATCTAGAAGAACAATGAGCAGAAACCGGACACGTGCTTTGAGTCTTCACACACAAAACTAAAAGGCAGTCCACAAAAAAAACCCAGAGAATACAGTGGACTTTGCAAAATCAAAGATATCTACTGTGGGAAAGACCTCATTACAAAAGCAAAAGACAGGTCATACATCGCGAGACGAATGAGTGGAAACACAAAGCTTATCAAGGATGTGTCTCCAAACAGACAAAGAACGCCAACACAACAAGCCTGTGAAAACTAGGGAAAGGTCTGAAGGGACACCAGACGGAGGAAGACACACACAGAGTATCCCGGATGATGTCCAGCACTGAGGGCCTGAAGAAACAACAGTCTAGTTGCACCCCCTCAGGCCTGTGTGACCGTGGATGAGGCCTCTGTTTCCCGGTGGCTCTGAGACATGGACAGGGAGGAAGGGGAAGAGAAGTCACTTGCATTTCTAATACTCACAGCAAAGTCTTCCAATGAGAAGGGAATTATCACCCCCACTGACAATGCCATTCACTGAAGTGATATCCACGAGTCCATCTACCCCAGAAGGGAAGGATGGACCTGTTCTCACAAAACGGCGAGAGATGGAAGGAGGAAGATCAAGCCCACACCAATCACTGGAAAGAGAAGCTGTGCTCAGGGCTTGAAAGAATTCCTACTGGGAAAATCATGTCACAGCCCCACATGGCAATCCACAGCTTCCATGCTATTCCTCCCAAAATGCCAATGCATTTTCGCACCGAACAAAGAATTGCAAAAGGGGTACGGAAACAGAAAAGAGCCTACATTGTCAATACAATCCGACGAAAAAGCCCCGATACGGACATCCAAGGTTGTGTGAAAGGAAATTAGACGACCAAACTAGGATCCTCAGGAGAGTATCGGAGAAGGCAATGGCGACCCACTCCAGTACTCTTGCCTGGAAAATGTCCTGGACGGAGGAGCCTGGTAGGCTACAGGCCATGGGGTCTTGCAGAGTCAGACACGACTGAAGTGACTTAGCCGCAGCAGCAGCAGCAGGACAGTATGCTATTGGGAATACAACAACACACACAGATCCAGATCGATGGAATAAAGTTGAGGGTCCAGAAACAAACCCCAGCATCCATGGTCAACTCATCTCTGACACAGACGGTGAGAATATCCAAATGGGAACAAGAAAGCCTCTTCAATCAATGTCCATGGGAAAACCAGACAGCTACATCTGAAGAACGCTATTGGGTTTGATCTCATACCACCTCAATATCGGGGAAAAACCTCACCCTAAAGACTGATGTCATGAGATAGCTAGAAAGAAGCGTAGGTCAAAGGCTCCTTAACATCAGAGTCTCCTTGCCATTTGCTGGGCGGAGGTCGAAATGGGTCTCTTCAAGTAAGGGAAAGAGGTAAACGAAGTACACCACTGGGTTTCCATCCAATGGAACCTATTCACAACAGAGAGGCTAAGCATTCACAAATGCAAAAGATAGGAAACGGAACACGAGAGACTCCTTGCAAGTGGTGTATCTGAGAAGGGGTTCATATGGAAAGAGACGAAGAATGCACAGCACTCAGATTCCAAGAAACACCACCACCACCCTTGACCCTTCCCCCATGACCAACTCTGACCTAAAGCCTTTCTCTCCCTCTAACCTATCCCTAAAACATAACCCTCATCTAATCATATACATGTGCATCCCTAGCATCCATCCATCCATCCACACACGAGAGAGAAAGAGGAAGACACAGACGGAATTGAGAAAGGAAAAGAGAGGGACACAGCCAGAGAGAGACACGGAACCAAAGAGAGGAAAGGAGTCGATGGTCCAGACTATTCCTCAATCTGTCTCGAAGGTAGAAGCAATGACAGCGCCCTTCCACCCCAGAAGGGGGAAAAGGACGGAAGGTTTGGAGAGGAAAAGACAAGAACGCAGGGAGCCATTAGAAGCTCAGCCACCCGCAGAAGCCGAGCTGGGACCCTTGAACAGAATCTCAATGGAAACAGAGGACCAGAAAGTTGGCTACTCTTTTCTATAAGAGAGGGAGACCTTCGAGTCTTCCTTTCGGTCCTCCAACTTGGATGCGGGGTCTCAAAACAGTCAGGAGGGGGAGTGCCTTTTCCTGGGTTCCACGGCGCATCCAGGCCTCGTTCTGCCCCATTCTGTGCTGTGTCAGCCCTGGATGGAATCTTTCTTTCTGAAGTCTCAGCGCACGAGCTCCACGTGATATCGGCCCCAGGTGGAAAGGCATGGAGCTGCTCGTAGGCCGACAGACCTAGGAAGCAGATGGGAGAATGACCCCCACTCTGCAGATGGAGAGACTGGGGCAACCCTGAGGGGCATATGCTTGTCCAGGGCCACACCACTTATGAGAAGAAGGAGCCTGGTCTGAGAGCAGCATGGTCCTCGGAGCTCAGGCCCTGGCTGAACCCAGGCCTCCCCAGGGCTGTGGGCTGGGCCGTGTGGGTGTCATTGTGCCTGCACATGGCCTAAGGGGGGTGGTCGAGCAGTCAGAAACCCAGAGATTCCCTTGGGAAGTTTTGAGGAAGGGACCTCAGCACGAACCCCAGGAAATGATGTCACCTGCCGGCAACAGAACCCAACAGAACCCGCAATCCGGGTATCCAGGCCTCCAGAGCGGAGAGGAGCCCCCAGCCAGATCACTTGCTGCCAAGATGTTCTGCTGTTTGCCCCTGCCCAGAGGCCGGGGCCTCAGGAGAGCTCACAGGCAGTGTGCGTGGGCACCCTGTCGACGTTGGCTCAGGACACCCCCGAGAGGCCTCTGGCCCTTTGCCCGGAGAAACAGAAAGGTAACACGGGGAGCCCCAGGCCGGGCCAGGCCACCTCTCCCATGCCACCCGGAAACACCGGGTCCTTTGCCTGTGTGTGGGGATGCGGGTTTCTCGGGCTGTGTCTCCCTCAAGGAAGCCCAGGCGGATGTGGGGTCAGAAGCCTGTGGACAAGTTGTGCCCACACCCCAGGGGAGAGCAGGCTGGGCGGGATGGGGAGAGTGTGGGCAGCGCCGACCGGCCAGGCTGACCTCACACCCTCAGATGGGTCTCTTTCCTCCCGGGTGGGGATCTGAGCAGACACACGTCTCTGACCCTTCTGGGAAGAGAAGTTCGAGCAGGCAGAAGCAGCGGCTCCACTGGCCAGGCCCAGCTCGGAAAACTCCCAGCATGGCTGGCTGACGGTCACTGTCGTTGCAGAGCTTCCCACGTGATGAGGCCGAGGACGGGGACACCCCATCCAGCTCCCAGAGGGAGGGGTCGGAGCACCACCCGCCCGCCCGTGAGGCCCAGTGCAGGCTCCAGGTCAGCGTGCCCACGGAGGCATCAGCCCCACCGGGGGAGACGCGGAGGTGGGGAAGGCCTGCTGCCGAGACACCGCCCAGGATACAGCCGGCGGCCCAGTCTGAGGCTTCCACGGAGCTCAGCACACCCGGCTCCGACCCAGAGTCCAGAGAACCCCGGCCTCTGAGGCACCAGGAGGACCTGGAGCCCAGCACGCCACAGCACAGAGGTGAGGACGCTGGGGCTGGTGCACGGGAGTGTGTGGGGAGGGGTGCTGAGCTACACAGGGACGAGTCCTCGAAAGCTGCTGCTGGGCCTGCAGCAAGCGCTGGCCTCACACCCCCCGCCCCCCATCTTGCACACTTCAGTCCCAAAAGACATCTGACGCTGGGTATTCTTTGGGAACCTCTTGGAAGGTTTCTGTCCCGGGGTACGCACATGCCAAGGCTGGCCTGTGGGCAAACTTTGCTTCTCCCCCAGCTCTAGCACTGGCCTCCAACTGGAACCAGGCTCCACTTCCCAGACCTGTCCCCACACAGGTGGTGGCTCCAGGTGCAGGACCCAGGGATCCACCGAGGGCAGATGGAGAAGCGAGACTTGCCCTCGCAGAGACACCAGGCCAGCTGGGTACTGGCCAGCACACCGGGCAGATCGGATCTCCGTGCCTGCAGGACCCCCAGCCCCAGGCACTGATGTCCCACCCCCTCAGCGAGAACCTCCACCTCCACGTGCACCTCTACCTGCTCGGGCTTTGGCAAGAGAACCCGAGGCAGAGGAAGAGTCACCGCCTCGGCAGGGAGAGCCTGCCCTGGCTCCCGCGCAACACCCAGACGCCCACGATGACTCACCCAGCCCTGCAGGGAGAAAGAGCCCCCGCTCTGGACAGAGACCCAGAGCCCTTACCGGAAACACCACGTCCAGGGGAGCGGTCGGCTCTGCAGCCTCCATCCCTGTCTGCTCACCGTGGATGCCGGCAACTCGGTCTGCCCCCAGGGGACATGGAGTTCCTTTCCCCTGAACTGCTTTGCATGTGGTTTGTTTCCACCTTTCTGGTGATGTTTTATTTTTTGTATGGTTTCCTGTATTTTTGTTGGTTAAGTTGGGATTAGTAAACTTTTTCATCATTGTTGCAATCTGGGAACACTGTTGTGTAACTCTGGTGATACTGTGTTACCATCACCACTTTGTAGTTTCAGACCCGTTCCATCTTTATGCCCCACCCCCCAACAAAGCCTGGATTCAAGGCAAGCACGCCCTGTTCATCCCTCCCCCCGATCCTGAACACAATTTCATCTTTTCTTTCTGCATTCCTTCCTATATTCTTGGTGTCCCCAATCAGTGACTCTCAGCGAAATGACTGAAGGAGTGTTTTTCGGACTCTCCACCTACTGTAAGACTCCATTGGAGAGTTCTCATTTTTATGTCATTTGAACTAGCCTTTGATAGCTGAAAGGACGGTGTACGTCCTTTCAAGATACCATGTGCCAAACGAAGCCCTTTTGGCAACTGCCATCATTATCTCCAGGCAGGCATTGCTGTTTGAAGGGTGACATCTCAGCCAGAAGGCAGAGGCTGAGCTCCTCTTGTTGCACCAGCTCCCAAAAGAAGCCAAGAAAGGGAGCTGGAACAACAAACCACCCCCATGCCCAGGAAAGCGTTCTTCATGACAGAAGGCTAGAAAATGACCCAACATCCTTGTGGCCCAGAACCACTCTAGAAAATCACTGTTCCATAAAAAAGAGAAACACATGGGAAGTTCCAAGGAGAGGCAATGCCCATGGCCAGTGTACTTGAGAGACGGCCTGACCGCTCCGGGGAAGACACGCACCGACGGAACCCCTTGGGAAACAGCAGTGATAGTCCTCACCGTCGTAAGGGTTTCCTCTGGGGACAACCTGCCCTGGGCACCACACGAGGGAGCAGACCGGCTTCTCTTCCTCTGCCCCCACACCATTCACTCATGAAGGCAGCTCAGGTGTTCTCATGCCCTGCCTGCCTGCCTGCCTGGCTCATCCGTGAGCTGTGACCACCTCCAGGCTAGGACTCCACCTTTTCCTCTCTGTGTACCGTGAATCTGCACACAGTGGGCTTTCAGAACCTTAGGAGACTTGAGCCATTCCCGCTCGAGCCAGAACCCTCCCCAGGAAGGAAAACAGCTGTGGAGTCATTTTGGCCCCAGCACTGGTTCCGAAAGCCTGGCGGCTCCTACAGCCTCTACGGTGTGAAGAGGGAGGTCCCTTTTGACAGAGCTTTCCGGCTCTCAGATCTAAGCTGTTGTTTCACTGTCAGCTGTGTCTCTTCCGTTGCAGCCAGGTGGGCCACGCTGCTCCAAAGGAGCTCACAAGCTGAGTTTCAAGGGAGGACAGGGATGGCTACAACGTGCTGCAAACTGAGTGAGGGTCCCCACAATCCTCAGCAAAGGTCTGTGGTGTGCAAGTGGGGAGTAGAGGGCCCCCAAGTTCCAAAGGAAGGGAGGTAGTCGGGAGCTAAAGCCCTTGGCTGCTGTGGTAGCAGCTGCAGATGGCAGCCCGTCCACAGTGCACTTCAAATGAGGTCATATGAGCGGGACTCTGGAAATGGCTCCGAAATCGAGAGAAAGGGGTCAGGGTATGTGGGAATCCGGCGGGGGTGGGGGGTGGATGAAGGAAGGTGTCCCTCCTCTCTCCAGTGCAATTTGGTTTGGTGAGTCTCAAAGCTACCAGATGGCACTTCCCAAGTCAGGCCCCCGCAGGAATCAGGGTGGGCTGCCTGCCTCGGGCCCTGCCACAGGGACAAGCCACACCAGTGGCCTCCCTGAGCTCCAATGGCCGGATCTGGGGGGTTCTGTCTGGGTGCACACCTCCTTGCTGTGGCCAAGTTCCCCCCTTCTCTGAGCACCAGCTTCATCCTCTCGAATGAGGACATCAATTGCTACCTTGGCACGTTACTCTCTTCATCCTGTGAAGACTCATTAGGCTTATCCTACAATTACTAGCTGGCCCGAAGAGATATCTCCTGAATCCAGCTTAAGCTGGAGTCTCCCAGGCTCATCTGGCATGTCTTCCCTGAAGTCTGCCAAAACCCACACCCTTGCATTTCCAGGGACTCCCCTTAGCCAGCTGGGCAGAAAACCCAGCATGCTTCAAACAAGCTGACAGACAAGCGGGAGAGGACTCACGGGCAGACGGCTTCCCTCAGGTCTCGGGTGGAGCTCTGGGACCACAGCAGCAACGGGCCATCCCAGCCCCTGGGCTCAGCAGCGCCCTCATTCTCAGGCCGGCGGCTCTGCCCTGAGGGGAGCAGGAACGTCACCAACTGCCGCAGGCGGACCTCAAGCCCCTCCCACTGCTGGAGCCTGACCTCCCCCGGCCCCACCCCTTCCCCTACCCCAGCAGGACGAGAGCTCGTCTTCCCCTGGCTTCCAACGTGAGGCCCGGCCCTGGGCCCCGATTGGGCACTGCCCCAGCCCGGAGCCAATCACAGTGGCCAGGGAGGTGGAACGCACCGATTGGCCAGGGCCAGGTCATGTGACCATACTCCCCAGGAAACTCAAAGATTACCAAGGTTCTCTAAGAAACCAATGAACAAAATTATCCACTAAAGGCAAACCATAATTTTTAATGAGGCCAATGTCACAGAAAAAAAAAATGCTCCACAATAAACTGCTCAAGGAAGCTACTAAATAAACTTTCAGAAAAGTTTAGTAGTTTTTTTTTTTTTTTAAATAGGGTGACGGAGAGCTATACCTTTCCCATCTATGTGAATTTAGGTTTAAACTAGATTTCCCTTGGCTATTATATAAGACAAAAAAACCCACATCACCCACTTTCACTCCCCCCCACCCCCAAAATGTGTTTTAATCTATTGAATTTTTGTGTCCTCAGTTGTGTCTGATTCACGGCAACTCACCAACTCTACACAGCCAGGCTCTTCCGTCCATGGAATTCAGGGCAATTTTTTCTGTCCCAGTAAATGCCCACCCTGGGTGATCCAAAGGCAAGGGCTCCGAGGCTCCTGAGAGACTAACTCCTTTCAGCTGAGCACAGAGCTGGCTCCTCACTGGGATGCCTGTGGCCTGGGGCTCCCAGAGGGGAGAGCAGCACTCGCCCCACCGTGTGGTCACTGCTGGAAGTGCAGGCTGCTCCTCACTCCCCCTTGACAGTGTCCCTGAGGGCAGAACAGTGTGAATCGAATCAAGGTGGAAATGCAAACTCCAATGCAACCAACCTTCCCACAAGATCTCCAAAACCACTCAGGAACAGGGAATTGGAAACTGCAGGGGATGACATGAATGGAGATGGAGACTTGACACCTTACACCGAGTTCACTTCCAGTTATCCCTAGACAAACTTTCCATGAAAACTTGTCACAAATCTAGAAGAACAATGAGCAGAAACCGGACACGTGCTTTGAGTCTTCACACACAAAACTAAAAGGCAGTCCACAAAAAAAACCCAGAGAATACAGTGGACTTTGCAAAATCAAAGATATCTACTGTGGGAAAGACCTCATTACAAAAGCAAAAGACAGGTCATACATCGCGAGACGAATGAGTGGAAACACAAAGCTTATCAAGGATGTGTCTCCAAACAGACAAAGAACGCCAACACAACAAGCCTGTGAAAACTAGGGAAAGGTCTGAAGGGACACCAGACGGAGGAAGACACACACAGAGTATCCCGGATGATGTCCAGCACTGAGGGCCTGAAGAAACAACAGTCTAGTTGCACCCCCTCAGGCCTGTGTGACCGTGGATGAGGCCTCTGTTTCCCGGTGGCTCTGAGACATGGACAGGGAGGAAGGGGAAGAGAAGTCACTTGCATTTCTAATACTCACAGCAAAGTCTTCCAATGAGAAGGGAATTATCACCCCCACTGACAATGCCATTCACTGAAGTGATATCCACGAGTCCATCTACCCCAGAAGGGAAGGATGGACCTGTTCTCACAAAACGGCGAGAGATGGAAGGAGGAAGATCAAGCCCACACCAATCACTGGAAAGAGAAGCTGTGCTCAGGGCTTGAAAGAATTCCTACTGGGAAAATCATGTCACAGCCCCACATGGCAATCCACAGCTTCCATGCTATTCCTCCCAAAATGCCAATGCATTTTCGCACCGAACAAAGAATTGCAAAAGGGGTACGGAAACAGAAAAGAGCCTACATTGTCAATACAATCCGACGAAAAAGCCCCGATACGGACATCCAAGGTTGTGTGAAAGGAAATTAGACGACCAAACTAGGATCCTCAGGAGAGTATCGGAGAAGGCAATGGCGACCCACTCCAGTACTCTTGCCTGGAAAATGTCCTGGACGGAGGAGCCTGGTAGGCTACAGGCCATGGGGTCTTGCAGAGTCAGACACGACTGAAGTGACTTAGCCGCAGCAGCAGCAGCAGGACAGTATGCTATTGGGAATACAACAACACACACAGATCCAGATCGATGGAATAAAGTTGAGGGTCCAGAAACAAACCCCAGCATCCATGGTCAACTCATCTCTGACACAGACGGTGAGAATATCCAAATGGGAACAAGAAAGCCTCTTCAATCAATGTCCATGGGAAAACCAGACAGCTACATCTGAAGAACGCTATTGGGTTTGATCTCATACCACCTCAATATCGGGGAAAAACCTCACCCTAAAGACTGATGTCATGAGATAGCTAGAAAGAAGCGTAGGTCAAAGGCTCCTTAACATCAGAGTCTCCTTGCCATTTGCTGGGCGGAGGTCGAAATGGGTCTCTTCAAGTAAGGGAAAGAGGTAAACGAAGTACACCACTGGGTTTCCATCCAATGGAACCTATTCACAACAGAGAGGCTAAGCATTCACAAATGCAAAAGATAGGAAACGGAACACGAGAGACTCCTTGCAAGTGGTGTATCTGAGAAGGGGTTCATATGGAAAGAGACGAAGAATGCACAGCACTCAGATTCCAAGAAACACCACCACCACCCTTGACCCTTCCCCCATGACCAACTCTGACCTAAAGCCTTTCTCTCCCTCTAACCTATCCCTAAAACATAACCCTCATCTAATCATATACATGTGCATCCCTAGCATCCATCCATCCATCCACACACGAGAGAGAAAGAGGAAGACACAGACGGAATTGAGAAAGGAAAAGAGAGGGACACAGCCAGAGAGAGACACGGAACCAAAGAGAGGAAAGGAGTCGATGGTCCAGACTATTCCTCAATCTGTCTCGAAGGTAGAAGCAATGACAGCGCCCTTCCACCCCAGAAGGGGGAAAAGGACGGAAGGTTTGGAGAGGAAAAGACAAGAACGCAGGGAGCCATTAGAAGCTCAGCCACCCGCAGAAGCCGAGCTGGGACCCTTGAACAGAATCTCAATGGAAACAGAGGACCAGAAAGTTGGCTACTCTTTTCTATAAGAGAGGGAGACCTTCGAGTCTTCCTTTCGGTCCTCCAACTTGGATGCGGGGTCTCAAAACAGTCAGGAGGGGGAGTGCCTTTTCCTGGGTTCCACGGCGCATCCAGGCCTCGTTCTGCCCCATTCTGTGCTGTGTCAGCCCTGGATGGAATCTTTCTTTCTGAAGTCTCAGCGCACGAGCTCCACGTGATATCGGCCCCAGGTGGAAAGGCATGGAGCTGCTCGTAGGCCGACAGACCTAGGAAGCAGATGGGAGAATGACCCCCACTCTGCAGATGGAGAGACTGGGGCAACCCTGAGGGGCATATGCTTGTCCAGGGCCACACCACTTATGAGAAGAAGGAGCCTGGTCTGAGAGCAGCATGGTCCTCGGAGCTCAGGCCCTGGCTGAACCCAGGCCTCCCCAGGGCTGTGGGCTGGGCCGTGTGGGTGTCATTGTGCCTGCACATGGCCTAAGGGGGGTGGTCGAGCAGTCAGAAACCCAGAGATTCCCTTGGGAAGTTTTGAGGAAGGGACCTCAGCACGAACCCCAGGAAATGATGTCACCTGCCGGCAACAGAACCCAACAGAACCCGCAATCCGGGTATCCAGGCCTCCAGAGCGGAGAGGAGCCCCCAGCCAGATCACTTGCTGCCAAGATGTTCTGCTGTTTGCCCCTGCCCAGAGGCCGGGGCCTCAGGAGAGCTCACAGGCAGTGTGCGTGGGCACCCTGTCGACGTTGGCTCAGGACACCCCCGAGAGGCCTCTGGCCCTTTGCCCGGAGAAACAGAAAGGTAACACGGGGAGCCCCAGGCCGGGCCAGGCCACCTCTCCCATGCCACCCGGAAACACCGGGTCCTTTGCCTGTGTGTGGGGATGCGGGTTTCTCGGGCTGTGTCTCCCTCAAGGAAGCCCAGGCGGATGTGGGGTCAGAAGCCTGTGGACAAGTTGTGCCCACACCCCAGGGGAGAGCAGGCTGGGCGGGATGGGGAGAGTGTGGGCAGCGCCGACCGGCCAGGCTGACCTCACACCCTCAGATGGGTCTCTTTCCTCCCGGGTGGGGATCTGAGCAGACACACGTCTCTGACCCTTCTGGGAAGAGAAGTTCGAGCAGGCAGAAGCAGCGGCTCCACTGGCCAGGCCCAGCTCGGAAAACTCCCAGCATGGCTGGCTGACGGTCACTGTCGTTGCAGAGCTTCCCACGTGATGAGGCCGAGGACGGGGACACCCCATCCAGCTCCCAGAGGGAGGGGTCGGAGCACCACCCGCCCGCCCGTGAGGCCCAGTGCAGGCTCCAGGTCAGCGTGCCCACGGAGGCATCAGCCCCACCGGGGGAGACGCGGAGGTGGGGAAGGCCTGCTGCCGAGACACCGCCCAGGATACAGCCGGCGGCCCAGTCTGAGGCTTCCACGGAGCTCAGCACACCCGGCTCCGACCCAGAGTCCAGAGAACCCCGGCCTCTGAGGCACCAGGAGGACCTGGAGCCCAGCACGCCACAGCACAGAGGTGAGGACGCTGGGGCTGGTGCACGGGAGTGTGTGGGGAGGGGTGCTGAGCTACACAGGGACGAGTCCTCGAAAGCTGCTGCTGGGCCTGCAGCAAGCGCTGGCCTCACACCCCCCGCCCCCCATCTTGCACACTTCAGTCCCAAAAGACATCTGACGCTGGGTATTCTTTGGGAACCTCTTGGAAGGTTTCTGTCCCGGGGTACGCACATGCCAAGGCTGGCCTGTGGGCAAACTTTGCTTCTCCCCCAGCTCTAGCACTGGCCTCCAACTGGAACCAGGCTCCACTTCCCAGACCTGTCCCCACACAGGTGGTGGCTCCAGGTGCAGGACCCAGGGATCCACCGAGGGCAGATGGAGAAGCGAGACTTGCCCTCGCAGAGACACCAGGCCAGCTGGGTACTGGCCAGCACACCGGGCAGATCGGATCTCCGTGCCTGCAGGACCCCCAGCCCCAGGCACTGATGTCCCACCCCCTCAGCGAGAACCTCCACCTCCACGTGCACCTCTACCTGCTCGGGCTTTGGCAAGAGAACCCGAGGCAGAGGAAGAGTCACCGCCTCGGCAGGGAGAGCCTGCCCTGGCTCCCGCGCAACACCCAGACGCCCACGATGACTCACCCAGCCCTGCAGGGAGAAAGAGCCCCCGCTCTGGACAGAGACCCAGAGCCCTTACCGGAAACACCACGTCCAGGGGAGCGGTCGGCTCTGCAGCCTCCATCCCTGTCTGCTCACCGTGGATGCCGGCAACTCGGTCTGCCCCCAGGGGACATGGAGTTCCTTTCCCCTGAACTGCTTTGCATGTGGTTTGTTTCCACCTTTCTGGTGATGTTTTATTTTTTGTATGGTTTCCTGTATTTTTGTTGGTTAAGTTGGGATTAGTAAACTTTTTCATCATTGTTGCAATCTGGGAACACTGTTGTGTAACTCTGGTGATACTGTGTTACCATCACCACTTTGTAGTTTCAGACCCGTTCCATCTTTATGCCCCACCCCCCAACAAAGCCTGGATTCAAGGCAAGCACGCCCTGTTCATCCCTCCCCCCGATCCTGAACACAATTTCATCTTTTCTTTCTGCATTCCTTCCTATATTCTTGGTGTCCCCAATCAGTGACTCTCAGCGAAATGACTGAAGGAGTGTTTTTCGGACTCTCCACCTACTGTAAGACTCCATTGGAGAGTTCTCATTTTTATGTCATTTGAACTAGCCTTTGATAGCTGAAAGGACGGTGTACGTCCTTTCAAGATACCATGTGCCAAACGAAGCCCTTTTGGCAACTGCCATCATTATCTCCAGGCAGGCATTGCTGTTTGAAGGGTGACATCTCAGCCAGAAGGCAGAGGCTGAGCTCCTCTTGTTGCACCAGCTCCCAAAAGAAGCCAAGAAAGGGAGCTGGAACAACAAACCACCCCCATGCCCAGGAAAGCGTTCTTCATGACAGAAGGCTAGAAAATGACCCAACATCCTTGTGGCCCAGAACCACTCTAGAAAATCACTGTTCCATAAAAAAGAGAAACACATGGGAAGTTCCAAGGAGAGGCAATGCCCATGGCCAGTGTACTTGAGAGACGGCCTGACCGCTCCGGGGAAGACACGCACCGACGGAACCCCTTGGGAAACAGCAGTGATAGTCCTCACCGTCGTAAGGGTTTCCTCTGGGGACAACCTGCCCTGGGCACCACACGAGGGAGCAGACCGGCTTCTCTTCCTCTGCCCCCACACCATTCACTCATGAAGGCAGCTCAGGTGTTCTCATGCCCTGCCTGCCTGCCTGCCTGGCTCATCCGTGAGCTGTGACCACCTCCAGGCTAGGACTCCACCTTTTCCTCTCTGTGTACCGTGAATCTGCACACAGTGGGCTTTCAGAACCTTAGGAGACTTGAGCCATTCCCGCTCGAGCCAGAACCCTCCCCAGGAAGGAAAACAGCTGTGGAGTCATTTTGGCCCCAGCACTGGTTCCGAAAGCCTGGCGGCTCCTACAGCCTCTACGGTGTGAAGAGGGAGGTCCCTTTTGACAGAGCTTTCCGGCTCTCAGATCTAAGCTGTTGTTTCACTGTCAGCTGTGTCTCTTCCGTTGCAGCCAGGTGGGCCACGCTGCTCCAAAGGAGCTCACAAGCTGAGTTTCAAGGGAGGACAGGGATGGCTACAACGTGCTGCAAACTGAGTGAGGGTCCCCACAATCCTCAGCAAAGGTCTGTGGTGTGCAAGTGGGGAGTAGAGGGCCCCCAAGTTCCAAAGGAAGGGAGGTAGTCGGGAGCTAAAGCCCTTGGCTGCTGTGGTAGCAGCTGCAGATGGCAGCCCGTCCACAGTGCACTTCAAATGAGGTCATATGAGCGGGACTCTGGAAATGGCTCCGAAATCGAGAGAAAGGGGTCAGGGTATGTGGGAATCCGGCGGGGGTGGGGGGTGGATGAAGGAAGGTGTCCCTCCTCTCTCCAGTGCAATTTGGTTTGGTGAGTCTCAAAGCTACCAGATGGCACTTCCCAAGTCAGGCCCCCGCAGGAATCAGGGTGGGCTGCCTGCCTCGGGCCCTGCCACAGGGACAAGCCACACCAGTGGCCTCCCTGAGCTCCAATGGCCGGATCTGGGGGGTTCTGTCTGGGTGCACACCTCCTTGCTGTGGCCAAGTTCCCCCCTTCTCTGAGCACCAGCTTCATCCTCTCGAATGAGGACATCAATTGCTACCTTGGCACGTTACTCTCTTCATCCTGTGAAGACTCATTAGGCTTATCCTACAATTACTAGCTGGCCCGAAGAGATATCTCCTGAATCCAGCTTAAGCTGGAGTCTCCCAGGCTCATCTGGCATGTCTTCCCTGAAGTCTGCCAAAACCCACACCCTTGCATTTCCAGGGACTCCCCTTAGCCAGCTGGGCAGAAAACCCAGCATGCTTCAAACAAGCTGACAGACAAGCGGGAGAGGACTCACGGGCAGACGGCTTCCCTCAGGTCTCGGGTGGAGCTCTGGGACCACAGCAGCAACGGGCCATCCCAGCCCCTGGGCTCAGCAGCGCCCTCATTCTCAGGCCGGCGGCTCTGCCCTGAGGGGAGCAGGAACGTCACCAACTGCCGCAGGCGGACCTCAAGCCCCTCCCACTGCTGGAGCCTGACCTCCCCCGGCCCCACCCCTTCCCCTACCCCAGCAGGACGAGAGCTCGTCTTCCCCTGGCTTCCAACGTGAGGCCCGGCCCTGGGCCCCGATTGGGCACTGCCCCAGCCCGGAGCCAATCACAGTGGCCAGGGAGGTGGAACGCACCGATTGGCCAGGGCCAGGTCATGTGACCATACTCCCCAGGAAACTCAAAGATTACCAAGGTTCTCTAAGAAACCAATGAACAAAATTATCCACTAAAGGCAAACCATAATTTTTAATGAGGCCAATGTCACAGAAAAAAAAAATGCTCCACAATAAACTGCTCAAGGAAGCTACTAAATAAACTTCCAGAAAAGTTTAGTAGTTTTTTTTTTTTTTTTAAATAGGGTGACGGAGAGCTATACCTTTCCCATCTATGTGAATTTAGGTTTAAACTAGATTTCCCTTGGCTATTATATAAGACAAAACAACCCACATCACCCACTTTCACTCCCCCCCACCCCCAAAATGTGTTTTAATCTATTGAATTTTTGTGTCCTCAGTTGTGTCTGATTCACGGCAACTCACCAACTCTACACAGCCAGGCTCTTCCGTCCATGGAATTCAGGGCAATTTTTTCTGTCCCAGTAAATGCCCACCCTGGGTGATCCAAAGGCAAGGGCTCCGAGGCTCCTGAGAGACTAACTCCTTTCAGCTGAGCACAGAGCTGGCTCCTCACTGGGATGCCTGTGGCCTGGGGCTCCCAGAGGGGAGAGCAGCACTCGCCCCACCGTGTGGTCACTGCTGGAAGTGCAGGCTGCTCCTCACTCCCCCTTGACAGTGTCCCTGAGGGCAGAACAGTGTGAATCGAATCAAGGTGGAAATGCAAACTCCAATGCAACCAACCTTCCCACAAGATCTCCAAAACCACTCAGGAACAGGGAATTGGAAACTGCAGGGGATGACATGAATGGAGATGGAGACTTGACACCTTACACCGAGTTCACTTCCAGTTATCCCTAGGCAAACTTTCCATGAAAACTTGTCACAAATCTAGAAGAACAATGAGCAGAAACCGGACACGTGCTTTGAGTCTTCACACACAAAACTAAAAGGCAGTCCACAAAAAAAACCCAGAGAATACAGTGGACTTTGCAAAATCAAAGATATCTACTGTGGGAAAGACCTCATTACAAAAGCAAAAGACAGGTCATACATCGCGAGACGAATGAGTGGAAACACAAAGCTTATCAAGGATGTGTCTCCAAACAGACAAAGAACGCCAACACAACAAGCCTGTGAAAACTAGGGAAAGGTCTGAAGGGACACCAGACGGAGGAAGACACACACAGAGTATCCCGGATGATGTCCAGCACTGAGGGCCTGAAGAAACAACAGTCTAGTTGCACCCCCTCAGGCCTGTGTGACCGTGGATGAGGCCTCTGTTTCCCGGTGGCTCTGAGACATGGACAGGGAGGAAGGGGAAGAGAAGTCACTTGCATTTCTAATACTCACAGCAAAGTCTTCCAATGAGAAGGGAATTATCACCCCCACTGACAATGCCATTCACTGAAGTGATATCCACGAGTCCATCTACCCCAGAAGGGAAGGATGGACCTGTTCTCACAAAACGGCGAGAGATGGAAGGAGGAAGATCAAGCCCACACCAATCACTGGAAAGAGAAGCTGTGCTCAGGGCTTGAAAGAATTCCTACTGGGAAAATCATGTCACAGCCCCACATGGCAATCCACAGCTTCCATGCTATTCCTCCCAAAATGCCAATGCATTTTCGCACCGAACAAAGAATTGCAAAAGGGGTACGGAAACAGAAAAGAGCCTACATTGTCAATACAATCCGACGAAAAAGCCCCGATACGGACATCCAAGGTTGTGTGAAAGGAAATTAGACGACCAAACTAGGATCCTCAGGAGAGTATCGGAGAAGGCAATGGCGACCCACTCCAGTACTCTTGCCTGGAAAATGTCCTGGACGGAGGAGCCTGGTAGGCTACAGGCCATGGGGTCTTGCAGAGTCAGACACGACTGAAGTGACTTAGCCGCAGCAGCAGCAGCAGGACAGTATGCTATTGGGAATACAACAACACACACAGATCCAGATCGATGGAATAAAGTTGAGGGTCCAGAAACAAACCCCAGCATCCATGGTCAACTCATCTCTGACACAGACGGTGAGAATATCCAAATGGGAACAAGAAAGCCTCTTCAATCAATGTCCATGGGAAAACCAGACAGCTACATCTGAAGAACGCTATTGGGTTTGATCTCATACCACCTCAATATCGGGGAAAAACCTCACCCTAAAGACTGATGTCATGAGATAGCTAGAAAGAAGCGTAGGTCAAAGGCTCCTTAACATCAGAGTCTCCTTGCCATTTGCTGGGCGGAGGTCGAAATGGGTCTCTTCAAGTAAGGGAAAGAGGTAAACGAAGTACACCACTGGGTTTCCATCCAATGGAACCTATTCACAACAGAGAGGCTAAGCATTCACAAATGCAAAAGATAGGAAACGGAACACGAGAGACTCCTTGCAAGTGGTGTATCTGAGAAGGGGTTCATATGGAAAGAGACGAAGAATGCACAGCACTCAGATTCCAAGAAACACCACCACCACCCTTGACCCTTCCCCCATGACCAACTCTGACCTAAAGCCTTTCTCTCCCTCTAACCTATCCCTAAAACATAACCCTCATCTAATCATATACATGTGCATCCCTAGCATCCATCCATCCATCCACACACGAGAGAGAAAGAGGAAGACACAGACGGAATTGAGAAAGGAAAAGAGAGGGACACAGCCAGAGAGAGACACGGAACCAAAGAGAGGAAAGGAGTCGATGGTCCAGACTATTCCTCAATCTGTCTCGAAGGTAGAAGCAATGACAGCGCCCTTCCACCCCAGAAGGGGGAAAAGGACGGAAGGTTTGGAGAGGAAAAGACAAGAACGCAGGGAGCCATTAGAAGCTCAGCCACCCGCAGAAGCCGAGCTGGGACCCTTGAACAGAATCTCAATGGAAACAGAGGACCAGAAAGTTGGCTACTCTTTTCTATAAGAGAGGGAGACCTTCGAGTCTTCCTTTCGGTCCTCCAACTTGGATGCGGGGTCTCAAAACAGTCAGGAGGGGGAGTGCCTTTTCCTGGGTTCCACGGCGCATCCAGGCCTCGTTCTGCCCCATTCTGTGCTGTGTCAGCCCTGGATGGAATCTTTCTTTCTGAAGTCTCAGCGCACGAGCTCCACGTGATATCGGCCCCAGGTGGAAAGGCATGGAGCTGCTCGTAGGCCGACAGACCTAGGAAGCAGATGGGAGAATGACCCCCACTCTGCAGATGGAGAGACTGGGGCAACCCTGAGGGGCATATGCTTGTCCAGGGCCACACCACTTATGAGAAGAAGGAGCCTGGTCTGAGAGCAGCATGGTCCTCGGAGCTCAGGCCCTGGCTGAACCCAGGCCTCCCCAGGGCTGTGGGCTGGGCCGTGTGGGTGTCATTGTGCCTGCACATGGCCTAAGGGGGGTGGTCGAGCAGTCAGAAACCCAGAGATTCCCTTGGGAAGTTTTGAGGAAGGGACCTCAGCACGAACCCCAGGAAATGATGTCACCTGCCGGCAACAGAACCCAACAGAACCCGCAATCCGGGTATCCAGGCCTCCAGAGCGGAGAGGAGCCCCCAGCCAGATCACTTGCTGCCAAGATGTTCTGCTGTTTGCCCCTGCCCAGAGGCCGGGGCCTCAGGAGAGCTCACAGGCAGTGTGCGTGGGCACCCTGTCGACGTTGGCTCAGGACACCCCCGAGAGGCCTCTGGCCCTTTGCCCGGAGAAACAGAAAGGTAACACGGGGAGCCCCAGGCCGGGCCAGGCCACCTCTCCCATGCCACCCGGAAACACCGGGTCCTTTGCCTGTGTGTGGGGATGCGGGTTTCTCGGGCTGTGTCTCCCTCAAGGAAGCCCAGGCGGATGTGGGGTCAGAAGCCTGTGGACAAGTTGTGCCCACACCCCAGGGGAGAGCAGGCTGGGCGGGATGGGGAGAGTGTGGGCAGCGCCGACCGGCCAGGCTGACCTCACACCCTCAGATGGGTCTCTTTCCTCCCGGGTGGGGATCTGAGCAGACACACGTCTCTGACCCTTCTGGGAAGAGAAGTTCGAGCAGGCAGAAGCAGCGGCTCCACTGGCCAGGCCCAGCTCGGAAAACTCCCAGCATGGCTGGCTGACGGTCACTGTCGTTGCAGAGCTTCCCACGTGATGAGGCCGAGGACGGGGACACCCCATCCAGCTCCCAGAGGGAGGGGTCGGAGCACCACCCGCCCGCCCGTGAGGCCCAGTGCAGGCTCCAGGTCAGCGTGCCCACGGAGGCATCAGCCCCACCGGGGGAGACGCGGAGGTGGGGAAGGCCTGCTGCCGAGACACCGCCCAGGATACAGCCGGCGGCCCAGTCTGAGGCTTCCACGGAGCTCAGCACACCCGGCTCCGACCCAGAGTCCAGAGAACCCCGGCCTCTGAGGCACCAGGAGGACCTGGAGCCCAGCACGCCACAGCACAGAGGTGAGGACGCTGGGGCTGGTGCACGGGAGTGTGTGGGGAGGGGTGCTGAGCTACACAGGGACGAGTCCTCGAAAGCTGCTGCTGGGCCTGCAGCAAGCGCTGGCCTCACACCCCCCGCCCCCCATCTTGCACACTTCAGTCCCAAAAGACATCTGACGCTGGGTATTCTTTGGGAACCTCTTGGAAGGTTTCTGTCCCGGGGTACGCACATGCCAAGGCTGGCCTGTGGGCAAACTTTGCTTCTCCCCCAGCTCTAGCACTGGCCTCCAACTGGAACCAGGCTCCACTTCCCAGACCTGTCCCCACACAGGTGGTGGCTCCAGGTGCAGGACCCAGGGATCCACCGAGGGCAGATGGAGAAGCGAGACTTGCCCTCGCAGAGACACCAGGCCAGCTGGGTACTGGCCAGCACACCGGGCAGATCGGATCTCCGTGCCTGCAGGACCCCCAGCCCCAGGCACTGATGTCCCACCCCCTCAGCGAGAACCTCCACCTCCACGTGCACCTCTACCTGCTCGGGCTTTGGCAAGAGAACCCGAGGCAGAGGAAGAGTCACCGCCTCGGCAGGGAGAGCCTGCCCTGGCTCCCGCGCAACACCCAGACGCCCACGATGACTCACCCAGCCCTGCAGGGAGAAAGAGCCCCCGCTCTGGACAGAGACCCAGAGCCCTTACCGGAAACACCACGTCCAGGGGAGCGGTCGGCTCTGCAGCCTCCATCCCTGTCTGCTCACCGTGGATGCCGGCAACTCGGTCTGCCCCCAGGGGACATGGAGTTCCTTTCCCCTGAACTGCTTTGCATGTGGTTTGTTTCCACCTTTCTGGTGATGTTTTATTTTTTGTATGGTTTCCTGGATTTTTGTTGGTTAAGTTGGGATTAGTAAACTGTTTCATCATTGTTGCAATCTGGGAACACTGTTGTGTAACTCTGGTGATACTGTGTTACCATCACCACTTTGTAGTTTCAGACCCGTTCCATCTTTATGCCCCACCCCCCAACAAAGCCTGGATTCAAGGCAAGCACGCCCTGTTCATCCCTCCCCCCGATCCTGAACACAATTTCATCTTTTCTTTCTGCATTCCTTCCTATATTCTTGGTGTCCCCAATCAGTGACTCTCAGCGAAATGACTGAAGGAGTGTTTTTCGGACTCTCCACCTACTGTAAGACTCCATTGGAGAGTTCTCATTTTTATGTCATTTGAACTAGCCTTTGATAGCTGAAAGGACGGTGTACGTCCTTTCAAGATACCATGTGCCAAACGAAGCCCTTTTGGCAACTGCCATCATTATCTCCAGGCAGGCATTGCTGTTTGAAGGGTGACATCTCAGCCAGAAGGCAGAGGCTGAGCTCCTCTTGTTGCACCAGCTCCCAAAAGAAGCCAAGAAAGGGAGCTGGAACAACAAACCACCCCCATGCCCAGGAAAGCGTTCTTCATGACAGAAGGCTAGAAAATGACCCAACATCCTTGTGGCCCAGAACCACTCTAGAAAATCACTGTTCCATAAAAAAGAGAAACACATGGGAAGTTCCAAGGAGAGGCAATGCCCATGGCCAGTGTACTTGAGAGACGGCCTGACCGCTCCGGGGAAGACACGCACCGACGGAACCCCTTGGGAAACAGCAGTGATAGTCCTCACCGTCGTAAGGGTTTCCTCTGGGGACAACCTGCCCTGGGCACCACACGAGGGAGCAGACCGGCTTCTCTTCCTCTGCCCCCACACCATTCACTCATGAAGGCAGCTCAGGTGTTCTCATGCCCTGCCTGCCTGCCTGCCTGGCTCATCCGTGAGCTGTGACCACCTCCAGGCTAGGACTCCACCTTTTCCTCTCTGTGTACCGTGAATCTGCACACAGTGGGCTTTCAGAACCTTAGGAGACTTGAGCCATTCCCGCTCGAGCCAGAACCCTCCCCAGGAAGGAAAACAGCTGTGGAGTCATTTTGGCCCCAGCACTGGTTCCGAAAGCCTGGCGGCTCCTACAGCCTCTACGGTGTGAAGAGGGAGGTCCCTTTTGACAGAGCTTTCCGGCTCTCAGATCTAAGCTGTTGTTTCACTGTCAGCTGTGTCTCTTCCGTTGCAGCCAGGTGGGCCACGCTGCTCCAAAGGAGCTCACAAGCTGAGTTTCAAGGGAGGACAGGGATGGCTACAACGTGCTGCAAACTGAGTGAGGGTCCCCACAATCCTCAGCAAAGGTCTGTGGTGTGCAAGTGGGGAGTAGAGGGCCCCCAAGTTCCAAAGGAAGGGAGGTAGTCGGGAGCTAAAGCCCTTGGCTGCTGTGGTAGCAGCTGCAGATGGCAGCCCGTCCACAGTGCACTTCAAATGAGGTCATATGAGCGGGACTCTGGAAATGGCTCCGAAATCGAGAGAAAGGGGTCAGGGTATGTGGGAATCCGGCGGGGGTGGGGGGTGGATGAAGGAAGGTGTCCCTCCTCTCTCCAGTGCAATTTGGTTTGGTGAGTCTCAAAGCTACCAGATGGCACTTCCCAAGTCAGGCCCCCGCAGGAATCAGGGTGGGCTGCCTGCCTCGGGCCCTGCCACAGGGACAAGCCACACCAGTGGCCTCCCTGAGCTCCAATGGCCGGATCTGGGGGGTTCTGTCTGGGTGCACACCTCCTTGCTGTGGCCAAGTTCCCCCCTTCTCTGAGCACCAGCTTCATCCTCTCGAATGAGGACATCAATTGCTACCTTGGCACGTTACTCTCTTCATCCTGTGAAGACTCATTAGGCTTATCCTACAATTACTAGCTGGCCCGAAGAGATATCTCCTGAATCCAGCTTAAGCTGGAGTCTCCCAGGCTCATCTGGCATGTCTTCCCTGAAGTCTGCCAAAACCCACACCCTTGCATTTCCAGGGACTCCCCTTAGCCAGCTGGGCAGAAAACCCAGCATGCTTCAAACAAGCTGACAGACAAGCGGGAGAGGACTCACGGGCAGACGGCTTCCCTCAGGTCTCGGGTGGAGCTCTGGGACCACAGCAGCAACGGGCCATCCCAGCCCCTGGGCTCAGCAGCGCCCTCATTCTCAGGCCGGCGGCTCTGCCCTGAGGGGAGCAGGAACGTCACCAACTGCCGCAGGCGGACCTCAAGCCCCTCCCACTGCTGGAGCCTGACCTCCCCCGGCCCCACCCCTTCCCCTACCCCAGCAGGACGAGAGCTCGTCTTCCCCTGGCTTCCAACGTGAGGCCCGGCCCTGGGCCCCGATTGGGCACTGCCCCAGCCCGGAGCCAATCACAGTGGCCAGGGAGGTGGAACGCACCGATTGGCCAGGGCCAGGTCATGTGACCATACTCCCCAGGAAACTCAAAGATTACCAAGGTTCTCTAAGAAACCAATGAACAAAATTATCCACTAAAGGCAAACCATAATTTTTAATGAGGCCAATGTCACAGAAAAAAAAAATGCTCCACAATAAACTGCTCAAGGAAGCTACTAAATAAACTTCCAGAAAAGTTTAGTAGTTTTTTTTTTTTTTTTAAATAGGGTGACGGAGAGCTATACCTTTCCCATCTATGTGAATTTAGGTTTAAACTAGATTTCCCTTGGCTATTATATAAGACAAAACAACCCACATCACCCACTTTCACTCCCCCCCACCCCCAAAATGTGTTTTAATCTATTGAATTTTTGTGTCCTCAGTTGTGTCTGATTCACGGCAACTCACCAACTCTACACAGCCAGGCTCTTCCGTCCATGGAATTCAGGGCAATTTTTTCTGTCCCAGTAAATGCCCACCCTGGGTGATCCAAAGGCAAGGGCTCCGAGGCTCCTGAGAGACTAACTCCTTTCAGCTGAGCACAGAGCTGGCTCCTCACTGGGATGCCTGTGGCCTGGGGCTCCCAGAGGGGAGAGCAGCACTCGCCCCACCGTGTGGTCACTGCTGGAAGTGCAGGCTGCTCCTCACTCCCCCTTGACAGTGTCCCTGAGGGCAGAACAGTGTGAATCGAATCAAGGTGGAAATGCAAACTCCAATGCAACCAACCTTCCCACAAGATCTCCAAAACCACTCAGGAACAGGGAATTGGAAACTGCAGGGGATGACATGAATGGAGATGGAGACTTGACACCTTACACCGAGTTCACTTCCAGTTATCCCTAGGCAAACTTTCCATGAAAACTTGTCACAAATCTAGAAGAACAATGAGCAGAAACCGGACACGTGCTTTGAGTCTTCACACACAAAACTAAAAGGCAGTCCACAAAAAAAACCCAGAGAATACAGTGGACTTTGCAAAATCAAAGATATCTACTGTGGGAAAGACCTCATTACAAAAGCAAAAGACAGGTCATACATCGCGAGACGAATGAGTGGAAACACAAAGCTTATCAAGGATGTGTCTCCAAACAGACAAAGAACGCCAACACAACAAGCCTGTGAAAACTAGGGAAAGGTCTGAAGGGACACCAGACGGAGGAAGACACACACAGAGTATCCCGGATGATGTCCAGCACTGAGGGCCTGAAGAAACAACAGTCTAGTTGCACCCCCTCAGGCCTGTGTGACCGTGGATGAGGCCTCTGTTTCCCGGTGGCTCTGAGACATGGACAGGGAGGAAGGGGAAGAGAAGTCACTTGCATTTCTAATACTCACAGCAAAGTCTTCCAATGAGAAGGGAATTATCACCCCCACTGACAATGCCATTCACTGAAGTGATATCCACGAGTCCATCTACCCCAGAAGGGAAGGATGGACCTGTTCTCACAAAACGGCGAGAGATGGAAGGAGGAAGATCAAGCCCACACCAATCACTGGAAAGAGAAGCTGTGCTCAGGGCTTGAAAGAATTCCTACTGGGAAAATCATGTCACAGCCCCACATGGCAATCCACAGCTTCCATGCTATTCCTCCCAAAATGCCAATGCATTTTCGCACCGAACAAAGAATTGCAAAAGGGGTACGGAAACAGAAAAGAGCCTACATTGTCAATACAATCCGACGAAAAAGCCCCGATACGGACATCCAAGGTTGTGTGAAAGGAAATTAGACGACCAAACTAGGATCCTCAGGAGAGTATCGGAGAAGGCAATGGCGACCCACTCCAGTACTCTTGCCTGGAAAATGTCCTGGACGGAGGAGCCTGGTAGGCTACAGGCCATGGGGTCTTGCAGAGTCAGACACGACTGAAGTGACTTAGCCGCAGCAGCAGCAGCAGGACAGTATGCTATTGGGAATACAACAACACACACAGATCCAGATCGATGGAATAAAGTTGAGGGTCCAGAAACAAACCCCAGCATCCATGGTCAACTCATCTCTGACACAGACGGTGAGAATATCCAAATGGGAACAAGAAAGCCTCTTCAATCAATGTCCATGGGAAAACCAGACAGCTACATCTGAAGAACGCTATTGGGTTTGATCTCATACCACCTCAATATCGGGGAAAAACCTCACCCTAAAGACTGATGTCATGAGATAGCTAGAAAGAAGCGTAGGTCAAAGGCTCCTTAACATCAGAGTCTCCTTGCCATTTGCTGGGCGGAGGTCGAAATGGGTCTCTTCAAGTAAGGGAAAGAGGTAAACGAAGTACACCACTGGGTTTCCATCCAATGGAACCTATTCACAACAGAGAGGCTAAGCATTCACAAATGCAAAAGATAGGAAACGGAACACGAGAGACTCCTTGCAAGTGGTGTATCTGAGAAGGGGTTCATATGGAAAGAGACGAAGAATGCACAGCACTCAGATTCCAAGAAACACCACCACCACCCTTGACCCTTCCCCCATGACCAACTCTGACCTAAAGCCTTTCTCTCCCTCTAACCTATCCCTAAAACATAACCCTCATCTAATCATATACATGTGCATCCCTAGCATCCATCCATCCATCCACACACGAGAGAGAAAGAGGAAGACACAGACGGAATTGAGAAAGGAAAAGAGAGGGACACAGCCAGAGAGAGACACGGAACCAAAGAGAGGAAAGGAGTCGATGGTCCAGACTATTCCTCAATCTGTCTCGAAGGTAGAAGCAATGACAGCGCCCTTCCACCCCAGAAGGGGGAAAAGGACGGAAGGTTTGGAGAGGAAAAGACAAGAACGCAGGGAGCCATTAGAAGCTCAGCCACCCGCAGAAGCCGAGCTGGGACCCTTGAACAGAATCTCAATGGAAACAGAGGACCAGAAAGTTGGCTACTCTTTTCTATAAGAGAGGGAGACCTTCGAGTCTTCCTTTCGGTCCTCCAACTTGGATGCGGGGTCTCAAAACAGTCAGGAGGGGGAGTGCCTTTTCCTGGGTTCCACGGCGCATCCAGGCCTCGTTCTGCCCCATTCTGTGCTGTGTCAGCCCTGGATGGAATCTTTCTTTCTGAAGTCTCAGCGCACGAGCTCCACGTGATATCGGCCCCAGGTGGAAAGGCATGGAGCTGCTCGTAGGCCGACAGACCTAGGAAGCAGATGGGAGAATGACCCCCACTCTGCAGATGGAGAGACTGGGGCAACCCTGAGGGGCATATGCTTGTCCAGGGCCACACCACTTATGAGAAGAAGGAGCCTGGTCTGAGAGCAGCATGGTCCTCGGAGCTCAGGCCCTGGCTGAACCCAGGCCTCCCCAGGGCTGTGGGCTGGGCCGTGTGGGTGTCATTGTGCCTGCACATGGCCTAAGGGGGGTGGTCGAGCAGTCAGAAACCCAGAGATTCCCTTGGGAAGTTTTGAGGAAGGGACCTCAGCACGAACCCCAGGAAATGATGTCACCTGCCGGCAACAGAACCCAACAGAACCCGCAATCCGGGTATCCAGGCCTCCAGAGCGGAGAGGAGCCCCCAGCCAGATCACTTGCTGCCAAGATGTTCTGCTGTTTGCCCCTGCCCAGAGGCCGGGGCCTCAGGAGAGCTCACAGGCAGTGTGCGTGGGCACCCTGTCGACGTTGGCTCAGGACACCCCCGAGAGGCCTCTGGCCCTTTGCCCGGAGAAACAGAAAGGTAACACGGGGAGCCCCAGGCCGGGCCAGGCCACCTCTCCCATGCCACCCGGAAACACCGGGTCCTTTGCCTGTGTGTGGGGATGCGGGTTTCTCGGGCTGTGTCTCCCTCAAGGAAGCCCAGGCGGATGTGGGGTCAGAAGCCTGTGGACAAGTTGTGCCCACACCCCAGGGGAGAGCAGGCTGGGCGGGATGGGGAGAGTGTGGGCAGCGCCGACCGGCCAGGCTGACCTCACACCCTCAGATGGGTCTCTTTCCTCCCGGGTGGGGATCTGAGCAGACACACGTCTCTGACCCTTCTGGGAAGAGAAGTTCGAGCAGGCAGAAGCAGCGGCTCCACTGGCCAGGCCCAGCTCGGAAAACTCCCAGCATGGCTGGCTGACGGTCACTGTCGTTGCAGAGCTTCCCACGTGATGAGGCCGAGGACGGGGACACCCCATCCAGCTCCCAGAGGGAGGGGTCGGAGCACCACCCGCCCGCCCGTGAGGCCCAGTGCAGGCTCCAGGTCAGCGTGCCCACGGAGGCATCAGCCCCACCGGGGGAGACGCGGAGGTGGGGAAGGCCTGCTGCCGAGACACCGCCCAGGATACAGCCGGCGGCCCAGTCTGAGGCTTCCACGGAGCTCAGCACACCCGGCTCCGACCCAGAGTCCAGAGAACCCCGGCCTCTGAGGCACCAGGAGGACCTGGAGCCCAGCACGCCACAGCACAGAGGTGAGGACGCTGGGGCTGGTGCACGGGAGTGTGTGGGGAGGGGTGCTGAGCTACACAGGGACGAGTCCTCGAAAGCTGCTGCTGGGCCTGCAGCAAGCGCTGGCCTCACACCCCCCGCCCCCCATCTTGCACACTTCAGTCCCAAAAGACATCTGACGCTGGGTATTCTTTGGGAACCTCTTGGAAGGTTTCTGTCCCGGGGTACGCACATGCCAAGGCTGGCCTGTGGGCAAACTTTGCTTCTCCCCCAGCTCTAGCACTGGCCTCCAACTGGAACCAGGCTCCACTTCCCAGACCTGTCCCCACACAGGTGGTGGCTCCAGGTGCAGGACCCAGGGATCCACCGAGGGCAGATGGAGAAGCGAGACTTGCCCTCGCAGAGACACCAGGCCAGCTGGGTACTGGCCAGCACACCGGGCAGATCGGATCTCCGTGCCTGCAGGACCCCCAGCCCCAGGCACTGATGTCCCACCCCCTCAGCGAGAACCTCCACCTCCACGTGCACCTCTACCTGCTCGGGCTTTAGCAAGAGAACCCGAGGCAGAGGAAGAGTCACCGCCTCGGCAGGGAGAGCCTGCCCTGGCTCCCGCGCAACACCCAGACGCCCACGATGACTCACCCAGCCCTGCAGGGAGAAAGAGCCCCCGCTCTGGACAGAGACCCAGAGCCCTTACCGGAAACACCACGTCCAGGGGAGCGGTCGGCTCTGCAGCCTCCATCCCTGTCTGCTCACCGTGGATGCCGGCAACTCGGTCTGCCCCCAGGGGACATGGAGTTCCTTTCCCCTGAACTGCTTTGCATGTGGTTTGTTTCCACCTTTCTGGTGATGTTTTATTTTTTGTATGGTTTCCTGGATTTTTGTTGGTTAAGTTGGGATTAGTAAACTGTTTCATCATTGTTGCAATCTGGGAACACTGTTGTGTAACTCTGGTGATACTGTGTTACCATCACCACTTTGTAGTTTCAGACCCGTTCCATCTTTATGCCCCACCCCCCAACAAAGCCTGGATTCAAGGCAAGCACGCCCTGTTCATCCCTCCCCCCGATCCTGAACACAATTTCATCTTTTCTTTCTGCATTCCTTCCTATATTCTTGGTGTCCCCAATCAATGACTCTCAGCGAAATGACTGAAGGAGTGTTTTTCGGACTCTCCACCTACTGTAAGACTCCATTGGAGAGTTCTCATTTTTATGTCATTTGAACTAGCCTTTGATAGCTGAAAGGACGGTGTACGTCCTTTCAAGATACCATGTGCCAAACGAAGCCCTTTTGGCAACTGCCATCATTATCTCCAGGCAGGCATTGCTGTTTGAAGGGTGACATCTCAGCCAGAAGGCAGAGGCTGAGCTCCTCTTGTTGCACCAGCTCCCAAAAGAAGCCAAGAAAGGGAGCTGGAACAACAAACCACCCCCATGCCCAGGAAAGCGTTCTTCATGACAGAAGGCTAGAAAATGACCCAACATCCTTGTGGCCCAGAACCACTCTAGAAAATCACTGTTCCATAAAAAAGAGAAACACATGGGAAGTTCCAAGGAGAGGCAATGCCCATGGCCAGTGTACTTGAGAGACGGCCTGACCGCTCCGGGGAAGACACGCACCGACGGAACCCCTTGGGAAACAGCAGTGATAGTCCTCACCGTCGTAAGGGTTTCCTCTGGGGACAACCTGCCCTGGGCACCACACGAGGGAGCAGACCGGCTTCTCTTCCTCTGCCCCCACACCATTCACTCATGAAGGCAGCTCAGGTGTTCTCATGCCCTGCCTGCCTGCCTGCCTGGCTCATCCGTGAGCTGTGACCACCTCCAGGCTAGGACTCCACCTTTTCCTCTCTGTGTACCGTGAATCTGCACACAGTGGGCTTTCAGAACCTTAGGAGACTTGAGCCATTCCCGCTCGAGCCAGAACCCTCCCCAGGAAGGAAAACAGCTGTGGAGTCATTTTGGCCCCAGCACTGGTTCCGAAAGCCTGGCGGCTCCTACAGCCTCTACGGTGTGAAGAGGGAGGTCCCTTTTGACAGAGCTTTCCGGCTCTCAGATCTAAGCTGTTGTTTCACTGTCAGCTGTGTCTCTTCCGTTGCAGCCAGGTGGGCCACGCTGCTCCAAAGGAGCTCACAAGCTGAGTTTCAAGGGAGGACAGGGATGGCTACAACGTGCTGCAAACTGAGTGAGGGTCCCCACAATCCTCAGCAAAGGTCTGTGGTGTGCAAGTGGGGAGTAGAGGGCCCCCAAGTTCCAAAGGAAGGGAGGTAGTCGGGAGCTAAAGCCCTTGGCTGCTGTGGTAGCAGCTGCAGATGGCAGCCCGTCCACAGTGCACTTCAAATGAGGTCATATGAGCGGGACTCTGGAAATGGCTCCGAAATCGAGAGAAAGGGGTCAGGGTATGTGGGAATCCGGCGGGGGTGGGGGGTGGATGAAGGAAGGTGTCCCTCCTCTCTCCAGTGCAATTTGGTTTGGTGAGTCTCAAAGCTACCAGATGGCACTTCCCAAGTCAGGCCCCCGCAGGAATCAGGGTGGGCTGCCTGCCTCGGGCCCTGCCACAGGGACAAGCCACACCAGTGGCCTCCCTGAGCTCCAATGGCCGGATCTGGGGGGTTCTGTCTGGGTGCACACCTCCTTGCTGTGGCCAAGTTCCCCCCTTCTCTGAGCACCAGCTTCATCCTCTCGAATGAGGACATCAATTGCTACCTTGGCACGTTACTCTCTTCATCCTGTGAAGACTCATTAGGCTTATCCTACAATTACTAGCTGGCCCGAAGAGATATCTCCTGAATCCAGCTTAAGCTGGAGTCTCCCAGGCTCATCTGGCATGTCTTCCCTGAAGTCTGCCAAAACCCACACCCTTGCATTTCCAGGGACTCCCCTTAGCCAGCTGGGCAGAAAACCCAGCATGCTTCAAACAAGCTGACAGACAAGCGGGAGAGGACTCACGGGCAGACGGCTTCCCTCAGGTCTCGGGTGGAGCTCTGGGACCACAGCAGCAACGGGCCATCCCAGCCCCTGGGCTCAGCAGCGCCCTCATTCTCAGGCCGGCGGCTCTGCCCTGAGGGGAGCAGGAACGTCACCAACTGCCGCAGGCGGACCTCAAGCCCCTCCCACTGCTGGAGCCTGACCTCCCCCGGCCCCACCCCTTCCCCTACCCCAGCAGGACGAGAGCTCGTCTTCCCCTGGCTTCCAACGTGAGGCCCGGCCCTGGGCCCCGATTGGGCACTGCCCCAGCCCGGAGCCAATCACAGTGGCCAGGGAGGTGGAACGCACCGATTGGCCAGGGCCAGGTCATGTGACCATACTCCCCAGGAAACTCAAAGATTACCAAGGTTCTCTAAGAAACCAATGAACAAAATTATCCACTAAAGGCAAACCATAATTTTTAATGAGGCCAATGTCACAGAAAAAAAAAATGCTCCACAATAAACTGCTCAAGGAAGCTACTAAATAAACTTTCAGAAAAGTTTAGTAGTTTTTTTTTTTTTTAAATAGGGTGACGGAGAGCTATACCTTTCCCATCTATGTGAATTTAGGTTTAAACTAGATTTCCCTTGGCTATTATATAAGACAAAAAAACCCACATCACCCACTTTCACTCCCCCCCACCCCCAAAATGTGTTTTAATCTATTGAATTTTTGTGTCCTCAGTTGTGTCTGATTCACGGCAACTCACCAACTCTACACAGCCAGGCTCTTCCGTCCATGGAATTCAGGGCAATTTTTTCTGTCCCAGTAAATGCCCACCCTGGGTGATCCAAAGGCAAGGGCTCCGAGGCTCCTGAGAGACTAACTCCTTTCAGCTGAGCACAGAGCTGGCTCCTCACTGGGATGCCTGTGGCCTGGGGCTCCCAGAGGGGAGAGCAGCACTCGCCCCACCGTGTGGTCACTGCTGGAAGTGCAGGCTGCTCCTCACTCCCCCTTGACAGTGTCCCTGAGGGCAGAACAGTGTGAATCGAATCAAGGTGGAAATGCAAACTCCAATGCAACCAACCTTCCCACAAGATCTCCAAAACCACTCAGGAACAGGGAATTGGAAACTGCAGGGGATGACATGAATGGAGATGGAGACTTGACACCTTACACCGAGTTCACTTCCAGTTATCCCTAGACAAACTTTCCATGAAAACTTGTCACAAATCTAGAAGAACAATGAGCAGAAACCGGACACGTGCTTTGAGTCTTCACACACAAAACTAAAAGGCAGTCCACAAAAAAAACCCAGAGAATACAGTGGACTTTGCAAAATCAAAGATATCTACTGTGGGAAAGACCTCATTACAAAAGCAAAAGACAGGTCATACATCGCGAGACGAATGAGTGGAAACACAAAGCTTATCAAGGATGTGTCTCCAAACAGACAAAGAACGCCAACACAACAAGCCTGTGAAAACTAGGGAAAGGTCTGAAGGGACACCAGACGGAGGAAGACACACACAGAGTATCCCGGATGATGTCCAGCACTGAGGGCCTGAAGAAACAACAGTCTAGTTGCACCCCCTCAGGCCTGTGTGACCGTGGATGAGGCCTCTGTTTCCCGGTGGCTCTGAGACATGGACAGGGAGGAAGGGGAAGAGAAGTCACTTGCATTTCTAATACTCACAGCAAAGTCTTCCAATGAGAAGGGAATTATCACCCCCACTGACAATGCCATTCACTGAAGTGATATCCACGAGTCCATCTACCCCAGAAGGGAAGGATGGACCTGTTCTCACAAAACGGCGAGAGATGGAAGGAGGAAGATCAAGCCCACACCAATCACTGGAAAGAGAAGCTGTGCTCAGGGCTTGAAAGAATTCCTACTGGGAAAATCATGTCACAGCCCCACATGGCAATCCACAGCTTCCATGCTATTCCTCCCAAAATGCCAATGCATTTTCGCACCGAACAAAGAATTGCAAAAGGGGTACGGAAACAGAAAAGAGCCTACATTGTCAATACAATCCGACGAAAAAGCCCCGATACGGACATCCAAGGTTGTGTGAAAGGAAATTAGACGACCAAACTAGGATCCTCAGGAGAGTATCGGAGAAGGCAATGGCGACCCACTCCAGTACTCTTGCCTGGAAAATGTCCTGGACGGAGGAGCCTGGTAGGCTACAGGCCATGGGGTCTTGCAGAGTCAGACACGACTGAAGTGACTTAGCCGCAGCAGCAGCAGCAGGACAGTATGCTATTGGGAATACAACAACACACACAGATCCAGATCGATGGAATAAAGTTGAGGGTCCAGAAACAAACCCCAGCATCCATGGTCAACTCATCTCTGACACAGACGGTGAGAATATCCAAATGGGAACAAGAAAGCCTCTTCAATCAATGTCCATGGGAAAACCAGACAGCTACATCTGAAGAACGCTATTGGGTTTGATCTCATACCACCTCAATATCGGGGAAAAACCTCACCCTAAAGACTGATGTCATGAGATAGCTAGAAAGAAGCGTAGGTCAAAGGCTCCTTAACATCAGAGTCTCCTTGCCATTTGCTGGGCGGAGGTCGAAATGGGTCTCTTCAAGTAAGGGAAAGAGGTAAACGAAGTACACCACTGGGTTTCCATCCAATGGAACCTATTCACAACAGAGAGGCTAAGCATTCACAAATGCAAAAGATAGGAAACGGAACACGAGAGACTCCTTGCAAGTGGTGTATCTGAGAAGGGGTTCATATGGAAAGAGACGAAGAATGCACAGCACTCAGATTCCAAGAAACACCACCACCACCCTTGACCCTTCCCCCATGACCAACTCTGACCTAAAGCCTTTCTCTCCCTCTAACCTATCCCTAAAACATAACCCTCATCTAATCATATACATGTGCATCCCTAGCATCCATCCATCCATCCACACACGAGAGAGAAAGAGGAAGACACAGACGGAATTGAGAAAGGAAAAGAGAGGGACACAGCCAGAGAGAGACACGGAACCAAAGAGAGGAAAGGAGTCGATGGTCCAGACTATTCCTCAATCTGTCTCGAAGGTAGAAGCAATGACAGCGCCCTTCCACCCCAGAAGGGGGAAAAGGACGGAAGGTTTGGAGAGGAAAAGACAAGAACGCAGGGAGCCATTAGAAGCTCAGCCACCCGCAGAAGCCGAGCTGGGACCCTTGAACAGAATCTCAATGGAAACAGAGGACCAGAAAGTTGGCTACTCTTTTCTATAAGAGAGGGAGACCTTCGAGTCTTCCTTTCGGTCCTCCAACTTGGATGCGGGGTCTCAAAACAGTCAGGAGGGGGAGTGCCTTTTCCTGGGTTCCACGGCGCATCCAGGCCTCGTTCTGCCCCATTCTGTGCTGTGTCAGCCCTGGATGGAATCTTTCTTTCGGAAGTCTCAGCGCACGAGCTCCACGTGATATCGGCCCCAGGTGGAAAGGCATGGAGCTGCTCGTAGGCCGACAGACCTAGGAAGCAGATGGGAGAATGACCCCCACTCTGCAGATGGAGAGACTGGGGCAACCCTGAGGGGCATATGCTTGTCCAGGGCCACACCACTTATGAGAAGAAGGAGCCTGGTCTGAGAGCAGCATGGTCCTCGGAGCTCAGGCCCTGGCTGAACCCAGGCCTCCCCAGGGCTGTGGGCTGGGCCGTGTGGGTGTCATTGTGCCTGCACATGGCCTAAGGGGGGTGGTCGAGCAGTCAGAAACCCAGAGATTCCCTTGGGAAGTTTTGAGGAAGGGACCTCAGCACGAACCCCAGGAAATGATGTCACCTGCCGGCAACAGAACCCAACAGAACCCGCAATCCGGGTATCCAGGCCTCCAGAGCGGAGAGGAGCCCCCAGCCAGATCACTTGCTGCCAAGATGTTCTGCTGTTTGCCCCTGCCCAGAGGCCGGGGCCTCAGGAGAGCTCACAGGCAGTGTGCGTGGGCACCCTGTCGACGTTGGCTCAGGACACCCCCGAGAGGCCTCTGGCCCTTTGCCCGGAGAAACAGAAAGGTAACACGGGGAGCCCCAGGCCGGGCCAGGCCACCTCTCCCATGCCACCCGGAAACACCGGGTCCTTTGCCTGTGTGTGGGGATGCGGGTTTCTCGGGCTGTGTCTCCCTCAAGGAAGCCCAGGCGGATGTGGGGTCAGAAGCCTGTGGACAAGTTGTGCCCACACCCCAGGGGAGAGCAGGCTGGGCGGGATGGGGAGAGTGTGGGCAGCGCCGACCGGCCAGGCTGACCTCACACCCTCAGATGGGTCTCTTTCCTCCCGGGTGGGGATCTGAGCAGACACACGTCTCTGACCCTTCTGGGAAGAGAAGTTCGAGCAGGCAGAAGCAGCGGCTCCACTGGCCAGGCCCAGCTCGGAAAACTCCCAGCATGGCTGGCTGACGGTCACTGTCGTTGCAGAGCTTCCCACGTGATGAGGCCGAGGACGGGGACACCCCATCCAGCTCCCAGAGGGAGGGGTCGGAGCACCACCCGCCCGCCCGTGAGGCCCAGTGCAGGCTCCAGGTCAGCGTGCCCACGGAGGCATCAGCCCCACCGGGGGAGACGCGGAGGTGGGGAAGGCCTGCTGCCGAGACACCGCCCAGGATACAGCCGGCGGCCCAGTCTGAGGCTTCCACGGAGCTCAGCACACCCGGATCCGACCCAGAGTCCAGAGAACCCCGGCCTCTGAGGCACCAGGAGGACCTGGAGCCCAGCACGCCACAGCACAGAGGTGAGGACGCTGGGGCTGGTGCACGGGAGTGTGTGGGGAGGGGTGCTGAGCTACACAGGGACGAGTCCTCGAAAGCTGCTGCTGGGCCTGCAGCAAGCGCTGGCCTCACACCCCCCGCCCCCCATCTTGCACACTTCAGTCCCAAAAGACATCTGACGCTGGGTATTCTTTGGGAACCTCTTGGAACGTTTCTGTCCCGGGGTACGCACATGCCAAGGCTGGCCTGTGGGCAAACTTTGCTTCTCCCCCAGCTCTAGCACTGGCCTCCAACTGGAACCAGGCTCCACTTCCCAGACCTGTCCCCACACAGGTGGTGGCTCCAGGTGCAGGACCCAGGGATCCACCGAGGGCAGATGGAGAAGCGAGACTTGCCCTCGCAGAGACACCAGGCCAGCTGGGTACTGGCCAGCACACCGGGCAGATCGGATCTCCGTGCCTGCAGGACCCCCAGCCCCAGGCACTGATGTCCCACCCCCTCAGCGAGAACCTCCACCTCCACGTGCACCTCTACCTGCTCGGGCTTTAGCAAGAGAACCCGAGGCAGAGGAAGAGTCACCGCCTCGGCAGGGAGAGCCTGCCCTGGCTCCCGCACAACACCCAGACGCCCACGATGACTCACCCAGCCCTGCAGGGAGAAAGAGCCCCCGCTCTGGACAGAGACCCAGAGCCCTTACCGGAAACACCACGTCCAGGGGAGCGGTCGGCTCTGCAGCCTCCATCCCTGTCTGCTCACCGTGGATGCCGGCAACTCGGTCTGCCCCCAGGGGACATGGAGTTCCTTTCCCCTGAACTGCTTTGCATGTGGTTTGTTTCCACCTTTCTGGTGATGTTTTATTTTTTGTATGGTTTCCTGGATTTTTGTTGGTTAAGTTGGGATTAGTAAACTGTTTCATCATTGTTGCAATCTGGGAACACTGTTGTGTAACTCTGGTGATACTGTGTTACCATCACCACTTTGTAGTTTCAGACCCGTTCCATCTTTATGCCCCACCCCCCAACAAAGCCTGGATTCAAGGCAAGCACGCCCTGTTCATCCCTCCCCCCGATCCTGAACACAATTTCATCTTTTCTTTCTGCATTCCTTCCTATATTCTTGGTGTCCCCAATCAATGACTCTCAGCGAAATGACTGAAGGAGTGTTTTTCGGACTCTCCACCTACTGTAAGACTCCATTGGAGAGTTCTCATTTTTATGTCATTTGAACTAGCCTTTGATAGCTGAAAGGACGGTGTACGTCCTTTCAAGATACCATGTGCCAAACGAAGCCCTTTTGGCAACTGCCATCATTATCTCCAGGCAGGCATTGCTGTTTGAAGGGTGACATCTCAGCCAGAAGGCAGAGGCTGAGCTCCTCTTGTTGCACCAGCTCCCAAAAGAAGCCAAGAAAGGGAGCTGGAACAACAAACCACCCCCATGCCCAGGAAAGCGTTCTTCATGACAGAAGGCTAGAAAATGACCCAACATCCTTGTGGCCCAGAACCACTCTAGAAAATCACTGTTCCATAAAAAAGAGAAACACATGGGAAGTTCCAAGGAGAGGCAATGCCCATGGCCAGTGTACTTGAGAGACGGCCTGACCGCTCCGGGGAAGACACGCACCGACGGAACCCCTTGGGAAACAGCAGTGATAGTCCTCACCGTCGTAAGGGTTTCCTCTGGGGACAACCTGCCCTGGGCACCACACGAGGGAGCAGACCGGCTTCTCTTCCTCTGCCCCCACACCATTCACTCATGAAGGCAGCTCAGGTGTTCTCATGCCCTGCCTGCCTGCCTGCCTGGCTCATCCGTGAGCTGTGACCACCTCCAGGCTAGGACTCCACCTTTTCCTCTCTGTGTACCGTGAATCTGCACACAGTGGGCTTTCAGAACCTTAGGAGACTTGAGCCATTCCCGCTCGAGCCAGAACCCTCCCCAGGAAGGAAAACAGCTGTGGAGTCATTTTGGCCCCAGCACTGGTTCCGAAAGCCTGGCGGCTCCTACAGCCTCTACGGTGTGAAGAGGGAGGTCCCTTTTGACAGAGCTTTCCGGCTCTCAGATCTAAGCTGTTGTTTCACTGTCAGCTGTGTCTCTTCCGTTGCAGCCAGGTGGGCCACGCTGCTCCAAAGGAGCTCACAAGCTGAGTTTCAAGGGAGGACAGGGATGGCTACAACGTGCTGCAAACTGAGTGAGGGTCCCCACAATCCTCAGCAAAGGTCTGTGGTGTGCAAGTGGGGAGTAGAGGGCCCCCAAGTTCCAAAGGAAGGGAGGTAGTCGGGAGCTAAAGCCCTTGGCTGCTGTGGTAGCAGCTGCAGATGGCAGCCCGTCCACAGTGCACTTCAAATGAGGTCATATGAGCGGGACTCTGGAAATGGCTCCGAAATCGAGAGAAAGGGGTCAGGGTATGTGGGAATCCGGCGGGGGTGGGGGGTGGATGAAGGAAGGTGTCCCTCCTCTCTCCAGTGCAATTTGGTTTGGTGAGTCTCAAAGCTACCAGATGGCACTTCCCAAGTCAGGCCCCCGCAGGAATCAGGGTGGGCTGCCTGCCTCGGGCCCTGCCACAGGGACAAGCCACACCAGTGGCCTCCCTGAGCTCCAATGGCCGGATCTGGGGGGTTCTGTCTGGGTGCACACCTCCTTGCTGTGGCCAAGTTCCCCCCTTCTCTGAGCACCAGCTTCATCCTCTCGAATGAGGACATCAATTGCTACCTTGGCACGTTACTCTCTTCATCCTGTGAAGACTCATTAGGCTTATCCTACAATTACTAGCTGGCCCGAAGAGATATCTCCTGAATCCAGCTTAAGCTGGAGTCTCCCAGGCTCATCTGGCATGTCTTCCCTGAAGTCTGCCAAAACCCACACCCTTGCATTTCCAGGGACTCCCCTTAGCCAGCTGGGCAGAAAACCCAGCATGCTTCAAACAAGCTGACAGACAAGCGGGAGAGGACTCACGGGCAGACGGCTTCCCTCAGGTCTCGGGTGGAGCTCTGGGACCACAGCAGCAACGGGCCATCCCAGCCCCTGGGCTCAGCAGCGCCCTCATTCTCAGGCCGGCGGCTCTGCCCTGAGGGGAGCAGGAACGTCACCAACTGCCGCAGGCGGACCTCAAGCCCCTCCCACTGCTGGAGCCTGACCTCCCCCGGCCCCACCCCTTCCCCTACCCCAGCAGGACGAGAGCTCGTCTTCCCCTGGCTTCCAACGTGAGGCCCGGCCCTGGGCCCCGATTGGGCACTGCCCCAGCCCGGAGCCAATCACAGTGGCCAGGGAGGTGGAACGCACCGATTGGCCAGGGCCAGGTCATGTGACCATACTCCCCAGGAAACTCAAAGATTACCAAGGTTCTCTAAGAAACCAATGAACAAAATTATCCACTAAAGGCAAACCATAATTTTTAATGAGGCCAATGTCACAGAAAAAAAAAATGCTCCACAATAAACTGCTCAAGGAAGCTACTAAATAAACTTTCAGAAAAGTTTAGTAGTTTTTTTTTTTTTTTAAATAGGGTGACGGAGAGCTATACCTTTCCCATCTATGTGAATTTAGGTTTAAACTAGATTTCCCTTGGCTATTATATAAGACAAAAAAACCCACATCACCCACTTTCACTCCCCCCCACCCCCAAAATGTGTTTTAATCTATTGAATTTTTGTGTCCTCAGTTGTGTCTGATTCACGGCAACTCACCAACTCTACACAGCCAGGCTCTTCCGTCCATGGAATTCAGGGCAATTTTTTCTGTCCCAGTAAATGCCCACCCTGGGTGATCCAAAGGCAAGGGCTCCGAGGCTCCTGAGAGACTAACTCCTTTCAGCTGAGCACAGAGCTGGCTCCTCACTGGGATGCCTGTGGCCTGGGGCTCCCAGAGGGGAGAGCAGCACTCGCCCCACCGTGTGGTCACTGCTGGAAGTGCAGGCTGCTCCTCACTCCCCCTTGACAGTGTCCCTGAGGGCAGAACAGTGTGAATCGAATCAAGGTGGAAATGCAAACTCCAATGCAACCAACCTTCCCACAAGATCTCCAAAACCACTCAGGAACAGGGAATTGGAAACTGCAGGGGATGACATGAATGGAGATGGAGACTTGACACCTTACACCGAGTTCACTTCCAGTTATCCCTAGACAAACTTTCCATGAAAACTTGTCACAAATCTAGAAGAACAATGAGCAGAAACCGGACACGTGCTTTGAGTCTTCACACACAAAACTAAAAGGCAGTCCACAAAAAAAACCCAGAGAATACAGTGGACTTTGCAAAATCAAAGATATCTACTGTGGGAAAGACCTCATTACAAAAGCAAAAGACAGGTCATACATCGCGAGACGAATGAGTGGAAACACAAAGCTTATCAAGGATGTGTCTCCAAACAGACAAAGAACGCCAACACAACAAGCCTGTGAAAACTAGGGAAAGGTCTGAAGGGACACCAGACGGAGGAAGACACACACAGAGTATCCCGGATGATGTCCAGCACTGAGGGCCTGAAGAAACAACAGTCTAGTTGCACCCCCTCAGGCCTGTGTGACCGTGGATGAGGCCTCTGTTTCCCGGTGGCTCTGAGACATGGACAGGGAGGAAGGGGAAGAGAAGTCACTTGCATTTCTAATACTCACAGCAAAGTCTTCCAATGAGAAGGGAATTATCACCCCCACTGACAATGCCATTCACTGAAGTGATATCCACGAGTCCATCTACCCCAGAAGGGAAGGATGGACCTGTTCTCACAAAACGGCGAGAGATGGAAGGAGGAAGATCAAGCCCACACCAATCACTGGAAAGAGAAGCTGTGCTCAGGGCTTGAAAGAATTCCTACTGGGAAAATCATGTCACAGCCCCACATGGCAATCCACAGCTTCCATGCTATTCCTCCCAAAATGCCAATGCATTTTCGCACCGAACAAAGAATTGCAAAAGGGGTACGGAAACAGAAAAGAGCCTACATTGTCAATACAATCCGACGAAAAAGCCCCGATACGGACATCCAAGGTTGTGTGAAAGGAAATTAGACGACCAAACTAGGATCCTCAGGAGAGTATCGGAGAAGGCAATGGCGACCCACTCCAGTACTCTTGCCTGGAAAATGTCCTGGACGGAGGAGCCTGGTAGGCTACAGGCCATGGGGTCTTGCAGAGTCAGACACGACTGAAGTGACTTAGCCGCAGCAGCAGCAGCAGGACAGTATGCTATTGGGAATACAACAACACACACAGATCCAGATCGATGGAATAAAGTTGAGGGTCCAGAAACAAACCCCAGCATCCATGGTCAACTCATCTCTGACACAGACGGTGAGAATATCCAAATGGGAACAAGAAAGCCTCTTCAATCAATGTCCATGGGAAAACCAGACAGCTACATCTGAAGAACGCTATTGGGTTTGATCTCATACCACCTCAATATCGGGGAAAAACCTCACCCTAAAGACTGATGTCATGAGATAGCTAGAAAGAAGCGTAGGTCAAAGGCTCCTTAACATCAGAGTCTCCTTGCCATTTGCTGGGCGGAGGTCGAAATGGGTCTCTTCAAGTAAGGGAAAGAGGTAAACGAAGTACACCACTGGGTTTCCATCCAATGGAACCTATTCACAACAGAGAGGCTAAGCATTCACAAATGCAAAAGATAGGAAACGGAACACGAGAGACTCCTTGCAAGTGGTGTATCTGAGAAGGGGTTCATATGGAAAGAGACGAAGAATGCACAGCACTCAGATTCCAAGAAACACCACCACCACCCTTGACCCTTCCCCCATGACCAACTCTGACCTAAAGCCTTTCTCTCCCTCTAACCTATCCCTAAAACATAACCCTCATCTAATCATATACATGTGCATCCCTAGCATCCATCCATCCATCCACACACGAGAGAGAAAGAGGAAGACACAGACGGAATTGAGAAAGGAAAAGAGAGGGACACAGCCAGAGAGAGACACGGAACCAAAGAGAGGAAAGGAGTCGATGGTCCAGACTATTCCTCAATCTGTCTCGAAGGTAGAAGCAATGACAGCGCCCTTCCACCCCAGAAGGGGGAAAAGGACGGAAGGTTTGGAGAGGAAAAGACAAGAACGCAGGGAGCCATTAGAAGCTCAGCCACCCGCAGAAGCCGAGCTGGGACCCTTGAACAGAATCTCAATGGAAACAGAGGACCAGAAAGTTGGCTACTCTTTTCTATAAGAGAGGGAGACCTTCGAGTCTTCCTTTCGGTCCTCCAACTTGGATGCGGGGTCTCAAAACAGTCAGGAGGGGGAGTGCCTTTTCCTGGGTTCCACGGCGCATCCAGGCCTCGTTCTGCCCCATTCTGTGCTGTGTCAGCCCTGGATGGAATCTTTCTTTCGGAAGTCTCAGCGCACGAGCTCCACGTGATATCGGCCCCAGGTGGAAAGGCATGGAGCTGCTCGTAGGCCGACAGACCTAGGAAGCAGATGGGAGAATGACCCCCACTCTGCAGATGGAGAGACTGGGGCAACCCTGAGGGGCATATGCTTGTCCAGGGCCACACCACTTATGAGAAGAAGGAGCCTGGTCTGAGAGCAGCATGGTCCTCGGAGCTCAGGCCCTGGCTGAACCCAGGCCTCCCCAGGGCTGTGGGCTGGGCCGTGTGGGTGTCATTGTGCCTGCACATGGCCTAAGGGGGGTGGTCGAGCAGTCAGAAACCCAGAGATTCCCTTGGGAAGTTTTGAGGAAGGGACCTCAGCACGAACCCCAGGAAATGATGTCACCTGCCGGCAACAGAACCCAACAGAACCCGCAATCCGGGTATCCAGGCCTCCAGAGCGGAGAGGAGCCCCCAGCCAGATCACTTGCTGCCAAGATGTTCTGCTGTTTGCCCCTGCCCAGAGGCCGGGGCCTCAGGAGAGCTCACAGGCAGTGTGCGTGGGCACCCTGTCGACGTTGGCTCAGGACACCCCCGAGAGGCCTCTGGCCCTTTGCCCGGAGAAACAGAAAGGTAACACGGGGAGCCCCAGGCCGGGCCAGGCCACCTCTCCCATGCCACCCGGAAACACCGGGTCCTTTGCCTGTGTGTGGGGATGCGGGTTTCTCGGGCTGTGTCTCCCTCAAGGAAGCCCAGGCGGATGTGGGGTCAGAAGCCTGTGGACAAGTTGTGCCCACACCCCAGGGGAGAGCAGGCTGGGCGGGATGGGGAGAGTGTGGGCAGCGCCGACCGGCCAGGCTGACCTCACACCCTCAGATGGGTCTCTTTCCTCCCGGGTGGGGATCTGAGCAGACACACGTCTCTGACCCTTCTGGGAAGAGAAGTTCGAGCAGGCAGAAGCAGCGGCTCCACTGGCCAGGCCCAGCTCGGAAAACTCCCAGCATGGCTGGCTGACGGTCACTGTCGTTGCAGAGCTTCCCACGTGATGAGGCCGAGGACGGGGACACCCCATCCAGCTCCCAGAGGGAGGGGTCGGAGCACCACCCGCCCGCCCGTGAGGCCCAGTGCAGGCTCCAGGTCAGCGTGCCCACGGAGGCATCAGCCCCACCGGGGGAGACGCGGAGGTGGGGAAGGCCTGCTGCCGAGACACCGCCCAGGATACAGCCGGCGGCCCAGTCTGAGGCTTCCACGGAGCTCAGCACACCCGGCTCCGACCCAGAGTCCAGAGAACCCCGGCCTCTGAGGCACCAGGAGGACCTGGAGCCCAGCACGCCACAGCACAGAGGTGAGGACGCTGGGGCTGGTGCACGGGAGTGTGTGGGGAGGGGTGCTGAGCTACACAGGGACGAGTCCTCGAAAGCTGCTGCTGGGCCTGCAGCAAGCGCTGGCCTCACACCCCCCGCCCCCCATCTTGCACACTTCAGTCCCAAAAGACATCTGACGCTGGGTATTCTTTGGGAACCTCTTGGAACGTTTCTGTCCCGGGGTACGCACATGCCAAGGCTGGCCTGTGGGCAAACTTTGCTTCTCCCCCAGCTCTAGCACTGGCCTCCAACTGGAACCAGGCTCCACTTCCCAGACCTGTCCCCACACAGGTGGTGGCTCCAGGTGCAGGACCCAGGGATCCACCGAGGGCAGATGGAGAAGCGAGACTTGCCCTCTCAGAGACACCAGGCCAGCTGGGTACTGGCCAGCACACCGGGCAGATCGGATCTCCGTGCCTGCAGGACCCCCAGCCCCAGGCACTGATGTCCCACCCCCTCAGCGAGAACCTCCACCTCCACGTGCACCTCTACCTGCTCGGGCTTTAGCAAGAGAACCCGAGGCAGAGGAAGAGTCACCGCCTCGGCAGGGAGAGCCTGCCCTGGCTCCCGCGCAACACCCAGACGCCCACGATGACTCACCCAGCCCTGCAGGGAGAAAGAGCCCCCGCTCTGGACAGAGACCCAGAGCCCTTACCGGAAACACCACGTCCAGGGGAGCGGTCGGCTCTGCAGCCTCCATCCCTGTCTGCTCACCGTGGATGCCGGCAACTCGGTCTGCCCCCAGGGGACATGGAGTTCCTTTCCCCTGAACTGCTTTGCATGTGGTTTGTTTCCACCTTTCTGGTGATGTTTTATTTTTTGTATGGTTTCCTGGATTTTTGTTGGTTAAGTTGGGATTAGTAAACTGTTTCATCATTGTTGCAATCTGGGAACACTGTTGTGTAACTCTGGTGATACTGTGTTACCATCACCACTTTGTAGTTTCAGACCCGTTCCATCTTTATGCCCCACCCCCCAACAAAGCCTGGATTCAAGGCAAGCACGCCCTGTTCATCCCTCCCCCCGATCCTGAACACAATTTCATCTTTTCTTTCTGCATTCCTTCCTATATTCTTGGTGTCCCCAATCAATGACTCTCAGCGAAATGACTGAAGGAGTGTTTTTCGGACTCTCCACCTACTGTAAGACTCCATTGGAGAGTTCTCATTTTTATGTCATTTGAACTAGCCTTTGATAGCTGAAAGGACGGTGTACGTCCTTTCAAGATACCATGTGCCAAACGAAGCCCTTTTGGCAACTGCCATCATTATCTCCAGGCAGGCATTGCTGTTTGAAGGGTGACATCTCAGCCAGAAGGCAGAGGCTGAGCTCCTCTTGTTGCACCAGCTCCCAAAAGAAGCCAAGAAAGGGAGCTGGAACAACAAACCACCCCCATGCCCAGGAAAGCGTTCTTCATGACAGAAGGCTAGAAAATGACCCAACATCCTTGTGGCCCAGAACCACTCTAGAAAATCACTGTTCCATAAAAAAGAGAAACACATGGGAAGTTCCAAGGAGAGGCAATGCCCATGGCCAGTGTACTTGAGAGACGGCCTGACCGCTCCGGGGAAGACACGCACCGACGGAACCCCTTGGGAAACAGCAGTGATAGTCCTCACCGTCGTAAGGGTTTCCTCTGGGGACAACCTGCCCTGGGCACCACACGAGGGAGCAGACCGGCTTCTCTTCCTCTGCCCCCACACCATTCACTCATGAAGGCAGCTCAGGTGTTCTCATGCCCTGCCTGCCTGCCTGCCTGGCTCATCCGTGAGCTGTGACCACCTCCAGGCTAGGACTCCACCTTTTCCTCTCTGTGTACCGTGAATCTGCACACAGTGGGCTTTCAGAACCTTAGGAGACTTGAGCCATTCCCGCTCGAGCCAGAACCCTCCCCAGGAAGGAAAACAGCTGTGGAGTCATTTTGGCCCCAGCACTGGTTCCGAAAGCCTGGCGGCTCCTACAGCCTCTACGGTGTGAAGAGGGAGGTCCCTTTTGACAGAGCTTTCCGGCTCTCAGATCTAAGCTGTTGTTTCACTGTCAGCTGTGTCTCTTCCGTTGCAGCCAGGTGGGCCACGCTGCTCCAAAGGAGCTCACAAGCTGAGTTTCAAGGGAGGACAGGGATGGCTACAACGTGCTGCAAACTGAGTGAGGGTCCCCACAATCCTCAGCAAAGGTCTGTGGTGTGCAAGCGGGGAGTAGAGGGCCCCCAAGTTCCAAAGGAAGGGAGGTAGTCGGGAGCTAAAGCCCTTGGCTGCTGTGGTAGCAGCTGCAGATGGCAGCCCGTCCACAGTGCACTTCAAATGAGGTCATATGAGCGGGACTCTGGAAATGGCTCCGAAATCGAGAGAAAGGGGTCAGGGTATGTGGGAATCCGGCGGGGGTGGGGGGTGGATGAAGGAAGGTGTCCCTCCTCTCTCCAGTGCAATTTGGTTTGGTGAGTCTCAAAGCTACCAGATGGCACTTCCCAAGTCAGGCCCCCGCAGGAATCAGGGTGGGCTGCCTGCCTCGGGCCCTGCCACAGGGACAAGCCACACCAGTGGCCTCCCTGAGCTCCAATGGCCGGATCTGGGGGGTTCTGTCTGGGTGCACACCTCCTTGCTGTGGCCAAGTTCCCCCCTTCTCTGAGCACCAGCTTCATCCTCTCGAATGAGGACATCAATTGCTACCTTGGCACGTTACTCTCTTCATCCTGTGAAGACTCATTAGGCTTATCCTACAATTACTAGCTGGCCCGAAGAGATATCTCCTGAATCCAGCTTAAGCTGGAGTCTCCCAGGCTCATCTGGCATGTCTTCCCTGAAGTCTGCCAAAACCCACACCCTTGCATTTCCAGGGACTCCCCTTAGCCAGCTGGGCAGAAAACCCAGCATGCTTCAAACAAGCTGACAGACAAGCGGGAGAGGACTCACGGGCAGACGGCTTCCCTCAGGTCTCGGGTGGAGCTCTGGGACCACAGCAGCAACGGGCCATCCCAGCCCCTGGGCTCAGCAGCGCCCTCATTCTCAGGCCGGCGGCTCTGCCCTGAGGGGAGCAGGAACGTCACCAACTGCCGCAGGCGGACCTCAAGCCCCTCCCACTGCTGGAGCCTGACCTCCCCCGGCCCCACCCCTTCCCCTACCCCAGCAGGACGAGAGCTCGTCTTCCCCTGGCTTCCAACGTGAGGCCCGGCCCTGGGCCCCGATTGGGCACTGCCCCAGCCCGGAGCCAATCACAGTGGCCAGGGAGGTGGAACGCACCGATTGGCCAGGGCCAGGTCATGTGACCATACTCCCCAGGAAACTCAAAGATTACCAAGGTTCTCTAAGAAACCAATGAACAAAATTATCCACTAAAGGCAAACCATAATTTTTAATGAGGCCAATGTCACAGAAAAAAAAAATGCTCCACAATAAACTGCTCAAGGAAGCTACTAAATAAACTTTCAGAAAAGTTTAGTAGTTTTTTTTTTTTTTTAAATAGGGTGACGGAGAGCTATACCTTTCCCATCTATGTGAATTTAGGTTTAAACTAGATTTCCCTTGGCTATTATATAAGACAAAAAAACCCACATCACCCACTTTCACTCCCCCCCACCCCCAAAATGTGTTTTAATCTATTGAATTTTTGTGTCCTCAGTTGTGTCTGATTCACGGCAACTCACCAACTCTACACAGCCAGGCTCTTCCGTCCATGGAATTCAGGGCAATTTTTTCTGTCCCAGTAAATGCCCACCCTGGGTGATCCAAAGGCAAGGGCTCCGAGGCTCCTGAGAGACTAACTCCTTTCAGCTGAGCACAGAGCTGGCTCCTCACTGGGATGCCTGTGGCCTGGGGCTCCCAGAGGGGAGAGCAGCACTCGCCCCACCGTGTGGTCACTGCTGGAAGTGCAGGCTGCTCCTCACTCCCCCTTGACAGTGTCCCTGAGGGCAGAACAGTGTGAATCGAATCAAGGTGGAAATGCAAACTCCAATGCAACCAACCTTCCCACAAGATCTCCAAAACCACTCAGGAACAGGGAATTGGAAACTGCAGGGGATGACATGAATGGAGATGGAGACTTGACACCTTACACCGAGTTCACTTCCAGTTATCCCTAGACAAACTTTCCATGAAAACTTGTCACAAATCTAGAAGAACAATGAGCAGAAACCGGACACGTGCTTTGAGTCTTCACACACAAAACTAAAAGGCAGTCCACAAAAAAAACCCAGAGAATACAGTGGACTTTGCAAAATCAAAGATATCTACTGTGGGAAAGACCTCATTACAAAAGCAAAAGACAGGTCATACATCGCGAGACGAATGAGTGGAAACACAAAGCTTATCAAGGATGTGTCTCCAAACAGACAAAGAACGCCAACACAACAAGCCTGTGAAAACTAGGGAAAGGTCTGAAGGGACACCAGACGGAGGAAGACACACACAGAGTATCCCGGATGATGTCCAGCACTGAGGGCCTGAAGAAACAACAGTCTAGTTGCACCCCCTCAGGCCTGTGTGACCGTGGATGAGGCCTCTGTTTCCCGGTGGCTCTGAGACATGGACAGGGAGGAAGGGGAAGAGAAGTCACTTGCATTTCTAATACTCACAGCAAAGTCTTCCAATGAGAAGGGAATTATCACCCCCACTGACAATGCCATTCACTGAAGTGATACCCACGAGTCCATCTACCCCAGAAGGGAAGGATGGACCTGTTCTCACAAAACGGCGAGAGATGGAAGGAGGAAGATCAAGCCCACACCAATCACTGGAAAGAGAAGCTGTGCTCAGGGCTTGAAAGAATTCCTACTGGGAAAATCATGTCACAGCCCCACATGGCAATCCACAGCTTCCATGCTATTCCTCCCAAAATGCCAATGCATTTTCGCACCGAACAAAGAATTGCAAAAGGGGTACGGAAAAAGAAAAGAGCCTACATTGTCAATACAATCCGACGAAAAAGCCCCGATACGGACATCCAAGGTTGTGTGAAAGGAAATTAGACGACCAAACTAGGATCCTCAGGAGAGTATCGGAGAAGGCAATGGCGACCCACTCCAGTACTCTTGCCTGGAAAATGTCCTGGACGGAGGAGCCTGGTAGGCTGCAGGCCATGGGGTCTTGCAGAGTCAGACACGACTGAAGTGACTTAGCCGCAGCAGCAGCAGCAGGACAGTATGCTATTGGGAATACAACAACACACACAGATCCAGATCGATGGAATAAAGTTGAGGGTCCAGAAACAAACCCCAGCATCCATGGTCAACTCATCTCTGACACAGACGGTGAGAATATCCAAATGGGAACAAGAAAGCCTCTTCAATCAATGTCCATGGGAAAACCAGACAGCTACATCTGAAGAACGCTATTGGGTTTGATCTCATACCACCTCAATATCGGGGAAAAACCTCACCCTAAAGACTGATGTCATGAGATAGCTAGAAAGAAGCGTAGGTCAAAGGCTCCTTAACATCAGAGTCTCCTTGCCATTTGCTGGGCGGAGGTCGAAATGGGTCTCTTCAAGTAAGGGAAAGAGGTAAACGAAGTACACCACTGGGTTTCCATCCAATGGAACCTATTCACAACAGAGAGGCTAAGCATTCACAAATGCAAAAGATAGGAAACGGAACACGAGAGACTCCTTGCAAGTGGTGTATCTGAGAAGGGGTTCATATGGAAAGAGACGAAGAATGCACAGCACTCAGATTCCAAGAAACACCACCACCACCCTTGACCCTTCCCCCATGACCAACTCTGACCTAAAGCCTTTCTCTCCCTCTAACCTATCCCTAAAACATAACCCTCATCTAATCATATACATGTGCATCCCTAGCATCCATCCATCCATCCACACACGAGAGAGAAAGAGGAAGACACAGACGGAATTGAGAAAGGAAAAGAGAGGGACACAGCCAGAGAGAGACACGGAACCAAAGAGAGGAAAGGAGTCGATGGTCCAGACTATTCCTCAATCTGTCTCGAAGGTAGAAGCAATGACAGCGCCCTTCCACCCCAGAAGGGGGAAAAGGACGGAAGGTTTGGAGAGGAAAAGACAAGAACGCAGGGAGCCATTAGAAGCTCAGCCACCCGCAGAAGCCGAGCTGGGACCCTTGAACAGAATCTCAATGGAAACAGAGGACCAGAAAGTTGGCTACTCTTTTCTATAAGAGAGGGAGACCTTCGAGTCTTCCTTTCGGTCCTCCAACTTGGATGCGGGGTCTCAAAACAGTCAGGAGGGGGAGTGCCTTTTCCTGGGTTCCACGGCGCATCCAGGCCTCGTTCTGCCCCATTCTGTGCTGTGTCAGCCCTGGATGGAATCTTTCTTTCTGAAGTCTCAGCGCACGAGCTCCACGTGATATCGGCCCCAGGTGGAAAGGCATGGAGCTGCTCGTAGGCCGACAGACCTAGGAAGCAGATGGGAGAATGACCCCCACTCTGCAGATGGAGAGACTGGGGCAACCCTGAGGGGCATATGCTTGTCCAGGGCCACACCACTTATGAGAAGAAGGAGCCTGGTCTGAGAGCAGCATGGTCCTCGGAGCTCAGGCCCTGGCTGAACCCAGGCCTCCCCAGGGCTGTGGGCTGGGCCGTGTGGGTGTCATTGTGCCTGCACATGGCCTAAGGGGGGTGGTCGAGCAGTCAGAAACCCAGAGATTCCCTTGGGAAGTTTTGAGGAAGGGACCTCAGCACGAACCCCAGGAAATGATGTCACCTGCCGGCAACAGAACCCAACAGAACCCGCAATCCGGGTATCCAGGCCTCCAGAGCGGAGAGGAGCCCCCAGCCAGATCACTTGCTGCCAAGATGTTCTGCTGTTTGCCCCTGCCCAGAGGCCGGGGCCTCAGGAGAGCTCACAGGCAGTGTGCGTGGGCACCCTGTCGACGTTGGCTCAGGACACCCCCGAGAGGCCTCTGGCCCTTTGCCCGGAGAAACAGAAAGGTAACACGGGGAGCCCCAGGCCGGGCCAGGCCACCTCTCCCATGCCACCCGGAAACACCGGGTCCTTTGCCTGTGTGTGGGGATGCGGGTTTCTCGGGCTGTGTCTCCCTCAAGGAAGCCCAGGCGGATGTGGGGTCAGAAGCCTGTGGACAAGTTGTGCCCACACCCCAGGGGAGAGCAGGCTGGGCGGGATGGGGAGAGTGTGGGCAGCGCCGACCGGCCAGGCTGACCTCACACCCTCAGATGGGTCTCTTTCCTCCCGGGTGGGGATCTGAGCAGACACACGTCTCTGACCCTTCTGGGAAGAGAAGTTCGAGCAGGCAGAAGCAGCGGCTCCACTGGCCAGGCCCAGCTCGGAAAACTCCCAGCATGGCTGGCTGACGGTCACTGTCGTTGCAGAGCTTCCCACGTGATGAGGCCGAGGACGGGGACACCCCATCCAGCTCCCAGAGGGAGGGGTCGGAGCACCACCCGCCCGCCCGTGAGGCCCAGTGCAGGCTCCAGGTCAGCGTGCCCACGGAGGCATCAGCCCCACCGGGGGAGACGCGGAGGTGGGGAAGGCCTGCTGCCGAGACACCGCCCAGGATACAGCCGGCGGCCCAGTCTGAGGCTTCCACGGAGCTCAGCACACCCGGCTCCGACCCAGAGTCCAGAGAACCCCGGCCTCTGAGGCACCAGGAGGACCTGGAGCCCAGCACGCCACAGCACAGAGGTGAGGACGCTGGGGCTGGTGCACGGGAGTGTGTGGGGAGGGGTGCTGAGCTACACAGGGACGAGTCCTCGAAAGCTGCTGCTGGGCCTGCAGCAAGCGCTGGCCTCACACCCCCCGCCCCCCATCTTGCACACTTCAGTCCCAAAAGACATCTGACGCTGGGTATTCTTTGGGAACCTCTTGGAAGGTTTCTGTCCCGGGGTACGCACATGCCAAGGCTGGCCTGTGGGCAAACTTTGCTTCTCCCCCAGCTCTAGCACTGGCCTCCAACTGGAACCAGGCTCCACTTCCCAGACCTGTCCCCACACAGGTGGTGGCTCCAGGTGCAGGACCCAGGGATCCACCGAGGGCAGATGGAGAAGCGAGACTTGCCCTCGCAGAGACACCAGGCCAGCTGGGTACTGGCCAGCACACCGGGCAGATCGGATCTCCGTGCCTGCAGGACCCCCAGCCCCAGGCACTGATGTCCCACCCCCTCAGCGAGAACCTCCACCTCCACGTGCACCTCTACCTGCTCGGGCTTTGGCAAGAGAACCCGAGGCAGAGGAAGAGTCACCGCCTCGGCAGGGAGAGCCTGCCCTGGCTCCCGCGCAACACCCAGACGCCCACGATGACTCACCCAGCCCTGCAGGGAGAAAGAGCCCCCGCTCTGGACAGAGACCCAGAGCCCTTACCGGAAACACCACGTCCAGGGGAGCGGTCGGCTCTGCAGCCTCCATCCCTGTCTGCTCACCGTGGATGCCGGCAACTCGGTCTGCCCCCAGGGGACATGGAGTTCCTTTCCCCTGAACTGCTTTGCATGTGGTTTGTTTCCACCTTTCTGGTGATGTTTTATTTTTTGTATGGTTTCCTGGATTTTTGTTGGTTAAGTTGGGATTAGTAAACTGTTTCATCATTGTTGCAATCTGGGAACACTGTTGTGTAACTCTGGTGATACTGTGTTACCATCACCACTTTGTAGTTTCAGACCCGTTCCATCTTTATGCCCCACCCCCCAACAAAGCCTGGATTCAAGGCAAGCACGCCCTGTTCATCCCTCCCCCCGATCCTGAACACAATTTCATCTTTTCTTTCTGCATTCCTTCCTATATTCTTGGTGTCCCCAATCAATGACTCTCAGCGAAATGACTGAAGGAGTGTTTTTCGGACTCTCCACCTACTGTAAGACTCCATTGGAGAGTTCTCATTTTTATGTCATTTGAACTAGCCTTTGATAGCTGAAAGGACGGTGTACGTCCTTTCAAGATACCATGTGCCAAACGAAGCCCTTTTGGCAACTGCCATCATTATCTCCAGGCAGGCATTGCTGTTTGAAGGGTGACATCTCAGCCAGAAGGCAGAGGCTGAGCTCCTCTTGTTGCACCAGCTCCCAAAAGAAGCCAAGAAAGGGAGCTGGAACAACAAACCACCCCCATGCCCAGGAAAGCGTTCTTCATGACAGAAGGCTAGAAAATGACCCAACATCCTTGTGGCCCAGAACCACTCTAGAAAATCACTGTTCCATAAAAAAGAGAAACACATGGGAAGTTCCAAGGAGAGGCAATGCCCATGGCCAGTGTACTTGAGAGACGGCCTGACCGCTCCGGGGAAGACACGCACCGACGGAACCCCTTGGGAAACAGCAGTGATAGTCCTCACCGTCGTAAGGGTTTCCTCTGGGGACAACCTGCCCTGGGCACCACACGAGGGAGCAGACCGGCTTCTCTTCCTCTGCCCCCACACCATTCACTCATGAAGGCAGCTCAGGTGTTCTCATGCCCTGCCTGCCTGCCTGCCTGGCTCATCCGTGAGCTGTGACCACCTCCAGGCTAGGACTCCACCTTTTCCTCTCTGTGTACCGTGAATCTGCACACAGTGGGCTTTCAGAACCTTAGCAGACTTGAGCCATTCCCGCTCGAGCCAGAACCCTCCCCAGGAAGGAAAACAGCTGTGGAGTCATTTTGGCCCCAGCACTGGTTCCGAAAGCCTGGCGGCTCCTACAGCCTCTACGGTGTGAAGAGGGAGGTCCCTTTTGACAGAGCTTTCCGGCTCTCAGATCTAAGCTGTTGTTTCACTGTCAGCTGTGTCTCTTCCGTTGCAGCCAGGTGGGCCACGCTGCTCCAAAGGAGCTCACAAGCTGAGTTTCAAGGGAGGACAGGGATGGCTACAACGTGCTGCAAACTGAGTGAGGGTCCCCACAATCCTCAGCAAAGGTCTGTGGTGTGCAAGCGGGGAGTAGAGGGCCCCCAAGTTCCAAAGGAAGGGAGGTAGTCGGGAGCTAAAGCCCTTGGCTGCTGTGGTAGCAGCTGCAGATGGCAGCCCGTCCACAGTGCACTTCAAATGAGGTCATATGAGCGGGACTCTGGAAATGGCTCCGAAATCGAGAGAAAGGGGTCAGGGTATGTGGGAATCCGGCGGGGGTGGGGGGTGGATGAAGGAAGGTGTCCCTCCTCTCTCCAGTGCAATTTGGTTTGGTGAGTCTCAAAGCTACCAGATGGCACTTCCCAAGTCAGGCCCCCGCAGGAATCAGGGTGGGCTGCCTGCCTCGGGCCCTGCCACAGGGACAAGCCACACCAGTGGCCTCCCTGAGCTCCAATGGCCGGATCTGGGGGGTTCTGTCTGGGTGCACACCTCCTTGCTGTGGCCAAGTTTCCCCCTTCTCTGAGCACCAGCTTCATCCTCTCGAATGAGGACATCAATTGCTACCTTGGCACGTTACTCTCTTCATCCTGTGAAGACTCATTAGGCTTATCCTACAATTACTAGCTGGCCCGAAGAGATATCTCCTGAATCCAGCTTAAGCTGGAGTCTCCCAGGCTCATCTGGCATGTCTTCCCTGAAGTCTGCCAAAACCCACACCCTTGCATTTCCAGGGACTCCCCTTAGCCAGCTGGGCAGAAAACCCAGCATGCTTCAAACAAGCTGACAGACAAGCGGGAGAGGACTCACGGGCAGACGGCTTCCCTCAGGTCTCGGGTGGAGCTCTGGGACCACAGCAGCAACGGGCCATCCCAGCCCCTGGGCTCAGCAGCGCCCTCATTCTCAGGCCGGCGGCTCTGCCCTGAGGGGAGCAGGAACGTCACCAACTGCCGCAGGCGGACCTCAAGCCCCTCCCACTGCTGGAGCCTGACCTCCCCCGGCCCCACCCCTTCCCCTACCCCAGCAGGACGAGAGCTCGTCTTCCCCTGGCTTCCAACGTGAGGCCCGGCCCTGGGCCCCGATTGGGCACTGCCCCAGCCCGGAGCCAATCACAGTGGCCAGGGAGGTGGAACGCACCGATTGGCCAGGGCCAGGTCATGTGACCATACTCCCCAGGAAACTCAAAGATTACCAAGGTTCTCTAAGAAACCAATGAACAAAATTATCCACTAAAGGCAAACCATAATTTTTAATGAGGCCAATGTCACAGAAAAAAAAAATGCTCCACAATAAACTGCTCAAGGAAGCTACTAAATAAACTTTCAGAAAAGTTTAGTAGTTTTTTTTTTTTTTTAAATAGGGTGACGGAGAGCTATACCTTTCCCATCTATGTGAATTTAGGTTTAAACTAGATTTCCCTTGGCTATTATATAAGACAAAAAAACCCACATCACCCACTTTCACTCCCCCCCACCCCCAAAATGTGTTTTAATCTATTGAATTTTTGTGTCCTCAGTTGTGTCTGATTCACGGCAACTCACCAACTCTACACAGCCAGGCTCTTCCGTCCATGGAATTCAGGGCAATTTTTTCTGTCCCAGTAAATGCCCACCCTGGGTGATCCAAAGGCAAGGGCTCCGAGGCTCCTGAGAGACTAACTCCTTTCAGCTGAGCACAGAGCTGGCTCCTCACTGGGATGCCTGTGGCCTGGGGCTCCCAGAGGGGAGAGCAGCACTCGCCCCACCGTGTGGTCACTGCTGGAAGTGCAGGCTGCTCCTCACTCCCCCTTGACAGTGTCCCTGAGGGCAGAACAGTGTGAATCGAATCAAGGTGGAAAGGCAAACTCCAATGCAACCAACCTTCCCACAAGATCTCCAAAACCACTCAGGAACAGGGAATTGGAAACTGCAGGGGATGACATGAATGGAGATGGAGACTTGACACCTTACACCGAGTTCACTTCCAGTTATCCCTAGACAAACTTTCCATGAAAACTTGTCACAAATCTAGAAGAACAATGAGCAGAAACCGGACACGTGCTTTGAGTCTTCACACACAAAACTAAAAGGCAGTCCACAAAAAAAACCCAGAGAATACAGTGGACTTTGCAAAATCAAAGATATCTACTGTGGGAAAGACCTCATTACAAAAGCAAAAGACAGGTCATACATCGCGAGACGAATGAGTGGAAACACAAAGCTTATCAAGGATGTGTCTCCAAACAGACAAAGAACGCCAACACAACAAGCCTGTGAAAACTAGGGAAAGGTCTGAAGGGACACCAGACGGAGGAAGACACACACAGAGTATCCCGGATGATGTCCAGCACTGAGGGCCTGAAGAAACAACAGTCTAGTTGCACCCCCTCAGGCCTGTGTGACCGTGGATGAGGCCTCTGTTTCCCGGTGGCTCTGAGACATGGACAGGGAGGAAGGGGAAGAGAAGTCACTTGCATTTCTAATACTCACAGCAAAGTCTTCCAATGAGAAGGGAATTATCACCCCCACTGACAATGCCATTCACTGAAGTGATACCCACGAGTCCATCTACCCCAGAAGGGAAGGATGGACCTGTTCTCACAAAACGGCGAGAGATGGAAGGAGGAAGATCAAGCCCACACCAATCACTGGAAAGAGAAGCTGTGCTCAGGGCTTGAAAGAATTCCTACTGGGAAAATCATGTCACAGCCCCACATGGCAATCCACAGCTTCCATGCTATTCCTCCCAAAATGCCAATGAATTTTCGCACCGAACAAAGAATTGCAAAAGGGGTACGGAAACAGAAAAGAGCCTACATTGTCAATACAATCCGACGAAAAAGCCCCGATACGGACATCCAAGGTTGTGTGAAAGGAAATTAGACGACCAAACTAGGATCCTCAGGAGAGTATCGGAGGAGGCAATGGCGACCCACTCCAGTACTCTTGCCTGGAAAATGTCCTGGACGGAGGAGCCTGGTAGGCTGCAGGCCACGGGGTCATGCAGAGTCAGACACGACTGAAGTGACTTAGCCGCAGCAGCAGCAGCAGGACAGTATGCTATTGGGAATACAACAACACACACAGATCCAGATCGATGGAATAAAGTTGAGGGTCCAGAAACAAACCCCAGCATCCATGGTCAACTCATCTCTGACACAGACGGGGAGAATATCCAAATGGGAACAAGAAAGCCTCTTCAATCAATGTCCATGGGAAAACCAGACAGCTACATCTGAAGAACGCTATTGGTTTTGATCTCATACCACCTCAATATCGGGGAAAAACCTCACCCTAAAGACTGATGTCATGAGATAGCTAGAAAGAAGCGTAGGTCAAAGGCTCCTTAACATCAGAGTCTCCTTGCCATTTGCTGGGCGGAGGTCGAAATGGGTCTCTTCAAGTAAGGGAAAGAGGTAAACGAAGTACACCACTGGGTTTCCATCCAATGGAACCTCTTCACAACGGAGAAGCTAAGCATTCACAAATGCAAAAGATAGGAAACGGAACACGAGAGACTCCTTGCAAGTGGTGTATCTGAGAAGGGGTTCATATGGAAAGAGACGAAGAATGCACAGCACTCAGATTCCAAGAAACACCACCACCACCCTTGACCCTTCCCCCATGACCAACTCTGACCTAAAGCCTTTCTCTCCCTCTAACCTATCCCTAAAACATAACCCTCATCTAATCATATACATGTGCATCCCTAGCATCCATCCATCCATCCACACACGAGAGAGAAAGAGGAAGACACAGACGGAATTGAGAAAGGAAAAGAGAGGGACACAGCCAGAGAGAGACACGGAACCAAAGAGAGGAAAGGAGTCGATGGTCCAGACTTTTCCTCAATCTGTCTCGAAGGTAGAAGCAATGACAGCGCCCTTCCACCCCAGAAGGGGGAAAAGGACGGAAGGTTTGGAGAGGAAAAGACAAGAACGCAGGGAGCCATTAGAAGCTCAGCCACCCGCAGAAGCCGAGCTGGGACCCTTGAACAGAATCTCAATGGAAACAGAGGACCAGAAAGTTGGCTACTCTTTTCTATAAGAGAGGGAGACCTTCGAGTCTTCCTTTCGGTCCTCCAACTTGGATGCGGGGTCTCAAAACAGTCAGGAGGGGGAGTGCCTTTTCCTGGGTTCCACGGCGCATCCAGGCCTCGTTCTGCCCCATTCTGTGCTGTGTCAGCCCTGGATGGAATCTTTCTTTCTGAAGTCTCAGCGCACGAGCTCCACGTGATATCGGCCCCAGGTGGAAAGGCATGGAGCTGCTCGTAGGCCGACAGACCTAGGAAGCAGATGGGAGAATGACCCCCACTCTGCAGATGGAGAGACTGGGGCAACCCTGAGGGGCATATGCTTGTCCAGGGCCACACCACTTATGAGAAGAAGGAGCCTGGTCTGAGAGCAGCATGGTCCTCGGAGCTCAGGCCCTGGCTGAACCCAGGCCTCCCCAGGGCTGTGGGCTGGGCCGTGTGGGTGTCATTGTGCCTGCACATGGCCTAAGGGGGGTGGTCGAGCAGTCAGAAACCCAGAGATTCCCTTGGGAAGTTTTGAGGAAGGGACCTCAGCACGAACCCCAGGAAATGATGTCACCTGCCGGCAACAGAACCCAACAGAACCCGCAATCCGGGTATCCAGGCCTCCAGAGCGGAGAGGAGCCCCCAGCCAGATCACTTGCTGCCAAGATGTTCTGCTGTTTGCCCCTGCCCAGAGGCCGGGGCCTCAGGAGAGCTCACAGGCAGTGTGCGTGGGCACCCTGTCGACGTTGGCTCAGGACACCCCCGAGAGGCCTCTGGCCCTTTGCCCGGAGAAACAGAAAGGTAACACGGGGAGCCCCAGGCCGGGCCAGGCCACCTCTCCCATGCCACCCGGAAACACCGGGTCCTTTGCCTGTGTGTGGGGATGCGGGTTTCTCGGGCTGTGTCTCCCTCAAGGAAGCCCAGGCGGATGTGGGGTCAGAAGCCTGTGGACAAGTTGTGCCCACACCCCAGGGGAGAGCAGGCTGGGCGGGATGGGGAGAGTGTGGGCAGCGCCGACCGGCCAGGCTGACCTCACACCCTCAGATGGGTCTCTTTCCTCCCGGGTGGGGATCTGAGCAGACACACGTCTCTGACCCTTCTGGGAAGAGAAGTTCGAGCAGGCAGAAGCAGCGGCTCCACTGGCCAGGCCCAGCTCGGAAAACTCCCAGCATGGCTGGCTGACGGTCACTGTCGTTGCAGAGCTTCCCACGTGATGAGGCCGAGGACGGGGACACCCCATCCAGCTCCCAGAGGGAGGGGTCGGAGCACCACCCGCCCGCCCGTGAGGCCCAGTGCAGGCTCCAGGTCAGCGTGCCCACGGAGGCATCAGCCCCACCGGGGGAGACGCGGAGGTGGGGAAGGCCTGCTGCCGAGACACCGCCCAGGATACAGCCGGCGGCCCAGTCTGAGGCTTCCACGGAGCTCAGCACACCCGGCTCCGACCCAGAGTCCAGAGAACCCCGGCCTCTGAGGCACCAGGAGGACCTGGAGCCCAGCACGCCACAGCACAGAGGTGAGGACGCTGGGGCTGGTGCACGGGAGTGTGTGGGGAGGGGTGCTGAGCTACACAGGGACGAGTCCTCGAAAGCTGCTGCTGGGCCTGCAGCAAGCGCTGGCCTCACACCCCCCGCCCCCCATCTTGCACACTTCAGTCCCAAAAGACATCTGACGCTGGGTATTCTTTGGGAACCTCTTGGAAGGTTTCTGTCCCGGGGTACGCACATGCCAAGGCTGGCCTGTGGGCAAACTTTGCTTCTCCCCCAGCTCTAGCACTGGCCTCCAACTGGAACCAGGCTCCACTTCCCAGACCTGTCCCCACACAGGTGGTGGCTCCAGGTGCAGGACCCAGGGATCCACCGAGGGCAGATGGAGAAGCGAGACTTGCCCTCGCAGAGACACCAGGCCAGCTGGGTACTGGCCAGCACACCGGGCAGATCGGATCTCCGTGCCTGCAGGACCCCCAGCCCCAGGCACTGATGTCCCACCCCCTCAGCGAGAACCTCCACCTCCACGTGCACCTCTACCTGCTCGGGCTTTAGCAAGAGAACCCGAGGCAGAGGAAGAGTCACCGCCTCGGCAGGGAGAGCCTGCCCTGGCTCCCGCGCAACACCCAGACGCCCACGATGACTCACCCAGCCCTGCAGGGAGAAAGAGCCCCCGCTCTGGACAGAGACCCAGAGCCCTTACCGGAAACACCACGTCCAGGGGAGCGGTCGGCTCTGCAGCCTCCATCCCTGTCTGCTCACCGTGGATGCCGGCAACTCGGTCTGCCCCCAGGGGACATGGAGTTCCTTTCCCCTGAACTGCTTTGCATGTGGTTTGTTTCCACCTTTCTGGTGATGTTTTATTTTTTGTATGGTTTCCTGGATTTTTGTTGGTTAAGTTGGGATTAGTAAACTGTTTCATCATTGTTGCAATCTGGGAACACTGTTGTGTAACTCTGGTGATACTGTGTTACCATCACCACTTTGTAGTTTCAGACCCGTTCCATCTTTATGCCCCACCCCCCAACAAAGCCTGGATTCAAGGCAAGCACGCCCTGTTCATCCCTCCCCCCGATCCTGAACACAATTTCATCTTTTCTTTCTGCATTCCTTCCTATATTCTTGGTGTCCCCAATCAATGACTCTCAGCGAAATGACTGAAGGAGTGTTTTTCGGACTCTCCACCTACTGTAAGACTCCATTGGAGAGTTCTCATTTTTATGTCATTTGAACTAGCCTTTGATAGCTGAAAGGACGGTGTACGTCCTTTCAAGATACCATGTGCCAAACGAAGCCCTTTTGGCAACTGCCATCATTATCTCCAGGCAGGCATTGCTGTTTGAAGGGTGACATCTCAGCCAGAAGGCAGAGGCTGAGCTCCTCTTGTTGCACCAGCTCCCAAAAGAAGCCAAGAAAGGGAGCTGGAACAACAAACCACCCCCATGCCCAGGAAAGCGTTCTTCATGACAGAAGGCTAGAAAATGACCCAACATCCTTGTGGCCCAGAACCACTCTAGAAAATCACTGTTCCATAAAAAAGAGAAACACATGGGAAGTTCCAAGGAGAGGCAATGCCCATGGCCAGTGTACTTGAGAGACGGCCTGACCGCTCCGGGGAAGACACGCACCGACGGAACCCCTTGGGAAACAGCAGTGATAGTCCTCACCGTCGTAAGGGTTTCCTCTGGGGACAACCTGCCCTGGGCACCACACGAGGGAGCAGACCGGCTTCTCTTCCTCTGCCCCCACACCATTCACTCATGAAGGCAGCTCAGGTGTTCTCATGCCCTGCCTGCCTGCCTGCCTGGCTCATCCGTGAGCTGTGACCACCTCCAGGCTAGGACTCCACCTTTTCCTCTCTGTGTACCGTGAATCTGCACACAGTGGGCTTTCAGAACCTTAGGAGACTTGAGCCATTCCCACTCGAGCCAGAACCCTCCCCAGGAAGGAAAACAGCTGTGGAGTCATTTTGGCCCCAGCACTGGTTCCGAAAGCCTGGCGGCTCCTACAGCCTCTACGGTGTGAAGAGGGAGGTCCCTTTTGACAGAGCTTTCCGGCTCTCAGATCTAAGCTGTTGTTTCACTGTCAGCTGTGTCTCTTCCGTTGCAGCCAGGTGGGCCACGCTGCTCCAAAGGAGCTCACAAGCTGAGTTTCAAGGGAGGACAGGGATGGCTACAACGTGCTGCAAACTGAGTGAGGGTCCCCACAATCCTCAGCAAAGGTCTGTGGTGTGCAAGTGGGGAGTAGAGGGCCCCCAAGTTCCAAAGGAAGGGAGGTAGTCGGGAGCTAAAGCCCTTGGCTGCTGTGGTAGCAGCTGCAGATGGCAGCCCGTCCACAGTGCACTTCAAATGAGGTCATATGAGCGGGACTCTGGAAATGGCTCCGAAATCGAGAGAAAGGGGTCAGGGTATGTGGGAATCCGGCGGGGGTGGGGGGTGGATGAAGGAAGGTGTCCCTCCTCTCTCCAGTGCAATTTGGTTTGGTGAGTCTCAAAGCTACCAGATGGCACTTCCCAAGTCAGGCCCCCGCAGGAATCAGGGTGGGCTGCCTGCCTCGGGCCCTGCCACAGGGACAAGCCACACCAGTGGCCTCCCTGAGCTCCAATGGCCGGATCTGGGGGGTTCTGTCTGGGTGCACACCTCCTTGCTGTGGCCAAGTTCCCCCCTTCTCTGAGCACCAGCTTCATCCTCTCGAATGAGGACATCAATTGCTACCTTGGCACGTTACTCTCTTCATCCTGTGAAGACTCATTAGGCTTATCCTACAATTACTAGCTGGCCCGAAGAGATATCTCCTGAATCCAGCTTAAGCTGGAGTCTCCCAGGCTCATCTGGCATGTCTTCCCTGAAGTCTGCCAAAACCCACACCCTTGCATTTCCAGGGACTCCCCTTAGCCAGCTGGGCAGAAAACCCAGCATGCTTCAAACAAGCTGACAGACAAGCGGGAGAGGACTCACGGGCAGACGGCTTCCCTCAGGTCTCGGGTGGAGCTCTGGGACCACAGCAGCAACGGGCCATCCCAGCCCCTGGGCTCAGCAGCGCCCTCATTCTCAGGCCGGCGGCTCTGCCCTGAGGGGAGCAGGAACGTCACCAACTGCCGCAGGCGGACCTCAAGCCCCTCCCACTGCTGGAGCCTGACCTCCCCCGGCCCCACCCCTTCCCCTACCCCAGCAGGACGAGAGCTCGTCTTCCCCTGGCTTCCAACGTGAGGCCCGGCCCTGGGCCCCGATTGGGCACTGCCCCAGCCCGGAGCCAATCACAGTGGCCAGGGAGGTGGAACGCACCGATTGGCCAGGGCCAGGTCATGTGACCATACTCCCCAGGAAACTCAAAGATTACCAAGGTTCTCTAAGAAACCAATGAACAAAATTATCCACTAAAGGCAAACCATAATTTTTAATGAGGCCAATGTCACAGAAAAAAAAAATGCTCCACAATAAACTGCTCAAGGAAGCTACTAAATAAACTTTCAGAAAAGTTTAGTAGTTTTTTTTTTTTTTTTAAATAGGGTGACGGAGAGCTATACCTTTCCCATCTATGTGAATTTAGGTTTAAACTAGATTTCCCTTGGCTATTATATAAGACAAAAAAACCCACATCACCCACTTTCACTCCCCCCCACCCCCAAAATGTGTTTTAATCTATTGAATTTTTGTGTCCTCAGTTGTGTCTGATTCACGGCAACTCACCAACTCTACACAGCCAGGCTCTTCCGTCCATGGAATTCAGGGCAATTTTTTCTGTCCCAGTAAATGCCCACCCTGGGTGATCCAAAGGCAAGGGCTCCGAGGCTCCTGAGAGACTAACTCCTTTCAGCTGAGCACAGAGCTGGCTCCTCACTGGGATGCCTGTGGCCTGGGGCTCCCAGAGGGGAGAGCAGCACTCGCCCCACCGTGTGGTCACTGCTGGAAGTGCAGGCTGCTCCTCACTCCCCCTTGACAGTGTCCCTGAGGGCAGAACAGTGTGAATCGAATCAAGGTGGAAAGGCAAACTCCAATGCAACCAACCTTCCCACAAGATCTCCAAAACCACTCAGGAACAGGGAATTGGAAACTGCAGGGGATGACATGAATGGAGATGGAGACTTGACACCTTACACCGAGTTCACTTCCAGTTATCCCTAGACAAACTTTCCATGAAAACTTGTCACAAATCTAGAAGAACAATGAGCAGAAACCGGACACGTGCTTTGAGTCTTCACACACAAAACTAAAAGGCAGTCCACAAAAAAAACCCAGAGAATACAGTGGACTTTGCAAAATCAAAGATATCTACTGTGGGAAAGACCTCATTACAAAAGCAAAAGACAGGTCATACATCGCGAGACGAATGAGTGGAAACACAAAGCTTATCAAGGATGTGTCTCCAAACAGACAAAGAACGCCAACACAACAAGCCTGTGAAAACTAGGGAAAGGTCTGAAGGGACACCAGACGGAGGAAGACACACACAGAGTATCCCGGATGATGTCCAGCACTGAGGGCCTGAAGAAACAACAGTCTAGTTGCACCCCCTCAGGCCTGTGTGACCGTGGATGAGGCCTCTGTTTCCCGGTGGCTCTGAGACATGGACAGGGAGGAAGGGGAAGAGAAGTCACTTGCATTTCTAATACTCACAGCAAAGTCTTCCAATGAGAAGGGAATTATCACCCCCACTGACAATGCCATTCACTGAAGTGATACCCACGAGTCCATCTACCCCAGAAGGGAAGGATGGACCTGTTCTCACAAAACGGCGAGAGATGGAAGGAGGAAGATCAAGCCCACACCAATCACTGGAAAGAGAAGCTGTGCTCAGGGCTTGAAAGAATTCCTACTGGGAAAATCATGTCACAGCCCCACATGGCAATCCACAGCTTCCATGCTATTCCTCCCAAAATGCCAATGCATTTTCGCACCGAACAAAAAATTGCAAAAGGGGTACGGAAACAGAAAAGAGCCTACATTGTCAATACAATCCGACGAAAAAGCCCCGATACGGACATCCAAGGTTGTGTGAAAGGAAATTAGACGACCAAACTAGGATCCTCAGGAGAGTATCGGAGGAGGCAATGGCGACCCACTCCAGTACTCTTGCCTGGAAAATGTCCTGGACGGAGGAGCCTGGTAGGCTGCAGGCCACGGGGTCATGCAGAGTCAGACACGACTGAAGTGACTTAGCCGCAGCAGCAGCAGCAGGACAGTATGCTATTGGGAATACAACAACACACACAGATCCAGATCGATGGAATAAAGTTGAGGGTCCAGAAACAAACCCCAGCATCCATGGTCAACTCATCTCTGACACAGACGGGGAGAATATCCAAATGGGAACAAGAAAGCCTCTTCAATCAATGTCCGTGGGAAAACCAGACAGCTACATCTGAAGAACGCTATTGGTTTTGATCTCATACCACCTCAATATCGGGGAAAAACCTCACCCTAAAGACTGATGTCATGAGATAGCTAGAAAGAAGCGTAGGTCAAAGGCTCCTTAACATCAGAGTCTCCTTGCCATTTGCTGGGCGGAGGTCGAAATGGGTCTCTTCAAGTAAGGGAAAGAGGTAAACGAAGTACACCACTGGGTTTCCATCCAATGGAACCTCTTCACAACGGAGAAGCTAAGCATTCACAAATGCAAAAGATAGGAAACGGAACACGAGAGACTCCTTGCAAGTGGTGTATCTGAGAAGGGGTTCATATGGAAAGAGACGAAGAATGCACAGCACTCAGATTCCAAGAAACACCACCACCACCCTTGACCCTTCCCCCATGACCAACTCTGACCTAAAGCCTTTCTCTCCCTCTAACCTATCCCTAAAACATAACCCTCATCTAATCATATACATGTGCATCCCTAGCATCCATCCATCCATCCACACACGAGAGAGAAAGAGGAAGACACAGACGGAATTGAGAAAGGAAAAGAGAGGGACACAGCCAGAGAGAGACACGGAACCAAAGAGAGGAAAGGAGTCGATGGTCCAGACTTTTCCTCAATCTGTCTCGAAGGTAGAAGCAATGACAGCGCCCTTCCACCCCAGAAGGGGGAAAAGGACGGAAGGTTTGGAGAGGAAAAGACAAGAACGCAGGGAGCCATTAGAAGCTCAGCCACCCGCAGAAGCCGAGCTGGGACCCTTGAACAGAATCTCAATGGAAACAGAGGACCAGAAAGTTGGCTACTCTTTTCTATAAGAGAGGGAGACCTTCGAGTCTTCCTTTCGGTCCTCCAACTTGGATGCGGGGTCTCAAAACAGTCAGGAGGGGGAGTGCCTTTTCCTGGGTTCCACGGCGCATCCAGGCCTCGTTCTGCCCCATTCTGTGCTGTGTCAGCCCTGGATGGAATCTTTCTTTCGGAAGTCTCAGCGCACGAGCTCCACGTGATATCGGCCCCAGGTGGAAAGGCATGGAGCTGCTCGTAGGCCGACAGACCTAGGAAGCAGATGGGAGAATGACCCCCACTCTGCAGATGGAGAGACTGGGGCAACCCTGAGGGGCATATGCTTGTCCAGGGCCACACCACTTATGAGAAGAAGGAGCCTGGTCTGAGAGCAGCATGGTCCTCGGAGCTCAGGCCCTGGCTGAACCCAGGCCTCCCCAGGGCTGTGGGCTGGGCCGTGTGGGTGTCATTGTGCCTGCACATGGCCTAAGGGGGGTGGTCGAGCAGTCAGAAACCCAGAGATTCCCTTGGGAAGTTTTGAGGAAGGGACCTCAGCACGAACCCCAGGAAATGATGTCACCTGCCGGCAACAGAACCCAACAGAACCCGCAATCCGGGTATCCAGGCCTCCAGAGCGGAGAGGAGCCCCCAGCCAGATCACTTGCTGCCAAGATGTTCTGCTGTTTGCCCCTGCCCAGAGGCCGGGGCCTCAGGAGAGCTCACAGGCAGTGTGCGTGGGCACCCTGTCGACGTTGGCTCAGGACACCCCCGAGAGGCCTCTGGCCCTTTGCCCGGAGAAACAGAAAGGTAACACGGGGAGCCCCAGGCCGGGCCAGGCCACCTCTCCCATGCCACCCGGAAACACCGGGTCCTTTGCCTGTGTGTGGGGATGCGGGTTTCTCGGGCTGTGTCTCCCTCAAGGAAGCCCAGGCGGATGTGGGGTCAGAAGCCTGTGGACAAGTTGTGCCCACACCCCAGGGGAGAGCAGGCTGGGCGGGATGGGGAGAGTGTGGGCAGCGCCGACCGGCCAGGCTGACCTCACACCCTCAGATGGGTCTCTTTCCTCCCGGGTGGGGATCTGAGCAGACACACGTCTCTGACCCTTCTGGGAAGAGAAGTTCGAGCAGGCAGAAGCAGCGGCTCCACTGGCCAGGCCCAGCTCGGAAAACTCCCAGCATGGCTGGCTGACGGTCACTGTCGTTGCAGAGCTTCCCACGTGATGAGGCCGAGGACGGGGACACCCCATCCAGCTCCCAGAGGGAGGGGTCGGAGCACCACCCGCCCGCCCGTGAGGCCCAGTGCAGGCTCCAGGTCAGCGTGCCCACGGAGGCATCAGCCCCACCGGGGGAGACGCGGAGGTGGGGAAGGCCTGCTGCCGAGACACCGCCCAGGATACAGCCGGCGGCCCAGTCTGAGGCTTCCACGGAGCTCAGCACACCCGGCTCCGACCCAGAGTCCAGAGAACCCCGGCCTCTGAGGCACCAGGAGGACCTGGAGCCCAGCACGCCACAGCACAGAGGTGAGGACGCTGGGGCTGGTGCACGGGAGTGTGTGGGGAGGGGTGCTGAGCTACACAGGGACGAGTCCTCGAAAGCTGCTGCTGGGCCTGCAGCAAGCGCTGGCCTCACACCCCCCGCCCCCCATCTTGCACACTTCAGTCCCAAAAGACATCTGACGCTGGGTATTCTTTGGGAACCTCTTGGAAGGTTTCTGTCCCGGGGTACGCACATGCCAAGGCTGGCCTGTGGGCAAACTTTGCTTCTCCCCCAGCTCTAGCACTGGCCTCCAACTGGAACCAGGCTCCACTTCCCAGACCTGTCCCCACACAGGTGGTGGCTCCAGGTGCAGGACCCAGGGATCCACCGAGGGCAGATGGAGAAGCGAGACTTGCCCTCGCAGAGACACCAGGCCAGCTGGGTACTGGCCAGCACACCGGGCAGATCGGATCTCCGTGCCTGCAGGACCCCCAGCCCCAGGCACTGATGTCCCACCCCCTCAGCGAGAACCTCCACCTCCACGTGCACCTCTACCTGCTCGGGCTTTAGCAAGAGAACCCGAGGCAGAGGAAGAGTCACCGCCTCGGCAGGGAGAGCCTGCCCTGGCTCCCGCGCAACACCCAGACGCCCACGATGACTCACCCAGCCCTGCAGGGAGAAAGAGCCCCCGCTCTGGACAGAGACCCAGAGCCCTTACCGGAAACACCACGTCCAGGGGAGCGGTCGGCTCTGCAGCCTCCATCCCTGTCTGCTCACCGTGGATGCCGGCAACTCGGTCTGCCCCCAGGGGACATGGAGTTCCTTTCCCCTGAACTGCTTTGCATGTGGTTTGTTTCCACCTTTCTGGTGATGTTTTATTTTTTGTATGGTTTCCTGGATTTTTGTTGGTTAAGTTGGGATTAGTAAACTGTTTCATCATTGTTGCAATCTGGGAACACTGTTGTGTAACTCTGGTGATACTGTGTTACCATCACCACTTTGTAGTTTCAGACCCGTTCCATCTTTATGCCCCACCCCCCAACAAAGCCTGGATTCAAGGCAAGCACGCCCTGTTCATCCCTCCCCCCGATCCTGAACACAATTTCATCTTTTCTTTCTGCATTCCTTCCTATATTCTTGGTGTCCCCAATCAATGACTCTCAGCGAAATGACTGAAGGAGTGTTTTTCGGACTCTCCACCTACTGTAAGACTCCATTGGAGAGTTCTCATTTTTATGTCATTTGAACTAGCCTTTGATAGCTGAAAGGACGGTGTACGTCCTTTCAAGATACCATGTGCCAAACGAAGCCCTTTTGGCAACTGCCATCATTATCTCCAGGCAGGCATTGCTGTTTGAAGGGTGACATCTCAGCCAGAAGGCAGAGGCTGAGCTCCTCTTGTTGCACCAGCTCCCAAAAGAAGCCAAGAAAGGGAGCTGGAACAACAAACCACCCCCATGCCCAGGAAAGCGTTCTTCATGACAGAAGGCTAGAAAATGACCCAACATCCTTGTGGCCCAGAACCACTCTAGAAAATCACTGTTCCATAAAAAAGAGAAACACATGGGAAGTTCCAAGGAGAGGCAATGCCCATGGCCAGTGTACTTGAGAGACGGCCTGACCGCTCCGGGGAAGACACGCACCGACGGAACCCCTTGGGAAACAGCAGTGATAGTCCTCACCGTCGTAAGGGTTTCCTCTGGGGACAACCTGCCCTGGGCACCACACGAGGGAGCAGACCGGCTTCTCTTCCTCTGCCCCCACACCATTCACTCATGAAGGCAGCTCAGGTGTTCTCATGCCCTGCCTGCCTGCCTGCCTGGCTCATCCGTGAGCTGTGACCACCTCCAGGCTAGGACTCCACCTTTTCCTCTCTGTGTACCGTGAATCTGCACACAGTGGGCTTTCAGAACCTTAGGAGACTTGAGCCATTCCCACTCGAGCCAGAACCCTCCCCAGGAAGGAAAACAGCTGTGGAGTCATTTTGGCCCCAGCACTGGTTCCGAAAGCCTGGCGGCTCCTACAGCCTCTACGGTGTGAAGAGGGAGGTCCCTTTTGACAGAGCTTTCCGGCTCTCAGATCTAAGCTGTTGTTTCACTGTCAGCTGTGTCTCTTCCGTTGCAGCCAGGTGGGCCACGCTGCTCCAAAGGAGCTCACAAGCTGAGTTTCAAGGGAGGACAGGGATGGCTACAACGTGCTGCAAACTGAGTGAGGGTCCCCACAATCCTCAGCAAAGGTCTGTGGTGTGCAAGTGGGGAGTAGAGGGCCCCCAAGTTCCAAAGGAAGGGAGGTAGTCGGGAGCTAAAGCCCTTGGCTGCTGTGGTAGCAGCTGCAGATGGCAGCCCGTCCACAGTGCACTTCAAATGAGGTCATATGAGCGGGACTCTGGAAATGGCTCCGAAATCGAGAGAAAGGGGTCAGGGTATGTGGGAATCCGGCGGGGGTGGGGGGTGGATGAAGGAAGGTGTCCCTCCTCTCTCCAGTGCAATTTGGTTTGGTGAGTCTCAAAGCTACCAGATGGCACTTCCCAAGTCAGGCCCCCGCAGGAATCAGGGTGGGCTGCCTGCCTCGGGCCCTGCCACAGGGACAAGCCACACCAGTGGCCTCCCTGAGCTCCAATGGCCGGATCTGGGGGGTTCTGTCTGGGTGCACACCTCCTTGCTGTGGCCAAGTTCCCCCCTTCTCTGAGCACCAGCTTCATCCTCTCGAATGAGGACATCAATTGCTACCTTGGCACGTTACTCTCTTCATCCTGTGAAGACTCATTAGGCTTATCCTACAATTACTAGCTGGCCCGAAGAGATATCTCCTGAATCCAGCTTAAGCTGGAGTCTCCCAGGCTCATCTGGCATGTCTTCCCTGAAGTCTGCCAAAACCCACACCCTTGCATTTCCAGGGACTCCCCTTAGCCAGCTGGGCAGAAAACCCAGCATGCTTCAAACAAGCTGACAGACAAGCGGGAGAGGACTCACGGGCAGACGGCTTCCCTCAGGTCTCGGGTGGAGCTCTGGGACCACAGCAGCAACGGGCCATCCCAGCCCCTGGGCTCAGCAGCGCCCTCATTCTCAGGCCGGCGGCTCTGCCCTGAGGGGAGCAGGAACGTCACCAACTGCCGCAGGCGGACCTCAAGCCCCTCCCACTGCTGGAGCCTGACCTCCCCCGGCCCCACCCCTTCCCCTACCCCAGCAGGACGAGAGCTCGTCTTCCCCTGGCTTCCAACGTGAGGCCCGGCCCTGGGCCCCGATTGGGCACTGCCCCAGCCCGGAGCCAATCACAGTGGCCAGGGAGGTGGAACGCACCGATTGGCCAGGGCCAGGTCATGTGACCATACTCCCCAGGAAACTCAAAGATTACCAAGGTTCTCTAAGAAACCAATGAACAAAATTATCCACTAAAGGCAAACCATAATTTTTAATGAGGCCAATGTCACAGAAAAAAAAAATGCTCCACAATAAACTGCTCAAGGAAGCTACTAAATAAACTTTCAGAAAAGTTTAGTAGTTTTTTTTTTTTTTTTAAATAGGGTGACGGAGAGCTATACCTTTCCCATCTATGTGAATTTAGGTTTAAACTAGATTTCCCTTGGCTATTATATAAGACAAAAAAACCCACATCACCCACTTTCACTCCCCCCCACCCCCAAAATGTGTTTTAATCTATTGAATTTTTGTGTCCTCAGTTGTGTCTGATTCACGGCAACTCACCAACTCTACACAGCCAGGCTCTTCCGTCCATGGAATTCAGGGCAATTTTTTCTGTCCCAGTAAATGCCCACCCTGGGTGATCCAAAGGCAAGGGCTCCGAGGCTCCTGAGAGACTAACTCCTTTCAGCTGAGCACAGAGCTGGCTCCTCACTGGGATGCCTGTGGCCTGGGGCTCCCAGAGGGGAGAGCAGCACTCGCCCCACCGTGTGGTCACTGCTGGAAGTGCAGGCTGCTCCTCACTCCCCCTTGACAGTGTCCCTGAGGGCAGAACAGTGTGAATCGAATCAAGGTGGAAAGGCAAACTCCAATGCAACCAACCTTCCCACAAGATCTCCAAAACCACTCAGGAACAGGGAATTGGAAACTGCAGGGGATGACATGAATGGAGATGGAGACTTGACACCTTACACCGAGTTCACTTCCAGTTATCCCTAGACAAACTTTCCATGAAAACTTGTCACAAATCTAGAAGAACAATGAGCAGAAACCGGACACGTGCTTTGAGTCTTCACACACAAAACTAAAAGGCAGTCCACAAAAAAAACCCAGAGAATACAGTGGACTTTGCAAAATCAAAGATATCTACTGTGGGAAAGACCTCATTACAAAAGCAAAAGACAGGTCATACATCGCGAGACGAATGAGTGGAAACACAAAGCTTATCAAGGATGTGTCTCCAAACAGACAAAGAACGCCAACACAACAAGCCTGTGAAAACTAGGGAAAGGTCTGAAGGGACACCAGACGGAGGAAGACACACACAGAGTATCCCGGATGATGTCCAGCACTGAGGGCCTGAAGAAACAACAGTCTAGTTGCACCCCCTCAGGCCTGTGTGACCGTGGATGAGGCCTCTGTTTCCCGGTGGCTCTGAGACATGGACAGGGAGGAAGGGGAAGAGAAGTCACTTGCATTTCTAATACTCACAGCAAAGTCTTCCAATGAGAAGGGAATTATCACCCCCACTGACAATGCCATTCACTGAAGTGATACCCACGAGTCCATCTACCCCAGAAGGGAAGGATGGACCTGTTCTCACAAAACGGCGAGAGATGGAAGGAGGAAGATCAAGCCCACACCAATCACTGGAAAGAGAAGCTGTGCTCAGGGCTTGAAAGAATTCCTACTGGGAAAATCATGTCACAGCCCCACATGGCAATCCACAGCTTCCATGCTATTCCTCCCAAAATGCCAATGCATTTTCGCACCGAACAAAAAATTGCAAAAGGGGTACGGAAACAGAAAAGAGCCTACATTGTCAATACAATCCGACGAAAAAGCCCCGATACGGACATCCAAGGTTGTGTGAAAGGAAATTAGACGACCAAACTAGGATCCTCAGGAGAGTATCGGAGGAGGCAATGGCGACCCACTCCAGTACTCTTGCCTGGAAAATGTCCTGGACGGAGGAGCCTGGTAGGCTGCAGGCCACGGGGTCATGCAGAGTCAGACACGACTGAAGTGACTTAGCCGCAGCAGCAGCAGCAGGACAGTATGCTATTGGGAATACAACAACACACACAGATCCAGATCGATGGAATAAAGTTGAGGGTCCAGAAACAAACCCCAGCATCCATGGTCAACTCATCTCTGACACAGACGGGGAGAATATCCAAATGGGAACAAGAAAGCCTCTTCAATCAATGTCCGTGGGAAAACCAGACAGCTACATCTGAAGAACGCTATTGGTTTTGATCTCATACCACCTCAATATCGGGGAAAAACCTCACCCTAAAGACTGATGTCATGAGATAGCTAGAAAGAAGCGTAGGTCAAAGGCTCCTTAACATCAGAGTCTCCTTGCCATTTGCTGGGCGGAGGTCGAAATGGGTCTCTTCAAGTAAGGGAAAGAGGTAAACGAAGTACACCACTGGGTTTCCATCCAATGGAACCTCTTCACAACGGAGAAGCTAAGCATTCACAAATGCAAAAGATAGGAAACGGAACACGAGAGACTCCTTGCAAGTGGTGTATCTGAGAAGGGGTTCATATGGAAAGAGACGAAGAATGCACAGCACTCAGATTCCAAGAAACACCACCACCACCCTTGACCCTTCCCCCATGACCAACTCTGACCTAAAGCCTTTCTCTCCCTCTAACCTATCCCTAAAACATAACCCTCATCTAATCATATACATGTGCATCCCTAGCATCCATCCATCCATCCACACACGAGAGAGAAAGAGGAAGACACAGACGGAATTGAGAAAGGAAAAGAGAGGGACACAGCCAGAGAGAGACACGGAACCAAAGAGAGGAAAGGAGTCGATGGTCCAGACTTTTCCTCAATCTGTCTCGAAGGTAGAAGCAATGACAGCGCCCTTCCACCCCAGAAGGGGGAAAAGGACGGAAGGTTTGGAGAGGAAAAGACAAGAACGCAGGGAGCCATTAGAAGCTCAGCCACCCGCAGAAGCCGAGCTGGGACCCTTGAACAGAATCTCAATGGAAACAGAGGACCAGAAAGTTGGCTACTCTTTTCTATAAGAGAGGGAGACCTTCGAGTCTTCCTTTCGGTCCTCCAACTTGGATGCGGGGTCTCAAAACAGTCAGGAGGGGGAGTGCCTTTTCCTGGGTTCCACGGCGCATCCAGGCCTCGTTCTGCCCCATTCTGTGCTGTGTCAGCCCTGGATGGAATCTTTCTTTCGGAAGTCTCAGCGCACGAGCTCCACGTGATATCGGCCCCAGGTGGAAAGGCATGGAGCTGCTCGTAGGCCGACAGACCTAGGAAGCAGATGGGAGAATGACCCCCACTCTGCAGATGGAGAGACTGGGGCAACCCTGAGGGGCATATGCTTGTCCAGGGCCACACCACTTATGAGAAGAAGGAGCCTGGTCTGAGAGCAGCATGGTCCTCGGAGCTCAGGCCCTGGCTGAACCCAGGCCTCCCCAGGGCTGTGGGCTGGGCCGTGTGGGTGTCATTGTGCCTGCACATGGCCTAAGGGGGGTGGTCGAGCAGTCAGAAACCCAGAGATTCCCTTGGGAAGTTTTGAGGAAGGGACCTCAGCACGAACCCCAGGAAATGATGTCACCTGCCGGCAACAGAACCCAACAGAACCCGCAATCCGGGTATCCAGGCCTCCAGAGCGGAGAGGAGCCCCCAGCCAGATCACTTGCTGCCAAGATGTTCTGCTGTTTGCCCCTGCCCAGAGGCCGGGGCCTCAGGAGAGCTCACAGGCAGTGTGCGTGGGCACCCTGTCGACGTTGGCTCAGGACACCCCCGAGAGGCCTCTGGCCCTTTGCCCGGAGAAACAGAAAGGTAACACGGGGAGCCCCAGGCCGGGCCAGGCCACCTCTCCCATGCCACCCGGAAACACCGGGTCCTTTGCCTGTGTGTGGGGATGCGGGTTTCTCGGGCTGTGTCTCCCTCAAGGAAGCCCAGGCGGATGTGGGGTCAGAAGCCTGTGGACAAGTTGTGCCCACACCCCAGGGGAGAGCAGGCTGGGCGGGATGGGGAGAGTGTGGGCAGCGCCGACCGGCCAGGCTGACCTCACACCCTCAGATGGGTCTCTTTCCTCCCGGGTGGGGATCTGAGCAGACACACGTCTCTGACCCTTCTGGGAAGAGAAGTTCGAGCAGGCAGAAGCAGCGGCTCCACTGGCCAGGCCCAGCTCGGAAAACTCCCAGCATGGCTGGCTGACGGTCACTGTCGTTGCAGAGCTTCCCACGTGATGAGGCCGAGGACGGGGACACCCCATCCAGCTCCCAGAGGGAGGGGTCGGAGCACCACCCGCCCGCCCGTGAGGCCCAGTGCAGGCTCCAGGTCAGCGTGCCCACGGAGGCATCAGCCCCACCGGGGGAGACGCGGAGGTGGGGAAGGCCTGCTGCCGAGACACCGCCCAGGATACAGCCGGCGGCCCAGTCTGAGGCTTCCACGGAGCTCAGCACACCCGGCTCCGACCCAGAGTCCAGAGAACCCCGGCCTCTGAGGCACCAGGAGGACCTGGAGCCCAGCACGCCACAGCACAGAGGTGAGGACGCTGGGGCTGGTGCACGGGAGTGTGTGGGGAGGGGTGCTGAGCTACACAGGGACGAGTCCTCGAAAGCTGCTGCTGGGCCTGCAGCAAGCGCTGGCCTCACACCCCCCGCCCCCCATCTTGCACACTTCAGTCCCAAAAGACATCTGACGCTGGGTATTCTTTGGGAACCTCTTGGAAGGTTTCTGTCCCGGGGTACGCACATGCCAAGGCTGGCCTGTGGGCAAACTTTGCTTCTCCCCCAGCTCTAGCACTGGCCTCCAACTGGAACCAGGCTCCACTTCCCAGACCTGTCCCCACACAGGTGGTGGCTCCAGGTGCAGGACCCAGGGATCCACCGAGGGCAGATGGAGAAGCGAGACTTGCCCTCGCAGAGACACCAGGCCAGCTGGGTACTGGCCAGCACACCGGGCAGATCGGATCTCCGTGCCTGCAGGACCCCCAGCCCCAGGCACTGATGTCCCACCCCCTCAGCGAGAACCTCCACCTCCACGTGCACCTCTACCTGCTCGGGCTTTAGCAAGAGAACCCGAGGCAGAGGAAGAGTCACCGCCTCGGCAGGGAGAGCCTGCCCTGGCTCCCGCGCAACACCCAGACGCCCACGATGACTCACCCAGCCCTGCAGGGAGAAAGAGCCCCCGCTCTGGACAGAGACCCAGAGCCCTTACCGGAAACACCACGTCCAGGGGAGCGGTCGGCTCTGCAGCCTCCATCCCTGTCTGCTCACCGTGGATGCCGGCAACTCGGTCTGCCCCCAGGGGACATGGAGTTCCTTTCCCCTGAACTGCTTTGCATGTGGTTTGTTTCCACCTTTCTGGTGATGTTTTATTTTTTGTATGGTTTCCTGGATTTTTGTTGGTTAAGTTGGGATTAGTAAACTGTTTCATCATTGTTGCAATCTGGGAACACTGTTGTGTAACTCTGGTGATACTGTGTTACCATCACCACTTTTTAGTTTCAGACCCGTTCCATCTTTATGCCCCACCCCCCAACAAAGCCTGGATTCAAGGCAAGCACGCCCTGTTCATCCCTCCCCCCGATCCTGAACACAATTTCATCTTTTCTTTCTGCATTCCTTCCTATATTCTTGGTGTCCCCAATCAATGACTCTCAGCGAAATGACTGAAGGAGTGTTTTTCGGACTCTCCACCTACTGTAAGACTCCATTGGAGAGTTCTCATTTTTATGTCATTTGAACTAGCCTTTGATAGCTGAAAGGACGGTGTACGTCCTTTCAAGATACCATGTGCCAAACGAAGCCCTTTTGGCAACTGCCATCATTATCTCCAGGCAGGCATTGCTGTTTGAAGGGTGACATCTCAGCCAGAAGGCAGAGGCTGAGCTCCTCTTGTTGCACCAGCTCCCAAAAGAAGCCAAGAAAGGGAGCTGGAACAACAAACCACCCCCATGCCCAGGAAAGCGTTCTTCATGACAGAAGGCTAGAAAATGACCCAACATCCTTGTGGCCCAGAACCACTCTAGAAAATCACTGTTCCATAAAAAAGAGAAACACATGGGAAGTTCCAAGGAGAGGCAATGCCCATGGCCAGTGTACTTGAGAGACGGCCTGACCGCTCCGGGGAAGACACGCACCGACGGAACCCCTTGGGAAACAGCAGTGATAGTCCTCACCGTCGTAAGGGTTTCCTCTGGGGACAACCTGCCCTGGGCACCACACGAGGGAGCAGACCGGCTTCTCTTCCTCTGCCCCCACACCATTCACTCATGAAGGCAGCTCAGGTGTTCTCATGCCCTGCCTGCCTGCCTGCCTGGCTCATCCGTGAGCTGTGACCACCTCCAGGCTAGGACTCCACCTTTTCCTCTCTGTGTACCGTGAATCTGCACACAGTGGGCTTTCAGAACCTTAGGAGACTTGAGCCATTCCCGCTCGAGCCAGAACCCTCCCCAGGAAGGAAAACAGCTGTGGAGTCATTTTGGCCCCAGCACTGGTTCCGAAAGCCTGGCGGCTCCTACAGCCTCTACGGTGTGAAGAGGGAGGTCCCTTTTGACAGAGCTTTCCGGCTCTCAGATCTAAGCTGTTGTTTCACTGTCAGCTGTGTCTCTTCCGTTGCAGCCAGGTGGGCCACGCTGCTCCAAAGGAGCTCACAAGCTGAGTTTCAAGGGAGGACAGGGATGGCTACAACGTGCTGCAAACTGAGTGAGGGTCCCCACAATCCTCAGCAAAGGTCTGTGGTGTGCAAGTGGGGAGTAGAGGGCCCCCAAGTTCCAAAGGAAGGGAGGTAGTCGGGAGCTAAAGCCCTTGGCTGCTGTGGTAGCAGCTGCAGATGGCAGCCCGTCCACAGTGCACTTCAAATGAGGTCATATGAGCGGGACTCTGGAAATGGCTCCGAAATCGAGAGAAAGGGGTCAGGGTATGTGGGAATCCGGCGGGGGTGGGGGGTGGATGAAGGAAGGTGTCCCTCCTCTCTCCAGTGCAATTTGGTTTGGTGAGTCTCAAAGCTACCAGATGGCACTTCCCAAGTCAGGCCCCCGCAGGAATCAGGGTGGGCTGCCTGCCTCGGGCCCTGCCACAGGGACAAGCCACACCAGTGGCCTCCCTGAGCTCCAATGGCCGGATCTGGGGGGTTCTGTCTGGGTGCACACCTCCTTGCTGTGGCCAAGTTCCCCCCTTCTCTGAGCACCAGCTTCATCCTCTCGAATGAGGACATCAATTGCTACCTTGGCACGTTACTCTCTTCATCCTGTGAAGACTCATTAGGCTTATCCTACAATTACTAGCTGGCCCGAAGAGATATCTCCTGAATCCAGCTTAAGCTGGAGTCTCCCAGGCTCATCTGGCATGTCTTCCCTGAAGTCTGCCAAAACCCACACCCTTGCATTTCCAGGGACTCCCCTTAGCCAGCTGGGCAGAAAACCCAGCATGCTTCAAACAAGCTGACAGACAAGCGGGAGAGGACTCACGGGCAGACGGCTTCCCTCAGGTCTCGGGTGGAGCTCTGGGACCACAGCAGCAACGGGCCATCCCAGCCCCTGGGCTCAGCAGCGCCCTCATTCTCAGGCCGGCGGCTCTGCCCTGAGGGGAGCAGGAACGTCACCAACTGCCGCAGGCGGACCTCAAGCCCCTCCCACTGCTGGAGCCTGACCTCCCCCGGCCCCACCCCTTCCCCTACCCCAGCAGGACGAGAGCTCGTCTTCCCCTGGCTTCCAACGTGAGGCCCGGCCCTGGGCCCCGATTGGGCACTGCCCCAGCCCGGAGCCAATCACAGTGGCCAGGGAGGTGGAACGCACCGATTGGCCAGGGCCAGGTCATGTGACCATACTCCCCAGGAAACTCAAAGATTACCAAGGTTCTCTAAGAAACCAATGAACAAAATTATCCACTAAAGGCAAACCATAATTTTTAATGAGGCCAATGTCACAGAAAAAAAAAATGCTCCACAATAAACTGCTCAAGGAAGCTACTAAATAAACTTTCAGAAAAGTTTAGTAGTTTTTTTTTTTTTTTAAATAGGGTGACGGAGAGCTATACCTTTCCCATCTATGTGAATTTAGGTTTAAACTAGATTTCCCTTGGCTATTATATAAGACAAAAAAACCCACATCACCCACTTTCACTCCCCCCCACCCCCAAAATGTGTTTTAATCTATTGAATTTTTGTGTCCTCAGTTGTGTCTGATTCACGGCAACTCACCAACTCTACACAGCCAGGCTCTTCCGTCCATGGAATTCAGGGCAATTTTTTCTGTCCCAGTAAATGCCCACCCTGGGTGATCCAAAGGCAAGGGCTCCGAGGCTCCTGAGAGACTAACTCCTTTCAGCTGAGCACAGAGCTGGCTCCTCACTGGGATGCCTGTGGCCTGGGGCTCCCAGAGGGGAGAGCAGCACTCGCCCCACCGTGTGGTCACTGCTGGAAGTGCAGGCTGCTCCTCACTCCCCCTTGACAGTGTCCCTGAGGGCAGAACAGTGTGAATCGAATCAAGGTGGAAAGGCAAACTCCAATGCAACCAACCTTCCCACAAGATCTCCAAAACCACTCAGGAACAGGGAATTGGAAACTGCAGGGGATGACATGAATGGAGATGGAGACTTGACACCTTACACCGAGTTCACTTCCAGTTATCCCTAGACAAACTTTCCATGAAAACTTGTCACAAATCTAGAAGAACAATGAGCAGAAACCGGACACGTGCTTTGAGTCTTCACACACAAAACTAAAAGGCAGTCCACAAAAAAAACCCAGAGAATACAGTGGACTTTGCAAAATCAAAGATATCTACTGTGGGAAAGACCTCATTACAAAAGCAAAAGACAGGTCATACATCGCGAGACGAATGAGTGGAAACACAAAGCTTATCAAGGATGTGTCTCCAAACAGACAAAGAACGCCAACACAACAAGCCTGTGAAAACTAGGGAAAGGTCTGAAGGGACACCAGACGGAGGAAGACACACACAGAGTATCCCGGATGATGTCCAGCACTGAGGGCCTGAAGAAACAACAGTCTAGTTGCACCCCCTCAGGCCTGTGTGACCGTGGATGAGGCCTCTGTTTCCCGGTGGCTCTGAGACATGGACAGGGAGGAAGGGGAAGAGAAGTCACTTGCATTTCTAATACTCACAGCAAAGTCTTCCAATGAGAAGGGAATTATCACCCCCACTGACAATGCCATTCACTGAAGTGATACCCACGAGTCCATCTACCCCAGAAGGGAAGGATGGACCTGTTCTCACAAAACGGCGAGAGATGGAAGGAGGAAGATCAAGCCCACACCAATCACTGGAAAGAGAAGCTGTGCTCAGGGCTTGAAAGAATTCCTACTGGGAAAATCATGTCACAGCCCCACATGGCAATCCACAGCTTCCATGCTATTCCTCCCAAAATGCCAATGCATTTTCGCACCGAACAAAGAATTGCAAAAGGGGTACGGAAACAGAAAAGAGCCTACATTGTCAATACAATCCGACGAAAAAGCCCCGATACGGACATCCAAGGTTGTGTGAAAGGAAATTAGACGACCAAACTAGGATCCTCAGGAGAGTATCGGAGGAGGCAATGGCGACCCACTCCAGTACTCTTGCCTGGAAAATGTCCTGGACGGAGGAGCCTGGTAGGCTGCAGGCCACGGGGTCATGCAGAGTCAGACACGACTGAAGTGACTTAGCCGCAGCAGCAGCAGCAGGACAGTATGCTATTGGGAATACAACAACACACACAGATCCAGATCGATGGAATAAAGTTGAGGGTCCAGAAACAAACCCCAGCATCCATGGTCAACTCATCTCTGACACAGACGGGGAGAATATCCAAATGGGAACAAGAAAGCCTCTTCAATCAATGTCCGTGGGAAAACCAGACAGCTACATCTGAAGAACGCTATTGGTTTTGATCTCATACCACCTCAATATCGGGGAAAAACCTCACCCTAAAGACTGATGTCATGAGATAGCTAGAAAGAAGCGTAGGTCAAAGGCTCCTTAACATCAGAGTCTCCTTGCCATTTGCTGGGCGGAGGTCGAAATGGGTCTCTTCAAGTAAGGGAAAGAGGTAAACGAAGTACACCACTGGGTTTCCATCCAATGGAACCTCTTCACAACGGAGAAGCTAAGCATTCACAAATGCAAAAGATAGGAAACGGAACACGAGAGACTCCTTGCAAGTGGTGTATCTGAGAAGGGGTTCATATGGAAAGAGACGAAGAATGCACAGCACTCAGATTCCAAGAAACACCACCACCACCCTTGACCCTTCCCCCATGACCAACTCTGACCTAAAGCCTTTCTCTCCCTCTAACCTATCCCTAAAACATAACCCTCATCTAATCATATACATGTGCATCCCTAGCATCCATCCATCCATCCACACACGAGAGAGAAAGAGGAAGACACAGACGGAATTGAGAAAGGAAAAGAGAGGGACACAGCCAGAGAGAGACACGGAACCAAAGAGAGGAAAGGAGTCGATGGTCCAGACTTTTCCTCAATCTGTCTCGAAGGTAGAAGCAATGACAGCGCCCTTCCACCCCAGAAGGGGGAAAAGGACGGAAGGTTTGGAGAGGAAAAGACAAGAACGCAGGGAGCCATTAGAAGCTCAGCCACCCGCAGAAGCCGAGCTGGGACCCTTGAACAGAATCTCAATGGAAACAGAGGACCAGAAAGTTGGCTACTCTTTTCTATAAGAGAGGGAGACCTTCGAGTCTTCCTTTCGGTCCTCCAACTTGGATGCGGGGTCTCAAAACAGTCAGGAGGGGGAGTGCCTTTTCCTGGGTTCCACGGCGCATCCAGGCCTCGTTCTGCCCCATTCTGTGCTGTGTCAGCCCTGGATGGAATCTTTCTTTCGGAAGTCTCAGCGCACGAGCTCCACGTGATATCGGCCCCAGGTGGAAAGGCATGGAGCTGCTCGTAGGCCGACAGACCTAGGAAGCAGATGGGAGAATGACCCCCACTCTGCAGATGGAGAGACTGGGGCAACCCTGAGGGGCATATGCTTGTCCAGGGCCACACCACTTATGAGAAGAAGGAGCCTGGTCTGAGAGCAGCATGGTCCTCGGAGCTCAGGCCCTGGCTGAACCCAGGCCTCCCCAGGGCTGTGGGCTGGGCCGTGTGGGTGTCATTGTGCCTGCACATGGCCTAAGGGGGGTGGTCGAGCAGTCAGAAACCCAGAGATTCCCTTGGGAAGTTTTGAGGAAGGGACCTCAGCACGAACCCCAGGAAATGATGTCACCTGCCGGCAACAGAACCCAACAGAACCCGCAATCCGGGTATCCAGGCCTCCAGAGCGGAGAGGAGCCCCCAGCCAGATCACTTGCTGCCAAGATGTTCTGCTGTTTGCCCCTGCCCAGAGGCCGGGGCCTCAGGAGAGCTCACAGGCAGTGTGCGTGGGCACCCTGTCGACGTTGGCTCAGGACACCCCCGAGAGGCCTCTGGCCCTTTGCCCGGAGAAACAGAAAGGTAACACGGGGAGCCCCAGGCCGGGCCAGGCCACCTCTCCCATGCCACCCGGAAACACCGGGTCCTTTGCCTGTGTGTGGGGATGCGGGTTTCTCGGGCTGTGTCTCCCTCAAGGAAGCCCAGGCGGATGTGGGGTCAGAAGCCTGTGGACAAGTTGTGCCCACACCCCAGGGGAGAGCAGGCTGGGCGGGATGGGGAGAGTGTGGGCAGCGCCGACCGGCCAGGCTGACCTCACACCCTCAGATGGGTCTCTTTCCTCCCGGGTGGGGATCTGAGCAGACACACGTCTCTGACCCTTCTGGGAAGAGAAGTTCGAGCAGGCAGAAGCAGCGGCTCCACTGGCCAGGCCCAGCTCGGAAAACTCCCAGCATGGCTGGCTGACGGTCACTGTCGTTGCAGAGCTTCCCACGTGATGAGGCCGAGGACGGGGACACCCCATCCAGCTCCCAGAGGGAGGGGTCGGAGCACCACCCGCCCGCCCGTGAGGCCCAGTGCAGGCTCCAGGTCAGCGTGCCCACGGAGGCATCAGCCCCACCGGGGGAGACGCGGAGGTGGGGAAGGCCTGCTGCCGAGACACCGCCCAGGATACAGCCGGCGGCCCAGTCTGAGGCTTCCACGGAGCTCAGCACACCCGGCTCCGACCCAGAGTCCAGAGAACCCCGGCCTCTGAGGCACCAGGAGGACCTGGAGCCCAGCACGCCACAGCACAGAGGTGAGGACGCTGGGGCTGGTGCACGGGAGTGTGTGGGGAGGGGTGCTGAGCTACACAGGGACGAGTCCTCGAAAGCTGCTGCTGGGCCTGCAGCAAGCGCTGGCCTCACACCCCCCGCCCCCCATCTTGCACACTTCAGTCCCAAAAGACATCTGACGCTGGGTATTCTTTGGGAACCTCTTGGAAGGTTTCTGTCCCGGGGTACGCACATGCCAAGGCTGGCCTGTGGGCAAACTTTGCTTCTCCCCCAGCTCTAGCACTGGCCTCCAACTGGAACCAGGCTCCACTTCCCAGACCTGTCCCCACACAGGTGGTGGCTCCAGGTGCAGGACCCAGGGATCCACCGAGGGCAGATGGAGAAGCGAGACTTGCCCTCGCAGAGACACCAGGCCAGCTGGGTACTGGCCAGCACACCGGGCAGATCGGATCTCCGTGCCTGCAGGACCCCCAGCCCCAGGCACTGATGTCCCACCCCCTCAGCGAGAACCTCCACCTCCACGTGCACCTCTACCTGCTCGGGCTTTAGCAAGAGAACCCGAGGCAGAGGAAGAGTCACCGCCTCGGCAGGGAGAGCCTGCCCTGGCTCCCGCGCAACACCCAGACGCCCACGATGACTCACCCAGCCCTGCAGGGAGAAAGAGCCCCCGCTCTGGACAGAGACCCAGAGCCCTTACCGGAAACACCACGTCCAGGGGAGCGGTCGGCTCTGCAGCCTCCATCCCTGTCTGCTCACCGTGGATGCCGGCAACTCGGTCTGCCCCCAGGGGACATGGAGTTCCTTTCCCCTGAACTGCTTTGCATGTGGTTTGTTTCCACCTTTCTGGTGATGTTTTATTTTTTGTATGGTTTCCTGGATTTTTGTTGGTTAAGTTGGGATTAGTAAACTGTTTCATCATTGTTGCAATCTGGGAACACTGTTGTGTAACTCTGGTGATACTGTGTTACCATCACCACTTTGTAGTTTCAGACCCGTTCCATCTTTATGCCCCACCCCCCAACAAAGCCTGGATTCAAGGCAAGCACGCCCTGTTCATCCCTCCCCCCGATCCTGAACACAATTTCATCTTTTCTTTCTGCATTCCTTCCTATATTCTTGGTGTCCCCAATCAATGACTCTCAGCGAAATGACTGAAGGAGTGTTTTTCGGACTCTCCACCTACTGTAAGACTCCATTGGAGAGTTCTCATTTTTATGTCATTTGAACTAGCCTTTGATAGCTGAAAGGACGGTGTACGTCCTTTCAAGATACCATGTGCCAAACGAAGCCCTTTTGGCAACTGCCATCATTATCTCCAGGCAGGCATTGCTGTTTGAAGGGTGACATCTCAGCCAGAAGGCAGAGGCTGAGCTCCTCTTGTTGCACCAGCTCCCAAAAGAAGCCAAGAAAGGGAGCTGGAACAACAAACCACCCCCATGCCCAGGAAAGCGTTCTTCATGACAGAAGGCTAGAAAATGACCCAACATCCTTGTGGCCCAGAACCACTCTAGAAAATCACTGTTCCATAAAAAAGAGAAACACATGGGAAGTTCCAAGGAGAGGCAATGCCCATGGCCAGTGTACTTGAGAGACGGCCTGACCGCTCCGGGGAAGACACGCACCGACGGAACCCCTTGGGAAACAGCAGTGATAGTCCTCACCGTCGTAAGGGTTTCCTCTGGGGACAACCTGCCCTGGGCACCACACGAGGGAGCAGACTGGCTTCTCTTCCTCTGCCCCCACACCATTCACTCATGAAGGCAGCTCAGGTGTTCTCATGCCCTGCCTGCCTGCCTGCCTGGCTCATCCGTGAGCTGTGACCACCTCCAGGCTAGGACTCCACCTTTTCCTCTCTGTGTACCGTGAATCTGCACACAGTGGGCTTTCAGAACCTTAGGAGACTTGAGCCATTCCCACTCGAGCCAGAACCCTCCCCAGGAAGGAAAACAGCTGTGGAGTCATTTTGGCCCCAGCACTGGTTCCGAAAGCCTGGCGGCTCCTACAGCCTCTACGGTGTGAAGAGGGAGGTCCCTTTTGACAGAGCTTTCCGGCTCTCAGATCTAAGCTGTTGTTTCACTGTCAGCTGTGTCTCTTCCGTTGCAGCCAGGTGGGCCACGCTGCTCCAAAGGAGCTCACAAGCTGAGTTTCAAGGGAGGACAGGGATGGCTACAACGTGCTGCAAACTGAGTGAGGGTCCCCACAATCCTCAGCAAAGGTCTGTGGTGTGCAAGTGGGGAGTAGAGGGCCCCCAAGTTCCAAAGGAAGGGAGGTAGTCGGGAGCTAAAGCCCTTGGCTGCTGTGGTAGCAGCTGCAGATGGCAGCCCGTCCACAGTGCACTTCAAATGAGGTCATATGAGCAGGACTCTGGAAATGGCTCCGAAATCGAGAGAAAGGGGTCAGGGTATGTGGGAATCCAGCGGGGGTGGGGGGTGGATGAAGGAAGGTGTCCCTCCTATCTCCAGTGCAATTTGGTTTGGTGAGTCTCAAAGCTACCAGATGGCACTTCCCAAGTCAGGCCCCCGCAGGAATCAGGGTGGGCTGCCTGCCTCGGGCCCTGCCACAGGGACAAGCCACACCAGTGGCCTCCCTGAGCTCCAATGGCCGGATCTGGGGGGTTCTGTCTGGGTGCACACCTCCTTGCTGTGGCCAAGTTCCCCCCTTCTCTGAGCACCAGCTTCATCCTCTCGAATGAGGACATCAATTGCTACCTTGGCACGTTACTCTCTTCATCCTGTGAAGACTCATTAGGCTTATCCTACAATTACTAGCTGGCCCGAAGAGATATCTCCTGAATCCAGCTTAAGCTGGAGTCTCCCAGGCTCATCTGGCATGTCTTCCCTGAAGTCTGCCAAAACCCACACCCTTGCATTTCCAGGGACTCCCCTTAGCCAGCTGGGCAGAAAACCCAGCATGCTTCAAACAAGCTGACAGACAAGCGGGAGAGGACTCACGGGCAGACGGCTTCCCTCAGGTCTCGGGTGGAGCTCTGGGACCACAGCAGCAACGGGCCATCCCAGCCCCTGGGCTCAGCAGCGCCCTCATTCTCAGGCCGGCGGCTCTGCCCTGAGGGGAGCAGGAACGTCACCAACTGCCGCAGGCGGACCTCAAGCCCCTCCCACTGCTGGAGCCTGACCTCCCCCGGCCCCACCCCTTCCCCTACCCCAGCAGGACGAGAGCTCGTCTTCCCCTGGCTTCCAACGTGAGGCCCGGCCCTGGGCCCCGATTGGGCACTGCCCCAGCCCGGAGCCAATCACAGTGGCCAGGGAGGTGGAACGCACCGATTGGCCAGGGCCAGGTCATGTGACCATACTCCCCAGGAAACTCAAAGATTACCAAGGTTCTCTCAGAAACCAATGAACAAAATTATCCACTAAAGGCAAACCATAATTTTTAATGAGGCCAATGTCACAGAAAAAAAAAATGCTCCACAATAAACTGCTCAAGGAAGCTACTAAATAAACTTTCAGAAAAGTTTAGTAGTTTTTTTTTTTTTTTTAAATAGGGTGACGGAGAGCTATACCTTTCCCATCTATGTGAATTTAGGTTTAAACTAGATTTCCCTTGGCTATTATATAAGACAAAAAAACCCACATCACCCACTTTCACTCCCCCCCACCCCCAAAATGTGTTTCAATCTATTGAATTTTTGTGTCCTCAGTTGTGTCTGATTCACGGCAACTCACCAACTCTACACAGCCAGGCTCTTCCGTCCATGGAATTCAGGGCAATTTTTTCTGTCCCAGTAAATGCCCACCCTGGGTGATCCAAAGGCAAGGGCTCCGAGGCTCCTGAGAGACTAACTCCTTTCAGCTGAGCACAGAGCTGGCTCCTCACTGGGATGCCTGTGGCCTGGGGCTCCCAGAGGGGAGAGCAGCACTCGCCCCACCGTGTGGTCACTGCTGGAAATGCAGGCTGCTCCTCACACCCCTTGACTGTGTCCCTGAGGGCAGAACAGTGTGAATCGAATCAAGGTGGAAATGCAAACTCCAATGCAACCAACCTTCCACAAGGTCTCCAAAACCACTCAGGAACAGGGAATTGGAAACTGCAGGGGATGACATGAATGGAGATGGAGACTTGACACCTTACACCGAGTTCACTTCCAGTTATCCCTAGACAAACTTTCCATGAAAACTTGTCACAAATCTAGAAGAACAATGAGCAGAAACCGGACACGTGCTTTGAGTCTTCACACACAAAACTAAAAGGCAGTCCACAAAAAAAACCCAGAGAATACAGTGGACTTTGCAAAATCAAAGATATCTACTGTGGGAAAGACCTCATTACAAAAGCAAAAGACAGGTCATACATCGCGAGACGAATGAGTGGAAACACAAAGCTTATCAAGGATGTGTCTCCAAACAGACAAAGAACGCCAACACAACAAGCCTGTGAAAACTAGGGAAAGGTCTGAAGGGACACCAGACGGAGGAAGACACACACAGAGTATCCCGGATGATGTCCAGCACTGAGGGCCTGAAGAAACAACAGTCTAGTTGCACCCCCTCAGGCCTGTGAGACCGTGGATGAGGCCTCTGTTTCCCGGTGGCTCTGAGACATGGACAGGGAGGAAGGGGAAGAGAAGTCACTTGCATTTCTAATACTCACAGCAAAGTCTTCCAATGAGAAGGGAATTATCACCCCCACTGACAATGCCATTCACTGAAGTGATATCCACGAGTCCATCTACCCCAGAAGGGAAGGATGGACCTGTTCTCACAAAACGGCGAGAGATGGAAGGAGGAAGATCAAGCCCACACCAATCACTGGAAAGAGAAGCTGTGCTCAGGGCTTGAAAGAATTCCTATTGGGAAAATCATGTCACAGCCCCACATGGCAATCCACAGCTTCCATGCTATTCCTCCCAAAATGCCAATGCATTTTCGCACCGAACAAAGAATTGCAAAAGGGGTACGGAAACAGAAAAGAGCCTACATTGTCAATACAATCCGACGAAAAAGCCCCGATACGGACATCCAAGGTTGTGTGAAAGGAAATTAGACGACCAAACTAGGATCCTCAGGAGAGTATCGGAGGAGGCAATGGCGACCCACTCCAGTACTCTTGCCTGGAAAATGTCCTGGACGGAGGAGCCTGGTAGGCTGCAGGCCACGGGGTCATGCAGAGTCAGACACGACTGAAGTGACTTAGCCGCAGCAGCAGCAGCAGGACAGTATGCTATTGGGAATACAACAACACACACAGATCCAGATCGATGGAATAAAGTTGAGGGTCCAGAAACAAACCCCAGCATCCATGGTCAACTCATCTCTGACACAGACGGGGAGAATATCCAAATGGGAACAAGAAAGCCTCTTCAATCAATGTCCATGGGAAAACCAGACAGCTACATCTGAAGAACGCTATTGGGTTTGATCTCATACCACCTCAAAATCGGGGAAAAACCTCACCCTAAAGACTGATGTCATGAGATACCTAGAAAGAAGCGTAGGTCAAAGGCTCCTTAACATCAGAGTCTCCTTGCCATTTGCTGGGCGGAGGTCGAAATGGGTCTCTTCAAGTAAGGGAAAGAGGTAAACGAAGTACACCACTGGGTTTCCATCCAATGGAACCTCTTCACAACGGAGAAGCTAAGCATTCACAAATGCAAAAGATAGGAAACGGAACACGAGAGACTCCTTGCAAGTGGTGTATCTGAGAAGGGGTTCATATGGAAAGAGACGAAGAATGCACAGCACTCAGATTCCAAGAAACACCACCACCACCCTTGACCCTTCCCCCATGACCAACTCTGACCTAAAGCCTTTCTCTCCCTCTAACCTATCCCTAAAACATAACCCTCATCTAATCATATACATGTGCATCCCTAGCATCCATCCATCCATCCACACACGAGAGAGAAAGAGGAAGACACAGACGGAATTGAGAAAGGAAAAGAGAGGGACACAGCCAGAGAGAGACACGGAACCAAAGAGAGGAAAGGAGTCGATGGTCCAGACTTTTCCTCAATCTGTCTCGAAGGTAGAAGCAATGACAGCGCCCTTCCACCCCAGAAGGGGGAAAAGGACGGAAGGTTTGGAGAGGAAAAGACAAGAACGCAGGGAGCCATTAGAAGCTCAGCCACCCGCAGAAGCCGAGCTGGGACCCTTGAACAGAATCTCAATGGAAACAGAGGACCAGAAAGTTGGCTACTCTTTTCTATAAGAGAGGGAGACCTTCGAGTCTTCCTTTCAGTCCTCCAACTTGGATGCGGGGTCTCAAAACAGTCAGGAGGGGGAGTGCCTTTTCCTGGGTTCCACGGCGCATCCAGGCCTCGTTCTGCCCCATTCTGTGCTGTGTCAGCCCTGGATGGAATCTTTCTTTCTGAAGTCTCAGCGCACGAGCTCCACGTGATATCGGCCCCAGGTGGAAAGGCATGGAGCTGCTCGTAGGCCGACAGACCTAGGAAGCAGATGGGAGAATGACCCCCACTCTGCAGATGGAGAGACTGGGGCAACCCTGAGGGGCATATGCTTGTCCAGGGCCACACCACTTATGAGAAGAAGGAGCCTGGTCTGAGAGCAGCATGGTCCTCGGAGCTCAGGCCCTGGCTGAACCCAGGCCTCCCCAGGGCTGTGGGCTGGGCCGTGTGGGTGTCATTGTGCCTGCACATGGCCTAAGGGGGGTGGTCGAGCAGTCAGAAACCCAGAGATTCCCTTGGGAAGTTTTGAGGAAGGGACCTCAGCACGAACCCCAGGAAATGATGTCACCTGCCGGCAACAGAACCCAACAGAACCCGCAATCCGGGTATCCAGGCCTCCAGAGCGGAGAGGAGCCCCCAGCCAGATCACTTGCTGCCAAGATGTTCTGCTGTTTGCCCCTGCCCAGAGGCCGGGGCCTCAGGAGAGCTCACAGGCAGTGTGCGTGGGCACCCTGTCGACGTTGGCTCAGGACACCCCCGAGAGGCCTCTGGCCCTTTGCCCGGAGAAACAGAAAGGTAACACGGGGAGCCCCAGGCCGGGCCAGGCCACCTCTCCCATGCCACCCGGAAACACCGGGTCCTTTGCCTGTGTGTGGGGATGCGGGTTTCTCGGGCTGTGTCTCCCTCAAGGAAGCCCAGGCGGATGTGGGGTCAGAAGCCTGTGGACAAGTTGTGCCCACACCCCAGGGGAGAGCAGGCTGGGCGGGATGGGGAGAGTGTGGGCAGCGCCGACCGGCCAGGCTGACCTCACACCCTCAGATGGGTCTCTTTCCTCCCGGGTGGGGATCTGAGCAGACACACGTCTCTGACCCTTCTGGGAAGAGAAGTTCGAGCAGGCAGAAGCAGCGGCTCCACTGGCCAGGCCCAGCTCGGAAAACTCCCAGCATGGCTGGCTGACGGTCACTGTCGTTGCAGAGCTTCCCACGTGATGAGGCCGAGGACGGGGACACCCCATCCAGCTCCCAGAGGGAGGGGTCGGAGCACCACCCGCCCGCCCGTGAGGCCCAGTGCAGGCTCCAGGTCAGCGTGCCCACGGAGGCATCAGCCCCACCGGGGGAGACGCGGAGGTGGGGAAGGCCTGCTGCCGAGACACCGCCCAGGATACAGCCGGCGGCCCAGTCTGAGGCTGCCACGGAGCTCAGCACACCCGGCTCCGACCCAGAGTCCAGAGAACCCCGGCCTCTGAGGCACCAGGAGGACCTGGAGCCCAGCACGCCAGAGCACAGAGGTGAGGACGCTGGGGCTGGTGCACGGGAGTGTGTGGGGAGGGGTGCTGAGCTACACAGGGACGAGTCCTCGAAAGCTGCTGCTGGGCCTGCAGCAAGCGCTGGCCTCACACCCCCCGCCCCCCATCTTGCACACTTCAGTCCCAAAAGACATCTGACGCTGGGTATTCTTTGGGAACCTCTTGGAAGGTTTCTGTCCCGGGGTACGCACATGCCAAGGCTGGCCTGTGGGCAAACTTTGCTTCTCCCCCAGCTCTAGCACTGGCCTCCAACTGGAACCAGGCTCCACTTCCCAGACCTGTCCCCACACAGGTGGTGGCTCCAGGTGCAGGACCCAGGGATCCACCGAGGGCAGATGGAGAAGCGAGACTTGCCCTCGCAGAGACACCAGGCCAGCTGGGTACTGGCCAGCACACCGGGCAGATCGGATCTCCGTGCCTGCAGGACCCCCAGCCCCAGGCACTGATGTCCCACCCCCTCAGCGAGAACCTCCACCTCCACGTGCACCTCTACCTGCTCGGGCTTTGGCAAGAGAACCCGAGGCAGAGGAAGAGTCACCGCCTCGGCAGGGAGAGCCTGCCCTGGCTCCCGTGCAACACCCAGACGCCCACGATGACTCACCCAGCCCTGCAGGGAGAAAGAGCCCCCGCTCTGGACAGAGACCCAGAGCCCTTACCGGAAACACCACGTCCAGGGGAGCGGTCGGCTCTGCAGCCTCCATCCCTGTCTGCTCACCGTGGATGCCGGCAACTCGGTCTGCCCCCAGGGGACATGGAGTTCCTTTCCCCTGAACTGCTTTGCATGTGGTTTGTTTCCACCTTTCTGGTGATGTTTTATTTTTTGTATGGTTTCCTGTATTTTTGTTGGTTAAGTTGGGATTAGTAAACTTTTTCATCATTGTTGCAATCTGGGAACACTGTTGTGTAACTCTGGTGATACTGTGTTACCATCACCACTTTGTAGTTTCAGACCCGTTCCATCTTTATGCCCCACCCCCCAACAAAGCCTGGATTCAAGGCAAGCACGCCCTGTTCATCCCTCCCCCCGATCCTGAACACAATTTCATCTTTTCTTTCTGCATTCCTTCCTATATTCTTGGTGTCCCCAATCAGTGACTCTCAGCGAAATGACTGAAGGAGTGTTTTTCGGACTCTCCACCTACTGTAAGACTCCATTGGAGAGTTCTCATTTTTATGTCATTTGAACTAGCCTTTGATAGCTGAAAGGACGGTGTACGTCCTTTCAAGATACCATGTGCCAAACGAAGCCCTTTTGGCAACTGCCATCATTATCTCCAGGCAGGCATTGCTGTTTGAAGGGTGACATCTCAGCCAGAAGGCAGAGGCTGAGCTCCTCTTGTTGCACCAGCTCCCAAAAGAAGCCAAGAAAGGGAGCTGGAACAACAAACCACCCCCATGCCCAGGAAAGCGTTCTTCATGACAGAAGGCTAGAAAATGACCCAACATCCTTGTGGCCCAGAACCACTCTAGAAAATCACTGTTCCATAAAAAAGAGAAACACATGGGAAGTTCCAAGGAGAGGCAATGCCCATGGCCAGTGTACTTGAGAGACGGCCTGACCGCTCCGGGGAAGACACGCACCGACGGAACCCCTTGGGAAACAGCAGTGATAGTCCTCACCGTCGTAAGGGTTTCCTCTGGGGACAACCTGCCCTGGGCACCACACGAGGGAGCAGACCGGCTTCTCTTCCTCTGCCCCCACACCATTCACTCATGAAGGCAGCTCAGGTGTTCTCATGCCCTGCCTGCCTGCCTGCCTGGCTCATCCGTGAGCTGTGACCACCTCCAGGCTAGGACTCCACCTTTTCCTCTCTGTGTACCGTGAATCTGCACACAGTGGGCTTTCAGAACCTTAGGAGACTTGAGCCATTCCCGCTCGAGCCAGAACCCTCCCCAGGAAGGAAAACAGCTGTGGAGTCATTTTGGCCCCAGCACTGGTTCCGAAAGCCTGGCGGCTCCTACAGCCTCTACGGTGTGAAGAGGGAGGTCCCTTTTGACAGAGCTTTCCGGCTCTCAGATCTAAGCTGTTGTTTCACTGTCAGCTGTGTCTCTTCCGTTGCAGCCAGGTGGGCCACGCTGCTCCAAAGGAGCTCACAAGCTGAGTTTCAAGGGAGGACAGGGATGGCTACAACGTGCTGCAAACTGAGTGAGGGTCCCCACAATCCTCAGCAAAGGTCTGTGGTGTGCAAGTGGGGAGTAGAGGGCCCCCAAGTTCCAAAGGAAGGGAGGTAGTCGGGAGCTAAAGCCCTTGGCTGCTGTGGTAGCAGCTGCAGATGGCAGCCCGTCCACAGTGCACTTCAAATGAGGTCATATGAGCGGGACTCTGGAAATGGCTCCGAAATCGAGAGAAAGGGGTCAGGGTATGTGGGAATCCGGCGGGGGTGGGGGGTGGATGAAGGAAGGTGTCCCTCCTCTCTCCAGTGCAATTTGGTTTGGTGAGTCTCAAAGCTACCAGATGGCACTTCCCAAGTCAGGCCCCCGCAGGAATCAGGGTGGGCTGCCTGCCTTGGGCCCTGCCACAGGGACAAGCCACACCAGTGGCCTCCCTGAGCTCCAATGGCCGGATCTGGGGGGTTCTGTCTGGGTGCACACCTCCTTGCTGTGGCCAAGTTCCCCCCTTCTCTGAGCACCAGCTTCATCCTCTCGAATGAGGACATCAATTGCTACCTTGGCACGTTACTCTCTTCATCCTGTGAAGACTCATTAGGCTTATCCTACACTTACTAGCTGGCCCGAAGAGATATCTCCTGAATCCAGCTTAAGCTGGAGTCTCCCAGGCTCATCTGGCATGTCTTCCCTGAAATCTGCCAAAACCCACACCCTTGCATTTCCAGGGACTCCCCTTAGCCAGCTGGGCAGAAAACCCAGCATGCTTCAAACAAGCTGACAGACAAGCGGGAGAGGACTCACGGGCAGACGGCTTCCCTCAGGTCTCGGGTGGAGCTCTGGGACCACAGCAGCAACGGGCCATCCCAGCCCCTGGGCTCAGCAGCGCCCTCATTCTCAGGCCGGCGGCTCTGCCCTGAGGGGAGCAGGAACGTCACCAACTGCCGCAGGCGGACCTCAAGCCCCTCCCACTGCTGGAGCCTGACCTCCCCCGGCCCCACCCCTTCCCCTACCCCAGCAGGACGAGAGCTCGTCTTCCCCTGGCTTCCAACGTGAGGCCCGGCCCTGGGCCCCGATTGGGCACTGCCCCAGCCCGGAGCCAATCACAGTGGCCAGGGAGGTGGAACGCACCGATTGGCCAGGGCCAGGTCATGTGACCATACTCCCCAGGAAACTCAAAGATTACCAAGGTTCTCTAAGAAACCAATGAACAAAATTATCCACTAAAGGCAAACCATAATTTTTAATGAGGCCAATGTCACAGAAAAAAAAAATGCTCCACAATAAACTGCTCAAGGAAGCTACTAAATAAACTTTCAGAAAAGTTTAGTAGTTTTTTTTTTTTTTAAATAGGGTGACGGAGAGCTATACCTTTCCCATCTATGTGAATTTAGGTTTAAACTAGATTTCCCTTGGCTATTATATAAGACAAAAAAACCCACATCACCCACTTTCACTCCCCCCCACCCCCAAAATGTGTTTTAATCTATTGAATTTTTGTGTCCTCAGTTGTGTCTGATTCACGGCAACTCACCAACTCTACACAGCCAGGCTCTTCCGTCCATGGAATTCAGGGCAATTTTTTCTGTCCCAGTAAATGCCCACCCTGGGTGATCCAAAGGCAAGGGCTCCGAGGCTCCTGAGAGACTAACTCCTTTCAGCTGAGCACAGAGCTGGCTCCTCACTGGGATGCCTGTGGCCTGGGGCTCCCAGAGGGGAGAGCAGCACTCGCCCCACCGTGTGGTCACTGCTGGAAGTGCAGGCTGCTCCTCACTCCCCCTTGACAGTGTCCCTGAGGGCAGAACAGTGTGAATCGAATCAAGGTGGAAATGCAAACTCCAATGCAACCAACCTTCCCACAAGATCTCCAAAACCACTCAGGAACAGGGAATTGGAAACTGCAGGGGATGACATGAATGGAGATGGAGACTTGACACCTTACACCGAGTTCACTTCCAGTTATCCCTAGACAAACTTTCCATGAAAACTTGTCACAAATCTAGAAGAACAATGAGCAGAAACCGGACACGTGCTTTGAGTCTTCACACACAAAACTAAAAGGCAGTCCACAAAAAAAACCCAGAGAATACAGTGGACTTTGCAAAATCAAAGATATCTACTGTGGGAAAGACCTCATTACAAAAGCAAAAGACAGGTCATACATCGCGAGACGAATGAGTGGAAACACAAAGCTTATCAAGGATGTGTCTCCAAACAGACAAAGAACGCCAACACAACAAGCCTGTGAAAACTAGGGAAAGGTATGAAGGGACACCAGACGGAGGAAGACACACACAGAGTATCCCGGATGATGTCCAGCACTGAGGGCCTGAAGAAACAACAGTCTAGTTGCACCCCCTCAGGCCTGTGTGACCGTGGATGAGGCCTCTGTTTCCCGGTGGCTCTGAGACATGGACAGGGAGGAAGGGGAAGAGAAGTCACTTGCATTTCTAATACTCACAGCAAAGTCTTCCAATGAGAAGGGAATTATCACCCCCACTGACAATGCCATTCACTGAAGTGATATCCACGAGTCCATCTACCCCAGAAGGGAAGGATGGACCTGTTCTCACAAAACGGCGAGAGATGGAAGGAGGAAGATCAAGCCCACACCAATCACTGGAAAGAGAAGCTGTGCTCAGGGCTTGAAAGAATTCCTACTGGGAAAATCATGTCACAGCCCCACATGGCAATCCACAGCTTCCATGCTATTCCTCCCAAAATGCCAATGCATTTTCGCACCGAACAAAGAATTGCAAAAGGGGTACGGAAACAGAAAAGAGCCTACATTGTCAATACAATCCGACGAAAAAGCCCCGATACGGACATCCAAGGTTGTGTGAAAGGAAATTAGACGACCAAACTAGGATCCTCAGGAGAGTATCGGAGAAGGCAATGGCGACCCACTCCAGTACTCTTGCCTGGAAAATGTCCTGGACGGAGGAGCCTGGTAGGCTACAGGCCATGGGGTCTTGCAGAGTCAGACACGACTGAAGTGACTTAGCCGCAGCAGCAGCAGCAGGACAGTATGCTATTGGGAATACAACAACACACACAGATCCAGATCGATGGAATAAAGTTGAGGGTCCAGAAACAAACCCCAGCATCCATGGTCAACTCATCTCTGACACAGACGGTGAGAATATCCAAATGGGAACAAGAAAGCCTCTTCAATCAATGTCCATGGGAAAACCAGACAGCTACATCTGAAGAACGCTATTGGGTTTGATCTCATACCACCTCAATATCGGGGAAAAACCTCACCCTAAAGACTGATGTCATGAGATAGCTAGAAAGAAGCGTAGGTCAAAGGCTCCTTAACATCAGAGTCTCCTTGCCATTTGCTGGGCGGAGGTCGAAATGGGTCTCTTCAAGTAAGGGAAAGAGGTAAACGAAGTACACCACTGGGTTTCCATCCAATGGAACCTATTCACAACAGAGAGGCTAAGCATTCACAAATGCAAAAGATAGGAAACGGAACACGAGAGACTCCTTGCAAGTGGTGTATCTGAGAAGGGGTTCATATGGAAAGAGACGAAGAATGCACAGCACTCAGATTCCAAGAAACACCACCACCACCCTTGACCCTTCCCCCATGACCAACTCTGACCTAAAGCCTTTCTCTCCCTCTAACCTATCCCTAAAACATAACCCTCATCTAATCATATACATGTGCATCCCTAGCATCCATCCATCCATCCACACACGAGAGAGAAAGAGGAAGACACAGACGGAATTGAGAAAGGAAAAGAGAGGGACACAGCCAGAGAGAGACACGGAACCAAAGAGAGGAAAGGAGTCGATGGTCCAGACTTTTCCTCAATCTGTCTCGAAGGTAGAAGCAATGACAGCGCCCTTCCACCCCAGAAGGGGGAAAAGGACGGAAGGTTTGGAGAGGAAAAGACAAGAACGCAGGGAGCCATTAGAAGCTCAGCCACCCGCAGAAGCCGAGCTGGGACCCTTGAACAGAATCTCAATGGAAACAGAGGACCAGAAAGTTGGCTACTCTTTTCTATAAGAGAGGGAGACCTTCGAGTCTTCCTTTCGGTCCTCCAACTTGGATGCGGGGTCTCAAAACAGTCAGGAGGGGGAGTGCCTTTTCCTGGGTTCCACGGCGCATCCAGGCCTCGTTCTGCCCCATTCTGTGCTGTGTCAGCCCTGGATGGAATCTTTCTTTCTGAAGTCTCAGCGCACGAGCTCCACGTGATATCGGCCCCAGGTGGAAAGGCATGGAGCTGCTCGTAGGCCGACAGACCTAGGAAGCAGATGGGAGAATGACCCCCACTCTGCAGATGGAGAGACTGGGGCAACCCTGAGGGGCATATGCTTGTCCAGGGCCACACCACTTATGAGAAGAAGGAGCCTGGTCTGAGAGCAGCATGGTCCTCGGAGCTCAGGCCCTGGCTGAACCCAGGCCTCCCCAGGGCTGTGGGCTGGGCCGTGTGGGTGTCATTGTGCCTGCACATGGCCTAAGGGGGGTGGTCGAGCAGTCAGAAACCCAGAGATTCCCTTGGGAAGTTTTGAGGAAGGGACCTCAGCACGAACCCCAGGAAATGATGTCACCTGCCGGCAACAGAACCCAACAGAACCCGCAATCCGGGTATCCAGGCCTCCAGAGCGGAGAGGAGCCCCCAGCCAGATCACTTGCTGCCAAGATGTTCTGCTGTTTGCCCCTGCCCAGAGGCCGGGGCCTCAGGAGAGCTCACAGGCAGTGTGCGTGGGCACCCTGTCGACGTTGGCTCAGGACACCCCCGAGAGGCCTCTGGCCCTTTGCCCGGAGAAACAGAAAGGTAACACGGGGAGCCCCAGGCCGGGCCAGGCCACCTCTCCCATGCCACCCGGAAACACCGGGTCCTTTGCCTGTGTGTGGGGATGCGGGTTTCTCGGGCTGTGTCTCCCTCAAGGAAGCCCAGGCGGATGTGGGGTCAGAAGCCTGTGGACAAGTTGTGCCCACACCCCAGGGGAGAGCAGGCTGGGCGGGATGGGGAGAGTGTGGGCAGCGCCGACCGGCCAGGCTGACCTCACACCCTCAGATGGGTCTCTTTCCTCCCGGGTGGGGATCTGAGCAGACACACGTCTCTGACCCTTCTGGGAAGAGAAGTTCGAGCAGGCAGAAGCAGCGGCTCCACTGGCCAGGCCCAGCTCGGAAAACTCCCAGCATGGCTGGCTGACGGTCACTGTCGTTGCAGAGCTTCCCACGTGATGAGGCCGAGGACGGGGACACCCCATCCAGCTCCCAGAGGGAGGGGTCGGAGCACCACCCGCCCGCCCGTGAGGCCCAGTGCAGGCTCCAGGTCAGCGTGCCCACGGAGGCATCAGCCCCACCGGGGGAGACGCGGAGGTGGGGAAGGCCTGCTGCCGAGACACCGCCCAGGATACAGCCGGCGGCCCAGTCTGAGGCTTCCACGGAGCTCAGCACACCCGGCTCCGACCCAGAGTCCAGAGAACCCCGGCCTCTGAGGCACCAGGAGGACCTGGAGCCCAGCACGCCACAGCACAGAGGTGAGGACGCTGGGGCTGGTGCACGGGAGTGTGTGGGGAGGGGTGCTGAGCTACACAGGGACGAGTCCTCGAAAGCTGCTGCTGGGCCTGCAGCAAGCGCTGGCCTCACACCCCCCGCCCCCCATCTTGCACACTTCAGTCCCAAAAGACATCTGACGCTGGGTATTCTTTGGGAACCTCTTGGAAGGTTTCTGTCCCGGGGTACGCACATGCCAAGGCTGGCCTGTGGGCAAACTTTGCTTCTCCCCCAGCTCTAGCACTGGCCTCCAACTGGAACCAGGCTCCACTTCCCAGACCTGTCCCCACACAGGTGGTGGCTCCAGGTGCAGGACCCAGGGATCCACCGAGGGCAGATGGAGAAGCGAGACTTGCCCTCGCAGAGACACCAGGCCAGCTGGGTACTGGCCAGCACACCGGGCAGATCGGATCTCCGTGCCTGCAGGACCCCCAGCCCCAGGCACTGATGTCCCACCCCCTCAGCGAGAACCTCCACCTCCACGTGCACCTCTACCTGCTCGGGCTTTGGCAAGAGAACCCGAGGCAGAGGAAGAGTCACCGCCTCGGCAGGGAGAGCCTGCCCTGGCTCCCGTGCAACACCCAGACGCCCACGATGACTCACCCAGCCCTGCAGGGAGAAAGAGCCCCCGCTCTGGACAGAGACCCAGAGCCCTTACCGGAAACACCACGTCCAGGGGAGCGGTCGGCTCTGCAGCCTCCATCCCTGTCTGCTCACCGTGGATGCCGGCAACTCGGTCTGCCCCCAGGGGACATGGAGTTCCTTTCCCCTGAACTGCTTTGCATGTGGTTTGTTTCCACCTTTCTGGTGATGTTTTATTTTTTGTATGGTTTCCTGTATTTTTGTTGGTTAAGTTGGGATTAGTAAACTTTTTCATCATTGTTGCAATCTGGGAACACTGTTGTGTAACTCTGGTGATACTGTGTTACCATCACCACTTTGTAGTTTCAGACCCGTTCCATCTTTATGCCCCACCCCCCAACAAAGCCTGGATTCAAGGCAAGCACGCCCTGTTCATCCCTCCCCCCGATCCTGAACACAATTTCATCTTTTCTTTCTGCATTCCTTCCTATATTCTTGGTGTCCCCAATCAGTGACTCTCAGCGAAATGACTGAAGGAGTGTTTTTCGGACTCTCCACCTACTGTAAGACTCCATTGGAGAGTTCTCATTTTTATGTCATTTGAACTAGCCTTTGATAGCTGAAAGGACGGTGTACGTCCTTTCAAGATACCATGTGCCAAACGAAGCCCTTTTGGCAACTGCCATCATTATCTCCAGGCAGGCATTGCTGTTTGAAGGGTGACATCTCAGCCAGAAGGCAGAGGCTGAGCTCCTCTTGTTGCACCAGCTCCCAAAAGAAGCCAAGAAAGGGAGCTGGAACAACAAACCACCCCCATGCCCAGGAAAGCGTTCTTCATGACAGAAGGCTAGAAAATGACCCAACATCCTTGTGGCCCAGAACCACTCTAGAAAATCACTGTTCCATAAAAAAGAGAAACACATGGGAAGTTCCAAGGAGAGGCAATGCCCATGGCCAGTGTACTTGAGAGACGGCCTGACCGCTCCGGGGAAGACACGCACCGACGGAACCCCTTGGGAAACAGCAGTGATAGTCCTCACCGTCGTAAGGGTTTCCTCTGGGGACAACCTGCCCTGGGCACCACACGAGGGAGCAGACCGGCTTCTCTTCCTCTGCCCCCACACCATTCACTCATGAAGGCAGCTCAGGTGTTCTCATGCCCTGCCTGCCTGCCTGCCTGGCTCATCCGTGAGCTGTGACCACCTCCAGGCTAGGACTCCACCTTTTCCTCTCTGTGTACCGTGAATCTGCACACAGTGGGCTTTCAGAACCTTAGGAGACTTGAGCCATTCCCGCTCGAGCCAGAACCCTCCCCAGGAAGGAAAACAGCTGTGGAGTCATTTTGGCCCCAGCACTGGTTCCGAAAGCCTGGCGGCTCCTACAGCCTCTACGGTGTGAAGAGGGAGGTCCCTTTTGACAGAGCTTTCCGGCTCTCAGATCTAAGCTGTTGTCTCACTGTCAGCTGTGTCTCTTCCGTTGCAGCCAGGTGGGCCACGCTGCTCCAAAGGAGCTCACAAGCTGAGTTTCAAGGGAGGACAGGGATGGCTACAACGTGCTGCAAACTGAGTGAGGGTCCCCACAATCCTCAGCAAAGGTCTGTGGTGTGCAAGTGGGGAGTAGAGGGTCCCCAAGTTCCAAAGGAAGGGAGGTAGTCGGGAGCTAAAGCCCTTGGCTGCTGTGGTAGCAGCTGCAGATGGCAGCCCGTCCACAGTGCACTTCAAATGAGGTCATATGAGCGGGACTCTGGAAATGGCTCCGAAATCGAGAGAAAGGGGTCAGGGTATGTGGGAATCCGGCGGGGGTGGGGGGTGGATGAAGGAAGGTGTCCCTCCTCTCTCCAGTGCAATTTGGTTTGGTGAGTCTCAAAGCTACCAGATGGCACTTCCCAAGTCAGGCCCCCGCAGGAATCAGGGTGGGCTGCCTGCCTTGGGCCCTGCCACAGGGACAAGCCACACCAGTGGCCTCCCTGAGCTCCAATGGCCGGATCTGGGGGGTTCTGTCTGGGTGCACACCTCCTTGCTGTGGCCAAGTTCCCCCCTTCTCTGAGCACCAGCTTCATCCTCTCGAATGAGGACATCAATTGCTACCTTGGCACGTTACTCTCTTCATCCTGTGAAGACTCATTAGGCTTATCCTACAATTACTAGCTGGCCCGAAGAGATATCTCCTGAATCCAGCTTAAGCTGGAGTCTCCCAGGCTCATCTGGCATGTCTTCCCTGAAATCTGCCAAAACCCACACCCTTGCATTTCCAGGGACTCCCCTTAGCCAGCTGGGCAGAAAACCCAGCATGCTTCAAACAAGCTGACAGACAAGCGGGAGAGGACTCACGGGCAGACGGCTTCCCTCAGGTCTCGGGTGGAGCTCTGGGACCACAGCAGCAACGGGCCATCCCAGCCCCTGGGCTCAGCAGCGCCCTCATTCTCAGGCCGGCGGCTCTGCCCTGAGGGGAGCAGGAACGTCACCAACTGCCGCAGGCGGACCTCAAGCCCCTCCCACTGCTGGAGCCTGACCTCCCCCGGCCCCACCCCTTCCCCTACCCCAGCAGGACGAGAGCTCGTCTTCCCCTGGCTTCCAACGTGAGGCCCGGCCCTGGGCCCCGATTGGGCACTGCCCCAGCCCGGAGCCAATCACAGTGGCCAGGGAGGTGGAACGCACCGATTGGCCAGGGCCAGGTCATGTGACCATACTCCCCAGGAAACTCAAAGATTACCAAGGTTCTCTAAGAAACCAATGAACAAAATTATCCACTAAAGGCAAACCATAATTTTTAATGAGGCCAATGTCACAGAAAAAAAAAATGCTCCACAATAAACTGCTCAAGGAAGCTACTAAATAAACTTTCAGAAAAGTTTAGTAGTTTTTTTTTTTTTTAAATAGGGTGACGGAGAGCTATACCTTTCCCATCTATGTGAATTTAGGTTTAAACTAGATTTCCCTTGGCTATTATATAAGACAAAAAAACCCACATCACCCACTTTCACTCCCCCCCACCCCCAAAATGTGTTTTAATCTATTGAATTTTTGTGTCCTCAGTTGTGTCTGATTCACGGCAACTCACCAACTCTACACAGCCAGGCTCTTCCGTCCATGGAATTCAGGGCAATTTTTTCTGTCCCAGTAAATGCCCACCCTGGGTGATCCAAAGGCAAGGGCTCCGAGGCTCCTGAGAGACTAACTCCTTTCAGCTGAGCACAGAGCTGGCTCCTCACTGGGATGCCTGTGGCCTGGGGCTCCCAGAGGGGAGAGCAGCACTCGCCCCACCGTGTGGTCACTGCTGGAAGTGCAGGCTGCTCCTCACTCCCCCTTGACAGTGTCCCTGAGGGCAGAACAGTGTGAATCGAATCAAGGTGGAAATGCAAACTCCAATGCAACCAACCTTCCCACAAGATCTCCAAAACCACTCAGGAACAGGGAATTGGAAACTGCAGGGGATGACATGAATGGAGATGGAGACTTGACACCTTACACCGAGTTCACTTCCAGTTATCCCTAGACAAACTTTCCATGAAAACTTGTCACAAATCTAGAAGAACAATGAGCAGAAACCGGACACGTGCTTTGAGTCTTCACACACAAAACTAAAAGGCAGTCCACAAAAAAAACCCAGAGAATACAGTGGACTTTGCAAAATCAAAGATATCTACTGTGGGAAAGACCTCATTACAAAAGCAAAAGACAGGTCATACATCGCGAGACGAATGAGTGGAAACACAAAGCTTATCAAGGATGTGTCTCCAAACAGACAAAGAACGCCAACACAACAAGCCTGTGAAAACTAGGGAAAGGTATGAAGGGACACCAGACGGAGGAAGACACACACAGAGTATCCCGGATGATGTCCAGCACTGAGGGCCTGAAGAAACAACAGTCTAGTTGCACCCCCTCAGGCCTGTGTGACCGTGGATGAGGCCTCTGTTTCCCGGTGGCTCTGAGACATGGACAGGGAGGAAGGGGAAGAGAAGTCACTTGCATTTCTAATACTCACAGCAAAGTCTTCCAATGAGAAGGGAATTATCACCCCCACTGACAATGCCATTCACTGAAGTGATATCCACGAGTCCATCTACCCCAGAAGGGAAGGATGGACCTGTTCTCACAAAACGGCGAGAGATGGAAGGAGGAAGATCAAGCCCACACCAATCACTGGAAAGAGAAGCTGTGCTCAGGGCTTGAAAGAATTCCTACTGGGAAAATCATGTCACAGCCCCACATGGCAATCCACAGCTTCCATGCTATTCCTCCCAAAATGCCAATGCATTTTCGCACCGAACAAAGAATTGCAAAAGGGGTACGGAAACAGAAAAGAGCCTACATTGTCAATACAATCCGACGAAAAAGCCCCGATACGGACATCCAAGGTTGTGTGAAAGGAAATTAGACGACCAAACTAGGATCCTCAGGAGAGTATCGGAGAAGGCAATGGCGACCCACTCCAGTACTCTTGCCTGGAAAATGTCCTGGACGGAGGAGCCTGGTAGGCTACAGGCCATGGGGTCTTGCAGAGTCAGACACGACTGAAGTGACTTAGCCGCAGCAGCAGCAGCAGGACAGTATGCTATTGGGAATACAACAACACACACAGATCCAGATCGATGGAATAAAGTTGAGGGTCCAGAAACAAACCCCAGCATCCATGGTCAACTCATCTCTGACACAGACGGTGAGAATATCCAAATGGGAACAAGAAAGCCTCTTCAATCAATGTCCATGGGAAAACCAGACAGCTACATCTGAAGAACGCTATTGGGTTTGATCTCATACCACCTCAATATCGGGGAAAAACCTCACCCTAAAGACTGATGTCATGAGATAGCTAGAAAGAAGCGTAGGTCAAAGGCTCCTTAACATCAGAGTCTCCTTGCCATTTGCTGGGCGGAGGTCGAAATGGGTCTCTTCAAGTAAGGGAAAGAGGTAAACGAAGTACACCACTGGGTTTCCATCCAATGGAACCTATTCACAACAGAGAGGCTAAGCATTCACAAATGCAAAAGATAGGAAACGGAACACGAGAGACTCCTTGCAAGTGGTGTATCTGAGAAGGGGTTCATATGGAAAGAGACGAAGAATGCACAGCACTCAGATTCCAAGAAACACCACCACCACCCTTGACCCTTCCCCCATGACCAACTCTGACCTAAAGCCTTTCTCTCCCTCTAACCTATCCCTAAAACATAACCCTCATCTAATCATATACATGTGCATCCCTAGCATCCATCCATCCATCCACACACGAGAGAGAAAGAGGAAGACACAGACGGAATTGAGAAAGGAAAAGAGAGGGACACAGCCAGAGAGAGACACGGAACCAAAGAGAGGAAAGGAGTCGATGGTCCAGACTATTCCTCAATCTGTCTCGAAGGTAGAAGCAATGACAGCGCCCTTCCACCCCAGAAGGGGGAAAAGGACGGAAGGTTTGGAGAGGAAAAGACAAGAACGCAGGGAGCCATTAGAAGCTCAGCCACCCGCAGAAGCCGAGCTGGGACCCTTGAACAGAATCTCAATGGAAACAGAGGACCAGAAAGTTGGCTACTCTTTTCTATAAGAGAGGGAGACCTTCGAGTCTTCCTTTCGGTCCTCCAACTTGGATGCGGGGTCTCAAAACAGTCAGGAGGGGGAGTGCCTTTTCCTGGGTTCCACGGCGCATCCAGGCCTCGTTCTGCCCCATTCTGTGCTGTGTCAGCCCTGGATGGAATCTTTCTTTCTGAAGTCTCAGCGCACGAGCTCCACGTGATATCGGCCCCAGGTGGAAAGGCATGGAGCTGCTCGTAGGCCGACAGACCTAGGAAGCAGATGGGAGAATGACCCCCACTCTGCAGATGGAGAGACTGGGGCAACCCTGAGGGGCATATGCTTGTCCAGGGCCACACCACTTATGAGAAGAAGGAGCCTGGTCTGAGAGCAGCATGGTCCTCGGAGCTCAGGCCCTGGCTGAACCCAGGCCTCCCCAGGGCTGTGGGCTGGGCCGTGTGGGTGTCATTGTGCCTGCACATGGCCTAAGGGGGGTGGTCGAGCAGTCAGAAACCCAGAGATTCCCTTGGGAAGTTTTGAGGAAGGGACCTCAGCACGAACCCCAGGAAATGATGTCACCTGCCGGCAACAGAACCCAACAGAACCCGCAATCCGGGTATCCAGGCCTCCAGAGCGGAGAGGAGCCCCCAGCCAGATCACTTGCTGCCAAGATGTTCTGCTGTTTGCCCCTGCCCAGAGGCCGGGGCCTCAGGAGAGCTCACAGGCAGTGTGCGTGGGCACCCTGTCGACGTTGGCTCAGGACACCCCCGAGAGGCCTCTGGCCCTTTGCCCGGAGAAACAGAAAGGTAACACGGGGAGCCCCAGGCCGGGCCAGGCCACCTCTCCCATGCCACCCGGAAACACCGGGTCCTTTGCCTGTGTGTGGGGATGCGGGTTTCTCGGGCTGTGTCTCCCTCAAGGAAGCCCAGGCGGATGTGGGGTCAGAAGCCTGTGGACAAGTTGTGCCCACACCCCAGGGGAGAGCAGGCTGGGCGGGATGGGGAGAGTGTGGGCAGCGCCGACCGGCCAGGCTGACCTCACACCCTCAGATGGGTCTCTTTCCTCCCGGGTGGGGATCTGAGCAGACACACGTCTCTGACCCTTCTGGGAAGAGAAGTTCGAGCAGGCAGAAGCAGCGGCTCCACTGGCCAGGCCCAGCTCGGAAAACTCCCAGCATGGCTGGCTGACGGTCACTGTCGTTGCAGAGCTTCCCACGTGATGAGGCCGAGGACGGGGACACCCCATCCAGCTCCCAGAGGGAGGGGTCGGAGCACCACCCGCCCGCCCGTGAGGCCCAGTGCAGGCTCCAGGTCAGCGTGCCCACGGAGGCATCAGCCCCACCGGGGGAGACGCGGAGGTGGGGAAGGCCTGCTGCCGAGACACCGCCCAGGATACAGCCGGCGGCCCAGTCTGAGGCTTCCACGGAGCTCAGCACACCCGGCTCCGACCCAGAGTCCAGAGAACCCCGGCCTCTGAGGCACCAGGAGGACCTGGAGCCCAGCACGCCACAGCACAGAGGTGAGGACGCTGGGGCTGGTGCACGGGAGTGTGTGGGGAGGGGTGCTGAGCTACACAGGGACGAGTCCTCGAAAGCTGCTGCTGGGCCTGCAGCAAGCGCTGGCCTCACACCCCCCGCCCCCCATCTTGCACACTTCAGTCCCAAAAGACATCTGACGCTGGGTATTCTTTGGGAACCTCTTGGAAGGTTTCTGTCCCGGGGTACGCACATGCCAAGGCTGGCCTGTGGGCAAACTTTGCTTCTCCCCCAGCTCTAGCACTGGCCTCCAACTGGAACCAGGCTCCACTTCCCAGACCTGTCCCCACACAGGTGGTGGCTCCAGGTGCAGGACCCAGGGATCCACCGAGGGCAGATGGAGAAGCGAGACTTGCCCTCGCAGAGACACCAGGCCAGCTGGGTACTGGCCAGCACACCGGGCAGATCGGATCTCCGTGCCTGCAGGACCCCCAGCCCCAGGCACTGATGTCCCACCCCCTCAGCGAGAACCTCCACCTCCACGTGCACCTCTACCTGCTCGGGCTTTGGCAAGAGAACCCGAGGCAGAGGAAGAGTCACCGCCTCGGCAGGGAGAGCCTGCCCTGGCTCCCGCGCAACACCCAGACGCCCACGATGACTCACCCAGCCCTGCAGGGAGAAAGAGCCCCCGCTCTGGACAGAGACCCAGAGCCCTTACCGGAAACACCACGTCCAGGGGAGCGGTCGGCTCTGCAGCCTCCATCCCTGTCTGCTCACCGTGGATGCCGGCAACTCGGTCTGCCCCCAGGGGACATGGAGTTCCTTTCCCCTGAACTGCTTTGCATGTGGTTTGTTTCCACCTTTCTGGTGATGTTTTATTTTTTGTATGGTTTCCTGTATTTTTGTTGGTTAAGTTGGGATTAGTAAACTTTTTCATCATTGTTGCAATCTGGGAACACTGTTGTGTAACTCTGGTGATACTGTGTTACCATCACCACTTTGTAGTTTCAGACCCGTTCCATCTTTATGCCCCACCCCCCAACAAAGCCTGGATTCAAGGCAAGCACGCCCTGTTCATCCCTCCCCCCGATCCTGAACACAATTTCATCTTTTATTTCTGCATTCCTTCCTATATTCTTGGTGTCCCCAATCAGTGACTCTCAGCGAAATGACTGAAGGAGTGTTTTTCGGACTCTCCACCTACTGTAAGACTCCATTGGAGAGTTCTCATTTTTATGTCATTTGAACTAGCCTTTGATAGCTGAAAGGACGGTGTACGTCCTTTCAAGATACCATGTGCCAAACGAAGCCCTTTTGGCAACTGCCATCATTATCTCCAGGCAGGCATTGCTGTTTGAAGGGTGACATCTCAGCCAGAAGGCAGAGGCTGAGCTCCTCTTGTTGCACCAGCTCCCAAAAGAAGCCAAGAAAGGGAGCTGGAACAACAAACCACCCCCATGCCCAGGAAAGCGTTCTTCATGACAGAAGGCTAGAAAATGACCCAACATCCTTGTGGCCCAGAACCACTCTAGAAAATCACTGTTCCATAAAAAAGAGAAACACATGGGAAGTTCCAAGGAGAGGCAATGCCCATGGCCAGTGTACTTGAGAGACGGCCTGACCGCTCCGGGGAAGACACGCACCGACGGAACCCCTTGGGAAACAGCAGTGATAGTCCTCACCGTCGTAAGGGTTTCCTCTGGGGACAACCTGCCCTGGGCACCACACGAGGGAGCAGACCGGCTTCTCTTCCTCTGCCCCCACACCATTCACTCATGAAGGCAGCTCAGGTGTTCTCATGCCCTGCCTGCCTGCCTGCCTGGCTCATCCGTGAGCTGTGACCACCTCCAGGCTAGGACTCCACCTTTTCCTCTCTGTGTACCGTGAATCTGCACACAGTGGGCTTTCAGAACCTTAGGAGACTTGAGCCATTCCCGCTCGAGCCAGAACCCTCCCCAGGAAGGAAAACAGCTGTGGAGTCATTTTGGCCCCAGCACTGGTTCCGAAAGCCTGGCGGCTCCTACAGCCTCTACGGTGTGAAGAGGGAGGTCCCTTTTGACAGAGCTTTCCGGCTCTCAGATCTAAGCTGTTGTTTCACTGTCAGCTGTGTCTCTTCCGTTGCAGCCAGGTGGGCCACGCTGCTCCAAAGGAGCTCACAAGCTGAGTTTCAAGGGAGGACAGGGATGGCTACAACGTGCTGCAAACTGAGTGAGGGTCCCCACAATCCTCAGCAAAGGTCTGTGGTGTGCAAGTGGGGAGTAGAGGGCCCCCAAGTTCCAAAGGAAGGGAGGTAGTCGGGAGCTAAAGCCCTTGGCTGCTGTGGTAGCAGCTGCAGATGGCAGCCCGTCCACAGTGCACTTCAAATGAGGTCATATGAGCGGGACTCTGGAAATGGCTCCGAAATCGAGAGAAAGGGGTCAGGGTATGTGGGAATCCGGCGGGGGTGGGGGGTGGATGAAGGAAGGTGTCCCTCCTCTCTCCAGTGCAATTTGGTTTGGTGAGTCTCAAAGCTACCAGATGGCACTTCCCAAGTCAGGCCCCCGCAGGAATCAGGGTGGGCTGCCTGCCTCGGGCCCTGCCACAGGGACAAGCCACACCAGTGGCCTCCCTGAGCTCCAATGGCCGGATCTGGGGGGTTCTGTCTGGGTGCACACCTCCTTGCTGTGGCCAAGTTCCCCCCTTCTCTGAGCACCAGCTTCATCCTCTCGAATGAGGACATCAATTGCTACCTTGGCACGTTACTCTCTTCATCCTGTGAAGACTCATTAGGCTTATCCTACAATTACTAGCTGGCCCGAAGAGATATCTCCTGAATCCAGCTTAAGCTGGAGTCTCCCAGGCTCATCTGGCATGTCTTCCCTGAAGTCTGCCAAAACCCACACCCTTGCATTTCCAGGGACTCCCCTTAGCCAGCTGGGCAGAAAACCCAGCATGCTTCAAACAAGCTGACAGACAAGCGGGAGAGGACTCACGGGCAGACGGCTTCCCTCAGGTCTCGGGTGGAGCTCTGGGACCACAGCAGCAACGGGCCATCCCAGCCCCTGGGCTCAGCAGCGCCCTCATTCTCAGGCCGGCGGCTCTGCCCTGAGGGGAGCAGGAACGTCACCAACTGCCGCAGGCGGACCTCAAGCCCCTCCCACTGCTGGAGCCTGACCTCCCCCGGCCCCACCCCTTCCCCTACCCCAGCAGGACGAGAGCTCGTCTTCCCCTGGCTTCCAACGTGAGGCCCGGCCCTGGGCCCCGATTGGGCACTGCCCCAGCCCGGAGCCAATCACAGTGGCCAGGGAGGTGGAACGCACCGATTGGCCAGGGCCAGGTCATGTGACCATACTCCCCAGGAAACTCAAAGATTACCAAGGTTCTCTAAGAAACTAATGAACAAAATTATCCACTAAAGGCAAACCATAATTTTTAATGAGGCCAATGTCACAGAAAAAAAAAATGCTCCACAATAAACTGCTCAAGGAAGCTACTAAATAAACTTTCAGAAAAGTTTAGTAGTTTTTTTTTTTTTTTAAATAGGGTGACGGAGAGCTATACCTTTCCCATCTATGTGAATTTAGGTTTAAACTAGATTTCCCTTGGCTATTATATAAGACAAAAAAACCCACATCACCCACTTTCACTCCCCCCCACCCCCAAAATGTGTTTTAATCTATTGAATTTTTGTGTCCTCAGTTGTGTCTGATTCACGGCAACTCACCAACTCTACACAGCCAGGCTCTTCCGTCCATGGAATTCAGGGCAATTTTTTCTGTCCCAGTAAATGCCCACCCTGGGTGATCCAAAGGCAAGGGCTCCGAGGCTCCTGAGAGACTAACTCCTTTCAGCTGAGCACAGAGCTGGCTCCTCACTGGGATGCCTGTGGCCTGGGGCTCCCAGAGGGGAGAGCAGCACTCGCCCCACCGTGTGGTCACTGCTGGAAGTGCAGGCTGCTCCTCACTCCCCCTTGACAGTGTCCCTGAGGGCAGAACAGTGTGAATCGAATCAAGGTGGAAATGCAAACTCCAATGCAACCAACCTTCCCACAAGATCTCCAAAACCACTCAGGAACAGGGAATTGGAAACTGCAGGGGATGACATGAATGGAGATGGAGACTTGACACCTTACACCGAGTTCACTTCCAGTTATCCCTAGACAAACTTTCCATGAAAACTTGTCACAAATCTAGAAGAACAATGAGCAGAAACCGGACACGTGCTTTGAGTCTTCACACACAAAACTAAAAGGCAGTCCACAAAAAAAACCCAGAGAATACAGTGGACTTTGCAAAATCAAAGATATCTACTGTGGGAAAGACCTCATTACAAAAGCAAAAGACAGGTCATACATCGCGAGACGAATGAGTGGAAACACAAAGCTTATCAAGGATGTGTCTCCAAACAGACAAAGAACGCCAACACAACAAGCCTGTGAAAACTAGGGAAAGGTCTGAAGGGACACCAGACGGAGGAAGACACACACAGAGTATCCCGGATGATGTCCAGCACTGAGGGCCTGAAGAAACAACAGTCTAGTTGCACCCCCTCAGGCCTGTGTGACCGTGGATGAGGCCTCTGTTTCCCGGTGGCTCTGAGACATGGACAGGGAGGAAGGGGAAGAGAAGTCACTTGCATTTCTAATACTCACAGCAAAGTCTTCCAATGAGAAGGGAATTATCACCCCCACTGACAATGCCATTCACTGAAGTGATATCCACGAGTCCATCTACCCCAGAAGGGAAGGATGGACCTGTTCTCACAAAACGGCGAGAGATGGAAGGAGGAAGATCAAGCCCACACCAATCACTGGAAAGAGAAGCTGTGCTCAGGGCTTGAAAGAATTCCTACTGGGAAAATCATGTCACAGCCCCACATGGCAATCCACAGCTTCCATGCTATTCCTCCCAAAATGCCAATGCATTTTCGCACCGAACAAAGAATTGCAAAAGGGGTACGGAAACAGAAAAGAGCCTACATTGTCAATACAATCCGACGAAAAAGCCCCGATACGGACATCCAAGGTTGTGTGAAAGGAAATTAGACGACCAAACTAGGATCCTCAGGAGAGTATCGGAGAAGGCAATGGCGACCCACTCCAGTACTCTTGCCTGGAAAATGTCCTGGACGGAGGAGCCTGGTAGGCTACAGGCCATGGGGTCTTGCAGAGTCAGACACGACTGAAGTGACTTAGCCGCAGCAGCAGCAGCAGGACAGTATGCTATTGGGAATACAACAACACACACAGATCCAGATCGATGGAATAAAGTTGAGGGTCCAGAAACAAACCCCAGCATCCATGGTCAACTCATCTCTGACACAGACGGTGAGAATATCCAAATGGGAACAAGAAAGCCTCTTCAATCAATGTCCATGGGAAAACCAGACAGCTACATCTGAAGAACGCTATTGGGTTTGATCTCATACCACCTCAATATCGGGGAAAAACCTCACCCTAAAGACTGATGTCATGAGATAGCTAGAAAGAAGCGTAGGTCAAAGGCTCCTTAACATCAGAGTCTCCTTGCCATTTGCTGGGCGGAGGTCGAAATGGGTCTCTTCAAGTAAGGGAAAGAGGTAAACGAAGTACACCACTGGGTTTCCATCCAATGGAACCTATTCACAACAGAGAGGCTAAGCATTCACAAATGCAAAAGATAGGAAACGGAACACGAGAGACTCCTTGCAAGTGGTGTATCTGAGAAGGGGTTCATATGGAAAGAGACGAAGAATGCACAGCACTCAGATTCCAAGAAACACCACCACCACCCTTGACCCTTCCCCCATGACCAACTCTGACCTAAAGCCTTTCTCTCCCTCTAACCTATCCCTAAAACATAACCCTCATCTAATCATATACATGTGCATCCCTAGCATCCATCCATCCATCCACACACGAGAGAGAAAGAGGAAGACACAGACGGAATTGAGAAAGGAAAAGAGAGGGACACAGCCAGAGAGAGACACGGAACCAAAGAGAGGAAAGGAGTCGATGGTCCAGACTTTTCCTCAATCTGTCTCGAAGGTAGAAGCAATGACAGCGCCCTTCCACCCCAGAAGGGGGAAAAGGACGGAAGGTTTGGAGAGGAAAAGACAAGAACGCAGGGAGCCATTAGAAGCTCAGCCACCCGCAGAAGCCGAGCTGGGACCCTTGAACAGAATCTCAATGGAAACAGAGGACCAGAAAGTTGGCTACTCTTTTCTATAAGAGAGGGAGACCTTCGAGTCTTCCTTTCGGTCCTCCAACTTGGATGCGGGGTCTCAAAACAGTCAGGAGGGGGAGTGCCTTTTCCTGGGTTCCACGGCGCATCCAGGCCTCGTTCTGCCCCATTCTGTGCTGTGTCAGCCCTGGATGGAATCTTTCTTTCTGAAGTCTCAGCGCACGAGCTCCACGTGATATCGGCCCCAGGTGGAAAGGCATGGAGCTGCTCGTAGGCCGACAGACCTAGGAAGCAGATGGGAGAATGACCCCCACTCTGCAGATGGAGAGACTGGGGCAACCCTGAGGGGCATATGCTTGTCCAGGGCCACACCACTTATGAGAAGAAGGAGCCTGGTCTGAGAGCAGCATGGTCCTCGGAGCTCAGGCCCTGGCTGAACCCAGGCCTCCCCAGGGCTGTGGGCTGGGCCGTGTGGGTGTCATTGTGCCTGCACATGGCCTAAGGGGGGTGGTCGAGCAGTCAGAAACCCAGAGATTCCCTTGGGAAGTTTTGAGGAAGGGACCTCAGCACGAACCCCAGGAAATGATGTCACCTGCCGGCAACAGAACCCAACAGAACCCGCAATCCGGGTATCCAGGCCTCCAGAGCGGAGAGGAGCCCCCAGCCGGATCACTTGCTGCCAAGATGTTCTGCTGTTTGCCCCTGCCCAGAGGCCGGGGCCTCAGGAGAGCTCACAGGCAGTGTGCGTGGGCACCCTGTCGACGTTGGCTCAGGACACCCCCGAGAGGCCTCTGGCCCTTTGCCCGGAGAAACAGAAAGGTAACACGGGGAGCCCCAGGCCGGGCCAGGCCACCTCTCCCATGCCACCCGGAAACACCGGGTCCTTTGCCTGTGTGTGGGGATGCGGGTTTCTCGGGCTGTGTCTCCCTCAAGGAAGCCCAGGCGGATGTGGGGTCAGAAGCCTGTGGACAAGTTGTGCCCACACCCCAGGGGAGAGCAGGCTGGGCGGGATGGGGAGAGTGTGGGCAGCGCCGACCGGCCAGGCTGACCTCACACCCTCAGATGGGTCTCTTTCCTCCCGGGTGGGGATCTGAGCAGACACACGTCTCTGACCCTTCTGGGAAGAGAAGTTCGAGCAGGCAGAAGCAGCGGCTCCACTGGCCAGGCCCAGCTCGGAAAACTCCCAGCATGGCTGGCTGACGGTCACTGTCGTTGCAGAGCTTCCCACGTGATGAGGCCGAGGACGGGGACACCCCATCCAGCTCCCAGAGGGAGGGGTCGGAGCACCACCCGCCCGCCCGTGAGGCCCAGTGCAGGCTCCAGGTCAGCGTGCCCACGGAGGCATCAGCCCCACCGGGGGAGACGCGGAGGTGGGGAAGGCCTGCTGCCGAGACACCGCCCAGGATACAGCCGGCGGCCCAGTCTGAGGCTTCCACGGAGCTCAGCACACCCGGCTCCGACCCAGAGTCCAGAGAACCCCGGCCTCTGAGGCACCAGGAGGACCTGGAGCCCAGCACGCCACAGCACAGAGGTGAGGACGCTGGGGCTGGTGCACGGGAGTGTGTGGGGAGGGGTGCTGAGCTACACAGGGACGAGTCCTCGAAAGCTGCTGCTGGGCCTGCAGCAAGCGCTGGCCTCACACCCCCCGCCCCCCATCTTGCACACTTCAGTCCCAAAAGACATCTGACGCTGGGTATTCTTTGGGAACCTCTTGGAAGGTTTCTGTCCCGGGGTACGCACATGCCAAGGCTGGCCTGTGGGCAAACTTTGCTTCTCCCCCAGCTCTAGCACTGGCCTCCAACTGGAACCAGGCTCCACTTCCCAGACCTGTCCCCACACAGGTGGTGGCTCCAGGTGCAGGACCCAGGGATCCACCGAGGGCAGATGGAGAAGCGAGACTTGCCCTCGCAGAGACACCAGGCCAGCTGGGTACTGGCCAGCACACCGGGCAGATCGGATCTCCGTGCCTGCAGGACCCCCAGCCCCAGGCACTGATGTCCCACCCCCTCAGCGAGAACCTCCACCTCCACGTGCACCTCTACCTGCTCGGGCTTTGGCAAGAGAACCCGAGGCAGAGGAAGAGTCACCGCCTCGGCAGGGAGAGCCTGCCCTGGCTCCCGTGCAACACCCAGACGCCCACGATGACTCACCCAGCCCTGCAGGGAGAAAGAGCCCCCGCTCTGGACAGAGACCCAGAGCCCTTACCGGAAACACCACGTCCAGGGGAGCGGTCGGCTCTGCAGCCTCCATCCCTGTCTGCTCACCGTGGATGCCGGCAACTCGGTCTGCCCCCAGGGGACATGGAGTTCCTTTCCCCTGAACTGCTTTGCATGTGGTTTGTTTCCACCTTTCTGGTGATGTTTTATTTTTTGTATGGTTTCCTGGATTTTTGTTGGTTAAGTTGGGATTAGTAAACTTTTTCATCATTGTTGCAATCTGGGAACACTGTTGTGTAACTCTGGTGATACTGTGTTACCATCACCACTTTGTAGTTTCAGACCCGTTCCATCTTTATGCCCCACCCCCCAACAAAGCCTGGATTCAAGGCAAGCACGCCCTGTTCATCCCTCCCCCCGATCCTGAACACAATTTCATCTTTTCTTTCTGCATTCCTTCCTATATTCTTGGTGTCCCCAATCAGTGACTCTCAGCGAAATGACTGAAGGAGTGTTTTTCGGACTCTCCACCTACTGTAAGACTCCATTGGAGAGTTCTCATTTTTATGTCATTTGAACTAGCCTTTGATAGCTGAAAGGACGGTGTACGTCCTTTCAAGATACCATGTGCCAAACGAAGCCCTTTTGGCAACTGCCATCATTATCTCCAGGCAGGCATTGCTGTTTGAAGGGTGACATCTCAGCCAGAAGGCAGAGGCTGAGCTCCTCTTGTTGCACCAGCTCCCAAAAGAAGCCAAGAAAGGGAGCTGGAACAACAAACCACCCCCATGCCCAGGAAAGCGTTCTTCATGACAGAAGGCTAGAAAATGACCCAACATCCTTGTGGCCCAGAACCACTCTAGAAAATCACTGTTCCATAAAAAAGAGAAACACATGGGAAGTTCCAAGGAGAGGCAATGCCCATGGCCAGTGTACTTGAGAGACGGCCTGACCGCTCCGGGGAAGACACGCACCGACGGAACCCCTTGGGAAACAGCAGTGATAGTCCTCACCGTCGTAAGGGTTTCCTCTGGGGACAACCTGCCCTGGGCACCACACGAGGGAGCAGACCGGCTTCTCTTCCTCTGCCCCCACACCATTCACTCATGAAGGCAGCTCAGGTGTTCTCATGCCCTGCCTGCCTGCCTGCCTGGCTCATCCGTGAGCTGTGACCACCTCCAGGCTAGGACTCCACCTTTTCCTCTCTGTGTACCGTGAATCTGCACACAGTGGGCTTTCAGAACCTTAGGAGACTTGAGCCATTCCCGCTCGAGCCAGAACCCTCCCCAGGAAGGAAAACAGCTGTGGAGTCATTTTGGCCCCAGCACTGGTTCCGAAAGCCTGGCGGCTCCTACAGCCTCTACGGTGTGAAGAGGGAGGTCCCTTTTGACAGAGCTTTCCGGCTCTCAGATCTAAGCTGTTGTTTCACTGTCAGCTGTGTCTCTTCCGTTGCAGCCAGGTGGGCCACGCTGCTCCAAAGGAGCTCACAAGCTGAGTTTCAAGGGAGGACAGGGATGGCTACAACGTGCTGCAAACTGAGTGAGGGTCCCCACAATCCTCAGCAAAGGTCTGTGGTGTGCAAGTGGGGAGTAGAGGGCCCCCAAGTTCCAAAGGAAGGGAGGTAGTCGGGAGCTAAAGCCCTTGGCTGCTGTGGTAGCAGCTGCAGATGGCAGCCCGTCCACAGTGCACTTCAAATGAGGTCATATGAGCGGGACTCTGGAAATGGCTCCGAAATCGAGAGAAAGGGGTCAGGGTATGTGGGAATCCGGCGGGGGTGGGGGGTGGATGAAGGAAGGTGTCCCTCCTCTCTCCAGTGCAATTTGGTTTGGTGAGTCTCAAAGCTACCAGATGGCACTTCCCAAGTCAGGCCCCCGCAGGAATCAGGGTGGGCTGCCTGCCTCGGGCCCTGCCACAGGGACAAGCCACACCAGTGGCCTCCCTGAGCTCCAATGGCCAGATCTGGGGGGTTCTGTCTGGGTGCACACCTCCTTGCTGTGGCCAAGTTCCCCCCTTCTCTGAGCACCAGCTTCATCCTCTCGAATGAGGACATCAATTGCTACCTTGGCACGTTACTCTCTTCATCCTGTGAAGACTCATTAGGCTTATCCTACAATTACTAGCTGGCCCGAAGAGATATCTCCTGAATCCAGCTTAAGCTGGAGTCTCCCAGGCTCATCTGGCATGTCTTCCCTGAAGTCTGCCAAAACCCACACCCTTGCATTTCCAGGGACTCCCCTTAGCCAGCTGGGCAGAAAACCCAGCATGCTTCAAACAAGCTGACAGACAAGCGGGAGAGGACTCACGGGCAGACGGCTTCCCTCAGGTCTCGGGTGGAGCTCTGGGACCACAGCAGCAACGGGCCATCCCAGCCCCTGGGCTCAGCAGCGCCCTCATTCTCAGGCCGGCGGCTCTGCCCTGAGGGGAGCAGGAACGTCACCAACTGCCGCAGGCGGACCTCAAGCCCCTCCCACTGCTGGAGCCTGACCTCCCCCGGCCCCACCCCTTCCCCTACCCCAGCAGGACGAGAGCTCGTCTTCCCCTGGCTTCCAACGTGAGGCCCGGCCCTGGGCCCCGATTGGGCACTGCCCCAGCCCGGAGCCAATCACAGTGGCCAGGGAGGTGGAACGCACCGATTGGCCAGGGCCAGGTCATGTGACCATACTCCCCAGGAAACTCAAAGATTACCAAGGTTCTCTAAGAAACCAATGAACAAAATTATCCACTAAAGGCAAACCATAATTTTTAATGAGGCCAATGTCACAGAAAAAAAAAATGCTCCACAATAAACTGCTCAAGGAAGCTACTAAATAAACTTTCAGAAAAGTTTAGTAGTTTTTTTTTTTTTTTAAATAGGGTGACGGAGAGCTATACCTTTCCCATCTATGTGAATTTAGGTTTAAACTAGATTTCCCTTGGCTATTATATAAGACAAAAAAACCCACATCACCCACTTTCACTCCCCCCCACCCCCAAAATGTGTTTTAATCTATTGAATTTTTGTGTCCTCAGTTGTGTCTGATTCACGGCAACTCACCAACTCTACACAGCCAGGCTCTTCCGTCCATGGAATTCAGGGCAATTTTTTCTGTCCCAGTAAATGCCCACCCTGGGTGATCCAAAGGCAAGGGCTCCGAGGCTCCTGAGAGACTAACTCCTTTCAGCTGAGCACAGAGCTGGCTCCTCACTGGGATGCCTGTGGCCTGGGGCTCCCAGAGGGGAGAGCAGCACTCGCCCCACCGTGTGGTCACTGCTGGAAGTGCAGGCTGCTCCTCACTCCCCCTTGACAGTGTCCCTGAGGGCAGAACAGTGTGAATCGAATCAAGGTGGAAATGCAAACTCCAATGCAACCAACCTTCCCACAAGATCTCCAAAACCACTCAGGAACAGGGAATTGGAAACTGCAGGGGATGACATGAATGGAGATGGAGACTTGACACCTTACACCGAGTTCACTTCCAGTTATCCCTAGACAAACTTTCCATGAAAACTTGTCACAAATCTAGAAGAACAATGAGCAGAAACCGGACACGTGCTTTGAGTCTTCACACACAAAACTAAAAGGCAGTCCACAAAAAAAACCCAGAGAATACAGTGGACTTTGCAAAATCAAAGATATCTACTGTGGGAAAGACCTCATTACAAAAGCAAAAGACAGGTCATACATCGCGAGACGAATGAGTGGAAACACAAAGCTTATCAAGGATGTGTCTCCAAACAGACAAAGAACGCCAACACAACAAGCCTGTGAAAACTAGGGAAAGGTCTGAAGGGACACCAGACGGAGGAAGACACACACAGAGTATCCCGGATGATGTCCAGCACTGAGGGCCTGAAGAAACAACAGTCTAGTTGCACCCCCTCAGGCCTGTGTGACCGTGGATGAGGCCTCTGTTTCCCGGTGGCTCTGAGACATGGACAGGGAGGAAGGGGAAGAGAAGTCACTTGCATTTCTAATACTCACAGCAAAGTCTTCCAATGAGAAGGGAATTATCACCCCCACTGACAATGCCATTCACTGAAGTGATATCCACGAGTCCATCTACCCCAGAAGGGAAGGATGGACCTGTTCTCACAAAACGGCGAGAGATGGAAGGAGGAAGATCAAGCCCACACCAATCACTGGAAAGAGAAGCTGTGCTCAGGGCTTGAAAGAATTCCTACTGGGAAAATCATGTCACAGCCCCACATGGCAATCCACAGCTTCCATGCTATTCCTCCCAAAATGCCAATGCATTTTCGCACCGAACAAAGAATTGCAAAAGGGGTACGGAAACAGAAAAGAGCCTACATTGTCAATACAATCCGACGAAAAAGCCCCGATACGGACATCCAAGGTTGTGTGAAAGGAAATTAGACGACCAAACTAGGATCCTCAGGAGAGTATCGGAGGAGGCAATGGCGACCCACTCCAGTACTCTTGCCTGGAAAATGTCCTGGACGGAGGAGCCTGGTAGGCTACAGGCCATGGGGTCTTGCAAAGTCAGACACGACTGAAGTGACTTAGCTGCAGCAGCAGCAGCAGGACAGTATGCTATTGGGAATACAACAACACACACAGATCCAGATCGATGGAATAAAGTTGAGGGTCCAGAAACAAACCCCAGCATCCATGGTCAACTCATCTCTGACACAGACGGTGAGAATATCCAAATGGGAACAAGAAAGCCTCTTCAATCAATGTCCATGGGAAAACCAGACAGCTGCATCTGAAGAACGCTATTGGGTTTGATCTCAGACCACCTCAATATCGGGGAAAAACCTCACCCTAAAGACTGATGTCATGAGATAGCTAGAAAGAAGCGTAGGTCAAAGGCTCCTTAACATCAGAGTCTCCTTGCCATTTGCTGGGCGGAGGTCGAAATGGGTCTCTTCAAGTAAGTGAAAGAGGTAAACGAAGTACACCACTGGGTTTCCATCCAATGGAACCTATTCACAACAGAGAGGCTAAGCATTCACAAATGCAAAAGATAGGAAACGGAACACGAGAGACTCCTTGCAAGTGGTGTATCTGAGAAGGGGTTCATATGGAAAGAGACGAAGAATGCACAGCACTCAGATTCCAAGAAACACCACCACCACCCTTGACCCTTCCCCCATGACCAACTCTGACCTAAAGCCTTTCTCTCCCTCTAACCTATCCCTAAAACATAACCCTCATCTAATCATATACATGTGCATCCCTAGCATCCATCCATCCATCCACACACGAGAGAGAAAGAGGAAGACACAGACGGAATTGAGAAAGGAAAAGAGAGGGACACAGCCAGAGAGAGACACGGAACCAAAGAGAGGAAAGGAGTCGATGGTCCAGACTATTCCTCAATCTGTCTCGAAGGTAGAAGCAATGACAGCGCCCTTCCACCCCAGAAGGGGGAAAAGGACGGAAGGTTTGGAGAGGAAAAGACAAGAACGCAGGGAGCCATTAGAAGCTCAGCCACCCGCAGAAGCCGAGCTGGGACCCTTGAACAGAATCTCAATGGAAACAGAGGACCAGAAAGTTGGCTACTCTTTTCTATAAGAGAGGGAGACCTTCGAGTCTTCCTTTCGGTCCTCCAACTTGGATGCGGGGTCTCAAAACAGTCAGGAGGGGGAGTGCCTTTTCCTGGGTTCCACGGCGCATCCAGGCCTCGTTCTGCCCCATTCTGTGCTGTGTCAGCCCTGGATGGAATCTTTCTTTCTGAAGTCTCAGCGCACGAGCTCCACGTGATATCGGCCCCAGGTGGAAAGGCATGGAGCTGCTCGTAGGCCGACAGACCTAGGAAGCAGATGGGAGAATGACCCCCACTCTGCAGATGGAGAGACTGGGGCAACCCTGAGGGGCATATGCTTGTCCAGGGCCACACCACTTATGAGAAGAAGGAGCCTGGTCTGAGAGCAGCATGGTCCTCGGAGCTCAGGCCCTGGCTGAACCCAGGCCTCCCCAGGGCTGTGGGCTGGGCCGTGTGGGTGTCATTGTGCCTGCACATGGCCTAAGGGGGGTGGTCGAGCAGTCAGAAACCCAGAGATTCCCTTGGGAAGTTTTGAGGAAGGGACCTCAGCACGAACCCCAGGAAATGATGTCACCTGCCGGCAACAGAACCCAACAGAACCCGCAATCCGGGTATCCAGGCCTCCAGAGCGGAGAGGAGCCCCCAGCCAGATCACTTGCTGCCAAGATGTTCTGCTGTTTGCCCCTGCCCAGAGGCCGGGGCCTCAGGAGAGCTCACAGGCAGTGTGCGTGGGCACCCTGTCGACGTTGGCTCAGGACACCCCCGAGAGGCCTCTGGCCCTTTGCCCGGAGAAACAGAAAGGTAACACGGGGAGCCCCAGGCCGGGCCAGGCCACCTCTCCCATGCCACCCGGAAACACCGGGTCCTTTGCCTGTGTGTGGGGATGCGGGTTTCTCGGGCTGTGTCTCCCTCAAGGAAGCCCAGGCGGATGTGGGGTCAGAAGCCTGTGGACAAGTTGTGCCCACACCCCAGGGGAGAGCAGGCTGGGCGGGATGGGGAGAGTGTGGGCAGCGCCGACCGGCCAGGCTGACCTCACACCCTCAGATGGGTCTCTTTCCTCCCGGGTGGGGATCTGAGCAGACACACGTCTCTGACCCTTCTGGGAAGAGAAGTTCGAGCAGGCAGAAGCAGCGGCTCCACTGGCCAGGCCCAGCTCGGAAAACTCCCAGCATGGCTGGCTGACGGTCACTGTCGTTGCAGAGCTTCCCACGTGATGAGGCCGAGGACGGGGACACCCCATCCAGCTCCCAGAGGGAGGGGTCGGAGCACCACCCGCCCGCCCGTGAGGCCCAGTGCAGGCTCCAGGTCAGCGTGCCCACGGAGGCATCAGCCCCACCGGGGGAGACGCGGAGGTGGGGAAGGCCTGCTGCCGAGACACCGCCCAGGATACAGCCGGCGGCCCAGTCTGAGGCTTCCACGGAGCTCAGCACACCCGGCTCCGACCCAGAGTCCAGAGAACCCCGGCCTCTGAGGCACCAGGAGGACCTGGAGCCCAGCACGCCACAGCACAGAGGTGAGGACGCTGGGGCTGGTGCACGGGAGTGTGTGGGGAGGGGTGCTGAGCTACACAGGGACGAGTCCTCGAAAGCTGCTGCTGGGCCTGCAGCAAGCGCTGGCCTCACACCCCCCGCCCCCCATCTTGCACACTTCAGTCCCAAAAGACATCTGACGCTGGGTATTCTTTGGGAACCTCTTGGAAGGTTTCTGTCCCGGGGTACGCACATGCCAAGGCTGGCCTGTGGGCAAACTTTGCTTCTCCCCCAGCTCTAGCACTGGCCTCCAACTGGAACCAGGCTCCACTTCCCAGACCTGTCCCCACACAGGTGGTGGCTCCAGGTGCAGGACCCAGGGATCCACCGAGGGCAGATGGAGAAGCGAGACTTGCCCTCGCAGAGACACCAGGCCAGCTGGGTACTGGCCAGCACACCGGGCAGATCGGATCTCCGTGCCTGCAGGACCCCCAGCCCCAGGCACTGATGTCCCACCCCCTCAGCGAGAACCTCCACCTCCACGTGCACCTCTACCTGCTCGGGCTTTGGCAAGAGAACCCGAGGCAGAGGAAGAGTCACCGCCTCGGCAGGGAGAGCCTGCCCTGGCTCCCGTGCAACACCCAGACGCCCACGATGACTCACCCAGCCCTGCAGGGAGAAAGAGCCCCCGCTCTGGACAGAGACCCAGAGCCCTTACCGGAAACACCACGTCCAGGGGAGCGGTCGGCTCTGCAGCCTCCATCCCTGTCTGCTCACCGTGGATGCCGGCAACTCGGTCTGCCCCCAGGGGACATGGAGTTCCTTTCCCCTGAACTGCTTTGCATGTGGTTTGTTTCCACCTTTCTGGTGATGTTTTATTTTTTGTATGGTTTCCTGGATTTTTGTTGGTTAAGTTGGGATTAGTAAACTTTTTCATCATTGTTGCAATCTGGGAACACTGTTGTGTAACTCTGGTGATACTGTGTTACCATCACCACTTTGTAGTTTCAGACCCGTTCCATCTTTATGCCCCACCCCCCAACAAAGCCTGGATTCAAGGCAAGCACGCCCTGTTCATCCCTCCCCCCGATCCTGAACACAATTTCATCTTTTCTTTCTGCATTCCTTCCTATATTCTTGGTGTCCCCAATCAGTGACTCTCAGCGAAATGACTGAAGGAGTGTTTTTCGGACTCTCCACCTACTGTAAGACTCCATTGGAGAGTTCTCATTTTTATGTCATTTGAACTAGCCTTTGATAGCTGAAAGGACGGTGTACGTCCTTTCAAGATACCATGTGCCAAACGAAGCCCTTTTGGCAACTGCCATCATTATCTCCAGGCAGGCATTGCTGTTTGAAGGGTGACATCTCAGCCAGAAGGCAGAGGCTGAGCTCCTCTTGTTGCACCAGCTCCCAAAAGAAGCCAAGAAAGGGAGCTGGAACAACAAACCACCCCCATGCCCAGGAAAGCGTTCTTCATGACAGAAGGCTAGAAAATGACCCAACATCCTTGTGGCCCAGAACCACTCTAGAAAATCACTGTTCCATAAAAAAGAGAAACACATGGGAAGTTCCAAGGAGAGGCAATGCCCATGGCCAGTGTACTTGAGAGACGGCCTGACCGCTCCGGGGAAGACACGCACCGACGGAACCCCTTGGGAAACAGCAGTGATAGTCCTCACCGTCGTAAGGGTTTCCTCTGGGGACAACCTGCCCTGGGCACCACACGAGGGAGCAGACCGGCTTCTCTTCCTCTGCCCCCACACCATTCACTCATGAAGGCAGCTCAGGTGTTCTCATGCCCTGCCTGCCTGCCTGCCTGGCTCATCCGTGAGCTGTGACCACCTCCAGGCTAGGACTCCACCTTTTCCTCTCTGTGTACCGTGAATCTGCACACAGTGGGCTTTCAGAACCTTAGGAGACTTGAGCCATTCCCGCTCGAGCCAGAACCCTCCCCAGGAAGGAAAACAGCTGTGGAGTCATTTTGGCCCCAGCACTGGTTCCGAAAGCCTGGCGGCTCCTACAGCCTCTACGGTGTGAAGAGGGAGGTCCCTTTTGACAGAGCTTTCCGGCTCTCAGATCTAAGCTGTTGTTTCACTGTCAGCTGTGTCTCTTCCGTTGCAGCCAGGTGGGCCACGCTGCTCCAAAGGAGCTCACAAGCTGAGTTTCAAGGGAGGACAGGGATGGCTACAACGTGCTGCAAACTGAGTGAGGGTCCCCACAATCCTCAGCAAAGGTCTGTGGTGTGCAAGTGGGGAGTAGAGGGCCCCCAAGTTCCAAAGGAAGGGAGGTAGTCGGGAGCTAAAGCCCTTGGCTGCTGTGGTAGCAGCTGCAGATGGCAGCCCGTCCACAGTGCACTTCAAATGAGGTCATATGAGCGGGACTCTGGAAATGGCTCCGAAATCGAGAGAAAGGGGTCAGGGTATGTGGGAATCCGGCGGGGGTGGGGGGTGGATGAAGGAAGGTGTCCCTCCTCTCTCCAGTGCAATTTGGTTTGGTGAGTCTCAAAGCTACCAGATGGCACTTCCCAAGTCAGGCCCCCGCAGGAATCAGGGTGGGCTGCCTGCCTCGGGCCCTGCCACAGGGACAAGCCACACCAGTGGCCTCCCTGAGCTCCAATGGCCAGATCTGGGGGGTTCTGTCTGGGTGCACACCTCCTTGCTGTGGCCAAGTTCCCCCCTTCTCTGAGCACCAGCTTCATCCTCTCGAATGAGGACATCAATTGCTACCTTGGCACGTTACTCTCTTCATCCTGTGAAGACTCATTAGGCTTATCCTACAATTACTAGCTGGCCCGAAGAGATATCTCCTGAATCCAGCTTAAGCTGGAGTCTCCCAGGCTCATCTGGCATGTCTTCCCTGAAGTCTGCCAAAACCCACACCCTTGCATTTCCAGGGACTCCCCTTAGCCAGCTGGGCAGAAAACCCAGCATGCTTCAAACAAGCTGACAGACAAGCGGGAGAGGACTCACGGGCAGACGGCTTCCCTCAGGTCTCGGGTGGAGCTCTGGGACCACAGCAGCAACGGGCCATCCCAGCCCCTGGGCTCAGCAGCGCCCTCATTCTCAGGCCGGCGGCTCTGCCCTGAGGGGAGCAGGAACGTCACCAACTGCCGCAGGCGGACCTCAAGCCCCTCCCACTGCTGGAGCCTGACCTCCCCCGGCCCCACCCCTTCCCCTACCCCAGCAGGACGAGAGCTCGTCTTCCCCTGGCTTCCAACGTGAGGCCCGGCCCTGGGCCCCGATTGGGCACTGCCCCAGCCCGGAGCCAATCACAGTGGCCAGGGAGGTGGAACGCACCGATTGGCCAGGGCCAGGTCATGTGACCATACTCCCCAGGAAACTCAAAGATTACCAAGGTTCTCTAAGAAACCAATGAACAAAATTATCCACTAAAGGCAAACCATAATTTTTAATGAGGCCAATGTCACAGAAAAAAAAAATGCTCCACAATAAACTGCTCAAGGAAGCTACTAAATAAACTTTCAGAAAAGTTTAGTAGTTTTTTTTTTTTTTTAAATAGGGTGACGGAGAGCTATACCTTTCCCATCTATGTGAATTTAGGTTTAAACTAGATTTCCCTTGGCTATTATATAAGACAAAAAAACCCACATCACCCACTTTCACTCCCCCCCACCCCCAAAATGTGTTTTAATCTATTGAATTTTTGTGTCCTCAGTTGTGTCTGATTCACGGCAACTCACCAACTCTACACAGCCAGGCTCTTCCGTCCATGGAATTCAGGGCAATTTTTTCTGTCCCAGTAAATGCCCACCCTGGGTGATCCAAAGGCAAGGGCTCCGAGGCTCCTGAGAGACTAACTCCTTTCAGCTGAGCACAGAGCTGGCTCCTCACTGGGATGCCTGTGGCCTGGGGCTCCCAGAGGGGAGAGCAGCACTCGCCCCACCGTGTGGTCACTGCTGGAAGTGCAGGCTGCTCCTCACTCCCCCTTGACAGTGTCCCTGAGGGCAGAACAGTGTGAATCGAATCAAGGTGGAAATGCAAACTCCAATGCAACCAACCTTCCCACAAGATCTCCAAAACCACTCAGGAACAGGGAATTGGAAACTGCAGGGGATGACATGAATGGAGATGGAGACTTGACACCTTACACCGAGTTCACTTCCAGTTATCCCTAGACAAACTTTCCATGAAAACTTGTCACAAATCTAGAAGAACAATGAGCAGAAACCGGACACGTGCTTTGAGTCTTCACACACAAAACTAAAAGGCAGTCCACAAAAAAAACCCAGAGAATACAGTGGACTTTGCAAAATCAAAGATATCTACTGTGGGAAAGACCTCATTACAAAAGCAAAAGACAGGTCATACATCGCGAGACGAATGAGTGGAAACACAAAGCTTATCAAGGATGTGTCTCCAAACAGACAAAGAACGCCAACACAACAAGCCTGTGAAAACTAGGGAAAGGTCTGAAGGGACACCAGACGGAGGAAGACACACACAGAGTATCCCGGATGATGTCCAGCACTGAGGGCCTGAAGAAACAACAGTCTAGTTGCACCCCCTCAGGCCTGTGTGACCGTGGATGAGGCCTCTGTTTCCCGGTGGCTCTGAGACATGGACAGGGAGGAAGGGGAAGAGAAGTCACTTGCATTTCTAATACTCACAGCAAAGTCTTCCAATGAGAAGGGAATTATCACCCCCACTGACAATGCCATTCACTGAAGTGATATCCACGAGTCCATCTACCCCAGAAGGGAAGGATGGACCTGTTCTCACAAAACGGCGAGAGATGGAAGGAGGAAGATCAAGCCCACACCAATCACTGGAAAGAGAAGCTGTGCTCAGGGCTTGAAAGAATTCCTACTGGGAAAATCATGTCACAGCCCCACATGGCAATCCACAGCTTCCATGCTATTCCTCCCAAAATGCCAATGCATTTTCGCACCGAACAAAGAATTGCAAAAGGGGTACGGAAACAGAAAAGAGCCTACATTGTCAATACAATCCGACGAAAAAGCCCCGATACGGACATCCAAGGTTGTGTGAAAGGAAATTAGACGACCAAACTAGGATCCTCAGGAGAGTATCGGAGGAGGCAATGGCGACCCACTCCAGTACTCTTGCCTGGAAAATGTCCTGGACGGAGGAGCCTGGTAGGCTACAGGCCATGGGGTCTTGCAAAGTCAGACACGACTGAAGTGACTTAGCTGCAGCAGCAGCAGCAGGACAGTATGCTATTGGGAATACAACAACACACACAGATCCAGATCGATGGAATAAAGTTGAGGGTCCAGAAACAAACCCCAGCATCCATGGTCAACTCATCTCTGACACAGACGGTGAGAATATCCAAATGGGAACAAGAAAGCCTCTTCAATCAATGTCCATGGGAAAACCAGACAGCTGCATCTGAAGAACGCTATTGGGTTTGATCTCAGACCACCTCAATATCGGGGAAAAACCTCACCCTAAAGACTGATGTCATGAGATAGCTAGAAAGAAGCGTAGGTCAAAGGCTCCTTAACATCAGAGTCTCCTTGCCATTTGCTGGGCGGAGGTCGAAATGGGTCTCTTCAAGTAAGTGAAAGAGGTAAACGAAGTACACCACTGGGTTTCCATCCAATGGAACCTATTCACAACAGAGAGGCTAAGCATTCACAAATGCAAAAGATAGGAAACGGAACACGAGAGACTCCTTGCAAGTGGTGTATCTGAGAAGGGGTTCATATGGAAAGAGACGAAGAATGCACAGCACTCAGATTCCAAGAAACACCACCACCACCCTTGACCCTTCCCCCATGACCAACTCTGACCTAAAGCCTTTCTCTCCCTCTAACCTATCCCTAAAACATAACCCTCATCTAATCATATACATGTGCATCCCTAGCATCCATCCATCCATCCACACACGAGAGAGAAAGAGGAAGACACAGACGGAATTGAGAAAGGAAAAGAGAGGGACACAGCCAGAGAGAGACACGGAACCAAAGAGAGGAAAGGAGTCGATGGTCCAGACTATTCCTCAATCTGTCTCGAAGGTAGAAGCAATGACAGCGCCCTTCCACCCCAGAAGGGGGAAAAGGACGGAAGGTTTGGAGAGGAAAAGACAAGAACGCAGGGAGCCATTAGAAGCTCAGCCACCCGCAGAAGCCGAGCTGGGACCCTTGAACAGAATCTCAATGGAAACAGAGGACCAGAAAGTTGGCTACTCTTTTCTATAAGAGAGGGAGACCTTCGAGTCTTCCTTTCGGTCCTCCAACTTGGATGCGGGGTCTCAAAACAGTCAGGAGGGGGAGTGCCTTTTCCTGGGTTCCACGGCGCATCCAGGCCTCGTTCTGCCCCATTCTGTGCTGTGTCAGCCCTGGATGGAATCTTTCTTTCTGAAGTCTCAGCGCACGAGCTCCACGTGATATCGGCCCCAGGTGGAAAGGCATGGAGCTGCTCGTAGGCCGACAGACCTAGGAAGCAGATGGGAGAATGACCCCCACTCTGCAGATGGAGAGACTGGGGCAACCCTGAGGGGCATATGCTTGTCCAGGGCCACACCACTTATGAGAAGAAGGAGCCTGGTCTGAGAGCAGCATGGTCCTCGGAGCTCAGGCCCTGGCTGAACCCAGGCCTCCCCAGGGCTGTGGGCTGGGCCGTGTGGGTGTCATTGTGCCTGCACATGGCCTAAGGGGGGTGGTCGAGCAGTCAGAAACCCAGAGATTCCCTTGGGAAGTTTTGAGGAAGGGACCTCAGCACGAACCCCAGGAAATGATGTCACCTGCCGGCAACAGAACCCAACAGAACCCGCAATCCGGGTATCCAGGCCTCCAGAGCGGAGAGGAGCCCCCAGCCAGATCACTTGCTGCCAAGATGTTCTGCTGTTTGCCCCTGCCCAGAGGCCGGGGCCTCAGGAGAGCTCACAGGCAGTGTGCGTGGGCACCCTGTCGACGTTGGCTCAGGACACCCCCGAGAGGCCTCTGGCCCTTTGCCCGGAGAAACAGAAAGGTAACACGGGGAGCCCCAGGCCGGGCCAGGCCACCTCTCCCATGCCACCCGGAAACACCGGGTCCTTTGCCTGTGTGTGGGGATGCGGGTTTCTCGGGCTGTGTCTCCCTCAAGGAAGCCCAGGCGGATGTGGGGTCAGAAGCCTGTGGACAAGTTGTGCCCACACCCCAGGGGAGAGCAGGCTGGGCGGGATGGGGAGAGTGTGGGCAGCGCCGACCGGCCAGGCTGACCTCACACCCTCAGATGGGTCTCTTTCCTCCCGGGTGGGGATCTGAGCAGACACACGTCTCTGACCCTTCTGGGAAGAGAAGTTCGAGCAGGCAGAAGCAGCGGCTCCACTGGCCAGGCCCAGCTCGGAAAACTCCCAGCATGGCTGGCTGACGGTCACTGTCGTTGCAGAGCTTCCCACGTGATGAGGCCGAGGACGGGGACACCCCATCCAGCTCCCAGAGGGAGGGGTCGGAGCACCACCCGCCCGCCCGTGAGGCCCAGTGCAGGCTCCAGGTCAGTGTGCCCACGGAGGCATCAGCCCCACCGGGGGAGACGCGGAGGTGGGGAAGGCCTGCTGCCGAGACACCGCCCAGGATACAGCCGGCGGCCCAGTCTGAGGCTTCCACGGAGCTCAGCACACCCGGCTCCGACCCAGAGTCCAGAGAACCCCGGCCTCTGAGGCACCAGGAGGACCTGGAGCCCAGCACGCCACAGCACAGAGGTGAGGACGCTGGGGCTGGTGCACGGGAGTGTGTGGGGAGGGGTGCTGAGCTACACAGGGACGAGTCCTCGAAAGCTGCTGCTGGGCCTGCAGCAAGCGCTGGCCTCACACCCCCCGCCCCCCATCTTGCACACTTCAGTCCCAAAAGACATCTGACGCTGGGTATTCTTTGGGAACCTCTTGGAAGGTTTCTGTCCCGGGGTACGCACATGCCAAGGCTGGCCTGTGGGCAAACTTTGCTTCTCCCCCAGCTCTAGCACTGGCCTCCAACTGGAACCAGGCTCCACTTCCCAGACCTGTCCCCACACAGGTGGTGGCTCCAGGTGCAGGACCCAGGGATCCACCGAGGGCAGATGGAGAAGCGAGACTTGCCCTCGCAGAGACACCAGGCCAGCTGGGTACTGGCCAGCACACCGGGCAGATCGGATCTCCGTGCCTGCAGGACCCCCAGCCCCAGGCACTGATGTCCCACCCCCTCAGCGAGAACCTCCACCTCCACGTGCACCTCTACCTGCTCGGGCTTTGGCAAGAGAACCCGAGGCAGAGGAAGAGTCACCGCCTCGGCAGGGAGAGCCTGCCCTGGCTCCCGTGCAACACCCAGACGCCCACGATGACTCACCCAGCCCTGCAGGGAGAAAGAGCCCCCGCTCTGGACAGAGACCCAGAGCCCTTACCGGAAACACCACGTCCAGGGGAGCGGTCGGCTCTGCAGCCTCCATCCCTGTCTGCTCACCGTGGATGCCGGCAACTCGGTCTGCCCCCAGGGGACATGGAGTTCCTTTCCCCTGAACTGCTTTGCATGTGGTTTGTTTCCACCTTTCTGGTGATGTTTTATTTTTTGTATGGTTTCCTGTATTTTTGTTGGTTAAGTTGGGATTAGTAAACTTTTTCATCATTGTTGCAATCTGGGAACACTGTTGTGTAACTCTGGTGATACTGTGTTACCATCACCACTTTGTAGTTTCAGACCCGTTCCATCTTTATGCCCCACCCCCCAACAAAGCCTGGATTCAAGGCAAGCACGCCCTGTTCATCCCTCCCCCCGATCCTGAACACAATTTCATCTTTTCTTTCTGCATTCCTTCCTATATTCTTGGTGTCCCCAATCAGTGACTCTCAGCGAAATGACTGAAGGAGTGTTTTTCGGACTCTCCACCTACTGTAAGACTCCATTGGAGAGTTCTCATTTTTATGTCATTTGAACTAGCCTTTGATAGCTGAAAGGACGGTGTACGTCCTTTCAAGATACCATGTGCCAAACGAAGCCCTTTTGGCAACTGCCATCATTATCTCCAGGCAGGCATTGCTGTTTGAAGGGTGACATCTCAGCCAGAAGGCAGAGGCTGAGCTCCTCTTGTTGCACCAGCTCCCAAAAGAAGCCAAGAAAGGGAGCTGGAACAACAAACCACCCCCACGCCCAGGAAAGCGTTCTTCATGACAGAAGGCTAGAAAATGACCCAACATCCTTGTGGCCCAGAACCACTCTAGAAAATCACTGTTCCATAAAAAAGAGAAACACATGGGAAGTTCCAAGGAGAGGCAATGCCCATGGCCAGTGTACTTGAGAGACGGCCTGACCGCTCCGGGGAAGACACGCACCGACGGAACCCCTTGGGAAACAGCAGTGATAGTCCTCACCGTCGTAAGGGTTTCCTCTGGGGACAACCTGCCCTGGGCACCACACGAGGGAGCAGACCGGCTTCTCTTCCTCTGCCCCCACACCATTCACTCATGAAGGCAGCTCAGGTGTTCTCATGCCCTGCCTGCCTGCCTGCCTGGCTCATCCGTGAGCTGTGACCACCTCCAGGCTAGGACTCCACCTTTTCCTCTCTGTGTACCGTGAATCTGCACACAGTGGGCTTTCAGAACCTTAGGAGACTTGAGCCATTCCCGCTCGAGCCAGAACCCTCCCCAGGAAGGAAAACAGCTGTGGAGTCATTTTGGCCCCAGCACTGGTTCCGAAAGCCTGGCGGCTCCTACAGCCTCTACGGTGTGAAGAGGGAGGTCCCTTTTGACAGAGCTTTCCGGCTCTCAGATCTAAGCTGTTGTTTCACTGTCAGCTGTGTCTCTTCCGTTGCAGCCAGGTGGGCCACGCTGCTCCAAAGGAGCTCACAAGCTGAGTTTCAAGGGAGGACAGGGATGGCTACAACGTGCTGCAAACTGAGTGAGGGTCCCCACAATCCTCAGCAAAGGTCTGTGGTGTGCAAGTGGGGAGTAGAGGGCCCCCAAGTTCCAAAGGAAGGGAGGTAGTCGGGAGCTAAAGCCCTTGGCTGCTGTGGTAGCAGCTGCAGATGGCAGCCCGTCCACAGTGCACTTCAAATGAGGTCATATGAGCGGGACTCTGGAAATGGCTCCGAAATCGAGAGAAAGGGGTCAGGGTATGTGGGAATCCGGCGGGGGTGGGGGGTGGATGAAGGAAGGTGTCCCTCCTCTCTCCAGTGCAATTTGGTTTGGTGAGTCTCAAAGCTACCAGATGGCACTTCCCAAGTCAGGCCCCCGCAGGAATCAGGGTGGGCTGCCTGCCTCGGGCCCTGCCACAGGGACAAGCCACACCAGTGGCCTCCCTGAGCTCCAATGGCCGGATCTGGGGGGTTCTGTCTGGGTGCACACCTCCTTGCTGTGGCCAAGTTCCCCCCTTCTCTGAGCACCAGCTTCATCCTCTCGAATGAGGACATCAATTGCTACCTTGGCACGTTACTCTCTTCATCCTGTGAAGACTCATTAGGCTTATCCTACAATTACTAGCTGGCCCGAAGAGATATCTCCTGAATCCAGCTTAAGCTGGAGTCTCCCAGGCTCATCTGGCATGTCTTCCCTGAAGTCTGCCAAAACCCACACCCTTGCATTTCCAGGGACTCCCCTTAGCCAGCTGGGCAGAAAACCCAGCATGCTTCAAACAAGCTGACAGACAAGCGGGAGAGGACTCACGGGCAGACGGCTTCCCTCAGGTCTCGGGTGGAGCTCTGGGACCACAGCAGCAACGGGCCATCCCAGCCCCTGGGCTCAGCAGCGCCCTCATTCTCAGGCCGGCGGCTCTGCCCTGAGGGGAGCAGGAACGTCACCAACTGCCGCAGGCGGACCTCAAGCCCCTCCCACTGCTGGAGCCTGACCTCCCCCGGCCCCACCCCTTCCCCTACCCCAGCAGGACGAGAGCTCGTCTTCCCCTGGCTTCCAACGTGAGGCCCGGCCCTGGGCCCCGATTGGGCACTGCCCCAGCCCGGAGCCAATCACAGTGGCCAGGGAGGTGGAACGCACCGATTGGCCAGGGCCAGGTCATGTGACCATACTCCCCAGGAAACTCAAAGATTACCAAGGTTCTCTAAGAAACCAATGAACAAAATTATCCACTAAAGGCAAACCATAATTTTTAATGAGGCCAATGTCACAGAAAAAAAAAATGCTCCACAATAAACTGCTCAAGGAAGCTACTAAATAAACTTTCAGAAAAGTTTAGTAGTTTTTTTTTTTTTTTTAAATAGGGTGACGGAGAGCTATACCTTTCCCATCTATGTGAATTTAGGTTTAAACTAGATTTCCCTTGGCTATTATATAAGACAAAAAAACCCACATCACCCACTTTCACTCCCCCCCACCCCCAAAATGTGTTTTAATCTATTGAATTTTTGTGTCCTCAGTTGTGTCTGATTCACGGCAACTCACCAACTCTACACAGCCAGGCTCTTCCGTCCATGGAATTCAGGGCAATTTTTTCTGTCCCAGTAAATGCCCACCCTGGGTGATCCAAAGGCAAGGGCTCCGAGGCTCCTGAGAGACTAACTCCTTTCAGCTGAGCACAGAGCTGGCTCCTCACTGGGATGCCTGTGGCCTGGGGCTCCCAGAGGGGAGAGCAGCACTCGCCCCACCGTGTGGTCACTGCTGGAAGTGCAGGCTGCTCCTCACTCCCCCTTGACAGTGTCCCTGAGGGCAGAACAGTGTGAATCGAATCAAGGTGGAAATGCAAACTCCAATGCAACCAACCTTCCCACAAGATCTCCAAAACCACTCAGGAACAGGGAATTGGAAACTGCAGGGGATGACATGAATGGAGATGGAGACTTGACACCTTACACCGAGTTCACTTCCAGTTATCCCTAGACAAACTTTCCATGAAAACTTGTCACAAATCTAGAAGAACAATGAGCAGAAACCGGACACGTGCTTTGAGTCTTCACACACAAAACTAAAAGGCAGTCCACAAAAAAAACCCAGAGAATACAGTGGACTTTGCAAAATCAAAGATATCTACTGTGGGAAAGACCTCATTACAAAAGCAAAAGACAGGTCATACATCGCGAGACGAATTAGTGGAAACACAAAGCTTATCAAGGATGTGTCTCCAAACAGACAAAGAACGCCAACACAACAAGCCTGTGAAAACTAGGGAAAGGTCTGAAGGGACACCAGACGGAGGAAGACACACACAGAGTATCCCGGATGATGTCCAGCACTGAGGGCCTGAAGAAACAACAGTCTAGTTGCACCCCCTCAGGCCTGTGTGACCGTGGATGAGGCCTCTGTTTCCCGGTGGCTCTGAGACATGGACAGGGAGGAAGGGGAAGAGAAGTCACTTGCATTTCTAATACTCACAGCAAAGTCTTCCAATGAGAAGGGAATTATCACCCCCACTGACAATGCCATTCACTGAAGTGATATCCACGAGTCCATCTACCCCAGAAGGGAAGGATGGACCTGTTCTCACAAAACGGCGAGAGATGGAAGGAGGAAGATCAAGCCCACACCAATCACTGGAAAGAGAAGCTGTGCTCAGGGCTTGAAAGAATTCCTACTGGGAAAATCATGTCACAGCCCCACATGGCAATCCACAGCTTCCATGCTATTCCTCCCAAAATGCCAATGCATTTTCGCACCGAACAAAGAATTGCAAAAGGGGTACGGAAACAGAAAAGAGCCTACATTGTCAATACAATCCGACGAAAAAGCCCCGATACGGACATCCAAGGTTGTGTGAAAGGAAATTAGACGACCAAACTAGGATCCTCAGGAGAGTATCGGAGAAGGCAATGGCGACCCACTCCAGTACTCTTGCCTGGAAAATGTCCTGGACGGAGGAGCCTGGTAGGCTACAGGCCATGGGGTCTTGCAGAGTCAGACACGACTGAAGTGACTTAGCCGCAGCAGCAGCAGCAGGACAGTATGCTATTGGGAATACAACAACACACACAGATCCAGATCGATGGAATAAAGTTGAGGGTCCAGAAACAAACCCCAGCATCCATGGTCAACTCATCTCTGACACAGACGGTGAGAATATCCAAATGGGAACAAGAAAGCCTCTTCAATCAATGTCCATGGGAAAACCAGACAGCTACATCTGAAGAACGCTATTGGGTTTGATCTCATACCACCTCAATATCGGGGAAAAACCTCACCCTAAAGACTGATGTCATGAGATAGCTAGAAAGAAGCGTAGGTCAAAGGCTCCTTAACATCAGAGTCTCCTTGCCATTTGCTGGGCGGAGGTCGAAATGGGTCTCTTCAAGTAAGGGAAAGAGGTAAACGAAGTACACCACTGGGTTTCCATCCAATGGAACCTATTCACAACAGAGAGGCTAAGCATTCACAAATGCAAAAGATAGGAAACGGAACACGAGAGACTCCTTGCAAGTGGTGTATCTGAGAAGGGGTTCATATGGAAAGAGACGAAGAATGCACAGCACTCAGATTCCAAGAAACACCACCACCACCCTTGACCCTTCCCCCATGACCAACTCTGACCTAAAGCCTTTCTCTCCCTCTAACCTATCCCTAAAACATAACCCTCATCTAATCATATACATGTGCATCCCTAGCATCCATCCATCCATCCACACACGAGAGAGAAAGAGGAAGACACAGACGGAATTGAGAAAGGAAAAGAGAGGGACACAGCCAGAGAGAGACACGGAACCAAAGAGAGGAAAGGAGTCGATGGTCCAGACTATTCCTCAATCTGTCTCGAAGGTAGAAGCAATGACAGCGCCCTTCCACCCCAGAAGGGGGAAAAGGACGGAAGGTTTGGAGAGGAAAAGACAAGAACGCAGGGAGCCATTAGAAGCTCAGCCACCCGCAGAAGCCGAGCTGGGACCCTTGAACAGAATCTCAATGGAAACAGAGGACCAGAAAGTTGGCTACTCTTTTCTATAAGAGAGGGAGACCTTCGAGTCTTCCTTTCGGTCCTCCAACTTGGATGCGGGGTCTCAAAACAGTCAGGAGGGGGAGTGCCTTTTCCTGGGTTCCACGGCGCATCCAGGCCTCGTTCTGCCCCATTCTGTGCTGTGTCAGCCCTGGATGGAATCTTTCTTTCTGAAGTCTCAGCGCACGAGCTCCACGTGATATCGGCCCCAGGTGGAAAGGCATGGAGCTGCTCGTAGGCCGACAGACCTAGGAAGCAGATGGGAGAATGACCCCCACTCTGCAGATGGAGAGACTGGGGCAACCCTGAGGGGCATATGCTTGTCCAGGGCCACACCACTTATGAGAAGAAGGAGCCTGGTCTGAGAGCAGCATGGTCCTCGGAGCTCAGGCCCTGGCTGAACCCAGGCCTCCCCAGGGCTGTGGGCTGGGCCGTGTGGGTGTCATTGTGCCTGCACATGGCCTAAGGGGGGTGGTCGAGCAGTCAGAAACCCAGAGATTCCCTTGGGAAGTTTTGAGGAAGGGACCTCAGCACGAACCCCAGGAAATGATGTCACCTGCCGGCAACAGAACCCAACAGAACCCGCAATCCGGGTATCCAGGCCTCCAGAGCGGAGAGGAGCCCCCAGCCAGATCACTTGCTGCCAAGATGTTCTGCTGTTTGCCCCTGCCCAGAGGCCGGGGCCTCAGGAGAGCTCACAGGCAGTGTGCGTGGGCACCCTGTCGACGTTGGCTCAGGACACCCCCGAGAGGCCTCTGGCCCTTTGCCCGGAGAAACAGAAAGGTAACACGGGGAGCCCCAGGCCGGGCCAGGCCACCTCTCCCATGCCACCCGGAAACACCGGGTCCTTTGCCTGTGTGTGGGGATGCGGGTTTCTCGGGCTGTGTCTCCCTCAAGGAAGCCCAGGCGGATGTGGGGTCAGAAGCCTGTGGACAAGTTGTGCCCACACCCCAGGGGAGAGCAGGCTGGGCGGGATGGGGAGAGTGTGGGCAGCGCCGACCGGCCAGGCTGACCTCACACCCTCAGATGGGTCTCTTTCCTCCCGGGTGGGGATCTGAGCAGACACACGTCTCTGACCCTTCTGGGAAGAGAAGTTCGAGCAGGCAGAAGCAGCGGCTCCACTGGCCAGGCCCAGCTCGGAAAACTCCCAGCATGGCTGGCTGACGGTCACTGTCGTTGCAGAGCTTCCCACGTGATGAGGCCGAGGATGGGGACACCCCATCCAGCTCCCAGAGGGAGGGGTCGGAGCACCACCCGCCCGCCCGTGAGGCCCAGTGCAGGCTCCAGGTCAGCGTGCCCACGGAGGCATCAGCCCCACCGGGGGAGACGCGGAGGTGGGGAAGGCCTGCTGCCGAGACACCGCCCAGGATACAGCCGGCGGCCCAATCTGAGGCTTCCACGGAGCTCAGCACACCCGGCTCCGACCCAGAGTCCAGAGAACCCCGGCCTCTGAGGCACCAGGAGGACCTGGAGCCCAGCACGCCACAGCACAGAGGTGAGGACGCTGGGGCTGGTGCACGGGAGTGTGTGGGGAGGGGTGCTGAGCTACACAGGGACGAGTCCTCGAAAGCTGCTGCTGGGCCTGCAGCAAGCGCTGGCCTCACACCCCCCGCCCCCCATCTTGCACACTTCAGTCCCAAAAGACATCTGACGCTGGGTATTCTTTGGGAACCTCTTGGAAGGTTTCTGTCCCGGGGTACGCACATGCCAAGGCTGGCCTGTGGGCAAACTTTGCTTCTCCCCCAGCTCTAGCACTGGCCTCCAACTGGAACCAGGCTCCACTTCCCAGACCTGTCCCCACACAGGTGGTGGCTCCAGGTGCAGGACCCAGGGATCCACCGAGGGCAGATGGAGAAGCGAGACTTGCCCTCGCAGAGACACCAGGCCAGCTGGGTACTGGCCAGCACACCGGGCAGATCGGATCTCCGTGCCTGCAGGACCCCCAGCCCCAGGCACTGATGTCCCACCCCCTCAGCGAGAACCTCCACCTCCACGTGCACCTCTACCTGCTCGGGCTTTGGCAAGAGAACCCGAGGCAGAGGAAGAGTCACCGCCTCGGCAGGGAGAGCCTGCCCTGGCTCCCGCGCAACACCCAGACGCCCACGATGACTCACCCAGCCCTGCAGGGAGAAAGAGCCCCCGCTCTGGACAGAGACCCAGAGCCCTTACCGGAAACACCACGTCCAGGGGAGCGGTCGGCTCTGCAGCCTCCATCCCTGTCTGCTCACCGTGGATGCCGGCAACTCGGTCTGCCCCCAGGGGACATGGAGTTCCTTTCCCCTGAACTGCTTTGCATGTGGTTTGTTTCCACCTTTCTGGTGATGTTTTATTTTTTGTATGGTTTCCTGTATTTTTGTTGGTTAAGTTGGGATTAGTAAACTTTTTCATCATTGTTGCAATCTGGGAACACTGTTGTGTAACTCTGGTGATACTGTGTTACCATCACCACTTTGTAGTTTCAGACCCGTTCCATCTTTATGCCCCACCCCCCAACAAAGCCTGGATTCAAGGCAAGCACGCCCTGTTCATCCCTCCCCCCGATCCTGAACACAATTTCATCTTTTCTTTCTGCATTCCTTCCTATATTCTTGGTGTCCCCAATCAGTGACTCTCAGCGAAATGACTGAAGGAGTGTTTTTCGGACTCTCCACCTACTGTAAGACTCCATTGGAGAGTTCTCATTTTTATGTCATTTGAACTAGCCTTTGATAGCTGAAAGGACGGTGTACGTCCTTTCAAGATACCATGTGCCAAACGAAGCCCTTTTGGCAACTGCCATCATTATCTCCAGGCAGGCATTGCTGTTTGAAGGGTGACATCTCAGCCAGAAGGCAGAGGCTGAGCTCCTCTTGTTGCACCAGCTCCCAAAAGAAGCCAAGAAAGGGAGCTGGAACAACAAACCACCCCCATGCCCAGGAAAGCGTTCTTCATGACAGAAGGCTAGAAAATGACCCAACATCCTTGTGGCCCAGAACCACTCTAGAAAATCACTGTTCCATAAAAAAGAGAAACACATGGGAAGTTCCAAGGAGAGGCAATGCCCATGGCCAGTGTACTTGAGAGACGGCCTGACCGCTCCGGGGAAGACACGCACCGACGGAACCCCTTGGGAAACAGCAGTGATAGTCCTCACCGTCGTAAGGGTTTCCTCTGGGGACAACCTGCCCTGGGCACCACACGAGGGAGCAGACCGGCTTCTCTTCCTCTGCCCCCACACCATTCACTCATGAAGGCAGCTCAGGTGTTCTCATGCCCTGCCTGCCTGCCTGCCTGGCTCATCCGTGAGCTGTGACCACCTCCAGGCTAGGACTCCACCTTTTCCTCTCTGTGTACCGTGAATCTGCACACAGTGGGCTTTCAGAACCTTAGGAGACTTGAGCCATTCCCGCTCGAGCCAGAACCCTCCCCAGGAAGGAAAACAGCTGTGGAGTCATTTTGGCCCCAGCACTGGTTCCGAAAGCCTGGCGGCTCCTACAGCCTCTACGGTGTGAAGAGGGAGGTCCCTTTTGACAGAGCTTTCCGGCTCTCAGATCTAAGCTGTTGTTTCACTGTCAGCTGTGTCTCTTCCGTTGCAGCCAGGTGGGCCACGCTGCTCCAAAGGAGCTCACAAGCTGAGTTTCAAGGGAGGACAGGGATGGCTACAACGTGCTGCAAACTGAGTGAGGGTCCCCACAATCCTCAGCAAAGGTCTGTGGTGTGCAAGTGGGGAGTAGAGGGCCCCCAAGTTCCAAAGGAAGGGAGGTAGTCGGGAGCTAAAGCCCTTGGCTGCTGTGGTAGCAGCTGCAGATGGCAGCCCGTCCACAGTGCACTTCAAATGAGGTCATATGAGCGGGACTCTGGAAATGGCTCCGAAATCGAGAGAAAGGGGTCAGGGTATGTGGGAATCCGGCGGGGGTGGGGGGTGGATGAAGGAAGGTGTCCCTCCTCTCTCCAGTGCAATTTGGTTTGGTGAGTCTCAAAGCTACCAGATGGCACTTCCCAAGTCAGGCCCCCGCAGGAATCAGGGTGGGCTGCCTGCCTCGGGCCCTGCCACAGGGACAAGCCACACCAGTGGCCTCCCTGAGCTCCAATGGCCGGATCTGGGGGGTTCTGTCTGGGTGCACACCTCCTTGCTGTGGCCAAGTTCCCCCCTTCTCTGAGCACCAGCTTCATCCTCTCGAATGAGGACATCAATTGCTACCTTGGCACGTTACTCTCTTCATCCTGTGAAGACTCATTAGGCTTATCCTACAATTACTAGCTGGCCCGAAGAGATATCTCCTGAATCCAGCTTAAGCTGGAGTCTCCCAGGCTCATCTGGCATGTCTTCCCTGAAGTCTGCCAAAACCCACACCCTTGCATTTCCAGGGACTCCCCTTAGCCAGCTGGGCAGAAAACCCAGCATGCTTCAAACAAGCTGACAGACAAGCGGGAGAGGACTCACGGGCAGACGGCTTCCCTCAGGTCTCGGGTGGAGCTCTGGGACCACAGCAGCAACGGGCCATCCCAGCCCCTGGGCTCAGCAGCGCCCTCATTCTCAGGCCGGCGGCTCTGCCCTGAGGGGAGCAGGAACGTCACCAACTGCCGCAGGCGGACCTCAAGCCCCTCCCACTGCTGGAGCCTGACCTCCCCCGGCCCCACCCCTTCCCCTACCCCAGCAGGACGAGAGCTCGTCTTCCCCTGGCTTCCAACGTGAGGCCCGGCCCTGGGCCCCGATTGGGCACTGCCCCAGCCCGGAGCCAATCACAGTGGCCAGGGAGGTGGAACGCACCGATTGGCCAGGGCCAGGTCATGTGACCATACTCCCCAGGAAACTCAAAGATTACCAAGGTTCTCTAAGAAACCAATGAACAAAATTATCCACTAAAGGCAAACCATAATTTTTAATGAGGCCAATGTCACAGAAAAAAAAAATGCTCCACAATAAACTGCTCAAGGAAGCTACTAAATAAACTTTCAGAAAAGTTTAGTAGTTTTTTTTTTTTTTTTAAATAGGGTGACGGAGAGCTATACCTTTCCCATCTATGTGAATTTAGGTTTAAACTAGATTTCCCTTGGCTATTATATAAGACAAAAAAACCCACATCACCCACTTTCACTCCCCCCCACCCCCAAAATGTGTTTTAATCTATTGAATTTTTGTGTCCTCAGTTGTGTCTGATTCACGGCAACTCACCAACTCTACACAGCCAGGCTCTTCCGTCCATGGAATTCAGGGCAATTTTTTCTGTCCCAGTAAATGCCCACCCTGGGTGATCCAAAGGCAAGGGCTCCGAGGCTCCTGAGAGACTAACTCCTTTCAGCTGAGCACAGAGCTGGCTCCTCACTGGGATGCCTGTGGCCTGGGGCTCCCAGAGGGGAGAGCAGCACTCGCCCCACCGTGTGGTCACTGCTGGAAGTGCAGGCTGCTCCTCACTCCCCCTTGACAGTGTCCCTGAGGGCAGAACAGTGTGAATCGAATCAAGGTGGAAAGGCAAACTCCAATGCAACCAACCTTCCCACAAGATCTCCAAAACCACTCAGGAACAGGGAATTGGAAACTGCAGGGGATGACATGAATGGAGATGGAGACTTGACACCTTACACCGAGTTCACTTCCAGTTATCCCTAGACAAACTTTCCATGAAAACTTGTCACAAATCTAGAAGAACAATGAGCAGAAACCGGACACGTGCTTTGAGTCTTCACACACAAAACTAAAAGGCAGTCCACAAAAAAAACCCAGAGAATACAGTGGACTTTGCAAAATCAAAGATATCTACTGTGGGAAAGACCTCATTACAAAAGCAAAAGACAGGTCATACATCGCGAGACGAATGAGTGGAAACACAAAGCTTATCAAGGATGTGTCTCCAAACAGACAAAGAACGCCAACACAACAAGCCTGTGAAAACTAGGGAAAGGTCTGAAGGGACACCAGACGGAGGAAGACACACACAGAGTATCCCGGATGATGTCCAGCACTGAGGGCCTGAAGAAACAACAGTCTAGTTGCACCCCCTCAGGCCTGTGTGACCGTGGATGAGGCCTCTGTTTCCCGGTGGCTCTGAGACATGGACAGGGAGGAAGGGGAAGAGAAGTCACTTGCATTTCTAATACTCACAGCAAAGTCTTCCAATGAGAAGGGAATTATCACCCCCACTGACAATGCCATTCACTGAAGTGATATCCACGAGTCCATCTACCCCAGAAGGGAAGGATGGACCTGTTCTCACAAAACGGCGAGAGATGGAAGGAGGAAGATCAAGCCCACACCAATCACTGGAAAGAGAAGCTGTGCTCAGGGCTTGAAAGAATTCCTACTGGGAAAATCATGTCACAGCCCCACATGGCAATCCACAGCTTCCATGCTATTCCTCCCAAAATGCCAATGCATTTTCGCACCGAACAAAGAATTGCAAAAGGGGTACGGAAACAGAAAAGAGCCTACATTGTCAATACAATCCGACGAAAAAGCCCCGATACGGACATCCAAGGTTGTGTGAAAGGAAATTAGACGACCAAACTAGGATCCTCAGGAGAGTATCGGAGGAGGCAATGGCGACCCACTCCAGTACTCTTGCCTGGAAAATGTCCTGGACGGAGGAGCCTGGTAGGCTACAGGCCATGGGGTCTTGCAAAGTCAGACACGACTGAAGTGACTTAGCTGCAGCAGCAGCAGCAGGACAGTATGCTATTGGGAATACAACAACACACACAGATCCAGATCGATGGAATAAAGTTGAGGGTCCAGAAACAAACCCCAGCATCCATGGTCAACTCATCTCTGACACAGACGGTGAGAATATCCAAATGGGAACAAGAAAGCCTCTTCAATCAATGTCCATGGGAAAACCAGACAGCTGCATCTGAAGAACGCTATTGGGTTTGATCTCAGACCACCTCAATATCGGGGAAAAACCTCACCCTAAAGACTGATGTCATGAGATAGCTAGAAAGAAGCGTAGGTCAAAGGCTCCTTAACATCAGAGTCTCCTTGCCATTTGCTGGGCGGAGGTCGAAATGGGTCTCTTCAAGTAAGTGAAAGAGGTAAACGAAGTACACCACTGGGTTTCCATCCAATGGAACCTATTCACAACAGAGAGGCTAAGCATTCACAAATGCAAAAGATAGGAAACGGAACACGAGAGACTCCTTGCAAGTGGTGTATCTGAGAAGGGGTTCATATGGAAAGAGACGAAGAATGCACAGCACTCAGATTCCAAGAAACACCACCACCACCCTTGACCCTTCCCCCATGACCAACTCTGACCTAAAGCCTTTCTCTCCCTCTAACCTATCCCTAAAACATAACCCTCATCTAATCATATACATGTGCATCCCTAGCATCCATCCATCCATCCACACACGAGAGAGAAAGAGGAAGACACAGACGGAATTGAGAAAGGAAAAGAGAGGGACACAGCCAGAGAGAGACACGGAACCAAAGAGAGGAAAGGAGTCGATGGTCCAGACTATTCCTCAATCTGTCTCGAAGGTAGAAGCAATGACAGCGCCCTTCCACCCCAGAAGGGGGAAAAGGACGGAAGGTTTGGAGAGGAAAAGACAAGAACGCAGGGAGCCATTAGAAGCTCAGCCACCCGCAGAAGCCGAGCTGGGACCCTTGAACAGAATCTCAATGGAAACAGAGGACCAGAAAGTTGGCTACTCTTTTCTATAAGAGAGGGAGACCTTCGAGTCTTCCTTTCGGTCCTCCAACTTGGATGCGGGGTCTCAAAACAGTCAGGAGGGGGAGTGCCTTTTCCTGGGTTCCACGGCGCATCCAGGCCTCGTTCTGCCCCATTCTGTGCTGTGTCAGCCCTGGATGGAATCTTTCTTTCTGAAGTCTCAGCGCACGAGCTCCACGTGATATCGGCCCCAGGTGGAAAGGCATGGAGCTGCTCGTAGGCCGACAGACCTAGGAAGCAGATGGGAGAATGACCCCCACTCTGCAGATGGAGAGACTGGGGCAACCCTGAGGGGCATATGCTTGTCCAGGGCCACACCACTTATGAGAAGAAGGAGCCTGGTCTGAGAGCAGCATGGTCCTCGGAGCTCAGGCCCTGGCTGAACCCAGGCCTCCCCAGGGCTGTGGGCTGGGCCGTGTGGGTGTCATTGTGCCTGCACATGGCCTAAGGGGGGTGGTCGAGCAGTCAGAAACCCAGAGATTCCCTTGGGAAGTTTTGAGGAAGGGACCTCAGCACGAACCCCAGGAAATGATGTCACCTGCCGGCAACAGAACCCAACAGAACCCGCAATCCGGGTATCCAGGCCTCCAGAGCGGAGAGGAGCCCCCAGCCAGATCACTTGCTGCCAAGATGTTCTGCTGTTTGCCCCTGCCCAGAGGCCGGGGCCTCAGGAGAGCTCACAGGCAGTGTGCGTGGGCACCCTGTCGACGTTGGCTCAGGACACCCCCGAGAGGCCTCTGGCCCTTTGCCCGGAGAAACAGAAAGGTAACACGGGGAGCCCCAGGCCGGGCCAGGCCACCTCTCCCATGCCACCCGGAAACACCGGGTCCTTTGCCTGTGTGTGGGGATGCGGGTTTCTCGGGCTGTGTCTCCCTCAAGGAAGCCCAGGCGGATGTGGGGTCAGAAGCCTGTGGACAAGTTGTGCCCACACCCCAGGGGAGAGCAGGCTGGGCGGGATGGGGAGAGTGTGGGCAGCGCCGACCGGCCAGGCTGACCTCACACCCTCAGATGGGTCTCTTTCCTCCCGGGTGGGGATCTGAGCAGACACACGTCTCTGACCCTTCTGGGAAGAGAAGTTCGAGCAGGCAGAAGCAGCGGCTCCACTGGCCAGGCCCAGCTCGGAAAACTCCCAGCATGGCTGGCTGACGGTCACTGTCGTTGCAGAGCTTCCCACGTGATGAGGCCGAGGACGGGGACACCCCATCCAGCTCCCAGAGGGAGGGGTCGGAGCACCACCCGCCCGCCCGTGAGGCCCAGTGCAGGCTCCAGGTCAGCGTGCCCACGGAGGCATCAGCCCCACCGGGGGAGACGCGGAGGTGGGGAAGGCCTGCTGCCGAGACACCGCCCAGGATACAGCCGGCGGCCCAGTCTGAGGCTTCCACGGAGCTCAGCACACCCGGCTCCGACCCAGAGTCCAGAGAACCCCGGCCTCTGAGGCACCAGGAGGACCTGGAGCCCAGCACGCCACAGCACAGAGGTGAGGACGCTGGGGCTGGTGCACGGGAGTGTGTGGGGAGGGGTGCTGAGCTACACAGGGACGAGTCCTCGAAAGCTGCTGCTGGGCCTGCAGCAAGCGCTGGCCTCACACCCCCCGCCCCCCATCTTGCACACTTCAGTCCCAAAAGACATCTGACGCTGGGTATTCTTTGGGAACCTCTTGGAAGGTTTCTGTCCCGGGGTACGCACATGCCAAGGCTGGCCTGTGGGCAAACTTTGCTTCTCCCCCAGCTCTAGCACTGGCCTCCAACTGGAACCAGGCTCCACTTCCCAGACCTGTCCCCACACAGGTGGTGGCTCCAGGTGCAGGACCCAGGGATCCACCGAGGGCAGATGGAGAAGCGAGACTTGCCCTCGCAGAGACACCAGGCCAGCTGGGTACTGGCCAGCACACCGGGCAGATCGGATCTCCGTGCCTGCAGGACCCCCAGCCCCAGGCACTGATGTCCCACCCCCTCAGCGAGAACCTCCACCTCCACGTGCACCTCTACCTGCTCGGGCTTTGGCAAGAGAACCCGAGGCAGAGGAAGAGTCACCGCCTCGGCAGGGAGAGCCTGCCCTGGCTCCCGTGCAACACCCAGACGCCCACGATGACTCACCCAGCCCTGCAGGGAGAAAGAGCCCCCGCTCTGGACAGAGACCCAGAGCCCTTACCGGAAACACCACGTCCAGGGGAGCGGTCGGCTCTGCAGCCTCCATCCCTGTCTGCTCACCGTGGATGCCGGCAACTCGGTCTGCCCCCAGGGGACATGGAGTTCCTTTCCCCTGAACTGCTTTGCATGTGGTTTGTTTCCACCTTTCTGGTGATGTTTTATTTTTTGTATGGTTTCCTGTATTTTTGTTGGTTAAGTTGGGATTAGTAAACTTTTTCATCATTGTTGCAATCTGGGAACACTGTTGTGTAACTCTGGTGATACTGTGTTACCATCACCACTTTGTAGTTTCAGACCCGTTCCATCTTTATGCCCCACCCCCCAACAAAGCCTGGATTCAAGGCAAGCACGCCCTGTTCATCCCTCCCCCCGATCCTGAACACAATTTCATCTTTTCTTTCTGCATTCCTTCCTATATTCTTGGTGTCCCCAATCAGTGACTCTCAGCGAAATGACTGAAGGAGTGTTTTTCGGACTCTCCACCTACTGTAAGACTCCATTGGAGAGTTCTCATTTTTATGTCATTTGAACTAGCCTTTGATAGCTGAAAGGACGGTGTACGTCCTTTCAAGATACCATGTGCCAAACGAAGCCCTTTTGGCAACTGCCATCATTATCTCCAGGCAGGCATTGCTGTTTGAAGGGTGACATCTCAGCCAGAAGGCAGAGGCTGAGCTCCTCTTGTTGCACCAGCTCCCAAAAGAAGCCAAGAAAGGGAGCTGGAACAACAAACCACCCCCACGCCCAGGAAAGCGTTCTTCATGACAGAAGGCTAGAAAATGACCCAACATCCTTGTGGCCCAGAACCACTCTAGAAAATCACTGTTCCATAAAAAAGAGAAACACATGGGAAGTTCCAAGGAGAGGCAATGCCCATGGCCAGTGTACTTGAGAGACGGCCTGACCGCTCCGGGGAAGACACGCACCGACGGAACCCCTTGGGAAACAGCAGTGATAGTCCTCACCGTCGTAAGGGTTTCCTCTGGGGACAACCTGCCCTGGGCACCACACGAGGGAGCAGACCGGCTTCTCTTCCTCTGCCCCCACACCATTCACTCATGAAGGCAGCTCAGGTGTTCTCATGCCCTGCCTGCCTGCCTGCCTGGCTCATCCGTGAGCTGTGACCACCTCCAGGCTAGGACTCCACCTTTTCCTCTCTGTGTACCGTGAATCTGCACACAGTGGGCTTTCAGAACCTTAGGAGACTTGAGCCATTCCCGCTCGAGCCAGAACCCTCCCCAGGAAGGAAAACAGCTGTGGAGTCATTTTGGCCCCAGCACTGGTTCCGAAAGCCTGGCGGCTCCTACAGCCTCTACGGTGTGAAGAGGGAGGTCCCTTTTGACAGAGCTTTCCGGCTCTCAGATCTAAGCTGTTGTTTCACTGTCAGCTGTGTCTCTTCCGTTGCAGCCAGGTGGGCCACGCTGCTCCAAAGGAGCTCACAAGCTGAGTTTCAAGGGAGGACAGGGATGGCTACAACGTGCTGCAAACTGAGTGAGGGTCCCCACAATCCTCAGCAAAGGTCTGTGGTGTGCAAGTGGGGAGTAGAGGGCCCCCAAGTTCCAAAGGAAGGGAGGTAGTCGGGAGCTAAAGCCCTTGGCTGCTGTGGTAGCAGCTGCAGATGGCAGCCCGTCCACAGTGCACTTCAAATGAGGTCATATGAGCGGGACTCTGGAAATGGCTCCGAAATCGAGAGAAAGGGGTCAGGGTATGTGGGAATCCGGCGGGGGTGGGGGGTGGATGAAGGAAGGTGTCCCTCCTCTCTCCAGTGCAATTTGGTTTGGTGAGTCTCAAAGCTACCAGATGGCACTTCCCAAGTCAGGCCCCCGCAGGAATCAGGGTGGGCTGCCTGCCTCGGGCCCTGCCACAGGGACAAGCCACACCAGTGGCCTCCCTGAGCTCCAATGGCCGGATCTGGGGGGTTCTGTCTGGGTGCACACCTCCTTGCTGTGGCCAAGTTCCCCCCTTCTCTGAGCACCAGCTTCATCCTCTCGAATGAGGACATCAATTGCTACCTTGGCACGTTACTCTCTTCATCCTGTGAAGACTCATTAGGCTTATCCTACAATTACTAGCTGGCCCGAAGAGATATCTCCTGAATCCAGCTTAAGCTGGAGTCTCCCAGGCTCATCTGGCATGTCTTCCCTGAAGTCTGCCAAAACCCACACCCTTGCATTTCCAGGGACTCCCCTTAGCCAGCTGGGCAGAAAACCCAGCATGCTTCAAACAAGCTGACAGACAAGCGGGAGAGGACTCACGGGCAGACGGCTTCCCTCAGGTCTCGGGTGGAGCTCTGGGACCACAGCAGCAACGGGCCATCCCAGCCCCTGGGCTCAGCAGCGCCCTCATTCTCAGGCCGGCGGCTCTGCCCTGAGGGGAGCAGGAACGTCACCAACTGCCGCAGGCGGACCTCAAGCCCCTCCCACTGCTGGAGCCTGACCTCCCCCGGCCCCACCCCTTCCCCTACCCCAGCAGGACGAGAGCTCGTCTTCCCCTGGCTTCCAACGTGAGGCCCGGCCCTGGGCCCCGATTGGGCACTGCCCCAGCCCGGAGCCAATCACAGTGGCCAGGGAGGTGGAACGCACCGATTGGCCAGGGCCAGGTCATGTGACCATACTCCCCAGGAAACTCAAAGATTACCAAGGTTCTCTAAGAAACCAATGAACAAAATTATCCACTAAAGGCAAACCATAATTTTTAATGAGGCCAATGTCACAGAAAAAAAAAATGCTCCACAATAAACTGCTCAAGGAAGCTACTAAATAAACTTTCAGAAAAGTTTAGTAGTTTTTTTTTTTTTTTTAAATAGGGTGACGGAGAGCTATACCTTTCCCATCTATGTGAATTTAGGTTTAAACTAGATTTCCCTTGGCTATTATATAAGACAAAAAAACCCACATCACCCACTTTCACTCCCCCCCACCCCCAAAATGTGTTTTAATCTATTGAATTTTTGTGTCCTCAGTTGTGTCTGATTCACGGCAACTCACCAACTCTACACAGCCAGGCTCTTCCGTCCATGGAATTCAGGGCAATTTTTTCTGTCCCAGTAAATGCCCACCCTGGGTGATCCAAAGGCAAGGGCTCCGAGGCTCCTGAGAGACTAACTCCTTTCAGCTGAGCACAGAGCTGGCTCCTCACTGGGATGCCTGTGGCCTGGGGCTCCCAGAGGGGAGAGCAGCACTCGCCCCACCGTGTGGTCACTGCTGGAAGTGCAGGCTGCTCCTCACTCCCCCTTGACAGTGTCCCTGAGGGCAGAACAGTGTGAATCGAATCAAGGTGGAAATGCAAACTCCAATGCAACCAACCTTCCCACAAGATCTCCAAAACCACTCAGGAACAGGGAATTGGAAACTGCAGGGGATGACATGAATGGAGATGGAGACTTGACACCTTACACCGAGTTCACTTCCAGTTATCCCTAGACAAACTTTCCATGAAAACTTGTCACAAATCTAGAAGAACAATGAGCAGAAACCGGACACGTGCTTTGAGTCTTCACACACAAAACTAAAAGGCAGTCCACAAAAAAAACCCAGAGAATACAGTGGACTTTGCAAAATCAAAGATATCTACTGTGGGAAAGACCTCATTACAAAAGCAAAAGACAGGTCATACATCGCGAGACGAATTAGTGGAAACACAAAGCTTATCAAGGATGTGTCTCCAAACAGACAAAGAACGCCAACACAACAAGCCTGTGAAAACTAGGGAAAGGTCTGAAGGGACACCAGACGGAGGAAGACACACACAGAGTATCCCGGATGATGTCCAGCACTGAGGGCCTGAAGAAACAACAGTCTAGTTGCACCCCCTCAGGCCTGTGTGACCGTGGATGAGGCCTCTGTTTCCCGGTGGCTCTGAGACATGGACAGGGAGGAAGGGGAAGAGAAGTCACTTGCATTTCTAATACTCACAGCAAAGTCTTCCAATGAGAAGGGAATTATCACCCCCACTGACAATGCCATTCACTGAAGTGATATCCACGAGTCCATCTACCCCAGAAGGGAAGGATGGACCTGTTCTCACAAAACGGCGAGAGATGGAAGGAGGAAGATCAAGCCCACACCAATCACTGGAAAGAGAAGCTGTGCTCAGGGCTTGAAAGAATTCCTACTGGGAAAATCATGTCACAGCCCCACATGGCAATCCACAGCTTCCATGCTATTCCTCCCAAAATGCCAATGCATTTTCGCACCGAACAAAGAATTGCAAAAGGGGTACGGAAACAGAAAAGAGCCTACATTGTCAATACAATCCGACGAAAAAGCCCCGATACGGACATCCAAGGTTGTGTGAAAGGAAATTAGACGACCAAACTAGGATCCTCAGGAGAGTATCGGAGAAGGCAATGGCGACCCACTCCAGTACTCTTGCCTGGAAAATGTCCTGGACGGAGGAGCCTGGTAGGCTACAGGCCATGGGGTCTTGCAGAGTCAGACACGACTGAAGTGACTTAGCCGCAGCAGCAGCAGCAGGACAGTATGCTATTGGGAATACAACAACACACACAGATCCAGATCGATGGAATAAAGTTGAGGGTCCAGAAACAAACCCCAGCATCCATGGTCAACTCATCTCTGACACAGACGGTGAGAATATCCAAATGGGAACAAGAAAGCCTCTTCAATCAATGTCCATGGGAAAACCAGACAGCTACATCTGAAGAACGCTATTGGGTTTGATCTCATACCACCTCAATATCGGGGAAAAACCTCACCCTAAAGACTGATGTCATGAGATAGCTAGAAAGAAGCGTAGGTCAAAGGCTCCTTAACATCAGAGTCTCCTTGCCATTTGCTGGGCGGAGGTCGAAATGGGTCTCTTCAAGTAAGGGAAAGAGGTAAACGAAGTACACCACTGGGTTTCCATCCAATGGAACCTATTCACAACAGAGAGGCTAAGCATTCACAAATGCAAAAGATAGGAAACGGAACACGAGAGACTCCTTGCAAGTGGTGTATCTGAGAAGGGGTTCATATGGAAAGAGACGAAGAATGCACAGCACTCAGATTCCAAGAAACACCACCACCACCCTTGACCCTTCCCCCATGACCAACTCTGACCTAAAGCCTTTCTCTCCCTCTAACCTATCCCTAAAACATAACCCTCATCTAATCATATACATGTGCATCCCTAGCATCCATCCATCCATCCACACACGAGAGAGAAAGAGGAAGACACAGACGGAATTGAGAAAGGAAAAGAGAGGGACACAGCCAGAGAGAGACACGGAACCAAAGAGAGGAAAGGAGTCGATGGTCCAGACTATTCCTCAATCTGTCTCGAAGGTAGAAGCAATGACAGCGCCCTTCCACCCCAGAAGGGGGAAAAGGACGGAAGGTTTGGAGAGGAAAAGACAAGAACGCAGGGAGCCATTAGAAGCTCAGCCACCCGCAGAAGCCGAGCTGGGACCCTTGAACAGAATCTCAATGGAAACAGAGGACCAGAAAGTTGGCTACTCTTTTCTATAAGAGAGGGAGACCTTCGAGTCTTCCTTTCGGTCCTCCAACTTGGATGCGGGGTCTCAAAACAGTCAGGAGGGGGAGTGCCTTTTCCTGGGTTCCACGGCGCATCCAGGCCTCGTTCTGCCCCATTCTGTGCTGTGTCAGCCCTGGATGGAATCTTTCTTTCTGAAGTCTCAGCGCACGAGCTCCACGTGATATCGGCCCCAGGTGGAAAGGCATGGAGCTGCTCGTAGGCCGACAGACCTAGGAAGCAGATGGGAGAATGACCCCCACTCTGCAGATGGAGAGACTGGGGCAACCCTGAGGGGCATATGCTTGTCCAGGGCCACACCACTTATGAGAAGAAGGAGCCTGGTCTGAGAGCAGCATGGTCCTCGGAGCTCAGGCCCTGGCTGAACCCAGGCCTCCCCAGGGCTGTGGGCTGGGCCGTGTGGGTGTCATTGTGCCTGCACATGGCCTAAGGGGGGTGGTCGAGCAGTCAGAAACCCAGAGATTCCCTTGGGAAGTTTTGAGGAAGGGACCTCAGCACGAACCCCAGGAAATGATGTCACCTGCCGGCAACAGAACCCAACAGAACCCGCAATCCGGGTATCCAGGCCTCCAGAGCGGAGAGGAGCCCCCAGCCAGATCACTTGCTGCCAAGATGTTCTGCTGTTTGCCCCTGCCCAGAGGCCGGGGCCTCAGGAGAGCTCACAGGCAGTGTGCGTGGGCACCCTGTCGACGTTGGCTCAGGACACCCCCGAGAGGCCTCTGGCCCTTTGCCCGGAGAAACAGAAAGGTAACACGGGGAGCCCCAGGCCGGGCCAGGCCACCTCTCCCATGCCACCCGGAAACACCGGGTCCTTTGCCTGTGTGTGGGGATGCGGGTTTCTCGGGCTGTGTCTCCCTCAAGGAAGCCCAGGCGGATGTGGGGTCAGAAGCCTGTGGACAAGTTGTGCCCACACCCCAGGGGAGAGCAGGCTGGGCGGGATGGGGAGAGTGTGGGCAGCGCCGACCGGCCAGGCTGACCTCACACCCTCAGATGGGTCTCTTTCCTCCCGGGTGGGGATCTGAGCAGACACACGTCTCTGACCCTTCTGGGAAGAGAAGTTCGAGCAGGCAGAAGCAGCGGCTCCACTGGCCAGGCCCAGCTCGGAAAACTCCCAGCATGGCTGGCTGACGGTCACTGTCGTTGCAGAGCTTCCCACGTGATGAGGCCGAGGATGGGGACACCCCATCCAGCTCCCAGAGGGAGGGGTCGGAGCACCACCCGCCCGCCCGTGAGGCCCAGTGCAGGCTCCAGGTCAGCGTGCCCACGGAGGCATCAGCCCCACCGGGGGAGACGCGGAGGTGGGGAAGGCCTGCTGCCGAGACACCGCCCAGGATACAGCCGGCGGCCCAATCTGAGGCTTCCACGGAGCTCAGCACACCCGGCTCCGACCCAGAGTCCAGAGAACCCCGGCCTCTGAGGCACCAGGAGGACCTGGAGCCCAGCACGCCACAGCACAGAGGTGAGGACGCTGGGGCTGGTGCACGGGAGTGTGTGGGGAGGGGTGCTGAGCTACACAGGGACGAGTCCTCGAAAGCTGCTGCTGGGCCTGCAGCAAGCGCTGGCCTCACACCCCCCGCCCCCCATCTTGCACACTTCAGTCCCAAAAGACATCTGACGCTGGGTATTCTTTGGGAACCTCTTGGAAGGTTTCTGTCCCGGGGTACGCACATGCCAAGGCTGGCCTGTGGGCAAACTTTGCTTCTCCCCCAGCTCTAGCACTGGCCTCCAACTGGAACCAGGCTCCACTTCCCAGACCTGTCCCCACACAGGTGGTGGCTCCAGGTGCAGGACCCAGGGATCCACCGAGGGCAGATGGAGAAGCGAGACTTGCCCTCGCAGAGACACCAGGCCAGCTGGGTACTGGCCAGCACACCGGGCAGATCGGATCTCCGTGCCTGCAGGACCCCCAGCCCCAGGCACTGATGTCCCACCCCCTCAGCGAGAACCTCCACCTCCACGTGCACCTCTACCTGCTCGGGCTTTGGCAAGAGAACCCGAGGCAGAGGAAGAGTCACCGCCTCGGCAGGGAGAGCCTGCCCTGGCTCCCGCGCAACACCCAGACGCCCACGATGACTCACCCAGCCCTGCAGGGAGAAAGAGCCCCCGCTCTGGACAGAGACCCAGAGCCCTTACCGGAAACACCACGTCCAGGGGAGCGGTCGGCTCTGCAGCCTCCATCCCTGTCTGCTCACCGTGGATGCCGGCAACTCGGTCTGCCCCCAGGGGACATGGAGTTCCTTTCCCCTGAACTGCTTTGCATGTGGTTTGTTTCCACCTTTCTGGTGATGTTTTATTTTTTGTATGGTTTCCTGTATTTTTGTTGGTTAAGTTGGGATTAGTAAACTTTTTCATCATTGTTGCAATCTGGGAACACTGTTGTGTAACTCTGGTGATACTGTGTTACCATCACCACTTTGTAGTTTCAGACCCGTTCCATCTTTATGCCCCACCCCCCAACAAAGCCTGGATTCAAGGCAAGCACGCCCTGTTCATCCCTCCCCCCGATCCTGAACACAATTTCATCTTTTCTTTCTGCATTCCTTCCTATATTCTTGGTGTCCCCAATCAGTGACTCTCAGCGAAATGACTGAAGGAGTGTTTTTCGGACTCTCCACCTACTGTAAGACTCCATTGGAGAGTTCTCATTTTTATGTCATTTGAACTAGCCTTTGATAGCTGAAAGGACGGTGTACGTCCTTTCAAGATACCATGTGCCAAACGAAGCCCTTTTGGCAACTGCCATCATTATCTCCAGGCAGGCATTGCTGTTTGAAGGGTGACATCTCAGCCAGAAGGCAGAGGCTGAGCTCCTCTTGTTGCACCAGCTCCCAAAAGAAGCCAAGAAAGGGAGCTGGAACAACAAACCACCCCCATGCCCAGGAAAGCGTTCTTCATGACAGAAGGCTAGAAAATGACCCAACATCCTTGTGGCCCAGAACCACTCTAGAAAATCACTGTTCCATAAAAAAGAGAAACACATGGGAAGTTCCAAGGAGAGGCAATGCCCATGGCCAGTGTACTTGAGAGACGGCCTGACCGCTCCGGGGAAGACACGCACCGACGGAACCCCTTGGGAAACAGCAGTGATAGTCCTCACCGTCGTAAGGGTTTCCTCTGGGGACAACCTGCCCTGGGCACCACACGAGGGAGCAGACCGGCTTCTCTTCCTCTGCCCCCACACCATTCACTCATGAAGGCAGCTCAGGTGTTCTCATGCCCTGCCTGCCTGCCTGCCTGGCTCATCCGTGAGCTGTGACCACCTCCAGGCTAGGACTCCACCTTTTCCTCTCTGTGTACCGTGAATCTGCACACAGTGGGCTTTCAGAACCTTAGGAGACTTGAGCCATTCCCGCTCGAGCCAGAACCCTCCCCAGGAAGGAAAACAGCTGTGGAGTCATTTTGGCCCCAGCACTGGTTCCGAAAGCCTGGCGGCTCCTACAGCCTCTACGGTGTGAAGAGGGAGGTCCCTTTTGACAGAGCTTTCCGGCTCTCAGATCTAAGCTGTTGTTTCACTGTCAGCTGTGTCTCTTCCGTTGCAGCCAGGTGGGCCACGCTGCTCCAAAGGAGCTCACAAGCTGAGTTTCAAGGGAGGACAGGGATGGCTACAACGTGCTGCAAACTGAGTGAGGGTCCCCACAATCCTCAGCAAAGGTCTGTGGTGTGCAAGTGGGGAGTAGAGGGCCCCCAAGTTCCAAAGGAAGGGAGGTAGTCGGGAGCTAAAGCCCTTGGCTGCTGTGGTAGCAGCTGCAGATGGCAGCCCGTCCACAGTGCACTTCAAATGAGGTCATATGAGCGGGACTCTGGAAATGGCTCCGAAATCGAGAGAAAGGGGTCAGGGTATGTGGGAATCCGGCGGGGGTGGGGGGTGGATGAAGGAAGGTGTCCCTCCTCTCTCCAGTGCAATTTGGTTTGGTGAGTCTCAAAGCTACCAGATGGCACTTCCCAAGTCAGGCCCCCGCAGGAATCAGGGTGGGCTGCCTGCCTCGGGCCCTGCCACAGGGACAAGCCACACCAGTGGCCTCCCTGAGCTCCAATGGCCGGATCTGGGGGGTTCTGTCTGGGTGCACACCTCCTTGCTGTGGCCAAGTTCCCCCCTTCTCTGAGCACCAGCTTCATCCTCTCGAATGAGGACATCAATTGCTACCTTGGCACGTTACTCTCTTCATCCTGTGAAGACTCATTAGGCTTATCCTACAATTACTAGCTGGCCCGAAGAGATATCTCCTGAATCCAGCTTAAGCTGGAGTCTCCCAGGCTCATCTGGCATGTCTTCCCTGAAGTCTGCCAAAACCCACACCCTTGCATTTCCAGGGACTCCCCTTAGCCAGCTGGGCAGAAAACCCAGCATGCTTCAAACAAGCTGACAGACAAGCGGGAGAGGACTCACGGGCAGACGGCTTCCCTCAGGTCTCGGGTGGAGCTCTGGGACCACAGCAGCAACGGGCCATCCCAGCCCCTGGGCTCAGCAGCGCCCTCATTCTCAGGCCGGCGGCTCTGCCCTGAGGGGAGCAGGAACGTCACCAACTGCCGCAGGCGGACCTCAAGCCCCTCCCACTGCTGGAGCCTGACCTCCCCCGGCCCCACCCCTTCCCCTACCCCAGCAGGACGAGAGCTCGTCTTCCCCTGGCTTCCAACGTGAGGCCCGGCCCTGGGCCCCGATTGGGCACTGCCCCAGCCCGGAGCCAATCACAGTGGCCAGGGAGGTGGAACGCACCGATTGGCCAGGGCCAGGTCATGTGACCATACTCCCCAGGAAACTCAAAGATTACCAAGGTTCTCTAAGAAACCAATGAACAAAATTATCCACTAAAGGCAAACCATAATTTTTAATGAGGCCAATGTCACAGAAAAAAAAAATGCTCCACAATAAACTGCTCAAGGAAGCTACTAAATAAACTTTCAGAAAAGTTTAGTAGTTTTTTTTTTTTTTTTAAATAGGGTGACGGAGAGCTATACCTTTCCCATCTATGTGAATTTAGGTTTAAACTAGATTTCCCTTGGCTATTATATAAGACAAAAAAACCCACATCACCCACTTTCACTCCCCCCCACCCCCAAAATGTGTTTTAATCTATTGAATTTTTGTGTCCTCAGTTGTGTCTGATTCACGGCAACTCACCAACTCTACACAGCCAGGCTCTTCCGTCCATGGAATTCAGGGCAATTTTTTCTGTCCCAGTAAATGCCCACCCTGGGTGATCCAAAGGCAAGGGCTCCGAGGCTCCTGAGAGACTAACTCCTTTCAGCTGAGCACAGAGCTGGCTCCTCACTGGGATGCCTGTGGCCTGGGGCTCCCAGAGGGGAGAGCAGCACTCGCCCCACCGTGTGGTCACTGCTGGAAGTGCAGGCTGCTCCTCACTCCCCCTTGACAGTGTCCCTGAGGGCAGAACAGTGTGAATCGAATCAAGGTGGAAAGGCAAACTCCAATGCAACCAACCTTCCCACAAGATCTCCAAAACCACTCAGGAACAGGGAATTGGAAACTGCAGGGGATGACATGAATGGAGATGGAGACTTGACACCTTACACCGAGTTCACTTCCAGTTATCCCTAGACAAACTTTCCATGAAAACTTGTCACAAATCTAGAAGAACAATGAGCAGAAACCGGACACGTGCTTTGAGTCTTCACACACAAAACTAAAAGGCAGTCCACAAAAAAAACCCAGAGAATACAGTGGACTTTGCAAAATCAAAGATATCTACTGTGGGAAAGACCTCATTACAAAAGCAAAAGACAGGTCATACATCGTGAGACGAATGAGTGGAAACACAAAGCTTATCAAGGATGTGTCTCCAAACAGACAAAGAACGCCAACACAACAAGCCTGTGAAAACTAGGGAAAGGTCTGAAGGGACACCAGACGGAGGAAGACACACACAGAGTATCCCGGATGATGTCCAGCACTGAGGGCCTGAAGAAACAACAGTCTAGTTGCACCCCCTCAGGCCTGTGTGACCGTGGATGAGGCCTCTGTTTCCCGGTGGCTCTGAGACATGGACAGGGAGGAAGGGGAAGAGAAGTCACTTGCATTTCTAATACTCACAGCAAAGTCTTCCAATGAGAAGGGAATTATCACCCCCACTGACAATGCCATTCACTGAAGTGATACCCACGAGTCCATCTACCCCAGAAGGGAAGGATGGACCTGTTCTCACAAAACGGCGAGAGATGGAAGGAGGAAGATCAAGCCCACACCAATCACTGGAAAGAGAAGCTGTGCTCAGGGCTTGAAAGAATTCCTACTGGGAAAATCATGTCACAGCCCCACATGGCAATCCACAGCTTCCATGCTATTCCTCCCAAAATGCCAATGCATTTTCGCACCGAACAAAGAATTGCAAAAGGGGTACGGAAACAGAAAAGAGCCTACATTGTCAATACAATCCGACGAAAAAGCCCCGATACGGACATCCAAGGTTGTGTGAAAGGAAATTAGACGACCAAACTAGGATCCTCAGGAGAGTATCGGAGGAGGCAATGGCGACCCACTCCAGTACTCTTGCCTGGAAAATGTCCTGGACGGAGGAGCCTGGTAGGCTGCAGGCCACGGGGTCATGCAGAGTCAGACACGACTGAAGTGACTTAGCCGCAGCAGCAGCAGCAGGACAGTATGCTATTGGGAATACAACAACACACACAGATCCAGATCGATGGAATAAAGTTGAGGGTCCAGAAACAAACCCCAGCATCCATGGTCAACTCATCTCTGACACAGACGGGGAGAATATCCAAATGGGAACAAGAAAGCCTCTTCAATCAATGTCCATGGGAAAACCAGACAGCTACATCTGAAGAACGCTATTGGGTTTGATCTCATACCACCTCAATATCGGGGAAAAACCTCACCCTAAAGACTGATGTCATGAGATAGCTAGAAAGAAGCGTAGGTCAAAGGCTCCTTAACATCAGAGTCTCCTTGCCATTTGCTGGGCGGAGGTCGAAATGGGTCTCTTCAAGTAAGGGAAAGAGGTAAACGAAGTACACCACTGGGTTTCCATCCAATGGAACCTATTCACAACAGAGAGGCTAAGCATTCACAAATGCAAAAGATAGGAAACGGAACACGAGAGACTCCTTGCAAGTGGTGTATCTGAGAAGGGGTTCATATGGAAAGAGACGAAGAATGCACAGCACTCAGATTCCAAGAAACACCACCACCACCCTTGACCCTTCCCCCATGACCAACTCTGACCTAAAGCCTTTCTCTCCCTCTAACCTATCCCTAAAACATAACCCTCATCTAATCATATACATGTGCATCCCTAGCATCCATCCATCCATCCACACACGAGAGAGAAAGAGGAAGACACAGACGGAATTGAGAAAGGAAAAGAGAGGGACACAGCCAGAGAGAGACACGGAACCAAAGAGAGGAAAGGAGTCGATGGTCCAGACTTTTCCTCAATCTGTCTCGAAGGTAGAAGCAATGACAGCGCCCTTCCACCCCAGAAGGGGGAAAAGGACGGAAGGTTTGGAGAGGAAAAGACAAGAACGCAGGGAGCCATTAGAAGCTCAGCCACCCGCAGAAGCCGAGCTGGGACCCTTGAACAGAATCTCAATGGAAACAGAGGACCAGAAAGTTGGCTACTCTTTTCTATAAGAGAGGGAGACCTTCGAGTCTTCCTTTCGGTCCTCCAACTTGGATGCGGGGTCTCAAAACAGTCAGGAGGGGGAGTGCCTTTTCCTGGGTTCCACGGCGCATCCAGGCCTCGTTCTGCCCCATTCTGTGCTGTGTCAGCCCTGGATGGAATCTTTCTTTCTGAAGTCTCAGCGCACGAGCTCCACGTGATATCGGCCCCAGGTGGAAAGGCATGGAGCTGCTCGTAGGCCGACAGACCTAGGAAGCAGATGGGAGAATGACCCCCACTCTGCAGATGGAGAGACTGGGGCAACCCTGAGGGGCATATGCTTGTCCAGGGCCACACCACTTATGAGAAGAAGGAGCCTGGTCTGAGAGCAGCATGGTCCTCGGAGCTCAGGCCCTGGCTGAACCCAGGCCTCCCCAGGGCTGTGGGCTGGGCCGTGTGGGTGTCATTGTGCCTGCACATGGCCTAAGGGGGGTGGTCGAGCAGTCAGAAACCCAGAGATTCCCTTGGGAAGTTTTGAGGAAGGGACCTCAGCACGAACCCCAGGAAATGATGTCACCTGCCGGCAACAGAACCCAACAGAACCCGCAATCCGGGTATCCAGGCCTCCAGAGCGGAGAGGAGCCCCCAGCCAGATCACTTGCTGCCAAGATGTTCTGCTGTTTGCCCCTGCCCAGAGGCCGGGGCCTCAGGAGAGCTCACAGGCAGTGTGCGTGGGCACCCTGTCGACGTTGGCTCAGGACACCCCCGAGAGGCCTCTGGCCCTTTGCCCGGAGAAACAGAAAGGTAACACGGGGAGCCCCAGGCCGGGCCAGGCCACCTCTCCCATGCCACCCGGAAACACCGGGTCCTTTGCCTGTGTGTGGGGATGCGGGTTTCTCGGGCTGTGTCTCCCTCAAGGAAGCCCAGGCGGATGTGGGGTCAGAAGCCTGTGGACAAGTTGTGCCCACACCCCAGGGGAGAGCAGGCTGGGCGGGATGGGGAGAGTGTGGGCAGCGCCGACCGGCCAGGCTGACCTCACACCCTCAGATGGGTCTCTTTCCTCCCGGGTGGGGATCTGAGCAGACACACGTCTCTGACCCTTCTGGGAAGAGAAGTTCGAGCAGGCAGAAGCAGCGGCTCCACTGGCCAGGCCCAGCTCGGAAAACTCCCAGCATGGCTGGCTGACGGTCACTGTCGTTGCAGAGCTTCCCACGTGATGAGGCCGAGGACGGGGACACCCCATCCAGCTCCCAGAGGGAGGGGTCGGAGCACCACCCGCCCGCCCGTGAGGCCCAGTGCAGGCTCCAGGTCAGCGTGCCCACGGAGGCATCAGCCCCACCGGGGGAGACGCGGAGGTGGGGAAGGCCTGCTGCCGAGACACCGCCCAGGATACAGCCGGCGGCCCAGTCTGAGGCTTCCACGGAGCTCAGCACACCCGGCTCCGACCCAGAGTCCAGAGAACCCCGGCCTCTGAGGCACCAGGAGGACCTGGAGCCCAGCACGCCACAGCACAGAGGTGAGGACGCTGGGGCTGGTGCACGGGAGTGTGTGGGGAGGGGTGCTGAGCTACACAGGGACGAGTCCTCGAAAGCTGCTGCTGGGCCTGCAGCAAGCGCTGGCCTCACACCCCCCGCCCCCCATCTTGCACACTTCAGTCCCAAAAGACATCTGACGCTGGGTATTCTTTGGGAACCTCTTGGAAGGTTTCTGTCCCGGGGTACGCACATGCCAAGGCTGGCCTGTGGGCAAACTTTGCTTCTCCCCCAGCTCTAGCACTGGCCTCCAACTGGAACCAGGCTCCACTTCCCAGACCTGTCCCCACACAGGTGGTGGCTCCAGGTGCAGGACCCAGGGATCCACCGAGGGCAGATGGAGAAGCGAGACTTGCCCTCGCAGAGACACCAGGCCAGCTGGGTACTGGCCAGCACACCGGGCAGATCGGATCTCCGTGCCTGCAGGACCCCCAGCCCCAGGCACTGATGTCCCACCCCCTCAGCGAGAACCTCCACCTCCACGTGCACCTCTACCTGCTCGGGCTTTGGCAAGAGAACCCGAGGCAGAGGAAGAGTCACCGCCTCGGCAGGGAGAGCCTGCCCTGGCTCCCGCGCAACACCCAGACGCCCACGATGACTCACCCAGCCCTGCAGGGAGAAAGAGCCCCCGCTCTGGACAGAGACCCAGAGCCCTTACCGGAAACACCACGTCCAGGGGAGCGGTCGGCTCTGCAGCCTCCATCCCTGTCTGCTCACCGTGGATGCCGGCAACTCGGTCTGCCCCCAGGGGACATGGAGTTCCTTTCCCCTGAACTGCTTTGCATGTGGTTTGTTTCCACCTTTCTGGTGATGTTTTATTTTTTGTATGGTTTCCTGTATTTTTGTTGGTTAAGTTGGGATTAGTAAACTTTTTCATCATTGTTGCAATCTGGGAACACTGTTGTGTAACTCTGGTGATACTGTGTTACCATCACCACTTTGTAGTTTCAGACCCGTTCCATCTTTATGCCCCACCCCCCAACAAAGCCTGGATTCAAGGCAAGCACGCCCTGTTCATCCCTCCCCCCGATCCTGAACACAATTTCATCTTTTCTTTCTGCATTCCTTCCTATATTCTTGGTGTCCCCAATCAGTGACTCTCAGCGAAATGACTGAAGGAGTGTTTTTCGGACTCTCCACCTACTGTAAGACTCCATTGGAGAGTTCTCATTTTTATGTCATTTGAACTAGCCTTTGATAGCTGAAAGGACGGTGTACGTCCTTTCAAGATACCATGTGCCAAACGAAGCCCTTTTGGCAACTGCCATCATTATCTCCAGGCAGGCATTGCTGTTTGAAGGGTGACATCTCAGCCAGAAGGCAGAGGCTGAGCTCCTCTTGTTGCACCAGCTCCCAAAAGAAGCCAAGAAAGGGAGCTGGAACAACAAACCACCCCCATGCCCAGGAAAGCGTTCTTCATGACAGAAGGCTAGAAAATGACCCAACATCCTTGTGGCCCAGAACCACTCTAGAAAATCACTGTTCCATAAAAAAGAGAAACACATGGGAAGTTCCAAGGAGAGGCAATGCCCATGGCCAGTGTACTTGAGAGACGGCCTGACCGCTCCGGGGAAGACACGCACCGACGGAACCCCTTGGGAAACAGCAGTGATAGTCCTCACCGTCGTAAGGGTTTCCTCTGGGGACAACCTGCCCTGGGCACCACACGAGGGAGCAGACCGGCTTCTCTTCCTCTGCCCCCACACCATTCACTCATGAAGGCAGCTCAGGTGTTCTCATGCCCTGCCTGCCTGCCTGCCTGGCTCATCCGTGAGCTGTGACCACCTCCAGGCTAGGACTCCACCTTTTCCTCTCTGTGTACCGTGAATCTGCACACAGTGGGCTTTCAGAACCTTAGGAGACTTGAGCCATTCCCGCTCGAGCCAGAACCCTCCCCAGGAAGGAAAACAGCTGTGGAGTCATTTTGGCCCCAGCACTGGTTCCGAAAGCCTGGCGGCTCCTACAGCCTCTACGGTGTGAAGAGGGAGGTCCCTTTTGACAGAGCTTTCCGGCTCTCAGATCTAAGCTGTTGTTTCACTGTCAGCTGTGTCTCTTCCGTTGCAGCCAGGTGGGCCACGCTGCTCCAAAGGAGCTCACAAGCTGAGTTTCAAGGGAGGACAGGGATGGCTACAACGTGCTGCAAACTGAGTGAGGGTCCCCACAATCCTCAGCAAAGGTCTGTGGTGTGCAAGTGGGGAGTAGAGGGCCCCCAAGTTCCAAAGGAAGGGAGGTAGTCGGGAGCTAAAGCCCTTGGCTGCTGTGGTAGCAGCTGCAGATGGCAGCCCGTCCACAGTGCACTTCAAATGAGGTCATATGAGCGGGACTCTGGAAATGGCTCCGAAATCGAGAGAAAGGGGTCAGGGTATGTGGGAATCCGGCGGGGGTGGGGGGTGGATGAAGGAAGGTGTCCCTCCTCTCTCCAGTGCAATTTGGTTTGGTGAGTCTCAAAGCTACCAGATGGCACTTCCCAAGTCAGGCCCCCGCAGGAATCAGGGTGGGCTGCCTGCCTCGGGCCCTGCCACAGGGACAAGCCACACCAGTGGCCTCCCTGAGCTCCAATGGCCGGATCTGGGGGGTTCTGTCTGGGTGCACACCTCCTTGCTGTGGCCAAGTTCCCCCCTTCTCTGAGCACCAGCTTCATCCTCTCGAATGAGGACATCAATTGCTACCTTGGCACGTTACTCTCTTCATCCTGTGAAGACTCATTAGGCTTATCCTACAATTACTAGCTGGCCCGAAGAGATATCTCCTGAATCCAGCTTAAGCTGGAGTCTCCCAGGCTCATCTGGCATGTCTTCCCTGAAGTCTGCCAAAACCCACACCCTTGCATTTCCAGGGACTCCCCTTAGCCAGCTGGGCAGAAAACCCAGCATGCTTCAAACAAGCTGACAGACAAGCGGGAGAGGACTCACGGGCAGACGGCTTCCCTCAGGTCTCGGGTGGAGCTCTGGGACCACAGCAGCAACGGGCCATCCCAGCCCCTGGGCTCAGCAGCGCCCTCATTCTCAGGCCGGCGGCTCTGCCCTGAGGGGAGCAGGAACGTCACCAACTGCCGCAGGCGGACCTCAAGCCCCTCCCACTGCTGGAGCCTGACCTCCCCCGGCCCCACCCCTTCCCCTACCCCAGCAGGACGAGAGCTCGTCTTCCCCTGGCTTCCAACGTGAGGCCCGGCCCTGGGCCCCGATTGGGCACTGCCCCAGCCCGGAGCCAATCACAGTGGCCAGGGAGGTGGAACGCACCGATTGGCCAGGGCCAGGTCATGTGACCATACTCCCCAGGAAACTCAAAGATTACCAAGGTTCTCTAAGAAACTAATGAACAAAATTATCCACTAAAGGCAAACCATAATTTTTAATGAGGCCAATGTCACAGAAAAAAAAAATGCTCCACAATAAACTGCTCAAGGAAGCTACTAAATAAACTTTCAGAAAAGTTTAGTAGTTTTTTTTTTTTTTTAAATAGGGTGACGGAGAGCTATACCTTTCCCATCTATGTGAATTTAGGTTTAAACTAGATTTCCCTTGGCTATTATATAAGACAAAAAAACCCACATCACCCACTTTCACTCCCCCCCACCCCCAAAATGTGTTTTAATCTATTGAATTTTTGTGTCCTCAGTTGTGTCTGATTCACGGCAACTCACCAACTCTACACAGCCAGGCTCTTCCGTCCATGGAATTCAGGGCAATTTTTTCTGTCCCAGTAAATGCCCACCCTGGGTGATCCAAAGGCAAGGGCTCCGAGGCTCCTGAGAGACTAACTCCTTTCAGCTGAGCACAGAGCTGGCTCCTCACTGGGATGCCTGTGGCCTGGGGCTCCCAGAGGGGAGAGCAGCACTCGCCCCACCGTGTGGTCACTGCTGGAAGTGCAGGCTGCTCCTCACTCCCCCTTGACAGTGTCCCTGAGGGCAGAACAGTGTGAATCGAATCAAGGTGGAAATGCAAACTCCAATGCAACCAACCTTCCCACAAGATCTCCAAAACCACTCAGGAACAGGGAATTGGAAACTGCAGGGGATGACATGAATGGAGATGGAGACTTGACACCTTACACCGAGTTCACTTCCAGTTATCCCTAGACAAACTTTCCATGAAAACTTGTCACAAATCTAGAAGAACAATGAGCAGAAACCGGACACGTGCTTTGAGTCTTCACACACAAAACTAAAAGGCAGTCCACAAAAAAAACCCAGAGAATACAGTGGACTTTGCAAAATCAAAGATATCTACTGTGGGAAAGACCTCATTACAAAAGCAAAAGACAGGTCATACATCGCGAGACGAATGAGTGGAAACACAAAGCTTATCAAGGATGTGTCTCCAAACAGACAAAGAACGCCAACACAACAAGCCTGTGAAAACTAGGGAAAGGTCTGAAGGGACACCAGACGGAGGAAGACACACACAGAGTATCCCGGATGATGTCCAGCACTGAGGGCCTGAAGAAACAACAGTCTAGTTGCACCCCCTCAGGCCTGTGTGACCGTGGATGAGGCCTCTGTTTCCCGGTGGCTCTGAGACATGGACAGGGAGGAAGGGGAAGAGAAGTCACTTGCATTTCTAATACTCACAGCAAAGTCTTCCAATGAGAAGGGAATTATCACCCCCACTGACAATGCCATTCACTGAAGTGATATCCACGAGTCCATCTACCCCAGAAGGGAAGGATGGACCTGTTCTCACAAAACGGCGAGAGATGGAAGGAGGAAGATCAAGCCCACACCAATCACTGGAAAGAGAAGCTGTGCTCAGGGCTTGAAAGAATTCCTACTGGGAAAATCATGTCACAGCCCCACATGGCAATCCACAGCTTCCATGCTATTCCTCCCAAAATGCCAATGCATTTTCGCACCGAACAAAGAATTGCAAAAGGGGTACGGAAACAGAAAAGAGCCTACATTGTCAATACAATCCGACGAAAAAGCCCCGATACGGACATCCAAGGTTGTGTGAAAGGAAATTAGACGACCAAACTAGGATCCTCAGGAGAGTATCGGAGAAGGCAATGGCGACCCACTCCAGTACTCTTGCCTGGAAAATGTCCTGGACGGAGGAGCCTGGTAGGCTACAGGCCATGGGGTCTTGCAGAGTCAGACACGACTGAAGTGACTTAGCCGCAGCAGCAGCAGCAGGACAGTATGCTATTGGGAATACAACAACACACACAGATCCAGATCGATGGAATAAAGTTGAGGGTCCAGAAACAAACCCCAGCATCCATGGTCAACTCATCTCTGACACAGACGGTGAGAATATCCAAATGGGAACAAGAAAGCCTCTTCAATCAATGTCCATGGGAAAACCAGACAGCTACATCTGAAGAACGCTATTGGGTTTGATCTCATACCACCTCAATATCGGGGAAAAACCTCACCCTAAAGACTGATGTCATGAGATAGCTAGAAAGAAGCGTAGGTCAAAGGCTCCTTAACATCAGAGTCTCCTTGCCATTTGCTGGGCGGAGGTCGAAATGGGTCTCTTCAAGTAAGGGAAAGAGGTAAACGAAGTACACCACTGGGTTTCCATCCAATGGAACCTATTCACAACAGAGAGGCTAAGCATTCACAAATGCAAAAGATAGGAAACGGAACACGAGAGACTCCTTGCAAGTGGTGTATCTGAGAAGGGGTTCATATGGAAAGAGACGAAGAATGCACAGCACTCAGATTCCAAGAAACACCACCACCACCCTTGACCCTTCCCCCATGACCAACTCTGACCTAAAGCCTTTCTCTCCCTCTAACCTATCCCTAAAACATAACCCTCATCTAATCATATACATGTGCATCCCTAGCATCCATCCATCCATCCACACACGAGAGAGAAAGAGGAAGACACAGACGGAATTGAGAAAGGAAAAGAGAGGGACACAGCCAGAGAGAGACACGGAACCAAAGAGAGGAAAGGAGTCGATGGTCCAGACTATTCCTCAATCTGTCTCGAAGGTAGAAGCAATGACAGCGCCCTTCCACCCCAGAAGGGGGAAAAGGACGGAAGGTTTGGAGAGGAAAAGACAAGAACGCAGGGAGCCATTAGAAGCTCAGCCACCCGCAGAAGCCGAGCTGGGACCCTTGAACAGAATCTCAATGGAAACAGAGGACCAGAAAGTTGGCTACTCTTTTCTATAAGAGAGGGAGACCTTCGAGTCTTCCTTTCGGTCCTCCAACTTGGATGCGGGGTCTCAAAACAGTCAGGAGGGGGAGTGCCTTTTCCTGGGTTCCACGGCGCATCCAGGCCTCGTTCTGCCCCATTCTGTGCTGTGTCAGCCCTGGATGGAATCTTTCTTTCTGAAGTCTCAGCGCACGAGCTCCACGTGATATCGGCCCCAGGTGGAAAGGCATGGAGCTGCTCGTAGGCCGACAGACCTAGGAAGCAGATGGGAGAATGACCCCCACTCTGCAGATGGAGAGACTGGGGCAACCCTGAGGGGCATATGCTTGTCCAGGGCCACACCACTTATGAGAAGAAGGAGCCTGGTCTGAGAGCAGCATGGTCCTCGGAGCTCAGGCCCTGGCTGAACCCAGGCCTCCCCAGGGCTGTGGGCTGGGCCGTGTGGGTGTCATTGTGCCTGCACATGGCCTAAGGGGGGTGGTCGAGCAGTCAGAAACCCAGAGATTCCCTTGGGAAGTTTTGAGGAAGGGACCTCAGCACGAACCCCAGGAAATGATGTCACCTGCCGGCAACAGAACCCAACAGAACCCGCAATCCGGGTATCCAGGCCTCCAGAGCGGAGAGGAGCCCCCAGCCGGATCACTTGCTGCCAAGATGTTCTGCTGTTTGCCCCTGCCCAGAGGCCGGGGCCTCAGGAGAGCTCACAGGCAGTGTGAGTGGGCACCCTGTCGACGTTGGCTCAGGACACCCCCGAGAGGCCTCTGGCCCTTTGCCCGGAGAAACAGAAAGGTAACACGGGGAGCCCCAGGCCGGGCCAGGCCACCTCTCCCATGCCACCCGGAAACACCGGGTCCTTTGCCTGTGTGTGGGGATGCGGGTTTCTCGGGCTGTGTCTCCCTCAAGGAAGCCCAGGCGGATGTGGGGTCAGAAGCCTGTGGACAAGTTGTGCCCACACCCCAGGGGAGAGCAGGCTGGGCGGGATGGGGAGAGTGTGGGCAGCGCCGACCGGCCAGGCTGACCTCACACCCTCAGATGGGTCTCTTTCCTCCCGGGTGGGGATCTGAGCAGACACACGTCTCTGACCCTTCTGGGAAGAGAAGTTCGAGCATGCAGAAGCAGCGGCTCCACTGGCCAGGCCCAGCTCGGAAAACTCCCAGCATGGCTGGCTGACGGTCACTGTCGTTGCAGAGCTTCCCACGTGATGAGGCCGAGGACGGGGACACCCCATCCAGCTCCCAGAGGGAGGGGTCGGAGCACCACCCGCCCGCCCGTGAGGCCCAGTGCAGGCTCCAGGTCAGCGTGCCCACGGAGGCATCAGCCCCACCGGGGGAGACGCGGAGGTGGGGAAGGCCTGCTGCCGAGACACCGCCCAGGATACAGCCGGCGGCCCAGTCTGAGGCTTCCACGGAGCTCAGCACACCCGGCTCCGACCCAGAGTCCAGAGAACCCCGGCCTCTGAGGCACCAGGAGGACCTGGAGCCCAGCACGCCACAGCACAGAGGTGAGGACGCTGGGGCTGGTGCACGGGAGTGTGTGGGGAGGGGTGCTGAGCTACACAGGGACGAGTCCTCGAAAGCTGCTGCTGGGCCTGCAGCAAGCGCTGGCCTCACACCCCCCGCCCCCCATCTTGCACACTTCAGTCCCAAAAGACATCTGACGCTGGGTATTCTTTGGGAACCTCTTGGAAGGTTTCTGTCCCGGGGTACGCACATGCCAAGGCTGGCCTGTGGGCAAACTTTGCTTCTCCCCCAGCTCTAGCACTGGCCTCCAACTGGAACCAGGCTCCACTTCCCAGACCTGTCCCCACACAGGTGGTGGCTCCAGGTGCAGGACCCAGGGATCCACCGAGGGCAGATGGAGAAGCGAGACTTGCCCTCGCAGAGACACCAGGCCAGCTGGGTACTGGCCAGCACACCGGGCAGATCGGATCTCCGTGCCTGCAGGACCCCCAGCCCCAGGCACTGATGTCCCACCCCCTCAGCGAGAACCTCCACCTCCACGTGCACCTCTACCTGCTCGGGCTTTGGCAAGAGAACCCGAGGCAGAGGAAGAGTCACCGCCTCGGCAGGGAGAGCCTGCCCTGGCTCCCGCGCAACACCCAGACGCCCACGATGACTCACCCAGCCCTGCAGGGAGAAAGAGCCCCCGCTCTGGACAGAGACCCAGAGCCCTTACCGGAAACACCACGTCCAGGGGAGCGGTCGGCTCTGCAGCCTCCATCCCTGTCTGCTCACCGTGGATGCCGGCAACTCGGTCTGCCCCCAGGGGACATGGAGTTCCTTTCCCCTGAACTGCTTTGCATGTGGTTTGTTTCCACCTTTCTGGTGATGTTTTATTTTTTGTATGGTTTCCTGTATTTTTGTTGGTTAAGTTGGGATTAGTAAACTTTTTCATCATTGTTGCAATCTGGGAACACTGTTGTGTAACTCTGGTGATACTGTGTTACCATCACCACTTTGTAGTTTCAGACCCGTTCCATCTTTATGCCCCACCCCCCAACAAAGCCTGGATTCAAGGCAAGCACGCCCTGTTCATCCCTCCCCCCGATCCTGAACACAATTTCATCTTTTCTTTCTGCATTCCTTCCTATATTCTTGGTGTCCCCAATCAGTGACTCTCAGCGAAATGACTGAAGGAGTGTTTTTCGGACTCTCCACCTACTGTAAGACTCCATTGGAGAGTTCTCATTTTTATGTCATTTGAACTAGCCTTTGATAGCTGAAAGGACGGTGTACGTCCTTTCAAGATACCATGTGCCAAACGAAGCCCTTTTGGCAACTGCCATCATTATCTCCAGGCAGGCATTGCTGTTTGAAGGGTGACATCTCAGCCAGAAGGCAGAGGCTGAGCTCCTCTTGTTGCACCAGCTCCCAAAAGAAGCCAAGAAAGGGAGCTGGAACAACAAACCACCCCCATGCCCAGGAAAGCGTTCTTCATGACAGAAGGCTAGAAAATGACCCAACATCCTTGTGGCCCAGAACCACTCTAGAAAATCACTGTTCCATAAAAAAGAGAAACACATGGGAAGTTCCAAGGAGAGGCAATGCCCATGGCCAGTGTACTTGAGAGACGGCCTGACCGCTCCGGGGAAGACACGCACCGACGGAACCCCTTGGGAAACAGCAGTGATAGTCCTCACCGTCGTAAGGGTTTCCTCTGGGGACAACCTGCCCTGGGCACCACACGAGGGAGCAGACCGGCTTCTCTTCCTCTGCCCCCACACCATTCACTCATGAAGGCAGCTCAGGTGTTCTCATGCCCTGCCTGCCTGCCTGCCTGGCTCATCCGTGAGCTGTGACCACCTCCAGGCTAGGACTCCACCTTTTCCTCTCTGTGTACCGTGAATCTGCACACAGTGGGCTTTCAGAACCTTAGGAGACTTGAGCCATTCCCGCTCGAGCCAGAACCCTCCCCAGGAAGGAAAACAGCTGTGGAGTCATTTTGGCCCCAGCACTGGTTCCGAAAGCCTGGCGGCTCCTACAGCCTCTACGGTGTGAAGAGGGAGGTCCCTTTTGACAGAGCTTTCCGGCTCTCAGATCTAAGCTGTTGTTTCACTGTCAGCTGTGTCTCTTCCGTTGCAGCCAGGTGGGCCACGCTGCTCCAAAGGAGCTCACAAGCTGAGTTTCAAGGGAGGACAGGGATGGCTACAACGTGCTGCAAACTGAGTGAGGGTCCCCACAATCCTCAGCAAAGGTCTGTGGTGTGCAAGTGGGGAGTAGAGGGCCCCCAAGTTCCAAAGGAAGGGAGGTAGTCGGGAGCTAAAGCCCTTGGCTGCTGTGGTAGCAGCTGCAGATGGCAGCCCGTCCACAGTGCACTTCAAATGAGGTCATATGAGCGGGACTCTGGAAATGGCTCCGAAATCGAGAGAAAGGGGTCAGGGTATGTGGGAATCCGGCGGGGGTGGGGGGTGGATGAAGGAAGGTGTCCCTCCTCTCTCCAGTGCAATTTGGTTTGGTGAGTCTCAAAGCTACCAGATGGCACTTCCCAAGTCAGGCCCCCGCAGGAATCAGGGTGGGCTGCCTGCCTCGGGCCCTGCCACAGGGACAAGCCACACCAGTGGCCTCCCTGAGCTCCAATGGCCGGATCTGGGGGGTTCTGTCTGGGTGCACACCTCCTTGCTGTGGCCAAGTTCCCCCCTTCTCTGAGCACCAGCTTCATCCTCTCGAATGAGGACATCAATTGCTACCTTGGCACGTTACTCTCTTCATCCTGTGAAGACTCATTAGGCTTATCCTACAATTACTAGCTGGCCCGAAGAGATATCTCCTGAATCCAGCTTAAGCTGGAGTCTCCCAGGCTCATCTGGCATGTCTTCCCTGAAGTCTGCCAAAACCCACACCCTTGCATTTCCAGGGACTCCCCTTAGCCAGCTGGGCAGAAAACCCAGCATGCTTCAAACAAGCTGACAGACAAGCGGGAGAGGACTCACGGGCAGACGGCTTCCCTCAGGTCTCGGGTGGAGCTCTGGGACCACAGCAGCAACGGGCCATCCCAGCCCCTGGGCTCAGCAGCGCCCTCATTCTCAGGCCGGCGGCTCTGCCCTGAGGGGAGCAGGAACGTCACCAACTGCCGCAGGCGGACCTCAAGCCCCTCCCACTGCTGGAGCCTGACCTCCCCCGGCCCCACCCCTTCCCCTACCCCAGCAGGACGAGAGCTCGTCTTCCCCTGGCTTCCAACGTGAGGCCCGGCCCTGGGCCCCGATTGGGCACTGCCCCAGCCCGGAGCCAATCACAGTGGCCAGGGAGGTGGAACGCACCGATTGGCCAGGGCCAGGTCATGTGACCATACTCCCCAGGAAACTCAAAGATTACCAAGGTTCTCTAAGAAACCAATGAACAAAATTATCCACTAAAGGCAAACCATAATTTTTAATGAGGCCAATGTCACAGAAAAAAAAAATGCTCCACAATAAACTGCTCAAGGAAGCTACTAAATAAACTTTCAGAAAAGTTTAGTAGTTTTTTTTTTTTTTAAATAGGGTGACGGAGAGCTATACCTTTCCCATCTATGTGAATTTAGGTTTAAACTAGATTTCCCTTGGCTATTATATAAGACAAAAAAACCCACATCACCCACTTTCACTCCCCCCCACCCCCAAAATGTGTTTTAATCTATTGAATTTTTGTGTCCTCAGTTGTGTCTGATTCACGGCAACTCACCAACTCTACACAGCCAGGCTCTTCCGTCCATGGAATTCAGGGCAATTTTTTCTGTCCCAGTAAATGCCCACCCTGGGTGATCCAAAGGCAAGGGCTCCGAGGCTCCTGAGAGACTAACTCCTTTCAGCTGAGCACAGAGCTGGCTCCTCACTGGGATGCCTGTGGCCTGGGGCTCCCAGAGGGGAGAGCAGCACTCGCCCCACCGTGTGGTCACTGCTGGAAGTGCAGGCTGCTCCTCACTCCCCCTTGACAGTGTCCCTGAGGGCAGAACAGTGTGAATCGAATCAAGGTGGAAATGCAAACTCCAATGCAACCAACCTTCCCACAAGATCTCCAAAACCACTCAGGAACAGGGAATTGGAAACTGCAGGGGATGACATGAATGGAGATGGAGACTTGACACCTTACACCGAGTTCACTTCCAGTTATCCCTAGACAAACTTTCCATGAAAACTTGTCACAAATCTAGAAGAACAATGAGCAGAAACCGGACACGTGCTTTGAGTCTTCACACACAAAACTAAAAGGCAGTCCACAAAAAAAACCCAGAGAATACAGTGGACTTTGCAAAATCAAAGATATCTACTGTGGGAAAGACCTCATTACAAAAGCAAAAGACAGGTCATACATCGCGAGACGAATGAGTGGAAACACAAAGCTTATCAAGGATGTGTCTCCAAACAGACAAAGAACGCCAACACAACAAGCCTGTGAAAACTAGGGAAAGGTCTGAAGGGACACCAGACGGAGGAAGACACACACAGAGTATCCCGGATGATGTCCAGCACTGAGGGCCTGAAGAAACAACAGTCTAGTTGCACCCCCTCAGGCCTGTGTGACCGTGGATGAGGCCTCTGTTTCCCGGTGGCTCTGAGACATGGACAGGGAGGAAGGGGAAGAGAAGTCACTTGCATTTCTAATACTCACAGCAAAGTCTTCCAATGAGAAGGGAATTATCACCCCCACTGACAATGCCATTCACTGAAGTGATATCCACGAGTCCATCTACCCCAGAAGGGAAGGATGGACCTGTTCTCACAAAACGGCGAGAGATGGAAGGAGGAAGATCAAGCCCACACCAATCACTGGAAAGAGAAGCTGTGCTCAGGGCTTGAAAGAATTCCTACTGGGAAAATCATGTCACAGCCCCACATGGCAATCCACAGCTTCCATGCTATTCCTCCCAAAATGCCAATGCATTTTCGCACCGAACAAAGAATTGCAAAAGGGGTACGGAAACAGAAAAGAGCCTACATTGTCAATACAATCCGACGAAAAAGCCCCGATACGGACATCCAAGGTTGTGTGAAAGGAAATTAGACGACCAAACTAGGATCCTCAGGAGAGTATCGGAGAAGGCAATGGCGACCCACTCCAGTACTCTTGCCTGGAAAATGTCCTGGACGGAGGAGCCTGGTAGGCTACAGGCCATGGGGTCTTGCAGAGTCAGACACGACTGAAGTGACTTAGCCGCAGCAGCAGCAGCAGGACAGTATGCTATTGGGAATACAACAACACACACAGATCCAGATCGATGGAATAAAGTTGAGGGTCCAGAAACAAACCCCAGCATCCATGGTCAACTCATCTCTGACACAGACGGTGAGAATATCCAAATGGGAACAAGAAAGCCTCTTCAATCAATGTCCATGGGAAAACCAGACAGCTACATCTGAAGAACGCTATTGGGTTTGATCTCATACCACCTCAATATCGGGGAAAAACCTCACCCTAAAGACTGATGTCATGAGATAGCTAGAAAGAAGCGTAGGTCAAAGGCTCCTTAACATCAGAGTCTCCTTGCCATTTGCTGGGCGGAGGTCGAAATGGGTCTCTTCAAGTAAGGGAAAGAGGTAAACGAAGTACACCACTGGGTTTCCATCCAATGGAACCTATTCACAACAGAGAGGCTAAGCATTCACAAATGCAAAAGATAGGAAACGGAACACGAGAGACTCCTTGCAAGTGGTGTATCTGAGAAGGGGTTCATATGGAAAGAGACGAAGAATGCACAGCACTCAGATTCCAAGAAACACCACCACCACCCTTGACCCTTCCCCCATGACCAACTCTGACCTAAAGCCTTTCTCTCCCTCTAACCTATCCCTAAAACATAACCCTCATCTAATCATATACATGTGCATCCCTAGCATCCATCCATCCATCCACACACGAGAGAGAAAGAGGAAGACACAGACGGAATTGAGAAAGGAAAAGAGAGGGACACAGCCAGAGAGAGACACGGAACCAAAGAGAGGAAAGGAGTCGATGGTCCAGACTTTTCCTCAATCTGTCTCGAAGGTAGAAGCAATGACAGCGCCCTTCCACCCCAGAAGGGGGAAAAGGACGGAAGGTTTGGAGAGGAAAAGACAAGAACGCAGGGAGCCATTAGAAGCTCAGCCACCCGCAGAAGCCGAGCTGGGACCCTTGAACAGAATCTCAATGGAAACAGAGGACCAGAAAGTTGGCTACTCTTTTCTATAAGAGAGGGAGACCTTCGAGTCTTCCTTTCGGTCCTCCAACTTGGATGCGGGGTCTCAAAACAGTCAGGAGGGGGAGTGCCTTTTCCTGGGTTCCACGGCGCATCCAGGCCTCGTTCTGCCCCATTCTGTGCTGTGTCAGCCCTGGATGGAATCTTTCTTTCTGAAGTCTCAGCGCACGAGCTCCACGTGATATCGGCCCCAGGTGGAAAGGCATGGAGCTGCTCGTAGGCCGACAGACCTAGGAAGCAGATGGGAGAATGACCCCCACTCTGCAGATGGAGAGACTGGGGCAACCCTGAGGGGCATATGCTTGTCCAGGGCCACACCACTTATGAGAAGAAGGAGCCTGGTCTGAGAGCAGCATGGTCCTCGGAGCTCAGGCCCTGGCTGAACCCAGGCCTCCCCAGGGCTGTGGGCTGGGCCGTGTGGGTGTCATTGTGCCTGCACATGGCCTAAGGGGGGTGGTCGAGCAGTCAGAAACCCAGAGATTCCCTTGGGAAGTTTTGAGGAAGGGACCTCAGCACGAACCCCAGGAAATGATGTCACCTGCCGGCAACAGAACCCAACAGAACCCGCAATCCGGGTATCCAGGCCTCCAGAGCGGAGAGGAGCCCCCAGCCAGATCACTTGCTGCCAAGATGTTCTGCTGTTTGCCCCTGCCCAGAGGCCGGGGCCTCAGGAGAGCTCACAGGCAGTGTGCGTGGGCACCCTGTCGACGTTGGCTCAGGACACCCCCGAGAGGCCTCTGGCCCTTTGCCCGGAGAAACAGAAAGGTAACACGGGGAGCCCCAGGCCGGGCCAGGCCACCTCTCCCATGCCACCCGGAAACACCGGGTCCTTTGCCTGTGTGTGGGGATGCGGGTTTCTCGGGCTGTGTCTCCCTCAAGGAAGCCCAGGCGGATGTGGGGTCAGAAGCCTGTGGACAAGTTGTGCCCACACCCCAGGGGAGAGCAGGCTGGGCGGGATGGGGAGAGTGTGGGCAGCGCCGACCGGCCAGGCTGACCTCACACCCTCAGATGGGTCTCTTTCCTCCCGGGTGGGGATCTGAGCAGACACACGTCTCTGACCCTTCTGGGAAGAGAAGTTCGAGCAGGCAGAAGCAGCGGCTCCACTGGCCAGGCCCAGCTCGGAAAACTCCCAGCATGGCTGGCTGACGGTCACTGTCGTTGCAGAGCTTCCCACGTGATGAGGCCGAGGACGGGGACACCCCATCCAGCTCCCAGAGGGAGGGGTCGGAGCACCACCCGCCCGCCCGTGAGGCCCAGTGCAGGCTCCAGGTCAGCGTGCCCACGGAGGCATCAGCCCCACCGGGGGAGACGCGGAGGTGGGGAAGGCCTGCTGCCGAGACACCGCCCAGGATACAGCCGGCGGCCCAGTCTGAGGCTTCCACGGAGCTCAGCACACCCGGCTCCGACCCAGAGTCCAGAGAACCCCGGCCTCTGAGGCACCAGGAGGACCTGGAGCCCAGCACGCCACAGCACAGAGGTGAGGACGCTGGGGCTGGTGCACGGGAGTGTGTGGGGAGGGGTGCTGAGCTACACAGGGACGAGTCCTCGAAAGCTGCTGCTGGGCCTGCAGCAAGCGCTGGCCTCACACCCCCCGCCCCCCATCTTGCACACTTCAGTCCCAAAAGACATCTGACGCTGGGTATTCTTTGGGAACCTCTTGGAAGGTTTCTGTCCCGGGGTACGCACATGCCAAGGCTGGCCTGTGGGCAAACTTTGCTTCTCCCCCAGCTCTAGCACTGGCCTCCAACTGGAACCAGGCTCCACTTCCCAGACCTGTCCCCACACAGGTGGTGGCTCCAGGTGCAGGACCCAGGGATCCACCGAGGGCAGATGGAGAAGCGAGACTTGCCCTCGCAGAGACACCAGGCCAGCTGGGTACTGGCCAGCACACCGGGCAGATCGGATCTCCGTGCCTGCAGGACCCCCAGCCCCAGGCACTGATGTCCCACCCCCTCAGCGAGAACCTCCACCTCCACGTGCACCTCTACCTGCTCGGGCTTTAGCAAGAGAACCCGAGGCAGAGGAAGAGTCACCGCCTCGGCAGGGAGAGCCTGCCCTGGCTCCCGCGCAACACCCAGACGCCCACGATGACTCACCCAGCCCTGCAGGGAGAAAGAGCCCCCGCTCTGGACAGAGACCCAGAGCCCTTACCGGAAACACCACGTCCAGGGGAGCGGTCGGCTCTGCAGCCTCCATCCCTGTCTGCTCACCGTGGATGCCGGCAACTCGGTCTGCCCCCAGGGGACATGGAGTTCCTTTCCCCTGAACTGCTTTGCATGTGGTTTGTTTCCACCTTTCTGGTGATGTTTTATTTTTTGTATGGTTTCCTGTATTTTTGTTGGTTAAGTTGGGATTAGTAAACTGTTTCATCATTGTTGCAATCTGGGAACACTGTTGTGTAACTCTGGTGATACTGTGTTACCATCACCACTTTGTAGTTTCAGACCCGTTCCATCTTTATGCCCCACCCCCCAACAAAGCCTGGATTCAAGGCAAGCACGCCCTGTTCATCCCTCCCCCCGATCCTGAACACAATTTCATCTTTTCTTTCTGCATTCCTTCCTATATTCTTGGTGTCCCCAATCAATGACTCTCAGCGAAATGACTGAAGGAGTGTTTTTCGGACTCTCCACCTACTGTAAGACTCCATTGGAGAGTTCTCATTTTTATGTCATTTGAACTAGCCTTTGATAGCTGAAAGGACGGTGTACGTCCTTTCAAGATACCATGTGCCAAACGAAGCCCTTTTGGCAACTGCCATCATTATCTCCAGGCAGGCATTGCTGTTTGAAGGGTGACATCTCAGCCAGAAGGCAGAGGCTGAGCTCCTCTTGTTGCACCAGCTCCCAAAAGAAGCCAAGAAAGGGAGCTGGAACAACAAACCACCCCCATGCCCAGGAAAGCGTTCTTCATGACAGAAGGCTAGAAAATGACCCAACATCCTTGTGGCCCAGAACCACTCTAGAAAATCACTGTTCCATAAAAAAGAGAAACACATGGGAAGTTCCAAGGAGAGGCAATGCCCATGGCCAGTGTACTTGAGAGACGGCCTGACCGCTCCGGGGAAGACACGCACCGACGGAACCCCTTGGGAAACAGCAGTGATAGTCCTCACCGTCGTAAGGGTTTCCTCTGGGGACAACCTGCCCTGGGCACCACACGAGGGAGCAGACCGGCTTCTCTTCCTCTGCCCCCACACCATTCACTCATGAAGGCAGCTCAGGTGTTCTCATGCCCTGCCTGCCTGCCTGCCTGGCTCATCCGTGAGCTGTGACCACCTCCAGGCTAGGACTCCACCTTTTCCTCTCTGTGTACCGTGAATCTGCACACAGTGGGCTTTCAGAACCTTAGGAGACTTGAGCCATTCCCGCTCGAGCCAGAACCCTCCCCAGGAAGGAAAACAGCTGTGGAGTCATTTTGGCCCCAGCACTGGTTCCGAAAGCCTGGCGGCTCCTACAGCCTCTACGGTGTGAAGAGGGAGGTCCCTTTTGACAGAGCTTTCCGGCTCTCAGATCTAAGCTGTTGTTTCACTGTCAGCTGTGTCTCTTCCGTTGCAGCCAGGTGGGCCACGCTGCTCCAAAGGAGCTCACAAGCTGAGTTTCAAGGGAGGACAGGGATGGCTACAACGTGCTGCAAACTGAGTGAGGGTCCCCACAATCCTCAGCAAAGGTCTGTGGTGTGCAAGTGGGGAGTAGAGGGCCCCCAAGTTCCAAAGGAAGGGAGGTAGTCGGGAGCTAAAGCCCTTGGCTGCTGTGGTAGCAGCTGCAGATGGCAGCCCGTCCACAGTGCACTTCAAATGAGGTCATATGAGCGGGACTCTGGAAATGGCTCCGAAATCGAGAGAAAGGGGTCAGGGTATGTGGGAATCCGGCGGGGGTGGGGGGTGGATGAAGGAAGGTGTCCCTCCTCTCTCCAGTGCAATTTGGTTTGGTGAGTCTCAAAGCTACCAGATGGCACTTCCCAAGTCAGGCCCCCGCAGGAATCAGGGTGGGCTGCCTGCCTCGGGCCCTGCCACAGGGACAAGCCACACCAGTGGCCTCCCTGAGCTCCAATGGCCGGATCTGGGGGGTTCTGTCTGGGTGCACACCTCCTTGCTGTGGCCAAGTTCCCCCCTTCTCTGAGCACCAGCTTCATCCTCTCGAATGAGGACATCAATTGCTACCTTGGCACGTTACTCTCTTCATCCTGTGAAGACTCATTAGGCTTATCCTACAATTACTAGCTGGCCCGAAGAGATATCTCCTGAATCCAGCTTAAGCTGGAGTCTCCCAGGCTCATCTGGCATGTCTTCCCTGAAGTCTGCCAAAACCCACACCCTTGCATTTCCAGGGACTCCCCTTAGCCAGCTGGGCAGAAAACCCAGCATGCTTCAAACAAGCTGACAGACAAGCGGGAGAGGACTCACGGGCAGACGGCTTCCCTCAGGTCTCGGGTGGAGCTCTGGGACCACAGCAGCAACGGGCCATCCCAGGCCCTGGGCTCAGCAGCGCCCTCATTCTCAGGCCGGCGGCTCTGCCCTGAGGGGAGCAGGAACGTCACCAACTGCCGCAGGCGGACCTCAAGCCCCTCCCACTGCTGGAGCCTGACCTCCCCCGGCCCCACCCCTTCCCCTACCCCAGCAGGACGAGAGCTCGTCTTCCCCTGGCTTCCAACGTGAGGCCCGGCCCTGGGCCCCGATTGGGCACTGCCCCAGCCCGGAGCCAATCACAGTGGCCAGGGAGGTGGAACGCACCGATTGGCCAGGGCCAGGTCATGTGACCATACTCCCCAGGAAACTCAAAGATTACCAAGGTTCTCTAAGAAACCAATGAACAAAATTATCCACTAAAGGCAAACCATAATTTTTAATGAGGCCAATGTCACAGAAAAAAAAAAATGCTCCACAATAAACTGCTCAAGGAAGCTACTAAATAAACTTTCAGAAAAGTTTAGTAGTTTTTTTTTTTTTTTAAATAGGGTGACGGAGAGCTATACCTTTCCCATCTATGTGAATTTAGGTTTAAACTAGATTTCCCTTGGCTATTATATAAGACAAAAAAACCCACATCACCCACTTTCACTCCCCCCCACCCCCAAAATGTGTTTTAATCTATTGAATTTTTGTGTCCTCAGTTGTGTCTGATTCACGGCAACTCACCAACTCTACACAGCCAGGCTCTTCCGTCCATGGAATTCAGGGCAATTTTTTCTGTCCCAGTAAATGCCCACCCTGGGTGATCCAAAGGCAAGGGCTCCGAGGCTCCTGAGAGACTAACTCCTTTCAGCTGAGCACAGAGCTGGCTCCTCACTGGGATGCCTGTGGCCTGGGGCTCCCAGAGGGGAGAGCAGCACTCGCCCCACCGTGTGGTCACTGCTGGAAGTGCAGGCTGCTCCTCACTCCCCCTTGACAGTGTCCCTGAGGGCAGAACAGTGTGAATCGAATCAAGGTGGAAATGCAAACTCCAATGCAACCAACCTTCCCACAAGATCTCCAAAACCACTCAGGAACAGGGAATTGGAAACTGCAGGGGATGACATGAATGGAGATGGAGACTTGACACCTTACACCGAGTTCACTTCCAGTTATCCCTAGACAAACTTTCCATGAAAACTTGTCACAAATCTAGAAGAACAATGAGCAGAAACCGGACACGTGCTTTGAGTCTTCACACACAAAACTAAAAGGCAGTCCACAAAAAAAACCCAGAGAATACAGTGGACTTTGCAAAATCAAAGATATCTACTGTGGGAAAGACCTCATTACAAAAGCAAAAGACAGGTCATACATCGCGAGACGAATGAGTGGAAACACAAAGCTTATCAAGGATGTGTCTCCAAACAGACAAAGAACGCCAACACAACAAGCCTGTGAAAACTAGGGAAAGGTCTGAAGGGACACCAGACGGAGGAAGACACACACAGAGTATCCCGGATGATGTCCAGCACTGAGGGCCTGAAGAAACAACAGTCTAGTTGCACCCCCTCAGGCCTGTGTGACCGTGGATGAGGCCTCTGTTTCCCGGTGGCTCTGAGACATGGACAGGGAGGAAGGGGAAGAGAAGTCACTTGCATTTCTAATACTCACAGCAAAGTCTTCCAATGAGAAGGGAATTATCACCCCCACTGACAATGCCATTCACTGAAGTGATATCCACGAGTCCATCTACCCCAGAAGGGAAGGATGGACCTGTTCTCACAAAACGGCGAGAGATGGAAGGAGGAAGATCAAGCCCACACCAATCACTGGAAAGAGAAGCTGTGCTCAGGGCTTGAAAGAATTCCTACTGGGAAAATCATGTCACAGCCCCACATGGCAATCCACAGCTTCCATGCTATTCCTCCCAAAATGCCAATGCATTTTCGCACCGAACAAAGAATTGCAAAAGGGGTACGGAAACAGAAAAGAGCCTACATTGTCAATACAATCCGACGAAAAAGCCCCGATACGGACATCCAAGGTTGTGTGAAAGGAAATTAGACGACCAAACTAGGATCCTCAGGAGAGTATCGGAGAAGGCAATGGCGACCCACTCCAGTACTCTTGCCTGGAAAATGTCCTGGACGGAGTTGCCTGGTAGGCTACAGGCCATGGGGTCTTGCAGAGTCAGACACGACTGAAGTGACTTAGCCGCAGCAGCAGCAGCAGGACAGTATGCTATTGGGAATACAACAACACACACAGATCCAGATCGATGGAATAAAGTTGAGGGTCCAGAAACAAACCCCAGCATCCATGGTCAACTCATCTCTGACACAGACGGTGAGAATATCCAAATGGGAACAAGAAAGCCTCTTCAATCAATGTCCATGGGAAAACCAGACAGCTACATCTGAAGAACGCTATTGGGTTTGATCTCATACCACCTCAATATCGGGGAAAAACCTCACCCTAAAGACTGATGTCATGAGATAGCTAGAAAGAAGCGTAGGTCAAAGGCTCCTTAACATCAGAGTCTCCTTGCCATTTGCTGAGCGGAGGTCGAAATGGGTCTCTTCAAGTAAGGGAAAGAGGTAAACGAAGTACACCACTGGGTTTCCATCCAATGGAACCTATTCACAACAGAGAGGCTAAGCATTCACAAATGCAAAAGATAGGAAACGGAACACGAGAGACTCCTTGCAAGTGGTGTATCTGAGAAGGGGTTCATATGGAAAGAGACGAAGAATGCACAGCACTCAGATTCCAAGAAACACCACCACCACCCTTGACCCTTCCCCCATGACCAACTCTGACCTAAAGCCTTTCTCTCCCTCTAACCTATCCCTAAAACATAACCCTCATCTAATCATATACATGTGCATCCCTAGCATCCATCCATCCATCCACACACGAGAGAGAAAGAGGAAGACACAGACGGAATTGAGAAAGGAAAAGAGAGGGACACAGCCAGAGAGAGACACGGAACCAAAGAGAGGAAAGGAGTCGATGGTCCAGACTATTCCTCAATCTGTCTCGAAGGTAGAAGCAATGACAGCGCCCTTCCACCCCAGAAGGGGGAAAAGGACGGAAGGTTTGGAGAGGAAAAGACAAGAACGCAGGGAGCCATTAGAAGCTCAGCCACCCGCAGAAGCCGAGCTGGGACCCTTGAACAGAATCTCAATGGAAACAGAGGACCAGAAAGTTGGCTACTCTTTTCTATAAGAGAGGGAGACCTTCGAGTCTTCCTTTCGGTCCTCCAACTTGGATGCGGGGTCTCAAAACAGTCAGGAGGGGGAGTGCCTTTTCCTGGGTTCCACGGCGCATCCAGGCCTCGTTCTGCCCCATTCTGTGCTGTGTCAGCCCTGGATGGAATCTTTCTTTCTGAAGTCTCAGCGCACGAGCTCCACGTGATATCGGCCCCAGGTGGAAAGGCATGGAGCTGCTCGTAGGCCGACAGACCTAGGAAGCAGATGGGAGAATGACCCCCACTCTGCAGATGGAGAGACTGGGGCAACCCTGAGGGGCATATGCTTGTCCAGGGCCACACCACTTATGAGAAGAAGGAGCCTGGTCTGAGAGCAGCATGGTCCTCGGAGCTCAGGCCCTGGCTGAACCCAGGCCTCCCCAGGGCTGTGGGCTGGGCCGTGTGGGTGTCATTGTGCCTGCACATGGCCTAAGGGGGGTGGTCGAGCAGTCAGAAACCCAGAGATTCCCTTGGGAAGTTTTGAGGAAGGGACCTCAGCACGAACCCCAGGAAATGATGTCACCTGCCGGCAACAGAACCCAACAGAACCCGCAATCCGGGTATCCAGGCCTCCAGAGCGGAGAGGAGCCCCCAGCCAGATCACTTGCTGCCAAGATGTTCTGCTGTTTGCCCCTGCCCAGAGGCCGGGGCCTCAGGAGAGCTCACAGGCAGTGTGCGTGGGCACCCTGTCGACGTTGGCTCAGGACACCCCCGAGAGGCCTCTGGCCCTTTGCCCGGAGAAACAGAAAGGTAACACGGGGAGCCCCAGGCCGGGCCAGGCCACCTCTCCCATGCCACCCGGAAACACCGGGTCCTTTGCCTGTGTGTGGGGATGCGGGTTTCTCGGGCTGTGTCTCCCTCAAGGAAGCCCAGGCGGATGTGGGGTCAGAAGCCTGTGGACAAGTTGTGCCCACACCCCAGGGGAGAGCAGGCTGGGCGGGATGGGGAGAGTGTGGGCAGCGCCGACCGGCCAGGCTGACCTCACACCCTCAGATGGGTCTCTTTCCTCCCGGGTGGGGATCTGAGCAGACACACGTCTCTGACCCTTCTGGGAAGAGAAGTTCGAGCATGCAGAAGCAGCGGCTCCACTGGCCAGGCCCAGCTCGGAAAACTCCCAGCATGGCTGGCTGACGGTCACTGTCGTTGCAGAGCTTCCCACGTGATGAGGCCGAGGACGGGGACACCCCATCCAGCTCCCAGAGGGAGGGGTCGGAGCACCACCCGCCCGCCCGTGAGGCCCAGTGCAGGCTCCAGGTCAGCGTGCCCACGGAGGCATCAGCCCCACCGGGGGAGACGCGGAGGTGGGGAAGGCCTGCTGCCGAGACACCGCCCAGGATACAGCCGGCGGCCCAGTCTGAGGCTTCCACGGAGCTCAGCACACCCGGCTCCGACCCAGAGTCCAGAGAACCCCGGCCTCTGAGGCACCAGGAGGACCTGGAGCCCAGCACGCCACAGCACAGAGGTGAGGACGCTGGGGCTGGTGCACGGGAGTGTGTGGGGAGGGGTGCTGAGCTACACAGGGACGAGTCCTCGAAAGCTGCTGCTGGGCCTGCAGCAAGCGCTGGCCTCACACCCCCCGCCCCCCATCTTGCACACTTCAGTCCCAAAAGACATCTGACGCTGGGTATTCTTTGGGAACCTCTTGGAAGGTTTCTGTCCCGGGGTACGCACATGCCAAGGCTGGCCTGTGGGCAAACTTTGCTTCTCCCCCAGCTCTAGCACTGGCCTCCAACTGGAACCAGGCTCCACTTCCCAGACCTGTCCCCACACAGGTGGTGGCTCCAGGTGCAGGACCCAGGGATCCACCGAGGGCAGATGGAGAAGCGAGACTTGCCCTCGCAGAGACACCAGGCCAGCTGGGTACTGGCCAGCACACCGGGCAGATCGGATCTCCGTGCCTGCAGGACCCCCAGCCCCAGGCACTGATGTCCCACCCCCTCAGCGAGAACCTCCACCTCCACGTGCACCTCTACCTGCTCGGGCTTTAGCAAGAGAACCCGAGGCAGAGGAAGAGTCACCGCCTCGGCAGGGAGAGCCTGCCCTGGCTCCCGCGCAACACCCAGACGCCCACGATGACTCACCCAGCCCTGCAGGGAGAAAGAGCCCCCGCTCTGGACAGAGACCCAGAGCCCTTACCGGAAACACCACGTCCAGGGGAGCGGTCGGCTCTGCAGCCTCCATCCCTGTCTGCTCACCGTGGATGCCGGCAACTCGGTCTGCCCCCAGGGGACATGGAGTTCCTTTCCCCTGAACTGCTTTGCATGTGGTTTGTTTCCACCTTTCTGGTGATGTTTTATTTTTTGTATGGTTTCCTGGATTTTTGTTGGTTAAGTTGGGATTAGTAAACTGTTTCATCATTGTTGCAATCTGGGAACACTGTTGTGTAACTCTGGTGATACTGTGTTACCATCACCACTTTGTAGTTTCAGACCCGTTCCATCTTTATGCCCCACCCCCCAACAAAGCCTGGATTCAAGGCAAGCACGCCCTGTTCATCCCTCCCCCCGATCCTGAACACAATTTCATCTTTTCTTTCTGCATTCCTTCCTATATTCTTGGTGTCCCCAATCAATGACTCTCAGCGAAATGACTGAAGGAGTGTTTTTCGGACTCTCCACCTACTGTAAGACTCCATTGGAGAGTTCTCATTTTTATGTCATTTGAACTAGCCTTTGATAGCTGAAAGGACGGTGTACGTCCTTTCAAGATACCATGTGCCAAACGAAGCCCTTTTGGCAACTGCCATCATTATCTCCAGGCAGGCATTGCTGTTTGAAGGGTGACATCTCAGCCAGAAGGCAGAGGCTGAGCTCCTCTTGTTGCACCAGCTCCCAAAAGAAGCCAAGAAAGGGAGCTGGAACAACAAACCACCCCCATGCCCAGGAAAGCGTTCTTCATGACAGAAGGCTAGAAAATGACCCAACATCCTTGTGGCCCAGAACCACTCTAGAAAATCACTGTTCCATAAAAAAGAGAAACACATGGGAAGTTCCAAGGAGAGGCAATGCCCATGGCCAGTGTACTTGAGAGACGGCCTGACCGCTCCGGGGAAGACACGCACCGACGGAACCCCTTGGGAAACAGCAGTGATAGTCCTCACCGTCGTAAGGGTTTCCTCTGGGGACAACCTGCCCTGGGCACCACACGAGGGAGCAGACCGGCTTCTCTTCCTCTGCCCCCACACCATTCACTCATGAAGGCAGCTCAGGTGTTCTCATGCCCTGCCTGCCTGCCTGCCTGGCTCATCCGTGAGCTGTGACCACCTCCAGGCTAGGACTCCACCTTTTCCTCTCTGTGTACCGTGAATCTGCACACAGTGGGCTTTCAGAACCTTAGGAGACTTGAGCCATTCCCACTCGAGCCAGAACCCTCCCCAGGAAGGAAAACAGCTGTGGAGTCATTTTGGCCCCAGCACTGGTTCCGAAAGCCTGGCGGCTCCTACAGCCTCTACGGTGTGAAGAGGGAGGTCCCTTTTGACAGAGCTTTCCGGCTCTCAGATCTAAGCTGTTGTTTCACTGTCAGCTGTGTCTCTTCCGTTGCAGCCAGGTGGGCCACGCTGCTCCAAAGGAGCTCACAAGCTGAGTTTCAAGGGAGGACAGGGATGGCTACAACGTGCTGCAAACTGAGTGAGGGTCCCCACAATCCTCAGCAAAGGTCTGTGGTGTGCAAGTGGGGAGTAGAGGGCCCCCAAGTTCCAAAGGAAGGGAGGTAGTCGGGAGCTAAAGCCCTTGGCTGCTGTGGTAGCAGCTGCAGATGGCAGCCCGTCCACAGTGCACTTCAAATGAGGTCATATGAGCGGGACTCTGGAAATGGCTCCGAAATCGAGAGAAAGGGGTCAGGGTATGTGGGAATCCGGCGGGGGTGGGGGGTGGATGAAGGAAGGTGTCCCTCCTCTCTCCAGTGCAATTTGGTTTGGTGAGTCTCAAAGCTACCAGATGGCACTTCCCAAGTCAGGCCCCCGCAGGAATCAGGGTGGGCTGCCTGCCTCGGGCCCTGCCACAGGGACAAGCCACACCAGTGGCCTCCCTGAGCTCCAATGGCCGGATCTGGGGGGTTCTGTCTGGGTGCACACCTCCTTGCTGTGGCCAAGTTCCCCCCTTCTCTGAGCACCAGCTTCATCCTCTCGAATGAGGACATCAATTGCTACCTTGGCACGTTACTCTCTTCATCCTGTGAAGACTCATTAGGCTTATCCTACAATTACTAGCTGGCCCGAAGAGATATCTCCTGAATCCAGCTTAAGCTGGAGTCTCCCAGGCTCATCTGGCATGTCTTCCCTGAAGTCTGCCAAAACCCACACCCTTGCATTTCCAGGGACTCCCCTTAGCCAGCTGGGCAGAAAACCCAGCATGCTTCAAACAAGCTGACAGACAAGCGGGAGAGGACTCACGGGCAGACGGCTTCCCTCAGGTCTCGGGTGGAGCTCTGGGACCACAGCAGCAACGGGCCATCCCAGCCCCTGGGCTCAGCAGCGCCCTCATTCTCAGGCCGGCGTCTCTGCCCTGAGGGGAGCAGGAACGTCACCAACTGCCGCAGGCGGACCTCAAGCCCCTCCCACTGCTGGAGCCTGACCTCCCCCGGCCCCACCCCTTCCCCTACCCCAGCAGGACGAGAGCTCGTCTTCCCCTGGCTTCCAACGTGAGGCCCGGCCCTGGGCCCCGATTGGGCACTGCCCCAGCCCGGAGCCAATCACAGTGGCCAGGGAGGTGGAACGCACCGATTGGCCAGGGCCAGGTCATGTGACCATACTCCCCAGGAAACTCAAAGATTACCAAGGTTCTCTAAGAAACCAATGAACAAAATTATCCACTAAAGGCAAACCATAATTTTTAATGAGGCCAATGTCACAGAAAAAAAAAAATGCTCCACAATAAACTGCTCAAGGAAGCTACTAAATAAACTTTCAGAAAAGTTTAGTAGTTTTTTTTTTTTTTTTAATAGGGTGACGGAGAGCTATACCTTTCCCATCTATGTGAATTTAGGTTTAAACTAGATTTCCCTTGGCTATTATATAAGACAAAAAAACCCACATCACCCACTTTCACTCCCCCCCACCCCCAAAATGTGTTTTAATCTATTGAATTTTTGTGTCCTCAGTTGTGTCTGATTCACGGCAACTCACCAACTCTACACAGCCAGGCTCTTCCGTCCATGGAATTCAGGGCAATTTTTTCTGTCCCAGTAAATGCCCACCCTGGGTGATCCAAAGGCAAGGGCTCCGAGGCTCCTGAGAGACTAACTCCTTTCAGCTGAGCACAGAGCTGGCTCCTCACTGGGATGCCTGTGGCCTGGGGCTCCCAGAGGGGAGAGCAGCACTCGCCCCACCGTGTGGTCACTGCTGGAAGTGCAGGCTGCTCCTCACTCCCCCTTGACAGTGTCCCTGAGGGCAGAACAGTGTGAATCGAATCAAGGTGGAAATGCAAACTCCAATGCAACCAACCTTCCCACAAGATCTCCAAAACCACTCAGGAACAGGGAATTGGAAACTGCAGGGGATGACATGAATGGAGATGGAGACTTGACACCTTACACCGAGTTCACTTCCAGTTATCCCTAGACAAACTTTCCATGAAAACTTGTCACAAATCTAGAAGAACAATGAGCAGAAACCGGACACGTGCTTTGAGTCTTCACACACAAAACTAAAAGGCAGTCCACAAAAAAAACCCAGAGAATACAGTGGACTTTGCAAAATCAAAGATATCTACTGTGGGAAAGACCTCATTACAAAAGCAAAAGACAGGTCATACATCGCGAGACGAATGAGTGGAAACACAAAGCTTATCAAGGATGTGTCTCCAAACAGACAAAGAACGCCAACACAACAAGCCTGTGAAAACTAGGGAAAGGTCTGAAGGGACACCAGACGGAGGAAGACACACACAGAGTATCCCGGATGATGTCCAGCACTGAGGGCCTGAAGAAACAACAGTCTAGTTGCACCCCCTCAGGCCTGTGTGACCGTGGATGAGGCCTCTGTTTCCCGGTGGCTCTGAGACATGGACAGGGAGGAAGGGGAAGAGAAGTCACTTGCATTTCTAATACTCACAGCAAAGTCTTCCAATGAGAAGGGAATTATCACCCCCACTGACAATGCCATTCACTGAAGTGATATCCACGAGTCCATCTACCCCAGAAGGGAAGGATGGACCTGTTCTCACAAAACGGCGAGAGATGGAAGGAGGAAGATCAAGCCCACACCAATCACTGGAAAGAGAAGCTGTGCTCAGGGCTTGAAAGAATTCCTATAGGGAAAATCATGTCACAGCCCCACATGGCAATCCACAGCTTCCATGCTATTCCTCCCAAAATGCCAATGCATTTTCGCACCGAACAAAGAATTGCAAAAGGGGTACGGAAACAGAAAAGAGCCTACATTGTCAATACAATCCGACGAAAAAGCCCCGATACGGACATCCAAGGTTGTGTGAAAGGAAATTAGACGACCAAACTAGGATCCTCAGGAGAGTATCGGAGAAGGCAATGGCGACCCACTCCAGTACTCTTGCCTGGAAAATGTCCTGGACGGAGGAGCCTGGTAGGCTACAGGCCATGGGGTCTTGCAGAGTCAGACACGACTGAAGTGACTTAGCCGCAGCAGCAGCAGCAGGACAGTATGCTATTGGGAATACAACAACACACACAGATCCAGATCGATGGAATAAAGTTGAGGGTCCAGAAACAAACCCCAGCATCCATGGTCAACTCATCTCTGACACAGACGGTGAGAATATCCAAATGGGAACAAGAAAGCCTCTTCAATCAATGTCCATGGGAAAACCAGACAGCTACATCTGAAGAACGCTATTGGGTTTGATCTCATACCACCTCAATATCGGGGAAAAACCTCACCCTAAAGACTGATGTCATGAGATAGCTAGAAAGAAGCGTAGGTCAAAGGCTCCTTAACATCAGAGTCTCCTTGCCATTTGCTGAGCGGAGGTCGAAATGGGTCTCTTCAAGTAAGGGAAAGAGGTAAACGAAGTACACCACTGGGTTTCCATCCAATGGAACCTATTCACAACAGAGAGGCTAAGCATTCACAAATGCAAAAGATAGGAAACGGAACACGAGAGACTCCTTGCAAGTGGTGTATCTGAGAAGGGGTTCATATGGAAAGAGACGAAGAATGCACAGCACTCAGATTCCAAGAAACACCACCACCACCCTTGACCCTTCCCCCATGACCAACTCTGACCTAAAGCCTTTCTCTCCCTCTAACCTATCCCTAAAACATAACCCTCATCTAATCATATACATGTGCATCCCTAGCATCCATCCATCCATCCACACACGAGAGAGAAAGAGGAAGACACAGACGGAATTGAGAAAGGAAAAGAGAGGGACACAGCCAGAGAGAGACACGGAACCAAAGAGAGGAAAGGAGTCGATGGTCCAGACTATTCCTCAATCTGTCTCGAAGGTAGAAGCAATGACAGCGCCCTTCCACCCCAGAAGGGGGAAAAGGACGGAAGGTTTGGAGAGGAAAAGACAAGAACGCAGGGAGCCATTAGAAGCTCAGCCACCTGCAGAAGCCGAGCTGGGACCCTTGAACAGAATCTCAATGGAAACAGAGGACCAGAAAGTTGGCTACTCTTTTCTATAAGAGAGGGAGACCTTCGAGTCTTCCTTTCGGTCCTCCAACTTGGATGCGGGGTCTCAAAACAGTCAGGAGGGGGAGTGCCTTTTCCTGGGTTCCACGGCGCATCCAGGCCTCGTTCTGCCCCATTCTGTGCTGTGTCAGCCCTGGATGGAATCTTTCTTTCTGAAGTCTCAGCGCACGAGCTCCACGTGATATCGGCCCCAGGTGGAAAGGCATGGAGCTGCTCGTAGGCCGACAGACCTAGGAAGCAGATGGGAGAATGACCCCCACTCTGCAGATGGAGAGACTGGGGCAACCCTGAGGGGCATATGCTTGTCCAGGGCCACACCACTTATGAGAAGAAGGAGCCTGGTCTGAGAGCAGCATGGTCCTCGGAGCTCAGGCCCTGGCTGAACCCAGGCCTCCCCAGGGCTGTGGGCTGGGCCGTGTGGGTGTCATTGTGCCTGCACATGGCCTAAGGGGGGTGGTCGAGCAGTCAGAAACCCAGAGATTCCCTTGGGAAGTTTTGAGGAAGGGACCTCAGCACGAACCCCAGGAAATGATGTCACCTGCCGGCAACAGAACCCAACAGAACCCGCAATCCGGGTATCCAGGCCTCCAGAGCGGAGAGGAGCCCCCAGCCAGATCACTTGCTGCCAAGATGTTCTGCTGTTTGCCCCTGCCCAGAGGCCGGGGCCTCAGGAGAGCTCACAGGCAGTGTGCGTGGGCACCCTGTCGACGTTGGCTCAGGACACCCCCGAGAGGCCTCTGGCCCTTTGCCCGGAGAAACAGAAAGGTAACACGGGGAGCCCCAGGCCGGGCCAGGCCACCTCTCCCATGCCACCCGGAAACACCGGGTCCTTTGCCTGTGTGTGGGGATGCGGGTTTCTCGGGCTGTGTCTCCCTCAAGGAAGCCCAGGCGGATGTGGGGTCAGAAGCCTGTGGACAAGTTGTGCCCACACCCCAGGGGAGAGCAGGCTGGGCGGGATGGGGAGAGTGTGGGCAGCGCCGACCGGCCAGGCTGACCTCACACCCTCAGATGGGTCTCTTTCCTCCCGGGTGGGGATCTGAGCAGACACACGTCTCTGACCCTTCTGGGAAGAGAAGTTCGAGCATGCAGAAGCAGCGGCTCCACTGGCCAGGCCCAGCTCGGAAAACTCCCAGCATGGCTGGCTGACGGTCACTGTCGTTGCAGAGCTTCCCACGTGATGAGGCCGAGGACGGGGACACCCCATCCAGCTCCCAGAGGGAGGGGTCGGAGCACCACCCGCCCGCCCGTGAGGCCCAGTGCAGGCTCCAGGTCAGCGTGCCCACGGAGGCATCAGCCCCACCGGGGGAGACGCGGAGGTGGGGAAGGCCTGCTGCCGAGACACCGCCCAGGATACAGCCGGCGGCCCAGTCTGAGGCTTCCACGGAGCTCAGCACACCCGGCTCCGACCCAGAGTCCAGAGAACCCCGGCCTCTGAGGCACCAGGAGGACCTGGAGCCCAGCACGCCACAGCACAGAGGTGAGGACGCTGGGGCTGGTGCACGGGAGTGTGTGGGGAGGGGTGCTGAGCTACACAGGGACGAGTCCTCGAAAGCTGCTGCTGGGCCTGCAGCAAGCGCTGGCCTCACACCCCCCGCCCCCCATCTTGCACACTTCAGTCCCAAAAGACATCTGACGCTGGGTATTCTTTGGGAACCTCTTGGAAGGTTTCTGTCCCGGGGTACGCACATGCCAAGGCTGGCCTGTGGGCAAACTTTGCTTCTCCCCCAGCTCTAGCACTGGCCTCCAACTGGAACCAGGCTCCACTTCCCAGACCTGTCCCCACACAGGTGGTGGCTCCAGGTGCAGGACCCAGGGATCCACCGAGGGCAGATGGAGAAGCGAGACTTGCCCTCGCAGAGACACCAGGCCAGCTGGGTACTGGCCAGCACACCGGGCAGATCGGATCTCCGTGCCTGCAGGACCCCCAGCCCCAGGCACTGATGTCCCACCCCCTCAGCGAGAACCTCCACCTCCACGTGCACCTCTACCTGCTCGGGCTTTAGCAAGAGAACCCGAGGCAGAGGAAGAGTCACCGCCTCGGCAGGGAGAGCCTGCCCTGGCTCCCGCGCAACACCCAGACGCCCACGATGACTCACCCAGCCCTGCAGGGAGAAAGAGCCCCCGCTCTGGACAGAGACCCAGAGCCCTTACCGGAAACACCACGTCCAGGGGAGCGGTCGGCTCTGCAGCCTCCATCCCTGTCTGCTCACCGTGGATGCCGGCAACTCGGTCTGCCCCCAGGGGACATGGAGTTCCTTTCCCCTGAACTGCTTTGCATGTGGTTTGTTTCCACCTTTCTGGTGATGTTTTATTTTTTGTATGGTTTCCTGGATTTTTGTTGGTTAAGTTGGGATTAGTAAACTGTTTCATCATTGTTGCAATCTGGGAACACTGTTGTGTAACTCTGGTGATACTGTGTTACCATCACCACTTTGTAGTTTCAGACCCGTTCCATCTTTATGCCCCACCCCCCAACAAAGCCTGGATTCAAGGCAAGCACGCCCTGTTCATCCCTCCCCCCGATCCTGAACACAATTTCATCTTTTCTTTCTGCATTCCTTCCTATATTCTTGGTGTCCCCAATCAATGACTCTCAGCGAAATGACTGAAGGAGTGTTTTTCGGACTCTCCACCTACTGTAAGACTCCATTGGAGAGTTCTCATTTTTATGTCATTTGAACTAGCCTTTGATAGCTGAAAGGACGGTGTACGTCCTTTCAAGATACCACGTGCCAAACGAAGCCCTTTTGGCAACTGCCATCATTATCTCCAGGCAGGCATTGCTGTTTGAAGGGTGACATCTCAGCCAGAAGGCAGAGGCTGAGCTCCTCTTGTTGCACCAGCTCCCAAAAGAAGCCAAGAAAGGGAGCTGGAACAACAAACCACCCCCATGCCCAGGAAAGCGTTCTTCATGACAGAAGGCTAGAAAATGACCCAACATCCTTGTGGCCCAGAACCACTCTAGAAAATCACTGTTCCATAAAAAAGAGAAACACATGGGAAGTTCCAAGGAGAGGCAATGCCCATGGCCAGTGTACTTGAGAGACGGCCTGACCGCTCCGGGGAAGACACGCACCGACGGAACCCCTTGGGAAACAGCAGTGATAGTCCTCACCGTCGTAAGGGTTTCCTCTGGGGACAACCTGCCCTGGGCACCACACGAGGGAGCAGACCGGCTTCTCTTCCTCTGCCCCCACACCATTCACTCATGAAGGCAGCTCAGGTGTTCTCATGCCCTGCCTGCCTGCCTGCCTGGCTCATCCGTGAGCTGTGACCACCTCCAGGCTAGGACTCCACCTTTTCCTCTCTGTGTACCGTGAATCTGCACACAGTGGGCTTTCAGAACCTTAGGAGACTTGAGCCATTCCCGCTCGAGCCAGAACCCTCCCCAGGAAGGAAAACAGCTGTGGAGTCATTTTGGCCCCAGCACTGGTTCCGAAAGCCTGGCGGCTCCTACAGCCTCTACGGTGTGAAGAGGGAGGTCCCTTTTGACAGAGCTTTCCGGCTCTCAGATCTAAGCTGTTGTTTCACTGTCAGCTGTGTCTCTTCCGTTGCAGCCAGGTGGGCCACGCTGCTCCAAAGGAGCTCACAAGCTGAGTTTCAAGGGAGGACAGGGATGGCTACAACGTGCTGCAAACTGAGTGAGGGTCCCCACAATCCTCAGCAAAGGTCTGTGGTGTGCAAGTGGGGAGTAGAGGGCCCCCAAGTTCCAAAGGAAGGGAGGTAGTCGGGAGCTAAAGCCCTTGGCTGCTGTGGTAGCAGCTGCAGATGGCAGCCCGTCCACAGTGCACTTCAAATGAGGTCATATGAGCGGGACTCTGGAAATGGCTCCGAAATCGAGAGAAAGGGGTCAGGGTATGTGGGAATCCGGCGGGGGTGGGGGGTGGATGAAGGAAGGTGTCCCTCCTCTCTCCAGTGCAATTTGGTTTGGTGAGTCTCAAAGCTACCAGATGGCACTTCCCAAGTCAGGCCCCCGCAGGAATCAGGGTGGGCTGCCTGCCTCGGGCCCTGCCACAGGGACAAGCCACACCAGTGGCCTCCCTGAGCTCCAATGGCCGGATCTGGGGGGTTCTGTCTGGGTGCACACCTCCTTGCTGTGGCCAAGTTCCCCCCTTCTCTGAGCACCAGCTTCATCCTCTCGAATGAGGACATCAATTGCTACCTTGGCACGTTACTCTCTTCATCCTGTGAAGACTCATTAGGCTTATCCTACAATTACTAGCTGGCCCGAAGAGATATCTCCTGAATCCAGCTTAAGCTGGAGTCTCCCAGGCTCATCTGGCATGTCTTCCCTGAAGTCTGCCAAAACCCACACCCTTGCATTTCCAGGGACTCCCCTTAGCCAGCTGGGCAGAAAACCCAGCATGCTTCAAACAAGCTGACAGACAAGCGGGAGAGGACTCACGGGCAGACGGCTTCCCTCAGGTCTCGGGTGGAGCTCTGGGACCACAGCAGCAACGGGCCATCCCAGCCCCTGGGCTCAGCAGCGCCCTCATTCTCAGGCCGGCGGCTCTGCCCTGAGGGGAGCAGGAACGTCACCAACTGCCGCAGGCGGACCTCAAGCCCCTCCCACTGCTGGAGCCTGACCTCCCCCGGCCCCACCCCTTCCCCTACCCCAGCAGGACGAGAGCTCGTCTTCCCCTGGCTTCCAACGTGAGGCCCGGCCCTGGGCCCCGATTGGGCACTGCCCCAGCCCGGAGCCAATCACAGTGGCCAGGGAGGTGGAACGCACCGATTGGCCAGGGCCAGGTCATGTGACCATACTCCCCAGGAAACTCAAAGATTACCAAGGTTCTCTAAGAAACCAATGAACAAAATTATCCACTAAAGGCAAACCATAATTTTTAATGAGGCCAATGTCACAGAAAAAAAAAAATGCTCCACAATAAACTGCTCAAGGAAGCTACTAAATAAACTTTCAGAAAAGTTTAGTAGTTTTTTTTTTTTTTTAAATAGGGTGACGGAGAGCTATACCTTTCCCATCTATGTGAATTTAGGTTTAAACTAGATTTCCCTTGGCTATTATATAAGACAAAAAAACCCACATCACCCACTTTCACTCCCCCCCACCCCCAAAATGTGTTTTAATCTATTGAATTTTTGTGTCCTCAGTTGTGTCTGATTCACGGCAACTCACCAACTCTACACAGCCAGGCTCTTCCGTCCATGGAATTCAGGGCAATTTTTTCTGTCCCAGTAAATGCCCACCCTGGGTGATCCAAAGGCAAGGGCTCCGAGGCTCCTGAGAGACTAACTCCTTTCAGCTGAGCACAGAGCTGGCTCCTCACTGGGATGCCTGTGGCCTGGGGCTCCCAGAGGGGAGAGCAGCACTCGCCCCACCGTGTGGTCACTGCTGGAAGTGCAGGCTGCTCCTCACTCCCCCTTGACAGTGTCCCTGAGGGCAGAACAGTGTGAATCGAATCAAGGTGGAAATGCAAACTCCAATGCAACCAACCTTCCCACAAGATCTCCAAAACCACTCAGGAACAGGGAATTGGAAACTGCAGGGGATGACATGAATGGAGATGGAGACTTGACACCTTACACCGAGTTCACTTCCAGTTATCCCTAGACAAACTTTCCATGAAAACTTGTCACAAATCTAGAAGAACAATGAGCAGAAACCGGACACGTGCTTTGAGTCTTCACACACAAAACTAAAAGGCAGTCCACAAAAAAAACCCAGAGAATACAGTGGACTTTGCAAAATCAAAGATATCTACTGTGGGAAAGACCTCATTACAAAAGCAAAAGACAGGTCATACATCGCGAGACGAATGAGTGGAAACACAAAGCCTATCAAGGATGTGTCTCCAAACAGACAAAGAACGCCAACACAACAAGCCTGTGAAAACTAGGGAAAGGTCTGAAGGGACACCAGACGGAGGAAGACACACACAGAGTATCCCGGATGATGTCCAGCACTGAGGGCCTGAAGAAACAACAGTCTAGTTGCACCCCCTCAGGCCTGTGTGACCGTGGATGAGGCCTCTGTTTCCCGGTGGCTCTGAGACATGGACAGGGAGGAAGGGGAAGAGAAGTCACTTGCATTTCTAATACTCACAGCAAAGTCTTCCAATGAGAAGGGAATTATCACCCCCACTGACAATGCCATTCACTGAAGTGATATCCACGAGTCCATCTACCCCAGAAGGGAAGGATGGACCTGTTCTCACAAAACGGCGAGAGATGGAAGGAGGAAGATCAAGCCCACACCAATCACTGGAAAGAGAAGCTGTGCTCAGGGCTTGAAAGAATTCCTACTGGGAAAATCATGTCACAGCCCCACATGGCAATCCACAGCTTCCATGCTATTCCTCCCAAAATGCCAATGCATTTTCGCACCGAACAAAGAATTGCAAAAGGGGTACGGAAACAGAAAAGAGCCTACATTGTCAATACAATCCGACGAAAAAGCCCCGATACGGACATCCAAGGTTGTGTGAAAGGAAATTAGACGACCAAACTAGGATCCTCAGGAGAGTATCGGAGAAGGCAATGGCGACCCACTCCAGTACTCTTGCCTGGAAAATGTCCTGGACGGAGGAGCCTGGTAGGCTACAGGCCATGGGGTCTTGCAGAGTCAGACACGACTGAAGTGACTTAGCCGCAGCAGCAGCAGCAGGACAGTATGCTATTGGGAATACAACAACACACACAGATCCAGATCGATGGAATAAAGTTGAGGGTCCAGAAACAAACCCCAGCATCCATGGTCAACTCATCTCTGACACAGACGGTGAGAATATCCAAATGGGAACAAGAAAGCCTCTTCAATCAATGTCCATGGGAAAACCAGACAGCTACATCTGAAGAACGCTATTGGGTTTGATCTCATACCACCTCAATATCGGGGAAAAACCTCACCCTAAAGACTGATGTCATGAGATAGCTAGAAAGAAGCGTAGGTCAAAGGCTCCTTAACATCAGAGTCTCCTTGCCATTTGCTGGGCGGAGGTCGAAATGGGTCTCTTCAAGTAAGGGAAAGAGGTAAACGAAGTACACCACTGGGTTTCCATCCAATGGAACCTATTCACAACAGAGAGGCTAAGCATTCACAAATGCAAAAGATAGGAAACGGAACACGAGAGACTCCTTGCAAGTGGTGTATCTGAGAAGGGGTTCATATGGAAAGAGACGAAGAATGCACAGCACTCAGATTCCAAGAAACACCACCACCACCCTTGACCCTTCCCCCATGACCAACTCTGACCTAAAGCCTTTCTCTCCCTCTAACCTATCCCTAAAACATAACCCTCATCTAATCATATACATGTGCATCCCTAGCATCCATCCATCCATCCACACACGAGAGAGAAAGAGGAAGACACAGACGGAATTGAGAAAGGAAAAGAGAGGGACACAGCCAGAGAGAGACACGGAACCAAAGAGAGGAAAGGAGTCGATGGTCCAGACTATTCCTCAATCTGTCTCGAAGGTAGAAGCAATGACAGCGCCCTTCCACCCCAGAAGGGGGAAAAGGACGGAAGGTTTGGAGAGGAAAAGACAAGAACGCAGGGAGCCATTAGAAGCTCAGCCACCCGCAGAAGCCGAGCTGGGACCCTTGAACAGAATCTCAATGGAAACAGAGGACCAGAAAGTTGGCTACTCTTTTCTATAAGAGAGGGAGACCTTCGAGTCTTCCTTTCGGTCCTCCAACTTGGATGCGGGGTCTCAAAACAGTCAGGAGGGGGAGTGCCTTTTCCTGGGTTCCACGGCGCATCCAGGCCTCGTTCTGCCCCATTCTGTGCTGTGTCAGCCCTGGATGGAATCTTTCTTTCTGAAGTCTCAGCGCACGAGCTCCACGTGATATCGGCCCCAGGTGGAAAGGCATGGAGCTGCTCGTAGGCCGACAGACCTAGGAAGCAGATGGGAGAATGACCCCCACTCTGCAGATGGAGAGACTGGGGCAACCCTGAGGGGCATATGCTTGTCCAGGGCCACACCACTTATGAGAAGAAGGAGCCTGGTCTGAGAGCAGCATGGTCCTCGGAGCTCAGGCCCTGGCTGAACCCAGGCCTCCCCAGGGCTGTGGGCTGGGCCGTGTGGGTGTCATTGTGCCTGCACATGGCCTAAGGGGGGTGGTCGAGCAGTCAGAAACCCAGAGATTCCCTTGGGAAGTTTTGAGGAAGGGACCTCAGCACGAACCCCAGGAAATGATGTCACCTGCCGGCAACAGAACCCAACAGAACCCGCAATCCGGGTATCCAGGCCTCCAGAGCGGAGAGGAGCCCCCAGCCAGATCACTTGCTGCCAAGATGTTCTGCTGTTTGCCCCTGCCCAGAGGCCGGGGCCTCAGGAGAGCTCACAGGCAGTGTGCGTGGGCACCCTGTCGACGTTGGCTCAGGACACCCCCGAGAGGCCTCTGGCCCTTTGCCCGGAGAAACAGAAAGGTAACACGGGGAGCCCCAGGCCGGGCCAGGCCACCTCTCCCATGCCACCCGGAAACACCGGGTCCTTTGCCTGTGTGTGGGGATGCGGGTTTCTCGGGCTGTGTCTCCCTCAAGGAAGCCCAGGCGGATGTGGGGTCAGAAGCCTGTGGACAAGTTGTGCCCACACCCCAGGGGAGAGCAGGCTGGGCGGGATGGGGAGAGTGTGGGCAGCGCCGACCGGCCAGGCTGACCTCACACCCTCAGATGGGTCTCTTTCCTCCCGGGTGGGGATCTGAGCAGACACACGTCTCTGACCCTTCTGGGAAGAGAAGTTCGAGCAGGCAGAAGCAGCGGCTCCACTGGCCAGGCCCAGCTCGGAAAACTCCCAGCATGGCTGGCTGACGGTCACTGTCGTTGCAGAGCTTCCCACGTGATGAGGCCGAGGACGGGGACACCCCATCCAGCTCCCAGAGGGAGGGGTCGGAGCACCACCCGCCCGCCCGTGAGGCCCAGTGCAGGCTCCAGGTCAGCGTGCCCACGGAGGCATCAGCCCCACCGGGGGAGACGCGGAGGTGGGGAAGGCCTGCTGCCGAGACACCGCCCAGGATACAGCCGGCGGCCCAGTCTGAGGCTTCCACGGAGCTCAGCACACCCGGCTCCGACCCAGAGTCCAGAGAACCCCGGCCTCTGAGGCACCAGGAGGACCTGGAGCCCAGCACGCCACAGCACAGAGGTGAGGACGCTGGGGCTGGTGCACGGGAGTGTGTGGGGAGGGGTGCTGAGCTACACAGGGACGAGTCCTCGAAAGCTGCTGCTGGGCCTGCAGCAAGCGCTGGCCTCACACCCCCCGCCCCCCATCTTGCACACTTCAGTCCCAAAAGACATCTGACGCTGGGTATTCTTTGGGAACCTCTTGGAAGGTTTCTGTCCCGGGGTACGCACATGCCAAGGCTGGCCTGTGGGCAAACTTTGCTTCTCCCCCAGCTCTAGCACTGGCCTCCAACTGGAACCAGGCTCCACTTCCCAGACCTGTCCCCACACAGGTGGTGGCTCCAGGTGCAGGACCCAGGGATCCACCGAGGGCAGATGGAGAAGCGAGACTTGCCCTCGCAGAGACACCAGGCCAGCTGGGTACTGGCCAGCACACCGGGCAGATCGGATCTCCGTGCCTGCAGGACCCCCAGCCCCAGGCACTGATGTCCCACCCCCTCAGCGAGAACCTCCACCTCCACGTGCACCTCTACCTGCTCGGGCTTTAGCAAGAGAACCCGAGGCAGAGGAAGAGTCACCGCCTCGGCAGGGAGAGCCTGCCCTGGCTCCCGCGCAACACCCAGACGCCCACGATGACTCACCCAGCCCTGCAGGGAGAAAGAGCCCCCGCTCTGGACAGAGACCCAGAGCCCTTACCGGAAACACCACGTCCAGGGGAGCGGTCGGCTCTGCAGCCTCCATCCCTGTCTGCTCACCGTGGATGCCGGCAACTCGGTCTGCCCCCAGGGGACATGGAGTTCCTTTCCCCTGAACTGCTTTGCATGTGGTTTGTTTCCACCTTTCTGGTGATGTTTTATTTTTTGTATGGTTTCCTGGATTTTTGTTGGTTAAGTTGGGATTAGTAAACTGTTTCATCATTGTTGCAATCTGGGAACACTGTTGTGTAACTCTGGTGATACTGTGTTACCATCACCACTTTGTAGTTTCAGACCCGTTCCATCTTTATGCCCCACCCCCCAACAAAGCCTGGATTCAAGGCAAGCACGCCCTGTTCATCCCTCCCCCCGATCCTGAACACAATTTCATCTTTTCTTTCTGCATTCCTTCCTATATTCTTGGTGTCCCCAATCAATGACTCTCAGCGAAATGACTGAAGGAGTGTTTTTCGGACTCTCCACCTACTGTAAGACTCCATTGGAGAGTTCTCATTTTTATGTCATTTGAACTAGCCTTTGATAGCTGAAAGGACGGTGTACGTCCTTTCAAGATACCATGTGCCAAACGAAGCCCTTTTGGCAACTGCCATCATTATCTCCAGGCAGGCATTGCTGTTTGAAGGGTGACATCTCAGCCAGAAGGCAGAGGCTGAGCTCCTCTTGTTGCACCAGCTCCCAAAAGAAGCCAAGAAAGGGAGCTGGAACAACAAACCACCCCCATGCCCAGGAAAGCGTTCTTCATGACAGAAGGCTAGAAAATGACCCAACATCCTTGTGGCCCAGAACCACTCTAGAAAATCACTGTTCCATAAAAAAGAGAAACACATGGGAAGTTCCAAGGAGAGGCAATGCCCATGGCCAGTGTACTTGAGAGACGGCCTGACCGCTCCGGGGAAGACACGCACCGACGGAACCCCTTGGGAAACAGCAGTGATAGTCCTCACCGTCGTAAGGGTTTCCTCTGGGGACAACCTGCCCTGGGCACCACACGAGGGAGCAGACCGGCTTCTCTTCCTCTGCCCCCACACCATTCACTCATGAAGGCAGCTCAGGTGTTCTCATGCCCTGCCTGCCTGCCTGCCTGGCTCATCCGTGAGCTGTGACCACCTCCAGGGTAGGACTCCACCTTTTCCTCTCTGTGTACCGTGAATCTGCACACAGTGGGCTTTCAGAACCTTAGGAGACTTGAGCCATTCCCGCTCGAGCCAGAACCCTCCCCAGGAAGGAAAACAGCTGTGGAGTCATTTTGGCCCCAGCACTGGTTCCGAAAGCCTGGCGGCTCCTACAGCCTCTACGGTGTGAAGAGGGAGGTCCCTTTTGACAGAGCTTTCCGGCTCTCAGATCTAAGCTGTTGTTTCACTGTCAGCTGTGTCTCTTCCGTTGCAGCCAGGTGGGCCACGCTGCTCCAAAGGAGCTCACAAGCTGAGTTTCAAGGGAGGACAGGGATGGCTACAACGTGCTGCAAACTGAGTGAGGGTCCCCACAATCCTCAGCAAAGGTCTGTGGTGTGCAAGTGGGGAGTAGAGGGCCCCCAAGTTCCAAAGGAAGGGAGGTAGTCGGGAGCTAAAGCCCTTGGCTGCTGTGGTAGCAGCTGCAGATGGCAGCCCGTCCACAGTGCACTTCAAATGAGGTCATATGAGCGGGACTCTGGAAATGGCTCCGAAATCGAGAGAAAGGGGTCAGGGTATGTGGGAATCCGGCGGGGGTGGGGGGTGGATGAAGGAAGGTGTCCCTCCTATCTCCAGTGCAATTTGGTTTGGTGAGTCTCAAAGCTACCAGATGGCACTTCCCAAGTCAGGCCCCCGCAGGAATCAGGGTGGGCTGCCTGCCTCGGGCCCTGCCACAGGGACAAGCCACACCAGTGGCCTCCCTGAGCTCCAATGGCCGGATCTGGGGGGTTCTGTCTGGGTGCACACCTCCTTGCTGTGGCCAAGTTCCCCCCTTCTCTGAGCACCAGCTTCATCCTCTCGAATGAGGACATCAATTGCTACCTTGGCACGTTACTCTCTTCATCCTGTGAAGACTCATTAGGCTTATCCTACAATTACTAGCTGGCCCGAAGAGATATCTCCTGAATCCAGCTTAAGCTGGAGTCTCCCAGGCTCATCTGGCATGTCTTCCCTGAAGTCTGCCAAAACCCACACCCTTGCATTTCCAGGGACTCCCCTTAGCCAGCTGGGCAGAAAACCCAGCATGCTTCAAACAAGCTGACAGACAAGCGGGAGAGGACTCACGGGCAGACGGCTTCCCTCAGGTCTCGGGTGGAGCTCTGGGACCACAGCAGCAACGGGCCATCCCAGCCCCTGGGCTCAGCAGCGCCCTCATTCTCAGGCCGGCGGCTCTGCCCTGAGGGGAGCAGGAACGTCACCAACTGCCGCAGGCGGACCTCAAGCCCCTCCCACTGCTGGAGCCTGACCTCCCCCGGCCCCACCCCTTCCCCTACCCCAGCAGGACGAGAGCTCGTCTTCCCCTGGCTTCCAACGTGAGGCCCGGCCCTGGGCCCCGATTGGGCACTGCCCCAGCCCGGAGCCAATCACAGTGGCCAGGGAGGTGGAACGCACCGATTGGCCAGGGCCAGGTCATGTGACCATACTCCCCAGGAAACTCAAAGATTACCAAGGTTCTCTAAGAAACCAATGAACAAAATTATCCACTAAAGGCAAACCATAATTTTTAATGAGGCCAATGTCACAGAAAAAAAAAATGCTCCACAATAAACTGCTCAAGGAAGCTACTAAATAAACTTTCAGAAAAGTTTAGTAGTTTTTTTTTTTTTTTAAATAGGGTGACGGAGAGCTATACCTTTCCCATCTATGTGAATTTAGGTTTAAACTAGATTTCCCTTGGCTATTATATAAGACAAAAAAACCCACATCACCCACTTTCACTCCCCCCCACCCCCAAAATGTGTTTTAATCTATTGAATTTTTGTGTCCTCAGTTGTGTCTGATTCACGGCAACTCACCAACTCTACACAGCCAGGCTCTTCCGTCCATGGAATTCAGGGCAATTTTTTCTGTCCCAGTAAATGCCCACCCTGGGTGATCCAAAGGCAAGGGCTCCGAGGCTCCTGAGAGACTAACTCCTTTCAGCTGAGCACAGAGCTGGCTCCTCACTGGGATGCCTGTGGCCTGGGGCTCCCAGAGGGGAGAGCAGCACTCGCCCCACCGTGTGGTCACTGCTGGAAGTGCAGGCTGCTCCTCACTCCCCCTTGACAGTGTCCCTGAGGGCAGAACAGTGTGAATCGAATCAAGGTGGAAATGCAAACTCCAATGCAACCAACCTTCCCACAAGATCTCCAAAACCACTCAGGAACAGGGAATTGGAAACTGCAGGGGATGACATGAATGGAGATGGAGACTTGACACCTTACACCGAGTTCACTTCCAGTTATCCCTAGACAAACTTTCCATGAAAACTTGTCACAAATCTAGAAGAACAATGAGCAGAAACCGGACACGTGCTTTGAGTCTTCACACACAAAACTAAAAGGCAGTCCACAAAAAAAACCCAGAGAATACAGTGGACTTTGCAAAATCAAAGATATCTACTGTGGGAAAGACCTCATTACAAAAGCAAAAGACAGGTCATACATCGCGAGACAAATGAGTGGAAACACAAAGCTTATCAAGGATGTGTCTCCAAACAGACAAAGAACGCCAACACAACAAGCCTGTGAAAACTAGGGAAAGGTCTGAAGGGACACCAGACGGAGGAAGACACACACAGAGTATCCCGGATGATGTCCAGCACTGAGGGCCTGAAGAAACAACAGTCTAGTTGCACCCCCTCAGGCCTGTGTGACCGTGGATGAGGCCTCTGTTTCCCGGTGGCTCTGAGACATGGACAGGGAGGAAGGGGAAGAGAAGTCACTTGCATTTCTAATACTCACAGCAAAGTCTTCCAATGAGAAGGGAATTATCACCCCCACTGACAATGCCATTCACTGAAGTGATATCCACGAGTCCATCTACCCCAGAAGGGAAGGATGGACCTGTTCTCACAAAACGGCGAGAGATGGAAGGAGGAAGATCAAGCCCACACCAATCACTGGAAAGAGAAGCTGTGCTCAGGGCTTGAAAGAATTCCTACTGGGAAAATCATGTCACAGCCCCACATGGCAATCCACAGCTTCCATGCTATTCCTCCCAAAATGCCAATGCATTTTCGCACCGAACAAAGAATTGCAAAAGGGGTACGGAAACAGAAAAGAGCCTACATTGTCAATACAATCCGACGAAAAAGCCCCGATACGGACATCCAAGGTTGTGTGAAAGGAAATTAGACGACCAAACTAGGATCCTCAGGAGAGTATCGGAGAAGGCAATGGCGACCCACTCCAGTACTCTTGCCTGGAAAATGTCCTGGACGGAGGAGCCTGGTAGGCTACAGGCCATGGGGTCTTGCAGAGTCAGACACGACTGAAGTGACTTAGCCGCAGCAGCAGCAGCAGGACAGTATGCTATTGGGAATACAACAACACACACAGATCCAGATCGATGGAATAAAGTTGAGGGTCCAGAAACAAACCCCAGCATCCATGGTCAACTCATCTCTGACACAGACGGTGAGAATATCCAAATGGGAACAAGAAAGCCTCTTCAATCAATGTCCATGGGAAAACCAGACAGCTACATCTGAAGAACGCTATTGGGTTTGATCTCATACCACCTCAATATCGGGGAAAAACCTCACCCTAAAGACTGATGTCATGAGATAGCTAGAAAGAAGCGTAGGTCAAAGGCTCCTTAACATCAGAGTCTCCTTGCCATTTGCTGGGCGGAGGTCGAAATGGGTCTCTTCAAGTAAGGGAAAGAGGTAAACGAAGTACACCACTGGGTTTCCATCCAATGGAACCTATTCACAACAGAGAGGCTAAGCATTCACAAATGCAAAAGATAGGAAACGGAACACGAGAGACTCCTTGCAAGTGGTGTATCTGAGAAGGGGTTCATATGGAAAGAGACGAAGAATGCACAGCACTCAGATTCCAAGAAACACCACCACCACCCTTGACCCTTCCCCCATGACCAACTCTGACCTAAAGCCTTTCTCTCCCTCTAACCTATCCCTAAAACATAACCCTCATCTAATCATATACATGTGCATCCCTAGCATCCATCCATCCATCCACACACGAGAGAGAAAGAGGAAGACACAGACGGAATTGAGAAAGGAAAAGAGAGGGACACAGCCAGAGAGAGACACGGAACCAAAGAGAGGAAAGGAGTCGATGGTCCAGACTATTCCTCAATCTGTCTCGAAGGTAGAAGCAATGACAGCGCCCTTCCACCCCAGAAGGGGGAAAAGGACGGAAGGTTTGGAGAGGAAAAGACAAGAACGCAGGGAGCCATTAGAAGCTCAGCCACCCGCAGAAGCCGAGCTGGGACCCTTGAACAGAATCTCAATGGAAACAGAGGACCAGAAAGTTGGCTACTCTTTTCTATAAGAGAGGGAGACCTTCGAGTCTTCCTTTCGGTCCTCCAACTTGGATGCGGGGTCTCAAAACAGTCAGGAGGGGGAGTGCCTTTTCCTGGGTTCCACGGCGCATCCAGGCCTCGTTCTGCCCCATTCTGTGCTGTGTCAGCCCTGGATGGAATCTTTCTTTCTGAAGTCTCAGCGCACGAGCTCCACGTGATATCGGCCCCAGGTGGAAAGGCATGGAGCTGCTCGTAGGCCGACAGACCTAGGAAGCAGATGGGAGAATGACCCCCACTCTGCAGATGGAGAGACTGGGGCAACCCTGAGGGGCATATGCTTGTCCAGGGCCACACCACTTATGAGAAGAAGGAGCCTGGTCTGAGAGCAGCATGGTCCTCGGAGCTCAGGCCCTGGCTGAACCCAGGCCTCCCCAGGGCTGTGGGCTGGGCCGTGTGGGTGTCATTGTGCCTGCACATGGCCTAAGGGGGGTGGTCGAGCAGTCAGAAACCCAGAGATTCCCTTGGGAAGTTTTGAGGAAGGGACCTCAGCACGAACCCCAGGAAATGATGTCACCTGCCGGCAACAGAACCCAACAGAACCCGCAATCCGGGTATCCAGGCCTCCAGAGCGGAGAGGAGCCCCCAGCCAGATCACTTGCTGCCAAGATGTTCTGCTGTTTGCCCCTGCCCAGAGGCCGGGGCCTCAGGAGAGCTCACAGGCAGTGTGCGTGGGCACCCTGTCGACGTTGGCTCAGGACACCCCCGAGAGGCCTCTGGCCCTTTGCCCGGAGAAACAGAAAGGTAACACGGGGAGCCCCAGGCCGGGCCAGGCCACCTCTCCCATGCCACCCGGAAACACCGGGTCCTTTGCCTGTGTGTGGGGATGCGGGTTTCTCGGGCTGTGTCTCCCTCAAGGAAGCCCAGGCGGATGTGGGGTCAGAAGCCTGTGGACAAGTTGTGCCCACACCCCAGGGGAGAGCAGGCTGGGCGGGATGGGGAGAGTGTGGGCAGCGCCGACCGGCCAGGCTGACCTCACACCCTCAGATGGGTCTCTTTCCTCCCGGGTGGGGATCTGAGCAGACACACGTCTCTGACCCTTCTGGGAAGAGAAGTTCGAGCAGGCAGAAGCAGCGGCTCCACTGGCCAGGCCCAGCTCGGAAAACTCCCAGCATGGCTGGCTGACGGTCACTGTCGTTGCAGAGCTTCCCACGTGATGAGGCCGAGGACGGGGACACCCCATCCAGCTCCCAGAGGGAGGGGTCGGAGCACCACCCGCCCGCCCGTGAGGCCCAGTGCAGGCTCCAGGTCAGCGTGCCCACGGAGGCATCAGCCCCACCGGGGGAGACGCGGAGGTGGGGAAGGCCTGCTGCCGAGACACCGCCCAGGATACAGCCGGCGGCCCAGTCTGAGGCTTCCACGGAGCTCAGCACACCCGGCTCCGACCCAGAGTCCAGAGAACCCCGGCCTCTGAGGCACCAGGAGGACCTGGAGCCCAGCACGCCACAGCACAGAGGTGAGGACGCTGGGGCTGGTGCACGGGAGTGTGTGGGGAGGGGTGCTGAGCTACACAGGGACGAGTCCTCGAAAGCTGCTGCTGGGCCTGCAGCAAGCGCTGGCCTCACACCCCCCGCCCCCCATCTTGCACACTTCAGTCCCAAAAGACATCTGACGCTGGGTATTCTTTGGGAACCTCTTGGAAGGTTTCTGTCCCGGGGTACGCACATGCCAAGGCTGGCCTGTGGGCAAACTTTGCTTCTCCCCCAGCTCTAGCACTGGCCTCCAACTGGAACCAGGCTCCACTTCCCAGACCTGTCCCCACACAGGTGGTGGCTCCAGGTGCAGGACCCAGGGATCCACCGAGGGCAGATGGAGAAGCGAGACTTGCCCTCGCAGAGACACCAGGCCAGCTGGGTACTGGCCAGCACACCGGGCAGATCGGATCTCCGTGCCTGCAGGACCCCCAGCCCCAGGCACTGATGTCCCACCCCCTCAGCGAGAACCTCCACCTCCACGTGCACCTCTACCTGCTCGGGCTTTAGCAAGAGAACCCGAGGCAGAGGAAGAGTCACCGCCTCGGCAGGGAGAGCCTGCCCTGGCTCCCGCGCAACACCCAGACGCCCACGATGACTCACCCAGCCCTGCAGGGAGAAAGAGCCCCCGCTCTGGACAGAGACCCAGAGCCCTTACCGGAAACACCACGTCCAGGGGAGCGGTCGGCTCTGCAGCCTCCATCCCTGTCTGCTCACCGTGGATGCCGGCAACTCGGTCTGCCCCCAGGGGACATGGAGTTCCTTTCCCCTGAACTGCTTTGCATGTGGTTTGTTTCCACCTTTCTGGTGATGTTTTATTTTTTGTATGGTTTCCTGGATTTTTGTTGGTTAAGTTGGGATTAGTAAACTGTTTCATCATTGTTGCAATCTGGGAACACTGTTGTGTAACTCTGGTGATACTGTGTTACCATCACCACTTTGTAGTTTCAGACCCGTTCCATCTTTATGCCCCACCCCCCAACAAAGCCTGGATTCAAGGCAAGCACGCCCTGTTCATCCCTCCCCCTGATCCTGAACACAATTTCATCTTTTCTTTCTGCATTCCTTCCTATATTCTTGGTGTCCCCAATCAATGACTCTCAGCGAAATGACTGAAGGAGTGTTTTTCGGACTCTCCACCTACTGTAAGACTCCATTGGAGAGTTCTCATTTTTATGTCATTTGAACTAGCCTTTGATAGCTGAAAGGACGGTGTACGTCCTTTCAAGATACCATGTGCCTAACGAAGCCCTTTTGGCAACTGCCATCATTATCTCCAGGCAGGCATTGCTGTTTGAAGGGTGACATCTCAGCCAGAAGGCAGAGGCTGAGCTCCTCTTGTTGCACCAGCTCCCAAAAGAAGCCAAGAAAGGGAGCTGGAACAACAAACCACCCCCATGCCCAGGAAAGCGTTCTTCATGACAGAAGGCTAGAAAATGACCCAACATCCTTGTGGCCCAGAACCACTCTAGAAAATCACTGTTCCATAAAAAAGAGAAACACATGGGAAGTTCCAAGGAGAGGCGATGCCCATGGCCAGTGTACTTGAGAGACGGCCTGACCGCTCCGGGGAAGACACGCACCGACGGAACCCCTTGGGAAACAGCAGTGATAGTCCTCACCGTCGTAAGGGTTTCCTCTGGGGACAACCTGCCCTGGGCACCACACGAGGGAGCAGACCGGCTTCTCTTCCTCTGCCCCCACACCATTCACTCATGAAGGCAGCTCAGGTGTTCTCATGCCCTGCCTGCCTGCCTGCCTGGCTCATCCGTGAGCTGTGACCACCTCCAGGCTAGGACTCCACCTTTTCCTCTCTGTGTACCGTGAATCTGCACACAGTGGGCTTTCAGAACCTTAGGAGACTTGAGCCATTCCCACTCGAGCCAGAACCCTCCCCAGGAAGGAAAACAGCTGTGGAGTCATTTTGGCCCCAGCACTGGTTCCGAAAGCCTGGCGGCTCCTACAGCCTCTACGGTGTGAAGAGGGAGGTCCCTTTTGACAGAGCTTTCCGGCTCTCAGATCTAAGCTGTTGTTTCACTGTCAGCTGTGTCTCTTCCGTTGCAGCCAGGTGGGCCACGCTGCTCCAAAGGAGCTCACAAGCTGAGTTTCAAGGGAGGACAGGGATGGCTACAACGTGCTGCAAACTGAGTGAGGGTCCCCACAATCCTCAGCAAAGGTCTGTGGTGTGCAAGTGGGGAGTAGAGGGCCCCCAAGTTCCAAAGGAAGGGAGGTAGTCGGGAGCTAAAGCCCTTGGCTGCTGTGGTAGCAGCTGCAGATGGCAGCCCGTCCACAGTGCACTTCAAATGAGGTCATATGAGCGGGACTCTGGAAATGGCTCCGAAATCGAGAGAAAGGGGTCAGGGTATGTGGGAATCCGGCGGGGGTGGGGGGTGGATGAAGGAAGGTGTCCCTCCTCTCTCCAGTGCAATTTGGTTTGGTGAGTCTCAAAGCTACCAGATGGCACTTCCCAAGTCAGGCCCCCGCAGGAATCAGGGTGGGCTGCCTGCCTCGGGCCCTGCCACAGGGACAAGCCACACCAGTGGCCTCCCTGAGCTCCAATGGCCGGATCTGGGGGGTTCTGTCTGGGTGCACACCTCCTTGCTGTGGCCAAGTTCCCCCCTTCTCTGAGCACCAGCTTCATCCTCTCGAATGAGGACATCAATTGCTACCTTGGCACGTTACTCTCTTCATCCTGTGAAGACTCATTAGGCTTATCCTACAATTACTAGCTGGCCCGAAGAGATATCTCCTGAATCCAGCTTAAGCTGGAGTCTCCCAGGCTCATCTGGCATGTCTTCCCTGAAGTCTGCCAAAACCCACACCCTTGCATTTCCAGGGACTCCCCTTAGCCAGCTGGGCAGAAAACCCAGCATGCTTCAAACAAGCTGACAGACAAGCGGGAGAGGACTCACGGGCAGACGGCTTCCCTCAGGTCTCGGGTGGAGCTCTGGGACCACAGCAGCAACGGGCCATCCCAGCCCCTGGGCTCAGCAGCGCCCGCATTCTCAGGCCGGCGGCTCTGCCCTGAGGGGAGCAGGAACGTCACCAACTGCCGCAGGCGGACCTCAAGCCCCTCCCACTGCTGGAGCCTGACCTCCCCCGGCCCCACCCCTTCCCCTACCCCAGCAGGACGAGAGCTCGTCTTCCCCTGGCTTCCAACGTGAGGCCCGGCCCTGGGCCCCGATTGGGCACTGCCCCAGCCCGGAGCCAATCACAGTGGCCAGGGAGGTGGAACGCACCAATTGGCCAGGGCCAGGTCATGTGACCATACTCCCCAGGAAACTCAAAGATTACCAAGGTTCTCTAAGAAACCAATGAACAAAATTATCCACTAAAGGCAAACCATAATTTTTAATGAGGCCAATGTCACAGAAAAAAAAAAAAAATGCTCCACAATAAACTGCTCAAGGAAGCTACTAAATAAACTTTCAGAAAAGTTTAGTAGTTTTTTTTTTTTTTAAAATAGGGTGACGGAGAGCTATACCTTTCCCATCTATGTGAATTTAGGTTTAAACTAGATTTCCCTTGGCTATTATATAAGACAAAAAAACCCACATCACCCACTTTCACTCCCCCCCACCCCCAAAATGTGTTTCAATCTATTGAATTTTTGTGTCCTCAGTTGTGTCTGATTCACGGCAACTCACCAACTCTACACAGCCAGGCTCTTCCGTCCATGGAATTCAGGGCAATTTTTTCTGTCCCAGTAAATGCCCACCCTGGGTGATCCAAAGGCAAGGGCTCCGAGGCTCCTGAGAGACTAACTCCTTTCAGCTGAGCACAGAGCTGGCTCCTCACTGGGATGCCTGTGGCCTGGGGCTCCCAGAGGGGAGAGCAGCACTCGCCCCACCGTGTGGTCACTGCTGGAAGTGCAGGCTGCTCCTCACTCCCCCTTGACAGTGTCCCTGAGGGCAGAACAGTGTGAATCGAATCAAGGTGGAAATGCAAACTCCAATGCAACCAACCTTCCACAAGGTCTCCAAAACCACTCAGGAACAGGGAATTGGAAACTGCAGGGGATGACATGAATGGAGATGGAGACTTGACACCTTACACCGAGTTCACTTCCAGTTATCCCTAGACAAACTTTCCATGAAAACTTGTCACAAATCTAGAAGAACAATGAGCAGAAACCGGACACGTGCTTTGAGTCTTCACACACAAAACTAAAAGGCAGTCCACAAAAAAAACCCAGAGAATACAGTGGACTTTGCAAAATCAAAGATATCTACTGTGGGAAAGACCTCATGACAAAAGCAAAAGACAGGTCATACATCGCGAGACGAATGAGTGGAAACACAAAGCTTATCAAGGATGTGTCTCCAAACAGACAAAGAACGCCAACACAACAAGCCTGTGAAAACTAGGGAAAGGTCTGAAGGGACACCAGACGGAGGAAGACACACACAGAGTATCCCGGATGATGTCCAGCACTGAGGGCCTGAAGAAACAACAGTCTAGTTGCACCCCCTCAGGCCTGTGTGACCGTGGATGAGGCCTCTGTTTCCCGGTGGCTCTGAGACATGGACAGGGAGGAAGGGGAAGAGAAGTCACTTGCGTTTCTAATACTCACAGCAAAGTCTTCCAATGAGAAGGGAATTATCACCCCCACTGACAATGCCATTCACTGAAGTGATATCCACGAGTCCATCTACCCCAGAAGGGAAGGATGGACCTGTTCTCACAAAACGGCGAGAGATGGAAGGAGGAAGATCAAGCCCACACCAATCACTGGAAAGAGAAGCTGTGCTCAGGGCTTGAAAGAATTCCTACTGGGAAAATCATGTCACAGCCCCACATGGCAATCCACAGCTTCCATGCTATTCCTCCCAAAATGCCAATGCATTTTCGCACCGAACAAAGAATTGCAAAAGGGGTACGGAAACAGAAAAGAGCCTACATTGTCAATACAATCCGACGAAAAAGCCCCGATACGGACATCCAAGGTTGTGTGAAAGGAAATTAGACGACCAAACTAGGATCCTCAGGAGAGTATCGGAGAAGGCAATGGCGACCCACTCCAGTACTCTTGCCTGGAAAATGTCCTGGACGGAGGAGCCTGGTAGGCTACAGGCCATGGGGTCTTGCAGAGTCAGACACGACTGAAGTGACTTAGCCGCAGCAGCAGCAGCAGGACAGTATGCTATTGGGAATACAACAACACACACAGATCCAGATCGATGGAATAAAGTTGAGGGTCCAGAAACAAACCCCAGCATCCATGGTCAACTCATCTCTGACACAGACGGTGAGAATATCCAAATGGGAACAAGAAAGCCTCTTCAATCAATGTCCATGGGAAAACCAGACAGCTACATCTGAAGAACGCTATTGGGTTTGATCTCATACCACCTCAATATCGGGGAAAAACCTCACCCTAAAGACTGATGTCATGAGATAGCTAGAAAGAAGCGTAGGTCAAAGGCTCCTTAACATCAGAGTCTCCTTGCCATTTGCTGGGCGGAGGTCGAAATGGGTCTCTTCAAGTAAGGGAAAGAGGTAAACGAAGTACACCACTGGGTTTCCATCCAATGGAACCTATTCACAACAGAGAGGCTAAGCATTCACAAATGCAAAAGATAGGAAACGGAACACGAGAGACTCCTTGCAAGTGGTGTATCTGAGAAGGGGTTCATATGGAAAGAGAGGAAGAATGCACAGCACTCAGATTCCAAGAAACACCACCACCACCCTTGACCCTTCCCCCATGACCAACTCTGACCTAAAGCCTTTCTCTCCCTCTAACCTATCCCTAAAACATAACCCTCATCTAATCATATACATGTGCATCCCTAGCATCCATCCATCCATCCACACACGAGAGAGAAAGAGGAAGACACAGACGGAATTGAGAAAGGAAAAGAGAGGGACACAGCCAGAGAGAGACACGGAACCAAAGAGAGGAAAGGAGTCGATGGTCCAGACTATTCCTCAATCTGTCTCGAAGGTAGAAGCAATGACAGCGCCCTTCCACCCCAGAAGGGGGAAAAGGACGGAAGGTTTGGAGAGGAAAAGACAAGAACGCAGGGAGCCATTAGAAGCTCAGCCACCCGCAGAAGCCGAGCTGGGACCCTTGAACAGAATCTCAATGGAAACAGAGGACCAGAAAGTTGGCTACTCTTTTCTATAAGAGAGGGAGACCTTCGAGTCTTCCTTTCGGTCCTCCAACTTGGATGCGGGGTCTCAAAACAGTCAGGAGGGGGAGTGCCTTTTCCTGGGTTCCACGGCGCATCCAGGCCTCGTTCTGCCCCATTCTGTGCTGTGTCAGCCCTGGATGGAATCTTTCTTTCTGAAGTCTCAGCGCACGAGCTCCACGTGATATCGGCCCCAGGTGGAAAGGCATGGAGCTGCTCGTAGGCCGACAGACCTAGGAAGCAGATGGGAGAATGACCCCCACTCTGCAGATGGAGAGACTGGGGCAACCCTGAGGGGCATATGCTTGTCCAGGGCCACACCACTTATGAGAAGAAGGAGCCTGGTCTGAGAGCAGCATGGTCCTCGGAGCTCAGGCCCTGGCTGAACCCAGGCCTCCCCAGGGCTGTGGGCTGGGCCGTGTGGGTGTCATTGTGCCTGCACATGGCCTAAGGGGGGTGGTCGAGCAGTCAGAAACCCAGAGATTCCCTTGGGAAGTTTTGAGGAAGGGACCTCAGCACGAACCCCAGGAAATGATGTCACCTGCCGGCAACAGAACCCAACAGAACCCGCAATCCGGGTATCCAGGCCTCCAGAGCGGAGAGGAGCCCCCAGCCAGATCACTTGCTGCCAAGATGTTCTGCTGTTTGCCCCTGCCCAGAGGCCGGGGCCTCAGGAGAGCTCACAGGCAGTGTGCGTGGGCACCCTGTCGACGTTGGCTCAGGACACCCCCGAGAGGCCTCTGGCCCTTTGCCCGGAGAAACAGAAAGGTAACACGGGGAGCCCCAGGCCGGGCCAGGCCACCTCTCCCATGCCACCCGGAAACACCGGGTCCTTTGCCTGTGTGTGGGGATGCGGGTTTCTCGGGCTGTGTCTCCCTCAAGGAAGCCCAGGCGGATGTGGGGTCAGAAGCCTGTGGACAAGTTGTGCCCACACCCCAGGGGAGAGCAGGCTGGGCGGGATGGGGAGAGTGTGGGCAGCGCCGACCGGCCAGGCTGACCTCACACCCTCAGATGGGTCTCTTTCCTCCCGGGTGGGGATCTGAGCAGACACACGTCTCTGACCCTTCTGGGAAGAGAAGTTCGAGCAGGCAGAAGCAGCGGCTCCACTGGCCAGGCCCAGCTCGGAAAACTCCCAGCATGGCTGGCTGACGGTCACTGTCGTTGCAGAGCTTCCCACGTGATGAGGCCGAGGACGGGGACACCCCATCCAGCTCCCAGAGGGAGGGGTCGGAGCACCACCCGCCCGCCCGTGAGGCCCAGTGCAGGCTCCAGGTCAGCGTGCCCACGGAGGCATCAGCCCCACCGGGGGAGACGCGGAGGTGGGGAAGGCCTGCTGCCGAGACACCGCCCAGGATACAGCCGGCGGCCCAGTCTGAGGCTTCCACGGAGCTCAGCACACCCGGCTCCGACCCAGAGTCCAGAGAACCCCGGCCTCTGAGGCACCAGGAGGACCTGGAGCCCAGCACGCCACAGCACAGAGGTGAGGACGCTGGGGCTGGTGCACGGGAGTGTGTGGGGAGGGGTGCTGAGCTACACAGGGACGAGTCCTCGAAAGCTGCTGCTGGGCCTGCAGCAAGCGCTGGCCTCACACCCCCCGCCCCCCATCTTGCACACTTCAGTCCCAAAAGACATCTGACGCTGGGTATTCTTTGGGAACCTCTTGGAACGTTTCTGTCCCGGGGTACGCACATGCCAAGGCTGGCCTGTGGGCAAACTTTGCTTCTCCCCCAGCTCTAGCACTGGCCTCCAACTGGAACCAGGCTCCACTTCCCAGACCTGTCCCCACACAGGTGGTGGCTCCAGGTGCAGGACCCAGGGATCCACCGAGGGCAGATGGAGAAGCGAGACTTGCCCTCGCAGAGACACCAGGCCAGCTGGGTACTGGCCAGCACACCGGGCAGATCGGATCTCCGTGCCTGCAGGACCCCCAGCCCCAGGCACTGATGTCCCACCCCCTCAGCGAGAACCTCCACCTCCACGTGCACCTCTACCTGCTCGGGCTTTAGCAAGAGAACCCGAGGCAGAGGAAGAGTCACCGCCTCGGCAGGGAGAGCCTGCCCTGGCTCCCGCGCAACACCCAGACGCCCACGATGACTCACCCAGCCCTGCAGGGAGAAAGAGCCCCCGCTCTGGACAGAGACCCAGAGCCCTTACCGGAAACACCACGTCCAGGGGAGCGGTCGGCTCTGCAGCCTCCATCCCTGTCTGCTCACCGTGGATGCCGGCAACTCGGTCTGCCCCCAGGGGACATGGAGTTCCTTTCCCCTGAACTGCTTTGCATGTGGTTTGTTTCCACCTTTCTGGTGATGTTTTATTTTTTGTATGGTTTCCTGGATTTTTGTTGGTTAAGTTGGGATTAGTAAACTGTTTCATCATTGTTGCAATCTGGGAACACTGTTGTGTAACTCTGGTGATACTGTGTTACCATCACCACTTTGTAGTTTCAGACCCGTTCCATCTTTATGCCCCACCCCCCAACAAAGCCTGGATTCAAGGCAAGCACGCCCTGTTCATCCCTCCCCCCGATCCTGAACACAATTTCATCTTTTCTTTCTGCATTCCTTCCTATATTCTTGGTGTCCCCAATCAATGACTCTCAGCGAAATGACTGAAGGAGTGTTTTTCGGACTCTCCACCTACTGTAAGACTCCATTGGAGAGTTCTCATTTTTATGTCATTTGAACTAGCCTTTGATAGCTGAAAGGACGGTGTACGTCCTTTCAAGATACCATGTGCCAAACGAAGCCCTTTTGGCAACTGCCATCATTATCTCCAGGCAGGCATTGCTGTTTGAAGGGTGACATCTCAGCCAGAAGGCAGAGGCTGAGCTCCTCTTGTTGCACCAGCTCCCAAAAGAAGCCAAGAAAGGGAGCTGGAACAACAAACCACCCCCATGCCCAGGAAAGCGTTCTTCATGACAGAAGGCTAGAAAATGACCCAACATCCTTGTGGCCCAGAACCACTCTAGAAAATCACTGTTCCATAAAAAAGAGAAACACATGGGAAGTTCCAAGGAGAGGCAATGCCCATGGCCAGTGTACTTGAGAGACGGCCTGACCGCTCCGGGGAAGACACGCACCGACGGAACCCCTTGGGAAACAGCAGTGATAGTCCTCACCGTCGTAAGGGTTTCCTCTGGGGACAACCTGCCCTGGGCACCACACGAGGGAGCAGACCGGCTTCTCTTCCTCTGCCCCCACACCATTCACTCATGAAGGCAGCTCAGGTGTTCTCATGCCCTGCCTGCCTGCCTGCCTGGCTCATCCGTGAGCTGTGACCACCTCCAGGGTAGGACTCCACCTTTTCCTCTCTGTGTACCGTGAATCTGCACACAGTGGGCTTTCAGAACCTTAGGAGACTTGAGCCATTCCCGCTCGAGCCAGAACCCTCCCCAGGAAGGAAAACAGCTGTGGAGTCATTTTGGCCCCAGCACTGGTTCCGAAAGCCTGGCGGCTCCTACAGCCTCTACGGTGTGAAGAGGGAGGTCCCTTTTGACAGAGCTTTCCGGCTCTCAGATCTAAGCTGTTGTTTCACTGTCAGCTGTGTCTCTTCCGTTGCAGCCAGGTGGGCCACGCTGCTCCAAAGGAGCTCACAAGCTGAGTTTCAAGGGAGGACAGGGATGGCTACAACGTGCTGCAAACTGAGTGAGGGTCCCCACAATCCTCAGCAAAGGTCTGTGGTGTGCAAGTGGGGAGTAGAGGGCCCCCAAGTTCCAAAGGAAGGGAGGTAGTCGGGAGCTAAAGCCCTTGGCTGCTGTGGTAGCAGCTGCAGATGGCAGCCCGTCCACAGTGCACTTCAAATGAGGTCATATGAGCGGGACTCTGGAAATGGCTCCGAAATCGAGAGAAAGGGGTCAGGGTATGTGGGAATCCGGCGGGGGTGGGGGGTGGATGAAGGAAGGTGTCCCTCCTATCTCCAGTGCAATTTGGTTTGGTGAGTCTCAAAGCTACCAGATGGCACTTCCCAAGTCAGGCCCCCGCAGGAATCAGGGTGGGCTGCCTGCCTCGGGCCCTGCCACAGGGACAAGCCACACCAGTGGCCTCCCTGAGCTCCAATGGCCGGATCTGGGGGGTTCTGTCTGGGTGCACACCTCCTTGCTGTGGCCAAGTTCCCCCCTTCTCTGAGCACCAGCTTCATCCTCTCGAATGAGGACATCAATTGCTACCTTGGCACGTTACTCTCTTCATCCTGTGAAGACTCATTAGGCTTATCCTACAATTACTAGCTGGCCCGAAGAGATATCTCCTGAATCCAGCTTAAGCTGGAGTCTCCCAGGCTCATCTGGCATGTCTTCCCTGAAGTCTGCCAAAACCCACACCCTTGCATTTCCAGGGACTCCCCTTAGCCAGCTGGGCAGAAAACCCAGCATGCTTCAAACAAGCTGACAGACAAGCGGGAGAGGACTCACGGGCAGACGGCTTCCCTCAGGTCTCGGGTGGAGCTCTGGGACCACAGCAGCAACGGGCCATCCCAGCCCCTGGGCTCAGCAGCACCCTCATTCTCAGGCCGGCGGCTCTGCCCTGAGGGGAGCAGGAACGTCACCAACTGCCGCAGGCGGACCTCAAGCCCCTCCCACTGCTGGAGCCTGACCTCCCCCGGCCCCACCCCTTCCCCTACCCCAGCAGGACGAGAGCTCGTCTTCCCCTGGCTTCCAACGTGAGGCCCGGCCCTGGGCCCCGATTGGGCACTGCCCCAGCCCGGAGCCAATCACAGTGGCCAGGGAGGTGGAACGCACCGATTGGCCAGGGCCAGGTCATGTGACCATACTCCCCAGGAAACTCAAAGATTACCAAGGTTCTCTAAGAAACCAATGAACAAAATTATCCACTAAAGGCAAACCATAATTTTTAATGAGGCCAATGTCACAGAAAAAAAAAAATGCTCCACAATAAACTGCTCAAGGAAGCTACTAAATAAACTTTCAGAAAAGTTTAGTAGTTTTGTTTTTTTTAAAATAGGGTGACGGAGAGCTATACCTTTCCCATCTATGTGAATTTAGGTTTAAACTAGATTTCCCTTGGCTATTATATAAGACAAAAAAACCCACATCACCCACTTTCACTCCCCCCCACCCCCAAAATGTGTTTCAATCTATTGAATTTTTGTGTCCTCAGTTGTGTCTGATTCACGGCAACTCACCAACTCTACACAGCCAGGCTCTTCCGTCCATGGAATTCAGGGCAATTTTTTCTGTCCCAGTAAATGCCCACCCTGGGTGATCCAAAGGCAAGGGCTCCGAGGCTCCTGAGAGACTAACTCCTTTCAGCTGAGCACAGAGCTGGCTCCTCACTGGGATGCCTGTGGCCTGGGGCTCCCAGAGGGGAGAGCAGCACTCGCCCCACCGTGTGGTCACTGCTGGAAATGCAGGCTGCTCCTCACTCCCCCTTGACAGTGTCCCTGAGGGCAGAACAGTGTGAATCGAATCAAGGTGGAAATGCAAACTCCAATGCAACCAACCTTCCACAAGGTCTCCAAAACCACTCAGGAACAGGGAATTGGAAACTGCAGGGGATGACATGAATGGAGATGGAGACTTGACACCTTACACCGAGTTCACTTCCAGTTATCCCTAGACAAACTTTCCATGAAAACTTGTCACAAATCTAGAAGAACAATGAGCAGAAACCGGACACGTGCTTTGAGTCTTCACACACAAAACTAAAAGGCAGTCCACAAAAAAAACCCAGAGAATACAGTGGACTTTGCAAAATCAAAGATATCTACTGTGGGAAAGACCTCATTACAAAAGCAAAAGACAGGTCATACATCGCGAGACGAATGAGTGGAAACACAAAGCTTATCAAGGATGTGTCTCCAAACAGACAAAGAACGCCAACACAACAAGCCTGTGAAAACTAGGGAAAGGTCTGAAGGGACACCAGACGGAGGAAGACACACACAGAGTATCCCGGATGATGTCCAGCACTGAGGGCCTGAAGAAACAACAGTCTAGTTGCACCCCCTCAGGCCTGTGTGACCGTGGATGAGGCCTCTGTTTCCCGGTGGCTCTGAGACATGGACAGGGAGGAAGGGGAAGAGAAGTCACTTGCATTTCTAATACTCACAGCAAAGTCTTCCAATGAGAAGGGAATTATCACCCCCACTGACAATGCCATTCACTGAAGTGATATCCACGAGTCCATCTACCCCAGAAGGGAAGGATGGACCTGTTCTCACAAAACGGCGAGAGATGGAAGGAGGAAGATCAAGCCCACACCAATCACTGGAAAGAGAAGCTGTGCTCAGGGCTTGAAAGAATTCCTATTGGGAAAATCATGTCACAGCCCCACATGGCAATCCACAGCTTCCATGCTATTCCTCCCCAAATGCCAATGCATTTTCGCACCGAACAAAGAATTGCAAAAGGGGTACGGAAACAGAAAAGAGCCTACATTGTCAATACAATCCGACGAAAAAGCCCCGATACGGACATCCAAGGTTGTGTGAAAGGAAATTAGACGACCAAACTAGGATCCTCAGGAGAGTATCGGAGGAGGCAATGGCGACCCACTCCAGTACTCTTGCCTGGAAAATGTCCTGGACGGAGGAGCCTGGTAGGCTGCAGGCCACGGGGTCATGCAGAGTCAGACACGACTGAAGTGACTTAGCCGCAGCAGCAGCAGCAGGACAGTATGCTATTGGGAATACAACAACACACACAGATCCAGATCGATGGAATAAAGTTGAGGGTCCAGAAACAAACCCCAGCATCCATGGTCAACTCATCTCTGACACAGACGGGGAGAATATCCAAATGGGAACAAGAAAGCCTCTTCAATCAATGTCCATGGGAAAACCAGACAGCTACATCTGAAGAACGCTATTGGGTTTGATCTCATACCACCTCAATATCGGGGAAAAACCTCACCCTAAAGACTGATGTCATGAGATAGCTAGAAAGAAGCGTAGGTCAAAGGCTCCTTAACATCAGAGTCTCCTTGCCATTTGCTGGGCGGAGGTCGAAATGGGTCTCTTCAAGTAAGGGAAAGAGGTAAACGAAGTACACCACTGGGTTTCCATCCAATGGAACCTCTTCACAACGGAGAAGCTAAGCATTCACAAATGCAAAAGATAGGAAACGGAACACGAGAGACTCCTTGCAAGTGGTGTATCTGAGAAGGGGTTCATATGGAAAGAGACGAAGAATGCACAGCACTCAGATTCCAAGAAACACCACCACCACCCTTGACCCTTCCCCCATGACCAACTCTGACCTAAAGCCTTTCTCTCCCTCTAACCTATCCCTAAAACATAACCCTCATCTAATCATATACATGTGCATCCCTAGCATCCATCCATCCATCCACACACGAGAGAGAAAGAGGAAGACACAGACGGAATTGAGAAAGGAAAAGAGAGGGACACAGCCAGAGAGAGACACGGAACCAAAGAGAGGAAAGGAGTCGATGGTCCAGACTATTCCTCAATCTGTCTCGAAGGTAGAAGCAATGACAGCGCCCTTCCACCCCAGAAGGGGGAAAAGGACGGAAGGTTTGGAGAGGAAAAGACAAGAACGCAGGGAGCCATTAGAAGCTCAGCCACCCGCAGAAGCCGAGCTGGGACCCTTGAACAGAATCTCAATGGAAACAGAGGACCAGAAAGTTGGCTACTCTTTTCTATAAGAGAGGGAGACCTTCGAGTCTTCCTTTCGGTCCTCCAACTTGGATGCGGGGTCTCAAAACAGTCAGGAGGGGGAGTGCCTTTTCCTGGGTTCCACGGCGCATCCAGGCCTCGTTCTGCCCCATTCTGTGCTGTGTCAGCCCTGGATGGAATCTTTCTTTCTGAAGTCTCAGCGCACGAGCTCCACGTGATATCGGCCCCAGGTGGAAAGGCATGGAGCTGCTCGTAGGCCGACAGACCTAGGAAGCAGATGGGAGAATGACCCCCACTCTGCAGATGGAGAGACTGGGGCAACCCTGAGGGGCATATGCTTGTCCAGGGCCACACCACTTATGAGAAGAAGGAGCCTGGTCTGAGAGCAGCATGGTCCTCGGAGCTCAGGCCCTGGCTGAACCCAGGCCTCCCCAGGGCTGTGGGCTGGGCCGTGTGGGTGTCATTGTGCCTGCACATGGCCTAAGGGGGGTGGTCGAGCAGTCAGAAACCCAGAGATTCCCTTGGGAAGTTTTGAGGAAGGGACCTCAGCACGAACCCCAGGAAATGATGTCACCTGCCGGCAACAGAACCCAACAGAACCCGCAATCCGGGTATCCAGGCCTCCAGAGCGGAGAGGAGCCCCCAGCCAGATCACTTGCTGCCAAGATGTTCTGCTGTTTGCCCCTGCCCAGAGGCCGGGGCCTCAGGAGAGCTCACAGGCAGTGTGCGTGGGCACCCTGTCGACGTTGGCTCAGGACACCCCCGAGAGGCCTCTGGCCCTTTGCCCGGAGAAACAGAAAGGTAACACGGGGAGCCCCAGGCCGGGCCAGGCCACCTCTCCCATGCCACCCGGAAACACCGGGTCCTTTGCCTGTGTGTGGGGATGCGGGTTTCTCGGGCTGTGTCTCCCTCAAGGAAGCCCAGGCGGATGTGGGGTCAGAAGCCTGTGGACAAGTTGTGTCCACACCCCAGGGGAGAGCAGGCTGGGCGGGATGGGGAGAGTGTGGGCAGCGCCGACCGGCCAGGCTGACCTCACACCCTCAGATGGGTCTCTTTCCTCCCGGGTGGGGATCTGAGCAGACACACGTCTCTGACCCTTCTGGGAAGAGAAGTTCGAGCAGGCAGAAGCAGCGGCTCCACTGGCCAGGCCCAGCTCGGAAAACTCCCAGCATGGCTGGCTGACGGTCACTGTCGTTGCAGAGCTTCCCACGTGATGAGGCCGAGGACGGGGACACCCCATCCAGCTCCCAGAGGGAGGGGTCGGAGCACCACCCGCCCGCCCGTGAGGCCCAGTGCAGGCTCCAGGTCAGCGTGCCCACGGAGGCATCAGCCCCACCGGGGGAGACGCGGAGGTGGGGAAGGCCTGCTGCCGAGACACCGCCCAGGATACAGCCGGCGGCCCAGTCTGAGGCTTCCACGGAGCTCAGCACACCCGGCTCCGACCCAGAGTCCAGAGAACCCCGGCCTCTGAGGCACCAGGAGGACCTGGAGCCCAGCACGCCACAGCACAGAGGTGAGGACGCTGGGGCTGGTGCACGGGAGTGTGTGGGGAGGGGTGCTGAGCTACACAGGGACGAGTCCTCGAAAGCTGCTGCTGGGCCTGCAGCAAGCGCTGGCCTCACACCCCCCGCCCCCCATCTTGCACACTTCAGTCCCAAAAGACATCTGACGCTGGGTATTCTTTGGGAACCTCTTGGAAGGTTTCTGTCCCGGGGTACGCACATGCCAAGGCTGGCCTGTGGGCAAACTTTGCTTCTCCCCCAGCTCTAGCACTGGCCTCCAACTGGAACCAGGCTCCACTTCCCAGACCTGTCCCCACACAGGTGGTGGCTCCAGGTGCAGGACCCAGGGATCCACCGAGGGCAGATGGAGAAGCGAGACTTGCCCTCGCAGAGACACCAGGCCAGCTGGGTACTGGCCAGCACACCGGGCAGATCGGATCTCCGTGCCTGCAGGACCCCCAGCCCCAGGCACTGATGTCCCACCCCCTCAGCGAGAACCTCCACCTCCACGTGCACCTCTACCTGCTCGGGCTTTAGCAAGAGAACCCGAGGCAGAGGAAGAGTCACCGCCTCGGCAGGGAGAGCCTGCCCTGGCTCCCGCGCAACACCCAGACGCCCACGATGACTCACCCAGCCCTGCAGGGAGAAAGAGCCCCCGCTCTGGACAGAGACCCAGAGCCCTTACCGGAAACACCACGTCCAGGGGAGCGGTCGGCTCTGCAGCCTCCATCCCTGTCTGCTCACCGTGGATGCCGGCAACTCGGTCTGCCCCCAGGGGACATGGAGTTCCTTTCCCCTGAACTGCTTTGCATGTGGTTTGTTTCCACCTTTCTGGTGATGTTTTATTTTTTGTATGGTTTCCTGGATTTTTGTTGGTTAAGTTGGGATTAGTAAACTGTTTCATCATTGTTGCAATCTGGGAACACTGTTGTGTAACTCTGGTGATACTGTGTTACCATCACCACTTTGTAGTTTCAGACCCGTTCCATCTTTATGCCCCACCCCCCAACAAAGCCTGGATTCAAGGCAAGCACGCCCTGTTCATCCCTCCCCCCGATCCTGAACACAATTTCATCTTTTCTTTCTGCATTCCTTCCTATATTCTTGGTGTCCCCAATCAATGACTCTCAGCGAAATGACTGAAGGAGTGTTTTTCGGACTCTCCACCTACTGTAAGACTCCATTGGAGAGTTCTCATTTTTATGTCATTTGAACTAGCCTTTGATAGCTGAAAGGACGGTGTACGTACTTTCAAGATACCATGTGCCTAACGAAGCCCTTTTGGCAACTGCCATCATTATCTCCAGGCAGGCATTGCTGTTTGAAGGGTGACATCTCAGCCAGAAGGCAGAGGCTGAGCTCCTCTTGTTGCACCAGCTCCCAAAAGAAGCCAAGAAAGGGAGCTGGAACAACAAACCACCCCCATGCCCAGGAAAGCGTTCTTCATGACAGAAGGCTAGAAAATGACCCAACATCCTTGTGGCCCAGAACCACTCTAGAAAATCACTGTTCCATAAAAAAGAGAAACACATGGGAAGTTCCAAGGAGAGGCGATGCCCATGGCCAGTGTACTTGAGAGACGGCCTGACCGCTCCGGGGAAGACACGCACCGACGGAACCCCTTGGGAAACAGCAGTGATAGTCCTCACCGTCGTAAGGGTTTCCTCTGGGGACAACCTGCCCTGGGCACCACACGAGGGAGCAGACCGGCTTCTCTTCCTCTGCCCCCACACCATTCACTCATGAAGGCAGCTCAGGTGTTCTCATGCCCTGCCTGCCTGCCTGCCTGGCTCATCCGTGAGCTGTGACCACCTCCAGGCTAGGACTCCACCTTTTCCTCTCTGTGTACCGTGAATCTGCACACAGTGGGCTTTCAGAACCTTAGGAGACTTGAGCCATTCCCACTCGAGCCAGAACCCTCCCCAGGAAGGAAAACAGCTGTGGAGTCATTTTGGCCCCAGCACTGGTTCCGAAAGCCTGGCGGCTCCTACAGCCTCTACGGTGTGAAGAGGGAGGTCCCTTTTGACAGAGCTTTCCGGCTCTCAGATCTAAGCTGTTGTTTCACTGTCAGCTGTGTCTCTTCCGTTGCAGCCAGGTGGGCCACGCTGCTCCAAAGGAGCTCACAAGCTGAGTTTCAAGGGAGGACAGGGATGGCTACAACGTGCTGCAAACTGAGTGAGGGTCCCCACAATCCTCAGCAAAGGTCTGTGGTGTGCAAGTGGGGAGTAGAGGGCCCCCAAGTTCCAAAGGAAGGGAGGTAGTCGGGAGCTAAAGCCCTTGGCTGCTGTGGTAGCAGCTGCAGATGGCAGCCCGTCCACAGTGCACTTCAAATGAGGTCATATGAGCGGGACTCTGGAAATGGCTCCGAAATCGAGAGAAAGGGGTCAGGGTATGTGGGAATCCGGCGGGGGTGGGGGGTGGATGAAGGAAGGTGTCCCTCCTCTCTCCAGTGCAATTTGGTTTGGTGAGTCTCAAAGCTACCAGATGGCACTTCCCAAGTCAGGCCCCCGCAGGAATCAGGGTGGGCTGCCTGCCTCGGGCCCTGCCACAGGGACAAGCCACACCAGTGGCCTCCCTGAGCTCCAATGGCCGGATCTGGGGGGTTCTGTCTGGGTGCACACCTCCTTGCTGTGGCCAAGTTCCCCCCTTCTCTGAGCACCAGCTTCATCCTCTCGAATGAGGACATCAATTGCTACCTTGGCACGTTACTCTCTTCATCCTGTGAAGACTCATTAGGCTTATCCTACAATTACTAGCTGGCCCGAAGAGATATCTCCTGAATCCAGCTTAAGCTGGAGTCTCCCAGGCTCATCTGGCATGTCTTCCCTGAAGTCTGCCAAAACCCACACCCTTGCATTTCCAGGGACTCCCCTTAGCCAGCTGGGCAGAAAACCCAGCATGCTTCAAACAAGCTGACAGACAAGCGGGAGAGGACTCACGGGCAGACGGCTTCCCTCAGGTCTCTGGTGGAGCTCTGGGACCACAGCAGCAACGGGCCATCCCAGCCCCTGGGCTCAGCAGCACCCTCATTCTCAGGCCGGCGGCTCTGCCCTGAGGGGAGCAGGAACGTCACCAACTGCCGCAGGCGGACCTCAAGCCCCTCCCACTGCTGGAGCCTGACCTCCCCCGGCCCCACCCCTTCCCCTACCCCAGCAGGACGAGAGCTCGTCTTCCCCTGGCTTCCAACGTGAGGCCCGGCCCTGGGCCCCGATTGGGCACTGCCCCAGCCCGGAGCCAATCACAGTGGCCAGGGAGGTGGAACGCACCGATTGGCCAGGGCCAGGTCATGTGACCATACTCCCCAGGAAACTCAAAGATTACCAAGGTTCTCTAAGAAACCAATGAACAAAATTATCCACTAAAGGCAAACCATAATTTTTAATGAGGCCAATGTCACAGAAAAAAAAAAAATGCTCCACAATAAACTGCTCAAGGAAGCTACTAAATAAACTTTCAGAAAAGTTTAGTAGTTTTGTTTTTTTTAAAATAGGGTGACGGAGAGCTATACCTTTCCCATCTATGTGAATTTAGGTTTAAACTAGATTTCCCTTGGCTATTATATAAGACAAAAAAACCCACATCACCCACTTTCACTCCCCCCCACCCCCAAAATGTGTTTCAATCTATTGAATTTTTGTGTCCTCAGTTGTGTCTGATTCACGGCAACTCACCAACTCTACACAGCCAGGCTCTTCCGTCCATGGAATTCAGGGCAATTTTTTCTGTCCCAGTAAATGCCCACCCTGGGTGATCCAAAGGCAAGGGCTCCGAGGCTCCTGAGAGACTAACTCCTTTCAGCTGAGCACAGAGCTGGCTCCTCACTGGGATGCCTGTGGCCTGGGGCTCCCAGAGGGGAGAGCAGCACTCGCCCCACCGTGTGGTCACTGCTGGAAATGCAGGCTGCTCCTCACTCCCCCTTGACAGTGTCCCTGAGGGCAGAACAGTGTGAATCGAATCAAGGTGGAAATGCAAACTCCAATGCAACCAACCTTCCACAAGGTCTCCAAAACCACTCAGGAACAGGGAATTGGAAACTGCAGGGGATGACATGAATGGAGATGGAGACTTGACACCTTACACCGAGTTCACTTCCAGTTATCCCTAGACAAACTTTCCATGAAAACTTGTCACAAATCTAGAAGAACAATGAGCAGAAACCGGACACGTGCTTTGAGTCTTCACACACAAAACTAAAAGGCAGTCCACAAAAAAAACCCAGAGAATACAGTGGACTTTGCAAAATCAAAGATATCTACTGTGGGAAAGACCTCATTACAAAAGCAAAAGACAGGTCATACATCGCGAGACGAATGAGTGGAAACACAAAGCTTATCAAGGATGTGTCTCCAAACAGACAAAGAACGCCAACACAACAAGCCTGTGAAAACTAGGGAAAGGTCTGAAGGGACACCAGACGGAGGAAGACACACACAGAGTATCCCGGATGATGTCCAGCACTGAGGGCCTGAAGAAACAACAGTCTAGTTGCACCCCCTCAGGCCTGTGTGACCGTGGATGAGGCCTCTGTTTCCCGGTGGCTCTGAGACATGGACAGGGAGGAAGGGGAAGAGAAGTCACTTGCGTTTCTAATACTCACAGCAAAGTCTTCCAATGAGAAGGGAATTATCACCCCCACTGACAATGCCATTCACTGAAGTGATATCCACGAGTCCATCTACCCCAGAAGGGAAGGATGGACCTGTTCTCACAAAACGGCGAGAGATGGAAGGAGGAAGATCAAGCCCACACCAATCACTGGAAAGAGAAGCTGTGCTCAGGGCTTGAAAGAATTCCTATTGGGAAAATCATGTCACAGCCCCACATGGCAATCCACAGCTTCCATGCTATTCCTCCCAAAATGCCAATGCATTTTCGCACCGAACAAAGAATTGCAAAAGGGGTACGGAAACAGAAAAGAGCCTACATTGTCAATACAATCCGACGAAAAAGCCCCGATACGGACATCCAAGGTTGTGTGAAAGGAAATTAGACGACCAAACTAGGATCCTCAGGAGAGTATCGGAGGAGGCAATGGCGACCCACTCCAGTACTCTTGCCTGGAAAATGTCCTGGACGGAGGAGCCTGGTAGGCTGCAGGCCACGGGGTCATGCAGAGTCAGACACGACTGAAGTGACTTAGCCGCAGCAGCAGCAGCAGGACAGTATGCTATTGGGAATACAACAACACACACAGATCCAGATCGATGGAATAAAGTTGAGGGTCCAGAAACAAACCCCAGCATCCATGGTCAACTCATCTCTGACACAGACGGGGAGAATATCCAAATGGGAACAAGAAAGCCTCTTCAATCAATGTCCATGGGAAAACCAGACAGCTACATCTGAAGAACGCTATTGGGTTTGATCTCATACCACCTCAATATCGGGGAAAAACCTCACCCTAAAGACTGATGTCATGAGATAGCTAGAAAGAAGCGTAGGTCAAAGGCTCCTTAACATCAGAGTCTCCTTGCCATTTGCTGGGCGGAGGTCGAAATGGGTCTCTTCAAGTAAGGGAAAGAGGTAAACGAAGTACACCACTGGGTTTCCATCCAATGGAACCTCTTCACAACGGAGAAGCTAAGCATTCACAAATGCAAAAGATAGGAAACGGAACACGAGAGACTCCTTGCAAGTGGTGTATCTGAGAAGGGGTTCATATGGAAAGAGACGAAGAATGCACAGCACTCAGATTCCAAGAAACACCACCACCACCCTTGACCCTTCCCCCATGACCAACTCTGACCTAAAGCCTTTCTCTCCCTCTAACCTATCCCTAAAACATAACCCTCATCTAATCATATACATGTGCATCCCTAGCATCCATCCATCCATCCACACACGAGAGAGAAAGAGGAAGACACAGACGGAATTGAGAAAGGAAAAGAGAGGGACACAGCCAGAGAGAGACACGGAACCAAAGAGAGGAAAGGAGTCGATGGTCCAGACTTTTCCTCAATCTGTCTCGAAGGTAGAAGCAATGACAGCGCCCTTCCACCCCAGAAGGGGGAAAAGGACGGAAGGTTTGGAGAGGAAAAGACAAGAACGCAGGGAGCCATTAGAAGCTCAGCCACCCGCAGAAGCCGAGCTGGGACCCTTGAACAGAATCTCAATGGAAACAGAGGACCAGAAAGTTGGCTACTCTTTTCTATAAGAGAGGGAGACCTTCGAGTCTTCCTTTCGGTCCTCCAACTTGGATGCGGGGTCTCAAAACAGTCAGGAGGGGGAGTGCCTTTTCCTGGGTTCCACGGCGCATCCAGGCCTCGTTCTGCCCCATTCTGTGCTGTGTCAGCCCTGGATGGAATCTTTCTTTCTGAAGTCTCAGCGCACGAGCTCCACGTGATATCGGCCCCAGGTGGAAAGGCATGGAGCTGCTCGTAGGCCGACAGACCTAGGAAGCAGATGGGAGAATGACCCCCACTCTGCAGATGGAGAGACTGGGGCAACCCTGAGGGGCATATGCTTGTCCAGGGCCACACCACTTATGAGAAGAAGGAGCCTGGTCTGAGAGCAGCATGGTCCTCGGAGCTCAGGCCCTGGCTGAACCCAGGCCTCCCCAGGGCTGTGGGCTGGGCCGTGTGGGTGTCATTGTGCCTGCACATGGCCTAAGGGGGGTGGTCGAGCAGTCAGAAACCCAGAGATTCCCTTGGGAAGTTTTGAGGAAGGGACCTCAGCACGAACCCCAGGAAATGATGTCACCTGCCGGCAACAGAACCCAACAGAACCCGCAATCCGGGTATCCAGGCCTCCAGAGCGGAGAGGAGCCCCCAGCCAGATCACTTGCTGCCAAGATGTTCTGCTGTTTGCCCCTGCCCAGAGGCCGGGGCCTCAGGAGAGCTCACAGGCAGTGTGCGTGGGCACCCTGTCGACGTTGGCTCAGGACACCCCCGAGAGGCCTCTGGCCCTTTGCCCGGAGAAACAGAAAGGTAACACGGGGAGCCCCAGGCCGGGCCAGGCCACCTCTCCCATGCCACCCGGAAACACCGGGTCCTTTGCCTGTGTGTGGGGATGCGGGTTTCTCGGGCTGTGTCTCCCTCAAGGAAGCCCAGGCGGATGTGGGGTCAGAAGCCTGTGGACAAGTTGTGTCCACACCCCAGGGGAGAGCAGGCTGGGCGGGATGGGGAGAGTGTGGGCAGCGCCGACCGGCCAGGCTGACCTCACACCCTCAGATGGGTCTCTTTCCTCCCGGGTGGGGATCTGAGCAGACACACGTCTCTGACCCTTCTGGGAAGAGAAGTTCGAGCAGGCAGAAGCAGCGGCTCCACTGGCCAGGCCCAGCTCGGAAAACTCCCAGCATGGCTGGCTGACGGTCACTGTCGTTGCAGAGCTTCCCACGTGATGAGGCCGAGGACGGGGACACCCCATCCAGCTCCCAGAGGGAGGGGTCGGAGCACCACCCGCCCGCCCGTGAGGCCCAGTGCAGGCTCCAGGTCAGCGTGCCCACGGAGGCATCAGCCCCACCGGGGGAGACGCGGAGGTGGGGAAGGCCTGCTGCCGAGACACCGCCCAGGATACAGCCGGCGGCCCAGTCTGAGGCTTCCATGGAGCTCAGCACACCCGGATCCGACCCAGAGTCCAGAGAACCCCGGCCTCTGAGGCACCAGGAGGACCTGGAGCCCAGCACGCCACAGCACAGAGGTGAGGACGCTGGGGCTGGTGCACGGGAGTGTGTGGGGAGGGGTGCTGAGCTACACAGGGACGAGTCCTCGAAAGCTGCTGCTGGGCCTGCAGCAAGCGCTGGCCTCACACCCCCCGCCCCCCATCTTGCACACTTCAGTCCCAAAAGACATCTGACGCTGGGTATTCTTTGGGAACCTCTTGGAACGTTTCTGTCCCGGGGTACGCACATGCCAAGGCTGGCCTGTGGGCAAACTTTGCTTCTCCCCCAGCTCTAGCACTGGCCTCCAACTGGAACCAGGCTCCACTTCCCAGACCTGTCCCCACACAGGTGGTGGCTCCAGGTGCAGGACCCAGGGATCCACCGAGGGCAGATGGAGAAGCGAGACTTGCCCTCGCAGAGACACCAGGCCAGCTGGGTACTGGCCAGCACACCGGGCAGATCGGATCTCCGTGCCTGCAGGACCCCCAGCCCCAGGCACTGATGTCCCACCCCCTCAGCGAGAACCTCCACCTCCACGTGCACCTCTACCTGCTCGGGCTTTAGCAAGAGAACCCGAGGCAGAGGAAGAGTCACCGCCTCGGCAGGGAGAGCCTGCCCTGGCTCCCGCGCAACACCCAGACGCCCACGATGACTCACCCAGCCCTGCAGGGAGAAAGAGCCCCCGCTCTGGACAGAGACCCAGAGCCCTTACCGGAAACACCACGTCCAGGGGAGCGGTCGGCTCTGCAGCCTCCATCCCTGTCTGCTCACCGTGGATGCCGGCAACTCGGTCTGCCCCCAGGGGACATGGAGTTCCTTTCCCCTGAACTGCTTTGCATGTGGTTTGTTTCCACCTTTCTGGTGATGTTTTATTTTTTGTATGGTTTCCTGGATTTTTGTTGGTTAAGTTGGGATTAGTAAACTGTTTCATCATTGTTGCAATCTGGGAACACTGTTGTGTAACTCTGGTGATACTGTGTTACCATCACCACTTTGTAGTTTCAGACCCGTTCCATCTTTATGCCCCACCCCCCAACAAAGCCTGGATTCAAGGCAAGCACGCCCTGTTCATCCCTCCCCCCGATCCTGAACACAATTTCATCTTTTCTTTCTGCATTCCTTCCTATATTCTTGGTGTCCCCAATCAATGACTCTCAGCGAAATGACTGAAGGAGTGTTTTTCGGACTCTCCACCTACTGTAAGACTCCATTGGAGAGTTCTCATTTTTATGTCATTTGAACTAGCCTTTGATAGCTGAAAGGACGGTGTACGTCCTTTCAAGATACCATGTGCCAAACGAAGCCCTTTTGGCAACTGCCATCATTATCTCCAGGCAGGCATTGCTGTTTGAAGGGTGACATCTCAGCCAGAAGGCAGAGGCTGAGCTCCTCTTGTTGCACCAGCTCCCAAAAGAAGCCAAGAAAGGGAGCTGGAACAACAAACCACCCCCATGCCCAGGAAAGCGTTCTTCATGACAGAAGGCTAGAAAATGACCCAACATCCTTGTGGCCCAGAACCACTCTAGAAAATCACTGTTCCATAAAAAAGAGAAACACATGGGAAGTTCCAAGGAGAGGCAATGCCCATGGCCAGTGTACTTGAGAGACGGCCTGACCGCTCCGGGGAAGACACGCACCGACGGAACCCCTTGGGAAACAGCAGTGATAGTCCTCACCGTCGTAAGGGTTTCCTCTGGGGACAACCTGCCCTGGGCACCACACGAGGGAGCAGACCGGCTTCTCTTCCTCTGCCCCCACACCATTCACTCATGAAGGCAGCTCAGGTGTTCTCATGCCCTGCCTGCCTGCCTGCCTGGCTCATCCGTGAGCTGTGACCACCTCCAGGCTAGGACTCCACCTTTTCCTCTCTGTGTACCGTGAATCTGCACACAGTGGGCTTTCAGAACCTTAGGAGACTTGAGCCATTCCCACTCGAGCCAGAACCCTCCCCAGGAAGGAAAACAGCTGTGGAGTCATTTTGGCCCCAGCACTGGTTCCGAAAGCCTGGCGGCTCCTACAGCCTCTACGGTGTGAAGAGGGAGGTCCCTTTTGACAGAGCTTTCCGGCTCTCAGATCTAAGCTGTTGTTTCACTGTCAGCTGTGTCTCTTCCGTTGCAGCCAGGTGGGCCACGCTGCTCCAAAGGAGCTCACAAGCTGAGTTTCAAGGGAGGACAGGGATGGCTACAACGTGCTGCAAACTGAGTGAGGGTCCCCACAATCCTCAGCAAAGGTCTGTGGTGTGCAAGTGGGGAGTAGAGGGCCCCCAAGTTCCAAAGGAAGGGAGGTAGTCGGGAGCTAAAGCCCTTGGCTGCTGTGGTAGCAGCTGCAGATGGCAGCCCGTCCACAGTGCACTTCAAATGAGGTCATATGAGCGGGACTCTGGAAATGGCTCCGAAATCGAGAGAAAGGGGTCAGGGTATGTGGGAATCCGGCGGGGGTGGGGGGTGGATGAAGGAAGGTGTCCCTCCTCTCTCCAGTGCAATTTGGTTTGGTGAGTCTCAAAGCTACCAGATGGCACTTCCCAAGTCAGGCCCCCGCAGGAATCAGGGTGGGCTGCCTGCCTCGGGCCCTGCCACAGGGACAAGCCACACCAGTGGCCTCCCTGAGCTCCAATGGCCGGATCTGGGGGGTTCTGTCTGGGTGCACACCTCCTTGCTGTGGCCAAGTTCCCCCCTTCTCTGAGCACCAGCTTCATCCTCTCGAATGAGGACATCAATTGCTACCTTGGCACGTTACTCTCTTCATCCTGTGAAGACTCATTAGGCTTATCCTACAATTACTAGCTGGCCCGAAGAGATATCTCCTGAATCCAGCTTAAGCTGGAGTCTCCCAGGCTCATCTGGCACGTCTTCCCTGAAGTCTGCCAAAACCCACACCCTTGCATTTCCAGGGACTCCCCTTAGCCAGCTGGGCAGAAAACCCAGCATGCTTCAAACAAGCTGACAGACAAGCGGGAGAGGACTCACGGGCAGACGGCTTCCCTCAGGTCTCGGGTGGAGCTCTGGGACCACAGCAGCAACGGGCCATCCCAGCCCCTGGGCTCAGCAGCGCCCTCATTCTCAGGCCGGCGGCTCTGCCCTGAGGGGAGCAGGAACGTCACCAACTGCCGCAGGCGGACCTCAAGCCCCTCCCACTGCTGGAGCCTGACCTCCCCCGGCCCCACCCCTTCCCCTACCCCAGCAGGACGAGAGCTCGTCTTCCCCTGGCTTCCAACGTGAGGCCCGGCCCTGGGCCCCGATTGGGCACTGCCCCAGCCCGGAGCCAATCACAGTGGCCAGGGAGGTGGAACGCACCGATTGGCCAGGGCCAGGTCATGTGACCATACTCCCCAGGAAACTCAAAGATTACCAAGGTTCTCTAAGAAACCAATGAACAAAATTATCCACTAAAGGCAAACCATAATTTTTAATGAGGCCAATGTCACAGAAAAAAAAAATGCTCCACAATAAACTGCTCAAGGAAGCTACTAAATAAACTTTCAGAAAAGTTTAGTAGTTTTTTTTTTTTTTTAAATAGGGTGACGGAGAGCTATACCTTTCCCATCTATGTGAATTTAGGTTTAAACTAGATTTCCCTTGGCTATTATATAAGACAAAAAAACCCACATCACCCACTTTCACTCCCCCCCACCCCCAAAATGTGTTTCAATCTATTGAATTTTTGTGTCCTCAGTTGTGTCTGATTCACGGCAACTCACCAACTCTACACAGCCAGGCTCTTCCGTCCATGGAATTCAGGGCAATTTTTTCTGTCCCAGTAAATGCCCACCCTGGGTGATCCAAAGGCAAGGGCTCCGAGGCTCCTGAGAGACTAACTCCTTTCAGCTGAGCACAGAGCTGGCTCCTCACTGGGATGCCTGTGGCCTGGGGCTCCCAGAGGGGAGAGCAGCACTCGCCCCACCGTGTGGTCACTGCTGGAAGTGCAGGCTGCTCCTCACTCCCCCTTGACAGTGTCCCTGAGGGCAGAACAGTGTGAATCGAATCAAGGTGGAAATGCAAACTCCAATGCAACCAACCTTCCCACAAGATCTCCAAAACCACTCAGGAACAGGGAATTGGAAACTGCAGGGGATGACATGAATGGAGATGGAGACTTGACACCTTACACCGAGTTCACTTCCAGTTATCCCTAGACAAACTTTCCATGAAAACTTGTCACAAATCTAGAAGAACAATGAGCAGAAACCGGACACGTGCTTTGAGTCTTCACACACAAAACTAAAAGGCAGTCCACAAAAAAAACCCAGAGAATACAGTGGACTTTGCAAAATCAAAGATATCTACTGTGGGAAAGACCTCATTACAAAAGCAAAAGACAGGTCATACATCGCGAGACGAATGAGTGGAAACACAAAGCTTATCAAGGATGTGTCTCCAAACAGACAAAGAACGCCAACACAACAAGCCTGTGAAAACTAGGGAAAGGTCTGAAGGGACACCAGACGGAGGAAGACACACACAGAGTATCCCGGATGATGTCCAGCACTGAGGGCCTGAAGAAACAACAGTCTAGTTGCACCCCCTCAGGCCTGTGTGACCGTGGATGAGGCCTCTGTTTCCCGGTGGCTCTGAGACATGGACAGGGAGGAAGGGGAAGAGAAGTCACTTGCATTTCTAATACTCACAGCAAAGTCTTCCAATGAGAAGGGAATTATCACCCCCACTGACAATGCCATTCACTGAAGTGATATCCACGAGTCCATCTACCCCAGAAGGGAAGGATGGACCTGTTCTCACAAAACGGCGAGAGATGGAAGGAGGAAGATCAAGCCCACACCAATCACTGGAAAGAGAAGCTGTGCTCAGGGCTTGAAAGAATTCCTACTGGGAAAATCATGTCACAGCCCCACATGGCAATCCACAGCTTCCATGCTATTCCTCCCAAAATGCCAATGCATTTTCGCACCGAACAAAGAATTGCAAAAGGGGTACGGAAACAGAAAAGAGCCTACATTGTCAATACAATCCGACGAAAAAGCCCCGATACGGACATCCAAGGTTGTGTGAAAGGAAATTAGACGACCAAACTAGGATCCTCAGGAGAGTATCGGAGAAGGCAATGGCGACCCACTCCAGTACTCTTGCCTGGAAAATGTCCTGGATGGAGGAGCCTGGTAGGCTACAGGCCATGGGGTCTTGCAGAGTCAGACACGACTGAAGTGACTTAGCCGCAGCAGCAGCAGCAGGACAGTATGCTATTGGGAATACAACAACACACACAGATCCAGATCGATGGAATAAAGTTGAGGGTCCAGAAACAAACCCCAGCATCCATGGTCAACTCATCTCTGACACAGACGGTGAGAATATCCAAATGGGAACAAGAAAGCCTCTTCAATCAATGTCCATGGGAAAACCAGACAGCTACATCTGAAGAACGCTATTGGGTTTGATCTCATACCACCTCAATATCGGGGAAAAACCTCACCCTAAAGACTGATGTCATGAGATAGCTAGAAAGAAGCGTAGGTCAAAGGCTCCTTAACATCAGAGTCTCCTTGCCATTTGCTGGGCGGAGGTCGAAATGGGTCTCTTCAAGTAAGGGAAAGAGGTAAACGAAGTACACCACTGGGTTTCCATCCAATGGAACCTATTCACAACAGAGAGGCTAAGCATTCACAAATGCAAAAGATAGGAAACGGAACACGAGAGACTCCTTGCAAGTGGTGTATCTGAGAAGGGGTTCATATGGAAAGAGACGAAGAATGCACAGCACTCAGATTCCAAGAAACACCACCACCACCCTTGACCCTTCCCCCATGACCAACTCTGACCTAAAGCCTTTCTCTCCCTCTAACCTATCCCTAAAACATAACCCTCATCTAATCATATACATGTGCATCCCTAGCATCCATCCATCCATCCACACACGAGAGAGAAAGAGGAAGACACAGACGGAATTGAGAAAGGAAAAGAGAGGGACACAGCCAGAGAGAGACACGGAACCAAAGAGAGGAAAGGAGTCGATGGTCCAGACTATTCCTCAATCTGTCTCGAAGGTAGAAGCAATGACAGCGCCCTTCCACCCCAGAAGGGGGAAAAGGACGGAAGGTTTGGAGAGGAAAAGACAAGAACGCAGGGAGCCATTAGAAGCTCAGCCACCCGCAGAAGCCGAGCTGGGACCCTTGAACAGAATCTCAATGGAAACAGAGGACCAGAAAGTTGGCTACTCTTTTCTATAAGAGAGGGAGACCTTCGAGTCTTCCTTTCGGTCCTCCAACTTGGATGCGGGGTCTCAAAACAGTCAGGAGGGGGAGTGCCTTTTCCTGGGTTCCACGGCGCATCCAGGCCTCGTTCTGCCCCATTCTGTGCTGTGTCAGCCCTGGATGGAATCTTTCTTTCTGAAGTCTCAGCGCACGAGCTCCACGTGATATCGGCCCCAGGTGGAAAGGCATGGAGCTGCTCGTAGGCCGACAGACCTAGGAAGCAGATGGGAGAATGACCCCCACTCTGCAGATGGAGAGACTGGGGCAACCCTGAGGGGCATATGCTTGTCCAGGGCCACACCACTTATGAGAAGAAGGAGCCTGGTCTGAGAGCAGCATGGTCCTCGGAGCTCAGGCCCTGGCTGAACCCAGGCCTCCCCAGGGCTGTGGGCTGGGCCGTGTGGGTGTCATTGTGCCTGCACATGGCCTAAGGGGGGTGGTCGAGCAGTCAGAAACCCAGAGATTCCCTTGGGAAGTTTTGAGGAAGGGACCTCAGCACGAACCCCAGGAAATGATGTCACCTGCCGGCAACAGAACCCAACAGAACCCGCAATCCGGGTATCCAGGCCTCCAGAGCGGAGAGGAGCCCCCAGCCAGATCACTTGCTGCCAAGATGTTCTGCTGTTTGCCCCTGCCCAGAGGCCGGGGCCTCAGGAGAGCTCACAGGCAGTGTGCGTGGGCACCCTGTCGACGTTGGCTCAGGACACCCCCGAGAGGCCTCTGGCCCTTTGCCCGGAGAAACAGAAAGGTAACACGGGGAGCCCCAGGCCGGGCCAGGCCACCTCTCCCATGCCACCCGGAAACACCGGGTCCTTTGCCTGTGTGTGGGGATGCGGGTTTCTCGGGCTGTGTCTCCCTCAAGGAAGCCCAGGCGGATGTGGGGTCAGAAGCCTGTGGACAAGTTGTGCCCACACCCCAGGGGAGAGCAGGCTGGGCGGGATGGGGAGAGTGTGGGCAGCGCCGACCGGCCAGGCTGACCTCACACCCTCAGATGGGTCTCTTTCCTCCCGGGTGGGGATCTGAGCAGACACACGTCTCTGACCCTTCTGGGAAGAGAAGTTCGAGCAGGCAGAAGCAGCGGCTCCACTGGCCAGGCCCAGCTCGGAAAACTCCCAGCATGGCTGGCTGACGGTCACTGTCGTTGCAGAGCTTCCCACGTGATGAGGCCGAGGACGGGGACACCCCATCCAGCTCCCAGAGGGAGGGGTCGGAGCACCACCCGCCCGCCCGTGAGGCCCAGTGCAGGCTCCAGGTCAGCGTGCCCACGGAGGCATCAGCCCCACCGGGGGAGACGCGGAGGTGGGGAAGGCCTGCTGCCGAGACACCGCCCAGGATACAGCCGGCGGCCCAGTCTGAGGCTTCCACGGAGCTCAGCACACCCGGCTCCGACCCAGAGTCCAGAGAACCCCGGCCTCTGAGGCACCAGGAGGACCTGGAGCCCAGCACGCCACAGCACAGAGGTGAGGACGCTGGGGCTGGTGCACGGGAGTGTGTGGGGAGGGGTGCTGAGCTACACAGGGACGAGTCCTCGAAAGCTGCTGCTGGGCCTGCAGCAAGCGCTGGCCTCACACCCCCCGCCCCCCATCTTGCACACTTCAGTCCCAAAAGACATCTGACGCTGGGTATTCTTTGGGAACCTCTTGGAACGTTTCTGTCCCGGGGTACGCACATGCCAAGGCTGGCCTGTGGGCAAACTTTGCTTCTCCCCCAGCTCTAGCACTGGCCTCCAACTGGAACCAGGCTCCACTTCCCAGACCTGTCCCCACACAGGTGGTGGCTCCAGGTGCAGGACCCAGGGATCCACCGAGGGCAGATGGAGAAGCGAGACTTGCCCTCGCAGAGACACCAGGCCAGCTGGGTACTGGCCAGCACACCGGGCAGATCGGATCTCCGTGCCTGCAGGACCCCCAGCCCCAGGCACTGATGTCCCACCCCCTCAGCGAGAACCTCCACCTCCACGTGCACCTCTACCTGCTCGGGCTTTAGCAAGAGAACCCGAGGCAGAGGAAGAGTCACCGCCTCGGCAGGGAGAGCCTGCCCTGGCTCCCGCGCAACACCCAGACGCCCACGATGACTCACCCAGCCCTGCAGGGAGAAAGAGCCCCCGCTCTGGACAGAGACCCAGAGCCCTTACCGGAAACACCACGTCCAGGGGAGCGGTCGGCTCTGCAGCCTCCATCCCTGTCTGCTCACCGTGGATGCCGGCAACTCGGTCTGCCCCCAGGGGACATGGAGTTCCTTTCCCCTGAACTGCTTTGCATGTGGTTTGTTTCCACCTTTCTGGTGATGTTTTATTTTTTGTATGGTTTCCTGGATTTTTGTTGGTTAAGTTGGGATTAGTAAACTGTTTCATCATTGTTGCAATCTGGGAACACTGTTGTGTAACTCTGGTGATACTGTGTTACCATCACCACTTTGTAGTTTCAGACCCGTTCCATCTTTATGCCCCACCCCCCAACAAAGCCTGGATTCAAGGCAAGCACGCCCTGTTCATCCCTCCCCCCGATCCTGAACACAATTTCATCTTTTCTTTCTGCATTCCTTCCTATATTCTTGGTGTCCCCAATCAATGACTCTCAGCGAAATGACTGAAGGAGTGTTTTTCGGACTCTCCACCTACTGTAAGACTCCATTGGAGAGTTCTCATTTTTATGTCATTTGAACTAGCCTTTGATAGCTGAAAGGACGGTGTACGTCCTTTCAAGATACCATGTGCCTAACGAAGCCCTTTTGGCAACTGCCATCATTATCTCCAGGCAGGCATTGCTGTTTGAAGGGTGACATCTCAGCCAGAAGGCAGAGGCTGAGCTCCTCTTGTTGCACCAGCTCCCAAAAGAAGCCAAGAAAGGGAGCTGGAACAACAAACCACCCCCATGCCCAGGAAAGCGTTCTTCATGACAGAAGGCTAGAAAATGACCCAACATCCTTGTGGCCCAGAACCACTCTAGAAAATCACTGTTCCATAAAAAAGAGAAACACATGGGAAGTTCCAAGGAGAGGCGATGCCCATGGCCAGTGTACTTGAGAGACGGCCTGACCGCTCCGGGGAAGACACGCACCGACGGAACCCCTTGGGAAACAGCAGTGATAGTCCTCACCGTCGTAAGGGTTTCCTCTGGGGACAACCTGCCCTGGGCACCACACGAGGGAGCAGACCGGCTTCTCTTCCTCTGCCCCCACACCATTCACTCATGAAGGCAGCTCAGGTGTTCTCATGCCCTGCCTGCCTGCCTGCCTGGCTCATCCGTGAGCTGTGACCACCTCCAGGGTAGGACTCCAACTTTTCCTCTCTGTGTACCGTGAATCTGCACACAGTGGGCTTTCAGAACCTTAGGAGACTTGAGCCATTCCCACTCGAGCCAGAACCCTCCCCAGGAAGGAAAACAGCTGTGGAGTCATTTTGGCCCCAGCACTGGTTCCGAAAGCCTGGCGGCTCCTACAGCCTCTACGGTGTGAAGAGGGAGGTCCCTTTTGACAGAGCTTTCCGGCTCTCAGATCTAAGCTGTTGTTTCACTGTCAGCTGTGTCTCTTCCGTTGCAGCCAGGTGGGCCACGCTGCTCCAAAGGAGCTCACAAGCTGAGTTTCAAGGGAGGACAGGGATGGCTACAACGTGCTGCAAACTGAGTGAGGGTCCCCACAATCCTCAGCAAAGGTCTGTGGTGTGCAAGTGGGGAGTAGAGGGCCCCCAAGTTCCAAAGGAAGGGAGGTAGTCGGGAGCTAAAGCCCTTGGCTGCTGTGGTAGCAGCTGCAGATGGCAGCCCGTCCACAGTGCACTTCAAATGAGGTCATATGAGCGGGACTCTGGAAATGGCTCCGAAATCGAGAGAAAGGGGTCAGGGTATGTGGGAATCCGGCGGGGGTGGGGGGTGGATGAAGGAAGGTGTCCCTCCTATCTCCAGTGCAATTTGGTTTGGTGAGTCTCAAAGCTACCAGATGGCACTTCCCAAGTCAGGCCCCCGCAGGAATCAGGGTGGGCTGCCTGCCTCGGGCCCTGCCACAGGGACAAGCCACACCAGTGGCCTCCCTGAGCTCCAATGGCCGGATCTGGGGGGTTCTGTCTGGGTGCACACCTCCTTGCTGTGGCCAAGTTCCCCCCTTCTCTGAGCACCAGCTTCATCCTCTCGAATGAGGACATCAATTGCTACCTTGGCACGTTACTCTCTTCATCCTGTGAAGACTCATTAGGCTTATCCTACAATTACTAGCTGGCCCGAAGAGATATCTCCTGAATCCAGCTTAAGCTGGAGTCTCCCAGGCTCATCTGGCATGTCTTCCCTGAAGTCTGCCAAAACCCACACCCTTGCATTTCCAGGGACTCGCCTTAGCCAGCCGGGCAGAAAACCAGCATGCTTCAAACAAGCTGACAGACAAGCGGGAGAGGACTCACGGGCAGACGGCTTCCCTCAGGTCTCGGGTGGAGCTCTGGGACCACAGCAGCAACGGGCCATCCCAGCCCCTGGGCTCAGCAGCGCCCTCATTCTCAGGCCGGCGGCTCTGCCCTGAGGGGAGCAGGAACGTCACCAACTGCCGCAGGCGGACCTCAAGCCCCTCCCACTGCTGGAGCCTGACCTCCCCCGGCCCCACCCCTTCCCCTACCCCAGCAGGACGAGAGCTCGTCTTCCCCTGGCTTCCAACGTGAGGCCCGGCCCTGGGCCCCGATTGGGCACTGCCCCAGCCCGGAGCCAATCACAGTGGCCAGGGAGGTGGAACGCACCAATTGGCCAGGGCCAGGTCATGTGACCATACTCCCCAGGAAACTCAAAGATTACCAAGGTTCTCTAAGAAACCAATGAACAAAATTATCCACTAAAGGCAAACCATAATTTTTAATGAGGCCAATGTCACAGAAAAAAAAAAAAATGCTCCACAATAAACTGCTCAAGGAAGCTACTAAATAAACTTTCAGAAAAGTTTAGTAGTTTTTTTTTTTTTTAAAATAGGGTGACGGAGAGCTATACCTTTCCCATCTATGTGAATTTAGGTTTAAACTAGATTTCCCTTGGCTATTATATAAGACAAAAAAACCCACATCACCCACTTTCACTCCCCCCCACCCCCAAAATGTGTTTCAATCTATTGAATTTTTGTGTCCTCAGTTGTGTCTGATTCACGGCAACTCACCAACTCTACACAGCCAGGCTCTTCCGTCCATGGAATTCAGGGCAATTTTTTCTGTCCCAGTAAATGCCCACCCTGGGTGATCCAAAGGCAAGGGCTCCGAGGCTCCTGAGAGACTAACTCCTTTCAGCTGAGCACAGAGCTGGCTCCTCACTGGGATGCCTGTGGCCTGGGGCTCCCAGAGGGGAGAGCAGCACTCGCCCCACCGTGTGGTCACTGCTGGAAGTGCAGGCTGCTCCTCACTCCCCCTTGACAGTGTCCCTGAGGGCAGAACAGTGTGAATCGAATCAAGGTGGAAATGCAAACTCCAATGCAACCAACCTTCCACAAGGTCTCCAAAACCACTCAGGAACAGGGAATTGGAAACTGCAGGGGATGACATGAATGGAGATGGAGACTTGACACCTTACACCGAGTTCACTTCCAGTTATCCCTAGACAAACTTTCCATGAAAACTTGTCACAAATCTAGAAGAACAATGAGCAGAAACCGGACACGTGCTTTGAGTCTTCACACACAAAACTAAAAGGCAGTCCACAAAAAAAACCCAGAGAATACAGTGGACTTTGCAAAATCAAAGATATCTACTGTGGGAAAGACCTCATGACAAAAGCAAAAGACAGGTCATACATCGCGAGACGAATGAGTGGAAACACAAAGCTTATCAAGGATGTGTCTCCAAACAGACAAAGAACGCCAACACAACAAGCCTGTGAAAACTAGGGAAAGGTCTGAAGGGACACCAGACGGAGGAAGACACACACAGAGTATCCCGGATGATGTCCAGCACTGAGGGCCTGAAGAAACAACAGTCTAGTTGCACCCCCTCAGGCCTGTGTGACCGTGGATGAGGCCTCTGTTTCCCGGTGGCTCTGAGACATGGACAGGGAGGAAGGGGAAGAGAAGTCACTTGCGTTTCTAATACTCACAGCAAAGTCTTCCAATGAGAAGGGAATTATCACCCCCACTGACAATGCCATTCACTGAAGTGATATCCACGAGTCCATCTACCCCAGAAGGGAAGGATGGACCTGTTCTCACAAAACGGCGAGAGATGGAAGGAGGAAGATCAAGCCCACACCAATCACTGGAAAGAGAAGCTGTGCTCAGGGCTTGAAAGAATTCCTACTGGGAAAATCATGTCACAGCCCCACATGGCAATCCACAGCTTCCATGCTATTCCTCCCAAAATGCCAATGCATTTTCGCACCGAACAAAGAATTGCAAAAGGGGTACGGAAACAGAAAAGAGCCTACATTGTCAATACAATCCGACGAAAAAGCCCCGATACGGACATCCAAGGTTGTGTGAAAGGAAATTAGACGACCAAACTAGGATCCTCAGGAGAGTATCGGAGAAGGCAATGGCGACCCACTCCAGTACTCTTGCCTGGAAAATGTCCTGGACGGAGGAGCCTGGTAGGCTACAGGCCATGGGGTCTTGCAGAGTCAGACACGACTGAAGTGACTTAGCCGCAGCAGCAGCAGCAGGACAGTATGCTATTGGGAATACAACAACACACACAGATCCAGATCGATGGAATAAAGTTGAGGGTCCAGAAACAAACCCCAGCATCCATGGTCAACTCATCTCTGACACAGACGGTGAGAATATCCAAATGGGAACAAGAAAGCCTCTTCAATCAATGTCCATGGGAAAACCAGACAGCTACATCTGAAGAACGCTATTGGGTTTGATCTCATACCACCTCAATATCGGGGAAAAACCTCACCCTAAAGACTGATGTCATGAGATAGCTAGAAAGAAGCGTAGGTCAAAGGCTCCTTAACATCAGAGTCTCCTTGCCATTTGCTGGGCGGAGGTCGAAATGGGTCTCTTCAAGTAAGGGAAAGAGGTAAACGAAGTACACCACTGGGTTTCCATCCAATGGAACCTATTCACAACAGAGAGGCTAAGCATTCACAAATGCAAAAGATAGGAAACGGAACACGAGAGACTCCTTGCAAGTGGTGTATCTGAGAAGGGGTTCATATGGAAAGAGACGAAGAATGCACAGCACTCAGATTCCAAGAAACACCACCACCACCCTTGACCCTTCCCCCATGACCAACTCTGACCTAAAGCCTTTCTCTCCCTCTAACCTATCCCTAAAACATAACCCTCATCTAATCATATACATGTGCATCCCTAGCATCCATCCATCCATCCACACACGAGAGAGAAAGAGGAAGACACAGACGGAATTGAGAAAGGAAAAGAGAGGGACACAGCCAGAGAGAGACACGGAACCAAAGAGAGGAAAGGAGTCGATGGTCCAGACTATTCCTCAATCTGTCTCGAAGGTAGAAGCAATGACAGCGCCCTTCCACCCCAGAAGGGGGAAAAGGACGGAAGGTTTGGAGAGGAAAAGACAAGAACGCAGGGAGCCATTAGAAGCTCAGCCACCCGCAGAAGCCGAGCTGGGACCCTTGAACAGAATCTCAATGGAAACAGAGGACCAGAAAGTTGGCTACTCTTTTCTATAAGAGAGGGAGACCTTCGAGTCTTCCTTTCGGTCCTCCAACTTGGATGCGGGGTCTCAAAACAGTCAGGAGGGGGAGTGCCTTTTCCTGGGTTCCACGGCGCATCCAGGCCTCGTTCTGCCCCATTCTGTGCTGTGTCAGCCCTGGATGGAATCTTTCTTTCTGAAGTCTCAGCGCACGAGCTCCACGTGATATCGGCCCCAGGTGGAAAGGCATGGAGCTGCTCGTAGGCCGACAGACCTAGGAAGCAGATGGGAGAATGACCCCCACTCTGCAGATGGAGAGACTGGGGCAACCCTGAGGGGCATATGCTTGTCCAGGGCCACACCACTTATGAGAAGAAGGAGCCTGGTCTGAGAGCAGCATGGTCCTCGGAGCTCAGGCCCTGGCTGAACCCAGGCCTCCCCAGGGCTGTGGGCTGGGCCGTGTGGGTGTCATTGTGCCTGCACATGGCCTAAGGGGGGTGGTCGAGCAGTCAGAAACCCAGAGATTCCCTTGGGAAGTTTTGAGGAAGGGACCTCAGCACGAACCCCAGGAAATGATGTCACCTGCCGGCAACAGAACCCAACAGAACCCGCAATCCGGGTATCCAGGCCTCCAGAGCGGAGAGGAGCCCCCAGCCAGATCACTTGCTGCCAAGATGTTCTGCTGTTTGCCCCTGCCCAGAGGCCGGGGCCTCAGGAGAGCTCACAGGCAGTGTGCGTGGGCACCCTGTCGACGTTGGCTCAGGACACCCCCGAGAGGCCTCTGGCCCTTTGCCCGGAGAAACAGAAAGGTAACACGGGGAGCCCCAGGCCGGGCCAGGCCACCTCTCCCATGCCACCCGGAAACACCGGGTCCTTTGCCTGTGTGTGGGGATGCGGGTTTCTCGGGCTGTGTCTCCCTCAAGGAAGCCCAGGCGGATGTGGGGTCAGAAGCCTGTGGACAAGTTGTGCCCACACCCCAGGGGAGAGCAGGCTGGGCGGGATGGGGAGAGTGTGGGCAGCGCCGACCGGCCAGGCTGACCTCACACCCTCAGATGGGTCTCTTTCCTCCCGGGTGGGGATCTGAGCAGACACACGTCTCTGACCCTTCTGGGAAGAGAAGTTCGAGCAGGCAGAAGCAGCGGCTCCACTGGCCAGGCCCAGCTCGGAAAACTCCCAGCATGGCTGGCTGACGGTCACTGTCGTTGCAGAGCTTCCCACGTGATGAGGCCGAGGACGGGGACACCCCATCCAGCTCCCAGAGGGAGGGGTCGGAGCACCACCCGCCCGCCCGTGAGGCCCAGTGCAGGCTCCAGGTCAGCGTGCCCACGGAGGCATCAGCCCCACCGGGGGAGACGCGGAGGTGGGGAAGGCCTGCTGCCGAGACACCGCCCAGGATACAGCCGGCGGCCCAGTCTGAGGCTTCCACGGAGCTCAGCACACCCGGCTCCGACCCAGAGTCCAGAGAACCCCGGCCTCTGAGGCACCAGGAGGACCTGGAGCCCAGCACGCCACAGCACAGAGGTGAGGACGCTGGGGCTGGTGCACGGGAGTGTGTGGGGAGGGGTGCTGAGCTACACAGGGACGAGTCCTCGAAAGCTGCTGCTGGGCCTGCAGCAAGCGCTGGCCTCACACCCCCCGCCCCCCATCTTGCACACTTCAGTCCCAAAAGACATCTGACGCTGGGTATTCTTTGGGAACCTCTTGGAACGTTTCTGTCCCGGGGTACGCACATGCCAAGGCTGGCCTGTGGGCAAACTTTGCTTCTCCCCCAGCTCTAGCACTGGCCTCCAACTGGAACCAGGCTCCACTTCCCAGACCTGTCCCCACACAGGTGGTGGCTCCAGGTGCAGGACCCAGGGATCCACCGAGGGCAGATGGAGAAGCGAGACTTGCCCTCGCAGAGACACCAGGCCAGCTGGGTACTGGCCAGCACACCGGGCAGATCGGATCTCCGTGCCTGCAGGACCCCCAGCCCCAGGCACTGATGTCCCACCCCCTCAGCGAGAACCTCCACCTCCACGTGCACCTCTACCTGCTCGGGCTTTAGCAAGAGAACCCGAGGCAGAGGAAGAGTCACCGCCTCGGCAGGGAGAGCCTGCCCTGGCTCCCGCGCAACACCCAGACGCCCACGATGACTCACCCAGCCCTGCAGGGAGAAAGAGCCCCCGCTCTGGACAGAGACCCAGAGCCCTTACCGGAAACACCACGTCCAGGGGAGCGGTCGGCTCTGCAGCCTCCATCCCTGTCTGCTCACCGTGGATGCCGGCAACTCGGTCTGCCCCCAGGGGACATGGAGTTCCTTTCCCCTGAACTGCTTTGCATGTGGTTTGTTTCCACCTTTCTGGTGATGTTTTATTTTTTGTATGGTTTCCTGGATTTTTGTTGGTTAAGTTGGGATTAGTAAACTGTTTCATCATTGTTGCAATCTGGGAACACTGTTGTGTAACTCTGGTGATACTGTGTTACCATCACCACTTTGTAGTTTCAGACCCGTTCCATCTTTATGCCCCACCCCCCAACAAAGCCTGGATTCAAGGCAAGCACGCCCTGTTCATCCCTCCCCCCGATCCTGAACACAATTTCATCTTTTCTTTCTGCATTCCTTCCTATATTCTTGGTGTCCCCAATCAATGACTCTCAGCGAAATGACTGAAGGAGTGTTTTTCGGACTCTCCACCTACTGTAAGACTCCATTGGAGAGTTCTCATTTTTATGTCATTTGAACTAGCCTTTGATAGCTGAAAGGACGGTGTACGTCCTTTCAAGATACCATGTGCCAAACGAAGCCCTTTTGGCAACTGCCATCATTATCTCCAGGCAGGCATTGCTGTTTGAAGGGTGACATCTCAGCCAGAAGGCAGAGGCTGAGCTCCTCTTGTTGCACCAGCTCCCAAAAGAAGCCAAGAAAGGGAGCTGGAACAACAAACCACCCCCATGCCCAGGAAAGCGTTCTTCATGACAGAAGGCTAGAAAATGACCCAACATCCTTGTGGCCCAGAACCACTCTAGAAAATCACTGTTCCATAAAAAAGAGAAACACATGGGAAGTTCCAAGGAGAGGCAATGCCCATGGCCAGTGTACTTGAGAGACGGCCTGACCGCTCCGGGGAAGACACGCACCGACGGAACCCCTTGGGAAACAGCAGTGATAGTCCTCACCGTCGTAAGGGTTTCCTCTGGGGACAACCTGCCCTGGGCACCACACGAGGGAGCAGACCGGCTTCTCTTCCTCTGCCCCCACACCATTCACTCATGAAGGCAGCTCAGGTGTTCTCATGCCCTGCCTGCCTGCCTGCCTGGCTCATCCGTGAGCTGTGACCACCTCCAGGCTAGGACTCCACCTTTTCCTCTCTGTGTACCGTGAATCTGCACACAGTGGGCTTTCAGAACCTTAGGAGACTTGAGCCATTCCCGCTCGAGCCAGAACCCTCCCCAGGAAGGAAAACAGCTGTGGAGTCATTTTGGCCCCAGCACTGGTTCCGAAAGCCTGGCGGCTCCTACAGCCTCTACGGTGTGAAGAGGGAGGTCCCTTTTGACAGAGCTTTCCGGCTCTCAGATCTAAGCTGTTGTTTCACTGTCAGCTGTGTCTCTTCCGTTGCAGCCAGGTGGGCCACGCTGCTCCAAAGGAGCTCACAAGCTGAGTTTCAAGGGAGGACAGGGATGGCTACAACGTGCTGCAAACTGAGTGAGGGTCCCCACAATCCTCAGCAAAGGTCTGTGGTGTGCAAGTGGGGAGTAGAGGGCCCCCAAGTTCCAAAGGAAGGGAGGTAGTCAGGAGCTAAAGCCCTTGGCTGCTGTGGTAGCAGCTGCAGATGGCAGCCCGTCCACAGTGCACTTCAAATGAGGTCATATGAGCGGGACTCTGGAAATGGCTCCGAAATCGAGAGAAAGGGGTCAGGGTATGTGGGAATCCGGCGGGGGTGGGGGGTGGATGAAGGAAGGTGTCCCTCCTATCTCCAGTGCAATTTGGTTTGGTGAGTCTCAAAGCTACCAGATGGCACTTCCCAAGTCAGGCCCCCGCAGGAATCAGGGTGGGCTGCCTGCCTCGGGCCCTGCCACAGGGACAAGCCACACCAGTGGCCTCCCTGAGCTCCAATGGCCGGATCTGGGGGGTTCTGTCTGGGTGCACACCTCCTTGCTGTGGCCAAGTTCCCCCCTTCTCTGAGCACCAGCTTCATCCTCTCGAATGAGGACATCAATTGCTACCTTGGCACGTTACTCTCTTCATCCTGTGAAGACTCATTAGGCTTATCCTACAATTACTAGCTGGCCCGAAGAGATATCTCCTGAATCCAGCTTAAGCTGGAGTCTCCCAGGCTCATCTGGCATGTCTTCCCTGAAGTCTGCCAAAACCCACACCCTTGCATTTCCAGGGACTCGCCTTAGCCAGCCGGGCAGAAAACCAGCATGCTTCAAACAAGCTGACAGACAAGCGGGAGAGGACTCACGGGCAGACGGCTTCCCTCAGGTCTCGGGTGGAGCTCTGGGACCACAGCAGCAACGGGCCATCCCAGCCCCTGGGCTCAGCAGCGCCCTCATTCTCAGGCCGGCGGCTCTGCCCTGAGGGGAGCAGGAACGTCACCAACTGCCGCAGGCGGACCTCAAGCCCCTCCCACTGCTGGAGCCTGACCTCCCCCGGCCCCACCCCTTCCCCTACCCCAGCAGGACGAGAGCTCGTCTTCCCCTGGCTTCCAACGTGAGGCCCGGCCCTGGGCCCCGATTGGGCACTGCCCCAGCCCGGAGCCAATCACAGTGGCCAGGGAGGTGGAACGCACCAATTGGCCAGGGCCAGGTCATGTGACCATACTCCCCAGGAAACTCAAAGATTACCAAGGTTCTCTAAGAAACCAATGAACAAAATTATCCACTAAAGGCAAACCATAATTTTTAATGAGGCCAATGTCACAGAAAAAAAAAAAAAATGCTCCACAATAAACTGCTCAAGGAAGCTACTAAATAAACTTTCAGAAAAGTTTAGTAGTTTTTTTTTTTTTTAAAATAGGGTGACGGAGAGCTATACCTTTCCCATCTATGTGAATTTAGGTTTAAACTAGATTTCCCTTGGCTATTATATAAGACAAAAAAACCCACATCACCCACTTTCACTCCCCCCCACCCCCAAAATGTGTTTCAATCTATTGAATTTTTGTGTCCTCAGTTGTGTCTGATTCACGGCAACTCACCAACTCTACACAGCCAGGCTCTTCCGTCCATGGAATTCAGGGCAATTTTTTCTGTCCCAGTAAATGCCCACCCTGGGTGATCCAAAGGCAAGGGCTCCGAGGCTCCTGAGAGACTAACTCCTTTCAGCTGAGCACAGAGCTGGCTCCTCACTGGGATGCCTGTGGCCTGGGGCTCCCAGAGGGGAGAGCAGCACTCGCCCCACCGTGTGGTCACTGCTGGAAGTGCAGGCTGCTCCTCACTCCCCCTTGACAGTGTCCCTGAGGGCAGAACAGTGTGAATCGAATCAAGGTGGAAATGCAAACTCCAATGCAACCAACCTTCCACAAGGTCTCCAAAACCACTCAGGAACAGGGAATTGGAAACTGCAGGGGATGACATGAATGGAGATGGAGACTTGACACCTTACACCGAGTTCACTTCCAGTTATCCCTAGACAAACTTTCCATGAAAACTTGTCACAAATCTAGAAGAACAATGAGCAGAAACCGGACACGTGCTTTGAGTCTTCACACACAAAACTAAAAGGCAGTCCACAAAAAAAACCCAGAGAATACAGTGGACTTTGCAAAATCAAAGATATCTACTGTGGGAAAGACCTCATGACAAAAGCAAAAGACAGGTCATACATCGCGAGACGAATGAGTGGAAACACAAAGCTTATCAAGGATGTGTCTCCAAACAGACAAAGAACGCCAACACAACAAGCCTGTGAAAACTAGGGAAAGGTCTGAAGGGACACCAGACGGAGGAAGACACACACAGAGTATCCCGGATGATGTCCAGCACTGAGGGCCTGAAGAAACAACAGTCTAGTTGCACCCCCTCAGGCCTGTGTGACCGTGGATGAGGCCTCTGTTTCCCGGTGGCTCTGAGACATGGACAGGGAGGAAGGGGAAGAGAAGTCACTTGCGTTTCTAATACTCACAGCAAAGTCTTCCAATGAGAAGGGAATTATCACCCCCACTGACAATGCCATTCACTGAAGTGATATCCACGAGTCCATCTACCCCAGAAGGGAAGGATGGACCTGTTCTCACAAAACGGCGAGAGATGGAAGGAGGAAGATCAAGCCCACACCAATCACTGGAAAGAGAAGCTGTGCTCAGGGCTTGAAAGAATTCCTATTGGGAAAATCATGTCACAGCCCCACATGGCAATCCACAGCTTCCATGCTATTCCTCCCAAAATGCCAATGCATTTTCGCACCGAACAAAGAATTGCAAAAGGGGTACGGAAACAGAAAAGAGCCTACATTGTCAATACAATCCGACGAAAAAGCCCCGATACGGACATCCAAGGTTGTGTGAAAGGAAATTAGACGACCAAACTAGGATCCTCAGGAGAGTATCGGAGAAGGCAATGGCGACCCACTCCAGTACTCTTGCCTGGAAAATGTCCTGGACGGAGGAGCCTGGTAGGCTACAGGCCATGGGGTCTTGCAGAGTCAGACACGACTGAAGTGACTTAGCCGCAGCAGCAGCAGCAGGACAGTATGCTATTGGGAATACAACAACACACACAGATCCAGATCGATGGAATAAAGTTGAGGGTCCAGAAACAAACCCCAGCATCCATGGTCAACTCATCTCTGACACAGACGGTGAGAATATCCAAATGGGAACAAGAAAGCCTCTTCAATCAATGTCCATGGGAAAACCAGACAGCTACATCTGAAGAACGCTATTGGGTTTGATCTCATACCACCTCAATATCGGGGAAAAACCTCACCCTAAAGACTGATGTCATGAGATAGCTAGAAAGAAGCGTAGGTCAAAGGCTCCTTAACATCAGAGTCTCCTTGCCATTTGCTGGGCGGAGGTCGAAATGGGTCTCTTCAAGTAAGGGAAAGAGGTAAACGAAGTACACCACTGGGTTTCCATCCAATGGAACCTATTCACAACAGAGAGGCTAAGCATTCACAAATGCAAAAGATAGGAAACGGAACACGAGAGACTCCTTGCAAGTGGTGTATCTGAGAAGGGGTTCATATGGAAAGAGACGAAGAATGCACAGCACTCAGATTCCAAGAAACACCACCACCACCCTTGACCCTTCCCCCATGACCAACTCTGACCTAAAGCCTTTCTCTCCCTCTAACCTATCCCTAAAACATAACCCTCATCTAATCATATACATGTGCATCCCTAGCATCCATCCATCCATCCACACACGAGAGAGAAAGAGGAAGACACAGACGGAATTGAGAAAGGAAAAGAGAGGGACACAGCCAGAGAGAGACACGGAACCAAAGAGAGGAAAGGAGTCGATGGTCCAGACTATTCCTCAATCTGTCTCGAAGGTAGAAGCAATGACAGCGCCCTTCCACCCCAGAAGGGGGAAAAGGACGGAAGGTTTGGAGAGGAAAAGACAAGAACGCAGGGAGCCATTAGAAGCTCAGCCACCCGCAGAAGCCGAGCTGGGACCCTTGAACAGAATCTCAATGGAAACAGAGGACCAGAAAGTTGGCTACTCTTTTCTATAAGAGAGGGAGACCTTCGAGTCTTCCTTTCGGTCCTCCAACTTGGATGCGGGGTCTCAAAACAGTCAGGAGGGGGAGTGCCTTTTCCTGGGTTCCACGGCGCATCCAGGCCTCGTTCTGCCCCATTCTGTGCTGTGTCAGCCCTGGATGGAATCTTTCTTTCTGAAGTCTCAGCGCACGAGCTCCACGTGATATCGGCCCCAGGTGGAAAGGCATGGAGCTGCTCGTAGGCCGACAGACCTAGGAAGCAGATGGGAGAATGACCCCCACTCTGCAGATGGAGAGACTGGGGCAACCCTGAGGGGCATATGCTTGTCCAGGGCCACACCACTTATGAGAAGAAGGAGCCTGGTCTGAGAGCAGCATGGTCCTCGGAGCTCAGGCCCTGGCTGAACCCAGGCCTCCCCAGGGCTGTGGGCTGGGCCGTGTGGGTGTCATTGTGCCTGCACATGGCCTAAGGGGGGTGGTCGAGCAGTCAGAAACCCAGAGATTCCCTTGGGAAGTTTTGAGGAAGGGACCTCAGCACGAACCCCAGGAAATGATGTCACCTGCCGGCAACAGAACCCAACAGAACCCGCAATCCGGGTATCCAGGCCTCCAGAGCGGAGAGGAGCCCCCAGCCAGATCACTTGCTGCCAAGATGTTCTGCTGTTTGCCCCTGCCCAGAGGCCGGGGCCTCAGGAGAGCTCACAGGCAGTGTGCGTGGGCACCCTGTCGACGTTGGCTCAGGACACCCCCGAGAGGCCTCTGGCCCTTTGCCCGGAGAAACAGAAAGGTAACACGGGGAGCCCCAGGCCGGGCCAGGCCACCTCTCCCATGCCACCCGGAAACACCGGGTCCTTTGCCTGTGTGTGGGGATGCGGGTTTCTCGGGCTGTGTCTCCCTCAAGGAAGCCCAGGCGGATGTGGGGTCAGAAGCCTGTGGACAAGTTGTGCCCACACCCCAGGGGAGAGCAGGCTGGGCGGGATGGGGAGAGTGTGGGCAGCGCCGACCGGCCAGGCTGACCTCACACCCTCAGATGGGTCTCTTTCCTCCCGGGTGGGGATCTGAGCAGACACACGTCTCTGACCCTTCTGGGAAGAGAAGTTCGAGCAGGCAGAAGCAGCGGCTCCACTGGCCAGGCCCAGCTCGGAAAACTCCCAGCATGGCTGGCTGACGGTCACTGTCGTTGCAGAGCTTCCCACGTGATGAGGCCGAGGACGGGGACACCCCATCCAGCTCCCAGAGGGAGGGGTCGGAGCACCACCCGCCCGCCCGTGAGGCCCAGTGCAGGCTCCAGGTCAGCGTGCCCACGGAGGCATCAGCCCCACCGGGGGAGACGCGGAGGTGGGGAAGGCCTGCTGCCGAGACACCGCCCAGGATACAGCCGGCGGCCCAGTCTGAGGCTTCCACGGAGCTCAGCACACCCGGCTCCGACCCAGAGTCCAGAGAACCCCGGCCTCTGAGGCACCAGGAGGACCTGGAGCCCAGCACGCCACAGCACAGAGGTGAGGACGCTGGGGCTGGTGCACGGGAGTGTGTGGGGAGGGGTGCTGAGCTACACAGGGACGAGTCCTCGAAAGCTGCTGCTGGGCCTGCAGCAAGCGCTGGCCTCACACCCCCCGCCCCCCATCTTGCACACTTCAGTCCCAAAAGACATCTGACGCTGGGTATTCTTTGGGAACCTCTTGGAACGTTTCTGTCCCGGGGTACGCACATGCCAAGGCTGGCCTGTGGGCAAACTTTGCTTCTCCCCCAGCTCTAGCACTGGCCTCCAACTGGAACCAGGCTCCACTTCCCAGACCTGTCCCCACACAGGTGGTGGCTCCAGGTGCAGGACCCAGGGATCCACCGAGGGCAGATGGAGAAGCGAGACTTGCCCTCGCAGAGACACCAGGCCAGCTGGGTACTGGCCAGCACACCGGGCAGATCGGATCTCCGTGCCTGCAGGACCCCCAGCCCCAGGCACTGATGTCCCACCCCCTCAGCGAGAACCTCCACCTCCACGTGCACCTCTACCTGCTCGGGCTTTAGCAAGAGAACCCGAGGCAGAGGAAGAGTCACCGCCTCGGCAGGGAGAGCCTGCCCTGGCTCCCGCGCAACACCCAGACGCCCACGATGACTCACCCAGCCCTGCAGGGAGAAAGAGCCCCCGCTCTGGACAGAGACCCAGAGCCCTTACCGGAAACACCACGTCCAGGGGAGCGGTCGGCTCTGCAGCCTCCATCCCTGTCTGCTCACCGTGGATGCCGGCAACTCGGTCTGCCCCCAGGGGACATGGAGTTCCTTTCCCCTGAACTGCTTTGCATGTGGTTTGTTTCCACCTTTCTGGTGATGTTTTATTTTTTGTATGGTTTCCTGGATTTTTGTTGGTTAAGTTGGGATTAGTAAACTGTTTCATCATTGTTGCAATCTGGGAACACTGTTGTGTAACTCTGGTGATACTGTGTTACCATCACCACTTTGTAGTTTCAGACCCGTTCCATCTTTATGCCCCACCCCCCAACAAAGCCTGGATTCAAGGCAAGCACGCCCTGTTCATCCCTCCCCCCGATCCTGAACACAATTTCATCTTTTCTTTCTGCATTCCTTCCTATATTCTTGGTGTCCCCAATCAATGACTCTCAGCGAAATGACTGAAGGAGTGTTTTTCGGACTCTCCACCTACTGTAAGACTCCATTGGAGAGTTCTCATTTTTATGTCATTTGAACTAGCCTTTGATAGCTGAAAGGACGGTGTACGTCCTTTCAAGATACCATGTGCCAAACGAAGCCCTTTTGGCAACTGCCATCATTATCTCCAGGCAGGCATTGCTGTTTGAAGGGTGACATCTCAGCCAGAAGGCAGAGGCTGAGCTCCTCTTGTTGCACCAGCTCCCAAAAGAAGCCAAGAAAGGGAGCTGGAACAACAAACCACCCCCATGCCCAGGAAAGCGTTCTTCATGACAGAAGGCTAGAAAATGACCCAACATCCTTGTGGCCCAGAACCACTCTAGAAAATCACTGTTCCATAAAAAAGAGAAACACATGGGAAGTTCCAAGGAGAGGCAATGCCCATGGCCAGTGTACTTGAGAGACGGCCTGACCGCTCCGGGGAAGACACGCACCGACGGAACCCCTTGGGAAACAGCAGTGATAGTCCTCACCGTCGTAAGGGTTTCCTCTGGGGACAACCTGCCCTGGGCACCACACGAGGGAGCAGACCGGCTTCTCTTCCTCTGCCCCCACACCATTCACTCATGAAGGCAGCTCAGGTGTTCTCATGCCCTGCCTGCCTGCCTGCCTGGCTCATCCGTGAGCTGTGACCACCTCCAGGCTAGGACTCCACCTTTTCCTCTCTGTGTACCGTGAATCTGCACACAGTGGGCTTTCAGAACCTTAGGAGACTTGAGCCATTCCCGCTCGAGCCAGAACCCTCCCCAGGAAGGAAAACAGCTGTGGAGTCATTTTGGCCCCAGCACTGGTTCCGAAAGCCTGGCGGCTCCTACAGCCTCTACGGTGTGAAGAGGGAGGTCCCTTTTGACAGAGCTTTCCGGCTCTCAGATCTAAGCTGTTGTTTCACTGTCAGCTGTGTCTCTTCCGTTGCAGCCAGGTGGGCCACGCTGCTCCAAAGGAGCTCACAAGCTGAGTTTCAAGGGAGGACAGGGATGGCTACAACGTGCTGCAAACTGAGTGAGGGTCCCCACAATCCTCAGCAAAGGTCTGTGGTGTGCAAGTGGGGAGTAGAGGGCCCCCAAGTTCCAAAGGAAGGGAGGTAGTCAGGAGCTAAAGCCCTTGGCTGCTGTGGTAGCAGCTGCAGATGGCAGCCCGTCCACAGTGCACTTCAAATGAGGTCATATGAGCGGGACTCTGGAAATGGCTCCGAAATCGAGAGAAAGGGGTCAGGGTATGTGGGAATCCGGCGGGGGTGGGGGGTGGATGAAGGAAGGTGTCCCTCCTATCTCCAGTGCAATTTGGTTTGGTGAGTCTCAAAGCTACCAGATGGCACTTCCCAAGTCAGGCCCCCGCAGGAATCAGGGTGGGCTGCCTGCCTCGGGCCCTGCCACAGGGACAAGCCACACCAGTGGCCTCCCTGAGCTCCAATGGCCGGATCTGGGGGGTTCTGTCTGGGTGCACACCTCCTTGCTGTGGCCAAGTTCCCCCTTCTCTGAGCACCAGCTTCATCCTCTCGAATGAGGACATCAATTGCTACCTTGGCACGTTACTCTCTTCATCCTGTGAAGACTCATTAGGCTTATCCTACAATTACTAGCTGGCCCGAAGAGATATCTCCTGAATCCAGCTTAAGCTGGAGTCTCCCAGGCTCATCTGGCATGTCTTCCCTGAAGTCTGCCAAAACCCACACCCTTGCATTTCCAGGGACTCCCCTTAGCCAGCTGGGCAGAAAACCCAGCATGCTTCAAACAAGCTGACAGACAAGCGGGAGAGGACTCACGGGCAGACGGCTTCCCTCAGGTCTCGGGTGGAGCTCTGGGACCACAGCAGCAACGGGCCATCCCAGCCCCTGGGCTCAGCAGCACCCTCATTCTCAGGCCGGCGGCTCTGCCCTGAGGGGAGCAGGAACGTCACCAACTGCCGCAGGCGGACCTCAAGCCCCTCCCACTGCTGGAGCCTGACCTCCCCCGGCCCCACCCCTTCCCCTACCCCAGCAGGACGAGAGCTCGTCTTCCCCTGGCTTCCAACGTGAGGCCCGGCCCTGGGCCCCGATTGGGCACTGCCCCAGCCCGGAGCCAATCACAGTGGCCAGGGAGGTGGAACGCACCGATTGGCCAGGGCCAGGTCATGTGACCATACTCCCCAGGAAACTCAAAGATTACCAAGGTTCTCTAAGAAACCAATGAACAAAATTATCCACTAAAGGCAAACCATAATTTTTAATGAGGCCAATGTCACAGAAAAAAAAAAATGCTCCACAATAAACTGCTCAAGGAAGCTACTAAATAAACTTTCAGAAAAGTTTAGTAGTTTTGTTTTTTTTAAAATAGGGTGACGGAGAGCTATACCTTTCCCATCTATGTGAATTTAGGTTTAAACTAGATTTCCCTTGGCTATTATATAAGACAAAAAAACCCACATCACCCACTTTCACTCCCCCCCACCCCCAAAATGTGTTTCAATCTATTGAATTTTTGTGTCCTCAGTTGTGTCTGATTCACGGCAACTCACCAACTCTACACAGCCAGGCTCTTCCGTCCATGGAATTCAGGGCAATTTTTTCTGTCCCAGTAAATGCCCACCCTGGGTGATCCAAAGGCAAGGGCTCCGAGGCTCCTGAGAGACTAACTCCTTTCAGCTGAGCACAGAGCTGGCTCCTCACTGGGATGCCTGTGGCCTGGGGCTCCCAGAGGGGAGAGCAGCACTCGCCCCACCGTGTGGTCACTGCTGGAAATGCAGGCTGCTCCTCACTCCCCCTTGACAGTGTCCCTGAGGGCAGAACAGTGTGAATCGAATCAAGGTGGAAATGCAAACTCCAATGCAACCAACCTTCCACAAGGTCTCCAAAACCACTCAGGAACAGGGAATTGGAAACTGCAGGGGATGACATGAATGGAGATGGAGACTTGACACCTTACACCGAGTTCACTTCCAGTTATCCCTAGACAAACTTTCCATGAAAACTTGTCACAAATCTAGAAGAACAATGAGCAGAAACCGGACACGTGCTTTGAGTCTTCACACACAAAACTAAAAGGCAGTCCACAAAAAAAACCCAGAGAATACAGTGGACTTTGCAAAATCAAAGATATCTACTGTGGGAAAGACCTCATTACAAAAGCAAAAGACAGGTCATACATCGCGAGACGAATGAGTGGAAACACAAAGCTTATCAAGGATGTGTCTCCAAACAGACAAAGAACGCCAACACAACAAGCCTGTGAAAACTAGGGAAAGGTCTGAAGGGACACCAGACGGAGGAAGACACACACAGAGTATCCCGGATGATGTCCAGCACTGAGGGCCTGAAGAAACAACAGTCTAGTTGCACCCCCTCAGGCCTGTGTGACCGTGGATGAGGCCTCTGTTTCCCGGTGGCTCTGAGACATGGACAGGGAGGAAGGGGAAGAGAAGTCACTTGCGTTTCTAATACTCACAGCAAAGTCTTCCAATGAGAAGGGAATTATCACCCCCACTGACAATGCCATTCACTGAAGTGATATCCACGAGTCCATCTACCCCAGAAGGGAAGGATGGACCTGTTCTCACAAAACGGCGAGAGATGGAAGGAGGAAGATCAAGCCCACACCAATCACTGGAAAGAGAAGCTGTGCTCAGGGCTTGAAAGAATTCCTATTGGGAAAATCATGTCACAGCCCCACATGGCAATCCACAGCTTCCATGCTATTCCTCCCAAAATGCCAATGCATTTTCGCACCGAACAAAGAATTGCAAAAGGGGTACGGAAACAGAAAAGAGCCTACATTGTCAATACAATCCGACGAAAAAGCCCCGATACGGACATCCAAGGTTGTGTGAAAGGAAATTAGACGACCAAACTAGGATCCTCAGGAGAGTATCGGAGGAGGCAATGGCGACCCACTCCAGTACTCTTGCCTGGAAAATGTCCTGGACGGAGGAGCCTGGTAGGCTGCAGGCCACGGGGTCATGCAGAGTCAGACACGACTGAAGTGACTTAGCCGCAGCAGCAGCAGCAGGACAGTATGCTATTGGGAATACAACAACACACACAGATCCAGATCGATGGAATAAAGTTGAGGGTCCAGAAACAAACCCCAGCATCCATGGTCAACTCATCTCTGACACAGACGGGGAGAATATCCAAATGGGAACAAGAAAGCCTCTTCAATCAATGTCCATGGGAAAACCAGACAGCTACATCTGAAGAACGCTATTGGGTTTGATCTCATACCACCTCAATATCGGGGAAAAACCTCACCCTAAAGACTGATGTCATGAGATAGCTAGAAAGAAGCGTAGGTCAAAGGCTCCTTAACATCAGAGTCTCCTTGCCATTTGCTGGGCGGAGGTCGAAATGGGTCTCTTCAAGTAAGGGAAAGAGGTAAACGAAGTACACCACTGGGTTTCCATCCAATGGAACCTCTTCACAACGGAGAAGCTAAGCATTCACAAATGCAAAAGATAGGAAACGGAACACGAGAGACTCCTTGCAAGTGGTGTATCTGAGAAGGGGTTCATATGGAAAGAGACGAAGAATGCACAGCACTCAGATTCCAAGAAACACCACCACCACCCTTGACCCTTCCCCCATGACCAACTCTGACCTAAAGCCTTTCTCTCCCTCTAACCTATCCCTAAAACATAACCCTCATCTAATCATATACATGTGCATCCCTAGCATCCATCCATCCATCCACACACGAGAGAGAAAGAGGAAGACACAGACGGAATTGAGAAAGGAAAAGAGAGGGACACAGCCAGAGAGAGACACGGAACCAAAGAGAGGAAAGGAGTCGATGGTCCAGACTTTTCCTCAATCTGTCTCGAAGGTAGAAGCAATGACAGCGCCCTTCCACCCCAGAAGGGGGAAAAGGACGGAAGGTTTGGAGAGGAAAAGACAAGAACGCAGGGAGCCATTAGAAGCTCAGCCACCCGCAGAAGCCGAGCTGGGACCCTTGAACAGAATCTCAATGGAAACAGAGGACCAGAAAGTTGGCTACTCTTTTCTATAAGAGAGGGAGACCTTCGAGTCTTCCTTTTGGTCCTCCAACTTGGATGCGGGGTCTCAAAACAGTCAGGAGGGGGAGTGCCTTTTCCTGGGTTCCACGGCGCATCCAGGCCTCGTTCTGCCCCATTCTGTGCTGTGTCAGCCCTGGATGGAATCTTTCTTTCTGAAGTCTCAGCGCACGAGCTCCACGTGATATCGGCCCCAGGTGGAAAGGCATGGAGCTGCTCGTAGGCCGACAGACCTAGGAAGCAGATGGGAGAATGACCCCCACTCTGCAGATGGAGAGACTGGGGCAACCCTGAGGGGCATATGCTTGTCCAGGGCCACACCACTTATGAGAAGAAGGAGCCTGGTCTGAGAGCAGCATGGTCCTCGGAGCTCAGGCCCTGGCTGAACCCAGGCCTCCCCAGGGCTGTGGGCTGGGCCGTGTGGGTGTCATTGTGCCTGCACATGGCCTAAGGGGGGTGGTCGAGCAGTCAGAAACCCAGAGATTCCCTTGGGAAGTTTTGAGGAAGGGACCTCAGCACGAACCCCAGGAAATGATGTCACCTGCCGGCAACAGAACCCAACAGAACCCGCAATCCGGGTATCCAGGCCTCCAGAGCGGAGAGGAGCCCCCAGCCAGATCACTTGCTGCCAAGATGTTCTGCTGTTTGCCCCTGCCCAGAGGCCGGGGCCTCAGGAGAGCTCACAGGCAGTGTGCGTGGGCACCCTGTCGACGTTGGCTCAGGACACCCCCGAGAGGCCTCTGGCCCTTTGCCCGGAGAAACAGAAAGGTAACACGGGGAGCCCCAGGCCGGGCCAGGCCACCTCTCCCATGCCACCCGGAAACACCGGGTCCTTTGCCTGTGTGTGGGGATGCGGGTTTCTCGGGCTGTGTCTCCCTCAAGGAAGCCCAGGCGGATGTGGGGTCAGAAGCCTGTGGACAAGTTGTGTCCACACCCCAGGGGAGAGCAGGCTGGGCGGGATGGGGAGAGTGTGGGCAGCGCCGACCGGCCAGGCTGACCTCACACCCTCAGATGGGTCTCTTTCCTCCCGGGTGGGGATCTGAGCAGACACACGTCTCTGACCCTTCTGGGAAGAGAAGTTCGAGCAGGCAGAAGCAGCGGCTCCACTGGCCAGGCCCAGCTCGGAAAACTCCCAGCATGGCTGGCTGACGGTCACTGTCGTTGCAGAGCTTCCCACGTGATGAGGCCGAGGACGGGGACACCCCATCCAGCTCCCAGAGGGAGGGGTCGGAGCACCACCCGCCCGCCCGTGAGGCCCAGTGCAGGCTCCAGGTCAGCGTGCCCACGGAGGCATCAGCCCCACCGGGGGAGACGCGGAGGTGGGGAAGGCCTGCTGCCGAGACACCGCCCAGGATACAGCCGGCGGCCCAGTCTGAGGCTTCCACGGAGCTCAGCACACCCGGCTCCGACCCAGAGTCCAGAGAACCCCGGCCTCTGAGGCACCAGGAGGACCTGGAGCCCAGCACGCCACAGCACAGAGGTGAGGACGCTGGGGCTGGTGCACGGGAGTGTGTGGGGAGGGGTGCTGAGCTACACAGGGACGAGTCCTCGAAAGCTGCTGCTGGGCCTGCAGCAAGCGCTGGCCTCACACCCCCCGCCCCCCATCTTGCACACTTCAGTCCCAAAAGACATCTGACGCTGGGTATTCTTTGGGAACCTCTTGGAACGTTTCTGTCCCGGGGTACGCACATGCCAAGGCTGGCCTGTGGGCAAACTTTGCTTCTCCCCCAGCTCTAGCACTGGCCTCCAACTGGAACCAGGCTCCACTTCCCAGACCTGTCCCCACACAGGTGGTGGCTCCAGGTGCAGGACCCAGGGATCCACCGAGGGCAGATGGAGAAGCGAGACTTGCCCTCGCAGAGACACCAGGCCAGCTGGGTACTGGCCAGCACACCGGGCAGATCGGATCTCCGTGCCTGCAGGACCCCCAGCCCCAGGCACTGATGTCCCACCCCCTCAGCGAGAACCTCCACCTCCACGTGCACCTCTACCTGCTCGGGCTTTAGCAAGAGAACCCGAGGCAGAGGAAGAGTCACCGCCTCGGCAGGGAGAGCCTGCCCTGGCTCCCGCGCAACACCCAGATGCCCACGATGACTCACCCAGCCCTGCAGGGAGAAAGAGCCCCCGCTCTGGACAGAGACCCAGAGCCCTTACCGGAAACACCACGTCCAGGGGAGCGGTCGGCTCTGCAGCCTCCATCCCTGTCTGCTCACCGTGGATGCCGGCAACTCGGTCTGCCCCCAGGGGACATGGAGTTCCTTTCCCCTGAACTGCTTTGCATGTGGTTTGTTTCCACCTTTCTGGTGATGTTTTATTTTTTGTATGGTTTCCTGTATTTTTGTTGGTTAAGTTGGGATTAGTAAACTTTTTCATCATTGTTGCAATCTGGGAACACTGTTGTGTAACTCTGGTGATACTGTGTTACCATCACCACTTTGTAGTTTCAGACCCGTTCCATCTTTATGCCCCACCCCCCAACAAAGCCTGGATTCAAGGCAAGCACGCCCTGTTCATCCCTCCCCCCGATCCTGAACACAATTTCATCTTTTCTTTCTGCATTCCTTCCTATATTCTTGGTGTCCCCAATCAGTGACTCTCAGCGAAATGACTGAAGGAGTGTTTTTCGGACTCTCCACCTACTGTAAGACTCCATTGGAGAGTTCTCATTTTTATGTCATTTGAACTAGCCTTTGATAGCTGAAAGGACGGTGTACGTCCTTTCAAGATACCATGTGCCAAACGAAGCCCTTTTGGCAACTGCCATCATTATCTCCAGGCAGGCATTGCTGTTTGAAGGGTGACATCTCAGCCAGAAGGCAGAGGCTGAGCTCCTCTTGTTGCACCAGCTCCCAAAAGAAGCCAAGAAAGGGAGCTGGAACAACAAACCACCCCCATGCCCAGGAAAGCGTTCTTCATGACAGAAGGCTAGAAAATGACCCAACATCCTTGTGGCCCAGAACCACTCTAGAAAATCACTGTTCCATAAAAAAGAGAAACACATGGGAAGTTCCAAGGAGAGGCAATGCCCATGGCCAGTGTACTTGAGAGACGGCCTGACCGCTCCGGGGAAGACACGCACCGACGGAACCCCTTGGGAAACAGCAGTGATAGTCCTCACCGTCGTAAGGGTTTCCTCTGGGGACAACCTGCCCTGGGCACCACACGAGGGAGCAGACCGGCTTCTCTTCCTCTGCCCCCACACCATTCACTCATGAAGGCAGCTCAGGTGTTCTCATGCCCTGCCTGCCTGCCTGCCTGGCTCATCCGTGAGCTGTGACCACCTCCAGGCTAGGACTCCACCTTTTCCTCTCTGTGTACCGTGAATCTGCACACAGTGGGCTTTCAGAACCTTAGGAGACTTGAGCCATTCCCACTCGAGCCAGAACCCTCCCCAGGAAGGAAAACAGCTGTGGAGTCATTTTGGCCCCAGCACTGGTTCCGAAAGCCTGGCGGCTCCTACAGCCTCTACGGTGTGAAGAGGGAGGTCCCTTTTGACAGAGCTTTCCGGCTCTCAGATCTAAGCTGTTGTTTCACTGTCAGCTGTGTCTCTTCCGTTGCAGCCAGGTGGGCCACGCTGCTCCAAAGGAGCTCACAAGCTGAGTTTCAAGGGAGGACAGGGATGGCTACAACGTGCTGCAAACTGAGTGAGGGTCCCCACAATCCTCAGCAAAGGTCTGTGGTGTGCAAGTGGGGAGTAGAGGGCCCCCAAGTTCCAAAGGAAGGGAGGTAGTCGGGAGCTAAAGCCCTTGGCTGCTGTGGTAGCAGCTGCAGATGGCAGCCCGTCCACAGTGCACTTCAAATGAGGTCATATGAGCGGGACTCTGGAAATGGCTCCGAAATCGAGAGAAAGGGGTCAGGGTATGTGGGAATCCGGCGGGGGTGGGGGGTGGATGAAGGAAGGTGTCCCTCCTCTCTCCAGTGCAATTTGGTTTGGTGAGTCTCAAAGCTACCAGATGGCACTTCCCAAGTCAGGCCCCCGCAGGAATCAGGGTGGGCTGCCTGCCTCGGGCCCTGCCACAGGGACAAGCCACACCAGTGGCCTCCCTGAGCTCCAATGGCCGGATCTGGGGGGTTCTGTCTGGGTGCACACCTCCTTGCTGTGGCCAAGTTCCCCCCTTCTCTGAGCACCAGCTTCATCCTCTCGAATGAGGACATCAATTGCTACCTTGGCACGTTACTCTCTTCATCCTGTGAAGACTCATTAGGCTTATCCTACAATTACTAGCTGGCCCGAAGAGATATCTCCTGAATCCAGCTTAAGCTGGAGTCTCCCAGGCTCATCTGGCATGTCTTCCCTGAAGTCTGCCAAAACCCACACCCTTGCATTTCCAGGGACTCCCCTTAGCCAGCTGGGCAGAAAACCCAGCATGCTTCAAACAAGCTGACAGACAAGCGGGAGAGGACTCACGGGCAGACGGCTTCCCTCAGGTCTCGTGTGGAGCTCTGGGACCACAGCAGCAACGGGCCATCCCAGGCCCTGGGCTCAGCAGCGCCCTCATTCTCAGGCCGGCGGCTCTGCCCTGAGGGGAGCAGGAACGTCACCAACTGCCGCAGGCGGACCTCAAGCCCCTCCCACTGCTGGAGCCTGACCTCCCCCGGCCCCACCCCTTCCCCTACCCCAGCAGGACGAGAGCTCGTCTTCCCCTGGCTTCCAACGTGAGGCCCGGCCCTGGGCCCCGATTGGGCACTGCCCCAGCCCGGAGCCAATCACAGTGGCCAGGGAGGTGGAACGCACCGATTGGCCAGGGCCAGGTCATGTGACCATACTCCCCAGGAAACTCAAAGATTACCAAGGTTCTCTAAGAAACCAATGAACAAAATTATCCACTAAAGGCAAACCATAATTTTTAATGAGGCCAATGTCACAGAAAAAAAAAAATGCTCCACAATAAACTGCTCAAGGAAGCTACTAAATAAACTTTGAGAAAAGTTTAGTAGTTTTGTTTTTTTTAAAATAGGGTGACGGAGAGCTATACCTTTCCCATCTATGTGAATTTAGGTTTAAACTAGATTTCCCTTGGCTATTATATAAGACAAAAAAACCCACATCACCCACTTTCACTCCCCCCCACCCCCAAAATGTGTTTCAATCTATTGAATTTTTGTGTCCTCAGTTGTGTCTGATTCACGGCAACTCACCAACTCTACACAGCCAGGCTCTTCCGTCCATGGAATTCAGGGCAATTTTTTCTGTCCCAGTAAATGCCCACCCTGGGTGATCCAAAGGCAAGGGCTCCGAGGCTCCTGAGAGACTAACTCCTTTCAGCTGAGCACAGAGCTGGCTCCTCACTGGGATGCCTGTGGCCTGGGGCTCCCAGAGGGGAGAGCAGCACTCGCCCCACCGTGTGGTCACTGCTGGAAGTGCAGGCTGCTCCTCACTCCCCCTTGACAGTGTCCCTGAGGGCAGAACAGTGTGAATCGAATCAAGGTGGAAATGCAAACTCCAATGCAACCAACCTTCCCACAAGATCTCCAAAACCACTCAGGAACAGGGAATTGGAAACTGCAGGGGATGACATGAATGGAGATGGAGACTTGACACCTTACACCGAGTTCACTTCCAGTTATCCCTAGACAAACTTTCCATGAAAACTTGTCACAAATCTAGAAGAACAATGAGCAGAAACCGGACACGTGCTTTGAGTCTTCACACACAAAACTAAAAGGCAGTCCACAAAAAAAACCCAGAGAATACAGTGGACTTTGCAAAATCAAAGATATCTACTGTGGGAAAGACCTCATTACAAAAGCAAAAGACAGGTCATACATCGCGAGACGAATGAGTGGAAACACAAAGCTTATCAAGGATGTGTCTCCAAACAGACAAAGAACGCCAACACAACAAGCCTGTGAAAACTAGGGAAAGGTCTGAAGGGACACCAGACGGAGGAAGACACACACAGAGTATCCCGGATGATGTCCAGCACTGAGGGCCTGAAGAAACAACAGTCTAGTTGCACCCCCTCAGGCCTGTGTGACCGTGGATGAGGCCTCTGTTTCCCGGTGGCTCTGAGACATGGACAGGGAGGAAGGGGAAGAGAAGTCACTTGCGTTTCTAATACTCACAGCAAAGTCTTCCAATGAGAAGGGAATTATCACCCCCACTGACAATGCCATTCACTGAAGTGATATCCACGAGTCCATCTACCCCAGAAGGGAAGGATGGACCTGTTCTCACAAAACGGCGAGAGATGGAAGGAGGAAGATCAAGCCCACACCAATCACTGGAAAGAGAAGCTGTGCTCAGGGCTTGAAAGAATTCCTATTGGGAAAATCATGTCACAGCCCCACATGGCAATCCACAGCTTCCATGCTATTCCTCCCAAAATGCCAATGCATTTTCGCACCGAACAAAGAATTGCAAAAGGGGTACGGAAACAGAAAAGAGCCTACATTGTCAATACAATCCGACGAAAAAGCCCCGATACGGACATCCAAGGTTGTGTGAAAGGAAATTAGACGACCAAACTAGGATCCTCAGGAGAGTATCGGAGGAGGCAATGGCGACCCACTCCAGTACTCTTGCCTGGAAAATGTCCTGGACGGAGGAGCCTGGTAGGCTGCAGGCCACGGGGTCATGCAGAGTCAGACACGACTGAAGTGACTTAGCCGCAGCAGCAGCAGCAGGACAGTATGCTATTGGGAATACAACAACACACACAGATCCAGATCGATGGAATAAAGTTGAGGGTCCAGAAACAAACCCCAGCATCCATGGTCAACTCATCTCTGACACAGACGGGGAGAATATCCAAATGGGAACAAGAAAGCCTCTTCAATCAATGTCCATGGGAAAACCAGACAGCTACATCTGAAGAACGCTATTGGGTTTGATCTCATACCACCTCAATATCGGGGAAAAACCTCACCCTAAAGACTGATGTCATGAGATAGCTAGAAAGAAGCGTAGGTCAAAGGCTCCTTAACATCAGAGTCTCCTTGCCATTTGCTGGGCGGAGGTCGAAATGGGTCTCTTCAAGTAAGGGAAAGAGGTAAACGAAGTACACCACTGGGTTTCCATCCAATGGAACCTCTTCACAACGGAGAAGCTAAGCATTCACAAATGCAAAAGATAGGAAACGGAACACGAGAGACTCCTTGCAAGTGGTGTATCTGAGAAGGGGTTCATATGGAAAGAGACGAAGAATGCACAGCACTCAGATTCCAAGAAACACCACCACCACCCTTGACCCTTCCCCCATGACCAACTCTGACCTAAAGCCTTTCTCTCCCTCTAACCTATCCCTAAAACATAACCCTCATCTAATCATATACATGTGCATCCCTAGCATCCATCCATCCATCCACACACGAGAGAGAAAGAGGAAGACACAGACGGAATTGAGAAAGGAAAAGAGAGGGACACAGCCAGAGAGAGACACGGAACCAAAGAGAGGAAAGGAGTCGATGGTCCAGACTTTTCCTCAATCTGTCTCGAAGGTAGAAGCAATGACAGCGCCCTTCCACCCCAGAAGGGGGAAAAGGACGGAAGGTTTGGAGAGGAAAAGACAAGAACGCAGGGAGCCATTAGAAGCTCAGCCACCCGCAGAAGCCGAGCTGGGACCCTTGAACAGAATCTCAATGGAAACAGAGGACCAGAAAGTTGGCTACTCTTTTCTATAAGAGAGGGAGACCTTCGAGTCTTCCTTTTGGTCCTCCAACTTGGATGCGGGGTCTCAAAACAGTCAGGAGGGGGAGTGCCTTTTCCTGGGTTCCACGGCGCATCCAGGCCTCGTTCTGCCCCATTCTGTGCTGTGTCAGCCCTGGATGGAATCTTTCTTTCTGAAGTCTCAGCGCACGAGCTCCACGTGATATCGGCCCCAGGTGGAAAGGCATGGAGCTGCTCGTAGGCCGACAGACCTAGGAAGCAGATGGGAGAATGACCCCCACTCTGCAGATGGAGAGACTGGGGCAACCCTGAGGGGCATATGCTTGTCCAGGGCCACACCACTTATGAGAAGAAGGAGCCTGGTCTGAGAGCAGCATGGTCCTCGGAGCTCAGGCCCTGGCTGAACCCAGGCCTCCCCAGGGCTGTGGGCTGGGCCGTGTGGGTGTCATTGTGCCTGCACATGGCCTAAGGGGGGTGGTCGAGCAGTCAGAAACCCAGAGATTCCCTTGGGAAGTTTTGAGGAAGGGACCTCAGCACGAACCCCAGGAAATGATGTCACCTGCCGGCAACAGAACCCAACAGAACCCGCAATCCGGGTATCCAGGCCTCCAGAGCGGAGAGGAGCCCCCAGCCAGATCACTTGCTGCCAAGATGTTCTGCTGTTTGCCCCTGCCCAGAGGCCGGGGCCTCAGGAGAGCTCACAGGCAGTGTGCGTGGGCACCCTGTCGACGTTGGCTCAGGACACCCCCGAGAGGCCTCTGGCCCTTTGCCCGGAGAAACAGAAAGGTAACACGGGGAGCCCCAGGCCGGGCCAGGCCACCTCTCCCATGCCACCCGGAAACACCGGGTCCTTTGCCTGTGTGTGGGGATGCGGGTTTCTCGGGCTGTGTCTCCCTCAAGGAAGCCCAGGCGGATGTGGGGTCAGAAGCCTGTGGACAAGTTGTGTCCACACCCCAGGGGAGAGCAGGCTGGGCGGGATGGGGAGAGTGTGGGCAGCGCCGACCGGCCAGGCTGACCTCACACCCTCAGATGGGTCTCTTTCCTCCCGGGTGGGGATCTGAGCAGACACACGTCTCTGACCCTTCTGGGAAGAGAAGTTCGAGCAGGCAGAAGCAGCGGCTCCACTGGCCAGGCCCAGCTCGGAAAACTCCCAGCATGGCTGGCTGACGGTCACTGTCGTTGCAGAGCTTCCCACGTGATGAGGCCGAGGACGGGGACACCCCATCCAGCTCCCAGAGGGAGGGGTCGGAGCACCACCCGCCCGCCCGTGAGGCCCAGTGCAGGCTCCAGGTCAGCGTGCCCACGGAGGCATCAGCCCCACCGGGGGAGACGCGGAGGTGGGGAAGGCCTGCTGCCGAGACACCGCCCAGGATACAGCCGGCGGCCCAGTCTGAGGCTTCCACGGAGCTCAGCACACCCGGCTCCGACCCAGAGTCCAGAGAACCCCGGCCTCTGAGGCACCAGGAGGACCTGGAGCCCAGCACGCCACAGCACAGAGGTGAGGACGCTGGGGCTGGTGCACGGGAGTGTGTGGGGAGGGGTGCTGAGCTACACAGGGACGAGTCCTCGAAAGCTGCTGCTGGGCCTGCAGCAAGCGCTGGCCTCACACCCCCCGCCCCCCATCTTGCACACTTCAGTCCCAAAAGACATCTGACGCTGGGTATTCTTTGGGAACCTCTTGGAACGTTTCTGTCCCGGGGTACGCACATGCCAAGGCTGGCCTGTGGGCAAACTTTGCTTCTCCCCCAGCTCTAGCACTGGCCTCCAACTGGAACCAGGCTCCACTTCCCAGACCTGTCCCCACACAGGTGGTGGCTCCAGGTGCAGGACCCAGGGATCCACCGAGGGCAGATGGAGAAGCGAGACTTGCCCTCGCAGAGACACCAGGCCAGCTGGGTACTGGCCAGCACACCGGGCAGATCGGATCTCCGTGCCTGCAGGACCCCCAGCCCCAGGCACTGATGTCCCACCCCCTCAGCGAGAACCTCCACCTCCACGTGCACCTCTACCTGCTCGGGCTTTAGCAAGAGAACCCGAGGCAGAGGAAGAGTCACCGCCTCGGCAGGGAGAGCCTGCCCTGGCTCCCGCGCAACACCCAGATGCCCACGATGACTCACCCAGCCCTGCAGGGAGAAAGAGCCCCCGCTCTGGACAGAGACCCAGAGCCCTTACCGGAAACACCACGTCCAGGGGAGCGGTCGGCTCTGCAGCCTCCATCCCTGTCTGCTCACCGTGGATGCCGGCAACTCGGTCTGCCCCCAGGGGACATGGAGTTCCTTTCCCCTGAACTGCTTTGCATGTGGTTTGTTTCCACCTTTCTGGTGATGTTTTATTTTTTGTATGGTTTCCTGTATTTTTGTTGGTTAAGTTGGGATTAGTAAACTTTTTCATCATTGTTGCAATCTGGGAACACTGTTGTGTAACTCTGGTGATACTGTGTTACCATCACCACTTTGTAGTTTCAGACCCGTTCCATCTTTATGCCCCACCCCCCAACAAAGCCTGGATTCAAGGCAAGCACGCCCTGTTCATCCCTCCCCCCGATCCTGAACACAATTTCATCTTTTCTTTCTGCATTCCTTCCTATATTCTTGGTGTCCCCAATCAGTGACTCTCAGCGAAATGACTGAAGGAGTGTTTTTCGGACTCTCCACCTACTGTAAGACTCCATTGGAGAGTTCTCATTTTTATGTCATTTGAACTAGCCTTTGATAGCTGAAAGGACGGTGTACGTCCTTTCAAGATACCATGTGCCAAACGAAGCCCTTTTGGCAACTGCCATCATTATCTCCAGGCAGGCATTGCTGTTTGAAGGGTGACATCTCAGCCAGAAGGCAGAGGCTGAGCTCCTCTTGTTGCACCAGCTCCCAAAAGAAGCCAAGAAAGGGAGCTGGAACAACAAACCACCCCCATGCCCAGGAAAGCGTTCTTCATGACAGAAGGCTAGAAAATGACCCAACATCCTTGTGGCCCAGAACCACTCTAGAAAATCACTGTTCCATAAAAAAGAGAAACACATGGGAAGTTCCAAGGAGAGGCAATGCCCATGGCCAGTGTACTTGAGAGACGGCCTGACCGCTCCGGGGAAGACACGCACCGACGGAACCCCTTGGGAAACAGCAGTGATAGTCCTCACCGTCGTAAGGGTTTCCTCTGGGGACAACCTGCCCTGGGCACCACACGAGGGAGCAGACCGGCTTCTCTTCCTCTGCCCCCACACCATTCACTCATGAAGGCAGCTCAGGTGTTCTCATGCCCTGCCTGCCTGCCTGCCTGGCTCATCCGTGAGCTGTGACCACCTCCAGGCTAGGACTCCACCTTTTCCTCTCTGTGTACCGTGAATCTGCACACAGTGGGCTTTCAGAACCTTAGGAGACTTGAGCCATTCCCACTCGAGCCAGAACCCTCCCCAGGAAGGAAAACAGCTGTGGAGTCATTTTGGCCCCAGCACTGGTTCCGAAAGCCTGGCGGCTCCTACAGCCTCTACGGTGTGAAGAGGGAGGTCCCTTTTGACAGAGCTTTCCGGCTCTCAGATCTAAGCTGTTGTTTCACTGTCAGCTGTGTCTCTTCCGTTGCAGCCAGGTGGGCCACGCTGCTCCAAAGGAGCTCACAAGCTGAGTTTCAAGGGAGGACAGGGATGGCTACAACGTGCTGCAAACTGAGTGAGGGTCCCCACAATCCTCAGCAAAGGTCTGTGGTGTGCAAGTGGGGAGTAGAGGGCCCCCAAGTTCCAAAGGAAGGGAGGTAGTCGGGAGCTAAAGCCCTTGGCTGCTGTGGTAGCAGCTGCAGATGGCAGCCCGTCCACAGTGCACTTCAAATGAGGTCATATGAGCGGGACTCTGGAAATGGCTCCGAAATCGAGAGAAAGGGGTCAGGGTATGTGGGAATCCGGCGGGGGTGGGGGGTGGATGAAGGAAGGTGTCCCTCCTCTCTCCAGTGCAATTTGGTTTGGTGAGTCTCAAAGCTACCAGATGGCACTTCCCAAGTCAGGCCCCCGCAGGAATCAGGGTGGGCTGCCTGCCTCGGGCCCTGCCACAGGGACAAGCCACACCAGTGGCCTCCCTGAGCTCCAATGGCCGGATCTGGGGGGTTCTGTCTGGGTGCACACCTCCTTGCTGTGGCCAAGTTCCCCCCTTCTCTGAGCACCAGCTTCATCCTCTCGAATGAGGACATCAATTGCTACCTTGGCACGTTACTCTCTTCATCCTGTGAAGACTCATTAGGCTTATCCTACAATTACTAGCTGGCCCGAAGAGATATCTCCTGAATCCAGCTTAAGCTGGAGTCTCCCAGGCTCATCTGGCATGTCTTCCCTGAAGTCTGCCAAAACCCACACCCTTGCATTTCCAGGGACTCCCCTTAGCCAGCTGGGCAGAAAACCCAGCATGCTTCAAACAAGCTGACAGACAAGCGGGAGAGGACTCACGGGCAGACGGCTTCCCTCAGGTCTCGTGTGGAGCTCTGGGACCACAGCAGCAACGGGCCATCCCAGGCCCTGGGCTCAGCAGCGCCCTCATTCTCAGGCCGGCGGCTCTGCCCTGAGGGGAGCAGGAACGTCACCAACTGCCGCAGGCGGACCTCAAGCCCCTCCCACTGCTGGAGCCTGACCTCCCCCGGCCCCACCCCTTCCCCTACCCCAGCAGGACGAGAGCTCGTCTTCCCCTGGCTTCCAACGTGAGGCCCGGCCCTGGGCCCCGATTGGGCACTGCCCCAGCCCGGAGCCAATCACAGTGGCCAGGGAGGTGGAACGCACCGATTGGCCAGGGCCAGGTCATGTGACCATACTCCCCAGGAAACTCAAAGATTACCAAGGTTCTCTAAGAAACCAATGAACAAAATTATCCACTAAAGGCAAACCATAATTTTTAATGAGGCCAATGTCACAGAAAAAAAAAAATGCTCCACAATAAACTGCTCAAGGAAGCTACTAAATAAACTTTGAGAAAAGTTTAGTAGTTTTTTTTTTTTTTAAATAGGGTGACGGAGAGCTATACCTTTCCCATCTATGTGAATTTAGGTTTAAACTAGATTTCCCTTGGCTATTATATAAGACAAAAAAACCCACATCACCCACTTTCACTCCCCCCCACCCCCAAAATGTGTTTCAATCTATTGAATTTTTGTGTCCTCAGTTGTGTCTGATTCACGGCAACTCACCAACTCTACACAGCCAGGCTCTTCCGTCCATGGAATTCAGGGCAATTTTTTCTGTCCCAGTAAATGCCCACCCTGGGTGATCCAAAGGCAAGGGCTCCGAGGCTCCTGAGAGACTAACTCCTTTCAGCTGAGCACAGAGCTGGCTCCTCACTGGGATGCCTGTGGCCTGGGGCTCCCAGAGGGGAGAGCAGCACTCGCCCCACCGTGTGGTCACTGCTGGAAGTGCAGGCTGCTCCTCACTCCCCCTTGACAGTGTCCCTGAGGGCAGAACAGTGTGAATCGAATCAAGGTGGAAATGCAAACTCCAATGCAACCAACCTTCCCACAAGATCTCCAAAACCACTCAGGAACAGGGAATTGGAAACTGCAGGGGATGACATGAATGGAGATGGAGACTTGACACCTTACACCGAGTTCACTTCCAGTTATCCCTAGACAAACTTTCCATGAAAACTTGTCACAAATCTAGAAGAACAATGAGCAGAAACCGGACACGTGCTTTGAGTCTTCACACACAAAACTAAAAGGCAGTCCACAAAAAAAACCCAGAGAATACAGTGGACTTTGCAAAATCAAAGATATCTACTGTGGGAAAGACCTCATTACAAAAGCAAAAGACAGGTCATACATCGCGAGACGAATGAGTGGAAACACAAAGCTTATCAAGGATGTGTCTCCAAACAGACAAAGAACGCCAACACAACAAGCCTGTGAAAACTAGGGAAAGGTCTGAAGGGACACCAGACGGAGGAAGACACACACAGAGTATCCCGGATGATGTCCAGCACTGAGGGCCTGAAGAAACAACAGTCTAGTTGCACCCCCTCAGGCCTGTGTGACCGTGGATGAGGCCTCTGTTTCCCGGTGGCTCTGAGACATGGACAGGGAGGAAGGGGAAGAGAAGTCACTTGCATTTCTAATACTCACAGCAAAGTCTTCCAATGAGAAGGGAATTATCACCCCCACTGACAATGCCATTCACTGAAGTGATATCCACGAGTCCATCTACCCCAGAAGGGAAGGATGGACCTGTTCTCACAAAACGGCGAGAGATGGAAGGAGGAAGATCAAGCCCACACCAATCACTGGAAAGAGAAGCTGTGCTCAGGGCTTGAAAGAATTCCTATTGGGAAAATCATGTCACAGCCCCACATGGCAATCCACAGCTTCCATGCTATTCCTCCCAAAATGCCAATGCATTTTCGCACCGAACAAAGAATTGCAAAAGGGGTACGGAAACAGAAAAGAGCCTACATTGTCAATACAATCCGACGAAAAAGCCCCGATACGGACATCCAAGGTTGTGTGAAAGGAAATTAGACGACCAAACTAGGATCCTCAGGAGAGTATCGGAGGAGGCAATGGCGACCCACTCCAGTACTCTTGCCTGGAAAATGTCCTGGACGGAGGAGCCTGGTAGGCTGCAGGCCACGGGGTCATGCAGAGTCAGACACGACTGAAGTGACTTAGCCGCAGCAGCAGCAGCAGGACAGTATGCTATTGGGAATACAACAACACACACAGATCCAGATCGATGGAATAAAGTTGAGGGTCCAGAAACAAACCCCAGCATCCATGGTCAACTCATCTCTGACACAGACGGGGAGAATATCCAAATGGGAACAAGAAAGCCTCTTCAATCAATGTCCATGGGAAAACCAGACAGCTACATCTGAAGAACGCTATTGGGTTTGATCTCATACCACCTCAATATCGGGGAAAAACCTCACCCTAAAGACTGATGTCATGAGATAGCTAGAAAGAAGCGTAGGTCAAAGGCTCCTTAACATCAGAGTCTCCTTGCCATTTGCTGGGCGGAGGTCGAAATGGGTCTCTTCAAGTAAGGGAAAGAGGTAAACGAAGTACACCACTGGGTTTCCATCCAATGGAACCTCTTCACAACGGAGAAGCTAAGCATTCACAAATGCAAAAGATAGGAAACGGAACACGAGAGACTCCTTGCAAGTGGTGTATCTGAGAAGGGGTTCATATGGAAAGAGACGAAGAATGCACAGCACTCAGATTCCAAGAAACACCACCACCACCCTTGACCCTTCCCCCATGACCAACTCTGACCTAAAGCCTTTCTCTCCCTCTAACCTATCCCTAAAACATAACCCTCATCTAATCATATACATGTGCATCCCTAGCATCCATCCATCCATCCACACACGAGAGAGAAAGAGGAAGACACAGACGGAATTGAGAAAGGAAAAGAGAGGGACACAGCCAGAGAGAGACACGGAACCAAAGAGAGGAAAGGAGTCGATGGTCCAGACTTTTCCTCAATCTGTCTCGAAGGTAGAAGCAATGACAGCGCCCTTCCACCCCAGAAGGGGGAAAAGGACGGAAGGTTTGGAGAGGAAAAGACAAGAACGCAGGGAGCCATTAGAAGCTCAGCCACCCGCAGAAGCCGAGCTGGGACCCTTGAACAGAATCTCAATGGAAACAGAGGACCAGAAAGTTGGCTACTCTTTTCTATAAGAGAGGGAGACCTTCGAGTCTTCCTTTTGGTCCTCCAACTTGGATGCGGGGTCTCAAAACAGTCAGGAGGGGGAGTGCCTTTTCCTGGGTTCCACGGCGCATCCAGGCCTCGTTCTGCCCCATTCTGTGCTGTGTCAGCCCTGGATGGAATCTTTCTTTCTGAAGTCTCAGCGCACGAGCTCCACGTGATATCGGCCCCAGGTGGAAAGGCATGGAGCTGCTCGTAGGCCGACAGACCTAGGAAGCAGATGGGAGAATGACCCCCACTCTGCAGATGGAGAGACTGGGGCAACCCTGAGGGGCATATGCTTGTCCAGGGCCACACCACTTATGAGAAGAAGGAGCCTGGTCTGAGAGCAGCATGGTCCTCGGAGCTCAGGCCCTGGCTGAACCCAGGCCTCCCCAGGGCTGTGGGCTGGGCCGTGTGGGTGTCATTGTGCCTGCACATGGCCTAAGGGGGGTGGTCGAGCAGTCAGAAACCCAGAGATTCCCTTGGGAAGTTTTGAGGAAGGGACCTCAGCACGAACCCCAGGAAATGATGTCACCTGCCGGCAACAGAACCCAACAGAACCCGCAATCCGGGTATCCAGGCCTCCAGAGCGGAGAGGAGCCCCCAGCCAGATCACTTGCTGCCAAGATGTTCTGCTGTTTGCCCCTGCCCAGAGGCCGGGGCCTCAGGAGAGCTCACAGGCAGTGTGCGTGGGCACCCTGTCGACGTTGGCTCAGGACACCCCCGAGAGGCCTCTGGCCCTTTGCCCGGAGAAACAGAAAGGTAACACGGGGAGCCCCAGGCCGGGCCAGGCCACCTCTCCCATGCCACCCGGAAACACCGGGTCCTTTGCCTGTGTGTGGGGATGCGGGTTTCTCGGGCTGTGTCTCCCTCAAGGAAGCCCAGGCGGATGTGGGGTCAGAAGCCTGTGGACAAGTTGTGTCCACACCCCAGGGGAGAGCAGGCTGGGCGGGATGGGGAGAGTGTGGGCAGCGCCGACCGGCCAGGCTGACCTCACACCCTCAGATGGGTCTCTTTCCTCCCGGGTGGGGATCTGAGCAGACACACGTCTCTGACCCTTCTGGGAAGAGAAGTTCGAGCAGGCAGAAGCAGCGGCTCCACTGGCCAGGCCCAGCTCGGAAAACTCCCAGCATGGCTGGCTGACGGTCACTGTCGTTGCAGAGCTTCCCACGTGATGAGGCCGAGGACGGGGACACCCCATCCAGCTCCCAGAGGGAGGGGTCGGAGCACCACCCGCCCGCCCGTGAGGCCCAGTGCAGGCTCCAGGTCAGCGTGCCCACGGAGGCATCAGCCCCACCGGGGGAGACGCGGAGGTGGGGAAGGCCTGCTGCCGAGACACCGCCCAGGATACAGCCGGCGGCCCAGTCTGAGGCTTCCACGGAGCTCAGCACACCCGGCTCCGACCCAGAGTCCAGAGAACCCCGGCCTCTGAGGCACCAGGAGGACCTGGAGCCCAGCACGCCACAGCACAGAGGTGAGGACGCTGGGGCTGGTGCACGGGAGTGTGTGGGGAGGGGTGCTGAGCTACACAGGGACGAGTCCTCGAAAGCTGCTGCTGGGCCTGCAGCAAGCGCTGGCCTCACACCCCCCGCCCCCCATCTTGCACACTTCAGTCCCAAAAGACATCTGACGCTGGGTATTCTTTGGGAACCTCTTGGAACGTTTCTGTCCCGGGGTACGCACATGCCAAGGCTGGCCTGTGGGCAAACTTTGCTTCTCCCCCAGCTCTAGCACTGGCCTCCAACTGGAACCAGGCTCCACTTCCCAGACCTGTCCCCACACAGGTGGTGGCTCCAGGTGCAGGACCCAGGGATCCACCGAGGGCAGATGGAGAAGCGAGACTTGCCCTCGCAGAGACACCAGGCCAGCTGGGTACTGGCCAGCACACCGGGCAGATCGGATCTCCGTGCCTGCAGGACCCCCAGCCCCAGGCACTGATGTCCCACCCCCTCAGCGAGAACCTCCACCTCCACGTGCACCTCTACCTGCTCGGGCTTTAGCAAGAGAACCCGAGGCAGAGGAAGAGTCACCGCCTCGGCAGGGAGAGCCTGCCCTGGCTCCCGCGCAACACCCAGATGCCCACGATGACTCACCCAGCCCTGCAGGGAGAAAGAGCCCCCGCTCTGGACAGAGACCCAGAGCCCTTACCGGAAACACCACGTCCAGGGGAGCGGTCGGCTCTGCAGCCTCCATCCCTGTCTGCTCACCGTGGATGCCGGCAACTCGGTCTGCCCCCAGGGGACATGGAGTTCCTTTCCCCTGAACTGCTTTGCATGTGGTTTGTTTCCACCTTTCTGGTGATGTTTTATTTTTTGTATGGTTTCCTGGATTTTTGTTGGTTAAGTTGGGATTAGTAAACTTTTTCATCATTGTTGCAATCTGGGAACACTGTTGTGTAACTCTGGTGATACTGTGTTACCATCACCACTTTGTAGTTTCAGACCCGTTCCATCTTTATGCCCCACCCCCCAACAAAGCCTGGATTCAAGGCAAGCACGCCCTGTTCATCCCTCCCCCCGATCCTGAACACAATTTCATCTTTTCTTTCTGCATTCCTTCCTATATTCTTGGTGTCCCCAATCAGTGACTCTCAGCGAAATGACTGAAGGAGTGTTTTTCGGACTCTCCACCTACTGTAAGACTCCATTGGAGAGTTCTCATTTTTATGTCATTTGAACTAGCCTTTGATAGCTGAAAGGACGGTGTACGTCCTTTCAAGATACCATGTGCCAAACGAAGCCCTTTTGGCAACTGCCATCATTATCTCCAGGCAGGCATTGCTGTTTGAAGGGTGACATCTCAGCCAGAAGGCAGAGGCTGAGCTCCTCTTGTTGCACCAGCTCCCAAAAGAAGCCAAGAAAGGGAGCTGGAACAACAAACCACCCCCATGCCCAGGAAAGCGTTCTTCATGACAGAAGGCTAGAAAATGACCCAACATCCTTGTGGCCCAGAACCACTCTAGAAAATCACTGTTCCATAAAAAAGAGAAACACATGGGAAGTTCCAAGGAGAGGCAATGCCCATGGCCAGTGTACTTGAGAGACGGCCTGACCGCTCCGGGGAAGACACGCACCGACGGAACCCCTTGGGAAACAGCAGTGATAGTCCTCACCGTCGTAAGGGTTTCCTCTGGGGACAACCTGCCCTGGGCACCACACGAGGGAGCAGACCGGCTTCTCTTCCTCTGCCCCCACACCATTCACTCATGAAGGCAGCTCAGGTGTTCTCATGCCCTGCCTGCCTGCCTGCCTGGCTCATCCGTGAGCTGTGACCACCTCCAGGCTAGGACTCCACCTTTTCCTCTCTGTGTACCGTGAATCTGCACACAGTGGGCTTTCAGAACCTTAGGAGACTTGAGCCATTCCCACTCGAGCCAGAACCCTCCCCAGGAAGGAAAACAGCTGTGGAGTCATTTTGGCCCCAGCACTGGTTCCGAAAGCCTGGCGGCTCCTACAGCCTCTACGGTGTGAAGAGGGAGGTCCCTTTTGACAGAGCTTTCCGGCTCTCAGATCTAAGCTGTTGTTTCACTGTCAGCTGTGTCTCTTCCGTTGCAGCCAGGTGGGCCACGCTGCTCCAAAGGAGCTCACAAGCTGAGTTTCAAGGGAGGACAGGGATGGCTACAACGTGCTGCAAACTGAGTGAGGGTCCCCACAATCCTCAGCAAAGGTCTGTGGTGTGCAAGTGGGGAGTAGAGGGCCCCCAAGTTCCAAAGGAAGGGAGGTAGTCGGGAGCTAAAGCCCTTGGCTGCTGTGGTAGCAGCTGCAGATGGCAGCCCGTCCACAGTGCACTTCAAATGAGGTCATATGAGCGGGACTCTGGAAATGGCTCCGAAATCGAGAGAAAGGGGTCAGGGTATGTGGGAATCCGGCGGGGGTGGGGGGTGGATGAAGGAAGGTGTCCCTCCTCTCTCCAGTGCAATTTGGTTTGGTGAGTCTCAAAGCTACCAGATGGCACTTCCCAAGTCAGGCCCCCGCAGGAATCAGGGTGGGCTGCCTGCCTCGGGCCCTGCCACAGGGACAAGCCACACCAGTGGCCTCCCTGAGCTCCAATGGCCGGATCTGGGGGGTTCTGTCTGGGTGCACACCTCCTTGCTGTGGCCAAGTTCCCCCCTTCTCTGAGCACCAGCTTCATCCTCTCGAATGAGGACATCAATTGCTACCTTGGCACGTTACTCTCTTCATCCTGTGAAGACTCATTAGGCTTATCCTACAATTACTAGCTGGCCCGAAGAGATATCTCCTGAATCCAGCTTAAGCTGGAGTCTCCCAGGCTCATCTGGCATGTCTTCCCTGAAGTCTGCCAAAACCCACACCCTTGCATTTCCAGGGACTCCCCTTAGCCAGCTGGGCAGAAAACCCAGCATGCTTCAAACAAGCTGACAGACAAGCGGGAGAGGACTCACGGGCAGACGGCTTCCCTCAGGTCTCGTGTGGAGCTCTGGGACCACAGCAGCAACGGGCCATCCCAGGCCCTGGGCTCAGCAGCGCCCTCATTCTCAGGCCGGCGGCTCTGCCCTGAGGGGAGCAGGAACGTCACCAACTGCCGCAGGCGGACCTCAAGCCCCTCCCACTGCTGGAGCCTGACCTCCCCCGGCCCCACCCCTTCCCCTACCCCAGCAGGACGAGAGCTCGTCTTCCCCTGGCTTCCAACGTGAGGCCCGGCCCTGGGCCCCGATTGGGCACTGCCCCAGCCCGGAGCCAATCACAGTGGCCAGGGAGGTGGAACGCACCGATTGGCCAGGGCCAGGTCATGTGACCATACTCCCCAGGAAACTCAAAGATTACCAAGGTTCTCTAAGAAACCAATGAACAAAATTATCCACTAAAGGCAAACCATAATTTTTAATGAGGCCAATGTCACAGAAAAAAAAAAATGCTCCACAATAAACTGCTCAAGGAAGCTACTAAATAAACTTTGAGAAAAGTTTAGTAGTTTTTTTTTTTTTTAAATAGGGTGACGGAGAGCTATACCTTTCCCATCTATGTGAATTTAGGTTTAAACTAGATTTCCCTTGGCTATTATATAAGACAAAAAAACCCACATCACCCACTTTCACTCCCCCCCACCCCCAAAATGTGTTTCAATCTATTGAATTTTTGTGTCCTCAGTTGTGTCTGATTCACGGCAACTCACCAACTCTACACAGCCAGGCTCTTCCGTCCATGGAATTCAGGGCAATTTTTTCTGTCCCAGTAAATGCCCACCCTGGGTGATCCAAAGGCAAGGGCTCCGAGGCTCCTGAGAGACTAACTCCTTTCAGCTGAGCACAGAGCTGGCTCCTCACTGGGATGCCTGTGGCCTGGGGCTCCCAGAGGGGAGAGCAGCACTCGCCCCACCGTGTGGTCACTGCTGGAAGTGCAGGCTGCTCCTCACTCCCCCTTGACAGTGTCCCTGAGGGCAGAACAGTGTGAATCGAATCAAGGTGGAAATGCAAACTCCAATGCAACCAACCTTCCCACAAGATCTCCAAAACCACTCAGGAACAGGGAATTGGAAACTGCAGGGGATGACATGAATGGAGATGGAGACTTGACACCTTACACCGAGTTCACTTCCAGTTATCCCTAGACAAACTTTCCATGAAAACTTGTCACAAATCTAGAAGAACAATGAGCAGAAACCGGACACGTGCTTTGAGTCTTCACACACAAAACTAAAAGGCAGTCCACAAAAAAAACCCAGAGAATACAGTGGACTTTGCAAAATCAAAGATATCTACTGTGGGAAAGACCTCATTACAAAAGCAAAAGACAGGTCATACATCGCGAGACGAATGAGTGGAAACACAAAGCTTATCAAGGATGTGTCTCCAAACAGACAAAGAACGCCAACACAACAAGCCTGTGAAAACTAGGGAAAGGTCTGAAGGGACACCAGACGGAGGAAGACACACACAGAGTATCCCGGATGATGTCCAGCACTGAGGGCCTGAAGAAACAACAGTCTAGTTGCACCCCCTCAGGCCTGTGTGACCGTGGATGAGGCCTCTGTTTCCCGGTGGCTCTGAGACATGGACAGGGAGGAAGGGGAAGAGAAGTCACTTGCATTTCTAATACTCACAGCAAAGTCTTCCAATGAGAAGGGAATTATCACCCCCACTGACAATGCCATTCACTGAAGTGATATCCACGAGTCCATCTACCCCAGAAGGGAAGGATGGACCTGTTCTCACAAAACGGCGAGAGATGGAAGGAGGAAGATCAAGCCCACACCAATCACTGGAAAGAGAAGCTGTGCTCAGGGCTTGAAAGAATTCCTATTGGGAAAATCATGTCACAGCCCCACATGGCAATCCACAGCTTCCATGCTATTCCTCCCAAAATGCCAATGCATTTTCGCACCGAACAAAGAATTGCAAAAGGGGTACGGAAACAGAAAAGAGCCTACATTGTCAATACAATCCGACGAAAAAGCCCCGATACGGACATCCAAGGTTGTGTGAAAGGAAATTAGACGACCAAACTAGGATCCTCAGGAGAGTATCGGAGGAGGCAATGGCGACCCACTCCAGTACTCTTGCCTGGAAAATGTCCTGGACGGAGGAGCCTGGTAGGCTGCAGGCCACGGGGTCATGCAGAGTCAGACACGACTGAAGTGACTTAGCCGCAGCAGCAGCAGCAGGACAGTATGCTATTGGGAATACAACAACACACACAGATCCAGATCGATGGAATAAAGTTGAGGGTCCAGAAACAAACCCCAGCATCCATGGTCAACTCATCTCTGACACAGACGGGGAGAATATCCAAATGGGAACAAGAAAGCCTCTTCAATCAATGTCCATGGGAAAACCAGACAGCTACATCTGAAGAACGCTATTGGGTTTGATCTCATACCACCTCAATATCGGGGAAAAACCTCACCCTAAAGACTGATGTCATGAGATAGCTAGAAAGAAGCGTAGGTCAAAGGCTCCTTAACATCAGAGTCTCCTTGCCATTTGCTGGGCGGAGGTCGAAATGGGTCTCTTCAAGTAAGGGAAAGAGGTAAACGAAGTACACCACTGGGTTTCCATCCAATGGAACCTCTTCACAACGGAGAAGCTAAGCATTCACAAATGCAAAAGATAGGAAACGGAACACGAGAGACTCCTTGCAAGTGGTGTATCTGAGAAGGGGTTCATATGGAAAGAGACGAAGAATGCACAGCACTCAGATTCCAAGAAACACCACCACCACCCTTGACCCTTCCCCCATGACCAACTCTGACCTAAAGCCTTTCTCTCCCTCTAACCTATCCCTAAAACATAACCCTCATCTAATCATATACATGTGCATCCCTAGCATCCATCCATCCATCCACACACGAGAGAGAAAGAGGAAGACACAGACGGAATTGAGAAAGGAAAAGAGAGGGACACAGCCAGAGAGAGACACGGAACCAAAGAGAGGAAAGGAGTCGATGGTCCAGACTTTTCCTCAATCTGTCTCGAAGGTAGAAGCAATGACAGCGCCCTTCCACCCCAGAAGGGGGAAAAGGACGGAAGGTTTGGAGAGGAAAAGACAAGAACGCAGGGAGCCATTAGAAGCTCAGCCACCCGCAGAAGCCGAGCTGGGACCCTTGAACAGAATCTCAATGGAAACAGAGGACCAGAAAGTTGGCTACTCTTTTCTATAAGAGAGGGAGACCTTCGAGTCTTCCTTTCGGTCCTCCAACTTGGATGCGGGGTCTCAAAACAGTCAGGAGGGGGAGTGCCTTTTCCTGGGTTCCACGGCGCATCCAGGCCTCGTTCTGCCCCATTCTGTGCTGTGTCAGCCCTGGATGGAATCTTTCTTTCTGAAGTCTCAGCGCACGAGCTCCACGTGATATCGGCCCCAGGTGGAAAGGCATGGAGCTGCTCGTAGGCCGACAGACCTAGGAAGCAGATGGGAGAATGACCCCCACTCTGCAGATGGAGAGACTGGGGCAACCCTGAGGGGCATATGCTTGTCCAGGGCCACACCACTTATGAGAAGAAGGAGCCTGGTCTGAGAGCAGCATGGTCCTCGGAGCTCAGGCCCTGGCTGAACCCAGGCCTCCCCAGGGCTGTGGGCTGGGCCGTGTGGGTGTCATTGTGCCTGCACATGGCCTAAGGGGGGTGGTCGAGCAGTCAGAAACCCAGAGATTCCCTTGGGAAGTTTTGAGGAAGGGACCTCAGCACGAACCCCAGGAAATGATGTCACCTGCCGGCAACAGAACCCAACAGAACCCGCAATCCGGGTATCCAGGCCTCCAGAGCGGAGAGGAGCCCCCAGCCAGATCACTTGCTGCCAAGATGTTCTGCTGTTTGCCCCTGCCCAGAGGCCGGGGCCTCAGGAGAGCTCACAGGCAGTGTGCGTGGGCACCCTGTCGACGTTGGCTCAGGACACCCCCGAGAGGCCTCTGGCCCTTTGCCCGGAGAAACAGAAAGGTAACACGGGGAGCCCCAGGCCGGGCCAGGCCACCTCTCCCATGCCACCCGGAAACACCGGGTCCTTTGCCTGTGTGTGGGGATGCGGGTTTCTCGGGCTGTGTCTCCCTCAAGGAAGCCCAGGCGGATGTGGGGTCAGAAGCCTGTGGACAAGTTGTGTCCACACCCCAGGGGAGAGCAGGCTGGGCGGGATGGGGAGAGTGTGGGCAGCGCCGACCGGCCAGGCTGACCTCACACCCTCAGATGGGTCTCTTTCCTCCCGGGTGGGGATCTGAGCAGACACACGTCTCTGACCCTTCTGGGAAGAGAAGTTCGAGCAGGCAGAAGCAGCGGCTCCACTGGCCAGGCCCAGCTCGGAAAACTCCCAGCATGGCTGGCTGACGGTCACTGTCGTTGCAGAGCTTCCCACGTGATGAGGCCGAGGACGGGGACACCCCATCCAGCTCCCAGAGGGAGGGGTCGGAGCACCACCCGCCCGCCCGTGAGGCCCAGTGCAGGCTCCAGGTCAGCGTGCCCACGGAGGCATCAGCCCCACCGGGGGAGACGCGGAGGTGGGGAAGGCCTGCTGCCGAGACACCGCCCAGGATACAGCCGGCGGCCCAGTCTGAGGCTTCCACGGAGCTCAGCACACCCGGCTCCGACCCAGAGTCCAGAGAACCCTGGCCTCTGAGGCACCAGGAGGACCTGGAGCCCAGCACGCCAGAGCACAGAGGTGAGGACGCTGGGGCTGGTGCACGGGAGTGTGTGGGGAGGGGTGCTGAGCTACACAGGGACGAGTCCTCGAAAGCTGCTGCTGGGCCTGCAGCAAGCGCTGGCCTCACACCCCCCGCCCCCCATCTTGCACACTTCAGTCCCAAAAGACATCTGACGCTGGGTATTCTTTGGGAACCTCTTGGAAGGTTTCTGTCCCGGGGTACGCACATGCCAAGGCTGGCCTGTGGGCAAACTTTGCTTCTCCCCCAGCTCTAGCACTGGCCTCCAACTGGAACCAGGCTCCACTTCCCAGACCTGTCCCCACACAGGTGGTGGCTCCAGGTGCAGGACCCAGGGATCCACCGAGGGCAGATGGAGAAGCGAGACTTGCCCTCGCAGAGACACCAGGCCAGCTGGGTACTGGCCAGCACACCGGGCAGATCGGATCTCCGTGCCTGCAGGACCCCCAGCCCCAGGCACTGATGTCCCACCCCCTCAGCGAGAACCTCCACCTCCACGTGCACCTCTACCTGCTCGGGCTTTGGCAAGAGAACCCGAGGCAGAGGAAGAGTCACCGCCTCGGCAGGGAGAGCCTGCCCTGGCTCCCGTGCAACACCCAGACGCCCACGATGACTCACCCAGCCCTGCAGGGAGAAAGAGCCCCCGCTCTGGACAGAGACCCAGAGCCCTTACCGGAAACACCACGTCCAGGGGAGCGGTCGGCTCTGCAGCCTCCATCCCTGTCTGCTCACCGTGGATGCCGGCAACTCGGTCTGCCCCCAGGGGACATGGAGTTCCTTTCCCCTGAACTGCTTTGCATGTGGTTTGTTTCCACCTTTCTGGTGATGTTTTATTTTTTGTATGGTTTCCTGTATTTTTGTTGGTTAAGTTGGGATTAGTAAACTTTTTCATCATTGTTGCAATCTGGGAACACTGTTGTGTAACTCTGGTGATACTGTGTTACCATCACCACTTTGTAGTTTCAGACCCGTTCCATCTTTATGCCCCACCCCCCAACAAAGCCTGGATTCAAGGCAAGCACGCCCTGTTCATCCCTCCCCCCGATCCTGAACACAATTTCATCTTTTCTTTCTGCATTCCTTCCTATATTCTTGGTGTCCCCAATCAGTGACTCTCAGCGAAATGACTGAAGGAGTGTTTTTTGGACTCTCCACCTACTGTAAGACTCCATTGGAGAGTTCTCATTTTTATGTCATTTGAACTAGCCTTTGATAGCTGAAAGGACGGTGTACGTCCTTTCAAGATACCATGTGCCAAACGAAGCCCTTTTGGCAACTGCCATCATTATCTCCAGGCAGGCATTGCTGTTTGAAGGGTGACATCTCAGCCAGAAGGCAGAGGCTGAGCTCCTCTTGTTGCACCAGCTCCCAAAAGAAGCCAAGAAAGGGAGCTGGAACAACAAACCACCCCCATGCCCAGGAAAGCGTTCTTCATGACAGAAGGCTAGAAAATGACCCAACATCCTTGTGGCCCAGAACCACTCTAGAAAATCACTGTTCCATAAAAAAGAGAAACACATGGGAAGTTCCAAGGAGAGGCAATGCCCATGGCCAGTGTACTTGAGAGACGGCCTGACCGCTCCGGGGAAGACACGCACCGACGGAACCCCTTGGGAAACAGCAGTGATAGTCCTCACCGTCGTAAGGGTTTCCTCTGGGGACAACCTGCCCTGGGCACCACACGAGGGAGCAGACCGGCTTCTCTTCCTCTGCCCCCACACCATTCACTCATGAAGGCAGCTCAGGTGTTCTCATGCCCTGCCTGCCTGCCTGCCTGGCTCATCCGTGAGCTGTGACCACCTCCAGGCTAGGACTCCACCTTTTCCTCTCTGTGTACCGTGAATCTGCACACAGTGGGCTTTCAGAACCTTAGGAGACTTGAGCCATTCCCGCTCGAGCCAGAACCCTCCCCAGGAAGGAAAACAGCTGTGGAGTCATTTTGGCCCCAGCACTGGTTCCGAAAGCCTGGCGGCTCCTACAGCCTCTACGGTGTGAAGAGGGAGGTCCCTTTTGACAGAGCTTTCCGGCTCTCAGATCTAAGCTGTTGTTTCACTGTCAGCTGTGTCTCTTCCGTTGCAGCCAGGTGGGCCACGCTGCTCCAAAGGAGCTCACAAGCTGAGTTTCAAGGGAGGACAGGGATGGCTACAACGTGCTGCAAACTGAGTGAGGGTCCCCACAATCCTCAGCAAAGGTCTGTGGTGTGCAAGTGGGGAGTAGAGGGCCCCCAAGTTCCAAAGGAAGGGAGGTAGTCGGGAGCTAAAGCCCTTGGCTGCTGTGGTAGCAGCTGCAGATGGCAGCCCGTCCACAGTGCACTTCAAATGAGGTCATATGAGCGGGACTCTGGAAATGGCTCCGAAATCGAGAGAAAGGGGTCAGGGTATGTGGGAATCCGGCGGGGGTGGGGGGTGGATGAAGGAAGGTGTCCCTCCTCTCTCCAGTGCAATTTGGTTTGGTGAGTCTCAAAGCTACCAGATGGCACTTCCCAAGTCAGGCCCCCGCAGGAATCAGGGTGGGCTGCCTGCCTCGGGCCCTGCCACAGGGACAAGCCACACCAGTGGCCTCCCTGAGCTCCAATGGCCGGATCTGGGGGGTTCTGTCTGGGTGCACACCTCCTTGCTGTGGCCAAGTTCCCCCCTTCTCTGAGCACCAGCTTCATCCTCTCGAATGAGGACATCAATTGCTACCTTGGCACGTTACTCTCTTCATCCTGTGAAGACTCATTAGGCTTATCCTACAATTACTAGCTGGCCCGAAGAGATATCTCCTGAATCCAGCTTAAGCTGGAGTCTCCCAGGCTCATCTGGCATGTCTTCCCTGAAGTCTGCCAAAACCCACACCCTTGCATTTCCAGGGACTCCCCTTAGCCAGCTGGGCAGAAAACCCAGCATGCTTCAAACAAGCTGACAGACAAGCGGGAGAGGACTCACGGGCAGACGGCTTCCCTCAGGTCTCGGGTGGAGCTCTGGGACCACAGCAGCAACGGGCCATCCCAGCCCCTGGGCTCAGCAGCGCCCTCATTCTCAGGCCGGCGGCTCTGCCCTGAGGGGAGCAGGAACGTCACCAACTGCCGCAGGCGGACCTCAAGCCCCTCCCACTGCTGGAGCCTGACCTCCCCCGGCCCCACCCCTTCCCCTACCCCAGCAGGACGAGAGCTCGTCTTCCCCTGGCTTCCAACGTGAGGCCCGGCCCTGGGCCCCGATTGGGCACTGCCCCAGCCCGGAGCCAATCACAGTGGCCAGGGAGGTGGAACGCACCGATTGGCCAGGGCCAGGTCATGTGACCATACTCCCCAGGAAACTCAAAGATTACCAAGGTTCTCTAAGAAACCAATGAACAAAATTATCCACTAAAGGCAAACCATAATTTTTAATGAGGCCAATGTCACAGAAAAAAAAAAATGCTCCACAATAAACTGCTCAAGGAAGCTACTAAATAAACTTTCAGAAAAGTTTAGTAGTTTTTTTTTTTTTAAAATAGGGTGACGGAGAGCTATACCTTTCCCATCTATGTGAATTTAGGTTTAAACTAGATTTCCCTTGGCTATTATATAAGACAAAAAAACCCACATCACCCACTTTCACTCCCCCCCACCCCCAAAATGTGTTTCAATCTATTGAATTTTTGTGTCCTCAGTTGTGTCTGATTCACGGCAACTCACCAACTCTACACAGCCAGGCTCTTCCGTCCATGGAATTCAGGGCAATTTTTTCTGTCCCAGTAAATGCCCACCCTGGGTGATCCAAAGGCAAGGGCTCCGAGGCTCCTGAGAGACTAACTCCTTTCAGCTGAGCACAGAGCTGGCTCCTCACTGGGATGCCTGTGGCCTGGGGCTCCCAGAGGGGAGAGCAGCACTCGCCCCACCGTGTGGTCACTGCTGGAAGTGCAGGCTGCTCCTCACTCCCCCTTGACAGTGTCCCTGAGGGCAGAACAGTGTGAATCGAATGAAGGTGGAAATGCAAACTCCAATGCAACCAACCTTCCCACAAGATCTCCAAAACCACTCAGGAACAGGGAATTGGAAACTGCAGGGGATGACATGAATGGAGATGGAGACTTGACACCTTACACCGAGTTCACTTCCAGTTATCCCTAGACAAACTTTCCATGAAAACTTGTCACAAATCTAGAAGAACAATGAGCAGAAACCGGACACGTGCTTTGAGTCTTCACACACAAAACTAAAAGGCAGTCCACAAAAAAAACCCAGAGAATACAGTGGACTTTGCAAAATCAAAGATATCTACTGTGGGAAAGACCTCATTACAAAAGCAAAAGACAGGTCATACATCGCGAGTCGAATGAGTGGAAACACAAAGCTTATCAAGGATGTGTCTCCAAACAGACAAAGAACGCCAACACAACAAGCCTGTGAAAACTAGGGAAAGGTCTGAAGGGACACCAGACGGAGGAAGACACACACAGAGTATCCCGGATGATGTCCAGCACTGAGGGCCTGAAGAAACAACAGTCTAGTTGCACCCCCTCAGGCCTGTGTGACCGTGGATGAGGCCTCTGTTTCCCGGTGGCTCTGAGACATGGACAGGGAGGAAGGGGAAGAGAAGTCACTTGCATTTCTAATACTCACAGCAAAGTCTTCCAATGAGAAGGGAATTATCACCCCCACTGACAATGCCATTCACTGAAGTGATATCCACGAGTCCATCTACCCCAGAAGGGAAGGATGGACCTGTTCTCACAAAACGGCGAGAGATGGAAGGAGGAAGATCAAGCCCACACCAATCACTGGAAAGAGAAGCTGTGCTCAGGGCTTGAAAGAATTCCTATTGGGAAAATCATGTCACAGCCCCACATGGCAATCCACAGCTTCCATGCTATTCCTCCCAAAATGCCAATGCATTTTCGCACCGAACAAAGAATTGCAAAAGGGGTACGGAAACAGAAAAGAGCCTACATTGTCAATACAATCCGACGAAAAAGCCCCGATACGGACATCCAAGGTTGTGTGAAAGGAAATTAGACGACCAAACTAGGATCCTCAGGAGAGTATCGGAGGAGGCAATGGCGACCCACTCCAGTACTCTTGCCTGGAAAATGTCCTGGACGGAGGAGCCTGGTAGGCTGCAGGCCACGGGGTCATGCAGAGTCAGACACGACTGAAGTGACTTAGCCGCAGCAGCAGCAGCAGGACAGTATGCTATTGGGAATACAACAACACACACAGATCCAGATCGATGGAATAAATTTGAGGGTCCAGAAACAAACCCCAGCATCCATGGTCAACTCATCTCTGACACAGACGGGGAGAATATCCAAATGGGAACAAGAAAGCCTCTTCAATCAATGTCCATGGGAAAACCAGACAGCTACATCTGAAGAACGCTATTGGTTTTGATCTCATACCACCTCAATATCGGGGAAAAACCTCACCCTAAAGACTGATGTCATGAGATAGCTAGAAAGAAGCGTAGGTCAAAGGCTCCTTAACATCAGAGTCTCCTTGCCATTTGCTGGGCGGAGGTCGAAATGGGTCTCTTCAAGTAAGGGAAAGAGGTAAACGAAGTACACCACTGGGTTTCCATCCAATGGAACCTCTTCACAACGGAGAAGCTAAGCATTCACAAATGCAAAAGATAGGAAACGGAACACGAGAGACTCCTTGCAAGTGGTGTATCTGAGAAGGGGTTCATATGGAAAGAGACGAAGAATGCACAGCACTCAGATTCCAAGAAACACCACCACCACCCTTGACCCTTCCCCCATGACCAACTCTGACCTAAAGCCTTTCTCTCCCTCTAACCTATCCCTAAAACATAACCCTCATCTAATCATATACATGTGCATCCCTAGCATCCATCCATCCATCCACACACGAGAGAGAAAGAGGAAGACACAGACGGAATTGAGAAAGGAAAAGAGAGGGACACAGCCAGAGAGAGACACGGAACCAAAGAGAGGAAAGGAGTCGATGGTCCAGACTTTTCCTCAATCTGTCTCGAAGGTAGAAGCAATGACAGCGCCCTTCCACCCCAGAAGGGGGAAAAGGACGGAAGGTTTGGAGAGGAAAAGACAAGAACGCAGGGAGCCATTAGAAGCTCAGCCACCCGCAGAAGCCGAGCTGGGACCCTTGAACAGAATCTCAATGGAAACAGAGGACCAGAAAGTTGGCTACTCTTTTCTATAAGAGAGGGAGACCTTCGAGTCTTCCTTTCGGTCCTCCAACTTGGATGCGGGGTCTCAAAACAGTCAGGAGGGGGAGTGCCTTTTCCTGGGTTCCACGGCGCATCCAGGCCTCGTTCTGCCCCATTCTGTGCTGTGTCAGCCCTGGATGGAATCTTTCTTTCTGAAGTCTCAGCGCACGAGCTCCACGTGATATCGGCCCCAGGTGGAAAGGCATGGAGCTGCTCGTAGGCCGACAGACCTAGGAAGCAGATGGGAGAATGACCCCCACTCTGCAGATGGAGAGACTGGGGCAACCCTGAGGGGCATATGCTTGTCCAGGGCCACACCACTTATGAGAAGAAGGAGCCTGGTCTGAGAGCAGCATGGTCCTCGGAGCTCAGGCCCTGGCTGAACCCAGGCCTCCCCAGGGCTGTGGGCTGGGCCGTGTGGGTGTCATTGTGCCTGCACATGGCCTAAGGGGGGTGGTCGAGCAGTCAGAAACCCAGAGATTCCCTTGGGAAGTTTTGAGGAAGGGACCTCAGCACGAACCCCAGGAAATGATGTCACCTGCCGGCAACAGAACCCAACAGAACCCGCAATCCGGGTATCCAGGCCTCCAGAGCGGAGAGGAGCCCCCAGCCAGATCACTTGCTGCCAAGATGTTCTGCTGTTTGCCCCTGCCCAGAGGCCGGGGCCTCAGGAGAGCTCACAGGCAGTGTGCGTGGGCACCCTGTCGACGTTGGCTCAGGACACCCCCGAGAGGCCTCTGGCCCTTTGCCCGGAGAAACAGAAAGGTAACACGGGGAGCCCCAGGCCGGGCCAGGCCACCTCTCCCATGCCACCCGGAAACACCGGGTCCTTTGCCTGTGTGTGGGGATGCGGGTTTCTCGGGCTGTGTCTCCCTCAAGGAAGCCCAGGCGGATGTGGGGTCAGAAGCCTGTGGACAAGTTGTGTCCACACCCCAGGGGAGAGCAGGCTGGGCGGGATGGGGAGAGTGTGGGCAGCGCCGACCGGCCAGGCTGACCTCACACCCTCAGATGGGTCTCTTTCCTCCCGGGTGGGGATCTGAGCAGACACACGTCTCTGACCCTTCTGGGAAGAGAAGTTCGAGCAGGCAGAAGCAGCGGCTCCACTGGCCAGGCCCAGCTCGGAAAACTCCCAGCATGGCTGGCTGACGGTCACTGTCGTTGCAGAGCTTCCCACGTGATGAGGCCGAGGACGGGGACACCCCATCCAGCTCCCAGAGGGAGGGGTCGGAGCACCACCCGCCCGCCCGTGAGGCCCAGTGCAGGCTCCAGGTCAGCGTGCCCACGGAGGCATCAGCCCCACCGGGGGAGACGCGGAGGTGGGGAAGGCCTGCTGCCGAGACACCGCCCAGGATACAGCCGGCGGCCCAGTCTGAGGCTTCCACGGAGCTCAGCACACCCGGCTCCGACCCAGAGTCCAGAGAACCCCGGCCTCTGAGGCACCAGGAGGACCTGGAGCCCAGCACGCCACAGCACAGAGGTGAGGACGCTGGGGCTGGTGCACGGGAGTGTGTGGGGAGGGGTGCTGAGCTACACAGGGACGAGTCCTCGAAAGCTGCTGCTGGGCCTGCAGCAAGCGCTGGCCTCACACCCCCCGCCCCCCATCTTGCACACTTCAGTCCCAAAAGACATCTGACGCTGGGTATTCTTTGGGAACCTCTTGGAAGGTTTCTGTCCCGGGGTACGCACATGCCAAGGCTGGCCTGTGGGCAAACTTTGCTTCTCCCCCAGCTCTAGCACTGGCCTCCAACTGGAACCAGGCTCCACTTCCCAGACCTGTCCCCACACAGGTGGTGGCTCCAGGTGCAGGACCCAGGGATCCACCGAGGGCAGATGGAGAAGCGAGACTTGCCCTCGCAGAGACACCAGGCCAGCTGGGTACTGGCCAGCACACCGGGCAGATCGGATCTCCGTGCCTGCAGGACCCCCAGCCCCAGGCACTGATGTCCCACCCCCTCAGCGAGAACCTCCACCTCCACGTGCACCTCTACCTGCTCGGGCTTTGGCAAGAGAACCCGAGGCAGAGGAAGAGTCACCGCCTCGGCAGGGAGAGCCTGCCCTGGCTCCCGTGCAACACCCAGACGCCCACGATGACTCACCCAGCCCTGCAGGGAGAAAGAGCCCCCGCTCTGGACAGAGACCCAGAGCCCTTACCGGAAACACCACGTCCAGGGGAGCGGTCGGCTCTGCAGCCTCCATCCCTGTCTGCTCACCGTGGATGCCGGCAACTCGGTCTGCCCCCAGGGGACATGGAGTTCCTTTCCCCTGAACTGCTTTGCATGTGGTTTGTTTCCACCTTTCTGGTGATGTTTTATTTTTTGTATGGTTTCCTGGATTTTTGTTGGTTAAGTTGGGATTAGTAAACTTTTTCATCATTGTTGCAATCTGGGAACACTGTTGTGTAACCCTGGTGATACTGTGTTACCATCACCACTTTGTAGTTTCAGACCCGTTCCATCTTTATGCCCCACTCCCCAACAAAGCCTGGATTCAAGGCAAGCACGCCCTGTTCATCCCTCCCCCCGATCCTGAACACAATTTCATCTTTTCTTTCTGCATTCCTTCCTATATTCTTGGTGTCCCCAATCAGTGACTCTCAGCGAAATGACTGAAGGAGTGTTTTTCGGACTCTCCACCTACTGTAAGACTCCATTGGAGAGTTCTCATTTTTATGTCATTTGAACTAGCCTTTGATAGCTGAAAGGACGGTGTACGTCCTTTCAAGATACCATGTGCCAAACGAAGCCCTTTTGGCAACTGCCATCATTATCTCCAGGCAGGCATTGCTGTTTGAAGGGTGACATCTCAGCCAGAAGGCAGAGGCTGAGCTCCTCTTGTTGCACCAGCTCCCAAAAGAAGCCAAGAAAGGGAGCTGGAACAACAAACCACCCCCATGCCCAGGAAAGCGTTCTTCATGACAGAAGGCTAGAAAATGACCCAACATCCTTGTGGCCCAGAACCACTCTAGAAAATCACTGTTCCATAAAAAAGAGAAACACATGGGAAGTTCCAAGGAGAGGCAATGCCCATGGCCAGTGTACTTGAGAGACGGCCTGACCGCTCCGGGGAAGACACGCACCGACGGAACCCCTTGGGAAACAGCAGTGATAGTCCTCACCGTCGTAAGGGTTTCCTCTGGGGACAACCTGCCCTGGGCACCACACGAGGGAGCAGACCGGCTTCTCTTCCTCTGCCCCCACACCATTCACTCATGAAGGCAGCTCAGGTGTTCTCATGCCCTGCCTGCCTGCCTGCCTGGCTCATCCGTGAGCTGTGACCACCTCCAGGCTAGGACTCCACCTTTTCCTCTCTGTGTACCGTGAATCTGCACACAGTGGGCTTTCAGAACCTTAGGAGACTTGAGCCATTCCCGCTCGAGCCAGAACCCTCCCCAGGAAGGAAAACAGCTGTGGAGTCATTTTGGCCCCAGCACTGGTTCCGAAAGCCTGGCGGCTCCTACAGCCTCTACGGTGTGAAGAGGGAGGTCCCTTTTGACAGAGCTTTCCGGCTCTCAGATCTAAGCTGTTGTTTCACTGTCAGCTGTGTCTCTTCCGTTGCAGCCAGGTGGGCCACGCTGCTCCAAAGGAGCTCACAAGCTGAGTTTCAAGGGAGGACAGGGATGGCTACAACGTGCTGCAAACTGAGTGAGGGTCCCCACAATCCTCAGCAAAGGTCTGTGGTGTGCAAGTGGGGAGTAGAGGGCCCCCAAGTTCCAAAGGAAGGGAGGTAGTCGGGAGCTAAAGCCCTTGGCTGCTGTGGTAGCAGCTGCAGATGGCAGCCTGTCCACAGTGCACTTCAAATGAGGTCATATGAGCGGGACTCTGGAAATGGCTCCGAAATCGAGAGAAAGGGGTCAGGGTATGTGGGAATCCGGCGGGGGTGGGGGGTGGATGAAGGAAGGTGTCCCTCCTCTCTCCAGTGCAATTTGGTTTGGTGAGTCTCAAAGCTACCAGATGGCACTTCCCAAGTCAGGCCCCCGCAGGAATCAGGGTGGGCTGCCTGCCTCGGGCCCTGCCACAGGGACAAGCCACACCAGTGGCCTCCCTGAGCTCCAATGGCCGGATCTGGGGGGTTCTGTCTGGGTGCACACCTCCTTGCTGTGGCCAAGTTCCCCCCTTCTCTGAGCACCAGCTTCATCCTCTCGAATGAGGACATCAATTGCTACCTTGGCACGTTACTCTCTTCATCCTGTGAAGACTCATTAGGCTTATCCTACAATTACTAGCTGGCCCGAAGAGATATCTCCTGAATCCAGCTTAAGCTGGAGTCTCCCAGGCTCATCTGGCATGTCTTCCCTGAAGTCTGCCAAAACCCACACCCTTGCATTTCCAGGGACTCCCCTTAGCCAGCTGGGCAGAAAACCCAGCATGCTTCAAACAAGCTGACAGACAAGCGGGAGAGGACTCACGGGCAGACGGCTTCCCTCAGGTCTCGGGTGGAGCTCTGGGACCACAGCAGCAACGGGCCATCCCAGCCCCTGGGCTCAGCAGCGCCCTCATTCTCAGGCCGGCGGCTCTGCCCTGAGGGGAGCAGGAACGTCACCAACTGCCGCAGGCGGACCTCAAGCCCCTCCCACTGCTGGAGCCTGACCTCCCCCGGCCCCACCCCTTCCCCTACCCCAGCAGGACGAGAGCTCGTCTTCCCCTGGCTTCCAACGTGAGGCCCGGCCCTGGGCCCCGATTGGGCACTGCCCCAGCCCGGAGCCAATCACAGTGGCCAGGGAGGTGGAACGCACCGATTGGCCAGGGCCAGGTCATGTGACCATACTCCCCAGGAAACTCAAAGATTACCAAGGTTCTCTAAGAAACCAATGAACAAAATTATCCACTAAAGGCAAACCATAATTTTTAATGAGGCCAATGTCACAGAAAAAAAAAAATGCTCCACAATAAACTGCTCAAGGAAGCTACTAAATAAACTTTCAGAAAAGTTTAGTAGTTTTTTTTTTTTTAAAATAGGGTGACGGAGAGCTATACCTTTCCCATCTATGTGAATTTAGGTTTAAACTAGATTTCCCTTGGCTATTATATAAGACAAAAAAACCCACATCACCCACTTTCACTCCCCCCCACCCCCAAAATGTGTTTCAATCTATTGAATTTTTGTGTCCTCAGTTGTGTCTGATTCACGGCAACTCACCAACTCTACACAGCCAGGCTCTTCCGTCCATGGAATTCAGGGCAATTTTTTCTGTCCCAGTAAATGCCCACCCTGGGTGATCCAAAGGCAAGGGCTCCGAGGCTCCTGAGAGACTAACTCCTTTCAGCTGAGCACAGAGCTGGCTCCTCACTGGGATGCCTGTGGCCTGGGGCTCCCAGAGGGGAGAGCAGCACTCGCCCCACCGTGTGGTCACTGCTGGAAATGCAGGCTGCTCCTCACTCCCCCTTGACAGTGTCCCTGAGGGCAGAACAGTGTGAATCGAATCAAGGTGGAAATGCAAACTCCAATGCAACCAACCTTCCACAAGGTCTCCAAAACCACTCAGGAACAGGGAATTGGAAACTGCAGGGGATGACATGAATGGAGATGGAGACTTGACACCTTACACCGAGTTCACTTCCAGTTATCCCTAGACAAACTTTCCATGAAAACTTGTCACAAATCTAGAAGAACAATGAGCAGAAACCGGACACGTGCTTTGAGTCTTCACACACAAAACTAAAAGGCAGTCCACAAAAAAAACCCAGAGAATACAGTGGACTTTGCAAAATCAAAGATATCTACTGTGGGAAAGACCTCATTACAAAAGCAAAAGACAGGTCATACATCGCGAGACGAATGAGTGGAAACACAAAGCTTATCAAGGATGTGTCTCCAAACAGACAAAGAACGCCAACACAACAAGCCTGTGAAAACTAGGGAAAGGTCTGAAGGGACACCAGACGGAGGAAGACACACACAGAGTATCCCGGATGATGTCCAGCACTGAGGGCCTGAAGAAACAACAGTCTAGTTGCACCCCCTCAGGCCTGTGTGACCGTGGATGAGGCCTCTGTTTCCCGGTGGCTCTGAGACATGGACAGGGAGGAAGGGGAAGAGAAGTCACTTGCATTTCTAATACTCACAGCAAAGTCTTCCAATGAGAAGGGAATTATCACCCCCACTGACAATGCCATTCACTGAAGTGATATCCACGAGTCCATCTACCCCAGAAGGGAAGGATGGACCTGTTCTCACAAAACGGCGAGAGATGGAAGGAGGAAGATCAAGCCCACACCAATCACTGGAAAGAGAAGCTGTGCTCAGGGCTTGAAAGAATTCCTATTGGGAAAATCATGTCACAGCCCCACATGGCAATCCACAGCTTCCATGCTATTCCTCCCAAAATGCCAATGCATTTTCGCACCGAACAAAGAATTGCAAAAGGGGTACGGAAACAGAAAAGAGCCTACATTGTCAATACAATCCGACGAAAAAGCCCCGATACGGACATCCAAGGTTGTGTGAAAGGAAATTAGACGACCAAACTAGGATCCTCAGGAGAGTATCGGAGGAGGCAATGGCGACCCACTCCAGTACTCTTGCCTGGAAAATGTCCTGGACGGAGGAGCCTGGTAGGCTGCAGGCCACGGGGTCATGCAGAGTCAGACACGACTGAAGTGACTTAGCCGCAGCAGCAGCAGCAGGACAGTATGCTATTGGGAATACAACAACACACACAGATCCAGATCGATGGAATAAAGTTGAGGGTCCAGAAACAAACCCCAGCATCCATGGTCAACTCATCTCTGACACAGACGGGGAGAATATCCAAATGGGAACAAGAAAGCCTCTTCAATCAATGTCCATGGGAAAACCAGACAGCTACATCTGAAGAACGCTATTGGGTTTGATCTCATACCACCTCAATATCGGGGAAAAACCTCACCCTAAAGACTGATGTCATGAGATAGCTAGAAAGAAGCGTAGGTCAAAGGCTCCTTAACATCAGAGTCTCCTTGCCATTTGCTGGGCGGAGGTCGAAATGGGTCTCTTCAAGTAAGGGAAAGAGGTAAACGAAGTACACCACTGGGTTTCCATCCAATGGAACCTATTCACAACAGAGAGGCTAAGCATTCACAAATGCAAAAGATAGGAAACGGAACACGAGAGACTCCTTGCAAGTGGTGTATCTGAGAAGGGGTTCATATGGAAAGAGACGAAGAATGCACAGCACTCAGATTCCAAGAAACACCACCACCACCCTTGACCCTTCCCCCATGACCAACTCTGACCTAAAGCCTTTCTCTCCCTCTAACCTATCCCTAAAACATAACCCTCATCTAATCATATACATGTGCATCCCTAGCATCCATCCATCCATCCACACACGAGAGAGAAAGAGGAAGACACAGACGGAATTGAGAAAGGAAAAGAGAGGGACACAGCCAGAGAGAGACACGGAACCAAAGAGAGGAAAGGAGTCGATGGTCCAGACTATTCCTCAATCTGTCTCGAAGGTAGAAGCAATGACAGCGCCCTTCCACCCCAGAAGGGGGAAAAGGACGGAAGGTTTGGAGAGGAAAAGACAAGAACGCAGGGAGCCATTAGAAGCTCAGCCACCCGCAGAAGCCGAGCTGGGACCCTTGAACAGAATCTCAATGGAAACAGAGGACCAGAAAGTTGGCTACTCTTTTCTATAAGAGAGGGAGACCTTCGAGTCTTCCTTTCGGTCCTCCAACTTGGATGCGGGGTCTCAAAACAGTCAGGAGGGGGAGTGCCTTTTCCTGGGTTCCACGGCGCATCCAGGCCTCGTTCTGCCCCATTCTGTGCTGTGTCAGCCCTGGATGGAATCTTTCTTTCTGAAGTCTCAGCGCACGAGCTCCACGTGATATCGGCCCCAGGTGGAAAGGCATGGAGCTGCTCGTAGGCCGACAGACCTAGGAAGCAGATGGGAGAATGACCCCCACTCTGCAGATGGAGAGACTGGGGCAACCCTGAGGGGCATATGCTTGTCCAGGGCCACACCACTTATGAGAAGAAGGAGCCTGGTCTGAGAGCAGCATGGTCCTCGGAGCTCAGGCCCTGGCTGAACCCAGGCCTCCCCAGGGCTGTGGGCTGGGCCGTGTGGGTGTCATTGTGCCTGCACATGGCCTAAGGGGGGTGGTCGAGCAGTCAGAAACCCAGAGATTCCCTTGGGAAGTTTTGAGGAAGGGACCTCAGCACGAACCCCAGGAAATGATGTCACCTGCCGGCAACAGAACCCAACAGAACCCGCAATCCGGGTATCCAGGCCTCCAGAGCGGAGAGGAGCCCCCAGCCAGATCACTTGCTGCCAAGATGTTCTGCTGTTTGCCCCTGCCCAGAGGCCGGGGCCTCAGGAGAGCTCACAGGCAGTGTGCGTGGGCACCCTGTCGACGTTGGCTCAGGACACCCCCGAGAGGCCTCTGGCCCTTTGCCCGGAGAAACAGAAAGGTAACACGGGGAGCCCCAGGCCGGGCCAGGCCACCTCTCCCATGCCACCCGGAAACACCGGGTCCTTTGCCTGTGTGTGGGGATGCGGGTTTCTCGGGCTGTGTCTCCCTCAAGGAAGCCCAGGCGGATGTGGGGTCAGAAGCCTGTGGACAAGTTGTGCCCACACCCCAGGGGAGAGCAGGCTGGGCGGGATGGGGAGAGTGTGGGCAGCGCCGACCGGCCAGGCTGACCTCACACCCTCAGATGGGTCTCTTTCCTCCCGGGTGGGGATCTGAGCAGACACACGTCTCTGACCCTTCTGGGAAGAGAAGTTCGAGCAGGCAGAAGCAGCGGCTCCACTGGCCAGGCCCAGCTCGGAAAACTCCCAGCATGGCTGGCTGACGGTCACTGTCGTTGCAGAGCTTCCCACGTGATGAGGCCGAGGACGGGGACACCCCATCCAGCTCCCAGAGGGAGGGGTCGGAGCACCACCCGCCCGCCCGTGAGGCCCAGTGCAGGCTCCAGGTCAGCGTGCCCACGGAGGCATCAGCCCCACCGGGGGAGACGCGGAGGTGGGGAAGGCCTGCTGCCGAGACACCGCCCAGGATACAGCCGGCGGCCCAGTCTGAGGCTTCCACGGAGCTCAGCACACCCGGCTCCGACCCAGAGTCCAGAGAACCCCGGCCTCTGAGGCACCAGGAGGACCTGGAGCCCAGCACGCCACAGCACAGAGGTGAGGACGCTGGGGCTGGTGCACGGGAGTGTGTGGGGAGGGGTGCTGAGCTACACAGGGACGAGTCCTCGAAAGCTGCTGCTGGGCCTGCAGCAAGCGCTGGCCTCACACCCCCCGCCCCCCATCTTGCACACTTCAGTCCCAAAAGACATCTGACGCTGGGTATTCTTTGGGAACCTCTTGGAAGGTTTCTGTCCCGGGGTACGCACATGCCAAGGCTGGCCTGTGGGCAAACTTTGCTTCTCCCCCAGCTCTAGCACTGGCCTCCAACTGGAACCAGGCTCCACTTCCCAGACCTGTCCCCACACAGGTGGTGGCTCCAGGTGCAGGACCCAGGGATCCACCGAGGGCAGATGGAGAAGCGAGACTTGCCCTCGCAGAGACACCAGGCCAGCTGGGTACTGGCCAGCACACCGGGCAGATCGGATCTCCGTGCCTGCAGGACCCCCAGCCCCAGGCACTGATGTCCCACCCCCTCAGCGAGAACCTCCACCTCCACGTGCACCTCTACCTGCTCGGGCTTTGGCAAGAGAACCCGAGGCAGAGGAAGAGTCACCGCCTCGGCAGGGAGAGCCTGCCCTGGCTCCCGTGCAACACCCAGACGCCCACGATGACTCACCCAGCCCTGCAGGGAGAAAGAGCCCCCGCTCTGGACAGAGACCCAGAGCCCTTACCGGAAACACCACGTCCAGGGGAGCGGTCGGCTCTGCAGCCTCCATCCCTGTCTGCTCACCGTGGATGCCGGCAACTCGGTCTGCCCCCAGGGGACATGGAGTTCCTTTCCCCTGAACTGCTTTGCATGTGGTTTGTTTCCACCTTTCTGGTGATGTTTTATTTTTTGTATGGTTTCCTGGATTTTTGTTGGTTAAGTTGGGATTAGTAAACTTTTTCATCATTGTTGCAATCTGGGAACACTGTTGTGTAACTCTGGTGATACTGTGTTACCATCACCACTTTGTAGTTTCAGACCCGTTCCATCTTTATGCCCCACCCCCCAACAAAGCCTGGATTCAAGGCAAGCACGCCCTGTTCATCCCTCCCCCCGATCCTGAACACAATTTCATCTTTTCTTTCTGCATTCCTTCCTATATTCTTGGTGTCCCCAATCAGTGACTCTCAGCGAAATGACTGAAGGAGTGTTTTTCGGACTCTCCACCTACTGTAAGACTCCATTGGAGAGTTCTCATTTTTATGTCATTTGAACTAGCCTTTGATAGCTGAAAGGACGGTGTACGTCCTTTCAAGATACCATGTGCCAAACGAAGCCCTTTTGGCAACTGCCATCATTATCTCCAGGCAGGCATTGCTGTTTGAAGGGTGACATCTCAGCCAGAAGGCAGAGGCTGAGCTCCTCTTGTTGCACCAGCTCCCAAAAGAAGCCAAGAAAGGGAGCTGGAACAACAAACCACCCCCATGCCCAGGAAAGCGTTCTTCATGACAGAAGGCTAGAAAATGACCCAACATCCTTGTGGCCCAGAACCACTCTAGAAAATCACTGTTCCATAAAAAAGAGAAACACATGGGAAGTTCCAAGGAGAGGCAATGCCCATGGCCAGTGTACTTGAGAGACGGCCTGACCGCTCCGGGGAAGACACGCACCGACGGAACCCCTTGGGAAACAGCAGTGATAGTCCTCACCGTCGTAAGGGTTTCCTCTGGGGACAACCTGCCCTGGGCACCACACGAGGGAGCAGACCGGCTTCTCTTCCTCTGCCCCCACACCATTCACTCATGAAGGCAGCTCAGGTGTTCTCATGCCCTGCCTGCCTGCCTGCCTGGCTCATCCGTGAGCTGTGACCACCTCCAGGCTAGGACTCCACCTTTTCCTCTCTGTGTACCGTGAATCTGCACACAGTGGGCTTTCAGAACCTTAGGAGACTTGAGCCATTCCCGCTCGAGCCAGAACCCTCCCCAGGAAGGAAAACAGCTGTGGAGTCATTTTGGCCCCAGCACTGGTTCCGAAAGCCTGGCGGCTCCTACAGCCTCTACGGTGTGAAGAGGGAGGTCCCTTTTGACAGAGCTTTCCGGCTCTCAGATCTAAGCTGTTGTTTCACTGTCAGCTGTGTCTCTTCCGTTGCAGCCAGGTGGGCCACGCTGCTCCAAAGGAGCTCACAAGCTGAGTTTCAAGGGAGGACAGGGATGGCTACAACGTGCTGCAAACTGAGTGAGGGTCCCCACAATCCTCAGCAAAGGTCTGTGGTGTGCAAGTGGGGAGTAGAGGGCCCCCAAGTTCCAAAGGAAGGGAGGTAGTCGGGAGCTAAAGCCCTTGGCTGCTGTGGTAGCAGCTGCAGATGGCAGCCCGTCCACAGTGCACTTCAAATGAGGTCATATGAGCGGGACTCTGGAAATGGCTCCGAAATCGAGAGAAAGGGGTCAGGGTATGTGGGAATCCGGCGGGGGTGGGGGGTGGATGAAGGAAGGTGTCCCTCCTCTCTCCAGTGCAATTTGGTTTGGTGAGTCTCAAAGCTACCAGATGGCACTTCCCAAGTCAGGCCCCCGCAGGAATCAGGGTGGGCTGCCTGCCTCGGGCCCTGCCACAGGGACAAGCCACACCAGTGGCCTCCCTGAGCTCCAATGGCCGGATCTGGGGGGTTCTGTCTGGGTGCACACCTCCTTGCTGTGGCCAAGTTCCCCCCTTCTCTGAGCACCAGCTTCATCCTCTCGAATGAGGACATCAATTGCTACCTTGGCACGTTACTCTCTTCATCCTGTGAAGACTCATTAGGCTTATCCTACAATTACTAGCTGGCCCGAAGAGATATCTCCTGAATCCAGCTTAAGCTGGAGTCTCCCAGGCTCATCTGGCATGTCTTCCCTGAAGTCTGCCAAAACCCACACCCTTGCATTTCCAGGGACTCCCCTTAGCCAGCTGGGCAGAAAACCCAGCATGCTTCAAACAAGCTGACAGACAAGCGGGAGAGGACTCACGGGCAGACGGCTTCCCTCAGGTCTCGGGTGGAGCTCTGGGACCACAGCAGCAACGGGCCATCCCAGCCCCTGGGCTCAGCAGCGCCCTCATTCTCAGGCCGGCGGCTCTGCCCTGAGGGGAGCAGGAACGTCACCAACTGCCGCAGGCGGACCTCAAGCCCCTCCCACTGCTGGAGCCTGACCTCCCCCGGCCCCACCCCTTCCCCTACCCCAGCAGGACGAGAGCTCGTCTTCCCCTGGCTTCCAACGTGAGGCCCGGCCCTGGGCCCCGATTGGGCACTGCCCCAGCCCGGAGCCAATCACAGTGGCCAGGGAGGTGGAACGCACCGATTGGCCAGGGCCAGGTCATGTGACCATACTCCCCAGGAAACTCAAAGATTACCAAGGTTCTCTAAGAAACCAATGAACAAAATTATCCACTAAAGGCAAACCATAATTTTTAATGAGGCCAATGTCACAGAAAAAAAAAAAATGCTCCACAATAAACTGCTCAAGGAAGCTACTAAATAAACTTTCAGAAAAGTTTAGTAGTTTTTTTTTTTTTTAAAATAGGGTGATGGAGAGCTATACCTTTCCCATCTATGTGAATTTAGGTTTAAACTAGATTTCCCTTGGCTATTATATAAGACAAAAAAACCCACATCACCCACTTTCACTCCCCCCCACCCCCAAAATGTGTTTCAATCTATTGAATTTTTGTGTCCTCAGTTGTGTCTGATTCACGGCAACTCACCAACTCTACACAGCCAGGCTCTTCCGTCCATGGAATTCAGGGCAATTTTTTCTGTCCCAGTAAATGCCCACCCTGGGTGATCCAAAGGCAAGGGCTCCGAGGCTCCTGAGAGACTAACTCCTTTCAGCTGAGCACAGAGCTGGCTCCTCACTGGGATGCCTGTGGCCTGGGGCTCCCAGAGGGGAGAGCAGCACTCGCCCCACCGTGTGGTCACTGCTGGAAATGCAGGCTGCTCCTCACTCCCCCTTGACAGTGTCCCTGAGGGCAGAACAGTGTGAATCGAATCAAGGTGGAAATGCAAACTCCAATGCAACCAACCTTCCACAAGGTCTCCAAAACCACTCAGGAACAGGGAATTGGAAACTGCAGGGGATGACATGAATGGAGATGGAGACTTGACACCTTACACCGAGTTCACTTCCAGTTATCCCTAGACAAACTTTCCATGAAAACTTGTCACAAATCTAGAAGAACAATGAGCAGAAACCGGACACGTGCTTTGAGTCTTCACACACAAAACTAAAAGGCAGTCCACAAAAAAAACCCAGAGAATACAGTGGACTTTGCAAAATCAAAGATATCTACTGTGGGAAAGACCTCATTACAAAAGCAAAAGACAGGTCATACATCGCGAGACGAATGAGTGGAAACACAAAGCTTATCAAGGATGTGTCTCCAAACAGACAAAGAACGCCAACACAACAAGCCTGTGAAAACTAGGGAAAGGTCTGAAGGGACACCAGACGGAGGAAGACACACACAGAGTATCCCGGATGATGTCCAGCACTGAGGGCCTGAAGAAACAACAGTCTAGTTGCACCCCCTCAGGCCTGTGTGACCGTGGATGAGGCCTCTGTTTCCCGGTGGCTCTGAGACATGGACAGGGAGGAAGGGGAAGAGAAGTCACTTGCATTTCTAATACTCACAGCAAAGTCTTCCAATGAGAAGGGAATTATCACCCCCACTGACAATGCCATTCACTGAAGTGATATCCACGAGTCCATCTACCCCAGAAGGGAAGGATGGACCTGTTCTCACAAAACGGCGAGAGATGGAAGGAGGAAGATCAAGCCCACACCAATCACTGGAAAGAGAAGCTGTGCTCAGGGCTTGAAAGAATTCCTATTGGGAAAATCATGTCACAGCCCCACATGGCAATCCACAGCTTCCATGCTATTCCTCCCAAAATGCCAATGCATTTTCGCACCGAACAAAGAATTGCAAAAGGGGTACGGAAACAGAAAAGAGCCTACATTGTCAATACAATCCGACGAAAAAGCCCCGATACGGACATCCAAGGTTGTGTGAAAGGAAATTAGACGACCAAACTAGGATCCTCAGGAGAGTATCGGAGGAGGCAATGGCGACCCACTCCAGTACTCTTGCCTGGAAAATGTCCTGGACGGAGGAGCCTGGTAGGCTGCAGGCCACGGGGTCATGCAGAGTCAGACACGACTGAAGTGACTTAGCCGCAGCAGCAGCAGCAGGACAGTATGCTATTGGGAATACAACAACACACACAGATCCAGATCGATGGAATAAAGTTGAGGGTCCAGAAACAAACCCCAGCATCCATGGTCAACTCATCTCTGACACAGACGGGGAGAATATCCAAATGGGAACAAGAAAGCCTCTTCAATCAATGTCCATGGGAAAACCAGACAGCTACATCTGAAGAACGCTATTGGGTTTGATCTCATACCACCTCAATATCGGGGAAAAACCTCACCCTAAAGACTGATGTCATGAGATAGCTAGAAAGAAGCGTAGGTCAAAGGCTCCTTAACATCAGAGTCTCCTTGCCATTTGCTGGGCGGAGGTCGAAATGGGTCTCTTCAAGTAAGGGAAAGAGGTAAACGAAGTACACCACTGGGTTTCCATCCAATGGAACCTATTCACAACGGAGAGGCTAAGCATTCACAAATGCAAAAGATAGGAAACGGAACACGAGAGACTCCTTGCAAGTGGTGTATCTGAGAAGGGGTTCATATGGAAAGAGACGAAGAATGCACAGCACTCAGATTCCAAGAAACACCACCACCACCCTTGACCCTTCCCCCATGACCAACTCTGACCTAAAGCCTTTCTCTCCCTCTAACCTATCCCTAAAACATAACCCTCATCTAATCATATACATGTGCATCCCTAGCATCCATCCATCCATCCACACACGAGAGAGAAAGAGGAAGACACAGACGGAATTGAGAAAGGAAAAGAGAGGGACACAGCCAGAGAGAGACACGGAACCAAAGAGAGGAAAGGAGTCGATGGTCCAGACTTTTCCTCAATCTGTCTCGAAGGTAGAAGCAATGACAGCGCCCTTCCACCCCAGAAGGGGGAAAAGGACGGAAGGTTTGGAGAGGAAAAGACAAGAACGCAGGGAGCCATTAGAAGCTCAGCCACCCGCAGAAGCCGAGCTGGGACCCTTGAACAGAATCTCAATGGAAACAGAGGACCAGAAAGTTGGCTACTCTTTTCTATAAGAGAGGGAGACCTTCGAGTCTTCCTTTCGGTCCTCCAACTTGGATGCGGGGTCTCAAAACAGTCAGGAGGGGGAGTGCCTTTTCCTGGGTTCCACGGCGCATCCAGGCCTCGTTCTGCCCCATTCTGTGCTGTGTCAGCCCTGGATGGAATCTTTCTTTCTGAAGTCTCAGCGCACGAGCTCCACGTGATATCGGCCCCAGGTGGAAAGGCATGGAGCTGCTCGTAGGCCGACAGACCTAGGAAGCAGATGGGAGAATGACCCCCACTCTGCAGATGGAGAGACTGGGGCAACCCTGAGGGGCATATGCTTGTCCAGGGCCACACCACTTATGAGAAGAAGGAGCCTGGTCTGAGAGCAGCATGGTCCTCGGAGCTCAGGCCCTGGCTGAACCCAGGCCTCCCCAGGGCTGTGGGCTGGGCCGTGTGGGTGTCATTGTGCCTGCACATGGCCTAAGGGGGGTGGTCGAGCAGTCAGAAACCCAGAGATTCCCTTGGGAAGTTTTGAGGAAGGGACCTCAGCACGAACCCCAGGAAATGATGTCACCTGCCGGCAACAGAACCCAACAGAACCCGCAATCCGGGTATCCAGGCCTCCAGAGCGGAGAGGAGCCCCCAGCCAGATCACTTGCTGCCAAGATGTTCTGCTGTTTGCCCCTGCCCAGAGGCCGGGGCCTCAGGAGAGCTCACAGGCAGTGTGCGTGGGCACCCTGTCGACGTTGGCTCAGGACACCCCCGAGAGGCCTCTGGCCCTTTGCCCGGAGAAACAGAAAGGTAACACGGGGAGCCCCAGGCCGGGCCAGGCCACCTCTCCCATGCCACCCGGAAACACCGGGTCCTTTGCCTGTGTGTGGGGATGCGGGTTTCTCGGGCTGTGTCTCCCTCAAGGAAGCCCAGGCGGATGTGGGGTCAGAAGCCTGTGGACAAGTTGTGCCCACACCCCAGGGGAGAGCAGGCTGGGCGGGATGGGGAGAGTGTGGGCAGCGCCGACCGGCCAGGCTGACCTCACACCCTCAGATGGGTCTCTTTCCTCCCGGGTGGGGATCTGAGCAGACACACGTCTCTGACCCTTCTGGGAAGAGAAGTTCGAGCAGGCAGAAGCAGCGGCTCCACTGGCCAGGCCCAGCTCGGAAAACTCCCAGCATGGCTGGCTGACGGTCACTGTCGTTGCAGAGCTTCCCACGTGATGAGGCCGAGGACGGGGACACCCCATCCAGCTCCCAGAGGGAGGGGTCGGAGCACCACCCGCCCGCCCGTGAGGCCCAGTGCAGGCTCCAGGTCAGCGTGCCCACGGAGGCATCAGCCCCACCGGGGGAGACGCGGAGGTGGGGAAGGCCTGCTGCCGAGACACCGCCCAGGATACAGCCGGCGGCCCAGTCTGAGGCTTCCACGGAGCTCAGCACACCCGGCTCCGACCCAGAGTCCAGAGAACCCCGGCCTCTGAGGCACCAGGAGGACCTGGAGCCCAGCACGCCACAGCACAGAGGTGAGGACGCTGGGGCTGGTGCACGGGAGTGTGTGGGGAGGGGTGCTGAGCTACACAGGGACGAGTCCTCGAAAGCTGCTGCTGGGCCTGCAGCAAGCGCTGGCCTCACACCCCCCGCCCCCCATCTTGCACACTTCAGTCCCAAAAGACATCTGACGCTGGGTATTCTTTGGGAACCTCTTGGAAGGTTTCTGTCCCGGGGTACGCACATGCCAAGGCTGGCCTGTGGGCAAACTTTGCTTCTCCCCCAGCTCTAGCACTGGCCTCCAACTGGAACCAGGCTCCACTTCCCAGACCTGTCCCCACACAGGTGGTGGCTCCAGGTGCAGGACCCAGGGATCCACCGAGGGCAGATGGAGAAGCGAGACTTGCCCTCGCAGAGACACCAGGCCAGCTGGGTACTGGCCAGCACACCGGGCAGATCGGATCTCCGTGCCTGCAGGACCCCCAGCCCCAGGCACTGATGTCCCACCCCCTCAGCGAGAACCTCCACCTCCACGTGCACCTCTACCTGCTCGGGCTTTGGCAAGAGAACCCGAGGCAGAGGAAGAGTCACCGCCTCGGCAGGGAGAGCCTGCCCTGGCTCCCGTGCAACACCCAGACGCCCACGATGACTCACCCAGCCCTGCAGGGAGAAAGAGCCCCCGCTCTGGACAGAGACCCAGAGCCCTTACCGGAAACACCACGTCCAGGGGAGCGGTCGGCTCTGCAGCCTCCATCCCTGTCTGCTCACCGTGGATGCCGGCAACTCGGTCTGCCCCCAGGGGACATGGAGTTCCTTTCCCCTGAACTGCTTTGCATGTGGTTTGTTTCCACCTTTCTGGTGATGTTTTATTTTTTGTATGGTTTCCTGGATTTTTGTTGGTTAAGTTGGGATTAGTAAACTTTTTCATCATTGTTGCAATCTGGGAACACTGTTGTGTAACTCTGGTGATACTGTGTTACCATCACCACTTTGTAGTTTCAGACCCGTTCCATCTTTATGCCCCACCCCCCAACAAAGCCTGGATTCAAGGCAAGCACGCCCTGTTCATCCCTCCCCCCGATCCTGAACACAATTTCATCTTTTCTTTCTGCATTCCTTCCTATATTCTTGGTGTCCCCAATCAGTGACTCTCAGCGAAATGACTGAAGGAGTGTTTTTCGGACTCTCCACCTACTGTAAGACTCCATTGGAGAGTTCTCATTTTTATGTCATTTGAACTAGCCTTTGATAGCTGAAAGGACGGTGTACGTCCTTTCAAGATACCATGTGCCAAACGAAGCCCTTTTGGCAACTGCCATCATTATCTCCAGGCAGGCATTGCTGTTTGAAGGGTGACATCTCAGCCAGAAGGCAGAGGCTGAGCTCCTCTTGTTGCACCAGCTCCCAAAAGAAGCCAAGAAAGGGAGCTGGAACAACAAACCACCCCCATGCCCAGGAAAGCGTTCTTCATGACAGAAGGCTAGAAAATGACCCAACATCCTTGTGGCCCAGAACCACTCTAGAAAATCACTGTTCCATAAAAAAGAGAAACACATGGGAAGTTCCAAGGAGAGGCAATGCCCATGGCCAGTGTACTTGAGAGACGGCCTGACCGCTCCGGGGAAGACACGCACCGACGGAACCCCTTGGGAAACAGCAGTGATAGTCCTCACCGTCGTAAGGGTTTCCTCTGGGGACAACCTGCCCTGGGCACCACACGAGGGAGCAGACCGGCTTCTCTTCCTCTGCCCCCACACCATTCACTCATGAAGGCAGCTCAGGTGTTCTCATGCCCTGCCTGCCTGCCTGCCTGGCTCATCCGTGAGCTGTGACCACCTCCAGGCTAGGACTCCACCTTTTCCTCTCTGTGTACCGTGAATCTGCACACAGTGGGCTTTCAGAACCTTAGGAGACTTGAGCCATTCCCGCTCGAGCCAGAACCCTCCCCAGGAAGGAAAACAGCTGTGGAGTCATTTTGGCCCCAGCACTGGTTCCGAAAGCCTGGCGGCTCCTACAGCCTCTACGGTGTGAAGAGGGAGGTCCCTTTTGACAGAGCTTTCCGGCTCTCAGATCTAAGCTGTTGTTTCACTGTCAGCTGTGTCTCTTCCGTTGCAGCCAGGTGGGCCACGCTGCTCCAAAGGAGCTCACAAGCTGAGTTTCAAGGGAGGACAGGGATGGCTACAACGTGCTGCAAACTGAGTGAGGGTCCCCACAATCCTCAGCAAAGGTCTGTGGTGTGCAAGTGGGGAGTAGAGGGCCCCCAAGTTCCAAAGGAAGGGAGGTAGTCGGGAGCTAAAGCCCTTGGCTGCTGTGGTAGCAGCTGCAGATGGCAGCCCGTCCACAGTGCACTTCAAATGAGGTCATATGAGCGGGACTCTGGAAATGGCTCCGAAATCGAGAGAAAGGGGTCAGGGTATGTGGGAATCCGGCGGGGGTGGGGGGTGGATGAAGGAAGGTGTCCCTCCTCTCTCCAGTGCAATTTGGTTTGGTGAGTCTCAAAGCTACCAGATGGCACTTCCCAAGTCAGGCCCCCGCAGGAATCAGGGTGGGCTGCCTGCCTCGGGCCCTGCCACAGGGACAAGCCACACCAGTGGCCTCCCTGAGCTCCAATGGCCGGATCTGGGGGGTTCTGTCTGGGTGCACACCTCCTTGCTGTGGCCAAGTTCCCCCCTTCTCTGAGCACCAGCTTCATCCTCTCGAATGAGGACATCAATTGCTACCTTGGCACGTTACTCTCTTCATCCTGTGAAGACTCATTAGGCTTATCCTACAATTACTAGCTGGCCCGAAGAGATATCTCCTGAATCCAGCTTAAGCTGGAGTCTCCCAGGCTCATCTGGCATGTCTTCCCTGAAGTCTGCCAAAACCCACACCCTTGCATTTCCAGGGACTCCCCTTAGCCAGCTGGGCAGAAAACCCAGCATGCTTCAAACAAGCTGACAGACAAGCGGGAGAGGACTCACGGGCAGACGGCTTCCCTCAGGTCTCGGGTGGAGCTCTGGGACCACAGCAGCAACGGGCCATCCCAGCCCCTGGGCTCAGCAGCGCCCTCATTCTCAGGCCGGCGGCTCTGCCCTGAGGGGAGCAGGAACGTCACCAACTGCCGCAGGCGGACCTCAAGCCCCTCCCACTGCTGGAGCCTGACCTCCCCCGGCCCCACCCCTTCCCCTACCCCAGCAGGACGAGAGCTCGTCTTCCCCTGGCTTCCAACGTGAGGCCCGGCCCTGGGCCCCGATTGGGCACTGCCCCAGCCCGGAGCCAATCACAGTGGCCAGGGAGGTGGAACGCACCGATTGGCCAGGGCCAGGTCATGTGACCATACTCCCCAGGAAACTCAAAGATTACCAAGGTTCTCTAAGAAACCAATGAACAAAATTATCCACTAAAGGCAAACCATAATTTTTAATGAGGCCAATGTCACAGAAAAAAAAAAAATGCTCCACAATAAACTGCTCAAGGAAGCTACTAAATAAACTTTCAGAAAAGTTTAGTAGTTTTTTTTTTTTTAAAATAGGGTGATGGAGAGCTATACCTTTCCCATCTATGTGAATTTAGGTTTAAACTAGATTTCCCTTGGCTATTATATAAGACAAAAAAACCCACATCACCCACTTTCACTCCCCCCCACCCCCAAAATGTGTTTCAATCTATTGAATTTTTGTGTCCTCAGTTGTGTCTGATTCACGGCAACTCACCAACTCTACACAGCCAGGCTCTTCCGTCCATGGAATTCAGGGCAATTTTTTCTGTCCCAGTAAATGCCCACCCTGGGTGATCCAAAGGCAAGGGCTCCGAGGCTCCTGAGAGACTAACTCCTTTCAGCTGAGCACAGAGCTGGCTCCTCACTGGGATGCCTGTGGCCTGGGGCTCCCAGAGGGGAGAGCAGCACTCGCCCCACCGTGTGGTCACTGCTGGAAATGCAGGCTGCTCCTCACTCCCCCTTGACAGTGTCCCTGAGGGCAGAACAGTGTGAATCGAATCAAGGTGGAAATGCAAACTCCAATGCAACCAACCTTCCACAAGGTCTCCAAAACCACTCAGGAACAGGGAATTGGAAACTGCAGGGGATGACATGAATGGAGATGGAGACTTGACACCTTACACCGAGTTCACTTCCAGTTATCCCTAGACAAACTTTCCATGAAAACTTGTCACAAATCTAGAAGAACAATGAGCAGAAACCGGACACGTGCTTTGAGTCTTCACACACAAAACTAAAAGGCAGTCCACAAAAAAACCCCAGAGAATACAGTGGACTTTGCAAAATCAAAGATATCTACTGTGGGAAAGACCTCATTACAAAAGCAAAAGACAGGTCATACATCGCGAGACGAATGAGTGGAAACACAAAGCTTATCAAGGATGTGTCTCCAAACAGACAAAGAACGCCAACACAACAAGCCTGTGAAAACTAGGGAAAGGTCTGAAGGGACACCAGACGGAGGAAGACACACACAGAGTATCCCGGATGATGTCCAGCACTGAGGGCCTGAAGAAACAACAGTCTAGTTGCACCCCCTCAGGCCTGTGTGACCGTGGATGAGGCCTCTGTTTCCCGGTGGCTCTGAGACATGGACAGGGAGGAAGGGGAAGAGAAGTCACTTGCATTTCTAATACTCACAGCAAAGTCTTCCAATGAGAAGGGAATTATCACCCCCACTGACAATGCCATTCACTGAAGTGATATCCACGAGTCCATCTACCCCAGAAGGGAAGGATGGACCTGTTCTCACAAAACGGCGAGAGATGGAAGGAGGAAGATCAAGCCCACACCAATCACTGGAAAGAGAAGCTGTGCTCAGGGCTTGAAAGAATTCCTATTGGGAAAATCATGTCACAGCCCCACATGGCAATCCACAGCTTCCATGCTATTCCTCCCAAAATGCCAATGCATTTTCGCACCGAACAAAGAATTGCAAAAGGGGTACGGAAACAGAAAAGAGCCTACATTGTCAATACAATCCGACGAAAAAGCCCCGATACGGACATCCAAGGTTGTGTGAAAGGAAATTAGACGACCAAACTAGGATCCTCAGGAGAGTATCGGAGGAGGCAATGGCGACCCACTCCAGTACTCTTGCCTGGAAAATGTCCTGGACGGAGGAGCCTGGTAGGCTGCAGGCCACGGGGTCATGCAGAGTCAGACACGACTGAAGTGACTTAGCCGCAGCAGCAGCAGCAGGACAGTATGCTATTGGGAATACAACAACACACACAGATCCAGATCGATGGAATAAATTTGAGGGTCCAGAAACAAACCCCAGCATCCATGGTCAACTCATCTCTGACACAGACGGTGAGAATATCCAAATGGGAACAAGAAAGCCTCTTCAATCAATGTCCATGGGAAAACCAGACAGCTACATCTGAAGAACGCTATTGGTTTTGATCTCATACCACCTCAATATCGGGGAAAAACCTCACCCTAAAGACTGATGTCATGAGATAGCTAGAAAGAAGCGTAGGTCAAAGGCTCCTTAACATCAGAGTCTCCTTGCCATTTGCTGGGCGGAGGTCGAAATGGGTCTCTTCAAGTAAGGGAAAGAGGTAAACGAAGTACACCACTGGGTTTCCATCCAATGGAACCTCTTCACAACGGAGAAGCTAAGCATTCACAAATGCAAAAGATAGGAAACGGAACACGAGAGACTCCTTGCAAGTGGTGTATCTGAGAAGGGGTTCATATGGAAAGAGACGAAGAATGCACAGCACTCAGATTCCAAGAAACACCACCACCACCCTTGACCCTTCCCCCATGACCAACTCTGACCTAAAGCCTTTCTCTCCCTCTAACCTATCCCTAAAACATAACCCTCATCTAATCATATACATGTGCATCCCTAGCATCCATCCATCCATCCACACACGAGAGAGAAAGAGGAAGACACAGACGGAATTGAGAAAGGAAAAGAGAGGGACACAGCCAGAGAGAGACACGGAACCAAAGAGAGGAAAGGAGTCGATGGTCCAGACTTTTCCTCAATCTGTCTCGAAGGTAGAAGCAATGACAGCGCCCTTCCACCCCAGAAGGGGGAAAAGGACGGAAGGTTTGGAGAGGAAAAGACAAGAACGCAGGGAGCCATTAGAAGCTCAGCCACCCGCAGAAGCCGAGCTGGGACCCTTGAACAGAATCTCAATGGAAACAGAGGACCAGAAAGTTGGCTACTCTTTTCTATAAGAGAGGGAGACCTTCGAGTCTTCCTTTCGGTCCTCCAACTTGGATGCGGGGTCTCAAAACAGTCAGGAGGGGGAGTGCCTTTTCCTGGGTTCCACGGCGCATCCAGGCCTCGTTCTGCCCCATTCTGTGCTGTGTCAGCCCTGGATGGAATCTTTCTTTCTGAAGTCTCAGCGCACGAGCTCCACGTGATATCGGCCCCAGGTGGAAAGGCATGGAGCTGCTCGTAGGCCGACAGACCTAGGAAGCAGATGGGAGAATGACCCCCACTCTGCAGATGGAGAGACTGGGGCAACCCTGAGGGGCATATGCTTGTCCAGGGCCACACCACTTATGAGAAGAAGGAGCCTGGTCTGAGAGCAGCATGGTCCTCGGAGCTCAGGCCCTGGCTGAACCCAGGCCTCCCCAGGGCTGTGGGCTGGGCCGTGTGGGTGTCATTGTGCCTGCACATGGCCTAAGGGGGGTGGTCGAGCAGTCAGAAACCCAGAGATTCCCTTGGGAAGTTTTGAGGAAGGGACCTCAGCACGAACCCCAGGAAATGATGTCACCTGCCGGCAACAGAACCCAACAGAACCCGCAATCCGGGTATCCAGGCCTCCAGAGCGGAGAGGAGCCCCCAGCCAGATCACTTGCTGCCAAGATGTTCTGCTGTTTGCCCCTGCCCAGAGGCCGGGGCCTCAGGAGAGCTCACAGGCAGTGTGCGTGGGCACCCTGTCGACGTTGGCTCAGGACACCCCCGAGAGGCCTCTGGCCCTTTGCCCGGAGAAACAGAAAGGTAACACGGGGAGCCCCAGGCCGGGCCAGGCCACCTCTCCCATGCCACCCGGAAACACCGGGTCCTTTGCCTGTGTGTGGGGATGCGGGTTTCTCGGGCTGTGTCTCCCTCAAGGAAGCCCAGGCGGATGTGGGGTCAGAAGCCTGTGGACAAGTTGTGCCCACACCCCAGGGGAGAGCAGGCTGGGCGGGATGGGGAGAGTGTGGGCAGCGCCGACCGGCCAGGCTGACCTCACACCCTCAGATGGGTCTCTTTCCTCCCGGGTGGGGATCTGAGCAGACACACGTCTCTGACCCTTCTGGGAAGAGAAGTTCGAGCAGGCAGAAGCAGCGGCTCCACTGGCCAGGCCCAGCTCGGAAAACTCCCAGCATGGCTGGCTGACGGTCACTGTCGTTGCAGAGCTTCCCACGTGATGAGGCCGAGGACGGGGACACCCCATCCAGCTCCCAGAGGGAGGGGTCGGAGCACCACCCGCCCGCCCGTGAGGCCCAGTGCAGGCTCCAGGTCAGCGTGCCCACGGAGGCATCAGCCCCACCGGGGGAGACGCGGAGGTGGGGAAGGCCTGCTGCCGAGACACCGCCCAGGATACAGCCGGCGGCCCAGTCTGAGGCTTCCACGGAGCTCAGCACACCCGGCTCCGACCCAGAGTCCAGAGAACCCCGGCCTCTGAGGCACCAGGAGGACCTGGAGCCCAGCACGCCACAGCACAGAGGTGAGGACGCTGGGGCTGGTGCACGGGAGTGTGTGGGGAGGGGTGCTGAGCTACACAGGGACGAGTCCTCGAAAGCTGCTGCTGGGCCTGCAGCAAGCGCTGGCCTCACACCCCCCGCCCCCCATCTTGCACACTTCAGTCCCAAAAGACATCTGACGCTGGGTATTCTTTGGGAACCTCTTGGAAGGTTTCTGTCCCGGGGTACGCACATGCCAAGGCTGGCCTGTGGGCAAACTTTGCTTCTCCCCCAGCTCTAGCACTGGCCTCCAACTGGAACCAGGCTCCACTTCCCAGACCTGTCCCCACACAGGTGGTGGCTCCAGGTGCAGGACCCAGGGATCCACCGAGGGCAGATGGAGAAGCGAGACTTGCCCTCGCAGAGACACCAGGCCAGCTGGGTACTGGCCAGCACACCGGGCAGATCGGATCTCCGTGCCTGCAGGACCCCCAGCCCCAGGCACTGATGTCCCACCCCCTCAGCGAGAACCTCCACCTCCACGTGCACCTCTACCTGCTCGGGCTTTGGCAAGAGAACCCGAGGCAGAGGAAGAGTCACCGCCTCGGCAGGGAGAGCCTGCCCTGGCTCCCGTGCAACACCCAGACGCCCACGATGACTCACCCAGCCCTGCAGGGAGAAAGAGCCCCCGCTCTGGACAGAGACCCAGAGCCCTTACCGGAAACACCACGTCCAGGGGAGCGGTCGGCTCTGCAGCCTCCATCCCTGTCTGCTCACCGTGGATGCCGGCAACTCGGTCTGCCCCCAGGGGACATGGAGTTCCTTTCCCCTGAACTGCTTTGCATGTGGTTTGTTTCCACCTTTCTGGTGATGTTTTATTTTTTGTATGGTTTCCTGGATTTTTGTTGGTTAAGTTGGGATTAGTAAACTTTTTCATCATTGTTGCAATCTGGGAACACTGTTGTGTAACTCTGGTGATACTGTGTTACCATCACCACTTTGTAGTTTCAGACCCGTTCCATCTTTATGCCCCACCCCCCAACAAAGCCTGGATTCAAGGCAAGCACGCCCTGTTCATCCCTCCCCCCGATCCTGAACACAATTTCATCTTTTCTTTCTGCATTCCTTCCTATATTCTTGGTGTCCCCAATCAGTGACTCTCAGCGAAATGACTGAAGGAGTGTTTTTCGGACTCTCCACCTACTGTAAGACTCCATTGGAGAGTTCTCATTTTTATGTCATTTGAACTAGCCTTTGATAGCTGAAAGGACGGTGTACGTCCTTTCAAGATACCATGTGCCAAACGAAGCCCTTTTGGCAACTGCCATCATTATCTCCAGGCAGGCATTGCTGTTTGAAGGGTGACATCTCAGCCAGAAGGCAGAGGCTGAGCTCCTCTTGTTGCACCAGCTCCCAAAAGAAGCCAAGAAAGGGAGCTGGAACAACAAACCACCCCCATGCCCAGGAAAGCGTTCTTCATGACAGAAGGCTAGAAAATGACCCAACATCCTTGTGGCCCAGAACCACTCTAGAAAATCACTGTTCCATAAAAAAGAGAAACACATGGGAAGTTCCAAGGAGAGGCAATGCCCATGGCCAGTGTACTTGAGAGACGGCCTGACCGCTCCGGGGAAGACACGCACCGACGGAACCCCTTGGGAAACAGCAGTGATAGTCCTCACCGTCGTAAGGGTTTCCTCTGGGGACAACCTGCCCTGGGCACCACACGAGGGAGCAGACCGGCTTCTCTTCCTCTGCCCCCACACCATTCACTCATGAAGGCAGCTCAGGTGTTCTCATGCCCTGCCTGCCTGCCTGCCTGGCTCATCCGTGAGCTGTGACCACCTCCAGGCTAGGACTCCACCTTTTCCTCTCTGTGTACCGTGAATCTGCACACAGTGGGCTTTCAGAACCTTAGGAGACTTGAGCCATTCCCGCTCGAGCCAGAACCCTCCCCAGGAAGGAAAACAGCTGTGGAGTCATTTTGGCCCCAGCACTGGTTCCGAAAGCCTGGCGGCTCCTACAGCCTCTACGGTGTGAAGAGGGAGGTCCCTTTTGACAGAGCTTTCCGGCTCTCAGATCTAAGCTGTTGTTTCACTGTCAGCTGTGTCTCTTCCGTTGCAGCCAGGTGGGCCACGCTGCTCCAAAGGAGCTCACAAGCTGAGTTTCAAGGGAGGACAGGGATGGCTACAACGTGCTGCAAACTGAGTGAGGGTCCCCACAATCCTCAGCAAAGGTCTGTGGTGTGCAAGTGGGGAGTAGAGGGCCCCCAAGTTCCAAAGGAAGGGAGGTAGTCGGGAGCTAAAGCCCTTGGCTGCTGTGGTAGCAGCTGCAGATGGCAGCCCGTCCACAGTGCACTTCAAATGAGGTCATATGAGCGGGACTCTGGAAATGGCTCCGAAATCGAGAGAAAGGGGTCAGGGTATGTGGGAATCCGGCGGGGGTGGGGGGTGGATGAAGGAAGGTGTCCCTCCTCTCTCCAGTGCAATTTGGTTTGGTGAGTCTCAAAGCTACCAGATGGCACTTCCCAAGTCAGGCCCCCGCAGGAATCAGGGTGGGCTGCCTGCCTCGGGCCCTGCCACAGGGACAAGCCACACCAGTGGCCTCCCTGAGCTCCAATGGCCGGATCTGGGGGGTTCTGTCTGGGTGCACACCTCCTTGCTGTGGCCAAGTTCCCCCCTTCTCTGAGCACCAGCTTCATCCTCTCGAATGAGGACATCAATTGCTACCTTGGCACGTTACTCTCTTCATCCTGTGAAGACTCATTAGGCTTATCCTACAATTACTAGCTGGCCCGAAGAGATATCTCCTGAATCCAGCTTAAGCTGGAGTCTCCCAGGCTCATCTGGCATGTCTTCCCTGAAGTCTGCCAAAACCCACACCCTTGCATTTCCAGGGACTCCCCTTAGCCAGCTGGGCAGAAAACCCAGCATGCTTCAAACAAGCTGACAGACAAGCGGGAGAGGACTCACGGGCAGACGGCTTCCCTCAGGTCTCGGGTGGAGCTCTGGGACCACAGCAGCAACGGGCCATCCCAGCCCCTGGGCTCAGCAGCGCCCTCATTCTCAGGCCGGCGGCTCTGCCCTGAGGGGAGCAGGAACGTCACCAACTGCCGCAGGCGGACCTCAAGCCCCTCCCACTGCTGGAGCCTGACCTCCCCCGGCCCCACCCCTTCCCCTACCCCAGCAGGACGAGAGCTCGTCTTCCCCTGGCTTCCAACGTGAGGCCCGGCCCTGGGCCCCGATTGGGCACTGCCCCAGCCCGGAGCCAATCACAGTGGCCAGGGAGGTGGAACGCACCGATTGGCCAGGGCCAGGTCATGTGACCATACTCCCCAGGAAACTCAAAGATTACCAAGGTTCTCTAAGAAACCAATGAACAAAATTATCCACTAAAGGCAAACCATAATTTTTAATGAGGCCAATGTCACAGAAAAAAAAAATGCTCCACAATAAACTGCTCAAGGAAGCTACTAAATAAACTTTCAGAAAAGTTTAGTAGTTTTTTTTTTTTTTTAAATAGGGTGACGGAGAGCTATACCTTTCCCATCTATGTGAATTTAGGTTTAAACTAGATTTCCCTTGGCTATTATATAAGACAAAAAAACCCACATCACCCACTTTCACTCCCCCCCACCCCCAAAATGTGTTTCAATCTATTGAATTTTTGTGTCCTCAGTTGTGTCTGATTCACGGCAACTCACCAACTCTACACAGCCAGGCTCTTCCGTCCATGGAATTCAGGGCAATTTTTTCTGTCCCAGTAAATGCCCACCCTGGGTGATCCAAAGGCAAGGGCTCCGAGGCTCCTGAGAGACTAACTCCTTTCAGCTGAGCACAGAGCTGGCTCCTCACTGGGATGCCTGTGGCCTGGGGCTCCCAGAGGGGAGAGCAGCACTCGCCCCACCGTGTGGTCACTGCTGGAAGTGCAGGCTGCTCCTCACTCCCCCTTGACAGTGTCCCTGAGGGCAGAACAGTGTGAATCGAATCAAGGTGGAAATGCAAACTCCAATGCAACCAACCTTCCCACAAGATCTCCAAAACCACTCAGGAACAGGGAATTGGAAACTGCAGGGGATGACATGAATGGAGATGGAGACTTGACACCTTACACCGAGTTCACTTCCAGTTATCCCTAGACAAACTTTCCATGAAAACTTGTCACAAATCTAGAAGAACAATGAGCAGAAACCGGACACGTGCTTTGAGTCTTCACACACAAAACTAAAAGGCAGTCCACAAAAAAAACCCAGAGAATACAGTGGACTTTGCAAAATCAAAGATATCTACTGTGGGAAAGACCTCATTACAAAAGCAAAAGACAGGTCATACATCGCGAGACGAATGAGTGGAAACACAAAGCTTATCAAGGATGTGTCTCCAAACAGACAAAGAACGCCAACACAACAAGCCTGTGAAAACTAGGGAAAGGTCTGAAGGGACACCAGACGGAGGAAGACACACACAGAGTATCCCGGATGATGTCCAGCACTGAGGGCCTGAAGAAACAACAGTCTAGTTGCACCCCCTCAGGCCTGTGTGACCGTGGATGAGGCCTCTGTTTCCCGGTGGCTCTGAGACATGGACAGGGAGGAAGGGGAAGAGAAGTCACTTGCATTTCTAATACTCACAGCAAAGTCTTCCAATGAGAAGGGAATTATCACCCCCACTGACAATGCCATTCACTGAAGTGATATCCACGAGTCCATCTACCCCAGAAGGGAAGGATGGACCTGTTCTCACAAAACGGCGAGAGATGGAAGGAGGAAGATCAAGCCCACACCAATCACTGGAAAGAGAAGCTGTGCTCAGGGCTTGAAAGAATTCCTATTGGGAAAATCATGTCACAGCCCCACATGGCAATCCACAGCTTCCATGCTATTCCTCCCAAAATGCCAATGCATTTTCGCACCGAACAAAGAATTGCAAAAGGGGTACGGAAACAGAAAAGAGCCTACATTGTCAATACAATCCGACGAAAAAGCCCCGATACGGACATCCAAGGTTGTGTGAAAGGAAATTAGACGACCAAACTAGGATCCTCAGGAGAGTATCGGAGGAGGCAATGGCGACCCACTCCAGTACTCTTGCCTGGAAAATGTCCTGGACGGAGGAGCCTGGTAGGCTGCAGGCCACGGGGTCATGCAGAGTCAGACACGACTGAAGTGACTTAGCCGCAGCAGCAGCAGCAGGACAGTATGCTATTGGGAATACAACAACACACACAGATCCAGATCGATGGAATAAATTTGAGGGTCCAGAAACAAACCCCAGCATCCATGGTCAACTCATCTCTGACACAGACGGTGAGAATATCCAAATGGGAACAAGAAAGCCTCTTCAATCAATGTCCATGGGAAAACCAGACAGCTACATCTGAAGAACGCTATTGGTTTTGATCTCATACCACCTCAATATCGGGGAAAAACCTCACCCTAAAGACTGATGTCATGAGATAGCTAGAAAGAAGCGTAGGTCAAAGGCTCCTTAACATCAGAGTCTCCTTGCCATTTGCTGGGCGGAGGTCGAAATGGGTCTCTTCAAGTAAGGGAAAGAGGTAAACGAAGTACACCACTGGGTTTCCATCCAATGGAACCTCTTCACAACGGAGAAGCTAAGCATTCACAAATGCAAAAGATAGGAAACGGAACACGAGAGACTCCTTGCAAGTGGTGTATCTGAGAAGGGGTTCATATGGAAAGAGACGAAGAATGCACAGCACTCAGATTCCAAGAAACACCACCACCACCCTTGACCCTTCCCCCATGACCAACTCTGACCTAAAGCCTTTCTCTCCCTCTAACCTATCCCTAAAACATAACCCTCATCTAATCATATACATGTGCATCCCTAGCATCCATCCATCCATCCACACACGAGAGAGAAAGAGGAAGACACAGACGGAATTGAGAAAGGAAAAGAGAGGGACACAGCCAGAGAGAGACACGGAACCAAAGAGAGGAAAGGAGTCGATGGTCCAGACTTTTCCTCAATCTGTCTCGAAGGTAGAAGCAATGACAGCGCCCTTCCACCCCAGAAGGGGGAAAAGGACGGAAGGTTTGGAGAGGAAAAGACAAGAACGCAGGGAGCCATTAGAAGCTCAGCCACCCGCAGAAGCCGAGCTGGGACCCTTGAACAGAATCTCAATGGAAACAGAGGACCAGAAAGTTGGCTACTCTTTTCTATAAGAGAGGGAGACCTTCGAGTCTTCCTTTTGGTCCTCCAACTTGGATGCGGGGTCTCAAAACAGTCAGGAGGGGGAGTGCCTTTTCCTGGGTTCCACGGCGCATCCAGGCCTCGTTCTGCCCCATTCTGTGCTGTGTCAGCCCTGGATGGAATCTTTCTTTCTGAAGTCTCAGCGCACGAGCTCCACGTGATATCGGCCCCAGGTGGAAAGGCATGGAGCTGCTCGTAGGCCGACAGACCTAGGAAGCAGATGGGAGAATGACCCCCACTCTGCAGATGGAGAGACTGGGGCAACCCTGAGGGGCATATGCTTGTCCAGGGCCACACCACTTATGAGAAGAAGGAGCCTGGTCTGAGAGCAGCATGGTCCTCGGAGCTCAGGCCCTGGCTGAACCCAGGCCTCCCCAGGGCTGTGGGCTGGGCCGTGTGGGTGTCATTGTGCCTGCACATGGCCTAAGGGGGGTGGTCGAGCAGTCAGAAACCCAGAGATTCCCTTGGGAAGTTTTGAGGAAGGGACCTCAGCACGAACCCCAGGAAATGATGTCACCTGCCGGCAACAGAACCCAACAGAACCCGCAATCCGGGTATCCAGGCCTCCAGAGCGGAGAGGAGCCCCCAGCCAGATCACTTGCTGCCAAGATGTTCTGCTGTTTGCCCCTGCCCAGAGGCCGGGGCCTCAGGAGAGCTCACAGGCAGTGTGCGTGGGCACCCTGTCGACGTTGGCTCAGGACACCCCCGAGAGGCCTCTGGCCCTTTGCCCGGAGAAACAGAAAGGTAACACGGGGAGCCCCAGGCCGGGCCAGGCCACCTCTCCCATGCCACCCGGAAACACCGGGTCCTTTGCCTGTGTGTGGGGATGCGGGTTTCTCGGGCTGTGTCTCCCTCAAGGAAGCCCAGGCGGATGTGGGGTCAGAAGCCTGTGGACAAGTTGTGCCCACACCCCAGGGGAGAGCAGGCTGGGCGGGATGGGGAGAGTGTGGGCAGCGCCGACCGGCCAGGCTGACCTCACACCCTCAGATGGGTCTCTTTCCTCCCGGGTGGGGATCTGAGCAGACACACGTCTCTGACCCTTCTGGGAAGAGAAGTTCGAGCAGGCAGAAGCAGCGGCTCCACTGGCCAGGCCCAGCTCGGAAAACTCCCAGCATGGCTGGCTGACGGTCACTGTCGTTGCAGAGCTTCCCACGTGATGAGGCCGAGGACGGGGACACCCCATCCAGCTCCCAGAGGGAGGGGTCGGAGCACCACCCGCCCGCCCGTGAGGCCCAGTGCAGGCTCCAGGTCAGCGTGCCCACGGAGGCATCAGCCCCACCGGGGGAGACGCGGAGGTGGGGAAGGCCTGCTGCCGAGACACCGCCCAGGATACAGCCGGCGGCCCAGTCTGAGGCTTCCACGGAGCTCAGCACACCCGGCTCCGACCCAGAGTCCAGAGAACCCCGGCCTCTGAGGCACCAGGAGGACCTGGAGCCCAGCACGCCACAGCACAGAGGTGAGGACGCTGGGGCTGGTGCACGGGAGTGTGTGGGGAGGGGTGCTGAGCTACACAGGGACGAGTCCTCGAAAGCTGCTGCTGGGCCTGCAGCAAGCGCTGGCCTCACACCCCCCGCCCCCCATCTTGCACACTTCAGTCCCAAAAGACATCTGACGCTGGGTATTCTTTGGGAACCTCTTGGAAGGTTTCTGTCCCGGGGTACGCACATGCCAAGGCTGGCCTGTGGGCAAACTTTGCTTCTCCCCCAGCTCTAGCACTGGCCTCCAACTGGAACCAGGCTCCACTTCCCAGACCTGTCCCCACACAGGTGGTGGCTCCAGGTGCAGGACCCAGGGATCCACCGAGGGCAGATGGAGAAGCGAGACTTGCCCTCGCAGAGACACCAGGCCAGCTGGGTACTGGCCAGCACACCGGGCAGATCGGATCTCCGTGCCTGCAGGACCCCCAGCCCCAGGCACTGATGTCCCACCCCCTCAGCGAGAACCTCCACCTCCACGTGCACCTCTACCTGCTCGGGCTTTGGCAAGAGAACCCGAGGCAGAGGAAGAGTCACCGCCTCGGCAGGGAGAGCCTGCCCTGGCTCCCGTGCAACACCCAGACGCCCACGATGACTCACCCAGCCCTGCAGGGAGAAAGAGCCCCCGCTCTGGACAGAGACCCAGAGCCCTTACCGGAAACACCACGTCCAGGGGAGCGGTCGGCTCTGCAGCCTCCATCCCTGTCTGCTCACCGTGGATGCCGGCAACTCGGTCTGCCCCCAGGGGACATGGAGTTCCTTTCCCCTGAACTGCTTTGCATGTGGTTTGTTTCCACCTTTCTGGTGATGTTTTATTTTTTGTATGGTTTCCTGGATTTTTGTTGGTTAAGTTGGGATTAGTAAACTTTTTCATCATTGTTGCAATCTGGGAACACTGTTGTGTAACTCTGGTGATACTGTGTTACCATCACCACTTTGTAGTTTCAGACCCGTTCCATCTTTATGCCCCACCCCCCAACAAAGCCTGGATTCAAGGCAAGCACGCCCTGTTCATCCCTCCCCCCGATCCTGAACACAATTTCATCTTTTCTTTCTGCATTCCTTCCTATATTCTTGGTGTCCCCAATCAGTGACTCTCAGCGAAATGACTGAAGGAGTGTTTTTCGGACTCTCCACCTACTGTAAGACTCCATTGGAGAGTTCTCATTTTTATGTCATTTGAACTAGCCTTTGATAGCTGAAAGGACGGTGTACGTCCTTTCAAGATACCATGTGCCAAACGAAGCCCTTTTGGCAACTGCCATCATTATCTCCAGGCAGGCATTGCTGTTTGAAGGGTGACATCTCAGCCAGAAGGCAGAGGCTGAGCTCCTCTTGTTGCACCAGCTCCCAAAAGAAGCCAAGAAAGGGAGCTGGAACAACAAACCACCCCCATGCCCAGGAAAGCGTTCTTCATGACAGAAGGCTAGAAAATGACCCAACATCCTTGTGGCCCAGAACCACTCTAGAAAATCACTGTTCCATAAAAAAGAGAAACACATGGGAAGTTCCAAGGAGAGGCAATGCCCATGGCCAGTGTACTTGAGAGACGGCCTGACCGCTCCGGGGAAGACACGCACCGACGGAACCCCTTGGGAAACAGCAGTGATAGTCCTCACCGTCGTAAGGGTTTCCTCTGGGGACAACCTGCCCTGGGCACCACACGAGGGAGCAGACCGGCTTCTCTTCCTCTGCCCCCACACCATTCACTCATGAAGGCAGCTCAGGTGTTCTCATGCCCTGCCTGCCTGCCTGCCTGGCTCATCCGTGAGCTGTGACCACCTCCAGGCTAGGACTCCACCTTTTCCTCTCTGTGTACCGTGAATCTGCACACAGTGGGCTTTCAGAACCTTAGGAGACTTGAGCCATTCCCGCTCGAGCCAGAACCCTCCCCAGGAAGGAAAACAGCTGTGGAGTCATTTTGGCCCCAGCACTGGTTCCGAAAGCCTGGCGGCTCCTACAGCCTCTACGGTGTGAAGAGGGAGGTCCCTTTTGACAGAGCTTTCCGGCTCTCAGATCTAAGCTGTTGTTTCACTGTCAGCTGTGTCTCTTCCGTTGCAGCCAGGTGGGCCACGCTGCTCCAAAGGAGCTCACAAGCTGAGTTTCAAGGGAGGACAGGGATGGCTACAACGTGCTGCAAACTGAGTGAGGGTCCCCACAATCCTCAGCAAAGGTCTGTGGTGTGCAAGTGGGGAGTAGAGGGCCCCCAAGTTCCAAAGGAAGGGAGGTAGTCGGGAGCTAAAGCCCTTGGCTGCTGTGGTAGCAGCTGCAGATGGCAGCCCGTCCACAGTGCACTTCAAATGAGGTCATATGAGCGGGACTCTGGAAATGGCTCCGAAATCGAGAGAAAGGGGTCAGGGTATGTGGGAATCCGGCGGGGGTGGGGGGTGGATGAAGGAAGGTGTCCCTCCTCTCTCCAGTGCAATTTGGTTTGGTGAGTCTCAAAGCTACCAGATGGCACTTCCCAAGTCAGGCCCCCGCAGGAATCAGGGTGGGCTGCCTGCCTCGGGCCCTGCCACAGGGACAAGCCACACCAGTGGCCTCCCTGAGCTCCAATGGCCGGATCTGGGGGGTTCTGTCTGGGTGCACACCTCCTTGCTGTGGCCAAGTTCCCCCCTTCTCTGAGCACCAGCTTCATCCTCTCGAATGAGGACATCAATTGCTACCTTGGCACGTTACTCTCTTCATCCTGTGAAGACTCATTAGGCTTATCCTACAATTACTAGCTGGCCCGAAGAGATATCTCCTGAATCCAGCTTAAGCTGGAGTCTCCCAGGCTCATCTGGCATGTCTTCCCTGAAGTCTGCCAAAACCCACACCCTTGCATTTCCAGGGACTCCCCTTAGCCAGCTGGGCAGAAAACCCAGCATGCTTCAAACAAGCTGACAGACAAGCGGGAGAGGACTCACGGGCAGACGGCTTCCCTCAGGTCTCGGGTGGAGCTCTGGGACCACAGCAGCAACGGGCCATCCCAGCCCCTGGGCTCAGCAGCGCCCTCATTCTCAGGCCGGCGGCTCTGCCCTGAGGGGAGCAGGAACGTCACCAACTGCCGCAGGCGGACCTCAAGCCCCTCCCACTGCTGGAGCCTGACCTCCCCCGGCCCCACCCCTTCCCCTACCCCAGCAGGACGAGAGCTCGTCTTCCCCTGGCTTCCAACGTGAGGCCCGGCCCTGGGCCCCGATTGGGCACTGCCCCAGCCCGGAGCCAATCACAGTGGCCAGGGAGGTGGAACGCACCGATTGGCCAGGGCCAGGTCATGTGACCATACTCCCCAGGAAACTCAAAGATTACCAAGGTTCTCTAAGAAACCAATGAACAAAATTATCCACTAAAGGCAAACCATAATTTTTAATGAGGCCAATGTCACAGAAAAAAAAAATGCTCCACAATAAACTGCTCAAGGAAGCTACTAAATAAACTTTCAGAAAAGTTTAGTAGTTTTTTTTTTTTTTTAAATAGGGTGACGGAGAGCTATACCTTTCCCATCTATGTGAATTTAGGTTTAAACTAGATTTCCCTTGGCTATTATATAAGACAAAAAAACCCACATCACCCACTTTCACTCCCCCCCACCCCCAAAATGTGTTTTAATCTATTGAATTTTTGTGTCCTCAGTTGTGTCTGATTCACGGCAACTCACCAACTCTACACAGCCAGGCTCTTCCGTCCATGGAATTCAGGGCAATTTTTTCTGTCCCAGTAAATGCCCACCCTGGGTGATCCAAAGGCAAGGGCTCCGAGGCTCCTGAGAGACTAACTCCTTTCAGCTGAGCACAGAGCTGGCTCCTCACTGGGATGCCTGTGGCCTGGGGCTCCCAGAGGGGAGAGCAGCACTCGCCCCACCGTGTGGTCACTGCTGGAAGTGCAGGCTGCTCCTCACTCCCCCTTGACAGTGTCCCTGAGGGCAGAACAGTGTGAATCGAATCAAGGTGGAAATGCAAACTCCAATGCAACCAACCTTCCCACAAGATCTCCAAAACCACTCAGGAACAGGGAATTGGAAACTGCAGGGGATGACATGAATGGAGATGGAGACTTGACACCTTACACCGAGTTCACTTCCAGTTATCCCTAGACAAACTTTCCATGAAAACTTGTCACAAATCTAGAAGAACAATGAGCAGAAACCGGACACGTGCTTTGAGTCTTCACACACAAAACTAAAAGGCAGTCCACAAAAAAAACCCAGAGAATACAGTGGACTTTGCAAAATCAAAGATATCTACTGTGGGAAAGACCTCATTACAAAAGCAAAAGACAGGCCATACATCGCGAGACGAATGAGTGGAAACACAAAGCTTATCAAGGATGTGTCTCCAAACAGACAAAGAACGCCAACACAACAAGCCTGTGAAAACTAGGGAAAGGTCTGAAGGGACACCAGACGGAGGAAGACACACACAGAGTATCCCGGATGATGTCCAGCACTGAGGGCCTGAAGAAACAACAGTCTAGTTGCACCCCCTCAGGCCTGTGTGACCGTGGATGAGGCCTCTGTTTCCCGGTGGCTCTGAGACATGGACAGGGAGGAAGGGGAAGAGAAGTCACTTGCATTTCTAATACTCACAGCAAAGTCTTCCAATGAGAAGGGAATTATCACCCCCACTGACAATGCCATTCACTGAAGTGATATCCACGAGTCCATCTACCCCAGAAGGGAAGGATGGACCTGTTCTCACAAAACGGCGAGAGATGGAAGGAGGAAGATCAAGCCCACACCAATCACTGGAAAGAGAAGCTGTGCTCAGGGCTTGAAAGAATTCCTATAGGGAAAATCATGTCACAGCCCCACATGGCAATCCACAGCTTCCATGCTATTCCTCCCAAAATGCCAATGCATTTTCGCACCGAACAAAGAATTGCAAAAGGGGTACGGAAACAGAAAAGAGCCTACATTGTCAATACAATCCGACGAAAAAGCCCCGATACGGACATCCAAGGTTGTGTGAAAGGAAATTAGACGACCAAACTAGGATCCTCAGGAGAGTATCGGAGGAGGCAATGGCGACCCACTCCAGTACTCTTGCCTGGAAAATGTCCTGGACGGAGGAGCCTGGTAGGCTACAGGCCATGGGGTCTTGCAGAGTCAGACACGACTGAAGTGACTTAGCTGCAGCAGCAGCAGCAGGACAGTATGCTATTGGGAATACAACAACACACACAGATCCAGATCGATGGAATAAAGTTGAGGGTCCAGAAACAAACCCCAGCATCCATGGTCAACTCATCTCTGACACAGACGGTGAGAATATCCAAATGGGAACAAGAAAGCCTCTTCAATCAATGTCCATGGGAAAACCAGACAGCTACATCTGAAGAACGCTATTGGGTTTGATCTCAGACCACCTCAATATCGGGGAAAAACCTCACCCTAAAGACTGATGTCATGAGATAGCTAGAAAGAAGCGTAGGTCAAAGGCTCCTTAACATCAGAGTCTCCTTGCCATTTGCTGGGCGGAGGTCGAAATGGGTCTCTTCAAGTAAGGGAAAGAGGTAAACGAAGTACACCACTGGGTTTCCATCCAATGGAACCTATTCACAACAGAGAGGCTAAGCATTCACAAATGCAAAAGATAGGAAACGGAACACGAGAGACTCCTTGCAAGTGGTGTATCTGAGAAGGGGTTCATATGGAAAGAGACGAAGAATGCACAGCACTCAGATTCCAAGAAACACCACCACCACCCTTGACCCTTCCCCCATGACCAACTCTGACCTAAAGCCTTTCTCTCCCTCTAACCTATCCCTAAAACATAACCCTCATCTAATCATATACATGTGCATCCCTAGCATCCATCCATCCATCCACACACGAGAGAGAAAGAGGAAGACACAGACGGAATTGAGAAAGGAAAAGAGAGGGACACAGCCAGAGAGAGACACGGAACCAAAGAGAGGAAAGGAGTCGATGGTCCAGACTATTCCTCAATCTGTCTCGAAGGTAGAAGCAATGACAGCGCCCTTCCACCCCAGAAGGGGGAAAAGGACGGAAGGTTTGGAGAGGAAAAGACAAGAACGCAGGGAGCCATTAGAAGCTCAGCCACCCGCAGAAGCCGAGCTGGGACCCTTGAACAGAATCTCAATGGAAACAGAGGACCAGAAAGTTGGCTACTCTTTTCTATAAGAGAGGGAGACCTTCGAGTCTTCCTTTCGGTCCTCCAACTTGGATGCGGGGTCTCAAAACAGTCAGGAGGGGGAGTGCCTTTTCCTGGGTTCCACGGCGCATCCAGGCCTCGTTCTGCCCCATTCTGTGCTGTGTCAGCCCTGGATGGAATCTTTCTTTCTGAAGTCTCAGCGCACGAGCTCCACGTGATATCGGCCCCAGGTGGAAAGGCATGGAGCTGCTCGTAGGCCGACAGACCTAGGAAGCAGATGGGAGAATGACCCCCACTCTGCAGATGGAGAGACTGGGGCAACCCTGAGGGGCATATGCTTGTCCAGGGCCACACCACTTATGAGAAGAAGGAGCCTGGTCTGAGAGCAGCATGGTCCTCGGAGCTCAGGCCCTGGCTGAACCCAGGCCTCCCCAGGGCTGTGGGCTGGGCCGTGTGGGTGTCATTGTGCCTGCACATGGCCTAAGGGGGGTGGTCGAGCAGTCAGAAACCCAGAGATTCCCTTGGGAAGTTTTGAGGAAGGGACCTCAGCACGAACCCCAGGAAATGATGTCACCTGCCGGCAACAGAACCCAACAGAACCCGCAATCCGGGTATCCAGGCCTCCAGAGCGGAGAGGAGCCCCCAGCCGGATCACTTGCTGCCAAGATGTTCTGCTGTTTGCCCCTGCCCAGAGGCCGGGGCCTCAGGAGAGCTCACAGGCAGTGTGCGTGGGCACCCTGTCGACGTTGGCTCAGGACACCCCCGAGAGGCCTCTGGCCCTTTGCCCGGAGAAACAGAAAGGTAACACGGGGAGCCCCAGGCCGGGCCAGGCCACCTCTCCCATGCCACCCGGAAACACCGGGTCCTTTGCCTGTGTGTGGGGATGCGGGTTTCTCGGGCTGTGTCTCCCTCAAGGAAGCCCAGGCGGATGTGGGGTCAGAAGCCTGTGGACAAGTTGTGCCCACACCCCAGGGGAGAGCAGGCTGGGCGGGATGGGGAGAGTGTGGGCAGCGCCGACCGGCCAGGCTGACCTCACACCCTCAGATGGGTCTCTTTCCTCCCGGGTGGGGATCTGAGCAGACACACGTCTCTGACCCTTCTGGGAAGAGAAGTTCGAGCAGGCAGAAGCAGCGGCTCCACTGGCCAGGCCCAGCTCGGAAAACTCCCAGCATGGCTGGCTGACGGTCACTGTCGTTGCAGAGCTTCCCACGTGATGAGGCCGAGGACGGGGACACCCCATCCAGCTCCCAGAGGGAGGGGTCGGAGCACCACCCGCCCGCCCGTGAGGCCCAGTGCAGGCTCCAGGTCAGCGTGCCCACGGAGGCATCAGCCCCACCGGGGGAGACGCGGAGGTGGGGAAGGCCTGCTGCCGAGACACCGCCCAGGATACAGCCGGCGGCCCAGTCTGAGGCTTCCACGGAGCTCAGCACACCCGGCTCCGACCCAGAGTCCAGAGAACCCCGGCCTCTGAGGCACCAGGAGGACCTGGAGCCCAGCACGCCACAGCACAGAGGTGAGGACGCTGGGGCTGGTGCACGGGAGTGTGTGGGGAGGGGTGCTGAGCTACACAGGGACGAGTCCTCGAAAGCTGCTGCTGGGCCTGCAGCAAGCGCTGGCCTCACACCCCCCGCCCCCCATCTTGCACACTTCAGTCCCAAAAGACATCTGACGCTGGGTATTCTTTGGGAACCTCTTGGAACGTTTCTGTCCCGGGGTACGCACATGCCAAGGCTGGCCTGTGGGCAAACTTTGCTTCTCCCCCAGCTCTAGCACTGGCCTCCAACTGGAACCAGGCTCCACTTCCCAGACCTGTCCCCACACAGGTGGTGGCTCCAGGTGCAGGACCCAGGGATCCACCGAGGGCAGATGGAGAAGCGAGACTTGCCCTCGCAGAGACACCAGGCCAGCTGGGTACTGGCCAGCACACCGGGCAGATCGGATCTCCGTGCCTGCAGGACCCCCAGCCCCAGGCACTGATGTCCCACCCCCTCAGCGAGAACCTCCACCTCCACGTGCACCTCTACCTGCTCGGGCTTTGGCAAGAGAACCCGAGGCAGAGGAAGAGTCACCGCCTCGGCAGGGAGAGCCTGCCCTGGCTCCCGTGCAACACCCAGACGCCCACGATGACTCACCCTGCCCTGCAGGGAGAAAGAGCCCCCGCTCTGGACAGAGACCCAGAGCCCTTACCGGAAACACCACGTCCAGGGGAGCGGTCGGCTCTGCAGCCTCCATCCCTGTCTGCTCACCGTGGATGCCGGCAACTCGGTCTGCCCCCAGGGGACATGGAGTTCCTTTCCCCTGAACTGCTTTGCATGTGGTTTGTTTCCACCTTTCTGGTGATGTTTTATTTTTTGTATGGTTTCCTGTATTTTTGTTGGTTAAGTTGGGATTAGTAAACTTTTTCATCATTGTTGCAATCTGGGAACACTGTTGTGTAACTCTGGTGATACTGTGTTACCATCACCACTTTGTAGTTTCAGACCCGTTCCATCTTTATGCCCCACCCCCCAACAAAGCCTGGATTCAAGGCAAGCACGCCCTGTTCATCCCTCCCCCCGATCCTGAACACAATTTCATCTTTTCTTTCTGCATTCCTTCCTATATTCTTGGTGTCCCCAATCAGTGACTCTCAGCGAAATGACTGAAGGAGTGTTTTTCGGACTCTCCACCTACTGTAAGACTCCATTGGAGAGTTCTCATTTTTATGTCATTTGAACTAGCCTTTGATAGCTGAAAGGACGGTGTACGTCCTTTCAAGATACCATGTGCCAAACGAAGCCCTTTTGGCAACTGCCATCATTATCTCCAGGCAGGCATTGCTGTTTGAAGGGTGACATCTCAGCCAGAAGGCAGAGGCTGAGCTCCTCTTGTTGCACCAGCTCCCAAAAGAAGCCAAGAAAGGGAGCTGGAACAACAAACCACCCCCATGCCCAGGAAAGCGTTCTTCATGACAGAAGGCTAGAAAATGACCCAACATCCTTGTGGCCCAGAACCACTCTAGAAAATCACTGTTCCATAAAAAAGAGAAACACATGGGAAGTTCCAAGGAGAGGCAATGCCCATGGCCAGTGTACTTGAGAGACGGCCTGACCGCTCCGGGGAAGACACGCACCGACGGAACCCCTTGGGAAACAGCAGTGATAGTCCTCACCGTCGTAAGGGTTTCCTCTGGGGACAACCTGCCCTGGGCACCACACGAGGGAGCAGACCGGCTTCTCTTCCTCTGCCCCCACACCATTCACTCATGAAGGCAGCTCAGGTGTTCTCATGCCCTGCCTGCCTGCCTGCCTGGCTCATCCGTGAGCTGTGACCACCTCCAGGCTAGGACTCCACCTTTTCCTCTCTGTGTACCGTGAATCTGCACACAGTGGGCTTTCAGAACCTTAGGAGACTTGAGCCATTCCCGCTCGAGCCAGAACCCTCCCCAGGAAGGAAAACAGCTGTGGAGTCATTTTGGCCCCAGCACTGGTTCCGAAAGCCTGGCGGCTCCTACAGCCTCTACGGTGTGAAGAGGGAGGTCCCTTTTGACAGAGCTTTCCGGCTCTCAGATCTAAGCTGTTGTTTCACTGTCAGCTGTGTCTCTTCCGTTGCAGCCAGGTGGGCCACGCTGCTCCAAAGGAGCTCACAAGCTGAGTTTCAAGGGAGGACAGGGATGGCTACAACGTGCTGCAAACTGAGTGAGGGTCCCCACAATCCTCAGCAAAGGTCTGTGGTGTGCAAGTGGGGAGTAGAGGGCCCCCAAGTTCCAAAGGAAGGGAGGTAGTCGGGAGCTAAAGCCCTTGGCTGCTGTGGTAGCAGCTGCAGATGGCAGCCCGTCCACAGTGCACTTCAAATGAGGTCATATGAGCGGGACTCTGGAAATGGCTCCGAAATCGAGAGAAAGGGGTCAGGGTATGTGGGAATCCGGCGGGGGTGGGGGGTGGATGAAGGAAGGTGTCCCTCCTCTCTCCAGTGCAATTTGGTTTGGTGAGTCTCAAAGCTACCAGATGGCACTTCCCAAGTCAGGCCCCCGCAGGAATCAGGGTGGGCTGCCTGCCTCGGGCCCTGCCACAGGGACAAGCCACACCAGTGGCCTCCCTGAGCTCCAATGGCCGGATCTGGGGGCTTCTGTCTGGGTGCACACCTCCTTGCTGTGGCCAAGTTCCCCCCTTCTCTGAGCACCAGCTTCATCCTCTCGAATGAGGACATCAATTGCTACCTTGGCACGTTACTCTCTTCATCCTGTGAAGACTCATTAGGCTTATCCTACAATTACTAGCTGGCCCGAAGAGATATCTCCTGAATCCAGCTTAAGCTGGAGTCTCCCAGGCTCATCTGGCATGTCTTCCCTGAAGTCTGCCAAAACCCACACCCTTGCATTTCCAGGGACTCGCCTTAGCCAGCTGGGCAGAAAACCCAGCATGCTTCAAACAAGCTGACAGACAAGCGGGAGAGGACTCACGGGCAGACGGCTTCCCTCAGGTCTCGGGTGGAGCTCTGGGACCACAGCAGCAACGGGCCATCCCAGCCCCTGGGCTCAGCAGCGCCCTCATTCTCAGGCCGGCGGCTCTGCCCTGAGGGGAGCAGGAACGTCACCAACTGCCGCAGGCGGACCTCAAGCCCCTCCCACTGCTGGAGCCTGACCTCCCCCGGCCCCACCCCTTCCCCTACCCCAGCAGGACGAGAGCTCGTCTTCCCCTGGCTTCCAACGTGAGGCCCGGCCCTGGGCCCCGATTGGGCACTGCCCCAGCCCGGAGCCAATCACAGTGGCCAGGGAGGTGGAACGCACCGATTGGCCAGGGCCAGGTCATGTGACCATACTCCCCAGGAAACTCAAAGATTACCAAGGTTCTCTAAGAAACCAATGAACAAAATTATCCACTAAAGGCAAACCATAATTTTTAATGAGGCCAATGTCACAGAAAAAAAAAATGCTCCACAATAAACTGCTCAAGGAAGCTACTAAATAAACTTTCAGAAAAGTTTAGTAGTTTTTTTTTTTTTTTAAATAGGGTGACGGAGAGCTATACCTTTCCCATCTATGTGAATTTAGGTTTAAACTAGATTTCCCTTGGCTATTATATAAGACAAAAAAACCCACATCACCCACTTTCACTCCCCCCCACCCCCAAAATGTGTTTCAATCTATTGAATTTTTGTGTCCTCAGTTGTGTCTGATTCACGGCAACTCACCAACTCTACACAGCCAGGCTCTTCCGTCCATGGAATTCAGGGCAATTTTTTCTGTCCCAGTAAATGCCCACCCTGGGTGATCCAAAGGCAAGGGCTCCGAGGCTCCTGAGAGACTAACTCCTTTCAGCTGAGCACAGAGCTGGCTCCTCACTGGGATGCCTGTGGCCTGGGGCTCCCAGAGGGGAGAGCAGCACTCGCCCCACCGTGTGGTCACTGCTGGAAGTGCAGGCTGCTCCTCACTCCCCCTTGACAGTGTCCCTGAGGGCAGAACAGTGTGAATCGAATCAAGGTGGAAATGCAAACTCCAATGCAACCAACCTTCCCACAAGATCTCCAAAACCACTCAGGAACAGGGAATTGGAAACTGCAGGGGATGACATGAATGGAGATGGAGACTTGACACCTTACACCGAGTTCACTTCCAGTTATCCCTAGACAAACTTTCCATGAAAACTTGTCACAAATCTAGAAGAACAATGAGCAGAAACCGGACACGTGCTTTGAGTCTTCACACACAAAACTAAAAGGCAGTCCACAAAAAAAACCCAGAGAATACAGTGGACTTTGCAAAATCAAAGATATCTACTGTGGGAAAGACCTCATTACAAAAGCAAAAGACAGGTCATACATCGCGAGACGAATGAGTGGAAACACAAAGCTTATCAAGGATGTGTCTCCAAACAGACAAAGAACGCCAACACAACAAGCCTGTGAAAACTAGGGAAAGGTCTGAAGGGACACCAGACGGAGGAAGACACACACAGAGTATCCCGGATGATGTCCAGCACTGAGGGCCTGAAGAAACAACAGTCTAGTTGCACCCCCTCAGGCCTGTGTGACCGTGGATGAGGCCTCTGTTTCCCGGTGGCTCTGAGACATGGACAGGGAGGAAGGGGAAGAGAAGTCACTTGCATTTCTAATACTCACAGCAAAGTCTTCCAATGAGAAGGGAATTATCACCCCCACTGACAATGCCATTCACTGAAGTGATATCCACGAGTCCATCTACCCCAGAAGGGAAGGATGGACCTGTTCTCACAAAACGGCGAGAGATGGAAGGAGGAAGATCAAGCCCACACCAATCACTGGAAAGAGAAGCTGTGCTCAGGGCTTGAAAGAATTCCTATAGGGAAAATCATGTCACAGCCCCACATGGCAATCCACAGCTTCCATGCTATTCCTCCCAAAATGCCAATGCATTTTCGCACCGAACAAAGAATTGCAAAAGGGGTACGGAAACAGAAAAGAGCCTACATTGTCAATACAATCCGACGAAAAAGCCCCGATACGGACATCCAAGGTTGTGTGAAAGGAAATTAGACGACCAAACTAGGATCCTCAGGAGAGTATCGGAGGAGGCAATGGCGACCCACTCCAGTACTCTTGCCTGGAAAATGTCCTGGACGGAGGAGCCTGGTAGGCTACAGGCCATGGGGTCTTGCAGAGTCAGACACGACTGAAGTGACTTAGCTGCAGCAGCAGCAGCAGGACAGTATGCTATTGGGAATACAACAACACACACAGATCCAGATCGATGGAATAAAGTTGAGGGTCCAGAAACAAACCCCAGCATCCATGGTCAACTCATCTCTGACACAGACGGTGAGAATATCCAAATGGGAACAAGAAAGCCTCTTCAATCAATGTCCATGGGAAAACCAGACAGCTACATCTGAAGAACGCTATTGGGTTTGATCTCAGACCACCTCAATATCGGGGAAAAACCTCACCCTAAAGACTGATGTCATGAGATAGCTAGAAAGAAGCGTAGGTCAAAGGCTCCTTAACATCAGAGTCTCCTTGCCATTTGCTGGGCGGAGGTCGAAATGGGTCTCTTCAAGTAAGGGAAAGAGGTAAACGAAGTACACCACTGGGTTTCCATCCAATGGAACCTATTCACAACAGAGAGGCTAAGCATTCACAAATGCAAAAGATAGGAAACGGAACACGAGAGACTCCTTGCAAGTGGTGTATCTGAGAAGGGGTTCATATGGAAAGAGACGAAGAATGCACAGCACTCAGATTCCAAGAAACACCACCACCACCCTTGACCCTTCCCCCATGACCAACTCTGACCTAAAGCCTTTCTCTCCCTCTAACCTATCCCTAAAACATAACCCTCATCTAATCATATACATGTGCATCCCTAGCATCCATCCATCCATCCACACACGAGAGAGAAAGAGGAAGACACAGACGGAATTGAGAAAGGAAAAGAGAGGGACACAGCCAGAGAGAGACACGGAACCAAAGAGGGGAAAGGAGTCGATGGTCCAGACTATTCCTCAATCTGTCTCGAAGGTAGAAGCAATGACAGCGCCCTTCCACCCCAGAAGGGGGAAAAGGACGGAAGGTTTGGAGAGGAAAAGACAAGAACGCAGGGAGCCATTAGAAGCTCAGCCACCCGCAGAAGCCGAGCTGGGACCCTTGAACAGAATCTCAATGGAAACAGAGGACCAGAAAGTTGGCTACTCTTTTCTATAAGAGAGGGAGACCTTCGAGTCTTCCTTTCGGTCCTCCAACTTGGATGCGGGGTCTCAAAACAGTCAGGAGGGGGAGTGCCTTTTCCTGGGTTCCACGGCGCATCCAGGCCTCGTTCTGCCCCATTCTGTGCTGTGTCAGCCCTGGATGGAATCTTTCTTTCTGAAGTCTCAGCGCACGAGCTCCACGTGATATCGGCCCCAGGTGGAAAGGCATGGAGCTGCTCGTAGGCCGACAGACCTAGGAAGCAGATGGGAGAATGACCCCCACTCTGCAGATGGAGAGACTGGGGCAACCCTGAGGGGCATATGCTTGTCCAGGGCCACACCACTTATGAGAAGAAGGAGCCTGGTCTGAGAGCAGCATGGTCCTCGGAGCTCAGGCCCTGGCTGAACCCAGGCCTCCCCAGGGCTGTGGGCTGGGCCGTGTGGGTGTCATTGTGCCTGCACATGGCCTAAGGGGGGTGGTCGAGCAGTCAGAAACCCAGAGATTCCCTTGGGAAGTTTTGAGGAAGGGACCTCAGCACGAACCCCAGGAAATGATGTCACCTGCCGGCAACAGAACCCAACAGAACCCGCAATCCGGGTATCCAGGCCTCCAGAGCGGAGAGGAGCCCCCAGCCGGATCACTTGCTGCCAAGATGTTCTGCTGTTTGCCCCTGCCCAGAGGCCGGGGCCTCAGGAGAGCTCACAGGCAGTGTGAGTGGGCACCCTGTCGACGTTGGCTCAGGACACCCCCGAGAGGCCTCTGGCCCTTTGCCCGGAGAAACAGAAAGGTAACACGGGGAGCCCCAGGCCGGGCCAGGCCACCTCTCCCATGCCACCCGGAAACACCGGGTCCTTTGCCTGTGTGTGGGGATGCGGGTTTCTCGGGCTGTGTCTCCCTCAAGGAAGCCCAGGCGGATGTGGGGTCAGAAGCCTGTGGACAAGTTGTGCCCACACCCCAGGGGAGAGCAGGCTGGGCGGGATGGGGAGAGTGTGGGCAGCGCCGACCGGCCAGGCTGACCTCACACCCTCAGATGGGTCTCTTTCCTCCCGGGTGGGGATCTGAGCAGACACACGTCTCTGACCCTTCTGGGAAGAGAAGTTCGAGCAGGCAGAAGCAGCGGCTCCACTGGCCAGGCCCAGCTCGGAAAACTCCCAGCATGGCTGGCTGACGGTCACTGTCGTTGCAGAGCTTCCCACGTGATGAGGCCGAGGACGGGGACACCCCATCCAGCTCCCAGAGGGAGGGGTCGGAGCACCACCCGCCCGCCCGTGAGGCCCAGTGCAGGCTCCAGGTCAGCGTGCCCACGGAGGCATCAGCCCCACCGGGGGAGACGCGGAGGTGGGGAAGGCCTGCTGCCGAGACACCGCCCAGGATACAGCCGGCGGCCCAGTCTGAGGCTTCCACGGAGCTCAGCACACCCGGCTCCGACCCAGAGTCCAGAGAACCCCGGCCTCTGAGGCACCAGGAGGACCTGGAGCCCAGCACGCCACAGCACAGAGGTGAGGACGCTGGGGCTGGTGCACGGGAGTGTGTGGGGAGGGGTGCTGAGCTACACAGGGACGAGTCCTCGAAAGCTGCTGCTGGGCCTGCAGCAAGCGCTGGCCTCACACCCCCCGCCCCCCATCTTGCACACTTCAGTCCCAAAAGACATCTGACGCTGGGTATTCTTTGGGAACCTCTTGGAAGGTTTCTGTCCCGGGGTACGCACATGCCAAGGCTGGCCTGTGGGCAAACTTTGCTTCTCCCCCAGCTCTAGCACTGGCCTCCAACTGGAACCAGGCTCCACTTCCCAGACCTGTCCCCACACAGGTGGTGGCTCCAGGTGCAGGACCCAGGGATCCACCGAGGGCAGATGGAGAAGCGAGACTTGCCCTCGCAGAGACACCAGGCCAGCTGGGTACTGGCCAGCACACCGGGCAGATCGGATCTCCGTGCCTGCAGGACCCCCAGCCCCAGGCACTGATGTCCCACCCCCTCAGCGAGAACCTCCACCTCCACGTGCACCTCTACCTGCTCGGGCTTTGGCAAGAGAACCCGAGGCAGAGGAAGAGTCACCGCCTCGGCAGGGAGAGCCTGCCCTGGCTCCCGTGCAACACCCAGACGCCCACGATGACTCACCCAGCCCTGCAGGGAGAAAGAGCCCCCGCTCTGGACAGAGACCCAGAGCCCTTACCGGAAACACCACGTCCAGGGGAGCGGTCGGCTCTGCAGCCTCCATCCCTGTCTGCTCACCGTGGATGCCGGCAACTCGGTCTGCCCCCAGGGGACATGGAGTTCCTTTCCCCTGAACTGCTTTGCATGTGGTTTGTTTCCACCTTTCTGGTGATGTTTTATTTTTTGTATGGTTTCCTGGATTTTTGTTGGTTAAGTTGGGATTAGTAAACTTTTTCATCATTGTTGCAATCTGGGAACACTGTTGTGTAACTCTGGTGATACTGTGTTACCATCACCACTTTGTAGTTTCAGACCCGTTCCATCTTTATGCCCCACCCCCCAACAAAGCCTGGATTCAAGGCAAGCACGCCCTGTTCATCCCTCCCCCCGATCCTGAACACAATTTCATCTTTTCTTTCTGCATTCCTTCCTATATTCTTGGTGTCCCCAATCAGTGACTCTCAGCGAAATGACTGAAGGAGTGTTTTTCGGACTCTCCACCTACTGTAAGACTCCATTGGAGAGTTCTCATTTTTATGTCATTTGAACTAGCCTTTGATAGCTGAAAGGACGGTGTACGTCCTTTCAAGATACCATGTGCCAAACGAAGCCCTTTTGGCAACTGCCATCATTATCTCCAGGCAGGCATTGCTGTTTGAAGGGTGACATCTCAGCCAGAAGGCAGAGGCTGAGCTCCTCTTGTTGCACCAGCTCCCAAAAGAAGCCAAGAAAGGGAGCTGGAACAACAAACCACCCCCATGCCCAGGAAAGCGTTCTTCATGACAGAAGGCTAGAAAATGACCCAACATCCTTGTGGCCCAGAACCACTCTAGAAAATCACTGTTCCATAAAAAAGAGAAACACATGGGAAGTTCCAAGGAGAGGCAATGCCCATGGCCAGTGTACTTGAGAGACGGCCTGACCGCTCCGGGGAAGACACGCACCGACGGAACCCCTTGGGAAACAGCAGTGATAGTCCTCACCGTCGTAAGGGTTTCCTCTGGGGACAACCTGCCCTGGGCACCACACGAGGGAGCAGACCGGCTTCTCTTCCTCTGCCCCCACACCATTCACTCATGAAGGCAGCTCAGGTGTTCTCATGCCCTGCCTGCCTGCCTGCCTGGCTCATCCGTGAGCTGTGACCACCTCCAGGCTAGGACTCCACCTTTTCCTCTCTGTGTACCGTGAATCTGCACACAGTGGGCTTTCAGAACCTTAGGAGACTTGAGCCATTCCCGCTCGAGCCAGAACCCTCCCCAGGAAGGAAAACAGCTGTGGAGTCATTTTGGCCCCAGCACTGGTTCCGAAAGCCTGGCGGCTCCTACAGCCTCTACGGTGTGAAGAGGGAGGTCCCTTTTGACAGAGCTTTCCGGCTCTCAGATCTAAGCTGTTGTTTCACTGTCAGCTGTGTCTCTTCCGTTGCAGCCAGGTGGGCCACGCTGCTCCAAAGGAGCTCACAAGCTGAGTTTCAAGGGAGGACAGGGATGGCTACAACGTGCTGCAAACTGAGTGAGGGTCCCCACAATCCTCAGCAAAGGTCTGTGGTGTGCAAGTGGGGAGTAGAGGGCCCCCAAGTTCCAAAGGAAGGGAGGTAGTCGGGAGCTAAAGCCCTTGGCTGCTGTGGTAGCAGCTGCAGATGGCAGCCCGTCCACAGTGCACTTCAAATGAGGTCATATGAGCGGGACTCTGGAAATGGCTCCGAAATCGAGAGAAAGGGGTCAGGGTATGTGGGAATCCGGCGGGGGTGGGGGGTGGATGAAGGAAGGTGTCCCTCCTCTCTCCAGTGCAATTTGGTTTGGTGAGTCTCAAAGCTACCAGATGGCACTTCCCAAGTCAGGCCCCCGCAGGAATCAGGGTGGGCTGCCTGCCTCGGGCCCTGCCACAGGGACAAGCCACACCAGTGGCCTCCCTGAGCTCCAATGGCCGGATCTGGGGGGTTCTGTCTGGGTGCACACCTCCTTGCTGTGGCCAAGTTCCCCCCTTCTCTGAGCACCAGCTTCATCCTCTCGAATGAGGACATCAATTGCTACCTTGGCACGTTACTCTCTTCATCCTGTGAAGACTCATTAGGCTTATCCTACAATTACTAGCTGGCCCGAAGAGATATCTCCTGAATCCAGCTTAAGCTGGAGTCTCCCAGGCTCATCTGGCATGTCTTCCCTGAAGTCTGCCAAAACCCACACCCTTGCATTTCCAGGGACTCCCCTTAGCCAGCTGGGCAGAAAACCCAGCATGCTTCAAACAAGCTGACAGACAAGCGGGAGAGGACTCACGGGCAGACGGCTTCCCTCAGGTCTCGGGTGGAGCTCTGGGACCACAGCAGCAACGGGCCATCCCAGCCCCTGGGCTCAGCAGCGCCCTCATTCTCAGGCCGGCGTCTCTGCCCTGAGGGGAGCAGGAACGTCACCAACTGCCGCAGGCGGACCTCAAGCCCCTCCCACTGCTGGAGCCTGACCTCCCCCGGCCCCACCCCTTCCCCTACCCCAGCAGGACGAGAGCTCGTCTTCCCCTGGCTTCCAACGTGAGGCCCGGCCCTGGGCCCCGATTGGGCACTGCCCCAGCCCGGAGCCAATCACAGTGGCCAGGGAGGTGGAACGCACCGATTGGCCAGGGCCAGGTCATGTGACCATACTCCCCAGGAAACTCAAAGATTACCAAGGTTCTCTAAGAAACCAATGAACAAAATTATCCACTAAAGGCAAACCATAATTTTTAATGAGGCCAATGTCACAGAAAAAAAAAAATGCTCCACAATAAACTGCTCAAGGAAGCTACTAAATAAACTTTCAGAAAAGTTTAGTAGTTTTTTTTTTTTTTTAAATAGGGTGACGGAGAGCTATACCTTTCCCATCTATGTGAATTTAGGTTTAAACTAGATTTCCCTTGGCTATTATATAAGACAAAAAAACCCACATCACCCACTTTCACTCCCCCCCACCCCCAAAATGTGTTTTAATCTATTGAATTTTTGTGTCCTCAGTTGTGTCTGATTCACGGCAACTCACCAACTCTACACAGCCAGGCTCTTCCGTCCATGGAATTCAGGGCAATTTTTTCTGTCCCAGTAAATGCCCACCCTGGGTGATCCAAAGGCAAGGGCTCCGAGGCTCCTGAGAGACTAACTCCTTTCAGCTGAGCACAGAGCTGGCTCCTCACTGGGATGCCTGTGGCCTGGGGCTCCCAGAGGGGAGAGCAGCACTCGCCCCACCGTGTGGTCACTGCTGGAAGTGCAGGCTGCTCCTCACTCCCCCTTGACAGTGTCCCTGAGGGCAGAACAGTGTGAATCGAATCAAGGTGGAAATGCAAACTCCAATGCAACCAACCTTCCCACAAGATCTCCAAAACCACTCAGGAACAGGGAATTGGAAACTGCAGGGGATGACATGAATGGAGATGGAGACTTGACACCTTACACCGAGTTCACTTCCAGTTATCCCTAGACAAACTTTCCATGAAAACTTGTCACAAATCTAGAAGAACAATGAGCAGAAACCGGACACGTGCTTTGAGTCTTCACACACAAAACTAAAAGGCAGTCCACAAAAAAAACCCAGAGAATACAGTGGACTTTGCAAAATCAAAGATATCTACTGTGGGAAAGACCTCATTACAAAAGCAAAAGACAGGTCATACATCGCGAGACGAATGAGTGGAAACACAAAGCTTATCAAGGATGTGTCTCCAAACAGACAAAGAACGCCAACACAACAAGCCTGTGAAAACTAGGGAAAGGTCTGAAGGGACACCAGACGGAGGAAGACACACACAGAGTATCCCGGATGATGTCCAGCACTGAGGGCATGAAGAAACAACAGTCTAGTTGCACCCCCTCAGGCCTGTGTGACCGTGGATGAGGCCTCTGTTTCCCGGTGGCTCTGAGACATGGACAGGGAGGAAGGGGAAGAGAAGTCACTTGCATTTCTAATACTCACAGCAAAGTCTTCCAATGAGAAGGGAATTATCACCCCCACTGACAATGCCATTCACTGAAGTGATATCCACGAGTCCATCTACCCCAGAAGGGAAGGATGGACCTGTTCTCACAAAACAGCGAGAGATGGAAGGAGGAAGATCAAGCCCACACCAATCACTGGAAAGAGAAGCTGTGCTCAGGGCTTGAAAGAATTCCTATAGGGAAAATCATGTCACAGCCCCACATGGCAATCCACAGCTTCCATGCTATTCCTCCCAAAATGCCAATGCATTTTCGCACCGAACAAAGAATTGCAAAAGGGGTACGGAAACAGAAAAGAGCCTACATTGTCAATACAATCCGACGAAAAAGCCCCGATACGGACATCCAAGGTTGTGTGAAAGGAAATTAGACGACCAAACTAGGATCCTCAGGAGAGTATCGGAGGAGGCAATGGCGACCCACTCCAGTACTCTTGCCTGGAAAATGTCCTGGACGGAGGAGCCTGGTAGGCTACAGGCCATGGGGTCTTGCAGAGTCAGACACGACTGAAGTGACTTAGCTGCAGCAGCAGCAGCAGGACAGTATGCTATTGGGAATACAACAACACACACAGATCCAGATCGATGGAATAAAGTTGAGGGTCCAGAAACAAACCCCAGCATCCATGGTCAACTCATCTCTGACACAGACGGTGAGAATATCCAAATGGGAACAAGAAAGCCTCTTCAATCAATGTCCATGGGAAAACCAGACAGCTACATCTGAAGAACGCTATTGGGTTTGATCTCATACCACCTCAATATCGGGGAAAAACCTCACCCTAAAGACTGATGTCATGAGATAGCTAGAAAGAAGCGTAGGTCAAAGGCTCCTTAACATCAGAGTCTCCTTGCCATTTGCTGGGCGGAGGTCGAAATGGGTCTCTTCAAGTAAGGGAAAGAGGTAAACGAAGTACACCACTGGGTTTCCATCCAATGGAACCTATTCACAACAGAGAGGCTAAGCATTCACAAATGCAAAAGATAGGAAACGGAACACGAGAGACTCCTTGCAAGTGGTGTATCTGAGAAGGGGTTCATATGGAAAGAGACGAAGAATGCACAGCACTCAGATTCCAAGAAACACCACCACCACCCTTGACCCTTCCCCCATGACCAACTCTGACCTAAAGCCTTTCTCTCCCTCTAACCTATCCCTAAAACATAACCCTCATCTAATCATATACATGTGCATCCCTAGCATCCATCCATCCATCCACACACGAGAGAGAAAGAGGAAGACACAGACGGAATTGAGAAAGGAAAAGAGAGGGACACAGCCAGAGAGAGACACGGAACCAAAGAGAGGAAAGGAGTCGATGGTCCAGACTATTCCTCAATCTGTCTCGAAGGTAGAAGCAATGACAGCGCCCTTCCACCCCAGAAGGGGGAAAAGGACGGAAGGTTTGGAGAGGAAAAGACAAGAACGCAGGGAGCCATTAGAAGCTCAGCCACCCGCAGAAGCCGAGCTGGGACCCTTGAACAGAATCTCAATGGAAACAGAGGACCAGAAAGTTGGCTACTCTTTTCTATAAGAGAGGGAGACCTTCGAGTCTTCCTTTCGGTCCTCCAACTTGGATGCGGGGTCTCAAAACAGTCAGGAGGGGGAGTGCCTTTTCCTGGGTTCCACGGCGCATCCAGGCCTCGTTCTGCCCCATTCTGTGCTGTGTCAGCCCTGGATGGAATCTTTCTTTCTGAAGTCTCAGCGCACGAGCTCCACGTGATATCGGCCCCAGGTGGAAAGGCATGGAGCTGCTCGTAGGCCGACAGACCTAGGAAGCAGATGGGAGAATGACCCCCACTCTGCAGATGGAGAGACTGGGGCAACCCTGAGGGGCATATGCTTGTCCAGGGCCACACCACTTATGAGAAGAAGGAGCCTGGTCTGAGAGCAGCATGGTCCTCGGAGCTCAGGCCCTGGCTGAACCCAGGCCTCCCCAGGGCTGTGGGCTGGGCCGTGTGGGTGTCATTGTGCCTGCACATGGCCTAAGGGGGGTGGTCGAGCAGTCAGAAACCCAGAGATTCCCTTGGGAAGTTTTGAGGAAGGGACCTCAGCACGAACCCCAGGAAATGATGTCACCTGCCGGCAACAGAACCCAACAGAACCCGCAATCCGGGTATCCAGGCCTCCAGAGCGGAGAGGAGCCCCCAGCCGGATCACTTGCTGCCAAGATGTTCTGCTGTTTGCCCCTGCCCAGAGGCCGGGGCCTCAGGAGAGCTCACAGGCAGTGTGCGTGGGCACCCTGTCGACGTTGGCTCAGGACACCCCCGAGAGGCCTCTGGCCCTTTGCCCGGAGAAACAGAAAGGTAACACGGGGAGCCCCAGGCCGGGCCAGGCCACCTCTCCCATGCCACCCGGAAACACCGGGTCCTTTGCCTGTGTGTGGGGATGCGGGTTTCTCGGGCTGTGTCTCCCTCAAGGAAGCCCAGGCGGATGTGGGGTCAGAAGCCTGTGGACAAGTTGTGCCCACACCCCAGGGGAGAGCAGGCTGGGCGGGATGGGGAGAGTGTGGGCAGCGCCGACCGGCCAGGCTGACCTCACACCCTCAGATGGGTCTCTTTCCTCCCGGGTGGGGATCTGAGCAGACACACGTCTCTGACCCTTCTGGGAAGAGAAGTTCGAGCAGGCAGAAGCAGCGGCTCCACTGGCCAGGCCCAGCTCGGAAAACTCCCAGCATGGCTGGCTGACGGTCACTGTCGTTGCAGAGCTTCCCACGTGATGAGGCCGAGGACGGGGACACCCCATCCAGCTCCCAGAGGGAGGGGTCGGAGCACCACCCGCCCGCCCGTGAGGCCCAGTGCAGGCTCCAGGTCAGCGTGCCCACGGAGGCATCAGCCCCACCGGGGGAGACGCGGAGGTGGGGAAGGCCTGCTGCCGAGACACCGCCCAGGATACAGCCGGCGGCCCAGTCTGAGGCTTCCACGGAGCTCAGCACACCCGGCTCCGACCCAGAGTCCAGAGAACCCCGGCCTCTGAGGCACCAGGAGGACCTGGAGCCCAGCACACCACAGCACAGAGGTGAGGACGCTGGGGCTGGTGCACGGGAGTGTGTGGGGAGGGGTGCTGAGCTACACAGGGACGAGTCCTCGAAAGCTGCTGCTGGGCCTGCAGCAAGCGCTGGCCTCACACCCCCCGCCCCCCATCTTGCACACTTCAGTCCCAAAAGACATCTGACGCTGGGTATTCTTTGGGAACCTCTTGGAAGGTTTCTGTCCCGGGGTACGCACATGCCAAGGCTGGCCTGTGGGCAAACTTTGCTTCTCCCCCAGCTCTAGCACTGGCCTCCAACTGGAACCAGGCTCCACTTCCCAGACCTGTCCCCACACAGGTGGTGGCTCCAGGTGCAGGACCCAGGGATCCACCGAGGGCAGATGGAGAAGCGAGACTTGCCCTCGCAGAGACACCAGGCCAGCTGGGTACTGGCCAGCACACCGGGCAGATCGGATCTCCGTGCCTGCAGGACCCCCAGCCCCAGGCACTGATGTCCCACCCCCTCAGCGAGAACCTCCACCTCCACGTGCACCTCTACCTGCTCGGGCTTCGGCAAGAGAACCCGAGGCAGAGGAAGAGTCACCGCCTCGGCAGGGAGAGCCTGCCCTGGCTCCCGCGCAACACCCAGATGCCCACGATCACTCACCCAGCCCTGCAGGGAGAAAGAGCCCCCGCTCTGGACAGAGACCCAGAGCCCTTACCGGAAACACCACGTCCAGGGGAGCGGTCGGCTCTGCAGCCTCCATCCCTGTCTGCTCACCGTGGATGCCGGCAACTCGGTCTGCCCCCAGGGGACATGGAGTTCCTTTCCCCTGAACTGCTTTGCATGTGGTTTGTTTCCACCTTTCTGGTGATGTTTTATTTTTTGTATGGTTTCCTGGATTTTTGTTGGTTAAGTTGGGATTAGTAAACTTTTTTCATCATTGTTGCAATCTGGGAACACTGTTGTGTAACTCTGGTGATACTGTGTTACCATCACCACTTTGTAGTTTCAGACCCGTTCCATCTTTATGCCCCACCCCCCAACAAAGCCTGGATTCAAGGCAAGCACGCCCTGTTCATCCCTCCCCCCGATCCTGAACACAATTTCATCTTTTCTTTCTGCATTCCTTCCTATATTCTTGGTGTCCCCAATCAGTGACTCTCAGCGAAATGACTGAAGGAGTGTTTTTCGGACTCTCCACCTACTGTAAGACTCCATTGGAGAGTTCTCATTTTTATGTCATTTGAACTAGCCTTTGATAGCTGAAAGGATGGTGTACGTCCTTTCAAGATACCATGTGCCAAACGAAGCCCTTTTGGCAACTGCCATCATTATCTCCAGGCAGGCATTGCTGTTTGAAGGGTGACATCTCAGCCAGAAGGCAGAGGCTGAGCTCCTCTTGTTGCACCAGCTCCCAAAAGAAGCCAAGAAAGGGAGCTGGAACAACAAACCACCCCCATGCCCAGGAAAGCGTTCTTCATGACAGAAGGCTAGAAAATGACCCAACATCCTTGTGGCCCAGAACCACTCTAGAAAATCACTGTTCCATAAAAAAGAGAAACACATGGGAAGTTCCAAGGAGAGGCAATGCCCATGGCCAGTGTACTTGAGAGACGGCCTGACCGCTCCGGGGAAGACACGCACCGACGGAACCCCTTGGGAAACAGCAGTGATAGTCCTCACCGTCGTAAGGGTTTCCTCTGGGGACAACCTGCCCTGGGCACCACACGAGGGAGCAGACCGGCTTCTCTTCCTCTGCCCCCACACCATTCACTCATGAAGGCAGCTCAGGTGTTCTCATGCCCTGCCTGCCTGCCTGCCTGGCTCATCCGTGAGCTGTGACCACCTCCAGGCTAGGACTCCACCTTTTCCTCTCTGTGTACCGTGAATCTGCACACAGTGGGCTTTCAGAACCTTAGGAGACTTGAGCCATTCCCGCTCGAGCCAGAACCCTCCCCAGGAAGGAAAACAGCTGTGGAGTCATTTTGGCCCCAGCACTGGTTCCGAAAGCCTGGCGGCTCCTACAGCCTCTACGGTGTGAAGAGGGAGGTCCCTTTTGACAGAGCTTTCCGGCTCTCAGATCTAAGCTGTTGTTTCACTGTCAGCTGTGTCTCTTCCGTTGCAGCCAGGTGGGCCACGCTGCTCCAAAGGAGCTCACAAGCTGAGTTTCAAGGGAGGACAGGGATGGCTACAACGTGCTGCAAACTGAGTGAGGGTCCCCACAATCCTCAGCAAAGGTCTGTGGTGTGCAAGTGGGGAGTAGAGGGCCCCCAAGTTCCAAAGGAAGGGAGGTAGTCGGGAGCTAAAGCCCTTGGCTGCTGTGGTAGCAGCTGCAGATGGCAGCCCGTCCACAGTGCACTTCAAATGAGGTCATATGAGCGGGACTCTGGAAATGGCTCCGAAATCGAGAGAAAGGGGTCAGGGTATGTGGGAATCCGGCGGGGGTGGGGGGTGGATGAAGGAAGGTGTCCCTCCTCTCTCCAGTGCAATTTGGTTTGGTGAGTCTCAAAGCTACCAGATGGCACTTCCCAAGTCAGGCCCCCGCAGGAATCAGGGTGGGCTGCCTGCCTCGGGCCCTGCCACAGGGACAAGCCACACCAGTGGCCTCCCTGAGCTCCAATGGCCGGATCTGGGGGGTTCTGTCTGGGTGCACACCTCCTTGCTGTGGCCAAGTTCCCCCCTTCTCTGAGCACCAGCTTCATCCTCTCGAATGAGGACATCAATTGCTACCTTGGCACGTTACTCTCTTCATCCTGTGAAGACTCATTAGGCTTATCCTACAATTACTAGCTGGCCCGAAGAGATATCTCCTGAATCCAGCTTAAGCTGGAGTCTCCCAGGCTCATCTGGCATGTCTTCCCTGAAGTCTGCCAAAACCCACACCCTTGCATTTCCAGGGACTCCCCTTAGCCAGCTGGGCAGAAAACCCAGCATGCTTCAAACAAGCTGACAGACAAGCGGGAGAGGACTCACGGGCAGACGGCTTCCCTCAGGTCTCGGGTGGAGCTCTGGGACCACAGCAGCAACGGGCCATCCCAGCCCCTGGGCTCAGCAGCGCCCTCATTCTCAGGCCGGCGGCTCTGCCCTGAGGGGAGCAGGAACGTCACCAACTGCCGCAGGCGGACCTCAAGCCCCTCCCACTGCTGGAGCCTGACCTCCCCCGGCCCCACCCCTTCCCCTACCCCAGCAGGACGAGAGCTCGTCTTCCCCTGGCTTCCAACGTGAGGCCCGGCCCTGGGCCCCGATTGGGCACTGCCCCAGCCCGGAGCCAATCACAGTGGCCAGGGAGGTGGAACGCACCGATTGGCCAGGGCCAGGTCATGTGACCATACTCCCCAGGAAACTCAAAGATTACCAAGGTTCTCTAAGAAACCAATGAACAAAATTATCCACTAAAGGCAAACCATAATTTTTAATGAGGCCAATGTCACAGAAAAAAAAAATGCTCCACAATAAACTGCTCAAGGAAGCTACTAAATAAACTTTCAGAAAAGTTTAGTAGTTTTTTTTTTTTTTTAAATAGGGTGACGGAGAGCTATACCTTTCCCATCTATGTGAATTTAGGTTTAAACTAGATTTCCCTTGGCTATTATATAAGACAAAAAAACCCACATCACCCACTTTCACTCCCCCCCACCCCCAAAATGTGTTTTAATCTATTGAATTTTTGTGTCCTCAGTTGTGTCTGATTCACGGCAACTCACCAACTCTACACAGCCAGGCTCTTCCGTCCATGGAATTCAGGGCAATTTTTTCTGTCCCAGTAAATGCCCACCCTGGGTGATCCAAAGGCAAGGGCTCCGAGGCTCCTGAGAGACTAACTCCTTTCAGCTGAGCACAGAGCTGGCTCCTCACTGGGATGCCTGTGGCCTGGGGCTCCCAGAGGGGAGAGCAGCACTCGCCCCACCGTGTGGTCACTGCTGGAAGTGCAGGCTGCTCCTCACTCCCCCTTGACAGTGTCCCTGAGGGCAGAACAGTGTGAATCGAATCAAGGTGGAAATGCAAACTCCAATGCAACCAACCTTCCCACAAGATCTCCAAAACCACTCAGGAACAGGGAATTGGAAACTGCAGGGGATGACATGAATGGAGATGGAGACTTGACACCTTACACCGAGTTCACTTCCAGTTATCCCTAGACAAACTTTCCATGAAAACTTGTCACAAATCTAGAAGAACAATGAGCAGAAACCGGACACGTGCTTTGAGTCTTCACACACAAAACTAAAAGGCAGTCCACAAAAAAAACCCAGAGAATACAGTGGACTTTGCAAAATCAAAGATATCTACTGTGGGAAAGACCTCATTACAAAAGCAAAAGACAGGTCATACATCGCGAGACGAATGAGTGGAAACACAAAGCTTATCAAGGATGTGTCTCCAAACAGACAAAGAACGCCAACACAACAAGCCTGTGAAAACTAGGGAAAGGTCTGAAGGGACACCAGACGGAGGAAGACACACACAGAGTATCCCGGATGATGTCCAGCACTGAGGGCCTGAAGAAACAACAGTCTAGTTGCACCCCCTCAGGCCTGTGTGACCGTGGATGAGGCCTCTGTTTCCCGGTGGCTCTGAGACATGGACAGGGAGGAAGGGGAAGAGAAGTCACTTGCATTTCTAATACTCACAGCAAAGTCTTCCAATGAGAAGGGAATTATCACCCCCACTGACAATGCCATTCACTGAAGTGATATCCACGAGTCCATCTACCCCAGAAGGGAAGGATGGACCTGTTCTCACAAAACGGCGAGAGATGGAAGGAGGAAGATCAAGCCCACACCAATCACTGGAAAGAGAAGCTGTGCTCAGGGCTTGAAAGAATTCCTATAGGGAAAATCATGTCACAGCCCCACATGGCAATCCACAGCTTCCATGCTATTCCTCCCAAAATGCCAATGCATTTTCGCACCGAACAAAGAATTGCAAAAGGGGTACGGAAACAGAAAAGAGCCTACATTGTCAATACAATCCGACGAAAAAGCCCCGATACGGACATCCAAGGTTGTGTGAAAGGAAATTAGACGACCAAACTAGGATCCTCAGGAGAGTATCGGAGAAGGCAATGGCGACCCACTCCAGTACTCTTGCCTGGAAAATGTCCTGGACGGAGGAGCCTGGTAGGCTACAGGCCATGGGGTCTTGCAGAGTCAGACACGACTGAAGTGACTTAGCCGCAGCAGCAGCAGCAGGACAGTATGCTATTGGGAATACAACAACACACACAGATCCAGATCGATGGAATAAAGTTGAGGGTCCAGAAACAAACCCCAGCATCCATGGTCAACTCATCTCTGACACAGACGGTGAGAATATCCAAATGGGAACAAGAAAGCCTCTTCAATCAATGTCCATGGGAAAACCAGACAGCTACATCTGAAGAACGCTATTGGGTTTGATCTCATACCACCTCAATATCGGGGAAAAACCTCACCCTAAAGACTGATGTCATGAGATAGCTAGAAAGAAGCGTAGGTCAAAGGCTCCTTAACATCAGAGTCTCCTTGCCATTTGCTGGGCGGAGGTCGAAATGGGTCTCTTCAAGTAAGGGAAAGAGGTAAACGAAGTACACCACTGGGTTTCCATCCAATGGAACCTATTCACAACAGAGAGGCTAAGCATTCACAAATGCAAAAGATAGGAAACGGAACACGAGAGACTCCTTGCAAGTGGTGTATCTGAGAAGGGGTTCATATGGAAAGAGACGAAGAATGCACAGCACTCAGATTCCAAGAAACACCACCACCACCCTTGACCCTTCCCCCATGACCAACTCTGACCTAAAGCCTTTCTCTCCCTCTAACCTATCCCTAAAACATAACCCTCATCTAATCATATACATGTGCATCCCTAGCATCCATCCATCCATCCACACACGAGAGAGAAAGAGGAAGACACAGACGGAATTGAGAAAGGAAAAGAGAGGGACACAGCCAGAGAGAGACACGGAACCAAAGAGAGGAAAGGAGTCGATGGTCCAGACTATTCCTCAATCTGTCTCGAAGGTAGAAGCAATGACAGCGCCCTTCCACCCCAGAAGGGGGAAAAGGACGGAAGGTTTGGAGAGGAAAAGACAAGAACGCAGGGAGCCATTAGAAGCTCAGCCACCCGCAGAAGCCGAGCTGGGACCCTTGAACAGAATCTCAATGGAAACAGAGGACCAGAAAGTTGGCTACTCTTTTCTATAAGAGAGGGAGACCTTCGAGTCTTCCTTTCGGTCCTCCAACTTGGATGCGGGGTCTCAAAACAGTCAGGAGGGGGAGTGCCTTTTCCTGGGTTCCACGGCGCATCCAGGCCTCGTTCTGCCCCATTCTGTGCTGTGTCAGCCCTGGATGGAATCTTTCTTTCTGAAGTCTCAGCGCACGAGCTCCACGTGATATCGGCCCCAGGTGGAAAGGCATGGAGCTGCTCGTAGGCCGACAGACCTAGGAAGCAGATGGGAGAATGACCCCCACTCTGCAGATGGAGAGACTGGGGCAACCCTGAGGGGCATATGCTTGTCCAGGGCCACACCACTTATGAGAAGAAGGAGCCTGGTCTGAGAGCAGCATGGTCCTCGGAGCTCAGGCCCTGGCTGAACCCAGGCCTCCCCAGGGCTGTGGGCTGGGCCGTGTGGGTGTCATTGTGCCTGCACATGGCCTAAGGGGGGTGGTCGAGCAGTCAGAAACCCAGAGATTCCCTTGGGAAGTTTTGAGGAAGGGACCTCAGCACGAACCCCAGGAAATGATGTCACCTGCCGGCAACAGAACCCAACAGAACCCGCAATCCGGGTATCCAGGCCTCCAGAGCGGAGAGGAGCCCCCAGCCAGATCACTTGCTGCCAAGATGTTCTGCTGTTTGCCCCTGCCCAGAGGCCGGGGCCTCAGGAGAGCTCACAGGCAGTGTGCGTGGGCACCCTGTCGACGTTGGCTCAGGACACCCCCGAGAGGCCTCTGGCCCTTTGCCCGGAGAAACAGAAAGGTAACACGGGGAGCCCCAGGCCGGGCCAGGCCACCTCTCCCATGCCACCCGGAAACACCGGGTCCTTTGCCTGTGTGTGGGGATGCGGGTTTCTCGGGCTGTGTCTCCCTCAAGGAAGCCCAGGCGGATGTGGGGTCAGAAGCCTGTGGACAAGTTGTGCCCACACCCCAGGGGAGAGCAGGCTGGGCGGGATGGGGAGAGTGTGGGCAGCGCCGACCGGCCAGGCTGACCTCACACCCTCAGATGGGTCTCTTTCCTCCCGGGTGGGGATCTGAGCAGACACACGTCTCTGACCCTTCTGGGAAGAGAAGTTCGAGCAGGCAGAAGCAGCGGCTCCACTGGCCAGGCCCAGCTCGGAAAACTCCCAGCATGGCTGGCTGACGGTCACTGTCGTTGCAGAGCTTCCCACGTGATGAGGCCGAGGACGGGGACACCCCATCCAGCTCCCAGAGGGAGGGGTCGGAGCACCACCCGCCCGCCCGTGAGGCCCAGTGCAGGCTCCAGGTCAGCGTGCCCACGGAGGCATCAGCCCCACCGAGGGAGACGCGGAGGTGGGGAAGGCCTGCTGCCGAGACACCGCCCAGGATACAGCCGGCGGCCCAGTCTGAGGCTTCCACGGAGCTCAGCACACCCGGCTCCGACCCAGAGTCCAGAGAACCCCGGCCTCTGAGGCACCAGGAGGACCTGGAGCCCAGCACGCCACAGCACAGAGGTGAGGACGCTGGGGCTGGTGCACGGGAGTGTGTGGGGAGGGGTGCTGAGCTACACAGGGACGAGTCCTCGAAAGCTGCTGCTGGGCCTGCAGCAAGCGCTGGCCTCACACCCCCCGCCCCCCATCTTGCACACTTCAGTCCCAAAAGACATCTGACGCTGGGTATTCTTTGGGAACCTCTTGGAAGGTTTCTGTCCCGGGGTACGCACATGCCAAGGCTGGCCTGTGGGCAAACTTTGCTTCTCCCCCAGCTCTAGCACTGGCCTCCAACTGGAACCAGGCTCCACTTCCCAGACCTGTCCCCACACAGGTGGTGGCTCCAGGTGCAGGACCCAGGGATCCACCGAGGGCAGATGGAGAAGCGAGACTTGCCCTCGCAGAGACACCAGGCCAGCTGGGTACTGGCCAGCACACCGGGCAGATCGGATCTCCGTGCCTGCAGGACCCCCAGCCCCAGGCACTGATGTCCCACCCCCTCAGCGAGAACCTCCACCTCCACGTGCACCTCTACCTGCTCGGGCTTTGGCAAGAGAACCCGAGGCAGAGGAAGAGTCACCGCCTCGGCAGGGAGAGCCTGCCCTGGCTCCCGCGCAACACCCAGACGCCCACGATGACTCACCCAGCCCTGCAGGGAGAAAGAGCCCCCGCTCTGGACAGAGACCCAGAGCCCTTACCGGAAACACCACGTCCAGGGGAGCGGTCGGCTCTGCAGCCTCCATCCCTGTCTGCTCACCGTGGATGCCGGCAACTCGGTCTGCCCCCAGGGGACATGGAGTTCCTTTCCCCTGAACTGCTTTGCATGTGGTTTGTTTCCACCTTTCTGGTGATGTTTTATTTTTTGTATGGTTTCCTGGATTTTTGTTGGTTAAGTTGGGATTAGTAAACTTTTTCATCATTGTTGCAATCTGGGAACACTGTTGTGTAACTCTGGTGATACTGTGTTACCATCACCACTTTGTAGTTTCAGACCCGTTCCATCTTTATGCCCCACCCCCCAACAAAGCCTGGATTCAAGGCAAGCACGCCCTGTTCATCCCTCCCCCCGATCCTGAACACAATTTCATCTTTTCTTTCTGCATTCCTTCCTATATTCTTGGTGTCCCCAATCAGTGACTCTCAGCGAAATGACTGAAGGAGTGTTTTTCGGACTCTCCACCTACTGTAAGACTCCATTGGAGAGTTCTCATTTTTATGTCATTTGAACTAGCCTTTGATAGCTGAAAGGACGGTGTACGTCCTTTCAAGATACCATGTGCCAAACGAAGCCCTTTTGGCAACTGCCATCATTATCTCCAGGCAGGCATTGCTGTTTGAAGGGTGACATCTCAGCCAGAAGGCAGAGGCTGAGCTCCTCTTGTTGCACCAGCTCCCAAAAGAAGCCAAGAAAGGGAGCTGGAACAACAAACCACCCCCATGCCCAGGAAAGCGTTCTTCATGACAGAAGGCTAGAAAATGACCCAACATCCTTGTGGCCCAGAACCACTCTAGAAAATCACTGTTCCATAAAAAAGAGAAACACATGGGAAGTTCCAAGGAGAGGCAATGCCCATGGCCAGTGTACTTGAGAGACGGCCTGACCGCTCCGGGGAAGACACGCACCGACGGAACCCCTTGGGAAACAGCAGTGATAGTCCTCACCGTCGTAAGGGTTTCCTCTGGGGACAACCTGCCCTGGGCACCACACGAGGGAGCAGACCGGCTTCTCTTCCTCTGCCCCCACACCATTCACTCATGAAGGCAGCTCAGGTGTTCTCATGCCCTGCCTGCCTGCCTGCCTGGCTCATCCGTGAGCTGTGACCACCTCCAGGCTAGGACTCCACCTTTTCCTCTCTGTGTACCGTGAATCTGCACACAGTGGGCTTTCAGAACCTTAGGAGACTTGAGCCATTCCCGCTCGAGCCAGAACCCTCCCCAGGAAGGAAAACAGCTGTGGAGTCATTTTGGCCCCAGCACTGGTTCCGAAAGCCTGGCGGCTCCTACAGCCTCTACGGTGTGAAGAGGGAGGTCCCTTTTGACAGAGCTTTCCGGCTCTCAGATCTAAGCTGTTGTTTCACTGTCAGCTGTGTCTCTTCCGTTGCAGCCAGGTGGGCCACGCTGCTCCAAAGGAGCTCACAAGCTGAGTTTCAAGGGAGGACAGGGATGGCTACAACGTGCTGCAAACTGAGTGAGGGTCCCCACAATCCTCAGCAAAGGTCTGTGGTGTGCAAGTGGGGAGTAGAGGGCCCCCAAGTTCCAAAGGAAGGGAGGTAGTCGGGAGCTAAAGCCCTTGGCTGCTGTGGTAGCAGCTGCAGATGGCAGCCCGTCCACAGTGCACTTCAAATGAGGTCATATGAGCGGGACTCTGGAAATGGCTCCGAAATCGAGAGAAAGGGGTCAGGGTATGTGGGAATCCGGCGGGGGTGGGGGGTGGATGAAGGAAGGTGTCCCTCCTCTCTCCAGTGCAATTTGGTTTGGTGAGTCTCAAAGCTACCAGATGGCACTTCCCAAGTCAGGCCCCCGCAGGAATCAGGGTGGGCTGCCTGCCTCGGGCCCTGCCACAGGGACAAGCCACACCAGTGGCCTCCCTGAGCTCCAATGGCCGGATCTGGGGGGTTCTGTCTGGGTGCACACCTCCTTGCTGTGGCCAAGTTCCCCCCTTCTCTGAGCACCAGCTTCATCCTCTCGAATGAGGACATCAATTGCTACCTTGGCACGTTACTCTCTTCATCCTGTGAAGACTCATTAGGCTTATCCTACAATTACTAGCTGGCCCGAAGAGATATCTCCTGAATCCAGCTTAAGCTGGAGTCTCCCAGGCTCATCTGGCATGTCTTCCCTGAAGTCTGCCAAAACCCACACCCTTGCATTTCCAGGGACTCCCCTTAGCCAGCTGGGCAGAAAACCCAGCATGCTTCAAACAAGCTGACAGACAAGCGGGAGAGGACTCACGGGCAGACGGCTTCCCTCAGGTCTCGGGTGGAGCTCTGGGACCACAGCAGCAACGGGCCATCCCAGCCCCTGGGCTCAGCAGCGCCCTCATTCTCAGGCCGGCGGCTCTGCCCTGAGGGGAGCAGGAACGTCACCAACTGCCGCAGGCGGACCTCAAGCCCCTCCCACTGCTGGAGCCTGACCTCCCCCGGCCCCACCCCTTCCCCTACCCCAGCAGGACGAGAGCTCGTCTTCCCCTGGCTTCCAACGTGAGGCCCGGCCCTGGGCCCCGATTGGGCACTGCCCCAGCCCGGAGCCAATCACAGTGGCCAGGGAGGTGGAACGCACCGATTGGCCAGGGCCAGGTCATGTGACCATACTCCCCAGGAAACTCAAAGATTACCAAGGTTCTCTAAGAAACCAATGAACAAAATTATCCACTAAAGGCAAACCATAATTTTTAATGAGGCCAATGTCACAGAAAAAAAAAATGCTCCACAATAAACTGCTCAAGGAAGCTACTAAATAAACTTTCAGAAAAGTTTAGTAGTTTTTTTTTTTTTTAAATAGGGTGACGGAGAGCTATACCTTTCCCATCTATGTGAATTTAGGTTTAAACTAGATTTCCCTTGGCTATTATATAAGACAAAAAAACCCACATCACCCACTTTCACTCCCCCCCACCCCCAAAATGTGTTTTAATCTATTGAATTTTTGTGTCCTCAGTTGTGTCTGATTCACGGCAACTCACCAACTCTACACAGCCAGGCTCTTCCGTCCATGGAATTCAGGGCAATTTTTTCTGTCCCAGTAAATGCCCACCCTGGGTGATCCAAAGGCAAGGGCTCCGAGGCTCCTGAGAGACTAACTCCTTTCAGCTGAGCACAGAGCTGGCTCCTCACTGGGATGCCTGTGGCCTGGGGCTCCCAGAGGGGAGAGCAGCACTCGCCCCACCGTGTGGTCACTGCTGGAAGTGCAGGCTGCTCCTCACTCCCCCTTGACAGTGTCCCTGAGGGCAGAACAGTGTGAATCGAATCAAGGTGGAAATGCAAACTCCAATGCAACCAACCTTCCCACAAGATCTCCAAAACCACTCAGGAACAGGGAATTGGAAACTGCAGGGGATGACATGAATGGAGATGGAGACTTGACACCTTACACCGAGTTCACTTCCAGTTATCCCTAGACAAACTTTCCATGAAAACTTGTCACAAATCTAGAAGAACAATGAGCAGAAACCGGACACGTGCTTTGAGTCTTCACACACAAAACTAAAAGGCAGTCCACAAAAAAAACCCAGAGAATACAGTGGACTTTGCAAAATCAAAGATATCTACTGTGGGAAAGACCTCATTACAAAAGCAAAAGACAGGTCATACATCGCGAGACGAATGAGTGGAAACACAAAGCTTATCAAGGATGTGTCTCCAAACAGACAAAGAACGCCAACACAACAAGCCTGTGAAAACTAGGGAAAGGTCTGAAGGGACACCAGACGGAGGAAGACACACACAGAGTATCCCGGATGATGTCCAGCACTGAGGGCCTGAAGAAACAACAGTCTAGTTGCACCCCCTCAGGCCTGTGTGACCGTGGATGAGGCCTCTGTTTCCCGGTGGCTCTGAGACATGGACAGGGAGGAAGGGGAAGAGAAGTCACTTGCATTTCTAATACTCACAGCAAAGTCTTCCAATGAGAAGGGAATTATCACCCCCACTGACAATGCCATTCACTGAAGTGATATCCACGAGTCCATCTACCCCAGAAGGGAAGGATGGACCTGTTCTCACAAAACGGCGAGAGATGGAAGGAGGAAGATCAAGCCCACACCAATCACTGGAAAGAGAAGCTGTGCTCAGGGCTTGAAAGAATTCCTACTGGGAAAATCATGTCACAGCCCCACATGGCAATCCACAGCTTCCATGCTATTCCTCCCAAAATGCCAATGCATTTTCGCACCGAACAAAGAATTGCAAAAGGGGTACGGAAACAGAAAAGAGCCTACATTGTCAATACAATCCGACGAAAAAGCCCCGATACGGACATCCAAGGTTGTGTGAAAGGAAATTAGACGACCAAACTAGGATCCTCAGGAGAGTATCGGAGAAGGCAATGGCGACCCACTCCAGTACTCTTGCCTGGAAAATGTCCTGGACGGAGGAGCCTGGTAGGCTACAGGCCATGGGGTCTTGCAGAGTCAGACACGACTGAAGTGACTTAGCCGCAGCAGCAGCAGCAGGACAGTATGCTATTGGGAATACAACAACACACACAGATCCAGATCGATGGAATAAAGTTGAGGGTCCAGAAACAAACCCCAGCATCCATGGTCAACTCATCTCTGACACAGACGGTGAGAATATCCAAATGGGAACAAGAAAGCCTCTTCAATCAATGTCCATGGGAAAACCAGACAGCTACATCTGAAGAACGCTATTGGGTTTGATCTCATACCACCTCAATATCGGGGAAAAACCTCACCCTAAAGACTGATGTCATGAGATAGCTAGAAAGAAGCGTAGGTCAAAGGCTCCTTAACATCAGAGTCTCCTTGCCATTTGCTGGGCGGAGGTCGAAATGGGTCTCTTCAAGTAAGGGAAAGAGGTAAACGAAGTACACCACTGGGTTTCCATCCAATGGAACCTATTCACAACAGAGAGGCTAAGCATTCACAAATGCAAAAGATAGGAAACGGAACACGAGAGACTCCTTGCAAGTGGTGTATCTGAGAAGGGGTTCATATGGAAAGAGACGAAGAATGCACAGCACTCAGATTCCAAGAAACACCACCACCACCCTTGACCCTTCCCCCATGACCAACTCTGACCTAAAGCCTTTCTCTCCCTCTAACCTATCCCTAAAACATAACCCTCATCTAATCATATACATGTGCATCCCTAGCATCCATCCATCCATCCACACACGAGAGAGAAAGAGGAAGACACAGACGGAATTGAGAAAGGAAAAGAGAGGGACACAGCCAGAGAGAGACACGGAACCAAAGAGAGGAAAGGAGTCGATGGTCCAGACTATTCCTCAATCTGTCTCGAAGGTAGAAGCAATGACAGCGCCCTTCCACCCCAGAAGGGGGAAAAGGACGGAAGGTTTGGAGAGGAAAAGACAAGAACGCAGGGAGCCATTAGAAGCTCAGCCACCCGCAGAAGCCGAGCTGGGACCCTTGAACAGAATCTCAATGGAAACAGAGGACCAGAAAGTTGGCTACTCTTTTCTATAAGAGAGGGAGACCTTCGAGTCTTCCTTTCGGTCCTCCAACTTGGATGCGGGGTCTCAAAACAGTCAGGAGGGGGAGTGCCTTTTCCTGGGTTCCACGGCGCATCCAGGCCTCGTTCTGCCCCATTCTGTGCTGTGTCAGCCCTGGATGGAATCTTTCTTTCTGAAGTCTCAGCGCACGAGCTCCACGTGATATCGGCCCCAGGTGGAAAGGCATGGAGCTGCTCGTAGGCCGACAGACCTAGGAAGCAGATGGGAGAATGACCCCCACTCTGCAGATGGAGAGACTGGGGCAACCCTGAGGGGCATATGCTTGTCCAGGGCCACACCACTTATGAGAAGAAGGAGCCTGGTCTGAGAGCAGCATGGTCCTCGGAGCTCAGGCCCTGGCTGAACCCAGGCCTCCCCAGGGCTGTGGGCTGGGCCGTGTGGGTGTCATTGTGCCTGCACATGGCCTAAGGGGGGTGGTCGAGCAGTCAGAAACCCAGAGATTCCCTTGGGAAGTTTTGAGGAAGGGACCTCAGCACGAACCCCAGGAAATGATGTCACCTGCCGGCAACAGAACCCAACAGAACCCGCAATCCGGGTATCCAGGCCTCCAGAGCGGAGAGGAGCCCCCAGCCGGATCACTTGCTGCCAAGATGTTCTGCTGTTTGCCCCTGCCCAGAGGCCGGGGCCTCAGGAGAGCTCACAGGCAGTGTGAGTGGGCACCCTGTCGACGTTGGCTCAGGACACCCCCGAGAGGCCTCTGGCCCTTTGCTCGGAGAAACAGAAAGGTAACACGGGGAGCCCCAGGCCGGGCCAGGCCACCTCTCCCATGCCACCCGGAAACACCGGGTCCTTTGCCTGTGTGTGGGGATGCGGGTTTCTCGGGCTGTGTCTCCCTCAAGGAAGCCCAGGCGGATGTGGGGTCAGAAGCCTGTGGACAAGTTGTGCCCACACCCCAGGGGAGAGCAGGCTGGGCGGGATGGGGAGAGTGTGGGCAGCGCCGACCGGCCAGGCTGACCTCACACCCTCAGATGGGTCTCTTTCCTCCCGGGTGGGGATCTGAGCAGACACACGTCTCTGACCCTTCTGGGAAGAGAAGTTCGAGCAGGCAGAAGCAGCGGCTCCACTGGCCAGGCCCAGCTCGGAAAACTCCCAGCATGGCTGGCTGACGGTCACTGTCGTTGCAGAGCTTCCCACGTGATGAGGCCGAGGACGGGGACACCCCATCCAGCTCCCAGAGGGAGGGGTCGGAGCACCACCCGCCCGCCCGTGAGGCCCAGTGCAGGCTCCAGGTCAGCGTGCCCACGGAGGCATCAGCCCCACCGGGGGAGACGCGGAGGTGGGGAAGGCCTGCTGCCGAGACACCGCCCAGGATACAGCCGGCGGCCCAGTCTGAGGCTTCCACGGAGCTCAGCACACCCGGCTCCGACCCAGAGTCCAGAGAACCCCGGCCTCTGAGGCACCAGGAGGACCTGGAGCCCAGCACGCCACAGCACAGAGGTGAGGACGCTGGGGCTGGTGCACGGGAGTGTGTGGGGAGGGGTGCTGAGCTACACAGGGACGAGTCCTCGAAAGCTGCTGCTGGGCCTGCAGCAAGCGCTGGCCTCACACCCCCCGCCCCCCATCTTGCACACTTCAGTCCCAAAAGACATCTGACGCTGGGTATTCTTTGGGAACCTCTTGGAAGGTTTCTGTCCCGGGGTACGCACATGCCAAGGCTGGCCTGTGGGCAAACTTTGCTTCTCCCCCAGCTCTAGCACTGGCCTCCAACTGGAACCAGGCTCCACTTCCCAGACCTGTCCCCACACAGGTGGTGGCTCCAGGTGCAGGACCCAGGGATCCACCGAGGGCAGATGGAGAAGCGAGACTTGCCCTCGCAGAGACACCAGGCCAGCTGGGTACTGGCCAGCACACCGGGCAGATCGGATCTCCGTGCCTGCAGGACCCCCAGCCCCAGGCACTGATGTCCCACCCCCTCAGCGAGAACCTCCACCTCCACGTGCACCTCTACCTGCTCGGGCTTTGGCAAGAGAACCCGAGGCAGAGGAAGAGTCACCGCCTCGGCAGGGAGAGCCTGCCCTGGCTCCCGCGCAACACCCAGACGCCCACGATGACTCACCCAGCCCTGCAGGGAGAAAGAGCCCCCGCTCTGGACAGAGACCCAGAGCCCTTACCGGAAACACCACGTCCAGGGGAGCGGTCGGCTCTGCAGCCTCCATCCCTGTCTGCTCACCGTGGATGCCGGCAACTCGGTCTGCCCCCAGGGGACATGGAGTTCCTTTCCCCTGAACTGCTTTGCATGTGGTTTGTTTCCACCTTTCTGGTGATGTTTTATTTTTTGTATGGTTTCCTGGATTTTTGTTGGTTAAGTTGGGATTAGTAAACTGTTTCATCATTGTTGCAATCTGGGAACACTGTTGTGTAACTCTGGTGATACTGTGTTACCATCACCACTTTGTAGTTTCAGACCCGTTCCATCTTTATGCCCCACCCCCCAACAAAGCCTGGATTCAAGGCAAGCACGCCCTGTTCATCCCTCCCCCCGATCCTGAACACAATTTCATCTTTTCTTTCTGCATTCCTTCCTATATTCTTGGTGTCCCCAATCAGTGACTCTCAGCGAAATGACTGAAGGAGTGTTTTTCGGACTCTCCACCTACTGTAAGACTCCATTGGAGAGTTCTCATTTTTATGTCATTTGAACTAGCCTTTGATAGCTGAAAGGACGGTGTACGTCCTTTCAAGATACCATGTGCCAAACGAAGCCCTTTTGGCAACTGCCATCATTATCTCCAGGCAGGCATTGCTGTTTGAAGGGTGACATCTCAGCCAGAAGGCAGAGGCTGAGCTCCTCTTGTTGCACCAGCTCCCAAAAGAAGCCAAGAAAGGGAGCTGGAACAACAAACCACCCCCATGCCCAGGAAAGCGTTCTTCATGACAGAAGGCTAGAAAATGACCCAACATCCTTGTGGCCCAGAACCACTCTAGAAAATCACTGTTCCATAAAAAAGAGAAACACATGGGAAGTTCCAAGGAGAGGCAATGCCCATGGCCAGTGTACTTGAGAGACGGCCTGACCGCTCCGGGGAAGACACGCACCGACGGAACCCCTTGGGAAACAGCAGTGATAGTCCTCACCGTCGTAAGGGTTTCCTCTGGGGACAACCTGCCCTGGGCACCACACGAGGGAGCAGACCGGCTTCTCTTCCTCTGCCCCCACACCATTCACTCATGAAGGCAGCTCAGGTGTTCTCATGCCCTGCCTGCCTGCCTGCCTGGCTCATCCGTGAGCTGTGACCACCTCCAGGCTAGGACTCCACCTTTTCCTCTCTGTGTACCGTGAATCTGCACACAGTGGGCTTTCAGAACCTTAGGAGACTTGAGCCATTCCCGCTCGAGCCAGAACCCTCCCCAGGAAGGAAAACAGCTGTGGAGTCATTTTGGCCCCAGCACTGGTTCCGAAAGCCTGGCGGCTCCTACAGCCTCTACGGTGTGAAGAGGGAGGTCCCTTTTGACAGAGCTTTCCGGCTCTCAGATCTAAGCTGTTGTTTCACTGTCAGCTGTGTCTCTTCCGTTGCAGCCAGGTGGGCCACGCTGCTCCAAAGGAGCTCACAAGCTGAGTTTCAAGGGAGGACAGGGATGGCTACAACGTGCTGCAAACTGAGTGAGGGTCCCCACAATCCTCAGCAAAGGTCTGTGGTGTGCAAGTGGGGAGTAGAGGGCCCCCAAGTTCCAAAGGAAGGGAGGTAGTCGGGAGCTAAAGCCCTTGGCTGCTGTGGTAGCAGCTGCAGATGGCAGCCCGTCCACAGTGCACTTCAAATGAGGTCATATGAGCGGGACTCTGGAAATGGCTCCGAAATCGAGAGAAAGGGGTCAGGGTATGTGGGAATCCGGCGGGGGTGGGGGGTGGATGAAGGAAGGTGTCCCTCCTCTCTCCAGTGCAATTTGGTTTGGTGAGTCTCAAAGCTACCAGATGGCACTTCCCAAGTCAGGCCCCCGCAGGAATCAGGGTGGGCTGCCTGCCTCGGGCCCTGCCACAGGGACAAGCCACACCAGTGGCCTCCCTGAGCTCCAATGGCCGGATCTGGGGGGTTCTGTCTGGGTGCACACCTCCTTGCTGTGGCCAAGTTCCCCCCTTCTCTGAGCACCAGCTTCATCCTCTCGAATGAGGACATCAATTGCTACCTTGGCACGTTACTCTCTTCATCCTGTGAAGACTCATTAGGCTTATCCTACAATTACTAGCTGGCCCGAAGAGATATCTCCTGAATCCAGCTTAAGCTGGAGTCTCCCAGGCTCATCTGGCATGTCTTCCCTGAAGTCTGCCAAAACCCACACCCTTGCATTTCCAGGGACTCGCCTTAGCCAGCTGGGCAGAAAACCCAGCATGCTTCAAACAAGCTGACAGACAAGCGGGAGAGGACTCACGGGCAGACGGCTTCCCTCAGGTCTCGGGTGGAGCTCTGGGACCACAGCAGCAACGGGCCATCCCAGCCCCTGGGCTCAGCAGCGCCCTCATTCTCAGGCCGGCGGCTCTGCCCTGAGGGGAGCAGGAACGTCACCAACTGCCGCAGGCGGACCTCAAGCCCCTCCCACTGCTGGAGCCTGACCTCCCCCGGCCCCACCCCTTCCCCTACCCCAGCAGGACGAGAGCTCGTCTTCCCCTGGCTTCCAACGTGAGGCCCGGCCCTGGGCCCCGATTGGGCACTGCCCCAGCCCGGAGCCAATCACAGTGGCCAGGGAGGTGGAACGCACCGATTGGCCAGGGCCAGGTCATGTGACCATACTCCCCAGGAAACTCAAAGATTACCAAGGTTCTCTAAGAAACCAATGAACAAAATTATCCACTAAAGGCAAACCATAATTTTTAATGAGGCCAATGTCACAGAAAAAAAAAATGCTCCACAATAAACTGCTCAAGGAAGCTACTAAATAAACTTTCAGAAAAGTTTAGTAGTTTTTTTTTTTTTTTTAAATAGGGTGACGGAGAGCTATACCTTTCCCATCTATGTGAATTTAGGTTTAAACTAGATTTCCCTTGGCTATTATATAAGACAAAAAAACCCACATCACCCACTTTCACTCCCCCCCACCCCCAAAATGTGTTTTAATCTATTGAATTTTTGTGTCCTCAGTTGTGTCTGATTCACGGCAACTCACCAACTCTACACAGCCAGGCTCTTCCGTCCATGGAATTCAGGGCAATTTTTTCTGTCCCAGTAAATGCCCACCCTGGGTGATCCAAAGGCAAGGGCTCCGAGGCTCCTGAGAGACTAACTCCTTTCAGCTGAGCACAGAGCTGGCTCCTCACTGGGATGCCTGTGGCCTGGGGCTCCCAGAGGGGAGAGCAGCACTCGCCCCACCGTGTGGTCACTGCTGGAAGTGCAGGCTGCTCCTCACTCCCCCTTGACAGTGTCCCTGAGGGCAGAACAGTGTGAATCGAATCAAGGTGGAAATGCAAACTCCAATGCAACCAACCTTCCCACAAGATCTCCAAAACCACTCAGGAACAGGGAATTGGAAACTGCAGGGGATGACATGAATGGAGATGGAGACTTGACACCTTACACCGAGTTCACTTCCAGTTATCCCTAGACAAACTTTCCATGAAAACTTGTCACAAATCTAGAAGAACAATGAGCAGAAACCGGACACGTGCTTTGAGTCTTCACACACAAAACTAAAAGGCAGTCCACAAAAAAAACCCAGAGAATACAGTGGACTTTGCAAAATCAAAGATATCTACTGTGGGAAAGACCTCATTACAAAAGCAAAAGACAGGTCATACATCGCGAGACGAATGAGTGGAAACACAAAGCTTATCAAGGATGTGTCTCCAAACAGACAAAGAACGCCAACACAACAAGCCTGTGAAAACTAGGGAAAGGTCTGAAGGGACACCAGACGGAGGAAGACACACACAGAGTATCCCGGATGATGTCCAGCACTGAGGGCCTGAAGAAACAACAGTCTAGTTGCACCCCCTCAGGCCTGTGTGACCGTGGATGAGGCCTCTGTTTCCCGGTGGCTCTGAGACATGGACAGGGAGGAAGGGGAAGAGAAGTCACTTGCATTTCTAATACTCACAGCAAAGTCTTCCAATGAGAAGGGAATTATCACCCCCACTGACAATGCCATTCACTGAAGTGATATCCACGAGTCCATCTACCCCAGAAGGGAAGGATGGACCTGTTCTCACAAAACGGCGAGAGATGGAAGGAGGAAGATCAAGCCCACACCAATCACTGGAAAGAGAAGCTGTGCTCAGGGCTTGAAAGAATTCCTACTGGGAAAATCATGTCACAGCCCCACATGGCAATCCACAGCTTCCATGCTATTCCTCCCAAAATGCCAATGCATTTTCGCACCGAACAAAGAATTGCAAAAGGGGTACGGAAACAGAAAAGAGCCTACATTGTCAATACAATCCGACGAAAAAGCCCCGATACGGACATCCAAGGTTGTGTGAAAGGAAATTAGACGACCAAACTAGGATCCTCAGGAGAGTATCGGAGAAGGCAATGGCGACCCACTCCAGTACTCTTGCCTGGAAAATGTCCTGGACGGAGGAGCCTGGTAGGCTACAGGCCATGGGGTCTTGCAGAGTCAGACACGACTGAAGTGACTTAGCCGCAGCAGCAGCAGCAGGACAGTATGCTATTGGGAATACAACAACACACACAGATCCAGATCGATGGAATAAAGTTGAGGGTCCAGAAACAAACCCCAGCATCCATGGTCAACTCATCTCTGACACAGACGGTGAGAATATCCAAATGGGAACAAGAAAGCCTCTTCAATCAATGTCCATGGGAAAACCAGACAGCTACATCTGAAGAACGCTATTGGGTTTGATCTCATACCACCTCAATATCGGGGAAAAACCTCACCCTAAAGACTGATGTCATGAGATAGCTAGAAAGAAGCGTAGGTCAAAGGCTCCTTAACATCAGAGTCTCCTTGCCATTTGCTGGGCGGAGGTCGAAATGGGTCTCTTCAAGTAAGGGAAAGAGGTAAACGAAGTACACCACTGGGTTTCCATCCAATGGAACCTATTCACAACAGAGAGGCTAAGCATTCACAAATGCAAAAGATAGGAAACGGAACACGAGAGACTCCTTGCAAGTGGTGTATCTGAGAAGGGGTTCATATGGAAAGAGACGAAGAATGCACAGCACTCAGATTCCAAGAAACACCACCACCACCCTTGACCCTTCCCCCATGACCAACTCTGACCTAAAGCCTTTCTCTCCCTCTAACCTATCCCTAAAACATAACCCTCATCTAATCATATACATGTGCATCCCTAGCATCCATCCATCCATCCACACACGAGAGAGAAAGAGGAAGACACAGACGGAATTGAGAAAGGAAAAGAGAGGGACACAGCCAGAGAGAGACACGGAACCAAAGAGAGGAAAGGAGTCGATGGTCCAGACTATTCCTCAATCTGTCTCGAAGGTAGAAGCAATGACAGCGCCCTTCCACCCCAGAAGGGGGAAAAGGACGGAAGGTTTGGAGAGGAAAAGACAAGAACGCAGGGAGCCATTAGAAGCTCAGCCACCCGCAGAAGCCGAGCTGGGACCCTTGAACAGAATCTCAATGGAAACAGAGGACCAGAAAGTTGGCTACTCTTTTCTATAAGAGAGGGAGACCTTCGAGTCTTCCTTTCGGTCCTCCAACTTGGATGCGGGGTCTCAAAACAGTCAGGAGGGGGAGTGCCTTTTCCTGGGTTCCACGGCGCATCCAGGCCTCGTTCTGCCCCATTCTGTGCTGTGTCAGCCCTGGATGGAATCTTTCTTTCTGAAGTCTCAGCGCACGAGCTCCACGTGATATCGGCCCCAGGTGGAAAGGCATGGAGCTGCTCGTAGGCCGACAGACCTAGGAAGCAGATGGGAGAATGACCCCCACTCTGCAGATGGAGAGACTGGGGCAACCCTGAGGGGCATATGCTTGTCCAGGGCCACACCACTTATGAGAAGAAGGAGCCTGGTCTGAGAGCAGCATGGTCCTCGGAGCTCAGGCCCTGGCTGAACCCAGGCCTCCCCAGGGCTGTGGGCTGGGCCGTGTGGGTGTCATTGTGCCTGCACATGGCCTAAGGGGGGTGGTCGAGCAGTCAGAAACCCAGAGATTCCCTTGGGAAGTTTTGAGGAAGGGACCTCAGCACGAACCCCAGGAAATGATGTCACCTGCCGGCAACAGAACCCAACAGAACCCGCAATCCGGGTATCCAGGCCTCCAGAGCGGAGAGGAGCCCCCAGCCGGATCACTTGCTGCCAAGATGTTCTGCTGTTTGCCCCTGCCCAGAGGCCGGGGCCTCAGGAGAGCTCACAGGCAGTGTGCGTGGGCACCCTGTCGACGTTGGCTCAGGACACCCCCGAGAGGCCTCTGGCCCTTTGCCCGGAGAAACAGAAAGGTAACACGGGGAGCCCCAGGCCGGGCCAGGCCACCTCTCCCATGCCACCCGGAAACACCGGGTCCTTTGCCTGTGTGTGGGGATGCGGGTTTCTCGGGCTGTGTCTCCCTCAAGGAAGCCCAGGCGGATGTGGGGTCAGAAGCCTGTGGACAAGTTGTGCCCACACCCCAGGGGAGAGCAGGCTGGGCGGGATGGGGAGAGTGTGGGCAGCGCCGACCGGCCAGGCTGACCTCACACCCTCAGATGGGTCTCTTTCCTCCCGGGTGGGGATCTGAGCAGACACACGTCTCTGACCCTTCTGGGAAGAGAAGTTCGAGCAGGCAGAAGCAGCGGCTCCACTGGCCAGGCCCAGCTCGGAAAACTCCCAGCATGGCTGGCTGACGGTCACTGTCGTTGCAGAGCTTCCCACGTGATGAGGCCGAGGACGGGGACACCCCATCCAGCTCCCAGAGGGAGGGGTCGGAGCACCACCCGCCCGCCCGTGAGGCCCAGTGCAGGCTCCAGGTCAGCGTGCCCACGGAGGCATCAGCCCCACCGGGGGAGACGCGGAGGTGGGGAAGGCCTGCTGCCGAGACACCGCCCAGGATACAGCCGGCGGCCCAGTCTGAGGCTTCCACGGAGCTCAGCACACCCGGCTCCGACCCAGAGTCCAGAGAACCCCGGCCTCTGAGGCACCAGGAGGACCTGGAGCCCAGCACACCACAGCACAGAGGTGAGGACGCTGGGGCTGGTGCACGGGAGTGTGTGGGGAGGGGTGCTGAGCTACACAGGGACGAGTCCTCGAAAGCTGCTGCTGGGCCTGCAGCAAGCGCTGGCCTCACACCCCCCGCCCCCCATCTTGCACACTTCAGTCCCAAAAGACATCTGACGCTGGGTATTCTTTGGGAACCTCTTGGAAGGTTTCTGTCCCGGGGTACGCACATGCCAAGGCTGGCCTGTGGGCAAACTTTGCTTCTCCCCCAGCTCTAGCACTGGCCTCCAACTGGAACCAGGCTCCACTTCCCAGACCTGTCCCCACACAGGTGGTGGCTCCAGGTGCAGGACCCAGGGATCCACCGAGGGCAGATGGAGAAGCGAGACTTGCCCTCGCAGAGACACCAGGCCAGCTGGGTACTGGCCAGCACACCGGGCAGATCGGATCTCCGTGCCTGCAGGACCCCCAGCCCCAGGCACTGATGTCCCACCCCCTCAGCGAGAACCTCCACCTCCACGTGCACCTCTACCTGCTCGGGCTTCGGCAAGAGAACCCGAGGCAGAGGAAGAGTCACCGCCTCGGCAGGGAGAGCCTGCCCTGGCTCCCGCGCAACACCCAGATGCCCACGATCACTCACCCAGCCCTGCAGGGAGAAAGAGCCCCCGCTCTGGACAGAGACCCAGAGCCCTTACCGGAAACACCACGTCCAGGGGAGCGGTCGGCTCTGCAGCCTCCATCCCTGTCTGCTCACCGTGGATGCCGGCAACTCGGTCTGCCCCCAGGGGACATGGAGTTCCTTTCCCCTGAACTGCTTTGCATGTGGTTTGTTTCCACCTTTCTGGTGATGTTTTATTTTTTGTATGGTTTCCTGGATTTTTGTTGGTTAAGTTGGGATTAGTAAACTTTTTTCATCATTGTTGCAATCTGGGAACACTGTTGTGTAACTCTGGTGATACTGTGTTACCATCACCACTTTGTAGTTTCAGACCCGTTCCATCTTTATGCCCCACCCCCCAACAAAGCCTGGATTCAAGGCAAGCACGCCCTGTTCATCCCTCCCCCCGATCCTGAACACAATTTCATCTTTTCTTTCTGCATTCCTTCCTATATTCTTGGTGTCCCCAATCAGTGACTCTCAGCGAAATGACTGAAGGAGTGTTTTTCGGACTCTCCACCTACTGTAAGACTCCATTGGAGAGTTCTCATTTTTATGTCATTTGAACTAGCCTTTGATAGCTGAAAGGACGGTGTACGTCCTTTCAAGATACCATGTGCCAAACGAAGCCCTTTTGGCAACTGCCATCATTATCTCCAGGCAGGCATTGCTGTTTGAAGGGTGACATCTCAGCCAGAAGGCAGAGGCTGAGCTCCTCTTGTTGCACCAGCTCCCAAAAGAAGCCAAGAAAGGGAGCTGGAACAACAAACCACCCCCATGCCCAGGAAAGCGTTCTTCATGACAGAAGGCTAGAAAATGACCCAACATCCTTGTGGCCCAGAACCACTCTAGAAAATCACTGTTCCATAAAAAAGAGAAACACATGGGAAGTTCCAAGGAGAGGCAATGCCCATGGCCAGTGTACTTGAGAGACGGCCTGACCGCTCCGGGGAAGACACGCACCGACGGAACCCCTTGGGAAACAGCAGTGATAGTCCTCACCGTCGTAAGGGTTTCCTCTGGGGACAACCTGCCCTGGGCACCACACGAGGGAGCAGACCGGCTTCTCTTCCTCTGCCCCCACACCATTCACTCATGAAGGCAGCTCAGGTGTTCTCATGCCCTGCCTGCCTGCCTGCCTGGCTCATCCGTGAGCTGTGACCACCTCCAGGCTAGGACTCCACCTTTTCCTCTCTGTGTACCGTGAATCTGCACACAGTGGGCTTTCAGAACCTTAGGAGACTTGAGCCATTCCCGCTCGAGCCAGAACCCTCCCCAGGAAGGAAAACAGCTGTGGAGTCATTTTGGCCCCAGCACTGGTTCCGAAAGCCTGGCGGCTCCTACAGCCTCTACGGTGTGAAGAGGGAGGTCCCTTTTGACAGAGCTTTCTGGCTCTCAGATCTAAGCTGTTGTTTCACTGTCAGCTGTGTCTCTTCCGTTGCAGCCAGGTGGGCCACGCTGCTCCAAAGGAGCTCACAAGCTGAGTTTCAAGGGAGGACAGGGATGGCTACAACGTGCTGCAAACTGAGTGAGGGTCCCCACAATCCTCAGCAAAGGTCTGTGGTGTGCAAGTGGGGAGTAGAGGGCCCCCAAGTTCCAAAGGAAGGGAGGTAGTCAGGAGCTAAAGCCCTTGGCTGCTGTGGTAGCAGCTGCAGATGGCAGCCCGTCCACAGTGCACTTCAAATGAGGTCATATGAGCGGGACTCTGGAAATGGCTCCGAAATCGAGAGAAAGGGGTCAGGGTATGTGGGAATCCGGCGGGGGTGGGGGGTGGATGAAGGAAGGTGTCCCTCCTCTCTCCAGTGCAATTTGGTTTGGTGAGTCTCAAAGCTACCAGATGGCACTTCCCAAGTCAGGCCCCCGCAGGAATCAGGGTGGGCTGCCTGCCTCGGGCCCTGCCACAGGGACAAGCCACACCAGTGGCCTCCCTGAGCTCCAATGGCCGGATCTGGGGGGTTCTGTCTGGGTGCACACCTCCTTGCTGTGGCCAAGTTCCCCCCTTCTCTGAGCACCAGCTTCATCCTCTCGAATGAGGACATCAATTGCTACCTTGGCACGTTACTCTCTTCATCCTGTGAAGACTCATTAGGCTTATCCTACAATTACTAGCTGGCCCGAAGAGATATCTCCTGAATCCAGCTTAAGCTGGAGTCTCCCAGGCTCATCTGGCATGTCTTCCCTGAAGTCTGCCAAAACCCACACCCTTGCATTTCCAGGGACTCCCCTTAGCCAGCTGGGCAGAAAACCCAGCATGCTTCAAACAAGCTGACAGACAAGCGGGAGAGGACTCACGGGCAGACGGCTTCCCTCAGGTCTCGGGTGGAGCTCTGGGACCACAGCAGCAACGGGCCATCCCAGCCCCTGGGCTCAGCAGCGCCCTCATTCTCAGGCCGGCGGCTCTGCCCTGAGGGGAGCAGGAACGTCACCAACTGCCGCAGGCGGACCTCAAGCCCCTCCCACTGCTGGAGCCTGACCTCCCCCGGCCCCACCCCTTCCCCTACCCCAGCAGGACGAGAGCTCGTCTTCCCCTGGCTTCCAACGTGAGGCCCGGCCCTGGGCCCCGATTGGGCACTGCCCCAGCCCGGAGCCAATCACAGTGGCCAGGGAGGTGGAACGCACCGATTGGCCAGGGCCAGGTCATGTGACCATACTCCCCAGGAAACTCAAAGATTACCAAGGTTCTCTAAGAAACCAATGAACAAAATTATCCACTAAAGGCAAACCATAATTTTTAATGAGGCCAATGTCACAGAAAAAAAAAATGCTCCACAATAAACTGCTCAAGGAAGCTACTAAATAAACTTTCAGAAAAGTTTAGTAGTTTTTTTTTTTTTTTAAATAGGGTGACGGAGAGCTATACCTTTCCCATCTATGTGAATTTAGGTTTAAACTAGATTTCCCTTGGCTATTATATAAGACAAAAAAACCCACATCACCCACTTTCACTCCCCCCCACCCCCAAAATGTGTTTTAATCTATTGAATTTTTGTGTCCTCAGTTGTGTCTGATTCACGGCAACTCACCAACTCTACACAGCCAGGCTCTTCCGTCCATGGAATTCAGGGCAATTTTTTCTGTCCCAGTAAATGCCCACCCTGGGTGATCCAAAGGCAAGGGCTCCGAGGCTCCTGAGAGACTAACTCCTTTCAGCTGAGCACAGAGCTGGCTCCTCACTGGGATGCCTGTGGCCTGGGGCTCCCAGAGGGGAGAGCAGCACTCGCCCCACCGTGTGGTCACTGCTGGAAGTGCAGGCTGCTCCTCACTCCCCCTTGACAGTGTCCCTGAGGGCAGAACAGTGTGAATCGAATCAAGGTGGAAATGCAAACTCCAATGCAACCAACCTTCCCACAAGATCTCCAAAACCACTCAGGAACAGGGAATTGGAAACTGCAGGGGATGACATGAATGGAGATGGAGACTTGACACCTTACACCGAGTTCACTTCCAGTTATCCCTAGACAAACTTTCCATGAAAACTTGTCACAAATCTAGAAGAACAATGAGCAGAAACCGGACACGTGCTTTGAGTCTTCACACACAAAACTAAAAGGCAGTCCACAAAAAAAACCCAGAGAATACAGTGGACTTTGCAAAATCAAAGATATCTACTGTGGGAAAGACCTCATGACAAAAGCAAAAGACAGGTCATACATCGCGAGACGAATGAGTGGAAACACAAAGCTTATCAAGGATGTGTCTCCAAACAGACAAAGAACGCCAACACAACAAGCCTGTGAAAACTAGGGAAAGGTCTGAAGGGACACCAGACGGAGGAAGACACACACAGAGTATCCCGGATGATGTCCAGCACTGAGGGCCTGAAGAAACAACAGTCTAGTTGCACCCCCTCAGGCCTGTGTGACCGTGGATGAGGCCTCTGTTTCCCGGTGGCTCTGAGACATGGACAGGGAGGAAGGGGAAGAGAAGTCACTTGCATTTCTAATACTCACAGCAAAGTCTTCCAATGAGAAGGGAATTATCACCCCCACTGACAATGCCATTCACTGAAGTGATATCCACGAGTCCATCTACCCCAGAAGGGAAGGATGGACCTGTTCTCACAAAACGGCGAGAGATGGAAGGAGGAAGATCAAGCCCACACCAATCACTGGAAAGAGAAGCTGTGCTCAGGGCTTGAAAGAATTCCTATAGGGAAAATCATGTCACAGCCCCACATGGCAATCCACAGCTTCCATGCTATTCCTCCCAAAATGCCAATGCATTTTCGCACCGAACAAAGAATTGCAAAAGGGGTACGGAAACAGAAAAGAGCCTACATTGTCAATACAATCCGACGAAAAAGCCCCGATACGGACATCCAAGGTTGTGTGAAAGGAAATTAGACGACCAAACTAGGATCCTCAGGAGAGTATCGGAGAAGGCAATGGCGACCCACTCCAGTACTCTTGCCTGGAAAATGTCCTGGACGGAGGAGCCTGGTAGGCTACAGGCCATGGGGTCTTGCAGAGTCAGACACGACTGAAGTGACTTAGCCGCAGCAGCAGCAGCAGGACAGTATGCTATTGGGAATACAACAACACACACAGATCCAGATCGATGGAATAAAGTTGAGGGTCCAGAAACAAACCCCAGCATCCATGGTCAACTCATCTCTGACACAGACGGTGAGAATATCCAAATGGGAACAAGAAAGCCTCTTCAATCAATGTCCATGGGAAAACCAGACAGCTACATCTGAAGAACGCTATTGGGTTTGATCTCATACCACCTCAATATCGGGGAAAAACCTCACCCTAAAGACTGATGTCATGAGATAGCTAGAAAGAAGCGTAGGTCAAAGGCTCCTTAACATCAGAGTCTCCTTGCCATTTGCTGGGCGGAGGTCGAAATGGGTCTCTTCAAGTAAGGGAAAGAGGTAAACGAAGTACACCACTGGGTTTCCATCCAATGGAACCTATTCACAACAGAGAGGCTAAGCATTCACAAATGCAAAAGATAGGAAACGGAACACGAGAGACTCCTTGCAAGTGGTGTATCTGAGAAGGGGTTCATATGGAAAGAGACGAAGAATGCACAGCACTCAGATTCCAAGAAACACCACCACCACCCTTGACCCTTCCCCCATGACCAACTCTGACCTAAAGCCTTTCTCTCCCTCTAACCTATCCCTAAAACATAACCCTCATCTAATCATATACATGTGCATCCCTAGCATCCATCCATCCATCCACACACGAGAGAGAAAGAGGAAGACACAGACGGAATTGAGAAAGGAAAAGAGAGGGACACAGCCAGAGAGAGACACGGAACCAAAGAGAGGAAAGGAGTCGATGGTCCAGACTATTCCTCAATCTGTCTCGAAGGTAGAAGCAATGACAGCGCCCTTCCACCCCAGAAGGGGGAAAAGGACGGAAGGTTTGGAGAGGAAAAGACAAGAACGCAGGGAGCCATTAGAAGCTCAGCCACCCGCAGAAGCCGAGCTGGGACCCTTGAACAGAATCTCAATGGAAACAGAGGACCAGAAAGTTGGCTACTCTTTTCTATAAGAGAGGGAGACCTTCGAGTCTTCCTTTCGGTCCTCCAACTTGGATGCGGGGTCTCAAAACAGTCAGGAGGGGGAGTGCCTTTTCCTGGGTTCCACGGCGCATCCAGGCCTCGTTCTGCCCCATTCTGTGCTGTGTCAGCCCTGGATGGAATCTTTCTTTCTGAAGTCTCAGCGCACGAGCTCCACGTGATATCGGCCCCAGGTGGAAAGGCATGGAGCTGCTCGTAGGCCGACAGACCTAGGAAGCAGATGGGAGAATGACCCCCACTCTGCAGATGGAGAGACTGGGGCAACCCTGAGGGGCATATGCTTGTCCAGGGCCACACCACTTATGAGAAGAAGGAGCCTGGTCTGAGAGCAGCATGGTCCTCGGAGCTCAGGCCCTGGCTGAACCCAGGCCTCCCCAGGGCTGTGGGCTGGGCCGTGTGGGTGTCATTGTGCCTGCACATGGCCTAAGGGGGGTGGTCGAGCAGTCAGAAACCCAGAGATTCCCTTGGGAAGTTTTGAGGAAGGGACCTCAGCACGAACCCCAGGAAATGATGTCACCTGCCGGCAACAGAACCCAACAGAACCCGCAATCCGGGTATCCAGGCCTCCAGAGCGGAGAGGAGCCCCCAGCCAGATCACTTGCTGCCAAGATGTTCTGCTGTTTGCCCCTGCCCAGAGGCCGGGGCCTCAGGAGAGCTCACAGGCAGTGTGCGTGGGCACCCTGTCGACGTTGGCTCAGGACACCCCCGAGAGGCCTCTGGCCCTTTGCCCGGAGAAACAGAAAGGTAACACGGGGAGCCCCAGGCCGGGCCAGGCCACCTCTCCCATGCCACCCGGAAACACCGGGTCCTTTGCCTGTGTGTGGGGATGCGGGTTTCTCGGGCTGTGTCTCCCTCAAGGAAGCCCAGGCGGATGTGGGGTCAGAAGCCTGTGGACAAGTTGTGCCCACACCCCAGGGGAGAGCAGGCTGGGCGGGATGGGGAGAGTGTGGGCAGCGCCGACCGGCCAGGCTGACCTCACACCCTCAGATGGGTCTCTTTCCTCCCGGGTGGGGATCTGAGCAGACACACGTCTCTGACCCTTCTGGGAAGAGAAGTTCGAGCAGGCAGAAGCAGCGGCTCCACTGGCCAGGCCCAGCTCGGAAAACTCCCAGCATGGCTGGCTGACGGTCACTGTCGTTGCAGAGCTTCCCACGTGATGAGGCCGAGGACGGGGACACCCCATCCAGCTCCCAGAGGGAGGGGTCGGAGCACCACCCGCCCGCCCGTGAGGCCCAGTGCAGGCTCCAGGTCAGCGTGCCCACGGAGGCATCAGCCCCACCGAGGGAGACGCGGAGGTGGGGAAGGCCTGCTGCCGAGACACCGCCCAGGATACAGCCGGCGGCCCAGTCTGAGGCTTCCACGGAGCTCAGCACACCCGGCTCCGACCCAGAGTCCAGAGAACCCCGGCCTCTGAGGCACCAGGAGGACCTGGAGCCCAGCACGCCACAGCACAGAGGTGAGGACGCTGGGGCTGGTGCACGGGAGTGTGTGGGGAGGGGTGCTGAGCTACACAGGGACGAGTCCTCGAAAGCTGCTGCTGGGCCTGCAGCAAGCGCTGGCCTCACACCCCCCGCCCCCATCTTGCACACTTCAGTCCCAAAAGACATCTGACGCTGGGTATTCTTTGGGAACCTCTTGGAAGGTTTCTGTCCCGGGGTACGCACATGCCAAGGCTGGCCTGTGGGCAAACTTTGCTTCTCCCCCAGCTCTAGCACTGGCCTCCAACTGGAACCAGGCTCCACTTCCCAGACCTGTCCCCACACAGGTGGTGGCTCCAGGTGCAGGACCCAGGGATCCACCGAGGGCAGATGGAGAAGCGAGACTTGCCCTCGCAGAGACACCAGGCCAGCTGGGTACTGGCCAGCACACCGGGCAGATCGGATCTCCGTGCCTGCAGGACCCCCAGCCCCAGGCACTGATGTCCCACCCCCTCAGCGAGAACCTCCACCTCCACGTGCACCTCTACCTGCTCGGGCTTTGGCAAGAGAACCCGAGGCAGAGGAAGAGTCACCGCCTCGGCAGGGAGAGCCTGCCCTGGCTCCCGCGCAACACCCAGACGCCCACGATGACTCACCCAGCCCTGCAGGGAGAAAGAGCCCCCGCTCTGGACAGAGACCCAGAGCCCTTACCGGAAACACCACGTCCAGGGGAGCGGTCGGCTCTGCAGCCTCCATCCCTGTCTGCTCACCGTGGATGCCGGCAACTCGGTCTGCCCCCAGGGGACATGGAGTTCCTTTCCCCTGAACTGCTTTGCATGTGGTTTGTTTCCACCTTTCTGGTGATGTTTTATTTTTTGTATGGTTTCCTGGATTTTTGTTGGTTAAGTTGGGATTAGTAAACTTTTTCATCATTGTTGCAATCTGGGAACACTGTTGTGTAACTCTGGTGATACTGTGTTACCATCACCACTTTGTAGTTTCAGACCCGTTCCATCTTTATGCCCCACCCCCCAACAAAGCCTGGATTCAAGGCAAGCACGCCCTGTTCATCCCTCCCCCCGATCCTGAACACAATTTCATCTTTTCTTTCTGCATTCCTTCCTATATTCTTGGTGTCCCCAATCAGTGACTCTCAGCGAAATGACTGAAGGAGTGTTTTTCGGACTCTCCACCTACTGTAAGACTCCATTGGAGAGTTCTCATTTTTATGTCATTTGAACTAGCCTTTGATAGCTGAAAGGACGGTGTACGTCCTTTCAAGATACCATGTGCCAAACGAAGCCCTTTTGGCAACTGCCATCATTATCTCCAGGCAGGCATTGCTGTTTGAAGGGTGACATCTCAGCCAGAAGGCAGAGGCTGAGCTCCTCTTGTTGCACCAGCTCCCAAAAGAAGCCAAGAAAGGGAGCTGGAACAACAAACCACCCCCATGCCCAGGAAAGCGTTCTTCATGACAGAAGGCTAGAAAATGACCCAACATCCTTGTGGCCCAGAACCACTCTAGAAAATCACTGTTCCATAAAAAAGAGAAACACATGGGAAGTTCCAAGGAGAGGCAATGCCCATGGCCAGTGTACTTGAGAGACGGCCTGACCGCTCCGGGGAAGACACGCACCGACGGAACCCCTTGGGAAACAGCAGTGATAGTCCTCACCGTCGTAAGGGTTTCCTCTGGGGACAACCTGCCCTGGGCACCACACGAGGGAGCAGACCGGCTTCTCTTCCTCTGCCCCCACACCATTCACTCATGAAGGCAGCTCAGGTGTTCTCATGCCCTGCCTGCCTGCCTGCCTGGCTCATCCGTGAGCTGTGACCACCTCCAGGCTAGGACTCCACCTTTTCCTCTCTGTGTACCGTGAATCTGCACACAGTGGGCTTTCAGAACCTTAGGAGACTTGAGCCATTCCCGCTCGAGCCAGAACCCTCCCCAGGAAGGAAAACAGCTGTGGAGTCATTTTGGCCCCAGCACTGGTTCCGAAAGCCTGGCGGCTCCTACAGCCTCTACGGTGTGAAGAGGGAGGTCCCTTTTGACAGAGCTTTCCGGCTCTCAGATCTAAGCTGTTGTTTCACTGTCAGCTGTGTCTCTTCCGTTGCAGCCAGGTGGGCCACGCTGCTCCAAAGGAGCTCACAAGCTGAGTTTCAAGGGAGGACAGGGATGGCTACAACGTGCTGCAAACTGAGTGAGGGTCCCCACAATCCTCAGCAAAGGTCTGTGGTGTGCAAGTGGGGAGTAGAGGGCCCCCAAGTTCCAAAGGAAGGGAGGTAGTCGGGAGCTAAAGCCCTTGGCTGCTGTGGTAGCAGCTGCAGATGGCAGCCCGTCCACAGTGCACTTCAAATGAGGTCATATGAGCGGGACTCTGGAAATGGCTCCGAAATCGAGAGAAAGGGGTCAGGGTATGTGGGAATCCGGCGGGGGTGGGGGGTGGATGAAGGAAGGTGTCCCTCCTCTCTCCAGTGCAATTTGGTTTGGTGAGTCTCAAAGCTACCAGATGGCACTTCCCAAGTCAGGCCCCCGCAGGAATCAGGGTGGGCTGCCTGCCTCGGGCCCTGCCACAGGGACAAGCCACACCAGTGGCCTCCCTGAGCTCCAATGGCCGGATCTGGGGGGTTCTGTCTGGGTGCACACCTCCTTGCTGTGGCCAAGTTCCCCCCTTCTCTGAGCACCAGCTTCATCCTCTCGAATGAGGACATCAATTGCTACCTTGGCACGTTACTCTCTTCATCCTGTGAAGACTCATTAGGCTTATCCTACAATTACTAGCTGGCCCGAAGAGATATCTCCTGAATCCAGCTTAAGCTGGAGTCTCCCAGGCTCATCTGGCATGTCTTCCCTGAAGTCTGCCAAAACCCACACCCTTGCATTTCCAGGGACTCCCCTTAGCCAGCTGGGCAGAAAACCCAGCATGCTTCAAACAAGCTGACAGACAAGCGGGAGAGGACTCACGGGCAGACGGCTTCCCTCAGGTCTCGGGTGGAGCTCTGGGACCACAGCAGCAACGGGCCATCCCAGCCCCTGGGCTCAGCAGCGCCCTCATTCTCAGGCCGGCGGCTCTGCCCTGAGGGGAGCAGGAACGTCACCAACTGCCGCAGGCGGACCTCAAGCCCCTCCCACTGCTGGAGCCTGACCTCCCCCGGCCCCACCCCTTCCCCTACCCCAGCAGGACGAGAGCTCGTCTTCCCCTGGCTTCCAACGTGAGGCCCGGCCCTGGGCCCCGATTGGGCACTGCCCCAGCCCGGAGCCAATCACAGTGGCCAGGGAGGTGGAACACACCGATTGGCCAGGGCCAGGTCATGTGACCATACTCCCCAGGAAACTCAAAGATTACCAAGGTTCTCTAAGAAACCAATGAACAAAATTATCCACTAAAGGCAAACCATAATTTTTAATGAGGCCAATGTCACAGAAAAAAAAAATGCTCCACAATAAACTGCTCAAGGAAGCTACTAAATAAACTTTCAGAAAAGTTTAGTAGTTTTTTTTTTTTTTTAAATAGGGTGACGGAGAGCTATACCTTTCCCATCTATGTGAATTTAGGTTTAAACTAGATTTCCCTTGGCTATTATATAAGACAAAAAAACCCACATCACCCACTTTCACTCCCCCCCACCCCCAAAATGTGTTTTAATCTATTGAATTTTTGTGTCCTCAGTTGTGTCTGATTCACGGCAACTCACCAACTCTACACAGCCAGGCTCTTCCGTCCATGGAATTCAGGGCAATTTTTTCTGTCCCAGTAAATGCCCACCCTGGGTGATCCAAAGGCAAGGGCTCCGAGGCTCCTGAGAGACTAACTCCTTTCAGCTGAGCACAGAGCTGGCTCCTCACTGGGATGCCTGTGGCCTGGGGCTCCCAGAGGGGAGAGCAGCACTCGCCCCACCGTGTGGTCACTGCTGGAAGTGCAGGCTGCTCCTCACTCCCCCTTGACAGTGTCCCTGAGGGCAGAACAGTGTGAATCGAATCAAGGTGGAAATGCAAACTCCAATGCAACCAACCTTCCCACAAGATCTCCAAAACCACTCAGGAACAGGGAATTGGAAACTGCAGGGGATGACATGAATGGAGATGGAGACTTGACACCTTACACCGAGTTCACTTCCAGTTATCCCTAGACAAACTTTCCATGAAAACTTGTCACAAATCTAGAAGAACAATGAGCAGAAACCGGACACGTGCTTTGAGTCTTCACACACAAAACTAAAAGGCAGTCCACAAAAAAAACCCAGAGAATACAGTGGACTTTGCAAAATCAAAGATATCTACTGTGGGAAAGACCTCATTACAAAAGCAAAAGACAGGCCATACATCGCGAGACGAATGAGTGGAAACACAAAGCTTATCAAGGATGTGTCTCCAAACAGACAAAGAACGCCAACACAACAAGCCTGTGAAAACTAGGGAAAGGTCTGAAGGGACACCAGACGGAGGAAGACACACACAGAGTATCCCGGATGATGTCCAGCACTGAGGGCCTGAAGAAACAACAGTCTAGTTGCACCCCCTCAGGCCTGTGTGACCGTGGATGAGGCCTCTGTTTCCCGGTGGCTCTGAGACATGGACAGGGAGGAAGGGGAAGAGAAGTCACTTGCATTTCTAATACTCACAGCAAAGTCTTCCAATGAGAAGGGAATTATCACCCCCACTGACAATGCCATTCACTGAAGTGATATCCACGAGTCCATCTACCCCAGAAGGGAAGGATGGACCTGTTCTCACAAAACGGCGAGAGATGGAAGGAGGAAGATCAAGCCCACACCAATCACTGGAAAGAGAAGCTGTGCTCAGGGCTTGAAAGAATTCCTACTGGGAAAATCATGTCACAGCCCCACATGGCAATCCACAGCTTCCATGCTATTCCTCCCAAAATGCCAATGCATTTTCGCACCGAACAAAGAATTGCAAAAGGGGTACGGAAACAGAAAAGAGCCTACATTGTCAATACAATCCGACGAAAAAGCCCCGATACGGACATCCAAGGTTGTGTGAAAGGAAATTAGACGACCAAACTAGGATCCTCAGGAGAGTATCGGAGAAGGCAATGGCGACCCACTCCAGTACTCTTGCCTGGAAAATGTCCTGGACGGAGGAGCCTGGTAGGCTACAGGCCATGGGGTCTTGCAGAGTCAGACACGACTGAAGTGACTTAGCCGCAGCAGCAGCAGCAGGACAGTATGCTATTGGGAATACAACAACACACACAGATCCAGATCGATGGAATAAAGTTGAGGGTCCAGAAACAAACCCCAGCATCCATGGTCAACTCATCTCTGACACAGACGGTGAGAATATCCAAATGGGAACAAGAAAGCCTCTTCAATCAATGTCCATGGGAAAACCAGACAGCTACATCTGAAGAACGCTATTGGGTTTGATCTCATACCACCTCAATATCGGGGAAAAACCTCACCCTAAAGACTGATGTCATGAGATAGCTAGAAAGAAGCGTAGGTCAAAGGCTCCTTAACATCAGAGTCTCCTTGCCATTTGCTGGGCGGAGGTCGAAATGGGTCTCTTCAAGTAAGGGAAAGAGGTAAACGAAGTACACCACTGGGTTTCCATCCAATGGAACCTATTCACAACAGAGAGGCTAAGCATTCACAAATGCAAAAGATAGGAAACGGAACACGAGAGACTCCTTGCAAGTGGTGTATCTGAGAAGGGGTTCATATGGGAAGAGACGAAGAATGCACAGCACTCAGATTCCAAGAAACACCACCACCACCCTTGACCCTTCCCCCATGACCAACTCTGACCTAAAGCCTTTCTCTCCCTCTAACCTATCCCTAAAACATAACCCTCATCTAATCATATACATGTGCATCCCTAGCATCCATCCATCCATCCACACACGAGAGAGAAAGAGGAAGACACAGACGGAATTGAGAAAGGAAAAGAGAGGGACACAGCCAGAGAGAGACACGGAACCAAAGAGAGGAAAGGAGTCGATGGTCCAGACTATTCCTCAATCTGTCTCGAAGGTAGAAGCAATGACAGCGCCCTTCCACCCCAGAAGGGGGAAAAGGACGGAAGGTTTGGAGAGGAAAAGACAAGAACGCAGGGAGCCATTAGAAGCTCAGCCACCCGCAGAAGCCGAGCTGGGACCCTTGAACAGAATCTCAATGGAAACAGAGGACCAGAAAGTTGGCTACTCTTTTCTATAAGAGAGGGAGACCTTCGAGTCTTCCTTTCGGTCCTCCAACTTGGATGCGGGGTCTCAAAACAGTCAGGAGGGGGAGTGCCTTTTCCTGGGTTCCACGGCGCATCCAGGCCTCGTTCTGCCCCATTCTGTGCTGTGTCAGCCCTGGATGGAATCTTTCTTTCTGAAGTCTCAGCGCACGAGCTCCACGTGATATCGGCCCCAGGTGGAAAGGCATGGAGCTGCTCGTAGGCCGACAGACCTAGGAAGCAGATGGGAGAATGACCCCCACTCTGCAGATGGAGAGACTGGGGCAACCCTGAGGGGCATATGCTTGTCCAGGGCCACACCACTTATGAGAAGAAGGAGCCTGGTCTGAGAGCAGCATGGTCCTCGGAGCTCAGGCCCTGGCTGAACCCAGGCCTCCCCAGGGCTGTGGGCTGGGCCGTGTGGGTGTCATTGTGCCTGCACATGGCCTAAGGGGGGTGGTCGAGCAGTCAGAAACCCAGAGATTCCCTTGGGAAGTTTTGAGGAAGGGACCTCAGCACGAACCCCAGGAAATGATGTCACCTGCCGGCAACAGAACCCAACAGAACCCGCAATCCGGGTATCCAGGCCTCCAGAGCGGAGAGGAGCCCCCAGCCGGATCACTTGCTGCCAAGATGTTCTGCTGTTTGCCCCTGCCCAGAGGCCGGGGCCTCAGGAGAGCTCACAGGCAGTGTGCGTGGGCACCCTGTCGACGTTGGCTCAGGACACCCCCGAGAGGCCTCTGGCCCTTTGCCCGGAGAAACAGAAAGGTAACACGGGGAGCCCCAGGCCGGGCCAGGCCACCTCTCCCATGCCACCCGGAAACACCGGGTCCTTTGCCTGTGTGTGGGGATGCGGGTTTCTCGGGCTGTGTCTCCCTCAAGGAAGCCCAGGCGGATGTGGGGTCAGAAGCCTGTGGACAAGTTGTGCCCACACCCCAGGGGAGAGCAGGCTGGGCGGGATGGGGAGAGTGTGGGCAGCGCCGACCGGCCAGGCTGACCTCACACCCTCAGATGGGTCTCTTTCCTCCCGGGTGGGGATCTGAGCAGACACACGTCTCTGACCCTTCTGGGAAGAGAAGTTCGAGCAGGCAGAAGCAGCGGCTCCACTGGCCAGGCCCAGCTCGGAAAACTCCCAGCATGGCTGGCTGACGGTCACTGTCGTTGCAGAGCTTCCCACGTGATGAGGCCGAGGACGGGGACACCCCATCCAGCTCCCAGAGGGAGGGGTCGGAGCACCACCCGCCCGCCCGTGAGGCCCAGTGCAGGCTCCAGGTCAGCGTGCCCACGGAGGCATCAGCCCCACCGGGGGAGACGCGGAGGTGGGGAAGGCCTGCTGCCGAGACACCGCCCAGGATACAGCCGGCGGCCCAGTCTGAGGCTTCCACGGAGCTCAGCACACCCGGCTCCGACCCAGAGTCCAGAGAACCCCGGCCTCTGAGGCACCAGGAGGACCTGGAGCCCAGCACGCCACAGCACAGAGGTGAGGACGCTGGGGCTGGTGCACGGGAGTGTGTGGGGAGGGGTGCTGAGCTACACAGGGACGAGTCCTCGAAAGCTGCTGCTGGGCCTGCAGCAAGCGCTGGCCTCACACCCCCCGCCCCCCATCTTGCACACTTCAGTCCCAAAAGACATCTGACGCTGGGTATTCTTTGGGAACCTCTTGGAAGGTTTCTGTCCCGGGGTACGCACATGCCAAGGCTGGCCTGTGGGCAAACTTTGCTTCTCCCCCAGCTCTAGCACTGGCCTCCAACTGGAACCAGGCTCCACTTCCCAGACCTGTCCCCACACAGGTGGTGGCTCCAGGTGCAGGACCCAGGGATCCACCGAGGGCAGATGGAGAAGCGAGACTTGCCCTCGCAGAGACACCAGGCCAGCTGGGTACTGGCCAGCACACCGGGCAGATCGGATCTCCGTGCCTGCAGGACCCCCAGCCCCAGGCACTGATGTCCCACCCCCTCAGCGAGAACCTCCACCTCCACGTGCACCTCTACCTGCTCGGGCTTTGGCAAGAGAACCCGAGGCAGAGGAAGAGTCACCGCCTCGGCAGGGAGAGCCTGCCCTGGCTCCCGCGCAACACCCAGACGCCCACGATGACTCACCCAGCCCTGCAGGGAGAAAGAGCCCCCGCTCTGGACAGAGACCCAGAGCCCTTACCGGAAACACCACGTCCAGGGGAGCGGTCGGCTCTGCAGCCTCCATCCCTGTCTGCTCACCGTGGATGCCGGCAACTCGGTCTGCCCCCAGGGGACATGGAGTTCCTTTCCCCTGAACTGCTTTGCATGTGGTTTGTTTCCACCTTTCTGGTGATGTTTTATTTTTTGTATGGTTTCCTGGATTTTTGTTGGTTAAGTTGGGATTAGTAAACTGTTTCATCATTGTTGCAATCTGGGAACACTGTTGTGTAACTCTGGTGATACTGTGTTACCATCACCACTTTGTAGTTTCAGACCCGTTCCATCTTTATGCCCCACCCCCCAACAAAGCCTGGATTCAAGGCAAGCACGCCCTGTTCATCCCTCCCCCCGATCCTGAACACAATTTCATCTTTTCTTTCTGCATTCCTTCCTATATTCTTGGTGTCCCCAATCAGTGACTCTCAGCGAAATGACTGAAGGAGTGTTTTTCGGACTCTCCACCTACTGTAAGACTCCATTGGAGAGTTCTCATTTTTATGTCATTTGAACTAGCCTTTGATAGCTGAAAGGACGGTGTACGTCCTTTCAAGATACCATGTGCCAAACGAAGCCCTTTTGGCAACTGCCATCATTATCTCCAGGCAGGCATTGCTGTTTGAAGGGTGACATCTCAGCCAGAAGGCAGAGGCTGAGCTCCTCTTGTTGCACCAGCTCCCAAAAGAAGCCAAGAAAGGGAGCTGGAACAACAAACCACCCCCATGCCCAGGAAAGCGTTCTTCATGACAGAAGGCTAGAAAATGACCCAACATCCTTGTGGCCCAGAACCACTCTAGAAAATCACTGTTCCATAAAAAAGAGAAACACATGGGAAGTTCCAAGGAGAGGCAATGCCCATGGCCAGTGTACTTGAGAGACGGCCTGACCGCTCCGGGGAAGACACGCACCGACGGAACCCCTTGGGAAACAGCAGTGATAGTCCTCACCGTCGTAAGGGTTTCCTCTGGGGACAACCTGCCCTGGGCACCACACGAGGGAGCAGACCGGCTTCTCTTCCTCTGCCCCCACACCATTCACTCATGAAGGCAGCTCAGGTGTTCTCATGCCCTGCCTGCCTGCCTGCCTGGCTCATCCGTGAGCTGTGACCACCTCCAGGCTAGGACTCCACCTTTTCCTCTCTGTGTACCGTGAATCTGCACACAGTGGGCTTTCAGAACCTTAGGAGACTTGAGCCATTCCCGCTCGAGCCAGAACCCTCCCCAGGAAGGAAAACAGCTGTGGAGTCATTTTGGCCCCAGCACTGGTTCCGAAAGCCTGGCGGCTCCTACAGCCTCTACGGTGTGAAGAGGGAGGTCCCTTTTGACAGAGCTTTCCGGCTCTCAGATCTAAGCTGTTGTTTCACTGTCAGCTGTGTCTCTTCCGTTGCAGCCAGGTGGGCCACGCTGCTCCAAAGGAGCTCACAAGCTGAGTTTCAAGGGAGGACAGGGATGGCTACAACGTGCTGCAAACTGAGTGAGGGTCCCCACAATCCTCAGCAAAGGTCTGTGGTGTGCAAGTGGGGAGTAGAGGGCCCCCAAGTTCCAAAGGAAGGGAGGTAGTCGGGAGCTAAAGCCCTTGGCTGCTGTGGTAGCAGCTGCAGATGGCAGCCCGTCCACAGTGCACTTCAAATGAGGTCATATGAGCGGGACTCTGGAAATGGCTCCGAAATCGAGAGAAAGGGGTCAGGGTATGTGGGAATCCGGCGGGGGTGGGGGGTGGATGAAGGAAGGTGTCCCTCCTCTCTCCAGTGCAATTTGGTTTGGTGAGTCTCAAAGCTACCAGATGGCACTTCCCAAGTCAGGCCCCCGCAGGAATCAGGGTGGGCTGCCTGCCTCGGGCCCTGCCACAGGGACAAGCCACACCAGTGGCCTCCCTGAGCTCCAATGGCCGGATCTGGGGGGTTCTGTCTGGGTGCACACCTCCTTGCTGTGGCCAAGTTCCCCCCTTCTCTGAGCACCAGCTTCATCCTCTCGAATGAGGACATCAATTGCTACCTTGGCACGTTACTCTCTTCATCCTGTGAAGACTCATTAGGCTTATCCTACAATTACTAGCTGGCCCGAAGAGATATCTCCTGAATCCAGCTTAAGCTGGAGTCTCCCAGGCTCATCTGGCATGTCTTCCCTGAAGTCTGCCAAAACCCACACCCTTGCATTTCCAGGGACTCCCCTTAGCCAGCTGGGCAGAAAACCCAGCATGCTTCAAACAAGCTGACAGACAAGCGGGAGAGGACTCACGGGCAGACGGCTTCCCTCAGGTCTCGGGTGGAGCTCTGGGACCACAGCAGCAACGGGCCATCCCAGCCCCTGGGCTCAGCAGCGCCCTCATTCTCAGGCCGGCGGCTCTGCCCTGAGGGGAGCAGGAACGTCACCAACTGCCGCAGGCGGACCTCAAGCCCCTCCCACTGCTGGAGCCTGACCTCCCCCGGCCCCACCCCTTCCCCTACCCCAGCAGGACGAGAGCTCGTCTTCCCCTGGCTTCCAACGTGAGGCCCGGCCCTGGGCCCCGATTGGGCACTGCCCCAGCCCGGAGCCAATCACAGTGGCCAGGGAGGTGGAACGCACCGATTGGCCAGGGCCAGGTCATGTGACCATACTCCCCAGGAAACTCAAAGATTACCAAGGTTCTCTAAGAAACCAATGAACAAAATTATCCACTAAAGGCAAACCATAATTTTTAATGAGGCCAATGTCACAGAAAAAAAAAATGCTCCACAATAAACTGCTCAAGGAAGCTACTAAATAAACTTTCAGAAAAGTTTAGTAGTTTTTTTTTTTTTTTTAAATAGGGTGACGGAGAGCTATACCTTTCCCATCTATGTGAATTTAGGTTTAAACTAGATTTCCCTTGGCTATTATATAAGACAAAAAAACCCACATCACCCACTTTCACTCCCCCCCACCCCCAAAATGTGTTTTAATCTATTGAATTTTTGTGTCCTCAGTTGTGTCTGATTCACGGCAACTCACCAACTCTACACAGCCAGGCTCTTCCGTCCATGGAATTCAGGGCAATTTTTTCTGTCCCAGTAAATGCCCACCCTGGGTGATCCAAAGGCAAGGGCTCCGAGGCTCCTGAGAGACTAACTCCTTTCAGCTGAGCACAGAGCTGGCTCCTCACTGGGATGCCTGTGGCCTGGGGCTCCCAGAGGGGAGAGCAGCACTCGCCCCACCGTGTGGTCACTGCTGGAAGTGCAGGCTGCTCCTCACTCCCCCTTGACAGTGTCCCTGAGGGCAGAACAGTGTGAATCGAATCAAGGTGGAAATGCAAACTCCAATGCAACCAACCTTCCCACAAGATCTCCAAAACCACTCAGGAACAGGGAATTGGAAACTGCAGGGGATGACATGAATGGAGATGGAGACTTGACACCTTACACCGAGTTCACTTCCAGTTATCCCTAGACAAACTTTCCATGAAAACTTGTCACAAATCTAGAAGAACAATGAGCAGAAACCGGACACGTGCTTTGAGTCTTCACACACAAAACTAAAAGGCAGTCCACAAAAAAAACCCAGAGAATACAGTGGACTTTGCAAAATCAAAGATATCTACTGTGGGAAAGACCTCATTACAAAAGCAAAAGACAGGCCATACATCGCGAGACGAATGAGTGGAAACACAAAGCTTATCAAGGATGTGTCTCCAAACAGACAAAGAACGCCAACACAACAAGCCTGTGAAAACTAGGGAAAGGTCTGAAGGGACACCAGACGGAGGAAGACACACACAGAGTATCCCGGATGATGTCCAGCACTGAGGGCCTGAAGAAACAACAGTCTAGTTGCACCCCCTCAGGCCTGTGTGACCGTGGATGAGGCCTCTGTTTCCCGGTGGCTCTGAGACATGGACAGGGAGGAAGGGGAAGAGAAGTCACTTGCATTTCTAATACTCACAGCAAAGTCTTCCAATGAGAAGGGAATTATCACCCCCACTGACAATGCCATTCACTGAAGTGATATCCACGAGTCCATCTACCCCAGAAGGGAAGGATGGACCTGTTCTCACAAAACGGCGAGAGATGGAAGGAGGAAGATCAAGCCCACACCAATCACTGGAAAGAGAAGCTGTGCTCAGGGCTTGAAAGAATTCCTACTGGGAAAATCATGTCACAGCCCCACATGGCAATCCACAGCTTCCATGCTATTCCTCCCAAAATGCCAATGCATTTTCGCACCGAACAAAGAATTGCAAAAGGGGTACGGAAACAGAAAAGAGCCTACATTGTCAATACAATCCGACGAAAAAGCCCCGATACGGACATCCAAGGTTGTGTGAAAGGAAATTAGACGACCAAACTAGGATCCTCAGGAGAGTATCGGAGAAGGCAATGGCGACCCACTCCAGTACTCTTGCCTGGAAAATGTCCTGGACGGAGGAGCCTGGTAGGCTACAGGCCATGGGGTCTTGCAGAGTCAGACACGACTGAAGTGACTTAGCCGCAGCAGCAGCAGCAGGACAGTATGCTATTGGGAATACAACAACACACACAGATCCAGATCGATGGAATAAAGTTGAGGGTCCAGAAACAAACCCCAGCATCCATGGTCAACTCATCTCTGACACAGACGGTGAGAATATCCAAATGGGAACAAGAAAGCCTCTTCAATCAATGTCCATGGGAAAACCAGACAGCTACATCTGAAGAACGCTATTGGGTTTGATCTCATACCACCTCAATATCGGGGAAAAACCTCACCCTAAAGACTGATGTCATGAGATAGCTAGAAAGAAGCGTAGGTCAAAGGCTCCTTAACATCAGAGTCTCCTTGCCATTTGCTGGGCGGAGGTCGAAATGGGTCTCTTCAAGTAAGGGAAAGAGGTAAACGAAGTACACCACTGGGTTTCCATCCAATGGAACCTATTCACAACAGAGAGGCTAAGCATTCACAAATGCAAAAGATAGGAAACGGAACACGAGAGACTCCTTGCAAGTGGTGTATCTGAGAAGGGGTTCATATGGAAAGAGACGAAGAATGCACAGCACTCAGATTCCAAGAAACACCACCACCACCCTTGACCCTTCCCCCATGACCAACTCTGACCTAAAGCCTTTCTCTCCCTCTAACCTATCCCTAAAACATAACCCTCATCTAATCATATACATGTGCATCCCTAGCATCCATCCATCCATCCACACACGAGAGAGAAAGAGGAAGACACAGACGGAATTGAGAAAGGAAAAGAGAGGGACACAGCCAGAGAGAGACACGGAACCAAAGAGAGGAAAGGAGTCGATGGTCCAGACTATTCCTCAATCTGTCTCGAAGGTAGAAGCAATGACAGCGCCCTTCCACCCCAGAAGGGGGAAAAGGACGGAAGGTTTGGAGAGGAAAAGACAAGAACGCAGGGAGCCATTAGAAGCTCAGCCACCCGCAGAAGCCGAGCTGGGACCCTTGAACAGAATCTCAATGGAAACAGAGGACCAGAAAGTTGGCTACTCTTTTCTATAAGAGAGGGAGACCTTCGAGTCTTCCTTTCGGTCCTCCAACTTGGATGCGGGGTCTCAAAACAGTCAGGAGGGGGAGTGCCTTTTCCTGGGTTCCACGGCGCATCCAGGCCTCGTTCTGCCCCATTCTGTGCTGTGTCAGCCCTGGATGGAATCTTTCTTTCTGAAGTCTCAGCGCACGAGCTCCACGTGATATCGGCCCCAGGTGGAAAGGCATGGAGCTGCTCGTAGGCCGACAGACCTAGGAAGCAGATGGGAGAATGACCCCCACTCTGCAGATGGAGAGACTGGGGCAACCCTGAGGGGCATATGCTTGTCCAGGGCCACACCACTTATGAGAAGAAGGAGCCTGGTCTGAGAGCAGCATGGTCCTCGGAGCTCAGGCCCTGGCTGAACCCAGGCCTCCCCAGGGCTGTGGGCTGGGCCGTGTGGGTGTCATTGTGCCTGCACATGGCCTAAGGGGGGTGGTCGAGCAGTCAGAAACCCAGAGATTCCCTTGGGAAGTTTTGAGGAAGGGACCTCAGCACGAACCCCAGGAAATGATGTCACCTGCCGGCAACAGAACCCAACAGAACCCGCAATCCGGGTATCCAGGCCTCCAGAGCGGAGAGGAGCCCCCAGCCGGATCACTTGCTGCCAAGATGTTCTGCTGTTTGCCCCTGCCCAGAGGCCGGGGCCTCAGGAGAGCTCACAGGCAGTGTGAGTGGGCACCCTGTCGACGTTGGCTCAGGACACCCCCGAGAGGCCTCTGGCCCTTTGCTCGGAGAAACAGAAAGGTAACACGGGGAGCCCCAGGCCGGGCCAGGCCACCTCTCCCATGCCACCCGGAAACACCGGGTCCTTTGCCTGTGTGTGGGGATGCGGGTTTCTCGGGCTGTGTCTCCCTCAAGGAAGCCCAGGCGGATGTGGGGTCAGAAGCCTGTGGACAAGTTGTGCCCACACCCCAGGGGAGAGCAGGCTGGGCGGGATGGGGAGAGTGTGGGCAGCGCCGACCGGCCAGGCTGACCTCACACCCTCAGATGGGTCTCTTTCCTCCCGGGTGGGGATCTGAGCAGACACACGTCTCTGACCCTTCTGGGAAGAGAAGTTCGAGCAGGCAGAAGCAGCGGCTCCACTGGCCAGGCCCAGCTCGGAAAACTCCCAGCATGGCTGGCTGACGGTCACTGTCGTTGCAGAGCTTCCCACGTGATGAGGCCGAGGACGGGGACACCCCATCCAGCTCCCAGAGGGAGGGGTCGGAGCACCACCCGCCCGCCCGTGAGGCCCAGTGCAGGCTCCAGGTCAGCGTGCCCACGGAGGCATCAGCCCCACCGGGGGAGACGTGGAGGTGGGGAAGGCCTGCTGCCGAGACACCGCCCAGGATACAGCCGGCGGCCCAGTCTGAGGCTTCCACGGAGCTCAGCACACCCGGCTCCGACCCAGAGTCCAGAGAACCCCGGCCTCTGAGGCACCAGGAGGACCTGGAGCCCAGCACGCCACAGCACAGAGGTGAGGACGCTGGGGCTGGTGCACGGGAGTGTGTGGGGAGGGGTGCTGAGCTACACAGGGACGAGTCCTCGAAAGCTGCTGCTGGGCCTGCAGCAAGCGCTGGCCTCACACCCCCCGCCCCCCATCTTGCACACTTCAGTCCCAAAAGACATCTGACGCTGGGTATTCTTTGGGAACCTCTTGGAAGGTTTCTGTCCCGGGGTACGCACATGCCAAGGCTGGCCTGTGGGCAAACTTTGCTTCTCCCCCAGCTCTAGCACTGGCCTCCAACTGGAACCAGGCTCCACTTCCCAGACCTGTCCCCACACAGGTGGTGGCTCCAGGTGCAGGACCCAGGGATCCACCGAGGGCAGATGGAGAAGCGAGACTTGCCCTCGCAGAGACACCAGGCCAGCTGGGTACTGGCCAGCACACCGGGCAGATCGGATCTCCGTGCCTGCAGGACCCCCAGCCCCAGGCACTGATGTCCCACCCCCTCAGCGAGAACCTCCACCTCCACGTGCACCTCTACCTGCTCGGGCTTTGGCAAGAGAACCCGAGGCAGAGGAAGAGTCACCGCCTCGGCAGGGAGAGCCTGCCCTGGCTCCCGCGCAACACCCAGACGCCCACGATGACTCACCCAGCCCTGCAGGGAGAAAGAGCCCCCGCTCTGGACAGAGACCCAGAGCCCTTACCGGAAACACCACGTCCAGGGGAGCGGTCGGCTCTGCAGCCTCCATCCCTGTCTGCTCACCGTGGATGCCGGCAACTCGGTCTGCCCCCAGGGGACATGGAGTTCCTTTCCCCTGAACTGCTTTGCATGTGGTTTGTTTCCACCTTTCTGGTGATGTTTTATTTTTTGTATGGTTTCCTGGATTTTTGTTGGTTAAGTTGGGATTAGTAAACTTTTTCATCATTGTTGCAATCTGGGAACACTGTTGTGTAACTCTGGTGATACTGTGTTACCATCACCACTTTGTAGTTTCAGACCCGTTCCATCTTTATGCCCCACCCCCCAACAAAGCCTGGATTCAAGGCAAGCACGCCCTGTTCATCCCTCCCCCCGATCCTGAACACAATTTCATCTTTTCTTTCTGCATTCCTTCCTATATTCTTGGTGTCCCCAATCAGTGACTCTCAGCGAAATGACTGAAGGAGTGTTTTTCGGACTCTCCACCTACTGTAAGACTCCATTGGAGAGTTCTCATTTTTATGTCATTTGAACTAGCCTTTGATAGCTGAAAGGACGGTGTACGTCCTTTCAAGATACCATGTGCCAAACGAAGCCCTTTTGGCAACTGCCATCATTATCTCCAGGCAGGCATTGCTGTTTGAAGGGTGACATCTCAGCCAGAAGGCAGAGGCTGAGCTCCTCTTGTTGCACCAGCTCCCAAAAGAAGCCAAGAAAGGGAGCTGGAACAACAAACCACCCCCATGCCCAGGAAAGCGTTCTTCATGACAGAAGGCTAGAAAATGACCCAACATCCTTGTGGCCCAGAACCACTCTAGAAAATCACTGTTCCATAAAAAAGAGAAACACATGGGAAGTTCCAAGGAGAGGCAATGCCCATGGCCAGTGTACTTGAGAGACGGCCTGACCGCTCCGGGGAAGACACGCACCGACGGAACCCCTTGGGAAACAGCAGTGATAGTCCTCACCGTCGTAAGGGTTTCCTCTGGGGACAACCTGCCCTGGGCACCACACGAGGGAGCAGACCGGCTTCTCTTCCTCTGCCCCCACACCATTCACTCATGAAGGCAGCTCAGGTGTTCTCATGCCCTGCCTGCCTGCCTGCCTGGCTCATCCGTGAGCTGTGACCACCTCCAGGCTAGGACTCCACCTTTTCCTCTCTGTGTACCGTGAATCTGCACACAGTGGGCTTTCAGAACCTTAGGAGACTTGAGCCATTCCCGCTCGAGCCAGAACCCTCCCCAGGAAGGAAAACAGCTGTGGAGTCATTTTGGCCCCAGCACTGGTTCCGAAAGCCTGGCGGCTCCTACAGCCTCTACGGTGTGAAGAGGGAGGTCCCTTTTGACAGAGCTTTCCGGCTCTCAGATCTAAGCTGTTGTTTCACTGTCAGCTGTGTCTCTTCCGTTGCAGCCAGGTGGGCCACGCTGCTCCAAAGGAGCTCACAAGCTGAGTTTCAAGGGAGGACAGGGATGGCTACAACGTGCTGCAAACTGAGTGAGGGTCCCCACAATCCTCAGCAAAGGTCTGTGGTGTGCAAGTGGGGAGTAGAGGGCCCCCAAGTTCCAAAGGAAGGGAGGTAGTCGGGAGCTAAAGCCCTTGGCTGCTGTGGTAGCAGCTGCAGATGGCAGCCCGTCCACAGTGCACTTCAAATGAGGTCATATGAGCGGGACTCTGGAAATGGCTCCGAAATCGAGAGAAAGGGGTCAGGGTATGTGGGAATCCGGCGGGGGTGGGGGGTGGATGAAGGAAGGTGTCCCTCCTCTCTCCAGTGCAATTTGGTTTGGTGAGTCTCAAAGCTACCAGATGGCACTTCCCAAGTCAGGCCCCCGCAGGAATCAGGGTGGGCTGCCTGCCTCGGGCCCTGCCACAGGGACAAGCCACACCAGTGGCCTCCCTGAGCTCCAATGGCCGGATCTGGGGGGTTCTGTCTGGGTGCACACCTCCTTGCTGTGGCCAAGTTCCCCCCTTCTCTGAGCACCAGCTTCATCCTCTCGAATGAGGACATCAATTGCTACCTTGGCACGTTACTCTCTTCATCCTGTGAAGACTCATTAGGCTTATCCTACAATTACTAGCTGGCCCGAAGAGATATCTCCTGAATCCAGCTTAAGCTGGAGTCTCCCAGGCTCATCTGGCATGTCTTCCCTGAAGTCTGCCAAAACCCACACCCTTGCATTTCCAGGGACTCACCTTAGCCAGCTGGGCAGAAAACCCAGCATGCTTCAAACAAGCTGACAGACAAGCGGGAGAGGACTCACGGGCAGACGGCTTCCCTCAGGTCTCGGGTGGAGCTCTGGGACCACAGCAGCAACGGGCCATCCCAGCCCCTGGGCTCAGCAGCGCCCTCATTCTCAGGCCGGCGGCTCTGCCCTGAGGGGAGCAGGAACGTCACCAACTGCCGCAGGCGGACCTCAAGCCCCTCCCACTGCTGGAGCCTGACCTCCCCCGGCCCCACCCCTTCCCCTACCCCAGCAGGACGAGAGCTCGTCTTCCCCTGGCTTCCAACGTGAGGCCCGGCCCTGGGCCCCGATTGGGCACTGCCCCAGCCCGGAGCCAATCACAGTGGCCAGGGAGGTGGAACGCACCGATTGGCCAGGGCCAGGTCATGTGACCATACTCCCCAGGAAACTCAAAGATTACCAAGGTTCTCTAAGAAACCAATGAACAAAATTATCCACTAAAGGCAAACCATAATTTTTAATGAGGCCAATGTCACAGAAAAAAAAAATGCTCCACAATAAACTGCTCAAGGAAGCTACTAAATAAACTTTCAGAAAAGTTTAGTAGTTTTTTTTTTTTTTTAAATAGGGTGACGGAGAGCTATACCTTTCCCATCTATGTGAATTTAGGTTTAAACTAGATTTCCCTTGGCTATTATATAAGACAAAAAAACCCACATCACCCACTTTCACTCCCCCCCACCCCCAAAATGTGTTTTAATCTATTGAATTTTTGTGTCCTCAGTTGTGTCTGATTCACGGCAACTCACCAACTCTACACAGCCAGGCTCTTCCGTCCATGGAATTCAGGGCAATTTTTTCTGTCCCAGTAAATGCCCACCCTGGGTGATCCAAAGGCAAGGGCTCCGAGGCTCCTGAGAGACTAACTCCTTTCAGCTGAGCACAGAGCTGGCTCCTCACTGGGATGCCTGTGGCCTGGGGCTCCCAGAGGGGAGAGCAGCACTCGCCCCACCGTGTGGTCACTGCTGGAAGTGCAGGCTGCTCCTCACTCCCCCTTGACAGTGTCCCTGAGGGCAGAACAGTGTGAATCGAATCAAGGTGGAAATGCAAACTCCAATGCAACCAACCTTCCCACAAGATCTCCAAAACCACTCAGGAACAGGGAATTGGAAACTGCAGGGGATGACATGAATGGAGATGGAGACTTGACACCTTACACCGAGTTCACTTCCAGTTATCCCTAGACAAACTTTCCATGAAAACTTGTCACAAATCTAGAAGAACAATGAGCAGAAACCGGACACGTGCTTTGAGTCTTCACACACAAAACTAAAAGGCAGTCCACAAAAAAAACCCAGAGAATACAGTGGACTTTGCAAAATCAAAGATATCTACTGTGGGAAAGACCTCATTACAAAAGCAAAAGACAGGTCATACATCGCGAGACGAATGAGTGGAAACACAAAGCTTATCAAGGATGTGTCTCCAAACAGACAAAGAACGCCAACACAACAAGCCTGTGAAAACTAGGGAAAGGTCTGAAGGGACACCAGACGGAGGAAGACACACACAGAGTATCCCGGATGATGTCCAGCACTGAGGGCCTGAAGAAACAACAGTCTAGTTGCACCCCCTCAGGCCTGTGTGACCGTGGATGAGGCCTCTGTTTCCCGGTGGCTCTGAGACATGGACAGGGAGGAAGGGGAAGAGAAGTCACTTGCATTTCTAATACTCACAGCAAAGTCTTCCAATGAGAAGGGAATTATCACCCCCACTGACAATGCCATTCACTGAAGTGATATCCACGAGTCCATCTACCCCAGAAGGGAAGGATGGACCTGTTCTCACAAAACGGCGAGAGATGGAAGGAGGAAGATCAAGCCCACACCAATCACTGGAAAGAGAAGCTGTGCTCAGGGCTTGAAAGAATTCCTACTGGGAAAATCATGTCACAGCCCCACATGGCAATCCACAGCTTCCATGCTATTCCTCCCAAAATGCCAATGCATTTTCGCACCGAACAAAGAATTGCAAAAGGGGTACGGAAACAGAAAAGAGCCTACATTGTCAATACAATCCGACGAAAAAGCCCCGATACGGACATCCAAGGTTGTGTGAAAGGAAATTAGACGACCAAACTAGGATCCTCAGGAGAGTATCGGAGAAGGCAATGGCGACCCACTCCAGTACTCTTGCCTGGAAAATGTCCTGGACGGAGGAGCCTGGTAGGCTACAGGCCATGGGGTCTTGCAGAGTCAGACACGACTGAAGTGACTTAGCCGCAGCAGCAGCAGCAGGACAGTATGCTATTGGGAATACAACAACACACACAGATCCAGATCGATGGAATAAAGTTGAGGGTCCAGAAACAAACCCCAGCATCCATGGTCAACTCATCTCTGACACAGACGGTGAGAATATCCAAATGGGAACAAGAAAGCCTCTTCAATCAATGTCCATGGGAAAACCAGACAGCTACATCTGAAGAACGCTATTGGGTTTGATCTCATACCACCTCAATATCGGGGAAAAACCTCACCCTAAAGACTGATGTCATGAGATAGCTAGAAAGAAGCGTAGGTCAAAGGCTCCTTAACATCAGAGTCTCCTTGCCATTTGCTGGGCGGAGGTCGAAATGGGTCTCTTCAAGTAAGGGAAAGAGGTAAACGAAGTACACCACTGGGTTTCCATCCAATGGAACCTATTCACAACAGAGAGGCTAAGCATTCACAAATGCAAAAGATAGGAAACGGAACACGAGAGACTCCTTGCAAGTGGTGTATCTGAGAAGGGGTTCATATGGAAAGAGACGAAGAATGCACAGCACTCAGATTCCAAGAAACACCACCACCACCCTTGACCCTTCCCCCATGACCAACTCTGACCTAAAGCCTTTCTCTCCCTCTAACCTATCCCTAAAACATAACCCTCATCTAATCATATACATGTGCATCCCTAGCATCCATCCATCCATCCACACACGAGAGAGAAAGAGGAAGACACAGACGGAATTGAGAAAGGAAAAGAGAGGGACACAGCCAGAGAGAGACACGGAACCAAAGAGAGGAAAGGAGTCGATGGTCCAGACTATTCCTCAATCTGTCTCGAAGGTAGAAGCAATGACAGCGCCCTTCCACCCCAGAAGGGGGAAAAGGACGGAAGGTTTGGAGAGGAAAAGACAAGAACGCAGGGAGCCATTAGAAGCTCAGCCACCCGCAGAAGCCGAGCTGGGACCCTTGAACAGAATCTCAATGGAAACAGAGGACCAGAAAGTTGGCTACTCTTTTCTATAAGAGAGGGAGACCTTCGAGTCTTCCTTTCGGTCCTCCAACTTGGATGCGGGGTCTCAAAACAGTCAGGAGGGGGAGTGCCTTTTCCTGGGTTCCACGGCGCATCCAGGCCTCGTTCTGCCCCATTCTGTGCTGTGTCAGCCCTGGATGGAATCTTTCTTTCTGAAGTCTCAGCGCACGAGCTCCACGTGATATCGGCCCCAGGTGGAAAGGCATGGAGCTGCTCGTAGGCCGACAGACCTAGGAAGCAGATGGGAGAATGACCCCCACTCTGCAGATGGAGAGACTGGGGCAACCCTGAGGGGCATATGCTTGTCCAGGGCCACACCACTTATGAGAAGAAGGAGCCTGGTCTGAGAGCAGCATGGTCCTCGGAGCTCAGGCCCTGGCTGAACCCAGGCCTCCCCAGGGCTGTGGGCTGGGCCGTGTGGGTGTCATTGTGCCTGCACATGGCCTAAGGGGGGTGGTCGAGCAGTCAGAAACCCAGAGATTCCCTTGGGAAGTTTTGAGGAAGGGACCTCAGCACGAACCCCAGGAAATGATGTCACCTGCCGGCAACAGAACCCAACAGAACCCGCAATCCGGGTATCCAGGCCTCCAGAGCGGAGAGGAGCCCCCAGCCGGATCACTTGCTGCCAAGATGTTCTGCTGTTTGCCCCTGCCCAGAGGCCGGGGCCTCAGGAGAGCTCACAGGCAGTGTGAGTGGGCACCCTGTCGACGTTGGCTCAGGACACCCCCGAGAGGCCTCTGGCCCTTTGCCCGGAGAAACAGAAAGGTAACACGGGGAGCCCCAGGCCGGGCCAGGCCACCTCTCCCATGCCACCCGGAAACACCGGGTCCTTTGCCTGTGTGTGGGGATGCGGGTTTCTCGGGCTGTGTCTCCCTCAAGGAAGCCCAGGCGGATGTGGGGTCAGAAGCCTGTGGACAAGTTGTGCCCACACCCCAGGGGAGAGCAGGCTGGGCGGGATGGGGAGAGTGTGGGCAGCGCCGACCGGCCAGGCTGACCTCACACCCTCAGATGGGTCTCTTTCCTCCCGGGTGGGGATCTGAGCAGACACACGTCTCTGACCCTTCTGGGAAGAGAAGTTCGAGCAGGCAGAAGCAGCGGCTCCACTGGCCAGGCCCAGCTCGGAAAACTCCCAGCATGGCTGGCTGACGGTCACTGTCGTTGCAGAGCTTCCCACGTGATGAGGCCGAGGACGGGGACACCCCATCCAGCTCCCAGAGGGAGGGGTCGGAGCACCACCCGCCCGCCCGTGAGGCCCAGTGCAGGCTCCAGGTCAGCGTGCCCACGGAGGCATCAGCCCCACCGGGGGAGACGCGGAGGTGGGGAAGGCCTGCTGCCGAGACACCGCCCAGGATACAGCCGGCGGCCCAGTCTGAGGCTTCCACGGAGCTCAGCACACCCGGCTCCGACCCAGAGTCCAGAGAACCCCGGCCTCTGAGGCACCAGGAGGACCTGGAGCCCAGCACGCCACAGCACAGAGGTGAGGACGCTGGGGCTGGTGCACGGGAGTGTGTGGGGAGGGGTGCTGAGCTACACAGGGACGAGTCCTCGAAAGCTGCTGCTGGGCCTGCAGCAAGCGCTGGCCTCACACCCCCCGCCCCCCATCTTGCACACTTCAGTCCCAAAAGACATCTGACGCTGGGTATTCTTTGGGAACCTCTTGGAAGGTTTCTGTCCCGGGGTACGCACATGCCAAGGCTGGCCTGTGGGCAAACTTTGCTTCTCCCCCAGCTCTAGCACTGGCCTCCAACTGGAACCAGGCTCCACTTCCCAGACCTGTCCCCACACAGGTGGTGGCTCCAGGTGCAGGACCCAGGGATCCACCGAGGGCAGATGGAGAAGCGAGACTTGCCCTCGCAGAGACACCAGGCCAGCTGGGTACTGGCCAGCACACCGGGCAGATCGGATCTCCGTGCCTGCAGGACCCCCAGCCCCAGGCACTGATGTCCCACCCCCTCAGCGAGAACCTCCACCTCCACGTGCACCTCTACCTGCTCGGGCTTTGGCAAGAGAACCCGAGGCAGAGGAAGAGTCACCGCCTCGGCAGGGAGAGCCTGCCCTGGCTCCCGCGCAACACCCAGACGCCCACGATGACTCACCCAGCCCTGCAGGGAGAAAGAGCCCCCGCTCTGGACAGAGACCCAGAGCCCTTACCGGAAACACCACGTCCAGGGGAGCGGTCGGCTCTGCAGCCTCCATCCCTGTCTGCTCACCGTGGATGCCGGCAACTCGGTCTGCCCCCAGGGGACATGGAGTTCCTTTCCCCTGAACTGCTTTGCATGTGGTTTGTTTCCACCTTTCTGGTGACGTTTTATTTTTTGTATGGTTTCCTGGATTTTTGTTGGTTAAGTTGGGATTAGTAAACTTTTTCATCATTGTTGCAATCTGGGAACACTGTTGTGTAACTCTGGTGATACTGTGTTACCATCACCACTTTGTAGTTTCAGACCCGTTCCATCTTTATGCCCCACCCCCCAACAAAGCCTGGATTCAAGGCAAGCACGCCCTGTTCATCCCTCCCCCCGATCCTGAACACAATTTCATCTTTTCTTTCTGCATTCCTTCCTATATTCTTGGTGTCCCCAATCAGTGACTCTCAGCGAAATGACTGAAGGAGTGTTTTTCGGACTCTCCACCTACTGTAAGACTCCATTGGAGAGTTCTCATTTTTATGTCATTTGAACTAGCCTTTGATAGCTGAAAGGACGGTGTACGTCCTTTCAAGATACCATGTGCCAAACGAAGCCCTTTTGGCAACTGCCATCATTATCTCCAGGCAGGCATTGCTGTTTGAAGGGTGACATCTCAGCCAGAAGGCAGAGGCTGAGCTCCTCTTGTTGCACCAGCTCCCAAAAGAAGCCAAGAAAGGGAGCTGGAACAACAAACCACCCCCATGCCCAGGAAAGCGTTCTTCATGACAGAAGGCTAGAAAATGACCCAACATCCTTGTGGCCCAGAACCACTCTAGAAAATCACTGTTCCATAAAAAAGAGAAACACATGGGAAGTTCCAAGGAGAGGCAATGCCCATGGCCAGTGTACTTGAGAGACGGCCTGACCGCTCCGGGGAAGACACGCACCGACGGAACCCCTTGGGAAACAGCAGTGATAGTCCTCACCGTCGTAAGGGTTTCCTCTGGGGACAACCTGCCCTGGGCACCACACGAGGGAGCAGACCGGCTTCTCTTCCTCTGCCCCCACACCATTCACTCATGAAGGCAGCTCAGGTGTTCTCATGCCCTGCCTGCCTGCCTGCCTGGCTCATCCGTGAGCTGTGACCACCTCCAGGCTAGGACTCCACCTTTTCCTCTCTGTGTACCGTGAATCTGCACACAGTGGGCTTTCAGAACCTTAGGAGACTTGAGCCATTCCCGCTCGAGCCAGAACCCTCCCCAGGAAGGAAAACAGCTGTGGAGTCATTTTGGCCCCAGCACTGGTTCCGAAAGCCTGGCGGCTCCTACAGCCTCTACGGTGTGAAGAGGGAGGTCCCTTTTGACAGAGCTTTCCGGCTCTCAGATCTAAGCTGTTGTTTCACTGTCAGCTGTGTCTCTTCCGTTGCAGCCAGGTGGGCCACGCTGCTCCAAAGGAGCTCACAAGCTGAGTTTCAAGGGAGGACAGGGATGGCTACAACGTGCTGCAAACTGAGTGAGGGTCCCCACAATCCTCAGCAAAGGTCTGTGGTGTGCAAGTGGGGAGTAGAGGGCCCCCAAGTTCCAAAGGAAGGGAGGTAGTCGGGAGCTAAAGCCCTTGGCTGCTGTGGTAGCAGCTGCAGATGGCAGCCCGTCCACAGTGCACTTCAAATGAGGTCATATGAGCGGGACTCTGGAAATGGCTCCGAAATCGAGAGAAAGGGGTCAGGGTATGTGGGAATCCGGCGGGGGTGGGGGGTGGATGAAGGAAGGTGTCCCTCCTCTCTCCAGTGCAATTTGGTTTGGTGAGTCTCAAAGCTACCAGATGGCACTTCCCAAGTCAGGCCCCCGCAGGAATCAGGGTGGGCTGCCTGCCTCGGGCCCTGCCACAGGGACAAGCCACACCAGTGGCCTCCCTGAGCTCCAATGGCCGGATCTGGGGGGTTCTGTCTGGGTGCACACCTCCTTGCTGTGGCCAAGTTCCCCCCTTCTCTGAGCACCAGCTTCATCCTCTCGAATGAGGACATCAATTGCTACCTTGGCACGTTACTCTCTTCATCCTGTGAAGACTCATTAGGCTTATCCTACAATTACTAGCTGGCCCGAAGAGATATCTCCTGAATCCAGCTTAAGCTGGAGTCTCCCAGGCTCATCTGGCATGTCTTCCCTGAAGTCTGCCAAAACCCACACCCTTGCATTTCCAGGGACTCGCCTTAGCCAGCCGGGCAGAAAACCCAGCATGCTTCAAACAAGCTGACAGACAAGCGGGAGAGGACTCACGGGCAGACGGCTTCCCTCAGGTCTCGGGTGGAGCTCTGGGACCACAGCAGCAACGGGCCATCCCAGCCCCTGGGCTCAGCAGCGCCCTCATTCTCAGGCCGGCGGCTCTGCCCTGAGGGGAGCAGGAACGTCACCAACTGCCGCAGGCGGACCTCAAGCCCCTCCCACTGCTGGAGCCTGACCTCCCCCGGCCCCACCCCTTCCCCTACCCCAGCAGGACGAGAGCTCGTCTTCCCCTGGCTTCCAACGTGAGGCCCGGCCCTGGGCCCCGATTGGGCACTGCCCCAGCCCGGAGCCAATCACAGTGACCAGGGAGGTGGAACGCACCGATTGGCCAGGGCCAGGTCATGTGACCATACTCCCCAGGAAACTCAAAGATTACCAAGGTTCTCTAAGAAACCAATGAACAAAATTATCCACTAAAGGCAAACCATAATTTTTAATGAGGCCAATGTCACAGAAAAAAAAAATGCTCCACAATAAACTGCTCAAGGAAGCTACTAAATAAACTTTCAGAAAAGTTTAGTAGTTTTTTTTTTTTTTTTAAATAGGGTGACGGAGAGCTATACCTTTCCCATCTATGTGAATTTAGGTTTAAACTAGATTTCCCTTGGCTATTATATAAGACAAAAAAACCCACATCACCCACTTTCACTCCCCCCCACCCCCAAAATGTGTTTTAATCTATTGAATTTTTGTGTCCTCAGTTGTGTCTGATTCACGGCAACTCACCAACTCTACACAGCCAGGCTCTTCCGTCCATGGAATTCAGGGCAATTTTTTCTGTCCCAGTAAATGCCCACCCTGGGTGATCCAAAGGCAAGGGCTCCGAGGCTCCTGAGAGACTAACTCCTTTCAGCTGAGCACAGAGCTGGCTCCTCACTGGGATGCCTGTGGCCTGGGGCTCCCAGAGGGGAGAGCAGCACTCGCCCCACCGTGTGGTCACTGCTGGAAGTGCAGGCTGCTCCTCACTCCCCCTTGACAGTGTCCCTGAGGGCAGAACAGTGTGAATCGAATCAAGGTGGAAATGCAAACTCCAATGCAACCAACCTTCCCACAAGATCTCCAAAACCACTCAGGAACAGGGAATTGGAAACTGCAGGGGATGACATGAATGGAGATGGAGACTTGACACCTTACACCGAGTTCACTTCCAGTTATCCCTAGACAAACTTTCCATGAAAACTTGTCACAAATCTAGAAGAACAATGAGCAGAAACCGGACACGTGCTTTGAGTCTTCACACACAAAACTAAAAGGCAGTCCACAAAAAAAACCCAGAGAATACAGTGGACTTTGCAAAATCAAAGATATCTACTGTGGGAAAGACCTCATTACAAAAGCAAAAGACAGGCCATACATCGTGAGACGAATGAGTGGAAACACAAAGCTTATCAAGGATGTGTCTCCAAACAGACAAAGAACGCCAACACAACAAGCCTGTGAAAACTAGGGAAAGGTCTGAAGGGACACCAGACGGAGGAAGACACACACAGAGTATCCCGGATGATGTCCAGCACTGAGGGCCTGAAGAAACAACAGTCTAGTTGCACCCCCTCAGGCCTGTGTGACCGTGGATGAGGCCTCTGTTTCCCGGTGGCTCTGAGACATGGACAGGGAGGAAGGGGAAGAGAAGTCACTTGCATTTCTAATACTCACAGCAAAGTCTTCCAATGAGAAGGGAATTATCACCCCCACTGACAATGCCATTCACTGAAGTGATATCCACGAGTCCATCTACCCCAGAAGGGAAGGATGGACCTGTTCTCACAAAACGGCGAGAGATGGAAGGAGGAAGATCAAGCCCACACCAATCACTGGAAAGAGAAGCTGTGCTCAGGGCTTGAAAGAATTCCTACTGGGAAAATCATGTCACAGCCCCACATGGCAATCCACAGCTTCCATGCTATTCCTCCCAAAATGCCAATGCATTTTCGCACCGAACAAAGAATTGCAAAAGGGGTACGGAAACAGAAAAGAGCCTACATTGTCAATACAATCCGACGAAAAAGCCCCGATACGGACATCCAAGGTTGTGTGAAAGGAAATTAGACGACCAAACTAGGATCCTCAGGAGAGTATCGGAGAAGGCAATGGCGACCCACTCCAGTACTCTTGCCTGGAAAATGTCCTGGACGGAGGAGCCTGGTAGGCTACAGGCCATGGGGTCTTGCAGAGTCAGACACGACTGAAGTGACTTAGCCGCAGCAGCAGCAGCAGGACAGTATGCTATTGGGAATACAACAACACACACAGATCCAGATCGATGGAATAAAGTTGAGGGTCCAGAAACAAACCCCAGCATCCATGGTCAACTCATCTCTGACACAGACGGTGAGAATATCCAAATGGGAACAAGAAAGCCTCTTCAATCAATGTCCATGGGAAAACCAGACAGCTACATCTGAAGAACGCTATTGGGTTTGATCTCATACCACCTCAATATCGGGGAAAAACCTCACCCTAAAGACTGATGTCATGAGATAGCTAGAAAGAAGCGTAGGTCAAAGGCTCCTTAACATCAGAGTCTCCTTGCCATTTGCTGGGCGGAGGTCGAAATGGGTCTCTTCAAGTAAGGGAAAGAGGTAAACGAAGTACACCACTGGGTTTCCATCCAATGGAACCTATTCACAACAGAGAGGCTAAGCATTCACAAATGCAAAAGATAGGAAACGGAACACGAGAGACTCCTTGCAAGTGGTGTATCTGAGAAGGGGTTCATATGGAAAGAGACGAAGAATGCACAGCACTCAGATTCCAAGAAACACCACCACCACCCTTGACCCTTCCCCCATGACCAACTCTGACCTAAAGCCTTTCTCTCCCTCTAACCTATCCCTAAAACATAACCCTCATCTAATCATATACATGTGCATCCCTAGCATCCATCCATCCATCCACACACGAGAGAGAAAGAGGAAGACACAGACGGAATTGAGAAAGGAAAAGAGAGGGACACAGCCAGAGAGAGACACGGAACCAAAGAGAGGAAAGGAGTCGATGGTCCAGACTATTCCTCAATCTGTCTCGAAGGTAGAAGCAATGACAGCGCCCTTCCACCCCAGAAGGGGGAAAAGGACGGAAGGTTTGGAGAGGAAAAGACAAGAACGCAGGGAGCCATTAGAAGCTCAGCCACCCGCAGAAGCCGAGCTGGGACCCTTGAACAGAATCTCAATGGAAACAGAGGACCAGAAAGTTGGCTACTCTTTTCTATAAGAGAGGGAGACCTTCGAGTCTTCCTTTCGGTCCTCCAACTTGGATGCGGGGTCTCAAAACAGTCAGGAGGGGGAGTGCCTTTTCCTGGGTTCCACGGCGCATCCAGGCCTCGTTCTGCCCCATTCTGTGCTGTGTCAGCCCTGGATGGAATCTTTCTTTCTGAAGTCTCAGCGCACGAGCTCCACGTGATATCGGCCCCAGGTGGAAAGGCATGGAGCTGCTCGTAGGCCGACAGACCTAGGAAGCAGATGGGAGAATGACCCCCACTCTGCAGATGGAGAGACTGGGGCAACCCTGAGGGGCATATGCTTGTCCAGGGCCACACCACTTATGAGAAGAAGGAGCCTGGTCTGAGAGCAGCATGGTCCTCGGAGCTCAGGCCCTGGCTGAACCCAGGCCTCCCCAGGGCTGTGGGCTGGGCCGTGTGGGTGTCATTGTGCCTGCACATGGCCTAAGGGGGGTGGTCGAGCAGTCAGAAACCCAGAGATTCCCTTGGGAAGTTTTGAGGAAGGGACCTCAGCACGAACCCCAGGAAATGATGTCACCTGCCGGCAACAGAACCCAACAGAACCCGCAATCCGGGTATCCAGGCCTCCAGAGCGGAGAGGAGCCCCCAGCCGGATCACTTGCTGCCAAGATGTTCTGCTGTTTGCCCCTGCCCAGAGGCCGGGGCCTCAGGAGAGCTCACAGGCAGTGTGCGTGGGCACCCTGTCGACGTTGGCTCAGGACACCCCCGAGAGGCCTCTGGCCCTTTGCCCGGAGAAACAGAAAGGTAACACGGGGAGCCCCAGGCCGGGCCAGGCCACCTCTCCCATGCCACCCGGAAACACCGGGTCCTTTGCCTGTGTGTGGGGATGCGGGTTTCTCGGGCTGTGTCTCCCTCAAGGAAGCCCAGGCGGATGTGGGGTCAGAAGCCTGTGGACAAGTTGTGCCCACACCCCAGGGGAGAGCAGGCTGGGCGGGATGGGGAGAGTGTGGGCAGCGCCGACCGGCCAGGCTGACCTCACACCCTCAGATGGGTCTCTTTCCTCCCGGGTGGGGATCTGAGCAGACACACGTCTCTGACCCTTCTGGGAAGAGAAGTTCGAGCAGGCAGAAGCAGCGGCTCCACTGGCCAGGCCCAGCTCGGAAAACTCCCAGCATGGCTGGCTGACGGTCACTGTCGTTGCAGAGCTTCCCACGTGATGAGGCCGAGGACGGGGACACCCCATCCAGCTCCCAGAGGGAGGGGTCGGAGCACCACCCGCCCGCCCGTGAGGCCCAGTGCAGGCTCCAGGTCAGCGTGCCCACGGAGGCATCAGCCCCACCGGGGGAGACGCGGAGGTGGGGAAGGCCTGCTGCCGAGACACCGCCCAGGATACAGCCGGCGGCCCAGTCTGAGGCTTCCACGGAGCTCAGCACACCCGGCTCCGACCCAGAGTCCAGAGAACCCCGGCCTCTGAGGCACCAGGAGGACCTGGAGCCCAGCACGCCACAGCACAGAGGTGAGGACGCTGGGGCTGGTGCACGGGAGTGTGTGGGGAGGGGTGCTGAGCTACACAGGGACGAGTCCTCGAAAGCTGCTGCTGGGCCTGCAGCAAGCGCTGGCCTCACACCCCCCGCCCCCCATCTTGCACACTTCAGTCCCAAAAGACATCTGACGCTGGGTATTCTTTGGGAACCTCTTGGAAGGTTTCTGTCCCGGGGTACGCACATGCCAAGGCTGGCCTGTGGGCAAACTTTGCTTCTCCCCCAGCTCTAGCACTGGCCTCCAACTGGAACCAGGCTCCACTTCCCAGACCTGTCCCCACACAGGTGGTGGCTCCAGGTGCAGGACCCAGGGATCCACCGAGGGCAGATGGAGAAGCGAGACTTGCCCTCGCAGAGACACCAGGCCAGCTGGGTACTGGCCAGCACACCGGGCAGATCGGATCTCCGTGCCTGCAGGACCCCCAGCCCCAGGCTCTGATGTCCCACCCCCTCAGCGAGAACCTCCACCTCCACGTGCACCTCTACCTGCTCGGGCTTTGGCAAGAGAACCCGAGGCAGAGGAAGAGTCACCGCCTCGGCAGGGAGAGCCTGCCCTGGCTCCCGCGCAACACCCAGACGCCCACGATTACTCACCCAGCCCTGCAGGGAGAAAGAGCCCCCGCTCTGGACAGAGACCCAGAGCCCTTACCGGAAACACCACGTCCAGGGGAGCGGTCGGCTCTGCAGCCTCCATCCCTGTCTGCTCACCGTGGATGCCGGCAACTCGGTCTGCCCCCAGGGGACATGGAGTTCCTTTCCCCTGAACTGCTTTGCATGTGGTTTGTTTCCACCTTTCTGGTGATGTTTTATTTTTTGTATGGTTTCCTGGATTTTTGTTGGTTAAGTTGGGATTAGTAAACTGTTTCATCATTGTTGCAATCTGGGAACACTGTTGTGTAACTCTGGTGATACTGTGTTACCATCACCACTTTGTAGTTTCAGACCCGTTCCATCTTTATGCCCCACCCCCCAACAAAGCCTGGATTCAAGGCAAGCACGCCCTGTTCATCCCTCCCCCCGATCCTGAACACAATTTCATCTTTTCTTTCTGCATTCCTTCCTATATTCTTGGTGTCCCCAATCAGTGACTCTCAGCGAAATGACTGAAGGAGTGTTTTTCGGACTCTCCACCTACTGTAAGACTCCATTGGAGAGTTCTCATTTTTATGTCATTTGAACTAGCCTTTGATAGCTGAAAGGACGGTGTACGTCCTTTCAAGATACCATGTGCCAAACGAAGCCCTTTTGGCAACTGCCATCATTATCTCCAGGCAGGCATTGCTGTTTGAAGGGTGACATCTCAGCCAGAAGGCAGAGGCTGAGCTCCTCTTGTTGCACCAGCTCCCAAAAGAAGCCAAGAAAGGGAGCTGGAACAACAAACCACCCCCATGCCCAGGAAAGCGTTCTTCATGACAGAAGGCTAGAAAATGACCCAACATCCTTGTGGCCCAGAACCACTCTAGAAAATCACTGTTCCATAAAAAAGAGAAACACATGGGAAGTTCCAAGGAGAGGCAATGCCCATGGCCAGTGTACTTGAGAGACGGCCTGACCGCTCCGGGGAAGACACGCACCGACGGAACCCCTTGGGAAACAGCAGTGATAGTCCTCACCGTCGTAAGGGTTTCCTCTGGGGACAACCTGCCCTGGGCACCACACGAGGGAGCAGACCGGCTTCTCTTCCTCTGCCCCCACACCATTCACTCATGAAGGCAGCTCAGGTGTTCTCATGCCCTGCCTGCCTGCCTGCCTGGCTCATCCGTGAGCTGTGACCACCTCCAGGCTAGGACTCCACCTTTTCCTCTCTGTGTACCGTGAATCTGCACACAGTGGGCTTTCAGAACCTTAGGAGACTTGAGCCATTCCCGCTCGAGCCAGAACCCTCCCCAGGAAGGAAAACAGCTGTGGAGTCATTTTGGCCCCAGCACTGGTTCCGAAAGCCTGGCGGCTCCTACAGCCTCTACGGTGTGAAGAGGGAGGTCCCTTTTGACAGAGCTTTCCGGCTCTCAGATCTAAGCTGTTGTTTCACTGTCAGCTGTGTCTCTTCCGTTGCAGCCAGGTGGGCCACGCTGCTCCAAAGGAGCTCACAAGCTGAGTTTCAAGGGAGGACAGGGATGGCTACAACGTGCTGCAAACTGAGTGAGGGTCCCCACAATCCTCAGCAAAGGTCTGTGGTGTGCAAGTGGGGAGTAGAGGGCCCCCAAGTTCCAAAGGAAGGGAGGTAGTCGGGAGCTAAAGCCCTTGGCTGCTGTGGTAGCAGCTGCAGATGGCAGCCCGTCCACAGTGCACTTCAAATGAGGTCATATGAGCGGGACTCTGGAAATGGCTCCGAAATCGAGAGAAAGGGGTCAGGGTATGTGGGAATCCGGCGGGGGTGGGGGGTGGATGAAGGAAGGTGTCCCTCCTCTCTCCAGTGCAATTTGGTTTGGTGAGTCTCAAAGCTACCAGATGGCACTTCCCAAGTCAGGCCCCCGCAGGAATCAGGGTGGGCTGCCTGCCTCGGGCCCTGCCACAGGGACAAGCCACACCAGTGGCCTCCCTGAGCTCCAATGGCCGGATCTGGGGGGTTCTGTCTGGGTGCACACCTCCTTGCTGTGGCCAAGTTCCCCCCTTCTCTGAGCACCAGCTTCATCCTCTCGAATGAGGACATCGATTGCTACCTTGGCACGTTACTCTCTTCATCCTGTGAAGACTCATTAGGCTTATCCTACAATTACTAGCTGGCCCGAAGAGATATCTCCTGAATCCAGCTTAAGCTGGAGTCTCCCAGGCTCATCTGGCATGTCTTCCCTGAAGTCTGCCAAAACCCACACCCTTGCATTTCCAGGGACTCGCCTTAGCCAGCCGGGCAGAAAACCCAGCATGCTTCAAACAAGCTGACAGACAAGCGGGAGAGGACTCACGGGCAGACGGCTTCCCTCAGGTCTCGGGTGGAGCTCTGGGACCACAGCAGCAACGGGCCATCCCAGCCCCTGGGCTCAGCAGCGCCCTCATTCTCAGGCCGGCGGCTCTGCCCTGAGGGGAGCAGGAACGTCACCAACTGCCGCAGGCGGACCTCAAGCCCCTCCCACTGCTGGAGCCTGACCTCCCCCGGCCCCACCCCTTCCCCTACCCCAGCAGGACGAGAGCTCGTCTTCCCCTGGCTTCCAACGTGAGGCCCGGCCCTGGGCCCCGATTGGGCACTGCCCCAGCCCGGAGCCAATCACAGTGGCCAGGGAGGTGGAACGCACCGATTGGCCAGGGCCAGGTCATGTGACCATACTCCCCAGGAAACTCAAAGATTACCAAGGTTCTCTAAGAAACCAATGAACAAAATTATCCACTAAAGGCAAACCATAATTTTTAATGAGGCCAATGTCACAGAAAAAAAAAATGCTCCACAATAAACTGCTCAAGGAAGCTACTAAATAAACTTTCAGAAAAGTTTAGTAGTTTTTTTTTTTTTTTTTAAATAGGGTGACGGAGAGCTATACCTTTCCCATCTATGTGAATTTAGGTTTAAACTAGATTTCCCTTGGCTATTATATAAGACAAAAAAACCCACATCACCCACTTTCACTCCCCCCCACCCCCAAAATGTGTTTTAATCTATTGAATTTTTGTGTCCTCAGTTGTGTCTGATTCACGGCAACTCACCAACTCTACACAGCCAGGCTCTTCCGTCCATGGAATTCAGGGCAATTTTTTCTGTCCCAGTAAATGCCCACCCTGGGTGATCCAAAGGCAAGGGCTCCGAGGCTCCTGAGAGACTAACTCCTTTCAGCTGAGCACAGAGCTGGCTCCTCACTGGGATGCCTGTGGCCTGGGGCTCCCAGAGGGGAGAGCAGCACTCGCCCCACCGTGTGGTCACTGCTGGAAGTGCAGGCTGCTCCTCACTCCCCCTTGACAGTGTCCCTGAGGGCAGAACAGTGTGAATCGAATCAAGGTGGAAATGCAAACTCCAATGCAACCAACCTTCCCACAAGATCTCCAAAACCACTCAGGAACAGGGAATTGGAAACTGCAGGGGATGACATGAATGGAGATGGAGACTTGACACCTTACACCGAGTTCACTTCCAGTTATCCCTAGACAAACTTTCCATGAAAACTTGTCACAAATCTAGAAGAACAATGAGCAGAAACCGGACACGTGCTTTGAGTCTTCACACACAAAACTAAAAGGCAGTCCACAAAAAAAACCCAGAGAATACAGTGGACTTTGCAAAATCAAAGATATCTACTGTGGGAAAGACCTCATTACAAAAGCAAAAGACAGGTCATACATCGCGAGACGAATGAGTGGAAACACAAAGCTTATCAAGGATGTGTCTCCAAACAGACAAAGAACGCCAACACAACAAGCCTGTGAAAACTAGGGAAAGGTCTGAAGGGACACCAGACGGAGGAAGACACACACAGAGTATCCCGGATGATGTCCAGCACTGAGGGCCTGAAGAAACAACAGTCTAGTTGCACCCCCTCAGGCCTGTGTGACCGTGGATGAGGCCTCTGTTTCCCGGTGGCTCTGAGACATGGACAGGGAGGAAGGGGAAGAGAAGTCACTTGCATTTCTAATACTCACAGCAAAGTCTTCCAATGAGAAGGGAATTATCACCCCCACTGACAATGCCATTCACTGAAGTGATATCCACGAGTCCATCTACCCCAGAAGGGAAGGATGGACCTGTTCTCACAAAACGGCGAGAGATGGAAGGAGGAAGATCAAGCCCACACCAATCACTGGAAAGAGAAGCTGTGCTCAGGGCTTGAAAGAATTCCTACTGGGAAAATCATGTCACAGCCCCACATGGGAATCCACAGCTTCCATGCTATTCCTCCCAAAATGCCAATGCATTTTCGCACCGAACAAAGAATTGCAAAAGGGGTACGGAAACAGAAAAGAGCCTACATTGTCAATACAATCCGACGAAAAAGCCCCGATACGGACATCCAAGGTTGTGTGAAAGGAAATTAGACGACCAAACTAGGATCCTCAGGAGAGTATCGGAGAAGGCAATGGCGACCCACTCCAGTACTCTTGCCTGGAAAATGTCCTGGACGGAGGAGCCTGGTAGGCTACAGGCCATGGGGTCTTGCAGAGTCAGACACGACTGAAGTGACTTAGCCGCAGCAGCAGCAGCAGGACAGTATGCTATTGGGAATACAACAACACACACAGATCCAGATCGATGGAATAAAGTTGAGGGTCCAGAAACAAACCCCAGCATCCATGGTCAACTCATCTCTGACACAGACGGTGAGAATATCCAAATGGGAACAAGAAAGCCTCTTCAATCAATGTCCATGGGAAAACCAGACAGCTACATCTGAAGAACGCTATTGGGTTTGATCTCATACCACCTCAATATCGGGGAAAAACCTCACCCTAAAGACTGATGTCATGAGATAGCTAGAAAGAAGCGTAGGTCAAAGGCTCCTTAACATCAGAGTCTCCTTGCCATTTGCTGGGCGGAGGTCGAAATGGGTCTCTTCAAGTAAGGGAAAGAGGTAAACGAAGTACACCACTGGGTTTCCATCCAATGGAACCTATTCACAACAGAGAGGCTAAGCATTCACAAATGCAAAAGATAGGAAACGGAACACGAGAGACTCCTTGCAAGTGGTGTATCTGAGAAGGGGTTCATATGGAAAGAGACGAAGAATGCACAGCACTCAGATTCCAAGAAACACCACCACCACCCTTGACCCTTCCCCCATGACCAACTCTGACCTAAAGCCTTTCTCTCCCTCTAACCTATCCCTAAAACATAACCCTCATCTAATCATATACATGTGCATCCCTAGCATCCATCCATCCATCCACACACGAGAGAGAAAGAGGAAGACACAGACGGAATTGAGAAAGGAAAAGAGAGGGACACAGCCAGAGAGAGACACGGAACCAAAGAGAGGAAAGGAGTCGATGGTCCAGACTATTCCTCAATCTGTCTCGAAGGTAGAAGCAATGACAGCGCCCTTCCACCCCAGAAGGGGGAAAAGGACGGAAGGTTTGGAGAGGAAAAGACAAGAACGCAGGGAGCCATTAGAAGCTCAGCCACCCGCAGAAGCCGAGCTGGGACCCTTGAACAGAATCTCAATGGAAACAGAGGACCAGAAAGTTGGCTACTCTTTTCTATAAGAGAGGGAGACCTTCGAGTCTTCCTTTCGGTCCTCCAACTTGGATGCGGGGTCTCAAAACAGTCAGGAGGGGGAGTGCCTTTTCCTGGGTTCCACGGCGCATCCAGGCCTCGTTCTGCCCCATTCTGTGCTGTGTCAGCCCTGGATGGAATCTTTCTTTCTGAAGTCTCAGCGCACGAGCTCCACGTGATATCGGCCCCAGGTGGAAAGGCATGGAGCTGCTCGTAGGCCGACAGACCTAGGAAGCAGATGGGAGAATGACCCCCACTCTGCAGATGGAGAGACTGGGGCAACCCTGAGGGGCATATGCTTGTCCAGGGCCACACCACTTATGAGAAGAAGGAGCCTGGTCTGAGAGCAGCATGGTCCTCGGAGCTCAGGCCCTGGCTGAACCCAGGCCTCCCCAGGGCTGTGGGCTGGGCCGTGTGGGTGTCATTGTGCCTGCACATGGCCTAAGGGGGGTGGTCGAGCAGTCAGAAACTCAGAGATTCCCTTGGGAAGTTTTGAGGAAGGGACCTCAGCACGAACCCCAGGAAATGATGTCACCTGCCGGCAACAGAACCCAACAGAACCCGCAATCCGGGTATCCAGGCCTCCAGAGCGGAGAGGAGCCCCCAGCCAGATCACTTGCTGCCAAGATGTTCTGCTGTTTGCCCCTGCCCAGAGGCCGGGGCCTCAGGAGAGCTCACAGGCAGTGTGCGTGGGCACCCTGTCGACGTTGGCTCAGGACACCCCCGAGAGGCCTCTGGCCCTTTGCCCGGAGAAACAGAAAGGTAACACGGGGAGCCCCAGGCCGGGCCAGGCCACCTCTCCCATGCCACCCGGAAACACCGGGTCCTTTGCCTGTGTGTGGGGATGCGGGTTTCTCGGGCTGTGTCTCCCTCAAGGAAGCCCAGGCGGATGTGGGGTCAGAAGCCTGTGGACAAGTTGTGCCCACACCCCAGGGGAGAGCAGGCTGGGCGGGATGGGGAGAGTGTGGGCAGCGCCGACCGGCCAGGCTGACCTCACACCCTCAGATGGGTCTCTTTCCTCCCGGGTGGGGATCTGAGCAGACACACGTCTCTGACCCTTCTGGGAAGAGAAGTTCGAGCAGGCAGAAGCAGCGGCTCCACTGGCCAGGCCCAGCTCGGAAAACTCCCAGCATGGCTGGCTGACGGTCACTGTCGTTGCAGAGCTTCCCACGTGATGAGGCCGAGGACGGGGACACCCCATCCAGCTCCCAGAGGGAGGGGTCGGAGCACCACCCGCCCGCCCGTGAGGCCCAGTGCAGGCTCCAGGTCAGCGTGCCCACGGAGGCATCAGCCCCACCGGGGGAGACGCGGAGGTGGGGAAGGCCTGCTGCCGAGACACCGCCCAGGATACAGCCGGCGGCCCAGTCTGAGGCTTCCACGGAGCTCAGCACACCCGGCTCCGACCCAGAGTCCAGAGAACCCCGGCCTCTGAGGCACCAGGAGGACCTGGAGCCCAGCACGCCACAGCACAGAGGTGAGGACGCTGGGGCTGGTGCACGGGAGTGTGTGGGGAGGGGTGCTGAGCTACACAGGGACGAGTCCTCGAAAGCTGCTGCTGGGCCTGCAGCAAGCGCTGGCCTCACACCCCCCGCCCCCCATCTTGCACACTTCAGTCCCAAAAGACATCTGACGCTGGGTATTCTTTGGGAACCTCTTGGAAGGTTTCTGTCCCGGGGTACGCACATGCCAAGGCTGGCCTGTGGGCAAACTTTGCTTCTCCCCCAGCTCTAGCACTGGCCTCCAACTGGAACCAGGCTCCACTTCCCAGACCTGTCCCCACACAGGTGGTGGCTCCAGGTGCAGGACCCAGGGATCCACCGAGGGCAGATGGAGAAGCGAGACTTGCCCTCGCAGAGACACCAGGCCAGCTGGGTACTGGCCAGCACACCGGGCAGATCGGATCTCCGTGCCTGCAGGACCCCCAGCCCCAGGCACTGATGTCCCACCCCCTCAGCGAGAACCTCCACCTCCACGTGCACCTCTACCTGCTCGGGCTTTGGCAAGAGAACCCGAGGCAGAGGAAGAGTCACCGCCTCGGCAGGGAGAGCCTGCCCTGGCTCCCGCGCAACACCCAGACGCCCACGATGACTCACCCAGCCCTGCAGGGAGAAAGAGCCCCCGCTCTGGACAGAGACCCAGAGCCCTTACCGGAAACACCACGTCCAGGGGAGCGGTCGGCTCTGCAGCCTCCATCCCTGTCTGCTCACCGTGGATGCCGGCAACTCGGTCTGCCCCCAGGGGACATGGAGTTCCTTTCCCCTGAACTGCTTTGCATGTGGTTTGTTTCCACCTTTCTGGTGATGTTTTATTTTTTGTATGGTTTCCTGGATTTTTGTTGGTTAAGTTGGGATTAGTAAACTGTTTCATCATTGTTGCAATCTGGGAACACTGTTGTGTAACTCTGGTGATACTGTGTTACCATCACCACTTTGTAGTTTCAGACCCGTTCCATCTTTATGCCCCACCCCCCAACAAAGCCTGGATTCAAGGCAAGCACGCCCTGTTCATCCCTCCCCCCGATCCTGAACACAATTTCATCTTTTCTTTCTGCATTCCTTCCTATATTCTTGGTGTCCCCAATCAGTGACTCTCAGCGAAATGACTGAAGGAGTGTTTTTCGGACTCTCCACCTACTGTAAGACTCCATTGGAGAGTTCTCATTTTTATGTCATTTGAACTAGCCTTTGATAGCTGAAAGGACGGTGTACGTCCTTTCAAGATACCATGTGCCAAACGAAGCCCTTTTGGCAACTGCCATCATTATCTCCAGGCAGGCATTGCTGTTTGAAGGGTGACATCTCAGCCAGAAGGCAGAGGCTGAGCTCCTCTTGTTGCACCAGCTCCCAAAAGAAGCCAAGAAAGGGAGCTGGAACAACAAACCACCCCCATGCCCAGGAAAGCGTTCTTCATGACAGAAGGCTAGAAAATGACCCAACATCCTTGTGGCCCAGAACCACTCTAGAAAATCACTGTTCCATAAAAAAGAGAAACACATGGGAAGTTCCAAGGAGAGGCAATGCCCATGGCCAGTGTACTTGAGAGACGGCCTGACCGCTCCGGGGAAGACACGCACCGACGGAACCCCTTGGGAAACAGCAGTGATAGTCCTCACCGTCGTAAGGGTTTCCTCTGGGGACAACCTGCCCTGGGCACCACACGAGGGAGCAGACCGGCTTCTCTTCCTCTGCCCCCACACCATTCACTCATGAAGGCAGCTCAGGTGTTCTCATGCCCTGCCTGCCTGCCTGCCTGGCTCATCCGTGAGCTGTGACCACCTCCAGGCTAGGACTCCACCTTTTCCTCTCTGTGTACCGTGAATCTGCACACAGTGGGCTTTCAGAACCTTAGGAGACTTGAGCCATTCCCGCTCGAGCCAGAACCCTCCCCAGGAAGGAAAACAGCTGTGGAGTCATTTTGGCCCCAGCACTGGTTCCGAAAGCCTGGCGGCTCCTACAGCCTCTACGGTGTGAAGAGGGAGGTCCCTTTTGACAGAGCTTTCCGGCTCTCAGATCTAAGCTGTTGTTTCACTGTCAGCTGTGTCTCTTCCGTTGCAGCCAGGTGGGCCACGCTGCTCCAAAGGAGCTCACAAGCTGAGTTTCAAGGGAGGACAGGGATGGCTACAACGTGCTGCAAACTGAGTGAGGGTCCCCACAATCCTCAGCAAAGGTCTGTGGTGTGCAAGTGGGGAGTAGAGGGCCCCCAAGTTCCAAAGGAAGGGAGGTAGTCGGGAGCTAAAGCCCTTGGCTGCTGTGGTAGCAGCTGCAGATGGCAGCCCGTCCACAGTGCACTTCAAATGAGGTCATATGAGCGGGACTCTGGAAATGGCTCCGAAATCGAGAGAAAGGGGTCAGGGTATGTGGGAATCCGGCGGGGGTGGGGGGTGGATGAAGGAAGGTGTCCCTCCTCTCTCCAGTGCAATTTGGTTTGGTGAGTCTCAAAGCTACCAGATGGCACTTCCCAAGTCAGGCCCCCGCAGGAATCAGGGTGGGCTGCCTGCCTCGGGCCCTGCCACAGGGACAAGCCACACCAGTGGCCTCCCTGAGCTCCAATGGCCGGATCTGGGGGGTTCTGTCTGGGTGCACACCTCCTTGCTGTGGCCAAGTTCCCCCCTTCTCTGAGCACCAGCTTCATCCTCTCGAATGAGGACATCGATTGCTACCTTGGCACGTTACTCTCTTCATCCTGTGAAGACTCATTAGGCTTATCCTACAATTACTAGCTGGCCCGAAGAGATATCTCCTGAATCCAGCTTAAGCTGGAGTCTCCCAGGCTCATCTGGCATGTCTTCCCTGAAGTCTGCCAAAACCCACACCCTTGCATTTCCAGGGACTCGCCTTAGCCAGCCGGGCAGAAAACCCAGCATGCTTCAAACAAGCTGACAGACAAGCGGGAGAGGACTCACGGGCAGACGGCTTCCCTCAGGTCTCGGGTGGAGCTCTGGGACCACAGCAGCAACGGGCCATCCCAGCCCCTGGGCTCAGCAGCGCCCTCATTCTCAGGCCGGCGGCTCTGCCCTGAGGGGAGCAGGAACGTCACCAACTGCCGCAGGCGGACCTCAAGCCCCTCCCACTGCTGGAGCCTGACCTCCCCCGGCCCCACCCCTTCCCCTACCCCAGCAGGACGAGAGCTCGTCTTCCCCTGGCTTCCAACGTGAGGCCCGGCCCTGGGCCCCGATTGGGCACTGCCCCAGCCCGGAGCCAATCACAGTGGCCAGGGAGGTGGAACGCACCGATTGGCCAGGGCCAGGTCATGTGACCATACTCCCCAGGAAACTCAAAGATTACCAAGGTTCTCTAAGAAACCAATGAACAAAATTATCCACTAAAGGCAAACCATAATTTTTAATGAGGCCAATGTCACAGAAAAAAAAAATGCTCCACAATAAACTGCTCAAGGAAGCTACTAAATAAACTTTCAGAAAAGTTTAGTAGTTTTTTTTTTTTTTTTTAAATAGGGTGACGGAGAGCTATACCTTTCCCATCTATGTGAATTTAGGTTTAAACTAGATTTCCCTTGGCTATTATATAAGACAAAAAAACCCACATCACCCACTTTCACTCCCCCCCACCCCCAAAATGTGTTTTAATCTATTGAATTTTTGTGTCCTCAGTTGTGTCTGATTCACGGCAACTCACCAACTCTACACAGCCAGGCTCTTCCGTCCATGGAATTCAGGGCAATTTTTTCTGTCCCAGTAAATGCCCACCCTGGGTGATCCAAAGGCAAGGGCTCCGAGGCTCCTGAGAGACTAACTCCTTTCAGCTGAGCACAGAGCTGGCTCCTCACTGGGATGCCTGTGGCCTGGGGCTCCCAGAGGGGAGAGCAGCACTCGCCCCACCGTGTGGTCACTGCTGGAAGTGCAGGCTGCTCCTCACTCCCCCTTGACAGTGTCCCTGAGGGCAGAACAGTGTGAATCGAATCAAGGTGGAAATGCAAACTCCAATGCAACCAACCTTCCCACAAGATCTCCAAAACCACTCAGGAACAGGGAATTGGAAACTGCAGGGGATGACATGAATGGAGATGGAGACTTGACACCTTACACCGAGTTCACTTCCAGTTATCCCTAGACAAACTTTCCATGAAAACTTGTCACAAATCTAGAAGAACAATGAGCAGAAACCGGACACGTGCTTTGAGTCTTCACACACAAAACTAAAAGGCAGTCCACAAAAAAAACCCAGAGAATACAGTGGACTTTGCAAAATCAAAGATATCTACTGTGGGAAAGACCTCATTACAAAAGCAAAAGACAGGTCATACATCGCGAGACGAATGAGTGGAAACACAAAGCTTATCAAGGATGTGTCTCCAAACAGACAAAGAACGCCAACACAACAAGCCTGTGAAAACTAGGGAAAGGTCTGAAGGGACACCAGACGGAGGAAGACACACACAGAGTATCCCGGATGATGTCCAGCACTGAGGGCCTGAAGAAACAACAGTCTAGTTGCACCCCCTCAGGCCTGTGTGACCGTGGATGAGGCCTCTGTTTCCCGGTGGCTCTGAGACATGGACAGGGAGGAAGGGGAAGAGAAGTCACTTGCATTTCTAATACTCACAGCAAAGTCTTCCAATGAGAAGGGAATTATCACCCCCACTGACAATGCCATTCACTGAAGTGATATCCACGAGTCCATCTACCCCAGAAGGGAAGGATGGACCTGTTCTCACAAAACGGCGAGAGATGGAAGGAGGAAGATCAAGCCCACACCAATCACTGGAAAGAGAAGCTGTGCTCAGGGCTTGAAAGAATTCCTACTGGGAAAATCATGTCACAGCCCCACATGGGAATCCACAGCTTCCATGCTATTCCTCCCAAAATGCCAATGCATTTTCGCACCGAACAAAGAATTGCAAAAGGGGTACGGAAACAGAAAAGAGCCTACATTGTCAATACAATCCGACGAAAAAGCCCCGATACGGACATCCAAGGTTGTGTGAAAGGAAATTAGACGACCAAACTAGGATCCTCAGGAGAGTATCGGAGAAGGCAATGGCGACCCACTCCAGTACTCTTGCCTGGAAAATGTCCTGGACGGAGGAGCCTGGTAGGCTACAGGCCATGGGGTCTTGCAGAGTCAGACACGACTGAAGTGACTTAGCCGCAGCAGCAGCAGCAGGACAGTATGCTATTGGGAATACAACAACACACACAGATCCAGATCGATGGAATAAAGTTGAGGGTCCAGAAACAAACCCCAGCATCCATGGTCAACTCATCTCTGACACAGACGGTGAGAATATCCAAATGGGAACAAGAAAGCCTCTTCAATCAATGTCCATGGGAAAACCAGACAGCTACATCTGAAGAACGCTATTGGGTTTGATCTCATACCACCTCAATATCGGGGAAAAACCTCACCCTAAAGACTGATGTCATGAGATAGCTAGAAAGAAGCGTAGGTCAAAGGCTCCTTAACATCAGAGTCTCCTTGCCATTTGCTGGGCGGAGGTCGAAATGGGTCTCTTCAAGTAAGGGAAAGAGGTAAACGAAGTACACCACTGGGTTTCCATCCAATGGAACCTATTCACAACAGAGAGGCTAAGCATTCACAAATGCAAAAGATAGGAAACGGAACACGAGAGACTCCTTGCAAGTGGTGTATCTGAGAAGGGGTTCATATGGAAAGAGACGAAGAATGCACAGCACTCAGATTCCAAGAAACACCACCACCACCCTTGACCCTTCCCCCATGACCAACTCTGACCTAAAGCCTTTCTCTCCCTCTAACCTATCCCTAAAACATAACCCTCATCTAATCATATACATGTGCATCCCTAGCATCCATCCATCCATCCACACACGAGAGAGAAAGAGGAAGACACAGACGGAATTGAGAAAGGAAAAGAGAGGGACACAGCCAGAGAGAGACACGGAACCAAAGAGAGGAAAGGAGTCGATGGTCCAGACTATTCCTCAATCTGTCTCGAAGGTAGAAGCAATGACAGCGCCCTTCCACCCCAGAAGGGGGAAAAGGACGGAAGGTTTGGAGAGGAAAAGACAAGAACGCAGGGAGCCATTAGAAGCTCAGCCACCCGCAGAAGCCGAGCTGGGACCCTTGAACAGAATCTCAATGGAAACAGAGGACCAGAAAGTTGGCTACTCTTTTCTATAAGAGAGGGAGACCTTCGAGTCTTCCTTTCGGTCCTCCAACTTGGATGCGGGGTCTCAAAACAGTCAGGAGGGGGAGTGCCTTTTCCTGGGTTCCACGGCGCATCCAGGCCTCGTTCTGCCCCATTCTGTGCTGTGTCAGCCCTGGATGGAATCTTTCTTTCTGAAGTCTCAGCGCACGAGCTCCACGTGATATCGGCCCCAGGTGGAAAGGCATGGAGCTGCTCGTAGGCCGACAGACCTAGGAAGCAGATGGGAGAATGACCCCCACTCTGCAGATGGAGAGACTGGGGCAACCCTGAGGGGCATATGCTTGTCCAGGGCCACACCACTTATGAGAAGAAGGAGCCTGGTCTGAGAGCAGCATGGTCCTCGGAGCTCAGGCCCTGGCTGAACCCAGGCCTCCCCAGGGCTGTGGGCTGGGCCGTGTGGGTGTCATTGTGCCTGCACATGGCCTAAGGGGGGTGGTCGAGCAGTCAGAAACCCAGAGATTCCCTTGGGAAGTTTTGAGGAAGGGACCTCAGCACGAACCCCAGGAAATGATGTCACCTGCCGGCAACAGAACCCAACAGAACCCGCAATCCGGGTATCCAGGCCTCCAGAGCGGAGAGGAGCCCCCAGCCGGATCACTTGCTGCCAAGATGTTCTGCTGTTTGCCCCTGCCCAGAGGCCGGGGCCTCAGGAGAGCTCACAGGCAGTGTGCGTGGGCACCCTGTCGACGTTGGCTCAGGACACCCCCGAGAGGCCTCTGGCCCTTTGCCCGGAGAAACAGAAAGGTAACACGGGGAGCCCCAGGCCGGGCCAGGCCACCTCTCCCATGCCACCCGGAAACACCGGGTCCTTTGCCTGTGTGTGGGGATGCGGGTTTCTCGGGCTGTGTCTCCCTCAAGGAAGCCCAGGCGGATGTGGGGTCAGAAGCCTGTGGACAAGTTGTGCCCACACCCCAGGGGAGAGCAGGCTGGGCGGGATGGGGAGAGTGTGGGCAGCGCCGACCGGCCAGGCTGACCTCACACCCTCAGATGGGTCTCTTTCCTCCCGGGTGGGGATCTGAGCAGACACACGTCTCTGACCCTTCTGGGAAGAGAAGTTCGAGCAGGCAGAAGCAGCGGCTCCACTGGCCAGGCCCAGCTCGGAAAACTCCCAGCATGGCTGGCTGACGGTCACTGTCGTTGCAGAGCTTCCCACGTGATGAGGCCGAGGACGGGGACACCCCATCCAGCTCCCAGAGGGAGGGGTCGGAGCACCACCCGCCCGCCCGTGAGGCCCAGTGCAGGCTCCAGGTCAGCGTGCCCACGGAGGCATCAGCCCCACCGGGGGAGACGCGGAGGTGGGGAAGGCCTGCTGCCGAGACACCGCCCAGGATACAGCCGGCGGCCCAGTCTGAGGCTTCCACGGAGCTCAGCACACCCGGCTCCGACCCAGAGTCCAGAGAACCCCGGCCTCTGAGGCACCAGGAGGACCTGGAGCCCAGCACGCCACAGCACAGAGGTGAGGACGCTGGGGCTGGTGCACGGGAGTGTGTGGGGAGGGGTGCTGAGCTACACAGGGACGAGTCCTCGAAAGCTGCTGCTGGGCCTGCAGCAAGCGCTGGCCTCACACCCCCCGCCCCCCATCTTGCACACTTCAGTCCCAAAAGACATCTGACGCTGGGTATTCTTTGGGAACCTCTTGGAAGGTTTCTGTCCCGGGGTACGCACATGCCAAGGCTGGCCTGTGGGCAAACTTTGCTTCTCCCCCAGCTCTAGCACTGGCCTCCAACTGGAACCAGGCTCCACTTCCCAGACCTGTCCCCACACAGGTGGTGGCTCCAGGTGCAGGACCCAGGGATCCACCGAGGGCAGATGGAGAAGCGAGACTTGCCCTCGCAGAGACACCAGGCCAGCTGGGTACTGGCCAGCACACCGGGCAGATCGGATCTCCGTGCCTGCAGGACCCCCAGCCCCAGGCTCTGATGTCCCACCCCCTCAGCGAGAACCTCCACCTCCACGTGCACCTCTACCTGCTCGGGCTTTGGCAAGAGAACCCGAGGCAGAGGAAGAGTCACCGCCTCGGCAGGGAGAGCCTGCCCTGGCTCCCGCGCAACACCCAGACGCCCACGATGACTCACCCAGCCCTGCAGGGAGAAAGAGCCCCCGCTCTGGACAGAGACCCAGAGCCCTTACCGGAAACACCACGTCCAGGGGAGCGGTCGGCTCTGCAGCCTCCATCCCTGTCTGCTCACCGTGGATGCCGGCAACTCGGTCTGCCCCCAGGGGACATGGAGTTCCTTTCCCCTGAACTGCTTTGCATGTGGTTTGTTTCCACCTTTCTGGTGATGTTTTATTTTTTGTATGGTTTCCTGGATTTTTGTTGGTTAAGTTGGGATTAGTAAACTGTTTCATCATTGTTGCAATCTGGGAACACTGTTGTGTAACTCTGGTGATACTGTGTTACCATCACCACTTTGTAGTTTCAGACCCGTTCCATCTTTATGCCCCACCCCCCAACAAAGCCTGGATTCAAGGCAAGCACGCCCTGTTCATCCCTCCCCCCGATCCTGAACACAATTTCATCTTTTCTTTCTGCATTCCTTCCTATATTCTTGGTGTCCCCAATCAGTGACTCTCAGCGAAATGACTGAAGGAGTGTTTTTCGGACTCTCCACCTACTGTAAGACTCCATTGGAGAGTTCTCATTTTTATGTCATTTGAACTAGCCTTTGATAGCTGAAAGGACGGTGTACGTCCTTTCAAGATACCATGTGCCAAACGAAGCCCTTTTGGCAACTGCCATCATTATCTCCAGGCAGGCATTGCTGTTTGAAGGGTGACATCTCAGCCAGAAGGCAGAGGCTGAGCTCCTCTTGTTGCACCAGCTCCCAAAAGAAGCCAAGAAAGGGAGCTGGAACAACAAACCACCCCCATGCCCAGGAAAGCGTTCTTCATGACAGAAGGCTAGAAAATGACCCAACATCCTTGTGGCCCAGAACCACTCTAGAAAATCACTGTTCCATAAAAAAGAGAAACACATGGGAAGTTCCAAGGAGAGGCAATGCCCATGGCCAGTGTACTTGAGAGACGGCCTGACCGCTCCGGGGAAGACACGCACCGACGGAACCCCTTGGGAAACAGCAGTGATAGTCCTCACCGTCGTAAGGGTTTCCTCTGGGGACAACCTGCCCTGGGCACCACACGAGGGAGCAGACCGGCTTCTCTTCCTCTGCCCCCACACCATTCACTCATGAAGGCAGCTCAGGTGTTCTCATGCCCTGCCTGCCTGCCTGCCTGGCTCATCCGTGAGCTGTGACCACCTCCAGGCTAGGACTCCACCTTTTCCTCTCTGTGTACCGTGAATCTGCACACAGTGGGCTTTCAGAACCTTAGGAGACTTGAGCCATTCCCGCTCGAGCCAGAACCCTCCCCAGGAAGGAAAACAGCTGTGGAGTCATTTTGGCCCCAGCACTGGTTCCGAAAGCCTGGCGGCTCCTACAGCCTCTACGGTGTGAAGAGGGAGGTCCCTTTTGACAGAGCTTTCCGGCTCTCAGATCTAAGCTGTTGTTTCACTGTCAGCTGTGTCTCTTCCGTTGCAGCCAGGTGGGCCACGCTGCTCCAAAGGAGCTCACAAGCTGAGTTTCAAGGGAGGACAGGGATGGCTACAACGTGCTGCAAACTGAGTGAGGGTCCCCACAATCCTCAGCAAAGGTCTGTGGTGTGCAAGTGGGGAGTAGAGGGCCCCCAAGTTCCAAAGGAAGGGAGGTAGTCGGGAGCTAAAGCCCTTGGCTGCTGTGGTAGCAGCTGCAGATGGCAGCCCGTCCACAGTGCACTTCAAATGAGGTCATATGAGCGGGACTCTGGAAATGGCTCCGAAATCGAGAGAAAGGGGTCAGGGTATGTGGGAATCCGGCGGGGGTGGGGGGTGGATGAAGGAAGGTGTCCCTCCTCTCTCCAGTGCAATTTGGTTTGGTGAGTCTCAAAGCTACCAGATGGCACTTCCCAAGTCAGGCCCCCGCAGGAATCAGGGTGGGCTGCCTGCCTCGGGCCCTGCCACAGGGACAAGCCACACCAGTGGCCTCCCTGAGCTCCAATGGCCGGATCTGGGGGGTTCTGTCTGGGTGCACACCTCCTTGCTGTGGCCAAGTTCCCCCCTTCTCTGAGCACCAGCTTCATCCTCTCGAATGAGGACATCGATTGCTACCTTGGCACGTTACTCTCTTCATCCTGTGAAGACTCATTAGGCTTATCCTACAATTACTAGCTGGCCCGAAGAGATATCTCCTGAATCCAGCTTAAGCTGGAGTCTCCCAGGCTCATCTGGCATGTCTTCCCTGAAGTCTGCCAAAACCCACACCCTTGCATTTCCAGGGACTCGCCTTAGCCAGCCGGGCAGAAAACCCAGCATGCTTCAAACAAGCTGACAGACAAGCGGGAGAGGACTCACGGGCAGACGGCTTCCCTCAGGTCTCGGGTGGAGCTCTGGGACCACAGCAGCAACGGGCCATCCCAGCCCCTGGGCTCAGCAGCGCCCTCATTCTCAGGCCGGCGGCTCTGCCCTGAGGGGAGCAGGAACGTCACCAACTGCCGCAGGCGGACCTCAAGCCCCTCCCACTGCTGGAGCCTGACCTCCCCCGGCCCCACCCCTTCCCCTACCCCAGCAGGACGAGAGCTCGTCTTCCCCTGGCTTCCAACGTGAGGCCCGGCCCTGGGCCCCGATTGGGCACTGCCCCAGCCCGGAGCCAATCACAGTGGCCAGGGAGGTGGAACGCACCGATTGGCCAGGGCCAGGTCATGTGACCATACTCCCCAGGAAACTCAAAGATTACCAAGGTTCTCTAAGAAACCAATGAACAAAATTATCCACTAAAGGCAAACCATAATTTTTAATGAGGCCAATGTCACAGAAAAAAAAAATGCTCCACAATAAACTGCTCAAGGAAGCTACTAAATAAACTTTCAGAAAAGTTTAGTAGTTTTTTTTTTTTTTTTTAAATAGGGTGACGGAGAGCTATACCTTTCCCATCTATGTGAATTTAGGTTTAAACTAGATTTCCCTTGGCTATTATATAAGACAAAAAAACCCACATCACCCACTTTCACTCCCCCCCACCCCCAAAATGTGTTTTAATCTATTGAATTTTTGTGTCCTCAGTTGTGTCTGATTCACGGCAACTCACCAACTCTACACAGCCAGGCTCTTCCGTCCATGGAATTCAGGGCAATTTTTTCTGTCCCAGTAAATGCCCACCCTGGGTGATCCAAAGGCAAGGGCTCCGAGGCTCCTGAGAGACTAACTCCTTTCAGCTGAGCACAGAGCTGGCTCCTCACTGGGATGCCTGTGGCCTGGGGCTCCCAGAGGGGAGAGCAGCACTCGCCCCACCGTGTGGTCACTGCTGGAAGTGCAGGCTGCTCCTCACTCCCCCTTGACAGTGTCCCTGAGGGCAGAACAGTGTGAATCGAATCAAGGTGGAAATGCAAACTCCAATGCAACCAACCTTCCCACAAGATCTCCAAAACCACTCAGGAACAGGGAATTGGAAACTGCAGGGGATGACATGAATGGAGATGGAGACTTGACACCTTACACCGAGTTCACTTCCAGTTATCCCTAGACAAACTTTCCATGAAAACTTGTCACAAATCTAGAAGAACAATGAGCAGAAACCGGACACGTGCTTTGAGTCTTCACACACAAAACTAAAAGGCAGTCCACAAAAAAAACCCAGAGAATACAGTGGACTTTGCAAAATCAAAGATATCTACTGTGGGAAAGACCTCATTACAAAAGCAAAAGACAGGTCATACATCGCGAGACGAATGAGTGGAAACACAAAGCTTATCAAGGATGTGTCTCCAAACAGACAAAGAACGCCAACACAACAAGCCTGTGAAAACTAGGGAAAGGTCTGAAGGGACACCAGACGGAGGAAGACACACACAGAGTATCCCGGATGATGTCCAGCACTGAGGGCCTGAAGAAACAACAGTCTAGTTGCACCCCCTCAGGCCTGTGTGACCGTGGATGAGGCCTCTGTTTCCCGGTGGCTCTGAGACATGGACAGGGAGGAAGGGGAAGAGAAGTCACTTGCATTTCTAATACTCACAGCAAAGTCTTCCAATGAGAAGGGAATTATCACCCCCACTGACAATGCCATTCACTGAAGTGATATCCACGAGTCCATCTACCCCAGAAGGGAAGGATGGACCTGTTCTCACAAAACGGCGAGAGATGGAAGGAGGAAGATCAAGCCCACACCAATCACTGGAAAGAGAAGCTGTGCTCAGGGCTTGAAAGAATTCCTACTGGGAAAATCATGTCACAGCCCCACATGGGAATCCACAGCTTCCATGCTATTCCTCCCAAAATGCCAATGCATTTTCGCACCGAACAAAGAATTGCAAAAGGGGTACGGAAACAGAAAAGAGCCTACATTGTCAATACAATCCGACGAAAAAGCCCCGATACGGACATCCAAGGTTGTGTGAAAGGAAATTAGACGACCAAACTAGGATCCTCAGGAGAGTATCGGAGAAGGCAATGGCGACCCACTCCAGTACTCTTGCCTGGAAAATGTCCTGGACGGAGGAGCCTGGTAGGCTACAGGCCATGGGGTCTTGCAGAGTCAGACACGACTGAAGTGACTTAGCCGCAGCAGCAGCAGCAGGACAGTATGCTATTGGGAATACAACAACACACACAGATCCAGATCGATGGAATAAAGTTGAGGGTCCAGAAACAAACCCCAGCATCCATGGTCAACTCATCTCTGACACAGACGGTGAGAATATCCAAATGGGAACAAGAAAGCCTCTTCAATCAATGTCCATGGGAAAACCAGACAGCTACATCTGAAGAACGCTATTGGGTTTGATCTCATACCACCTCAATATCGGGGAAAAACCTCACCCTAAAGACTGATGTCATGAGATAGCTAGAAAGAAGCGTAGGTCAAAGGCTCCTTAACATCAGAGTCTCCTTGCCATTTGCTGGGCGGAGGTCGAAATGGGTCTCTTCAAGTAAGGGAAAGAGGTAAACGAAGTACACCACTGGGTTTCCATCCAATGGAACCTATTCACAACAGAGAGGCTAAGCATTCACAAATGCAAAAGATAGGAAACGGAACACGAGAGACTCCTTGCAAGTGGTGTATCTGAGAAGGGGTTCATATGGAAAGAGACGAAGAATGCACAGCACTCAGATTCCAAGAAACACCACCACCACCCTTGACCCTTCCCCCATGACCAACTCTGACCTAAAGCCTTTCTCTCCCTCTAACCTATCCCTAAAACATAACCCTCATCTAATCATATACATGTGCATCCCTAGCATCCATCCATCCATCCACACACGAGAGAGAAAGAGGAAGACACAGACGGAATTGAGAAAGGAAAAGAGAGGGACACAGCCAGAGAGAGACACGGAACCAAAGAGAGGAAAGGAGTCGATGGTCCAGACTATTCCTCAATCTGTCTCGAAGGTAGAAGCAATGACAGCGCCCTTCCACCCCAGAAGGGGGAAAAGGACGGAAGGTTTGGAGAGGAAAAGACAAGAACGCAGGGAGCCATTAGAAGCTCAGCCACCCGCAGAAGCCGAGCTGGGACCCTTGAACAGAATCTCAATGGAAACAGAGGACCAGAAAGTTGGCTACTCTTTTCTATAAGAGAGGGAGACCTTCGAGTCTTCCTTTCGGTCCTCCAACTTGGATGCGGGGTCTCAAAACAGTCAGGAGGGGGAGTGCCTTTTCCTGGGTTCCACGGCGCATCCAGGCCTCGTTCTGCCCCATTCTGTGCTGTGTCAGCCCTGGATGGAATCTTTCTTTCTGAAGTCTCAGCGCACGAGCTCCACGTGATATCGGCCCCAGGTGGAAAGGCATGGAGCTGCTCGTAGGCCGACAGACCTAGGAAGCAGATGGGAGAATGACCCCCACTCTGCAGATGGAGAGACTGGGGCAACCCTGAGGGGCATATGCTTGTCCAGGGCCACACCACTTATGAGAAGAAGGAGCCTGGTCTGAGAGCAGCATGGTCCTCGGAGCTCAGGCCCTGGCTGAACCCAGGCCTCCCCAGGGCTGTGGGCTGGGCCGTGTGGGTGTCATTGTGCCTGCACATGGCCTAAGGGGGGTGGTCGAGCAGTCAGAAACTCAGAGATTCCCTTGGGAAGTTTTGAGGAAGGGACCTCAGCACGAACCCCAGGAAATGATGTCACCTGCCGGCAACAGAACCCAACAGAACCCGCAATCCGGGTATCCAGGCCTCCAGAGCGGAGAGGAGCCCCCAGCCAGATCACTTGCTGCCAAGATGTTCTGCTGTTTGCCCCTGCCCAGAGGCCGGGGCCTCAGGAGAGCTCACAGGCAGTGTGCGTGGGCACCCTGTCGACGTTGGCTCAGGACACCCCCGAGAGGCCTCTGGCCCTTTGCCCGGAGAAACAGAAAGGTAACACGGGGAGCCCCAGGCCGGGCCAGGCCACCTCTCCCATGCCACCCGGAAACACCGGGTCCTTTGCCTGTGTGTGGGGATGCGGGTTTCTCGGGCTGTGTCTCCCTCAAGGAAGCCCAGGCGGATGTGGGGTCAGAAGCCTGTGGACAAGTTGTGCCCACACCCCAGGGGAGAGCAGGCTGGGCGGGATGGGGAGAGTGTGGGCAGCGCCGACCGGCCAGGCTGACCTCACACCCTCAGATGGGTCTCTTTCCTCCCGGGTGGGGATCTGAGCAGACACACGTCTCTGACCCTTCTGGGAAGAGAAGTTCGAGCAGGCAGAAGCAGCGGCTCCACTGGCCAGGCCCAGCTCGGAAAACTCCCAGCATGGCTGGCTGACGGTCACTGTCGTTGCAGAGCTTCCCACGTGATGAGGCCGAGGACGGGGACACCCCATCCAGCTCCCAGAGGGAGGGGTCGGAGCACCACCCGCCCGCCCGTGAGGCCCAGTGCAGGCTCCAGGTCAGCGTGCCCACGGAGGCATCAGCCCCACCGGGGGAGACGCGGAGGTGGGGAAGGCCTGCTGCCGAGACACCGCCCAGGATACAGCCGGCGGCCCAGTCTGAGGCTTCCACGGAGCTCAGCACACCCGGCTCCGACCCAGAGTCCAGAGAACCCCGGCCTCTGAGGCACCAGGAGGACCTGGAGCCCAGCACGCCACAGCACAGAGGTGAGGACGCTGGGGCTGGTGCACGGGAGTGTGTGGGGAGGGGTGCTGAGCTACACAGGGACGAGTCCTCGAAAGCTGCTGCTGGGCCTGCAGCAAGCGCTGGCCTCACACCCCCCGCCCCCCATCTTGCACACTTCAGTCCCAAAAGACATCTGACGCTGGGTATTCTTTGGGAACCTCTTGGAAGGTTTCTGTCCCGGGGTACGCACATGCCAAGGCTGGCCTGTGGGCAAACTTTGCTTCTCCCCCAGCTCTAGCACTGGCCTCCAACTGGAACCAGGCTCCACTTCCCAGACCTGTCCCCACACAGGTGGTGGCTCCAGGTGCAGGACCCAGGGATCCACCGAGGGCAGATGGAGAAGCGAGACTTGCCCTCGCAGAGACACCAGGCCAGCTGGGTACTGGCCAGCACACCGGGCAGATCGGATCTCCGTGCCTGCAGGACCCCCAGCCCCAGGCACTGATGTCCCACCCCCTCAGCGAGAACCTCCACCTCCACGTGCACCTCTACCTGCTCGGGCTTTGGCAAGAGAACCCGAGGCAGAGGAAGAGTCACCGCCTCGGCAGGGAGAGCCTGCCCTGGCTCCCGCGCAACACCCAGACGCCCACGATGACTCACCCAGCCCTGCAGGGAGAAAGAGCCCCCGCTCTGGACAGAGACCCAGAGCCCTTACCGGAAACACCACGTCCAGGGGAGCGGTCGGCTCTGCAGCCTCCATCCCTGTCTGCTCACCGTGGATGCCGGCAACTCGGTCTGCCCCCAGGGGACATGGAGTTCCTTTCCCCTGAACTGCTTTGCATGTGGTTTGTTTCCACCTTTCTGGTGATGTTTTATTTTTTGTATGGTTTCCTGGATTTTTGTTGGTTAAGTTGGGATTAGTAAACTGTTTCATCATTGTTGCAATCTGGGAACACTGTTGTGTAACTCTGGTGATACTGTGTTACCATCACCACTTTGTAGTTTCAGACCCGTTCCATCTTTATGCCCCACCCCCCAACAAAGCCTGGATTCAAGGCAAGCACGCCCTGTTCATCCCTCCCCCCGATCCTGAACACAATTTCATCTTTTCTTTCTGCATTCCTTCCTATATTCTTGGTGTCCCCAATCAGTGACTCTCAGCGAAATGACTGAAGGAGTGTTTTTCGGACTCTCCACCTACTGTAAGACTCCATTGGAGAGTTCTCATTTTTATGTCATTTGAACTAGCCTTTGATAGCTGAAAGGACGGTGTACGTCCTTTCAAGATACCATGTGCCAAACGAAGCCCTTTTGGCAACTGCCATCATTATCTCCAGGCAGGCATTGCTGTTTGAAGGGTGACATCTCAGCCAGAAGGCAGAGGCTGAGCTCCTCTTGTTGCACCAGCTCCCAAAAGAAGCCAAGAAAGGGAGCTGGAACAACAAACCACCCCCATGCCCAGGAAAGCGTTCTTCATGACAGAAGGCTAGAAAATGACCCAACATCCTTGTGGCCCAGAACCACTCTAGAAAATCACTGTTCCATAAAAAAGAGAAACACATGGGAAGTTCCAAGGAGAGGCAATGCCCATGGCCAGTGTACTTGAGAGACGGCCTGACCGCTCCGGGGAAGACACGCACCGACGGAACCCCTTGGGAAACAGCAGTGATAGTCCTCACCGTCGTAAGGGTTTCCTCTGGGGACAACCTGCCCTGGGCACCACACGAGGGAGCAGACCGGCTTCTCTTCCTCTGCCCCCACACCATTCACTCATGAAGGCAGCTCAGGTGTTCTCATGCCCTGCCTGCCTGCCTGCCTGGCTCATCCGTGAGCTGTGACCACCTCCAGGCTAGGACTCCACCTTTTCCTCTCTGTGTACCGTGAATCTGCACACAGTGGGCTTTCAGAACCTTAGGAGACTTGAGCCATTCCCGCTCGAGCCAGAACCCTCCCCAGGAAGGAAAACAGCTGTGGAGTCATTTTGGCCCCAGCACTGGTTCCGAAAGCCTGGCGGCTCCTACAGCCTCTACGGTGTGAAGAGGGAGGTCCCTTTTGACAGAGCTTTCCGGCTCTCAGATCTAAGCTGTTGTTTCACTGTCAGCTGTGTCTCTTCCGTTGCAGCCAGGTGGGCCACGCTGCTCCAAAGGAGCTCACAAGCTGAGTTTCAAGGGAGGACAGGGATGGCTACAACGTGCTGCAAACTGAGTGAGGGTCCCCACAATCCTCAGCAAAGGTCTGTGGTGTGCAAGTGGGGAGTAGAGGGCCCCCAAGTTCCAAAGGAAGGGAGGTAGTCGGGAGCTAAAGCCCTTGGCTGCTGTGGTAGCAGCTGCAGATGGCAGCCCGTCCACAGTGCACTTCAAATGAGGTCATATGAGCGGGACTCTGGAAATGGCTCCGAAATCGAGAGAAAGGGGTCAGGGTATGTGGGAATCCGGCGGGGGTGGGGGGTGGATGAAGGAAGGTGTCCCTCCTCTCTCCAGTGCAATTTGGTTTGGTGAGTCTCAAAGCTACCAGATGGCACTTCCCAAGTCAGGCCCCCGCAGGAATCAGGGTGGGCTGCCTGCCTCGGGCCCTGCCACAGGGACAAGCCACACCAGTGGCCTCCCTGAGCTCCAATGGCCGGATCTGGGGGGTTCTGTCTGGGTGCACACCTCCTTGCTGTGGCCAAGTTCCCCCCTTCTCTGAGCACCAGCTTCATCCTCTCGAATGAGGACATCAATTGCTACCTTGGCACGTTACTCTCTTCATCCTGTGAAGACTCATTAGGCTTATCCTACAATTACTAGCTGGCCCGAAGAGATATCTCCTGAATCCAGCTTAAGCTGGAGTCTCCCAGGCTCATCTGGCATGTCTTCCCTGAAGTCTGCCAAAACCCACACCCTTGCATTTCCAGGGACTCGCCTTAGCCAGCTGGGCAGAAAACCCAGCATGCTTCAAACAAGCTGACAGACAAGCGGGAGAGGACTCACGGGCAGACGGCTTCCCTCAGGTCTCGGGTGGAGCTCTGGGACCACAGCAGCAACGGGCCATCCCAGCCCCTGGGCTCAGCAGCGCCCTCATTCTCAGGCCGGCGGCTCTGCCCTGAGGGGAGCAGGAACGTCACCAACTGCCGCAGGCGGACCTCAAGCCCCTCCCACTGCTGGAGCCTGACCTCCCCCGGCCCCACCCCTTCCCCTACCCCAGCAGGACGAGAGCTCGTCTTCCCCTGGCTTCCAACGTGAGGCCCGGCCCTGGGCCCCGATTGGGCACTGCCCCAGCCCGGAGCCAATCACAGTGGCCAGGGAGGTGGAACGCACCGATTGGCCAGGGCCAGGTCATGTGACCATACTCCCCAGGAAACTCAAAGATTACCAAGGTTCTCTAAGAAACCAATGAACAAAATTATCCACTAAAGGCAAACCATAATTTTTAATGAGGCCAATGTCACAGAAAAAAAAAATGCTCCACAATAAACTGCTCAAGGAAGCTACTAAATAAACTTTCAGAAAAGTTTAGTAGTTTTTTTTTTTTTTTAAATAGGGTGACGGAGAGCTATACCTTTCCCATCTATGTGAATTTAGGTTTAAACTAGATTTCCCTTGGCTATTATATAAGACAAAAAAACCCACATCACCCACTTTCACTCCCCCCCACCCCCAAAATGTGTTTTAATCTATTGAATTTTTGTGTCCTCAGTTGTGTCTGATTCACGGCAACTCACCAACTCTACACAGCCAGGCTCTTCCGTCCATGGAATTCAGGGCAATTTTTACTGTCCCAGTAAATGCCCACCCTGGGTGATCCAAAGGCAAGGGCTCCGAGGCTCCTGAGAGACTAACTCCTTTCAGCTGAGCACAGAGCTGGCTCCTCACTGGGATGCCTGTGGCCTGGGGCTCCCAGAGGGGAGAGCAGCACTCGCCCCACCGTGTGGTCACTGCTGGAAGTGCAGGCTGCTCCTCACTCCCCCTTGACAGTGTCCCTGAGGGCAGAACAGTGTGAATCGAATCAAGGTGGAAATGCAAACTCCAATGCAACCAACCTTCCCACAAGATCTCCAAAACCACTCAGGAACAGGGAATTGGAAACTGCAGGGGATGACATGAATGGAGATGGAGACTTGACACCTTACACCGAGTTCACTTCCAGTTATCCCTAGACAAACTTTCCATGAAAACTTGTCACAAATCTAGAAGAACAATGAGCAGAAACCGGACACGTGCTTTGAGTCTTCACACACAAAACTAAAAGGCAGTCCACAAAAAAAACCCAGAGAATACAGTGGACTTTGCAAAATCAAAGATATCTACTGTGGGAAAGACCTCATTACAAAAGCAAAAGACAGGTCATACATCGCGAGACGAATGAGTGGAAACACAAAGCTTATCAAGGATGTGTCTCCAAACAGACAAAGAACGCCAACACAACAAGCCTGTGAAAACTAGGGAAAGGTCTGAAGGGACACCAGACGGAGGAAGACACACACAGAGTATCCCGGATGATGTCCAGCACTGAGGGCCTGAAGAAACAACAGTCTAGTTGCACCCCCTCAGGCCTGTGTGACCGTGGATGAGGCCTCTGTTTCCCGGTGGCTCTGAGACATGGACAGGGAGGAAGGGGAAGAGAAGTCACTTGCATTTCTAATACTCACAGCAAAGTCTTCCAATGAGAAGGGAATTATCACCCCCACTGACAATGCCATTCACTGAAGTGATATCCACGAGTCCATCTACCCCAGAAGGGAAGGATGGACCTGTTCTCACAAAACGGCGAGAGATGGAAGGAGGAAGATCAAGCCCACACCAATCACTGGAAAGAGAAGCTGTGCTCAGGGCTTGAAAGAATTCCTACTGGGAAAATCATGTCACAGCCCCACATGGCAATCCACAGCTTCCATGCTATTCCTCCCAAAATGCCAATGCATTTTCGCACCGAACAAAGAATTGCAAAAGGGGTACGGAAACAGAAAAGAGCCTACATTGTCAATACAATCCGACGAAAAAGCCCCGATACGGACATCCAAGGTTGTGTGAAAGGAAATTAGACGACCAAACTAGGATCCTCAGGAGAGTATCGGAGAAGGCAATGGCGACCCACTCCAGTACTCTTGCCTGGAAAATGTCCTGGACGGAGGAGCCTGGTAGGCTACAGGCCATGGGGTCTTGCAGAGTCAGACACGACTGAAGTGACTTAGCCGCAGCAGCAGCAGCAGGACAGTATGCTATTGGGAATACAACAACACACACAGATCCAGATCGATGGAATAAAGTTGAGGGTCCAGAAACAAACCCCAGCATCCATGGTCAACTCATCTCTGACACAGACGGTGAGAATATCCAAATGGGAACAAGAAAGCCTCTTCAATCAATGTCCATGGGAAAACCAGACAGCTACATCTGAAGAACGCTATTGGGTTTGATCTCATACCACCTCAATATCGGGGAAAAACCTCACCCTAAAGACTGATGTCATGAGATAGCTAGAAAGAAGCGTAGGTCAAAGGCTCCTTAACATCAGAGTCTCCTTGCCATTTGCTGGGCGGAGGTCGAAATGGGTCTCTTCAAGTAAGGGAAAGAGGTAAACGAAGTACACCACTGGGTTTCCATCCAATGGAACCTATTCACAACAGAGAGGCTAAGCATTCACAAATGCAAAAGATAGGAAACGGAACACGAGAGACTCCTTGCAAGTGGTGTATCTGAGAAGGGGTTCATATGGAAAGAGACGAAGAATGCACAGCACTCAGATTCCAAGAAACACCACCACCACCCTTGACCCTTCCCCCATGACCAACTCTGACCTAAAGCCTTTCTCTCCCTCTAACCTATCCCTAAAACATAACCCTCATCTAATCATATACATGTGCATCCCTAGCATCCATCCATCCATCCACACACGAGAGAGAAAGAGGAAGACACAGACGGAATTGAGAAAGGAAAAGAGAGGGACACAGCCAGAGAGAGACACGGAACCAAAGAGAGGAAAGGAGTCGATGGTCCAGACTATTCCTCAATCTGTCTCGAAGGTAGAAGCAATGACAGCGCCCTTCCACCCCAGAAGGGGGAAAAGGACGGAAGGTTTGGAGAGGAAAAGACAAGAACGCAGGGAGCCATTAGAAGCTCAGCCACCCGCAGAAGCCGAGCTGGGACCCTTGAACAGAATCTCAATGGAAACAGAGGACCAGAAAGTTGGCTACTCTTTTCTATAAGAGAGGGAGACCTTCGAGTCTTCCTTTCGGTCCTCCAACTTGGATGCGGGGTCTCAAAACAGTCAGGAGGGGGAGTGCCTTTTCCTGGGTTCCACGGCGCATCCAGGCCTCGTTCTGCCCCATTCTGTGCTGTGTCAGCCCTGGATGGAATCTTTCTTTCTGAAGTCTCAGCGCACGAGCTCCACGTGATATCGGCCCCAGGTGGAAAGGCATGGAGCTGCTCGTAGGCCGACAGACCTAGGAAGCAGATGGGAGAATGACCCCCACTCTGCAGATGGAGAGACTGGGGCAACCCTGAGGGGCATATGCTTGTCCAGGGCCACACCACTTATGAGAAGAAGGAGCCTGGTCTGAGAGCAGCATGGTCCTCGGAGCTCAGGCCCTGGCTGAACCCAGGCCTCCCCAGGGCTGTGGGCTGGGCCGTGTGGGTGTCATTGTGCCTGCACATGGCCTAAGGGGGGTGGTCGAGCAGTCAGAAACCCAGAGATTCCCTTGGGAAGTTTTGAGGAAGGGACCTCAGCACGAACCCCAGGAAATGATGTCACCTGCCGGCAACAGAACCCAACAGAACCCGCAATCCGGGTATCCAGGCCTCCAGAGCGGAGAGGAGCCCCCAGCCAGATCACTTGCTGCCAAGATGTTCTGCTGTTTGCCCCTGCCCAGAGGCCGGGGCCTCAGGAGAGCTCACAGGCAGTGTGCGTGGGCACCCTGTCGACGTTGGCTCAGGACACCCCCGAGAGGCCTCTGGCCCTTTGCCCGGAGAAACAGAAAGGTAACACGGGGAGCCCCAGGCCGGGCCAGGCCACCTCTCCCATGCCACCCGGAAACACCGGGTCCTTTGCCTGTGTGTGGGGATGCGGGTTTCTCGGGCTGTGTCTCCCTCAAGGAAGCCCAGGCGGATGTGGGGTCAGAAGCCTGTGGACAAGTTGTGCCCACACCCCAGGGGAGAGCAGGCTGGGCGGGATGGGGAGAGTGTGGGCAGCGCCGACCGGCCAGGCTGACCTCACACCCTCAGATGGGTCTCTTTCCTCCCGGGTGGGGATCTGAGCAGACACACGTCTCTGACCCTTCTGGGAAGAGAAGTTCGAGCAGGCAGAAGCAGCGGCTCCACTGGCCAGGCCCAGCTCGGAAAACTCCCAGCATGGCTGGCTGACGGTCACTGTCGTTGCAGAGCTTCCCACGTGATGAGGCCGAGGACGGGGACACCCCATCCAGCTCCCAGAGGGAGGGGTCGGAGCACCACCCGCCCGCCCGTGAGGCCCAGTGCAGGCTCCAGGTCAGCGTGCCCACGGAGGCATCAGCCCCACCGGGGGAGACGCGGAGGTGGGGAAGGCCTGCTGCCGAGACACCGCCCAGGATACAGCCGGCGGCCCAGTCTGAGGCTTCCACGGAGCTCAGCACACCCGGCTCTGACCCAGAGTCCAGAGAACCCCGGCCTCTGAGGCACCAGGAGGACCTGGAGCCCAGCACGCCACAGCACAGAGGTGAGGACGCTGGGGCTGGTGCACGGGAGTGTGTGGGGAGGGGTGCTGAGCTACACAGGGACGAGTCCTCGAAAGCTGCTGCTGGGCCTGCAGCAAGCGCTGGCCTCACACCCCCCGCCCCCCATCTTGCACACTTCAGTCCCAAAAGACATCTGACGCTGGGTATTCTTTGGGAACCTCTTGGAAGGTTTCTGTCCCGGGGTACGCACATGCCAAGGCTGGCCTGTGGGCAAACTTTGCTTCTCCCCCAGCTCTAGCACTGGCCTCCAACTGGAACCAGGCTCCACTTCCCAGACCTGTCCCCACACAGGTGGTGGCTCCAGGTGCAGGACCCAGGGATCCACCGAGGGCAGATGGAGAAGCGAGACTTGCCCTCGCAGAGACACCAGGCCAGCTGGGTACTGGCCAGCACACCGGGCAGATCGGATCTCCGTGCCTGCAGGACCCCCAGCCCCAGGCACTGATGTCCCACCCCCTCAGCGAGAACCTCCACCTCCACGTGCACCTCTACCTGCTCGGGCTTTGGCAAGAGAACCCGAGGCAGAGGAAGAGTCACCGCCTCGGCAGGGAGAGCCTGCCCTGGCTCCCGCGCAACACCCAGACGCCCACGATGACTCACCCAGCCCTGCAGGGAGAAAGAGCCCCCGCTCTGGACAGAGACCCAGAGCCCTTACCGGAAACACCACGTCCAGGGGAGCGGTCGGCTCTGCAGCCTCCATCCCTGTCTGCTCACCGTGGATGCCGGCAACTCGGTCTGCCCCCAGGGGACATGGAGTTCCTTTCCCCTGAACTGCTTTGCATGTGGTTTGTTTCCACCTTTCTGGTGATGTTTTATTTTTTGTATGGTTTCCTGGATTTTTGTTGGTTAAGTTGGGATTAGTAAACTGTTTCATCATTGTTGCAATCTGGGAACACTGTTGTGTAACTCTGGTGATACTGTGTTACCATCACCACTTTGTAGTTTCAGACCCGTTCCATCTTTATGCCCCACCCCCCAACAAAGCCTGGATTCAAGGCAAGCACGCCCTGTTCATCCCTCCCCCCGATCCTGAACACAATTTCATCTTTTCTTTCTGCATTCCTTCCTATATTCTTGGTGTCCCCAATCAGTGACTCTCAGCGAAATGACTGAAGGAGTGTTTTTCGGACTCTCCACCTACTGTAAGACTCCATTGGAGAGTTCTCATTTTTATGTCATTTGAACTAGCCTTTGATAGCTGAAAGGACGGTGTACGTCCTTTCAAGATACCATGTGCCAAACGAAGCCCTTTTGGCAACTGCCATCATTATCTCCAGGCAGGCATTGCTGTTTGAAGGGTGACATCTCAGCCAGAAGGCAGAGGCTGAGCTCCTCTTGTTGCACCAGCTCCCAAAAGAAGCCAAGAAAGGGAGCTGGAACAACAAACCACCCCCATGCCCAGGAAAGCGTTCTTCATGACAGAAGGCTAGAAAATGACCCAACATCCTTGTGGCCCAGAACCACTCTAGAAAATCACTGTTCCATAAAAAAGAGAAACACATGGGAAGTTCCAAGGAGAGGCAATGCCCATGGCCAGTGTACTTGAGAGACGGCCTGACCGCTCCGGGGAAGACACGCACCGACGGAACCCCTTGGGAAACAGCAGTGATAGTCCTCACCGTCGTAAGGGTTTCCTCTGGGGACAACCTGCCCTGGGCACCACACGAGGGAGCAGACCGGCTTCTCTTCCTCTGCCCCCACACCATTCACTCATGAAGGCAGCTCAGGTGTTCTCATGCCCTGCCTGCCTGCCTGCCTGGCTCATCCGTGAGCTGTGACCACCTCCAGGCTAGGACTCCACCTTTTCCTCTCTGTGTACCGTGAATCTGCACACAGTGGGCTTTCAGAACCTTAGGAGACTTGAGCCATTCCCGCTCGAGCCAGAACCCTCCCCAGGAAGGAAAACAGCTGTGGAGTCATTTTGGCCCCAGCACTGGTTCCGAAAGCCTGGCGGCTCCTACAGCCTCTACGGTGTGAAGAGGGAGGTCCCTTTTGACAGAGCTTTCCGGCTCTCAGATCTAAGCTGTTGTTTCACTGTCAGCTGTGTCTCTTCCGTTGCAGCCAGGTGGGCCACGCTGCTCCAAAGGAGCTCACAAGCTGAGTTTCAAGGGAGGACAGGGATGGCTACAACGTGCTGCAAACTGAGTGAGGGTCCCCACAATCCTCAGCAAAGGTCTGTGGTGTGCAAGTGGGGAGTAGAGGGCCCCCAAGTTCCAAAGGAAGGGAGGTAGTCGGGAGCTAAAGCCCTTGGCTGCTGTGGTAGCAGCTGCAGATGGCAGCCCGTCCACAGTGCACTTCAAATGAGGTCATATGAGCGGGACTCTGGAAATGGCTCCGAAATCGAGAGAAAGGGGTCAGGGTATGTGGGAATCCGGCGGGGGTGGGGGGTGGATGAAGGAAGGTGTCCCTCCTCTCTCCAGTGCAATTTGGTTTGGTGAGTCTCAAAGCTACCAGATGGCACTTCCCAAGTCAGGCCCCCGCAGGAATCAGGGTGGGCTGCCTGCCTCGGGCCCTGCCACAGGGACAAGCCACACCAGTGGCCTCCCTGAGCTCCAATGGCCGGATCTGGGGGGTTCTGTCTGGGTGCACACCTCCTTGCTGTGGCCAAGTTCCCCCCTTCTCTGAGCACCAGCTTCATCCTCTCGAATGAGGACATCAATTGCTACCTTGGCACGTTACTCTCTTCATCCTGTGAAGACTCATTAGGCTTATCCTACAATTACTAGCTGGCCCGAAGAGATATCTCCTGAATCCAGCTTAAGCTGGAGTCTCCCAGGCTCATCTGGCATGTCTTCCCTGAAGTCTGCCAAAACCCACACCCTTGCATTTCCAGGGACTCGCCTTAGCCAGCTGGGCAGAAAACCCAGCATGCTTCAAACAAGCTGACAGACAAGCGGGAGAGGACTCACGGGCAGACGGCTTCCCTCAGGTCTCGGGTGGAGCTCTGGGACCACAGCAGCAACGGGCCATCCCAGGCCCTGGGCTCAGCAGCGCCCTCATTCTCAGGCCGGCGGCTCTGCCCTGAGGGGAGCAGGAACGTCACCAACTGCCGCAGGCGGACCTCAAGCCCCTCCCACTGCTGGAGCCTGACCTCCCCCGGCCCCACCCCTTCCCCTACCCCAGCAGGACGAGAGCTCGTCTTCCCCTGGCTTCCAACGTGAGGCCCGGCCCTGGGCCCCGATTGGGCACTGCCCCAGCCCGGAGCCAATCACAGTGGCCAGGGAGGTGGAACGCACCGATTGGCCAGGGCCAGGTCATGTGACCATACTCCCCAGGAAACTCAAAGATTACCAAGGTTCTCTAAGAAACCAATGAACAAAATTATCCACTAAAGGCAAACCATAATTTTTAATGAGGCCAATGTCACAGAAAAAAAAAATGCTCCACAATAAACTGCTCAAGGAAGCTACTAAATAAACTTTCAGAAAAGTTTAGTAGTTTTTTTTTTTTTTTAAATAGGGTGACGGAGAGCTATACCTTTCCCATCTATGTGAATTTAGGTTTAAACTAGATTTCCCTTGGCTATTATATAAGACAAAAAAACCCACATCACCCACTTTCACTCCCCCCCACCCCCAAAATGTGTTTTAATCTATTGAATTTTTGTGTCCTCAGTTGTGTCTGATTCACGGCAACTCACCAACTCTACACAGCCAGGCTCTTCCGTCCATGGAATTCAGGGCAATTTTTTCTGTCCCAGTAAATGCCCACCCTGGGTGATCCAAAGGCAAGGGCTCCGAGGCTCCTGAGAGACTAACTCCTTTCAGCTGAGCACAGAGCTGGCTCCTCACTGGGATGCCTGTGGCCTGGGGCTCCCAGAGGGGAGAGCAGCACTCGCCCCACCGTGTGGTCACTGCTGGAAGTGCAGGCTGCTCCTCACTCCCCCTTGACAGTGTCCCTGAGGGCAGAACAGTGTGAATCGAATCAAGGTGGAAATGCAAACTCCAATGCAACCAACCTTCCCACAAGATCTCCAAAACCACTCAGGAACAGGGAATTGGAAACTGCAGGGGATGACATGAATGGAGATGGAGACTTGACACCTTACACCGAGTTCACTTCCAGTTATCCCTAGACAAACTTTCCATGAAAACTTGTCACAAATCTAGAAGAACAATGAGCAGAAACCGGACACGTGCTTTGAGTCTTCACACACAAAACTAAAAGGCAGTCCACAAAAAAAACCCAGAGAATACAGTGGACTTTGCAAAATCAAAGATATCTACTGTGGGAAAGACCTCATTACAAAAGCAAAAGACAGGCCATACATCGCGAGACGAATGAGTGGAAACACAAAGCTTATCAAGGATGTGTCTCCAAACAGACAAAGAACGCCAACACAACAAGCCTGTGAAAACTAGGGAAAGGTCTGAAGGGACACCAGACGGAGGAAGACACACACAGAGTATCCCGGATGATGTCCAGCACTGAGGGCCTGAAGAAACAACAGTCTAGTTGCACCCCCTCAGGCCTGTGTGACCGTGGATGAGGCCTCTGTTTCCCGGTGGCTCTGAGACATGGACAGGGAGGAAGGGGAAGAGAAGTCACTTGCATTTCTAATACTCACAGCAAAGTCTTCCAATGAGAAGGGAATTATCACCCCCACTGACAATGCCATTCACTGAAGTGATATCCACGAGTCCATCTACCCCAGAAGGGAAGGATGGACCTGTTCTCACAAAACGGCGAGAGATGGAAGGAGGAAGATCAAGCCCACACCAATCACTGGAAAGAGAAGCTGTGCTCAGGGCTTGAAAGAATTCCTACTGGGAAAATCATGTCACAGCCCCACATGGCAATCCACAGCTTCCATGCTATTCCTCCCAAAATGCCAATGCATTTTCGCACCGAACAAAGAATTGCAAAAGGGGTACGGAAACAGAAAAGAGCCTACATTGTCAATACAATCCGACGAAAAAGCCCCGATACGGACATCCAAGGTTGTGTGAAAGGAAATTAGACGACCAAACTAGGATCCTCAGGAGAGTATCGGAGAAGGCAATGGCGACCCACTCCAGTACTCTTGCCTGGAAAATGTCCTGGACGGAGGAGCCTGGTAGGCTACAGGCCATGGGGTCTTGCAGAGTCAGACACGACTGAAGTGACTTAGCCGCAGCAGCAGCAGCAGGACAGTATGCTATTGGGAATACAACAACACACACAGATCCAGATCGATGGAATAAAGTTGAGGGTCCAGAAACAAACCCCAGCATCCATGGTCAACTCATCTCTGACACAGACGGTGAGAATATCCAAATGGGAACAAGAAAGCCTCTTCAATCAATGTCCATGGGAAAACCAGACAGCTACATCTGAAGAACGCTATTGGGTTTGATCTCATACCACCTCAATATCGGGGAAAAACCTCACCCTAAAGACTGATGTCATGAGATAGCTAGAAAGAAGCGTAGGTCAAAGGCTCCTTAACATCAGAGTCTCCTTGCCATTTGCTGGGCGGAGGTCGAAATGGGTCTCTTCAAGTAAGGGAAAGAGGTAAACGAAGTACACCACTGGGTTTCCATCCAATGGAACCTATTCACAACAGAGAGGCTAAGCATTCACAAATGCAAAAGATAGGAAACGGAACACGAGAGACTCCTTGCAAGTGGTGTATCTGAGAAGGGGTTCATATGGAAAGAGACGAAGAATGCACAGCACTCAGATTCCAAGAAACACCACCACCACCCTTGACCCTTCCCCCATGACCAACTCTGACCTAAAGCCTTTCTCTCCCTCTAACCTATCCCTAAAACATAACCCTCATCTAATCATATACATGTGCATCCCTAGCATCCATCCATCCATCCACACACGAGAGAGAAAGAGGAAGACACAGACGGAATTGAGAAAGGAAAAGAGAGGGACACAGCCAGAGAGAGACACGGAACCAAAGAGAGGAAAGGAGTCGATGGTCCAGACTATTCCTCAATCTGTCTCGAAGGTAGAAGCAATGACAGCGCCCTTCCACCCCAGAAGGGGGAAAAGGACGGAAGGTTTGGAGAGGAAAAGACAAGAACGCAGGGAGCCATTAGAAGCTCAGCCACCCGCAGAAGCCGAGCTGGGACCCTTGAACAGAATCTCAATGGAAACAGAGGACCAGAAAGTTGGCTACTCTTTTCTATAAGAGAGGGAGACCTTCGAGTCTTCCTTTCGGTCCTCCAACTTGGATGCGGGGTCTCAAAACAGTCAGGAGGGGGAGTGCCTTTTCCTGGGTTCCACGGCGCATCCAGGCCTCGTTCTGCCCCATTCTGTGCTGTGTCAGCCCTGGATGGAATCTTTCTTTCTGAAGTCTCAGCGCACGAGCTCCACGTGATATCGGCCCCAGGTGGAAAGGCATGGAGCTGCTCGTAGGCCGACAGACCTAGGAAGCAGATGGGAGAATGACCCCCACTCTGCAGATGGAGAGACTGGGGCAACCCTGAGGGGCATATGCTTGTCCAGGGCCACACCACTTATGAGAAGAAGGAGCCTGGTCTGAGAGCAGCATGGTCCTCGGAGCTCAGGCCCTGGCTGAACCCAGGCCTCCCCAGGGCTGTGGGCTGGGCCGTGTGGGTGTCATTGTGCCTGCACATGGCCTAAGGGGGGTGGTCGAGCAGTCAGAAACTCAGAGATTCCCTTGGGAAGTTTTGAGGAAGGGACCTCAGCACGAACCCCAGGAAATGATGTCACCTGCTGGCAACAGAACCCAACAGAACCCGCAATCCGGGTATCCAGGCCTCCAGAGCGGAGAGGAGCCCCCAGCCAGATCACTTGCTGCCAAGATGTTCTGCTGTTTGCCCCTGCCCAGAGGCCGGGGCCTCAGGAGAGCTCACAGGCAGTGTGCGTGGGCACCCTGTCGACGTTGGCTCAGGACACCCCCGAGAGGCCTCTGGCCCTTTGCCCGGAGAAACAGAAAGGTAACACGGGGAGCCCCAGGCCGGGCCAGGCCACCTCTCCCATGCCACCCGGAAACACCGGGTCCTTTGCCTGTGTGTGGGGATGCGGGTTTCTCGGGCTGTGTCTCCCTCAAGGAAGCCCAGGCGGATGTGGGGTCAGAAGCCTGTGGACAAGTTGTGCCCACACCCCAGGGGAGAGCAGGCTGGGCGGGATGGGGAGAGTGTGGGCAGCGCCGACCGGCCAGGCTGACCTCACACCCTCAGATGGGTCTCTTTCCTCCCGGGTGGGGATCTGAGCAGACACACGTCTCTGACCCTTCTGGGAAGAGAAGTTCGAGCAGGCAGAAGCAGCGGCTCCACTGGCCAGGCCCAGCTCGGAAAACTCCCAGCATGGCTGGCTGACGGTCACTGTCGTTGCAGAGCTTCCCACGTGATGAGGCCGAGGACGGGGACACCCCATCCAGCTCCCAGAGGGAGGGGTCGGAGCACCACCCGCCCGCCCGTGAGGCCCAGTGCAGGCTCCAGGTCAGCGTGCCCACGGAGGCATCAGCCCCACCGGGGGAGACGCGGAGGTGGGGAAGGCCTGCTGCCGAGACACCGCCCAGGATACAGCCGGCGGCCCAGTCTGAGGCTTCCACGGAGCTCAGCACACCCGGCTCTGACCCAGAGTCCAGAGAACCCCGGCCTCTGAGGCACCAGGAGGACCTGGAGCCCAGCACGCCACAGCACAGAGGTGAGGACGCTGGGGCTGGTGCACGGGAGTGTGTGGGGAGGGGTGCTGAGCTACACAGGGACGAGTCCTCGAAAGCTGCTGCTGGGCCTGCAGCAAGCGCTGGCCTCACACCCCCCGCCCCCCATCTTGCACACTTCAGTCCCAAAAGACATCTGACGCTGGGTATTCTTTGGGAACCTCTTGGAAGGTTTCTGTCCCGGGGTACGCACATGCCAAGGCTGGCCTGTGGGCAAACTTTGCTTCTCCCCCAGCTCTAGCACTGGCCTCCAACTGGAACCAGGCTCCACTTCCCAGACCTGTCCCCACACAGGTGGTGGCTCCAGGTGCAGGACCCAGGGATCCACCGAGGGCAGATGGAGAAGCGAGACTTGCCCTCGCAGAGACACCAGGCCAGCTGGGTACTGGCCAGCACACCGGGCAGATCGGATCTCCGTGCCTGCAGGACCCCCAGCCCCAGGCACTGATGTCCCACCCCCTCAGCGAGAACCTCCACCTCCACGTGCACCTCTACCTGCTCGGGCTTTGGCAAGAGAACCCGAGGCAGAGGAAGAGTCACCGCCTCAGCAGGGAGAGCCTGCCCTGGCTCCCGCGCAACACCCAGACGCCCACGATGACTCACCCAGCCCTGCAGGGAGAAAGAGCCCCCGCTCTGGACAGAGACCCAGAGCCCTTACCGGAAACACCACGTCCAGGGGAGCGGTCGGCTCTGCAGCCTCCATCCCTGTCTGCTCACCGTGGATGCCGGCAACTCGGTCTGCCCCCAGGGGACATGGAGTTCCTTTCCCCTGAACTGCTTTGCATGTGGTTTGTTTCCACCTTTCTGGTGATGTTTTATTTTTTGTATGGTTTCCTGGATTTTTGTTGGTTAAGTTGGGATTAGTAAACTGTTTCATCATTGTTGCAATCTGGGAACACTGTTGTGTAACTCTGGTGATACTGTGTTACCATCACCACTTTGTAGTTTCAGACCCGTTCCATCTTTATGCCCCACCCCCCAACAAAGCCTGGATTCAAGGCAAGCACGCCCTGTTCATCCCTCCCCCCGATCCTGAACACAATTTCATCTTTTCTTTCTGCATTCCTTCCTATATTCTTGGTGTCCCCAATCAGTGACTCTCAGCGAAATGACTGAAGGAGTGTTTTTCGGACTCTCCACCTACTGTAAGACTCCATTGGAGAGTTCTCATTTTTATGTCATTTGAACTAGCCTTTGATAGCTGAAAGGACGGTGTACGTCCTTTCAAGATACCATGTGCCAAACGAAGCCCTTTTGGCAACTGCCATCATTATCTCCAGGCAGGCATTGCTGTTTGAAGGGTGACATCTCAGCCAGAAGGCAGAGGCTGAGCTCCTCTTGTTGCACCAGCTCCCAAAAGAAGCCAAGAAAGGGAGCTGGAACAACAAACCACCCCCATGCCCAGGAAAGCGTTCTTCATGACAGAAGGCTAGAAAATGACCCAACATCCTTGTGGCCCAGAACCACTCTAGAAAATCACTGTTCCATAAAAAAGAGAAACACATGGGAAGTTCCAAGGAGAGGCAATGCCCATGGCCAGTGTACTTGAGAGACGGCCTGACCGCTCCGGGGAAGACACGCACCGACGGAACCCCTTGGGAAACAGCAGTGATAGTCCTCACCGTCGTAAGGGTTTCCTCTGGGGACAACCTGCCCTGGGCACCACACGAGGGAGCAGACCGGCTTCTCTTCCTCTGCCCCCACACCATTCACTCATGAAGGCAGCTCAGGTGTTCTCATGCCCTGCCTGCCTGCCTGCCTGGCTCATCCGTGAGCTGTGACCACCTCCAGGCTAGGACTCCACCTTTTCCTCTCTGTGTACCGTGAATCTGCACACAGTGGGCTTTCAGAACCTTAGGAGACTTGAGCCATTCCCGCTCGAGCCAGAACCCTCCCCAGGAAGGAAAACAGCTGTGGAGTCATTTTGGCCCCAGCACTGGTTCCGAAAGCCTGGCGGCTCCTACAGCCTCTACGGTGTGAAGAGGGAGGTCCCTTTTGACAGAGCTTTCCGGCTCTCAGATCTAAGCTGTTGTTTCACTGTCAGCTGTGTCTCTTCCGTTGCAGCCAGGTGGGCCACGCTGCTCCAAAGGAGCTCACAAGCTGAGTTTCAAGGGAGGACAGGGATGGCTACAACGTGCTGCAAACTGAGTGAGGGTCCCCACAATCCTCAGCAAAGGTCTGTGGTGTGCAAGTGGGGAGTAGAGGGCCCCCAAGTTCCAAAGGAAGGGAGGTAGTCGGGAGCTAAAGCCCTTGGCTGCTGTGGTAGCAGCTGCAGATGGCAGCCCGTCCACAGTGCACTTCAAATGAGGTCATATGAGCGGGACTCTGGAAATGGCTCCGAAATCGAGAGAAAGGGGTCAGGGTATGTGGGAATCCGGCGGGGGTGGGGGGTGGATGAAGGAAGGTGTCCCTCCTCTCTCCAGTGCAATTTGGTTTGGTGAGTCTCAAAGCTACCAGATGGCACTTCCCAAGTCAGGCCCCCGCAGGAATCAGGGTGGGCTGCCTGCCTCGGGCCCTGCCACAGGGACAAGCCACACCAGTGGCCTCCCTGAGCTCCAATGGCCGGATCTGGGGGGTTCTGTCTGGGTGCACACCTCCTTGCTGTGGCCAAGTTCCCCCCTTCTCTGAGCACCAGCTTCATCCTCTCGAATGAGGACATCAATTGCTACCTTGGCACGTTACTCTCTTCATCCTGTGAAGACTCATTAGGCTTATCCTACAATTACTAGCTGGCCCGAAGAGATATCTCCTGAATCCAGCTTAAGCTGGAGTCTCCCAGGCTCATCTGGCATGTCTTCCCTGAAGTCTGCCAAAACCCACACCCTTGCATTTCCAGGGACTCGCCTTAGCCAGCTGGGCAGAAAACCCAGCATGCTTCAAACAAGCTGACAGACAAGCGGGAGAGGACTCACGGGCAGACGGCTTCCCTCAGGTCTCGGGTGGAGCTCTGGGACCACAGCAGCAACGGGCCATCCCAGCCCCTGGGCTCAGCAGCGCCCTCATTCTCAGGCCGGCGGCTCTGCCCTGAGGGGAGCAGGAACGTCACCAACTGCCGCAGGCGGACCTCAAGCCCCTCCCACTGCTGGAGCCTGACCTCCCCCGGCCCCACCCCTTCCCCTACCCCAGCAGGACGAGAGCTCGTCTTCCCCTGGCTTCCAACGTGAGGCCCGGCCCTGGGCCCCGATTGGGCACTGCCCCAGCCCGGAGCCAATCACAGTGGCCAGGGAGGTGGAACGCACCGATTGGCCAGGGCCAGGTCATGTGACCATACTCCCCAGGAAACTCAAAGATTACCAAGGTTCTCTAAGAAACCAATGAACAAAATTATCCACTAAAGGCAAACCATAATTTTTAATGAGGCCAATGTCACAGAAAAAAAAAAATGCTCCACAATAAACTGCTCAAGGAAGCTACTAAATAAACTTTCAGAAAAGTTTAGTAGTTTTTTTTTTTTTTTAAATAGGGTGACGGAGAGCTATACCTTTCCCATCTATGTGAATTTAGGTTTAAACTAGATTTCCCTTGGCTATTATATAAGACAAAAAAACCCACATCACCCACTTTCACTCCCCCCCACCCCCAAAATGTGTTTTAATCTATTGAATTTTTGTGTCCTCAGTTGTGTCTGATTCACGGCAACTCACCAACTCTACACAGCCAGGCTCTTCCGTCCATGGAATTCAGGGCAATTTTTTCTGTCCCAGTAAATGCCCACCCTGGGTGATCCAAAGGCAAGGGCTCCGAGGCTCCTGAGAGACTAACTCCTTTCAGCTGAGCACAGAGCTGGCTCCTCACTGGGATGCCTGTGGCCTGGGGCTCCCAGAGGGGAGAGCAGCACTCGCCCCACCGTGTGGTCACTGCTGGAAGTGCAGGCTGCTCCTCACTCCCCCTTGACAGTGTCCCTGAGGGCAGAACAGTGTGAATCGAATCAAGGTGGAAATGCAAACTCCAATGCAACCAACCTTCCCACAAGATCTCCAAAACCACTCAGGAACAGGGAATTGGAAACTGCAGGGGATGACATGAATGGAGATGGAGACTTGACACCTTACACCGAGTTCACTTCCAGTTATCCCTAGACAAACTTTCCATGAAAACTTGTCACAAATCTAGAAGAACAATGAGCAGAAACCGGACACGTGTTTTGAGTCTTCACACACAAAACTAAAAGGCAGTCCACAAAAAAAACCCAGAGAATACAGTGGACTTTGCAAAATCAAAGATATCTACTGTGGGAAAGACCTCATTACAAAAGCAAAAGACAGGTCATACATCGCGAGACGAATGAGTGGAAACACAAAGCTTATCAAGGATGTGTCTCCAAACAGACAAAGAACGCCAACACAACAAGCCTGTGAAAACTAGGGAAAGGTCTGAAGGGACACCAGACGGAGGAAGACACACACAGAGTATCCCGGATGATGTCCAGCACTGAGGGCCTGAAGAAACAACAGTCTAGTTGCACCCCCTCAGGCCTGTGTGACCGTGGATGAGGCCTCTGTTTCCCGGTGGCTCTGAGACATGGACAGGGAGGAAGGGGAAGAGAAGTCACTTGCATTTCTAATACTCACAGCAAAGTCTTCCAATGAGAAGGGAATTATCACCCCCACTGACAATGCCATTCACTGAAGTGATATCCACGAGTCCATCTACCCCAGAAGGGAAGGATGGACCTGTTCTCACAAAACGGCGAGAGATGGAAGGAGGAAGATCAAGCCCACACCAATCACTGGAAAGAGAAGCTGTGCTCAGGGCTTGAAAGAATTCCTACTGGGAAAATCATGTCACAGCCCCACATGGCAATCCACAGCTTCCATGCTATTCCTCCCAAAATGCCAATGCATTTTCGCACCGAACAAAGAATTGCAAAAGGGGTACGGAAACAGAAAAGAGCCTACATTGTCAATACAATCCGACGAAAAAGCCCCGATACGGACATCCAAGGTTGTGTGAAAGGAAATTAGACGACCAAACTAGGATCCTCAGGAGAGTATCGGAGAAGGCAATGGCGACCCACTCCAGTACTCTTGCCTGGAAAATGTCCTGGACGGAGGAGCCTGGTAGGCTACAGGCCATGGGGTCTTGCAGAGTCAGACACGACTGAAGTGACTTAGCCGCAGCAGCAGCAGCAGGACAGTATGCTATTGGGAATACAACAACACACACAGATCCAGATCGATGGAATAAAGTTGAGGGTCCAGAAACAAACCCCAGCATCCATGGTCAACTCATCTCTGACACAGACGGTGAGAATATCCAAATGGGAACAAGAAAGCCTCTTCAATCAATGTCCATGGGAAAACCAGACAGCTACATCTGAAGAACGCTATTGGGTTTGATCTCATACCACCTCAATATCGGGGAAAAACCTCACCCTAAAGACTGATGTCATGAGATAGCTAGAAAGAAGCGTAGGTCAAAGGCTCCTTAACATCAGAGTCTCCTTGCCATTTGCTGGGCGGAGGTCGAAATGGGTCTCTTCAAGTAAGGGAAAGAGGTAAACGAAGTACACCACTGGGTTTCCATCCAATGGAACCTATTCACAACAGAGAGGCTAAGCATTCACAAATGCAAAAGATAGGAAACGGAACACGAGAGACTCCTTGCAAGTGGTGTATCTGAGAAGGGGTTCATATGGAAAGAGACGAAGAATGCACAGCACTCAGATTCCAAGAAACACCACCACCACCCTTGACCCTTCCCCCATGACCAACTCTGACCTAAAGCCTTTCTCTCCCTCTAACCTATCCCTAAAACATAACCCTCATCTAATCATATACATGTGCATCCCTAGCATCCATCCATCCATCCACACACGAGAGAGAAAGAGGAAGACACAGACGGAATTGAGAAAGGAAAAGAGAGGGACACAGCCAGAGAGAGACACGGAACCAAAGAGAGGAAAGGAGTCGATGGTCCAGACTATTCCTCAATCTGTCTCGAAGGTAGAAGCAATGACAGCGCCCTTCCACCCCAGAAGGGGGAAAAGGACGGAAGGTTTGGAGAGGAAAAGACAAGAACGCAGGGAGCCATTAGAAGCTCAGCCACCCGCAGAAGCCGAGCTGGGACCCTTGAACAGAATCTCAATGGAAACAGAGGACCAGAAAGTTGGCTACTCTTTTCTATAAGAGAGGGAGACCTTCGAGTCTTCCTTTCGGTCCTCCAACTTGGATGCGGGGTCTCAAAACAGTCAGGAGGGGGAGTGCCTTTTCCTGGGTTCCACGGCGCATCCAGGCCTCGTTCTGCCCCATTCTGTGCTGTGTCAGCCCTGGATGGAATCTTTCTTTCTGAAGTCTCAGCGCACGAGCTCCACGTGATATCGGCCCCAGGTGGAAAGGCATGGAGCTGCTCGTAGGCCGACAGACCTAGGAAGCAGATGGGAGAATGACCCCCACTCTGCAGATGGAGAGACTGGGGCAACCCTGAGGGGCATATGCTTGTCCAGGGCCACACCACTTATGAGAAGAAGGAGCCTGGTCTGAGAGCAGCATGGTCCTCGGAGCTCAGGCCCTGGCTGAACCCAGGCCTCCCCAGGGCTGTGGGCTGGGCCGTGTGGGTGTCATTGTGCCTGCACATGGCCTAAGGGGGGTGGTCGAGCAGTCAGAAACCCAGAGATTCCCTTGGGAAGTTTTGAGGAAGGGACCTCAGCACGAACCCCAGGAAATGATGTCACCTGCCGGCAACAGAACCCAACAGAACCCGCAATCCGGGTATCCAGGCCTCCAGAGCGGAGAGGAGCCCCCAGCCGGATCACTTGCTGCCAAGATGTTCTGCTGTTTGCCCCTGCCCAGAGGCCGGGGCCTCAGGAGAGCTCACAGGCAGTGTGAGTGGGCACCCTGTCGACGTTGGCTCAGGACACCCCCGAGAGGCCTCTGGCCCTTTGCCCGGAGAAACAGAAAGGTAACACGGGGAGCCCCAGGCCGGGCCAGGCCACCTCTCCCATGCCACCCGGAAACACCGGGTCCTTTGCCTGTGTGTGGGGATGCGGGTTTCTCGGGCTGTGTCTCCCTCAAGGAAGCCCAGGCGGATGTGGGGTCAGAAGCCTGTGGACAAGTTGTGCCCACACCCCAGGGGAGAGCAGGCTGGGCGGGATGGGGAGAGTGTGGGCAGCGCCGACCGGCCAGGCTGACCTCACACCCTCAGATGGGTCTCTTTCCTCCCGGGTGGGGATCTGAGCAGACACACGTCTCTGACCCTTCTGGGAAGAGAAGTTCGAGCAGGCAGAAGCAGCGGCTCCACTGGCCAGGCCCAGCTCGGAAAACTCCCAGCATGGCTGGCTGACGGTCACTGTCGTTGCAGAGCTTCCCACGTGATGAGGCCGAGGACGGGGACACCCCATCCAGCTCCCAGAGGGAGGGGTCGGAGCACCACCCGCCCGCCCGTGAGGCCCAGTGCAGGCTCCAGGTCAGCGTGCCCACGGAGGCATCAGCCCCACCGGGGGAGACGCGGAGGTGGGGAAGGCCTGCTGCCGAGACACCGCCCAGGATACAGCCGGCGGCCCAGTCTGAGGCTTCCACGGAGCTCAGCACACCCGGCTCCGACCCAGAGTCCAGAGAACCCCGGCCTCTGAGGCACCAGGAGGACCTGGAGCCCAGCACGCCACAGCACAGAGGTGAGGACGCTGGGGCTGGTGCACGGGAGTGTGTGGGGAGGGGTGCTGAGCTACACAGGGACGAGTCCTCGAAAGCTGCTGCTGGGCCTGCAGCAAGCGCTGGCCTCACACCCCCCGCCCCCCATCTTGCACACTTCAGTCCCAAAAGACATCTGACGCTGGGTATTCTTTGGGAACCTCTTGGAAGGTTTCTGTCCCGGGGTACGCACATGCCAAGGCTGGCCTGTGGGCAAACTTTGCTTCTCCCCCAGCTCTAGCACTGGCCTCCAACTGGAACCAGGCTCCACTTCCCAGACCTGTCCCCACACAGGTGGTGGCTCCAGGTGCAGGACCCAGGGATCCACCGAGGGCAGATGGAGAAGCGAGACTTGCCCTCGCAGAGACACCAGGCCAGCTGGGTACTGGCCAGCACACCGGGCAGATCGGATCTCCGTGCCTGCAGGACCCCCAGCCCCAGGCTCTGATGTCCCACCCCCTCAGCGAGAACCTCCACCTCCACGTGCACCTCTACCTGCTCGGGCTTTGGCAAGAGAACCCGAGGCAGAGGAAGAGTCACCGCCTCGGCAGGGAGAGCCTGCCCTGGCTCCCGCGCAACACCCAGACGCCCACGATGACTCACCCAGCCCTGCAGGGAGAAAGAGCCCCCGCTCTGGACAGAGACCCAGAGCCCTTACCGGAAACACCACGTCCAGGGGAGCGGTCGGCTCTGCAGCCTCCATCCCTGTCTGCTCACCGTGGATGCCGGCAACTCGGTCTGCCCCCAGGGGACATGGAGTTCCTTTCCCCTGAACTGCTTTGCATGTGGTTTGTTTCCACCTTTCTGGTGATGTTTTATTTTTTGTATGGTTTCCTGGATTTTTGTTGGTTAAGTTGGGATTAGTAAACTGTTTCATCATTGTTGCAATCTGGGAACACTGTTGTGTAACTCTGGTGATACTGTGTTACCATCACCACTTTGTAGTTTCAGACCCGTTCCATCTTTATGCCCCACCCCCCAACAAAGCCTGGATTCAAGGCAAGCACGCCCTGTTCATCCCTCCCCCCGATCCTGAACACAATTTCATCTTTTCTTTCTGCATTCCTTCCTATATTCTTGGTGTCCCCAATCAGTGACTCTCAGCGAAATGACTGAAGGAGTGTTTTTCGGACTCTCCACCTACTGTAAGACTCCATTGGAGAGTTCTCATTTTTATGTCATTTGAACTAGCCTTTGATAGCTGAAAGGACGGTGTACGTCCTTTCAAGATACCATGTGCCAAACGAAGCCCTTTTGGCAACTGCCATCATTATCTCCAGGCAGGCATTGCTGTTTGAAGGGTGACATCTCAGCCAGAAGGCAGAGGCTGAGCTCCTCTTGTTGCACCAGCTCCCAAAAGAAGCCAAGAAAGGGAGCTGGAACAACAAACCACCCCCATGCCCAGGAAAGCGTTCTTCATGACAGAAGGCTAGAAAATGACCCAACATCCTTGTGGCCCAGAACCACTCTAGAAAATCACTGTTCCATAAAAAAGAGAAACACATGGGAAGTTCCAAGGAGAGGCAATGCCCATGGCCAGTGTACTTGAGAGACGGCCTGACCGCTCCGGGGAAGACACGCACCGACGGAACCCCTTGGGAAACAGCAGTGATAGTCCTCACCGTCGTAAGGGTTTCCTCTGGGGACAACCTGCCCTGGGCACCACACGAGGGAGCAGACCGGCTTCTCTTCCTCTGCCCCCACACCATTCACTCATGAAGGCAGCTCAGGTGTTCTCATGCCCTGCCTGCCTGCCTGCCTGGCTCATCCGTGAGCTGTGACCACCTCCAGGCTAGGACTCCACCTTTTCCTCTCTGTGTACCGTGAATCTGCACACAGTGGGCTTTCAGAACCTTAGGAGACTTGAGCCATTCCCGCTCGAGCCAGAACCCTCCCCAGGAAGGAAAACAGCTGTGGAGTCATTTTGGCCCCAGCACTGGTTCCGAAAGCCTGGCGGCTCCTACAGCCTCTACGGTGTGAAGAGGGAGGTCCCTTTTGACAGAGCTTTCCGGCTCTCAGATCTAAGCTGTTGTTTCACTGTCAGCTGTGTCTCTTCCGTTGCAGCCAGGTGGGCCACGCTGCTCCAAAGGAGCTCACAAGCTGAGTTTCAAGGGAGGACAGGGATGGCTACAACGTGCTGCAAACTGAGTGAGGGTCCCCACAATCCTCAGCAAAGGTCTGTGGTGTGCAAGTGGGGAGTAGAGGGCCCCCAAGTTCCAAAGGAAGGGAGGTAGTCGGGAGCTAAAGCCCTTGGCTGCTGTGGTAGCAGCTGCAGATGGCAGCCCGTCCACAGTGCACTTCAAATGAGGTCATATGAGCGGGACTCTGGAAATGGCTCCGAAATCGAGAGAAAGGGGTCAGGGTATGTGGGAATCCGGCGGGGGTGGGGGGTGGATGAAGGAAGGTGTCCCTCCTCTCTCCAGTGCAATTTGGTTTGGTGAGTCTCAAAGCTACCAGATGGCACTTCCCAAGTCAGGCCCCCGCAGGAATCAGGGTGGGCTGCCTGCCTCGGGCCCTGCCACAGGGACAAGCCACACCAGTGGCCTCCCTGAGCTCCAATGGCCGGATCTGGGGGGTTCTGTCTGGGTGCACACCTCCTTGCTGTGGCCAAGTTCCCCCCTTCTCTGAGCACCAGCTTCATCCTCTCGAATGAGGACATCAATTGCTACCTTGGCACGTTACTCTCTTCATCCTGTGAAGACTCATTAGGCTTATCCTACAATTACTAGCTGGCCCGAAGAGATATCTCCTGAATCCAGCTTAAGCTGGAGTCTCCCAGGCTCATCTGGCATGTCTTCCCTGAAGTCTGCCAAAACCCACACCCTTGCATTTCCAGGGACTCGCCTTAGCCAGCTGGGCAGAAAACCCAGCATGCTTCAAACAAGCTGACAGACAAGCGGGAGAGGACTCACGGGCAGACGGCTTCCCTCAGGTCTCGGGTGGAGCTCTGGGACCACAGCAGCAACGGGCCATCCCAGCCCCTGGGCTCAGCAGCGCCCTCATTCTCAGGCCGGCGGCTCTGCCCTGAGGGGAGCAGGAACGTCACCAACTGCCGCAGGCGGACCTCAAGCCCCTCCCACTGCTGGAGCCTGACCTCCCCCGGCCCCACCCCTTCCCCTACCCCAGCAGGACGAGAGCTCGTCTTCCCCTGGCTTCCAACGTGAGGCCCGGCCCTGGGCCCCGATTGGGCACTGCCCCAGCCCGGAGCCAATCACAGTGGCCAGGGAGGTGGAACGCACCGATTGGCCAGGGCCAGGTCATGTGACCATACTCCCCAGGAAACTCAAAGATTACCAAGGTTCTCTAAGAAACCAATGAACAAAATTATCCACTAAAGGCAAACCATAATTTTTAATGAGGCCAATGTCACAGAAAAAAAAAAATGCTCCACAATAAACTGCTCAAGGAAGCTACTAAATAAACTTTCAGAAAAGTTTAGTAGTTTTTTTTTTTTTTTAAATAGGGTGACGGAGAGCTATACCTTTCCCATCTATGTGAATTTAGGTTTAAACTAGATTTCCCTTGGCTATTATATAAGACAAAAAAACCCACATCACCCACTTTCACTCCCCCCCACCCCCAAAATGTGTTTTAATCTATTGAATTTTTGTGTCCTCAGTTGTGTCTGATTCACGGCAACTCACCAACTCTACACAGCCAGGCTCTTCCGTCCATGGAATTCAGGGCAATTTTTTCTGTCCCAGTAAATGCCCACCCTGGGTGATCCAAAGGCAAGGGCTCCGAGGCTCCTGAGAGACTAACTCCTTTCAGCTGAGCACAGAGCTGGCTCCTCACTGGGATGCCTGTGGCCTGGGGCTCCCAGAGGGGAGAGCAGCACTCGCCCCACCGTGTGGTCACTGCTGGAAGTGCAGGCTGCTCCTCACTCCCCCTTGACAGTGTCCCTGAGGGCAGAACAGTGTGAATCGAATCAAGGTGGAAATGCAAACTCCAATGCAACCAACCTTCCCACAAGATCTCCAAAACCACTCAGGAACAGGGAATTGGAAACTGCAGGGGATGACATGAATGGAGATGGAGACTTGACACCTTACACCGAGTTCACTTCCAGTTATCCCTAGACAAACTTTCCATGAAAACTTGTCACAAATCTAGAAGAACAATGAGCAGAAACCGGACACGTGCTTTGAGTCTTCACACACAAAACTAAAAGGCAGTCCACAAAAAAAACCCAGAGAATACAGTGGACTTTGCAAAATCAAAGATATCTACTGTGGGAAAGACCTCATTACAAAAGCAAAAGACAGGTCATACATCGCGAGACGAATGAGTGGAAACACAAAGCTTATCAAGGATGTGTCTCCAAACAGACAAAGAACGCCAACACAACAAGCCTGTGAAAACTAGGGAAAGGTCTGAAGGGACACCAGACGGAGGAAGACACACACAGAGTATCCCGGATGATGTCCAGCACTGAGGGCCTGAAGAAACAACAGTCTAGTTGCACCCCCTCAGGCCTGTGTGACCGTGGATGAGGCCTCTGTTTCCCGGTGGCTCTGAGACATGGACAGGGAGGAAGGGGAAGAGAAGTCACTTGCATTTCTAATACTCACAGCAAAGTCTTCCAATGAGAAGGGAATTATCACCCCCACTGACAATGCCATTCACTGAAGTGATATCCACGAGTCCATCTACCCCAGAAGGGAAGGATGGACCTGTTCTCACAAAACGGCGAGAGATGGAAGGAGGAAGATCAAGCCCACACCAATCACTGGAAAGAGAAGCTGTGCTCAGGGCTTGAAAGAATTCCTACTGGGAAAATCATGTCACAGCCCCACATGGCAATCCACAGCTTCCATGCTATTCCTCCCAAAATGCCAATGCATTTTCGCACCGAACAAAGAATTGCAAAAGGGGTACGGAAACAGAAAAGAGCCTACATTGTCAATACAATCCGACGAAAAAGCCCCGATACGGACATCCAAGGTTGTGTGAAAGGAAATTAGACGACCAAACTAGGATCCTCAGGAGAGTATCGGAGAAGGCAATGGCGACCCACTCCAGTACTCTTGCCTGGAAAATGTCCTGGACGGAGGAGCCTGGTAGGCTACAGGCCATGGGGTCTTGCAGAGTCAGACACGACTGAAGTGACTTAGCCGCAGCAGCAGCAGCAGGACAGTATGCTATTGGGAATACAACAACACACACAGATCCAGATCGATGGAATAAAGTTGAGGGTCCAGAAACAAACCCCAGCATCCATGGTCAACTCATCTCTGACACAGACGGTGAGAATATCCAAATGGGAACAAGAAAGCCTCTTCAATCAATGTCCATGGGAAAACCAGACAGCTACATCTGAAGAACGCTATTGGGTTTGATCTCATACCACCTCAATATCGGGGAAAAACCTCACCCTAAAGACTGATGTCATGAGATAGCTAGAAAGAAGCGTAGGTCAAAGGCTCCTTAACATCAGAGTCTCCTTGCCATTTGCTGGGCGGAGGTCGAAATGGGTCTCTTCAAGTAAGGGAAAGAGGTAAACGAAGTACACCACTGGGTTTCCATCCAATGGAACCTATTCACAACAGAGAGGCTAAGCATTCACAAATGCAAAAGATAGGAAACGGAACACGAGAGACTCCTTGCAAGTGGTGTATCTGAGAAGGGGTTCATATGGAAAGAGACGAAGAATGCACAGCACTCAGATTCCAAGAAACACCACCACCACCCTTGACCCTTCCCCCATGACCAACTCTGACCTAAAGCCTTTCTCTCCCTCTAACCTATCCCTAAAACATAACCCTCATCTAATCATATACATGTGCATCCCTAGCATCCATCCATCCATCCACACACGAGAGAGAAAGAGGAAGACACAGACGGAATTGAGAAAGGAAAAGAGAGGGACACAGCCAGAGAGAGACACGGAACCAAAGAGAGGAAAGGAGTCGATGGTCCAGACTATTCCTCAATCTGTCTCGAAGGTAGAAGCAATGACAGCGCCCTTCCACCCCAGAAGGGGGAAAAGGACGGAAGGTTTGGAGAGGAAAAGACAAGAACGCAGGGAGCCATTAGAAGCTCAGCCACCCGCAGAAGCCGAGCTGGGACCCTTGAACAGAATCTCAATGGAAACAGAGGACCAGAAAGTTGGCTACTCTTTTCTATAAGAGAGGGAGACCTTCGAGTCTTCCTTTCGGTCCTCCAACTTGGATGCGGGGTCTCAAAACAGTCAGGAGGGGGAGTGCCTTTTCCTGGGTTCCACGGCGCATCCAGGCCTCGTTCTGCCCCATTCTGTGCTGTGTCAGCCCTGGATGGAATCTTTCTTTCTGAAGTCTCAGCGCACGAGCTCCACGTGATATCGGCCCCAGGTGGAAAGGCATGGAGCTGCTCGTAGGCCGACAGACCTAGGAAGCAGATGGGAGAATGACCCCCACTCTGCAGATGGAGAGACTGGGGCAACCCTGAGGGGCATATGCTTGTCCAGGGCCACACCACTTATGAGAAGAAGGAGCCTGGTCTGAGAGCAGCATGGTCCTCGGAGCTCAGGCCCTGGCTGAACCCAGGCCTCCCCAGGGCTGTGGGCTGGGCCGTGTGGGTGTCATTGTGCCTGCACATGGCCTAAGGGGGGTGGTCGAGCAGTCAGAAACCCAGAGATTCCCTTGGGAAGTTTTGAGGAAGGGACCTCAGCACGAACCCCAGGAAATGATGTCACCTGCCGGCAACAGAACCCAACAGAACCCGCAATCCGGGTATCCAGGCCTCCAGAGCGGAGAGGAGCCCCCAGCCAGATCACTTGCTGCCAAGATGTTCTGCTGTTTGCCCCTGCCCAGAGGCCGGGGCCTCAGGAGAGCTCACAGGCAGTGTGCGTGGGCACCCTGTCGACGTTGGCTCAGGACACCCCCGAGAGGCCTCTGGCCCTTTGCCCGGAGAAACAGAAAGGTAACACGGGGAGCCCCAGGCCGGGCCAGGCCACCTCTCCCATGCCACCCGGAAACACCGGGTCCTTTGCCTGTGTGTGGGGATGCGGGTTTCTCGGGCTGTGTCTCCCTCAAGGAAGCCCAGGCGGATGTGGGGTCAGAAGCCTGTGGACAAGTTGTGCCCACACCCCAGGGGAGAGCAGGCTGGGCGGGATGGGGAGAGTGTGGGCAGCGCCGACCGGCCAGGCTGACCTCACACCCTCAGATGGGTCTCTTTCCTCCCGGGTGGGGATCTGAGCAGACACACGTCTCTGACCCTTCTGGGAAGAGAAGTTCGAGCAGGCAGAAGCAGCGGCTCCACTGGCCAGGCCCAGCTCGGAAAACTCCCAGCATGGCTGGCTGACGGTCACTGTCGTTGCAGAGCTTCCCACGTGATGAGGCCGAGGACGGGGACACCCCATCCAGCTCCCAGAGGGAGGGGTCGGAGCACCACCCGCCCGCCCGTGAGGCCCAGTGCAGGCTCCAGGTCAGCGTGCCCACGGAGGCATCAGCCCCACCGGGGGAGACGCGGAGGTGGGGAAGGCCTGCTGCCGAGACACCGCCCAGGATACAGCCGGCGGCCCAGTCTGAGGCTTCCACGGAGCTCAGCACACCCGGCTCCGACCCAGAGTCCAGAGAACCCCGGCCTCTGAGGCACCAGGAGGACCTGGAGCCCAGCACGCCACAGCACAGAGGTGAGGACGCTGGGGCTGGTGCACGGGAGTGTGTGGGGAGGGGTGCTGAGCTACACAGGGACGAGTCCTCGAAAGCTGCTGCTGGGCCTGCAGCAAGCGCTGGCCTCACACCCCCCGCCCCCCATCTTGCACACTTCAGTCCCAAAAGACATCTGACGCTGGGTATTCTTTGGGAACCTCTTGGAAGGTTTCTGTCCCGGGGTACGCACATGCCAAGGCTGGCCTGTGGGCAAACTTTGCTTCTCCCCCAGCTCTAGCACTGGCCTCCAACTGGAACCAGGCTCCACTTCCCAGACCTGTCCCCACACAGGTGGTGGCTCCAGGTGCAGGACCCAGGGATCCACCGAGGGCAGATGGAGAAGCGAGACTTGCCCTCGCAGAGACACCAGGCCAGCTGGGTACTGGCCAGCACACCGGGCAGATCGGATCTCCGTGCCTGCAGGACCCCCAGCCCCAGGCTCTGATGTCCCACCCCCTCAGCGAGAACCTCCACCTCCACGTGCACCTCTACCTGCTCGGGCTTTGGCAAGAGAACCCGAGGCAGAGGAAGAGTCACCGCCTCGGCAGGGAGAGCCTGCCCTGGCTCCCGCGCAACACCCAGATGCCCACGATGACTCACCCAGCCCTGCAGGGAGAAAGAGCCCCCGCTCTGGACAGAGACCCAGAGCCCTTACCGGAAACACCACGTCCAGGGGAGCGGTCGGCTCTGCAGCCTCCATCCCTGTCTGCTCACCGTGGATGCCGGCAACTCGGTCTGCCCCCAGGGGACATGGAGTTCCTTTCCCCTGAACTGCTTTGCATGTGGTTTGTTTCCACCTTTCTGGTGATGTTTTATTTTTTGTATGGTTTCCTGGATTTTTGTTGGTTAAGTTGGGATTAGTAAACTGTTTCATCATTGTTGCAATCTGGGAACACTGTTGTGTAACTCTGGTGATACTGTGTTACCATCACCACTTTGTAGTTTCAGACCCGTTCCATCTTTATGCCCCACCCCCCAACAAAGCCTGGATTCAAGGCAAGCACGCCCTGTTCATCCCTCCCCCCGATCCTGAACACAATTTCATCTTTTCTTTCTGCATTCCTTCCTATATTCTTGGTGTCCCCAATCAGTGACTCTCAGCGAAATGACTGAAGGAGTGTTTTTCGGACTCTCCACCTACTGTAAGACTCCATTGGAGAGTTCTCATTTTTATGTCATTTGAACTAGCCTTTGATAGCTGAAAGGACGGTGTACGTCCTTTCAAGATACCATGTGCCAAACGAAGCCCTTTTGGCAACTGCCATCATTATCTCCAGGCAGGCATTGCTGTTTGAAGGGTGACATCTCAGCCAGAAGGCAGAGGCTGAGCTCCTCTTGTTGCACCAGCTCCCAAAAGAAGCCAAGAAAGGGAGCTGGAACAACAAACCACCCCCATGCCCAGGAAAGCGTTCTTCATGACAGAAGGCTAGAAAATGACCCAACATCCTTGTGGCCCAGAACCACTCTAGAAAATCACTGTTCCATAAAAAAGAGAAACACATGGGAAGTTCCAAGGAGAGGCAATGCCCATGGCCAGTGTACTTGAGAGACGGCCTGACCGCTCCGGGGAAGACACGCACCGACGGATCCCCTTGGGAAACAGCAGTGATAGTCCTCACCGTCGTAAGGGTTTCCTCTGGGGACAACCTGCCCTGGGCACCACACGAGGGAGCAGACCGGCTTCTCTTCCTCTGCCCCCACACCATTCACTCATGAAGGCAGCTCAGGTGTTCTCATGCCCTGCCTGCCTGCCTGCCTGGCTCATCCGTGAGCTGTGACCACCTCCAGGCTAGGACTCCACCTTTTCCTCTCTGTGTACCGTGAATCTGCACACAGTGGGCTTTCAGAACCTTAGGAGACTTGAGCCATTCCCGCTCGAGCCAGAACCCTCCCCAGGAAGGAAAACAGCTGTGGAGTCATTTTGGCCCCAGCACTGGTTCCGAAAGCCTGGCGGCTCCTACAGCCTCTACGGTGTGAAGAGGGAGGTCCCTTTTGACAGAGCTTTCCGGCTCTCAGATCTAAGCTGTTGTTTCACTGTCAGCTGTGTCTCTTCCGTTGCAGCCAGGTGGGCCACGCTGCTCCAAAGGAGCTCACAAGCTGAGTTTCAAGGGAGGACAGGGATGGCTACAACGTGCTGCAAACTGAGTGAGGGTCCCCACAATCCTCAGCAAAGGTCTGTGGTGTGCAAGTGGGGAGTAGAGGGCCCCCAAGTTCCAAAGGAAGGGAGGTAGTCGGGAGCTAAAGCCCTTGGCTGCTGTGGTAGCAGCTGCAGATGGCAGCCCGTCCACAGTGCACTTCAAATGAGGTCATATGAGCGGGACTCTGGAAATGGCTCCGAAATCGAGAGAAAGGGGTCAGGGTATGTGGGAATCCGGCGGGGGTGGGGGGTGGATGAAGGAAGGTGTCCCTCCTCTCTCCAGTGCAATTTGGTTTGGTGAGTCTCAAAGCTACCAGATGGCACTTCCCAAGTCAGGCCCCCGCAGGAATCAGGGTGGGCTGCCTGCCTCGGGCCCTGCCACAGGGACAAGCCACACCAGTGGCCTCCCTGAGCTCCAATGGCCGGATCTGGGGGGTTCTGTCTGGGTGCACACCTCCTTGCTGTGGCCAAGTTCCCCCCTTCTCTGAGCACCAGCTTCATCCTCTCGAATGAGGACATCAATTGCTACCTTGGCACGTTACTCTCTTCATCCTGTGAAGACTCATTAGGCTTATCCTACAATTACTAGCTGGCCCGAAGAGATATCTCCTGAATCCAGCTTAAGCTGGAGTCTCCCAGGCTCATCTGGCATGTCTTCCCTGAAGTCTGCCAAAACCCACACCCTTGCATTTCCAGGGACTCGCCTTACCCAGCTGGGCAGAAAACCCAGCATGCTTCAAACAAGCTGACAGACAAGCGGGAGAGGACTCACGGGCAGACGGCTTCCCTCAGGTCTCGGGTGGAGCTCTGGGACCACAGCAGCAACGGGCCATCCCAGCCCCTGGGCTCAGCAGCGCCCTCATTCTCAGGCCGGCGGCTCTGCCCTGAGGGGAGCAGGAACGTCACCAACTGCCGCAGGCGGACCTCAAGCCCCTCCCACTGCTGGAGCCTGACCTCCCCCGGCCCCACCCCTTCCCCTACCCCAGCAGGACGAGAGCTCGTCTTCCCCTGGCTTCCAACGTGAGGCCCGGCCCTGGGCCCCGATTGGGCACTGCCCCAGCCCGGAGCCAATCACAGTGGCCAGGGAGGTGGAACGCACCGATTGGCCAGGGCCAGGTCATGTGACCATACTCCCCAGGAAACTCAAAGATTACCAAGGTTCTCTAAGAAACCAATGAACAAAATTATCCACTAAAGGCAAACCATAATTTTTAATGAGGCCAATGTCACAGAAAAAAAAAATGCTCCACAATAAACTGCTCAAGGAAGCTACTAAATAAACTTTCAGAAAAGTTTAGTAGTTTTTTTTTTTTTTTTTAAATAGGGTGACGGAGAGCTATACCTTTCCCATCTATGTGAATTTAGGTTTAAACTAGATTTCCCTTGGCTATTATATAAGACAAAAAAACCCACATCACCCACTTTCACTCCCCCCCACCCCCAAAATGTGTTTTAATCTATTGAATTTTTGTGTCCTCAGTTGTGTCTGATTCACGGCAACTCACCAACTCTACACAGCCAGGCTCTTCCGTCCATGGAATTCAGGGCAATTTTTTCTGTCCCAGTAAATGCCCACCCTGGGTGATCCAAAGGCAAGGGCTCCGAGGCTCCTGAGAGACTAACTCCTTTCAGCTGAGCACAGAGCTGGCTCCTCACTGGGATGCCTGTGGCCTGGGGCTCCCAGAGGGGAGAGCAGCACTCGCCCCACCGTGTGGTCACTGCTGGAAGTGCAGGCTGCTCCTCACTCCCCCTTGACAGTGTCCCTGAGGGCAGAACAGTGTGAATCGAATCAAGGTGGAAATGCAAACTCCAATGCAACCAACCTTCCCACAAGATCTCCAAAACCACTCAGGAACAGGGAATTGGAAACTGCAGGGGATGACATGAATGGAGATGGAGACTTGACACCTTACACCGAGTTCACTTCCAGTTATCCCTAGACAAACTTTCCATGAAAACTTGTCACAAATCTAGAAGAACAATGAGCAGAAACCGGACACGTGCTTTGAGTCTTCACACACAAAACTAAAAGGCAGTCCACAAAAAAAACCCAGAGAATACAGTGGACTTTGCAAAATCAAAGATATCTACTGTGGGAAAGACCTCATTACAAAAGCAAAAGACAGGTCATACATCGCGAGACGAATGAGTGGAAACACAAAGCTTATCAAGGATGTGTCTCCAAACAGACAAAGAACGCCAACACAACAAGCCTGTGAAAACTAGGGAAAGGTCTGAAGGGACACCAGACGGAGGAAGACACACACAGAGTATCCCGGATGATGTCCAGCACTGAGGGCCTGAAGAAACAACAGTCTAGTTGCACCCCCTCAGGCCTGTGTGACCGTGGATGAGGCCTCTGTTTCCCGGTGGCTCTGAGACATGGACAGGGAGGAAGGGGAAGAGAAGTCACTTGCATTTCTAATACTCACAGCAAAGTCTTCCAATGAGAAGGGAATTATCACCCCCACTGACAATGCCATTCACTGAAGTGATATCCACGAGTCCATCTACCCCAGAAGGGAAGGATGGACCTGTTCTCACAAAACGGCGAGAGATGGAAGGAGGAAGATCAAGCCCACACCAATCACTGGAAAGAGAAGCTGTGCTCAGGGCTTGAAAGAATTCCTACTGGGAAAATCATGTCACAGCCCCACATGGCAATCCACAGCTTCCATGCTATTCCTCCCAAAATGCCAATGCATTTTCGCACCGAACAAAGAATTGCAAAAGGGGTACGGAAACAGAAAAGAGCCTACATTGTCAATACAATCCGACGAAAAAGCCCCGATACGGACATCCAAGGTTGTGTGAAAGGAAATTAGACGACCAAACTAGGATCCTCAGGAGAGTATCGGAGAAGGCAATGGCGACCCACTCCAGTACTCTTGCCTGGAAAATGTCCTGGACGGAGGAGCCTGGTAGGCTACAGGCCATGGGGTCTTGCAGAGTCAGACACGACTGAAGTGACTTAGCCGCAGCAGCAGCAGCAGGACAGTATGCTATTGGGAATACAACAACACACACAGATCCAGATCGATGGAATAAAGTTGAGGGTCCAGAAACAAACCCCAGCATCCATGGTCAACTCATCTCTGACACAGACGGTGAGAATATCCAAATGGGAACAAGAAAGCCTCTTCAATCAATGTCCATGGGAAAACCAGACAGCTACATCTGAAGAACGCTATTGGGTTTGATCTCATACCACCTCAATATCGGGGAAAAACCTCACCCTAAAGACTGATGTCATGAGATAGCTAGAAAGAAGCGTAGGTCAAAGGCTCCTTAACATCAGAGTCTCCTTGCCATTTGCTGGGCGGAGGTCGAAATGGGTCTCTTCAAGTAAGGGAAAGAGGTAAACGAAGTACACCACTGGGTTTCCATCCAATGGAACCTATTCACAACAGAGAGGCTAAGCATTCACAAATGCAAAAGATAGGAAACGGAACACGAGAGACTCCTTGCAAGTGGTGTATCTGAGAAGGGGTTCATATGGAAAGAGACGAAGAATGCACAGCACTCAGATTCCAAGAAACACCACCACCACCCTTGACCCTTCCCCCATGACCAACTCTGACCTAAAGCCTTTCTCTCCCTCTAACCTATCCCTAAAACATAACCCTCATCTAATCATATACATGTGCATCCCTAGCATCCATCCATCCATCCACACACGAGAGAGAAAGAGGAAGACACAGACGGAATTGAGAAAGGAAAAGAGAGGGACACAGCCAGAGAGAGACACGGAACCAAAGAGAGGAAAGGAGTCGATGGTCCAGACTATTCCTCAATCTGTCTCGAAGGTAGAAGCAATGACAGCGCCCTTCCACCCCAGAAGGGGGAAAAGGACGGAAGGTTTGGAGAGGAAAAGACAAGAACGCAGGGAGCCATTAGAAGCTCAGCCACCCGCAGAAGCCGAGCTGGGACCCTTGAACAGAATCTCAATGGAAACAGAGGACCAGAAAGTTGGCTACTCTTTTCTATAAGAGAGGGAGACCTTCGAGTCTTCCTTTCGGTCCTCCAACTTGGATGCGGGGTCTCAAAACAGTCAGGAGGGGGAGTGCCTTTTCCTGGGTTCCACGGCGCATCCAGGCCTCGTTCTGCCCCATTCTGTGCTGTGTCAGCCCTGGATGGAATCTTTCTTTCTGAAGTCTCAGCGCACGAGCTCCACGTGATATCGGCCCCAGGTGGAAAGGCATGGAGCTGCTCGTAGGCCGACAGACCTAGGAAGCAGATGGGAGAATGACCCCCACTCTGCAGATGGAGAGACTGGGGCAACCCTGAGGGGCATATGCTTGTCCAGGGCCACACCACTTATGAGAAGAAGGAGCCTGGTCTGAGAGCAGCATGGTCCTCGGAGCTCAGGCCCTGGCTGAACCCAGGCCTCCCCAGGGCTGTGGGCTGGGCCGTGTGGGTGTCATTGTGCCTGCACATGGCCTAAGGGGGGTGGTCGAGCAGTCAGAAACCCAGAGATTCCCTTGGGAAGTTTTGAGGAAGGGACCTCAGCACGAACCCCAGGAAATGATGTCACCTGCCGGCAACAGAACCCAACAGAACCCGCAATCCGGGTATCCAGGCCTCCAGAGCGGAGAGGAGCCCCCAGCCGGATCACTTGCTGCCAAGATGTTCTGCTGTTTGCCCCTGCCCAGAGGCCGGGGCCTCAGGAGAGCTCACAGGCAGTGTGAGTGGGCACCCTGTCGACGTTGGCTCAGGACACCCCCGAGAGGCCTCTGGCCCTTTGCCCGGAGAAACAGAAAGGTAACACGGGGAGCCCCAGGCCGGGCCAGGCCACCTCTCCCATGCCACCCGGAAACACCGGGTCCTTTGCCTGTGTGTGGGGATGCGGGTTTCTCGGGCTGTGTCTCCCTCAAGGAAGCCCAGGCGGATGTGGGGTCAGAAGCCTGTGGACAAGTTGTGCCCACACCCCAGGGGAGAGCAGGCTGGGCGGGATGGGGAGAGTGTGGGCAGCGCCGACCGGCCAGGCTGACCTCACACCCTCAGATGGGTCTCTTTCCTCCCGGGTGGGGATCTGAGCAGACACACGTCTCTGACCCTTCTGGGAAGAGAAGTTCGAGCAGGCAGAAGCAGCGGCTCCACTGGCCAGGCCCAGCTCGGAAAACTCCCAGCATGGCTGGCTGACGGTCACTGTCGTTGCAGAGCTTCCCACGTGATGAGGCCGAGGACGGGGACACCCCATCCAGCTCCCAGAGGGAGGGGTCGGAGCACCACCCGCCCGCCCGTGAGGCCCAGTGCAGGCTCCAGGTCAGCGTGCCCACGGAGGCATCAGCCCCACCGGGGGAGACGCGGAGGTGGGGAAGGCCTGCTGCCGAGACACCGCCCAGGATACAGCCGGCGGCCCAGTCTGAGGCTTCCACGGAGCTCAGCACACCCGGCTCCGACCCAGAGTCCAGAGAACCCCGGCCTCTGAGGCACCAGGAGGACCTGGAGCCCAGCACGCCACAGCACAGAGGTGAGGACGCTGGGGCTGGTGCACGGGAGTGTGTGGGGAGGGGTGCTGAGCTACACAGGGACGAGTCCTCGAAAGCTGCTGCTGGGCCTGCAGCAAGCGCTGGCCTCACACCCCCCGCCCCCCATCTTGCACACTTCAGTCCCAAAAGACATCTGACGCTGGGTATTCTTTGGGAACCTCTTGGAAGGTTTCTGTCCCGGGGTACGCACATGCCAAGGCTGGCCTGTGGGCAAACTTTGCTTCTCCCCCAGCTCTAGCACTGGCCTCCAACTGGAACCAGGCTCCACTTCCCAGACCTGTCCCCACACAGGTGGTGGCTCCAGGTGCAGGACCCAGGGATCCACCGAGGGCAGATGGAGAAGCGAGACTTGCCCTCGCAGAGACACCAGGCCAGCTGGGTACTGGCCAGCACACCGGGCAGATCGGATCTCCGTGCCTGCAGGACCCCCAGCCCCAGGCACTGATGTCCCACCCCCTCAGCGAGAACCTCCACCTCCACGTGCACCTCTACCTGCTCGGGCTTTGGCAAGAGAACCCGAGGCAGAGGAAGAGTCACCGCCTCGGCAGGGAGAGCCTGCCCTGGCTCCCGCGCAACACCCAGACGCCCACGATGACTCACCCAGCCCTGCAGGGAGAAAGAGCCCCCGCTCTGGACAGAGACCCAGAGCCCTTACCGGAAACACCACGTCCAGGGGAGCGGTCGGCTCTGCAGCCTCCATCCCTGTCTGCTCACCGTGGATGCCGGCAACTCGGTCTGCCCCCAGGGGACATGGAGTTCCTTTCCCCTGAACTGCTTTGCATGTGGTTTGTTTCCACCTTTCTGGTGATGTTTTATTTTTTGTATGGTTTCCTGGATTTTTGTTGGTTAAGTTGGGATTAGTAAACTTTTTCATCATTGTTGCAATCTGGGAACACTGTTGTGTAACTCTGGTGATACTGTGTTACCATCACCACTTTGTAGTTTCAGACCCGTTCCATCTTTATGCCCCACCCCCCAACAAAGCCTGGATTCAAGGCAAGCACGCCCTGTTCATCCCTCCCCCCGATCCTGAACACAATTTCATCTTTTCTTTCTGCATTCCTTCCTATATTCTTGGTGTCCCCAATCAGTGACTCTCAGCGAAATGACTGAAGGAGTGTTTTTCGGACTCTCCACCTACTGTAAGACTCCATTGGAGAGTTCTCATTTTTATGTCATTTGAACTAGCCTTTGATAGCTGAAAGGACGGTGTACGTCCTTTCAAGATACCATGTGCCAAACGAAGCCCTTTTGGCAACTGCCATCATTATCTCCAGGCAGGCATTGCTGTTTGAAGGGTGACATCTCAGCCAGAAGGCAGAGGCTGAGCTCCTCTTGTTGCACCAGCTCCCAAAAGAAGCCAAGAAAGGGAGCTGGAACAACAAACCACCCCCATGCCCAGGAAAGCGTTCTTCATGACAGAAGGCTAGAAAATGACCCAACATCCTTGTGGCCCAGAACCACTCTAGAAAATCACTGTTCCATAAAAAAGAGAAACACATGGGAAGTTCCAAGGAGAGGCAATGCCCATGGCCAGTGTACTTGAGAGACGGCCTGACCGCTCCGGGGAAGACACGCACCGACGGAACCCCTTGGGAAACAGCAGTGATAGTCCTCACCGTCGTAAGGGTTTCCTCTGGGGACAACCTGCCCTGGGCACCACACGAGGGAGCAGACCGGCTTCTCTTCCTCTGCCCCCACACCATTCACTCATGAAGGCAGCTCAGGTGTTCTCATGCCCTGCCTGCCTGCCTGCCTGGCTCATCCGTGAGCTGTGACCACCTCCAGGCTAGGACTCCACCTTTTCCTCTCTGTGTACCGTGAATCTGCACACAGTGGGCTTTCAGAACCTTAGGAGACTTGAGCCATTCCCGCTCGAGCCAGAACCCTCCCCAGGAAGGAAAACAGCTGTGGAGTCATTTTGGCCCCAGCACTGGTTCCGAAAGCCTGGCGGCTCCTACAGCCTCTACGGTGTGAAGAGGGAGGTCCCTTTTGACAGAGCTTTCCGGCTCTCAGATCTAAGCTGTTGTTTCACTGTCAGCTGTGTCTCTTCCGTTGCAGCCAGGTGGGCCACGCTGCTCCAAAGGAGCTCACAAGCTGAGTTTCAAGGGAGGACAGGGATGGCTACAACGTGCTGCAAACTGAGTGAGGGTCCCCACAATCCTCAGCAAAGGTCTGTGGTGTGCAAGTGGGGAGTAGAGGGCCCCCAAGTTCCAAAGGAAGGGAGGTAGTCGGGAGCTAAAGCCCTTGGCTGCTGTGGTAGCAGCTGCAGATGGCAGCCCGTCCACAGTGCACTTCAAATGAGGTCATATGAGCGGGACTCTGGAAATGGCTCCGAAATCGAGAGAAAGGGGTCAGGGTATGTGGGAATCCGGCGGGGGTGGGGGGTGGATGAAGGAAGGTGTCCCTCCTCTCTCCAGTGCAATTTGGTTTGGTGAGTCTCAAAGCTACCAGATGGCACTTCCCAAGTCAGGCCCCCGCAGGAATCAGGGTGGGCTGCCTGCCTCGGGCCCTGCCACAGGGACAAGCCACACCAGTGGCCTCCCTGAGCTCCAATGGCCGGATCTGGGGGGTTCTGTCTGGGTGCACACCTCCTTGCTGTGGCCAAGTTCCCCCCTTCTCTGAGCACCAGCTTCATCCTCTCGAATGAGGACATCAATTGCTACCTTGGCACGTTACTCTCTTCATCCTGTGAAGACTCATTAGGCTTATCCTACAATTACTAGCTGGCCCGAAGAGATATCTCCTGAATCCAGCTTAAGCTGGAGTCTCCCAGGCTCATCTGGCATGTCTTCCCTGAAGTCTGCCAAAACCCACACCCTTGCATTTCCAGGGACTCGCCTTAGCCAGCTGGGCAGAAAACCCAGCATGCTTCAAACAAGCTGACAGACAAGCGGGAGAGGACTCACGGGCAGACGGCTTCCCTCAGGTCTCGGGTGGAGCTCTGGGACCACAGCAGCAACGGGCCATCCCAGCCCCTGGGCTCAGCAGCGCCCTCATTCTCAGGCCGGCGGCTCTGCCCTGAGGGGAGCAGGAACGTCACCAACTGCCGCAGGCGGACCTCAAGCCCCTCCCACTGCTGGAGCCTGACCTCCCCCGGCCCCACCCCTTCCCCTACCCCAGCAGGACGAGAGCTCGTCTTCCCCTGGCTTCCAACGTGAGGCCCGGCCCTGGGCCCCGATTGGGCACTGCCCCAGCCCGGAGCCAATCACAGTGGCCAGGGAGGTGGAACGCACCGATTGGCCAGGGCCAGGTCATGTGACCATACTCCCCAGGAAACTCAAAGATTACCAAGGTTCTCTAAGAAACCAATGAACAAAATTATCCACTAAAGGCAAACCATAATTTTTAATGAGGCCAATGTCACAGAAAAAAAAAAATGCTCCACAATAAACTGCTCAAGGAAGCTACTAAATAAACTTTCAGAAAAGTTTAGTAGTTTTTTTTTTTTTTTAAATAGGGTGACGGAGAGCTATACCTTTCCCATCTATGTGAATTTAGGTTTAAACTAGATTTCCCTTGGCTATTATATAAGACAAAAAAACCCACATCACCCACTTTCACTCCCCCCCACCCCCAAAATGTGTTTTAATCTATTGAATTTTTGTGTCCTCAGTTGTGTCTGATTCACGGCAACTCACCAACTCTACACAGCCAGGCTCTTCCGTCCATGGAATTCAGGGCAATTTTTTCTGTCCCAGTAAATGCCCACCCTGGGTGATCCAAAGGCAAGGGCTCCGAGGCTCCTGAGAGACTAACTCCTTTCAGCTGAGCACAGAGCTGGCTCCTCACTGGGATGCCTGTGGCCTGGGGCTCCCAGAGGGGAGAGCAGCACTCGCCCCACCGTGTGGTCACTGCTGGAAGTGCAGGCTGCTCCTCACTCCCCCTTGACAGTGTCCCTGAGGGCAGAACAGTGTGAATCGAATCAAGGTGGAAATGCAAACTCCAATGCAACCAACCTTCCCACAAGATCTCCAAAACCACTCAGGAACAGGGAATTGGAAACTGCAGGGGATGACATGAATGGAGATGGAGACTTGACACCTTACACCGAGTTCACTTCCAGTTATCCCTAGACAAACTTTCCATGAAAACTTGTCACAAATCTAGAAGAACAATGAGCAGAAACCGGACACGTGCTTTGAGTCTTCACACACAAAACTAAAAGGCAGTCCACAAAAAAAACCCAGAGAATACAGTGGACTTTGCAAAATCAAAGATATCTACTGTGGGAAAGACCTCATTACAAAAGCAAAAGACAGGTCATACATCGCGAGACGAATGAGTGGAAACACAAAGCTTATCAAGGATGTGTCTCCAAACAGACAAAGAACGCCAACACAACAAGCCTGTGAAAACTAGGGAAAGGTCTGAAGGGACACCAGACGGAGGAAGACACACACAGAGTATCCCGGATGATGTCCAGCACTGAGGGCCTGAAGAAACAACAGTCTAGTTGCACCCCCTCAGGCCTGTGTGACCGTGGATGAGGCCTCTGTTTCCCGGTGGCTCTGAGACATGGACAGGGAGGAAGGGGAAGAGAAGTCACTTGCATTTCTAATACTCACAGCAAAGTCTTCCAATGAGAAGGGAATTATCACCCCCACTGACAATGCCATTCACTGAAGTGATATCCACGAGTCCATCTACCCCAGAAGGGAAGGATGGACCTGTTCTCACAAAACGGCGAGAGATGGAAGGAGGAAGATCAAGCCCACACCAATCACTGGAAAGAGAAGCTGTGCTCAGGGCTTGAAAGAATTCCTACTGGGAAAATCATGTCACAGCCCCACATGGCAATCCACAGCTTCCATGCTATTCCTCCCAAAATGCCAATGCATTTTCGCACCGAACAAAGAATTGCAAAAGGGGTACGGAAACAGAAAAGAGCCTACATTGTCAATACAATCCGACGAAAAAGCCCCGATACGGACATCCAAGGTTGTGTGAAAGGAAATTAGACGACCAAACTAGGATCCTCAGGAGAGTATCGGAGAAGGCAATGGCGACCCACTCCAGTACTCTTGCCTGGAAAATGTCCTGGACGGAGGAGCCTGGTAGGCTACAGGCCATGGGGTCTTGCAGAGTCAGACACGACTGAAGTGACTTAGCCGCAGCAGCAGCAGCAGGACAGTATGCTATTGGGAATACAACAACACACACAGATCCAGATCGATGGAATAAAGTTGAGGGTCCAGAAACAAACCCCAGCATCCATGGTCAACTCATCTCTGACACAGACGGTGAGAATATCCAAATGGGAACAAGAAAGCCTCTTCAATCAATGTCCATGGGAAAACCAGACAGCTACATCTGAAGAACGCTATTGGGTTTGATCTCATACCACCTCAATATCGGGGAAAAACCTCACCCTAAAGACTGATGTCATGAGATAGCTAGAAAGAAGCGTAGGTCAAAGGCTCCTTAACATCAGAGTCTCCTTGCCATTTGCTGGGCGGAGGTCGAAATGGGTCTCTTCAAGTAAGGGAAAGAGGTAAACGAAGTACACCACTGGGTTTCCATCCAATGGAACCTATTCACAACAGAGAGGCTAAGCATTCACAAATGCAAAAGATAGGAAACGGAACACGAGAGACTCCTTGCAAGTGGTGTATCTGAGAAGGGGTTCATATGGAAAGAGACGAAGAATGCACAGCACTCAGATTCCAAGAAACACCACCACCACCCTTGACCCTTCCCCCATGACCAACTCTGACCTAAAGCCTTTCTCTCCCTCTAACCTATCCCTAAAACATAACCCTCATCTAATCATATACATGTGCATCCCTAGCATCCATCCATCCATCCACACACGAGAGAGAAAGAGGAAGACACAGACGGAATTGAGAAAGGAAAAGAGAGGGACACAGCCAGAGAGAGACACGGAACCAAAGAGAGGAAAGGAGTCGATGGTCCAGACTATTCCTCAATCTGTCTCGAAGGTAGAAGCAATGAGAGCGCCCTTCCACCCCAGAAGGGGGAAAAGGACGGAAGGTTTGGAGAGGAAAAGACAAGAACGCAGGGAGCCATTAGAAGCTCAGCCACCCGCAGAAGCCGAGCTGGGACCCTTGAACAGAATCTCAATGGAAACAGAGGACCAGAAAGTTGGCTACTCTTTTCTATAAGAGAGGGAGACCTTCGAGTCTTCCTTTCGGTCCTCCAACTTGGATGCGGGGTCTCAAAACAGTCAGGAGGGGGAGTGCCTTTTCCTGGGTTCCACGGCGCATCCAGGCCTCGTTCTGCCCCATTCTGTGCTGTGTCAGCCCTGGATGGAATCTTTCTTTCTGAAGTCTCAGCGCACGAGCTCCACGTGATATCGGCCCCAGGTGGAAAGGCATGGAGCTGCTCGTAGGCCGACAGACCTAGGAAGCAGATGGGAGAATGACCCCCACTCTGCAGATGGAGAGACTGGGGCAACCCTGAGGGGCATATGCTTGTCCAGGGCCACACCACTTATGAGAAGAAGGAGCCTGGTCTGAGAGCAGCATGGTCCTCGGAGCTCAGGCCCTGGCTGAACCCAGGCCTCCCCAGGGCTGTGGGCTGGGCCGTGTGGGTGTCATTGTGCCTGCACATGGCCTAAGGGGGGTGGTCGAGCAGTCAGAAACCCAGAGATTCCCTTGGGAAGTTTTGAGGAAGGGACCTCAGCACGAACCCCAGGAAATGATGTCACCTGCCGGCAACAGAACCCAACAGAACCCGCAATCCGGGTATCCAGGCCTCCAGAGCGGAGAGGAGCCCCCAGCCGGATCACTTGCTGCCAAGATGTTCTGCTGTTTGCCCCTGCCCAGAGGCCGGGGCCTCAGGAGAGCTCACAGGCAGTGTGAGTGGGCACCCTGTCGACGTTGGCTCAGGACACCCCCGAGAGGCCTCTGGCCCTTTGCCCGGAGAAACAGAAAGGTAACACGGGGAGCCCCAGGCCGGGCCAGGCCACCTCTCCCATGCCACCCGGAAACACCGGGTCCTTTGCCTGTGTGTGGGGATGCGGGTTTCTCGGGCTGTGTCTCCCTCAAGGAAGCCCAGGCGGATGTGGGGTCAGAAGCCTGTGGACAAGTTGTGCCCACACCCCAGGGGAGAGCAGGCTGGGCGGGATGGGGAGAGTGTGGGCAGCGCCGACCGGCCAGGCTGACCTCACACCCTCAGATGGGTCTCTTTCCTCCCGGGTGGGGATCTGAGCAGACACACGTCTCTGACCCTTCTGGGAAGAGAAGTTCGAGCAGGCAGAAGCAGTGGCTCCACTGGCCAGGCCCAGCTCGGAAAACTCCCAGCATGGCTGGCTGACGGTCACTGTCGTTGCAGAGCTTCCCACGTGATGAGGCCGAGGACGGGGACACCCCATCCAGCTCCCAGAGGGAGGGGTCGGAGCACCACCCGCCCGCCCGTGAGGCCCAGTGCAGGCTCCAGGTCAGCGTGCCCACGGAGGCATCAGCCCCACCGGGGGAGACGCGGAGGTGGGGAAGGCCTGCTGCCGAGACACCGCCCAGGATACAGCCGGCGGCCCAGTCTGAGGCTTCCACGGAGCTCAGCACACCCGGCTCCGACCCAGAGTCCAGAGAACCCCGGCCTCTGAGGCACCAGGAGGACCTGGAGCCCAGCACGCCACAGCACAGAGGTGAGGACGCTGGGGCTGGTGCACGGGAGTGTGTGGGGAGGGGTGCTGAGCTACACAGGGACGAGTCCTCGAAAGCTGCTGCTGGGCCTGCAGCAAGCGCTGGCCTCACACCCCCCGCCCCCCATCTTGCACACTTCAGTCCCAAAAGACATCTGACGCTGGGTATTCTTTGGGAACCTCTTGGAAGGTTTCTGTCCCGGGGTACGCACATGCCAAGGCTGGCCTGTGGGCAAACTTTGCTTCTCCCCCAGCTCTAGCACTGGCCTCCAACTGGAACCAGGCTCCACTTCCCAGACCTGTCCCCACACAGGTGGTGGCTCCAGGTGCAGGACCCAGGGATCCACCGAGGGCAGATGGAGAAGCGAGACTTGCCCTCGCAGAGACACCAGGCCAGCTGGGTACTGGCCAGCACACCGGGCAGATCGGATCTCCGTGCCTGCAGGACCCCCAGCCCCAGGCACTGATGTCCCACCCCCTCAGCGAGAACCTCCACCTCCACGTGCACCTCTACCTGCTCGGGCTTTGGCAAGAGAACCCGAGGCAGAGGAAGAGTCACCGCCTCGGCAGGGAGAGCCTGCCCTGGCTCCCGTGCAACACCCAGACGCCCACGATGACTCACCCAGCCCTGCAGGGAGAAAGAGCCCCCGCTCTGGACAGAGACCCAGAGCCCTTACCGGAAACACCACGTCCAGGGGAGCGGTCGGCTCTGCAGCCTCCATCCCTGTCTGCTCACCGTGGATGCCGGCAACTCGGTCTGCCCCCAGGGGACATGGAGTTCCTTTCCCCTGAACTGCTTTGCATGTGGTTTGTTTCCACCTTTCTGGTGATGTTTTATTTTTTGTATGGTTTCCTGGATTTTTGTTGGTTAAGTTGGGATTAGTAAACTTTTTCATCATTGTTGCAATCTGGGAACACTGTTGTGTAACTCTGGTGATACTGTGTTACCATCACCACTTTGTAGTTTCAGACCCGTTCCATCTTTATGCCCCACCCCCCAACAAAGCCTGGATTCAAGGCAAGCACGCCCTGTTCATCCCTCCCCCCGATCCTGAACACAATTTCATCTTTTCTTTCTGCATTCCTTCCTATATTCTTGGTGTCCCCAATCAGTGACTCTCAGCGAAATGACTGAAGGAGTGTTTTTCGGACTCTCCACCTACTGTAAGACTCCATTGGAGAGTTCTCATTTTTATGTCATTTGAACTAGCCTTTGATAGCTGAAAGGACGGTGTACGTCCTTTCAAGATACCATGTGCCAAACGAAGCCCTTTTGGCAACTGCCATCATTATCTCCAGGCAGGCATTGCTGTTTGAAGGGTGACATCTCAGCCAGAAGGCAGAGGCTGAGCTCCTCTTGTTGCACCAGCTCCCAAAAGAAGCCAAGAAAGGGAGCTGGAACAACAAACCACCCCCATGCCCAGGAAAGCGTTCTTCATGACAGAAGGCTAGAAAATGACCCAACATCCTTGTGGCCCAGAACCACTCTAGAAAATCACTGTTCCATAAAAAAGAGAAACACATGGGAAGTTCCAAGGAGAGGCAATGCCCATGGCCAGTGTACTTGAGAGACGGCCTGACCGCTCCGGGGAAGACACGCACCGACGGAACCCCTTGGGAAACAGCAGTGATAGTCCTCACCGTCGTAAGGGTTTCCTCTGGGGACAACCTGCCCTGGGCACCACACGAGGGAGCAGACCGGCTTCTCTTCCTCTGCCCCCACACCATTCACTCATGAAGGCAGCTCAGGTGTTCTCATGCCCTGCCTGCCTGCCTGCCTGGCTCATCCGTGAGCTGTGACCACCTCCAGGCTAGGACTCCACCTTTTCCTCTCTGTGTACCGTGAATCTGCACACAGTGGGCTTTCAGAACCTTAGGAGACTTGAGCCATTCCCGCTCGAGCCAGAACCCTCCCCAGGAAGGAAAACAGCTGTGGAGTCATTTTGGCCCCAGCACTGGTTCCGAAAGCCTGGCGGCTCCTACAGCCTCTACGGTGTGAAGAGGGAGGTCCCTTTTGACAGAGCTTTCCGGCTCTCAGATCTAAGCTGTTGTTTCACTGTCAGCTGTGTCTCTTCCGTTGCAGCCAGGTGGGCCACGCTGCTCCAAAGGAGCTCACAAGCTGAGTTTCAAGGGAGGACAGGGATGGCTACAACGTGCTGCAAACTGAGTGAGGGTCCCCACAATCCTCAGCAAAGGTCTGTGGTGTGCAAGTGGGGAGTAGAGGGCCCCCAAGTTCCAAAGGAAGGGAGGTAGTCGGGAGCTAAAGCCCTTGGCTGCTGTGGTAGCAGCTGCAGATGGCAGCCCGTCCACAGTGCACTTCAAATGAGGTCATATGAGCGGGACTCTGGAAATGGCTCCGAAATCGAGAGAAAGGGGTCAGGGTATGTGGGAATCCGGCGGGGGTGGGGGGTGGATGAAGGAAGGTGTCCCTCCTCTCTCCAGTGCAATTTGGTTTGGTGAGTCTCAAAGCTACCAGATGGCACTTCCCAAGTCAGGCCCCCGCAGGAATCAGGGTGGGCTGCCTGCCTCGGGCCCTGCCACAGGGACAAGCCACACCAGTGGCCTCCCTGAGCTCCAATGGCCGGATCTGGGGGGTTCTGTCTGGGTGCACACCTCCTTGCTGTGGCCAAGTTCCCCCCTTCTCTGAGCACCAGCTTCATCCTCTCGAATGAGGACATCAATTGCTACCTTGGCACGTTACTCTCTTCATCCTGTGAAGACTCATTAGGCTTATCCTACAATTACTAGCTGGCCCGAAGAGATATCTCCTGAATCCAGCTTAAGCTGGAGTCTCCCAGGCTCATCTGGCATGTCTTCCCTGAAGTCTGCCAAAACCCACACCCTTGCATTTCCAGGGACTCGCCTTAGCCAGCTGGGCAGAAAACCCAGCATGCTTCAAACAAGCTGACAGACAAGCGGGAGAGGACTCACGGGCAGACGGCTTCCCTCAGGTCTCGGGTGGAGCTCTGGGACCACAGCAGCAACGGGCCATCCCAGCCCCTGGGCTCAGCAGCGCCCTCATTCTCAGGCCGGCGGCTCTGCCCTGAGGGGAGCAGGAACGTCACCAACTGCCGCAGGCGGACCTCAAGCCCCTCCCACTGCTGGAGCCTGACCTCCCCCGGCCCCACCCCTTCCCCTACCCCAGCAGGACGAGAGCTCGTCTTCCCCTGGCTTCCAACGTGAGGCCCGGCCCTGGGCCCCGATTGGGCACTGCCCCAGCCCGGAGCCAATCACAGTGGCCAGGGAGGTGGAACGCACCGATTGGCCAGGGCCAGGTCATGTGACCATACTCCCCAGGAAACTCAAAGATTACCAAGGTTCTCTAAGAAACCAATGAACAAAATTATCCACTAAAGGCAAACCATAATTTTTAATGAGGCCAATGTCACAGAAAAAAAAAAATGCTCCACAATAAACTGCTCAAGGAAGCTACTAAATAAACTTTCAGAAAAGTTTAGTAGTTTTTTTTTTTTTTTAAATAGGGTGACGGAGAGCTATACCTTTCCCATCTATGTGAATTTAGGTTTAAACTAGATTTCCCTTGGCTATTATATAAGACAAAAAAACCCACATCACCCACTTTCACTCCCCCCCACCCCCAAAATGTGTTTTAATCTATTGAATTTTTGTGTCCTCAGTTGTGTCTGATTCACGGCAACTCACCAACTCTACACAGCCAGGCTCTTCCGTCCATGGAATTCAGGGCAATTTTTTCTGTCCCAGTAAATGCCCACCCTGGGTGATCCAAAGGCAAGGGCTCCGAGGCTCCTGAGAGACTAACTCCTTTCAGCTGAGCACAGAGCTGGCTCCTCACTGGGATGCCTGTGGCCTGGGGCTCCCAGAGGGGAGAGCAGCACTCGCCCCACCGTGTGGTCACTGCTGGAAGTGCAGGCTGCTCCTCACTCCCCCTTGACAGTGTCCCTGAGGGCAGAACAGTGTGAATCGAATCAAGGTGGAAATGCAAACTCCAATGCAACCAACCTTCCCACAAGATCTCCAAAACCACTCAGGAACAGGGAATTGGAAACTGCAGGGGATGACATGAATGGAGATGGAGACTTGACACCTTACACCGAGTTCACTTCCAGTTATCCCTAGACAAACTTTCCATGAAAACTTGTCACAAATCTAGAAGAACAATGAGCAGAAACCGGACACGTGCTTTGAGTCTTCACACACAAAACTAAAAGGCAGTCCACAAAAAAAAACCCAGAGAATACAGTGGACTTTGCAAAATCAAAGATATCTACTGTGGGAAAGACCTCATTACAAAAGCAAAAGACAGGTCATACATCGCGAGACGAATGAGTGGAAACACAAAGCTTATCAAGGATGTGTCTCCAAACAGACAAAGAACGCCAACACAACAAGCCTGTGAAAACTAGGGAAAGGTCTGAAGGGACACCAGACGGAGGAAGACACACACAGAGTATCCCGGATGATGTCCAGCACTGAGGGCCTGAAGAAACAACAGTCTAGTTGCACCCCCTCAGGCCTGTGTGACCGTGGATGAGGCCTCTGTTTCCCGGTGGCTCTGAGACATGGACAGGGAGGAAGGGGAAGAGAAGTCACTTGCATTTCTAATACTCACAGCAAAGTCTTCCAATGAGAAGGGAATTATCACCCCCACTGACAATGCCATTCACTGAAGTGATATCCACGAGTCCATCTACCCCAGAAGGGAAGGATGGACCTGTTCTCACAAAACGGCGAGAGATGGAAGGAGGAAGATCAAGCCCACACCAATCACTGGAAAGAGAAGCTGTGCTCAGGGCTTGAAAGAATTCCTACTGGGAAAATCATGTCACAGCCCCACATGGCAATCCACAGCTTCCATGCTATTCCTCCCAAAATGCCAATGCATTTTCGCACCGAACAAAGAATTGCAAAAGGGGTACGGAAACAGAAAAGAGCCTACATTGTCAATACAATCCGACGAAAAAGCCCCGATACGGACATCCAAGGTTGTGTGAAAGGAAATTAGACGACCAAACTAGGATCCTCAGGAGAGTATCGGAGAAGGCAATGGCGACCCACTCCAGTACTCTTGCCTGGAAAATGTCCTGGACGGAGGAGCCTGGTAGGCTACAGGCCATGGGGTCTTGCAGAGTCAGACACGACTGAAGTGACTTAGCCGCAGCAGCAGCAGCAGGACAGTATGCTATTGGGAATACAACAACACACACAGATCCAGATCGATGGAATAAAGTTGAGGGTCCAGAAACAAACCCCAGCATCCATGGTCAACTCATCTCTGACACAGACGGTGAGAATATCCAAATGGGAACAAGAAAGCCTCTTCAATCAATGTCCATGGGAAAACCAGACAGCTACATCTGAAGAACGCTATTGGGTTTGATCTCATACCACCTCAATATCGGGGAAAAACCTCACCCTAAAGACTGATGTCATGAGATAGCTAGAAAGAAGCGTAGGTCAAAGGCTCCTTAACATCAGAGTCTCCTTGCCATTTGCTGGGCGGAGGTCGAAATGGGTCTCTTCAAGTAAGGGAAAGAGGTAAACGAAGTACACCACTGGGTTTCCATCCAATGGAACCTATTCACAACAGAGAGGCTAAGCATTCACAAATGCAAAAGATAGGAAACGGAACACGAGAGACTCCTTGCAAGTGGTGTATCTGAGAAGGGGTTCATATGGAAAGAGACGAAGAATGCACAGCACTCAGATTCCAAGAAACACCACCACCACCCTTGACCCTTCCCCCATGACCAACTCTGACCTAAAGCCTTTCTCTCCCTCTAACCTATCCCTAAAACATAACCCTCATCTAATCATATACATGTGCATCCCTAGCATCCATCCATCCATCCACACACGAGAGAGAAAGAGGAAGACACAGACGGAATTGAGAAAGGAAAAGAGAGGGACACAGCCAGAGAGAGACACGGAACCAAAGAGAGGAAAGGAGTCGATGGTCCAGACTATTCCTCAATCTGTCTCGAAGGTAGAAGCAATGAGAGCGCCCTTCCACCCCAGAAGGGGGAAAAGGACGGAAGGTTTGGAGAGGAAAAGACAAGAACGCAGGGAGCCATTAGAAGCTCAGCCACCCGCAGAAGCCGAGCTGGGACCCTTGAACAGAATCTCAATGGAAACAGAGGACCAGAAAGTTGGCTACTCTTTTCTATAAGAGAGGGAGACCTTCGAGTCTTCCTTTCGGTCCTCCAACTTGGATGCGGGGTCTCAAAACAGTCAGGAGGGGGAGTGCCTTTTCCTGGGTTCCACGGCGCATCCAGGCCTCGTTCTGCCCCATTCTGTGCTGTGTCAGCCCTGGATGGAATCTTTCTTTCTGAAGTCTCAGCGCACGAGCTCCACGTGATATCGGCCCCAGGTGGAAAGGCATGGAGCTGCTCGTAGGCCGACAGACCTAGGAAGCAGATGGGAGAATGACCCCCACTCTGCAGATGGAGAGACTGGGGCAACCCTGAGGGGCATATGCTTGTCCAGGGCCACACCACTTATGAGAAGAAGGAGCCTGGTCTGAGAGCAGCATGGTCCTCGGAGCTCAGGCCCTGGCTGAACCCAGGCCTCCCCAGGGCTGTGGGCTGGGCCGTGTGGGTGTCATTGTGCCTGCACATGGCCTAAGGGGGGTGGTCGAGCAGTCAGAAACCCAGAGATTCCCTTGGGAAGTTTTGAGGAAGGGACCTCAGCACGAACCCCAGGAAATGATGTCACCTGCCGGCAACAGAACCCAACAGAACCCGCAATCCGGGTATCCAGGCCTCCAGAGCGGAGAGGAGCCCCCAGCCGGATCACTTGCTGCCAAGATGTTCTGCTGTTTGCCCCTGCCCAGAGGCCGGGGCCTCAGGAGAGCTCACAGGCAGTGTGCGTGGGCACCCTGTCGACGTTGGCTCAGGACACCCCCGAGAGGCCTCTGGCCCTTTGCCCGGAGAAACAGAAAGGTAACACGGGGAGCCCCAGGCCGGGCCAGGCCACCTCTCCCATGCCACCCGGAAACACCGGGTCCTTTGCCTGTGTGTGGGGATGCGGGTTTCTCGGGCTGTGTCTCCCTCAAGGAAGCCCAGGCGGATGTGGGGTCAGAAGCCTGTGGACAAGTTGTGCCCACACCCCAGGGGAGAGCAGGCTGGGCGGGATGGGGAGAGTGTGGGCAGCGCCGACCGGCCAGGCTGACCTCACACCCTCAGATGGGTCTCTTTCCTCCCGGGTGGGGATCTGAGCAGACACACGTCTCTGACCCTTCTGGGAAGAGAAGTTCGAGCAGGCAGAAGCAGCGGCTCCACTGGCCAGGCCCAGCTCGGAAAACTCCCAGCATGGCTGGCTGACGGTCACTGTCGTTGCAGAGCTTCCCACGTGATGAGGCCGAGGACGGGGACACCCCATCCAGCTCCCAGAGGGAGGGGTCGGAGCACCACCCGCCCGCCCGTGAGGCCCAGTGCAGGCTCCAGGTCAGCGTGCCCACGGAGGCATCAGCCCCACCGGGGGAGACGCGGAGGTGGGGAAGGCCTGCTGCCGAGACACCGCCCAGGATACAGCCGGCGGCCCAGTCTGAGGCTTCCACGGAGCTCAGCACACCCGGCTCCGACCCAGAGTCCAGAGAACCCCGGCCTCTGAGGCACCAGGAGGACCTGGAGCCCAGCACGCCACAGCACAGAGGTGAGGACGCTGGGGCTGGTGCACGGGAGTGTGTGGGGAGGGGTGCTGAGCTACACAGGGACGAGTCCTCGAAAGCTGCTGCTGGGCCTGCAGCAAGCGCTGGCCTCACACCCCCCGCCCCCCATCTTGCACACTTCAGTCCCAAAAGACATCTGACGCTGGGTATTCTTTGGGAACCTCTTGGAAGGTTTCTGTCCCGGGGTACGCACATGCCAAGGCTGGCCTGTGGGCAAACTTTGCTTCTCCCCCAGCTCTAGCACTGGCCTCCAACTGGAACCAGGCTCCACTTCCCAGACCTGTCCCCACACAGGTGGTGGCTCCAGGTGCAGGACCCAGGGATCCACCGAGGGCAGATGGAGAAGCGAGACTTGCCCTCGCAGAGACACCAGGCCAGCTGGGTACTGGCCAGCACACCGGGCAGATCGGATCTCCGTGCCTGCAGGACCCCCAGCCCCAGGCTCTGATGTCCCACCCCCTCAGCGAGAACCTCCACCTCCACGTGCACCTCTACCTGCTCAGGCTTTGGCAAGAGAACCCGAGGCAGAGGAAGAGTCACCGCCTCGGCAGGGAGAGCCTGCCCTGGCTCCCGCGCAACACCCAGACGCCCACGATGACTCACCCAGCCCTGCAGGGAGAAAGAGCCCCCGCTCTGGACAGAGACCCAGAGCCCTTACCGGAAACACCACGTCCAGGGGAGCGGTCGGCTCTGCAGCCTCCATCCCTGTCTGCTCACCGTGGATGCCGGCAACTCGGTCTGCCCCCAGGGGACATGGAGTTCCTTTCCCCTGAACTGCTTTGCATGTGGTTTGTTTCCACCTTTCTGGTGATGTTTTATTTTTTGTATGGTTTCCTGGATTTTTGTTGGTTAAGTTGGGATTAGTAAACTGTTTCATCATTGTTGCAATCTGGGAACACTGTTGTGTAACTCTGGTGATACTGTGTTACCATCACCACTTTGTAGTTTCAGACCCGTTCCATCTTTATGCCCCACCCCCCAACAAAGCCTGGATTCAAGGCAAGCACGCCCTGTTCATCCCTCCCCCCGATCCTGAACACAATTTCATCTTTTCTTTCTGCATTCCTTCCTATATTCTTGGTGTCCCCAATCAGTGACTCTCAGCGAAATGACTGAAGGAGTGTTTTTCGGACTCTCCACCTACTGTAAGACTCCATTGGAGAGTTCTCATTTTTATGTCATTTGAACTAGCCTTTGATAGCTGAAAGGACGGTGTACGTCCTTTCAAGATACCATGTGCCAAACGAAGCCCTTTTGGCAACTGCCATCATTATCTCCAGGCAGGCATTGCTGTTTGAAGGGTGACATCTCAGCCAGAAGGCAGAGGCTGAGCTCCTCTTGTTGCACCAGCTCCCAAAAGAAGCCAAGAAAGGGAGCTGGAACAACAAACCACCCCCATGCCCAGGAAAGCGTTCTTCATGACAGAAGGCTAGAAAATGACCCAACATCCTTGTGGCCCAGAACCACTCTAGAAAATCACTGTTCCATAAAAAAGAGAAACACATGGGAAGTTCCAAGGAGAGGCAATGCCCATGGCCAGTGTACTTGAGAGACGGCCTGACCGCTCCGGGGAAGACACGCACCGACGGAACCCCTTGGGAAACAGCAGTGATAGTCCTCACCGTCGTAAGGGTTTCCTCTGGGGACAACCTGCCCTGGGCACCACACGAGGGAGCAGACCGGCTTCTCTTCCTCTGCCCCCACACCATTCACTCATGAAGGCAGCTCAGGTGTTCTCATGCCCTGCCTGCCTGCCTGCCTGGCTCATCCGTGAGCTGTGACCACCTCCAGGCTAGGACTCCACCTTTTCCTCTCTGTGTACCGTGAATCTGCACACAGTGGGCTTTCAGAACCTTAGGAGACTTGAGCCATTCCCGCTCGAGCCAGAACCCTCCCCAGGAAGGAAAACAGCTGTGGAGTCATTTTGGCCCCAGCACTGGTTCCGAAAGCCTGGCGGCTCCTACAGCCTCTACGGTGTGAAGAGGGAGGTCCCTTTTGACAGAGCTTTCCGGCTCTCAGATCTAAGCTGTTGTTTCACTGTCAGCTGTGTCTCTTCCGTTGCAGCCAGGTGGGCCACGCTGCTCCAAAGGAGCTCACAAGCTGAGTTTCAAGGGAGGACAGGGATGGCTACAACGTGCTGCAAACTGAGTGAGGGTCCCCACAATCCTCAGCAAAGGTCTGTGGTGTGCAAGTGGGGAGTAGAGGGCCCCCAAGTTCCAAAGGAAGGGAGGTAGTCGGGAGCTAAAGCCCTTGGCTGCTGTGGTAGCAGCTGCAGATGGCAGCCCGTCCACAGTGCACTTCAAATGAGGTCATATGAGCGGGACTCTGGAAATGGCTCCGAAATCGAGAGAAAGGGGTCAGGGTATGTGGGAATCCGGCGGGGGTGGGGGGTGGATGAAGGAAGGTGTCCCTCCTCTCTCCAGTGCAATTTGGTTTGGTGAGTCTCAAAGCTACCAGATGGCACTTCCCAAGTCAGGCCCCCGCAGGAATCAGGGTGGGCTGCCTGCCTCGGGCCCTGCCACAGGGACAAGCCACACCAGTGGCCTCCCTGAGCTCCAATGGCCGGATCTGGGGGGTTCTGTCTGGGTGCACACCTCCTTGCTGTGGCCAAGTTCCCCCCTTCTCTGAGCACCAGCTTCATCCTCTCGAATGAGGACATCAATTGCTACCTTGGCACGTTACTCTCTTCATCCTGTGAAGACTCATTAGGCTTATCCTACAATTACTAGCTGGCCCGAAGAGATATCTCCTGAATCCAGCTTAAGCTGGAGTCTCCCAGGCTCATCTGGCATGTCTTCCCTGAAGTCTGCCAAAACCCACACCCTTGCATTTCCAGGGACTCGCCTTAGCCAGCTGGGCAGAAAACCCAGCATGCTTCAAACAAGCTGACAGACAAGCGGGAGAGGACTCACGGGCAGACGGCTTCCCTCAGGTCTCGGGTGGAGCTCTGGGACCACAGCAGCAACGGGCCATCCCAGCCCCTGGGCTCAGCAGCGCCCTCATTCTCAGGCCGGCGGCTCTGCCCTGAGGGGAGCAGGAACGTCACCAACTGCCGCAGGCGGACCTCAAGCCCCTCCCACTGCTGGAGCCTGACCTCCCCCGGCCCCACCCCTTCCCCTACCCCAGCAGGACGAGAGCTCGTCTTCCCCTGGCTTCCAACGTGAGGCCCGGCCCTGGGCCCCGATTGGGCACTGCCCCAGCCCGGAGCCAATCACAGTGGCCAGGGAGGTGGAACGCACCGATTGGCCAGGGCCAGGTCATGTGACCATACTCCCCAGGAAACTCAAAGATTACCAAGGTTCTCTAAGAAACCAATGAACAAAATTATCCACTAAAGGCAAACCATAATTTTTAATGAGGCCAATGTCACAGAAAAAAAAAATGCTCCACAATAAACTGCTCAAGGAAGCTACTAAATAAACTTTCAGAAAAGTTTAGTAGTTTTTTTTTTTTTTTTTAAATAGGGTGACGGAGAGCTATACCTTTCCCATCTATGTGAATTTAGGTTTAAACTAGATTTCCCTTGGCTATTATATAAGACAAAAAAACCCACATCACCCACTTTCACTCCCCCCCACCCCCAAAATGTGTTTTAATCTATTGAATTTTTGTGTCCTCAGTTGTGTCTGATTCACGGCAACTCACCAACTCTACACAGCCAGGCTCTTCCGTCCATGGAATTCAGGGCAATTTTTTCTGTCCCAGTAAATGCCCACCCTGGGTGATCCAAAGGCAAGGGCTCCGAGGCTCCTGAGAGACTAACTCCTTTCAGCTGAGCACAGAGCTGGCTCCTCACTGGGATGCCTGTGGCCTGGGGCTCCCAGAGGGGAGAGCAGCACTCGCCCCACCGTGTGGTCACTGCTGGAAGTGCAGGCTGCTCCTCACTCCCCCTTGACAGTGTCCCTGAGGGCAGAACAGTGTGAATCGAATCAAGGTGGAAATGCAAACTCCAATGCAACCAACCTTCCCACAAGATCTCCAAAACCACTCAGGAACAGGGAATTGGAAACTGCAGGGGATGACATGAATGGAGATGGAGACTTGACACCTTACACCGAGTTCACTTCCAGTTATCCCTAGACAAACTTTCCATGAAAACTTGTCACAAATCTAGAAGAACAATGAGCAGAAACCGGACACGTGCTTTGAGTCTTCACACACAAAACTAAAAGGCAGTCCACAAAAAAAACCCAGAGAATACAGTGGACTTTGCAAAATCAAAGATATCTACTGTGGGAAAGACCTCATTACAAAAGCAAAAGACAGGTCATACATCGCGAGACGAATGAGTGGAAACACAAAGCTTATCAAGGATGTGTCTCCAAACAGACAAAGAACGCCAACACAACAAGCCTGTGAAAACTAGGGAAAGGTCTGAAGGGACACCAGACGGAGGAAGACACACACAGAGTATCCCGGATGATGTCCAGCACTGAGGGCCTGAAGAAACAACAGTCTAGTTGCACCCCCTCAGGCCTGTGTGACCGTGGATGAGGCCTCTGTTTCCCGGTGGCTCTGAGACATGGACAGGGAGGAAGGGGAAGAGAAGTCACTTGCATTTCTAATACTCACAGCAAAGTCTTCCAATGAGAAGGGAATTATCACCCCCACTGACAATGCCATTCACTGAAGTGATATCCACGAGTCCATCTACCCCAGAAGGGAAGGATGGACCTGTTCTCACAAAACGGCGAGAGATGGAAGGAGGAAGATCAAGCCCACACCAATCACTGGAAAGAGAAGCTGTGCTCAGGGCTTGAAAGAATTCCTACTGGGAAAATCATGTCACAGCCCCACATGGCAATCCACAGCTTCCATGCTATTCCTCCCAAAATGCCAATGCATTTTCGCACCGAACAAAGAATTGCAAAAGGGGTACGGAAACAGAAAAGAGCCTACATTGTCAATACAATCCGACGAAAAAGCCCCGATACGGACATCCAAGGTTGTGTGAAAGGAAATTAGACGACCAAACTAGGATCCTCAGGAGAGTATCGGAGAAGGCAATGGCGACCCACTCCAGTACTCTTGCCTGGAAAATGTCCTGGACGGAGGAGCCTGGTAGGCTACAGGCCATGGGGTCTTGCAGAGTCAGACACGACTGAAGTGACTTAGCCGCAGCAGCAGCAGCAGGACAGTATGCTATTGGGAATACAACAACACACACAGATCCAGATCGATGGAATAAAGTTGAGGGTCCAGAAACAAACCCCAGCATCCATGGTCAACTCATCTCTGACACAGACGGTGAGAATATCCAAATGGGAACAAGAAAGCCTCTTCAATCAATGTCCATGGGAAAACCAGACAGCTACATCTGAAGAACGCTATTGGGTTTGATCTCATACCACCTCAATATCGGGGAAAAACCTCACCCTAAAGACTGATGTCATGAGATAGCTAGAAAGAAGCGTAGGTCAAAGGCTCCTTAACATCAGAGTCTCCTTGCCATTTGCTGGGCGGAGGTCGAAATGGGTCTCTTCAAGTAAGGGAAAGAGGTAAACGAAGTACACCACTGGGTTTCCATCCAATGGAACCTATTCACAACAGAGAGGCTAAGCATTCACAAATGCAAAAGATAGGAAACGGAACACGAGAGACTCCTTGCAAGTGGTGTATCTGAGAAGGGGTTCATATGGAAAGAGACGAAGAATGCACAGCACTCAGATTCCAAGAAACACCACCACCACCCTTGACCCTTCCCCCATGACCAACTCTGACCTAAAGCCTTTCTCTCCCTCTAACCTATCCCTAAAACATAACCCTCATCTAATCATATACATGTGCATCCCTAGCATCCATCCATCCATCCACACACGAGAGAGAAAGAGGAAGACACAGACGGAATTGAGAAAGGAAAAGAGAGGGACACAGCCAGAGAGAGACACGGAACCAAAGAGAGGAAAGGAGTCGATGGTCCAGACTATTCCTCAATCTGTCTCGAAGGTAGAAGCAATGACAGCGCCCTTCCACCCCAGAAGGGGGAAAAGGACGGAAGGTTTGGAGAGGAAAAGACAAGAACGCAGGGAGCCATTAGAAGCTCAGCCACCCGCAGAAGCCGAGCTGGGACCCTTGAACAGAATCTCAATGGAAACAGAGGACCAGAAAGTTGGCTACTCTTTTCTATAAGAGAGGGAGACCTTCGAGTCTTCCTTTCGGTCCTCCAACTTGGATGCGGGGTCTCAAAACAGTCAGGAGGGGGAGTGCCTTTTCCTGGGTTCCACGGCGCATCCAGGCCTCGTTCTGCCCCATTCTGTGCTGTGTCAGCCCTGGATGGAATCTTTCTTTCTGAAGTCTCAGCGCACGAGCTCCACGTGATATCGGCCCCAGGTGGAAAGGCATGGAGCTGCTCGTAGGCCGACAGACCTAGGAAGCAGATGGGAGAATGACCCCCACTCTGCAGATGGAGAGACTGGGGCAACCCTGAGGGGCATATGCTTGTCCAGGGCCACACCACTTATGAGAAGAAGGAGCCTGGTCTGAGAGCAGCATGGTCCTCGGAGCTCAGGCCCTGGCTGAACCCAGGCCTCCCCAGGGCTGTGGGCTGGGCCGTGTGGGTGTCATTGTGCCTGCACATGGCCTAAGGGGGGTGGTCGAGCAGTCAGAAACCCAGAGATTCCCTTGGGAAGTTTTGAGGAAGGGACCTCAGCACGAACCCCAGGAAATGATGTCACCTGCCGGCAACAGAACCCAACAGAACCCGCAATCCGGGTATCCAGGCCTCCAGAGCGGAGAGGAGCCCCCAGCCGGATCACTTGCTGCCAAGATGTTCTGCTGTTTGCCCCTGCCCAGAGGCCGGGGCCTCAGGAGAGCTCACAGGCAGTGTGCGTGGGCACCCTGTCGACGTTGGCTCAGGACACCCCCGAGAGGCCTCTGGCCCTTTGCCCGGAGAAACAGAAAGGTAACACGGGGAGCCCCAGGCCGGGCCAGGCCACCTCTCCCATGCCACCCGGAAACACCGGGTCCTTTGCCTGTGTGTGGGGATGCGGGTTTCTCGGGCTGTGTCTCCCTCAAGGAAGCCCAGGCGGATGTGGGGTCAGAAGCCTGTGGACAAGTTGTGCCCACACCCCAGGGGAGAGCAGGCTGGGCGGGATGGGGAGAGTGTGGGCAGCGCCGACCGGCCAGGCTGACCTCACACCCTCAGATGGGTCTCTTTCCTCCCGGGTGGGGATCTGAGCAGACACACGTCTCTGACCCTTCTGGGAAGAGAAGTTCGAGCAGGCAGAAGCAGCGGCTCCACTGGCCAGGCCCAGCTCGGAAAACTCCCAGCATGGCTGGCTGACGGTCACTGTCGTTGCAGAGCTTCCCACGTGATGAGGCCGAGGACGGGGACACCCCATCCAGCTCCCAGAGGGAGGGGTCGGAGCACCACCCGCCCGCCCGTGAGGCCCAGTGCAGGCTCCAGGTCAGCGTGCCCACGGAGGCATCAGCCCCACCGGGGGAGACGCGGAGGTGGGGAAGGCCTGCTGCCGAGACACCGCCCAGGATACAGCCGGCGGCCCAGTCTGAGGCTTCCACGGAGCTCAGCACACCCGGCTCCGACCCAGAGTCCAGAGAACCCCGGCCTCTGAGGCACCAGGAGGACCTGGAGCCCAGCACGCCACAGCACAGAGGTGAGGACGCTGGGGCTGGTGCACGGGAGTGTGTGGGGAGGGGTGCTGAGCTACACAGGGACGAGTCCTCGAAAGCTGCTGCTGGGCCTGCAGCAAGCGCTGGCCTCACACCCCCCGCCCCCCATCTTGCACACTTCAGTCCCAAAAGACATCTGACGCTGGGTATTCTTTGGGAACCTCTTGGAAGGTTTCTGTCCCGGGGTACGCACATGCCAAGGCTGGCCTGTGGGCAAACTTTGCTTCTCCCCCAGCTCTAGCACTGGCCTCCAACTGGAACCAGGCTCCACTTCCCAGACCTGTCCCCACACAGGTGGTGGCTCCAGGTGCAGGACCCAGGGATCCACCGAGGGCAGATGGAGAAGCGAGACTTGCCCTCGCAGAGACACCAGGCCAGCTGGGTACTGGCCAGCACACCGGGCAGATCGGATCTCCGTGCCTGCAGGACCCCCAGCCCCAGGCACTGATGTCCCACCCCCTCAGCGAGAACCTCCACCTCCACGTGCACCTCTACCTGCTCGGGCTTTGGCAAGAGAACCCGAGGCAGAGGAAGAGTCACCGCCTCGGCAGGGAGAGCCTGCCCTGGCTCCCGTGCAACACCCAGACGCCCACGATGACTCACCCAGCCCTGCAGGGAGAAAGAGCCCCCGCTCTGGACAGAGACCCAGAGCCCTTACCGGAAACACCACGTCCAGGGGAGCGGTCGGCTCTGCAGCCTCCATCCCTGTCTGCTCACCGTGGATGCCGGCAACTCGGTCTGCCCCCAGGGGACATGGAGTTCCTTTCCCCTGAACTGCTTTGCATGTGGTTTGTTTCCACCTTTCTGGTGATGTTTTATTTTTTGTATGGTTTCCTGGATTTTTGTTGGTTAAGTTGGGATTAGTAAACTTTTTCATCATTGTTGCAATCTGGGAACACTGTTGTGTAACTCTGGTGATACTGTGTTACCATCACCACTTTGTAGTTTCAGACCCGTTCCATCTTTATGCCCCACCCCCCAACAAAGCCTGGATTCAAGGCAAGCACGCCCTGTTCATCCCTCCCCCCGATCCTGAACACAATTTCATCTTTTCTTTCTGCATTCCTTCCTATATTCTTGGTGTCCCCAATCAGTGACTCTCAGCGAAATGACTGAAGGAGTGTTTTTCGGACTCTCCACCTACTGTAAGACTCCATTGGAGAGTTCTCATTTTTATGTCATTTGAACTAGCCTTTGATAGCTGAAAGGACGGTGTACGTCCTTTCAAGATACCATGTGCCAAACGAAGCCCTTTTGGCAACTGCCATCATTATCTCCAGGCAGGCATTGCTGTTTGAAGGGTGACATCTCAGCCAGAAGGCAGAGGCTGAGCTCCTCTTGTTGCACCAGCTCCCAAAAGAAGCCAAGAAAGGGAGCTGGAACAACAAACCACCCCCATGCCCAGGAAAGCGTTCTTCATGACAGAAGGCTAGAAAATGACCCAACATCCTTGTGGCCCAGAACCACTCTAGAAAATCACTGTTCCATAAAAAAGAGAAACACATGGGAAGTTCCAAGGAGAGGCAATGCCCATGGCCAGTGTACTTGAGAGACGGCCTGACCGCTCCGGGGAAGACACGCACCGACGGAACCCCTTGGGAAACAGCAGTGATAGTCCTCACCGTCGTAAGGGTTTCCTCTGGGGACAACCTGCCCTGGGCACCACACGAGGGAGCAGACCGGCTTCTCTTCCTCTGCCCCCACACCATTCACTCATGAAGGCAGCTCAGGTGTTCTCATGCCCTGCCTGCCTGCCTGCCTGGCTCATCCGTGAGCTGTGACCACCTCCAGGCTAGGACTCCACCTTTTCCTCTCTGTGTACCGTGAATCTGCACACAGTGGGCTTTCAGAACCTTAGGAGACTTGAGCCATTCCCGCTCGAGCCAGAACCCTCCCCAGGAAGGAAAACAGCTGTGGAGTCATTTTGGCCCCAGCACTGGTTCCGAAAGCCTGGCGGCTCCTACAGCCTCTACGGTGTGAAGAGGGAGGTCCCTTTTGACAGAGCTTTCCGGCTCTCAGATCTAAGCTGTTGTTTCACTGTCAGCTGTGTCTCTTCCGTTGCAGCCAGGTGGGCCACGCTGCTCCAAAGGAGCTCACAAGCTGAGTTTCAAGGGAGGACAGGGATGGCTACAACGTGCTGCAAACTGAGTGAGGGTCCCCACAATCCTCAGCAAAGGTCTGTGGTGTGCAAGTGGGGAGTAGAGGGCCCCCAAGTTCCAAAGGAAGGGAGGTAGTCGGGAGCTAAAGCCCTTGGCTGCTGTGGTAGCAGCTGCAGATGGCAGCCCGTCCACAGTGCACTTCAAATGAGGTCATATGAGCGGGACTCTGGAAATGGCTCCGAAATCGAGAGAAAGGGGTCAGGGTATGTGGGAATCCGGCGGGGGTGGGGGGTGGATGAAGGAAGGTGTCCCTCCTCTCTCCAGTGCAATTTGGTTTGGTGAGTCTCAAAGCTACCAGATGGCACTTCCCAAGTCAGGCCCCCGCAGGAATCAGGGTGGGCTGCCTGCCTCGGGCCCTGCCACAGGGACAAGCCACACCAGTGGCCTCCCTGAGCTCCAATGGCCGGATCTGGGGGGTTCTGTCTGGGTGCACACCTCCTTGCTGTGGCCAAGTTCCCCCCTTCTCTGAGCACCAGCTTCATCCTCTCGAATGAGGACATCAATTGCTACCTTGGCACGTTACTCTCTTCATCCTGTGAAGACTCATTAGGCTTATCCTACAATTACTAGCTGGCCCGAAGAGATATCTCCTGAATCCAGCTTAAGCTGGAGTCTCCCAGGCTCATCTGGCATGTCTTCCCTGAAGTCTGCCAAAACCCACACCCTTGCATTTCCAGGGACTCCCCTTAGCCAGCTGGGCAGAAAACCCAGCATGCTTCAAACAAGCTGACAGACAAGCGGGAGAGGACTCACGGGCAGACGGCTTCCCTCAGGTCTCGGGTGGAGCTCTGGGACCACAGCAGCAACGGGCCATCCCAGCCCCTGGGCTCAGCAGCGCCCTCATTCTCAGGCCGGCGGCTCTGCCCTGAGGGGAGCAGGAACGTCACCAACTGCCGCAGGCGGACCTCAAGCCCCTCCCACTGCTGGAGCCTGACCTCCCCCGGCCCCACCCCTTCCCCTACCCCAGCAGGACGAGAGCTCGTCTTCCCCTGGCTTCCAACGTGAGGCCCGGCCCTGGGCCCCGATTGGGCACTGCCCCAGCCCGGAGCCAATCACAGTGGCCAGGGAGGTGGAACGCACCGATTGGCCAGGGCCAGGTCATGTGACCATACTCCCCAGGAAACTCAAAGATTACCAAGGTTCTCTAAGAAACCAATGAACAAAATTATCCACTAAAGGCAAACCATAATTTTTAATGAGGCCAATGTCACAGAAAAAAAAAATGCTCCACAATAAACTGCTCAAGGAAGCTACTAAATAAACTTTCAGAAAAGTTTAGTAGTTTTTTTTTTTTTTTTTAAATAGGGTGACGGAGAGCTATACCTTTCCCATCTATGTGAATTTAGGTTTAAACTAGATTTCCCTTGGCTATTATATAAGACAAAAAAACCCACATCACCCACTTTCACTCCCCCCCACCCCCAAAATGTGTTTTAATCTATTGAATTTTTGTGTCCTCAGTTGTGTCTGATTCACGGCAACTCACCAACTCTACACAGCCAGGCTCTTCCGTCCATGGAATTCAGGGCAATTTTTTCTGTCCCAGTAAATGCCCACCCTGGGTGATCCAAAGGCAAGGGCTCCGAGGCTCCTGAGAGACTAACTCCTTTCAGCTGAGCACAGAGCTGGCTCCTCACTGGGATGCCTGTGGCCTGGGGCTCCCAGAGGGGAGAGCAGCACTCGCCCCACCGTGTGGTCACTGCTGGAAGTGCAGGCTGCTCCTCACTCCCCCTTGACAGTGTCCCTGAGGGCAGAACAGTGTGAATCGAATCAAGGTGGAAATGCAAACTCCAATGCAACCAACCTTCCCACAAGATCTCCAAAACCACTCAGGAACAGGGAATTGGAAACTGCAGGGGATGACATGAATGGAGATGGAGACTTGACACCTTACACCGAGTTCACTTCCAGTTATCCCTAGACAAACTTTCCATGAAAACTTGTCACAAATCTAGAAGAACAATGAGCAGAAACCGGACACGTGCTTTGAGTCTTCACACACAAAACTAAAAGGCAGTCCACAAAAAAAACCCAGAGAATACAGTGGACTTTGCAAAATCAAAGATATCTACTGTGGGAAAGACCTCATTACAAAAGCAAAAGACAGGTCATACATCGCGAGACGAATGAGTGGAAACACAAAGCTTATCAAGGATGTGTCTCCAAACAGACAAAGAACGCCAACACAACAAGCCTGTGAAAACTAGGGAAAGGTCTGAAGGGACACCAGACGGAGGAAGACACACACAGAGTATCCCGGATGATGTCCAGCACTGAGGGCCTGAAGAAACAACAGTCTAGTTGCACCCCCTCAGGCCTGTGTGACCGTGGATGAGGCCTCTGTTTCCCGGTGGCTCTGAGACATGGACAGGGAGGAAGGGGAAGAGAAGTCACTTGCATTTCTAATACTCACAGCAAAGTCTTCCAATGAGAAGGGAATTATCACCCCCACTGACAATGCCATTCACTGAAGTGATATCCACGAGTCCATCTACCCCAGAAGGGAAGGATGGACCTGTTCTCACAAAACGGCGAGAGATGGAAGGAGGAAGATCAAGCCCACACCAATCACTGGAAAGAGAAGCTGTGCTCAGGGCTTGAAAGAATTCCTACTGGGAAAATCATGTCACAGCCCCACATGGCAATCCACAGCTTCCATGCTATTCCTCCCAAAATGCCAATGCATTTTCGCACCGAACAAAGAATTGCAAAAGGGGTACGGAAACAGAAAAGAGCCTACATTGTCAATACAATCCGACGAAAAAGCCCCGATACGGACATCCAAGGTTGTGTGAAAGGAAATTAGACGACCAAACTAGGATCCTCAGGAGAGTATCGGAGAAGGCAATGGCGACCCACTCCAGTACTCTTGCCTAGAAAATGTCCTGGACGGAGGAGCCTGGTAGGCTACAGGCCATGGGGTCTTGCAGAGTCAGACACGACTGAAGTGACTTAGCCGCAGCAGCAGCAGCAGGACAGTATGCTATTGGGAATACAACAACACACACAGATCCAGATCGATGGAATAAAGTTGAGGGTCCAGAAACAAACCCCAGCATCCATGGTCAACTCATCTCTGACACAGACGGTGAGAATATCCAAATGGGAACAAGAAAGCCTCTTCAATCAATGTCCATGGGAAAACCAGACAGCTACATCTGAAGAACGCTATTGGGTTTGATCTCATACCACCTCAATATCGGGGAAAAACCTCACCCTAAAGACTGATGTCATGAGATAGCTAGAAAGAAGCGTAGGTCAAAGGCTCCTTAACATCAGAGTCTCCTTGCCATTTGCTGGGCGGAGGTCGAAATGGGTCTCTTCAAGTAAGGGAAAGAGGTAAACGAAGTACACCACTGGGTTTCCATCCAATGGAACCTATTCACAACAGAGAGGCTAAGCATTCACAAATGCAAAAGATAGGAAACGGAACACGAGAGACTCCTTGCAAGTGGTGTATCTGAGAAGGGGTTCATATGGAAAGAGACGAAGAATGCACAGCACTCAGATTCCAAGAAACACCACCACCACCCTTGACCCTTCCCCCATGACCAACTCTGACCTAAAGCCTTTCTCTCCCTCTAACCTATCCCTAAAACATAACCCTCATCTAATCATATACATGTGCATCCCTAGCATCCATCCATCCATCCACACACGAGAGAGAAAGAGGAAGACACAGACGGAATTGAGAAAGGAAAAGAGAGGGACACAGCCAGAGAGAGACACGGAACCAAAGAGAGGAAAGGAGTCGATGGTCCAGACTATTCCTCAATCTGTCTCGAAGGTAGAAGCAATGACAGCGCCCTTCCACCCCAGAAGGGGGAAAAGGACGGAAGGTTTGGAGAGGAAAAGACAAGAACGCAGGGAGCCATTAGAAGCTCAGCCACCCGCAGAAGCCGAGCTGGGACCCTTGAACAGAATCTCAATGGAAACAGAGGACCAGAAAGTTGGCTACTCTTTTCTATAAGAGAGGGAGACCTTCGAGTCTTCCTTTCGGTCCTCCAACTTGGATGCGGGGTCTCAAAACAGTCAGGAGGGGGAGTGCCTTTTCCTGGGTTCCACGGCGCATCCAGGCCTCGTTCTGCCCCATTCTGTGCTGTGTCAGCCCTGGATGGAATCTTTCTTTCTGAAGTCTCAGCGCACGAGCTCCACGTGATATCGGCCCCAGGTGGAAAGGCATGGAGCTGCTCGTAGGCCGACAGACCTAGGAAGCAGATGGGAGAATGACCCCCACTCTGCAGATGGAGAGACTGGGGCAACCCTGAGGGGCATATGCTTGTCCAGGGCCACACCACTTATGAGAAGAAGGAGCCTGGTCTGAGAGCAGCATGGTCCTCGGAGCTCAGGCCCTGGCTGAACCCAGGCCTCCCCAGGGCTGTGGGCTGGGCCGTGTGGGTGTCATTGTGCCTGCACATGGCCTAAGGGGGGTGGTCGAGCAGTCAGAAACCCAGAGATTCCCTTGGGAAGTTTTGAGGAAGGGACCTCAGCACGAACCCCAGGAAATGATGTCACCTGCCGGCAACAGAACCCAACAGAACCCGCAATCCGGGTATCCAGGCCTCCAGAGCGGAGAGGAGCCCCCAGCCGGATCACTTGCTGCCAAGATGTTCTGCTGTTTGCCCCTGCCCAGAGGCCGGGGCCTCAGGAGAGCTCACAGGCAGTGTGAGTGGGCACCCTGTCGACGTTGGCTCAGGACACCCCCGAGAGGCCTCTGGCCCTTTGCCCGGAGAAACAGAAAGGTAACACGGGGAGCCCCAGGCCGGGCCAGGCCACCTCTCCCATGCCACCCGGAAACACCGGGTCCTTTGCCTGTGTGTGGGGATGCGGGTTTCTCGGGCTGTGTCTCCCTCAAGGAAGCCCAGGCGGATGTGGGGTCAGAAGCCTGTGGACAAGTTGTGCCCACACCCCAGGGGAGAGCAGGCTGGGCGGGATGGGGAGAGTGTGGGCAGCGCCGACCGGCCAGGCTGACCTCACACCCTCAGATGGGTCTCTTTCCTCCCGGGTGGGGATCTGAGCAGACACACGTCTCTGACCCTTCTGGGAAGAGAAGTTCGAGCAGGCAGAAGCAGTGGCTCCACTGGCCAGGCCCAGCTCGGAAAACTCCCAGCATGGCTGGCTGACGGTCACTGTCGTTGCAGAGCTTCCCACGTGATGAGGCCGAGGACGGGGACACCCCATCCAGCTCCCAGAGGGAGGGGTCGGAGCACCACCCGCCCGCCCGTGAGGCCCAGTGCAGGCTCCAGGTCAGCGTGCCCACGGAGGCATCAGCCCCACCGGGGGAGACGCGGAGGTGGGGAAGGCCTGCTGCCGAGACACCGCCCAGGATACAGCCGGCGGCCCAGTCTGAGGCTTCCACGGAGCTCAGCACACCCGGCTCCGACCCAGAGTCCAGAGAACCCCGGCCTCTGAGGCACCAGGAGGACCTGGAGCCCAGCACGCCACAGCACAGAGGTGAGGACGCTGGGGCTGGTGCACGGGAGTGTGTGGGGAGGGGTGCTGAGCTACACAGGGACGAGTCCTCGAAAGCTGCTGCTGGGCCTGCAGCAAGCGCTGGCCTCACACCCCCCGCCCCCCATCTTGCACACTTCAGTCCCAAAAGACATCTGACGCTGGGTATTCTTTGGGAACCTCTTGGAAGGTTTCTGTCCCGGGGTACGCACATGCCAAGGCTGGCCTGTGGGCAAACTTTGCTTCTCCCCCAGCTCTAGCACTGGCCTCCAACTGGAACCAGGCTCCACTTCCCAGACCTGTCCCCACACAGGTGGTGGCTCCAGGTGCAGGACCCAGGGATCCACCGAGGGCAGATGGAGAAGCGAGACTTGCCCTCGCAGAGACACCAGGCCAGCTGGGTACTGGCCAGCACACCGGGCAGATCGGATCTCCGTGCCTGCAGGACCCCCAGCCCCAGGCACTGATGTCCCACCCCCTCAGCGAGAACCTCCACCTCCACGTGCACCTCTACCTGCTCGGGCTTTGGCAAGAGAACCCGAGGCAGAGGAAGAGTCACCGCCTCGGCAGGGAGAGCCTGCCCTGGCTCCCGTGCAACACCCAGACGCCCACGATGACTCACCCAGCCCTGCAGGGAGAAAGAGCCCCCGCTCTGGACAGAGACCCAGAGCCCTTACCGGAAACACCACGTCCAGGGGAGCGGTCGGCTCTGCAGCCTCCATCCCTGTCTGCTCACCGTGGATGCCGGCAACTCGGTCTGCCCCCAGGGGACATGGAGTTCCTTTCCCCTGAACTGCTTTGCATGTGGTTTGTTTCCACCTTTCTGGTGATGTTTTATTTTTTGTATGGTTTCCTGGATTTTTGTTGGTTAAGTTGGGATTAGTAAACTTTTTCATCATTGTTGCAATCTGGGAACACTGTTGTGTAACTCTGGTGATACTGTGTTACCATCACCACTTTGTAGTTTCAGACCCGTTCCATCTTTATGCCCCACCCCCCAACAAAGCCTGGATTCAAGGCAAGCACGCCCTGTTCATCCCTCCCCCCGATCCTGAACACAATTTCATCTTTTCTTTCTGCATTCCTTCCTATATTCTTGGTGTCCCCAATCAGTGACTCTCAGCGAAATGACTGAAGGAGTGTTTTTCGGACTCTCCACCTACTGTAAGACTCCATTGGAGAGTTCTCATTTTTATGTCATTTGAACTAGCCTTTGATAGCTGAAAGGACGGTGTACGTCCTTTCAAGATACCATGTGCCAAACGAAGCCCTTTTGGCAACTGCCATCATTATCTCCAGGCAGGCATTGCTGTTTGAAGGGTGACATCTCAGCCAGAAGGCAGAGGCTGAGCTCCTCTTGTTGCACCAGCTCCCAAAAGAAGCCAAGAAAGGGAGCTGGAACAACAAACCACCCCCATGCCCAGGAAAGCGTTCTTCATGACAGAAGGCTAGAAAATGACCCAACATCCTTGTGGCCCAGAACCACTCTAGAAAATCACTGTTCCATAAAAAAGAGAAACACATGGGAAGTTCCAAGGAGAGGCAATGCCCATGGCCAGTGTACTTGAGAGACGGCCTGACCGCTCCGGGGAAGACACGCACCGACGGAACCCCTTGGGAAACAGCAGTGATAGTCCTCACCGTCGTAAGGGTTTCCTCTGGGGACAACCTGCCCTGGGCACCACACGAGGGAGCAGACCGGCTTCTCTTCCTCTGCCCCCACACCATTCACTCATGAAGGCAGCTCAGGTGTTCTCATGCCCTGCCTGCCTGCCTGCCTGGCTCATCCGTGAGCTGTGACCACCTCCAGGCTAGGACTCCACCTTTTCCTCTCTGTGTACCGTGAATCTGCACACAGTGGGCTTTCAGAACCTTAGGAGACTTGAGCCATTCCCGCTCGAGCCAGAACCCTCCCCAGGAAGGAAAACAGCTGTGGAGTCATTTTGGCCCCAGCACTGGTTCCGAAAGCCTGGCGGCTCCTACAGCCTCTACGGTGTGAAGAGGGAGGTCCCTTTTGACAGAGCTTTCCGGCTCTCAGATCTAAGCTGTTGTTTCACTGTCAGCTGTGTCTCTTCCGTTGCAGCCAGGTGGGCCACGCTGCTCCAAAGGAGCTCACAAGCTGAGTTTCAAGGGAGGACAGGGATGGCTACAACGTGCTGCAAACTGAGTGAGGGTCCCCACAATCCTCAGCAAAGGTCTGTGGTGTGCAAGTGGGGAGTAGAGGGCCCCCAAGTTCCAAAGGAAGGGAGGTAGTCGGGAGCTAAAGCCCTTGGCTGCTGTGGTAGCAGCTGCAGATGGCAGCCCGTCCACAGTGCACTTCAAATGAGGTCATATGAGCGGGACTCTGGAAATGGCTCCGAAATCGAGAGAAAGGGGTCAGGGTATGTGGGAATCCGGCGGGGGTGGGGGGTGGATGAAGGAAGGTGTCCCTCCTCTCTCCAGTGCAATTTGGTTTGGTGAGTCTCAAAGCTACCAGATGGCACTTCCCAAGTCAGGCCCCCGCAGGAATCAGGGTGGGCTGCCTGCCTCGGGCCCTGCCACAGGGACAAGCCACACCAGTGGCCTCCCTGAGCTCCAATGGCCGGATCTGGGGGGTTCTGTCTGGGTGCACACCTCCTTGCTGTGGCCAAGTTCCCCCCTTCTCTGAGCACCAGCTTCATCCTCTCGAATGAGGACATCAATTGCTACCTTGGCACGTTACTCTCTTCATCCTGTGAAGACTCATTAGGCTTATCCTACAATTACTAGCTGGCCCGAAGAGATATCTCCTGAATCCAGCTTAAGCTGGAGTCTCCCAGGCTCATCTGGCATGTCTTCCCTGAAGTCTGCCAAAACCCACACCCTTGCATTTCCAGGGACTCGCCTTAGCCAGCTGGGCAGAAAACCCAGCATGCTTCAAACAAGCTGACAGACAAGCGGGAGAGGACTCACGGGCAGACGGCTTCCCTCAGGTCTCGGGTGGAGCTCTGGGACCACAGCAGCAACGGGCCATCCCAGCCCCTGGGCTCAGCAGCGCCCTCATTCTCAGGCCGGCGGCTCTGCCCTGAGGGGAGCAGGAACGTCACCAACTGCCGCAGGCGGACCTCAAGCCCCTCCCACTGCTGGAGCCTGACCTCCCCCGGCCCCACCCCTTCCCCTACCCCAGCAGGACGAGAGCTCGTCTTCCCCTGGCTTCCAACGTGAGGCCCGGCCCTGGGCCCCGATTGGGCACTGCCCCAGCCCGGAGCCAATCACAGTGGCCAGGGAGGTGGAACGCACCGATTGGCCAGGGCCAGGTCATGTGACCATACTCCCCAGGAAACTCAAAGATTACCAAGGTTCTCTAAGAAACCAATGAACAAAATTATCCACTAAAGGCAAACCATAATTTTTAATGAGGCCAATGTCACAGAAAAAAAAAATGCTCCACAATAAACTGCTCAAGGAAGCTACTAAATAAACTTTCAGAAAAGTTTAGTAGTTTTTTTTTTTTTTTTTAAATAGGGTGACGGAGAGCTATACCTTTCCCATCTATGTGAATTTAGGTTTAAACTAGATTTCCCTTGGCTATTATATAAGACAAAAAAACCCACATCACCCACTTTCACTCCCCCCCACCCCCAAAATGTGTTTTAATCTATTGAATTTTTGTGTCCTCAGTTGTGTCTGATTCACGGCAACTCACCAACTCTACACAGCCAGGCTCTTCCGTCCATGGAATTCAGGGCAATTTTTTCTGTCCCAGTAAATGCCCACCCTGGGTGATCCAAAGGCAAGGGCTCCGAGGCTCCTGAGAGACTAACTCCTTTCAGCTGAGCACAGAGCTGGCTCCTCACTGGGATGCCTGTGGCCTGGGGCTCCCAGAGGGGAGAGCAGCACTCGCCCCACCGTGTGGTCACTGCTGGAAGTGCAGGCTGCTCCTCACTCCCCCTTGACAGTGTCCCTGAGGGCAGAACAGTGTGAATCGAATCAAGGTGGAAATGCAAACTCCAATGCAACCAACCTTCCCACAAGATCTCCAAAACCACTCAGGAACAGGGAATTGGAAACTGCAGGGGATGACATGAATGGAGATGGAGACTTGACACCTTACACCGAGTTCACTTCCAGTTATCCCTAGACAAACTTTCCATGAAAACTTGTCACAAATCTAGAAGAACAATGAGCAGAAACCGGACACGTGCTTTGAGTCTTCACACACAAAACTAAAAGGCAGTCCACAAAAAAAAACCCAGAGAATACAGTGGACTTTGCAAAATCAAAGATATCTACTGTGGGAAAGACCTCATTACAAAAGCAAAAGACAGGTCATACATCGCGAGACGAATGAGTGGAAACACAAAGCTTATCAAGGATGTGTCTCCAAACAGACAAAGAACGCCAACACAACAAGCCTGTGAAAACTAGGGAAAGGTCTGAAGGGACACCAGACGGAGGAAGACACACACAGAGTATCCCGGATGATGTCCAGCACTGAGGGCCTGAAGAAACAACAGTCTAGTTGCACCCCCTCAGGCCTGTGTGACCGTGGATGAGGCCTCTGTTTCCCGGTGGCTCTGAGACATGGACAGGGAGGAAGGGGAAGAGAAGTCACTTGCATTTCTAATACTCACAGCAAAGTCTTCCAATGAGAAGGGAATTATCACCCCCACTGACAATGCCATTCACTGAAGTGATATCCACGAGTCCATCTACCCCAGAAGGGAAGGATGGACCTGTTCTCACAAAACGGCGAGAGATGGAAGGAGGAAGATCAAGCCCACACCAATCACTGGAAAGAGAAGCTGTGCTCAGGGCTTGAAAGAATTCCTACTGGGAAAATCATGTCACAGCCCCACATGGCAATCCACAGCTTCCATGCTATTCCTCCCAAAATGCCAATGCATTTTCGCACCGAACAAAGAATTGCAAAAGGGGTACGGAAACAGAAAAGAGCCTACATTGTCAATACAATCCGACGAAAAAGCCCCGATACGGACATCCAAGGTTGTGTGAAAGGAAATTAGACGACCAAACTAGGATCCTCAGGAGAGTATCGGAGAAGGCAATGGCGACCCACTCCAGTACTCTTGCCTGGAAAATGTCCTGGACGGAGGAGCCTGGTAGGCTACAGGCCATGGGGTCTTGCAGAGTCAGACACGACTGAAGTGACTTAGCCGCAGCAGCAGCAGCAGGACAGTATGCTATTGGGAATACAACAACACACACAGATCCAGATCGATGGAATAAAGTTGAGGGTCCAGAAACAAACCCCAGCATCCATGGTCAACTCATCTCTGACACAGACGGTGAGAATATCCAAATGGGAACAAGAAAGCCTCTTCAATCAATGTCCATGGGAAAACCAGACAGCTACATCTGAAGAACGCTATTGGGTTTGATCTCATACCACCTCAATATCGGGGAAAAACCTCACCCTAAAGACTGATGTCATGAGATAGCTAGAAAGAAGCGTAGGTCAAAGGCTCCTTAACATCAGAGTCTCCTTGCCATTTGCTGGGCGGAGGTCGAAATGGGTCTCTTCAAGTAAGGGAAAGAGGTAAACGAAGTACACCACTGGGTTTCCATCCAATGGAACCTATTCACAACAGAGAGGCTAAGCATTCACAAATGCAAAAGATAGGAAACGGAACACGAGAGACTCCTTGCAAGTGGTGTATCTGAGAAGGGGTTCATATGGAAAGAGACGAAGAATGCACAGCACTCAGATTCCAAGAAACACCACCACCACCCTTGACCCTTCCCCCATGACCAACTCTGACCTAAAGCCTTTCTCTCCCTCTAACCTATCCCTAAAACATAACCCTCATCTAATCATATACATGTGCATCCCTAGCATCCATCCATCCATCCACACACGAGAGAGAAAGAGGAAGACACAGACGGAATTGAGAAAGGAAAAGAGAGGGACACAGCCAGAGAGAGACACGGAACCAAAGAGAGGAAAGGAGTCGATGGTCCAGACTATTCCTCAATCTGTCTCGAAGGTAGAAGCAATGACAGCGCCCTTCCACCCCAGAAGGGGGAAAAGGACGGAAGGTTTGGAGAGGAAAAGACAAGAACGCAGGGAGCCATTAGAAGCTCAGCCACCCGCAGAAGCCGAGCTGGGACCCTTGAACAGAATCTCAATGGAAACAGAGGACCAGAAAGTTGGCTACTCTTTTCTATAAGAGAGGGAGACCTTCGAGTCTTCCTTTCGGTCCTCCAACTTGGATGCGGGGTCTCAAAACAGTCAGGAGGGGGAGTGCCTTTTCCTGGGTTCCACGGCGCATCCAGGCCTCGTTCTGCCCCATTCTGTGCTGTGTCAGCCCTGGATGGAATCTTTCTTTCTGAAGTCTCAGCGCACGAGCTCCACGTGATATCGGCCCCAGGTGGAAAGGCATGGAGCTGCTCGTAGGCCGACAGACCTAGGAAGCAGATGGGAGAATGACCCCCACTCTGCAGATGGAGAGACTGGGGCAACCCTGAGGGGCATATGCTTGTCCAGGGCCACACCACTTATGAGAAGAAGGAGCCTGGTCTGAGAGCAGCATGGTCCTCGGAGCTCAGGCCCTGGCTGAACCCAGGCCTCCCCAGGGCTGTGGGCTGGGCCGTGTGGGTGTCATTGTGCCTGCACATGGCCTAAGGGGGGTGGTCGAGCAGTCAGAAACCCAGAGATTCCCTTGGGAAGTTTTGAGGAAGGGACCTCAGCACGAACCCCAGGAAATGATGTCACCTGCCGGCAACAGAACCCAACAGAACCCGCAATCCGGGTATCCAGGCCTCCAGAGCGGAGAGGAGCCCCCAGCCGGATCACTTGCTGCCAAGATGTTCTGCTGTTTGCCCCTGCCCAGAGGCCGGGGCCTCAGGAGAGCTCACAGGCAGTGTGCGTGGGCACCCTGTCGACGTTGGCTCAGGACACCCCCGAGAGGCCTCTGGCCCTTTGCCCGGAGAAACAGAAAGGTAACACGGGGAGCCCCAGGCCGGGCCAGGCCACCTCTCCCATGCCACCCGGAAACACCGGGTCCTTTGCCTGTGTGTGGGGATGCGGGTTTCTCGGGCTGTGTCTCCCTCAAGGAAGCCCAGGCGGATGTGGGGTCAGAAGCCTGTGGACAAGTTGTGCCCACACCCCAGGGGAGAGCAGGCTGGGCGGGATGGGGAGAGTGTGGGCAGCGCCGACCGGCCAGGCTGACCTCACACCCTCAGATGGGTCTCTTTCCTCCCGGGTGGGGATCTGAGCAGACACACGTCTCTGACCCTTCTGGGAAGAGAAGTTCGAGCAGGCAGAAGCAGCGGCTCCACTGGCCAGGCCCAGCTCGGAAAACTCCCAGCATGGCTGGCTGACGGTCACTGTCGTTGCAGAGCTTCCCACGTGATGAGGCCGAGGACGGGGACACCCCATCCAGCTCCCAGAGGGAGGGGTCGGAGCACCACCCGCCCGCCCGTGAGGCCCAGTGCAGGCTCCAGGTCAGCGTGCCCACGGAGGCATCAGCCCCACCGGGGGAGACGCGGAGGTGGGGAAGGCCTGCTGCCGAGACACCGCCCAGGATACAGCCGGCGGCCCAATCTGAGGCTTCCACGGAGCTCAGCACACCCGGCTCCGACCCAGAGTCCAGAGAACCCCGGCCTCTGAGGCACCAGGAGGACCTGGAGCCCAGCACGCCACAGCACAGAGGTGAGGACGCTGGGGCTGGTGCACGGGAGTGTGTGGGGAGGGGTGCTGAGCTACACAGGGACGAGTCCTCGAAAGCTGCTGCTGGGCCTGCAGCAAGCGCTGGCCTCACACCCCCCGCCCCCCATCTTGCACACTTCAGTCCCAAAAGACATCTGACGCTGGGTATTCTTTGGGAACCTCTTGGAAGGTTTCTGTCCCGGGGTACGCACATGCCAAGGCTGGCCTGTGGGCAAACTTTGCTTCTCCCCCAGCTCTAGCACTGGCCTCCAACTGGAACCAGGCTCCACTTCCCAGACCTGTCCCCACACAGGTGGTGGCTCCAGGTGCAGGACCCAGGGATCCACCGAGGGCAGATGGAGAAGCGAGACTTGCCCTCGCAGAGACACCAGGCCAGCTGGGTACTGGCCAGCACACCGGGCAGATCGGATCTCCGTGCCTGCAGGACCCCCAGCCCCAGGCACTGATGTCCCACCCCCTCAGCGAGAACCTCCACCTCCACGTGCACCTCTACCTGCTCGGGCTTTGGCAAGAGAACCCGAGGCAGAGGAAGAGTCACCGCCTCGGCAGGGAGAGCCTGCCCTGGCTCCCGCGCAACACCCAGACGCCCACGATGACTCACCCAGCCCTGCAGGGAGAAAGAGCCCCCGCTCTGGACAGAGACCCAGAGCCCTTACCGGAAACACCACGTCCAGGGGAGCGGTCGGCTCTGCAGCCTCCATCCCTGTCTGCTCACCGTGGATGCCGGCAACTCGGTCTGCCCCCAGGGGACATGGAGTTCCTTTCCCCTGAACTGCTTTGCATGTGGTTTGTTTCCACCTTTCTGGTGATGTTTTATTTTTTGTATGGTTTCCTGGATTTTTGTTGGTTAAGTTGGGATTAGTAAACTTTTTCATCATTGTTGCAATCTGGGAACACTGTTGTGTAACTCTGGTGATACTGTGTTACCATCACCACTTTGTAGTTTCAGACCCGTTCCATCTTTATGCCCCACCCCCCAACAAAGCCTGGATTCAAGGCAAGCACGCCCTGTTCATCCCTCCCCCCGATCCTGAACACAATTTCATCTTTTCTTTCTGCATTCCTTCCTATATTCTTGGTGTCCCCAATCAGTGACTCTCAGCGAAATGACTGAAGGAGTGTTTTTCGGACTCTCCACCTACTGTAAGACTCCATTGGAGAGTTCTCATTTTTATGTCATTTGAACTAGCCTTTGATAGCTGAAAGGACGGTGTACGTCCTTTCAAGATACCATGTGCCAAACGAAGCCCTTTTGGCAACTGCCATCATTATCTCCAGGCAGGCATTGCTGTTTGAAGGGTGACATCTCAGCCAGAAGGCAGAGGCTGAGCTCCTCTTGTTGCACCAGCTCCCAAAAGAAGCCAAGAAAGGGAGCTGGAACAACAAACCACCCCCATGCCCAGGAAAGCGTTCTTCATGACAGAAGGCTAGAAAATGACCCAACATCCTTGTGGCCCAGAACCACTCTAGAAAATCACTGTTCCATAAAAAAGAGAAACACATGGGAAGTTCCAAGGAGAGGCAATGCCCATGGCCAGTGTACTTGAGAGACGGCCTGACCGCTCCGGGGAAGACACGCACCGACGGAACCCCTTGGGAAACAGCAGTGATAGTCCTCACCGTCGTAAGGGTTTCCTCTGGGGACAACCTGCCCTGGGCACCACACGAGGGAGCAGACCGGCTTCTCTTCCTCTGCCCCCACACCATTCACTCATGAAGGCAGCTCAGGTGTTCTCATGCCCTGCCTGCCTGCCTGCCTGGCTCATCCGTGAGCTGTGACCACCTCCAGGCTAGGACTCCACCTTTTCCTCTCTGTGTACCGTGAATCTGCACACAGTGGGCTTTCAGAACCTTAGGAGACTTGAGCCATTCCCGCTCGAGCCAGAACCCTCCCCAGGAAGGAAAACAGCTGTGGAGTCATTTTGGCCCCAGCACTGGTTCCGAAAGCCTGGCGGCTCCTACAGCCTCTACGGTGTGAAGAGGGAGGTCCCTTTTGACAGAGCTTTCCGGCTCTCAGATCTAAGCTGTTGTTTCACTGTCAGCTGTGTCTCTTCCGTTGCAGCCAGGTGGGCCACGCTGCTCCAAAGGAGCTCACAAGCTGAGTTTCAAGGGAGGACAGGGATGGCTACAACGTGCTGCAAACTGAGTGAGGGTCCCCACAATCCTCAGCAAAGGTCTGTGGTGTGCAAGTGGGGAGTAGAGGGCCCCCAAGTTCCAAAGGAAGGGAGGTAGTCGGGAGCTAAAGCCCTTGGCTGCTGTGGTAGCAGCTGCAGATGGCAGCCCGTCCACAGTGCACTTCAAATGAGGTCATATGAGCGGGACTCTGGAAATGGCTCCGAAATCGAGAGAAAGGGGTCAGGGTATGTGGGAATCCGGCGGGGGTGGGGGGTGGATGAAGGAAGGTGTCCCTCCTCTCTCCAGTGCAATTTGGTTTGGTGAGTCTCAAAGCTACCAGATGGCACTTCCCAAGTCAGGCCCCCGCAGGAATCAGGGTGGGCTGCCTGCCTCGGGCCCTGCCACAGGGACAAGCCACACCAGTGGCCTCCCTGAGCTCCAATGGCCGGATCTGGGGGGTTCTGTCTGGGTGCACACCTCCTTGCTGTGGCCAAGTTCCCCCCTTCTCTGAGCACCAGCTTCATCCTCTCGAATGAGGACATCAATTGCTACCTTGGCACGTTACTCTCTTCATCCTGTGAAGACTCATTAGGCTTATCCTACAATTACTAGCTGGCCCGAAGAGATATCTCCTGAATCCAGCTTAAGCTGGAGTCTCCCAGGCTCATCTGGCATGTCTTCCCTGAAGTCTGCCAAAACCCACACCCTTGCATTTCCAGGGACTCGCCTTAGCCAGCTGGGCAGAAAACCCAGCATGCTTCAAACAAGCTGACAGACAAGCGGGAGAGGACTCACGGGCAGACGGCTTCCCTCAGGTCTCGGGTGGAGCTCTGGGACCACAGCAGCAACGGGCCATCCCAGCCCCTGGGCTCAGCAGCGCCCTCATTCTCAGGCCGGCGGCTCTGCCCTGAGGGGAGCAGGAACGTCACCAACTGCCGCAGGCGGACCTCAAGCCCCTCCCACTGCTGGAGCCTGACCTCCCCCGGCCCCACCCCTTCCCCTACCCCAGCAGGACGAGAGCTCGTCTTCCCCTGGCTTCCAACGTGAGGCCCGGCCCTGGGCCCCGATTGGGCACTGCCCCAGCCCGGAGCCAATCACAGTGGCCAGGGAGGTGGAACGCACCGATTGGCCAGGGCCAGGTCATGTGACCATACTCCCCAGGAAACTCAAAGATTACCAAGGTTCTCTAAGAAACCAATGAACAAAATTATCCACTAAAGGCAAACCATAATTTTTAATGAGGCCAATGTCACAGAAAAAAAAAATGCTCCACAATAAACTGCTCAAGGAAGCTACTAAATAAACTTTCAGAAAAGTTTAGTAGTTTTTTTTTTTTTTTTTAAATAGGGTGACGGAGAGCTATACCTTTCCCATCTATGTGAATTTAGGTTTAAACTAGATTTCCCTTGGCTATTATATAAGACAAAAAAACCCACATCACCCACTTTCACTCCCCCCCACCCCCAAAATGTGTTTTAATCTATTGAATTTTTGTGTCCTCAGTTGTGTCTGATTCACGGCAACTCACCAACTCTACACAGCCAGGCTCTTCCGTCCATGGAATTCAGGGCAATTTTTTCTGTCCCAGTAAATGCCCACCCTGGGTGATCCAAAGGCAAGGGCTCCGAGGCTCCTGAGAGACTAACTCCTTTCAGCTGAGCACAGAGCTGGCTCCTCACTGGGATGCCTGTGGCCTGGGGCTCCCAGAGGGGAGAGCAGCACTCGCCCCACCGTGTGGTCACTGCTGGAAGTGCAGGCTGCTCCTCACTCCCCCTTGACAGTGTCCCTGAGGGCAGAACAGTGTGAATCGAATCAAGGTGGAAATGCAAACTCCAATGCAACCAACCTTCCCACAAGATCTCCAAAACCACTCAGGAACAGGGAATTGGAAACTGCAGGGGATGACATGAATGGAGATGGAGACTTGACACCTTACACCGAGTTCACTTCCAGTTATCCCTAGACAAACTTTCCATGAAAACTTGTCACAAATCTAGAAGAACAATGAGCAGAAACCGGACACGTGCTTTGAGTCTTCACACACAAAACTAAAAGGCAGTCCACAAAAAAAAACCCAGAGAATACAGTGGACTTTGCAAAATCAAAGATATCTACTGTGGGAAAGACCTCATTACAAAAGCAAAAGACAGGTCATACATCGCGAGACGAATGAGTGGAAACACAAAGCTTATCAAGGATGTGTCTCCAAACAGACAAAGAACGCCAACACAACAAGCCTGTGAAAACTAGGGAAAGGTCTGAAGGGACACCAGACGGAGGAAGACACACACAGAGTATCCCGGATGATGTCCAGCACTGAGGGCCTGAAGAAACAACAGTCTAGTTGCACCCCCTCAGGCCTGTGTGACCGTGGATGAGGCCTCTGTTTCCCGGTGGCTCTGAGACATGGACAGGGAGGAAGGGGAAGAGAAGTCACTTGCATTTCTAATACTCACAGCAAAGTCTTCCAATGAGAAGGGAATTATCACCCCCACTGACAATGCCATTCACTGAAGTGATATCCACGAGTCCATCTACCCCAGAAGGGAAGGATGGACCTGTTCTCACAAAACGGCGAGAGATGGAAGGAGGAAGATCAAGCCCACACCAATCACTGGAAAGAGAAGCTGTGCTCAGGGCTTGAAAGAATTCCTACTGGGAAAATCATGTCACAGCCCCACATGGCAATCCACAGCTTCCATGCTATTCCTCCCAAAATGCCAATGCATTTTCGCACCGAACAAAGAATTGCAAAAGGGGTACGGAAACAGAAAAGAGCCTACATTGTCAATACAATCCGACGAAAAAGCCCCGATACGGACATCCAAGGTTGTGTGAAAGGAAATTAGACGACCAAACTAGGATCCTCAGGAGAGTATCGGAGAAGGCAATGGCGACCCACTCCAGTACTCTTGCCTGGAAAATGTCCTGGACGGAGGAGCCTGGTAGGCTACAGGCCATGGGGTCTTGCAGAGTCAGACACGACTGAAGTGACTTAGCCGCAGCAGCAGCAGCAGGACAGTATGCTATTGGGAATACAACAACACACACAGATCCAGATCGATGGAATAAAGTTGAGGGTCCAGAAACAAACCCCAGCATCCATGGTCAACTCATCTCTGACACAGACGGTGAGAATATCCAAATGGGAACAAGAAAGCCTCTTCAATCAATGTCCATGGGAAAACCAGACAGCTACATCTGAAGAACGCTATTGGGTTTGATCTCATACCACCTCAATATCGGGGAAAAACCTCACCCTAAAGACTGATGTCATGAGATAGCTAGAAAGAAGCGTAGGTCAAAGGCTCCTTAACATCAGAGTCTCCTTGCCATTTGCTGGGCGGAGGTCGAAATGGGTCTCTTCAAGTAAGGGAAAGAGGTAAACGAAGTACACCACTGGGTTTCCATCCAATGGAACCTATTCACAACAGAGAGGCTAAGCATTCACAAATGCAAAAGATAGGAAACGGAACACGAGAGACTCCTTGCAAGTGGTGTATCTGAGAAGGGGTTCATATGGAAAGAGACGAAGAATGCACAGCACTCAGATTCCAAGAAACACCACCACCACCCTTGACCCTTCCCCCATGACCAACTCTGACCTAAAGCCTTTCTCTCCCTCTAACCTATCCCTAAAACATAACCCTCATCTAATCATATACATGTGCATCCCTAGCATCCATCCATCCATCCACACACGAGAGAGAAAGAGGAAGACACAGACGGAATTGAGAAAGGAAAAGAGAGGGACACAGCCAGAGAGAGACACGGAACCAAAGAGAGGAAAGGAGTCGATGGTCCAGACTATTCCTCAATCTGTCTCGAAGGTAGAAGCAATGACAGCGCCCTTCCACCCCAGAAGGGGGAAAAGGACGGAAGGTTTGGAGAGGAAAAGACAAGAACGCAGGGAGCCATTAGAAGCTCAGCCACCCGCAGAAGCCGAGCTGGGACCCTTGAACAGAATCTCAATGGAAACAGAGGACCAGAAAGTTGGCTACTCTTTTCTATAAGAGAGGGAGACCTTCGAGTCTTCCTTTCGGTCCTCCAACTTGGATGCGGGGTCTCAAAACAGTCAGGAGGGGGAGTGCCTTTTCCTGGGTTCCACGGCGCATCCAGGCCTCGTTCTGCCCCATTCTGTGCTGTGTCAGCCCTGGATGGAATCTTTCTTTCTGAAGTCTCAGCGCACGAGCTCCACGTGATATCGGCCCCAGGTGGAAAGGCATGGAGCTGCTCGTAGGCCGACAGACCTAGGAAGCAGATGGGAGAATGACCCCCACTCTGCAGATGGAGAGACTGGGGCAACCCTGAGGGGCATATGCTTGTCCAGGGCCACACCACTTATGAGAAGAAGGAGCCTGGTCTGAGAGCAGCATGGTCCTCGGAGCTCAGGCCCTGGCTGAACCCAGGCCTCCCCAGGGCTGTGGGCTGGGCCGTGTGGGTGTCATTGTGCCTGCACATGGCCTAAGGGGGGTGGTCGAGCAGTCAGAAACCCAGAGATTCCCTTGGGAAGTTTTGAGGAAGGGACCTCAGCACGAACCCCAGGAAATGATGTCACCTGCCGGCAACAGAACCCAACAGAACCCGCAATCCGGGTATCCAGGCCTCCAGAGCGGAGAGGAGCCCCCAGCCGGATCACTTGCTGCCAAGATGTTCTGCTGTTTGCCCCTGCCCAGAGGCCGGGGCCTCAGGAGAGCTCACAGGCAGTGTGCGTGGGCACCCTGTCGACGTTGGCTCAGGACACCCCCGAGAGGCCTCTGGCCCTTTGCCCGGAGAAACAGAAAGGTAACACGGGGAGCCCCAGGCCGGGCCAGGCCACCTCTCCCATGCCACCCGGAAACACCGGGTCCTTTGCCTGTGTGTGGGGATGCGGGTTTCTCGGGCTGTGTCTCCCTCAAGGAAGCCCAGGCGGATGTGGGGTCAGAAGCCTGTGGACAAGTTGTGCCCACACCCCAGGGGAGAGCAGGCTGGGCGGGATGGGGAGAGTGTGGGCAGCGCCGACCGGCCAGGCTGACCTCACACCCTCAGATGGGTCTCTTTCCTCCCGGGTGGGGATCTGAGCAGACACACGTCTCTGACCCTTCTGGGAAGAGAAGTTCGAGCAGGCAGAAGCAGCGGCTCCACTGGCCAGGCCCAGCTCGGAAAACTCCCAGCATGGCTGGCTGACGGTCACTGTCGTTGCAGAGCTTCCCACGTGATGAGGCCGAGGACGGGGACACCCCATCCAGCTCCCAGAGGGAGGGGTCGGAGCACCACCCGCCCGCCCGTGAGGCCCAGTGCAGGCTCCAGGTCAGCGTGCCCACGGAGGCATCAGCCCCACCGGGGGAGACGCGGAGGTGGGGAAGGCCTGCTGCCGAGACACCGCCCAGGATACAGCCGGCGGCCCAATCTGAGGCTTCCACGGAGCTCAGCACACCCGGCTCCGACCCAGAGTCCAGAGAACCCCGGCCTCTGAGGCACCAGGAGGACCTGGAGCCCAGCACGCCACAGCACAGAGGTGAGGACGCTGGGGCTGGTGCACGGGAGTGTGTGGGGAGGGGTGCTGAGCTACACAGGGACGAGTCCTCGAAAGCTGCTGCTGGGCCTGCAGCAAGCGCTGGCCTCACACCCCCCGCCCCCCATCTTGCACACTTCAGTCCCAAAAGACATCTGACGCTGGGTATTCTTTGGGAACCTCTTGGAAGGTTTCTGTCCCGGGGTACGCACATGCCAAGGCTGGCCTGTGGGCAAACTTTGCTTCTCCCCCAGCTCTAGCACTGGCCTCCAACTGGAACCAGGCTCCACTTCCCAGACCTGTCCCCACACAGGTGGTGGCTCCAGGTGCAGGACCCAGGGATCCACCGAGGGCAGATGGAGAAGCGAGACTTGCCCTCGCAGAGACACCAGGCCAGCTGGGTACTGGCCAGCACACCGGGCAGATCGGATCTCCGTGCCTGCAGGACCCCCAGCCCCAGGCACTGATGTCCCACCCCCTCAGCGAGAACCTCCACCTCCACGTGCACCTCTACCTGCTCGGGCTTTGGCAAGAGAACCCGAGGCAGAGGAAGAGTCACCGCCTCGGCAGGGAGAGCCTGCCCTGGCTCCCGCGCAACACCCAGACGCCCACGATGACTCACCCAGCCCTGCAGGGAGAAAGAGCCCCCGCTCTGGACAGAGACCCAGAGCCCTTACCGGAAACACCACGTCCAGGGGAGCGGTCGGCTCTGCAGCCTCCATCCCTGTCTGCTCACCGTGGATGCCGGCAACTCGGTCTGCCCCCAGGGGACATGGAGTTCCTTTCCCCTGAACTGCTTTGCATGTGGTTTGTTTCCACCTTTCTGGTGATGTTTTATTTTTTGTATGGTTTCCTGGATTTTTGTTGGTTAAGTTGGGATTAGTAAACTTTTTCATCATTGTTGCAATCTGGGAACACTGTTGTGTAACTCTGGTGATACTGTGTTACCATCACCACTTTGTAGTTTCAGACCCGTTCCATCTTTATGCCCCACCCCCCAACAAAGCCTGGATTCAAGGCAAGCACGCCCTGTTCATCCCTCCCCCCGATCCTGAACACAATTTCATCTTTTCTTTCTGCATTCCTTCCTATATTCTTGGTGTCCCCAATCAGTGACTCTCAGCGAAATGACTGAAGGAGTGTTTTTCGGACTCTCCACCTACTGTAAGACTCCATTGGAGAGTTCTCATTTTTATGTCATTTGAACTAGCCTTTGATAGCTGAAAGGACGGTGTACGTCCTTTCAAGATACCATGTGCCAAACGAAGCCCTTTTGGCAACTGCCATCATTATCTCCAGGCAGGCATTGCTGTTTGAAGGGTGACATCTCAGCCAGAAGGCAGAGGCTGAGCTCCTCTTGTTGCACCAGCTCCCAAAAGAAGCCAAGAAAGGGAGCTGGAACAACAAACCACCCCCATGCCCAGGAAAGCGTTCTTCATGACAGAAGGCTAGAAAATGACCCAACATCCTTGTGGCCCAGAACCACTCTAGAAAATCACTGTTCCATAAAAAAGAGAAACACATGGGAAGTTCCAAGGAGAGGCAATGCCCATGGCCAGTGTACTTGAGAGACGGCCTGACCGCTCCGGGGAAGACACGCACCGACGGAACCCCTTGGGAAACAGCAGTGATAGTCCTCACCGTCGTAAGGGTTTCCTCTGGGGACAACCTGCCCTGGGCACCACACGAGGGAGCAGACCGGCTTCTCTTCCTCTGCCCCCACACCATTCACTCATGAAGGCAGCTCAGGTGTTCTCATGCCCTGCCTGCCTGCCTGCCTGGCTCATCCGTGAGCTGTGACCACCTCCAGGCTAGGACTCCACCTTTTCCTCTCTGTGTACCGTGAATCTGCACACAGTGGGCTTTCAGAACCTTAGGAGACTTGAGCCATTCCCGCTCGAGCCAGAACCCTCCCCAGGAAGGAAAACAGCTGTGGAGTCATTTTGGCCCCAGCACTGGTTCCGAAAGCCTGGCGGCTCCTACAGCCTCTACGGTGTGAAGAGGGAGGTCCCTTTTGACAGAGCTTTCCGGCTCTCAGATCTAAGCTGTTGTTTCACTGTCAGCTGTGTCTCTTCCGTTGCAGCCAGGTGGGCCACGCTGCTCCAAAGGAGCTCACAAGCTGAGTTTCAAGGGAGGACAGGGATGGCTACAACGTGCTGCAAACTGAGTGAGGGTCCCCACAATCCTCAGCAAAGGTCTGTGGTGTGCAAGTGGGGAGTAGAGGGCCCCCAAGTTCCAAAGGAAGGGAGGTAGTCGGGAGCTAAAGCCCTTGGCTGCTGTGGTAGCAGCTGCAGATGGCAGCCCGTCCACAGTGCACTTCAAATGAGGTCATATGAGCGGGACTCTGGAAATGGCTCCGAAATCGAGAGAAAGGGGTCAGGGTATGTGGGAATCCGGCGGGGGTGGGGGGTGGATGAAGGAAGGTGTCCCTCCTCTCTCCAGTGCAATTTGGTTTGGTGAGTCTCAAAGCTACCAGATGGCACTTCCCAAGTCAGGCCCCCGCAGGAATCAGGGTGGGCTGCCTGCCTCGGGCCCTGCCACAGGGACAAGCCACACCAGTGGCCTCCCTGAGCTCCAATGGCCGGATCTGGGGGGTTCTGTCTGGGTGCACACCTCCTTGCTGTGGCCAAGTTCCCCCCTTCTCTGAGCACCAGCTTCATCCTCTCGAATGAGGACATCAATTGCTACCTTGGCACGTTACTCTCTTCATCCTGTGAAGACTCATTAGGCTTATCCTACAATTACTAGCTGGCCCGAAGAGATATCTCCTGAATCCAGCTTAAGCTGGAGTCTCCCAGGCTCATCTGGCATGTCTTCCCTGAAGTCTGCCAAAACCCACACCCTTGCATTTCCAGGGACTCGCCTTAGCCAGCTGGGCAGAAAACCCAGCATGCTTCAAACAAGCTGACAGACAAGCGGGAGAGGACTCACGGGCAGACGGCTTCCCTCAGGTCTCGGGTGGAGCTCTGGGACCACAGCAGCAACGGGCCATCCCAGCCCCTGGGCTCAGCAGCGCCCTCATTCTCAGGCCGGCGGCTCTGCCCTGAGGGGAGCAGGAACGTCACCAACTGCCGCAGGCGGACCTCAAGCCCCTCCCACTGCTGGAGCCTGACCTCCCCCGGCCCCACCCCTTCCCCTACCCCAGCAGGACGAGAGCTCGTCTTCCCCTGGCTTCCAACGTGAGGCCCGGCCCTGGGCCCCGATTGGGCACTGCCCCAGCCCGGAGCCAATCACAGTGGCCAGGGAGGTGGAACGCACCGATTGGCCAGGGCCAGGTCATGTGACCATACTCCCCAGGAAACTCAAAGATTACCAAGGTTCTCTAAGAAACCAATGAACAAAATTATCCACTAAAGGCAAACCATAATTTTTAATGAGGCCAATGTCACAGAAAAAAAAAATGCTCCACAATAAACTGCTCAAGGAAGCTACTAAATAAACTTTCAGAAAAGTTTAGTAGTTTTTTTTTTTTTTTTTAAATAGGGTGACGGAGAGCTATACCTTTCCCATCTATGTGAATTTAGGTTTAAACTAGATTTCCCTTGGCTATTATATAAGACAAAAAAACCCACATCACCCACTTTCACTCCCCCCCACCCCCAAAATGTGTTTTAATCTATTGAATTTTTGTGTCCTCAGTTGTGTCTGATTCACGGCAACTCACCAACTCTACACAGCCAGGCTCTTCCGTCCATGGAATTCAGGGCAATTTTTTCTGTCCCAGTAAATGCCCACCCTGGGTGATCCAAAGGCAAGGGCTCCGAGGCTCCTGAGAGACTAACTCCTTTCAGCTGAGCACAGAGCTGGCTCCTCACTGGGATGCCTGTGGCCTGGGGCTCCCAGAGGGGAGAGCAGCACTCGCCCCACCGTGTGGTCACTGCTGGAAGTGCAGGCTGCTCCTCACTCCCCCTTGACAGTGTCCCTGAGGGCAGAACAGTGTGAATCGAATCAAGGTGGAAATGCAAACTCCAATGCAACCAACCTTCCCACAAGATCTCCAAAACCACTCAGGAACAGGGAATTGGAAACTGCAGGGGATGACATGAATGGAGATGGAGACTTGACACCTTACACCGAGTTCACTTCCAGTTATCCCTAGACAAACTTTCCATGAAAACTTGTCACAAATCTAGAAGAACAATGAGCAGAAACCGGACACGTGCTTTGAGTCTTCACACACAAAACTAAAAGGCAGTCCACAAAAAAAAACCCAGAGAATACAGTGGACTTTGCAAAATCAAAGATATCTACTGTGGGAAAGACCTCATTACAAAAGCAAAAGACAGGTCATACATCGCGAGACGAATGAGTGGAAACACAAAGCTTATCAAGGATGTGTCTCCAAACAGACAAAGAACGCCAACACAACAAGCCTGTGAAAACTAGGGAAAGGTCTGAAGGGACACCAGACGGAGGAAGACACACACAGAGTATCCCGGATGATGTCCAGCACTGAGGGCCTGAAGAAACAACAGTCTAGTTGCACCCCCTCAGGCCTGTGTGACCGTGGATGAGGCCTCTGTTTCCCGGTGGCTCTGAGACATGGACAGGGAGGAAGGGGAAGAGAAGTCACTTGCATTTCTAATACTCACAGCAAAGTCTTCCAATGAGAAGGGAATTATCACCCCCACTGACAATGCCATTCACTGAAGTGATATCCACGAGTCCATCTACCCCAGAAGGGAAGGATGGACCTGTTCTCACAAAACGGCGAGAGATGGAAGGAGGAAGATCAAGCCCACACCAATCACTGGAAAGAGAAGCTGTGCTCAGGGCTTGAAAGAATTCCTACTGGGAAAATCATGTCACAGCCCCACATGGCAATCCACAGCTTCCATGCTATTCCTCCCAAAATGCCAATGCATTTTCGCACCGAACAAAGAATTGCAAAAGGGGTACGGAAACAGAAAAGAGCCTACATTGTCAATACAATCCGACGAAAAAGCCCCGATACGGACATCCAAGGTTGTGTGAAAGGAAATTAGACGACCAAACTAGGATCCTCAGGAGAGTATCGGAGAAGGCAATGGCGACCCACTCCAGTACTCTTGCCTGGAAAATGTCCTGGACGGAGGAGCCTGGTAGGCTACAGGCCATGGGGTCTTGCAGAGTCAGACACGACTGAAGTGACTTAGCCGCAGCAGCAGCAGCAGGACAGTATGCTATTGGGAATACAACAACACACACAGATCCAGATCGATGGAATAAAGTTGAGGGTCCAGAAACAAACCCCAGCATCCATGGTCAACTCATCTCTGACACAGACGGTGAGAATATCCAAATGGGAACAAGAAAGCCTCTTCAATCAATGTCCATGGGAAAACCAGACAGCTACATCTGAAGAACGCTATTGGGTTTGATCTCATACCACCTCAATATCGGGGAAAAACCTCACCCTAAAGACTGATGTCATGAGATAGCTAGAAAGAAGCGTAGGTCAAAGGCTCCTTAACATCAGAGTCTCCTTGCCATTTGCTGGGCGGAGGTCGAAATGGGTCTCTTCAAGTAAGGGAAAGAGGTAAACGAAGTACACCACTGGGTTTCCATCCAATGGAACCTATTCACAACAGAGAGGCTAAGCATTCACAAATGCAAAAGATAGGAAACGGAACACGAGAGACTCCTTGCAAGTGGTGTATCTGAGAAGGGGTTCATATGGAAAGAGACGAAGAATGCACAGCACTCAGATTCCAAGAAACACCACCACCACCCTTGACCCTTCCCCCATGACCAACTCTGACCTAAAGCCTTTCTCTCCCTCTAACCTATCCCTAAAACATAACCCTCATCTAATCATATACATGTGCATCCCTAGCATCCATCCATCCATCCACACACGAGAGAGAAAGAGGAAGACACAGACGGAATTGAGAAAGGAAAAGAGAGGGACACAGCCAGAGAGAGACACGGAACCAAAGAGAGGAAAGGAGTCGATGGTCCAGACTATTCCTCAATCTGTCTCGAAGGTAGAAGCAATGACAGCGCCCTTCCACCCCAGAAGGGGGAAAAGGACGGAAGGTTTGGAGAGGAAAAGACAAGAACGCAGGGAGCCATTAGAAGCTCAGCCACCCGCAGAAGCCGAGCTGGGACCCTTGAACAGAATCTCAATGGAAACAGAGGACCAGAAAGTTGGCTACTCTTTTCTATAAGAGAGGGAGACCTTCGAGTCTTCCTTTCGGTCCTCCAACTTGGATGCGGGGTCTCAAAACAGTCAGGAGGGGGAGTGCCTTTTCCTGGGTTCCACGGCGCATCCAGGCCTCGTTCTGCCCCATTCTGTGCTGTGTCAGCCCTGGATGGAATCTTTCTTTCTGAAGTCTCAGCGCACGAGCTCCACGTGATATCGGCCCCAGGTGGAAAGGCATGGAGCTGCTCGTAGGCCGACAGACCTAGGAAGCAGATGGGAGAATGACCCCCACTCTGCAGATGGAGAGACTGGGGCAACCCTGAGGGGCATATGCTTGTCCAGGGCCACACCACTTATGAGAAGAAGGAGCCTGGTCTGAGAGCAGCATGGTCCTCGGAGCTCAGGCCCTGGCTGAACCCAGGCCTCCCCAGGGCTGTGGGCTGGGCCGTGTGGGTGTCATTGTGCCTGCACATGGCCTAAGGGGGGTGGTCGAGCAGTCAGAAACCCAGAGATTCCCTTGGGAAGTTTTGAGGAAGGGACCTCAGCACGAACCCCAGGAAATGATGTCACCTGCCGGCAACAGAACCCAACAGAACCCGCAATCCGGGTATCCAGGCCTCCAGAGCGGAGAGGAGCCCCCAGCCGGATCACTTGCTGCCAAGATGTTCTGCTGTTTGCCCCTGCCCAGAGGCCGGGGCCTCAGGAGAGCTCACAGGCAGTGTGCGTGGGCACCCTGTCGACGTTGGCTCAGGACACCCCCGAGAGGCCTCTGGCCCTTTGCCCGGAGAAACAGAAAGGTAACACGGGGAGCCCCAGGCCGGGCCAGGCCACCTCTCCCATGCCACCCGGAAACACCGGGTCCTTTGCCTGTGTGTGGGGATGCGGGTTTCTCGGGCTGTGTCTCCCTCAAGGAAGCCCAGGCGGATGTGGGGTCAGAAGCCTGTGGACAAGTTGTGCCCACACCCCAGGGGAGAGCAGGCTGGGCGGGATGGGGAGAGTGTGGGCAGCGCCGACCGGCCAGGCTGACCTCACACCCTCAGATGGGTCTCTTTCCTCCCGGGTGGGGATCTGAGCAGACACACGTCTCTGACCCTTCTGGGAAGAGAAGTTCGAGCAGGCAGAAGCAGTGGCTCCACTGGCCAGGCCCAGCTCGGAAAACTCCCAGCATGGCTGGCTGACGGTCACTGTCGTTGCAGAGCTTCCCACGTGATGAGGCCGAGGACGGGGACACCCCATCCAGCTCCCAGAGGGAGGGGTCGGAGCACCACCCGCCCGCCCGTGAGGCCCAGTGCAGGCTCCAGGTCAGCGTGCCCACGGAGGCATCAGCCCCACCGGGGGAGACGCGGAGGTGGGGAAGGCCTGCTGCCGAGACACCGCCCAGGATACAGCCGGCGGCCCAGTCTGAGGCTTCCACGGAGCTCAGCACACCCGGCTCCGACCCAGAGTCCAGAGAACCCCGGCCTCTGAGGCACCAGGAGGACCTGGAGCCCAGCACGCCACAGCACAGAGGTGAGGACGCTGGGGCTGGTGCACGGGAGTGTGTGGGGAGGGGTGCTGAGCTACACAGGGACGAGTCCTCGAAAGCTGCTGCTGGGCCTGCAGCAAGCGCTGGCCTCACACCCCCCGCCCCCCATCTTGCACACTTCAGTCCCAAAAGACATCTGACGCTGGGTATTCTTTGGGAACCTCTTGGAAGGTTTCTGTCCCGGGGTACGCACATGCCAAGGCTGGCCTGTGGGCAAACTTTGCTTCTCCCCCAGCTCTAGCACTGGCCTCCAACTGGAACCAGGCTCCACTTCCCAGACCTGTCCCCACACAGGTGGTGGCTCCAGGTGCAGGACCCAGGGATCCACCGAGGGCAGATGGAGAAGCGAGACTTGCCCTCGCAGAGACACCAGGCCAGCTGGGTACTGGCCAGCACACCGGGCAGATCGGATCTCCGTGCCTGCAGGACCCCCAGCCCCAGGCACTGATGTCCCACCCCCTCAGCGAGAACCTCCACCTCCACGTGCACCTCTACCTGCTCGGGCTTTGGCAAGAGAACCCGAGGCAGAGGAAGAGTCACCGCCTCGGCAGGGAGAGCCTGCCCTGGCTCCCGTGCAACACCCAGACGCCCACGATGACTCACCCAGCCCTGCAGGGAGAAAGAGCCCCCGCTCTGGACAGAGACCCAGAGCCCTTACCGGAAACACCACGTCCAGGGGAGCGGTCGGCTCTGCAGCCTCCATCCCTGTCTGCTCACCGTGGATGCCGGCAACTCGGTCTGCCCCCAGGGGACATGGAGTTCCTTTCCCCTGAACTGCTTTGCATGTGGTTTGTTTCCACCTTTCTGGTGATGTTTTATTTTTTGTATGGTTTCCTGGATTTTTGTTGGTTAAGTTGGGATTAGTAAACTTTTTCATCATTGTTGCAATCTGGGAACACTGTTGTGTAACTCTGGTGATACTGTGTTACCATCACCACTTTGTAGTTTCAGACCCGTTCCATCTTTATGCCCCACCCCCCAACAAAGCCTGGATTCAAGGCAAGCACGCCCTGTTCATCCCTCCCCCCGATCCTGAACACAATTTCATCTTTTCTTTCTGCATTCCTTCCTATATTCTTGGTGTCCCCAATCAGTGACTCTCAGCGAAATGACTGAAGGAGTGTTTTTCGGACTCTCCACCTACTGTAAGACTCCATTGGAGAGTTCTCATTTTTATGTCATTTGAACTAGCCTTTGATAGCTGAAAGGACGGTGTACGTCCTTTCAAGATACCATGTGCCAAACGAAGCCCTTTTGGCAACTGCCATCATTATCTCCAGGCAGGCATTGCTGTTTGAAGGGTGACATCTCAGCCAGAAGGCAGAGGCTGAGCTCCTCTTGTTGCACCAGCTCCCAAAAGAAGCCAAGAAAGGGAGCTGGAACAACAAACCACCCCCATGCCCAGGAAAGCGTTCTTCATGACAGAAGGCTAGAAAATGACCCAACATCCTTGTGGCCCAGAACCACTCTAGAAAATCACTGTTCCATAAAAAAGAGAAACACATGGGAAGTTCCAAGGAGAGGCAATGCCCATGGCCAGTGTACTTGAGAGACGGCCTGACCGCTCCGGGGAAGACACGCACCGACGGAACCCCTTGGGAAACAGCAGTGATAGTCCTCACCGTCGTAAGGGTTTCCTCTGGGGACAACCTGCCCTGGGCACCACACGAGGGAGCAGACCGGCTTCTCTTCCTCTGCCCCCACACCATTCACTCATGAAGGCAGCTCAGGTGTTCTCATGCCCTGCCTGCCTGCCTGCCTGGCTCATCCGTGAGCTGTGACCACCTCCAGGCTAGGACTCCACCTTTTCCTCTCTGTGTACCGTGAATCTGCACACAGTGGGCTTTCAGAACCTTAGGAGACTTGAGCCATTCCCGCTCGAGCCAGAACCCTCCCCAGGAAGGAAAACAGCTGTGGAGTCATTTTGGCCCCAGCACTGGTTCCGAAAGCCTGGCGGCTCCTACAGCCTCTACGGTGTGAAGAGGGAGGTCCCTTTTGACAGAGCTTTCCGGCTCTCAGATCTAAGCTGTTGTTTCACTGTCAGCTGTGTCTCTTCCGTTGCAGCCAGGTGGGCCACGCTGCTCCAAAGGAGCTCACAAGCTGAGTTTCAAGGGAGGACAGGGATGGCTACAACGTGCTGCAAACTGAGTGAGGGTCCCCACAATCCTCAGCAAAGGTCTGTGGTGTGCAAGTGGGGAGTAGAGGGCCCCCAAGTTCCAAAGGAAGGGAGGTAGTCGGGAGCTAAAGCCCTTGGCTGCTGTGGTAGCAGCTGCAGATGGCAGCCCGTCCACAGTGCACTTCAAATGAGGTCATATGAGCGGGACTCTGGAAATGGCTCCGAAATCGAGAGAAAGGGGTCAGGGTATGTGGGAATCCGGCGGGGGTGGGGGGTGGATGAAGGAAGGTGTCCCTCCTCTCTCCAGTGCAATTTGGTTTGGTGAGTCTCAAAGCTACCAGATGGCACTTCCCAAGTCAGGCCCCCGCAGGAATCAGGGTGGGCTGCCTGCCTCGGGCCCTGCCACAGGGACAAGCCACACCAGTGGCCTCCCTGAGCTCCAATGGCCGGATCTGGGGGGTTCTGTCTGGGTGCACACCTCCTTGCTGTGGCCAAGTTCCCCCCTTCTCTGAGCACCAGCTTCATCCTCTCGAATGAGGACATCAATTGCTACCTTGGCACGTTACTCTCTTCATCCTGTGAAGACTCATTAGGCTTATCCTACAATTACTAGCTGGCCCGAAGAGATATCTCCTGAATCCAGCTTAAGCTGGAGTCTCCCAGGCTCATCTGGCATGTCTTCCCTGAAGTCTGCCAAAACCCACACCCTTGCATTTCCAGGGACTCGCCTTAGCCAGCTGGGCAGAAAACCCAGCATGCTTCAAACAAGCTGACAGACAAGCGGGAGAGGACTCACGGGCAGACGGCTTCCCTCAGGTCTCGGGTGGAGCTCTGGGACCACAGCAGCAACGGGCCATCCCAGCCCCTGGGCTCAGCAGCGCCCTCATTCTCAGGCCGGCGGCTCTGCCCTGAGGGGAGCAGGAACGTCACCAACTGCCGCAGGCGGACCTCAAGCCCCTCCCACTGCTGGAGCCTGACCTCCCCCGGCCCCACCCCTTCCCCTACCCCAGCAGGACGAGAGCTCGTCTTCCCCTGGCTTCCAACGTGAGGCCCGGCCCTGGGCCCCGATTGGGCACTGCCCCAGCCCGGAGCCAATCACAGTGGCCAGGGAGGTGGAACGCACCGATTGGCCAGGGCCAGGTCATGTGACCATACTCCCCAGGAAACTCAAAGATTACCAAGGTTCTCTAAGAAACCAATGAACAAAATTATCCACTAAAGGCAAACCATAATTTTTAATGAGGCCAATGTCACAGAAAAAAAAAATGCTCCACAATAAACTGCTCAAGGAAGCTACTAAATAAACTTTCAGAAAAGTTTAGTAGTTTTTTTTTTTTTTTAAATAGGGTGACGGAGAGCTATACCTTTCCCATCTATGTGAATTTAGGTTTAAACTAGATTTCCCTTGGCTATTATATAAGACAAAAAAACCCACATCACCCACTTTCACTCCCCCCCACCCCCAAAATGTGTTTTAATCTATTGAATTTTTGTGTCCTCAGTTGTGTCTGATTCACGGCAACTCACCAACTCTACACAGCCAGGCTCTTCCGTCCATGGAATTCAGGGCAATTTTTTCTGTCCCAGTAAATGCCCACCCTGGGTGATCCAAAGGCAAGGGCTCCGAGGCTCCTGAGAGACTAACTCCTTTCAGCTGAGCACAGAGCTGGCTCCTCACTGGGATGCCTGTGGCCTGGGGCTCCCAGAGGGGAGAGCAGCACTCGCCCCACCGTGTGGTCACTGCTGGAAGTGCAAGCTGCTCCTCACTCCCCCTTGACAGTGTCCCTGAGGGCAGAACAGTGTGAATCGAATCAAGGTGGAAAGGCAAACTCCAATGCAACCAACCTTCCCACAAGATCTCCAAAACCACTCAGGAACAGGGAATTGGAAACTGCAGGGGATGACATGAATGGAGATGGAGACTTGACACCTTACACCGAGTTCACTTCCAGTTATCCCTAGACAAACTTTCCATGAAAACTTGTCACAAATCTAGAAGAACAATGAGCAGAAACCGGACACGTGCTTTGAGTCTTCACACACAAAACTAAAAGGCAGTCCACAAAAAAAAACCCAGAGAATACAGTGGACTTTGCAAAATCAAAGATATCTACTGTGGGAAAGACCTCATTACAAAAGCAAAAGACAGGTCATACATCGCGAGACGAATGAGTGGAAACACAAAGCTTATCAAGGATGTGTCTCCAAACAGACAAAGAACGCCAACACAACAAGCCTGTGAAAACTAGGGAAAGGTCTGAAGGGACACCAGACGGAGGAAGACACACACAGAGTATCCCGGATGATGTCCAGCACTGAGGGCCTGAAGAAACAACAGTCTAGTTGCACCCCCTCAGGCCTGTGTGACCGTGGATGAGGCCTCTGTTTCCCGGTGGCTCTGAGACATGGACAGGGAGGAAGGGGAAGAGAAGTCACTTGCATTTCTAATACTCACAGCAAAGTCTTCCAATGAGAAGGGAATTATCACCCCCACTGACAATGCCATTCACTGAAGTGATATCCACGAGTCCATCTACCCCAGAAGGGAAGGATGGACCTGTTCTCACAAAACGGCGAGAGATGGAAGGAGGAAGATCAAGCCCACACCAATCACTGGAAAGAGAAGCTGTGCTCAGGGCTTGAAAGAATTCCTACAGGGAAAATCATGTCACAGCCCCACATGGCAATCCACAGCTTCCATGCTATTCCTCCCAAAATGCCAATGCATTTTCGCACCGAACAAAGAATTGCAAAAGGGGTACGGAAACAGAAAAGAGCCTACATTGTCAATACAATCCGACGAAAAAGCCCCGATACGGACATCCAAGGTTGTGTGAAAGGAAATTAGACGACCAAACTAGGATCCTCAGGAGAGTATCGGAGAAGGCAATGGCGACCCACTCCAGTACTCTTGCCTGGAAAATGTCCTGGACGGAGGAGCCTGGTAGGCTACAGGCCATGGGGTCTTGCAGAGTCAGACACGACTGAAGTGACTTAGCCGCAGCAGCAGCAGCAGGACAGTATGCTATTGGGAATACAACAACACACACAGATCCAGATCGATGGAATAAAGTTGAGGGTCCAGAAACAAACCCCAGCATCCATGGTCAACTCATCTCTGACACAGACGGTGAGAATATCCAAATGGGAACAAGAAAGCCTCTTCAATCAATGTCCATGGGAAAACCAGACAGCTACATCTGAAGAACGCTATTGGGTTTGATCTCATACCACCTCAATATCGGGGAAAAACCTCACCCTAAAGACTGATGTCATGAGATAGCTAGAAAGAAGCGTAGGTCAAAGGCTCCTTAACATCAGAGTCTCCTTGCCATTTGCTGGGCGGAGGTCGAAATGGGTCTCTTCAAGTAAGGGAAAGAGGTAAACGAAGTACACCACTGGGTTTCCATCCAATGGAACCTATTCACAACAGAGAGGCTAAGCATTCACAAATGCAAAAGATAGGAAACGGAACACGAGAGACTCCTTGCAAGTGGTGTATCTGAGAAGGGGTTCATATGGAAAGAGACGAAGAATGCACAGCACTCAGATTCCAAGAAACACCACCACCACCCTTGACCCTTCCCCCATGACCAACTCTGACCTAAAGCCTTTCTCTCCCTCTAACCTATCCCTAAAACATAACCCTCATCTAATCATATACATGTGCATCCCTAGCATCCATCCATCCATCCACACACGAGAGAGAAAGAGGAAGACACAGACGGAATTGAGAAAGGAAAAGAGAGGGACACAGCCAGAGAGAGACACGGAACCAAAGAGAGGAAAGGAGTCGATGGTCCAGACTATTCCTCAATCTGTCTCGAAGGTAGAAGCAATGACAGCGCCCTTCCACCCCAGAAGGGGGAAAAGGACGGAAGGTTTGGAGAGGAAAAGACAAGAACGCAGGGAGCCATTAGAAGCTCAGCCACCCGCAGAAGCCGAGCTGGGACCCTTGAACAGAATCTCAATGGAAACAGAGGACCAGAAAGTTGGCTACTCTTTTCTATAAGAGAGGGAGACCTTCGAGTCTTCCTTTCGGTCCTCCAACTTGGATGCGGGGTCTCAAAACAGTCAGGAGGGGGAGTGCCTTTTCCTGGGTTCCACGGCGCATCCAGGCCTCGTTCTGCCCCATTCTGTGCTGTGTCAGCCCTGGATGGAATCTTTCTTTCTGAAGTCTCAGCGCACGAGCTCCACGTGATATCGGCCCCAGGTGGAAAGGCATGGAGCTGCTCGTAGGCCGACAGACCTAGGAAGCAGATGGGAGAATGACCCCCACTCTGCAGATGGAGAGACTGGGGCAACCCTGAGGGGCATATGCTTGTCCAGGGCCACACCACTTATGAGAAGAAGGAGCCTGGTCTGAGAGCAGCATGGTCCTCGGAGCTCAGGCCCTGGCTGAACCCAGGCCTCCCCAGGGCTGTGGGCTGGGCCGTGTGGGTGTCATTGTGCCTGCACATGGCCTAAGGGGGGTGGTCGAGCAGTCAGAAACTCAGAGATTCCCTTGGGAAGTTTTGAGGAAGGGACCTCAGCACGAACCCCAGGAAATGATGTCACCTGCCGGCAACAGAACCCAACAGAACCCGCAATCCGGGTATCCAGGCCTCCAGAGCGGAGAGGAGCCCCCAGCCAGATCACTTGCTGCCAAGATGTTCTGCTGTTTGCCCCTGCCCAGAGGCCGGGGCCTCAGGAGAGCTCACAGGCAGTGTGCGTGGGCACCCTGTCGACGTTGGCTCAGGACACCCCCGAGAGGCCTCTGGCCCTTTGCCCGGAGAAACAGAAAGGTAACACGGGGAGCCCCAGGCCGGGCCAGGCCACCTCTCCCATGCCACCCGGAAACACCGGGTCCTTTGCCTGTGTGTGGGGATGCGGGTTTCTCGGGCTGTGTCTCCCTCAAGGAAGCCCAGGCGGATGTGGGGTCAGAAGCCTGTGGACAAGTTGTGCCCACACCCCAGGGGAGAGCAGGCTGGGCGGGATGGGGAGAGTGTGGGCAGCGCCGACCGGCCAGGCTGACCTCACACCCTCAGATGGGTCTCTTTCCTCCCGGGTGGGGATCTGAGCAGACACACGTCTCTGACCCTTCTGGGAAGAGAAGTTCGAGCAGGCAGAAGCAGCGGCTCCACTGGCCAGGCCCAGCTCGGAAAACTCCCAGCATGGCTGGCTGACGGTCACTGTCGTTGCAGAGCTTCCCACGTGATGAGGCCGAGGACGGGGACACCCCATCCAGCTCCCAGAGGGAGGGGTCGGAGCACCACCCGCCCGCCCGTGAGGCCCAGTGCAGGCTCCAGGTCAGCGTGCCCACGGAGGCATCAGCCCCACCGGGGGAGACGCGGAGGTGGGGAAGGCCTGCTGCCGAGACACCGCCCAGGATACAGCCGGCGGCCCAGTCTGAGGCTTCCACGGAGCTCAGCACACCCGGCTCCGACCCAGAGTCCAGAGAACCCCGGCCTCTGAGGCACCAGGAGGACCTGGAGCCCAGCACGCCACAGCACAGAGGTGAGGACGCTGGGGCTGGTGCACGGGAGTGTGTGGGGAGGGGTGCTGAGCTACACAGGGACGAGTCCTCGAAAGCTGCTGCTGGGCCTGCAGCAAGCGCTGGCCTCATACCCCCCGCCCCCCATCTTGCACACTTCAGTCCCAAAAGACATCTGACGCTGGGTATTCTTTGGGAACCTCTTGGAAGGTTTCTGTCCCGGGGTACGCACATGCCAAGGCTGGCCTGTGGGCAAACTTTGCTTCTCCCCCAGCTCTAGCACTGGCCTCCAACTGGAACCAGGCTCCACTTCCCAGACCTGTCCCCACACAGGTGGTGGCTCCAGGTGCAGGACCCAGGGATCCACCGAGGGCAGATGGAGAAGCGAGACTTGCCCTCGCAGAGACACCAGGCCAGCTGGGTACTGGCCAGCACACCGGGCAGATCGGATCTCCGTGCCTGCAGGACCCCCAGCCCCAGGCACTGATGTCCCACCCCCTCAGCGAGAACCTCCACCTCCACGTGCACCTCTACCTGCTCGGGCTTTGGCAAGAGAACCCGAGGCAGAGGAAGAGTCACCGCCTCGGCAGGGAGAGCCTGCCCTGGCTCCCGCGCAACACCCAGACGCCCACGATGACTCACCCAGCCCTGCAGGGAGAAAGAGCCCCCGCTCTGGACAGAGACCCAGAGCCCTTACCGGAAACACCACGTCCAGGGGAGCGGTCGGCTCTGCAGCCTCCATCCCTGTCTGCTCACCGTGGATGCCGGCAACTCGGTCTGCCCCCAGGGGACATGGAGTTCCTTTCCCCTGAACTGCTTTGCATGTGGTTTGTTTCCACCTTTCTGGTGACGTTTTATTTTTTGTATGGTTTCCTGGATTTTTGTTGGTTAAGTTGGGATTAGTAAACTGTTTCATCATTGTTGCAATCTGGGAACACTGTTGTGTAACTCTGGTGATACTGTGTTACCATCACCACTTTGTAGTTTCAGACCCGTTCCATCTTTATGCCCCACCCCCCAACAAAGCCTGGATTCAAGGCAAGCACGCCCTGTTCATCCCTCCCCCCGATCCTGAACACAATTTCATCTTTTCTTTCTGCATTCCTTCCTATATTCTTGGTGTCCCCAATCAGTGACTCTCAGCGAAATGACTGAAGGAGTGTTTTTCGGACTCTCCACCTACTGTAAGACTCCATTGGAGAGTTCTCATTTTTATGTCATTTGAACTAGCCTTTGATAGCTGAAAGGACGGTGTACGTCCTTTCAAGATACCATGTGCCAAACGAAGCCCTTTTGGCAACTGCCATCATTATCTCCAGGCAGGCATTGCTGTTTGAAGGGTGACATCTCAGCCAGAAGGCAGAGGCTGAGCTCCTCTTGTTGCACCAGCTCCCAAAAGAAGCCAAGAAAGGGAGCTGGAACAACAAACCACCCCCATGCCCAGGAAAGCGTTCTTCATGACAGAAGGCTAGAAAATGACCCAACATCCTTGTGGCCCAGAACCACTCTAGAAAATCACTGTTCCATAAAAAAGAGAAACACATGGGAAGTTCCAAGGAGAGGCAATGCCCATGGCCAGTGTACTTGAGAGACGGCCTGACCGCTCCGGGGAAGACACGCACCGACGGAACCCCTTGGGAAACAGCAGTGATAGTCCTCACCGTCGTAAGGGTTTCCTCTGGGGACAACCTGCCCTGGGCACCACACGAGGGAGCAGACCGGCTTCTCTTCCTCTGCCCCCACACCATTCACTCATGAAGGCAGCTCAGGTGTTCTCATGCCCTGCCTGCCTGCCTGCCTGGCTCATCCGTGAGCTGTGACCACCTCCAGGCTAGGACTCCACCTTTTCCTCTCTGTGTACCGTGAATCTGCACACAGTGGGCTTTCAGAACCTTAGGAGACTTGAGCCATTCCCGCTCGAGCCAGAACCCTCCCCAGGAAGGAAAACAGCTGTGGAGTCATTTTGGCCCCAGCACTGGTTCCGAAAGCCTGGCGGCTCCTACAGCCTCTACGGTGTGAAGAGGGAGGTCCCTTTTGACAGAGCTTTCCGGCTCTCAGATCTAAGCTGTTGTTTCACTGTCAGCTGTGTCTCTTCCGTTGCAGCCAGGTGGGCCACGCTGCTCCAAAGGAGCTCACAAGCTGAGTTTCAAGGGAGGACAGGGATGGCTACAACGTGCTGCAAACTGAGTGAGGGTCCCCACAATCCTCAGCAAAGGTCTGTGGTGTGCAAGTGGGGAGTAGAGGGCCCCCAAGTTCCAAAGGAAGGGAGGTAGTCGGGAGCTAAAGCCCTTGGCTGCTGTGGTAGCAGCTGCAGATGGCAGCCCGTCCACAGTGCACTTCAAATGAGGTCATATGAGCGGGACTCTGGAAATGGCTCCGAAATCGAGAGAAAGGGGTCAGGGTATGTGGGAATCCGGCGGGGGTGGGGGGTGGATGAAGGAAGGTGTCCCTCCTCTCTCCAGTGCAATTTGGTTTGGTGAGTCTCAAAGCTACCAGATGGCACTTCCCAAGTCAGGCCCCCGCAGGAATCAGGGTGGGCTGCCTGCCTCGGGCCCTGCCACAGGGACAAGCCACACCAGTGGCCTCCCTGAGCTCCAATGGCCGGATCTGGGGGGTTCTGTCTGGGTGCACACCTCCTTGCTGTGGCCAAGTTCCCCCCTTCTCTGAGCACCAGCTTCATCCTCTCGAATGAGGACATCAATTGCTACCTTGGCACGTTACTCTCTTCATCCTGTGAAGACTCATTAGGCTTATCCTACAATTACTAGCTGGCCCGAAGAGATATCTCCTGAATCCAGCTTAAGCTGGAGTCTCCCAGGCTCATCTGGCATGTCTTCCCTGAAGTCTGCCAAAACCCACACCCTTGCATTTCCAGGGACTCCCCTTAGCCAGCTGGGCAGAAAACCCAGCATGCTTCAAACAAGCTGACAGACAAGCGGGAGAGGACTCACGGGCAGACGGCTTCCCTCAGGTCTCGGGTGGAGCTCTGGGACCACAGCAGCAACGGGCCATCCCAGCCCCTGGGCTCAGCAGCGCCCTCATTCTCAGGCCGGCGGCTCTGCCCTGAGGGGAGCAGGAACGTCACCAACTGCCGCAGGCGGACCTCAAGCCCCTCCCACTGCTGGAGCCTGACCTCCCCCGGCCCCACCCCTTCCCCTACCCCAGCAGGACGAGAGCTCGTCTTCCCCTGGCTTCCAACGTGAGGCCCGGCCCTGGGCCCCGATTGGGCACTGCCCCAGCCCGGAGCCAATCACAGTGGCCAGGGAGGTGGAACGCACCGATTGGCCAGGGCCAGGTCATGTGACCATACTCCCCAGGAAACTCAAAGATTACCAAGGTTCTCTAAGAAACCAATGAACAAAATTATCCACTAAAGGCAAACCATAATTTTTAATGAGGCCAATGTCACAGAAAAAAAAAATGCTCCACAATAAACTGCTCAAGGAAGCTACTAAATAAACTTTCAGAAAAGTTTAGTAGTTTTTTTTTTTTTTTTAAATAGGGTGACGGAGAGCTATACCTTTCCCATCTATGTGAATTTAGGTTTAAACTAGATTTCCCTTGGCTATTATATAAGACAAAAAAACCCACATCACCCACTTTCACTCCCCCCCACCCCCAAAATGTGTTTTAATCTATTGAATTTTTGTGTCCTCAGTTGTGTCTGATTCACGGCAACTCACCAACTCTACACAGCCAGGCTCTTCCGTCCATGGAATTCAGGGCAATTTTTTCTGTCCCAGTAAATGCCCACCCTGGGTGATCCAAAGGCAAGGGCTCCGAGGCTCCTGAGAGACTAACTCCTTTCAGCTGAGCACAGAGCTGGCTCCTCACTGGGATGCCTGTGGCCTGGGGCTCCCAGAGGGGAGAGCAGCACTCGCCCCACCGTGTGGTCACTGCTGGAAGTGCAGGCTGCTCCTCACTCCCCCTTGACAGTGTCCCTGAGGGCAGAACAGTGTGAATCGAATCAAGGTGGAAATGCAAACTCCAATGCAACCAACCTTCCCACAAGATCTCCAAAACCACTCAGGAACAGGGAATTGGAAACTGCAGGGGATGACATGAATGGAGATGGAGACTTGACACCTTACACCGAGTTCACTTCCAGTTATCCCTAGACAAACTTTCCATGAAAACTTGTCACAAATCTAGAAGAACAATGAGCAGAAACCGGACACGTGCTTTGAGTCTTCACACACAAAACTAAAAGGCAGTCCACAAAAAAAAACCCAGAGAATACAGTGGACTTTGCAAAATCAAAGATATCTACTGTGGGAAAGACCTCATTACAAAAGCAAAAGACAGGTCATACATCGCGAGACGAATGAGTGGAAACACAAAGCTTATCAAGGATGTGTCTCCAAACAGACAAAGAACGCCAACACAACAAGCCTGTGAAAACTAGGGAAAGGTCTGAAGGGACACCAGACGGAGGAAGACACACACAGAGTATCCCGGATGATGTCCAGCACTGAGGGCCTGAAGAAACAACAGTCTAGTTGCACCCCCTCAGGCCTGTGTGACCGTGGATGAGGCCTCTGTTTCCCGGTGGCTCTGAGACATGGACAGGGAGGAAGGGGAAGAGAAGTCACTTGCATTTCTAATACTCACAGCAAAGTCTTCCAATGAGAAGGGAATTATCACCCCCACTGACAATGCCATTCACTGAAGTGATATCCACGAGTCCATCTACCCCAGAAGGGAAGGATGGACCTGTTCTCACAAAACGGCGAGAGATGGAAGGAGGAAGATCAAGCCCACACCAATCACTGGAAAGAGAAGCTGTGCTCAGGGCTTGAAAGAATTCCTACTGGGAAAATCATGTCACAGCCCCACATGGCAATCCACAGCTTCCATGCTATTCCTCCCAAAATGCCAATGCATTTTCGCACCGAACAAAGAATTGCAAAAGGGGTACGGAAACAGAAAAGAGCCTACATTGTCAATACAATCCGACGAAAAAGCCCCGATACGGACATCCAAGGTTGTGTGAAAGGAAATTAGACGACCAAACTAGGATCCTCAGGAGAGTATCGGAGAAGGCAATGGCGACCCACTCCAGTACTCTTGCCTGGAAAATGTCCTGGACGGAGGAGCCTGGTAGGCTACAGGCCATGGGGTCTTGCAGAGTCAGACACGACTGAAGTGACTTAGCCGCAGCAGCAGCAGCAGGACAGTATGCTATTGGGAATACAACAACACACACAGATCCAGATCGATGGAATAAAGTTGAGGGTCCAGAAACAAACCCCAGCATCCATGGTCAACTCATCTCTGACACAGACGGTGAGAATATCCAAATGGGAACAAGAAAGCCTCTTCAATCAATGTCCATGGGAAAACCAGACAGCTACATCTGAAGAACGCTATTGGGTTTGATCTCATACCACCTCAATATCGGGGAAAAACCTCACCCTAAAGACTGATGTCATGAGATAGCTAGAAAGAAGCGTAGGTCAAAGGCTCCTTAACATCAGAGTCTCCTTGCCATTTGCTGGGCGGAGGTCGAAATGGGTCTCTTCAAGTAAGGGAAAGAGGTAAACGAAGTACACCACTGGGTTTCCATCCAATGGAACCTATTCACAACAGAGAGGCTAAGCATTCACAAATGCAAAAGATAGGAAACGGAACACGAGAGACTCCTTGCAAGTGGTGTATCTGAGAAGGGGTTCATATGGAAAGAGACGAAGAATGCACAGCACTCAGATTCCAAGAAACACCACCACCACCCTTGACCCTTCCCCCATGACCAACTCTGACCTAAAGCCTTTCTCTCCCTCTAACCTATCCCTAAAACATAACCCTCATCTAATCATATACATGTGCATCCCTAGCATCCATCCATCCATCCACACACGAGAGAGAAAGAGGAAGACACAGACGGAATTGAGAAAGGAAAAGAGAGGGACACAGCCAGAGAGAGACACGGAACCAAAGAGAGGAAAGGAGTCGATGGTCCAGACTATTCCTCAATCTGTCTCGAAGGTAGAAGCAATGACAGCGCCCTTCCACCCCAGAAGGGGGAAAAGGACGGAAGGTTTGGAGAGGAAAAGACAAGAACGCAGGGAGCCATTAGAAGCTCAGCCACCCGCAGAAGCCGAGCTGGGACCCTTGAACAGAATCTCAATGGAAACAGAGGACCAGAAAGTTGGCTACTCTTTTCTATAAGAGAGGGAGACCTTCGAGTCTTCCTTTCGGTCCTCCAACTTGGATGCGGGGTCTCAAAACAGTCAGGAGGGGGAGTGCCTTTTCCTGGGTTCCACGGCGCATCCAGGCCTCGTTCTGCCCCATTCTGTGCTGTGTCAGCCCTGGATGGAATCTTTCTTTCTGAAGTCTCAGCGCACGAGCTCCACGTGATATCGGCCCCAGGTGGAAAGGCATGGAGCTGCTCGTAGGCCGACAGACCTAGGAAGCAGATGGGAGAATGACCCCCACTCTGCAGATGGAGAGACTGGGGCAACCCTGAGGGGCATATGCTTGTCCAGGGCCACACCACTTATGAGAAGAAGGAGCCTGGTCTGAGAGCAGCATGGTCCTCGGAGCTCAGGCCCTGGCTGAACCCAGGCCTCCCCAGGGCTGTGGGCTGGGCCGTGTGGGTGTCATTGTGCCTGCACATGGCCTAAGGGGGGTGGTCGAGCAGTCAGAAACCCAGAGATTCCCTTGGGAAGTTTTGAGGAAGGGACCTCAGCACGAACCCCAGGAAATGATGTCACCTGCCGGCAACAGAACCCAACAGAACCCGCAATCCGGGTATCCAGGCCTCCAGAGCGGAGAGGAGCCCCCAGCCGGATCACTTGCTGCCAAGATGTTCTGCTGTTTGCCCCTGCCCAGAGGCCGGGGCCTCAGGAGAGCTCACAGGCAGTGTGCGTGGGCACCCTGTCGACGTTGGCTCAGGACACCCCCGAGAGGCCTCTGGCCCTTTGCCCGGAGAAACAGAAAGGTAACACGGGGAGCCCCAGGCCGGGCCAGGCCACCTCTCCCATGCCACCCGGAAACACCGGGTCCTTTGCCTGTGTGTGGGGATGCGGGTTTCTCGGGCTGTGTCTCCCTCAAGGAAGCCCAGGCGGATGTGGGGTCAGAAGCCTGTGGACAAGTTGTGCCCACACCCCAGGGGAGAGCAGGCTGGGCGGGATGGGGAGAGTGTGGGCAGCGCCGACCGGCCAGGCTGACCTCACACCCTCAGATGGGTCTCTTTCCTCCCGGGTGGGGATCTGAGCAGACACACGTCTCTGACCCTTCTGGGAAGAGAAGTTCGAGCAGGCAGAAGCAGCGGCTCCACTGGCCAGGCCCAGCTCGGAAAACTCCCAGCATGGCTGGCTGACGGTCACTGTCGTTGCAGAGCTTCCCACGTGATGAGGCCGAGGACGGGGACACCCCATCCAGCTCCCAGAGGGAGGGGTCGGAGCACCACCCGCCCGCCCGTGAGGCCCAGTGCAGGCTCCAGGTCAGCGTGCCCACGGAGGCATCAGCCCCACCGGGGGAGACGCGGAGGTGGGGAAGGCCTGCTGCCGAGACACCGCCCAGGATACAGCCGGCGGCCCAGTCTGAGGCTTCCACGGAGCTCAGCACACCCGGCTCCGACCCAGAGTCCAGAGAACCCCGGCCTCTGAGGCACCAGGAGGACCTGGAGCCCAGCACGCCACAGCACAGAGGTGAGGACGCTGGGGCTGGTGCACGGGAGTGTGTGGGGAGGGGTGCTGAGCTACACAGGGACGAGTCCTCGAAAGCTGCTGCTGGGCCTGCAGCAAGCGCTGGCCTCACACCCCCCGCCCCCCATCTTGCACACTTCAGTCCCAAAAGACATCTGACGCTGGGTATTCTTTGGGAACCTCTTGGAAGGTTTCTGTCCCGGGGTACGCACATGCCAAGGCTGGCCTGTGGGCAAACTTTGCTTCTCCCCCAGCTCTAGCACTGGCCTCCAACTGGAACCAGGCTCCACTTCCCAGACCTGTCCCCACACAGGTGGTGGCTCCAGGTGCAGGACCCAGGGATCCACCGAGGGCAGATGGAGAAGCGAGACTTGCCCTCGCAGAGACACCAGGCCAGCTGGGTACTGGCCAGCACACCGGGCAGATCGGATCTCCGTGCCTGCAGGACCCCCAGCCCCAGGCACTGATGTCCCACCCCCTCAGCGAGAACCTCCACCTCCACGTGCACCTCTACCTGCTCGGGCTTTGGCAAGAGAACCCGAGGCAGAGGAAGAGTCACCGCCTCGGCAGGGAGAGCCTGCCCTGGCTCCCGCGCAACACCCAGACGCCCACGATGACTCACCCAGCCCTGCAGGGAGAAAGAGCCCCCGCTCTGGACAGAGACCCAGAGCCCTTACCGGAAACACCACGTCCAGGGGAGCGGTCGGCTCTGCAGCCTCCATCCCTGTCTGCTCACCGTGGATGCCGGCAACTCGGTCTGCCCCCAGGGGACATGGAGTTCCTTTCCCCTGAACTGCTTTGCATGTGGTTTGTTTCCACCTTTCTGGTGATGTTTTATTTTTTGTATGGTTTCCTGGATTTTTGTTGGTTAAGTTGGGATTAGTAAACTGTTTCATCATTGTTGCAATCTGGGAACACTGTTGTGTAACTCTGGTGATACTGTGTTACCATCACCACTTTGTAGTTTCAGACCCGTTCCATCTTTATGCCCCACCCCCCAACAAAGCCTGGATTCAAGGCAAGCACGCCCTGTTCATCCCTCCCCCCGATCCTGAACACAATTTCATCTTTTCTTTCTGCATTCCTTCCTATATTCTTGGTGTCCCCAATCAGTGACTCTCAGCGAAATGACTGAAGGAGTGTTTTTCGGACTCTCCACCTACTGTAAGACTCCATTGGAGAGTTCTCATTTTTATGTCATTTGAACTAGCCTTTGATAGCTGAAAGGACGGTGTACGTCCTTTCAAGATACCATGTGCCAAACGAAGCCCTTTTGGCAACTGCCATCATTATCTCCAGGCAGGCATTGCTGTTTGAAGGGTGACATCTCAGCCAGAAGGCAGAGGCTGAGCTCCTCTTGTTGCACCAGCTCCCAAAAGAAGCCAAGAAAGGGAGCTGGAACAACAAACCACCCCCATGCCCAGGAAAGCGTTCTTCATGACAGAAGGCTAGAAAATGACCCAACATCCTTGTGGCCCAGAACCACTCTAGAAAATCACTGTTCCATAAAAAAGAGAAACACATGGGAAGTTCCAAGGAGAGGCAATGCCCATGGCCAGTGTACTTGAGAGACGGCCTGACCGCTCCGGGGAAGACACGCACCGACGGAACCCCTTGGGAAACAGCAGTGATAGTCCTCACCGTCGTAAGGGTTTCCTCTGGGGACAACCTGCCCTGGGCACCACACGAGGGAGCAGACCGGCTTCTCTTCCTCTGCCCCCACACCATTCACTCATGAAGGCAGCTCAGGTGTTCTCATGCCCTGCCTGCCTGCCTGCCTGGCTCATCCGTGAGCTGTGACCACCTCCAGGCTAGGACTCCACCTTTTCCTCTCTGTGTACCGTGAATCTGCACACAGTGGGCTTTCAGAACCTTAGGAGACTTGAGCCATTCCCGCTCGAGCCAGAACCCTCCCCAGGAAGGAAAACAGCTGTGGAGTCATTTTGGCCCCAGCACTGGTTCCGAAAGCCTGGCGGCTCCTACAGCCTCTACGGTGTGAAGAGGGAGGTCCCTTTTGACAGAGCTTTCCGGCTCTCAGATCTAAGCTGTTGTTTCACTGTCAGCTGTGTCTCTTCCGTTGCAGCCAGGTGGGCCACGCTGCTCCAAAGGAGCTCACAAGCTGAGTTTCAAGGGAGGACAGGGATGGCTACAACGTGCTGCAAACTGAGTGAGGGTCCCCACAATCCTCAGCAAAGGTCTGTGGTGTGCAAGTGGGGAGTAGAGGGCCCCCAAGTTCCAAAGGAAGGGAGGTAGTCGGGAGCTAAAGCCCTTGGCTGCTGTGGTAGCAGCTGCAGATGGCAGCCCGTCCACAGTGCACTTCAAATGAGGTCATATGAGCGGGACTCTGGAAATGGCTCCGAAATCGAGAGAAAGGGGTCAGGGTATGTGGGAATCCGGCGGGGGTGGGGGGTGGATGAAGGAAGGTGTCCCTCCTCTCTCCAGTGCAATTTGGTTTGGTGAGTCTCAAAGCTACCAGATGGCACTTCCCAAGTCAGGCCCCCGCAGGAATCAGGGTGGGCTGCCTGCCTCGGGCCCTGCCACAGGGACAAGCCACACCAGTGGCCTCCCTGAGCTCCAATGGCCGGATCTGGGGGGTTCTGTCTGGGTGCACACCTCCTTGCTGTGGCCAAGTTCCCCCCTTCTCTGAGCACCAGCTTCATCCTCTCGAATGAGGACATCAATTGCTACCTTGGCACGTTACTCTCTTCATCCTGTGAAGACTCATTAGGCTTATCCTACAATTACTAGCTGGCCCGAAGAGATATCTCCTGAATCCAGCTTAAGCTGGAGTCTCCCAGGCTCATCTGGCATGTCTTCCCTGAAGTCTGCCAAAACCCACACCCTTGCATTTCCAGGGACTCCCCTTAGCCAGCTGGGCAGAAAACCCAGCATGCTTCAAACAAGCTGACAGACAAGCGGGAGAGGACTCACGGGCAGACGGCTTCCCTCAGGTCTCGGGTGGAGCTCTGGGACCACAGCAGCAACGGGCCATCCCAGCCCCTGGGCTCAGCAGCGCCCTCATTCTCAGGCCGGCGGCTCTGCCCTGAGGGGAGCAGGAACGTCACCAACTGCCGCAGGCGGACCTCAAGCCCCTCCCACTGCTGGAGCCTGACCTCCCCCGGCCCCACCCCTTCCCCTACCCCAGCAGGACGAGAGCTCGTCTTCCCCTGGCTTCCAACGTGAGGCCCGGCCCTGGGCCCCGATTGGGCACTGCCCCAGCCCGGAGCCAATCACAGTGGCCAGGGAGGTGGAACGCACCGATTGGCCAGGGCCAGGTCATGTGACCATACTCCCCAGGAAACTCAAAGATTACCAAGGTTCTCTAAGAAACCAATGAACAAAATTATCCACTAAAGGCAAACCATAATTTTTAATGAGGCCAATGTCACAGAAAAAAAAAATGCTCCACAATAAACTGCTCAAGGAAGCTACTAAATAAACTTTCAGAAAAGTTTAGTAGTTTTTTTTTTTTTTTTAAATAGGGTGACGGAGAGCTATACCTTTCCCATCTATGTGAATTTAGGTTTAAACTAGATTTCCCTTGGCTATTATATAAGACAAAAAAACCCACATCACCCACTTTCACTCCCCCCCACCCCCAAAATGTGTTTTAATCTATTGAATTTTTGTGTCCTCAGTTGTGTCTGATTCACGGCAACTCACCAACTCTACACAGCCAGGCTCTTCCGTCCATGGAATTCAGGGCAATTTTTTCTGTCCCAGTAAATGCCCACCCTGGGTGATCCAAAGGCAAGGGCTCCGAGGCTCCTGAGAGACTAACTCCTTTCAGCTGAGCACAGAGCTGGCTCCTCACTGGGATGCCTGTGGCCTGGGGCTCCCAGAGGGGAGAGCAGCACTCGCCCCACCGTGTGGTCACTGCTGGAAGTGCAGGCTGCTCCTCACTCCCCCTTGACAGTGTCCCTGAGGGCAGAACAGTGTGAATCGAATCAAGGTGGAAATGCAAACTCCAATGCAACCAACCTTCCCACAAGATCTCCAAAACCACTCAGGAACAGGGAATTGGAAACTGCAGGGGATGACATGAATGGAGATGGAGACTTGACACCTTACACCGAGTTCACTTCCAGTTATCCCTAGACAAACTTTCCATGAAAACTTGTCACAAATCTAGAAGAACAATGAGCAGAAACCAGACACGTGCTTTGAGTCTTCACACACAAAACTAAAAGGCAGTCCACAAAAAAAACCCCAGAGAATACAGTGGACTTTGCAAAATCAAAGATATCTACTGTGGGAAAGACCTCATTACAAAAGCAAAAGACAGGTCATACATCGCGAGACGAATGAGTGGAAACACAAAGCTTATCAAGGATGTGTCTCCAAACAGACAAAGAACGCCAACACAACAAGCCTGTGAAAACTAGGGAAAGGTCTGAAGGGACACCAGACGGAGGAAGACACACACAGAGTATCCCGGATGATGTCCAGCACTGAGGGCCTGAAGAAACAACAGTCTAGTTGCACCCCCTCAGGCCTGTGTGACCGTGGATGAGGCCTCTGTTTCCCGGTGGCTCTGAGACATGGACAGGGAGGAAGGGGAAGAGAAGTCACTTGCATTTCTAATACTCACAGCAAAGTCTTCCAATGAGAAGGGAATTATCACCCCCACTGACAATGCCATTCACTGAAGTGATATCCACGAGTCCATCTACCCCAGAAGGGAAGGATGGACCTGTTCTCACAAAACGGCGAGAGATGGAAGGAGGAAGATCAAGCCCACACCAATCACTGGAAAGAGAAGCTGTGCTCAGGGCTTGAAAGAATTCCTACTGGGAAAATCATGTCACAGCCCCACATGGCAATCCACAGCTTCCATGCTATTCCTCCCAAAATGCCAATGCATTTTCGCACCGAACAAAGAATTGCAAAAGGGGTACGGAAACAGAAAAGAGCCTACATTGTCAATACAATCCGACGAAAAAGCCCCGATACGGACATCCAAGGTTGTGTGAAAGGAAATTAGACGACCAAACTAGGATCCTCAGGAGAGTATCGGAGAAGGCAATGGCGACCCACTCCAGTACTCTTGCCTGGAAAATGTCCTGGACGGAGGAGCCTGGTAGGCTACAGGCCATGGGGTCTTGCAGAGTCAGACACGACTGAAGTGACTTAGCCGCAGCAGCAGCAGCAGGACAGTATGCTATTGGGAATACAACAACACACACAGATCCAGATCGATGGAATAAAGTTGAGGGTCCAGAAACAAACCCCAGCATCCATGGTCAACTCATCTCTGACACAGACGGTGAGAATATCCAAATGGGAACAAGAAAGCCTCTTCAATCAATGTCCATGGGAAAACCAGACAGCTACATCTGAAGAACGCTATTGGGTTTGATCTCATACCACCTCAATATCGGGGAAAAACCTCACCCTAAAGACTGATGTCATGAGATAGCTAGAAAGAAGCGTAGGTCAAAGGCTCCTTAACATCAGAGTCTCCTTGCCATTTGCTGGGCGGAGGTCGAAATGGGTCTCTTCAAGTAAGGGAAAGAGGTAAACGAAGTACACCACTGGGTTTCCATCCAATGGAACCTATTCACAACAGAGAGGCTAAGCATTCACAAATGCAAAAGATAGGAAACGGAACACGAGAGACTCCTTGCAAGTGGTGTATCTGAGAAGGGGTTCATATGGAAAGAGACGAAGAATGCACAGCACTCAGATTCCAAGAAACACCACCACCACCCTTGACCCTTCCCCCATGACCAACTCTGACCTAAAGCCTTTCTCTCCCTCTAACCTATCCCTAAAACATAACCCTCATCTAATCATATACATGTGCATCCCTAGCATCCATCCATCCATCCACACACGAGAGAGAAAGAGGAAGACACAGACGGAATTGAGAAAGGAAAAGAGAGGGACACAGCCAGAGAGAGACACGGAACCAAAGAGAGGAAAGGAGTCGATGGTCCAGACTATTCCTCAATCTGTCTCGAAGGTAGAAGCAATGACAGCGCCCTTCCACCCCAGAAGGGGGAAAAGGACGGAAGGTTTGGAGAGGAAAAGACAAGAACGCAGGGAGCCATTAGAAGCTCAGCCACCCGCAGAAGCCGAGCTGGGACCCTTGAACAGAATCTCAATGGAAACAGAGGACCAGAAAGTTGGCTACTCTTTTCTATAAGAGAGGGAGACCTTCGAGTCTTCCTTTCGGTCCTCCAACTTGGATGCGGGGTCTCAAAACAGTCAGGAGGGGGAGTGCCTTTTCCTGGGTTCCACGGCGCATCCAGGCCTCGTTCTGCCCCATTCTGTGCTGTGTCAGCCCTGGATGGAATCTTTCTTTCTGAAGTCTCAGCGCACGAGCTCCACGTGATATCGGCCCCAGGTGGAAAGGCATGGAGCTGCTCGTAGGCCGACAGACCTAGGAAGCAGATGGGAGAATGACCCCCACTCTGCAGATGGAGAGACTGGGGCAACCCTGAGGGGCATATGCTTGTCCAGGGCCACACCACTTATGAGAAGAAGGAGCCTGGTCTGAGAGCAGCATGGTCCTCGGAGCTCAGGCCCTGGCTGAACCCAGGCCTCCCCAGGGCTGTGGGCTGGGCCGTGTGGGTGTCATTGTGCCTGCACATGGCCTAAGGGGGGTGGTCGAGCAGTCAGAAACTCAGAGATTCCCTTGGGAAGTTTTGAGGAAGGGACCTCAGCACGAACCCCAGGAAATGATGTCACCTGCTGGCAACAGAACCCAACAGAACCCGCAATCCGGGTATCCAGGCCTCCAGAGCGGAGAGGAGCCCCCAGCCAGATCACTTGCTGCCAAGATGTTCTGCTGTTTGCCCCTGCCCAGAGGCCGGGGCCTCAGGAGAGCTCACAGGCAGTGTGCGTGGGCACCCTGTCGACGTTGGCTCAGGACACCCCCGAGAGGCCTCTGGCCCTTTGCCCGGAGAAACAGAAAGGTAACACGGGGAGCCCCAGGCCGGGCCAGGCCACCTCTCCCATGCCACCCGGAAACACCGGGTCCTTTGCCTGTGTGTGGGGATGCGGGTTTCTCGGGCTGTGTCTCCCTCAAGGAAGCCCAGGCGGATGTGGGGTCAGAAGCCTGTGGACAAGTTGTGCCCACACCCCAGGGGAGAGCAGGCTGGGCGGGATGGGGAGAGTGTGGGCAGCGCCGACCGGCCAGGCTGACCTCACACCCTCAGATGGGTCTCTTTCCTCCCGGGTGGGGATCTGAGCAGACACACGTCTCTGACCCTTCTGGGAAGAGAAGTTCGAGCAGGCAGAAGCAGCGGCTCCACTGGCCAGGCCCAGCTCGGAAAACTCCCAGCATGGCTGGCTGACGGTCACTGTCGTTGCAGAGCTTCCCACGTGATGAGGCCGAGGACGGGGACACCCCATCCAGCTCCCAGAGGGAGGGGTCGGAGCACCACCCGCCCGCCCGTGAGGCCCAGTGCAGGCTCCAGGTCAGCGTGCCCACGGAGGCATCAGCCCCACCGGGGGAGACGCGGAGGTGGGGAAGGCCTGCTGCCGAGACACCGCCCAGGATACAGCCGGCGGCCCAGTCTGAGGCTTCCACGGAGCTCAGCACACCCGGCTCCGACCCAGAGTCCAGAGAACCCCGGCCTCTGAGGCACCAGGAGGACCTGGAGCCCAGCACGCCACAGCACAGAGGTGAGGACGCTGGGGCTGGTGCACGGGAGTGTGTGGGGAGGGGTGCTGAGCTACACAGGGACGAGTCCTCGAAAGCTGCTGCTGGGCCTGCAGCAAGCGCTGGCCTCACACCCCCCGCCCCCCATCTTGCACACTTCAGTCCCAAAAGACATCTGACGCTGGGTATTCTTTGGGAACCTCTTGGAAGGTTTCTGTCCCGGGGTACGCACATGCCAAGGCTGGCCTGTGGGCAAACTTTGCTTCTCCCCCAGCTCTAGCACTGGCCTCCAACTGGAACCAGGCTCCACTTCCCAGACCTGTCCCCACACAGGTGGTGGCTCCAGGTGCAGGACCCAGGGATCCACCGAGGGCAGATGGAGAAGCGAGACTTGCCCTCGCAGAGACACCAGGCCAGCTGGGTACTGGCCAGCACACCGGGCAGATCGGATCTCCGTGCCTGCAGGACCCCCAGCCCCAGGCACTGATGTCCCACCCCCTCAGCGAGAACCTCCACCTCCACGTGCACCTCTACCTGCTCGGGCTTTGGCAAGAGAACCCGAGGCAGAGGAAGAGTCACCGCCTCGGCAGGGAGAGCCTGCCCTGGCTCCCACGCAACACCCAGACGCCCACGATGACTCACCCAGCCCTGCAGGGAGAAAGAGCCCCCGCTCTGGACAGAGACCCAGAGCCCTTACCGGAAACACCACGTCCAGGGGAGCAGTCGGCTCTGCAGCCTCCATCCCTGTCTGCTCACCGTGGATGCCGGCAACTCGGTCTGCCCCCAGGGGACATGGAGTTCCTTTCCCCTGAACTGCTTTGCATGTGGTTTGTTTCCACCTTTCTGGTGACGTTTTATTTTTTGTATGGTTTCCTGGATTTTTGTTGGTTAAGTTGGGATTAGTAAACTGTTTCATCATTGTTGCAATCTGGGAACACTGTTGTGTAACTCTGGTGATACTGTGTTACCATCACCACTTTGTAGTTTCAGACCCGTTCCATCTTTATGCCCCACCCCCCAACAAAGCCTGGATTCAAGGCAAGCACGCCCTGTTCATCCCTCCCCCCGATCCTGAACACAATTTCATCTTTTCTTTCTGCATTCCTTCCTATATTCTTGGTGTCCCCAATCAGTGACTCTCAGCGAAATGACTGAAGGAGTGTTTTTCGGACTCTCCACCTACTGTAAGACTCCATTGGAGAGTTCTCATTTTTATGTCATTTGAACTAGCCTTTGATAGCTGAAAGGACGGTGTACGTCCTTTCAAGATACCATGTGCCAAACGAAGCCCTTTTGGCAACTGCCATCATTATCTCCAGGCAGGCATTGCTGTTTGAAGGGTGACATCTCAGCCAGAAGGCAGAGGCTGAGCTCCTCTTGTTGCACCAGCTCCCAAAAGAAGCCAAGAAAGGGAGCTGGAACAACAAACCACCCCCATGCCCAGGAAAGCGTTCTTCATGACAGAAGGCTAGAAAATGACCCAACATCCTTGTGGCCCAGAACCACTCTAGAAAATCACTGTTCCATAAAAAAGAGAAACACATGGGAAGTTCCAAGGAGAGGCAATGCCCATGGCCAGTGTACTTGAGAGACGGCCTGACCGCTCCGGGGAAGACACGCACCGACGGAACCCCTTGGGAAACAGCAGTGATAGTCCTCACCGTCGTAAGGGTTTCCTCTGGGGACAACCTGCCCTGGGCACCACACGAGGGAGCAGACCGGCTTCTCTTCCTCTGCCCCCACACCATTCACTCATGAAGGCAGCTCAGGTGTTCTCATGCCCTGCCTGCCTGCCTGCCTGGCTCATCCGTGAGCTGTGACCACCTCCAGGCTAGGACTCCACCTTTTCCTCTCTGTGTACCGTGAATCTGCACACAGTGGGCTTTCAGAACCTTAGGAGACTTGAGCCATTCCCGCTCGAGCCAGAACCCTCCCCAGGAAGGAAAACAGCTGTGGAGTCATTTTGGCCCCAGCACTGGTTCCGAAAGCCTGGCGGCTCCTACAGCCTCTACGGTGTGAAGAGGGAGGTCCCTTTTGACAGAGCTTTCCGGCTCTCAGATCTAAGCTGTTGTTTCACTGTCAGCTGTGTCTCTTCCGTTGCAGCCAGGTGGGCCACGCTGCTTCAAAGGAGCTCACAAGCTGAGTTTCAAGGGAGGACAGGGATGGCTACAACGTGCTGCAAACTGAGTGAGGGTCCCCACAATCCTCAGCAAAGGTCTGTGGTGTGCAAGTGGGGAGTAGAGGGCCCCCAAGTTCCAAAGGAAGGGAGGTAGTCGGGAGCTAAAGCCCTTGGCTGCTGTGGTAGCAGCTGCAGATGGCAGCCCGTCCACAGTGCACTTCAAATGAGGTCATATGAGCGGGACTCTGGAAATGGCTCCGAAATCGAGAGAAAGGGGTCAGGGTATGTGGGAATCCGGCGGGGGTGGGGGGTGGATGAAGGAAGGTGTCCCTCCTCTCTCCAGTGCAATTTGGTTTGGTGAGTCTCAAAGCTACCAGATGGCACTTCCCAAGTCAGGCCCCCGCAGGAATCAGGGTGGGCTGCCTGCCTCGGGCCCTGCCACAGGGACAAGCCACACCAGTGGCCTCCCTGAGCTCCAATGGCCGGATCTGGGGGGTTCTGTCTGGGTGCACACCTCCTTGCTGTGGCCAAGTTCCCCCCTTCTCTGAGCACCAGCTTCATCCTCTCGAATGAGGACATCAATTGCTACCTTGGCACGTTACTCTCTTCATCCTGTGAAGACTCATTAGGCTTATCCTACAATTACTAGCTGGCCCGAAGAGATATCTCCTGAATCCAGCTTAAGCTGGAGTCTCCCAGGCTCATCTGGCATGTCTTCCCTGAAGTCTGCCAAAACCCACACCCTTGCATTTCCAGGGACTCCCCTTAGCCAGCTGGGCAGAAAACCCAGCATGCTTCAAACAAGCTGACAGACAAGCGGGAGAGGACTCACGGGCAGACGGCTTCCCTCAGGTCTCGGGTGGAGCTCTGGGACCACAGCAGCAACGGGCCATCCCAGCCCCTGGGCTCAGCAGCGCCCTCATTCTCAGGCCGGCGGCTCTGCCCTGAGGGGAGCAGGAACGTCACCAACTGCCGCAGGCGGACCTCAAGCCCCTCCCACTGCTGGAGCCTGACCTCCCCCGGCCCCACCCCTTCCCCTACCCCAGCAGGACGAGAGCTCGTCTTCCCCTGGCTTCCAACGTGAGGCCCGGCCCTGGGCCCCGATTGGGCACTGCCCCAGCCCGGAGCCAATCACAGTGGCCAGGGAGGTGGAACGCACCGATTGGCCAGGGCCAGGTCATGTGACCATACTCCCCAGGAAACTCAAAGATTACCAAGGTTCTCTAAGAAACCAATGAACAAAATTATCCACTAAAGGCAAACCATAATTTTTAATGAGGCCAATGTCACAGAAAAAAAAAATGCTCCACAATAAACTGCTCAAGGAAGCTACTAAATAAACTTTCAGAAAAGTTTAGTAGTTTTTTTTTTTTTTTAAATAGGGTGACGGAGAGCTATACCTTTCCCATCTATGTGAATTTAGGTTTAAACTAGATTTCCCTTGGCTATTATATAAGACAAAAAAACCCACATCACCCACTTTCACTCCCCCCCACCCCCAAAATGTGTTTTAATCTATTGAATTTTTGTGTCCTCAGTTGTGTCTGATTCACGGCAACTCACCAACTCTACACAGCCAGGCTCTTCCGTCCATGGAATTCAGGGCAATTTTTTCTGTCCCAGTAAATGCCCACCCTGGGTGATCCAAAGGCAAGGGCTCCGAGGCTCCTGAGAGACTAACTCCTTTCAGCTGAGCACAGAGCTGGCTCCTCACTGGGATGCCTGTGGCCTGGGGCTCCCAGAGGGGAGAGCAGCACTCGCCCCACCGTGTGGTCACTGCTGGAAGTGCAGGCTGCTCCTCACTCCCCCTTGACAGTGTCCCTGAGGGCAGAACAGTGTGAATCGAATCAAGGTGGAAAGGCAAACTCCAATGCAACCAACCTTCCCACAAGATCTCCAAAACCACTCAGGAACAGGGAATTGGAAACTGCAGGGGATGACATGAATGGAGATGGAGACTTGACACCTTACACCGAGTTCACTTCCAGTTATCCCTAGACAAACTTTCCATGAAAACTTGTCACAAATCTAGAAGAACAATGAGCAGAAACCGGACACGTGCTTTGAGTCTTCACACACAAAACTAAAAGGCAGTCCACAAAAAAAAACCCAGAGAATACAGTGGACTTTGCAAAATCAAAGATATCTACTGTGGGAAAGACCTCATTACAAAAGCAAAAGACAGGTCATACATCGCGAGACGAATGAGTGGAAACACAAAGCTTATCAAGGATGTGTCTCCAAACAGACAAAGAACGCCAACACAACAAGCCTGTGAAAACTAGGGAAAGGTCTGAAGGGACACCAGACGGAGGAAGACACACACAGAGTATCCCGGATGATGTCCAGCACTGAGGGCCTGAAGAAACAACAGTCTAGTTGCACCCCCTCAGGCCTGTGTGACCGTGGATGAGGCCTCTGTTTCCCGGTGGCTCTGAGACATGGACAGGGAGGAAGGGGAAGAGAAGTCACTTGCATTTCTAATACTCACAGCAAAGTCTTCCAATGAGAAGGGAATTATCACCCCCACTGACAATGCCATTCACTGAAGTGATATCCACGAGTCCATCTACCCCAGAAGGGAAGGATGGACCTGTTCTCACAAAACGGCGAGAGATGGAAGGAGGAAGATCAAGCCCACACCAATCACTGGAAAGAGAAGCTGTGCTCAGGGCTTGAAAGAATTCCTATAGGGAAAATCATGTCACAGCCCCACATGGCAATCCACAGCTTCCATGCTATTCCTCCCAAAATGCCAATGCATTTTCGCACCGAACAAAGAATTGCAAAAGGGGTACGGAAACAGAAAAGAGCCTACATTGTCAATACAATCCGACGAAAAAGCCCCGATACGGACATCCAAGGTTGTGTGAAAGGAAATTAGACGACCAAACTAGGATCCTCAGGAGAGTATCGGAGAAGGCAATGGCGACCCACTCCAGTACTCTTGCCTGGAAAATGTCCTGGACGGAGGAGCCTGGTAGGCTACAGGCCATGGGGTCTTGCAGAGTCAGACACGACTGAAGTGACTTAGCCGCAGCAGCAGCAGCAGGACAGTATGCTATTGGGAATACAACAACACACACAGATCCAGATCGATGGAATAAAGTTGAGGGTCCAGAAACAAACCCCAGCATCCATGGTCAACTCATCTCTGACACAGACGGTGAGAATATCCAAATGGGAACAAGAAAGCCTCTTCAATCAATGTCCATGGGAAAACCAGACAGCTACATCTGAAGAACGCTATTGGGTTTGATCTCATACCACCTCAATATCGGGGAAAAACCTCACCCTAAAGACTGATGTCATGAGATAGCTAGAAAGAAGCGTAGGTCAAAGGCTCCTTAACATCAGAGTCTCCTTGCCATTTGCTGGGCGGAGGTCGAAATGGGTCTCTTCAAGTAAGGGAAAGAGGTAAACGAAGTACACCACTGGGTTTCCATCCAATGGAACCTATTCACAACAGAGAGGCTAAGCATTCACAAATGCAAAAGATAGGAAACGGAACACGAGAGACTCCTTGCAAGTGGTGTATCTGAGAAGGGGTTCATATGGAAAGAGACGAAGAATGCACAGCACTCAGATTCCAAGAAACACCACCACCACCCTTGACCCTTCCCCCATGACCAACTCTGACCTAAAGCCTTTCTCTCCCTCTAACCTATCCCTAAAACATAACCCTCATCTAATCATATACATGTGCATCCCTAGCATCCATCCATCCATCCACACACGAGAGAGAAAGAGGAAGACACAGACGGAATTGAGAAAGGAAAAGAGAGGGACACAGCCAGAGAGAGACACGGAACCAAAGAGAGGAAAGGAGTCGATGGTCCAGACTATTCCTCAATCTGTCTCGAAGGTAGAAGCAATGACAGCGCCCTTCCACCCCAGAAGGGGGAAAAGGACGGAAGGTTTGGAGAGGAAAAGACAAGAACGCAGGGAGCCATTAGAAGCTCAGCCACCCGCAGAAGCCGAGCTGGGACCCTTGAACAGAATCTCAATGGAAACAGAGGACCAGAAAGTTGGCTACTCTTTTCTATAAGAGAGGGAGACCTTCGAGTCTTCCTTTCGGTCCTCCAACTTGGATGCGGGGTCTCAAAACAGTCAGGAGGGGGAGTGCCTTTTCCTGGGTTCCACGGCGCATCCAGGCCTCGTTCTGCCCCATTCTGTGCTGTGTCAGCCCTGGATGGAATCTTTCTTTCTGAAGTCTCAGCGCACGAGCTCCACGTGATATCGGCCCCAGGTGGAAAGGCATGGAGCTGCTCGTAGGCCGACAGACCTAGGAAGCAGATGGGAGAATGACCCCCACTCTGCAGATGGAGAGACTGGGGCAACCCTGAGGGGCATATGCTTGTCCAGGGCCACACCACTTATGAGAAGAAGGAGCCTGGTCTGAGAGCAGCATGGTCCTCGGAGCTCAGGCCCTGGCTGAACCCAGGCCTCCCCAGGGCTGTGGGCTGGGCCGTGTGGGTGTCATTGTGCCTGCACATGGCCTAAGGGGGGTGGTCGAGCAGTCAGAAACCCAGAGATTCCCTTGGGAAGTTTTGAGGAAGGGACCTCAGCACGAACCCCAGGAAATGATGTCACCTGCCGGCAACAGAACCCAACAGAACCCGCAATCCGGGTATCCAGGCCTCCAGAGCGGAGAGGAGCCCCCAGCCAGATCACTTGCTGCCAAGATGTTCTGCTGTTTGCCCCTGCCCAGAGGCCGGGGCCTCAGGAGAGCTCACAGGCAGTGTGCGTGGGCACCCTGTCGACGTTGGCTCAGGACACCCCCGAGAGGCCTCTGGCCCTTTGCCCGGAGAAACAGAAAGGTAACACGGGGAGCCCCAGGCCGGGCCAGGCCACCTCTCCCATGCCACCCGGAAACACCGGGTCCTTTGCCTGTGTGTGGGGATGCGGGTTTCTCGGGCTGTGTCTCCCTCAAGGAAGCCCAGGCGGATGTGGGGTCAGAAGCCTGTGGACAAGTTGTGCCCACACCCCAGGGGAGAGCAGGCTGGGCGGGATGGGGAGAGTGTGGGCAGCGCCGACCGGCCAGGCTGACCTCACACCCTCAGATGGGTCTCTTTCCTCCCGGGTGGGGATCTGAGCAGACACACGTCTCTGACCCTTCTGGGAAGAGAAGTTCGAGCAGGCAGAAGCAGCGGCTCCACTGGCCAGGCCCAGCTCGGAAAACTCCCAGCATGGCTGGCTGACGGTCACTGTCGTTGCAGAGCTTCCCACGTGATGAGGCCGAGGACGGGGACACCCCATCCAGCTCCCAGAGGGAGGGGTCGGAGCACCACCCGCCCGCCCGTGAGGCCCAGTGCAGGCTCCAGGTCAGCGTGCCCACGGAGGCATCAGCCCCACCGGGGGAGACGCGGAGGTGGGGAAGGCCTGCTGCCGAGACACCGCCCAGGATACAGCCGGCGGCCCAGTCTGAGGCTTCCACGGAGCTCAGCACACCCGGCTCCGACCCAGAGTCCAGAGAACCCCGGCCTCTGAGGCACCAGGAGGACCTGGAGCCCAGCACGCCACAGCACAGAGGTGAGGACGCTGGGGCTGGTGCACGGGAGTGTGTGGGGAGGGGTGCTGAGCTACACAGGGACGAGTCCTCGAAAGCTGCTGCTGGGCCTGCAGCAAGCGCTGGCCTCACACCCCCCGCCCCCCATCTTGCACACTTCAGTCCCAAAAGACATCTGACGCTGGGTATTCTTTGGGAACCTCTTGGAAGGTTTCTGTCCCGGGGTACGCACATGCCAAGGCTGGCCTGTGGGCAAACTTTGCTTCTCCCCCAGCTCTAGCACTGGCCTCCAACTGGAACCAGGCTCCACTTCCCAGACCTGTCCCCACACAGGTGGTGGCTCCAGGTGCAGGACCCAGGGATCCACCGAGGGCAGATGGAGAAGCGAGACTTGCCCTCGCAGAGACACCAGGCCAGCTGGGTACTGGCCAGCACACCGGGCAGATCGGATCTCCGTGCCTGCAGGACCCCCAGCCCCAGGCACTGATGTCCCACCCCCTCAGCGAGAACCTCCACCTCCACGTGCACCTCTACCTGCTCGGGCTTTGGCAAGAGAACCCGAGGCAGAGGAAGAGTCACCGCCTCGGCAGGGAGAGCCTGCCCTGGCTCCCGCGCAACACCCAGACGCCCACGATGACTCACCCAGCCCTGCAGGGAGAAAGAGCCCCCGCTCTGGACAGAGACCCAGAGCCCTTACCGGAAACACCACGTCCAGGGGAGCGGTCGGCTCTGCAGCCTCCATCCCTGTCTGCTCACCGTGGATGCCGGCAACTCGGTCTGCCCCCAGGGGACATGGAGTTCCTTTCCCCTGAACTGCTTTGCATGTGGTTTGTTTCCACCTTTCTGGTGATGTTTTATTTTTTGTATGGTTTCCTGGATTTTTGTTGGTTAAGTTGGGATTAGTAAACTGTTTCATCATTGTTGCAATCTGGGAACACTGTTGTGTAACTCTGGTGATACTGTGTTACCATCACCACTTTGTAGTTTCAGACCCGTTCCATCTTTATGCCCCACCCCCCAACAAAGCCTGGATTCAAGGCAAGCACGCCCTGTTCATCCCTCCCCCCGATCCTGAACACAATTTCATCTTTTCTTTCTGCATTCCTTCCTATATTCTTGGTGTCCCCAATCAGTGACTCTCAGCGAAATGACTGAAGGAGTGTTTTTCGGACTCTCCACCTACTGTAAGACTCCATTGGAGAGTTCTCATTTTTATGTCATTTGAACTAGCCTTTGATAGCTGAAAGGACGGTGTACGTCCTTTCAAGATACCATGTGCCAAACGAAGCCCTTTTGGCAACTGCCATCATTATCTCCAGGCAGGCATTGCTGTTTGAAGGGTGACATCTCAGCCAGAAGGCAGAGGCTGAGCTCCTCTTGTTGCACCAGCTCCCAAAAGAAGCCAAGAAAGGGAGCTGGAACAACAAACCACCCCCATGCCCAGGAAAGCGTTCTTCATGACAGAAGGCTAGAAAATGACCCAACATCCTTGTGGCCCAGAACCACTCTAGAAAATCACTGTTCCATAAAAAAGAGAAACACATGGGAAGTTCCAAGGAGAGGCAATGCCCATGGCCAGTGTACTTGAGAGACGGCCTGACCGCTCCGGGGAAGACACGCACCGACGGAACCCCTTGGGAAACAGCAGTGATAGTCCTCACCGTCGTAAGGGTTTCCTCTGGGGACAACCTGCCCTGGGCACCACACGAGGGAGCAGACCGGCTTCTCTTCCTCTGCCCCCACACCATTCACTCATGAAGGCAGCTCAGGTGTTCTCATGCCCTGCCTGCCTGCCTGCCTGGCTCATCCGTGAGCTGTGACCACCTCCAGGCTAGGACTCCACCTTTTCCTCTCTGTGTACCGTGAATCTGCACACAGTGGGCTTTCAGAACCTTAGGAGACTTGAGCCATTCCCGCTCGAGCCAGAACCCTCCCCAGGAAGGAAAACAGCTGTGGAGTCATTTTGGCCCCAGCACTGGTTCCGAAAGCCTGGCGGCTCCTACAGCCTCTACGGTGTGAAGAGGGAGGTCCCTTTTGACAGAGCTTTCCGGCTCTCAGATCTAAGCTGTTGTTTCACTGTCAGCTGTGTCTCTTCCGTTGCAGCCAGGTGGGCCACGCTGCTCCAAAGGAGCTCACAAGCTGAGTTTCAAGGGAGGACAGGGATGGCTACAACGTGCTGCAAACTGAGTGAGGGTCCCCACAATCCTCAGCAAAGGTCTGTGGTGTGCAAGTGGGGAGTAGAGGGCCCCCAAGTTCCAAAGGAAGGGAGGTAGTCGGGAGCTAAAGCCCTTGGCTGCTGTGGTAGCAGCTGCAGATGGCAGCCCGTCCACAGTGCACTTCAAATGAGGTCATATGAGCGGGACTCTGGAAATGGCTCCGAAATCGAGAGAAAGGGGTCAGGGTATGTGGGAATCCGGCGGGGGTGGGGGGTGGATGAAGGAAGGTGTCCCTCCTCTCTCCAGTGCAATTTGGTTTGGTGAGTCTCAAAGCTACCAGATGGCACTTCCCAAGTCAGGCCCCCGCAGGAATCAGGGTGGGCTGCCTGCCTCGGGCCCTGCCACAGGGACAAGCCACACCAGTGGCCTCCCTGAGCTCCAATGGCCGGATCTGGGGGGTTCTGTCTGGGTGCACACCTCCTTGCTGTGGCCAAGTTCCCCCCTTCTCTGAGCACCAGCTTCATCCTCTCGAATGAGGACATCAATTGCTACCTTGGCACGTTACTCTCTTCATCCTGTGAAGACTCATTAGGCTTATCCTACAATTACTAGCTGGCCCGAAGAGATATCTCCTGAATCCAGCTTAAGCTGGAGTCTCCCAGGCTCATCTGGCATGTCTTCCCTGAAGTCTGCCAAAACCCACACCCTTGCATTTCCAGGGACTCGCCTTAGCCAGCTGGGCAGAAAACCCAGCATGCTTCAAACAAGCTGACAGACAAGCGGGAGAGGACTCACGGGCAGACGGCTTCCCTCAGGTCTCGGGTGGAGCTCTGGGACCACAGCAGCAACGGGCCATCCCAGCCCCTGGGCTCAGCAGCGCCCTCATTCTCAGGCCGGCGGCTCTGCCCTGAGGGGAGCAGGAACGTCACCAACTGCCGCAGGCGGACCTCAAGCCCCTCCCACTGCTGGAGCCTGACCTCCCCCGGCCCCACCCCTTCCCCTACCCCAGCAGGACGAGAGCTCGTCTTCCCCTGGCTTCCAACGTGAGGCCCGGCCCTGGGCCCCGATTGGGCACTGCCCCAGCCCGGAGCCAATCACAGTGGCCAGGGAGGTGGAACGCACCGATTGGCCAGGGCCAGGTCATGTGACCATACTCCCCAGGAAACTCAAAGATTACCAAGGTTCTCTAAGAAACCAATGAACAAAATTATCCACTAAAGGCAAACCATAATTTTTAATGAGGCCAATGTCACAGAAAAAAAAAATGCTCCACAATAAACTGCTCAAGGAAGCTACTAAATAAACTTTCAGAAAAGTTTAGTAGTTTTTTTTTTTTTTTTTAAATAGGGTGACGGAGAGCTATACCTTTCCCATCTATGTGAATTTAGGTTTAAACTAGATTTCCCTTGGCTATTATATAAGACAAAAAAACCCACATCACCCACTTTCACTCCCCCCCACCCCCAAAATGTGTTTTAATCTATTGAATTTTTGTGTCCTCAGTTGTGTCTGATTCACGGCAACTCACCAACTCTACACAGCCAGGCTCTTCCGTCCATGGAATTCAGGGCAATTTTTTCTGTCCCAGTAAATGCCCACCCTGGGTGATCCAAAGGCAAGGGCTCCGAGGCTCCTGAGAGACTAACTCCTTTCAGCTGAGCACAGAGCTGGCTCCTCACTGGGATGCCTGTGGCCTGGGGCTCCCAGAGGGGAGAGCAGCACTCGCCCCACCGTGTGGTCACTGCTGGAAGTGCAGGCTGCTCCTCACTCCCCCTTGACAGTGTCCCTGAGGGCAGAACAGTGTGAATCGAATCAAGGTGGAAATGCAAACTCCAATGCAACCAACCTTCCCACAAGATCTCCAAAACCACTCAGGAACAGGGAATTGGAAACTGCAGGGGATGACATGAATGGAGATGGAGACTTGACACCTTACACCGAGTTCACTTCCAGTTATCCCTAGACAAACTTTCCATGAAAACTTGTCACAAATCTAGAAGAACAATGAGCAGAAACCGGACACGTGCTTTGAGTCTTCACACACAAAACTAAAAGGCAGTCCACAAAAAAAAACCCAGAGAATACAGTGGACTTTGCAAAATCAAAGATATCTACTGTGGGAAAGACCTCATTACAAAAGCAAAAGACAGGTCATACATCGCGAGACGAATGAGTGGAAACACAAAGCTTATCAAGGATGTGTCTCCAAACAGACAAAGAACGCCAACACAACAAGCCTGTGAAAACTAGGGAAAGGTCTGAAGGGACACCAGACGGAGGAAGACACACACAGAGTATCCCGGATGATGTCCAGCACTGAGGGCCTGAAGAAACAACAGTCTAGTTGCACCCCCTCAGGCCTGTGTGACCGTGGATGAGGCCTCTGTTTCCCGGTGGCTCTGAGACATGGACAGGGAGGAAGGGGAAGAGAAGTCACTTGCATTTCTAATACTCACAGCAAAGTCTTCCAATGAGAAGGGAATTATCACCCCCACTGACAATGCCATTCACTGAAGTGATATCCACGAGTCCATCTACCCCAGAAGGGAAGGATGGACCTGTTCTCACAAAACGGCGAGAGATGGAAGGAGGAAGATCAAGCCCACACCAATCACTGGAAAGAGAAGCTGTGCTCAGGGCTTGAAAGAATTCCTACAGGGAAAATCATGTCACAGCCCCACATGGCAATCCACAGCTTCCATGCTATTCCTCCCAAAATGCCAATGCATTTTCGCACCGAACAAAGAATTGCAAAAGGGGTACGGAAACAGAAAAGAGCCTACATTGTCAATACAATCCGACGAAAAAGCCCCGATACGGACATCCAAGGTTGTGTGAAAGGAAATTAGACGACCAAACTAGGATCCTCAGGAGAGTATCGGAGAAGGCAATGGCGACCCACTCCAGTACTCTTGCCTGGAAAATGTCCTGGACGGAGGAGCCTGGTAGGCTACAGGCCATGGGGTCTTGCAGAGTCAGACACGACTGAAGTGACTTAGCCGCAGCAGCAGCAGCAGGACAGTATGCTATTGGGAATACAACAACACACACAGATCCAGATCGATGGAATAAAGTTGAGGGTCCAGAAACAAACCCCAGCATCCATGGTCAACTCATCTCTGACACAGACGGTGAGAATATCCAAATGGGAACAAGAAAGCCTCTTCAATCAATGTCCATGGGAAAACCAGACAGCTACATCTGAAGAACGCTATTGGGTTTGATCTCATACCACCTCAATATCGGGGAAAAACCTCACCCTAAAGACTGATGTCATGAGATAGCTAGAAAGAAGCGTAGGTCAAAGGCTCCTTAACATCAGAGTCTCCTTGCCATTTGCTGGGCGGAGGTCGAAATGGGTCTCTTCAAGTAAGGGAAAGAGGTAAACGAAGTACACCACTGGGTTTCCATCCAATGGAACCTATTCACAACAGAGAGGCTAAGCATTCACAAATGCAAAAGATAGGAAACGGAACACGAGAGACTCCTTGCAAGTGGTGTATCTGAGAAGGGGTTCATATGGAAAGAGACGAAGAATGCACAGCACTCAGATTCCAAGAAACACCACCACCACCCTTGACCCTTCCCCCATGACCAACTCTGACCTAAAGCCTTTCTCTCCCTCTAACCTATCCCTAAAACATAACCCTCATCTAATCATATACATGTGCATCCCTAGCATCCATCCATCCATCCACACACGAGAGAGAAAGAGGAAGACACAGACGGAATTGAGAAAGGAAAAGAGAGGGACACAGCCAGAGAGAGACACGGAACCAAAGAGAGGAAAGGAGTCGATGGTCCAGACTATTCCTCAATCTGTCTCGAAGGTAGAAGCAATGACAGCACCCTTCCACCCCAGAAGGGGGAAAAGGACGGAAGGTTTGGAGAGGAAAAGACAAGAACGCAGGGAGCCATTAGAAGCTCAGCCACCCGCAGAAGCCGAGCTGGGACCCTTGAACAGAATCTCAATGGAAACAGAGGACCAGAAAGTTGGCTACTCTTTTCTATAAGAGAGGGAGACCTTCGAGTCTTCCTTTCGGTCCTCCAACTTGGATGCGGGGTCTCAAAACAGTCAGGAGGGGGAGTGCCTTTTCCTGGGTTCCACGGCGCATCCAGGCCTCGTTCTGCCCCATTCTGTGCTGTGTCAGCCCTGGATGGAATCTTTCTTTCTGAAGTCTCAGCGCACGAGCTCCACGTGATATCGGCCCCAGGTGGAAAGGCATGGAGCTGCTCGTAGGCCGACAGACCTAGGAAGCAGATGGGAGAATGACCCCCACTCTGCAGATGGAGAGACTGGGGCAACCCTGAGGGGCATATGCTTGTCCAGGGCCACACCACTTATGAGAAGAAGGAGCCTGGTCTGAGAGCAGCATGGTCCTCGGAGCTCAGGCCCTGGCTGAACCCAGGCCTCCCCAGGGCTGTGGGCTGGGCCGTGTGGGTGTCATTGTGCCTGCACATGGCCTAAGGGGGGTGGTCGAGCAGTCAGAAACTCAGAGATTCCCTTGGGAAGTTTTGAGGAAGGGACCTCAGCACGAACCCCAGGAAATGATGTCACCTGCCGGCAACAGAACCCAACAGAACCCGCAATCCGGGTATCCAGGCCTCCAGAGCGGAGAGGAGCCCCCAGCCAGATCACTTGCTGCCAAGATGTTCTGCTGTTTGCCCCTGCCCAGAGGCCGGGGCCTCAGGAGAGCTCACAGGCAGTGTGCGTGGGCACCCTGTCGACGTTGGCTCAGGACACCCCCGAGAGGCCTCTGGCCCTTTGCCCGGAGAAACAGAAAGGTAACACGGGGAGCCCCAGGCCGGGCCAGGCCACCTCTCCCATGCCACCCGGAAACACCGGGTCCTTTGCCTGTGTGTGGGGATGCGGGTTTCTCGGGCTGTGTCTCCCTCAAGGAAGCCCAGGCGGATGTGGGGTCAGAAGCCTGTGGACAAGTTGTGCCCACACCCCAGGGGAGAGCAGGCTGGGCGGGATGGGGAGAGTGTGGGCAGCGCCGACCGGCCAGGCTGACCTCACACCCTCAGATGGGTCTCTTTCCTCCCGGGTGGGGATCTGAGCAGACACACGTCTCTGACCCTTCTGGGAAGAGAAGTTCGAGCAGGCAGAAGCAGCGGCTCCACTGGCCAGGCCCAGCTCGGAAAACTCCCAGCATGGCTGGCTGACGGTCACTGTCGTTGCAGAGCTTCCCACGTGATGAGGCCGAGGACGGGGACACCCCATCCAGCTCCCAGAGGGAGGGGTCGGAGCACCACCCGCCCGCCCGTGAGGCCCAGTGCAGGCTCCAGGTCAGCGTGCCCACGGAGGCATCAGCCCCACCGGGGGAGACGCGGAGGTGGGGAAGGCCTGCTGCCGAGACACCGCCCAGGATACAGCCGGCGGCCCAGTCTGAGGCTTCCACGGAGCTCAGCACACCCGGCTCCGACCCAGAGTCCAGAGAACCCCGGCCTCTGAGGCACCAGGAGGACCTGGAGCCCAGCACGCCACAGCACAGAGGTGAGGACGCTGGGGCTGGTGCACGGGAGTGTGTGGGGAGGGGTGCTGAGCTACACAGGGACGAGTCCTCGAAAGCTGCTGCTGGGCCTGCAGCAAGCGCTGGCCTCATACCCCCCGCCCCCCATCTTGCACACTTCAGTCCCAAAAGACATCTGACGCTGGGTATTCTTTGGGAACCTCTTGGAAGGTTTCTGTCCCGGGGTACGCACATGCCAAGGCTGGCCTGTGGGCAAACTTTGCTTCTCCCCCAGCTCTAGCACTGGCCTCCAACTGGAACCAGGCTCCACTTCCCAGACCTGTCCCCACACAGGTGGTGGCTCCAGGTGCAGGACCCAGGGATCCACCGAGGGCAGATGGAGAAGCGAGACTTGCCCTCGCAGAGACACCAGGCCAGCTGGGTACTGGCCAGCACACCGGGCAGATCGGATCTCCGTGCCTGCAGGACCCCCAGCCCCAGGCACTGATGTCCCACCCCCTCAGCGAGAACCTCCACCTCCACGTGCACCTCTACCTGCTCGGGCTTTGGCAAGAGAACCCGAGGCAGAGGAAGAGTCACCGCCTCGGCAGGGAGAGCCTGCCCTGGCTCCCGCGCAACACCCAGACGCCCACGATGACTCACCCAGCCCTGCAGGGAGAAAGAGCCCCCGCTCTGGACAGAGACCCAGAGCCCTTACCGGAAACACCACGTCCAGGGGAGCGGTCGGCTCTGCAGCCTCCATCCCTGTCTGCTCACCGTGGATGCCGGCAACTCGGTCTGCCCCCAGGGGACATGGAGTTCCTTTCCCCTGAACTGCTTTGCATGTGGTTTGTTTCCACCTTTCTGGTGATGTTTTATTTTTTGTATGGTTTCCTGGATTTTTGTTGGTTAAGTTGGGATTAGTAAACTGTTTCATCATTGTTGCAATCTGGGAACACTGTTGTGTAACTCTGGTGATACTGTGTTACCATCACCACTTTGTAGTTTCAGACCCGTTCCATCTTTATGCCCCACCCCCCAACAAAGCCTGGATTCAAGGCAAGCACGCCCTGTTCATCCCTCCCCCCGATCCTGAACACAATTTCATCTTTTCTTTCTGCATTCCTTCCTATATTCTTGGTGTCCCCAATCAGTGACTCTCAGCGAAATGACTGAAGGAGTGTTTTTCGGACTCTCCACCTACTGTAAGACTCCATTGGAGAGTTCTCATTTTTATGTCATTTGAACTAGCCTTTGATAGCTGAAAGGACGGTGTACGTCCTTTCAAGATACCATGTGCCAAACGAAGCCCTTTTGGCAACTGCCATCATTATCTCCAGGCAGGCATTGCTGTTTGAAGGGTGACATCTCAGCCAGAAGGCAGAGGCTGAGCTCCTCTTGTTGCACCAGCTCCCAAAAGAAGCCAAGAAAGGGAGCTGGAACAACAAACCACCCCCATGCCCAGGAAAGCGTTCTTCATGACAGAAGGCTAGAAAATGACCCAACATCCTTGTGGCCCAGAACCACTCTAGAAAATCACTGTTCCATAAAAAAGAGAAACACATGGGAAGTTCCAAGGAGAGGCAATGCCCATGGCCAGTGTACTTGAGAGACGGCCTGACCGCTCCGGGGAAGACACGCACCGACGGAACCCCTTGGGAAACAGCAGTGATAGTCCTCACCGTCGTAAGGGTTTCCTCTGGGGACAACCTGCCCTGGGCACCACACGAGGGAGCAGACCGGCTTCTCTTCCTCTGCCCCCACACCATTCACTCATGAAGGCAGCTCAGGTGTTCTCATGCCCTGCCTGCCTGCCTGCCTGGCTCATCCGTGAGCTGTGACCACCTCCAGGCTAGGACTCCACCTTTTCCTCTCTGTGTACCGTGAATCTGCACACAGTGGGCTTTCAGAACCTTAGGAGACTTGAGCCATTCCCGCTCGAGCCAGAACCCTCCCCAGGAAGGAAAACAGCTGTGGAGTCATTTTGGCCCCAGCACTGGTTCCGAAAGCCTGGCGGCTCCTACAGCCTCTACGGTGTGAAGAGGGAGGTCCCTTTTGACAGAGCTTTCCGGCTCTCAGATCTAAGCTGTTGTTTCACTGTCAGCTGTGTCTCTTCCGTTGCAGCCAGGTGGGCCACGCTGCTCCAAAGGAGCTCACAAGCTGAGTTTCAAGGGAGGACAGGGATGGCTACAACGTGCTGCAAACTGAGTGAGGGTCCCCACAATCCTCAGCAAAGGTCTGTGGTGTGCAAGTGGGGAGTAGAGGGCCCCCAAGTTCCAAAGGAAGGGAGGTAGTCGGGAGCTAAAGCCCTTGGCTGCTGTGGTAGCAGCTGCAGATGGCAGCCCGTCCACAGTGCACTTCAAATGAGGTCATATGAGCGGGACTCTGGAAATGGCTCCGAAATCGAGAGAAAGGGGTCAGGGTATGTGGGAATCCGGCGGGGGTGGGGGGTGGATGAAGGAAGGTGTCCCTCCTCTCTCCAGTGCAATTTGGTTTGGTGAGTCTCAAAGCTACCAGATGGCACTTCCCAAGTCAGGCCCCCGCAGGAATCAGGGTGGGCTGCCTGCCTCGGGCCCTGCCACAGGGACAAGCCACACCAGTGGCCTCCCTGAGCTCCAATGGCCGGATCTGGGGGGTTCTGTCTGGGTGCACACCTCCTTGCTGTGGCCAAGTTCCCCCCTTCTCTGAGCACCAGCTTCATCCTCTCGAATGAGGACATCAATTGCTACCTTGGCACGTTACTCTCTTCATCCTGTGAAGACTCATTAGGCTTATCCTACAATTACTAGCTGGCCCGAAGAGATATCTCCTGAATCCAGCTTAAGCTGGAGTCTCCCAGGCTCATCTGGCATGTCTTCCCTGAAGTCTGCCAAAACCCACACCCTTGCATTTCCAGGGACTCCCCTTAGCCAGCTGGGCAGAAAACCCAGCATGCTTCAAACAAGCTGACAGACAAGCGGGAGAGGACTCACGGGCAGACGGCTTCCCTCAGGTCTCGGGTGGAGCTCTGGGACCACAGCAGCAACGGGCCATCCCAGCCCCTGGGCTCAGCAGCGCCCTCATTCTCAGGCCGGCGGCTCTGCCCTGAGGGGAGCAGGAACGTCACCAACTGCCGCAGGCGGACCTCAAGCCCCTCCCACTGCTGGAGCCTGACCTCCCCCGGCCCCACCCCTTCCCCTACCCCAGCAGGACGAGAGCTCGTCTTCCCCTGGCTTCCAACGTGAGGCCCGGCCCTGGGCCCCGATTGGGCACTGCCCCAGCCCGGAGCCAATCACAGTGGCCAGGGAGGTGGAACGCACCGATTGGCCAGGGCCAGGTCATGTGACCATACTCCCCAGGAAACTCAAAGATTACCAAGGTTCTCTAAGAAACCAATGAACAAAATTATCCACTAAAGGCAAACCATAATTTTTAATGAGGCCAATGTCACAGAAAAAAAAAATGCTCCACAATAAACTGCTCAAGGAAGCTACTAAATAAACTTTCAGAAAAGTTTAGTAGTTTTTTTTTTTTTTTTAAATAGGGTGACGGAGAGCTATACCTTTCCCATCTATGTGAATTTAGGTTTAAACTAGATTTCCCTTGGCTATTATATAAGACAAAAAAACCCACATCACCCACTTTCACTCCCCCCCACCCCCAAAATGTGTTTTAATCTATTGAATTTTTGTGTCCTCAGTTGTGTCTGATTCACGGCAACTCACCAACTCTACACAGCCAGGCTCTTCCGTCCATGGAATTCAGGGCAATTTTTTCTGTCCCAGTAAATGCCCACCCTGGGTGATCCAAAGGCAAGGGCTCCGAGGCTCCTGAGAGACTAACTCCTTTCAGCTGAGCACAGAGCTGGCTCCTCACTGGGATGCCTGTGGCCTGGGGCTCCCAGAGGGGAGAGCAGCACTCGCCCCACCGTGTGGTCACTGCTGGAAGTGCAGGCTGCTCCTCACTCCCCCTTGACAGTGTCCCTGAGGGCAGAACAGTGTGAATCGAATCAAGGTGGAAATGCAAACTCCAATGCAACCAACCTTCCCACAAGATCTCCAAAACCACTCAGGAACAGGGAATTGGAAACTGCAGGGGATGACATGAATGGAGATGGAGACTTGACACCTTACACCGAGTTCACTTCCAGTTATCCCTAGACAAACTTTCCATGAAAACTTGTCACAAATCTAGAAGAACAATGAGCAGAAACCGGACACGTGCTTTGAGTCTTCACACACAAAACTAAAAGGCAGTCCACAAAAAAAAACCCAGAGAATACAGTGGACTTTGCAAAATCAAAGATATCTACTGTGGGAAAGACCTCATTACAAAAGCAAAAGACAGGTCATACATCGCGAGACGAATGAGTGGAAACACAAAGCTTATCAAGGATGTGTCTCCAAACAGACAAAGAACGCCAACACAACAAGCCTGTGAAAACTAGGGAAAGGTCTGAAGGGACACCAGACGGAGGAAGACACACACAGAGTATCCCGGATGATGTCCAGCACTGAGGGCCTGAAGAAACAACAGTCTAGTTGCACCCCCTCAGGCCTGTGTGACCGTGGATGAGGCCTCTGTTTCCCGGTGGCTCTGAGACATGGACAGGGAGGAAGGGGAAGAGAAGTCACTTGCATTTCTAATACTCACAGCAAAGTCTTCCAATGAGAAGGGAATTATCACCCCCACTGACAATGCCATTCACTGAAGTGATATCCACGAGTCCATCTACCCCAGAAGGGAAGGATGGACCTGTTCTCACAAAACGGCGAGAGATGGAAGGAGGAAGATCAAGCCCACACCAATCACTGGAAAGAGAAGCTGTGCTCAGGGCTTGAAAGAATTCCTACTGGGAAAATCATGTCACAGCCCCACATGGCAATCCACAGCTTCCATGCTATTCCTCCCAAAATGCCAATGCATTTTCGCACCGAACAAAGAATTGCAAAAGGGGTACGGAAACAGAAAAGAGCCTACATTGTCAATACAATCCGACGAAAAAGCCCCGATACGGACATCCAAGGTTGTGTGAAAGGAAATTAGACGACCAAACTAGGATCCTCAGGAGAGTATCGGAGAAGGCAATGGCGACCCACTCCAGTACTCTTGCCTGGAAAATGTCCTGGACGGAGGAGCCTGGTAGGCTACAGGCCATGGGGTCTTGCAGAGTCAGACACGACTGAAGTGACTTAGCCGCAGCAGCAGCAGCAGGACAGTATGCTATTGGGAATACAACAACACACACAGATCCAGATCGATGGAATAAAGTTGAGGGTCCAGAAACAAACCCCAGCATCCATGGTCAACTCATCTCTGACACAGACGGTGAGAATATCCAAATGGGAACAAGAAAGCCTCTTCAATCAATGTCCATGGGAAAACCAGACAGCTACATCTGAAGAACGCTATTGGGTTTGATCTCATACCACCTCAATATCGGGGAAAAACCTCACCCTAAAGACTGATGTCATGAGATAGCTAGAAAGAAGCGTAGGTCAAAGGCTCCTTAACATCAGAGTCTCCTTGCCATTTGCTGGGCGGAGGTCGAAATGGGTCTCTTCAAGTAAGGGAAAGAGGTAAACGAAGTACACCACTGGGTTTCCATCCAATGGAACCTATTCACAACAGAGAGGCTAAGCATTCACAAATGCAAAAGATAGGAAACGGAACACGAGAGACTCCTTGCAAGTGGTGTATCTGAGAAGGGGTTCATATGGAAAGAGACGAAGAATGCACAGCACTCAGATTCCAAGAAACACCACCACCACCCTTGACCCTTCCCCCATGACCAACTCTGACCTAAAGCCTTTCTCTCCCTCTAACCTATCCCTAAAACATAACCCTCATCTAATCATATACATGTGCATCCCTAGCATCCATCCATCCATCCACACACGAGAGAGAAAGAGGAAGACACAGACGGAATTGAGAAAGGAAAAGAGAGGGACACAGCCAGAGAGAGACACGGAACCAAAGAGAGGAAAGGAGTCGATGGTCCAGACTATTCCTCAATCTGTCTCGAAGGTAGAAGCAATGACAGCGCCCTTCCACCCCAGAAGGGGGAAAAGGACGGAAGGTTTGGAGAGGAAAAGACAAGAACGCAGGGAGCCATTAGAAGCTCAGCCACCCGCAGAAGCCGAGCTGGGACCCTTGAACAGAATCTCAATGGAAACAGAGGACCAGAAAGTTGGCTACTCTTTTCTATAAGAGAGGGAGACCTTCGAGTCTTCCTTTCGGTCCTCCAACTTGGATGCGGGGTCTCAAAACAGTCAGGAGGGGGAGTGCCTTTTCCTGGGTTCCACGGCGCATCCAGGCCTCGTTCTGCCCCATTCTGTGCTGTGTCAGCCCTGGATGGAATCTTTCTTTCTGAAGTCTCAGCGCACGAGCTCCACGTGATATCGGCCCCAGGTGGAAAGGCATGGAGCTGCTCGTAGGCCGACAGACCTAGGAAGCAGATGGGAGAATGACCCCCACTCTGCAGATGGAGAGACTGGGGCAACCCTGAGGGGCATATGCTTGTCCAGGGCCACACCACTTATGAGAAGAAGGAGCCTGGTCTGAGAGCAGCATGGTCCTCGGAGCTCAGGCCCTGGCTGAACCCAGGCCTCCCCAGGGCTGTGGGCTGGGCCGTGTGGGTGTCATTGTGCCTGCACATGGCCTAAGGGGGGTGGTCGAGCAGTCAGAAACCCAGAGATTCCCTTGGGAAGTTTTGAGGAAGGGACCTCAGCACGAACCCCAGGAAATGATGTCACCTGCCGGCAACAGAACCCAACAGAACCCGCAATCCGGGTATCCAGGCCTCCAGAGCGGAGAGGAGCCCCCAGCCGGATCACTTGCTGCCAAGATGTTCTGCTGTTTGCCCCTGCCCAGAGGCCGGGGCCTCAGGAGAGCTCACAGGCAGTGTGCGTGGGCACCCTGTCGACGTTGGCTCAGGACACCCCCGAGAGGCCTCTGGCCCTTTGCCCGGAGAAACAGAAAGGTAACACGGGGAGCCCCAGGCCGGGCCAGGCCACCTCTCCCATGCCACCCGGAAACACCGGGTCCTTTGCCTGTGTGTGGGGATGCGGGTTTCTCGGGCTGTGTCTCCCTCAAGGAAGCCCAGGCGGATGTGGGGTCAGAAGCCTGTGGACAAGTTGTGCCCACACCCCAGGGGAGAGCAGGCTGGGCGGGATGGGGAGAGTGTGGGCAGCGCCGACCGGCCAGGCTGACCTCACACCCTCAGATGGGTCTCTTTCCTCCCGGGTGGGGATCTGAGCAGACACACGTCTCTGACCCTTCTGGGAAGAGAAGTTCGAGCAGGCAGAAGCAGCGGCTCCACTGGCCAGGCCCAGCTCGGAAAACTCCCAGCATGGCTGGCTGACGGTCACTGTCGTTGCAGAGCTTCCCACGTGATGAGGCCGAGGACGGGGACACCCCATCCAGCTCCCAGAGGGAGGGGTCGGAGCACCACCCGCCCGCCCGTGAGGCCCAGTGCAGGCTCCAGGTCAGCGTGCCCACGGAGGCATCAGCCCCACCGGGGGAGACGCGGAGGTGGGGAAGGCCTGCTGCCGAGACACCGCCCAGGATACAGCCGGCGGCCCAGTCTGAGGCTTCCACGGAGCTCAGCACACCCGGCTCCGACCCAGAGTCCAGAGAACCCCGGCCTCTGAGGCACCAGGAGGACCTGGAGCCCAGCACGCCACAGCACAGAGGTGAGGACGCTGGGGCTGGTGCACGGGAGTGTGTGGGGAGGGGTGCTGAGCTACACAGGGACGAGTCCTCGAAAGCTGCTGCTGGGCCTGCAGCAAGCGCTGGCCTCACACCCCCCGCCCCCCATCTTGCACACTTCAGTCCCAAAAGACATCTGACGCTGGGTATTCTTTGGGAACCTCTTGGAAGGTTTCTGTCCCGGGGTACGCACATGCCAAGGCTGGCCTGTGGGCAAACTTTGCTTCTCCCCCAGCTCTAGCACTGGCCTCCAACTGGAACCAGGCTCCACTTCCCAGACCTGTCCCCACACAGGTGGTGGCTCCAGGTGCAGGACCCAGGGATCCACCGAGGGCAGATGGAGAAGCGAGACTTGCCCTCGCAGAGACACCAGGCCAGCTGGGTACTGGCCAGCACACCGGGCAGATCGGATCTCCGTGCCTGCAGGACCCCCAGCCCCAGGCACTGATGTCCCACCCCCTCAGCGAGAACCTCCACCTCCACGTGCACCTCTACCTGCTCGGGCTTTGGCAAGAGAACCCGAGGCAGAGGAAGAGTCACCGCCTCGGCAGGGAGAGCCTGCCCTGGCTCCCGCGCAACACCCAGACGCCCACGATGACTCACCCAGCCCTGCAGGGAGAAAGAGCCCCCGCTCTGGACAGAGACCCAGAGCCCTTACCGGAAACACCACGTCCAGGGGAGCGGTCGGCTCTGCAGCCTCCATCCCTGTCTGCTCACCGTGGATGCCGGCAACTCGGTCTGCCCCCAGGGGACATGGAGTTCCTTTCCCCTGAACTGCTTTGCATGTGGTTTGTTTCCACCTTTCTGGTGATGTTTTATTTTTTGTATGGTTTCCTGGATTTTTGTTGGTTAAGTTGGGATTAGTAAACTGTTTCATCATTGTTGCAATCTGGGAACACTGTTGTGTAACTCTGGTGATACTGTGTTACCATCACCACTTTGTAGTTTCAGACCCGTTCCATCTTTATGCCCCACCCCCCAACAAAGCCTGGATTCAAGGCAAGCACGCCCTGTTCATCCCTCCCCCCGATCCTGAACACAATTTCATCTTTTCTTTCTGCATTCCTTCCTATATTCTTGGTGTCCCCAATCAGTGACTCTCAGCGAAATGACTGAAGGAGTGTTTTTCGGACTCTCCACCTACTGTAAGACTCCATTGGAGAGTTCTCATTTTTATGTCATTTGAACTAGCCTTTGATAGCTGAAAGGACGGTGTACGTCCTTTCAAGATACCATGTGCCAAACGAAGCCCTTTTGGCAACTGCCATCATTATCTCCAGGCAGGCATTGCTGTTTGAAGGGTGACATCTCAGCCAGAAGGCAGAGGCTGAGCTCCTCTTGTTGCACCAGCTCCCAAAAGAAGCCAAGAAAGGGAGCTGGAACAACAAACCACCCCCATGCCCAGGAAAGCGTTCTTCATGACAGAAGGCTAGAAAATGACCCAACATCCTTGTGGCCCAGAACCACTCTAGAAAATCACTGTTCCATAAAAAAGAGAAACACATGGGAAGTTCCAAGGAGAGGCAATGCCCATGGCCAGTGTACTTGAGAGACGGCCTGACCGCTCCGGGGAAGACACGCACCGACGGAACCCCTTGGGAAACAGCAGTGATAGTCCTCACCGTCGTAAGGGTTTCCTCTGGGGACAACCTGCCCTGGGCACCACACGAGGGAGCAGACCGGCTTCTCTTCCTCTGCCCCCACACCATTCACTCATGAAGGCAGCTCAGGTGTTCTCATGCCCTGCCTGCCTGCCTGCCTGGCTCATCCGTGAGCTGTGACCACCTCCAGGCTAGGACTCCACCTTTTCCTCTCTGTGTACCGTGAATCTGCACACAGTGGGCTTTCAGAACCTTAGGAGACTTGAGCCATTCCCGCTCGAGCCAGAACCCTCCCCAGGAAGGAAAACAGCTGTGGAGTCATTTTGGCCCCAGCACTGGTTCCGAAAGCCTGGCGGCTCCTACAGCCTCTACGGTGTGAAGAGGGAGGTCCCTTTTGACAGAGCTTTCCGGCTCTCAGATCTAAGCTGTTGTTTCACTGTCAGCTGTGTCTCTTCCGTTGCAGCCAGGTGGGCCACGCTGCTCCAAAGGAGCTCACAAGCTGAGTTTCAAGGGAGGACAGGGATGGCTACAACGTGCTGCAAACTGAGTGAGGGTCCCCACAATCCTCAGCAAAGGTCTGTGGTGTGCAAGTGGGGAGTAGAGGGCCCCCAAGTTCCAAAGGAAGGGAGGTAGTCGGGAGCTAAAGCCCTTGGCTGCTGTGGTAGCAGCTGCAGATGGCAGCCCGTCCACAGTGCACTTCAAATGAGGTCATATGAGCGGGACTCTGGAAATGGCTCCGAAATCGAGAGAAAGGGGTCAGGGTATGTGGGAATCCGGCGGGGGTGGGGGGTGGATGAAGGAAGGTGTCCCTCCTCTCTCCAGTGCAATTTGGTTTGGTGAGTCTCAAAGCTACCAGATGGCACTTCCCAAGTCAGGCCCCCGCAGGAATCAGGGTGGGCTGCCTGCCTCGGGCCCTGCCACAGGGACAAGCCACACCAGTGGCCTCCCTGAGCTCCAATGGCCGGATCTGGGGGGTTCTGTCTGGGTGCACACCTCCTTGCTGTGGCCAAGTTCCCCCCTTCTCTGAGCACCAGCTTCATCCTCTCGAATGAGGACATCAATTGCTACCTTGGCACGTTACTCTCTTCATCCTGTGAAGACTCATTAGGCTTATCCTACAATTACTAGCTGGCCCGAAGAGATATCTCCTGAATCCAGCTTAAGCTGGAGTCTCCCAGGCTCATCTGGCATGTCTTCCCTGAAGTCTGCCAAAACCCACACCCTTGCATTTCCAGGGACTCCCCTTAGCCAGCTGGGCAGAAAACCCAGCATGCTTCAAACAAGCTGACAGACAAGCGGGAGAGGACTCACGGGCAGACGGCTTCCCTCAGGTCTCGGGTGGAGCTCTGGGACCACAGCAGCAACGGGCCATCCCAGCCCCTGGGCTCAGCAGCGCCCTCATTCTCAGGCCGGCGGCTCTGCCCTGAGGGGAGCAGGAACGTCACCAACTGCCGCAGGCGGACCTCAAGCCCCTCCCACTGCTGGAGCCTGACCTCCCCCGGCCCCACCCCTTCCCCTACCCCAGCAGGACGAGAGCTCGTCTTCCCCTGGCTTCCAACGTGAGGCCCGGCCCTGGGCCCCGATTGGGCACTGCCCCAGCCCGGAGCCAATCACAGTGGCCAGGGAGGTGGAACGCACCGATTGGCCAGGGCCAGGTCATGTGACCATACTCCCCAGGAAACTCAAAGATTACCAAGGTTCTCTAAGAAACCAATGAACAAAATTATCCACTAAAGGCAAACCATAATTTTTAATGAGGCCAATGTCACAGAAAAAAAAAATGCTCCACAATAAACTGCTCAAGGAAGCTACTAAATAAACTTTCAGAAAAGTTTAGTAGTTTTTTTTTTTTTTTTAAATAGGGTGACGGAGAGCTATACCTTTCCCATCTATGTGAATTTAGGTTTAAACTAGATTTCCCTTGGCTATTATATAAGACAAAAAAACCCACATCACCCACTTTCACTCCCCCCCACCCCCAAAATGTGTTTTAATCTATTGAATTTTTGTGTCCTCAGTTGTGTCTGATTCACGGCAACTCACCAACTCTACACAGCCAGGCTCTTCCGTCCATGGAATTCAGGGCAATTTTTTCTGTCCCAGTAAATGCCCACCCTGGGTGATCCAAAGGCAAGGGCTCCGAGGCTCCTGAGAGACTAACTCCTTTCAGCTGAGCACAGAGCTGGCTCCTCACTGGGATGCCTGTGGCCTGGGGCTCCCAGAGGGGAGAGCAGCACTCGCCCCACCGTGTGGTCACTGCTGGAAGTGCAGGCTGCTCCTCACTCCCCCTTGACAGTGTCCCTGAGGGCAGAACAGTGTGAATCGAATCAAGGTGGAAATGCAAACTCCAATGCAACCAACCTTCCCACAAGATCTCCAAAACCACTCAGGAACAGGGAATTGGAAACTGCAGGGGATGACATGAATGGAGATGGAGACTTGACACCTTACACCGAGTTCACTTCCAGTTATCCCTAGACAAACTTTCCATGAAAACTTGTCACAAATCTAGAAGAACAATGAGCAGAAACCAGACACGTGCTTTGAGTCTTCACACACAAAACTAAAAGGCAGTCCACAAAAAAAACCCCAGAGAATACAGTGGACTTTGCAAAATCAAAGATATCTACTGTGGGAAAGACCTCATTACAAAAGCAAAAGACAGGTCATACATCGCGAGACGAATGAGTGGAAACACAAAGCTTATCAAGGATGTGTCTCCAAACAGACAAAGAACGCCAACACAACAAGCCTGTGAAAACTAGGGAAAGGTCTGAAGGGACACCAGACGGAGGAAGACACACACAGAGTATCCCGGATGATGTCCAGCACTGAGGGCCTGAAGAAACAACAGTCTAGTTGCACCCCCTCAGGCCTGTGTGACCGTGGATGAGGCCTCTGTTTCCCGGTGGCTCTGAGACATGGACAGGGAGGAAGGGGAAGAGAAGTCACTTGCATTTCTAATACTCACAGCAAAGTCTTCCAATGAGAAGGGAATTATCACCCCCACTGACAATGCCATTCACTGAAGTGATATCCACGAGTCCATCTACCCCAGAAGGGAAGGATGGACCTGTTCTCACAAAACGGCGAGAGATGGAAGGAGGAAGATCAAGCCCACACCAATCACTGGAAAGAGAAGCTGTGCTCAGGGCTTGAAAGAATTCCTACTGGGAAAATCATGTCACAGCCCCACATGGCAATCCACAGCTTCCATGCTATTCCTCCCAAAATGCCAATGCATTTTCGCACCGAACAAAGAATTGCAAAAGGGGTACGGAAACAGAAAAGAGCCTACATTGTCAATACAATCCGACGAAAAAGCCCCGATACGGACATCCAAGGTTGTGTGAAAGGAAATTAGACGACCAAACTAGGATCCTCAGGAGAGTATCGGAGAAGGCAATGGCGACCCACTCCAGTACTCTTGCCTGGAAAATGTCCTGGACGGAGGAGCCTGGTAGGCTACAGGCCATGGGGTCTTGCAGAGTCAGACACGACTGAAGTGACTTAGCCGCAGCAGCAGCAGCAGGACAGTATGCTATTGGGAATACAACAACACACACAGATCCAGATCGATGGAATAAAGTTGAGGGTCCAGAAACAAACCCCAGCATCCATGGTCAACTCATCTCTGACACAGACGGTGAGAATATCCAAATGGGAACAAGAAAGCCTCTTCAATCAATGTCCATGGGAAAACCAGACAGCTACATCTGAAGAACGCTATTGGGTTTGATCTCATACCACCTCAATATCGGGGAAAAACCTCACCCTAAAGACTGATGTCATGAGATAGCTAGAAAGAAGCGTAGGTCAAAGGCTCCTTAACATCAGAGTCTCCTTGCCATTTGCTGGGCGGAGGTCGAAATGGGTCTCTTCAAGTAAGGGAAAGAGGTAAACGAAGTACACCACTGGGTTTCCATCCAATGGAACCTATTCACAACAGAGAGGCTAAGCATTCACAAATGCAAAAGATAGGAAACGGAACACGAGAGACTCCTTGCAAGTGGTGTATCTGAGAAGGGGTTCATATGGAAAGAGACGAAGAATGCACAGCACTCAGATTCCAAGAAACACCACCACCACCCTTGACCCTTCCCCCATGACCAACTCTGACCTAAAGCCTTTCTCTCCCTCTAACCTATCCCTAAAACATAACCCTCATCTAATCATATACATGTGCATCCCTAGCATCCATCCATCCATCCACACACGAGAGAGAAAGAGGAAGACACAGACGGAATTGAGAAAGGAAAAGAGAGGGACACAGCCAGAGAGAGACACGGAACCAAAGAGAGGAAAGGAGTCGATGGTCCAGACTATTCCTCAATCTGTCTCGAAGGTAGAAGCAATGACAGCGCCCTTCCACCCCAGAAGGGGGAAAAGGACGGAAGGTTTGGAGAGGAAAAGACAAGAACGCAGGGAGCCATTAGAAGCTCAGCCACCCGCAGAAGCCGAGCTGGGACCCTTGAACAGAATCTCAATGGAAACAGAGGACCAGAAAGTTGGCTACTCTTTTCTATAAGAGAGGGAGACCTTCGAGTCTTCCTTTCGGTCCTCCAACTTGGATGCGGGGTCTCAAAACAGTCAGGAGGGGGAGTGCCTTTTCCTGGGTTCCACGGCGCATCCAGGCCTCGTTCTGCCCCATTCTGTGCTGTGTCAGCCCTGGATGGAATCTTTCTTTCTGAAGTCTCAGCGCACGAGCTCCACGTGATATCGGCCCCAGGTGGAAAGGCATGGAGCTGCTCGTAGGCCGACAGACCTAGGAAGCAGATGGGAGAATGACCCCCACTCTGCAGATGGAGAGACTGGGGCAACCCTGAGGGGCATATGCTTGTCCAGGGCCACACCACTTATGAGAAGAAGGAGCCTGGTCTGAGAGCAGCATGGTCCTCGGAGCTCAGGCCCTGGCTGAACCCAGGCCTCCCCAGGGCTGTGGGCTGGGCCGTGTGGGTGTCATTGTGCCTGCACATGGCCTAAGGGGGGTGGTCGAGCAGTCAGAAACTCAGAGATTCCCTTGGGAAGTTTTGAGGAAGGGACCTCAGCACGAACCCCAGGAAATGATGTCACCTGCTGGCAACAGAACCCAACAGAACCCGCAATCCGGGTATCCAGGCCTCCAGAGCGGAGAGGAGCCCCCAGCCAGATCACTTGCTGCCAAGATGTTCTGCTGTTTGCCCCTGCCCAGAGGCCGGGGCCTCAGGAGAGCTCACAGGCAGTGTGCGTGGGCACCCTGTCGACGTTGGCTCAGGACACCCCCGAGAGGCCTCTGGCCCTTTGCCCGGAGAAACAGAAAGGTAACACGGGGAGCCCCAGGCCGGGCCAGGCCACCTCTCCCATGCCACCCGGAAACACCGGGTCCTTTGCCTGTGTGTGGGGATGCGGGTTTCTCGGGCTGTGTCTCCCTCAAGGAAGCCCAGGCGGATGTGGGGTCAGAAGCCTGTGGACAAGTTGTGCCCACACCCCAGGGGAGAGCAGGCTGGGCGGGATGGGGAGAGTGTGGGCAGCGCCGACCGGCCAGGCTGACCTCACACCCTCAGATGGGTCTCTTTCCTCCCGGGTGGGGATCTGAGCAGACACACGTCTCTGACCCTTCTGGGAAGAGAAGTTCGAGCAGGCAGAAGCAGCGGCTCCACTGGCCAGGCCCAGCTCGGAAAACTCCCAGCATGGCTGGCTGACGGTCACTGTCGTTGCAGAGCTTCCCACGTGATGAGGCCGAGGACGGGGACACCCCATCCAGCTCCCAGAGGGAGGGGTCGGAGCACCACCCGCCCGCCCGTGAGGCCCAGTGCAGGCTCCAGGTCAGCGTGCCCACGGAGGCATCAGCCCCACCGGGGGAGACGCGGAGGTGGGGAAGGCCTGCTGCCGAGACACCGCCCAGGATACAGCCGGCGGCCCAGTCTGAGGCTTCCACGGAGCTCAGCACACCCGGCTCCGACCCAGAGTCCAGAGAACCCCGGCCTCTGAGGCACCAGGAGGACCTGGAGCCCAGCACGCCACAGCACAGAGGTGAGGACGCTGGGGCTGGTGCACGGGAGTGTGTGGGGAGGGGTGCTGAGCTACACAGGGACGAGTCCTCGAAAGCTGCTGCTGGGCCTGCAGCAAGCGCTGGCCTCACACCCCCCGCCCCCCATCTTGCACACTTCAGTCCCAAAAGACATCTGACGCTGGGTATTCTTTGGGAACCTCTTGGAAGGTTTCTGTCCCGGGGTACGCACATGCCAAGGCTGGCCTGTGGGCAAACTTTGCTTCTCCCCCAGCTCTAGCACTGGCCTCCAACTGGAACCAGGCTCCACTTCCCAGACCTGTCCCCACACAGGTGGTGGCTCCAGGTGCAGGACCCAGGGATCCACCGAGGGCAGATGGAGAAGCGAGACTTGCCCTCGCAGAGACACCAGGCCAGCTGGGTACTGGCCAGCACACCGGGCAGATCGGATCTCCGTGCCTGCAGGACCCCCAGCCCCAGGCACTGATGTCCCACCCCCTCAGCGAGAACCTCCACCTCCACGTGCACCTCTACCTGCTCGGGCTTTGGCAAGAGAACCCGAGGCAGAGGAAGAGTCACCGCCTCGGCAGGGAGAGCCTGCCCTGGCTCCCACGCAACACCCAGACGCCCACGATGACTCACCCAGCCCTGCAGGGAGAAAGAGCCCCCGCTCTGGACAGAGACCCAGAGCCCTTACCGGAAACACCACGTCCAGGGGAGCAGTCGGCTCTGCAGCCTCCATCCCTGTCTGCTCACCGTGGATGCCGGCAACTCGGTCTGCCCCCAGGGGACATGGAGTTCCTTTCCCCTGAACTGCTTTGCATGTGGTTTGTTTCCACCTTTCTGGTGACGTTTTATTTTTTGTATGGTTTCCTGGATTTTTGTTGGTCAAGTTGGGATTAGTAAACTGTTTCATCATTGTTGCAATCTGGGAACACTGTTGTGTAACTCTGGTGATACTGTGTTACCATCACCACTTTGTAGTTTCAGACCCGTTCCATCTTTATGCCCCACCCCCCAACAAAGCCTGGATTCAAGGCAAGCACGCCCTGTTCATCCCTCCCCCCGATCCTGAACACAATTTCATCTTTTCTTTCTGCATTCCTTCCTATATTCTTGGTGTCCCCAATCAGTGACTCTCAGCGAAATGACTGAAGGAGTGTTTTTCGGACTCTCCACCTACTGTAAGACTCCATTGGAGAGTTCTCATTTTTATGTCATTTGAACTAGCCTTTGATAGCTGAAAGGACGGTGTACGTCCTTTCAAGATACCATGTGCCAAACGAAGCCCTTTTGGCAACTGCCATCATTATCTCCAGGCAGGCATTGCTGTTTGAAGGGTGACATCTCAGCCAGAAGGCAGAGGCTGAGCTCCTCTTGTTGCACCAGCTCCCAAAAGAAGCCAAGAAAGGGAGCTGGAACAACAAACCACCCCCATGCCCAGGAAAGCGTTCTTCATGACAGAAGGCTAGAAAATGACCCAACATCCTTGTGGCCCAGAACCACTCTAGAAAATCACTGTTCCATAAAAAAGAGAAACACATGGGAAGTTCCAAGGAGAGGCAATGCCCATGGCCAGTGTACTTGAGAGACGGCCTGACCGCTCCGGGGAAGACACGCACCGACGGAACCCCTTGGGAAACAGCAGTGATAGTCCTCACCGTCGTAAGGGTTTCCTCTGGGGACAACCTGCCCTGGGCACCACACGAGGGAGCAGACCGGCTTCTCTTCCTCTGCCCCCACACCATTCACTCATGAAGGCAGCTCAGGTGTTCTCATGCCCTGCCTGCCTGCCTGCCTGGCTCATCCGTGAGCTGTGACCACCTCCAGGCTAGGACTCCACCTTTTCCTCTCTGTGTACCGTGAATCTGCACACAGTGGGCTTTCAGAACCTTAGGAGACTTGAGCCATTCCCGCTCGAGCCAGAACCCTCCCCAGGAAGGAAAACAGCTGTGGAGTCATTTTGGCCCCAGCACTGGTTCCGAAAGCCTGGCGGCTCCTACAGCCTCTACGGTGTGAAGAGGGAGGTCCCTTTTGACAGAGCTTTCCGGCTCTCAGATCTAAGCTGTTGTTTCACTGTCAGCTGTGTCTCTTCCGTTGCAGCCAGGTGGGCCACGCTGCTTCAAAGGAGCTCACAAGCTGAGTTTCAAGGGAGGACAGGGATGGCTACAACGTGCTGCAAACTGAGTGAGGGTCCCCACAATCCTCAGCAAAGGTCTGTGGTGTGCAAGTGGGGAGTAGAGGGCCCCCAAGTTCCAAAGGAAGGGAGGTAGTCGGGAGCTAAAGCCCTTGGCTGCTGTGGTAGCAGCTGCAGATGGCAGCCCGTCCACAGTGCACTTCAAATGAGGTCATATGAGCGGGACTCTGGAAATGGCTCCGAAATCGAGAGAAAGGGGTCAGGGTATGTGGGAATCCGGCGGGGGTGGGGGGTGGATGAAGGAAGGTGTCCCTCCTCTCTCCAGTGCAATTTGGTTTGGTGAGTCTCAAAGCTACCAGATGGCACTTCCCAAGTCAGGCCCCCGCAGGAATCAGGGTGGGCTGCCTGCCTCGGGCCCTGCCACAGGGACAAGCCACACCAGTGGCCTCCCTGAGCTCCAATGGCCGGATCTGGGGGGTTCTGTCTGGGTGCACACCTCCTTGCTGTGGCCAAGTTCCCCCCTTCTCTGAGCACCAGCTTCATCCTCTCGAATGAGGACATCAATTGCTACCTTGGCACGTTACTCTCTTCATCCTGTGAAGACTCATTAGGCTTATCCTACAATTACTAGCTGGCCCGAAGAGATATCTCCTGAATCCAGCTTAAGCTGGAGTCTCCCAGGCTCATCTGGCATGTCTTCCCTGAAGTCTGCCAAAACCCACACCCTTGCATTTCCAGGGACTCCCCTTAGCCAGCTGGGCAGAAAACCCAGCATGCTTCAAACAAGCTGACAGACAAGCGGGAGAGGACTCACGGGCAGACGGCTTCCCTCAGGTCTCGGGTGGAGCTCTGGGACCACAGCAGCAACGGGCCATCCCAGCCCCTGGGCTCAGCAGCGCCCTCATTCTCAGGCCGGCGGCTCTGCCCTGAGGGGAGCAGGAACGTCACCAACTGCCGCAGGCGGACCTCAAGCCCCTCCCACTGCTGGAGCCTGACCTCCCCCGGCCCCACCCCTTCCCCTACCCCAGCAGGACGAGAGCTCGTCTTCCCCTGGCTTCCAACGTGAGGCCCGGCCCTGGGCCCCGATTGGGCACTGCCCCAGCCCGGAGCCAATCACAGTGGCCAGGGAGGTGGAACGCACCGATTGGCCAGGGCCAGGTCATGTGACCATACTCCCCAGGAAACTCAAAGATTACCAAGGTTCTCTAAGAAACCAATGAACAAAATTATCCACTAAAGGCAAACCATAATTTTTAATGAGGCCAATGTCACAGAAAAAAAAAATGCTCCACAATAAACTGCTCAAGGAAGCTACTAAATAAACTTTCAGAAAAGTTTAGTAGTTTTTTTTTTTTTTTAAATAGGGTGACGGAGAGCTATACCTTTCCCATCTATGTGAATTTAGGTTTAAACTAGATTTCCCTTGGCTATTATATAAGACAAAAAAACCCACATCACCCACTTTCACTCCCCCCCACCCCCAAAATGTGTTTTAATCTATTGAATTTTTGTGTCCTCAGTTGTGTCTGATTCACGGCAACTCACCAACTCTACACAGCCAGGCTCTTCCGTCCATGGAATTCAGGGCAATTTTTTCTGTCCCAGTAAATGCCCACCCTGGGTGATCCAAAGGCAAGGGCTCCGAGGCTCCTGAGAGACTAACTCCTTTCAGCTGAGCACAGAGCTGGCTCCTCACTGGGATGCCTGTGGCCTGGGGCTCCCAGAGGGGAGAGCAGCACTCGCCCCACCGTGTGGTCACTGCTGGAAGTGCAGGCTGCTCCTCACTCCCCCTTGACAGTGTCCCTGAGGGCAGAACAGTGTGAATCGAATCAAGGTGGAAAGGCAAACTCCAATGCAACCAACCTTCCCACAAGATCTCCAAAACCACTCAGGAACAGGGAATTGGAAACTGCAGGGGATGACATGAATGGAGATGGAGACTTGACACCTTACACCGAGTTCACTTCCAGTTATCCCTAGACAAACTTTCCATGAAAACTTGTCACAAATCTAGAAGAACAATGAGCAGAAACCGGACACGTGCTTTGAGTCTTCACACACAAAACTAAAAGGCAGTCCACAAAAAAAAACCCAGAGAATACAGTGGACTTTGCAAAATCAAAGATATCTACTGTGGGAAAGACCTCATTACAAAAGCAAAAGACAGGTCATACATCGCGAGACGAATGAGTGGAAACACAAAGCTTATCAAGGATGTGTCTCCAAACAGACAAAGAACGCCAACACAACAAGCCTGTGAAAACTAGGGAAAGGTCTGAAGGGACACCAGACGGAGGAAGACACACACAGAGTATCCCGGATGATGTCCAGCACTGAGGGCCTGAAGAAACAACAGTCTAGTTGCACCCCCTCAGGCCTGTGTGACCGTGGATGAGGCCTCTGTTTCCCGGTGGCTCTGAGACATGGACAGGGAGGAAGGGGAAGAGAAGTCACTTGCATTTCTAATACTCACAGCAAAGTCTTCCAATGAGAAGGGAATTATCACCCCCACTGACAATGCCATTCACTGAAGTGATATCCACGAGTCCATCTACCCCAGAAGGGAAGGATGGACCTGTTCTCACAAAACGGCGAGAGATGGAAGGAGGAAGATCAAGCCCACACCAATCACTGGAAAGAGAAGCTGTGCTCAGGGCTTGAAAGAATTCCTATAGGGAAAATCATGTCACAGCCCCACATGGCAATCCACAGCTTCCATGCTATTCCTCCCAAAATGCCAATGCATTTTCGCACCGAACAAAGAATTGCAAAAGGGGTACGGAAACAGAAAAGAGCCTACATTGTCAATACAATCCGACGAAAAAGCCCCGATACGGACATCCAAGGTTGTGTGAAAGGAAATTAGACGACCAAACTAGGATCCTCAGGAGAGTATCGGAGAAGGCAATGGCGACCCACTCCAGTACTCTTGCCTGGAAAATGTCCTGGACGGAGGAGCCTGGTAGGCTACAGGCCATGGGGTCTTGCAGAGTCAGACACGACTGAAGTGACTTAGCCGCAGCAGCAGCAGCAGGACAGTATGCTATTGGGAATACAACAACACACACAGATCCAGATCGATGGAATAAAGTTGAGGGTCCAGAAACAAACCCCAGCATCCATGGTCAACTCATCTCTGACACAGACGGTGAGAATATCCAAATGGGAACAAGAAAGCCTCTTCAATCAATGTCCATGGGAAAACCAGACAGCTACATCTGAAGAACGCTATTGGGTTTGATCTCATACCACCTCAATATCGGGGAAAAACCTCACCCTAAAGACTGATGTCATGAGATAGCTAGAAAGAAGCGTAGGTCAAAGGCTCCTTAACATCAGAGTCTCCTTGCCATTTGCTGGGCGGAGGTCGAAATGGGTCTCTTCAAGTAAGGGAAAGAGGTAAACGAAGTACACCACTGGGTTTCCATCCAATGGAACCTATTCACAACAGAGAGGCTAAGCATTCACAAATGCAAAAGATAGGAAACGGAACACGAGAGACTCCTTGCAAGTGGTGTATCTGAGAAGGGGTTCATATGGAAAGAGACGAAGAATGCACAGCACTCAGATTCCAAGAAACACCACCACCACCCTTGACCCTTCCCCCATGACCAACTCTGACCTAAAGCCTTTCTCTCCCTCTAACCTATCCCTAAAACATAACCCTCATCTAATCATATACATGTGCATCCCTAGCATCCATCCATCCATCCACACACGAGAGAGAAAGAGGAAGACACAGACGGAATTGAGAAAGGAAAAGAGAGGGACACAGCCAGAGAGAGACACGGAACCAAAGAGAGGAAAGGAGTCGATGGTCCAGACTATTCCTCAATCTGTCTCGAAGGTAGAAGCAATGACAGCGCCCTTCCACCCCAGAAGGGGGAAAAGGACGGAAGGTTTGGAGAGGAAAAGACAAGAACGCAGGGAGCCATTAGAAGCTCAGCCACCCGCAGAAGCCGAGCTGGGACCCTTGAACAGAATCTCAATGGAAACAGAGGACCAGAAAGTTGGCTACTCTTTTCTATAAGAGAGGGAGACCTTCGAGTCTTCCTTTCGGTCCTCCAACTTGGATGCGGGGTCTCAAAACAGTCAGGAGGGGGAGTGCCTTTTCCTGGGTTCCACGGCGCATCCAGGCCTCGTTCTGCCCCATTCTGTGCTGTGTCAGCCCTGGATGGAATCTTTCTTTCTGAAGTCTCAGCGCACGAGCTCCACGTGATATCGGCCCCAGGTGGAAAGGCATGGAGCTGCTCGTAGGCCGACAGACCTAGGAAGCAGATGGGAGAATGACCCCCACTCTGCAGATGGAGAGACTGGGGCAACCCTGAGGGGCATATGCTTGTCCAGGGCCACACCACTTATGAGAAGAAGGAGCCTGGTCTGAGAGCAGCATGGTCCTCGGAGCTCAGGCCCTGGCTGAACCCAGGCCTCCCCAGGGCTGTGGGCTGGGCCGTGTGGGTGTCATTGTGCCTGCACATGGCCTAAGGGGGGTGGTCGAGCAGTCAGAAACCCAGAGATTCCCTTGGGAAGTTTTGAGGAAGGGACCTCAGCACGAACCCCAGGAAATGATGTCACCTGCCGGCAACAGAACCCAACAGAACCCGCAATCCGGGTATCCAGGCCTCCAGAGCGGAGAGGAGCCCCCAGCCAGATCACTTGCTGCCAAGATGTTCTGCTGTTTGCCCCTGCCCAGAGGCCGGGGCCTCAGGAGAGCTCACAGGCAGTGTGCGTGGGCACCCTGTCGACGTTGGCTCAGGACACCCCCGAGAGGCCTCTGGCCCTTTGCCCGGAGAAACAGAAAGGTAACACGGGGAGCCCCAGGCCGGGCCAGGCCACCTCTCCCATGCCACCCGGAAACACCGGGTCCTTTGCCTGTGTGTGGGGATGCGGGTTTCTCGGGCTGTGTCTCCCTCAAGGAAGCCCAGGCGGATGTGGGGTCAGAAGCCTGTGGACAAGTTGTGCCCACACCCCAGGGGAGAGCAGGCTGGGCGGGATGGGGAGAGTGTGGGCAGCGCCGACCGGCCAGGCTGACCTCACACCCTCAGATGGGTCTCTTTCCTCCCGGGTGGGGATCTGAGCAGACACACGTCTCTGACCCTTCTGGGAAGAGAAGTTCGAGCAGGCAGAAGCAGCGGCTCCACTGGCCAGGCCCAGCTCGGAAAACTCCCAGCATGGCTGGCTGACGGTCACTGTCGTTGCAGAGCTTCCCACGTGATGAGGCCGAGGACGGGGACACCCCATCCAGCTCCCAGAGGGAGGGGTCGGAGCACCACCCGCCCGCCCGTGAGGCCCAGTGCAGGCTCCAGGTCAGCGTGCCCACGGAGGCATCAGCCCCACCGGGGGAGACGCGGAGGTGGGGAAGGCCTGCTGCCGAGACACCGCCCAGGATACAGCCGGCGGCCCAGTCTGAGGCTTCCACGGAGCTCAGCACACCCGGCTCCGACCCAGAGTCCAGAGAACCCCGGCCTCTGAGGCACCAGGAGGACCTGGAGCCCAGCACGCCACAGCACAGAGGTGAGGACGCTGGGGCTGGTGCACGGGAGTGTGTGGGGAGGGGTGCTGAGCTACACAGGGACGAGTCCTCGAAAGCTGCTGCTGGGCCTGCAGCAAGCGCTGGCCTCACACCCCCCGCCCCCCATCTTGCACACTTCAGTCCCAAAAGACATCTGACGCTGGGTATTCTTTGGGAACCTCTTGGAAGGTTTCTGTCCCGGGGTACGCACATGCCAAGGCTGGCCTGTGGGCAAACTTTGCTTCTCCCCCAGCTCTAGCACTGGCCTCCAACTGGAACCAGGCTCCACTTCCCAGACCTGTCCCCACACAGGTGGTGGCTCCAGGTGCAGGACCCAGGGATCCACCGAGGGCAGATGGAGAAGCGAGACTTGCCCTCGCAGAGACACCAGGCCAGCTGGGTACTGGCCAGCACACCGGGCAGATCGGATCTCCGTGCCTGCAGGACCCCCAGCCCCAGGCACTGATGTCCCACCCCCTCAGCGAGAACCTCCACCTCCACGTGCACCTCTACCTGCTCGGGCTTTGGCAAGAGAACCCGAGGCAGAGGAAGAGTCACCGCCTCGGCAGGGAGAGCCTGCCCTGGCTCCCGCGCAACACCCAGACGCCCACGATGACTCACCCAGCCCTGCAGGGAGAAAGAGCCCCCGCTCTGGACAGAGACCCAGAGCCCTTACCGGAAACACCACGTCCAGGGGAGCGGTCGGCTCTGCAGCCTCCATCCCTGTCTGCTCACCGTGGATGCCGGCAACTCGGTCTGCCCCCAGGGGACATGGAGTTCCTTTCCCCTGAACTGCTTTGCATGTGGTTTGTTTCCACCTTTCTGGTGATGTTTTATTTTTTGTATGGTTTCCTGGATTTTTGTTGGTTAAGTTGGGATTAGTAAACTGTTTCATCATTGTTGCAATCTGGGAACACTGTTGTGTAACTCTGGTGATACTGTGTTACCATCACCACTTTGTAGTTTCAGACCCGTTCCATCTTTATGCCCCACCCCCCAACAAAGCCTGGATTCAAGGCAAGCACGCCCTGTTCATCCCTCCCCCCGATCCTGAACACAATTTCATCTTTTCTTTCTGCATTCCTTCCTATATTCTTGGTGTCCCCAATCAGTGACTCTCAGCGAAATGACTGAAGGAGTGTTTTTCGGACTCTCCACCTACTGTAAGACTCCATTGGAGAGTTCTCATTTTTATGTCATTTGAACTAGCCTTTGATAGCTGAAAGGACGGTGTACGTCCTTTCAAGATACCATGTGCCAAACGAAGCCCTTTTGGCAACTGCCATCATTATCTCCAGGCAGGCATTGCTGTTTGAAGGGTGACATCTCAGCCAGAAGGCAGAGGCTGAGCTCCTCTTGTTGCACCAGCTCCCAAAAGAAGCCAAGAAAGGGAGCTGGAACAACAAACCACCCCCATGCCCAGGAAAGCGTTCTTCATGACAGAAGGCTAGAAAATGACCCAACATCCTTGTGGCCCAGAACCACTCTAGAAAATCACTGTTCCATAAAAAAGAGAAACACATGGGAAGTTCCAAGGAGAGGCAATGCCCATGGCCAGTGTACTTGAGAGACGGCCTGACCGCTCCGGGGAAGACACGCACCGACGGAACCCCTTGGGAAACAGCAGTGATAGTCCTCACCGTCGTAAGGGTTTCCTCTGGGGACAACCTGCCCTGGGCACCACACGAGGGAGCAGACCGGCTTCTCTTCCTCTGCCCCCACACCATTCACTCATGAAGGCAGCTCAGGTGTTCTCATGCCCTGCCTGCCTGCCTGCCTGGCTCATCCGTGAGCTGTGACCACCTCCAGGCTAGGACTCCACCTTTTCCTCTCTGTGTACCGTGAATCTGCACACAGTGGGCTTTCAGAACCTTAGGAGACTTGAGCCATTCCCGCTCGAGCCAGAACCCTCCCCAGGAAGGAAAACAGCTGTGGAGTCATTTTGGCCCCAGCACTGGTTCCGAAAGCCTGGCGGCTCCTACAGCCTCTACGGTGTGAAGAGGGAGGTCCCTTTTGACAGAGCTTTCCGGCTCTCAGATCTAAGCTGTTGTTTCACTGTCAGCTGTGTCTCTTCCGTTGCAGCCAGGTGGGCCACGCTGCTCCAAAGGAGCTCACAAGCTGAGTTTCAAGGGAGGACAGGGATGGCTACAACGTGCTGCAAACTGAGTGAGGGTCCCCACAATCCTCAGCAAAGGTCTGTGGTGTGCAAGTGGGGAGTAGAGGGCCCCCAAGTTCCAAAGGAAGGGAGGTAGTCGGGAGCTAAAGCCCTTGGCTGCTGTGGTAGCAGCTGCAGATGGCAGCCCGTCCACAGTGCACTTCAAATGAGGTCATATGAGCGGGACTCTGGAAATGGCTCCGAAATCGAGAGAAAGGGGTCAGGGTATGTGGGAATCCGGCGGGGGTGGGGGGTGGATGAAGGAAGGTGTCCCTCCTCTCTCCAGTGCAATTTGGTTTGGTGAGTCTCAAAGCTACCAGATGGCACTTCCCAAGTCAGGCCCCCGCAGGAATCAGGGTGGGCTGCCTGCCTCGGGCCCTGCCACAGGGACAAGCCACACCAGTGGCCTCCCTGAGCTCCAATGGCCGGATCTGGGGGGTTCTGTCTGGGTGCACACCTCCTTGCTGTGGCCAAGTTCCCCCCTTCTCTGAGCACCAGCTTCATCCTCTCGAATGAGGACATCAATTGCTACCTTGGCACGTTACTCTCTTCATCCTGTGAAGACTCATTAGGCTTATCCTACAATTACTAGCTGGCCCGAAGAGATATCTCCTGAATCCAGCTTAAGCTGGAGTCTCCCAGGCTCATCTGGCATGTCTTCCCTGAAGTCTGCCAAAACCCACACCCTTGCATTTCCAGGGACTCGCCTTAGCCAGCTGGGCAGAAAACCCAGCATGCTTCAAACAAGCTGACAGACAAGCGGGAGAGGACTCACGGGCAGACGGCTTCCCTCAGGTCTCGGGTGGAGCTCTGGGACCACAGCAGCAACGGGCCATCCCAGCCCCTGGGCTCAGCAGCGCCCTCATTCTCAGGCCGGCGGCTCTGCCCTGAGGGGAGCAGGAACGTCACCAACTGCCGCAGGCGGACCTCAAGCCCCTCCCACTGCTGGAGCCTGACCTCCCCCGGCCCCACCCCTTCCCCTACCCCAGCAGGACGAGAGCTCGTCTTCCCCTGGCTTCCAACGTGAGGCCCGGCCCTGGGCCCCGATTGGGCACTGCCCCAGCCCGGAGCCAATCACAGTGGCCAGGGAGGTGGAACGCACCGATTGGCCAGGGCCAGGTCATGTGACCATACTCCCCAGGAAACTCAAAGATTACCAAGGTTCTCTAAGAAACCAATGAACAAAATTATCCACTAAAGGCAAACCATAATTTTTAATGAGGCCAATGTCACAGAAAAAAAAAATGCTCCACAATAAACTGCTCAAGGAAGCTACTAAATAAACTTTCAGAAAAGTTTAGTAGTTTTTTTTTTTTTTTAAATAGGGTGACGGAGAGCTATACCTTTCCCATCTATGTGAATTTAGGTTTAAACTAGATTTCCCTTGGCTATTATATAAGACAAAAAAACCCACATCACCCACTTTCACTCCCCCCCACCCCCAAAATGTGTTTTAATCTATTGAATTTTTGTGTCCTCAGTTGTGTCTGATTCACGGCAACTCACCAACTCTACACAGCCAGGCTCTTCCGTCCATGGAATTCAGGGCAATTTTTTCTGTCCCAGTAAATGCCCACCCTGGGTGATCCAAAGGCAAGGGCTCCGAGGCTCCTGAGAGACTAACTCCTTTCAGCTGAGCACAGAGCTGGCTCCTCACTGGGATGCCTGTGGCCTGGGGCTCCCAGAGGGGAGAGCAGCACTCGCCCCACCGTGTGGTCACTGCTGGAAGTGCAGGCTGCTCCTCACTCCCCCTTGACAGTGTCCCTGAGGGCAGAACAGTGTGAATCGAATCAAGGTGGAAATGCAAACTCCAATGCAACCAACCTTCCCACAAGATCTCCAAAACCACTCAGGAACAGGGAATTGGAAACTGCAGGGGATGACATGAATGGAGATGGAGACTTGACACCTTACACCGAGTTCACTTCCAGTTATCCCTAGACAAACTTTCCATGAAAACTTGTCACAAATCTAGAAGAACAATGAGCAGAAACCGGACACGTGCTTTGAGTCTTCACACACAAAACTAAAAGGCAGTCCACAAAAAAAACCCCAGAGAATACAGTGGACTTTGCAAAATCAAAGATATCTACTGTGGGAAAGACCTCATTACAAAAGCAAAAGACAGGTCATACATCGCGAGACGAATGAGTGGAAACACAAAGCTTATCAAGGATGTGTCTCCAAACAGACAAAGAACGCCAACACAACAAGCCTGTGAAAACTAGGGAAAGGTCTGAAGGGACACCAGACGGAGGAAGACACACACAGAGTATCCCGGATGATGTCCAGCACTGAGGGCCTGAAGAAACAACAGTCTAGTTGCACCCCCTCAGGCCTGTGTGACCGTGGATGAGGCCTCTGTTTCCCGGTGGCTCTGAGACATGGACAGGGAGGAAGGGGAAGAGAAGTCACTTGCATTTCTAATACTCACAGCAAAGTCTTCCAATGAGAAGGGAATTATCACCCCCACTGACAATGCCATTCACTGAAGTGATATCCACGAGTCCATCTACCCCAGAAGGGAAGGATGGACCTGTTCTCACAAAACGGCGAGAGATGGAAGGAGGAAGATCAAGCCCACACCAATCACTGGAAAGAGAAGCTGTGCTCAGGGCTTGAAAGAATTCCTATAGGGAAAATCATGTCACAGCCCCACATGGCAATCCACAGCTTCCATGCTATTCCTCCCAAAATGCCAATGCATTTTCGCACCGAACAAAGAATTGCAAAAGGGGTACGGAAACAGAAAAGAGCCTACATTGTCAATACAATCCGACGAAAAAGCCCCGATACGGACATCCAAGGTTGTGTGAAAGGAAATTAGACGACCAAACTAGGATCCTCAGGAGAGTATCGGAGAAGGCAATGGCGACCCACTCCAGTACTCTTGCCTGGAAAATGTCCTGGACGGAGGAGCCTGGTAGGCTACAGGCCATGGGGTCTTGCAGAGTCAGACACGACTGAAGTGACTTAGCCGCAGCAGCAGCAGCAGGACAGTATGCTATTGGGAATACAACAACACACACAGATCCAGATCGATGGAATAAAGTTGAGGGTCCAGAAACAAACCCCAGCATCCATGGTCAACTCATCTCTGACACAGACGGTGAGAATATCCAAATGGGAACAAGAAAGCCTCTTCAATCAATGTCCATGGGAAAACCAGACAGCTACATCTGAAGAACGCTATTGGGTTTGATCTCATACCACCTCAATATCGGGGAAAAACCTCACCCTAAAGACTGATGTCATGAGATAGCTAGAAAGAAGCGTAGGTCAAAGGCTCCTTAACATCAGAGTCTCCTTGCCATTTGCTGGGCGGAGGTCGAAATGGGTCTCTTCAAGTAAGGGAAAGAGGTAAACGAAGTACACCACTGGGTTTCCATCCAATGGAACCTATTCACAACAGAGAGGCTAAGCATTCACAAATGCAAAAGATAGGAAACGGAACACGAGAGACTCCTTGCAAGTGGTGTATCTGAGAAGGGGTTCATATGGAAAGAGACGAAGAATGCACAGCACTCAGATTCCAAGAAACACCACCACCACCCTTGACCCTTCCCCCATGACCAACTCTGACCTAAAGCCTTTCTCTCCCTCTAACCTATCCCTAAAACATAACCCTCATCTAATCATATACATGTGCATCCCTAGCATCCATCCATCCATCCACACACGAGAGAGAAAGAGGAAGACACAGACGGAATTGAGAAAGGAAAAGAGAGGGACACAGCCAGAGAGAGACACGGAACCAAAGAGAGGAAAGGAGTCGATGGTCCAGACTATTCCTCAATCTGTCTCGAAGGTAGAAGCAATGACAGCGCCCTTCCACCCCAGAAGGGGGAAAAGGACGGAAGGTTTGGAGAGGAAAAGACAAGAACGCAGGGAGCCATTAGAAGCTCAGCCACCCGCAGAAGCCGAGCTGGGACCCTTGAACAGAATCTCAATGGAAACAGAGGACCAGAAAGTTGGCTACTCTTTTCTATAAGAGAGGGAGACCTTCGAGTCTTCCTTTCGGTCCTCCAACTTGGATGCGGGGTCTCAAAACAGTCAGGAGGGGGAGTGCCTTTTCCTGGGTTCCACGGCGCATCCAGGCCTCGTTCTGCCCCATTCTGTGCTGTGTCAGCCCTGGATGGAATCTTTCTTTCTGAAGTCTCAGTGCACGAGCTCCACGTGATATCGGCCCCAGGTGGAAAGGCATGGAGCTGCTCGTAGGCCGACAGACCTAGGAAGCAGATGGGAGAATGACCCCCACTCTGCAGATGGAGAGACTGGGGCAACCCTGAGGGGCATATGCTTGTCCAGGGCCACACCACTTATGAGAAGAAGGAGCCTGGTCTGAGAGCAGCATGGTCCTCGGAGCTCAGGCCCTGGCTGAACCCAGGCCTCCCCAGGGCTGTGGGCTGGGCCGTGTGGGTGTCATTGTGCCTGCACATGGCCTAAGGGGGGTGGTCGAGCAGTCAGAAACCCAGAGATTCCCTTGGGAAGTTTTGAGGAAGGGACCTCAGCACGAACCCCAGGAAATGATGTCACCTGCCGGCAACAGAACCCAACAGAACCCGCAATCCGGGTATCCAGGCCTCCAGAGCGGAGAGGAGCCCCCAGCCAGATCACTTGCTGCCAAGATGTTCTGCTGTTTGCCCCTGCCCAGAGGCCGGGGCCTCAGGAGAGCTCACAGGCAGTGTGCGTGGGCACCCTGTCGACGTTGGCTCAGGACACCCCCGAGAGGCCTCTGGCCCTTTGCCCGGAGAAACAGAAAGGTAACACGGGGAGCCCCAGGCCGGGCCAGGCCACCTCTCCCATGCCACCCGGAAACACCGGGTCCTTTGCCTGTGTGTGGGGATGCGGGTTTCTCGGGCTGTGTCTCCCTCAAGGAAGCCCAGGCGGATGTGGGGTCAGAAGCCTGTGGACAAGTTGTGCCCACACCCCAGGGGAGAGCAGGCTGGGCGGGATGGGGAGAGTGTGGGCAGCGCCGACCGGCCAGGCTGACCTCACACCCTCAGATGGGTCTCTTTCCTCCCGGGTGGGGATCTGAGCAGACACACGTCTCTGACCCTTCTGGGAAGAGAAGTTCGAGCAGGCAGAAGCAGCGGCTCCACTGGCCAGGCCCAGCTCGGAAAACTCCCAGCATGGCTGGCTGACGGTCACTGTCGTTGCAGAGCTTCCCACGTGATGAGGCCGAGGACGGGGACACCCCATCCAGCTCCCAGAGGGAGGGGTCGGAGCACCACCCGCCCGCCCGTGAGGCCCAGTGCAGGCTCCAGGTCAGCGTGCCCACGGAGGCATCAGCCCCACCGGGGGAGACGCGGAGGTGGGGAAGGCCTGCTGCCGAGACACCGCCCAGGATACAGCCGGCGGCCCAGTCTGAGGCTTCCACGGAGCTCAGCACACCCGGCTCCGACCCAGAGTCCAGAGAACCCCGGCCTCTGAGGCACCAGGAGGACCTGGAGCCCAGCACGCCACAGCACAGAGGTGAGGACGCTGGGGCTGGTGCACGGGAGTGTGTGGGGAGGGGTGCTGAGCTACACAGGGACGAGTCCTCGAAAGCTGCTGCTGGGCCTGCAGCAAGCGCTGGCCTCACACCCCCCGCCCCCCATCTTGCACACTTCAGTCCCAAAAGACATCTGACGCTGGGTATTCTTTGGGAACCTCTTGGAAGGTTTCTGTCCCGGGGTACGCACATGCCAAGGCTGGCCTGTGGGCAAACTTTGCTTCTCCCCCAGCTCTAGCACTGGCCTCCAACTGGAACCAGGCTCCACTTCCCAGACCTGTCCCCACACAGGTGGTGGCTCCAGGTGCAGGACCCAGGGATCCACCGAGGGCAGATGGAGAAGCGAGACTTGCCCTCGCAGAGACACCAGGCCAGCTGGGTACTGGCCAGCACACCGGGCAGATCGGATCTCCGTGCCTGCAGGACCCCCAGCCCCAGGCACTGATGTCCCACCCCCTCAGCGAGAACCTCCACCTCCACGTGCACCTCTACCTGCTCGGGCTTTGGCAAGAGAACCCGAGGCAGAGGAAGAGTCACCGCCTCGGCAGGGAGAGCCTGCCCTGGCTCCCGCGCAACACCCAGACGCCCACGATGACTCACCCAGCCCTGCAGGGAGAAAGAGCCCCCGCTCTGGACAGAGACCCAGAGCCCTTACCGGAAACACCACGTCCAGGGGAGCGGTCGGCTCTGCAGCCTCCATCCCTGTCTGCTCACCGTGGATGCCGGCAACTCGGTCTGCCCCCAGGGGACATGGAGTTCCTTTCCCCTGAACTGCTTTGCATGTGGTTTGTTTCCACCTTTCTGGTGATGTTTTATTTTTTGTATGGTTTCCTGGATTTTTGTTGGTTAAGTTGGGATTAGTAAACTGTTTCATCATTGTTGCAATCTGGGAACACTGTTGTGTAACTCTGGTGATACTGTGTTACCATCACCACTTTGTAGTTTCAGACCCGTTCCATCTTTATGCCCCACCCCCCAACAAAGCCTGGATTCAAGGCAAGCACGCCCTGTTCATCCCTCCCCCCGATCCTGAACACAATTTCATCTTTTCTTTCTGCATTCCTTCCTATATTCTTGGTGTCCCCAATCAGTGACTCTCAGCGAAATGACTGAAGGAGTGTTTTTCGGACTCTCCACCTACTGTAAGACTCCATTGGAGAGTTCTCATTTTTATGTCATTTGAACTAGCCTTTGATAGCTGAAAGGACGGTGTACGTCCTTTCAAGATACCATGTGCCAAACGAAGCCCTTTTGGCAACTGCCATCATTATCTCCAGGCAGGCATTGCTGTTTGAAGGGTGACATCTCAGCCAGAAGGCAGAGGCTGAGCTCCTCTTGTTGCACCAGCTCCCAAAAGAAGCCAAGAAAGGGAGCTGGAACAACAAACCACCCCCATGCCCAGGAAAGCGTTCTTCATGACAGAAGGCTAGAAAATGACCCAACATCCTTGTGGCCCAGAACCACTCTAGAAAATCACTGTTCCATAAAAAAGAGAAACACATGGGAAGTTCCAAGGAGAGGCAATGCCCATGGCCAGTGTACTTGAGAGACGGCCTGACCGCTCCGGGGAAGACACGCACCGACGGAACCCCTTGGGAAACAGCAGTGATAGTCCTCACCGTCGTAAGGGTTTCCTCTGGGGACAACCTGCCCTGGGCACCACACGAGGGAGCAGACCGGCTTCTCTTCCTCTGCCCCCACACCATTCACTCATGAAGGCAGCTCAGGTGTTCTCATGCCCTGCCTGCCTGCCTGCCTGGCTCATCCGTGAGCTGTGACCACCTCCAGGCTAGGACTCCACCTTTTCCTCTCTGTGTACCGTGAATCTGCACACAGTGGGCTTTCAGAACCTTAGGAGACTTGAGCCATTCCCGCTCGAGCCAGAACCCTCCCCAGGAAGGAAAACAGCTGTGGAGTCATTTTGGCCCCAGCACTGGTTCCGAAAGCCTGGCGGCTCCTACAGCCTCTACGGTGTGAAGAGGGAGGTCCCTTTTGACAGAGCTTTCCGGCTCTCAGATCTAAGCTGTTGTTTCACTGTCAGCTGTGTCTCTTCCGTTGCAGCCAGGTGGGCCACGCTGCTCCAAAGGAGCTCACAAGCTGAGTTTCAAGGGAGGACAGGGATGGCTACAACGTGCTGCAAACTGAGTGAGGGTCCCCACAATCCTCAGCAAAGGTCTGTGGTGTGCAAGTGGGGAGTAGAGGGCCCCCAAGTTCCAAAGGAAGGGAGGTAGTCGGGAGCTAAAGCCCTTGGCTGCTGTGGTAGCAGCTGCAGATGGCAGCCCGTCCACAGTGCACTTCAAATGAGGTCATATGAGCGGGACTCTGGAAATGGCTCCGAAATCGAGAGAAAGGGGTCAGGGTATGTGGGAATCCGGCGGGGGTGGGGGGTGGATGAAGGAAGGTGTCCCTCCTCTCTCCAGTGCAATTTGGTTTGGTGAGTCTCAAAGCTACCAGATGGCACTTCCCAAGTCAGGCCCCCGCAGGAATCAGGGTGGGCTGCCTGCCTCGGGCCCTGCCACAGGGACAAGCCACACCAGTGGCCTCCCTGAGCTCCAATGGCCGGATCTGGGGGGTTCTGTCTGGGTGCACACCTCCTTGCTGTGGCCAAGTTCCCCCCTTCTCTGAGCACCAGCTTCATCCTCTCGAATGAGGACATCATTTGCTACCTTGGCACGTTACTCTCTTCATCCTGTGAAGACTCATTAGGCTTATCCTACAATTACTAGCTGGCCCGAAGAGATATCTCCTGAATCCAGCTTAAGCTGGAGTCTCCCAGGCTCATCTGGCATGTCTTCCCTGAAGTCTGCCAAAACCCACACCCTTGCATTTCCAGGGACTCCCCTTAGCCAGCTGGGCAGAAAACCCAGCATGCTTCAAACAAGCTGACAGACAAGCGGGAGAGGACTCACGGGCAGACGGCTTCCCTCAGGTCTCGGGTGGAGCTCTGGGACCACAGCAGCAACGGGCCATCCCAGCCCCTGGGCTCAGCAGCGCCCTCATTCTCAGGCCGGCGGCTCTGCCCTGAGGGGAGCAGGAACGTCACCAACTGCCGCAGGCGGACCTCAAGCCCCTCCCACTGCTGGAGCCTGACCTCCCCCGGCCCCACCCCTTCCCCTACCCCAGCAGGACGAGAGCTCGTCTTCCCCTGGCTTCCAACGTGAGGCCCGGCCCTGGGCCCCGATTGGGCACTGCCCCAGCCCGGAGCCAATCACAGTGGCCAGGGAGGTGGAACGCACCGATTGGCCAGGGCCAGGTCATGTGACCATACTCCCCAGGAAACTCAAAGATTACCAAGGTTCTCTAAGAAACCAATGAACAAAATTATCCACTAAAGGCAAACCATAATTTTTAATGAGGCCAATGTCACAGAAAAAAAAAATGCTCCACAATAAACTGCTCAAGGAAGCTACTAAATAAACTTTCAGAAAAGTTTAGTAGTTTTTTTTTTTTTTTAAATAGGGTGACGGAGAGCTATACCTTTCCCATCTATGTGAATTTAGGTTTAAACTAGATTTCCCTTGGCTATTATATAAGACAAAAAAACCCACATCACCCACTTTCACTCCCCCCCACCCCCAAAATGTGTTTTAATCTATTGAATTTTTGTGTCCTCAGTTGTGTCTGATTCACGGCAACTCACCAACTCTACACAGCCAGGCTCTTCCGTCCATGGAATTCAGGGCAATTTTTTCTGTCCCAGTAAATGCCCACCCTGGGTGATCCAAAGGCAAGGGCTCCGAGGCTCCTGAGAGACTAACTCCTTTCAGCTGAGCACAGAGCTGGCTCCTCACTGGGATGCCTGTGGCCTGGGGCTCCCAGAGGGGAGAGCAGCACTCGCCCCACCGTGTGGTCACTGCTGGAAGTGCAGGCTGCTCCTCACTCCCCCTTGACAGTGTCCCTGAGGGCAGAACAGTGTGAATCGAATCAAGGTGGAAATGCAAACTCCAATGCAACCAACCTTCCCACAAGATCTCCAAAACCACTCAGGAACAGGGAATTGGAAACTGCAGGGGATGACATGAATGGAGATGGAGACTTGACACCTTACACCGAGTTCACTTCCAGTTATCCCTAGACAAACTTTCCATGAAAACTTGTCACAAATCTAGAAGAACAATGAGCAGAAACCGGACACGTGCTTTGAGTCTTCACACACAAAACTAAAAGGCAGTCCACAAAAAAAACCCCAGAGAATACAGTGGACTTTGCAAAATCAAAGATATCTACTGTGGGAAAGACCTCATTACAAAAGCAAAAGACAGGTCATACATCGCGAGACGAATGAGTGGAAACACAAAGCTTATCAAGGATGTGTCTCCAAACAGACAAAGAACGCCAACACAACAAGCCTGTGAAAACTAGGGAAAGGTCTGAAGGGACACCAGACGGAGGAAGACACACACAGAGTATCCCGGATGATGTCCAGCACTGAGGGCCTGAAGAAACAACAGTCTAGTTGCACCCCCTCAGGCCTGTGTGACCGTGGATGAGGCCTCTGTTTCCTGGTGGCTCTGAGACATGGACAGGGAGGAAGGGGAAGAGAAGTCACTTGCATTTCTAATACTCACAGCAAAGTCTTCCAATGAGAAGGGAATTATCACCCCCACTGACAATGCCATTCACTGAAGTGATATCCACGAGTCCATCTACCCCAGAAGGGAAGGATGGACCTGTTCTCACAAAACGGCGAGAGATGGAAGGAGGAAGATCAAGCCCACACCAATCACTGGAAAGAGAAGCTGTGCTCAGGGCTTGAAAGAATTCCTACTGGGAAAATCATGTCACAGCCCCACATGGCAATCCACAGCTTCCATGCTATTCCTCCCAAAATGCCAATGCATTTTCGCACCGAACAAAGAATTGCAAAAGGGGTACGGAAACAGAAAAGAGCCTACATTGTCAATACAATCCGACGAAAAAGCCCCGATACGGACATCCAAGGTTGTGTGAAAGGAAATTAGACGACCAAACTAGGATCCTCAGGAGAGTATCGGAGAAGGCAATGGCGACCCACTCCAGTACTCTTGCCTGGAAAATGTCCTGGACGGAGGAGCCTGGTAGGCTACAGGCCATGGGGTCTTGCAGAGTCAGACACGACTGAAGTGACTTAGCCGCAGCAGCAGCAGCAGGACAGTATGCTATTGGGAATACAACAACACACACAGATCCAGATCGATGGAATAAAGTTGAGGGTCCAGAAACAAACCCCAGCATCCATGGTCAACTCATCTCTGACACAGACGGTGAGAATATCCAAATGGGAACAAGAAAGCCTCTTCAATCAATGTCCATGGGAAAACCAGACAGCTACATCTGAAGAACGCTATTGGGTTTGATCTCATACCACCTCAATATCGGGGAAAAACCTCACCCTAAAGACTGATGTCATGAGATAGCTAGAAAGAAGCGTAGGTCAAAGGCTCCTTAACATCAGAGTCTCCTTGCCATTTGCTGGGCGGAGGTCGAAATGGGTCTCTTCAAGTAAGGGAAAGAGGTAAACGAAGTACACCACTGGGTTTCCATCCAATGGAACCTATTCACAACAGAGAGGCTAAGCATTCACAAATGCAAAAGATAGGAAACGGAACACGAGAGACTCCTTGCAAGTGGTGTATCTGAGAAGGGGTTCATATGGAAAGAGACGAAGAATGCACAGCACTCAGATTCCAAGAAACACCACCACCACCCTTGACCCTTCCCCCATGACCAACTCTGACCTAAAGCCTTTCTCTCCCTCTAACCTATCCCTAAAACATAACCCTCATCTAATCATATACATGTGCATCCCTAGCATCCATCCATCCATCCACACACGAGAGAGAAAGAGGAAGACACAGACGGAATTGAGAAAGGAAAAGAGAGGGACACAGCCAGAGAGAGACACGGAACCAAAGAGAGGAAAGGAGTCGATGGTCCAGACTATTCCTCAATCTGTCTCGAAGGTAGAAGCAATGACAGCGCCCTTCCACCCCAGAAGGGGGAAAAGGACGGAAGGTTTGGAGAGGAAAAGACAAGAACGCAGGGAGCCATTAGAAGCTCAGCCACCCGCAGAAGCCGAGCTGGGACCCTTGAACAGAATCTCAATGGAAACAGAGGACCAGAAAGTTGGCTACTCTTTTCTATAAGAGAGGGAGACCTTCGAGTCTTCCTTTCGGTCCTCCAACTTGGATGCGGGGTCTCAAAACAGTCAGGAGGGGGAGTGCCTTTTCCTGGGTTCCACGGCGCATCCAGGCCTCGTTCTGCCCCATTCTGTGCTGTGTCAGCCCTGGATGGAATCTTTCTTTCTGAAGTCTCAGCGCACGAGCTCCACGTGATATCGGCCCCAGGTGGAAAGGCATGGAGCTGCTCGTAGGCCGACAGACCTAGGAAGCAGATGGGAGAATGACCCCCACTCTGCAGATGGAGAGACTGGGGCAACCCTGAGGGGCATATGCTTGTCCAGGGCCACACCACTTATGAGAAGAAGGAGCCTGGTCTGAGAGCAGCATGGTCCTCGGAGCTCAGGCCCTGGCTGAACCCAGGCCTCCCCAGGGCTGTGGGCTGGGCCGTGTGGGTGTCATTGTGCCTGCACATGGCCTAAGGGGGGTGGTCGAGCAGTCAGAAACCCAGAGATTCCCTTGGGAAGTTTTGAGGAAGGGACCTCAGCACGAACCCCAGGAAATGATGTCACCTGCCGGCAACAGAACCCAACAGAACCCGCAATCCGGGTATCCAGGCCTCCAGAGCGGAGAGGAGCCCCCAGCCGGATCACTTGCTGCCAAGATGTTCTGCTGTTTGCCCCTGCCCAGAGGCCGGGGCCTCAGGAGAGCTCACAGGCAGTGTGCGTGGGCACCCTGTCGACGTTGGCTCAGGACACCCCCGAGAGGCCTCTGGCCCTTTGCCCGGAGAAACAGAAAGGTAACACGGGGAGCCCCAGGCCGGGCCAGGCCACCTCTCCCATGCCACCCGGAAACACCGGGTCCTTTGCCTGTGTGTGGGGATGCGGGTTTCTCGGGCTGTGTCTCCCTCAAGGAAGCCCAGGCGGATGTGGGGTCAGAAGCCTGTGGACAAGTTGTGCCCACACCCCAGGGGAGAGCAGGCTGGGCGGGATGGGGAGAGTGTGGGCAGCGCCGACCGGCCAGGCTGACCTCACACCCTCAGATGGGTCTCTTTCCTCCCGGGTGGGGATCTGAGCAGACACACGTCTCTGACCCTTCTGGGAAGAGAAGTTCGAGCAGGCAGAAGCAGCGGCTCCACTGGCCAGGCCCAGCTCGGAAAACTCCCAGCATGGCTGGCTGACGGTCACTGTCGTTGCAGAGCTTCCCACGTGATGAGGCCGAGGACGGGGACACCCCATCCAGCTCCCAGAGGGAGGGGTCGGAGCACCACCCGCCCGCCCGTGAGGCCCAGTGCAGGCTCCAGGTCAGCGTGCCCACGGAGGCATCAGCCCCACCGGGGGAGACGCGGAGGTGGGGAAGGCCTGCTGCCGAGACACCGCCCAGGATACAGCCGGCGGCCCAGTCTGAGGCTTCCACGGAGCTCAGCACACCCGGCTCCGACCCAGAGTCCAGAGAACCCCGGCCTCTGAGGCACCAGGAGGACCTGGAGCCCAGCACGCCACAGCACAGAGGTGAGGACGCTGGGGCTGGTGCACGGGAGTGTGTGGGGAGGGGTGCTGAGCTACACAGGGACGAGTCCTCGAAAGCTGCTGCTGGGCCTGCAGCAAGCGCTGGCCTCACACCCCCCGCCCCCCATCTTGCACACTTCAGTCCCAAAAGACATCTGACGCTGGGTATTCTTTGGGAACCTCTTGGAAGGTTTCTGTCCCGGGGTACGCACATGCCAAGGCTGGCCTGTGGGCAAACTTTGCTTCTCCCCCAGCTCTAGCACTGGCCTCCAACTGGAACCAGGCTCCACTTCCCAGACCTGTCCCCACACAGGTGGTGGCTCCAGGTGCAGGACCCAGGGATCCACCGAGGGCAGATGGAGAAGCGAGACTTGCCCTCGCAGAGACACCAGGCCAGCTGGGTACTGGCCAGCACACCGGGCAGATCGGATCTCCGTGCCTGCAGGACCCCCAGCCCCAGGCACTGATGTCCCACCCCCTCAGCGAGAACCTCCACCTCCACGTGCACCTCTACCTGCTCGGGCTTTGGCAAGAGAACCCGAGGCAGAGGAAGAGTCACCGCCTCGGCAGGGAGAGCCTGCCCTGGCTCCCGCGCAACACCCAGACGCCCACGATGACTCACCCAGCCCTGCAGGGAGAAAGAGCCCCCGCTCTGGACAGAGACCCAGAGCCCTTACCGGAAACACCACGTCCAGGGGAGCGGTCGGCTCTGCAGCCTCCATCCCTGTCTGCTCACCGTGGATGCCGGCAACTCGGTCTGCCCCCAGGGGACATGGAGTTCCTTTCCCCTGAACTGCTTTGCATGTGGTTTGTTTCCACCTTTCTGGTGATGTTTTATTTTTTGTATGGTTTCCTGGATTTTTGTTGGTTAAGTTGGGATTAGTAAACTGTTTCATCATTGTTGCAATCTGGGAACACTGTTGTGTAACTCTGGTGATACTGTGTTACCATCACCACTTTGTAGTTTCAGACCCGTTCCATCTTTATGCCCCACCCCCCAACAAAGCCTGGATTCAAGGCAAGCACGCCCTGTTCATCCCTCCCCCCGATCCTGAACACAATTTCATCTTTTCTTTCTGCATTCCTTCCTATATTCTTGGTGTCCCCAATCAGTGACTCTCAGCGAAATGACTGAAGGAGTGTTTTTCGGACTCTCCACCTACTGTAAGACTCCATTGGAGAGTTCTCATTTTTATGTCATTTGAACTAGCCTTTGATAGCTGAAAGGACGGTGTACGTCCTTTCAAGATACCATGTGCCAAACGAAGCCCTTTTGGCAACTGCCATCATTATCTCCAGGCAGGCATTGCTGTTTGAAGGGTGACATCTCAGCCAGAAGGCAGAGGCTGAGCTCCTCTTGTTGCACCAGCTCCCAAAAGAAGCCAAGAAAGGGAGCTGGAACAACAAACCACCCCCATGCCCAGGAAAGCGTTCTTCATGACAGAAGGCTAGAAAATGACCCAACATCCTTGTGGCCCAGAACCACTCTAGAAAATCACTGTTCCATAAAAAAGAGAAACACATGGGAAGTTCCAAGGAGAGGCAATGCCCATGGCCAGTGTACTTGAGAGACGGCCTGACCGCTCCGGGGAAGACACGCACCGACGGAACCCCTTGGGAAACAGCAGTGATAGTCCTCACCGTCGTAAGGGTTTCCTCTGGGGACAACCTGCCCTGGGCACCACACGAGGGAGCAGACCGGCTTCTCTTCCTCTGCCCCCACACCATTCACTCATGAAGGCAGCTCAGGTGTTCTCATGCCCTGCCTGCCTGCCTGCCTGGCTCATCCGTGAGCTGTGACCACCTCCAGGCTAGGACTCCACCTTTTCCTCTCTGTGTACCGTGAATCTGCACACAGTGGGCTTTCAGAACCTTAGGAGACTTGAGCCATTCCCGCTCGAGCCAGAACCCTCCCCAGGAAGGAAAACAGCTGTGGAGTCATTTTGGCCCCAGCACTGGTTCCGAAAGCCTGGCGGCTCCTACAGCCTCTACGGTGTGAAGAGGGAGGTCCCTTTTGACAGAGCTTTCCGGCTCTCAGATCTAAGCTGTTGTTTCACTGTCAGCTGTGTCTCTTCCGTTGCAGCCAGGTGGGCCACGCTGCTCCAAAGGAGCTCACAAGCTGAGTTTCAAGGGAGGACAGGGATGGCTACAACGTGCTGCAAACTGAGTGAGGGTCCCCACAATCCTCAGCAAAGGTCTGTGGTGTGCAAGTGGGGAGTAGAGGGCCCCCAAGTTCCAAAGGAAGGGAGGTAGTCGGGAGCTAAAGCCCTTGGCTGCTGTGGTAGCAGCTGCAGATGGCAGCCCGTCCACAGTGCACTTCAAATGAGGTCATATGAGCGGGACTCTGGAAATGGCTCCGAAATCGAGAGAAAGGGGTCAGGGTATGTGGGAATCCGGCGGGGGTGGGGGGGTGGATGAAGGAAGGTGTCCCTCCTCTCTCCAGTGCAATTTGGTTTGGTGAGTCTCAAAGCTACCAGATGGCACTTCCCAAGTCAGGCCCCCGCAGGAATCAGGGTGGGCTGCCTGCCTCGGGCCCTGCCACAGGGACAAGCCACACCAGTGGCCTCCCTGAGCTCCAATGGCCGGATCTGGGGGGTTCTGTCTGGGTGCACACCTCCTTGCTGTGGCCAAGTTCCCCCCTTCTCTGAGCACCAGCTTCATCCTCTCGAATGAGGACATCATTTGCTACCTTGGCACGTTACTCTCTTCATCCTGTGAAGACTCATTAGGCTTATCCTACAATTACTAGCTGGCCCGAAGAGATATCTCCTGAATCCAGCTTAAGCTGGAGTCTCCCAGGCTCATCTGGCATGTCTTCCCTGAAGTCTGCCAAAACCCACACCCTTGCATTTCCAGGGACTCCCCTTAGCCAGCTGGGCAGAAAACCCAGCATGCTTCAAACAAGCTGACAGACAAGCGGGAGAGGACTCACGGGCAGACGGCTTCCCTCAGGTCTCGGGTGGAGCTCTGGGACCACAGCAGCAACGGGCCATCCCAGCCCCTGGGCTCAGCAGCGCCCTCATTCTCAGGCCGGCGGCTCTGCCCTGAGGGGAGCAGGAACGTCACCAACTGCCGCAGGCGGACCTCAAGCCCCTCCCACTGCTGGAGCCTGACCTCCCCCGGCCCCACCCCTTCCCCTACCCCAGCAGGACGAGAGCTCGTCTTCCCCTGGCTTCCAACGTGAGGCCCGGCCCTGGGCCCCGATTGGGCACTGCCCCAGCCCGGAGCCAATCACAGTGGCCAGGGAGGTGGAACGCACCGATTGGCCAGGGCCAGGTCATGTGACCATACTCCCCAGGAAACTCAAAGATTACCAAGGTTCTCTAAGAAACCAATGAACAAAATTATCCACTAAAGGCAAACCATAATTTTTAATGAGGCCAATGTCACAGAAAAAAAAAATGCTCCACAATAAACTGCTCAAGGAAGCTACTAAATAAACTTTCAGAAAAGTTTAGTAGTTTTTTTTTTTTTTTTAAATAGGGTGACGGAGAGCTATACCTTTCCCATCTATGTGAATTTAGGTTTAAACTAGATTTCCCTTGGCTATTATATAAGACAAAAAAAACCACATCACCCACTTTCACTCCCCCCCACCCCCAAAATGTGTTTTAATCTATTGAATTTTTGTGTCCTCAGTTGTGTCTGATTCACGGCAACTCACCAACTCTACACAGCCAGGCTCTTCCGTCCATGGAATTCAGGGCAATTTTTTCTGTCCCAGTAAATGCCCACCCTGGGTGATCCAAAGGCAAGGGCTCCGAGGCTCCTGAGAGACTAACTCCTTTCAGCTGAGCACAGAGCTGGCTCCTCACTGGGATGCCTGTGGCCTGGGGCTCCCAGAGGGGAGAGCAGCACTCGCCCCACCGTGTGGTCACTGCTGGAAGTGCAGGCTGCTCCTCACTCCCCCTTGACAGTGTCCCTGAGGGCAGAACAGTGTGAATCGAATCAAGGTGGAAATGCAAACTCCAATGCAACCAACCTTCCCACAAGATCTCCAAAACCACTCAGGAACAGGGAATTGGAAACTGCAGGGGATGACATGAATGGAGATGGAGACTTGACACCTTACACCGAGTTCACTTCCAGTTATCCCTAGACAAACTTTCCATGAAAACTTGTCACAAATCTAGAAGAACAATGAGCAGAAACCGGACACGTGCTTTGAGTCTTCACACACAAAACTAAAAGGCAGTCCACAAAGAAAACCCAGAGAATACAGTGGACTTTGCAAAATCAAAGATATCTACTGTGGGAAAGACCTCATTACAAAAGCAAAAGACAGGTCATACATCGCGAGACGAATGAGTGGAAACACAAAGCTTATCAAGGATGTGTCTCCAAACAGACAAAGAACGCCAACACAACAAGCCTGTGAAAACTAGGGAAAGGTCTGAAGGGACACCAGACGGAGGAAGACACACACAGAGTATCCCGGATGATGTCCAGCACTGAGGGCCTGAAGAAACAACAGTCTAGTTGCACCCCCTCAGGCCTGTGTGACCGTGGATGAGGCCTCTGTTTCCCGGTGGCTCTGAGACATGGACAGGGAGGAAGGGGAAGAGAAGTCACTTGCATTTCTAATACTCACAGCAAAGTCTTCCAATGAGAAGGGAATTATCACCCCCACTGACAATGCCATTCACTGAAGTGATATCCACGAGTCCATCTACCCCAGAAGGGAAGGATGGACCTGTTCTCACAAAACGGCGAGAGATGGAAGGAGGAAGATCAAGCCCACACCAATCACTGGAAAGAGAAGCTGTGCTCAGGGCTTGAAAGAATTCCTACTGGGAAAATCATGTCACAGCCCCACATGGCAATCCACAGCTTCCATGCTATTCCTCCCAAAATGCCAATGCATTTTCGCACCGAACAAAGAATTGCAAAAGGGGTACGGAAACAGAAAAGAGCCTACATTGTCAATACAATCCGACGAAAAAGCCCCGATACGGACATCCAAGGTTGTGTGAAAGGAAATTAGACGACCAAACTAGGATCCTCAGGAGAGTATCGGAGAAGGCAATGGCGACCCACTCCAGTACTCTTGCCTGGAAAATGTCCTGGACGGAGGAGCCTGGTAGGCTACAGGCCATGGGGTCTTGCAGAGTCAGACACGACTGAAGTGACTTAGCCGCAGCAGCAGCAGCAGGACAGTATGCTATTGGGAATACAACAACACACACAGATCCAGATCGATGGAATAAAGTTGAGGGTCCAGAAACAAACCCCAGCATCCATGGTCAACTCATCTCTGACACAGACGGTGAGAATATCCAAATGGGAACAAGAAAGCCTCTTCAATCAATGTCCATGGGAAAACCAGACAGCTACATCTGAAGAACGCTATTGGGTTTGATCTCATACCACCTCAATATCGGGGAAAAACCTCACCCTAAAGACTGATGTCATGAGATAGCTAGAAAGAAGCGTAGGTCAAAGGCTCCTTAACATCAGAGTCTCCTTGCCATTTGCTGGGCGGAGGTCGAAATGGGTCTCTTCAAGTAAGGGAAAGAGGTAAACGAAGTACACCACTGGGTTTCCATCCAATGGAACCTATTCACAACAGAGAGGCTAAGCATTCACAAATGCAAAAGATAGGAAACGGAACACGAGAGACTCCTTGCAAGTGGTGTATCTGAGAAGGGGTTCATATGGAAAGAGACGAAGAATGCACAGCACTCAGATTCCAAGAAACACCACCACCACCCTTGACCCTTCCCCCATGACCAACTCTGACCTAAAGCCTTTCTCTCCCTCTAACCTATCCCTAAAACATAACCCTCATCTAATCATATACATGTGCATCCCTAGCATCCATCCATCCATCCACACACGAGAGAGAAAGAGGAAGACACAGACGGAATTGAGAAAGGAAAAGAGAGGGACACAGCCAGAGAGAGACACGGAACCAAAGAGAGGAAAGGAGTCGATGGTCCAGACTATTCCTCAATCTGTCTCGAAGGTAGAAGCAATGACAGCGCCCTTCCACCCCAGAAGGGGGAAAAGGACGGAAGGTTTGGAGAGGAAAAGACAAGAACGCAGGGAGCCATTAGAAGCTCAGCCACCCGCAGAAGCCGAGCTGGGACCCTTGAACAGAATCTCAATGGAAACAGAGGACCAGAAAGTTGGCTACTCTTTTCTATAAGAGAGGGAGACCTTCGAGTCTTCCTTTCGGTCCTCCAACTTGGATGCGGGGTCTCAAAACAGTCAGGAGGGGGAGTGCCTTTTCCTGGGTTCCACGGCGCATCCAGGCCTCGTTCTGCCCCATTCTGTGCTGTGTCAGCCCTGGATGGAATCTTTCTTTCTGAAGTCTCAGCGCACGAGCTCCACGTGATATCGGCCCCAGGTGGAAAGGCATGGAGCTGCTCGTAGGCCGACAGACCTAGGAAGCAGATGGGAGAATGACCCCCACTCTGCAGATGGAGAGACTGGGGCAACCCTGAGGGGCATATGCTTGTCCAGGGCCACACCACTTATGAGAAGAAGGAGCCTGGTCTGAGAGCAGCATGGTCCTCGGAGCTCAGGCCCTGGCTGAACCCAGGCCTCCCCAGGGCTGTGGGCTGGGCCGTGTGGGTGTCATTGTGCCTGCACATGGCCTAAGGGGGGTGGTCGAGCAGTCAGAAACCCAGAGATTCCCTTGGGAAGTTTTGAGGAAGGGACCTCAGCACGAACCCCAGGAAATGATGTCACCTGCCGGCAACAGAACCCAACAGAACCCGCAATCCGGGTATCCAGGCCTCCAGAGCGGAGAGGAGCCCCCAGCCGGATCACTTGCTGCCAAGATGTTCTGCTGTTTGCCCCTGCCCAGAGGCCGGGGCCTCAGGAGAGCTCACAGGCAGTGTGAGTGGGCACCCTGTCGACGTTGGCTCAGGACACCCCCGAGAGGCCTCTGGCCCTTTGCCCGGAGAAACAGAAAGGTAACACGGGGAGCCCCAGGCCGGGCCAGGCCACCTCTCCCATGCCACCCGGAAACACCGGGTCCTTTGCCTGTGTGTGGGGATGCGGGTTTCTCGGGCTGTGTCTCCCTCAAGGAAGCCCAGGCGGATGTGGGGTCAGAAGCCTGTGGACAAGTTGTGCCCACACCCCAGGGGAGAGCAGGCTGGGCGGGATGGGGAGAGTGTGGGCAGCGCCGACCGGCCAGGCTGACCTCACACCCTCAGATGGGTCTCTTTCCTCCCGGGTGGGGATCTGAGCAGACACACGTCTCTGACCCTTCTGGGAAGAGAAGTTCGAGCAGGCAGAAGCAGCGGCTCCACTGGCCAGGCCCAGCTCGGAAAACTCCCAGCATGGCTGGCTGACGGTCACTGTCGTTGCAGAGCTTCCCACGTGATGAGGCCGAGGACGGGGACACCCCATCCAGCTCCCAGAGGGAGGGGTCGGAGCACCACCCGCCCGCCCGTGAGGCCCAGTGCAGGCTCCAGGTCAGCGTGCCCACGGAGGCATCAGCCCCACCGGGGGAGACGCGGAGGTGGGGAAGGCCTGCTGCCGAGACACCGCCCAGGATACAGCCGGCGGCCCAGTCTGAGGCTTCCACGGAGCTCAGCACACCCGGCTCCGACCCAGAGTCCAGAGAACCCCGGCCTCTGAGGCACCAGGAGGACCTGGAGCCCAGCACGCCACAGCACAGAGGTGAGGACGCTGGGGCTGGTGCACGGGAGTGTGTGGGGAGGGGTGCTGAGCTACACAGGGACGAGTCCTCGAAAGCTGCTGCTGGGCCTGCAGCAAGCGCTGGCCTCACACCCCCCGCCCCCCATCTTGCACACTTCAGTCCCAAAAGACATCTGACGCTGGGTATTCTTTGGGAACCTCTTGGAAGGTTTCTGTCCCGGGGTACGCACATGCCAAGGCTGGCCTGTGGGCAAACTTTGCTTCTCCCCCAGCTCTAGCACTGGCCTCCAACTGGAACCAGGCTCCACTTCCCAGACCTGTCCCCACACAGGTGGTGGCTCCAGGTGCAGGACCCAGGGATCCACCGAGGGCAGATGGAGAAGCGAGACTTGCCCTCGCAGAGACACCAGGCCAGCTGGGTACTGGCCAGCACACCGGGCAGATCGGATCTCCGTGCCTGCAGGACCCCCAGCCCCAGGCACTGATGTCCCACCCCCTCAGCGAGAACCTCCACCTCCACGTGCACCTCTACCTGCTCGGGCTTTGGCAAGAGAACCCGAGGCAGAGGAAGAGTCACCGCCTCGGCAGGGAGAGCCTGCCCTGGCTCCCGCGCAACACCCAGACGCCCACGATGACTCACCCAGCCCTGCAGGGAGAAAGAGCCCCCGCTCTGGACAGAGACCCAGAGCCCTTACCGGAAACACCACGTCCAGGGGAGCGGTCGGCTCTGCAGCCTCCATCCCTGTCTGCTCACCGTGGATGCCGGCAACTCGGTCTGCCCCCAGGGGACATGGAGTTCCTTTCCCCTGAACTGCTTTGCATGTGGTTTGTTTCCACCTTTCTGGTGATGTTTTATTTTTTGTATGGTTTCCTGGATTTTTGTTGGTTAAGTTGGGATTAGTAAACTGTTTCATCATTGTTGCAATCTGGGAACACTGTTGTGTAACTCTGGTGATACTGTGTTACCATCACCACTTTGTAGTTTCAGACCCGTTCCATCTTTATGCCCCACCCCCCAACAAAGCCTGGATTCAAGGCAAGCACGCCCTGTTCATCCCTCCCCCCGATCCTGAACACAATTTCATCTTTTCTTTCTGCATTCCTTCCTATATTCTTGGTGTCCCCAATCAGTGACTCTCAGCGAAATGACTGAAGGAGTGTTTTTCGGACTCTCCACCTACTGTAAGACTCCATTGGAGAGTTCTCATTTTTATGTCATTTGAACTAGCCTTTGATAGCTGAAAGGACGGTGTACGTCCTTTCAAGATACCATGTGCCAAACGAAGCCCTTTTGGCAACTGCCATCATTATCTCCAGGCAGGCATTGCTGTTTGAAGGGTGACATCTCAGCCAGAAGGCAGAGGCTGAGCTCCTCTTGTTGCACCAGCTCCCAAAAGAAGCCAAGAAAGGGAGCTGGAACAACAAACCACCCCCATGCCCAGGAAAGCGTTCTTCATGACAGAAGGCTAGAAAATGACCCAACATCCTTGTGGCCCAGAACCACTCTAGAAAATCACTGTTCCATAAAAAAGAGAAACACATGGGAAGTTCCAAGGAGAGGCAATGCCCATGGCCAGTGTACTTGAGAGACGGCCTGACCGCTCCGGGGAAGACACGCACCGACGGAACCCCTTGGGAAACAGCAGTGATAGTCCTCACCGTCGTAAGGGTTTCCTCTGGGGACAACCTGCCCTGGGCACCACACGAGGGAGCAGACCGGCTTCTCTTCCTCTGCCCCCACACCATTCACTCATGAAGGCAGCTCAGGTGTTCTCATGCCCTGCCTGCCTGCCTGCCTGGCTCATCCGTGAGCTGTGACCACCTCCAGGCTAGGACTCCACCTTTTCCTCTCTGTGTACCGTGAATCTGCACACAGTGGGCTTTCAGAACCTTAGGAGACTTGAGCCATTCCCGCTCGAGCCAGAACCCTCCCCAGGAAGGAAAACAGCTGTGGAGTCATTTTGGCCCCAGCACTGGTTCCGAAAGCCTGGCGGCTCCTACAGCCTCTACGGTGTGAAGAGGGAGGTCCCTTTTGACAGAGCTTTCCGGCTCTCAGATCTAAGCTGTTGTTTCACTGTCAGCTGTGTCTCTTCCGTTGCAGCCAGGTGGGCCACGCTGCTCCAAAGGAGCTCACAAGCTGAGTTTCAAGGGAGGACAGGGATGGCTACAACGTGCTGCAAACTGAGTGAGGGTCCCCACAATCCTCAGCAAAGGTCTGTGGTGTGCAAGTGGGGAGTAGAGGGCCCCCAAGTTCCAAAGGAAGGGAGGTAGTCGGGAGCTAAAGCCCTTGGCTGCTGTGGTAGCAGCTGCAGATGGCAGCCCGTCCACAGTGCACTTCAAATGAGGTCATATGAGCGGGACTCTGGAAATGGCTCCGAAATCGAGAGAAAGGGGTCAGGGTATGTGGGAATCCGGCGGGGGTGGGGGGTGGATGAAGGAAGGTGTCCCTCCTCTCTCCAGTGCAATTTGGTTTGGTGAGTCTCAAAGCTACCAGATGGCACTTCCCAAGTCAGGCCCCCGCAGGAATCAGGGTGGGCTGCCTGCCTCGGGCCCTGCCACAGGGACAAGCCACACCAGTGGCCTCCCTGAGCTCCAATGGCCGGATCTGGGGGGTTCTGTCTGGGTGCACACCTCCTTGCTGTGGCCAAGTTCCCCCCTTCTCTGAGCACCAGCTTCATCCTCTCGAATGAGGACATCAATTGCTACCTTGGCACGTTACTCTCTTCATCCTGTGAAGACTCATTAGGCTTATCCTACAATTACTAGCTGGCCCGAAGAGATATCTCCTGAATCCAGCTTAAGCTGGAGTCTCCCAGGCTCATCTGGCATGTCTTCCCTGAAGTCTGCCAAAACCCACACCCTTGCATTTCCAGGGACTCCCCTTAGCCAGCTGGGCAGAAAACCCAGCATGCTTCAAACAAGCTGACAGACAAGCGGGAGAGGACTCACGGGCAGACGGCTTCCCTCAGGTCTCGGGTGGAGCTCTGGGACCACAGCAGCAACGGGCCATCCCAGCCCCTGGGCTCAGCAGCGCCCTCATTCTCAGGCCGGCGGCTCTGCCCTGAGGGGAGCAGGAACGTCACCAACTGCCGCAGGCGGACCTCAAGCCCCTCCCACTGCTGGAGCCTGACCTCCCCCGGCCCCACCCCTTCCCCTACCCCAGCAGGACGAGAGCTCGTCTTCCCCTGGCTTCCAACGTGAGGCCCGGCCCTGGGCCCCGATTGGGCACTGCCCCAGCCCGGAGCCAATCACAGTGGCCAGGGAGGTGGAACGCACCGATTGGCCAGGGCCAGGTCATGTGACCATACTCCCCAGGAAACTCAAAGATTACCAAGGTTCTCTAAGAAACCAATGAACAAAATTATCCACTAAAGGCAAACCATAATTTTTAATGAGGCCAATGTCACAGAAAAAAAAAATGCTCCACAATAAACTGCTCAAGGAAGCTACTAAATAAACTTTCAGAAAAGTTTAGTAGTTTTTTTTTTTTTTAAATAGGGTGACGGAGAGCTATACCTTTCCCATCTATGTGAATTTAGGTTTAAACTAGATTTCCCTTGGCTATTATATAAGACAAAAAAACCCACATCACCCACTTTCACTCCCCCCCACCCCCAAAATGTGTTTTAATCTATTGAATTTTTGTGTCCTCAGTTGTGTCTGATTCACGGCAACTCACCAACTCTACACAGCCAGGCTCTTCCGTCCATGGAATTCAGGGCAATTTTTTCTGTCCCAGTAAATGCCCACCCTGGGTGATCCAAAGGCAAGGGCTCCGAGGCTCCTGAGAGACTAACTCCTTTCAGCTGAGCACAGAGCTGGCTCCTCACTGGGATGCCTGTGGCCTGGGGCTCCCAGAGGGGAGAGCAGCACTCGCCCCACCGTGTGGTCACTGCTGGAAGTGCAGGCTGCTCCTCACTCCCCCTTGACAGTGTCCCTGAGGGCAGAACAGTGTGAATCGAATCAAGGTGGAAATGCAAACTCCAATGCAACCAACCTTCCCACAAGATCTCCAAAACCACTCAGGAACAGGGAATTGGAAACTGCAGGGGATGACATGAATGGAGATGGAGACTTGACACCTTACACCGAGTTCACTTCCAGTTATCCCTAGACAAACTTTCCATGAAAACTTGTCACAAATCTAGAAGAACAATGAGCAGAAACCGGACACGTGCTTTGAGTCTTCACACACAAAACTAAAAGGCAGTCCACAAAAAAAAACCCAGAGAATACAGTGGACTTTGCAAAATCAAAGATATCTACTGTGGGAAAGACCTCATTACAAAAGCAAAAGACAGGTCATACATCGCGAGACGAATGAGTGGAAACACAAAGCTTATCAAGGATGTGTCTCCAAACAGACAAAGAACGCCAACACAACAAGCCTGTGAAAACTAGGGAAAGGTCTGAAGGGACACCAGACGGAGGAAGACACACACAGAGTATCCCGGATGATGTCCAGCACTGAGGGCCTGAAGAAACAACAGTCTAGTTGCACCCCCTCAGGCCTGTGTGACCGTGGATGAGGCCTCTGTTTCCCGGTGGCTCTGAGACATGGACAGGGAGGAAGGGGAAGAGAAGTCACTTGCATTTCTAATACTCACAGCAAAGTCTTCCAATGAGAAGGGAATTATCACCCCCACTGACAATGCCATTCACTGAAGTGATATCCACGAGTCCATCTACCCCAGAAGGGAAGGATGGACCTGTTCTCACAAAACGGCGAGAGATGGAAGGAGGAAGATCAAGCCCACACCAATCACTGGAAAGAGAAGCTGTGCTCAGGGCTTGAAAGAATTCCTACTGGGAAAATCATGTCACAGCCCCACATGGCAATCCACAGCTTCCATGCTATTCCTCCCAAAATGCCAATGCATTTTCGCACCGAACAAAGAATTGCAAAAGGGGTACGGAAACAGAAAAGAGCCTACATTGTCAATACAATCCGACGAAAAAGCCCCGATACGGACATCCAAGGTTGTGTGAAAGGAAATTAGACGACCAAACTAGGATCCTCAGGAGAGTATCGGAGAAGGCAATGGCGACCCACTCCAGTACTCTTGCCTGGAAAATGTCCTGGACGGAGGAGCCTGGTAGGCTACAGGCCATGGGGTCTTGCAGAGTCAGACACGACTGAAGTGACTTAGCCGCAGCAGCAGCAGCAGGACAGTATGCTATTGGGAATACAACAACACACACAGATCCAGATCGATGGAATAAAGTTGAGGGTCCAGAAACAAACCCCAGCATCCATGGTCAACTCATCTCTGACACAGACGGTGAGAATATCCAAATGGGAACAAGAAAGCCTCTTCAATCAATGTCCATGGGAAAACCAGACAGCTACATCTGAAGAACGCTATTGGGTTTGATCTCATACCACCTCAATATCGGGGAAAAACCTCACCCTAAAGACTGATGTCATGAGATAGCTAGAAAGAAGCGTAGGTCAAAGGCTCCTTAACATCAGAGTCTCCTTGCCATTTGCTGGGCGGAGGTCGAAATGGGTCTCTTCAAGTAAGGGAAAGAGGTAAACGAAGTACACCACTGGGTTTCCATCCAATGGAACCTATTCACAACAGAGAGGCTAAGCATTCACAAATGCAAAAGATAGGAAACGGAACACGAGAGACTCCTTGCAAGTGGTGTATCTGAGAAGGGGTTCATATGGAAAGAGACGAAGAATGCACAGCACTCAGATTCCAAGAAACACCACCACCACCCTTGACCCTTCCCCCATGACCAACTCTGACCTAAAGCCTTTCTCTCCCTCTAACCTATCCCTAAAACATAACCCTCATCTAATCATATACATGTGCATCCCTAGCATCCATCCATCCATCCACACACGAGAGAGAAAGAGGAAGACACAGACGGAATTGAGAAAGGAAAAGAGAGGGACACAGCCAGAGAGAGACACGGAACCAAAGAGAGGAAAGGAGTCGATGGTCCAGACTATTCCTCAATCTGTCTCGAAGGTAGAAGCAATGACAGCGCCCTTCCACCCCAGAAGGGGGAAAAGGACGGAAGGTTTGGAGAGGAAAAGACAAGAACGCAGGGAGCCATTAGAAGCTCAGCCACCCGCAGAAGCCGAGCTGGGACCCTTGAACAGAATCTCAATGGAAACAGAGGACCAGAAAGTTGGCTACTCTTTTCTATAAGAGAGGGAGACCTTCGAGTCTTCCTTTCGGTCCTCCAACTTGGATGCGGGGTCTCAAAACAGTCAGGAGGGGGAGTGCCTTTTCCTGGGTTCCACGGCGCATCCAGGCCTCGTTCTGCCCCATTCTGTGCTGTGTCAGCCCTGGATGGAATCTTTCTTTCTGAAGTCTCAGCGCACGAGCTCCACGTGATATCGGCCCCAGGTGGAAAGGCATGGAGCTGCTCGTAGGCCGACAGACCTAGGAAGCAGATGGGAGAATGACCCCCACTCTGCAGATGGAGAGACTGGGGCAACCCTGAGGGGCATATGCTTGTCCAGGGCCACACCACTTATGAGAAGAAGGAGCCTGGTCTGAGAGCAGCATGGTCCTCGGAGCTCAGGCCCTGGCTGAACCCAGGCCTCCCCAGGGCTGTGGGCTGGGCCGTGTGGGTGTCATTGTGCCTGCACATGGCCTAAGGGGGGTGGTCGAGCAGTCAGAAACCCAGAGATTCCCTTGGGAAGTTTTGAGGAAGGGACCTCAGCACGAACCCCAGGAAATGATGTCACCTGCCGGCAACAGAACCCAACAGAACCCGCAATCCGGGTATCCAGGCCTCCAGAGCGGAGAGGAGCCCCCAGCCGGATCACTTGCTGCCAAGATGTTCTGCTGTTTGCCCCTGCCCAGAGGCCGGGGCCTCAGGAGAGCTCACAGGCAGTGTGCGTGGGCACCCTGTCGACGTTGGCTCAGGACACCCCCGAGAGGCCTCTGGCCCTTTGCCCGGAGAAACAGAAAGGTAACACGGGGAGCCCCAGGCCGGGCCAGGCCACCTCTCCCATGCCACCCGGAAACACCGGGTCCTTTGCCTGTGTGTGGGGATGCGGGTTTCTCGGGCTGTGTCTCCCTCAAGGAAGCCCAGGCGGATGTGGGGTCAGAAGCCTGTGGACAAGTTGTGCCCACACCCCAGGGGAGAGCAGGCTGGGCGGGATGGGGAGAGTGTGGGCAGCGCCGACCGGCCAGGCTGACCTCACACCCTCAGATGGGTCTCTTTCCTCCCGGGTGGGGATCTGAGCAGACACACGTCTCTGACCCTTCTGGGAAGAGAAGTTCGAGCAGGCAGAAGCAGCGGCTCCACTGGCCAGGCCCAGCTCGGAAAACTCCCAGCATGGCTGGCTGACGGTCACTGTCGTTGCAGAGCTTCCCACGTGATGAGGCCGAGGACGGGGACACCCCATCCAGCTCCCAGAGGGAGGGGTCGGAGCACCACCCGCCCGCCCGTGAGGCCCAGTGCAGGCTCCAGGTCAGCGTGCCCACGGAGGCATCAGCCCCACCGGGGGAGACGCGGAGGTGGGGAAGGCCTGCTGCCGAGACACCGCCCAGGATACAGCCGGCGGCCCAGTCTGAGGCTTCCACGGAGCTCAGCACACCCGGCTCCGACCCAGAGTCCAGAGAACCCCGGCCTCTGAGGCACCAGGAGGACCTGGAGCCCAGCACGCCACAGCACAGAGGTGAGGACGCTGGGGCTGGTGCACGGGAGTGTGTGGGGAGGGGTGCTGAGCTACACAGGGACGAGTCCTCGAAAGCTGCTGCTGGGCCTGCAGCAAGCGCTGGCCTCACACCCCCCGCCCCCCATCTTGCACACTTCAGTCCCAAAAGACATCTGACGCTGGGTATTCTTTGGGAACCTCTTGGAAGGTTTCTGTCCCGGGGTACGCACATGCCAAGGCTGGCCTGTGGGCAAACTTTGCTTCTCCCCCAGCTCTAGCACTGGCCTCCAACTGGAACCAGGCTCCACTTCCCAGACCTGTCCCCACACAGGTGGTGGCTCCAGGTGCAGGACCCAGGGATCCACCGAGGGCAGATGGAGAAGCGAGACTTGCCCTCGCAGAGACACCAGGCCAGCTGGGTACTGGCCAGCACACCGGGCAGATCGGATCTCCGTGCCTGCAGGACCCCCAGCCCCAGGCACTGATGTCCCACCCCCTCAGCGAGAACCTCCACCTCCACGTGCACCTCTACCTGCTCGGGCTTTGGCAAGAGAACCCGAGGCAGAGGAAGAGTCACCGCCTCGGCAGGGAGAGCCTGCCCTGGCTCCCGCGCAACACCCAGACGCCCACGATGACTCACCCAGCCCTGCAGGGAGAAAGAGCCCCCGCTCTGGACAGAGACCCAGAGCCCTTACCGGAAACACCACGTCCAGGGGAGCGGTCGGCTCTGCAGCCTCCATCCCTGTCTGCTCACCGTGGATGCCGGCAACTCGGTCTGCCCCCAGGGGACATGGAGTTCCTTTCCCCTGAACTGCTTTGCATGTGGTTTGTTTCCACCTTTCTGGTGATGTTTTATTTTTTGTATGGTTTCCTGGATTTTTGTTGGTTAAGTTGGGATTAGTAAACTGTTTCATCATTGTTGCAATCTGGGAACACTGTTGTGTAACTCTGGTGATACTGTGTTACCATCACCACTTTGTAGTTTCAGACCCGTTCCATCTTTATGCCCCACCCCCCAACAAAGCCTGGATTCAAGGCAAGCACGCCCTGTTCATCCCTCCCCCCGATCCTGAACACAATTTCATCTTTTCTTTCTGCATTCCTTCCTATATTCTTGGTGTCCCCAATCAGTGACTCTCAGCGAAATGACTGAAGGAGTGTTTTTCGGACTCTCCACCTACTGTAAGACTCCATTGGAGAGTTCTCATTTTTATGTCATTTGAACTAGCCTTTGATAGCTGAAAGGACGGTGTACGTCCTTTCAAGATACCATGTGCCAAACGAAGCCCTTTTGGCAACTGCCATCATTATCTCCAGGCAGGCATTGCTGTTTGAAGGGTGACATCTCAGCCAGAAGGCAGAGGCTGAGCTCCTCTTGTTGCACCAGCTCCCAAAAGAAGCCAAGAAAGGGAGCTGGAACAACAAACCACCCCCATGCCCAGGAAAGCGTTCTTCATGACAGAAGGCTAGAAAATGACCCAACATCCTTGTGGCCCAGAACCACTCTAGAAAATCACTGTTCCATAAAAAAGAGAAACACATGGGAAGTTCCAAGGAGAGGCAATGCCCATGGCCAGTGTACTTGAGAGACGGCCTGACCGCTCCGGGGAAGACACGCACCGACGGAACCCCTTGGGAAACAGCAGTGATAGTCCTCACCGTCGTAAGGGTTTCCTCTGGGGACAACCTGCCCTGGGCACCACACGAGGGAGCAGACCGGCTTCTCTTCCTCTGCCCCCACACCATTCACTCATGAAGGCAGCTCAGGTGTTCTCATGCCCTGCCTGCCTGCCTGCCTGGCTCATCCGTGAGCTGTGACCACCTCCAGGCTAGGACTCCACCTTTTCCTCTCTGTGTACCGTGAATCTGCACACAGTGGGCTTTCAGAACCTTAGGAGACTTGAGCCATTCCCGCTCGAGCCAGAACCCTCCCCAGGAAGGAAAACAGCTGTGGAGTCATTTTGGCCCCAGCACTGGTTCCGAAAGCCTGGCGGCTCCTACAGCCTCTACGGTGTGAAGAGGGAGGTCCCTTTTGACAGAGCTTTCCGGCTCTCAGATCTAAGCTGTTGTTTCACTGTCAGCTGTGTCTCTTCCGTTGCAGCCAGGTGGGCCACGCTGCTCCAAAGGAGCTCACAAGCTGAGTTTCAAGGGAGGACAGGGATGGCTACAACGTGCTGCAAACTGAGTGAGGGTCCCCACAATCCTCAGCAAAGGTCTGTGGTGTGCAAGTGGGGAGTAGAGGGCCCCCAAGTTCCAAAGGAAGGGAGGTAGTCGGGAGCTAAAGCCCTTGGCTGCTGTGGTAGCAGCTGCAGATGGCAGCCCGTCCACAGTGCACTTCAAATGAGGTCATATGAGCGGGACTCTGGAAATGGCTCCGAAATCGAGAGAAAGGGGTCAGGGTATGTGGGAATCCGGCGGGGGTGGGGGGTGGATGAAGGAAGGTGTCCCTCCTCTCTCCAGTGCAATTTGGTTTGGTGAGTCTCAAAGCTACCAGATGGCACTTCCCAAGTCAGGCCCCCGCAGGAATCAGGGTGGGCTGCCTGCCTCGGGCCCTGCCACAGGGACAAGCCACACCAGTGGCCTCCCTGAGCTCCAATGGCCGGATCTGGGGGGTTCTGTCTGGGTGCACACCTCCTTGCTGTGGCCAAGTTCCCCCCTTCTCTGAGCACCAGCTTCATCCTCTCGAATGAGGACATCAATTGCTACCTTGGCACGTTACTCTCTTCATCCTGTGAAGACTCATTAGGCTTATCCTACAATTACTAGCTGGCCCGAAGAGATATCTCCTGAATCCAGCTTAAGCTGGAGTCTCCCAGGCTCATCTGGCATGTCTTCCCTGAAGTCTGCCAAAACCCACACCCTTGCATTTCCAGGGACTCCCCTTAGCCAGCTGGGCAGAAAACCCAGCATGCTTCAAACAAGCTGACAGACAAGCGGGAGAGGACTCACGGGCAGACGGCTTCCCTCAGGTCTCGGGTGGAGCTCTGGGACCACAGCAGCAACGGGCCATCCCAGCCCCTGGGCTCAGCAGCACCCTCATTCTCAGGCCGGCGGCTCTGCCCTGAGGGGAGCAGGAACGTCACCAACTGCCGCAGGCGGACCTCAAGCCCCTCCCACTGCTGGAGCCTGACCTCCCCCGGCCCCACCCCTTCCCCTACCCCAGCAGGACGAGAGCTCGTCTTCCCCTGGCTTCCAACGTGAGGCCCGGCCCTGGGCCCCGATTGGGCACTGCCCCAGCCCGGAGCCAATCACAGTGGCCAGGGAGGTGGAACGCACCGATTGGCCAGGGCCAGGTCATGTGACCATACTCCCCAGGAAACTCAAAGATTACCAAGGTTCTCTAAGAAACCAATGAACAAAATTATCCACTAAAGGCAAACCATAATTTTTAATGAGGCCAATGTCACAGAAAAAAAAAATGCTCCACAATAAACTGCTCAAGGAAGCTACTAAATAAACTTTCAGAAAAGTTTAGTAGTTTTTTTTTTTTTTTAAATAGGGTGACGGAGAGCTATACCTTTCCCATCTATGTGAATTTAGGTTTAAACTAGATTTCCCTTGGCTATTATATAAGACAAAAAAACCCACATCACCCACTTTCACTCCCCCCCACCCCCAAAATGTGTTTTAATCTATTGAATTTTTGTGTCCTCAGTTGTGTCTGATTCACGGCAACTCACCAACTCTACACAGCCAGGCTCTTCCGTCCATGGAATTCAGGGCAATTTTTTCTGTCCCAGTAAATGCCCACCCTGGGTGATCCAAAGGCAAGGGCTCCGAGGCTCCTGAGAGACTAACTCCTTTCAGCTGAGCACAGAGCTGGCTCCTCACTGGGATGCCTGTGGCCTGGGGCTCCCAGAGGGGAGAGCAGCACTCGCCCCACCGTGTGGTCACTGCTGGAAGTGCAGGCTGCTCCTCACTCCCCCTTGACAGTGTCCCTGAGGGCAGAACAGTGTGAATCGAATCAAGGTGGAAATGCAAACTCCAATGCAACCAACCTTCCCACAAGATCTCCAAAACCACTCAGGAACAGGGAATTGGAAACTGCAGGGGATGACATGAATGGAGATGGAGACTTGACACCTTACACCGAGTTCACTTCCAGTTATCCCTAGACAAACTTTCCATGAAAACTTGTCACAAATCTAGAAGAACAATGAGCAGAAACCGGACACGTGCTTTGAGTCTTCACACACAAAACTAAAAGGCAGTCCACAAAAAAAACCCAGAGAATACAGTGGACTTTGCAAAATCAAAGATATCTACTGTGGGAAAGACCTCATTACAAAAGCAAAAGACAGGTCATACATCGCGAGACGAATGAGTGGAAACACAAAGCTTATCAAGGATGTGTCTCCAAACAGACAAAGAACGCCAACACAACAAGCCTGTGAAAACTAGGGAAAGGTCTGAAGGGACACCAGACGGAGGAAGACACACACAGAGTATCCCGGATGATGTCCAGCACTGAGGGCCTGAAGAAACAACAGTCTAGTTGCACCCCCTCAGGCCTGTGTGACCGTGGATGAGGCCTCTGTTTCCCGGTGGCTCTGAGACATGGACAGGGAGGAAGGGGAAGAGAAGTCACTTGCATTTCTAATACTCACAGCAAAGTCTTCCAATGAGAAGGGAATTATCACCCCCACTGACAATGCCATTCACTGAAGTGATATCCACGAGTCCATCTACCCCAGAAGGGAAGGATGGACCTGTTCTCACAAAACGGCGAGAGATGGAAGGAGGAAGATCAAGCCCACACCAATCACTGGAAAGAGAAGCTGTGCTCAGGGCTTGAAAGAATTCCTATAGGGAAAATCATGTCACAGCCCCACATGGCAATCCACAGCTTCCATGCTATTCCTCCCAAAATGCCAATGCATTTTCGCACCGAACAAAGAATTGCAAAAGGGGTACGGAAACAGAAAAGAGCCTACATTGTCAATACAATCCGACGAAAAAGCCCCGATACGGACATCCAAGGTTGTGTGAAAGGAAATTAGACGACCAAACTAGGATCCTCAGGAGAGTATCGGAGAAGGCAATGGCGACCCACTCCAGTACTCTTGCCTGGAAAATGTCCTGGACGGAGGAGCCTGGTAGGCTACAGGCCATGGGGTCTTGCAGAGTCAGACACGACTGAAGTGACTTAGCCGCAGCAGCAGCAGCAGGACAGTATGCTATTGGGAATACAACAACACACACAGATCCAGATCGATGGAATAAAGTTGAGGGTCCAGAAACAAACCCCAGCATCCATGGTCAACTCATCTCTGACACAGACGGTGAGAATATCCAAATGGGAACAAGAAAGCCTCTTCAATCAATGTCCATGGGAAAACCAGACAGCTACATCTGAAGAACGCTATTGGGTTTGATCTCATACCACCTCAATATCGGGGAAAAACCTCACCCTAAAGACTGATGTCATGAGATAGCTAGAAAGAAGCGTAGGTCAAAGGCTCCTTAACATCAGAGTCTCCTTGCCATTTGCTGGGCGGAGGTCGAAATGGGTCTCTTCAAGTAAGGGAAAGAGGTAAACGAAGTACACCACTGGGTTTCCATCCAATGGAACCTATTCACAACAGAGAGGCTAAGCATTCACAAATGCAAAAGATAGGAAACGGAACACGAGAGACTCCTTGCAAGTGGTGTATCTGAGAAGGGGTTCATATGGAAAGAGACGAAGAATGCACAGCACTCAGATTCCAAGAAACACCACCACCACCCTTGACCCTTCCCCCATGACCAACTCTGACCTAAAGCCTTTCTCTCCCTCTAACCTATCCCTAAAACATAACCCTCATCTAATCATATACATGTGCATCCCTAGCATCCATCCATCCATCCACACACGAGAGAGAAAGAGGAAGACACAGACGGAATTGAGAAAGGAAAAGAGAGGGACACAGCCAGAGAGAGACACGGAACCAAAGAGAGGAAAGGAGTCGATGGTCCAGACTATTCCTCAATCTGTCTCGAAGGTAGAAGCAATGACAGCGCCCTTCCACCCCAGAAGGGGGAAAAGGACGGAAGGTTTGGAGAGGAAAAGACAAGAACGCAGGGAGCCATTAGAAGCTCAGCCACCCGCAGAAGCCGAGCTGGGACCCTTGAACAGAATCTCAATGGAAACAGAGGACCAGAAAGTTGGCTACTCTTTTCTATAAGAGAGGGAGACCTTCGAGTCTTCCTTTCGGTCCTCCAACTTGGATGCGGGGTCTCAAAACAGTCAGGAGGGGGAGTGCCTTTTCCTGGGTTCCACGGCGCATCCAGGCCTCGTTCTGCCCCATTCTGTGCTGTGTCAGCCCTGGATGGAATCTTTCTTTCTGAAGTCTCAGTGCACGAGCTCCACGTGATATCGGCCCCAGGTGGAAAGGCATGGAGCTGCTCGTAGGCCGACAGACCTAGGAAGCAGATGGGAGAATGACCCCCACTCTGCAGATGGAGAGACTGGGGCAACCCTGAGGGGCATATGCTTGTCCAGGGCCACACCACTTATGAGAAGAAGGAGCCTGGTCTGAGAGCAGCATGGTCCTCGGAGCTCAGGCCCTGGCTGAACCCAGGCCTCCCCAGGGCTGTGGGCTGGGCCGTGTGGGTGTCATTGTGCCTGCACATGGCCTAAGGGGGGTGGTCGAGCAGTCAGAAACCCAGAGATTCCCTTGGGAAGTTTTGAGGAAGGGACCTCAGCACGAACCCCAGGAAATGATGTCACCTGCCGGCAACAGAACCCAACAGAACCCGCAATCCGGGTATCCAGGCCTCCAGAGCGGAGAGGAGCCCCCAGCCAGATCACTTGCTGCCAAGATGTTCTGCTGTTTGCCCCTGCCCAGAGGCCGGGGCCTCAGGAGAGCTCACAGGCAGTGTGCGTGGGCACCCTGTCGACGTTGGCTCAGGACACCCCCGAGAGGCCTCTGGCCCTTTGCCCGGAGAAACAGAAAGGTAACACGGGGAGCCCCAGGCCGGGCCAGGCCACCTCTCCCATGCCACCCGGAAACACCGGGTCCTTTGCCTGTGTGTGGGGATGCGGGTTTCTCGGGCTGTGTCTCCCTCAAGGAAGCCCAGGCGGATGTGGGGTCAGAAGCCTGTGGACAAGTTGTGCCCACACCCCAGGGGAGAGCAGGCTGGGCGGGATGGGGAGAGTGTGGGCAGCGCCGACCGGCCAGGCTGACCTCACACCCTCAGATGGGTCTCTTTCCTCCCGGGTGGGGATCTGAGCAGACACACGTCTCTGACCCTTCTGGGAAGAGAAGTTCGAGCAGGCAGAAGCAGCGGCTCCACTGGCCAGGCCCAGCTCGGAAAACTCCCAGCATGGCTGGCTGACGGTCACTGTCGTTGCAGAGCTTCCCACGTGATGAGGCCGAGGACGGGGACACCCCATCCAGCTCCCAGAGGGAGGGGTCGGAGCACCACCCGCCCGCCCGTGAGGCCCAGTGCAGGCTCCAGGTCAGCGTGCCCACGGAGGCATCAGCCCCACCGGGGGAGATGCGGAGGTGGGGAAGGCCTGCTGCCGAGACACCGCCCAGGATACAGCCGGCGGCCCAGTCTGAGGCTTCCACGGAGCTCAGCACACCCGGCTCCGACCCAGAGTCCAGAGAACCCCGGCCTCTGAGGCACCAGGAGGACCTGGAGCCCAGCACGCCACAGCACAGAGGTGAGGACGCTGGGGCTGGTGCACGGGAGTGTGTGGGGAGGGGTGCTGAGCTACACAGGGACGAGTCCTCGAAAGCTGCTGCTGGGCCTGCAGCAAGCGCTGGCCTCACACCCCCCGCCCCCCATCTTGCACACTTCAGTCCCAAAAGACATCTGACGCTGGGTATTCTTTGGGAACCTCTTGGAAGGTTTCTGTCCCGGGGTACGCACATGCCAAGGCTGGCCTGTGGGCAAACTTTGCTTCTCCCCCAGCTCTAGCACTGGCCTCCAACTGGAACCAGGCTCCACTTCCCAGACCTGTCCCCACACAGGTGGTGGCTCCAGGTGCAGGACCCAGGGATCCACCGAGGGCAGATGGAGAAGCGAGACTTGCCCTCGCAGAGACACCAGGCCAGCTGGGTACTGGCCAGCACACCGGGCAGATCGGATCTCCGTGCCTGCAGGACCCCCAGCCCCAGGCACTGATGTCCCACCCCCTCAGCGAGAACCTCCACCTCCATGTGCACCTCTACCTGCTCGGGCTTTGGCAAGAGAACCCGAGGCAGAGGAAGAGTCACCGCCTCGGCAGGGAGAGCCTGCCCTGGCTCCCGTGCAACACCCAGACGCCCACGATGACTCACCCAGCCCTGCAGGGAGAAAGAGCCCCCGCTCTGGACAGAGACCCAGAGCCCTTACCGGAAACACCACGTCCAGGGGAGCGGTCGGCTCTGCAGCCTCCATCCCTGTCTGCTCACCGTGGATGCCGGCAACTCGGTCTGCCCCCAGGGGACATGGAGTTCCTTTCCTCTGAACTGCTTTGCATGTGGTTTGTTTCCACCTTTCTGGTGATGTTTTATTTTTTGTATGGTTTCCTGGATTTTTGTTGGTTAAGTTGGGATTAGTAAACTGTTTCATCATTGTTGCAATCTGGGAACACTGTTGTGTAACTCTGGTGATACTGTGTTACCATCACCACTTTGTAGTTTCAGACCCGTTCCATCTTTATGCCCCACCCCCCAACAAAGCCTGGATTCAAGGCAAGCACGCCCTGTTCATCCCTCCCCCCGATCCTGAACACAATTTCATCTTTTCTTTCTGCATTCCTTCCTATATTCTTGGTGTCCCCAATCAGTGACTCTCAGCGAAATGACTGAAGGAGTGTTTTTCGGACTCTCCACCTACTGTAAGACTCCATTGGAGAGTTCTCATTTTTATGTCATTTGAACTAGCCTTTGATAGCTGAAAGGACGGTGTACGTCCTTTCAAGATACCATGTGCCAAACGAAGCCCTTTTGGCAACTGCCATCATTATCTCCAGGCAGGCATTGCTGTTTGAAGGGTGACATCTCAGCCAGAAGGCAGAGGCTGAGCTCCTCTTGTTGCACCAGCTCCCAAAAGAAGCCAAGAAAGGGAGCTGGAACAACAAACCACCCCCATGCCCAGGAAAGCGTTCTTCATGACAGAAGGCTAGAAAATGACCCAACATCCTTGTGGCCCAGAACCACTCTAGAAAATCACTGTTCCATAAAAAAGAGAAACACATGGGAAGTTCCAAGGAGAGGCAATGCCCATGGCCAGTGTACTTGAGAGACGGCCTGACCGCTCCGGGGAAGACACGCACCGACGGAACCCCTTGGGAAACAGCAGTGATAGTCCTCACCGTCGTAAGGGTTTCCTCTGGGGACAACCTGCCCTGGGCACCACACGAGGGAGCAGACCGGCTTCTCTTCCTCTGCCCCCACACCATTCACTCATGAAGGCAGCTCAGGTGTTCTCATGCCCTGCCTGCCTGCCTGCCTGGCTCATCCGTGAGCTGTGACCACCTCCAGGCTAGGACTCCACCTTTTCCTCTCTGTGTACCGTGAATCTGCACACAGTGGGCTTTCAGAACCTTAGGAGACTTGAGCCATTCCCGCTCGAGCCAGAACCCTCCCCAGGAAGGAAAACAGCTGTGGAGTCATTTTGGCCCCAGCACTGGTTCCGAAAGCCTGGCGGCTCCTACAGCCTCTACGGTGTGAAGAGGGAGGTCCCTTTTGACAGAGCTTTCCGGCTCTCAGATCTAAGCTGTTGTTTCACTGTCAGCTGTGTCTTCCGTTGCAGCCAGGTGGGCCACGCTGCTCCAAAGGAGCTCACAAGCTGAGTTTCAAGGGAGGACAGGGATGGCTACAACGTGCTGCAAACTGAGTGAGGGTCCCCACAATCCTCAGCAAAGGTCTGTGGTGTGCAAGTGGGGAGTAGAGGGCCCCCAAGTTCCAAAGGAAGGGAGGTAGTCGGGAGCTAAAGCCCTTGGCTGCTGTGGTAGCAGCTGCAGATGGCAGCCCGTCCACAGTGCACTTCAAATGAGGTCATATGAGCGGGACTCTGGAAATGGCTCCGAAATCGAGAGAAAGGGGTCAGGGTATGTGGGAATCCGGCGGGGGTGGGGGGTGGATGAAGGAAGGTGTCCCTCCTCTCTCCAGTGCAATTTGGTTTGGTGAGTCTCAAAGCTACCAGATGGCACTTCCCAAGTCAGGCCCCCGCAGGAATCAGGGTGGGCTGCCTGCCTCGGGCCCTGCCACAGGGACAAGCCACACCAGTGGCCTCCCTGAGCTCCAATGGCCGGATCTGGGGGGTTCTGTCTGGGTGCACACCTCCTTGCTGTGGCCAAGTTCCCCCCTTCTCTGAGCACCAGCTTCATCCTCTCGAATGAGGACATCAATTGCTACCTTGGCACGTTACTCTCTTCATCCTGTGAAGACTCATTAGGCTTATCCTACAATTACTAGCTGGCCCGAAGAGATATCTCCTGAATCCAGCTTAAGCTGGAGTCTCCCAGGCTCATCTGGCATGTCTTCCCTGAAGTCTGCCAAAACCCACACCCTTGCATTTCCAGGGACTCCCCTTAGCCAGCTGGGCAGAAAACCCAGCATGCTTCAAACAAGCTGACAGACAAGCGGGAGAGGACTCACGGGCAGACGGCTTCCCTCAGGTCTCGGGTGGAGCTCTGGGACCACAGCAGCAACGGGCCATCCCAGCCCCTGGGCTCAGCAGCGCCCTCATTCTCAGGCCGGCGGCTCTGCCCTGAGGGGAGCAGGAACGTCACCAACTGCCGCAGGCGGACCTCAAGCCCCTCCCACTGCTGGAGCCTGACCTCCCCCGGCCCCACCCCTTCCCCTACCCCAGCAGGACGAGAGCTCGTCTTCCCCTGGCTTCCAACGTGAGGCCCGGCCCTGGGCCCCGATTGGGCACTGCCCCAGCCCGGAGCCAATCACAGTGGCCAGGGAGGTGGAACGCACCGATTGGCCAGGGCCAGGTCATGTGACCATACTCCCCAGGAAACTCAAAGATTACCAAGGTTCTCTAAGAAACCAATGAACAAAATTATCCACTAAAGGCAAACCATAATTTTTAATGAGGCCAATGTCACAGAAAAAAAAAATGCTCCACAATAAACTGCTCAAGGAAGCTACTAAATAAACTTTCAGAAAAGTTTAGTAGTTTTTTTTTTTTTTTAAATAGGGTGACGGAGAGCTATACCTTTCCCATCTATGTGAATTTAGGTTTAAACTAGATTTCCCTTGGCTATTATATAAGACAAAAAAACCCACATCACCCACTTTCACTCCCCCCCACCCCCAAAATGTGTTTTAATCTATTGAATTTTTGTGTCCTCAGTTGTGTCTGATTCACGGCAACTCACCAACTCTACACAGCCAGGCTCTTCTGTCCATGGAATTCAGGGCAATTTTTTCTGTCCCAGTAAATGCCCACCCTGGGTGATCCAAAGGCAAGGGCTCCGAGGCTCCTGAGAGACTAACTCCTTTCAGCTGAGCACAGAGCTGGCTCCTCACTGGGATGCCTGTGGCCTGGGGCTCCCAGAGGGGAGAGCAGCACTCGCCCCACCGTGTGGTCACTGCTGGAAGTGCAGGCTGCTCCTCACTCCCCCTTGACAGTGTCCCTGAGGGCAGAACAGTGTGAATCGAATCAAGGTGGAAATGCAAACTCCAATGCAACCAACCTTCCCACAAGATCTCCAAAACCACTCAGGAACAGGGAATTGGAAACTGCAGGGGATGACATGAATGGAGATGGAGACTTGACACCTTACACCGAGTTCACTTCCAGTTATCCCTAGACAAACTTTCCATGAAAACTTGTCACAAATCTAGAAGAACAATGAGCAGAAACCGGACACGTGCTTTGAGTCTTCACACACAAAACTAAAAGGCAGTCCACAAAAAAAACCCAGAGAATACAGTGGACTTTGCAAAATCAAAGATATCTACTGTGGGAAAGACCTCATTACAAAAGCAAAAGACAGGTCATACATCGCGAGACGAATGAGTGGAAACACAAAGCTTATCAAGGATGTGTCTCCAAACAGACAAAGAACGCCAACACAACAAGCCTGTGAAAACTAGGGAAAGGTCTGAAGGGACACCAGACGGAGGAAGACACACACAGAGTATCCCGGATGATGTCCAGCACTGAGGGCCTGAAGAAACAACAGTCTAGTTGCACCCCCTCAGGCCTGTGTGACCGTGGATGAGGCCTCTGTTTCCCGGTGGCTCTGAGACATGGACAGGGAGGAAGGGGAAGAGAAGTCACTTGCATTTCTAATACTCACAGCAAAGTCTTCCAATGAGAAGGGAATTATCACCCCCACTGACAATGCCATTCACTGAAGTGATATCCACGAGTCCATCTACCCCAGAAGGGAAGGATGGACCTGTTCTCACAAAACGGCGAGAGATGGAAGGAGGAAGATCAAGCCCACACCAATCACTGGAAAGAGAAGCTGTGCTCAGGGCTTGAAAGAATTCCTATAGGGAAAATCATGTCACAGCCCCACATGGCAATCCACAGCTTCCATGCTATTCCTCCCAAAATGCCAATGCATTTTCGCACCGAACAAAGAATTGCAAAAGGGGTACGGAAACAGAAAAGAGCCTACATTGTCAATACAATCCGACGAAAAAGCCCCGATACGGACATCCAAGGTTGTGTGAAAGGAAATTAGACGACCAAACTAGGATCCTCAGGAGAGTATCGGAGAAGGCAATGGCGACCCACTCCAGTACTCTTGCCTGGAAAATGTCCTGGACGGAGGAGCCTGGTAGGCTACAGGCCATGGGGTCTTGCAGAGTCAGACACGACTGAAGTGACTTAGCCGCAGCAGCAGCAGCAGGACAGTATGCTATTGGGAATACAACAACACACACAGATCCAGATCGATGGAATAAAGTTGAGGGTCCAGAAACAAACCCCAGCATCCATGGTCAACTCATCTCTGACACAGACGGTGAGAATATCCAAATGGGAACAAGAAAGCCTCTTCAATCAATGTCCATGGGAAAACCAGACAGCTACATCTGAAGAACGCTATTGGGTTTGATCTCATACCACCTCAATATCGGGGAAAAACCTCACCCTAAAGACTGATGTCATGAGATAGCTAGAAAGAAGCGTAGGTCAAAGGCTCCTTAACATCAGAGTCTCCTTGCCATTTGCTGGGCGGAGGTCGAAATGGGTCTCTTCAAGTAAGGGAAAGAGGTAAACGAAGTACACCACTGGGTTTCCATCCAATGGAACCTATTCACAACAGAGAGGCTAAGCATTCACAAATGCAAAAGATAGGAAACGGAACACGAGAGACTCCTTGCAAGTGGTGTATCTGAGAAGGGGTTCATATGGAAAGAGACGAAGAATGCACAGCACTCAGATTCCAAGAAACACCACCACCACCCTTGACCCTTCCCCCATGACCAACTCTGACCTAAAGCCTTTCTCTCCCTCTAACCTATCCCTAAAACATAACCCTCATCTAATCATATACATGTGCATCCCTAGCATCCATCCATCCATCCACACACGAGAGAGAAAGAGGAAGACACAGACGGAATTGAGAAAGGAAAAGAGAGGGACACAGCCAGAGAGAGACACGGAACCAAAGAGAGGAAAGGAGTCGATGGTCCAGACTATTCCTCAATCTGTCTCGAAGGTAGAAGCAATGACAGCGCCCTTCCACCCCAGAAGGGGGAAAAGGACGGAAGGTTTGGAGAGGAAAAGACAAGAACGCAGGGAGCCATTAGAAGCTCAGCCACCCGCAGAAGCCGAGCTGGGACCCTTGAACAGAATCTCAATGGAAACAGAGGACCAGAAAGTTGGCTACTCTTTTCTATAAGAGAGGGAGACCTTCGAGTCTTCCTTTCGGTCCTCCAACTTGGATGCGGGGTCTCAAAACAGTCAGGAGGGGGAGTGCCTTTTCCTGGGTTCCACGGCGCATCCAGGCCTCGTTCTGCCCCATTCTGTGCTGTGTCAGCCCTGGATGGAATCTTTCTTTCTGAAGTCTCAGCGCACGAGCTCCACGTGATATCGGCCCCAGGTGGAAAGGCATGGAGCTGCTCGTAGGCCGACAGACCTAGGAAGCAGATGGGAGAATGACCCCCACTCTGCAGATGGAGAGACTGGGGCAACCCTGAGGGGCATATGCTTGTCCAGGGCCACACCACTTATGAGAAGAAGGAGCCTGGTCTGAGAGCAGCATGGTCCTCGGAGCTCAGGCCCTGGCTGAACCCAGGCCTCCCCAGGGCTGTGGGCTGGGCCGTGTGGGTGTCATTGTGCCTGCACATGGCCTAAGGGGGGTGGTCGAGCAGTCAGAAACCCAGAGATTCCCTTGGGAAGTTTTGAGGAAGGGACCTCAGCACGAACCCCAGGAAATGATGTCACCTGCCGGCAACAGAACCCAACAGAACCCGCAATCCGGGTATCCAGGCCTCCAGAGCGGAGAGGAGCCCCCAGCCAGATCACTTGCTGCCAAGATGTTCTGCTGTTTGCCCCTGCCCAGAGGCCGGGGCCTCAGGAGAGCTCACAGGCAGTGTGCGTGGGCACCCTGTCGACGTTGGCTCAGGACACCCCCGAGAGGCCTCTGGCCCTTTGCCCGGAGAAACAGAAAGGTAACACGGGGAGCCCCAGGCCGGGCCAGGCCACCTCTCCCATGCCACCCGGAAACACCGGGTCCTTTGCCTGTGTGTGGGGATGCGGGTTTCTCGGGCTGTGTCTCCCTCAAGGAAGCCCAGGCGGATGTGGGGTCAGAAGCCTGTGGACAAGTTGTGCCCACACCCCAGGGGAGAGCAGGCTGGGCGGGATGGGGAGAGTGTGGGCAGCGCCGACCGGCCAGGCTGACCTCACACCCTCAGATGGGTCTCTTTCCTCCCGGGTGGGGATCTGAGCAGACACACGTCTCTGACCCTTCTGGGAAGAGAAGTTCGAGCAGGCAGAAGCAGCGGCTCCACTGGCCAGGCCCAGCTCGGAAAACTCCCAGCATGGCTGGCTGACGGTCACTGTCGTTGCAGAGCTTCCCACGTGATGAGGCCGAGGACGGGGACACCCCATCCAGCTCCCAGAGGGAGGGGTCGGAGCACCACCCGCCCGCCCGTGAGGCCCAGTGCAGGCTCCAGGTCAGCGTGCCCACGGAGGCATCAGCCCCACCGGGGGAGACGCGGAGGTGGGGAAGGCCTGCTGCCGAGACACCGCCCAGGATACAGCCGGCGGCCCAGTCTGAGGCTTCCACGGAGCTCAGCACACCCGGCTCCGACCCAGAGTCCAGAGAACCCCGGCCTCTGAGGCACCAGGAGGACCTGGAGCCCAGCACGCCACAGCACAGAGGTGAGGACGCTGGGGCTGGTGCACGGGAGTGTGTGGGGAGGGGTGCTGAGCTACACAGGGACGAGTCCTCGAAAGCTGCTGCTGGGCCTGCAGCAAGCGCTGGCCTCACACCCCCCGCCCCCCATCTTGCACACTTCAGTCCCAAAAGACATCTGACGCTGGGTATTCTTTGGGAACCTCTTGGAAGGTTTCTGTCCCGGGGTACGCACATGCCAAGGCTGGCCTGTGGGCAAACTTTGCTTCTCCCCCAGCTCTAGCACTGGCCTCCAACTGGAACCAGGCTCCACTTCCCAGACCTGTCCCCACACAGGTGGTGGCTCCAGGTGCAGGACCCAGGGATCCACCGAGGGCAGATGGAGAAGCGAGACTTGCCCTCGCAGAGACACCAGGCCAGCTGGGTACTGGCCAGCACACCGGGCAGATCGGATCTCCGTGCCTGCAGGACCCCCAGCCCCAGGCACTGATGTCCCACCCCCTCAGCGAGAACCTCCACCTCCACGTGCACCTCTACCTGCTCGGGCTTTGGCAAGAGAACCCGAGGCAGAGGAAGAGTCACCGCCTCGGCAGGGAGAGCCTGCCCTGGCTCCCGCGCAACACCCAGACGCCCACGATGACTCACCCAGCCCTGCAGGGAGAAAGAGCCCCCGCTCTGGACAGAGACCCAGAGCCCTTACCGGAAACACCACGTCCAGGGGAGCGGTCGGCTCTGCAGCCTCCATCCCTGTCTGCTCACCGTGGATGCCGGCAACTCGGTCTGCCCCCAGGGGACATGGAGTTCCTTTCCCCTGAACTGCTTTGCATGTGGTTTGTTTCCACCTTTCTGGTGATGTTTTATTTTTTGTATGGTTTCCTGTATATTTGTTGGTTAAGTTGGGATTAGTAAACTTTTTCATCATTGTTGCAATCTGGGAACACTGTTGTGTAACTGTGGTGATACTGTGTTACCATCACCACTTTGTAGTTTCAGACCCGTTCCATCTTTATGCCCCACCCCCCAACAAAGCCTGGATTCAAGGCAAGCACGCCCTGTTCATCCCTCCCCCCGATCCTGAACACAATTTCATCTTTTCTTTCTGCATTCCTTCCTATATTCTTGGTGTCCCCAATCAGTGACTCTCAGCGAAATGACTGAAGGAGTGTTTTTCGGACTCTCCACCTACTGTAAGACTCCATTGGAGAGTTCTCATTTTTATGTCATTTGAACTAGCCTTTGATAGCTGAAAGGACGGTGTACGTCCTTTCAAGATACCATGTGCCAAACGAAGCCCTTTTGGCAACTGCCATCATTATCTCCAGGCAGGCATTGCTGTTTGAAGGGTGACATCTCAGCCAGAAGGCAGAGGCTGAGCTCCTCTTGTTGCACCAGCTCCCAAAAGAAGCCAAGAAAGGGAGCTGGAACAACAAACCACCCCCATGCCCAGGAAAGCGTTCTTCATGACAGAAGGCTAGAAAATGACCCAACATCCTTGTGGCCCAGAACCACTCTAGAAAATCACTGTTCCATAAAAAAGAGAAACACATGGGAAGTTCCAAGGAGAGGCAATGCCCATGGCCAGTGTACTTGAGAGACGGCCTGACCGCTCCGGGGAAGACACGCACCGACGGAACCCCTTGGGAAACAGCAGTGATAGTCCTCACCGTCGTAAGGGTTTCCTCTGGGGACAACCTGCCCTGGGCACCACACGAGGGAGCAGACCGGCTTCTCTTCCTCTGCCCCCACACCATTCACTCATGAAGGCAGCTCAGGTGTTCTCATGCCCTGCCTGCCTGCCTGCCTGGCTCATCCGTGAGCTGTGACCACCTCCAGGCTAGGACTCCACCTTTTCCTCTCTGTGTACCGTGAATCTGCACACAGTGGGCTTTCAGAACCTTAGGAGACTTGAGCCATTCCCGCTCGAGCCAGAACCCTCCCCAGGAAGGAAAACAGCTGTGGAGTCATTTTGGCCCCAGCACTGGTTCCGAAAGCCTGGCGGCTCCTACAGCCTCTACGGTGTGAAGAGGGAGGTCCCTTTTGACAGAGCTTTCCGGCTCTCAGATCTAAGCTGTTGTTTCACTGTCAGCTGTGTCTTCCGTTGCAGCCAGGTGGGCCACGCTGCTCCAAAGGAGCTCACAAGCTGAGTTTCAAGGGAGGACAGGGATGGCTACAACGTGCTGCAAACTGAGTGAGGGTCCCCACAATCCTCAGCAAAGGTCTGTGGTGTGCAAGTGGGGAGTAGAGGGCCCCCAAGTTCCAAAGGAAGGGAGGTAGTCGGGAGCTAAAGCCCTTGGCTGCTGTGGTAGCAGCTGCAGATGGCAGCCCGTCCACAGTGCACTTCAAATGAGGTCATATGAGCGGGACTCTGGAAATGGCTCCGAAATCGAGAGAAAGGGGTCAGGGTATGTGGGAATCCGGCGGGGGTGGGGGGTGGATGAAGGAAGGTGTCCCTCCTCTCTCCAGTGCAATTTGGTTTGGTGAGTCTCAAAGCTACCAGATGGCACTTCCCAAGTCAGGCCCCCGCAGGAATCAGGGTGGGCTGCCTGCCTCGGGCCCTGCCACAGGGACAAGCCACACCAGTGGCCTCCCTGAGCTCCAATGGCCGGATCTGGGGGGTTCTGTCTGGGTGCACACCTCCTTGCTGTGGCCAAGTTCCCCCCTTCTCTGAGCACCAGCTTCATCCTCTCGAATGAGGACATCAATTGCTACCTTGGCACGTTACTCTCTTCATCCTGTGAAGACTCATTAGGCTTATCCTACAATTACTAGCTGGCCCGAAGAGATATCTCCTGAATCCAGCTTAAGCTGGAGTCTCCCAGGCTCATCTGGCATGTCTTCCCTGAAGTCTGCCAAAACCCACACCCTTGCATTTCCAGGGACTCCCCTTAGCCAGCTGGGCAGAAAACCCAGCATGCTTCAAACAAGCTGACAGACAAGCGGGAGAGGACTCACGGGCAGACGGCTTCCCTCAGGTCTCGGGTGGAGCTCTGGGACCACAGCAGCAACGGGCCATCCCAGCCCCTGGGCTCAGCAGCGCCCTCATTCTCAGGCCGGCGGCTCTGCCCTGAGGGGAGCAGGAACGTCACCAACTGCCGCAGGCGGACCTCAAGCCCCTCCCACTGCTGGAGCCTGACCTCCCCCGGCCCCACCCCTTCCCCTACCCCAGCAGGACGAGAGCTCGTCTTCCCCTGGCTTCCAACGTGAGGCCCGGCCCTGGGCCCCGATTGGGCACTGCCCCAGCCCGGAGCCAATCACAGTGGCCAGGGAGGTGGAACGCACCGATTGGCCAGGGCCAGGTCATGTGACCATACTCCCCAGGAAACTCAAAGATTACCAAGGTTCTCTAAGAAACCAATGAACAAAATTATCCACTAAAGGCAAACCATAATTTTTAATGAGGCCAATGTCACAGAAAAAAAAAATGCTCCACAATAAACTGCTCAAGGAAGCTACTAAATAAACTTTCAGAAAAGTTTAGTAGTTTTTTTTTTTTTTTTAAATAGGGTGACGGAGAGCTATACCTTTCCCATCTATGTGAATTTAGGTTTAAACTAGATTTCCCTTGGCTATTATATAAGACAAAAAAACCCACATCACCCACTTTCACTCCCCCCCACCCCCAAAATGTGTTTTAATCTATTGAATTTTTGTGTCCTCAGTTGTGTCTGATTCACGGCAACTCACCAACTCTACACAGCCAGGCTCTTCCGTCCATGGAATTCAGGGCAATTTTTTCTGTCCCAGTAAATGCCCACCCTGGGTGATCCAAAGGCAAGGGCTCCGAGGCTCCTGAGAGACTAACTCCTTTCAGCTGAGCACAGAGCTGGCTCCTCACTGGGATGCCTGTGGCCTGGGGCTCCCAGAGGGGAGAGCAGCACTCGCCCCACCGTGTGGTCACTGCTGGAAGTGCAGGCTGCTCCTCACTCCCCCTTGACAGTGTCCCTGAGGGCAGAACAGTGTGAATCGAATCAAGGTGGAAATGCAAACTCCAATGCAACCAACCTTCCCACAAGATCTCCAAAACCACTCAGGAACAGGGAATTGGAAACTGCAGGGGATGACATGAATGGAGATGGAGACTTGACACCTTACACCGAGTTCACTTCCAGTTATCCCTAGACAAACTTTCCATGAAAACTTGTCACAAATCTAGAAGAACAATGAGCAGAAACCGGACACGTGCTTTGAGTCTTCACACACAAAACTAAAAGGCAGTCCACAAAAAAAACCCAGAGAATACAGTGGACTTTGCAAAATCAAAGATATCTACTGTGGGAAAGACCTCATTACAAAAGCAAAAGACAGGTCATACATCGCGAGACGAATGAGTGGAAACACAAAGCTTATCAAGGATGTGTCTCCAAACAGACAAAGAACGCCAACACAACAAGCCTGTGAAAACTAGGGAAAGGTCTGAAGGGACACCAGACGGAGGAAGACACACACAGAGTATCCCGGATGATGTCCAGCACTGAGGGCCTGAAGAAACAACAGTCTAGTTGCACCCCCTCAGGCCTGTGTGACCGTGGATGAGGCCTCTGTTTCCCGGTGGCTCTGAGACATGGACAGGGAGGAAGGGGAAGAGAAGTCACTTGCATTTCTAATACTCACAGCAAAGTCTTCCAATGAGAAGGGAATTATCACCCCCACTGACAATGCCATTCACTGAAGTGATATCCACGAGTCCATCTACCCCAGAAGGGAAGGATGGACCTGTTCTCACAAAACGGCGAGAGATGGAAGGAGGAAGATCAAGCCCACACCAATCACTGGAAAGAGAAGCTGTGCTCAGGGCTTGAAAGAATTCCTATAGGGAAAATCATGTCACAGCCCCACATGGCAATCCACAGCTTCCATGCTATTCCTCCCAAAATGCCAATGCATTTTCGCACCGAACAAAGAATTGCAAAAGGGGTACGGAAACAGAAAAGAGCCTACATTGTCAATACAATCCGACGAAAAAGCCCCGATACGGACATCCAAGGTTGTGTGAAAGGAAATTAGACGACCAAACTAGGATCCTCAGGAGAGTATCGGAGAAGGCAATGGCGACCCACTCCAGTACTCTTGCCTGGAAAATGTCCTGGACGGAGGAGCCTGGTAGGCTACAGGCCATGGGGTCTTGCAGAGTCAGACACGACTGAAGTGACTTAGCCGCAGCAGCAGCAGCAGGACAGTATGCTATTGGGAATACAACAACACACACAGATCCAGATCGATGGAATAAAGTTGAGGGTCCAGAAACAAACCCCAGCATCCATGGTCAACTCATCTCTGACACAGACGGTGAGAATATCCAAATGGGAACAAGAAAGCCTCTTCAATCAATGTCCATGGGAAAACCAGACAGCTACATCTGAAGAACGCTATTGGGTTTGATCTCATACCACCTCAATATCGGGGAAAAACCTCACCCTAAAGACTGATGTCATGAGATAGCTAGAAAGAAGCGTAGGTCAAAGGCTCCTTAACATCAGAGTCTCCTTGCCATTTGCTGGGCGGAGGTCGAAATGGGTCTCTTCAAGTAAGGGAAAGAGGTAAACGAAGTACACCACTGGGTTTCCATCCAATGGAACCTATTCACAACAGAGAGGCTAAGCATTCACAAATGCAAAAGATAGGAAACGGAACACGAGAGACTCCTTGCAAGTGGTGTATCTGAGAAGGGGTTCATATGGAAAGAGACGAAGAATGCACAGCACTCAGATTCCAAGAAACACCACCACCACCCTTGACCCTTCCCCCATGACCAACTCTGACCTAAAGCCTTTCTCTCCCTCTAACCTATCCCTAAAACATAACCCTCATCTAATCATATACATGTGCATCCCTAGCATCCATCCATCCATCCACACACGAGAGAGAAAGAGGAAGACACAGACAGAATTGAGAAAGGAAAAGAGAGGGACACAGCCAGAGAGAGACACGGAACCAAAGAGAGGAAAGGAGTCGATGGTCCAGACTATTCCTCAATCTGTCTCGAAGGTAGAAGCAATGACAGCGCCCTTCCACCCCAGAAGGGGGAAAAGGACGGAAGGTTTGGAGAGGAAAAGACAAGAACGCAGGGAGCCATTAGAAGCTCAGCCACCCGCAGAAGCCGAGCTGGGACCCTTGAACAGAATCTCAATGGAAACAGAGGACCAGAAAGTTGGCTACTCTTTTCTATAAGAGAGGGAGACCTTCGAGTCTTCCTTTCGGTCCTCCAACTTGGATGCGGGGTCTCAAAACAGTCAGGAGGGGGAGTGCCTTTTCCTGGGTTCCACGGCGCATCCAGGCCTCGTTCTGCCCCATTCTGTGCTGTGTCAGCCCTGGATGGAATCTTTCTTTCTGAAGTCTCAGCGCACGAGCTCCACGTGATATCGGCCCCAGGTGGAAAGGCATGGAGCTGCTCGTAGGCCGACAGACCTAGGAAGCAGATGGGAGAATGACCCCCACTCTGCAGATGGAGAGACTGGGGCAACCCTGAGGGGCATATGCTTGTCCAGGGCCACACCACTTATGAGAAGAAGGAGCCTGGTCTGAGAGCAGCATGGTCCTCGGAGCTCAGGCCCTGGCTGAACCCAGGCCTCCCCAGGGCTGTGGGCTGGGCCGTGTGGGTGTCATTGTGCCTGCACATGGCCTAAGGGGGGTGGTCGAGCAGTCAGAAACCCAGAGATTCCCTTGGGAAGTTTTGAGGAAGGGACCTCAGCACGAACCCCAGGAAATGATGTCACCTGCCGGCAACAGAACCCAACAGAACCCGCAATCCGGGTATCCAGGCCTCCAGAGCGGAGAGGAGCCCCCAGCCAGATCACTTGCTGCCAAGATGTTCTGCTGTTTGCCCCTGCCCAGAGGCCGGGGCCTCAGGAGAGCTCACAGGCAGTGTGCGTGGGCACCCTGTCGACGTTGGCTCAGGACACCCCCGAGAGGCCTCTGGCCCTTTGCCCGGAGAAACAGAAAGGTAACACGGGGAGCCCCAGGCCGGGCCAGGCCACCTCTCCCATGCCACCCGGAAACACCGGGTCCTTTGCCTGTGTGTGGGGATGCGGGTTTCTCGGGCTGTGTCTCCCTCAAGGAAGCCCAGGCGGATGTGGGGTCAGAAGCCTGTGGACAAGTTGTGCCCACACCCCAGGGGAGAGCAGGCTGGGCGGGATGGGGAGAGTGTGGGCAGCGCCGACCGGCCAGGCTGACCTCACACCCTCAGATGGGTCTCTTTCCTCCCGGGTGGGGATCTGAGCAGACACACGTCTCTGACCCTTCTGGGAAGAGAAGTTCGAGCAGGCAGAAGCAGCGGCTCCACTGGCCAGGCCCAGCTCGGAAAACTCCCAGCATGGCTGGCTGACGGTCACTGTCGTTGCAGAGCTTCCCACGTGATGAGGCCGAGGACGGGGACACCCCATCCAGCTCCCAGAGGGAGGGGTCGGAGCACCACCCGCCCGCCCGTGAGGCCCAGTGCAGGCTCCAGGTCAGCGTGCCCACGGAGGCATCAGCCCCACCGGGGGAGACGCGGAGGTGGGGAAGGCCTGCTGCCGAGACACCGCCCAGGATACAGCCGGCGGCCCAGTCTGAGGCTTCCACGGAGCTCAGCACACCCGGCTCCGACCCAGAGTCCAGAGAACCCCGGCCTCTGAGGCACCAGGAGGACCTGGAGCCCAGCACGCCACAGCACAGAGGTGAGGACGCTGGGGCTGGTGCACGGGAGTGTGTGGGGAGGGGTGCTGAGCTACACAGGGACGAGTCCTCGAAAGCTGCTGCTGGGCCTGCAGCAAGCGCTGGCCTCACACCCCCCGCCCCCCATCTTGCACACTTCAGTCCCAAAAGACATCTGACGCTGGGTATTCTTTGGGAACCTCTTGGAAGGTTTCTGTCCCGGGGTACGCACATGCCAAGGCTGGCCTGTGGGCAAACTTTGCTTCTCCCCCAGCTCTAGCACTGGCCTCCAACTGGAACCAGGCTCCACTTCCCAGACCTGTCCCCACACAGGTGGTGGCTCCAGGTGCAGGACCCAGGGATCCACCGAGGGCAGATGGAGAAGCGAGACTTGCCCTCGCAGAGACACCAGGCCAGCTGGGTACTGGCCAGCACACCGGGCAGATCGGATCTCCGTGCCTGCAGGACCCCCAGCCCCAGGCACTGATGTCCCACCCCCTCAGCGAGAACCTCCACCTCCACGTGCACCTCTACCTGCTCGGGCTTTGGCAAGAGAACCCGAGGCAGAGGAAGAGTCACCGCCTCGGCAGGGAGAGCCTGCCCTGGCTCCCGCGCAACACCCAGACGCCCACGATGACTCACCCAGCCCTGCAGGGAGAAAGAGCCCCCGCTCTGGACAGAGACCCAGAGCCCTTACCGGAAACACCACGTCCAGGGGAGCGGTCGGCTCTGCAGCCTCCATCCCTGTCTGCTCACCGTGGATGCCGGCAACTCGGTCTGCCCCCAGGGGACATGGAGTTCCTTTCCTCTGAACTGCTTTGCATGTGGTTTGTTTCCACCTTTCTGGTGATGTTTTATTTTTTGTATGGTTTCCTGGATTTTTGTTGGTTAAGTTGGGATTAGTAAACTGTTTCATCATTGTTGCAATCTGGGAACACTGTTGTGTAACTCTGGTGATACTGTGTTACCATCACCACTTTGTAGTTTCAGACCCGTTCCATCTTTATGCCCCACCCCCCAACAAAGCCTGGATTCAAGGCAAGCACGCCCTGTTCATCCCTCCCCCCGATCCTGAACACAATTTCATCTTTTCTTTCTGCATTCCTTCCTATATTCTTGGTGTCCCCAATCAGTGACTCTCAGCGAAATGACTGAAGGAGTGTTTTTCGGACTCTCCACCTACTGTAAGACTCCATTGGAGAGTTCTCATTTTTATGTCATTTGAACTAGCCTTTGATAGCTGAAAGGACGGTGTACGTCCTTTCAAGATACCATGTGCCAAACGAAGCCCTTTTGGCAACTGCCATCATTATCTCCAGGCAGGCATTGCTGTTTGAAGGGTGACATCTCAGCCAGAAGGCAGAGGCTGAGCTCCTCTTGTTGCACCAGCTCCCAAAAGAAGCCAAGAAAGGGAGCTGGAACAACAAACCACCCCCATGCCCAGGAAAGCGTTCTTCATGACAGAAGGCTAGAAAATGACCCAACATCCTTGTGGCCCAGAACCACTCTAGAAAATCACTGTTCCATAAAAAAGAGAAACACATGGGAAGTTCCAAGGAGAGGCAATGCCCATGGCCAGTGTACTTGAGAGACGGCCTGACCGCTCCGGGGAAGACACGCACCGACGGAACCCCTTGGGAAACAGCAGTGATAGTCCTCACCGTCGTAAGGGTTTCCTCTGGGGACAACCTGCCCTGGGCACCACACGAGGGAGCAGACCGGCTTCTCTTCCTCTGCCCCCACACCATTCACTCATGAAGGCAGCTCAGGTGTTCTCATGCCCTGCCTGCCTGCCTGCCTGGCTCATCCGTGAGCTGTGACCACCTCCAGGCTAGGACTCCACCTTTTCCTCTCTGTGTACCGTGAATCTGCACACAGTGGGCTTTCAGAACCTTAGGAGACTTGAGCCATTCCCGCTCGAGCCAGAACCCTCCCCAGGAAGGAAAACAGCTGTGGAGTCATTTTGGCCCCAGCACTGGTTCCGAAAGCCTGGCGGCTCCTACAGCCTCTACGGTGTGAAGAGGGAGGTCCCTTTTGACAGAGCTTTCCGGCTCTCAGATCTAAGCTGTTGTTTCACTGTCAGCTGTGTCTTCCGTTGCAGCCAGGTGGGCCACGCTGCTCCAAAGGAGCTCACAAGCTGAGTTTCAAGGGAGGACAGGGATGGCTACAACGTGCTGCAAACTGAGTGAGGGTCCCCACAATCCTCAGCAAAGGTCTGTGGTGTGCAAGTGGGGAGTAGAGGGCCCCCAAGTTCCAAAGGAAGGGAGGTAGTCGGGAGCTAAAGCCCTTGGCTGCTGTGGTAGCAGCTGCAGATGGCAGCCCGTCCACAGTGCACTTCAAATGAGGTCATATGAGCGGGACTCTGGAAATGGCTCCGAAATCGAGAGAAAGGGGTCAGGGTATGTGGGAATCCGGCGGGGGTGGGGGGTGGATGAAGGAAGGTGTCCCTCCTCTCTCCAGTGCAATTTGGTTTGGTGAGTCTCAAAGCTACCAGATGGCACTTCCCAAGTCAGGCCCCCGCAGGAATCAGGGTGGGCTGCCTGCCTCGGGCCCTGCCACAGGGACAAGCCACACCAGTGGCCTCCCTGAGCTCCAATGGCCGGATCTGGGGGGTTCTGTCTGGGTGCACACCTCCTTGCTGTGGCCAAGTTCCCCCCTTCTCTGAGCACCAGCTTCATCCTCTCGAATGAGGACATCAATTGCTACCTTGGCACGTTACTCTCTTCATCCTGTGAAGACTCATTAGGCTTATCCTACAATTACTAGCTGGCCCGAAGAGATATCTCCTGAATCCAGCTTAAGCTGGAGTCTCCCAGGCTCATCTGGCATGTCTTCCCTGAAGTCTGCCAAAACCCACACCCTTGCATTTCCAGGGACTCCCCTTAGCCAGCTGGGCAGAAAACCCAGCATGCTTCAAACAAGCTGACAGACAAGCGGGAGAGGACTCACGGGCAGACGGCTTCCCTCAGGTCTCGGGTGGAGCTCTGGGACCACAGCAGCAACGGGCCATCCCAGCCCCTGGGCTCAGCAGCGCCCTCATTCTCAGGCCGGCGGCTCTGCCCTGAGGGGAGCAGGAACGTCACCAACTGCCGCAGGCGGACCTCAAGCCCCTCCCACTGCTGGAGCCTGACCTCCCCCGGCCCCACCCCTTCCCCTACCCCAGCAGGACGAGAGCTCGTCTTCCCCTGGCTTCCAACGTGAGGCCCGGCCCTGGGCCCCGATTGGGCACTGCCCCAGCCCGGAGCCAATCACAGTGGCCAGGGAGGTGGAACGCACCGATTGGCCAGGGCCAGGTCATGTGACCATACTCCCCAGGAAACTCAAAGATTACCAAGGTTCTCTAAGAAACCAATGAACAAAATTATCCACTAAAGGCAAACCATAATTTTTAATGAGGCCAATGTCACAGAAAAAAAAAATGCTCCACAATAAACTGCTCAAGGAAGCTACTAAATAAACTTTCAGAAAAGTTTAGTAGTTTTTTTTTTTTTTTTAAATAGGGTGACGGAGAGCTATACCTTTCCCATCTATGTGAATTTAGGTTTAAACTAGATTTCCCTTGGCTATTATATAAGACAAAAAAACCCACATCACCCACTTTCACTCCCCCCCACCCCCAAAATGTGTTTTAATCTATTGAATTTTTGTGTCCTCAGTTGTGTCTGATTCACGGCAACTCACCAACTCTACACAGCCAGGCTCTTCCGTCCATGGAATTCAGGGCAATTTTTTCTGTCCCAGTAAATGCCCACCCTGGGTGATCCAAAGGCAAGGGCTCCGAGGCTCCTGAGAGACTAACTCCTTTCAGCTGAGCACAGAGCTGGCTCCTCACTGGGATGCCTGTGGCCTGGGGCTCCCAGAGGGGAGAGCAGCACTCGCCCCACCGTGTGGTCACTGCTGGAAGTGCAGGCTGCTCCTCACTCCCCCTTGACAGTGTCCCTGAGGGCAGAACAGTGTGAATCGAATCAAGGTGGAAATGCAAACTCCAATGCAACCAACCTTCCCACAAGATCTCCAAAACCACTCAGGAACAGGGAATTGGAAACTGCAGGGGATGACATGAATGGAGATGGAGACTTGACACCTTACACCGAGTTCACTTCCAGTTATCCCTAGACAAACTTTCCATGAAAACTTGTCACAAATCTAGAAGAACAATGAGCAGAAACCGGACACGTGCTTTGAGTCTTCACACACAAAACTAAAAGGCAGTCCACAAAAAAAACCCAGAGAATACAGTGGACTTTGCAAAATCAAAGATATCTACTGTGGGAAAGACCTCATTACAAAAGCAAAAGACAGGTCATACATCGCGAGACGAATGAGTGGAAACACAAAGCTTATCAAGGATGTGTCTCCAAACAGACAAAGAACGCCAACACAACAAGCCTGTGAAAACTAGGGAAAGGTCTGAAGGGACACCAGACGGAGGAAGACACACACAGAGTATCCCGGATGATGTCCAGCACTGAGGGCCTGAAGAAACAACAGTCTAGTTGCACCCCCTCAGGCCTGTGTGACCGTGGATGAGGCCTCTGTTTCCCGGTGGCTCTGAGACATGGACAGGGAGGAAGGGGAAGAGAAGTCACTTGCATTTCTAATACTCACAGCAAAGTCTTCCAATGAGAAGGGAATTATCACCCCCACTGACAATGCCATTCACTGAAGTGATATCCACGAGTCCATCTACCCCAGAAGGGAAGGATGGACCTGTTCTCACAAAACGGCGAGAGATGGAAGGAGGAAGATCAAGCCCACACCAATCACTGGAAAGAGAAGCTGTGCTCAGGGCTTGAAAGAATTCCTATAGGGAAAATCATGTCACAGCCCCACATGGCAATCCACAGCTTCCATGCTATTCCTCCCAAAATGCCAATGCATTTTCGCACCGAACAAAGAATTGCAAAAGGGGTACGGAAACAGAAAAGAGCCTACATTGTCAATACAATCCGACGAAAAAGCCCCGATACGGACATCCAAGGTTGTGTGAAAGGAAATTAGACGACCAAACTAGGATCCTCAGGAGAGTATCGGAGAAGGCAATGGCGACCCACTCCAGTACTCTTGCCTGGAAAATGTCCTGGACGGAGGAGCCTGGTAGGCTACAGGCCATGGGGTCTTGCAGAGTCAGACACGACTGAAGTGACTTAGCCGCAGCAGCAGCAGCAGGACAGTATGCTATTGGGAATACAACAACACACACAGATCCAGATCGATGGAATAAAGTTGAGGGTCCAGAAACAAACCCCAGCATCCATGGTCAACTCATCTCTGACACAGACGGTGAGAATATCCAAATGGGAACAAGAAAGCCTCTTCAATCAATGTCCATGGGAAAACCAGACAGCTACATCTGAAGAACGCTATTGGGTTTGATCTCATACCACCTCAATATCGGGGAAAAACCTCACCCTAAAGACTGATGTCATGAGATAGCTAGAAAGAAGCGTAGGTCAAAGGCTCCTTAACATCAGAGTCTCCTTGCCATTTGCTGGGCGGAGGTCGAAATGGGTCTCTTCAAGTAAGGGAAAGAGGTAAACGAAGTACACCACTGGGTTTCCATCCAATGGAACCTATTCACAACAGAGAGGCTAAGCATTCACAAATGCAAAAGATAGGAAACGGAACACGAGAGACTCCTTGCAAGTGGTGTATCTGAGAAGGGGTTCATATGGAAAGAGACGAAGAATGCACAGCACTCAGATTCCAAGAAACACCACCACCACCCTTGACCCTTCCCCCATGACCAACTCTGACCTAAAGCCTTTCTCTCCCTCTAACCTATCCCTAAAACATAACCCTCATCTAATCATATACATGTGCATCCCTAGCATCCATCCATCCATCCACACACGAGAGAGAAAGAGGAAGACACAGACGGAATTGAGAAAGGAAAAGAGAGGGACACAGCCAGAGAGAGACACGGAACCAAAGAGAGGAAAGGAGTCGATGGTCCAGACTATTCCTCAATCTGTCTCGAAGGTAGAAGCAATGACAGCGCCCTTCCACCCCAGAAGGGGGAAAAGGACGGAAGGTTTGGAGAGGAAAAGACAAGAACGCAGGGAGCCATTAGAAGCTCAGCCACCCGCAGAAGCCGAGCTGGGACCCTTGAACAGAATCTCAATGGAAACAGAGGACCAGAAAGTTGGCTACTCTTTTCTATAAGAGAGGGAGACCTTCGAGTCTTCCTTTCGGTCCTCCAACTTGGATGCGGGGTCTCAAAACAGTCAGGAGGGGGAGTGCCTTTTCCTGGGTTCCACGGCGCATCCAGGCCTCGTTCTGCCCCATTCTGTGCTGTGTCAGCCCTGGATGGAATCTTTCTTTCTGAAGTCTCAGCGCACGAGCTCCACGTGATATCGGCCCCAGGTGGAAAGGCATGGAGCTGCTCGTAGGCCGACAGACCTAGGAAGCAGATGGGAGAATGACCCCCACTCTGCAGATGGAGAGACTGGGGCAACCCTGAGGGGCATATGCTTGTCCAGGGCCACACCACTTATGAGAAGAAGGAGCCTGGTCTGAGAGCAGCATGGTCCTCGGAGCTCAGGCCCTGGCTGAACCCAGGCCTCCCCAGGGCTGTGGGCTGGGCCGTGTGGGTGTCATTGTGCCTGCACATGGCCTAAGGGGGGTGGTCGAGCAGTCAGAAACCCAGAGATTCCCTTGGGAAGTTTTGAGGAAGGGACCTCAGCACGAACCCCAGGAAATGATGTCACCTGCCGGCAACAGAACCCAACAGAACCCGCAATCCGGGTATCCAGGCCTCCAGAGCGGAGAGGAGCCCCCAGCCAGATCACTTGCTGCCAAGATGTTCTGCTGTTTGCCCCTGCCCAGAGGCCGGGGCCTCAGGAGAGCTCACAGGCAGTGTGCGTGGGCACCCTGTCGACGTTGGCTCAGGACACCCCCGAGAGGCCTCTGGCCCTTTGCCCGGAGAAACAGAAAGGTAACACGGGGAGCCCCAGGCCGGGCCAGGCCACCTCTCCCATGCCACCCGGAAACACCGGGTCCTTTGCCTGTGTGTGGGGATGCGGGTTTCTCGGGCTGTGTCTCCCTCAAGGAAGCCCAGGCGGATGTGGGGTCAGAAGCCTGTGGACAAGTTGTGCCCACACCCCAGGGGAGAGCAGGCTGGGCGGGATGGGGAGAGTGTGGGCAGCGCCGACCGGCCAGGCTGACCTCACACCCTCAGATGGGTCTCTTTCCTCCCGGGTGGGGATCTGAGCAGACACACGTCTCTGACCCTTCTGGGAAGAGAAGTTCGAGCAGGCAGAAGCAGCGGCTCCACTGGCCAGGCCCAGCTCGGAAAACTCCCAGCATGGCTGGCTGACGGTCACTGTCGTTGCAGAGCTTCCCACGTGATGAGGCCGAGGACGGGGACACCCCATCCAGCTCCCAGAGGGAGGGGTCGGAGCACCACCCGCCCGCCCGTGAGGCCCAGTGCAGGCTCCAGGTCAGCGTGCCCACGGAGGCATCAGCCCCACCGGGGGAGACGCGGAGGTGGGGAAGGCCTGCTGCCGAGACACCGCCCAGGATACAGCCGGCGGCCCAGTCTGAGGCTTCCACGGAGCTCAGCACACCCGGCTCCGACCCAGAGTCCAGAGAACCCCGGCCTCTGAGGCACCAGGAGGACCTGGAGCCCAGCACGCCACAGCACAGAGGTGAGGACGCTGGGGCTGGTGCACGGGAGTGTGTGGGGAGGGGTGCTGAGCTACACAGGGACGAGTCCTCGAAAGCTGCTGCTGGGCCTGCAGCAAGCGCTGGCCTCACACCCCCCGCCCCCCATCTTGCACACTTCAGTCCCAAAAGACATCTGACGCTGGGTATTCTTTGGGAACCTCTTGGAAGGTTTCTGTCCCGGGGTACGCACATGCCAAGGCTGGCCTGTGGGCAAACTTTGCTTCTCCCCCAGCTCTAGCACTGGCCTCCAACTGGAACCAGGCTCCACTTCCCAGACCTGTCCCCACACAGGTGGTGGCTCCAGGTGCAGGACCCAGGGATCCACCGAGGGCAGATGGAGAAGCGAGACTTGCCCTCGCAGAGACACCAGGCCAGCTGGGTACTGGCCAGCACACCGGGCAGATCGGATCTCCGTGCCTGCAGGACCCCCAGCCCCAGGCACTGATGTCCCACCCCCTCAGCGAGAACCTCCACCTCCACGTGCACCTCTACCTGCTCGGGCTTTGGCAAGAGAACCCGAGGCAGAGGAAGAGTCACCGCCTCGGCAGGGAGAGCCTGCCCTGGCTCCCGCGCAACACCCAGACGCCCACGATGACTCACCCAGCCCTGCAGGGAGAAAGAGCCCCCGCTCTGGACAGAGACCCAGAGCCCTTACCGGAAACACCACGTCCAGGGGAGCGGTCGGCTCTGCAGCCTCCATCCCTGTCTGCTCACCGTGGATGCCGGCAACTCGGTCTGCCCCCAGGGGACATGGAGTTCCTTTCCTCTGAACTGCTTTGCATGTGGTTTGTTTCCACCTTTCTGGTGATGTTTTATTTTTTGTATGGTTTCCTGGATTTTTGTTGGTTAAGTTGGGATTAGTAAACTGTTTCATCATTGTTGCAATCTGGGAACACTGTTGTGTAACTCTGGTGATACTGTGTTACCATCACCACTTTGTAGTTTCAGACCCGTTCCATCTTTATGCCCCACCCCCCAACAAAGCCTGGATTCAAGGCAAGCACGCCCTGTTCATCCCTCCCCCCGATCCTGAACACAATTTCATCTTTTCTTTCTGCATTCCTTCCTATATTCTTGGTGTCCCCAATCAGTGACTCTCAGCGAAATGACTGAAGGAGTGTTTTTCGGACTCTCCACCTACTGTAAGACTCCATTGGAGAGTTCTCATTTTTATGTCATTTGAACTAGCCTTTGATAGCTGAAAGGACGGTGTACGTCCTTTCAAGATACCATGTGCCAAACGAAGCCCTTTTGGCAACTGCCATCATTATCTCCAGGCAGGCATTGCTGTTTGAAGGGTGACATCTCAGCCAGAAGGCAGAGGCTGAGCTCCTCTTGTTGCACCAGCTCCCAAAAGAAGCCAAGAAAGGGAGCTGGAACAACAAACCACCCCCATGCCCAGGAAAGCGTTCTTCATGACAGAAGGCTAGAAAATGACCCAACATCCTTGTGGCCCAGAACCACTCTAGAAAATCACTGTTCCATAAAAAAGAGAAACACATGGGAAGTTCCAAGGAGAGGCAATGCCCATGGCCAGTGTACTTGAGAGACGGCCTGACCGCTCCGGGGAAGACACGCACCGACGGAACCCCTTGGGAAACAGCAGTGATAGTCCTCACCGTCGTAAGGGTTTCCTCTGGGGACAACCTGCCCTGGGCACCACACGAGGGAGCAGACCGGCTTCTCTTCCTCTGCCCCCACACCATTCACTCATGAAGGCAGCTCAGGTGTTCTCATGCCCTGCCTGCCTGCCTGCCTGGCTCATCCGTGAGCTGTGACCACCTCCAGGCTAGGACTCCACCTTTTCCTCTCTGTGTACCGTGAATCTGCACACAGTGGGCTTTCAGAACCTTAGGAGACTTGAGCCATTCCCGCTCGAGCCAGAACCCTCCCCAGGAAGGAAAACAGCTGTGGAGTCATTTTGGCCCCAGCACTGGTTCCGAAAGCCTGGCGGCTCCTACAGCCTCTACGGTGTGAAGAGGGAGGTCCCTTTTGACAGAGCTTTCCGGCTCTCAGATCTAAGCTGTTGTTTCACTGTCAGCTGTGTCTTCCGTTGCAGCCAGGTGGGCCACGCTGCTCCAAAGGAGCTCACAAGCTGAGTTTCAAGGGAGGACAGGGATGGCTACAACGTGCTGCAAACTGAGTGAGGGTCCCCACAATCCTCAGCAAAGGTCTGTGGTGTGCAAGTGGGGAGTAGAGGGCCCCCAAGTTCCAAAGGAAGGGAGGTAGTCGGGAGCTAAAGCCCTTGGCTGCTGTGGTAGCAGCTGCAGATGGCAGCCCGTCCACAGTGCACTTCAAATGAGGTCATATGAGCGGGACTCTGGAAATGGCTCCGAAATCGAGAGAAAGGGGTCAGGGTATGTGGGAATCCGGCGGGGGTGGGGGGTGGATGAAGGAAGGTGTCCCTCCTCTCTCCAGTGCAATTTGGTTTGGTGAGTCTCAAAGCTACCAGATGGCACTTCCCAAGTCAGGCCCCCGCAGGAATCAGGGTGGGCTGCCTGCCTCGGGCCCTGCCACAGGGACAAGCCACACCAGTGGCCTCCCTGAGCTCCAATGGCCGGATCTGGGGGGTTCTGTCTGGGTGCACACCTCCTTGCTGTGGCCAAGTTCCCCCCTTCTCTGAGCACCAGCTTCATCCTCTCGAATGAGGACATCAATTGCTACCTTGGCACGTTACTCTCTTCATCCTGTGAAGACTCATTAGGCTTATCCTACAATTACTAGCTGGCCCGAAGAGATATCTCCTGAATCCAGCTTAAGCTGGAGTCTCCCAGGCTCATCTGGCATGTCTTCCCTGAAGTCTGCCAAAACCCACACCCTTGCATTTCCAGGGACTCCCCTTAGCCAGCTGGGCAGAAAACCCAGCATGCTTCAAACAAGCTGACAGACAAGCGGGAGAGGACTCACGGGCAGACGGCTTCCCTCAGGTCTCGGGTGGAGCTCTGGGACCACAGCAGCAACGGGCCATCCCAGCCCCTGGGCTCAGCAGCGCCCTCATTCTCAGGCCGGCGGCTCTGCCCTGAGGGGAGCAGGAACGTCACCAACTGCCGCAGGCGGACCTCAAGCCCCTCCCACTGCTGGAGCCTGACCTCCCCCGGCCCCACCCCTTCCCCTACCCCAGCAGGACGAGAGCTCGTCTTCCCCTGGCTTCCAACGTGAGGCCCGGCCCTGGGCCCCGATTGGGCACTGCCCCAGCCCGGAGCCAATCACAGTGGCCAGGGAGGTGGAACGCACCGATTGGCCAGGGCCAGGTCATGTGACCATACTCCCCAGGAAACTCAAAGATTACCAAGGTTCTCTAAGAAACCAATGAACAAAATTATCCACTAAAGGCAAACCATAATTTTTAATGAGGCCAATGTCACAGAAAAAAAAAATGCTCCACAATAAACTGCTCAAGGAAGCTACTAAATAAACTTTCAGAAAAGTTTAGTAGTTTTTTTTTTTTTTTTAAATAGGGTGACGGAGAGCTATACCTTTCCCATCTATGTGAATTTAGGTTTAAACTAGATTTCCCTTGGCTATTATATAAGACAAAAAAACCCACATCACCCACTTTCACTCCCCCCCACCCCCAAAATGTGTTTTAATCTATTGAATTTTTGTGTCCTCAGTTGTGTCTGATTCACGGCAACTCACCAACTCTACACAGCCAGGCTCTTCCGTCCATGGAATTCAGGGCAATTTTTTCTGTCCCAGTAAATGCCCACCCTGGGTGATCCAAAGGCAAGGGCTCCGAGGCTCCTGAGAGACTAACTCCTTTCAGCTGAGCACAGAGCTGGCTCCTCACTGGGATGCCTGTGGCCTGGGGCTCCCAGAGGGGAGAGCAGCACTCGCCCCACCGTGTGGTCACTGCTGGAAGTGCAGGCTGCTCCTCACTCCCCCTTGACAGTGTCCCTGAGGGCAGAACAGTGTGAATCGAATCAAGGTGGAAATGCAAACTCCAATGCAACCAACCTTCCCACAAGATCTCCAAAACCACTCAGGAACAGGGAATTGGAAACTGCAGGGGATGACATGAATGGAGATGGAGACTTGACACCTTACACCGAGTTCACTTCCAGTTATCCCTAGACAAACTTTCCATGAAAACTTGTCACAAATCTAGAAGAACAATGAGCAGAAACCGGACACGTGCTTTGAGTCTTCACACACAAAACTAAAAGGCAGTCCACAAAAAAAACCCAGAGAATACAGTGGACTTTGCAAAATCAAAGATATCTACTGTGGGAAAGACCTCATTACAAAAGCAAAAGACAGGTCATACATCGCGAGACGAATGAGTGGAAACACAAAGCTTATCAAGGATGTGTCTCCAAACAGACAAAGAACGCCAACACAACAAGCCTGTGAAAACTAGGGAAAGGTCTGAAGGGACACCAGACGGAGGAAGACACACACAGAGTATCCCGGATGATGTCCAGCACTGAGGGCCTGAAGAAACAACAGTCTAGTTGCACCCCCTCAGGCCTGTGTGACCGTGGATGAGGCCTCTGTTTCCCGGTGGCTCTGAGACATGGACAGGGAGGAAGGGGAAGAGAAGTCACTTGCATTTCTAATACTCACAGCAAAGTCTTCCAATGAGAAGGGAATTATCACCCCCACTGACAATGCCATTCACTGAAGTGATATCCACGAGTCCATCTACCCCAGAAGGGAAGGATGGACCTGTTCTCACAAAACGGCGAGAGATGGAAGGAGGAAGATCAAGCCCACACCAATCACTGGAAAGAGAAGCTGTGCTCAGGGCTTGAAAGAATTCCTATAGGGAAAATCATGTCACAGCCCCACATGGCAATCCACAGCTTCCATGCTATTCCTCCCAAAATGCCAATGCATTTTCGCACCGAACAAAGAATTGCAAAAGGGGTACGGAAACAGAAAAGAGCCTACATTGTCAATACAATCCGACGAAAAAGCCCCGATACGGACATCCAAGGTTGTGTGAAAGGAAATTAGACGACCAAACTAGGATCCTCAGGAGAGTATCGGAGAAGGCAATGGCGACCCACTCCAGTACTCTTGCCTGGAAAATGTCCTGGACGGAGGAGCCTGGTAGGCTACAGGCCATGGGGTCTTGCAGAGTCAGACACGACTGAAGTGACTTAGCCGCAGCAGCAGCAGCAGGACAGTATGCTATTGGGAATACAACAACACACACAGATCCAGATCGATGGAATAAAGTTGAGGGTCCAGAAACAAACCCCAGCATCCATGGTCAACTCATCTCTGACACAGACGGTGAGAATATCCAAATGGGAACAAGAAAGCCTCTTCAATCAATGTCCATGGGAAAACCAGACAGCTACATCTGAAGAACGCTATTGGGTTTGATCTCATACCACCTCAATATCGGGGAAAAACCTCACCCTAAAGACTGATGTCATGAGATAGCTAGAAAGAAGCGTAGGTCAAAGGCTCCTTAACATCAGAGTCTCCTTGCCATTTGCTGGGCGGAGGTCGAAATGGGTCTCTTCAAGTAAGGGAAAGAGGTAAACGAAGTACACCACTGGGTTTCCATCCAATGGAACCTATTCACAACAGAGAGGCTAAGCATTCACAAATGCAAAAGATAGGAAACGGAACACGAGAGACTCCTTGCAAGTGGTGTATCTGAGAAGGGGTTCATATGGAAAGAGACGAAGAATGCACAGCACTCAGATTCCAAGAAACACCACCACCACCCTTGACCCTTCCCCCATGACCAACTCTGACCTAAAGCCTTTCTCTCCCTCTAACCTATCCCTAAAACATAACCCTCATCTAATCATATACATGTGCATCCCTAGCATCCATCCATCCATCCACACACGAGAGAGAAAGAGGAAGACACAGACGGAATTGAGAAAGGAAAAGAGAGGGACACAGCCAGAGAGAGACACGGAACCAAAGAGAGGAAAGGAGTCGATGGTCCAGACTATTCCTCAATCTGTCTCGAAGGTAGAAGCAATGACAGCGCCCTTCCACCCCAGAAGGGGGAAAAGGACGGAAGGTTTGGAGAGGAAAAGACAAGAACGCAGGGAGCCATTAGAAGCTCAGCCACCCGCAGAAGCCGAGCTGGGACCCTTGAACAGAATCTCAATGGAAACAGAGGACCAGAAAGTTGGCTACTCTTTTCTATAAGAGAGGGAGACCTTCGAGTCTTCCTTTCGGTCCTCCAACTTGGATGCGGGGTCTCAAAACAGTCAGGAGGGGGAGTGCCTTTTCCTGGGTTCCACGGCGCATCCAGGCCTCGTTCTGCCCCATTCTGTGCTGTGTCAGCCCTGGATGGAATCTTTCTTTCTGAAGTCTCAGTGCACGAGCTCCACGTGATATCGGCCCCAGGTGGAAAGGCATGGAGCTGCTCGTAGGCCGACAGACCTAGGAAGCAGATGGGAGAATGACCCCCACTCTGCAGATGGAGAGACTGGGGCAACCCTGAGGGGCATATGCTTGTCCAGGGCCACACCACTTATGAGAAGAAGGAGCCTGGTCTGAGAGCAGCATGGTCCTCGGAGCTCAGGCCCTGGCTGAACCCAGGCCTCCCCAGGGCTGTGGGCTGGGCCGTGTGGGTGTCATTGTGCCTGCACATGGCCTAAGGGGGGTGGTCGAGCAGTCAGAAACCCAGAGATTCCCTTGGGAAGTTTTGAGGAAGGGACCTCAGCACGAACCCCAGGAAATGATGTCACCTGCCGGCAACAGAACCCAACAGAACCCGCAATCCGGGTATCCAGGCCTCCAGAGCGGAGAGGAGCCCCCAGCCAGATCACTTGCTGCCAAGATGTTCTGCTGTTTGCCCCTGCCCAGAGGCCGGGGCCTCAGGAGAGCTCACAGGCAGTGTGCGTGGGCACCCTGTCGACGTTGGCTCAGGACACCCCCGAGAGGCCTCTGGCCCTTTGCCCGGAGAAACAGAAAGGTAACACGGGGAGCCCCAGGCCGGGCCAGGCCACCTCTCCCATGCCACCCGGAAACACCGGGTCCTTTGCCTGTGTGTGGGGATGCGGGTTTCTCGGGCTGTGTCTCCCTCAAGGAAGCCCAGGCGGATGTGGGGTCAGAAGCCTGTGGACAAGTTGTGCCCACACCCCAGGGGAGAGCAGGCTGGGCGGGATGGGGAGAGTGTGGGCAGCGCCGACCGGCCAGGCTGACCTCACACCCTCAGATGGGTCTCTTTCCTCCCGGGTGGGGATCTGAGCAGACACACGTCTCTGACCCTTCTGGGAAGAGAAGTTCGAGCAGGCAGAAGCAGCGGCTCCACTGGCCAGGCCCAGCTCGGAAAACTCCCAGCATGGCTGGCTGACGGTCACTGTCGTTGCAGAGCTTCCCACGTGATGAGGCCGAGGACGGGGACACCCCATCCAGCTCCCAGAGGGAGGGGTCGGAGCACCACCCGCCCGCCCGTGAGGCCCAGTGCAGGCTCCAGGTCAGCGTGCCCACGGAGGCATCAGCCCCACCGGGGGAGATGCGGAGGTGGGGAAGGCCTGCTGCCGAGACACCGCCCAGGATACAGCCGGCGGCCCAGTCTGAGGCTTCCACGGAGCTCAGCACACCCGGCTCCGACCCAGAGTCCAGAGAACCCCGGCCTCTGAGGCACCAGGAGGACCTGGAGCCCAGCACGCCACAGCACAGAGGTGAGGACGCTGGGGCTGGTGCACGGGAGTGTGTGGGGAGGGGTGCTGAGCTACACAGGGACGAGTCCTCGAAAGCTGCTGCTGGGCCTGCAGCAAGCGCTGGCCTCACACCCCCCGCCCCCCATCTTGCACACTTCAGTCCCAAAAGACATCTGACGCTGGGTATTCTTTGGGAACCTCTTGGAAGGTTTCTGTCCCGGGGTACGCACATGCCAAGGCTGGCCTGTGGGCAAACTTTGCTTCTCCCCCAGCTCTAGCACTGGCCTCCAACTGGAACCAGGCTCCACTTCCCAGACCTGTCCCCACACAGGTGGTGGCTCCAGGTGCAGGACCCAGGGATCCACCGAGGGCAGATGGAGAAGCGAGACTTGCCCTCGCAGAGACACCAGGCCAGCTGGGTACTGGCCAGCACACCGGGCAGATCGGATCTCCGTGCCTGCAGGACCCCCAGCCCCAGGCACTGATGTCCCACCCCCTCAGCGAGAACCTCCACCTCCACGTGCACCTCTACCTGCTCGGGCTTTGGCAAGAGAACCCGAGGCAGAGGAAGAGTCACCGCCTCGGCAGGGAGAGCCTGCCCTGGCTCCCGTGCAACACCCAGACGCCCACGATGACTCACCCAGCCCTGCAGGGAGAAAGAGCCCCCGCTCTGGACAGAGACCCAGAGCCCTTACCGGAAACACCACGTCCAGGGGAGCGGTCGGCTCTGCAGCCTCCATCCCTGTCTGCTCACCGTGGATGCCGGCAACTCGGTCTGCCCCCAGGGGACATGGAGTTCCTTTCCTCTGAACTGCTTTGCATGTGGTTTGTTTCCACCTTTCTGGTGATGTTTTATTTTTTGTATGGTTTCCTGGATTTTTGTTGGTTAAGTTGGGATTAGTAAACTGTTTCATCATTGTTGCAATCTGGGAACACTGTTGTGTAACTCTGGTGATACTGTGTTACCATCACCACTTTGTAGTTTCAGACCCGTTCCATCTTTATGCCCCACCCCCCAACAAAGCCTGGATTCAAGGCAAGCACGCCCTGTTCATCCCTCCCCCCGATCCTGAACACAATTTCATCTTTTCTTTCTGCATTCCTTCCTATATTCTTGGTGTCCCCAATCAGTGACTCTCAGCGAAATGACTGAAGGAGTGTTTTTCGGACTCTCCACCTACTGTAAGACTCCATTGGAGAGTTCTCATTTTTATGTCATTTGAACTAGCCTTTGATAGCTGAAAGGACGGTGTACGTCCTTTCAAGATACCATGTGCCAAACGAAGCCCTTTTGGCAACTGCCATCATTATCTCCAGGCAGGCATTGCTGTTTGAAGGGTGACATCTCAGCCAGAAGGCAGAGGCTGAGCTCCTCTTGTTGCACCAGCTCCCAAAAGAAGCCAAGAAAGGGAGCTGGAACAACAAACCACCCCCATGCCCAGGAAAGCGTTCTTCATGACAGAAGGCTAGAAAATGACCCAACATCCTTGTGGCCCAGAACCACTCTAGAAAATCACTGTTCCATAAAAAAGAGAAACACATGGGAAGTTCCAAGGAGAGGCAATGCCCATGGCCAGTGTACTTGAGAGACGGCCTGACCGCTCCGGGGAAGACACGCACCGACGGAACCCCTTGGGAAACAGCAGTGATAGTCCTCACCGTCGTAAGGGTTTCCTCTGGGGACAACCTGCCCTGGGCACCACACGAGGGAGCAGACCGGCTTCTCTTCCTCTGCCCCCACACCATTCACTCATGAAGGCAGCTCAGGTGTTCTCATGCCCTGCCTGCCTGCCTGCCTGGCTCATCCGTGAGCTGTGACCACCTCCAGGCTAGGACTCCACCTTTTCCTCTCTGTGTACCGTGAATCTGCACACAGTGGGCTTTCAGAACCTTAGGAGACTTGAGCCATTCCCGCTCGAGCCAGAACCCTCCCCAGGAAGGAAAACAGCTGTGGAGTCATTTTGGCCCCAGCACTGGTTCCGAAAGCCTGGCGGCTCCTACAGCCTCTACGGTGTGAAGAGGGAGGTCCCTTTTGACAGAGCTTTCCGGCTCTCAGATCTAAGCTGTTGTTTCACTGTCAGCTGTGTCTTCCGTTGCAGCCAGGTGGGCCACGCTGCTCCAAAGGAGCTCACAAGCTGAGTTTCAAGGGAGGACAGGGATGGCTACAACGTGCTGCAAACTGAGTGAGGGTCCCCACAATCCTCAGCAAAGGTCTGTGGTGTGCAAGTGGGGAGTAGAGGGCCCCCAAGTTCCAAAGGAAGGGAGGTAGTCGGGAGCTAAAGCCCTTGGCTGCTGTGGTAGCAGCTGCAGATGGCAGCCCGTCCACAGTGCACTTCAAATGAGGTCATATGAGCGGGACTCTGGAAATGGCTCCGAAATCGAGAGAAAGGGGTCAGGGTATGTGGGAATCCGGCGGGGGTGGGGGGTGGATGAAGGAAGGTGTCCCTCCTCTCTCCAGTGCAATTTGGTTTGGTGAGTCTCAAAGCTACCAGATGGCACTTCCCAAGTCAGGCCCCCGCAGGAATCAGGGTGGGCTGCCTGCCTCGGGCCCTGCCACAGGGACAAGCCACACCAGTGGCCTCCCTGAGCTCCAATGGCCGGATCTGGGGGGTTCTGTCTGGGTGCACACCTCCTTGCTGTGGCCAAGTTCCCCCCTTCTCTGAGCACCAGCTTCATCCTCTCGAATGAGGACATCAATTGCTACCTTGGCACGTTACTCTCTTCATCCTGTGAAGACTCATTAGGCTTATCCTACAATTACTAGCTGGCCCGAAGAGATATCTCCTGAATCCAGCTTAAGCTGGAGTCTCCCAGGCTCATCTGGCATGTCTTCCCTGAAGTCTGCCAAAACCCACACCCTTGCATTTCCAGGGACTCCCCTTAGCCAGCTGGGCAGAAAACCCAGCATGCTTCAAACAAGCTGACAGACAAGCGGGAGAGGACTCACGGGCAGACGGCTTCCCTCAGGTCTCGGGTGGAGCTCTGGGACCACAGCAGCAACGGGCCATCCCAGCCCCTGGGCTCAGCAGCGCCCTCATTCTCAGGCCGGCGGCTCTGCCCTGAGGGGAGCAGGAACGTCACCAACTGCCGCAGGCGGACCTCAAGCCCCTCCCACTGCTGGAGCCTGACCTCCCCCGGCCCCACCCCTTCCCCTACCCCAGCAGGACGAGAGCTCGTCTTCCCCTGGCTTCCAACGTGAGGCCCGGCCCTGGGCCCCGATTGGGCACTGCCCCAGCCCGGAGCCAATCACAGTGGCCAGGGAGGTGGAACGCACCGATTGGCCAGGGCCAGGTCATGTGACCATACTCCCCAGGAAACTCAAAGATTACCAAGGTTCTCTAAGAAACCAATGAACAAAATTATCCACTAAAGGCAAACCATAATTTTTAATGAGGCCAATGTCACAGAAAAAAAAAATGCTCCACAATAAACTGCTCAAGGAAGCTACTAAATAAACTTTCAGAAAAGTTTAGTAGTTTTTTTTTTTTTTTAAATAGGGTGACGGAGAGCTATACCTTTCCCATCTATGTGAATTTAGGTTTAAACTAGATTTCCCTTGGCTATTATATAAGACAAAAAAACCCACATCACCCACTTTCACTCCCCCCCACCCCCAAAATGTGTTTTAATCTATTGAATTTTTGTGTCCTCAGTTGTGTCTGATTCACGGCAACTCACCAACTCTACACAGCCAGGCTCTTCCGTCCATGGAATTCAGGGCAATTTTTTCTGTCCCAGTAAATGCCCACCCTGGGTGATCCAAAGGCAAGGGCTCCGAGGCTCCTGAGAGACTAACTCCTTTCAGCTGAGCACAGAGCTGGCTCCTCACTGGGATGCCTGTGGCCTGGGGCTCCCAGAGGGGAGAGCAGCACTCGCCCCACCGTGTGGTCACTGCTGGAAGTGCAGGCTGCTCCTCACTCCCCCTTGACAGTGTCCCTGAGGGCAGAACAGTGTGAATCGAATCAAGGTGGAAATGCAAACTCCAATGCAACCAACCTTCCCACAAGATCTCCAAAACCACTCAGGAACAGGGAATTGGAAACTGCAGGGGATGACATGAATGGAGATGGAGACTTGACACCTTACACCGAGTTCACTTCCAGTTATCCCTAGACAAACTTTCCATGAAAACTTGTCACAAATCTAGAAGAACAATGAGCAGAAACCGGACACGTGCTTTGAGTCTTCACACACAAAACTAAAAGGCAGTCCACAAAAAAAACCCAGAGAATACAGTGGACTTTGCAAAATCAAAGATATCTACTGTGGGAAAGACCTCATTACAAAAGCAAAAGACAGGTCATACATCGCGAGACGAATGAGTGGAAACACAAAGCTTATCAAGGATGTGTCTCCAAACAGACAAAGAACGCCAACACAACAAGCCTGTGAAAACTAGGGAAAGGTCTGAAGGGACACCAGACGGAGGAAGACACACACAGAGTATCCCGGATGATGTCCAGCACTGAGGGCCTGAAGAAACAACAGTCTAGTTGCACCCCCTCAGGCCTGTGTGACCGTGGATGAGGCCTCTGTTTCCCGGTGGCTCTGAGACATGGACAGGGAGGAAGGGGAAGAGAAGTCACTTGCATTTCTAATACTCACAGCAAAGTCTTCCAATGAGAAGGGAATTATCACCCCCACTGACAATGCCATTCACTGAAGTGATATCCACGAGTCCATCTACCCCAGAAGGGAAGGATGGACCTGTTCTCACAAAACGGCGAGAGATGGAAGGAGGAAGATCAAGCCCACACCAATCACTGGAAAGAGAAGCTGTGCTCAGGGCTTGAAAGAATTCCTACTGGGAAAATCATGTCACAGCCCCACATGGCAATCCACAGCTTCCATGCTATTCCTCCCAAAATGCCAATGCATTTTCGCACCGAACAAAGAATTGCAAAAGGGGTACGGAAACAGAAAAGAGCCTACATTGTCAATACAATCCGACGAAAAAGCCCCGATACGGACATCCAAGGTTGTGTGAAAGGAAATTAGACGACCAAACTAGGATCCTCAGGAGAGTATCGGAGAAGGCAATGGCGACCCACTCCAGTACTCTTGCCTGGAAAATGTCCTGGACGGAGGAGCCTGGTAGGCTACAGGCCATGGGGTCTTGCAGAGTCAGACACGACTGAAGTGACTTAGCCGCAGCAGCAGCAGCAGGACAGTATGCTATTGGGAATACAACAACACACACAGATCCAGATCGATGGAATAAAGTTGAGGGTCCAGAAACAAACCCCAGCATCCATGGTCAACTCATCTCTGACACAGACGGTGAGAATATCCAAATGGGAACAAGAAAGCCTCTTCAATCAATGTCCATGGGAAAACCAGACAGCTACATCTGAAGAACGCTATTGGGTTTGATCTCATACCACCTCAATATCGGGGAAAAACCTCACCCTAAAGACTGATGTCATGAGATAGCTAGAAAGAAGCGTAGGTCAAAGGCTCCTTAACATCAGAGTCTCCTTGCCATTTGCTGGGCGGAGGTCGAAATGGGTCTCTTCAAGTAAGGGAAAGAGGTAAACGAAGTACACCACTGGGTTTCCATCCAATGGAACCTATTCACAACAGAGAGGCTAAGCATTCACAAATGCAAAAGATAGGAAACGGAACACGAGAGACTCCTTGCAAGTGGTGTATCTGAGAAGGGGTTCATATGGAAAGAGACGAAGAATGCACAGCACTCAGATTCCAAGAAACACCACCACCACCCTTGACCCTTCCCCCATGACCAACTCTGACCTAAAGCCTTTCTCTCCCTCTAACCTATCCCTAAAACATAACCCTCATCTAATCATATACATGTGCATCCCTAGCATCCATCCATCCATCCACACACGAGAGAGAAAGAGGAAGACACAGACGGAATTGAGAAAGGAAAAGAGAGGGACACAGCCAGAGAGAGACACGGAACCAAAGAGAGGAAAGGAGTCGATGGTCCAGACTATTCCTCAATCTGTCTCGAAGGTAGAAGCAATGACAGCGCCCTTCCACCCCAGAAGGGGGAAAAGGACGGAAGGTTTGGAGAGGAAAAGACAAGAACGCAGGGAGCCATTAGAAGCTCAGCCACCCGCAGAAGCCGAGCTGGGACCCTTGAACAGAATCTCAATGGAAACAGAGGACCAGAAAGTTGGCTACTCTTTTCTATAAGAGAGGGAGACCTTCGAGTCTTCCTTTCGGTCCTCCAACTTGGATGCGGGGTCTCAAAACAGTCAGGAGGGGGAGTGCCTTTTCCTGGGTTCCACGGCGCATCCAGGCCTCGTTCTGCCCCATTCTGTGCTGTGTCAGCCCTGGATGGAATCTTTCTTTCTGAAGTCTCAGCGCACGAGCTCCACGTGATATCGGCCCCAGGTGGAAAGGCATGGAGCTGCTCGTAGGCCGACAGACCTAGGAAGCAGATGGGAGAATGACCCCCACTCTGCAGATGGAGAGACTGGGGCAACCCTGAGGGGCATATGCTTGTCCAGGGCCACACCACTTATGAGAAGAAGGAGCCTGGTCTGAGAGCAGCATGGTCCTCGGAGCTCAGGCCCTGGCTGAACCCAGGCCTCCCCAGGGCTGTGGGCTGGGCCGTGTGGGTGTCATTGTGCCTGCACATGGCCTAAGGGGGGTGGTCGAGCAGTCAGAAACCCAGAGATTCCCTTGGGAAGTTTTGAGGAAGGGACCTCAGCACGAACCCCAGGAAATGATGTCACCTGCCGGCAACAGAACCCAACAGAACCCGCAATCCGGGTATCCAGGCCTCCAGAGCGGAGAGGAGCCCCCAGCCAGATCACTTGCTGCCAAGATGTTCTGCTGTTTGCCCCTGCCCAGAGGCCGGGGCCTCAGGAGAGCTCACAGGCAGTGTGCGTGGGCACCCTGTCGACGTTGGCTCAGGACACCCCCGAGAGGCCTCTGGCCCTTTGCCCGGAGAAACAGAAAGGTAACACGGGGAGCCCCAGGCCGGGCCAGGCCACCTCTCCCATGCCACCCGGAAACACCGGGTCCTTTGCCTGTGTGTGGGGATGCGGGTTTCTCGGGCTGTGTCTCCCTCAAGGAAGCCCAGGCGGATGTGGGGTCAGAAGCCTGTGGACAAGTTGTGCCCACACCCCAGGGGAGAGCAGGCTGGGCGGGATGGGGAGAGTGTGGGCAGCGCCGACCGGCCAGGCTGACCTCACACCCTCAGATGGGTCTCTTTCCTCCCGGGTGGGGATCTGAGCAGACACACGTCTCTGACCCTTCTGGGAAGAGAAGTTCGAGCAGGCAGAAGCAGCGGCTCCACTGGCCAGGCCCAGCTCGGAAAACTCCCAGCATGGCTGGCTGACGGTCACTGTCGTTGCAGAGCTTCCCACGTGATGAGGCCGAGGACGGGGACACCCCATCCAGCTCCCAGAGGGAGGGGTCGGAGCACCACCCGCCCGCCCGTGAGGCCCAGTGCAGGCTCCAGGTCAGCGTGCCCACGGAGGCATCAGCCCCACCGGGGGAGACGCGGAGGTGGGGAAGGCCTGCTGCCGAGACACCGCCCAGGATACAGCCGGCGGCCCAGTCTGAGGCTTCCACGGAGCTCAGCACACCCGGCTCCGACCCAGAGTCCAGAGAACCCCGGCCTCTGAGGCACCAGGAGGACCTGGAGCCCAGCACGCCACAGCACAGAGGTGAGGACGCTGGGGCTGGTGCACGGGAGTGTGTGGGGAGGGGTGCTGAGCTACACAGGGACGAGTCCTCGAAAGCTGCTGCTGGGCCTGCAGCAAGCGCTGGCCTCACACCCCCCGCCCCCCATCTTGCACACTTCAGTCCCAAAAGACATCTGACGCTGGGTATTCTTTGGGAACCTCTTGGAAGGTTTCTGTCCCGGGGTACGCACATGCCAAGGCTGGCCTGTGGGCAAACTTTGCTTCTCCCCCAGCTCTAGCACTGGCCTCCAACTGGAACCAGGCTCCACTTCCCAGACCTGTCCCCACACAGGTGGTGGCTCCAGGTGCAGGACCCAGGGATCCACCGAGGGCAGATGGAGAAGCGAGACTTGCCCTCGCAGAGACACCAGGCCAGCTGGGTACTGGCCAGCACACCGGGCAGATCGGATCTCCGTGCCTGCAGGACCCCCAGCCCCAGGCACTGATGTCCCACCCCCTCAGCGAGAACCTCCACCTCCACGTGCACCTCTACCTGCTCGGGCTTTGGCAAGAGAACCCGAGGCAGAGGAAGAGTCACCGCCTCGGCAGGGAGAGCCTGCCCTGGCTCCCGCGCAACACCCAGACGCCCACGATGACTCACCCAGCCCTGCAGGGAGAAAGAGCCCCCGCTCTGGACAGAGACCCAGAGCCCTTACCGGAAACACCACGTCCAGGGGAGCGGTCGGCTCTGCAGCCTCCATCCCTGTCTGCTCACCGTGGATGCCGGCAACTCGGTCTGCCCCCAGGGGACATGGAGTTCCTTTCCCCTGAACTGCTTTGCATGTGGTTTGTTTCCACCTTTCTGGTGATGTTTTATTTTTTGTATGGTTTCCTGGATTTTTGTTGGTTAAGTTGGGATTAGTAAACTGTTTCATCATTGTTGCAATCTGGGAACACTGTTGTGTAACTCTGGTGATACTGTGTTACCATCACCACTTTGTAGTTTCAGACCCGTTCCATCTTTATGCCCCACCCCCCAACAAAGCCTGGATTCAAGGCAAGCACGCCCTGTTCATCCCTCCCCCCGATCCTGAACACAATTTCATCTTTTCTTTCTGCATTCCTTCCTATATTCTTGGTGTCCCCAATCAGTGACTCTCAGCGAAATGACTGAAGGAGTGTTTTTCGGACTCTCCACCTACTGTAAGACTCCATTGGAGAGTTCTCATTTTTATGTCATTTGAACTAGCCTTTGATAGCTGAAAGGACGGTGTACGTCCTTTCAAGATACCATGTGCCAAACGAAGCCCTTTTGGCAACTGCCATCATTATCTCCAGGCAGGCATTGCTGTTTGAAGGGTGACATCTCAGCCAGAAGGCAGAGGCTGAGCTCCTCTTGTTGCACCAGCTCCCAAAAGAAGCCAAGAAAGGGAGCTGGAACAACAAACCACCCCCATGCCCAGGAAAGCGTTCTTCATGACAGAAGGCTAGAAAATGACCCAACATCCTTGTGGCCCAGAACCACTCTAGAAAATCACTGTTCCATAAAAAAGAGAAACACATGGGAAGTTCCAAGGAGAGGCAATGCCCATGGCCAGTGTACTTGAGAGACGGCCTGACCGCTCCGGGGAAGACACGCACCGACGGAACCCCTTGGGAAACAGCAGTGATAGTCCTCACCGTCGTAAGGGTTTCCTCTGGGGACAACCTGCCCTGGGCACCACACGAGGGAGCAGACCGGCTTCTCTTCCTCTGCCCCCACACCATTCACTCATGAAGGCAGCTCAGGTGTTCTCATGCCCTGCCTGCCTGCCTGCCTGGCTCATCCGTGAGCTGTGACCACCTCCAGGCTAGGACTCCACCTTTTCCTCTCTGTGTACCGTGAATCTGCACACAGTGGGCTTTCAGAACCTTAGGAGACTTGAGCCATTCCCGCTCGAGCCAGAACCCTCCCCAGGAAGGAAAACAGCTGTGGAGTCATTTTGGCCCCAGCACTGGTTCCGAAAGCCTGGCGGCTCCTACAGCCTCTACGGTGTGAAGAGGGAGGTCCCTTTTGACAGAGCTTTCCGGCTCTCAGATCTAAGCTGTTGTTTCACTGTCAGCTGTGTCTTCCGTTGCAGCCAGGTGGGCCACGCTGCTCCAAAGGAGCTCACAAGCTGAGTTTCAAGGGAGGACAGGGATGGCTACAACGTGCTGCAAACTGAGTGAGGGTCCCCACAATCCTCAGCAAAGGTCTGTGGTGTGCAAGTGGGGAGTAGAGGGCCCCCAAGTTCCAAAGGAAGGGAGGTAGTCGGGAGCTAAAGCCCTTGGCTGCTGTGGTAGCAGCTGCAGATGGCAGCCCGTCCACAGTGCACTTCAAATGAGGTCATATGAGCGGGACTCTGGAAATGGCTCCGAAATCGAGAGAAAGGGGTCAGGGTATGTGGGAATCCGGCGGGGGTGGGGGGTGGATGAAGGAAGGTGTCCCTCCTCTCTCCAGTGCAATTTGGTTTGGTGAGTCTCAAAGCTACCAGATGGCACTTCCCAAGTCAGGCCCCCGCAGGAATCAGGGTGGGCTGCCTGCCTCGGGCCCTGCCACAGGGACAAGCCACACCAGTGGCCTCCCTGAGCTCCAATGGCCGGATCTGGGGGGTTCTGTCTGGGTGCACACCTCCTTGCTGTGGCCAAGTTCCCCCCTTCTCTGAGCACCAGCTTCATCCTCTCGAATGAGGACATCAATTGCTACCTTGGCACGTTACTCTCTTCATCCTGTGAAGACTCATTAGGCTTATCCTACAATTACTAGCTGGCCCGAAGAGATATCTCCTGAATCCAGCTTAAGCTGGAGTCTCCCAGGCTCATCTGGCATGTCTTCCCTGAAGTCTGCCAAAACCCACACCCTTGCATTTCCAGGGACTCCCCTTAGCCAGCTGGGCAGAAAACCCAGCATGCTTCAAACAAGCTGACAGACAAGCGGGAGAGGACTCACGGGCAGACGGCTTCCCTCAGGTCTCGGGTGGAGCTCTGGGACCACAGCAGCAACGGGCCATCCCAGCCCCTGGGCTCAGCAGCGCCCTCATTCTCAGGCCGGCGGCTCTGCCCTGAGGGGAGCAGGAACGTCACCAACTGCCGCAGGCGGACCTCAAGCCCCTCCCACTGCTGGAGCCTGACCTCCCCCGGCCCCACCCCTTCCCCTACCCCAGCAGGACGAGAGCTCGTCTTCCCCTGGCTTCCAACGTGAGGCCCGGCCCTGGGCCCCGATTGGGCACTGCCCCAGCCCGGAGCCAATCACAGTGGCCAGGGAGGTGGAACGCACCGATTGGCCAGGGCCAGGTCATGTGACCATACTCCCCAGGAAACTCAAAGATTACCAAGGTTCTCTAAGAAACCAATGAACAAAATTATCCACTAAAGGCAAACCATAATTTTTAATGAGGCCAATGTCACAGAAAAAAAAAATGCTCCACAATAAACTGCTCAAGGAAGCTACTAAATAAACTTTCAGAAAAGTTTAGTAGTTTTTTTTTTTTTTTTAAATAGGGTGACGGAGAGCTATACCTTTCCCATCTATGTGAATTTAGGTTTAAACTAGATTTCCCTTGGCTATTATATAAGACAAAAAAACCCACATCACCCACTTTCACTCCCCCCCACCCCCAAAATGTGTTTTAATCTATTGAATTTTTGTGTCCTCAGTTGTGTCTGATTCACGGCAACTCACCAACTCTACACAGCCAGGCTCTTCCGTCCATGGAATTCAGGGCAATTTTTTCTGTCCCAGTAAATGCCCACCCTGGGTGATCCAAAGGCAAGGGCTCCGAGGCTCCTGAGAGACTAACTCCTTTCAGCTGAGCACAGAGCTGGCTCCTCACTGGGATGCCTGTGGCCTGGGGCTCCCAGAGGGGAGAGCAGCACTCGCCCCACCGTGTGGTCACTGCTGGAAGTGCAGGCTGCTCCTCACTCCCCCTTGACAGTGTCCCTGAGGGCAGAACAGTGTGAATCGAATCAAGGTGGAAATGCAAACTCCAATGCAACCAACCTTCCCACAAGATCTCCAAAACCACTCAGGAACAGGGAATTGGAAACTGCAGGGGATGACATGAATGGAGATGGAGACTTGACACCTTACACCGAGTTCACTTCCAGTTATCCCTAGACAAACTTTCCATGAAAACTTGTCACAAATCTAGAAGAACAATGAGCAGAAACCGGACACGTGCTTTGAGTCTTCACACACAAAACTAAAAGGCAGTCCACAAAAAAAACCCAGAGAATACAGTGGACTTTGCAAAATCAAAGATATCTACTGTGGGAAAGACCTCATTACAAAAGCAAAAGACAGGTCATACATCGCGAGACGAATGAGTGGAAACACAAAGCTTATCAAGGATGTGTCTCCAAACAGACAAAGAACGCCAACACAACAAGCCTGTGAAAACTAGGGAAAGGTCTGAAGGGACACCAGACGGAGGAAGACACACACAGAGTATCCCGGATGATGTCCAGCACTGAGGGCCTGAAGAAACAACAGTCTAGTTGCACCCCCTCAGGCCTGTGTGACCGTGGATGAGGCCTCTGTTTCCCGGTGGCTCTGAGACATGGACAGGGAGGAAGGGGAAGAGAAGTCACTTGCATTTCTAATACTCACAGCAAAGTCTTCCAATGAGAAGGGAATTATCACCCCCACTGACAATGCCATTCACTGAAGTGATATCCACGAGTCCATCTACCCCAGAAGGGAAGGATGGACCTGTTCTCACAAAACGGCGAGAGATGGAAGGAGGAAGATCAAGCCCACACCAATCACTGGAAAGAGAAGCTGTGCTCAGGGCTTGAAAGAATTCCTATAGGGAAAATCATGTCACAGCCCCACATGGCAATCCACAGCTTCCATGCTATTCCTCCCAAAATGCCAATGCATTTTCGCACCGAACAAAGAATTGCAAAAGGGGTACGGAAACAGAAAAGAGCCTACATTGTCAATACAATCCGACGAAAAAGCCCCGATACGGACATCCAAGGTTGTGTGAAAGGAAATTAGACGACCAAACTAGGATCCTCAGGAGAGTATCGGAGAAGGCAATGGCGACCCACTCCAGTACTCTTGCCTGGAAAATGTCCTGGACGGAGGAGCCTGGTAGGCTACAGGCCATGGGGTCTTGCAGAGTCAGACACGACTGAAGTGACTTAGCCGCAGCAGCAGCAGCAGGACAGTATGCTATTGGGAATACAACAACACACACAGATCCAGATCGATGGAATAAAGTTGAGGGTCCAGAAACAAACCCCAGCATCCATGGTCAACTCATCTCTGACACAGACGGTGAGAATATCCAAATGGGAACAAGAAAGCCTCTTCAATCAATGTCCATGGGAAAACCAGACAGCTACATCTGAAGAACGCTATTGGGTTTGATCTCATACCACCTCAATATCGGGGAAAAACCTCACCCTAAAGACTGATGTCATGAGATAGCTAGAAAGAAGCGTAGGTCAAAGGCTCCTTAACATCAGAGTCTCCTTGCCATTTGCTGGGCGGAGGTCGAAATGGGTCTCTTCAAGTAAGGGAAAGAGGTAAACGAAGTACACCACTGGGTTTCCATCCAATGGAACCTATTCACAACAGAGAGGCTAAGCATTCACAAATGCAAAAGATAGGAAACGGAACACGAGAGACTCCTTGCAAGTGGTGTATCTGAGAAGGGGTTCATATGGAAAGAGACGAAGAATGCACAGCACTCAGATTCCAAGAAACACCACCACCACCCTTGACCCTTCCCCCATGACCAACTCTGACCTAAAGCCTTTCTCTCCCTCTAACCTATCCCTAAAACATAACCCTCATCTAATCATATACATGTGCATCCCTAGCATCCATCCATCCATCCACACACGAGAGAGAAAGAGGAAGACACAGACAGAATTGAGAAAGGAAAAGAGAGGGACACAGCCAGAGAGAGACACGGAACCAAAGAGAGGAAAGGAGTCGATGGTCCAGACTATTCCTCAATCTGTCTCGAAGGTAGAAGCAATGACAGCGCCCTTCCACCCCAGAAGGGGGAAAAGGACGGAAGGTTTGGAGAGGAAAAGACAAGAACGCAGGGAGCCATTAGAAGCTCAGCCACCCGCAGAAGCCGAGCTGGGACCCTTGAACAGAATCTCAATGGAAACAGAGGACCAGAAAGTTGGCTACTCTTTTCTATAAGAGAGGGAGACCTTCGAGTCTTCCTTTCGGTCCTCCAACTTGGATGCGGGGTCTCAAAACAGTCAGGAGGGGGAGTGCCTTTTCCTGGGTTCCACGGCGCATCCAGGCCTCGTTCTGCCCCATTCTGTGCTGTGTCAGCCCTGGATGGAATCTTTCTTTCTGAAGTCTCAGCGCACGAGCTCCACGTGATATCGGCCCCAGGTGGAAAGGCATGGAGCTGCTCGTAGGCCGACAGACCTAGGAAGCAGATGGGAGAATGACCCCCACTCTGCAGATGGAGAGACTGGGGCAACCCTGAGGGGCATATGCTTGTCCAGGGCCACACCACTTATGAGAAGAAGGAGCCTGGTCTGAGAGCAGCATGGTCCTCGGAGCTCAGGCCCTGGCTGAACCCAGGCCTCCCCAGGGCTGTGGGCTGGGCCGTGTGGGTGTCATTGTGCCTGCACATGGCCTAAGGGGGGTGGTCGAGCAGTCAGAAACCCAGAGATTCCCTTGGGAAGTTTTGAGGAAGGGACCTCAGCACGAACCCCAGGAAATGATGTCACCTGCCGGCAACAGAACCCAACAGAACCCGCAATCCGGGTATCCAGGCCTCCAGAGCGGAGAGGAGCCCCCAGCCAGATCACTTGCTGCCAAGATGTTCTGCTGTTTGCCCCTGCCCAGAGGCCGGGGCCTCAGGAGAGCTCACAGGCAGTGTGCGTGGGCACCCTGTCGACGTTGGCTCAGGACACCCCCGAGAGGCCTCTGGCCCTTTGCCCGGAGAAACAGAAAGGTAACACGGGGAGCCCCAGGCCGGGCCAGGCCACCTCTCCCATGCCACCCGGAAACACCGGGTCCTTTGCCTGTGTGTGGGGATGCGGGTTTCTCGGGCTGTGTCTCCCTCAAGGAAGCCCAGGCGGATGTGGGGTCAGAAGCCTGTGGACAAGTTGTGCCCACACCCCAGGGGAGAGCAGGCTGGGCGGGATGGGGAGAGTGTGGGCAGCGCCGACCGGCCAGGCTGACCTCACACCCTCAGATGGGTCTCTTTCCTCCCGGGTGGGGATCTGAGCAGACACACGTCTCTGACCCTTCTGGGAAGAGAAGTTCGAGCAGGCAGAAGCAGCGGCTCCACTGGCCAGGCCCAGCTCGGAAAACTCCCAGCATGGCTGGCTGACGGTCACTGTCGTTGCAGAGCTTCCCACGTGATGAGGCCGAGGACGGGGACACCCCATCCAGCTCCCAGAGGGAGGGGTCGGAGCACCACCCGCCCGCCCGTGAGGCCCAGTGCAGGCTCCAGGTCAGCGTGCCCACGGAGGCATCAGCCCCACCGGGGGAGACGCGGAGGTGGGGAAGGCCTGCTGCCGAGACACCGCCCAGGATACAGCCGGCGGCCCAGTCTGAGGCTTCCACGGAGCTCAGCACACCCGGCTCCGACCCAGAGTCCAGAGAACCCCGGCCTCTGAGGCACCAGGAGGACCTGGAGCCCAGCACGCCACAGCACAGAGGTGAGGACGCTGGGGCTGGTGCACGGGAGTGTGTGGGGAGGGGTGCTGAGCTACACAGGGACGAGTCCTCGAAAGCTGCTGCTGGGCCTGCAGCAAGCGCTGGCCTCACACCCCCCGCCCCCCATCTTGCACACTTCAGTCCCAAAAGACATCTGACGCTGGGTATTCTTTGGGAACCTCTTGGAAGGTTTCTGTCCCGGGGTACGCACATGCCAAGGCTGGCCTGTGGGCAAACTTTGCTTCTCCCCCAGCTCTAGCACTGGCCTCCAACTGGAACCAGGCTCCACTTCCCAGACCTGTCCCCACACAGGTGGTGGCTCCAGGTGCAGGACCCAGGGATCCACCGAGGGCAGATGGAGAAGCGAGACTTGCCCTCGCAGAGACACCAGGCCAGCTGGGTACTGGCCAGCACACCGGGCAGATCGGATCTCCGTGCCTGCAGGACCCCCAGCCCCAGGCACTGATGTCCCACCCCCTCAGCGAGAACCTCCACCTCCACGTGCACCTCTACCTGCTCGGGCTTTGGCAAGAGAACCCGAGGCAGAGGAAGAGTCACCGCCTCGGCAGGGAGAGCCTGCCCTGGCTCCCGCGCAACACCCAGACGCCCACGATGACTCACCCAGCCCTGCAGGGAGAAAGAGCCCCCGCTCTGGACAGAGACCCAGAGCCCTTACCGGAAACACCACGTCCAGGGGAGCGGTCGGCTCTGCAGCCTCCATCCCTGTCTGCTCACCGTGGATGCCGGCAACTCGGTCTGCCCCCAGGGGACATGGAGTTCCTTTCCTCTGAACTGCTTTGCATGTGGTTTGTTTCCACCTTTCTGGTGATGTTTTATTTTTTGTATGGTTTCCTGGATTTTTGTTGGTTAAGTTGGGATTAGTAAACTGTTTCATCATTGTTGCAATCTGGGAACACTGTTGTGTAACTCTGGTGATACTGTGTTACCATCACCACTTTGTAGTTTCAGACCCGTTCCATCTTTATGCCCCACCCCCCAACAAAGCCTGGATTCAAGGCAAGCACGCCCTGTTCATCCCTCCCCCCGATCCTGAACACAATTTCATCTTTTCTTTCTGCATTCCTTCCTATATTCTTGGTGTCCCCAATCAGTGACTCTCAGCGAAATGACTGAAGGAGTGTTTTTCGGACTCTCCACCTACTGTAAGACTCCATTGGAGAGTTCTCATTTTTATGTCATTTGAACTAGCCTTTGATAGCTGAAAGGACGGTGTACGTCCTTTCAAGATACCATGTGCCAAACGAAGCCCTTTTGGCAACTGCCATCATTATCTCCAGGCAGGCATTGCTGTTTGAAGGGTGACATCTCAGCCAGAAGGCAGAGGCTGAGCTCCTCTTGTTGCACCAGCTCCCAAAAGAAGCCAAGAAAGGGAGCTGGAACAACAAACCACCCCCATGCCCAGGAAAGCGTTCTTCATGACAGAAGGCTAGAAAATGACCCAACATCCTTGTGGCCCAGAACCACTCTAGAAAATCACTGTTCCATAAAAAAGAGAAACACATGGGAAGTTCCAAGGAGAGGCAATGCCCATGGCCAGTGTACTTGAGAGACGGCCTGACCGCTCCGGGGAAGACACGCACCGACGGAACCCCTTGGGAAACAGCAGTGATAGTCCTCACCGTCGTAAGGGTTTCCTCTGGGGACAACCTGCCCTGGGCACCACACGAGGGAGCAGACCGGCTTCTCTTCCTCTGCCCCCACACCATTCACTCATGAAGGCAGCTCAGGTGTTCTCATGCCCTGCCTGCCTGCCTGCCTGGCTCATCCGTGAGCTGTGACCACCTCCAGGCTAGGACTCCACCTTTTCCTCTCTGTGTACCGTGAATCTGCACACAGTGGGCTTTCAGAACCTTAGGAGACTTGAGCCATTCCCGCTCGAGCCAGAACCCTCCCCAGGAAGGAAAACAGCTGTGGAGTCATTTTGGCCCCAGCACTGGTTCCGAAAGCCTGGCGGCTCCTACAGCCTCTACGGTGTGAAGAGGGAGGTCCCTTTTGACAGAGCTTTCCGGCTCTCAGATCTAAGCTGTTGTTTCACTGTCAGCTGTGTCTTCCGTTGCAGCCAGGTGGGCCACGCTGCTCCAAAGGAGCTCACAAGCTGAGTTTCAAGGGAGGACAGGGATGGCTACAACGTGCTGCAAACTGAGTGAGGGTCCCCACAATCCTCAGCAAAGGTCTGTGGTGTGCAAGTGGGGAGTAGAGGGCCCCCAAGTTCCAAAGGAAGGGAGGTAGTCGGGAGCTAAAGCCCTTGGCTGCTGTGGTAGCAGCTGCAGATGGCAGCCCGTCCACAGTGCACTTCAAATGAGGTCATATGAGCGGGACTCTGGAAATGGCTCCGAAATCGAGAGAAAGGGGTCAGGGTATGTGGGAATCCGGCGGGGGTGGGGGGTGGATGAAGGAAGGTGTCCCTCCTCTCTCCAGTGCAATTTGGTTTGGTGAGTCTCAAAGCTACCAGATGGCACTTCCCAAGTCAGGCCCCCGCAGGAATCAGGGTGGGCTGCCTGCCTCGGGCCCTGCCACAGGGACAAGCCACACCAGTGGCCTCCCTGAGCTCCAATGGCCGGATCTGGGGGGTTCTGTCTGGGTGCACACCTCCTTGCTGTGGCCAAGTTCCCCCCTTCTCTGAGCACCAGCTTCATCCTCTCGAATGAGGACATCAATTGCTACCTTGGCACGTTACTCTCTTCATCCTGTGAAGACTCATTAGGCTTATCCTACAATTACTAGCTGGCCCGAAGAGATATCTCCTGAATCCAGCTTAAGCTGGAGTCTCCCAGGCTCATCTGGCATGTCTTCCCTGAAGTCTGCCAAAACCCACACCCTTGCATTTCCAGGGACTCCCCTTAGCCAGCTGGGCAGAAAACCCAGCATGCTTCAAACAAGCTGACAGACAAGCGGGAGAGGACTCACGGGCAGACGGCTTCCCTCAGGTCTCGGGTGGAGCTCTGGGACCACAGCAGCAACGGGCCATCCCAGCCCCTGGGCTCAGCAGCGCCCTCATTCTCAGGCCGGCGGCTCTGCCCTGAGGGGAGCAGGAACGTCACCAACTGCCGCAGGCGGACCTCAAGCCCCTCCCACTGCTGGAGCCTGACCTCCCCCGGCCCCACCCCTTCCCCTACCCCAGCAGGACGAGAGCTCGTCTTCCCCTGGCTTCCAACGTGAGGCCCGGCCCTGGGCCCCGATTGGGCACTGCCCCAGCCCGGAGCCAATCACAGTGGCCAGGGAGGTGGAACGCACCGATTGGCCAGGGCCAGGTCATGTGACCATACTCCCCAGGAAACTCAAAGATTACCAAGGTTCTCTAAGAAACCAATGAACAAAATTATCCACTAAAGGCAAACCATAATTTTTAATGAGGCCAATGTCACAGAAAAAAAAAATGCTCCACAATAAACTGCTCAAGGAAGCTACTAAATAAACTTTCAGAAAAGTTTAGTAGTTTTTTTTTTTTTTTTAAATAGGGTGACGGAGAGCTATACCTTTCCCATCTATGTGAATTTAGGTTTAAACTAGATTTCCCTTGGCTATTATATAAGACAAAAAAACCCACATCACCCACTTTCACTCCCCCCCACCCCCAAAATGTGTTTTAATCTATTGAATTTTTGTGTCCTCAGTTGTGTCTGATTCACGGCAACTCACCAACTCTACACAGCCAGGCTCTTCCGTCCATGGAATTCAGGGCAATTTTTTCTGTCCCAGTAAATGCCCACCCTGGGTGATCCAAAGGCAAGGGCTCCGAGGCTCCTGAGAGACTAACTCCTTTCAGCTGAGCACAGAGCTGGCTCCTCACTGGGATGCCTGTGGCCTGGGGCTCCCAGAGGGGAGAGCAGCACTCGCCCCACCGTGTGGTCACTGCTGGAAGTGCAGGCTGCTCCTCACTCCCCCTTGACAGTGTCCCTGAGGGCAGAACAGTGTGAATCGAATCAAGGTGGAAATGCAAACTCCAATGCAACCAACCTTCCCACAAGATCTCCAAAACCACTCAGGAACAGGGAATTGGAAACTGCAGGGGATGACATGAATGGAGATGGAGACTTGACACCTTACACCGAGTTCACTTCCAGTTATCCCTAGACAAACTTTCCATGAAAACTTGTCACAAATCTAGAAGAACAATGAGCAGAAACCGGACACGTGCTTTGAGTCTTCACACACAAAACTAAAAGGCAGTCCACAAAAAAAACCCAGAGAATACAGTGGACTTTGCAAAATCAAAGATATCTACTGTGGGAAAGACCTCATTACAAAAGCAAAAGACAGGTCATACATCGCGAGACGAATGAGTGGAAACACAAAGCTTATCAAGGATGTGTCTCCAAACAGACAAAGAACGCCAACACAACAAGCCTGTGAAAACTAGGGAAAGGTCTGAAGGGACACCAGACGGAGGAAGACACACACAGAGTATCCCGGATGATGTCCAGCACTGAGGGCCTGAAGAAACAACAGTCTAGTTGCACCCCCTCAGGCCTGTGTGACCGTGGATGAGGCCTCTGTTTCCCGGTGGCTCTGAGACATGGACAGGGAGGAAGGGGAAGAGAAGTCACTTGCATTTCTAATACTCACAGCAAAGTCTTCCAATGAGAAGGGAATTATCACCCCCACTGACAATGCCATTCACTGAAGTGATATCCACGAGTCCATCTACCCCAGAAGGGAAGGATGGACCTGTTCTCACAAAACGGCGAGAGATGGAAGGAGGAAGATCAAGCCCACACCAATCACTGGAAAGAGAAGCTGTGCTCAGGGCTTGAAAGAATTCCTATAGGGAAAATCATGTCACAGCCCCACATGGCAATCCACAGCTTCCATGCTATTCCTCCCAAAATGCCAATGCATTTTCGCACCGAACAAAGAATTGCAAAAGGGGTACGGAAACAGAAAAGAGCCTACATTGTCAATACAATCCGACGAAAAAGCCCCGATACGGACATCCAAGGTTGTGTGAAAGGAAATTAGACGACCAAACTAGGATCCTCAGGAGAGTATCGGAGAAGGCAATGGCGACCCACTCCAGTACTCTTGCCTGGAAAATGTCCTGGACGGAGGAGCCTGGTAGGCTACAGGCCATGGGGTCTTGCAGAGTCAGACACGACTGAAGTGACTTAGCCGCAGCAGCAGCAGCAGGACAGTATGCTATTGGGAATACAACAACACACACAGATCCAGATCGATGGAATAAAGTTGAGGGTCCAGAAACAAACCCCAGCATCCATGGTCAACTCATCTCTGACACAGACGGTGAGAATATCCAAATGGGAACAAGAAAGCCTCTTCAATCAATGTCCATGGGAAAACCAGACAGCTACATCTGAAGAACGCTATTGGGTTTGATCTCATACCACCTCAATATCGGGGAAAAACCTCACCCTAAAGACTGATGTCATGAGATAGCTAGAAAGAAGCGTAGGTCAAAGGCTCCTTAACATCAGAGTCTCCTTGCCATTTGCTGGGCGGAGGTCGAAATGGGTCTCTTCAAGTAAGGGAAAGAGGTAAACGAAGTACACCACTGGGTTTCCATCCAATGGAACCTATTCACAACAGAGAGGCTAAGCATTCACAAATGCAAAAGATAGGAAACGGAACACGAGAGACTCCTTGCAAGTGGTGTATCTGAGAAGGGGTTCATATGGAAAGAGACGAAGAATGCACAGCACTCAGATTCCAAGAAACACCACCACCACCCTTGACCCTTCCCCCATGACCAACTCTGACCTAAAGCCTTTCTCTCCCTCTAACCTATCCCTAAAACATAACCCTCATCTAATCATATACATGTGCATCCCTAGCATCCATCCATCCATCCACACACGAGAGAGAAAGAGGAAGACACAGACGGAATTGAGAAAGGAAAAGAGAGGGACACAGCCAGAGAGAGACACGGAACCAAAGAGAGGAAAGGAGTCGATGGTCCAGACTATTCCTCAATCTGTCTCGAAGGTAGAAGCAATGACAGCGCCCTTCCACCCCAGAAGGGGGAAAAGGACGGAAGGTTTGGAGAGGAAAAGACAAGAACGCAGGGAGCCATTAGAAGCTCAGCCACCCGCAGAAGCCGAGCTGGGACCCTTGAACAGAATCTCAATGGAAACAGAGGACCAGAAAGTTGGCTACTCTTTTCTATAAGAGAGGGAGACCTTCGAGTCTTCCTTTCGGTCCTCCAACTTGGATGCGGGGTCTCAAAACAGTCAGGAGGGGGAGTGCCTTTTCCTGGGTTCCACGGCGCATCCAGGCCTCGTTCTGCCCCATTCTGTGCTGTGTCAGCCCTGGATGGAATCTTTCTTTCTGAAGTCTCAGCGCACGAGCTCCACGTGATATCGGCCCCAGGTGGAAAGGCATGGAGCTGCTCGTAGGCCGACAGACCTAGGAAGCAGATGGGAGAATGACCCCCACTCTGCAGATGGAGAGACTGGGGCAACCCTGAGGGGCATATGCTTGTCCAGGGCCACACCACTTATGAGAAGAAGGAGCCTGGTCTGAGAGCAGCATGGTCCTCGGAGCTCAGGCCCTGGCTGAACCCAGGCCTCCCCAGGGCTGTGGGCTGGGCCGTGTGGGTGTCATTGTGCCTGCACATGGCCTAAGGGGGGTGGTCGAGCAGTCAGAAACCCAGAGATTCCCTTGGGAAGTTTTGAGGAAGGGACCTCAGCACGAACCCCAGGAAATGATGTCACCTGCCGGCAACAGAACCCAACAGAACCCGCAATCCGGGTATCCAGGCCTCCAGAGCGGAGAGGAGCCCCCAGCCAGATCACTTGCTGCCAAGATGTTCTGCTGTTTGCCCCTGCCCAGAGGCCGGGGCCTCAGGAGAGCTCACAGGCAGTGTGCGTGGGCACCCTGTCGACGTTGGCTCAGGACACCCCCGAGAGGCCTCTGGCCCTTTGCCCGGAGAAACAGAAAGGTAACACGGGGAGCCCCAGGCCGGGCCAGGCCACCTCTCCCATGCCACCCGGAAACACCGGGTCCTTTGCCTGTGTGTGGGGATGCGGGTTTCTCGGGCTGTGTCTCCCTCAAGGAAGCCCAGGCGGATGTGGGGTCAGAAGCCTGTGGACAAGTTGTGCCCACACCCCAGGGGAGAGCAGGCTGGGCGGGATGGGGAGAGTGTGGGCAGCGCCGACCGGCCAGGCTGACCTCACACCCTCAGATGGGTCTCTTTCCTCCCGGGTGGGGATCTGAGCAGACACACGTCTCTGACCCTTCTGGGAAGAGAAGTTCGAGCAGGCAGAAGCAGCGGCTCCACTGGCCAGGCCCAGCTCGGAAAACTCCCAGCATGGCTGGCTGACGGTCACTGTCGTTGCAGAGCTTCCCACGTGATGAGGCCGAGGACGGGGACACCCCATCCAGCTCCCAGAGGGAGGGGTCGGAGCACCACCCGCCCGCCCGTGAGGCCCAGTGCAGGCTCCAGGTCAGCGTGCCCACGGAGGCATCAGCCCCACCGGGGGAGACGCGGAGGTGGGGAAGGCCTGCTGCCGAGACACCGCCCAGGATACAGCCGGCGGCCCAGTCTGAGGCTTCCACGGAGCTCAGCACACCCGGCTCCGACCCAGAGTCCAGAGAACCCCGGCCTCTGAGGCACCAGGAGGACCTGGAGCCCAGCACGCCACAGCACAGAGGTGAGGACGCTGGGGCTGGTGCACGGGAGTGTGTGGGGAGGGGTGCTGAGCTACACAGGGACGAGTCCTCGAAAGCTGCTGCTGGGCCTGCAGCAAGCGCTGGCCTCACACCCCCCGCCCCCCATCTTGCACACTTCAGTCCCAAAAGACATCTGACGCTGGGTATTCTTTGGGAACCTCTTGGAAGGTTTCTGTCCCGGGGTACGCACATGCCAAGGCTGGCCTGTGGGCAAACTTTGCTTCTCCCCCAGCTCTAGCACTGGCCTCCAACTGGAACCAGGCTCCACTTCCCAGACCTGTCCCCACACAGGTGGTGGCTCCAGGTGCAGGACCCAGGGATCCACCGAGGGCAGATGGAGAAGCGAGACTTGCCCTCGCAGAGACACCAGGCCAGCTGGGTACTGGCCAGCACACCGGGCAGATCGGATCTCCGTGCCTGCAGGACCCCCAGCCCCAGGCACTGATGTCCCACCCCCTCAGCGAGAACCTCCACCTCCACGTGCACCTCTACCTGCTCGGGCTTTGGCAAGAGAACCCGAGGCAGAGGAAGAGTCACCGCCTCGGCAGGGAGAGCCTGCCCTGGCTCCCGCGCAACACCCAGACGCCCACGATGACTCACCCAGCCCTGCAGGGAGAAAGAGCCCCCGCTCTGGACAGAGACCCAGAGCCCTTACCGGAAACACCACGTCCAGGGGAGCGGTCGGCTCTGCAGCCTCCATCCCTGTCTGCTCACCGTGGATGCCGGCAACTCGGTCTGCCCCCAGGGGACATGGAGTTCCTTTCCCCTGAACTGCTTTGCATGTGGTTTGTTTCCACCTTTCTGGTGATGTTTTATTTTTTGTATGGTTTCCTGGATTTTTGTTGGTTAAGTTGGGATTAGTAAACTGTTTCATCATTGTTGCAATCTGGGAACACTGTTGTGTAACTCTGGTGATACTGTGTTACCATCACCACTTTGTAGTTTCAGACCCGTTCCATCTTTATGCCCCACCCCCCAACAAAGCCTGGATTCAAGGCAAGCACGCCCTGTTCATCCCTCCCCCCGATCCTGAACACAATTTCATCTTTTCTTTCTGCATTCCTTCCTATATTCTTGGTGTCCCCAATCAGTGACTCTCAGCGAAATGACTGAAGGAGTGTTTTTCGGACTCTCCACCTACTGTAAGACTCCATTGGAGAGTTCTCATTTTTATGTCATTTGAACTAGCCTTTGATAGCTGAAAGGACGGTGTACGTCCTTTCAAGATACCATGTGCCAAACGAAGCCCTTTTGGCAACTGCCATCATTATCTCCAGGCAGGCATTGCTGTTTGAAGGGTGACATCTCAGCCAGAAGGCAGAGGCTGAGCTCCTCTTGTTGCACCAGCTCCCAAAAGAAGCCAAGAAAGGGAGCTGGAACAACAAACCACCCCCATGCCCAGGAAAGCGTTCTTCATGACAGAAGGCTAGAAAATGACCCAACATCCTTGTGGCCCAGAACCACTCTAGAAAATCACTGTTCCATAAAAAAGAGAAACACATGGGAAGTTCCAAGGAGAGGCAATGCCCATGGCCAGTGTACTTGAGAGACGGCCTGACCGCTCCGGGGAAGACACACACCGACGGAACCCCTTGGGAAACAGCAGTGATAGTCCTCACCGTCGTAAGGGTTTCCTCTGGGGACAACCTGCCCTGGGCACCACACGAGGGAGCAGACCGGCTTCTCTTCCTCTGCCCCCACACCATTCACTCATGAAGGCAGCTCAGGTGTTCTCATGCCCTGCCTGCCTGCCTGCCTGGCTCATCCGTGAGCTGTGACCACCTCCAGGCTAGGACTCCACCTTTTCCTCTCTGTGTACCGTGAATCTGCACACAGTGGGCTTTCAGAACCTTAGGAGACTTGAGCCATTCCCGCTCGAGCCAGAACCCTCCCCAGGAAGGAAAACAGCTGTGGAGTCATTTTGGCCCCAGCACTGGTTCCGAAAGCCTGGCGGCTCCTACAGCCTCTACGGTGTGAAGAGGGAGGTCCCTTTTGACAGAGCTTTCCGGCTCTCAGATCTAAGCTGTTGTTTCACTGTCAGCTGTGTCTTCCGTTGCAGCCAGGTGGGCCACGCTGCTCCAAAGGAGCTCACAAGCTGAGTTTCAAGGGAGGACAGGGATGGCTACAACGTGCTGCAAACTGAGTGAGGGTCCCCACAATCCTCAGCAAAGGTCTGTGGTGTGCAAGTGGGGAGTAGAGGGCCCCCAAGTTCCAAAGGAAGGGAGGTAGTCGGGAGCTAAAGCCCTTGGCTGCTGTGGTAGCAGCTGCAGATGGCAGCCCGTCCACAGTGCACTTCAAATGAGGTCATATGAGCGGGACTCTGGAAATGGCTCCGAAATCGAGAGAAAGGGGTCAGGGTATGTGGGAATCCGGCGGGGGTGGGGGGTGGATGAAGGAAGGTGTCCCTCCTCTCTCCAGTGCAATTTGGTTTGGTGAGTCTCAAAGCTACCAGATGGCACTTCCCAAGTCAGGCCCCCGCAGGAATCAGGGTGGGCTGCCTGCCTCGGGCCCTGCCACAGGGACAAGCCACACCAGTGGCCTCCCTGAGCTCCAATGGCCGGATCTGGGGGGTTCTGTCTGGGTGCACACCTCCTTGCTGTGGCCAAGTTCCCCCCTTCTCTGAGCACCAGCTTCATCCTCTCGAATGAGGACATCAATTGCTACCTTGGCACGTTACTCTCTTCATCCTGTGAAGACTCATTAGGCTTATCCTACAATTACTAGCTGGCCCGAAGAGATATCTCCTGAATCCAGCTTAAGCTGGAGTCTCCCAGGCTCATCTGGCATGTCTTCCCTGAAGTCTGCCAAAACCCACACCCTTGCATTTCCAGGGACTCCCCTTAGCCAGCTGGGCAGAAAACCCAGCATGCTTCAAACAAGCTGACAGACAAGCGGGAGAGGACTCACGGGCAGACGGCTTCCCTCAGGTCTCGGGTGGAGCTCTGGGACCACAGCAGCAACGGGCCATCCCAGCCCCTGGGCTCAGCAGCGCCCTCATTCTCAGGCCGGCGGCTCTGCCCTGAGGGGAGCAGGAACGTCACCAACTGCCGCAGGCGGACCTCAAGCCCCTCCCACTGCTGGAGCCTGACCTCCCCCGGCCCCACCCCTTCCCCTACCCCAGCAGGACGAGAGCTCGTCTTCCCCTGGCTTCCAACGTGAGGCCCGGCCCTGGGCCCCGATTGGGCACTGCCCCAGCCCGGAGCCAATCACAGTGGCCAGGGAGGTGGAACGCACCGATTGGCCAGGGCCAGGTCATGTGACCATACTCCCCAGGAAACTCAAAGATTACCAAGGTTCTCTAAGAAACCAATGAACAAAATTATCCACTAAAGGCAAACCATAATTTTTAATGAGGCCAATGTCACAGAAAAAAAAAATGCTCCACAATAAACTGCTCAAGGAAGCTACTAAATAAACTTTCAGAAAAGTTTAGTAGTTTTTTTTTTTTTTTAAATAGGGTGACGGAGAGCTATACCTTTCCCATCTATGTGAATTTAGGTTTAAACTAGATTTCCCTTGGCTATTATATAAGACAAAAAAACCCACATCACCCACTTTCACTCCCCCCCACCCCCAAAATGTGTTTTAATCTATTGAATTTTTGTGTCCTCAGTTGTGTCTGATTCACGGCAACTCACCAACTCTACACAGCCAGGCTCTTCCGTCCATGGAATTCAGGGCAATTTTTTCTGTCCCAGTAAATGCCCACCCTGGGTGATCCAAAGGCAAGGGCTCCGAGGCTCCTGAGAGACTAACTCCTTTCAGCTGAGCACAGAGCTGGCTCCTCACTGGGATGCCTGTGGCCTGGGGCTCCCAGAGGGGAGAGCAGCACTCGCCCCACCGTGTGGTCACTGCTGGAAGTGCAGGCTGCTCCTCACTCCCCCTTGACAGTGTCCCTGAGGGCAGAACAGTGTGAATCGAATCAAGGTGGAAATGCAAACTCCAATGCAACCAACCTTCCCACAAGATCTCCAAAACCACTCAGGAACAGGGAATTGGAAACTGCAGGGGATGACATGAATGGAGATGGAGACTTGACACCTTACACCGAGTTCACTTCCAGTTATCCCTAGACAAACTTTCCATGAAAACTTGTCACAAATCTAGAAGAACAATGAGCAGAAACCGGACACGTGCTTTGAGTCTTCACACACAAAACTAAAAGGCAGTCCACAAAAAAAACCCAGAGAATACAGTGGACTTTGCAAAATCAAAGATATCTACTGTGGGAAAGACCTCATTACAAAAGCAAAAGACAGGTCATACATCGCGAGACGAATGAGTGGAAACACAAAGCTTATCAAGGATGTGTCTCCAAACAGACAAAGAACGCCAACACAACAAGCCTGTGAAAACTAGGGAAAGGTCTGAAGGGACACCAGACGGAGGAAGACACACACAGAGTATCCCGGATGATGTCCAGCACTGAGGGCCTGAAGAAACAACAGTCTAGTTGCACCCCCTCAGGCCTGTGTGACCGTGGATGAGGCCTCTGTTTCCCGGTGGCTCTGAGACATGGACAGGGAGGAAGGGGAAGAGAAGTCACTTGCATTTCTAATACTCACAGCAAAGTCTTCCAATGAGAAGGGAATTATCACCCCCACTGACAATGCCATTCACTGAAGTGATATCCACGAGTCCATCTACCCCAGAAGGGAAGGATGGACCTGTTCTCACAAAACGGCGAGAGATGGAAGGAGGAAGATCAAGCCCACACCAATCACTGGAAAGAGAAGCTGTGCTCAGGGCTTGAAAGAATTCCTACTGGGAAAATCATGTCACAGCCCCACATGGCAATCCACAGCTTCCATGCTATTCCTCCCAAAATGCCAATGCATTTTCGCACCGAACAAAGAATTGCAAAAGGGGTACGGAAACAGAAAAGAGCCTACATTGTCAATACAATCCGACGAAAAAGCCCCGATACGGACATCCAAGGTTGTGTGAAAGGAAATTAGACGACCAAACTAGGATCCTCAGGAGAGTATCGGAGAAGGCAATGGCGACCCACTCCAGTACTCTTGCCTGGAAAATGTCCTGGACGGAGGAGCCTGGTAGGCTACAGGCCATGGGGTCTTGCAGAGTCAGACACGACTGAAGTGACTTAGCCGCAGCAGCAGCAGCAGGACAGTATGCTATTGGGAATACAACAACACACACAGATCCAGATCGATGGAATAAAGTTGAGGGTCCAGAAACAAACCCCAGCATCCATGGTCAACTCATCTCTGACACAGACGGTGAGAATATCCAAATGGGAACAAGAAAGCCTCTTCAATCAATGTCCATGGGAAAACCAGACAGCTACATCTGAAGAACGCTATTGGGTTTGATCTCATACCACCTCAATATCGGGGAAAAACCTCACCCTAAAGACTGATGTCATGAGATAGCTAGAAAGAAGCGTAGGTCAAAGGCTCCTTAACATCAGAGTCTCCTTGCCATTTGCTGGGCGGAGGTCGAAATGGGTCTCTTCAAGTAAGGGAAAGAGGTAAACGAAGTACACCACTGGGTTTCCATCCAATGGAACCTATTCACAACAGAGAGGCTAAGCATTCACAAATGCAAAAGATAGGAAACGGAACACGAGAGACTCCTTGCAAGTGGTGTATCTGAGAAGGGGTTCATATGGAAAGAGACGAAGAATGCACAGCACTCAGATTCCAAGAAACACCACCACCACCCTTGACCCTTCCCCCATGACCAACTCTGACCTAAAGCCTTTCTCTCCCTCTAACCTATCCCTAAAACATAACCCTCATCTAATCATATACATGTGCATCCCTAGCATCCATCCATCCATCCACACACGAGAGAGAAAGAGGAAGACACAGACGGAATTGAGAAAGGAAAAGAGAGGGACACAGCCAGAGAGAGACACGGAACCAAAGAGAGGAAAGGAGTCGATGGTCCAGACTATTCCTCAATCTGTCTCGAAGGTAGAAGCAATGACAGCGCCCTTCCACCCCAGAAGGGGGAAAAGGACGGAAGGTTTGGAGAGGAAAAGACAAGAACGCAGGGAGCCATTAGAAGCTCAGCCACCCGCAGAAGCCGAGCTGGGACCCTTGAACAGAATCTCAATGGAAACAGAGGACCAGAAAGTTGGCTACTCTTTTCTATAAGAGAGGGAGACCTTCGAGTCTTCCTTTCGGTCCTCCAACTTGGATGCGGGGTCTCAAAACAGTCAGGAGGGGGAGTGCCTTTTCCTGGGTTCCACGGCGCATCCAGGCCTCGTTCTGCCCCATTCTGTGCTGTGTCAGCCCTGGATGGAATCTTTCTTTCTGAAGTCTCAGCGCACGAGCTCCACGTGATATCGGCCCCAGGTGGAAAGGCATGGAGCTGCTCGTAGGCCGACAGACCTAGGAAGCAGATGGGAGAATGACCCCCACTCTGCAGATGGAGAGACTGGGGCAACCCTGAGGGGCATATGCTTGTCCAGGGCCACACCACTTATGAGAAGAAGGAGCCTGGTCTGAGAGCAGCATGGTCCTCGGAGCTCAGGCCCTGGCTGAACCCAGGCCTCCCCAGGGCTGTGGGCTGGGCCGTGTGGGTGTCATTGTGCCTGCACATGGCCTAAGGGGGGTGGTCGAGCAGTCAGAAACCCAGAGATTCCCTTGGGAAGTTTTGAGGAAGGGACCTCAGCACGAACCCCAGGAAATGATGTCACCTGCCGGCAACAGAACCCAACAGAACCCGCAATCCGGGTATCCAGGCCTCCAGAGCGGAGAGGAGCCCCCAGCCAGATCACTTGCTGCCAAGATGTTCTGCTGTTTGCCCCTGCCCAGAGGCCGGGGCCTCAGGAGAGCTCACAGGCAGTGTGCGTGGGCACCCTGTCGACGTTGGCTCAGGACACCCCCGAGAGGCCTCTGGCCCTTTGCCCGGAGAAACAGAAAGGTAACACGGGGAGCCCCAGGCCGGGCCAGGCCACCTCTCCCATGCCACCCGGAAACACCGGGTCCTTTGCCTGTGTGTGGGGATGCGGGTTTCTCGGGCTGTGTCTCCCTCAAGGAAGCCCAGGCGGATGTGGGGTCAGAAGCCTGTGGACAAGTTGTGCCCACACCCCAGGGGAGAGCAGGCTGGGCGGGATGGGGAGAGTGTGGGCAGCGCCGACCGGCCAGGCTGACCTCACACCCTCAGATGGGTCTCTTTCCTCCCGGGTGGGGATCTGAGCAGACACACGTCTCTGACCCTTCTGGGAAGAGAAGTTCGAGCAGGCAGAAGCAGCGGCTCCACTGGCCAGGCCCAGCTCGGAAAACTCCCAGCATGGCTGGCTGACGGTCACTGTCGTTGCAGAGCTTCCCACGTGATGAGGCCGAGGACGGGGACACCCCATCCAGCTCCCAGAGGGAGGGGTCGGAGCACCACCCGCCCGCCCGTGAGGCCCAGTGCAGGCTCCAGGTCAGCGTGCCCACGGAGGCATCAGCCCCACCGGGGGAGACGCGGAGGTGGGGAAGGCCTGCTGCCGAGACACCGCCCAGGATACAGCCGGCGGCCCAGTCTGAGGCTTCCACGGAGCTCAGCACACCCGGCTCCGACCCAGAGTCCAGAGAACCCCGGCCTCTGAGGCACCAGGAGGACCTGGAGCCCAGCACGCCACAGCACAGAGGTGAGGACGCTGGGGCTGGTGCACGGGAGTGTGTGGGGAGGGGTGCTGAGCTACACAGGGACGAGTCCTCGAAAGCTGCTGCTGGGCCTGCAGCAAGCGCTGGCCTCACACCCCCCGCCCCCCATCTTGCACACTTCAGTCCCAAAAGACATCTGACGCTGGGTATTCTTTGGGAACCTCTTGGAAGGTTTCTGTCCCGGGGTACGCACATGCCAAGGCTGGCCTGTGGGCAAACTTTGCTTCTCCCCCAGCTCTAGCACTGGCCTCCAACTGGAACCAGGCTCCACTTCCCAGACCTGTCCCCACACAGGTGGTGGCTCCAGGTGCAGGACCCAGGGATCCACCGAGGGCAGATGGAGAAGCGAGACTTGCCCTCGCAGAGACACCAGGCCAGCTGGGTACTGGCCAGCACACCGGGCAGATCGGATCTCCGTGCCTGCAGGACCCCCAGCCCCAGGCACTGATGTCCCACCCCCTCAGCGAGAACCTCCACCTCCACGTGCACCTCTACCTGCTCGGGCTTTGGCAAGAGAACCCGAGGCAGAGGAAGAGTCACCGCCTCGGCAGGGAGAGCCTGCCCTGGCTCCCGCGCAACACCCAGACGCCCACGATGACTCACCCAGCCCTGCAGGGAGAAAGAGCCCCCGCTCTGGACAGAGACCCAGAGCCCTTACCGGAAACACCACGTCCAGGGGAGCGGTCGGCTCTGCAGCCTCCATCCCTGTCTGCTCACCGTGGATGCCGGCAACTCGGTCTGCCCCCAGGGGACATGGAGTTCCTTTCCCCTGAACTGCTTTGCATGTGGTTTGTTTCCACCTTTCTGGTGATGTTTTATTTTTTGTATGGTTTCCTGGATTTTTGTTGGTTAAGTTGGGATTAGTAAACTGTTTCATCATTGTTGCAATCTGGGAACACTGTTGTGTAACTCTGGTGATACTGTGTTACCATCACCACTTTGTAGTTTCAGACCCGTTCCATCTTTATGCCCCACCCCCCAACAAAGCCTGGATTCAAGGCAAGCACGCCCTGTTCATCCCTCCCCCCGATCCTGAACACAATTTCATCTTTTCTTTCTGCATTCCTTCCTATATTCTTGGTGTCCCCAATCAGTGACTCTCAGCGAAATGACTGAAGGAGTGTTTTTCGGACTCTCCACCTACTGTAAGACTCCATTGGAGAGTTCTCATTTTTATGTCATTTGAACTAGCCTTTGATAGCTGAAAGGACGGTGTACGTCCTTTCAAGATACCATGTGCCAAACGAAGCCCTTTTGGCAACTGCCATCATTATCTCCAGGCAGGCATTGCTGTTTGAAGGGTGACATCTCAGCCAGAAGGCAGAGGCTGAGCTCCTCTTGTTGCACCAGCTCCCAAAAGAAGCCAAGAAAGGGAGCTGGAACAACAAACCACCCCCATGCCCAGGAAAGCGTTCTTCATGACAGAAGGCTAGAAAATGACCCAACATCCTTGTGGCCCAGAACCACTCTAGAAAATCACTGTTCCATAAAAAAGAGAAACACATGGGAAGTTCCAAGGAGAGGCAATGCCCATGGCCAGTGTACTTGAGAGACGGCCTGACCGCTCCGGGGAAGACACGCACCGACGGAACCCCTTGGGAAACAGCAGTGATAGTCCTCACCGTCGTAAGGGTTTCCTCTGGGGACAACCTGCCCTGGGCACCACACGAGGGAGCAGACCGGCTTCTCTTCCTCTGCCCCCACACCATTCACTCATGAAGGCAGCTCAGGTGTTCTCATGCCCTGCCTGCCTGCCTGCCTGGCTCATCCGTGAGCTGTGACCACCTCCAGGCTAGGACTCCACCTTTTCCTCTCTGTGTACCGTGAATCTGCACACAGTGGGCTTTCAGAACCTTAGGAGACTTGAGCCATTCCCGCTCGAGCCAGAACCCTCCCCAGGAAGGAAAACAGCTGTGGAGTCATTTTGGCCCCAGCACTGGTTCCGAAAGCCTGGCGGCTCCTACAGCCTCTACGGTGTGAAGAGGGAGGTCCCTTTTGACAGAGCTTTCCGGCTCTCAGATCTAAGCTGTTGTTTCACTGTCAGCTGTGTCTTCCGTTGCAGCCAGGTGGGCCACGCTGCTCCAAAGGAGCTCACAAGCTGAGTTTCAAGGGAGGACAGGGATGGCTACAACGTGCTGCAAACTGAGTGAGGGTCCCCACAATCCTCAGCAAAGGTCTGTGGTGTGCAAGTGGGGAGTAGAGGGCCCCCAAGTTCCAAAGGAAGGGAGGTAGTCGGGAGCTAAAGCCCTTGGCTGCTGTGGTAGCAGCTGCAGATGGCAGCCCGTCCACAGTGCACTTCAAATGAGGTCATATGAGCGGGACTCTGGAAATGGCTCCGAAATCGAGAGAAAGGGGTCAGGGTATGTGGGAATCCGGCGGGGGTGGGGGGTGGATGAAGGAAGGTGTCCCTCCTCTCTCCAGTGCAATTTGGTTTGGTGAGTCTCAAAGCTACCAGATGGCACTTCCCAAGTCAGGCCCCCGCAGGAATCAGGGTGGGCTGCCTGCCTCGGGCCCTGCCACAGGGACAAGCCACACCAGTGGCCTCCCTGAGCTCCAATGGCCGGATCTGGGGGGTTCTGTCTGGGTGCACACCTCCTTGCTGTGGCCAAGTTCCCCCCTTCTCTGAGCACCAGCTTCATCCTCTCGAATGAGGACATCAATTGCTACCTTGGCACGTTACTCTCTTCATCCTGTGAAGACTCATTAGGCTTATCCTACAATTACTAGCTGGCCCGAAGAGATATCTCCTGAATCCAGCTTAAGCTGGAGTCTCCCAGGCTCATCTGGCATGTCTTCCCTGAAGTCTGCCAAAACCCACACCCTTGCATTTCCAGGGACTCCCCTTAGCCAGCTGGGCAGAAAACCCAGCATGCTTCAAACAAGCTGACAGACAAGCGGGAGAGGACTCACGGGCAGACGGCTTCCCTCAGGTCTCGGGTGGAGCTCTGGGACCACAGCAGCAACGGGCCATCCCAGCCCCTGGGCTCAGCAGCGCCCTCATTCTCAGGCCGGCGGCTCTGCCCTGAGGGGAGCAGGAACGTCACCAACTGCCGCAGGCGGACCTCAAGCCCCTCCCACTGCTGGAGCCTGACCTCCCCCGGCCCCACCCCTTCCCCTACCCCAGCAGGACGAGAGCTCGTCTTCCCCTGGCTTCCAACGTGAGGCCCGGCCCTGGGCCCCGATTGGGCACTGCCCCAGCCCGGAGCCAATCACAGTGGCCAGGGAGGTGGAACGCACCGATTGGCCAGGGCCAGGTCATGTGACCATACTCCCCAGGAAACTCAAAGATTACCAAGGTTCTCTAAGAAACCAATGAACAAAATTATCCACTAAAGGCAAACCATAATTTTTAATGAGGCCAATGTCACAGAAAAAAAAAATGCTCCACAATAAACTGCTCAAGGAAGCTACTAAATAAACTTTCAGAAAAGTTTAGTAGTTTTTTTTTTTTTTTTAAATAGGGTGACGGAGAGCTATACCTTTCCCATCTATGTGAATTTAGGTTTAAACTAGATTTCCCTTGGCTATTATATAAGACAAAAAAACCCACATCACCCACTTTCACTCCCCCCCACCCCCAAAATGTGTTTTAATCTATTGAATTTTTGTGTCCTCAGTTGTGTCTGATTCACGGCAACTCACCAACTCTACACAGCCAGGCTCTTCCGTCCATGGAATTCAGGGCAATTTTTTCTGTCCCAGTAAATGCCCACCCTGGGTGATCCAAAGGCAAGGGCTCCGAGGCTCCTGAGAGACTAACTCCTTTCAGCTGAGCACAGAGCTGGCTCCTCACTGGGATGCCTGTGGCCTGGGGCTCCCAGAGGGGAGAGCAGCACTCGCCCCACCGTGTGGTCACTGCTGGAAGTGCAGGCTGCTCCTCACTCCCCCTTGACAGTGTCCCTGAGGGCAGAACAGTGTGAATCGAATCAAGGTGGAAATGCAAACTCCAATGCAACCAACCTTCCCACAAGATCTCCAAAACCACTCAGGAACAGGGAATTGGAAACTGCAGGGGATGACATGAATGGAGATGGAGACTTGACACCTTACACCGAGTTCACTTCCAGTTATCCCTAGACAAACTTTCCATGAAAACTTGTCACAAATCTAGAAGAACAATGAGCAGAAACCGGACACGTGCTTTGAGTCTTCACACACAAAACTAAAAGGCAGTCCACAAAAAAAACCCAGAGAATACAGTGGACTTTGCAAAATCAAAGATATCTACTGTGGGAAAGACCTCATTACAAAAGCAAAAGACAGGTCATACATCGCGAGACGAATGAGTGGAAACACAAAGCTTATCAAGGATGTGTCTCCAAACAGACAAAGAACGCCAACACAACAAGCCTGTGAAAACTAGGGAAAGGTCTGAAGGGACACCAGACGGAGGAAGACACACACAGAGTATCCCGGATGATGTCCAGCACTGAGGGCCTGAAGAAACAACAGTCTAGTTGCACCCCCTCAGGCCTGTGTGACCGTGGATGAGGCCTCTGTTTCCCGGTGGCTCTGAGACATGGACAGGGAGGAAGGGGAAGAGAAGTCACTTGCATTTCTAATACTCACAGCAAAGTCTTCCAATGAGAAGGGAATTATCACCCCCACTGACAATGCCATTCACTGAAGTGATATCCACGAGTCCATCTACCCCAGAAGGGAAGGATGGACCTGTTCTCACAAAACGGCGAGAGATGGAAGGAGGAAGATCAAGCCCACACCAATCACTGGAAAGAGAAGCTGTGCTCAGGGCTTGAAAGAATTCCTATAGGGAAAATCATGTCACAGCCCCACATGGCAATCCACAGCTTCCATGCTATTCCTCCCAAAATGCCAATGCATTTTCGCACCGAACAAAGAATTGCAAAAGGGGTACGGAAACAGAAAAGAGCCTACATTGTCAATACAATCCGACGAAAAAGCCCCGATACGGACATCCAAGGTTGTGTGAAAGGAAATTAGACGACCAAACTAGGATCCTCAGGAGAGTATCGGAGAAGGCAATGGCGACCCACTCCAGTACTCTTGCCTGGAAAATGTCCTGGACGGAGGAGCCTGGTAGGCTACAGGCCATGGGGTCTTGCAGAGTCAGACACGACTGAAGTGACTTAGCCGCAGCAGCAGCAGCAGGACAGTATGCTATTGGGAATACAACAACACACACAGATCCAGATCGATGGAATAAAGTTGAGGGTCCAGAAACAAACCCCAGCATCCATGGTCAACTCATCTCTGACACAGACGGTGAGAATATCCAAATGGGAACAAGAAAGCCTCTTCAATCAATGTCCATGGGAAAACCAGACAGCTACATCTGAAGAACGCTATTGGGTTTGATCTCATACCACCTCAATATCGGGGAAAAACCTCACCCTAAAGACTGATGTCATGAGATAGCTAGAAAGAAGCGTAGGTCAAAGGCTCCTTAACATCAGAGTCTCCTTGCCATTTGCTGGGCGGAGGTCGAAATGGGTCTCTTCAAGTAAGGGAAAGAGGTAAACGAAGTACACCACTGGGTTTCCATCCAATGGAACCTATTCACAACAGAGAGGCTAAGCATTCACAAATGCAAAAGATAGGAAACGGAACACGAGAGACTCCTTGAAAGTGGTGTATCTGAGAAGGGGTTCATATGGAAAGAGACGAAGAATGCACAGCACTCAGATTCCAAGAAACACCACCACCACCCTTGACCCTTCCCCCATGACCAACTCTGACCTAAAGCCTTTCTCTCCCTCTAACCTATCCCTAAAACATAACCCTCATCTAATCATATACATGTGCATCCCTAGCATCCATCCATCCATCCACACACGAGAGAGAAAGAGTAAGACACAGACAGAATTGAGAAAGGAAAAGAGAGGGACACAGCCAGAGAGAGACACGGAACCAAAGAGAGGAAAGGAGTCGATGGTCCAGACTATTCCTCAATCTGTCTCGAAGGTAGAAGCAATGACAGCGCCCTTCCACCCCAGAAGGGGGAAAAGGACGGAAGGTTTGGAGAGGAAAAGACAAGAACGCAGGGAGCCATTAGAAGCTCAGCCACCCGCAGAAGCCGAGCTGGGACCCTTGAACAGAATCTCAATGGAAACAGAGGACCAGAAAGTTGGCTACTCTTTTCTATAAGAGAGGGAGACCTTCGAGTCTTCCTTTCGGTCCTCCAACTTGGATGCGGGGTCTCAAAACAGTCAGGAGGGGGAGTGCCTTTTCCTGGGTTCCACGGCGCATCCAGGCCTCGTTCTGCCCCATTCTGTGCTGTGTCAGCCCTGGATGGAATCTTTCTTTCTGAAGTCTCAGCGCACGAGCTCCACGTGATATCGGCCCCAGGTGGAAAGGCATGGAGCTGCTCGTAGGCCGACAGACCTAGGAAGCAGATGGGAGAATGACCCCCACTCTGCAGATGGAGAGACTGGGGCAACCCTGAGGGGCATATGCTTGTCCAGGGCCACACCACTTATGAGAAGAAGGAGCCTGGTCTGAGAGCAGCATGGTCCTCGGAGCTCAGGCCCTGGCTGAACCCAGGCCTCCCCAGGGCTGTGGGCTGGGCCGTGTGGGTGTCATTGTGCCTGCACATGGCCTAAGGGGGGTGGTCGAGCAGTCAGAAACCCAGAGATTCCCTTGGGAAGTTTTGAGGAAGGGACCTCAGCACGAACCCCAGGAAATGATGTCACCTGCCGGCAACAGAACCCAACAGAACCCGCAATCCGGGTATCCAGGCCTCCAGAGCGGAGAGGAGCCCCCAGCCAGATCACTTGCTGCCAAGATGTTCTGCTGTTTGCCCCTGCCCAGAGGCCGGGGCCTCAGGAGAGCTCACAGGCAGTGTGCGTGGGCACCCTGTCGACGTTGGCTCAGGACACCCCCGAGAGGCCTCTGGCCCTTTGCCCGGAGAAACAGAAAGGTAACACGGGGAGCCCCAGGCCGGGCCAGGCCACCTCTCCCATGCCACCCGGAAACACCGGGTCCTTTGCCTGTGTGTGGGGATGCGGGTTTCTCGGGCTGTGTCTCCCTCAAGGAAGCCCAGGCGGATGTGGGGTCAGAAGCCTGTGGACAAGTTGTGCCCACACCCCAGGGGAGAGCAGGCTGGGCGGGATGGGGAGAGTGTGGGCAGCGCCGACCGGCCAGGCTGACCTCACACCCTCAGATGGGTCTCTTTCCTCCCGGGTGGGGATCTGAGCAGACACACGTCTCTGACCCTTCTGGGAAGAGAAGTTCGAGCAGGCAGAAGCAGCGGCTCCACTGGCCAGGCCCAGCTCGGAAAACTCCCAGCATGGCTGGCTGACGGTCACTGTCGTTGCAGAGCTTCCCACGTGATGAGGCCGAGGACGGGGACACCCCATCCAGCTCCCAGAGGGAGGGGTCGGAGCACCACCCGCCCGCCCGTGAGGCCCAGTGCAGGCTCCAGGTCAGCGTGCCCACGGAGGCATCAGCCCCACCGGGGGAGACGCGGAGGTGGGGAAGGCCTGCTGCCGAGACACCGCCCAGGATACAGCCGGCGGCCCAGTCTGAGGCTTCCACGGAGCTCAGCACACCCGGCTCCGACCCAGAGTCCAGAGAACCCCGGCCTCTGAGGCACCAGGAGGACCTGGAGCCCAGCACGCCACAGCACAGAGGTGAGGACGCTGGGGCTGGTGCACGGGAGTGTGTGGGGAGGGGTGCTGAGCTACACAGGGACGAGTCCTCGAAAGCTGCTGCTGGGCCTGCAGCAAGCGCTGGCCTCACACCCCCCGCCCCCCATCTTGCACACTTCAGTCCCAAAAGACATCTGACGCTGGGTATTCTTTGGGAACCTCTTGGAAGGTTTCTGTCCCGGGGTACGCACATGCCAAGGCTGGCCTGTGGGCAAACTTTGCTTCTCCCCCAGCTCTAGCACTGGCCTCCAACTGGAACCAGGCTCCACTTCCCAGACCTGTCCCCACACAGGTGGTGGCTCCAGGTGCAGGACCCAGGGATCCACCGAGGGCAGATGGAGAAGCGAGACTTGCCCTCGCAGAGACACCAGGCCAGCTGGGTACTGGCCAGCACACCGGGCAGATCGGATCTCCGTGCCTGCAGGACCCCCAGCCCCAGGCACTGATGTCCCACCCCCTCAGCGAGAACCTCCACCTCCACGTGCACCTCTACCTGCTCGGGCTTTGGCAAGAGAACCCGAGGCAGAGGAAGAGTCACCGCCTCGGCAGGGAGAGCCTGCCCTGGCTCCCGCGCAACACCCAGACGCCCACGATGACTCACCCAGCCCTGCAGGGAGAAAGAGCCCCCGCTCTGGACAGAGACCCAGAGCCCTTACCGGAAACACCACGTCCAGGGGAGCGGTCGGCTCTGCAGCCTCCATCCCTGTCTGCTCACCGTGGATGCCGGCAACTCGGTCTGCCCCCAGGGGACATGGAGTTCCTTTCCCCTGAACTGCTTTGCATGTGGTTTGTTTCCACCTTTCTGGTGATGTTTTATTTTTTGTATGGTTTCCTGGATTTTTGTTGGTTAAGTTGGGATTAGTAAACTGTTTCATCATTGTTGCAATCTGGGAACACTGTTGTGTAACTCTGGTGATACTGTGTTACCATCACCACTTTGTAGTTTCAGACCCGTTCCATCTTTATGCCCCACCCCCCAACAAAGCCTGGATTCAAGGCAAGCACGCCCTGTTCATCCCTCCCCCCGATCCTGAACACAATTTCATCTTTTCTTTCTGCATTCCTTCCTATATTCTTGGTGTCCCCAATCAGTGACTCTCAGCGAAATGACTGAAGGAGTGTTTTTCGGACTCTCCACCTACTGTAAGACTCCATTGGAGAGTTCTCATTTTTATGTCATTTGAACTAGCCTTTGATAGCTGAAAGGACGGTGTACGTCCTTTCAAGATACCATGTGCCAAACGAAGCCCTTTTGGCAACTGCCATCATTATCTCCAGGCAGGCATTGCTGTTTGAAGGGTGACATCTCAGCCAGAAGGCAGAGGCTGAGCTCCTCTTGTTGCACCAGCTCCCAAAAGAAGCCAAGAAAGGGAGCTGGAACAACAAACCACCCCCATGCCCAGGAAAGCGTTCTTCATGACAGAAGGCTAGAAAATGACCCAACATCCTTGTGGCCCAGAACCACTCTAGAAAATCACTGTTCCATAAAAAAGAGAAACACATGGGAAGTTCCAAGGAGAGGCAATGCCCATGGCCAGTGTACTTGAGAGACGGCCTGACCGCTCCGGGGAAGACACGCACCGACGGAACCCCTTGGGAAACAGCAGTGATAGTCCTCACCGTCGTAAGGGTTTCCTCTGGGGACAACCTGCCCTGGGCACCACACGAGGGAGCAGACCGGCTTCTCTTCCTCTGCCCCCACACCATTCACTCATGAAGGCAGCTCAGGTGTTCTCATGCCCTGCCTGCCTGCCTGCCTGGCTCATCCGTGAGCTGTGACCACCTCCAGGGTAGGACTCCACCTTTTCCTCTCTGTGTACCGTGAATCTGCACACAGTGGGCTTTCAGAACCTTAGGAGACTTGAGCCATTCCCGCTCGAGCCAGAACCCTCCCCAGGAAGGAAAACAGCTGTGGAGTCATTTTGGCCCCAGCACTGGTTCCGAAAGCCTGGCGGCTCCTACAGCCTCTACGGTGTGAAGAGGGAGGTCCCTTTTGACAGAGCTTTCCGGCTCTCAGATCTAAGCTGTTGTTTCACTGTCAGCTGTGTCTCTTCCGTTGCAGCCAGGTGGGCCACGCTGCTCCAAAGGAGCTCACAAGCTGAGTTTCAAGGGAGGACAGGGATGGCTACAACGTGCTGCAAACTGAGTGAGGGTCCCCACAATCCTCAGCAAAGGTCTGTGGTGTGCAAGTGGGGAGTAGAGGGCCCCCAAGTTCCAAAGGAAGGGAGGTAGTCGGGAGCTAAAGCCCTTGGCTGCTGTGGTAGCAGCTGCAGATGGCAGCCCGTCCACAGTGCACTTCAAATGAGGTCATATGAGCGGGACTCTGGAAATGGCTCCGAAATCGAGAGAAAGGGGTCAGGGTATGTGGGAATCCGGCGGGGGTGGGGGGTGGATGAAGGAAGGTGTCCCTCCTCTCTCCAGTGCAATTTGGTTTGGTGAGTCTCAAAGCTACCAGATGGCACTTCCCAAGTCAGGCCCCCGCAGGAATCAGGGTGGGCTGCCTGCCTCGGGCCCTGCCACAGGGACAAGCCACACCAGTGGCCTCCCTGAGCTCCAATGGCCGGATCTGGGGGGTTCTGTCTGGGTGCACACCTCCTTGCTGTGGCCAAGTTCCCCCCTTCTCTGAGCACCAGCTTCATCCTCTCGAATGAGGACATCAATTGCTACCTTGGCACGTTACTCTCTTCATCCTGTGAAGACTCATTAGGCTTATCCTACAATTACTAGCTGGCCCGAAGAGATATCTCCTGAATCCAGCTTAAGCTGGAGTCTCCCAGGCTCATCTGGCATGTCTTCCCTGAAGTCTGCCAAAACCCACACCCTTGCATTTCCAGGGACTCCCCTTAGCCAGCTGGGCAGAAAACCCAGCATGCTTCAAACAAGCTGACAGACAAGCGGGAGAGGACTCACGGGCAGACGGCTTCCCTCAGGTCTCGGGTGGAGCTCTGGGACCACAGCAGCAACGGGCCATCCCAGCCCCTGGGCTCAGCAGCGCCCTCATTCTCAGGCCGGCGGCTCTGCCCTGAGGGGAGCAGGAACGTCACCAACTGCCGCAGGCGGACCTCAAGCCCCTCCCACTGCTGGAGCCTGACCTCCCCCGGCCCCACCCCTTCCCCTACCCCAGCAGGACGAGAGCTCGTCTTCCCCTGGCTTCCAACGTGAGGCCCGGCCCTGGGCCCCGATTGGGCACTGCCCCAGCCCGGAGCCAATCACAGTGGCCAGGGAGGTGGAACGCACCGATTGGCCAGGGCCAGGTCATGTGACCATACTCCCCAGGAAACTCAAAGATTACCAAGGTTCTCTAAGAAACCAATGAACAAAATTATCCACTAAAGGCAAACCATAATTTTTAATGAGGCCAATGTCACAGAAAAAAAAAATGCTCCACAATAAACTGCTCAAGGAAGCTACTAAATAAACTTTCAGAAAAGTTTAGTAGTTTTTTTTTTTTTTTAAATAGGGTGACGGAGAGCTATACCTTTCCCATCTATGTGAATTTAGGTTTAAACTAGATTTCCCTTGGCTATTATATAAGACAAAAAAACCCACATCACCCACTTTCACTCCCCCCCACCCCCAAAATGTGTTTTAATCTATTGAATTTTTGTGTCCTCAGTTGTGTCTGATTCACGGCAACTCACCAACTCTACACAGCCAGGCTCTTCCGTCCATGGAATTCAGGGCAATTTTTTCTGTCCCAGTAAATGCCCACCCTGGGTGATCCAAAGGCAAGGGCTCCGAGGCTCCTGAGAGACTAACTCCTTTCAGCTGAGCACAGAGCTGGCTCCTCACTGGGATGCCTGTGGCCTGGGGCTCCCAGAGGGGAGAGCAGCACTCGCCCCACCGTGTGGTCACTGCTGGAAGTGCAGGCTGCTCCTCACTCCCCCTTGACAGTGTCCCTGAGGGCAGAACAGTGTGAATCGAATCAAGGTGGAAATGCAAACTCCAATGCAACCAACCTTCCCACAAGATCTCCAAAACCACTCAGGAACAGGGAATTGGAAACTGCAGGGGATGACATGAATGGAGATGGAGACTTGACACCTTACACCGAGTTCACTTCCAGTTATCCCTAGACAAACTTTCCATGAAAACTTGTCACAAATCTAGAAGAACAATGAGCAGAAACCGGACACGTGCTTTGAGTCTTCACACACAAAACTAAAAGGCAGTCCACAAAAAAAACCCAGAGAATACAGTGGACTTTGCAAAATCAAAGATATCTACTGTGGGAAAGACCTCATTACAAAAGCAAAAGACAGGTCATACATCGCGAGACGAATGAGTGGAAACACAAAGCTTATCAAGGATGTGTCTCCAAACAGACAAAGAACGCCAACACAACAAGCCTGTGAAAACTAGGGAAAGGTCTGAAGGGACACCAGACGGAGGAAGACACACACAGAGTATCCCGGATGATGTCCAGCACTGAGGGCCTGAAGAAACAACAGTCTAGTTGCACCCCCTCAGGCCTGTGTGACCGTGGATGAGGCCTCTGTTTCCCGGTGGCTCTGAGACATGGACAGGGAGGAAGGGGAAGAGAAGTCACTTGCATTTCTAATACTCACAGCAAAGTCTTCCAATGAGAAGGGAATTATCACCCCCACTGACAATGCCATTCACTGAAGTGATATCCACGAGTCCATCTACCCCAGAAGGGAAGGATGGACCTGTTCTCACAAAACGGCGAGAGATGGAAGGAGGAAGATCAAGCCCACACCAATCACTGGAAAGAGAAGCTGTGCTCAGGGCTTGAAAGAATTCCTATAGGGAAAATCATGTCACAGCCCCACATGGCAATCCACAGCTTCCATGCTATTCCTCCCAAAATGCCAATGCATTTTCGCACCGAACAAAGAATTGCAAAAGGGGTACGGAAACAGAAAAGAGCCTACATTGTCAATACAATCCGACGAAAAAGCCCCGATACGGACATCCAAGGTTGTGTGAAAGGAAATTAGACGACCAAACTAGGATCCTCAGGAGAGTATCGGAGAAGGCAATGGCGACCCACTCCAGTACTCTTGCCTGGAAAATGTCCTGGACGGAGGAGCCTGGTAGGCTACAGGCCATGGGGTCTTGCAGAGTCAGACACGACTGAAGTGACTTAGCCGCAGCAGCAGCAGCAGGACAGTATGCTATTGGGAATACAACAACACACACAGATCCAGATCGATGGAATAAAGTTGAGGGTCCAGAAACAAACCCCAGCATCCATGGTCAACTCATCTCTGACACAGACGGTGAGAATATCCAAATGGGAACAAGAAAGCCTCTTCAATCAATGTCCATGGGAAAACCAGACAGCTACATCTGAAGAACGCTATTGGGTTTGATCTCATACCACCTCAATATCGGGGAAAAACCTCACCCTAAAGACTGATGTCATGAGATAGCTAGAAAGAAGCGTAGGTCAAAGGCTCCTTAACATCAGAGTCTCCTTGCCATTTGCTGGGCGGAGGTCGAAATGGGTCTCTTCAAGTAAGGGAAAGAGGTAAACGAAGTACACCACTGGGTTTCCATCCAATGGAACCTATTCACAACAGAGAGGCTAAGCATTCACAAATGCAAAAGATAGGAAACGGAACACGAGAGACTCCTTGCAAGTGGTGTATCTGAGAAGGGGTTCATATGGAAAGAGACGAAGAATGCACAGCACTCAGATTCCAAGAAACACCACCACCACCCTTGACCCTTCCCCCATGACCAACTCTGACCTAAAGCCTTTCTCTCCCTCTAACCTATCCCTAAAACATAACCCTCATCTAATCATATACATGTGCATCCCTAGCATCCATCCATCCATCCACACACGAGAGAGAAAGAGGAAGACACAGACGGAATTGAGAAAGGAAAAGAGAGGGACACAGCCAGAGAGAGACACGGAACCAAAGAGAGGAAAGGAGTCGATGGTCCAGACTATTCCTCAATCTGTCTCGAAGGTAGAAGCAATGACAGCGCCCTTCCACCCCAGAAGGGGGAAAAGGACGGAAGGTTTGGAGAGGAAAAGACAAGAACGCAGGGAGCCATTAGAAGCTCAGCCACCCGCAGAAGCCGAGCTGGGACCCTTGAACAGAATCTCAATGGAAACAGAGGACCAGAAAGTTGGCTACTCTTTTCTATAAGAGAGGGAGACCTTCGAGTCTTCCTTTCGGTCCTCCAACTTGGATGCGGGGTCTCAAAACAGTCAGGAGGGGGAGTGCCTTTTCCTGGGTTCCACGGCGCATCCAGGCCTCGTTCTGCCCCATTCTGTGCTGTGTCAGCCCTGGATGGAATCTTTCTTTCTGAAGTCTCAGCGCACGAGCTCCACGTGATATCGGCCCCAGGTGGAAAGGCATGGAGCTGCTCGTAGGCCGACAGACCTAGGAAGCAGATGGGAGAATGACCCCCACTCTGCAGATGGAGAGACTGGGGCAACCCTGAGGGGCATATGCTTGTCCAGGGCCACACCACTTATGAGAAGAAGGAGCCTGGTCTGAGAGCAGCATGGTCCTCGGAGCTCAGGCCCTGGCTGAACCCAGGCCTCCCCAGGGCTGTGGGCTGGGCCGTGTGGGTGTCATTGTGCCTGCACATGGCCTAAGGGGGGTGGTCGAGCAGTCAGAAACCCAGAGATTCCCTTGGGAAGTTTTGAGGAAGGGACCTCAGCACGAACCCCAGGAAATGATGTCACCTGCCGGCAACAGAACCCAACAGAACCCGCAATCCGGGTATCCAGGCCTCCAGAGCGGAGAGGAGCCCCCAGCCGGATCACTTGCTGCCAAGATGTTCTGCTGTTTGCCCCTGCCCAGAGGCCGGGGCCTCAGGAGAGCTCACAGGCAGTGTGAGTGGGCACCCTGTCGACGTTGGCTCAGGACACCCCCGAGAGGCCTCTGGCCCTTTGCCCGGAGAAACAGAAAGGTAACACGGGGAGCCCCAGGCCGGGCCAGGCCACCTCTCCCATGCCACCCGGAAACACCGGGTCCTTTGCCTGTGTGTGGGGATGCGGGTTTCTCGGGCTGTGTCTCCCTCAAGGAAGCCCAGGCGGATGTGGGGTCAGAAGCCTGTGGACAAGTTGTGCCCACACCCCAGGGGAGAGCAGGCTGGGCGGGATGGGGAGAGTGTGGGCAGCGCCGACCGGCCAGGCTGACCTCACACCCTCAGATGGGTCTCTTTCCTCCCGGGTGGGGATCTGAGCAGACACACGTCTCTGACCCTTCTGGGAAGAGAAGTTCGAGCAGGCAGAAGCAGCGGCTCCACTGGCCAGGCCCAGCTCGGAAAACTCCCAGCATGGCTGGCTGACGGTCACTGTCGTTGCAGAGCTTCCCACGTGATGAGGCCGAGGACGGGGACACCCCATCCAGCTCCCAGAGGGAGGGGTCGGAGCACCACCCGCCCGCCCGTGAGGCCCAGTGCAGGCTCCAGGTCAGCGTGCCCACGGAGGCATCAGCCCCACCGGGGGAGACGCGGAGGTGGGGAAGGCCTGCTGCCGAGACACCGCCCAGGATACAGCCGGCGGCCCAGTCTGAGGCTTCCACGGAGCTCAGCACACCCGGCTCCGACCCAGAGTCCAGAGAACCCCGGCCTCTGAGGCACCAGGAGGACCTGGAGCCCAGCACGCCACAGCACAGAGGTGAGGACGCTGGGGCTGGTGCACGGGAGTGTGTGGGGAGGGGTGCTGAGCTACACAGGGACGAGTCCTCGAAAGCTGCTGCTGGGCCTGCAGCAAGCGCTGGCCTCACACCCCCCGCCCCCCATCTTGCACACTTCAGTCCCAAAAGACATCTGACGCTGGGTATTCTTTGGGAACCTCTTGGAAGGTTTCTGTCCCGGGGTACGCACATGCCAAGGCTGGCCTGTGGGCAAACTTTGCTTCTCCCCCAGCTCTAGCACTGGCCTCCAACTGGAACCAGGCTCCACTTCCCAGACCTGTCCCCACACAGGTGGTGGCTCCAGGTGCAGGACCCAGGGATCCACCGAGGGCAGATGGAGAAGCGAGACTTGCCCTCGCAGAGACACCAGGCCAGCTGGGTACTGGCCAGCACACCGGGCAGATCGGATCTCCGTGCCTGCAGGACCCCCAGCCCCAGGCACTGATGTCCCACCCCCTCAGCGAGAACCTCCACCTCCACGTGCACCTCTACCTGCTCGGGCTTTGGCAAGAGAACCCGAGGCAGAGGAAGAGTCACCGCCTCGGCAGGGAGAGCCTGCCCTGGCTCCCGCGCAACACCCAGACGCCCACGATGACTCACCCAGCCCTGCAGGGAGAAAGAGCCCCCGCTCTGGACAGAGACCCAGAGCCCTTACCGGAAACACCACGTCCAGGGGAGCGGTCGGCTCTGCAGCCTCCATCCCTGTCTGCTCACCGTGGATGCCGGCAACTCGGTCTGCCCCCAGGGGACATGGAGTTCCTTTCCCCTGAACTGCTTTGCATGTGGTTTGTTTCCACCTTTCTGGTGATGTTTTATTTTTTGTATGGTTTCCTGGATTTTTGTTGGTTAAGTTGGGATTAGTAAACTGTTTCATCATTGTTGCAATCTGGGAACACTGTTGTGTAACTCTGGTGATACTGTGTTACCATCACCACTTTGTAGTTTCAGACCCGTTCCATCTTTATGCCCCACCCCCCAACAAAGCCTGGATTCAAGGCAAGCACGCCCTGTTCATCCCTCCCCCCGATCCTGAACACAATTTCATCTTTTCTTTCTGCATTCCTTCCTATATTCTTGGTGTCCCCAATCAGTGACTCTCAGCGAAATGACTGAAGGAGTGTTTTTCGGACTCTCCACCTACTGTAAGACTCCATTGGAGAGTTCTCATTTTTATGTCATTTGAACTAGCCTTTGATAGCTGAAAGGACGGTGTACGTCCTTTCAAGATACCATGTGCCAAACGAAGCCCTTTTGGCAACTGCCATCATTATCTCCAGGCAGGCATTGCTGTTTGAAGGGTGACATCTCAGCCAGAAGGCAGAGGCTGAGCTCCTCTTGTTGCACCAGCTCCCAAAAGAAGCCAAGAAAGGGAGCTGGAACAACAAACCACCCCCATGCCCAGGAAAGCGTTCTTCATGACAGAAGGCTAGAAAATGACCCAACATCCTTGTGGCCCAGAACCACTCTAGAAAATCACTGTTCCATAAAAAAGAGAAACACATGGGAAGTTCCAAGGAGAGGCAATGCCCATGGCCAGTGTACTTGAGAGACGGCCTGACCGCTCCGGGGAAGACACGCACCGACGGAACCCCTTGGGAAACAGCAGTGATAGTCCTCACCGTCGTAAGGGTTTCCTCTGGGGACAACCTGCCCTGGGCACCACACGAGGGAGCAGACCGGCTTCTCTTCCTCTGCCCCCACACCATTCACTCATGAAGGCAGCTCAGGTGTTCTCATGCCCTGCCTGCCTGCCTGCCTGGCTCATCCGTGAGCTGTGACCACCTCCAGGCTAGGACTCCACCTTTTCCTCTCTGTGTACCGTGAATCTGCACACAGTGGGCTTTCAGAACCTTAGGAGACTTGAGCCATTCCCGCTCGAGCCAGAACCCTCCCCAGGAAGGAAAACAGCTGTGGAGTCATTTTGGCCCCAGCACTGGTTCCGAAAGCCTGGCGGCTCCTACAGCCTCTACGGTGTGAAGAGGGAGGTCCCTTTTGACAGAGCTTTCCGGCTCTCAGATCTAAGCTGTTGTTTCACTGTCAGCTGTGTCTCTTCCGTTGCAGCCAGGTGGGCCACGCTGCTCCAAAGGAGCTCACAAGCTGAGTTTCAAGGGAGGACAGGGATGGCTACAACGTGCTGCAAACTGAGTGAGGGTCCCCACAATCCTCAGCAAAGGTCTGTGGTGTGCAAGTGGGGAGTAGAGGGCCCCCAAGTTCCAAAGGAAGGGAGGTAGTCGGGAGCTAAAGCCCTTGGCTGCTGTGGTAGCAGCTGCAGATGGCAGCCCGTCCACAGTGCACTTCAAATGAGGTCATATGAGCGGGACTCTGGAAATGGCTCCGAAATCGAGAGAAAGGGGTCAGGGTATGTGGGAATCCGGCGGGGGTGGGGGGTGGATGAAGGAAGGTGTCCCTCCTCTCTCCAGTGCAATTTGGTTTGGTGAGTCTCAAAGCTACCAGATGGCACTTCCCAAGTCAGGCCCCCGCAGGAATCAGGGTGGGCTGCCTGCCTCGGGCCCTGCCACAGGGACAAGCCACACCAGTGGCCTCCCTGAGCTCCAATGGCCGGATCTGGGGGGTTCTGTCTGGGTGCACACCTCCTTGCTGTGGCCAAGTTCCCCCCTTCTCTGAGCACCAGCTTCATCCTCTCGAATGAGGACATCAATTGCTACCTTGGCACGTTACTCTCTTCATCCTGTGAAGACTCATTAGGCTTATCCTACAATTACTAGCTGGCCCGAAGAGATATCTCCTGAATCCAGCTTAAGCTGGAGTCTCCCAGGCTCATCTGGCATGTCTTCCCTGAAGTCTGCCAAAACCCACACCCTTGCATTTCCAGGGACTCGCCTTAGCCAGCTGGGCAGAAAACCCAGCATGCTTCAAACAAGCTGACAGACAAGCGGGAGAGGACTCACGGGCAGACGGCTTCCCTCAGGTCTCGGGTGGAGCTCTGGGACCACAGCAGCAACGGGCCATCCCAGCCCCTGGGCTCAGCAGCGCCCTCATTCTCAGGCCGGCGGCTCTGCCCTGAGGGGAGCAGGAACGTCACCAACTGCCGCAGGCGGACCTCAAGCCCCTCCCACTGCTGGAGCCTGACCTCCCCCGGCCCCACCCCTTCCCCTACCCCAGCAGGACGAGAGCTCGTCTTCCCCTGGCTTCCAACGTGAGGCCCGGCCCTGGGCCCCGATTGGGCACTGCCCCAGCCCGGAGCCAATCACAGTGGCCAGGGAGGTGGAACGCACCGATTGGCCAGGGCCAGGTCATGTGACCATACTCCCCAGGAAACTCAAAGATTACCAAGGTTCTCTAAGAAACCAATGAACAAAATTATCCACTAAAGGCAAACCATAATTTTTAATGAGGCCAATGTCACAGAAAAAAAAAATGCTCCACAATAAACTGCTCAAGGAAGCTACTAAATAAACTTTCAGAAAAGTTTAGTAGTTTTTTTTTTTTTTTTTAAATAGGGTGACGGAGAGCTATACCTTTCCCATCTATGTGAATTTAGGTTTAAACTAGATTTCCCTTGGCTATTATATAAGACAAAAAAACCCACATCACCCACTTTCACTCCCCCCCACCCCCAAAATGTGTTTTAATCTATTGAATTTTTGTGTCCTCAGTTGTGTCTGATTCACGGCAACTCACCAACTCTACACAGCCAGGCTCTTCCGTCCATGGAATTCAGGGCAATTTTTTCTGTCCCAGTAAATGCCCACCCTGGGTGATCCAAAGGCAAGGGCTCCGAGGCTCCTGAGAGACTAACTCCTTTCAGCTGAGCACAGAGCTGGCTCCTCACTGGGATGCCTGTGGCCTGGGGCTCCCAGAGGGGAGAGCAGCACTCGCCCCACCGTGTGGTCACTGCTGGAAGTGCAGGCTGCTCCTCACTCCCCCTTGACAGTGTCCCTGAGGGCAGAACAGTGTGAATCGAATCAAGGTGGAAATGCAAACTCCAATGCAACCAACCTTCCCACAAGATCTCCAAAACCACTCAGGAACAGGGAATTGGAAACTGCAGGGGATGACATGAATGGAGATGGAGACTTGACACCTTACACCGAGTTCACTTCCAGTTATCCCTAGACAAACTTTCCATGAAAACTTGTCACAAATCTAGAAGAACAATGAGCAGAAACCGGACACGTGCTTTGAGTCTTCACACACAAAACTAAAAGGCAGTCCACAAAAAAAAACCCAGAGAATACAGTGGACTTTGCAAAATCAAAGATATCTACTGTGGGAAAGACCTCATTACAAAAGCAAAAGACAGGTCATACATCGCGAGACGAATGAGTGGAAACACAAAGCTTATCAAGGATGTGTCTCCAAACAGACAAAGAACGCCAACACAACAAGCCTGTGAAAACTAGGGAAAGGTCTGAAGGGACACCAGACGGAGGAAGACACACACAGAGTATCCCGGATGATGTCCAGCACTGAGGGCCTGAAGAAACAACAGTCTAGTTGCACCCCCTCAGGCCTGTGTGACCGTGGATGAGGCCTCTGTTTCCCGGTGGCTCTGAGACATGGACAGGGAGGAAGGGGAAGAGAAGTCACTTGCATTTCTAATACTCACAGCAAAGTCTTCCAATGAGAAGGGAATTATCACCCCCACTGACAATGCCATTCACTGAAGTGATATCCACGAGTCCATCTACCCCAGAAGGGAAGGATGGACCTGTTCTCACAAAACGGCGAGAGATGGAAGGAGGAAGATCAAGCCCACACCAATCACTGGAAAGAGAAGCTGTGCTCAGGGCTTGAAAGAATTCCTACTGGGAAAATCATGTCACAGCCCCACATGGCAATCCACAGCTTCCATGCTATTCCTCCCAAAATGCCAATGCATTTTCGCACCGAACAAAGAATTGCAAAAGGGGTACGGAAACAGAAAAGAGCCTACATTGTCAATACAATCCGACGAAAAAGCCCCGATACGGACATCCAAGGTTGTGTGAAAGGAAATTAGACGACCAAACTAGGATCCTCAGGAGAGTATCGGAGAAGGCAATGGCGACCCACTCCAGTACTCTTGCCTGGAAAATGTCCTGGACGGAGGAGCCTGGTAGGCTACAGGCCATGGGGTCTTGCAGAGTCAGACACGACTGAAGTGACTTAGCCGCAGCAGCAGCAGCAGGACAGTATGCTATTGGGAATACAACAACACACACAGATCCAGATCGATGGAATAAAGTTGAGGGTCCAGAAACAAACCCCAGCATCCATGGTCAACTCATCTCTGACACAGACGGTGAGAATATCCAAATGGGAACAAGAAAGCCTCTTCAATCAATGTCCATGGGAAAACCAGACAGCTACATCTGAAGAACGCTATTGGGTTTGATCTCATACCACCTCAATATCGGGGAAAAACCTCACCCTAAAGACTGATGTCATGAGATAGCTAGAAAGAAGCGTAGGTCAAAGGCTCCTTAACATCAGAGTCTCCTTGCCATTTGCTGGGCGGAGGTCGAAATGGGTCTCTTCAAGTAAGGGAAAGAGGTAAACGAAGTACACCACTGGGTTTCCATCCAATGGAACCTATTCACAACAGAGAGGCTAAGCATTCACAAATGCAAAAGATAGGAAACGGAACACGAGAGACTCCTTGCAAGTGGTGTATCTGAGAAGGGGTTCATATGGAAAGAGACGAAGAATGCACAGCACTCAGATTCCAAGAAACACCACCACCACCCTTGACCCTTCCCCCATGACCAACTCTGACCTAAAGCCTTTCTCTCCCTCTAACCTATCCCTAAAACATAACCCTCATCTAATCATATACATGTGCATCCCTAGCATCCATCCATCCATCCACACACGAGAGAGAAAGAGGAAGACACAGACGGAATTGAGAAAGGAAAAGAGAGGGACACAGCCAGAGAGAGACACGGAACCAAAGAGAGGAAAGGAGTCGATGGTCCAGACTATTCCTCAATCTGTCTCGAAGGTAGAAGCAATGACAGCGCCCTTCCACCCCAGAAGGGGGAAAAGGACGGAAGGTTTGGAGAGGAAAAGACAAGAACGCAGGGAGCCGTTAGAAGCTCAGCCACCCGCAGAAGCCGAGCTGGGACCCTTGAACAGAATCTCAATGGAAACAGAGGACCAGAAAGTTGGCTACTCTTTTCTATAAGAGAGGGAGACCTTCGAGTCTTCCTTTCGGTCCTCCAACTTGGATGCGGGGTCTCAAAACAGTCAGGAGGGGGAGTGCCTTTTCCTGGGTTCCACGGCGCATCCAGGCCTCGTTCTGCCCCATTCTGTGCTGTGTCAGCCCTGGATGGAATCTTTCTTTCTGAAGTCTCAGCGCACGAGCTCCACGTGATATCGGCCCCAGGTGGAAAGGCATGGAGCTGCTCGTAGGCCGACAGACCTAGGAAGCAGATGGGAGAATGACCCCCACTCTGCAGATGGAGAGACTGGGGCAACCCTGAGGGGCATATGCTTGTCCAGGGCCACACCACTTATGAGAAGAAGGAGCCTGGTCTGAGAGCAGCATGGTCCTCGGAGCTCAGGCCCTGGCTGAACCCAGGCCTCCCCAGGGCTGTGGGCTGGGCCGTGTGGGTGTCATTGTGCCTGCACATGGCCTAAGGGGGGTGGTCGAGCAGTCAGAAACCCAGAGATTCCCTTGGGAAGTTTTGAGGAAGGGACCTCAGCACGAACCCCAGGAAATGATGTCACCTGCCGGCAACAGAACCCAACAGAACCCGCAATCCGGGTATCCAGGCCTCCAGAGCGGAGAGGAGCCCCCAGCCAGATCACTTGCTGCCAAGATGTTCTGCTGTTTGCCCCTGCCCAGAGGCCGGGGCCTCAGGAGAGCTCACAGGCAGTGTGCGTGGGCACCCTGTCGACGTTGGCTCAGGACACCCCCGAGAGGCCTCTGGCCCTTTGCCCGGAGAAACAGAAAGGTAACACGGGGAGCCCCAGGCCGGGCCAGGCCACCTCTCCCATGCCACCCGGAAACACCGGGTCCTTTGCCTGTGTGTGGGGATGCGGGTTTCTCGGGCTGTGTCTCCCTCAAGGAAGCCCAGGCGGATGTGGGGTCAGAAGCCTGTGGACAAGTTGTGCCCACACCCCAGGGGAGAGCAGGCTGGGCGGGATGGGGAGAGTGTGGGCAGCGCCGACCGGCCAGGCTGACCTCACACCCTCAGATGGGTCTCTTTCCTCCCGGGTGGGGATCTGAGCAGACACACGTCTCTGACCCTTCTGGGAAGAGAAGTTCGAGCAGGCAGAAGCAGCGGCTCCACTGGCCAGGCCCAGCTCGGAAAACTCCCAGCATGGCTGGCTGACGGTCACTGTCGTTGCAGAGCTTCCCACGTGATGAGGCCGAGGACGGGGACACCCCATCCAGCTCCCAGAGGGAGGGGTCGGAGCACCACCCGCCCGCCCGTGAGGCCCAGTGCAGGCTCCAGGTCAGCGTGCCCACGGAGGCATCAGCCCCACCGGGGGAGACGCGGAGGTGGGGAAGGCCTGCTGCCGAGACACCGCCCAGGATACAGCCGGCGGCCCAGTCTGAGGCTTCCACGGAGCTCAGCACACCCGGCTCCGACCCAGAGTCCAGAGAACCCCGGCCTCTGAGGCACCAGGAGGACCTGGAGCCCAGCACGCCACAGCACAGAGGTGAGGACGCTGGGGCTGGTGCACGGGAGTGTGTGGGGAGGGGTGCTGAGCTACACAGGGACGAGTCCTCGAAAGCTGCTGCTGGGCCTGCAGCAAGCGCTGGCCTCACACCCCCCGCCCCCCATCTTGCACACTTCAGTCCCAAAAGACATCTGACGCTGGGTATTCTTTGGGAACCTCTTGGAAGGTTTCTGTCCCGGGGTACGCACATGCCAAGGCTGGCCTGTGGGCAAACTTTGCTTCTCCCCCAGCTCTAGCACTGGCCTCCAACTGGAACCAGGCTCCACTTCCCAGACCTGTCCCCACACAGGTGGTGGCTCCAGGTGCAGGACCCAGGGATCCACCGAGGGCAGATGGAGAAGCGAGACTTGCCCTCGCAGAGACACCAGGCCAGCTGGGTACTGGCCAGCACACCGGGCAGATCGGATCTCCGTGCCTGCAGGACCCCCAGCCCCAGGCACTGATGTCCCACCCCCTCAGCGAGAACCTCCACCTCCACGTGCACCTCTACCTGCTCGGGCTTTGGCAAGAGAACCCGAGGCAGAGGAAGAGTCACCGCCTCGGCAGGGAGAGCCTGCCCTGGCTCCCGTGCAACACCCAGACGCCCACGATGACTCACCCAGCCCTGCAGGGAGAAAGAGCCCCCGCTCTGGACAGAGACCCAGAGCCCTTACCGGAAACACCACGTCCAGGGGAGCGGTCGGCTCTGCAGCCTCCATCCCTGTCTGCTCACCGTGGATGCCGGCAACTCGGTCTGCCCCCAGGGGACATGGAGTTCCTTTCCCCTGAACTGCTTTGCATGTGGTTTGTTTCCACCTTTCTGGTGATGTTTTATTTTTTGTATGGTTTCCTGGATTTTTGTTGGTTAAGTTGGGATTAGTAAACTTTTTCATCATTGTTGCAATCTGGGAACACTGTTGTGTAACTCTGGTGATACTGTGTTACCATCACCACTTTGTAGTTTCAGACCCGTTCCATCTTTATGCCCCACCCCCCAACAAAGCCTGGATTCAAGGCAAGCACGCCCTGTTCATCCCTCCCCCCGATCCTGAACACAATTTCATCTTTTCTTTCTGCATTCCTTCCTATATTCTTGGTGTCCCCAATCAGTGACTCTCAGCGAAATGACTGAAGGAGTGTTTTTCGGACTCTCCACCTACTGTAAGACTCCATTGGAGAGTTCTCATTTTTATGTCATTTGAACTAGCCTTTGATAGCTGAAAGGACGGTGTACGTCCTTTCAAGATACCATGTGCCAAACGAAGCCCTTTTGGCAACTGCCATCATTATCTCCAGGCAGGCATTGCTGTTTGAAGGGTGACATCTCAGCCAGAAGGCAGAGGCTGAGCTCCTCTTGTTGCACCAGCTCCCAAAAGAAGCCAAGAAAGGGAGCTGGAACAACAAACCACCCCCATGCCCAGGAAAGCGTTCTTCATGACAGAAGGCTAGAAAATGACCCAACATCCTTGTGGCCCAGAACCACTCTAGAAAATCACTGTTCCATAAAAAAGAGAAACACATGGGAAGTTCCAAGGAGAGGCAATGCCCATGGCCAGTGTACTTGAGAGACGGCCTGACCGCTCCGGGGAAGACACGCACCGACGGAACCCCTTGGGAAACAGCAGTGATAGTCCTCACCATCGTAAGGGTTTCCTCTGGGGACAACCTGCCCTGGGCACCACACGAGGGAGCAGACCGGCTTCTCTTCCTCTGCCCCCACACCATTCACTCATGAAGGCAGCTCAGGTGTTCTCATGCCCTGCCTGCCTGCCTGCCTGGCTCATCCGTGAGCTGTGACCACCTCCAGGCTAGGACTCCACCTTTTCCTCTCTGTGTACCGTGAATCTGCACACAGTGGGCTTTCAGAACCTTAGGAGACTTGAGCCATTCCCGCTCGAGCCAGAACCCTCCCCAGGAAGGAAAACAGCTGTGGAGTCATTTTGGCCCCAGCACTGGTTCCGAAAGCCTGGCGGCTCCTACAGCCTCTACGGTGTGAAGAGGGAGGTCCCTTTTGACAGAGCTTTCCGGCTCTCAGATCTAAGCTGTTGTTTCACTGTCAGCTGTGTCTCTTCCGTTGCAGCCAGGTGGGCCACGCTGCTCCAAAGGAGCTCACAAGCTGAGTTTCAAGGGAGGACAGGGATGGCTACAACGTGCTGCAAACTGAGTGAGGGTCCCCACAATCCTCAGCAAAGGTCTGTGGTGTGCAAGTGGGGAGTAGAGGGCCCCCAAGTTCCAAAGGAAGGGAGGTAGTCGGGAGCTAAAGCCCTTGGCTGCTGTGGTAGCAGCTGCAGATGGCAGCCCGTCCACAGTGCACTTCAAATGAGGTCATATGAGCGGGACTCTGGAAATGGCTCCGAAATCGAGAGAAAGGGGTCAGGGTATGTGGGAATCCGGCGGGGGTGGGGGGTGGATGAAGGAAGGTGTCCCTCCTCTCTCCAGTGCAATTTGGTTTGGTGAGTCTCAAAGCTACCAGATGGCACTTCCCAAGTCAGGCCCCCGCAGGAATCAGGGTGGGCTGCCTGCCTCGGGCCCTGCCACAGGGACAAGCCACACCAGTGGCCTCCCTGAGCTCCAATGGCCGGATCTGGGGGGTTCTGTCTGGGTGCACACCTCCTTGCTGTGGCCAAGTTCCCCCCTTCTCTGAGCACCAGCTTCATCCTCTCGAATGAGGACATCAATTGCTACCTTGGCACGTTACTCTCTTCATCCTGTGAAGACTCATTAGGCTTATCCTACAATTACTAGCTGGCCCGAAGAGATATCTCCTGAATCCAGCTTAAGCTGGAGTCTCCCAGGCTCATCTGGCATGTCTTCCCTGAAGTCTGCCAAAACCCACACCCTTGCATTTCCAGGGACTCCCCTTAGCCAGCTGGGCAGAAAACCCAGCATGCTTCAAACAAGCTGACAGACAAGCGGGAGAGGACTCACGGGCAGACGGCTTCCCTCAGGTCTCGGGTGGAGCTCTGGGACCACAGCAGCAACGGGCCATCCCAGCCCCTGGGCTCAGCAGCGCCCTCATTCTCAGGCCGGCGGCTCTGCCCTGAGGGGAGCAGGAACGTCACCAACTGCCGCAGGCGGACCTCAAGCCCCTCCCACTGCTGGAGCCTGACCTCCCCCGGCCCCACCCCTTCCCCTACCCCAGCAGGACGAGAGCTCGTCTTCCCCTGGCTTCCAACGTGAGGCCCGGCCCTGGGCCCCGATTGGGCACTGCCCCAGCCCGGAGCCAATCACAGTGGCCAGGGAGGTGGAACGCACCGATTGGCCAGGGCCAGGTCATGTGACCATACTCCCCAGGAAACTCAAAGATTACCAAGGTTCTCTAAGAAACCAATGAACAAAATTATCCACTAAAGGCAAACCATAATTTTTAATGAGGCCAATGTCACAGAAAAAAAAAAATGCTCCACAATAAACTGCTCAAGGAAGCTACTAAATAAACTTTCAGAAAAGTTTAGTAGTTTTTTTTTTTTTTTAAATAGGGTGACGGAGAGCTATACCTTTCCCATCTATGTGAATTTAGGTTTAAACTAGATTTCCCTTGGCTATTATATAAGACAAAAAAACCCACATCACCCACTTTCACTCCCCCCCACCCCCAAAATGTGTTTTAATCTATTGAATTTTTGTGTCCTCAGTTGTGTCTGATTCACGGCAACTCACCAACTCTACACAGCCAGGCTCTTCCGTCCATGGAATTCAGGGCAATTTTTTCTGTCCCAGTAAATGCCCACCCTGGGTGATCCAAAGGCAAGGGCTCCGAGGCTCCTGAGAGACTAACTCCTTTCAGCTGAGCACAGAGCTGGCTCCTCACTGGGATGCCTGTGGCCTGGGGCTCCCAGAGGGGAGAGCAGCACTCGCCCCACCGTGTGGTCACTGCTGGAAGTGCAGGCTGCTCCTCACTCCCCCTTGACAGTGTCCCTGAGGGCAGAACAGTGTGAATCGAATCAAGGTGGAAATGCAAACTCCAATGCAACCAACCTTCCCACAAGATCTCCAAAACCACTCAGGAACAGGGAATTGGAAACTGCAGGGGATGACATGAATGGAGATGGAGACTTGACACCTTACACCGAGTTCACTTCCAGTTATCCCTAGACAAACTTTCCATGAAAACTTGTCACAAATCTAGAAGAACAATGAGCAGAAACCGGACACGTGCTTTGAGTCTTCACACACAAAACTAAAAGGCAGTCCACAAAAAAAACCCAGAGAATACAGTGGACTTTGCAAAATCAAAGATATCTACTGTGGGAAAGACCTCATTACAAAAGCAAAAGACAGGTCATACATCGCGAGACGAATGAGTGGAAACACAAAGCTTATCAAGGATGTGTCTCCAAACAGACAAAGAACGCCAACACAACAAGCCTGTGAAAACTAGGGAAAGGTCTGAAGGGACACCAGACGGAGGAAGACACACACAGAGTATCCCGGATGATGTCCAGCACTGAGGGCCTGAAGAAACAACAGTCTAGTTGCACCCCCTCAGGCCTGTGTGACCGTGGATGAGGCCTCTGTTTCCCGGTGGCTCTGAGACATGGACAGGGAGGAAGGGGAAGAGAAGTCACTTGCATTTCTAATACTCACAGCAAAGTCTTCCAATGAGAAGGGAATTATCACCCCCACTGACAATGCCATTCACTGAAGTGATATCCACGAGTCCATCTACCCCAGAAGGGAAGGATGGACCTGTTCTCACAAAACGGCGAGAGATGGAAGGAGGAAGATCAAGCCCACACCAATCACTGGAAAGAGAAGCTGTGCTCAGGGCTTGAAAGAATTCCTACTGGGAAAATCATGTCACAGCCCCACATGGCAATCCACAGCTTCCATGCTATTCCTCCCAAAATGCCAATGCATTTTCGCACCGAACAAAGAATTGCAAAAGGGGTACGGAAACAGAAAAGAGCCTACATTGTCAATACAATCCGACGAAAAAGCCCCGATACGGACATCCAAGGTTGTGTGAAAGGAAATTAGACGACCAAACTAGGATCCTCAGGAGAGTATCGGAGAAGGCAATGGCGACCCACTCCAGTACTCTTGCCTGGAAAATGTCCTGGACGGAGGAGCCTGGTAGGCTACAGGCCATGGGGTCTTGCAGAGTCAGACACGACTGAAGTGACTTAGCCGCAGCAGCAGCAGCAGGACAGTATGCTATTGGGAATACAACAACACACACAGATCCAGATCGATGGAATAAAGTTGAGGGTCCAGAAACAAACCCCAGCATCCATGGTCAACTCATCTCTGACACAGACGGTGAGAATATCCAAATGGGAACAAGAAAGCCTCTTCAATCAATGTCCATGGGAAAACCAGACAGCTACATCTGAAGAACGCTATTGGGTTTGATCTCATACCACCTCAATATCGGGGAAAAACCTCACCCTAAAGACTGATGTCATGAGATAGCTAGAAAGAAGCGTAGGTCAAAGGCTCCTTAACATCAGAGTCTCCTTGCCATTTGCTGGGCGGAGGTCGAAATGGGTCTCTTCAAGTAAGGGAAAGAGGTAAACGAAGTACACCACTGGGTTTCCATCCAATGGAACCTATTCACAACAGAGAGGCTAAGCATTCACAAATGCAAAAGATAGGAAACGGAACACGAGAGACTCCTTGCAAGTGGTGTATCTGAGAAGGGGTTCATATGGAAAGAGACGAAGAATGCACAGCACTCAGATTCCAAGAAACACCACCACCACCCTTGACCCTTCCCCCATGACCAACTCTGACCTAAAGCCTTTCTCTCCCTCTAACCTATCCCTAAAACATAACCCTCATCTAATCATATACATGTGCATCCCTAGCATCCATCCATCCATCCACACACGAGAGAGAAAGAGGAAGACACAGACGGAATTGAGAAAGGAAAAGAGAGGGACACAGCCAGAGAGAGACACGGAACCAAAGAGAGGAAAGGAGTCGATGGTCCAGACTATTCCTCAATCTGTCTCGAAGGTAGAAGCAATGACAGCGCCCTTCCACCCCAGAAGGGGGAAAAGGACGGAAGGTTTGGAGAGGAAAAGACAAGAACGCAGGGAGCCATTAGAAGCTCAGCCACCCGCAGAAGCCGAGCTGGGACCCTTGAACAGAATCTCAATGGAAACAGAGGACCAGAAAGTTGGCTACTCTTTTCTATAAGAGAGGGAGACCTTCGAGTCTTCCTTTCGGTCCTCCAACTTGGATGCGGGGTCTCAAAACAGTCAGGAGGGGGAGTGCCTTTTCCTGGGTTCCACGGCGCATCCAGGCCTCGTTCTGCCCCATTCTGTGCTGTGTCAGCCCTGGATGGAATCTTTCTTTCTGAAGTCTCAGCGCACGAGCTCCACGTGATATCGGCCCCAGGTGGAAAGGCATGGAGCTGCTCGTAGGCCGACAGACCTAGGAAGCAGATGGGAGAATGACCCCCACTCTGCAGATGGAGAGACTGGGGCAACCCTGAGGGGCATATGCTTGTCCAGGGCCACACCACTTATGAGAAGAAGGAGCCTGGTCTGAGAGCAGCATGGTCCTCGGAGCTCAGGCCCTGGCTGAACCCAGGCCTCCCCAGGGCTGTGGGCTGGGCCGTGTGGGTGTCATTGTGCCTGCACATGGCCTAAGGGGGGTGGTCGAGCAGTCAGAAACCCAGAGATTCCCTTGGGAAGTTTTGAGGAAGGGACCTCAGCACGAACCCCAGGAAATGATGTCACCTGCCGGCAACAGAACCCAACAGAACCCGCAATCCGGGTATCCAGGCCTCCAGAGCGGAGAGGAGCCCCCAGCCGGATCACTTGCTGCCAAGATGTTCTGCTGTTTGCCCCTGCCCAGAGGCCGGGGCCTCAGGAGAGCTCACAGGCAGTGTGCGTGGGCACCCTGTCGACGTTGGCTCAGGACACCCCCGAGAGGCCTCTGGCCCTTTGCCCGGAGAAACAGAAAGGTAACACGGGGAGCCCCAGGCCGGGCCAGGCCACCTCTCCCATGCCACCCGGAAACACCGGGTCCTTTGCCTGTGTGTGGGGATGCGGGTTTCTCGGGCTGTGTCTCCCTCAAGGAAGCCCAGGCGGATGTGGGGTCAGAAGCCTGTGGACAAGTTGTGCCCACACCCCAGGGGAGAGCAGGCTGGGCGGGATGGGGAGAGTGTGGGCAGCGCCGACCGGCCAGGCTGACCTCACACCCTCAGATGGGTCTCTTTCCTCCCGGGTGGGGATCTGAGCAGACACACGTCTCTGACCCTTCTGGGAAGAGAAGTTCGAGCAGGCAGAAGCAGCGGCTCCACTGGCCAGGCCCAGCTCGGAAAACTCCCAGCATGGCTGGCTGACGGTCACTGTCGTTGCAGAGCTTCCCACGTGATGAGGCCGAGGACGGGGACACCCCATCCAGCTCCCAGAGGGAGGGGTCGGAGCACCACCCGCCCGCCCGTGAGGCCCAGTGCAGGCTCCAGGTCAGCGTGCCCACGGAGGCATCAGCCCCACCGGGGGAGACGCGGAGGTGGGGAAGGCCTGCTGCCGAGACACCGCCCAGGATACAGCCGGCGGCCCAGTCTGAGGCTTCCACGGAGCTCAGCACACCCGGCTCCGACCCAGAGTCCAGAGAACCCCGGCCTCTGAGGCACCAGGAGGACCTGGAGCCCAGCACGCCACAGCACAGAGGTGAGGACGCTGGGGCTGGTGCACGGGAGTGTGTGGGGAGGGGTGCTGAGCTACACAGGGACGAGTCCTCGAAAGCTGCTGCTGGGCCTGCAGCAAGCGCTGGCCTCACACCCCCCGCCCCCCATCTTGCACACTTCAGTCCCAAAAGACATCTGACGCTGGGTATTCTTTGGGAACCTCTTGGAAGGTTTCTGTCCCGGGGTACGCACATGCCAAGGCTGGCCTGTGGGCAAACTTTGCTTCTCCCCCAGCTCTAGCACTGGCCTCCAACTGGAACCAGGCTCCACTTCCCAGACCTGTCCCCACACAGGTGGTGGCTCCAGGTGCAGGACCCAGGGATCCACCGAGGGCAGATGGAGAAGCGAGACTTGCCCTCGCAGAGACACCAGGCCAGCTGGGTACTGGCCAGCACACCGGGCAGATCGGATCTCCGTGCCTGCAGGACCCCCAGCCCCAGGCACTGATGTCCCACCCCCTCAGCGAGAACCTCCACCTCCACGTGCACCTCTACCTGCTCGGGCTTTGGCAAGAGAACCCGAGGCAGAGGAAGAGTCACCGCCTCGGCAGGGAGAGCCTGCCCTGGCTCCCGCGCAACACCCAGACGCCCACGATGACTCACCCAGCCCTGCAGGGAGAAAGAGCCCCCGCTCTGGACAGAGACCCAGAGCCCTTACCGGAAACACCACGTCCAGGGGAGCGGTCGGCTCTGCAGCCTCCATCCCTGTCTGCTCACCGTGGATGCCGGCAACTCGGTCTGCCCCCAGGGGACATGGAGTTCCTTTCCCCTGAACTGCTTTGCATGTGGTTTGTTTCCACCTTTCTGGTGATGTTTTATTTTTTGTATGGTTTCCTGGATTTTTGTTGGTTAAGTTGGGATTAGTAAACTGTTTCATCATTGTTGCAATCTGGGAACACTGTTGTGTAACTCTGGTGATACTGTGTTACCATCACCACTTTGTAGTTTCAGACCCGTTCCATCTTTATGCCCCACCCCCCAACAAAGCCTGGATTCAAGGCAAGCACGCCCTGTTCATCCCTCCCCCCGATCCTGAACACAATTTCATCTTTTCTTTCTGCATTCCTTCCTATATTCTTGGTGTCCCCAATCAGTGACTCTCAGCGAAATGACTGAAGGAGTGTTTTTCGGACTCTCCACCTACTGTAAGACTCCATTGGAGAGTTCTCATTTTTATGTCATTTGAACTAGCCTTTGATAGCTGAAAGGACGGTGTACGTCCTTTCAAGATACCATGTGCCAAACGAAGCCCTTTTGGCAACTGCCATCATTATCTCCAGGCAGGCATTGCTGTTTGAAGGGTGACATCTCAGCCAGAAGGCAGAGGCTGAGCTCCTCTTGTTGCACCAGCTCCCAAAAGAAGCCAAGAAAGGGAGCTGGAACAACAAACCACCCCCATGCCCAGGAAAGCGTTCTTCATGACAGAAGGCTAGAAAATGACCCAACATCCTTGTGGCCCAGAACCACTCTAGAAAATCACTGTTCCATAAAAAAGAGAAACACATGGGAAGTTCCAAGGAGAGGCAATGCCCATGGCCAGTGTACTTGAGAGACGGCCTGACCGCTCCGGGGAAGACACGCACCGACGGAACCCCTTGGGAAACAGCAGTGATAGTCCTCACCGTCGTAAGGGTTTCCTCTGGGGACAACCTGCCCTGGGCACCACACGAGGGAGCAGACCGGCTTCTCTTCCTCTGCCCCCACACCATTCACTCATGAAGGCAGCTCAGGTGTTCTCATGCCCTGCCTGCCTGCCTGCCTGGCTCATCCGTGAGCTGTGACCACCTCCAGGCTAGGACTCCACCTTTTCCTCTCTGTGTACCGTGAATCTGCACACAGTGGGCTTTCAGAACCTTAGGAGACTTGAGCCATTCCCGCTCGAGCCAGAACCCTCCCCAGGAAGGAAAACAGCTGTGGAGTCATTTTGGCCCCAGCACTGGTTCCGAAAGCCTGGCGGCTCCTACAGCCTCTACGGTGTGAAGAGGGAGGTCCCTTTTGACAGAGCTTTCCGGCTCTCAGATCTAAGCTGTTGTTTCACTGTCAGCTGTGTCTCTTCCGTTGCAGCCAGGTGGGCCACGCTGCTCCAAAGGAGCTCACAAGCTGAGTTTCAAGGGAGGACAGGGATGGCTACAACGTGCTGCAAACTGAGTGAGGGTCCCCACAATCCTCAGCAAAGGTCTGTGGTGTGCAAGTGGGGAGTAGAGGGCCCCCAAGTTCCAAAGGAAGGGAGGTAGTCGGGAGCTAAAGCCCTTGGCTGCTGTGGTAGCAGCTGCAGATGGCAGCCCGTCCACAGTGCACTTCAAATGAGGTCATATGAGCGGGACTCTGGAAATGGCTCCGAAATCGAGAGAAAGGGGTCAGGGTATGTGGGAATCCGGCGGGGGTGGGGGGTGGATGAAGGAAGGTGTCCCTCCTCTCTCCAGTGCAATTTGGTTTGGTGAGTCTCAAAGCTACCAGATGGCACTTCCCAAGTCAGGCCCCCGCAGGAATCAGGGTGGGCTGCCTGCCTCGGGCCCTGCCACAGGGACAAGCCACACCAGTGGCCTCCCTGAGCTCCAATGGCCGGATCTGGGGGGTTCTGTCTGGGTGCACACCTCCTTGCTGTGGCCAAGTTCCCCCCTTCTCTGAGCACCAGCTTCATCCTCTCGAATGAGGACATCAATTGCTACCTTGGCACGTTACTCTCTTCATCCTGTGAAGACTCATTAGGCTTATCCTACAATTACTAGCTGGCCCGAAGAGATATCTCCTGAATCCAGCTTAAGCTGGAGTCTCCCAGGCTCATCTGGCATGTCTTCCCTGAAGTCTGCCAAAACCCACACCCTTGCATTTCCAGGGACTCCCCTTAGCCAGCTGGGCAGAAAACCCAGCATGCTTCAAACAAGCTGACAGACAAGCGGGAGAGGACTCACGGGCAGACGGCTTCCCTCAGGTCTCGGGTGGAGCTCTGGGACCACAGCAGCAACGGGCCATCCCAGCCCCTGGGCTCAGCAGCGCCCTCATTCTCAGGCCGGCGGCTCTGCCCTGAGGGGAGCAGGAACGTCACCAACTGCCGCAGGCGGACCTCAAGCCCCTCCCACTGCTGGAGCCTGACCTCCCCCGGCCCCACCCCTTCCCCTACCCCAGCAGGACGAGAGCTCGTCTTCCCCTGGCTTCCAACGTGAGGCCCGGCCCTGGGCCCCGATTGGGCACTGCCCCAGCCCGGAGCCAATCACAGTGGCCAGGGAGGTGGAACGCACCGATTGGCCAGGGCCAGGTCATGTGACCATACTCCCCAGGAAACTCAAAGATTACCAAGGTTCTCTAAGAAACCAATGAACAAAATTATCCACTAAAGGCAAACCATAATTTTTAATGAGGCCAATGTCACAGAAAAAAAAAATGCTCCACAATAAACTGCTCAAGGAAGCTACTAAATAAACTTTCAGAAAAGTTTAGTAGTTTTTTTTTTTTTTTTTAAATAGGGTGACGGAGAGCTATACCTTTCCCATCTATGTGAATTTAGGTTTAAACTAGATTTCCCTTGGCTATTATATAAGACAAAAAAACCCACATCACCCACTTTCACTCCCCCCCACCCCCAAAATGTGTTTTAATCTATTGAATTTTTGTGTCCTCAGTTGTGTCTGATTCACGGCAACTCACCAACTCTACACAGCCAGGCTCTTCCGTCCATGGAATTCAGGGCAATTTTTTCTGTCCCAGTAAATGCCCACCCTGGGTGATCCAAAGGCAAGGGCTCCGAGGCTCCTGAGAGACTAACTCCTTTCAGCTGAGCACAGAGCTGGCTCCTCACTGGGATGCCTGTGGCCTGGGGCTCCCAGAGGGGAGAGCAGCACTCGCCCCACCGTGTGGTCACTGCTGGAAGTGCAGGCTGCTCCTCACTCCCCCTTGACAGTGTCCCTGAGGGCAGAACAGTGTGAATCGAATCAAGGTGGAAATGCAAACTCCAATGCAACCAACCTTCCCACAAGATCTCCAAAACCACTCAGGAACAGGGAATTGGAAACTGCAGGGGATGACATGAATGGAGATGGAGACTTGACACCTTACACCGAGTTCACTTCCAGTTATCCCTAGACAAACTTTCCATGAAAACTTGTCACAAATCTAGAAGAACAATGAGCAGAAACCGGACACGTGCTTTGAGTCTTCACACACAAAACTAAAAGGCAGTCCACAAAAAAAACCCAGAGAATACAGTGGACTTTGCAAAATCAAAGATATCTACTGTGGGAAAGACCTCATTACAAAAGCAAAAGACAGGTCATACATCGCGAGACGAATGAGTGGAAACACAAAGCTTATCAAGGATGTGTCTCCAAACAGACAAAGAACGCCAACACAACAAGCCTGTGAAAACTAGGGAAAGGTCTGAAGGGACACCAGACGGAGGAAGACACACACAGAGTATCCCGGATGATGTCCAGCACTGAGGGCCTGAAGAAACAACAGTCTAGTTGCACCCCCTCAGGCCTGTGTGACCGTGGATGAGGCCTCTGTTTCCCGGTGGCTCTGAGACATGGACAGGGAGGAAGGGGAAGAGAAGTCACTTGCATTTCTAATACTCACAGCAAAGTCTTCCAATGAGAAGGGAATTATCACCCCCACTGACAATGCCATTCACTGAAGTGATATCCACGAGTCCATCTACCCCAGAAGGGAAGGATGGACCTGTTCTCACAAAACGGCGAGAGATGGAAGGAGGAAGATCAAGCCCACACCAATCACTGGAAAGAGAAGCTGTGCTCAGGGCTTGAAAGAATTCCTATAGGGAAAATCATGTCACAGCCCCACATGGCAATCCACAGCTTCCATGCTATTCCTCCCAAAATGCCAATGCATTTTCGCACCGAACAAAGAATTGCAAAAGGGGTACGGAAACAGAAAAGAGCCTACATTGTCAATACAATCCGACGAAAAAGCCCCGATACGGACATCCAAGGTTGTGTGAAAGGAAATTAGACGACCAAACTAGGATCCTCAGGAGAGTATCGGAGAAGGCAATGGCGACCCACTCCAGTACTCTTGCCTGGAAAATGTCCTGGACGGAGGAGCCTGGTAGGCTACAGGCCATGGGGTCTTGCAGAGTCAGACACGACTGAAGTGACTTAGCCGCAGCAGCAGCAGCAGGACAGTATGCTATTGGGAATACAACAACACACACAGATCCAGATCGATGGAATAAAGTTGAGGGTCCAGAAACAAACCCCAGCATCCATGGTCAACTCATCTCTGACACAGACGGTGAGACTATCCAAATGGGAACAAGAAAGCCTCTTCAATCAATGTCCATGGGAAAACCAGACAGCTACATCTGAAGAACGCTATTGGGTTTGATCTCATACCACCTCAATATCGGGGAAAAACCTCACCCTAAAGACTGATGTCATGAGATAGCTAGAAAGAAGCGTAGGTCAAAGGCTCCTTAACATCAGAGTCTCCTTGCCATTTGCTGGGCGGAGGTCGAAATGGGTCTCTTCAAGTAAGGGAAAGAGGTAAACGAAGTACACCACTGGGTTTCCATCCAATGGAACCTATTCACAACAGAGAGGCTAAGCATTCACAAATGCAAAAGATAGGAAACGGAACACGAGAGACTCCTTGCAAGTGGTGTATCTGAGAAGGGGTTCATATGGAAAGAGACGAAGAATGCACAGCACTCAGATTCCAAGAAACACCACCACCACCCTTGACCCTTCCCCCATGACCAACTCTGACCTAAAGCCTTTCTCTCCCTCTAACCTATCCCTAAAACATAACCCTCATCTAATCATATACATGTGCATCCCTAGCATCCATCCATCCATCCACACACGAGAGAGAAAGAGGAAGACACAGACGGAATTGAGAAAGGAAAAGAGAGGGACACAGCCAGAGAGAGACACGGAACCAAAGAGAGGAAAGGAGTCGATGGTCCAGACTATTCCTCAATCTGTCTCGAAGGTAGAAGCAATGACAGCGCCCTTCCACCCCAGAAGGGGGAAAAGGACGGAAGGTTTGGAGAGGAAAAGACAAGAACGCAGGGAGCCATTAGAAGCTCAGCCACCCGCAGAAGCCGAGCTGGGACCCTTGAACAGAATCTCAATGGAAACAGAGGACCAGAAAGTTGGCTACTCTTTTCTATAAGAGAGGGAGACCTTCGAGTCTTCCTTTCGGTCCTCCAACTTGGATGCGGGGTCTCAAAACAGTCAGGAGGGGGAGTGCCTTTTCCTGGGTTCCACGGCGCATCCAGGCCTCGTTCTGCCCCATTCTGTGCTGTGTCAGCCCTGGATGGAATCTTTCTTTCTGAAGTCTCAGCGCACGAGCTCCACGTGATATCGGCCCCAGGTGGAAAGGCATGGAGCTGCTCGTAGGCCGACAGACCTAGGAAGCAGATGGGAGAATGACCCCCACTCTGCAGATGGAGAGACTGGGGCAACCCTGAGGGGCATATGCTTGTCCAGGGCCACACCACTTATGAGAAGAAGGAGCCTGGTCTGAGAGCAGCATGGTCCTCGGAGCTCAGGCCCTGGCTGAACCCAGGCCTCCCCAGGGCTGTGGGCTGGGCCGTGTGGGTGTCATTGTGCCTGCACATGGCCTAAGGGGGGTGGTCGAGCAGTCAGAAACCCAGAGATTCCCTTGGGAAGTTTTGAGGAAGGGACCTCAGCACGAACCCCAGGAAATGATGTCACCTGCCGGCAACAGAACCCAACAGAACCCGCAATCCGGGTATCCAGGCCTCCAGAGCGGAGAGGAGCCCCCAGCCGGATCACTTGCTGCCAAGATGTTCTGCTGTTTGCCCCTGCCCAGAGGCCGGGGCCTCAGGAGAGCTCACAGGCAGTGTGAGTGGGCACCCTGTCGACGTTGGCTCAGGACACCCCCGAGAGGCCTCTGGCCCTTTGCCCGGAGAAACAGAAAGGTAACACGGGGAGCCCCAGGCCGGGCCAGGCCACCTCTCCCATGCCACCCGGAAACACCGGGTCCTTTGCCTGTGTGTGGGGATGCGGGTTTCTCGGGCTGTGTCTCCCTCAAGGAAGCCCAGGCGGATGTGGGGTCAGAAGCCTGTGGACAAGTTGTGCCCACACCCCAGGGGAGAGCAGGCTGGGCGGGATGGGGAGAGTGTGGGCAGCGCCGACCGGCCAGGCTGACCTCACACCCTCAGATGGGTCTCTTTCCTCCCGGGTGGGGATCTGAGCAGACACACGTCTCTGACCCTTCTGGGAAGAGAAGTTCGAGCAGGCAGAAGCAGTGGCTCCACTGGCCAGGCCCAGCTCGGAAAACTCCCAGCATGGCTGGCTGACGGTCACTGTCGTTGCAGAGCTTCCCACGTGATGAGGCCGAGGACGGGGACACCCCATCCAGCTCCCAGAGGGAGGGGTCGGAGCACCACCCGCCCGCCCGTGAGGCCCAGTGCAGGCTCCAGGTCAGCGTGCCCACGGAGGCATCAGCCCCACCGGGGGAGACGCGGAGGTGGGGAAGGCCTGCTGCCGAGACACCGCCCAGGATACAGCCGGCGGCCCAGTCTGAGGCTTCCACGGAGCTCAGCACACCCGGCTCCGACCCAGAGTCCAGAGAACCCCGGCCTCTGAGGCACCAGGAGGACCTGGAGCCCAGCACGCCACAGCACAGAGGTGAGGACGCTGGGGCTGGTGCACGGGAGTGTGTGGGGAGGGGTGCTGAGCTACACAGGGACGAGTCCTCGAAAGCTGCTGCTGGGCCTGCAGCAAGCGCTGGCCTCACACCCCCCGCCCCCCATCTTGCACACTTCAGTCCCAAAAGACATCTGACGCTGGGTATTCTTTGGGAACCTCTTGGAAGGTTTCTGTCCCGGGGTACGCACATGCCAAGGCTGGCCTGTGGGCAAACTTTGCTTCTCCCCCAGCTCTAGCACTGGCCTCCAACTGGAACCAGGCTCCACTTCCCAGACCTGTCCCCACACAGGTGGTGGCTCCAGGTGCAGGACCCAGGGATCCACCGAGGGCAGATGGAGAAGCGAGACTTGCCCTCGCAGAGACACCAGGCCAGCTGGGTACTGGCCAGCACACCGGGCAGATCGGATCTCCGTGCCTGCAGGACCCCCAGCCCCAGGCACTGATGTCCCACCCCCTCAGCGAGAACCTCCACCTCCACGTGCACCTCTACCTGCTCGGGCTTTGGCAAGAGAACCCGAGGCAGAGGAAGAGTCACCGCCTCGGCAGGGAGAGCCTGCCCTGGCTCCCGCGCAACACCCAGACGCCCACGATGACTCACCCAGCCCTGCAGGGAGAAAGAGCCCCCGCTCTGGACAGAGACCCAGAGCCCTTACCGGAAACACCACGTCCAGGGGAGCGGTCGGCTCTGCAGCCTCCATCCCTGTCTGCTCACCGTGGATGCCGGCAACTCGGTCTGCCCCCAGGGGACATGGAGTTCCTTTCCCCTGAACTGCTTTGCATGTGGTTTGTTTCCACCTTTCTGGTGATGTTTTATTTTTTGTATGGTTTCCTGGATTTTTGTTGGTTAAGTTGGGATTAGTAAACTTTTTCATCATTGTTGCAATCTGGGAACACTGTTGTGTAACTCTGGTGATACTGTGTTACCATCACCACTTTGTAGTTTCAGACCCGTTCCATCTTTATGCCCCACCCCCCAACAAAGCCTGGATTCAAGGCAAGCACGCCCTGTTCATCCCTCCCCCCGATCCTGAACACAATTTCATCTTTTCTTTCTGCATTCCTTCCTATATTCTTGGTGTCCCCAATCAGTGACTCTCAGCGAAATGACTGAAGGAGTGTTTTTCGGACTCTCCACCTACTGTAAGACTCCATTGGAGAGTTCTCATTTTTATGTCATTTGAACTAGCCTTTGATAGCTGAAAGGACGGTGTACGTCCTTTCAAGATACCATGTGCCAAACGAAGCCCTTTTGGCAACTGCCATCATTATCTCCAGGCAGGCATTGCTGTTTGAAGGGTGACATCTCAGCCAGAAGGCAGAGGCTGAGCTCCTCTTGTTGCACCAGCTCCCAAAAGAAGCCAAGAAAGGGAGCTGGAACAACAAACCACCCCCATGCCCAGGAAAGCGTTCTTCATGACAGAAGGCTAGAAAATGACCCAACATCCTTGTGGCCCAGAACCACTCTAGAAAATCACTGTTCCATAAAAAAGAGAAACACATGGGAAGTTCCAAGGAGAGGCAATGCCCATGGCCAGTGTACTTGAGAGACGGCCTGACCGCTCCGGGGAAGACACGCACCGACGGAACCCCTTGGGAAACAGCAGTGATAGTCCTCACCGTCGTAAGGGTTTCCTCTGGGGACAACCTGCCCTGGGCACCACACGAGGGAGCAGACCGGCTTCTCTTCCTCTGCCCCCACACCATTCACTCATGAAGGCAGCTCAGGTGTTCTCATGCCCTGCCTGCCTGCCTGCCTGGCTCATCCGTGAGCTGTGACCACCTCCAGGCTAGGACTCCACCTTTTCCTCTCTGTGTACCGTGAATCTGCACACAGTGGGCTTTCAGAACCTTAGGAGACTTGAGCCATTCCCGCTCGAGCCAGAACCCTCCCCAGGAAGGAAAACAGCTGTGGAGTCATTTTGGCCCCAGCACTGGTTCCGAAAGCCTGGCGGCTCCTACAGCCTCTACGGTGTGAAGAGGGAGGTCCCTTTTGACAGAGCTTTCCGGCTCTCAGATCTAAGCTGTTGTTTCACTGTCAGCTGTGTCTCTTCCGTTGCAGCCAGGTGGGCCACGCTGCTCCAAAGGAGCTCACAAGCTGAGTTTCAAGGGAGGACAGGGATGGCTACAACGTGCTGCAAACTGAGTGAGGGTCCCCACAATCCTCAGCAAAGGTCTGTGGTGTGCAAGTGGGGAGTAGAGGGCCCCCAAGTTCCAAAGGAAGGGAGGTAGTCGGGAGCTAAAGCCCTTGGCTGCTGTGGTAGCAGCTGCAGATGGCAGCCCGTCCACAGTGCACTTCAAATGAGGTCATATGAGCGGGACTCTGGAAATGGCTCCGAAATCGAGAGAAAGGGGTCAGGGTATGTGGGAATCCGGCGGGGGTGGGGGGTGGATGAAGGAAGGTGTCCCTCCTCTCTCCAGTGCAATTTGGTTTGGTGAGTCTCAAAGCTACCAGATGGCACTTCCCAAGTCAGGCCCCCGCAGGAATCAGGGTGGGCTGCCTGCCTCGGGCCCTGCCACAGGGACAAGCCACACCAGTGGCCTCCCTGAGCTCCAATGGCCGGATCTGGGGGGTTCTGTCTGGGTGCACACCTCCTTGCTGTGGCCAAGTTCCCCCCTTCTCTGAGCACCAGCTTCATCCTCTCGAATGAGGACATCAATTGCTACCTTGGCACGTTACTCTCTTCATCCTGTGAAGACTCATTAGGCTTATCCTACAATTACTAGCTGGCCCGAAGAGATATCTCCTGAATCCAGCTTAAGCTGGAGTCTCCCAGGCTCATCTGGCATGTCTTCCCTGAAGTCTGCCAAAACCCACACCCTTGCATTTCCAGGGACTCCCCTTAGCCAGCTGGGCAGAAAACCCAGCATGCTTCAAACAAGCTGACAGACAAGCGGGAGAGGACTCACGGGCAGACGGCTTCCCTCAGGTCTCGGGTGGAGCTCTGGGACCACAGCAGCAACGGGCCATCCCAGCCCCTGGGCTCAGCAGCGCCCTCATTCTCAGGCCGGCGGCTCTGCCCTGAGGGGAGCAGGAACGTCACCAACTGCCGCAGGCGGACCTCAAGCCCCTCCCACTGCTGGAGCCTGACCTCCCCCGGCCCCACCCCTTCCCCTACCCCAGCAGGACGAGAGCTCGTCTTCCCCTGGCTTCCAACGTGAGGCCCGGCCCTGGGCCCCGATTGGGCACTGCCCCAGCCCGGAGCCAATCACAGTGGCCAGGGAGGTGGAACGCACCGATTGGCCAGGGCCAGGTCATGTGACCATACTCCCCAGGAAACTCAAAGATTACCAAGGTTCTCTAAGAAACCAATGAACAAAATTATCCACTAAAGGCAAACCATAATTTTTAATGAGGCCAATGTCACAGAAAAAAAAAAATGCTCCACAATAAACTGCTCAAGGAAGCTACTAAATAAACTTTCAGAAAAGTTTAGTAGTTTTTTTTTTTTTTTAAATAGGGTGACGGAGAGCTATACCTTTCCCATCTATGTGAATTTAGGTTTAAACTAGATTTCCCTTGGCTATTATATAAGACAAAAAAACCCACATCACCCACTTTCACTCCCCCCCACCCCCAAAATGTGTTTTAATCTATTGAATTTTTGTGTCCTCAGTTGTGTCTGATTCACGGCAACTCACCAACTCTACACAGCCAGGCTCTTCCGTCCATGGAATTCAGGGCAATTTTTTCTGTCCCAGTAAATGCCCACCCTGGGTGATCCAAAGGCAAGGGCTCCGAGGCTCCTGAGAGACTAACTCCTTTCAGCTGAGCACAGAGCTGGCTCCTCACTGGGATGCCTGTGGCCTGGGGCTCCCAGAGGGGAGAGCAGCACTCGCCCCACCGTGTGGTCACTGCTGGAAGTGCAGGCTGCTCCTCACTCCCCCTTGACAGTGTCCCTGAGGGCAGAACAGTGTGAATCGAATCAAGGTGGAAATGCAAACTCCAATGCAACCAACCTTCCCACAAGATCTCCAAAACCACTCAGGAACAGGGAATTGGAAACTGCAGGGGATGACATGAATGGAGATGGAGACTTGACACCTTACACCGAGTTCACTTCCAGTTATCCCTAGACAAACTTTCCATGAAAACTTGTCACAAATCTAGAAGAACAATGAGCAGAAACCGGACACGTGCTTTGAGTCTTCACACACAAAACTAAAAGGCAGTCCACAAAAAAAAACCCAGAGAATACAGTGGACTTTGCAAAATCAAAGATATCTACTGTGGGAAAGACCTCATTACAAAAGCAAAAGACAGGTCATACATCGCGAGACGAATGAGTGGAAACACAAAGCTTATCAAGGATGTGTCTCCAAACAGACAAAGAACGCCAACACAACAAGCCTGTGAAAACTAGGGAAAGGTCTGAAGGGACACCAGACGGAGGAAGACACACACAGAGTATCCCGGATGATGTCCAGCACTGAGGGCCTGAAGAAACAACAGTCTAGTTGCACCCCCTCAGGCCTGTGTGACCGTGGATGAGGCCTCTGTTTCCCGGTGGCTCTGAGACATGGACAGGGAGGAAGGGGAAGAGAAGTCACTTGCATTTCTAATACTCACAGCAAAGTCTTCCAATGAGAAGGGAATTATCACCCCCACTGACAATGCCATTCACTGAAGTGATATCCACGAGTCCATCTACCCCAGAAGGGAAGGATGGACCTGTTCTCACAAAACGGCGAGAGATGGAAGGAGGAAGATCAAGCCCACACCAATCACTGGAAAGAGAAGCTGTGCTCAGGGCTTGAAAGAATTCCTACTGGGAAAATCATGTCACAGCCCCACATGGCAATCCACAGCTTCCATGCTATTCCTCCCAAAATGCCAATGCATTTTCGCACCGAACAAAGAATTGCAAAAGGGGTACGGAAACAGAAAAGAGCCTACATTGTCAATACAATCCGACGAAAAAGCCCCGATACGGACATCCAAGGTTGTGTGAAAGGAAATTAGACGACCAAACTAGGATCCTCAGGAGAGTATCGGAGAAGGCAATGGCGACCCACTCCAGTACTCTTGCCTGGAAAATGTCCTGGACGGAGGAGCCTGGTAGGCTACAGGCCATGGGGTCTTGCAGAGTCAGACACGACTGAAGTGACTTAGCCGCAGCAGCAGCAGCAGGACAGTATGCTATTGGGAATACAACAACACACACAGATCCAGATCGATGGAATAAAGTTGAGGGTCCAGAAACAAACCCCAGCATCCATGGTCAACTCATCTCTGACACAGACGGTGAGAATATCCAAATGGGAACAAGAAAGCCTCTTCAATCAATGTCCATGGGAAAACCAGACAGCTACATCTGAAGAACGCTATTGGGTTTGATCTCATACCACCTCAATATCGGGGAAAAACCTCACCCTAAAGACTGATGTCATGAGATAGCTAGAAAGAAGCGTAGGTCAAAGGCTCCTTAACATCAGAGTCTCCTTGCCATTTGCTGGGCGGAGGTCGAAATGGGTCTCTTCAAGTAAGGGAAAGAGGTAAACGAAGTACACCACTGGGTTTCCATCCAATGGAACCTATTCACAACAGAGAGGCTAAGCATTCACAAATGCAAAAGATAGGAAACGGAACACGAGAGACTCCTTGCAAGTGGTGTATCTGAGAAGGGGTTCATATGGAAAGAGACGAAGAATGCACAGCACTCAGATTCCAAGAAACACCACCACCACCCTTGACCCTTCCCCCATGACCAACTCTGACCTAAAGCCTTTCTCTCCCTCTAACCTATCCCTAAAACATAACCCTCATCTAATCATATACATGTGCATCCCTAGCATCCATCCATCCATCCACACACGAGAGAGAAAGAGGAAGACACAGACGGAATTGAGAAAGGAAAAGAGAGGGACACAGCCAGAGAGAGACACGGAACCAAAGAGAGGAAAGGAGTCGATGGTCCAGACTATTCCTCAATCTGTCTCGAAGGTAGAAGCAATGACAGCGCCCTTCCACCCCAGAAGGGGGAAAAGGACGGAAGGTTTGGAGAGGAAAAGACAAGAACGCAGGGAGCCGTTAGAAGCTCAGCCACCCGCAGAAGCCGAGCTGGGACCCTTGAACAGAATCTCAATGGAAACAGAGGACCAGAAAGTTGGCTACTCTTTTCTATAAGAGAGGGAGACCTTCGAGTCTTCCTTTCGGTCCTCCAACTTGGATGCGGGGTCTCAAAACAGTCAGGAGGGGGAGTGCCTTTTCCTGGGTTCCACGGCGCATCCAGGCCTCGTTCTGCCCCATTCTGTGCTGTGTCAGCCCTGGATGGAATCTTTCTTTCTGAAGTCTCAGCGCACGAGCTCCACGTGATATCGGCCCCAGGTGGAAAGGCATGGAGCTGCTCGTAGGCCGACAGACCTAGGAAGCAGATGGGAGAATGACCCCCACTCTGCAGATGGAGAGACTGGGGCAACCCTGAGGGGCATATGCTTGTCCAGGGCCACACCACTTATGAGAAGAAGGAGCCTGGTCTGAGAGCAGCATGGTCCTCGGAGCTCAGGCCCTGGCTGAACCCAGGCCTCCCCAGGGCTGTGGGCTGGGCCGTGTGGGTGTCATTGTGCCTGCACATGGCCTAAGGGGGGTGGTCGAGCAGTCAGAAACCCAGAGATTCCCTTGGGAAGTTTTGAGGAAGGGACCTCAGCACGAACCCCAGGAAATGATGTCACCTGCCGGCAACAGAACCCAACAGAACCCGCAATCCGGGTATCCAGGCCTCCAGAGCGGAGAGGAGCCCCCAGCCAGATCACTTGCTGCCAAGATGTTCTGCTGTTTGCCCCTGCCCAGAGGCCGGGGCCTCAGGAGAGCTCACAGGCAGTGTGCGTGGGCACCCTGTCGACGTTGGCTCAGGACACCCCCGAGAGGCCTCTGGCCCTTTGCCCGGAGAAACAGAAAGGTAACACGGGGAGCCCCAGGCCGGGCCAGGCCACCTCTCCCATGCCACCCGGAAACACCGGGTCCTTTGCCTGTGTGTGGGGATGCGGGTTTCTCGGGCTGTGTCTCCCTCAAGGAAGCCCAGGCGGATGTGGGGTCAGAAGCCTGTGGACAAGTTGTGCCCACACCCCAGGGGAGAGCAGGCTGGGCGGGATGGGGAGAGTGTGGGCAGCGCCGACCGGCCAGGCTGACCTCACACCCTCAGATGGGTCTCTTTCCTCCCGGGTGGGGATCTGAGCAGACACACGTCTCTGACCCTTCTGGGAAGAGAAGTTCGAGCAGGCAGAAGCAGCGGCTCCACTGGCCAGGCCCAGCTCGGAAAACTCCCAGCATGGCTGGCTGACGGTCACTGTCGTTGCAGAGCTTCCCACGTGATGAGGCCGAGGACGGGGACACCCCATCCAGCTCCCAGAGGGAGGGGTCGGAGCACCACCCGCCCGCCCGTGAGGCCCAGTGCAGGCTCCAGGTCAGCGTGCCCACGGAGGCATCAGCCCCACCGGGGGAGACGCGGAGGTGGGGAAGGCCTGCTGCCGAGACACCGCCCAGGATACAGCCGGCGGCCCAGTCTGAGGCTTCCACGGAGCTCAGCACACCCGGCTCCGACCCAGAGTCCAGAGAACCCCGGCCTCTGAGGCACCAGGAGGACCTGGAGCCCAGCACGCCACAGCACAGAGGTGAGGACGCTGGGGCTGGTGCACGGGAGTGTGTGGGGAGGGGTGCTGAGCTACACAGGGACGAGTCCTCGAAAGCTGCTGCTGGGCCTGCAGCAAGCGCTGGCCTCACACCCCCCGCCCCCCATCTTGCACACTTCAGTCCCAAAAGACATCTGACGCTGGGTATTCTTTGGGAACCTCTTGGAAGGTTTCTGTCCCGGGGTACGCACATGCCAAGGCTGGCCTGTGGGCAAACTTTGCTTCTCCCCCAGCTCTAGCACTGGCCTCCAACTGGAACCAGGCTCCACTTCCCAGACCTGTCCCCACACAGGTGGTGGCTCCAGGTGCAGGACCCAGGGATCCACCGAGGGCAGATGGAGAAGCGAGACTTGCCCTCGCAGAGACACCAGGCCAGCTGGGTACTGGCCAGCACACCGGGCAGATCGGATCTCCGTGCCTGCAGGACCCCCAGCCCCAGGCACTGATGTCCCACCCCCTCAGCGAGAACCTCCACCTCCACGTGCACCTCTACCTGCTCGGGCTTTGGCAAGAGAACCCGAGGCAGAGGAAGAGTCACCGCCTCGGCAGGGAGAGCCTGCCCTGGCTCCCGCGCAACACCCAGACGCCCACGATGACTCACCCAGCCCTGCAGGGAGAAAGAGCCCCCGCTCTGGACAGAGACCCAGAGCCCTTACCGGAAACACCACGTCCAGGGGAGCGGTCGGCTCTGCAGCCTCCATCCCTGTCTGCTCACCGTGGATGCCGGCAACTCGGTCTGCCCCCAGGGGACATGGAGTTCCTTTCCCCTGAACTGCTTTGCATGTGGTTTGTTTCCACCTTTCTGGTGATGTTTTATTTTTTGTATGGTTTCCTGGATTTTTGTTGGTTAAGTTGGGATTAGTAAACTGTTTCATCATTGTTGCAATCTGGGAACACTGTTGTGTAACTCTGGTGATACTGTGTTACCATCACCACTTTGTAGTTTCAGACCCGTTCCATCTTTATGCCCCACCCCCCAACAAAGCCTGGATTCAAGGCAAGCACGCCCTGTTCATCCCTCCCCCCGATCCTGAACACAATTTCATCTTTTCTTTCTGCATTCCTTCCTATATTCTTGGTGTCCCCAATCAGTGACTCTCAGCGAAATGACTGAAGGAGTGTTTTTCGGACTCTCCACCTACTGTAAGACTCCATTGGAGAGTTCTCATTTTTATGTCATTTGAACTAGCCTTTGATAGCTGAAAGGACGGTGTACGTCCTTTCAAGATACCATGTGCCAAACGAAGCCCTTTTGGCAACTGCCATCATTATCTCCAGGCAGGCATTGCTGTTTGAAGGGTGACATCTCAGCCAGAAGGCAGAGGCTGAGCTCCTCTTGTTGCACCAGCTCCCAAAAGAAGCCAAGAAAGGGAGCTGGAACAACAAACCACCCCCATGCCCAGGAAAGCGTTCTTCATGACAGAAGGCTAGAAAATGACCCAACATCCTTGTGGCCCAGAACCACTCTAGAAAATCACTGTTCCATAAAAAAGAGAAACACATGGGAAGTTCCAAGGAGAGGCAATGCCCATGGCCAGTGTACTTGAGAGACGGCCTGACCGCTCCGGGGAAGACACGCACCGACGGAACCCCTTGGGAAACAGCAGTGATAGTCCTCACCGTCGTAAGGGTTTCCTCTGGGGACAACCTGCCCTGGGCACCACACGAGGGAGCAGACCGGCTTCTCTTCCTCTGCCCCCACACCATTCACTCATGAAGGCAGCTCAGGTGTTCTCATGCCCTGCCTGCCTGCCTGCCTGGCTCATCCGTGAGCTGTGACCACCTCCAGGCTAGGACTCCACCTTTTCCTCTCTGTGTACCGTGAATCTGCACACAGTGGGCTTTCAGAACCTTAGGAGACTTGAGCCATTCCCGCTCGAGCCAGAACCCTCCCCAGGAAGGAAAACAGCTGTGGAGTCATTTTGGCCCCAGCACTGGTTCCGAAAGCCTGGCGGCTCCTACAGCCTCTACGGTGTGAAGAGGGAGGTCCCTTTTGACAGAGCTTTCCGGCTCTCAGATCTAAGCTGTTGTTTCACTGTCAGCTGTGTCTCTTCCGTTGCAGCCAGGTGGGCCACGCTGCTCCAAAGGAGCTCACAAGCTGAGTTTCAAGGGAGGACAGGGATGGCTACAACGTGCTGCAAACTGAGTGAGGGTCCCCACAATCCTCAGCAAAGGTCTGTGGTGTGCAAGTGGGGAGTAGAGGGCCCCCAAGTTCCAAAGGAAGGGAGGTAGTCGGGAGCTAAAGCCCTTGGCTGCTGTGGTAGCAGCTGCAGATGGCAGCCCGTCCACAGTGCACTTCAAATGAGGTCATATGAGCGGGACTCTGGAAATGGCTCCGAAATCGAGAGAAAGGGGTCAGGGTATGTGGGAATCCGGCGGGGGTGGGGGGTGGATGAAGGAAGGTGTCCCTCCTCTCTCCAGTGCAATTTGGTTTGGTGAGTCTCAAAGCTACCAGATGGCACTTCCCAAGTCAGGCCCCCGCAGGAATCAGGGTGGGCTGCCTGCCTCGGGCCCTGCCACAGGGACAAGCCACACCAGTGGCCTCCCTGAGCTCCAATGGCCGGATCTGGGGGGTTCTGTCTGGGTGCACACCTCCTTGCTGTGGCCAAGTTCCCCCCTTCTCTGAGCACCAGCTTCATCCTCTCGAATGAGGACATCAATTGCTACCTTGGCACGTTACTCTCTTCATCCTGTGAAGACTCATTAGGCTTATCCTACAATTACTAGCTGGCCCGAAGAGATATCTCCTGAATCCAGCTTAAGCTGGAGTCTCCCAGGCTCATCTGGCATGTCTTCCCTGAAGTCTGCCAAAACCCACACCCTTGCATTTCCAGGGACTCCCCTTAGCCAGCTGGGCAGAAAACCCAGCATGCTTCAAACAAGCTGACAGACAAGCGGGAGAGGACTCACGGGCAGACGGCTTCCCTCAGGTCTCGGGTGGAGCTCTGGGACCACAGCAGCAACGGGCCATCCCAGCCCCTGGGCTCAGCAGCGCCCTCATTCTCAGGCCGGCGGCTCTGCCCTGAGGGGAGCAGGAACGTCACCAACTGCCGCAGGCGGACCTCAAGCCCCTCCCACTGCTGGAGCCTGACCTCCCCCGGCCCCACCCCTTCCCCTACCCCAGCAGGACGAGAGCTCGTCTTCCCCTGGCTTCCAACGTGAGGCCCGGCCCTGGGCCCCGATTGGGCACTGCCCCAGCCCGGAGCCAATCACAGTGGCCAGGGAGGTGGAACGCACCGATTGGCCAGGGCCAGGTCATGTGACCATACTCCCCAGGAAACTCAAAGATTACCAAGGTTCTCTAAGAAACCAATGAACAAAATTATCCACTAAAGGCAAACCATAATTTTTAATGAGGCCAATGTCACAGAAAAAAAAAATGCTCCACAATAAACTGCTCAAGGAAGCTACTAAATAAACTTTCAGAAAAGTTTAGTAGTTTTTTTTTTTTTTTAAATAGGGTGACGGAGAGCTATACCTTTCCCATCTATGTGAATTTAGGTTTAAACTAGATTTCCCTTGGCTATTATATAAGACAAAAAAACCCACATCACCCACTTTCACTCCCCCCCACCCCCAAAATGTGTTTTAATCTATTGAATTTTTGTGTCCTCAGTTGTGTCTGATTCACGGCAACTCACCAACTCTACACAGCCAGGCTCTTCCGTCCATGGAATTCAGGGCAATTTTTTCTGTCCCAGTAAATGCCCACCCTGGGTGATCCAAAGGCAAGGGCTCCGAGGCTCCTGAGAGACTAACTCCTTTCAGCTGAGCACAGAGCTGGCTCCTCACTGGGATGCCTGTGGCCTGGGGCTCCCAGAGGGGAGAGCAGCACTCGCCCCACCGTGTGGTCACTGCTGGAAGTGCAGGCTGCTCCTCACTCCCCCTTGACAGTGTCCCTGAGGGCAGAACAGTGTGAATCGAATCAAGGTGGAAATGCAAACTCCAATGCAACCAACCTTCCCACAAGATCTCCAAAACCACTCAGGAACAGGGAATTGGAAACTGCAGGGGATGACATGAATGGAGATGGAGACTTGACACCTTACACCGAGTTCACTTCCAGTTATCCCTAGACAAACTTTCCATGAAAACTTGTCACAAATCTAGAAGAACAATGAGCAGAAACCGGACACGTGCTTTGAGTCTTCACACACAAAACTAAAAGGCAGTCCACAAAAAAAACCCAGAGAATACAGTGGACTTTGCAAAATCAAAGATATCTACTGTGGGAAAGACCTCATTACAAAAGCAAAAGACAGGTCATACATCGCGAGACGAATGAGTGGAAACACAAAGCTTATCAAGGATGTGTCTCCAAACAGACAAAGAACGCCAACACAACAAGCCTGTGAAAACTAGGGAAAGGTCTGAAGGGACACCAGACGGAGGAAGACACACACAGAGTATCCCGGATGATGTCCAGCACTGAGGGCCTGAAGAAACAACAGTCTAGTTGCACCCCCTCAGGCCTGTGTGACCGTGGATGAGGCCTCTGTTTCCCGGTGGCTCTGAGACATGGACAGGGAGGAAGGGGAAGAGAAGTCACTTGCATTTCTAATACTCACAGCAAAGTCTTCCAATGAGAAGGGAATTATCACCCCCACTGACAATGCCATTCACTGAAGTGATATCCACGAGTCCATCTACCCCAGAAGGGAAGGATGGACCTGTTCTCACAAAACGGCGAGAGATGGAAGGAGGAAGATCAAGCCCACACCAATCACTGGAAAGAGAAGCTGTGCTCAGGGCTTGAAAGAATTCCTATAGGGAAAATCATGTCACAGCCCCACATGGCAATCCACAGCTTCCATGCTATTCCTCCCAAAATGCCAATGCATTTTCGCACCGAACAAAGAATTGCAAAAGGGGTACGGAAACAGAAAAGAGCCTACATTGTCAATACAATCCGACGAAAAAGCCCCGATACGGACATCCAAGGTTGTGTGAAAGGAAATTAGACGACCAAACTAGGATCCTCAGGAGAGTATCGGAGAAGGCAATGGCGACCCACTCCAGTACTCTTGCCTGGAAAATGTCCTGGACGGAGGAGCCTGGTAGGCTACAGGCCATGGGGTCTTGCAGAGTCAGACACGACTGAAGTGACTTAGCCGCAGCAGCAGCAGCAGGACAGTATGCTATTGGGAATACAACAACACACACAGATCCAGATCGATGGAATAAAGTTGAGGGTCCAGAAACAAACCCCAGCATCCATGGTCAACTCATCTCTGACACAGACGGTGAGAATATCCAAATGGGAACAAGAAAGCCTCTTCAATCAATGTCCATGGGAAAACCAGACAGCTACATCTGAAGAACGCTATTGGGTTTGATCTCATACCACCTCAATATCGGGGAAAAACCTCACCCTAAAGACTGATGTCATGAGATAGCTAGAAAGAAGCGTAGGTCAAAGGCTCCTTAACATCAGAGTCTCCTTGCCATTTGCTGGGCGGAGGTCGAAATGGGTCTCTTCAAGTAAGGGAAAGAGGTAAACGAAGTACACCACTGGGTTTCCATCCAATGGAACCTATTCACAACAGAGAGGCTAAGCATTCACAAATGCAAAAGATAGGAAACGGAACACGAGAGACTCCTTGCAAGTGGTGTATCTGAGAAGGGGTTCATATGGAAAGAGACGAAGAATGCACAGCACTCAGATTCCAAGAAACACCACCACCACCCTTGACCCTTCCCCCATGACCAACTCTGACCTAAAGCCTTTCTCTCCCTCTAACCTATCCCTAAAACATAACCCTCATCTAATCATATACATGTGCATCCCTAGCATCCATCCATCCATCCACACACGAGAGAGAAAGAGGAAGACACAGACGGAATTGAGAAAGGAAAAGAGAGGGACACAGCCAGAGAGAGACACGGAACCAAAGAGAGGAAAGGAGTCGATGGTCCAGACTATTCCTCAATCTGTCTCGAAGGTAGAAGCAATGACAGCGCCCTTCCACCCCAGAAGGGGGAAAAGGACGGAAGGTTTGGAGAGGAAAAGACAAGAACGCAGGGAGCCATTAGAAGCTCAGCCACCCGCAGAAGCCGAGCTGGGACCCTTGAACAGAATCTCAATGGAAACAGAGGACCAGAAAGTTGGCTACTCTTTTCTATAAGAGAGGGAGACCTTCGAGTCTTCCTTTCGGTCCTCCAACTTGGATGCGGGGTCTCAAAACAGTCAGGAGGGGGAGTGCCTTTTCCTGGGTTCCACGGCGCATCCAGGCCTCGTTCTGCCCCATTCTGTGCTGTGTCAGCCCTGGATGGAATCTTTCTTTCTGAAGTCTCAGCGCACGAGCTCCACGTGATATCGGCCCCAGGTGGAAAGGCATGGAGCTGCTCGTAGGCCGACAGACCTAGGAAGCAGATGGGAGAATGACCCCCACTCTGCAGATGGAGAGACTGGGGCAACCCTGAGGGGCATATGCTTGTCCAGGGCCACACCACTTATGAGAAGAAGGAGCCTGGTCTGAGAGCAGCATGGTCCTCGGAGCTCAGGCCCTGGCTGAACCCAGGCCTCCCCAGGGCTGTGGGCTGGGCCGTGTGGGTGTCATTGTGCCTGCACATGGCCTAAGGGGGGTGGTCGAGCAGTCAGAAACCCAGAGATTCCCTTGGGAAGTTTTGAGGAAGGGACCTCAGCACGAACCCCAGGAAATGATGTCACCTGCCGGCAACAGAACCCAACAGAACCCGCAATCCGGGTATCCAGGCCTCCAGAGCGGAGAGGAGCCCCCAGCCAGATCACTTGCTGCCAAGATGTTCTGCTGTTTGCCCCTGCCCAGAGGCCGGGGCCTCAGGAGAGCTCACAGGCAGTGTGCGTGGGCACCCTGTCGACGTTGGCTCAGGACACCCCCGAGAGGCCTCTGGCCCTTTGCCCGGAGAAACAGAAAGGTAACACGGGGAGCCCCAGGCCGGGCCAGGCCACCTCTCCCATGCCACCCGGAAACACCGGGTCCTTTGCCTGTGTGTGGGGATGCGGGTTTCTCGGGCTGTGTCTCCCTCAAGGAAGCCCAGGCGGATGTGGGGTCAGAAGCCTGTGGACAAGTTGTGCCCACACCCCAGGGGAGAGCAGGCTGGGCGGGATGGGGAGAGTGTGGGCAGCGCCGACCGGCCAGGCTGACCTCACACCCTCAGATGGGTCTCTTTCCTCCCGGGTGGGGATCTGAGCAGACACACGTCTCTGACCCTTCTGGGAAGAGAAGTTCGAGCAGGCAGAAGCAGCGGCTCCACTGGCCAGGCCCAGCTCGGAAAACTCCCAGCATGGCTGGCTGATGGTCACTGTCGTTGCAGAGCTTCCCACGTGATGAGGCCGAGGACGGGGACACCCCATCCAGCTCCCAGAGGGAGGGGTCGGAGCACCACCCGCCCGCCCGTGAGGCCCAGTGCAGGCTCCAGGTCAGCGTGCCCACGGAGGCATCAGCCCCACCGGGGGAGACGCGGAGGTGGGGAAGGCCTGCTGCCGAGACACCGCCCAGGATACAGCCGGCGGCCCAGTCTGAGGCTTCCACGGAGCTCAGCACACCCGGCTCCGACCCAGAGTCCAGAGAACCCCGGCCTCTGAGGCACCAGGAGGACCTGGAGCCCAGCACGCCACAGCACAGAGGTGAGGACGCTGGGGCTGGTGCACGGGAGTGTGTGGGGAGGGGTGCTGAGCTACACAGGGACGAGTCCTCGAAAGCTGCTGCTGGGCCTGCAGCAAGCGCTGGCCTCACACCCCCCGCCCCCCATCTTGCACACTTCAGTCCCAAAAGACATCTGACGCTGGGTATTCTTTGGGAACCTCTTGGAAGGTTTCTGTCCCGGGGTACGCACATGCCAAGGCTGGCCTGTGGGCAAACTTTGCTTCTCCCCCAGCTCTAGCACTGGCCTCCAACTGGAACCAGGCTCCACTTCCCAGACCTGTCCCCACACAGGTGGTGGCTCCAGGTGCAGGACCCAGGGATCCACCGAGGGCAGATGGAGAAGCGAGACTTGCCCTCGCAGAGACACCAGGCCAGCTGGGTACTGGCCAGCACACCGGGCAGATCGGATCTCCGTGCCTGCAGGACCCCCAGCCCCAGGCACTGATGTCCCACCCCCTCAGCGAGAACCTCCACCTCCACGTGCACCTCTACCTGCTCGGGCTTTGGCAAGAGAACCCGAGGCAGAGGAAGAGTCACCGCCTCGGCAGGGAGAGCCTGCCCTGGCTCCCGCGCAACACCCAGACGCCCACGATGACTCACCCAGCCCTGCAGGGAGAAAGAGCCCCCGCTCTGGACAGAGACCCAGAGCCCTTACCGGAAACACCACGTCCAGGGGAGCGGTCGGCTCTGCAGCCTCCATCCCTGTCTGCTCACCGTGGATGCCGGCAACTCGGTCTGCCCCCAGGGGACATGGAGTTCCTTTCCCCTGAACTGCTTTGCATGTGGTTTGTTTCCACCTTTCTGGTGATGTTTTATTTTTTGTATGGTTTCCTGGATTTTTGTTGGTTAAGTTGGGATTAGTAAACTGTTTCATCATTGTTGCAATCTGGGAACACTGTTGTGTAACTCTGGTGATACTGTGTTACCATCACCACTTTGTAGTTTCAGACCCGTTCCATCTTTATGCCCCACCCCCCAACAAAGCCTGGATTCAAGGCAAGCACGCCCTGTTCATCCCTCCCCCCGATCCTGAACACAATTTCATCTTTTCTTTCTGCATTCCTTCCTATATTCTTGGTGTCCCCAATCAGTGACTCTCAGCGAAATGACTGAAGGAGTGTTTTTCGGACTCTCCACCTACTGTAAGACTCCATTGGAGAGTTCTCATTTTTATGTCATTTGAACTAGCCTTTGATAGCTGAAAGGACGGTGTACGTCCTTTCAAGATACCATGTGCCAAACGAAGCCCTTTTGGCAACTGCCATCATTATCTCCAGGCAGGCATTGCTGTTTGAAGGGTGACATCTCAGCCAGAAGGCAGAGGCTGAGCTCCTCTTGTTGCACCAGCTCCCAAAAGAAGCCAAGAAAGGGAGCTGGAACAACAAACCACCCCCATGCCCAGGAAAGCGTTCTTCATGACAGAAGGCTAGAAAATGACCCAACATCCTTGTGGCCCAGAACCACTCTAGAAAATCACTGTTCCATAAAAAAGAGAAACACATGGGAAGTTCCAAGGAGAGGCAATGCCCATGGCCAGTGTACTTGAGAGACGGCCTGACCGCTCCGGGGAAGACACGCACCGACGGAACCCCTTGGGAAACAGCAGTGATAGTCCTCACCGTCGTAAGGGTTTCCTCTGGGGACAACCTGCCCTGGGCACCACACGAGGGAGCAGACCGGCTTCTCTTCCTCTGCCCCCACACCATTCACTCATGAAGGCAGCTCAGGTGTTCTCATGCCCTGCCTGCCTGCCTGCCTGGCTCATCCGTGAGCTGTGACCACCTCCAGGCTAGGACTCCACCTTTTCCTCTCTGTGTACCGTGAATCTGCACACAGTGGGCTTTCAGAACCTTAGGAGACTTGAGCCATTCCCGCTCGAGCCAGAACCCTCCCCAGGAAGGAAAACAGCTGTGGAGTCATTTTGGCCCCAGCACTGGTTCCGAAAGCCTGGCGGCTCCTACAGCCTCTACGGTGTGAAGAGGGAGGTCCCTTTTGACAGAGCTTTCCGGCTCTCAGATCTAAGCTGTTGTTTCACTGTCAGCTGTGTCTCTTCCGTTGCAGCCAGGTGGGCCACGCTGCTCCAAAGGAGCTCACAAGCTGAGTTTCAAGGGAGGACAGGGATGGCTACAACGTGCTGCAAACTGAGTGAGGGTCCCCACAATCCTCAGCAAAGGTCTGTGGTGTGCAAGTGGGGAGTAGAGGGCCCCCAAGTTCCAAAGGAAGGGAGGTAGTCGGGAGCTAAAGCCCTTGGCTGCTGTGGTAGCAGCTGCAGATGGCAGCCCGTCCACAGTGCACTTCAAATGAGGTCATATGAGCGGGACTCTGGAAATGGCTCCGAAATCGAGAGAAAGGGGTCAGGGTATGTGGGAATCCGGCGGGGGTGGGGGGTGGATGAAGGAAGGTGTCCCTCCTCTCTCCAGTGCAATTTGGTTTGGTGAGTCTCAAAGCTACCAGATGGCACTTCCCAAGTCAGGCCCCCGCAGGAATCAGGGTGGGCTGCCTGCCTCGGGCCCTGCCACAGGGACAAGCCACACCAGTGGCCTCCCTGAGCTCCAATGGCCGGATCTGGGGGGTTCTGTCTGGGTGCACACCTCCTTGCTGTGGCCAAGTTCCCCCCTTCTCTGAGCACCAGCTTCATCCTCTCGAATGAGGACATCAATTGCTACCTTGGCACGTTACTCTCTTCATCCTGTGAAGACTCATTAGGCTTATCCTACAATTACTAGCTGGCCCGAAGAGATATCTCCTGAATCCAGCTTAAGCTGGAGTCTCCCAGGCTCATCTGGCATGTCTTCCCTGAAGTCTGCCAAAACCCACACCCTTGCATTTCCAGGGACTCCCCTTAGCCAGCTGGGCAGAAAACCCAGCATGCTTCAAACAAGCTGACAGACAAGCGGGAGAGGACTCACGGGCAGACGGCTTCCCTCAGGTCTCGGGTGGAGCTCTGGGACCACAGCAGCAACGGGCCATCCCAGCCCCTGGGCTCAGCAGCGCCCTCATTCTCAGGCCGGCGGCTCTGCCCTGAGGGGAGCAGGAACGTCACCAACTGCCGCAGGCGGACCTCAAGCCCCTCCCACTGCTGGAGCCTGACCTCCCCCGGCCCCACCCCTTCCCCTACCCCAGCAGGACGAGAGCTCGTCTTCCCCTGGCTTCCAACGTGAGGCCCGGCCCTGGGCCCCGATTGGGCACTGCCCCAGCCCGGAGCCAATCACAGTGGCCAGGGAGGTGGAACGCACCGATTGGCCAGGGCCAGGTCATGTGACCATACTCCCCAGGAAACTCAAAGATTACCAAGGTTCTCTAAGAAACCAATGAACAAAATTATCCACTAAAGGCAAACCATAATTTTTAATGAGGCCAATGTCACAGAAAAAGAAAATGCTCCACAATAAACTGCTCAAGGAAGCTACTAAATAAACTTTCAGAAAAGTTTAGTAGTTTTTTTTTTTTTTTAAATAGGGTGACGGAGAGCTATACCTTTCCCATCTATGTGAATTTAGGTTTAAACTAGATTTCCCTTGGCTATTATATAAGACAAAAAAACCCACATCACCCACTTTCACTCCCCCCCACCCCCAAAATGTGTTTTAATCTATTGAATTTTTGTGTCCTCAGTTGTGTCTGATTCACGGCAACTCACCAACTCTACACAGCCAGGCTCTTCCGTCCATGGAATTCAGGGCAATTTTTTCTGTCCCAGTAAATGCCCACCCTGGGTGATCCAAAGGCAAGGGCTCCGAGGCTCCTGAGAGACTAACTCCTTTCAGCTGAGCACAGAGCTGGCTCCTCACTGGGATGCCTGTGGCCTGGGGCTCCCAGAGGGGAGAGCAGCACTCGCCCCACCGTGTGGTCACTGCTGGAAGTGCAGGCTGCTCCTCACTCCCCCTTGACAGTGTCCCTGAGGGCAGAACAGTGTGAATCGAATCAAGGTGGAAATGCAAACTCCAATGCAACCAACCTTCCCACAAGATCTCCAAAACCACTCAGGAACAGGGAATTGGAAACTGCAGGGGATGACATGAATGGAGATGGAGACTTGACACCTTACACCGAGTTCACTTCCAGTTATCCCTAGACAAACTTTCCATGAAAACTTGTCACAAATCTAGAAGAACAATGAGCAGAAACCGGACACGTGCTTTGAGTCTTCACACACAAAACTAAAAGGCAGTCCACAAAAAAAACCCAGAGAATACAGTGGACTTTGCAAAATCAAAGATATCTACTGTGGGAAAGACCTCATGACAAAAGCAAAAGACAGGTCATACATCGCGAGACGAATGAGTGGAAACACAAAGCTTATCAAGGATGTGTCTCCAAACAGACAAAGAACGCCAACACAACAAGCCTGTGAAAACTAGGGAAAGGTCTGAAGGGACACCAGACGGAGGAAGACACACACAGAGTATCCCGGATGATGTCCAGCACTGAGGGCCTGAAGAAACAACAGTCTAGTTGCACCCCCTCAGGCCTGTGTGACCGTGGATGAGGCCTCTGTTTCCCGGTGGCTCTGAGACATGGACAGGGAGGAAGGGGAAGAGAAGTCACTTGCATTTCTAATACTCACAGCAAAGTCTTCCAATGAGAAGGGAATTATCACCCCCACTGACAATGCCATTCACTGAAGTGATATCCACGAGTCCATCTACCCCAGAAGGGAAGGATGGACCTGTTCTCACAAAACGGCGAGAGATGGAAGGAGGAAGATCAAGCCCACACCAATCACTGGAAAGAGAAGCTGTGCTCAGGGCTTGAAAGAATTCCTACTGGGAAAATCATGTCACAGCCCCACATGGCAATCCACAGCTTCCATGCTATTCCTCCCAAAATGCCAATGCATTTTCGCACCGAACAAAGAATTGCAAAAGGGGTACGGAAACAGAAAAGAGCCTACATTGTCAATACAATCCGACGAAAAAGCCCCGATACGGACATCCAAGGTTGTGTGAAAGGAAATTAGACGACCAAACTAGGATCCTCAGGAGAGTATCGGAGAAGGCAATGGCGACCCACTCCAGTACTCTTGCCTGGAAAATGTCCTGGACGGAGGAGCCTGGTAGGCTACAGGCCATGGGGTCTTGCAGAGTCAGACACGACTGAAGTGACTTAGCCGCAGCAGCAGCAGCAGGACAGTATGCTATTGGGAATACAACAACACACACAGATCCAGATCGATGGAATAAAGTTGAGGGTCCAGAAACAAACCCCAGCATCCATGGTCAACTCATCTCTGACACAGACGGTGAGAATATCCAAATGGGAACAAGAAAGCCTCTTCAATCAATGTCCATGGGAAAACCAGACAGCTACATCTGAAGAACGCTATTGGGTTTGATCTCATACCACCTCAATATCGGGGAAAAACCTCACCCTAAAGACTGATGTCATGAGATAGCTAGAAAGAAGCGTAGGTCAAAGGCTCCTTAACATCAGAGTCTCCTTGCCATTTGCTGGGCGGAGGTCGAAATGGGTCTCTTCAAGTAAGGGAAAGAGGTAAACGAAGTACACCACTGGGTTTCCATCCAATGGAACCTATTCACAACAGAGAGGCTAAGCATTCACAAATGCAAAAGATAGGAAACGGAACACGAGAGACTCCTTGCAAGTGGTGTATCTGAGAAGGGGTTCATATGGAAAGAGACGAAGAATGCACAGCACTCAGATTCCAAGAAACACCACCACCACCCTTGACCCTTCCCCCATGACCAACTCTGACCTAAAGCCTTTCTCTCCCTCTAACCTATCCCTAAAACATAACCCTCATCTAATCATATACATGTGCATCCCTAGCATCCATCCATCCATCCACACACGAGAGAGAAAGAGGAAGACACAGACGGAATTGAGAAAGGAAAAGAGAGGGACACAGCCAGAGAGAGACACGGAACCAAAGAGAGGAAAGGAGTCGATGGTCCAGACTATTCCTCAATCTGTCTCGAAGGTAGAAGCAATGACAGCGCCCTTCCACCCCAGAAGGGGGAAAAGGACGGAAGGTTTGGAGAGGAAAAGACAAGAACGCAGGGAGCCATTAGAAGCTCAGCCACCCGCAGAAGCCGAGCTGGGACCCTTGAACAGAATCTCAATGGAAACAGAGGACCAGAAAGTTGGCTACTCTTTTCTATAAGAGAGGGAGACCTTCGAGTCTTCCTTTCGGTCCTCCAACTTGGATGCGGGGTCTCAAAACAGTCAGGAGGGGGAGTGCCTTTTCCTGGGTTCCACGGCGCATCCAGGCCTCGTTCTGCCCCATTCTGTGCTGTGTCAGCCCTGGATGGAATCTTTCTTTCTGAAGTCTCAGCGCACGAGCTCCACGTGATATCGGCCCCAGGTGGAAAGGCATGGAGCTGCTCGTAGGCCGACAGACCTAGGAAGCAGATGGGAGAATGACCCCCACTCTGCAGATGGAGAGACTGGGGCAACCCTGAGGGGCATATGCTTGTCCAGGGCCACACCACTTATGAGAAGAAGGAGCCTGGTCTGAGAGCAGCATGGTCCTCGGAGCTCAGGCCCTGGCTGAACCCAGGCCTCCCCAGGGCTGTGGGCTGGGCCGTGTGGGTGTCATTGTGCCTGCACATGGCCTAAGGGGGGTGGTCGAGCAGTCAGAAACCCAGAGATTCCCTTGGGAAGTTTTGAGGAAGGGACCTCAGCACGAACCCCAGGAAATGATGTCACCTGCCGGCAACAGAACCCAACAGAACCCGCAATCCGGGTATCCAGGCCTCCAGAGCGGAGAGGAGCCCCCAGCCAGATCACTTGCTGCCAAGATGTTCTGCTGTTTGCCCCTGCCCAGAGGCCGGGGCCTCAGGAGAGCTCACAGGCAGTGTGCGTGGGCACCCTGTCGACGTTGGCTCAGGACACCCCCGAGAGGCCTCTGGCCCTTTGCCCGGAGAAACAGAAAGGTAACACGGGGAGCCCCAGGCCGGGCCAGGCCACCTCTCCCATGCCACCCGGAAACACCGGGTCCTTTGCCTGTGTGTGGGGATGCGGGTTTCTCGGGCTGTGTCTCCCTCAAGGAAGCCCAGGCGGATGTGGGGTCAGAAGCCTGTGGACAAGTTGTGCCCACACCCCAGGGGAGAGCAGGCTGGGCGGGATGGGGAGAGTGTGGGCAGCGCCGACCGGCCAGGCTGACCTCACACCCTCAGATGGGTCTCTTTCCTCCCGGGTGGGGATCTGAGCAGACACACGTCTCTGACCCTTCTGGGAAGAGAAGTTCGAGCAGGCAGAAGCAGCGGCTCCACTGGCCAGGCCCAGCTCGGAAAACTCCCAGCATGGCTGGCTGACGGTCACTGTCGTTGCAGAGCTTCCCACGTGATGAGGCCGAGGACGGGGACACCCCATCCAGCTCCCAGAGGGAGGGGTCGGAGCACCACCCGCCCGCCCGTGAGGCCCAGTGCAGGCTCCAGGTCAGCGTGCCCACGGAGGCATCAGCCCCACCGGGGGAGACGCGGAGGTGGGGAAGGCCTGCTGCCGAGACACCGCCCAGGATACAGCCGGCGGCCCAGTCTGAGGCTTCCACGGAGCTCAGCACACCCGGCTCCGACCCAGAGTCCAGAGAACCCCGGCCTCTGAGGCACCAGGAGGACCTGGAGCCCAGCACGCCACAGCACAGAGGTGAGGACGCTGGGGCTGGTGCACGGGAGTGTGTGGGGAGGGGTGCTGAGCTACACAGGGACGAGTCCTCGAAAGCTGCTGCTGGGCCTGCAGCAAGCGCTGGCCTCACACCCCCCGCCCCCCATCTTGCACACTTCAGTCCCAAAAGACATCTGACGCTGGGTATTCTTTGGGAACCTCTTGGAAGGTTTCTGTCCCGGGGTACGCACATGCCAAGGCTGGCCTGTGGGCAAACTTTGCTTCTCCCCCAGCTCTAGCACTGGCCTCCAACTGGAACCAGGCTCCACTTCCCAGACCTGTCCCCACACAGGTGGTGGCTCCAGGTGCAGGACCCAGGGATCCACCGAGGGCAGATGGAGAAGCGAGACTTGCCCTCGCAGAGACACCAGGCCAGCTGGGTACTGGCCAGCACACCGGGCAGATCGGATCTCCGTGCCTGCAGGACCCCCAGCCCCAGGCACTGATGTCCCACCCCCTCAGCGAGAACCTCCACCTCCACGTGCACCTCTACCTGCTCGGGCTTTGGCAAGAGAACCCGAGGCAGAGGAAGAGTCACCGCCTCGGCAGGGAGAGCCTGCCCTGGCTCCCGCGCAACACCCAGACGCCCACGATGACTCACCCAGCCCTGCAGGGAGAAAGAGCCCCCGCTCTGGACAGAGACCCAGAGCCCTTACCGGAAACACCACGTCCAGGGGAGCGGTCGGCTCTGCAGCCTCCATCCCTGTCTGCTCACCGTGGATGCCGGCAACTCGGTCTGCCCCCAGGGGACATGGAGTTCCTTTCCCCTGAACTGCTTTGCATGTGGTTTGTTTCCACCTTTCTGGTGATGTTTTATTTTTTGTATGGTTTCCTGGATTTTTGTTGGTTAAGTTGGGATTAGTAAACTGTTTCATCATTGTTGCAATCTGGGAACACTGTTGTGTAACTCTGGTGATACTGTGTTACCATCACCACTTTGTAGTTTCAGACCCGTTCCATCTTTATGCCCCACCCCCCAACAAAGCCTGGATTCAAGGCAAGCACGCCCTGTTCATCCCTCCCCCCGATCCTGAACACAATTTCATCTTTTCTTTCTGCATTCCTTCCTATATTCTTGGTGTCCCCAATCAGTGACTCTCAGCGAAATGACTGAAGGAGTGTTTTTCGGACTCTCCACCTACTGTAAGACTCCATTGGAGAGTTCTCATTTTTATGTCATTTGAACTAGCCTTTGATAGCTGAAAGGACGGTGTACGTCCTTTCAAGATACCATGTGCCAAACGAAGCCCTTTTGGCAACTGCCATCATTATCTCCAGGCAGGCATTGCTGTTTGAAGGGTGACATCTCAGCCAGAAGGCAGAGGCTGAGCTCCTCTTGTTGCACCAGCTCCCAAAAGAAGCCAAGAAAGGGAGCTGGAACAACAAACCACCCCCATGCCCAGGAAAGCGTTCTTCATGACAGAAGGCTAGAAAATGACCCAACATCCTTGTGGCCCAGAACCACTCTAGAAAATCACTGTTCCATAAAAAAGAGAAACACATGGGAAGTTCCAAGGAGAGGCAATGCCCATGGCCAGTGTACTTGAGAGACGGCCTGACCGCTCCGGGGAAGACACGCACCGACGGAACCCCTTGGGAAACAGCAGTGATAGTCCTCACCGTCGTAAGGGTTTCCTCTGGGGACAACCTGCCCTGGGCACCACACGAGGGAGCAGACCGGCTTCTCTTCCTCTGCCCCCACACCATTCACTCATGAAGGCAGCTCAGGTGTTCTCATGCCCTGCCTGCCTGCCTGCCTGGCTCATCCGTGAGCTGTGACCACCTCCAGGCTAGGACTCCACCTTTTCCTCTCTGTGTACCGTGAATCTGCACACAGTGGGCTTTCAGAACCTTAGGAGACTTGAGCCATTCCCGCTCGAGCCAGAACCCTCCCCAGGAAGGAAAACAGCTGTGGAGTCATTTTGGCCCCAGCACTGGTTCCGAAAGCCTGGCGGCTCCTACAGCCTCTACGGTGTGAAGAGGGAGGTCCCTTTTGACAGAGCTTTCCGGCTCTCAGATCTAAGCTGTTGTTTCACTGTCAGCTGTGTCTCTTCCGTTGCAGCCAGGTGGGCCACGCTGCTCCAAAGGAGCTCACAAGCTGAGTTTCAAGGGAGGACAGGGATGGCTACAACGTGCTGCAAACTGAGTGAGGGTCCCCACAATCCTCAGCAAAGGTCTGTGGTGTGCAAGTGGGGAGTAGAGGGCCCCCAAGTTCCAAAGGAAGGGAGGTAGTCGGGAGCTAAAGCCCTTGGCTGCTGTGGTAGCAGCTGCAGATGGCAGCCCGTCCACAGTGCACTTCAAATGAGGTCATATGAGCGGGACTCTGGAAATGGCTCCGAAATCGAGAGAAAGGGGTCAGGGTATGTGGGAATCCGGCGGGGGTGGGGGGTGGATGAAGGAAGGTGTCCCTCCTCTCTCCAGTGCAATTTGGTTTGGTGAGTCTCAAAGCTACCAGATGGCACTTCCCAAGTCAGGCCCCCGCAGGAATCAGGGTGGGCTGCCTGCCTCGGGCCCTGCCACAGGGACAAGCCACACCAGTGGCCTCCCTGAGCTCCAATGGCCGGATCTGGGGGGTTCTGTCTGGGTGCACACCTCCTTGCTGTGGCCAAGTTCCCCCCTTCTCTGAGCACCAGCTTCATCCTCTCGAATGAGGACATCAATTGCTACCTTGGCACGTTACTCTCTTCATCCTGTGAAGACTCATTAGGCTTATCCTACAATTACTAGCTGGCCCGAAGAGATATCTCCTGAATCCAGCTTAAGCTGGAGTCTCCCAGGCTCATCTGGCATGTCTTCCCTGAAGTCTGCCAAAACCCACACCCTTGCATTTCCAGGGACTCCCCTTAGCCAGCTGGGCAGAAAACCCAGCATGCTTCAAACAAGCTGACAGACAAGCGGGAGAGGACTCACGGGCAGACGGCTTCCCTCAGGTCTCGGGTGGAGCTCTGGGACCACAGCAGCAACGGGCCATCCCAGCCCCTGGGCTCAGCAGCGCCCTCATTCTCAGGCCGGCGGCTCTGCCCTGAGGGGAGCAGGAACGTCACCAACTGCCGCAGGCGGACCTCAAGCCCCTCCCACTGCTGGAGCCTGACCTCCCCCGGCCCCACCCCTTCCCCTACCCCAGCAGGACGAGAGCTCGTCTTCCCCTGGCTTCCAACGTGAGGCCCGGCCCTGGGCCCCGATTGGGCACTGCCCCAGCCCGGAGCCAATCACAGTGGCCAGGGAGGTGGAACGCACCGATTGGCCAGGGCCAGGTCATGTGACCATACTCCCCAGGAAACTCAAAGATTACCAAGGTTCTCTAAGAAACCAATGAACAAAATTATCCACTAAAGGCAAACCATAATTTTTAATGAGGCCAATGTCACAGAAAAAAAAAATGCTCCACAATAAACTGCTCAAGGAAGCTACTAAATAAACTTTCAGAAAAGTTTAGTAGTTTTTTTTTTTTTTTAAATAGGGTGACGGAGAGCTATACCTTTCCCATCTATGTGAATTTAGGTTTAAACTAGATTTCCCTTGGCTATTATATAAGACAAAAAAACCCACATCACCCACTTTCACTCCCCCCCACCCCCAAAATGTGTTTTAATCTATTGAATTTTTGTGTCCTCAGTTGTGTCTGATTCACGGCAACTCACCAACTCTACACAGCCAGGCTCTTCCGTCCATGGAATTCAGGGCAATTTTTTCTGTCCCAGTAAATGCCCACCCTGGGTGATCCAAAGGCAAGGGCTCCGAGGCTCCTGAGAGACTAACTCCTTTCAGCTGAGCACAGAGCTGGCTCCTCACTGGGATGCCTGTGGCCTGGGGCTCCCAGAGGGGAGAGCAGCACTCGCCCCACCGTGTGGTCACTGCTGGAAGTGCAGGCTGCTCCTCACTCCCCCTTGACAGTGTCCCTGAGGGCAGAACAGTGTGAATCGAATCAAGGTGGAAATGCAAACTCCAATGCAACCAACCTTCCCACAAGATCTCCAAAACCACTCAGGAACAGGGAATTGGAAACTGCAGGGGATGACATGAATGGAGATGGAGACTTGACACCTTACACCGAGTTCACTTCCAGTTATCCCTAGACAAACTTTCCATGAAAACTTGTCACAAATCTAGAAGAACAATGAGCAGAAACCGGACACGTGCTTTGAGTCTTCACACACAAAACTAAAAGGCAGTCCACAAAAAAAACCCAGAGAATACAGTGGACTTTGCAAAATCAAAGATATCTACTGTGGGAAAGACCTCATGACAAAAGCAAAAGACAGGTCATACATCGCGAGACGAATGAGTGGAAACACAAAGCTTATCAAGGATGTGTCTCCAAACAGACAAAGAACGCCAACACAACAAGCCTGTGAAAACTAGGGAAAGGTCTGAAGGGACACCAGACGGAGGAAGACACACACAGAGTATCCCGGATGATGTCCAGCACTGAGGGCCTGAAGAAACAACAGTCTAGTTGCACCCCCTCAGGCCTGTGTGACCGTGGATGAGGCCTCTGTTTCCCGGTGGCTCTGAGACATGGACAGGGAGGAAGGGGAAGAGAAGTCACTTGCATTTCTAATACTCACAGCAAAGTCTTCCAATGAGAAGGGAATTATCACCCCCACTGACAATGCCATTCACTGAAGTGATATCCACGAGTCCATCTACCCCAGAAGGGAAGGATGGACCTGTTCTCACAAAACGGCGAGAGATGGAAGGAGGAAGATCAAGCCCACACCAATCACTGGAAAGAGAAGCTGTGCTCAGGGCTTGAAAGAATTCCTACTGGGAAAATCATGTCACAGCCCCACATGGCAATCCACAGCTTCCGTGCTATTCCTCCCAAAATGCCAATGCATTTTCGCACCGAACAAAGAATTGCAAAAGGGGTACGGAAACAGAAAAGAGCCTACATTGTCAATACAATCCGACGAAAAAGCCCCGATACGGACATCCAAGGTTGTGTGAAAGGAAATTAGACGACCAAACTAGGATCCTCAGGAGAGTATCGGAGAAGGCAATGGCGACCCACTCCAGTACTCTTGCCTGGAAAATGTCCTGGACGGAGGAGCCTGGTAGGCTACAGGCCATGGGGTCTTGCAGAGTCAGACACGACTGAAGTGACTTAGCCGCAGCAGCAGCAGCAGGACAGTATGCTATTGGGAATACAACAACACACACAGATCCAGATCGATGGAATAAAGTTGAGGGTCCAGAAACAAACCCCAGCATCCATGGTCAACTCATCTCTGACACAGACGGTGAGAATATCCAAATGGGAACAAGAAAGCCTCTTCAATCAATGTCCATGGGAAAACCAGACAGCTACATCTGAAGAACGCTATTGGGTTTGATCTCATACCACCTCAATATCGGGGAAAAACCTCACCCTAAAGACTGATGTCATGAGATAGCTAGAAAGAAGCGTAGGTCAAAGGCTCCTTAACATCAGAGTCTCCTTGCCATTTGCTGGGCGGAGGTCGAAATGGGTCTCTTCAAGTAAGGGAAAGAGGTAAACGAAGTACACCACTGGGTTTCCATCCAATGGAACCTATTCACAACAGAGAGGCTAAGCATTCACAAATGCAAAAGATAGGAAACGGAACACGAGAGACTCCTTGCAAGTGGTGTATCTGAGAAGGGGTTCATATGGAAAGAGACGAAGAATGCACAGCACTCAGATTCCAAGAAACACCACCACCACCCTTGACCCTTCCCCCATGACCAACTCTGACCTAAAGCCTTTCTCTCCCTCTAACCTATCCCTAAAACATAACCCTCATCTAATCATATACATGTGCATCCCTAGCATCCATCCATCCATCCACACACGAGAGAGAAAGAGGAAGACACAGACGGAATTGAGAAAGGAAAAGAGAGGGACACAGCCAGAGAGAGACACGGAACCAAAGAGAGGAAAGGAGTCGATGGTCCAGACTATTCCTCAATCTGTCTCGAAGGTAGAAGCAATGACAGCGCCCTTCCACCCCAGAAGGGGGAAAAGGACGGAAGGTTTGGAGAGGAAAAGACAAGAATGCAGGGAGCCATTAGAAGCTCAGCCACCCGCAGAAGCCGAGCTGGGACCCTTGAACAGAATCTCAATGGAAACAGAGGACCAGAAAGTTGGCTACTCTTTTCTATAAGAGAGGGAGACCTTCGAGTCTTCCTTTCGGTCCTCCAACTTGGATGCGGGGTCTCAAAACAGTCAGGAGGGGGAGTGCCTTTTCCTGGGTTCCACGGCGCATCCAGGCCTCGTTCTGCCCCATTCTGTGCTGTGTCAGCCCTGGATGGAATCTTTCTTTCTGAAGTCTCAGCGCACGAGCTCCACGTGATATCGGCCCCAGGTGGAAAGGCATGGAGCTGCTCGTAGGCCGACAGACCTAGGAAGCAGATGGGAGAATGACCCCCACTCTGCAGATGGAGAGACTGGGGCAACCCTGAGGGGCATATGCTTGTCCAGGGCCACACCACTTATGAGAAGAAGGAGCCTGGTCTGAGAGCAGCATGGTCCTCGGAGCTCAGGCCCTGGCTGAACCCAGGCCTCCCCAGGGCTGTGGGCTGGGCCGTGTGGGTGTCATTGTGCCTGCACATGGCCTAAGGGGGGTGGTCGAGCAGTCAGAAACCCAGAGATTCCCTTGGGAAGTTTTGAGGAAGGGACCTCAGCACGAACCCCAGGAAATGATGTCACCTGCCGGCAACAGAACCCAACAGAACCCGCAATCCGGGTATCCAGGCCTCCAGAGCGGAGAGGAGCCCCCAGCCAGATCACTTGCTGCCAAGATGTTCTGCTGTTTGCCCCTGCCCAGAGGCCGGGGCCTCAGGAGAGCTCACAGGCAGTGTGCGTGGGCACCCTGTCGACGTTGGCTCAGGACACCCCCGAGAGGCCTCTGGCCCTTTGCCCGGAGAAACAGAAAGGTAACACGGGGAGCCCCAGGCCGGGCCAGGCCACCTCTCCCATGCCACCCGGAAACACCGGGTCCTTTGCCTGTGTGTGGGGATGCGGGTTTCTCGGGCTGTGTCTCCCTCAAGGAAGCCCAGGCGGATGTGGGGTCAGAAGCCTGTGGACAAGTTGTGCCCACACCCCAGGGGAGAGCAGGCTGGGCGGGATGGGGAGAGTGTGGGCAGCGCCGACCGGCCAGGCTGACCTCACACCCTCAGATGGGTCTCTTTCCTCCCGGGTGGGGATCTGAGCAGACACACGTCTCTGACCCTTCTGGGAAGAGAAGTTCGAGCAGGCAGAAGCGGCGGCTCCACTGGCCAGGCCCAGCTCGGAAAACTCCCAGCATGGCTGGCTGACGGTCACTGTCGTTGCAGAGCTTCCCACGTGATGAGGCCGAGGACGGGGACACCCCATCCAGCTCCCAGAGGGAGGGGTCGGAGCACCACCCGCCCGCCCGTGAGGCCCAGTGCAGGCTCCAGGTCAGCGTGCCCACGGAGGCATCAGCCCCACCGGGGGAGACGCGGAGGTGGGGAAGGCCTGCTGCCGAGACACCGCCCAGGATACAGCCGGCGGCCCAGTCTGAGGCTTCCACGGAGCTCAGCACACCCGGCTCCGACCCAGAGTCCAGAGAACCCCGGCCTCTGAGGCACCAGGAGGACCTGGAGCCCAGCACGCCACAGCACAGAGGTGAGGACGCTGGGGCTGGTGCACGGGAGTGTGTGGGGAGGGGTGCTGAGCTACACAGGGACGAGTCCTCGAAAGCTGCTGCTGGGCCTGCAGCAAGCGCTGGCCTCACACCCCCCGCCCCCCATCTTGCACACTTCAGTCCCAAAAGACATCTGACGCTGGGTATTCTTTGGGAACCTCTTGGAAGGTTTCTGTCCCGGGGTACGCACATGCCAAGGCTGGCCTGTGGGCAAACTTTGCTTCTCCCCCAGCTCTAGCACTGGCCTCCAACTGGAACCAGGCTCCACTTCCCAGACCTGTCCCCACACAGGTGGTGGCTCCAGGTGCAGGACCCAGGGATCCACCGAGGGCAGATGGAGAAGCGAGACTTGCCCTCGCAGAGACACCAGGCCAGCTGGGTACTGGCCAGCACACCGGGCAGATCGGATCTCCGTGCCTGCAGGACCCCCAGCCCCAGGCTCTGATGTCCCACCCCCTCAGCGAGAACCTCCACCTCCACGTGCACCTCTACCTGCTCGGGCTTTGGCAAGAGAACCCGAGGCAGAGGAAGAGTCACCGCCTCGGCAGGGAGAGCCTGCCCTGGCTCCCGCGCAACACCCAGACGCCCACGATGACTCACCCAGCCCTGCAGGGAGAAAGAGCCCCCGCTCTGGACAGAGACCCAGAGCCCTTACCGGAAACACCACGTCCAGGGGAGCGGTCGGCTCTGCAGCCTCCATCCCTGTCTGCTCACCGTGGATGCCGGCAACTCGGTCTGCCCCCAGGGGACATGGAGTTCCTTTCCCCTGAACTGCTTTGCATGTGGTTTGTTTCCACCTTTCTGGTGATGTTTTATTTTTTGTATGGTTTCCTGGATTTTTGTTGGTTAAGTTGGGATTAGTAAACTGTTTCATCATTGTTGCAATCTGGGAACACTGTTGTGTAACTCTGGTGATACTGTGTTACCATCACCACTTTGTAGTTTCAGACCCGTTCCATCTTTATGCCCCACCCCCCAACAAAGCCTGGATTCAAGGCAAGCACGCCCTGTTCATCCCTCCCCCCGATCCTGAACACAATTTCATCTTTTCTTTCTGCATTCCTTCCTATATTCTTGGTGTCCCCAATCAGTGACTCTCAGCGAAATGACTGAAGGAGTGTTTTTCGGACTCTCCACCTACTGTAAGACTCCATTGGAGAGTTCTCATTTTTATGTCATTTGAACTAGCCTTTGATAGCTGAAAGGACGGTGTACGTCCTTTCAAGATACCATGTGCCAAACGAAGCCCTTTTGGCAACTGCCATCATTATCTCCAGGCAGGCATTGCTGTTTGAAGGGTGACATCTCAGCCAGAAGGCAGAGGCTGAGCTCCTCTTGTTGCACCAGCTCCCAAAAGAAGCCAAGAAAGGGAGCTGGAACAACAAACCACCCCCATGCCCAGGAAAGCGTTCTTCATGACAGAAGGCTAGAAAATGACCCAACATCCTTGTGGCCCAGAACCACTCTAGAAAATCACTGTTCCATAAAAAAGAGAAACACATGGGAAGTTCCAAGGAGAGGCAATGCCCATGGCCAGTGTACTTGAGAGACGGCCTGACCGCTCCGGGGAAGACACGCACCGACGGAACCCCTTGGGAAACAGCAGTGATAGTCCTCACCGTCGTAAGGGTTTCCTCTGGGGACAACCTGCCCTGGGCACCACACGAGGGAGCAGACCGGCTTCTCTTCCTCTGCCCCCACACCATTCACTCATGAAGGCAGCTCAGGTGTTCTCATGCCCTGCCTGCCTGCCTGCCTGGCTCATCCGTGAGCTGTGACCACCTCCAGGCTAGGACTCCACCTTTTCCTCTCTGTGTACCGTGAATCTGCACACAGTGGGCTTTCAGAACCTTAGGAGACTTGAGCCATTCCCGCTCGAGCCAGAACCCTCCCCAGGAAGGAAAACAGCTGTGGAGTCATTTTGGCCCCAGCACTGGTTCCGAAAGCCTGGCGGCTCCTACAGCCTCTACGGTGTGAAGAGGGAGGTCCCTTTTGACAGAGCTTTCCGGCTCTCAGATCTAAGCTGTTGTTTCACTGTCAGCTGTGTCTCTTCCGTTGCAGCCAGGTGGGCCACGCTGCTCCAAAGGAGCTCACAAGCTGAGTTTCAAGGGAGGACAGGGATGGCTACAACGTGCTGCAAACTGAGTGAGGGTCCCCACAATCCTCAGCAAAGGTCTGTGGTGTGCAAGTGGGGAGTAGAGGGCCCCCAAGTTCCAAAGGAAGGGAGGTAGTCGGGAGCTAAAGCCCTTGGCTGCTGTGGTAGCAGCTGCAGATGGCAGCCCGTCCACAGTGCACTTCAAATGAGGTCATATGAGCGGGACTCTGGAAATGGCTCCGAAATCGAGAGAAAGGGGTCAGGGTATGTGGGAATCCGGCGGGGGTGGGGGGTGGATGAAGGAAGGTGTCCCTCCTCTCTCCAGTGCAATTTGGTTTGGTGAGTCTCAAAGCTACCAGATGGCACTTCCCAAGTCAGGCCCCCGCAGGAATCAGGGTGGGCTGCCTGCCTCGGGCCCTGCCACAGGGACAAGCCACACCAGTGGCCTCCCTGAGCTCCAATGGCCGGATCTGGGGGGTTCTGTCTGGGTGCACACCTCCTTGCTGTGGCCAAGTTCCCCCCTTCTCTGAGCACCAGCTTCATCCTCTCGAATGAGGACATCAATTGCTACCTTGGCACGTTACTCTCTTCATCCTGTGAAGACTCATTAGGCTTATCCTACAATTACTAGCTGGCCCGAAGAGATATCTCCTGAATCCAGCTTAAGCTGGAGTCTCCCAGGCTCATCTGGCATGTCTTCCCTGAAGTCTGCCAAAACCCACACCCTTGCATTTCCAGGGACTCCCCTTAGCCAGCTGGGCAGAAAACCCAGCATGCTTCAAACAAGCTGACAGACAAGCGGGAGAGGACTCACGGGCAGACGGCTTCCCTCAGGTCTCGGGTGGAGCTCTGGGACCACAGCAGCAACGGGCCATCCCAGCCCCTGGGCTCAGCAGCGCCCTCATTCTCAGGCCGGCGGCTCTGCCCTGAGGGGAGCAGGAACGTCACCAACTGCCGCAGGCGGACCTCAAGCCCCTCCCACTGCTGGAGCCTGACCTCCCCCGGCCCCACCCCTTCCCCTACCCCAGCAGGACGAGAGCTCGTCTTCCCCTGGCTTCCAACGTGAGGCCCGGCCCTGGGCCCCGATTGGGCACTGCCCCAGCCCGGAGCCAATCACAGTGGCCAGGGAGGTGGAACGCACCGATTGGCCAGGGCCAGGTCATGTGACCATACTCCCCAGGAAACTCAAAGATTACCAAGGTTCTCTAAGAAACCAATGAACAAAATTATCCACTAAAGGCAAACCATAATTTTTAATGAGGCCAATGTCACAGAAAAAGAAAATGCTCCACAATAAACTGCTCAAGGAAGCTACTAAATAAACTTTCAGAAAAGTTTAGTAGTTTTTTTTTTTTTTTAAATAGGGTGACGGAGAGCTATACCTTTCCCATCTATGTGAATTTAGGTTTAAACTAGATTTCCCTTGGCTATTATATAAGACAAAAAAACCCACATCACCCACTTTCACTCCCCCCCACCCCCAAAATGTGTTTTAATCTATTGAATTTTTGTGTCCTCAGTTGTGTCTGATTCACGGCAACTCACCAACTCTACACAGCCAGGCTCTTCCGTCCATGGAATTCAGGGCAATTTTTTCTGTCCCAGTAAATGCCCACCCTGGGTGATCCAAAGGCAAGGGCTCCGAGGCTCCTGAGAGACTAACTCCTTTCAGCTGAGCACAGAGCTGGCTCCTCACTGGGATGCCTGTGGCCTGGGGCTCCCAGAGGGGAGAGCAGCACTCGCCCCACCGTGTGGTCACTGCTGGAAGTGCAGGCTGCTCCTCACTCCCCCTTGACAGTGTCCCTGAGGGCAGAACAGTGTGAATCGAATCAAGGTGGAAATGCAAACTCCAATGCAACCAACCTTCCCACAAGATCTCCAAAACCACTCAGGAACAGGGAATTGGAAACTGCAGGGGATGACATGAATGGAGATGGAGACTTGACACCTTACACCGAGTTCACTTCCAGTTATCCCTAGACAAACTTTCCATGAAAACTTGTCACAAATCTAGAAGAACAATGAGCAGAAACCGGACACGTGCTTTGAGTCTTCACACACAAAACTAAAAGGCAGTCCACAAAAAAAACCCAGAGAATACAGTGGACTTTGCAAAATCAAAGATATCTACTGTGGGAAAGACCTCATGACAAAAGCAAAAGACAGGTCATACATCGCGAGACGAATGAGTGGAAACACAAAGCTTATCAAGGATGTGTCTCCAAACAGACAAAGAACGCCAACACAACAAGCCTGTGAAAACTAGGGAAAGGTCTGAAGGGACACCAGACGGAGGAAGACACACACAGAGTATCCCGGATGATGTCCAGCACTGAGGGCCTGAAGAAACAACAGTCTAGTTGCACCCCCTCAGGCCTGTGTGACCGTGGATGAGGCCTCTGTTTCCCGGTGGCTCTGAGACATGGACAGGGAGGAAGGGGAAGAGAAGTCACTTGCATTTCTAATACTCACAGCAAAGTCTTCCAATGAGAAGGGAATTATCACCCCCACTGACAATGCCATTCACTGAAGTGATATCCACGAGTCCATCTACCCCAGAAGGGAAGGATGGACCTGTTCTCACAAAACGGCGAGAGATGGAAGGAGGAAGATCAAGCCCACACCAATCACTGGAAAGAGAAGCTGTGCTCAGGGCTTGAAAGAATTCCTACTGGGAAAATCATGTCACAGCCCCACATGGCAATCCACAGCTTCCATGCTATTCCTCCCAAAATGCCAATGCATTTTCGCACCGAACAAAGAATTGCAAAAGGGGTACGGAAACAGAAAAGAGCCTACATTGTCAATACAATCCGACGAAAAAGCCCCGATACGGACATCCAAGGTTGTGTGAAAGGAAATTAGACGACCAAACTAGGATCCTCAGGAGAGTATCGGAGAAGGCAATGGCGACCCACTCCAGTACTCTTGCCTGGAAAATGTCCTGGACGGAGGAGCCTGGTAGGCTACAGGCCATGGGGTCTTGCAGAGTCAGACACGACTGAAGTGACTTAGCCGCAGCAGCAGCAGCAGGACAGTATGCTATTGGGAATACAACAACACACACAGATCCAGATCGATGGAATAAAGTTGAGGGTCCAGAAACAAACCCCAGCATCCATGGTCAACTCATCTCTGACACAGACGGTGAGAATATCCAAATGGGAACAAGAAAGCCTCTTCAATCAATGTCCATGGGAAAACCAGACAGCTACATCTGAAGAACGCTATTGGGTTTGATCTCATACCACCTCAATATCGGGGAAAAACCTCACCCTAAAGACTGATGTCATGAGATAGCTAGAAAGAAGCGTAGGTCAAAGGCTCCTTAACATCAGAGTCTCCTTGCCATTTGCTGGGCGGAGGTCGAAATGGGTCTCTTCAAGTAAGGGAAAGAGGTAAACGAAGTACACCACTGGGTTTCCATCCAATGGAACCTATTCACAACAGAGAGGCTAAGCATTCACAAATGCAAAAGATAGGAAACGGAACACGAGAGACTCCTTGCAAGTGGTGTATCTGAGAAGGGGTTCATATGGAAAGAGACGAAGAATGCACAGCACTCAGATTCCAAGAAACACCACCACCACCCTTGACCCTTCCCCCATGACCAACTCTGACCTAAAGCCTTTCTCTCCCTCTAACCTATCCCTAAAACATAACCCTCATCTAATCATATACATGTGCATCCCTAGCATCCATCCATCCATCCACACACGAGAGAGAAAGAGGAAGACACAGACGGAATTGAGAAAGGAAAAGAGAGGGACACAGCCAGAGAGAGACACGGAACCAAAGAGAGGAAAGGAGTCGATGGTCCAGACTATTCCTCAATCTGTCTCGAAGGTAGAAGCAATGACAGCGCCCTTCCACCCCAGAAGGGGGAAAAGGACGGAAGGTTTGGAGAGGAAAAGACAAGAACGCAGGGAGCCATTAGAAGCTCAGCCACCCGCAGAAGCCGAGCTGGGACCCTTGAACAGAATCTCAATGGAAACAGAGGACCAGAAAGTTGGCTACTCTTTTCTATAAGAGAGGGAGACCTTCGAGTCTTCCTTTCGGTCCTCCAACTTGGATGCGGGGTCTCAAAACAGTCAGGAGGGGGAGTGCCTTTTCCTGGGTTCCACGGCGCATCCAGGCCTCGTTCTGCCCCATTCTGTGCTGTGTCAGCCCTGGATGGAATCTTTCTTTCTGAAGTCTCAGCGCACGAGCTCCACGTGATATCGGCCCCAGGTGGAAAGGCATGGAGCTGCTCGTAGGCCGACAGACCTAGGAAGCAGATGGGAGAATGACCCCCACTCTGCAGATGGAGAGACTGGGGCAACCCTGAGGGGCATATGCTTGTCCAGGGCCACACCACTTATGAGAAGAAGGAGCCTGGTCTGAGAGCAGCATGGTCCTCGGAGCTCAGGCCCTGGCTGAACCCAGGCCTCCCCAGGGCTGTGGGCTGGGCCGTGTGGGTGTCATTGTGCCTGCACATGGCCTAAGGGGGGTGGTCGAGCAGTCAGAAACCCAGAGATTCCCTTGGGAAGTTTTGAGGAAGGGACCTCAGCACGAACCCCAGGAAATGATGTCACCTGCCGGCAACAGAACCCAACAGAACCCGCAATCCGGGTATCCAGGCCTCCAGAGCGGAGAGGAGCCCCCAGCCAGATCACTTGCTGCCAAGATGTTCTGCTGTTTGCCCCTGCCCAGAGGCCGGGGCCTCAGGAGAGCTCACAGGCAGTGTGCGTGGGCACCCTGTCGACGTTGGCTCAGGACACCCCCGAGAGGCCTCTGGCCCTTTGCCCGGAGAAACAGAAAGGTAACACGGGGAGCCCCAGGCCGGGCCAGGCCACCTCTCCCATGCCACCCGGAAACACCGGGTCCTTTGCCTGTGTGTGGGGATGCGGGTTTCTCGGGCTGTGTCTCCCTCAAGGAAGCCCAGGCGGATGTGGGGTCAGAAGCCTGTGGACAAGTTGTGCCCACACCCCAGGGGAGAGCAGGCTGGGCGGGATGGGGAGAGTGTGGGCAGCGCCGACCGGCCAGGCTGACCTCACACCCTCAGATGGGTCTCTTTCCTCCCGGGTGGGGATCTGAGCAGACACACGTCTCTGACCCTTCTGGGAAGAGAAGTTCGAGCAGGCAGAAGCAGCGGCTCCACTGGCCAGGCCCAGCTCGGAAAACTCCCAGCATGGCTGGCTGACGGTCACTGTCGTTGCAGAGCTTCCCACGTGATGAGGCCGAGGACGGGGACACCCCATCCAGCTCCCAGAGGGAGGGGTCGGAGCACCACCCGCCCGCCCGTGAGGCCCAGTGCAGGCTCCAGGTCAGCGTGCCCACGGAGGCATCAGCCCCACCGGGGGAGACGCGGAGGTGGGGAAGGCCTGCTGCCGAGACACCGCCCAGGATACAGCCGGCGGCCCAGTCTGAGGCTTCCACGGAGCTCAGCACACCCGGCTCCGACCCAGAGTCCAGAGAACCCCGGCCTCTGAGGCACCAGGAGGACCTGGAGCCCAGCACGCCACAGCACAGAGGTGAGGACGCTGGGGCTGGTGCACGGGAGTGTGTGGGGAGGGGTGCTGAGCTACACAGGGACGAGTCCTCGAAAGCTGCTGCTGGGCCTGCAGCAAGCGCTGGCCTCACACCCCCCGCCCCCCATCTTGCACACTTCAGTCCCAAAAGACATCTGACGCTGGGTATTCTTTGGGAACCTCTTGGAAGGTTTCTGTCCCGGGGTACGCACATGCCAAGGCTGGCCTGTGGGCAAACTTTGCTTCTCCCCCAGCTCTAGCACTGGCCTCCAACTGGAACCAGGCTCCACTTCCCAGACCTGTCCCCACACAGGTGGTGGCTCCAGGTGCAGGACCCAGGGATCCACCGAGGGCAGATGGAGAAGCGAGACTTGCCCTCGCAGAGACACCAGGCCAGCTGGGTACTGGCCAGCACACCGGGCAGATCGGATCTCCGTGCCTGCAGGACCCCCAGCCCCAGGCACTGATGTCCCACCCCCTCAGCGAGAACCTCCACCTCCACGTGCACCTCTACCTGCTCGGGCTTTGGCAAGAGAACCCGAGGCAGAGGAAGAGTCACCGCCTCGGCAGGGAGAGCCTGCCCTGGCTCCCGCGCAACACCCAGACGCCCACGATGACTCACCCAGCCCTGCAGGGAGAAAGAGCCCCCGCTCTGGACAGAGACCCAGAGCCCTTACCGGAAACACCACGTCCAGGGGAGCGGTCGGCTCTGCAGCCTCCATCCCTGTCTGCTCACCGTGGATGCCGGCAACTCGGTCTGCCCCCAGGGGACATGGAGTTCCTTTCCCCTGAACTGCTTTGCATGTGGTTTGTTTCCACCTTTCTGGTGATGTTTTATTTTTTGTATGGTTTCCTGGATTTTTGTTGGTTAAGTTGGGATTAGTAAACTGTTTCATCATTGTTGCAATCTGGGAACACTGTTGTGTAACTCTGGTGATACTGTGTTACCATCACCACTTTGTAGTTTCAGACCCGTTCCATCTTTATGCCCCACCCCCCAACAAAGCCTGGATTCAAGGCAAGCACGCCCTGTTCATCCCTCCCCCCGATCCTGAACACAATTTCATCTTTTCTTTCTGCATTCCTTCCTATATTCTTGGTGTCCCCAATCAGTGACTCTCAGCGAAATGACTGAAGGAGTGTTTTTCGGACTCTCCACCTACTGTAAGACTCCATTGGAGAGTTCTCATTTTTATGTCATTTGAACTAGCCTTTGATAGCTGAAAGGACGGTGTACGTCCTTTCAAGATACCATGTGCCAAACGAAGCCCTTTTGGCAACTGCCATCATTATCTCCAGGCAGGCATTGCTGTTTGAAGGGTGACATCTCAGCCAGAAGGCAGAGGCTGAGCTCCTCTTGTTGCACCAGCTCCCAAAAGAAGCCAAGAAAGGGAGCTGGAACAACAAACCACCCCCATGCCCAGGAAAGCGTTCTTCATGACAGAAGGCTAGAAAATGACCCAACATCCTTGTGGCCCAGAACCACTCTAGAAAATCACTGTTCCATAAAAAAGAGAAACACATGGGAAGTTCCAAGGAGAGGCAATGCCCATGGCCAGTGTACTTGAGAGACGGCCTGACCGCTCCGGGGAAGACACGCACCGACGGAACCCCTTGGGAAACAGCAGTGATAGTCCTCACCGTCGTAAGGGTTTCCTCTGGGGACAACCTGCCCTGGGCACCACACGAGGGAGCAGACCGGCTTCTCTTCCTCTGCCCCCACACCATTCACTCATGAAGGCAGCTCAGGTGTTCTCATGCCCTGCCTGCCTGCCTGCCTGGCTCATCCGTGAGCTGTGACCACCTCCAGGCTAGGACTCCACCTTTTCCTCTCTGTGTACCGTGAATCTGCACACAGTGGGCTTTCAGAACCTTAGGAGACTTGAGCCATTCCCGCTCGAGCCAGAACCCTCCCCAGGAAGGAAAACAGCTGTGGAGTCATTTTGGCCCCAGCACTGGTTCCGAAAGCCTGGCGGCTCCTACAGCCTCTACGGTGTGAAGAGGGAGGTCCCTTTTGACAGAGCTTTCCGGCTCTCAGATCTAAGCTGTTGTTTCACTGTCAGCTGTGTCTCTTCCGTTGCAGCCAGGTGGGCCACGCTGCTCCAAAGGAGCTCACAAGCTGAGTTTCAAGGGAGGACAGGGATGGCTACAACGTGCTGCAAACTGAGTGAGGGTCCCCACAATCCTCAGCAAAGGTCTGTGGTGTGCAAGTGGGGAGTAGAGGGCCCCCAAGTTCCAAAGGAAGGGAGGTAGTCGGGAGCTAAAGCCCTTGGCTGCTGTGGTAGCAGCTGCAGATGGCAGCCCGTCCACAGTGCACTTCAAATGAGGTCATATGAGCGGGACTCTGGAAATGGCTCCGAAATCGAGAGAAAGGGGTCAGGGTATGTGGGAATCCGGCGGGGGTGGGGGGTGGATGAAGGAAGGTGTCCCTCCTCTCTCCAGTGCAATTTGGTTTGGTGAGTCTCAAAGCTACCAGATGGCACTTCCCAAGTCAGGCCCCCGCAGGAATCAGGGTGGGCTGCCTGCCTCGGGCCCTGCCACAGGGACAAGCCACACCAGTGGCCTCCCTGAGCTCCAATGGCCGGATCTGGGGGGTTCTGTCTGGGTGCACACCTCCTTGCTGTGGCCAAGTTCCCCCCTTCTCTGAGCACCAGCTTCATCCTCTCGAATGAGGACATCAATTGCTACCTTGGCACGTTACTCTCTTCATCCTGTGAAGACTCATTAGGCTTATCCTACAATTACTAGCTGGCCCGAAGAGATATCTCCTGAATCCAGCTTAAGCTGGAGTCTCCCAGGCTCATCTGGCATGTCTTCCCTGAAGTCTGCCAAAACCCACACCCTTGCATTTCCAGGGACTCCCCTTAGCCAGCTGGGCAGAAAACCCAGCATGCTTCAAACAAGCTGACAGACAAGCGGGAGAGGACTCACGGGCAGACGGCTTCCCTCAGGTCTCGGGTGGAGCTCTGGGACCACAGCAGCAACGGGCCATCCCAGCCCCTGGGCTCAGCAGCGCCCTCATTCTCAGGCCGGCGGCTCTGCCCTGAGGGGAGCAGGAACGTCACCAACTGCCGCAGGCGGACCTCAAGCCCCTCCCACTGCTGGAGCCTGACCTCCCCCGGCCCCACCCCTTCCCCTACCCCAGCAGGACGAGAGCTCGTCTTCCCCTGGCTTCCAACGTGAGGCCCGGCCCTGGGCCCCGATTGGGCACTGCCCCAGCCCGGAGCCAATCACAGTGGCCAGGGAGGTGGAACGCACCGATTGGCCAGGGCCAGGTCATGTGACCATACTCCCCAGGAAACTCAAAGATTACCAAGGTTCTCTAAGAAACCAATGAACAAAATTATCCACTAAAGGCAAACCATAATTTTTAATGAGGCCAATGTCACAGAAAAAGAAAATGCTCCACAATAAACTGCTCAAGGAAGCTACTAAATAAACTTTCAGAAAAGTTTAGTAGTTTTTTTTTTTTTTTAAATAGGGTGACGGAGAGCTATACCTTTCCCATCTATGTGAATTTAGGTTTAAACTAGATTTCCCTTGGCTATTATATAAGACAAAAAAACCCACATCACCCACTTTCACTCCCCCCCACCCCCAAAATGTGTTTTAATCTATTGAATTTTTGTGTCCTCAGTTGTGTCTGATTCACGGCAACTCACCAACTCTACACAGCCAGGCTCTTCCGTCCATGGAATTCAGGGCAATTTTTTCTGTCCCAGTAAATGCCCACCCTGGGTGATCCAAAGGCAAGGGCTCCGAGGCTCCTGAGAGACTAACTCCTTTCAGCTGAGCACAGAGCTGGCTCCTCACTGGGATGCCTGTGGCCTGGGGCTCCCAGAGGGGAGAGCAGCACTCGCCCCACCGTGTGGTCACTGCTGGAAGTGCAGGCTGCTCCTCACTCCCCCTTGACAGTGTCCCTGAGGGCAGAACAGTGTGAATCGAATCAAGGTGGAAATGCAAACTCCAATGCAACCAACCTTCCCACAAGATCTCCAAAACCACTCAGGAACAGGGAATTGGAAACTGCAGGGGATGACATGAATGGAGATGGAGACTTGACACCTTACACCGAGTTCACTTCCAGTTATCCCTAGACAAACTTTCCATGAAAACTTGTCACAAATCTAGAAGAACAATGAGCAGAAACCGGACACGTGCTTTGAGTCTTCACACACAAAACTAAAAGGCAGTCCACAAAAAAAACCCAGAGAATACAGTGGACTTTGCAAAATCAAAGATATCTACTGTGGGAAAGACCTCATGACAAAAGCAAAAGACAGGTCATACATCGCGAGACGAATGAGTGGAAACACAAAGCTTATCAAGGATGTGTCTCCAAACAGACAAAGAACGCCAACACAACAAGCCTGTGAAAACTAGGGAAAGGTCTGAAGGGACACCAGACGGAGGAAGACACACACAGAGTATCCCGGATGATGTCCAGCACTGAGGGCCTGAAGAAACAACAGTCTAGTTGCACCCCCTCAGGCCTGTGTGACCGTGGATGAGGCCTCTGTTTCCCGGTGGCTCTGAGACATGGACAGGGAGGAAGGGGAAGAGAAGTCACTTGCATTTCTAATACTCACAGCAAAGTCTTCCAATGAGAAGGGAATTATCACCCCCACTGACAATGCCATTCACTGAAGTGATATCCACGAGTCCATCTACCCCAGAAGGGAAGGATGGACCTGTTCTCACAAAACGGCGAGAGATGGAAGGAGGAAGATCAAGCCCACACCAATCACTGGAAAGAGAAGCTGTGCTCAGGGCTTGAAAGAATTCCTACTGGGAAAATCATGTCACAGCCCCACATGGCAATCCACAGCTTCCATGCTATTCCTCCCAAAATGCCAATGCATTTTCGCACCGAACAAAGAATTGCAAAAGGGGTACGGAAACAGAAAAGAGCCTACATTGTCAATACAATCCGACGAAAAAGCCCCGATACGGACATCCAAGGTTGTGTGAAAGGAAATTAGACGACCAAACTAGGATCCTCAGGAGAGTATCGGAGAAGGCAATGGCGACCCACTCCAGTACTCTTGCCTGGAAAATGTCCTGGACGGAGGAGCCTGGTAGGCTACAGGCCATGGGGTCTTGCAGAGTCAGACACGACTGAAGTGACTTAGCCGCAGCAGCAGCAGCAGGACAGTATGCTATTGGGAATACAACAACACACACAGATCCAGATCGATGGAATAAAGTTGAGGGTCCAGAAACAAACCCCAGCATCCATGGTCAACTCATCTCTGACACAGACGGTGAGAATATCCAAATGGGAACAAGAAAGCCTCTTCAATCAATGTCCATGGGAAAACCAGACAGCTACATCTGAAGAACGCTATTGGGTTTGATCTCATACCACCTCAATATCGGGGAAAAACCTCACCCTAAAGACTGATGTCATGAGATAGCTAGAAAGAAGCGTAGGTCAAAGGCTCCTTAACATCAGAGTCTCCTTGCCATTTGCTGGGCGGAGGTCGAAATGGGTCTCTTCAAGTAAGGGAAAGAGGTAAACGAAGTACACCACTGGGTTTCCATCCAATGGAACCTATTCACAACAGAGAGGCTAAGCATTCACAAATGCAAAAGATAGGAAACGGAACACGAGAGACTCCTTGCAAGTGGTGTATCTGAGAAGGGGTTCATATGGAAAGAGACGAAGAATGCACAGCACTCAGATTCCAAGAAACACCACCACCACCCTTGACCCTTCCCCCATGACCAACTCTGACCTAAAGCCTTTCTCTCCCTCTAACCTATCCCTAAAACATAACCCTCATCTAATCATATACATGTGCATCCCTAGCATCCATCCATCCATCCACACACGAGAGAGAAAGAGGAAGACACAGACGGAATTGAGAAAGGAAAAGAGAGGGACACAGCCAGAGAGAGACACGGAACCAAAGAGAGGAAAGGAGTCGATGGTCCAGACTATTCCTCAATCTGTCTCGAAGGTAGAAGCAATGACAGCGCCCTTCCACCCCAGAAGGGGGAAAAGGACGGAAGGTTTGGAGAGGAAAAGACAAGAACGCAGGGAGCCATTAGAAGCTCAGCCACCCGCAGAAGCCGAGCTGGGACCCTTGAACAGAATCTCAATGGAAACAGAGGACCAGAAAGTTGGCTACTCTTTTCTATAAGAGAGGGAGACCTTCGAGTCTTCCTTTCGGTCCTCCAACTTGGATGCGGGGTCTCAAAACAGTCAGGAGGGGGAGTGCCTTTTCCTGGGTTCCACGGCACATCCAGGCCTCGTTCTGCCCCATTCTGTGCTGTGTCAGCCCTGGATGGAATCTTTCTTTCTGAAGTCTCAGCGCACGAGCTCCACGTGATATCGGCCCCAGGTGGAAAGGCATGGAGCTGCTCGTAGGCCGACAGACCTAGGAAGCAGATGGGAGAATGACCCCCACTCTGCAGATGGAGAGACTGGGGCAACCCTGAGGGGCATATGCTTGTCCAGGGCCACACCACTTATGAGAAGAAGGAGCCTGGTCTGAGAGCAGCATGGTCCTCGGAGCTCAGGCCCTGGCTGAACCCAGGCCTCCCCAGGGCTGTGGGCTGGGCCGTGTGGGTGTCATTGTGCCTGCACATGGCCTAAGGGGGGTGGTCGAGCAGTCAGAAACCCAGAGATTCCCTTGGGAAGTTTTGAGGAAGGGACCTCAGCACGAACCCCAGGAAATGATGTCACCTGCCGGCAACAGAACCCAACAGAACCCGCAATCCGGGTATCCAGGCCTCCAGAGCGGAGAGGAGCCCCCAGCCTGATCACTTGCTGCCAAGATGTTCTGCTGTTTGCCCCTGCCCAGAGGCCGCGGCCTCAGGAGAGCTCACAGGCAGTGTGCGTGGGCACCCTGTCGACGTTGGCTCAGGACACCCCCGAGAGGCCTCTGGCCCTTTGCCCGGAGAAACAGAAAGGTAACACGGGGAGCCCCAGGCCGGGCCAGGCCACCTCTCCCATGCCACCCGGAAACACCGGGTCCTTTGCCTGTGTGTGGGGATGCGGGTTTCTCGGGCTGTGTCTCCCTCAAGGAAGCCCAGGCGGATGTGGGGTCAGAAGCCTGTGGACAAGTTGTGCCCACACCCCAGGGGAGAGCAGGCTGGGCGGGATGGGGAGAGTGTGGGCAGCGCCGACCGGCCAGGCTGACCTCACACCCTCAGATGGGTCTCTTTCCTCCCGGGTGGGGATCTGAGCAGACACACGTCTCTGACCCTTCTGGGAAGAGAAGTTCGAGCAGGCAGAAGCAGCGGCTCCACTGGCCAGGCCCAGCTCGGAAAACTCCCAGCATGGCTGGCTGACGGTCACTGTCGTTGCAGAGCTTCCCACGTGATGAGGCCGAGGACGGGGACACCCCATCCAGCTCCCAGAGGGAGGGGTCGGAGCACCACCCGCCCGCCCGTGAGGCCCAGTGCAGGCTCCAGGTCAGCGTGCCCACGGAGGCATCAGCCCCACCGGGGGAGACGCGGAGGTGGGGAAGGCCTGCTGCCGAGACACCGCCCAGGATACAGCCGGCGGCCCAGTCTGAGGCTTCCACGGAGCTCAGCACACCCGGCTCCGACCCAGAGTCCAGAGAACCCCGGCCTCTGAGGCACCAGGAGGACCTGGAGCCCAGCACGCCACAGCACAGAGGTGAGGACGCTGGGGCTGGTGCACGGGAGTGTGTGGGGAGGGGTGCTGAGCTACACAGGGACGAGTCCTCGAAAGCTGCTGCTGGGCCTGCAGCAAGCGCTGGCCTCACACCCCCCGCCCCCCATCTTGCACACTTCAGTCCCAAAAGACATCTGACGCTGGGTATTCTTTGGGAACCTCTTGGAAGGTTTCTGTCCCGGGGTACGCACATGCCAAGGCTGGCCTGTGGGCAAACTTTGCTTCTCCCCCAGCTCTAGCACTGGCCTCCAACTGGAACCAGGCTCCACTTCCCAGACCTGTCCCCACACAGGTGGTGGCTCCAGGTGCAGGACCCAGGGATCCACCGAGGGCAGATGGAGAAGCGAGACTTGCCCTCGCAGAGACACCAGGCCAGCTGGGTACTGGCCAGCACACCGGGCAGATCGGATCTCCGTGCCTGCAGGACCCCCAGCCCCAGGCACTGATGTCCCACCCCCTCAGCGAGAACCTCCACCTCCACGTGCACCTCTACCTGCTCGGGCTTTGGCAAGAGAACCCGAGGCAGAGGAAGAGTCACCGCCTCGGCAGGGAGAGCCTGCCCTGGCTCCCGCACAACACCCAGACGCCCACGATGACTCACCCAGCCCTGCAGGGAGAAAGAGCCCCCGCTCTGGACAGAGACCCAGAGCCCTTACCGGAAACACCACGTCCAGGGGAGCGGTCGGCTCTGCAGCCTCCATCCCTGTCTGCTCACCGTGGATGCCGGCAACTCGGTCTGCCCCCAGGGGACATGGAGTTCCTTTCCCCTGAACTGCTTTGCATGTGGTTTGTTTCCACCTTTCTGGTGATGTTTTATTTTTTGTATGGTTTCCTGGATTTTTGTTGGTTAAGTTGGGATTAGTAAACTGTTTCATCATTGTTGCAATCTGGGAACACTGTTGTGTAACTCTGGTGATACTGTGTTACCATCACCACTTTGTAGTTTCAGACCCGTTCCATCTTTATGCCCCACCCCCCAACAAAGCCTGGATTCAAGGCAAGCACGCCCTGTTCATCCCTCCCCCCGATCCTGAACACAATTTCATCTTTTCTTTCTGCATTCCTTCCTATATTCTTGGTGTCCCCAATCAGTGACTCTCAGCGAAATGACTGAAGGAGTGTTTTTCGGACTCTCCACCTACTGTAAGACTCCATTGGAGAGTTCTCATTTTTATGTCATTTGAACTAGCCTTTGATAGCTGAAAGGACGGTGTACGTCCTTTCAAGATACCATGTGCCAAACGAAGCCCTTTTGGCAACTGCCATCATTATCTCCAGGCAGGCATTGCTGTTTGAAGGGTGACATCTCAGCCAGAAGGCAGAGGCTGAGCTCCTCTTGTTGCACCAGCTCCCAAAAGAAGCCAAGAAAGGGAGCTGGAACAACAAACCACCCCCATGCCCAGGAAAGCGTTCTTCATGACAGAAGGCTAGAAAATGACCCAACATCCTTGTGGCCCAGAACCACTCTAGAAAATCACTGTTCCATAAAAAAGAGAAACACATGGGAAGTTCCAAGGAGAGGCAATGCCCATGGCCAGTGTACTTGAGAGACGGCCTGACCGCTCCGGGGAAGACACGCACCGACGGAACCCCTTGGGAAACAGCAGTGATAGTCCTCACCGTCGTAAGGGTTTCCTCTGGGGACAACCTGCCCTGGGCACCACACGAGGGAGCAGACCGGCTTCTCTTCCTCTGCCCCCACACCATTCACTCATGAAGGCAGCTCAGGTGTTCTCATGCCCTGCCTGCCTGCCTGCCTGGCTCATCCGTGAGCTGTGACCACCTCCAGGCTAGGACTCCACCTTTTCCTCTCTGTGTACCGTGAATCTGCACACAGTGGGCTTTCAGAACCTTAGGAGACTTGAGCCATTCCCGCTCGAGCCAGAACCCTCCCCAGGAAGGAAAACAGCTGTGGAGTCATTTTGGCCCCAGCACTGGTTCCGAAAGCCTGGCGGCTCCTACAGCCTCTACGGTGTGAAGAGGGAGGTCCCTTTTGACAGAGCTTTCCGGCTCTCAGATCTAAGCTGTTGTTTCACTGTCAGCTGTGTCTCTTCCGTTGCAGCCAGGTGGGCCACGCTGCTCCAAAGGAGCTCACAAGCTGAGTTTCAAGGGAGGACAGGGATGGCTACAACGTGCTGCAAACTGAGTGAGGGTCCCCACAATCCTCAGCAAAGGTCTGTGGTGTGCAAGTGGGGAGTAGAGGGCCCCCAAGTTCCAAAGGAAGGGAGGTAGTCGGGAGCTAAAGCCCTTGGCTGCTGTGGTAGCAGCTGCAGATGGCAGCCCGTCCACAGTGCACTTCAAATGAGGTCATATGAGCGGGACTCTGGAAATGGCTCCGAAATCGAGAGAAAGGGGTCAGGGTATGTGGGAATCCGGCGGGGGTGGGGGGTGGATGAAGGAAGGTGTCCCTCCTCTCTCCAGTGCAATTTGGTTTGGTGAGTCTCAAAGCTACCAGATGGCACTTCCCAAGTCAGGCCCCCGCAGGAATCAGGGTGGGCTGCCTGCCTCGGGCCCTGCCACAGGGACAAGCCACACCAGTGGCCTCCCTGAGCTCCAATGGCCGGATCTGGGGGGTTCTGTCTGGGTGCACACCTCCTTGCTGTGGCCAAGTTCCCCCCTTCTCTGAGCACCAGCTTCATCCTCTCGAATGAGGACATCAATTGCTACCTTGGCACGTTACTCTCTTCATCCTGTGAAGACTCATTAGGCTTATCCTACAATTACTAGCTGGCCCGAAGAGATATCTCCTGAATCCAGCTTAAGCTGGAGTCTCCCAGGCTCATCTGGCATGTCTTCCCTGAAGTCTGCCAAAACCCACACCCTTGCATTTCCAGGGACTCCCCTTAGCCAGCTGGGCAGAAAACCCAGCATGCTTCAAACAAGCTGACAGACAAGCGGGAGAGGACTCACGGGCAGACGGCTTCCCTCAGGTCTCGGGTGGAGCTCTGGGACCACAGCAGCAACGGGCCATCCCAGCCCCTGGGCTCAGCAGCGCCCTCATTCTCAGGCCGGCGGCTCTGCCCTGAGGGGAGCAGGAACGTCACCAACTGCCGCAGGCGGACCTCAAGCCCCTCCCACTGCTGGAGCCTGACCTCCCCCGGCCCCACCCCTTCCCCTACCCCAGCAGGACGAGAGCTCGTCTTCCCCTGGCTTCCAACGTGAGGCCCGGCCCTGGGCCCCGATTGGGCACTGCCCCAGCCCGGAGCCAATCACAGTGGCCAGGGAGGTGGAACGCACCGATTGGCCAGGGCCAGGTCATGTGACCATACTCCCCAGGAAACTCAAAGATTACCAAGGTTCTCTAAGAAACCAATGAACAAAATTATCCACTAAAGGCAAACCATAATTTTTAATGAGGCCAATGTCACAGAAAAAAAAAATGCTCCACAATAAACTGCTCAAGGAAGCTACTAAATAAACTTTCAGAAAAGTTTAGTAGTTTTTTTTTTTTTTTAAATAGGGTGACGGAGAGCTATACCTTTCCCATCTATGTGAATTTAGGTTTAAACTAGATTTCCCTTGGCTATTATATAAGACAAAAAAACCCACATCACCCACTTTCACTCCCCCCCACCCCCAAAATGTGTTTTAATCTATTGAATTTTTGTGTCCTCAGTTGTGTCTGATTCACGGCAACTCACCAACTCTACACAGCCAGGCTCTTCCGTCCATGGAATTCAGGGCAATTTTTTCTGTCCCAGTAAATGCCCACCCTGGGTGATCCAAAGGCAAGGGCTCCGAGGCTCCTGAGAGACTAACTCCTTTCAGCTGAGCACAGAGCTGGCTCCTCACTGGGATGCCTGTGGCCTGGGGCTCCCAGAGGGGAGAGCAGCACTCGCCCCACCGTGTGGTCACTGCTGGAAGTGCAGGCTGCTCCTCACTCCCCCTTGACAGTGTCCCTGAGGGCAGAACAGTGTGAATCGAATCAAGGTGGAAATGCAAACTCCAATGCAACCAACCTTCCCACAAGATCTCCAAAACCACTCAGGAACAGGGAATTGGAAACTGCAGGGGATGACATGAATGGAGATGGAGACTTGACACCTTACACCGAGTTCACTTCCAGTTATCCCTAGACAAACTTTCCATGAAAACTTGTCACAAATCTAGAAGAACAATGAGCAGAAACCGGACACGTGCTTTGAGTCTTCACACACAAAACTAAAAGGCAGTCCACAAAAAAAACCCAGAGAATACAGTGGACTTTGCAAAATCAAAGATATCTACTGTGGGAAAGACCTCATGACAAAAGCAAAAGACAGGTCATACATCGCGAGACGAATGAGTGGAAACACAAAGCTTATCAAGGATGTGTCTCCAAACAGACAAAGAACGCCAACACAACAAGCCTGTGAAAACTAGGGAAAGGTCTGAAGGGACACCAGACGGAGGAAGACACACACAGAGTATCCCGGATGATGTCCAGCACTGAGGGCCTGAAGAAACAACAGTCTAGTTGCACCCCCTCAGGCCTGTGTGACCGTGGATGAGGCCTCTGTTTCCCGGTGGCTCTGAGACATGGACAGGGAGGAAGGGGAAGAGAAGTCACTTGCATTTCTAATACTCACAGCAAAGTCTTCCAATGAGAAGGGAATTATCACCCCCACTGACAATGCCATTCACTGAAGTGATATCCACGAGTCCATCTACCCCAGAAGGGAAGGATGGACCTGTTCTCACAAAACGGCGAGAGATGGAAGGAGGAAGATCAAGCCCACACCAATCACTGGAAAGAGAAGCTGTGCTCAGGGCTTGAAAGAATTCCTATAGGGAAAATCATGTCACAGCCCCACATGGCAATCCACAGCTTCCATGCTATTCCTCCCAAAATGCCAATGCATTTTCGCACCGAACAAAGAATTGCAAAAGGGGTACGGAAACAGAAAAGAGCCTACATTGTCAATACAATCCGACGAAAAAGCCCCGATACGGACATCCAAGGTTGTGTGAAAGGAAATTAGACGACCAAACTAGGATCCTCAGGAGAGTATCGGAGAAGGCAATGGCGACCCACTCCAGTACTCTTGCCTGGAAAATGTCCTGGACGGAGGAGCCTGGTAGGCTACAGGCCATGGGGTCTTGCAGAGTCAGACACGACTGAAGTGACTTAGCCGCAGCAGCAGCAGCAGGACAGTATGCTATTGGGAATACAACAACACACACAGATCCAGATCGATGGAATAAAGTTGAGGGTCCAGAAACAAACCCCAGCATCCATGGTCAACTCATCTCTGACACAGACGGTGAGAATATCCAAATGGGAACAAGAAAGCCTCTTCAATCAATGTCCATGGGAAAACCAGACAGCTACATCTGAAGAACGCTATTGGGTTTGATCTCATACCACCTCAATATCGGGGAAAAACCTCACCCTAAAGACTGATGTCATGAGATAGCTAGAAAGAAGCGTAGGTCAAAGGCTCCTTAACATCAGAGTCTCCTTGCCATTTGCTGGGCGGAGGTCGAAATGGGTCTCTTCAAGTAAGGGAAAGAGGTAAACGAAGTACACCACTGGGTTTCCATCCAATGGAACCTATTCACAACAGAGAGGCTAAGCATTCACAAATGCAAAAGATAGGAAACGGAACACGAGAGACTCCTTGCAAGTGGTGTATCTGAGAAGGGGTTCATATGGAAAGAGACGAAGAATGCACAGCACTCAGATTCCAAGAAACACCACCACCACCCTTGACCCTTCCCCCATGACCAACTCTGACCTAAAGCCTTTCTCTCCCTCTAACCTATCCCTAAAACATAACCCTCATCTAATCATATACATGTGCATCCCTAGCATCCATCCATCCATCCACACACGAGAGAGAAAGAGGAAGACACAGACGGAATTGAGAAAGGAAAAGAGAGGGACACAGCCAGAGAGAGACACGGAACCAAAGAGAGGAAAGGAGTCGATGGTCCAGACTATTACTCAATCTGTCTCGAAGGTAGAAGCAATGACAGCGCCCTTCCACCCCAGAAGGGGGAAAAGGACGGAAGGTTTGGAGAGGAAAAGACAAGAACGCAGGGAGCCATTAGAAGCTCAGCCACCCGCAGAAGCCGAGCTGGGACCCTTGAACAGAATCTCAATGGAAACAGAGGACCAGAAAGTTGGCTACTCTTTTCTATAAGAGAGGGAGACCTTCGAGTCTTCCTTTCGGTCCTCCAACTTGGATGCGGGGTCTCAAAACAGTCAGGAGGGGGAGTGCCTTTTCCTGGGTTCCACGGCGCATCCAGGCCTCGTTCTGCCCCATTCTGTGCTGTGTCAGCCCTGGATGGAATCTTTCTTTCTGAAGTCTCAGCGCACGAGCTCCACGTGATATCGGCCCCAGGTGGAAAGGCATGGAGCTGCTCGTAGGCCGACAGACCTAGGAAGCAGATGGGAGAATGACCCCCACTCTGCAGATGGAGAGACTGGGGCAACCCTGAGGGGCATATGCTTGTCCAGGGCCACACCACTTATGAGAAGAAGGAGCCTGGTCTGAGAGCAGCATGGTCCTCGGAGCTCAGGCCCTGGCTGAACCCAGGCCTCCCCAGGGCTGTGGGCTGGGCCGTGTGGGTGTCATTGTGCCTGCACATGGCCTAAGGGGGGTGGTCGAGCAGTCAGAAACCCAGAGATTCCCTTGGGAAGTTTTGAGGAAGGGACCTCAGCACGAACCCCAGGAAATGATGTCACCTGCCGGCAACAGAACCCAACAGAACCCGCAATCCGGGTATCCAGGCCTCCAGAGCGGAGAGGAGCCCCCAGCCAGATCACTTGCTGCCAAGATGTTCTGCTGTTTGCCCCTGCCCAGAGGCCGGGGCCTCAGGAGAGCTCACAGGCAGTGTGCGTGGGCACCCTGTCGACGTTGGCTCAGGACACCCCCGAGAGGCCTCTGGCCCTTTGCCCGGAGAAACAGAAAGGTAACACGGGGAGCCCCAGGCCGGGCCAGGCCACCTCTCCCATGCCACCCGGAAACACCGGGTCCTTTGCCTGTGTGTGGGGATGCGGGTTTCTCGGGCTGTGTCTCCCTCAAGGAAGCCCAGGCGGATGTGGGGTCAGAAGCCTGTGGACAAGTTGTGCCCACACCCCAGGGGAGAGCAGGCTGGGCGGGATGGGGAGAGTGTGGGCAGCGCCGACCGGCCAGGCTGACCTCACACCCTCAGATGGGTCTCTTTCCTCCCGGGTGGGGATCTGAGCAGACACACGTCTCTGACCCTTCTGGGAAGAGAAGTTCGAGCAGGCAGAAGCAGCGGCTCCACTGGCCAGGCCCAGCTCGGAAAACTCCCAGCATGGCTGGCTGACGGTCACTGTCGTTGCAGAGCTTCCCACGTGATGAGGCCGAGGACGGGGACACCCCATCCAGCTCCCAGAGGGAGGGGTCGGAGCACCACCCGCCCGCCCGTGAGGCCCAGTGCAGGCTCCAGGTCAGCGTGCCCACGGAGGCATCAGCCCCACCGGGGGAGACGCGGAGGTGGGGAAGGCCTGCTGCCGAGACACCGCCCAGGATACAGCCGGCGGCCCAGTCTGAGGCTTCCACGGAGCTCAGCACACCCGGCTCCGACCCAGAGTCCAGAGAACCCCGGCCTCTGAGGCACCAGGAGGACCTGGAGCCCAGCACGCCACAGCACAGAGGTGAGGACGCTGGGGCTGGTGCACGGGAGTGTGTGGGGAGGGGTGCTGAGCTACACAGGGACGAGTCCTCGAAAGCTGCTGCTGGGCCTGCAGCAAGCGCTGGCCTCACACCCCCCGCCCCCCATCTTGCACACTTCAGTCCCAAAAGACATCTGACGCTGGGTATTCTTTGGGAACCTCTTGGAAGGTTTCTGTCCCGGGGTACGCACATGCCAAGGCTGGCCTGTGGGCAAACTTTGCTTCTCCCCCAGCTCTAGCACTGGCCTCCAACTGGAACCAGGCTCCACTTCCCAGACCTGTCCCCACACAGGTGGTGGCTCCAGGTGCAGGACCCAGGGATCCACCGAGGGCAGATGGAGAAGCGAGACTTGCCCTCGCAGAGACACCAGGCCAGCTGGGTACTGGCCAGCACACCGGGCAGATCGGATCTCCGTGCCTGCAGGACCCCCAGCCCCAGGCACTGATGTCCCACCCCCTCAGCGAGAACCTCCACCTCCACGTGCACCTCTACCTGCTCGGGCTTTGGCAAGAGAACCCGAGGCAGAGGAAGAGTCACCGCCTCGGCAGGGAGAGCCTGCCCTGGCTCCCGCGCAACACCCAGACGCCCACGATGACTCACCCAGCCCTGCAGGGAGAAAGAGCCCCCGCTCTGGACAGAGACCCAGAGCCCTTACCGGAAACACCACGTCCAGGGGAGCGGTCGGCTCTGCAGCCTCCATCCCTGTCTGCTCACCGTGGATGCCGGCAACTCGGTCTGCCCCCAGGGGACATGGAGTTCCTTTCCCCTGAACTGCTTTGCATGTGGTTTGTTTCCACCTTTCTGGTGATGTTTTATTTTTTGTATGGTTTCCTGGATTTTTGTTGGTTAAGTTGGGATTAGTAAACTGTTTCATCATTGTTGCAATCTGGGAACACTGTTGTGTAACTCTGGTGATACTGTGTTACCATCACCACTTTGTAGTTTCAGACCCGTTCCATCTTTATGCCCCACCCCCCAACAAAGCCTGGATTCAAGGCAAGCACGCCCTGTTCATCCCTCCCCCCGATCCTGAACACAATTTCATCTTTTCTTTCTGCATTCCTTCCTATATTCTTGGTGTCCCCAATCAGTGACTCTCAGCGAAATGACTGAAGGAGTGTTTTTCGGACTCTCCACCTACTGTAAGACTCCATTGGAGAGTTCTCATTTTTATGTCATTTGAACTAGCCTTTGATAGCTGAAAGGACGGTGTACGTCCTTTCAAGATACCATGTGCCAAACGAAGCCCTTTTGGCAACTGCCATCATTATCTCCAGGCAGGCATTGCTGTTTGAAGGGTGACATCTCAGCCAGAAGGCAGAGGCTGAGCTCCTCTTGTTGCACCAGCTCCCAAAAGAAGCCAAGAAAGGGAGCTGGAACAACAAACCACCCCCATGCCCAGGAAAGCGTTCTTCATGACAGAAGGCTAGAAAATGACCCAACATCCTTGTGGCCCAGAACCACTCTAGAAAATCACTGTTCCATAAAAAAGAGAAACACATGGGAAGTTCCAAGGAGAGGCAATGCCCATGGCCAGTGTACTTGAGAGACGGCCTGACCGCTCCGGGGAAGACACGCACCGACGGAACCCCTTGGGAAACAGCAGTGATAGTCCTCACCGTCGTAAGGGTTTCCTCTGGGGACAACCTGCCCTGGGCACCACACGAGGGAGCAGACCGGCTTCTCTTCCTCTGCCCCCACACCATTCACTCATGAAGGCAGCTCAGGTGTTCTCATGCCCTGCCTGCCTGCCTGCCTGGCTCATCCGTGAGCTGTGACCACCTCCAGGCTAGGACTCCACCTTTTCCTCTCTGTGTACCGTGAATCTGCACACAGTGGGCTTTCAGAACCTTAGGAGACTTGAGCCATTCCCGCTCGAGCCAGAACCCTCCCCAGGAAGGAAAACAGCTGTGGAGTCATTTTGGCCCCAGCACTGGTTCCGAAAGCCTGGCGGCTCCTACAGCCTCTACGGTGTGAAGAGGGAGGTCCCTTTTGACAGAGCTTTCCGGCTCTCAGATCTAAGCTGTTGTTTCACTGTCAGCTGTGTCTCTTCCGTTGCAGCCAGGTGGGCCACGCTGCTCCAAAGGAGCTCACAAGCTGAGTTTCAAGGGAGGACAGGGATGGCTACAACGTGCTGCAAACTGAGTGAGGGTCCCCACAATCCTCAGCAAAGGTCTGTGGTGTGCAAGTGGGGAGTAGAGGGCCCCCAAGTTCCAAAGGAAGGGAGGTAGTCGGGAGCTAAAGCCCTTGGCTGCTGTGGTAGCAGCTGCAGATGGCAGCCCGTCCACAGTGCACTTCAAATGAGGTCATATGAGCGGGACTCTGGAAATGGCTCCGAAATCGAGAGAAAGGGGTCAGGGTATGTGGGAATCCGGCGGGGGTGGGGGGTGGATGAAGGAAGGTGTCCCTCCTCTCTCCAGTGCAATTTGGTTTGGTGAGTCTCAAAGCTACCAGATGGCACTTCCCAAGTCAGGCCCCCGCAGGAATCAGGGTGGGCTGCCTGCCTCGGGCCCTGCCACAGGGACAAGCCACACCAGTGGCCTCCCTGAGCTCCAATGGCCGGATCTGGGGGGTTCTGTCTGGGTGCACACCTCCTTGCTGTGGCCAAGTTCCCCCCTTCTCTGAGCACCAGCTTCATCCTCTCGAATGAGGACATCAATTGCTACCTTGGCACGTTACTCTCTTCATCCTGTGAAGACTCATTAGGCTTATCCTACAATTACTAGCTGGCCCGAAGAGATATCTCCTGAATCCAGCTTAAGCTGGAGTCTCCCAGGCTCATCTGGCATGTCTTCCCTGAAGTCTGCCAAAACCCACACCCTTGCATTTCCAGGGACTCCCCTTAGCCAGCTGGGCAGAAAACCCAGCATGCTTCAAACAAGCTGACAGACAAGCGGGAGAGGACTCACGGGCAGACGGCTTCCCTCAGGTCTCGGGTGGAGCTCTGGGACCACAGCAGCAACGGGCCATCCCAGCCCCTGGGCTCAGCAGCGCCCTCATTCTCAGGCCGGCGGCTCTGCCCTGAGGGGAGCAGGAACGTCACCAACTGCCGCAGGCGGACCTCAAGCCCCTCCCACTGCTGGAGCCTGACCTCCCCCGGCCCCACCCCTTCCCCTACCCCAGCAGGACGAGAGCTCGTCTTCCCCTGGCTTCCAACGTGAGGCCCGGCCCTGGGCCCCGATTGGGCACTGCCCCAGCCCGGAGCCAATCACAGTGGCCAGGGAGGTGGAACGCACCGATTGGCCAGGGCCAGGTCATGTGACCATACTCCCCAGGAAACTCAAAGATTACCAAGGTTCTCTAAGAAACCAATGAACAAAATTATCCACTAAAGGCAAACCATAATTTTTAATGAGGCCAATGTCACAGAAAAAAAAAATGCTCCACAATAAACTGCTCAAGGAAGCTACTAAATAAACTTTCAGAAAAGTTTAGTAGTTTTTTTTTTTTTTTAAATAGGGTGACGGAGAGCTATACCTTTCCCATCTATGTGAATTTAGGTTTAAACTAGATTTCCCTTGGCTATTATATAAGACAAAAAAACCCACATCACCCACTTTCACTCCCCCCCACCCCCAAAATGTGTTTTAATCTATTGAATTTTTGTGTCCTCAGTTGTGTCTGATTCACGGCAACTCACCAACTCTACACAGCCAGGCTCTTCCGTCCATGGAATTCAGGGCAATTTTTTCTGTCCCAGTAAATGCCCACCCTGGGTGATCCAAAGGCAAGGGCTCCGAGGCTCCTGAGAGACTAACTCCTTTCAGCTGAGCACAGAGCTGGCTCCTCACTGGGATGCCTGTGGCCTGGGGCTCCCAGAGGGGAGAGCAGCACTCGCCCCACCGTGTGGTCACTGCTGGAAGTGCAGGCTGCTCCTCACTCCCCCTTGACAGTGTCCCTGAGGGCAGAACAGTGTGAATCGAATCAAGGTGGAAATGCAAACTCCAATGCAACCAACCTTCCCACAAGATCTCCAAAACCACTCAGGAACAGGGAATTGGAAACTGCAGGGGATGACATGAATGGAGATGGAGACTTGACACCTTACACCGAGTTCACTTCCAGTTATCCCTAGACAAACTTTCCATGAAAACTTGTCACAAATCTAGAAGAACAATGAGCAGAAACCGGACACGTGCTTTGAGTCTTCACACACAAAACTAAAAGGCAGTCCACAAAAAAAACCCAGAGAATACAGTGGACTTTGCAAAATCAAAGATATCTACTGTGGGAAAGACCTCATGACAAAAGCAAAAGACAGGTCATACATCGCGAGACGAATGAGTGGAAACACAAAGCTTATCAAGGATGTGTCTCCAAACAGACAAAGAACGCCAACACAACAAGCCTGTGAAAACTAGGGAAAGGTCTGAAGGGACACCAGACGGAGGAAGACACACACAGAGTATCCCGGATGATGTCCAGCACTGAGGGCCTGAAGAAACAACAGTCTAGTTGCACCCCCTCAGGCCTGTGTGACCGTGGATGAGGCCTCTGTTTCCCGGTGGCTCTGAGACATGGACAGGGAGGAAGGGGAAGAGAAGTCACTTGCATTTCTAATACTCACAGCAAAGTCTTCCAATGAGAAGGGAATTATCACCCCCACTGACAATGCCATTCACTGAAGTGATATCCACGAGTCCATCTACCCCAGAAGGGAAGGATGGACCTGTTCTCACAAAACGGCGAGAGATGGAAGGAGGAAGATCAAGCCCACACCAATCACTGGAAAGAGAAGCTGTGCTCAGGGCTTGAAAGAATTCCTACTGGGAAAATCATGTCACAGCCCCACATGGCAATCCACAGCTTCCATGCTATTCCTCCCAAAATGCCAATGCATTTTCGCACCGAACAAAGAATTGCAAAAGGGGTACGGAAACAGAAAAGAGCCTACATTGTCAATACAATCCGACGAAAAAGCCCCGATACGGACATCCAAGGTTGTGTGAAAGGAAATTAGACGACCAAACTAGGATCCTCAGGAGAGTATCGGAGAAGGCAATGGCGACCCACTCCAGTACTCTTGCCTGGAAAATGTCCTGGACGGAGGAGCCTGGTAGGCTACAGGCCATGGGGTCTTGCAGAGTCAGACACGACTGAAGTGACTTAGCCGCAGCAGCAGCAGCAGGACAGTATGCTATTGGGAATACAACAACACACACAGATCCAGATCGATGGAATAAAGTTGAGGGTCCAGAAACAAACCCCAGCATCCATGGTCAACTCATCTCTGACACAGACGGTGAGAATATCCAAATGGGAACAAGAAAGCCTCTTCAATCAATGTCCATGGGAAAACCAGACAGCTACATCTGAAGAACGCTATTGGGTTTGATCTCATACCACCTCAATATCGGGGAAAAACCTCACCCTAAAGACTGATGTCATGAGATAGCTAGAAAGAAGCGTAGGTCAAAGGCTCCTTAACATCAGAGTCTCCTTGCCATTTGCTGGGCGGAGGTCGAAATGGGTCTCTTCAAGTAAGGGAAAGAGGTAAACGAAGTACACCACTGGGTTTCCATCCAATGGAACCTATTCACAACAGAGAGGCTAAGCATTCACAAATGCAAAAGATAGGAAACGGAACACGAGAGACTCCTTGCAAGTGGTGTATCTGAGAAGGGGTTCATATGGAAAGAGACGAAGAATGCACAGCACTCAGATTCCAAGAAACACCACCACCACCCTTGACCCTTCCCCCATGACCAACTCTGACCTAAAGCCTTTCTCTCCCTCTAACCTATCCCTAAAACATAACCCTCATCTAATCATATACATGTGCATCCCTAGCATCCATCCATCCATCCACACACGAGAGAGAAAGAGGAAGACACAGACGGAATTGAGAAAGGAAAAGAGAGGGACACAGCCAGAGAGAGACACGGAACCAAAGAGAGGAAAGGAGTCGATGGTCCAGACTATTCCTCAATCTGTCTCGAAGGTAGAAGCAATGACAGCGCCCTTCCACCCCAGAAGGGGGAAAAGGACGGAAGGTTTGGAGAGGAAAAGACAAGAACGCAGGGAGCCATTAGAAGCTCAGCCACCCGCAGAAGCCGAGCTGGGACCCTTGAACAGAATCTCAATGGAAACAGAGGACCAGAAAGTTGGCTACTCTTTTCTATAAGAGAGGGAGACCTTCGAGTCTTCCTTTCGGTCCTCCAACTTGGATGCGGGGTCTCAAAACAGTCAGGAGGGGGAGTGCCTTTTCCTGGGTTCCACGGCGCATCCAGGCCTCGTTCTGCCCCATTCTGTGCTGTGTCAGCCCTGGATGGAATCTTTCTTTCTGAAGTCTCAGCGCACGAGCTCCACGTGATATCGGCCCCAGGTGGAAAGGCATGGAGCTGCTCGTAGGCCGACAGACCTAGGAAGCAGATGGGAGAATGACCCCCACTCTGCAGATGGAGAGACTGGGGCAACCCTGAGGGGCATATGCTTGTCCAGGGCCACACCACTTATGAGAAGAAGGAGCCTGGTCTGAGAGCAGCATGGTCCTCGGAGCTCAGGCCCTGGCTGAACCCAGGCCTCCCCAGGGCTGTGGGCTGGGCCGTGTGGGTGTCATTGTGCCTGCACATGGCCTAAGGGGGGTGGTCGAGCAGTCAGAAACCCAGAGATTCCCTTGGGAAGTTTTGAGGAAGGGACCTCAGCACGAACCCCAGGAAATGATGTCACCTGCCGGCAACAGAACCCAACAGAACCCGCAATCCGGGTATCCAGGCCTCCAGAGCGGAGAGGAGCCCCCAGCCAGATCACTTGCTGCCAAGATGTTCTGCTGTTTGCCCCTGCCCAGAGGCCGGGGCCTCAGGAGAGCTCACAGGCAGTGTGCGTGGGCACCCTGTCGACGTTGGCTCAGGACACCCCCGAGAGGCCTCTGGCCCTTTGCCCGGAGAAACAGAAAGGTAACACGGGGAGCCCCAGGCCGGGCCAGGCCACCTCTCCCATGCCACCCGGAAACACCGGGTCCTTTGCCTGTGTGTGGGGATGCGGGTTTCTCGGGCTGTGTCTCCCTCAAGGAAGCCCAGGCGGATGTGGGGTCAGAAGCCTGTGGACAAGTTGTGCCCACACCCCAGGGGAGAGCAGGCTGGGCGGGATGGGGAGAGTGTGGGCAGCGCCGACCGGCCAGGCTGACCTCACACCCTCAGATGGGTCTCTTTCCTCCCGGGTGGGGATCTGAGCAGACACACGTCTCTGACCCTTCTGGGAAGAGAAGTTCGAGCAGGCAGAAGCAGCGGCTCCACTGGCCAGGCCCAGCTCGGAAAACTCCCAGCATGGCTGGCTGACGGTCACTGTCGTTGCAGAGCTTCCCACGTGATGAGGCCGAGGACGGGGACACCCCATCCAGCTCCCAGAGGGAGGGGTCGGAGCACCACCCGCCCGCCCGTGAGGCCCAGTGCAGGCTCCAGGTCAGCGTGCCCACGGAGGCATCAGCCCCACCGGGGGAGACGCGGAGGTGGGGAAGGCCTGCTGCCGAGACACCGCCCAGGATACAGCCGGCGGCCCAGTCTGAGGCTTCCACGGAGCTCAGCACACCCGGCTCCGACCCAGAGTCCAGAGAACCCCGGCCTCTGAGGCACCAGGAGGACCTGGAGCCCAGCACGCCACAGCACAGAGGTGAGGACGCTGGGGCTGGTGCACGGGAGTGTGTGGGGAGGGGTGCTGAGCTACACAGGGACGAGTCCTCGAAAGCTGCTGCTGGGCCTGCAGCAAGCGCTGGCCTCACACCCCCCGCCCCCCATCTTGCACACTTCAGTCCCAAAAGACATCTGACGCTGGGTATTCTTTGGGAACCTCTTGGAAGGTTTCTGTCCCGGGGTACGCACATGCCAAGGCTGGCCTGTGGGCAAACTTTGCTTCTCCCCCAGCTCTAGCACTGGCCTCCAACTGGAACCAGGCTCCACTTCCCAGACCTGTCCCCACACAGGTGGTGGCTCCAGGTGCAGGACCCAGGGATCCACCGAGGGCAGATGGAGAAGCGAGACTTGCCCTCGCAGAGACACCAGGCCAGCTGGGTACTGGCCAGCACACCGGGCAGATCGGATCTCCGTGCCTGCAGGACCCCCAGCCCCAGGCACTGATGTCCCACCCCCTCAGCGAGAACCTCCACCTCCACGTGCACCTCTACCTGCTCGGGCTTTGGCAAGAGAACCCGAGGCAGAGGAAGAGTCACCGCCTCGGCAGGGAGAGCCTGCCCTGGCTCCCGCGCAACACCCAGACGCCCACGATGACTCACCCAGCCCTGCAGGGAGAAAGAGCCCCCGCTCTGGACAGAGACCCAGAGCCCTTACCGGAAACACCACGTCCAGGGGAGCGGTCGGCTCTGCAGCCTCCATCCCTGTCTGCTCACCGTGGATGCCGGCAACTCGGTCTGCCCCCAGGGGACATGGAGTTCCTTTCCCCTGAACTGCTTTGCATGTGGTTTGTTTCCACCTTTCTGGTGATGTTTTATTTTTTGTATGGTTTCCTGGATTTTTGTTGGTTAAGTTGGGATTAGTAAACTGTTTCATCATTGTTGCAATCTGGGAACACTGTTGTGTAACTCTGGTGATACTGTGTTACCATCACCACTTTGTAGTTTCAGACCCGTTCCATCTTTATGCCCCACCCCCCAACAAAGCCTGGATTCAAGGCAAGCACGCCCTGTTCATCCCTCCCCCCGATCCTGAACACAATTTCATCTTTTCTTTCTGCATTCCTTCCTATATTCTTGGTGTCCCCAATCAGTGACTCTCAGCGAAATGACTGAAGGAGTGTTTTTCGGACTCTCCACCTACTGTAAGACTCCATTGGAGAGTTCTCATTTTTATGTCATTTGAACTAGCCTTTGATAGCTGAAAGGACGGTGTACGTCCTTTCAAGATACCATGTGCCAAACGAAGCCCTTTTGGCAACTGCCATCATTATCTCCAGGCAGGCATTGCTGTTTGAAGGGTGACATCTCAGCCAGAAGGCAGAGGCTGAGCTCCTCTTGTTGCACCAGCTCCCAAAAGAAGCCAAGAAAGGGAGCTGGAACAACAAACCACCCCCATGCCCAGGAAAGCGTTCTTCATGACAGAAGGCTAGAAAATGACCCAACATCCTTGTGGCCCAGAACCACTCTAGAAAATCACTGTTCCATAAAAAAGAGAAACACATGGGAAGTTCCAAGGAGAGGCAATGCCCATGGCCAGTGTACTTGAGAGACGGCCTGACCGCTCCGGGGAAGACACGCACCGACGGAACCCCTTGGGAAACAGCAGTGATAGTCCTCACCGTCGTAAGGGTTTCCTCTGGGGACAACCTGCCCTGGGCACCACACGAGGGAGCAGACCGGCTTCTCTTCCTCTGCCCCCACACCATTCACTCATGAAGGCAGCTCAGGTGTTCTCATGCCCTGCCTGCCTGCCTGCCTGGCTCATCCGTGAGCTGTGACCACCTCCAGGCTAGGACTCCACCTTTTCCTCTCTGTGTACCGTGAATCTGCACACAGTGGGCTTTCAGAACCTTAGGAGACTTGAGCCATTCCCGCTCGAGCCAGAACCCTCCCCAGGAAGGAAAACAGCTGTGGAGTCATTTTGGCCCCAGCACTGGTTCCGAAAGCCTGGCGGCTCCTACAGCCTCTACGGTGTGAAGAGGGAGGTCCCTTTTGACAGAGCTTTCCGGCTCTCAGATCTAAGCTGTTGTTTCACTGTCAGCTGTGTCTCTTCCGTTGCAGCCAGGTGGGCCACGCTGCTCCAAAGGAGCTCACAAGCTGAGTTTCAAGGGAGGACAGGGATGGCTACAACGTGCTGCAAACTGAGTGAGGGTCCCCACAATCCTCAGCAAAGGTCTGTGGTGTGCAAGTGGGGAGTAGAGGGCCCCCAAGTTCCAAAGGAAGGGAGGTAGTCGGGAGCTAAAGCCCTTGGCTGCTGTGGTAGCAGCTGCAGATGGCAGCCCGTCCACAGTGCACTTCAAATGAGGTCATATGAGCGGGACTCTGGAAATGGCTCCGAAATCGAGAGAAAGGGGTCAGGGTATGTGGGAATCCGGCGGGGGTGGGGGGTGGATGAAGGAAGGTGTCCCTCCTCTCTCCAGTGCAATTTGGTTTGGTGAGTCTCAAAGCTACCAGATGGCACTTCCCAAGTCAGGCCCCCGCAGGAATCAGGGTGGGCTGCCTGCCTCGGGCCCTGCCACAGGGACAAGCCACACCAGTGGCCTCCCTGAGCTCCAATGGCCGGATCTGGGGGGTTCTGTCTGGGTGCACACCTCCTTGCTGTGGCCAAGTTCCCCCCTTCTCTGAGCACCAGCTTCATCCTCTCGAATGAGGACATCAATTGCTACCTTGGCACGTTACTCTCTTCATCCTGTGAAGACTCATTAGGCTTATCCTACAATTACTAGCTGGCCCGAAGAGATATCTCCTGAATCCAGCTTAAGCTGGAGTCTCCCAGGCTCATCTGGCATGTCTTCCCTGAAGTCTGCCAAAACCCACACCCTTGCATTTCCAGGGACTCCCCTTAGCCAGCTGGGCAGAAAACCCAGCATGCTTCAAACAAGCTGACAGACAAGCGGGAGAGGACTCACGGGCAGACGGCTTCCCTCAGGTCTCGGGTGGAGCTCTGGGACCACAGCAGCAACGGGCCATCCCAGCCCCTGGGCTCAGCAGCGCCCTCATTCTCAGGCCGGCGGCTCTGCCCTGAGGGGAGCAGGAACGTCACCAACTGCCGCAGGCGGACCTCAAGCCCCTCCCACTGCTGGAGCCTGACCTCCCCCGGCCCCACCCCTTCCCCTACCCCAGCAGGACGAGAGCTCGTCTTCCCCTGGCTTCCAACGTGAGGCCCGGCCCTGGGCCCCGATTGGGCACTGCCCCAGCCCGGAGCCAATCACAGTGGCCAGGGAGGTGGAACGCACCGATTGGCCAGGGCCAGGTCATGTGACCATACTCCCCAGGAAACTCAAAGATTACCAAGGTTCTCTAAGAAACCAATGAACAAAATTATCCACTAAAGGCAAACCATAATTTTTAATGAGGCCAATGTCACAGAAAAAAAAAATGCTCCACAATAAACTGCTCAAGGAAGCTACTAAATAAACTTTCAGAAAAGTTTAGTAGTTTTTTTTTTTTTTTAAATAGGGTGACGGAGAGCTATACCTTTCCCATCTATGTGAATTTAGGTTTAAACTAGATTTCCCTTGGCTATTATATAAGACAAAAAAACCCACATCACCCACTTTCACTCCCCCCCACCCCCAAAATGTGTTTTAATCTATTGAATTTTTGTGTCCTCAGTTGTGTCTGATTCACGGCAACTCACCAACTCTACACAGCCAGGCTCTTCCGTCCATGGAATTCAGGGCAATTTTTTCTGTCCCAGTAAATGCCCACCCTGGGTGATCCAAAGGCAAGGGCTCCGAGGCTCCTGAGAGACTAACTCCTTTCAGCTGAGCACAGAGCTGGCTCCTCACTGGGATGCCTGTGGCCTGGGGCTCCCAGAGGGGAGAGCAGCACTCGCCCCACCGTGTGGTCACTGCTGGAAGTGCAGGCTGCTCCTCACTCCCCCTTGACAGTGTCCCTGAGGGCAGAACAGTGTGAATCGAATCAAGGTGGAAATGCAAACTCCAATGCAACCAACCTTCCCACAAGATCTCCAAAACCACTCAGGAACAGGGAATTGGAAACTGCAGGGGATGACATGAATGGAGATGGAGACTTGACACCTTACACCGAGTTCACTTCCAGTTATCCCTAGACAAACTTTCCATGAAAACTTGTCACAAATCTAGAAGAACAATGAGCAGAAACCGGACACGTGCTTTGAGTCTTCACACACAAAACTAAAAGGCAGTCCACAAAAAAAACCCAGAGAATACAGTGGACTTTGCAAAATCAAAGATATCTACTGTGGGAAAGACCTCATGACAAAAGCAAAAGACAGGTCATACATCGCGAGACGAATGAGTGGAAACACAAAGCTTATCAAGGATGTGTCTCCAAACAGACAAAGAACGCCAACACAACAAGCCTGTGAAAACTAGGGAAAGGTCTGAAGGGACACCAGACGGAGGAAGACACACACAGAGTATCCCGGATGATGTCCAGCACTGAGGGCCTGAAGAAACAACAGTCTAGTTGCACCCCCTCAGGCCTGTGTGACCGTGGATGAGGCCTCTGTTTCCCGGTGGCTCTGAGACATGGACAGGGAGGAAGGGGAAGAGAAGTCACTTGCATTTCTAATACTCACAGCAAAGTCTTCCAATGAGAAGGGAATTATCACCCCCACTGACAATGCCATTCACTGAAGTGATATCCACGAGTCCATCTACCCCAGAAGGGAAGGATGGACCTGTTCTCACAAAACGGCGAGAGATGGAAGGAGGAAGATCAAGCCCACACCAATCACTGGAAAGAGAAGCTGTGCTCAGGGCTTGAAAGAATTCCTACTGGGAAAATCATGTCACAGCCCCACATGGCAATCCACAGCTTCCGTGCTATTCCTCCCAAAATGCCAATGCATTTTCGCACCGAACAAAGAATTGCAAAAGGGGTACGGAAACAGAAAAGAGCCTACATTGTCAATACAATCCGACGAAAAAGCCCCGATACGGACATCCAAGGTTGTGTGAAAGGAAATTAGACGACCAAACTAGGATCCTCAGGAGAGTATCGGAGAAGGCAATGGCGACCCACTCCAGTACTCTTGCCTGGAAAATGTCCTGGACGGAGGAGCCTGGTAGGCTACAGGCCATGGGGTCTTGCAGAGTCAGACACGACTGAAGTGACTTAGCCGCAGCAGCAGCAGCAGGACAGTATGCTATTGGGAATACAACAACACACACAGATCCAGATCGATGGAATAAAGTTGAGGGTCCAGAAACAAACCCCAGCATCCATGGTCAACTCATCTCTGACACAGACGGTGAGAATATCCAAATGGGAACAAGAAAGCCTCTTCAATCAATGTCCATGGGAAAACCAGACAGCTACATCTGAAGAACGCTATTGGGTTTGATCTCATACCACCTCAATATCGGGGAAAAACCTCACCCTAAAGACTGATGTCATGAGATAGCTAGAAAGAAGCGTAGGTCAAAGGCTCCTTAACATCAGAGTCTCCTTGCCATTTGCTGGGCGGAGGTCGAAATGGGTCTCTTCAAGTAAGGGAAAGAGGTAAACGAAGTACACCACTGGGTTTCCATCCAATGGAACCTATTCACAACAGAGAGGCTAAGCATTCACAAATGCAAAAGATAGGAAACGGAACACGAGAGACTCCTTGCAAGTGGTGTATCTGAGAAGGGGTTCATATGGAAAGAGACGAAGAATGCACAGCACTCAGATTCCAAGAAACACCACCACCACCCTTGACCCTTCCCCCATGACCAACTCTGACCTAAAGCCTTTCTCTCCCTCTAACCTATCCCTAAAACATAACCCTCATCTAATCATATACATGTGCATCCCTAGCATCCATCCATCCATCCACACACGAGAGAGAAAGAGGAAGACACAGACGGAATTGAGAAAGGAAAAGAGAGGGACACAGCCAGAGAGAGACACGGAACCAAAGAGAGGAAAGGAGTCGATGGTCCAGACTATTCCTCAATCTGTCTCGAAGGTAGAAGCAATGACAGCGCCCTTCCACCCCAGAAGGGGGAAAAGGACGGAAGGTTTGGAGAGGAAAAGACAAGAATGCAGGGAGCCATTAGAAGCTCAGCCACCCGCAGAAGCCGAGCTGGGACCCTTGAACAGAATCTCAATGGAAACAGAGGACCAGAAAGTTGGCTACTCTTTTCTATAAGAGAGGGAGACCTTCGAGTCTTCCTTTCGGTCCTCCAACTTGGATGCGGGGTCTCAAAACAGTCAGGAGGGGGAGTGCCTTTTCCTGGGTTCCACGGCGCATCCAGGCCTCGTTCTGCCCCATTCTGTGCTGTGTCAGCCCTGGATGGAATCTTTCTTTCTGAAGTCTCAGCGCACGAGCTCCACGTGATATCGGCCCCAGGTGGAAAGGCATGGAGCTGCTCGTAGGCCGACAGACCTAGGAAGCAGATGGGAGAATGACCCCCACTCTGCAGATGGAGAGACTGGGGCAACCCTGAGGGGCATATGCTTGTCCAGGGCCACACCACTTATGAGAAGAAGGAGCCTGGTCTGAGAGCAGCATGGTCCTCGGAGCTCAGGCCCTGGCTGAACCCAGGCCTCCCCAGGGCTGTGGGCTGGGCCGTGTGGGTGTCATTGTGCCTGCACATGGCCTAAGGGGGGTGGTCGAGCAGTCAGAAACCCAGAGATTCCCTTGGGAAGTTTTGAGGAAGGGACCTCAGCACGAACCCCAGGAAATGATGTCACCTGCCGGCAACAGAACCCAACAGAACCCGCAATCCGGGTATCCAGGCCTCCAGAGCGGAGAGGAGCCCCCAGCCAGATCACTTGCTGCCAAGATGTTCTGCTGTTTGCCCCTGCCCAGAGGCCGGGGCCTCAGGAGAGCTCACAGGCAGTGTGCGTGGGCACCCTGTCGACGTTGGCTCAGGACACCCCCGAGAGGCCTCTGGCCCTTTGCCCGGAGAAACAGAAAGGTAACACGGGGAGCCCCAGGCCGGGCCAGGCCACCTCTCCCATGCCACCCGGAAACACCGGGTCCTTTGCCTGTGTGTGGGGATGCGGGTTTCTCGGGCTGTGTCTCCCTCAAGGAAGCCCAGGCGGATGTGGGGTCAGAAGCCTGTGGACAAGTTGTGCCCACACCCCAGGGGAGAGCAGGCTGGGCGGGATGGGGAGAGTGTGGGCAGCGCCGACCGGCCAGGCTGACCTCACACCCTCAGATGGGTCTCTTTCCTCCCGGGTGGGGATCTGAGCAGACACACGTCTCTGACCCTTCTGGGAAGAGAAGTTCGAGCAGGCAGAAGCGGCGGCTCCACTGGCCAGGCCCAGCTCGGAAAACTCCCAGCATGGCTGGCTGACGGTCACTGTCGTTGCAGAGCTTCCCACGTGATGAGGCCGAGGACGGGGACACCCCATCCAGCTCCCAGAGGGAGGGGTCGGAGCACCACCCGCCCGCCCGTGAGGCCCAGTGCAGGCTCCAGGTCAGCGTGCCCACGGAGGCATCAGCCCCACCGGGGGAGACGCGGAGGTGGGGAAGGCCTGCTGCCGAGACACCGCCCAGGATACAGCCGGCGGCCCAGTCTGAGGCTTCCACGGAGCTCAGCACACCCGGCTCCGACCCAGAGTCCAGAGAACCCCGGCCTCTGAGGCACCAGGAGGACCTGGAGCCCAGCACGCCACAGCACAGAGGTGAGGACGCTGGGGCTGGTGCACGGGAGTGTGTGGGGAGGGGTGCTGAGCTACACAGGGACGAGTCCTCGAAAGCTGCTGCTGGGCCTGCAGCAAGCGCTGGCCTCACACCCCCCGCCCCCCATCTTGCACACTTCAGTCCCAAAAGACATCTGACGCTGGGTATTCTTTGGGAACCTCTTGGAAGGTTTCTGTCCCGGGGTACGCACATGCCAAGGCTGGCCTGTGGGCAAACTTTGCTTCTCCCCCAGCTCTAGCACTGGCCTCCAACTGGAACCAGGCTCCACTTCCCAGACCTGTCCCCACACAGGTGGTGGCTCCAGGTGCAGGACCCAGGGATCCACCGAGGGCAGATGGAGAAGCGAGACTTGCCCTCGCAGAGACACCAGGCCAGCTGGGTACTGGCCAGCACACCGGGCAGATCGGATCTCCGTGCCTGCAGGACCCCCAGCCCCAGGCTCTGATGTCCCACCCCCTCAGCGAGAACCTCCACCTCCACGTGCACCTCTACCTGCTCGGGCTTTGGCAAGAGAACCCGAGGCAGAGGAAGAGTCACCGCCTCGGCAGGGAGAGCCTGCCCTGGCTCCCGCGCAACACCCAGACGCCCACGATGACTCACCCAGCCCTGCAGGGAGAAAGAGCCCCCGCTCTGGACAGAGACCCAGAGCCCTTACCGGAAACACCACGTCCAGGGGAGCGGTCGGCTCTGCAGCCTCCATCCCTGTCTGCTCACCGTGGATGCCGGCAACTCGGTCTGCCCCCAGGGGACATGGAGTTCCTTTCCCCTGAACTGCTTTGCATGTGGTTTGTTTCCACCTTTCTGGTGATGTTTTATTTTTTGTATGGTTTCCTGGATTTTTGTTGGTTAAGTTGGGATTAGTAAACTGTTTCATCATTGTTGCAATCTGGGAACACTGTTGTGTAACTCTGGTGATACTGTGTTACCATCACCACTTTGTAGTTTCAGACCCGTTCCATCTTTATGCCCCACCCCCCAACAAAGCCTGGATTCAAGGCAAGCACGCCCTGTTCATCCCTCCCCCCGATCCTGAACACAATTTCATCTTTTCTTTCTGCATTCCTTCCTATATTCTTGGTGTCCCCAATCAGTGACTCTCAGCGAAATGACTGAAGGAGTGTTTTTCGGACTCTCCACCTACTGTAAGACTCCATTGGAGAGTTCTCATTTTTATGTCATTTGAACTAGCCTTTGATAGCTGAAAGGACGGTGTACGTCCTTTCAAGATACCATGTGCCAAACGAAGCCCTTTTGGCAACTGCCATCATTATCTCCAGGCAGGCATTGCTGTTTGAAGGGTGACATCTCAGCCAGAAGGCAGAGGCTGAGCTCCTCTTGTTGCACCAGCTCCCAAAAGAAGCCAAGAAAGGGAGCTGGAACAACAAACCACCCCCATGCCCAGGAAAGCGTTCTTCATGACAGAAGGCTAGAAAATGACCCAACATCCTTGTGGCCCAGAACCACTCTAGAAAATCACTGTTCCATAAAAAAGAGAAACACATGGGAAGTTCCAAGGAGAGGCAATGCCCATGGCCAGTGTACTTGAGAGACGGCCTGACCGCTCCGGGGAAGACACGCACCGACGGAACCCCTTGGGAAACAGCAGTGATAGTCCTCACCGTCGTAAGGGTTTCCTCTGGGGACAACCTGCCCTGGGCACCACACGAGGGAGCAGACCGGCTTCTCTTCCTCTGCCCCCACACCATTCACTCATGAAGGCAGCTCAGGTGTTCTCATGCCCTGCCTGCCTGCCTGCCTGGCTCATCCGTGAGCTGTGACCACCTCCAGGCTAGGACTCCACCTTTTCCTCTCTGTGTACCGTGAATCTGCACACAGTGGGCTTTCAGAACCTTAGGAGACTTGAGCCATTCCCGCTCGAGCCAGAACCCTCCCCAGGAAGGAAAACAGCTGTGGAGTCATTTTGGCCCCAGCACTGGTTCCGAAAGCCTGGCGGCTCCTACAGCCTCTACGGTGTGAAGAGGGAGGTCCCTTTTGACAGAGCTTTCCGGCTCTCAGATCTAAGCTGTTGTTTCACTGTCAGCTGTGTCTCTTCCGTTGCAGCCAGGTGGGCCACGCTGCTCCAAAGGAGCTCACAAGCTGAGTTTCAAGGGAGGACAGGGATGGCTACAACGTGCTGCAAACTGAGTGAGGGTCCCCACAATCCTCAGCAAAGGTCTGTGGTGTGCAAGTGGGGAGTAGAGGGCCCCCAAGTTCCAAAGGAAGGGAGGTAGTCGGGAGCTAAAGCCCTTGGCTGCTGTGGTAGCAGCTGCAGATGGCAGCCCGTCCACAGTGCACTTCAAATGAGGTCATATGAGCGGGACTCTGGAAATGGCTCCGAAATCGAGAGAAAGGGGTCAGGGTATGTGGGAATCCGGCGGGGGTGGGGGGTGGATGAAGGAAGGTGTCCCTCCTCTCTCCAGTGCAATTTGGTTTGGTGAGTCTCAAAGCTACCAGATGGCACTTCCCAAGTCAGGCCCCCGCAGGAATCAGGGTGGGCTGCCTGCCTCGGGCCCTGCCACAGGGACAAGCCACACCAGTGGCCTCCCTGAGCTCCAATGGCCGGATCTGGGGGGTTCTGTCTGGGTGCACACCTCCTTGCTGTGGCCAAGTTCCCCCCTTCTCTGAGCACCAGCTTCATCCTCTCGAATGAGGACATCAATTGCTACCTTGGCACGTTACTCTCTTCATCCTGTGAAGACTCATTAGGCTTATCCTACAATTACTAGCTGGCCCGAAGAGATATCTCCTGAATCCAGCTTAAGCTGGAGTCTCCCAGGCTCATCTGGCATGTCTTCCCTGAAGTCTGCCAAAACCCACACCCTTGCATTTCCAGGGACTCCCCTTAGCCAGCTGGGCAGAAAACCCAGCATGCTTCAAACAAGCTGACAGACAAGCGGGAGAGGACTCACGGGCAGACGGCTTCCCTCAGGTCTCGGGTGGAGCTCTGGGACCACAGCAGCAACGGGCCATCCCAGCCCCTGGGCTCAGCAGCGCCCTCATTCTCAGGCCGGCGGCTCTGCCCTGAGGGGAGCAGGAACGTCACCAACTGCCGCAGGCGGACCTCAAGCCCCTCCCACTGCTGGAGCCTGACCTCCCCCGGCCCCACCCCTTCCCCTACCCCAGCAGGACGAGAGCTCGTCTTCCCCTGGCTTCCAACGTGAGGCCCGGCCCTGGGCCCCGATTGGGCACTGCCCCAGCCCGGAGCCAATCACAGTGGCCAGGGAGGTGGAACGCACCGATTGGCCAGGGCCAGGTCATGTGACCATACTCCCCAGGAAACTCAAAGATTACCAAGGTTCTCTAAGAAACCAATGAACAAAATTATCCACTAAAGGCAAACCATAATTTTTAATGAGGCCAATGTCACAGAAAAAAAAAATGCTCCACAATAAACTGCTCAAGGAAGCTACTAAATAAACTTTCAGAAAAGTTTAGTAGTTTTTTTTTTTTTTTTAAATAGGGTGACGGAGAGCTATACCTTTCCCATCTATGTGAATTTAGGTTTAAACTAGATTTCCCTTGGCTATTATATAAGACAAAAAAACCCACATCACCCACTTTCACTCCCCCCCACCCCCAAAATGTGTTTTAATCTATTGAATTTTTGTGTCCTCAGTTGTGTCTGATTCACGGCAACTCACCAACTCTACACAGCCAGGCTCTTCCGTCCATGGAATTCAGGGCAATTTTTTCTGTCCCAGTAAATGCCCACCCTGGGTGATCCAAAGGCAAGGGCTCCGAGGCTCCTGAGAGACTAACTCCTTTCAGCTGAGCACAGAGCTGGCTCCTCACTGGGATGCCTGTGGCCTGGGGCTCCCAGAGGGGAGAGCAGCACTCGCCCCACCGTGTGGTCACTGCTGGAAGTGCAGGCTGCTCCTCACTCCCCCTTGACAGTGTCCCTGAGGGCAGAACAGTGTGAATCGAATCAAGGTGGAAATGCAAACTCCAATGCAACCAACCTTCCCACAAGATCTCCAAAACCACTCAGGAACAGGGAATTGGAAACTGCAGGGGATGACATGAATGGAGATGGAGACTTGACACCTTACACCGAGTTCACTTCCAGTTATCCCTAGACAAACTTTCCATGAAAACTTGTCACAAATCTAGAAGAACAATGAGCAGAAACCGGACACGTGCTTTGAGTCTTCACACACAAAACTAAAAGGCAGTCCACAAAAAAAACCCAGAGAATACAGTGGACTTTGCAAAATCAAAGATATCTACTGTGGGAAAGACCTCATTACAAAAGCAAAAGACAGGTCATACATCGCGAGACGAATGAGTGGAAACACAAAGCTTATCAAGGATGTGTCTCCAAACAGACAAAGAACGCCAACACAACAAGCCTGTGAAAACTAGGGAAAGGTCTGAAGGGACACCAGACGGAGGAAGACACACACAGAGTATCCCGGATGATGTCCAGCACTGAGGGCCTGAAGAAACAACAGTCTAGTTGCACCCCCTCAGGCCTGTGTGACCGTGGATGAGGCCTCTGTTTCCCGGTGGCTCTGAGACATGGACAGGGAGGAAGGGGAAGAGAAGTCACTTGCATTTCTAATACTCACAGCAAAGTCTTCCAATGAGAAGGGAATTATCACCCCCACTGACAATGCCATTCACTGAAGTGATATCCACGAGTCCATCTACCCCAGAAGGGAAGGATGGACCTGTTCTCACAAAACGGCGAGAGATGGAAGGAGGAAGATCAAGCCCACACCAATCACTGGAAAGAGAAGCTGTGCTCAGGGCTTGAAAGAATTCCTACTGGGAAAATCATGTCACAGCCCCACATGGCAATCCACAGCTTCCGTGCTATTCCTCCCAAAATGCCAATGCATTTTCGCACCGAACAAAGAATTGCAAAAGGGGTACGGAAACAGAAAAGAGCCTACATTGTCAATACAATCCGACGAAAAAGCCCCGATACGGACATCCAAGGTTGTGTGAAAGGAAATTAGACGACCAAACTAGGATCCTCAGGAGAGTATCGGAGAAGGCAATGGCGACCCACTCCAGTACTCTTGCCTGGAAAATGTCCTGGACGGAGGAGCCTGGTAGGCTACAGGCCATGGGGTCTTGCAGAGTCAGACACGACTGAAGTGACTTAGCCGCAGCAGCAGCAGCAGGACAGTATGCTATTGGGAATACAACAACACACACAGATCCAGATCGATGGAATAAAGTTGAGGGTCCAGAAACAAACCCCAGCATCCATGGTCAACTCATCTCTGACACAGACGGTGAGAATATCCAAATGGGAACAAGAAAGCCTCTTCAATCAATGTCCATGGGAAAACCAGACAGCTACATCTGAAGAACGCTATTGGGTTTGATCTCATACCACCTCAATATCGGGGAAAAACCTCACCCTAAAGACTGATGTCATGAGATAGCTAGAAAGAAGCGTAGGTCAAAGGCTCCTTAACATCAGAGTCTCCTTGCCATTTGCTGGGCGGAGGTCGAAATGGGTCTCTTCAAGTAAGGGAAAGAGGTAAACGAAGTACACCACTGGGTTTCCATCCAATGGAACCTATTCACAACAGAGAGGCTAAGCATTCACAAATGCAAAAGATAGGAAACGGAACACGAGAGACTCCTTGCAAGTGGTGTATCTGAGAAGGGGTTCATATGGAAAGAGACGAAGAATGCACAGCACTCAGATTCCAAGAAACACCACCACCACCCTTGACCCTTCCCCCATGACCAACTCTGACCTAAAGCCTTTCTCTCCCTCTAACCTATCCCTAAAACATAACCCTCATCTAATCATATACATGTGCATCCCTAGCATCCATCCATCCATCCACACACGAGAGAGAAAGAGGAAGACACAGACGGAATTGAGAAAGGAAAAGAGAGGGACACAGCCAGAGAGAGACACGGAACCAAAGAGAGGAAAGGAGTCGATGGTCCAGACTATTCCTCAATCTGTCTCGAAGGTAGAAGCAATGACAGCGCCCTTCCACCCCAGAAGGGGGAAAAGGACGGAAGGTTTGGAGAGGAAAAGACAAGAACGCAGGGAGCCATTAGAAGCTCAGCCACCCGCAGAAGCCGAGCTGGGACCCTTGAACAGAATCTCAATGGAAACAGAGGACCAGAAAGTTGGCTACTCTTTTCTATAAGAGAGGGAGACCTTCGAGTCTTCCTTTCGGTCCTCCAACTTGGATGCGGGGTCTCAAAACAGTCAGGAGGGGGAGTGCCTTTTCCTGGGTTCCACGGCGCATCCAGGCCTCGTTCTGCCCCATTCTGTGCTGTGTCAGCCCTGGATGGAATCTTTCTTTCTGAAGTCTCAGCGCACGAGCTCCACGTGATATCGGCCCCAGGTGGAAAGGCATGGAGCTGCTCGTAGGCCGACAGACCTAGGAAGCAGATGGGAGAATGACCCCCACTCTGCAGATGGAGAGACTGGGGCAACCCTGAGGGGCATATGCTTGTCCAGGGCCACACCACTTATGAGAAGAAGGAGCCTGGTCTGAGAGCAGCATGGTCCTCGGAGCTCAGGCCCTGGCTGAACCCAGGCCTCCCCAGGGCTGTGGGCTGGGCCGTGTGGGTGTCATTGTGCCTGCACATGGCCTAAGGGGGGTGGTCGAGCAGTCAGAAACCCAGAGATTCCCTTGGGAAGTTTTGAGGAAGGGACCTCAGCACGAACCCCAGGAAATGATGTCACCTGCCGGCAACAGAACCCAACAGAACCCGCAATCCGGGTATCCAGGCCTCCAGAGCGGAGAGGAGCCCCCAGCCAGATCACTTGCTGCCAAGATGTTCTGCTGTTTGCCCCTGCCCAGAGGCCGGGGCCTCAGGAGAGCTCACAGGCAGTGTGCGTGGGCACCCTGTCGACGTTGGCTCAGGACACCCCCGAGAGGCCTCTGGCCCTTTGCCCGGAGAAACAGAAAGGTAACACGGGGAGCCCCAGGCCGGGCCAGGCCACCTCTCCCATGCCACCCGGAAACACCGGGTCCTTTGCCTGTGTGTGGGGATGCGGGTTTCTCGGGCTGTGTCTCCCTCAAGGAAGCCCAGGCGGATGTGGGGTCAGAAGCCTGTGGACAAGTTGTGCCCACACCCCAGGGGAGAGCAGGCTGGGCGGGATGGGGAGAGTGTGGGCAGCGCCGACCGGCCAGGCTGACCTCACACCCTCAGATGGGTCTCTTTCCTCCCGGGTGGGGATCTGAGCAGACACACGTCTCTGACCCTTCTGGGAAGAGAAGTTCGAGCAGGCAGAAGCAGCGGCTCCACTGGCCAGGCCCAGCTCGGAAAACTCCCAGCATGGCTGGCTGACGGTCACTGTCGTTGCAGAGCTTCCCACGTGATGAGGCCGAGGACGGGGACACCCCATCCAGCTCCCAGAGGGAGGGGTCGGAGCACCACCCGCCCGCCCGTGAGGCCCAGTGCAGGCTCCAGGTCAGCGTGCCCACGGAGGCATCAGCCCCACCGGGGGAGACGCGGAGGTGGGGAAGGCCTGCTGCCGAGACACCGCCCAGGATACAGCCGGCGGCCCAGTCTGAGGCTTCCACGGAGCTCAGCACACCCGGCTCCGACCCAGAGTCCAGAGAACCCCGGCCTCTGAGGCACCAGGAGGACCTGGAGCCCAGCACGCCACAGCACAGAGGTGAGGACGCTGGGGCTGGTGCACGGGAGTGTGTGGGGAGGGGTGCTGAGCTACACAGGGACGAGTCCTCGAAAGCTGCTGCTGGGCCTGCAGCAAGCGCTGGCCTCACACCCCCCGCCCCCCATCTTGCACACTTCAGTCCCAAAAGACATCTGACGCTGGGTATTCTTTGGGAACCTCTTGGAAGGTTTCTGTCCCGGGGTACGCACATGCCAAGGCTGGCCTGTGGGCAAACTTTGCTTCTCCCCCAGCTCTAGCACTGGCCTCCAACTGGAACCAGGCTCCACTTCCCAGACCTGTCCCCACACAGGTGGTGGCTCCAGGTGCAGGACCCAGGGATCCACCGAGGGCAGATGGAGAAGCGAGACTTGCCCTCGCAGAGACACCAGGCCAGCTGGGTACTGGCCAGCACACCGGGCAGATCGGATCTCCGTGCCTGCAGGACCCCCAGCCCCAGGCACTGATGTCCCACCCCCTCAGCGAGAACCTCCACCTCCACGTGCACCTCTACCTGCTCGGGCTTTGGCAAGAGAACCCGAGGCAGAGGAAGAGTCACCGCCTCGGCAGGGAGAGCCTGCCCTGGCTCCCGCGCAACACCCAGACGCCCACGATGACTCACCCAGCCCTGCAGGGAGAAAGAGCCCCCGCTCTGGACAGAGACCCAGAGCCCTTACCGGAAACACCACGTCCAGGGGAGCGGTCGGCTCTGCAGCCTCCATCCCTGTCTGCTCACCGTGGATGCCGGCAACTCGGTCTGCCCCCAGGGGACATGGAGTTCCTTTCCCCTGAACTGCTTTGCATGTGGTTTGTTTCCACCTTTCTGGTGATGTTTTATTTTTTGTATGGTTTCCTGGATTTTTGTTGGTTAAGTTGGGATTAGTAAACTGTTTCATCATTGTTGCAATCTGGGAACACTGTTGTGTAACTCTGGTGATACTGTGTTACCATCACCACTTTGTAGTTTCAGACCCGTTCCATCTTTATGCCCCACCCCCCAACAAAGCCTGGATTCAAGGCAAGCACGCCCTGTTCATCCCTCCCCCCGATCCTGAACACAATTTCATCTTTTCTTTCTGCATTCCTTCCTATATTCTTGGTGTCCCCAATCAGTGACTCTCAGCGAAATGACTGAAGGAGTGTTTTTCGGACTCTCCACCTACTGTAAGACTCCATTGGAGAGTTCTCATTTTTATGTCATTTGAACTAGCCTTTGATAGCTGAAAGGACGGTGTACGTCCTTTCAAGATACCATGTGCCAAACGAAGCCCTTTTGGCAACTGCCATCATTATCTCCAGGCAGGCATTGCTGTTTGAAGGGTGACATCTCAGCCAGAAGGCAGAGGCTGAGCTCCTCTTGTTGCACCAGCTCCCAAAAGAAGCCAAGAAAGGGAGCTGGAACAACAAACCACCCCCATGCCCAGGAAAGCGTTCTTCATGACAGAAGGCTAGAAAATGACCCAACATCCTTGTGGCCCAGAACCACTCTAGAAAATCACTGTTCCATAAAAAAGAGAAACACATGGGAAGTTCCAAGGAGAGGCAATGCCCATGGCCAGTGTACTTGAGAGACGGCCTGACCGCTCCGGGGAAGACACGCACCGACGGAACCCCTTGGGAAACAGCAGTGATAGTCCTCACCGTCGTAAGGGTTTCCTCTGGGGACAACCTGCCCTGGGCACCACACGAGGGAGCAGACCGGCTTCTCTTCCTCTGCCCCCACACCATTCACTCATGAAGGCAGCTCAGGTGTTCTCATGCCCTGCCTGCCTGCCTGCCTGGCTCATCCGTGAGCTGTGACCACCTCCAGGCTAGGACTCCACCTTTTCCTCTCTGTGTACCGTGAATCTGCACACAGTGGGCTTTCAGAACCTTAGGAGACTTGAGCCATTCCCGCTCGAGCCAGAACCCTCCCCAGGAAGGAAAACAGCTGTGGAGTCATTTTGGCCCCAGCACTGGTTCCGAAAGCCTGGCGGCTCCTACAGCCTCTACGGTGTGAAGAGGGAGGTCCCTTTTGACAGAGCTTTCCGGCTCTCAGATCTAAGCTGTTGTTTCACTGTCAGCTGTGTCTCTTCCGTTGCAGCCAGGTGGGCCACGCTGCTCCAAAGGAGCTCACAAGCTGAGTTTCAAGGGAGGACAGGGATGGCTACAACGTGCTGCAAACTGAGTGAGGGTCCCCACAATCCTCAGCAAAGGTCTGTGGTGTGCAAGTGGGGAGTAGAGGGCCCCCAAGTTCCAAAGGAAGGGAGGTAGTCGGGAGCTAAAGCCCTTGGCTGCTGTGGTAGCAGCTGCAGATGGCAGCCCGTCCACAGTGCACTTCAAATGAGGTCATATGAGCGGGACTCTGGAAATGGCTCCGAAATCGAGAGAAAGGGGTCAGGGTATGTGGGAATCCGGCGGGGGTGGGGGGTGGATGAAGGAAGGTGTCCCTCCTCTCTCCAGTGCAATTTGGTTTGGTGAGTCTCAAAGCTACCAGATGGCACTTCCCAAGTCAGGCCCCCGCAGGAATCAGGGTGGGCTGCCTGCCTCGGGCCCTGCCACAGGGACAAGCCACACCAGTGGCCTCCCTGAGCTCCAATGGCCGGATCTGGGGGGTTCTGTCTGGGTGCACACCTCCTTGCTGTGGCCAAGTTCCCCCCTTCTCTGAGCACCAGCTTCATCCTCTCGAATGAGGACATCAATTGCTACCTTGGCACGTTACTCTCTTCATCCTGTGAAGACTCATTAGGCTTATCCTACAATTACTAGCTGGCCCGAAGAGATATCTCCTGAATCCAGCTTAAGCTGGAGTCTCCCAGGCTCATCTGGCATGTCTTCCCTGAAGTCTGCCAAAACCCACACCCTTGCATTTCCAGGGACTCCCCTTAGCCAGCTGGGCAGAAAACCCAGCATGCTTCAAACAAGCTGACAGACAAGCGGGAGAGGACTCACGGGCAGACGGCTTCCCTCAGGTCTCGGGTGGAGCTCTGGGACCACAGCAGCAACGGGCCATCCCAGCCCCTGGGCTCAGCAGCGCCCTCATTCTCAGGCCGGCGGCTCTGCCCTGAGGGGAGCAGGAACGTCACCAACTGCCGCAGGCGGACCTCAAGCCCCTCCCACTGCTGGAGCCTGACCTCCCCCGGCCCCACCCCTTCCCCTACCCCAGCAGGACGAGAGCTCGTCTTCCCCTGGCTTCCAACGTGAGGCCCGGCCCTGGGCCCCGATTGGGCACTGCCCCAGCCCGGAGCCAATCACAGTGGCCAGGGAGGTGGAACGCACCGATTGGCCAGGGCCAGGTCATGTGACCATACTCCCCAGGAAACTCAAAGATTACCAAGGTTCTCTAAGAAACCAATGAACAAAATTATCCACTAAAGGCAAACCATAATTTTTAATGAGGCCAATGTCACAGAAAAAAAAAATGCTCCACAATAAACTGCTCAAGGAAGCTACTAAATAAACTTTCAGAAAAGTTTAGTAGTTTTTTTTTTTTTTTAAATAGGGTGACGGAGAGCTATACCTTTCCCATCTATGTGAATTTAGGTTTAAACTAGATTTCCCTTGGCTATTATATAAGACAAAAAAACCCACATCACCCACTTTCACTCCCCCCCACCCCCAAAATGTGTTTTAATCTATTGAATTTTTGTGTCCTCAGTTGTGTCTGATTCACGGCAACTCACCAACTCTACACAGCCAGGCTCTTCCGTCCATGGAATTCAGGGCAATTTTTTCTGTCCCAGTAAATGCCCACCCTGGGTGATCCAAAGGCAAGGGCTCAGAGGCTCCTGAGAGACTAACTCCTTTCAGCTGAGCACAGAGCTGGCTCCTCACTGGGATGCCTGTGGCCTGGGGCTCCCAGAGGGGAGAGCAGCACTCGCCCCACCGTGTGGTCACTGCTGGAAGTGCAGGCTGCTCCTCACTCCCCCTTGACAGTGTCCCTGAGGGCAGAACAGTGTGAATCGAATCAAGGTGGAAATGCAAACTCCAATGCAACCAACCTTCCCACAAGATCTCCAAAACCACTCAGGAACAGGGAATTGGAAACTGCAGGGGATGACATGAATGGAGATGGAGACTTGACACCTTACACCGAGTTCACTTCCAGTTATCCCTAGACAAACTTTCCACGAAAACTTGTCACAAATCTAGAAGAACAATGAGCAGAAACCGGACACGTGCTTTGAGTCTTCACACACAAAACTAAAAGGCAGTCCACAAAAAAAACCCAGAGAATACAGTGGACTTTGCAAAATCAAAGATATCTACTGTGGGAAAGACCTCATTACAAAAGCAAAAGACAGGTCATACATCGCGAGACGAATGAGTGGAAACACAAAGCTTATCAAGGATGTGTCTCCAAACAGACAAAGAACGCCAACACAACAAGCCTGTGAAAACTAGGGAAAGGTCTGAAGGGACACCAGACGGAGGAAGACACACACAGAGTATCCCGGATGATGTCCAGCACTGAGGGCCTGAAGAAACAACAGTCTAGTTGCACCCCCTCAGGCCTGTGTGACCGTGGATGAGGCCTCTGTTTCCCGGTGGCTCTGAGACATGGACAGGGAGGAAGGGGAAGAGAAGTCACTTGCATTTCTAATACTCACAGCAAAGTCTTCCAATGAGAAGGGAATTATCACCCCCACTGACAATGCCATTCACTGAAGTGATATCCACGAGTCCATCTACCCCAGAAGGGAAGGATGGACCTGTTCTCACAAAACGGCGAGAGATGGAAGGAGGAAGATCAAGCCCACACCAATCACTGGAAAGAGAAGCTGTGCTCAGGGCTTGAAAGAATTCCTACTGGGAAAATCATGTCACAGCCCCACATGGCAATCCACAGCTTCCGTGCTATTCCTCCCAAAATGCCAATGCATTTTCGCACCGAACAAAGAATTGCAAAAGGGGTACGGAAACAGAAAAGAGCCTACATTGTCAATACAATCCGACGAAAAAGCCCCGATACGGACATCCAAGGTTGTGTGAAAGGAAATTAGACGACCAAACTAGGATCCTCAGGAGAGTATCGGAGAAGGCAATGGCGACCCACTCCAGTACTCTTGCCTGGAAAATGTCCTGGACGGAGGAGCCTGGTAGGCTACAGGCCATGGGGTCTTGCAGAGTCAGACACGACTGAAGTGACTTAGCCGCAGCAGCAGCAGCAGGACAGTATGCTATTGGGAATACAACAACACACACAGATCCAGATCGATGGAATAAAGTTGAGGGTCCAGAAACAAACCCCAGCATCCATGGTCAACTCATCTCTGACACAGACGGTGAGAATATCCAAATGGGAACAAGAAAGCCTCTTCAATCAATGTCCATGGGAAAACCAGACAGCTACATCTGAAGAACGCTATTGGGTTTGATCTCATACCACCTCAATATCGGGGAAAAACCTCACCCTAAAGACTGATGTCATGAGATAGCTAGAAAGAAGCGTAGGTCAAAGGCTCCTTAACATCAGAGTCTCCTTGCCATTTGCTGGGCGGAGGTCGAAATGGGTCTCTTCAAGTAAGGGAAAGAGGTAAACGAAGTACACCACTGGGTTTCCATCCAATGGAACCTATTCACAACAGAGAGGCTAAGCATTCACAAATGCAAAAGATAGGAAACGGAACACGAGAGACTCCTTGCAAGTGGTGTATCTGAGAAGGGGTTCATATGGAAAGAGACGAAGAATGCACAGCACTCAGATTCCAAGAAACACCACCACCACCCTTGACCCTTCCCCCATGACCAACTCTGACCTAAAGCCTTTCTCTCCCTCTAACCTATCCCTAAAACATAACCCTCATCTAATCATATACATGTGCATCCCTAGCATCCATCCATCCATCCACACACGAGAGAGAAAGAGGAAGACACAGACGGAATTGAGAAAGGAAAAGAGAGGGACACAGCCAGAGAGAGACACGGAACCAAAGAGAGGAAAGGAGTCGATGGTCCAGACTATTCCTCAATCTGTCTCGAAGGTAGAAGCAATGACAGCGCCCTTCCACCCCAGAAGGGGGAAAAGGACGGAAGGTTTGGAGAGGAAAAGACAAGAACGCAGGGAGCCATTAGAAGCTCAGCCACCCGCAGAAGCCGAGCTGGGACCCTTGAACAGAATCTCAATGGAAACAGAGGACCAGAAAGTTGGCTACTCTTTTCTATAAGAGAGGGAGACCTTCGAGTCTTCCTTTCGGTCCTCCAACTTGGATGCGGGGTCTCAAAACAGTCAGGAGGGGGAGTGCCTTTTCCTGGGTTCCACGGCGCATCCAGGCCTCGTTCTGCCCCATTCTGTGCTGTGTCAGCCCTGGATGGAATCTTTCTTTCTGAAGTCTCAGCGCACAAGCTCCACGTGATATCGGCCCCAGGTGGAAAGGCATGGAGCTGCTCGTAGGCCGACAGACCTAGGAAGCAGATGGGAGAATGACCCCCACTCTGCAGATGGAGAGACTGGGGCAACCCTGAGGGGCATATGCTTGTCCAGGGCCACACCACTTATGAGAAGAAGGAGCCTGGTCTGAGAGCAGCATGGTCCTCGGAGCTCAGGCCCTGGCTGAACCCAGGCCTCCCCAGGGCTGTGGGCTGGGCCGTGTGGGTGTCATTGTGCCTGCACATGGCCTAAGGGGGGTGGTCGAGCAGTCAGAAACCCAGAGATTCCCTTGGGAAGTTTTGAGGAAGGGACCTCAGCACGAACCCCAGGAAATGATGTCACCTGCCGGCAACAGAACCCAACAGAACCCGCAATCCGGGTATCCAGGCCTCCAGAGCGGAGAGGAGCCCCCAGCCAGATCACTTGCTGCCAAGATGTTCTGCTGTTTGCCCCTGCCCAGAGGCCGGGGCCTCAGGAGAGCTCACAGGCAGTGTGCGTGGGCACCCTGTCGACGTTGGCTCAGGACACCCCCGAGAGGCCTCTGGCCCTTTGCCCGGAGAAACAGAAAGGTAACACGGGGAGCCCCAGGCCGGGCCAGGCCACCTCTCCCATGCCACCCGGAAACACCGGGTCCTTTGCCTGTGTGTGGGGATGCGGGTTTCTCGGGCTGTGTCTCCCTCAAGGAAGCCCAGGCGGATGTGGGGTCAGAAGCCTGTGGACAAGTTGTGCCCACACCCCAGGGGAGAGCAGGCTGGGCGGGATGGGGAGAGTGTGGGCAGCGCCGACCGGCCAGGCTGACCTCACACCCTCAGATGGGTCTCTTTCCTCCCGGGTGGGGATCTGAGCAGACACACGTCTCTGACCCTTCTGGGAAGAGAAGTTCGAGCAGGCAGAAGCAGCGGCTCCACTGGCCAGGCCCAGCTCGGAAAACTCCCAGCATGGCTGGCTGACGGTCACTGTCGTTGCAGAGCTTCCCACGTGATGAGGCCGAGGACGGGGACACCCCATCCAGCTCCCAGAGGGAGGGGTCGGAGCACCACCCGCCCGCCCGTGAGGCCCAGTGCAGGCTCCAGGTCAGCGTGCCCACGGAGGCATCAGCCCCACCGGGGGAGACGCGGAGGTGGGGAAGGCCTGCTGCCGAGACACCGCCCAGGATACAGCCGGCGGCCCAGTCTGAGGCTTCCACGGAGCTCAGCACACCCGGCTCCGACCCAGAGTCCAGAGAACCCCGGCCTCTGAGGCACCAGGAGGACCTGGAGCCCAGCACGCCACAGCACAGAGGTGAGGACGCTGGGGCTGGTGCACGGGAGTGTGTGGGGAGGGGTGCTGAGCTACACAGGGACGAGTCCTCGAAAGCTGCTGCTGGGCCTGCAGCAAGCGCTGGCCTCACACCCCCCGCCCCCCATCTTGCACACTTCAGTCCCAAAAGACATCTGACGCTGGGTATTCTTTGGGAACCTCTTGGAAGGTTTCTGTCCCGGGGTACGCACATGCCAAGGCTGGCCTGTGGGCAAACTTTGCTTCTCCCCCAGCTCTAGCACTGGCCTCCAACTGGAACCAGGCTCCACTTCCCAGACCTGTCCCCACACAGGTGGTGGCTCCAGGTGCAGGACCCAGGGATCCACCGAGGGCAGATGGAGAAGCGAGACTTGCCCTCGCAGAGACACCAGGCCAGCTGGGTACTGGCCAGCACACCGGGCAGATCGGATCTCCGTGCCTGCAGGACCCCCAGCCCCAGGCACTGATGTCCCACCCCCTCAGCGAGAACCTCCACCTCCACGTGCACCTCTACCTGCTCGGGCTTTGGCAAGAGAACCCGAGGCAGAGGAAGAGTCACCGCCTCGGCAGGGAGAGCCTGCCCTGGCTCCCGCGCAACACCCAGACGCCCACGATGACTCACCCAGCCCTGCAGGGAGAAAGAGCCCCCGCTCTGGACAGAGACCCAGAGCCCTTACCGGAAACACCACGTCCAGGGGAGCGGTCGGCTCTGCAGCCTCCATCCCTGTCTGCTCACCGTGGATGCCGGCAACTCGGTCTGCCCCCAGGGGACATGGAGTTCCTTTCCCCTGAACTGCTTTGCATGTGGTTTGTTTCCACCTTTCTGGTGATGTTTTATTTTTTGTATGGTTTCCTGGATTTTTGTTGGTTAAGTTGGGATTAGTAAACTGTTTCATCATTGTTGCAATCTGGGAACACTGTTGTGTAACTCTGGTGATACTGTGTTACCATCACCACTTTGTAGTTTCAGACCCGTTCCATCTTTATGCCCCACCCCCCAACAAAGCCTGGATTCAAGGCAAGCACGCCCTGTTCATCCCTCCCCCCGATCCTGAACACAATTTCATCTTTTCTTTCTGCATTCCTTCCTATATTCTTGGTGTCCCCAATCAATGACTCTCAGCGAAATGACTGAAGGAGTGTTTTTCGGACTCTCCACCTACTGTAAGACTCCATTGGTGAGTTCTCATTTTTATGTCATTTGAACTAGCCTTTGATAGCTGAAAGGACGGTGTACGTCCTTTCAAGATACCATGTGCCAAACGAAGCCCTTTTGGCAACTGCCATCATTATCTCCAGGCAGGCATTGCTGTTTGAAGGGTGACATCTCAGCCAGAAGGCAGAGGCTGAGCTCCTCTTGTTGCACCAGCTCCCAAAAGAAGCCAAGAAAGGGAGCTGGAACAACAAACCACCCCCATGCCCAGGAAAGCGTTCTTCATGACAGAAGGCTAGAAAATGACCCAACATCCTTGTGGCCCAGAACCACTCTAGAAAATCACTGTTCCATAAAAAAGAGAAACACATGGGAAGTTCCAAGGAGAGGCAATGCCCATGGCCAGTGTACTTGAGAGACGGCCTGACCGCTCCGGGGAAGACACGCACCGACGGAACCCCTTGGGAAACAGCAGTGATAGTCCTCACCGTCGTAAGGGTTTCCTCTGGGGACAACCTGCCCTGGGCACCACACGAGGGAGCAGACCGGCTTCTCTTCTTCTGCCCCCACACCATTCACTCATGAAGGCAGCTCAGGTGTTCTCATGCCCTGCCTGCCTGCCTGCCTGGCTCATCCGTGAGCTGTGACCACCTCCAGGGTAGGACTCCACCTTTTCCTCTCTGTGTACCGTGAATCTGCACACAGTGGGCTTTCAGAACCTTAGGAGACTTGAGCCATTCCCACTCGAGCCAGAACCCTCCCCAGGAAGGAAAACAGCTGTGGAGTCATTTTGGCCCCAGCACTGGTTCCGAAAGCCTGGCGGCTCCTACAGCCTCTACGGTGTGAAGAGGGAGGTCCCTTTTGACAGAGCTTTCCGGCTCTCAGATCTAAGCTGTTGTTTCACTGTCAGCTGTGTCTCTTCCGTTGCAGCCAGGTGGGCCACGCTGCTCCAAAGGAGCTCACAAGCTGAGTTTCAAGGGAGGACAGGGATGGCTACAACGTGCTGCAAACTGAGTGAGGGTCCCCACAATCCTCAGCAAAGGTCTGTGGTGTGCAAGTGGGGAGTAGAGGGCCCCCAAGTTCCAAAGGAAGGGAGGTAGTCGGGAGCTAAAGCCCTTGGCTGCTGTGGTAGCAGCTGCAGATGGCAGCCCGTCCACAGTGCACTTCAAATGAGGTCATATGAGCGGGACTCTGGAAATGGCTCCGAAATCGAGAGAAAGGGGTCAGGGTATGTGGGAATCCGGCGGGGGTGGGGGGTGGATGAAGGAAGGTGTCCCTCCTCTCTCCAGTGCAATTTGGTTTGGTGAGTCTCAAAGCTACCAGATGGCACTTCCCAAGTCAGGCCCCCGCAGGAATCAGGGTGGGCTGCCTGCCTCGGGCCCTGCCACAGGGACAAGCCACACCAGTGGCCTCCCTGAGCTCCAATGGCCGGATCTGGGGGGTTCTGTCTGGGTGCACACCTCCTTGCTGTGGCCAAGTTCCCCCCTTCTCTGAGCACCAGCTTCATCCTCTCGAATGAGGACATCAATTGCTACCTTGGCACGTTACTCTCTTCATCCTGTGAAGACTCATTAGGCTTATCCTACAATTACTAGCTGGCCCGAAGAGATATCTCCTGAATCCAGCTTAAGCTGGAGTCTCCCAGGCTCATCTGGCATGTCTTCCCTGAAGTCTGCCAAAACCCACACCCTTGCATTTCCAGGGACTCCCCTTAGCCAGCTGGGCAGAAAACCCAGCATGCTTCAAACAAGCTGACAGACAAGCGGGAGAGGACTCACGGGCAGACGGCTTCCCTCAGGTCTCGGGTGGAGCTCTGGGACCACAGCAGCAACGGGCCATCCCAGCCCCTGGGCTCAGCAGCGCCCTCATTCTCAGGCCGGCGGCTCTGCCCTGAGGGGAGCAGGAACGTCACCAACTGCCGCAGGCGGACCTCAAGCCCCTCCCACTGCTGGAGCCTGACCTCCCCCGGCCCCACCCCTTCCCCTACCCCAGCAGGACGAGAGCTCGTCTTCCCCTGGCTTCCAACGTGAGGCCCGGCCCTGGGCCCCGATTGGGCACTGCCCCAGCCCGGAGCCAATCACAGTGGCCAGGGAGGTGGAACGCACCGATTGGCCAGGGCCAGGTCATGTGACCATACTCCCCAGGAAACTCAAAGATTACCAAGGTTCTCTAAGAAACCAATGAACAAAATTATCCACTAAAGGCAAACCATAATTTTTAATGAGGCCAATGTCACAGAAAAAAAAAATGCTCCACAATAAACTGCTCAAGGAAGCTACTAAATAAACTTTCAGAAAAGTTTAGTAGTTTTTTTTTTTTTTTTTAAATAGGGTGACGGAGAGCTATACCTTTCCCATCTATGTGAATTTAGGTTTAAACTAGATTTCCCTTGGCTATTATATAAGACAAAAAAACCCACATCACCCACTTTCACTCCCCCCCACCCCCAAAATGTGTTTTAATCTATTGAATTTTTGTGTCCTCAGTTGTGTCTGATTCACGGCAACTCACCAACTCTACACAGCCAGGCTCTTCCGTCCATGGAATTCAGGGCAATTTTTTCTGTCCCAGTAAATGCCCACCCTGGGTGATCCAAAGGCAAGGGCTCCGAGGCTCCTGAGAGACTAACTCCTTTCAGCTGAGCACAGAGCTGGCTCCTCACTGGGATGCCTGTGGCCTGGGGCTCCCAGAGGGGAGAGCAGCACTCGCCCCACCGTGTGGTCACTGCTGGAAGTGCAGGCTGCTCCTCACTCCCCCTTGACAGTGTCCCTGAGGGCAGAACAGTGTGAATCGAATCAAGGTGGAAATGCAAACTCCAATGCAACCAACCTTCCCACAAGATCTCCAAAACCACTCAGGAACAGGGAATTGGAAACTGCAGGGGATGACATGAATGGAGATGGAGACTTGACACCTTACACCGAGTTCACTTCCAGTTATCCCTAGACAAACTTTCCATGAAAACTTGTCACAAATCTAGAAGAACAATGAGCAGAAACCGGACACGTGCTTTGAGTCTTCACACACAAAACTAAAAGGCAGTCCACAAAAAAAAACCCAGAGAATACAGTGGACTTTGCAAAATCAAAGATATCTACTGTGGGAAAGACCTCATTACAAAAGCAAAAGACAGGTCATACATCGCGAGACGAATGAGTGGAAACACAAAGCTTATCAAGGATGTGTCTCCAAACAGACAAAGAACGCCAACACAACAAGCCTGTGAAAACTAGGGAAAGGTCTGAAGGGACACCAGACGGAGGAAGACACACACAGAGTATCCCGGATGATGTCCAGCACTGAGGGCCTGAAGAAACAACAGTCTAGTTGCACCCCCTCAGGCCTGTGTGACCGTGGATGAGGCCTCTGTTTCCCGGTGGCTCTGAGACATGGACAGGGAGGAAGGGGAAGAGAAGTCACTTGCATTTCTAATACTCACAGCAAAGTCTTCCAATGAGAAGGGAATTATCACCCCCACTGACAATGCCATTCACTGAAGTGATATCCACGAGTCCATCTACCCCAGAAGGGAAGGATGGACCTGTTCTCACAAAACGGCGAGAGATGGAAGGAGGAAGATCAAGCCCACACCAATCACTGGAAAGAGAAGCTGTGCTCAGGGCTTGAAAGAATTCCTACTGGGAAAATCATGTCACAGCCCCACATGGCAATCCACAGCTTCCATGCTATTCCTCCCAAAATGCCAATGCATTTTCGCACCGAACAAAGAATTGCAAAAGGGGTACGGAAACAGAAAAGAGCCTACATTGTCAATACAATCCGACGAAAAAGCCCCGATACGGACATCCAAGGTTGTGTGAAAGGAAATTAGACGACCAAACTAGGATCCTCAGGAGAGTATCGGAGAAGGCAATGGCGACCCACTCCAGTACTCTTGCCTGGAAAATGTCCTGGACGGAGGAGCCTGGTAGGCTACAGGCCATGGGGTCTTGCAGAGTCAGACACGACTGAAGTGACTTAGCCGCAGCAGCAGCAGCAGGACAGTATGCTATTGGGAATACAACAACACACACAGATCCAGATCGATGGAATAAAGTTGAGGGTCCAGAAACAAACCCCAGCATCCATGGTCAACTCATCTCTGACACAGACGGTGAGAATATCCAAATGGGAACAAGAAAGCCTCTTCAATCAATGTCCATGGGAAAACCAGACAGCTACATCTGAAGAACGCTATTGGGTTTGATCTCATACCACCTCAATATCGGGGAAAAACCTCACCCTAAAGACTGATGTCATGAGATAGCTAGAAAGAAGCGTAGGTCAAAGGCTCCTTAACATCAGAGTCTCCTTGCCATTTGCTGGGCGGAGGTCGAAATGGGTCTCTTCAAGTAAGGGAAAGAGGTAAACGAAGTACACCACTGGGTTTCCATCCAATGGAACCTATTCACAACAGAGAGGCTAAGCATTCACAAATGCAAAAGATAGGAAACGGAACACGAGAGACTCCTTGCAAGTGGTGTATCTGAGAAGGGGTTCATATGGAAAGAGACGAAGAATGCACAGCACTCAGATTCCAAGAAACACCACCACCACCCTTGACCCTTCCCCCATGACCAACTCTGACCTAAAGCCTTTCTCTCCCTCTAACCTATCCCTAAAACATAACCCTCATCTAATCATATACATGTGCATCCCTAGCATCCATCCATCCATCCACACACGAGAGAGGAAGAGGAAGACACAGACGGAATTGAGAAAGGAAAAGAGAGGGACACAGCCAGAGAGAGACACGGAACCAAAGAGAGGAAAGGAGTCGATGGTCCAGACTATTCCTCAATCTGTCTCGAAGGTAGAAGCAATGACAGCGCCCTTCCACCCCAGAAGGGGGAAAAGGACGGAAGGTTTGGAGAGGAAAAGACAAGAACGCAGGGAGCCATTAGAAGCTCAGCCACCCGCAGAAGCCGAGCTGGGACCCTTGAACAGAATCTCAATGGAAACAGAGGACCAGAAAGTTGGCTACTCTTTTCTATAAGAGAGGGAGACCTTCGAGTCTTCCTTTCGGTCCTCCAACTTGGATGCGGGGTCTCAAAACAGTCAGGAGGGGGAGTGCCTTTTCCTGGGTTCCACGGCGCATCCAGGCCTCGTTCTGCCCCATTCTGTGCTGTGTCAGCCCTGGATGGAATCTTTCTTTCTGAAGTCTCAGCGCACGAGCTCCACGTGATATCGGCCCCAGGTGGAAAGGCATGGAGCTGCTCGTAGGCCGACAGACCTAGGAAGCAGATGGGAGAATGACCCCCACTCTGCAGATGGAGAGACTGGGGCAACCCTGAGGGGCATATGCTTGTCCAGGGCCACACCACTTATGAGAAGAAGGAGCCTGGTCTGAGAGCAGCATGGTCCTCGGAGCTCAGGCCCTGGCTGAACCCAGGCCTCCCCAGGGCTGTGGGCTGGGCCGTGTGGGTGTCATTGTGCCTGCACATGGCCTAAGGGGGGTGGTCGAGCAGTCAGAAACCCAGAGATTCCCTTGGGAAGTTTTGAGGAAGGGACCTCAGCACGAACCCCAGGAAATGATGTCACCTGCCGGCAACAGAACCCAACAGAACCCGCAATCCGGGTATCCAGGCCTCCAGAGCGGAGAGGAGCCCCCAGCCAGATCACTTGCTGCCAAGATGTTCTGCTGTTTGCCCCTGCCCAGAGGCCGGGGCCTCAGGAGAGCTCACAGGCAGTGTGCGTGGGCACCCTGTCGACGTTGGCTCAGGACACCCCCGAGAGGCCTCTGGCCCTTTGCCCGGAGAAACAGAAAGGTAACACGGGGAGCCCCAGGCCGGGCCAGGCCACCTCTCCCATGCCACCCGGAAACACCGGGTCCTTTGCCTGTGTGTGGGGATGCGGGTTTCTCGGGCTGTGTCTCCCTCAAGGAAGCCCAGGCGGATGTGGGGTCAGAAGCCTGTGGACAAGTTGTGCCCACACCCCAGGGGAGAGCAGGCTGGGCGGGATGGGGAGAGTGTGGGCAGCGCCGACCGGCCAGGCTGACCTCACACCCTCAGATGGGTCTCTTTCCTCCCGGGTGGGGATCTGAGCAGACACACGTCTCTGACCCTTCTGGGAAGAGAAGTTCGAGCAGGCAGAAGCAGCGGCTCCACTGGCCAGGCCCAGCTCGGAAAACTCCCAGCATGGCTGGCTGACGGTCACTGTCGTTGCAGAGCTTCCCACGTGATGAGGCCGAGGACGGGGACACCCCATCCAGCTCCCAGAGGGAGGGGTCGGAGCACCACCCGCCCGCCCGTGAGGCCCAGTGCAGGCTCCAGGTCAGCGTGCCCACGGAGGCATCAGCCCCACCGGGGGAGACGCGGAGGTGGGGAAGGCCTGCTGCCGAGACACCGCCCAGGATACAGCCGGCGGCCCAGTCTGAGGCTTCCACGGAGCTCAGCACACCCGGCTCCGACCCAGAGTCCAGAGAACCCCGGCCTCTGAGGCACCAGGAGGACCTGGAGCCCAGCACGCCACAGCACAGAGGTGAGGACGCTGGGGCTGGTGCACGGGAGTGTGTGGGGAGGGGTGCTGAGCTACACAGGGACGAGTCCTCGAAAGCTGCTGCTGGGCCTGCAGCAAGCGCTGGCCTCACACCCCCCGCCCCCCATCTTGCACACTTCAGTCCCAAAAGACATCTGACGCTGGGTATTCTTTGGGAACCTCTTGGAAGGTTTCTGTCCCGGGGTACGCACATGCCAAGGCTGGCCTGTGGGCAAACTTTGCTTCTCCCCCAGCTCTAGCACTGGCCTCCAACTGGAACCAGGCTCCACTTCCCAGACCTGTCCCCACACAGGTGGTGGCTCCAGGTGCAGGACCCAGGGATCCACCGAGGGCAGATGGAGAAGCGAGACTTGCCCTCGCAGAGACACCAGGCCAGCTGGGTACTGGCCAGCACACCGGGCAGATCGGATCTCCGTGCCTGCAGGACCCCCAGCCCCAGGCACTGATGTCCCACCCCCTCAGCGAGAACCTCCACCTCCACGTGCACCTCTACCTGCTCGGGCTTTGGCAAGAGAACCCGAGGCAGAGGAAGAGTCACCGCCTCGGCAGGGAGAGCCTGCCCTGGCTCCCGCGCAACACCCAGACGCCCACGATGACTCACCCAGCCCTGCAGGGAGAAAGAGCCCCCGCTCTGGACAGAGACCCAGAGCCCTTACCGGAAACACCACGTCCAGGGGAGCGGTCGGCTCTGCAGCCTCCATCCCTGTCTGCTCACCGTGGATGCCGGCAACTCGGTCTGCCCCCAGGGGACATGGAGTTCCTTTCCCCTGAACTGCTTTGCATGTGGTTTGTTTCCACCTTTCTGGTGATGTTTTATTTTTTGTATGGTTTCCTGGATTTTTGTTGGTTAAGTTGGGATTAGTAAACTGTTTCATCATTGTTGCAATCTGGGAACACTGTTGTGTAACTCTGGTGATACTGTGTTACCATCACCACTTTGTAGTTTCAGACCCGTTCCATCTTTATGCCCCACCCCCCAACAAAGCCTGGATTCAAGGCAAGCACGCCCTGTTCATCCCTCCCCCCGATCCTGAACACAATTTCATCTTTTCTTTCTGCATTCCTTCCTATATTCTTGGTGTCCCCAATCAATGACTCTCAGCGAAATGACTGAAGGAGTGTTTTTCGGACTCTCCACCTACTGTAAGACTCCATTGGTGAGTTCTCATTTTTATGTCATTTGAACTAGCCTTTGATAGCTGAAAGGACGGTGTACGTCCTTTCAAGATACCATGTGCCAAACGAAGCCCTTTTGGCAACTGCCATCATTATCTCCAGGCAGGCATTGCTGTTTGAAGGGTGACATCTCAGCCAGAAGGCAGAGGCTGAGCTCCTCTTGTTGCACCAGCTCCCAAAAGAAGCCAAGAAAGGGAGCTGGAACAACAAACCACCCCCATGCCCAGGAAAGCGTTCTTCATGACAGAAGGCTAGAAAATGACCCAACATCCTTGTGGCCCAGAACCACTCTAGAAAATCACTGTTCCATAAAAAAGAGAAACACATGGGAAGTTCCAAGGAGAGGCAATGCCCATGGCCAGTGTACTTGAGAGACGGCCTGACCGCTCCGGGGAAGACACGCACCGACGGAACCCCTTGGGAAACAGCAGTGATAGTCCTCACCGTCGTAAGGGTTTCCTCTGGGGACAACCTGCCCTGGGCACCACACGAGGGAGCAGACCGGCTTCTCTTCTTCTGCCCCCACACCATTCACTCATGAAGGCAGCTCAGGTGTTCTCATGCCCTGCCTGCCTGCCTGCCTGGCTCATCCGTGAGCTGTGACCACCTCCAGGGTAGGACTCCACCTTTTCCTCTCTGTGTACCGTGAATCTGCACACAGTGGGCTTTCAGAACCTTAGGAGACTTGAGCCATTCCCACTCGAGCCAGAACCCTCCCCAGGAAGGAAAACAGCTGTGGAGTCATTTTGGCCCCAGCACTGGTTCCGAAAGCCTGGCGGCTCCTACAGCCTCTACGGTGTGAAGAGGGAGGTCCCTTTTGACAGAGCTTTCCGGCTCTCAGATCTAAGCTGTTGTTTCACTGTCAGCTGTGTCTCTTCCGTTGCAGCCAGGTGGGCCACGCTGCTCCAAAGGAGCTCACAAGCTGAGTTTCAAGGGAGGACAGGGATGGCTACAACGTGCTGCAAACTGAGTGAGGGTCCCCACAATCCTCAGCAAAGGTCTGTGGTGTGCAAGTGGGGAGTAGAGGGCCCCCAAGTTCCAAAGGAAGGGAGGTAGTCGGGAGCTAAAGCCCTTGGCTGCTGTGGTAGCAGCTGCAGATGGCAGCCCGTCCACAGTGCACTTCAAATGAGGTCATATGAGCGGGACTCTGGAAATGGCTCCGAAATCGAGAGAAAGGGGTCAGGGTATGTGGGAATCCGGCGGGGGTGGGGGGTGGATGAAGGAAGGTGTCCCTCCTCTCTCCAGTGCAATTTGGTTTGGTGAGTCTCAAAGCTACCAGATGGCACTTCCCAAGTCAGGCCCCCGCAGGAATCAGGGTGGGCTGCCTGCCTCGGGCCCTGCCACAGGGACAAGCCACACCAGTGGCCTCCCTGAGCTCCAATGGCCGGATCTGGGGGGTTCTGTCTGGGTGCACACCTCCTTGCTGTGGCCAAGTTCCCCCCTTCTCTGAGCACCAGCTTCATCCTCTCGAATGAGGACATCAATTGCTACCTTGGCACGTTACTCTCTTCATCCTGTGAAGACTCATTAGGCTTATCCTACAATTACTAGCTGGCCCGAAGAGATATCTCCTGAATCCAGCTTAAGCTGGAGTCTCCCAGGCTCATCTGGCATGTCTTCCCTGAAGTCTGCCAAAACCCACACCCTTGCATTTCCAGGGACTCCCCTTAGCCAGCTGGGCAGAAAACCCAGCATGCTTCAAACAAGCTGACAGACAAGCGGGAGAGGACTCACGGGCAGACGGCTTCCCTCAGGTCTCGGGTGGAGCTCTGGGACCACAGCAGCAACGGGCCATCCCAGCCCCTGGGCTCAGCAGCGCCCTCATTCTCAGGCCGGCGGCTCTGCCCTGAGGGGAGCAGGAACGTCACCAACTGCCGCAGGCGGACCTCAAGCCCCTCCCACTGCTGGAGCCTGACCTCCCCCGGCCCCACCCCTTCCCCTACCCCAGCAGGACGAGAGCTCGTCTTCCCCTGGCTTCCAACGTGAGGCCCGGCCCTGGGCCCCGATTGGGCACTGCCCCAGCCCGGAGCCAATCACAGTGGCCAGGGAGGTGGAACGCACCGATTGGCCAGGGCCAGGTCATGTGACCATACTCCCCAGGAAACTCAAAGATTACCAAGGTTCTCTAAGAAACCAATGAACAAAATTATCCACTAAAGGCAAACCATAATTTTTAATGAGGCCAATGTCACAGAAAAAAAAAATGCTCCACAATAAACTGCTCAAGGAAGCTACTAAATAAACTTTCAGAAAAGTTTAGTAGTTTTTTTTTTTTTTTTAAATAGGGTGACGGAGAGCTATACCTTTCCCATCTATGTGAATTTAGGTTTAAACTAGATTTCCCTTGGCTATTATATAAGACAAAAAAACCCACATCACCCACTTTCACTCCCCCCCACCCCCAAAATGTGTTTTAATCTATTGAATTTTTGTGTCCTCAGTTGTGTCTGATTCACGGCAACTCACCAACTCTACACAGCCAGGCTCTTCCGTCCATGGAATTCAGGGCAATTTTTTCTGTCCCAGTAAATGCCCACCCTGGGTGATCCAAAGGCAAGGGCTCCGAGGCTCCTGAGAGACTAACTCCTTTCAGCTGAGCACAGAGCTGGCTCCTCACTGGGATGCCTGTGGCCTGGGGCTCCCAGAGGGGAGAGCAGCACTCGCCCCACCGTGTGGTCACTGCTGGAAGTGCAGGCTGCTCCTCACTCCCCCTTGACAGTGTCCCTGAGGGCAGAACAGTGTGAATCGAATCAAGGTGGAAATGCAAACTCCAATGCAACCAACCTTCCCACAAGATCTCCAAAACCACTCAGGAACAGGGAATTGGAAACTGCAGGGGATGACATGAATGGAGATGGAGACTTGACACCTTACACCGAGTTCACTTCCAGTTATCCCTAGACAAACTTTCCATGAAAACTTGTCACAAATCTAGAAGAACAATGAGCAGAAACCGGACACGTGCTTTGAGTCTTCACACACAAAACTAAAAGGCAGTCCACAAAAAAAAACCCAGAGAATACAGTGGACTTTGCAAAATCAAAGATATCTACTGTGGGAAAGACCTCATTACAAAAGCAAAAGACAGGTCATACATCGCGAGACGAATGAGTGGAAACACAAAGCTTATCAAGGATGTGTCTCCAAACAGACAAAGAACGCCAACACAACAAGCCTGTGAAAACTAGGGAAAGGTCTGAAGGGACACCAGACGGAGGAAGACACACACAGAGTATCCCGGATGATGTCCAGCACTGAGGGCCTGAAGAAACAACAGTCTAGTTGCACCCCCTCAGGCCTGTGTGACCGTGGATGAGGCCTCTGTTTCCCGGTGGCTCTGAGACATGGACAGGGAGGAAGGGGAAGAGAAGTCACTTGCATTTCTAATACTCACAGCAAAGTCTTCCAATGAGAAGGGAATTATCACCCCCACTGACAATGCCATTCACTGAAGTGATATCCACGAGTCCATCTACCCCAGAAGGGAAGGATGGACCTGTTCTCACAAAACGGCGAGAGATGGAAGGAGGAAGATCAAGCCCACACCAATCACTGGAAAGAGAAGCTGTGCTCAGGGCTTGAAAGAATTCCTACTGGGAAAATCATGTCACAGCCCCACATGGCAATCCACAGCTTCCATGCTATTCCTCCCAAAATGCCAATGCATTTTCGCACCGAACAAAGAATTGCAAAAGGGGTACGGAAACAGAAAAGAGCCTACATTGTCAATACAATCCGACGAAAAAGCCCCGATACGGACATCCAAGGTTGTGTGAAAGGAAATTAGACGACCAAACTAGGATCCTCAGGAGAGTATCGGAGAAGGCAATGGCGACCCACTCCAGTACTCTTGCCTGGAAAATGTCCTGGACGGAGGAGCCTGGTAGGCTACAGGCCATGGGGTCTTGCAGAGTCAGACACGACTGAAGTGACTTAGCCGCAGCAGCAGCAGCAGGACAGTATGCTATTGGGAATACAACAACACACACAGATCCAGATCGATGGAATAAAGTTGAGGGTCCAGAAACAAACCCCAGCATCCATGGTCAACTCATCTCTGACACAGACGGTGAGAATATCCAAATGGGAACAAGAAAGCCTCTTCAATCAATGTCCATGGGAAAACCAGACAGCTACATCTGAAGAACGCTATTGGGTTTGATCTCATACCACCTCAATATCGGGGAAAAACCTCACCCTAAAGACTGATGTCATGAGATAGCTAGAAAGAAGCGTAGGTCAAAGGCTCCTTAACATCAGAGTCTCCTTGCCATTTGCTGGGCGGAGGTCGAAATGGGTCTCTTCAAGTAAGGGAAAGAGGTAAACGAAGTACACCACTGGGTTTCCATCCAATGGAACCTATTCACAACAGAGAGGCTAAGCATTCACAAATGCAAAAGATAGGAAACGGAACACGAGAGACTCCTTGCAAGTGGTGTATCTGAGAAGGGGTTCATATGGAAAGAGACGAAGAATGCACAGCACTCAGATTCCAAGAAACACCACCACCACCCTTGACCCTTCCCCCATGACCAACTCTGACCTAAAGCCTTTCTCTCCCTCTAACCTATCCCTAAAACATAACCCTCATCTAATCATATACATGTGCATCCCTAGCATCCATCCATCCATCCACACACGAGAGAGAAAGAGGAAGACACAGACGGAATTGAGAAAGGAAAAGAGAGGGACACAGCCAGAGAGAGACACGGAACCAAAGAGAGGAAAGGAGTCGATGGTCCAGACTATTCCTCAATCTGTCTCGAAGGTAGAAGCAATGACAGCGCCCTTCCACCCCAGAAGGGGGAAAAGGACGGAAGGTTTGGAGAGGAAAAGACAAGAACGCAGGGAGCCATTAGAAGCTCAGCCACCCGCAGAAGCCGAGCTGGGACCCTTGAACAGAATCTCAATGGAAACAGAGGACCAGAAAGTTGGCTACTCTTTTCTATAAGAGAGGGAGACCTTCGAGTCTTCCTTTCGGTCCTCCAACTTGGATGCGGGGTCTCAAAACAGTCAGGAGGGGGAGTGCCTTTTCCTGGGTTCCACGGCGCATCCAGGCCTCGTTCTGCCCCATTCTGTGCTGTGTCAGCCCTGGATGGAATCTTTCTTTCTGAAGTCTCAGCGCACGAGCTCCACGTGATATCGGCCCCAGGTGGAAAGGCATGGAGCTGCTCATAGGCCGACAGACCTAGGAAGCAGATGGGAGAATGACCCCCACTCTGCAGATGGAGAGACTGGGGCAACCCTGAGGGGCATATGCTTGTCCAGGGCCACACCACTTATGAGAAGAAGGAGCCTGGTCTGAGAGCAGCATGGTCCTCGGAGCTCAGGCCCTGGCTGAACCCAGGCCTCCCCAGGGCTGTGGGCTGGGCCGTGTGGGTGTCATTGTGCCTGCACATGGCCTAAGGGGGGTGGTCGAGCAGTCAGAAACCCAGAGATTCCCTTGGGAAGTTTTGAGGAAGGGACCTCAGCACGAACCCCAGGAAATGATGTCACCTGCCGGCAACAGAACCCAACAGAACCCGCAATCCGGGTATCCAGGCCTCCAGAGCGGAGAGGAGCCCCCAGCCAGATCACTTGCTGCCAAGATGTTCTGCTGTTTGCCCCTGCCCAGAGGCCGGGGCCTCAGGAGAGCTCACAGGCAGTGTGCGTGGGCACCCTGTCGACGTTGGCTCAGGACACCCCCGAGAGGCCTCTGGCCCTTTGCCCGGAGAAACAGAAAGGTAACACGGGGAGCCCCAGGCCGGGCCAGGCCACCTCTCCCATGCCACCCGGAAACACCGGGTCCTTTGCCTGTGTGTGGGGATGCGGGTTTCTCGGGCTGTGTCTCCCTCAAGGAAGCCCAGGCGGATGTGGGGTCAGAAGCCTGTGGACAAGTTGTGCCCACACCCCAGGGGAGAGCAGGCTGGGCGGGATGGGGAGAGTGTGGGCAGCGCCGACCGGCCAGGCTGACCTCACACCCTCAGATGGGTCTCTTTCCTCCCGGGTGGGGATCTGAGCAGACACACGTCTCTGACCCTTCTGGGAAGAGAAGTTCGAGCAGGCAGAAGCAGCGGCTCCACTGGCCAGGCCCAGCTCGGAAAACTCCCAGCATGGCTGGCTGACGGTCACTGTCGTTGCAGAGCTTCCCACGTGATGAGGCCGAGGACGGGGACACCCCATCCAGCTCCCAGAGGGAGGGGTCGGAGCACCACCCGCCCGCCCGTGAGGCCCAGTGCAGGCTCCAGGTCAGCGTGCCCACGGAGGCATCAGCCCCACCGGGGGAGACGCGGAGGTGGGGAAGGCCTGCTGCCGAGACACCGCCCAGGATACAGCCGGCGGCCCAGTCTGAGGCTTCCACGGAGCTCAGCACACCCGGCTCCGACCCAGAGTCCAGAGAACCCCGGCCTCTGAGGCACCAGGAGGACCTGGAGCCCAGCACGCCACAGCACAGAGGTGAGGACGCTGGGGCTGGTGCACGGGAGTGTGTGGGGAGGGGTGCTGAGCTACACAGGGACGAGTCCTCGAAAGCTGCTGCTGGGCCTGCAGCAAGCGCTGGCCTCACACCCCCCGCCCCCCATCTTGCACACTTCAGTCCCAAAAGACATCTGACGCTGGGTATTCTTTGGGAACCTCTTGGAAGGTTTCTGTCCCGGGGTACGCACATGCCAAGGCTGGCCTGTGGGCAAACTTTGCTTCTCCCCCAGCTCTAGCACTGGCCTCCAACTGGAACCAGGCTCCACTTCCCAGACCTGTCCCCACACAGGTGGTGGCTCCAGGTGCAGGACCCAGGGATCCACCGAGGGCAGATGGAGAAGCGAGACTTGCCCTCGCAGAGACACCAGGCCAGCTGGGTACTGGCCAGCACACCGGGCAGATCGGATCTCCGTGCCTGCAGGACCCCCAGCCCCAGGCTCTGATGTCCCACCCCCTCAGCGAGAACCTCCACCTCCACGTGCACCTCTACCTGCTCGGGCTTTGGCAAGAGAACCCGAGGCAGAGGAAGAGTCACCGCCTCGGCAGGGAGAGCCTGCCCTGGCTCCCGCGCAACACCCAGACGCCCACGATGACTCACCCAGCCCTGCAGGGAGAAAGAGCCCCCGCTCTGGACAGAGACCCAGAGCCCTTACCGGAAACACCACGTCCAGGGGAGCGGTCGGCTCTGCAGCCTCCATCCCTGTCTGCTCACCGTGGATGCCGGCAACTCGGTCTGCCCCCAGGGGACATGGAGTTCCTTTCCCCTGAACTGCTTTGCATGTGGTTTGTTTCCACCTTTCTGGTGATGTTTTATTTTTTGTATGGTTTCCTGGATTTTTGTTGGTTAAGTTGGGATTAGTAAACTGTTTCATCATTGTTGCAATCTGGGAACACTGTTGTGTAACTCTGGTGATACTGTGTTACCATCACCACTTTGTAGTTTCAGACCCGTTCCATCTTTATGCCCCACCCCCCAACAAAGCCTGGATTCAAGGCAAGCACGCCCTGTTCATCCCTCCCCCCGATCCTGAACACAATTTCATCTTTTCTTTCTGCATTCCTTCCTATATTCTTGGTGTCCCCAATCAGTGACTCTCAGCGAAATGACTGAAGGAGTGTTTTTCGGACTCTCCACCTACTGTAAGACTCCATTGGAGAGTTCTCATTTTTATGTCATTTGAACTAGCCTTTGATAGCTGAAAGGACGGTGTACGTCCTTTCAAGATACCATGTGCCAAACGAAGCCCTTTTGGCAACTGCCATCATTATCTCCAGGCAGGCATTGCTGTTTGAAGGGTGACATCTCAGCCAGAAGGCAGAGGCTGAGCTCCTCTTGTTGCACCAGCTCCCAAAAGAAGCCAAGAAAGGGAGCTGGAACAACAAACCACCCCCATGCCCAGGAAAGCGTTCTTCATGACAGAAGGCTAGAAAATGACCCAACATCCTTGTGGCCCAGAACCACTCTAGAAAATCACTGTTCCATAAAAAAGAGAAACACATGGGAAGTTCCAAGGAGAGGCAATGCCCATGGCCAGTGTACTTGAGAGACGGCCTGACCGCTCCGGGGAAGACACGCACCGACGGAACCCCTTGGGAAACAGCAGTGATAGTCCTCACCGTCGTAAGGGTTTCCTCTGGGGACAACCTGCCCTGGGCACCACACGAGGGAGCAGACCGGCTTCTCTTCCTCTGCCCCCACACCATTCACTCATGAAGGCAGCTCAGGTGTTCTCATGCCCTGCCTGCCTGCCTGCCTGGCTCATCCGTGAGCTGTGACCACCTCCAGGGTAGGACTCCACCTTTTCCTCTCTGTGTACCGTGAATCTGCACACAGTGGGCTTTCAGAACCTTAGGAGACTTGAGCCATTCCCGCTCGAGCCAGAACCCTCCCCAGGAAGGAAAACAGCTGTGGAGTCATTTTGGCCCCAGCACTGGTTCCGAAAGCCTGGCGGCTCCTACAGCCTCTACGGTGTGAAGAGGGAGGTCCCTTTTGACAGAGCTTTCCGGCTCTCAGATCTAAGCTGTTGTTTCACTGTCAGCTGTGTCTCTTCCGTTGCAGCCAGGTGGGCCACGCTGCTCCAAAGGAGCTCACAAGCTGAGTTTCAAGGGAGGACAGGGATGGCTACAACGTGCTGCAAACTGAGTGAGGGTCCCCACAATCCTCAGCAAAGGTCTGTGGTGTGCAAGTGGGGAGTAGAGGGCCCCCAAGTTCCAAAGGAAGGGAGGTAGTCGGGAGCTAAAGCCCTTGGCTGCTGTGGTAGCAGCTGCAGATGGCAGCCCGTCCACAGTGCACTTCAAATGAGGTCATATGAGCGGGACTCTGGAAATGGCTCCGAAATCGAGAGAAAGGGGTCAGGGTATGTGGGAATCCGGCGGGGGTGGGGGGTGGATGAAGGAAGGTGTCCCTCCTCTCTCCAGTGCAATTTGGTTTGGTGAGTCTCAAAGCTACCAGATGGCACTTCCCAAGTCAGGCCCCCGCAGGAATCAGGGTGGGCTGCCTGCCTCGGGCCCTGCCACAGGGACAAGCCACACCAGTGGCCTCCCTGAGCTCCAATGGCCGGATCTGGGGGGTTCTGTCTGGGTGCACACCTCCTTGCTGTGGCCAAGTTCCCCCCTTCTCTGAGCACCAGCTTCATCCTCTCGAATGAGGACATCAATTGCTACCTTGGCACGTTACTCTCTTCATCCTGTGAAGACTCATTAGGCTTATCCTACAATTACTAGCTGGCCCGAAGAGATATCTCCTGAATCCAGCTTAAGCTGGAGTCTCCCAGGCTCATCTGGCATGTCTTCCCTGAAGTCTGCCAAAACCCACACCCTTGCATTTCCAGGGACTCCCCTTAGCCAGCTGGGCAGAAAACCCAGCATGCTTCAAACAAGCTGACAGACAAGCGGGAGAGGACTCACGGGCAGACGGCTTCCCTCAGGTCTCGGGTGGAGCTCTGGGACCACAGCAGCAACGGGCCATCCCAGCCCCTGGGCTCAGCAGCGCCCTCATTCTCAGGCCGGCGGCTCTGCCCTGAGGGGAGCAGGAACGTCACCAACTGCCGCAGGCGGACCTCAAGCCCCTCCCACTGCTGGAGCCTGACCTCCCCCGGCCCCACCCCTTCCCCTACCCCAGCAGGACGAGAGCTCGTCTTCCCCTGGCTTCCAACGTGAGGCCCGGCCCTGGGCCCCGATTGGGCACTGCCCCAGCCCGGAGCCAATCACAGTGGCCAGGGAGGTGGAACGCACCGATTGGCCAGGGCCAGGTCATGTGACCATACTCCCCAGGAAACTCAAAGATTACCAAGGTTCTCTAAGAAACCAATGAACAAAATTATCCACTAAAGGCAAACCATAATTTTTAATGAGGCCAATGTCACAGAAAAAAAAAATGCTCCACAATAAACTGCTCAAGGAAGCTACTAAATAAACTTTCAGAAAAGTTTAGTAGTTTTTTTTTTTTTTTAAATAGGGTGACGGAGAGCTATACCTTTCCCATCTATGTGAATTTAGGTTTAAACTAGATTTCCCTTGGCTATTATATAAGACAAAAAAACCCACATCACCCACTTTCACTCCCCCCCACCCCCAAAATGTGTTTTAATCTATTGAATTTTTGTGTCCTCAGTTGTGTCTGATTCACGGCAACTCACCAACTCTACACAGCCAGGCTCTTCCGTCCATGGAATTCAGGGCAATTTTTTCTGTCCCAGTAAATGCCCACCCTGGGTGATCCAAAGGCAAGGGCTCCGAGGCTCCTGAGAGACTAACTCCTTTCAGCTGAGCACAGAGCTGGCTCCTCACTGGGATGCCTGTGGCCTGGGGCTCCCAGAGGGGAGAGCAGCACTCGCCCCACCGTGTGGTCACTGCTGGAAGTGCAGGCTGCTCCTCACTCCCCCTTGACAGTGTCCCTGAGGGCAGAACAGTGTGAATCGAATCAAGGTGGAAATGCAAACTCCAATGCAACCAACCTTCCCACAAGATCTCCAAAACCACTCAGGAACAGGGAATTGGAAACTGCAGGGGATGACATGAATGGAGATGGAGACTTGACACCTTACACCGAGTTCACTTCCAGTTATCCCTAGACAAACTTTCCATGAAAACTTGTCACAAATCTAGAAGAACAATGAGCAGAAACCGGACACGTGCTTTGAGTCTTCACACACAAAACTAAAAGGCAGTCCACAAAAAAAACCCAGAGAATACAGTGGACTTTGCAAAATCAAAGATATCTACTGTGGGAAAGACCTCATTACAAAAGCAAAAGACAGGTCATACATCGCGAGACGAATGAGTGGAAACACAAAGCTTATCAAGGATGTGTCTCCAAACAGACAAAGAACGCCAACACAACAAGCCTGTGAAAACTAGGGAAAGGTCTGAAGGGACACCAGACGGAGGAAGACACACACAGAGTATCCCGGATGATGTCCAGCACTGAGGGCCTGAAGAAACAACAGTCTAGTTGCACCCCCTCAGGCCTGTGTGACCGTGGATGAGGCCTCTGTTTCCCGGTGGCTCTGAGACATGGACAGGGAGGAAGGGGAAGAGAAGTCACTTGCATTTCTAATACTCACAGCAAAGTCTTCCAATGAGAAGGGAATTATCACCCCCACTGACAATGCCATTCACTGAAGTGATATCCACGAGTCCATCTACCCCAGAAGGGAAGGATGGACCTGTTCTCACAAAACAGCGAGAGATGGAAGGAGGAAGATCAAGCCCACACCAATCACTGGAAAGAGAAGCTGTGCTCAGGGCTTGAAAGAATTCCTACTGGGAAAATCATGTCACAGCCCCACATGGCAATCCACAGCTTCCGTGCTATTCCTCCCAAAATGCCAATGCATTTTCGCACCGAACAAAGAATTGCAAAAGGGGTACGGAAACAGAAAAGAGCCTACATTGTCAATACAATCCGACGAAAAAGCCCCGATACGGACATCCAAGGTTGTGTGAAAGGAAATTAGACGACCAAACTAGGATCCTCAGGAGAGTATCGGAGAAGGCAATGGCGACCCACTCCAGTACTCTTGCCTGGAAAATGTCCTGGACGGAGGAGCCTGGTAGGCTACAGGCCATGGGGTCTTGCAGAGTCAGACACGACTGAAGTGACTTAGCCGCAGCAGCAGCAGCAGGACAGTATGCTATTGGGAATACAACAACACACACAGATCCAGATCGATGGAATAAAGTTGAGGGTCCAGAAACAAACCCCAGCATCCATGGTCAACTCATCTCTGACACAGACGGTGAGAATATCCAAATGGGAACAAGAAAGCCTCTTCAATCAATGTCCATGGGAAAACCAGACAGCTACATCTGAAGAACGCTATTGGGTTTGATCTCATACCACCTCAATATCGGGGAAAAACCTCACCCTAAAGACTGATGTCATGAGATAGCTAGAAAGAAGCGTAGGTCAAAGGCTCCTTAACATCAGAGTCTCCTTGCCATTTGCTGGGCGGAGGTCGAAATGGGTCTCTTCAAGTAAGGGAAAGAGGTAAACGAAGTACACCACTGGGTTTCCATCCAATGGAACCTATTCACAACAGAGAGGCTAAGCATTCACAAATGCAAAAGATAGGAAACGGAACACGAGAGACTCCTTGCAAGTGGTGTATCTGAGAAGGGGTTCATATGGAAAGAGACGAAGAATGCACAGCACTCAGATTCCAAGAAACACCACCACCACCCTTGACCCTTCCCCCATGACCAACTCTGACCTAAAGCCTTTCTCTCCCTCTAACCTATCCCTAAAACATAACCCTCATCTAATCATATACATGTGCATCCCTAGCATCCATCCATCCATCCACACACGAGAGAGAAAGAGGAAGACACAGACGGAATTGAGAAAGGAAAAGAGAGGGACACAGCCAGAGAGAGACACGGAACCAAAGAGAGGAAAGGAGTCGATGGTCCAGACTATTCCTCAATCTGTCTCGAAGGTAGAAGCAATGACAGCGCCCTTCCACCCCAGAAGGGGGAAAAGGACGGAAGGTTTGGAGAGGAAAAGACAAGAACGCAGGGAGCCATTAGAAGCTCAGCCACCCGCAGAAGCCGAGCTGGGACCCTTGAACAGAATCTCAATGGAAACAGAGGACCAGAAAGTTGGCTACTCTTTTCTATAAGAGAGGGAGACCTTCGAGTCTTCCTTTCGGTCCTCCAACTTGGATGCGGGGTCTCAAAACAGTCAGGAGGGGGAGTGCCTTTTCCTGGGTTCCACGGCGCATCCAGGCCTCGTTCTGCCCCATTCTGTGCTGTGTCAGCCCTGGATGGAATCTTTCTTTCTGAAGTCTCAGCGCACGAGCTCCACGTGATATCGGCCCCAGGTGGAAAGGCATGGAGCTGCTCGTAGGCCGACAGACCTAGGAAGCAGATGGGAGAATGACCCCCACTCTGCAGATGGAGAGACTGGGGCAACCCTGAGGGGCATATGCTTGTCCAGGGCCACACCACTTATGAGAAGAAGGAGCCTGGTCTGAGAGCAGCATGGTCCTCGGAGCTCAGGCCCTGGCTGAACCCAGGCCTCCCCAGGGCTGTGGGCTGGGCCGTGTGGGTGTCATTGTGCCTGCACATGGCCTAAGGGGGGTGGTCGAGCAGTCAGAAACCCAGAGATTCCCTTGGGAAGTTTTGAGGAAGGGACCTCAGCACGAACCCCAGGAAATGATGTCACCTGCCGGCAACAGAACCCAACAGAACCCGCAATCCGGGTATCCAGGCCTCCAGAGCGGAGAGGAGCCCCCAGCCAGATCACTTGCTGCCAAGATGTTCTGCTGTTTGCCCCTGCCCAGAGGCCGGGGCCTCAGGAGAGCTCACAGGCAGTGTGCGTGGGCACCCTGTCGACGTTGGCTCAGGACACCCCCGAGAGGCCTCTGGCCCTTTGCCCGGAGAAACAGAAAGGTAACACGGGGAGCCCCAGGCCGGGCCAGGCCACCTCTCCCATGCCACCCGGAAACACCGGGTCCTTTGCCTGTGTGTGGGGATGCGGGTTTCTCGGGCTGTGTCTCCCTCAAGGAAGCCCAGGCGGATGTGGGGTCAGAAGCCTGTGGACAAGTTGTGCCCACACCCCAGGGGAGAGCAGGCTGGGCGGGATGGGGAGAGTGTGGGCAGCGCCGACCGGCCAGGCTGACCTCACACCCTCAGATGGGTCTCTTTCCTCCCGGGTGGGGATCTGAGCAGACACACGTCTCTGACCCTTCTGGGAAGAGAAGTTCGAGCAGGCAGAAGCAGCGGCTCCACTGGCCAGGCCCAGCTCGGAAAACTCCCAGCATGGCTGGCTGACGGTCACTGTCGTTGCAGAGCTTCCCACGTGATGAGGCCGAGGACGGGGACACCCCATCCAGCTCCCAGAGGGAGGGGTCGGAGCACCACCCGCCCGCCCGTGAGGCCCAGTGCAGGCTCCAGGTCAGCGTGCCCACGGAGGCATCAGCCCCACCGGGGGAGACGCGGAGGTGGGGAAGGCCTGCTGCCGAGACACCGCCCAGGATACAGCCGGCGGCCCAGTCTGAGGCTTCCACGGAGCTCAGCACACCCGGCTCCGACCCAGAGTCCAGAGAACCCCGGCCTCTGAGGCACCAGGAGGACCTGGAGCCCAGCACGCCACAGCACAGAGGTGAGGACGCTGGGGCTGGTGCACGGGAGTGTGTGGGGAGGGGTGCTGAGCTACACAGGGACGAGTCCTCGAAAGCTGCTGCTGGGCCTGCAGCAAGCGCTGGCCTCACACCCCCCGCCCCCCATCTTGCACACTTCAGTCCCAAAAGACATCTGACGCTGGGTATTCTTTGGGAACCTCTTGGAAGGTTTCTGTCCCGGGGTACGCACATGCCAAGGCTGGCCTGTGGGCAAACTTTGCTTCTCCCCCAGCTCTAGCACTGGCCTCCAACTGGAACCAGGCTCCACTTCCCAGACCTGTCCCCACACAGGTGGTGGCTCCAGGTGCAGGACCCAGGGATCCACCGAGGGCAGATGGAGAAGCGAGACTTGCCCTCGCAGAGACACCAGGCCAGCTGGGTACTGGCCAGCACACCGGGCAGATCGGATCTCCGTGCCTGCAGGACCCCCAGCCCCAGGCACTGATGTCCCACCCCCTCAGCGAGAACCTCCACCTCCACGTGCACCTCTACCTGCTCGGGCTTTGGCAAGAGAACCCGAGGCAGAGGAAGAGTCACCGCCTCGGCAGGGAGAGCCTGCCCTGGCTCCCGCGCAACACCCAGACGCCCACGATGACTCACCCAGCCCTGCAGGGAGAAAGAGCCCCCGCTCTGGACAGAGACCCAGAGCCCTTACCGGAAACACCACGTCCAGGGGAGCGGTCGGCTCTGCAGCCTCCATCCCTGTCTGCTCACCGTGGATGCCGGCAACTCGGTCTGCCCCCAGGGGACATGGAGTTCCTTTCCCCTGAACTGCTTTGCATGTGGTTTGTTTCCACCTTTCTGGTGATGTTTTATTTTTTGTATGGTTTCCTGGATTTTTGTTGGTTAAGTTGGGATTAGTAAACTGTTTCATCATTGTTGCAATCTGGGAACACTGTTGTGTAACTCTGGTGATACTGTGTTACCATCACCACTTTGTAGTTTCAGACCCGTTCCATCTTTATGCCCCACCCCCCAACAAAGCCTGGATTCAAGGCAAGCACGCCCTGTTCATCCCTCCCCCCGATCCTGAACACAATTTCATCTTTTCTTTCTGCATTCCTTCCTATATTCTTGGTGTCCCCAATCAGTGACTCTCAGCGAAATGACTGAAGGAGTGTTTTTCGGACTCTCCACCTACTGTAAGACTCCATTGGAGAGTTCTCATTTTTATGTCATTTGAACTAGCCTTTGATAGCTGAAAGGACGGTGTACGTCCTTTCAAGATACCATGTGCCAAACGAAGCCCTTTTGGCAACTGCCATCATTATCTCCAGGCAGGCATTGCTGTTTGAAGGGTGACATCTCAGCCAGAAGGCAGAGGCTGAGCTCCTCTTGTTGCACCAGCTCCCAAAAGAAGCCAAGAAAGGGAGCTGGAACAACAAACCACCCCCATGCCCAGGAAAGCGTTCTTCATGACAGAAGGCTAGAAAATGACCCAACATCCTTGTGGCCCAGAACCACTCTAGAAAATCACTGTTCCATAAAAAAGAGAAACACATGGGAAGTTCCAAGGAGAGGCAATGCCCATGGCCAGTGTACTTGAGAGACGGCCTGACCGCTCCGGGGAAGACACGCACCGACGGAACCCCTTGGGAAACAGCAGTGATAGTCCTCACCGTCGTAAGGGTTTCCTCTGGGGACAACCTGCCCTGGGCACCACACGAGGGAGCAGACCGGCTTCTCTTCCTCTGCCCCCACACCATTCACTCATGAAGGCAGCTCAGGTGTTCTCATGCCCTGCCTGCCTGCCTGCCTGGCTCATCCGTGAGCTGTGACCACCTCCAGGGTAGGACTCCACCTTTTCCTCTCTGTGTACCGTGAATCTGCACACAGTGGGCTTTCAGAACCTTAGGAGACTTGAGCCATTCCCGCTCGAGCCAGAACCCTCCCCAGGAAGGAAAACAGCTGTGGAGTCATTTTGGCCCCAGCACTGGTTCCGAAAGCCTGGCGGCTCCTACAGCCTCTACGGTGTGAAGAGGGAGGTCCCTTTTGACAGAGCTTTCCGGCTCTCAGATCTAAGCTGTTGTTTCACTGTCAGCTGTGTCTCTTCCGTTGCAGCCAGGTGGGCCACGCTGCTCCAAAGGAGCTCACAAGCTGAGTTTCAAGGGAGGACAGGGATGGCTACAACGTGCTGCAAACTGAGTGAGGGTCCCCACAATCCTCAGCAAAGGTCTGTGGTGTGCAAGTGGGGAGTAGAGGGCCCCCAAGTTCCAAAGGAAGGGAGGTAGTCGGGAGCTAAAGCCCTTGGCTGCTGTGGTAGCAGCTGCAGATGGCAGCCCGTCCACAGTGCACTTCAAATGAGGTCATATGAGCGGGACTCTGGAAATGGCTCCGAAATCGAGAGAAAGGGGTCAGGGTATGTGGGAATCCGGCGGGGGTGGGGGGTGGATGAAGGAAGGTGTCCCTCCTCTCTCCAGTGCAATTTGGTTTGGTGAGTCTCAAAGCTACCAGATGGCACTTCCCAAGTCAGGCCCCCGCAGGAATCAGGGTGGGCTGCCTGCCTCGGGCCCTGCCACAGGGACAAGCCACACCAGTGGCCTCCCTGAGCTCCAATGGCCGGATCTGGGGGGTTCTGTCTGGGTGCACACCTCCTTGCTGTGGCCAAGTTCCCCCCTTCTCTGAGCACCAGCTTCATCCTCTCGAATGAGGACATCAATTGCTACCTTGGCACGTTACTCTCTTCATCCTGTGAAGACTCATTAGGCTTATCCTACAATTACTAGCTGGCCCGAAGAGATATCTCCTGAATCCAGCTTAAGCTGGAGTCTCCCAGGCTCATCTGGCATGTCTTCCCTGAAGTCTGCCAAAACCCACACCCTTGCATTTCCAGGGACTCCCCTTAGCCAGCTGGGCAGAAAACCCAGCATGCTTCAAACAAGCTGACAGACAAGCGGGAGAGGACTCACGGGCAGACGGCTTCCCTCAGGTCTCGGGTGGAGCTCTGGGACCACAGCAGCAACGGGCCATCCCAGCCCCTGGGCTCAGCAGCGCCCTCATTCTCAGGCCGGCGGCTCTGCCCTGAGGGGAGCAGGAACGTCACCAACTGCCGCAGGCGGACCTCAAGCCCCTCCCACTGCTGGAGCCTGACCTCCCCCGGCCCCACCCCTTCCCCTACCCCAGCAGGACGAGAGCTCGTCTTCCCCTGGCTTCCAACGTGAGGCCCGGCCCTGGGCCCCGATTGGGCACTGCCCCAGCCCGGAGCCAATCACAGTGGCCAGGGAGGTGGAACGCACCGATTGGCCAGGGCCAGGTCATGTGACCATACTCCCCAGGAAACTCAAAGATTACCAAGGTTCTCTAAGAAACCAATGAACAAAATTATCCACTAAAGGCAAACCATAATTTTTAATGAGGCCAATGTCACAGAAAAAAAAAATGCTCCACAATAAACTGCTCAAGGAAGCTACTAAATAAACTTTCAGAAAAGTTTAGTAGTTTTTTTTTTTTTTTAAATAGGGTGACGGAGAGCTATACCTTTCCCATCTATGTGAATTTAGGTTTAAACTAGATTTCCCTTGGCTATTATATAAGACAAAAAAACCCACATCACCCACTTTCACTCCCCCCCACCCCCAAAATGTGTTTTAATCTATTGAATTTTTGTGTCCTCAGTTGTGTCTGATTCACGGCAACTCACCAACTCTACACAGCCAGGCTCTTCCGTCCATGGAATTCAGGGCAATTTTTTCTGTCCCAGTAAATGCCCACCCTGGGTGATCCAAAGGCAAGGGCTCCGAGGCTCCTGAGAGACTAACTCCTTTCAGCTGAGCACAGAGCTGGCTCCTCACTGGGATGCCTGTGGCCTGGGGCTCCCAGAGGGGAGAGCAGCACTCGCCCCACCGTGTGGTCACTGCTGGAAGTGCAGGCTGCTCCTCACTCCCCCTTGACAGTGTCCCTGAGGGCAGAACAGTGTGAATCGAATCAAGGTGGAAATGCAAACTCCAATGCAACCAACCTTCCCACAAGATCTCCAAAACCACTCAGGAACAGGGAATTGGAAACTGCAGGGGATGACATGAATGGAGATGGAGACTTGACACCTTACACCGAGTTCACTTCCAGTTATCCCTAGACAAACTTTCCATGAAAACTTGTCACAAATCTAGAAGAACAATGAGCAGAAACCGGACACGTGCTTTGAGTCTTCACACACAAAACTAAAAGGCAGTCCACAAAAAAAACCCAGAGAATACAGTGGACTTTGCAAAATCAAAGATATCTACTGTGGGAAAGACCTCATTACAAAAGCAAAAGACAGGTCATACATCGCGAGACGAATGAGTGGAAACACAAAGCTTATCAAGGATGTGTCTCCAAACAGACAAAGAACGCCAACACAACAAGCCTGTGAAAACTAGGGAAAGGTCTGAAGGGACACCAGACGGAGGAAGACACACACAGAGTATCCCGGATGATGTCCAGCACTGAGGGCCTGAAGAAACAACAGTCTAGTTGCACCCCCTCAGGCCTGTGTGACCGTGGATGAGGCCTCTGTTTCCCGGTGGCTCTGAGACATGGACAGGGAGGAAGGGGAAGAGAAGTCACTTGCATTTCTAATACTCACAGCAAAGTCTTCCAATGAGAAGGGAATTATCACCCCCACTGACAATGCCATTCACTGAAGTGATATCCACGAGTCCATCTACCCCAGAAGGGAAGGATGGACCTGTTCTCACAAAACGGCGAGAGATGGAAGGAGGAAGATCAAGCCCACACCAATCACTGGAAAGAGAAGCTGTGCTCAGGGCTTGAAAGAATTCCTACTGGGAAAATCATGTCACAGCCCCACATGGCAATCCACAGCTTCCGTGCTATTCCTCCCAAAATGCCAATGCATTTTCGCACCGAACAAAGAATTGCAAAAGGGGTACGGAAACAGAAAAGAGCCTACATTGTCAATACAATCCGACGAAAAAGCCCCGATACGGACATCCAAGGTTGTGTGAAAGGAAATTAGACGACCAAACTAGGATCCTCAGGAGAGTATCGGAGAAGGCAATGGCGACCCACTCCAGTACTCTTGCCTGGAAAATGTCCTGGACGGAGGAGCCTGGTAGGCTACAGGCCATGGGGTCTTGCAGAGTCAGACACGACTGAAGTGACTTAGCCGCAGCAGCAGCAGCAGGACAGTATGCTATTGGGAATACAACAACACACACAGATCCAGATCGATGGAATAAAGTTGAGGGTCCAGAAACAAACCCCAGCATCCATGGTCAACTCATCTCTGACACAGACGGTGAGAATATCCAAATGGGAACAAGAAAGCCTCTTCAATCAATGTCCATGGGAAAACCAGACAGCTACATCTGAAGAACGCTATTGGGTTTGATCTCATACCACCTCAATATCGGGGAAAAACCTCACCCTAAAGACTGATGTCATGAGATAGCTAGAAAGAAGCGTAGGTCAAAGGCTCCTTAACATCAGAGTCTCCTTGCCATTTGCTGGGCGGAGGTCGAAATGGGTCTCTTCAAGTAAGGGAAAGAGGTAAACGAAGTACACCACTGGGTTTCCATCCAATGGAACCTATTCACAACAGAGAGGCTAAGCATTCACAAATGCAAAAGATAGGAAACGGAACACGAGAGACTCCTTGCAAGTGGTGTATCTGAGAAGGGGTTCATATGGAAAGAGACGAAGAATGCACAGCACTCAGATTCCAAGAAACACCACCACCACCCTTGACCCTTCCCCCATGACCAACTCTGACCTAAAGCCTTTCTCTCCCTCTAACCTATCCCTAAAACATAACCCTCATCTAATCATATACATGTGCATCCCTAGCATCCATCCATCCATCCACACACGAGAGAGAAAGAGGAAGACACAGACGGAATTGAGAAAGGAAAAGAGAGGGACACAGCCAGAGAGAGACACGGAACCAAAGAGAGGAAAGGAGTCGATGGTCCAGACTATTCCTCAATCTGTCTCGAAGGTAGAAGCAATGACAGCGCCCTTCCACCCCAGAAGGGGGAAAAGGACGGAAGGTTTGGAGAGGAAAAGACAAGAACGCAGGGAGCCATTAGAAGCTCAGCCACCCGCAGAAGCCGAGCTGGGACCCTTGAACAGAATCTCAATGGAAACAGAGGACCAGAAAGTTGGCTACTCTTTTCTATAAGAGAGGGAGACCTTCGAGTCTTCCTTTCGGTCCTCCAACTTGGATGCGGGGTCTCAAAACAGTCAGGAGGGGGAGTGCCTTTTCCTGGGTTCCACGGCGCATCCAGGCCTCGTTCTGCCCCATTCTGTGCTGTGTCAGCCCTGGATGGAATCTTTCTTTCTGAAGTCTCAGCGCACGAGCTCCACGTGATATCGGCCCCAGGTGGAAAGGCATGGAGCTGCTCGTAGGCCGACAGACCTAGGAAGCAGATGGGAGAATGACCCCCACTCTGCAGATGGAGAGACTGGGGCAACCCTGAGGGGCATATGCTTGTCCAGGGCCACACCACTTATGAGAAGAAGGAGCCTGGTCTGAGAGCAGCATGGTCCTCGGAGCTCAGGCCCTGGCTGAACCCAGGCCTCCCCAGGGCTGTGGGCTGGGCCGTGTGGGTGTCATTGTGCCTGCACATGGCCTAAGGGGGGTGGTCGAGCAGTCAGAAACCCAGAGATTCCCTTGGGAAGTTTTGAGGAAGGGACCTCAGCACGAACCCCAGGAAATGATGTCACCTGCCGGCAACAGAACCCAACAGAACCCGCAATCCGGGTATCCAGGCCTCCAGAGCGGAGAGGAGCCCCCAGCCAGATCACTTGCTGCCAAGATGTTCTGCTGTTTGCCCCTGCCCAGAGGCCGGGGCCTCAGGAGAGCTCACAGGCAGTGTGCGTGGGCACCCTGTCGACGTTGGCTCAGGACACCCCCGAGAGGCCTCTGGCCCTTTGCCCGGAGAAACAGAAAGGTAACACGGGGAGCCCCAGGCCGGGCCAGGCCACCTCTCCCATGCCACCCGGAAACACCGGGTCCTTTGCCTGTGTGTGGGGATGCGGGTTTCTCGGGCTGTGTCTCCCTCAAGGAAGCCCAGGCGGATGTGGGGTCAGAAGCCTGTGGACAAGTTGTGCCCACACCCCAGGGGAGAGCAGGCTGGGCGGGATGGGGAGAGTGTGGGCAGCGCCGACCGGCCAGGCTGACCTCACACCCTCAGATGGGTCTCTTTCCTCCCGGGTGGGGATCTGAGCAGACACACGTCTCTGACCCTTCTGGGAAGAGAAGTTCGAGCAGGCAGAAGCAGCGGCTCCACTGGCCAGGCCCAGCTCGGAAAACTCCCAGCATGGCTGGCTGACGGTCACTGTCGTTGCAGAGCTTCCCACGTGATGAGGCCGAGGACGGGGACACCCCATCCAGCTCCCAGAGGGAGGGGTCGGAGCACCACCCGCCCGCCCGTGAGGCCCAGTGCAGGCTCCAGGTCAGCGTGCCCACGGAGGCATCAGCCCCACCGGGGGAGACGCGGAGGTGGGGAAGGCCTGCTGCCGAGACACCGCCCAGGATACAGCCGGCGGCCCAGTCTGAGGCTTCCACGGAGCTCAGCACACCCGGCTCCGACCCAGAGTCCAGAGAACCCCGGCCTCTGAGGCACCAGGAGGACCTGGAGCCCAGCACGCCACAGCACAGAGGTGAGGACGCTGGGGCTGGTGCACGGGAGTGTGTGGGGAGGGGTGCTGAGCTACACAGGGACGAGTCCTCGAAAGCTGCTGCTGGGCCTGCAGCAAGCGCTGGCCTCACACCCCCCGCCCCCCATCTTGCACACTTCAGTCCCAAAAGACATCTGACGCTGGGTATTCTTTGGGAACCTCTTGGAAGGTTTCTGTCCCGGGGTACGCACATGCCAAGGCTGGCCTGTGGGCAAACTTTGCTTCTCCCCCAGCTCTAGCACTGGCCTCCAACTGGAACCAGGCTCCACTTCCCAGACCTGTCCCCACACAGGTGGTGGCTCCAGGTGCAGGACCCAGGGATCCACCGAGGGCAGATGGAGAAGCGAGACTTGCCCTCGCAGAGACACCAGGCCAGCTGGGTACTGGCCAGCACACCGGGCAGATCGGATCTCCGTGCCTGCAGGACCCCCAGCCCCAGGCACTGATGTCCCACCCCCTCAGCGAGAACCTCCACCTCCACGTGCACCTCTACCTGCTCGGGCTTTGGCAAGAGAACCCGAGGCAGAGGAAGAGTCACCGCCTCGGCAGGGAGAGCCTGCCCTGGCTCCCGCGCAACACCCAGACGCCCACGATGACTCACCCAGCCCTGCAGGGAGAAAGAGCCCCCGCTCTGGACAGAGACCCAGAGCCCTTACCGGAAACACCACGTCCAGGGGAGCGGTCGGCTCTGCAGCCTCCATCCCTGTCTGCTCACCGTGGATGCCGGCAACTCGGTCTGCCCCCAGGGGACATGGAGTTCCTTTCCCCTGAACTGCTTTGCATGTGGTTTGTTTCCACCTTTCTGGTGATGTTTTATTTTTTGTATGGTTTCCTGGATTTTTGTTGGTTAAGTTGGGATTAGTAAACTGTTTCATCATTGTTGCAATCTGGGAACACTGTTGTGTAACTCTGGTGATACTGTGTTACCATCACCACTTTGTAGTTTCAGACCCGTTCCATCTTTATGCCCCACCCCCCAACAAAGCCTGGATTCAAGGCAAGCACGCCCTGTTCATCCCTCCCCCCGATCCTGAACACAATTTCATCTTTTCTTTCTGCATTCCTTCCTATATTCTTGGTGTCCCCAATCAGTGACTCTCAGCGAAATGACTGAAGGAGTGTTTTTCGGACTCTCCACCTACTGTAAGACTCCATTGGAGAGTTCTCATTTTTATGTCATTTGAACTAGCCTTTGATAGCTGAAAGGACGGTGTACGTCCTTTCAAGATACCATGTGCCAAACGAAGCCCTTTTGGCAACTGCCATCATTATCTCCAGGCAGGCATTGCTGTTTGAAGGGTGACATCTCAGCCAGAAGGCAGAGGCTGAGCTCCTCTTGTTGCACCAGCTCCCAAAAGAAGCCAAGAAAGGGAGCTGGAACAACAAACCACCCCCATGCCCAGGAAAGCGTTCTTCATGACAGAAGGCTAGAAAATGACCCAACATCCTTGTGGCCCAGAACCACTCTAGAAAATCACTGTTCCATAAAAAAGAGAAACACATGGGAAGTTCCAAGGAGAGGCAATGCCCATGGCCAGTGTACTTGAGAGACGGCCTGACCGCTCCGGGGAAGACACGCACCGACGGAACCCCTTGGGAAACAGCAGTGATAGTCCTCACCGTCGTAAGGGTTTCCTCTGGGGACAACCTGCCCTGGGCACCACACGAGGGAGCAGACCGGCTTCTCTTCCTCTGCCCCCACACCATTCACTCATGAAGGCAGCTCAGGTGTTCTCATGCCCTGCCTGCCTGCCTGCCTGGCTCATCCGTGAGCTGTGACCACCTCCAGGGTAGGACTCCACCTTTTCCTCTCTGTGTACCGTGAATCTGCACACAGTGGGCTTTCAGAACCTTAGGAGACTTGAGCCATTCCCGCTCGAGCCAGAACCCTCCCCAGGAAGGAAAACAGCTGTGGAGTCATTTTGGCCCCAGCACTGGTTCCGAAAGCCTGGCGGCTCCTACAGCCTCTACGGTGTGAAGAGGGAGGTCCCTTTTGACAGAGCTTTCCGGCTCTCAGATCTAAGCTGTTGTTTCACTGTCAGCTGTGTCTCTTCCGTTGCAGCCAGGTGGGCCACGCTGCTCCAAAGGAGCTCACAAGCTGAGTTTCAAGGGAGGACAGGGATGGCTACAACGTGCTGCAAACTGAGTGAGGGTCCCCACAATCCTCAGCAAAGGTCTGTGGTGTGCAAGTGGGGAGTAGAGGGCCCCCAAGTTCCAAAGGAAGGGAGGTAGTCGGGAGCTAAAGCCCTTGGCTGCTGTGGTAGCAGCTGCAGATGGCAGCCCGTCCACAGTGCACTTCAAATGAGGTCATATGAGCGGGACTCTGGAAATGGCTCCGAAATCGAGAGAAAGGGGTCAGGGTATGTGGGAATCCGGCGGGGGTGGGGGGTGGATGAAGGAAGGTGTCCCTCCTCTCTCCAGTGCAATTTGGTTTGGTGAGTCTCAAAGCTACCAGATGGCACTTCCCAAGTCAGGCCCCCGCAGGAATCAGGGTGGGCTGCCTGCCTCGGGCCCTGCCACAGGGACAAGCCACACCAGTGGCCTCCCTGAGCTCCAATGGCCGGATCTGGGGGGTTCTGTCTGGGTGCACACCTCCTTGCTGTGGCCAAGTTCCCCCCTTCTCTGAGCACCAGCTTCATCCTCTCGAATGAGGACATCAATTGCTACCTTGGCACGTTACTCTCTTCATCCTGTGAAGACTCATTAGGCTTATCCTACAATTACTAGCTGGCCCGAAGAGATATCTCCTGAATCCAGCTTAAGCTGGAGTCTCCCAGGCTCATCTGGCATGTCTTCCCTGAAGTCTGCCAAAACCCACACCCTTGCATTTCCAGGGACTCCCCTTAGCCAGCTGGGCAGAAAACCCAGCATGCTTCAAACAAGCTGACAGACAAGCGGGAGAGGACTCACGGGCAGACGGCTTCCCTCAGGTCTCGGGTGGAGCTCTGGGACCACAGCAGCAACGGGCCATCCCAGCCCCTGGGCTCAGCAGCGCCCTCATTCTCAGGCCGGCGGCTCTGCCCTGAGGGGAGCAGGAACGTCACCAACTGCCGCAGGCGGACCTCAAGCCCCTCCCACTGCTGGAGCCTGACCTCCCCCGGCCCCACCCCTTCCCCTACCCCAGCAGGACGAGAGCTCGTCTTCCCCTGGCTTCCAACGTGAGGCCCGGCCCTGGGCCCCGATTGGGCACTGCCCCAGCCCGGAGCCAATCACAGTGGCCAGGGAGGTGGAACGCACCGATTGGCCAGGGCCAGGTCATGTGACCATACTCCCCAGGAAACTCAAAGATTACCAAGGTTCTCTAAGAAACCAATGAACAAAATTATCCACTAAAGGCAAACCATAATTTTTAATGAGGCCAATGTCACAGAAAAAAAAAATGCTCCACAATAAACTGCTCAAGGAAGCTACTAAATAAACTTTCAGAAAAGTTTAGTAGTTTTTTTTTTTTTTAAATAGGGTGACGGAGAGCTATACCTTTCCCATCTATGTGAATTTAGGTTTAAACTAGATTTCCCTTGGCTATTATATAAGACAAAAAAACCCACATCACCCACTTTCACTCCCCCCCACCCCCAAAATGTGTTTTAATCTATTGAATTTTTGTGTCCTCAGTTGTGTCTGATTCACGGCAACTCACCAACTCTACACAGCCAGGCTCTTCCGTCCATGGAATTCAGGGCAATTTTTTCTGTCCCAGTAAATGCCCACCCTGGGTGATCCAAAGGCAAGGGCTCCGAGGCTCCTGAGAGACTAACTCCTTTCAGCTGAGCACAGAGCTGGCTCCTCACTGGGATGCCTGTGGCCTGGGGCTCCCAGAGGGGAGAGCAGCACTCGCCCCACCGTGTGGTCACTGCTGGAAGTGCAGGCTGCTCCTCACTCCCCCTTGACAGTGTCCCTGAGGGCAGAACAGTGTGAATCGAATCAAGGTGGAAATGCAAACTCCAATGCAACCAACCTTCCCACAAGATCTCCAAAACCACTCAGGAACAGGGAATTGGAAACTGCAGGGGATGACATGAATGGAGATGGAGACTTGACACCTTACACCGAGTTCACTTCCAGTTATCCCTAGACAAACTTTCCATGAAAACTTGTCACAAATCTAGAAGAACAATGAGCAGAAACCGGACACGTGCTTTGAGTCTTCACACACAAAACTAAAAGGCAGTCCACAAAAAAAACCCAGAGAATACAGTGGACTTTGCAAAATCAAAGATATCTACTGTGGGAAAGACCTCATTACAAAAGCAAAAGACAGGTCATACATCGCGAGACGAATGAGTGGAAACACAAAGCTTATCAAGGATGTGTCTCCAAACAGACAAAGAACGCCAACACAACAAGCCTGTGAAAACTAGGGAAAGGTCTGAAGGGACACCAGACGGAGGAAGACACACACAGAGTATCCCGGATGATGTCCAGCACTGAGGGCCTGAAGAAACAACAGTCTAGTTGCACCCCCTCAGGCCTGTGTGACCGTGGATGAGGCCTCTGTTTCCCGGTGGCTCTGAGACATGGACAGGGAGGAAGGGGAAGAGAAGTCACTTGCATTTCTAATACTCACAGCAAAGTCTTCCAATGAGAAGGGAATTATCACCCCCACTGACAATGCCATTCACTGAAGTGATATCCACGAGTCCATCTACCCCAGAAGGGAAGGATGGACCTGTTCTCACAAAACGGCGAGAGATGGAAGGAGGAAGATCAAGCCCACACCAATCACTGGAAAGAGAAGCTGTGCTCAGGGCTTGAAAGAATTCCTACTGGGAAAATCATGTCACGGCCCCACATGGCAATCCACAGCTTCCGTGCTATTCCTCCCAAAATGCCAATGCATTTTCGCACCGAACAAAGAATTGCAAAAGGGGTACGGAAACAGAAAAGAGCCTACATTGTCAATACAATCCGACGAAAAAGCCCCGATACGGACATCCAAGGTTGTGTGAAAGGAAATTAGACGACCAAACTAGGATCCTCAGGAGAGTATCGGAGAAGGCAATGGCGACCCACTCCAGTACTCTTGCCTGGAAAATGTCCTGGACGGAGGAGCCTGGTAGGCTACAGGCCATGGGGTCTTGCAGAGTCAGACACGACTGAAGTGACTTAGCCGCAGCAGCAGCAGCAGGACAGTATGCTATTGGGAATACAACAACACACACAGATCCAGATCGATGGAATAAAGTTGAGGGTCCAGAAACAAACCCCAGCATCCATGGTCAACTCATCTCTGACACAGACGGTGAGAATATCCAAATGGGAACAAGAAAGCCTCTTCAATCAATGTCCATGGGAAAACCAGACAGCTACATCTGAAGAACGCTATTGGGTTTGATCTCATACCACCTCAATATCGGGGAAAAACCTCACCCTAAAGACTGATGTCATGAGATAGCTAGAAAGAAGCGTAGGTCAAAGGCTCCTTAACATCAGAGTCTCCTTGCCATTTGCTGGGCGGAGGTCGAAATGGGTCTCTTCAAGTAAGGGAAAGAGGTAAACGAAGTACACCACTGGGTTTCCATCCAATGGAACCTATTCACAACAGAGAGGCTAAGCATTCACAAATGCAAAAGATAGGAAACGGAACACGAGAGACTCCTTGCAAGTGGTGTATCTGAGAAGGGGTTCATATGGAAAGAGACGAAGAATGCACAGCACTCAGATTCCAAGAAACACCACCACCACCCTTGACCCTTCCCCCATGACCAACTCTGACCTAAAGCCTTTCTCTCCCTCTAACCTATCCCTAAAACATAACCCTCATCTAATCATATACATGTGCATCCCTAGCATCCATCCATCCATCCACACACGAGAGAGAAAGAGGAAGACACAGACGGAATTGAGAAAGGAAAAGAGAGGGACACAGCCAGAGAGAGACACGGAACCAAAGAGAGGAAAGGAGTCGATGGTCCAGACTATTCCTCAATCTGTCTCGAAGGTAGAAGCAATGACAGCGCCCTTCCACCCCAGAAGGGGGAAAAGGACGGAAGGTTTGGAGAGGAAAAGACAAGAACGCAGGGAGCCATTAGAAGCTCAGCCACCCGCAGAAGCCGAGCTGGGACCCTTGAACAGAATCTCAATGGAAACAGAGGACCAGAAAGTTGGCTACTCTTTTCTATAAGAGAGGGAGACCTTCGAGTCTTCCTTTCGGTCCTCCAACTTGGATGCGGGGTCTCAAAACAGTCAGGAGGGGGAGTGCCTTTTCCTGGGTTCCACGGCGCATCCAGGCCTCGTTCTGCCCCATTCTGTGCTGTGTCAGCCCTGGATGGAATCTTTCTTTCTGAAGTCTCAGCGCACGAGCTCCACGTGATATCGGCCCCAGGTGGAAAGGCATGGAGCTGCTCGTAGGCCGACAGACCTAGGAAGCAGATGGGAGAATGACCCCCACTCTGCAGATGGAGAGACTGGGGCAACCCTGAGGGGCATATGCTTGTCCAGGGCCACACCACTTATGAGAAGAAGGAGCCTGGTCTGAGAGCAGCATGGTCCTCGGAGCTCAGGCCCTGGCTGAACCCAGGCCTCCCCAGGGCTGTGGGCTGGGCCGTGTGGGTGTCATTGTGCCTGCACATGGCCTAAGGGGGGTGGTCGAGCAGTCAGAAACCCAGAGATTCCCTTGGGAAGTTTTGAGGAAGGGACCTCAGCACGAACCCCAGGAAATGATGTCACCTGCCGGCAACAGAACCCAACAGAACCCGCAATCCGGGTATCCAGGCCTCCAGAGCGGAGAGGAGCCCCCAGCCAGATCACTTGCTGCCAAGATGTTCTGCTGTTTGCCCCTGCCCAGAGGCCGGGGCCTCAGGAGAGCTCACAGGCAGTGTGCGTGGGCACCCTGTCGACGTTGGCTCAGGACACCCCCGAGAGGCCTCTGGCCCTTTGCCCGGAGAAACAGAAAGGTAACACGGGGAGCCCCAGGCCGGGCCAGGCCACCTCTCCCATGCCACCCGGAAACACCGGGTCCTTTGCCTGTGTGTGGGGATGCGGGTTTCTCGGGCTGTGTCTCCCTCAAGGAAGCCCAGGCGGATGTGGGGTCAGAAGCCTGTGGACAAGTTGTGCCCACACCCCAGGGGAGAGCAGGCTGGGCGGGATGGGGAGAGTGTGGGCAGCGCCGACCGGCCAGGCTGACCTCACACCCTCAGATGGGTCTCTTTCCTCCCGGGTGGGGATCTGAGCAGACACACGTCTCTGACCCTTCTGGGAAGAGAAGTTCGAGCAGGCAGAAGCAGCGGCTCCACTGGCCAGGCCCAGCTCGGAAAACTCCCAGCATGGCTGGCTGACGGTCACTGTCGTTGCAGAGCTTCCCACGTGATGAGGCCGAGGACGGGGACACCCCATCCAGCTCCCAGAGGGAGGGGTCGGAGCACCACCCGCCCGCCCGTGAGGCCCAGTGCAGGCTCCAGGTCAGCGTGCCCACGGAGGCATCAGCCCCACCGGGGGAGACGCGGAGGTGGGGAAGGCCTGCTGCCGAGACACCGCCCAGGATACAGCCGGCGGCCCAGTCTGAGGCTTCCACGGAGCTCAGCACACCCGGCTCCGACCCAGAGTCCAGAGAACCCCGGCCTCTGAGGCACCAGGAGGACCTGGAGCCCAGCACGCCACAGCACAGAGGTGAGGACGCTGGGGCTGGTGCACGGGAGTGTGTGGGGAGGGGTGCTGAGCTACACAGGGACGAGTCCTCGAAAGCTGCTGCTGGGCCTGCAGCAAGCGCTGGCCTCACACCCCCCGCCCCCCATCTTGCACACTTCAGTCCCAAAAGACATCTGACGCTGGGTATTCTTTGGGAACCTCTTGGAAGGTTTCTGTCCCGGGGTACGCACATGCCAAGGCTGGCCTGTGGGCAAACTTTGCTTCTCCCCCAGCTCTAGCACTGGCCTCCAACTGGAACCAGGCTCCACTTCCCAGACCTGTCCCCACACAGGTGGTGGCTCCAGGTGCAGGACCCAGGGATCCACCGAGGGCAGATGGAGAAGCGAGACTTGCCCTCGCAGAGACACCAGGCCAGCTGGGTACTGGCCAGCACACCGGGCAGATCGGATCTCCGTGCCTGCAGGACCCCCAGCCCCAGGCACTGATGTCCCACCCCCTCAGCGAGAACCTCCACCTCCACGTGCACCTCTACCTGCTCGGGCTTTGGCAAGAGAACCCGAGGCAGAGGAAGAGTCACCGCCTCGGCAGGGAGAGCCTGCCCTGGCTCCCGCGCAACACCCAGACGCCCACGATGACTCACCCAGCCCTGCAGGGAGAAAGAGCCCCCGCTCTGGACAGAGACCCAGAGCCCTTACCGGAAACACCACGTCCAGGGGAGCGGTCGGCTCTGCAGCCTCCATCCCTGTCTGCTCACCGTGGATGCCGGCAACTCGGTCTGCCCCCAGGGGACATGGAGTTCCTTTCCCCTGAACTGCTTTGCATGTGGTTTGTTTCCACCTTTCTGGTGATGTTTTATTTTTTGTATGGTTTCCTGGATTTTTGTTGGTTAAGTTGGGATTAGTAAACTGTTTCATCATTGTTGCAATCTGGGAACACTGTTGTGTAACTCTGGTGATACTGTGTTACCATCACCACTTTGTAGTTTCAGACCCGTTCCATCTTTATGCCCCACCCCCCAACAAAGCCTGGATTCAAGGCAAGCACGCCCTGTTCATCCCTCCCCCCGATCCTGAACACAATTTCATCTTTTCTTTCTGCATTCCTTCCTATATTCTTGGTGTCCCCAATCAGTGACTCTCAGCGAAATGACTGAAGGAGTGTTTTTCGGACTCTCCACCTACTGTAAGACTCCATTGGAGAGTTCTCATTTTTATGTCATTTGAACTAGCCTTTGATAGCTGAAAGGACGGTGTACGTCCTTTCAAGATACCATGTGCCAAACGAAGCCCTTTTGGCAACTGCCATCATTATCTCCAGGCAGGCATTGCTGTTTGAAGGGTGACATCTCAGCCAGAAGGCAGAGGCTGAGCTCCTCTTGTTGCACCAGCTCCCAAAAGAAGCCAAGAAAGGGAGCTGGAACAACAAACCACCCCCATGCCCAGGAAAGCGTTCTTCATGACAGAAGGCTAGAAAATGACCCAACATCCTTGTGGCCCAGAACCACTCTAGAAAATCACTGTTCCATAAAAAAGAGAAACACATGGGAAGTTCCAAGGAGAGGCAATGCCCATGGCCAGTGTACTTGAGAGACGGCCTGACCGCTCCGGGGAAGACACGCACCGACGGAACCCCTTGGGAAACAGCAGTGATAGTCCTCACCGTCGTAAGGGTTTCCTCTGGGGACAACCTGCCCTGGGCACCACACGAGGGAGCAGACCGGCTTCTCTTCCTCTGCCCCCACACCATTCACTCATGAAGGCAGCTCAGGTGTTCTCATGCCCTGCCTGCCTGCCTGCCTGGCTCATCCGTGAGCTGTGACCACCTCCAGGCTAGGACTCCACCTTTTCCTCTCTGTGTACCGTGAATCTGCACACAGTGGGCTTTCAGAACCTTAGGAGACTTGAGCCATTCCCGCTCGAGCCAGAACCCTCCCCAGGAAGGAAAACAGCTGTGGAGTCATTTTGGCCCCAGCACTGGTTCCGAAAGCCTGGCGGCTCCTACAGCCTCTACGGTGTGAAGAGGGAGGTCCCTTTTGACAGAGCTTTCCGGCTCTCAGATCTAAGCTGTTGTTTCACTGTCAGCTGTGTCTCTTCCGTTGCAGCCAGGTGGGCCACGCTGCTCCAAAGGAGCTCACAAGCTGAGTTTCAAGGGAGGACAGGGATGGCTACAACGTGCTGCAAACTGAGTGAGGGTCCCCACAATCCTCAGCAAAGGTCTGTGGTGTGCAAGTGGGGAGTAGAGGGCCCCCAAGTTCCAAAGGAAGGGAGGTAGTCGGGAGCTAAAGCCCTTGGCTGCTGTGGTAGCAGCTGCAGATGGCAGCCCGTCCACAGTGCACTTCAAATGAGGTCATATGAGCGGGACTCTGGAAATGGCTCCGAAATCGAGAGAAAGGGGTCAGGGTATGTGGGAATCCGGCGGGGGTGGGGGTGGATGAAGGAAGGTGTCCCTCCTCTCTCCAGTGCAATTTGGTTTGGTGAGTCTCAAAGCTACCAGATGGCACTTCCCAAGTCAGGCCCCCGCAGGAATCAGGGTGGGCTGCCTGCCTCGGGCCCTGCCACAGGGACAAGCCACACCAGTGGCCTCCCTGAGCTCCAATGGCCGGATCTGGGGGGTTCTGTCTGGGTGCACACCTCCTTGCTGTGGCCAAGTTCCCCCCTTCTCTGAGCACCAGCTTCATCCTCTCGAATGAGGACATCAATTGCTACCTTGGCACGTTACTCTCTTCATCCTGTGAAGACTCATTAGGCTTATCCTACAATTACTAGCTGGCCCGAAGAGATATCTCCTGAATCCAGCTTAAGCTGGAGTCTCCCAGGCTCATCTGGCATGTCTTCCCTGAAGTCTGCCAAAACCCACACCCTTGCATTTCCAGGGACTCCCCTTAGCCAGCTGGGCAGAAAACCCAGCATGCTTCAAACAAGCTGACAGACAAGCGGGAGAGGACTCACGGGCAGACGGCTTCCCTCAGGTCTCGGGTGGAGCTCTGGGACCACAGCAGCAACGGGCCATCCCAGCCCCTGGGCTCAGCAGCGCCCTCATTCTCAGGCCGGCGGCTCTGCCCTGAGGGGAGCAGGAACGTCACCAACTGCCGCAGGCGGACCTCAAGCCCCTCCCACTGCTGGAGCCTGACCTCCCCCGGCCCCACCCCTTCCCCTACCCCAGCAGGACGAGAGCTCGTCTTCCCCTGGCTTCCAACGTGAGGCCCGGCCCTGGGCCCCGATTGGGCACTGCCCCAGCCCGGAGCCAATCACAGTGGCCAGGGAGGTGGAACGCACCGATTGGCCAGGGCCAGGTCATGTGACCATACTCCCCAGGAAACTCAAAGATTACCAAGGTTCTCTAAGAAACCAATGAACAAAATTATCCACTAAAGGCAAACCATAATTTTTAATGAGGCCAATGTCACAGAAAAAAAAAATGCTCCACAATAAACTGCTCAAGGAAGCTACTAAATAAACTTTCAGAAAAGTTTAGTAGTTTTTTTTTTTTTTTTTAAATAGGGTGACGGAGAGCTATACCTTTCCCATCTATGTGAATTTAGGTTTAAACTAGATTTCCCTTGGCTATTATATAAGACAAAAAAACCCACATCACCCACTTTCACTCCCCCCCACCCCCAAAATGTGTTTTAATCTATTGAATTTTTGTGTCCTCAGTTGTGTCTGATTCACGGCAACTCACCAACTCTACACAGCCAGGCTCTTCCGTCCATGGAATTCAGGGCAATTTTTTCTGTCCCAGTAAATGCCCACCCTGGGTGATCCAAAGGCAAGGGCTCCGAGGCTCCTGAGAGACTAACTCCTTTCAGCTGAGCACAGAGCTGGCTCCTCACTGGGATGCCTGTGGCCTGGGGCTCCCAGAGGGGAGAGCAGCACTCGCCCCACCGTGTGGTCACTGCTGGAAGTGCAGGCTGCTCCTCACTCCCCCTTGACAGTGTCCCTGAGGGCAGAACAGTGTGAATCGAATCAAGGTGGAAATGCAAACTCCAATGCAACCAACCTTCCCACAAGATCTCCAAAACCACTCAGGAACAGGGAATTGGAAACTGCAGGGGATGACATGAATGGAGATGGAGACTTGACACCTTACACCGAGTTCACTTCCAGTTATCCCTAGACAAACTTTCCATGAAAACTTGTCACAAATCTAGAAGAACAATGAGCAGAAACCGGACACGTGCTTTGAGTCTTCACACACAAAACTAAAAGGCAGTCCACAAAAAAAACCCAGAGAATACAGTGGACTTTGCAAAATCAAAGATATCTACTGTGGGAAAGACCTCATGACAAAAGCAAAAGACAGGTCATACATCGCGAGACGAATGAGTGGAAACACAAAGCTTATCAAGGATGTGTCTCCAAACAGACAAAGAACGCCAACACAACAAGCCTGTGAAAACTAGGGAAAGGTCTGAAGGGACACCAGACGGAGGAAGACACACACAGAGTATCCCGGATGATGTCCAGCACTGAGGGCCTGAAGAAACAACAGTCTAGTTGCACCCCCTCAGGCCTGTGTGACCGTGGATGAGGCCTCTGTTTCCCGGTGGCTCTGAGACATGGACAGGGAGGAAGGGGAAGAGAAGTCACTTGCATTTCTAATACTCACAGCAAAGTCTTCCAATGAGAAGGGAATTATCACCCCCACTGACAATGCCATTCACTGAAGTGATATCCACGAGTCCATCTACCCCAGAAGGGAAGGATGGACCTGTTCTCACAAAACGGCGAGAGATGGAAGGAGGAAGATCAAGCCCACACCAATCACTGGAAAGAGAAGCTGTGCTCAGGGCTTGAAAGAATTCCTACTGGGAAAATCATGTCACAGCCCCACATGGCAATCCACAGCTTCCATGCTATTCCTCCCAAAATGCCAATGCATTTTCGCACCGAACAAAGAATTGCAAAAGGGGTACGGAAACAGAAAAGAGCCTACATTGTCAATACAATCCGACGAAAAAGCCCCGATACGGACATCCAAGGTTGTGTGAAAGGAAATTAGACGACCAAACTAGGATCCTCAGGAGAGTATCGGAGAAGGCAATGGCGACCCACTCCAGTACTCTTGCCTGGAAAATGTCCTGGACGGAGGAGCCTGGTAGGCTACAGGCCATGGGGTCTTGCAGAGTCAGACACGACTGAAGTGACTTAGCCGCAGCAGCAGCAGCAGGACAGTATGCTATTGGGAATACAACAACACACACAGATCCAGATCGATGGAATAAAGTTGAGGGTCCAGAAACAAACCCCAGCATCCATGGTCAACTCATCTCTGACACAGACGGTGAGAATATCCAAATGGGAACAAGAAAGCCTCTTCAATCAATGTCCATGGGAAAACCAGACAGCTACATCTGAAGAACGCTATTGGGTTTGATCTCATACCACCTCAATATCGGGGAAAAACCTCACCCTAAAGACTGATGTCATGAGATAGCTAGAAAGAAGCGTAGGTCAAAGGCTCCTTAACATCAGAGTCTCCTTGCCATTTGCTGGGCGGAGGTCGAAATGGGTCTCTTCAAGTAAGGGAAAGAGGTAAACGAAGTACACCACTGGGTTTCCATCCAATGGAACCTATTCACAACAGAGAGGCTAAGCATTCACAAATGCAAAAGATAGGAAACGGAACACGAGAGACTCCTTGCAAGTGGTGTATCTGAGAAGGGGTTCATATGGAAAGAGACGAAGAATGCACAGCACTCAGATTCCAAGAAACACCACCACCACCCTTGACCCTTCCCCCATGACCAACTCTGACCTAAAGCCTTTCTCTCCCTCTAACCTATCCCTAAAACATAACCCTCATCTAATCATATACATGTGCATCCCTAGCATCCATCCATCCATCCACACACGAGAGAGAAAGAGGAAGACACAGACGGAATTGAGAAAGGAAAAGAGAGGGACACAGCCAGAGAGAGACACGGAACCAAAGAGAGGAAAGGAGTCGATGGTCCAGACTATTCCTCAATCTGTCTCGAAGGTAGAAGCAATGACAGCGCCCTTCCACCCCAGAAGGGGGAAAAGGACGGAAGGTTTGGAGAGGAAAAGACAAGAACGCAGGGAGCCATTAGAAGCTCAGCCACCCGCAGAAGCCGAGCTGGGACCCTTGAACAGAATCTCAATGGAAACAGAGGACCAGAAAGTTGGCTACTCTTTTCTATAAGAGAGGGAGACCTTCGAGTCTTCCTTTCGGTCCTCCAACTTGGATGCGGGGTCTCAAAACAGTCAGGAGGGGGAGTGCCTTTTCCTGGGTTCCACGGCGCATCCAGGCCTCGTTCTGCCCCATTCTGTGCTGTGTCAGCCCTGGATGGAATCTTTCTTTCTGAAGTCTCAGCGCACAAGCTCCACGTGATATCGGCCCCAGGTGGAAAGGCATGGAGCTGCTCGTAGGCCGACAGACCTAGGAAGCAGATGGGAGAATGACCCCCACTCTGCAGATGGAGAGACTGGGGCAACCCTGAGGGGCATATGCTTGTCCAGGGCCACACCACTTATGAGAAGAAGGAGCCTGGTCTGAGAGCAGCATGGTCCTCGGAGCTCAGGCCCTGGCTGAACCCAGGCCTCCCCAGGGCTGTGGGCTGGGCCGTGTGGGTGTCATTGTGCCTGCACATGGCCTAAGGGGGGTGGTCGAGCAGTCAGAAACCCAGAGATTCCCTTGGGAAGTTTTGAGGAAGGGACCTCAGCACGAACCCCAGGAAATGATGTCACCTGCCGGCAACAGAACCCAACAGAACCCGCAATCCGGGTATCCAGGCCTCCAGAGCGGAGAGGAGCCCCCAGCCAGATCACTTGCTGCCAAGATGTTCTGCTGTTTGCCCCTGCCCAGAGGCCGGGGCCTCAGGAGAGCTCACAGGCAGTGTGCGTGGGCACCCTGTCGACGTTGGCTCAGGACACCCCCGAGAGGCCTCTGGCCCTTTGCCCGGAGAAACAGAAAGGTAACACGGGGAGCCCCAGGCCGGGCCAGGCCACCTCTCCCATGCCACCCGGAAACACCGGGTCCTTTGCCTGTGTGTGGGGATGCGGGTTTCTCGGGCTGTGTCTCCCTCAAGGAAGCCCAGGCGGATGTGGGGTCAGAAGCCTGTGGACAAGTTGTGCCCACACCCCAGGGGAGAGCAGGCTGGGCGGGATGGGGAGAGTGTGGGCAGCGCCGACCGGCCAGGCTGACCTCACACCCTCAGATGGGTCTCTTTCCTCCCGGGTGGGGATCTGAGCAGACACACGTCTCTGACCCTTCTGGGAAGAGAAGTTCGAGCAGGCAGAAGCAGCGGCTCCACTGGCCAGGCCCAGCTCGGAAAACTCCCAGCATGGCTGGCTGACGGTCACTGTCGTTGCAGAGCTTCCCACGTGATGAGGCCGAGGACGGGGACACCCCATCCAGCTCCCAGAGGGAGGGGTCGGAGCACCACCCGCCCGCCCGTGAGGCCCAGTGCAGGCTCCAGGTCAGCGTGCCCACGGAGGCATCAGCCCCACCGGGGGAGACGCGGAGGTGGGGAAGGCCTGCTGCCGAGACACCGCCCAGGATACAGCCGGCGGCCCAGTCTGAGGCTTCCACGGAGCTCAGCACACCCGGCTCCGACCCAGAGTCCAGAGAACCCCGGCCTCTGAGGCACCAGGAGGACCTGGAGCCCAGCACGCCACAGCACAGAGGTGAGGACGCTGGGGCTGGTGCACGGGAGTGTGTGGGGAGGGGTGCTGAGCTACACAGGGACGAGTCCTCGAAAGCTGCTGCTGGGCCTGCAGCAAGCGCTGGCCTCACACCCCCCGCCCCCCATCTTGCACACTTCAGTCCCAAAAGACATCTGACGCTGGGTATTCTTTGGGAACCTCTTGGAAGGTTTCTGTCCCGGGGTACGCACATGCCAAGGCTGGCCTGTGGGCAAACTTTGCTTCTCCCCCAGCTCTAGCACTGGCCTCCAACTGGAACCAGGCTCCACTTCCCAGACCTGTCCCCACACAGGTGGTGGCTCCAGGTGCAGGACCCAGGGATCCACCGAGGGCAGATGGAGAAGCGAGACTTGCCCTCGCAGAGACACCAGGCCAGCTGGGTACTGGCCAGCACACCGGGCAGATCGGATCTCCGTGCCTGCAGGACCCCCAGCCCCAGGCACTGATGTCCCACCCCCTCAGCGAGAACCTCCACCTCCACGTGCACCTCTACCTGCTCGGGCTTTGGCAAGAGAACCCGAGGCAGAGGAAGAGTCACCGCCTCGGCAGGGAGAGCCTGCCCTGGCTCCCGCGCAACACCCAGACGCCCATGATGACTCACCCAGCCCTGCAGGGAGAAAGAGCCCCCGCTCTGGACAGAGACCCAGAGCCCTTACCGGAAACACCACGTCCAGGGGAGCGGTCGGCTCTGCAGCCTCCATCCCTGTCTGCTCACCGTGGATGCCGGCAACTCGGTCTGCCCCCAGGGGACATGGAGTTCCTTTCCCCTGAACTGCTTTGCATGTGGTTTGTTTCCACCTTTCTGGTGATGTTTTATTTTTTGTATGGTTTCCTGGATTTTTGTTGGTTAAGTTGGGATTAGTAAACTGTTTCATCATTGTTGCAATCTGGGAACACTGTTGTGTAACTCTGGTGATACTGTGTTACCATCACCACTTTGTAGTTTCAGACCCGTTCCATCTTTATGCCCCACCCCCCAACAAAGCCTGGATTCAAGGCAAGCACGCCCTGTTCATCCCTCCCCCCGATCCTGAACACAATTTCATCTTTTCTTTCTGCATTCCTTCCTATATTCTTGGTGTCCCCAATCAATGACTCTCAGCGAAATGACTGAAGGAGTGTTTTTCGGACTCTCCACCTACTGTAAGACTCCATTGGTGAGTTCTCATTTTTATGTCATTTGAACTAGCCTTTGATAGCTGAAAGGACGGTGTACGTCCTTTCAAGATACCATGTGCCAAACGAAGCCCTTTTGGCAACTGCCATCATTATCTCCAGGCAGGCATTGCTGTTTGAAGGGTGACATCTCAGCCAGAAGGCAGAGGCTGAGCTCCTCTTGTTGCACCAGCTCCCAAAAGAAGCCAAGAAAGGGAGCTGGAACAACAAACCACCCCCATGCCCAGGAAAGCGTTCTTCATGACAGAAGGCTAGAAAATGACCCAACATCCTTGTGGCCCAGAACCACTCTAGAAAATCACTGTTCCATAAAAAAGAGAAACACATGGGAAGTTCCAAGGAGAGGCAATGCCCATGGCCAGTGTACTTGAGAGACGGCCTGACCGCTCCGGGGAAGACACGCACCGACGGAACCCCTTGGGAAACAGCAGTGATAGTCCTCACCGTCGTAAGGGTTTCCTCTGGGGACAACCTGCCCTGGGCACCACACGAGGGAGCAGACCGGCTTCTCTTCCTCTGCCCCCACACCATTCACTCATGAAGGCAGCTCAGGTGTTCTCATGCCCTGCCTGCCTGCCTGCCTGGCTCATCCGTGAGCTGTGACCACCTCCAGGGTAGGACTCCACCTTTTCCTCTCTGTGTACCGTGAATCTGCACACAGTGGGCTTTCAGAACCTTAGGAGACTTGAGCCATTCCCGCTCGAGCCAGAACCCTCCCCAGGAAGGAAAACAGCTGTGGAGTCATTTTGGCCCCAGCACTGGTTCCGAAAGCCTGGTGGCTCCTACAGCCTCTACGGTGTGAAGAGGGAGGTCCCTTTTGACAGAGCTTTCCGGCTCTCAGATCTAAGCTGTTGTTTCACTGTCAGCTGTGTCTCTTCCGTTGCAGCCAGGTGGGCCACGCTGCTCCAAAGGAGCTCACAAGCTGAGTTTCAAGGGAGGACAGGGATGGCTACAACGTGCTGCAAACTGAGTGAGGGTCCCCACAATCCTCAGCAAAGGTCTGTGGTGTGCAAGTGGGGAGTAGAGGGCCCCCAAGTTCCAAAGGAAGGGAGGTAGTCGGGAGCTAAAGCCCTTGGCTGCTGTGGTAGCAGCTGCAGATGGCAGCCCGTCCACAGTGCACTTCAAATGAGGTCATATGAGCGGGACTCTGGAAATGGCTCCGAAATCGAGAGAAAGGGGTCAGGGTATGTGGGAATCCGGCGGGGGTGGGGGGTGGATGAAGGAAGGTGTCCCTCCTCTCTCCAGTGCAATTTGGTTTGGTGAGTCTCAAAGCTACCAGATGGCACTTCCCAAGTCAGGCCCCCGCAGGAATCAGGGTGGGCTGCCTGCCTCGGGCCCTGCCACAGGGACAAGCCACACCAGTGGCCTCCCTGAGCTCCAATGGCCGGATCTGGGGGGTTCTGTCTGGGTGCACACCTCCTTGCTGTGGCCAAGTTCCCCCCTTCTCTGAGCACCAGCTTCATCCTCTCGAATGAGGACATCAATTGCTACCTTGGCACGTTACTCTCTTCATCCTGTGAAGACTCATTAGGCTTATCCTACAATTACTAGCTGGCCCGAAGAGATATCTCCTGAATCCAGCTTAAGCTGGAGTCTCCCAGGCTCATCTGGCATGTCTTCCCTGAAGTCTGCCAAAACCCACACCCTTGCATTTCCAGGGACTCCCCTTAGCCAGCTGGGCAGAAAACCCAGCATGCTTCAAACAAGCTGACAGACAAGCGGGAGAGGACTCACGGGCAGACGGCTTCCCTCAGGTCTCGGGTGGAGCTCTGGGACCACAGCAGCAACGGGCCATCCCAGCCCCTGGGCTCAGCAGCGCCCTCATTCTCAGGCCGGCGGCTCTGCCCTGAGGGGAGCAGGAACGTCACCAACTGCCGCAGGCGGACCTCAAGCCCCTCCCACTGCTGGAGCCTGACCTCCCCCGGCCCCACCCCTTCCCCTACCCCAGCAGGACGAGAGCTCGTCTTCCCCTGGCTTCCAACGTGAGGCCCGGCCCTGGGCCCCGATTGGGCACTGCCCCAGCCCGGAGCCAATCACAGTGGCCAGGGAGGTGGAACGCACCGATTGGCCAGGGCCAGGTCATGTGACCATACTCCCCAGGAAACTCAAAGATTACCAAGGTTCTCTAAGAAACCAATGAACAAAATTATCCACTAAAGGCAAACCATAATTTTTAATGAGGCCAATGTCACAGAAAAAAAAAATGCTCCACAATAAACTGCTCAAGGAAGCTACTAAATAAACTTTCAGAAAAGTTTAGTAGTTTTTTTTTTTTTTTAAATAGGGTGACGGAGAGCTATACCTTTCCCATCTATGTGAATTTAGGTTTAAACTAGATTTCCCTTGGCTATTATATAAGACAAAAAAACCCACATCACCCACTTTCACTCCCCCCCACCCCCAAAATGTGTTTTAATCTATTGAATTTTTGTGTCCTCAGTTGTGTCTGATTCACGGCAACTCACCAACTCTACACAGCCAGGCTCTTCCGTCCATGGAATTCAGGGCAATTTTTTCTGTCCCAGTAAATGCCCACCCTGGGTGATCCAAAGGCAAGGGCTCCGAGGCTCCTGAGAGACTAACTCCTTTCAGCTGAGCACAGAGCTGGCTCCTCACTGGGATGCCTGTGGCCTGGGGCTCCCAGAGGGGAGAGCAGCACTCGCCCCACCGTGTGGTCACTGCTGGAAGTGCAGGCTGCTCCTCACTCCCCCTTGACAGTGTCCCTGAGGGCAGAACAGTGTGAATCGAATCAAGGTGGAAATGCAAACTCCAATGCAACCAACCTTCCCACAAGATCTCCAAAACCACTCAGGAACAGGGAATTGGAAACTGCAGGGGATGACATGAATGGAGATGGAGACTTGACACCTTACACCGAGTTCACTTCCAGTTATCCCTAGACAAACTTTCCATGAAAACTTGTCACAAATCTAGAAGAACAATGAGCAGAAACCGGACACGTGCTTTGAGTCTTCACACACAAAACTAAAAGGCAGTCCACAAAAAAAAACCCAGAGAATACAGTGGACTTTGCAAAATCAAAGATATCTACTGTGGGAAAGACCTCATTACAAAAGCAAAAGACAGGTCATACATCGCGAGACGAATGAGTGGAAACACAAAGCTTATCAAGGATGTGTCTCCAAACAGACAAAGAACGCCAACACAACAAGCCTGTGAAAACTAGGGAAAGGTCTGAAGGGACACCAGACGGAGGAAGACACACACAGAGTATCCCGGATGATGTCCAGCACTGAGGGCCTGAAGAAACAACAGTCTAGTTGCACCCCCTCAGGCCTGTGTGACCGTGGATGAGGCCTCTGTTTCCCGGTGGCTCTGAGACATGGACAGGGAGGAAGGGGAAGAGAAGTCACTTGCATTTCTAATACTCACAGCAAAGTCTTCCAATGAGAAGGGAATTATCACCCCCACTGACAATGCCATTCACTGAAGTGATATCCACGAGTCCATCTACCCCAGAAGGGAAGGATGGACCTGTTCTCACAAAACGGCGAGAGATGGAAGGAGGAAGATCAAGCCCACACCAATCACTGGAAAGAGAAGCTGTGCTCAGGGCTTGAAAGAATTCCTACTGGGAAAATCATGTCACAGCCCCACATGGCAATCCACAGCTTCCATGCTATTCCTCCCAAAATGCCAATGCATTTTCGCACCGAACAAAGAATTGCAAAAGGGGTACGGAAACAGAAAAGAGCCTACATTGTCAATACAATCCGACGAAAAAGCCCCGATACGGACATCCAAGGTTGTGTGAAAGGAAATTAGACGACCAAACTAGGATCCTCAGGAGAGTATCGGAGAAGGCAATGGCGACCCACTCCAGTACTCTTGCCTGGAAAATGTCCTGGACGGAGGAGCCTGGTAGGCTACAGGCCATGGGGTCTTGCAGAGTCAGACACGACTGAAGTGACTTAGCCGCAGCAGCAGCAGCAGGACAGTATGCTATTGGGAATACAACAACACACACAGATCCAGATCGATGGAATAAAGTTGAGGGTCCAGAAACAAACCCCAGCATCCATGGTCAACTCATCTCTGACACAGACGGTGAGAATATCCAAATGGGAACAAGAAAGCCTCTTCAATCAATGTCCATGGGAAAACCAGACAGCTACATCTGAAGAACGCTATTGGGTTTGATCTCATACCACCTCAATATCGGGGAAAAACCTCACCCTAAAGACTGATGTCATGAGATAGCTAGAAAGAAGCGTAGGTCAAAGGCTCCTTAACATCAGAGTCTCCTTGCCATTTGCTGGGCGGAGGTCGAAATGGGTCTCTTCAAGTAAGGGAAAGAGGTAAACGAAGTACACCACTGGGTTTCCATCCAATGGAACCTATTCACAACAGAGAGGCTAAGCATTCACAAATGCAAAAGATAGGAAACGGAACACGAGAGACTCCTTGCAAGTGGTGTATCTGAGAAGGGGTTCATATGGAAAGAGACGAAGAATGCACAGCACTCAGATTCCAAGAAACACCACCACCACCCTTGACCCTTCCCCCATGACCAACTCTGACCTAAAGCCTTTCTCTCCCTCTAACCTATCCCTAAAACATAACCCTCATCTAATCATATACATGTGCATCCCTAGCATCCATCCATCCATCCACACACGAGAGAGAAAGAGGAAGACACAGACGGAATTGAGAAAGGAAAAGAGAGGGACACAGCCAGAGAGAGACACGGAACCAAAGAGAGGAAAGGAGTCGATGGTCCAGACTATTCCTCAATCTGTCTCGAAGGTAGAAGCAATGACAGCGCCCTTCCACCCCAGAAGGGGGAAAAGGACGGAAGGTTTGGAGAGGAAAAGACAAGAACGCAGGGAGCCATTAGAAGCTCAGCCACCCGCAGAAGCCGAGCTGGGACCCTTGAACAGAATCTCAATGGAAACAGAGGACCAGAAAGTTGGCTACTCTTTTCTATAAGAGAGGGAGACCTTCGAGTCTTCCTTTCGGTCCTCCAACTTGGATGCGGGGTCTCAAAACAGTCAGGAGGGGGAGTGCCTTTTCCTGGGTTCCACGGCGCATCCAGGCCTCGTTCTGCCCCATTCTGTGCTGTGTCAGCCCTGGATGGAATCTTTCTTTCTGAAGTCTCAGCGCACGAGCTCCACGTGATATCGGCCCCAGGTGGAAAGGCATGGAGCTGCTCGTAGGCCGACAGACCTAGGAAGCAGATGGGAGAATGACCCCCACTCTGCAGATGGAGAGACTGGGGCAACCCTGAGGGGCATATGCTTGTCCAGGGCCACACCACTTATGAGAAGAAGGAGCCTGGTCTGAGAGCAGCATGGTCCTCGGAGCTCAGGCCCTGGCTGAACCCAGGCCTCCCCAGGGCTGTGGGCTGGGCCGTGTGGGTGTCATTGTGCCTGCACATGGCCTAAGGGGGGTGGTCGAGCAGTCAGAAACCCAGAGATTCCCTTGGGAAGTTTTGAGGAAGGGACCTCAGCACGAACCCCAGGAAATGATGTCACCTGCCGGCAACAGAACCCAACAGAACCCGCAATCCGGGTATCCAGGCCTCCAGAGCGGAGAGGAGCCCCCAGCCAGATCACTTGCTGCCAAGATGTTCTGCTGTTTGCCCCTGCCCAGAGGCCGGGGCCTCAGGAGAGCTCACAGGCAGTGTGCGTGGGCACCCTGTCGACGTTGGCTCAGGACACCCCCGAGAGGCCTCTGGCCCTTTGCCCGGAGAAACAGAAAGGTAACACGGGGAGCCCCAGGCCGGGCCAGGCCACCTCTCCCATGCCACCCGGAAACACCGGGTCCTTTGCCTGTGTGTGGGGATGCGGGTTTCTCGGGCTGTGTCTCCCTCAAGGAAGCCCAGGCGGATGTGGGGTCAGAAGCCTGTGGACAAGTTGTGCCCACACCCCAGGGGAGAGCAGGCTGGGCGGGATGGGGAGAGTGTGGGCAGCGCCGACCGGCCAGGCTGACCTCACACCCTCAGATGGGTCTCTTTCCTCCCGGGTGGGGATCTGAGCAGACACACGTCTCTGACCCTTCTGGGAAGAGAAGTTCGAGCAGGCAGAAGCAGCGGCTCCACTGGCCAGGCCCAGCTCGGAAAACTCCCAGCATGGCTGGCTGACGGTCACTGTCGTTGCAGAGCTTCCCACGTGATGAGGCCGAGGACGGGGACACCCCATCCAGCTCCCAGAGGGAGGGGTCGGAGCACCACCCGCCCGCCCGTGAGGCCCAGTGCAGGCTCCAGGTCAGCGTGCCCACGGAGGCATCAGCCCCACCGGGGGAGACGCGGAGGTGGGGAAGGCCTGCTGCCGAGACACCGCCCAGGATACAGCCGGCGGCCCAGTCTGAGGCTTCCACGGAGCTCAGCACACCCGGCTCCGACCCAGAGTCCAGAGAACCCCGGCCTCTGAGGCACCAGGAGGACCTGGAGCCCAGCACGCCACAGCACAGAGGTGAGGACGCTGGGGCTGGTGCACGGGAGTGTGTGGGGAGGGGTGCTGAGCTACACAGGGACGAGTCCTCGAAAGCTGCTGCTGGGCCTGCAGCAAGCGCTGGCCTCACACCCCCCGCCCCCCATCTTGCACACTTCAGTCCCAAAAGACATCTGACGCTGGGTATTCTTTGGGAACCTCTTGGAAGGTTTCTGTCCCGGGGTACGCACATGCCAAGGCTGGCCTGTGGGCAAACTTTGCTTCTCCCCCAGCTCTAGCACTGGCCTCCAACTGGAACCAGGCTCCACTTCCCAGACCTGTCCCCACACAGGTGGTGGCTCCAGGTGCAGGACCCAGGGATCCACCGAGGGCAGATGGAGAAGCGAGACTTGCCCTCGCAGAGACACCAGGCCAGCTGGGTACTGGCCAGCACACCGGGCAGATCGGATCTCCGTGCCTGCAGGACCCCCAGCCCCAGGCACTGATGTCCCACCCCCTCAGCGAGAACCTCCACCTCCACGTGCACCTCTACCTGCTCGGGCTTTAGCAAGAGAACCCGAGGCAGAGGAAGAGTCACCGCCTCGGCAGGGAGAGCCTGCCCTGGCTCCCGCGCAACACCCAGACGCCCATGATGACTCACCCAGCCCTGCAGGGAGAAAGAGCCCCCGCTCTGGACAGAGACCCAGAGCCCTTACCGGAAACACCACGTCCAGGGGAGCGGTCGGCTCTGCAGCCTCCATCCCTGTCTGCTCACCGTGGATGCCGGCAACTCGGTCTGCCCCCAGGGGACATGGAGTTCCTTTCCCCTGAACTGCTTTGCATGTGGTTTGTTTCCACCTTTCTGGTGATGTTTTATTTTTTGTATGGTTTCCTGGATTTTTGTTGGTTAAGTTGGGATTAGTAAACTGTTTCATCATTGTTGCAATCTGGGAACACTGTTGTGTAACTCTGGTGATACTGTGTTACCATCACCACTTTGTAGTTTCAGACCCGTTCCATCTTTATGCCCCACCCCCCAACAAAGCCTGGATTCAAGGCAAGCACGCCCTGTTCATCCCTCCCCCCGATCCTGAACACAATTTCATCTTTTCTTTCTGCATTCCTTCCTATATTCTTGGTGTCCCCAATCAATGACTCTCAGCGAAATGACTGAAGGAGTGTTTTTCGGACTCTCCACCTACTGTAAGACTCCATTGGTGAGTTCTCATTTTTATGTCATTTGAACTAGCCTTTGATAGCTGAAAGGACGGTGTACGTCCTTTCAAGATACCATGTGCCAAATGAAGCCCTTTTGGCAACTGCCATCATTATCTCCAGGCAGGCATTGCTGTTTGAAGGGTGACATCTCAGCCAGAAGGCAGAGGCTGAGCTCCTCTTGTTGCACCAGCTCCCAAAAGAAGCCAAGAAAGGGAGCTGGAACAACAAACCACCCCCATGCCCAGGAAAGCGTTCTTCATGACAGAAGGCTAGAAAATGACCCAACATCCTTGTGGCCCAGAACCACTCTAGAAAATCACTGTTCCATAAAAAAGAGAAACACATGGGAAGTTCCAAGGAGAGGCAATGCCCATGGCCAGTGTACTTGAGAGACGGCCTGACCGCTCCGGGGAAGACACGCACCGACGGAACCCCTTGGGAAACAGCAGTGATAGTCCTCACCGTCGTAAGGGTTTCCTCTGGGGACAACCTGCCCTGGGCACCACACGAGGGAGCAGACCGGCTTCTCTTCCTCTGCCCCCACACCATTCACTCATGAAGGCAGCTCAGGTGTTCTCATGCCCTGCCTGCCTGCCTGCCTGGCTCATCCGTGAGCTGTGACCACCTCCAGGCTAGGACTCCACCTTTTCCTCTCTGTGTACCGTGAATCTGCACACAGTGGGCTTTCAGAACCTTAGGAGACTTGAGCCATTCCCGCTCGAGCCAGAACCCTCCCCAGGAAGGAAAACAGCTGTGGAGTCATTTTGGCCCCAGCACTGGTTCCGAAAGCCTGGCGGCTCCTACAGCCTCTACGGTGTGAAGAGGGAGGTCCCTTTTGACAGAGCTTTCCGGCTCTCAGATCTAAGCTGTTGTTTCACTGTCAGCTGTGTCTCTTCCGTTGCAGCCAGGTGGGCCACGCTGCTCCAAAGGAGCTCACAAGCTGAGTTTCAAGGGAGGACAGTGATGGCTACAACGTGCTGCAAACTGAGTGAGGGTCCCCACAATCCTCAGCAAAGGTCTGTGGTGTGCAAGTGGGGAGTAGAGGGCCCCCAAGTTCCAAAGGAAGGGAGGTAGTCGGGAGCTAAAGCCCTTGGCTGCTGTGGTAGCAGCTGCAGATGGCAGCCCGTCCACAGTGCACTTCAAATGAGGTCATATGAGCGGGACTCTGGAAATGGCTCCGAAATCGAGAGAAAGGGGTCAGGGTATGTGGGAATCCGGCGGGGGTGGGGGGTGGATGAAGGAAGGTGTCCCTCCTCTCTCCAGTGCAATTTGGTTTGGTGAGTCTCAAAGCTACCAGATGGCACTTCCCAAGTCAGGCCCCCGCAGGAATCAGGGTGGGCTGCCTGCCTCGGGCCCTGCCACAGGGACAAGCCACACCAGTGGCCTCCCTGAGCTCCAATGGCCGGATCTGGGGGGTTCTGTCTGGGTGCACACCTCCTTGCTGTGGCCAAGTTCCCCCCTTCTCTGAGCACCAGCTTCATCCTCTCGAATGAGGACATCAATTGCTACCTTGGCACGTTACTCTCTTCATCCTGTGAAGACTCATTAGGCTTATCCTACAATTACTAGCTGGCCCGAAGAGATATCTCCTGAATCCAGCTTAAGCTGGAGTCTCCCAGGCTCATCTGGCATGTCTTCCCTGAAGTCTGCCAAAACCCACACCCTTGCATTTCCAGGGACTCCCCTTAGCCAGCTGGGCAGAAAACCCAGCATGCTTCAAACAAGCTGACAGACAAGCGGGAGAGGACTCATGGGCAGACGGCTTCCCTCAGGTCTCGGGTGGAGCTCTGGGACCACAGCAGCAACGGGCCATCCCAGCCCCTGGGCTCAGCAGCGCCCTCATTCTCAGGCCGGCGGCTCTGCCCTGAGGGGAGCAGGAACGTCACCAACTGCCGCAGGCGGACCTCAAGCCCCTCCCACTGCTGGAGCCTGACCTCCCCCGGCCCCACCCCTTCCCCTACCCCAGCAGGACGAGAGCTCGTCTTCCCCTGGCTTCCAACGTGAGGCCCGGCCCTGGGCCCCGATTGGGCACTGCCCCAGCCCGGAGCCAATCACAGTGGCCAGGGAGGTGGAACGCACCGATTGGCCAGGGCCAGGTCATGTGACCATACTCCCCAGGAAACTCAAAGATTACTAAGGTTCTCTAAGAAACCAATGAACAAAATTATCCACTAAAGGCAAACCATAATTTTTAATGAGGCCAATGTCACAGAAAAAAAAAATGCTCCACAATAAACTGCTCAAGGAAGCTACTAAATAAACTTTCAGAAAAGTTTAGTAGTTTTTTTTTTTTTTTTAAATAGGGTGACGGAGAGCTATACCTTTCCCATCTATGTGAATTTAGGTTTAAACTAGATTTCCCTTGGCTATTATATAAGACAAAAAAACCCACATCACCCACTTTCACTCCCCCCCACCCCCAAAATGTGTTTTAATCTATTGAATTTTTGTGTCCTCGGTTGTGTCTGATTCACGGCAACTCACCAACTCTACACAGCCAGGCTCTTCCGTCCATGGAATTCAGGGCAATTTTTTCTGTCCCAGTAAATGCCCACCCTGGGTGATCCAAAGGCAAGGGCTCCGAGGCTCCTGAGAGACTAACTCCTTTCAGCTGAGCACAGAGCTGGCTCCTCACTGGGATGCCTGTGGCCTGGGGCTCCCAGAGGGGAGAGCAGCACTCGCCCCACCGTGTGGTCACTGCTGGAAGTGCAGGCTGCTCCTCACTCCCCCTTGACAGTGTCCCTGAGGGCAGAACAGTGTGAATCGAATCAAGGTGGAAATGCAAACTCCAATGCAACCAACCTTCCCACAAGATCTCCAAAACCACTCAGGAACAGGGAATTGGAAACTGCAGGGGATGACATGAATGGAGATGGAGACTTGACACCTTACACCGAGTTCACTTCCAGTTATCCCTAGACAAACTTTCCATGAAAACTTGTCACAAATCTAGAAGAACAATGAGCAGAAACCGGACACGTGCTTTGAGTCTTCACACACAAAACTAAAAGGCAGTCCACAAAAAAAACCCAGAGAATACAGTGGACTTTGCAAAATCAAAGATATCTACTGTGGGAAAGACCTCATTACAAAAGCAAAAGACAGGTCATACATCGCGAGACGAATGAGTGGAAACACAAAGCTTATCAAGGATGTGTCTCCAAACAGACAAAGAACGCCAACACAACAAGCCTGTGAAAACTAGGGAAAGGTCTGAAGGGACACCAGACGGAGGAAGACACACACAGAGTATCCCGGATGATGTCCAGCACTGAGGGCCTGAAGAAACAACAGTCTAGTTGCACCCCCTCAGGCCTGTGTGACCGTGGATGAGGCCTCTGTTTCCCGGTGGCTCTGAGACATGGACAGGGAGGAAGGGGAAGAGAAGTCACTTGCATTTCTAATACTCACAGCAAAGTCTTCCAATGAGAAGGGAATTATCACCCCCACTGACAATGCCATTCACTGAAGTGATATCCACGAGTCCATCTACCCCAGAAGGGAAGGATGGACCTGTTCTCACAAAACGGCGAGAGATGGAAGGAGGAAGATCAAGCCCACACCAATCACTGGAAAGAGAAGCTGTGCTCAGGGCTTGAAAGAATTCCTACTGGGAAAATCATGTCACAGCCCCACATGGCAATCCACAGCTTCCATGCTATTCCTCCCAAAATGCCAATGCATTTTCGCACCGAACAAAGAATTGCAAAAGGGGTACGGAAACAGAAAAGAGCCTACATTGTCAATACAATCCGACGAAAAAGCCCCGATACGGACATCCAAGGTTGTGTGAAAGGAAATTAGACGACCAAACTAGGATCCTCAGGAGAGTATCGGAGAAGGCAATGGCGACCCACTCCAGTACTCTTGCCTGGAAAATGTCCTGGACGGAGGAGCCTGGTAGGCTACAGGCCATGGGGTCTTGCAGAGTCAGACACGACTGAAGTGACTTAGCCGCAGCAGCAGCAGCAGGACAGTATGCTATTGGGAATACAACAACACACACAGATCCAGATCGATGGAATAAAGTTGAGGGTCCAGAAACAAACCCCAGCATCCATGGTCAACTCATCTCTGACACAGACGGTGAGAATATCCAAATGGGAACAAGAAAGCCTCTTCAATCAATGTCCATGGGAAAACCAGACAGCTACATCTGAAGAACGCTATTGGGTTTGATCTCATACCACCTCAATATCGGGGAAAAACCTCACCCTAAAGACTGATGTCATGAGATAGCTAGAAAGAAGCGTAGGTCAAAGGCTCCTTAACATCAGAGTCTCCTTGCCATTTGCTGGGCGGAGGTCGAAATGGGTCTCTTCAAGTAAGGGAAAGAGGTAAACGAAGTACACCACTGGGTTTCCATCCAATGGAACCTATTCACAACAGAGAGGCTAAGCATTCACAAATGCAAAAGATAGGAAACGGAACACGAGAGACTCCTTGCAAGTGGTGTATCTGAGAAGGGGTTCATATGGAAAGAGACGAAGAATGCACAGCACTCAGATTCCAAGAAACACCACCACCACCCTTGACCCTTCCCCCATGACCAACTCTGACCTAAAGCCTTTCTCTCCCTCTAACCTATCCCTAAAACATAACCCTCATCTAATCATATACATGTGCATCCCTAGCATCCATCCATCCATCCACACACGAGAGAGAAAGAGGAAGACACAGACGGAATTGAGAAAGGAAAAGAGATGGACACAGCCAGAGAGAGACACGGAACCAAAGAGAGGAAAGGAGTCGATGGTCCAGACTATTCCTCAATCTGTCTCGAAGGTAGAAGCAATGACAGCGCCCTTCCACCCCAGAAGGGGGAAAAGGACGGAAGGTTTGGAGAGGAAAAGACAAGAACGCAGGGAGCCATTAGAAGCTCAGCCACCCGCAGAAGCCGAGCTGGGACACTTGAACAGAATCTCAATGGAAACAGAGGACCAGAAAGTTGGCTACTCTTTTCTATAAGAGAGGGAGACCTTCGAGTCTTCCTTTCGGTCCTCCAACTTGGATGCGGGGTCTCAAAACAGTCAGGAGGGGGAGTGCCTTTTCCTGGGTTCCACGGCGCATCCAGGCCTCGTTCTGCCCCATTCTGTGCTGTGTCAGCCCTGGATGGAATCTTTCTTTCTGAAGTCTCAGCGCACGAGCTCCACGTGATATCGGCCCCAGGTGGAAAGGCATGGAGCTGCTCGTAGGCCGACAGACCTAGGAAGCAGATGGGAGAATGACCCCCACTCTGCAGATGGAGAGACTGGGGCAACCCTGAGGGGCATATGCTTGTCCAGGGCCACACCACTTATGAGAAGAAGGAGCCTGGTCTGAGAGCAGCATGGTCCTCGGAGCTCAGGCCCTGGCTGAACCCAGGCCTCCCCAGGGCTGTGGGCTGGGCCGTGTGGGTGTCATTGTGCCTGCACATGGCCTAAGGGGGGTGGTCGAGCAGTCAGAAACCCAGAGATTCCCTTGGGAAGTTTTGAGGAAGGGACCTCAGCACGAACCCCAGGAAATGATGTCACCTGCCGGCAACAGAACCCAACAGAACCCGCAATCCGGGTATCCAGGCCTCCAGAGCAGAGAGGAGCCCCCAGCCAGATCACTTGCTGCCAAGATGTTCTGCTGTTTGCCCCTGCCCAGAGGCCGGGGCCTCAGGAGAGCTCACAGGCAGTGTGCGTGGGCACCCTGTCGACGTTGGCTCAGGACACCCCCGAGAGGCCTCTGGCCCTTTGCCCGGAGAAACAGAAAGGTAACACGGGGAGCCCCAGGCCGGGCCAGGCCACCTCTCCCATGCCACCCGGAAACACCGGGTCCTTTGCCTGTGTGTGGGGATGCGGGTTTCTCGGGCTGTGTCTCCCTCAAGGAAGCCCAGGCGGATGTGGGGTCAGAAGCCTGTGGACAAGTTGTGCCCACACCCCAGGGGAGAGCAGGCTGGGCGGGATGGGGAGAGTGTGGGCAGCGCCGACCGGCCAGGCTGACCTCACACCCTCAGATGGGTCTCTTTCCTCCCGGGTGGGGATCTGAGCAGACACACGTCTCTGACCCTTCTGGGAAGAGAAGTTCGAGCAGGCAGAAGCAGCGGCTCCACTGGCCAGGCCCAGCTCGGAAAACTCCCAGCATGGCTGGCTGACGGTCACTGTCGTTGCAGAGCTTCCCACGTGATGAGGCCGAGGACGGGGACACCCCATCCAGCTCCCAGAGGGAGGGGTCGGAGCACCACCCGCCCGCCCGTGAGGCCCAGTGCAGGCTCCAGGTCAGCGTGCCCACGGAGGCATCAGCCCCACCGGGGGAGACGCGGAGGTGGGGAAGGCCTGCTGCCGAGACACCGCCCAGGATACAGCCGGCGGCCCAGTCTGAGGCTTCCACGGAGCTCAGCACACCCGGCTCCGACCCAGAGTCCAGAGAACCCCGGCCTCTGAGGCACCAGGAGGACCTGGAGCCCAGCACGCCACAGCACAGAGGTGAGGACGCTGGGGCTGGTGCACGGGAGTGTGTGGGGAGGGGTGCTGAGCTACACAGGGACGAGTCCTCGAAAGCTGCTGCTGGGCCTGCAGCAAGCGCTGGCCTCACACCCCCCGCCCCCCATCTTGCACACTTCAGTCCCAAAAGACATCTGACGCTGGGTATTCTTTGGGAACCTCTTGGAAGGTTTCTGTCCCGGGGTACGCACATGCCAAGGCTGGCCTGTGGGCAAACTTTGCTTCTCCCCCAGCTCTAGCACTGGCCTCCAACTGGAACCAGGCTCCACTTCCCAGACCTGTCCCCACACAGGTGGTGGCTCCAGGTGCAGGACCCAGGGATCCACCGAGGGCAGATGGAGAAGCGAGACTTGCCCTCGCAGAGACACCAGGCCAGCTGGGTACTGGCCAGCACACCGGGCAGATCGGATCTCCGTGCCTGCAGGACCCCCAGCCCCAGGCACTGATGTCCCACCCCCTCAGCGAGAACCTCCACCTCCACGTGCACCTCTACCTGCTCGGGCTTTAGCAAGAGAACCCGAGGCAGAGGAAGAGTCACCGCCTCGGCAGGGAGAGCCTGCCCTGGATCCCGCGCAACACCCAGACGCCCACGATGACTCACCCAGCCCTGCAGGGAGAAAGAGCCCCCGCTCTGGACAGAGACCCAGAGCCCTTACCGGAAACACCACGTCCAGGGGAGCGGTCGGCTCTGCAGCCTCCATCCCTGTCTGCTCACCGTGGATGCCGGCAACTCGGTCTGCCCCCAGGGGACATGGAGTTCCTTTCCCCTGAACTGCTTTGCATGTGGTTTGTTTCCACCTTTCTGGTGATGTTTTATTTTTTGTATGGTTTCCTGGATTTTTGTTGGTTAAGTTGGGATTAGTAAACTGTTTCATCATTGTTGCAATCTGGGAACACTGTTGTGTAACTCTGGTGATACTGTGTTACCATCACCACTTTGTAGTTTCAGACCCGTTCCATCTTTATGCCCCACCCCCCAACAAAGCCTGGATTCAAGGCAAGCACGCCCTGTTCATCCCTCCCCCCGATCCTGAACACAATTTCATCTTTTCTTTCTGCATTCCTTCCTATATTCTTGGTGTCCCCAATCAATGACTCTCAGCGAAATGACTGAAGGAGTGTTTTTCGGACTCTCCACCTACTGTAAGACTCCATTGGTGAGTTCTCATTTTTATGTCATTTGAACTAGCCTTTGATAGCTGAAAGGACGGTGTACGTCCTTTCAAGATACCATGTGCCAAATGAAGCCCTTTTGGCAACTGCCATCATTATCTCCAGGCAGGCATTGCTGTTTGAAGGGTGACATCTCAGCCAGAAGGCAGAGGCTGAGCTCCTCTTGTTGCACCAGCTCCCAAAAGAAGCCAAGAAAGGGAGCTGGAACAACAAACCACCCCCATGCCCAGGAAAGCGTTCTTCATGACAGAAGGCTAGAAAATGACCCAACATCCTTGTGGCCCAGAACCACTCTAGAAAATCACTGTTCCATAAAAAAGAGAAACACATGGGAAGTTCCAAGGAGAGGCAATGCCCATGGCCAGTGTACTTGAGAGACGGCCTGACCGCTCCGGGGAAGACACGCACCGACGGAACCCCTTGGGAAACAGCAGTGATAGTCCTCACCGTCGTAAGGGTTTCCTCTGGGGACAACCTGCCCTGGGCACCACACGAGGGAGCAGACCGGCTTCTCTTCCTCTGCCCCCACACCATTCACTCATGAAGGCAGCTCAGGTGTTCTCATGCCCTGCCTGCCTGCCTGCCTGGCTCATCCGTGAGCTGTGACCACCTCCAGGGTAGGACTCCACCTTTTCCTCTCTGTGTACCGTGAATCTGCACACAGTGGGCTTTCAGAACCTTAGGAGACTTGAGCCATTCCCGCTCGAGCCAGAACCCTCCCCAGGAAGGAAAACAGCTGTGGAGTCATTTTGGCCCCAGCACTGGTTCCGAAAGCCTGGCGGCTCCTACAGCCTCTACGGTGTGAAGAGGGAGGTCCCTTTTGACAGAGCTTTCCGGCTCTCAGATCTAAGCTGTTGTTTCACTGTCAGCTGTGTCTCTTCCGTTGCAGCCAGGTGGGCCACGCTGCTCCAAAGGAGCTCACAAGCTGAGTTTCAAGGGAGGACAGGGATGGCTACAACGTGCTGCAAACTGAGTGAGGGTCCCCACAATCCTCAGCAAAGGTCTGTGGTGTGCAAGTGGGGAGTAGAGGGCCCCCAAGTTCCAAAGGAAGGGAGGTAGTCGGGAGCTAAAGCCCTTGGCTGCTGTGGTAGCAGCTGCAGATGGCAGCCCGTCCACAGTGCACTTCAAATGAGGTCATATGAGCGGGACTCTGGAAATGGCTCCGAAATCGAGAGAAAGGGGTCAGGGTATGTGGGAATCCGGCGGGGGTGGGGGGTGGATGAAGGAAGGTGTCCCTCCTCTCTCCAGTGCAATTTGGTTTGGTGAGTCTCAAAGCTACCAGATGGCACTTCCCAAGTCAGGCCCCCGCAGGAATCAGGGTGGGCTGCCTGCCTCGGGCCCTGCCACAGGGACAAGCCACACCAGTGGCCTCCCTGAGCTCCAATGGCCGGATCTGGGGGGTTCTGTCTGGGTGCACACCTCCTTGCTGTGGCCAAGTTCCCCCCTTCTCTGAGCACCAGCTTCATCCTCTCGAATGAGGACATCAATTGCTACCTTGGCACGTTACTCTCTTCATCCTGTGAAGACTCATTAGGCTTATCCTACAATTACTAGCTGGCCCGAAGAGATATCTCCTGAATCCAGCTTAAGCTGGAGTCTCCCAGGCTCATCTGGCATGTCTTCCCTGAAGTCTGCCAAAACCCACACCCTTGCATTTCCAGGGACTCCCCTTAGCCAGCTGGGCAGAAAACCCAGCATGCTTCAAACAAGCTGACAGACAAGCGGGAGAGGACTCACGGGCAGACGGCTTCCCTCAGGTCTCGGGTGGAGCTCTGGGACCACAGCAGCAACGGGCCATCCCAGCCCCTGGGCTCAGCAGCGCCCTCATTCTCAGGCCGGCGGCTCTGCCCTGAGGGGAGCAGGAACGTCACCAACTGCCGCAGGCGGACCTCAAGCCCCTCCCACTGCTGGAGCCTGACCTCCCCCGGCCCCACCCCTTCCCCTACCCCAGCAGGACGAGAGCTCGTCTTCCCCTGGCTTCCAACGTGAGGCCCGGCCCTGGGCCCCGATTGGGCACTGCCCCAGCCCGGAGCCAATCACAGTGGCCAGGGAGGTGGAACGCACCGATTGGCCAGGGCCAGGTCATGTGACCATACTCCCCAGGAAACTCAAAGATTACCAAGGTTCTCTAAGAAACCAATGAACAAAATTATCCACTAAAGGCAAACCATAATTTTTAATGAGGCCAATGTCACAGAAAAAAAAAATGCTCCACAATAAACTGCTCAAGGAAGCTACTAAATAAACTTTCAGAAAAGTTTAGTAGTTTTTTTTTTTTTTTTTAAATAGGGTGACGGAGAGCTATACCTTTCCCATCTATGTGAATTTAGGTTTAAACTAGATTTCCCTTGGCTATTATATAAGACAAAAAAACCCACATCACCCACTTTCACTCCCCCCCACCCCCAAAATGTGTTTTAATCTATTGAATTTTTGTGTCCTCGGTTGTGTCTGATTCACGGCAACTCACCAACTCTACACAGCCAGGCTCTTCCGTCCATGGAATTCAGGGCAATTTTTTCTGTCCCAGTAAATGCCCACCCTGGGTGATCCAAAGGCAAGGGCTCCGAGGCTCCTGAGAGACTAACTCCTTTCAGCTGAGCACAGAGCTGGCTCCTCACTGGGATGCCTGTGGCCTGGGGCTCCCAGAGGGGAGAGCAGCACTCGCCCCACCGTGTGGTCACTGCTGGAAGTGCAGGCTGCTCCTCACTCCCCCTTGACAGTGTCCCTGAGGGCAGAACAGTGTGAATCGAATCAAGGTGGAAATGCAAACTCCAATGCAACCAACCTTCCCACAAGATCTCCAAAACCACTCAGGAACAGGGAATTGGAAACTGCAGGGGATGACATGAATGGAGATGGAGACTTGACACCTTACACCGAGTTCACTTCCAGTTATCCCTAGACAAACTTTCCATGAAAACTTGTCACAAATCTAGAAGAACAATGAGCAGAAACCGGACACGTGCTTTGAGTCTTCACACACAAAACTAAAAGGCAGTCCACAAAAAAAACCCAGAGAATACAGTGGACTTTGCAAAATCAAAGATATCTACTGTGGGAAAGACCTCATGACAAAAGCAAAAGACAGGTCATACATCGCGAGACGAATGAGTGGAAACACAAAGCTTATCAAGGATGTGTCTCCAAACAGACAAAGAACGCCAACACAACAAGCCTGTGAAAACTAGGGAAAGGTCTGAAGGGACACCAGACGGAGGAAGACACACACAGAGTATCCCGGATGATGTCCAGCACTGAGGGCCTGAAGAAACAACAGTCTAGTTGCACCCCCTCAGGCCTGTGTGACCGTGGATGAGGCCTCTGTTTCCCGGTGGCTCTGAGACATGGACAGGGAGGAAGGGGAAGAGAAGTCACTTGCATTTCTAATACTCACAGCAAAGTCTTCCAATGAGAAGGGAATTATCACCCCCACTGACAATGCCATTCACTGAAGTGATATCCACGAGTCCATCTACCCCAGAAGGGAAGGATGGACCTGTTCTCACAAAACGGCGAGAGATGGAAGGAGGAAGATCAAGCCCACACCAATCACTGGAAAGAGAAGCTGTGCTCAGGGCTTGAAAGAATTCCTATAGGGAAAATCATGTCACAGCCCCACATGGCAATCCACAGCTTCCATGCTATTCCTCCCAAAATGCCAATGCATTTTCGCACCGAACAAAGAATTGCAAAAGGGGTACGGAAACAGAAAAGAGCCTACATTGTCAATACAATCCGACGAAAAAGCCCCGATACGGACATCCAAGGTTGTGTGAAAGGAAATTAGACGACCAAACTAGGATCCTCAGGAGAGTATCGGAGAAGGCAATGGCGACCCACTCCAGTACTCTTGCCTGGAAAATGTCCTGGACGGAGGAGCCTGGTAGGCTACAGGCCATGGGGTCTTGCAGAGTCAGACACGACTGAAGTGACTTAGCCGCAGCAGCAGCAGCAGGACAGTATGCTATTGGGAATACAACAACACACACAGATCCAGATCGATGGAATAAAGTTGAGGGTCCAGAAACAAACCCCAGCATCCATGGTCAACTCATCTCTGACACAGACGGTGAGAATATCCAAATGGGAACAAGAAAGCCTCTTCAATCAATGTCCATGGGAAAACCAGACAGCTACATCTGAAGAACGCTATTGGTTTTGATCTCATACCACCTCAATATCGGGGAAAAACCTCACCCTAAAGACTGATGTCATGAGATAGCTAGAAAGAAGCGTAGGTCAAAGGCTCCTTAACATCAGAGTCTCCTTGCCATTTGCTGGGCGGAGGTCGAAATGGGTCTCTTCAAGTAAGGGAAAGAGGTAAACGAAGTACACCACTGGGTTTCCATCCAATGGAACCTATTCACAACAGAGAGGCTAAGCATTCACAAATGCAAAAGATAGGAAACGGAACACGAGAGACTCCTTGCAAGTGGTGTATCTGAGAAGGGGTTCATATGGAAAGAGACGAAGAATGCACAGCACTCAGATTCCAAGAAACACCACCACCACCCTTGACCCTTCCCCCATGACCAACTCTGACCTAAAGCCTTTCTCTCCCTCTAACCTATCCCTAAAACATAACCCTCATCTAATCATATACATGTGCATCCCTAGCATCCATCCATCCATCCACACACGAGAGAGAAAGAGGAAGACACAGACGGAATTGAGAAAGGAAAAGAGAGGGACACAGCCAGAGAGAGACACGGAACCAAAGAGAGGAAAGGAGTCGATGGTCCAGACTATTCCTCAATCTGTCTCGAAGGTAGAAGCAATGACAGCGCCCTTCCACCCCAGAAGGGGGAAAAGGACGGAAGGTTTGGAGAGGAAAAGACAAGAACGCAGGGAGCCATTAGAAGCTCAGCCACCCGCAGAAGCCGAGCTGGGACCCTTGAACAGAATCTCAATGGAAACAGAGGACCAGAAAGTTGGCTACTCTTTTCTATAAGAGAGGGAGACCTTCGAGTCTTCCTTTCGGTCCTCCAACTTGGATGCGGGGTCTCAAAACAGTCAGGAGGGGGAGTGCCTTTTCCTGGGTTCCACGGCGCATCCAGGCCTCGTTCTGCCCCATTCTGTGCTGTGTCAGCCCTGGATGGAATCTTTCTTTCTGAAGTCTCAGCGCACGAGCTCCACGTGATATCGGCCCCAGGTGGAAAGGCATGGAGCTGCTCGTAGGCCGACAGACCTAGGAAGCAGATGGGAGAATGACCCCCACTCTGCAGATGGAGAGACTGGGGCAACCCTGAGGGGCATATGCTTGTCCAGGGCCACACCACTTATGAGAAGAAGGAGCCTGGTCTGAGAGCAGCATGGTCCTCGGAGCTCAGGCCCTGGCTGAACCCAGGCCTCCCCAGGGCTGTGGGCTGGGCCGTGTGGGTGTCATTGTGCCTGCACATGGCCTAAGGGGGGTGGTCGAGCAGTCAGAAACCCAGAGATTCCCTTGGGAAGTTTTGAGGAAGGGACCTCAGCACGAACCCCAGGAAATGATGTCACCTGCCGGCAACAGAACCCAACAGAACCCGCAATCCGGGTATCCAGGCCTCCAGAGCGGAGAGGAGCCCCCAGCCAGATCACTTGCTGCCAAGATGTTCTGCTGTTTGCCCCTGCCCAGAGGCCGGGGCCTCAGGAGAGCTCACAGGCAGTGTGCGTGGGCACCCTGTCGACGTTGGCTCAGGACACCCCCGAGAGGCCTCTGGCCCTTTGCCCGGAGAAACAGAAAGGTAACACGGGGAGCCCCAGGCCGGGCCAGGCCACCTCTCCCATGCCACCCGGAAACACCGGGTCCTTTGCCTGTGTGTGGGGATGCGGGTTTCTCGGGCTGTGTCTCCCTCAAGGAAGCCCAGGCGGATGTGGGGTCAGAAGCCTGTGGACAAGTTGTGCCCACACCCCAGGGGAGAGCAGGCTGGGCGGGATGGGGAGAGTGTGGGCAGCGCCGACCGGCCAGGCTGACCTCACACCCTCAGATGGGTCTCTTTCCTCCCGGGTGGGGATCTGAGCAGACACACGTCTCTGACCCTTCTGGGAAGAGAAGTTCGAGCAGGCAGAAGCAGCGGCTCCACTGGCCAGGCCCAGCTCGGAAAACTCCCAGCATGGCTGGCTGACGGTCACTGTCGTTGCAGAGCTTCCCACGTGATGAGGCCGAGGACGGGGACACCCCATCCAGCTCCCAGAGGGAGGGGTCGGAGCACCACCCGCCCGCCCGTGAGGCCCAGTGCAGGCTCCAGGTCAGCGTGCCCACGGAGGCATCAGCCCCACCGGGGGAGACGCGGAGGTGGGGAAGGCCTGCTGCCGAGACACCGCCCAGGATACAGCCGGCGGCCCAGTCTGAGGCTTCCACGGAGCTCAGCACACCCGGCTCCGACCCAGAGTCCAGAGAACCCCGGCCTCTGAGGCACCAGGAGGACCTGGAGCCCAGCACGCCACAGCACAGAGGTGAGGACGCTGGGGCTGGTGCACGGGAGTGTGTGGGGAGGGGTGCTGAGCTACACAGGGACGAGTCCTCGAAAGCTGCTGCTGGGCCTGCAGCAAGCGCTGGCCTCACACCCCCCGCCCCCCATCTTGCACACTTCAGTCCCAAAAGACATCTGACGCTGGGTATTCTTTGGGAACCTCTTGGAAGGTTTCTGTCCCGGGGTACGCACATGCCAAGGCTGGCCTGTGGGCAAACTTTGCTTCTCCCCCAGCTCTAGCACTGGCCTCCAACTGGAACCAGGCTCCACTTCCCAGACCTGTCCCCACACAGGTGGTGGCTCCAGGTGCAGGACCCAGGGATCCACCGAGGGCAGATGGAGAAGCGAGACTTGCCCTCGCAGAGACACCAGGCCAGCTGGGTACTGGCCAGCACACCGGGCAGATCGGATCTCCGTGCCTGCAGGACCCCCAGCCCCAGGCACTGATGTCCCACCCCCTCAGCGAGAACCTCCACCTCCACGTGCACCTCTACCTGCTCGGGCTTTAGCAAGAGAACCCGAGGCAGAGGAAGAGTCACCGCCTCGGCAGGGAGAGCCTGCCCTGGCTCCCGCGCAACACCCAGACGCCCACGATGACTCACCCAGCCCTGCAGGGAGAAAGAGCCCCCGCTCTGGACAGAGACCCAGAGCCCTTACCGGAAACACCACGTCCAGGGGAGCGGTCGGCTCTGCAGCCTCCATCCCTGTCTGCTCACCGTGGATGCCGGCAACTCGGTCTGCCCCCAGGGGACATGGAGTTCCTTTCCCCTGAACTGCTTTGCATGTGGTTTGTTTCCACCTTTCTGGTGATGTTTTATTTTTTGTATGGTTTCCTGGATTTTTGTTGGTTAAGTTGGGATTAGTAAACTGTTTCATCATTGTTGCAATCTGGGAACACTGTTGTGTAACTCTGGTGATACTGTGTTACCATCACCACTTTGTAGTTTCAGACCCGTTCCATCTTTATGCCCCACCCCCCAACAAAGCCTGGATTCAAGGCAAGCACGCCCTGTTCATCCCTCCCCCCGATCCTGAACACAATTTCATCTTTTCTTTCTGCATTCCTTCCTATATTCTTGGTGTCCCCAATCAATGACTCTCAGCGAAATGACTGAAGGAGTGTTTTTCGGACTCTCCACCTACTGTAAGACTCCATTGGTGAGTTCTCATTTTTATGTCATTTGAACTAGCCTTTGATAGCTGAAAGGACGGTGTACGTCCTTTCAAGATACCATGTGCCAAACGAAGCCCTTTTGGCAAGTGCCATCATTATCTCCAGGCAGGCATTGCTGTTTGAAGGGTGACATCTCAGCCAGAAGGCAGAGGCTGAGCTCCTCTTGTTGCACCAGCTCCCAAAAGAAGCCAAGAAAGGGAGCTGGAACAACAAACCACCCCCATGCCCAGGAAAGCGTTCTTCATGACAGAAGGCTAGAAAATGACCCAACATCCTTGTGGCCCAGAACCACTCTAGAAAATCACTGTTCCATAAAAAAGAGAAACACATGGGAAGTTCCAAGGAGAGGCAATGCCCATGGCCAGTGTACTTGAGAGACGGCCTGACCGCTCCGGGGAAGACACGCACCGACGGAACCCCTTGGGAAACAGCAGTGATAGTCCTCACCGTCGTAAGGGTTTCCTCTGGGGACAACCTGCCCTGGGCACCACACGAGGGAGCAGACCGGCTTCTCTTCCTCTGCCCCCACACCATTCACTCATGAAGGCAGCTCAGGTGTTCTCATGCCCTGCCTGCCTGCCTGCCTGGCTCATCCGTGAGCTGTGACCACCTCCAGGGTAGGACTCCACCTTTTCCTCTCTGTGTACCGTGAATCTGCACACAGTGGGCTTTCAGAACCTTAGGAGACTTGAGCCATTCCCGCTCGAGCCAGAACCCTCCCCAGGAAGGAAAACAGCTGTGGAGTCATTTTGGCCCCAGCACTGGTTCCGAAAGCCTGGTGGCTCCTACAGCCTCTACGGTGTGAAGAGGGAGGTCCCTTTTGACAGAGCTTTCCGGCTCTCAGATCTAAGCTGTTGTTTCACTGTCAGCTGTGTCTCTTCCGTTGCAGCCAGGTGGGCCACGCTGCTCCAAAGGAGCTCACAAGCTGAGTTTCAAGGGAGGACAGGGATGGCTACAACGTGCTGCAAACTGAGTGAGGGTCCCCACAATCCTCAGCAAAGGTCTGTGGTGTGCAAGTGGGGAGTAGAGGGCCCCCAAGTTCCAAAGGAAGGGAGGTAGTCGGGAGCTAAAGCCCTTGGCTGCTGTGGTAGCAGCTGCAGATGGCAGCCCGTCCACAGTGCACTTCAAATGAGGTCATATGAGCGGGACTCTGGAAATGGCTCCGAAATCGAGAGAAAGGGGTCAGGGTATGTGGGAATCCGGCGGGGGTGGGGGGTGGATGAAGGAAGGTGTCCCTCCTCTCTCCAGTGCAATTTGGTTTGGTGAGTCTCAAAGCTACCAGATGGCACTTCCCAAGTCAGGCCCCCGCAGGAATCAGGGTGGGCTGCCTGCCTCGGGCCCTGCCACAGGGACAAGCCACACCAGTGGCCTCCCTGAGCTCCAATGGCCGGATCTGGGGGGTTCTGTCTGGGTGCACACCTCCTTGCTGTGGCCAAGTTCCCCCCTTCTCTGAGCACCAGCTTCATCCTCTCGAATGAGGACATCAATTGCTACCTTGGCACGTTACTCTCTTCATCCTGTGAAGACTCATTAGGCTTATCCTACAATTACTAGCTGGCCCGAAGAGATATCTCCTGAATCCAGCTTAAGCTGGAGTCTCCCAGGCTCATCTGGCATGTCTTCCCTGAAGTCTGCCAAAACCCACACCCTTGCATTTCCAGGGACTCCCCTTAGCCAGCTGGGCAGAAAACCCAGCATGCTTCAAACAAGCTGACAGACAAGCGGGAGAGGACTCATGGGCAGACGGCTTCCCTCAGGTCTCGGGTGGAGCTCTGGGACCACAGCAGCAACGGGCCATCCCAGCCCCTGGGCTCAGCAGCGCCCTCATTCTCAGGCCGGCGGCTCTGCCCTGAGGGGAGCAGGAACGTCACCAACTGCCGCAGGCGGACCTCAAGCCCCTCCCACTGCTGGAGCCTGACCTCCCCCGGCCCCACCCCTTCCCCTACCCCAGCAGGACGAGAGCTCGTCTTCCCCTGGCTTCCAACGTGAGGCCCGGCCCTGGGCCCCGATTGGGCACTGCCCCAGCCCGGAGCCAATCACAGTGGCCAGGGAGGTGGAACGCACCGATTGGCCAGGGCCAGGTCATGTGACCATACTCCCCAGGAAACTCAAAGATTACCAAGGTTCTCTAAGAAACCAATGAACAAAATTATCCACTAAAGGCAAACCATAATTTTTAATGAGGCCAATGTCACAGAAAAAAAAAATGCTCCACAATAAACTGCTCAAGGAAGCTACTAAATAAACTTTCAGAAAAGTTTAGTAGTTTTTTTTTTTTTTTAAATAGGGTGACGGAGAGCTATACCTTTCCCATCTATGTGAATTTAGGTTTAAACTAGATTTCCCTTGGCTATTATATAAGACAAAAAAACCCACATCACCCACTTTCACTCCCCCCCACCCCCAAAATGTGTTTTAATCTATTGAATTTTTGTGTCCTCAGTTGTGTCTGATTCACGGCAACTCACCAACTCTACACAGCCAGGCTCTTCCGTCCATGGAATTCAGGGCAATTTTTTCTGTCCCAGTAAATGCCCACCCTGGGTGATCCAAAGGCAAGGGCTCCGAGGCTCCTGAGAGACTAACTCCTTTCAGCTGAGCACAGAGCTGGCTCCTCACTGGGATGCCTGTGGCCTGGGGCTCCCAGAGGGGAGAGCAGCACTCGCCCCACCGTGTGGTCACTGCTGGAAGTGCAGGCTGCTCCTCACTCCCCCTTGACAGTGTCCCTGAGGGCAGAACAGTGTGAATCGAATCAAGGTGGAAATGCAAACTCCAATGCAACCAACCTTCCCACAAGATCTCCAAAACCACTCAGGAACAGGGAATTGGAAACTGCAGGGGATGACATGAATGGAGATGGAGACTTGACACCTTACACCGAGTTCACTTCCAGTTATCCCTAGACAAACTTTCCATGAAAACTTGTCACAAATCTAGAAGAACAATGAGCAGAAACCGGACACGTGCTTTGAGTCTTCACACACAAAACTAAAAGGCAGTCCACAAAAAAAACCCAGAGAATACAGTGGACTTTGCAAAATCAAAGATATCTACTGTGGGAAAGACCTCATGACAAAAGCAAAAGACAGGTCATACATCGCGAGACGAATGAGTGGAAACACAAAGCTTATCAAGGATGTGTCTCCAAACAGACAAAGAACGCCAACACAACAAGCCTGTGAAAACTAGGGAAAGGTCTGAAGGGACACCAGACGGAGGAAGACACACACAGAGTATCCCGGATGATGTCCAGCACTGAGGGCCTGAAGAAACAACAGTCTAGTTGCACCCCCTCAGGCCTGTGTGACCGTGGATGAGGCCTCTGTTTCCCGGTGGCTCTGAGACATGGACAGGGAGGAAGGGGAAGAGAAGTCACTTGCATTTCTAATACTCACAGCAAAGTCTTCCAATGAGAAGGGAATTATCACCCCCACTGACAATGCCATTCACTGAAGTGATATCCACGAGTCCATCTACCCCAGAAGGGAAGGATGGACCTGTTCTCACAAAACGGCGAGAGATGGAAGGAGGAAGATCAAGCCCACACCAATCACTGGAAAGAGAAGCTGTGCTCAGGGCTTGAAAGAATTCCTACTGGGAAAATCATGTCACAGCCCCACATGGCAATCCACAGCTTCCATGCTATTCCTCCCAAAATGCCAATGCATTTTCGCACCGAACAAAGAATTGCAAAAGGGGTACGGAAACAGAAAAGAGCCTACATTGTCAATACAATCCGACGAAAAAGCCCCGATACGGACATCCAAGGTTGTGTGAAAGGAAATTAGACGACCAAACTAGGATCCTCAGGAGAGTATCGGAGAAGGCAATGGCGACCCACTCCAGTACTCTTGCCTGGAAAATGTCCTGGACGGAGGAGCCTGGTAGGCTACAGGCCATGGGGTCTTGCAGAGTCAGACACGACTGAAGTGACTTAGCCGCAGCAGCAGCAGCAGGACAGTATGCTATTGGGAATACAACAACACACACAGATCCAGATCGATGGAATAAAGTTGAGGGTCCAGAAACAAACCCCAGCATCCATGGTCAACTCATCTCTGACACAGACGGTGAGAATATCCAAATGGGAACAAGAAAGCCTCTTCAATCAATGTCCATGGGAAAACCAGACAGCTACATCTGAAGAACGCTATTGGGTTTGATCTCATACCACCTCAATATCGGGGAAAAACCTCACCCTAAAGACTGATGTCATGAGATAGCTAGAAAGAAGCGTAGGTCAAAGGCTCCTTAACATCAGAGTCTCCTTGCCATTTGCTGGGCGGAGGTCGAAATGGGTCTCTTCAAGTAAGGGAAAGAGGTAAACGAAGTACACCACTGGGTTTCCATCCAATGGAACCTATTCACAACAGAGAGGCTAAGCATTCACAAATGCAAAAGATAGGAAACGGAACACGAGAGACTCCTTGCAAGTGGTGTATCTGAGAAGGGGTTCATATGGAAAGAGACGAAGAATGCACAGCACTCAGATTCCAAGAAACACCACCACCACCCTTGACCCTTCCCCCATGACCAACTCTGACCTAAAGCCTTTCTCTCCCTCTAACCTATCCCTAAAACATAACCCTCATCTAATCATATACATGTGCATCCCTAGCATCCATCCATCCATCCACACACGAGAGAGAAAGAGGAAGACACAGACGGAATTGAGAAAGGAAAAGAGAGGGACACAGCCAGAGAGAGACACGGAACCAAAGAGAGGAAAGGAGTCGATGGTCCAGACTATTCCTCAATCTGTCTCGAAGGTAGAAGCAATGACAGCGCCCTTCCACCCCAGAAGGGGGAAAAGGACGGAAGGTTTGGAGAGGAAAAGACAAGAACGCAGGGAGCCATTAGAAGCTCAGCCACCCGCAGAAGCCGAGCTGGGACCCTTGAACAGAATCTCAATGGAAACAGAGGACCAGAAAGTTGGCTACTCTTTTCTATAAGAGAGGGAGACCTTCGAGTCTTCCTTTCGGTCCTCCAACTTGGATGCGGGGTCTCAAAACAGTCAGGAGGGGGAGTGCCTTTTCCTGGGTTCCACGGCGCATCCAGGCCTCGTTCTGCCCCATTCTGTGCTGTGTCAGCCCTGGATGGAATCTTTCTTTCTGAAGTCTCAGCGCACGAGCTCCACGTGATATCGGCCCCAGGTGGAAAGGCATGGAGCTGCTCGTAGGCCGACAGACCTAGGAAGCAGATGGGAGAATGACCCCCACTCTGCAGATGGAGAGACTGGGGCAACCCTGAGGGGCATATGCTTGTCCAGGGCCACACCACTTATGAGAAGAAGGAGCCTGGTCTGAGAGCAGCATGGTCCTCGGAGCTCAGGCCCTGGCTGAACCCAGGCCTCCCCAGGGCTGTGGGCTGGGCCGTGTGGGTGTCATTGTGCCTGCACATGGCCTAAGGGGGGTGGTCGAGCAGTCAGAAACCCAGAGATTCCCTTGGGAAGTTTTGAGGAAGGGACCTCAGCACGAACCCCAGGAAATGATGTCACCTGCCGGCAACAGAACCCAACAGAACCCGCAATCCGGGTATCCAGGCCTCCAGAGCGGAGAGGAGCCCCCAGCCAGATCACTTGCTGCCAAGATGTTCTGCTGTTTGCCCCTGCCCAGAGGCCGGGGCCTCAGGAGAGCTCACAGGCAGTGTGCGTGGGCACCCTGTCGACGTTGGCTCAGGACACCCCCGAGAGGCCTCTGGCCCTTTGCCCGGAGAAACAGAAAGGTAACACGGGGAGCCCCAGGCCGGGCCAGGCCACCTCTCCCATGCCACCCGGAAACACCGGGTCCTTTGCCTGTGTGTGGGGATGCGGGTTTCTCGGGCTGTGTCTCCCTCAAGGAAGCCCAGGCGGATGTGGGGTCAGAAGCCTGTGGACAAGTTGTGCCCACACCCCAGGGGAGAGCAGGCTGGGCGGGATGGGGAGAGTGTGGGCAGCGCCGACCGGCCAGGCTGACCTCACACCCTCAGATGGGTCTCTTTCCTCCCGGGTGGGGATCTGAGCAGACACACGTCTCTGACCCTTCTGGGAAGAGAAGTTCGAGCAGGCAGAAGCAGCGGCTCCACTGGCCAGGCCCAGCTCGGAAAACTCCCAGCATGGCTGGCTGACGGTCACTGTCGTTGCAGAGCTTCCCACGTGATGAGGCCGAGGACGGGGACACCCCATCCAGCTCCCAGAGGGAGGGGTCGGAGCACCACCCGCCCGCCCGTGAGGCCCAGTGCAGGCTCCAGGTCAGCGTGCCCACGGAGGCATCAGCCCCACCGGGGGAGACGCGGAGGTGGGGAAGGCCTGCTGCCGAGACACCGCCCAGGATACAGCCGGCGGCCCAGTCTGAGGCTTCCACGGAGCTCAGCACACCCGGCTCCGACCCAGAGTCCAGAGAACCCCGGCCTCTGAGGCACCAGGAGGACCTGGAGCCCAGCACGCCACAGCACAGAGGTGAGGACGCTGGGGCTGGTGCACGGGAGTGTGTGGGGAGGGGTGCTGAGCTACACAGGGACGAGTCCTCGAAAGCTGCTGCTGGGCCTGCAGCAAGCGCTGGCCTCACACCCCCTGCCCCCCATCTTGCACACTTCAGTCCCAAAAGACATCTGACGCTGGGTATTCTTTGGGAACCTCTTGGAAGGTTTCTGTCCCGGGGTACGCACATGCCAAGGCTGGCCTGTGGGCAAACTTTGCTTCTCCCCCAGCTCTAGCACTGGCCTCCAACTGGAACCAGGCTCCACTTCCCAGACCTGTCCCCACACAGGTGGTGGCTCCAGGTGCAGGACCCAGGGATCCACCGAGGGCAGATGGAGAAGCGAGACTTGCCCTCGCAGAGACACCAGGCCAGCTGGGTACTGGCCAGCACACCGGGCAGATCGGATCTCCGTGCCTGCAGGACCCCCAGCCCCAGGCACTGATGTCCCACCCCCTCAGCGAGAACCTCCACCTCCACGTGCACCTCTACCTGCTCGGGCTTTAGCAAGAGAACCCGAGGCAGAGGAAGAGTCACCGCCTCGGCAGGGAGAGCCTGCCCTGGCTCCCACGCAACACCCAGACGCCCACGATGACTCACCCAGCCCTGCAGGGAGAAAGAGCCCCCGCTCTGGACAGAGACCCAGAGCCCTTACCGGAAACACCACGTCCAGGGGAGCGGTCGGCTCTGCAGCCTCCATCCCTGTCTGCTCACCGTGGATGCCGGCAACTCGGTCTGCCCCCAGGGGACATGGAGTTCCTTTCCCCTGAACTGCTTTGCATGTGGTTTGTTTCCACCTTTCTGGTGATGTTTTATTTTTTGTATGGTTTCCTGGATTTTTGTTGGTTAAGTTGGGATTAGTAAACTGTTTCATCATTGTTGCAATCTGGGAACACTGTTGTGTAACTCTGGTGATACTGTGTTACCATCACCACTTTGTAGTTTCAGACCCGTTCCATCTTTATGCCCCACCCCCCAACAAAGCCTGGATTCAAGGCAAGCACGCCCTGTTCATCCCTCCCCCCGATCCTGAACACAATTTCATCTTTTCTTTCTGCATTCCTTCCTATATTCTTGGTGTCCCCAATCAATGACTCTCAGCGAAATGACTGAAGGAGTGTTTTTCGGACTCTCCACCTACTGTAAGACTCCATTGGTGAGTTCTCATTTTTATGTCATTTGAACTAGCCTTTGATAGCTGAAAGGACGGTGTACGTCCTTTCAAGATACCATGTGCCAAACGAAGCCCTTTTGGCAACTGCCATCATTATCTCCAGGCAGGCATTGCTGTTTGAAGGGTGACATCTCAGCCAGAAGGCAGAGGCTGAGCTCCTCTTGTTGCACCAGCTCCCAAAAGAAGCCAAGAAAGGGAGCTGGAACAACAAACCACCCCCATGCCCAGGAAAGCGTTCTTCATGACAGAAGGCTAGAAAATGACCCAACATCCTTGTGGCCCAGAACCACTCTAGAAAATCACTGTTCCATAAAAAAGAGAAACACATGGGAAGTTCCAAGGAGAGGCAATGCCCATGGCCAGTGTACTTGAGAGACGGCCTGACCGCTCCGGGGAAGACACGCACCGACGGAACCCCTTGGGAAACAGCAGTGATAGTCCTCACCGTCGTAAGGGTTTCCTCTGGGGACAACCTGCCCTGGGCACCACACGAGGGAGCAGACCGGCTTCTCTTCCTCTGCCCCCACACCATTCACTCATGAAGGCAGCTCAGGTGTTCTCATGCCCTGCCTGCCTGCCTGCCTGGCTCATCCGTGAGCTGTGACCACCTCCAGGCTAGGACTCCACCTTTTCCTCTCTGTGTACCGTGAATCTGCACACAGTGGGCTTTCAGAACCTTAGGAGACTTGAGCCATTCCCGCTCGAGCCAGAACCCTCCCCAGGAAGGAAAACAGCTGTGGAGTCATTTTGGCCCCAGCACTGGTTCCGAAAGCCTGGCGGCTCCTACAGCCTCTACGGTGTGAAGAGGGAGGTCCCTTTTGACAGAGCTTTCCGGCTCTCAGATCTAAGCTGTTGTTTCACTGTCAGCTGTGTCTCTTCCGTTGCAGCCAGGTGGGCCACGCTGCTCCAAAGGAGCTCACAAGCTGAGTTTCAAGGGAGGACAGGGATGGCTACAACGTGCTGCAAACTGAGTGAGGGTCCCCACAATCCTCAGCAAAGGTCTGTGGTGTGCAAGTGGGGAGTAGAGGGCCCCCAAGTTCCAAAGGAAGGGAGGTAGTCGGGAGCTAAAGCCCTTGGCTGCTGTGGTAGCAGCTGCAGATGGCAGCCCGTCCACAGTGCACTTCAAATGAGGTCATATGAGCGGGACTCTGGAAATGGCTCCGAAATCGAGAGAAAGGGGTCAGGGTATGTGGGAATCCGGCGGGGGTGGGGGGTGGATGAAGGAAGGTGTCCCTCCTCTCTCCAGTGCAATTTGGTTTGGTGAGTCTCAAAGCTACCAGATGGCACTTCCCAAGTCAGGCCCCCGCAGGAATCAGGGTGGGCTGCCTGCCTCGGGCCCTGCCACAGGGACAAGCCACACCAGTGGCCTCCCTGAGCTCCAATGGCCGGATCTGGGGGGTTCTGTCTGGGTGCACACCTCCTTGCTGTGGCCAAGTTCCCCCCTTCTCTGAGCACCAGCTTCATCCTCTCGAATGAGGACATCGATTGCTACCTTGGCACGTTACTCTTTTCATCCTGTGAAGACTCATTAGGCTTATCCTACAATTACTAGCTGGCCCGAAGAGATATCTCCTGAATCCAGCTTAAGCTGGAGTCTCCCAGGCTCATCTGGCATGTCTTCCCTGAAGTCTGCCAAAACCCACACCCTTGCATTTCCAGGGACTCCCCTTAGCCAGCTGGGCAGAAAACCCAGCATGCTTCAAACAAGCTGACAGACAAGCGGGAGAGGACTCACGGGCAGACGGCTTCCCTCAGGTCTCGGGTGGAGCTTTGGGACCACAGCAGCAACGGGCCATCCCAGCCCCTGGGCTCAGCAGCGCCCTCATTCTCAGGCCGGCGGCTCTGCCCTGAGGGGAGCAGGAATGTCACCAACTGCCGCAGGCGGACCTCAAGCCCCTCCCACTGCTGGAGCCTGACCTCCCCCGGCCCCACCCCTTCCCCTACCCCAGCAGGACGAGAGCTCGTCTTCCCCTGGCTTCCAACGTGAGGCCCGGCCCTGGGCCCCGATTGGGCACTGCCCCAGCCCGGAGCCAATCACAGTGGCCAGGGAGGTGGAACGCACCGATTGGCCAGGGCCAGGTCATGTGACCATACTCCCCAGGAAACTCAAAGATTACCAAGGTTCTCTAAGAAACCAATGAACAAAATTATCCACTAAAGGCAAACCATAATTTTTAATGAGGCCAATGTCACAGAAAAAAAAAAATGCTCCACAATAAACTGCTCAAGGAAGCTACTAAATAAACTTTCAGAAAAGTTTAGTAGTTTTTTTTTTTTTAAATAGGGTGACGGAGAGCTATACCTTTCCCATCTATGTGAATTTAGGTTTAAACTAGATTTCCCTTGGCTATTATATAAGACAAAAAAACCCACATCACCCACTTTCACTCCCCCCCACCCCCAAAATGTGTTTTAATCTATTGAATTTTTGTGTCCTCAGTTGTGTCTGATTCATGGCAACTCACCAACTCTACACAGCCAGGCTCTTCCGTCCATGGAATTCAGGGCAATTTTTTCTGTCCCAGTAAATGCCCACCCTGGGTGATCCAAAGGCAAGGGCTCCGAGGCTCCTGAGAGACTAACTCCTTTCAGCTGAGCACAGAGCTGGCTCCTCACTGGGATGCCTGTGGCCTGGGGCTCCCAGAGGGGAGAGCAGCACTCGCCCCACCGTGTGGTCACTGCTGGAAGTGCAGGCTGCTCCTCACTCCCCCTTGACAGTGTCCCTGAGGGCAGAACAGTGTGAATCGAATCAAGGTGGAAATGCAAACTCCAATGCAACCAACCTTCCCACAAGATCTCCAAAACCACTCAGGAACAGGGAATTGGAAACTGCAGGGGATGACATGAATGGAGATGGAGACTTGACACCTTACACCGAGTTCACTTCCAGTTATCCCTAGACAAACTTTCCATGAAAACTTGTCACAAAACTAGAAGAACAATGAGCAGAAACCGGACACGTGCTTTGAGTCTTCACACACAAAACTAAAAGGCAGTCCACAAAAAAAACCCAGAGAATACAGTGGACTTTGCAAAATCAAAGATATCTACTGTGGGAAAGACCTCATTACAAAAGCAAAAGACAGGTCATACATCGCGAGACGAATGAGTGGAAACACAAAGCTTATCAAGGATGTGTCTCCAAACAGACAAAGAACGCCAACACAACAAGCCTGTGAAAACTAGGGAAAGGTCTGAAGGGACACCAGACGGAGGAAGACACACACAGAGTATCCCGGATGATGTCCAGCACTGAGGGCCTGAAGAAACAACAGTCTAGTTGCACCCCCTCAGGCCTGTGTGACCGTGGATGAGGCCTCTGTTTCCCGGTGGCTCTGAGACATGGACAGGGAGGAAGGGGAAGAGAAGTCACTTGCATTTCTAATACTCACAGCAAAGTCTTCCAATGAGAAGGGAATTATCACCCCCACTGACAATGCCATTCACTGAAGTGATATCCACGAGTCCATCTACCCCAGAAGGGAAGGATGGACCTGTTCTCACAAAACGGCGAGAGATGGAAGGAGGAAGATCAAGCCCACACCAATCACTGGAAAGAGAAGCTGTGCTCAGGGCTTGAAAGAATTCCTACTGGGAAAATCATGTCACAGCCCCACATGGCAATCCACAGCTTCCATGCTATTCCTCCCAAAATGCCAATGCATTTTCGCACCGAACAAAGAATTGCAAAAGGGGTACGGAAACAGAAAAGAGCCTACATTGTCAATACAATCCGACGAAAAAGCCCCGATACGGACATCCAAGGTTGTGTGAAAGGAAATTAGACGACCAAACTAGGATCCTCAGGAGAGTATCGGAGAAGGCAATGGCGACCCACTCCAGTACTCTTGCCTGGAAAATGTCCTGGACGGAGGAGCCTGGTAGGCTACAGGCCATGGGGTCTTGCAGAGTCAGACACGACTGAAGTGACTTAGCCGCAGCAGCAGCAGCAGGACAGTATGCTATTGGGAATACAACAACACACACAGATCCAGATCGATGGAATAAAGTTGAGGGTCCAGAAACAAACCCCAGCATCCATGGTCAACTCATCTCTGACACAGACGGTGAGAATATCCAAATGGGAACAAGAAAGCCTCTTCAATCAATGTCCATGGGAAAACCAGACAGCTACATCTGAAGAACGCTATTGGGTTTGATCTCATACCACCTCAATATCGGGGAAAAACCTCACCCTAAAGACTGATGTCATGAGATAGCTAGAAAGAAGCGTAGGTCAAAGGCTCCTTAACATCAGAGTCTCCTTGCCATTTGCTGGGCGGAGGTCGAAATGGGTCTCTTCAAGTAAGGGAAAGAGGTAAACGAAGTACACCACTGGGTTTCCATCCAATGGAACCTATTCACAACAGAGAGGCTAAGCATTCACAAATGCAAAAGATAGGAAACGGAACACGAGAGACTCCTTGCAAGTGGTGTATCTGAGAAGGGGTTCATATGGAAAGAGACGAAGAATGCACAGCACTCAGATTCCAAGAAACACCACCACCACCCTTGACCCTTCCCCCATGACCAACTCTGACCTAAAGCCTTTCTCTCCCTCTAACCTATCCCTAAAACATAACCCTCATCTAATCATATACATGTGCATCCCTAGCATCCATCCATCCATCCACACACGAGAGAGAAAGAGGAAGACACAGACGGAATTGAGAAAGGAAAAGAGAGGGACACAGCCAGAGAGAGACACGGAACCAAAGAGAGGAAAGGAGTCGATGGTCCAGACTATTCCTCAATCTGTCTCGAAGGTAGAAGCAATGACAGCGCCCTTCCACCCCAGAAGGGGGAAAAGGACGGAAGGTTTGGAGAGGAAAAGACAAGAACGCAGGGAGCCATTAGAAGCTCAGCCACCCGCAGAAGCCGAGCTGGGACCCTTGAACAGAATCTCAATGGAAACAGAGGACCAGAAAGTTGGCTACTCTTTTCTATAAGAGAGGGAGACCTTCGAGTCTTCCTTTCGGTCCTCCAACTTGGATGCGGGGTCTCAAAACAGTCAGGAGGGGGAGTGCCTTTTCCTGGGTTCCACGGCGCATCCAGGCCTCGTTCTGCCCCATTCTGTGCTGTGTCAGCCCTGGATGGAATCTTTCTTTCTGAAGTCTCAGCGCACGAGCTCCACGTGATATCGGCCCCAGGTGGAAAGGCATGGAGCTGCTCGTAGGCCGACAGACCTAGGAAGCAGATGGGAGAATGACCCCCACTCTGCAGATGGAGAGACTGGGGCAACCCTGAGGGGCATATGCTTGTCCAGGGCCACACCACTTATGAGAAGAAGGAGCCTGGTCTGAGAGCAGCATGGTCCTCGGAGCTCAGGCCCTGGCTGAACCCAGGCCTCCCCAGGGCTGTGGGCTGGGCCGTGTGGGTGTCATTGTGCCTGCACATGGCCTAAGGGGGGTGGTCGAGCAGTCAGAAACCCAGAGATTCCCTTGGGAAGTTTTGAGGAAGGGACCTCAGCACGAACCCCAGGAAATGATGTCACCTGCCGGCAACAGAACCCAACAGAACCCGCAATCCGGGTATCCAGGCCTCCAGAGCGGAGAGGAGCCCCCAGCCAGATCACTTGCTGCCAAGATGTTCTGCTGTTTGCCCCTGCCCAGAGGCCGGGGCCTCAGGAGAGCTCACAGGCAGTGTGCGTGGGCACCCTGTCGACGTTGGCTCAGGACACCCCCGAGAGGCCTCTGGCCCTTTGCCCGGAGAAACAGAAAGGTAACACGGGGAGCCCCAGGCCGGGCCAGGCCACCTCTCCCATGCCACCCGGAAACACCGGGTCCTTTGCCTGTGTGTGGGGATGCGGGTTTCTCGGGCTGTGTCTCCCTCAAGGAAGCCCAGGCGGATGTGGGGTCAGAAGCCTGTGGACAAGTTGTGCCCACACCCCAGGGGAGAGCAGGCTGGGCGGGATGGGGAGAGTGTGGGCAGCGCCGACCGGCCAGGCTGACCTCACACCCTCAGATGGGTCTCTTTCCTCCCGGGTGGGGATCTGAGCAGACACACGTCTCTGACCCTTCTGGGAAGAGAAGTTCGAGCAGGCAGAAGCAGCGGCTCCACTGGCCAGGCCCAGCTCGGAAAACTCCCAGCATGGCTGGCTGACGGTCACTGTCGTTGCAGAGCTTCCCACGTGATGAGGCCGAGGACGGGGACACCCCATCCAGCTCCCAGAGGGAGGGGTCGGAGCACCACCCGCCCGCCCGTGAGGCCCAGTGCAGGCTCCAGGTCAGCGTGCCCACGGAGGCATCAGCCCCACCGGGGGAGACGCGGAGGTGGGGAAGGCCTGCTGCCGAGACACCGCCCAGGATACAGCCGGCGGCCCAGTCTGAGGCTTCCACGGAGCTCAGCACACCCGGCTCCGACCCAGAGTCCAGAGAACCCCGGCCTCTGAGGCACCAGGAGGACCTGGAGCCCAGCACGCCACAGCACAGAGGTGAGGACGCTGGGGCTGGTGCACGGGAGTGTGTGGGGAGGGGTGCTGAGCTACACAGGGACGAGTCCTCGAAAGCTGCTGCTGGGCCTGCAGCAAGCGCTGGCCTCACACCCCCCGCCCCCCATCTTGCACACTTCAGTCCCAAAAGACATCTGACGCTGGGTATTCTTTGGGAACCTCTTGGAAGGTTTCTGTCCCGGGGTACGCACATGCCAAGGCTGGCCTGTGGGCAAACTTTGCTTCTCCCCCAGCTCTAGCACTGGCCTCCAACTGGAACCAGGCTCCACTTCCCAGACCTGTCCCCACACAGGTGGTGGCTCCAGGTGCAGGACCCAGGGATCCACCGAGGGCAGATGGAGAAGCGAGACTTGCCCTCGCAGAGACACCAGGCCAGCTGGGTACTGGCCAGCACACCGGGCAGATCGGATCTCCGTGCCTGCAGGACCCCCAGCCCCAGGCACTGATGTCCCACCCCCTCAGCGAGAACCTCCACCTCCACGTGCACCTCTACCTGCTCGGGCTTTAGCAAGAGAACCCGAGGCAGAGGAAGAGTCACCGCCTCGGCAGGGAGAGCCTGCCCTGGCTCCCGCGCAACACCCAGACGCCCACGATGACTCACCCAGCCCTGCAGGGAGAAAGAGCCCCCGCTCTGGACAGAGACCCAGAGCCCTTACCGGAAACACCACGTCCAGGGGAGCGGTCGGCTCTGCAGCCTCCATCCCTGTCTGCTCACCGTGGATGCCGGCAACTCGGTCTGCCCCCAGGGGACATGGAGTTCCTTTCCCCTGAACTGCTTTGCATGTGGTTTGTTTCCACCTTTCTGGTGATGTTTTATTTTTTGTATGGTTTCCTGGATTTTTGTTGGTTAAGTTGGGATTAGTAAACTGTTTCATCATTGTTGCAATCTGGGAACACTGTTGTGTAACTCTGGTGATACTGTGTTACCATCACCACTTTGTAGTTTCAGACCCGTTCCATCTTTATGCCCCACCCCCCAACAAAGCCTGGATTCAAGGCAAGCACGCCCTGTTCATCCCTCCCCCCGATCCTGAACACAATTTCATCTTTTCTTTCTGCATTCCTTCCTATATTCTTGGTGTCCCCAATCAATGACTCTCAGCGAAATGACTGAAGGAGTGTTTTTCGGACTCTCCACCTACTGTAAGACTCCATTGGTGAGTTCTCATTTTTATGTCATTTGAACTAGCCTTTGATAGCTGAAAGGACGGTGTACGTCCTTTCAAGATACCATGTGCCAAACGAAGCCCTTTTGGCAACTGCCATCATTATCTCCAGGCAGGCATTGCTGTTTGAAGGGTGACATCTCAGCCAGAAGGCAGAGGCTGAGCTCCTCTTGTTGCACCAGCTCCCAAAAGAAGCCAAGAAAGGGAGCTGGAACAACAAACCACCCCCATGCCCAGGAAAGCGTTCTTCATGACAGAAGGCTAGAAAATGACCCAACATCCTTGTGGCCCAGAACCACTCTAGAAAATCACTGTTCCATAAAAAAGAGAAACACATGGGAAGTTCCAAGGAGAGGCAATGCCCATGGCCAGTGTACTTGAGAGACGGCCTGACCGCTCCGGGGAAGACACGCACCGACGGAACCCCTTGGGAAACAGCAGTGATAGTCCTCACCGTCGTAAGGGTTTCCTCTGGGGACAACCTGCCCTGGGCACCACACGAGGGAGCAGACCGGCTTCTCTTCCTCTGCCCCCACACCATTCACTCATGAAGGCAGCTCAGGTGTTCTCATGCCCTGCCTGCCTGCCTGCCTGGCTCATCCGTGAGCTGTGACCACCTCCAGGGTAGGACTCCACCTTTTCCTCTCTGTGTACCGTGAATCTGCACACAGTGGGCTTTCAGAACCTTAGGAGACTTGAGCCATTCCCGCTCGAGCCAGAACCCTCCCCAGGAAGGAAAACAGCTGTGGAGTCATTTTGGCCCCAGCACTGGTTCCGAAAGCCTGGCGGCTCCTACAGCCTCTACGGTGTGAAGAGGGAGGTCCCTTTTGACAGAGCTTTCCGGCTCTCAGATCTAAGCTGTTGTTTCACTGTCAGCTGTGTCTCTTCCGTTGCAGCCAGGTGGGCCACGCTGCTCCAAAGGAGCTCACAAGCTGAGTTTCAAGGGAGGACAGGGATGGCTACAACGTGCTGCAAACTGAGTGAGGGTCCCCACAATCCTCAGCAAAGGTCTGTGGTGTGCAAGTGGGGAGTAGAGGGCCCCCAAGTTCCAAAGGAAGGGAGGTAGTCGGGAGCTAAAGCCCTTGGCTGCTGTGGTAGCAGCTGCAGATGGCAGCCCGTCCACAGTGCACTTCAAATGAGGTCATATGAGCGGGACTCTGGAAATGGCTCCGAAATCGAGAGAAAGGGGTCAGGGTATGTGGGAATCCGGCGGGGGTGGGGGGTGGATGAAGGAAGGTGTCCCTCCTCTCTCCAGTGCAATTTGGTTTGGTGAGTCTCAAAGCTACCAGATGGCACTTCCCAAGTCAGGCCCCCGCAGGAATCAGGGTGGGCTGCCTGCCTCGGGCCCTGCCACAGGGACAAGCCACACCAGTGGCCTCCCTGAGCTCCAATGGCCGGATCTGGGGGGTTCTGTCTGGGTGCACACCTCCTTGCTGTGGCCAAGTTCCCCCCTTCTCTGAGCACCAGCTTCATCCTCTCGAATGAGGACATCGATTGCTACCTTGGCACGTTACTCTTTTCATCCTGTGAAGACTCATTAGGCTTATCCTACAATTACTAGCTGGCCCGAAGAGATATCTCCTGAATCCAGCTTAAGCTGGAGTCTCCCAGGCTCATCTGGCATGTCTTCCCTGAAGTCTGCCAAAACCCACACCCTTGCATTTCCAGGGACTCCCCTTAGCCAGCTGGGCAGAAAACCCAGCATGCTTCAAACAAGCTGACAGACAAGCGGGAGAGGACTCACGGGCAGACGGCTTCCCTCAGGTCTCGGGTGGAGCTTTGGGACCACAGCAGCAACGGGCCATCCCAGCCCCTGGGCTCAGCAGCGCCCTCATTCTCAGGCCGGCGGCTCTGCCCTGAGGGGAGCAGGAATGTCACCAACTGCCGCAGGCGGACCTCAAGCCCCTCCCACTGCTGGAGCCTGACCTCCCCCGGCCCCACCCCTTCCCCTACCCCAGCAGGACGAGAGCTCGTCTTCCCCTGGCTTCCAACGTGAGGCCCGGCCCTGGGCCCCGATTGGGCACTGCCCCAGCCCGGAGCCAATCACAGTGGCCAGGGAGGTGGAACGCACCGATTGGCCAGGGCCAGGTCATGTGACCATACTCCCCAGGAAACTCAAAGATTACCAAGGTTCTCTAAGAAACCAATGAACAAAATTATCCACTAAAGGCAAACCATAATTTTTAATGAGGCCAATGTCACAGAAAAAAAAAAATGCTCCACAATAAACTGCTCAAGGAAGCTACTAAATAAACTTTCAGAAAAGTTTAGTAGTTTTTTTTTTTTAAATAGGGTGACGGAGAGCTATACCTTTCCCATCTATGTGAATTTAGGTTTAAACTAGATTTCCCTTGGCTATTATATAAGACAAAAAAACCCACATCACCCACTTTCACTCCCCCCCACCCCCAAAATGTGTTTTAATCTATTGAATTTTTGTGTCCTCAGTTGTGTCTGATTCATGGCAACTCACCAACTCTACACAGCCAGGCTCTTCCGTCCATGGAATTCAGGGCAATTTTTTCTGTCCCAGTAAATGCCCACCCTGGGTGATCCAAAGGCAAGGGCTCCGAGGCTCCTGAGAGACTAACTCCTTTCAGCTGAGCACAGAGCTGGCTCCTCACTGGGATGCCTGTGGCCTGGGGCTCCCAGAGGGGAGAGCAGCACTCGCCCCACCGTGTGGTCACTGCTGGAAGTGCAGGCTGCTCCTCACTCCCCCTTGACAGTGTCCCTGAGGGCAGAACAGTGTGAATCGAATCAAGGTGGAAATGCAAACTCCAATGCAACCAACCTTCCCACAAGATCTCCAAAACCACTCAGGAACAGGGAATTGGAAACTGCAGGGGATGACATGAATGGAGATGGAGACTTGACACCTTACACCGAGTTCACTTCCAGTTATCCCTAGACAAACTTTCCATGAAAACTTGTCACAAATCTAGAAGAACAATGAGCAGAAACCGGACACGTGCTTTGAGTCTTCACACACAAAACTAAAAGGCAGTCCACAAAAAAAACCCAGAGAATACAGTGGACTTTGCAAAATCAAAGATATCTACTGTGGGAAAGACCTCATTACAAAAGCAAAAGACAGGTCATACATCGCGAGACGAATGAGTGGAAACACAAAGCTTATCAAGGATGTGTCTCCAAACAGACAAAGAACGCCAACACAACAAGCCTGTGAAAACTAGGGAAAGGTCTGAAGGGACACCAGACGGAGGAAGACACACACAGAGTATCCCGGATGATGTCCAGCACTGAGGGCCTGAAGAAACAACAGTCTAGTTGCACCCCCTCAGGCCTGTGTGACCGTGGATGAGGCCTCTGTTTCCCGGTGGCTCTGAGACATGGACAGGGAGGAAGGGGAAGAGAAGTCACTTGCATTTCTAATACTCACAGCAAAGTCTTCCAATGAGAAGGGAATTATCACCCCCACTGACAATGCCATTCACTGAAGTGATATCCACGAGTCCATCTACCCCAGAAGGGAAGGATGGACCTGTTCTCACAAAACGGCGAGAGATGGAAGGAGGAAGATCAAGCCCACACCAATCACTGGAAAGAGAAGCTGTGCTCAGGGCTTGAAAGAATTCCTACTGGGAAAATCATGTCACAGCCCCACATGGCAATCCACAGCTTCCGTGCTATTCCTCCCAAAATGCCAATGCATTTTCGCACCGAACAAAGAATTGCAAAAGGGGTACGGAAACAGAAAAGAGCCTACATTGTCAATACAATCCGACGAAAAAGCCCCGATACGGACATCCAAGGTTGTGTGAAAGGAAATTAGACGACCAAACTAGGATCCTCAGGAGAGTATCGGAGAAGGCAATGGCGACCCACTCCAGTACTCTTGCCTGGAAAATGTCCTGGACGGAGGAGCCTGGTAGGCTACAGGCCATGGGGTCTTGCAGAGTCAGACACGACTGAAGTGACTTAGCCGCAGCAGCAGCAGCAGGACAGTATGCTATTGGGAATACAACAACACACACAGATCCAGATCGATGGAATAAAGTTGAGGGTCCAGAAACAAACCCCAGCATCCATGGTCAACTCATCTCTGACACAGACGGTGAGAATATCCAAATGGGAACAAGAAAGCCTCTTCAATCAATGTCCATGGGAAAACCAGACAGCTACATCTGAAGAACGCTATTGGGTTTGATCTCATACCACCTCAATATCGGGGAAAAACCTCACCCTAAAGACTGATGTCATGAGATAGCTAGAAAGAAGCGTAGGTCAAAGGCTCCTTAACATCAGAGTCTCCTTGCCATTTGCTGGGCGGAGGTCGAAATGGGTCTCTTCAAGTAAGGGAAAGAGGTAAACGAAGTACACCACTGGGTTTCCATCCAATGGAACCTATTCACAACAGAGAGGCTAAGCATTCACAAATGCAAAAGATAGGAAACGGAACACGAGAGACTCCTTGCAAGTGGTGTATCTGAGAAGGGGTTCATATGGAAAGAGACGAAGAATGCACAGCACTCAGATTCCAAGAAACACCACCACCACCCTTGACCCTTCCCCCATGACCAACTCTGACCTAAAGCCTTTCTCTCCCTCTAACCTATCCCTAAAACATAACCCTCATCTAATCATATACATGTGCATCCCTAGCATCCATCCATCCATCCACACACGAGAGAGAAAGAGGAAGACACAGACGGAATTGAGAAAGGAAAAGAGAGGGACACAGCCAGAGAGAGACACGGAACCAAAGAGAGGAAAGGAGTCGATGGTCCAGACTATTCCTCAATCTGTCTCGAAGGTAGAAGCAATGACAGCGCCCTTCCACCCCAGAAGGGGGAAAAGGACGGAAGGTTTGGAGAGGAAAAGACAAGAACGCAGGGAGCCATTAGAAGCTCAGCCACCCGCAGAAGCCGAGCTGGGACCCTTGAACAGAATCTCAATGGAAACAGAGGACCAGAAAGTTGGCTACTCTTTTCTATAAGAGAGGGAGACCTTCGAGTCTTCCTTTCGGTCCTCCAACTTGGATGCGGGGTCTCAAAACAGTCAGGAGGGGGAGTGCCTTTTCCTGGGTTCCACGGCGCATCCAGGCCTCGTTCTGCCCCATTCTGTGCTGTGTCAGCCCTGGATGGAATCTTTCTTTCTGAAGTCTCAGCGCACGAGCTCCACGTGATATCGGCCCCAGGTGGAAAGGCATGGAGCTGCTCGTAGGCCGACAGACCTAGGAAGCAGATGGGAGAATGACCCCCACTCTGCAGATGGAGAGACTGGGGCAACCCTGAGGGGCATATGCTTGTCCAGGGCCACACCACTTATGAGAAGAAGGAGCCTGGTCTGAGAGCAGCATGGTCCTCGGAGCTCAGGCCCTGGCTGAACCCAGGCCTCCCCAGGGCTGTGGGCTGGGCCGTGTGGGTGTCATTGTGCCTGCACATGGCCTAAGGGGGGTGGTCGAGCAGTCAGAAACCCAGAGATTCCCTTGGGAAGTTTTGAGGAAGGGACCTCAGCACGAACCCCAGGAAATGATGTCACCTGCCGGCAACAGAACCCAACAGAACCCGCAATCCGGGTATCCAGGCCTCCAGAGCGGAGAGGAGCCCCCAGCCAGATCACTTGCTGCCAAGATGTTCTGCTGTTTGCCCCTGCCCAGAGGCCGGGGCCTCAGGAGAGCTCACAGGCAGTGTGCGTGGGCACCCTGTCGACGTTGGCTCAGGACACCCCCGAGAGGCCTCTGGCCCTTTGCCCGGAGAAACAGAAAGGTAACACGGGGAGCCCCAGGCCGGGCCAGGCCACCTCTCCCATGCCACCCGGAAACACCGGGTCCTTTGCCTGTGTGTGGGGATGCGGGTTTCTCGGGCTGTGTCTCCCTCAAGGAAGCCCAGGCGGATGTGGGGTCAGAAGCCTGTGGACAAGTTGTGCCCACACCCCAGGGGAGAGCAGGCTGGGCGGGATGGGGAGAGTGTGGGCAGCGCCGACCGGCCAGGCTGACCTCACACCCTCAGATGGGTCTCTTTCCTCCCGGGTGGGGATCTGAGCAGACACACGTCTCTGACCCTTCTGGGAAGAGAAGTTCGAGCAGGCAGAAGCAGCGGCTCCACTGGCCAGGCCCAGCTCGGAAAACTCCCAGCATGGCTGGCTGACGGTCACTGTCGTTGCAGAGCTTCCCACGTGATGAGGCCGAGGACGGGGACACCCCATCCAGCTCCCAGAGGGAGGGGTCGGAGCACCACCCGCCCGCCCGTGAGGCCCAGTGCAGGCTCCAGGTCAGCGTGCCCACGGAGGCATCAGCCCCACCGGGGGAGACGCGGAGGTGGGGAAGGCCTGCTGCCGAGACACCGCCCAGGATACAGCCGGCGGCCCAGTCTGAGGCTTCCACGGAGCTCAGCACACCCGGCTCCGACCCAGAGTCCAGAGAACCCCGGCCTCTGAGGCACCAGGAGGACCTGGAGCCCAGCACGCCACAGCACAGAGGTGAGGACGCTGGGGCTGGTGCACGGGAGTGTGTGGGGAGGGGTGCTGAGCTACACAGGGACGAGTCCTCGAAAGCTGCTGCTGGGCCTGCAGCAAGCGCTGGCCTCACACCCCCCGCCCCCCATCTTGCACACTTCAGTCCCAAAAGACATCTGACGCTGGGTATTCTTTGGGAACCTCTTGGAAGGTTTCTGTCCCGGGGTACGCACATGCCAAGGCTGGCCTGTGGGCAAACTTTGCTTCTCCCCCAGCTCTAGCACTGGCCTCCAACTGGAACCAGGCTCCACTTCCCAGACATGTCCCCACACAGGTGGTGGCTCCAGGTGCAGGACCCAGGGATCCACCGAGGGCAGATGGAGAAGCGAGACTTGCCCTCGCAGAGACACCAGGCCAGCTGGGTACTGGCCAGCACACCGGGCAGATCGGATCTCCGTGCCTGCAGGACCCCCAGCCCCAGGCACTGATGTCCCACCCCCTCAGCGAGAACCTCCACCTCCACGTGCACCTCTACCTGCTCGGGCTTTAGCAAGAGAACCCGAGGCAGAGGAAGAGTCACCGCCTCGGCAGGGAGAGCCTGCCCTGGCTCCCGCGCAACACCCAGACGCCCACGATGACTCACCCAGCCCTGCAGGGAGAAAGAGCCCCCGCTCTGGACAGAGACCCAGAGCCCTTACCGGAAACACCACGTCCAGGGGAGCGGTCGGCTCTGCAGCCTCCATCCCTGTCTGCTCACCGTGGATGCCGGCAACTCGGTCTGCCCCCAGGGGACATGGAGTTCCTTTCCCCTGAACTGCTTTGCATGTGGTTTGTTTCCACCTTTCTGGTGATGTTTTATTTTTTGTATGGTTTCCTGGATTTTTGTTGGTTAAGTTGGGATTAGTAAACTGTTTCATCATTGTTGCAATCTGGGAACACTGTTGTGTAACTCTGGTGATACTGTGTTACCATCACCACTTTGTAGTTTCAGACCCGTTCCATCTTTATGCCCCACCCCCCAACAAAGCCTGGATTCAAGGCAAGCACGCCCTGTTCATCCCTCCCCCCGATCCTGAACACAATTTCATCTTTTCTTTCTGCATTCCTTCCTATATTCTTGGTGTCCCCAATCAATGACTCTCAGCGAAATGACTGAAGGAGTGTTTTTCGGACTCTCCACCTACTGTAAGACTCCATTGGTGAGTTCTCATTTTTATGTCATTTGAACTAGCCTTTGATAGCTGAAAGGACGGTGTACGTCCTTTCAAGATACCATGTGCCAAACGAAGCCCTTTTGGCAACTGCCATCATTATCTCCAGGCAGGCATTGCTGTTTGAAGGGTGACATCTCAGCCAGAAGGCAGAGGCTGAGCTCCTCTTGTTGCACCAGCTCCCAAAAGAAGCCAAGAAAGGGAGCTGGAACAACAAACCACCCCCATGCCCAGGAAAGCGTTCTTCATGACAGAAGGCTAGAAAATGACCCAACATCCTTGTGGCCCAGAACCACTCTAGAAAATCACTGTTCCATAAAAAAGAGAAACACATGGGAAGTTCCAAGGAGAGGCAATGCCCATGGCCAGTGTACTTGAGAGACGGCCTGACCGCTCCGGGGAAGACACGCACCGACGGAACCCCTTGGGAAACAGCAGTGATAGTCCTCACCGTCGTAAGGGTTTCCTCTGGGGACAACCTGCCCTGGGCACCACACGAGGGAGCAGACCGGCTTCTCTTCCTCTGCCCCCACACCATTCACTCATGAAGGCAGCTCAGGTGTTCTCATGCCCTGCCTGCCTGCCTGCCTGGCTCATCCGTGAGCTGTGACCACCTCCAGGCTAGGACTCCACCTTTTCCTCTCTGTGTACCGTGAATCTGCACACAGTGGGCTTTCAGAACCTTAGGAGACTTGAGCCATTCCCGCTCGAGCCAGAACCCTCCCCAGGAAGGAAAACAGCTGTGGAGTCATTTTGGCCCCAGCACTGGTTCCGAAAGCCTGGCGGCTCCTACAGCCTCTACGGTGTGAAGAGGGAGGTCCCTTTTGACAGAGCTTTCCGGCTCTCAGATCTAAGCTGTTGTTTCACTGTCAGCTGTGTCTCTTCCGTTGCAGCCAGGTGGGCCACGCTGCTCCAAAGGAGCTCACAAGCTGAGTTTCAAGGGAGGACAGGGATGGTTACAACGTGCTGCAAACTGAGTGAGGGTCCCCACAATCCTCAGCAAAGGTCTGTGGTGTGCAAGTGGGGAGTAGAGGGCCCCCAAGTTCCAAAGGAAGGGAGGTAGTCGGGAGCTAAAGCCCTTGGCTGCTGTGGTAGCAGCTGCAGATGGCAGCCCGTCCACAGTGCACTTCAAATGAGGTCATATGAGCGGGACTCTGGAAATGGCTCCGAAATCGAGAGAAAGGGGTCAGGGTATGTGGGAATCCGGCGGGGGTGGGGGGTGGATGAAGGAAGGTGTCCCTCCTCTCTCCAGTGCAATTTGGTTTGGTGAGTCTCAAAGCTACCAGATGGCACTTCCCAAGTCAGGCCCCCGCAGGAATCAGGGTGGGCTGCCTGCCTCGGGCCCTGCCACAGGGACAAGCCACACCAGTGGCCTCCCTGAGCTCCAATGGCCGGATCTGGGGGGTTCTGTCTGGGTGCACACCTCCTTGCTGTGGCCAAGTTCCCCCCTTCTCTGAGCACCAGCTTCATCCTCTCGAATGAGGACATCGATTGCTACCTTGGCACGTTACTCTTTTCATCCTGTGAAGACTCATTAGGCTTATCCTACAATTACTAGCTGGCCCGAAGAGATATCTCCTGAATCCAGCTTAAGCTGGAGTCTCCCAGGCTCATCTGGCATGTCTTCCCTGAAGTCTGCCAAAACCCACACCCTTGCATTTCCAGGGACTCCCCTTAGCCAGCTGGGCAGAAAACCCAGCATGCTTCAAACAAGCTGACAGACAAGCGGGAGAGGACTCACGGGCAGACGGCTTCCCTCAGGTCTCGGGTGGAGCTCTGGGACCACAGCAGCAACGGGCCATCCCAGCCCCTGGGCTCAGCAGCGCCCTCATTCTCAGGCCGGCGGCTCTGCCCTGAGGGGAGCAGGAACGTCACCAACTGCCGCAGGCGGACCTCAAGCCCCTCCCACTGCTGGAGCCTGACCTCCCCCGGCCCCACCCCTTCCCCTACCCCAGCAGGACGAGAGCTCGTCTTCCCCTGGCTTCCAACGTGAGGCCCGGCCCTGGGCCCCGATTGGGCACTGCCCCAGCCCGGAGCCAAGCACAGTGGCCAGGGAGGTGGAACGTACCGACTGGCCAGGGCCAGGTCATGTGACCATACTCCCCAGGAAACTCAAAGATTACCAAGGTTCCCTAAGAAACCAATGAACAAAATTATCCAGTAAAGGCAAACCGTACTTTTTAATGAGGCCAATGTCACAGAAAAAAAAAAAATGCTCCACAATAAACTGCTCAAGGAAGCTACTAAATAAACTTTCAGAAAAGTTTAGTAGTTTTTTTTTTTTGAATAGGGTGACGGAGAGCTATACCTTTCCCATCTATGTGAATTTAGGTTTAAACTAGATTTCCCTTGGCTATTATATAAGACAAAAAAACCCACATCGCCCCCTTTCACTCCCCCCCACCCCCAAAAAGCGTTTTAATCTATTGAATTTTTGTGTCCTCAGTTGTGTCTGATTCACGGCAACTCACCAACTCTACACAGCCAGGCTCTTCCGTCCATGGAATTCAGGGCAATTTTTTCTGTCCCAGTAAATGCCCACCCTGGGTGATCCAAAGGCAAGGGCTCCGAGGCTCCTGAGAGACTAACTCCTTTCAGCTGAGCACAGAGCTGGCTCCTCACTGGGATGCCTGTGGCCTGGGGCTCCCAGAGGGGAGAGCAGCACTCGCCCCACCGTGTGGTCACTGCTGGAAGTGCAGGCTGCTCCTCACTCCCCCTTGACAGTGTCCCTGAGGGCAGAACAGTGTGAATCGAATCAAGGTGGAAATGCAAACTCCAATGCAACCAACCTTCCCACAAGATCTCCAAAACCACTCAGGAACAGGGAATTGGAAACTGCAGGGGATGACATGAATGGAGATGGAGACTTGACACCTTACACCGAGTTCACTTCCAGTTATCCCTAGACAAACTTTCCATGAAAACTTGTCACAAATCTAGAAGAACAATGAGCAGAAACCGGACACGTGCTTTGAGTCTTCACACACAAAACTAAAAGGCAGTCCACAAAAAAAACCCAGAGAATACAGTGGACTTGGCAAAATCAAAGATATCTTCTGTGGGAAAGACCTCATGACAAAAGCAAAAGACAGGTCATACATCGCGAGACGAATGAGTGGAAACACAAAGCTTATCAAGGATGTGTCTCCAAACAGACAAAGAACGCCAACACAACAAGCCTGTGAAAACTAGGGAACGGTCTGAAGGGACACCAGACGGAGGAAGACACACACAGAGTATCCCGGATGATGTCCAGCACTGAGGGCCTGAAGAAACAACAGTCTAGTTGCACCCCCTCAGGCCTGTGTGACCGTGGATGAGGCCTCTGTTTCCCGGTGGCTCTGAGACATGGACAGGGAGGAAGGGGAAGAGAAGTCACTTGCATTTCTAATACTCACAGCAAAGTCTTCCAATGAGAAGGGAATTATCACCCCCACTGCCAATGCCATTCACTGAAGTGATACCCACGAGTCCATCTACCCCAGAAGGGAAGGATGGACCTGTTCTCACAAAACGGCGAGAGATGGAAGGAGGAAGATGAAGCCCACACCAATCACTGGAAAGAGAAGCTGTGCTCAGGGCTTGAAAGAATTCCTATTGGGAAAATCATGTCACAGCCCCACATGGCAATCCACAGCTTCCATGCTATTCCTCCCAAAATGCCAATGCATTTTCGCACCGAACAAAGAATTGCAAAAGGGGTACGGAAACAGAAAAGAGCCTACATTGTCAATACAATCCGACGAAAAAGCCCCGATACGGACATCCAAGGTTGTGTGAAAGGAAATTAGACGACCAAACTAGGATCCTCAGGAGAGTATCGGAGAAGGCAATGGCGACCCACTCCAGTACTCTTGCCTGGAAAATGTCCTGGACGGAGGAGCCTGGTAGGCTGCAGGCCATGGGGTCATGCAGAGTCAGACACGACTGAAGTGACTTAGCCGCAGCAGCAGCAGCAGGACAGTATGCTATTGGGAATACAACAACACACACAGATCCAGATCGATGGAATAAAGTTGAGGGTCCAGAAACAAACCCCAGCATCCATGGTCAACTCATCTCTGACACAGACGGGGAGAATATCCAAATGGGAACAAGAAAGCCTCTTCAATCAATGTCCATGGGAAAACCAGACAGCTACATCTGAAGAACGCTATTGGGTTTGATCTCATACCACCTCAATATCGGGGAAAAACCTCACCCTAAAGACTGATGTCATGAGATAGCTAGAAAGAAGCGTAGGTCAAAGGCTCCTTAACATCAGAGTCTCCTTGCCATTTGCTGGGCGGAGGTCGAAATGGGTCTCTTCAAGTAAGGGAAAGAGGTAAACGAAGTACACCACTGGGTTTCCATCCAATGGAACCTCTTCACAACAGAGAGGCTAAGCATTCACAAATGCAAAAGATAGGAAACGGAATACGAGAGACTCCTTGCAAGTGGTGTATCTGAGAAGGGGTTCATATGGAAAGAGACAAAGAATGCACAGCACTCAGATTCCAAGAAACACCACCACCACCCTTGACCCTTCCCCCATGACCAACTCTGACCTAAAGCCTTTCTCTCCCTCTAACCTATCCCTAAAACATAACCCTCATCTAATCATATACATGTGCATCCCTAGCATCCATCCATCCATCCACACACGAGAGAGAAAGAGGAAGACACAGACGGAATTGAGAAAGGAAAAGAGAGGGACACAGCCAGAGAGAGACACGGAACCAAAGAGAGGAAAGGAGTCGATGGTCCAGACTTGTCCTCAATCTGTCTCGAAAGTAGAAGCAATGACAGCGCCCTTCCACCCCAGAAGGGGGAAAAGGACGGAAGGTTTGGAGAGGAAAAGACAAGAACGCAGGGAGCCATTAGAAGCTCAGCCACCGGCAGAAGCCGAGCTGGGACACTTGAACAGAATCTCAATGGAAACAGAGGACCAGAAAGTTGGCTACTCTTTTCTATAAGAGAGGGAGACCTTCGAGTCTTCCTTTCGGTCCTCCAACTTGGATGCGGGGTCTCAAAACAGTCAGGAGGGGGAGTGCCTTTTCCTGGGTTCCACGGCGCATCCAGGCCTCGTTCTGCCCCATTCTGTGCTGTGTCAGCCCTGGATGGAATCTTTCTTTCTGAAGTCTCAGCGCACGAGCTCCACGTGATATCGGCCCCAGGTGGAAAGGCATGGAGCTGCTCGTAGGCCGACAGACCTAGGAAGCAGATGGGAGAATGACCCCCACTCTGCAGATGGAGAGACTGGGGCAACCCTGAGGGGCATATGCTTGTCCAGGGCCACACCACTTATGAGAAGAAGGAGCCTGGTCTGAGAGCAGCATGGTCCTCGGAGCTCAGGCCCTGGCTGAACCCAGGCCTCCCCAGGGCTGTGGGCTGGGCCGTGTGGGTGTCATTGTGCCTGCACATGGCCTAAGGGGGGTGGTCGAGCAGTCAGAAACCCAGAGATTCCCTTGGGAAGTTTTGAGGAAGGGACCTCAGCACGAACCCCAGGAAATGATGTCACCTGCCGGCAACAGAACCCAACAGAACCCGCAGTCCGGGTATCCAGGCCTCCAGAGCGGAGAGGAGCCCCCAGCCAGATCACTTGCTGCCAAGATGTTCTGCTGTTTGCCCCTGCCCAGAGGCCGGGGCCTCAGGAGAGCTCACAGGCAGTGTGCGTGGGCACCCTGTCGACGTTGGCTCAGGACACCCCCGAGAGGCCTCTGGCCCTTTGCCCGGAGAAACAGAAAGGTAACACGGGGAGCCCCAGGCCGGACCAGGCCACCTCTCCCATGCCACCCGGAAACACCGGGTCCTTTGCCTGTGTGTGGGGATGCGGGTTTCTCGGGCTGTGTCTCCCTCAAGGAAGCCCAGGCGGATGTGGGGTCAGAAGCCTGTGGACAAGTTGTGTCCACACCCCAGGGGAGAGCAGGCTGGGCGGGATGGGGAGAGTGTGGGTAGCGCCGACTGGCCAGGCTGACCTCACACCCTCAGATGGGTCTCTTTCCTCCCGGGTGGGGATCTGAGCAGACACACGTCTCTGACCCTTCTGGGAAGAGAAGTTCGAGCAGGCAGAAGCAGCGGCTCCACTGGCCAGGCCCAGCTCGGAAAACTCCCAGCATGGCTGGCTGACGGTCACTGTCGTTGCAGAGCTTCCCACGTGATGAGGCCGAGGACGGGGACACCCCATCCAGCTCCCAGAGGGAGGGGTCGGAGCACCACCCGCCCGCCCGTGAGGCCCAGTGCAGGCTCCAGGTCAGCGTGCCCACGGAGGCATCAGCCCCACCGGGGGAGACGCGGAGGTGGGGAAGGCCTGCTGCCGAGACACTTCCCAGGATACAGCCGGCGGCCCAGTCTGAGGCTTCCACGGAGCTCAGCACACCCGGCTCTGACCCAGAGTCCAGAGAACCCTGGCCTCTGCGGCACCAGGAGGACCTGGAGCCCAGCACGCCAGAGCACAGAGGTGAGGACGCTGGGGCTGGTGCACGGGAGTGTGTGGGGAGGGGTGCTGAGCTACACAGGGACGAGTCCTCGAAAGCTGCTGCTGGGCCTGCAGCAAGCGCTGGCCTCACATCCCCCGCCCCCCATCTTGCACACTTCAGTCCCAAAAGACATCTGACGCTGGGTATTCTTTGGGAACCTCTTGGAAGGTTTCTGTCCCGGGGTACGCACATGCCAAGGCTGGCCTGTGGGCAAACTTTGCTTCTCCCCCAGCTCTAGCACTGGCCTCCAACTGGAACCAGGCTCCACTTCCCAGACCTGTCCCCACACAGGTGGTGGCTCCAGGTGCAGGACCCAGGGATCCACCGAGGGCAGATGGAGAAGCGAGACTTGCCCTCGCAGAGACACCAGGCCAGCTGGGTACTGGCCAGCACACCGGGCAGATCGGATCTCCGTGCCTGCAGGACCCCCAGCCCCAGGCACTGATGTCCCACCCCCTCAGCGAGAACCTCCACCTCCACGTGCACCTCTACCTGCTCGGGCTTTGGCAAGAGAACCCGAGGCAGAGGAAGAGTCACCGCCTCGGCAGGGAGAGCCTGCCCTGGCTCCCGCGCAACACCCAGACGCCCACGATGACTCACCCAGCCCTGCAGGGAGAAAGAGCCCCCGCTCTGGACAGAGACCCAGAGCCCTTACCGGAAACACCACGTCCAGGGGAGCGGTCGGCTCTGCAGCCTCCATCCCTGTCTGCTCACCGTGGATGCCGGCAACTCGGTCTGCCCCCAGGGGACATGGAGTTCCTTTCCCCTGAACTGCTTTGCATGTGGTTTGTTTCCACCTTTCTGGTGATGTTTTATTTTTTGTATGGTTTCCTGGATTTTTGTTGGTTAAGTTGGGATTAGTAAACTGTTTCATCATTGTTGCAATCTGGGAACACTGTTGTGTAACTCTGGTGATACTGTGTTACCATCACCACTTTGTAGTTTCAGACCCGTTCCATCTTTATGCCCCACCCCCCAACAAAGCCTGGATTCAAGGCAAGCACGCCCTGTTCATCCCTCCCCCCGATCCTGAACACAATTTCATCTTTTCTTTCTGCATTCCTTCCTATATTCTTGGTGTCCCCAATCAATGACTCTCAGTGAAATGACTGAAGGAGTGTTTTTCGGACTCTCCACCTACTGTAAGACTCCATTGGAGAGTTCTCATTTTTATGTCATTTGAACTAGCCTTTGATAGCTGAAAGGACGGTGTACGTCCTTTCAAGATACCATGTGCCAAACGAAGCCCTTTTGGCAACTGCCATCATTATCTCCAGGCAGGCATTGCTGTTTGAAGGGTGACATCTCAGCCAGAAGGCAGAGGCTGAGCTCCTCTTGTTGCACCAGCTCCCAAAAGAAGCCAAGAAAGGGAGCTGGAACAACAAACCACCCCCATGCCCAGGAAAGCGTTCTTCATGACAGAAGGCTAGAAAATGACCCAACATCCTTGTGGCCCAGAACCACTCTAGAAAATCACTGTTCCATAAAAAAGAGAAACACATGGGAAGTTCCAAGGAGAGGCAATGCCCATGGCCAGTGTACTTGAGAGACGGCCTGACCGCTCCGGGGAAGACACGCACCGACGGAACCCCTTGGGAAACAGCAGTGATAGTCCTCACCGTCGTAAGGGTTTCCTCTGGGGACAACCTGCCCTGGGCACCACACGAGGGAGCAGACCGGCTTCTCTTCCTCTGCCCCCACACCATTCACTCATGAAGGCAGCTCAGGTGTTCTCATGCCCTGCCTGCCTGCCTGCCTGGCTCATCCGTGAGCTGTGACCACCTCCAGGGTAGGACTCCACCTTTTCCTCTCTGTGTACCGTGAATCTGCACACAGTGGGCTTTCAGAACCTTAGGAGACTTGAGCCATTCCCACTCGAGCCAGAACCCTCCCCAGGAAGGAAAACAGCTGTGGAGTCATTTTGGCCCCAGCACTGGTTCCGAAAGCCTGGCGGCTCCTACAGCCTCTACGGTGTGAAGAGGGAGGTCCCTTTTGACAGAGCTTTCCGGCTCTCAGATCTAAGCTGTTGTTTCACTGTCAGCTGTGTCTCTTCCGTTGCAGCCAGGTGGGCCACGCTGCTCCAAAGGAGCTCACAAGCTGAGTTTCAAGGGAGGACAGGGATGGCTACAACGTGCTGCAAACTGAGTGAGGGTCCCCACAATCCTCAGCAAAGGTCTGTGGTGTGCAAGTGGGGAGTAGAGGGCCCCCAAGTTCCAAAGGAAGGGAGGTAGTCGGGAGCTAAAGCCCTTGGCTGCTGTGGTAGCAGCTGCAGATGGCAGCTCGTCCACAGTGCACTTCGAATGAGGTCATATGAGCGGGACTCTGGAAATGGCTCCGAAATCGAGAGAAAGGGGTCAGGGTATGTGGGAATCCGGCGGGGGTGGGGGGTGGATGAAGGAAGGTGTCCCTCCTCTCTCCAGTGCAATTTGGTTTGGTGAGTCTCAAAGCTACCAGATGGCACTTCCCAAGTCAGGCCCCCGCAGGAATCAGGGTGGGCTGCCTGCCTCGGGCCCTGCCACAGGGACAAGCCACACCAGTGGCCTCCCTGAGCTCCAATGGCCGGATCTGGGGGGTTCTGTCTGGGTGCACACCTCCTTGCTGTGGCCAAGTTCCCCCCTTCTCTGAGCACCAGCTTCATCCTCTCGAATGAGGACATCGATTGCTACCTTGGCACGTTACTCTCTTCATCCTGTGAAGACTCATTAGGCTTATCCTACAATTACTAGCTGGCCCGAAGAGATATCTCCTGAATCCAGCTTAAGCTGGAGTCTCCCAGGCTCATCTGGCATGTCTTCCCTGAAGTCTGCCAAAACCCACACCCTTGCATTTCCAGGGACTCCCCTTAGCCAGCTGGGCAGAAAACCCAGCATGCTTCAAACAAGCTGACAGACAAGCGGGAGAGGACTCACGGGCAGACGGCTTCCCTCAGGTCTCGGGTGGAGCTCTGGGACCACAGCAGCAACGGGCCATCCCAGCCCCTGGGCTCAGCAGCGCCCTCATTCTCAGGCCGGCGGCTCTGCCCTGAGGGGAGCAGGAACGTCACCAACTGCCGCAGGCGGACCTCAAGCCCCTCCCACTGCTGGAGCCTGACCTCCCCCGGCCCCACCCCTTCCCCTACCCCAGCAGGACGAGAGCTCGTCTTCCCCTGGCTTCCAACGTGAGGCCCGGCCCTGGGCCCCGATTGGGCACTGCCCCAGCCCGGAGCCAAGCACAGTGGCCAGGGAGGTGGAACGTACCGACTGGCCAGGGCCAGGTCATGTGACCATACTCCCCAGGAAACTCAAAGATTACCAAGGTTCCCTAAGAAACCAATGAACAAAATTATCCAGTAAAGGCAAACCGTACTTTTTAATGAGGCCAATGTCACAGAAAAAAAAAAAAATGCTCCACAATAAACTGCTCAAGGAAGCTACTAAATAAACTTTCAGAAAAGTTTAGTAGTTTTTTTTTTTTGAATAGGGTGACGGAGAGCTATACCTTTCCCATCTATGTGAATTTAGGTTTAAACTAGATTTCCCTTGGCTATTATATAAGACAAAAAAACCCACATCGCCCCCTTTCACTCCCCCCCACCCCCAAAAAGCGTTTTAATCTATTGAATTTTTGTGTCCTCAGTTGTGTCTGATTCACGGCAACTCACCAACTCTACACAGCCAGGCTCTTCCGTCCATGGAATTCAGGGCAATTTTTTCTGTCCCAGTAAATGCCCACCCTGGGTGATCCAAAGGCAAGGGCTCCGAGGCTCCTGAGAGACTAACTCCTTTCAGCTGAGCACAGAGCTGGCTCCTCACTGGGATGCCTGTGGCCTGGGGCTCCCAGAGGGGAGAGCAGCACTCGCCCCACCGTGTGGTCACTGCTGGAAGTGCAGGCTGCTCCTCACTCCCCCTTGACAGTGTCCCTGAGGGCAGAACAGTGTGAATCGAATCAAGGTGGAAATGCAAACTCCAATGCAACCAACCTTCCCACAAGATCTCCAAAACCACTCAGGAACAGGGAATTGGAAACTGCAGGGGATGACATGAATGGAGATGGAGACTTGACACCTTACACCGAGTTCACTTCCAGTTATCCCTAGACAAACTTTCCATGAAAACTTGTCACAAATCTAGAAGAACAATGAGCAGAAACCGGACACGTGCTTTGAGTCTTCACACACAAAACTAAAAGGCAGTCCACAAAAAAAACCCAGAGAATACAGTGGACTTGGCAAAATCAAAGATATCTTCTGTGGGAAAGACCTCATGACAAAAGCAAAAGACAGGTCATACATCGCGAGACGAATGAGTGGAAACACAAAGCTTATCAAGGATGTGTCTCCAAACAGACAAAGAACGCCAACACAACAAGCCTGTGAAAACTAGGGAACGGTCTGAAGGGACACCAGACGGAGGAAGACACACACAGAGTATCCCGGATGATGTCCAGCACTGAGGGCCTGAAGAAACAACAGTCTAGTTGCACCCCCTCAGGCCTGTGTGACCGTGGATGAGGCCTCTGTTTCCCGGTGGCTCTGAGACATGGACAGGGAGGAAGGGGAAGAGAAGTCACTTGCATTTCTAATACTCACAGCAAAGTCTTCCAATGAGAAGGGAATTATCACCCCCACTGCCAATGCCATTCACTGAAGTGATACCCACGAGTCCATCTACCCCAGAAGGGAAGGATGGACCTGTTCTCACAAAACGGCGAGAGATGGAAGGAGGAAGATGAAGCCCACACCAATCACTGGAAAGAGAAGCTGTGCTCAGGGCTTGAAAGAATTCCTATTGGGAAAATCATGTCACAGCCCCACATGGCAATCCACAGCTTCCATGCTATTCCTCCCAAAATGCCAATGCATTTTCGCACCGAACAAAGAATTGCAAAAGGGGTACGGAAACAGAAAAGAGCCTACATTGTCAATACAATCCGACGAAAAAGCCCCGATACGGACATCCAAGGTTGTGTGAAAGGAAATTAGACGACCAAACTAGGATCCTCAGGAGAGTATCGGAGAAGGCAATGGCGACCCACTCCAGTACTCTTGCCTGGAAAATGTCCTGGACGGAGGAGCCTGGTAGGCTGCAGGCCATGGGGTCATGCAGAGTCAGACACGACTGAAGTGACTTAGCCGCAGCAGCAGCAGCAGGACAGTATGCTATTGGGAATACAACAACACACACAGATCCAGATCGATGGAATAAAGTTGAGGGTCCAGAAACAAACCCCAGCATCCATGGTCAACTCATCTCTGACACAGACGGGGAGAATATCCAAATGGGAACAAGAAAGCCTCTTCAATCAATGTCCATGGGAAAACCAGACAGCTACATCTGAAGAACGCTATTGGGTTTGATCTCATACCACCTCAATATCGGGGAAAAACCTCACCCTAAAGACTGATGTCATGAGATAGCTAGAAAGAAGCGTAGGTCAAAGGCTCCTTAACATCAGAGTCTCCTTGCCATTTGCTGGGCGGAGGTCGAAATGGGTCTCTTCAAGTAAGGGAAAGAGGTAAACGAAGTACACCACTGGGTTTCCATCCAATGGAACCTCTTCACAACAGAGAGGCTAAGCATTCACAAATGCAAAAGATAGGAAACGGAATACGAGAGACTCCTTGCAAGTGGTGTATCTGAGAAGGGGTTCATATGGAAAGAGACAAAGAATGCACAGCACTCAGATTCCAAGAAACACCACCACCACCCTTGACCCTTCCCCCATGACCAACTCTGACCTAAAGCCTTTCTCTCCCTCTAACCTATCCCTAAAACATAACCCTCATCTAATCATATACATGTGCATCCCTAGCATCCATCCATCCATCCACACACGAGAGAGAAAGAGGAAGACACAGACGGAATTGAGAAAGGAAAAGAGAGGGACACAGCCAGAGAGAGACACGGAACCAAAGAGAGGAAAGGAGTCGATGGTCCAGACTTGTCCTCAATCTGTCTCGAAAGTAGAAGCAATGACAGCGCCCTTCCACCCCAGAAGGGGGAAAAGGACGGAAGGTTTGGAGAGGAAAAGACAAGAACGCAGGGAGCCATTAGAAGCTCAGCCACCGGCAGAAGCCGAGCTGGGACACTTGAACAGAATCTCAATGGAAACAGAGGACCAGAAAGTTGGCTACTCTTTTCTATAAGAGAGGGAGACCTTCGAGTCTTCCTTTCGGTCCTCCAACTTGGATGCGGGGTCTCAAAACAGTCAGGAGGGGGAGTGCCTTTTCCTGGGTTCCACGGCGCATCCAGGCCTCGTTCTGCCCCATTCTGTGCTGTGTCAGCCCTGGATGGAATCTTTCTTTCTGAAGTCTCAGCGCACGAGCTCCACGTGATATCGGCCCCAGGTGGAAAGGCATGGAGCTGCTCGTAGGCCGACAGACCTAGGAAGCAGATGGGAGAATGACCCCCACTCTGCAGATGGAGAGACTGGGGCAACCCTGAGGGGCATATGCTTGTCCAGGGCCACACCACTTATGAGAAGAAGGAGCCTGGTCTGAGAGCAGCATGGTCCTCGGAGCTCAGGCCCTGGCTGAACCCAGGCCTCCCCAGGGCTGTGGGCTGGGCCGTGTGGGTGTCATTGTGCCTGCACATGGCCTAAGGGGGGTGGTCGAGCAGTCAGAAACCCAGAGATTCCCTTGGGAAGTTTTGAGGAAGGGACCTCAGCACGAACCCCAGGAAATGATGTCACCTGCCGGCAACAGAACCCAACAGAACCCGCAGTCCGGGTATCCAGGCCTCCAGAGCGGAGAGGAGCCCCCAGCCAGATCACTTGCTGCCAAGATGTTCTGCTGTTTGCCCCTGCCCAGAGGCCGGGGCCTCAGGAGAGCTCACAGGCAGTGTGCGTGGGCACCCTGTCGACGTTGGCTCAGGACACCCCCGAGAGGCCTCTGGCCCTTTGCCCGGAGAAACAGAAAGGTAACACGGGGAGCCCCAGGCCGGACCAGGCCACCTCTCCCATGCCACCCGGAAACACCGGGTCCTTTGCCTGTGTGTGGGGATGCGGGTTTCTCGGGCTGTGTCTCCCTCAAGGAAGCCCAGGCGGATGTGGGGTCAGAAGCCTGTGGACAAGTTGTGTCCACACCCCAGGGGAGAGCAGGCTGGGCGGGATGGGGAGAGTGTGGGTAGCGCCGACTGGCCAGGCTGACCTCACACCCTCAGATGGGTCTCTTTCCTCCCGGGTGGGGATCTGAGCAGACACACGTCTCTGACCCTTCTGGGAAGAGAAGTTCGAGCAGGCAGAAGCAGCGGCTCCACTGGCCAGGCCCAGCTCGGAAAACTCCCAGCATGGCTGGCTGACGGTCACTGTCGTTGCAGAGCTTCCCACGTGATGAGGCCGAGGACGGGGACACCCCATCCAGCTCCCAGAGGGAGGGGTCGGAGCACCACCCGCCCGCCCGTGAGGCCCAGTGCAGGCTCCAGGTCAGCGTGCCCACGGAGGCATCAGCCCCACCGGGGGAGACGCGGAGGTGGGGAAGGCCTGCTGCCGAGACACTTCCCAGGATACAGCCGGCGGCCCAGTCTGAGGCTTCCACGGAGCTCAGCACACCCGGCTCTGACCCAGAGTCCAGAGAACCCTGGCCTCTGCGGCACCAGGAGGACCTGGAGCCCAGCACGCCAGAGCACAGAGGTGAGGACGCTGGGGCTGGTGCACGGGAGTGTGTGGGGAGGGGTGCTGAGCTACACAGGGACGAGTCCTCGAAAGCTGCTGCTGGGCCTGCAGCAAGCGCTGGCCTCACATCCCCCGCCCCCCATCTTGCACACTTCAGTCCCAAAAGACATCTGACGCTGGGTATTCTTTGGGAACCTCTTGGAAGGTTTCTGTCCCGGGGTACGCACATGCCAAGGCTGGCCTGTGGGCAAACTTTGCTTCTCCCCCAGCTCTAGCACTGGCCTCCAACTGGAACCAGGCTCCACTTCCCAGACCTGTCCCCACACAGGTGGTGGCTCCAGGTGCAGGACCCAGGGATCCACCGAGGGCAGATGGAGAAGCGAGACTTGCCCTCGCAGAGACACCAGGCCAGCTGGGTACTGGCCAGCACACCGGGCAGATCGGATCTCCGTGCCTGCAGGACCCCCAGCCCCAGGCACTGATGTCCCACCCCCTCAGCGAGAACCTCCACCTCCACGTGCACCTCTACCTGCTCGGGCTTTGGCAAGAGAACCCGAGGCAGAGGAAGAGTCACCGCCTCGGCAGGGAGAGCCTGCCCTGGCTCCCGCGCAACACCCAGACGCCCACGATGACTCACCCAGCCCTGCAGGGAGAAAGAGCCCCCGCTCTGGACAGAGACCCAGAGCCCTTACCGGAAACACCACGTCCAGGGGAGCGGTCGGCTCTGCAGCCTCCATCCCTGTCTGCTCACCGTGGATGCCGGCAACTCGGTCTGCCCCCAGGGGACATGGAGTTCCTTTCCCCTGAACTGCTTTGCATGTGGTTTGTTTCCACCTTTCTGGTGATGTTTTATTTTTTGTATGGTTTCCTGTATTTTTGTTGGTTAAGTTGGGATTAGTAAACTGTTTCATCATTGTTGCAATCTGGGAACACTGTTGTGTAACTCTGGTGATACTGTGTTACCATCACCACTTTGTAGTTTCAGACCCGTTCCATCTTTATGCCCCACCCCCCAACAAAGCCTGGATTCAAGGCAAGCACGCCCTGTTCATCCCTCCCCCCGATCCTGAACACAATTTCATCTTTTCTTTCTGCATTCCTTCCTATATTCTTGGTGTCCCCAATCAATGACTCTCAGTGAAATGACTGAAGGAGTGTTTTTCGGACTCTCCACCTACTGTAAGACTCCATTGGAGAGTTCTCATTTTTATGTCATTTGAACTAGCCTTTGATAGCTGAAAGGACGGTGTACGTCCTTTCAAGATACCATGTGCCAAACGAAGCCCTTTTGGCAACTGCCATCATTATCTCCAGGCAGGCATTGCTGTTTGAAGGGTGACATCTCAGCCAGAAGGCAGAGGCTGAGCTCCTCTTGTTGCACCAGCTCCCAAAAGAAGCCAAGAAAGGGAGCTGGAACAACAAACCACCCCCATGCCCAGGAAAGCGTTCTTCATGACAGAAGGCTAGAAAATGACCCAACATCCTTGTGGCCCAGAACCACTCTAGAAAATCACTGTTCCATAAAAAAGAGAAACACATGGGAAGTTCCAAGGAGAGGCAATGCCCATGGCCAGTGTACTTGAGAGACGGCCTGACCGCTCCGGGGAAGACACGCACCGACGGAACCCCTTGGGAAACAGCAGTGATAGTCCTCACCGTCGTAAGGGTTTCCTCTGGGGACAACCTGCCCTGGGCACCACACGAGGGAGCAGACCGGCTTCTCTTCCTCTGCCCCCACACCATTCACTCATGAAGGCAGCTCAGGTGTTCTCATGCCCTGCCTGCCTGCCTGCCTGGCTCATCCGTGAGCTGTGACCACCTCCAGGCTAGGACTCCACCTTTTCCTCTCTGTGTACCGTGAATCTGCACACAGTGGGCTTTCAGAACCTTAGGAGACTTGAGCCATTCCCACTCGAGCCAGAACCCTCCCCAGGAAGGAAAACAGCTGTGGAGTCATTTTGGCCCCAGCACTGGTTCCGAAAGCCTGGCGGCTCCTACAGCCTCTACGGTGTGAAGAGGGAGGTCCCTTTTGACAGAGCTTTCCGGCTCTCAGATCTAAGCTGTTGTTTCACTGTCAGCTGTGTCTCTTCCGTTGCAGCCAGGTGGGCCACGCTGCTCCAAAGGAGCTCACAAGCTGAGTTTCAAGGGAGGACAGGGATGGCTACAACGTGCTGCAAACTGAGTGAGGGTCCCCACAATCCTCAGCAAAGGTCTGTGGTGTGCAAGTGGGGAGTAGAGGGCCCCCAAGTTCCAAAGGAAGGGAGGTAGTCGGGAGCTAAAGCCCTTGGCTGCTGTGGTAGCAGCTGCAGATGGCAGCTCGTCCACAGTGCACTTCGAATGAGGTCATATGAGCGGGACTCTGGAAATGGCTCCGAAATCGAGAGAAAGGGGTCAGGGTATGTGGGAATCCGGCGGGGGTGGGGGGTGGATGAAGGAAGGTGTCCCTCCTCTCTCCAGTGCAATTTGGTTTGGTGAGTCTCAAAGCTACCAGATGGCACTTCCCAAGTCAGGCCCCCGCAGGAATCAGGGTGGGCTGCCTGCCTCGGGCCCTGCCACAGGGACAAGCCACACCAGTGGCCTCCCTGAGCTCCAATGGCCGGATCTGGGGGGTTCTGTCTGGGTGCACACCTCCTTGCTGTGGCCAAGTTCCCCCCTTCTCTGAGCACCAGCTTCATCCTCTCGAATGAGGACATCGATTGCTACCTTGGCACGTTACTCTCTTCATCCTGTGAAGACTCATTAGGCTTATCCTACAATTACTAGCTGGCCCGAAGAGATATCTCCTGAATCCAGCTTAAGCTGGAGTCTCCCAGGCTCATCTGGCATGTCTTCCCTGAAGTCTGCCAAAACCCACACCCTTGCATTTCCAGGGACTCCCCTTAGCCAGCTGGGCAGAAAACCCAGCATGCTTCAAACAAGCTGACAGACAAGCGGGAGAGGACTCACGGGCAGACGGCTTCCCTCAGGTCTCGGGTGGAGCTCTGGGACCACAGCAGCAACGGGCCATCCCAGCCCCTGGGCTCAGCAGCGCCCTCATTCTCAGGCCGGCGGCTCTGCCCTGAGGGGAGCAGGAACGTCACCAACTGCCGCAGGCGGACCTCAAGCCCCTCCCACTGCTGGAGCCTGACCTCCCCCGGCCCCACCCCTTCCCCTACCCCAGCAGGACGAGAGCTCGTCTTCCCCTGGCTTCCAACGTGAGGCCCGGCCCTGGGCCCCGATTGGGCACTGCCCCAGCCCGGAGCCAAGCACAGTGGCCAGGGAGGTGGAACGTACCGACTGGCCAGGGCCAGGTCATGTGACCATACTCCCCAGGAAACTCAAAGATTACCAAGGTTCCCTAAGAAACCAATGAACAAAATTATCCAGTAAAGGCAAACCGTACTTTTTAATGAGGCCAATGTCACAGAAAAAAAAAAAATGCTCCACAATAAACTGCTCAAGGAAGCTACTAAATAAACTTTCAGAAAAGTTTAGTAGTTTTTTTTTTTTGAATAGGGTGACGGAGAGCTATACCTTTCCCATCTATGTGAATTTAGGTTTAAACTAGATTTCCCTTGGCTATTATATAAGACAAAAAAACCCACATCGCCCCCTTTCACTCCCCCCACCCCCAAAAAGCGTTTTAATCTATTGAATTTTTGTGTCCTCAGTTGTGTCTGATTCACGGCAACTCACCAACTCTACACAGCCAGGCTCTTCCGTCCATGGAATTCAGGGCAATTTTTTCTGTCCCAGTAAATGCCCACCCTGGGTGATCCAAAGGCAAGGGCTCCGAGGCTCCTGAGAGACTAACTCCTTTCAGCTGAGCACAGAGCTGGCTCCTCACTGGGATGCCTGTGGCCTGGGGCTCCCAGAGGGGAGAGCAGCACTCGCCCCACCGTGTGGTCACTGCTGGAAGTGCAGGCTGCTCCTCACTCCCCCTTGACAGTGTCCCTGAGGGCAGAACAGTGTGAATCGAATCAAGGTGGAAATGCAAACTCCAATGCAACCAACCTTCCCACAAGATCTCCAAAACCACTCAGGAACAGGGAATTGGAAACTGCAGGGGATGACATGAATGGAGATGGAGACTTGACACCTTACACCGAGTTCACTTCCAGTTATCCCTAGACAAACTTTCCATGAAAACTTGTCACAAATCTAGAAGAACAATGAGCAGAAACCGGACACGTGCTTTGAGTCTTCACACACAAAACTAAAAGGCAGTCCACAAAAAAAACCCAGAGAATACAGTGGACTTGGCAAATCAAAGATATCTTCTGTGGGAAAGACCTCATGACAAAAGCAAAAGACAGGTCATACATCGCGAGACGAATGAGTGGAAACACAAAGCTTATCAAGGATGTGTCTCCAAACAGACAAAGAACGCCAACACAACAAGCCTGTGAAAACTAGGGAACGGTCTGAAGGGACACCAGACGGAGGAAGACACACACAGAGTATCCCGGATGATGTCCAGCACTGAGGGCCTGAAGAAACAACAGTCTAGTTGCACCCCCTCAGGCCTGTGTGACCGTGGATGAGGCCTCTGTTTCCCGGTGGCTCTGAGACATGGACAGGGAGGAAGGGGAAGAGAAGTCACTTGCATTTCTAATACTCACAGCAAAGTCTTCCAATGAGAAGGGAATTATCACCCCCACTGCCAATGCCATTCACTGAAGTGATACCCACGAGTCCATCTACCCCAGAAGGGAAGGATGGACCTGTTCTCACAAAACGGCGAGAGATGGAAGGAGGAAGATGAAGCCCACACCAATCACTGGAAAGAGAAGCTGTGCTCAGGGCTTGAAAGAATTCCTATTGGGAAAATCATGTCACAGCCCCACATGGCAATCCACAGCTTCCATGCTATTCCTCCCAAAATGCCAATGCATTTTCGCACCGAACAAAGAATTGCAAAAGGGGTACGGAAACAGAAAAGAGCCTACATTGTCAATACAATCCGACGAAAAAGCCCCGATACGGACATCCAAGGTTGTGTGAAAGGAAATTAGACGACCAAACTAGGATCCTCAGGAGAGTATCGGAGAAGGCAATGGCGACCCACTCCAGTACTCTTGCCTGGAAAATGTCCTGGACGGAGGAGCCTGGTAGGCTGCAGGCCATGGGGTCATGCAGAGTCAGACACGACTGAAGTGACTTAGCCGCAGCAGCAGCAGCAGGACAGTATGCTATTGGGAATACAACAACACACACAGATCCAGATCGATGGAATAAAGTTGAGGGTCCAGAAACAAACCCCAGCATCCATGGTCAACTCATCTCTGACACAGACGGGGAGAATATCCAAATGGGAACAAGAAAGCCTCTTCAATCAATGTCCATGGGAAAACCAGACAGCTACATCTGAAGAACGCTATTGGTTTTGATCTCATACCACCTCAATATCGGGGAAAAACCTCACCCTAAAGACTGATGTCATGAGATAGCTAGAAAGAAGCGTAGGTCAAAGGCTCCTTAACATCAGAGTCTCCTTGCCATTTGCTGGGCGGAGGTCGAAATGGGTCTCTTCAAGTAAGGGAAAGAGGTAAACGAAGTACACCACTGGGTTTCCATCCAATGGAACCTCTTCACAACAGAGAGGCTAAGCATTCACAAATGCAAAAGATAGGAAACGGAACACGAGAGACTCCTTGCAAGTGGTGTATCTGAGAAGGGGTTCATATGGAAAGAGACGAAGAATGCACAGCACTCAGATTCCAAGAAACACCACCACCACCCTTGACCCTTCCCCCATGACCAACTCTGACCTAAAGCCTTTCTCTCCCTCTAACCTATCCCTAAAACATAACCCTCATCTAATCATATACATGTGCATCCCTAGCATCCATCCATCCATCCACACACGAGAGAGAAAGAGGAAGACACAGACGGAATTGAGAAAGGAAAAGAGAGGGACACAGCCAGAGAGAGACACGGAACCAAAGAGAGGAAAGGAGTCGATGGTCCAGACTTGTCCTCAATCTGTCTCGAAAGTAGAAGCAATGACAGCGCCCTTCCACCCCAGAAGGGGGAAAAGGACGGAAGGTTTGGAGAGGAAAAGACAAGAACGCAGGGAGCCATTAGAAGCTCAGCCACCGGCAGAAGCCGAGCTGGGACACTTGAACAGAATCTCAATGGAAACAGAGGACCAGAAAGTTGGCTACTCTTTTCTATAAGAGAGGGAGACCTTCGAGTCTTCCTTTCGGTCCTCCAACTTGGATGCGGGGTCTCAAAACAGTCAGGAGGGGGAGTGCCTTTTCCTGGGTTCCACGGCGCATCCAGGCCTCGTTCTGCCCCATTCTGTGCTGTGTCAGCCCTGGATGGAATCTTTCTTTCTGAAGTCTCAGCACACGAGCTCCACGTGATATCGGCCCCAGGTGGAAAGGCATGGAGCTGCTCGTAGGCCGACAGACCTAGGAAGCAGATGGGAGAATGACCCCCACTCTGCAGATGGAGAGACTGGGGCAACCCTGAGGGGCATATGCTTGTCCAGGGCCACACCACTTATGAGAAGAAGGAGCCTGGTCTGAGAGCAGCATGGTCCTCGGAGCTCAGGCCCTGGCTGAACCCAGGCCTCCCCAGGGCTGTGGGCTGGGCCGTGTGGGTGTCATTGTGCCTGCACATGGCCTAAGGGGGGTGGTCGAGCAGTCAGAAACCCAGAGATTCCCTTGGGAAGTTTTGAGGAAGGGACCTCAGCACGAACCCCAGGAAATGATGTCACCTGCCGGCAACAGAACCCAACAGAACCCGCAATCCGGGTATCCAGGCCTCCAGAGCGGAGAGGAGCCCCCAGCCAGATCACTTGCTGCCAAGATGTTCTGCTGTTTGCCCCTGCCCAGAGGCCGGGGCCTCAGGAGAGCTCACAGGCAGTGTGCGTGGGCACCCTGTCGACGTTGGCTCAGGACACCCCCGAGAGGCCTCTGGCCCTTTGCCCGGAGAAACAGAAAGGTAACACGGGGAGCCCCAGGCCGGACCAGGCCACCTCTCCCATGCCACCCGGAAACACCGGGTCCTTTGCCTGTGTGTGGGGATGCGGGTTTCTCGGGCTGTGTCTCCCTCAAGGAAGCCCAGGCGGATGTGGGGTCAGAAGCCTGTGGACAAGTTGTGTCCACACCCCAGGGGAGAGCAGGCTGGGCGGGATGGGGAGAGTGTGGGTAGCGCCGACTGGCCAGGCTGACCTCACACCCTCAGATGGGTCTCTTTCCTCCCGGGTGGGGATCTGAGCAGACACACGTCTCTGAGCCTTCTGGGAAGAGAAGTTCGAGCAGGCAGAAGCAGCGGCTCCACTGGCCAGGCCCAGCTCGGAAAACTCCCAGCATGGCTGGCTGACGGTCACTGTCGTTGCAGAGCTTCCCACGTGATGAGGCCGAGGACGGGGACACCCCATCCAGCTCCCAGAGGGAGGGGTCGGAGCACCACCCGCCCGCCCGTGAGGCCCAGTGCAGGCTCCAGGTCAGCGTGCCCACGGAGACATCAGCCCCACCGGGGGAGACGCGGAGGTGGGGAAGGCCTGCTGCCGAGACACTTCCCAGGATACAGCCGGCGGCCCAGTCTGAGGCTTCCACGGAGCTCAGCACACCCGGCTCTGACCCAGAGTCCAGAGAACCCTGGCCTCTGCGGCACCAGGAGGACCTGGAGCCCAGCACGCCAGAGCACAGAGGTGAGGACGCTGGGGCTGGTGCACGGGAGTGTGTGGGGAGGGGTGCTGAGCTACACAGGGACGAGTCCTCGAAAGCTGCTGCTGGGCCTGCAGCAAGCGCTGGCCTCACATCCCCCGCCCCCCATCTTGCACACTTCAGTCCCAAAAGACATCTGACGCTGGGTATTCTTTGGGAACCTCTTGGAAGGTTTCTGTCCCGGGGTACGCACATGCCAAGGCTGGCCTGTGGGCAAACTTTGCTTCTCCCCCAGCTCTAGCACTGGCCTCCAACTGGAACCAGGCTCCACTTCCCAGACCTGTCCCCACACAGGTGGTGGCTCCAGGTGCAGGACCCAGGGATCCACCGAGGGCAGATGGAGAAGCGAGACTTGCCCTCGCAGAGACACCAGGCCAGCTGGGTACTGGCCAGCACACCGGGCAGATCGGATCTCCGTGCCTGCAGGACCCCCAGCCCCAGGCACTGATGTCCCACCCCCTCAGCGAGAACCTCCACCTCCACGTGCACCTCTACCTGCTCGGGCTTTGGCAAGAGAACCCGAGGCAGAGGAAGAGTCACCGCCTCGGCAGGGAGAGCCTGCCCTGGCTCCCGCGCAACACCCAGACGCCCACGATGACTCACCCAGCCCTGCAGGGAGAAAGAGCCCCCGCTCTGGACAGAGACCCAGAGCCCTTACCGGAAACACCACGTCCAGGGGAGCGGTCGGCTCTGCAGCCTCCATCCCTGTCTGCTCACCGTGGATGCCGGCAACTCGGTCTGCCCCCAGGGGACATGGAGTTCCTTTCCCCTGAACTGCTTTGCATGTGGTTTGTTTCCACCTTTCTGGTGATGTTTTATTTTTTGTATGGTTTCCTGTATTTTTGTTGGTTAAGTTGGGATTAGTAAACTTTTTCATCATTGTTGCAATCTGGGAACACTGTTGTGTAACTCTGGTGATACTGTGTTACCATCACCACTTTGTAGTTTCAGACCCGTTCCATCTTTATGCCCCACCCCCCAACAAAGCCTGGATTCAAGGCAAGCACGCCCTGTTCATCCCTCCCCCCGATCCTGAACACAATTTCATCTTTTCTTTCTGCATTCCTTCCTATATTCTTGGTGTCCCCAATCAATGACTCTCAGTGAAATGACTGAAGGAGTGTTTTTCGGACTCTCCACCTACTGTAAGACTCCATTGGAGAGTTCTCATTTTTATGTCATTTGAACTAGCCTTTGATAGCTGAAAGGACGGTGTACGTCCTTTCAAGATACCATGTGCCAAACGAAGCCCTTTTGGCAACTGCCATCATTATCTCCAGGCAGGCATTGCTGTTTGAAGGGTGACATCTCAGCCAGAAGGCAGAGGCTGAGCTCCTCTTGTTGCACCAGCTCCCAAAAGAAGCCAAGAAAGGGAGCTGGAACAACAAACCACCCCCATGCCCAGGAAAGCGTTCTTCATGACAGAAGGCTAGAAAATGACCCAACATCCTTGTGGCCCAGAACCACTCTAGAAAATCACTGTTCCATAAAAAAGAGAAACACATGGGAAGTTCCAAGGAGAGGCAATGCCCATGGCCAGTGTACTTGAGAGACGGCCTGACCGCTCCGGGGAAGACACGCACCGACGGAACCCCTTGGGAAACAGCAGTGATAGTCCTCACCGTCGTAAGGGTTTCCTCTGGGGACAACCTGCCCTGGGCACCACACGAGGGAGCAGACCGGCTTCTCTTCCTCTGCCCCCACACCATTCACTCATGAAGGCAGCTCAGGTGTTCTCATGCCCTGCCTGCCTGCCTGCCTGGCTCATCCGTGAGCTGTGACCACCTCCAGGCTAGGACTCCACCTTTTCCTCTCTGTGTACCGTGAATCTGCACACAGTGGGCTTTCAGAACCTTAGGAGACTTGAGCCATTCCCACTCGAGCCAGAACCCTCCCCAGGAAGGAAAACAGCTGTGGAGTCATTTTGGCCCCAGCACTGGTTCCGAAAGCCTGGCGGCTCCTACAGCCTCTACGGTGTGAAGAGGGAGGTCCCTTTTGACAGAGCTTTCCGGCTCTCAGATCTAAGCTGTTGTTTCACTGTCAGCTGTGTCTCTTCCGTTGCAGCCAGGTGGGCCACGCTGCTCCAAAGGAGCTCACAAGCTGAGTTTCAAGGGAGGACAGGGATGGCTACAACGTGCTGCAAACTGAGTGAGGGTCCCCACAATCCTCAGCAAAGGTCTGTGGTGTGCAAGTGGGGAGTAGAGGGCCCCCAAGTTCCAAAGGAAGGGAGGTAGTCGGGAGCTAAAGCCCTTGGCTGCTGTGGTAGCAGCTGCAGATGGCAGCTCGTCCACAGTGCACTTCGAATGAGGTCATATGAGCGGGACTCTGGAAATGGCTCCGAAATCGAGAGAAAGGGGTCAGGGTATGTGGGAATCCGGCGGGGGTGGGGGGTGGATGAAGGAAGGTGTCCCTCCTCTCTCCAGTGCAATTTGGTTTGGTGAGTCTCAAAGCTACCAGATGGCACTTCCCAAGTCAGGCCCCCGCAGGAATCAGGGTGGGCTGCCTGCCTCGGGCCCTGCCACAGGGACAAGCCACACCAGTGGCCTCCCTGAGCTCCAATGGCCGGATCTGGGGGGTTCTGTCTGGGTGCACACCTCCTTGCTGTGGCCAAGTTCCCCCCTTCTCTGAGCACCAGCTTCATCCTCTCGAATGAGGACATCGATTGCTACCTTGGCACGTTACTCTCTTCATCCTGTGAAGACTCATTAGGCTTATCCTACAATTACTAGCTGGCCCGAAGAGATATCTCCTGAATCCAGCTTAAGCTGGAGTCTCCCAGGCTCATCTGGCATGTCTTCCCTGAAGTCTGCCAAAACCCACACCCTTGCATTTCCAGGGACTCCCCTTAGCCAGCTGGGCAGAAAACCCAGCATGCTTCAAACAAGCTGACAGACAAGCGGGAGAGGACTCACGGGCAGACGGCTTCCCTCAGGTCTCGGGTGGAGCTCTGGGACCACAGCAGCAACGGGCCATCCCAGCCCCTGGGCTCAGCAGCGCCCTCATTCTCAGGCCGGCGGCTCTGCCCTGAGGGGAGCAGGAACGTCACCAACTGCCGCAGGCGGACCTCAAGCCCCTCCCACTGCTGGAGCCTGACCTCCCCCGGCCCCACCCCTTCCCCTACCCCAGCAGGACGAGAGCTCGTCTTCCCCTGGCTTCCAACGTGAGGCCCGGCCCTGGGCCCCGATTGGGCACTGCCCCAGCCCGGAGCCAAGCACAGTGGCCAGGGAGGTGGAACGTACCGACTGGCCAGGGCCAGGTCATGTGACCATACTCCCCAGGAAACTCAAAGATTACCAAGGTTCCCTAAGAAACCAATGAACAAAATTATCCAGTAAAGGCAAACCGTACTTTTTAATGAGGCCAATGTCACAGAAAAAAAAAAAATGCTCCACAATAAACTGCTCAAGGAAGCTACTAAATAAACTTTCAGAAAAGTTTAGTAGTTTTTTTTTTTTGAATAGGGTGACGGAGAGCTATACCTTTCCCATCTATGTGAATTTAGGTTTAAACTAGATTTCCCTTGGCTATTATATAAGACAAAAAAACCCACATCGCCCCCTTTCACTCCCCCCCACCCCCAAAAAGCGTTTTAATCTATTGAATTTTTGTGTCCTCAGTTGTGTCTGATTCACGGCAACTCACCAACTCTACACAGCCAGGCTCTTCCGTCCATGGAATTCAGGGCAATTTTTTCTGTCCCAGTAAATGCCCACCCTGGGTGATCCAAAGGCAAGGGCTCCGAGGCTCCTGAGAGACTAACTCCTTTCAGCTGAGCACAGAGCTGGCTCCTCACTGGGATGCCTGTGGCCTGGGGCTCCCAGAGGGGAGAGCAGCACTCGCCCCACCGTGTGGTCACTGCTGGAAGTGCAGGCTGCTCCTCACTCCCCCTTGACAGTGTCCCTGAGGGCAGAACAGTGTGAACCGAATCAAGGTGGAAATGCAAACTCCAATGCAACCAACCTTCCCACAAGATCTCCAAAACCACTCAGGAACAGGGAATTGGAAACTGCAGGGGATGACATGAATGGAGATGGAGACTTGACACCTTACACCGAGTTCACTTCCAGTTATCCCTAGACAAACTTTCCATGAAAACTTGTCACAAATCTAGAAGAACAATGAGCAGAAACCGGACACGTGCTTTGAGTCTTCACACACAAAACTAAAAGGCAGTCCACAAAAAAAACCCAGAGAATACAGTGGACTTGGCAAAATCAAAGATATCTTCTGTGGGAAAGACCTCATGACAAAAGCAAAAGACAGGTCATACATCGCGAGACGAATGAGTGGAAACACAAAGCTTATCAAGGATGTGTCTCCAAACAGACAAAGAACGCCAACACAACAAGCCTGTGAAAACTAGGGAACGGTCTGAAGGGACACCAGACGGAGGAAGACACACACAGAGTATCCCGGATGATGTCCAGCACTGAGGGCCTGAAGAAACAACAGTCTAGTTGCACCCCCTCAGGCCTGTGTGACCGTGGATGAGGCCTCTGTTTCCCGGTGGCTCTGAGACATGGACAGGGAGGAAGGGGAAGAGAAGTCACTTGCATTTCTAATACTCACAGCAAAGTCTTCCAATGAGAAGGGAATTATCACCCCCACTGCCAATGCCATTCACTGAAGTGATACCCACGAGTCCATCTACCCCAGAAGGGAAGGATGGACCTGTTCTCACAAAACGGCGAGAGATGGAAGGAGGAAGATGAAGCCCACACCAATCACTGGAAAGAGAAGCTGTGCTCAGGGCTTGAAAGAATTCCTATTGGGAAAATCATGTCACAGCCCCACATGGCAATCCACAGCTTCCATGCTATTCCTCCCAAAATGCCAATGCATTTTCGCACCGAACAAAGAATTGCAAAAGGGGTACGGAAACAGAAAAGAGCCTACATTGTCAATACAATCCGACGAAAAAGCCCCGATACGGACATCCAAGGTTGTGTGAAAGGAAATTAGACGACCAAACTAGGATCCTCAGGAGAGTATCGGAGAAGGCAATGGCGACCCACTCCAGTACTCTTGCCTGGAAAATGTCCTGGACGGAGGAGCCTGGTAGGCTGCAGGCCATGGGGTCATGCAGAGTCAGACACGACTGAAGTGACTTAGCCGCAGCAGCAGCAGCAGGACAGTATGCTATTGGGAATACAACAACACACACAGATCCAGATCGATGGAATAAAGTTGAGGGTCCAGAAACAAACCCCAGCATCCATGGTCAACTCATCTCTGACACAGACGGGGAGAATATCCAAATGGGAACAAGAAAGCCTCTTCAATCAATGTCCATGGGAAAACCAGACAGCTACATCTGAAGAACGCTATTGGTTTTGATCTCATACCACCTCAATATCGGGGAAAAACCTCACCCTAAAGACTGATGTCATGAGATAGCTAGAAAGAAGCGTAGGTCAAAGGCTCCTTAACATCAGAGTCTCCTTGCCATTTGCTGGGCGGAGGTCGAAATGGGTCTCTTCAAGTAAGGGAAAGAGGTAAACGAAGTACACCACTGGGTTTCCATCCAATGGAACCTATTCACAACAGAGAGGCTAAGCATTCACAAATGCAAAAGATAGGAAACGGAACACGAGAGACTCCTTGCAAGTGGTGTATCTGAGAAGGGGTTCATATGGAAAGAGACGAAGAATGCACAGCACTCAGATTCCAAGAAACACCACCACCACCCTTGACCCTTCCCCCATGACCAACTCTGACCTAAAGCCTTTCTCTCCCTCTAACCTATCCCTAAAACATAACCCTCATCTAATCATATACATGTGCATCCCTAGCATCCATCCATCCATCCACACACGAGAGAGAAAGAGGAAGACACAGACGGAATTGAGAAAGGAAAAGAGAGGGACACAGCCAGAGAGAGACACGGAACCAAAGAGAGGAAAGGAGTCGATGGTCCAGACTTGTCCTCAATCTGTCTCGAAAGTAGAAGCAATGACAGCGCCCTTCCACCCCAGAAGGGGGAAAAGGACGGAAGGTTTGGAGAGGAAAAGACAAGAACGCAGGGAGCCATTAGAAGCTCAGCCACCGGCAGAAGCCGAGCTGGGACACTTGAACAGAATCTCAATGGAAACAGAGGACCAGAAAGTTGGCTACTCTTTTCTATAAGAGAGGGAGACCTTCGAGTCTTCCTTTCGGTCCTCCAACTTGGATGCGGGGTCTCAAAACAGTCAGGAGGGGGAGTGCCTTTTCCTGGGTTCCACGGCGCATCCAGGCCTCGTTCTGCCCCATTCTGTGCTGTGTCAGCCCTGGATGGAATCTTTCTTTCTGAAGTCTCAGCGCACGAGCTCCACGTGATATCGGCCCCAGGTGGAAAGGCATGGAGCTGCTCGTAGGCCGACAGACCTAGGAAGCAGATGGGAGAATGACCCCCACTCTGCAGATGGAGAGACTGGGGCAACCCTGAGGGGCATATGCTTGTCCAGGGCCACACCACTTATGAGAAGAAGGAGCCTGGTCTGAGAGCAGCATGGTCCTCGGAGCTCAGGCCCTGGCTGAACCCAGGCCTCCCCAGGGCTGTGGGCTGGGCCGTGTGGGTGTCATTGTGCCTGCACATGGCCTAAGGGGGGTGGTCGAGCAGTCAGAAACCCAGAGATTCCCTTGGGAAGTTTTGAGGAAGGGACCTCAGCACGAACCCCAGGAAATGATGTCACCTGCCGGCAACAGAACCCAACAGAACCCGCAATCCGGGTATCCAGGCCTCCAGAGCGGAGAGGAGCCCCCAGCCAGATCACTTGCTGCCAAGATGTTCTGCTGTTTGCCCCTGCCCAGAGGCCGGGGCCTCAGGAGAGCTCACAGGCAGTGTGCGTGGGCACCCTGTCGACGTTGGCTCAGGACACCCCCGAGAGGCCTCTGGCCCTTTGCCCGGAGAAACAGAAAGGTAACACGGGGAGCCCCAGGCCGGACCAGGCCACCTCTCCCATGCCACCCGGAAACACCGGGTCCTTTGCCTGTGTGTGGGGATGCGGGTTTCTCGGGCTGTGTCTCCCTCAAGGAAGCCCAGGCGGATGTGGGGTCAGAAGCCTGTGGACAAGTTGTGTCCACACCCCAGGGGAGAGCAGGCTGGGCGGGATGGGGAGAGTGTGGGTAGCGCCGACTGGCCAGGCTGACCTCACACCCTCAGATGGGTCTCTTTCCTCCCGGGTGGGGATCTGAGCAGACACACGTCTCTGACCCTTCTGGGAAGAGAAGTTCGAGCAGGCAGAAGCAGCGGCTCCACTGGCCAGGCCCAGCTCGGAAAACTCCCAGCATGGCTGGCTGACGGTCACTGTCGTTGCAGAGCTTCCCACGTGATGAGGCCGAGGACGGGGACACCCCATCCAGCTCCCAGAGGGAGGGGTCGGAGCACCACCCGCCCGCCCGTGAGGCCCAGTGCAGGCTCCAGGTCAGCGTGCCCACGGAGGCATCAGCCCCACCGGGGGAGACGCGGAGGTGGGTAAGGCCTGCTGCCGAGACACTTCCCAGGATACAGCCGGCGGCCCAGTCTGAGGCTTCCACGGAGCTCAGCACACCCGGCTCTGACCCAGAGTCCAGAGAACCCTGGCCTCTGCGGCACCAGGAGGACCTGGAGCCCAGCACGCCAGAGCACAGAGGTGAGGACGCTGGGGCTGGTGCACGGGAGTGTGTGGGGAGGGGTGCTGAGCTACACAGGGACGAGTCCTCGAAAGCTGCTGCTGGGCCTGCAGCAAGCGCTGGCCTCACATCCCCCGCCCCCCATCTTGCACACTTCAGTCCCAAAAGACATCTGACGCTGGGTATTCTTTGGGAACCTCTTGGAAGGTTTCTGTCCCGGGGTACGCACATGCCAAGGCTGGCCTGTGGGCAAACTTTGCTTCTCCCCCAGCTCTAGCACTGGCCTCCAACTGGAACCAGGCTCCACTTCCCAGACCTGTCCCCACACAGGTGGTGGCTCCAGGTGCAGGACCCAGGGATCCACCGAGGGCAGATGGAGAAGCGAGACTTGCCCTCGCAGAGACACCAGGCCAGCTGGGTACTGGCCAGCACACCGGGCAGATCGGATCTCCGTGCCTGCAGGACCCCCAGCCCCAGGCACTGATGTCCCACCCCCTCAGCGAGAACCTCCACCTCCACGTGCACCTCTACCTGCTCGGGCTTTGGCAAGAGAACCCGAGGCAGAGGAAGAGTCACCGCCTCGGCAGGGAGAGCCTGCCCTGGCTCCCGCGCAACACCCAGACGCCCACGATGACTCACCCAGCCCTGCAGGGAGAAAGAGCCCCCGCTCTGGACAGAGACCCAGAGCCCTTACCGGAAACACCACGTCCAGGGGAGCGGTCGGCTCTGCAGCCTCCATCCCTGTCTGCTCACCGTGGATGCCGGCAACTCGGTCTGCCCCCAGGGGACATGGAGTTCCTTTCCCCTGAACTGCTTTGCATGTGGTTTGTTTCCACCTTTCTGGTGATGTTTTATTTTTTGTATGGTTTCCTGTATTTTTGTTGGTTAAGTTGGGATTAGTAAACTTTTTCATCATTGTTGCAATCTGGGAACACTGTTGTGTAACTCTGGTGATACTGTGTTACCATCACCACTTTGTAGTTTCAGACCCGTTCCATCTTTATGCCCCACCCCCCAACAAAGCCTGGATTCAAGGCAAGCACGCCCTGTTCATCCCTCCCCCCGATCCTGAACACAATTTCATCTTTTCTTTCTGCATTCCTTCCTATATTCTTGGTGTCCCCAATCAATGACTCTCAGTGAAATGACTGAAGGAGTGTTTTTCGGACTCTCCACCTACTGTAAGACTCCATTGGAGAGTTCTCATTTTTATGTCATTTGAACTAGCCTTTGATAGCTGAAAGGACGGTGTACGTCCTTTCAAGATACCATGTGCCAAACGAAGCCCTTTTGGCAACTGCCATCATTATCTCCAGGCAGGCATTGCTGTTTGAAGGGTGACATCTCAGCCAGAAGGCAGAGGCTGAGCTCCTCTTGTTGCACCAGCTCCCAAAAGAAGCCAAGAAAGGGAGCTGGAACAACAAACCACCCCCATGCCCAGGAAAGCGTTCTTCATGACAGAAGGCTAGAAAATGACCCAACATCCTTGTGGCCCAGAACCACTCTAGAAAATCACTGTTCCATAAAAAAGAGAAACACATGGGAAGTTCCAAGGAGAGGCAATGCCCATGGCCAGTGTACTTGAGAGACGGCCTGACCGCTCCGGGGAAGACACGCACCGACGGAACCCCTTGGGAAACAGCAGTGATAGTCCTCACCGTCGTAAGGGTTTCCTCTGGGGACAACCTGCCCTGGGCACCACACGAGGGAGCAGACCGGCTTCTCTTCCTCTGCCCCCACACCATTCACTCATGAAGGCAGCTCAGGTGTTCTCATGCCCTGCCTGCCTGCCTGCCTGGCTCATCCGTGAGCTGTGACCACCTCCAGGCTAGGACTCCACCTTTTCCTCTCTGTGTACCGTGAATCTGCACACAGTGGGCTTTCAGAACCTTAGGAGACTTGAGCCATTCCCACTCGAGCCAGAACCCTCCCCAGGAAGGAAAACAGCTGTGGAGTCATTTTGACCCCAGCACTGGTTCCGAAAGCCTGGCGGCTCCTACAGCCTCTACGGTGTGAAGAGGGAGGTCCCTTTTGACAGAGCTTTCCGGCTCTCAGATCTAAGCTGTTGTTTCACTGTCAGCTGTGTCTCTTCCGTTGCAGCCAGGTGGGCCACGCTGCTCCAAAGGAGCTCACAAGCTGAGTTTCAAGGGAGGACAGGGATGGCTACAACGTGCTGCAAACTGAGTGAGGGTCCCCACAATCCTCAGCAAAGGTCTGTGGTGTGCAAGTGGGGAGTAGAGGGCCCCCAAGTTCCAAAGGAAGGGAGGTAGTCGGGAGCTAAAGCCCTTGGCTGCTGTGGTAGCAGCTGCAGATGGCAGCTCGTCCACAGTGCACTTCGAATGAGGTCATATGAGCGGGACTCTGGAAATGGCTCCGAAATCGAGAGAAAGGGGTCAGGGTATGTGGGAATCCGGCGGGGGTGGGGGGTGGATGAAGGAAGGTGTCCCTCCTCTCTCCAGTGCAATTTGGTTTGGTGAGTCTCAAAGCTACCAGATGGCACTTCCCAAGTCAGGCCCCCGCAGGAATCAGGGTGGGCTGCCTGCCTCGGGCCCTGCCACAGGGACAAGCCACACCAGTGGCCTCCCTGAGCTCCAATGGCCGGATCTGGGGGGTTCTGTCTGGGTGCACACCTCCTTGCTGTGGCCAAGTTCCCCCCTTCTCTGAGCACCAGCTTCATCCTCTCGAATGAGGACATCGATTGCTACCTTGGCACGTTACTCTCTTCATCCTGTGAAGACTCATTAGGCTTATCCTACAATTACTAGCTGGCCCGAAGAGATATCTCCTGAATCCAGCTTAAGCTGGAGTCTCCCAGGCTCATCTGGCATGTCTTCCCTGAAGTCTGCCAAAACCCACACCCTTGCATTTCCAGGGACTCCCCTTAGCCAGCTGGGCAGAAAACCCAGCATGCTTCAAACAAGCTGACAGACAAGCGGGAGAGGACTCACGGGCAGACGGCTTCCCTCAGGTCTCGGGTGGAGCTCTGGGACCACAGCAGCAACGGGCCATCCCAGCCCCTGGGCTCAGCAGCGCCCTCATTCTCAGGCCGGCGGCTCTGCCCTGAGGGGAGCAGGAACGTCACCAACTGCCGCAGGCGGACCTCAAGCCCCTCCCACTGCTGGAGCCTGACCTCCCCCGGCCCCACCCCTTCCCCTACCCCAGCAGGACGAGAGCTCGTCTTCCCCTGGCTTCCAACGTGAGGCCCGGCCCTGGGCCCCGATTGGGCACTGCCCCAGCCCGGAGCCAAGCACAGTGGCCAGGGAGGTGGAACGTACCGACTGGCCAGGGCCAGGTCATGTGACCATACTCCCCAGGAAACTCAAAGATTACCAAGGTTCCCTAAGAAACCAATGAACAAAATTATCCAGTAAAGGCAAACCGTACTTTTTAATGAGGCCAATGTCACAGAAAAAAAAAAAAAATGCTCCACAATAAACTGCTCAAGGAAGCTACTAAATAAACTTTCAGAAAAGTTTAGTAGTTTTTTTTTTTTGAATAGGGTGACGGAGAGCTATACCTTTCCCATCTATGTGAATTTAGGTTTAAACTAGATTTCCCTTGGCTATTATATAAGACAAAAAAACCCACATCGCCCCCTTTCACTCCCCCCCACCCCCAAAAAGCGTTTTAATCTATTGAATTTTTGTGTCCTCAGTTGTGTCTGATTCACGGCAACTCACCAACTCTACACAGCCAGGCTCTTCCGTCCATGGAATTCAGGGCAATTTTTTCTGTCCCAGTAAATGCCCACCCTGGGTGATCCAAAGGCAAGGGCTCCGAGGCTCCTGAGAGACTAACTCCTTTCAGCTGAGCACAGAGCTGGCTCCTCACTGGGATGCCTGTGGCCTGGGGCTCCCAGAGGGGAGAGCAGCACTCGCCCCACCGTGTGGTCACTGCTGGAAGTGCAGGCTGCTCCTCACTCCCCCTTGACAGTGTCCCTGAGGGCAGAACAGTGTGAATCGAATCAAGGTGGAAATGCAAACTCCAATGCAACCAACCTTCCCACAAGATCTCCAAAACCACTCAGGAACAGGGAATTGGAAACTGCAGGGGATGACATGAATGGAGATGGAGACTTGACACCTTACACCGAGTTCACTTCCAGTTATCCCTAGACAAACTTTCCATGAAAACTTGTCACAAATCTAGAAGAACAATGAGCAGAAACCGGACACGTGCTTTGAGTCTTCACACACAAAACTAAAAGGCAGTCCACAAAAAAAACCCAGAGAATACAGTGGACTTGGCAAAATCAAAGATATCTTCTGTGGGAAAGACCTCATGACAAAAGCAAAAGACAGGTCATACATCGCGAGACGAATGAGTGGAAACACAAAGCTTATCAAGGATGTGTCTCCAAACAGACAAAGAACGCCAACACAACAAGCCTGTGAAAACTAGGGAACGGTCTGAAGGGACACCAGACGGAGGAAGACACACACAGAGTATCCCGGATGATGTCCAGCACTGAGGGCCTGAAGAAACAACAGTCTAGTTGCACCCCCTCAGGCCTGTGTGACCGTGGATGAGGCCTCTGTTTCCCGGTGGCTCTGAGACATGGACAGGGAGGAAGGGGAAGAGAAGTCACTTGCATTTCTAATACTCACAGCAAAGTCTTCCAATGAGAAGGGAATTATCACCCCCACTGCCAATGCCATTCACTGAAGTGATACCCACGAGTCCATCTACCCCAGAAGGGAAGGATGGACCTGTTCTCACAAAACGGCGAGAGATGGAAGGAGGAAGATCAAGCCCACACCAATCACTGGAAAGAGAAGCTGTGCTCAGGGCTTGAAAGAATTCCTACTGGGAAAATCATGTCACAGCCCCACATGGCAATCCACAGCTTCCATGCTATTCCTCCCAAAATGCCAATGCATTTTCGCACCGAACAAAGAATTGCAAAAGGGGTACGGAAACAGAAAAGAGCCTACATTGTCAATACAATCCGACGAAAAAGCCCCGATACGGACATCCAAGGTTGTGTGAAAGGAAATTAGACGACCAAACTAGGATCCTCAGGAGAGTATCGGAGAAGGCAATGGCGACCCACTCCAGTACTCTTGCCTGGAAAATGTCCTGGACGGAGGAGCCTGGTAGGCTGCAGGCCATGGGGTCATGCAGAGTCAGACACGACTGAAGTGACTTAGCCGCAGCAGCAGCAGCAGGACAGTATGCTATTGGGAATACAACAACACACACAGATCCAGATCGATGGAATAAAGTTGAGGGTCCAGAAACAAACCCCAGCATCCATGGTCAACTCATCTCTGACACAGACGGGGAGAATATCCAAATGGGAACAAGAAAGCCTCTTCAATCAATGTCCATGGGAAAACCAGACAGCTACATCTGAAGAACGCTATTGGTTTTGATCTCATACCACCTCAATATCGGGGAAAAACCTCACCCTAAAGACTGATGTCATGAGATAGCTAGAAAGAAGCGTAGGTCAAAGGCTCCTTAACATCAGAGTCTCCTTGCCATTTGCTGGGCGGAGGTCGAAATGGGTCTCTTCAAGTAAGGGAAAGAGGTAAACGAAGTACACCACTGGGTTTCCATCCAATGGAACCTCTTCACAACAGAGAGGCTAAGCATTCACAAATGCAAAAGATAGGAAACGGAACACGAGAGACTCCTTGCAAGTGGTGTATCTGAGAAGGGGTTCATATGGAAAGAGACAAAGAATGCACAGCACTCAGATTCCAAGAAACACCACCACCACCCTTGACCCTTCCCCCATGACCAACTCTGACCTAAAGCCTTTCTCTCCCTCTAACCTATCCCTAAAACATAACCCTCATCTAATCATATACATGTGCATCCCTAGCATCCATCCATCCATCCACACACGAGAGAGAAAGAGGAAGACACAGACGGAATTGAGAAAGGAAAAGAGAGGGACACAGCCAGAGAGAGACACGGAACCAAAGAGAGGAAAGGAGTCGATGGTCCAGACTTGTCCTCAATCTGTCTCGAAAGTAGAATCAATGACAGTGCCCTTCCACCCCAGAAGGGGGAAAAGGACGGAAGGTTTGGAGAGGAAAAGACAAGAACGCAGGGAGCCATTAGAAGCTCAGCCACCGGCAGAAGCCGAGCTGGGACACTTGAACAGAATCTCAATGGAAACAGAGGACCAGAAAGTTGGCTACTCTTTTCTATAAGAGAGGGAGACCTTCGAGTCTTCCTTTCGGTCCTCCAACTTGGATGCGGGGTCTCAAAACAGTCAGGAGGGGGAGTGCCTTTTCCTGGGTTCCACGGCGCATCCAGGCCTCGTTCTGCCCCATTCTGTGCTGTGTCAGCCCTGGATGGAATCTTTCTTTCTGAAGTCTCAGCGCACGAGCTCCACGTGATATCGGCCCCAGGTGGAAAGGCATGGAGCTGCTCATAGGCCGACAGACCTAGGAAGCAGATGGGAGAATGACCCCCACTCTGCAGATGGAGAGACTGGGGCAACCCTGAGGGGCATATGCTTGTCCAGGGCCACACCACTTATGAGAAGAAGGAGCCTGGTCTGAGAGCAGCATGGTCCTCGGAGCTCAGGCCCTGGCTGAACCCAGGCCTCCCCAGGGCTGTGGGCTGGGCCGTGTGGGTGTCATTGTGCCTGCACATGGCCTAAGGGGGGTGGTCGAGCAGTCAGAAACCCAGAGATTCCCTTGGGAAGTTTTGAGGAAGGGACCTCAGCACGAACCCCAGGAAATGATGTCACCTGCCGGCAACAGAACCCAACAGAACCCGCAATCCGGGTATCCAGGCCTCCAGAGCGGAGAGGAGCCCCCAGCCAGATCACTTGCTGCCAAGATGTTCTGCTGTTTGCCCCTGCCCAGAGGCCGGGGCCTCAGGAGAGCTCACAGGCAGTGTGCGTGGGCACCCTGTCGACGTTGGCTCAGGACACCCCCGAGAGGCCTCTGGCCCTTTGCCCGGAGAAACAGAAAGGTAACACGGGGAGCCCCAGGCCGGACCAGGCCACCTCTCCCATGCCACCCGGAAACACCGGGTCCTTTGCCTGTGTGTGGGGATGCGGGTTTCTCGGGCTGTGTCTCCCTCAAGGAAGCCCAGGCGGATGTGGGGTCAGAAGCCTGTGGACAAGTTGTGTCCACACCCCAGGGGAGAGCAGGCTGGGCGGGATGGGGAGAGTGTGGGTAGCGCCGACTGGCCAGGCTGACCTCACACCCTCAGATGGGTCTCTTTCCTCCCGGGTGGGGATCTGAGCAGACACACGTCTCTGACCCTTCTGGGAAGAGAAGTTCGAGCAGGCAGAAGCAGCGGCTCCACTGGCCAGGCCCAGCTCGGAAAACTCCCAGCATGGCTGGCTGACGGTCACTGTCGTTGCAGAGCTTCCCACGTGATGAGGCCGAGGACGGGGACACCCCATCCAGCTCCCAGAGGGAGGGGTCGGAGCACCACCCGCCCGCCCGTGAGGCCCAGTGCAGGCTCCAGGTCAGCGTGCCCACGGAGGCATCAGCCCCACCGGGGGAGACGCGGAGGTGGGGAAGGCCTGCTGCCGAGACACTTCCCAGGATACAGCCGGCGGCCCAGTCTGAGGCTTCCACGGAGCTCAGCACACCCGGCTCTGACCCAGAGTCCAGAGAACCCTGGCCTCTGCGGCACCAGGAGGACCTGGAGCCCAGCACGCCAGAGCACAGAGGTGAGGACGCTGGGGCTGGTGCACGGGAGTGTGTGGGGAGGGGTGCTGAGCTACACAGGGACGAGTCCTCGAAAGCTGCTGCTGGGCCTGCAGCAAGCGCTGGCCTCACATCCCCCGCCCCCCATCTTGCACACTTCAGTCCCAAAAGACATCTGACGCTGGGTATTCTTTGGGAACCTCTTGGAAGGTTTCTGTCCCGGGGTACGCACATGCCAAGGCTGGCCTGTGGGCAAACTTTGCTTCTCCCCCAGCTCTAGCACTGGCCTCCAACTGGAACCAGGCTCCACTTCCCAGACCTGTCCCCACACAGGTGGTGGCTCCAGGTGCAGGACCCAGGGATCCACCGAGGGCAGATGGAGAAGCGAGACTTGCCCTCGCAGAGACACCAGGCCAGCTGGGTACTGGCCAGCACACCGGGCAGATCGGATCTCCGTGCCTGCAGGACCCCCAGCCCCAGGCACTGATGTCCCACCCCCTCAGTGAGAACCTCCACCTCCACGTGCACCTCTACCTGCTCGGGCTTTGGCAAGAGAACCCGAGGCAGAGGAAGAGTCACCGCCTCGGCAGGGAGAGCCTGCCCTGGCTCCCGCGCAACACCCAGACGCCCACGATGACTCACCCAGCCCTGCAGGGAGAAAGAGCCCCCGCTCTGGACAGAGACCCAGAGCCCTTACCGGAAACACCACGTCCAGGGGAGCGGTCGGCTCTGCAGCCTCCATCCCTGTCTGCTCACCGTGGATGCCGGCAACTCGGTCTGCCCCCAGGGGACATGGAGTTCCTTTCCCCTGAACTGCTTGGCATGTGGTTTGTTTCCACCTTTCTGGTGATGTTTTATTTTTTGTATGGTTTCCTGTATTTTTGTTGGTTAAGTTGGGATTAGTAAACTTTTTCATCATTGTTGCAATCTGGGAACACTGTTGTGTAACTCTGGTGATACTGTGTTACCATCACCACTTTGTAGTTTCAGACCCGTTCCATCTTTATGCCCCACCCCCCAACAAAGCCTGGATTCAAGGCAAGCACGCCCTGTTCATCCCTCCCCCCGATCCTGAACACAATTTCATCTTTTCTTTCTGCATTCCTTCCTATATTCTTGGTGTCCCCAATCAATGACTCTCAGTGAAATGACTGAAGGAGTGTTTTTCGGACTCTCCACCTACTGTAAGACTCCATTGGAGAGTTCTCATTTTTATGTCATTTGAACTAGCCTTTGATAGCTGAAAGGACAGTGTACGTCCTTTCAAGATACCATGTGCCAAACGAAGCCCTTTTGGCAACTGCCATCATTATCTCCAGGCAGGCATTGCTGTTTGAAGGGTGACATCTCAGCCAGAAGGCAGAGGCTGAGCTCCTCTTGTTGCACCAGCTCCCAAAAGAAGCCAAGAAAGGGAGCTGGAACAACAAACCACCCCCATGCCCAGGAAAGCGTTCTTCATGACAAAAGGCTAGAAAATGACCCAACATCCTTGTGGCCCAGAACCACTCTAGAAAATCACTGTTCCATAAAAAAGAGAAACACATGGGAAGTTCCAAGGAGAGGCAATGCCCATGGCCAGTGTACTTGAGAGACGGCCTGACCGCTCCGGGGAAGACACGCACCGACGGAACCCCTTGGGAAACAGCAGTGATAGTCCTCACCGTCGTAAGGGTTTCCTCTGGGGACAACCTGCCCTGGGCACCACACGAGGGAGCAGACCGGCTTCTCTTCCTCTGCCCCCACACCATTCACTCATGAAGGCAGCTCAGGTGTTCTCATGCCCTGCCTGCCTGCCTGCCTGGCTCATCCGTGAGCTGTGACCACCTCCAGGCTAGGACTCCACCTTTTCCTCTCTGTGTACCGTGAATCTGCACACAGTGGGCTTTCAGAACCTTAGGAGACTTGAGCCATTCCCACTCGAGCCAGAACCCTCCCCAGGAAGGAAAACAGCTGTGGAGTCATTTTGACCCCAGCACTGGTTCCGAAAGCCTGGCGGCTCCTACAGCCTCTACGGTGTGAAGAGGGAGGTCCCTTTTGACAGAGCTTTCCGGCTCTCAGATCTAAGCTGTTGTTTCACTGTCAGCTGTGTCTCTTCCGTTGCAGCCAGCTGGGCCACGCTGCTCCAAAGGAGCTCACAAGCTGAGTTTCAAGGGAGGACAGGGATGGCTACAACGTGCTGCAAACTGAGTGAGGGTCCCCACAATCCTCAGCAAAGGTCTGTGGTGTGCAAGTGGGGAGTAGAGGGCCCCCAAGTTCCAAAGGAAGGGAGGTAGTCGGGAGCTAAAGCCCTTGGCTGCTGTGGTAGCAGCTGCAGATGGCAGCTCGTCCACAGTGCACTTCGAATGAGGTCATATGAGCGGGACTCTGGAAATGGCTCCGAAATCGAGAGAAAGGGGTCAGGGTATGTGGGAATCCGGCGGGGGTGGGGGGTGGATGAAGGAAGGTGTCCCTCCTCTCTCCAGTGCAATTTGGTTTGGTGAGTCTCAAAGCTACCAGATGGCACTTCCCAAGTCAGGCCCCCGCAGGAATCAGGGTGGGCTGCCTGCCTCGGGCCCTGCCACAGGGACAAGCCACACCAGTGGCCTCCCTGAGCTCCAATGGCCGGATCTGGGGGGTTCTGTCTGGGTGCACACCTCCTTGCTGTGGCCAAGTTCCCCCCTTCTCTGAGCACCAGCTTCATCCTCTCGAATGAGGACATCGATTGCTACCTTGGCACGTTACTCTCTTCATCCTGTGAAGACTCATTAGGCTTATCCTACAATTACTAGCTGGCCTGAAGAGATATCTCCTGAATCCAGCTTAAGCTGGAGTCTCCCAGGCTCATCTGGCATGTCTTCCCTGAAGTCTGCCAAAACCCACACCCTTGCATTTCCAGGGACTCCCCTAAGCCAGCTGGGCAGAAAACCCAGCATGCTTCAAACAAGCTGACAGACAAGCGGGAGAGGACTCACGGGCAGACGGCTTCCCTCAGGTCTCGGGTGGAGCTCTGGGACCACAGCAGCAACGGGCCATCCCAGCCCCTGGGCTCAGCAGCGCCCTCATTCTCAGGCCGGCGGCTCTGCCCTGAGGGGAGCAGGAACGTCACCAACTGCCGCAGGCGGACCTCAAGCCCCTCCCACTGCTGGAGCCTGACCTCCCCCGGCCCCACCCCTTCCCCTACCCCAGCAGGACGAGAGCTCGTCTTCCCCTGGCTTCCAACGTGAGGCCCGGCCCTGGGCCCCGATTGGGCACTGCCCCAGCCCGGAGCCAAGCACAGTGGCCAGGGAGGTGGAACGTACCGACTGGCCAGGGCCAGGTCATGTGACCATACTCCCCAGGAAACTCAAAGATTACCAAGGTTCCCTAAGAAACCAATGAACAAAATTATCCAGTAAAGGCAAACCGTACTTTTTAATGAGGCCAATGTCACAGAAAAAAAAAAAATGCTCCACAATAAACTGCTCAAGGAAGCTACTAAATAAACTTTCAGAAAAGTTTAGTAGTTTTTTTTTTTTGAATAGGGTGACGGAGAGCTATACCTTTCCCATCTATGTGAATTTAGGTTTAAACTAGATTTCCCTTGGCTATTATATAAGACAAAAAAACCCACATCGCCCCCTTTCACTCCCCCCCACCCCCAAAAAGCGTTTTAATCTATTGAATTTTTGTGTCCTCAGTTGTGTCTGATTCACGGCAACTCACCAACTCTACACAGCCAGGCTCTTCCGTCCATGGAATTCAGGGCAATTTTTTCTGTCCCAGTAAATGCCCACCCTGGGTGATCCAAAGGCAAGGGCTCCGAGGCTCCTGAGAGACTAACTCCTTTCAGCTGAGCACAGAGCTGGCTCCTCACTGGGATGCCTGTGGCCTGGGGCTCCCAGAGGGGAGAGCAGCACTCGCCCCACCGTGTGGTCACTGCTGGAAGTGCAGGCTGCTCCTCACTCCCCCTTGACAGTGTCCCTGAGGGCAGAACAGTGTGAATCGAATCAAGGTGGAAATGCAAACTCCAATGCAACCAACCTTCCCACAAGATCTCCAAAACCACTCAGGAACAGGGAATTGGAAACTGCAGGGGATGACATGAATGGAGATGGAGACTTGACACCTTACACCGAGTTCACTTCCAGTTATCCCTAGACAAACTTTCCATGAAAACTTGTCACAAATCTAGAAGAACAATGAGCAGAAACCGGACACGTGCTTTGAGTCTTCACACACAAAACTAAAAGGCAGTCCACAAAAAAACCCCAGAGAATACAGTGGACTTGGCAAAATCAAAGATATCTTCTGTGGGAAAGACCTCATGACAAAAGCAAAAGACAGGTCATACATCGCGAGACGAATGAGTGGAAACACAAAGCTTATCAAGGATGTGTCTCCAAACAGACAAAGAACGCCAACACAACAAGCCTGTGAAAACTAGGGAACGGTCTGAAGGGACACCAGACGGAGGAAGACACACACAGAGTATCCCGGATGATGTCCAGCACTGAGGGCCTGAAGAAACAACAGTCTAGTTGCACCCCCTCAGGCCTGTGTGACCGTGGATGAGGCCTCTGTTTCCCGGTGGCTCTGAGACATGGACAGGGAGGAAGGGGAAGAGAAGTCACTTGCATTTCTAATACTCACAGCAAAGTCTTCCAATGAGAAGGGAATTATCACCCCCACTGCCAATGCCATTCACTGAAGTGATACCCACGAGTCCATCTACCCCAGAAGGGAAGGATGGACCTGTTCTCACAAAACGGCGAGAGATGGAAGGAGGAAGATGAAGCCCACACCAATCACTGGAAAGAGAAGCTGTGCTCAGGGCTTGAAAGAATTCCTATTGGGAAAATCATGTCACAGCCCCACATGGCAATCCACAGCTTCCATGCTATTCCTCCCAAAATGCCAATGCATTTTCGCACCGAACAAAGAATTGCAAAAGGGGTACGGAAACAGAAAAGAGCCTACATTGTCAATACAATCCGACGAAAAAGCCCCGATACGGACATCCAAGGTTGTGTGAAAGGAAATTAGACGACCAAACTAGGATCCTCAGGAGAGTATCGGAGAAGGCAATGGCGACCCACTCCAGTACTCTTGCCTGGAAAATGTCCTGGACGGAGGAGCCTGGTAGGCTGCAGGCCATGGGGTCATGCAGAGTCAGACACGACTGAAGTGACTTAGCCGCAGCAGCAGCAGCAGGACAGTATGCTATTGGGAATACAACAACACACACAGATCCAGATCGATGGAATAAAGTTGAGGGTCCAGAAACAAACCCCAGCATCCATGGTCAACTCATCTCTGACACAGACGGGGAGAATATCCAAATGGGAACAAGAAAGCCTCTTCAATCAATGTCCATGGGAAAACCAGACAGCTACATCTGAAGAACGCTATTGGTTTTGATCTCATACCACCTCAATATCGGGGAAAAACCTCACCCTAAAGACTGATGTCATGAGATAGCTAGAAAGAAGCGTAGGTCAAAGGCTCCTTAACATCAGAGTCTCCTTGCCATTTGCTGGGCGGAGGTCGAAATGGGTCTCTTCAAGTAAGGGAAAGAGGTAAACGAAGTACACCACTGGGTTTCCATCCAATGGAACCTATTCACAACAGAGAGGCTAAGCATTCACAAATGCAAAAGATAGGAAACGGAACACGAGAGACTCCTTGCAAGTGGTGTATCTGAGAAGGGGTTCATATGGAAAGAGACGAAGAATGCACAGCACTCAGATTCCAAGAAACACCACCACCACCCTTGACCCTTCCCCCATGACCAACTCTGACCTAAAGCCTTTCTCTCCCTCTAACCTATCCCTAAAACATAACCCTCATCTAATCATATACATGTGCATCCCTAGCATCCATCCATCCATCCACACACGAGAGAGAAAGAGGAAGACACAGACGGAATTGAGAAAGGAAAAGAGAGGGACACAGCCAGAGAGAGACACGGAACCAAAGAGAGGAAAGGAGTCGATGGTCCAGACTTGTCCTCAGTCTGTCTCGAAAGTAGAAGCAATGACAGCGCCCTTCCACCCCAGAAGGGGGAAAAGGACGGAAGGTTTGGAGAGGAAAAGACAAGAACGCAGGGAGCCATTAGAAGCTCAGCCACCGGCAGAAGCCGAGCTGGGACACTTGAACAGAATCTCAATGGAAACAGAGGACCAGAAAGTTGGCTACTCTTTTCTATAAGAGAGGGAGACCTTCGAGTCTTCCTTTCGGTCCTCCAACTTGGATGCGGGGTCTCAAAACAGTCAGGAGGGGGAGTGCCTTTTCCTGGGTTCCACGGCGCATCCAGGCCTCGTTCTGCCCCATTCTGTGCTGTGTCAGCCCTGGATGGAATCTTTCTTTCTGAAGTCTCAGCGCACGAGCTCCACGTGATATCGGCCCCAGGTGGAAAGGCATGGAGCTGCTCGTAGGCCGACAGACCTAGGAAGCAGATGGGAGAATGACCCCCACTCTGCAGATGGAGAGACTGGGGCAACCCTGAGGGGCATATGCTTGTCCAGGGCCACACCACTTATGAGAAGAAGGAGCCTGGTCTGAGAGCAGCATGGTCCTCGGAGCTCAGGCCCTGGCTGAACCCAGGCCTCCCCAGGGCTGTGGGCTGGGCCGTGTGGGTGTCATTGTGCCTGCACATGGCCTAAGGGGGGTGGTCGAGCAGTCAGAAACCCAGAGATTCCCTTGGGAAGTTTTGAGGAAGGGACCTCAGCACGAACCCCAGGAAATGATGTCACCTGCCGGCAACAGAACCCAACAGAACCCACAATCCGGGTATCCAGGCCTCCAGAGCGGAGAGGAGCCCCCAGCCAGATCACTTGCTGCCAAGATGTTCTGCTGTTTGCCCCTGCCCAGAGGCCGGGGCCTCAGGAGAGCTCACAGGCAGTGTGCGTGGGCACCCTGTCGACGTTGGCTCAGGACACCCCCGAGAGGCCTCTGGCCCTTTGCCCGGAGAAACAGAAAGGTAACACGGGGAGCCCCAGGCCGGACCAGGCCACCTCTCCCATGCCACCCGGAAACACCGGGTCCTTTGCCTGTGTGTGGGGATGCGGGTTTCTCGGGCTGTGTCTCCCTCAAGGAAGCCCAGGCGGATGTGGGGTCAGAAGCCTGTGGACAAGTTGTGTCCACACCCCAGGGGAGAGCAGGCTGGGCGGGATGGGGAGAGTGTGGGTAGCGCCGACTGGCCAGGCTGACCTCACACCCTCAGATGGGTCTCTTTCCTCCCGGGTGGGGATCTGAGCAGACACACGTCTCTGAGCCTTCTGGGAAGAGAAGTTCGAGCAGGCAGAAGCAGCGGCTCCACTGGCCAGGCCCAGCTCGGAAAACTCCCAGCATGGCTGGCTGACGGTCACTGTCGTTGCAGAGCTTCCCACGTGATGAGGCCGAGGACGGGGACACCCCATCCAGCTCCCAGAGGGAGGGGTCGGAGCACCACCCGCCCGCCCGTGAGGCCCAGTGCAGGCTCCAGGTCAGCGTGCCCACGGAGGCATCAGCCCCACCGGGGGAGACGCGGAGGTGGGGAAGGCCTGCTGCCGAGACACTTCCCAGGATACAGCCGGCGGCCCAGTCTGAGGCTTCCACGGAGCTCAGCACACCCGGCTCTGACCCAGAGTCCAGAGAACCCTGGCCTCTGCGGCACCAGGAGGACCTGGAGCCCAGCACGCCAGAGCACAGAGGTGAGGACGCTGGGGCTGGTGCACGGGAGTGTGTGGGGAGGGGTGCTGAGCTACACAGGGACGAGTCCTCGAAAGCTGCTGCTGGGCCTGCAGCAAGCGCTGGCCTCACATCCCCCGCCCCCCATCTTGCACACTTCAGTCCCAAAAGACATCTGACGCTGGGTATTCTTTGGGAACCTCTTGGAAGGTTTCTGTCCCGGGGTACGCACATGCCAAGGCTGGCCTGTGGGCAAACTTTGCTTCTCCCCCAGCTCTAGCACTGGCCTCCAACTGGAACCAGGCTCCACTTCCCAGACCTGTCCCCACACAGGTGGTGGCTCCAGGTGCAGGACCCAGGGATCCACCGAGGGCAGATGGAGAAGTGAGACTTGCCCTCGCAGAGACACCAGGCCAGCTGGGTACTGGCCAGCACACCGGGCAGATCGGATCTCCGTGCCTGCAGGACCCCCAGCCCCAGGCACTGATGTCCCACCCCCTCAGCGAGAACCTCCACCTCCACGTGCACCTCTACCTGCTCGGGCTTTGGCAAGAGAACCCGAGGCAGAGGAAGAGTCACCGCCTCGGCAGGGAGAGCCTGCCCTGGCTCCCGCGCAACACCCAGACGCCCACGATGACTCACCCAGCCCTGCAGGGAGAAAGAGCCCCCGCTCTGGACAGAGACCCAGAGCCCTTACCGGAAACACCACGTCCAGGGGAGCGGTCGGCTCTGCAGCCTCCATCCCTGTCTGCTCACCGTGGATGCCGGCAACTCGGTCTGCCCCCAGGGGACATGGAGTTCCTTTCCCCTGAACTGCTTTGCATGTGGTTTGTTTCCACCTTTCTGGTGATGTTTTATTTTTTGTATGGTTTCCTGTATTTTTGTTGGTTAAGTTGGGATTAGTAAACTTTTTCATCATTGTTGCAATCTGGGAACACTGTTGTGTAACTCTGGTGATACTGTGTTACCATCACCACTTTGTAGTTTCAGACCCGTTCCATCTTTATGCCCCACCCCCCAACAAAGCCTGGATTCAAGGCAAGCACGCCCTGTTCATCCCTCCCCCCGATCCTGAACACAATTTCATCTTTTCTTTCTGCATTCCTTCCTATATTCTTGGTGTCCCCAATCAATGACTCTCAGTGAAATGACTGAAGGAGTGTTTTTCGGACTCTCCACCTACTGTAAGACTCCATTGGAGAGTTCTCATTTTTATGTCATTTGAACTAGCCTTTGATAGCTGAAAGGACGGTGTACGTCCTTTCAAGATACCATGTGCCAAACGAAGCCCTTTTGGCAACTGCCATCATTATCTCCAGGCAGGCATTGCTGTTTGAAGGGTGACATCTCAGCCAGAAGGCAGAGGCTGAGCTCCTCTTGTTGCACCAGCTCCCAAAAGAAGCCAAGAAAGGGAGCTGGAACAACAAACCACCCCCATGCCCAGGAAAGCGTTCTTCATGACAGAAGGCTAGAAAATGACCCAACATCCTTGTGGCCCAGAACCACTCTAGAAAATCACTGTTCCATAAAAAAGAGAAACACATGGGAAGTTCCAAGGAGAGGCAATGCCCATGGCCAGTGTACTTGAGAGACGGCCTGACCGCTCCGGGGAAGACACGCACCGACGGAACCCCTTGGGAAACAGCAGTGATAGTCCTCACCGTCGTAAGGGTTTCCTCTGGGGACAACCTGCCCTGGGCACCACACGAGGGAGCAGACCGGCTTCTCTTCCTCTGCCCCCACACCATTCACTCATGAAGGCAGCTCAGGTGTTCTCATGCCCTGCCTGCCTGCCTGCCTGGCTCATCCGTGAGCTGTGACCACCTCCAGGCTAGGACTCCACCTTTTCCTCTCTGTGTACCGTGAATCTGCACACAGTGGGCTTTCAGAACCTTAGGAGACTTGAGCCATTCCCACTCGAGCCAGAACCCTCCCCAGGAAGGAAAACAGCTGTGGAGTCATTTTGACCCCAGCACTGGTTCCGAAAGCCTGGCGGCTCCTACAGCCTCTACGGTGTGAAGAGGGAGGTCCCTTTTGACAGAGCTTTCCGGCTCTCAGATCTAAGCTGTTGTTTCACTGTCAGCTGTGTCTCTTCCGTTGCAGCCAGCTGGGCCACGCTGCTCCAAAGGAGCTCACAAGCTGAGTTTCAAGGGAGGACAGGGATGGCTACAACGTGCTGCAAACTGAGTGAGGGTCCCCACAATCCTCAGCAAAGGTCTGTGGTGTGCAAGTGGGGAGTAGAGGGCCCCCAAGTTCCAAAGGAAGGGAGGTAGTCGGGAGCTAAAGCCCTTGGCTGCTGTGGTAGCAGCTGCAGATGGCAGCTCGTCCACAGTGCACTTCGAATGAGGTCATATGAGCGGGACTCTGGAAATGGCTCCGAAATCGAGAGAAAGGGGTCAGGGTATGTGGGAATCCGGCGGGGGTGGGGGGTGGATGAAGGAAGGTGTCCCTCCTCTCTCCAGTGCAATTTGGTTTGGTGAGTCTCAAAGCTACCAGATGGCACTTCCCAAGTCAGGCCCCCGCAGGAATCAGGGTGGGCTGCCTGCCTCGGGCCCTGCCACAGGGACAAGCCACACCAGTGGCCTCCCTGAGCTCCAATGGCCGGATCTGGGGGGTTCTGTCTGGGTGCACACCTCCTTGCTGTGGCCAAGTTCCCCCCTTCTCTGAGCACCAGCTTCATCCTCTCGAATGAGGACATCGATTGCTACCTTGGCACGTTACTCTCTTCATCCTGTGAAGACTCATTAGGCTTATCCTACAATTACTAGCTGGCCTGAAGAGATATCTCCTGAATCCAGCTTAAGCTGGAGTCTCCCAGGCTCATCTGGCATGTCTTCCCTGAAGTCTGCCAAAACCCACACCCTTGCATTTCCAGGGACTCCCCTAAGCCAGCTGGGCAGAAAACCCAGCATGCTTCAAACAAGCTGACAGACAAGCGGGAGAGGACTCACGGGCAGACGGCTTCCCTCAGGTCTCGGGTGGAGCTCTGGGACCACAGCAGCAACGGGCCATCCCAGCCCCTGGGCTCAGCAGCGCCCTCATTCTCAGGCCGGCGGCTCTGCCCTGAGGGGAGCAGGAACGTCACCAACTGCCGCAGGCGGACCTCAAGCCCCTCCCACTGCTGGAGCCTGACCTCCCCCGGCCCCACCCCTTCCCCTACCCCAGCAGGACGAGAGCTCGTCTTCCCCTGGCTTCCAACGTGAGGCCCGGCCCTGGGCCCCGATTGGGCACTGCCCCAGCCCGGAGCCAAGCACAGTGGCCAGGGAGGTGGAACGTACCGACTGGCCAGGGCCAGGTCATGTGACCATACTCCCCAGGAAACTCAAAGATTACCAAGGTTCCCTAAGAAACCAATGAACAAAATTATCCAGTAAAGGCAAACCGTACTTTTTAATGAGGCCAATGTCACAGAAAAAAAAAAAATGCTCCACAATAAACTGCTCAAGGAAGCTACTAAATAAACTTTCAGAAAAGTTTAGTAGTTTTTTTTTTTTGAATAGGGTGACGGAGAGCTATACCTTTCCCATCTATGTGAATTTAGGTTTAAACTAGATTTCCCTTGGCTATTATATAAGACAAAAAAACCCACATCGCCCCCTTTCACTCCCCCCCACCCCCAAAAAGCGTTTTAATCTATTGAATTTTTGTGTCCTCAGTTGTGTCTGATTCACGGCAACTCACCAACTCTACACAGCCAGGCTCTTCCGTCCATGGAATTCAGGGCAATTTTTTCTGTCCCAGTAAATGCCCACCCTGGGTGATCCAAAGGCAAGGGCTCCGAGGCTCCTGAGAGACTAACTCCTTTCAGCTGAGCACAGAGCTGGCTCCTCACTGGGATGCCTGTGGCCTGGGGCTCCCAGAGGGGAGAGCAGCACTCGCCCCACCGTGTGGTCACTGCTGGAAGTGCAGGCTGCTCCTCACTCCCCCTTGACAGTGTCCCTGAGGGCAGAACAGTGTGAATCGAATCAAGGTGGAAATGCAAACTCCAATGCAACCAACCTTCCCACAAGATCTCCAAAACCACTCAGGAACAGGGAATTGGAAACTGCAGGGGATGACATGAATGGAGATGGAGACTTGACACCTTACACCGAGTTCACTTCCAGTTATCCCTAGACAAACTTTCCATGAAAACTTGTCACAAATCTAGAAGAACAATGAGCAGAAACCGGACACGTGCTTTGAGTCTTCACACACAAAACTAAAAGGCAGTCCACAAAAAAACCCCAGAGAATACAGTGGACTTGGCAAAATCAAAGATATCTTCTGTGGGAAAGACCTCATGACAAAAGCAAAAGACAGGTCATACATCGCGAGACGAATGAGTGGAAACACAAAGCTTATCAAGGATGTGTCTCCAAACAGACAAAGAACGCCAACACAACAAGCCTGTGAAAACTAGGGAACGGTCTGAAGGGACACCAGACGGAGGAAGACACACACAGAGTATCCCGGATGATGTCCAGCACTGAGGGCCTGAAGAAACAACAGTCTAGTTGCACCCCCTCAGGCCTGTGTGACCGTGGATGAGGCCTCTGTTTCCCGGTGGCTCTGAGACATGGACAGGGAGGAAGGGGAAGAGAAGTCACTTGCATTTCTAATACTCACAGCAAAGTCTTCCAATGAGAAGGGAATTATCACCCCCACTGCCAATGCCATTCACTGAAGTGATACCCACGAGTCCATCTACCCCAGAAGGGAAGGATGGACCTGTTCTCACAAAACGGCGAGAGATGGAAGGAGGAAGATGAAGCCCACACCAATCACTGGAAAGAGAAGCTGTGCTCAGGGCTTGAAAGAATTCCTATTGGGAAAATCATGTCACAGCCCCACATGGCAATCCACAGCTTCCATGCTATTCCTCCCAAAATGCCAATGCATTTTCGCACCGAACAAAGAATTGCAAAAGGGGTACGGAAACAGAAAAGAGCCTACATTGTCAATACAATCCGACGAAAAAGCCCCGATACGGACATCCAAGGTTGTGTGAAAGGAAATTAGACGACCAAACTAGGATCCTCAGGAGAGTATCGGAGAAGGCAATGGCGACCCACTCCAGTACTCTTGCCTGGAAAATGTCCTGGACGGAGGAGCCTGGTAGGCTGCAGGCCATGGGGTCATGCAGAGTCAGACACGACTGAAGTGACTTAGCCGCAGCAGCAGCAGCAGGACAGTATGCTATTGGGAATACAACAACACACACAGATCCAGATCGATGGAATAAAGTTGAGGGTCCAGAAACAAACCCCAGCATCCATGGTCAACTCATCTCTGACACAGACGGGGAGAATATCCAAATGGGAACAAGAAAGCCTCTTCAATCAATGTCCATGGGAAAACCAGACAGCTACATCTGAAGAACGCTATTGGTTTTGATCTCATACCACCTCAATATCGGGGAAAAACCTCACCCTAAAGACTGATGTCATGAGATAGCTAGAAAGAAGCGTAGGTCAAAGGCTCCTTAACATCAGAGTCTCCTTGCCATTTGCTGGGCGGAGGTCGAAATGGGTCTCTTCAAGTAAGGGAAAGAGGTAAACGAAGTACACCACTGGGTTTCCATCCAATGGAACCTATTCACAACAGAGAGGCTAAGCATTCACAAATGCAAAAGATAGGAAACGGAACACGAGAGACTCCTTGCAAGTGGTGTATCTGAGAAGGGGTTCATATGGAAAGAGACGAAGAATGCACAGCACTCAGATTCCAAGAAACACCACCACCACCCTTGACCCTTCCCCCATGACCAACTCTGACCTAAAGCCTTTCTCTCCCTCTAACCTATCCCTAAAACATAACCCTCATCTAATCATATACATGTGCATCCCTAGCATCCATCCATCCATCCACACACGAGAGAGAAAGAGGAAGACACAGACGGAATTGAGAAAGGAAAAGAGAGGGACACAGCCAGAGAGAGACACGGAACCAAAGAGAGGAAAGGAGTCGATGGTCCAGACTTGTCCTCAGTCTGTCTCGAAAGTAGAAGCAATGACAGCGCCCTTCCACCCCAGAAGGGGGAAAAGGACGGAAGGTTTGGAGAGGAAAAGACAAGAACGCAGGGAGCCATTAGAAGCTCAGCCACCGGCAGAAGCCGAGCTGGGACACTTGAACAGAATCTCAATGGAAACAGAGGACCAGAAAGTTGGCTACTCTTTTCTATAAGAGAGGGAGACCTTCGAGTCTTCCTTTCGGTCCTCCAACTTGGATGCGGGGTCTCAAAACAGTCAGGAGGGGGAGTGCCTTTTCCTGGGTTCCACGGCGCATCCAGGCCTCGTTCTGCCCCATTCTGTGCTGTGTCAGCCCTGGATGGAATCTTTCTTTCTGAAGTCTCAGCGCACGAGCTCCACGTGATATCGGCCCCAGGTGGAAAGGCATGGAGCTGCTCGTAGGCCGACAGACCTAGGAAGCAGATGGGAGAATGACCCCCACTCTGCAGATGGAGAGACTGGGGCAACCCTGAGGGGCATATGCTTGTCCAGGGCCACACCACTTATGAGAAGAAGGAGCCTGGTCTGAGAGCAGCATGGTCCTCGGAGCTCAGGCCCTGGCTGAACCCAGGCCTCCCCAGGGCTGTGGGCTGGGCCGTGTGGGTGTCATTGTGCCTGCACATGGCCTAAGGGGGGTGGTCGAGCAGTCAGAAACCCAGAGATTCCCTTGGGAAGTTTTGAGGAAGGGACCTCAGCACGAACCCCAGGAAATGATGTCACCTGCCGGCAACAGAACCCAACAGAACCCACAATCCGGGTATCCAGGCCTCCAGAGCGGAGAGGAGCCCCCAGCCAGATCACTTGCTGCCAAGATGTTCTGCTGTTTGCCCCTGCCCAGAGGCCGGGGCCTCAGGAGAGCTCACAGGCAGTGTGCGTGGGCACCCTGTCGACGTTGGCTCAGGACACCCCCGAGAGGCCTCTGGCCCTTTGCCCGGAGAAACAGAAAGGTAACACGGGGAGCCCCAGGCCGGACCAGGCCACCTCTCCCATGCCACCCGGAAACACCGGGTCCTTTGCCTGTGTGTGGGGATGCGGGTTTCTCGGGCTGTGTCTCCCTCAAGGAAGCCCAGGCGGATGTGGGGTCAGAAGCCTGTGGACAAGTTGTGTCCACACCCCAGGGGAGAGCAGGCTGGGCGGGATGGGGAGAGTGTGGGTAGCGCCGACTGGCCAGGCTGACCTCACACCCTCAGATGGGTCTCTTTCCTCCCGGGTGGGGATCTGAGCAGACACACGTCTCTGAGCCTTCTGGGAAGAGAAGTTCGAGCAGGCAGAAGCAGCGGCTCCACTGGCCAGGCCCAGCTCGGAAAACTCCCAGCATGGCTGGCTGACGGTCACTGTCGTTGCAGAGCTTCCCACGTGATGAGGCCGAGGACGGGGACACCCCATCCAGCTCCCAGAGGGAGGGGTCGGAGCACCACCCGCCCGCCCGTGAGGCCCAGTGCAGGCTCCAGGTCAGCGTGCCCACGGAGGCATCAGCCCCACCGGGGGAGACGCGGAGGTGGGGAAGGCCTGCTGCCGAGACACTTCCCAGGATACAGCCGGCGGCCCAGTCTGAGGCTTCCACGGAGCTCAGCACACCCGGCTCTGACCCAGAGTCCAGAGAACCCTGGCCTCTGCGGCACCAGGAGGACCTGGAGCCCAGCACGCCAGAGCACAGAGGTGAGGACGCTGGGGCTGGTGCACGGGAGTGTGTGGGGAGGGGTGCTGAGCTACACAGGGACGAGTCCTCGAAAGCTGCTGCTGGGCCTGCAGCAAGCGCTGGCCTCACATCCCCCGCCCCCCATCTTGCACACTTCAGTCCCAAAAGACATCTGACGCTGGGTATTCTTTGGGAACCTCTTGGAAGGTTTCTGTCCCGGGGTACGCACATGCCAAGGCTGGCCTGTGGGCAAACTTTGCTTCTCCCCCAGCTCTAGCACTGGCCTCCAACTGGAACCAGGCTCCACTTCCCAGACCTGTCCCCACACAGGTGGTGGCTCCAGGTGCAGGACCCAGGGATCCACCGAGGGCAGATGGAGAAGTGAGACTTGCCCTCGCAGAGACACCAGGCCAGCTGGGTACTGGCCAGCACACCGGGCAGATCGGATCTCCGTGCCTGCAGGACCCCCAGCCCCAGGCACTGATGTCCCACCCCCTCAGCGAGAACCTCCACCTCCACGTGCACCTCTACCTGCTCGGGCTTTGGCAAGAGAACCCGAGGCAGAGGAAGAGTCACCGCCTCGGCAGGGAGAGCCTGCCCTGGCTCCCGCGCAACACCCAGACGCCCACGATGACTCACCCAGCCCTGCAGGGAGAAAGAGCCCCCGCTCTGGACAGAGACCCAGAGCCCTTACCGGAAACACCACGTCCAGGGGAGCGGTCGGCTCTGCAGCCTCCATCCCTGTCTGCTCACCGTGGATGCCGGCAACTCGGTCTGCCCCCAGGGGACATGGAGTTCCTTTCCCCTGAACTGCTTTGCATGTGGTTTGTTTCCACCTTTCTGGTGATGTTTTATTTTTTGTATGGTTTCCTGTATTTTTGTTGGTTAAGTTGGGATTAGTAAACTTTTTCATCATTGTTGCAATCTGGGAACACTGTTGTGTAACTCTGGTGATACTGTGTTACCATCACCACTTTGTAGTTTCAGACCCGTTCCATCTTTATGCCCCACCCCCCAACAAAGCCTGGATTCAAGGCAAGCACGCCCTGTTCATCCCTCCCCCCGATCCTGAACACAATTTCATCTTTTCTTTCTGCATTCCTTCCTATATTCTTGGTGTCCCCAATCAATGACTCTCAGTGAAATGACTGAAGGAGTGTTTTTCGGACTCTCCACCTACTGTAAGACTCCATTGGAGAGTTCTCATTTTTATGTCATTTGAACTAGCCTTTGATAGCTGAAAGGACGGTGTACGTCCTTTCAAGATACCATGTGCCAAACGAAGCCCTTTTGGCAACTGCCATCATTATCTCCAGGCAGGCATTGCTGTTTGAAGGGTGACATCTCAGCCAGAAGGCAGAGGCTGAGCTCCTCTTGTTGCACCAGCTCCCAAAAGAAGCCAAGAAAGGGAGCTGGAACAACAAACCACCCCCATGCCCAGGAAAGCGTTCTTCATGACAGAAGGCTAGAAAATGACCCAACATCCTTGTGGCCCAGAACCACTCTAGAAAATCACTGTTCCATAAAAAAGAGAAACACATGGGAAGTTCCAAGGAGAGGCAATGCCCATGGCCAGTGTACTTGAGAGACGGCCTGACCGCTCCGGGGAAGACACGCACCGACGGAACCCCTTGGGAAACAGCAGTGATAGTCCTCACCGTCGTAAGGGTTTCCTCTGGGGACAACCTGCCCTGGGCACCACACGAGGGAGCAGACCGGCTTCTCTTCCTCTGCCCCCACACCATTCACTCATGAAGGCAGCTCAGGTGTTCTCATGCCCTGCCTGCCTGCCTGCCTGGCTCATCCGTGAGCTGTGACCACCTCCAGGCTAGGACTCCACCTTTTCCTCTCTGTGTACCGTGAATCTGCACACAGTGGGCTTTCAGAACCTTAGGAGACTTGAGCCATTCCCACTCGAGCCAGAACCCTCCCCAGGAAGGAAAACAGCTGTGGAGTCATTTTGACCCCAGCACTGGTTCCGAAAGCCTGGCGGCTCCTACAGCCTCTACGGTGTGAAGAGGGAGGTCCCTTTTGACAGAGCTTTCCGGCTCTCAGATCTAAGCTGTTGTTTCACTGTCAGCTGTGTCTCTTCCGTTGCAGCCAGGTGGGCCACGCTGCTCCAAAGGAGCTCACAAGCTGAGTTTCAAGGGAGGACAGGGATGGCTACAACGTGCTGCAAACTGAGTGAGGGTCCCCACAATCCTCAGCAAAGGTCTGTGGTGTGCAAGTGGGGAGTAGAGGGCCCCCAAGTTCCAAAGGAAGGGAGGTAGTCGGGAGCTAAAGCCCTTGGCTGCTGTGGTAGCAGCTGCAGATGGCAGCTCGTCCACAGTGCACTTCGAATGAGGTCATATGAGCGGGACTCTGGAAATGGCTCCGAAATCGAGAGAAAGGGGTCAGGGTATGTGGGAATCCGGCGGGGGTGGGGGGTGGATGAAGGAAGGTGTCCCTCCTCTCTCCAGTGCAATTTGGTTTGGTGAGTCTCAAAGCTACCAGATGGCACTTCCCAAGTCAGGCCCCCGCAGGAATCAGGGTGGGCTGCCTGCCTCGGGCCCTGCCACAGGGACAAGCCACACCAGTGGCCTCCCTGAGCTCCAATGGCCGGATCTGGGGGGTTCTGTCTGGGTGCACACCTCCTTGCTGTGGCCAAGTTCCCCCCTTCTCTGAGCACCAGCTTCATCCTCTCGAATGAGGACATCGATTGCTACCTTGGCACGTTACTCTCTTCATCCTGTGAAGACTCATTAGGCTTATCCTACAATTACTAGCTGGCCCGAAGAGATATCTCCTGAATCCAGCTTAAGCTGGAGTCTCCCAGGCTCATCTGGCATGTCTTCCCTGAAGTCTGCCAAAACCCACACCCTTGCATTTCCAGGGACTCCCCTTAGCCAGCTGGGCAGAAAACCCAGCATGCTTCAAACAAGCTGACAGACAAGCGGGAGAGGACTCACGGGCAGACGGCTTCCCTCAGGTCTCGGGTGGAGCTCTGGGACCACAGCAGCAACGGGCCATCCCAGCCCCTGGGCTCAGCAGCGCCCTCATTCTCAGGCCGGCGGCTCTGCCCTGAGGGGAGCAGGAACGTCACCAACTGCCGCAGGCGGACCTCAAGCCCCTCCCACTGCTGGAGCCTGACCTCCCCCGGCCCCACCCCTTCCCCTACCCCAGCAGGACGAGAGCTCGTCTTCCCCTGGCTTCCAACGTGAGGCCCGGCCCTGGGCCCCGATTGGGCACTGCCCCAGCCCGGAGCCAAGCACAGTGGCCAGGGAGGTGGAACGTACCGACTGGCCAGGGCCAGGTCATGTGACCATACTCCCCAGGAAACTCAAAGATTACCAAGGTTCCCTAAGAAACCAATGAACAAAATTATCCAGTAAAGGCAAACCGTACTTTTTAATGAGGCCAATGTCACAGAAAAAAAAAAAATGCTCCACAATAAACTGCTCAAGGAAGCTACTAAATAAACTTTCAGAAAAGATTAGTAGTTTTTTTTTTTTTGAATAGGGTGACGGAGAGCTATACCTTTCCCATCTATGTGAATTTAGGTTTAAACTAGATTTCCCTTGGCTATTATATAAGACAAAAAAACCCACATCGCCCCCTTTCACTCCCCCCCACCCCCAAAAAGCGTTTTAATCTATTGAATTTTTGTGTCCTCAGTTGTGTCTGATTCACGGCAACTCACCAACTCTACACAGCCAGGCTCTTCCGTCCATGGAATTCAGGGCAATTTTTTCTGTCCCAGTAAATGCCCACCCTGGGTGATCCAAAGGCAAGGGCTCCGAGGCTCCTGAGAGACTAACTCCTTTCAGCTGAGCACAGAGCTGGCTCCTCACTGGGATGCCTGTGGCCTGGGGCTCCCAGAGGGGAGAGCAGCACTCGCCCCACCGTGTGGTCACTGCTGGAAGTGCAGGCTGCTCCTCACTCCCCCTTGACAGTGTCCCTGAGGGCAGAACAGTGTGAATCGAATCAAGGTGGAAATGCAAACTCCAATGCAACCAACCTTCCCACAAGATCTCCAAAACCACTCAGGAACAGGGAATTGGAAACTGCAGGGGATGACATGAATGGAGATGGAGACTTGACACCTTACACCGAGTTCACTTCCAGTTATCCCTAGACAAACTTTCCATGAAAACTTGTCACAAATCTAGAAGAACAATGAGCAGAAACCGGACACGTGCTTTGAGTCTTCACACACAAAACTAAAAGGCAGTCCACAAAAAAAACCCAGAGAATACAGTGGACTTGGCAAAATCAAAGATATCTTCTGTGGGAAAGACCTCATGACAAAAGCAAAAGACAGGTCATACATCGCGAGACGAATGAGTGGAAACACAAAGCTTATCAAGGATGTGTCTCCAAACAGACAAAGAACGCCAACACAACAAGCCTGTGAAAACTAGGGAACGGTCTGAAGGGACACCAGACGGAGGAAGACACACACAGAGTATCCCGGATGATGTCCAGCACTGAGGGCCTGAAGAAACAACAGTCTAGTTGCACCCCCTCAGGCCTGTGTGACCGTGGATGAGGCCTCTGTTTCCCGGTGGCTCTGAGACATGGACAGGGAGGAAGGGGAAGAGAAGTCACTTGCATTTCTAATACTCACAGCAAAGTCTTCCAATGAGAAGGGAATTATCACCCCCACTGCCAATGCCATTCACTGAAGTGATACCCACGAGTCCATCTACCCCAGAAGGGAAGGATGGACCTGTTCTCACAAAACGGCGAGAGATGGAAGGAGGAAGATCAAGCCCACACCAATCACTGGAAAGAGAAGCTGTGCTCAGGGCTTGAAAGAATTCCTACTGGGAAAATCATGTCACAGCCCCACATGGCAATCCACAGCTTCCATGCTATTCCTCCCAAAATGCCAATGCATTTTCGCACCGAACAAAGAATTGCAAAAGGGGTACGGAAACAGAAAAGAGCCTACATTGTCAATACAATCCGACGAAAAAGCCCCGATACGGACATCCAAGGTTGTGTGAAAGGAAATTAGACGACCAAACTAGGATCCTCAGGAGAGTATCGGAGAAGGCAATGGCGACCCACTCCAGTACTCTTGCCTGGAAAATGTCCTGGACGGAGGAGCCTGGTAGGCTGCAGGCCATGGGGTCATGCAGAGTCAGACACGACTGAAGTGACTTAGCCGCAGCAGCAGCAGCAGGACAGTATGCTATTGGGAATACAACAACACACACAGATCCAGATCGATGGAATAAAGTTGAGGGTCCAGAAACAAACCCCAGCATCCATGGTCAACTCATCTCTGACACAGACGGGGAGAATATCCAAATGGGAACAAGAAAGCCTCTTCAATCAATGTCCATGGGAAAACCAGACAGCTACATCTGAAGAACGCTATTGGTTTTGATCTCATACCACCTCAATATCGGGGAAAAACCTCACCCTAAAGACTGATGTCATGAGATAGCTAGAAAGAAGCGTAGGTCAAAGGCTCCTTAACATCAGAGTCTCCTTGCCATTTGCTGGGCGGAGGTCGAAATGGGTCTCTTCAAGTAAGGGAAAGAGGTAAACGAAGTACACCACTGGGTTTCCATCCAATGGAACCTCTTCACAACAGAGAGGCTAAGCATTCACAAATGCAAAAGATAGGAAACGGAACACGAGAGACTCCTTGCAAGTGGTGTATCTGAGAAGGGGTTCATATGGAAAGAGACAAAGAATGCACAGCACTCAGATTCCAAGAAACACCACCACCACCCTTGACCCTTCCCCCATGACCAACTCTGACCTAAAGCCTTTCTCTCCCTCTAACCTATCCCTAAAACATAACCCTCATCTAATCATATACATGTGCATCCCTAGCATCCATCCATCCATCCACACACGAGAGAGAAAGAGGAAGACACAGACGGAATTGAGAAAGGAAAAGAGAGGGACACAGCCAGAGAGAGACACGGAACCAAAGAGAGGAAAGGAGTCGATGGTCCAGACTTGTCCTCAATCTGTCTCGAAAGTAGAAGCAATGACAGCGCCCTTCCACCCCAGAAGGGGGAAAAGGACGGAAGGTTTGGAGAGGAAAAGACAAGAACGCAGGGAGCCATTAGAAGCTCAGCCACCCGCAGAAGCCGAGCTGGGACACTTGAACAGAATCTCAATGGAAACAGAGGACCAGAAAGTTGGCTACTCTTTTCTATAAGAGAGGGAGACCTTCGAGTCTTCCTTTCGGTCCTCCAACTTGGATGCGGGGTCTCAAAACAGTCAGGAGGGGGAGTGCCTTTTCCTGGGTTCCACGGCGCATCCAGGCCTCGTTCTGCCCCATTCTGTGCTGTGTCAGCCCTGGATGGAATCTTTCTTTCTGAAGTCTCAGCGCACGAGCTCCACGTGATATCGGCCCCAGGTGGAAAGGCATGGAGCTGCTCGTAGGCCGACAGACCTAGGAAGCAGATGGGAGAATGACCCCCACTCTGCAGATGGAGAGACTGGGGCAACCCTGAGGGGCATATGCTTGTCCAGGGCCACACCACTTATGAGAAGAAGGAGCCTGGTCTGAGAGCAGCATGGTCCTCGGAGCTCAGGCCCTGGCTGAACCCAGGCCTCCCCAGGGCTGTGGGCTGGGCCGTGTGGGTGTCATTGTGCCTGCACATGGCCTAAGGGGGGTGGTCGAGCAGTCAGAAACCCAGAGATTCCCTTGGGAAGTTTTGAGGAAGGGACCTCAGCACGAACCCCAGGAAATGATGTCACCTGCCGGCAACAGAACCCAACAGAACCCGCAATCCGGGTATCCAGGCCTCCAGAGCGGAGAGGAGCCCCCAGCCAGATCACTTGCTGCCAAGATGTTCTGCTGTTTGCCCCTGCCCAGAGGCCGGGGCCTCAGGAGAGCTCACAGGCAGTGTGCGTGGGCACCCTGTCGACGTTGGCTCAGGACACCCCCGAGAGGCCTCTGGCCCTTTGCCCGGAGAAACAGAAAGGTAACACGGGGAGCCCCAGGCCGGACCAGGCCACCTCTCCCATGCCACCCGGAAACACCGGGTCCTTTGCCTGTGTGTGGGGATGCGGGTTTCTCGGGCTGTGTCTCCCTCAAGGAAGCCCAGGCGGATGTGGGGTCAGAAGCCTGTGGACAAGTTGTGTCCACACCCCAGGGGAGAGCAGGCTGGGCGGGATGGGGAGAGTGTGGGTAGCGCCGACTGGCCAGGCTGACCTCACACCCTCAGATGGGTCTCTTTCCTCCCGGGTGGGGATCTGAGCAGACACACGTCTCTGACCCTTCTGGGAAGAGAAGTTCGAGCAGGCAGAAGCAGCGGCTCCACTGGCCAGGCCCAGCTCGGAAAACTCCCAGCATGGCTGGCTGACGGTCACTGTCGTTGCAGAGCTTCCCACGTGATGAGGCCGAGGACGGGGACACCCCATCCAGCTCCCAGAGGGAGGGGTCGGAGCACCACCCGCCCGCCCGTGAGGCCCAGTGCAGGCTCCAGGTCAGCGTGCCCACGGAGGCATCAGCCCCACCGGGGGAGACGCGGAGGTGGGGAAGGCCTGCTGCCGAGACACTTCCCAGGATACAGCCGGCGGCCCAGTCTGAGGCTTCCACGGAGCTCAGCACACCCGGCTCTGACCCAGAGTCCAGAGAACCCTGGCCTCTGCGGCACCAGGAGGACCTGGAGCCCAGCACGCCAGAGCACAGAGGTGAGGACGCTGGGGCTGGTGCACGGGAGTGTGTGGGGAGGGGTGCTGAGCTACACAGGGACGAGTCCTCGAAAGCTGCTGCTGGGCCTGCAGCAAGCGCTGGCCTCACATCCCCCGCCCCCCATCTTGCACACTTCAGTCCCAAAAGACATCTGACGCTGGGTATTCTTTGGGAACCTCTTGGAAGGTTTCTGTCCCGGGGTACGCACATGCCAAGGCTGGCCTGTGGGCAAACTTTGCTTCTCCCCCAGCTCTAGCACTGGCCTCCAACTGGAACCAGGCTCCACTTCCCAGACCTGTCCCCACACAGGTGGTGGCTCCAGGTGCAGGACCCAGGGATCCACCGAGGGCAGATGGAGAAGTGAGACTTGCCCTCGCAGAGACACCAGGCCAGCTGGGTACTGGCCAGCACACCGGGCAGATCGGATCTCCGTGCCTGCAGGACCCCCAGCCCCAGGCACTGATGTCCCACCCCCTCAGCGAGAACCTCCACCTCCACGTGCACCTCTACCTGCTCGGGCTTTGGCAAGAGAACCCGAGGCAGAGGAAGAGTCACCGCCTCGGCAGGGAGAGCCTGCCCTGGCTCCCGCGCAACACCCAGACGCCCACGATGACTCACCCAGCCCTGCAGGGAGAAAGAGCCCCCGCTCTGGACAGAGACCCAGAGCCCTTACCGGAAACACCACGTCCAGGGGAGCGGTCGGCTCTGCAGCCTCCATCCCTGTCTGCTCACCGTGGATGCCGGCAACTCGGTCTGCCCCCAGGGGACATGGAGTTCCTTTCCCCTGAACTGCTTTGCATGTGGTTTGTTTCCACCTTTCTGGTGATGTTTTATTTTTTGTATGGTTTCCTGTATTTTTGTTGGTTAAGTTGGGATTAGTAAACTTTTTCATCATTGTTGCAATCTGGGAACACTGTTGTGTAACTCTGGTGATACTGTGTTACCATCACCACTTTGTAGTTTCAGACCCGTTCCATCTTTATGCCCCACCCCCCAACAAAGCCTGGATTCAAGGCAAGCACGCCCTGTTCATCCCTCCCCCCGATCCTGAACACAATTTCATCTTTTCTTTCTGCATTCCTTCCTATATTCTTGGTGTCCCCAATCAATGACTCTCAGTGAAATGACTGAAGGAGTGTTTTTCGGACTCTCCACCTACTGTAAGACTCCATTGGAGAGTTCTCATTTTTATGTCATTTGAACTAGCCTTTGATAGCTGAAAGGACGGTGTACGTCCTTTCAAGATACCATGTGCCAAACGAAGCCCTTTTGGCAACTGCCATCATTATCTCCAGGCAGGCATTGCTGTTTGAAGGGTGACATCTCAGCCAGAAGGCAGAGGCTGAGCTCCTCTTGTTGCACCAGCTCCCAAAAGAAGCCAAGAAAGGGAGCTGGAACAACAAACCACCCCCATGCCCAGGAAAGCGTTCTTCATGACAGAAGGCTAGAAAATGACCCAACATCCTTGTGGCCCAGAACCACTCTAGAAAATCACTGTTCCATAAAAAAGAGAAACACATGGGAAGTTCCAAGGAGAGGCAATGCCCATGGCCAGTGTACTTGAGAGACGGCCTGACCGCTCCGGGGAAGACACGCACCGACGGAACCCCTTGGGAAACAGCAGTGATAGTCCTCACCGTCGTAAGGGTTTCCTCTGGGGACAACCTGCCCTGGGCACCACACGAGGGAGCAGACCGGCTTCTCTTCCTCTGCCCCCACACCATTCACTCATGAAGGCAGCTCAGGTGTTCTCATGCCCTGCCTGCCTGCCTGCCTGGCTCATCCGTGAGCTGTGACCACCTCCAGGCTAGGACTCCACCTTTTCCTCTCTGTGTACCGTGAATCTGCACACAGTGGGCTTTCAGAACCTTAGGAGACTTGAGCCATTCCCACTCGAGCCAGAACCCTCCCCAGGAAGGAAAACAGCTGTGGAGTCATTTTGACCCCAGCACTGGTTCCGAAAGCCTGGCGGCTCCTACAGCCTCTACGGTGTGAAGAGGGAGGTCCCTTTTGACAGAGCTTTCCGGCTCTCAGATCTAAGCTGTTGTTTCACTGTCAGCTGTGTCTCTTCCGTTGCAGCCAGCTGGGCCACGCTGCTCCAAAGGAGCTCACAAGCTGAGTTTCAAGGGAGGACAGGGATGGCTACAACGTGCTGCAAACTGAGTGAGGGTCCCCACAATCCTCAGCAAAGGTCTGTGGTGTGCAAGTGGGGAGTAGAGGGCCCCCAAGTTCCAAAGGAAGGGAGGTAGTCGGGAGCTAAAGCCCTTGGCTGCTGTGGTAGCAGCTGCAGATGGCAGCTCGTCCACAGTGCACTTCGAATGAGGTCATATGAGCGGGACTCTGGAAATGGCTCCGAAATCGAGAGAAAGGGGTCAGGGTATGTGGGAATCCGGCGGGGGTGGGGGGTGGATGAAGGAAGGTGTCCCTCCTCTCTCCAGTGCAATTTGGTTTGGTGAGTCTCAAAGCTACCAGATGGCACTTCCCAAGTCAGGCCCCCGCAGGAATCAGGGTGGGCTGCCTGCCTCGGGCCCTGCCACAGGGACAAGCCACACCAGTGGCCTCCCTGAGCTCCAATGGCCGGATCTGGGGGGTTCTGTCTGGGTGCACACCTCCTTGCTGTGGCCAAGTTCCCCCCTTCTCTGAGCACCAGCTTCATCCTCTCGAATGAGGACATCGATTGCTACCTTGGCACGTTACTCTCTTCATCCTGTGAAGACTCATTAGGCTTATCCTACAATTACTAGCTGGCCCGAAGAGATATCTCCTGAATCCAGCTTAAGCTGGAGTCTCCCAGGCTCATCTGGCATGTCTTCCCTGAAGTCTGCCAAAACCCACACCCTTGCATTTCCAGGGACTCCCCTTAGCCAGCTGGGCAGAAAACCCAGCATGCTTCAAACAAGCTGACAGACAAGCGGGAGAGGACTCACGGGCAGACGGCTTCCCTCAGGTCTCGGGTGGAGCTCTGGGACCACAGCAGCAACGGGCCATCCCAGCCCCTGGGCTCAGCAGCGCCCTCATTCTCAGGCCGGCGGCTCTGCCCTGAGGGGAGCAGGAACGTCACCAACTGCCGCAGGCGGACCTCAAGCCCCTCCCACTGCTGGAGCCTGACCTCCCCCGGCCCCACCCCTTCCCCTACCCCAGCAGGACGAGAGCTCGTCTTCCCCTGGCTTCCAACGTGAGGCCCGGCCCTGGGCCCCGATTGGGCACTGCCCCAGCCCGGAGCCAAGCACAGTGGCCAGGGAGGTGGAACGTACCGACTGGCCAGGGCCAGGTCATGTGACCATACTCCCCAGGAAACTCAAAGATTACCAAGGTTCCCTAAGAAACCAATGAACAAAATTATCCAGTAAAGGCAAACCGTACTTTTTAATGAGGCCAATGTCACAGAAAAAAAAAAAAAATGCTCCACAATAAACTGCTCAAGGAAGCTACTAAATAAACTTTCAGAAAAGTTTAGTAGTTTTTTTTTTTTTTGAATAGGGTGACGGAGAGCTATACCTTTCCCATCTATGTGAATTTAGGTTTAAACTAGATTTCCCTTGGCTATTATATAAGACAAAAAAACCCACATCGCCCCCTTTCACTCCCCCCCACCCCCAAAAAGCGTTTTAATCTATTGAATTTTTGTGTCCTCAGTTGTGTCTGATTCACGGCAACTCACCAACTCTACACAGCCAGGCTCTTCCGTCCATGGAATTCAGGGCAATTTTTTCTGTCCCAGTAAATGCCCACCCTGGGTGATCCAAAGGCAAGGGCTCCGAGGCTCCTGAGAGACTAACTCCTTTCAGCTGAGCACAGAGCTGGCTCCTCACTGGGATGCCTGTGGCCTGGGGCTCCCAGAGGGGAGAGCAGCACTCGCCCCACCGTGTGGTCACTGCTGGAAGTGCAGGCTGCTCCTCACTCCCCCTTGACAGTGTCCCTGAGGGCAGAACAGTGTGAATCGAATCAAGGTGGAAATGCAAACTCCAATGCAACCAACCTTCCCACAAGATCTCCAAAACCACTCAGGAACAGGGAATTGGAAACTGCAGGGGATGACATGAATGGAGATGGAGACTTGACACCTTACACCGAGTTCACTTCCAGTTATCCCTAGACAAACTTTCCATGAAAACTTGTCACAAATCTAGAAGAACAATGAGCAGAAACCGGACACGTGCTTTGAGTCTTCACACACAAAACTAAAAGGCAGTCCACAAAAAAAACCCAGAGAATACAGTGGACTTGGCAAAATCAAAGATATCTTCTGTGGGAAAGACCTCATGACAAAAGCAAAAGACAGGTCATACATCGCGAGACGAATGAGTGGAAACACAAAGCTTATCAAGGATGTGTCTCCAAACAGACAAAGAACGCCAACACAACAAGCCTGTGAAAACTAGGGAACGGTCTGAAGGGACACCAGACGGAGGAAGACACACACAGAGTATCCCGGATGATGTCCAGCACTGAGGGCCTGAAGAAACAACAGTCTAGTTGCACCCCCTCAGGCCTGTGTGACCGTGGATGAGGCCTCTGTTTCCCGGTGGCTCTGAGACATGGACAGGGAGGAAGGGGAAGAGAAGTCACTTGCATTTCTAATACTCACAGCAAAGTCTTCCAATGAGAAGGGAATTATCACCCCCACTGCCAATGCCATTCACTGAAGTGATACCCACGAGTCCATCTACCCCAGAAGGGAAGGATGGACCTGTTCTCACAAAACGGCGAGAGATGGAAGGAGGAAGATCAAGCCCACACCAATCACTGGAAAGAGAAGCTGTGCTCAGGGCTTGAAAGAATTCCTACTGGGAAAATCATGTCACAGCCCCACATGGCAATCCACAGCTTCCATGCTATTCCTCCCAAAATACCAATGCATTTTCGCACCGAACAAAGAATTGCAAAAGGGGTACGGAAACAGAAAAGAGCCTACATTGTCAATACAATCCGACGAAAAAGCCCCGATACGGACATCCAAGGTTGTGTGAAAGGAAATTAGACGACCAAACTAGGATCCTCAGGAGAGTATCGGAGAAGGCAATGGCGACCCACTCCAGTACTCTTGCCTGGAAAATGTCCTGGACGGAGGAGCCTGGTAGGCTGCAGGCCATGGGGTCATGCAGAGTCAGACACGACTGAAGTGACTTAGCCGCAGCAGCAGCAGCAGGACAGTATGCTATTGGGAATACAACAACACACACAGATCCAGATCGATGGAATAAAGTTGAGGGTCCAGAAACAAACCCCAGCATCCATGGTCAACTCATCTCTGACACAGACGGGGAGAATATCCAAATGGGAACAAGAAAGCCTCTTCAATCAATGTCCATGGGAAAACCAGACAGCTACATCTGAAGAACGCTATTGGTTTTGATCTCATACCACCTCAATATCGGGGAAAAACCTCACCCTAAAGACTGATGTCATGAGATAGCTAGAAAGAAGCGTAGGTCAAAGGCTCCTTAACATCAGAGTCTCCTTGCCATTTGCTGGGCGGAGGTCGAAATGGGTCTCTTCAAGTAAGGGAAAGAGGTAAACGAAGTACACCACTGGGTTTCCATCCAATGGAACCTCTTCACAACAGAGAGGCTAAGCATTCACAAATGCAAAAGATAGGAAACGGAACACGAGAGACTCCTTGCAAGTGGTGTATCTGAGAAGGGGTTCATATGGAAAGAGACAAAGAATGCACAGCACTCAGATTCCAAGAAACACCACCACCACCCTTGACCCTTCCCCCATGACCAACTCTGACCTAAAGCCTTTCTCTCCCTCTAACCTATCCCTAAAACATAACCCTCATCTAATCATATACATGTGCATCCCTAGCATCCATCCATCCATCCACACACGAGAGAGAAAGAGGAAGACACAGACGGAATTGAGAAAGGAAAAGAGAGGGACACAGCCAGAGAGAGACACGGAACCAAAGAGAGGAAAGGAGTCGATGGTCCAGACTTGTCCTCAATCTGTCTCGAAAGTAGAAGCAATGACAGCGCCCTTCCACCCCAGAAGGGGGAAAAGGACGGAAGGTTTGGAGAGGAAAAGACAAGAACGCAGGGAGCCATTAGAAGCTCAGCCACCCGCAGAAGCCGAGCTGGGACACTTGAACAGAATCTCAATGGAAACAGAGGACCAGAAAGTTGGCTACTCTTTTCTATAAGAGAGGGAGACCTTCGAGTCTTCCTTTCGGTCCTCCAACTTGGATGCGGGGTCTCAAAACAGTCAGGAGGGGGAGTGCCTTTTCCTGGGTTCCACGGCGCATCCAGGCCTCGTTCTGCCCCATTCTGTGCTGTGTCAGCCCTGGATGGAATCTTTCTTTCTGAAGTCTCAGCGCACGAGCTCCACGTGATATCGGCCCCAGGTGGAAAGGCATGGAGCTGCTCGTAGGCCGACAGACCTAGGAAGCAGATGGGAGAATGACCCCCACTCTGCAGATGGAGAGACTGGGGCAACCCTGAGGGGCATATGCTTGTCCAGGGCCACACCACTTATGAGAAGAAGGAGCCTGGTCTGAGAGCAGCATGGTCCTCGGAGCTCAGGCCCTGGCTGAACCCAGGCCTCCCCAGGGCTGTGGGCTGGGCCGTGTGGGTGTCATTGTGCCTGCACATGGCCTAAGGGGGGTGGTCGAGCAGTCAGAAACCCAGAGATTCCCTTGGGAAGTTTTGAGGAAGGGACCTCAGCACGAACCCCAGGAAATGATGTCACCTGCCGGCAACAGAACCCAACAGAACCCGCAATCCGGGTATCCAGGCCTCCAGAGCGGAGAGGAGCCCCCAGCCAGATCACTTGCTGCCAAGATGTTCTGCTGTTTGCCCCTGCCCAGAGGCCGGGGCCTCAGGAGAGCTCACAGGCAGTGTGCGTGGGCACCCTGTCGACGTTGGCTCAGGACACCCCCGAGAGGCCTCTGGCCCTTTGCCCGGAGAAACAGAAAGGTAACACGGGGAGCCCCAGGCCGGACCAGGCCACCTCTCCCATGCCACCCGGAAACACCGGGTCCTTTGCCTGTGTGTGGGGATGCGGGTTTCTCGGGCTGTGTCTCCCTCAAGGAAGCCCAGGCGGATGTGGGGTCAGAAGCCTGTGGACAAGTTGTGTCCACACCCCAGGGGAGAGCAGGCTGGGCGGGATGGGGAGAGTGTGGGTAGCGCCGACTGGCCAGGCTGACCTCACACCCTCAGATGGGTCTCTTTCCTCCCGGGTGGGGATCTGAGCAGACACACGTCTCTGAGCCTTCTGGGAAGAGAAGTTCGAGCAGGCAGAAGCAGCGGCTCCACTGGCCAGGCCCAGCTCGGAAAACTCCCAGCATGGCTGGCTGACGGTCACTGTCGTTGCAGAGCTTCCCACGTGATGAGGCCGAGGACGGGGACACCCCATCCAGCTCCCAGAGGGAGGGGTCGGAGCACCACCCGCCCGCCCGTGAGGCCCAGTGCAGGCTCCAGGTCAGCGTGCCCACGGAGGCATCAGCCCCACCGGGGGAGACGCGGAGGTGGGGAAGGCCTGCTGCCGAGACACTTCCCAGGATACAGCCGGCGGCCCAGTCTGAGGCTTCCACGGAGCTCAGCACACCCGGCTCTGACCCAGAGTCCAGAGAACCCTGGCCTCTGCGGCACCAGGAGGACCTGGAGCCCAGCACGCCAGAGCACAGAGGTGAGGACGCTGGGGCTGGTGCACGGGAGTGTGTGGGGAGGGGTGCTGAGCTACACAGGGACGAGTCCTCGAAAGCTGCTGCTGGGCCTGCAGCAAGCGCTGGCCTCACACCCCCCGCCCCCCATCTTGCACACTTCAGTCCCAAAAGACATCTGACGCTGGGTATTCTTTGGGAACCTCTTGGAAGGTTTCTGTTCCGGGGTACGCACATGCGAAGGCTGGCCTGTGGGCAAACTTTGCTTTTCCCCCAGCTCTAGCACTGGCCTCCAACTGGAACCAGGCTCCACTTCCCAGACCTGTCCCCACACAGGTGGTGGCTCCAGGTGCAGGACCCAGGGATCCACCGAGGGCAGATGGAGAAGCGAGACTTGCCCTCGCAGAGACACCAGGCCAGCTGGGTACTGGCCAGCACACCGGGCAGATCGGATCTCCGTGCCTGCAGGACCCCCAGCCCCAGGCACTGATGTCCCACCCCCTCAGTGAGAACCTCCACCTCCACGTGCACCTCTACCTGCTCGGGCTTTGGCAAGAGAACCCGAGGCAGAGGAAGAGTCACCGCCTCGGCAGGGAGAGCCTGCCCTGGCTCCCGCGCAACACCCAGACGCCCACGATGACTCACCCAGCCCTGCAGGGAGAAAGAGCCCCCGCTCTGGACAGAGACCCAGAGCCCTTACCGGAAACACCACGTCCAGGGGAGCGGTCGGCTCTGCAGCCTCCATCCCTGTCTGCTCACCGTGGATGCCGGCAACTCGGTCTGCCCCCAGGGGACATGGAGTTCCTTTCCCCTGAACTGCTTTGCATGTGGTTTGTTTCCACCTTTCTGGTGATGTTTTATTTTTTGTATGGTTTCCTGTATTTTTGTTGGTTAAGTTGGGATTAGTAAACTTTTTCATCATTGTTGCAATCTGGGAACACTGTTGTGTAACTCTGGTGATACTGTGTTACCATCACCACTTTGTAGTTTCAGACCCGTTCCATCTTTATGCCCCACCCCCCAACAAAGCCTGGATTCAAGGCAAGCACGCCCTGTTCATCCCTCCCCCCGATCCTGAACACAATTTCATCTTTTCTTTCTGCATTCCTTCCTATATTCTTGGTGTCCCCAATCAATGACTCTCAGTGAAATGACTGAAGGAGTGTTTTTCGGACTCTCCACCTACTGTAAGACTCCATTGGAGAGTTCTCATTTTTATGTCATTTGAACTAGCCTTTGATAGCTGAAAGGACGGTGTACGTCCTTTCAAGATACCATGTGCCAAACGAAGCCCTTTTGGCAACTGCCATCATTATCTCCAGGCAGGCATTGCTGTTTGAAGGGTGACATCTCAGCCAGAAGGCAGAGGCTGAGCTCCTCTTGTTGCACCAGCTCCCAAAAGAAGCCAAGAAAGGGAGCTGGAACAACAAACCACCCCCATGCCCAGGAAAGCGTTCTTCATGACAGAAGGCTAGAAAATGACCCAACATCCTTGTGGCCCAGAACCACTCTAGAAAATCACTGTTCCATAAAAAAGAGAAACACATGGGAAGTTCCAAGGAGAGGCAATGCCCATGGCCAGTGTACTTGAGAGACGGCCTGACCGCTCCGGGGAAGACACGCACCGACGGAACCCCTTGGGAAACAGCAGTGATAGTCCTCACCGTCGTAAGGGTTTCCTCTGGGGACAACCTGCCCTGGGCACCACACGAGGGAGCAGACCGGCTTCTCTTCCTCTGCCCCCACACCATTCACTCATGAAGGCAGCTCAGGTGTTCTCATGCCCTGCCTGCCTGCCTGCCTGGCTCATCCGTGAGCTGTGACCACCTCCAGGCTAGGACTCCACCTTTTCCTCTCTGTGTACCGTGAATCTGCACACAGTGGGCTTTCAGAACCTTAGGAGACTTGAGCCATTCCCACTCGAGCCAGAACCCTCCCCAGGAAGGAAAACAGCTGTGGAGTCATTTTGGCCCCAGCACTGGTTCCGAAAGCCTGGCGGCTCCTACAGCCTCTACGGTGTGAAGAGGGAGGTCCCTTTTGACAGAGCTTTCCGGCTCTCAGATCTAAGCTGTTGTTTCACTGTCAGCTGTGTCTCTTCCGTTGCAGCCAGCTGGGCCACGCTGCTCCAAAGGAGCTCACAAGCTGAGTTTCAAGGGAGGACAGGGATGGCTACAACGTGCTGCAAACTGAGTGAGGGTCCCCACAATCCTCAGCAAAGGTCTGTGGTGTGCAAGTGGGGAGTAGAGGGCCCCCAAGTTCCAAAGGAAGGGAGGTAGTCGGGAGCTAAAGCCCTTGGCTGCTGTGGTAGCAGCTGCAGATGGCAGCTCGTCCACAGTGCACTTCGAATGAGGTCATATGAGCGGGACTCTGGAAATGGCTCCGAAATCGAGAGAAAGGGGTCAGGGTATGTGGGAATCCGGCGGGGGTGGGGGGTGGATGAAGGAAGGTGTCCCTCCTCTCTCCAGTGCAATTTGGTTTGGTGAGTCTCAAAGCTACCAGATGGCACTTCCCAAGTCAGGCCCCCGCAGGAATCAGGGTGGGCTGCCTGCCTCGGGCCCTGCCACAGGGACAAGCCACACCAGTGGCCTCCCTGAGCTCCAATGGCCGGATCTGGGGGGTTCTGTCTGGGTGCACACCTCCTTGCTGTGGCCAAGTTCCCCCCTTCTCTGAGCACCAGCTTCATCCTCTCGAATGAGGACATCGATTGCTACCTTGGCACGTTACTCTCTTCATCCTGTGAAGACTCATTAGGCTTATCCTACAATTACTAGCTGGCCCGAAGAGATATCTCCTGAATCCAGCTTAAGCTGGAGTCTCCCAGGCTCATCTGGCATGTCTTCCCTGAAGTCTGCCAAAACCCACACCCTTGCATTTCCAGGGACTCCCCTTAGCCAGCTGGGCAGAAAACCCAGCATGCTTCAAACAAGCTGACAGACAAGCGGGAGAGGACTCACGGGCAGACGGCTTCCCTCAGGTCTCGGGTGGAGCTCTGGGACCACAGCAGCAACGGGCCATCCCAGCCCCTGGGCTCAGCAGCGCCCTCATTCTCAGGCCGGCGGCTCTGCCCTGAGGGGAGCAGGAACGTCACCAACTGCCGCAGGCGGACCTCAAGCCCCTCCCACTGCTGGAGCCTGACCTCCCCCGGCCCCACCCCTTCCCCTACCCCAGCAGGACGAGAGCTCGTCTTCCCCTGGCTTCCAACGTGAGGCCCGGCCCTGGGCCCCGATTGGGCACTGCCCCAGCCCGGAGCCAAGCACAGTGGCCAGGGAGGTGGAACGTACCGACTGGCCAGGGCCAGGTCATGTGACCATACTCCCCAGGAAACTCAAAGATTACCAAGGTTCCCTAAGAAACCAATGAACAAAATTATCCAGTAAAGGCAAACCGTACTTTTTAATGAGGCCAATGTCACAGAAAAAAAAAAAAAAAATGCTCCACAATAAACTGCTCAAGGAAGCTACTAAATAAACTTTCAGAAAAGTTTAGTAGTTTTTTTTTTTTTTTTGAATAGGGTGACGGAGAGCTATACCTTTCCCATCTATGTGAATTTAGGTTTAAACTAGATTTCCCTTGGCTATTATATAAGACAAAAAAACCCACATCGCCCCCTTTCACTCCCCCCCACCCCCAAAAAGCGTTTTAATCTATTGAATTTTTGTGTCCTCAGTTGTGTCTGATTCACGGCAACTCACCAACTCTACACAGCCAGGCTCTTCCGTCCATGGAATTCAGGGCAATTTTTTCTGTCCCAGTAAATGCCCACCCTGGGTGATCCAAAGGCAAGGGCTCCGAGGCTCCTGAGAGACTAACTCCTTTCAGCTGAGCACAGAGCTGGCTCCTCACTGGGATGCCTGTGGCCTGGGGCTCCCAGAGGGGAGAGCAGCACTCGCCCCACCGTGTGGTCACTGCTGGAAGTGCAGGCTGCTCCTCACTCCCCCTTGACAGTGTCCCTGAGGGCAGAACAGTGTGAATCGAATCAAGGTGGAAATGCAAACTCCAATGCAACCAACCTTCCCACAAGATCTCCAAAACCACTCAGGAACAGGGAATTGGAAACTGCAGGGGATGACATGAATGGAGATGGAGACTTGACACCTTACACCGAGTTCACTTCCAGTTATCCCTAGACAAACTTTCCATGAAAACTTGTCACAAATCTAGAAGAACAATGAGCAGAAACCGGACACGTGCTTTGAGTCTTCACACACAAAACTAAAAGGCAGTCCACAAAAAAAACCCAGAGAATACAGTGGACTTGGCAAAATCAAAGATATCTTCTGTGGGAAAGACCTCATGACAAAAGCAAAAGACAGGTCATACATCGCGAGACGAATGAGTGGAAACACAAAGCTTATCAAGGATGTGTCTCCAAACAGACAAAGAACGCCAACACAACAAGCCTGTGAAAACTAGGGAACGGTCTGAAGGGACACCAGACGGAGGAAGACACACACAGAGTATCCCGGATGATGTCCAGCACTGAGGGCCTGAAGAAACAACAGTCTAGTTGCACCCCCTCAGGCCTGTGTGACCGTGGATGAGGCCTCTGTTTCCCGGTGGCTCTGAGACATGGACAGGGAGGAAGGGGAAGAGAAGTCACTTGCATTTCTAATACTCACAGCAAAGTCTTCCAATGAGAAGGGAATTATCACCCCCACTGCCAATGCCATTCACTGAAGTGATACCCACGAGTCCATCTACCCCAGAAGGGAAGGATGGACCTGTTCTCACAAAACGGCGAGAGATGGAAGGAGGAAGATCAAGCCCACACCAATCACTGGAAAGAGAAGCTGTGCTCAGGGCTTGAAAGAATTCCTATTGGGAAAATCATGTCACAGCCCCACATGGCAATCCACAGCTTCCATGCTATTCCTCCCAAAATGCCAATGCATTTTCGCACCGAACAAAGAATTGCAAAAGGGGTACGGAAACAGAAAAGAGCCTACATTGTCAATACAATCCGACGAAAAAGCCCCGATACGGACATCCAAGGTTGTGTGAAAGGAAATTAGACGACCAAACTAGGATCCTCAGGAGAGTATCGGAGAAGGCAATGGCGACCCACTCCAGTACTCTTGCCTGGAAAATGTCCTGGACGGAGGAGCCTGGTAGGCTGCAGGCCATGGGGTCATGCAGAGTCAGACACGACTGAAGTGACTTAGCCGCAGCAGCAGCAGCAGGACAGTATGCTATTGGGAATACAACAACACACACAGATCCAGATCGATGGAATAAAGTTGAGGGTCCAGAAACAAACCCCAGCATCCATGGTCAACTCATCTCTGACACAGACGGGGAGAATATCCAAATGGGAACAAGAAAGCCTCTTCAATCAATGTCCATGGGAAAACCAGACAGCTACATCTGAAGAACGCTATTGGTTTTGATCTCATACCACCTCAATATCGGGGAAAAACCTCACCCTAAAGACTGATGTCATGAGATAGCTAGAAAGAAGCGTAGGTCAAAGGCTCCTTAACATCAGAGTCTCCTTGCCATTTGCTGGGCGGAGGTCGAAATGGGTCTCTTCAAGTAAGGGAAAGAGGTAAACGAAGTACACCACTGGGTTTCCATCCAATGGAACCTCTTCACAACAGAGAGGCTAAGCATTCACAAATGCAAAAGATAGGAAACGGAACACGAGAGACTCCTTGCAAGTGGTGTATCTGAGAAGGGGTTCATATGGAAAGAGACAAAGAATGCACAGCACTCAGATTCCAAGAAACACCACCACCACCCTTGACCCTTCCCCCATGACCAACTCTGACCTAAAGCCTTTCTCTCCCTCTAACCTATCCCTAAAACATAACCCTCATCTAATCATATACATGTGCATCCCTAGCATCCATCCATCCATCCACACACGAGAGAGAAAGAGGAAGACACAGACGGAATTGAGAAAGGAAAAGAGAGGGACACAGCCAGAGAGAGACACGGAACCAAAGAGAGGAAAGGAGTCGATGGTCCAGACTTGTCCTCAATCTGTCTCGAAAGTAGAAGCAATGACAGCGCCCTTCCACCCCAGAAGGGGGAAAAGGACGGAAGGTTTGGAGAGGAAAAGACAAGAACGCAGGGAGCCATTAGAAGCTCAGCCACCGGCAGAAGCCGAGCTGGGACACTTGAACAGAATCTCAATGGAAACAGAGGACCAGAAAGTTGGCTACTCTTTTCTATAAGAGAGGGAGACCTTCGAGTCTTCCTTTCGGTCCTCCAACTTGGATGCGGGGTCTCAAAACAGTCAGGAGGGGGAGTGCCTTTTCCTGGGTTCCACGGCGCATCCAGGCCTCGTTCTGCCCCATTCTGTGCTGTGTCAGCCCTGGATGGAATCTTTCTTTCTGAAGTCTCAGCGCACGAGCTCCACGTGATATCGGCCCCAGGTGGAAAGGCATGGAGCTGCTCGTAGGCCGACAGACCTAGGAAGCAGATGGGAGAATGACCCCCACTCTGCAGATGGAGAGACTGGGGCAACCCTGAGGGGCATATGCTTGTCCAGGGCCACACCACTTATGAGAAGAAGGAGCCTGGTCTGAGAGCAGCATGGTCCTCGGAGCTCAGGCCCTGGCTGAACCCAGGCCTCCCCAGGGCTGTGGGCTGGGCCGTGTGGGTGTCATTGTGCCTGCACATGGCCTAAGGGGGGTGGTCGAGCAGTCAGAAACCCAGAGATTCCCTTGGGAAGTTTTGAGGAAGGGACCTCAGCACGAACCCCAGGAAATGATGTCACCTGCCGGCAACAGAACCCAACAGAACCCGCAATCCGGGTATCCAGGCCTCCAGAGCGGAGAGGAGCCCCCAGCCAGATCACTTGCTGCCAAGATGTTCTGCTGTTTGCCCCTGCCCAGAGGCCGGGGCCTCAGGAGAGCTCACAGGCAGTGTGCGTGGGCACCCTGTCGACGTTGGCTCAGGACACCCCCGAGAGGCCTCTGGCCCTTTGCCCGGAGAAACAGAAAGGTAACACGGGGAGCCCCAGGCCGGACCAGGCCACCTCTCCCATGCCACCCGGAAACACCGGGTCCTTTGCCTGTGTGTGGGGATGCGGGTTTCTCGGGCTGTGTCTCCCTCAAGGAAGCCCAGGCGGATGTGGGGTCAGAAGCCTGTGGACAAGTTGTGTCCACACCCCAGGGGAGAGCAGGCTGGGCGGGATGGGGAGAGTGTGGGTAGCGCCGACTGGCCAGGCTGACCTCACACCCTCAGATGGGTCTCTTTCCTCCCGGGTGGGGATCTGAGCAGACACACGTCTCTGAGCCTTCTGGGAAGAGAAGTTCGAGCAGGCAGAAGCAGCGGCTCCACTGGCCAGGCCCAGCTCGGAAAACTCCCAGCATGGCTGGCTGACGGTCACTGTCGTTGCAGAGCTTCCCACGTGATGAGGCCGAGGACGGGGACACCCCATCCAGCTCCCAGAGGGAGGGGTCGGAGCACCACCCGCCCGCCCGTGAGGCCCAGTGCAGGCTCCAGGTCAGCGTGCCCACGGAGGCATCAGCCCCACCGGGGGAGACGCGGAGGTGGGGAAGGCCTGCTGCCGAGACACTTCCCAGGATACAGCCGGCGGCCCAGTCTGAGGCTTCCACGGAGCTCAGCACACCCGGCTCTGACCCAGAGTCCAGAGAACCCTGGCCTCTGCGGCACCAGGAGGACCTGGAGCCCAGCACGCCAGAGCACAGAGGTGAGGACGCTGGGGCTGGTGCACGGGAGTGTGTGGGGAGGGGTGCTGAGCTACACAGGGACGAGTCCTCGAAAGCTGCTGCTGGGCCTGCAGCAAGCGCTGGCCTCACACCCCCCGCCCCCCATCTTGCACACTTCAGTCCCAAAAGACATCTGACGCTGGGTATTCTTTGGGAACCTCTTGGAAGGTTTCTGTTCCGGGGTACGCACATGCGAAGGCTGGCCTGTGGGCAAACTTTGCTTTTCCCCCAGCTCTAGCACTGGCCTCCAACTGGAACCAGGCTCCACTTCCCAGACCTGTCCCCACACAGGTGGTGGCTCCAGGTGCAGGACCCAGGGATCCACCGAGGGCAGATGGAGAAGCGAGACTTGCCCTCGCAGAGACACCAGGCCAGCTGGGTACTGGCCAGCACACCGGGCAGATCGGATCTCCGTGCCTGCAGGACCCCCAGCCCCAGGCACTGATGTCCCACCCCCTCAGCGAGAACCTCCACCTCCACGTGCACCTCTACCTGCTCGGGCTTTGGCAAGAGAACCCGAGGCAGAGGAAGAGTCACCGCCTCGGCAGGGAGAGCCTGCCCTGGCTCCCGCGCAACACCCAGACGCCCACGATGACTCACCCAGCCCTGCAGGGAGAAAGAGCCCCCGCTCTGGACAGAGACCCAGAGCCCTTACCGGAAACACCACGTCCAGGGGAGCGGTCGGCTCTGCAGCCTCCATCCCTGTCTGCTCACCGTAGATGCCGGCAACTCGGTCTGCCCCCAGGGGACATGGAGTTCCTTTCCCCTGAACTGCTTTGCATGTGGTTTGTTTCCACCTTTCTGGTGATGTTTTATTTTTTGTATGGTTTCCTGTATTTTTGTTGGTTAAGTTGGGATTAGTAAACTTTTTCATCATTGTTGCAATCTGGGAACACTGTTGTGTAACTCTGGTGATACTGTGTTACCATCACCACTTTGTAGTTTCAGACCCGTTCCATCTTTATGCCCCACCCCCCAACAAAGCCTGGATTCAAGGCAAGCACGCCCTGTTCATCCCTCCCCCCGATCCTGAACACAATTTCATCTTTTCTTTCTGCATTCCTTCCTATATTCTTGGTGTCCCCAATCAATGACTCTCAGTGAAATGACTGAAGGAGTGTTTTTCGGACTCTCCACCTACTGTAAGACTCCATTGGAGAGTTCTCATTTTTATGTCATTTGAACTAGCCTTTGATAGCTGAAAGGACGGTGTACGTCCTTTCAAGATACCATGTGCCAAACGAAGCCCTTTTGGCAACTGCCATCATTATCTCCAGGCAGGCATTGCTGTTTGAAGGGTGACATCTCAGCCAGAAGGCAGAGGCTGAGCTCCTCTTGTTGCACCAGCTCCCAAAAGAAGCCAAGAAAGGGAGCTGGAACAACAAACCACCCCCATGCCCAGGAAAGCGTTCTTCATGACAGAAGGCTAGAAAATGACCCAACATCCTTGTGGCCCAGAACCACTCTAGAAAATCACTGTTCCATAAAAAAGAGAAACACATGGGAAGTTCCAAGGAGAGGCAATGCCCATGGCCAGTGTACTTGAGAGACGGCCTGACCGCTCCGGGGAAGACACGCACCGACGGAACCCCTTGGGAAACAGCAGTGATAGTCCTCACCGTCGTAAGGGTTTCCTCTGGGGACAACCTGCCCTGGGCACCACACGAGGGAGCAGACCGGCTTCTCTTCCTCTGCCCCCACACCATTCACTCATGAAGGCAGCTCAGGTGTTCTCATGCCCTGCCTGCCTGCCTGCCTGGCTCATCCGTGAGCTGTGACCACCTCCAGGGTAGGACTCCACCTTTTCCTCTCTGTGTACCGTGAATCTGCACACAGTGGGCTTTCAGAACCTTAGGAGACTTGAGCCATTCCCACTCGAGCCAGAACCCTCCCCAGGAAGGAAAACAGCTGTGGAGTCATTTTGGCCCCAGCACTGGTTCCGAAAGCCTGGCGGCTCCTACAGCCTCTACGGTGTGAAGAGGGAGGTCCCTTTTGACAGAGCTTTCCGGCTCTCAGATCTAAGCTGTTGTTTCACTGTCAGCTGTGTCTCTTCCGTTGCAGCCAGCTGGGCCACGCTGCTCCAAAGGAGCTCACAAGCTGAGTTTCAAGGGAGGACAGGGATGGCTACAACGTGCTGCAAACTGAGTGAGGGTCCCCACAATCCTCAGCAAAGGTCTGTGGTGTGCAAGTGGGGAGTAGAGGGCCCCCAAGTTCCAAAGGAAGGGAGGTAGTCGGGAGCTAAAGCCCTTGGCTGCTGTGGTAGCAGCTGCAGATGGCAGCTCGTCCACAGTGCACTTCGAATGAGGTCATATGAGCGGGACTCTGGAAATGGCTCCGAAATCGAGAGAAAGGGGTCAGGGTATGTGGGAATCCGGCGGGGGTGGGGGGTGGATGAAGGAAGGTGTCCCTCCTCTCTCCAGTGCAATTTGGTTTGGTGAGTCTCAAAGCTACCAGATGGCACTTCCCAAGTCAGGCCCCCGCAGGAATCAGGGTGGGCTGCCTGCCTCGGGCCCTGCCACAGGGACAAGCCACACCAGTGGCCTCCCTGAGCTCCAATGGCCGGATCTGGGGGGTTCTGTCTGGGTGCACACCTCCTTGCTGTGGCCAAGTTCCCCCCTTCTCTGAGCACCAGCTTCATCCTCTCGAATGAGGACATCGATTGCTACCTTGGCACGTTACTCTCTTCATCCTGTGAAGACTCATTAGGCTTATCCTACAATTACTAGCTGGCCCGAAGAGATATCTCCTGAATCCAGCTTAAGCTGGAGTCTCCCAGGCTCATCTGGCATGTCTTCCCTGAAGTCTGCCAAAACCCACACCCTTGCATTTCCAGGGACTCCCCTTAGCCAGCTGGGCAGAAAACCCAGCATGCTTCAAACAAGCTGACAGACAAGCGGGAGAGGACTCACGGGCAGACGGCTTCCCTCAGGTCTCGGGTGGAGCTCTGGGACCACAGCAGCAACGGGCCATCCCAGCCCCTGGGCTCAGCAGCGCCCTCATTCTCAGGCCGGCGGCTCTGCCCTGAGGGGAGCAGGAACGTCACCAACTGCCGCAGGCGGACCTCAAGCCCCTCCCACTGCTGGAGCCTGACCTCCCCCGGCCCCACCCCTTCCCCTACCCCAGCAGGACGAGAGCTCGTCTTCCCCTGGCTTCCAACGTGAGGCCCGGCCCTGGGCCCCGATTGGGCACTGCCCCAGCCCGGAGCCAAGCACAGTGGCCAGGGAGGTGGAACGTACCGACTGGCCAGGGCCAGGTCATGTGACCATACTCCCCAGGAAACTCAAAGATTACCAAGGTTCCCTAAGAAACCAATGAACAAAATTATCCAGTAAAGGCAAACCGTACTTTTTAATGAGGCCAATGTCACAGAAAAAAAAAAAAATGCTCCACAATAAACTGCTCAAGGAAGCTACTAAATAAACTTTCAGAAAAGTTTAGTAGTTTTTTTTTTTTTGAATAGGGTGACGGAGAGCTATACCTTTCCCATCTATGTGAATTTAGGTTTAAACTAGATTTCCCTTGGCTATTATATAAGACAAAAAAACCCACATCGCCCCCTTTCACTCCCCCCCACCCCCAAAAAGCGTTTTAATCTATTGAATTTTTGTGTCCTCAGTTGTGTCTGATTCACGGCAACTCACCAACTCTACACAGCCAGGCTCTTCCGTCCATGGAATTCAGGGCAATTTTTTCTGTCCCAGTAAATGCCCACCCTGGGTGATCCAAAGGCAAGGGCTCCGAGGCTCCTGAGAGACTAACTCCTTTCAGCTGAGCACAGAGCTGGCTCCTCACTGGGATGCCTGTGGCCTGGGGCTCCCAGAGGGGAGAGCAGCACTCGCCCCACCGTGTGGTCACTGCTGGAAGTGCAGGCTGCTCCTCACTCCCCCTTGACAGTGTCCCTGAGGGCAGAACAGTGTGAATCGAATCAAGGTGGAAATGCAAACTCCAATGCAACCAACCTTCCCACAAGATCTCCAAAACCACTCAGGAACAGGGAATTGGAAACTGCAGGGGATGACATGAATGGAGATGGAGACTTGACACCTTACACCGAGTTCACTTCCAGTTATCCCTAGACAAACTTTCCATGAAAACTTGTCACAAATCTAGAAGAACAATGAGCAGAAACCGGACACGTGCTTTGAGTCTTCACACACAAAACTAAAAGGCAGTCCACAAAAAAAACCCAGAGAATACAGTGGACTTGGCAAAATCAAAGATATCTTCTGTGGGAAAGACCTCATGACAAAAGCAAAAGACAGGTCATACATCACGAGACGAATGAGTGGAAACACAAAGCTTATCAAGGATGTGTCTCCAAACAGACAAAGAACGCCAACACAACAAGCCTGTGAAAACTAGGGAACGGTCTGAAGGGACACCAGACGGAGGAAGACACACACAGAGTATCCCGGATGATGTCCAGCACTGAGGGCCTGAAGAAACAACAGTCTAGTTGCACCCCCTCAGGCCTGTGTGACCGTGGATGAGGCCTCTGTTTCCCGGTGGCTCTGAGACATGGACAGGGAGGAAGGGGAAGAGAAGTCACTTGCATTTCTAATACTCACAGCAAAGTCTTCCAATGAGAAGGGAATTATCACCCCCACTGCCAATGCCATTCACTGAAGTGATACCCACGAGTCCATCTACCCCAGAAGGGAAGGATGGACCTGTTCTCACAAAACGGCGAGAGATGGAAGGAGGAAGATGAAGCCCACACCAATCACTGGAAAGAGAAGCTGTGCTCAGGGCTTGAAAGAATTCCTATTGGGAAAATCATGTCACAGCCCCACATGGCAATCCACAGCTTCCATGCTATTCCTCCCAAAATGCCAATGCATTTTCGCACCGAACAAAGAATTGCAAAAGGGGTACGGAAACAGAAAAGAGCCTACATTGTCAATACAATCCGACGAAAAAGCCCCGATACGGACATCCAAGGTTGTGTGAAAGGAAATTAGACGACCAAACTAGGATCCTCAGGAGAGTATCGGAGAAGGCAATGGCGACCCACTCCAGTACTCTTGCCTGGAAAATGTCCTGGACGGAGGAGCCTGGTAGGCTGCAGGCCATGGGGTCATGCAGAGTCAGACACGACTGAAGTGACTTAGCCGCAGCAGCAGCAGCAGGACAGTATGCTATTGGGAATACAACAACACACACAGATCCAGATCGATGGAATAAAGTTGAGGGTCCAGAAACAAACCCCAGCATCCATGGTCAACTCATCTCTGACACAGACGGGGAGAATATCCAAATGGGAACAAGAAAGCCTCTTCAATCAATGTCCATGGGAAAACCAGACAGCTACATCTGAAGAACGCTATTGGTTTTGATCTCATACCACCTCAATATCGGGGAAAAACCTCACCCTAAAGACTGATGTCATGAGATAGCTAGAAAGAAGCGTAGGTCAAAGGCTCCTTAACATCAGAGTCTCCTTGCCATTTGCTGGGCGGAGGTCGAAATGGGTCTCTTCAAGTAAGGGAAAGAGGTAAACGAAGTACACCACTGGGTTTCCATCCAATGGAACCTCTTCACAACAGAGAGGCTAAGCATTCACAAATGCAAAAGATAGGAAACGGAACACGAGAGACTCCTTGCAAGTGGTGTATCTGAGAAGGGGTTCATATGGAAAGAGACAAAGAATGCACAGCACTCAGATTCCAAGAAACACCACCACCACCCTTGACCCTTCCCCCATGACCAACTCTGACCTAAAGCCTTTCTCTCCCTCTAACCTATCCCTAAAACATAACCCTCATCTAATCATATACATGTGCATCCCTAGCATCCATCCATCCATCCACACACGAGAGAGAAAGAGGAAGACACAGACGGAATTGAGAAAGGAAAAGAGAGGGACACAGCCAGAGAGAGACACGGAACCAAAGAGAGGAAAGGAGTCGATGGTCCAGACTTGTCCTCAATCTGTCTCGAAAGTAGAAGCAATGACAGCGCCCTTCCACCCCAGAAGGGGGAAAAGGACGGAAGGTTTGGAGAGGAAAAGACAAGAACGCAGGGAGCCATTAGAAGCTCAGCCACCGGCAGAAGCCGAGCTGGGACACTTGAACAGAATCTCAATGGAAACAGAGGACCAGAAAGTTGGCTACTCTTTTCTATAAGAGAGGGAGACCTTCGAGTCTTCCTTTCGGTCCTCCAACTTGGATGCAGGGTCTCAAAACAGTCAGGAGGGGGAGTGCCTTTTCCTGGGTTCCACGGCGCATCCAGGCCTCGTTCTGCCCCATTCTGTGCTGTGTCAGCCCTGGATGGAATCTTTCTTTCTGAAGTCTCAGCGCACGAGCTCCACGTGATATCGGCCCCAGGTGGAAAGGCATGGAGCTGCTCGTAGGCCGACAGACCTAGGAAGCAGATGGGAGAATGACCCCCACTCTGCAGATGGAGAGACTGGGGCAACCCTGAGGGGCATATGCTTGTCCAGGGCCACACCACTTATGAGAAGAAGGAGCCTGGTCTGAGAGCAGCATGGTCCTCGGAGCTCAGGCCCTGGCTGAACCCAGGCCTCCCCAGGGCTGTGGGCTGGGCCGTGTGGGTGTCATTGTGCCTGCACATGGCCTAAGGGGGGTGGTCGAGCAGTCAGAAACCCAGAGATTCCCTTGGGAAGTTTTGAGGAAGGGACCTCAGCACGAACCCCAGGAAATGATGTCACCTGCCGGCAACAGAACCCAACAGAACCCGCAATCCGGGTATCCAGGCCTCCAGAGCGGAGAGGAGCCCCCAGCCAGATCACTTGCTGCCAAGATGTTCTGCTGTTTGCCCCTGCCCAGAGGCCGGGGCCTCAGGAGAGCTCACAGGCAGTGTGCGTGGGCACCCTGTCGACGTTGGCTCAGGACACCCCCGAGAGGCCTCTGGCCCTTTGCCCGGAGAAACAGAAAGGTAACACGGGGAGCCCCAGGCCGGACCAGGCCACCTCTCCCATGCCACCCGGAAACACCGGGTCCTTTGCCTGTGTGTGGGGATGCGGGTTTCTCGGGCTGTGTCTCCCTCAAGGAAGCCCAGGCGGATGTGGGGTCAGAAGCCTGTGGACAAGTTGTGTCCACACCCCAGGGGAGAGCAGGCTGGGCGGGATGGGGAGAGTGTGGGTAGCGCCGACCGGCCAGGCTGACCTCACACCCTCAGATGGGTCTCTTTCCTCCCGGGTGGGGATCTGAGCAGACACACGTCTCTGACCCTTCTGGGAAGAGAAGTTCGAGCAGGCAGAAGCAGCGGCTCCACTGGCCAGGCCCAGCTCGGAAAACTCCCAGCATGGCTGGCTGACGGTCACTGTCGTTGCAGAGCTTCCCACGTGATGAGGCCGAGGACGGGGACACCCCATCCAGCTCCCAGAGGGAGGGGTCGGAGCACCACCCGCCCGCCCGTGAGGCCCAGTGCAGGCTCCAGGTCAGCGTGCCCACGGAGGCATCAGCCCCACCGGGGGAGACGCGGAGGTGGGGAAGGCCTGCTGCCGAGACACTTCCCAGGATACAGCCGGCGGCCCAGTCTGAGGCTTCCACGGAGCTCAGCACACCCGGCTCTGACCCAGAGTCCAGAGAACCCTGGCCTCTGCGGCACCAGGAGGATCTGGAGCCCAGCACGCCAGAGCACAGAGGTGAGGACGCTGGGGCTGGTGCACGGGAGTGTGTGGGGAGGGGTGCTGAGCTACACAGGGACGAGTCCTCGAAAGCTGCTGCTGGGCCTGCAGCAAGCGCTGGCCTCACACCCCCCGCCCCCCATCTTGCACACTTCAGTCCCAAAAGACATCTGACGCTGGGTATTCTTTGGGAACCTCTTGGAAGGTTTCTGTCCCGGGGTACGCACATGCCAAGGCTGGCCTGTGGGCAAACTTTGCTTCTCCCCCAGCTCTAGCACTGGCCTCCAACTGGAACCAGGCTCCACTTCCCAGACCTGTCCCCACACAGGTGGTGGCTCCAGGTGCAGGACCCAGGGATCCACCGAGGGCAGATGGAGAAGCGAGACTTGCCCTCGCAGAGACACCAGGCCAGCTGGGTACTGGCCAGCACACCGGGCAGATCGGATCTCCGTGCCTGCAGGACCCCCAGCCCCAGGCACTGATGTCCCACCCCCTCAGCGAGAACCTCCACCTCCACGTGCACCTCTACCTGCTCGGGCTTTGGCAAGAGAACCCGAGGCAGAGGAAGAGTCACCGCCTCGGCAGGGAGAGCCTGCCCTGGCTCCCGCGCAACACCCAGACGCCCACGATGACTCACCCAGCCCTGCAGGGAGAAAGAGCCCCCGCTCTGGACAGAGACCCAGAGCCCTTGCCGGAAACACCACGTCCAGGGGAGCGGTCGGCTCTGCAGCCTCCATCCCTGTCTGCTCACCGTGGATGCCGGCAACTCGGTCTGCCCCCAGGGGACATGGAGTTCCTTTCCCCTGAACTGCTTTGCATGTGGTTTGTTTGCACCTTTCTGGTGATGTTTTATTTTTTGTATGGTTTCCTGTATTTTTGTTGGTTAAGTTGGGATTAGTAAACTTTTTCATCATTGTTGCAATCTGGGAACACTGTTGTGTAACTCTGGTGATACTGTGTTACCATCACCACTTTGTAGTTTCAGACCCGTTCCATCTTTATGCCCCACCCCCCAACAAAGCCTGGATTCAAGGCAAGCACGCCCTGTTCATCCCTCCCCCCGATCCTGAACACAATTTCATCTTTTCTTTCTGCATTCCTTCCTATATTCTTGGTGTCCCCAATCAATGACTCTCAGTGAAATGACTGAAGGAGTGTTTTTCGGACTCTCCACCTACTGTAAGACTCCATTGGAGAGTTCTCATTTTTATGTCATTTGAACTAGCCTTTGATAGCTGAAAGGACGGTGTACGTCCTTTCAAGATACCATGTGCCAAACGAAGCCCTTTTGGCAACTGCCATCATTATCTCCAGGCAGGCATTGCTGTTTGAAGGGTGACATCTCAGCCAGAAGGCAGAGGCTGAGCTCCTCTTGTTGCACCAGCTCCCAAAAGAAGCCAAGAAAGGGAGCTGGAACAACAAACCACCCCCATGCCCAGGAAAGCGTTCTTCATGACAGAAGGCTAGAAAATGACCCAACATCCTTGTGGCCCAGAACCACTCTAGAAAATCACTGTTCCATAAAAAAGAGAAACACATGGGAAGTTCCAAGGAGAGGCAATGCCCATGGCCAGTGTACTTGAGAGACGGCCTGACCGCTCCGGGGAAGACACGCACCGACGGAACCCCTTGGGAAACAGCAGTGATAGTCCTCACCGTCGTAAGGGTTTCCTCTGGGGACAACCTGCCCTGGGCACCACACGAGGGAGCAGACCGGCTTCTCTTCCTCTGCCCCCACACCATTCACTCATGAAGGCAGCTCAGGTGTTCTCATGCCCTGCCTGCCTGCCTGCCTGGCTCATCCGTGAGCTGTGACCACCTCCAGGGTAGGACTCCACCTTTTCCTCTCTGTGTACCGTGAATCTGCACACAGTGGGCTTTCAGAACCTTAGGAGACTTGAGCCATTCCCACTCGAGCCAGAACCCTCCCCAGGAAGGAAAACAGCTGTGGAGTCATTTTGGCCCCAGCACTGGTTCCGAAAGCCTGGCGGCTCCTACAGCCTCTACGGTGTGAAGAGGGAGGTCCCTTTTGACAGAGCTTTCCGGCTCTCAGATCTAAGCTGTTGTTTCACTGTCAGCTGTGTCTCTTCCGTTGCAGCCAGCTGGGCCACGCTGCTCCAAAGGAGCTCACAAGCTGAGTTTCAAGGGAGGACAGGGATGGCTACAACGTGCTGCAAACTGAGTGAGGGTCCCCACAATCCTCAGCAAAGGTCTGTGGTGTGCAAGTGGGGAGTAGAGGGCCCCCAAGTTCCAAAGGAAGGGAGGTAGTCGGGAGCTAAAGCCCTTGGCTGCTGTGGTAGCAGCTGCAGATGGCAGCTCGTCCACAGTGCACTTCGAATGAGGTCATATGAGCGGGACTCTGGAAATGGCTCCGAAATCGAGAGAAAGGGGTCAGGGTATGTGGGAATCCGGCGGGGGTGGGGGGTGGATGAAGGAAGGTGTCCCTCCTCTCTCCAGTGCAATTTGGTTTGGTGAGTCTCAAAGCTACCAGATGGCACTTCCCAAGTCAGGCCCCCGCAGGAATCAGGGTGGGCTGCCTGCCTCGGGCCCTGCCACAGGGACAAGCCACACCAGTGGCCTCCCTGAGCTCCAATGGCCGGATCTGGGGGGTTCTGTCTGGGTGCACACCTCCTTGCTGTGGCCAAGTTCCCCCCTTCTCTGAGCACCAGCTTCATCCTCTCGAATGAGGACATCGATTGCTACCTTGGCACGTTACTCTCTTCATCCTGTGAAGACTCATTAGGCTTATCCTACAATTACTAGCTGGCCCGAAGAGATATCTCCTGAATCCAGCTTAAGCTGGAGTCTCCCAGGCTCATCTGGCATGTCTTCCCTGAAGTCTGCCAAAACCCACACCCTTGCATTTCCAGGGACTCCCCTTAGCCAGCTGGGCAGAAAACCCAGCATGCTTCAAACAAGCTGACAGACAAGCGGGAGAGGACTCACGGGCAGACGGCTTCCCTCAGGTCTCGGGTGGAGCTCTGGGACCACAGCAGCAACGGGCCATCCCAGCCCCTGGGCTCAGCAGCGCCCTCATTCTCAGGCCGGCGGCTCTGCCCTGAGGGGAGCAGGAACGTCACCAACTGCCGCAGGCGGACCTCAAGCCCCTCCCACTGCTGGAGCCTGACCTCCCCCGGCCCCACCCCTTCCCCTACCCCAGCAGGACGAGAGCTCGTCTTCCCCTGGCTTCCAACGTGAGGCCCGGCCCTGGGCCCCGATTGGGCACTGCCCCAGCCCGGAGCCAAGCACAGTGGCCAGGGAGGTGGAACGTACCGACTGGCCAGGGCCAGGTCATGTGACCATACTCCCCAGGAAACTCAAAGATTACCAAGGTTCCCTAAGAAACCAATGAACAAAATTATCCAGTAAAGGCAAACCGTACTTTTTAATGAGGCCAATGTCACAGAAAAAAAAAAAAATGCTCCACAATAAACTGCTCAAGGAAGCTACTAAATAAACTTTCAGAAAAGTTTAGTAGTTTTTTTTTTTTTGAATAGGGTGACGGAGAGCTATACCTTTCCCATCTATGTGAATTTAGGTTTAAACTAGATTTCCCTTGGCTATTATATAAGACAAAAAAACCCACATCGCCCCCTTTCACTCCCCCCCACCCCCAAAAAGCGTTTTAATCTATTGAATTTTTGTGTCCTCAGTTGTGTCTGATTCACGGCAACTCACCAACTCTACACAGCCAGGCTCTTCCGTCCATGGAATTCAGGGCAATTTTTTCTGTCCCAGTAAATGCCCACCCTGGGTGATCCAAAGGCAAGGGCTCCGAGGCTCCTGAGAGACTAACTCCTTTCAGCTGAGCACAGAGCTGGCTCCTCACTGGGATGCCTGTGGCCTGGGGCTCCCAGAGGGGAGAGCAGCACTCGCCCCACCGTGTGGTCACTGCTGGAAGTGCAGGCTGCTCCTCACTCCCCCTTGACAGTGTCCCTGAGGGCAGAACAGTGTGAATCGAATCAAGGTGGAAATGCAAACTCCAATGCAACCAACCTTCCCACAAGATCTCCAAAACCACTCAGGAACAGGGAATTGGAAACTGCAGGGGATGACATGAATGGAGATGGAGACTTGACACCTTACACCGAGTTCACTTCCAGTTATCCCTAGACAAACTTTCCATGAAAACTTGTCACAAGTCTAGAAGAACAATGAGCAGAAACCGGACACGTGCTTTGAGTCTTCACACACAAAACTAAAAGGCAGTCCACAAAAAAAACCCAGAGAATACAGTGGACTTGGCAAAATCAAAGATATCTTCTGTGGGAAAGACCTCATGACAAAAGCAAAAGACAGGTCATACATCGCGAGACGAATGAGTGGAAACACAAAGCTTATCAAGGATGTGTCTCCAAACAGACAAAGAACGCCAACACAACAAGCCTGTGAAAACTAGGGAACGGTCTGAAGGGACACCAGACGGAGGAAGACACACACAGAGTATCCCGGATGATGTCCAGCACTGAGGGCCTGAAGAAACAACAGTCTAGTTGCACCCCCTCAGGCCTGTGTGACCGTGGATGAGGCCTCTGTTTCCCGGTGGCTCTGAGACATGGACAGGGAGGAAGGGGAAGAGAAGTCACTTGCATTTCTAATACTCACAGCAAAGTCTTCCAATGAGAAGGGAATTATCACCCCCACTGCCAATGCCATTCACTGAAGTGATACCCACGAGTCCATCTACCCCAGAAGGGAAGGATGGACCTGTTCTCACAAAACGGCGAGAGATGGAAGGAGGAAGATGAAGCCCACACCAATCACTGGAAAGAGAAGCTGTGCTCAGGGCTTGAAAGAATTCCTATTGGGAAAATCATGTCACAGCCCCACATGGCAATCCACAGCTTCCATGCTATTCCTCCCAAAATGCCAATGCATTTTCGCACCGAACAAAGAATTGCAAAAGGGGTACGGAAACAGAAAAGAGCCTACATTGTCAATACAATCCGACGAAAAAGCCCCGATACGGACATCCAAGGTTGTGTGAAAGGAAATTAGACGACCAAACTAGGATCCTCAGGAGAGTATCGGAGAAGGCAATGGCGACCCACTCCAGTACTCTTGCCTGGAAAATGTCCTGGACGGAGGAGCCTGGTAGGCTGCAGGCCATGGGGTCATGCAGAGTCAGACACGACTGAAGTGACTTAGCCGCAGCAGCAGCAGCAGGACAGTATGCTATTGGGAATACAACAACACACACAGATCCAGATCGATGGAATAAAGTTGAGGGTCCAGAAACAAACCCCAGCATCCATGGTCAACTCATCTCTGACACAGACGGGGAGAATATCCAAATGGGAACAAGAAAGCCTCTTCAATCAATGTCCATGGGAAACCCAGACAGCTACATCTGAAGAACGCTATTGGTTTTGATCTCATACCACCTCAATATCGGGGAAAAACCTCACCCTAAAGACTGATGTCATGAGATAGCTAGAAAGAAGCGTAGGTCAAAGGCTCCATAACATCAGAGTCTCCTTGCCATTTGCTGGGCGGAGGTCGAAATGGGTCTCTTCAAGTAAGGGAAAGAGGTAAACGAAGTACACCACTGGGTTTCCATCCAATGGAACCTCTTCACAACAGAGAGGCTAGGCATTCACAAATGCAAAAGATAGGAAACGGAACACGAGAGACTCCTTGCAAGTGGTGTATCTGAGAAGGGGTTCATATGGAAAGAGACGAAGAATGCACAGCACTCAGATTCCAAGAAACACCACCACCACCCTTGACCCTTCCCCCATGACCAACTCTGACCTAAAGCCTTTCTCACCCTCTAACCTATCCCTAAAACATAACCCTCATCTAATCATATACATGTGCATCCCTAGCATCCATCCATCCATCCACACACGAGAGAGAAAGAGGAAGACACAGACGGAATTGAGAAAGGAAAAGAGAGGGACACAGCCAGAGGGAGACACGGAACCAAAGAGAGGAAAGGAGTCGATGGTCCAGACTTTTCCTCAATCTGTCTCGAAGGTAGAAGCAATGACAGCGCCCTTCCACCCCAGAAGGGGGAAAAGGACGGAAGGTTTGGAGAGGAAAAGACAAGAACGCAGGGAGCCATTAGAAGCTCAGCCACCCGCAGAAGCCGAGCTGGGACACTTGAACAGAATCTCAATGGAAACAGAGGACCAGAAAGTTGGCTACTCTTTTCTATAAGAGAGGGAGACCTTCGAGTCTTCCTTTCGGTCCTCCAACTTGGATGCAGGGTCTCAAAACAGTCAGGAGGGGGAGTGCCTTTTCCTGGGTTCCACGGCGCATCCAGGCCTCGTTCTGCCCCATTCTGTGCTGTGTCAGCCCTGGATGGAATCTTTCTTTCTGAAGTCTCAGCGCACGAGCTCCACGTGATATCGGCCCCAGGTGGAAAGGCATGGAGCTGCTCGTAGGCCGACAGACCTAGGAAGCAGATGGGAGAATGACCCCCACTCTGCAGATGGAGAGACTGGGGCAACCCTGAGGGGCATATGCTTGTCCAGGGCCACACCACTTATGAGAAGAAGGAGCCTGGTCTGAGAGCAGCATGGTCCTCGGAGCTCAGGCCCTGGCTGAACCCAGGCCTCCCCAGGGCTGTGGGCTGGGCCGTGTGGGTGTCATTGTGCCTGCACATGGCCTAAGGGGGGTGGTCGAGCAGTCAGAAACCCAGAGATTCCCTTGGGAAGTTTTGAGGAAGGGACCTCAGCACGAACCCCAGGAAATGATGTCACCTGCCGGCAACAGAACCCAACAGAACCCGCAATCCGGGTATCCAGGCCTCCAGAGCGGAGAGGAGCCCCCAGCCAGATCACTTGCTGCCAAGATGTTCTGCTGTTTGCCCCTGCCCAGAGGCCGGGGCCTCAGGAGAGCTCACAGGCAGTGTGCGTGGGCACCCTGTCGACGTTGGCTCAGGACACCCCCGAGAGGCCTCTGGCCCTTTGCCCGGAGAAACAGAAAGGTAACACGGGGAGCCCCAGGCCGGACCAGGCCACCTCTCCCATGCCACCCGGAAACACCGGGTCCTTTGCCTGTGTGTGGGGATGCGGGATTCTCGGGCTGTGTCTCCCTCAAGGAAGCCCAGGCGGATGTGGGGTCAGAAGCCTGTGGACAAGTTGTGTCCACACCCCAGGGGAGAGCAGGCTGGGCGGGATGGGGAGAGTGTGGGTAGCGCCGACTGGCCAGGCTGACCTCACACCCTCAGATGGGTCTCTTTCCTCCCGGGTGGGGATCTGAGCAGACACACGTCTCTGACCCTTCTGGGAAGAGAAGTTCGAGCAGGCAGAAGCAGCGGCTCCACTGGCCAGGCCCAGCTCGGAAAACTCCCAGCATGGCTGGCTGACGGTCACTGTCGTTGCAGAGCTTCCCACGTGATGAGGCCGAGGACGGGGACACCCCATCCAGCTCCCAGAGGGAGGGGTCGGAGCACCACCCGCCCGCCCGTGAGGCCCAGTGCAGGCTCCAGGTCAGCGTGCCCACGGAGGCATCAGCCCCACCGGGGGAGACGCGGAGGTGGGGAAGGCCTGCTGCCGAGACACTTCCCAGGATACAGCCGGCGGCCCAGTCTGAGGCTTCCACGGAGCTCAGCACACCCGGCTCTGACCCAGAGTCCAGAGAACCCTGGCCTCTGCGGCACCAGGAGGACCTGGAGCCCAGCACGCCAGAGCACAGAGGTGAGTACGCTGGGGCTGGTGCACGGGAGTGTGTGGGGAGGGGTGCTGAGCTACACAGGGACGAGTCCTCGAAAGCTGCTGCTGGGCCTGCAGCAAGCGCTGGCCTCACACCCCCGCCCCCCATCTTGCACACTTCAGTCCCAAAAGACATCTGACGCTGGGTATTCTTTGGGAACCTCTTGGAAGGTTTCTGTCCCGGGGTACGCACATGCGAAGGCTGGCCTGTGGGCAAACTTTGCTTCTCCCCCAGCTCTAGCACTGGCCTCCAACTGGAACCAGGCTCCACTTCCCAGACCTGTCCCCACACAGGTGGTGGCTCCAGGTGCAGGACCCAGGGATCCACCGAGGGCAGATGGAGAAGCGAGACTTGCCCTCGCAGAGACACCAGGCCAGCTGGGTACTGGCCAGCACACCGGGCAGATCGGATCTCCGTGCCTGCAGGACCCCCAGCCCCAGGCACTGATGTCCCACCCCCTCAGCGAGAACCTCCACCTCCACGTGCACCTCTACCTGCTCGGGCTTTGGCAAGAGAACCCGAGGCAGAGGAAGAGTCACCGCCTCGGCAGGGAGAGCCTGCCCTGGCTCCCGCGCAACACCCAGACGCCCACGATGACTCACCCAGCCCTGCAGGGAGAAAGAGCCCCCGCTCTGGACAGAGACCCAGAGCCCTTACCGGAAACACCACGTCCAGGGGAGCGGTCGGCTCTGCAGCCTCCATCCCTGTCTGCTCACCGTGGTTGCCGGCAACTCGGTCTGCCCCCAGGGGACATGGAGTTCCTTTCCCCTGAACTGCTTTGCATGTGGTTTGTTTGCACCTTTCTGGTGATGTTTTATTTTTTGTATGGTTTCCTGTATTTTTGTTGGTTAAGTTGGGATTAGTAAACTTTTTCATCATTGTTGCAATCTGGGAACACTGTTGTGTAACTCTGGTGATACTGTGTTACCATCACCACTTTGTAGTTTCAGACCCGTTCCATCTTTATGCCCCACCCCCCAACAAAGCCTGGATTCAAGGCAAGCACGCCCTGTTCATCCCTCCCCCCGATCCTGAACACAATTTCATCTTTTCTTTCTGCATTCCTTCCTATATTCTTGGTGTCCCCAATCAATGACTCTCAGTGAAATGACTGAAGGAGTGTTTTTCGGACTCTCCACCTACTGTAAGACTCCATTGGAGAGTTCTCATTTTTATGTCATTTGAACTAGCCTTTGATAGCTGAAAGGACGGTGTACGTCCTTTCAAGATACCATGTGCCAAACGAAGCCCTTTTGGCAACTGCCATCATTATCTCCAGGCAGGCATTGCTGTTTGAAGGGTGACATCTCAGCCAGAAGGCAGAGGCTGAGCTCCTCTTGTTGCACCAGCTCCCAAAAGAAGCCAAGAAAGGGAGCTGGAACAACAAACCACCCCCATGCCCAGGAAAGCGTTCTTCATGACAGAAGGCTAGAAAATGACCCAACATCCTTGTGGCCCAGAACCACTCTAGAAAATCACTGTTCCATAAAAAAGAGAAACACATGGGAAGTTCCAAGGAGAGGCAATGCCCATGGCCAGTGTACTTGAGAGACGGCCTGACCGCTCCGGGGAAGACACGCACCGACGGAACCCCTTGGGAAACAGCAGTGATAGTCCTCACCGTCGTAAGGGTTTCCTCTGGGGACAACCTGCCCTGGGCACCACACGAGGGAGCAGACCGGCTTCTCTTCCTCTGCCCCCACACCATTCACTCATGAAGGCAGCTCAGGTGTTCTCATGCCCTGCCTGCCTGCCTGCCTGGCTCATCCGTGAGCTGTGACCACCTCCAGGCTAGGACTCCACCTTTTCCTCTCTGTGTACCGTGAATCTGCACACAGTGGGCTTTCAGAACCTTAGGAGACTTGAGCCATTCCCACTCGAGCCAGAACCCTCCCCAGGAAGGAAAACAGCTGTGGAGTCATTTTGGCCCCAGCACTGGTTCCGAAAGCCTGGCGGCTCCTACAGCCTCTACGGTGTGAAGAGGGAGGTCCCTTTTGACAGAGCTTTCCGGCTCTCAGATCTAAGCTGTTGTTTCACTGTCAGCTGTGTCTCTTCCGTTGCAGCCAGCTGGGCCACGCTGCTCCAAAGGAGCTCACAAGCTGAGTTTCAAGGGAGGACAGGGATGGCTACAACGTGCTGCAAACTGAGTGAGGGTCCCCACAATCCTCAGCAAAGGTCTGTGGTGTGCAAGTGGGGAGTAGAGGGCCCCCAAGTTCCAAAGGAAGGGAGGTAGTCGGGAGCTAAAGCCCTTGGCTGCTGTGGTAGCAGCTGCAGATGGCAGCTCGTCCACAGTGCACTTCGAATGAGGTCATATGAGCGGGACTCTGGAAATGGCTCCGAAATCGAGAGAAAGGGGTCAGGGTATGTGGGAATCCGGCGGGGGTGGGGGGTGGATGAAGGAAGGTGTCCCTCCTCTCTCCAGTGCAATTTGGTTTGGTGAGTCTCAAAGCTACCAGATGGCACTTCCCAAGTCAGGCCCCCGCAGGAATCAGGGTGGGCTGCCTGCCTCGGGCCCTGCCACAGGGACAAGCCACACCAGTGGCCTCCCTGAGCTCCAATGGCCGGATCTGGGGGGTTCTGTCTGGGTGCACACCTCCTTGCTGTGGCCAAGTTCCCCCCTTCTCTGAGCACCAGCTTCATCCTCTCGAATGAGGACATCGATTGCTACCTTGGCACGTTACTCTCTTCATCCTGTGAAGACTCATTAGGCTTATCCTACAATTACTAGCTGGCCCGAAGAGATATCTCCTGAATCCAGCTTAAGCTGGAGTCTCCCAGGCTCATCTGGCATGTCTTCCCTGAAGTCTGCCAAAACCCACACCCTTGCATTTCCAGGGACTCCCCTTAGCCAGCTGGGCAGAAAACCCAGCATGCTTCAAACAAGCTGACAGACAAGCGGGAGAGGACTCACGGGCAGACGGCTTCCCTCAGGTCTCGGGTGGAGCTCTGGGACCACAGCAGCAACGGGCCATCCCAGCCCCTGGGCTCAGCAGCGCCCTCATTCTCAGGCCGGCGGCTCTGCCCTGAGGGGAGCAGGAACGTCACCAACTGCCGCAGGCGGACCTCAAGCCCCTCCCACTGCTGGAGCCTGACCTCCCCCGGCCCCACCCCTTCCCCTACCCCAGCAGGACGAGAGCTCGTCTTCCCCTGGCTTCCAACGTGAGGCCCGGCCCTGGGCCCCGATTGGGCACTGCCCCAGCCCGGAGCCAAGCACAGTGGCCAGGGAGGTGGAACGTACCGACTGGCCAGGGCCAGGTCATGTGACCATACTCCCCAGGAAACTCAAAGATTACCAAGGTTCCCTAAGAAACCAATGAACAAAATTATCCAGTAAAGGCAAACCGTACTTTTTAATGAGGCCAATGTCACAGAAAAAAAAAAAAATGCTCCACAATAAACTGCTCAAGGAAGCTACTAAATAAACTTTCAGAAAAGTTTAGTAGTTTTTTTTTTTTTGAATAGGGTGACGGAGAGCTATACCTTTCCCATCTATGTGAATTTAGGTTTAAACTAGATTTCCCTTGGCTATTATATAAGACAAAAAAACCCACATCGCCCCCTTTCACTCCCCCCCACCCCCAAAAAGCGTTTTAATCTATTGAATTTTTGTGTCCTCAGTTGTGTCTGATTCACGGCAACTCACCAACTCTACACAGCCAGGCTCTTCCGTCCATGGAATTCAGGGCAATTTTTTCTGTCCCAGTAAATGCCCACCCTGGGTGATCCAAAGGCAAGGGCTCCGAGGCTCCTGAGAGACTAACTCCTTTCAGCTGAGCACAGAGCTGGCTCCTCACTGGGATGCCTGTGGCCTGGGGCTCCCAGAGGGGAGAGCAGCACTCGCCCCACCGTGTGGTCACTGCTGGAAGTGCAGGCTGCTCCTCACTCCCCCTTGACAGTGTCCCTGAGGGCAGAACAGTGTGAATCGAATCAAGGTGGAAATGCAAACTCCAATGCAACCAACCTTCCCACAAGATCTCCAAAACCACTCAGGAACAGGGAATTGGAAACTGCAGGGGATGACATGAATGGAGATGGAGACTTGACACCTTACACCGAGTTCACTTCCAGTTATCCCTAGACAAACTTTCCATGAAAACTTGTCACAAGTCTAGAAGAACAATGAGCAGAAACCGGACACGTGCTTTGAGTCTTCACACACAAAACTAAAAGGCAGTCCACAAAAAAAACCCAGAGAATACAGTGGACTTGGCAAAATCAAAGATATCTTCTGTGGGAAAGACCTCATGACAAAAGCAAAAGACAGGTCATACATCGCGAGACGAATGAGTGGAAACACAAAGCTTATCAAGGATGTGTCTCCAAACAGACAAAGAACGCCAACACAACAAGCCTGTGAAAACTAGGGAACGGTCTGAAGGGACACCAGACGGAGGAAGACACACACAGAGTATCCCGGATGATGTCCAGCACTGAGGGCCTGAAGAAACAACAGTCTAGTTGCACCCCCTCAGGCCTGTGTGACCGTGGATGAGGCCTCTGTTTCCCGGTGGCTCTGAGACATGGACAGGGAGGAAGGGGAAGAGAAGTCACTTGCATTTCTAATACTCACAGCAAAGTCTTCCAATGAGAAGGGAATTATCACCCCCACTGCCAATGCCATTCACTGAAGTGATACCCACGAGTCCATCTACCCCAGAAGGGAAGGATGGACCTGTTCTCACAAAACGGCGAGAGATGGAAGGAGGAAGATGAAGCCCACACCAATCACTGGAAAGAGAAGCTGTGCTCAGGGCTTGAAAGAATTCCTATTGGGAAAATCATGTCACAGCCCCACATGGCAATCCACAGCTTCCATGCTATTCCTCCCAAAATGCCAATGCATTTTCGCACCGAACAAAGAATTGCAAAAGGGGTACGGAAACAGAAAAGAGCCTACATTGTCAATACAATCCGACGAAAAAGCCCCGATACGGACATCCAAGGTTGTGTGAAAGGAAATTAGACGACCAAACTAGGATCCTCAGGAGAGTATCGGAGAAGGCAATGGCGACCCACTCCAGTACTCTTGCCTGGAAAATGTCCTGGACGGAGGAGCCTGGTAGGCTGCAGGCCATGGGGTCATGCAGAGTCAGACACGACTGAAGTGACTTAGCCGCAGCAGCAGCAGCAGGACAGTATGCTATTGGGAATACAACAACACACACAGATCCAGATCGATGGAATAAAGTTGAGGGTCCAGAAACAAACCCCAGCATCCATGGTCAACTCATCTCTGACACAGACGGGGATATTATCCAAATGGGAACAAGAAAGCCTCTTCAATCAATGTCCATGGGAAAACCAGACAGCTACATCTGAAGAACGCTATTGGTTTTGATCTCATACCACCTCAATATCGGGGAAAAACCTCACCCTAAAGACTGATGTCATGAGATAGCTAGAAAGAAGCGTAGGTCAAAGGCTCCTTAACATCAGAGTCTCCTTGCCATTTGCTGGGCGGAGGTCGAAATGGGTCTCTTCAAGTAAGGGAAAGAGGTAAACGAAGTACACCACTGGGTTTCCATCCAATGGAACCTATTCACAACAGAGAGGCTAAGCATTCACAAATGCAAAAGATAGGAAACGGAACACGAGAGACTCCTTGCAAGTGGTGTATCTGAGAAGGGGTTCATATGGAAAGAGACGAAGAATGCACAGCACTCAGATTCCAAGAAACACCACCACCACCCTTGACCCTTCCCCCATGACCAACTCTGACCTAAAGCCTTTCTCACCCTCTAACCTATCCCTAAAACATAACCCTCATCTAATCATATACATGTGCATCCCTAGCATCCATCCATCCATCCACACACGAGAGAGAAAGAGGAAGACACAGACGGAATTGAGAAAGGAAAAGAGAGGGACACAGCCAGAGGGAGACACCGAACCAAAGAGAGGAAAGGAGTCGATGGTCCAGACTTTTCCTCAATCTGTCTCGAAGGTAGAAGCAATGACAGCGCCCTTCCACCCCAGAAGGGGGAAAAGGACGGAAGGTTTGCAGAGGAAAAGACAAGAACGCAGGGAGCCATTAGAAGCTCAGCCACCCGCAGAAGCCGAGCTGGGACACTTGAACAGAATCTCAATGGAAACAGAGGACCAGAAAGTTGGCTACTCTTTTCTATAAGAGAGGGAGACCTTCGAGTCTTCCTTTCGGTCCTCCAACTTGGATGCGGGGTCTCAAAACAGTCAGGAGGGGGATTGCCTTTTCCTGGGTTCCACGGCGCATCCAGGCCTCGTTCTGCCCCATTCTGTGCTGTGTCAGCCCTGGATGGAATCTTTCTTTCTGAAGTCTCAGCGCACGAGCTCCACGTGATATCGGCCCCAGGTGGAAAGGCATGGAGCTGCTCGTAGGCCGACAGACCTAGGAAGCAGATGGGAGAATGACCCCCACTCTGCAGATGGAGAGACTGGGGCAACCCTGAGGGGCATATGCTTGTCCAGGGCCACACCACTTATGAGAAGAAGGAGCCTGGTCTGAGAGCAGCATGGTCCTCGGAGCTCAGGCCCTGGCTGAACCCAGGCCTCCCCAGGGCTGTGGGCTGGGCCGTGTGGGTGTCATTGTGCCTGCACATGGCCTAAGGGGGGTGGTCGAGCAGTCAGAAACCCAGAGATTCCCTTGGGAAGTTTTGAGGAAGGGACCTCAGCACGAACCCCAGGAAATGATGTCACCTGCCGGCAACAGAACCCAACAGAACCCGCAATCCGGGTATCCAGGCCTCCAGAGCGGAGAGGAGCCCCCAGCCAGATCACTTGCTGCCAAGATGTTCTGCTGTTTGCCCCTGCCCAGAGGCCGGGGCCTCAGGAGAGCTCACAGGCAGTGTGCGTGGGCACCCTGTCGACGTTGGCTCAGGACACCCCCGAGAGGCCTCTAGCCCTTTGCCCGGAGAAACAGAAAGGTAACACGGGGAGCCCCAGGCCGGACCAGGCCACCTCTCCCATGCCACCCGGAAACACCGGGTCCTTTGCCTGTGTGTGGGGATGCGGGATTCTCGGGCTGTGTCTCCCTCAAGGAAGCCCAGGCGGATGTGGGGTCAGAAGCCTGTGGACAAGTTGTGTCCACACCCCAGGGGAGAGCAGGCTGGGCGGGATGGGGAGAGTGTGGGTAGCGCCGACTGGCCAGGCTGACCTCACACCCTCAGATGGGTCTCTTTCCTCCCGGGTGGGGATCTGAGCAGACACACGTCTCTGACCCTTCTGGGAAGAGAAGTTCGAGCAGGCAGAAGCAGCGGCTCCACTGGCCAGGCCCAGCTCGGAAAACTCCCAGCATGGCTGGCTGACGGTCACTGTCGTTGCAGAGCTTCCCACGTGATGAGGCCGAGGACGGGGACACCCCATCCAGCTCCCAGAGGGAGGGGTCGGAGCACCACCCGCCCGCCCGTGAGGCCCAGTGCAGGCTCCAGGTCAGCGTGCCCACGGAGGCATCAGCCCCACCGGGGGAGACGCGGAGGTGGGGAAGGCCTGCTGCCGAGACACTTCCCAGGATACAGCCGGCGGCCCAGTCTGAGGCTTCCACGGAGCTCAGCACACCCGGCTCTGACCCAGAGTCCAGAGAACCCTGGCCTCTGCGGCACCAGGAGGACCTGGAGCCCAGCACGCCAGAGCACAGAGGTGAGTACGCTGGGGCTGGTGCACGGGAGTGTGTGGGGAGGGGTGCTGAGCTACACAGGGACGAGTCCTCGAAAGCTGCTGCTGGGCCTGCAGCAAGCGCTGGCCTCACACCCCCCGCCCCCCATCTTGCACACTTCAGTCCCAAAAGACATCTGACGCTGGGTATTCTTTGGGAACCTCTTGGAAGGTTTCTGTCCCGGGGTACGCACATGCCAAGGCTGGCCTGTGGGCAAACTTTGCTTCTCCCCCAGCTCTAGCACTGGCCTCCAACTGGAACCAGGCTCCACTTCCCAGACCTGTCCCCACACAGGTGGTGGCTCCAGGTGCAGGACCCAGGGATCCACCGAGGGCAGATGGAGAAGCGAGACTTGCCCTCGCAGAGACACCAGGCCAGCTGGGTACTGGCCAGCACACCGGGCAGATCGGATCTCCGTGCCTGCAGGACCCCCAGCCCCAGGCACTGATGTCCCACCCCCTCAGCGAGAACCTCCACCTCCACGTGCACCTCTACCTGCTCGGGCTTTGGCAAGAGAACCCGAGGCAGAGGAAGAGTCACCGCCTCGGCAGGGAGAGCCTGCCCTGGCTCCCGCGCAACACCCAGACGCCCACGATGACTCACCCAGCCCTGCAGGGAGAAAGAGCCCCCGCTCTGGACAGAGACCCAGAGCCCTTACCGGAAACACCACGTCCAGGGGAGCGGTCGGCTCTGCAGCCTCCATCCCTGTCTGCTCACCGTGGATGCCGGCAACTCGGTCTGCCCCCAGGGGACATGGAGTTCCTTTCCCCTGAACTGCTTTGCATGTGGTTTGTTTGCACCTTTCTGGTGATGTTTTATTTTTTGTATGGTTTCCTGTATTTTTGTTGGTTAAGTTGGGATTAGTAAACTTTTTCATCATTGTTGCAATCTGGGAACACTGTTGTGTAACTCTGGTGATACTGTGTTACCATCACCACTTTGTAGTTTCAGACCCGTTCCATCTTTATGCCCCACCCCCCAACAAAGCCTGGATTCAAGGCAAGCACGCCCTGTTCATCCCTCCCCCCGATCCTGAACACAATTTCATCTTTTCTTTCTGCATTCCTTCCTATATTCTTGGTGTCCCCAATCAATGACTCTCAGTGAAATGACTGAAGGAGTGTTTTTCGGACTCTCCACCTACTGTAAGACTCCATTGGAGAGTTCTCATTTTTATGTCATTTGAACTAGCCTTTGATAGCTGAAAGGACGGTGTACGTCCTTTCAAGATACCATGTGCCAAACGAAGCCCTTTTGGCAACTGCCATCATTATCTCCAGGCAGGCATTGCTGTTTGAAGGGTGACATCTCAGCCAGAAGGCAGAGGCTGAGCTCCTCTTGTTGCACCAGCTCCCAAAAGAAGCCAAGAAAGGGAGCTGGAACAACAAACCACCCCCATGCCCAGGAAAGCGTTCTTCATGACAGAAGGCTAGAAAATGACCCAACATCCTTGTGGCCCAGAACCACTCTAGAAAATCACTGTTCCATAAAAAAGAGAAACACATGGGAAGTTCCAAGGAGAGGCAATGCCCATGGCCAGTGTACTTGAGAGACGGCCTGACCGCTCCGGGGAAGACACGCACCGACGGAACCCCTTGGGAAACAGCAGTGATAGTCCTCACCGTCGTAAGGGTTTCCTCTGGGGACAACCTGCCCTGGGCACCACACGAGGGAGCAGACCGGCTTCTCTTCCTCTGCCCCCACACCATTCACTCATGAAGGCAGCTCAGGTGTTCTCATGCCCTGCCTGCCTGCCTGCCTGGCTCATCCGTGAGCTGTGACCACCTCCAGGGTAGGACTCCACCTTTTCCTCTCTGTGTACCGTGAATCTGCACACAGTGGGCTTTCAGAACCTTAGGAGACTTGAGCCATTCCCACTCGAGCCAGAACCCTCCCCAGGAAGGAAAACAGCTGTGGAGTCATTTTGACCCCAGCACTGGTTCCGAAAGCCTGGCGGCTCCTACAGCCTCTACGGTGTGAAGAGGGAGGTCCCTTTTGACAGAGCTTTCCGGCTCTCAGATCTAAGCTGTTGTTTCACTGTCAGCTGTGTCTCTTCCGTTGCAGCCAGCTGGGCCACGCTGCTCCAAAGGAGCTCACAAGCTGAGTTTCAAGGGAGGACAGGGATGGCTACAACGTGCTGCAAACTGAGTGAGGGTCCCCACAATCCTCAGCAAAGGTCTGTGGTGTGCAAGTGGGGAGTAGAGGGCCCCCAAGTTCCAAAGGAAGGGAGGTAGTCGGGAGCTAAAGCCCTTGGCTGCTGTGGTAGCAGCTGCAGATGGCAGCTCGTCCACAGTGCACTTCGAATGAGGTCATATGAGCGGGACTCTGGAAATGGCTCCGAAATCGAGAGAAAGGGGTCAGGGTATGTGGGAATCCGGCGGGGGTGGGGGGTGGATGAAGGAAGGTGTCCCTCCTCTCTCCAGTGCAATTTGGTTTGGTGAGTCTCAAAGCTACCAGATGGCACTTCCCAAGTCAGGCCCCCGCAGGAATCAGGGTGGGCTGCCTGCCTCGGGCCCTGCCACAGGGACAAGCCACACCAGTGGCCTCCCTGAGCTCCAATGGCCGGATCTGGGGGGTTCTGTCTGGGTGCACACCTCCTTGCTGTGGCCAAGTTCCCCCCTTCTCTGAGCACCAGCTTCATCCTCTCGAATGAGGACATCGATTGCTACCTTGGCACGTTACTCTCTTCATCCTGTGAAGACTCATTAGGCTTATCCTACAATTACTAGCTGGCCCGAAGAGATATCTCCTGAATCCAGCTTAAGCTGGAGTCTCCCAGGCTCATCTGGCATGTCTTCCCTGAAGTCTGCCAAAACCCACACCCTTGCATTTCCAGGGACTCCCCTTAGCCAGCTGGGCAGAAAACCCAGCATGCTTCAAACAAGCTGACAGACAAGCGGGAGAGGACTCACGGGCAGACGGCTTCCCTCAGGTCTCGGGTGGAGCTCTGGGACCACAGCAGCAACGGGCCATCCCAGCCCCTGGGCTCAGCAGCGCCCTCATTCTCAGGCCGGCGGCTCTGCCCTGAGGGGAGCAGGAACGTCACCAACTGCCGCAGGCGGACCTCAAGCCCCTCCCACTGCTGGAGCCTGACCTCCCCCGGCCCCACCCCTTCCCCTACCCCAGCAGGACGAGAGCTCGTCTTCCCCTGGCTTCCAACGTGAGGCCCGGCCCTGGGCCCCGATTGGGCACTGCCCCAGCCCGGAGCCAAGCACAGTGGCCAGGGAGGTGGAACGTACCGACTGGCCAGGGCCAGGTCATGTGACCATACTCCCCAGGAAACTCAAAGATTACCAAGGTTCCCTAAGAAACCAATGAACAAAATTATCCAGTAAAGGCAAACCGTACTTTTTAATGAGGCCAATGTCACAGAAAAAAAAAAAAATGCTCCACAATAAACTGCTCAAGGAAGCTACTAAATAAACTTTCAGAAAAGTTTAGTAGTTTTTTTTTTTTGAATAGGGTGACGGAGAGCTATACCTTTCCCATCTATGTGAATTTAGGTTTAAACTAGATTTCCCTTGGCTATTATATAAGACAAAAAAACCCACATCGCCCCCTTTCACTCCCCCCCACCCCCAAAAAGCGTTTTAATCTATTGAATTTTTGTGTCCTCAGTTGTGTCTGATTCACGGCAACTCACCAACTCTACACAGCCAGGCTCTTCCGTCCATGGAATTCAGGGCAATTTTTTCTGTCCCAGTAAATGCCCACCCTGGGTGATCCAAAGGCAAGGGCTCCGAGGCTCCTGAGAGACTAACTCCTTTCAGCTGAGCACAGAGCTGGCTCCTCACTGGGATGCCTGTGGCCTGGGGCTCCCAGAGGGGAGAGCAGCACTCGCCCCACCGTGTGGTCACTGCTGGAAGTGCAGGCTGCTCCTCACTCCCCCTTGACAGTGTCCCTGAGGGCAGAACAGTGTGAATCGAATCAAGGTGGAAATGCAAACTCCAATGCAACCAACCTTCCCACAAGATCTCCAAAACCACTCAGGAACAGGGAATTGGAAACTGCAGGGGATGACATGAATGGAGATGGAGACTTGACACCTTACACCGAGTTCACTTCCAGTTATCCCTAGACAAACTTTCCATGAAAACTTGTCACAAGTCTAGAAGAACAATGAGCAGAAACCGGACACGTGCTTTGAGTCTTCACACACAAAACTAAAAGGCAGTCCACAAAAAAAAACCCAGAGAATAGAATGGACTTGGCAAAATCAAAGATATCTTCTGTGGGAAAGACCTCATGACAAAAGCAAAAGACAGGTCATACATCGCGAGACGAATGAGTGGAAACACAAAGCTTATCAAGGATGTGTCTCCAAACAGACAAAGAACGCCAACACAACAAGCCTGTGAAAACTAGGGAACGGTCTGAAGGGACACCAGACGGAGGAAGACACACACAGAGTATCCCGGATGATGTCCAGCACTGAGGGCCTGAAGAAACAACAGTCTAGTTGCACCCCCTCAGGCCTGTGTGACCGTGGATGAGGCCTCTGTTTCCCGGTGGCTCTGAGACATGGACAGGGAGGAAGGGGAAGAGAAGTCACTTGCATTTCTAATACTCACAGCAAAGTCTTCCAATGAGAAGGGAATTATCACCCCCACTGCCAATGCCATTCACTGAAGTGATACCCACGAGTCCATCTACCCCAGAAGGGAAGGATGGACCTGTTCTCACAAAACGGCGAGAGATGGAAGGAGGAAGATGAAGCCCACACCAATCACTGGAAAGAGAAGCTGTGCTCAGGGCTTGAAAGAATTCCTATTGGGAAAATCATGTCACAGCCCCACATGGCAATCCACAGCTTCCATGCTATTCCTCCCAAAATGCCAATGCATTTTCGCACCGAACAAAGAATTGCAAAAGGGGTACGGAAACAGAAAAGAGCCTACATTGTCAATACAATCCGACGAAAAAGCCCCGATACGGACATCCAAGGTTGTGTGAAAGGAAATTAGACGACCAAACTAGGATCCTCAGGAGAGTATCGGAGAAGGCAATGGCGACCCACTCCAGTACTCTTGCCTGGAAAATGTCCTGGACGGAGGAGCCTGGTAGGCTGCAGGCCATGGGGTCATGCAGAGTCAGACACGACTGAAGTGACTTAGCCGCAGCAGCAGCAGCAGGACAGTATGCTATTGGGAATACAACAACACACACAGATCCAGATCGATGGAATAAAGTTGAGGGTCCAGAAACAAACCCCAGCATCCATGGTCAACTCATCTCTGACACAGACGGGGATATTATCCAAATGGGAACAAGAAAGCCTCTTCAATCAATGTCCATGGGAAAACCAGACAGCTACATCTGAAGAACGCTATTGGTTTTGATCTCATACCACCTCAATATCGGGGAAAAACCTCACCCTAAAGACTGATGTCATGAGATAGCTAGAAAGAAGCGTAGGTCAAAGGCTCCTTAACATCAGAGTCTCCTTGCCATTTGCTGGGCGGAGGTCGAAATGGGTCTCTTCAAGTAAGGGAAAGAGGTAAACGAAGTACACCACTGGGTTTCCATCCAATGGAACCTATTCACAACAGAGAGGCTAAGCATTCACAAATGCAAAAGATAGGAAACGGAACACGAGAGACTCCTTGCAAGTGGTGTATCTGAGAAGGGGTTCATATGGAAAGAGACGAAGAATGCACAGCACTCAGATTCCAAGAAACACCACCACCACCCTTGACCCTTCCCCCATGACCAACTCTGACCTAAAGCCTTTCTCACCCTCTAACCTATCCCTAAAACATAACCCTCATCTAATCATATACATGTGCATCCCTAGCATCCATCCATCCATCCACACACGAGAGAGAAAGAGGAAGACACAGACGGAATTGAGAAAGGAAAAGAGAGGGACACAGCCAGAGGGAGACACGGAACCAAAGAGAGGAAAGGAGTCGATGGTCCAGACTTTTCCTCAATCTGTCTCGAAGGTAGAAGCAATGACAGCGCCCTTCCACCCCAGAAGGGGGAAAAGGACGGAAGGTTTGCAGAGGAAAAGACAAGAACGCAGGGAGCCATTAGAAGCTCAGCCACCCGCAGAAGCCGAGCTGGGACACTTGAACAGAATCTCAATGGAAACAGAGGACCAGAAAGTTGGCTACTCTTTTCTATAAGAGAGGGAGACCTTCGAGTCTTCCTTTCGGTCCTCCAACTTGGATGCGGGGTCTCAAAACAGTCAGGAGGGGGATTGCCTTTTCCTGGGTTCCACGGCGCATCCAGGCCTCGTTCTGCCCCATTCTGTGCTGTGTCAGCCCTGGATGGAATCTTTCTTTCTGAAGTCTCAGCGCACGAGCTCCACGTGATATCGGCCCCAGGTGGAAAGGCATGGAGCTGCTCGTAGGCCGACAGACCTAGGAAGCAGATGGGAGAATGACCCCCACTCTGCAGATGGAGAGACTGGGGCAACCCTGAGGGGCATATGCTTGTCCAGGGCCACACCACTTATGAGAAGAAGGAGCCTGGTCTGAGAGCAGCATGGTCCTCGGAGCTCAGGCCCTGGCTGAACCCAGGCCTCCCCAGGGCTGTGGGCTGGGCCGTGTGGGTGTCATTGTGCCTGCACATGGCCTAAGGGGGGTGGTCGAGCAGTCAGAAACCCAGAGATTCCCTTGGGAAGTTTTGAGGAAGGGACCTCAGCACGAACCCCAGGAAATGATGTCACCTGCCGGCAACAGAACCCAACAGAACCCGCAATCCGGGTATCCAGGCCTCCAGAGCGGAGAGGAGCCCCCAGCCAGATCACTTGCTGCCAAGATGTTCTGCTGTTTGCCCCTGCCCAGAGGCCGGGGCCTCAGGAGAGCTCACAGGCAGTGTGCGTGGGCACCCTGTCGACGTTGGCTCAGGACACCCCCGAGAGGCCTCTGGCCCTTTGCCCGGAGAAACAGAAAGGTAACACGGGGAGCCCCAGGCCGGACCAGGCCACCTCTCCCATGCCACCCGGAAACACCGGGTCCTTTGCCTGTGTGTGGGGATGCGGGATTCTCGGGCTGTGTCTCCCTCAAGGAAGCCCAGGCGGATGTGGGGTCAGAAGCCTGTGGACAAGTTGTGTCCACACCCCAGGGGAGAGCAGGCTGGGCGGGATGGGGAGAGTGTGGGTAGCGCCGACTGGCCAGGCTGACCTCACACCCTCAGATGGGTCTCTTTCCTCCCGGGTGGGGATCTGAGCAGACACACGTCTCTGACCCTTCTGGGAAGAGAAGTTCGAGCAGGCAGAAGCAGCGGCTCCACTGGCCAGGCCCAGCTCGGAAAACTCCCAGCATGGCTGGCTGACGGTCACTGTCGTTGCAGAGCTTCCCACGTGATGAGGCCGAGGACGGGGACACCCCATCCAGCTCCCAGAGGGAGGGGTCGGAGCACCACCCGCCCGCCCGTGAGGCCCAGTGCAGGCTCCAGGTCAGCGTGCCCACGGAGGCATCAGCCCCACCGGGGGAGACGCGGAGGTGGGGAAGGCCTGCTGCCGAGACACTTCCCAGGATACAGCCGGCGGCCCAGTCTGAGGCTTCCACGGAGCTCAGCACACCCGGCTCTGACCCAGAGTCCAGAGAACCCTGGCCTCTGCGGCACCAGGAGGACCTGGAGCCCAGCACGCCAGAGCACAGAGGTGAGTACGCTGGGGCTGGTGCACGGGAGTGTGTGGGGAGGGGTGCTGAGCTACACAGGGACGAGTCCTCGAAAGCTGCTGCTGGGCCTGCAGCAAGCGCTGGCCTCACACCCCCCGCCCCCCATCTTGCACACTTCAGTCCCAAAAGACATCTGACGCTGGGTATTCTTTGGGAACCTCTTGGAAGGTTTCTGTCCCGGGGTACGCACATGCCAAGGCTGGCCTGTGGGCAAACTTTGCTTCTCCCCCAGCTCTAGCACTGGCCTCCAACTGGAACCAGGCTCCACTTCCCAGACCTGTCCCCACACAGGTGGTGGCTCCAGGTGCAGGACCCAGGGATCCACCGAGGGCAGATGGAGAAGCGAGACTTGCCCTCGCAGAGACACCAGGCCAGCTGGGTACTGGCCAGCACACCGGGCAGATCGGATCTCCGTGCCTGCAGGACCCCCAGCCCCAGGCACTGATGTCCCACCCCCTCAGCGAGAACCTCCACCTCCACGTGCACCTCTACCTGCTCGGGCTTTGGCAAGAGAACCCGAGGCAGAGGAAGAGTCACCGCCTCGGCAGGGAGAGCCTGCCCTGGCTCCCGCGCAACACCCAGACGCCCACGATGACTCACCCAGCCCTGCAGGGAGAAAGAGCCCCCGCTCTGGACAGAGACCCAGAGCCCTTACCGGAAACACCACGTCCAGGGGAGCGGTCGGCTCTGCAGCCTCCATCCCTGTCTGCTCACCGTGGATGCCGGCAACTCGGTCTGCCCCCAGGGGACATGGAGTTCCTTTCCCCTGAACTGCTTTGCATGTGGTTTGTTTGCACCTTTCTGGTGATGTTTTATTTTTTGTATGGTTTCCTGTATTTTTGTTGGTTAAGTTGGGATTAGTAAACTTTTTCATCATTGTTGCAATCTGGGAACACTGTTGTGTAACTCTGGTGATACTGTGTTACCATCACCACTTTGTAGTTTCAGACCCGTTCCATCTTTATGCCCCACCCCCCAACAAAGCCTGGATTCAAGGCAAGCACGCCCTGTTCATCCCTCCCCCCGATCCTGAACACAATTTCATCTTTTCTTTCTGCATTCCTTCCTATATTCTTGGTGTCCCCAATCAATGACTCTCAGTGAAATGACTGAAGGAGTGTTTTTCGGACTCTCCACCTACTGTAAGACTCCATTGGAGAGTTCTCATTTTTATGTCATTTGAACTAGCCTTTGATAGCTGAAAGGACGGTGTACGTCCTTTCAAGATACCATGTGCCAAACGAAGCCCTTTTGGCAACTGCCATCATTATCTCCAGGCAGGCATTGCTGTTTGAAGGGTGACATCTCAGCCAGAAGGCAGAGGCTGAGCTCCTCTTGTTGCACCAGCTCCCAAAAGAAGCCAAGAAAGGGAGCTGGAACAACAAACCACCCCCATGCCCAGGAAAGCGTTCTTCATGACAGAAGGCTAGAAAATGACCCAACATCCTTGTGGCCCAGAACCACTCTAGAAAATCACTGTTCCATAAAAAAGAGAAACACATGGGAAGTTCCAAGGAGAGGCAATGCCCATGGCCAGTGTACTTGAGAGACGGCCTGACCGCTCCGGGGAAGACACGCACCGACGGAACCCCTTGGGAAACAGCAGTGATAGTCCTCACCGTCGTAAGGGTTTCCTCTGGGGACAACCTGCCCTGGGCACCACACGAGGGAGCAGACCGGCTTCTCTTCCTCTGCCCCCACACCATTCACTCATGAAGGCAGCTCAGGTGTTCTCATGCCCTGCCTGCCTGCCTGCCTGGCTCATCCGTGAGCTGTGACCACCTCCAGGGTAGGACTCCACCTTTTCCTCTCTGTGTACCGTGAATCTGCACACAGTGGGCTTTCAGAACCTTAGGAGATTTGAGCCATTCCCACTCGAGCCAGAACCCTCCCCAGGAAGGAAAACAGCTGTGGAGTCATTTTGGCCCCAGCACTGGTTCCGAAAGCCTGGCGGCTCCTACAGCCTCTACGGTGTGAAGAGGGAGGTCCCTTTTGACAGAGCTTTCCGGCTCTCAGATCTAAGCTGTTGTTTCACTGTCAGCTGTGTCTCTTCCGTTGCAGCCAGCTGGGCCACGCTGCTCCAAAGGAGCTCACAAGCTGAGTTTCAAGGGAGGACAGGGATGGCTACAACGTGCTGCAAACTGAGTGAGGGTCCCCACAATCCTCAGCAAAGGTCTGTGGTGTGCAAGTGGGGAGTAGAGGGCCCCCAAGTTCCAAAGGAAGGGAGGTAGTCGGGAGCTAAAGCCCTTGGCTGCTGTGGTAGCAGCTGCAGATGGCAGCTCGTCCACAGTGCACTTCGAATGAGGTCATATGAGCGGGACTCTGGAAATGGCTCCGAAATCGAGAGAAAGGGGTCAGGGTATGTGGGAATCCGGCGGGGGTGGGGGGTGGATGAAGGAAGGTGTCCCTCCTCTCTCCAGTGCAATTTGGTTTGGTGAGTCTCAAAGCTACCAGATGGCACTTCCCAAGTCAGGCCCCCGCAGGAATCAGGGTGGGCTGCCTGCCTCGGGCCCTGCCACAGGGACAAGCCACACCAGTGGCCTCCCTGAGCTCCAATGGCCGGATCTGGGGGGTTCTGTCTGGGTGCACACCTCCTTGCTGTGGCCAAGTTCCCCCCTTCTCTGAGCACCAGCTTCATCCTCTCGAATGAGGACATCGATTGCTACCTTGGCACGTTACTCTCTTCATCCTGTGAAGACTCATTAGGCTTATCCTACAATTACTAGCTGGCCCGAAGAGATATCTCCTGAATCCAGCTTAAGCTGGAGTCTCCCAGGCTCATCTGGCATGTCTTCCCTGAAGTCTGCCAAAACCCACACCCTTGCATTTCCAGGGACTCCCCTTAGCCAGCTGGGCAGAAAACCCAGCATGCTTCAAACAAGCTGACAGACAAGCGGGAGAGGACTCACGGGCAGACGGCTTCCCTCAGGTCTCGGGTGGAGCTCTGGGACCACAGCAGCAACGGGCCATCCCAGCCCCTGGGCTCAGCAGCGCCCTCATTCTCAGGCCGGCGGCTCTGCCCTGAGGGGAGCAGGAACGTCACCAACTGCCGCAGGCGGACCTCAAGCCCCTCCCACTGCTGGAGCCTGACCTCCCCCGGCCCCACCCCTTCCCCTACCCCAGCAGGACGAGAGCTCGTCTTCCCCTGGCTTCCAACGTGAGGCCCGGCCCTGGGCCCCGATTGGGCACTGCCCCAGCCCGGAGCCAAGCACAGTGGCCAGGGAGGTGGAACGTACCGACTGGCCAGGGCCAGGTCATGTGACCATACTCCCCAGGAAACTCAAACATTACCGAGGTTCCCTAAGAAACCAATGAACAAAATTATCCAGTAAAGGCAAACCGTACTTTTTAATGAGGCCAATGTCACAGAAAAAAAAAAAAATGCTCCACAATAAACTGCTCAAGGAAGCTACTAAATAAACTTTCAGAAAATTTAGTAGTTTTTTTTTTTTGAATAGGGTGACGGAGAGCTATACCTTTCCCATCTATGTGAATTTAGGTTTAAACTAGATTTCCCTTGGCTATTATATAAGACAAAAAAACCCACATCGCCCCCTTTCACTCCCCCCCACCCCCAAAAAGCGTTTTAATCTATTGAATTTTTGTGTCCTCAGTTGTGTCTGATTCACGGCAACTCACCAACTCTACACAGCCAGGCTCTTCCGTCCATGGAATTCAGGGCAATTTTTTCTGTCCCAGTAAATGCCCACCCTGGGTGATCCAAAGGCAAGGGCTCCGAGGCTCCTGAGAGACTAACTCCTTTCAGCTGAGCACAGAGCTGGCTCCTCACTGGGATGCCTGTGGCCTGGGGCTCCCAGAGGGGAGAGCAGCACTCGCCCCACCGTGTGGTCACTGCTGGAAGTGCAGGCTGCTCCTCACTCCCCCTTGACAGTGTCCCTGAGGGCAGAACAGTGTGAATCGAATCAAGGTGGAAATGCAAACTCCAATGCAACCAACCTTCCCACAAGATCTCCAAAACCACTCAGGAACAGGGAATTGGAAACTGCAGGGGATGACATGAATGGAGATGGAGACTTGACACCTTACACCGAGTTCACTTCCAGTTATCCCTAGACAAACTTTCCATGAAAACTTGTCACAAGTCTAGAAGAACAATGAGCAGAAACCGGACACGTGCTTTGAGTCTTCACACACAAAACTAAAAGGCAGTCCACAAAAAAAACCCAGAGAATACAGTGGACTTGGCAAAATCAAAGATATCTTCTGTGGGAAAGACCTCATGACAAAAGCAAAAGACAGGTCATACATCGCGAGACGAATGAGTGGAAACACAAAGCTTATCAAGGATGTGTCTCCAAACAGACAAAGAACGCCAACACAACAAGCCTGTGAAAACTAGGGAACGGTCTGAAGGGACACCAGACGGAGGAAGACACACACAGAGTATCCCGGATGATGTCCAGCACTGAGGGCCTGAAGAAACAACAGTCTAGTTGCACCCCCTCAGGCCTGTGTGACCGTGGATGAGGCCTCTGTTTCCCGGTGGCTCTGAGACATGGACAGGGAGGAAGGGGAAGAGAAGTCACTTGCATTTCTAATACTCACAGCAAAGTCTTCCAATGAGAAGGGAATTATCACCCCCACTGCCAATGCCATTCACTGAAGTGATACCCACGAGTCCATCTACCCCAGAAGGGAAGGATGGACCTGTTCTCACAAAACGGCGAGAGATGGAAGGAGGAAGATGAAGCCCACACCAATCACTGGAAAGAGAAGCTGTGCTCAGGGCTTGAAAGAATTCCTATTGGGAAAATCATGTCACAGCCCCACATGGCAATCCACAGCTTCCATGCTATTCCTCCCAAAATGCCAATGCATTTTCGCACCGAACAAAGAATTGCAAAAGGGGTACGGAAACAGAAAAGAGCCTACATTGTCAATACAATCCGACGAAAAAGCCCCGATACGGACATCCAAGGTTGTGTGAAAGGAAATTAGACGACCAAACTAGGATCCTCAGGAGAGTATCGGAGAAGGCAATGGCGACCCACTCCAGTACTCTTGCCTGGAAAATGTCCTGGACGGAGGAGCCTGGTAGGCTGCAGGCCATGGGGTCATGCAGAGTCAGACACGACTGAAGTGACTTAGCCGCAGCAGCAGCAGCAGGACAGTATGCTATTGGGAATACAACAACACACACAGATCCAGATCGATGGAATAAAGTTGAGGGTCCAGAAACAAACCCCAGCATCCATGGTCAACTCATCTCTGACACAGACGGGGATATTATCCAAATGGGAACAAGAAAGCCTCTTCAATCAATGTCCATGGGAAAACCAGACAGCTACATCTGAAGAACGCTATTGGTTTTGATCTCATACCACCTCAATATCGGGGAAAAACCTCACCCTAAAGACTGATGTCATGAGATAGCTAGAAAGAAGCGTAGGTCAAAGGCTCCTTAACATCAGAGTCTCCTTGCCATTTGCTGGGCGGAGGTCGAAATGGGTCTCTTCAAGTAAGGGAAAGAGGTAAACGAAGTACACCACTGGGTTTCCATCCAATGGAACCTATTCACAACAGAGAGGCTAAGCATTCACAAATGCAAAAGATAGGAAACGGAACACGAGAGACTCCTTGCAAGTGGTGTATCTGAGAAGGGGTTCATATGGAAAGAGACGAAGAATGCACAGCACTCAGATTCCAAGAAACACCACCACCACCCTTGACCCTTCCCCCATGACCAACTCTGACCTAAAGCCTTTCTCACCCTCTAACCTATCCCTAAAACATAACCCTCATCTAATCATATACATGTGCATCCCTAGCATCCATCCATCCATCCACACACGAGAGAGAAAGAGGAAGACACAGACGGAATTGAGAAAGGAAAAGAGAGGGACACAGCCAGAGGGAGACACCGAACCAAAGAGAGGAAAGGAGTCGATGGTCCAGACTTTTCCTCAATCTGTCTCGAAGGTAGAAGCAATGACAGCGCCCTTCCACCCCAGAAGGGGGAAAAGGACGGAAGGTTTGCAGAGGAAAAGACAAGAACGCAGGGAGCCATTAGAAGCTCAGCCACCCGCAGAAGCCGAGCTGGGACACTTGAACAGAATCTCAATGGAAACAGAGGACCAGAAAGTTGGCTACTCTTTTCTATAAGAGAGGGAGACCTTCGAGTCTTCCTTTCGGTCCTCCAACTTGGATGCAGGGTCTCAAAACAGTCAGGAGGGGGATTGCCTTTTCCTGGGTTCCACGGCGCATCCAGGCCTCGTTCTGCCCCATTCTGTGCTGTGTCAGCCCTGGATGGAATCTTTCTTTCTGAAGTCTCAGCGCACGAGCTCCACGTGATATCGGCCCCAGGTGGAAAGGCATGGAGCTGCTCGTAGGCCGACAGACCTAGGAAGCAGATGGGAGAATGACCCCCACTCTGCAGATGGAGAGACTGGGGCAACCCTGAGGGGCATATGCTTGTCCAGGGCCACACCACTTATGAGAAGAAGGAGCCTGGTCTGAGAGCAGCATGGTCCTCGGAGCTCAGGCCCTGGCTGAACCCAGGCCTCCCCAGGGCTGTGGGCTGGGCCGTGTGGGTGTCATTGTGCCTGCACATGGCCTAAGGGGGGTGGTCGAGCAGTCAGAAACCCAGAGATTCCCTTGGGAAGTTTTGAGGAAGGGACCTCAGCACGAACCCCAGGAAATGATGTCACCTGCCGGCAACAGAACCCAACAGAACCCGCAATCCGGGTATCCAGGCCTCCAGAGCGGAGAGGAGCCCCCAGCCAGATCACTTGCTGCCAAGATGTTCTGCTGTTTGCCCCTGCCCAGAGGCCGGGGCCTCAGGAGAGCTCACAGGCAGTGTGCGTGGGCACCCTGTCGACGTTGGCTCAGGACACCCCCGAGAGGCCTCTGGCCCTTTGCCCGGAGAAACAGAAAGGTAACACGGGGAGCCCCAGGCCGGACCAGGCCACCTCTCCCATGCCACCCGGAAACACCGGGTCCTTTGCCTGTGTGTGGGGATGCGGGATTCTCGGGCTGTGTCTCCCTCAAGGAAGCCCAGGCGGATGTGGGGTCAGAAGCCTGTGGACAAGTTGTGTCCACACCCCAGGGGAGAGCAGGCTGGGCGGGATGGGGAGAGTGTGGGTAGCGCCGACTGGCCAGGCTGACCTCACACCCTCAGATGGGTCTCTTTCCTCCCGGGTGGGGATCTGAGCAGACACACGTCTCTGACCCTTCTGGGAAGAGAAGTTCGAGCAGGCAGAAGCAGCGGCTCCACTGGCCAGGCCCAGCTCGGAAAACTCCCAGCATGGCTGGCTGACGGTCACTGTCGTTGCAGAGCTTCCCACGTGATGAGGCCGAGGACGGGGACACCCCATCCAGCTCCCAGAGGGAGGGGTCGGAGCACCACCCGCCCGCCCGTGAGGCCCAGTGCAGGCTCCAGGTCAGCGTGCCCACGGAGGCATCAGCCCCACCGGGGGAGACGCGGAGGTGGGGAAGGCCTGCTGCCGAGACACTTCCCAGGATACAGCCGGCGGCCCAGTCTGAGGCTTCCACGGAGCTCAGCACACCCGGCTCTGACCCAGAGTCCAGAGAACCCTGGCCTCTGCGGCACCAGGAGGACCTGGAGCCCAGCACGCCAGAGCACAGAGGTGAGGACGCTGGGGCTGGTGCACGGGAGTGTGTGGGGAGGGGTGCTGAGCTACACAGGGACGAGTCCTCGAAAGCTGCTGCTGGGCCTGCAGCAAGCGCTGGCCTCACACCCCCCGCCCCCCATCTTGCACACTTCAGTCCCAAAAGACATCTGACGCTGGGTATTCTTTGGGAACCTCTTGGAAGGTTTCTGTCCCGGGGTACGCACATGCGAAGGCTGGCCTGTGGGCAAACTTTGCTTCTCCCCCAGCTCTAGCACTGGCCTCCAACTGGAACCAGGCTCCACTTCCCAGACCTGTCCCCACACAGGTGGTGGCTCCAGGTGCAGGACCCAGGGATCCACCGAGGGCAGATGGAGAAGCGAGACTTGCCCTCGCAGAGACACCAGGCCAGCTGGGTACTGGCCAGCACACCGGGCAGATCGGATCTCCGTGCCTGCAGGACCCCCAGCCCCAGGCACTGATGTCCCACCCCCTCAGCGAGAACCTCCACCTCCACGTGCACCTCTACCTGCTCGGGCTTTGGCAAGAGAACCCGAGGCAGAGGAAGAGTCACCGCCTCGGCAGGGAGAGCCTGCCCTGGCTCCCGCGCAACACCCAGACGCCCACGATGACTCACCCAGCCCTGCAGGGAGAAAGAGCCCCCGCTCTGGACAGAGACCCAGAGCCCTTACCGGAAACACCACGTCCAGGGGAGCGGTCGGCTCTGCAGCCTCCATCCCTGTCTGCTCACCGTGGATGCCGGCAACTCGGTCTGCCCCCAGGGGACATGGAGTTCCTTTCCCCTGAACTGCTTTGCATGTGGTTTGTTTCCACCTTTCTGGTGATGTTTTATTTTTTGTATGGTTTCCTGTATTTTTGTTGGTTAAGTTGGGATTAGTAAACTTTTTCATCATTGTTGCAATCTGGGAACACTGTTGTGTAACTCTGGTGATACTGTGTTACCATCACCACTTTGTAGTTTCAGACCCGTTCCATCTTTATGCCCCACCCCCCAACAAAGCCTGGATTCAAGGCAAGCACGCCCTGTTCATCCCTCCCCCCGATCCTGAACACAATTTCATCTTTTCTTTCTGCATTCCTTCCTATATTCTTGGTGTCCCCAATCAATGACTCTCAGTGAAATGACTGAAGGAGTGTTTTTCGGACTCTCCACCTACTGTAAGACTCCATTGGAGAGTTCTCATTTTTATGTCATTTGAACTAGCCTTTGATAGCTGAAAGGACGGTGTACGTCCTTTCAAGATACCATGTGCCAAACGAAGCCCTTTTGGCAACTGCCATCATTATCTCCAGGCAGGCATTGCTGTTTGAAGGGTGACATCTCAGCCAGAAGGCAGAGGCTGAGCTCCTCTTGTTGCACCAGCTCCCAAAAGAAGCCAAGAAAGGGAGCTGGAACAACAAACCACCCCCATGCCCAGGAAAGCGTTCTTCATGACAGAAGGCTAGAAAATGACCCAACATCCTTGTGGCCCAGAACCACTCTAGAAAATCACTGTTCCATAAAAAAGAGAAACACATGGGAAGTTCCAAGGAGAGGCAATGCCCATGGCCAGTGTACTTGAGAGACGGCCTGACCGCTCCGGGGAAGACACGCACCGACGGAACCCCTTGGGAAACAGCAGTGATAGTCCTCACCGTCGTAAGGGTTTCCTCTGGGGACAACCTGCCCTGGGCACCACACGAGGGAGCAGACCGGCTTCTCTTCCTCTGCCCCCACACCATTCACTCATGAAGGCAGCTCAGGTGTTCTCATGCCCTGCCTGCCTGCCTGCCTGGCTCATCCGTGAGCTGTGACCACCTCCAGGGTAGGACTCCACCTTTTCCTCTCTGTGTACCGTGAATCTGCACACAGTGGGCTTTCAGAACCTTAGGAGACTTGAGCCATTCCCACTCGAGCCAGAACCCTCCCCAGGAAGGAAAACAGCTGTGGAGTCATTTTGGCCCCAGCACTGGTTCCGAAAGCCTGGCGGCTCCTACAGCCTCTACGGTGTGAAGAGGGAGGTCCCTTTTGACAGAGCTTTCCGGCTCTCAGATCTAAGCTGTTGTTTCACTGTCAGCTGTGTCTCTTCCGTTGCAGCCAGCTGGGCCACGCTGCTCCAAAGGAGCTCACAAGCTGAGTTTCAAGGGAGGACAGGGATGGCTACAACGTGCTGCAAACTGAGTGAGGGTCCCCACAATCCTCAGCAAAGGTCTGTGGTGTGCAAGTGGGGAGTAGAGGGCCCCCAAGTTCCAAAGGAAGGGAGGTAGTCGGGAGCTAAAGCCCTTGGCTGCTGTGGTAGCAGCTGCAGATGGCAGCTCGTCCACAGTGCACTTCGAATGAGGTCATATGAGCGGGACTCTGGAAATGGCTCCGAAATCGAGAGAAAGGGGTCAGGGTATGTGGGAATCCGGCGGGGGTGGGGGGTGGATGAAGGAAGGTGTCCCTCCTCTCTCCAGTGCAATTTGGTTTGGTGAGTCTCAAAGCTACCAGATGGCACTTCCCAAGTCAGGCCCCCGCAGGAATCAGGGTGGGCTGCCTGCCTCGGGCCCTGCCACAGGGACAAGCCATACCAGTGGCCTCCCTGAGCTCCAATGGCCGGATCTGGGGGGTCCTGTCTGGGTGCACACCTCCTTGCTGTGGCCAAGTTCCCCCCTTCTCTGAGCACCAGCTTCATCCTCTCGAATGAGGACATCGATTGCTACCTTGGCACGTTACTCTCTTCATCCTGTGAAGACTCATTAGGCTTATCCTACAATTACTAGCTGGCCCGAAGAGATATCTCCTGAATCCAGATTAACCTGGAGTCTCCCAGGCTCATCTGGCATGTCTTCCCTGAAGTCTGCCAAAACCCACACCCTTGCATTTCCAGGGACTCCCCTTAGCCAGCTGGGCAGAAAACCCAGCATGCTTCAAACAAGCTGACAGACAAGCGGGAGAGGACTCACGGGCAGACGGCTTCCCTCAGGTCTCGGGTGGAGCTCTGGGACCACAGCAGCAACGGGCCATCCCAGCCCCTGGGCTCAGCAGCGCCCTCATTCTCAGGCCAGCGGCTCTGCCCTGAGGGGAGCAGGAACGTCACCAACTGCCGCAGGCGGACCTCAAGCCCCTCCCACTGCTGGAGCCTGACCTCCCCCGGCCCCACCCCTTCCCCTACCCCAGCAGGACGAGAGCTCGTCTTCCCCTGGCTTCCAACGTGAGGCCCGGCCCTGGGCCCCGATTGGGCACTGCCCCAGCCCGGAGCCAAGCACAGTGGCCAGGGAGGTGGAACGTACCGACTGGCCAGGGCCAGGTCATGTGACCATACTCCCCAGGAAACTCAAAGATTACCAAGGTTCCCTAAGAAACCAATGAACAAAATTATCCAGTAAAGGCAAACCGTACTTTTTAATGAGGCCAATGTCACAGAAAAAAAAAAAAAATGCTCCACAATAAACTGCTCAAGGAAGCTACTAAATAAACTTTCAGAAAAGTTTAGTAGTTTTTTTTTTTTGAAAAGGGTGACGGAGAGCTATACCTTTCCCATCTATGTGAATTTAGGTTTAAACTAGATTTCCCTTGGCTATTATATAAGACAAAAAAACCCACATCGCCCCCTTTCACTCCCCCCCACCCCCAAAAAGCGTTTTAATCTATTGAATTTTTGTGTCCTCAGTTGTGTCTGATTCACGGCAACTCACCAACTCTACACAGCCAGGCTCTTCCGTCCATGGAATTCAGGGCAATTTTTTCTGTCCCAGTAAATGCCCACCCTGGGTGATCCAAAGGCAAGGGCTCCGAGGCTCCTGAGAGACTAACTCCTTTCAGCTGAGCACAGAGCTGGCTCCTCACTGGGATGCCTGTGGCCTGGGGCTCCCAGAGGGGAGAGCAGCACTCGCCCCACCGTGTGGTCACTGCTGGAAGTGCAGGCTGCTCCTCACTCCCCCTTGACAGTGTCCCTGAGGGCAGAACAGTGTGAATCGAATCAAGGTGGAAATGCAAACTCCAATGCAACCAACCTTCCCACAAGATCTCAAAACCACTCAGGAACAGGGAATTGGAAACTGCAGGGGATGACATGAATGGAGATGGAGACTTGACACCTTACACCGAGTTCACTTCCAGTTATCCCTAGACAAACTTTCCATGAAAACTTGTCACAAATCTAGAAGAACAATGAGCAGAAACCGGACACGTGCTTTGAGTCTTCACACACAAAACTAAAAGGCAGTCCACAAAAAAACCCCAGAGAATACAGTGGACTTGGCAAAATCAAAGATATCTTCTGTGGGAAAGACCTCATGACAAAAGCAAAAGACAGGTCATACATCGCGAGACGAATGAGTGGAAACACAAAGCTTATCAAGGATGTGTCTCCAAACAGACAAAGAACGCCAACACAACAAGCCTGTGAAAACTAGGGAACGGTCTGAAGGGACACCAGACGGAGGAAGACACACACAGAGTATCCCGGATGATGTCCAGCACTGAGGGCCTGAAGAAACAACAGTCTAGTTGCACCCCCTCAGGCCTGTGTGACCGTGGATGAGGCCTCTGTTTCCCGGTGGCTCTGAGACATGGACAGGGAGGAAGGGGAAGAGAAGTCACTTGCATTTCTAATACTCACAGCAAAGTCTTCCAATGAGAAGGGAATTATCACCCCCACTGCCAATGCCATTCACTGAAGTGATACCCACGAGTCCATCTACCCCAGAAGGGAAGGATGGACCTGTTTTCACAAAACGGCGAGAGATGGAAGGAGGAAGATCAAGCCCACACCAATCACTGGAAAGAGAAGCTGTGCTCAGGGCTTGAAAGAATTCCTACTGGGAAAATCATGTCACAGCCCCACATGGCAATCCACAGCTTCCATGCTATTCCTCCCAAAATGCCAATGCATTTTCGCACCGAACAAAGAATTGCAAAAGGGGTACGGAAACAGAAAAGAGCCTACATTGTCAATACAATCCGACGAAAAAGCCCCGATACGGACATCCAAGGTTGTGTGAAAGGAAATTAGACGACCAAACTAGGATCCTCAGGAGAGTATCGGAGAAGGCAATGGCGACCCACTCCAGTACTCTTGCCTGGAAAATGTCCTGGACGGAGGAGCCTGGTAGGCTGCAGGCCATGGGGTCATGCAGAGTCAGACACGACTGAAGTGACTTAGCCGCAGCAGCAGCAGCAGGACAGTATGCTATTGGGAATACAACAACACACACAGATCCAGATCGATGGAATAAAGTTGAGGGTCCAGAAACAAACCCCAGCATCCATGGTCAACTCATCTCTGACACAGACGGGGAGAATATCCAAATGGGAACAAGAAAGCCTCTTCAATCAATGTCCATGGGAAAACCAGACAGCTACATCTGAAGAACGCTATTGGTTTTGATCTCATACCACCTCAATATCGGGGAAAAACCTCACCCTAAAGACTGATGTCATGAGATAGCTAGAAAGAAGCGTAGGTCAAAGGCTCCTTAACATCAGAGTCTCCTTGCCATTTGCTGGGCGGAGGTCGAAATGGGTCTCTTCAAGTAAGGGAAAGAGGTAAACGAAGTACACCACTGGGTTTCCATCCAATGGAACCTCTTCACAACAGAGAGGCTAAGCATTCACAAATGCAAAAGATAGGAAACGGAACACGAGAGACTCCTTGCAAGTGGTGTATCTGAGAAGGGGTTCATATGGAAAGAGACGAAGAATGCACAGCACTCAGATTCCAAGAAACACCACCACCACCCTTGACCCTTCCCCCATGACCAACTCTGACCTAAAGCCTTTCTCACCCTCTAACCTATCCCTAAAACATAACCCTCATCTAATCATATACATGTGCATCCCTAGCATCCATCCATCCATCCACACACGAGAGAGAAAGAGGAAGACACAGACGGAATTGAGAAAGGAAAAGAGAGGGACACAGCCAGAGGGAGACACCGAACCAAAGAGAGGAAAGGAGTCGATGGTCCAGACTTTTCCTCAATCTGTCTCGAAGGTAGAAGCAATGACAGCGCCCTTCCACCCCAGAAGGGGGAAAAGGACGGAAGGTTTGCAGAGGAAAAGACAAGAACGCAGGGAGCCATTAGAAGCTCAGCCACCCGCAGAAGCCGAGCTGGGACACTTGAACAGAATCTCAATGGAAACAGAGGACCAGAAAGTTGGCTACTCTTTTCTATAAGAGAGGGAGACCTTCGAGTCTTCCTTTCGGTCCTCCAACTTGGATGCAGGGTCTCAAAACAGTCAGGAGGGGGATTGCCTTTTCCTGGGTTCCACGGCGCATCCAGGCCTCGTTCTGCCCCATTCTGTGCTGTGTCAGCCCTGGATGGAATCTTTCTTTCTGAAGTCTCAGCGCACGAGCTCCACGTGATATCGGCCCCAGGTGGAAAGGCATGGAGCTGCTCGTAGGCCGACAGACCTAGGAAGCAGATGGGAGAATGACCCCCACTCTGCAGATGGAGAGACTGGGGCAACCCTGAGGGGCATATGCTTGTCCAGGGCCACACCACTTATGAGAAGAAGGAGCCTGGTCTGAGAGCAGCATGGTCCTCGGAGCTCAGGCCCTGGCTGAACCCAGGCCTCCCCAGGGCTGTGGGCTGGGCCGTGTGGGTGTCATTGTGCCTGCACATGGCCTAAGGGGGGTGGTCGAGCAGTCAGAAACCCAGAGATTCCCTTGGGAAGTTTTGAGGAAGGGACCTCAGCACGAACCCCAGGAAATGATGTCACCTGCCGGCAACAGAACCCAACAGAACCCGCAATCCGGGTATCCAGGCCTCCAGAGCGGAGAGGAGCCCCCAGCCAGATCACTTGCTGCCAAGATGTTCTGCTGTTTGCCCCTGCCCAGAGGCCGGGGCCTCAGGAGAGCTCACAGGCAGTGTGCGTGGGCACCCTGTCGACGTTGGCTCAGGACACCCCCGAGAGGCCTCTGGCCCTTTGCCCGGAGAAACAGAAAGGTAACACGGGGAGCCCCAGGCCGGACCAGGCCACCTCTCCCATGCCACCCGGAAACACCGGGTCCTTTGCCTGTGTGTGGGGATGCGGGATTCTCGGGCTGTGTCTCCCTCAAGGAAGCCCAGGCGGATGTGGGGTCAGAAGCCTGTGGACAAGTTGTGTCCACACCCCAGGGGAGAGCAGGCTGGGCGGGATGGGGAGAGTGTGGGTAGCGCCGACTGGCCAGGCTGACCTCACACCCTCAGATGGGTCTCTTTCCTCCCGGGTGGGGATCTGAGCAGACACACGTCTCTGACCCTTCTGGGAAGAGAAGTTCGAGCAGGCAGAAGCAGCGGCTCCACTGGCCAGGCCCAGCTCGGAAAACTCCCAGCATGGCTGGCTGACGGTCACTGTCGTTGCAGAGCTTCCCACGTGATGAGGCCGAGGACGGGGACACCCCATCCAGCTCCCAGAGGGAGGGGTCGGAGCACCACCCGCCCGCCCGTGAGGCCCAGTGCAGGCTCCAGGTCAGCGTGCCCACGGAGGCATCAGCCCCACCGGGGGAGACGCGGAGGTGGGGAAGGCCTGCTGCCGAGACACTTCCCAGGATACAGCCGGCGGCCCAGTCTGAGGCTTCCACGGAGCTCAGCACACCCGGCTCTGACCCAGAGTCCAGAGAACCCTGGCCTCTGCGGCACCAGGAGGACCTGGAGCCCAGCACGCCAGAGCACAGAGGTGAGGACGCTGGGGCTGGTGCACGGGAGTGTGTGGGGAGGGGTGCTGAGCTACACAGGGACGAGTCCTCGAAAGCTGCTGCTGGGCCTGCAGCAAGCGCTGGCCTCACACCCCCCGCCCCCCATCTTGCACACTTCAGTCCCAAAAGACATCTGACGCTGGGTATTCTTTGGGAACCTCTTGGAAGGTTTCTGTCCCGGGGTACGCACATGCGAAGGCTGGCCTGTGGGCAAACTTTGCTTCTCCCCCAGCTCTAGCACTGGCCTCCAACTGGAACCAGGCTCCACTTCCCAGACCTGTCCCCACACAGGTGGTGGCTCCAGGTGCAGGACCCAGGGATCCACCGAGGGCAGATGGAGAAGCGAGACTTGCCCTCGCAGAGACACCAGGCCAGCTGGGTACTGGCCAGCACACCGGGCAGATCGGATCTCCGTGCCTGCAGGACCCCCAGCCCCAGGCACTGATGTCCCACCCCCTCAGCGAGAACCTCCACCTCCACGTGCACCTCTACCTGCTCGGGCTTTGGCAAGAGAACCCGAGGCAGAGGAAGAGTCACCGCCTCGGCAGGGAGAGCCTGCCCTGGCTCCCGCGCAACACCCAGACGCCCACGATGACTCACCCAGCCCTGCAGGGAGAAAGAGCCCCCGCTCTGGACAGAGACCCAGAGCCCTTACCGGAAACACCACGTCCAGGGGAGCGGTCGGCTCTGCAGCCTCCATCCCTGTCTGCTCACCGTGGATGCCGGCAACTCGGTCTGCCCCCAGGGGACATGGAGTTCCTTTCCCCTGAACTGCTTTGCATGTGGTTTGTTTCCACCTTTCTGGTGATGTTTTATTTTTTGTATGGTTTCCTGTATTTTTGTTGGTTAAGTTGGGATTAGTAAACTTTTTCATCATTGTTGCAATCTGGGAACACTGTTGTGTAACTCTGGTGATACTGTGTTACCATCACCACTTTGTAGTTTCAGACCCGTTCCATCTTTATGCCCCACCCCCCAACAAAGCCTGGATTCAAGGCAAGCACGCCCTGTTCATCCCTCCCCCCGATCCTGAACACAATTTCATCTTTTCTTTCTGCATTCCTTCCTATATTCTTGGTGTCCCCAATCAATGACTCTCAGTGAAATGACTGAAGGAGTGTTTTTCGGACTCTCCACCTACTGTAAGACTCCATTGGAGAGTTCTCATTTTTATGTCATTTGAACTAGCCTTTGATAGCTGAAAGGACGGTGTACGTCCTTTCAAGATACCATGTGCCAAACGAAGCCCTTTTGGCAACTGCCATCATTATCTCCAGGCAGGCATTGCTGTTTGAAGGGTGACATCTCAGCCAGAAGGCAGAGGCTGAGCTCCTCTTGTTGCACCAGCTCCCAAAAGAAGCCAAGAAAGGGAGCTGGAACAACAAACCACCCCCATGCCCAGGAAAGCGTTCTTCATGACAGAAGGCTAGAAAATGACCCAACATCCTTGTGGCCCAGAACCACTCTAGAAAATCACTGTTCCATAAAAAAGAGAAACACATGGGAAGTTCCAAGGAGAGGCAATGCCCATGGCCAGTGTACTTGAGAGACGGCCTGACCGCTCCGGGGAAGACACGCACCGACGGAACCCCTTGGGAAACAGCAGTGATAGTCCTCACCGTCGTAAGGGTTTCCTCTGGGGACAACCTGCCCTGGGCACCACACGAGGGAGCAGACCGGCTTCTCTTCCTCTGCCCCCACACCATTCACTCATGAAGGCAGCTCAGGTGTTCTCATGCCCTGCCTGCCTGCCTGCCTGGCTCATCCGTGAGCTGTGACCACCTCCAGGGTAGGACTCCACCTTTTCCTCTCTGTGTACCGTGAATCTGCACACAGTGGGCTTTCAGAACCTTAGGAGACTTGAGCCATTCCCACTCGAGCCAGAACCCTCCCCAGGAAGGAAAACAGCTGTGGAGTCATTTTGGCCCCAGCACTGGTTCCGAAAGCCTGGCGGCTCCTACAGCCTCTACGGTGTGAAGAGGGAGGTCCCTTTTGACAGAGCTTTCCGGCTCTCAGATCTAAGCTGTTGTTTCACTGTCAGCTGTGTCTCTTCCGTTGCAGCCAGCTGGGCCACGCTGCTCCAAAGGAGCTCACAAGCTGAGTTTCAAGGGAGGACAGGGATGGCTACAACGTGCTGCAAACTGAGTGAGGGTCCCCACAATCCTCAGCAAAGGTCTGTGGTGTGCAAGTGGGGAGTAGAGGGCCCCCAAGTTCCAAAGGAAGGGAGGTAGTCGGGAGCTAAAGCCCTTGGCTGCTGTGGTAGCAGCTGCAGATGGCAGCTCGTCCACAGTGCACTTCGAATGAGGTCATATGAGCGGGACTCTGGAAATGGCTCCGAAATCGAGAGAAAGGGGTCAGGGTATGTGGGAATCCGGCGGGGGTGGGGGGTGGATGAAGGAAGGTGTCCCTCCTCTCTCCAGTGCAATTTGGTTTGGTGAGTCTCAAAGCTACCAGATGGCACTTCCCAAGTCAGGCCCCCGCAGGAATCAGGGTGGGCTGCCTGCCTCGGGCCCTGCCACAGGGACAAGCCATACCAGTGGCCTCCCTGAGCTCCAATGGCCGGATCTGGGGGGTCCTGTCTGGGTGCACACCTCCTTGCTGTGGCCAAGTTCCCCCCTTCTCTGAGCACCAGCTTCATCCTCTCGAATGAGGACATCGATTGCTACCTTGGCACGTTACTCTCTTCATCCTGTGAAGACTCATTAGGCTTATCCTACAATTACTAGCTGGCCCGAAGAGATATCTCCTGAATCCAGCTTAAGCTGGAGTCTCCCAGGCTCATCTGGCATGTCTTCCCTGAAGTCTGCCAAAACCCACACCCTTGCATTTCCAGGGACTCCCCTTAGCCAGCTGGGCAGAAAACCCAGCATGCTTCAAACAAGCTGACAGACAAGCGGGAGAGGACTCACGGGCAGACGGCTTCCCTCAGGTCTCGGGTGGAGCTCTGGGACCACAGCAGCAACGGGCCATCCCAGCCCCTGGGCTCAGCAGCGCCCTCATTCTCAGGCCGGCGGCTCTGCCCTGAGGGGAGCAGGAACGTCACCAACTGCCGCAGGCGGACCTCAAGCCCCTCCCACTGCTGGAGCCTGACCTCCCCCGGCCCCACCCCTTCCCCTACCCCAGCAGGACGAGAGCTCGTCTTCCCCTGGCTTCCAACGTGAGGCCCGGCCCTGGGCCCCGATTGGGCACTGCCCCAGCCCGGAGCCAAGCACAGTGGCCAGGGAGGTGGAACGTACCGACTGGCCAGGGCCAGGTCATGTGACCATACTCCCCAGGAAACTCAAAGATTACCAAGGTTCCCTAAGAAACCAATGAACAAAATTATCCAGTAAAGGCAAACCGTACTTTTTAATGAGGCCAATGTCACAGAAAAAAAAAAAAAATGCTCCACAATAAACTGCTCAAGGAAGCTACTAAATAAACTTTCAGAAAAGTTTAGTAGTTTTTTTTTTTTGAATAGGGTGACGGAGAGCTATACCTTTCCCATCTATGTGAATTTAGGTTTAAACTAGATTTCCCTTGGCTATTATATAAGACAAAAAAACCCACATCGCCCCCTTTCACTCCCCCCCACCCCCAAAAAGCGTTTTAATCTATTGAATTTTTGTGTCCTCAGTTGTGTCTGATTCACGGCAACTCACCAACTCTACACAGCCAGGCTCTTCCGTCCATGGAATTCAGGGCAATTTTTTCTGTCCCAGTAAATGCCCACCCTGGGTGATCCAAAGGCAAGGGCTCCGAGGCTCCTGAGAGACTAACTCCTTTCAGCTGAGCACAGAGCTGGCTCCTCACTGGGATGCCTGTGGCCTGGGGCTCCCAGAGGGGAGAGCAGCACTCGCCCCACCGTGTGGTCACTGCTGGAAGTGCAGGCTGCTCCTCACTCCCCCTTGACAGTGTCCCTGAGGGCAGAACAGTGTGAATCGAATCAAGGTGGAAATGCAAACTCCAATGCAACCAACCTTCCCACAAGATCTCCAAAACCACTCAGGAACAGGGAATTGGAAACTGCAGGGGATGACATGAATGGAGATGGAGACTTGACACCTTACACCGAGTTCACTTCCAGTTATCCCTAGACAAACTTTCCATGAAAACTTGTCACAAATCTAGAAGAACAATGAGCAGAAACCGGACACGTGCTTTGAGTCTTCACACACAAAACTAAAAGGCAGTCCACAAAAAAACCCCAGAGAATACAGTGGACTTGGCAAAATCAAAGATATCTTCTGTGGGAAAGACCTCATGACAAAAGCAAAAGACAGGTCATACATCGCGAGACGAATGAGTGGAAACACAAAGCTTATCAAGGATGTGTCTCCAAACAGACAAAGAACGCCAACACAACAAGCCTGTGAAAACTAGGGAACGGTCTGAAGGGACACCAGACGGAGGAAGACACACACAGAGTATCCCGGATGATGTCCAGCACTGAGGGCCTGAAGAAACAACAGTCTAGTTGCACCCCCTCAGGCCTGTGTGACCGTGGATGAGGCCTCTGTTTCCCGGTGGCTCTGAGACATGGACAGGGAGGAAGGGGAAGAGAAGTCACTTGCATTTCTAATACTCACAGCAAAGTCTTCCAATGAGAAGGGAATTATCACCCCCACTGCCAATGCCATTCACTGAAGTGATACCCACGAGTCCATCTACCCCAGAAGGGAAGGATGGACCTGTTTTCACAAAACGGCGAGAGATGGAAGGAGGAAGATCAAGCCCACACCAATCACTGGAAAGAGAAGCTGTGCTCAGGGCTTGAAAGAATTCCTACTGGGAAAATCATGTCACAGCCCCACATGGCAATCCACAGCTTCCATGCTATTCCTCCCAAAATGCCAATGCATTTTCGCACCGAACAAAGAATTGCAAAAGGGGTACGGAAACAGAAAAGAGCCTACATTGTCAATACAATCCGACGAAAAAGCCCCGATACGGACATCCAAGGTTGTGTGAAAGGAAATTAGACGACCAAACTAGGATCCTCAGGAGAGTATCGGAGAAGGCAATGGCGACCCACTCCAGTACTCTTGCCTGGAAAATTCCCTGGATGGAGGAGCCTGGTAGACTGCAGGCCATGGGGTCGCGCAGAGTCAGACACGACTGAAGTGACTTAGCCGCAGCAGCAGCAGCAGGACAGTATGCTATTGGGAATACAACAACACACACAGATCCAGATCGATGGAATAACGTTGAGGGTCCAGAAACAAACCCCAGCATCCATGGTCAACTCATCTCTGACACAGAAGGGGAGAATATCCAAATGGGAACAAGAAAGCCTCTTCAATCAATGTCCATGGGAAAACCAGACAGCTACATCTGAAGAACGCTATTGGTTTTGATCTCAGACCACCTCATTATCGGGGAAAAACCTCACCCTAAAGACTGATGTCATGAGATAGCTAGAAAGAAGCGTAGGTCAAAGGCTCCTTAACATCAGAGTCTCCTTGCCATTTGCTGGGCGGAGGTCGAAATGGGTCTCTTCAAGTAAGGGAAAGAGGTAAACGAAGTACACCAATGGGTTTCCATCCAATGGAACCTCTTCACAACAGAGAAGCTAAGCATTCACAAATGCAAAAGATAGGAAACGGAACACGAGAGACTCCTTGTAAGTGGTGTATCTGAGAAGGGGTTCATATGGAAAGAGACGAAGAATGCACAGCACTCAGATTCCAAGAAACACCACCACCACCCTTGACCCTTCCCCCATGACCAACTCCGACCTAAAGCCTTTCTCTCCCTCTAACCTATCCCTAAGACATAACCCTCATCCAATCATATACATGTGCACCCCTAGCATCCATCCATCCACACACGAGAGAGAAAGAGGAAGACACAGACGGAATTGAGAAAGGAAAAGAGAGGGACACAGCCAGAGAGAGACACGCAACCAAAGAGAGGAAAGGAGTCGATGGTCCAGACTTTTCCTCAATCTGTCTCGAAGGTAGAAGCAATGACAGCGCCCTTCCACCCCAGAAGGGGGAAAAGGACGGAAGGTTTGGAGAGGAAAAGACAAGAACGCAGGGAGCCAGTAGAAGCTCAGCCACCCGCAGAAGCCGAGCTGGGACACTTGAACAGAATCTCAATGGAAACAGAGGACCAGAAAGTTGGCTACTCTTTTCTATAAGAGAGGGAGACCTTCGAGTCTTCCTTTCGGTCCTCCAACTTGGATGCGGGGTCTCAAAACAGTCAGGAGGGGGAGTGCCTTTTCCTGGGTACCACGGCGCATCCAGGCCTCGTTCTGCCCCATTCTGTGCTGTGTCAGCCCTGGATGGAATCTTTCTTTCTGAAGTCTCAGCGCACGAGCTCCACGTGATATCGGCCCCAGGTGGAAAGGCATGGAGCTGCTCGTAGGCCGACAGGCCTAGGAAGCAGATGGGAGAATGACCCCCACTCTGCAGTTGGAGAGACTGGGGCAACGCTGAGGGGCATATGCTTGTCCAGGGCCACACCACTTATGAGAAGAAGGAGCCTGGTCTGAGAGCAGCCGGGTCGTCGGAGCTCAGGCCCTGGCTGCACACAGGCCTCCCCAGGGCTGTGGGCTGGGCTGTGTGGGTGTCACTGTGCCTGCGCATGGCCTAAGGGGGGTGGTCGAGCAGTGAGAAACCCAGAGATTCCCTTGGGAAGTTTTGGGGAAGGGACCTCAGCACGAACCCCAGGAGATGATGTCACCTGCCGGCAACAGAACACAACAGAACCCACGACCCGGTATCCAGGCCTCCAGAGCGGAGAGGAGCCCCCAGCCAGATCACTTGCTGCCAAGATGTTCTGTTGTTTGCCCCTGCCCAGAGGCTGGGGCCTCAGGAGTGCTCACAGGCAGTGTGCGCGGGCACCCTGTCGACGTTGGCTCAGGGCACCCCCGAGAGGCCTCTGGCCCTTTGCCCGGAGAAACAGAAAGGTAACACGGGGAGCCCCAGGCCAGGCCAGGCCACCTCTCCCATGCCACCCGGAAACACCGGGTCCTTTGCCTGTGTGTGGGGATGCGGGTTTCTCGGGGTGTGTCTCCCTCAAGGAAGCCCAGGCGGATGTGGGGTCAGAAGCCTGCGGACAAGTTGTGTCCACACCCCAGGGGAGAGCAGGCTGGGCGGGATGGGGAGAGTGTGGGCAGCGGCGGCCGCCCAGGCTGACCTCACACCCTCAGGTGGGTCTCTTTCCTCCCGGGTGGGGATCTGAGCAGACACACGTCTCTGAGCCTTCTGGGAAGAGAAGTTCGAGCAGGCAGAAGCAGCGGCTCCACTGGCCAGGCCCAGCTCGGAAAACTCCCAGCATGGCTGGCTGACGGTCACTGTCGTTGCAGAGCTTCCCACGTGATGAGGCCGAGGACGGGGACACCCCATCCACCTCCCGGAGGGAGGGGTCGGAGGACCACCCCCCCGCCCGTGAGGCCCAGTGCAGGCTCCAGGTGAGCGTGCACACGGAGGCATCAGCCCCAACGGGGGAGAAGCGGAGGCGGGGAAGGCCTGCTGCCGAGACACCGCCCAGGATACAGCCGGCGGCCCAGTCTGAGGCTGCCACGGAGCTCAGCACACCCGGCTCCGACCCAGAGTCCCGAGAACCCCGGCCTCTGAGGCAGCAGGAGGACCTGGAGCCCAGCACGCCAGAGCACAGAGGTGAGGACGCTGGGGCTGGTGCACGGGAGTGTGTGGGGAGGGGGTGCTGAGCTACACAGGGGCGAGTCCCCGAAAGCTGCTGCTGGGCCTGCAGCAAGCGCTGGCCTCACACCCCCCGCCCCCCATCTTGCACACTTCAGTCCCAAAAGACATCCGACGCCGGGTATTCTTTGGGAATCTCTTGGAAGCTTTCTTTCCCGGGATACGCACATGCCAAGGCTGGCCTGTGGGCAAACTTTGCTTCTCCCCCAGCTCTAGCACTGGCCTCCAACTGGAACCAGGCTCCACTTCCCAGACCTGTCCCCACACAGGTGGTGGCTCCAGGTGCAGGACCCAGGGATCCACCGAGGGCAGATGGAGAAGCGAGACTTGCCCTCGCAGAGACACCAGGCCAGCTGGGTACTGGCCAGCACACCGGGCAGATCGGATCTCCCTGCCTGCAGGACCCCCAGTCCCAGGCACTGATGTCCCACCCCCTCAGCCAGAACCTCCACCTCCACGTGCACCTGTACCTGCTCGGGCTCTGGCAGGAGAACCCGAGGCAGAGGAGGAGTCACCGCCTCGGCAGGGAGAGCCTGCCCTGGCTGCCGCGCAACACCCAGACGCCCACGGTCACTCACCCAGCCCTGCAGGGAGAACGAGCCCCCGCTCTGGACAGAGACCCAGAGCCCTTGCCGGAAACACCACGTCCAGGGGAGCGGTCGGCTCTGCAGCCTCCATCCCTGTCTGCTCACCGTGGACGCCGGCAACTCGGTCTGCCCCCAGGGGACGTGGAGTTCCTTTCCCCTGAACTGCTTTGCATTTGGTTTGTTTCCACCTTTCTGGTGATGTTTACTTTTTTGTATGGTTTCCTGGATTTTTGTTGGTTAAGTTGGGATTAGTAAACTTTTTCATCATTGTTGCAATTTGGGAACACTGTTGTGTAACTCTGGTGATACTGTGGTACCATCACCACTTTGTAGTTTCAGACCCGTTTGATCTTTATGCCCCACCCCCCAACAAAGCCTGGATTCAAGGCAAGCACGCCCTGTTCATCCCTTCCCCCGATCCTGAACACAATTTCATCTTTTCTTTGTGCGTTCCTTCCTATATTCTTGGTGTCCCCAATCAATGACTCTCAGTGAAATGACTGAAGGAGTGTTTTTCGGACTCTCCACCTACTGTAAGACTCCATTGGAGAGTTCTCATTTTTATGTCATTTGAACTAGCCTTTGATAGCTGAAAGGACGGTGTACGTCCTTTCAAGATACCATGTGCCAAACGAAGCCCTTTTGGCAACTGCCATCATTATCTCCAGGCAGGCATTGATGTTTGAAGGGTGACATCTCAGCCAGAAGGCAGAGGCTGAGCTCGTCTTGTTGCACCAGCTCCCAAAAGAAGCCAAGAAAGGGAGCTGGAACAACAAACCACCCCAACGCCCAGGAAAGCGTTCTTCATGACAGAAGGCTTGAAAATGACACAACATCCTTGTGGCCCAGAACCCCTCTAGAAAATCACTGTTTCATAAAAAAGAGAAACACATGGGAAGTTCCAAGGAGAGGCAATGCCCATGGCCAGTGTACTTGAGAGACGGCCTGAGCGCTCCGGGCAAGACACGCACCGACGGAACCCCTTGGGAAACAGCAGTGATAGTCCTCGCCGTCGTAAGGGTTTCCTCTGGGGACAACCTGCCCTGGGCACCACACGAGGGAGCAGACCGGCTTCTCTTCCTCTGCCCCCACACCATTCACTCATGAAGGCAGCTCAGGTGTTCTCATGCCCTGCCTGCCTGCCTGCCTGGCTCATCCGTGAGTTGTGACCACCTCCAGGGCAGGACTCCACCTTCTCCTCTCTGTGTACCGTGAATCTGCACACAGTGGGCTTTCAGAACCTTAGGAGACTTGAGCCATTCCCACTCGAGCCAGAACCCTCCCCAGGAAGGAAAACAGCTGTGGAGTCATTTTGGCCCCAGCACTGGTTCTGAAAGCCTGGCGGCTCCTACAGCCTCTACGGTGTGAAGAGGGAGGTCCCTTTTGACAGAGCTTTCCGGCTCTCAGATCTAAGCTGTTGTTTCACTGTCAGCTGTGTCTCTTCCGTTGCAGCCAGGTGGGCCACGCTGCTCCAAAGGAGCTCACAAGCTCAGTTTCAAGGGAGGTATTGAGACGACAGGGATGGCTACAACGTGCTGCAAACTGAGTGAGGGTCCCCACAATCCTCAGCAAAGGTCTGTGGTGTGCAAGTGGGGAGTAGAGGGCCCCCAAGTTCCAAAGGAAGGGAGGTACTCAGGAGCTAGAGCCCTTGGCTGCTGTGGTAGCAGCTGCAGATGGGAGCTCGTCCACAGTGCACTTCGAATGAGGTCATATGAGCGGGACTCCGGAAATGGCTCCGAAATCAAGAGAAAGGGGTCAGGGTATGTGGGAATCCGGCGGGGGTGGGGGGTGGATGAAGGAAGGCGTCCTTCCTCTCTCCCGTGCAATTTGGTTTGGTGAGTCTCAAAGCTACCAGATGGCACTTCCCAAGTCAGGCCCCCGCAGGAATCGGGGTGGGCTGCGTGCCTCGGCCCCTGCCACAGGGACAAGCCACACCAGTGGCCTCCCTGAGCTCCAATGGCCGGATCTGGGGGTTCTGTCTGGGTGCACACCTCCTTGCTGTGGCCAAGCTCCCCCCTTCTCTGAGCACCAGCTTCATCCTCTCGAATGAGGACATCGATTGCTACCTTGGCACGTTACTCTCTTCATCCTCTGAAGACCCATTAGGCTTATCCTACAATTACTAGCTGGCCCGAAGAGATATCTCCTGAATCCAGATTAAGCAGGAGTCTCCCAGGCTCATCTGGCATGTCTTCCCTGAAGTCTGCCAAAACCCACACCCTTGCATTTCCAGGGACTCCCCTTAGCCAGCTGGGCAGAAAACCCAGCATGCTTCAAACAAGCTGACAGACAAGCGGGAGAGGACTCACGGGCAGACGGCTTCCCTCAGGTCTCGGGTGGAGCTCTGGGACCACAGCAGCAACGGGCCATCCCAGCCCCTGGGCTCAGCAGCGCCCTCATTCTCAGGCCGGCGGCTCTGCCCTGAGGGGAGCAGGAAGGTCACCAACTGCCGCAGGCGGACCTCACGCCCCTCCCACTGCTGGAGCCTGACCTCCCCCGGCCCCACCCCTTCCCCTACCCCAGCAGGACGAGAGCTCGTCTTCCCCTGGCTTCCAACGGGAGGCCCGGCCCTGGGCCCCGATTGGGCACTGCCCCAGCCCGGAGCCAAGCACAGTGGCCAGGGAGGTGGAACGCACCGATTGCCCAGGGCCAGGTCATGTGACCATACTCCCCAGGAAACTCAAAGATTACCAAGGTTCCCTAAGAAACCAATGAACAAAATTATCCAGTAAAGGCAAACCGTACTTTTAATGAGGCCAATGTCACAGAAAAAAAAAAAAAAAGCTTCACAATGAACTGCTCAAGGAAGCTACTAAATAAACTTTCAGAAAAGTTGAGTAGTTTTTTTTTTTTTTAATAGGGTGACGGAGAGCTATACCTTTCCCATCTATGTGAAATTAGGTTTAAAGTAGATTTCCCTTGGCTGTTATATAAGACAAAAAACCCCACATCACCCTCTTTCACTCCCCCCACCCCCAAAAAGTGTTTTAATCTATTGAATTTTTGTGTCCTCAGTTGTGTCTGATTCACGGCAACCCACGAACTCTACACAGCCAGGTTCTTCCGTCCATGGAATTCAGGGCAATTTTTTCTGTCCCAGTAAGTGCCCACCCTGGGTGATCCAAAGGCAAGGGTTCAGAGGCTCCTGAGAGACTAACTCCTTTCAGCTGAGCACAGAGCTGGCTCCTCACTGGGATGCCTGTGGCCTGGGGCTCCCAGAGGGGAGAGCAGCACTCGCCCCACCGTGTGGTCACTGCTGGAAATGCAGGCTGCTCCTCACTCCCCCTTGACAGTGTCCCTGAGGGCAGAACAGTGTGAATCGAATCAAGGTGGAAATGCAAACTCCAATGCAACCAAACTTCCCACAAGGTCTCCAAAGCCACTCAGGAACAGGGAATTGGAAATTGCAGGGGATGACATGAATGGAGATGGGGACTTGACACCTTACACCGAGTTCACTTCCAGTTATCCCTAGACAAACTTGCCATGAAAACTTGTCACAAATCTAGAAGAACAATGAGCAGAAACCGGACACGTGCTTTGAGTCTTCACACACAAAACTAAAAGGCAGTCCACAGAAAAACCCAGAGAATACAGTGGACTTTGCAAAATCAAAGATATCTTCTGTGGGAAAGACCTCATGACAAAAGCAAAAGACAGGTCATACATCATGAGACGAATGAGTGGAAACACAAAGCTTATCAAGGATGTGTCTCCAAACAGACAAAGAACACCAACACAACAAGCCTGTGAAAACTAGGGAAAGGTCTGAAGGGACACCAGACGGAGGAAGACACACACAGAGTATCCCGGATGATGTCCAGCACTGAGGGCCTGAAGAAACAACAGTCTAGTTGCACCCCCTCAGGCCTGTGTGACCCTGGATGAGGCCTCTGTTTCCCGGTGGCTCTGAGACATGGACAGGGAGGAAGGGGAAGAGAAGTCACTTGCATTTCTAATACTCACAGCAAAGTCTTCCAATGAGAAGGGAATTATCACCCCCACTGACAATGCCATTCACTGAAGTGATACCCACGAGTCCATCTACCCCAGAAGGGAAGGATGGACCTGTTCTCACAAAACGGCGAGAGATGGAAGAAGGAAGATCAAGCCCACACCAATCACTGGAAAGAGAAGCTGTGCTCAGGCCTTGAACGAATTCCTATTGGGAAAATGATGTCACAGCCCCACAAGGCAATCCACAGCTTCGATGCTATTCCTCCCAAAATGCCAATGCATTTTCTCACCGAACAAAGAATTGCAAAAGGGGTTACGGAAACAGAAAAGAGCCTAAACTGTCAATACAACCCAAAGAAAAAGCCCCGATACGGACATCCAAGGTTGTGTGAAAGGAAATTAGACGACCAAACTAGGATCCTCAGGAGAATATCGGAGAAGGCAATGGCGACCCACTCTAGTACTCTTGCCTGGAAAATTCCCTGGATGGAGGAGCCTGGTAGACTGCAGGCCATGGGGTCGCGCAGAGTCAGACACGACTGAAGTGACTTAGCCGCAGCAGCAGCAGCAGGACAGTATGCTATTGGGAATACAACAACACACACAGATCCAGATCGATGGAATAACGTTGAGGGTCCAGAAACAAACCCCAGCATCCATGGTCAACTCATCTCTGACACAGAAGGGGAGAATATCCAAATGGGAACAAGAAAGCCTCTTCAATCAATGTCCATGGGAAAACCAGACAGCTACATCTGAAGAACGCTATTGGTTTTGATCTCAGACCACCTCATTATCGGGGAAAAACCTCACCCTAAAGACTGATGTCATGAGATAGCTAGAAAGAAGCGTAGGTCAAAGGCTCCTTAACATCAGAGTCTCCTTGCCATTTGCTGGGCGGAGGTCGAAATGGGTCTCTTCAAGTAAGGGAAAGAGGTAAACGAAGTACACCAATGGGTTTCCATCCAATGGAACCTCTTCACAACAGAGAAGCTAAGCATTCACAAATGCAAAAGATAGGAAACGGAACACGAGAGACTCCTTGTAAGTGGTGTATCTGAGAAGGGGTTCATATGGAAAGAGACGAAGAATGCACAGCACTCAGATTCCAAGAAACACCACCACCACCCTTGACCCTTCCCCCATGACCAACTCCGACCTAAAGCCTTTCTCTCCCTCTAACCTATCCCTAAGACATAACCCTCATCCAATCATATACATGTGCACCCCTAGCATCCATCCATCCACACACGAGAGAGAAAGAGGAAGACACAGACGGAATTGAGAAAGGAAAAGAGAGGGACACAGCCAGAGAGAGACACGCAACCAAAGAGAGGAAAGGAGTCGATGGTCCAGACTTTTCCTCAATCTGTCTCGAAGGTAGAAGCAATGACAGCGCCCTTCCACCCCAGAAGGGGGAAAAGGACGGAAGGTTTGGAGAGGAAAAGACAAGAACGCAGGGAGCCAGTAGAAGCTCAGCCACCCGCAGAAGCCGAGCTGGGACACTTGAACAGAATCTCAATGGAAACAGAGGACCAGAAAGTTGGCTACTCTTTTCTATAAGAGAGGGAGACCTTCGAGTCTTCCTTTCGGTCCTCCAACTTGGATGCGGGGTCTCAAAACAGTCAGGAGGGGGAGTGCCTTTTCCTGGGTACCACGGCGCATCCAGGCCTCGTTCTGCCCCATTCTGTGCTGTGTCAGCCCTGGATGGAATCTTTCTTTCTGAAGTCTCAGCGCACGAGCTCCACGTGATATCGGCCCCAGGTGGAAAGGCATGGAGCTGCTCGTAGGCCGACAGGCCTAGGAAGCAGATGGGAGAATGACCCCCACTCTGCAGTTGGAGAGACTGGGGCAACGCTGAGGGGCATATGCTTGTCCAGGGCCACACCACTTATGAGAAGAAGGAGCCTGGTCTGAGAGCAGCCGGGTCGTCGGAGCTCAGGCCCTGGCTGCACACAGGCCTCCCCAGGGCTGTGGGCTGGGCTGTGTGGGTGTCACTGTGCCTGCGCATGGCCTAAGGGGGGTGGTCGAGCAGTCAGAAACCCAGAGATTCCCTTGGGAAGTTTTGGGGAAGGGACCTCAGCACGAACCCCAGGAGATGATGTCACCTGCCGGCAACAGAACACAACAGAACCCACGACCCGGTATCCAGGCCTCCAGAGCGGAGAGGAGCCCCCAGCCAGATCACTTGCTGCCGAGATGTTCTGCTGTTTGCCCCTGCCCAGAGGCTGGGGCCTCAGGAGTGCTCACAGGCAGTGTGCGCGGGCACCCTGTCGACGTTGGCTCAGGGCACCCCCGAGAGGCCTCTGGCCCTTTGCCCGGAGAAACAGAAAGGTAACACGGGGAGCCCCAGGCCAGGCCAGGCCACCTCTCCCATGCCACCCGGAAACACCGGGTCCTTTGCCTGTGTGTGGGGATGCGGGTTTCTCGGGGTGTGTCTCCCTCAAGGAAGCCCAGGCGGATGTGGGGTCAGAAGCCTGCGGACAAGTTGTGTCCACACCCCAGGGGAGAGCAGGCTGGGCGGGATGGGGAGAGTGTGGGCAGCGGCGGCCGCCCAGGCTGACCTCACACCCTCAGGTGGGTCTCTTTCCTCCCGGGTGGGGATCTGAGCAGACACACGTCTCTGAGCCTTCTGGGAAGAGAAGTTCGAGCAGGCAGAAGCAGCGGCTCCACTGGCCAGGCCCAGCTCGGAAAACTCCCAGCATGGCTGGCTGACGGTCACTGTCGTTGCAGAGCTTCCCACGTGATGAGGCCGAGGACGGGGACACCCCATCCACCTCCCGGAGGGAGGGGTCGGAGGACCACCCCCCCGCCCGTGAGGCCCAGTGCAGGCTCCAGGTGAGCGTGCACACGGAGGCATCAGCCCCAACGGGGGAGAAGCGGAGGCGGGGAAGGCCTGCTGCCGAGACACCGCCCAGGATACAGCCGGCGGCCCAGTCTGAGGCTGCCACGGAGCTCAGCACACCCGGCTCCGACCCAGAGTCCCGAGAACCCCGGCCTCTGAGGCAGCAGGAGGACCTGGAGCCCAGCACGCCAGAGCACAGAGGTGAGGACGCTGGGGCTGGTGCACGGGAGTGTGTGGGGAGGGGGTGCTGAGCTACACAGGGGCGAGTCCCCGAAAGCTGCTGCTGGGCCTGCAGCAAGCGCTGGCCTCACACCCCCCGCCCCCCATCTTGCACACTTCAGTCCCAAAAGACATCCGACGCCGGGTATTCTTTGGGAATCTCTTGGAAGCTTTCTTTCCCGGGATACGCACATGCCAAGGCTGGCCTGTGGGCAAACTTTGCTTCTCCCCCAGCTCTAGCACTGGCCTCCAACTGGAACCAGGCTCCACTTCCCAGACCTGTCCCCACACAGGTGGTGGCTCCAGGTGCAGGACCCAGGGATCCACCGAGGGCAGATGGAGAAGCGAGACTTGCCCTCGCAGAGACACCAGGCCAGCTGGGTACTGGCCAGCACACCGGGCAGATCGGATCTCCCTGCCTGCAGGACCCCCAGTCCCAGGCACTGATGTCCCACCCCCTCAGCCAGAACCTCCACCTCCACGTGCACCTGTACCTGCTCGGGCTCTGGCAGGAGAACCCGAGGCAGAGGAGGAGTCACCGCCTCGGCAGGGAGAGCCTGCCCTGGCTGCCGCGCAACACCCAGACGCCCACGGTCACTCACCCAGCCCTGCAGGGAGAACGAGCCCCCGCTCTGGACAGAGACCCAGAGCCCTTGCCGGAAACACCACGTCCAGGGGAGCGGTCGGCTCTGCAGCCTCCATCCCTGTCTGCTCACCGTGGACGCCGGCAACTCGGTCTGCCCCCAGGGGACGTGGAGTTCCTTTCCCCTGAACTGCTTTGCATTTGGTTTGTTTCCACCTTTCTGGTGATGTTTACTTTTTTGTATGGTTTCCTGGATTTTTGTTGGTTAAGTTGGGATTAGTAAACTTTTTCATCATTGTTGCAATTTGGGAACACTGTTGTGTAACTCTGGTGATACTGTGGTACCATCACCACTTTGTAGTTTCAGACCCGTTTGATCTTTATGCCCCACCCCCCAACAAAGCCTGGATTCAAGGCAAGCACGCCCTGTTCATCCCTTCCCCCGATCCTGAACACAATTTCATCTTTTCTTTGTGCGTTCCTTCCTATATTCTTGGTGTCCCCAATCAATGACTCTCAGTGAAATGACTGAAGGAGTGTTTTTCGGACTCTCCACCTACTGTAAGACTCCATTGGAGAGTTCTCATTTTTATGTCATTTGAACTAGCCTTTGATAGCTGAAAGGACGGTGTACGTCCTTTCAAGATACCATGTGCCAAACGAAGCCCTTTTGGCAACTGCCATCATTATCTCCAGGCAGGCATTGATGTTTGAAGGGTGACATCTCAGCCAGAAGGCAGAGGCTGAGCTCGTCTTGTTGCACCAGCTCCCAAAAGAAGCCAAGAAAGGGAGCTGGAACAACAAACCACCCCAACGCCCAGGAAAGCGTTCTTCATGACAGAAGGCTTGAAAATGACACAACATCCTTGTGGCCCAGAACCCCTCTAGAAAATCACTGTTCCATAAAAAAGAGAAACACATGGGAAGTTCCAAGGAGAGGCAATGCCCATGGCCAGTGTACTTGAGAGACGGCCTGAGCGCTCCGGGCAAGACACGCACCGACGGAACCCCTTGGGAAACAGCAGTGATAGTCCTCGCCGTCGTAAGGGTTTCCTCTGGGGACAACCTGCCCTGGGCACCACACGAGGGAGCAGACCGGCTTCTCTTCCTCTGCCCCCACACCATTCACTCATGAAGGCAGCTCAGGTGTTCTCATGCCCTGCCTGCCTGCCTGCCTGGCTCATCCGTGAGTTGTGACCACCTCCAGGGCAGGACTCCACCTTCTCCTCTCTGTGTACCGTGAATCTGCACACAGTGGGCTTTCAGAACCTTAGGAGACTTGAGCCATTCCCACTCGAGCCAGAACCCTCCCCAGGAAGGAAAACAGCTGTGGAGTCATTTTGGCCCCAGCACTGGTTCTGAAAGCCTGGCGGCTCCTACAGCCTCTACGGTGTGAAGAGGGAGGTCCCTTTTGACAGAGCTTTCCGGCTCTCAGATCTAAGCTGTTGTTTCACTGTCAGCTGTGTCTCTTCCGTTGCAGCCAGGTGGGCCACGCTGCTCCAAAGGAGCTCACAAGCTGAGTTTCAAGGGAGGTATTGAGACGACAGGGATGGCTACAACGTGCTGCAAACTGAGTGAGGGTCCCCACAATCCTCAGCAAAGGTCTGTGGTGTGCAAGTGGGGAGTAGAGGGCCCCCAAGTTCCAAAGGAAGGGAGGTACTCAGGAGCTAGAGCCCTTGGCTGCTGTGGTAGCAGCTGCAGATGGGAGCTCGTCCACAGTGCACTTCGAATGAGGTCATATGAGCGGGACTCCGGAAATGGCTCCGAAATCAAGAGAAAGGGGTCAGGGTATGTGGGAATCCGGCGGGGGTGGGGGGTGGATGAAGGAAGGCGTCCTTCCTCTCTCCCGTGCAATTTGGTTTGGTGAGTCTCAAAGCTACCAGATGGCACTTCCCAAGTCAGGCCCCCGCAGGAATCGGGGTGGGCTGCGTGCCTCGGCCCCTGCCACAGGGACAAGCCACACCAGTGGCCTCCCTGAGCTCCAATGGCCGGATCTGGGGGTTCTGTCTGGGTGCACACCTCCTTGCTGTGGCCAAGCTCCCCCCTTCTCTGAGCACCAGCTTCATCCTCTCGAATGAGGACATCGATTGCTACCTTGGCACGTTACTCTCTTCATCCTCTGAAGACCCATTAGGCTTATCCTACAATTACTAGCTGGCCCGAAGAGATATCTCCTGAATCCAGATTAAGCAGGAGTCTCCCAGGCTCATCTGGCATGTCTTCCCTGAAGTCTGCCAAAACCCACACCCTTGCATTTCCAGGGACTCCCCTTAGCCAGCTGGGCAGAAAACCCAGCATGCTTCAAACAAGCTGACAGACAAGCGGGAGAGGACTCACGGGCAGACGGCTTCCCTCAGGTCTCGGGTGGAGCTCTGGGACCACAGCAGCAACGGGCCATCCCAGCCCCTGGGCTCAGCAGCGCCCTCATTCTCAGGCCGGCGGCTCTGCCCTGAGGGGAGCAGGAAGGTCACCAACTGCCGCAGGCGGACCTCACGCCCCTCCCACTGCTGGAGCCTGACCTCCCCCGGCCCCACCCCTTCCCCTACCCCAGCAGGACGAGAGCTCGTCTTCCCCTGGCTTCCAACGGGAGGCCCGGCCCTGGGCCCCGATTGGGCACTGCCCCAGCCCGGAGCCAAGCACAGTGGCCAGGGAGGTGGAACGCACCGATTGCCCAGGGCCAGGTCATGTGACCATACTCCCCAGGAAACTCAAAGATTACCAAGGTTCCCTAAGAAACCAATGAACAAAATTATCCAGTAAAGGCAAACCGTACTTTTTAATGAGGCCAATGTCACAGAAAAAAAAAAAAAAAGCTTCACAATGAACTGCTCAAGGAAGCTACTAAATAAACTTTCAGAAAAGTTGAGTAGTTTTTTTTTTTTTTAATAGGGTGACGGAGAGCTATACCTTTCCCATCTATGTGAAATTAGGTTTAAAGTAGATTTCCCTTGGCTGTTATATAAGACAAAAAACCCCACATCACCCTCTTTCACTCCCCCCCACCCCCAAAAAGTGTTTTAATCTATTGAATTTTTGTGTCCTCAGTTGTGTCTGATTCACGGCAACCCACGAACTCTACACAGCCAGGTTCTTCCGTCCATGGAATTCAGGGCAATTTTTTCTGTCCCAGTAAGTGCCCACCCTGGGTGATCCAAAGGCAAGGGTTCAGAGGCTCCTGAGAGACTAACTCCTTTCAGCTGAGCACAGAGCTGGCTCCTCACTGGGATGCCTGTGGCCTGGGGCTCCCAGAGGGGAGAGCAGCACTCGCCCCACCGTGTGGTCACTGCTGGAAATGCAGGCTGCTCCTCACTCCCCCTTGACAGTGTCCCTGAGGGCAGAACAGTGTGAATCGAATCAAGGTGGAAATGCAAACTCCAATGCAACCAAACTTCCCACAAGGTCTCCAAAGCCACTCAGGAACAGGGAATTGGAAATTGCAGGGGATGACATGAATGGAGATGGGGACTTGACACCTTACACCGAGTTCACTTCCAGTTATCCCTAGACAAACTTGCCATGAAAACTTGTCACAAATCTAGAAGAACAATGAGCAGAAACCGGACACGTGCTTTGAGTCTTCACACACAAAACTAAAAGGCAGTCCACAGAAAAACCCAGAGAATACAGTGGACTTTGCAAAATCAAAGATATCTTCTGTGGGAAAGACCTCATGACAAAAGCAAAAGACAGGTCATACATCATGAGACGAATGAGTGGAAACACAAAGCTTATCAAGGATGTGTCTCCAAACAGACAAAGAACACCAACACAACAAGCCTGTGAAAACTAGGGAAAGGTCTGAAGGGACACCAGACGGAGGAAGACACACACAGAGTATCCCGGATGATGTCCAGCACTGAGGGCCTGAAGAAACAACAGTCTAGTTGCACCCCCTCAGGCCTGTGTGACCCTGGATGAGGCCTCTGTTTCCCGGTGGCTCTGAGACATGGACAGGGAGGAAGGGGAAGAGAAGTCACTTGCATTTCTAATACTCACAGCAAAGTCTTCCAATGAGAAGGGAATTATCACCCCCACTGACAATGCCATTCACTGAAGTGATACCCACGAGTCCATCTACCCCAGAAGGGAAGGATGGACCTGTTCTCACAAAACGGCGAGAGATGGAAGAAGGAAGATCAAGCCCACACCAATCACTGGAAAGAGAAGCTGTGCTCAGGCCTTGAACGAATTCCTATTGGGAAAATGATGTCACAGCCCCACAAGGCAATCCACAGCTTCGATGCTATTCCTCCCAAAATGCCAATGCATTTTCTCACCGAACAAAGAATTGCAAAAGGGGTTACGGAAACAGAAAAGAGCCTAAACTGTCAATACAACCCAAAGAAAAAGCCCCGATACGGACATCCAAGGTTGTGTGAAAGGAAATTAGACGACCAAACTAGGATCCTCAGGAGAATATCGGAGAAGGCAATGGCGACCCACTCTAGTACTCTTGCCTGGAAAATTCCCTGGATGGAGGAGCCTGGTAGACTGCAGGCCATGGGGTCGCGCAGAGTCAGACACGACTGAAGTGACTTAGCCGCAGCAGCAGCAGCAGGACAGTATGCTATTGGGAATACAACAACACACACAGATCCAGATCGATGGAATAACGTTGACGGTCCAGAAACAAACCCCAGCATCCATGGTCAACTCATCTCTGACACAGAAGGGGAGAATATCCAAATGGGAACAAGAAAGCCTCTTCAATCAATGTCCATGGGAAAACCAGACAGCTACATCTGAAGAACGCTATTGGTTTTGATCTCAGACCACCTCATTATCGGGGAAAAACCTCACCCTAAAGACTGATGTCATGAGATAGCTAGAAAGAAGCGTAGGTCAAAGGCTCCTTAACATCAGAGTCTCCTTGCCATTTGCTGGGCGGAGGTCGAAATGGGTCTCTTCAAGTAAGGGAAAGAGGTAAACGAAGTACACCAATGGGTTTCCATCCAATGGAACCTCTTCACAACAGAGAAGCTAAGCATTCACAAATGCAAAAGATAGGAAACGGAACACGAGAGACTCCTTGTAAGTGGTGTATCTGAGAAGGGGTTCATATGGAAAGAGACGAAGAATGCACAGCACTCAGATTCCAAGAAACACCACCACCACCCTTGACCCTTCCCCCATGACCAACTCCGACCTAAAGCCTTTCTCTCCCTCTAACCTATCCCTAAGACATAACCCTCATCCAATCATATACATGTGCACCCCTAGCATCCATCCATCCACACACGAGAGAGAAAGAGGAAGACACAGACGGAATTGAGAAAGGAAAAGAGAGGGACACAGCCAGAGAGAGACACGCAACCAAAGAGAGGAAAGGAGTCGATGGTCCAGACTTTTCCTCAATCTGTCTCGAAGGTAGAAGCAATGACAGCGCCCTTCCACCCCAGAAGGGGGAAAAGGACGGAAGGTTTGGAGAGGAAAAGACAAGAACGCAGGGAGCCAGTAGAAGCTCAGCCACCCGCAGAAGCCGAGCTGGGACACTTGAACAGAATCTCAATGGAAACAGAGGACCAGAAAGTTGGCTACTCTTTTCTATAAGAGAGGGAGACCTTCGAGTCTTCCTTTCGGTCCTCCAACTTGGATGCGGGGTCTCAAAACAGTCAGGAGGGGGAGTGCCTTTTCCTGGGTACCACGGCGCATCCAGGCCTCGTTCTGCCCCATTCTGTGCTGTGTCAGCCCTGGATGGAATCTTTCTTTCTGAAGTCTCAGCGCACGAGCTCCACGTGATATCGGCCCCAGGTGGAAAGGCATGGAGCTGCTCGTAGGCCGACAGGCCTAGGAAGCAGATGGGAGAATGACCCCCACTCTGCAGTTGGAGAGACTGGGGCAACGCTGAGGGGCATATGCTTGTCCAGGGCCACACCACTTATGAGAAGAAGGAGCCTGGTCTGAGAGCAGCCGGGTCGTCGGAGCTCAGGCCCTGGCTGCACACAGGCCTCCCCAGGGCTGTGGGCTGGGCTGTGTGGGTGTCACTGTGCCTGCGCATGGCCTAAGGGGGGTGGTCGAGCAGTCAGAAACCCAGAGATTCCCTTGGGAAGTTTTGGGGAAGGGACCTCAGCACGAACCCCAGGAGATGATGTCACCTGCCGGCAACAGAACACAACAGAACCCACGACCCGGTATCCAGGCCTCCAGAGCGGAGAGGAGTCCCCAGCCAGATCACTTGCTGCCGAGATGTTCTGCTGTTTGCCCCTGCCCAGAGGCTGGGGCCTCAGGAGTGCTCACAGGCAGTGTGCGCGGGCACCCTGTCGACGTTGGCTCAGGGCACCCCCGAGAGGCCTCTGGCCCTTTGCCCGGAGAAACAGAAAGGTAACACGGGGAGCCCCAGGCCAGGCCAGGCCACCTCTCCCATGCCACCCGGAAACACCGGGTCCTTTGCCTGTGTGTGGGGATGCGGGTTTCTCGGGGTGTGTCTCCCTCAAGGAAGCCCAGGCGGATGTGGGGTCAGAAGCCTGCGGACAAGTTGTGTCCACACCCCAGGGGAGAGCAGGCTGGGCGGGATGGGGAGAGTGTGGGCAGCGGCGGCCGCCCAGGCTGACCTCACACCCTCAGGTGGGTCTCTTTCCTCCCGGGTGGGGATCTGAGCAGACACACGTCTCTGAGCCTTCTGGGAAGAGAAGTTCGAGCAGGCAGAAGCAGCGGCTCCACTGGCCAGGCCCAGCTCGGAAAACTCCCAGCATGGCTGGCTGACGGTCACTGTCGTTGCAGAGCTTCCCACGTGATGAGGCCGAGGACGGGGACACCCCATCCACCTCCCGGAGGGAGGGGTCGGAGGACCACCCCCCCGCCCGTGAGGCCCAGTGCAGGCTCCAGGTGAGCGTGCACACGGAGGCATCAGCCCCAACGGGGGAGAAGCGGAGGCGGGGAAGGCCTGCTGCCGAGACACCGCCCAGGATACAGCCGGCGGCCCAGTCTGAGGCTGCCACGGAGCTCAGCACACCCGGCTCCGACCCAGAGTCCCGAGAACCCCGGCCTCTGAGGCAGCAGGAGGACCTGGAGCCCAGCACGCCAGAGCACAGAGGTGAGGACGCTGGGGCTGGTGCACGGGAGTGTGTGGGGAGGGGGTGCTGAGCTACACAGGGGCGAGTCCCCGAAAGCTGCTGCTGGGCCTGCAGCAAGCGCTGGCCTCACACCCCCCGCCCCCCATCTTGCACACTTCAGTCCCAAAAGACATCCGACGCCGGGTATTCTTTGGGAATCTCTTGGAAGCTTTCTTTCCCGGGATACGCACATGCCAAGGCTGGCCTGTGGGCAAACTTTGCTTCTCCCCCAGCTCTAGCACTGGCCTCCAACTGGAACCAGGCTCCACTTCCCAGACCTGTCCCCACACAGGTGGTGGCTCCAGGTGCAGGACCCAGGGATCCACCGAGGGCAGATGGAGAAGCGAGACTTGCCCTCGCAGAGACACCAGGCCAGCTGGGTACTGGCCAGCACACCGGGCAGATCGGATCTCCCTGCCTGCAGGACCCCCAGTCCCAGGCACTGATGTCCCACCCCCTCAGCCAGAACCTCCACCTCCACGTGCACCTGTACCTGCTCGGGCTCTGGCAGGAGAACCCGAGGCAGAGGAGGAGTCACCGCCTCGGCAGGGAGAGCCTGCCCTGGCTGCCGCGCAACACCCAGACGCCCACGGTCACTCACCCAGCCCTGCAGGGAGAACGAGCCCCCGCTCTGGACAGAGACCCAGAGCCCTTGCCGGAAACACCACGTCCAGGGGAGCGGTCGGCTCTGCAGCCTCCATCCCTGTCTGCTCACCGTGGACGCCGGCAACTCGGTCTGCCCCCAGGGGACGTGGAGTTCCTTTCCCCTGAACTGCTTTGCATTTGGTTTGTTTCCACCTTTCTGGTGATGTTTACTTTTTTGTATGGTTTCCTGGATTTTTGTTGGTTAAGTTGGGATTAGTAAACTTTTTCATCATTGTTGCAATTTGGGAACACTGTTGTGTAACTCTGGTGATACTGTGGTACCATCACCACTTTGTAGTTTCAGACCCGTTTGATCTTTATGCCCCACCCCCCAACAAAGCCTGGATTCAAGGCAAGCACGCCCTGTTCATCCCTTCCCCCGATCCTGAACACAATTTCATCTTTTCTTTGTGCGTTCCTTCCTATATTCTTGGTGTCCCCAATCAATGACTCTCAGTGAAATGACTGAAGGAGTGTTTTTCGGACTCTCCACCTACTGTAAGACTCCATTGGAGAGTTCTCATTTTTATGTCATTTGAACTAGCCTTTGATAGCTGAAAGGACGGTGTACGTCCTTTCAAGATACCATGTGCCAAACGAAGCCCTTTTGGCAACTGCCATCATTATCTCCAGGCAGGCATTGATGTTTGAAGGGTGACATCTCAGCCAGAAGGCAGAGGCTGAGCTCGTCTTGTTGCACCAGCTCCCAAAAGAAGCCAAGAAAGGGAGCTGGAACAACAAACCACCCCAACGCCCAGGAAAGCGTTCTTCATGACAGAAGGCTTGAAAATGACACAACATCCTTGTGGCCCAGAACCCCTCTAGAAAATCACTGTTCCATAAAAAAGAGAAACACATGGGAAGTTCCAAGGAGAGGCAATGCCCATGGCCAGTGTACTTGAGAGACGGCCTGAGCGCTCCGGGCAAGACACGCACCGACGGAACCCCTTGGGAAACAGCAGTGATAGTCCTCGCCGTCGTAAGGGTTTCCTCTGGGGACAACCTGCCCTGGGCACCACACGAGGGAGCAGACCGGCTTCTCTTCCTCTGCCCCCACACCATTCACTCATGAAGGCAGCTCAGGTGTTCTCATGCCCTGCCTGCCTGCCTGCCTGGCTCATCCGTGAGTTGTGACCACCTCCAGGGCAGGACTCCACCTTCTCCTCTCTGTGTACCGTGAATCTGCACACAGTGGGCTTTCAGAACCTTAGGAGACTTGAGCCATTCCCACTCGAGCCAGAACCCTCCCCAGGAAGGAAAACAGCTGTGGAGTCATTTTGGCCCCAGCACTGGTTCTGAAAGCCTGGCGGCTCCTACAGCCTCTACGGTGTGAAGAGGGAGGTCCCTTTTGACAGAGCTTTCCGGCTCTCAGATCTAAGCTGTTGTTTCACTGTCAGCTGTGTCTCTTCCGTTGCAGCCAGGTGGGCCACGCTGCTCCAAAGGAGCTCACAAGCTGAGTTTCAAGGGAGGTATTGAGACGACAGGGATGGCTACAACGTGCTGCAAACTGAGTGAGGGTCCCCACAATCCTCAGCAAAGGTCTGTGGTGTGCAAGTGGGGAGTAGAGGGCCCCCAAGTTCCAAAGGAAGGGAGGTACTCAGGAGCTAGAGCCCTTGGCTGCTGTGGTAGCAGCTGCAGATGGGAGCTCGTCCACAGTGCACTTCGAATGAGGTCATATGAGCGGGACTCCGGAAATGGCTCCGAAATCAAGAGAAAGGGGTCAGGGTATGTGGGAATCCGGCGGGGGTGGGGGGTGGATGAAGGAAGGCGTCCTTCCTCTCTCCCGTGCAATTTGGTTTGGTGAGTCTCAAAGCTACCAGATGGCACTTCCCAAGTCAGGCCCCCGCAGGAATCGGGGTGGGCTGCGTGCCTCGGCCCCTGCCACAGGGACAAGCCACACCAGTGGCCTCCCTGAGCTCCAATGGCCGGATCTGGGGGTTCTGTCTGGGTGCACACCTCCTTGCTGTGGCCAAGCTCCCCCCTTCTCTGAGCACCAGCTTCATCCTCTCGAATGAGGACATCGATTGCTACCTTGGCACGTTACTCTCTTCATCCTCTGAAGACCCATTAGGCTTATCCTACAATTACTAGCTGGCCCGAAGAGATATCTCCTGAATCCAGATTAAGCAGGAGTCTCCCAGGCTCATCTGGCATGTCTTCCCTGAAGTCTGCCAAAACCCACACCCTTGCATTTCCAGGGACTCCCCTTAGCCAGCTGGGCAGAAAACCCAGCATGCTTCAAACAAGCTGACAGACAAGCGGGAGAGGACTCACGGGCAGACGGCTTCCCTCAGGTCTCGGGTGGAGCTCTGGGACCACAGCAGCAACGGGCCATCCCAGCCCCTGGGCTCAGCAGCGCCCTCATTCTCAGGCCGGCGGCTCTGCCCTGAGGGGAGCAGGAAGGTCACCAACTGCCGCAGGCGGACCTCACGCCCCTCCCACTGCTGGAGCCTGACCTCCCCCGGCCCCACCCCTTCCCCTACCCCAGCAGGACGAGAGCTCGTCTTCCCCTGGCTTCCAACGGGAGGCCCGGCCCTGGGCCCCGATTGGGCACTGCCCCAGCCCGGAGCCAAGCACAGTGGCCAGGGAGGTGGAACGCACCGATTGCCCAGGGCCAGGTCATGTGACCATACTCCCCAGGAAACTCAAAGATTACCAAGGTTCCCTAAGAAACCAATGAACAAAATTATCCAGTAAAGGCAAACCGTACTTTTTAATGAGGCCAATGTCACAGAAAAAAAAAAAAAAGCTTCACAATGAACTGCTCAAGGAAGCTACTAAATAAACTTTCAGAAAAGTTGAGTAGTTTTTTTTTTTTTTAATAGGGTGACGGAGAGCTATACCTTTCCCATCTATGTGAAATTAGGTTTAAAGTAGATTTCCCTTGGCTGTTATATAAGACAAAAAACCCCACATCACCCCCTTTCACTCCCCCCCACCCCCAAAAAGTGTTTTAATCTATTGAATTTTTGTGTCCTCAGTTGTGTCTGATTCACGGCAACCCACGAACTCTACACAGCCAGGCTCTTCCGTCCATGGAATTCAGGGCAATTTTTTCTGTCCCAGTAAGTGCCCACCCTGGGTGATCCAAAGGCAAGGGTTCAGAGGCTCCTGAGAGACTAACTCCTTTCAGCTGAGCACAGAGCTGGCTCCTCACTGGGATGCCTGTGGCCTGGGGCTCCCAGAGGGGAGAGCAGCACTCGCCCCACCGTGTGGTCACTGCTGGAAATGCAGGCTGCTCCTCACTCCCCCTTGACAGTGTCCCTGAGGGCAGAACAGTGTGAATCGAATCAAGGTGGAAATGCAAACTCCAATGCAACCAAACTTCCCACAAGGTCTCCAAAGCCACTCAGGAACAGGGAATTGGAAATTGCAGGGGATGACATGAATGGAGATGGGGACTTGACACCTTACACCGAGTTCACTTCCAGTTGTCCCTAGACAAACTTGCCATGAAAACTTGTCACAAATCTAGAAGAACAATGAGCAGAAACCGGACACGTGCTTTGAGTCTTCACACACAAAACTAAAAGGCAGTCCACAGAAAAACCCAGAGAATACAGTGGACTTTGCAAAATCAAAGATATCTTCTGTGGGAAAGACCTCATGACAAAAGCAAAAGACAGGTCATACATCATGAGACGAATGAGTGGAAACACAAAGCTTATCAAGGATGTGTCTCCAAACAGACAAAGAACACCAACACAACAAGCCTGTGAAAACTAGGGAAAGGTCTGAAGGGACACCAGACGGAGGAAGACACACACAGAGTATCCCGGATGATGTCCAGCACTGAGGGCCTGAAGAAACAACAGTCTAGTTGCACCCCCTCAGGCCTGTGTGACCCTGGATGAGGCCTCTGTTTCCCGGTGGCTCTGAGACATGGACAGGGAGGAAGGGGAAGAGAAGTCACTTGCATTTCTAATACTCACAGCAAAGTCTTCCAATGAGAAGGGAATTATCACCCCCACTGACAATGCCATTCACTGAAGTGATACCCACGAGTCCATCTACCCCAGAAGGGAAGGATGGACCTGTTCTCACAAAACGGCGAGAGATGGAAGAAGGAAGATCAAGCCCACACCAATCACTGGAAAGAGAAGCTGTGCTCAGGCCTTGAACGAATTCCTATTGGGAAAATGATGTCACAGCCCCACAAGGCAATCCACAGCTTCGATGCTATTCCTCCCAAAATGCCAATGCATTTTCGCACCGAACAAAGAATTGCAAAAGGGGTTACGGAAACAGAAAAGAGCCTAAACTGTCAATACAACCCAAAGAAAAAGCCCCGATACGGACATCCAAGGTTGTGTGAAAGGAAATTAGACGACCAAACTAGGATCCTCAGGAGAATATCGGAGAAGGCAATGGCGACCCACTCCAGTACTCTTGCCTGGAAAATTCCCTGGATGGAGGAGCCTGGTAGACTGCAGGCCATGGGGTCGCGCAGAGTCAGACACGACTGAAGTGACTTAGCCGCAGCAGCAGCAGCAGGACAGTATGCTATTGGGAATAAAACAACACACACAGATCCAGATCGATGGAATAACGTTGAGGGTCCAGAAACAAACCCCAGCATCCACGGTCAACTCATCTCTGACAGAGAAGGGGAGAATATCCAAATGGGAACAAGAAAGCCTCTTCAATCAATGTCCATGGGAAAACCAGACAGCTACATCTGAAGAACGCTATTGGTTTTGATCTCAGACCACCTCATTATCGGGGAAAAACCTCACCCTAAAGACTGATGTCATGAGATAGCTAGAAAGAAGCGTAGGTCAAAGGCTCCTTAACATCAGAGTCTCCTTGCCATTTGCTGGGCGGAGGTCGAAATGGGTCTCTTCAAGTAAGGGAAAGAGGTAAACGAAGTACACCAATGGGTTTCCATCCAATGGAACCTCTTCACAACAGAGAAGCTAAGCATTCACAAATGCAAAAGATAGGAAACGGAACACGAGAGACTCCTTGTAAGTGGTGTATCTGAGAAGGGGTTCATATGGAAAGAGACGAAGAATGCACAGCACTCAGATTCCAAGAAACACCACCACCACCCTTGACCCTTCCCCCATGACCAACTCCGACCTAAAGCCTTTCTCTCCCTCTAACCTATCCCTAAGACATAACCCTCATCCAATCATATACATGTGCACCCCTAGCATCCATCCATCCACACACGAGAGAGAAAGAGGAAGACACAGACGGAATTGAGAAAGGAAAAGAGAGGGACACAGCCAGAGAGAGACACGCAACCAAAGAGAGGAAAGGAGTCGATGGTCCAGACTTTTCCTCAATCTGTCTCGAAGGTAGAAGCAATGACAGCGCCCTTCCACCCCAGAAGGGGGAAAAGGACGGAAGGTTTGGAGAGGAAAAGACAAGAACGCAGGGAGCCAGTAGAAGCTCAGCCACCCGCAGAAGCCGAGCTGGGACACTTGAACAGAATCTCAATGGAAACAGAGGACCAGAAAGTTGGCTACTCTTTTCTATAAGAGAGGGAGACCTTCGAGTCTTCCTTTCGGTCCTCCAACTTGGATGCGGGGTCTCAAAACAGTCAGGAGGGGGAGTGCCTTTTCCTGGGTACCACGGCGCATCCAGGCCTCGTTCTGCCCCATTCTGTGCTGTGTCAGCCCTGGATGGAATCTTTCTTTCTGAAGTCTCAGCGCACGAGCTCCACGTGATATCGGCCCCAGGTGGAAAGGCATGGAGCTGCTCGTAGGCCGACAGGCCTAGGAAGCAGATGGGAGAATGACCCCCACTCTGCAGTTGGAGAGACTGGGGCAACGCTGAGGGGCATATGCTTGTCCAGGGCCACACCACTTATGAGAAGAAGGAGCCTGGTCTGAGAGCAGCCGGGTCGTCGGAGCTCAGGCCCTGGCTGCACACAGGCCTCCCCAGGGCTGTGGGCTGGGCTGTGTGGGTGTCACTGTGCCTGCGCATGGCCTAAGGGGGGTGGTCGAGCAGTCAGAAACCCAGAGATTCCCTTGGGAAGTTTTGGGGAAGGGACCTCAGCACGAACCCCAGGAGATGATGTCACCTGCCGGCAACAGAACACAACAGAACCCACGACCCGGTATCCAGGCCTCCAGAGCGGAGAGGAGCCCCCAGCCAGATCACTTGCTGCCGAGATGTTCTGCTGTTTGCCCCTGCCCAGAGGCTGGGGCCTCAGGAGTGCTCACAGGCAGTGTGCCCGGGCACCCTGTCGACGTTGGCTCAGGGCACCCCCGAGAGGCCTCTGGCCCTTTGCCCGGAGAAACAGAAAGGTAACACGGGGAGCCCCAGGCCAGGCCAGGCCACCTCTCCCATGCCACCCGGAAACACCGGGTCCTTTGCCTGTGTGTGGGGATGCGGGTTTCTCGGGGTGTGTCTCCCTCAAGGAAGCCCAGGCGGATGTGGGGTCAGAAGCCTGCGGACAAGTTGTGTCCACACCCCAGGGGAGAGCAGGCTGGGCGGGATGGGGAGAGTGCGGGCAGCGGCGGCCGCCCAGGCTGACCTCACACCCTCAGGTGGGTCTCTTTCCTCCCGGGTGGGGATCTGAGCAGACACACGTCTCTGAGCCTTCTGGGAAGAGAAGTTCGAGCAGGCAGAAGCAGTGGCTCCACTGGCCAGGCCCAGCTCGGAAAACTCCCAGCATGGCTGGCTGACGGTCACTGTCGTTGCAGAGCTTCCCACGTGATGAGGCCGAGGACGGGGACACCCCATCCACCTCCCGGAGGGAGGGGTCGGAGGACCACCCCCCCGCCCGTGAGGCCCAGTACAGGCTCCAGGTGAGCGTGCACACGGAGGCATCAGCCCCAACGGGGGAGAAGCGGAGGCGGGGAAGGCCTGCTGCCGAGACACCGCCCAGGATACAGCCGGCGGCCCAGTCTGAGGCTGCCACGGAGCTCAGCACACCCGGCTCCGACCCAGAGTCCCGAGAACCCCGGCCTCTGAGGCAGCAGGAGGACCTGGAGCCCAGCACGCCAGAGCACAGAGGTGAGGACGCTGGGGCTGGTGCACGGGAGTGTGTGGGGAGGGGGTGCTGAGCTACACAGGGGCGAGTCCCCGAAAGCTGCTGCTGGGCCTGCAGCAAGCGCTGGCCTCACACCCCCCGCCCCCCATCTTGCACACTTCAGTCCCAAAAGACATCCGACGCCGGGTATTCTTTGGGAATCTCTTGGAAGCTTTCTTTCCCGGGATACGCACATGCCAAGGCTGGCCTGTGGGCAAACTTTGCTTCTCCCCCAGCTCTAGCACTGGCCTCCAACTGGAACCAGGCTCCACTTCCCAGACCTGTCCCCACACAGGTGGTGGCTCCAGGTGCAGGACCCAGGGATCCACCGAGGGCAGATGGAGAAGCGAGACTTGCCCTCGCAGAGACACCAGGCCAGCTGGGTACTGGCCAGCACACCGGGCAGATCGGATCTCCCTGCCTGCAGGACCCCCAGTCCCAGGCACTGATGTCCCACCCCCTCAGCCAGAACCTCCACCTCCACGTGCACCTGTACCTGCTCGGGCTCTGGCAGGAGAACCCGAGGCAGAGGAGGAGTCACCGCCTCGGCAGGGAGAGCCTGCCCTGGCTGCCGCGCAACACCCAGACGCCCACGGTCACTCACCCAGCCCTGCAGGGAGAACGAGCCCCCGCTCTGGACAGAGACCCAGAGCCCTTGCCGGAAACACCACGTCCAGGGGAGCGGTCGGCTCTGCAGCCTCCATCCCTGTCTGCTCACCGTGGACGCCGGCAACTCGGTCTGCCCCCAGGGGACGTGGAGTTCCTTTCCCCTGAACTGCTTTGCATTTGGTTTGTTTCCACCTTTCTGGTGATGTTTACTTTTTTGTATGGTTTCCTGGATTTTTGTTGGTTAAGTTGGGATTAGTAAACTTTTTCATCATTGTTGCAATTTGGGAACACTGTTGTGTAACTCTGGTGATACTGTGGTACCATCACCACTTTGTAGTTTCAGACCCGTTTGATCTTTATGCCCCACCCCCCAACAAAGCCTGGATTCAAGGCAAGCACGCCCTGTTCATCCCTTCCCCCGATCCTGAACACAATTTCATCTTTTCTTTGTGCGTTCCTTCCTATATTCTTGGTGTCCCCAATCAATGACTCTCAGTGAAATGACTGAAGGAGTGTTTTTCGGACTCTCCACCTACTGTAAGACTCCATTGGAGAGTTCTCATTTTTATGTCATTTGAACTAGCCTTTGATAGCTGAAAGGACGGTGTACGTCCTTTCAAGATACCATGTGCCAAACGAAGCCCTTTTGGCAACTGCCATCATTATCTCCAGGCAGGCATTGATGTTTGAAGGGTGACATCTCAGCCAGAAGGCAGAGGCTGAGCTCGTCTTGTTGCACCAGCTCCCAAAAGAAGCCAAGAAAGGGAGCTGGAACAACAAACCACCCCAACGCCCAGGAAAGTGTTCTTCATGACAGAAGGCTTGAAAATGACACAACATCCTTGTGGCCCAGAACCCCTCTAGAAAATCACTGTTCCATAAAAAAGAGAAACACATGGGAAGTTCCAAGGAGAGGCAATGCCCATGGCCAGTGTACTTGAGAGACGGCCTGAGCGCTCCGGGCAAGACACGCACCGACGGAACCCCTTGGGAAACAGCAGTGATAGTCCTCGCCGTCGTAAGGGTTTCCTCTGGGGACAACCTGCCCTGGGCACCACACGAGGGAGCAGACCGGCTTCTCTTCCTCTGCCCCCACACCATTCACTCATGAAGGCAGCTCAGGTGTTCTCATGCCCTGCCTGCCTGCCTGCCTGGCTCATCCGTGAGCTGTGACCACCTCCAGGGCAGGACTCCACCTTCTCCTCTCTGTGTACCGTGAATCTGCACACAGTGGGCTTTCAGAACCTTAGGAGACTTGAGCCATTCCCACTCGAGCCAGAACCCTCCCCAGGAAGGAAAACAGCTGTGGAGTCATTTTGGCCCCAGCACTGGTTCTGAAAGCCTGGCGGCTCCTACAGCCTCTACGGTGTGAAGAGGGAGGTCCCTTTTGACAGAGCTTTCCGGCTCTCAGATCTAAGCTGTTGTTTCACTGTCAGCTATGTCTCTTCCGTTGCAGCCAGGTGGGCCACGCTGCTCCAAAGGAGCTCACAAGCTGAGTTTCAAGGGAGGTATTGAGACGACAGGGATGGCTACAACGTGCTGCAAACTGAGTGAGGGTCCCCACAATCCTCAGCAAAGGTCTGTGGTGTGCAAGTGGGGAGTAGAGGGCCCCCAAGTTCCAAAGGAAGGGAGGTACTCAGGAGCTAGAGCCCTTGGCTGCTGTGGTAGCAGCTGCAGATGGGAGCTCGTCCACAGTGCACTTCGAATGAGGTCATATGAGCGGGACTCCGGAAATGGCTCCGAAATCAAGAGAAAGGGGTCAGGGTATGTGGGAATCCGGCGGGGGTGGGGGGTGGATGAAGGAAGGCGTCCTTCCTCTCTCCCGTGCAATTTGGTTTGGTGAGTCTCAAAGCTACCAGATGGCACTTCCCAAGTCAGGCCCCCGCAGGAATCGGGGTGGGCTGCGTGCCTCGGCCCCTGCCACAGGGACAAGCCACACCAGTGGCCTCCCTGAGCTCCAATGGCCGGATCTGGGGGTTCTGTCTGGGTGCACACCTCCTTGCTGTGGCCAAGCTCCCCCCTTCTCTGAGCACCAGCTTCATCCTCTCGAATGAGGACATCGATTGCTACCTTGGCACGTTACTCTCTTCATCCTCTGAAGACTCATTAGGCTTATCCTACAATTACTAGCTGGCCCGAAGAGATATCTCCTGAATCCAGATTAAGCAGGAGTCTCCCAGGCTCATCTGGCATGTCTTCCCTGAAGTCTGCCAAAACCCACACCCTTGCATTTCCAGGGACTCCCCTTAGCCAGCTGGGCAGAAAACCCAGCATGCTTCAAACAAGCTGACAGACAAGCGGGAGAGGACTCACGGGCAGACGGCTTCCCTCAGGTCTCGGGTGGAGCTCTGGGACCACAGCAGCAACGGGCCATCCCAGCCCCTGGGCTCAGCAGCGCCCTCATTCTCAGGCCGGCGGCTCTGCCCTGAGGGGAGCAGGAAGGTCACCAACTGCCGCAGGCGGACCTCACGCCCCTCCCACTGCTGGAGCCTGACCTCCCCCGGCCCCACCCCTTCCCCTACCCCAGCAGGACGAGAGCTCGTCTTCCCCTGGCTTCCAACGGGAGGCCCGGCCCTGGGCCCCGATTGGGCACTGCCCCAGCCCGGAGCCAATCACAGTGGCCAGGGAGGTGGAACGCACCGATTGCCCAGGGCCAGGTCATGTGACCATACTCCCCAGGAAACTCAAAGATTACCAAGGTTCCCTAAGAAACCAATGAACAAAATTATCCAGTAAAGGCAAACCGTACTTTTTAATGAGGCCAATGTCACAGAAAAAAAAAAAAAAAGCTTCACAATGAACTGCTCAAGGAAGCTACTAAATAAACTTTCAGAAAAGTTTAGTAGTTTTTTTTTTTTAATAGGGTGACGGAGAGCTATACCTTTCCCATCTATGTGAAATTAGGTTTAAAGTAGATTTCCCTTGGCTGTTATATAAGACAAAAAACCCCACATCACCCCCTTTCACTCCCCCCCACCCCCAAAAAGTGTTTTAATCTATTGAATTTTTGTGTCCTCAGTTGTGTCTGATTCACGGCAACCCACGAACTCTACACAGCCAGGCTCTTCCGTCCATGGAATTCAGGGCAATTTTTTCTGTCCCAGTAAGTGCCCACCCTGGGTGATCCAAAGGCAAGGGTTCAGAGGCTCCTGAGAGACTAACTCCTTTCAGCTGAGCACAGAGCTGGCTCCTCACTGGGATGCCTGTGGCCTGGGGCTCCCAGAGGGGAGAGCAGCACTCGCCCCACCGTGTGGTCACTGCTGGAAATGCAGGCTGCTCCTCACTCCCCCTTGACAGTGTCCCTGAGGGCAGAACAGTGTGAATCGAATCAAGGTGGAAATGCAAACTCCAATGCAACCAAACTTCCCACAAGGTCTCCAAAGCCACTCAGGAACAGGGAATTGGAAACTGCAGGGGATGACATGAATGGAGATGGGGACTTGACACCTTACACCGAGTTCACTTCCAGTTGTCCCTAGACAAACTTGCCATGAAAACTTGTCACAAATCTAGAAGAACAATGAGCAGAAACCGGACACGTGCTTTGAGTCTTCACACACAAAACTAAAAGGCAGTCCACAGAAAAACCCAGAGAATACAGTGGACTTTGCAAAATCAAAGATATCTTCTGTGGGAAAGACCTCATGACAAAAGCAAAAGACAGGTCATACATCATGAGACGAATGAGTGGAAACACAAAGCTTATCAAGGATGTGTCTCCAAACAGACAAAGAACACCAACACAACAAGCCTGTGAAAACTAGGGAAAGGTCTGAAGGGACACCAGATGGAGGAAGACACACACAGAGTATCCCGGATGATGTCCAGCACTGAGGGCCTGAAGAAACAACAGTCTAGTTGCACCCCCTCAGGCCTGTGTGACCCTGGATGAGGCCTCTGTTTCCCGGTGGCTCTGAGACATGGACAGGGAGGAAGGGGAAGAGAAGTCACTTGCATTTCTAATACTCACAGCAAAGTCTTCCAATGAGAAGGGAATTATCACCCCCACTGACAATGCCATTCACTGAAGTGATACCCACGAGTCCATCTACCCCAGAAGGGAAGGATGGACCTGTTCTCACAAAACGGCGAGAGATGGAAGAAGGAAGATCAAGCCCACACCAATCACTGGAAAGAGAAGCTGTGCTCAGGCCTTGAACGAATTCCTATTGGGAAAATGATGTCACAGCCCCACAAGGCAATCCACAGCTTCGATGCTATTCCTCCCAAAATGCCAATGCATTTTCGCACCGAACAAAGAATTGCAAAAGGGGTTACGGAAACAGAAAAGAGCCTAAACTGTCAATACAACCCAAAGAAAAAGCCCCGATACGGACATCCAAGGTTGTGTGAAAGGAAATTAGACGACCAAACTAGGATCCTCAGGAGAATATCGGAGAAGGCAATGGCGACCCACTCCAGTACTCTTGCCTGGAAAATTCCCTGGATGGAGGAGCCTGGTAGACTGCAGGCCATGGGGTCGCGCAGAGTCAGACACGACTGAAGTGACTTAGCCGCAGCAGCAGCAGCAGGACAGTATGCTATTGGGAATACAACAACACACACAGATCCAGATCGATGGAATAACGTTGAGGGTCCAGAAACAAACCCCAGCATCCACGGTCAACTCATCTCTGACACAGAAGGGGAGAATATCCAAATGGGAACAAGAAAGCCTCTTCAATCAATGTCCATGGGAAAACCAGACAGCTACATCTGAAGAACGCTATTGGTTTTGATCTCAGACCACCTCATTATCGGGGAAAAACCTCACCCTAAAGACTGATGTCATGAGATAGCTAGAAAGAAGCGTAGGTCAAAGGCTCCTTAACATCAGAGTCTCCTTGCCATTTGCTGGGCGGAGGTCGAAATGGGTCTCTTCAAGTAAGGGAAAGAGGTAAACGAAGTACACCAATGGGTTTCCATCCAATGGAACCTCTTCACAACAGAGAAGCTAAGCATTCACAAATGCAAAAGATAGGAAACGGAACACGAGAGACTCCTTGTAAGTGGTGTATCTGAGAAGGGGTTCATATGGAAAGAGACGAAGAATGCACAGCACTCAGATTCCAAGAAACACCACCACCACCCTTGACCCTTCCCCCATGACCAACTCCGACCTAAAGCCTTTCTCTCCCTCTAACCTATCCCTAAGACATAACCCTCATCCAATCATATACATGTGCACCCCTAGCATCCATCCATCCACACACGAGAGAGAAAGAGGAAGACACAGACGGAATTGAGAAAGGAAAAGAGAGGGACACAGCCAGAGAGAGACACGCAACCAAAGAGAGGAAGGGAGTCGATGGTCCAGACTTTTCCTCAATCTGTCTCGAAGGTAGAAGCAATGACAGCGCCCTTCCACCCCAGAAGGGGGAAAAGGACGGAAGGTTTGGAGAGGAAAAGACAAGAACGCAGGGAGCCAGTAGAAGCTCAGCCACCCGCAGAAGCCGAGCTGGGACACTTGAACAGAATCTCAATGGAAACAGAGGACCAGAAAGTTGGCTACTCTTTTCTATAAGAGAGGGAGACCTTCGAGTCTTCCTTTCGGTCCTCCAACTTGGATGCGGGGTCTCAAAACAGTCAGGAGGGGGAGTGCCTTTTCCTGGGTACCACGGCGCATCCAGGCCTCGTTCTGCCCCATTCTGTGCTGTGTCAGCCCTGGATGGAATCTTTCTTTCTGAAGTCTCAGCGCACGAGCTCCACGTGATATCGGCCCCAGGTGGAAAGGCATGGAGCTGCTCGTAGGCCGACAGGCCTAGGAAGCAGATGGGAGAATGACCCCCACTCTGCAGTTGGAGAGACTGGGGCAACCCTGAGGGGCATATGCTTGTCCAGGGCCACACCACTTATGAGAAGAAGGAGCCTGGTCTGAGAGCAGCCGGGTCGTCGGAGCTCAGGCCCTGGCTGCACACAGGCCTCCCCAGGGCTGTGGGCTGGGCTGTGTGGGTGTCACTGTGCCTGCGCATGGCCTAAGGGGGGTGGTCGAGCAGTCAGAAACCCAGAGATTCCCTTGGGAAGTTTTGGGGAAGGGACCTCAGCACGAACCCCAGGAGATGATGTCACCTGCCGGCAACAGAACACAACAGAACCCACGACCCGGTATCCAGGCCTCCAGAGCGGAGAGGAGCCCCCAGCCAGATCACTTGCTGCCGAGATGTTCTGCTGTTTGCCCCTGCCCAGAGGCTGGGGCCTCAGGAGTGCTCACAGGCAGTGTGCGCGGGCACCCTGTCGACGTTGGCTCAGGACACCCCCGAGAGGCCTCTGGCCCTTTGCCCGGAGAAACAGAAAGGTAACACGGGGAGCCCCAGGCCAGGCCAGGCCACCTCTCCCATGCCACCCGGAAACACCGGGTCCTTTGCCTGTGTGTGGGGATGCGGGTTTCTCGGGGTGTGTCTCCCTCAAGGAAGCCCAGGCGGATGTGGGGTCAGAAGCCTGCGGACAAGTTGTGTCCACACCCCAGGGGAGAGCAGGCTGGGCGGGATGGGGAGAGTGCGGGCAGCGGCGGCCGCCCAGGCTGACCTCACACCCTCAGGTGGGTCTCTTTCCTCCCGGGTGGGGATCTGAGCAGACACACGTCTCTGAGCCTTCTGGGAAGAGAAGTTCGAGCAGGCAGAAGCAGTGGCTCCACTGGCCAGGCCCAGCTCGGAAAACTCCCAGCATGGCTGGCTGACGGTCACTGTCGTTGCAGAGCTTCCCACGTGATGAGGCCGAGGACGGGGACACCCCATCCACCTCCCGGAGGGAGGGGTCGGAGGACCACCCCCCCGCCCGTGAGGCCCAGTACAGGCTCCAGGTGAGCGTGCACACGGAGGCATCAGCCCCAACGGGGGAGAAGCGGAGGCGGGGAAGGCCTGCTGCCGAGACACCGCCCAGGATACAGCCGGCGGCCCAGTCTGAGGCTGCCACGGAGCTCAGCACACCCGGCTCCGACCCAGAGTCCCGAGAACCCCGGCCTCTGAGGCAGCAGGAGGACCTGGAGCCCAGCACGCCAGAGCACAGAGGTGAGGACGCTGGGGCTGGTGCACGGGAGTGTGTGGGGAGGGGGTGCTGAGCTACACAGGGGCGAGTCCCCGAAAGCTGCTGCTGGGCCTGCAGCAAGCGCTGGCCTCACACCCCCCGCCCCCCATCTTGCACACTTCAGTCCCAAAAGACATCCGACGCCGGGTATTCTTTGGGAATCTCTTGGAAGCTTTCTTTCCCGGGATACGCACATGCCAAGGCTGGCCTGTGGGCAAACTTTGCTTCTCCCCCAGCTCTAGCACTGGCCTCCAACTGGAACCAGGCTCCACTTCCCAGACCTGTCCCCACACAGGTGGTGGCTCCAGGTGCAGGACCCAGGGATCCACCGAGGGCAGATGGAGAAGCGAGACTTGCCCTCGCAGAGACACCAGGCCAGCTGGGTACTGGCCAGCACACCGGGCAGATCGGATCTCCCTGCCTGCAGGACCCCCAGTCCCAGGCACTGATGTCCCACCCCCTCAGCCAGAACCTCCACCTCCACGTGCACCTGTACCTGCTCGGGCTCTGGCAGGAGAACCCGAGGCAGAGGAGGAGTCACCGCCTCGGCAGGGAGAGCCTGCCCTGGCTGCCGCGCAACACCCAGACGCCCACGGTCACTCACCCAGCCCTGCAGGGAGAACGAGCCCCCGCTCTGGACAGAGACCCAGAGCCCTTGCCGGAAACACCACGTCCAGGGGAGCGGTCGGCTCTGCAGCCTCCATCCCTGTCTGCTCACCGTGGACGCCGGCAACTCGGTCTGCCCCCAGGGGACGTGGAGTTCCTTTCCCCTGAACTGCTTTGCATTTGGTTTGTTTCCACCTTTCTGGTGATGTTTACTTTTTTGTATGGTTTCCTGGATTTTTGTTGGTTAAGTTGGGATTAGTAAACTTTTTCATCATTGTTGCAATTTGGGAACACTGTTGTGTAACTCTGGTGATACTGTGGTACCATCACCACTTTGTAGTTTCAGACCCGTTTGATCTTTATGCCCCACCCCCCAACAAAGCCTGGATTCAAGGCAAGCACGCCCTGTTCATCCCTTCCCCCGATCCTGAACACAATTTCATCTTTTCTTTGTGCGTTCCTTCCTATATTCTTGGTGTCCCCAATCAATGACTCTCAGTGAAATGACTGAAGGAGTGTTTTTCGGACTCTCCACCTACTGTAAGACTCCATTGGAGAGTTCTCATTTTTATGTCATTTGAACTAGCCTTTGATAGCTGAAAGGACGGTGTACGTCCTTTCAAGATACCATGTGCCAAACGAAGCCCTTTTGGCAACTGCCATCATTATCTCCAGGCAGGCATTGATGTTTGAAGGGTGACATCTCAGCCAGAAGGCAGAGGCTGAGCTCGTCTTGTTGCACCAGCTCCCAAAAGAAGCCAAGAAAGGGAGCTGGAACAACAAACCACCCCAACGCCCAGGAAAGCGTTCTTCATGACAGAAGGCTTGAAAATGACACAACATCCTTGTGGCCCAGAACCCCTCTAGAAAATCACTGTTCCATAAAAAAGAGAAACACATGGGAAGTTCCAAGGAGAGGCAATGCCCATGGCCAGTGTACTTGAGAGACGGCCTGAGCGCTCCGGGCAAGACACGCACCGACGGAACCCCTTGGGAAACAGCAGTGATAGTCCTCGCCGTCGTAAGGGTTTCCTCTGGGGACAACCTGCCCTGGGCACCACACGAGGGAGCAGACCGGCTTCTCTTCCTCTGCCCCCACACCATTCACTCATGAAGGCAGCTCAGGTGTTCTCATGCCCTGCCTGCCTGCCTGCCTGGCTCATCCGTGAGCTGTGACCACCTCCAGGGCAGGACTCCACCTTCTCCTCTCTGTGTACCGTGAATCTGCACACAGTGGGCTTTCAGAACCTTAGGAGACTTGAGCCATTCCCACTCGAGCCAGAACCCTCCCCAGGAAGGAAAACAGCTGTGGAGTCATTTTGGCCCCAGCACTGGTTCTGAAAGCCTGGCGGCTCCTACAGCCTCTACGGTGTGAAGAGGGAGGTCCCTTTTGACAGAGCTTTCCGGCTCTCAGATCTAAGCTGTTGTTTCACTGTCAGCTATGTCTCTTCCGTTGCAGCCAGGTGGGCCACGCTGCTCCAAAGGAGCTCACAAGCTGAGTTTCAAGGGAGGTATTGAGACGACAGGGATGGCTACAACGTGCTGCAAACTGAGTGAGGGTCCCCACAATCCTCAGCAAAGGTCTGTGGTGTGCAAGTGGGGAGTAGAGGGCCCCCAAGTTCCAAAGGAAGGGAGGTACTCAGGAGCTAGAGCCCTTGGCTGCTGTGGTAGCAGCTGCAGATGGGAGCTCGTCCACAGTGCACTTCGAATGAGGTCATATGAGCGGGACTCCGGAAATGGCTCCGAAATCAAGAGAAAGGGGTCAGGGTATGTGGGAATCCGGCGGGGGTGGGGGGTGGATGAAGGAAGGCGTCCTTCCTCTCTCCCGTGCAATTTGGTTTGGTGAGTCTCAAAGCTACCAGATGGCACTTCCCAAGTCAGGCCCCCGCAGGAATCGGGGTGGGCTGCGTGCCTCGGCCCCTGCCACAGGGACAAGCCACACCAGTGGCCTCCCTGAGCTCCAATGGCCGGATCTGGGGGTTCTGTCTGGGTGCACACCTCCTTGCTGTGGCCAAGCTCCCCCCTTCTCTGAGCACCAGCTTCATCCTCTCGAATGAGGACATCGATTGCTACCTTGGCACGTTACTCTCTTCATCCTCTGAAGACTCATTAGGCTTATCCTACAATTACTAGCTGGCCCGAAGAGATATCTCCTGAATCCAGATTAAGCAGGAGTCTCCCAGGCTCATCTGGCATGTCTTCCCTGAAGTCTGCCAAAACCCACACCCTTGCATTTCCAGGGACTCCCCTTAGCCAGCTGGGCAGAAAACCCAGCATGCTTCAAACAAGCTGACAGACAAGCGGGAGAGGACTCACGGGCAGACGGCTTCCCTCAGGTCTCGGGTGGAGCTCTGGGACCACAGCAGCAACGGGCCATCCCAGCCCCTGGGCTCAGCAGCGCCCTCATTCTCAGGCCGGCGGCTCTGCCCTGAGGGGAGCAGGAAGGTCACCAACTGCCGCAGGCGGACCTCACGCCCCTCCCACTGCTGGAGCCTGACCTCCCCCGGCCCCACCCCTTCCCCTACCCCAGCAGGACGAGAGCTCGTCTTCCCCTGGCTTCCTACGGGAGGCCCGGCCCTGGGCCCCGATTGGGCACTGCCCCAGCCCGGAGCCAATCACAGTGGCCAGGGAGGTGGAACGCACCGATTGCCCAGGGCCAGGTCATGTGACCATACTCCCCAGGAAACTCAAAGATTACCAAGGTTCCCTAAGAAACCAATGAACAAAATTATCCAGTAAAGGCAAACCGTACTTTTTAATGAGGCCAATGTCACAGAAAAAAAAAAAAAAAGCTTCACAATGAACTGCTCAAGGAAGCTACTAAATAAACTTTCAGAAAAGTTTAGTAGTTTTTTTTTTTTAATAGGGTGACGGAGAGCTATACCTTTCCCATCTATGTGAAATTAGGTTTAAAGTAGATTTCCCTTGGCTGTTATATAAGACAAAAAACCCCACATCACCCCCTTTCACTCCCCCCCACCCCCAAAAAGTGTTTTAATCTATTGAATTTTTGTGTCCTCAGTTGTGTCTGATTCACGGCAACCCACGAACTCTACACAGCCAGGCTCTTCCGTCCATGGAATTCAGGGCAATTTTTTCTGTCCCAGTAAGTGCCCACCCTGGGTGATCCAAAGGCAAGGGTTCAGAGGCTCCTGAGAGACTAACTCCTTTCAGCTGAGCACAGAGCTGGCTCCTCACTGGGATGCCTGTGGCCTGGGGCTCCCAGAGGGGAGAGCAGCACTCGCCCCACCGTGTGGTCACTGCTGGAAATGCAGGCTGCTCCTCACTCCCCCTTGACAGTGTCCCTGAGGGCAGAACAGTGTGAATCGAATCAAGGTGGAAATGCAAACTCCAATGCAACCAAACTTCCCACAAGGTCTCCAAAGCCACTCAGGAACAGGGAATTGGAAACTGCAGGGGATGACATGAATGGAGATGGGGACTTGACACCTTACACCGAGTTCACTTCCAGTTGTCCCTAGACAAACTTGCCATGAAAACTTGTCACAAATCTAGAAGAACAATGAGCAGAAACCGGACACGTGCTTTGAGTCTTCACACACAAAACTAAAAGGCAGTCCACAGAAAAACCCAGAGAATACAGTGGACTTTGCAAAATCAAAGATATCTTCTGTGGGAAAGACCTCATGACAAAAGCAAAAGACAGGTCATACATCATGAGACGAATGAGTGGAAACACAAAGCTTATCAAGGATGTGTCTCCAAACAGACAAAGAACACCAACACAACAAGCCTGTGAAAACTAGGGAAAGGTCTGAAGGGACACCAGATGGAGGAAGACACACACAGAGTATCCCGGATGATGTCCAGCACTGAGGGCCTGAAGAAACAACAGTCTAGTTGCACCCCCTCAGGCCTGTGTGACCCTGGATGAGGCCTCTGTTTCCCGGTGGCTCTGAGACATGGACAGGGAGGAAGGGGAAGAGAAGTCACTTGCATTTCTAATACTCACAGCAAAGTCTTCCAATGAGAAGGGAATTATCACCCCCACTGACAATGCCATTCACTGAAGTGATACCCACGAGTCCATCTACCCCAGAAGGGAAGGATGGACCTGTTCTCACAAAACGGCGAGAGATGGAAGAAGGAAGATCAAGCCCACACCAATCACTGGAAAGAGAAGCTGTGCTCAGGCCTTGAACGAATTCCTATTGGGAAAATGATGTCACAGCCCCACAAGGCAATCCACAGCTTCGATGCTATTCCTCCCAAAATGCCAATGCATTTTCGCACCGAACAAAGAATTGCAAAAGGGGTTACGGAAACAGAAAAGAGCCTAAACTGTCAATACAACCCAAAGAAAAAGCCCCGATACGGACATCCAAGGTTGTGTGAAAGGAAATTAGACGACCAAACTAGGATCCTCAGGAGAATATCGGAGAAGGCAATGGCGACCCACTCCAGTACTCTTGCCTGGAAAATTCCCTGGATGGAGGAGCCTGGTAGACTGCAGGCCATGGGGTCGCGCAGAGTCAGACACGACTGAAGTGACTTAGCCGCAGCAGCAGCAGCAGGACAGTATGCTATTGGGAATACAACAACACACACAGATCCAGATCGATGGAATAACGTTGAGGGTCCAGAAACAAACCCCAGCATCCACGGTCAACTCATCTCTGACACAGAAGGGGAGAATATCCAAATGGGAACAAGAAAGCCTCTTCAATCAATGTCCATGGGAAAACCAGACAGCTACATCTGAAGAACGCTATTGGTTTTGATCTCAGACCACCTCATTATCGGGGAAAAACCTCACCCTAAAGACTGATGTCATGAGATAGCTAGAAAGAAGCGTAGGTCAAAGGCTCCTTAACATCAGAGTCTCCTTGCCATTTGCTGGGCGGAGGTCGAAATGGGTCTCTTCAAGTAAGGGAAAGAGGTAAACGAAGTACACCAATGGGTTTCCATCCAATGGAACCTCTTCACAACAGAGAAGCTAAGCATTCACAAATGCAAAAGATAGGAAACGGAACACGAGAGACTCCTTGTAAGTGGTGTATCTGAGAAGGGGTTCATATGGAAAGAGACGAAGAATGCACAGCACTCAGATTCCAAGAAACACCACCACCACCCTTGACCCTTCCCCCATGACCAACTCCGACCTAAAGCCTTTCTCTCCCTCTAACCTATCCCTAAGACATAACCCTCATCCAATCATATACATGTGCACCCCTAGCATCCATCCATCCACACACGAGAGAGAAAGAGGAAGACACAGACGGAATTGAGAAAGGAAAAGAGAGGGACACAGCCAGAGAGAGACACGCAACCAAAGAGAGGAAGGGAGTCGATGGTCCAGACTTTTCCTCAATCTGTCTCGAAGGTAGAAGCAATGACAGCGCCCTTCCACCCCAGAAGGGGGAAAAGGACGGAAGGTTTGGAGAGGAAAAGACAAGAACGCAGGGAGCCATTAGAAGCTCAGCCACCCGCAGAAGCCGAGCTGGGACACTTGAACAGAATCTCAATGGAAACAGAGGACCAGAAAGTTGGCTACTCTTTTCTATAAGAGAGGGAGACCTTCGAGTCTTCCTTTCGGTCCTCCAACTTGGATGCGGGGTCTCAAAACAGTCAGGAGGGGGAGTGCCTTTTCCTGGGTACCACGGCGCATCCAGGCCTCGTTCTGCCCCATTCTGTGCTGTGTCAGCCCTGGATGGAATCTTTCTTTCTGAAGTCTCAGCGCACGAGCTCCACGTGATATCGGCCCCAGGTGGAAAGGCATGGAGCTGCTCGTAGGCCGACAGGCCTAGGAAGCAGATGGGAGAATGACCCCCACTCTGCAGTTGGAGAGACTGGGGCAACCCTGAGGGGCATATGCTTGTCCAGGGCCACACCACTTATGAGAAGAAGGAGCCTGGTCTGAGAGCAGCCGGGTCGTCGGAGCTCAGGCCCTGGCTGCACACAGGCCTCCCCAGGGCTGTGGGCTGGGCTGTGTGGGTGTCACTGTGCCTGCGCATGGCCTAAGGGGGGTGGTCGAGCAGTCAGAAACCCAGAGATTCCCTTGGGAAGTTTTGGGGAAGGGACCTCAGCACGAACCCCAGGAGATGATGTCACCTGCCGGCAACAGAACACAACAGAACCCACGACCCGGTATCCAGGCCTCCAGAGCGGAGAGGAGCCCCCAGCCAGATCACTTGCTGCCAAGATGTTCTGCTGTTTGCCCCTGCCCAGAGGCTGGGGCCTCAGGAGTGCTCACAGGCAGTGTGCGCGGGCACCCTGTCGACGTTGGCTCAGGGCACCCCCGAGAGGCCTCTGGCCCTTTGCCCGGAGAAACAGAAAGGTAACACGGGGAGCCCCAGGCCAGGCCAGGCCACCTCTGCCATGCCACCCGGAAACACCGGGTCCTTTGCCTGTGTGTGGGGATGCGGGTTTCTCGGGGTGTGTCTCCCTCAAGGAAGCCCAGGCGGATGTGGGGTCAGAAGCCTGCGGACAAGTTGTGTCCACACCCCAGGGGAGAGCAGGCTGGGCGGGATGGGGAGAGTGCGGGCAGCGGCGGCCGCCCAGGCTGACCTCACACCCTCAGGTGGGTCTCTTTCCTCCCGGGTGGGGATCTGAGCAGACACACGTCTCTGAGCCTTCTGGGAAGAGAAGTTCGAGCAGGCAGAAGCAGCGGCTCCACTGGCCAGGCCCAGCTCGGAAAACTCCCAGCATGGCTGGCTGACGGTCACTGTCGTTGCAGAGCTTCCCACGTGATGAGGCCGAGGACGGGGACACCCCATCCACCTCCCGGAGGGAGGGGTCGGAGGACCACCCCCCCGCCCGTGAGGCCCAGTACAGGCTCCAGGTGAGCGTGCACACGGAGGCATCAGCCCCAACGGGGGAGAAGCGGAGGCGGGGAAGGCCTGCTGCCGAGACACCGCCCAGGATACAGCCGGCGGCCCAGTCTGAGGCTGCCACGGAGCTCAGCACACCCGGCTCCGACCCAGAGTCCCGAGAACCCCGGCCTCTGAGGCAGCAGGAGGACCTGGAGCCCAGCACGCCAGAGCACAGAGGTGAGGACGCTGGGGCTGGTGCACGGGAGTGTGTGGGGAGGGGGTGCTGAGCTACACAGGGGCGAGTCCCCGAAAGCTGCTGCTGGGCCTGCAGCAAGCGCTGGCCTCACACCCCCCGCCCCCCATCTTGCACACTTCAGTCCCAAAAGACATCCGACGCCGGGTATTCTTTGGGAATCTCTTGGAAGCTTTCTTTCCCGGGATACGCACATGCCAAGGCTGGCCTGTGGGCAAACTTTGCTTCTCCCCCAGCTCTAGCACTGGCCTCCAACTGGAACCAGGCTCCACTTCCCAGACCTGTCCCCACACAGGTGGTGGCTCCAGGTGCAGGACCCAGGGATCCACCGAGGGCAGATGGAGAAGCGAGACTTGCCCTCGCAGAGACACCAGGCCAGCTGGGTACTGGCCAGCACACCGGGCAGATCGGATCTCCCTGCCTGCAGGACCCCCAGTCCCAGGCACTGATGTCCCACCCCCTCAGCCAGAACCTCCACCTCCACGTGCACCTGTACCTGCTCGGGCTCTGGCAGGAGAACCCGAGGCAGAGGAGGAGTCACCGCCTCGGCAGGGAGAGCCTGCCCTGGCTGCCGCGCAACACCCAGACGCCCACGGTCACTCACCCAGCCCTGCAGGGAGAACGAGCCCCCGCTCTGGACAGAGACCCAGAGCCCTTGCCGGAAACACCACGTCCAGGGGAGCGGTCGGCTCTGCAGCCTCCATCCCTGTCTGCTCACCGTGGACGCCGGCAACTCGGTCTGCCCCCAGGGGACGTGGAGTTCCTTTCCCCTGAACTGCTTTGCATTTGGTTTGTTTCCACCTTTCTGGTGATGTTTACTTTTTTGTATGGTTTCCTGGATTTTTGTTGGTTAAGTTGGGATTAGTAAACTTTTTCATCATTGTTGCAATTTGGGAACACTGTTGTGTAACTCTGGTGATACTGTGGTACCATCACCACTTTGTAGTTTCAGACCCGTTTGATCTTTATGCCCCACCCCCCAACAAAGCCTGGATTCAAGGCAAGCACGCCCTGTTCATCCCTTCCCCCGATCCTGAACACAATTTCATCTTTTCTTTGTGCGTTCCTTCCTATATTCTTGGTGTCCCCAATCAATGACTCTCAGTGAAATGACTGAAGGAGTGTTTTTCGGACTCTCCACCTACTGTAAGACTCCATTGGAGAGTTCTCATTTTTATGTCATTTGAACTAGCCTTTGATAGCTGAAAGGACGGTGTACGTCCTTTCAAGATACCATGTGCCAAACGAAGCCCTTTTGGCAACTGCCATCATTATCTCCAGGCAGGCATTGATGTTTGAAGGGTGACATCTCAGCCAGAAGGCAGAGGCTGAGCTCGTCTTGTTGCACCAGCTCCCAAAAGAAGCCAAGAAAGGGAGCTGGAACAACAAACCACCCCAACGCCCAGGAAAGCGTTCTTCATGACAGAAGGCTTGAAAATGACACAACATCCTTGTGGCCCAGAACCCCTCTAGAAAATCACTGTTCCATAAAAAAGAGAAACACATGGGAAGTTCCAAGGAGAGGCAATGCCCATGGCCAGTGTACTTGAGAGACGGCCTGAGCGCTCCGGGCAAGACACGCACCGACGGAACCCCTTGGGAAACAGCAGTGATAGTCCTCGCCGTCGTAAGGGTTTCCTCTGGGGACAACCTGCCCTGGGCACCACACGAGGGAGCAGACCGGCTTCTCTTCCTCTGCCCCCACACCATTCACTCATGAAGGCAGCTCAGGTGTTCTCATGCCCTGCCTGCCTGCCTGCCTGGCTCATCCGTGAGCTGTGACCACCTCCAGGGCAGGACTCCACCTTCTCCTCTCTGTGTACCGTGAATCTGCACACAGTGGGCTTTCAGAACCTTAGGAGACTTGAGCCATTCCCACTCGAGCCAGAACCCTCCCCAGGAAGGAAAACAGCTGTGGAGTCATTTTGGCCCCAGCACTGGTTCTGAAAGCCTGGCGGCTCCTACAGCCTCTACGGTGTGAAGAGGGAGGTCCCTTTTGACAGAGCTTTCCGGCTCTCAGATCTAAGCTGTTGTTTCACTGTCAGCTATGTCTCTTCCGTTGCAGCCAGGTGGGCCACGCTGCTCCAAAGGAGCTCACAAGCTGAGTTTCAAGGGAGGTATTGAGACGACAGGGATGGCTACAACGTGCTGCAAACTGAGTGAGGGTCCCCACAATCCTCAGCAAAGGTCTGTGGTGTGCAAGTGGGGAGTAGAGGGCCCCCAAGTTCCAAAGGAAGGGAGGTACTCAGGAGCTAGAGCCCTTGGCTGCTGTGGTAGCAGCTGCAGATGGGAGCTCGTCCACAGTGCACTTCGAATGAGGTCATATGAGCGGGACTCCGGAAATGGCTCCGAAATCAAGAGAAAGGGGTCAGGGTATGTGGGAATCCGGCGGGGGTGGGGGGTGGATGAAGGAAGGCGTCCTTCCTCTCTCCCGTGCAATTTGGTTTGGTGAGTCTCAAAGCTACCAGATGGCACTTCCCAAGTCAGGCCCCCGCAGGAATCGGGGTGGGCTGCGTGCCTCGGCCCCTGCCACAGGGACAAGCCACACCAGTGGCCTCCCTGAGCTCCAATGGCCGGATCTGGGGGTTCTGTCTGGGTGCACACCTCCTTGCTGTGGCCAAGCTCCCCCCTTCTCTGAGCACCAGCTTCATCCTCTCGAATGAGGACATCGATTGCTACCTTGGCACGTTACTCTCTTCATCCTCTGAAGACCCATTAGGCTTATCCTACAATTACTAGCTGGCCCGAAGAGATATCTCCTGAATCCAGATTAAGCAGGAGTCTCCCAGGCTCATCTGGCATGTCTTCCCTGAAGTCTGCCAAAACCCACACCCTTGCATTTCCAGGGACTCCCCTTAGCCAGCTGGGCAGAAAACCCAGCATGCTTCAAACAAGCTGACAGACAAGCGGGAGAGGACTCACGGGCAGACGGCTTCCCTCAGGTCTCGGGTGGAGCTCTGGGACCACAGCAGCAACGGGCCATCCCAGCCCCTGGGCTCAGCAGCGCCCTCATTCTCAGGCCGGCGGCTCTGCCCTGAGGGGAGCAGGAAGGTCACCAACTGCCGCAGGCGGACCTCACGCCCCTCCCACTGCTGGAGCCTGACCTCCCCCGGCCCCACCCCTTCCCCTACCCCAGCAGGACGAGAGCTCGTCTTCCCCTGGCTTCCAACGGGAGGCCCGGCCCTGGGCCCCGATTGGGCACTGCCCCAGCCCGGAGCCAATCACAGTGGCCAGGGAGGTGGAACGCACCGATTGCCCAGGGCCAGGTCATGTGACCATACTCCCCAGGAAACTCAAAGATTACCAAGGTTCCCTAAGAAACCAATGAACAAAATTATCCAGTAAAGGCAAACCGTACTTTTTAATGAGGCCAATGTCACAGAAAAAAAAAAAAAAAGCTTCACAATGAACTGCTCAAGGAAGCTACTAAATAAACTTTCAGAAAAGTTTAGTAGTTTTTTTTTTTTAATAGGGTGACGGAGAGCTATACCTTTCCCATCTATGTGAAATTAGGTTTAAAGTAGAGTTCCCTTGGCTGTTATATAAGACAAAAAACCCCACATCACCCCCTTTCACTCCCCCCCACCCCCAAAAAGTGTTTTAATCTATTGAATTTTTGTGTCCTCAGTTGTGTCTGATTCACGGCAACCCACGAACTCTACACAGCCAGGCTCTTCCGTCCATGGAATTCAGGGCAATTTTTTCTGTCCCAGTAAGTGCCCACCCTGGGTGATCCAAAGGCAAGGGTTCAGAGGCTCCTGAGAGACTAACTCCTTTCAGCTGAGCACAGAGCTGGCTCCTCACTGGGATGCCTGTGGCCTGGGGCTCCCAGAGGGGAGAGCAGCACTCGCCCCACCGTGTGGTCACTGCTGGAAATGCAGGCTGCTCCTCACTCCCCCTTGACAGTGTCCCTGAGGGCAGAACAGTGTGAATCGAATCAAGGTGGAAATGCAAACTCCAATGCAACCAAACTTCCCACAAGGTCTCCAAAGCCACTCAGGAACAGGGAATTGGAAACTGCAGGGGATGACATGAATGGAGATGGGGACTTGACACCTTACACCGAGTTCACTTCCAGTTGTCCCTAGACAAACTTGCCATGAAAACTTGTCACAAATCTAGAAGAACAATGAGCAGAAACCGGACACGTGCTTTGAGTCTTCACACACAAAACTAAAAGGCAGTCCACAGAAAAACCCAGAGAATACAGTGGACTTTGCAAAATCAAAGATATCTTCTGTGGGAAAGACCTCATGACAAAAGCAAAAGACAGGTCATACATCATGAGACGAATGAGTGGAAACACAAAGCTTATCAAGGATGTGTCTCCAAACAGACAAAGAACACCAACACAACAAGCCTGTGAAAACTAGGGAAAGGTCTGAAGGGACACCAGATGGAGGAAGACACACACAGAGTATCCCGGATGATGTCCAGCACTGAGGGCCTGAAGAAACAACAGTCTAGTTGCACCCCCTCAGGCCTGTGTGACCCTGGATGAGGCCTCTGTTTCCCGGTGGCTCTGAGACATGGACAGGGAGGAAGGGGAAGAGAAGTCACTTGCATTTCTAATACTCACAGCAAAGTCTTCCAATGAGAAGGGAATTATCACCCCCACTGACAATGCCATTCACTGAAGTGATACCCACGAGTCCATCTACCCCAGAAGGGAAGGATGGACCTGTTCTCACAAAACGGCGAGAGATGGAAGAAGGAAGATCAAGCCCACACCAATCACTGGAAAGAGAAGCTGTGCTCAGGCCTTGAACGAATTCCTATTGGGAAAATGATGTCACAGCCCCACAAGGCAATCCACAGCTTCGATGCTATTCCTCCCAAAATGCCAATGCATTTTCGCACCGAACAAAGAATTGCAAAAGGGGTTACGGAAACAGAAAAGAGCCTAAACTGTCAATACAACCCAAAGAAAAAGCCCCGATACGGACATCCAAGGTTGTGTGAAAGGAAATTAGACGACCAAACTAGGATCCTCAGGAGAATATCGGAGAAGGCAATGGCGACCCACTCCAGTACTCTTGCCTGGAAAATTCCCTGGATGGAGGAGCCTGGTAGACTGCAGGCCATGGGGTCGCGCAGAGTCAGACACGACTGAAGTGACTTAGCCGCAGCAGCAGCAGCAGGACAGTATGCTATTGGGAATACAACAACACACACAGATCCAGATCGATGGAATAACGTTGAGGGTCCAGAAACAAACCCCAGCATCCACGGTCAACTCATCTCTGACACAGAAGGGGAGAATATCCAAATGGGAACAAGAAAGCCTCTTCAATCAATGTCCATGGGAAAACCAGACAGCTACATCTGAAGAACGCTATTGGTTTTGATCTCAGACCACCTCATTATCGGGGAAAAACCTCACCCTAAAGACTGATGTCATGAGATAGCTAGAAAGAAGCGTAGGTCAAAGGCTCCTTAACATCAGAGTCTCCTTGCCATTTGCTGGGCGGAGGTCGAAATGGGTCTCTTCAAGTAAGGGAAAGAGGTAAACGAAGTACACCAATGGGTTTCCATCCAATGGAACCTCTTCACAACAGAGAAGCTAAGCATTCACAAATGCAAAAGATAGGAAACGGAACACGAGAGACTCCTTGTAAGTGGTGTATCTGAGAAGGGGTTCATATGGAAAGAGACGAAGAATGCACAGCACTCAGATTCCAAGAAACACCACCACCACCCTTGACCCTTCCCCCATGACCAACTCCGACCTAAAGCCTTTCTCTCCCTCTAACCTATCCCTAAGACATAACCCTCATCCAATCATATACATGTGCACCCCTAGCATCCATCCATCCACACACGAGAGAGAAAGAGGAAGACACAGACGGAATTGAGAAAGGAAAAGAGAGGGACACAGCCAGAGAGAGACACGCAACCAAAGAGAGGAAGGGAGTCGATGGTCCAGACTTTTCCTCAATCTGTCTCGAAGGTAGAAGCAATGACAGCGCCCTTCCACCCCAGAAGGGGGAAAAGGACGGAAGGTTTGGAGAGGAAAAGACAAGAACGCAGGGAGCCATTAGAAGCTCAGCCACCCGCAGAAGCCGAGCTGGGACACTTGAACAGAATCTCAATGGAAACAGAGGACCAGAAAGTTGGCTACTCTTTTCTATAAGAGAGGGAGACCTTCGAGTCTTCCTTTCGGTCCTCCAACTTGGATGCGGGGTCTCAAAACAGTCAGGAGGGGGAGTGCCTTTTCCTGGGTACCACGGCGCATCCAGGCCTCGTTCTGCCCCATTCTGTGCTGTGTCAGCCCTGGATGGAATCTTTCTTTCTGAAGTCTCAGCGCACGAGCTCCACGTGATATCGGCCCCAGGTGGAAAGGCATGGAGCTGCTCGTAGGCCGACAGGCCTAGGAAGCAGATGGGAGAATGACCCCCACTCTGCAGTTGGAGAGACTGGGGCAACCCTGAGGGGCATATGCTTGTCCAGGGCCACACCACTTATGAGAAGAAGGAGCCTGGTCTGAGAGCAGCCGGGTCGTCGGAGCTCAGGCCCTGGCTGCACACAGGCCTCCCCAGGGCTGTGGGCTGGGCTGTGTGGGTGTCACTGTGCCTGCGCATGGCCTAAGGGGGGTGGTCGAGCAGTCAGAAACCCAGAGATTCCCTTGGGAAGTTTTGGGGAAGGGACCTCAGCACGAACCCCAGGAGATGATGTCACCTGCCGGCAACAGAACACAACAGAACCCACGACCCGGTATCCAGGCCTCCAGAGCGGAGAGGAGCCCCCAGCCAGATCACTTGCTGCCAAGATGTTCTGCTGTTTGCCCCTGCCCAGAGGCTGGGGCCTCAGGAGTGCTCACAGGCAGTGTGCGCGGGCACCCTGTCGACGTTGGCTCAGGGCACCCCCGAGAGGCCTCTGGCCCTTTGCCCGGAGAAACAGAAAGGTAACACGGGGAGCCCCAGGCCAGGCCAGGCCACCTCTGCCATGCCACCCGGAAACACCGGGTCCTTTGCCTGTGTGTGGGGATGCGGGTTTCTCGGGGTGTGTCTCCCTCAAGGAAGCCCAGGCGGATGTGGGGTCAGAAGCCTGCGGACAAGTTGTGTCCACACCCCAGGGGAGAGCAGGCTGGGCGGGATGGGGAGAGTGCGGGCAGCGGCGGCCGCCCAGGCTGACCTCACACCCTCAGGTGGGTCTCTTTCCTCCCGGGTGGGGATCTGAGCAGACACACGTCTCTGAGCCTTCTGGGAAGAGAAGTTCGAGCAGGCAGAAGCAGCGGCTCCACTGGCCAGGCCCAGCTCGGAAAACTCCCAGCATGGCTGGCTGACGGTCACTGTCGTTGCAGAGCTTCCCACGTGATGAGGCCGAGGACGGGGACACCCCATCCACCTCCCGGAGGGAGGGGTCGGAGGACTACCCCCCCGCCCGTGAGGCCCAGTACAGGCTCCAGGTGAGCGTGCACACGGAGGCATCAGCCCCAACGGGGGAGAAGCGGAGGCGGGGAAGGCCTGCTGCCGAGACACCGCCCAGGATACAGCCGGCGGCCCAGTCTGAGGCTGCCACGGAGCTCAGCACACCCGGCTCCGACCCAGAGTCCCGAGAACCCCGGCCTCTGAGGCAGCAGGAGGACCTGGAGCCCAGCACGCCAGAGCACAGAGGTGAGGACGCTGGGGCTGGTGCACGGGAGTGTGTGGGGAGGGGGTGCTGAGCTACACAGGGGCGAGTCCCCGAAAGCTGCTGCTGGGCCTGCAGCAAGCGCTGGCCTCACACCCCCCGCCCCCCATCTTGCACACTTCAGTCCCAAAAGACATCCGACGCCGGGTATTCTTTGGGAATCTCTTGGAAGCTTTCTTTCCCGGGATACGCACATGCCAAGGCTGGCCTGTGGGCAAACTTTGCTTCTCCCCCAGCTCTAGCACTGGCCTCCAACTGGAACCAGGCTCCACTTCCCAGACCTGTCCCCACACAGGTGGTGGCTCCAGGTGCAGGACCCAGGGATCCACCGAGGGCAGATGGAGAAGCGAGACTTGCCCTCGCAGAGACACCAGGCCAGCTGGGTACTGGCCAGCACACCGGGCAGATCGGATCTCCCTGCCTGCAGGACCCCCAGTCCCAGGCACTGATGTCCCACCCCCTCAGCCAGAACCTCCACCTCCACGTGCACCTGTACCTGCTCGGGCTCTGGCAGGAGAACCCGAGGCAGAGGAGGAGTCACCGCCTCGGCAGGGAGAGCCTGCCCTGGCTGCCGTGCAACACCCAGACGCCCACGATCACTCACCCAGCCCTGCAGGGAGAACGAGCCCCCGCTCTGGACAGAGACCCAGAGCCCTTGCCGGAAACACCACGTCCAGGGGAGCGGTCGGCTCTGCAGCCTCCATCCCTGTCTGCTCACCGTGGACGCCGGCAACTCGGTCTGCCCCCAGGGGACGTGGAGTTCCTTTCCCCTGAACTGCTTTGCATTTGGTTTGTTTCCACCTTTCTGGTGATGTTTACTTTTTTGTATGGTTTCCTGGATTTTTGTTGGTTAAGTTGGGATTAGTAAACTTTTTCATCATTGTTGCAATTTGGGAACACTGTTGTGTAACTCTGGTGATACTGTGGTACCATCACCACTTTGTAGTTTCAGACCCGTTTGATCTTTATGCCCCACCCCCCAACAAAGCCTGGATTCAAGGCAAGCACGCCCTGTTCATCCCTTCCCCCGATCCTGAACACAATTTCATCTTTTCTTTGTGCGTTCCTTCCTATATTCTTGGTGTCCCCAATCAATGACTCTCAGTGAAATGACTGAAGGAGTGTTTTTCGGACTCTCCACCTACTGTAAGACTCCATTGGAGAGTTCTCATTTTTATGTCATTTGAACTAGCCTTTGATAGCTGAAAGGACGGTGTACGTCCTTTCAAGATACCATGTGCCAAACGAAGCCCTTTTGGCAACTGCCATCATTATCTCCAGGCAGGCATTGATGTTTGAAGGGTGACATCTCAGCCAGAAGGCAGAGGCTGAGCTCGTCTTGTTGCACCAGCTCCCAAAAGAAGCCAAGAAAGGGAGCTGGAACAACAAACCACCCCAACGCCCAGGAAAGCGTTCTTCATGACAGAAGGCTTGAAAATGACACAACATCCTTGTGGCCCAGAACCCCTCTAGAAAATCACTGTTCCATAAAAAAGAGAAACACATGGGAAGTTCCAAGGAGAGGCAATGCCCATGGCCAGTGTACTTGAGAGACGGCCTGAGCGCTCCGGGCAAGACACGCACCGACGGAACCCCTTGGGAAACAGCAGTGATAGTCCTCGCCGTCGTAAGGGTTTCCTCTGGGGACAACCTGCCCTGGGCACCACACGAGGGAGCAGACCGGCTTCTCTTCCTCTGCCCCCACACCATTCACTCATGAAGGCAGCTCAGGTGTTCTCATGCCCTGCCTGCCTGCCTGCCTGGCTCATCCGTGAGCTGTGACCACCTCCAGGGCAGGACTCCACCTTCTCCTCTCTGTGTACCGTGAATCTGCACACAGTGGGCTTTCAGAACCTTAGGAGACTTGAGCCATTCCCACTCGAGCCAGAACCCTCCCCAGGAAGGAAAACAGCTGTGGAGTCATTTTGGCCCCAGCACTGGTTCTGAAAGCCTGGCGGCTCCTACAGCCTCTACGGTGTGAAGAGGGAGGTCCCTTTTGACAGAGCTTTCCGGCTCTCAGATCTAAGCTGTTGTTTCACTGTCAGCTGTGTCTCTTCCGTTGCAGCCAGGTGGGCCACGCTGCTCCAAAGGAGCTCACAAGCTGAGTTTCAAGGGAGGTATTGAGACGACAGGGATGGCTACAACGTGCTGCAAACTGAGTGAGGGTCCCCACAATCCTCAGCAAAGGTCTGTGGTGTGCAAGTGGGGAGTAGAGGGCCCCCAAGTTCCAAAGGAAGGGAGGTACTCAGGAGCTAGAGCCCTTGGCTGCTGTGGTAGCAGCTGCAGATGGGAGCTCGTCCACAGTGCACTTCGAATGAGGTCATATGAGCGGGACTCCGGAAATGGCTCCGAAATCAAGAGAAAGGGGTCAGGGTATGTGGGAATCCGGCGGGGGTGGGGGGTGGATGAAGGAAGGCGTCCTTCCTCTCTCCCGTGCAATTTGGTTTGGTGAGTCTCAAAGCTACCAGATGGCACTTCCCAAGTCAGGCCCCCGCAGGAATCGGGGTGGGCTGCGTGCCTCGGCCCCTGCCACAGGGACAAGCCACACCAGTGGCCTCCCTGAGCTCCAATGCCCGGATCTGGGGGTTCTGTCTGGGTGCACACCTCCTTGCTGTGGCCAAGCTCCCCCCTTCTCTGAGCACCAGCTTCATCCTCTCGAATGAGGACATCGATTGCTACCTTGGCACGTTACTCTCTTCATCCTCTGAAGACTCATTAGGCTTATCCTACAATTACTAGCTGGCCCGAAGAGATATCTCCTGAATCCAGATTAAGCAGGAGTCTCCCAGGCTCATCTGGCATGTCTTCCCTGAAGTCTGCCAAAACCCACACCCTTGCATTTCCAGGGACTCCCCTTAGCCAGCTGGGCAGAAAACCCAGCATGCTTCAAACAAGCTGACAGACAAGCGGGAGAGGACTCACGGGCAGACGGCTTCCCTCAGGTCTCGGGTGGAGCTCTGGGACCACAGCAGCAACGGGCCATCCCAGCCCCTGGGCTCAGCAGCGCCCTCATTCTCAGGCCGGCGGCTCTGCCCTGAGGGGAGCAGGAAGGTCACCAACTGCCGCAGGCGGACCTCACGCCCCTCCCACTGCTGGAGCCTGACCTCCCCCGGCCCCACCCCTTCCCCTACCCCAGCAGGACGAGAGCTCGTCTTCCCCTGGCTTCCAACGGGAGGCCCGGCCCTGGGCCCCGATTGGGCACTGCCCCAGCCCGGAGCCAATCACAGTGGCCAGGGAGGTGGAACGCACCGATTGCCCAGGGCCAGGTCATGTGACCATACTCCCCAGGAAACTCAAAGATTACCAAGGTTCCCTAAGAAACCAATGAACAAAATTATCCAGTAAAGGCAAACCGTACTTTTTAATGAGGCCAATGTCACAGAAAAAAAAAAAAAAAGCTTCACAATGAACTGCTCAAGGAAGCTACTAAATAAACTTTCAGAAAAGTTTAGTAGTTTTTTTTTTTTAATAGGGTGACGGAGAGCTATACCTTTCCCATCTATGTGAAATTAGGTTTAAAGTAGAGTTCCCTTGGCTGTTATATAAGACAAAAAACCCCACATCACCCCCTTTCACTCCCCCCCACCCCCAAAAAGTGTTTTAATCTATTGAATTTTTGTGTCCTCAGTTGTGTCTGATTCACGGCAACCCACGAACTCTACACAGCCAGGCTCTTCCGTCCATGGAATTCAGGGCAATTTTTTCTGTCCCAGTAAGTGCCCACCCTGGGTGATCCAAAGGCAAGGGTTCAGAGGCTCCTGAGAGACTAACTCCTTTCAGCTGAGCACAGAGCTGGCTCCTCACTGGGATGCCTGTGGCCTGGGGCTCCCAGAGGGGAGAGCAGCACTCGCCCCACCGTGTGGTCACTGCTGGAAATGCAGGCTGCTCCTCACTCCCCCTTGACAGTGTCCCTGAGGGCAGAACAGTGTGAATCGAATCAAGGTGGAAATGCAAACTCCAATGCAACCAAACTTCCCACAAGGTCTCCAAAGCCACTCAGGAACAGGGAATTGGAAACTGCAGGGGATGACATGAATGGAGATGGGGACTTGACACCTTACACCGAGTTCACTTCCAGTTGTCCCTAGACAAACTTGCCATGAAAACTTGTCACAAATCTAGAAGAACAATGAGCAGAAACCGGACACGTGCTTTGAGTCTTCACACACAAAACTAAAAGGCAGTCCACAGAAAAACCCAGAGAATACAGTGGACTTTGCAAAATCAAAGATATCTTCTGTGGGAAAGACCTCATGACAAAAGCAAAAGACAGGTCATACATCATGAGACGAATGAGTGGAAACACAAAGCTTATCAAGGATGTGTCTCCAAACAGACAAAGAACACCAACACAACAAGCCTGTGAAAACTAGGGAAAGGTCTGAAGGGACACCAGATGGAGGAAGACACACACAGAGTATCCCGGATGATGTCCAGCACTGAGGGCCTGAAGAAACAACAGTCTAGTTGCACCCCCTCAGGCCTGTGTGACCCTGGATGAGGCCTCTGTTTCCCGGTGGCTCTGAGACATGGACAGGGAGGAAGGGGAAGAGAAGTCACTTGCATTTCTAATACTCACAGCAAAGTCTTCCAATGAGAAGGGAATTATCACCCCCACTGACAATGCCATTCACTGAAGTGATACCCACGAGTCCATCTACCCCAGAAGGGAAGGATGGACCTGTTCTCACAAAACGGCGAGAGATGGAAGAAGGAAGATCAAGCCCACACCAATCACTGGAAAGAGAAGCTGTGCTCAGGCCTTGAACGAATTCCTATTGGGAAAATGATGTCACAGCCCCACAAGGCAATCCACAGCTTCGATGCTATTCCTCCCAAAATGCCAATGCATTTTCGCACCGAACAAAGAATTGCAAAAGGGGTTACGGAAACAGAAAAGAGCCTAAACTGTCAATACAACCCAAAGAAAAAGCCCCGATACGGACATCCAAGGTTGTGTGAAAGGAAATTAGACGACCAAACTAGGATCCTCAGGAGAATATCGGAGAAGGCAATGGCGACCCACTCCAGTACTCTTGCCTGGAAAATTCCCTGGATGGAGGAGCCTGGTAGACTGCAGGCCATGGGGTCGCGCAGAGTCAGACACGACTGAAGTGACTTAGCCGCAGCAGCAGCAGCAGGACAGTATGCTATTGGGAATACAACAACACACACAGATCCAGATCGATGGAATAACGTTGAGGGTCCAGAAACAAACCCCAGCATCCACGGTCAACTCATCTCTGACACAGAAGGGGAGAATATCCAAATGGGAACAAGAAAGCCTCTTCAATCAATGTCCATGGGAAAACCAGACAGCTACATCTGAAGAACGTTATTGGTTTTGATCTCAGACCACCTCATTATCGGGGAAAAACCTCACCCTAAAGACTGATGTCATGAGATAGCTAGAAAGAAGCGTAGGTCAAAGGCTCCTTAACATCAGAGTCTCCTTGCCATTTGCTGGGCGGAGGTCGAAATGGGTCTCTTCAAGTAAGGGAAAGAGGTAAACGAAGTACACCAATGGGTTTCCATCCAATGGAACCTCTTCACAACAGAGAAGCTAAGCATTCACAAATGCAAAAGATAGGAAACGGAACACGAGAGACTCCTTGTAAGTGGTGTATCTGAGAAGGGGTTCATATGGAAAGAGACGAAGAATGCACAGCACTCAGATTCCAAGAAACACCACCACCACCCTTGACCCTTCCCCCATGACCAACTCCGACCTAAAGCCTTTCTCTCCCTCTAACCTATCCCTAAGACATAACCCTCATCCAATCATATACATGTGCACCCCTAGCATCCATCCATCCACACACGAGAGAGAAAGAGGAAGACACAGACGGAATTGAGAAAGGAAAAGAGAGGGACACAGCCAGAGAGAGACACGCAACCAAAGAGAGGAAGGGAGTCGATGGTCCAGACTTTTCCTCAATCTGTCTCGAAGGTAGAAGCAATGACAGCGCCCTTCCACCCCAGAAGGGGGAAAAGGACGGAAGGTTTGGAGAGGAAAAGACAAGAACGCAGGGAGCCATTAGAAGCTCAGCCACCCGCAGAAGCCGAGCTGGGACACTTGAACAGAATCTCAATGGAAACAGAGGACCAGAAAGTTGGCTACTCTTTTCTATAAGAGAGGGAGACCTTCGAGTCTTCCTTTCGGTCCTCCAACTTGGATGCGGGGTCTCAAAACAGTCAGGAGGGGGAGTGCCTTTTCCTGGGTACCACGGCGCATCCAGGCCTCGTTCTGCCCCATTCTGTGCTGTGTCAGCCCTGGATGGAATCTTTCTTTCTGAAGTCTCAGCGCACGAGCTCCACGTGATATCGGCCCCAGGTGGAAAGGCATGGAGCTGCTCGTAGGCCGACAGGCCTAGGAAGCAGATGGGAGAATGACCCCCACTCTGCAGTTGGAGAGACTGGGGCAACCCTGAGGGGCATATGCTTGTCCAGGGCCACACCACTTATGAGAAGAAGGAGCCTGGTCTGAGAGCAGCCGGGTCGTCGGAGCTCAGGCCCTGGCTGCACACAGGCCTCCCCAGGGCTGTGGGCTGGGCTGTGTGGGTGTCACTGTGCCTGCGCATAGCCTAAGGGGGGTGGTCGAGCAGTCAGAAACCCAGAGATTCCCTTGGGAAGTTTTGGGGAAGGGACCTCAGCACGAACCCCAGGAGATGATGTCACCTGCCGGCAACAGAACACAACAGAACCCACGACCCGGTATCCAGGCCTCCAGAGCGGAGAGGAGCCCCCAGCCAGATCACTTGCTGCCAAGATGTTCTGCTGTTTGCCCCTGCCCAGAGGCTGGGGCCTCAGGAGTGCTCACAGGCAGTGTGCGCGGGCACCCTGTCGACGTTGGCTCAGGGCACCCCCGAGAGGCCTCTGGCCCTTTGCCCGGAGAAACAGAAAGGTAACACGGGGAGCCCCAGGCCAGGCCAGGCCACCTCTGCCATGCCACCCGGAAACACCGGGTCCTTTGCCTGTGTGTGGGGATGCGGGTTTCTCGGGGTGTGTCTCCCTCAAGGAAGCCCAGGCGGATGTGGGGTCAGAAGCCTGCGGACAAGTTGTGTCCACACCCCAGGGGAGAGCAGGCTGGGCGGGATGGGGAGAGTGCGGGCAGCGGCGGCCGCCCAGGCTGACCTCACACCCTCAGGTGGGTCTCTTTCCTCCCGGGTGGGGATCTGAGCAGACACACGTCTCTGAGCCTTCTGGGAAGAGAAGTTCGAGCAGGCAGAAGCAGCGGCTCCACTGGCCAGGCCCAGCTCGGAAAACTCCCAGCATGGCTGGCTGACGGTCACTGTCGTTGCAGAGCTTCCCACGTGATGAGGCCGAGGACGGGGACACCCCATCCACCTCCCGGAGGGAGGGGTCGGAGGACTACCCCCCCGCCCGTGAGGCCCAGTACAGGCTCCAGGTGAGCGTGCACACGGAGGCATCAGCCCCAACGGGGGAGAAGCGGAGGCGGGGAAGGCCTGCTGCCGAGACACCGCCCAGGATACAGCCGGCGGCCCAGTCTGAGGCTGCCACGGAGCTCAGCACACCCGGCTCCGACCCAGAGTCCCGAGAACCCCGGCCTCTGAGGCAGCAGGAGGACCTGGAGCCCAGCACGCCAGAGCACAGAGGTGAGGACGCTGGGGCTGGTGCACGGGAGTGTGTGGGGAGGGGGTGCTGAGCTACACAGGGGCGAGTCCCCGAAAGCTGCTGCTGGGCCTGCAGCAAGCGCTGGCCTCACACCCCCCGCCCCCCATCTTGCACACTTCAGTCCCAAAAGACATCCGACGCCGGGTATTCTTTGGGAATCTCTTGGAAGCTTTCTTTCCCGGGATACGCACATGCCAAGGCTGGCCTGTGGGCAAACTTTGCTTCTCCCCCAGCTCTAGCACTGGCCTCCAACTGGAACCAGGCTCCACTTCCCAGACCTGTCCCCACACAGGTGGTGGCTCCAGGTGCAGGACCCAGGGATCCACCGAGGGCAGATGGAGAAGCGAGACTTGCCCTCGCAGAGACACCAGGCCAGCTGGGTACTGGCCAGCACACCGGGCAGATCGGATCTCCCTGCCTGCAGGACCCCCAGTCCCAGGCACTGATGTCCCACCCCCTCAGCCAGAACCTCCACCTCCACGTGCACCTGTACCTGCTCGGGCTCTGGCAGGAGAACCCGAGGCAGAGGAGGAGTCACCGCCTCGGCAGGGAGAGCCTGCCCTGGCTGCCGCGCAACACCCAGACGCCCACGATCACTCACCCAGCCCTGCAGGGAGAACGAGCCCCCGCTCTGGACAGAGACCCAGAGCCCTTGCCGGAAACACCACGTCCAGGGGAGCGGTCGGCTCTGCAGCCTCCATCCCTGTCTGCTCACCGTGGACGCCGGCAACTCGGTCTGCCCCCAGGGGACGTGGAGTTCCTTTCCCCTGAACTGCTTTGCATTTGGTTTGTTTCCACCTTTCTGGTGATGTTTACTTTTTTGTATGGTTTCCTGGATTTTTGTTGGTTAAGTTGGGATTAGTAAACTTTTTCATCATTGTTGCAATTTGGGAACACTGTTGTGTAACTCTGGTGATACTGTGGTACCATCACCACTTTGTAGTTTCAGACCCGTTTGATCTTTATGCCCCACCCCCCAACAAAGCCTGGATTCAAGGCAAGCACGCCCTGTTCATCCCTTCCCCCGATCCTGAACACAATTTCATCTTTTCTTTGTGCGTTCCTTCCTATATTCTTGGTGTCCCCAATCAATGACTCTCAGTGAAATGACTGAAGGAGTGTTTTTCGGACTCTCCACCTACTGTAAGACTCCATTGGAGAGTTCTCATTTTTATGTCATTTGAACTAGCCTTTGATAGCTGAAAGGACGGTGTACGTCCTTTCAAGATACCATGTGCCAAACGAAGCCCTTTTGGCAACTGCCATCATTATCTCCAGGCAGGCATTGATGTTTGAAGGGTGACATCTCAGCCAGAAGGCAGAGGCTGAGCTCGTCTTGTTGCACCAGCTCCCAAAAGAAGCCAAGAAAGGGAGCTGGAACAACAAACCACCCCAACGCCCAGGAAAGCGTTCTTCATGACAGAAGGCTTGAAAATGACACAACATCCTTGTGGCCCAGAACCCCTCTAGAAAATCACTGTTCCATAAAAAAGAGAAACACATGGGAAGTTCCAAGGAGAGGCAATGCCCATGGCCAGTGTACTTGAGAGACGGCCTGAGCGCTCCGGGCAAGACACGCACCGACGGAACCCCTTGGGAAACAGCAGTGATAGTCCTCGCCGTCGTAAGGGTTTCCTCTGGGGACAACCTGCCCTGGGCACCACACGAGGGAGCAGACCGGCTTCTCTTCCTCTGCCCCCACACCATTCACTCATGAAGGCAGCTCAGGTGTTCTCATGCCCTGCCTGCCTGCCTGCCTGGCTCATCCGTGAGCTGTGACCACCTCCAGGGCAGGACTCCACCTTCTCCTCTCTGTGTACCGTGAATCTGCACACAGTGGGCTTTCAGAACCTTAGGAGACTTGAGCCATTCCCACTCGAGCCAGAACCCTCCCCAGGAAGGAAAACAGCTGTGGAGTCATTTTGGCCCCAGCACTGGTTCTGAAAGCCTGGCGGCTCCTACAGCCTCTACGGTGTGAAGAGGGAGGTCCCTTTTGACAGAGCTTTCCGGCTCTCAGATCTAAGCTGTTGTTTCACTGTCAGCTGTGTCTCTTCCGTTGCAGCCAGGTGGGCCACGCTGCTCCAAAGGAGCTCACAAGCTGAGTTTCAAGGGAGGTATTGAGACGACAGGGATGGCTACAACGTGCTGCAAACTGAGTGAGGGTCCCCACAATCCTCAGCAAAGGTCTGTGGTGTGCAAGTGGGGAGTAGAGGGCCCCCAAGTTCCAAAGGAAGGGAGGTACTCAGGAGCTAGAGCCCTTGGCTGCTGTGGTAGCAGCTGCAGATGGGAGCTCGTCCACAGTGCACTTCGAATGAGGTCATATGAGCGGGACTCCGGAAATGGCTCCGAAATCAAGAGAAAGGGGTCAGGGTATGTGGGAATCCGGCGGGGGTGGGGGGTGGATGAAGGAAGGCGTCCTTCCTCTCTCCCGTGCAATTTGGTTTGGTGAGTCTCAAAGCTACCAGATGGCACTTCCCAAGTCAGGCCCCCGCAGGAATCGGGGTGGGCTGCGTGCCTCGGCCCCTGCCACAGGGACAAGCCACACCAGTGGCCTCCCTGAGCTCCAATGCCCGGATCTGGGGGTTCTGTCTGGGTGCACACCTCCTTGCTGTGGCCAAGCTCCCCCCTTCTCTGAGCACCAGCTTCATCCTCTCGAATGAGGACATCGATTGCTACCTTGGCACGTTACTCTCTTCATCCTCTGAAGACTCATTAGGCTTATCCTACAATTACTAGCTGGCCCGAAGAGATATCTCCTGAATCCAGATTAAGCAGGAGTCTCCCAGGCTCATCTGGCATGTCTTCCCTGAAGTCTGCCAAAACCCACACCCTTGCATTTCCAGGGACTCCCCTTAGCCAGCTGGGCAGAAAACCCAGCATGCTTCAAACAAGCTGACAGACAAGCGGGAGAGGACTCACGGGCAGACGGCTTCCCTCAGGTCTCGGGTGGAGCTCTGGGACCACAGCAGCAACGGGCCATCCCAGCCCCTGGGCTCAGCAGCGCCCTCATTCTCAGGCCGGCGGCTCTGCCCTGAGGGGAGCAGGAAGGTCACCAACTGCCGCAGGCGGACCTCACGCCCCTCCCACTGCTGGAGCCTGACCTCCCCCGGCCCCACCCCTTCCCCTACCCCAGCAGGACGAGAGCTCGTCTTCCCCTGGCTTCCAACGGGAGGCCCGGCCCTGGGCCCCGATTGGGCACTGCCCCAGCCCGGAGCCAATCACAGTGGCCAGGGAGGTGGAACGCACCGATTGCCCAGGGCCAGGTCATGTGACCATACTCCCCAGGAAACTCAAAGATTACCAAGGTTCCCTAAGAAACCAATGAACAAAATTATCCAGTAAAGGCAAACCGTACTTTTTAATGAGGCCAATGTCACAGAAAAAAAAAAAAAAAGCTTCACAATGAACTGCTCAAGGAAGCTACTAAATAAACTTTCAGAAAAGTTTAGTAGTTTTTTTTTTTTAATAGGGTGACGGAGAGCTATACCTTTCCCATCTATGTGAAATTAGGTTTAAAGTAGAGTTCCCTTGGCTGTTATATAAGACAAAAAACCCCACATCACCCCCTTTCACTCCCCCCCACCCCCAAAAAGTGTTTTAATCTATTGAATTTTTGTGTCCTCAGTTGTGTCTGATTCACGGCAACCCACGAACTCTACACAGCCAGGCTCTTCCGTCCATGGAATTCAGGGCAATTTTTTCTGTCCCAGTAAGTGCCCACCCTGGGTGATCCAAAGGCAAGGGTTCAGAGGCTCCTGAGAGACTAACTCCTTTCAGCTGAGCACAGAGCTGGCTCCTCACTGGGATGCCTGTGGCCTGGGGCTCCCAGAGGGGAGAGCAGCACTCGCCCCACCGTGTGGTCACTGCTGGAAATGCAGGCTGCTCCTCACTCCCCCTTGACAGTGTCCCTGAGGGCAGAACAGTGTGAATCGAATCAAGGTGGAAATGCAAACTCCAATGCAACCAAACTTCCCACAAGGTCTCCAAAGCCACTCAGGAACAGGGAATTGGAAACTGCAGGGGATGACATGAATGGAGATGGGGACTTGACACCTTACACCGAGTTCACTTCCAGTTGTCCCTAGACAAACTTGCCATGAAAACTTGTCACAAATCTAGAAGAACAATGAGCAGAAACCGGACACGTGCTTTGAGTCTTCACACACAAAACTAAAAGGCAGTCCACAGAAAAACCCAGAGAATACAGTGGACTTTGCAAAATCAAAGATATCTTCTGTGGGAAAGACCTCATGACAAAAGCAAAAGACAGGTCATACATCATGAGACGAATGAGTGGAAACACAAAGCTTATCAAGGATGTGTCTCCAAACAGACAAAGAACACCAACACAACAAGCCTGTGAAAACTAGGGAAAGGTCTGAAGGGACACCAGATGGAGGAAGACACACACAGAGTATCCCGGATGATGTCCAGCACTGAGGGCCTGAAGAAACAACAGTCTAGTTGCACCCCCTCAGGCCTGTGTGACCCTGGATGAGGCCTCTGTTTCCCGGTGGCTCTGAGACATGGACAGGGAGGAAGGGGAAGAGAAGTCACTTGCATTTCTAATACTCACAGCAAAGTCTTCCAATGAGAAGGGAATTATCACCCCCACTGACAATGCCATTCACTGAAGTGATACCCACGAGTCCATCTACCCCAGAAGGGAAGGATGGACCTGTTCTCACAAAACGGCGAGAGATGGAAGAAGGAAGATCAAGCCCACACCAATCACTGGAAAGAGAAGCTGTGCTCAGGCCTTGAACGAATTCCTATTGGGAAAATGATGTCACAGCCCCACAAGGCAATCCACAGCTTCGATGCTATTCCTCCCAAAATGCCAATGCATTTTCGCACCGAACAAAGAATTGCAAAAGGGGTTACGGAAACAGAAAAGAGCCTAAACTGTCAATACAACCCAAAGAAAAAGCCCCGATACGGACATCCAAGGTTGTGTGAAAGGAAATTAGACGACCAAACTAGGATCCTCAGGAGAATATCGGAGAAGGCAATGGCGACCCACTCCAGTACTCTTGCCTGGAAAATTCCCTGGATGGAGGAGCCTGGTAGACTGCAGGCCATGGGGTCGCGCAGAGTCAGACACGACTGAAGTGACTTAGCCGCAGCAGCAGCAGCAGGACAGTATGCTATTGGGAATACAACAACACACACAGATCCAGATCGATGGAATAACGTTGAGGGTCCAGAAACAAACCCCAGCATCCACGGTCAACTCATCTCTGACACAGAAGGGGAGAATATCCAAATGGGAACAAGAAAGCCTCTTCAATCAATGTCCATGGGAAAACCAGACAGCTACATCTGAAGAACGTTATTGGTTTTGATCTCAGACCACCTCATTATCGGGGAAAAACCTCACCCTAAAGACTGATGTCATGAGATAGCTAGAAAGAAGCGTAGGTCAAAGGCTCCTTAACATCAGAGTCTCCTTGCCATTTGCTGGGCGGAGGTCGAAATGGGTCTCTTCAAGTAAGGGAAAGAGGTAAACGAAGTACACCAATGGGTTTCCATCCAATGGAACCTCTTCACAACAGAGAAGCTAAGCATTCACAAATGCAAAAGATAGGAAACGGAACACGAGAGACTCCTTGTAAGTGGTGTATCTGAGAAGGGGTTCATATGGAAAGAGACGAAGAATGCACAGCACTCAGATTCCAAGAAACACCACCACCACCCTTGACCCTTCCCCCATGACCAACTCCGACCTAAAGCCTTTCTCTCCCTCTAACCTATCCCTAAGACATAACCCTCATCCAATCATATACATGTGCACCCCTAGCATCCATCCATCCACACACGAGAGAGAAAGAGGAAGACACAGACGGAATTGAGAAAGGAAAAGAGAGGGACACAGCCAGAGAGAGACACGCAACCAAAGAGAGGAAGGGAGTCGATGGTCCAGACTTTTCCTCAATCTGTCTCGAAGGTAGAAGCAATGACAGCGCCCTTCCACCCCAGAAGGGGGAAAAGGACGGAAGGTTTGGAGAGGAAAAGACAAGAACGCAGGGAGCCATTAGAAGCTCAGCCACCCGCAGAAGCCGAGCTGGGACACTTGAACAGAATCTCAATGGAAACAGAGGACCAGAAAGTTGGCTACTCTTTTCTATAAGAGAGGGAGACCTTCGAGTCTTCCTTTCGGTCCTCCAACTTGGATGCGGGGTCTCAAAACAGTCAGGAGGGGGAGTGCCTTTTCCTGGGTACCACGGCGCATCCAGGCCTCGTTCTGCCCCATTCTGTGCTGTGTCAGCCCTGGATGGAATCTTTCTTTCTGAAGTCTCAGCGCACGAGCTCCACGTGATATCGGCCCCAGGTGGAAAGGCATGGAGCTGCTCGTAGGCCGACAGGCCTAGGAAGCAGATGGGAGAATGACCCCCACTCTGCAGTTGGAGAGACTGGGGCAACCCTGAGGGGCATATGCTTGTCCAGGGCCACACCACTTATGAGAAGAAGGAGCCTGGTCTGAGAGCAGCCGGGTCGTCGGAGCTCAGGCCCTGGCTGCACACAGGCCTCCCCAGGGCTGTGGGCTGGGCTGTGTGGGTGTCACTGTGCCTGCGCATAGCCTAAGGGGGGTGGTCGAGCAGTCAGAAACCCAGAGATTCCCTTGGGAAGTTTTGGGGAAGGGACCTCAGCACGAACCCCAGGAGATGATGTCACCTGCCGGCAACAGAACACAACAGAACCCACGACCCGGTATCCAGGCCTCCAGAGCGGAGAGGAGCCCCCAGCCAGATCACTTGCTGCCAAGATGTTCTGCTGTTTGCCCCTGCCCAGAGGCTGGGGCCTCAGGAGTGCTCACAGGCAGTGTGCGCGGGCACCCTGTCGACGTTGGCTCAGGGCACCCCCGAGAGGCCTCTGGCCCTTTGCCCGGAGAAACAGAAAGGTAACACGGGGAGCCCCAGGCCAGGCCAGGCCACCTCTGCCATGCCACCCGGAAACACCGGGTCCTTTGCCTGTGTGTGGGGATGCGGGTTTCTCGGGGTGTGTCTCCCTCAAGGAAGCCCAGGCGGATGTGGGGTCAGAAGCCTGCGGACAAGTTGTGTCCACACCCCAGGGGAGAGCAGGCTGGGCGGGATGGGGAGAGTGCGGGCAGCGGCGGCCGCCCAGGCTGACCTCACACCCTCAGGTGGGTCTCTTTCCTCCCGGGTGGGGATCTGAGCAGACACACGTCTCTGAGCCTTCTGGGAAGAGAAGTTCGAGCAGGCAGAAGCAGCGGCTCCACTGGCCAGGCCCAGCTCGGAAAACTCCCAGCATGGCTGGCTGACGGTCACTGTCGTTGCAGAGCTTCCCACGTGATGAGGCCGAGGACGGGGACACCCCATCCACCTCCCGGAGGGAGGGGTCGGAGGACTACCCCCCCGCCCGTGAGGCCCAGTACAGGCTCCAGGTGAGCGTGCACACGGAGGCATCAGCCCCAACGGGGGAGAAGCGGAGGCGGGGAAGGCCTGCTGCCGAGACACCGCCCAGGATACAGCCGGCGGCCCAGTCTGAGGCTGCCACGGAGCTCAGCACACCCGGCTCCGACCCAGAGTCCCGAGAACCCCGGCCTCTGAGGCAGCAGGAGGACCTGGAGCCCAGCACGCCAGAGCACAGAGGTGAGGACGCTGGGGCTGGTGCACGGGAGTGTGTGGGGAGGGGGTGCTGAGCTACACAGGGGCGAGTCCCCGAAAGCTGCTGCTGGGCCTGCAGCAAGCGCTGGCCTCACACCCCCCGCCCCCCATCTTGCACACTTCAGTCCCAAAAGACATCCGACGCCGGGTATTCTTTGGGAATCTCTTGGAAGCTTTCTTTCCCGGGATACGCACATGCCAAGGCTGGCCTGTGGGCAAACTTTGCTTCTCCCCCAGCTCTAGCACTGGCCTCCAACTGGAACCAGGCTCCACTTCCCAGACCTGTCCCCACACAGGTGGTGGCTCCAGGTGCAGGACCCAGGGATCCACCGAGGGCAGATGGAGAAGCGAGACTTGCCCTCGCAGAGACACCAGGCCAGCTGGGTACTGGCCAGCACACCGGGCAGATCGGATCTCCCTGCCTGCAGGACCCCCAGTCCCAGGCACTGATGTCCCACCCCCTCAGCCAGAACCTCCACCTCCACGTGCACCTGTACCTGCTCGGGCTCTGGCAGGAGAACCCGAGGCAGAGGAGGAGTCACCGCCTCGGCAGGGAGAGCCTGCCCTGGCTGCCGCGCAACACCCAGACGCCCACGATCACTCACCCAGCCCTGCAGGGAGAACGAGCCCCCGCTCTGGACAGAGACCCAGAGCCCTTGCCGGAAACACCACGTCCAGGGGAGCGGTCGGCTCTGCAGCCTCCATCCCTGTCTGCTCACCGTGGACGCCGGCAACTCGGTCTGCCCCCAGGGGACGTGGAGTTCCTTTCCCCTGAACTGCTTTGCATTTGGTTTGTTTCCACCTTTCTGGTGATGTTTACTTTTTTGTATGGTTTCCTGGATTTTTGTTGGTTAAGTTGGGATTAGTAAACTTTTTCATCATTGTTGCAATTTGGGAACACTGTTGTGTAACTCTGGTGATACTGTGGTACCATCACCACTTTGTAGTTTCAGACCCGTTTGATCTTTATGCCCCACCCCCCAACAAAGCCTGGATTCAAGGCAAGCACGCCCTGTTCATCCCTTCCCCCGATCCTGAACACAATTTCATCTTTTCTTTGTGCGTTCCTTCCTATATTCTTGGTGTCCCCAATCAATGACTCTCAGTGAAATGACTGAAGGAGTGTTTTTCGGACTCTCCACCTACTGTAAGACTCCATTGGAGAGTTCTCATTTTTATGTCATTTGAACTAGCCTTTGATAGCTGAAAGGACGGTGTACGTCCTTTCAAGATACCATGTGCCAAACGAAGCCCTTTTGGCAACTGCCATCATTATCTCCAGGCAGGCATTGATGTTTGAAGGGTGACATCTCAGCCAGAAGGCAGAGGCTGAGCTCGTCTTGTTGCACCAGCTCCCAAAAGAAGCCAAGAAAGGGAGCTGGAACAACAAACCACCCCAACGCCCAGGAAAGCGTTCTTCATGACAGAAGGCTTGAAAATGACACAACATCCTTGTGGCCCAGAACCCCTCTAGAAAATCACTGTTCCATAAAAAAGAGAAACACATGGGAAGTTCCAAGGAGAGGCAATGCCCATGGCCAGTGTACTTGAGAGACGGCCTGAGCGCTCCGGGCAAGACACGCACCGACGGAACCCCTTGGGAAACAGCAGTGATAGTCCTCGCCGTCGTAAGGGTTTCCTCTGGGGACAACCTGCCCTGGGCACCACACGAGGGAGCAGACCGGCTTCTCTTCCTCTGCCCCCACACCATTCACTCATGAAGGCAGCTCAGGTGTTCTCATGCCCTGCCTGCCTGCCTGCCTGGCTCATCCGTGAGCTGTGACCACCTCCAGGGCAGGACTCCACCTTCTCCTCTCTGTGTACCGTGAATCTGCACACAGTGGGCTTTCAGAACCTTAGGAGACTTGAGCCATTCCCACTCGAGCCAGAACCCTCCCCAGGAAGGAAAACAGCTGTGGAGTCATTTTGGCCCCAGCACTGGTTCTGAAAGCCTGGCGGCTCCTACAGCCTCTACGGTGTGAAGAGGGAGGTCCCTTTTGACAGAGCTTTCCGGCTCTCAGATCTAAGCTGTTGTTTCACTGTCAGCTGTGTCTCTTCCGTTGCAGCCAGGTGGGCCACGCTGCTCCAAAGGAGCTCACAAGCTGAGTTTCAAGGGAGGTATTGAGACGACAGGGATGGCTACAACGTGCTGCAAACTGAGTGAGGGTCCCCACAATCCTCAGCAAAGGTCTGTGGTGTGCAAGTGGGGAGTAGAGGGCCCCCAAGTTCCAAAGGAAGGGAGGTACTCAGGAGCTAGAGCCCTTGGCTGCTGTGGTAGCAGCTGCAGATGGGAGCTCGTCCACAGTGCACTTCGAATGAGGTCATATGAGCGGGACTCCGGAAATGGCTCCGAAATCAAGAGAAAGGGGTCAGGGTATGTGGGAATCCGGCGGGGGTGGGGGGTGGATGAAGGAAGGCGTCCTTCCTCTCTCCCGTGCAATTTGGTTTGGTGAGTCTCAAAGCTACCAGATGGCACTTCCCAAGTCAGGCCCCCGCAGGAATCGGGGTGGGCTGCGTGCCTCGGCCCCTGCCACAGGGACAAGCCACACCAGTGGCCTCCCTGAGCTCCAATGCCCGGATCTGGGGGTTCTGTCTGGGTGCACACCTCCTTGCTGTGGCCAAGCTCCCCCCTTCTCTGAGCACCAGCTTCATCCTCTCGAATGAGGACATCGATTGCTACCTTGGCACGTTACTCTCTTCATCCTCTGAAGACTCATTAGGCTTATCCTACAATTACTAGCTGGCCCGAAGAGATATCTCCTGAATCCAGATTAAGCAGGAGTCTCCCAGGCTCATCTGGCATGTCTTCCCTGAAGTCTGCCAAAACCCACACCCTTGCATTTCCAGGGACTCCCCTTAGCCAGCTGGGCAGAAAACCCAGCATGCTTCAAACAAGCTGACAGACAAGCGGGAGAGGACTCACGGGCAGACGGCTTCCCTCAGGTCTCGGGTGGAGCTCTGGGACCACAGCAGCAACGGGCCATCCCAGCCCCTGGGCTCAGCAGCGCCCTCATTCTCAGGCCGGCGGCTCTGCCCTGAGGGGAGCAGGAAGGTCACCAACTGCCGCAGGCGGACCTCACGCCCCTCCCACTGCTGGAGCCTGACCTCCCCCGGCCCCACCCCTTCCCCTACCCCAGCAGGACGAGAGCTCGTCTTCCCCTGGCTTCCAACGGGAGGCCCGGCCCTGGGCCCCGATTGGGCACTGCCCCAGCCCGGAGCCAATCACAGTGGCCAGGGAGGTGGAACGCACCGATTGCCCAGGGCCAGGTCATGTGACCATACTCCCCAGGAAACTCAAAGATTACCAAGGTTCCCTAAGAAACCAATGAACAAAATTATCCAGTAAAGGCAAACCGTACTTTTTAATGAGGCCAATGTCACAGAAAAAAAAAAAAAAAGCTTCACAATGAACTGCTCAAGGAAGCTACTAAATAAACTTTCAGAAAAGTTTAGTAGTTTTTTTTTTTTAATAGGGTGACGGAGAGCTATACCTTTCCCATCTATGTGAAATTAGGTTTAAAGTAGAGTTCCCTTGGCTGTTATATAAGACAAAAAACCCCACATCACCCCCTTTCACTCCCCCCCACCCCCAAAAAGTGTTTTAATCTATTGAATTTTTGTGTCCTCAGTTGTGTCTGATTCACGGCAACCCACGAACTCTACACAGCCAGGCTCTTCCGTCCATGGAATTCAGGGCAATTTTTTCTGTCCCAGTAAGTGCCCACCCTGGGTGATCCAAAGGCAAGGGTTCAGAGGCTCCTGAGAGACTAACTCCTTTCAGCTGAGCACAGAGCTGGCTCCTCACTGGGATGCCTGTGGCCTGGGGCTCCCAGAGGGGAGAGCAGCACTCGCCCCACCGTGTGGTCACTGCTGGAAATGCAGGCTGCTCCTCACTCCCCCTTGACAGTGTCCCTGAGGGCAGAACAGTGTGAATCGAATCAAGGTGGAAATGCAAACTCCAATGCAACCAAACTTCCCACAAGGTCTCCAAAGCCACTCAGGAACAGGGAATTGGAAACTGCAGGGGATGACATGAATGGAGATGGGGACTTGACACCTTACACCGAGTTCACTTCCAGTTGTCCCTAGACAAACTTGCCATGAAAACTTGTCACAAATCTAGAAGAACAATGAGCAGAAACCGGACACGTGCTTTGAGTCTTCACACACAAAACTAAAAGGCAGTCCACAGAAAAACCCAGAGAATACAGTGGACTTTGCAAAATCAAAGATATCTTCTGTGGGAAAGACCTCATGACAAAAGCAAAAGACAGGTCATACATCATGAGACGAATGAGTGGAAACACAAAGCTTATCAAGGATGTGTCTCCAAACAGACAAAGAACACCAACACAACAAGCCTGTGAAAACTAGGGAAAGGTCTGAAGGGACACCAGATGGAGGAAGACACACACAGAGTATCCCGGATGATGTCCAGCACTGAGGGCCTGAAGAAACAACAGTCTAGTTGCACCCCCTCAGGCCTGTGTGACCCTGGATGAGGCCTCTGTTTCCCGGTGGCTCTGAGACATGGACAGGGAGGAAGGGGAAGAGAAGTCACTTGCATTTCTAATACTCACAGCAAAGTCTTCCAATGAGAAGGGAATTATCACCCCCACTGACAATGCCATTCACTGAAGTGATACCCACGAGTCCATCTACCCCAGAAGGGAAGGATGGACCTGTTCTCACAAAACGGCGAGAGATGGAAGAAGGAAGATCAAGCCCACACCAATCACTGGAAAGAGAAGCTGTGCTCAGGCCTTGAACGAATTCCTATTGGGAAAATGATGTCACAGCCCCACAAGGCAATCCACAGCTTCGATGCTATTCCTCCCAAAATGCCAATGCATTTTCGCACCGAACAAAGAATTGCAAAAGGGGTTACGGAAACAGAAAAGAGCCTAAACTGTCAATACAACCCAAAGAAAAAGCCCCGATACGGACATCCAAGGTTGTGTGAAAGGAAATTAGACGACCAAACTAGGATCCTCAGGAGAATATCGGAGAAGGCAATGGCGACCCACTCCAGTACTCTTGCCTGGAAAATTCCCTGGATGGAGGAGCCTGGTAGACTGCAGGCCATGGGGTCGCGCAGAGTCAGACACGACTGAAGTGACTTAGCCGCAGCAGCAGCAGCAGGACAGTATGCTATTGGGAATACAACAACACACACAGATCCAGATCGATGGAATAACGTTGAGGGTCCAGAAACAAACCCCAGCATCCACGGTCAACTCATCTCTGACACAGAAGGGGAGAATATCCAAATGGGAACAAGAAAGCCTCTTCAATCAATGTCCATGGGAAAACCAGACAGCTACATCTGAAGAACGTTATTGGTTTTGATCTCAGACCACCTCATTATCGGGGAAAAACCTCACCCTAAAGACTGATGTCATGAGATAGCTAGAAAGAAGCGTAGGTCAAAGGCTCCTTAACATCAGAGTCTCCTTGCCATTTGCTGGGCGGAGGTCGAAATGGGTCTCTTCAAGTAAGGGAAAGAGGTAAACGAAGTACACCAATGGGTTTCCATCCAATGGAACCTCTTCACAACAGAGAAGCTAAGCATTCACAAATGCAAAAGATAGGAAACGGAACACGAGAGACTCCTTGTAAGTGGTGTATCTGAGAAGGGGTTCATATGGAAAGAGACGAAGAATGCACAGCACTCAGATTCCAAGAAACACCACCACCACCCTTGACCCTTCCCCCATGACCAACTCCGACCTAAAGCCTTTCTCTCCCTCTAACCTATCCCTAAGACATAACCCTCATCCAATCATATACATGTGCACCCCTAGCATCCATCCATCCACACACGAGAGAGAAAGAGGAAGACACAGACGGAATTGAGAAAGGAAAAGAGAGGGACACAGCCAGAGAGAGACACGCAACCAAAGAGAGGAAGGGAGTCGATGGTCCAGACTTTTCCTCAATCTGTCTCGAAGGTAGAAGCAATGACAGCGCCCTTCCACCCCAGAAGGGGGAAAAGGACGGAAGGTTTGGAGAGGAAAAGACAAGAACGCAGGGAGCCATTAGAAGCTCAGCCACCCGCAGAAGCCGAGCTGGGACACTTGAACAGAATCTCAATGGAAACAGAGGACCAGAAAGTTGGCTACTCTTTTCTATAAGAGAGGGAGACCTTCGAGTCTTCCTTTCGGTCCTCCAACTTGGATGCGGGGTCTCAAAACAGTCAGGAGGGGGAGTGCCTTTTCCTGGGTACCACGGCGCATCCAGGCCTCGTTCTGCCCCATTCTGTGCTGTGTCAGCCCTGGATGGAATCTTTCTTTCTGAAGTCTCAGCGCACGAGCTCCACGTGATATCGGCCCCAGGTGGAAAGGCATGGAGCTGCTCGTAGGCCGACAGGCCTAGGAAGCAGATGGGAGAATGACCCCCACTCTGCAGTTGGAGAGACTGGGGCAACCCTGAGGGGCATATGCTTGTCCAGGGCCACACCACTTATGAGAAGAAGGAGCCTGGTCTGAGAGCAGCCGGGTCGTCGGAGCTCAGGCCCTGGCTGCACACAGGCCTCCCCAGGGCTGTGGGCTGGGCTGTGTGGGTGTCACTGTGCCTGCGCATAGCCTAAGGGGGGTGGTCGAGCAGTCAGAAACCCAGAGATTCCCTTGGGAAGTTTTGGGGAAGGGACCTCAGCACGAACCCCAGGAGATGATGTCACCTGCCGGCAACAGAACACAACAGAACCCACGACCCGGTATCCAGGCCTCCAGAGCGGAGAGGAGCCCCCAGCCAGATCACTTGCTGCCAAGATGTTCTGCTGTTTGCCCCTGCCCAGAGGCTGGGGCCTCAGGAGTGCTCACAGGCAGTGTGCGCGGGCACCCTGTCGACGTTGGCTCAGGGCACCCCCGAGAGGCCTCTGGCCCTTTGCCCGGAGAAACAGAAAGGTAACACGGGGAGCCCCAGGCCAGGCCAGGCCACCTCTGCCATGCCACCCGGAAACACCGGGTCCTTTGCCTGTGTGTGGGGATGCGGGTTTCTCGGGGTGTGTCTCCCTCAAGGAAGCCCAGGCGGATGTGGGGTCAGAAGCCTGCGGACAAGTTGTGTCCACACCCCAGGGGAGAGCAGGCTGGGCGGGATGGGGAGAGTGTGGGCAGCGGCGGCCGCCCAGGCTGACCTCACACCCTCAGGTGGGTCTCTTTCCTCCCGGGTGGGGATCTGAGCAGACACACGTCTCTGAGCCTTCTGGGAAGAGAAGTTCGAGCAGGCAGAAGCAGCGGCTCCACTGGCCAGGCCCAGCTCGGAAAACTCCCAGCATGGCTGGCTGACGGTCACTGTCGTTGCAGAGCTTCCCACGTGATGAGGCCGAGGACGGGGACACCCCATCCACCTCCCGGAGGGAGGGGTCGGAGGACTACCCCCCCGCCCGTGAGGCCCAGTACAGGCTCCAGGTGAGCGTGCACACGGAGGCATCAGCCCCAACGGGGGAGAAGCGGAGGCGGGGAAGGCCTGCTGCCGAGACACCGCCCAGGATACAGCCGGCGGCCCAGTCTGAGGCTGCCACGGAGCTCAGCACACCCGGCTCCGACCCAGAGTCCCGAGAACCCCGGCCTCTGAGGCAGCAGGAGGACCTGGAGCCCAGCACGCCAGAGCACAGAGGTGAGGACGCTGGGGCTGGTGCACGGGAGTGTGTGGGGAGGGGGTGCTGAGCTACACAGGGGCGAGTCCCCGAAAGCTGCTGCTGGGCCTGCAGCAAGCGCTGGCCTCACACCCCCCGCCCCCCATCTTGCACACTTCAGTCCCAAAAGACATCCGACGCCGGGTATTCTTTGGGAATCTCTTGGAAGCTTTCTTTCCCGGGATACGCACATGCCAAGGCTGGCCTGTGGGCAAACTTTGCTTCTCCCCCAGCTCTAGCACTGGCCTCCAACTGGAACCAGGCTCCACTTCCCAGACCTGTCCCCACACAGGTGGTGGCTCCAGGTGCAGGACCCAGGGATCCACCGAGGGCAGATGGAGAAGCGAGACTTGCCCTCGCAGAGACACCAGGCCAGCTGGGTACTGGCCAGCACACCGGGCAGATCGGATCTCCCTGCCTGCAGGACCCCCAGTCCCAGGCACTGATGTCCCACCCCCTCAGCCAGAACCTCCACCTCCACGTGCACCTGTACCTGCTCGGGCTCTGGCAGGAGAACCCGAGGCAGAGGAGGAGTCACCGCCTCGGCAGGGAGAGCCTGCCCTGGCTGCCGCGCAACACCCAGACGCCCACGATCACTCACCCAGCCCTGCAGGGAGAACGAGCCCCCGCTCTGGACAGAGACCCAGAGCCCTTGCCGGAAACACCACGTCCAGGGGAGCGGTCGGCTCTGCAGCCTCCATCCCTGTCTGCTCACCGTGGACGCCGGCAACTCGGTCTGCCCCCAGGGGACGTGGAGTTCCTTTCCCCTGAACTGCTTTGCATTTGGTTTGTTTCCACCTTTCTGGTGATGTTTACTTTTTTGTATGGTTTCCTGGATTTTTGTTGGTTAAGTTGGGATTAGTAAACTTTTTCATCATTGTTGCAATTTGGGAACACTGTTGTGTAACTCTGGTGATACTGTGGTACCATCACCACTTTGTAGTTTCAGACCCGTTTGATCTTTATGCCCCACCCCCCAACAAAGCCTGGATTCAAGGCAAGCACGCCCTGTTCATCCCTTCCCCCGATCCTGAACACAATTTCATCTTTTCTTTGTGCGTTCCTTCCTATATTCTTGGTGTCCCCAATCAATGACTCTCAGTGAAATGACTGAAGGAGTGTTTTTCGGACTCTCCACCTACTGTAAGACTCCATTGGAGAGTTCTCATTTTTATGTCATTTGAACTAGCCTTTGATAGCTGAAAGGACGGTGTACGTCCTTTCAAGATACCATGTGCCAAACGAAGCCCTTTTGGCAACTGCCATCATTATCTCCAGGCAGGCATTGATGTTTGAAGGGTGACATCTCAGCCAGAAGGCAGAGGCTGAGCTCGTCTTGTTGCACCAGCTCCCAAAAGAAGCCAAGAAAGGGAGCTGGAACAACAAACCACCCCAACGCCCAGGAAAGCGTTCTTCATGACAGAAGGCTTGAAAATGACACAACATCCTTGTGGCCCAGAACCCCTCTAGAAAATCACTGTTCCATAAAAAAGAGAAACACATGGGAAGTTCCAAGGAGAGGCAATGCCCATGGCCAGTGTACTTGAGAGACGGCCTGAGCGCTCCGGGCAAGACACGCACCGACGGAACCCCTTGGGAAACAGCAGTGATAGTCCTCGCCGTCGTAAGGGTTTCCTCTGGGGACAACCTGCCCTGGGCACCACACGAGGGAGCAGACCGGCTTCTCTTCCTCTGCCCCCACACCATTCACTCATGAAGGCAGCTCAGGTGTTCTCATGCCCTGCCTGCCTGCCTGCCTGGCTCATCCGTGAGCTGTGACCACCTCCAGGGCAGGACTCCACCTTCTCCTCTCTGTGTACCGTGAATCTGCACACAGTGGGCTTTCAGAACCTTAGGAGACTTGAGCCATTCCCACTCGAGCCAGAACCCTCCCCAGGAAGGAAAACAGCTGTGGAGTCATTTTGGCCCCAGCACTGGTTCTGAAAGCCTGGCGGCTCCTACAGCCTCTACGGTGTGAAGAGGGAGGTCCCTTTTGACAGAGCTTTCCGGCTCTCAGATCTAAGCTGTTGTTTCACTGTCAGCTGTGTCTCTTCCGTTGCAGCCAGGTGGGCCACGCTGCTCCAAAGGAGCTCACAAGCTGAGTTTCAAGGGAGGTATTGAGACGACAGGGATGGCTACAACGTGCTGCAAACTGAGTGAGGGTCCCCACAATCCTCAGCAAAGGTCTGTGGTGTGCAAGTGGGGAGTAGAGGGCCCCCAAGTTCCAAAGGAAGGGAGGTACTCAGGAGCTAGAGCCCTTGGCTGCTGTGGTAGCAGCTGCAGATGGGAGCTCGTCCACAGTGCACTTCGAATGAGGTCATATGAGCGGGACTCCGGAAATGGCTCCGAAATCAAGAGAAAGGGGTCAGGGTATGTGGGAATCCGGCGGGGGTGGGGGGTGGATGAAGGAAGGCGTCCTTCCTCTCTCCCGTGCAATTTGGTTTGGTGAGTCTCAAAGCTACCAGATGGCACTTCCCAAGTCAGGCCCCCGCAGGAATCGGGGTGGGCTGCGTGCCTCGGCCCCTGCCACAGGGACAAGCCACACCAGTGGCCTCCCTGAGCTCCAATGCCCGGATCTGGGGGTTCTGTCTGGGTGCACACCTCCTTGCTGTGGCCAAGCTCCCCCCTTCTCTGAGCACCAGCTTCATCCTCTCGAATGAGGACATCGATTGCTACCTTGGCACGTTACTCTCTTCATCCTCTGAAGACTCATTAGGCTTATCCTACAATTACTAGCTGGCCCGAAGAGATATCTCCTGAATCCAGATTAAGCAGGAGTCTCCCAGGCTCATCTGGCATGTCTTCCCTGAAGTCTGCCAAAACCCACACCCTTGCATTTCCAGGGACTCCCCTTAGCCAGCTGGGCAGAAAACCCAGCATGCTTCAAACAAGCTGACAGACAAGCGGGAGAGGACTCACGGGCAGACGGCTTCCCTCAGGTCTCGGGTGGAGCTCTGGGACCACAGCAGCAACGGGCCATCCCAGCCCCTGGGCTCAGCAGCGCCCTCATTCTCAGGCCGGCGGCTCTGCCCTGAGGGGAGCAGGAAGGTCACCAACTGCCGCAGGCGGACCTCACGCCCCTCCCACTGCTGGAGCCTGACCTCCCCCGGCCCCACCCCTTCCCCTACCCCAGCAGGACGAGAGCTCGTCTTCCCCTGGCTTCCAACGGGAGGCCCGGCCCTGGGCCCCGATTGGGCACTGCCCCAGCCCGGAGCCAATCACAGTGGCCAGGGAGGTGGAACGCACCGATTGCCCAGGGCCAGGTCATGTGACCATACTCCCCAGGAAACTCAAAGATTACCAAGGTTCCCTAAGAAACCAATGAACAAAATCATCCAGTAAAGGCAAACCGTACTTTTTAATGAGGCCAATGTCACAGAAAAAAAAAAAAAAAGCTTCACAATGAACTGCTCAAGGAAGCTACTAAATAAACTTTCAGAAAAGTTTAGTAGTTTTTTTTTTTTAATAGGGTGACGGAGAGCTATACCTTTCCCATCTATGTGAAATTAGGTTTAAAGTAGAGTTCCCTTGGCTGTTATATAAGACAAAAAACCCCACATCACCCCCTTTCACTCCCCCCCACCCCCAAAAAGTGTTTTAATCTATTGAATTTTTGTGTCCTCAGTTGTGTCTGATTCACGGCAACCCACGAACTCTACACAGCCAGGCTCTTCCGTCCATGGAATTCAGGGCAATTTTTTCTGTCCCAGTAAGTGCCCACCCTGGGTGATCCAAAGGCAAGGGTTCAGAGGCTCCTGAGAGACTAACTCCTTTCAGCTGAGCACAGAGCTGGCTCCTCACTGGGATGCCTGTGGCCTGGGGCTCCCAGAGGGGAGAGCAGCACTCGCCCCACCGTGTGGTCACTGCTGGAAATGCAGGCTGCTCCTCACTCCCCCTTGACAGTGTCCCTGAGGGCAGAACAGTGTGAATCGAATCAAGGTGGAAATGCAAACTCCAATGCAACCAAACTTCCCACAAGGTCTCCAAAGCCACTCAGGAACAGGGAATTGGAAACTGCAGGGGATGACATGAATGGAGATGGGGACTTGACACCTTACACCGAGTTCACTTCCAGTTGTCCCTAGACAAACTTGCCATGAAAACTTGTCACAAATCTAGAAGAACAATGAGCAGAAACCGGACACGTGCTTTGAGTCTTCACACACAAAACTAAAAGGCAGTCCACAGAAAAACCCAGAGAATACAGTGGACTTTGCAAAATCAAAGATATCTTCTGTGGGAAAGACCTCATGACAAAAGCAAAAGACAGGTCATACATCATGAGACGAATGAGTGGAAACACAAAGCTTATCAAGGATGTGTCTCCAAACAGACAAAGAACACCAACACAACAAGCCTGTGAAAACTAGGGAAAGGTCTGAAGGGACACCAGATGGAGGAAGACACACACAGAGTATCCCGGATGATGTCCAGCACTGAGGGCCTGAAGAAACAACAGTCTAGTTGCACCCCCTCAGGCCTGTGTGACCCTGGATGAGGCCTCTGTTTCCCGGTGGCTCTGAGACATGGACAGGGAGGAAGGGGAAGAGAAGTCACTTGCATTTCTAATACTCACAGCAAAGTCTTCCAATGAGAAGGGAATTATCACCCCCACTGACAATGCCATTCACTGAAGTGATACCCACGAGTCCATCTACCCCAGAAGGGAAGGATGGACCTGTTCTCACAAAACGGCGAGAGATGGAAGAAGGAAGATCAAGCCCACACCAATCACTGGAAAGAGAAGCTGTGCTCAGGCCTTGAACGAATTCCTATTGGGAAAATGATGTCACAGCCCCACAAGGCAATCCACAGCTTCGATGCTATTCCTCCCAAAATGCCAATGCATTTTCGCACCGAACAAAGAATTGCAAAAGGGGTTACGGAAACAGAAAAGAGCCTAAACTGTCAATACAACCCAAAGAAAAAGCCCCGATACGGACATCCAAGGTTGTGTGAAAGGAAATTAGACGACCAAACTAGGATCCTCAGGAGAATATCGGAGAAGGCAATGGCGACCCACTCCAGTACTCTTGCCTGGAAAATTCCCTGGATGGAGGAGCCTGGTAGACTGCAGGCCATGGGGTCGCGCAGAGTCAGACACGACTGAAGTGACTTAGCCGCAGCAGCAGCAGCAGGACAGTATGCTATTGGGAATACAACAACACACACAGATCCAGATCGATGGAATAACGTTGAGGGTCCAGAAACAAACCCCAGCATCCACGGTCAACTCATCTCTGACACAGAAGGGGAGAATATCCAAATGGGAACAAGAAAGCCTCTTCAATCAATGTCCATGGGAAAACCAGACAGCTACATCTGAAGAACGTTATTGGTTTTGATCTCAGACCACCTCATTATCGGGGAAAAACCTCACCCTAAAGACTGATGTCATGAGATAGCTAGAAAGAAGCGTAGGTCAAAGGCTCCTTAACATCAGAGTCTCCTTGCCATTTGCTGGGCGGAGGTCGAAATGGGTCTCTTCAAGTAAGGGAAAGAGGTAAACGAAGTACACCAATGGGTTTCCATCCAATGGAACCTCTTCACAACAGAGAAGCTAAGCATTCACAAATGCAAAAGATAGGAAACGGAACACGAGAGACTCCTTGTAAGTGGTGTATCTGAGAAGGGGTTCATATGGAAAGAGACGAAGAATGCACAGCACTCAGATTCCAAGAAACACCACCACCACCCTTGACCCTTCCCCCATGACCAACTCCGACCTAAAGCCTTTCTCTCCCTCTAACCTATCCCTAAGACATAACCCTCATCCAATCATATACATGTGCACCCCTAGCATCCATCCATCCACACACGAGAGAGAAAGAGGAAGACACAGACGGAATTGAGAAAGGAAAAGAGAGGGACACAGCCAGAGAGAGACACGCAACCAAAGAGAGGAAGGGAGTCGATGGTCCAGACTTTTCCTCAATCTGTCTCGAAGGTAGAAGCAATGACAGCGCCCTTCCACCCCAGAAGGGGGAAAAGGACGGAAGGTTTGGAGAGGAAAAGACAAGAACGCAGGGAGCCATTAGAAGCTCAGCCACCCGCAGAAGCCGAGCTGGGACACTTGAACAGAATCTCAATGGAAACAGAGGACCAGAAAGTTGGCTACTCTTTTCTATAAGAGAGGGAGACCTTCGAGTCTTCCTTTCGGTCCTCCAACTTGGATGCGGGGTCTCAAAACAGTCAGGAGGGGGAGTGCCTTTTCCTGGGTACCACGGCGCATCCAGGCCTCGTTCTGCCCCATTCTGTGCTGTGTCAGCCCTGGATGGAATCTTTCTTTCTGAAGTCTCAGCGCACGAGCTCCACGTGATATCGGCCCCAGGTGGAAAGGCATGGAGCTGCTCGTAGGCCGACAGGCCTAGGAAGCAGATGGGAGAATGACCCCCACTCTGCAGTTGGAGAGACTGGGGCAACCCTGAGGGGCATATGCTTGTCCAGGGCCACACCACTTATGAGAAGAAGGAGCCTGGTCTGAGAGCAGCCGGGTCGTCGGAGCTCAGGCCCTGGCTGCACACAGGCCTCCCCAGGGCTGTGGGCTGGGCTGTGTGGGTGTCACTGTGCCTGCGCATGGCCTAAGGGGGGTGGTCGAGCAGTCAGAAACCCAGAGATTCCCTTGGGAAGTTTTGGGGAAGGGACCTCAGCACGAACCCCAGGAGATGATGTCACCTGCCGGCAACAGAACACAACAGAACCCACGACCCGGTATCCAGGCCTCCAGAGCGGAGAGGAGCCCCCAGCCAGATCACTTGCTGCCAAGATGTTCTGCTGTTTGCCCCTGCCCAGAGGCTGGGGCCTCAGGAGTGCTCACAGGCAGTGTGCGCGGGCACCCTGTCGACGTTGGCTCAGGGCACCCCCGAGAGGCCTCTGGCCCTTTGCCCGGAGAAACAGAAAGGTAACACGGGGAGCCCCAGGCCAGGCCAGGCCACCTCTGCCATGCCACCCGGAAACACCGGGTCCTTTGCCTGTGTGTGGGGATGCGGGTTTCTCGGGGTGTGTCTCCCTCAAGGAAGCCCAGGCGGATGTGGGGTCAGAAGCCTGCGGACAAGTTGTGTCCACACCCCAGGGGAGAGCAGGCTGGGCGGGATGGGGAGAGTGTGGGCAGCGGCGGCCGCCCAGGCTGACCTCACACCCTCAGGTGGGTCTCTTTCCTCCCGGGTGGGGATCTGAGCAGACACACGTCTCTGAGCCTTCTGGGAAGAGAAGTTCGAGCAGGCAGAAGCAGCGGCTCCACTGGCCAGGCCCAGCTCGGAAAACTCCCAGCATGGCTGGCTGACGGTCACTGTCGTTGCAGAGCTTCCCACGTGATGAGGCCGAGGACGGGGACACCCCATCCACCTCCCGGAGGGAGGGGTCGGAGGACTACCCCCCCGCCCGTGAGGCCCAGTACAGGCTCCAGGTGAGCGTGCACACGGAGGCATCAGCCCCAACGGGGGAGAAGCGGAGGCGGGGAAGGCCTGCTGCCGAGACACCGCCCAGGATACAGCCGGCGGCCCAGTCTGAGGCTGCCACGGAGCTCAGCACACCCGGCTCCGACCCAGAGTCCCGAGAACCCCGGCCTCTGAGGCAGCAGGAGGACCTGGAGCCCAGCACGCCAGAGCACAGAGGTGAGGACGCTGGGGCTGGTGCACGGGAGTGTGTGGGGAGGGGGTGCTGAGCTACACAGGGGCGAGTCCCCGAAAGCTGCTGCTGGGCCTGCAGCAAGCGCTGGCCTCACACCCCCCGCCCCCCATCTTGCACACTTCAGTCCCAAAAGACATCCGACGCCGGGTATTCTTTGGGAATCTCTTGGAAGCTTTCTTTCCCGGGATACGCACATGCCAAGGCTGGCCTGTGGGCAAACTTTGCTTCTCCCCCAGCTCTAGCACTGGCCTCCAACTGGAACCAGGCTCCACTTCCCAGACCTGTCCCCACACAGGTGGTGGCTCCAGGTGCAGGACCCAGGGATCCACCGAGGGCAGATGGAGAAGCGAGACTTGCCCTCGCAGAGACACCAGGCCAGCTGGGTACTGGCCAGCACACCGGGCAGATCGGATCTCCCTGCCTGCAGGACCCCCAGTCCCAGGCACTGATGTCCCACCCCCTCAGCCAGAACCTCCACCTCCACGTGCACCTGTACCTGCTCGGGCTCTGGCAGGAGAACCCGAGGCAGAGGAGGAGTCACCGCCTCGGCAGGGAGAGCCTGCCCTGGCTGCCGCGCAACACCCAGACGCCCACGATCACTCACCCAGCCCTGCAGGGAGAACGAGCCCCCGCTCTGGACAGAGACCCAGAGCCCTTGCCGGAAACACCACGTCCAGGGGAGCGGTCGGCTCTGCAGCCTCCATCCCTGTCTGCTCACCGTGGACGCCGGCAACTCGGTCTGCCCCCAGGGGACGTGGAGTTCCTTTCCCCTGAACTGCTTTGCATTTGGTTTGTTTCCACCTTTCTGGTGATGTTTACTTTTTTGTATGGTTTCCTGGATTTTTGTTGGTTAAGTTGGGATTAGTAAACTTTTTCATCATTGTTGCAATTTGGGAACACTGTTGTGTAACTCTGGTGATACTGTGGTACCATCACCACTTTGTAGTTTCAGACCCGTTTGATCTTTATGCCCCACCCCCCAACAAAGCCTGGATTCAAGGCAAGCACGCCCTGTTCATCCCTTCCCCCGATCCTGAACACAATTTCATCTTTTCTTTGTGCGTTCCTTCCTATATTCTTGGTGTCCCCAATCAATGACTCTCAGTGAAATGACTGAAGGAGTGTTTTTCGGACTCTCCACCTACTGTAAGACTCCATTGGAGAGTTCTCATTTTTATGTCATTTGAACTAGCCTTTGATAGCTGAAAGGACGGTGTACGTCCTTTCAAGATACCATGTGCCAAACGAAGCCCTTTTGGCAACTGCCATCATTATCTCCAGGCAGGCATTGATGTTTGAAGGGTGACATCTCAGCCAGAAGGCAGAGGCTGAGCTCGTCTTGTTGCACCAGCTCCCAAAAGAAGCCAAGAAAGGGAGCTGGAACAACAAACCACCCCAACGCCCAGGAAAGCGTTCTTCATGACAGAAGGCTTGAAAATGACACAACATCCTTGTGGCCCAGAACCCCTCTAGAAAATCACTGTTCCATAAAAAAGAGAAACACATGGGAAGTTCCAAGGAGAGGCAATGCCCATGGCCAGTGTACTTGAGAGACGGCCTGAGCGCTCCGGGCAAGACACGCACCGACGGAACCCCTTGGGAAACAGCAGTGATAGTCCTCGCCGTCGTAAGGGTTTCCTCTGGGGACAACCTGCCCTGGGCACCACACGAGGGAGCAGACCGGCTTCTCTTCCTCTGCCCCCACACCATTCACTCATGAAGGCAGCTCAGGTGTTCTCATGCCCTGCCTGCCTGCCTGCCTGGCTCATCCGTGAGCTGTGACCACCTCCAGGGCAGGACTCCACCTTCTCCTCTCTGTGTACCGTGAATCTGCACACAGTGGGCTTTCAGAACCTTAGGAGACTTGAGCCATTCCCACTCGAGCCAGAACCCTCCCCAGGAAGGAAAACAGCTGTGGAGTCATTTTGGCCCCAGCACTGGTTCTGAAAGCCTGGCGGCTCCTACAGCCTCTACGGTGTGAAGAGGGAGGTCCCTTTTGACAGAGCTTTCCGGCTCTCAGATCTAAGCTGTTGTTTCACTGTCAGCTGTGTCTCTTCCGTTGCAGCCAGGTGGGCCACGCTGCTCCAAAGGAGCTCACAAGCTGAGTTTCAAGGGAGGTATTGAGACGACAGGGATGGCTACAACGTGCTGCAAACTGAGTGAGGGTCCCCACAATCCTCAGCAAAGGTCTGTGGTGTGCAAGTGGGGAGTAGAGGGCCCCCAAGTTCCAAAGGAAGGGAGGTACTCAGGAGCTAGAGCCCTTGGCTGCTGTGGTAGCAGCTGCAGATGGGAGCTCGTCCACAGTGCACTTCGAATGAGGTCATATGAGCGGGACTCCGGAAATGGCTCCGAAATCAAGAGAAAGGGGTCAGGGTATGTGGGAATCCGGCGGGGGTGGGGGGTGGATGAAGGAAGGCGTCCTTCCTCTCTCCCGTGCAATTTGGTTTGGTGAGTCTCAAAGCTACCAGATGGCACTTCCCAAGTCAGGCCCCCGCAGGAATCGGGGTGGGCTGCGTGCCTCGGCCCCTGCCACAGGGACAAGCCACACCAGTGGCCTCCCTGAGCTCCAATGCCCGGATCTGGGGGTTCTGTCTGGGTGCACACCTCCTTGCTGTGGCCAAGCTCCCCCCTTCTCTGAGCACCAGCTTCATCCTCTCGAATGAGGACATCGATTGCTACCTTGGCACGTTACTCTCTTCATCCTCTGAAGACTCATTAGGCTTATCCTACAATTACTAGCTGGCCCGAAGAGATATCTCCTGAATCCAGATTAAGCAGGAGTCTCCCAGGCTCATCTGGCATGTCTTCCCTGAAGTCTGCCAAAACCCACACCCTTGCATTTCCAGGGACTCCCCTTAGCCAGCTGGGCAGAAAACCCAGCATGCTTCAAACAAGCTGACAGACAAGCGGGAGAGGACTCACGGGCAGACGGCTTCCCTCAGGTCTCGGGTGGAGCTCTGGGACCACAGCAGCAACGGGCCATCCCAGCCCCTGGGCTCAGCAGCGCCCTCATTCTCAGGCCGGCGGCTCTGCCCTGAGGGGAGCAGGAAGGTCACCAACTGCCGCAGGCGGACCTCACGCCCCTCCCACTGCTGGAGCCTGACCTCCCCCGGCCCCACCCCTTCCCCTACCCCAGCAGGACGAGAGCTCGTCTTCCCCTGGCTTCCAACGGGAGGCCCGGCCCTGGGCCCCGATTGGGCACTGCCCCAGCCCGGAGCCAATCACAGTGGCCAGGGAGGTGGAACGCACCGATTGCCCAGGGCCAGGTCATGTGACCATACTCCCCAGGAAACTCAAAGATTACCAAGGTTCCCTAAGAAACCAATGAACAAAATCATCCAGTAAAGGCAAACCGTACTTTTTAATGAGGCCAATGTCACAGAAAAAAAAAAAAAAAGCTTCACAATGAACTGCTCAAGGAAGCTACTAAATAAACTTTCAGAAAAGTTTAGTAGTTTTTTTTTTTTAATAGGGTGACGGAGAGCTATACCTTTCCCATCTATGTGAAATTAGGTTTAAAGTAGAGTTCCCTTGGCTGTTATATAAGACAAAAAACCCCACATCACCCCCTTTCACTCCCCCCCACCCCCAAAAAGTGTTTTAATCTATTGAATTTTTGTGTCCTCAGTTGTGTCTGATTCACGGCAACCCACGAACTCTACACAGCCAGGCTCTTCCGTCCATGGAATTCAGGGCAATTTTTTCTGTCCCAGTAAGTGCCCACCCTGGGTGATCCAAAGGCAAGGGTTCAGAGGCTCCTGAGAGACTAACTCCTTTCAGCTGAGCACAGAGCTGGCTCCTCACTGGGATGCCTGTGGCCTGGGGCTCCCAGAGGGGAGAGCAGCACTCGCCCCACCGTGTGGTCACTGCTGGAAATGCAGGCTGCTCCTCACTCCCCCTTGACAGTGTCCCTGAGGGCAGAACAGTGTGAATCGAATCAAGGTGGAAATGCAAACTCCAATGCAACCAAACTTCCCACAAGGTCTCCAAAGCCACTCAGGAACAGGGAATTGGAAACTGCAGGGGATGACATGAATGGAGATGGGGACTTGACACCTTACACCGAGTTCACTTCCAGTTGTCCCTAGACAAACTTGCCATGAAAACTTGTCACAAATCTAGAAGAACAATGAGCAGAAACCGGACACGTGCTTTGAGTCTTCACACACAAAACTAAAAGGCAGTCCACAGAAAAACCCAGAGAATACAGTGGACTTTGCAAAATCAAAGATATCTTCTGTGGGAAAGACCTCATGACAAAAGCAAAAGACAGGTCATACATCATGAGACGAATGAGTGGAAACACAAAGCTTATCAAGGATGTGTCTCCAAACAGACAAAGAACACCAACACAACAAGCCTGTGAAAACTAGGGAAAGGTCTGAAGGGACACCAGATGGAGGAAGACACACACAGAGTATCCCGGATGATGTCCAGCACTGAGGGCCTGAAGAAACAACAGTCTAGTTGCACCCCCTCAGGCCTGTGTGACCCTGGATGAGGCCTCTGTTTCCCGGTGGCTCTGAGACATGGACAGGGAGGAAGGGGAAGAGAAGTCACTTGCATTTCTAATACTCACAGCAAAGTCTTCCAATGAGAAGGGAATTATCACCCCCACTGACAATGCCATTCACTGAAGTGATACCCACGAGTCCATCTACCCCAGAAGGGAAGGATGGACCTGTTCTCACAAAACGGCGAGAGATGGAAGAAGGAAGATCAAGCCCACACCAATCACTGGAAAGAGAAGCTGTGCTCAGGCCTTGAACGAATTCCTATTGGGAAAATGATGTCACAGCCCCACAAGGCAATCCACAGCTTCGATGCTATTCCTCCCAAAATGCCAATGCATTTTCGCACCGAACAAAGAATTGCAAAAGGGGTTACGGAAACAGAAAAGAGCCTAAACTGTCAATACAACCCAAAGAAAAAGCCCCGATACGGACATCCAAGGTTGTGTGAAAGGAAATTAGACGACCAAACTAGGATCCTCAGGAGAATATCGGAGAAGGCAATGGCGACCCACTCCAGTACTCTTGCCTGGAAAATTCCCTGGATGGAGGAGCCTGGTAGACTGCAGGCCATGGGGTCGCGCAGAGTCAGACACGACTGAAGTGACTTAGCCGCAGCAGCAGCAGCAGGACAGTATGCTATTGGGAATACAACAACACACACAGATCCAGATCGATGGAATAACGTTGAGGGTCCAGAAACAAACCCCAGCATCCACGGTCAACTCATCTCTGACACAGAAGGGGAGAATATCCAAATGGGAACAAGAAAGCCTCTTCAATCAATGTCCATGGGAAAACCAGACAGCTACATCTGAAGAACGTTATTGGTTTTGATCTCAGACCACCTCATTATCGGGGAAAAACCTCACCCTAAAGACTGATGTCATGAGATAGCTAGAAAGAAGCGTAGGTCAAAGGCTCCTTAACATCAGAGTCTCCTTGCCATTTGCTGGGCGGAGGTCGAAATGGGTCTCTTCAAGTAAGGGAAAGAGGTAAACGAAGTACACCAATGGGTTTCCATCCAATGGAACCTCTTCACAACAGAGAAGCTAAGCATTCACAAATGCAAAAGATAGGAAACGGAACACGAGAGACTCCTTGTAAGTGGTGTATCTGAGAAGGGGTTCATATGGAAAGAGACGAAGAATGCACAGCACTCAGATTCCAAGAAACACCACCACCACCCTTGACCCTTCCCCCATGACCAACTCCGACCTAAAGCCTTTCTCTCCCTCTAACCTATCCCTAAGACATAACCCTCATCCAATCATATACATGTGCACCCCTAGCATCCATCCATCCACACACGAGAGAGAAAGAGGAAGACACAGACGGAATTGAGAAAGGAAAAGAGAGGGACACAGCCAGAGAGAGACACGCAACCAAAGAGAGGAAGGGAGTCGATGGTCCAGACTTTTCCTCAATCTGTCTCGAAGGTAGAAGCAATGACAGCGCCCTTCCACCCCAGAAGGGGGAAAAGGACGGAAGGTTTGGAGAGGAAAAGACAAGAACGCAGGGAGCCATTAGAAGCTCAGCCACCCGCAGAAGCCGAGCTGGGACACTTGAACAGAATCTCAATGGAAACAGAGGACCAGAAAGTTGGCTACTCTTTTCTATAAGAGAGGGAGACCTTCGAGTCTTCCTTTCGGTCCTCCAACTTGGATGCGGGGTCTCAAAACAGTCAGGAGGGGGAGTGCCTTTTCCTGGGTACCACGGCGCATCCAGGCCTCGTTCTGCCCCATTCTGTGCTGTGTCAGCCCTGGATGGAATCTTTCTTTCTGAAGTCTCAGCGCACGAGCTCCACGTGATATCGGCCCCAGGTGGAAAGGCATGGAGCTGCTCGTAGGCCGACAGGCCTAGGAAGCAGATGGGAGAATGACCCCCACTCTGCAGTTGGAGAGACTGGGGCAACCCTGAGGGGCATATGCTTGTCCAGGGCCACACCACTTATGAGAAGAAGGAGCCTGGTCTGAGAGCAGCCGGGTCGTCGGAGCTCAGGCCCTGGCTGCACACAGGCCTCCCCAGGGCTGTGGGCTGGGCTGTGTGGGTGTCACTGTGCCTGCGCATGGCCTAAGGGGGGTGGTCGAGCAGTCAGAAACCCAGAGATTCCCTTGGGAAGTTTTGGGGAAGGGACCTCAGCACGAACCCCAGGAGATGATGTCACCTGCCGGCAACAGAACACAACAGAACCCACGACCCGGTATCCAGGCCTCCAGAGCGGAGAGGAGCCCCCAGCCAGATCACTTGCTGCCAAGATGTTCTGCTGTTTGCCCCTGCCCAGAGGCTGGGGCCTCAGGAGTGCTCACAGGCAGTGTGCGCGGGCACCCTGTCGACGTTGGCTCAGGGCACCCCCGAGAGGCCTCTGGCCCTTTGCCCGGAGAAACAGAAAGGTAACACGGGGAGCCCCAGGCCAGGCCAGGCCACCTCTCCCATGCCACCCGGAAACACCGGGTCCTTTGCCTGTGTGTGGGGATGCGGGTTTCTCGGGGTGTGTCTCCCTCAAGGAAGCCCAGGCGGATGTGGGGTCAGAAGCCTGCGGACAAGTTGTGTCCACACCCCAGGGGAGAGCAGGCTGGGCGGGATGGGGAGAGTGCGGGCAGCGGCGGCCGCCCAGGCTGACCTCACACCCTCAGGTGGGTCTCTTTCCTCCCGGGTGGGGATCTGAGCAGACACACGTCTCTGAGCCTTCTGGGAAGAGAAGTTCGAGCAGGCAGAAGCAGCGGCTCCACTGGCCAGGCCCAGCTCGGAAAACTCCCAGCATGGCTGGCTGACGGTCACTGTCGTTGCAGAGCTTCCCACGTGATGAGGCCGAGGACGGGGACACCCCATCCACCTCCCGGAGGGAGGGGTCGGAGGACCACCCCCCCGCCCGTGAGGCCCAGTGCAGGCTCCAGGTGAGCGTGCACACGGAGGCATCAGCCCCAACGGGGGAGAAGCGGAGGCGGGGAAGGCCTGCTGCCGAGACACCGCCCAGGATACAGCCGGCGGCCCAGTCTGAGGCTGCCACGGAGCTCAGCACACCCGGCTCCGACCCAGAGTCCCGAGAACCCCGGCCTCTGAGGCAGCAGGAGGACCTGGAGCCCAGCACGCCAGAGCACAGAGGTGAGGACGCTGGGGCTGGTGCACGGGAGTGTGTGGGGAGGGGGTGCTGAGCTACACAGGGGCGAGTCCCCGAAAGCTGCTGCTGGGCCTGCAGCAAGCGCTGGCCTCACACCCCCCGCCCCCCATCTTGCACACTTCAGTCCCAAAAGACATCCGACGCCGGGTATTCTTTGGGAATCTCTTGGAAGCTTTCTTTCCCGGGATACGCACATGCCAAGGCTGGCCTGTGGGCAAACTTTGCTTCTCCCCCAGCTCTAGCACTGGCCTCCAACTGGAACCAGGCTCCACTTCCCAGACCTGTCCCCACACAGGTGGTGGCTCCAGGTGCAGGACCCAGGGATCCACCGAGGGCAGATGGAGAAGCGAGACTTGCCCTCGCAGAGACACCAGGCCAGCTGGGTACTGGCCAGCACACCGGGCAGATCGGATCTCCCTGCCTGCAGGACCCCCAGTCCCAGGCACTGATGTCCCACCCCCTCAGCCAGAACCTCCACCTCCACGTGCACCTGTACCTGCTCGGGCTCTGGCAGGAGAACCCGAGGCAGAGGAGGAGTCACCGCCTCGGCAGGGAGAGCCTGCCCTGGCTGCCGCGCAACACCCAGACGCCCACGATCACTCACCCAGCCCTGCAGGGAGAACGAGCCCCCGCTCTGGACAGAGACCCAGAGCCCTTGCCGGAAACACCACGTCCAGGGGAGCGGTCGGCTCTGCAGCCTCCATCCCTGTCTGCTCACCGTGGACGCCGGCAACTCGGTCTGCCCCCAGGGGACGTGGAGTTCCTTTCCCCTGAACTGCTTTGCATTTGGTTTGTTTCCACCTTTCTGGTGATGTTTACTTTTTTGTATGGTTTCCTGGATTTTTGTTGGTTAAGTTGGGATTAGTAAACTTTTTCATCATTGTTGCAATTTGGGAACACTGTTGTGTAACTCTGGTGATACTGTGGTACCATCACCACTTTGTAGTTTCAGACCCGTTTCATCTTTATGCCCCACCCCCCAACAAAGCCTGGATTCAAGGCAAGCACGCCCTGTTCATCCCTTCCCCCGATCCTGAACACAATTTCATCTTTTCTTTGTGCGTTCCTTCCTATATTCTTGGTGTCCCCAATCAATGACTCTCAGTGAAATGACTGAAGGAGTGTTTTTCGGACTCTCCACCTACTGTAAGACTCCATTGGAGAGTTCTCATTTTTATGTCATTTGAACTAGCCTTTGATAGCTGAAAGGACGGTGTACGTCCTTTCAAGATACCATGTGCCAAACGAAGCCCTTTTGGCAACTGCCATCATTATCTCCAGGCAGGCATTGATGTTTGAAGGGTGACATCTCAGCCAGAAGGCAGAGGCTGAGCTCGTCTTGTTGCACCAGCTCCCAAAAGAAGCCAAGAAAGGGAGCTGGAACAACAAACCACCCCAACGCCCAGGAAAGCGTTCTTCATGACAGAAGGCTTGAAAATGACACAACATCCTTGTGGCCCAGAACCCCTCTAGAAAATCACTGTTCCATAAAAAAGAGAAACACATGGGAAGTTCCAAGGAGAGGCAATGCCCATTGCCAGTGTACTTGAGAGACGGCCTGAGCGCTCCGGGCAAGACACGCACCGACGGAACCCCTTGGGAAACAGCAGTGATAGTCCTCGCCGTCGTAAGGGTTTCCTCTGGGGACAACCTGCCCTGGGCACCACACGAGGGAGCAGACCGGCTTCTCTTCCTCTGCCCCCACACCATTCACTCATGAAGGCAGCTCAGGTGTTCTCATGCCCTGCCTGCCTGCCTGCCTGGCTCATCCGTGAGCTGTGACCACCTCCAGGGCAGGACTCCACCTTCTCCTCTCTGTGTACCGTGAATCTGCACACAGTGGGCTTTCAGAACCTTAGGAGACTTGAGCCATTCCCACTCGAGCCAGAACCCTCCCCAGGAAGGAAAACAGCTGTGGAGTCATTTTGGCCCCAGCACTGGTTCTGAAAGCCTGGCGGCTCCTACAGCCTCTACGGTGTGAAGAGGGAGGTCCCTTTTGACAGAGCTTTCCGGCTCTCAGATCTAAGCTGTTGTTTCACTGTCAGCTGTGTCTCTTCCGTTGCAGCCAGGTGGGCCACGCTGCTCCAAAGGAGCTCACAAGCTGAGTTTCAAGGGAGGTATTGAGACGACAGGGATGGCTACAACGTGCTGCAAACTGAGTGAGGGTCCCCACAATCCTCAGCAAAGGTCTGTGGTGTGCAAGTGGGGAGTAGAGGGCCCCCAAGTTCCAAAGGAAGGGAGGTACTCAGGAGCTAGAGCCCTTGGCTGCTGTGGTAGCAGCTGCAGATGGGAGCTCGTCCACAGTGCACTTCGAATGAGGTCATATGAGCGGGACTCCGGAAATGGCTCCGAAATCAAGAGAAAGGGGTCAGGGTATGTGGGAATCCGGCGAGGGTGGGGGGTGGATGAAGGAAGGCGTCCTTCCTCTCTCCCGTGCAGTTTGGTTTGGTGAGTCTCAAAGCTACCAGATGGCACTTCCCAAGTCAGGCCCCCGCAGGAATCGGGGTGGGCTGCGTGCCTCGGCCCCTGCCACAGGGACAAGCCACACCAGTGGCCTCCCTGAGCTCCAATGCCCGGATCTGGGGGTTCTGTCTGGGTGCACACCTCCTTGCTGTGGCCAAGCTCCCCCCTTCTCTGAGCACCAGCTTCATCCTCTCGAATGAGGACATCGATTGCTACCTTGGCACGTTACTCTCTTCATCCTCTGAAGACTCATTAGGCTTATCCTACAATTACTAGCTGGCCCGAAGAGATATCTCCTGAATCCAGATTAAGCAGGAGTCTCCCAGGCTCATCTGGCATGTCTTCCCTGAAGTCTGCCAAAACCCACACCCTTGCATTTCCAGGGACTCCCCTTAGCCAGCTGGGCAGAAAACCCAGCATGCTTCAAACAAGCTGACAGACAAGCGGGAGAGGACTCACGGGCAGACGGCTTCCCTCAGGTCTCGGGTGGAGCTCTGGGACCACAGCAGCAACGGGCCATCCCAGCCCCTGGGCTCAGCAGCGCCCTCATTCTCAGGCCGGCGGCTCTGCCCTGAGGGGAGCAGGAAGGTCACCAACTGCCGCAGGCGGACCTCACGCCCCTCCCACTGCTGGAGCCTGACCTCCCCCGGCCCCACCCCTTCCCCTACCCCAGCAGGACGAGAGCTCGTCTTCCCCTGGCTTCCAACGGGAGGCCCGGCCCTGGGCCCCGATTGGGCACTGCCCCAGCCCGGAGCCAATCACAGTGGCCAGGGAGGTGGAACGCACCGATTGCCCAGGGCCAGGTCATGTGACCATACTCCCCAGGAAACTCAAAGATTACCAAGGTTCCCTAAGAAACCAATGAACAAAATTATCCAGTAAAGGCAAACCGTACTTTTTAATGAGGCCAATGTCACAGAAAAAAAAAAAAAAAAGCTTCACAATGAACTGCTCAAGGAAGCTACTAAATAAACTTTCAGAAAAGTTTAGTAGTTTTTTTTTTTTAATAGGGTGACGGAGAGCTATACCTTTCCCATCTATGTGAAATTAGGTTTAAAGTAGAGTTCCCTTGGCTGTTATATAAGACAAAAAACCCCACATCACCCCCTTTCACACCCCCCCACCCCCAAAAAGTGTTTTAATCTATTGAATTTTTGTGTCCTCAGTTGTGTCTGATTCACGGCAACCCACGAACTCTACACAGCCAGGCTCTTCCGTCCATGGAATTCAGGGCAATTTTTTCTGTCCCAGTAAGTGCCCACCCTGGGTGATCCAAAGGCAAGGGTTCAGAGGCTCCTGAGAGACTAACTCCTTTCAGCTGAGCACAGAGCTGGCTCCTCACTGGGATGCCTGTGGCCTGGGGCTCCCAGAGGGGAGAGCAGCACTCGCCCCACCGTGTGGTCACTGCTGGAAATGCAGGCTGCTCCTCACTCCCCCTTGACAGTGTCCCTGAGGGCAGAACAGTGTGAATCGAATCAAGGTGGAAATGCAAACTCCAATGCAACCAAACTTCCCACAAGGTCTCCAAAGCCACTCAGGAACAGGGAATTGGAAACTGCAGGGGATGACATGAATGGAGATGGGGACTTGACACCTTACACCGAGTTCACTTCCAGTTATCCCTAGACAAACTTGCCATGAAAACTTGTCACAAATCTAGAAGAACAATGAGCAGAAACCGGACACGTGCTTTGAGTCTTCACACACAAAACTAAAAGGCAGTCCACAGAAAAACCCAGAGAATACAGTGGACTTTGCAAAATCAAAGATATCTTCTGTGGGAAAGACCTCATGACAAAAGCAAAAGACAGGTCATACATCATGAGACGAATGAGTGGAAACACAAAGCTTATCAAGGATGTGTCTCCAAACAGACAAAGAACACCAACACAACAAGCCTGTGAAAACTAGGGAAAGGTCTGAAGGGACACCAGACGGAGGAAGACACACACAGAGTATCCCGGATGATGTCCAGCACTGAGGGCCTGAAGAAACAACAGTCTAGTTGCACCCCCTCAGGCCTGTGTGACCCTGGATGAGGCCTCTGTTTCCCGGTGGCTCTGAGAGATGGACAGGGAGGAAGGGGAAGAGAAGTCACTTGCATTTCTAATACTCACAGCAAAGTCTTCCAATGAGAAGGGAATTATCACCCCCACTGACAATGCCATTCACTGAAGTGATACCCACGAGTCCATCTACCCCAGAAGGGAAGGATGGACCTGTTCTCACAAAACAGCGAGAGATGGAAGAAGGAAGATCAAGCCCACACCAATCACTGGAAAGAGAAGCTGTGCTCAGGCCTTGAACGAATTCCTATTGGGAAAATGATGTCACAGCCCCACAAGGCAATCCACAGCTTCGATGCTATTCCTCCCAAAATGCCAATGCATTTTCGCACCGAACAAAGAATTGCAAAAGGGGTTACGGAAACAGAAAAGAGCCTAAACTGTCAATACAACCCAAAGAAAAAGCCCCGATACGGACATCCAAGGTTGTGTGAAAGGAAATTAGACGACCAAACTAGGATCCTCAGGAGAATATCGGAGAAGGCAATGGCGACCCACTCCAGTACTCTTGCCTGGAAAATTCCCTGGATGGAGGAGCCTGGTAGACTGCAGGCCATGGGGTCGCGCAGAGTCAGACACGACTGAAGTGACTTAGCCGCAGCAGCAGCAGCAGGACAGTATGCTATTGGGAATACAACAACACACACAGATCCAGATCGATGGAATAACGTTGAGGGTCCAGAAACAAACCCCAGCATCCATGGTCAACTCATCTCTGACACAGAAGGGGAGAATATCCAAATGGGAACAAGAAAGCCTCTTCAATCAATGTCCATGGGAAAACCAGACAGCTACATCTGAAGAACGCTATTGGTTTTGATCTCAGACCACCTCATTATCGGGGAAAAACCTCACCCTAAAGACTGATGTCATGAGATAGCTAGAAAGAAGCGTAGGTCAAAGGCTCCTTAACATCAGAGTCTCCTTGCCATTTGCTGGGCGGAGGTCGAAATGGGTCTCTTCAAGTAAGGGAAAGAGGTAAACGAAGTACACCAATGGGTTTCCATCCAATGGAACCTCTTCACAACAGAGAAGCTAAGCATTCACAAATGCAAAAGATAGGAAACGGAACACGAGAGACTCCTTGTAAGTGGTGTATCTGAGAAGGGGTTCATATGGAAAGAGACGAAGAATGCACAGCACTCAGATTCCAAGAAACACCACCACCACCCTTGACCCTTCCCCCATGACCAACTCCGACCTAAAGCCTTTCTCTCCCTCTAACCTATCCCTAAGACATAACCCTCATCCAATCATATACATGTGCACCCCTAGCATCCATCCATCCACACACGAGAGAGAAAGAGGAAGACACAGACGGAATTGAGAAAGGAAAAGAGAGGGACACAGCCAGAGAGAGACACGCAACCAAAGAGAGGAAGGGAGTCGATGGTCCAGACTTTTCCTCAATCTGTCTCGAAGGTAGAAGCAATGACAGCGCCCTTCCACCCCAGAAGGGGGAAAAGGACGGAAGGTTTGGAGAGGAAAAGACAAGAACGCAGGGAGCCAGTAGAAGCTCAGCCACCCGCAGAAGCCGAGCTGGGACACTTGAACAGAATCTCAATGGAAACAGAGGACCAGAAAGTTGGCTACTCTTTTCTATAAGAGAGGGAGACCTTCGAGTCTTCCTTTCGGTCCTCCAACTTGGATGCGGGGTCTCAAAACAGTCAGGAGGGGGAGTGCCTTTTCCTGGGTACCACGGCGCATCCAGGCCTCGTTCTGCCCCATTCTGTGCTGTGTCAGCCCTGGATGGAATCTTTCTTTCTGAAGTCTCAGCGCACGAGCTCCACGTGATATCGGCCCCAGGTGGAAAGGCATGGAGCTGCTCGTAGGCCGACAGGCCTAGGAAGCAGATGGGAGTATGACCCCCACTCTGCAGTTGGAGAGACTGGGGCAACCCTGAGGGGCATATGCTTGTCCAGGGCCACACCACTTATGAGAAGAAGGAGCCTGGTCTGAGAGCAGCCGGGTCGTCGGAGCTCAGGCCCTGGCTGCACACAGGCCTCCCCAGGGCTGTGGGCTGGGCTGTGTGGGTGTCACTGTGCCTGCGCATGGCCTAAGGGGGGTGGTCGAGCAGTCAGAAACCCAGAGATTCCCTTGGGAAGTTTTGGGGAAGGGACCTCAGCACGAACCCCAGGAGATGATGTCACCTGCCGGCAACAGAACACAACAGAACCCACGACCCGGTATCCAGGCCTCCAGAGCGGAGAGGAGCCCCCAGCCAGATCACTTGCTGCCAAGATGTTCTGCTGTTTGCCCCTGCCCAGAGGCTGGGGCCTCAGGAGTGCTCACAGGCAGTGTGCGCGGGCACCCTGTCGACGTTGGCTCAGGGCACCCCCGAGAGGCCTCTGGCCCTTTGCCCGGAGAAACAGAAAGGTAACACGGGGAGCCCCAGGCCAGGCCAGGCCACCTCTGCCATGCCACCCGGAAACACCGGGTCCTTTGCCTGTGTGTGGGGATGCGGGTTTCTCGGGGTGTGTCTCCCTCAAGGAAGCCCAGGCGGATGTGGGGTCAGAAGCCTGCGGACAAGTTGTGTCCACACCCCAGGGGAGAGCAGGCTGGGCGGGATGGGGAGAGTGCGGGCAGCGGCGGCCGCCCAGGCTGACCTCACACCCTCAGGTGGGTCTCTTTCCTCCCGGGTGGGGATCTGAGCAGACACACGTCTCTGAGCCTTCTGGGAAGAGAAGTTCGAGCAGGCAGAAGCAGCGGCTCCACTGGCCAGGCCCAGCTCGGAAAACTCCCAGCATGGCTGGCTGACGGTCACTGTCGTTGCAGAGCTTCCCACGTGATGAGGCCGAGGACGGGGACACCCCATCCACCTCCCGGAGGGAGGGCTCGGAGGACCACCCCCCCGCCCGTGAGGCCCAGTACAGGCTCCAGGTGAGCGTGCACACGGAGGCATCAGCCCCAACGGGGGAGAAGCGGAGGCGGGGAAGGCCTGCTGCCGAGACACCGCCCAGGATACAGCCGGCGGCCCAGTCTGAGGCTGCCACGGAGCTCAGCACACCCGGCTCCGACCCAGAGTCCCGAGAACCCCGGCCTCTGAGGCAGCAGGAGGACCTGGAGCCCAGCACGCCAGAGCACAGAGGTGAGGACGCTGGGGCTGGTGCACGGGAGTGTGTGGGGAGGGGGTGCTGAGCTACACAGGGGCGAGTCCCCGAAAGCTGCTGCTGGGCCTGCAGCAAGCGCTGGCCTCACACCCCCCGCCCCCCATCTTGCACACTTCAGTCCCAAAAGACATCCGACGCCGGGTATTCTTTGGGAATCTCTTGGAAGCTTTCTTTCCCGGGATACGCACATGCCAAGGCTGGCCTGTGGGCAAACTTTGCTTCTCCCCCAGCTCTAGCACTGGCCTCCAACTGGAACCAGGCTCCACTTCCCAGACCTGTCCCCACACAGGTGGTGGCTCCAGGTGCAGGACCCAGGGATCCACCGAGGGCAGATGGAGAAGCGAGACTTGCCCTCGCAGAGACACCAGGCCAGCTGGGTACTGGCCAGCACACCGGGCAGATCGGATCTCCCTGCCTGCAGGACCCCCAGTCCCAGGCACTGATGTCCCACCCCCTCAGCCAGAACCTCCACCTCCACGTGCACCTGTACCTGCTCGGGCTCTGGCAGGAGAACCCGAGGCAGAGGAGGAGTCACCGCCTCGGCAGGGAGAGCCTGCCCTGGCTGCCGCGCAACACCCAGACGCCCACGATCACTCACCCAGCCCTGCAGGGAGAACGAGCCCCCGCTCTGGACAGAGACCCAGAGCCCTTGCCGGAAACACCACGTCCAGGGGAGCGGTCGGCTCTGCAGCCTCCATCCCTGTCTGCTCACCGTGGACGCCGGCAACTCGGTCTGCCCCCAGGGGACGTGGAGTTCCTTTCCCCTGAACTGCTTTGCATTTGGTTTGTTTCCACCTTTCTGGTGATGTTTACTTTTTTGTATGGTTTCCTGGATTTTTGTTGGTTAAGTTGGGATTAGTAAACTTTTTCATCATTGTTGCAATTTGGGAACACTGTTGTGTAACTCTGGTGATACTGTGGTACCATCACCACTTTGTAGTTTCAGACCCGTTTGATCTTTATGCCCCACCCCCCAACAAAGCCTGGATTCAAGGCAAGCACGCCCTGTTCATCCCTTCCCCCGATCCTGAACACAATTTCATCTTTTCTTTGTGCGTTCCTTCCTATATTCTTGGTGTCCCCAATCAATGACTCTCAGTGAAATGACTGAAGGAGTGTTTTTCGGACTCTCCACCTACTGTAAGACTCCATTGGAGAGTTCTCATTTTTATGTCATTTGAACTAGCCTTTGATAGCTGAAAGGACGGTGTACGTCCTTTCAAGATACCATGTGCCAAACGAAGCCCTTTTGGCAACTGCCATCATTATCTCCAGGCAGGCATTGATGTTTGAAGGGTGACATCTCAGCCAGAAGGCAGAGGCTGAGCTCGTCTTGTTGCACCAGCTCCCAAAAGAAGCCAAGAAAGGGAGCTGGAACAACAAACCACCCCAACGCCCAGGAAAGCGTTCTTCATGACAGAAGGCTTGAAAATGACACAACATCCTTGTGGCCCAGAACCCCGCTAGAAAATCACTGTTCCATAAAAAAGAGAAACACATGGGAAGTTCCAAGGAGAGGCAATGCCCATGGCCAGTGTACTTGAGAGACGGCCTGAGCGCTCCGGGCAAGACACGCACCGACGGAACCCCTTGGGAAACAGCAGTGATAGTCCTCGCCGTCGTAAGGGTTTCCTCTGGGGACAACCTGCCCTGGGCACCACACGAGGGAGCAGACCGGCTTCTCTTCCTCTGCCCCCACACCATTCACTCATGAAGGCAGCTCAGGTGTTCTCATGCCCTGCCTGCCTGCCTGCCTGGCTCATCCGTGAGCTGTGACCACCTCCAGGGCAGGACTCCACCTCCTCCTCTCTGTGTACCGTGAATCTGCACACAGTGGGCTTTCAGAACCTTAGGAGACTTGAGCCATTCCCACTCGAGCCAGAACCCTCCCCAGGAAGGAAAACAGCTGTGGAGTCATTTTGGCCCCAGCACTGGTTCTGAAAGCCTGGCGGCTCCTACAGCCTCTACGGTGTGAAGAGGGAGGTCCCTTTTGACAGAGCTTTCCGGCTCTCAGATCTAAGCTGTTGTTTCACTGTCAGCTATGTCTCTTCCGTTGCAGCCAGGTGGACCACGCTGCTCCAAAGGAGCTCACAAGCTGAGTTTCAAGGGAGGTATTGAGACGACAGGGATGGCTACAACGTGCTGCAAACTGAGTGAGGGTCCCCACAATCCTCAGCAAAGGTCTGTGGTGTGCAAGTGGGGAGTAGAGGGCCCCCAAGTTCCAAAGGAAGGGAGGTACTCAGGAGCTAGAGCCCTTGGCTGCTGTGGTAGCAGCTGCAGATGGGAGCTCGTCCACAGTGCACTTCGAATGAGGTCATATGAGCGGGACTCCGGAAATGGCTCTGAAATCAAGAGAAAGGGGTCAGGGTATGTGGGAATCCGGCGGGGGTGGGGGGTGGATGAAGGAAGGCGTCCTTCCTCTCTCCCGTGCAATTTGGTTTGGTGAGTCTCAAAGCTACCAGATGGCACTTCCCAAGTCAGGCCCCCGCAGGAATCGGGGTGGGCTGCGTGCCTCGGCCCCTGCCACAGGGACAAGCCACACCAGTGGCCTCCCTGAGCTCCAATGGCCGGATCTGGGGGTTCTGTCTGGGTGCACACCTCCTTCCTGTGGCCAAGCTCCCCCCTTCTCTGAGCACCAGCTTCATCCTCTCGAATGAGGACATCGATTGCTACCTTGGCACGTTACTCTCTTCATCCTCTGAAGACTCATTAGGCTTATCCTACAATTACTAGCTGGCCCGAAGAGATATCTCCTGAATCCAGATTAAGCAGGAGTCTCCCAGGCTCATCTGGCATGTCTTCCCTGAAGTCTGCCAAAACCCACACCCTTGCATTTCCAGGGACTCCCCTTAGCCAGCTGGGCAGAAAACCCAGCATGCTTCAAACAAGCTGACAGACAAGCGGGAGAGGACTCACGGGCAGACGGCTTCCCTCAGGTCTCGGGTGGAGCTCTGGGACCACAGCAGCAACGGGCCATCCCAGCCCCTGGGCTCAGCAGCGCCCTCATTCTCAGGCCGGCGGCTCTGCCCTGAGGGGAGCAGGAAGGTCACCAACTGCCGCAGGCGGACCTCACGCCCCTCCCACTGCTGGAGCCTGACCTCCCCCGGCCCCACCCCTTCCCCTACCCCAGCAGGACGAGAGCTCGTCTTCCCCTGGCTTCCAACGGGAGGCCCGGCCCTGGGCCCCGATTGGGCACTGCCCCAGCCCGGAGCCAATCACAGTGGCCAGGGAGGTGGAACGCACCGATTGCCCAGGGCCAGGTCATGTGACCATACTCCCCAGGAAACTCAAAGATTACCAAGGTTCCCTAAGAAACCAATGAACAAAATTATCCAGTAAAGGCAAACCGTACTTTTTAATGGGGCCAATGTCACAGAAAAAAAAAAAAAAAGCTTCACAATGAACTGCTCAAGGAAGCTACTAAATAAACTTTCAGAAAAGTTTAGTAGTTTTTTTTTTTTAATAGGGTGACGGAGAGCTATACCTTTCCCATCTATGTGAAATTAGGTTTAAAGGAGATTTCCCTTGGCTGTTATATAAGACACAAAACCCCACATCACCCCCTTTCACTCCCCCCCACCCCCAAAAAGTGTTTTAATCTATTGAATTTTTGTGTCCTCAGTTGTGTCTGATTCACGGCAACCCACGAACTCTACACAGCCAGGCTCTTCCGTCCATGGAATTCAGGGCAATTTTTTCTGTCCCAGTAAGTGCCCACCCTGGGTGATCCAAAGGCAAGGGTTCAGAGGCTCCTGAGAGACTAACTCCTTTCAGCTGAGCACAGAGCTGGCTCCTCACTGGGATGCCTGTGGCCTGGGGCTCCCAGAGGGGAGAGCAGCACTCGCCCCACCGTGTGGTCACTGCTGGAAATGCAGGCTGCTCCTCACTCCCCCTTGACAGTGTCCCTGAGGGCAGAACAGTGTGAATCGAATCAAGGTGGAAATGCAAACTCCAATGCAACCAAACTTCCCACAAGGTCTCCAAAGCCACTCAGGAACAGGGAATTGGAAACTGCAGGGGATGACATGAATGGAGATGGGGACTTGACACCTTACACCGAGTTCACTTCCAGTTGTCCCTAGACAAACTTGCCATGAAAACTTGTCACAAATCTAGAAGAACAATGAGCAGAAACCGGACACGTGCTTTGAGTCTTCACACACAAAACTAAAAGGCAGTCCACAGAAAAACCCAGAGAATACAGTGGACTTTGCAAAATCAAAGATATCTTCTGTGGGAAAGACCTCATGACAAAAGCAAAAGACAGGTCATACATCATGAGACGAATGAGTGGAAACACAAAGCTTATCAAGGATGTGTCTCCAAACAGACAAAGAACACCAACACAACAAGCCTGTGAAAACTAGGGAAAGGTCTGAAGGGACACCAGACGGAGGAAGACACACACAGAGTATCCCGGATGATGTCCAGCACTGAGGGCCTGAAGAAACAACAGTCTAGTTGCACCCCCTCAGGCCTGTGTGACCCTGGATGAGGCCTCTGTTTCCCGGTGGCTCTGAGACATGGACAGGGAGGAAGGGGAAGAGAAGTCACTTGCATTTCTAATACTCACAGCAAAGTCTTCCAATGAGAAGGGAATTATCACCCCCACTGACAATGCCATTCACTGAAGTGATACCCACGAGTCCATCTACCCCAGAAGGGAAGGATGGACCTGTTCTCACAAAACGGCGAGAGATGGAAGAAGGAAGATCAAGCCCACACCAATCACTGGAAAGAGAAGCTGTGCTCAGGCCTTGAACGAATTCCTATTGGGAAAATGATGTCACAGCCCCACAAGGCAATCCACAGCTTCGATGCTATTCCTCCCAAAATGCCAATGCATTTTCGCACCGAACAAAGAATTGCAAAAGGGGTTACGGAAACAGAAAAGAGCCTAAACTGTCAATACAACCCAAAGAAAAAGCCCCGATACGGACATCCAAGGTTGTGTGAAAGGAAATTAGACGACCAAACTAGGATCCTCAGGAGAATATCGGAGAAGGCAATGGCGACCCACTCCAGTACTCTTGCCTGGAAAATTCCCTGGATGGAGGAGCCTGGTAGACTGCAGGCCATGGGGTCGCGCAGAGTCAGACACGACTGAAGTGACTTAGCCGCAGCAGCAGCAGCAGGACAGTATGCTATTGGGAATACAACAACACACACAGATCCAGATCGATGGAATAACGTTGAGGGTCCAGAAACAAACCCCAGCATCCACGGTCAACTCATCTCTGACACAGAAGGGGAGAATATCCAAATGGGAACAAGAAAGCCTCTTCAATCAATGTCCATGGGAAAACCAGACAGCTACATCTGAAGAACGCTATTGGTTTTGATCTCAGACCACCTCATTATCGGGGAAAAACCTCACCCTAAAGACTGATGTCATGAGATAGCTAGAAAGAAGCGTAGGTCAAAGGCTCCTTAACATCAGAGTCTCCTTGCCATTTGCTGGGCGGAGGTCGAAATGGGTCTCTTCAAGTAAGGGAAAGAGGTAAACGAAGTACACCAATGGGTTTCCATCCAATGGAACCTCTTCACAACAGAGAAGCTAAGCATTCACAAATGCAAAAGATAGGAAACGGAACACGAGAGACTCCTTGTAAGTGGTGTATCTGAGAAGGGGTTCATATGGAAAGAGACGAAGAATGCACAGCACTCAGATTCCAAGAAACACCACCACCACCCTTGACCCTTCCCCCATGACCAACTCCGACCTAAAGCCTTTCTCTCCCTCTAACCTATCCCTAAGACATAACCCTCATCCAATCATATACATGTGCACCCCTAGCATCCATCCATCCACACACGAGAGAGAAAGAGGAAGACACAGACGGAATTGAGAAAGGAAAAGAGAGGGACACAGCCAGAGAGAGACACGCAACCAAAGAGAGGAAGGGAGTCGATGGTCCAGACTTTTCCTCAATCTGTCTCGAAGGTAGAAGCAATGACAGCGCCCTTCCACCCCAGAAGGGGGAAAAGGACGGAAGGTTTGGAGAGGAAAAGACAAGAACGCAGGGAGCCATTAGAAGCTCAGCCACCCGCAGAAGCCGAGCTGGGACACTTGAACAGAATCTCAATGGAAACAGAGGACCAGAAAGTTGGCTACTCTTTTCTATAAGAGAGGGAGACCTTCGAGTCTTCCTTTCGGTCCTCCAACTTGGATGCGGGGTCTCAAAACAGTCAGGAGGGGGAGTGCCTTTTCCTGGGTACCACGGCGCATCCAGGCCTCGTTCTGCCCCATTCTGTGCTGTGTCAGCCCTGGATGGAATCTTTCTTTCTGAGGTCTCAGCGCACGAGCTCCACGTGATATCGGCCCCAGGTGGAAAGGCATGGAGCTGCTCGTAGGCCGACAGGCCTAGGAAGCAGATGGGAGAATGACCCCCACTCTGCAGTTGGAGAGACTGGGGCAACCCTGAGGGGCATATGCTTGTCCAGGGCCACACCACTTATGAGAAGAAGGAGCCTGGTCTGAGAGCAGCCGGGTCGTCGGAGCTCAGGCCCTGGCTGCACACAGGCCTCCCCAGGGCTGTGGGCTGGGCTGTGTGGGTGTCACTGTGCCTGCGCATGGCCTAAGGGGGGTGGTCGAGCAGTCAGAAACCCAGAGATTCCCTTGGGAAGTTTTGGGGAAGGGACCTCAGCACGAACCCCAGGAGATGATGTCACCTGCCGGCAACAGAACACAACAGAACCCACGACCCGGTATCCAGGCCTCCAGAGCGGAGAGGAGCCCCCAGCCAGATCACTTGCTGCCAAGATGTTCTGCTGTTTGCCCCTGCCCAGAGGCTGGGGCCTCAGGAGTGCTCACAGGCAGTGTGCGCGGGCACCCTGTCGACGTTGGCTCAGGGCACCCCCGAGAGGCCTCTGGCCCTTGGCCCGGAGAAACAGAAAGGTAACACGGGGAGACCCAGGCCAGGCCAGGCCACCTCTCCCATGCCACCCGGAAACACCGGGTCCTTTGCCTGTGTGTGGGGATGCGGGTTTCTCGGGGTGTGTCTCCCTCAAGGAAGCCCAGGCGGATGTGGGGTCAGAAGCCTGCGGACAAGTTGTGTCCACACCCCAGGGGAGAGCAGGCTGGGCGGGATGGGGAGAGTGCGGGCAGCGGCGGCCGCCCAGGCTGACCTCACACCCTCAGGTGGGTCTCTTTCCTCCCGGGTGGGGATCTGAGCAGACACACGTCTCTGAGCCTTCTGGGAAGAGAAGTTCGAGCAGGCAGAAGCAGCGGCTCCACTGGCCAGGCCCAGCTCGGAAAACTCCCAGCATGGCTGGCTGACGGTCACTGTCGTTGCAGAGCTTCCCACGTGATGAGGCCGAGGACGGGGACACCCCATCCACCTCCCGGAGGGAGGGCTCGGAGGACCACCCCCCCGCCCGTGAGGCCCAGTACAGGCTCCAGGTGAGCGTGCACACGGAGGCATCAGCCCCAACGGGGGAGAAGCGGAGGCGGGGAAGGCCTGCTGCCGAGACACCGCCCAGGATACAGCCGGCGGCCCAGTCTGAGGCTGCCACGGAGCTCAGCACACCCGGCTCCGACCCAGAGTCCCGAGAACCCCGGCCTCTGAGGCAGCAGGAGGACCTGGAGCCCAGCACGCCAGAGCACAGAGGTGAGGACGCTGGGGCTGGTGCACGGGAGTGTGTGGGGAGGGGGTGCTGAGCTACACAGGGGCGAGTCCCCGAAAGCTGCTGCTGGGCCTGCAGCAAGCGCTGGCCTCACACCCCCCGCCCCCCATCTTGCACACTTCAGTCCCAAAAGACATCCGACGCCGGGTATTCTTTGGGAATCTCTTGGAAGCTTTCTTTCCCGGGATACGCACATGCCAAGGCTGGCCTGTGGGCAAACTTTGCTTCTCCCCCAGCTCTAGCACTGGCCTCCAACTGGAACCAGGCTCCACTTCCCAGACCTGTCCCCACACAGGTGGTGGCTCCAGGTGCAGGACCCAGGGATCCACCGAGGGCAGATGGAGAAGCGAGACTTGCCCTCGCAGAGACACCAGGCCAGCTGGGTACTGGCCAGCACACCGGGCAGATCGGATCTCCCTGCCTGCAGGACCCCCAGTCCCAGGCACTGATGTCCCACCCCCTCAGCCAGAACCTCCACCTCCACGTGCACCTGTACCTGCTCGGGCTCTGGCAGGAGAACCCGAGGCAGAGGAGGAGTCACCGCCTCGGCAGGGAGAGCCTGCCCTGGCTGCCGCGCAACACCCAGACGCCCACGATCACTCACCCAGCCCTGCAGGGAGAACGAGCCCCCGCTCTGGACAGAGACCCAGAGCCCTTGCCGGAAACACCACGTCCAGGGGAGCGGTCGGCTCTGCAGCCTCCATCCCTGTCTGCTCACCGTGGACGCCGGCAACTCGGTCTGCCCCCAGGGGACGTGGAGTTCCTTTCCCCTGAACTGCTTTGCATTTGGTTTGTTTCCACCTTTCTGGTGATGTTTACTTTTTTGTATGGTTTCCTGGATTTTTGTTGGTTAAGTTGGGATTAGTAAACTTTTTCATCATTGTTGCAATTTGGGAACACTGTTGTGTAACTCTGGTGATACTGTGGTACCATCACCACTTTGTAGTTTCAGACCCGTTTCATCTTTATGCCCCACCCCCCAACAAAGCCTGGATTCAAGGCAAGCACGCCCTGTTCATCCCTTCCCCCGATCCTGAACACAATTTCATCTTTTCTTTGTGCGTTCCTTCCTATATTCTTGGTGTCCCCAATCAATGACTCTCAGTGAAATGACTGAAGGAGTGTTTTTCGGACTCTCCACCTACTGTAAGACTCCATTGGAGAGTTCTCATTTTTATGTCATTTGAACTAGCCTTTGATAGCTGAAAGGACGGTGTACGTCCTTTCAAGATACCATGTGCCAAACGAAGCCCTTTTGGCAACTGCCATCATTATCTCCAGGCAGGCATTGATGTTTGAAGGGTGACATCTCAGCCAGAAGGCAGAGGCTGAGCTCGTCTTGTTGCACCAGCTCCCAAAAGAAGCCAAGAAAGGGAGCTGGAACAACAAACCACCCCAACGCCCAGGAAAGCGTTCTTCATGACAGAAGGCTTGAAAATGACACAACATCCTTGTGGCCCAGAACCCCTCTAGAAAATCACTGTTCCATAAAAAAGAGAAACACATGGGAAGTTCCAAGGAGAGGCAATGCCCATGGCCAGTGTACTTGAGAGACGGCCTGAGCGCTCCGGGCAAGACACGCACCGACGGAACCCCTTGGGAAACAGCAGTGATAGTCCTCGCCGTCGTAAGGGTTTCCTCTGGGGACAACCTGCCCTGGGCACCACACGAGGGAGCAGACCGGCTTCTCTTCCTCTGCCCCCACACCATTCACTCATGAAGGCAGCTCAGGTGTTCTCATGCCCTGCCTGCCTGCCTGCCTGGCTCATCCGTGAGCTGTGACCACCTCCAGGGCAGGACTCCACCTTCTCCTCTCTGTGTACCGTGAATCTGCACACAGTGGGCTTTCAGAACCTTAGGAGACTTGAGCCATTCCCACTCGAGCCAGAACCCTCCCCAGGAAGGAAAACAGCTGTGGAGTCATTTTGGCCCCAGCGCTGGTTCTGAAAGCCTGGCGGCTCCTACAGCCTCTACGGTGTGAAGAGGGAGGTCCCTTTTGACAGAGCTTTCCGGCTCTCAGATCTAAGCTGTTGTTTCACTGTCAGCTGTGTCTCTTCCGTTGCAGCCAGGTGGGCCACGCTGCTCCAAAGGAGCTCACAAGCTGAGTTTCAAGGGAGGTATTGAGACGACAGGGATGGCTACAACGTGCTGCAAACTGAGTGAGGGTCCCCACAATCCTCAGCAAAGGTCTGTGGTGTGCAAGTGGGGAGTAGAGGGCCCCCAAGTTCCAAAGGAAGGGAGGTACTCAGGAGCTAGAGCCCTTGGCTGCTGTGGTAGCAGCTGCAGATGGGAGCTCGTCCACAGTGCACTTCGAATGAGGTCATATGAGCGGGACTCCGGAAATGGCTCCGAAATCAAGAGAAAGGGGTCAGGGTATGTGGGAATCCGGCGGGGGTGGGGGGTGGATGAAGGAAGGCGTCCTTCCTCTCTCCAGTGCAATTTGGTTTGGTGAGTCTCAAAGCTACCAGATGGCACTTCCCAAGTCAGGCCCCCGCAGGAATCGGGGTGGGCTGCGTGCCTCGGCCCCTGCCACAGGGACAAGCCACACCAGTGGCCTCCCTGAGCTCCAATGGACGGATCTGGGGGTTCTGTCTGGGTGCACACCTCCTTGCTGTGGCCAAGCCCCCCCCTTCTCTGAGCACCAGCTTCATCCTCTCGAATGAGGACATCGATTGCTACCTTGGCACGTTACTCTCTTCATCCTCTGAAGACTCATTAGGCTTATCCTACAATTACTAGCTGGCCCGAAGAGATATCTCCTGAATCCAGATTAAGCAGGAGTCTCCCAGGCTCATCTGGCATGTCTTCCCTGAAGTCTGCCAAAACCCACACCCTTGCATTTCCAGGGACTCCCCTTAGCCAGCTGGGCAGAAAACCCAGCATGCTTCAAACAAGCTGACAGACAAGCGGGAGAGGACTCACGGGCAGACGGCTTCCCTCAGGTCTCGGGTGGAGCTCTGGGACCACAGCAGCAACGGGCCATCCCAGCCCCTGGGCTCAGCAGCGCCCTCATTCTCAGGCCGGCGGCTCTGCCCTGAGGGGAGCAGGAAGGTCACCAACTGCCGCAGGCGGACCTCACGCCCCTCCCACTGCTGGAGCCTGACCTCCCCCGGCCCCACCCCTTCCCCTACCCCAGCAGGACGAGAGCTCGTCTTCCCCTGGCTTCCAACGTGAGGCCCGGCCCTGGGCCCCGATTGGGCACTGCCCCAGCCCGGAGCCAATCACAGTGGCCAGGGAGGTGGAACGCACCGATTGCCCAGGGCCAGGTCATGTGACCATACTCCCCAGGAAACTCAAAGATTACCAAGGTTCCCTAAGAAACCAATGAACAAAATTATCCAGTAAAGGCAAACCGTACTTTTTAATGAGGCCAATGTCACAGAAAAAAAAAAAAAAAAAAGCTTCACAATGAACTGCTCAAGGAAGCTACTAAATAAACTTTCAGAAAAGTTTAGTAGTTTTTTTTTTTTTAATAGGGTGACGGAGAGCTATACCTTTCCCATCTATGTGAAATTAGGTTTAAAGTAGATTTCCCTTGGCTGTTATATAAGACAAAAAACCCCACATCACCCCCTTTCACTCCCCCCCCACCCCCAAAAAGTGTTTTAATCTATTGAATTTTTGTGTCCTCAGTTGTGTCTGATTCACGGCAACCCACGAACTCTACACAGCCAGGCTCTTCCGTCCATGGAATTCAGGGCAATTTTTTCTGTCCCAGTAAGTGCCCACCCTGGGTGATCCAAAGGCAAGGGTTCAGAGGCTCCTGAGAGACTAACTCCTTTCAGCTGAGCACAAAGCTGGCTCCTCACTGGGATGCCTGTGGCCTGGGGCTCCCAGAGGGGAGAGCAGCACTCGCCCCACCGTGTGGTCACTGCTGGAAATGCAGGCTGCTCCTCACTCCCCCTTGACAGTGTCCCTGAGGGCAGAACAGTGTGAATCGAATCAAGGTGGAAATGCAAACTCCAATGCAACCAAACTTCCCACAAGGTCTCCAAAGCCACTCAGGAACAGGGAATTGGAAACTGCAGGGGATGACATGAATGGAGATGGGGACTTGACACCTTACACCGAGTTCACTTCCAGTTATCCCTAGACAAACTTGCCATGAAAACTTGTCACAAATCTAGAAGAACAATGAGCAGAAACCGGACACGTGCTTTGAGTCTTCACACACAAAACTAAAAGGCAGTCCACAGAAAAACCCAGAGAATACAGTGGACTTTGCAAAATCAAAGATATCTTCTGTGGGAAAGACCTCATGACAAAAGCAAAAGACAGGTCATACATCATGAGACGAATGAGTGGAAACACAAAGCTTATCAAGGATGTGTCTCCAAACAGACAAAGAACACCAACACAACAAGCCTGTGAAAACTAGGGAAAGGTCTGAAGGGACACCAGACTGAGGAAGACACACACAGAGTATCCCGGATGATGTCCAGCACTGAGGGCCTGAAGAAACAACAGTCTAGTTGCACCCCCTCAGGCCTGTGTGACCCTGGATGAGGCCTCTGTTTCCCGGTGGCTCTGAGAGATGGACAGGCAGGAAGGGGAAGAGAAGTCACTTGCATTTCTAATACTCACAGCAAAGTCTTCCAATGAGAAGGGAATTATCACCCCCACTGACAATGCCATTCACTGAAGTGATACCCACGAGTCCATCTACCCCAGAAGGGAAGGATGGACCTGTTCTCACAAAACAGCGAGAGATGGAAGAAGGAAGATCAAGCCCACACCAATCACTGGAAAGAGAAGCTGTGCTCAGGCCTTGAACGAATTCCTATTGGGAAAATGATGTCACAGCCCCACAAGGCAATCCACAGCTTCGATGCTATTCCTCCCAAAATGCCAATGCATTTTCGCACCGAACAAAGAATTTCAAAAGGGGTTACGGAAACAGAAAAGAGCCTAAACTGTCAATACAACCCAAAGAAAAAGCCCCGATACGGACATCCAAGGTTGTGTGAAAGGAAATTAGACGACCAAACTAGGATCCTCAGGAGAATATCGGAGAAGGCAATGGCGACCCACTCCAGTACTCTTGCCTGGAAAATTCCCTGGATGGAGGAGCCTGGTAGACTGCAGGCCATGGGGTCGCGCAGAGTCAGACACGACTGAAGTGACTTAGCCGCAGCAGCAGCAGCAGGACAGTATGCTATTGGGAATACAACAACACACACAGATCCAGATCGATGGAATAACGTTGAGGGTCCAGAAACAAACCCCAGCATCCATGGTCAACTCATCTCTGACACAGAAGGGGAGAATATCCAAATGGGAACAAGAAAGCCTCTTCAATCAATGTCCATGGGAAAACCAGACAGCTACATCTGAAGAACGCTATTGGTTTTGATCTCAGACCACCTCATTATCGGGGAAAAACCTCACCCTAAAGACTGATGTCATGAGATAGCTAGAAAGAAGCGTAGGTCAAAGGCTCCTTAACATCAGAGTCTCCTTGCCATTTGCTGGGCGGAGGTCGAAATGGGTCTCTTCAAGTAAGGGAAAGAGGTAAACGAAGTACACCAATGGGTTTCCATCCAATGGAACCTCTTCACAACAGAGAAGCTAAGCATTCACAAATGCAAAAGATAGGAAACGGAACACGAGAGACTCCTTGTAAGTGGTGTATCTGAGAAGGGGTTCATATGGAAAGAGACGAAGAATGCACAGCACTCAGATTCCAAGAAACACCACCACCACCCTTGACCCTTCCCCCATGACCAACTCCGACCTAAAGCCTTTCTCTCCCTCTAACCTATCCCTAAGACATAACCCTCATCCAATCATATACATGTGCACCCCTAGCATCCATCCATCCACACACGAGAGAGAAAGAGGAAGACACAGACGGAATTGAGAAAGGAAAAGAGAGGGACACAGCCAGAGAGAGACACGCAACCAAAGAGAGGAAGGGAGTCGATGGTCCAGACTTTTCCTCAATCTGTCTCGAAGGTAGAAGCAATGACAGCGCCCTTCCACCCCAGAAGGGGGAAAAGGACGGAAGGTTTGGAGAGGAAAAGACAAGAACGCAGGGAGCCAGTAGAAGCTCAGCCACCCGCAGAAGCCGAGCTGGGACACTTGAACAGAATCTCAATGGAAACAGAGGACCAGAAAGTTGGCTACTCTTTTCTATAAGAGAGGGAGACCTTCGAGTCTTCCTTTCGGTCCTCCAACTTGGATGCGGGGTCTCAAAACAGTCAGGAGGGGGAGTGCCTTTTCCTGGGTACCACGGCGCATCCAGGCCTCGTTCTGCCCCATTCTGTGCTGTGTCAGCCCTGGATGGAATCTTTCTTTCTGAAGTCTCAGCGCACGAGCTCCACGTGATATCGGCCCCAGGTGGAAAGGCATGGAGCTGCTCGTAGGCCGACAGGCCTAGGAAGCAGATGGGAGAATGACCCCCACTCTGCAGTTGGAGAGACTGGGGCAACCCTGAGGGGCATATGCTTGTCCAGGGCCACACCACTTATGAGAAGAAGGAGCCTGGTCTGAGAGCAGCCGGGTCGTCGGAGCTCAGGCCCTGGCTGCACACAGGCCTCCCCAGGGCTGTGGGCTGGGCTGTGTGGGTGTCACTGTGCCTGCGCATGGCCTAAGGGGGGTGGTCGAGCAGTCAGAAACCCAGAGATTCCCTTGGGAAGTTTTGGGGAAGGGACCTCAGCACGAACCCCAGGAGATGATGTCACCTGCCGGCAACAGAACACAACAGAACCCACGACCCGGTATCCAGGCCTCCAGAGCGGAGAGGAGCCCCCAGCCAGATCACTTGCTGCCAAGATGTTCTGCTGTTTGCCCCTGCCCAGAGGCTGGGGCCTCAGGAGTGCTCACAGGCAGTGTGCGCGGGCACCCTGTCGACGTTGGCTCAGGGCACCCCCGAGAGGCCTCTGGCCCTTTGCCCGGAGAAACAGAAAGGTAACACGGGGAGCCCCAGGCCAGGCCAGGCCACCTCTCCCATGCCACCCGGAAACACCGGGTCCTTTGCCTGTGTGTGGGGATGCGGGTTTCTCGGGGTGTGTCTCCCTCAAGGAAGCCCAGGCGGATGTGGGGTCAGAAGCCTGCGGACAAGTTGTGTCCACACCCCAGGGGAGAGCAGGCTGGGCGGGATGGGGAGAGTGCGGGCAGCGGCGGCCGCCCAGGCTGACCTCACACCCTCAGGTGGGTCTCTTTCCTCCCGGGTGGGGATCTGAGCAGACACACGTCTCTGAGCCTTCTGGGAAGAGAAGTTCGAGCAGGCAGAAGCAGCGGCTCCACTGGCCAGGCCCAGCTCGGAAAACTCCCAGCATGGCTGGCTGACGGTCACTGTCGTTGCAGAGCTTCCCACGTGATGAGGCCGAGGACGGGGACACCCCATCCACCTCCCGGAGGGAGGGGTCGGAGGACCACCCCCCCGCCCGTGAGGCCCAGTACAGGCTCCAGGTGAGCGTGCACACGGAGGCATCAGCCCCAACGGGGGAGAAGCGGAGGCGGGGAAGGCCTGCTGCCGAGACACCGCCCAGGATACAGCCGGCGGCCCAGTCTGAGGCTGCCACGGAGCTCAGCACACCCGGCTCTGACCCAGAGTCCCGAGAACCCCGGCCTCTGAGGCAGCAGGAGGACCTGGAGCCCAGCACGCCAGAGCACAGAGGTGAGGACGCTGGGGCTGGTGCACGGGAGTGTGTGGGGAGGGGGTGCTGAGCTACACAGGGGCGAGTCCCCGAAAGCTGCTGCTGGGCCTGCAGCAAGCGCTGGCCTCACACCCCCCGCCCCCCATCTTGCACACTTCAGTCCCAAAAGACATCCGACGCCGGGTATTCTTTGGGAATCTCTTGGAAGCTTTCTTTCCCGGGATACGCACATGCCAAGGCTGGCCTGTGGGCAAACTTTGCTTCTCCCCCAGCTCTAGCACTGGCCTCCAACTGGAACCAGGCTCCACTTCCCAGACCTGTCCCCACACAGGTGGTGGCTCCAGGTGCAGGACCCAGGGATCCACCGAGGGCAGATGGAGAAGCGAGACTTGCCCTCGCAGAGACACCAGGCCAGCTGGGTACTGGCCAGCACACCGGGCAGATCGGATCTCCCTGCCTGCAGGACCCCCAGTCCCAGGCACTGATGTCCCACCCCCTCAGCCAGAACCTCCACCTCCACGTGCACCTGTACCTGCTCGGGCTCTGGCAGGAGAACCCGAGGCAGAGGAGGAGTCACCGCCTCGGCAGGGAGAGCCTGCCCTGGCTGCCGCGCAACACCCAGACGCCCACGATCACTCACCCAGCCCTGCAGGGAGAACGAGCCCCCGCTCTGGACAGAGACCCAGAGCCCTTGCCGGAAACACCACGTCCAGGGGAGCGGTCGGCTCTGCAGCCTCCATCCCTGTCTGCTCACCGTGGACGCCGGCAACTCGGTCTGCCCCCAGGGGACGTGGAGTTCCTTTCCCCTGAACTGCTTTGCATTTGGTTTGTTTCCACCTTTCTGGTGATGTTTACTTTTTTGTATGGTTTCCTGGATTTTTGTTGGTTAAGTTGGGATTAGTAAACTTTTTCATCATTGTTGCAATTTGGGAACACTGTTGTGTAACTCTGGTGATACTGTGGTACCATCACCACTTTGTAGTTTCAGACCCGTTTGATCTTTATGCCCCACCCCCCAACAAAGCCTGGATTCAAGGCAAGCACGCCCTGTTCATCCCTTCCCCCGATCCTGAACACAATTTCATCTTTTCTTTGTGCGTTCCTTCCTATATTCTTGGTGTCCCCAATCAATGACTCTCAGTGAAATGACTGAAGGAGTGTTTTTCGGACTCTCCACCTACTGTAAGACTCCATTGGAGAGTTCTCATTTTTATGTCATTTGAACTAGCCTTTGATAGCTGAAAGGACGGTGTACGTCCTTTCAAGATACCATGTGCCAAACGAAGCCCTTTTGGCAACTGCCATCATTATCTCCAGGCAGGCATTGATGTTTGAAGGGTGACATCTCAGCCAGAAGGCAGAGGCTGAGCTCGTCTTGTTGCACCAGCTCCCAAAAGAAGCCAAGAAAGGGAGCTGGAACAACAAACCACCCCAACGCCCAGGAAAGCGTTCTTCATGACAGAAGGCTTGAAAATGACACAACATCCTTGTGGCCCAGAACCCCTCTAGAAAATCACTGTTCCATAAAAAAGAGAAACACATGGGAAGTTCCAAGGAGAGGCAATGCCCATGGCCAGTGTACTTGAGAGACGGCCTGAGCGCTCCGGGCAAGACACGCACCGACGGAACCCCTTGGGAAACAGCAGTGATAGTCCTCGCCGTCGTAAGGGTTTCCTCTGGGGACAACCTGCCCTGGGCACCACACGAGGGAGCAGACCGGCTTCTCTTCCTCTGCCCCCACACCATTCACTCATGAAGGCAGCTCAGGTGTTCTCATGCCCTGCCTGCCTGCCTGCCTGGCTCATCCGTGAGCTGTGACCACCTCCAGGGCAGGACTCCACCTTCTCCTCTCTGTGTACCGTGAATCTGCACACAGTGGGCTTTCAGAACCTTAGGAGACTTGAGCCATTCCCACTCGAGCCAGAACCCTCCCCAGGAAGGAAAACAGCTGTGGAGTCATTTTGGCCCCAGCACTGGTTCTGAAAGCCTGGCGGCTCCTACAGCCTCTACGGTGTGAAGAGGGAGGTCCCTTTTGACAGAGCTTTCCGGCTCTCAGATCTAAGCTGTTGTTTCACTGTCAGCTGTGTCTCTTCCGTTGCAGCCAGGTGGGCCACGCTGCTCCAAAGGAGCTCACAAGCTGAGTTTCAAGGGAGGTATTGAGACGACAGGGATGGCTACAACGTGCTGCAAACTGAGTGAGGGTCCCCACAATCCTCAGCAAAGGTCTGTGGTGTGCAAGTGGGGAGTAGAGGGCCCCCAAGTTCCAAAGGAAGGGAGGTACTCAGGAGCTAGAGCCCTTGGCTGCTGTGGTAGCAGCTGCAGATGGGAGCTCGTCCACAGTGCACTTCGAATGAGGTCATATGAGCGGGACTCCGGAAATGGCTCCGAAATCAAGAGAAAGGGGTCAGGGTATGTGGGAATCCGGCGGGGGTGGGGGGTGGATGAAGGAAGGCGTCCTTCCTCTCTCCCGTGCAATTTGGTTTGGTGAGTCTCAAAGCTACCAGATGGCACTTCCCAAGTCAGGCCCCCGCAGGAATCGGGGTGGGCTGCGTGCCTCGGCCCCTGCCACAGGGACAAGCCACACCAGTGGCCTCCCTGAGCTCCAATGCCCGGATCTGGGGGTTCTGTCTGGGTGCACACCTCCTTGCTGTGGCCAAGCTCCCCCCTTCTCTGAGCACCAGCTTCATCCTCTCGAATGAGGACATCGATTGCTACCTTGGCACGTTACTCTCTTCATCCTCTGAAGACTCATTAGGCTTATCCTACAATTACTAGCTGGCCCGAAGAGATATCTCCTGAATCCAGATTAAGCAGGAGTCTCCCAGGCTCATCTGGCATGTCTTCCCTGAAGTCTGCCAAAACCCACACCCTTGCATTTCCAGGGACTCCCCTTAGCCAGCTGGGCAGAAAACCCAGCATGCTTCAAACAAGCTGACAGACAAGCGGGAGAGGACTCACGGGCAGACGGCTTCCCTCAGGTCTCGGGTGGAGCTCTGGGACCACAGCAGCAACGGGCCATCCCAGCCCCTGGGCTCAGCAGCGCCCTCATTCTCAGGCCGGCGGCTCTGCCCTGAGGGGAGCAGGAAGGTCACCAACTGCCGCAGGCGGACCTCACGCCCCTCCCACTGCTGGAGCCTGACCTCCCCCGGCCCCACCCCTTCCCCTACCCCAGCAGGACGAGAGCTCGTCTTCCCCTGGCTTCCAACGGGAGGCCCGGCCCTGGGCCCCGATTGGGCACTGCCCCAGCCCGGAGCCAATCACAGTGGCCAGGGAGGTGGAACGCACCGATTGCCCAGGGCCAGGTCATGTGACCATACTCCCCAGGAAACTCAAAGATTACCAAGGTTCCCTAAGAAACCAATGAACAAAATTATCCAGTAAAGGCAAACCGTACTTTTTAATGAGGCCAATGTCACAGAAAAAAAAAAAAAAGCTTCACAATGAACTGCTCAAGGAAGCTACTAAATAAACTTTCAGAAAAGTTTAGTAGTTTTTTTTTTTTTAATAGGGTGACGGAGAGCTATACCTTTCCCATCTATGTGAAATTAGGTTTAAAGTAGATTTCCCTTGGCTGTTATATAAGACAAAAAACCCCACATCACCCCCTTTCACTCCCCCCCACCCCCAAAAAGTGTTTTAATCTATTGAATTTTTGTGTCCTCAGTTGTGTCTGATTCACGGCAACCCACGAACTCTACACAGCCAGGCTCTTCCGTCCATGGAATTCAGGGCAATTTTTTCTGTCCCAGTAAGTGCCCACCCTGGGTGATCCAAAGGCAAGGGTTCAGAGGCTCCTGAGAGACTAACTCCTTTCAGCTGAGCACAGAGCTGGCTCCTCACTGGGATGCCTGTGGCCTGGGGCTCCCAGAGGGGAGAGCAGCACTCGCCCCACCGTGTGGTCACTGCTGGAAATGCAGGCTGCTCCTCACTCCCCCTTGACAGTGTCCCTGAGGGCAGAACAGTGTGAATCGAATCAAGGTGGAAATGCAAACTCCAATGCAACCAAACTTCCCACAAGGTCTCCAAAGCCACTCAGGAACAGGGAATTGGAAACTGCAGGGGATGACATGAATGGAGATGGGGACTTGACACCTTACACCGAGTTCACTTCCAGTTATCCCTAGACAAACTTGCCATGAAAACTTGTCACAAATCTAGAAGAACAATGAGCAGAAACCGGACACGTGCTTTGAGTCTTCACACACAAAACTAAAAGGCAGTCCACAGAAAAACCCAGAGAATACAGTGGACTTTGCAAAATCAAAGATATCTTCTGTGGGAAAGACCTCATGACAAAAGCAAAAGACAGGTCATACATCATGAGACGAATGAGTGGAAACACAAAGCTTATCAAGGATGTGTCTCCAAACAGACAAAGAACACCAACACAACAAGCCTGTGAAAACTAGGGAAAGGTCTGAAGGGACACCAGACGGAGGAAGACACACACAGAGTATCCCGGATGATGTCCAGCACTGAGGGCCTGAAGAAACAACAGTCTAGTTGCACCCCCTCAGGCCTGTGTGACCCTGGATGAGGCCTCTGTTTCCCGGTGGCTCTGAGAGATGGACAGGGAGGAAGGGGAAGAGAAGTCACTTGCATTTCTAATACTCACAGCAAAGTCTTCCAATGAGAAGGGAATTATCACCCCCACTGACAATGCCATTCACTGAAGTGATACCCACGAGTCCATCTACCCCAGAAGGGAAGGATGGACCTGTTCTCACAAAACAGCGAGAGATGGAAGAAGGAAGATCAAGCCCACACCAATCACTGGAAAGAGAAGCTGTGCTCAGGCCTTGAACGAATTCCTATGGGAAAATGATGTCACAGCCCCACAAGGCAATCCACAGCTTCGATGCTATTCCTCCCAAAATGCCAATGCATTTTCGCACCGAACAAAGAATTGCAAAAGGGGTTACGGAAACAGAAAAGAGCCTAAACTGTCAATACAACCCAAAGAAAAAGCCCCGATACGGACATCCAAGGTTGTGTGAAAGGAAATTAGACGACCAAACTAGGATCCTCAGGAGAATATCGGAGAAGGCAATGGCGACCCACTCCAGTACTCTTGCCTGGAAAATTCCCTGGATGGAGGAGCCTGGTAGACTGCAGGCCATGGGGTCGCGCAGAGTCAGACACGACTGAAGTGACTTAGCCGCAGCAGCAGCAGCAGGACAGTATGCTATTGGGAATACAACAACACACACAGATCCAGATCGATGGAATAACGTTGAGGGTCCAGAAACAAACCCCAGCATCCATGGTCAACTCATCTCTGACACAGAAGGGGAGAATATCCAAATGGGAACAAGAAAGCCTCTTCAATCAATGTCCATGGGAAAACCAGACAGCTACATCTGAAGAACGCTATTGGTTTTGATCTCAGACCACCTCATTATCGGGGAAAAACCTCACCCTAAAGACTGATGTCATGAGATAGCTAGAAAGAAGCGTAGGTCAAAGGCTCCTTAACATCAGAGTCTCCTTGCCATTTGCTGGGCGGAGGTCGAAATGGGTCTCTTCAAGTAAGGGAAAGAGGTAAACGAAGTACACCAATGGGTTTCCATCCAATGGAACCTCTTCACAACAGAGAAGCTAAGCATTCACAAATGCAAAAGATAGGAAACGGAACACGAGAGACTCCTTGTAAGTGGTGTATCTGAGAAGGGGTTCATATGGAAAGAGACGAAGAATGCACAGCACTCAGATTCCAAGAAACACCACCACCACCCTTGACCCTTCCCCCATGACCAACTCCGACCTAAAGCCTTTCTCTCCCTCTAACCTATCCCTAAGACATAACCCTCATCCAATCATATACATGTGCACCCCTAGCATCCATCCATCCACACACGAGAGAGAAAGAGGAAGACACAGACGGAATTGAGAAAGGAAAAGAGAGGGACACAGCCAGAGAGAGACACGCAACCAAAGAGAGGAAGGGAGTCGATGGTCCAGACTTTTCCTCAATCTGTCTCGAAGGTAGAAGCAATGACAGCGCCCTTCCACCCCAGAAGGGGGAAAAGGACGGAAGGTTTGGAGAGGAAAAGACAAGAACGCAGGGAGCCAGTAGAAGCTCAGCCACCCACAGAAGCCGAGCTGGGACACTTGAACAGAATCTCAATGGAAACAGAGGACCAGAAAGTTGGCTACTCTTTTCTATAAGAGAGGGAGACCTTCGAGTCTTCCTTTCGGTCCTCCAACTTGGATGCGGGGTCTCAAAACAGTCAGGAGGGGGAGTGCCTTTTCCTGGGTACCACGGCGCATCCAGGCCTCGTTCTGCCCCATTCTGTGCTGTGTCAGCCCTGGATGGAATCTTTCTTTCTGAAGTCTCAGCGCACGAGCTCCACGTGATATCGGCCCCAGGTGGAAAGGCATGGAGCTGCTCGTAGGCCGACAGGCCTAGGAAGCAGATGGGAGAATGACCCCCACTCTGCAGTTGGAGAGACTGGGGCAACCCTGAGGGGCATATGCTTGTCCAGGGCCACACCACTTATGAGAAGAAGGAGCCTGGTCTGAGAGCAGCCGGGTCGTCGGAGCTCAGGCCCTGGCTGCACACAGGCCTCCCCAGGGCTGTGGGCTGGGCTGTGTGGGTGTCACTGTGCCTGCGCATGGCCTAAGGGGGGTGGTCGAGCAGTCAGAAACCCAGAGATTCCCTTGGGAAGTTTTGGGGAAGGGACCTCAGCACGAACCCCAGGAGATGATGTCACCTGCCGGCAACAGAACACAACAGAACCCACGACCCGGTATCCAGGCCTCCAGAGCGGAGAGGAGCCCCCAGCCAGATCACTTGCTGCCAAGATGTTCTGCTGTTTGCCCCTGCCCAGAGGCTGGGGCCTCAGGAGTGCTCACAGGCAGTGTGCGCGGGCACCCTGTCGACGTTGGCTCAGGGCACCCCCGAGAGGCCTCTGGCCCTTTGCCCGGAGAAACAGAAAGGTAACACGGGGAGCCCCAGGCCAGGCCAGGCCACCTCTCCCATGCCACCCGGAAACACCGGGTCCTTTGCCTGTGTGTGGGGATGCGGGTTTCTCGGGGTGTGTCTCCCTCAAGGAAGCCCAGGCGGATGTGGGGTCAGAAGCCTGCGGACAAGTTGTGTCCACACCCCAGGGGAGAGCAGGCTGGGCGGGATGGGGAGAGTGCGGGCAGCGGCGGCCGCCCAGGCTGACCTCACACCCTCAGGTGGGTCTCTTTCCTCCCGGGTGGGGATCTGAGCAGACACACGTCTCTGAGCCTTCTGGGAAGAGAAGTTCGAGCAGGCAGAAGCAGCGGCTCCACTGGCCAGGCCCAGCTCGGAAAACTCCCAGCATGGCTGGCTGACGGTCACTGTCGTTGCAGAGCTTCCCACGTGATGAGGCCGAGGACGGGGACACCCCATCCACCTCCCGGAGGGAGGGGTCGGAGGACCACCCCCCCGCCCGTGAGGCCCAGTGCAGGCTCCAGGTGAGCGTGCACACGGAGGCATCAGCCCCAACGGGGGAGAAGCGGAGGCGGGGAAGGCCTGCTGCCGAGACACCGCCCAGGATACAGCCGGCGGCCCAGTCTGAGGCTGCCACGGAGCTCAGCACACCCGGCTCCGACCCAGAGTCCCGAGAACCCCGGCCTCTGAGGCAGCAGGAGGACCTGGAGCCCAGCACGCCAGAGCACAGAGGTGAGGACGCTGGGGCTGGTGCACGGGAGTGTGTGGGGAGGGGGTGCTGAGCTACACAGGGGCGAGTCCCCGAAAGCTGCTGCTGGGCCTGCAGCAAGCGCTGGCCTCACACCCCCCGCCCCCCATCTTGCACACTTCAGTCCCAAAAGACATCCGACGCCGGGTATTCTTTGGGAATCTCTTGGAAGCTTTCTTTCCCGGGATACGCACATGCCAAGGCTGGCCTGTGGGCAAACTTTGCTTCTCCCCCAGCTCTAGCACTGGCCTCCAACTGGAACCAGGCTCCACTTCCCAGACCTGTCCCCACACAGGTGGTGGCTCCAGGTGCAGGACCCAGGGATCCACCGAGGGCAGATGGAGAAGCGAGACTTGCCCTCGCAGAGACACCAGGCCAGCTGGGTACTGGCCAGCACACCGGGCAGATCGGATCTCCCTGCCTGCAGGACCCCCAGTCCCAGGCACTGATGTCCCACCCCCTCAGCCAGAACCTCCACCTCCACGTGCACCTGTACCTGCTCGGGCTCTGGCAGGAGAACCCGAGGCAGAGGAGGAGTCACCGCCTCGGCAGGGAGAGCCTGCCCTGGCTGCCGCGCAACACCCAGACGCCCACGATCACTCACCCAGCCCTGCAGGGAGAACGAGCCCCCGCTCTGGACAGAGACCCAGAGCCCTTGCCGGAAACACCACGTCCAGGGGAGCGGTCGGCTCTGCAGCCTCCATCCCTGTCTGCTCACCGTGGACGCCGGCAACTCGGTCTGCCCCCAGGGGACGTGGAGTTCCTTTCCCCTGAACTGCTTTGCATTTGGTTTGTTTCCACCTTTCTGGTGATGTTTCATTTTTTGTATGGTTTCCTGGATTTTTGTTGGTTAAGTTGGGATTAGTAAACTTTTTCATCATTGTTGCAATTTGGGAACACTGTTGTGTAACTCTGGTGATACTGTGGTACCATCACCACTTTGTAGTTTCAGACCCGTTTGATCTTTATGCCCCACCCCCCAACAAAGCCTGGATTCAAGGCAAGCACGCCCTGTTCATCCCTTCCCCCGATCCTGAACACAATTTCATCTTTTCTTTGTGCGTTCCTTCCTATATTCTTGGTGTCCCCAATCAATGACTCTCAGTGAAATGACTGAAGGAGTGTTTTTCGGACTCTCCACCTACTGTAAGACTCCATTGGAGAGTTCTCATTTTTATGTCATTTGAACTAGCCTTTGATAGCTGAAAGGACGGTGTACGTCCTTTCAAGATACCATGTGCCAAACGAAGCCCTTTTGGCAACTGCCATCATTATCTCCAGGCAGGCATTGATGTTTGAAGGGTGACATCTCAGCCAGAAGGCAGAGGCTGAGCTCGTCTTGTTGCACCAGCTCCCAAAAGAAGCCAAGAAAGGGAGCTGGAACAACAAACCACCCCAACGCCCAGGAAAGCGTTCTTCATGACAGAAGGCTTGAAAATGACACAACATCCTTGTGGCCCAGAACCCCTCTAGAAAATCACTGTTCCATAAAAAAGAGAAACACATGGGAAGTTCCAAGGAGAGGCAATGCCCATGGCCAGTGTACTTGAGAGACGGCCTGAGCGCTCCGGGCAAGACACGCACCGACGGAACCCCTTGGGAAACAGCAGTGATAGTCCTCGCCGTCGTAAGGGTTTCCTCTGGGGACAACCTGCCCTGGGCACCACACGAGGGAGCAGACCGGCTTCTCTTCCTCTGCCCCCACACCATTCACTCATGAAGGCAGCTCAGGTGTTCTCATGCCCTGCCTGCCTGCCTGCCTGGCTCATCCGTGAGCTGTGACCACCTCCAGGGCAGGACTCCACCTTCTCCTCTCTGTGTACCGTGAATCTGCACACAGTGGGCTTTCAGAACCTTAGGAGACTTGAGCCATTCCCACTCGAGCCAGAACCCTCCCCAGGAAGGAAAACAGCTGTGGAGTCATTTTGGCCCCAGCACTGGTTCTGAAAGCCTGGCGGCTCCTACAGCCTCTACGGTGTGAAGAGGGAGGTCCCTTTTGACAGAGCTTTCCGGCTCTCAGATCTAAGCTGTTGTTTCACTGTCAGCTGTGTCTCTTCCGTTGCAGCCAGGTGGGCCACGCTGCTCCAAAGGAGCTCACAAGCTGAGTTTCAAGGGAGGTATTGAGACGACAGGGATGGCTACAACGTGCTGCAAACTGAGTGAGGGTCCCCACAATCCTCAGCAAAGGTCTGTGGTGTGCAAGTGGGGAGTAGAGGGCCCCCAAGTTCCAAAGGAAGGGAGGTACTCAGGAGCTAGAGCCCTTGGCTGCTGTGGTAGCAGCTGCAGATGGGAGCTCGTCCACAGTGCACTTCGAATGAGGTCATATGAGCGGGACTCCGGAAATGGCTCCGAAATCAAGAGAAAGGGGTCAGGGTATGTGGGAATCCGGCGGGGGTGGGGGGTGGATGAAGGAAGGCGTCCTTCCTCTCTCCAGTGCAATTTGGTTTGGTGAGTCTCAAAGCTACCAGATGGCACTTCCCAAGTCAGGCCCCCGCAGGAATCGGGGTGGGCTGCGTGCCTCGGCCCCTGCCACAGGGACAAGCCACACCAGTGGCCTCCCTGAGCTCCAATGGCCGGATCTGGGGGTTCTGTCTGGGTGCACACCTCCTTGCTGTGGCCAAGCCCCCCCCTTCTCTGAGCACCAGCTTCATCCTCTCGAATGAGGACATCGATTGCTACCTTGGCACGTTACTCTCTTCATCCTCTGAAGACTCATTAGGCTTATCCTACAATTACTAGCTGGCCCGAAGAGATATCTCCTGAATCCAGATTAAGCAGGAGTCTCCCAGGCTCATCTGGCATGTCTTCCCTGAAGTCTGCCAAAACCCACACCCTTGCATTTCCAGGGACTCCCCTTAGCCAGCTGGGCAGAAAACCCAGCATGCTTCAAACAAGCTGACAGACAAGCGGGAGAGGACTCACGGGCAGACGGCTTCCCTCAGGTCTCGGGTGGAGCTCTGGGACCACAGCAGCAACGGGCCATCCCATCCCCTGGGCTCAGCAGCGCCCTCATTCTCAGGCCGGCGGCTCTGCCCTGAGGGGAGCAGGAAGGTCACCAACTGCCGCAGGCGGACCTCACGCCCCTCCCACTGCTGGAGCCTGACCTCCCCCGGCCCCACCCCTTCCCCTACCCCAGCAGGACGAGAGCTCGTCTTCCCCTGGCTTCCAACGTGAGGCCCGGCCCTGGGCCCCGATAGGGCACTGCCCCAGCCCGGAGCCAATCACAGTGGCCAGGGAGGTGGAACGCAACGATTGCCCAGGGCCAGGTCATGTGACCATACTCCCCAGGAAACTCAAAGATTACCAAGGTTCCCTAAGAAACCAATGAACAAAATTATCCAGTAAAGGCAAACCATACTTTTTAATGAGGCCAATGTCACAGAAAAAAAAAAAAAGCTTCACAATGAACTGCTCAAGGAAGCTACTAAATAAACTTTCAGAAAAGTTTAGTAGTTTTTTTTTTTTTAATAGGGTGACGGAGAGCTATACCTTTCCCATCTATGTGAAATTAGGTTTAAAGTAGATTTCCCTTGGCTGTTATATAAGACAAAAAACCCCACATCACCCCCTTTCACTCCCCCCCACCCCCCAAAAGTGTTTTAATCTATTGAATTTTTGTGTCTTCAGTTGTGTCTGATTCACGGCAACCCACGAACTCTACACAGCCAGGCTCTTCCGTCCATGGAATTCAGGGCAATTTTTTCTGTCCCAGTAAGTGCCCACCCTGGGTGATCCAAAGGCAAGGGTTCAGAGGCTCCTGAGAGACTAACTCCTTTCAGCTGAGCACAGAGCTGGCTCCTCACTGGGATGCCTGTGGCCTGGGGCTCCCAGAGGGGAGAGCAGCACTCGCCCCACCGTGTGGTCACTGCTGGAAATGCAGGCTGCTCCTCACTCCCCCTTGACAGTGTCCCTGAGGGCAGAACAGTGTGAATCGAATCAAGGTGGAAATGCAAACTCCAATGCAACCAAACTTCCCACAAGGTCTCCAAAGCCACTCAGGAACAGGGAATTGGAAACTGCAGGGGATGACATGAATGGAGATGGGGACTTGACACCTTACACCGAGTTCACTTCCAGTTATCCCTAGACAAACTTGCCATGAAAACTTGTCACAAATCTAGAAGAACAATGAGCAGAAACCGGACACGTGCTTTGAGTCTTCACACACAAAACTAAAAGGCAGTCCACAGAAAAACCCAGAGAATACAGTGGACTTTGCAAAATCAAAGATATCTTCTGTGGGAAAGACCTCATGACAAAAGCAAAAGACAGGTCATACATCATGAGACGAATGAGTGGAAACACAAAGCTTATCAAGGATGTGTCTCCAAACAGACAAAGAACACCAACACAACAAGCCTGTGAAAACTAGGGAAAGGTCTGAAGGGACACCAGACTGAGGAAGACACACACAGAGTATCCCGGATGATGTCCAGCACTGAGGGCCTGAAGAAACAACAGTCTAGTTGCACCCACTCAGGCCTGTGTGACCCTGGATGAGGCCTCTGTTTCCCGGTGGCTCTGAGAGATGGACAGGGAGGAAGGGGAAGAGAAGTCACTTGCATTTCTAATACTCACAGCAAAGTCTTCCAATGAGAAGGGTTTTATCACCCCCACTGACAATGCCATTCACTGAAGTGATACCCACGAGTCCATCTACCCCAGAAGGGAAGGATGGACCTGTTCTCACAAAACAGCGAGAGATGGAAGAAGGAAGATCAAGCCCACACCAATCACTGGAAAGAGAAGCTGTGCTCAGGCCTTGAACGAATTCCTATGGGAAAATGATGTCACAGCCCCACAAGGCAATCCACAGCTTCGATGCTATTCCTCCCAAAATGCCAATGCATTTTCGCACCGAACAAAGAATTGCAAAAGGGGTTACGGAAACAGAAAAGAGCCTAAACTGTCAATACAACCCAAAGAAAAAGCCCCGATACGGACATCCAAGGTTGTGTGAAAGGAAATTAGACGACCAAACTAGGATCCTCAGGAGAATATCGGAGAAGGCAATGGCGACCCACTCCAGTACTCTTGCCTGGAAAATTCCCTGGATGGAGGAGCCTGGTAGACTGCAGGCCATGGGGTCGCGCAGAGTCAGACACGACTGAAGTGACTTAGCCGCAGCAGCAGCAGCAGGACAGTATGCTATTGGGAATACAACAACACACACAGATCCAGATCGATGGAATAACGTTGAGGGTCCAGAAACAAACCCCAGCATCCATGGTCAACTCATCTCTGACACAGAAGGGGAGAATATCCAAATGGGAACAAGAAAGCCTCTTCAATCAATGTCCATGGGAAAACCAGACAGCTACATCTGAAGAACGCTATTGGTTTTGATCTCAGACCACCTCATTATCGGGGAAAAACCTCACCCTAAAGACTGATGTCATGAGATAGCTAGAAAGAAGCGTAGGTCAAAGGCTCCTTAACATCAGAGTCTCCTTGCCATTTGCTGGGCGGAGGTCGAAATGGGTCTCTTCAAGTAAGGGAAAGAGGTAAACGAAGTACACCAATGGGTTTCCATCCAATGGAACCTCTTCACAACAGAGAAGCTAAGCATTCACAAATGCAAAAGATAGGAAACGGAACACGAGAGACTCCTTGTAAGTGGTGTATCTGAGAAGGGGTTCATATGGAAAGAGACGAAGAATGCACAGCACTCAGATTCCAAGAAACACCACCACCACCCTTGACCCTTCCCCCATGACCAACTCCGACCTAAAGCCTTTCTCTCCCTCTAACCTATCCCTAAGACATAACCCTCATCCAATCATATACATGTGCACCCCTAGCATCCATCCATCCACACACGAGAGAGAAAGAGGAAGACACAGACGGAATTGAGAAAGGAAAAGAGAGGGACACAGCCAGAGAGAGACACGCAACCAAAGAGAGGAAGGGAGTCGATGGTCCAGACTTTTCCTCAATCTGTCTCGAAGGTAGAAGCAATGACAGCGCCCTTCCACCCCAGAAGGGGGAAAAGGACGGAAGGTTTGGAGAGGAAAAGACAAGAACGCAGGGAGCCATTAGAAGCTCAGCCACCCGCAGAAGCCGAGCTGGGACACTTGAACAGAATCTCAATGGAAACAGAGGACCAGAAAGTTGGCTACTCTTTTCTATAAGAGAGGGAGACCTTCGAGTCTTCCTTTCGGTCCTCCAACTTGGATGCGGGGTCTCAAAACAGTCAGGAGGGGGAGTGCCTTTTCCTGGGTACCACGGCGCATCCAGGCCTCGTTCTGCCCCATTCTGTGCTGTGTCAGCCCTGGATGGAATCTTTCTTTCTGAAGTCTCAGCGCACGAGCTCCACGTGATATCGGCCCCAGGTGGAAAGGCATGGAGCTGCTCGTAGGCCGACAGGCCTAGGAAGCAGATGGGAGAATGACCCCCACTCTGCAGTTGGAGAGACTGGGGCAACCCTGAGGGGCATATGCTTGTCCAGGGCCACACCACTTATGAGAAGAAGGAGCCTGGTCTGAGAGCAGCCGGGTCGTCGGAGCTCAGGCCCTGGCTGCACACAGGCCTCCCCAGGGCTGTGGGCTGGGCTGTGTGGGTGTCACTGTGCCTGCGCATGGCCTAAGGGGGGTGGTCGAGCAGTCAGAAACCCAGAGATTCCCTTGGGAAGTTTTGGGGAAGGGACCTCAGCACGAACCCCAGGAGATGATGTCACCTGCCGGCAACAGAACACAACAGAACCCACGACCCGGTATCCAGGCCTCCAGAGCGGAGAGGAGCCCCCAGCCAGATCACTTGCTGCCAAGATGTTCTGCTGTTTGCCCCTGCCCAGAGGCTGGGGCCTCAGGAGTGCTCACAGGCAGTGTGCGCGGGCACCCTGTCGACGTTGGCTCAGGGCACCCCCGAGAGGCCTCTGGCCCTTTGCCCGGAGAAACAGAAAGGTAACACGCGGAGCCCCAGGCCAGGCCAGGCCACCTCTCCCATGCCACCCGGAAACACCGGGTCCTTTGCCTGTGTGTGGGGATGCGGGTTTCTCGGGGTGTGTCTCCCTCAAGGAAGCCCAGGCGGATGTGGGGTCAGAAGCCTGCGGACAAGTTGTGTCCACACCCCAGGGGAGAGCAGGCTGGGCGGGATGGGGAGAGTGCGGGCAGCGGCGGCCGCCCAGGCTGACCTCACACCCTCAGGTGGGTCTCTTTCCTCCCGGGTGGGGATCTGAGCAGACACACGTCTCTGAGCCTCCTGGGAAGAGAAGTTCGAGCAGGCAGAAGCAGTGGCTCCACTGGCCAGGCCCAGCTCGGAAAACTCCCAGCATGGCTGGCTGACGGTCACTGTCGTTGCAGAGCTTCCCACGTGATGAGGCCGAGGACGGGGACACCCCATCCACCTCCCGGAGGGAGGGGTCGGAGGACCACCCCCCCGCCCGTGAGGCCCAGTGCAGGCTCCAGGTGAGCGTGCACACGGAGGCATCAGCCCCAACGGGGGAGAAGCGGAGGCGGGGAAGGCCTGCTGCCGAGACACCGCCCAGGATACAGCCGGCGGCCCAGTCTGAGGCTGCCACGGAGCTCAGCACACCCGGCTCCGACCCAGAGTCCCGAGAACCCCGGCCTCTGAGGCAGCAGGAGGACCTGGAGCCCAGCACGCCAGAGCACAGAGGTGAGGACGCTGGGGCTGGTGCACGGGAGTGTGTGGGGAGGGGGTGCTGAGCTACACAGGGGCGAGTCCCCGAAAGCTGCTGCTGGGCCTGCAGCAAGCGCTGGCCTCACACCCCCCGCCCCCCATCTTGCACACTTCAGTCCCAAAAGACATCCGACGCCGGGTATTCTTTGGGAATCTCTTGGAAGCTTTCTTTCCCGGGATACGCACATGCCAAGGCTGGCCTGTGGGCAAACTTTGCTTCTCCCCCAGCTCTAGCACTGGCCTCCAACTGGAACCAGGCTCCACTTCCCAGACCTGTCCCCACACAGGTGGTGGCTCCAGGTGCAGGACCCAGGGATCCACCGAGGGCAGATGGAGAAGCGAGACTTGCCCTCGCAGAGACACCAGGCCAGCTGGGTACTGGCCAGCACACCGGGCAGATCGGATCTCCCTGCCTGCAGGACCCCCAGTCCCAGGCACTGATGTCCCACCCCCTCAGCCAGAACCTCCACCTCCACGTGCACCTGTACCTGCTCGGGCTCTGGCAGGAGAACCCGAGGCAGAGGAGGAGTCACCGCCTCGGCAGGGAGAGCCTGCCCTGGCTGCCGCGCAACACCCAGACGCCCACGATCACTCACCCAGCCCTGCAGGGAGAACGAGCCCCCGCTCTGGACAGAGACCCAGAGCCCTTGCCGGAAACACCACGTCCAGGGGAGCGGTCGGCTCTGCAGCCTCCATCCCTGTCTGCTCACCGTGGACGCCGGCAACTCGGTCTGCCCCCAGGGGACGTGGAGTTCCTTTCCCCTGAACTGCTTTGCATTTGGTTTGTTTCCACCTTTCTGGTGATGTTTACTTTTTTGTATGGTTTCCTGGATTTTTGTTGGTTAAGTTGGGATTAGTAAACTTTTTCATTATTGTTGCAATTTGGGAACACTGTTGTGTAACTCTGGTGATACTGTGGTACCATCACCACTTTGTAGTTTCAGACCCGTTTGATCTTTATGCCCCACCCCCCAACAAAGCCTGGATTCAAGGCAAGCACGCCCTGTTCATCCCTCCCCCCGATCCTGAACACAATTTCATCTTTTCTTTGTGCGTTCCTTCCTATATTCTTGGTGTCCCCAATCAATGACTCTCAGTGAAATGACTGAAGGAGTGTTTTTCGGACTCTCCACCTACTGTAAGACTCCATTGGAGAGTTCTCATTTTTATGTCATTTGAACTAGTCTTTTATAGCTGAAAGGACGGTGTACGTCCTTTCAAGATACCATGTGCCAAACGAAGCCCTTTTGGCAACTGCCATCATTATCTCCAGGCAGGCATTGATGTTTGAAGGGTGACATCTCAGCCAGAAGGCAGAGGCTGAGCTCGTCTTGTTGCACCAGCTCCCAAAAGAAGCCAAGAAAGGGAGCTGGAACAACAAACCACCCCAACGCCCAGGAAAGCGTTCTTCATGACAGAAGGCTTGAAAATGACACAACATCCTTGTGGCCCAGAACCCCTCTAGAAAATCACTGTTCCATAAAAAAGAGAAACACATGGGAAGTTCCAAGGAGAGGCAATGCCCATGGCCAGTGTACTTGAGAGACGGCCTGAGCGCTCCGGGCAAGACACGCACCGACGGAACCCCTTGGGAAACAGCAGTGATAGTCCTCGCCGTCGTAAGGGTTTCCTCTGGGGACAACCTGCCCTGGGCACCACACGAGGGAGCAGACCGGCTTCTCTTCCTCTGCCCCCACACCATTCACTCATGAAGGCAGCTCAGGTGTTCTCATGCCCTGCCTGCCTGCCTGCCTGGCTCATCCGTGAGCTGTGACCACCTCCAGGGCAGGACTCCACCTTCTCCTCTCTGTGTACCGTGAATCTGCACACAGTGGGCTTTCAGAACCTTAGGAGACTTGAGCCATTCCCACTCGAGCCAGAACCCTCCCCAGGAAGGAAAACAGCTGTGGAGTCATTTTGGCCCCAGCGCTGGTTCTGAAAGCCTGGCGGCTCCTACAGCCTCTACGGTGTGAAGAGGGAGGTCCCTTTTGACAGAGCTTTCCGGCTCTCAGATCTAAGCTGTTGTTTCACTGTCAGCTGTGTCTCTTCCGTTGCAGCCAGGTGGGCCACGCTGCTCCAAAGGAGCTCACAAGCTGAGTTTCAAGGGAGGTATTGAGACGACAGGGATGGCTACAACGTGCTGCAAACTGAGTGAGGGTCCCCACAATCCTCAGCAAAGGTCTGTGGTGTGCAAGTGGGGAGTAGAGGGCCCCCAAGTTCCAAAGGAAGGGAGGTACTCAGGAGCTAGAGCCCTTGGCTGCTGTGGTAGCAGCTGCAGATGGGAGCTCGTCCACAGTGCACTTCGAATGAGGTCATATGAGCGGGACTCCGGAAATGGCTCCGAAATCAAGAGAAAGGGGTCAGGGTATGTGGGAATCCGGCGGGGGTGGGGGGTGGATGAAGGAAGGCGTCCTTCCTCTCTCCAGTGCAATTTGGTTTGGTGAGTCTCAAAGCTACCAGATGGCACTTCCCAAGTCAGGCCCCCGCAGGAATCGGGGTGGGCTGCGTGCCTCGGCCCCTGCCACAGGGACAAGCCACACCAGTGGCCTCCCTGAGCTCCAAGGGCCAGATCTGGGGGTTCTGTCTGGGTGCACACCTCCTTGCTGTGGCCAAGCTCCCCCCTTCTCTGAGCACCAGCTTCATCCTCTCGAATGAGGACATCGATTGCTACCTTGGCACGTTACTCTCTTCATCCTCTGAAGACTCATTAGGCTTATCCTACAATTACTAGCTGGCCCGAAGAGATATCTCCTGAATCCAGATTAAGCAGGAGTCTCCCAGGCTCATCTGGCATGTCTTCCCTGAAGTCTGCCAAAACCCACACCCTTGCATTTCCAGGGACTCCCCTTAGCCAGCTGGGCAGAAAACCCAGCATGCTTCAAACAAGCTGACAGACAAGCGGGAGAGGACTCACGGGCAGACGGCTTCCCTCAGGTCTCGGGTGGAGCTCTGGGACCACAGCAGCAACGGGCCATCCCAGCCCCTGGGCTCAGCAGCGCCCTCATTCTCAGGCCGGCGGCTCTGCCCTGAGGGGAGCAGGAAGGTCACCAACTGCCGCAGGCGGACCTCACGCCCCTCCCACTGCTGGAGCCTGACCTCCCCCGGCCCCACCCCTTCCCCTACCCCAGCAGGACGAGAGCTCGTCTTCCCCTGGCTTCCAACGTGAGGCCCGGCCCTGGGCCCCGATTGGGCACTGCCCCAGCCCGGAGCCAATCACAGTGGCCAGGGAGGTGGAACGCACCGATTGCCCAGGGCCAGGTCATGTGACCATACTCCCCAGGAAACTCAAAGATTACCAAGGTTCCCTAAGAAACCAATGAACAAAATTATCTAGTAAAGGCAAACCGTACTTTTTAATGAGGCCAATGTCACAGAAAAAAAAAAAAAAAGCTTCACAATGAACTGCTCAAGGAAGCTACTAAATAAACTTTCAGAAAAGTTTAGTAGTTTTTTTTTTTTTAATAGGGTGACGGAGAGCTATACCTTTCCCATCTATGTGAAATTAGGTTTAAGGTAGATTTCCCTTGGCTGTTATATAAGACAAAAAACCCCACATCACCCCCTTTCACTCCCCCCCACCCCCCAAAAGTGTTTTAATCTATTGAATTTTTGTGTCCTCAGTTGTGTCTGATTCACGGCAACCCACGAACTCTACACAGCCAGGCTCTTCCGTCCATGGAATTCAGGGCAATTTTTTCTGTCCCAGTAAGTGCCCAACCTGGGTGATCCAAAGGCAAGGGTTCAGAGGCTCCTGAGAGACTAACTCCTTTCAGCTGAGCACAGAGCTGGCTCCTCACTGGGATGCCTGTGGCCTGGGGCTCCCAGAGGGGAGAGCAGCACTCGCCCCACCGTGTGGTCACTGCTGGAAATGCAGGCTGCTCCTCACTCCCCCTTGACAGTGTCCCTGAGGGCAGAACAGTGTGAATCGAATCAAGGTGGAAATGCAAACTCCAATGCAACCAAACTTCCCACAAGGTCTCCAAAGCCACTCAGGAACAGGGAATTGGAAACTGCAGGGGATGACATGAATGGAGATGGGGACTTGACACCTTACACCGAGTTCACTTCCAGTTATCCCTAGACAAACTTGCCATGAAAACTTGTCACAAATCTAGAAGAACAATGAGCAGAAACCGGACACGTGCTTTGAGTCTTCACACACAAAACTAAAAGGCAGTCCACAGAAAAACCCAGAGAATACAGTGGACTTTGCAAAATCAAAGATATCTTCTGTGGGAAAGACCTCATGACAAAAGCAAAAGACAGGTCATACATCATGAGACGAATGAGTGGAAACACAAAGCTTATCAAGGATGTGTCTCCAAACAGACAAAGAACACCAACACAACAAGCCTGTGAAAACTAGGGAAAGGTCTGAAGGGACACCAGACGGAGGAAGACACACACAGAGTATCCCGGATGATGTCCAGCACTGAGGGCCTGAAGAAACAACAGTCTAGTTGCACCCCCTCAGGCCTGTGTGACCCTGGATGAGGCCTCTGTTTCCCGGTGGCTCTGAGAGATGGACAGGGAGGAAGGGGAAGAGAAGTCACTTGCATTTCTAATACTCACAGCAAAGTCTTCCAATGAGAAGGGAATTATCACCCCCACTGACAATGCCATTCACTGAAGTGATACCCACGAGTCCATCTACCCCAGAAGGGAAGGATGGACCTGTTCTCACAAAACAGCGAGAGATGGAAGAAGGAAGATCAAGCCCACACCAATCACTGGAAAGAGAAGCTGTGCTCAGGCCTTGAACGAATTCCTATTGGGAAAATGATGTCACAGCCCCACAAGGCAATCCACAGCTTCGATGCTATTCCTCCCAAAATGCCAATGCATTTTCGCACCGAACAAAGAATTGCAAAAGGGGTTACGGAAACAGAAAAGAGCCTAAACTGTCAATACAACCCAAAGAAAAAGCCCCGATACGGACATCCAAGGTTGTGTGAAAGGAAATTAGACGACCAAACTAGGATCCTCAGGAGAATATCGGAGAAGGCAATGGCGACCCACTCCAGTACTCTTGCCTGGAAAATTCCCTGGATGGAGGAGCCTGGTAGACTGCAGGCCATGGGGTCGCGCAGAGTCAGACACGACTGAAGTGACTTAGCCGCAGCAGCAGCAGCAGGACAGTATGCTATTGGGAATACAACAACACACACAGATCCAGATCGATGGAATAACGTTGAGGGTCCAGAAACAAACCCCAGCATCCATGGTCAACTCATCTCTGACACAGAAGGGGAGAATATCCAAATGGGAACAAGAAAGCCTCTTCAATCAATGTCCATGGGAAAACCAGACAGCTACATCTGAAGAACGCTATTGGTTTTGATCTCAGACCACCTCATTATCGGGGAAAAACCTCACCCTAAAGACTGATGTCATGAGATAGCTAGAAAGAAGCGTAGGTCAAAGGCTCCTTAACATCAGAGTCTCCTTGCCATTTGCTGGGCGGAGGTCGAAATGGGTCTCTTCAAGTAAGGGAAAGAGGTAAACGAAGTACACCAATGGGTTTCCATCCAATGGAACCTCTTCACAACAGAGAAGCTAAGCATTCACAAATGCAAAAGATAGGAAACGGAACACGAGAGACTCCTTGTAAGTGGTGTATCTGAGAAGGGGTTCATATGGAAAGAGACGAAGAATGCACAGCACTCAGATTCCAAGAAACACCACCACCACCCTTGACCCTTCCCCCATGACCAACTCCGACCTAAAGCCTTTCTCTCCCTCTAACCTATCCCTAAGACATAACCCTCATCCAATCATATACATGTGCACCCCTAGCATCCATCCATCCACACACGAGAGAGAAAGAGGAAGACACAGACGGAATTGAGAAAGGAAAAGAGAGGGACACAGCCAGAGAGAGACACGCAACCAAAGAGAGGAAGGGAGTCGATGGTCCAGACTTTTCCTCAATCTGTCTCGAAGGTAGAAGCAATGACAGCGCCCTTCCACCCCAGAAGGGGGAAAAGGACGGAAGGTTTGGAGAGGAAAAGACAAGAACGCAGGGAGCCAGTAGAAGCTCAGCCACCCGCAGAAGCCGAGCTGGGACACTTGAACAGAATCTCAATGGAAACAGAGGACCAGAAAGTTGGCTACTCTTTTCTATAAGAGAGGGAGACCTTCGAGTCTTCCTTTCGGTCCTCCAACTTGGATGCGGGGTCTCAAAACAGTCAGGAGGGGGAGTGCCTTTTCCTGGGTACCACGGCGCATCCAGGCCTCGTTCTGCCCCATTCTGTGCTGTGTCAGCCCTGGATGGAATCTTTCTTTCTGAAGTCTCAGCGCACGAGCTCCACGTGATATCGGCCCCAGGTGGAAAGGCATGGAGCTGCTCGTAGGCCGACAGGCCTAGGAAGCAGATGGGAGAATGACCCCCACTCTGCAGTTGGAGAGACTGGGGCAACCCTGAGGGGCATATGCTTGTCCAGGGCCACACCACTTATGAGAAGAAGGAGCCTGGTCTGAGAGCAGCCGGGTCGTCGGAGCTCAGGCCCTGGCTGCACACAGGCCTCCCCAGGGCTGTGGGCTGGGCTGTGTGGGTGTCACTGTGCCTGCGCATGGCCTAAGGGGGGTGGTCGAGCAGTCAGAAACCCAGAGATTCCCTTGGGAAGTTTTGGGGAAGGGACCTCAGCACGAACCCCAGGAGATGATGTCACCTGCCGGCAACAGAACACAACAGAACCCACGACCCGGTATCCAGGCCTCCAGAGCGGAGAGGAGCCCCCAGCCAGATCACTTGCTGCCAAGATGTTCTGCTGTTTGCCCCTGCCCAGAGGCTGGGGCCTCAGGAGTGCTCACAGGCAGTGTGCGCGGGCACCCTGTCGACGTTGGCTCAGGGCACCCCCGAGAGGCCTCTGGCCCTTTGCCCGGAGAAACAGAAAGGTAACACGGGGAGCCCCAGGCCAGGCCAGGCCACCTCTCCCATGCCACCCGGAAACACCGGGTCCTTTGCCTGTGTGTGGGGATGCGGGTTTCTCGGGGTGTGTCTCCCTCAAGGAAGCCCAGGCGGATGTGGGGTCAGAAGCCTGCGGACAAGTTGTGTCCACACCCCAGGGGAGAGCAGGCTGGGCGGGATGGGGAGAGTGCGGGCAGCGGCGGCCGCCCAGGCTGACCTCACACCCTCAGGTGGGTCTCTTTCCTCCCGGGTGGGGATCTGAGCAGACACACGTCTCTGAGCCTTCTGGGAAGAGAAGTTCGAGCAGGCAGAAGCAGCGGCTCCACTGGCCAGGCCCAGCTCGGAAAACTCCCAGCATGGCTGGCTGACGGTCACTGTCGTTGCAGAGCTTCCCACGTGATGAGGCCGAGGACGGGGACACCCCATCCACCTCCCGGAGGGAGGGCTCGGAGGACCACCCCCCCGCCCGTGAGGCCCAGTGCAGGCTCCAGGTGAGCGTGCACATGGAGGCATCAGCCCCAACGGGGGAGAAGCGGAGGCGGGGAAGGCCTGCTGCCGAGACACCGCCCAGGATACAGCCGGCGGCCCAGTCTGAGGCTGCCACGGAGCTCAGCACACCCGGCTCCGACCCAGAGTCCCGAGAACCCCGGCCTCTGAGGCAGCAGGAGGACCTGGAGCCCAGCACGCCAGAGCACAGAGGTGAGGACGCTGGGGCTGGTGCACGGGAGTGTGTGGGGAGGGGGTGCTGAGCTACACAGGGGCGAGTCCCCGAAAGCTGCTGCTGGGCCTGCAGCAAGCGCTGGCCTCACACCCCCCGCCCCCCATCTTGCACACTTCAGTCCCAAAAGACATCCGACGCCGGGTATTCTTTGGGAATCTCTTGGAAGCTTTCTTTCCCGGGATACGCACATGCCAAGGCTGGCCTGTGGGCAAACTTTGCTTCTCCCCCAGCTCTAGCACTGGCCTCCAACTGGAACCAGGCTCCACTTCCCAGACCTGTCCCCACACAGGTGGTGGCTCCAGGTGCAGGACCCAGGGATCCACCGAGGGCAGATGGAGAAGCGAGACTTGCCCTCGCAGAGACACCAGGCCAGCTGGGTACTGGCCAGCACACCGGGCAGATGGGATCTCCCTGCCTGCAGGACCCCCAGTCCCAGGCACTGATGTCCCACCCCCTCAGCCAGAACCTCCACCTCCACGTGCACCTGTACCTGCTCGGGCTCTGGCAGGAGAACCCGAGGCAGAGGAGGAGTCACCGCCTCGGCAGGGAGAGCCTGCCCTGGCTGCCGCGCAACACCCAGACGCCCACGATCACTCACCCAGCCCTGCAGGGAGAACGAGCCCCCGCTCTGGACAGAGACCCAGAGCCCTTGCCGGAAACACCACGTCCAGGGGAGCGGTCGGCTCTGCAGCCTCCATCCCTGTCTGCTCACCGTGGACGCCGGCAACTCGGTCTGCCCCCAGGGGACGTGGAGTTCCTTTCCCCTGAACTGCTTTGCATTTGGTTTGTTTCCACCTTTCTGGTGATGTTTACTTTTTTGTATGGTTTCCTGGATTTTTGTTGGTTAAGTTGGGATTAGTAAACTTTTTCATCATTGTTGCAATTTGGGAACACTGTTGTGTAACTCTGGTGATACTGTGGTACCATCACCACTTTGTAGTTTCAGACCCGTTTGATCTTTATGCCCCACCCCCCAACAAAGCCTGGATTCAAGGCAAGCACGCCCTGTTCATCCCTCCCCCCGATCCTGAACACAATTTCATCTTTTCTTTGTGCGTTCCTTCCTATATTCTTGGTGTCCCCAATCAATGACTCTCAGTGAAATGACTGAAGGAGTGTTTTTCGGACTCTCCACCTACTGTAAGACTCCATTGGAGAGTTCTCATTTTTATGTCATTTGAACTAGTCTTTTATAGCTGAAAGGACGGTGTACGTCCTTTCAAGATACCATGTGCCAAACGAAGCCCTTTTGGCAACTGCCATCATTATCTCCAGGCAGGCATTGATGTTTGAAGGGTGACATCTCAGCCAGAAGGCAGAGGCTGAGCTCGTCTTGTTGCACCAGCTCCCAAAAGAAGCCAAGAAAGGGAGCTGGAACAACAAACCACCCCAACGCCCAGGAAAGCGTTCTTCATGACAGAAGGCTTGAAAATGACACAACATCCTTGTGGCCCAGAACCCCTCTAGAAAATCACTGTTCCATAAAAAAGAGAAACACATGGGAAGTTCCAAGGAGAGGCAATGCCCATGGCCAGTGTACTTGAGAGACGGCCTGAGCGCTCCGGGCAAGACACGCACCGACGGAACCCCTTGGGAAACAGCAGTGATAGTCCTCGCCGTCGTAAGGGTTTCCTCTGGGGACAACCTGCCCTGGGCACCACACGAGGGAGCAGACCGGCTTCTCTTCCTCTGCCCCCACACCATTCACTCATGAAGGCAGCTCAGGTGTTCTCATGCCCTGCCTGCCTGCCTGCCTGGCTCATCCGTGAGCTGTGACCACCTCCAGGGCAGGACTCCACCTTCTCCTCTCTGTGTACCGTGAATCTGCACACAGTGGGCTTTCAGAACCTTAGGAGACTTGAGCCATTCCCACTCGAGCCAGAACCCTCCCCAGGAAGGAAAACAGCTGTGGAGTCATTTTGGCCCCAGCGCTGGTTCTGAAAGCCTGGCGGCTCCTACAGCCTCTACGGTGTGAAGAGGGAGGTCCCTTTTGACAGAGCTTTCCGGCTCTCAGATCTAAGCTGTTGTTTCACTGTCAGCTGTGTCTCTTCCGTTGCAGCCAGGTGGGCCACGCTGCTCCAAAGGAGCTCACAAGCTGAGTTTCAAGGGAGGTATTGAGACGACAGGGATGGCTACAACGTGCTGCAAACTGAGTGAGTGTCCCCACAATCCTCAGCAAAGGTCTGTGGTGTGCAAGTGGGGAGTAGAGGGCCCCCAAGTTCCAAAGGAAGGGAGGTACTCAGGAGCTAGAGCCCTTGGCTGCTGTGGTAGCAGCTGCAGATGGGAGCTCGTCCACAGTGCACTTCGAATGAGGTCATATGAGCGGGACTCCGGAAATGGCTCCGAAATCAAGAGAAAGGGGTCAGGGTATGTGGGAATCCGGCGGGGGTGGGGGGTGGATGAAGGAAGGCGTCCTTCCTCTCTCCAGTGCAATTTGGTTTGGTGAGTCTCAAAGCTACCAGATGGCACTTCCCAAGTCAGGCCCCCGCAGGAATCGGGGTGGGCTGCGTGCCTCGGCCCCTGCCACAGGGAGAAGCCACACCAGTGGCCTCCCTGAGCTCCAATGGCCGGATCTGGGGGTTCTGTCTGGGTGCACACCTCCTTGCTGTGGCCAAGCTCCCCCCTTCTCTGAGCACCAGCTTCATCCTCTCGAATGAGGACATCGATTGCTACCTTGGCACGTTACTCTCTTCATCCTCTGAAGACTCATTAGGCTTATCCTACAATTACTAGCTGGCCCGAAGAGATATCTCCTGAATCCAGATTAAGCAGGAGTCTCCCAGGCTCATCTGGCATGTCTTCCCTGAAGTCTGCCAAAACCCACACCCTTGCATTTCCAGGGACTCCCCTTAGCCAGCTGGGCAGAAAACCCAGCATGCTTCAAACAAGCTGACAGACAAGCGGGAGAGGACTCACGGGCAGACGGCTTCCCTCAGGTCTCGGGTGGAGCTCTGGGACCACAGCAGCAACGGGCCATCCCAGCCCCTGGGCTCAGCAGCGCCCTCATTCTCAGGCCGGCGGCTCTGCCCTGAGGGGAGCAGGAAGGTCACCAACTGCCGCAGGCGGACCTCACGCCCCTCCCACTGCTGGAGCCTGACCTCCCCCGGCCCCACCCCTTCCCCTACCCCAGCAGGACGAGAGCTCGTCTTCCCCTGGCTTCCAACGTGAGGCCCGGCCCTGGGCCCCGATTGGGCACTGCCCCAGCCCGGAGCCAATCACAGTGGCCAGGGAGGTGGAACGCACCGATTGCCCAGGGCCAGGTCATGTGACCATACTCCCCAGGAAACTCAAAGATTACCAAGGTTCCCTAAGAAACCAATGAACAAAATTATCCAGTAAAGGCAAACCGTACTTTTTAATGAGGCCAATGTCACAGAGAAAAAAAAAAAAGCTTCACAATGAACTGCTCAAGGAAGCTACTAAATAAACTTTCAGAAAAGTTTAGTAGTTTTTTTTTTTTTTAATAGGGTGACGGAGAGCTATACCTTTCCCATCTATGTGAAATTAGGTTTAAAGTAGATTTCCCTTGGCTGTTATATAAGACAAAAAACCCCACATCACCCCCTTTCACTCCCCCCCACCCCCAAAAAGTGTTTTAATCTATTGAATTTTTGTGTCCTCAGTTGTGTCTGATTCACGGCAACCCACGAACTCTACACAGCCAGGCTCTTCCGTCCATGGAATTCAGGGCAATTTTTTCTGTCCCAGTAAGTGCCCACCCTGGGTGATCCAAAGGCAAGGGTTCAGAGGCTCCTGAGAGACTAACTCCTTTCAGCTGAGCACAGAGCTGGCTCCTCACTGGGATGCCTGTGGCCTGGGGCTCCCAGAGGGGAGAGCAGCACTCGCCCCACCGTGTGGTCACTGCTGGAAATGCAGGCTGCTCCTCACTCCCCCTTGACAGTGTCCCTGAGGGCAGAACAGTGTGAATCGAATCAAGGTGGAAATGCAAACTCCAATGCAACCAAACTTCCCACAAGGTCTCCAAAGCCACTCAGGAACAGGGAATTGGAAACTGCAGGGGATGACATGAATGGAGATGGGGACTTGACACCTTACACCGAGTTCACTTCCAGTTGTCCCTAGACAAACTTGCCATGAAAACTTGTCACAAATCTAGAAGAACAATGAGCAGAAACCGGACACGTGCTTTGAGTCTTCACACACAAAACTAAAAGGCAGTCCACAGAAAAACCCAGGGAATACAGTGGACTTTGCAAAATCAAAGATATCTTCTGTGGGAAAGACCTCATGACAAAAGCAAAAGACAGGTCATACATCATGAGACGAATGAGTGGAAACACAAAGCTTATCAAGGATGTGTCTCCAAACAGACAAAGAACACCAACACAACAAGCCTGTGAAAACTAGGGAAAGGTCTGAAGGGACACCAGACTGAGGAAGACACACACAGAGTATCCCGGATGATGTCCAGCACTGAGGGCCTGAAGAAACAACAGTCTAGTTGCACCCCCTCAGGCCTGTGTGACCCTGGATGAGGCCTCTGTTTCCCGGTGGCTCTGAGAGATGGACAGGGAGGAAGGGGAAGAGAAGTCACTTGCATTTCTAATACTCACAGCAAAGTCTTCCAATGAGAAGGGAATTATCACCCCCACTGACAATGCCATTCACTGAAGTGATACCCACGAGTCCATCTACCCCAGAAGGGAAGGATGGACCTGTTCTCACAAAACAGCGAGAGATGGAAGAAGGAAGATCAAGCCCACACCAATCACTGGAAAGAGAAGCTGTGCTCAGGCCTTGAACGAATTCCTATTGGGAAAATGATGTCACAGCCCCACAAGGCAATCCACAGCTTCGATGCTATTCCTCCCAAAATGCCAATGCATTTTCGCACCGAACAAAGAATTGCAAAAGGGGTTACGGAAACAGAAAAGAGCCTAAACTGTCAATACAACCCAAAGAAAAAGCCCCGATACGGACATCCAAGGTTGTGTGAAAGGAAATTAGACGACCAAACTAGGATCCTCAGGAGAATATCGGAGAAGGCAATGGCGACCCACTCCAGTACTCTTGCCTGGAAAATTCCCTGGATGGAGGAGCCTGGTAGACTGCAGGCCATGGGGTCGCGCAGAGTCAGACACGACTGAAGTGACTTAGCCGCAGCAGCAGCAGCAGGACAGTATGCTATTGGGAATACAACAACACACACAGATCCAGATCGATGGAATAACGTTGAGGGTCCAGAAACAAACCCCAGCATCCATGGTCAACTCATCTCTGACACAGAAGGGGAGAATATCCAAATGGGAACAAGAAAGCCTCTTCAATCAATGTCCATGGGAAAACCAGACAGCTACATCTGAAGAACGCTATTGGTTTTGATCTCAGACCACCTCATTATCGGGGAAAAACCTCACCCTAAAGACTGATGTCATGAGATAGCTAGAAAGAAGCGTAGGTCAAAGGCTCCTTAACATCAGAGTCTCCTTGCCATTTGCTGGGCGGAGGTCGAAATGGGTCTCTTCAAGTAAGGGAAAGAGGTAAACGAAGTACACCAATGGGTTTCCATCCAATGGAACCTCTTCACAACAGAGAAGCTAAGCATTCACAAATGCAAAAGATAGGAAACGGAACACGAGAGACTCCTTGTAAGTGGTGTATCTGAGAAGGGGTTCATATGGAAAGAGACGAAGAATGCACAGCACTCAGATTCCAAGAAACACCACCACCACCCTTGACCCTTCCCCCATGACCAACTCCGACCTAAAGCCTTTCTCTCCCTCTAACCTATCCCTAAGACATAACCCTCATCCAATCATATACATGTGCACCCCTAGCATCCATCCATCCACACACGAGAGAGAAAGAGGAAGACACAGACGGAATTGAGAAAGGAAAAGAGAGGGACACAGCCAGAGAGAGACACGCAACCAAAGAGAGGAAGGGAGTCGATGGTCCAGACTTTTCCTCAATCTGTCTCGAAGGTAGAAGCAATGACAGCGCCCTTCCACCCCAGAAGGGGGAAAAGGACGGAAGGTTTGGAGAGGAAAAGACAAGAACGCAGGGAGCCAGTAGAAGCTCAGCCACCCGCAGAAGCCGAGCTGGGACACTTGAACAGAATCTCAATGGAAACAGAGGACCAGAAAGTTGGCTACTCTTTTCTATAAGAGAGGGAGACCTTCGAGTCTTCCTTTCGGTCCTCCAACTTGGATGCGGGGTCTCAAAACAGTCAGGAGGGGGAGTGCCTTTTCCTGGGTACCACGGCGCATCCAGGCCTCGTTCTGCCCCATTCTGTGCTGTGTCAGCCCTGGATGGAATCTTTCTTTCTGAAGTCTCAGCGCACGAGCTCCACGTGATATCGGCCCCAGGTGGAAAGGCATGGAGCTGCTCGTAGGCCGACAGGCCTAGGAAGCAGATGGGAGAATGACCCCCACTCTGCAGTTGGAGAGACTGGGGCAACCCTGAGGGGCATATGCTTGTCCAGGGCCACACCACTTATGAGAAGAAGGAGCCTGGTCTGAGAGCAGCCGGGTCGTCGGAGCTCAGGCCCTGGCTGCACACAGGCCTCCCCAGGGCTGTGGGCTGGGCCGTGTGGGTGTCACTGTGCCTGCGCATGGCCTAAGGGGGGTGGTCGAGCAGTCAGAAACCCAGAGATTCCCTTGGGAAGTTTTGGGGAAGGGACCTCAGCACGAACCCCAGGAGATGATGTCACCTGCCGGCAACAGAACACAACAGAACCCACGACCCGGTATCCAGGCCTCCAGAGCGGAGAGGAGCCCCCAGCCAGATCACTTGCTGCCAAGATGTTCTGCTGTTTGCCCCTGCCCAGAGGCTGGGGCCTCAGGAGTGCTCACAGGCAGTGTGCGCGGGCACCCTGTCGACGTTGGCTCAGGGCACCCCCGAGAGGCCTCTGGCCCTTTGCCCGGAGAAACAGAAAGGTAACACGGGGAGCCCCAGGCCAGGCCAGGCCACCTCTGCCATGCCACCCGGAAACACCGGGTCCTTTGCCTGTGTGTGGGGATGCGGGTTTCTCGGGGTGTGTCTCCCTCAAGGAAGCCCAGGCGGATGTGGGGTCAGAAGCCTGCGGACAAGTTGTGTCCACACCCCAGGGGAGAGCAGGCTGGGCGGGATGGGGAGAGTGCGGGCAGCGGCGGCCGCCCAGGCTGACCTCACACCCTCAGGTGGGTCTCTTTCCTCCCGGGTGGGGATCTGAGCAGACACACGTCTCTGAGCCTTCTGGGAAGAGAAGTTCGAGCAGGCAGAAGCAGCGGCTCCACTGGCCAGGCCCAGCTCGGAAAACTCCCAGCATGGCTGGCTGACGGTCACTGTCGTTGCAGAGCTTCCCACGTGATGAGGCCGAGGACGGGGACACCCCATCCACCTCCCGGAGGGAGGGGTCGGAGGACCACCCCCCCGCCCGTGAGGCCCAGTGCAGGCTCCAGGTGAGCGTGCACACGGAGGCATCAGCCCCAACGGGGGAGAAGCGGAGGCGGGGAAGGCCTGCTGCCGAGACACCGCCCAGGATACAGCCGGCGGCCCAGTCTGAGGCTGCCACGGAGCTCAGCACACCCGGCTCCGACCCAGAGTCCCGAGAACCCCGGCCTCTGAGGCAGCAGGAGGACCTGGAGCCCAGCACGCCAGAGCACAGAGGTGAGGACGCTGGGGCTGGTGCACGGGAGTGTGTGGGGAGGGGGTGCTGAGCTACACAGGGGCGAGTCCCCGAAAGCTGCTGCTGGGCCTGCAGCAAGCGCTGGCCTCACACCCCCCGCCCCCCATCTTGCACACTTCAGTCCCAAAAGACATCCGACGCCGGGTATTCTTTGGGAATCTCTTGGAAGCTTTCTTTCCCGGGATACGCACATGCCAAGGCTGGCCTGTGGGCAAACTTTGCTTCTCCCCCAGCTCTAGCACTGGCCTCCAACTGGAACCAGGCTCCACTTCCCAGACCTGTCCCCACACAGGTGGTGGCTCCAGGTGCAGGACCCAGGGATCCACCGAGGGCAGATGGAGAAGCGAGACTTGCCCTCGCAGAGACACCAGGCCAGCTGGGTACTGGCCAGCACACCGGGCAGATCGGATCTCCCTGCCTGCAGGACCCCCAGTCCCAGGCACTGATGTCCCACCCCCTCAGCCAGAACCTCCACCTCCACGTGCACCTGTACCTGCTCGGGCTCTGGCAGGAGAACCCGAGGCAGAGGAGGAGTCACCGCCTCGGCAGGGAGAGCCTGCCCTGGCTGCCGCGCAACACCCAGACGCCCACGATCACTCACCCAGCCCTGCAGGGAGAACGAGCCCCCGCTCTGGACAGAGACCCAGAGCCCTTGCCGGAAACACCACGTCCAGGGGAGCGGTCGGCTCTGCAGCCTCCATCCCTGTCTGCTCACCGTGGACGCCGGCAACTCGGTCTGCCCCCAGGGGACGTGGAGTTCCTTTCCCCTGAACTGCTTTGCATTTGGTTTGTTTCCACCTTTCTGGTGATGTTTACTTTTTTGTATGGTTTCCTGGATTTTTGTTGGTTAAGTTGGGATTAGTAAACTTTTTCATCATTGTTGCAATTTGGGAACACTGTTGTGTAACTCTGGTGATACTGTGGTACCATCACCACTTTGTAGTTTCAGACCCGTTTGATCTTTATGCCCCACCCCCCAACAAAGCCTGGATTCAAGGCAAGCACGCCCTGTTCATCCCTCCCCCCGATCCTCAACACAATTTCATCTTTTCTTTGTGCGTTCCTTCCTATATTCTTGGTGTCCCCAATCAATGACTCTCAGTGAAATGACTGAAGGAGTGTTTTTCGGACTCTCCACCTACTGTAAGACTCCATTGGAGAGTTCTCATTTTTATGTCATTTGAACTAGCCTTTGATAGCTGAAAGGACGGTGTACGTCCTTTCAAGATACCATGTGCCAAACGAAGCCCTTTTGGCAACTGCCATCATTATCTCCAGGCAGGCATTGCTGTTTGAAGGGTGACATCTGAGCCAGAAGGCAGAGGCTGAGCTCGTCTTGTTGCACCAGCTCCCAAAAGAAGCCAAGAAAGGGAGCTGGAACAACAAACCACCCCAACGCCCAGGAAAGCGTTCTTCATGACAGAAGGCTTGAAAATGACACAACATCCTTGTGGCCCAGAACCCCTCTAGAAAATCACTGTTCCATAAAAAAGAGAAACACATGGGAAGTTCCAAGGAGAGGCAATGCCCATGGCCAGTGTACTTGAGAGACGGCCTGAGCGCTCCGGGCAAGACACGCACCGACGGAACCCCTTGGGAAACAGCAGTGATAGTCCTCGCCGTCGTAAGGGTTTCCTCTGGGGACAACCTGCCCTGGGCACCACACGAGGGAGCAGACCAGCTTCTCTTCCTCTGCCCCCACACCATTCACTCATGAAGGCAGCTCAGGTGTTCTCATGCCCTGCCTGCCTGCCTGCCTGGCTCATCCGTGAGCTGTGACCACCTCCAGGGCAGGACTCCACCTTCTCGTCTCTGTGTACCATGAATCTGCACACAGTGGGCTTTCAGAACCTTAGGAGACTTGAGCCATTCCCACTCGAGCCAGAACCCTCCCCAGGAAGGAAAACAGCTGTGGAGTCATTTTGGCCCCAGCACTGGTTCTGAAAGCCTGGCGGCTCCTACAGCCTCTACGGTGTGAAGAGGGAGGTCCCTTTTGACAGAGCTTTCCGGCTCTCAGATCTAAGCTGTTGTTTCACTGTCAGCTGTGTCTCTTCCGTTGCAGCCAGGTGGGCCACGCTGCTCCAAAGGAGCTCACAAGCTGAGTTTCAAGGGAGGTATTGAGACGACAGGGATGGCTACAACGTGCTGCAAACTGAGTGAGGGTCCCCACAATCCTCAGCAAAGGTCTGTGGTGTGCAAGTGGGGAGTAGAGGGCCCCCAAGTTCCAAAGGAAGGGAGGTACTCAGGAGCTAGAGCCCTTGGCTGCTGTGGTAGCAGCTGCAGATGGGAGCTCGTCCACAGTGCACTTCGAATGAGGTCATATGAGCGGGACTCTGGAAATGGCTCCGAAATCAAGAGAAAGGGGTCAGGGTATGTGGGAATCCAGCGGGGGTGGGGGGTGGATGAAGGAAGGCGTCCTTCCTCTCTCCAGTGCAATTTGGTTTGGTGAGTCTCAAAGCTACCAGATGGCACTTCCCAAGTCAGGCCCCCGCAGGAATCGGGGTGGGCTGCGTGCCTCGGCCCCTGCCACAGGGACAAGCCACACCAGTGGCCTCCCTGAGCTCCAATGGCCGGATCTGGGGGTTCTGTCTGGGTGCACACCTCCTTGCTGTGGCCAAGCTCCCCCCTTCTCTGAGCACCAGCTTCATCCTCTCGAATGAGGACATCGATTGCTACCTTGGCACGTTACTCTCTTCATCCTCTGAAGGCTCATTAGGCTTATCCTACAATTACTAGCTGGCCCGAAGAGATATCTCCTGAATTCAGATTAACCTGGAGTCTCCCAGGCTCATCTGGCATGTCTTCCCTGAAGTCTGCCAAAACCCACACCCTTGCATTTCCAGGGACTCCCCTTAGCCAGCTGGGCAGAAAACCCAGCATGCTTCAAACAAGCTGACAGACAAGCGGGAGAGGACTCACGGGCAGACGGCTTCTCTCAGGTCTCGGGTGGAGCTCTGGGACCACAGCAGCAACGGGCCATCCCAGGCCCTGGGCTCAGCAGCGCCCTCATTCTCAGGCCGGCGGCTCTGCCCTGAGGGGAGCAGGAAGGTCACCAACTGCCGCAGGCGGACCTCACGCCCCTCCCACTGCTGGAGCCTGACCTCCCCCGGCCCCACCCCTTCAACTACCCCAGCAGGACGAGAGCTCGTCTTCCCCTGGCTTCCAACGTGAGGCCCGGCCCTGGGCCCCGATTGGGCACTGCCCCAGCCCGGAGCCAATCACAGTGGCCAGCGAGGTGGAACGCACCGATTGCCCAGGGCCAGGTCATGTGACCATATTCCCCAGGAAACTCAAATATTACCAAGGTTCCCTAAGAAACCAATGAACAAAATTATCCAGTAAAGGCAAACCGTACTTTTCAATGAGGCCAATGTCACAGAAAAAAAAAAAAAGCATTCACAATGAACTGCTCAAGGAAGCTACTAAATAAACTTTCAGAAAAGTTTAGTAGTTTTTTTTTTTTTTTTTAATAGGGTGACGGAGAGCTATACCTTTCCCATCTATGTGAAATTAGGTTTAAACTAGATTTCCCTTGGCTGTTATATAAGACAAAAAACCCCACATCACCCCCTTTCACTCCCCCCACCCCCAAAAAGTGTTTTAATCTATTGAATTTTTGTGTCCTCAGTTGTGTCTGATTCACGGCAACCCACCAACTCTACACAGCCAGGCTCTTCGGTCCATGGAATTCAGGGCAATTTTTTCTGTCCGAGTAAGTGCCCACCCTGGGTGATCCAAAGGCAAGGGTTCAGAGGCTCCTGAGAGACTAACTCCTTTCAGCTGAGCACAGAGCTGGCTCCTCACTGGGATGCCTGTGGCCTGGGGCTCCCAGAGGGGAGAGCAGCACTCGCCCCACCGTGTGGTCACTGCTGGAAATGCAGGCTGCTCCTCACTCCCCCTTGACAGTGTCCCTGAGGGCAGAACAGTGTGAATCGAATCAAGGTGGAAATGCAAACTCCAATGCAACCAAACTTCCCACAAGGTCTCCAAAGCCACTCAGGAACAGGGAATTGGAAACTGCAGGGGATGACATGAATGGAGATGGGGACTTGACACCTTACACCGAGTTCACTTCCAGTTATCCCTAGATAAACTTGCCATGAAAACTTGTCACAAATCTAGAAGAACAATCAGCAGAAACCGGACACGTGCTTTGAGTCTTCACACACAAAACTAAAAGGCAGTCCACAGAAAAACCCAGAGAATACAGTGGACTTTGCAAAATCAAAGATATCTTCTGTGGGAAAGACCTCATGACAAAAGCAAAAGACAGGTCATACATCATGAGACGAATGAGTGGAAACACAAAGCTTATCAAGGATTTGTCTCCAAACAGACAAAGAACACCAACACAACAAGCCTGTGAAAACTAGGGAAAGGTCTGAAGGGACACCAGACTGAGGAAGACACACACAGAGTATCCCGGATGATGTCCAGCACTGAGGGCCTGAAGAAACAACAGTCTAGTTGCACCCCCTCAGGCCTGTGTGACCCTGGATGAGGCCTCTGTTTCAGGGTGGCTCTGAGACATGGACAGGGAGGAAGGGGAAGAGAAGTCACTTGCATTTCTAGTACTCACATTAAAGTCTTCCAATGAGAAGGGAATTATCACCCCCACTGCCAATGCCATTCACTGAAGTGATACCCACGAGTCCATCTACCCCAGAAGGGAAGGATGGACCTGTTCACACAAAACGGCGAGAGATGGAAGAAGGAAGATCAAGCCCACACCAATCACTGAAAAGAGAAGCTGTGCTCAGGCCTTGAACGAATTCCTATTGGGAAAATGATGTCACAGCCCCACAAGGCAATCCACAGCTTCGATGCTATTCCTCCCAAAATGCCAATGCATTTTCGCACCGAACAAAGAATTGCAAAAGGGGTTACGGAAACAGAAAAGAGCCTAAACTGTCAATACAACCCAAAGAAAAAGCCCCGATACGGACATCCAAGGTTGTGTGAAAGGAAATTAGACGACCAAACTAGGATCCTCAGGAGAGTATCGGAGAAGGCAATGGCGACCCACTCCAGTACTCTTGCCTGGAAAATGCCCTGGACGGAGGAGCCTGGTAGGCTGCAGGCCATGGGGTCGCGCAGAGTCAGACACGACTGAAGTGACTTAGCCGCAGCAGCAGCAGCAGGACAGTATGCTATTGGGAATACAACAACACACACAGATCCACATCGATGGAATAACGTTGAGGGTCCAGAAACAAACCCCAGCATCCATGGTCAACTCATCTCTGACACAGAAGGGGAGAATATCCAAATGGGAACAAGAAAGCCTCTTCAATCAATGTCCATGGGAAAACCAGACAGCTACATCTGAAGAACGCTATTGGTTTTGATCTCAGACCACCTCATTATCGGGGAAAAACCTCACCCTAAAGACTGATGTCATGAGATAGCTAGAAAGAAGCGTAGGTCAAAGGCTCCTTAACATCAGAGTCTCCTTGCCATTTGCTGGGCGGAGGTCGAAATGGGTCTCTTCAAGTAAGGGAAAGAGGTAAACGAAGTACACCAATGGGTTTCCATCCAATGGAACCTCTTCACAACAGAGAAGCTAAGCATTCACAAATGCAAAAGATAGGAAACGGAACACGAGAGACTCCTTGCAAGTGGTGTATCTGAGAAGGGGTTCATATGGAAAGAGACGAAGAATGCACAGCACTCAGATTCCAAGAAACACCACCACCACCCTTGACCCTTCCCCCATGACCAACTCCGACCTAAAGCCTTTCTCTTCCTCTAACCTATCCCTAAGACATAACCCTCATCCAATCATATACATGTGCACCCCTAGCATCCATCCATCCACACACGAGAGAGAAAGAGGAAGACACAGACGGAATTGAGAAAGGAAAAGAGAGGGACACAGCCAGAGAGAGACACGGAACCAAAGAGAGGAAAGGAGTCGATGGTCCAGAATTTTCCTCAATCTGTCTCGAAGGTATAAGCAATGACAGCGCCCTTCCACCCCAGAAGGGGGAAAAGGACGGAAGGTTTGGAGAGGAAAAGACAAGAACGCAGGGAGCCATTAGAAGCTCAGCCACCCACAGCAGCCGAGCTGGGACACTTGAACAGAATCTCAATGGAAACAGAGGACCAGAAAGTTAGCTACTCTTTTCTATAAGAGAGGGAGACCTTGGAGTCTTCCTTTCGGTCCTCCAACTTGGATGCGGGGTCTCAAAACAGTCAGGAGGGGGAGTGCCTTTTCCTGGGTACCACGGCGCATCCAGGCCTCGTTCTACCCCATTCTGTGCTGTGTCAGCCCTGGATGGAATCTTTCTTTCTGAAGTCTCAGCGCACGAGCTCCAAGTGATATCGGCCCCAGGTGGAAAGGCATGGAGCTGCTCGTAGGCCGACAGGCCTAGGAGGCAGATGGGAGAATGACCCCCACTCTGCAGATGGAGAGACTGGGGCAACCCTGAGGGGCATATGCTTGTCCAGGGCCACACCACTTATGAGAAGAAGGAGCCTGGTCTGAGAGCAGCGGGGTCCTCGGACCTCAGGCTCTGGCTGCACCCAGGCCTCCCCAGGGATGTGGGCTGGGCTGTGTGGGTGTCACTGTGCCTGCGCATGGCCTAAGGGGGGTGGTCGAGCAGTCAGAAACCCAGAGATTCCCTTGGGAAGTTTTGGGGAAGGGACCTCAGCACGAACCCCAGGAGATGATGTCACCTGCAGGCAACAGAACACAACAGAACCCGCGACCCGGTATCCAGGCCTCCAGAGCGGAGAGGAGCCCCAGCCAGATCACTTGCTGCCAAGATGTTCTGCTGTTTGCCCCTGCCCAGAGGCTGGGGCCTCAGGAGTGCTCACAGGCAGTGTGCGCGGGCACCCTGTCGACGTTGGCTCAGGGAACCCCCGAGAGGCCTCTGGCCCTTTGCCTGGAGCAACAGAAAGGTAACACGGGGAGCCCCAGGACAGGCCAGGCCACCTCTCCCATGCCACCCGGAAACACCGGGTCCTTTGCCTGTGTGTGGCGATGCGGGTTTCTCGGGGTGTGTCTCCCTCAAGGAAGCCCAGGCGAATGTGGGGTCAGAAGCCTGCGGACAAGTTGTGTCCACACCCCAGGGGAGAGCAGGCTGGGCGGGATGGGGAGAGTGCGGGCAGCGGCGGCCGGCCAGGCTGACCTCACACCCTCAGGTGGGTCTCTTTCCTCCCGGGTGGGGATCTGAGCAGACACACGTCTCTGAGCCTTCTGGGAAGAGAAGTTCGAGCAGGCAGAAGCAGCGGCTCCACTGGCCAGGCCCAGCTCGGAAAACTCCCAGCATGGCTGGCTGACGGTCACTGTCGTTGCAGAGCTTCCCACGTGATGAGGCCGAGGACGGGGACACCCCATCCACCTCCCGGAGCGAGGGGTCGGAGGACCACCCCCCCGCCCGTGAGGCCCAGTGCAGGCTCCAGGTGAGCGTGTGCACGGAGGCATCAGCCCCAAGGAGGGAGAAGCGGAGGCGGGGAAGGCCTGCTGCCGATACACCGCCCAGGATACAGCCGGCGGCCCAGTCTGAGGCTGCCACGGAGCTCAGCACACCCGGCTCTGAACCAGGCTCCCGAGAACACCGGCCTCTGAGGCAGCAGGAGGACCTGGAGCCCAGCATACCAGAGCACAGAGGTGAGGACGCTGGGGCTGGTGCACGGGAGTGTGTGGGGAGGGGGTGCTAAGCTACACAGGGACGAGTCCCTGAAAGCTGCTGCTGGGCCTGCAGCAAGCGCAGGCCTCACACCCCCCGCCCCCCATCTTGCACACTTCAGTCCCAAAAGACATCCGACGCCGGGTATACTTTGGGAATCTCTTGGAAGTTTTCTGTCCCGGGATACGCACATGCCAAGGCTGGCCTGTGGGCAAACTTTGCATCTCCCCCAGCTCTAGCACTGGCCTCCAACTGGAACCAGGCTCCACTTCCCAGACCTGTCCCCACACAGGTGGTGGCTCCAGGTGCAGGACCCAGGGATCCACCGAGGGCAGATGGAGAAGGGAGACTTGCCCTCGCAGAGACACCAGGCCAGCTGGGTACTGGCCAGCATACCGGGCAGATCGTATCTCCCTGCCTTCAGGACCCCCATTCCCAGGCACGGATGTCCCACCCCCTCAGACAGAACCTCCACCTCCACGTGCACCTGTACCTGCTCGGGCTCTGGCAGGAGAACCCGAGGCAGAGGAGGAGTCACCGCCTCGGCAGGGAGAGCCTGCCCTGGCGGCCGCGCAACACTCAGACGCCCACGATGACTCACCCAGCCCTTCAGGGAGAACGAGCCCCCGCTCTGGACAGAGACCCAGAGCCCTTGCCGGAAACACCACGTCCAGGGGAGCGGTCGGCTCTGCAGCCTCCATCCCTGTCTGCTCACCGTGGACGCCGGCAACTCGTTCTGCCCCCAGGGGACATGGAGTTCCTTTCCCCTGAACTGCTTTGAATTTGGTTTGTTTCCACCTTTCTCGTGATGTTTTCTTTTTTGTATGGTTTCCCGTATTTTTGTTGGTTAAGTTGGGATTAGTAAACTTTTTCATCATTGTTGCAATTTGGGAACACTGTTGTGTAACTCTGGTGATACTGTGTTACCATCACCACTTTGTAGTTTCAGACCCGTTTGATCTTTATGCCCCAACCCCCAACAAAGCCTGGATTCAAGGCAAGCACGCCCTGTTCATCCCTTCCCCCGATCCTGAACACAATTTCATCTTTTCTTTGTGCGTTCCTTCCTATATTCTTGGTGTCCCCAATCAATGACTCTCAGTGAAATGACTGAAGGAGTGTTTTTCGGACTCTCCACCTACTGTAAGACTCCATTGGAGAGTTCTCATTTTTATGTCATTTGAACTAGCCTTTGATAGCTGAAAGGACGGTGTACGTCCTTTCAAGATACCATGTGCCAAACAAAGCCCTTTTGGCAACTGCCATCATTATCTCCAGGCAGGCATTGCTGTTTGAAGGGTGACATATCAGCCAGAAGGCAGAGGCTGAGCTCCTCTTGTTGCACCAGCTCCCAAAAGAAGCCAAGAAAGGGAGCTGGAACAACAAACCTCCCCAATGCCCAGGAAAGCGTTCTTCATAACAGAAGGCTAGAAAATGATCCAACATCCTTGTGGCCCAGAACCCCTCTAGAAAATCACTGTTCCATAAAAAAGAGAAACACATGGGAAGTTCCAAGGAGAGGCAATGCCCATGGCCAGTGTACTTGAGAGACGGCCTGACCGCTCCGGGGAAGACAGCCACCGACAGAACCCCTTGGGAAACAGCAATGATAGTCCTCACCGCCGTAGGGGTTTCCTATGTGGAGAACCTGCCCTGGGCACCACACGAGGGAGCAGACTGGCTTCTCTTCCTCTGCCCCCACACCATTCACTCATGAAGGCAGCTCAGGTGTTCTCATGCCCTGCCTGCCTGCCTGCCTGGTTCATCCGTGAGCTGTGACCACCTCCAGGGCAGGACTCCACCTTCTCCTCTCTGTGTAACGTGAATCTGCACACAGTGGGCTTTCAGAACCTTAGGAGACTTGAGCCATTCCCACTCGAGCCAGAACCCTCCCCAGGAAGGAAAACAGCTGTGGAGTCATTTTGGCCCCAGCGCTGGTTCTGAAAGCCTGGCGGCTCCTACAGCCTCTACGGTGTGAAGAGGGAGGTCCCTTTTGACAGAGCTTTCCGGCTCTCAGATCTAAGCTGTTGTTTCACTGTCAGCTGTGTCTCTTCCGTTGCAGCCAGGTGGGCCACACTGCTCCAAAGGAGTTCACAAGCTGAGTTTCAAGGGAGGAATTGAGAGGACAGGGATGGCTACAACGTGCTGCAAACTGAGTGAGGGTCCCCACAATCCTCAGCAAAGGTCTGTGGTGTGCAAGTGGGGAGTAGAGGGCCCCCAAGTTCCAAAGGAAGGGAGGTACTCGGGAGCTAAAGCCCTGGCTGCTGTGGTAGCAGCTGCGGATGGCAGCTCGTCCACAGTGCACTTCGAATGAGGTCATATGAGCGGGACTCTGGAAATGGCTCCGAAATCAAGAGAAAGGGGTCAGGGTATGTGGGAATCCGGCGGGGGTGGGGAGTGGATGAAGGAAGGTGTCCTTCCTCTCTCCAGTGCAATTTGGTTTGGTGAGACTCAAAGCTAACAGATGGCACTTCCCAAGTCAGGCCCCCGCAGGAATCGTGGTGGGCTGCGTGCCTCGGCCCCTGCCACAGGGACAAGCCACACCAGTGGCCTCCCTGAGCTCCAATGTCCGGATCTGGGGTTTCTGTCTGGGTGTACACCTCCTTCCTGTGGCCAAGTTCCCCCCTTCTCTGAGCACCAGCTTCATCACTTCAACATCAACGTACCTTGGCACGTTGGCTTTGTGGCACGTAGTGCCAACATCACAGCAAGGTGGTGATGGTAACACAGTATAACCAGAGTTACACAACAGTGATCCCAGATTGCAACAATGATGAAAAAGTTAACTAATCCCAACTTAACCAACAAAAATACAGGAAACCATACAAAAAATAAAACATCACCAGAAAGGTGGAAACAAACCAAATGCAAAGCAGTTCAGGGGAAAGGAACTCCATGTGCCCTGGGGGCAGACCGAGTTGCCGGCATCCACGGTGAGCAGACAGGGATGGAGGCTGCAGAGCCGACCGCTCCCCTGGACGTGGTGTTTCCGGCAAGGGCTCTGGGTCTCTGTCCAGAGCGGGGGCTCTTTCTCCCTGCAGGGCTGGGTGAGTGATCGTGGGCGTCTGGGTGTTGCGCGGGAGCCAGGGCAGGCTCTCCCTGCCGAGGCAGTTACTCCTCCTCTACTTCGGGTTCTCTTGCCAAAGCCCGAGCAGGTAGAGGTGCACGTGGAGGTGGAGGTTCTCGCTGAGGGGGTGGGACATCAGTGCCTGGGGCTGGGGGTCCTGCAGGCATGGAGATCCGATCTGCCCGGTGTGCTTGCGAGTACCCAGCTGGCCTGGTGTCTCTGGGAGGGCAAGTCTCGCTTCTCCATCTGCCCTCGGTGGATCCCTGGGTCCTTCACCTGGAGCCACCACCTCTTTAGGGACAGGTCTGGGAAGTGGACCCTGGTTCCAGTTGGAGGCCAGTGCTAGAGCTGGGGGAGAAGCAAAGTTTGCCCACAGGCCAGCCTTGGCATGTGCGTATCCCGGGAAAGAAAGCTTCCAAGAGATTCCCAAAGAATACCCGGCGTCGGATGTCTTTTGGGACTGAAGTGTGCAAGATGGGGGGCGGGGGGTGTGAGGCCAGCGCTTGCTGCAGGCCCAGCAGCAGCTTTCGGGGACTCGCCCCTGTGTAGCTCTGCACCCCCTCCCCACACACTCCCGTGCACCAGCCCCAGCGTCCTCACCTCTGTGCTCTGGCGTGCTGGGCTCCAGGTCCTCCTGGTGCCTCAGAGGCCGGGGTTCTCTGGACTCTGGGTCGGAGCCGGGTGTGCTGAGCTCCGTGGCAGCCTCAGACTGGGCCGCCGGCTGTATCCTGGGCGGTGTCTCGGCAGCAGGCCTTCCCCACCTCCGCGTCTCCCCCGGTGGGGCTGATGCCTCCGTGGGCACGCTGACCTGGAGCCTGCACTGGGCCTCACGGGCGGGCGGGTGGTGCTCCGACCCCTCCCTCTGGGAGCTGGATGGGGTGTCCCCGTCCTCGGCCTCATCACGTGGGAAGCTCTGCAACGACAGTGACCGTCAGCCAGCCATGCTGGGAGTTTTCCGAGCTGGGCCTGGCCAGTGGAGCCGCTGCTTCTGCCTGCTCGAACTTCTCTTCCCAGAAGGCTCAGAGACGTGTGTCTGCTCAGATCCCCACCCGGGAGGAAAGAGACCCATCTGAGGGTGTGAAGTCAGACTGGCGGGCCGGCGCTGCCCACACTCTCCCCATCCCGCCCAGCCTGATCTCCCCTGGGGTGTGGACACAACTTGCCCACAGGCTTCTGACCCCACATCCGCCTGGGCTTCCTTGAGGGGGACACAGCCCGAGAAACCCACATCCCCACACACAGGCAAAGGACCCGGTGTTTCCGGGTGGCATGGGAGAGGTGGCCTGGCCCGGCCTGGGGCTCCCCGTGTTACCTTTCTGTTTCTCCGGGCAAAGGGCCAGAGGCCTCTCGGGGGTGTCCTGAGCCAACGTCGACAGGGTGCCCACTCACACTGCCTGTGAGCTCTCCTGAGGCCCCAGCCTCTGGGCAGGGGCAAACAGCAGAACATCTTGGCAGGAAGTGATCTGGCTGGGGGCTCCTCTCCGCTCTGGAGGCCTGGATACCCGGATTGCGGGTTCTGTTGGGTTCTGTTGCTGGCAGGTGACATCATTTCCTGGGGTTCGTGCTGAGGTCCCTTCCCCAAAACTTCCCAAGGGAATCTCTGGGTTTCTGACTGCTCGATCACGCCCCTTAGGCCATGTGCAGGCACAGTGACACCCACACGGCCCAGCCCACAGCCCTGGGGAGGCCTGTGTGCAGCCAGGGCCTGAGCTCCGAGGACCATGCTGCTCTCAGACAAGGCTCCTTCTTCTCATAAGTGGTGTGGCCCTTGACAACCATATGCCCCTCAGGGTTTCCCCAGTCTCTCCATCTGCAGAGTGGGGGTCATTCTCCCATCTGCTTCCTAGGCCTGTCGGCCTACGAGCAACTCCATGCCTTTCCACCTGGGGCCGATATCACGTGGAGCTCGTGCGCTGAGACTTCAGAAAGAAAGATTCCATCCAGGGCTGACACAGCACAGAATGGGGCAGAACGAGGCCTGGATGCGCCATGGTACCCAGGAAAAGGCACTCCCCCTCCTGACTGTTTTGAGACCCCGCATCCAAGTTGGAGGACCAAAAGGAAGACTCGAAGGTCTCCCTCTCTTATAGAAAAGAGTAGCCAACTTTCTGGTCCTCTGTTTCCATTGAGATTCTGTTGAAGTGTCCCAGCTCGGCTTCTGCAGGTGGCTGAGCTTCTACTGGCTCCCTGCGTTCTTGTCTTTTCCTCTCCAAACCTTCCGTCCTTTTCCCCCTTCTGGGGTGGAAGGGCGCTGTCATTGCTTCTACCTTCGAGACAGATTGAGGAAAAGTCTGGACCATCGACTCCTTTCCTCTCTTTGGTTCCGTGTCTCTCTCTGGCTGTGTCCCTCTCTTTTCCTTTCTCAATTCCGTCTGTGTCTTCCTCTTTCTCTCTCGTGTGTGGATGGATGGATGGATGCTAGGGATGCCTATGTATATGATTAGATGAGGGTTATGTTTTAGGGATAGGTTAGAGGGAGAGAAAGGCTTTAGGTCGGAGTTGGTCATGGGGGAAGGGTCAAGGGTGGTGGTGGTGTTTCTTGGAATCTGAGTGCTGTGCATTCTTCGTCTCTTTCCATATGAACCCCTTCTCAGATACACCACTTGCAAGGAGTCTCTCATGTTCCGTTTCCTATCTTTTGCATTTGTGAATGCTTAGCTTCTCTGTTGTGAAGAGGTTCCATTGGATGGAAACCCAGTGGTGTACTTCGTTTACCTCTTTCCCTTACTTGAAGAGACCCATTTCGACCTCCGCCCAGCAAATGGCAAGGAGACTCTGATGTTAAGGAGCCTTTGACCTACGCTTCTTTCTAGCTATCTCATGACATCAGTCTTTAGGGTGAGGTTTTTCCCCGATATTGAGGTGGTATGAGATCAAAACCAATAGCGTTCTTCAGATGTAGCTGTCTGGTTTTCCCATGGACATTGATTGAAGAGGCTTTCTTGTTCCCATTTGGATATTCTCCCCGTCTGTGTCAGAGATGAGTTGACCATGGATGCTGGGGTTTGTTTCTGGACCCTCAACTTTATTCCATCGATGTGGATCTGTGTGTGTTGTTGTATTCCCAATAGCATACTGTCCTGCTGATGCTGCTGCGGCTAAGTCACTTCAGTCGTGTCTGACTCTGCATGACCCCATGGCCTGCAGCCTACCAGGCTCCTCCATCCAGGACATTTTCCAGGCAAGAGTACTGGAGTGGGTCGCCATTGCCTTCTCCGATACTCTCCTGAGGATCCTAGTTTGGTCGTCTAATTTCCTTTCACACAACCTTGGATGTCCGTATCGGGGCTTTTTCGTCGGATTGTATTGACAATGTAGGCTCTTTTCTGTTTCCGTACCCCTTTTGCAATTCTTTGTTCGGTGCGAAAATGCATTGGCATTTTGCGAGGAATAGCATGGAAGCTGTGGATTGCCATGTGGGGCTGTGACATGATTTTCCCAATAGGAATTCTTTCAAGCCCTGAGCACAGCTTCTCTTTCCAGTGATTGGTGTGGGCTTGATCTTCCTCCTTCCATCTCTCGCCGTTTTGTGAGAACAGGTCCATCCTTCCCTTCTGGGGTAGATGGACTCGTGGGTATCACTTCAGTGAATGGCATTGGCAGTGGGGGTGATAATTCCCTTCTCATTGGAAGACTTTGCTGTGAGTATTAGAAATGCAAGTGACTTCTCTTCCCCTTCCTCCCTGTCCATGTCTCAGAGCCACCGGGAAACAGAGGCCTCATCCACGGTCACACAGGCCTGAGGGGGTGCAACTAGACTGTTGTTTCTTCAGGCCCTCAGTGCTGGACATCATCCGGGATACTCTGTGTGTGTCTTCCTCCGTCTGGTGTCCCTTCAGACCTTTCCCTAGTTTTCACAGGCTTGTTGTGTTGGCGTTCTTTGTCTGTTTGGAGACACATCCTTGATAAGCTTTGTGTTTCCACTCATTCGTCTCGCGATGTATGACCTGTCTTTTGCTTTTGTCATGAGGTCTTTCCCACAGTAGATATCTTTGATTTTGCAAAGTCCACTGTATTCTCTGGGTTTTTTTTGTGGACTGCCTTTTAGTTTTGTGTGTGAAGACTCAAAGCACGTGTCCGGTTTCTGCTCATTGTTCTTCTAGATTTGTGACAAGTTTTCATGGAAAGTTTGTCTAGGGATAACTGGAAGTGAACTCGGTGTAAGGTGTCAAGTCTCCATCTCCATTCATGTCATCCCCTGCAGTTTCCAATTCCCTGTTCCTGAGTGGTTTTGGAGACCTTGTGGGAAGGTTGGTTGCATTGGAGTTTGCATTTCCACCTTGATTCGATTCACACTGTTCTGCCCTCAGGGACACTGTCAAGGGGGAGTGAGGAGCAGCCTGCACTTCCAGCAGTGACCACACGGTGGGGCGAGTGCTGCTCTCCCCTCTGGGAGCCCCAGGCCACAGGCATCCCAGTGAGGAGCCAGCTCTGTGCTCAGCTGAAAGGAGTTAGTTAGTCTCTCAGGAGCCTCTGAGCCCTTGCCTTTGGATCACCCAGGGTGGGCATTTACTGGGACAGAAAAAATTGCCCTGAATTCCATGGACGGAAGAGCCTGGCTGTGTAGAGTTCGTGAGTTGCCGTGAATCAGACACAACTGAGGACACAAAAATTCAATAGATTAAAACACTTTTTGGGGGTGGGGGGGAGTGAAAGAGGGTGATGTGGGTTTTTTTGTCTTATATAACAGCCAAGGGAAATCTAGTTTAAACCTAAATTCACATAGATGGGAAAGGTATATCTCTCCGTCACCCTATTTAAAAAAAAAAAACCTACTAAACTTTTCTGAAAGTTTATTTAGTAGCTTCCTTGAGCAGTTTACTGTGGAGCATTTTTTTTTTTTTTCTGTGACATTGGCCTCATTAAAAAGTACGGTTTGCCTTTACTGGATAATTTTGTTCATTGGTTTCTTAGGGAACCTTGGTAATATTTGAGTTTCCTGGGGAGTATGGTCACATGACCTGGCCCTGGCCAATCGGTGCGTTCCACCTCCCTGGCCACTGTGATTGGCTCCGGGCTGGGGCAGTGCCCAATCGGGGCCCAGGGCCGGGCCTCCCGTTGGAAGCCAGGGGAAGACGAGCTCTCGTCCTGCTGGGGTAGGGGAAGGGGTGGGGCCGGGGCAGGTCAGGCTCCAGCAGTGGGAGGGGCTTGAGGTCCGCCTGCGGCAGTTGGTGACGTTCCTGCTCCCCTCAGGGCAGAGCCGCCGGCCTGAGAATGAGGGCGCTGCTGAGCCCAGGGGCTGGGATGGCCCGTTGCTGCTGTGGTCCCAGAGCTCCACCCGAGACCTGAGGGAAGCCGTCTGCCCGTGAGTCCTCTCCCACTTGTCTGTCAGCTTGTTTGAAGCATGCTGGGTTTTCTGCCCAGCTGGCTAAGGGGAGTCCCTGGAAATGCAAGGGTGTGGGTTTTGGCAGACTTCAGGGAAGACATGCCAGATGAGCCTGGGAGACTCCAGGTTAATCTGGATTCAGGAGATATCTCTTCGGGCCAGCTAGTAATTGTAGGATAAGCCTAATGAGCCTTCAGAGGATGAAGAGAGTAACGTGCCAAGGTAGCAATCGATGTCCTCATTCGAGAGGATGAAGCTGGTGCTCAGAGAAGGGGGGAACTTGGCCACAGCAAGGAGGTGTGCACCCAGACAGGACCCCCCAGATCCGGCCATTGGAGCTCAGGGAGGCCACTGGTGTGGCTTGTCCCTGTGGCAGGGGCCGAGGCAGGCAGCCCACCCTGATTCCTGCGGGGGCCTGACTTGGGAAGTGCCATCTGGTAGCTTTGAGACTCACCAAACCAAATTGCACTGGAGAGAGGAGGGACACCTTCCTTCATCCACCCCCCACCCCCGCCAGATTCCCACATACCCTGACCCCTTTCTCTTGATTTCGGAGCCATTTCCAGAGTCCCGCTCATATGACCTCATTCGAAGTGCACTGTGGACGAGCTGCCATCTGCAGCTGCTACCACAGCAGCCAAGGGCTTTAGCTCCCGACTACCTCCCTTCCTTTGGAACTTGGGGGCCCTCTACTCCCCACTTGCACACCACAGACCTTTGCTGAGGATTGTGGGGACCCTCACTCAGTTTGCAGCACGTTGTAGCCATCCCTGTCCTCCCTTGAAACTCAGCTTGTGAGCTCCTGTGGAGCAGCGTGGCCCACCTGGCTGCAACGGAAGAGACACAGCTGACAGTGAAACAACAGCTTAGATCTGAGAGCCGGAAAGCTCTGTCAAAAGGGATCTCCCTCTTCACACCGTAGAGGCTGTAGGAGCCGCCAGGCTTTCGGAACCAGTGCTGGGGCCAAAATGACTCCACAGCTGTTTTCCTTCCTGGGGAGGGTTCTGGCTCGAGCGGGAATGGCTCAAGTCTCCTAAGGTTCTGAAAGCCCACTGTGTGCAGATTCACGGTACACAGAGAGGAAAAGGTGGAGTCCTACCCTGGAGGTGGTCACAGCTCACGGATGAGCCAGGCAGGCAGGCAGGCAGGGCATGAGAACACCTGAGCTGCCTTCATGAGTGAATGGTGTGGGGGCAGAGGAAGAGAAGCCGGTCTGCTCCCTCGTGTGGTGCCCAGGGCAGGTTGTCCCCAGAGGAAAACCTTACGACAGTGAGGACTATCACTGCTGTTTCCCAAGGGGTTCCGTCGGTGCGTGTCTTCCCCGGAGCGGTCAGGCCGTCTCTCAAGTACACTGGCCATGGGCATTGCCTCTCCTTGGAACTTCCCATGTGTTTCTCTTTTTTATGGAACAGTGATTTTCTAGAGTGGTTCTGGGCCACAAGGATGTTGGGTCATTTTCTAGCCTTCTGTCATGAAGAACGCTTTCCTGGGCATGGGGGTGGTTTGTTGTTCCAGCTCCCTTTCTTGGCTTCTTTTGGGAGCTGGTGCAACAAGAGGAGCTCAGCCTCTGCCTTCTGGCTGAGATGTCACCCTTCAAACAGCAATGCCTGCCTGGAGATAATGATGGCAGTTGCCAAAAGGGCTTCGTTTGGCACATGGTATCTTGAAAGGACGTACACCGTCCTTTCAGCTATCAAAGGCTAGTTCAAATGACATAAAAATGAGAACTCTCCAATGGAGTCTTACAGTAGGTGGAGAGTCCGAAAAACACTCCTTCAGTCATTTCACTGAGAGTCATTGATTGGGGACACCAAGAATATAGGAAGGAATGCAGAAAGAAAAGATGAAATTGTGTTCAGGATCGGGGGGAGGGATGAACAGGGCGTGCTTGCCTTGAATCCAGGCTTTGTTGGGGGGTGGGGCATAAAGATCGAACGGGTCTGAAACTACAAAGTGGTGATGGTAACACAGTATCACCAGAGTTACACAACAGTGATCCCAGATTGCAACAATGATGAAAAAGTTTACTAATCCCAACTTAACCAACAAAAATACAGGAAACCATACAAAAAATAAAACATTACCAGAAAGGTGGAAACAAACCAAATGCAAAGCAGTTCAGGGGAAAGGAACTCCATGTCCCCTGGGGGCAGACCGAGTTGCCGGCATCCACGGTGAGCAGACAGGGATGGAGGCTGCAGAGCCGACCGCTCCCCTGGACGTGGTGTTTCCGGCAAGGGCTCTGGGTCTCTGTCCAGAGCGGGGGCTCTTTCTCCCTGCAGGGCTGGGTGAGTGATCGTGGGCATCTGGGTGTTGCGCGGGAGCCAGGGCAGGCTCTCCCTGCCGAGGCGGTGACTCCTCCTCTGCCTCGGGTTCTCTTGCCAAAGCCCGAGCAGGTAGAGGTGCACGTGGAGGTGGAGGTTCTCGCTGAGGGGGTGGGACATCAGTGCCTGGGGCTGGGGGTCCTGCAGGCACGGAGATCCGATCTGCCCGGTGTGCTGGCCAGTACCCAGCTGGCCTGGTGTCTCTGCGAGGGCAAGTCTCGGTTCTCCATCTGCCCTCGGTGGATCCCTGGGTCCTTCAACTGGAGCCACCACCTCTTTAGGGACAGGTCTGGGAAGTGGAGCCTGGTTCCAGTTGGAGGCCAGTGCTAGAGTTGGGGGAGAAGCAAAGTTTGCCCACAGGCCAGCCTTGGCATGTGCGTACCCCGGGACAGAAACCTTCCAAGAGGTTCCCAAAGAATACCCAGCGTCAGATGTCTTTTGGGACTGAAGTGTGCAAGATGGGGGGCGGGGGGTGTGAGGCCAGCGCTTGCTGCAGGCCCAGCAGCAGCTTTCGGGGACTCGTCCCTGTGTAGCTCAGCACCCCTCCCCACACACTCCCGTGCACCAGCCCCATCGTCCTCACCTCTGTGCTCTGGCGTGCTGGGCTCCAGGTCCTCCTGGTGCCTCAGAGGCCGGGGTTCTCTGGACTCTGGGTCGGAGCCGGGTGTGCTGAGCTCCGTGGCAGCCTCAGACTGGGCCGCCGGCTGTATCCTGGGCGGTGTCTCGGCAGCAGGCCTTCCCCACCTCCGCGTCTCCCCCGGTGGGGCTGATGCCTCCGTGGGCACGCTGAGCTGGAGCCTGCACTGGGCCTCACGGGCGGGCGGGTGGTGCTCCGACCCCTCCCTCTGGGAGCTGGCTGGGGTGTCCCCGTCCTCGGCCTCATCACGTGGGAAGCTCTGCAACGACAGTGACCGTCAGCCAGCCATGCTGGGAGTTTTCCGAGCTGGGCCTGGCCAGTGGAGCCGCTGCTTCTGCCTGCTCGAACTTCTCTTCCCAGAAGGGTCAGAGACGTGTGTCTGCTCAGATCCCCACCCGGGAGGAAAGAGACCCATCTGAGGGTGTGAGGTCAGCCTGGCGGGCTGGCGCTGCCCACACTCTCCTCATCCCGCCCAGCCTGCTCTGCCCCGGGGTGTGGACACAACTTGTCCACAGGCTTCTGACCCCACATCCGCCTGGGCTTCCTTGAGGGGGACACAGCCCGAGAAACCCGCATCCCCACACACAGGCAAAGGACCCGGTGTTTCCGGGTGGCATGGGAGAGGTGGCCTGGCCCGGCCTCGGCCTCCCCTTGTTACCTTTCTGTTTCTCCTGGCAAAGGGCCAGAGGCCTCTCGGGGGTGTCCTGAGCCAACGTCGACAGGGTGCCCACTCACACTGCCTGTGAGCTCTCCTGAGGCCCCGGCCTCTGGGCAGGGGCAAACAGCAGAACATCTTGGCAGCAAGTGATCTGGCTGGGGGCTCCTCTCCGCTCTGGAGGCCTGGATACCCGGATTGCGGGTTCTGTTGGGTTCTGTTGCCGGCAGGTGACATCATTTCCTGGGGTTCGTGCTGAGGTCCCTTCCCCAAAACTTCCCAAGGGAATCTCTGGGTTTCTGACTGCTCGATCACCCCCCTTAGGCCATGTGCAGGCACAGTGACACCCACACGGCCCAGCCCACAGCCCTGGGGAGGCCTGGGTTCAGCCAGGGCCTGAGCTCCGAGGACCATGCTGCTCTCAGACCAGGCTCCTTCTTCTCATAAGTGGTGTGGCCCTTGACAACCATATGCCCCTCAGGGTTTCCCCAGTCTCTCCATCTGCAGAGTGGGGGTCATTCTCCCATCTGCTTCCTAGGCCTGTCGGCCTACGAGCAGCTCCATGCCTTTCCACCTGGGGCCGATATCACGTGGAGCTCGAGCGCTGAGACTTCAGAAAGAGAGATTCCATCCAGGGCTGATACAGCACAGAATGGGGCAGAACGAGGCCTGGATGCGCCGTGGTACCCAGGAAAAGGCACTCCCCCTCCTGACTGTTTTGAGACCCCGCATCCAAGTTGGAGGACCGAAAGGAAGACTCGAAGGTCTCCCTCTCTTATAGAAAAGAGTAGCCAACTTTCTGGTCCTCTGTTTCCATTGAGATTCTGTTGAAGTGTCCCAGCTCGGCTTCTGCGGGTGGCTGAGCTTCTACTGGCTCCCTGCGTTCTTGTCTTTTCCTCTCCAAACCTTCCGTCCTTTTCCCCCTTCTGGGGTGGAAGGGCGCTGTCATTGCTTCTACCTTCGAGACAGATTGAGGAAAAGTCTGGACCATCGACTCCTTTCCTCTCTTTGGTTCCGTGTCTCTCTCTGGCTGTGTCCCTCTCTTTTCCTTTCTCAATTCCGTCTGTGTCTTCCTCTTTCTCTCTCGTGTGTGGATGGATGGACGGATGCTAGGGATGCACATGTATATGATTAGATGAGGGTTATGTTTTAGGGATAGGTTAGAGGGAGAGAAAGGCTTTAGGTCAGAGTTGGTCATGGGGGAAGGGTCAAGGGTGGTGGTGGTGTTTCTTGGAATCTGAGTGCTGTGCATTCTTCGTCTCTTTCCATATGAACCCCTTCTCAGATACACCACTTGCAAGGAGTCTCTCGTGTTCCGTTTCCTATCTTTTGCATTTGTGAATGCTTAGCTTCTCTGTTGTGAAGAGGTTCCATTGGATGGAAACCCAGTGGTGTACTTCGTTTACCTCTTTCCCTTACTTGAAGAGACCCATTTCGACCTCCGCCCAGCAAATGGCAAGGAGACTCTGATGTTAAGGAGCCTTTGACCTACGCTTCTTTCTAGCTATCTCATGACATCAGTCTTTAGGGTGAGGTTTTTCCCCGATATTGAGGTGGTATGAGATCAAAACCAATAGCGTTCTTCAGATGTAGCTGTCTGGTTTTCCCATGGACATTGATTGAAGAGGCTTTCCTGTTCCCATTTGGATATTCTCCCCGTCTGTGTCAGAGATGAGTTGACCATGGATGCTGGGGTTTGTTTCTGGACCCTCAACTTTATTCCATCGATCTGGATCTGTGTGTGTTGTTGTATTCCCAATAGCATACTGTCCTGCTGCTGCTGCTGCTGCGGCTAAGTCACTTCAGTCGTGTCTGACTCTGCATGACCCCATGGCCTGCAGCCTACCAGGCTCCTCCGTCCAGGACATTTTCCAGCAAGAGTACTGGAGTGGGTCGCCATTGCCTTCTCCGATACTCTCCTGAGGATCCTAGTTTGGTCGTCTAATTTCCTTTCACACAACCTTGGATGTCCGTATCGGGGCTTTTTCGTCGGATTGTATTGACAATGTAGGCTCCTTTCTGTTTCCGTACCCCCTTTGCAATTCTTTGTTCGGTGCGAAAATGCATTGGCATTTTGGGAGGAATAGCATGGAAGCTGTGGATTGCCATGTGGGGCTGTGACCTGATTTTCCCAATAGGAATTCTTTCAAGCCCTGAGCACAGCTTCTCTTTCCAGTGATTGGTGTGGGCTTGATCTTCCTCCTTCCATCTCTCGCTGTTTTGTGAGAACAGGTCCATCCTTCCCTTCTGGGGTAGATGGACTCGTGGGTATCACTTCAGTGAATGGCATTGGCAGTGGGGGTGATAATTCCCTTCTCATTGGAAGACTTTGCTGTGAGTATTAGAAATGCAAGTGACTTCTCTTCCCCTTCCTCCCTGTCCATGTCTCAGAGCCACCGGGAAACAGAGGCCTCATCCACGGTCACACAGGCCTGAGGGGGTGCAACTAGACTGTTGTTTCTTCAGGCCCTCAGTGCTGGACATCATCCGGGATACTCTGTGTGTGTCTTCCTCCGTCTGCTGTCCCTTCAGACCTTTCCCTAGTTTTCACAGGCTTGTTGTGTTGGCGTTCTTTGTCTGTTTGGAGACACATCCTTGATAAGCTTTGTGTTTCCACTCATTCGTCTCGCGATGTATGACCTGTCTTTTGCTTTTGTCATGAGGTCTTTCCCACAGTAGATATCTTTGATTTTGCAAAGTCCACTGTATTCTCTGGGTTTTTTTTGTGGACTGCCTTTTAGTTTTGTGTGTGAAGACTCAAAGCACGTGTCCGGTTTCTGCTCATTGTTCTTCTAGATTTGTGACAAGTTTTCATGGAAAGTTTGTCTAGGGATAACTGGAAGTGAACTCGGTGTAAGGTGTCAAGTCTCCATCTCCATCATGTCATCCCCTGCAGTTTCCAATTCCCTGTTCCTGAGTGGTTTTGGAGACCTTGTGGGAAGGTTGGTTGCATTGGAGTTTGCATTTCCACCTTGATTCGATTCACACTGTTCTGCCCTCAGGGACACTGTCAAGGGGGAGTGAGGAGCAGCCTGCACTTCCAGCAGTGACCACACGGTGGGGCGAGTGCTGCTCTCCCCTCTGGGAGCCCCAGGCCACAGGCATCCCAGTGAGGAGCCAGCTCTGTGCTCAGCTGAAAGGAGTTAGTTAGTCTCTCAGAAGCCTCTGAGCCCTTGCCTTTGGATCACCCAGGGTGGGCATTTACTGGGACAGAAAAAATTGCCCTGAATTCCATGGACGGAAGAGCCTGGCTGTGTAGAGTTCGTGAGTTGCCGTGAATCAGACACAACTGAGGACACAAAAATTCAATAGATTAAAACACTTTTTGGGGGTGGGGGGGAGTGAAAGAGGGTGATGTGGGTTTTTTTGTCTTATATAACAGCCAAGGGAAATCTAGTTTAAACCTAAATTCACATAGATGGGAAAGGTATATCTCTCCGGCACCCTATTTAAAAAAAAAAAACCTACTAAACTTTTCTGAAAGTTTATTTAGTAGCTTCCTTGAGCAGTTTACTGTGGAGCATTTTTTTTTTTTTTTTCTGTGACATTGGCCTCATTAAAAAGTACGGTTTGCCTTTACTGGATAATTTTGTTCATTGGTTTCTTAGGGAACCTTGGTAATATTTGAGTTTCCTGGGGAGTATGGTCACATGACCTGGCCCTGGCCAATCGGTGCGTTCCACCTCCCTGGCCACTGTGATTGGCTCCGGGCTGGGGCAGTGCCCAATCGGGGCCGAGGGCCAGGCCTCCCGTTGGAAGCCAGGGGAAGACGAGCTCTCGTCCTGCTGGGGTAGGGGAAGGGGTGGGGCCGGGGCAGGTCAGGCTCCAGCAGTGGGAGGGGCTTGAGGTCCGCCTGCGGCAGTTGGTGACGTTCCTGCTCCCCTCAGGGCAGAGCCGCCGGCCTGAGAATGAGGGCGCTGCTGAGCCCAGGGGCTGGGATGGCCCGTTGCTGCTGTGGTCCCAGAGCTCCACCCGAGACCTGAGGGAAGCCGTCTGCCCGTGAGTCCTCTCCCACTTGTCTGTCAGCTTGTTTGAAGCATGCTGGGTTTTCTGCCCAGCTGGCTAAGGGGAGTCCCTGGAAATGCAAGGGTGTGGGTTTTGGCAGACTTCAGGGAAGACATGCCAGATGAGCCTGGGAGACTCCAGGTTAATCTGGATTCAGGAGATATCTCTTCGGGCCAGCTAGTAATTGTAGGATAAGCCTAATGAGCCTTCAGAGGATGAAGAGAGTAACGTGCCAAGGTAGCAATCGATGTCCTCATTCGAGAGGATGAAGCTGGTGCTCAGAGAAGGGGGGAACTTGGCCACAGCAAGGAGGTGTGCACCCAGACAGGACCCCCCAGATCCGGCCATTGGAGCTCAGGGAGGCCACTGGTGTGGCTTGTCCCTGTGGCAGGGGCCGAGGCAGGCAGCCCACCCTGATTCCTGCGGGGGCCTGACTTGGGAAGTGCCATCTGGTAGCTTTGAGACTCACCAAACCAAATTGCACTGGAGAGAGGAGGGACACCTTCCTTCATCCACCCCCCACCCCCGCCGGATTCCCACATACCCTGACCCCTTTCTCTTGATTTCGGAGCCATTTCCAGAGTCCCGCTCATATGACCTCATTCGAAGTGCACTGTGGACGAGCTGCCATCTGCAGCTGCTACCACAGCAGCCAAGGGCTTTAGCTCCCGACTACCTCCCTTCCTTTGGAACTTGGGGGCCCTCTACTCCCCACTTGCACAGCACAGACCTTTGCTGAGGATTGTGGGGACCCTCACTCAGTTTGCAGCACGTTGTAGCCATCCCTGTCCTCCCTTGAAACTCAGCTTGTGAGCTCCTTTGGAGCAGCGTGGCCCACCTGGCTGCAACGGAAGACACAGCTGACAGTGAAACAACAGCTTAGATCTGAGAGCCGGAAAGCTCTGTCAAAAGGGACCTCCCTCTTCACACCGTAGAGGCTGTAGGAGCCGCCAGGCTTTCGGAACCAGTGCTGGGGCCAAAATGACTCCACAGCTGTTTTCCTTCCTGGGGAGGGTTCTGGCTCGAGCGGGAATGGCTCAAGTCTCCTAAGGTTCTGAAAGCCCACTGTGTGCAGATTCACGGTACACAGAGAGGAAAAGGTGGAGTCCTACCCTGGAGGTGGTCACAGCTCACGGATGAGCCAGGCAGGCAGGCAGGCAGGGCATGAGAACACCTGAGCTGCCTTCATGAGTGAATGGTGTGGGGGCAGAGGAAGAGAAGCCGGTCTGCTCCCTCGTGTGGTGCCCAGGGCAGGTTGTCCCCAGAGGAAACCCTTACGACGGTGAGGACTATCACTGCTGTTTCCCAAGGGGTTCCGTCGGTGCGTGTCTTCCCCGGAGCGGTCAGGCCGTCTCTCAAGTACACTGGCCATGGGCATTGCCTCTCCTTGGAACTTCCCATGTGTTTCTCTTTTTTATGGAACAGTGATTTTCTAGAGTGGTTCTGGGCCACAAGGATGTTGGGTCATTTTCTAGCCTTCTGTCATGAAGAACGCTTTCCTGGGCATGGGGGTGGTTTGTTGTTCCAGCTCCCTTTCTTGGCTTCTTTTGGGAGCTGGTGCAACAAGAGGAGCTCAGCCTCTGCCTTCTGGCTGAGATGTCACCCTTCAAACAGCAATGCCTGCCTGGAGATAATGATGGCAGTTGCCAAAAGGGCTTCGTTTGGCACATGGTATCTTGAAAGGACGTACACCGTCCTTTCAGCTATCAAAGGCTAGTTCAAATGACATAAAAATGAGAACTCTCCAATGGAGTCTTACAGTAGGGGGAGAGTCCGAAAAACACTCCTTCAGTCATTTCACTGACAGTCATTGATTGGGGACACCAAGAATATAGGAAGGAATGCAGAAAGAAAAGATGAAATTGTGTTCAGGATCGGGGGGAGGGATGAACAGGGCGTGCTTGCCTTGAATCCAGGCTTTGTTGGGGGGTGGGCCATAAAGATCGAACGGGTCTGAAACTACAAAGTGGTGATGGTAACACAGTATCACCAGAGTTACACAACAGTGATCCCAGATTGCAACAATGATGAAAAAGTTTACTAATCCCAACTTAAAAAACAAAAATACAGGAAACCATACAAAAAATAAAACATCACCAGAAAGGTGGAAAGAAACCAAATGCAAAGCAGTTCAGGGGAAAGGAACTCCATGTCCCCTGGGGGCAGACCGAGTTGCCGGCATCCACGGTGAGCAGACAGGGATGGAGGCTGCAGAGCCGACCGCTCCCCTGGACGTGGTGTTTCCGGCAAGGGCTCTGGGTCTCTGTCCAGAGCGGGGGCTCTTTCTCCCTGCAGGGCTGGGTGAGTGATCGTGGGCATCTGGGTGTTGCGCGGGAGCCAGGGCAGGCTCTCCCTGCCGAGGCGGTGACTCCTCCTCTGCCTCGGGTTCTCTTGCCAAAGCCCGAGCAGGTAGAGGTGCACGTGGAGGTGGAGGTTCTCGCTGAGGGGGTGGGACATCAGTGCCTGGGGCTGGGGGTCCTGCAGGCACGGAGATCCGATCTGCCCGGTGTGCTGGCCAGTACCCAGCTGGCCTGGTGTCTCTGCGAGGGCAAGTCTCGCTTCTCCATCTGCCCTCGGTGGATCCCTGGGTCCTGCACCTGGAGCCACCACCTCTTTAGGGACAGGTCTGGGAAGTGGAGCCTGGTTCCAGTTGGAGGCCAGTGCTAGAGTTGGGGGAGAAGCAAAGTTTGCCCACAGGCCAGCCTTGGCATGTGCGTACCCCGGGACAGAAACCTTCCAAGAGGTTCCCAAAGAATACCCAGCGTCAGATGTCTTTTGGGACTGAAGTGTGCAAGATGGGGGGCGGGGGGTGTGAGGCCAGCGCTTGCTGCAGGCCCAGCAGCAGCTTTCGGGGACTCGTCCCTGTGTAGCTCAGCACCCCTCCCCACACACTCCCGTGCACCAGCCCCAGCGTCCTCACCTCTGTGCTCTGGCGTGCTGGGCTCCAGGTCCTCCTGGTGCCTCAGAGGCCGGGGTTCTCTGGACTCTGGGTCGGAGCCGGGTGTGCTGAGCTCCGTGGCAGCCTCAGACTGGGCCGCCGGCTGTATCCTGGGCGGTGTCTCGGCAGCAGGCCTTCCCCACCTCCGCGTCTCCCCCGGTGGGGCTGATGCCTCCGTGGGCACGCTGACCTGGAGCCTGCACTGGGCCTCACGGGCGGGCGGGTGGTGCTCCGACCCCTCCCTCTGGGAGCTGGATGGGGTGTCCCCGTCCTCGGCCTCATCACGTGGGAAGCTCTGCAACGACAGTGACCGTCAGCCAGCCATGCTGGGAGTTTTCCGAGCTGGGCCTGGCCAGTGGAGCCGCTGCTTCTGCCTGCTCGAACTTCTCTTCCCAGAAGGGTCAGAGACGTGTGTCTGCTCAGATCCCCACCCGGGAGGAAAGAGACCCATCTGAGGGTGTGAGGTCAGCCTGGGTGGCCGGCGCTGCCCACACTCTCCCCATCCCGCCCAGCCTGCTCTCCCCTGGGGGGTGGACACAACTTGTCCACAGGCTTCTGACCCCACATCCGCCTGGGCTTCCTTGAGGGGGACACAGCCCGAGAAACCCGCATCCCCACACACAGGCAAAGGACCCGGTGTTTCCGGGTGGCATGGGAGAGGTGGCCTGGCCCGGCCTGGGGCTCCCCGTGTTACCTTTCTGTTTCTCCGGGCAAAGGGCCAGAGGCCTCTCGGGGGTGTCCTGAGCCAACGTCGACAGGGTGCCCACGCACACTGCCTGTGAGCTCTCCTGAGGCCCCGGCCTCTGGGCAGGGGCAAACAGCAGAACATCTTGGCAGCAAGTGATCTGGCTGGGGGCTCCTCTCCGCTCTGGAGGCCTGGATACCCGGATTGCGGGTTCTGTTGGGTTCTGTTGCCGGCAGGTGACATCATTTCCTGGGGTTCGTGCTGAGGTCCCTTCCCCAAAACTTCCCAAGGGAATCTCTGGGTTTCTGACTGCTCGATCACCCCCCTTAGGCCATGTGCAGGCACAGTGACACCCACACGGCCCAGCCCACAGCCCTGGGGAGGCCTGGGTTCAGCCAGGGCCTGAGCTCCGAGGACCATGCTGCTCTCAGACCAGGCTCCTTCTTCTCATAAGTGGTGTGGCCCTTGACAACCATATGCCCCTCAGGGTTTCCCCAGTCTCTCCATCTGCAGAGTGGGGGTCATTCTCCCATCTGCTTCCTAGGCCTGTCGGCCTACGAGCAGCTCCATGCCTTTCCACCTGGGGCCGATATCACGTGGAGCTCGTGCGCTGAGACTTCAGAAAGAAAGATTCCATCCAGGGCTGACACAGCACAGAATGGGGCAGAACGAGGCCTGGATGCGCCGTGGTACCCAGGAAAAGGCACTCCCCCTCCTGACTGTTTTGAGACCCCGCATCCAAGTTGGAGGACCGAAAGGAAGACTCGAAGGTCTCCCTCTCTTATAGAAAAGAGTAGCCAACTTTCTGGTCCTCTGTTTCCATTGAGATTCTGTTGAAGTGTCCCAGCTCGGCTTCTGCGGGTGGCTGAGCTTCTACTGGCTCCCTGCGTTCTTGTCTTTTCCTCTCCAAACCTTCCGTCCTTTTCCCCCTTCTGGGGTGGAAGGGCGCTGTCATTGCTTCTACCTTCGAGACAGATTGAGGAAAAGTCTGGACCATCGACTCCTTTCCTCTCTTTGGTTCCGTGTCTCTCTCTGGCTGTGTCCCTCTCTTTTCCTTTCTCAATTCCGTCTGTGTCTTCCTCTTTCTCTCTCGTGTGTGGATGGATGGATGGATGCTAGGGATGCCTATGTATATGATTAGATGAGGGTTATGTTTTAGGGATAGGTTAGAGGGAGAGAAAGGCTTTAGGTCGGAGTTGGTCATGGCGGAAGGGTCAAGGGTGGTGGTGGTGTTTCTTGGAATCTGAGTGCTGTGCATTCTTCGTCTCTTTCCATATGAACCCCTTCTCAGATACACCACTTGCAAGGAGTCTCTCATGTTCCGTTTCCTATCTTTTGCATTTGTGAATGCTTAGCTTCTCTGTTGTGAAGAGGTTCCATTGGATGGAAACCCAGTGGTGTACTTCGTTTACCTCTTTCCCTTACTTGAAGAGACCCATTTCGACCTCCGCCCAGCAAATGGCAAGGAGACTCTGATGTTAAGGAGCCTTTGACCTACGCTTCTTTCTAGCTATCTCATGACATCAGTCTTTAGGGTGAGGTTTTTCCCCGATATTGAGGTGGTATGAGATCAAAACCAATAGCGTTCTTCAGATGTAGCTGTCTGGTTTTCCCATGGACATTGATTGAAGAGGCTTTCTTGTTCCCATTTGGATATTCTCCCCGTCTGTGTCAGAGATGAGTTGACCATGGATGCTGGGGTTTGTTTCTGGACCCTCAACTTTATTCCATCGATCTGGATCTGTGTGTGTTGTTGTATTCCCAATAGCATACTGTCCTGCTGATGCTGCTGCGGCTAAGTCACTTCAGTCGTGTCTGACTCTGCATGACCCCATGGCCTGCAGCCTACCAGGCTCCTCCGTCCAGGACATTTTCCAGGCAAGAGTACTGGAGTGGGTCGCCATTGCCTTCTCCGATACTCTCCTGAGGATCCTAGTTTGGTCGTCTAATTTCCTTTCACACAACCTTGGATGTCCGTATCGGGGCTTTTTCGTCGGATTGTATTGACAATGTAGGCTCCTTTCTGTTTCCGTACCCCTTTTGCAATTCTTTGTTCGGTGCGAAAATGCATTGGCATTTTGGGAGGAATAGCATGGAAGCTGTGGATTGCCATGTGGGGCTGTGACATGATTTTCCCAATAGGAATTCTTTCAAGCCCTGAGCACAGCTTCTCTTTCCAGTGATTGGTGTGGGCTTGATCTTCCTCCTTCCATCTCTTGCCGTTTTGTGAGAACAGGTCCATCCTTCCCTTCTGGGGTAGATGGACTCGTGGGTATCACTTCAGTGAATGGCATTGGCAGTGGGGGTGATAATTCCCTTCTCATTGGAAGACTTTGATGTGAGTATTAGAAATGCAAGTGACTTCTCTTCCCCGTCCTCCCTGTCCATGTCTCAGAGCCACTGGGAAACAGAGGCCTCATCCACGGTCACACAGGCCTGAGGGGGTGCAACTAGACTGTTGTTTCTTCAGGCCCTCAGTGCTGGACATCATCCGGGATACTCTGTGTGTGTCTTCCTCCGTCTGGTGTCCCTTCAGACCTTTCCCGAATTTTCACAGGCTTCTTGTGTTGGCGTTCTTTGTCTGTTTGGAGACACATCCTTGATAAGCTTTGTGTTTCCACTCATTCGTCTCGCGATGTATGACCTGTCTTTTGCTTTTGTCATGAGGTCTTTCCCACAGTAGATATCTTTGATTTTGCAAAGTCCACTGTATTCTCTGGGTTTTTTTTGTGGACTGCCTTTTAGTTTTGTGTGTGAAGACTCAAAGCACGTGTCCGGTTTCTGCTCATTGTTCTTCTAGATTTGTGACAAGTTTTCATGGAAAGTTTGTCTAGGGATAACTGGAAGTGAACTCGGTGTAAGGTGTCAAGTCTCCATCTCCATTCATGTCATCCCCTGCAGTTTCCAATTCCCTGTTCCTGAGTGGTTTTGGAGACCTTGTGGGAAGGTTGGTTGCATTGGAGTTTGCATTTCCACCTTGATTCGATTCACACTGTTCTGCCCTCAGGGATACTGTCAAGGGGGAGTGAGGAGCAGCCTGCACTTCCAGCAGTGACCACACGGTGGGGCGAGTGCTGCTCTCCCCTCTGGGAGCCCCAGGCCACAGGCATCCCAGTGAGGAGCCAGCTCTGTGCTCAGCTGAAAGGAGTTAGTTAGTCTCTCAGGAGCCTCTGAGCCCTTGCCTTTGGATCACCCAGGGTGGGCATTTACTGGGACAGAAAAAATTGCCCTGAATTCCATGGACGGAAGAGCCTGGCTGTGTAGAGTTCGTGAGTTGCCGTGAATCAGACACAACTGAGGACACAAAAATTCAATAGATTAAAACACTTTTTGGGGGTGGGGGGGAGTGAAAGAGGGTGATGTGGGTTTTTTTGTCTTATATAACAGCCAAGGGAAATCTAGTTTAAACCTAAATTCACATAGATGGGAAAGGTATATCTCTCCGTCACCCTATTTAAAAAAAAAAAACCTACTAAACTTTTCTGAAAGTTTATTTAGTAGCTTCCTTGAGCAGTTTACTGTGGAGCATTTTTTTTTTTTTTTTCTGTGACATTGGCCTCATTAAAAAGTACGGTTTGCCATTACTGGATAATTTTGTTCATTGGTTTCTTAGGGAACCTTGGTAATATTTGAGTTTCCTGGGGAGTATGGTCACATGACCTGGCCCTGGCCAATCGGTGCGTTCCACCTCCCTGGCCACTGTGATTGGCTCCGGGCTGGGGCAGTGCCCAATCGGGGCCCAGGGCCGGGCCTCCCGTTGGAAGCCAGGGGAAGACGAGCTCTCGTCCTGCTGGGGTAGGGGAAGGGGTGGGGCCGGGGCAGGTCAGGCTCCAGCAGTGGGAGGGGCTTGAGGTCCGCCTGCGGCAGTTGGTGACGTTCCTGCTCCCCTCAGGGCAGAGCCGCCGGCCTGAGAATGAGGGCGCTGCTGAGCCCAGGGGCTGGGATGGCCCGTTGCTGCTGTGGTCCCAGAGCTCCACCCGAGACCTGAGGGAAGCCGTCTGCCCGTGAGTCCTCTCCCACTTGTCTGTCAGCTTGTTTGAAGCATGCTGGGTTTTCTGCCCAGCTGGCTAAGGGGAGTCCCTGGAAATGCAAGGGTGTGGGTTTTGGCAGACTTCAGGGAAGACATGCCAGATGAGCCTGGGAGACTCCAGGTTAATCTGGATTCAGGAGATATCTCTTCGGGCCAGCTAGTAATTGTAGGATAAGCCTAATGAGCCTTCAGAGGATGAAGAGAGTAACGTGCCAAGGTAGCAATCGATGTCCTCATTCGAGAGGATGAAGCTGGTGCTCAGAGAAGGGGGGAACTTGGCCACAGCAAGGAGGTGTGCACCCAGACAGGACCCCCCAGATCCGGCCATTGGAGCTCAGGGAGGCCACTGGTGTGGCTTGTCCCTGTGGCAGGGGCCGAGGCAGGCAGCCCACCCTGATTCCTGCGGGGGCCTGACTTGGGAAGTGCCATCTGGTAGCTTTGAGACTCACCAAACCAAATTGCACTGGAGAGAGGAGGGACACCTTCCTTCATCCACCCCCCACCCCCGCCGGATTCCCACATACCCTGACCCCTTTCTCTTGATTTCGGAGCCATTTCCAGAGTCCCGCTCATATGACCTCATTCGAAGTGCACTGTGGACGAGCTGCCATCTGCAGCTGCTACCACAGCAGCCAAGGGCTTTAGCTCCCGACTACCTCCCTTCCTTTGGAACTTGGGGGCCCTCTACTCCCCACTTGCACAGCACAGACCTTTGCTGAGGATTGTGGGGACCCTCACTCAGTTTGCAGCACGTTGTAGCCATCCCTGTCCTCCCTTGAAACTCAGCTTGTGAGCTCCTTTGGAGCAGCGTGGCCCACCTGGCTGCAACGGAAGACACAGCTGACAGTGAAACAACAGCTTAGATCTGAGAGCCGGAAAGCTCTGTCAAAAGGGACCTCCCTCTTCACACCGTAGAGGCTGTAGGAGCCGCCAGGCTTTCGGAACCAGTGCTGGGGCCAAAATGACTCCACAGCTGTTTTCCTTCCTGGGGAGGGTTCTGGCTCGAGCGGGAATGGCTCAAGTCTCCTAAGGTTCTGAAAGCCCACTGTGTGCAGATTCACGGTACACAGAGAGGAAAAGGTGGAGTCCTACCCTGGAGGTGGTCACAGCTCACGGATGAGCCAGGCAGGCAGGCAGGCAGGGCATGAGAACACCTGAGCTGCCTTCATGAGTGAATGGTGTGGGGGCAGAGGAAGAGAAGCCGGTCTGCTCCCTCGTGTGGTGCCCAGGGCAGGTTGTCCCCAGAGGAAACCCTTACGACGGTGAGGACTATCACTGCTGTTTCCCAAGGGGTTCCGTCGGTGCGTGTCTTCCCCGGAGCGGTCAGGCCGTCTCTCAAGTACACTGGCCATGGGCATTGCCTCTCCTTGGAACTTCCCATGTGTTTCTCTTTTTTATGGAACAGTGATTTTCTAGAGTGGTTCTGGGCCACAAGGATGTTGGGTCATTTTCTAGCCTTCTGTCATGAAGAACGCTTTCCTGGGCATGGGGGTGGTTTGTTGTTCCAGCTCCCTTTCTTGGCTTCTTTTGGGAGCTGGTGCAACAAGAGGAGCTCAGCCTCTGCCTTCTGGCTGAGATGTCACCCTTCAAACAGCAATGCCTGCCTGGAGATAATGATGGCAGTTGCCAAAAGGGCTTCGTTTGGCACATGGTATCTTGAAAGGACGTACACCGTCCTTTCAGCTATCAAAGGCTAGTTCAAATGACATAAAAATGAGAACTCTCCAATGGAGTCTTACAGTAGGGGGAGAGTCCGAAAAACACTCCTTCAGTCATTTCACTGACAGTCATTGATTGGGGACACCAAGAATATAGGAAGGAATGCAGAAAGAAAAGATGAAATTGTGTTCAGGATCGGGGGGAGGGATGAACAGGGCGTGCTTGCCTTGAATCCAGGCTTTGTTGGGGGGTGGGCCATAAAGATCGAACGGGTCTGAAACTACAAAGTGGTGATGGTAACACAGTATCACCAGAGTTACACAACAGTGATCCCAGATTGCAACAATGATGAAAAAGTTTACTAATCCCAACTTAAAAAACAAAAATACAGGAAACCATACAAAAAATAAAACATCACCAGAAAGGTGGAAAGAAACCAAATGCAAAGCAGTTCAGGGGAAAGGAACTCCATGTCCCCTGGGGGCAGACCGAGTTGCCGGCATCCACGGTGAGCAGACAGGGATGGAGGCTGCAGAGCCGACCGCTCCCCTGGACGTGGTGTTTCCGGCAAGGGCTCTGGGTCTCTGTCCAGAGCGGGGGCTCTTTCTCCCTGCAGGGCTGGGTGAGTGATCGTGGGCATCTGGGTGTTGCGCGGGAGCCAGGGCAGGCTCTCCCTGCCGAGGCGGTGACTCCTCCTCTGCCTCGGGTTCTCTTGCCAAAGCCCGAGCAGGTAGAGGTGCACGTGGAGGTGGAGGTTCTCGCTGAGGGGGTGGGACATCAGTGCCTGGGGCTGGGGGTCCTGCAGGCACGGAGATCCGATCTGCCCGGTGTGCTGGCCAGTACCCAGCTGGCCTGGTGTCTCTGCGAGGGCAAGTCTCGCTTCTCCATCTGCCCTCGGTGGATCCCTGGGTCCTGCACCTGGAGCCACCACCTCTTTAGGGACAGGTCTGGGAAGTGGAGCCTGGTTCCAGTTGGAGGCCAGTGCTAGAGTTGGGGGAGAAGCAAAGTTTGCCCACAGGCCAGCCTTGGCATGTGCGTACCCCGGGACAGAAACCTTCCAAGAGGTTCCCAAAGAATACCCAGCGTCAGATGTCTTTTGGGACTGAAGTGTGCAAGATGGGGGGCGGGGGGTGTGAGGCCAGCGCTTGCTGCAGGCCCAGCAGCAGCTTTCGGGGACTCGTCCCTGTGTAGCTCAGCACCCCTCCCCACACACTCCCGTGCACCAGCCCCAGCGTCCTCACCTCTGTGCTCTGGCGTGCTGGGCTCCAGGTCCTCCTGGTGCCTCAGAGGCCGGGGTTCTCTGGACTCTGGGTCGGAGCCGGGTGTGCTGAGCTCCGTGGCAGCCTCAGACTGGGCCGCCGGCTGTATCCTGGGCGGTGTCTCGGCAGCAGGCCTTCCCCACCTCCGCGTCTCCCCCGGTGGGGCTGATGCCTCCGTGGGCACGCTGACCTGGAGCCTGCACTGGGCCTCACGGGCGGGCGGGTGGTGCTCCGACCCCTCCCTCTGGGAGCTGGATGGGGTGTCCCCGTCCTCGGCCTCATCACGTGGGAAGCTCTGCAACGACAGTGACCGTCAGCCAGCCATGCTGGGAGTTTTCCGAGCTGGGCCTGGCCAGTGGAGCCGCTGCTTCTGCCTGCTCGAACTTCTCTTCCCAGAAGGGTCAGAGACGTGTGTCTGCTCAGATCCCCACCCGGGAGGAAAGAGACCCATCTGAGGGTGTGAGGTCAGCCTGGGTGGCCGGCGCTGCCCACACTCTCCCCATCCCGCCCAGCCTGCTCTCCCCTGGGGGGTGGACACAACTTGTCCACAGGCTTCTGACCCCACATCCGCCTGGGCTTCCTTGAGGGGGACACAGCCCGAGAAACCCGCATCCCCACACACAGGCAAAGGACCCGGTGTTTCCGGGTGGCATGGGAGAGGTGGCCTGGCCCGGCCTGGGGCTCCCCGTGTTACCTTTCTGTTTCTCCGGGCAAAGGGCCAGAGGCCTCTCGGGGGTGTCCTGAGCCAACGTCGACAGGGTGCCCACGCACACTGCCTGTGAGCTCTCCTGAGGCCCCGGCCTCTGGGCAGGGGCAAACAGCAGAACATCTTGGCAGCAAGTGATCTGGCTGGGGGCTCCTCTCCGCTCTGGAGGCCTGGATACCCGGATTGCGGGTTCTGTTGGGTTCTGTTGCCGGCAGGTGACATCATTTCCTGGGGTTCGTGCTGAGGTCCCTTCCCCAAAACTTCCCAAGGGAATCTCTGGGTTTCTGACTGCTCGATCACCCCCCTTAGGCCATGTGCAGGCACAGTGACACCCACACGGCCCAGCCCACAGCCCTGGGGAGGCCTGGGTTCAGCCAGGGCCTGAGCTCCGAGGACCATGCTGCTCTCAGACCAGGCTCCTTCTTCTCATAAGTGGTGTGGCCCTTGACAACCATATGCCCCTCAGGGTTTCCCCAGTCTCTCCATCTGCAGAGTGGGGGTCATTCTCCCATCTGCTTCCTAGGCCTGTCGGCCTACGAGCAGCTCCATGCCTTTCCACCTGGGGCCGATATCACGTGGAGCTCGTGCGCTGAGACTTCAGAAAGAAAGATTCCATCCAGGGCTGACACAGCACAGAATGGGGCAGAACGAGGCCTGGATGCGCCGTGGTACCCAGGAAAAGGCACTCCCCCTCCTGACTGTTTTGAGACCCCGCATCCAAGTTGGAGGACCGAAAGGAAGACTCGAAGGTCTCCCTCTCTTATAGAAAAGAGTAGCCAACTTTCTGGTCCTCTGTTTCCATTGAGATTCTGTTGAAGTGTCCCAGCTCGGCTTCTGCGGGTGGCTGAGCTTCTACTGGCTCCCTGCGTTCTTGTCTTTTCCTCTCCAAACCTTCCGTCCTTTTCCCCCTTCTGGGGTGGAAGGGCGCTGTCATTGCTTCTACCTTCGAGACAGATTGAGGAAAAGTCTGGACCATCGACTCCTTTCCTCTCTTTGGTTCCGTGTCTCTCTCTGGCTGTGTCCCTCTCTTTTCCTTTCTCAATTCCGTCTGTGTCTTCCTCTTTCTCTCTCGTGTGTGGATGGATGGATGGATGCTAGGGATGCCTATGTATATGATTAGATGAGGGTTATGTTTTAGGGATAGGTTAGAGGGAGAGAAAGGCTTTAGGTCGGAGTTGGTCATGGCGGAAGGGTCAAGGGTGGTGGTGGTGTTTCTTGGAATCTGAGTGCTGTGCATTCTTCGTCTCTTTCCATATGAACCCCTTCTCAGATACACCACTTGCAAGGAGTCTCTCATGTTCCGTTTCCTATCTTTTGCATTTGTGAATGCTTAGCTTCTCTGTTGTGAAGAGGTTCCATTGGATGGAAACCCAGTGGTGTACTTCGTTTACCTCTTTCCCTTACTTGAAGAGACCCATTTCGACCTCCGCCCAGCAAATGGCAAGGAGACTCTGATGTTAAGGAGCCTTTGACCTACGCTTCTTTCTAGCTATCTCATGACATCAGTCTTTAGGGTGAGGTTTTTCCCCGATATTGAGGTGGTATGAGATCAAAACCAATAGCGTTCTTCAGATGTAGCTGTCTGGTTTTCCCATGGACATTGATTGAAGAGGCTTTCTTGTTCCCATTTGGATATTCTCCCCGTCTGTGTCAGAGATGAGTTGACCATGGATGCTGGGGTTTGTTTCTGGACCCTCAACTTTATTCCATCGATCTGGATCTGTGTGTGTTGTTGTATTCCCAATAGCATACTGTCCTGCTGATGCTGCTGCGGCTAAGTCACTTCAGTCGTGTCTGACTCTGCATGACCCCATGGCCTGCAGCCTACCAGGCTCCTCCGTCCAGGACATTTTCCAGGCAAGAGTACTGGAGTGGGTCGCCATTGCCTTCTCCGATACTCTCCTGAGGATCCTAGTTTGGTCGTCTAATTTCCTTTCACACAACCTTGGATGTCCGTATCGGGGCTTTTTCGTCGGATTGTATTGACAATGTAGGCTCCTTTCTGTTTCCGTACCCCTTTTGCAATTCTTTGTTCGGTGCGAAAATGCATTGGCATTTTGGGAGGAATAGCATGGAAGCTGTGGATTGCCATGTGGGGCTGTGACATGATTTTCCCAATAGGAATTCTTTCAAGCCCTGAGCACAGCTTCTCTTTCCAGTGATTGGTGTGGGCTTGATCTTCCTCCTTCCATCTCTTGCCGTTTTGTGAGAACAGGTCCATCCTTCCCTTCTGGGGTAGATGGACTCGTGGGTATCACTTCAGTGAATGGCATTGGCAGTGGGGGTGATAATTCCCTTCTCATTGGAAGACTTTGATGTGAGTATTAGAAATGCAAGTGACTTCTCTTCCCCGTCCTCCCTGTCCATGTCTCAGAGCCACTGGGAAACAGAGGCCTCATCCACGGTCACACAGGCCTGAGGGGGTGCAACTAGACTGTTGTTTCTTCAGGCCCTCAGTGCTGGACATCATCCGGGATACTCTGTGTGTGTCTTCCTCCGTCTGGTGTCCCTTCAGACCTTTCCCGAATTTTCACAGGCTTCTTGTGTTGGCGTTCTTTGTCTGTTTGGAGACACATCCTTGATAAGCTTTGTGTTTCCACTCATTCGTCTCGCGATGTATGACCTGTCTTTTGCTTTTGTCATGAGGTCTTTCCCACAGTAGATATCTTTGATTTTGCAAAGTCCACTGTATTCTCTGGGTTTTTTTTGTGGACTGCCTTTTAGTTTTGTGTGTGAAGACTCAAAGCACGTGTCCGGTTTCTGCTCATTGTTCTTCTAGATTTGTGACAAGTTTTCATGGAAAGTTTGTCTAGGGATAACTGGAAGTGAACTCGGTGTAAGGTGTCAAGTCTCCATCTCCATTCATGTCATCCCCTGCAGTTTCCAATTCCCTGTTCCTGAGTGGTTTTGGAGACCTTGTGGGAAGGTTGGTTGCATTGGAGTTTGCATTTCCACCTTGATTCGATTCACACTGTTCTGCCCTCAGGGACACTGTCAAGGGGGAGTGAGGAGCAGCCTGCACTTCCAGCAGTGACCACACGGTGGGGCGAGTGCTGCTCTCCCCTCTGGGAGCCCCAGGCCACAGGCATCCCAGTGAGGAGCCAGCTCTGTGCTCAGCTGAAAGGAGTTAGTTAGTCTCTCAGGAGCCTCTGAACCCTTGCCTTTGGATCACCCAGGGTGGGCATTTACTGGGACAGAAAAAATTGCCCTGAATTCCATGGACGGAAGAGCCTGGCTGTGTAGAGTTCGTGAGTTGCCGTGAATCAGACACAACTGAGGACACAAAAATTCAATAGATTAAAACACTTTTTGGGGGTGGGGGGGAGTGAAAGAGGGTGATGTGGGTTTTTTTGTCTTATATAATCGCCAAGGGAAATCTAGTTTAAACCTAAATTCACATAGATGGGAAAGGTATATCTCTCCGTCACCCTATTTAAAAAAAAAAACCTACTACACTTTTCTGAAAGTTTATTTAGTAGCTTCCTTGAGCAGTTTACTGTGGAGCATTTTTTTTTTTTCTGTGACATTGGCCTCATTGAAAAGTACGGTTTGCCTTTACTGGATAATTTTGTTCATTGGTTTCTTAGGGAACCTTGGTAATATTTGAGTTTCCTGGGGAGTATGGTCACATGACCTGGCCCTGGCCAATCGGTGCGTTCCACCTCCCTGGCCACTGTGATTGGCTCCGGGCTGGGGCAGTGCCCAATCGGGGCCCAGGGCCGGGCCTCCCGTTGGAAGCCAGGGGAAGACGAGCTCTCGTCCTGCTGGGGTAGGGGAAGGGGTGGGGCCGGGGCAGGTCAGGCTCCAGCAGTGGGAGGGGCTTGAGGTCCGCCTGCGGCAGTTGGTGACGTTCCTGCTCCCCTCAGGGCAGAGCCGCCGGCCTGAGAATGAGGGCGCTGCTGAGCCCAGGGGCTGGGATGGCCCGTTGCTGCTGTGGTCCCAGAGCTCCACCCGAGACCTGAGGGAAGCCGTCTGCCCGTGAGTCCTCTCCCACTTGTCTGTCAGCTTGTTTGAAGCATGCTGGGTTTTCTGCCCAGCTGGCTAAGGGGAGTCCCTGGAAATGCAAGGGTGTGGGTTTTGGCAGACTTCAGGGAAGACATGCCAGATGAGCCTGGGAGACTCCAGGTTAATCTGGATTCAGGAGATATCTCTTCGGGCCAGCTAGTAATTGTAGGATAAGCCTAATGAGCCTTCACAGGATGAAGAGAGTAACGTGCCAAGGTAGCAATCGATGTCCTCATTCGAGAGGATGAAGCTGGTGCTCAGAGAAGGGGGGAACTTGGCCACAGCAAGGAGGTGTGCACCCAGACAGGACCCCCCAGATCCGGCCATTGGAGCTCAGGGAGGCCACTGGTGTGGCTTGTCCCTGTGGCAGGGGCCGAGGCAGGCAGCCCACCCTGATTCCTGCGGGGGCCTGACTTGGGAAGTGCCATCTGGTAGCTTTGAGACTCACCAAACCAAATTGCACTGGAGAGAGGAGGGACACCTTCCTTCATCCACCCCCCACCCCCGCCAGATTCCCACATACCCTGACCCCTTTCTCTTGATTTCGGAGCCATTTCCAGAGTCCCGCTCATATGACCTCATTCGAAGTGCACTGTGGACGAGCTGCCATCCGCAGCTGCTACCACAGCAGCCAAGGGCTTTAGCTCCCGACTACCTCCCTTCCTTTGGAACTTGGGGGCCCTCTACTCCCCACTTGCACACCACAGACCTTTGCTGAGGATTGTGGGGACCCTCACTCAGTTTGCAGCACGTTGTAGCCATCCCTGTCCTCCCTTGAAACTCAGCTTGTGAGCTCCTTTGGAGCAGCGTGGCCCACCTGGCTGCAACGGAAGAGACACAGCTGACAGTGAAACAACAGCTTAGATCTGAGAGCCGGAAAGCTCTGTCAAAAGGGATCTCCCTCTTCACACCGTAGAGGCTGTAGGAGCCGCCAGGCTTTCGGAACCAGTGCTGGGGCCAAAATGACTCCACAGCTGTTTTCCTTCCTGGGGAGGGTTCTGGCTCGAGCGGGAATGGCTCAAGTCTCCTAAGGTTCTGAAAGCCCACTGTGTGCAGATTCACGGTACACAGAGAGGAAAAGGTGGAGTCCTACCCTGGAGGTGGTCACAGCTCACGGATGAGCCAGGCAGGCAGGCAGGCAGGGCATGAGAACACCTGAGCTGCCTTCATGAGTGAATGGTGTGGGGGCAGAGGAAGAGAAGCCGGTCTGCTCCCTCGTGTGGTGCCCAGGGCAGGTTGTCCCCAGAGGAAAACCTTACGACAGTGAGGTCTATCACTGCTGTTTCCCAAGGGGTTCCGTCGGTGCGTGTCTTCCCCGGAGCGGTCAGGCCGTCTCTCAAGTACACTGGCCATGGGCATTGCCTCTCCTTGGAACTTCCCATGTGTTTCTCTTTTTTATGGAACAGTGATTTTCTAGAGTGGTTCTGGGCCACAAGGATGTTGGGTCATTTTCTAGCCTTCTGTCATGAAGAACGCTTTCCTGGGCATGGGGGTGGTTTGTTGTTCCAGCTCCCTTTCTTGGCTTCTTTTGGGAGCTGGTGCAACAAGAGGAGCTCAGCCTCTGCCTTCTGGCTGAGATGTCACCCTTCAAACAGCAATGCCTGCCTGGAGATAATGATGGCAGTTGCCAAAAGGGCTTCGTTTGGCACATGGTATCTTGAAAGGACGTACACCGTCCTTTCAGCTATCAAAGGCTAGTTCAAATGACATAAAAATGAGAACTCTCCAATGGAGTCTTACAGTAGGGGGAGAGTCCGAAAAACACTCCTTCAGTCATTTCACTGAGAGTCATTGATTGGGGACACCAAGAATATAGGAAGGAATGCAGAAAGAAAAGATGAAATTGTGTTCAGGATCGGGGGGGGGGATGAACAGGGCGTGCTTGCCTTGAATCCAGGCTTTGTTGGGGGGTGGGGCATAAAGATCGAACGGGTCTGAAACTACAAAGTGGTGATGGTAACACAGTATCACCAGAGTTACACAACAGTGATCCCAGATTGCAACAATGATGAAAAAGTTTACTAATCCCAACTTAAAAAACAAAAATACAGGAAACCATACAAAAAATAAAACATCACCAGAAAGGTGGAAAGAAACCAAATGCAAAGCAGTTCAGGGGAAAGGAACTCCATGTCCCCTGGGGGCAGACCGAGTTGCCGGCATCCACGGTGAGCAGACAGGGATGGAGGCTGCAGAGCCGACCGCTCCCCTGGACGTGGTGTTTCCGGCAAGGGCTCTGGGTCTCTGTCCAGAGCGGGGGCTCTTTCTCCCTGCAGGGCTGGGTGAGTGATCGTGGGCATCTGGGTGTTGCGCGGGAGCCAGGGCAGGCTCTCCCTGCCGAGGCGGTGACTCCTCCTCTGCCTCGGGTTCTCTTGCCAAAGCCCGAGCAGGTAGAGGTGCACGTGGAGGTGGAGGTTCTCGCTGAGGGGGTGGGACATCAGTGCCTGGGGCTGGGGGTCCTGCAGGCACGGAGATCCGATCTGCCCGGTGTGCTGGCCAGTACCCAGCTGGCCTGGTGTCTCTGCGAGGGCAAGTCTCGCTTCTCCATCTGCCCTCGGTGGATCCCTGGGTCCTGCACCTGGAGCCACCACCTCTTTAGGGACAGGTCTGGGAAGTGGAGCCTGGTTCCAGTTGGAGGCCAGTGCTAGAGTTGGGGGAGAAGCAAAGTTTGCCCACAGGCCAGCCTTGGCATGTGCGTACCCCGGGACAGAAACCTTCCAAGAGGTTCCCAAAGAATACCCAGCGTCAGATGTCTTTTGGGACTGAAGTGTGCAAGATGGGGGGCGGGGGGTGTGAGGCCAGCGCTTGCTGCAGGCCCAGCAGCAGCTTTCGGGGACTCGTCCCTGTGTAGCTCAGCACCCCTCCCCACACACTCCCGTGCACCAGCCCCAGCGTCCTCACCTCTGTGCTCTGGCGTGCTGGGCTCCAGGTCCTCCTGGTGCCTCAGAGGCCGGGGTTCTCTGGACTCTGGGTCGGAGCCGGGTGTGCTGAGCTCCGTGGCAGCCTCAGACTGGGCCGCCGGCTGTATCCTGGGCGGTGTCTCGGCAGCAGGCCTTCCCCACCTCCGCGTCTCCCCCGGTGGGGCTGATGCCTCCGTGGGCACGCTGACCTGGAGCCTGCACTGGGCCTCACGGGCGGGCGGGTGGTGCTCCGACCCCTCCCTCTGGGAGCTGGATGGGGTGTCCCCGTCCTCGGCCTCATCACGTGGGAAGCTCTGCAACGACAGTGACCGTCAGCCAGCCATGCTGGGAGTTTTCCGAGCTGGGCCTGGCCAGTGGAGCCGCTGCTTCTGCCTGCTCGAACTTCTCTTCCCAGAAGGGTCAGAGACGTGTGTCTGCTCAGATCCCCACCCGGGAGGAAAGAGACCCATCTGAGGGTGTGAGGTCAGCCTGGGTGGCCGGCGCTGCCCACACTCTCCCCATCCCGCCCAGCCTGCTCTCCCCTGGGGTGTGGACACAACTTGTCCACAGGCTTCTGACCCCACATCCGCCTGGGCTTCCTTGAGGGGGACACAGCCCGAGAAACCCGCATCCCCACACACAGGCAAAGGACCCGGTGTTTCCGGGTGGCATGGGAGAGGTGGCCTGGCCCGTCCTGGGGCTCCCCGTGTTACCTTTCTGTTTCTCCGGGCAAAGGGCCAGAGGCCTCTCGGGGGTGTCCTGAGCCAACGTCGACAGGGTGCCCACTCACACTGCCTGTGAGCTCTCCTGAGGCCCCGGCCTCTGGGCAGGGGCAAACAGCAGAACATCTTGGCAGCAAGTGATCTGGCTGGGGGCTCCTCTCCGCTCTGGAGGCCTGGATACCCGGATTGCGGGTTCTGTTGGGTTCTGTTGCCAGCAGGTGACATCATTTCCTGGGGTTCGTGCTGAGGTCCCTTCCCCAAAACTTCCCAAGGGAATCTCTGGGTTTCTGACTGCTCGATCACCCCCCTTAGGCCATGTGCAGGCACAGTGACACCCACACGGCCCAGCCCACAGCCCTGGGGAGGCCTGGGTTCAGCCAGGGCCTGAGCTCCGAGGACCATGCTGCTCTCAGACCAGGCTCCTTCTTCTCATAAGTGGTGTGGCCCTTGACAACCATATGCCCCTCAGGGTTTCCCCAGTCTCTCCATCTGCAGAGTGGGGGTCATTCTCCCATCTGCTTCCTAGGCCTGTCGGCCTACGAGCAGCTCCATGCCTTTCCACCTGGGGCCGATATCACGTGGAGCTCGTGCGCTGAGACTTCAGAAAGAGAGATTCCATCCAGGGCTGATACAGCACAGAATGGGGCAGAACGAGGCCTGGATGCGCCGTGGTACCCAGGAAAAGGCACTCCCCCTCCTGACTGTTTTGAGACCCCGCATCCAAGTTGGAGGACCGAAAGGAAGACTCGAAGGTCTCCCTCTCTTATAGAAAAGAGTAGCCAACTTTCTGGTCCTCTGTTTCCATTGAGATTCTGTTGAAGTGTCCCAGCTCGGCTTCTGCGGGTGGCTGAGCTTCTACTGGCTCCCTGCGTTCTTGTCTTTTCCTCTCCAAACCTTCCGTCCTTTTCCCCCTTCTGGGGTGGAAGGGCGCTGTCATTGCTTCTACCTTCGAGACAGATTGAGGAAAAGTCTGGACCATCGACTCCTTTCCTCTCTTTGGTTCCGTGTCTCTCTCTGGCTGTGTCCCTCTCTTTTCCTTTCTCAATTCCGTCTGTGTCTTCCTCTTTCTCTCTCGTGTGTGGATGGATGGACGGATGCTAGGGATGCACATGTATATGATTAGATGAGGGTTATGTTTTAGGGATAGGTTAGAGGGAGAGAAAGGCTTTAGGTCAGAGTTGGTCATGGGGGAAGGGTCAAGGGTGGTGGTGGTGTTTCTTGGAATCTGAGTGCTGTGCATTCTTCGTCTCTTTCCATATGAACCCCTTCTCAGATACACCACTTGCAAGGAGTCTCTCGTGTTCCGTTTCCTATCTTTTGCATTTGTGAATGCTTAGCTTCTCTGTTGTGAAGAGGTTCCATTGGATGGAAACCCAGTGGTGTACTTCGTTTACCTCTTTCCCTTACTTGAAGAGACCCATTTCGACCTCCGCCCAGCAAATGGCAAGGAGACTCTGATGTTAAGGAGCCTTTGACCTACGCTTCTTTCTAGCTATCTCATGACATCAGTCTTTAGGGTGAGGTTTTTCCCCGATATTGAGGTGGTATGAGATCAAAACCAATAGCGTTCTTCAGATGTAGCTGTCTGGTTTTCCCATGGACATTGATTGAAGAGGCTTTCCTGTTCCCATTTGGATATTCTCCCCGTCTGTGTCAGAGATGAGTTGACCATGGATGCTGGGGTTTGTTTCTGGACCCTCAACTTTATTCCATCGATCTGGATCTGTGTGTGTTGTTGTATTCCCAATAGCATACTGTCCTGCTGCTGCTGCTGCTGCGGCTAAGTCACTTCAGTCGTGTCTGACTCTGCATGACCCCATGGCCTGCAGCCTACCAGGCTCCTCCGTCCAGGACATTTTCCAGGCAAGAGTACTGGAGTGGGTCGCCATTGCCTTCTCCGATACTCTCCTGAGGATCCTAGTTTGGTCGTCTAATTTCCTTTCACACAACCTTGGATGTCCGTATCGGGGCTTTTTCGTCGGATTGTATTGACAATGTAGGCTCCTTTCTGTTTCCGTACCCCCTTTGCAATTCTTTGTTCGGTGCGAAAATGCATTGGCATTTTGGGAGGAATAGCATGGAAGCTGTGGATTGCCATGTGGGGCTGTGACATGATTTTCCCAATAGGAATTCTTTCAAGCCCTGAGCACAGCTTCTCTTTCCAGTGATTGGTGTGGGCTTGATCTTCCTCCTTCCATCTCTCGCCGTTTTGTGAGAACAGGTCCATCCTTCCCTTCTGGGGTAGATGGACTCGTGGGTATCACTTCAGTGAATGGCATTGGCAGTGGGGGTGATAATTCCCTTCTCATTGGAAGACTTTGCTGTGAGTATTAGAAATGCAAGTGACTTCTCTTCCCCTTCCTCCCTGTCCATGTCTCAGAGCCACCGGGAAACAGAGGCCTCATCCACGGTCACACAGGCCTGAGGGGGTGCAACTAGACTGTTGTTTCTTCAGGCCCTCAGTGCTGGACATCATCCGGGATACTCTGTGTGTGTCTTCCTCCGTCTGGTGTCCCTTCAGACCTTTCCCTAGTTTTCACAGGCTTGTTGTGTTGGCGTTCTTTGTCTGTTTGGAGACACATCCTTGATAAGCTTTGTGTTTCCACTCATTCGTCTCGCGATGTATGACCTGTCTTTTGCTTTTGTCATGAGGTCTTTCCCACAGTAGATATCTTTGATTTTGCAAAGTCCACTGTATTCTCTGGGTTTTTTTTGTGGACTGCCTTTTAGTTTTGTGTGTGAAGACTCAAAGCACGTGTCCGGTTTCTGCTCATTGTTCTTCTAGATTTGTGACAAGTTTTCATGGAAAGTTTGTCTAGGGATAACTGGAAGTGAACTCGGTGTAAGGTGTCAAGTCTCCATCTCCATTCATGTCATCCCCTGCAGTTTCCAATTCCCTGTTCCTGAGTGGTTTTGGAGACCTTGTGGGAAGGTTGGTTGCATTGGAGTTTGCATTTCCACCTTGATTCGATTCACACTGTTCTGCCCTCAGGGACACTGTCAAGGGGGAGTGAGGAGCAGCCTGCACTTCCAGCAGTGACCACACGGTGGGGCGAGTGCTGCTCTCCCCTCTGGGAGCCCCAGGCCACAGGCATCCCAGTGAGGAGCCAGCTCTGTGCTCAGCTGAAAGGAGTTAGTTAGTCTCTCAGGAGCCTCTGAGCCCTTGGCTTTGGATCACCCAGGGTGGGCATTTACTGGGACAGAAAAAATTGCCCTGAATTCCATGGACGGAAGAGCCTGGCTGTGTAGAGTTCGTGAGTTGCCGTGAATCAGACACAACTGAGGACACAAAAATTCAATAGATTAAAACACTTTTTGGGGGTGGGGGGGAGTGAAAGAGGGTGATGTGGGTTTTTTTGTCTTATATAACAGCCAAGGGAAATCTAGTTTAAACCTAAATTCACATAGATGGGAAAGGTATATCTCTCCGTCACCCTATTTAAAAAAAAAAAACCTACTAAACTTTTCTGAAAGTTTATTTAGTAGCTTCCTTGAGCAGTTTACTGTGGAGCATTTTTTTTTTTTTTCTGTGACATTGGCCTCATTAAAAAGTACGGTTTGCCTTTACTGGATAATTTTGTTCATTGGTTTCTTAGGGAACCTTGGTAATATTTGAGTTTCCTGGGGAGTATGGTCACATGACCTGGCCCTGGCCAATCGGTGCGTTCCACCTCCCTGGCCACTGTGATTGGCTCCGGGCTGGGGCAGTGCCCAATCGGGGCCCAGGGCCGGGCCTCCCGTTGGAAGCCAGGGGAAGACGAGCTCTCGTCCTGCTGGGGTAGGGGAAGGGGTGGGGCCGGGGCAGGTCAGGCTCCAGCAGTGGGAGGGGCTTGAGGTCCGCCTGCGGCAGTTGGTGACGTTCCTGCTCCCCTCAGGGCAGAGCCGCCGGCCTGAGAATGAGGGCGCTGCTGAGCCCAGGGGCTGGGATGGCCCGTTGCTGCTGTGGTCCCAGAGCTCCACCCGAGACCTGAGGGAAGCCGTCTGCCCGTGAGTCCTCTCCCACTTGTCTGTCAGCTTGTTTGAAGCATGCTGGGTTTTCTGCCCAGCTGGCTAAGGGGAGTCCCTGGAAATGCAAGGGTGTGGGTTTTGGCAGACTTCAGGGAAGACATGCCAGATGAGCCTGGGAGACTCCAGGTTAATCTGGATTCAGGAGATATCTCTTCGGGCCAGCTAGTAATTGTAGGATAAGCCTAATGAGCCTTCAGAGGATGAAGAGAGTAACGTGCCAAGGTAGCAATCGATGTCCTCATTCGAGAGGATGAAGCTGGTGCTCAGAGAAGGGGGGAACTTGGCCACAGCAAGGAGGTGTGCACCCAGACAGGACCCCCCAGATCCGGCCATTGGAGCTCAGGGAGGCCACTGGTGTGGCTTGTCCCTGTGGCAGGGGCCGAGGCAGGCAGCCCACCCTGATTCCTGCGGGGGCCTGACTTGGGAAGTGCCATCTGGTAGCTTTGAGACTCACCAAACCAAATTGCACTGGAGAGAGGAGGGACACCTTCCTTCATCCACCCCCCACCCCCGCCAGATTCCCACATACCCTGACCCCTTTCTCTTGATTTCGGAGCCATTTCCAGAGTCCCACTCATATGACCTCATTCGAAGTGCACTGTGGACGAGCTGCCATCTGCAGCTGCTACCACAGCAGCCAAGGGCTTTAGCTCCCGACTACCTCCCTTCCTTTGGAACTTGGGGGCCCTCTACTCCCCACTTGCACACCACAGACCTTTGCTGAGGATTGTGGGGACCCTCACTCAGTTTGCAGCACGTTGTAGCCATCCCTGTCCTCCCTTGAAACTCAGCTTGTGAGCTCCTTTGGAGCAGCGTGGCCCACCTGGCTGCAACGGAAGAGACACAGCTGACAGTGAAACAACAGCTTAGATCTGAGAGCCGGAAAGCTCTGTCAAAAGGGATCTCCCTCTTCACACCGTAGAGGCTGTAGGAGCCGCCAGGCTTTCGGAACCAGTGCTGGGGCCAAAATGACTCCACAGCTGTTTTCCTTCCTGGGGAGGGTTCTGGCTCGAGCGGGAATGGCTCAAGTCTCCTAAGGTTCTGAAAGCCCACTGTGTGCAGATTCACGGTACACAGAGAGGAAAAGGTGGAGTCCTACCCTGGAGGTGGTCACAGCTCACGGATGAGCCAGGCAGGCAGGCAGGCAGGGCATGAGAACACCTGAGCTGCCTTCATGAGTGAATGGTGTGGGGGCAGAGGAAGAGAAGCCGGTCTGCTCCCTCGTGTGGTGCCCAGGGCAGGTTGTCCCCAGAGGAAACCCTTACGACGGTGAGGACTATCACTGCTGTTTCCCAAGGGGTTCCGTCGGTGCGTGTCTTCCCCGGAGCGGTCAGGCCGTCTCTCAAGTACACTGGCCATGGGCATTGCCTCTCCTTGGAACTTCCCATGTGTTTCTCTTTTTTATGGAACAGTGATTTTCTAGAGTGGTTCTGGGCCACAAGGATGTTGGGTCATTTTCTAGCCTTCTGTCATGAAGAACGCTTTCCTGGGCATGGGGGTGGTTTGTTGTTCCAGCTCCCTTTCTTGGCTTCTTTTGGGAGCTGGTGCAACAAGAGGAGCTCAGCCTCTGCCTTCTGGCTGAGATGTCACCCTTCAAACAGCAATGCCTGCCTGGAGATAATGATGGCAGTTGCCAAAAGGGCTTCGTTTGGCACATGGTATCTTGAAAGGACGTACACCGTCCTTTCAGCTATCAAAGGCTAGTTCAAATGACATAAAAATGAGAACTCTCCAATGGAGTCTTACAGTAGGTGGAGAGTCCGAAAAACACTCCTTCAGTCATTTCACTGAGAGTCATTGATTGGGGACACCAAGAATATAGGAAGGAATGCAGAAAGAAAAGATGAAATTGTGTTCAGGATCGGGGGGAGGGATGAACAGGGCGTGCTTGCCTTGAATCCAGGCTTTGTTGGGGGGTGGGGCATAAAGATCGAACGGGTCTGAAACTACAAAGTGGTGATGGTAACACAGTATCACCAGAGTTACACAACAGTGATCCCAGATTGCAACAATGATGAAAAAGTTTACTAATCCCAACTTAAAAAACAAAAATACAGGAAACCATACAAAAAATAAAACATCACCAGAAAGGTGGAAACAAACCAAATGCAAAGCAGTTCAGGGGAAAGGAACTCCATGTCCCCTGGGGGCAGACCGAGTTGCCGGCATCCACGGTGAGCAGACAGGGATGGAGGCTGCAGAGCCGACCGCTCCCCTGGACGTGGTGTTTCCGGCAAGGGCTCTGGGTCTCTGTCCAGAGCGGGGGCTCTTTCTCCCTGCAGGGCTGGGTGAGTGATCGTGGGCATCTGGGTGTTGCGCGGGAGCCAGGGCAGGCTCTCCCTGCCGAGGCGGTGACTCCTCCTCTGCCTCGGGTTCTCTTGCCAAAGCCCGAGCAGGTAGAGGTGCACGTGGAGGTGGAGGTTCTCGCTGAGGGGGTGGGACATCAGTGCCTGGGGCTGGGGGTCCTGCAGGCACGGAGATCCGATCTGCCCGGTGTGCTGGCCAGTACCCAGCTGGCCTGGTGTCTCTGCGAGGGCAAGTCTCGCTTCTCCATCTGCCCTCGGTGGATCCCTGGGTCCTGCACCTGGAGCCACCACCTCTTTAGGGACAGGTGTGGGAAGTGGAGCCTGGTTCCAGTTGGAGGCCAGTGCTAGAGTTGGGGGAGAAGCAAAGTTTGCCCACAGGCCAGCCTTGGCATGTGCGTACCCCGGGACAGAAACCTTCCAAGAGGTTCCCAAAGAATACCCAGCGTCAGATGTCTTTTGGGACTGAAGTGTGCAAGATGGGGGGCGGGGGGTGTGAGGCCAGCGCTTGCTGCAGGCCCAGCAGCAGCTTTCGGGGACTCGTCCCTGTGTAGCTCAGCACCCCTCCCCACACACTCCCGTGCACCAGCCCCAGCGTCCTCACCTCTGTGCTCTGGCGTGCTGGGCTCCAGGTCCTCCTGGTGCCTCAGAGGCCGGGGTTCTCTGGACTCTGGGTCGGAGCCGGGTGTGCTGAGCTCCGTGGCAGCCTCAGACTGGGCCGCCGGCTGTATCCTGGGCGGTGTCTCGGCAGCAGGCCTTCCCCACCTCCGCGTCTCCCCCGGTGGGGCTGATGCCTCCGTGGGCACGCTGACCTGGAGCCTGCACTGGGCCTCACGGGCGGGCGGGTGGTGCTCCGACCCCTCCCTCTGGGAGCTGGATGGGGTGTCCCCGTCCTCGGCCTCATCACGTGGGAAGCTCTGCAACGACAGTGACCGTCAGCCAGCCATGCTGGGAGTTTTCCGAGCTGGGCCTGGCCAGTGGAGCCGCTGCTTCTGCCTGCTCGAACTTCTCTTCCCAGAAGGGTCAGAGACGTGTGTCTGCTCAGATCCCCACCCGGGAGGAAAGAGACCCATCTGAGGGTGTGAGGTCAGCCTGGGTGGCCGGCGCTGCCCACACTCTCCCCATCCCGCCCAGCCTGCTCTCCCCTGGGGTGTGGACACAACTTGTCCACAGGCTTCTGACCCCACATCCGCCTGGGCTTCCTTGAGGGGGACACAGCCCGAGAAACCCGCATCCCCACACACAGGCAAAGGACCCGGTGTTTCCGGGTGGCATGGGAGAGGTGGCCTGGCCCGGCCTGGGGCTCCCCGTGTTACCTTTCTGTTTCTCCGGGCAAAGGGCCAGAGGCCTCTCGGGGGTGTCCTGAGCCAACGTCGACAGGGTGCCCACGCACACTGCCTGTGAGCTCTCCTGAGGCCCCGGCCTCTGGACAGGGGCAAACAGCAGAACATCTTGGCAGCAAGTGATCTGGCTGGGGGCTCCTCTCCGCTCTGGAGGCCTGGATACACGGATTGCGGGTTCTGTTGGGTTCTGTTGCCGGCAGGTGACATCATTTCCTGGGGTTCGTGCTGAGGTCCCTTCCCCAAAACTTCCCAAGGGAATCTCTGGGTTTCTGACTGCTCGATCACCCCCCTTAGGCCATGTGCAGGCACAGTGACACCCACACGGCCCAGCCCACAGCCCTGGGGAGGCCTGGGTTCAGCCAGGGCCTGAGCTCCGAGGACCATGCTGCTCTCAGACCAGGCTCCTTCTTCTCATAAGTGGTGTGGCCCTTGACAACCATATGCCCCTCAGGGTTTCCCCAGTCTCTCCATCTGCAGAGTGGGGGTCATTCTCCCATCTGCTTCCTAGGCCTGTCGGCCTACGAGCAGCTCCATGCCTTTCCACCTGGGGCCGATATCACGTGGAGCTCGTGCGCTGAGACTTCAGAAAGAAAGATTCCATCCAGGGCTGACACAGCACAGAATGGGGCAGAACGAGGCCTGGATGCGCCGTGGTACCCAGGAAAAGGCACTCCCCCTCCTGACTGTTTTGAGACCCCGCATCCAAGTTGGAGGACCGAAAGGAAGACTCGAAGGTCTCCCTCTCTTATAGAAAAGAGTAGCCAACTTTCTAGTCCTCTGTTTCCATTGAGATTCTGTTGAAGTGTCCCAGCTCGGCTTCTGCGGGTGGCTGAGCTTCTACTGGCTCCCTGCGTTCTTGTCTTTTCCTCTCCAAACCTTCCGTCCTTTTCCCCCTTCTGGGGTGGAAGGGCGCTGTCATTGCTTCTACCTTCGAGACAGATTGAGGAAAAGTCTGGACCATCGACTCCTTTCCTCTCTTTGGTTCCGTGTCTCTCTCTGGCTGTGTCCCTCTCTTTTCCTTTCTCAATTCCGTCTGTGTCTTCCTCTTTCTCTCTCGTGTGTGGATGGATGGACGGATGCTAGGGATGCACATGTATATGATTAGATGAGGGTTATGTTTTAGGGATAGGTTAGAGGGAGAGAAAGGCTTTAGGTCAGAGTTGGTCATGGGGGAAGGGTCAAGGGTGGTGGTGGTGTTTCTTGGAATCTGAGTGCTGTGCATTCTTCGTCTCTTTCCATATGAACCCCTTCTCAGATACACCACTTGCAAGGAGTCTCTCGTGTTCCGTTTCCTATCTTTTGCATTTGTGAATGCTTAGCTTCTCTGTTGTGAAGAGGTTCCATTGGATGGAAACCCAGTGGTGTACTTCGTTTACCTCTTTCTCTTACTTGAAGAGACCCATTTCGACCTCCGCCCAGCAAATGGCAAGGAGACTCTGATGTTAAGGAGCCTTTGACCTACGCTTCTTTCTAGCTATCTCATGACATCAGTCTTTAGGGTGAGGTTTTTCCCCGATATTGAGGTGGTATGAGATCAAAACCAATAGCGTTCTTCAGATGTAGCTGTCTGGTTTTCCCATGGACATTGATTGAAGAGGCTTTCCTGTTCCCATTTGGATATTCTCCCCGTCTGTGTCAGAGATGAGTTGACCATGGATGCTGGGGTTTGTTTCTGGACCCTCAACTTTATTCCATCGATCTGGATCTGTGTGTGTTGTTGTATTCCCAATAGCATACTGTCCTGCTGCTGCTGCTGCTGCGGCTAAGTCACTTCAGTCGTGTCTGACTCTGCATGACCCCATGGCCTGCAGCCTACCAGGCTCCTCCGTCCAGGACATTTTCCAGGCAAGAGTACTGGAGTGGGTCGCCATTGCCTTCTCCGATACTCTCCTGAGGATCCTAGTTTGGTCGTCTAATTTCCTTTCACACAACCTTGGATGTCCGTATCGGGGCTTTTTCGTCGGATTGTATTGACAATGTAGGCTCCTTTCTGTTTCCGTACCCCCTTTGCAATTCTTTGTTCGGTGCGAAAATGCATTGGCATTTTGGGAGGAATAGCATGGAAGCTGTGGATTGCCATGTGGGGCTGTGACATGATTTTCCCAATAGGAATTCTTTCAAGCCCTGAGCACAGCTTCTCTTTCCAGTGATTGGTGTGGGCTTGATCTTCCTCCTTCCATCTCTCGCCGTTTTGTGAGAACAGGTCCATCCTTCCCTTCTGGGGTAGATGGACTCGTGGGTATCACTTCAGTGAATGGCATTGGCAGTGGGGGTGATAATTCCCTTCTCATTGGAAGACTTTGCTGTGAGTATTAGAAATGCAAGTGACTTCTCTTCCCCTTCCTCCCTGTCCATGTCTCAGAGCCACCGGGAAACAGAGGCCTCATCCACGGTCACACAGGCCTGAGGGGGTGCAACTAGACTGTTGTTTCTTCAGGCCCTCAGTGCTGGACATCATCCGGGATACTCTGTGTGTGTCTTCCTCCGTCTGGTGTCCCTTCAGACCTTTCCCTAGTTTTCACAGGCTTGTTGTGTTGGCGTTCTTTGTCTGTTTGGAGACACATCCTTGATAAGCTTTGTGTTTCCACTCATTCGTCTCGCGATGTATGACCTGTCTTTTGCTTTTGTCATGAGGTCTTTCCCACAGTAGATATCTTTGATTTTGCAAAGTCCACTGTATTCTCTGGGTTTTTTTTGTGGACTGCCTTTTAGTTTTGTGTGTGAAGACTCAAAGCACGTGTCCGGTTTCTGCTCATTGTTCTTCTAGATTTGTGACAAGTTTTCATGGAAAGTTTGTCTAGGGATAACTGGAAGTGAACTCGGTGTAAGGTGTCAAGTCTCCATCTCCATTCATGTCATCCCCTGCAGTTTCCAATTCCCTGTTCCTGAGTGGTTTTGGAGACCTTGTGGGAAGGTTGGTTGCATTGGAGTTTGCATTTCCACCTTGATTCGATTCACACTGTTCTGCCCTCAGGGACACTGTCAAGGGGGAGTGAGGAGCAGCCTGCACTTCCAGCAGTGACCACACGGTGGGGCGAGTGCTGCTCTCCCCTCTGGGAGCCCCAGGCCACAGGCATCCCAGTGAGGAGCCAGCTCTGTGCTCAGCTGAAAGGAGTTAGTTAGTCTCTCAGGAGCCTCTGAGCCCTTGCCTTTGGATCACCCAGGGTGGGCATTTACTGGGACAGAAAAAATTGCCCTGAATTCCATGGACGGAAGAGCCTGGCTGTGTAGAGTTCGTGAGTTGCCGTGAATCAGACACAACTGAGGACACAAAAATTCAATAGATTAAAACACTTTTTGGGGGTGGGGGGGAGTGAAAGAGGGTGATGTGGGTTTTTTTGTCTTATATAACAGCCAAGGGAAATCTAGTTTAAACCTAAATTCACATAGATGGGAAAGGTATATCTCTCCGTCACCCTATTTAAAAAAAAAAAACCTACTAAACTTTTCTGAAAGTTTATTTAGTAGCTTCCTTGAGCAGTTTACTGTGGAGCATTTTTTTTTTTTTTTCTGTGACATTGGCCTCATTAAAAAGTACGGTTTGCCTTTACTGGATAATTTTGTTCATTGGTTTCTTAGGGAACCTTGGTAATATTTGAGTTTCCTGGGGAGTATGGTCACATGACCTGGCCCTGGCCAATCGGTGCGTTCCACCTCCCTGGCCACTGTGATTGGCTCCGGGCTGGGGCAGTGCCCAATCGGGGCCCAGGGCCGGGCCTCCCGTTGGAAGCCAGGGGAAGACGAGCTCTCGTCCTGCTGGGGTAGGGGAAGGGGTGGGGCCGGGGCAGGTCAGGCTCCAGCAGTGGGAGGGGCTTGAGGTCCGCCTGCGGCAGTTGGTGACGTTCCTGCTCCCCTCAGGGCAGAGCCGCCGGCCTGAGAATGAGGGCGCTGCTGAGCCCAGGGGCTGGGATGGCCCGTTGCTGCTGTGGTCCCAGAGCTCCACCCGAGACCTGAGGGAAGCCGTCTGCCCGTGAGTCCTCTCCCACTTGTCTGTCAGCTTGTTTGAAGCATGCTGGGTTTTCTGCCCAGCTGGCTAAGGGGAGTCCCTGGAAATGCAAGGGTGTGGGTTTTGGCAGACTTCAGGGAAGACATGCCAGATGAGCCTGGGAGACTCCAGGTTAATCTGGATTCAGGAGATATCTCTTCGGGCCAGCTAGTAATTGTAGGATAAGCCTAATGAGCCTTCAGAGGATGAAGAGAGTAACGTGCCAAGGTAGCAATCGATGTCCTCATTCGAGAGGATGAAGCTGGTGCTCAGAGAAGGGGGGAACTTGGCCACAGCAAGGAGGTGTGCACCCAGACAGGACCCCCCAGATCCGGCCATTGGAGCTCAGGGAGGCCACTGGTGTGGCTTGTCCCTGTGGCAGGGGCCGAGGCAGGCAGCCCACCCTGATTCCTGCGGGGGCCTGACTTGGGAAGTGCCATCTGGTAGCTTTGAGACTCACCAAACCAAATTGCACTGGAGAGAGGAGGGACACCTTCCTTCATCCACCCCCCACCCCCGCCGGATTCCCACATACCCTGACCCCTTTCTCTTGATTTCGGAGCCATTTCCAGAGTCCCGCTCATATGACCTCATTCGAAGTGCACTGTGGACGAGCTGCCATCTGCAGCTGCTACCACAGCAGCCAAGGGCTTTAGCTCCCGACTACCTCCCTTCCTTTGGAACTTGGGGGCCCTCTACTCCCCACTTGCACACCACAGACCTTTGCTGAGGATTGTGGGGACCCTCACTCAGTTTGCAGCACGTTGTAGCCATCCCTGTCCTCCCTTGAAACTCAGCTTGTGAGCTCCTTTGGAGCAGCGTGGCCCACCTGGCTGCAACGGAAGACACAGCTGACAGTGAAACAACAGCTTAGATCTGAGAGCCGGAAAGCTCTGTCAAAAGGGACCTCCCTCTTCACACCGTAGAGGCTGTAGGAGCCGCCAGGCTTTCGGAACCAGTGCTGGGGCCAAAATGACTCCACAGCTGTTTTCCTTCCTGGGGAGGGTTCTGGCTCGAGCGGGAATGGCTCAAGTCTCCTAAGGTTCTGAAAGCCCACTGTGTGCAGATTCACGGTACACAGAGAGGAAAAGGTGGAGTCCTACCCTGGAGGTGGTCACAGCTCACGGATGAGCCAGGCAGGCAGGCAGGCAGGGCATGAGAACACCTGAGCTGCCTTCATGAGTGAATGGTGTGGGGGCAGAGGAAGAGAAGCCGGTCTGCTCCCTCGTGTGGTGCCCAGGGCAGGTTGTCCCCAGAGGAAACCCTTACGACGGTGAGGACTATCACTGCTGTTTCCCAAGGGGTTCCGTCGGTGCGTGTCTTCCCCGGAGCGGTCAGGCCGTCTCTCAAGTACACTGGCCATGGGCATTGCCTCTCCTTGGAACTTCCCATGTGTTTCTCTTTTTTATGGAACAGTGATTTTCTAGAGTGGTTCTGGGCCACAAGGATGTTGGGTCATTTTCTAGCCTTCTGTCATGAAGAACGCTTTCCTGGGCATGGGGGTGGTTTGTTGTTCCAGCTCCCTTTCTTGGCTTCTTTTGGGAGCTGGTGCAACAAGAGGAGCTCAGCCTCTGCCTTCTGGCTGAGATGTCACCCTTCAAACAGCAATGCCTGCCTGGAGATAATGATGGCAGTTGCCAAAAGGGCTTCGTTTGGCACATGGTATCTTGAAAGGACGTACACCGTCCTTTCAGCTATCAAAGGCTAGTTCAAATGACATAAAAATGAGAACTCTCCAATGGAGTCTTACAGTAGGTGGAGAGTCCGAAAAACACTCCTTCAGTCATTTCACTGAGAGTCATTGATTGGGGACACCAAGAATATAGGAAGGAATGCAGAAAGAAAAGATGAAATTGTGTTCAGGATCGGGGGGAGGGATGAACAGGGCGTGCTTGCCTTGAATCCAGGCTTTGTTGGGGGGTGGGGCATAAAGATCGAACGGGTCTGAAACTACAAAGTGGTGATGGTAACACAGTATCACCAGAGTTACACAACAGTGATCCCAGATTGCAACAATGATGAAAAAGTTTACTAATCCCAACTTAAAAAACAAAAATACAGGAAACCATACAAAAAATAAAACATCACCAGAAAGGTGGAAACAAACCAAATGCAAAGCAGTTCAGGGGAAAGGAACTCCATGTCCCCTGGGGGCAGACCGAGTTGCCGGCATCCACGGTGAGCAGACAGGGATGGAGGCTGCAGAGCCGACCGCTCCCCTGGACGTGGTGTTTCCGGCAAGGGCTCTGGGTCTCTGTCCAGAGCGGGGGCTCTTTCTCCCTGCAGGGCTGGGTGAGTGATCGTGGGCATCTGGGTGTTGCGCGGGAGCCAGGGCAGGCTCTCCCTGCCGAGGCGGTGACTCCTCCTCTGCCTCGGGTTCTCTTGCCAAAGCCCGAGCAGGTAGAGGTGCACGTGGAGGTGGAGGTTCTCGCTGAGGGGGTGGGACATCAGTGCCTGGGGCTGGGGGTCTGCAGGCACGGAGATCCGATCTGCCCGGTGTGCTGGCCAGTACCCAGCTGGCCTGGTGTCTCTGCGAGGGCAAGTCTCGCTTCTCCATCTGCCCTCGGTGGATCCCTGGGTCCTGCACCTGGAGCCACCACCTCTTTAGGGACAGGTGTGGGAAGTGGAGCCTGGTTCCAGTTGGAGGCCAGTGCTAGAGTTGGGGGAGAAGCAAAGTTTGCCCACAGGCCAGCCTTGGCATGTGCGTACCCCGGGACAGAAACCTTCCAAGAGGTTCCCAAAGAATACCCAGCGTCAGATGTCTTTTGGGACTGAAGTGTGCAAGATGGGGGGCGGGGGGTGTGAGGCCAGCGCTTGCTGCAGGCCCAGCAGCAGCTTTCGGGGACTCGTCCCTGTGTAGCTCAGCACCCCTCCCCACACACTCCCGTGCACCAGCCCCAGCGTCCTCACCTCTGTGCTCTGGCGTGCTGGGCTCCAGGTCCTCCTGGTGCCTCAGAGGCCGGGGTTCTCTGGACTCTGGGTCGGAGCCGGGTGTGCTGAGCTCCGTGGCAGCCTCAGACTGGGCCGCCGGCTGTATCCTGGGCGGTGTCTCGGCAGCAGGCCTTCCCCACCTCCGCGTCTCCCCCGGTGGGGCTGATGCCTCCGTGGGCACGCTGACCTGGAGCCTGCACTGGGCCTCACGGGCGGGCGGGTGGTGCTCCGACCCCTCCCTCTGGGAGCTGGATGGGGTGTCCCCGTCCTCGGCCTCATCACGTGGGAAGCTCTGCAACGACAGTGACCGTCAGCCAGCCATGCTGGGAGTTTTCCGAGCTGGGCCTGGCCAGTGGAGCCGCTGCTTCTGCCTGCTCGAACTTCTCTTCCCAGAAGGGTCAGAGACGTGTGTCTGCTCAGATCCCCACCCGGGAGGAAAGAGACCCATCTGAGGGTGTGAGGTCAGCCTGGGTGGCCGGCGCTGCCCACACTCTCCCCATCCCGCCCAGCCTGCTCTCCCCTGGGGTGTGGACACAACTTGTCCACAGGCTTCTGACCCCACATCCGCCTGGGCTTCCTTGAGGGGGACACAGCCCGAGAAACCCGCATCCCCACACACAGGCAAAGGACCCGGTGTTTCCGGGTGGCATGGGAGAGGTGGCCTGGCCCGGCCTGGGGCTCCCCGTGTTACCTTTCTGTTTCTCCGGGCAAAGGGCCAGAGGCCTCTCGGGGGTGTCCTGAGCCAACGTCGACAGGGTGCCCACGCACACTGCCTGTGAGCTCTCCTGAGGCCCCGGCCTCTGGACAGGGGCAAACAGCAGAACATCTTGGCAGCAAGTGATCTGGCTGGGGGCTCCTCTCCGCTCTGGAGGCCTGGATACACGGATTGCGGGTTCTGTTGGGTTCTGTTGCCGGCAGGTGACATCATTTCCTGGGGTTCGTGCTGAGGTCCCTTCCCCAAAACTTCCCAAGGGAATCTCTGGGTTTCTGACTGCTCGATCACCCCCCTTAGGCCATGTGCAGGCACAGTGACACCCACACGGCCCAGCCCACAGCCCTGGGGAGGCCTGGGTTCAGCCAGGGCCTGAGCTCCGAGGACCATGCTGCTCTCAGACCAGGCTCCTTCTTCTCATAAGTGGTGTGGCCCTTGACAACCATATGCCCCTCAGGGTTTCCCCAGTCTCTCCATCTGCAGAGTGGGGGTCATTCTCCCATCTGCTTCCTAGGCCTGTCGGCCTACGAGCAGCTCCATGCCTTTCCACCTGGGGCCGATATCACGTGGAGCTCGTGCGCTGAGACTTCAGAAAGAAAGATTCCATCCAGGGCTGACACAGCACAGAATGGGGCAGAACGAGGCCTGGATGCGCCGTGGTACCCAGGAAAAGGCACTCCCCCTCCTGACTGTTTTGAGACCCCGCATCCAAGTTGGAGGACCGAAAGGAAGACTCGAAGGTCTCCCTCTCTTATAGAAAAGAGTAGCCAACTTTCTAGTCCTCTGTTTCCATTGAGATTCTGTTGAAGTGTCCCAGCTCGGCTTCTGCGGGTGGCTGAGCTTCTACTGGCTCCCTGCGTTCTTGTCTTTTCCTCTCCAAACCTTCCGTCCTTTTCCCCCTTCTGGGGTGGAAGGGCGCTGTCATTGCTTCTACCTTCGAGACAGATTGAGGAAAAGTCTGGACCATCGACTCCTTTCCTCTCTTTGGTTCCGTGTCTCTCTCTGGCTGTGTCCCTCTCTTTTCCTTTCTCAATTCCGTCTGTGTCTTCCTCTTTCTCTCTCGTGTGTGGATGGATGGACGGATGCTAGGGATGCACATGTATATGATTAGATGAGGGTTATGTTTTAGGGATAGGTTAGAGGGAGAGAAAGGCTTTAGGTCAGAGTTGGTCATGGGGGAAGGGTCAAGGGTGGTGGTGGTGTTTCTTGGAATCTGAGTGCTGTGCATTCTTCGTCTCTTTCCATATGAACCCCTTCTCAGATACACCACTTGCAAGGAGTCTCTCGTGTTCCGTTTCCTATCTTTTGCATTTGTGAATGCTTAGCTTCTCTGTTGTGAAGAGGTTCCATTGGATGGAAACCCAGTGGTGTACTTCGTTTACCTCTTTCTCTTACTTGAAGAGACCCATTTCGACCTCCGCCCAGCAAATGGCAAGGAGACTCTGATGTTAAGGAGCCTTTGACCTACGCTTCTTTCTAGCTATCTCATGACATCAGTCTTTAGGGTGAGGTTTTTCCCCGATATTGAGGTGGTATGAGATCAAAACCAATAGCGTTCTTCAGATGTAGCTGTCTGGTTTTCCCATGGACATTGATTGAAGAGGCTTTCCTGTTCCCATTTGGATATTCTCCCCGTCTGTGTCAGAGATGAGTTGACCATGGATGCTGGGGTTTGTTTCTGGACCCTCAACTTTATTCCATCGATCTGGATCTGTGTGTGTTGTTGTATTCCCAATAGCATACTGTCCTGCTGCTGCTGCTGCTGCGGCTAAGTCACTTCAGTCGTGTCTGACTCTGCATGACCCCATGGCCTGCAGCCTACCAGGCTCCTCCGTCCAGGACATTTTCCAGGCAAGAGTACTGGAGTGGGTCGCCATTGCCTTCTCCGATACTCTCCTGAGGATCCTAGTTTGGTCGTCTAATTTCCTTTCACACAACCTTGGATGTCCGTATCGGGGCTTTTTCGTCGGATTGTATTGACAATGTAGGCTCCTTTCTGTTTCCGTACCCCCTTTGCAATTCTTTGTTCGGTGCGAAAATGCATTGGCATTTTGGGAGGAATAGCATGGAAGCTGTGGATTGCCATGTGGGGCTGTGACATGATTTTCCCAATAGGAATTCTTTCAAGCCCTGAGCACAGCTTCTCTTTCCAGTGATTGGTGTGGGCTTGATCTTCCTCCTTCCATCTCTCGCCGTTTTGTGAGAACAGGTCCATCCTTCCCTTCTGGGGTAGATGGACTCGTGGGTATCACTTCAGTGAATGGCATTGGCAGTGGGGGTGATAATTCCCTTCTCATTGGAAGACTTTGCTGTGAGTATTAGAAATGCAAGTGACTTCTCTTCCCCTTCCTCCCTGTCCATGTCTCAGAGCCACCGGGAAACAGAGGCCTCATCCACGGTCACACAGGCCTGAGGGGGTGCAACTAGACTGTTGTTTCTTCAGGCCCTCAGTGCTGGACATCATCCGGGATACTCTGTGTGTGTCTTCCTCCGTCTGGTGTCCCTTCAGACCTTTCCCTAGTTTTCACAGGCTTGTTGTGTTGGCGTTCTTTGTCTGTTTGGAGACACATCCTTGATAAGCTTTGTGTTTCCACTCATTCGTCTCGCGATGTATGACCTGTCTTTTGCTTTTGTCATGAGGTCTTTCCCACAGTAGATATCTTTGATTTTGCAAAGTCCACTGTATTCTCTGGGTTTTTTTTGTGGACTGCCTTTTAGTTTTGTGTGTGAAGACTCAAAGCACGTGTCCGGTTTCTGCTCATTGTTCTTCTAGATTTGTGACAAGTTTTCATGGAAAGTTTGTCTAGGGATAACTGGAAGTGAACTCGGTGTAAGGTGTCAAGTCTCCATCTCCATTCATGTCATCCCCTGCAGTTTCCAATTCCCTGTTCCTGAGTGGTTTTGGAGACCTTGTGGGAAGGTTGGTTGCATTGGAGTTTGCATTTCCACCTTGATTCGATTCACACTGTTCTGCCCTCAGGGACACTGTCAAGGGGGAGTGAGGAGCAGCCTGCACTTCCAGCAGTGACCACACGGTGGGGCGAGTGCTGCTCTCCCCTCTGGGAGCCCCAGGCCACAGGCATCCCAGTGAGGAGCCAGCTCTGTGCTCAGCTGAAAGGAGTTAGTTAGTCTCTCAGGAGCCTCTGAGCCCTTGCCTTTGGATCACCCAGGGTGGGCATTTACTGGGACAGAAAAAATTGCCCTGAATTCCATGGACGGAAGAGCCTGGCTGTGTAGAGTTCGTGAGTTGCCGTGAATCAGACACAACTGAGGACACAAAAATTCAATAGATTAAAACACTTTTTGGGGGTGGGGGGGAGTGAAAGAGGGTGATGTGGGTTTTTTTGTCTTATATAACAGCCAAGGGAAATCTAGTTTAAACCTAAATTCACATAGATGGGAAAGGTATATCTCTCCGTCACCCTATTTAAAAAAAAAAAACCTACTAAACTTTTCTGAAAGTTTATTTAGTAGCTTCCTTGAGCAGTTTACTGTGGAGCATTTTTTTTTTTTTTCTGTGACATTGGCCTCATTAAAAAGTACGGTTTGCCTTTACTGGATAATTTTGTTCATTGGTTTCTTAGGGAACCTTGGTAATATTTGAGTTTCCTGGGGAGTATGGTCACATGACCTGGCCCTGGCCAATCGGTGCGTTCCACCTCCCTGGCCACTGTGATTGGCTCCGGGCTGGGGCAGTGCCCAATCGGGGCCCAGGGCCGGGCCTCCCGTTGGAAGCCAGGGGAAGACGAGCTCTCGTCCTGCTGGGGTAGGGGAAGGGGTGGGGCCGGGGCAGGTCAGGCTCCAGCAGTGGGAGGGGCTTGAGGTCCGCCTGCGGCAGTTGGTGACGTTCCTGCTCCCCTCAGGGCAGAGCCGCCGGCCTGAGAATGAGGGCGCTGCTGAGCCCAGGGGCTGGGATGGCCCGTTGCTGCTGTGGTCCCAGAGCTCCACCCGAGACCTGAGGGAAGCCGTCTGCCCGTGAGTCCTCTCCCACTTGTCTGTCAGCTTGTTTGAAGCATGCTGGGTTTTCTGCCCAGCTGGCTAAGGGGAGTCCCTGGAAATGCAAGGGTGTGGGTTTTGGCAGACTTCAGGGAAGACATGCCAGATGAGCCTGGGAGACTCCAGGTTAATCTGGATTCAGGAGATATCTCTTCGGGCCAGCTAGTAATTGTAGGATAAGCCTAATGAGCCTTCAGAGGATGAAGAGAGTAACGTGCCAAGGTAGCAATCGATGTCCTCATTCGAGAGGATGAAGCTGGTGCTCAGAGAAGGGGGGAACTTGGCCACAGCAAGGAGGTGTGCACCCAGACAGGACCCCCCAGATCCGGCCATTGGAGCTCAGGGAGGCCACTGGTGTGGCTTGTCCCTGTGGCAGGGGCCGAGGCAGGCAGCCCACCCTGATTCCTGCGGGGGCCTGACTTGGGAAGTGCCATCTGGTAGCTTTGAGACTCACCAAACCAAATTGCACTGGAGAGAGGAGGGACACCTTCCTTCATCCACCCCCCACCCCCGCCGGATTCCCACATACCCTGACCCCTTTCTCTTGATTTCGGAGCCATTTCCAGAGTCCCGCTCATATGACCTCATTCGAAGTGCACTGTGGACGAGCTGCCATCTGCAGCTGCTACCACAGCAGCCAAGGGCTTTAGCTCCCGACTACCTCCCTTCCTTTGGAACTTGGGGGCCCTCTACTCCCCACTTGCACACCACAGACCTTTGCTGAGGATTGTGGGGACCCTCACTCAGTTTGCAGCACGTTGTAGCCATCCCTGTCCTCCCTTGAAACTCAGCTTGTGAGCTCCTTTGGAGCAGCGTGGCCCACCTGGCTGCAACGGAAGACACAGCTGACAGTGAAACAACAGCTTAGATCTGAGAGCCGGAAAGCTCTGTCAAAAGGGACCTCCCTCTTCACACCGTAGAGGCTGTAGGAGCCGCCAGGCTTTCGGAACCAGTGCTGGGGCCAAAATGACTCCACAGCTGTTTTCCTTCCTGGGGAGGGTTCTGGCTCGAGCGGGAATGGCTCAAGTCTCCTAAGGTTCTGAAAGCCCACTGTGTGCAGATTCACGGTACACAGAGAGGAAAAGGTGGAGTCCTACCCTGGAGGTGGTCACAGCTCACGGATGAGCCAGGCAGGCAGGCAGGCAGGGCATGAGAACACCTGAGCTGCCTTCATGAGTGAATGGTGTGGGGGCAGAGGAAGAGAAGCCGGTCTGCTCCCTCGTGTGGTGCCCAGGGCAGGTTGTCCCCAGAGGAAACCCTTACGACGGTGAGGACTATCACTGCTGTTTCCCAAGGGGTTCCGTCGGTGCGTGTCTTCCCCGGAGCGGTCAGGCCGTCTCTCAAGTACACTGGCCATGGGCATTGCCTCTCCTTGGAACTTCCCATGTGTTTCTCTTTTTTATGGAACAGTGATTTTCTAGAGTGGTTCTGGGCCACAAGGATGTTGGGTCATTTTCTAGCCTTCTGTCATGAAGAACGCTTTCCTGGGCATGGGGGTGGTTTGTTGTTCCAGCTCCCTTTCTTGGCTTCTTTTGGGAGCTGGTGCAACAAGAGGAGCTCAGCCTCTGCCTTCTGGCTGAGATGTCACCCTTCAAACAGCAATGCCTGCCTGGAGATAATGATGGCAGTTGCCAAAAGGGCTTCGTTTGGCACATGGTATCTTGAAAGGACGTACACCGTCCTTTCAGCTATCAAAGGCTAGTTCAAATGACATAAAAATGAGAACTCTCCAATGGAGTCTTACAGTAGGTGGAGAGTCCGAAAAACACTCCTTCAGTCATTTCACTGAGAGTCATTGATTGGGGACACCAAGAATATAGGAAGGAATGCAGAAAGAAAAGATGAAATTGTGTTCAGGATCGGGGGGAGGGATGAACAGGGCGTGCTTGCCTTGAATCCAGGCTTTGTTGGGGGGTGGGGCATAAAGATCGAACGGGTCTGAAACTACAAAGTGGTGATGGTAACACAGTATCACCAGAGTTACACAACAGTGATCCCAGATTGCAACAATGATGAAAAAGTTTACTAATCCCAACTTAAAAAACAAAAATACAGGAAACCATACAAAAAATAAAACATCACCAGAAAGGTGGAAAGAAACCAAATGCAAAGCAGTTCAGGGGAAAGGAACTCCATGTCCCCTGGGGGCAGACCGAGTTGCCGGCATCCACGGTGAGCAGACAGGGATGGAGGCTGCAGAGCCGACCGCTCCCCTGGACGTGGTGTTTCCGGCAAGGGCTCTGGGTCTCTGTCCAGAGCGGGGGCTCTTTCTCCCTGCAGGGCTGGGTGAGTGATCGTGGGCATCTGGGTGTTGCGCGGGAGCCAGGGCAGGCTCTCCCTGCCGAGGCGGTGACTCCTCCTCTGCCTCGGGTTCTCTTGCCAAAGCCCGAGCAGGTAGAGGTGCACGTGGAGGTGGAGGTTCTCGCTGAGGGGGTGGGACATCAGTGCCTGGGGCTGGGGGTCCTGCAGGCACGGAGATCCGATCTGCCCGGTGTGCTGGCCAGTACCCAGCTGGCCTGGTGTCTCTGCGAGGGCAAGTCTCGGTTCTCCATCTGCCCTCTGTGGATCCCTGGGTCCTGCACCTGGAGCCACCACCTCTTTAGGGACAGGTGTGGGAAGTGGAGCCTGGTTCCAGTTGGAGGCCAGTGCTAGAGTTGGGGGAGAAGCAAAGTTTGCCCACAGGCCAGCCTTGGCATGTGCGTACCCCGGGACAGAAACCTTCCAAGAGGTTCCCAAAGAATACCCAGCGTCAGATGTCTTTTGGGACTGAAGTGTGCAAGATGGGGGGCGGGGGGTGTGAGGCCAGCGCTTGCTGCAGGCCCAGCAGCAGCTTTCGGGGACTCGTCCCTGTGTAGCTCAGCACCCCTCCCCACACACTCCCGTGCACCAGCCCCAGCGTCCTCACCTCTGTGCTCTGGCGTGCTGGGCTCCAGGTCCTCCTGGTGCCTCAGAGGCCGGGGTTCTCTGGACTCTGGGTCGGAGCCGGGTGTGCTGAGCTCCGTGGCAGCCTCAGACTGGGCCGCCGGCTGTATCCTGGGCGGTGTCTCGGCAGCAGGCCTTCCCCACCTCCGCGTCTCCCCCGGTGGGGCTGATGCCTCCGTGGGCACGCTGACCTGGAGCCTGCACTGGGCCTCACGGGCGGGCGGGTGGTGCTCCGACCCCTCCCTCTGGGAGCTGGATGGGGTGTCCCCGTCCTCGGCCTCATCACGTGGGAAGCTCTGCAACGACAGTGACCGTCAGCCAGCCATGCTGGGAGTTTTCCGAGCTGGGCCTGGCCAGTGGAGCCGCTGCTTCTGCCTGCTCGAACTTCTCTTCCCAGAAGGGTCAGAGACGTGTGTCTGCTCAGATCCCCACCCGGGAGGAAAGAGACCCATCTGAGGGTGTGAGGTCAGCCTGGGTGGCCGGCGCTGCCCACACTCTCCCCATCCCGCCCAGCCTGCTCTCCCCTGGGGTGTGGACACAACTTGTCCACAGGCTTCTGACCCCACATCCGCCTGGGCTTCCTTGAGGGGGACACAGCCCGAGAAACCCGCATCCCCACACACAGGCAAAGGACCCGGTGTTTCCGGGTGGCATAGGAGAGGTGGCCTGGCCCGGCCTGGGGCTCCCCGTGTTACCTTTCTGTTTCTCCGGGCAAAGGGCCAGAGGCCTCTCGGGGGTGTCCTGAGCCAACGTCGACAGGGTGCCCACGCACACTGCCTGTGAGCTCTCCTGAGGCCCCGGCCTCTGGACAGGGGCAAACAGCAGAACATCTTGGCAGCAAGTGATCTGGCTGGGGGCTCCTCTCCGCTCTGGAGGCCTGGATACACGGATTGCGGGTTCTGTTGGGTTCTGTTGCCGGCAGGTGACATCATTTCCTGGGGTTCGTGCTGAGGTCCCTTCCCCAAAACTTCCCAAGGGAATCTCTGGGTTTCTGACTGCTCGATCACCCCCCTTAGGCCATGTGCAGGCACAGTGACACCCACACGGCCCAGCCCACAGCCCTGGGGAGGCCTGGGTTCAGCCAGGGCCTGAGCTCCGAGGACCATGCTGCTCTCAGACCAGGCTCCTTCTTCTCATAAGTGGTGTGGCCCTTGACAACCATATGCCCCTCAGGGTTTCCCCAGTCTCTCCATCTGCAGAGTGGGGGTCATTCTCCCATCTGCTTCCTAGGCCTGTCGGCCTACGAGCAGCTCCATGCCTTTCCACCTGGGGCCGATATCACGTGGAGCTCGTGCGCTGAGACTTCAGAAAGAAAGATTCCATCCAGGGCTGACACAGCACAGAATGGGGCAGAACGAGGCCTGGATGCGCCGTGGTACCCAGGAAAAGGCACTCCCCCTCCTGACTGTTTTGAGACCCCGCATCCAAGTTGGAGGACCGAAAGGAAGACTCGAAGGTCTCCCTCTCTTATAGAAAAGAGTAGCCAACTTTCTAGTCCTCTGTTTCCATTGAGATTCTGTTGAAGTGTCCCAGCTCGGCTTCTGCGGGTGGCTGAGCTTCTACTGGCTCCCTGCGTTCTTGTCTTTTCCTCTCCAAACCTTCCGTCCTTTTCCCCCTTCTGGGGTGGAAGGGCGCTGTCATTGCTTCTACCTTCGAGACAGATTGAGGAAAAGTCTGGACCATCGACTCCTTTCCTCTCTTTGGTTCCGTGTCTCTCTCTGGCTGTGTCCCTCTCTTTTCCTTTCTCAATTCCGTCTGTGTCTTCCTCTTTCTCTCTCGTGTGTGGATGGATGGACGGATGCTAGGGATGCACATGTATATGATTAGATGAGGGTTATGTTTTAGCGATAGGTTAGAGGGAGAGAAAGGCTTTAGGTCAGAGTTGGTCATGGGGGAAGGGTCAAGGGTGGTGGTGGTGTTTCTTGGAATCTGAGTGCTGTGCATTCTTCGTCTCTTTCCATATGAACCCCTTCTCAGATACACCACTTGCAAGGAGTCTCTCGTGTTCCGTTTCCTATCTTTTGCATTTGTGAATGCTTAGCTTCTCTGTTGTGAAGAGGTTCCATTGGATGGAAACCCAGTGGTGTACTTCGTTTACCTCTTTCTCTTACTTGAAGAGACCCATTTCGACCTCCGCCCAGCAAATGGCAAGGAGACTCTGATGTTAAGGAGCCTTTGACCTACGCTTCTTTCTAGCTATCTCATGACATCAGTCTTTAGGGTGAGGTTTTTCCCCGATATTGAGGTGGTATGAGATCAAAACCAATAGCGTTCTTCAGATGTAGCTGTCTGGTTTTCCCATGGACATTGATTGAAGAGGCTTTCCTGTTCCCATTTGGATATTCTCCCCGTCTGTGTCAGAGATGAGTTGACCATGGATGCTGGGGTTTGTTTCTGGACCCTCAACTTTATTCCATCGATCTGGATCTGTGTGTGTTGTTGTATTCCCAATAGCATACTGTCCTGCTGCTGCTGCTGCTGTGGCTAAGTCACTTCAGTCGTGTCTGACTCTGCATGACCCCATGGCCTGCAGCCTACCAGGCTCCTCCGTCCAGGACATTTTCCAGGCAAGAGTACTGGAGTGGGTCGCCATTGCCTTCTCCGATACTCTCCTGAGGATCCTAGTTTGGTCGTCTAATTTCCTTTCACACAACCTTGGATGTCCGTATCGGGGCTTTTTCGTCGGATTGTATTGACAATGTAGGCTCCTTTCTGTTTCCGTACCCCCTTTGCAATTCTTTGTTCGGTGCGAAAATGCATTGGCATTTTGGGAGGAATAGCATGGAAGCTGTGGATTGCCATGTGGGGCTGTGACATGATTTTCCCAATAGGAATTCTTTCAAGCCCTGAGCACAGCTTCTCTTTCCAGTGATTGGTGTGGGCTTGATCTTCCTCCTTCCATCTCTCGCCGTTTTGTGAGAACAGGTCCATCCTTCCCTTCTGGGGTAGATGGACTCGTGGGTATCACTTCAGTGAATGGCATTGGCAGTGGGGGTGATAATTCCCTTCTCATTGGAAGACTTTGCTGTGAGTATTAGAAATGCAAGTGACTTCTCTTCCCCTTCCTCCCTGTCCATGTCTCAGAGCCACCGGGAAACAGAGGCCTCATCCACGGTCACACAGGCCTGAGGGGGTGCAACTAGACTGTTGTTTCTTCAGGCCCTCAGTGCTGGACATCATCCGGGATACTCTGTGTGTGTCTTCCTCCGTCTGGTGTCCCTTCAGACCTTTCCCTAGTTTTCACAGGCTTGTTGTGTTGGCGTTCTTTGTCTGTTTGGAGACACATCCTTGATAAGCTTTGTGTTTCCACTCATTCGTCTCGCGATGTATGACCTGTCTTTTGCTTTTGTCATGAGGTCTTTCCCACAGTAGATATCTTTGATTTTGCAAAGTCCACTGTATTCTCTGGGTTTTTTTTGTGGACTGCCTTTTAGTTTTGTGTGTGAAGACTCAAAGCACGTGTCCGGTTTCTGCTCATTGTTCTTCTAGATTTGTGACAAGTTTTCATGGAAAGTTTGTCTAGGGATAACTGGAAGTGAACTCGGTGTAAGGTGTCAAGTCTCCATCTCCATTCATGTCATCCCCTGCAGTTTCCAATTCCCTGTTCCTGAGTGGTTTTGGAGACCTTGTGGGAAGGTTGGTTGCATTGGAGTTTGCATTTCCACCTTGATTCGATTCACACTGTTCTGCCCTCAGGGACACTGTCAAGGGGGAGTGAGGAGCAGCCTGCACTTCCAGCAGTGACCACACGGTGGGGCGAGTGCTGCTCTCCCCTCTGGGAGCCCCAGGCCACAGGCATCCCAGTGAGGAGCCAGCTCTGTGCTCAGCTGAAAGGAGTTAGTTAGTCTCTCAGGAGCCTCTGAGCCCTTGCCTTTGGATCACCCAGGGTGGGCATTTACTGGGACAGAAAAAATTGCCCTGAATTCCATGGACGGAAGAGCCTGGCTGTGTAGAGTTCGTGAGTTGCCGTGAATCAGACACAACTGAGGACACAAAAATTCAATAGATTAAAACACTTTTTGGGGGTGGGGGGGAGTGAAAGAGGGTGATGTGGGTTTTTTTGTCTTATATAACAGCCAAGGGAAATCTAGTTTAAACCTAAATTCACATAGATGGGAAAGGTATATCTCTCCGTCACCCTATTTAAAAAAAAAAAACCTACTAAACTTTTCTGAAAGTTTATTTAGTAGCTTCCTTGAGCAGTTTACTGTGGAGCATTTTTTTTTTTTTTCTGTGACATTGGCCTCATTAAAAAGTACGGTTTGCCTTTACTGGATAATTTTGTTCATTGGTTTCTTAGGGAACCTTGGTAATATTTGAGTTTCCTGGGGAGTATGGTCACATGACCTGGCCCTGGCCAATCGGTGCGTTCCACCTCCCTGGCCACTGTGATTGGCTCCGGGCTGGGGCAGTGCCCAATCGGGGCCCAGGGCCGGGCCTCCCGTTGGAAGCCAGGGGAAGACGAGCTCTCGTCCTGCTGGGGTAGGGGAAGGGGTGGGGCCGGGGCAGGTCAGGCTCCAGCAGTGGGAGGGGCTTGAGGTCCGCCTGCGGCAGTTGGTGACGTTCCTGCTCCCCTCAGGGCAGAGCCGCCGGCCTGAGAATGAGGGCGCTGCTGAGCCCAGGGGCTGGGATGGCCCGTTGCTGCTGTGGTCCCAGAGCTCCACCCGAGACCTGAGGGAAGCCGTCTGCCCGTGAGTCCTCTCCCACTTGTCTGTCAGCTTGTTTGAAGCATGCTGGGTTTTCTGCCCAGCTGGCTAAGGGGAGTCCCTGGAAATGCAAGGGTGTGGGTTTTGGCAGACTTCAGGGAAGACATGCCAGATGAGCCTGGGAGACTCCAGGTTAATCTGGATTCAGGAGATATCTCTTCGGGCCAGCTAGTAATTGTAGGATAAGCCTAATGAGCCTTCAGAGGATGAAGAGAGTAACGTGCCAAGGTAGCAATCGATGTCCTCATTCGAGAGGATGAAGCTGGTGCTCAGAGAAGGGGGGAACTTGGCCACAGCAAGGAGGTGTGCACCCAGACAGGACCCCCCAGATCCGGCCATTGGAGCTCAGGGAGGCCACTGGTGTGGCTTGTCCCTGTGGCAGGGGCCGAGGCAGGCAGCCCACCCTGATTCCTGCGGGGGCCTGACTTGGGAAGTGCCATCTGGTAGCTTTGAGACTCACCAAACCAAATTGCACTGGAGAGAGGAGGGACACCTTCCTTCATCCACCCCCCACCCCCGCCGGATTCCCACATACCCTGACCCCTTTCTCTTGATTTCGGAGCCATTTCCAGAGTCCCGCTCATATGACCTCATTCGAAGTGCACTGTGGACGAGCTGCCATCTGCAGCTGCTACCACAGCAGCCAAGGGCTTTAGCTCCCGACTACCTCCCTTCCTTTGGAACTTGGGGGCCCTCTACTCCCCACTTGCACACCACAGACCTTTGCTGAGGATTGTGGGGACCCTCACTCAGTTTGCAGCACGTTGTAGCCATCCCTGTCCTCCCTTGAAACTCAGCTTGTGAGCTCCTTTGGAGCAGCGTGGCCCACCTGGCTGCAACGGAAGACACAGCTGACAGTGAAACAACAGCTTAGATCTGAGAGCCGGAAAGCTCTGTCAAAAGGGACCTCCCTCTTCACACCGTAGAGGCTGTAGGAGCCGCCAGGCTTTCGGAACCAGTGCTGGGGCCAAAATGACTCCACAGCTGTTTTCCTTCCTGGGGAGGGTTCTGGCTCGAGCGGGAATGGCTCAAGTCTCCTAAGGTTCTGAAAGCCCACTGTGTGCAGATTCACGGTACACAGAGAGGAAAAGGTGGAGTCCTACCCTGGAGGTGGTCACAGCTCACGGATGAGCCAGGCAGGCAGGCAGGCAGGGCATGAGAACACCTGAGCTGCCTTCATGAGTGAATGGTGTGGGGGCAGAGGAAGAGAAGCCGGTCTGCTCCCTCGTGTGGTGCCCAGGGCAGGTTGTCCCCAGAGGAAACCCTTACGACGGTGAGGACTATCACTGCTGTTTCCCAAGGGGTTCCGTCGGTGCGTGTCTTCCCCGGAGCGGTCAGGCCGTCTCTCAAGTACACTGGCCATGGGCATTGCCTCTCCTTGGAACTTCCCATGTGTTTCTCTTTTTTATGGAACAGTGATTTTCTAGAGTGGTTCTGGGCCACAAGGATGTTGGGTCATTTTCTAGCCTTCTGTCATGAAGAACGCTTTCCTGGGCATGGGGGTGGTTTGTTGTTCCAGCTCCCTTTCTTGGCTTCTTTTGGGAGCTGGTGCAACAAGAGGAGCTCAGCCTCTGCCTTCTGGCTGAGATGTCACCCTTCAAACAGCAATGCCTGCCTGGAGATAATGATGGCAGTTGCCAAAAGGGCTTCGTTTGGCACATGGTATCTTGAAAGGACGTACACCGTCCTTTCAGCTATCAAAGGCTAGTTCAAATGACATAAAAATGAGAACTCTCCAATGGAGTCTTACAGTAGGTGGAGAGTCCGAAAAACACTCCTTCAGTCATTTCACTGAGAGTCATTGATTGGGGACACCAAGAATATAGGAAGGAATGCAGAAAGAAAAGATGAAATTGTGTTCAGGATCGGGGGGAGGGATGAACAGGGCGTGCTTGCCTTGAATCCAGGCTTTGTTGGGGGGTGGGGCATAAAGATCGAACGGGTCTGAAACTACAAAGTGGTGATGGTAACACAGTATCACCAGAGTTACACAACAGTGATCCCAGATTGCAACAATGATGAAAAAGTTTACTAATCCCAACTTAAAAAACAAAAATACAGGAAACCATACAAAAAATAAAACATCACCAGAAAGGTGGAAACAAACCAAATGCAAAGCAGTTCAGGGGAAAGGAACTCCATGTCCCCTGGGGGCAGACCGAGTTGCCGGCATCCACGGTGAGCAGACAGGGATGGAGGCTGCAGAGCCGACCGCTCCCCTGGACGTGGTGTTTCCGGCAAGGGCTCTGGGTCTCTGTCCAGAGCGGGGGCTCTTTCTCCCTGCAGGGCTGGGTGAGTGATCGTGGGCATCTGGGTGTTGCGCGGGAGCCAGGGCAGGCTCTCCCTGCCGAGGCGGTGACTCCTCCTCTGCCTCGGGTTCTCTTGCCAAAGCCCGAGCAGGTAGAGGTGCACGTGGAGGTGGAGGTTCTCGCTGAGGGGGTGGGACATCAGTGCCTGGGGCTGGGGGTCCTGCAGGCACGGAGATCCGATCTGCCCGGTGTGCTGGCCAGTACCCAGCTGGCCTGGTGTCTCTGCGAGGGCAAGTCTCGCTTCTCCATCTGCCCTCGGTGGATCCCTGGGTCCTGCACCTGGAGCCACCACCTCTTTAGGGACAGGTCTGGGAAGTGGAGCCTGGTTCCAGTTGGAGGCCAGTGCTAGAGTTGGGGGAGAAGCAAAGTTTGCCCACAGGCCAGCCTTGGCATGTGCGTACCCCGGGACAGAAACCTTCCAAGAGGTTCCCAAAGAATACCCAGCGTCAGATGTCTTTTGGGACTGAAGTGTGCAAGATGGGGGGCGGGGGGTGTGAGGCCAGCGCTTGCTGCAGGCCCAGCAGCAGCTTTCGGGGACTCGTCCCTGTGTAGCTCAGCACCCCTCCCCACACACTCCCGTGCACCAGCCCCAGCGTCCTCACCTCTGTGCTCTGGCGTGCTGGGCTCCAGGTCCTCCTGGTGCCTCAGAGGCCGGGGTTCTCTGGACTCTGGGTCGGAGCCGGGTGTGCTGAGCTCCGTGGCAGCCTCAGACTGGGCCGCCGGCTGTATCCTGGGCGGTGTCTCGGCAGCAGGCCTTCCCCACCTCCGCGTCTCCCCCGGTGGGGCTGATGCCTCCGTGGGCACGCTGACCTGGAGCCTGCACTGGGCCTCACGGGCGGGCGGGTGGTGCTCCGACCCCTCCCTCTGGGAGCTGGATGGGGTGTCCCCGTCCTCGGCCTCATCACGTGGGAAGCTCTGCAACGACAGTGACCGTCAGCCAGCCATGCTGGGAGTTTTCCGAGCTGGGCCTGGCCAGTGGAGCCGCTGCTTCTGCCTGCTCGAACTTCTCTTCCCAGAAGGGTCAGAGACGTGTGTCTGCTCAGATCCCCACCCGGGAGGAAAGAGACCCATCTGAGGGTGTGAGGTCAGCCTGGGTGGCCGGCGCTGCCCACACTCTCCCCATCCCGCCCAGCCTGCTCTCCCCTGGGGTGTGGACACAACTTGTCCACAGGCTTCTGACCCCACATCCGCCTGGGCTTCCTTGAGGGGGACACAGCCCGAGAAACCCGCATCCCCACACACAGGCAAAGGACCCGGTGTTTCCGGGTGGCATGGGAGAGGTGGCCTGGCCCGGCCTGGGGCTCCCCGTGTTACCTTTCTGTTTCTCCGGGCAAAGGGCCAGAGGCCTCTCGGGGGTGTCCTGAGCCAACGTCGACAGGGTGCCCACGCACACTGCCTGTGAGCTCTCCTGAGGCCCCGGCCTCTGGACAGGGGCAAACAGCAGAACATCTTGGCAGCAAGTGATCTGGCTGGGGGCTCCTCTCCGCTCTGGAGGCCTGGATACACGGATTGCGGGTTCTGTTGGGTTCTGTTGCCGGCAGGTGACATCATTTCCTGGGGTTCGTGCTGAGGTCCCTTCCCCAAAACTTCCCAAGGGAATCTCTGGGTTTCTGACTGCTCGATCACCCCCCTTAGGCCATGTGCAGGCACAGTGACACCCACACGGCCCAGCCCACAGCCCTGGGGAGGCCTGGGTTCAGCCAGGGCCTGAGCTCCGAGGACCATGCTGCTCTCAGACCAGGCTCCTTCTTCTCATAAGTGGTGTGGCCCTTGACAACCATATGCCCCTCAGGGTTTCCCCAGTCTCTCCATCTGCAGAGTGGGGGTCATTCTCCCATCTGCTTCCTAGGCCTGTCGGCCTACGAGCAGCTCCATGCCTTTCCACCTGGGGCCGATATCACGTGGAGCTCGTGCGCTGAGACTTCAGAAAGAAAGATTCCATCCAGGGCTGACACAGCACAGAATGGGGCAGAACGAGGCCTGGATGCGCCGTGGTACCCAGGAAAAGGCACTCCCCCTCCTGACTGTTTTGAGACCCCGCATCCAAGTTGGAGGACCGAAAGGAAGACTCGAAGGTCTCCCTCTCTTATAGAAAAGAGTAGCCAACTTTCTAGTCCTCTGTTTCCATTGAGATTCTGTTGAAGTGTCCCAGCTCGGCTTCTGCGGGTGGCTGAGCTTCTACTGGCTCCCTGCGTTCTTGTCTTTTCCTCTCCAAACCTTCCGTCCTTTTCCCCCTTCTGGGGTGGAAGGGCGCTGTCATTGCTTCTACCTTCGAGACAGATTGAGGAAAAGTCTGGACCATCGACTCCTTTCCTCTCTTTGGTTCCGTGTCTCTCTCTGGCTGTGTCCCTCTCTTTTCCTTTCTCAATTCCGTCTGTGTCTTCCTCTTTCTCTCTCGTGTGTGGATGGATGGACGGATGCTAGGGATGCACATGTATATGATTAGATGAGGGTTATGTTTTAGGGATAGGTTAGAGGGAGAGAAAGGCTTTAGGTCAGAGTTGGTCATGGGGGAAGGGTCAAGGGTGGTGGTGGTGTTTCTTGGAATCTGAGTGCTGTGCATTCTTCGTCTCTTTCCATATGAACCCCTTCTCAGATACACCACTTGCAAGGAGTCTCTCGTGTTCCGTTTCCTATCTTTTGCATTTGTGAATGCTTAGCTTCTCTGTTGTGAAGAGGTTCCATTGGATGGAAACCCAGTGGTGTACTTCGTTTACCTCTTTCTCTTACTTGAAGAGACCCATTTCGACCTCCGCCCAGCAAATGGCAAGGAGACTCTGATGTTAAGGAGCCTTTGACCTACGCTTCTTTCTAGCTATCTCATGACATCAGTCTTTAGGGTGAGGTTTTTCCCCGATATTGAGGTGGTATGAGATCAAAACCAATAGCGTTCTTCAGATGTAGCTGTCTGGTTTTCCCATGGACATTGATTGAAGAGGCTTTCCTGTTCCCATTTGGATATTCTCCCCGTCTGTGTCAGAGATGAGTTGACCATGGATGCTGGGGTTTGTTTCTGGACCCTCAACTTTATTCCATCGATCTGGATCTGTGTGTGTTGTTGTATTCCCAATAGCATACTGTCCTGCTGCTGCTGCTGCTGCGGCTAAGTCACTTCAGTCGTGTCTGACTCTGCATGACCCCATGGCCTGCAGCCTACCAGGCTCCTCCGTCCAGGACATTTTCCAGGCAAGAGTACTGGAGTGGGTCGCCATTGCCTTCTCCGATACTCTCCTGAGGATCCTAGTTTGGTCGTCTAATTTCCTTTCACACAACCTTGGATGTCCGTATCGGGGCTTTTTCGTCGGATTGTATTGACAATGTAGGCTCCTTTCTGTTTCCGTACCCCCTTTGCAATTCTTTGTTCGGTGCGAAAATGCATTGGCATTTTGGGAGGAATAGCATGGAAGCTGTGGATTGCCATGTGGGGCTGTGACATGATTTTCCCAATAGGAATTCTTTCAAGCCCTGAGCACAGCTTCTCTTTCCAGTGATTGGTGTGGGCTTGATCTTCCTCCTTCCATCTCTCGCCGTTTTGTGAGAACAGGTCCATCCTTCCCTTCTGGGGTAGATGGACTCGTGGGTATCACTTCAGTGAATGGCATTGGCAGTGGGGGTGATAATTCCCTTCTCATTGGAAGACTTTGCTGTGAGTATTAGAAATGCAAGTGACTTCTCTTCCCCTTCCTCCCTGTCCATGTCTCAGAGCCACCGGGAAACAGAGGCCTCATCCACGGTCACACAGGCCTGAGGGGGTGCAACTAGACTGTTGTTTCTTCAGGCCCTCAGTGCTGGACATCATCCGGGATACTCTGTGTGTGTCTTCCTCCGTCTGCTGTCCCTTCAGACCTTTCCCTAGTTTTCACAGGCTTGTTGTGTTGGCGTTCTTTGTCTGTTTGGAGACACATCCTTGATAAGCTTTGTGTTTCCACTCATTCGTCTCGCGATGTATGACCTGTCTTTTGCTTTTGTCATGAGGTCTTTCCCACAGTAGATATCTTTGATTTTGCAAAGTCCACTGTATTCTCTGGGTTTTTTTTGTGGACTGCCTTTTAGTTTTGTGTGTGAAGACTCAAAGCACGTGTCCGGTTTCTGCTCATTGTTCTTCTAGATTTGTGACAAGTTTTCATGGAAAGTTTGTCTAGGGATAACTGGAAGTGAACTCGGTGTAAGGTGTCAAGTCTCCATCTCCATTCATGTCATCCCCTGCAGTTTCCAATTCCCTGTTCCTGAGTGGTTTTGGAGACCTTGTGGGAAGGTTGGTTGCATTGGAGTTTGCATTTCCACCTTGATTCGATTCACACTGTTCTGCCCTCAGGGACACTGTCAAGGGGGAGTGAGGAGCAGCCTGCACTTCCAGCAGTGACCACACGGTGGGGCGAGTGCTGCTCTCCCCTCTGGGAGCCCCAGGCCACAGGCATCCCAGTGAGGAGCCAGCTCTGTGCTCAGCTGAAAGGAGTTAGTTAGTCTCTCAGGAGCCTCTGAGCCCTTGCCTTTGGATCACCCAGGGTGGGCATTTACTGGGACAGAAAAAATTGCCCTGAATTCCATGGACGGAAGAGCCTGGCTGTGTAGAGTTCGTGAGTTGCCGTGAATCAGACACAACTGAGGACACAAAAATTCAATAGATTAAAACACTTTTTGGGGGTGGGGGGGAGTGAAAGAGGGTGATGTGGGTTTTTTTGTCTTATATAACAGCCAAGGGAAATCTAGTTTAAACCTAAATTCACATAGATGGGAAAGGTATATCTCTCCGTCACCCTATTTAAAAAAAAAAAACCTACTAAACTTTTCTGAAAGTTTATTTAGTAGCTTCCTTGAGCAGTTTACTGTGGAGCATTTTTTTTTTTTTTCTGTGACATTGGCCTCATTAAAAAGTACGGTTTGCCTTTACTGGATAATTTTGTTCATTGGTTTCTTAGGGAACCTTGGTAATATTTGAGTTTCCTGGGGAGTATGGTCACATGACCTGGCCCTGGCCAATCGGTGCGTTCCACCTCCCTGGCCACTGTGATTGGCTCCGGGCTGGGGCAGTGCCCAATCGGGGCCCAGGGCCGGGCCTCCCGTTGGAAGCCAGGGGAAGACGAGCTCTCGTCCTGCTGGGGTAGGGGAAGGGGTGGGGCCGGGGCAGGTCAGGCTCCAGCAGTGGGAGGGGCTTGAGGTCCGCCTGCGGCAGTTGGTGACGTTCCTGCTCCCCTCAGGGCAGAGCCGCCGGCCTGAGAATGAGGGCGCTGCTGAGCCCAGGGGCTGGGATGGCCCGTTGCTGCTGTGGTCCCAGAGCTCCACCCGAGACCTGAGGGAAGCCGTCTGCCCGTGAGTCCTCTCCCACTTGTCTGTCAGCTTGTTTGAAGCATGCTGGGTTTTCTGCCCAGCTGGCTAAGGGGAGTCCCTGGAAATGCAAGGGTGTGGGTTTTGGCAGACTTCAGGGAAGACATGCCAGATGAGCCTGGGAGACTCCAGGTTAATCTGGATTCAGGAGATATCTCTTCGGGCCAGCTAGTAATTGTAGGATAAGCCTAATGAGCCTTCAGAGGATGAAGAGAGTAACGTGCCAAGGTAGCAATCGATGTCCTCATTCGAGAGGATGAAGCTGGTGCTCAGAGAAGGGGGGAACTTGGCCACAGCAAGGAGGTGTGCACCCAGACAGGACCCCCCAGATCCGGCCATTGGAGCTCAGGGAGGCCACTGGTGTGGCTTGTCCCTGTGGCAGGGGCCGAGGCAGGCAGCCCACCCTGATTCCTGCGGGGGCCTGACTTGGGAAGTGCCATCTGGTAGCTTTGAGACTCACCAAACCAAATTGCACTGGAGAGAGGAGGGACACCTTCCTTCATCCACCCCCCACCCCCGCCGGATTCCCACATACCCTGACCCCTTTCTCTTGATTTCGGAGCCATTTCCAGAGTCCCGCTCATATGACCTCATTCGAAGTGCACTGTGGACGAGCTGCCATCTGCAGCTGCTACCACAGCAGCCAAGGGCTTTAGCTCCCGACTACCTCCCTTCCTTTGGAACTTGGGGGCCCTCTACTCCCCACTTGCACACCACAGACCTTTGCTGAGGATTGTGGGGACCCTCACTCAGTTTGCAGCACGTTGTAGCCATCCCTGTCCTCCCTTGAAACTCAGCTTGTGAGCTCCTTTGGAGCAGCGTGGCCCACCTGGCTGCAACGGAAGACACAGCTGACAGTGAAACAACAGCTTAGATCTGAGAGCCGGAAAGCTCTGTCAAAAGGGACCTCCCTCTTCACACCGTAGAGGCTGTAGGAGCCGCCAGGCTTTCGGAACCAGTGCTGGGGCCAAAATGACTCCACAGCTGTTTTCCTTCCTGGGGAGGGTTCTGGCTCGAGCGGGAATGGCTCAAGTCTCCTAAGGTTCTGAAAGCCCACTGTGTGCAGATTCACGGTACACAGAGAGGAAAAGGTGGAGTCCTACCCTGGAGGTGGTCACAGCTCACGGATGAGCCAGGCAGGCAGGCAGGCAGGGCATGAGAACACCTGAGCTGCCTTCATGAGTGAATGGTGTGGGGGCAGAGGAAGAGAAGCCGGTCTGCTCCCTCGTGTGGTGCCCAGGGCAGGTTGTCCCCAGAGGAAACCCTTACGATGGTGAGGACTATCAGTGCTGTTTCCCAAGGGGTTCCGTCGGTGCGTGTCTTCCCCGGAGCGGTCAGGCCGTCTCTCAAGTACACTGGCCATGGGCATTGCCTCTCCTTGGAACTTCCCATGTGTTTCTCTTTTTTATGGAACAGTGATTTTCTAGAGTGGTTCTGGGCCACAAGGATGTTGGGTCATTTTCTAGCCTTCTGTCATGAAGAACGCTTTCCTGGGCATGGGGGTGGTTTGTTGTTCCAGCTCCCTTTCTTGGCTTCTTTTGGGAGCTGGTGCAACAAGAGGAGCTCAGCCTCTGCCTTCTGGCTGAGATGTCACCCTTCAAAGAGCAATGCCTGCCTGGAGATAATGATGGCAGTTGCCAAAAGGGCTTCGTTTGGCACATGGTATCTTGAAAGGACGTACACCGTCCTTTCAGCTATCAAAGGCTAGTTCAAATGACATAAAAATGAGAACTCTCCAATGGAGTCTTACAGTAGGTGGAGAGTCCGAAAAACACTCCTTCAGTCATTTCACTGAGAGTCATTGATTGGGGACACCAAGAATATAGGAAGGAATGCAGAAAGAAAAGATGAAATTGTGTTCAGGATCGGGGGGAGGGATGAACAGGGCGTGCTTGCCTTGAATCCAGGCTTTGTTGGGGGGTGGGGCATAAAGATCGAACGGGTCTGAAACTACAAAGTGGTGATGGTAACACAGTATCACCAGAGTTACACAACAGTGATCCCAGATTGCAACAATGATGAAAAAGTTTACTAATCCCAACTTAACCAACAAAAATACAGGAAACCATACAAAAAATAAAACATCACCAGAAAGGTGGAAAGAAACCAAATGCAAAGCAGTTCAGGGGAAAGGAACTCCATGTCCCCTGGGGGCAGACCGAGTTGCCGGCATCCACGGTGAGCAGACAGGGATGGAGGCTGCAGAGCCGACCGCTCCCCTGGACGTGGTGTTTCCGGCAAGGGCTCTGGGTCTCTGTCCAGAGCGGGGGCTCTTTCTCCCTGCAGGGCTGGGTGAGTGATCGTGGGCATCTGGGTGTTGCTCGGGAGCCAGGGCAGGCTCTCCCTGCCGAGGCGGTGACTCCTCCTCTGCCTCGGGTTCTCTTGCCAAAGCCCGAGCAGGTAGAGGTGCACGTGGAGGTGGAGGTTCTCGCTGAGGGGGTGGGACATCAGTGCCTGGGGCTGGGGGTCCTGCAGGCACGGAGATCCGATCTGCCCGGTGTGCTGGCCAGTACCCAGCTGGCCTGGTGTCTCTGCGAGGGCAAGTCTCGCTTCTCCATCTGCCCTCGGTGGATCCCTGGGTCCTGCACCTGGAGCCACCACCTCTTTAGGGACAGGTCTGGGAAGTGGAGCCTGGTTCCAGTTGGAGGCCAGTGCTAGAGTTGGGGGAGAAGCAAAGTTTGCCCACAGGCCAGCCTTGGCATGTGCGTACCCCGGGACAGAAACCTTCCAAGAGGTTCCCAAAGAATACCCAGCGTCAGATGTCTTTTGGGACTGAAGTGTGCAAGATGGGGGGCGGGGGGTGTGAGGCCAGCGCTTGCTGCAGGCCCAGCAGCAGCTTTCGGGGACTCGTCCCTGTGTAGCTCAGCACCCCTCCCCACACACTCCCGTGCACCAGCCCCAGCGTCCTCACCTCTGTGCTCTGGCGTGCTGGGCTCCAGGTCCTCCTGGTGCCTCAGAGGCCGGGGTTCTCTGGACTCTGGGTCGGAGCCGGGTGTGCTGAGCTCCGTGGCAGCCTCAGACTGGGCCGCCGGCTGTATCCTGGGCGGTGTCTCGGCAGCAGGCCTTCCCCACCTCCGCGTCTCCCCCGGTGGGGCTGATGCCTCCGTGGGCACGCTGACCTGGAGCCTGCACTGGGCCTCACGGGCGGGCGGGTGGTGCTCCGACCCCTCCCTCTGGGAGCTGGATGGGGTGTCCCCGTCCTCGGCCTCATCACGTGGGAAGCTCTGCAACGACAGTGACCGTCAGCCAGCCATGCTGGGAGTTTTCCGAGCTGGGCCTGGCCAGTGGAGCCGCTGCTTCTGCCTGCTCGAACTTCTCTTCCCAGAAGGGTCAGAGACGTGTGTCTGCTCAGATCCCCACCCGGGAGGAAAGAGACCCATCTGAGGGTGTGAGGTCAGCCTGGGTGGCCGGCGCTGCCCACACTCTCCCCATCCCGCCCAGCCTGCTCTCCCCTGGGGTGTGGACACAACTTGTCCACAGGCTTCTGACCCCACATCCGCCTGGGCTTCCTTGAGGGGGACACAGCCCGAGAAACCCGCATCCCCACACACAGGCAAAGGACCCGGTGTTTCCGGGTGGCATGGGAGAGGTGGCCTGGCCCGGCCTGGGGCTCCCCGTGTTACCTTTCTGTTTCTCCGGGCAAAGGGCCAGAGGCCTCTCGGGGGTGTCCTGAGCCAACGTCGACAGGGTGCCCACGCACACTGCCTGTGAGCTCTCCTGAGGCCCCGGCCTCTGGGCAGGGGCAAACAGCAGAACATCTTGGCAGCAAGTGATCTGGCTGGGGGCTCCTCTCCGCTCTGGAGGCCTGGATACCCGGATTGCGGGTTCTGTTGGGTTCTGTTGCCGGCAGGTGACATCATTTCCTGGGGTTCGTGCTGAGGTCCCTTCCCCAAAACTTCCCAAGGGAATCTCTGGGTTTCTGACTGCTCGATCACCCCCCTTAGGCCATGTGCAGGCACAGTGACACCCACACGGCCCAGCCCACAGCCCTGGGGAGGCCTGGGTTCAGCCAGGGCCTGAGCTCCGAGGACCATGCTGCTCTCAGACCAGGCTCCTTCTTCTCATAAGTGGTGTGGCCCTTGACAACCATATGCCCCTCAGGGTTTCCCCAGTCTCTCCATCTGCAGAGTGGGGGTCATTCTCCCATCTGCTTCCTAGGCCTGTCGGCCTACGAGCAGCTCCATGCCTTTCCACCTGGGGCCGATATCACGTGGAGCTCGTGCGCTGAGACTTCAGAAAGAAAGATTCCATCCAGGGCTGACACAGCACAGAATGGGGCAGAACGAGGCCTGGATGCGCCGTGGTACCCAGGAAAAGGCACTCCCCCTCCTGACTGTTTTGAGACCCCGCATCCAAGTTGGAGGACCGAAAGGAAGACTCGAAGGTCTCCCTCTCTTATAGAAAAGAGTAGCCAACTTTCTGGTCCTCTGTTTCCATTGAGATTCTGTTGAAGTGTCCCAGCTCGGCTTCTGCGGGTGGCTGAGCTTCTACTGGCTCCCTGCGTTCTTGTCTTTTCCTCTCCAAACCTTCCGTCCTTTTCCCCCTTCTGGGGTGGAAGGGCGCTGTCATTGCTTCTACCTTCGAGACAGATTGAGGAAAAGTCTGGACCATCGACTCCTTTCCTCTCTTTGGTTCCGTGTCTCTCTCTGGCTGTGTCCCTCTCTTTTCCTTTCTCAATTCCGTCTGTGTCTTCCTCTTTCTCTCTCGTGTGTGGATGGATGGATGGATGCTAGGGATGCACATGTATATGATTAGATGAGGGTTATGTTTTAGGGATAGGTTAGAGGGAGAGAAAGGCTTTAGGTCAGAGTTGGTCATGGGGGAAGGGTCAAGGGTGGTGGTGGTGTTTCTTGGAATCTGAGTGCTGTGCATTCTTCGTCTCTTTCCATATGAACCCCTTCTCAGATACACCACTTGCAAGGAGTCTCTCGTGTTCCGTTTCCTATCTTTTGCATTTGTGAATGCTTAGCTTCTCTGTTGTGAAGAGGTTCCATTGGATGGAAACCCAGTGGTGTACTTCGTTTACCTCTTTCCCTTACTTGAAGAGACCCATTTCGACCTCCGCCCAGCAAATGGCAAGGAGACTCTGATGTTAAGGAGCCTTTGACCTACGCTTCTTTCTAGCTATCTCATGACATCAGTCTTTAGGGTGAGGTTTTTCCCCGATATTGAGGTGGTATGAGATCAAAACCAATAGCGTTCTTCAGATGTAGCTGTCTGGTTTTCCCATGGACATTGATTGAAGAGGCTTTCCTGTTCCCATTTGGATATTCTCCCCGTCTGTGTCAGAGATGAGTTGACCATGGATGCTGGGGTTTGTTTCTGGACCCTCAACTTTATTCCATCGATCTGGATCTGTGTGTGTTGTTGTATTCCCAATAGCATACTGTCCTGCTGCTGCTGCTGCTGCGGCTAAGTCACTTCAGTCGTGTCTGACTCTGCATGACCCCATGGCCTGCAGCCTACCAGGCTCCTCCGTCCAGGACATTTTCCAGGCAAGAGTACTGGAGTGGGTCGCCATTGCCTTCTCCGATACTCTCCTGAGGATCCTAGTTTGGTCGTCTAATTTCCTTTCACACAACCTTGGATGTCCGTATCGGGGCTTTTTCGTCGGATTGTATTGACAATGTAGGCTCCTTTCTGTTTCCGTACCCCCTTTGCAATTCTTTGTTCGGTGCGAAAATGCATTGGCATTTTGGGAGGAATAGCATGGAAGCTGTGGATTGCCATGTGGGGCTGTGACATGATTTTCCCAATAGGAATTCTTTCAAGCCCTGAGCACAGCTTCTCTTTCCAGTGATTGGTGTGGGCTTGATCTTCCTCCTTCCATCTCTCGCCGTTTTGTGAGAACAGGTCCATCCTTCCCTTCTGGGGTAGATGGACTCGTGGGTATCACTTCAGTGAATGGCATTGGCAGTGGGGGTGATAATTCCCTTCTCATTGGAAGACTTTGCTGTGAGTATTAGAAATGCAAGTGACTTCTCTTCCCCTTCCTCCCTGTCCATGTCTCAGAGCCACCGGGAAACAGAGGCCTCATCCACGGTCACACAGGCCTGAGGGGGTGCAACTAGACTGTTGTTTCTTCAGGCCCTCAGTGCTGGACATCATCCGGGATACTCTGTGTGTGTCTTCCTCCGTCTGGTGTCCCTTCAGACCTTTCCCTAGTTTTCACAGGCTTGTTGTGTTGGCGTTCTTTGTCTGTTTGGAGACACATCCTTGATAAGCTTTGTGTTTCCACTCATTCGTCTCGCGATGTATGACCTGTCTTTTGCTTTTGTCATGAGGTCTTTCCCACAGTAGATATCTTTGATTTTGCAAAGTCCACTGTATTCTCTGGGTTTTTTTTGTGGACTGCCTTTTAGTTTTGTGTGTGAAGACTCAAAGCACGTGTCCGGTTTCTGCTCATTGTTCTTCTAGATTTGTGACAAGTTTTCATGGAAAGTTTGTCTAGGGATAACTGGAAGTGAACTCGGTGTAAGGTGTCAAGTCTCCATCTCCATTCATGTCATCCCCTGCAGTTTCCAATTCCCTGTTCCTGAGTGGTTTTGGAGACCTTGTGGGAAGGTTGGTTGCATTGGAGTTTGCATTTCCACCTTGATTCGATTCACACTGTTCTGCCCTCAGGGACACTGTCAAGGGGGAGTGAGGAGCAGCCTGCACTTCCAGCAGTGACCACACGGTGGGGCGAGTGCTGCTCTCCCCTCTGGGAGCCCCAGGCCACAGGCATCCCAGTGAGGAGCCAGCTCTGTGCTCAGCTGAAAGGAGTTAGTTAGTCTCTCAGGAGCCTCTGAGCCCTTGCCTTTGGATCACCCAGGGTGGGCATTTACTGGGACAGAAAAAATTGCCCTGAATTCCATGGACGGAAGAGCCTGGCTGTGTAGAGTTCGTGAGTTGCCGTGAATCAGACACAACTGAGGACACAAAAATTCAATAGATTAAAACACTTTTTGGGGGTGGGGGGGAGTGAAAGAGGGTGATGTGGGTTTTTTTGTCTTATATAACAGCCAAGGGAAATCTAGTTTAAACCTAAATTCACATAGATGGGAAAGGTATATCTCTCCGTCACCCTATTTAAAAAAAAAAAACCTACTAAACTTTTCTGAAAGTTTATTTAGTAGCTTCCTTGAGCAGTTTACTGTGGAGCATTTTTTTTTTTTTTCTGTGACATTGGCCTCATTAAAAAGTACGGTTTGCCTTTACTGGATAATTTTGTTCATTGGTTTCTTAGGGAACCTTGGTAATATTTGAGTTTCCTGGGGAGTATGGTCACATGACCTGGCCCTGGCCAATCGGTGCGTTCCACCTCCCTGGCCACTGTGATTGGCTCCGGGCTGGGGCAGTGCCCAATCGGGGCCCAGGGCCGGGCCTCCCGTTGGAAGCCAGGGGAAGACGAGCTCTCGTCCTGCTGGGGTAGGGGAAGGGGTGGGGCCGGGGCAGGTCAGGCTCCAGCAGTGGGAGGGGCTTGAGGTCCGCCTGCGGCAGTTGGTGACGTTCCTGCTCCCCTCAGGGCAGAGCCGCCGGCCTGAGAATGAGGGCGCTGCTGAGCCCAGGGGCTGGGATGGCCCGTTGCTGCTGTGGTCCCAGAGCTCCACCCGAGACCTGAGGGAAGCCGTCTGCCCGTGAGTCCTCTCCCACTTGTCTGTCAGCTTGTTTGAAGCATGCTGGGTTTTCTGCCCAGCTGGCTAAGGGGAGTCCCTGGAAATGCAAGGGTGTGGGTTTTGGCAGACTTCAGGGAAGACATGCCAGATGAGCCTGGGAGACTCCAGGTTAATCTGGATTCAGGAGATATCTCTTCGGGCCAGCTAGTAATTGTAGGATAAGCCTAATGAGCCTTCAGAGGATGAAGAGAGTAACGTGCCAAGGTAGCAATCGATGTCCTCATTCGAGAGGATGAAGCTGGTGCTCAGAGAAGGGGGGAACTTGGCCACAGCAAGGAGGTGTGCACCCAGACAGGACCCCCCAGATCCGGCCATTGGAGCTCAGGGAGGCCACTGGTGTGGCTTGTCCCTGTGGCAGGGGCCGAGGCAGGCAGCCCACCCTGATTCCTGCGGGGGCCTGACTTGGGAAGTGCCATCTGGTAGCTTTGAGACTCACCAAACCAAATTGCACTGGAGAGAGGAGGGACACCTTCCTTCATCCACCCCCCACCCCCGCCGGATTCCCACATACCCTGACCCCTTTCTCTTGATTTCGGAGCCATTTCCAGAGTCCCGCTCATATGACCTCATTCGAAGTGCACTGTGGACGAGCTGCCATCTGCAGCTGCTACCACAGCAGCCAAGGGCTTTAGCTCCCGACTACCTCCCTTCCTTTGGAACTTGGGGGCCCTCTACTCCCCACTTGCACACCACAGACCTTTGCTGAGGATTGTGGGGACCCTCACTCAGTTTGCAGCACGTTGTAGCCATCCCTGTCCTCCCTTGAAACTCAGCTTGTGAGCTCCTTTGGAGCAGCGTGGCCCACCTGGCTGCAACGGAAGACACAGCTGACAGTGAAACAACAGCTTAGATCTGAGAGCCGGAAAGCTCTGTCAAAAGGGACCTCCCTCTTCACACCGTAGAGGCTGTAGGAGCCGCCAGGCTTTCGGAACCAGTGCTGGGGCCAAAATGACTCCACAGCTGTTTTCCTTCCTGGGGAGGGTTCTGGCTCGAGCGGGAATGGCTCAAGTCTCCTAAGGTTCTGAAAGCCCACTGTGTGCAGATTCACGGTACACAGAGAGGAAAAGGTGGAGTCCTACCCTGGAGGTGGTCACAGCTCACGGATGAGCCAGGCAGGCAGGCAGGCAGGGCATGAGAACACCTGAGCTGCCTTCATGAGTGAATGGTGTGGGGGCAGAGGAAGAGAAGCCGGTCTGCTCCCTCGTGTGGTGCCCAGGGCAGGTTGTCCCCAGAGGAAACCCTTACGACGGTGAGGACTATCACTGCTGTTTCCCAAGGGGTTCCGTCGGTGCGTGTCTTCCCCGGAGCGGTCAGGCCGTCTCTCAAGTACACTGGCCATGGGCATTGCCTCTCCTTGGAACTTCCCATGTGTTTCTCTTTTTTATGGAACAGTGATTTTCTAGAGTGGTTCTGGGCCACAAGGATGTTGGGTCATTTTCTAGCCTTCTGTCATGAAGAACGCTTTCCTGGGCATGGGGGTGGTTTGTTGTTCCAGCTCCCTTTCTTGGCTTCTTTTGGGAGCTGGTGCAACAAGAGGAGCTCAGCCTCTGCCTTCTGGCTGAGATGTCACCCTTCAAACAGCAATGCCTGCCTGGAGATAATGATGGCAGTTGCCAAAAGGGCTTCGTTTGGCACATGGTATCTTGAAAGGACGTACACCGTCCTTTCAGCTATCAAAGGCTAGTTCAAATGACATAAAAATGAGAACTCTCCAATGGAGTCTTACAGTAGGGGGAGAGTCCGAAAAACACTCCTTCAGTCATTTCACTGAGAGTCATTGATTGGGGACACCAAGAATATAGGAAGGAATGCAGAAAGAAAAGATGAAATTGTGTTCAGGATCGGGGGGAGGGATGAACAGGGCGTGCTTGCCTTGAATCCAGGCTTTGTTGGGGGGTGGGGCATAAAGATCGAACGGGTCTGAAACTACAAAGTGGTGATGGTAACACAGTATCACCAGAGTTACACAACAGTGATCCCAGATTGCAACAATGATGAAAAAGTTTACTAATCCCAACTTAAAAAACAAAAATACAGGAAACCATACAAAAAATAAAACATCACCAGAAAGGTGGAAAGAAACCAAATGCAAAGCAGTTCAGGGGAAAGGAACTCCATGTCCCCTGGGGGCAGACCGAGTTGCCGGCATCCACGGTGAGCAGACAGGGATGGAGGCTGCAGAGCCGACCGCTCCCCTGGACGTGGTGTTTCCGGCAAGGGCTCTGGGTCTCTGTCCAGAGCGGGGGCTCTTTCTCCCTGCAGGGCTGGGTGAGTGATCGTGGGCATCTGGGTGTTGCGCGGGAGCCAGGGCAGGCTCTCCCTGCCGAGGCGGTGACTCCTCCTCTGCCTCGGGTTCTCTTGCCAAAGCCCGAGCAGGTAGAGGTGCACGTGGAGGTGGAGGTTCTCGCTGAGGGGGTGGGACATCAGTGCCTGGGGCTGGGGGTCCTGCAGGCACGGAGATCCGATCTGCCCGGTGTGCTGGCCAGTACCCAGCTGGCCTGGTGTCTCTGCGAGGGCAAGTCTCGGTTCTCCATCTGCCCTCGGTGGATCCCTGGGTCCTGCACCTGGAGCCACCACCTCTTTAGGGACAGGTGTGGGAAGTGGAGCCTGGTTCCAGTTGGAGGCCAGTGCTAGAGTTGGGGGAGAAGCAAAGTTTGCCCACAGGCCAGCCTTGGCATGTGCGTACCCCGGGACAGAAACCTTCCAAGAGGTTCCCAAAGAATACCCAGCGTCAGATGTCTTTTGGGACTGAAGTGTGCAAGATGGGGGGCGGGGGGTGTGAGGCCAGCGCTTGCTGCAGGCCCAGCAGCAGCTTTCGGGGACTCGTCCCTGTGTAGCTCAGCACCCCTCCCCACACACTCCCGTGCACCAGCCCCAGCGTCCTCACCTCTGTGCTCTGGCGTGCTGGGCTCCAGGTCCTCCTGGTGCCTCAGAGGCCGGGGTTCTCTGGACTCTGGGTCGGAGCCGGGTGTGCTGAGCTCCGTGGCAGCCTCAGACTGGGCCGCCGGCTGTATCCTGGGCGGTGTCTCGGCAGCAGGCCTTCCCCACCTCCGCGTCTCCCCCGGTGGGGCTGATGCCTCCGTGGGCACGCTGACCTGGAGCCTGCACTGGGCCTCACGGGCGGGCGGGTGGTGCTCCGACCCCTCCCTCTGGGAGCTGGATGGGGTGTCCCCGTCCTCGGCCTCATCACGTGGGAAGCTCTGCAACGACAGTGACCGTCAGCCAGCCATGCTGGGAGTTTTCCGAGCTGGGCCTGGCCAGTGGAGCCGCTGCTTCTGCCTGCTCGAACTTCTCTTCCCAGAAGGGTCAGAGACGTGTGTCTGCTCAGATCCCCACCCGGGAGGAAAGAGACCCATCTGAGGGTGTGAGGTCAGCCTGGGTGGCCGGCGCTGCCCACACTCTCCCCATCCCGCCCAGCCTGCTCTCCCCTGGGGGGTGGACACAACTTGTCCACAGGCTTCTGACCCCACATCCGCCTGGGCTTCCTTGAGGGGGACACAGCCCGAGAAACCCGCATCCCCACACACAGGCAAAGGACCCGGTGTTTCCGGGTGGCATGGGAGAGGTGGCCTGGCCCGGCCTGGGGCTCCCCGTGTTACCTTTCTGTTTCTCCGGGCAAAGGGCCAGAGGCCTCTCGGGGGTGTCCTGAGCCAACGTCGACAGGGTGCCCACGCACACTGCCTGTGAGCTCTCCTGAGGCCCCGGCCTCTGGGCAGGGGCAAACAGCAGAACATCTTGGCAGCAAGTGATCTGGCTGGGGGCTCCTCTCCGCTCTGGAGGCCTGGATACCCGGATTGCGGGTTCTGTTGGGTTCTGTTGCCGGCAGGTGACATCATTTCCTGGGGTTCGTGCTGAGGTCCCTTCCCCAAAACTTCCCAAGGGAATCTCTGGGTTTCTGACTGCTCGATCACCCCCCTTAGGCCATGTGCAGGCACAGTGACACCCACACGGCCCAGCCCACAGCCCTGGGGAGGCCTGGGTTCAGCCAGGGCCTGAGCTCCGAGGACCATGCTGCTCTCAGACCAGGCTCCTTCTTCTCATAAGTGGTGTGGCCCTTGACAACCATATGCCCCTCAGGGTTTCCCCAGTCTCTCCATCTGCAGAGTGGGGGTCATTCTCCCATCTGCTTCCTAGGCCTGTCGGCCTACGAGCAGCTCCATGCCTTTCCACCTGGGGCCGATATCACGTGGAGCTCGTGCGCTGAGACTTCAGAAAGAAAGATTCCATCCAGGGCTGACACAGCACAGAATGGGGCAGAACGAGGCCTGGATGCGCCGTGGTACCCAGGAAAAGGCACTCCCCCTCCTGACTGTTTTGAGACCCCGCATCCAAGTTGGAGGACCGAAAGGAAGACTCGAAGGTCTCCCTCTCTTATAGAAAAGAGTAGCCAACTTTCTGGTCCTCTGTTTCCATTGAGATTCTGTTGAAGTGTCCCAGCTCGGCTTCTGCGGGTGGCTGAGCTTCTACTGGCTCCCTGCGTTCTTGTCTTTTCCTCTCCAAACCTTCCGTCCTTTTCCCCCTTCTGGGGTGGAAGGGCGCTGTCATTGCTTCTACCTTCGAGACAGATTGAGGAAAAGTCTGGACCATCGACTCCTTTCCTCTCTTTGGTTCCGTGTCTCTCTCTGGCTGTGTCCCTCTCTTTTCCTTTCTCAATTCCGTCTGTGTCTTCCTCTTTCTCTCTCGTGTGTGGATGGATGGACGGATGCTAGGGATGCACATGTATATGATTAGATGAGGGTTATGTTTTAGGGATAGGTTAGAGGGAGAGAAAGGCTTTAGGTCAGAGTTGGTCATGGGGGAAGGGTCAAGGGTGGTGGTGGTGTTTCTTGGAATCTGAGTGCTGTGCATTCTTCGTCTCTTTCCATATGAACCCCTTCTCAGATACACCACTTGCAAGGAGTCTCTCGTGTTCCGTATCCTATCTTTTGCATTTGTGAATGCTTAGCTTCTCTGTTGTGAAGAGGTTCCATTGGATGGAAACCCAGTGGTGTACTTCGTTTACCTCTTTCCCTTACTTGAAGAGACCCATTTCGACCTCCGCCCAGCAAATGGCAAGGAGACTCTGATGTTAAGGAGCCTTTGACCTACGCTTCTTTCTAGCTATCTCATGACATCAGTCTTTAGGGTGAGGTTTTTCCCCGATATTGAGGTGGTATGAGATCAAAACCAATAGCGTTCTTCAGATGTAGCTGTCTGGTTTTCCCATGGACATTGATTGAAGAGGCTTTCCTGTTCCCATTTGGATATTCTCCCCGTCTGTGTCAGAGATGAGTTGACCATGGATGCTGGGGTTTGTTTCTGGACCCTCAACTTTATTCCATCGATCTGGATCTGTGTGTGTTGTTGTATTCCCAATAGCATACTGTCCTGCTGCTGCTGCTGCTGCGGCTAAGTCACTTCAGTCGTGTCTGACTCTGCATGACCCCATGGCCTGCAGCCTACCAGGCTCCTCCGTCCAGGACATTTTCCAGGCAAGAGTACTGGAGTGGGTCGCCATTGCCTTCTCCGATACTCTCCTGAGGATCCTAGTTTGGTCGTCTAATTTCCTTTCACACAACCTTGGATGTCCGTATCGGGGCTTTTTCGTCGGATTGTATTGACAATGTAGGCTTCTTTCTGTTTCCGTACCCCCTTTGCAATTCTTTGTTCGGTGCGAAAATGCATTGGCATTTTGGGAGGAATAGCATGGAAGCTGTGGATTGCCATGTGGGGCTGTGACATGATTTTCCCAATAGGAATTCTTTCAAGCCCTGAGCACAGCTTCTCTTTCCAGTGATTGGTGTGGGCTTGATCTTCCTCCTTCCATCTCTCGCCGTTTTGTGAGAACAGGTCCATCCTTCCCTTCTGGGGTAGATGGACTCGTGGGTATCACTTCAGTGAATGGCATTGGCAGTGGGGGTGATAATTCCCTTCTCATTGGAAGACTTTGCTGTGAGTATTAGAAATGCAAGTGACTTCTCTTCCCCTTCCTCCCTGTCCATGTCTCAGAGCCACCGGGAAACAGAGGCCTCATCCACGGTCACACAGGCCTGAGGGGGTGCAACTAGACTGTTGTTTCTTCAGGCCCTCAGTGCTGGACATCATCCGGGATACTCTGTGTGTGTCTTCCTCCGTCTGGTGTCCCTTCAGACCTTTCCCTAGTTTTCACAGGCTTGTTGTGTTGGCGTTCTTTGTCTGTTTGGAGACACATCCTTGATAAGCTTTGTGTTTCCACTCATTCGTCTCGCGATGTATGACCTGTCTTTTGCTTTTGTCATGAGGTCTTTCCCACAGTAGATATCTTTGATTTTGCAAAGTCCACTGTATTTTCTGGGGTTTTTTTGTGGACTGCCTTTTAGTTTTGTGTGTGAAGACTCAAAGCACGTGTCCGGTTTCTGCTCATTGTTCTTCTAGATTTGTGACAAGTTTTCATGGAAAGTTTGTCTAGGGATAACTGGAAGTGAACTCGGTGTAAGGTGTCAAGTCTCCATCTCCATTCATGTCATCCCCTGCAGTTTCCAATTCCCTGTTCCTGAGTGGTTTTGGAGACCTTGTGGGAAGGTTGGTTGCATTGGAGTTTGCATTTCCACCTTGATTCGATTCACACTGTTCTGCCCTCAGGGACACTGTCAAGGGGGAGTGAGGAGCAGCCTGCACTTCCAGCAGTGACCACACGGTGGGGCGAGTGCTGCTCTCCCCTCTGGGAGCCCCAGGCCACAGGCATCCCAGTGAGGAGCCAGCTCTGTGCTCAGCTGAAAGGAGTTAGTTAGTCTCTCAGGAGCCTCTGAGCCCTTGCCTTTGGATCACCCAGGGTGGGCATTTACTGGGACAGAAAAAATTGCCCTGAATTCCATGGACGGAAGAGCCTGGCTGTGTAGAGTTCGTGAGTTGCCGTGAATCAGACACAACTGAGGACACAAAAATTCAATAGATTAAAACACTTTTTGGGGGTGGGGGGGAGTGAAAGAGGGTGATGTGGGTTTTTTTGTCTTATATAACAGCCAAGGGAAATCTAGTTTAAACCTAAATTCACATAGATGGGAAAGGTATATCTCTCCGTCACCCTATTTAAAAAAAAAAAACCTACTAAACTTTTCTGAAAGTTTATTTAGTAGCTTCCTTGAGCAGTTTACTGTGGAGCATTTTTTTTTTTTTTCTGTGACATTGGCCTCATTAAAAAGTACGGTTTGCCTTTACTGGATAATTTTGTTCATTGGTTTCTTAGGGAACCTTGGTAATATTTGAGTTTCCTGGGGAGTATGGTCACATGACCTGGCCCTGGCCAATCGGTGCGTTCCACCTCCCTGGCCACTGTGATTGGCTCCGGGCTGGGGCAGTGCCCAATCGGGGCCCAGGGCCGGGCCTCCCGTTGGAAGCCAGGGGAAGACGAGCTCTCGTCCTGCTGGGGTAGGGGAAGGGGTGGGGCCGGGGCAGGTCAGGCTCCAGCAGTGGGAGGGGCTTGAGGTCCGCCTGCGGCAGTTGGTGACGTTCCTGCTCCCCTCAGGGCAGAGCCGCCGGCCTGAGAATGAGGGCGCTGCTGAGCCCAGGGGCTGGGATGGCCCGTTGCTGCTGTGGTCCCAGAGCTCCACCCGAGACCTGAGGGAAGCCGTCTGCCCGTGAGTCCTCTCCCACTTGTCTGTCAGCTTGTTTGAAGCATGCTGGGTTTTCTGCCCAGCTGGCTAAGGGGAGTCCCTGGAAATGCAAGGGTGTGGGTTTTGGCAGACTTCAGGGAAGACATGCCAGATGAGCCTGGGAGACTCCAGGTTAATCTGGATTCAGGAGATATCTCTTCGGGCCAGCTAGTAATTGTAGGATAAGCCTAATGAGCCTTCAGAGGATGAAGAGAGTAACGTGCCAAGGTAGCAATCGATGTCCTCATTCGAGAGGATGAAGCTGGTGCTCAGAGAAGGGGGGAACTTGGCCACAGCAAGGAGGTGTGCACCCAGACAGGACCCCCCAGATCCGGCCATTGGAGCTCAGGGAGGCCACTGGTGTGGCTTGTCCCTGTGGCAGGGGCCGAGGCAGGCAGCCCACCCTGATTCCTGCGGGGGCCTGACTTGGGAAGTGCCATCTGGTAGCTTTGAGACTCACCAAACCAAATTGCACTGGAGAGAGGAGGGACACCTTCCTTCATCCACCCCCCACCCCCGCCGGATTCCCACATACCCTGACCCCTTTCTCTTGATTTCGGAGCCATTTCCAGAGTCCCGCTCATATGACCTCATTCGAAGTGCACTGTGGACGAGCTGCCATCTGCAGCTGCTACCACAGCAGCCAAGGGCTTTAGCTCCCGACTACCTCCCTTCCTTTGGAACTTGGGGGCCCTCTACTCCCCACTTGCACACCACAGACCTTTGCTGAGGATTGTGGGGACCCTCACTCAGTTTGCAGCACGTTGTAGCCATCCCTGTCGTCTCAATACCTCCCTTGAAACTCAGCTTGTGAGCTCCTTTGGAGCAGCGTGGCCCACCTGGCTGCAACGGAAGACACAGCTGACAGTGAAACAACAGCTTAGATCTGAGAGCCGGAAAGCTCTGTCAAAAGGGACCTCCCTCTTCACACCGTAGAGGCTGTAGGAGCCGCCAGGCTTTCGGAACCAGTGCTGGGGCCAAAATGACTCCACAGCTGTTTTCCTTCCTGGGGAGGGTTCTGGCTCGAGCGGGAATGGCTCAAGTCTCCTAAGGTTCTGAAAGCCCACTGTGTGCAGATTCACGGTACACAGAGAGGAAAAGGTGGAGTCCTACCCTGGAGGTGGTCACAGCTCACGGATGAGCCAGGCAGGCAGGCAGGCAGGGCATGAGAACACCTGAGCTGCCTTCATGAGTGAATGGTGTGGGGGCAGAGGAAGAGAAGCCGGTCTGCTCCCTCGTGTGGTGCCCAGGGCAGGTTGTCCCCAGAGGAAACCCTTACGACGGTGAGGACTATCACTGCTGTTTCCCAAGGGGTTCCGTCGGTGCGTGTCTTCCCCGGAGCGGTCAGGCCGTCTCTCAAGTACACTGGCCATGGGCATTGCCTCTCCTTGGAACTTCCCATGTGTTTCTCTTTTTTATGGAACAGTGATTTTCTAGAGTGGTTCTGGGCCACAAGGATGTTGGGTCATTTTCTAGCCTTCTGTCATGAAGAACGCTTTCCTGGGCATGGGGGTGGTTTGTTGTTCCAGCTCCCTTTCTTGGCTTCTTTTGGGAGCTGGTGCAACAAGAGGAGCTCAGCCTCTGCCTTCTGGCTGAGATGTCACCCTTCAAACAGCAATGCCTGCCTGGAGATAATGATGGCAGTTGCCAAAAGGGCTTCGTTTGGCACATGGTATCTTGAAAGGACGTACACCGTCCTTTCAGCTATCAAAGGCTAGTTCAAATGACATAAAAATGAGAACTCTCCAATGGAGTCTTACAGTAGGGGGAGAGTCCGAAAAACACTCCTTCAGTCATTTCACTGACAGTCATTGATTGGGGACACCAAGAATATAGGAAGGAATGCAGAAAGAAAAGATGAAATTGTGTTCAGGATCGGGGGGAGGGATGAACAGGGCGTGCTTGCCTTGAATCCAGGCTTTGTTGGGGGGTGGGGCATAAAGATCGAACGGGTCTGAAACTACAAAGTGGTGATGGTAACACAGTATCACCAGAGTTACACAACAGTGATCCCAGATTGCAACAATGATGAAAAAGTTTACTAATCCCAACTTAAAAAACAAAAATACAGGAAACCATACAAAAAATAAAACATCACCAGAAAGGTGGAAAGAAACCAAATGCAAAGCAGTTCAGGGGAAAGGAACTCCATGTCCCCTGGGGGCAGACCGAGTTGCCGGCATCCACGGTGAGCAGACAGGGATGGAGGCTGCAGAGCCGACCGCTCCCCTGGACGTGGTGTTTCCGGCAAGGGCTCTGGGTCTCTGTCCAGAGCGGGGGCTCTTTCTCCCTGCAGGGCTGGGTGAGTGATCGTGGGCATCTGGGTGTTGCGCGGGAGCCAGGGCAGGCTCTCCCTGCCGAGGCGGTGACTCCTCCTCTGCCTCGGGTTCTCTTGCCAAAGCCCGAGCAGGTAGAGGTGCACGTGGAGGTGGAGGTTCTCGCTGAGGGGGTGGGACATCAGTGCCTGGGGCTGGGGGTCCTGCAGGCACGGAGATCCGATCTGCCCGGTGTGCTGGCCAGTACCCAGCTGGCCTGGTGTCTCTGCGAGGGCAAGTCTCGCTTCTCCATCTGCCCTCGGTGGATCCCTGGGTCCTGCACCTGGAGCCACCACCTCTTTAGGGACAGGTCTGGGAAGTGGAGCCTGGTTCCAGTTGGAGGCCAGTGCTAGAGTTGGGGGAGAAGCAAAGTTTGCCCACAGGCCAGCCTTGGCATGTGCGTACCCCGGGACAGAAACCTTCCAAGAGGTTCCCAAAGAATACCCAGCGTCAGATGTCTTTTGGGACTGAAGTGTGCAAGATGGGGGGCGGGGGGTGTGAGGCCAGCGCTTGCTGCAGGCCCAGCAGCAGCTTTCGGGGACTCGTCCCTGTGTAGCTCAGCACCCCTCCCCACACACTCCCGTGCACCAGCCCCAGCGTCCTCACCTCTGTGCTCTGGCGTGCTGGGCTCCAGGTCCTCCTGGTGCCTCAGAGGCCGGGGTTCTCTGGACTCTGGGTCGGAGCCGGGTGTGCTGAGCTCCGTGGCAGCCTCAGACTGGGCCGCCGGCTGTATCCTGGGCGGTGTCTCGGCAGCAGGCCTTCCCCACCTCCGCGTCTCCCCCGGTGGGGCTGATGCCTCCGTGGGCACGCTGACCTGGAGCCTGCACTGGGCCTCACGGGCGGGCGGGTGGTGCTCCGACCCCTCCCTCTGGGAGCTGGATGGGGTGTCCCCGTCCTCGGCCTCATCACGTGGGAAGCTCTGCAACGACAGTGACCGTCAGCCAGCCATGCTGGGAGTTTTCCGAGCTGGGCCTGGCCAGTGGAGCCGCTGCTTCTGCCTGCTCGAACTTCTCTTCCCAGAAGGGTCAGAGACGTGTGTCTGCTCAGATCCCCACCCGGGAGGAAAGAGACCCATCTGAGGGTGTGAGGTCAGCCTGGGTGGCCGGCGCTGCCCACACTCTCCCCATCCCGCCCAGCCTGCTCTCCCCTGGGGGGTGGACACAACTTGTCCACAGGCTTCTGACCCCACATCCGCCTGGGCTTCCTTGAGGGGGACACAGCCCGAGAAACCCGCATCCCCACACACAGGCAAAGGACCCGGTGTTTCCGGGTGGCATGGGAGAGGTGGCCTGGCCCGGCCTGGGGCTCCCCGTGTTACCTTTCTGTTTCTCCGGGCAAAGGGCCAGAGGCCTCTCGGGGGTGTCCTGAGCCAACGTCGACAGGGTGCCCACGCACACTGCCTGTGAGCTCTCCTGAGGCCCCGGCCTCTGGGCAGGGGCAAACAGCAGAACATCTTGGCAGCAAGTGATCTGGCTGGGGGCTCCTCTCCGCTCTGGAGGCCTGGATACCCGGATTGCGGGTTCTGTTGGGTTCTGTTGCCGGCAGGTGACATCATTTCCTGGGGTTCGTGCTGAGGTCCCTTCCCCAAAACTTCCCAAGGGAATCTCTGGGTTTCTGACTGCTCGATCACCCCCCTTAGGCCATGTGCAGGCACAGTGACACCCACACGGCCCAGCCCACAGCCCTGGGGAGGCCTGGGTTCAGCCAGGGCCTGAGCTCCGAGGACCATGCTGCTCTCAGACCAGGCTCCTTCTTCTCATAAGTGGTGTGGCCCTTGACAACCATATGCCCCTCAGGGTTTCCCCAGTCTCTCCATCTGCAGAGTGGGGGTCATTCTCCCATCTGCTTCCTAGGCCTGTCGGCCTACGAGCAGCTCCATGCCTTTCCACCTGGGGCCGATATCACGTGGAGCTCGTGCGCTGAGACTTCAGAAAGAAAGATTCCATCCAGGGCTGACACAGCACAGAATGGGGCAGAACGAGGCCTGGATGCGCCGTGGTACCCAGGAAAAGGCACTCCCCCTCCTGACTGTTTTGAGACCCCGCATCCAAGTTGGAGGACCGAAAGGAAGACTCGAAGGTCTCCCTCTCTTATAGAAAAGAGTAGCCAACTTTCTGGTCCTCTGTTTCCATTGAGATTCTGTTGAAGTGTCCCAGCTCGGCTTCTGCGGGTGGCTGAGCTTCTACTGGCTCCCTGCGTTCTTGTCTTTTCCTCTCCAAACCTTCCGTCCTTTTCCCCCTTCTGGGGTGGAAGGGCGCTGTCATTGCTTCTACCTTCGAGACAGATTGAGGAAAAGTCTGGACCATCGACTCCTTTCCTCTCTTTGGTTCCGTGTCTCTCTCTGGCTGTGTCCCTCTCTTTTCCTTTCTCAATTCCGTCTGTGTCTTCCTCTTTCTCTCTCGTGTGTGGATGGATGGACGGATGCTAGGGATGCACATGTATATGATTAGATGAGGGTTATGTTTTAGGGATAGGTTAGAGGGAGAGAAAGGCTTTAGGTCAGAGTTGGTCATGGGGGAAGGGTCAAGGGTGGTGGTGGTGTTTCTTGGAATCTGAGTGCTGTGCATTCTTCGTCTCTTTCCATATGAACCCCTTCTCAGATACACCACTTGCAAGGAGTCTCTCGTGTTCCGTATCCTATCTTTTGCATTTGTGAATGCTTAGCTTCTCTGTTGTGAAGAGGTTCCATTGGATGGAAACCCAGTGGTGTACTTCGTTTACCTCTTTCCCTTACTTGAAGAGACCCATTTCGACCTCCGCCCAGCAAATGGCAAGGAGACTCTGATGTTAAGGAGCCTTTGACCTACGCTTCTTTCTAGCTATCTCATGACATCAGTCTTTAGGGTGAGGTTTTTCCCCGATATTGAGGTGGTATGAGATCAAAACCAATAGCGTTCTTCAGATGTAGCTGTCTGGTTTTCCCATGGACATTGATTGAAGAGGCTTTCCTGTTCCCATTTGGATATTCTCCCCGTCTGTGTCAGAGATGAGTTGACCATGGATGCTGGGGTTTGTTTCTGGACCCTCAACTTTATTCCATCGATCTGGATCTGTGTGTGTTGTTGTATTCCCAATAGCATACTGTCCTGCTGCTGCTGCTGCTGCGGCTAAGTCACTTCAGTCGTGTCTGACTCTGCATGACCCCATGGCCTGCAGCCTACCAGGCTCCTCCGTCCAGGACATTTTCCAGGCAAGAGTACTGGAGTGGGTCGCCATTGCCTTCTCCGATACTCTCCTGAGGATCCTAGTTTGGTCGTCTAATTTCCTTTCACACAACCTTGGATGTCCGTATCGGGGCTTTTTCGTCGGATTGTATTGACAATGTAGGCTTCTTTCTGTTTCCGTACCCCCTTTGCAATTCTTTGTTCGGTGCGAAAATGCATTGGCATTTTGGGAGGAATAGCATGGAAGCTGTGGATTGCCATGTGGGGCTGTGACATGATTTTCCCAATAGGAATTCTTTCAAGCCCTGAGCACAGCTTCTCTTTCCAGTGATTGGTGTGGGCTTGATCTTCCTCCTTCCATCTCTCGCCGTTTTGTGAGAACAGGTCCATCCTTCCCTTCTGGGGTAGATGGACTCGTGGGTATCACTTCAGTGAATGGCATTGGCAGTGGGGGTGATAATTCCCTTCTCATTGGAAGACTTTGCTGTGAGTATTAGAAATGCAAGTGACTTCTCTTCCCCTTCCTCCCTGTCCATGTCTCAGAGCCACCGGGAAACAGAGGCCTCATCCACGGTCACACAGGCCTGAGGGGGTGCAACTAGACTGTTGTTTCTTCAGGCCCTCAGTGCTGGACATCATCCGGGATACTCTGTGTGTGTCTTCCTCCGTCTGGTGTCCCTTCAGACCTTTCCCTAGTTTTCACAGGCTTGTTGTGTTGGCGTTCTTTGTCTGTTTGGAGACACATCCTTGATAAGCTTTGTGTTTCCACTCATTCGTCTCGCGATGTATGACCTGTCTTTTGCTTTTGTCATGAGGTCTTTCCCACAGTAGATATCTTTGATTTTGCAAAGTCCACTGTATTCTCTGGGTTTTTTTTGTGGACTGCCTTTTAGTTTTGTGTGTGAAGACTCAAAGCACGTGTCCGGTTTCTGCTCATTGTTCTTCTAGATTTGTGACAAGTTTTCATGGAAAGTTTGTCTAGGGATAACTGGAAGTGAACTCGGTGTAAGGTGTCAAGTCTCCATCTCCATTCATGTCATCCCCTGCAGTTTCCAATTCCCTGTTCCTGAGTGGTTTTGGAGACCTTGTGGGAAGGTTGGTTGCATTGGAGTTTGCATTTCCACCTTGATTCGATTCACACTGTTCTGCCCTCAGGGACACTGTCAAGGGGGAGTGAGGAGCAGCCTGCACTTCCAGCAGTGACCACACGGTGGGGCGAGTGCTGCTCTCCCCTCTGGGAGCCCCAGGCCACAGGCATCCCAGTGAGGAGCCAGCTCTGTGCTCAGCTGAAAGGAGTTAGTTAGTCTCTCAGGAGCCTCTGAGCCCTTGCCTTTGGATCACCCAGGGTGGGCATTTACTGGGACAGAAAAAATTGCCCTGAATTCCATGGACGGAAGAGCCTGGCTGTGTAGAGTTCGTGAGTTGCCGTGAATCAGACACAACTGAGGACACAAAAATTCAATAGATTAAAACACTTTTTGGGGGTGGGGGGGAGTGAAAGAGGGTGATGTGGGTTTTTTTGTCTTATATAACAGCCAAGGGAAATCTAGTTTAAACCTAAATTCACATAGATGGGAAAGGTATATCTCTCCGTCACCCTATTTAAAAAAAAAAAACCTACTAAACTTTTCTGAAAGTTTATTTAGTAGCTTCCTTGAGCAGTTTACTGTGGAGCATTTTTTTTTTTTTTCTGTGACATTGGCCTCATTAAAAAGTACGGTTTGCCTTTACTGGATAATTTTGTTCATTGGTTTCTTAGGGAACCTTGGTAATATTTGAGTTTCCTGGGGAGTATGGTCACATGACCTGGCCCTGGCCAATCGGTGCGTTCCACCTCCCTGGCCACTGTGATTGGCTCCGGGCTGGGGCAGTGCCCAATCGGGGCCCAGGGCCGGGCCTCCCGTTGGAAGCCAGGGGAAGACGAGCTCTCGTCCTGCTGGGGTAGGGGAAGGGGTGGGGCCGGGGCAGGTCAGGCTCCAGCAGTGGGAGGGGCTTGAGGTCCGCCTGCGGCAGTTGGTGACGTTCCTGCTCCCCTCAGGGCAGAGCCGCCGGCCTGAGAATGAGGGCGCTGCTGAGCCCAGGGGCTGGGATGGCCCGTTGCTGCTGTGGTCCCAGAGCTCCACCCGAGACCTGAGGGAAGCCGTCTGCCCGTGAGTCCTCTCCCACTTGTCTGTCAGCTTGTTTGAAGCATGCTGGGTTTTCTGCCCAGCTGGCTAAGGGGAGTCCCTGGAAATGCAAGGGTGTGGGTTTTGGCAGACTTCAGGGAAGACATGCCAGATGAGCCTGGGAGACTCCAGGTTAATCTGGATTCAGGAGATATCTCTTCGGGCCAGCTAGTAATTGTAGGATAAGCCTAATGAGCCTTCAGAGGATGAAGAGAGTAACGTGCCAAGGTAGCAATCGATGTCCTCATTCGAGAGGATGAAGCTGGTGCTCAGAGAAGGGGGGAACTTGGCCACAGCAAGGAGGTGTGCACCCAGACAGGACCCCCCAGATCCGGCCATTGGAGCTCAGGGAGGCCACTGGTGTGGCTTGTCCCTGTGGCAGGGGCCGAGGCAGGCAGCCCACCCTGATTCCTGCGGGGGCCTGACTTGGGAAGTGCCATCTGGTAGCTTTGAGACTCACCAAACCAAATTGCACTGGAGAGAGGAGGGACACCTTCCTTCATCCACCCCCCACCCCCGCCGGATTCCCACATACCCTGACCCCTTTCTCTTGATTTCGGAGCCATTTCCAGAGTCCCGCTCATATGACCTCATTCGAAGTGCACTGTGGACGAGCTGCCATCTGCAGCTGCTACCACAGCAGCCAAGGGCTTTAGCTCCCGACTACCTCCCTTCCTTTGGAACTTGGGGGCCCTCTACTCCCCACTTGCACACCACAGACCTTTGCTGAGGATTGTGGGGACCCTCACTCAGTTTGCAGCACGTTGTAGCCATCCCTGTCGTCTCAATACCTCCCTTGAAACTCAGCTTGTGAGCTCCTTTGGAGCAGCGTGGCCCACCTGGCTGCAACGGAAGACACAGCTGACAGTGAAACAACAGCTTAGATCTGAGAGCCGGAAAGCTCTGTCAAAAGGGACCTCCCTCTTCACACCGTAGAGGCTGTAGGAGCCGCCAGGCTTTCGGAACCAGTGCTGGGGCCAAAATGACTCCACAGCTGTTTTCCTTCCTGGGGAGGGTTCTGGCTCGAGCGGGAATGGCTCAAGTCTCCTAAGGTTCTGAAAGCCCACTGTGTGCAGATTCACGGTACACAGAGAGGAAAAGGTGGAGTCCTACCCTGGAGGTGGTCACAGCTCACGGATGAGCCAGGCAGGCAGGCAGGCAGGGCATGAGAACACCTGAGCTGCCTTCATGAGTGAATGGTGTGGGGGCAGAGGAAGAGAAGCCGGTCTGCTCCCTCGTGTGGTGCCCAGGGCAGGTTGTCCCCAGAGGAAACCCTTACGACGGTGAGGACTATCACTGCTGTTTCCCAAGGGGTTCCGTCGGTGCGTGTCTTCCCCGGAGCGGTCAGGCCGTCTCTCAAGTACACTGGCCATGGGCATTGCCTCTCCTTGGAACTTCCCATGTGTTTCTCTTTTTTATGGAACAGTGATTTTCTAGAGTGGTTCTGGGCCACAAGGATGTTGGGTCATTTTCTAGCCTTCTGTCATGAAGAACGCTTTCCTGGGCATGGGGGTGGTTTGTTGTTCCAGCTCCCTTTCTTGGCTTCTTTTGGGAGCTGGTGCAACAAGAGGAGCTCAGCCTCTGCCTTCTGGCTGAGATGTCACCCTTCAAACAGCAATGCCTGCCTGGAGATAATGATGGCAGTTGCCAAAAGGGCTTCGTTTGGCACATGGTATCTTGAAAGGACGTACACCGTCCTTTCAGCTATCAAAGGCTAGTTCAAATGACATAAAAATGAGAACTCTCCAATGGAGTCTTACAGTAGGGGGAGAGTCCGAAAAACACTCCTTCAGTCATTTCACTGACAGTCATTGATTGGGGACACCAAGAATATAGGAAGGAATGCAGAAAGAAAAGATGAAATTGTGTTCAGGATCGGGGGGAGGGATGAACAGGGCGTGCTTGCCTTGAATCCAGGCTTTGTTGGGGGGTGGGGCATAAAGATCGAACGGGTCTGAAACTACAAAGTGGTGATGGTAACACAGTATCACCAGAGTTACACAACAGTGATCCCAGATTGCAACAATGATGAAAAAGTTTACTAATCCCAACTTAAAAAACAAAAATACAGGAAACCATACAAAAAATAAAACATCACCAGAAAGGTGGAAAGAAACCAAATGCAAAGCAGTTCAGGGGAAAGGAACTCCATGTCCCCTGGGGGCAGACCGAGTTGCCGGCATCCACGGTGAGCAGACAGGGATGGAGGCTGCAGAGCCGACCGCTCCCCTGGACGTGGTGTTTCCGGCAAGGGCTCTGGGTCTCTGTCCAGAGCGGGGGCTCTTTCTCCCTGCAGGGCTGGGTGAGTGATCGTGGGCATCTGGGTGTTGCGCGGGAGCCAGGGCAGGCTCTCCCTGCCGAGGCGGTGACTCCTCCTCTGCCTCGGGTTCTCTTGCCAAAGCCCGAGCAGGTAGAGGTGCACGTGGAGGTGGAGGTTCTCGCTGAGGGGGTGGGACATCAGTGCCTGGGGCTGGGGGTCCTGCAGGCACGGAGATCCGATCTGCCCGGTGTGCTGGCCAGTACCCAGCTGGCCTGGTGTCTCTGCGAGGGCAAGTCTCGCTTCTCCATCTGCCCTCGGTGGATCCCTGGGTCCTGCACCTGGAGCCACCACCTCTTTAGGGACAGGTCTGGGAAGTGGAGCCTGGTTCCAGTTGGAGGCCAGTGCTAGAGTTGGGGGAGAAGCAAAGTTTGCCCACAGGCCAGCCTTGGCATGTGCGTACCCCGGGACAGAAACCTTCCAAGAGGTTCCCAAAGAATACCCAGCGTCAGATGTCTTTTGGGACTGAAGTGTGCAAGATGGGGGGCGGGGGGTGTGAGGCCAGCGCTTGCTGCAGGCCCAGCAGCAGCTTTCGGGGACTCGTCCCTGTGTAGCTCAGCACCCCTCCCCACACACTCCCGTGCACCAGCCCCAGCGTCCTCACCTCTGTGCTCTGGCGTGCTGGGCTCCAGGTCCTCCTGGTGCCTCAGAGGCCGGGGTTCTCTGGACTCTGGGTCGGAGCCGGGTGTGCTGAGCTCCGTGGCAGCCTCAGACTGGGCCGCCGGCTGTATCCTGGGCGGTGTCTCGGCAGCAGGCCTTCCCCACCTCCGCGTCTCCCCCGGTGGGGCTGATGCCTCCGTGGGCACGCTGACCTGGAGCCTGCACTGGGCCTCACGGGCGGGCGGGTGGTGCTCCGACCCCTCCCTCTGGGAGCTGGATGGGGTGTCCCCGTCCTCGGCCTCATCCCGTGGGAAGCTCTGCAACGACAGTGACCGTCAGCCAGCCATGCTGGGAGTTTTCCGAGCTGGGCCTGGCCAGTGGAGCCGCTGCTTCTGCCTGCTCGAACTTCTCTTCCCAGAAGGGTCAGAGACGTGTGTCTGCTCAGATCCCCACCCGGGAGGAAAGAGACCCATCTGAGGGTGTGAGGTCAGCCTGGGTGGCCGGCGCTGCCCACACTCTCCCCATCCCGCCCAGCCTGCTCTCCCCTGGGGGGTGGACACAACTTGTCCACAGGCTTCTGACCCCACATCCGCCTGGGCTTCCTTGAGGGGGACACAGCCCGAGAAACCCGCATCCCCACACACAGGCAAAGGACCCGGTGTTTCCGGGTGGCATGGGAGAGGTGGCCTGGCCCGGCCTGGGGCTCCCCGTGTTACCTTTCTGTTTCTCCGGGCAAAGGGCCAGAGGCCTCTCGGGGGTGTCCTGAGCCAACGTCGACAGGGTGCCCACGCACACTGCCTGTGAGCTCTCCTGAGGCCCCGGCCTCTGGGCAGGGGCAAACAGCAGAACATCTTGGCAGCAAGTGATCTGGCTGGGGGCTCCTCTCCGCTCTGGAGGCCTGGATACCCGGATTGCGGGTTCTGTTGGGTTCTGTTGCCGGCAGGTGACATCATTTCCTGGGGTTCGTGCTGAGGTCCCTTCCCCAAAACTTCCCAAGGGAATCTCTGGGTTTCTGACTGCTCGATCACCCCCCTTAGGCCATGTGCAGGCACAGTGACACCCACACGGCCCAGCCCACAGCCCTGGGGAGGCCTGGGTTCAGCCAGGGCCTGAGCTCCGAGGACCATGCTGCTCTCAGACCAGGCTCCTTCTTCTCATAAGTGGTGTGGCCCTTGACAACCATATGCCCCTCAGGGTTTCCCCAGTCTCTCCATCTGCAGAGTGGGGGTCATTCTCCCATCTGCTTCCTAGGCCTGTCGGCCTACGAGCAGCTCCATGCCTTTCCACCTGGGGCCGATATCACGTGGAGCTCGTGCGCTGAGACTTCAGAAAGAAAGATTCCATCCAGGGCTGACACAGCACAGAATGGGGCAGAACGAGGCCTGGATGCGCCGTGGTACCCAGGAAAAGGCACTCCCCCTCCTGACTGTTTTGAGACCCCGCATCCAAGTTGGAGGACCGAAAGGAAGACTCGAAGGTCTCCCTCTCTTATAGAAAAGAGTAGCCAACTTTCTGGTCCTCTGTTTCCATTGAGATTCTGTTGAAGTGTCCCAGCTCGGCTTCTGCGGGTGGCTGAGCTTCTACTGGCTCCCTGCGTTCTTGTCTTTTCCTCTCCAAACCTTCCGTCCTTTTCCCCCTTCTGGGGTGGAAGGGCGCTGTCATTGCTTCTACCTTCGAGACAGATTGAGGAAAAGTCTGGACCATCGACTCCTTTCCTCTCTTTGGTTCCGTGTCTCTCTCTGGCTGTGTCCCTCTCTTTTCCTTTCTCAATTCCGTCTGTGTCTTCCTCTTTCTCTCTCGTGTGTGGATGGATGGACGGATGCTAGGGATGCACATGTATATGATTAGATGAGGGTTATGTTTTAGGGATAGGTTAGAGGGAGAGAAAGGCTTTAGGTCAGAGTTGGTCATGGGGGAAGGGTCAAGGGTGGTGGTGGTGTTTCTTGGAATCTGAGTGCTGTGCATTCTTCGTCTCTTTCCATATGAACCCCTTCTCAGATACACCACTTGCAAGGAGTCTCTCGTGTTCCGTTTCCTATCTTTTGCATTTGTGAATGCTTAGCTTCTCTGTTGTGAAGAGGTTCCATTGGATGGAAACCCAGTGGTGTACTTCGTTTACCTCTTTCCCTTACTTGAAGAGACCCATTTCGACCTCCGCCCAGCAAATGGCAAGGAGACTCTGATGTTAAGGAGCCTTTGACCTACGCTTCTTTCTAGCTATCTCATGACATCAGTCTTTAGGGTGAGGTTTTTCCCCGATATTGAGGTGGTATGAGATCAAAACCAATAGCGTTCTTCAGATGTAGCTGTCTGGTTTTCCCATGGACATTGATTGAAGAGGCTTTCCTGTTCCCATTTGGATATTCTCCCCGTCTGTGTCAGAGATGAGTTGACCATGGATGCTGGGGTTTGTTTCTGGACCCTCAACTTTATTCCATCGATCTGGATCTGTGTGTGTTGTTGTATTCCCAATAGCATACTGTCCTGCTGCTGCTGCTGCTGCGGCTAAGTCACTTCAGTCGTGTCTGACTCTGCATGACCCCATGGCCTGCAGCCTACCAGGCTCCTCCGTCCAGGACATTTTCCAGGCAAGAGTACTGGAGTGGGTCGCCATTGCCTTCTCCGATACTCTCCTGAGGATCCTAGTTTGGTCGTCTAATTTCCTTTCACACAACCTTGGATGTCCGTATCGGGGCTTTTTCGTCGGATTGTATTGACAATGTAGGCTTCTTTCTGTTTCCGTACCCCCTTTGCAATTCTTTGTTCGGTGCGAAAATGCATTGGCATTTTGGGAGGAATAGCATGGAAGCTGTGGATTGCCATGTGGGGCTGTGACATGATTTTCCCAATAGGAATTCTTTCAAGCCCTGAGCACAGCTTCTCTTTCCAGTGATTGGTGTGGGCTTGATCTTCCTCCTTCCATCTCTCGCCGTTTTGTGAGAACAGGTCCATCCTTCCCTTCTGGGGTAGATGGACTCGTGGGTATCACTTCAGTGAATGGCATTGGCAGTGGGGGTGATAATTCCCTTCTCATTGGAAGACTTTGCTGTGAGTATTAGAAATGCAAGTGACTTCTCTTCCCCTTCCTCCCTGTCCATGTCTCAGAGCCACCGGGAAACAGAGGCCTCATCCACGGTCACACAGGCCTGAGGGGGTGCAACTAGACTGTTGTTTCTTCAGGCCCTCAGTGCTGGACATCATCCGGGATACTCTGTGTGTGTCTTCCTCCGTCTGGTGTCCCTTCAGACCTTTCCCTAGTTTTCACAGGCTTGTTGTGTTGGCGTTCTTTGTCTGTTTGGAGACACATCCTTGATAAGCTTTGTGTTTCCACTCATTCGTCTCGCGATGTATGACCTGTCTTTTGCTTTTGTCATGAGGTCTTTCCCACAGTAGATATCTTTGATTTTGCAAAGTCCACTGTATTCTCTGGGTTTTTTTTGTGGACTGCCTTTTAGTTTTGTGTGTGAAGACTCAAAGCACGTGTCCGGTTTCTGCTCATTGTTCTTCTAGATTTGTGACAAGTTTTCATGGAAAGTTTGTCTAGGGATAACTGGAAGTGAACTCGGTGTAAGGTGTCAAGTCTCCATCTCCATTCATGTCATCCCCTGCAGTTTCCAATTCCCTGTTCCTGAGTGGTTTTGGAGACCTTGTGGGAAGGTTGGTTGCATTGGAGTTTGCATTTCCACCTTGATTCGATTCACACTGTTCTGCCCTCAGGGACACTGTCAAGGGGGAGTGAGGAGCAGCCTGCACTTCCAGCAGTGACCACACGGTGGGGCGAGTGCTGCTCTCCCCTCTGGGAGCCCCAGGCCACAGGCATCCCAGTGAGGAGCCAGCTCTGTGCTCAGCTGAAAGGAGTTAGTTAGTCTCTCAGGAGCCTCTGAGCCCTTGCCTTTGGATCACCCAGGGTGGGCATTTACTGGGACAGAAAAAATTGCCCTGAATTCCATGGACGGAAGAGCCTGGCTGTGTAGAGTTCGTGAGTTGCCGTGAATCAGACACAACTGAGGACACAAAAATTCAATAGATTAAAACACTTTTTGGGGGTGGGGGGGAGTGAAAGAGGGTGATGTGGGTTTTTTTGTCTTATATAACAGCCAAGGGAAATCTAGTTTAAACCTAAATTCACATAGATGGGAAAGGTATATCTCTCCGTCACCCTATTTAAAAAAAAAAAACCTACTAAACTTTTCTGAAAGTTTATTTAGTAGCTTCCTTGAGCAGTTTACTGTGGAGCATTTTTTTTTTTTTTCTGTGACATTGGCCTCATTAAAAAGTACGGTTTGCCTTTACTGGATAATTTTGTTCATTGGTTTCTTAGGGAACCTTGGTAATATTTGAGTTTCCTGGGGAGTATGGTCACATGACCTGGCCCTGGCCAATCGGTGCGTTCCACCTCCCTGGCCACTGTGATTGGCTCCGGGCTGGGGCAGTGCCCAATCGGGGCCCAGGGCCGGGCCTCCCGTTGGAAGCCAGGGGAAGACGAGCTCTCGTCCTGCTGGGGTAGGGGAAGGGGTGGGGCCGGGGCAGGTCAGGCTCCAGCAGTGGGAGGGGCTTGAGGTCCGCCTGCGGCAGTTGGTGACGTTCCTGCTCCCCTCAGGGCAGAGCCGCCGGCCTGAGAATGAGGGCGCTGCTGAGCCCAGGGGCTGGGATGGCCCGTTGCTGCTGTGGTCCCAGAGCTCCACCCGAGACCTGAGGGAAGCCGTCTGCCCGTGAGTCCTCTCCCACTTGTCTGTCAGCTTGTTTGAAGCATGCTGGGTTTTCTGCCCAGCTGGCTAAGGGGAGTCCCTGGAAATGCAAGGGTGTGGGTTTTGGCAGACTTCAGGGAAGACATGCCAGATGAGCCTGGGAGACTCCAGGTTAATCTGGATTCAGGAGATATCTCTTCGGGCCAGCTAGTAATTGTAGGATAAGCCTAATGAGCCTTCAGAGGATGAAGAGAGTAACGTGCCAAGGTAGCAATCGATGTCCTCATTCGAGAGGATGAAGCTGGTGCTCAGAGAAGGGGGGAACTTGGCCACAGCAAGGAGGTGTGCACCCAGACAGGACCCCCCAGATCCGGCCATTGGAGCTCAGGGAGGCCACTGGTGTGGCTTGTCCCTGTGGCAGGGGCCGAGGCAGGCAGCCCACCCTGATTCCTGCGGGGGCCTGACTTGGGAAGTGCCATCTGGTAGCTTTGAGACTCACCAAACCAAATTGCACTGGAGAGAGGAGGGACACCTTCCTTCATCCACCCCCCACCCCCGCCGGATTCCCACATACCCTGACCCCTTTCTCTTGATTTCGGAGCCATTTCCAGAGTCCCGCTCATATGACCTCATTCGAAGTGCACTGTGGACGAGCTGCCATCTGCAGCTGCTACCACAGCAGCCAAGGGCTTTAGCTCCCGACTACCTCCCTTCCTTTGGAACTTGGGGGCCCTCTACTCCCCACTTGCACACCACAGACCTTTGCTGAGGATTGTGGGGACCCTCACTCAGTTTGCAGCACGTTGTAGCCATCCCTGTCCTCCCTTGAAACTCAGCTTGTGAGCTCCTTTGGAGCAGCGTGGCCCACCTGGCTGCAACGGAAGACACAGCTGACAGTGAAACAACAGCTTAGATCTGAGAGCCGGAAAGCTCTGTCAAAAGGGACCTCCCTCTTCACACCGTAGAGGCTGTAGGAGCCGCCAGGCTTTCGGAACCAGTGCTGGGGCCAAAATGACTCCACAGCTGTTTTCCTTCCTGGGGAGGGTTCTGGCTCGAGCGGGAATGGCTCAAGTCTCCTAAGGTTCTGAAAGCCCACTGTGTGCAGATTCACGGTACACAGAGAGGAAAAGGTGGAGTCCTACCCTGGAGGTGGTCACAGCTCACGGATGAGCCAGGCAGGCAGGCAGGCAGGGCATGAGAACACCTGAGCTGCCTTCATGAGTGAATGGTGTGGGGGCAGAGGAAGAGAAGCCGGTCTGCTCCCTCGTGTGGTGCCCAGGGCAGGTTGTCCCCAGAGGAAACCCTTACGACGGTGAGGACTATCACTGCTGTTTCCCAAGGGGTTCCGTCGGTGCGTGTCTTCCCCGGAGCGGTCAGGCCGTCTCTCAAGTACACTGGCCATGGGCATTGCCTCTCCTTGGAACTTCCCATGTGTTTCTCTTTTTTATGGAACAGTGATTTTCTAGAGTGGTTCTGGGCCACAAGGATGTTGGGTCATTTTCTAGCCTTCTGTCATGAAGAACGCTTTCCTGGGCATGGGGGTGGTTTGTTGTTCCAGCTCCCTTTCTTGGCTTCTTTTGGGAGCTGGTGCAACAAGAGGAGCTCAGCCTCTGCCTTCTGGCTGAGATGTCACCCTTCAAAGAGCAATGCCTGCCTGGAGATAATGATGGCAGTTGCCAAAAGGGCTTCGTTTGGCACATGGTATCTTGAAAGGACGTACACCGTCCTTTCAGCTATCAAAGGCTAGTTCAAATGACATAAAAATGAGAACTCTCCAATGGAGTCTTACAGTAGGGGGAGAGTCCGAAAAACACTCCTTCAGTCATTTCACTGACAGTCATTGATTGGGGACACCAAGAATATAGGAAGGAATGCAGAAAGAAAAGATGAAATTGTGTTCAGGATCGGGGGGAGGGATGAACAGGGCGTGCTTGCCTTGAATCCAGGCTTTGTTGGGGGGTGGGGCATAAAGATCGAACGGGTCTGAAACTACAAAGTGGTGATGGTAACACAGTATCACCAGAGTTACACAACAGTGATCCCAGATTGCAACAATGATGAAAAAGTTTACTAATCCCAACTTAAAAAACAAAAATACAGGAAACCATACAAAAAATAAAACATCACCAGAAAGGTGGAAAGAAACCAAATGCAAAGCAGTTCAGGGGAAAGGAACTCCATGTCCCCTGGGGGCAGACCGAGTTGCCGGCATCCACGGTGAGCAGACAGGGATGGAGGCTGCAGAGCCGACCGCTCCCCTGGACGTGGTGTTTCCGGCAAGGGCTCTGGGTCTCTGTCCAGAGCGGGGGCTCTTTCTCCCTGCAGGGCTGGGTGAGTGATCGTGGGCATCTGGGTGTTGCGCGGGAGCCAGGGCAGGCTCTCCCTGCCGAGGCGGTGACTCCTCCTCTGCCTCGGGTTCTCTTGCCAAAGCCCGAGCAGGTAGAGGTGCACGTGGAGGTGGAGGTTCTCGCTGAGGGGGTGGGACATCAGTGCCTGGGGCTGGGGGTCCTGCAGGCACGGAGATCCGATCTGCCCGGTGTGCTGGCCAGTACCCAGCTGGCCTGGTGTCTCTGCGAGGGCAAGTCTCGCTTCTCCATCTGCCCTCGGTGGATCCCTGGGTCCTGCACCTGGAGCCACCACCTCTTTAGGGACAGGTCTGGGAAGTGGAGCCTGGTTCCAGTTGGAGGCCAGTGCTAGAGTTGGGGGAGAAGCAAAGTTTGCCCACAGGCCAGCCTTGGCATGTGCGTACCCCGGGACAGAAACCTTCCAAGAGGTTCCCAAAGAATACCCAGCGTCAGATGTCTTTTGGGACTGAAGTGTGCAAGATGGGGGGCGGGGGGTGTGAGGCCAGCGCTTGCTGCAGGCCCAGCAGCAGCTTTCGGGGACTCGTCCCTGTGTAGCTCAGCACCCCTCCCCACACACTCCCGTGCACCAGCCCCAGCGTCCTCACCTCTGTGCTCTGGCGTGCTGGGCTCCAGGTCCTCCTGGTGCCTCAGAGGCCGGGGTTCTCTGGACTCTGGGTCAGAGCCGGGTGTGCTGAGCTCCGTGGCAGCCTCAGACTGGGCCGCCGGCTGTATCCTGGGCGGTGTCTCGGCAGCAGGCCTTCCCCACCTCCGCGTCTCCCCCGGTGGGGCTGATGCCTCCGTGGGCACGCTGACCTGGAGCCTGCACTGGGCCTCACGGGCGGGCGGGTGGTGCTCCGACCCCTCCCTCTGGGAGCTGGATGGGGTGTCCCCGTCCTCGGCCTCATCCCGTGGGAAGCTCTGCAACGACAGTGACCGTCAGCCAGCCATGCTGGGAGTTTTCCGAGCTGGGCCTGGCCAGTGGAGCCGCTGCTTCTGCCTGCTCGAACTTCTCTTCCCAGAAGGGTCAGAGACGTGTGTCTGCTCAGATCCCCACCCGGGAGGAAAGAGACCCATCTGAGGGTGTGAGGTCAGCCTGGGTGGCCGGCGCTGCCCACACTCTCCCCATCCCGCCCAGCCTGCTCTCCCCTGGGGTGTGGACACAACTTGTCCACAGGCTTCTGACCCCACATCCGCCTGGGCTTCCTTGAGGGGGACACAGCCCGAGAAACCCGCATCCCCACACACAGGCAAAGGACCCGGTGTTTCCGGGTGGCATGGGAGAGGTGGCCTGGCCCGGCCTGGGGCTCCCCGTGTTACCTTTCTGTTTCTCCGGGCAAAGGGCCAGAGGCCTCTCGGGGGTGTCCTGAGCCAACGTCGACAGGGTGCCCACGCACACTGCCTGTGAGCTCTCCTGAGGCCCCGGCCTCTGGGCAGGGGCAAACAGCAGAACATCTTGGCAGCAAGTGATCTGGCTGGGGGCTCCTCTCCGCTCTGGAGGCCTGGATACCCGGATTGCGGGTTCTGTTGGGTTCTGTTGCCGGCAGGTGACATCATTTCCTGGGGTTCGTGCTGAGGTCCCTTCCCCAAAACTTCCCAAGGGAATCTCTGGGTTTCTGACTGCTCGATCACCCCCCTTAGGCCATGTGCAGGCACAGTGACACCCACACGGCCCAGCCCACAGCCCTGGGGAGGCCTGGGTTCAGCCAGGGCCTGAGCTCCGAGGACCATGCTGCTCTCAGACCAGGCTCCTTCTTCTCATAAGTGGTGTGGCCCTTGACAACCATATGCCCCTCAGGGTTTCCCCAGTCTCTCCATCTGCAGAGTGGGGGTCATTCTCCCATCTGCTTCCTAGGCCTGTCGGCCTACGAGCAGCTCCATGCCTTTCCACCTGGGGCCGATATCACGTGGAGCTCGTGCGCTGAGACTTCAGAAAGAAAGATTCCATCCAGGGCTGACACAGCACAGAATGGGGCAGAACGAGGCCTGGATGCGCCGTGGTACCCAGGAAAAGGCACTCCCCCTCCTGACTGTTTTGAGACCCCGCATCCAAGTTGGAGGACCGAAAGGAAGACTCGAAGGTCTCCCTCTCTTATAGAAAAGAGTAGCCAACTTTCTGGTCCTCTGTTTCCATTGAGATTCTGTTGAAGTGTCCCAGCTCGGCTTCTGCGGGTGGCTGAGCTTCTACTGGCTCCCTGCGTTCTTGTCTTTTCCTCTCCAAACCTTCCGTCCTTTTCCCCCTTCTGGGGTGGAAGGGCGCTGTCATTGCTTCTACCTTCGAGACAGATTGAGGAAAAGTCTGGACCATCGACTCCTTTCCTCTCTTTGGTTCCGTGTCTCTCTCTGGCTGTGTCCCTCTCTTTTCCTTTCTCAATTCCGTCTGTGTCTTCCTCTTTCTCTCTCGTGTGTGGATGGATGGATGGATGCTAGGGATGCACATGTATATGATTAGATGAGGGTTATGTTTTAGGGATAGGTTAGAGGGAGAGAAAGGCTTTAGGTCAGAGTTGGTCATGGGGGAAGGGTCAAGGGTGGTGGTGGTGTTTCTTGGAATCTGAGTGCTGTGCATTCTTCGTCTCTTTCCATATGAACCCCTTCTCAGATACACCACTTGCAAGGAGTCTCTCGTGTTCCGTTTCCTATCTTTTGCATTTGTGAATGCTTAGCTTCTCTGTTGTGAAGAGGTTCCATTGGATGGAAACCCAGTGGTGTACTTCGTTTACCTCTTTCCCTTACTTGAAGAGACCCATTTCGACCTCCGCCCAGCAAATGGCAAGGAGACTCTGATGTTAAGGAGCCTTTGACCTACGCTTCTTTCTAGCTATCTCATGACATCAGTCTTTAGGGTGAGGTTTTTCCCCGATATTGAGGTGGTATGAGATCAAAACCAATAGCGTTCTTCAGATGTAGCTGTCTGGTTTTCCCATGGACATTGATTGAAGAGGCTTTCCTGTTCCCATTTGGATATTCTCCCCGTCTGTGTCAGAGATGAGTTGACCATGGATGCTGGGGTTTGTTTCTGGACCCTCAACTTTATTCCATCGATCTGGATCTGTGTGTGTTGTTGTATTCCCAATAGCATACTGTCCTGCTGCTGCTGCTGCTGCGGCTAAGTCACTTCAGTCGTGTCTGACTCTGCATGACCCCATGGCCTGCAGCCTACCAGGCTCCTCCGTCCAGGACATTTTCCAGGCAAGAGTACTGGAGTGGGTCGCCATTGCCTTCTCCGATACTCTCCTGAGGATCCTAGTTTGGTCGTCTAATTTCCTTTCACACAACCTTGGATGTCCGTATCGGGGCTTTTTCGTCGGATTGCATTGACAATGTAGGCTCCTTTCTGTTTCCGTACCCCCTTTGCAATTCTTTGTTCGGTGCGAAAATGCATTGGCATTTTGGGAGGAATAGCATGGAAGCTGTGGATTGCCATGTGGGGCTGTGACATGATTTTCCCAATAGGAATTCTTTCAAGCCCTGAGCACAGCTTCTCTTTCCAGTGATTGGTGTGGGCTTGATCTTCCTCCTTCCATCTCTCGCCGTTTTGTGAGAACAGGTCCATCCTTCCCTTCTGGGGTAGATGGACTCGTGGGTATCACTTCAGTGAATGGCATTGGCAGTGGGGGTGATAATTCCCTTCTCATTGGAAGACTTTGCTGTGAGTATTAGAAATGCAAGTGACTTCTCTTCCCCTTCCTCCCTGTCCATGTCTCACAGCCACTGGGAAACAGAGGCCTCATCCACGGTCACACAGGCCTGAGGGGGTGCAACTAGACTGTTGTTTCTTCAGGCCCTCAGTGCTGGACATCATCCGGGATACTCTGTGTGTGTCTTCCTCCGTCTGGTGTCCCTTCAGACCTTTCCCTAGTTTTCACAGGCTTGTTGTGTTGGCGTTCTTTGTCTGTTTGGAGACACATCCTTGATAAGCTTTGTGTTTCCACTCATTCGTCTCGCGATGTATGACCTGTCTTTTGCTTTTGTCATGAGGTCTTTCCCACAGTAGATATCTTTGATTTTGCAAAGTCCACTGTATTCTCTGGGTTTTTTTTGTGGACTGCCTTTTAGTTTTGTGTGTGAAGACTCAAAGCACGTGTCCGGTTTCTGCTCATTGTTCTTCTAGATTTGTGACAAGTTTTCATGGAAAGTTTGTCTAGGGATAACTGGAAGTGAACTCGGTGTAAGGTGTCAAGTCTCCATCTCCATTCATGTCATCCCCTGCAGTTTCCAATTCCCTGTTCCTGAGTGGTTTTGGAGACCTTGTGGGAAGGTTGGTTGCATTGGAGTTTGCATTTCCACCTTGATTCGATTCACACTGTTCTGCCCTCAGGGACACTGTCAAGGGGGAGTGAGGAGCAGCCTGCACTTCCAGCAGTGACCACACGGTGGGGCGAGTGCTGCTCTCCCCTCTGGGAGCCCCAGGCCACAGGCATCCCAGTGAGGAGCCAGCTCTGTGCTCAGCTGAAAGGAGTTAGTTAGTCTCTCAGGAGCCTCTGAGCCCTTGCCTTTGGATCACCCAGGGTGGGCATTTACTGGGACAGAAAAAATTGCCCTGAATTCCATGGACGGAAGAGCCTGGCTGTGTAGAGTTCGTGAGTTGCCGTGAATCAGACACAACTGAGGACACAAAAATTCAATAGATTAAAACACTTTTTGGGGGTGGGGGGGAGTGAAAGAGGGTGATGTGGGTTTTTTTGTCTTATATAACAGCCAAGGGAAATCTAGTTTAAACCTAAATTCACATAGATGGGAAAGGTATATCTCTCCGTCACCCTATTTAAAAAAAAAAAACCTACTAAACTTTTCTGAAAGTTTATTTAGTAGCTTCCTTGAGCAGTTTACTGTGGAGCATTTTTTTTTTTTTCTGTGACATTGGCCTCATTAAAAAGTACGGTTTGCCTTTACTGGATAATTTTGTTCATTGGTTTCTTAGGGAACCTTGGTAATATTTGAGTTTCCTGGGGAGTATGGTCACATGACCTGGCCCTGGCCAATCGGTGCGTTCCACCTCCCTGGCCACTGTGATTGGCTCCGGGCTGGGGCAGTGCCCAATCGGGGCCCAGGGCCGGGCCTCCCGTTGGAAGCCAGGGGAAGACGAGCTCTCGTCCTGCTGGGGTAGGGGAAGGGGTGGGGCCGGGGCAGGTCAGGCTCCAGCAGTGGGAGGGGCTTGAGGTCCGCCTGCGGCAGTTGGTGACGTTCCTGCTCCCCTCAGGGCAGAGCCGCCGGCCTGAGAATGAGGGCGCTGCTGAGCCCAGGGGCTGGGATGGCCCGTTGCTGCTGTGGTCCCAGAGCTCCACCCGAGACCTGAGGGAAGCCGTCTGCCCGTGAGTCCTCTCCCACTTGTCTGTCAGCTTGTTTGAAGCATGCTGGGTTTTCTGCCCAGCTGGCTAAGGGGAGTCCCTGGAAATGCAAGGGTGTGGGTTTTGGCAGACTTCAGGGAAGACATGCCAGATGAGCCTGGGAGACTCCAGGTTAATCTGGATTCAGGAGATATCTCTTCGGGCCAGCTAGTAATTGTAGGATAAGCCTAATGAGCCTTCAGAGGATGAAGAGAGTAACGTGCCAAGGTAGCAATCGATGTCCTCATTCGAGAGGATGAAGCTGGTGCTCAGAGAAGGGGGGAACTTGGCCACAGCAAGGAGGTGTGCACCCAGACAGGACCCCCCAGATCCGGCCATTGGAGCTCAGGGAGGCCACTGGTGTGGCTTGTCCCTGTGGCAGGGGCCGAGGCAGGCAGCCCACCCTGATTCCTGCGGGGGCCTGACTTGGGAAGTGCCATCTGGTAGCTTTGAGACTCACCAAACCAAATTGCACTGGAGAGAGGAGGGACACCTTCCTTCATCCACCCCCCACCCCCGCCGGATTCCCACATACCCTGACCCCTTTCTCTTGATTTCGGAGCCATTTCCAGAGTCCCGCTCATATGACCTCATTCGAAGTGCACTGTGGACGAGCTGCCATCTGCAGCTGCTACCACAGCAGCCAAGGGCTTTAGCTCCCGACTACCTCCCTTCCTTTGGAACTTGGGGGCCCTCTACTCCCCACTTGCACACCACAGACCTTTGCTGAGGATTGTGGGGACCCTCACTCAGTTTGCAGCACGTTGTAGCCATCCCTGTCCTCCCTTGAAACTCAGCTTGTGAGCTCCTTTGGAGCAGCGTGGCCCACCTGGCTGCAACGGAAGACACAGCTGACAGTGAAACAACAGCTTAGATCTGAGAGCCGGAAAGCTCTGTCAAAAGGGACCTCCCTCTTCACACCGTAGAGGCTGTAGGAGCCGCCAGGCTTTCGGAACCAGTGCTGGGGCCAAAATGACTCCACAGCTGTTTTCCTTCCTGGGGAGGGTTCTGGCTCGAGCGGGAATGGCTCAAGTCTCCTAAGGTTCTGAAAGCCCACTGTGTGCAGATTCACGGTACACAGAGAGGAAAAGGTGGAGTCCTACCCTGGAGGTGGTCACAGCTCACGGATGAGCCAGGCAGGCAGGCAGGCAGGGCATGAGAACACCTGAGCTGCCTTCATGAGTGAATGGTGTGGGGGCAGAGGAAGAGAAGCCGGTCTGCTCCCTCGTGTGGTGCCCAGGGCAGGTTGTCCCCAGAGGAAACCCTTACGACGGTGAGGACTATCACTGCTGTTTCCCAAGGGGTTCCGTCGGTGCGTGTCTTCCCCGGAGCGGTCAGGCCGTCTCTCAAGTACACTGGCCATGGGCATTGCCTCTCCTTGGAACTTCCCATGTGTTTCTCTTTTTTATGGAACAGTGATTTTCTAGAGTGGTTCTGGGCCACAAGGATGTTGGGTCATTTTCTAGCCTTCTGTCATGAAGAACGCTTTCCTGGGCATGGGGGTGGTTTGTTGTTCCAGCTCCCTTTCTTGGCTTCTTTTGGGAGCTGGTGCAACAAGAGGAGCTCAGCCTCTGCCTTCTGGCTGAGATGTCACCCTTCAAAGAGCAATGCCTGCCTGGAGATAATGATGGCAGTTGCCAAAAGGGCTTCGTTTGGCACATGGTATCTTGAAAGGACGTACACCGTCCTTTCAGCTATCAAAGGCTAGTTCAAATGACATAAAAATGAGAACTCTCCAATGGAGTCTTACAGTAGGGGGAGAGTCCGAAAAACACTCCTTCAGTCATTTCACTGACAGTCATTGATTGGGGACACCAAGAATATAGGAAGGAATGCAGAAAGAAAAGATGAAATTGTGTTCAGGATCGGGGGGAGGGATGAACAGGGCGTGCTTGCCTTGAATCCAGGCTTTGTTGGGGGGTGGGGCATAAAGATCGAACGGGTCTGAAACTACAAAGTGGTGATGGTAACACAGTATCACCAGAGTTACACAACAGTGATCCCAGATTGCAACAATGATGAAAAAGTTTACTAATCCCAACTTAAAAAACAAAAATACAGGAAACCATACAAAAAATAAAACATCACCAGAAAGGTGGAAAGAAACCAAATGCAAAGCAGTTCAGGGGAAAGGAACTCCATGTCCCCTGGGGGCAGACCGAGTTGCCGGCATCCACGGTGAGCAGACAGGGATGGAGGCTGCAGAGCCGACCGCTCCCCTGGACGTGGTGTTTCCGGCAAGGGCTCTGGGTCTCTGTCCAGAGCGGGGGCTCTTTCTCCCTGCAGGGCTGGGTGAGTGATCGTGGGCATCTGGGTGTTGCGCGGGAGCCAGGGCAGGCTCTCCCTGCCGAGGCGGTGACTCCTCCTCTGCCTCGGGTTCTCTTGCCAAAGCCCGAGCAGGTAGAGGTGCACGTGGAGGTGGAGGTTCTCGCTGAGGGGGTGGGACATCAGTGCCTGGGGCTGGGGGTCCTGCAGGCACGGAGATCCGATCTGCCCGGTGTGCTGGCCAGTACCCAGCTGGCCTGGTGTCTCTGCGAGGGCAAGTCTCGCTTCTCCATCTGCCCTCGGTGGATCCCTGGGTCCTGCACCTGGAGCCACCACCTCTTTAGGGACAGGTCTGGGAAGTGGAGCCTGGTTCCAGTTGGAGGCCAGTGCTAGAGTTGGGGGAGAAGCAAAGTTTGCCCACAGGCCAGCCTTGGCATGTGCGTACCCCGGGACAGAAACCTTCCAAGAGGTTCCCAAAGAATACCCAGCGTCAGATGTCTTTTGGGACTGAAGTGTGCAAGATGGGGGGCGGGGGGTGTGAGGCCAGCGCTTGCTGCAGGCCCAGCAGCAGCTTTCGGGGACTCGTCCCTGTGTAGCTCAGCACCCCTCCCCACACACTCCCGTGCACCAGCCCCAGCGTCCTCACCTCTGTGCTCTGGCGTGCTGGGCTCCAGGTCCTCCTGGTGCCTCAGAGGCCGGGGTTCTCTGGACTCTGGGTCGGAGCCGGGTGTGCTGAGCTCCGTGGCAGCCTCAGACTGGGCCGCCGGCTGTATCCTGGGCGGTGTCTCGGCAGCAGGCCTTCCCCACCTCCGCGTCTCCCCCGGTGGGGCTGATGCCTCCGTGGGCACGCTGACCTGGAGCCTGCACTGGGCCTCACGGGCGGGCGGGTGGTGCTCCGACCCCTCCCTCTGGGAGCTGGATGGGGTGTCCCCGTCCTCGACCTCATCCCGTGGGAAGCTCTGCAACGACAGTGACCGTCAGCCAGCCATGCTGGGAGTTTTCCGAGCTGGGCCTGGCCAGTGGAGCCGCTGCTTCTGCCTGCTCGAACTTCTCTTCCCAGAAGGGTCAGAGACGTGTGTCTGCTCAGATCCCCACCCGGGAGGAAAGAGACCCATCTGAGGGTGTGAGGTCAGCCTGGGTGGCCGGCGCTGCCCACACTCTCCCCATCCCGCCCAGCCTGCTCTCCCCTGGGGTGTGGACACAACTTGTCCACAGGCTTCTGACCCCACATCCGCCTGGGCTTCCTTGAGGGGGACACAGCCCGAGAAACCCGCATCCCCACACACAGGCAAAGGACCCGGTGTTTCCGGGTGGCATGGGAGAGGTGGCCTGGCCCGGCCTGGGGCTCCCCGTGTTACCTTTCTGTTTCTCCGGGCAAAGGGCCAGAGGCCTCTCGGGGGTGTCCTGAGCCAACGTCGACAGGGTGCCCACGCACACTGCCTGTGAGCTCTCCTGAGGCCCCGGCCTCTGGGCAGGGGCAAACAGCAGAACATCTTGGCAGCAAGTGATCTGGCTGGGGGCTCCTCTCCGCTCTGGAGGCCTGGATACCCGGATTGCGGGTTCTGTTGGGTTCTGTTGCCGGCAGGTGACATCATTTCCTGGGGTTCGTGCTGAGGTCCCTTCCCCAAAACTTCCCAAGGGAATCTCTGGGTTTCTGACTGCTCGATCACCCCCCTTAGGCCATGTGCAGGCACAGTGACACCCACACGGCCCAGCCCACAGCCCTGGGGAGGCCTGGGTTCAGCCAGGGCCTGAGCTCCGAGGACCATGCTGCTCTCAGACCAGGCTCCTTCTTCTCATAAGTGGTGTGGCCCTTGACAACCATATGCCCCTCAGGGTTTCCCCAGTCTCTCCATCTGCAGAGTGGGGGTCATTCTCCCATCTGCTTCCTAGGCCTGTCGGCCTACGAGCAGCTCCATGCCTTTCCACCTGGGGCCGATATCACGTGGAGCTCGTGCGCTGAGACTTCAGAAAGAAAGATTCCATCCAGGGCTGACACAGCACAGAATGGGGCAGAACGAGGCCTGGATGCGCCGTGGTACCCAGGAAAAGGCACTCCCCCTCCTGACTGTTTTGAGACCCCGCATCCAAGTTGGAGGACCGAAAGGAAGACTCGAAGGTCTCCCTCTCTTATAGAAAAGAGTAGCCAACTTTCTGGTCCTCTGTTTCCATTGAGATTCTGTTGAAGTGTCCCAGCTCGGCTTCTGCGGGTGGCTGAGCTTCTACTGGCTCCCTGCGTTCTTGTCTTTTCCTCTCCAAACCTTCCGTCCTTTTCCCCCTTCTGGGGTGGAAGGGCGCTGTCATTGCTTCTACCTTCGAGACAGATTGAGGAAAAGTCTGGACCATCGACTCCTTTCCTCTCTTTGGTTCCGTGTCTCTCTCTGGCTGTGTCCCTCTCTTTTCCTTTCTCAATTCCGTCTGTGTCTTCCTCTTTCTCTCTCGTGTGTGGATGGATGGACGGATGCTAGGGATGCACATGTATATGATTAGATGAGGGTTATGTTTTAGGGATAGGTTAGAGGGAGAGAAAGGCTTTAGGTCAGAGTTGGTCATGGGGGAAGGGTCAAGGGTGGTGGTGGTGTTTCTTGGAATCTGAGTGCTGTGCATTCTTCGTCTCTTTCCATATGAACCCCTTCTCAGATACACCACTTGCAAGGAGTCTCTCGTGTTCCGTTTCCTATCTTTTGCATTTGTGAATGCTTAGCTTCTCTGTTGTGAAGAGGTTCCATTGGATGGAAACCCAGTGGTGTACTTCGTTTACCTCTTTCCCTTACTTGAAGAGACCCATTTCGACCTCCGCCCAGCAAATGGCAAGGAGACTCTGATGTTAAGGAGCCTTTGACCTACGCTTCTTTCTAGCTATCTCATGACATCAGTCTTTAGGGTGAGGTTTTTCCCCGATATTGAGGTGGTATGAGATCAAAACCAATAGCGTTCTTCAGATGTAGCTGTCTGGTTTTCCCATGGACATTGATTGAAGAGGCTTTCCTGTTCCCATTTGGATATTCTCCCCGTCTGTGTCAGAGATGAGTTGACCATGGATGCTGGGGTTTGTTTCTGGACCCTCAACTTTATTCCATCGATCTGGATCTGTGTGTGTTGTTGTATTCCCAATAGCATACTGTCCTGCTGCTGCTGCTGCTGCGGCTAAGTCACTTCAGTCGTGTCTGACTCTGCATGACCCCATGGCCTGCAGCCTACCAGGCTCCTCCGTCCAGGACATTTTCCAGGCAAGAGTACTGGAGTGGGTCGCCATTGCCTTCTCCGATACTCTCCTGAGGATCCTAGTTTGGTCGTCTAATTTCCTTTCACACAACCTTGGATGTCCGTATCGGGGCTTTTTCGTCGGATTGCATTGACAATGTAGGCTCCTTTCTGTTTCCGTACCCCCTTTGCAATTCTTTGTTCGGTGCGAAAATGCATTGGCATTTTGGGAGGAATAGCATGGAAGCTGTGGATTGCCATGTGGGGCTGTGACATGATTTTCCCAATAGGAATTCTTTCAAGCCCTGAGCACAGCTTCTCTTTCCAGTGATTGGTGTGGGCTTGATCTTCCTCCTTCCATCTCTCGCCGTTTTGTGAGAACAGGTCCATCCTTCCCTTCTGGGGTAGATGGACTCGTGGGTATCACTTCAGTGAATGGCATTGGCAGTGGGGGTGATAATTCCCTTCTCATTGGAAGACTTTGCTGTGAGTATTAGAAATGCAAGTGACTTCTCTTCCCCTTCCTCCCTGTCCATGTCTCAGAGCCACCGGGAAACAGAGGCCTCATCCACGGTCACACAGGCCTGAGGGGGTGCAACTAGACTGTTGTTTCTTCAGGCCCTCAGTGCTGGACATCATCCGGGATACTCTGTGTGTGTCTTCCTCCGTCTGGTGTCCCTTCAGACCTTTCCCTAGTTTTCACAGGCTTGTTGTGTTGGCGTTCTTTGTCTGTTTGGAGACACATCCTTGATAAGCTTTGTGTTTCCACTCATTCGTCTCGCGATGTATGACCTGTCTTTTGCTTTTGTCATGAGGTCTTTCCCACAGTAGATATCTTTGATTTTGCAAAGTCCACTGTATTCTCTGGGTTTTTTTTGTGGACTGCCTTTTAGTTTTGTGTGTGAAGACTCAAAGCACGTGTCCGGTTTCTGCTCATTGTTCTTCTAGATTTGTGACAAGTTTTCATGGAAAGTTTGTCTAGGGATAACTGGAAGTGAACTCGGTGTAAGGTGTCAAGTCTCCATCTCCATTCATGTCATCCCCTGCAGTTTCCAATTCCCTGTTCCTGAGTGGTTTTGGAGACCTTGTGGGAAGGTTGGTTGCATTGGAGTTTGCATTTCCACCTTGATTCGATTCACACTGTTCTGCCCTCAGGGACACTGTCAAGGGGGAGTGAGGAGCAGCCTGCACTTCCAGCAGTGACCACACGGTGGGGCGAGTGCTGCTCTCCCCTCTGGGAGCCCCAGGCCACAGGCATCCCAGTGAGGAGCCAGCTCTGTGCTCAGCTGAAAGGAGTTAGTTAGTCTCTCAGGAGCCTCTGAGCCCTTGCCTTTGGATCACCCAGGGTGGGCATTTACTGGGACAGAAAAAATTGCCCTGAATTCCATGGACGGAAGAGCCTGGCTGTGTAGAGTTCGTGAGTTGCCGTGAATCAGACACAACTGAGGACACAAAAATTCAATAGATTAAAACACTTTTTGGGGGTGGGGGGGAGTGAAAGAGGGTGATGTGGGTTTTTTTGTCTTATATAACAGCCAAGGGAAATCTAGTTTAAACCTAAATTCACATAGATGGGAAAGGTATATCTCTCCGTCACCCTATTTAAAAAAAAAAAACCTACTAAACTTTTCTGAAAGTTTATTTAGTAGCTTCCTTGAGCAGTTTACTGTGGAGCATTTTTTTTTTTTTTCTGTGACATTGGCCTCATTAAAAAGTACGGTTTGCCTTTACTGGATAATTTTGTTCATTGGTTTCTTAGGGAACCTTGGTAATATTTGAGTTTCCTGGGGAGTATGGTCACATGACCTGGCCCTGGCCAATCGGTGCGTTCCACCTCCCTGGCCACTGTGATTGGCTCCGGGCTGGGGCAGTGCCCAATCGGGGCCCAGGGCCGGGCCTCCCGTTGGAAGCCAGGGGAAGACGAGCTCTCGTCCTGCTGGGGTAGGGGAAGGGGTGGGGCCGGGGCAGGTCAGGCTCCAGCAGTGGGAGGGGCTTGAGGTCCGCCTGCGGCAGTTGGTGACGTTCCTGCTCCCCTCAGGGCAGAGCCGCCGGCCTGAGAATGAGGGCGCTGCTGAGCCCAGGGGCTGGGATGGCCCGTTGCTGCTGTGGTCCCAGAGCTCCACCCGAGACCTGAGGGAAGCCGTCTGCCCGTGAGTCCTCTCCCACTTGTCTGTCAGCTTGTTTGAAGCATGCTGGGTTTTCTGCCCAGCTGGCTAAGGGGAGTCCCTGGAAATGCAAGGGTGTGGGTTTTGGCAGACTTCAGGGAAGACATGCCAGATGAGCCTGGGAGACTCCAGGTTAATCTGGATTCAGGAGATATCTCTTCGGGCCAGCTAGTAATTGTAGGATAAGCCTAATGAGCCTTCAGAGGATGAAGAGAGTAACGTGCCAAGGTAGCAATCGATGTCCTCATTCGAGAGGATGAAGCTGGTGCTCAGAGAAGGGGGGAACTTGGCCACAGCAAGGAGGTGTGCACCCAGACAGGACCCCCCAGATCCGGCCATTGGAGCTCAGGGAGGCCACTGGTGTGGCTTGTCCCTGTGGCAGGGGCCGAGGCAGGCAGCCCACCCTGATTCCTGCGGGGGCCTGACTTGGGAAGTGCCATCTGGTAGCTTTGAGACTCACCAAACCAAATTGCACTGGAGAGAGGAGGGACACCTTCCTTCATCCACCCCCCACCCCCGCCGGATTCCCACATACCCTGACCCCTTTCTCTTGATTTCGGAGCCATTTCCAGAGTCCCGCTCATATGACCTCATTCGAAGTGCACTGTGGACGAGCTGCCATCTGCAGCTGCTACCACAGCAGCCAAGGGCTTTAGCTCCCGACTACCTCCCTTCCTTTGGAACTTGGGGGCCCTCTACTCCCCACTTGCACACCACAGACCTTTGCTGAGGATTGTGGGGACCCTCACTCAGTTTGCAGCACGTTGTAGCCATCCCTGTCCTCCCTTGAAACTCAGCTTGTGAGCTCCTTTGGAGCAGCGTGGCCCACCTGGCTGCAACGGAAGACACAGCTGACAGTGAAACAACAGCTTAGATCTGAGAGCCGGAAAGCTCTGTCAAAAGGGACCTCCCTCTTCACACCGTAGAGGCTGTAGGAGCCGCCAGGCTTTCGGAACCAGTGCTGGGGCCAAAATGACTCCACAGCTGTTTTCCTTCCTGGGGAGGGTTCTGGCTCGAGCGGGAATGGCTCAAGTCTCCTAAGGTTCTGAAAGCCCACTGTGTGCAGATTCACGGTACACAGAGAGGAAAAGGTGGAGTCCTACCCTGGAGGTGGTCACAGCTCACGGATGAGCCAGGCAGGCAGGCAGGCAGGGCATGAGAACACCTGAGCTGCCTTCATGAGTGAATGGTGTGGGGGCAGAGGAAGAGAAGCCGGTCTGCTCCCTCGTGTGGTGCCCAGGGCAGGTTGTCCCCAGAGGAAACCCTTACGACGGTGAGGACTATCACTGCTGTTTCCCAAGGGGTTCCGTCGGTGCGTGTCTTCCCCGGAGCGGTCAGGCCGTCTCTCAAGTACACTGGCCATGGGCATTGCCTCTCCTTGGAACTTCCCATGTGTTTCTCTTTTTTATGGAACAGTGATTTTCTAGAGTGGTTCTGGGCCACAAGGATGTTGGGTCATTTTCTAGCCTTCTGTCATGAAGAACGCTTTCCTGGGCATGGGGGTGGTTTGTTGTTCCAGCTCCCTTTCTTGGCTTCTTTTGGGAGCTGGTGCAACAAGAGGAGCTCAGCCTCTGCCTTCTGGCTGAGATGTCACCCTTCAAAGAGCAATGCCTGCCTGGAGATAATGATGGCAGTTGCCAAAAGGGCTTCGTTTGGCACATGGTATCTTGAAAGGACGTACACCGTCCTTTCAGCTATCAAAGGCTAGTTCAAATGACATAAAAATGAGAACTCTCCAATGGAGTCTTACAGTAGGGGGAGAGTCCGAAAAACACTCCTTCAGTCATTTCACTGACAGTCATTGATTGGGGACACCAAGAATATAGGAAGGAATGCAGAAAGAAAAGATGAAATTGTGTTCAGGATCGGGGGGAGGGATGAACAGGGCGTGCTTGCCTTGAATCCAGGCTTTGTTGGGGGGTGGGGCATAAAGATCGAACGGGTCTGAAACTACAAAGTGGTGATGGTAACACAGTATCACCAGAGTTACACAACAGTGATCCCAGATTGCAACAATGATGAAAAAGTTTACTAATCCCAACTTAAAAAACAAAAATACAGGAAACCATACAAAAAATAAAACATCACCAGAAAGGTGGAAAGAAACCAAATGCAAAGCAGTTCAGGGGAAAGGAACTCCATGTCCCCTGGGGGCAGACCGAGTTGCCGGCATCCACGGTGAGCAGACAGGGATGGAGGCTGCAGAGCCGACCGCTCCCCTGGACGTGGTGTTTCCGGCAAGGGCTCTGGGTCTCTGTCCAGAGCGGGGGCTCTTTCTCCCTGCAGGGCTGGGTGAGTGATCGTGGGCATCTGGGTGTTGCGCGGGAGCCAGGGCAGGCTCTCCCTGCCGAGGCGGTGACTCCTCCTCTGCCTCGGGTTCTCTTGCCAAAGCCCGAGCAGGTAGAGGTGCACGTGGAGGTGGAGGTTCTCGCTGAGGGGGTGGGACATCAGTGCCTGGGGCTGGGGGTCCTGCAGGCACGGAGATCCGATCTGCCCGGTGTGCTGGCCAGTACCCAGCTGGCCTGGTGTCTCTGCGAGGGCAAGTCTCGCTTCTCCATCTGCCCTCGGTGGATCCCTGGGTCCTGCACCTGGAGCCACCACCTCTTTAGGGACAGGTCTGGGAAGTGGAGCCTGGTTCCAGTTGGAGGCCAGTGCTAGAGTTGGGGGAGAAGCAAAGTTTGCCCACAGGCCAGCCTTGGCATGTGCGTACCCCGGGACAGAAACCTTCCAAGAGGTTCCCAAAGAATACCCAGCGTCAGATGTCTTTTGGGACTGAAGTGTGCAAGATGGGGGGCGGGGGGTGTGAGGCCAGCGCTTGCTGCAGGCCCAGCAGCAGCTTTCGGGGACTCGTCCCTGTGTAGCTCAGCACCCCTCCCCACACACTCCCGTGCACCAGCCCCAGCGTCCTCACCTCTGTGCTCTGGCGTGCTGGGCTCCAGGTCCTCCTGGTGCCTCAGAGGCCGGGGTTCTCTGGACTCTGGGTCGGAGCCGGGTGTGCTGAGCTCCGTGGCAGCCTCAGACTGGGCCGCCGGCTGTATCCTGGGCGGTGTCTCGGCAGCAGGCCTTCCCCACCTCCGCGTCTCCCCCGGTGGGGCTGATGCCTCCGTGGGCACGCTGACCTGGAGCCTGCACTGGGCCTCACGGGCGGGCGGGTGGTGCTCCGACCCCTCCCTCTGGGAGCTGGATGGGGTGTCCCCGTCCTCGACCTCATCCCGTGGGAAGCTCTGCAACGACAGTGACCGTCAGCCAGCCATGCTGGGAGTTTTCCGAGCTGGGCCTGGCCAGTGGAGCCGCTGCTTCTGCCTGCTCGAACTTCTCTTCCCAGAAGGGTCAGAGACGTGTGTCTGCTCAGATCCCCACCCGGGAGGAAAGAGACCCATCTGAGGGTGTGAGGTCAGCCTGGGTGGCCGGCGCTGCCCACACTCTCCCCATCCCGCCCAGCCTGCTCTCCCCTGGGGTGTGGACACAACTTGTCCACAGGCTTCTGACCCCACATCCGCCTGGGCTTCCTTGAGGGGGACACAGCCCGAGAAACCCGCATCCCCACACACAGGCAAAGGACCCGGTGTTTCCGGGTGGCATGGGAGAGGTGGCCTGGCCCGGCCTGGGGCTCCCCGTGTTACCTTTCTGTTTCTCCGGGCAAAGGGCCAGAGGCCTCTCGGGGGTGTCCTGAGCCAACGTCGACAGGGTGCCCACGCACACTGCCTGTGAGCTCTCCTGAGGCCCCGGCCTCTGGGCAGGGGCAAACAGCAGAACATCTTGGCAGCAAGTGATCTGGCTGGGGGCTCCTCTCCGCTCTGGAGGCCTGGATACCCGGATTGCGGGTTCTGTTGGGTTCTGTTGCCGGCAGGTGACATCATTTCCTGGGGTTCGTGCTGAGGTCCCTTCCCCAAAACTTCCCAAGGGAATCTCTGGGTTTCTGACTGCTCGATCACCCCCCTTAGGCCATGTGCAGGCACAGTGACACCCACACGGCCCAGCCCACAGCCCTGGGGAGGCCTGGGTTCAGCCAGGGCCTGAGCTCCGAGGACCATGCTGCTCTCAGACCAGGCTCCTTCTTCTCATAAGTGGTGTGGCCCTTGACAACCATATGCCCCTCAGGGTTTCCCCAGTCTCTCCATCTGCAGAGTGGGGGTCATTCTCCCATCTGCTTCCTAGGCCTGTCGGCCTACGAGCAGCTCCATGCCTTTCCACCTGGGGCCGATATCACGTGGAGCTCGTGCGCTGAGACTTCAGAAAGAAAGATTCCATCCAGGGCTGACACAGCACAGAATGGGGCAGAACGAGGCCTGGATGCGCCGTGGTACCCAGGAAAAGGCACTCCCCCTCCTGACTGTTTTGAGACCCCGCATCCAAGTTGGAGGACCGAAAGGAAGACTCGAAGGTCTCCCTCTCTTATAGAAAAGAGTAGCCAACTTTCTGGTCCTCTGTTTCCATTGAGATTCTGTTGAAGTGTCCCAGCTCGGCTTCTGCGGGTGGCTGAGCTTCTACTGGCTCCCTGCGTTCTTGTCTTTTCCTCTCCAAACCTTCCGTCCTTTTCCCCCTTCTGGGGTGGAAGGGCGCTGTCATTGCTTCTACCTTCGAGACAGATTGAGGAAAAGTCTGGACCATCGACTCCTTTCCTCTCTTTGGTTCCGTGTCTCTCTCTGGCTGTGTCCCTCTCTTTTCCTTTCTCAATTCCGTCTGTGTCTTCCTCTTTCTCTCTCGTGTGTGGATGGATGGACGGATGCTAGGGATGCACATGTATATGATTAGATGAGGGTTATGTTTTAGGGATAGGTTAGAGGGAGAGAAAGGCTTTAGGTCAGAGTTGGTCATGGGGGAAGGGTCAAGGGTGGTGGTGGTGTTTCTTGGAATCTGAGTGCTGTGCATTCTTCGTCTCTTTCCATATGAACCCCTTCTCAGATACACCACTTGCAAGGAGTCTCTCGTGTTCCGTTTCCTATCTTTTGCATTTGTGAATGCTTAGCTTCTCTGTTGTGAAGAGGTTCCATTGGATGGAAACCCAGTGGTGTACTTCGTTTACCTCTTTCCCTTACTTGAAGAGACCCATTTCGACCTCCGCCCAGCAAATGGCAAGGAGACTCTGATGTTAAGGAGCCTTTGACCTACGCTTCTTTCTAGCTATCTCATGACATCAGTCTTTAGGGTGAGGTTTTTCCCCGATATTGAGGTGGTATGAGATCAAAACCAATAGCGTTCTTCAGATGTAGCTGTCTGGTTTTCCCATGGACATTGATTGAAGAGGCTTTCCTGTTCCCATTTGGATATTCTCCCCGTCTGTGTCAGAGATGAGTTGACCATGGATGCTGGGGTTTGTTTCTGGACCCTCAACTTTATTCCATCGATCTGGATCTGTGTGTGTTGTTGTATTCCCAATAGCATACTGTCCTGCTGCTGCTGCTGCTGCGGCTAAGTCACTTCAGTCGTGTCTGACTCTGCATGACCCCATGGCCTGCAGCCTACCAGGCTCCTCCGTCCAGGACATTTTCCAGGCAAGAGTACTGGAGTGGGTCGCCATTGCCTTCTCCGATACTCTCCTGAGGATCCTAGTTTGGTCGTCTAATTTCCTTTCACACAACCTTGGATGTCCGTATCGGGGCTTTTTCGTCGGATTGTATTGACAATGTAGGCTCCTTTCTGTTTCCGTACCCCCTTTGCAATTCTTTGTTCGGTGTGAAAATGCATTGGCATTTTGGGAGGAATAGCATGGAAGCTGTGGATTGCCATGTGGGGCTGTGACATGATTTTCCCAATAGGAATTCTTTCAAGCCCTGAGCACAGCTTCTCTTTCCAGTGATTGGTGTGGGCTTGATCTTCCTCCTTCCATCTCTCGCCGTTTTGTGAGAACAGGTCCATCCTTCCCTTCTGGGGTAGATGGACTCGTGGGTATCACTTCAGTGAATGGCATTGGCAGTGGGGGTGATAATTCCCTTCTCATTGGAAGACTTTGCTGTGAGTATTAGAAATGCAAGTGACTTCTCTTCCCCTTCCTCCCTGTCCATGTCTCAGAGCCACCGGGAAACAGAGGCCTCATCCACGGTCACACAGGCCTGAGGGGGTGCAACTAGACTGTTGTTTCTTCAGGCCCTCAGTGCTGGACATCATCCGGGATACTCTGTGTGTGTCTTCCTCCGTCTGGTGTCCCTTCAGACCTTTCCCTAGTTTTCACAGGCTTGTTGTGTTGGCGTTCTTTGTCTGTTTGGAGACACATCCTTGATAAGCTTTGTGTTTCCACTCATTCGTCTCGCGATGTATGACCTGTCTTTTGCTTTTGTCATGAGGTCTTTCCCACAGTAGATATCTTTGATTTTGCAAAGTCCACTGTATTCTCTGGGTTTTTTTTGTGGACTGCCTTTTAGTTTTGTGTGTGAAGACTCAAAGCACGTGTCCGGTTTCTGCTCATTGTTCTTCTAGATTTGTGACAAGTTTTCATGGAAAGTTTGTCTAGGGATAACTGGAAGTGAACTCGGTGTAAGGTGTCAAGTCTCCATCTCCATTCATGTCATCCCCTGCAGTTTCCAATTCCCTGTTCCTGAGTGGTTTTGGAGACCTTGTGGGAAGGTTGGTTGCATTGGAGTTTGCATTTCCACCTTGATTCGATTCACACTGTTCTGCCCTCAGGGACACTGTCAAGGGGGAGTGAGGAGCAGCCTGCACTTCCAGCAGTGACCACACGGTGGGGCGAGTGCTGCTCTCCCCTCTGGGAGCCCCAGGCCACAGGCATCCCAGTGAGGAGCCAGCTCTGTGCTCAGCTGAAAGGAGTTAGTTAGTCTCTCAGGAGCCTCTGAGCCCTTGCCTTTGGATCACCCAGGGTGGGCATTTACTGGGACAGAAAAAATTGCCCTGAATTCCATGGACGGAAGAGCCTGGCTGTGTAGAGTTCGTGAGTTGCCGTGAATCAGACACAACTGAGGACACAAAAATTCAATAGATTAAAACACTTTTTGGGGGTGGGGGGGAGTGAAAGAGGGTGATGTGGGTTTTTTTGTCTTATATAACAGCCAAGGGAAATCTAGTTTAAACCTAAATTCACATAGATGGGAAAGGTATATCTCTCCGTCACCCTATTTAAAAAAAAAAAACCTACTAAACTTTTCTGAAAGTTTATTTAGTAGCTTCCTTGAGCAGTTTACTGTGGAGCATTTTTTTTTTTTTTCTGTGACATTGGCCTCATTAAAAAGTACGGTTTGCCTTTACTGGATAATTTTGTTCATTGGTTTCTTAGGGAACCTTGGTAATATTTGAGTTTCCTGGGGAGTATGGTCACATGACCTGGCCCTGGCCAATCGGTGCGTTCCACCTCCCTGGCCACTGTGATTGGCTCCGGGCTGGGGCAGTGCCCAATCGGGGCCCAGGGCCGGGCCTCCCGTTGGAAGCCAGGGGAAGACGAGCTCTCGTCCTGCTGGGGTAGGGGAAGGGGTGGGGCCGGGGCAGGTCAGGCTCCAGCAGTGGGAGGGGCTTGAGGTCCGCCTGCGGCAGTTGGTGACGTTCCTGCTCCCCTCAGGGCAGAGCCGCCGGCCTGAGAATGAGGGCGCTGCTGAGCCCAGGGGCTGGGATGGCCCGTTGCTGCTGTGGTCCCAGAGCTCCACCCGAGACCTGAGGGAAGCCGTCTGCCCGTGAGTCCTCTCCCACTTGTCTGTCAGCTTGTTTGAAGCATGCTGGGTTTTCTGCCCAGCTGGCTAAGGGGAGTCCCTGGAAATGCAAGGGTGTGGGTTTTGGCAGACTTCAGGGAAGACATGCCAGATGAGCCTGGGAGACTCCAGGTTAATCTGGATTCAGGAGATATCTCTTCGGGCCAGCTAGTAATTGTAGGATAAGCCTAATGAGCCTTCAGAGGATGAAGAGAGTAACGTGCCAAGGTAGCAATCGATGTCCTCATTCGAGAGGATGAAGCTGGTGCTCAGAGAAGGGGGGAACTTGGCCACAGCAAGGAGGTGTGCACCCAGACAGGACCCCCCAGATCCGGCCATTGGAGCTCAGGGAGGCCACTGGTGTGGCTTGTCCCTGTGGCAGGGGCCGAGGCAGGCAGCCCACCCTGATTCCTGCGGGGGCCTGACTTGGGAAGTGCCATCTGGTAGCTTTGAGACTCACCAAACCAAATTGCACTGGAGAGAGGAGGGACACCTTCCTTCATCCACCCCCCACCCCCGCCGGATTCCCACATACCCTGACCCCTTTCTCTTGATTTCGGAGCCATTTCCAGAGTCCCGCTCATATGACCTCATTCGAAGTGCACTGTGGACGAGCTGCCATCTGCAGCTGCTACCACAGCAGCCAAGGGCTTTAGCTCCCGACTACCTCCCTTCCTTTGGAACTTGGGGGCCCTCTACTCCCCACTTGCACACCACAGACCTTTGCTGAGGATTGTGGGGACCCTCACTCAGTTTGCAGCACGTTGTAGCCATCCCTGTCCTCCCTTGAAACTCAGCTTGTGAGCTCCTTTGGAGCAGCGTGGCCCACCTGGCTGCAACGGAAGACACAGCTGACAGTGAAACAACAGCTTAGATCTGAGAGCCGGAAAGCTCTGTCAAAAGGGACCTCCCTCTTCACACCGTAGAGGCTGTAGGAGCCGCCAGGCTTTCGGAACCAGTGCTGGGGCCAAAATGACTCCACAGCTGTTTTCCTTCCTGGGGAGGGTTCTGGCTCGAGCGGGAATGGCTCAAGTCTCCTAAGGTTCTGAAAGCCCACTGTGTGCAGATTCACGGTACACAGAGAGGAAAAGGTGGAGTCCTACCCTGGAGGTGGTCACAGCTCACGGATGAGCCAGGCAGGCAGGCAGGCAGGGCATGAGAACACCTGAGCTGCCTTCATGAGTGAATGGTGTGGGGGCAGAGGAAGAGAAGCCGGTCTGCTCCCTCGTGTGGTGCCCAGGGCAGGTTGTCCCCAGAGGAAACCCTTACGACGGTGAGGACTATCACTGCTGTTTCCCAAGGGGTTCCGTCGGTGCGTGTCTTCCCCGGAGCGGTCAGGCCGTCTCTCAAGTACACTGGCCATGGGCATTGCCTCTCCTTGGAACTTCCCATGTGTTTCTCTTTTTTATGGAACAGTGATTTTCTAGAGTGGTTCTGGGCCACAAGGATGTTGGGTCATTTTCTAGCCTTCTGTCATGAAGAACGCTTTCCTGGGCATGGGGGTGGTTTGTTGTTCCAGCTCCCTTTCTTGGCTTCTTTTGGGAGCTGGTGCAACAAGAGGAGCTCAGCCTCTGCCTTCTGGCTGAGATGTCACCCTTCAAAGAGCAATGCCTGCCTGGAGATAATGATGGCAGTTGCCAAAAGGGCTTCGTTTGGCACATGGTATCTTGAAAGGACGTACACCGTCCTTTCAGCTATCAAAGGCTAGTTCAAATGACATAAAAATGAGAACTCTCCAATGGAGTCTTACAGTAGGGGGAGAGTCCGAAAAACACTCCTTCAGTCATTTCACTGAGAGTCATTGATTGGGGACACCAAGAATATAGGAAGGAATGCAGAAAGAAAAGATGAAATTGTGTTCAGGATCGGGGGGAGGGATGAACAGGGCGTGCTTGCCTTGAATCCAGGCTTTGTTGGGGGGTGGGGCATAAAGATCGAACGGGTCTGAAACTACAAAGTGGTGATGGTAACACAGTATCACCAGAGTTACACAACAGTGATCCCAGATTGCAACAATGATGAAAAAGTTTACTAATCCCAACTTAAAAAACAAAAATACAGGAAACCATACAAAAAATAAAACATCACCAGAAAGGTGGAAAGAAACCAAATGCAAAGCAGTTCAGGGGAAAGGAACTCCATGTCCCCTGGGGGCAGACCGAGTTGCCGGCATCCACGGTGAGCAGACAGGGATGGAGGCTGCAGAGCCGACCGCTCCCCTGGACGTGGTGTTTCCGGCAAGGGCTCTGGGTCTCTGTCCAGAGCGGGGGCTCTTTCTCCCTGCAGGGCTGGGTGAGTGATCGTGGGCATCTGGGTGTTGCGCGGGAGCCAGGGCAGGCTCTCCCTGCCGAGGCGGTGACTCCTCCTCTGCCTCGGGTTCTCTTGCCAAAGCCCGAGCAGGTAGAGGTGCACGTGGAGGTGGAGGTTCTCGCTGAGGGGGTGGGACATCAGTGCCTGGGGCTGGGGGTCCTGCAGGCACGGAGATCCGATCTGCCCGGTGTGCTGGCCAGTACCCAGCTGGCCTGGTGTCTCTGCGAGGGCAAGTCTCGCTTCTCCATCTGCCCTCGGTGGATCCCTGGGTCCTGCACCTGGAGCCACCACCTCTTTAGGGACAGGTCTGGGAAGTGGAGCCTGGTTCCAGTTGGAGGCCAGTGCTAGAGTTGGGGGAGAAGCAAAGTTTGCCCACAGGCCAGCCTTGGCATGTGCGTACCCCGGGACAGAAACCTTCCAAGAGGTTCCCAAAGAATACCCAGCGTCAGATGTCTTTTGGGACTGAAGTGTGCAAGATGGGGGGCGGGGGGTGTGAGGCCAGCGCTTGCTGCAGGCCCAGCAGCAGCTTTCGGGGACTCGTCCCTGTGTAGCTCAGCACCCCTCCCCACACACTCCCGTGCACCAGCCCCAGCGTCCTCACCTCTGTGCTCTGGCGTGCTGGGCTCCAGGTCCTCCTGGTGCCTCAGAGGCCGGGGTTCTCTGGACTCTGGGTCGGAGCCGGGTGTGCTGAGCTCCGTGGCAGCCTCAGACTGGGCCGCCGGCTGTATCCTGGGCGGTGTCTCGGCAGCAGGCCTTCCCCACCTCCGCGTCTCCCCCGGTGGGGCTGATGCCTCCGTGGGCACGCTGACCTGGAGCCTGCACTGGGCCTCACGGGCGGGCGGGTGGTGCTCCGACCCCTCCCTCTGGGAGCTGGATGGGGTGTCCCCGTCCTCGGCCTCATCACGTGGGAAGCTCTGCAACGACAGTGACCGTCAGCCAGCCATGCTGGGAGTTTTCCGAGCTGGGCCTGGCCAGTGGAGCCGCTGCTTCTGCCTGCTCGAACTTCTCTTCCCAGAAGGGTCAGAGACGTGTGTCTGCTCAGATCCCCACCCGGGAGGAAAGAGACCCATCTGAGGGTGTGAGGTCAGCCTGGGTGGCCGGCGCTGCCCACACTCTCCCCATCCCGCCCAGCCTGCTCTCCCCTGGGGTGTGGACACAACTTGTCCACAGGCTTCTGACCCCACATCCGCCTGGGCTTCCTTGAGGGGGACACAGCCCGAGAAACCCGCATCCCCACACACAGGCAAAGGACCCGGTGTTTCCGGGTGGCATGGGAGAGGTGGCCTGGCCCGGCCTGGGGCTCCCCGTGTTACCTTTCTGTTTCTCCGGGCAAAGGGCCAGAGGCCTCTCGGGGGTGTCCTGAGCCAACGTCGACAGGGTGCCCACGCACACTGCCTGTGAGCTCTCCTGAGGCCCCGGCCTCTGGGCAGGGGCAAACAGCAGAACATCTTGGCAGCAAGTGATCTGGCTGGGGGCTCCTCTCCGCTCTGGAGGCCTGGATACCCGGATTGCGGGTTCTGTTGGGTTCTGTTGCCGGCAGGTGACATCATTTCCTGGGGTTCGTGCTGAGGTCCCTTCCCCAAAACTTCCCAAGGGAATCTCTGGGTTTCTGACTGCTCGATCACCCCCCTTAGGCCATGTGCAGGCACAGTGACACCCACACGGCCCAGCCCACAGCCCTGGGGAGGCCTGGGTTCAGCCAGGGCCTGAGCTCCGAGGACCATGCTGCTCTCAGACCAGGCTCCTTCTTCTCATAAGTGGTGTGGCCCTTGACAACCATATGCCCCTCAGGGTTTCCCCAGTCTCTCCATCTGCAGAGTGGGGGTCATTCTCCCATCTGCTTCCTAGGCCTGTCGGCCTACGAGCAGCTCCATGCCTTTCCACCTGGGGCCGATATCACGTGGAGCTCGTGCGCTGAGACTTCAGAAAGAAAGATTCCATCCAGGGCTGACACAGCACAGAATGGGGCAGAACGAGGCCTGGATGCGCCGTGGTACCCAGGAAAAGGCACTCCCCCTCCTGACTGTTTTGAGACCCCGCATCCAAGTTGGAGGACCGAAAGGAAGACTCGAAGGTCTCCCTCTCTTATAGAAAAGAGTAGCCAACTTTCTGGTCCTCTGTTTCCATTGAGATTCTGTTGAAGTGTCCCAGCTCGGCTTCTGCGGGTGGCTGAGCTTCTACTGGCTCCCTGCGTTCTTGTCTTTTCCTCTCCAAACCTTCCGTCCTTTTCCCCCTTCTGGGGTGGAAGGGCGCTGTCATTGCTTCTACCTTCGAGACAGATTGAGGAAAAGTCTGGACCATCGACTCCTTTCCTCTCTTTGGTTCCGTGTCTCTCTCTGGCTGTGTCCCTCTCTTTTCCTTTCTCAATTCCGTCTGTGTCTTCCTCTTTCTCTCTCGTGTGTGGATGGATGGACGGATGCTAGGGATGCACATGTATATGATTAGATGAGGGTTATGTTTTAGGGATAGGTTAGAGGGAGAGAAAGGCTTTAGGTCAGAGTTGGTCATGGGGGAAGGGTCAAGGGTGGTGGTGGTGTTTCTTGGAATCTGAGTGCTGTGCATTCTTCGTCTCTTTCCATATGAACCCCTTCTCAGATACACCACTTGCAAGGAGTCTCTCGTGTTCCGTTTCCTATCTTTTGCATTTGTGAATGCTTAGCTTCTCTGTTGTGAAGAGGTTCCATTGGATGGAAACCCAGTGGTGTACTTCGTTTACCTCTTTCCCTTACTTGAAGAGACCCATTTCGACCTCCGCCCAGCAAATGGCAAGGAGACTCTGATGTTAAGGAGCCTTTGACCTACGCTTCTTTCTAGCTATCTCATGACATCAGTCTTTAGGGTGAGGTTTTTCCCCGATATTGAGGTGGTATGAGATCAAAACCAATAGCGTTCTTCAGATGTAGCTGTCTGGTTTTCCCATGGACATTGATTGAAGAGGCTTTCCTGTTCCCATTTGGATATTCTCCCCGTCTGTGTCAGAGATGAGTTGACCATGGATGCTGGGGTTTGTTTCTGGACCCTCAACTTTATTCCATCGATCTGGATCTGTGTGTGTTGTTGTATTCCCAATAGCATACTGTCCTGCTGCTGCTGCTGCTGCGGCTAAGTCACTTCAGTCGTGTCTGACTCTGCATGACCCCATGGCCTGCAGCCTACCAGGCTCCTCCGTCCAGGACATTTTCCAGGCAAGAGTACTGGAGTGGGTCGCCATTGCCTTCTCCGATACTCTCCTGAGGATCCTAGTTTGGTCGTCTAATTTCCTTTCACACAACCTTGGATGTCCGTATCGGGGCTTTTTCGTCGGATTGTATTGACAATGTAGGCTCCTTTCTGTTTCCGTACCCCCTTTGCAATTCTTTGTTCGGTGTGAAAATGCATTGGCATTTTGGGAGGAATAGCATGGAAGCTGTGGATTGCCATGTGGGGCTGTGACATGATTTTCCCAATAGGAATTCTTTCAAGCCCTGAGCACAGCTTCTCTTTCCAGTGATTGGTGTGGGCTTGATCTTCCTCCTTCCATCTCTCGCCGTTTTGTGAGAACAGGTCCATCCTTCCCTTCTGGGGTAGATGGACTCGTGGGTATCACTTCAGTGAATGGCATTGGCAGTGGGGGTGATAATTCCCTTCTCATTGGAAGACTTTGCTGTGAGTATTAGAAATGCAAGTGACTTCTCTTCCCCTTCCTCCCTGTCCATGTCTCAGAGCCACCGGGAAACAGAGGCCTCATCCACGGTCACACAGGCCTGAGGGGGTGCAACTAGACTGTTGTTTCTTCAGGCCCTCAGTGCTGGACATCATCCGGGATACTCTGTGTGTGTCTTCCTCCGTCTGGTGTCCCTTCAGACCTTTCCCTAGTTTTCACAGGCTTGTTGTGTTGGCGTTCTTTGTCTGTTTGGAGACACATCCTTGATAAGCTTTGTGTTTCCACTCATTCGTCTCGCGATGTATGACCTGTCTTTTGCTTTTGTCATGAGGTCTTTCCCACAGTAGATATCTTTGATTTTGCAAAGTCCACTGTATTCTCTGGGTTTTTTTTGTGGACTGCCTTTTAGTTTTGTGTGTGAAGACTCAAAGCACGTGTCCGGTTTCTGCTCATTGTTCTTCTAGATTTGTGACAAGTTTTCATGGAAAGTTTGTCTAGGGATAACTGGAAGTGAACTCGGTGTAAGGTGTCAAGTCTCCATCTCCATTCATGTCATCCCCTGCAGTTTCCAATTCCCTGTTCCTGAGTGGTTTTGGAGACCTTGTGGGAAGGTTGGTTGCATTGGAGTTTGCATTTCCACCTTGATTCGATTCACACTGTTCTGCCCTCAGGGACACTGTCAAGGGGGAGTGAGGAGCAGCCTGCACTTCCAGCAGTGACCACACGGTGGGGCGAGTGCTGCTCTCCCCTCTGGGAGCCCCAGGCCACAGGCATCCCAGTGAGGAGCCAGCTCTGTGCTCAGCTGAAAGGAGTTAGTTAGTCTCTCAGGAGCCTCTGAGCCCTTGCCTTTGGATCACCCAGGGTGGGCATTTACTGGGACAGAAAAAATTGCCCTGAATTCCATGGACGGAAGAGCCTGGCTGTGTAGAGTTCGTGAGTTGCCGTGAATCAGACACAACTGAGGACACAAAAATTCAATAGATTAAAACACTTTTTGGGGGTGGGGGGGAGTGAAAGAGGGTGATGTGGGTTTTTTTGTCTTATATAACAGCCAAGGGAAATCTAGTTTAAACCTAAATTCACATAGATGGGAAAGGTATATCTCTCCGTCACCCTATTTAAAAAAAAAAAACCTACTAAACTTTTCTGAAAGTTTATTTAGTAGCTTCCTTGAGCAGTTTACTGTGGAGCATTTTTTTTTTTTTTCTGTGACATTGGCCTCATTAAAAAGTACGGTTTGCCTTTACTGGATAATTTTGTTCATTGGTTTCTTAGGGAACCTTGGTAATATTTGAGTTTCCTGGGGAGTATGGTCACATGACCTGGCCCTGGCCAATCGGTGCGTTCCACCTCCCTGGCCACTGTGATTGGCTCCGGGCTGGGGCAGTGCCCAATCGGGGCCCAGGGCCGGGCCTCCCGTTGGAAGCCAGGGGAAGACGAGCTCTCGTCCTGCTGGGGTAGGGGAAGGGGTGGGGCCGGGGCAGGTCAGGCTCCAGCAGTGGGAGGGGCTTGAGGTCCGCCTGCGGCAGTTGGTGACGTTCCTGCTCCCCTCAGGGCAGAGCCGCCGGCCTGAGAATGAGGGCGCTGCTGAGCCCAGGGGCTGGGATGGCCCGTTGCTGCTGTGGTCCCAGAGCTCCACCCGAGACCTGAGGGAAGCCGTCTGCCCGTGAGTCCTCTCCCACTTGTCTGTCAGCTTGTTTGAAGCATGCTGGGTTTTCTGCCCAGCTGGCTAAGGGGAGTCCCTGGAAATGCAAGGGTGTGGGTTTTGGCAGACTTCAGGGAAGACATGCCAGATGAGCCTGGGAGACTCCAGGTTAATCTGGATTCAGGAGATATCTCTTCGGGCCAGCTAGTAATTGTAGGATAAGCCTAATGAGCCTTCAGAGGATGAAGAGAGTAACGTGCCAAGGTAGCAATCGATGTCCTCATTCGAGAGGATGAAGCTGGTGCTCAGAGAAGGGGGGAACTTGGCCACAGCAAGGAGGTGTGCACCCAGACAGGACCCCCCAGATCCGGCCATTGGAGCTCAGGGAGGCCACTGGTGTGGCTTGTCCCTGTGGCAGGGGCCGAGGCAGGCAGCCCACCCTGATTCCTGCGGGGGCCTGACTTGGGAAGTGCCATCTGGTAGCTTTGAGACTCACCAAACCAAATTGCACTGGAGAGAGGAGGGACACCTTCCTTCATCCACCCCCCACCCCCGCCGGATTCCCACATACCCTGACCCCTTTCTCTTGATTTCGGAGCCATTTCCAGAGTCCCGCTCATATGACCTCATTCGAAGTGCACTGTGGACGAGCTGCCATCTGCAGCTGCTACCACAGCAGCCAAGGGCTTTAGCTCCCGACTACCTCCCTTCCTTTGGAACTTGGGGGCCCTCTACTCCCCACTTGCACACCACAGACCTTTGCTGAGGATTGTGGGGACCCTCACTCAGTTTGCAGCACGTTGTAGCCATCCCTGTCCTCCCTTGAAACTCAGCTTGTGAGCTCCTTTGGAGCAGCGTGGCCCACCTGGCTGCAACGGAAGACACAGCTGACAGTGAAACAACAGCTTAGATCTGAGAGCCGGAAAGCTCTGTCAAAAGGGACCTCCCTCTTCACACCGTAGAGGCTGTAGGAGCCGCCAGGCTTTCGGAACCAGTGCTGGGGCCAAAATGACTCCACAGCTGTTTTCCTTCCTGGGGAGGGTTCTGGCTCGAGCGGGAATGGCTCAAGTCTCCTAAGGTTCTGAAAGCCCACTGTGTGCAGATTCACGGTACACAGAGAGGAAAAGGTGGAGTCCTACCCTGGAGGTGGTCACAGCTCACGGATGAGCCAGGCAGGCAGGCAGGCAGGGCATGAGAACACCTGAGCTGCCTTCATGAGTGAATGGTGTGGGGGCAGAGGAAGAGAAGCCGGTCTGCTCCCTCGTGTGGTGCCCAGGGCAGGTTGTCCCCAGAGGAAACCCTTACGACGGTGAGGACTATCACTGCTGTTTCCCAAGGGGTTCCGTCGGTGCGTGTCTTCCCCGGAGCGGTCAGGCCGTCTCTCAAGTACACTGGCCATGGGCATTGCCTCTCCTTGGAACTTCCCATGTGTTTCTCTTTTTTATGGAACAGTGATTTTCTAGAGTGGTTCTGGGCCACAAGGATGTTGGGTCATTTTCTAGCCTTCTGTCATGAAGAACGCTTTCCTGGGCATGGGGGTGGTTTGTTGTTCCAGCTCCCTTTCTTGGCTTCTTTTGGGAGCTGGTGCAACAAGAGGAGCTCAGCCTCTGCCTTCTGGCTGAGATGTCACCCTTCAAAGAGCAATGCCTGCCTGGAGATAATGATGGCAGTTGCCAAAAGGGCTTCGTTTGGCACATGGTATCTTGAAAGGACGTACACCGTCCTTTCAGCTATCAAAGGCTAGTTCAAATGACATAAAAATGAGAACTCTCCAATGGAGTCTTACAGTAGGGGGAGAGTCCGAAAAACACTCCTTCAGTCATTTCACTGACAGTCATTGATTGGGGACACCAAGAATATAGGAAGGAATGCAGAAAGAAAAGATGAAATTGTGTTCAGGATCGGGGGGAGGGATGAACAGGGCGTGCTTGCCTTGAATCCAGGCTTTGTTGGGGGGTGGGGCATAAAGATCGAACGGGTCTGAAACTACAAAGTGGTGATGGTAACACAGTATCACCAGAGTTACACAACAGTGATCCCAGATTGCAACAATGATGAAAAAGTTTACTAATCCCAACTTAAAAAACAAAAATACAGGAAACCATACAAAAAATAAAACATCACCAGAAAGGTGGAAAGAAACCAAATGCAAAGCAGTTCAGGGGAAAGGAACTCCATGTCCCCTGGGGGCAGACCGAGTTGCCGGCATCCACGGTGAGCAGACAGGGATGGAGGCTGCAGAGCCGACCGCTCCCCTGGACGTGGTGTTTCCGGCAAGGGCTCTGGGTCTCTGTCCAGAGCGGGGGCTCTTTCTCCCTGCAGGGCTGGGTGAGTGATCGTGGGCATCTGGGTGTTGCGCGGGAGCCAGGGCAGGCTCTCCCTGCCGAGGCGGTGACTCCTCCTCTGCCTCGGGTTCTCTTGCCAAAGCCCGAGCAGGTAGAGGTGCACGTGGAGGTGGAGGTTCTCGCTGAGGGGGTGGGACATCAGTGCCTGGGGCTGGGGGTCCTGCAGGCACGGAGATCCGATCTGCCCGGTGTGCTGGCCAGTACCCAGCTGGCCTGGTGTCTCTGCGAGGGCAAGTCTCGGTTCTCCATCTGCCCTCGGTGGATCCCTGGGTCCTGCACCTGGAGCCACCACCTCTTTAGGGACAGGTCTGGGAAGTGGAGCCTGGTTCCAGTTGGAGGCCAGTGCTAGAGTTGGGGGAGAAGCAAAGTTTGCCCACAGGCCAGCCTTGGCATGTGCGTACCCCGGGACAGAAACCTTCCAAGAGGTTCCCAAAGAATACCCAGCGTCAGATGTCTTTTGGGACTGAAGTGTGCAAGATGGGGGGCGGGGGGTGTGAGGCCAGCGCTTGCTGCAGGCCCAGCAGCAGCTTTCGGGGACTCGTCCCTGTGTAGCTCAGCACCCCTCCCCACACACTCCCGTGCACCAGCCCCAGCGTCCTCACCTCTGTGCTCTGGCGTGCTGGGCTCCAGGTCCTCCTGGTGCCTCAGAGGCCGGGGTTCTCTGGACTCTGGGTCGGAGCCGGGTGTGCTGAGCTCCGTGGCAGCCTCAGACTGGGCCGCCGGCTGTATCCTGGGCGGTGTCTCGGCAGCAGGCCTTCCCCACCTCCGCGTCTCCCCCGGTGGGGCTGATGCCTCCGTGGGCACGCTGACCTGGAGCCTGCACTGGGCCTCACGGGCGGGCGGGTGGTGCTCCGACCCCTCCCTCTGGGAGCTGGATGGGGTGTCCCCGTCCTCGGCCTCATCACGTGGGAAGCTCTGCAACGACAGTGACCGTCAGCCAGCCATGCTGGGAGTTTTCCGAGCTGGGCCTGGCCAGTGGAGCCGCTGCTTCTGCCTGCTCGAACTTCTCTTCCCAGAAGGGTCAGAGACGTGTGTCTGCTCAGATCCCCACCCGGGAGGAAAGAGACCCATCTGAGGGTGTGAGGTCAGCCTGGGTGGCCGGCGCTGCCCACACTCTCCCCATCCCGCCCAGCCTGCTCTCCCCTGGGGTGTGGACACAACTTGTCCACAGGCTTCTGACCCCACATCCGCCTGGGCTTCCTTGAGGGGGACACAGCCCGAGAAACCCGCATCCCCACACACAGGCAAAGGACCCGGTGTTTCCGGGTGGCATGGGAGAGGTGGCCTGGCCCGGCCTGGGGCTCCCCGTGTTACCTTTCTGTTTCTCCGGGCAAAGGGCCAGAGGCCTCTCGGGGGTGTCCTGAGCCAACGTCGACAGGGTGCCCACGCACACTGCCTGTGAGCTCTCCTGAGGCCCCGGCCTCTGGGCAGGGGCAAACAGCAGAACATCTTGGCAGCAAGTGATCTGGCTGGGGGCTCCTCTCCGCTCTGGAGGCCTGGATACCCGGATTGCGGGTTCTGTTGGGTTCTGTTGCCGGCAGGTGACATCATTTCCTGGGGTTCGTGCTGAGGTCCCTTCCCCAAAACTTCCCAAGGGAATCTCTGGGTTTCTGACTGCTCGATCACCCCCCTTAGGCCATGTGCAGGCACAGTGACACCCACACGGCCCAGCCCACAGCCCTGGGGAGGCCTGGGTTCAGCCAGGGCCTGAGCTCCGAGGACCATGCTGCTCTCAGACCAGGCTCCTTCTTCTCATAAGTGGTGTGGCCCTTGACAACCATATGCCCCTCAGGGTTTCCCCAGTCTCTCCATCTGCAGAGTGGGGGTCATTCTCCCATCTGCTTCCTAGGCCTGTCGGCCTACGAGCAGCTCCATGCCTTTCCACCTGGGGCCGATATCACGTGGAGCTCGTGCGCTGAGACTTCAGAAAGAAAGATTCCATCCAGGGCTGACACAGCACAGAATGGGGCAGAACGAGGCCTGGATGCGCCGTGGTACCCAGGAAAAGGCACTCCCCCTCCTGACTGTTTTGAGACCCCGCATCCAAGTTGGAGGACCGAAAGGAAGACTCGAAGGTCTCCCTCTCTTATAGAAAAGAGTAGCCAACTTTCTGGTCCTCTGTTTCCATTGAGATTCTGTTGAAGTGTCCCAGCTCGGCTTCTGCGGGTGGCTGAGCTTCTACTGGCTCCCTGCGTTCTTGTCTTTTCCTCTCCAAACCTTCCGTCCTTTTCCCCCTTCTGGGGTGGAAGGGCGCTGTCATTGCTTCTACCTTCGAGACAGATTGAGGAAAAGTCTGGACCATCGACTCCTTTCCTCTCTTTGGTTCCGTGTCTCTCTCTGGCTGTGTCCCTCTCTTTTCCTTTCTCAATTCCGTCTGTGTCTTCCTCTTTCTCTCTCGTGTGTGGATGGATGGATGGATGCTAGGGATGCACATGTATATGATTAGATGAGGGTTATGTTTTAGGGATAGGTTAGAGGGAGAGAAAGGCTTTAGGTCAGAGTTGGTCATGGGGGAAGGGTCAAGGGTGGTGGTGGTGTTTCTTGGAATCTGAGTGCTGTGCATTCTTCGTCTCTTTCCATATGAACCCCTTCTCAGATACACCACTTGCAAGGAGTCTCTCGTGTTCCGTTTCCTATCTTTTGCATTTGTGAATGCTTAGCTTCTCTGTTGTGAAGAGGTTCCATTGGATGGAAACCCAGTGGTGTACTTCGTTTACCTCTTTCCCTTACTTGAAGAGACCCATTTCGACCTCCGCCCAGCAAATGGCAAGGAGACTCTGATGTTAAGGAGCCTTTGACCTACGCTTCTTTCTAGCTATCTCATGACATCAGTCTTTAGGGTGAGGTTTTTCCCCGATATTGAGGTGGTATGAGATCAAAACCAATAGCGTTCTTCAGATGTAGCTGTCTGGTTTTCCCATGGACATTGATTGAAGAGGCTTTCCTGTTCCCATTTGGATATTCTCCCCGTCTGTGTCAGAGATGAGTTGACCATGGATGCTGGGGTTTGTTTCTGGACCCTCAACTTTATTCCATCGATCTGGATCTGTGTGTGTTGTTGTATTCCCAATAGCATACTGTCCTGCTGCTGCTGCTGCTGCGGCTAAGTCACTTCAGTCGTGTCTGACTCTGCATGACCCCATGGCCTGCAGCCTACCAGGCTCCTCCGTCCAGGACATTTTCCAGGCAAGAGTACTGGAGTGGGTCGCCATTGCCTTCTCCGATACTCTCCTGAGGATCCTAGTTTGGTCGTCTAATTTCCTTTCACACAACCTTGGATGTCCGTATCGGGGCTTTTTCGTCGGATTGTATTGACAATGTAGGCTCCTTTCTGTTTCCGTACCCCCTTTGCAATTCTTTGTTCGGTGTGAAAATGCATTGGCATTTTGGGAGGAATAGCATGGAAGCTGTGGATTGCCATGTGGGGCTGTGACATGATTTTCCCAATAGGAATTCTTTCAAGCCCTGAGCACAGCTTCTCTTTCCAGTGATTGGTGTGGGCTTGATCTTCCTCCTTCCATCTCTCGCCGTTTTGTGAGAACAGGTCCATCCTTCCCTTCTGGGGTAGATGGACTCGTGGGTATCACTTCAGTGAATGGCATTGGCAGTGGGGGTGATAATTCCCTTCTCATTGGAAGACTTTGCTGTGAGTATTAGAAATGCAAGTGACTTCTCTTCCCCTTCCTCCCTGTCCATGTCTCAGAGCCACCGGGAAACAGAGGCCTCATCCACGGTCACACAGGCCTGAGGGGGTGCAACTAGACTGTTGTTTCTTCAGGCCCTCAGTGCTGGACATCATCCGGGATACTCTGTGTGTGTCTTCCTCCGTCTGGTGTCCCTTCAGACCTTTCCCTAGTTTTCACAGGCTTGTTGTGTTGGCGTTCTTTGTCTGTTTGGAGACACATCCTTGATAAGCTTTGTGTTTCCACTCATTCGTCTCGCGATGTATGACCTGTCTTTTGCTTTTGTCATGAGGTCTTTCCCACAGTAGATATCTTTGATTTTGCAAAGTCCACTGTATTCTCTGGGTTTTTTTTGTGGACTGCCTTTTAGTTTTGTGTGTGAAGACTCAAAGCACGTGTCCGGTTTCTGCTCATTGTTCTTCTAGATTTGTGACAAGTTTTCATGGAAAGTTTGTCTAGGGATAACTGGAAGTGAACTCGGTGTAAGGTGTCAAGTCTCCATCTCCATTCATGTCATCCCCTGCAGTTTCCAATTCCCTGTTCCTGAGTGGTTTTGGAGACCTTGTGGGAAGGTTGGTTGCATTGGAGTTTGCATTTCCACCTTGATTCGATTCACACTGTTCTGCCCTCAGGGACACTGTCAAGGGGGAGTGAGGAGCAGCCTGCACTTCCAGCAGTGACCACACGGTGGGGCGAGTGCTGCTCTCCCCTCTGGGAGCCCCAGGCCACAGGCATCCCAGTGAGGAGCCAGCTCTGTGCTCAGCTGAAAGGAGTTAGTTAGTCTCTCAGGAGCCTCTGAGCCCTTGCCTTTGGATCACCCAGGGTGGGCATTTACTGGGACAGAAAAAATTGCCCTGAATTCCATGGACGGAAGAGCCTGGCTGTGTAGAGTTCGTGAGTTGCCGTGAATCAGACACAACTGAGGACACAAAAATTCAATAGATTAAAACACTTTTTGGGGGTGGGGGGGAGTGAAAGAGGGTGATGTGGGTTTTTTTGTCTTATATAACAGCCAAGGGAAATCTAGTTTAAACCTAAATTCACATAGATGGGAAAGGTATATCTCTCCGTCACCCTATTTAAAAAAAAAAAACCTACTAAACTTTTCTGAAAGTTTATTTAGTAGCTTCCTTGAGCAGTTTACTGTGGAGCATTTTTTTTTTTTTTCTGTGACATTGGCCTCATTAAAAAGTACGGTTTGCCTTTACTGGATAATTTTGTTCATTGGTTTCTTAGGGAACCTTGGTAATATTTGAGTTTCCTGGGGAGTATGGTCACATGACCTGGCCCTGGCCAATCGGTGCGTTCCACCTCCCTGGCCACTGTGATTGGCTCCGGGCTGGGGCAGTGCCCAATCGGGGCCCAGGGCCGGGCCTCCCGTTGGAAGCCAGGGGAAGACGAGCTCTCGTCCTGCTGGGGTAGGGGAAGGGGTGGGGCCGGGGCAGGTCAGGCTCCAGCAGTGGGAGGGGCTTGAGGTCCGCCTGCGGCAGTTGGTGACGTTCCTGCTCCCCTCAGGGCAGAGCCGCCGGCCTGAGAATGAGGGCGCTGCTGAGCCCAGGGGCTGGGATGGCCCGTTGCTGCTGTGGTCCCAGAGCTCCACCCGAGACCTGAGGGAAGCCGTCTGCCCGTGAGTCCTCTCCCACTTGTCTGTCAGCTTGTTTGAAGCATGCTGGGTTTTCTGCCCAGCTGGCTAAGGGGAGTCCCTGGAAATGCAAGGGTGTGGGTTTTGGCAGACTTCAGGGAAGACATGCCAGATGAGCCTGGGAGACTCCAGGTTAATCTGGATTCAGGAGATATCTCTTCGGGCCAGCTAGTAATTGTAGGATAAGCCTAATGAGCCTTCAGAGGATGAAGAGAGTAACGTGCCAAGGTAGCAATCGATGTCCTCATTCGAGAGGATGAAGCTGGTGCTCAGAGAAGGGGGGAACTTGGCCACAGCAAGGAGGTGTGCACCCAGACAGGACCCCCCAGATCCGGCCATTGGAGCTCAGGGAGGCCACTGGTGTGGCTTGTCCCTGTGGCAGGGGCCGAGGCAGGCAGCCCACCCTGATTCCTGCGGGGGCCTGACTTGGGAAGTGCCATCTGGTAGCTTTGAGACTCACCAAACCAAATTGCACTGGAGAGAGGAGGGACACCTTCCTTCATCCACCCCCCACCCCCGCCGGATTCCCACATACCCTGACCCCTTTCTCTTGATTTCGGAGCCATTTCCAGAGTCCCGCTCATATGACCTCATTCGAAGTGCACTGTGGACGAGCTGCCATCTGCAGCTGCTACCACAGCAGCCAAGGGCTTTAGCTCCCGACTACCTCCCTTCCTTTGGAACTTGGGGGCCCTCTACTCCCCACTTGCACACCACAGACCTTTGCTGAGGATTGTGGGGACCCTCACTCAGTTTGCAGCACGTTGTAGCCATCCCTGTCCTCCCTTGAAACTCAGCTTGTGAGCTCCTTTGGAGCAGCGTGGCCCACCTGGCTGCAACGGAAGACACAGCTGACAGTGAAACAACAGCTTAGATCTGAGAGCCGGAAAGCTCTGTCAAAAGGGACCTCCCTCTTCACACCGTAGAGGCTGTAGGAGCCGCCAGGCTTTCGGAACCAGTGCTGGGGCCAAAATGACTCCACAGCTGTTTTCCTTCCTGGGGAGGGTTCTGGCTCGAGCGGGAATGGCTCAAGTCTCCTAAGGTTCTGAAAGCCCACTGTGTGCAGATTCACGGTACACAGAGAGGAAAAGGTGGAGTCCTACCCTGGAGGTGGTCACAGCTCACGGATGAGCCAGGCAGGCAGGCAGGCAGGGCATGAGAACACCTGAGCTGCCTTCATGAGTGAATGGTGTGGGGGCAGAGGAAGAGAAGCCGGTCTGCTCCCTCGTGTGGTGCCCAGGGCAGGTTGTCCCCAGAGGAAACCCTTACGACGGTGAGGACTATCACTGCTGTTTCCCAAGGGGTTCCGTCGGTGCGTGTCTTCCCCGGAGCGGTCAGGCCGTCTCTCAAGTACACTGGCCATGGGCATTGCCTCTCCTTGGAACTTCCCATGTGTTTCTCTTTTTTATGGAACAGTGATTTTCTAGAGTGGTTCTGGGCCACAAGGATGTTGGGTCATTTTCTAGCCTTCTGTCATGAAGAACGCTTTCCTGGGCATGGGGGTGGTTTGTTGTTCCAGCTCCCTTTCTTGGCTTCTTTTGGGAGCTGGTGCAACAAGAGGAGCTCAGCCTCTGCCTTCTGGCTGAGATGTCACCCTTCAAAGAGCAATGCCTGCCTGGAGATAATGATGGCAGTTGCCAAAAGGGCTTCGTTTGGCACATGGTATCTTGAAAGGACGTACACCGTCCTTTCAGCTATCAAAGGCTAGTTCAAATGACATAAAAATGAGAACTCTCCAATGGAGTCTTACAGTAGGGGGAGAGTCCGAAAAACACTCCTTCAGTCATTTCACTGACAGTCATTGATTGGGGACACCAAGAATATAGGAAGGAATGCAGAAAGAAAAGATGAAATTGTGTTCAGGATCGGGGGGAGGGATGAACAGGGCGTGCTTGCCTTGAATCCAGGCTTTGTTGGGGGGTGGGGCATAAAGATCGAACGGGTCTGAAACTACAAAGTGGTGATGGTAACACAGTATCACCAGAGTTACACAACAGTGATCCCAGATTGCAACAATGATGAAAAAGTTTACTAATCCCAACTTAAAAAACAAAAATACAGGAAACCATACAAAAAATAAAACATCACCAGAAAGGTGGAAAGAAACCAAATGCAAAGCAGTTCAGGGGAAAGGAACTCCATGTCCCCTGGGGGCAGACCGAGTTGCCGGCATCCACGGTGAGCAGACAGGGATGGAGGCTGCAGAGCCGACCGCTCCCCTGGACGTGGTGTTTCCGGCAAGGGCTCTGGGTCTCTGTCCAGAGCGGGGGCTCTTTCTCCCTGCAGGGCTGGGTGAGTGATCGTGGGCATCTGGGTGTTGCGCGGGAGCCAGGGCAGGCTCTCCCTGCCGAGGCGGTGACTCCTCCTCTGCCTCGGGTTCTCTTGCCAAAGCCCGAGCAGGTAGAGGTGCACGTGGAGGTGGAGGTTCTCGCTGAGGGGGTGGGACATCAGTGCCTGGGGCTGGGGGTCCTGCAGGCACGGAGATCCGATCTGCCCGGTGTGCTGGCCAGTACCCAGCTGGCCTGGTGTCTCTGCGAGGGCAAGTCTCGCTTCTCCATCTGCCCTCGGTGGATCCCTGGGTCCTGCACCTGGAGCCACCACCTCTTTAGGGACAGGTCTGGGAAGTGGAGCCTGGTTCCAGTTGGAGGCCAGTGCTAGAGTTGGGGGAGAAGCAAAGTTTGCCCACAGGCCAGCCTTGGCATGTGCGTACCCCGGGACAGAAACCTTCCAAGAGGTTCCCAAAGAATACCCAGCGTCAGATGTCTTTTGGGACTGAAGTGTGCAAGATGGGGGGCGGGGGGTGTGAGGCCAGCGCTTGCTGCAGGCCCAGCAGCAGCTTTCGGGGACTCGTCCCTGTGTAGCTCAGCACCCCTCCCCACACACTCCCGTGCACCAGCCCCAGCGTCCTCACCTCTGTGCTCTGGCGTGCTGGGCTCCAGGTCCTCCTGGTGCCTCAGAGGCCGGGGTTCTCTGGACTCTGGGTCGGAGCCGGGTGTGCTGAGCTCCGTGGCAGCCTCAGACTGGGCCGCCGGCTGTATCCTGGGCGGTGTCTCGGCAGCAGGCCTTCCCCACCTCCGCGTCTCCCCCGGTGGGGCTGATGCCTCCGTGGGCACGCTGACCTGGAGCCTGCACTGGGCCTCACGGGCGGGCGGGTGGTGCTCCGACCCCTCCCTCTGGGAGCTGGATGGGGTGTCCCCGTCCTCGGCCTCATCACGTGGGAAGCTCTGCAACGACAGTGACCGTCAGCCAGCCATGCTGGGAGTTTTCCGAGCTGGGCCTGGCCAGTGGAGCCGCTGCTTCTGCCTGCTCGAACTTCTCTTCCCAGAAGGGTCAGAGACGTGTGTCTGCTCAGATCCCCACCCGGGAGGAAAGAGACCCATCTGAGGGTGTGAGGTCAGCCTGGGTGGCCGGCGCTGCCCACACTCTCCCCATCCCGCCCAGCCTGCTCTCCCCTGGGGTGTGGACACAACTTGTCCACAGGCTTCTGACCCCACATCCGCCTGGGCTTCCTTGAGGGGGACACAGCCCGAGAAACCCGCATCCCCACACACAGGCAAAGGACCCGGTGTTTCCGGGTGGCATGGGAGAGGTGGCCTGGCCCGGCCTGGGGCTCCCCGTGTTACCTTTCTGTTTCTCCGGGCAAAGGGCCAGAGGCCTCTCGGGGGTGTCCTGAGCCAACGTCGACAGGGTGCCCACGCACACTGCCTGTGAGCTCTCCTGAGGCCCCGGCCTCTGGGCAGGGGCAAACAGCAGAACATCTTGGCAGCAAGTGATCTGGCTGGGGGCTCCTCTCCGCTCTGGAGGCCTGGATACCCGGATTGCGGGTTCTGTTGGGTTCTGTTGCCGGCAGGTGACATCATTTCCTGGGGTTCGTGCTGAGGTCCCTTCCCCAAAACTTCCCAAGGGAATCTCTGGGTTTCTGACTGCTCGATCACCCCCCTTAGGCCATGTGCAGGCACAGTGACACCCACACGGCCCAGCCCACAGCCCTGGGGAGGCCTGGGTTCAGCCAGGGCCTGAGCTCCAAGGACCATGCTGCTCTCAGACCAGGCTCCTTCTTCTCATAAGTGGTGTGGCCCTTGACAACCATATGCCCCTCAGGGTTTCCCCAGTCTCTCCATCTGCAGAGTGGGGGTCATTCTCCCATCTGCTTCCTAGGCCTGTCGGCCTACGAGCAGCTCCATGCCTTTCCACCTGGGGCCGATATCACGTGGAGCTCGTGCGCTGAGACTTCAGAAAGAAAGATTCCATCCAGGGCTGACACAGCACAGAATGGGGCAGAACGAGGCCTGGATGCGCCGTGGTACCCAGGAAAATGCACTCCCCCTCCTGACTGTTTTGAGACCCCGCATCCAAGTTGGAGGACCGAAAGGAAGACTCGAAGGTCTCCCTCTCTTATAGAAAAGAGTAGCCAACTTTCTGGTCCTCTGTTTCCATTGAGATTCTGTTGAAGTGTCCCAGCTCGGCTTCTGCGGGTGGCTGAGCTTCTACTGGCTCCCTGCGTTCTTGTCTTTTCCTCTCCAAACCTTCCGTCCTTTTCCCCCTTCTGGGGTGGAAGGGCGCTGTCATTGCTTCTACCTTCGAGACAGATTGAGGAAAAGTCTGGACCATCGACTCCTTTCCTCTCTTTGGTTCCGTGTCTCTCTCTGGCTGTGTCCCTCTCTTTTCCTTTCTCAATTCCGTCTGTGTCTTCCTCTTTCTCTCTCGTGTGTGGATGGATGGATGGATGCTAGGGATGCACATGTATATGATTAGATGAGGGTTATGTTTTAGGGATAGGTTAGAGGGAGAGAAAGGCTTTAGGTCAGAGTTGGTCATGGGGGAAGGGTCAAGGGTGGTGGTGGTGTTTCTTGGAATCTGAGTGCTGTGCATTCTTCGTCTCTTTCCATATGAACCCCTTCTCAGATACACCACTTGCAAGGAGTCTCTCGTGTTCCGTTTCCTATCTTTTGCATTTGTGAATGCTTAGCTTCTCTGTTGTGAAGAGGTTCCATTGGATGGAAACCCAGTGGTGTACTTCGTTTACCTCTTTCCCTTACTTGAAGAGACCCATTTCGACCTCCGCCCAGCAAATGGCAAGGAGACTCTGATGTTAAGGAGCCTTTGACCTACGCTTCTTTCTAGCTATCTCATGACATCAGTCTTTAGGGTGAGGTTTTTCCCCGATATTGAGGTGGTATGAGATCAAAACCAATAGCGTTCTTCAGATGTAGCTGTCTGGTTTTCCCATGGACATTGATTGAAGAGGCTTTCCTGTTCCCATTTGGATATTCTCCCCGTCTGTGTCAGAGATGAGTTGACCATGGATGCTGGGGTTTGTTTCTGGACCCTCAACTTTATTCCATCGATCTGGATCTGTGTGTGTTGTTGTATTCCCAATAGCATACTGTCCTGCTGCTGCTGCTGCTGCGGCTAAGTCACTTCAGTCGTGTCTGACTCTGCATGACCCCATGGCCTGCAGCCTACCAGGCTCCTCCGTCCAGGACATTTTCCAGGCAAGAGTACTGGAGTGGGTCGCCATTGCCTTCTCCGATACTCTCCTGAGGATCCTAGTTTGGTCGTCTAATTTCCTTTCACACAACCTTGGATGTCCGTATCGGGGCTTTTTCGTCGGATTGTATTGACAATGTAGGCTCCTTTCTGTTTCCGTACCCCCTTTGCAATTCTTTGTTCGGTGTGAAAATGCATTGGCATTTTGGGAGGAATAGCATGGAAGCTGTGGATTGCCATGTGGGGCTGTGACATGATTTTCCCAATAGGAATTCTTTCAAGCCCTGAGCACAGCTTCTCTTTCCAGTGATTGGTGTGGGCTTGATCTTCCTCCTTCCATCTCTCGCCGTTTTGTGAGAACAGGTCCATCCTTCCCTTCTGGGGTAGATGGACTCGTGGGTATCACTTCAGTGAATGGCATTGGCAGTGGGGGTGATAATTCCCTTCTCATTGGAAGACTTTGCTGTGAGTATTAGAAATGCAAGTGACTTCTCTTCCCCTTCCTCCCTGTCCATGTCTCAGAGCCACCGGGAAACAGAGGCCTCATCCACGGTCACACAGGCCTGAGGGGGTGCAACTAGACTGTTGTTTCTTCAGGCCCTCAGTGCTGGACATCATCCGGGATACTCTGTGTGTGTCTTCCTCCGTCTGGTGTCCCTTCAGACCTTTCCCTAGTTTTCACAGGCTTGTTGTGTTGGCGTTCTTTGTCTGTTTGGAGACACATCCTTGATAAGCTTTGTGTTTCCACTCATTCGTCTCGCGATGTATGACCTGTCTTTTGCTTTTGTCATGAGGTCTTTCCCACAGTAGATATCTTTGATTTTGCAAAGTCCACTGTATTCTCTGGGTTTTTTTTGTGGACTGCCTTTTAGTTTTGTGTGTGAAGACTCAAAGCACGTGTCCGGTTTCTGCTCATTGTTCTTCTAGATTTGTGACAAGTTTTCATGGAAAGTTTGTCTAGGGATAACTGGAAGTGAACTCGGTGTAAGGTGTCAAGTCTCCATCTCCATTCATGTCATCCCCTGCAGTTTCCAATTCCCTGTTCCTGAGTGGTTTTGGAGACCTTGTGGGAAGGTTGGTTGCATTGGAGTTTGCATTTCCACCTTGATTCGATTCACACTGTTCTGCCCTCAGGGACACTGTCAAGGGGGAGTGAGGAGCAGCCTGCACTTCCAGCAGTGACCACACGGTGGGGCGAGTGCTGCTCTCCCCTCTGGGAGCCCCAGGCCACAGGCATCCCAGTGAGGAGCCAGCTCTGTGCTCAGCTGAAAGGAGTTAGTTAGTCTCTCAGGAGCCTCTGAGCCCTTGCCTTTGGATCACCCAGGGTGGGCATTTACTGGGACAGAAAAAATTGCCCTGAATTCCATGGACGGAAGAGCCTGGCTGTGTAGAGTTCGTGAGTTGCCGTGAATCAGACACAACTGAGGACACAAAAATTCAATAGATTAAAACACTTTTTGGGGGTGGGGGGGAGTGAAAGAGGGTGATGTGGGTTTTTTTGTCTTATATAACAGCCAAGGGAAATCTAGTTTAAACCTAAATTCACATAGATGGGAAAGGTATATCTCTCCGTCACCCTATTTAAAAAAAAAAAACCTACTAAACTTTTCTGAAAGTTTATTTAGTAGCTTCCTTGAGCAGTTTACTGTGGAGCATTTTTTTTTTTTTTTCTGTGACATTGGCCTCATTAAAAAGTACGGTTTGCCTTTACTGGATAATTTTGTTCATTGGTTTCTTAGGGAACCTTGGTAATATTTGAGTTTCCTGGGGAGTATGGTCACATGACCTGGCCCTGGCCAATCGGTGCGTTCCACCTCCCTGGCCACTGTGATTGGCTCCGGGCTGGGGCAGTGCCCAATCGGGGCCCAGGGCCGGGCCTCCCGTTGGAAGCCAGGGGAAGACGAGCTCTCGTCCTGCTGGGGTAGGGGAAGGGGTGGGGCCGGGGCAGGTCAGGCTCCAGCAGTGGGAGGGGCTTGAGGTCCGCCTGCGGCAGTTGGTGACGTTCCTGCTCCCCTCAGGGCAGAGCCGCCGGCCTGAGAATGAGGGCGCTGCTGAGCCCAGGGGCTGGGATGGCCCGTTGCTGCTGTGGTCCCAGAGCTCCACCCGAGACCTGAGGGAAGCCGTCTGCCCGTGAGTCCTCTCCCACTTGTCTGTCAGCTTGTTTGAAGCATGCTGGGTTTTCTGCCCAGCTGGCTAAGGGGAGTCCCTGGAAATGCAAGGGTGTGGGTTTTGGCAGACTTCAGGGAAGACATGCCAGATGAGCCTGGGAGACTCCAGGTTAATCTGGATTCAGGAGATATCTCTTCGGGCCAGCTAGTAATTGTAGGATAAGCCTAATGAGCCTTCAGAGGATGAAGAGAGTAACGTGCCAAGGTAGCAATCGATGTCCTCATTCGAGAGGATGAAGCTGGTGCTCAGAGAAGGGGGGAACTTGGCCACAGCAAGGAGGTGTGCACCCAGACAGGACCCCCCAGATCCGGCCATTGGAGCTCAGGGAGGCCACTGGTGTGGCTTGTCCCTGTGGCAGGGGCCGAGGCAGGCAGCCCACCCTGATTCCTGCGGGGGCCTGACTTGGGAAGTGCCATCTGGTAGCTTTGAGACTCACCAAACCAAATTGCACTGGAGAGAGGAGGGACACCTTCCTTCATCCACCCCCCACCCCCGCCGGATTCCCACATACCCTGACCCCTTTCTCTTGATTTCGGAGCCATTTCCAGAGTCCCGCTCATATGACCTCATTCGAAGTGCACTGTGGACGAGCTGCCATCTGCAGCTGCTACCACAGCAGCCAAGGGCTTTAGCTCCCGACTACCTCCCTTCCTTTGGAACTTGGGGGCCCTCTACTCCCCACTTGCACACCACAGACCTTTGCTGAGGATTGTGGGGACCCTCACTCAGTTTGCAGCACGTTGTAGCCATCCCTGTCCTCCCTTGAAACTCAGCTTGTGAGCTCCTTTGGAGCAGCGTGGCCCACCTGGCTGCAACGGAAGACACAGCTGACAGTGAAACAACAGCTTAGATCTGAGAGCCGGAAAGCTCTGTCAAAAGGGACCTCCCTCTTCACACCGTAGAGGCTGTAGGAGCCGCCAGGCTTTCGGAACCAGTGCTGGGGCCAAAATGACTCCACAGCTGTTTTCCTTCCTGGGGAGGGTTCTGGCTCGAGCGGGAATGGCTCAAGTCTCCTAAGGTTCTGAAAGCCCACTGTGTGCAGATTCACGGTACACAGAGAGGAAAAGGTGGAGTCCTACCCTGGAGGTGGTCACAGCTCACGGATGAGCCAGGCAGGCAGGCAGGCAGGGCATGAGAACACCTGAGCTGCCTTCATGAGTGAATGGTGTGGGGGCAGAGGAAGAGAAGCCGGTCTGCTCCCTCGTGTGGTGCCCAGGGCAGGTTGTCCCCAGAGGAAACCCTTACGACGGTGAGGACTATCACTGCTGTTTCCCAAGGGGTTCCGTCGGTGCGTGTCTTCCCCGGAGCGGTCAGGCCGTCTCTCAAGTACACTGGCCATGGGCATTGCCTCTCCTTGGAACTTCCCATGTGTTTCTCTTTTTTATGGAACAGTGATTTTCTAGAGTGGTTCTGGGCCACAAGGATGTTGGGTCATTTTCTAGCCTTCTGTCATGAAGAACGCTTTCCTGGGCATGGGGGTGGTTTGTTGTTCCAGCTCCCTTTCTTGGCTTCTTTTGGGAGCTGGTGCAACAAGAGGAGCTCAGCCTCTGCCTTCTGGCTGAGATGTCACCCTTCAAAGAGCAATGCCTGCCTGGAGATAATGATGGCAGTTGCCAAAAGGGCTTCGTTTGGCACATGGTATCTTGAAAGGACGTACACCGTCCTTTCAGCTATCAAAGGCTAGTTCAAATGACATAAAAATGAGAACTCTCCAATGGAGTCTTACAGTAGGGGGAGAGTCCGAAAAACACTCCTTCAGTCATTTCACTGACAGTCATTGATTGGGGACACCAAGAATATAGGAAGGAATGCAGAAAGAAAAGATGAAATTGTGTTCAGGATCGGGGGGAGGGATGAACAGGGCGTGCTTGCCTTGAATCCAGGCTTTGTTGGGGGGTGGGGCATAAAGATCGAACGGGTCTGAAACTACAAAGTGGTGATGGTAACACAGTATCACCAGAGTTACACAACAGTGATCCCAGATTGCAACAATGATGAAAAAGTTTACTAATCCCAACTTAAAAAACAAAAATACAGGAAACCATACAAAAAATAAAACATCACCAGAAAGGTGGAAAGAAACCAAATGCAAAGCAGTTCAGGGGAAAGGAACTCCATGTCCCCTGGGGGCAGACCGAGTTGCCGGCATCCACGGTGAGCAGACAGGGATGGAGGCTGCAGAGCCGACCGCTCCCCTGGACGTGGTGTTTCCGGCAAGGGCTCTGGGTCTCTGTCCAGAGCGGGGGCTCTTTCTCCCTGCAGGGCTGGGTGAGTGATCGTGGGCATCTGGGTGTTGCGCGGGAGCCAGGGCAGGCTCTCCCTGCCGAGGCGGTGACTCCTCCTCTGCCTCGGGTTCTCTTGCCAAAGCCCGAGCAGGTAGAGGTGCACGTGGAGGTGGAGGTTCTCGCTGAGGGGGTGGGACATCAGTGCCTGGGGCTGGGGGTCCTGCAGGCACGGAGATCCGATCTGCCCGGTGTGCTGGCCAGTACCCAGCTGGCCTGGTGTCTCTGCGAGGGCAAGTCTCGCTTCTCCATCTGCCCTCGGTGGATCCCTGGGTCCTGCACCTGGAGCCACCACCTCTTTAGGGACAGGTCTGGGAAGTGGAGCCTGGTTCCAGTTGGAGGCCAGTGCTAGAGTTGGGGGAGAAGCAAAGTTTGCCCACAGGCCAGCCTTGGCATGTGCGTACCCCGGGACAGAAACCTTCCAAGAGGTTCCCAAAGAATACCCAGCGTCAGATGTCTTTTGGGACTGAAGTGTGCAAGATGGGGGGCGGGGGGTGTGAGGCCAGTGCTTGCTGCAGGCCCAGCAGCAGCTTTCGGGGACTCGTCCCTGTGTAGCTCAGCACCCCTCCCCACACACTCCCGTGCACCAGCCCCAGCGTCCTCACCTCTGTGCTCTGGCGTGCTGGGCTCCAGGTCCTCCTGGTGCCTCAGAGGCCGGGGTTCTCTGGACTCTGTGTCGGAGCCGGGTGTGCTGAGCTCCGTGGCAGCCTCAGACTGGGCCGCCGGCTGTATCCTGGGCGGTGTCTCGGCAGCAGGCCTTCCCCACCTCCGCGTCTCCCCCGGTGGGGCTGATGCCTCCGTGGGCACGCTGACCTGGAGCCTGCACTGGGCCTCACGGGCGGGCGGGTGGTGCTCCGACCCCTCCCTCTGGGAGCTGGATGGGGTGTCCCCGTCCTCGGCCTCATCCCGTGGGAAGCTCTGCAACGACAGTGACCGTCAGCCAGCCATGCTGGGAGTTTTCCGAGCTGGGCCTGGCCAGTGGAGCCGCTGCTTCTGCCTGCTCGAACTTCTCTTCCCAGAAGGGTCAGAGACGTGTGTCTGCTCAGATCCCCACCCGGGAGGAAAGAGACCCATCTGAGGGTGTGAGGTCAGCCTGGGTGGCCGGCGCTGCCCACACTCTCCCCATCCCGCCCAGCCTGCTCTCCCCTGGGGTGTGGACACAACTTGTCCACAGGCTTCTGACCCCACATCCGCCTGGGCTTCCTTGAGGGGGACACAGCCCGAGAAACCCGCATCCCCACACACAGGCAAAGGACCCGGTGTTTCCGGGTGGCATGGGAGAGGTGGCCTGGCCCGGCCTGGGGCTCCCCGTGTTACCTTTCTGTTTCTCCGGGCAAAGGGCCAGAGGCCTCTCGGGGGTGTCCTGAGCCAACGTCGACAGGGTGCCCACGCACACTGCCTGTGAGCTCTCCTGAGGCCCCGGCCTCTGGGCAGGGGCAAACAGCAGAACATCTTGGCAGCAAGTGATCTGGCTGGGGGCTCCTCTCCGCTCTGGAGGCCTGGATACCCGGATTGCGGGTTCTGTTGGGTTCTGTTGCCGGCAGGTGACATCATTTCCTGGGGTTCGTGCTGAGGTCCCTTCCCCAAAACTTCCCAAGGGAATCTCTGGGTTTCTGACTGCTCGATCACCCCCCTTAGGCCATGTGCAGGCACAGTGACACCCACACGGCCCAGCCCACAGCCCTGGGGAGGCCTGGGTTCAGCCAGGGCCTGAGCTCCGAGGACCATGCTGCTCTCAGACCAGGCTCCTTCTTCTCATAAGTGGTGTGGCCCTTGACAACCATATGCCCCTCAGGGTTTCCCCAGTCTCTCCATCTGCAGAGTGGGGGTCATTCTCCCATCTGCTTCCTAGGCCTGTCAGCCTACGAGCAGCTCCATGCCTTTCCACCTGGGGCCGATATCACGTGGAGCTCGTGCGCTGAGACTTCAGAAAGAAAGATTCCATCCAGGGCTGACACAGCACAGAATGGGGCAGAACGAGGCCTGGATGCGCCGTGGTACCCAGGAAAAGGCACTCCCCCTCCTGACTGTTTTGAGACCCCGCATCCAAGTTGGAGGACCGAAAGGAAGACTCGAAGGTCTCCCTCTCTTATAGAAAAGAGTAGCCAACTTTCTGGTCCTCTGTTTCCATTGAGATTCTGTTGAAGTGTCCCAGCTCGGCTTCTGCGGGTGGCTGAGCTTCTACTGGCTCCCTGCGTTCTTGTCTTTTCCTCTCCAAACCTTCCGTCCTTTTCCCCCTTCTGGGGTGGAAGGGCGCTGTCATTGCTTCTACCTTCGAGACAGATTGAGGAAAAGTCTGGACCATCGACTCCTTTCCTCTCTTTGGTTCCGTGTCTCTCTCTGGCTGTGTCCCTCTCTTTTCCTTTCTCAATTCCGTCTGTGTCTTCCTCTTTCTCTCTCGTGTGTGGATGGATGGATGGATGCTAGGGATGCACATGTATATGATTAGATGAGGGTTATGTTTTAGGGATAGGTTAGAGGGAGAGAAAGGCTTTAGGTCAGAGTTGGTCATGGGGGAAGGGTCAAGGGTGGTGGTGGTGTTTCTTGGAATCTGAGTGCTGTGCATTCTTCGTCTCTTTCCATATGAACCCCTTCTCAGATACACCACTTGCAAGGAGTCTCTCGTGTTCCGTTTCCTATCTTTTGCATTTGTGAATGCTTAGCTTCTCTGTTGTGAAGAGGTTCCATTGGATGGAAACCCAGTGGTGTACTTCGTTTACCTCTTTCCCTTACTTGAAGAGACCCATTTCGACCTCCGCCCAGCAAATGGCAAGGAGACTCTGATGTTAAGGAGCCTTTGACCTACGCTTCTTTCTAGCTATCTCATGACATCAGTCTTTAGGGTGAGGTTTTTCCCCGATATTGAGGTGGTATGAGATCAAAACCAATAGCGTTCTTCAGATGTAGCTGTCTGGTTTTCCCATGGACATTGATTGAAGAGGCTTTCCTGTTCCCATTTGGATATTCTCCCCGTCTGTGTCAGAGATGAGTTGACCATGGATGCTGGGGTTTGTTTCTGGACCCTCAACTTTATTCCATCGATCTGGATCTGTGTGTGTTGTTGTATTCCCAATAGCATACTGTCCTGCTGCTGCTGCTGCTGCGGCTAAGTCACTTCAGTCGTGTCTGACTCTGCATGACCCCATGGCCTGCAGCCTACCAGGCTCCTCCGTCCAGGACATTTTCCAGGCAAGAGTACTGGAGTGGGTCGCCATTGCCTTCTCCGATACTCTCCTGAGGATCCTAGTTTGGTCGTCTAATTTCCTTTCACACAACCTTGGATGTCCGTATCGGGGCTTTTTCGTCGGATTGCATTGACAATGTAGGCTCCTTTCTGTTTCCGTACCCCCTTTGCAATTCTTTGTTCGGTGCGAAAATGCATTGGCATTTTGGGAGGAATAGCATGGAAGCTGTGGATTGCCATGTGGGGCTGTGACATGATTTTCCCAATAGGAATTCTTTCAAGCCCTGAGCACAGCTTCTCTTTCCAGTGATTGGTGTGGGCTTGATCTTCCTCCTTCCATCTCTCGCCGTTTTGTGAGAACAGGTCCATCCTTCCCTTCTGGGGTAGATGGACTCGTGGGTATCACTTCAGTGAATGGCATTGGCAGTGGGGGTGATAATTCCCTTCTCATTGGAAGACTTTGCTGTGAGTATTAGAAATGCAAGTGACTTCTCTTCCCCTTCCTCCCTGTCCATGTCTCACAGCCACTGGGAAACAGAGGCCTCATCCATGGTCACACAGGCCTGAGGGGGTGCAACTAGACTGTTGTTTCTTCAGGCCCTCAGTGCTGGACATCATCCGGGATACTCTGTGTGTGTCTTCCTCCGTCTGGTGTCCCTTCAGACCTTTCCCTAGTTTTCACAGGCTTGTTGTGTTGGCGTTCTTTGTCTGTTTGGAGACACATCCTTGATAAGCTTTGTGTTTCCACTCATTCGTCTCGCGATGTATGACCTGTCTTTTGCTTTTGTCATGAGGTCTTTCCCACAGTAGATATCTTTGATTTTGCAAAGTCCACTGTATTCTCTGGGTTTTTTTTGTGGACTGCCTTTTAGTTTTGTGTGTGAAGACTCAAAGCACGTGTCCGGTTTCTGCTCATTGTTCTTCTAGATTTGTGACAAGTTTTCATGGAAAGTTTGTCTAGGGATAACTGGAAGTGAACTCGGTGTAAGGTGTCAAGTCTCCATCTCCATTCATGTCATCCCCTGCAGTTTCCAATTCCCTGTTCCTGAGTGGTTTTGGAGACCTTGTGGGAAGGTTGGTTGCATTGGAGTTTGCATTTCCACCTTGATTCGATTCACACTGTTCTGCCCTCAGGGACACTGTCAAGGGGGAGTGAGGAGCAGCCTGCACTTCCAGCAGTGACCACACGGTGGGGCGAGTGCTGCTCTCCCCTCTGGGAGCCCCAGGCCACAGGCATCCCAGTGAGGAGCCAGCTCTGTGCTCAGCTGAAAGGAGTTAGTTAGTCTCTCAGGAGCCTCTGAGCCCTTGCCTTTGGATCACCCAGGGTGGGCATTTACTGGGACAGAAAAAATTGCCCTGAATTCCATGGACGGAAGAGCCTGGCTGTGTAGAGTTCGTGAGTTGCCGTGAATCAGACACAACTGAGGACACAAAAATTCAATAGATTAAAACACTTTTTGGGGGTGGGGGGGAGTGAAAGAGGGTGATGTGGGTTTTTTTGTCTTATATAACAGCCAAGGGAAATCTAGTTTAAACCTAAATTCACATAGATGGGAAAGGTATATCTCTCCGTCACCCTATTTAAAAAAAAAAAACCTACTAAACTTTTCTGAAAGTTTATTTAGTAGCTTCCTTGAGCAGTTTACTGTGGAGCATTTTTTTTTTTTTTCTGTGACATTGGCCTCATTAAAAAGTACGGTTTGCCTTTACTGGATAATTTTGTTCATTGGTTTCTTAGGGAACCTTGGTAATATTTGAGTTTCCTGGGGAGTATGGTCACATGACCTGGCCCTGGCCAATCGGTGCATTCCACCTCCCTGGCCACTGTGATTGGCTCCGGGCTGGGGCAGTGCCCAATCGGGGCCCAGGGCCGGGCCTCCCGTTGGAAGCCAGGGGAAGACGAGCTCTCGTCCTGCTGGGGTAGGGGAAGGGGTGGGGCCGGGGCAGGTCAGGCTCCAGCAGTGGGAGGGGCTTGAGGTCCGCCTGCGGCAGTTGGTGACGTTCCTGCTCCCCTCAGGGCAGAGCCGCCGGCCTGAGAATGAGGGCACTGCTGAGCCCAGGGGCTGGGATGGCCCGTTGCTGCTGTGGTCCCAGAGCTCCACCCGAGACCTGAGGGAAGCCGTCTGCCCGTGAGTCCTCTCCCACTTGTCTGTCAGCTTGTTTGAAGCATGCTGGGTTTTCTGCCCAGCTGGCTAAGGGGAGTCCCTGGAAATGCAAGGGTGTGGGTTTTGGCAGACTTCAGGGAAGACATGCCAGATGAGCCTGGGAGACTCCAGGTTAATCTGGATTCAGGAGATATCTCTTCGGGCCAGCTAGTAATTGTAGGATAAGCCTAATGAGCCTTCAGAGGATGAAGAGAGTAACGTGCCAAGGTAGCAATCGATGTCCTCATTCGAGAGGATGAAGCTGGTGCTCAGAGAAGGGGGGAACTTGGCCACAGCAAGGAGGTGTGCACCCAGACAGGACCCCCCAGATCCGGCCATTGGAGCTCAGGGAGGCCACTGGTGTGGCTTGTCCCTGTGGCAGGGGCCGAGGCAGGCAGCCCACCCTGATTCCTGCGGGGGCCTGACTTGGGAAGTGCCATCTGGTAGCTTTGAGACTCACCAAACCAAATTGCACTGGAGAGAGGAGGGACACCTTCCTTCATCCACCCCCCACCCCCGCCGGATTCCCACATACCCTGACCCCTTTCTCTTGATTTCGGAGCCATTTCCAGAGTCCCGCTCATATGACCTCATTCGAAGTGCACTGTGGACGAGCTGCCATCTGCAGCTGCTACCACAGCAGCCAAGGGCTTTAGCTCCCGACTACCTCCCTTCCTTTGGAACTTGGGGGCCCTCTACTCCCCACTTGCACACCACAGACCTTTGCTGAGGATTGTGGGGACCCTCACTCAGTTTGCAGCACGTTGTAGCCATCCCTGTCCTCCCTTGAAACTCAGCTTGTGAGCTCCTTTGGAGCAGCGTGGCCCACCTGGCTGCAACGGAAGACACAGCTGACAGTGAAACAACAGCTTAGATCTGAGAGCCGGAAAGCTCTGTCAAAAGGGACCTCCCTCTTCACACCGTAGAGGCTGTAGGAGCCGCCAGGCTTTCGGAACCAGTGCTGGGGCCAAAATGACTCCACAGCTGTTTTCCTTCCTGGGGAGGGTTCTGGCTCGAGCGGGAATGGCTCAAGTCTCCTAAGGTTCTGAAAGCCCACTGTGTGCAGATTCACGGTACACAGAGAGGAAAAGGTGGAGTCCTACCCTGGAGGTGGTCACAGCTCACGGATGAGCCAGGCAGGCAGGCAGGCAGGGCATGAGAACACCTGAGCTGCCTTCATGAGTGAATGGTGTGGGGGCAGAGGAAGAGAAGCCGGTCTGCTCCCTCGTGTGGTGCCCAGGGCAGGTTGTCCCCAGAGGAAACCCTTACGACGGTGAGGACTATCACTGCTGTTTCCCAAGGGGTTCCGTCGGTGCGTGTCTTCCCCGGAGCGGTCAGGCCGTCTCTCAAGTACACTGGCCATGGGCATTGCCTCTCCTTGGAACTTCCCATGTGTTTCTCTTTTTTATGGAACAGTGATTTTCTAGAGTGGTTCTGGGCCACAAGGATGTTGGGTCATTTTCTAGCCTTCTGTCATGAAGAACGCTTTCCTGGGCATGGGGGTGGTTTGTTGTTCCAGCTCCCTTTCTTGGCTTCTTTTGGGAGCTGGTGCAACAAGAGGAGCTCAGCCTCTGCCTTCTGGCTGAGATGTCACCCTTCAAAGAGCAATGCCTGCCTGGAGATAATGATGGCAGTTGCCAAAAGGGCTTCGTTTGGCACATGGTATCTTGAAAGGACGTACACCGTCCTTTCAGCTATCAAAGGCTAGTTCAAATGACATAAAAATGAGAATTCTCCAATGGAGTCTTACAGTAGGTGGAGAGTCCGAAAAACACTCCTTCAGTCATTTCACTGAGAGTCATTGATTGGGGACACCAAGAATATAGGAAGGAATGCAGAAAGAAAAGATGAAATTGTGTTCAGGATCGGGGGGAGGGATGAACAGGGCGTGCTTGCCTTGAATCCAGGCTTTGTTGGGGGGTGGGGCATAAAGATCGAACGGGTCTGAAACTACAAAGTGGTGATGGTAACACAGTATCACCAGAGTTACACAACAGTGATCCCAGATTGCAACAATGATGAAAAAGTTTACTAATCCCAACTTAACCAACAAAAATACAGGAAACCATACAAAAAATAAAACATTACCAGAAAGGTGGAAACAAACCAAATGCAAAGCAGTTCAGGGGAAAGGAACTCCATGTCCCCTGGGGGCAGACCGAGTTGCCGGCATCCACGGTGAGCAGACAGGGATGGAGGCTGCAGAGCCGACCGCTCCCCTGGACGTGGTGTTTCCGGCAAGGGCTCTGGGTCTCTGTCCAGAGCGGGGGCTCTTTCTCCCTGCAGGGCTGGGTGAGTGATCGTGGGCATCTGGGTGTTGCGCGGGAGCCAGGGCAGGCTCTCCCTGCCGAGGCGGTGACTCCTCCTCTGCCTCGGGTTCTCTTGCCAAAGCCCGAGCAGGTAGAGGTGCACGTGGAGGTGGAGGTTCTCGCTGAGGGGGTGGGACATCAGTGCCTGGGGCTGGGGGTCCTGCAGGCACGGAGATCCGATCTGCCCGGTGTGCTGGCCAGTACCCAGCTGGCCTGGTGTCTCTGCGAGGGCAAGTCTCGGTTCTCCATCTGCCCTCGGTGGATCCCTGGGTCCTGCACCTGGAGCCACCACCTCTTTAGGGACAGGTCTGGGAAGTGGAGCCTGGTTCCAGTTGGAGGCCAGTGCTAGAGTTGGGGGAGAAGCAAGGTTTGCCCACAGGCCAGCCTTGGCATGTGCGTACCCCGGGACAGAAACCTTCCAAGAGGTTCCCAAAGAATACCCAGCGTCAGATGTCTTTTGGGACTGAAGTGTGCAAGATGGGGGGCGGGGGGTGTGAGGCCAGCGCTTGCTGCAGGCCCAGCAGCAGCTTTCGGGGACTCGTCCCTGTGTAGCTCAGCACCCCTCCCCACACACTCCCGTGCACCAGCCCCAGCGTCCTCACCTCTGTGCTCTGGCGTGCTGGGCTCCAGGTCCTCCTGGTGCCTCAGAGGCCGGGGTTCTCTGGACTCTGGGTCGGAGCCGGGTGTGCTGAGCTCCGTGGCAGCCTCAGACTGGGCCGCCGGCTGTATCCTGGGCGGTGTCTCGGCAGCAGGCCTTCCCCACCTCCGCGTCTCCCCCGGTGGGGCTGATGCCTCCGTGGGCACGCTGACCTGGAGCCTGCACTGGGCCTCACGGGCGGGCGGGTGGTGCTCCGACCCCTCCCTCTGGGAGCTGGATGGGGTGTCCCCGTCCTCGGCCTCATCACGTGGGAAGCTCTGCAACGACAGTGACCGTCAGCCAGCCATGCTGGGAGTTTTCCGAGCTGGGCCTGGCCAGTGGAGCCGCTGCTTCTGCCTGCTCGAACTTCTCTTCCCAGAAGGGTCAGAGACGTGTGTCTGCTCAGATCCCCACCCGGGAGGAAAGAGACCCATCTGAGGGTGTGAGGTCAGCCTGGCGGGCCGGCGCTGCCCACACTCTCCCCATCCCGCCCAGCCTGCTCTCCCCTGGGGTGTGGACACAACTTGTCCACAGGCTTCTGACCCCACATCCGCCTGGGCTTCCTTGAGGGGGACACAGCCCGAGAAACCCGCATCCCCACACACAGGCAAAGGACCCGGTGTTTCCGGGTGGCATGGGAGAGGTGGCCTGGCCCGGCCTGGGGCTCCCCGTGTTACCTTTCTGTTTCTCCGGGCAAAGGGCCAGAGGCCTCTCGGGGGTGTCCTGAGCCAACGTCGACAGGGTGCCCACGCACACTGCCTGTGAGCTCTCCTGAGGCCCCGGCCTCTGGGCAGGGGCAAACAGCAGAACATCTTGGCAGCAAGTGATCTGGCTGGGGGCTCCTCTCCGCTCTGGAGGCCTGGATACCCGGATTGCGGGTTCTGTTGGGTTCTGTTGCCGGCAGGTGACATCATTTCCTGGGGTTCGTGCTGAGGTCCCTTCCCCAAAACTTCCCAAGGGAATCTCTGGGTTTCTGACTGCTCGATCACCCCCCTTAGGCCATGTGCAGGCACAGTGACACCCACACGGCCCAGCCCACAGCCCTGGGGAGGCCTGGGTTCAGCCAGGGCCTGAGCTCCGAGGACCATGCTGCTCTCAGACCAGGCTCCTTCTTCTCATAAGTGGTGTGGCCCTTGACAACCATATGCCCCTCAGGGTTTCCCCAGTCTCTCCATCTGCAGAGTGGGGGTCATTCTCCCATCTGCTTCCTAGGCCTGTCGGCCTACGAGCAGCTCCATGCCTTTCCACCTGGGGCCGATATCACGTGGAGCTCGTGCGCTGAGACTTCAGAAAGAAAGATTCCATCCAGGGCTGACACAGCACAGAATGGGGCAGAACGAGGCCTGGATGCGCCGTGGTACCCAGGAAAAGGCACTCCCCCTCCTGACTGTTTTGAGACCCCGCATCCAAGTTGGAGGACCGAAAGGAAGACTCGAAGGTCTCCCTCTCTTATAGAAAAGAGTAGCCAACTTTCTGGTCCTCTGTTTCCATTGAGATTCTGTTGAAGTGTCCCAGCTCGGCTTCTGCGGGTGGCTGAGCTTCTACTGGCTCCCTGCGTTCTTGTCTTTTCCTCTCCAAACCTTCCGTCCTTTTCCCCCTTCTGGGGTGGAAGGGCGCTGTCATTGCTTCTACCTTCGAGACAGATTGAGGAAAAGTCTGGACCATCGACTCCTTTCCTCTCTTTGGTTCCGTGTCTCTCTATGGCTGTGTCCCTCTCTTTTCCTTTCTCAATTCCGTCTGTGTCTTCCTCTTTCTCTCTCGTGTGTGGATGGATGGACGGATGCTAGGGATGCACATGTATATGATTAGATGAGGGTTATGTTTTAGGGATAGGTTAGAGGGAGAGAAAGGCTTTAGGTCAGAGTTGGTCATGGGGGAAGGGTCAAGGGTGGTGGTGGTGTTTCTTGGAATCTGAGTGCTGTGCATTCTTCGTCTCTTTCCATATGAACCCCTTCTCAGATACACCACTTGCAAGGAGTCTCTCGTGTTCCGTTTCCTATCTTTTGCATTTGTGAATGCTTAGCTTCTCTGTTGTGAAGAGGTTCCATTGGATGGAAACCCAGTGGTGTACTTCGTTTACCTCTTTCCCTTACTTGAAGAGACCCATTTCGACCTCCGCCCAGCAAATGGCAAGGAGACTCTGATGTTAAGGAGCCTTTGACCTACGCTTCTTTCTAGCTATCTCATGACATCAGTCTTTAGGGTGAGGTTTTTCCCCGATATTGAGGTGGTATGAGATCAAAACCAATAGCGTTCTTCAGATGTAGCTGTCTGGTTTTCCCATGGACATTGATTGAAGAGGCTTTCCTGTTCCCATTTGGATATTCTCCCCGTCTGTGTCAGAGATGAGTTGACCATGGATGCTGGGGTTTGTTTCTGGACCCCCAACTTTATTCCATCGATCTGGATCTGTGTGTGTTGTTGTATTCCCAATAGCATACTGTCCTGCTGCTGCTGCTGCTGCGGCTAAGTCACTTCAGTCGTGTCTGACTCTGCATGACCCCATGGCCTGCAGCCTACCAGGCTCCTCCGTCCAGGACATTTTCCAGGCAAGAGTACTGGAGTGGGTCGCCATTGCCTTCTCCGATACTCTCCTGAGGATCCTAGTTTGGTCGTCTAATTTCCTTTCACACAACCTTGGATGTCCGTATCGGGGCTTTTTCGTCGGATTGTATTGACAATGTAGGCTCCTTTCTGTTTCCGTACCCCCTTTGCAATTCTTTGTTCGGTGCGAAAATGCATTGGCATTTTGGGAGGAATAGCATGGAAGCTGTGGATTGCCATGTGGGGCTGTGACATGATTTTCCCAATAGGAATTCTTTCAAGCCCTGAGCACAGCTTCTCTTTCCAGTGATTGGTGTGGGCTTGATCTTCCTCCTTCCATCTCTCGCCGTTTTGTGAGAACAGGTCCATCCTTCCCTTCTGGGGTAGATGGACTCGTGGGTATCACTTCAGTGAATGGCATTGGCAGTGGGGGTGATAATTCCCTTCTCATTGGAAGACTTTGCTGTGAGTATTAGAAATGCAAGTGACTTCTCTTCCCCTTCCTCCCTGTCCATGTCTCAGAGCCACCGGGAAACAGAGGCCTCATCCACGGTCACACAGGCCTGAGGGGGTGCAACTAGACTGTTGTTTCTTCAGGCCCTCAGTGCTGGACATCATCCGGGATACTCTGTGTGTGTCTTCCTCCGTCTGCTGTCCCTTCAGACCTTTCCCTAGTTTTCACAGGCTTGTTGTGTTGGCGTTCTTTGTCTGTTTGGAGACACATCCTTGATAAGCTTTGTGTTTCCACTCATTCGTCTCGCGATGTATGACCTGTCTTTTGCTTTTGTCATGAGGTCTTTCCCACAGTAGATATCTTTGATTTTGCAAAGTCCACTGTATTCTCTGGGTTTTTTTTGTGGACTGCCTTTTAGTTTTGTGTGTGAAGACTCAAAGCACGTGTCCGGTTTCTGCTCATTGTTCTTCTAGATTTGTGACAAGTTTTCATGGAAAGTTTGTCTAGGGATAACTGGAAGTGAACTCGGTGTAAGGTGTCCAGTCTCCATCTCCATTCATGTCATCCCCTGCAGTTTCCAATTCCCTGTTCCTGAGTGGTTTTGCAGACCTTGTGGGAAGGTTGGTTGCATTGGAGTTTGCATTTCCACCTTGATTCGATTCACACTGTTCTGCCCTCAGGGACACTGTCAAGGGGGAGTGAGGAGCAGCCTGCACTTCCAGCAGTGACCACACGGTGGGGCGAGTGCTGCTCTCCCCTCTGGGAGCCCCAGGCCACAGGCATCCCAGTGAGGAGCCAGCTCTGTGCTCAGCTGAAAGGAGTTAGTTAGTCTCTCAGGAGCCTCTGAGCCCTTGCCTTTGGATCACCCAGGGTGGGCATTTACTGGGACAGAAAAAATTGCCCTGAATTCCATGGACGGAAGAGCCTGGCTGTGTAGAGTTCGTGAGTTGCCGTGAATCAGACACAACTGAGGACACAAAAATTCAATAGATTAAAACACTTTTTGGGGGTGGGGGGGAGTGAAAGAGGGTGATGTGGGTTTTTTTGTCTTATATAACAGCCAAGGGAAATCTAGTTTAAACCTAAATTCACATAGATGGGAAAGGTATATCTCTCCGTCACCCTATTTAAAAAAAAAAAACCTACTAAACTTTTCTGAAAGTTTATTTAGTAGCTTCCTTGAGCAGTTTACTGTGGAGCATTTTTTTTTTTTTCTGTGACATTGGCCTCATTAAAAAGTACGGTTTGCCTTTACTGGATAATTTTGTTCATTGGTTTCTTAGGGAACCTTGGTAATATTTGAGTTTCCTGGGGAGTATGGTCACATGACCTGGCCCTGGCCAATCGGTGCATTCCACCTCCCTGGCCACTGTGATTGGCTCCGGGCTGGGGCAGTGCCCAATCGGGGCCCAGGGCCGGGCCTCCCGTTGGAAGCCAGGGGAAGACGAGCTCTCGTCCTGCTGGGGTAGGGGAAGGGGTGGGGCCGGGGCAGGTCAGGCTCCAGCAGTGGGAGGGGCTTGAGGTCCGCCTGCGGCAGTTGGTGACGTTCCTGCTCCCCTCAGGGCAGAGCCGCCGGCCTGAGAATGAGGGCGCTGCTGAGCCCAGGGGCTGGGATGGCCCGTTGCTGCTGTGGTCCCAGAGCTCCACCCGAGACCTGAGGGAAGCCGTCTGCCCGTGAGTCCTCTCCCACTTGTCTGTCAGCTTGTTTGAAGCATGCTGGGTTTTCTGCCCAGCTGGCTAAGGGGAGTCCCTGGAAATGCAAGGGTGTGGGTTTTGGCAGACTTCAGGGAAGACATGCCAGATGAGCCTGGGAGACTCCAGGTTAATCTGGATTCAGGAGATATCTCTTCGGGCCAGCTAGTAATTGTAGGATAAGCCTAATGAGCCTTCAGAGGATGAAGAGAGTAACGTGCCAAGGTAGCAATCGATGTCCTCATTCGAGAGGATGAAGCTGGTGCTCAGAGAAGGGGGGAACTTGGCCACAGCAAGGAGGTGTGCACCCAGACAGGACCCCCCAGATCCGGCCATTGGAGCTCAGGGAGGCCACTGGTGTGGCTTGTCCCTGTGGCAGGGGCCGAGGCAGGCAGCCCACCCTGATTCCTGCGGGGGCCTGACTTGGGAAGTGCCATCTGGTAGCTTTGAGACTCACCAAACCAAATTGCACTGGAGAGAGGAGGGACACCTTCCTTCATCCACCCCCCACCCCCGCCGGATTCCCACATACCCTGACCCCTTTCTCTTGATTTCGGAGCCATTTCCAGAGTCCCGCTCATATGACCTCATTCGAAGTGCACTGTGGACGAGCTGCCATCTGCAGCTGCTACCACAGCAGCCAAGGGCTTTAGCTCCCGACTACCTCCCTTCCTTTGGAACTTGGGGGCCCTCTACTCCCCACTTGCACACCACAGACCTTTGCTGAGGATTGTGGGGACCCTCACTCAGTTTGCAGCACGTTGTAGCCATCCCTGTCCTCCCTTGAAACTCAGCTTGTGAGCTCCTTTGGAGCAGCGTGGCCCACCTGGCTGCAACGGAAGACACAGCTGACAGTGAAACAACAGCTTAGATCTGAGAGCCGGAAAGCTCTGTCAAAAGGGACCTCCCTCTTCACACCGTAGAGGCTGTAGGAGCCGCCAGGCTTTCGGAACCAGTGCTGGGGCCAAAATGACTCCACAGCTGTTTTCCTTCCTGGGGAGGGTTCTGGCTCGAGCGGGAATGGCTCAAGTCTCCTAAGGTTCTGAAAGCCCACTGTGTGCAGATTCACGGTACACAGAGAGGAAAAGGTGGAGTCCTACCCTGGAGGTGGTCACAGCTCACGGATGAGCCAGGCAGGCAGGCAGGCAGGGCATGAGAACACCTGAGCTGCCTTCATGAGTGAATGGTGTGGGGGCAGAGGAAGAGAAGCCGGTCTGCTCCCTCGTGTGGTGCCCAGGGCAGGTTGTCCCCAGAGGAAACCCTTACGACGGTGAGGACTATCACTGCTGTTTCCCAAGGGGTTCCGTCGGTGCGTGTCTTCCCCGGAGCGGTCAGGCCGTCTCTCAAGTACACTGGCCATGGGCATTGCCTCTCCTTGGAACTTCCCATGTGTTTCTCTTTTTTATGGAACAGTGATTTTCTAGAGTGGTTCTGGGCCACAAGGATGTTGGGTCATTTTCTAGCCTTCTGTCATGAAGAACGCTTTCCTGGGCATGGGGGTGGTTTGTTGTTCCAGCTCCCTTTCTTGGCTTCTTTTGGGAGCTGGTGCAACAAGAGGAGCTCAGCCTCTGCCTTCTGGCTGAGATGTCACCCTTCAAAGAGCAATGCCTGCCTGGAGATAATGATGGCAGTTGCCAAAAGGGCTTCGTTTGGCACATGGTATCTTGAAAGGACGTACACCGTCCTTTCAGCTATCAAAGGCTAGTTCAAATGACATAAAAATGAGAATTCTCCAATGGAGTCTTACAGTAGGTGGAGAGTCCGAAAAACACTCCTTCAGTCATTTCACTGAGAGTCATTGATTGGGGACACCAAGAATATAGGAAGGAATGCAGAAAGAAAAGATGAAATTGTGTTCAGGATCGGGGGGAGGGATGAACAGGGCGTGCTTGCCTTGAATCCAGGCTTTGTTGGGGGGTGGGGCATAAAGATCGAACGGGTCTGAAACTACAAAGTGGTGATGGTAACACAGTATCACCAGAGTTACACAACAGTGATCCCAGATTGCAACAATGATGAAAAAGTTTACTAATCCCAACTTAACCAACAAAAATACAGGAAACCATACAAAAAATAAAACATTACCAGAAAGGTGGAAACAAACCAAATGCAAAGCAGTTCAGGGGAAAGGAACTCCATGTCCCCTGGGGGCAGACCGAGTTGCCGGCATCCACGGTGAGCAGACAGGGATGGAGGCTGCAGAGCCGACCGCTCCCCTGGACGTGGTGTTTCCGGCAAGGGCTCTGGGTCTCTGTCCAGAGCGGGGGCTCTTTCTCCCTGCAGGGCTGGGTGAGTGATCGTGGGCATCTGGGTGTTGCGCGGGAGCCAGGGCAGGCTCTCCCTGCCGAGGCGGTGACTCCTCCTCTGCCTCGGGTTCTCTTGCCAAAGCCCGAGCAGGTAGAGGTGCACGTGGAGGTGGAGGTTCTCGCTGAGGGGGTGGGACATCAGTGCCTGGGGCTGGGGGTCCTGCAGGCACGGAGATCCGATCTGCCCGGTGTGCTGGCCAGTACCCAGCTGGCCTGGTGTCTCTGCGAGGGCAAGTCTCGGTTCTCCATCTGCCCTTGGTGGATCCCTGGGTCCTGCACCTGGAGCCACCACCTCTTTAGGGACAGGTCTGGGAAGTGGAGCCTGGTTCCAGTTGGAGGCCAGTGCTAGAGTTGGGGGAGAAGCAAGGTTTGCCCACAGGCCAGCCTTGGCATGTGCGTACCCCGGGACAGAAACCTTCCAAGAGGTTCCCAAAGAATACCCAGCGTCAGATGTCTTTTGGGACTGAAGTGTGCAAGATGGGGGGCGGGGGGTGTGAGGCCAGCGCTTGCTGCAGGCCCAGCAGCAGCTTTCGGGGACTCGTCCCTGTGTAGCTCAGCACCCCTCCCCACACACTCCCGTGCACCAGCCCCAGCGTCCTCACCTCTGTGCTCTGGCGTGCTGGGCTCCAGGTCCTCCTGGTGCCTCAGAGGCCGGGGTTCTCTGGACTCTGGGTCGGAGCCGGGTGTGCTGAGCTCCGTGGCAGCCTCAGACTGGGCCGCCGGCTGTATCCTGGGCGGTGTCTCGGCAGCAGGCCTTCCCCACCTCCGCGTCTCCCCCGGTGGGGCTGATGCCTCCGTGGGCACGCTGACCTGGAGCCTGCACTGGGCCTCACGGGCGGGCGGGTGGTGCTCCGACCCCTCCCTCTGGGAGCTGGATGGGGTGTCCCCGTCCTCGGCCTCATCACGTGGGAAGCTCTGCAACGACAGTGACCGTCAGCCAGCCATGCTGGGAGTTTTCCGAGCTGGGCCTGGCCAGTGGAGCCGCTGCTTCTGCCTGCTCGAACTTCTCTTCCCAGAAGGGTCAGAGACGTGTGTCTGCTCAGATCCCCACCCGGGAGGAAAGAGACCCATCTGAGGGTGTGAGGTCAGCCTGGCGGGCCGGCGCTGCCCACACTCTCCCCATCCCGCCCAGCCTGCTCTCCCCTGGGGTGTGGACACAACTTGTCCACAGGCTTCTGACCCCACATCCGCCTGGGCTTCCTTGAGGGGGACACAGCCCGAGAAACCCGCATCCCCACACACAGGCAAAGGACCCGGTGTTTCCGGGTGGCATGGGAGAGGTGGCCTGGCCCGGCCTGGGGCTCCCCGTGTTACCTTTCTGTTTCTCCGGGCAAAGGGCCAGAGGCCTCTCGGGGGTGTCCTGAGCCAACGTCGACAGGGTGCCCACGCACACTGCCTGTGAGCTCTCCTGAGGCCCCGGCCTCTGGGCAGGGGCAAACAGCAGAACATCTTGGCAGCAAGTGATCTGGCTGGGGGCTCCTCTCCGCTCTGGAGGCCTGGATACCCGGATTGCGGGTTCTGTTGGGTTCTGTTGCCGGCAGGTGACATCATTTCCTGGGGTTCGTGCTGAGGTCCCTTCCCCAAAACTTCCCAAGGGAATCTCTGGGTTTCTGACTGCTCGATCACCCCCCTTAGGCCATGTGCAGGCACAGTGACACCCACACGGCCCAGCCCACAGCCCTGGGGAGGCCTGGGTTCAGCCAGGGCCTGAGCTCCGAGGACCATGCTGCTCTCAGACCAGGCTCCTTCTTCTCATAAGTGGTGTGGCCCTTGACAACCATATGCCCCTCAGGGTTTCCCCAGTCTCTCCATCTGCAGAGTGGGGGTCATTCTCCCATCTGCTTCCTAGGCCTGTCGGCCTACGAGCAGCTCCATGCCTTTCCACCTGGGGCCGATATCACGTGGAGCTCGTGCGCTGAGACTTCAGAAAGAAAGATTCCATCCAGGGCTGACACAGCACAGAATGGGGCAGAACGAGGCCTGGATGCGCCGTGGTACCCAGGAAAAGGCACTCCCCCTCCTGACTGTTTTGAGACCCCGCATCCAAGTTGGAGGACCGAAAGGAAGACTCGAAGGTCTCCCTCTCTTATAGAAAAGAGTAGCCAACTTTCTGGTCCTCTGTTTCCATTGAGATTCTGTTGAAGTGTCCCAGCTCGGCTTCTGCGGGTGGCTGAGCTTCTACTGGCTCCCTGCGTTCTTGTCTTTTCCTCTCCAAACCTTCCGTCCTTTTCCCCCTTCTGGGGTGGAAGGGCGCTGTCATTGCTTCTACCTTCGAGACAGATTGAGGAAAAGTCTGGACCATCGACTCCTTTCCTCTCTTTGGTTCCGTGTCTCTCTCTGGCTGTGTCCCTCTCTTTTCCTTTCTCAATTCCGTCTGTGTCTTCCTCTTTCTCTCTCGTGTGTGGATGGATGGACGGATGCTAGGGATGCACATGTATATGATTAGATGAGGGTTATGTTTTAGGGATAGGTTAGAGGGAGAGAAAGGCTTTAGGTCAGAGTTGGTCATGGGGGAAGGGTCAAGGGTGGTGGTGGTGTTTCTTGGAATCTGAGTGCTGTGCATTCTTCGTCTCTTTCCATATGAACCCCTTCTCAGATACACCACTTGCAAGGAGTCTCTCGTGTTCCGTTTCCTATCTTTTGCATTTGTGAATGCTTAGCTTCTCTGTTGTGAAGAGGTTCCATTGGATGGAAACCCAGTGGTGTACTTCGTTTACCTCTTTCCCTTACTTGAAGAGACCCATTTCGACCTCCGCCCAGCAAATGGCAAGGAGACTCTGATGTTAAGGAGCCTTTGACCTACGCTTCTTTCTAGCTATCTCATGACATCAGTCTTTAGGGTGAGGTTTTTCCCCGATATTGAGGTGGTATGAGATCAAAACCAATAGCGTTCTTCAGATGTAGCTGTCTGGTTTTCCCATGGACATTGATTGAAGAGGCTTTCCTGTTCCCATTTGGATATTCTCCCCGTCTGTGTCAGAGATGAGTTGACCATGGATGCTGGGGTTTGTTTCTGGACCCTCAACTTTATTCCATCGATCTGGATCTGTGTGTGTTGTTGTATTCCCAATAGCATACTGTCCTGCTGCTGCTGCTGCTGCGGCTAAGTCACTTCAGTCGTGTCTGACTCTGCATGACCCCATGGCCTGCAGCCTACCAGGCTCCTCCGTCCAGGACATTTTCCAGGCAAGAGTACTGGAGTGGGTCGCCATTGCCTTCTCCGATACTCTCCTGAGGATCCTAGTTTGGTCGTCTAATTTCCTTTCACACAACCTTGGATGTCCGTATCGGGGCTTTTTCGTCGGATTGTATTGACAATGTAGGCTCCTTTCTGTTTCCGTACCCCCTTTGCAATTCTTTGTTCGGTGCGAAAATGCATTGGCATTTTGGGAGGAATAGCATGGAAGCTGTGGATTGCCATGTGGGGCTGTGACATGATTTTCCCAATAGGAATTCTTTCAAGCCCTGAGCACAGCTTCTCTTTCCAGTGATTGGTGTGGGCTTGATCTTCCTCCTTCCATCTCTCGCCGTTTTGTGAGAACAGGTCCATCCTTCCCTTCTGGGGTAGATGGACTCGTGGGTATCACTTCAGTGAATGGCATTGGCAGTGGGGGTGATAATTCCCTTCTCATTGGAAGACTTTGCTGTGAGTATTAGAAATGCAAGTGACTTCTCTTCCCCTTCCTCCCTGTCCATGTCTCAGAGCCACCGGGAAACAGAGGCCTCATCCACGGTCACACAGGCCTGAGGGGGTGCAACTAGACTGTTGTTTCTTCAGGCCCTCAGTGCTGGACATCATCCGGGATACTCTGTGTGTGTCTTCCTCCGTCTGCTGTCCCTTCAGACCTTTCCCTAGTTTTCACAGGCTTGTTGTGTTGGCGTTCTTTGTCTGTTTGGAGACACATCCTTGATAAGCTTTGTGTTTCCACTCATTCGTCTCGCGATGTATGACCTGTCTTTTGCTTTTGTCATGAGGTCTTTCCCACAGTAGATATCTTTGATTTTGCAAAGTCCACTGTATTCTCTGGGTTTTTTTTGTGGACTGCCTTTTAGTTTTGTGTGTGAAGACTCAAAGCACGTGTCCGGTTTCTGCTCATTGTTCTTCTAGATTTGTGACAAGTTTTCATGGAAAGTTTGTCTAGGGATAACTGGAAGTGAACTCGGTGTAAGGTGTCCAGTCTCCATCTCCATTCATGTCATCCCCTGCAGTTTCCAATTCCCTGTTCCTGAGTGGTTTTGCAGACCTTGTGGGAAGGTTGGTTGCATTGGAGTTTGCATTTCCACCTTGATTCGATTCACACTGTTCTGCCCTCAGGGACACTGTCAAGGGGGAGTGAGGAGCAGCCTGCACTTCCAGCAGTGACCACACGGTGGGGCGAGTGCTGCTCTCCCCTCTGGGAGCCCCAGGCCACAGGCATCCCAGTGAGGAGCCAGCTCTGTGCTCAGCTGAAAGGAGTTAGTTAGTCTCTCAGGAGCCTCTGAGCCCTTGCCTTTGGATCACCCAGGGTGGGCATTTACTGGGACAGAAAAAATTGCCCTGAATTCCATGGACGGAAGAGCCTGGCTGTGTAGAGTTCGTGAGTTGCCGTGAATCAGACACAACTGAGGACACAAAAATTCAATAGATTAAAACACTTTTTGGGGGTGGGGGGGAGTGAAAGAGGGTGATGTGGGGTTTTTTGTCTTATATAACAGCCAAGGGAAATCTAGTTTAAACCTAAATTCACATAGATGGGAAAGGTATATCTCTCCGTCACCCTATTTAAAAAAAAAAAACCTACTAAACTTTTCTGAAAGTTTATTTAGTAGCTTCCTTGAGCAGTTTACTGTGGAGCATTTTTTTTTTTTTTCTGTGACATTGGCCTCATTAAAAAGTACGGTTTGCCTTTACTGGATAATTTTGTTCATTGGTTTCTTAGGGAACCTTGGTAATATTTGAGTTTCCTGGGGAGTATGGTCACATGACCTGGCCCTGGCCAATCGGTGCGTTCCACCTCCCTGGCCACTGTGATTGGCTCCGGGCTGGGGCAGTGCCCAATCGGGGCCCAGGGCCGGGCCTCCCGTTGGAAGCCAGGGGAAGACGAGCTCTCGTCCTGCTGGGGTAGGGGAAGGGGTGGGGCCGGGGCAGGTCAGGCTCCAGCAGTGGGAGGGGCTTGAGGTCCGCCTGCGGCAGTTGGTGACGTTCCTGCTCCCCTCAGGGCAGAGCCGCCGGCCTGAGAATGAGGGCGCTGCTGAGCCCAGGGGCTGGGATGGCCCGTTGCTGCTGTGGTCCCAGAGCTCCACCCGAGACCTGAGGGAAGCCGTCTGCCCGTGAGTCCTCTCCCACTTGTCTGTCAGCTTGTTTGAAGCATGCTGGGTTTTCTGCCCAGCTGGCTAAGGGGAGTCCCTGGAAATGCAAGGGTGTGGGTTTTGGCAGACTTCAGGGAAGACATGCCAGATGAGCCTGGGAGACTCCAGGTTAATCTGGATTCAGGAGATATCTCTTCGGGCCAGCTAGTAATTGTAGGATAAGCCTAATGAGCCTTCAGAGGATGAAGAGAGTAACGTGCCAAGGTAGCAATCGATGTCCTCATTCGAGAGGATGAAGCTGGTGCTCAGAGAAGGGGGGAACTTGGCCACAGCAAGGAGGTGTGCACCCAGACAGGACCCCCCAGATCCGGCCATTGGAGCTCAGGGAGGCCACTGGTGTGGCTTGTCCCTGTGGCAGGGGCCGAGGCAGGCAGCCCACCCTGATTCCTGCGGGGGCCTGACTTGGGAAGTGCCATCTGGTAGCTTTGAGACTCACCAAACCAAATTGCACTGGAGAGAGGAGGGACACCTTCCTTCATCCACCCCCCACCCCCGCCGGATTCCCACATACCCTGACCCCTTTCTCTTGATTTCGGAGCCATTTCCAGAGTCCCGCTCATATGACCTCATTCGAAGTGCACTGTGGACGAGCTGCCATCTGCAGCTGCTACCACAGCAGCCAAGGGCTTTAGCTCCCGACTACCTCCCTTCCTTTGGAACTTGGGGGCCCTCTACTCCCCACTTGCACACCACAGACCTTTGCTGAGGATTGTGGGGACCCTCACTCAGTTTGCAGCACGTTGTAGCCATCCCTGTCCTCCCTTGAAACTCAGCTTGTGAGCTCCTTTGGAGCAGCGTGGCCCACCTGGCTGCAACGGAAGACACAGCTGACAGTGAAACAACAGCTTAGATCTGAGAGCCGGAAAGCTCTGTCAAAAGGGACCTCCCTCTTCACACCGTAGAGGCTGTAGGAGCCGCCAGGCTTTCGGAACCAGTGCTGGGGCCAAAATGACTCCACAGCTGTTTTCCTTCCTGGGGAGGGTTCTGGCTCGAGCGGGAATGGCTCAAGTCTCCTAAGGTTCTGAAAGCCCACTGTGTGCAGATTCACGGTACACAGAGAGGAAAAGGTGGAGTCCTACCCTGGAGGTGGTCACAGCTCACGGATGAGCCAGGCAGGCAGGCAGGCAGGGCATGAGAACACCTGAGCTGCCTTCATGAGTGAATGGTGTGGGGGCAGAGGAAGAGAAGCCGGTCTGCTCCCTCGTGTGGTGCCCAGGGCAGGTTGTCCCCAGAGGAAACCCTTACGACGGTGAGGACTATCACTGCTGTTTCCCAAGGGGTTCCGTCGGTGCGTGTCTTCCCCGGAGCGGTCAGGCCGTCTCTCAAGTACACTGGCCATGGGCATTGCCTCTCCTTGGAACTTCCCATGTGTTTCTCTTTTTTATGGAACAGTGATTTTCTAGAGTGGTTCTGGGCCACAAGGATGTTGGGTCATTTTCTAGCCTTCTGTCATGAAGAACGCTTTCCTGGGCATGGGGGTGGTTTGTTGTTCCAGCTCCCTTTCTTGGCTTCTTTTGGGAGCTGGTGCAACAAGAGGAGCTCAGCCTCTGCCTTCTGGCTGAGATGTCACCCTTCAAACAGCAATGCCTGCCTGGAGATAATGATGGCAGTTGCCAAAAGGGCTTCGTTTGGCACATGGTATCTTGAAAGGACGTACACCGTCCTTTCAGCTATCAAAGGCTAGTTCAAATGACATAAAAATGAGAATTCTCCAATGGAGTCTTACAGTAGGTGGAGAGTCCGAAAAACACTCCTTCAGTCATTTCACTGAGAGTCATTGATTGGGGACACCAAGAATATAGGAAGGAATGCAGAAAGAAAAGATGAAATTGTGTTCAGGATCGGGGGGAGGGATGAACAGGGCGTGCTTGCCTTGAATCCAGGCTTTGTTGGGGGGTGGGGCATAAAGATCGAACGGGTCTGAAACTACAAAGTGGTGATGGTAACACAGTATCACCAGAGTTACACAACAGTGATCCCAGATTGCAACAATGATGAAAAAGTTTACTAATCCCAACTTAACCAACAAAAATACAGGAAACCATACAAAAAATAAAACATTACCAGAAAGGTGGAAACAAACCAAATGCAAAGCAGTTCAGGGGAAAGGAACTCCATGTCCCCTGGGGGCAGACCGAGTTGCCGGCATCCACGGTGAGCAGACAGGGATGGAGGCTGCAGAGCCGACCGCTCCCCTGGACGTGGTGTTTCCGGCAAGGGCTCTGGGTCTCTGTCCAGAGCGGGGGCTCTTTCTCCCTGCAGGGCTGGGTGAGTGATCGTGGGCATCTGGGTGTTGCGCGGGAGCCAGGGCAGGCTCTCCCTGCCGAGGCGGTGACTCCTCCTCTGCCTCGGGTTCTCTTGCCAAAGCCCGAGCAGGTAGAGGTGCACGTGGAGGTGGAGGTTCTCGCTGAGGGGGTGGGACATCAGTGCCTGGGGCTGGGGGTCCTGCAGGCACGGAGATCCGATCTGCCCGGTGTGCTGGCCAGTACCCAGCTGGCCTGGTGTCTCTGCGAGGGCAAGTCTCGCTTCTCCATCTGCCCTCGGTGGATCCCTGGGTCCTGCACCTGGAGCCACCACCTCTTTAGGGACAGGTCTGGGAAGTGGAGCCTGGTTCCAGTTGGAGGCCAGTGCTAGAGTTGGGGGAGAAGCAAGGTTTGCCCACAGGCCAGCCTTGGCATGTGCGTACCCCGGGACAGAAACCTTCCAAGAGGTTCCCAAAGAATACCCAGCGTCAGATGTCTTTTGGGACTGAAGTGTGCAAGATGGGGGGCGGGGGGTGTGAGGCCAGCGCTTGCTGCAGGCCCAGCAGCAGCTTTCGGGGACTCGTCCCTGTGTAGCTCAGCACCCCTCCCCACACACTCCCGTGCACCAGCCCCAGCGTCCTCACCTCTGTGCTCTGGCGTGCTGGGCTCCAGGTCCTCCTGGTGCCTCAGAGGCCGGGGTTCTCTGGACTCTGGGTCGGAGCCGGGTGTGCTGAGCTCCGTGGCAGCCTCAGACTGGGCCGCCGGCTGTATCCTGGGCGGTGTCTCGGCAGCAGGCCTTCCCCACCTCCGCGTCTCCCCCGGTGGGGCTGATGCCTCCGTGGGCACGCTGACCTGGAGCCTGCACTGGGCCTCACGGGCGGGCGGGTGGTGCTCCGACCCCTCCCTCTGGGAGCTGGATGGGGTGTCCCCGTCCTCGGCCTCATCACGTGGGAAGCTCTGCAACGACAGTGACCGTCAGCCAGCCATGCTGGGAGTTTTCCGAGCTGGGCCTGGCCAGTGGAGCCGCTGCTTCTGCCTGCTCGAACTTCTCTTCCCAGAAGGGTCAGAGACGTGTGTCTGCTCAGATCCCCACCCGGGAGGAAAGAGACCCATCTGAGGGTGTGAGGTCAGCCTGGCGGGCCGGCGCTGCCCACACTCTCCCCATCCCGCCCAGCCTGCTCTCCCCTGGGGTGTGGACACAACTTGTCCACAGGCTTCTGACCCCACATCCGCCTGGGCTTCCTTGAGGGGGACACAGCCCGAGAAACCCGCATCCCCACACACAGGCAAAGGACCCGGTGTTTCCGGGTGGCATGGGAGAGGTGGCCTGGCCCGGCCTGGGGCTCCCCGTGTTACCTTTCTGTTTCTCCGGGCAAAGGGCCAGAGGCCTCTCGGGGGTGTCCTGAGCCAACGTCGACAGGGTGCCCACGCACACTGCCTGTGAGCTCTCCTGAGGCCCCGGCCTCTGGGCAGGGGCAAACAGCAGAACATCTTGGCAGCAAGTGATCTGGCTGGGGGCTCCTCTCCGCTCTGGAGGCCTGGATACCCGGATTGCGGGTTCTGTTGGGTTCTGTTGCCGGCAGGTGACATCATTTCCTGGGGTTCGTGCTGAGGTCCCTTCCCCAAAACTTCCCAAGGGAATCTCTGGGTTTCTGACTGCTCGATCACCCCCCTTAGGCCATGTGCAGGCACAGTGACACCCACACGGCCCAGCCCACAGCCCTGGGGAGGCCTGGGTTCAGCCAGGGCCTGAGCTCCGAGGACCATGCTGCTCTCAGACCAGGCTCCTTCTTCTCATAAGTGGTGTGGCCCTTGACAACCATATGCCCCTCAGGGTTTCCCCAGTCTCTCCATCTGCAGAGTGGGGGTCATTCTCCCATCTGCTTCCTAGGCCTGTCGGCCTACGAGCAGCTCCATGCCTTTCCACCTGGGGCCGATATCACGTGGAGCTCGTGCGCTGAGACTTCAGAAAGAAAGATTCCATCCAGGGCTGACACAGCACAGAATGGGGCAGAACGAGGCCTGGATGCGCCGTGGTACCCAGGAAAAGGCACTCCCCCTCCTGACTGTTTTGAGACCCCGCATCCAAGTTGGAGGACCGAAAGGAAGACTCGAAGGTCTCCCTCTCTTATAGAAAAGAGTAGCCAACTTTCTGGTCCTCTGTTTCCATTGAGATTCTGTTGAAGTGTCCCAGCTCGGCTTCTGCGGGTGGCTGAGCTTCTACTGGCTCCCTGCGTTCTTGTCTTTTCCTCTCCAAACCTTCCGTCCTTTTCCCCCTTCTGGGGTGGAAGGGCGCTGTCATTGCTTCTACCTTCGAGACAGATTGAGGAAAAGTCTGGACCATCGACTCCTTTCCTCTCTTTGGTTCCGTGTCTCTCTCTGGCTGTGTCCCTCTCTTTTCCTTTCTCAATTCCGTCTGTGTCTTCCTCTTTCTCTCTCGTGTGTGGATGGATGGACGGATGCTAGGGATGCACATGTATATGATTAGATGAGGGTTATGTTTTAGGGATAGGTTAGAGGGAGAGAAAGGCTTTAGGTCAGAGTTGGTCATGGGGGAAGGGTCAAGGGTGGTGGTGGTGTTTCTTGGAATCTGAGTGCTGTGCATTCTTCGTCTCTTTCCATATGAACCCCTTCTCAGATACACCACTTGCAAGGAGTCTCTCGTGTTCCGTTTCCTATCTTTTGCATTTGTGAATGCTTAGCTTCTCTGTTGTGAAGAGGTTCCATTGGATGGAAACCCAGTGGTGTACTTCGTTTACCTCTTTCCCTTACTTGAAGAGACCCATTTCGACCTCCGCCCAGCAAATGGCAAGGAGACTCTGATGTTAAGGAGCCTTTGACCTACGCTTCTTTCTAGCTATCTCATGACATCAGTCTTTAGGGTGAGGTTTTTCCCCGATATTGAGGTGGTATGAGATCAAAACCAATAGCGTTCTTCAGATGTAGCTGTCTGGTTTTCCCATGGACATTGATTGAAGAGGCTTTCCTGTTCCCATTTGGATATTCTCCCCGTCTGTGTCAGAGATGAGTTGACCATGGATGCTGGGGTTTGTTTCTGGACCCTCAACTTTATTCCATCGATCTGGATCTGTGTGTGTTGTTGTATTCCCAATAGCATACTGTCCTGCTGCTGCTGCTGCTGCGGCTAAGTCACTTCAGTCGTGTCTGACTCTGCATGACCCCATGGCCTGCAGCCTACCAGGCTCCTCCGTCCAGGACATTTTCCAGGCAAGAGTACTGGAGTGGGTCGCCATTGCCTTCTCCGATACTCTCCTGAGGATCCTAGTTTGGTCGTCTAATTTCCTTTCACACAACCTTGGATGTCCGTATCGGGGCTTTTTCGTCGGATTGTATTGACAATGTAGGCTCCTTTCTGTTTCCGTACCCCCTTTGCAATTCTTTGTTCGGTGCGAAAATGCATTGGCATTTTGGGAGGAATAGCATGGAAGCTGTGGATTGCCATGTGGGGCTGTGACATGATTTTCCCAACAGGAATTCTTTCAAGCCCTGAGCACAGCTTCTCTTTCCAGTGATTGGTGTGGGCTTGATCTTCCTCCTTCCATCTCTCGCCGTTTTGTGAGAACAGGTCCATCCTTCCCTTCTGGGGTAGATGGACTCGTGGGTATCACTTCAGTGAATGGCATTGGCAGTGGGGGTGATAATTCCCTTCTCATTGGAAGACTTTGCTGTGAGTATTAGAAATGCAAGTGACTTCTCTTCCCCTTCCTCCCTGTCCATGTCTCAGAGCCACCGGGAAACAGAGGCCTCATCCACGGTCACACAGGCCTGAGGGGGTGCAACTAGACTGTTGTTTCTTCAGGCCCTCAGTGCTGGACATCATCCGGGATACTCTGTGTGTGTCTTCCTCCGTCTGCTGTCCCTTCAGACCTTTCCCTAGTTTTCACAGGCTTGTTGTGTTGGCGTTCTTTGTCTGTTTGGAGACACATCCTTGATAAGCTTTGTGTTTCCACTCATTCGTCTCGCGATGTATGACCTGTCTTTTGCTTTTGTCATGAGGTCTTTCCCACAGTAGATATCTTTGATTTTGCAAAGTCCACTGTATTCTCTGGGTTTTTTTTGTGGACTGCCTTTTAGTTTTGTGTGTGAAGACTCAAAGCACGTGTCCGGTTTCTGCTCATTGTTCTTCTAGATTTGTGACAAGTTTTCATGGAAAGTTTGTCTAGGGATAACTGGAAGTGAACTCGGTGTAAGGTGTCAAGTCTCCATCTCCATTCATGTCATCCCCTGCAGTTTCCAATTCCCTGTTCCTGAGTGGTTTTGGAGACCTTGTGGGAAGGTTGGTTGCATTGGAGTTTGCATTTCCACCTTGATTCGATTCACACTGTTCTGCCCTCAGGGACACTGTCAAGGGGGAGTGAGGAGCAGCCTGCACTTCCAGCAGTGACCACACGGTGGGGCGAGTGCTGCTCTCCCCTCTGGGAGCCCCAGGCCACAGGCATCCCAGTGAGGAGCCAGCTCTGTGCTCAGCTGAAAGGAGTTAGTTAGTCTCTCAGGAGCCTCTGAGCCCTTGCCTTTGGATCACCCAGGGTGGGCATTTACTGGGACAGAAAAAATTGCCCTGAATTCCATGGACGGAAGAGCCTGGCTGTGTAGAGTTCGTGAGTTGCCGTGAATCAGACACAACTGAGGACACAAAAATTCAATAGATTAAAACACTTTTTGGGGGTGGGGGGGAGTGAAAGAGGGTGATGTGGGTTTTTTTGTCTTATATAACAGCCAAGGGAAATCTAGTTTAAACCTAAATTCACATAGATGGGAAAGGTATATCTCTCCGTCACCCTATTTAAAAAAAAAAAACCTACTAAACTTTTCTGAAAGTTTATTTAGTAGCTTCCTTGAACAGTTTACTGTGGAGCATTTTTTTTTTTTTTTCTGTGACTTTGGCCTCATTAAAAATTACGGTTTGCCTTTACTGGATAATTTTGTTCATTGGTTTCTTAGGGAACCTTGGTAATATTTGAGTTTCCTGGGGAGTATGGTCACATGACCTGGCCCTGGCCAATCGGTGCGTTCCACCTCCCTGGCCACTGTGATTGGCTCCGGGCTGGGGCAGTGCCCAATCGGGGCCCAGGGCCGGGCCTCCCGTTGGAAGCCAGGGGAAGACGAGCTCTCGTCCTGCTGGGGTAGGGGAAGGGGTGGGGCCGGGGCAGGTCAGGCTCCAGCAGTGGGAGGGGCTTGAGGTCCGCCTGCGGCAGTTGGTGACGTTCCTGCTCCCCTCAGGGCAGAGCCGCCGGCCTGAGAATGAGGGCGCTGCTGAGCCCAGGGGCTGGGATGGCCCGTTGCTGCTGTGGTCCCAGAGCTCCACCCGAGACCTGAGGGAAGCCGTCTGCCCGTGAGTCCTCTCCCACTTGTCTGTCAGCTTGTTTGAAGCATGCTGGGTTTTCTGCCCAGCTGGCTAAGGGGAGTCCCTGGAAATGCAAGGGTGTGGGTTTTGGCAGACTTCAGGGAAGACATGCCAGATGAGCCTGGGAGACTCCAGGTTAATCTGGATTCAGGAGATATCTCTTCGGGCCAGCTAGTAATTGTAGGATAAGCCTAATGAGCCTTCAGAGGATGAAGAGAGTAACGTGCCAAGGTAGCAATCGATGTCCTCATTCGAGAGGATGAAGCTGGTGCTCAGAGAAGGGGGGAACTTGGCCACAGCAAGGAGGTGTGCACCCAGACAGGACCCCCCAGATCCGGCCATTGGAGCTCAGGGAGGCCACTGGTGTGGCTTGTCCCTGTGGCAGGGGCCGAGGCAGGCAGCCCACCCTGATTCCTGCGGGGGCCTGACTTGGGAAGTGCCATCTGGTAGCTTTGAGACTCACCAAACCAAATTGCACTGGAGAGAGGAGGGACACCTTCCTTCATCCACCCCCCACCCCCGCCGGATTCCCACATACCCTGACCCCTTTCTCTTGATTTCGGAGCCATTTCCAGAGTCCCGCTCATATGACCTCATTCGAAGTGCACTGTGGACGAGCTGCCATCTGCAGCTGCTACCACAGCAGCCAAGGGCTTTAGCTCCCGACTACCTCCCTTCCTTTGGAACTTGGGGGCCCTCTACTCCCCACTTGCACACCACAGACCTTTGCTGAGGATTGTGGGGACCCTCACTCAGTTTGCAGCACGTTGTAGCCATCCCTGTCCTCCCTTGAAACTCAGCTTGTGAGCTCCTTTGGAGCAGCATGGCCCACCTGGCTGCAACGGAAGACACAGCTGACAGTGAAACAACAGCTTAGATCTGAGAGCCGGAAAGCTCTGTCAAAAGGGACCTCCCTCTTCACACCGTAGAGGCTGTAGGAGCCGCCAGGCTTTCGGAACCAGTGCTGGGGCCAAAATGACTCCACAGCTGTTTTCCTTCCTGGGGAGGGTTCTGGCTCGAGCGGGAATGGCTCAAGTCTCCTAAGGTTCTGAAAGCCCACTGTGTGCAGATTCACGGTACACAGAGAGGAAAAGGTGGAGTCCTACCCTGGAGGTGGTCACAGCTCACGGATGAGCCAGGCAGGCAGGCAGGCAGGGCATGAGAACACCTGAGCTGCCTTCATGAGTGAATGGTGTGGGGGCAGAGGAAGAGAAGCCGGTCTGCTCCCTCGTGTGGTGCCCAGGGCAGGTTGTCCCCAGAGGAAACCCTTACGACGGTGAGGACTATCACTGCTGTTTCCCAAGGGGTTCCGTCGGTGCGTGTCTTCCCCGGAGCGGTCAGGCCGTCTCTCAAGTACACTGGCCATGGGCATTGCCTCTCCTTGGAACTTCCCATGTGTTTCTCTTTTTTATGGAACAGTGATTTTCTAGAGTGGTTCTGGGCCACAAGGATGTTGGGTCATTTTCTAGCCTTCTGTCATGAAGAACGCTTTCCTGGGCATGGGGGTGGTTTGTTGTTCCAGCTCCCTTTCTTGGCTTCTTTTGGGAGCTGGTGCAACAAGAGGAGCTCAGCCTCTGCCTTCTGGCTGAGATGTCACCCTTCAAACAGCAATGCCTGCCTGGAGATAATGATGGCAGTTGCCAAAAGGGCTTCGTTTGGCACATGGTATCTTGAAAGGACGTACACCGTCCTTTCAGCTATCAAAGGCTAGTTCAAATGACATAAAAATGAGAATTCTCCAATGGAGTCTTACAGTAGGTGGAGAGTCCGAAAAACACTCCTTCAGTCATTTCACTGAGAGTCATTGATTGGGGACACCAAGAATATAGGAAGGAATGCAGAAAGAAAAGATGAAATTGTGTTCAGGATCGGGGGGAGGGATGAACAGGGCGTGCTTGCCTTGAATCCAGGCTTTGTTGGGGGGTGGGGCATAAAGATCGAACGGGTCTGAAACTACAAAGTGGTGATGGTAACACAGTATCACCAGAGTTACACAACAGTGATCCCAGATTGCAACAATGATGAAAAAGTTTACTAATCCCAACTTAACCAACAAAAATACAGGAAACCATACAAAAAATAAAACATTACCAGAAAGGTGGAAACAAACCAAATGCAAAGCAGTTCAGGGGAAAGGAACTCCATGTCCCCTGGGGGCAGACCGAGTTGCCGGCATCCACGGTGAGCAGACAGGGATGGAGGCTGCAGAGCCGACCGCTCCCCTGGACGTGGTGTTTCCGGCAAGGGCTCTGGGTCTCTGTCCAGAGCGGGGGCTCTTTCTCCCTGCAGGGCTGGGTGAGTGATCGTGGGCATCTGGGTGTTGCGCGGGAGCCAGGGCAGGCTCTCCCTGCCGAGGCGGTGACTCCTCCTCTGCCTCGGGTTCTCTTGCCAAAGCCCGAGCAGGTAGAGGTGCACGTGGAGGTGGAGGTTCTCGCTGAGGGGGTGGGACATCAGTGCCTGGGGCTGGGGGTCCTGCAGGCACGGAGATCCGATCTGCCCGGTGTGCTGGCCAGTACCCAGCTGGCCTGGTGTCTCTGCGAGGGCAAGTCTCGCTTCTCCATCTGCCCTCGGTGGATCCCTGGGTCCTGCACCTGGAGCCACCACCTCTTTAGGGACAGGTCTGGGAAGTGGAGCCTGGTTCCAGTTGGAGGCCAGTGCTAGAGTTGGGGGAGAAGCAAGGTTTGCCCACAGGCCAGCCTTGGCATGTGCGTACCCCGGGACAGAAACCTTCCAAGAGGTTCCCAAAGAATACCCAGCGTCAGATGTCTTTTGGGACTGAAGTGTGCAAGATGGGGGGCGGGGGGTGTGAGGCCAGCGCTTGCTGCAGGCCCAGCAGCAGCTTTCGGGGACTCGTCCCTGTGTAGCTCAGCACCCCTCCCCACACACTCCCGTGCACCAGCCCCAGCGTCCTCACCTCTGTGCTCTGGCGTGCTGGGCTCCAGGTCCTCCTGGTGCCTCACAGGCCGGGGTTCTCTGGACTCTGGGTCGGAGCCGGGTGTGCTGAGCTCCGTGGCAGCCTCAGACTGGGCCGCCGGCTGTATCCTGGGCGGTGTCTCGGCAGCAGGCCTTCCCCACCTCCGCGTCTCCCCCGGTGGGGCTGATGCCTCCGTGGGCACGCTGACCTGGAGCCTGCACTGGGCCTCACGGGCGGGCGGGTGGTGCTCCGACCCCTCCCTCTGGGAGCTGGATGGGGTGTCCCCGTCCTCGGCCTCATCCCGTGGGAAGCTCTGCAACGACAGTGACCGTCAGCCAGCCATGCTGGGAGTTTTCCGAGCTGGGCCTGGCCAGTGGAGCCGCTGCTTCTGCCTGCTCGAACTTCTCTTCCCAGAAGGGTCAGAGACGTGTGTCTGCTCAGATCCCCACCCGGGAGGAAAGAGACCCATCTGAGGGTGTGAGGTCAGCCTGGCGGGCCGGCGCTGCCCACACTCTCCCCATCCCGCCCAGCCTGCTCTCCCCTGGGGTGTGGACACAACTTGTCCACAGGCTTCTGACCCCACATCCGCCTGGGCTTCCTTGAGGGGGACACAGCCCGAGAAACCCGCATCCCCACACACAGGCAAAGGACCCGGTGTTTCCGGGTGGCATGGGAGAGGTGGCCTGGCCCGGCCTGGGGCTCCCCGTGTTACCTTTCTGTTTCTCCGGGCAAAGGGCCAGAGGCCTCTCGGGGGTGTCCTGAGCCAACGTCGACAGGGTGCCCACGCACACTGCCTGTGAGCTCTCCTGAGGCCCCGGCCTCTGGGCAGGGGCAAACAGCAGAACATCTTGGCAGCAAGTGATCTGGCTGGGGGCTCCTCTCCGCTCTGGAGGCCTGGATACCCGGATTGCGGGTTCTGTTGGGTTCTGTTGCCGGCAGGTGACATCATTTCCTGGGGTTCGTGCTGAGGTCCCTTCCCCAAAACTTCCCAAGGGAATCTCTGGGTTTCTGACTGCTCGATCAACCCCCTTAGGCCATGTGCAGGCACAGTGACACCCACACGGCCCAGCCCACAGCCCTGGGGAGGCCTGGGTTCAGCCAGGGCCTGAGCTCCGAGGACCATGCTGCTCTCAGACCAGGCTCCTTCTTCTCATAAGTGGTGTGGCCCTTGACAACCATATGCCCCTCAGGGTTTCCCCAGTCTCTCCATCTGCAGAGTGGGGGTCATTCTCCCATCTGCTTCCTAGGCCTGTCGGCCTACGAGCAGCTCCATGCCTTTCCACCTGGGGCCGATATCACGTGGAGCTCGTGCGCTGAGACTTCAGAAAGAAAGATTCCATCCAGGGCTGACACAGCACAGAATGGGGCAGAACGAGGCCTGGATGCGCCGTGGTACCCAGGAAAAGGCACTCCCCCTCCTGACTGTTTTGAGACCCCGCATCCAAGTTGGAGGACCGAAAGGAAGACTCGAAGGTCTCCCTCTCTTATAGAAAAGAGTAGCCAACTTTCTGGTCCTCTGTTTCCATTGAGATTCTGTTGAAGTGTCCCAGCTCGGCTTCTGCGGGTGGCTGAGCTTCTACTGGCTCCCTGCGTTCTTGTCTTTTCCTCTCCAAACCTTCCGTCCTTTTCCCCCTTCTGGGGTGGAAGGGCGCTGTCATTGCTTCTACCTTCGAGACAGATTGAGGAAAAGTCTGGACCATCGACTCCTTTCCTCTCTTTGGTTCCGTGTCTCTCTCTGGCTGTGTCCCTCTCTTTTCCTTTCTCAATTCCGTCTGTGTCTTCCTCTTTCTCTCTCGTGTGTGGATGGATGGACGGATGCTAGGGATGCACATGTATATGATTAGATGAGGGTTATGTTTTAGGGATAGGTTAGAGGGAGAGAAAGGCTTTAGGTCAGAGTTGGTCATGGGGGAAGGGTCAAGGGTGGTGGTGGTGTTTCTTGGAATCTGAGTGCTGTGCATTCTTCGTCTCTTTCCATATGAACCCCTTCTCAGATACACCACTTGCAAGGAGTCTCTCGTGTTCCGTTTCCTATCTTTTGCATTTGTGAATGCTTAGCTTCTCTGTTGTGAAGAGGTTCCATTGGATGGAAACCCAGTGGTGTACTTCGTTTACCTCTTTCCCTTACTTGAAGAGACCCATTTCGACCTCCGCCCAGCAAATGGCAAGGAGACTCTGATGTTAAGGAGCCTTTGACCTACGCTTCTTTCTAGCTATCTCATGACATCAGTCTTTAGGGTGAGGTTTTTCCCCGAAATTGAGGTGGTATGAGATCAAAACCAATAGCGTTCTTCAGATGTAGCTGTCTGGTTTTCCCATGGACATTGATTGAAGAGGCTTTCCTGTTCCCATTTGGATATTCTCCCCGTCTGTGTCAGAGATGAGTTGACCATGGATGCTGGGGTTTGTTTCTGGACCCTCAACTTTATTCCATCGATCTGGATCTGTGTGTGTTGTTGTATTCCCAATAGCATACTGTCCTGCTGCTGCTGCTGCTGCGGCTAAGTCACTTCAGTCGTGTCTGACTCTGCATGACCCCATGGCCTGCAGCCTACCAGGCTCCTCCGTCCAGGACATTTTCCAGGCAAGAGTACTGGAGTGGGTCGCCATTGCCTTCTCCGATACTCTCCTGAGGATCCTAGTTTGGTCGTCTAATTTCCTTTCACACAACCTTGGATGTCCGTATCGGGGCTTTTTCGTCGGATTGTATTGACAATGTAGGCTCCTTTCTGTTTCCGTACCCCCTTTGCAATTCTTTGTTCGGTGCGAAAATGCATTGGCATTTTGGGAGGAATAGCATGGAAGCTGTGGATTGCCATGTGGGGCTGTGACATGATTTTCCCAATAGGAATTCTTTCAAGCCCTGAGCACAGCTTCTCTTTCCAGTGATTGGTGTGGGCTTGATCTTCCTCCTTCCATCTCTCGCCGTTTTGTGAGAACAGGTCCATCCTTCCCTTCTGGGGTAGATGGACTCGTGGGTATCACTTCAGTGAATGGCATTGGCAGTGGGGGTGATAATTCCCTTCTCATTGGAAGACTTTGCTGTGAGTATTAGAAATGCAAGTGACTTCTCTTCCCCTTCCTCCCTGTCCATGTCTCAGAGCCACCGGGAAACAGAGGCCTCATCCACGGTCACACAGGCCTGAGGGGGTGCAACTAGACTGTTGTTTCTTCAGGCCCTCAGTGCTGGACATCATCCGGGATACTCTGTGTGTGTCTTCCTCCGTCTGCTGTCCCTTCAGACCTTTCCCTAGTTTTCACAGGCTTGTTGTGTTGGCGTTCTTTGTCTGTTTGGAGACACATCCTTGATAAGCTTTGTGTTTCCACTCATTCGTCTCGCGATGTATGACCTGTCTTTTGCTTTTGTCATGAGGTCTTTCCCACAGTAGATATCTTTGATTTTGCAAAGTCCACTGTATTCTCTGGGTTTTTTTTGTGGACTGCCTTTTAGTTTTGTGTGTGAAGACTCAAAGCACGTGTCCGGTTTCTGCTCATTGTTCTTCTAGATTTGTGACAAGTTTTCATGGAAAGTTTGTCTAGGGATAACTGGAAGTGAACTCGGTGTAAGGTGTCAAGTCTCCATCTCCATTCATGTCATCCCCTGCAGTTTCCAATTCCCTGTTCCTGAGTGGTTTTGGAGACCTTGTGGGAAGGTTGGTTGCATTGGAGTTTGCATTTCCACCTTGATTCGATTCACACTGTTCTGCCCTCAGGGACACTGTCAAGGGGGAGTGAGGAGCAGCCTGCACTTCCAGCAGTGACCACACGGTGGGGCGAGTGCTGCTCTCCCCTCTGGGAGCCCCAGGCCACAGGCATCCCAGTGAGGAGCCAGCTCTGTGCTCAGCTGAAAGGAGTTAGTTAGTCTCTCAGGAGCCTCTGAGCCCTTGCCTTTGGATCACCCAGGGTGGGCATTTACTGGGACAGAAAAAATTGCCCTGAATTCCATGGACGGAAGAGCCTGGCTGTGTAGAGTTCGTGAGTTGCCGTGAATCAGACACAACTGAGGACACAAAAATTCAATAGATTAAAACACTTTTTGGGGGTGGGGGGGAGTGAAAGAGGGTGATGTGGGTTTTTTTGTCTTATATAACAGCCAAGGGAAATCTAGTTTAAACCTAAATTCACATAGATGGGAAAGGTATATCTCTCCGTCACCCTATTTAAAAAAAAAAAACCTACTAAACTTTTCTGAAAGTTTATTTAGTAGCTTCCTTGAACAGTTTACTGTGGAGCATTTTTTTTTTTTTTTCTGTGACTTTGGCCTCATTAAAAATTACGGTTTGCCTTTACTGGATAATTTTGTTCATTGGTTTCTTAGGGAACCTTGGTAATATTTGAGTTTCCTGGGGAGTATGGTCACATGACCTGGCCCTGGCCAATCGGTGCGTTCCACCTCCCTGGCCACTGTGATTGGCTCCGGGCTGGGGCAGTGCCCAATCGGGGCCCAGGGCCGGGCCTCCCGTTGGAAGCCAGGGGAAGACGAGCTCTCGTCCTGCTGGGGTAGGGGAAGGGGTGGGGCCGGGGCAGGTCAGGCTCCAGCAGTGGGAGGGGCTTGAGGTCCGCCTGGGGCAGTTGGTGACGTTCCTGCTCCCCTCAGGGCAGAGCCGCCGGCCTGAGAATGAGGGCGCTGCTGAGCCCAGGGGCTGGGATGGCCCATTGCTGCTGTGGTCCCAGAGCTCCACCCGAGACCTGAGGGAAGCCGTCTGCCCGTGAGTCCTCTCCCACTTGTCTGTCAGCTTGTTTGAAGCATGCTGGGTTTTCTGCCCAGCTGGCTAAGGGGAGTCCCTGGAAATGCAAGGGTGTGGGTTTTGGCAGACTTCAGGGAAGACATGCCAGATGAGCCTGGGAGACTCCAGGTTAATCTGGATTCAGGAGATATCTCTTCGGGCCAGCTAGTAATTGTAGGATAAGCCTAATGAGCCTTCAGAGGATGAAGAGAGTAACGTGCCAAGGTAGCAATCGATGTCCTCATTCGAGAGGATGAAGCTGGTGCTCAGAGAAGGGGGGAACTTGGCCACAGCAAGGAGGTGTGCACCCAGACAGGACCCCCCAGATCCGGCCATTGGAGCTCAGGGAGGCCACTGGTGTGGCTTGTCCCTGTGGCAGGGGCCGAGGCAGGCAGCCCACCCTGATTCCTGCGGGGGCCTGACTTGGGAAGTGCCATCTGGTAGCTTTGAGACTCACCAAACCAAATTGCACTGGAGAGAGGAGGGACACCTTCCTTCATCCACCCCCCACCCCCGCCGGATTCCCACATACCCTGACCCCTTTCTCTTGATTTCGGAGCCATTTCCAGAGTCCCGCTCATATGACCTCATTCGAAGTGCACTGTGGACGAGCTGCCATCTGCAGCTGCTACCACAGCAGCCAAGGGCTTTAGCTCCCGACTACCTCCCTTCCTTTGGAACTTGGGGGCCCTCTACTCCCCACTTGCACACCACAGACCTTTGCTGAGGATTGTGGGGACCCTCACTCAGTTTGCAGCACGTTGTAGCCATCCCTGTCCTCCCTTGAAACTCAGCTTGTGAGCTCCTTTGGAGCAGCATGGCCCACCTGGCTGCAACGGAAGACACAGCTGACAGTGAAACAACAGCTTAGATCTGAGAGCCGGAAAGCTCTGTCAAAAGGGACCTCCCTCTTCACACCGTAGAGGCTGTAGGAGCCGCCAGGCTTTCGGAACCAGTGCTGGGGCCAAAATGACTCCACAGCTGTTTTCCTTCCTGGGGAGGGTTCTGGCTCGAGCGGGAATGGCTCAAGTCTCCTAAGGTTCTGAAAGCCCACTGTGTGCAGATTCACGGTACACAGAGAGGAAAAGGTGGAGTCCTACCCTGGAGGTGGTCACAGCTCACGGATGAGCCAGGCAGGCAGGCAGGCAGGGCATGAGAACACCTGAGCTGCCTTCATGAGTGAATGGTGTGGGGGCAGAGGAAGAGAAGCCGGTCTGCTCCCTCGTGTGGTGCCCAGGGCAGGTTGTCCCCAGAGGAAACCCTTACGACGGTGAGGACTATCACTGCTGTTTCCCAAGGGGTTCCGTCGGTGCGTGTCTTCCCCGGAGCGGTCAGGCCGTCTCTCAAGTACACTGGCCATGGGCATTGCCTCTCCTTGGAACTTCCCATGTGTTTCTCTTTTTTATGGAACAGTGATTTTCTAGAGTGGTTCTGGGCCACAAGGATGTTGGGTCATTTTCTAGCCTTCTGTCATGAAGAACGCTTTCCTGGGCATGGGGGTGGTTTGTTGTTCCAGCTCCCTTTCTTGGCTTCTTTTGGGAGCTGGTGCAACAAGAGGAGCTCAGCCTCTGCCTTCTGGCTGAGATGTCACCCTTCAAACAGCAATGCCTGCCTGGAGATAATGATGGCAGTTGCCAAAAGGGCTTCGTTTGGCACATGGTATCTTGAAAGGACGTACACCGTCCTTTCAGCTATCAAAGGCTAGTTCAAATGACATAAAAATGAGAACTCTCCAATGGAGTCTTACAGTAGGTGGAGAGTCCGAAAAACACTCCTTCAGTCATTTCACTGAGAGTCATTGATTGGGGACACCAAGAATATAGGAAGGAATGCAGAAAGAAAAGATGAAATTGTGTTCAGGATCGGGGGGAGGGATGAACAGGGCGTGCTTGCCTTGAATCCAGGCTTTGTTGGGGGGTGGGGCATAAAGATCGAACGGGTCTGAAACTACAAAGTGGTGATGGTAACACAGTATCACCAGAGTTACACAACAGTGATCCCAGATTGCAACAATGATGAAAAAGTTTACTAATCCCAACTTAACCAACAAAAATACAGGAAACCATACAAAAAATAAAACATTACCAGAAAGGTGGAAACAAACCAAATGCAAAGCAGTTCAGGGGAAAGGAACTCCATGTCCCCTGGGGGCAGACCGAGTTGCCGGCATCCACGGTGAGCAGACAGGGATGGAGGCTGCAGAGCCGACCGCTCCCCTGGACGTGGTGTTTCCGGCAAGGGCTCTGGGTCTCTGTCCAGAGCGGGGGCTCTTTCTCCCTGCAGGGCTGGGTGAGTGATCGTGGGCATCTGGGTGTTGTGCGGGAGCCAGGGCAGGCTCTCCCTGCCGAGGCGGTGACTCCTCCTCTGCCTCGGGTTCTCTTGCCAAAGCCCGAGCAGGTAGAGGTGCACGTGGAGGTGGAGGTTCTCGCTGAGGGGGTGGGACATCAGTGCCTGGGGCTGGGGGTCCTGCAGGCACGGAGATCCGATCTGCCCGGTGTGCTGGCCAGTACCCAGCTGGCCTGGTGTCTCTGCGAGGGCAAGTCTCGGTTCTCCATCTGCCCTCGGTGGATCCCTGGGTCCTGCACCTGGAGCCACCACCTCTTTAGGGACAGGTCTGGGAAGTGGAGCCTGGTTCCAGTTGGAGGCCAGTGCTAGAGTTGGGGGAGAAGCAAGGTTTGCCCACAGGCCAGCCTTGGCATGTGCGTACCCCGGGACAGAAACCTTCCAAGAGGTTCCCAAAGAATACCCAGCGTCAGATATCTTTTGGGACTGAAGTGTGCAAGATGGGGGGCGGGGGGTGTGAGGCCAGCGCTTGCTGCAGGCCCAGCAGCAGCTTTCGGGGACTCGTCCCTGTGTAGCTCAGCACCCCTCCCCACACACTCCCGTGCACCAGCCCCAGCGTCCTCACCTCTGTGCTCTGGCGTGCTGGGCTCCAGGTCCTCCTGGTGCCTCAGAGGCCGGGGTTCTCTGGACTCTGGGTCGGAGCCGGGTGTGCTGAGCTCCGTGGCAGCCTCAGACTGGGCCGCCGGCTGTATCCTGGGCGGTGTCTCGGCAGCAGGCCTTCCCCACCTCCGCGTCTCCCCCGGTGGGGCTGATGCCTCCGTGGGCACGCTGACCTGGAGCCTGCACTGGGCCTCACGGGCGGGCGGGTGGTGCTCCGACCCCTCCCTCTGGGAGCTGGATGGGGTGTCCCCGTCCTCAGCCTCATCCCGTGGGAAGCTCTGCAACGACAGTGACCGTCAGCCAGCCATGCTGGGAGTTTTCCGAGCTGGGCCTGGCCAGTGGAGCCGCTGCTTCTGCCTGCTCGAACTTCTCTTCCCAGAAGGGTCAGAGACGTGTGTCTGCTCAGATCCCCACCCGGGAGGAAAGAGACCCATCTGAGGGTGTGAGGTCAGCCTGGCGGGCTGGCGCTGCCCACACTCTCCCCATCCCGCCCAGCCTGCTCTGCCCCGGGGTGTGGACACAACTTGTCCACAGGCTTCTGACCCCACATCCGCCTGGGCTTCCTTGAGGGAGACACACCCCGAGAAACCCGCATCCCCACACACAGGCAAAGGACCCGGTGTTTCCGGGTGGCATGGGAGAGGTGGCCTGGCCCGGCCTGGGGCTCCCCGTGTTACCTTTCTGTTTCTCCGGGCAAAGGGCCAGAGGCCTCTCGGGGGTGTCCTGAGCCAACGTCGACAGGGTGCCCACGCACACTGCCTGTGAGCTCTCCTGAGGCCCCGGCCTCTGGGCAGGGGCAAACAGCAGAACATCTTGGCAGCAAGTGATCTGGCTGGGGGCTCCTCTCCGCTCTGGAGGCCTGGATACCCGGATTGCGGGTTCTGTTGGGTTCTGTTGCCGGCAGGTGACATCATTTCCTGGGGTTCGTGCTGAGGTCCCTTCCCCAAAACTTCCCAAGGGAATCTCTGGGTTTCTGACTGCTCGATCAACCCCCTTAGGCCATGTGCAGGCACAGTGACACCCACACGGCCCAGCCCACAGCCCTGGGGAGGCCTGGGTTCAGCCAGGGCCTGAGCTCCGAGGACCATGCTGCTCTCAGACCAGGCTCCTTCTTCTCATAAGTGGTGTGGCCCTTGACAACCATATGCCCCTCAGGGTTTCCCCAGTCTCTCCATCTGCAGAGTGGGGGTCATTCTCCCATCTGCTTCCTAGGCCTGTCGGCCTACGAGCAGCTCCATGCCTTTCCACCTGGGGCCGATATCACGTGGAGCTCGTGCGCTGAGACTTCAGAAAGAAAGATTCCATCCAGGGCTGACACAGCACAGAATGGGGCAGAACGAGGCCTGGATGCGCCGTGGTACCCAGGAAAAGGCACTCCCCCTCCTGACTGTTTTGAGACCCCGCATCCAAGTTGGAGGACCGAAAGGAAGACTCGAAGGTCTCCCTCTCTTATAGAAAAGAGTAGCCAACTTTCTGGTCCTCTGTTTCCATTGAGATTCTGTTGAAGTGTCCCAGCTCGGCTTCTGCGGGTGGCTGAGCTTCTACTGGCTCCCTGCGTTCTTGTCTTTTCCTCTCCAAACCTTCCGTCCTTTTCCCCCTTCTGGGGTGGAAGGGCGCTGTCATTGCTTCTACCTTCGAGACAGATTGAGGAAAAGTCTGGACCATCGACTCCTTTCCTCTCTTTGGTTCCGTGTCTCTCTCTGGCTGTGTCCCTCTCTTTTCCTTTCTCAATTCCGTCTGTGTCTTCCTCTTTCTCTCTCGTGTGTGGATGGATGGACGGATGCTAGGGATGCACATGTATATGATTAGATGAGGGTTATGTTTTAGGGATAGGTTAGAGGGAGAGAAAGGCTTTAGGTCAGAGTTGGTCATGGGGGAAGGGTCAAGGGTGGTGGTGGTGTTTCTTGGAATCTGAGTGCTGTGCATTCTTCGTCTCTTTCCATATGAACCCCTTCTCAGATACACCACTTGCAAGGAGTCTCTCGTGTTCCGTTTCCTATCTTTTGCATTTGTGAATGCTTAGCTTCTCTGTTGTGAAGAGGTTCCATTGGATGGAAACCCAGTGGTGTACTTCGTTTACCTCTTTCCCTTACTTGAAGAGACCCATTTCGACCTCCGCCCAGCAAATGGCAAGGAGACTCTGATGTTAAGGAGCCTTTGACCTACGCTTCTTTCTAGCTATCTCATGACATCAGTCTTTAGGGTGAGGTTTTTCCCCGAAATTGAGGTGGTATGAGATCAAAACCAATAGCGTTCTTCAGATGTAGCTGTCTGGTTTTCCCATGGACATTGATTGAAGAGGCTTTCCTGTTCCCATTTGGATATTCTCCCCGTCTGTGTCAGAGATGAGTTGACCATGGATGCTGGGGTTTGTTTCTGGACCCTCAACTTTATTCCATCGATCTGGATCTGTGTGTGTTGTTGTATTCCCAATAGCATACTGTCCTGCTGCTGCTGCTGCTGCGGCTAAGTCACTTCAGTCGTGTCTGACTCTGCATGACCCCATGGCCTGCAGCCTACCAGGCTCCTCCGTCCAGGACATTTTCCAGGCAAGAGTACTGGAGTGGGTCGCCATTGCCTTCTCCGATACTCTCCTGAGGATCCTAGTTTGGTCATCTAATTTCCTTTCACACAACCTTGGATGTCCGTATCGGGGCTTTTTCGTCGGATTGTATTGACAATGTAGGCTCCTTTCTGTTTCCGTACCCCCTTTGCAATTCTTTGTTCGGTGCGAAAATGCATTGGCATTTTGGGAGGAATAGCATGGAAGCTGTGGATTGCCATGTGGGGCTGTGACATGATTTTCCCAATAGGAATTCTTTCAAGCCCTGAGCACAGCTTCTCTTTCCAGTGATTGGTGTGGGCTTGATCTTCCTCCTTCCATCTCTCGCCGTTTTGTGAGAACAGGTCCATCCTTCCCTTCTGGGGTAGATGGACTCGTGGGTATCACTTCAGTGAATGGCATTGGCAGTGGGGGTGATAATTCCCTTCTCATTGGAAGACTTTGCTGTGAGTATTAGAAATGCAAGTGACTTCTCTTCCCCTTCCTCCCTGTCCATGTCTCAGAGCCACCGGGAAACAGAGGCCTCATCCACGGTCACACAGGCCTGAGGGGGTGCAACTAGACTGTTGTTTCTTCAGGCCCTCAGTGCTGGACATCATCCGGGATACTCTGTGTGTGTCTTCCTCCGTCTGGTGTCCCTTCAGACCTTTCCCTAGTTTTCACAGGCTTGTTGTGTTGGCGTTCTTTGTCTGTTTGGAGACACATCCTTGATAAGCTTTGTGTTTCCACTCATTCGTCTCGCGATGTATGACCTGTCTTTTGCTTTTGTCATGAGGTCTTTCCCACAGTAGATATCTTTGATTTTGCAAAGTCCACTGTATTCTCTGGGTTTTTTTTGTGGACTGCCTTTTAGTTTTGTGTGTGAAGACTCAAAGCACGTGTCCGGTTTCTGCTCATTGTTCTTCTAGATTTGTGACAAGTTTTCATGGAAAGTTTGTCTAGGGATAACTGGAAGTGAACTCGGTGTAAGGTGTCAAGTCTCCATCTCCATTCATGTCATCCCCTGCAGTTTCCAATTCCCTGTTCCTGAGTGGTTTTGGAGACCTTGTGGGAAGGTTGGTTGCATTGGAGTTTGCATTTCCACCTTGATTCGATTCACACTGTTCTGCCCTCAGGGACACTGTCAAGGGGGAGTGAGGAGCAGCCTGCACTTCCAGCAGTGACCACACGGTGGGGCGAGTGCTGCTCTCCCCTCTGGGAGCCCCAGGCCACAGGCATCCCAGTGAGGAGCCAGCTCTGTGCTCAGCTGAAAGGAGTTAGTTAGTCTCTCAGGAGCCTCTGAGCCCTTGCCTTTGGATCACCCAGGGTGGGCATTTACTGGGACAGAAAAAATTGCCCTGAATTCCATGGACGGAAGAGCCTGGCTGTGTAGAGTTCGTGAGTTGCCGTGAATCAGACACAACTGAGGACACAAAAATTCAATAGATTAAAACACTTTTTGGGGGTGGGGGGGAGTGAAAGAGGGTGATGTGGGTTTTTTTGTCTTATATAACAGCCAAGGGAAATCTAGTTTAAACCTAAATTCACATAGATGGGAAAGGTATATCTCTCCGTCACCCTATTTAAAAAAAAAAAACCTACTAAACTTTTCTGAAAGTTTATTTAGTAGCTTCCTTGAGCAGTTTACTGTGGAGCATTTTTTTTTTTTTTCTGTGACATTGGCCTCATTAAAAAGTACGGTTTGCCTTTACTGGATAATTTTGTTCATTGGTTTCTTAGGGAACCTTGGTAATATTTGAGTTTCCTGGGGAGTATGGTCACATGACCTGGCCCTGGCCAATCGGTGCGTTCCACCTCCCTGGCCACTGTGATTGGCTCCGGGCTGGGGCAGTGCCCAATCGGGGCCCAGGGCCGGGCCTCCCGTTGGAAGCCAGGGGAAGACGAGCTCTCGTCCTGCTGGGGTAGGGGAAGGGGTGGGGCCGGGGCAGGTCAGGCTCCAGCAGTGGGAGGGGCTTGAGGTCCGCCTGCGGCAGTTGGTGACGTTCCTGCTCCCCTCAGGGCAGAGCCGCCGGCCTGAGAATGAGGGCGCTGCTGAGCCCAGGGGCTGGGATGGCCCGTTGCTGCTGTGGTCCCAGAGCTCCACCCGAGACCTGAGGGAAGCCGTCTGCCCGTGAGTCCTCTCCCACTTGTCTGTCAGCTTGTTTGAAGCATGCTGGGTTTTCTGCCCAGCTGGCTAAGGGGAGTCCCTGGAAATGCAAGGGTGTGGGTTTTGGCAGACTTCAGGGAAGACATGCCAGATGAGCCTGGGAGACTCCAGGTTAATCTGGATTCAGGAGATATCTCTTCGGGCCAGCTAGTAATTGTAGGATAAGCCTAATGAGCCTTCAGAGGATGAAGAGAGTAACGTGCCAAGGTAGCAATCGATGTCCTCATTCGAGAGGATGAAGCTGGTGCTCAGAGAAGGGGGGAACTTGGCCACAGCAAGGAGGTGTGCACCCAGACAGGACCCCCCAGATCCGGCCATTGGAGCTCAGGGAGGCCACTGGTGTGGCTTGTCCCTGTGGCAGGGGCCGAGGCAGGCAGCCCACCCTGATTCCTGCGGGGGCCTGACTTGGGAAGTGCCATCTGGTAGCTTTGAGACTCACCAAACCAAATTGCACTGGAGAGAGGAGGGACACCTTCCTTCATCCACCCCCCACCCCCGCCGGATTCCCACATACCCTGACCCCTTTCTCTTGATTTCGGAGCCATTTCCAGAGTCCCGCTCATATGACCTCATTCGAAGTGCACTGTGGACGAGCTGCCATCTGCAGCTGCTACCACAGCAGCCAAGGGCTTTAGCTCCCGACTACCTCCCTTCCTTTGGAACTTGGGGGCCCTCTACTCCCCACTTGCACACCACAGACCTTTGCTGAGGATTGTGGGGACCCTCACTCAGTTTGCAGCACGTTGTAGCCATCCCTGTCCTCCCTTGAAACTCAGCTTGTGAGCTCCTTTGGAGCAGCGTGGCCCACCTGGCTGCAACGGAAGACACAGCTGACAGTGAAACAACAGCTTAGATCTGAGAGCCGGAAAGCTCTGTCAAAAGGGACCTCCCTCTTCACACCGTAGAGGCTGTAGGAGCCGCCAGGCTTTCGGAACCAGTGCTGGGGCCAAAATGACTCCACAGCTGTTTTCCTTCCTGGGGAGGGTTCTGGCTCGAGCGGGAATGGCTCAAGTCTCCTAAGGTTCTGAAAGCCCACTGTGTGCAGATTCACGGTACACAGAGAGGAAAAGGTGGAGTCCTACCCTGGAGGTGGTCACAGCTCACGGATGAGCCAGGCAGGCAGGCAGGCAGGGCATGAGAACACCTGAGCTGCCTTCATGAGTGAATGGTGTGGGGGCAGAGGAAGAGAAGCCGGTCTGCTCCCTCGTGTGGTGCCCAGGGCAGGTTGTCCCCACAGGAAACCCTTACGACGGTGAGGACTATCACTGCTGTTTCCCAAGGGGTTCCGTCGGTGCGTGTCTTCCCCGGAGCGGTCAGGCCGTCTCTCAAGTACACTGGCCATGGGCATTGCCTCTCCTTGGAACTTCCCATGTGTTTCTCTTTTTTATGGAACAGTGATTTTCTAGAGTGGTTCTGGGCCACAAGGATGTTGGGTCATTTTCTAGCCTTCTGTCATGAAGAACGCTTTCCTGGGCATGGGGGTGGTTTGTTGTTCCAGCTCCCTTTCTTGGCTTCTTTTGGGAGCTGGTGCAACAAGAGGAGCTCAGCCTCTGCCTTCTGGCTGAGATGTCACCCTTCAAACAGCAATGCCTGCCTGGAGATAATGATGGCAGTTGCCAAAAGGGCTTCGTTTGGCACATGGTATCTTGAAAGGACGTACACCGTCCTTTCAGCTATCAAAGGCTAGTTCAAATGACATAAAAATGAGAACTCTCCAATGGAGTCTTACAGTAGGGGGAGAGTCCGAAAAACACTCCTTCAGTCATTTCACTGAGAGTCATTGATTGGGGACACCAAGAATATAGGAAGGAATGCAGAAAGAAAAGATGAAATTGTGTTCAGGATCGGGGGGAGGGATGAACAGGGCGTGCTTGCCTTGAATCCAGGCTTTGTTGGGGGGTGGGGCATAAAGATCGAACGGGTCTGAAACTACAAAGTGGTGATGGTAACACAGTATCACCAGAGTTACACAACAGTGATCCCAGATTGCAACAATGATGAAAAAGTTTACTAATCCCAACTTAAAAAACAAAAATACAGGAAACCATACAAAAAATAAAACATCACCAGAAAGGTGGAAAGAAACCAAATGCAAAGCAGTTCAGGGGAAAGGAACTCCATGTCCCCTGGGGGCAGACCGAGTTGCTGGCATCCACGGTGAGCAGACAGGGATGCAGGCTGCAGAGCCGACCGCTCCCCTGGACGTGGTGTTTCCAGCAAGGGCTCTGGGTCTCTGTCCAGAGCGGGGGCTCTTTCTCCCTGCAGGGCTGGGTGAGTGATCGTGGGCATCTGGGTGTTGCGCGGGAGCCAGGGCAGGCTCTCCCTGCCGAGGCGGTGACTCCTCCTCTGCCTCGGGTTCTCTTGCCAAAGCCCGAGCAGGTAGAGGTGCACGTGGAGGTGGAGGTTCTCGCTGAGGGGGTGGGACATCAGTGCCTGGGGCTGGGGGTCCTGCAGGCACGGAGATCCGATCTGCCCGGTGTGCTGGCCAGTACCCAGCTGGCCTGGTGTCTCTGCGAGGGCAAGTCTCGCTTCTCCATCTGCCCTCGGTGGATCCCTGGGTCCTGCACCTGGAGCCACCACCTCTTTAGGGACAGGTGTGGGAAGTGGAGCCTGCTTCCAGTTGGAGGCCAGTGCTAGAGTTGGGGGAGAAGCAAAGTTTGCCCACAGGCCAGCCTTGGCATGTGCGTACCCCGGGACAGAAACCTTCCAAGAGGTTCCCAAAGAATACCCAGCGTCAGATGTCTTTTGGGACTGAAGTGTGCAAGATGGGGGGCGGGGGGTGTGAGGCCAGCGCTTGCTGCAGGCCCAGCAGCAGCTTTCGGGGACTCGTCCCTGTGTAGCTCAGCACCCCTCCCCACACACTCCCGTGCACCAGCCCCAGCGTCCTCACCTCTGTGCTCTGGCGTGCTGGGCTCCAGGTCCTCCTGGTGCCTCAGAGGCCGGGGTTCTCTGGACTCTGGGTCGGAGCCGGGTGTGCTGAGCTCCGTGGCAGCCTCAGACTGGGCCGCCGGCTGTATCCTGGGCGGTGTCTCGGCAGCAGGCCTTCCCCACCTCCGCGTCTCCCCCGGTGGGGCTGATGCCTCCGTGGGCACGCTGACCTGGAGCCTGCACTGGGCCTCACGGGCGGGCGGGTGGTGCTCCGACCCCTCCCTCTGGGAGCTGGATGGGGTGTCCCCGTCCTCGGCCTCATCACGTGGGAAGCTCTGCAACGACAGTGACCGTCAGCCAGCCATGCTGGGAGTTTTCCGAGCTGGGCCTGGCCAGTGGAGCCGCTGCTTCTGCCTGCTCGAACTTCTCTTCCCAGAAGGGTCAGAGACGTGTGTCTGCTCAGATCCCCACCCGGGAGGAAAGAGACCCATCTGAGGGTGTGAGGTCAGCCTGGGTGGCCGGCGCTGCCCACAGTCTCCCCATCCCGCCCAGCCTGCTCTCCCCTGGGGTGTGGACACAACTTGTCCACAGGCTTCTGACCCCACATCCGCCTGGGCTTCCTTGAGGGGGACACAGCCCGAGAAACCCGCATCCCCACACACAGGCAAAGGACCCGGTGTTTCCGGGTGGCATGGGAGAGGTGGCCTGGCCCGGCCTGGGGCTCCCCGTGTTACCTTTCTGTTTCTCCGGGCAAAGGGCCAGAGGCCTCTCGGGGGTGTCCTGAGCCAACGTCGACAGGGTGCCCACGCACACTGCCTGTGAGCTCTCCTGAGGCCCCGGCCTCTGGGCAGGGGCAAACAGCAGAACATCTTGGCAGCAAGTGATCTGGCTGGGGGCTCCTCTCCGCTCTGGAGGCCTGGATACCCGGATTGCGGGTTCTGTTGGGTTCTGTTGCCGGCAGGTGACATCATTTCCTGGGGTTCGTGCTGAGGTCCCTTCCCCAAAACTTCCCAAGGGAATCTCTGGGTTTCTGACTGCTCGATCACCCCCCTTAGGCCATGTGCAGGCACAGTGACACCCACACGGCCCAGCCCACAGCCCTGGGGAGGCCTGGGTTCAGCCAGGGCCTGAGCTCCGAGGACCATGCTGCTCTCAGACCAGGCTCCTTCTTCTCATAAGTGGTGTGGCCCTTGACAACCATATGCCCCTCAGGGTTTCCCCAGTCTCTCCATCTGCAGAGTGGGGGTCATTCTCCCATCTGCTTCCTAGGCCTGTCGGCCTACGAGCAGCTCCATGCCTTTCCACCTGGGGCCGATATCACGTGGAGCTCGTGCGCTGAGACTTCAGAAAGAAAGATTCCATCCAGGGCTGACACAGCACAGAATGGGGCAGAACGAGGCCTGGATGCGCCGTGGTACCCAGGAAAAGGCACTCCCCCTCCTGACTGTTTTGAGACCCCGCATCCAAGTTGGAGGACCGAAAGGAAGACTCGAAGGTCTCCCTCTCTTATAGAAAAGAGTAGCCAACTTTCTGGTCCTCTGTTTCCATTGAGATTCTGTTCAAGTGTCCCAGCTCGGCTTCTGCGGGTGGCTGAGCTTCTACTGGCTCCCTGCGTTCTTGTCTTTTCCTCTCCAAACCTTCCGTCCTTTTCCCCCTTCTGGGGTGGAAGGGCGCTGTCATTGCTTCTACCTTCGAGACAGATTGAGGAAAAGTCTGGACCATCGACTCCTTTCCTCTCTTTGGTTCCGTGTCTCTCTCTGGCTGTGTCCCTCTCTTTTCCTTTCTCAATTCCGTCTGTGTCTTCCTCTTTCTCTCTCGTGTGTGGATGGATGGACGGATGCTAGGGATGCACATGGATATGATTAGATGAGGGTTATGTTTTAGGGATAGGTTAGAGGGAGAGAAAGGCTTTAGGTCGGAGTTGGTCATGGGGGAAGGGTCAAGGGTGGTGGTGGTGTTTCTTGGAATCTGAGTGCTGTGCATTCTTCGTCTCTTTCCATATGAACCCCTTCTCAGATACACCACTTGCAAGGAGTCTCTCGTGTTCCGTTTCCTATCTTTTGCATTTGTGAATGCTTAGCTTCTCTGTTGTGAAGAGGTTCCATTGGATGGAAACCCAGTGGTGTACTTCGTTTACCTCTTTCCCTTACTTGAAGAGACCCATTTCGACCTCCGCCCAGCAAATGGCAAGGAGACTCTGATGTTAAGGAGCCTTTGACCTACGCTTCTTTCTAGCTATCTCATGACATCAGTCTTTAGGGTGAGGTTTTTCCCCGATATTGAGGTGGTATGAGATCAAAACCAATAGCGTTCTTCAGATGTAGCTGTCTGGTTTTCCCATGGACATTGATTGAAGAGGCTTTCCTGTTCCCATTTGGATATTCTCCCCGTCTGTGTCAGAGATGAGTTGACCATGGATGCTGGGGTTTGTTTCTGGACCCTCAACTTTATTCCATCGATCTGGATCTGTGTGTGTTGTTGTATTCCCAATAGCATACTGTCCTGCTGCTGCTGCTGCTGCGGCTAAGTCACTTCAGTCGTGTCTGACTCTGCATGACCCCATGGCCTGCAGCCTACCAGGCTCCTCCGTCCAGGACATTTTCCAGGCAAGAGTACTGGAGTGGGTCGCCATTGCCTTCTCCGATACTCTCCTGAGGATCCTAGTTTGGTCGTCTAATTTCCTTTCACACAACCTTGGATGTCCGTATCGGGGCTTTTTCGTCGGATTGTATTGACAATGTAGGCTCCTTTCTGTTTCCGTACCCCCTTTGCAATTCTTTGTTCGGTGCGAAAATGCATTGGCATTTTGGGAGGAATAGCATGGAAGCTGTGGATTGCCATGTGGGGCTGTGACATGATTTTCCCAATAGGAATTCTTTCAAGCCCTGAGCACAGCTTCTCTTTCCAGTGATTGGTGTGGGCTTGATCTTCCTCCTTCCATCTCTCGCCGTTTTGTGAGAACAGGTCCATCCTTCCCTTCTGGGGTAGATGGACTCGTGGGTATCACTTCAGTGAATGGCATTGGCAGTGGGGGTGATAATTCCCTTCTCATTGGAAGACTTTGCTGTGAGTATTAGAAATGCAAGTGACTTCTCTTCACCTTCCTCCCTGTCCATGTCTCAGAGCCACCGGGAAACAGAGGCCTCATCCACGGTCACACAGGCCTGAGGGGGTGCAACTAGACTGTTGTTTCTTCAGGCCCTCAGTGCTGGACATCATCCGGGATACTCTGTGTGTGTCTTCCTCCGTCTGGTGTCCCTTCAGACCTTTCCCTAGTTTTCACAGGCTTGTTGTGTTGGCGTTCTTTGTCTGTTTGGAGACACATCCTTGATAAGCTTTGTGTTTCCACTCATTCGTCTCACGATGTATGACCTGTCTTTTGCTTTTGTCATGAGGTCTTTCCCACAGTAGATATCTTTGATTTTGCAAAGTCCACTGTATTCTCTGGGTTTTTTTTGTGGACTGCCTTTTAGTTTTGTGTGTGAAGACTCAAAGCACGTGTCCGGTTTCTGCTCATTGTTCTTCTAGATTTGTGACAAGTTTTCATGGAAAGTTTGTCTAGGGATAACTGGAAGTGAACTCGGTGTAAGGTGTCAAGTCTCCATCTCCATTCATGTCATCCCCTGCAGTTTCCAATTCCCTGTTCCTGAGTGGTTTTGGAGACCTTGTGGGAAGGTTGGTTGCATTGGAGTTTGCATTTCCACCTTGATTCGATTCACACTGTTCTGCCCTCAGGGACACTGTCAAGGGGGAGTGAGGAGCAGCCTGCACTTCCAGCAGTGACCACACGGTGGGGCGAGTGCTGCTCTCCCCTCTGGGAGCCCCAGGCCACAGGCATCCCAGTGAGGAGCCAGCTCTGTGCTCAGCTGAAAGGAGTTAGTTAGTCTCTCAGGAGCCTCTGAGCCCTTGGCTTTGGATCACCCAGGGTGGGCATTTACTGGGACAGAAAAAATTGCCCTGAATTCCATGGACGGAAGAGCCTGGCTGTGTAGAGTTCGTGAGTTGCCGTGAATCAGACACAACTGAGGACACAAAAATTCAATAGATTAAAACACTTTTTGGGGGTGGGGGGGAGTGAAAGAGGGTGATGTGGGTTTTTTTGTCTTATATAACAGCCAAGGGAAATCTAGTTTAAACCTAAATTCACATAGATGGGAAAGGTATATCTCTCCGTCACCCTATTTAAAAAAAAAAAACCTACTAAACTTTTCTGAAAGTTTATTTAGTAGCTTCCTTGAGCAGTTTACTGTGGAGCATTTTTTTTTTTTTTCTGTGACATTGGCCTCATTAAAAAGTACGGTTTGCCTTTACTGGATAATTTTGTTCATTGGTTTCTTAGGGAACCTTGGTAATATTTGAGTTTCCTGGGGAGTATGGTCACATGACCTGGCCCTGGCCAATCGGTGCGTTCCACCTCCCTGGCCACTGTGATTGGCTCCGGGCTGGGGCAGTGCCCAATCGGGGCCCAGGGCCGGGCCTCCCGTTGGAAGCCAGGGGAAGACGAGCTCTCGTCCTGCTGGGGTAGGGGAAGGGGTGGGGCCGGGGCAGGTCAGGCTCCAGCAGTGGGAGGGGCTTGAGGTCCGCCTGCGGCAGTTGGTGACGTTCCTGCTCCCCTCAGGGCAGAGCCGCCGGCCTGAGAATGAGGGCGCTGCTGAGCCCAGGGCCTGGGATGGCCCGTTGCTGCTGTGGTCCCAGAGCTCCACCCGAGACCTGAGGGAAGCCGTCTGCCCGTGAGTCCTCTCCCACTTGTCTGTCAGCTTGTTTGAAGCATGCTGGGTTTTCTGCCCAGCTGGCTAAGGGGAGTCCCTGGAAATGCAAGGGTGTGGGTTTTGGCAGACTTCAGGGAAGACATGCCAGATGAGCCTGGGAGACTCCAGGTTAATCTGGATTCAGGAGATATCTCTTCGGGCCAGCTAGTAATTGTAGGATAAGCCTAATGAGCCTTCAGAGGATGAAGAGAGTAACGTGCCAAGGTAGCAATCGATGTCCTCATTCGAGAGGATGAAGCTGGTGCTCAGAGAAGGGGGGAACTTGGCCACAGCAAGGAGGTGTGCACCCAGACAGGACCCCCCAGATCCGGCCATTGGAGCTCAGGGAGGCCACTGGTGTGGCTTGTCCCTGTGGCAGGGGCCGAGGCAGGCAGCCCACCCTGATTCCTGCGGGGGCCTGACTTGGGAAGTGCCATCTGGTAGCTTTGAGACTCACCAAACCAAATTGCACTGGAGAGAGGAGGGACACCTTCCTTCATCCACCCCCCACCCCCGCCGGATTCCCACATACCCTGACCCCTTTCTCTTGATTTCGGAGCCATTTCCAGAGTCCCGCTCATATGACCTCATTCGAAGTGCACTGTGGACGAGCTGCCATCTGCAGCTGCTACCACAGCAGCCAAGGGCTTTAGCTCCCGACTACCTCCCTTCCTTTGGAACTTGGGGGCCCTCTACTCCCCACTTGCACACCACAGACCTTTGCTGAGGATTGTGGGGACCCTCACTCAGTTTGCAGCACGTTGTAGCCATCCCTGTCCTCCCTTGAAACTCAGCTTGTGAGCTCCTTTGGAGCAGCGTGGCCCACCTGGCTGCAACGGAAGACACAGCTGACAGTGAAACAACAGCTTAGATCTGAGAGCCGGAAAGCTCTGTCAAAAGGGACCTCCCTCTTCACACCGTAGAGGCTGTAGGAGCCGCCAGGCTTTCGGAACCAGTGCTGGGGCCAAAATGACTCCACAGCTGTTTTCCTTCCTGGGGAGGGTTCTGGCTCGAGCGGGAATGGCTCAAGTCTCCTAAGGTTCTGAAAGCCCACTGTGTGCAGATTCACGGTACACAGAGAGGAAAAGGTGGAGTCCTACCCTGGAGGTGGTCACAGCTCACGGATGAGCCAGGCAGGCAGGCAGGCAGGGCATGAGAACACCTGAGCTGCCTTCATGAGTGAATGGTGTGGGGGCAGAGGAAGAGAAGCCGGTCTGCTCCCTCGTGTGGTGCCCAGGGCAGGTTGTCCCCAGAGGAAACCCTTACGACGGTGAGGACTATCACTGCTGTTTCCCAAGGGGTTCCGTCGGTGCGTGTCTTCCCCGGAGCGGTCAGGCCGTCTCTCAAGTACACTGGCCATGGGCATTGCCTCTCCTTGGAACTTCCCATGTGTTTCTCTTTTTTATGGAACAGTGATTTTCTAGAGTGGTTCTGGGCCACAAGGATGTTGGGTCATTTTCTAGCCTTCTGTCATGAAGAACGCTTTCCTGGGCATGGGGGTGGTTTGTTGTTCCAGCTCCCTTTCTTGGCTTCTTTTGGGAGCTGGTGCAACAAGAGGAGCTCAGCCTCTGCCTTCTGGCTGAGATGTCACCCTTCAAACAGCAATGCCTGCCTGGAGATAATGATGGCAGTTGCCAAAAGGGCTTCGTTTGGCACATGGTATCTTGAAAGGACGTACACCGTCCTTTCAGCTATCAAAGGCTAGTTCAAATGACATAAAAATGAGAACTCTCCAATGGAGTCTTACAGTAGGGGGAGAGTCCGAAAAACACTCCTTCAGTCATTTCACTGAGAGTCATTGATTGGGGACACCAAGAATATAGGAAGGAATGCAGAAAGAAAAGATGAAATTGTGTTCAGGATCGGGGGGAGGGATGAACAGGGCGTGCTTGCCTTGAATCCAGGCTTTGTTGGGGGGTGGGACATAAAGATCGAACGGGTCTGAAACTACAAAGTGGTGATGGTAACACAGTATCACCAGAGTTACACAACAGTGATCCCAGATTGCAACAATGATGAAAAAGTTTACTAATCCCAACTTAACCAACAAAAATACAGGAAACCATACAAAAAATAAAACATTACCAGAAAGGTGGAAACAAACCAAATGCAAAGCAGTTCAGGGGAAAGGAACTCCATGTCCCCTGGGGGCAGACCGAGTTGCCGGCATCCACGGTGAGCAGACAGGGATGAAGGCTGCAGAGCCGACCGCTCCCCTGGACGTGGTGTTTCCGGCAAGGGCTCTGTGTCTCTGTCCAGAGCGGGGGCTCTTTCTCCCTGCAGGGCTGGGTGAGTGATCGTGGGCATCTGGGTGTTGCGCGGGAGCCAGGGCAGGCTCTCCCTGCCGAGGCGGTGACTCCTCCTCTGCCTCGGGTTCTCTTGCCAAAGCCCGAGCAGGTAGAGGTGCACGTGGAGGTGGAGGTTCTCGCTGAGGGGGTGGGACATCAGTGCCTGGGGCTGGGGGTCCTGCAGGCACGGAGATCCGATCTGCCCGGTGTGCTGGCCAGTACCCAGCTGGCCTGGTGTCTCTGCGAGGGCAAGTCTCGGTTCTCCATCTGCCCTCGGTGGATCCCTGGGTCCTGCACCTGGAGCCACCACCTCTTTAGGGACAGGTCTGGGAAGTGGAGCCTGGTTCCAGTTGGAGGCCAGTGCTAGAGTTGGGGGAGAAGCAAAGTTTGCCCACAGGCCAGCCTTGGCATGTGCGTACCCCGGGACAGAAACCTTCCAAGAGGTTCCCAAAGAATACCCAGCGTCAGATGTCTTTTGGGACTGAAGTGTGCAAGATGGGGGGCGGGGGGTGTGAGGCCAGCGCTTGCTGCAGGCCCAGCAGCAGCTTTCGGGGACTCGTCCCTGTGTAGCTCAGCACCCCTCCCCACACACTCCCGTGCACCAGCCCCAGCGTCCTCACCTCTGTGCTCTGGCGTGCTGGGCTCCAGGTCCTCCTGGTGCCTCAGAGGCCGGGGTTCTCTGGACTCTGGGTCGGAGCCGGGTGTGCTGAGCTCCGTGGCAGCCTCAGACTGGGCCGCCGGCTGTATCCTGGGCGGTGTCTCGGCAGCAGGCCTTCCCCACCTCCGCGTCTCCCCCGGTGGGGCTGATGCCTCCGTGGGCACGCTGACCTGGAGCCTGCACTGGGCCTCACGGGCGGGCGGGTGGTGCTCCGACCCCTCCCTCTGGGAGCTGGATGGGGTGTCCCCGTCCTCGGCCTCATCACGTGGGAAGCTCTGCAACGACAGTGACCGTCAGCCAGCCATGCTGGGAGTTTTCCGAGCTGGGCCTGGCCAGTGGAGCCGCTGCTTCTGCCTGCTCGAACTTCTCTTCCCAGAAGGGTCAGAGACGTGTGTCTGCTCAGATCCCCACCCGGGAGGAAAGAGACCCATCTGAGGGTGTGAGGTCAGCCTGGGTGGCCGGCGCTGCCCACACTCTCCCCATCCCGCCCAGCCTGCTCTCCCCTGGGGTGTGGACACAACTTGTCCACAGGCTTCTGACCCCACATCCGCCTGGGCTTCCTTGAGGGGGACACAGCCCGAGAAACCCGCATCCCCACACACAGGCAAAGGACCCGGTGTTTCCGGGTGGCATGGGAGAGGTGGCCTGGCCCGGCCTGGGGCTCCCCGTGTTACCTTTCTGTTTCTCCGGGCAAAGGGCCAGAGGCCTCTCGGGGGTGTCCTGAGCCAACGTCGATAGGGTGCCCACGCACACTGCCTGTGAGCTCTCCTGAGGCCCCGGCCTCTGGGCAGGGGCAAACAGCAGAACATCTTGGCAGCAAGTGATCTGGCTGGGGGCTCCTCTCCGCTCTGGAGGCCTGGATACCCGGATTGCGGGTTCTGTTGGGTTCTGTTGCCGGCAGGTGACATCATTTCCTGGGGTTCGTGCTGAGGTCCCTTCCCCAAAACTTCCCAAGGGAATCTCTGGGTTTCTGACTGCTCGATCACCCCCCTTAGGCCATGTGCAGGCACAGTGACACCCACACGGCCCAGCCCACAGCCCTGGGGAGGCCTGGGTTCAGCCAGGGCCTGAGCTCCGAGGACCATGCTGCTCTCAGACCAGGCTCCTTCTTCTCATAAGTGGTGTGGCCCTTGACAACCATATGCCCCTCAGGGTTTCCCCAGTCTCTCCATCTGCAGAGTGGGGGTCATTCTCCCATCTGCTTCCTAGGCCTGTCGGCCTACGAGCAGCTCCATGCCTTTCCACCTGGGGCCGATATCACGTGGAGCTCGTGCGCTGAGACTTCAGAAAGAAAGATTCCATCCAGGGCTGACACAGCACAGAATGGGGCAGAACGAGGCCTGGATGCGCCGTGGTACCCAGGAAAAGGCACTCCCCCTCCTGACTGTTTTGAGACCCCGCATCCAAGTTGGAGGACCGAAAGGAAGACTCGAAGGTCTCCCTCTCTTATAGAAAAGAGTAGCCAACTTTCTGGTCCTCTGTTTCCATTGAGATTCTGTTGAAGTGTCCCAGCTCGGCTTCTGCGGGTGGCTGAGCTTCTACTGGCTCCCTGCGTTCTTGTCTTTTCCTCTCCAAACCTTCCGTCCTTTTCCCCCTTCTGGGGTGGAAGGGCGCTGTCATTGCTTCTACCTTCGAGACAGATTGAGGAAAAGTCTGGACCATCGACTCCTTTCCTCTCTTTGGTTCCGTGTCTCTCTCTGGCTGTGTCCCTCTCTTTTCCTTTCTCAATTCCGTCTGTGTCTTCCTCTTTCTCTCTCCTGTGTGGATGGATGGATGGATGCTAGGGATGCACATGTATATGATTAGATGAGGGTTATGTTTTAGGGATAGGTTAGAGGGAGAGAAAGGCTTTAGGTCAGAGTTGGTCATGGGGGAAGGGTCAAGGGTGGTGGTGGTGTTTCTTGGAATCTGAGTGCTGTGCATTCTTCGTCTCTTTCCATATGAACCCCTTCTCAGATACACCACTTGCAAGGAGTCTCTCGTGTTCCGTTTCCTATCTTTTGCATTTGTGAATGCTTAGCTTCTCTGTTGTGAAGAGGTTCCATTGGATGGAAACCCAGTGGTGTACTTCGTTTACCTCTTTCCCTTACTTGAAGAGACCCATTTCGACCTCCGCCCAGCAAATGGCAAGGAGACTCTGATGTTAAGGAGCCTTTGACCTACGCTTCTTTCTAGCTATCTCATGACATCAGTCTTTAGGGTGAGGTTTTTCCCCGATATTGAGGTGGTATGAGATCAAAACCAATAGCGTTCTTCAGATGTAGCTGTCTGGTTTTCCCATGGACATTGATTGAAGAGGCTTTCCTGTTCCCATTTGGATATTCTCCCCGTCTGTGTCAGAGATGAGTTGACCATGGATGCTGGGGTTTGTTTCTGGACCCTCAACTTTATTCCATCGATCTGGATCTGTGTGTGTTGTTGTATTCCCAATAGCATACTGTCCTGCTGCTGCTGCTGCTGCGGCTAAGTCACTTCAGTCGTGTCTGACTCTGCATGACCCCATGGCCTGCAGCCTACCAGGCTCCTCCGTCCAGGACATTTTCCAGGCAAGAGTACTGGAGTGGGTCGCCATTGCCTTCTCCGATACTCTCCTGAGGATCCTAGTTTGGTCGTCTAATTTCCTTTCACACAACCTTGGATGTCCGTATCGGGGCTTTTTCGTCGGATTGTATTGACAATGTAGGCTCCTTTCTGTTTCCGTACCCCCTTTGCAATTCTTTGTTCGGTGCGAAAATGCATTGGCATTTTGGGAGGAATAGCATGGAAGCTGTGGATTGCCATGTGGGGCTGTGACATGATTTTCCCAATAGGAATTCTTTCAAGCCCTGAGCACAGCTTCTCTTTCCAGTGATTGGTGTGGGCTTGATCTTCCTCCTTCCATCTCTCGCCGTTTTGTGAGAACAGGTCCATCCTTCCCTTCTGGGGTAGATGGACTCGTGGGTATCACTTCAGTGAATGGCATTGTCAGTGGGGGTGATAATTCCCTTCTCATTGGAAGACTTTGCTGTGAGTATTAGAAATGCAAGTGACTTCTCTTCCCCTTCCTCCCTGTCCATGTCTCAGAGCCACCGGGAAACAGAGGCCTCATCCACGGTCACACAGGCCTGAGGGGGTGCAACTAGACTGTTGTTTCTTCAGGCCCTCAGTGCTGGACATCATCCGGGATACTCTGTGTGTGTCTTCCTCCGTCTGGTGTCCCTTCAGACCTTTCCCTAGTTTTCACAGGCTTGTTGTGTTGGCGTTCTTTGTCTGTTTGGAGACACATCCTTGATAAGCTTTGTGTTTCCACTCATTCGTCTCGCGATGTATGACCTGTCTTTTGCTTTTGTCATGAGGTCTTTCCCACAGTAGATATCTTTGATTTTGCAAAGTCCACTGTATTCTCTGGGTTTTTTTTGTGGACTGCCTTTTAGTTTTGTGTGTGAAGACTCAAAGCACGTGTCCGGTTTCTGCTCATTGTTCTTCTAGATTTGTGACAAGTTTTCATGGAAAGTTTGTCTAGGGATAACTGGAATTGAACTCGGTGTAAGGTGTCAAGTCTCCATCTCCATTCATGTCATCCCCTGCAGTTTCCAATTCCCTGTTCCTGAGTGGCTTTGGAGACCTTGTGGGAAGGTTGGTTGCTTTGGAGTTTGCATTTCCACCTTGATTCGATTCACACTGTTCTGCCCTCAGGGACACTGTCAAGGGGGAGTGAGGAGCAGCCTGCACTTCCAGCAGTGACCACACGGTGGGGCGAGTGCTGCTCTCCCCTCTGGGAGCCCCAGGCCACAGGCATCCCAGTGAGGAGCCAGCTCTGTGCTCAGCTGAAAGGAGTTAGTTAGTCTCTCAGGAGCCTCTGAGCCCTTGGCTTTGGATCACCCAGGGTGGGCATTTACTGGGACAGAAAAAATTGCCCTGAATTCCATGGACGGAAGAGCCTGGCTGTGTAGAGTTCGTGAGTTGCCGTGAATCAGACACAACTGAGGACACAAAAATTCAATAGATTAAAACACTTTTTGGGGGTGGGGGGTAGTGAAAGAGGGTGATGTGGGTTTTTTTGTCTTATATAACAGCCAAGGGAAATCTAGTTTAAACCTAAATTCACATAGATGGGAAAGGTATATCTCTCCGTCACCCTATTTAAAAAAAAAAAAAACCTACTAAACTTTTCTGAAAGTTTATTTAGTAGCTTCCTTGAGCAGTTTACTGTGGAGCATTTTTTTTTTTTTTTCTGTGACATTGGCCTCATTAAAAAGTACGGTTTGCCTTTACTGGATAATTTTGTTCATTGGTTTCTTAGGGAACCTTGGTAATATTTGAGTTTCCTGGGGAGTATGGTCACATGACCTGGCCCTGGCCAATCGGTGCGTTCCACCTCCCTGGCCACTGTGATTGGCTCCGGGCTGGGGCAGTGCCCAATCAGGGCCCAGGGCCGGGCCTCCCGTTGGAAGCCAGGGGAAGACGAGCTCTCGTCCTGCTGGGGTAGGGGAAGGGGTGGGGCCGGGGTAGGTCAGGCTCCAGCAGTGGGAGGGGCTTGAGGTCCGCCTGCGGCAGTTGGTGACGTTCCTGCTCCCCTCAGGGCAGAGCCGCCGGCCTGAGAATGAGGGCGCTGCTGAGCCCAGGGGCTGGGATGGCCCGTTGCTGCTGTGGTCCCAGAGCTCCACCCGAGACCTGAGGGAAGCCGTCTGCCCGTGAGTCCTCTCCCACTTGTCTGTCAGCTTGCTTGAAGCATGCTGGGTTTTCTGCCCAGCTGGCTAAGGGGAGTCCCTGGAAATGCAAGGGTGTGGGTTTTGGCAGACTTCAGGGAAGACATGCCAGATGAGCCTGGGAGACTCCAGGTTAATCTGGATTCAGGAGATATCTCTTCGGGCCAGCTAGTAATTGTAGGATAAGCCTAATGAGCCTTCAGAGGATGAAGAGAGTAACGTGCCAAGGTAGCAATCGATGTCCTCATTCGAGAGGATGAAGCTGGTGCTCAGAGAAGGGGGGAACTTGGCCACAGCAAGGAGGTGTGCACCCAGACAGGACCCCCCAGATCCGGCCATTGGAGCTCAGGGAGGCCACTGGTGTGGCTTGTCCCTGTGGCAGGGGCCGAGGCAGGCAGCCCACCCTGATTCCTGCGGGGGCCTGACTTGGGAAGTGCCATCTGGTAGCTTTGAGACTCACCAAACCAAATTGCACTGGAGAGAGGAGGGACACCTTCCTTCATCCACCCCCCACCCCCGCCGGATTCCCACATACCCTGACCCCTTTCTCTTGATTTCGGAGCCATTTCCAGAGTCCCGCTCATATGACCTCATTCGAAGTGCACTGTGGACGAGCTGCCATCTGCAGCTGCTACCGCAGCAGCCAAGGGCTTTAACTCCCGACTACCTCCCTTCCTTTGGAACTTGGGGGCCCTCTACTCCCCACTTGCACACCACAGACCTTTGCTGAGGATTGTGGGGACCCTCACTCAGTTTGCAGCACGTTGTAGCCATCCCTGTCCTCCCTTGAAACTCAGCTTGTGAGCTCCTTTGGAGCAGCGTGGCCCACCTGGCTGCAACGGAAGACACAGCTGACAGTGAAACAACAGCTTAGATCTGAGAGCCGGAAAGCTCTGTCAAAAGGGACCTCCCTCTTCACACCGTAGAGGCTGTAGGAGCCGCCAGGCTTTCGGAACCAGTGCTGGGGCCAAAATGACTCCACAGCTGTTTTCCTTCCTGGGGAGGGTTCTGGCTCGAGCGGGAATGGCTCAAGTCTCCTAAGGTTCTGAAAGCCCACTGTGTGCAGATTCACGGTACACAGAGAGGAAAAGGTGGAGTCCTACCCTGGAGGTGGTCACAGCTCACGGATGAGCCAGGCAGGCAGGCAGGCAGGGCATGAGAACACCTGAGCTGCCTTCATGAGTGAATGGTGTGGGGGCAGAGGAAGAGAAGCCGGTCTGCTCCCTCGTGTGGTGCCCAGGGCAGGTTGTCCCCAGAGGAAACCCTTACGACGGTGAGGACTATCACTGCTGTTTCCCAAGGGGTTCCGTCGGTGCGTGTCTTCCCCGGAGCGGTCAGGCCGTCTCTCAAGTACACTGGCCATGGGCATTGCCTCTCCTTGGAACTTCCCATGTGTTTCTCTTTTTTATGGAACAGTGATTTTCTAGAGTGGTTCTGGGCCACAAGGATGTTGGGTCATTTTCTAGCCTTCTGTCATGAAGAACGCTTTCCTGGGCATGGGGGTGGTTTGTTGTTCCAGCTCCCTTTCTTGGCTTCTTTTGGGAGCTGGTGCAACAAGAGGAGCTCAGCCTCTGCCTTCTGGCTGAGATGTCACCCTTCAAACAGCAATGCCTGCCTGGAGATAATGATGGCAGTTGCCAAAAGGGCTTCGTTTGGCACATGGTATCTTGAAAGGACGTACACCGTCCTTTCAGCTATCAAAGGCTAGTTCAAATGACATAAAAATGAGAACTCTCCAATGGAGTCTTACAGTAGGTGGAGAGTCCGAAAAACACTCCTTCAGTCATTTCACTGAGAGTCATTGATTGGGGACACCAAGAATATAGGAAGGAATGCAGAAAGAAAAGATGAAATTGTGTTCAGGATCGGGGGGAGGGATGAACAGGACGTGCTTGCCTTGAATCCAGGCTTTGTTGGGGGGTGGGGCATAAAGATCGAACGGGTCTGAAACTACAAAGTGGTGATGGTAACACAGTATCACCAGAGTTACACAACAGTGATCCCAGATTGCAACAATGATGAAAAAGTTTACTAATCCCAACTTAAAAAACAAAAATACAGGAAACCATACAAAAAATAAAACATTACCAGAAAGGTGGAAAGAAACCAAATGCAAAGCAGTTCAGGGGAAAGGAACTCCATGTCCCCTGGGGGCAGACCGAGTTGCCGGCATCCACGGTGAGCAGACAGGGATGGAGGCTGCAGAGCCGACCGCTCCCCTGGACGTGGTGTTTCCGGCAAGGGCTCTGGGTCTCTGTCCAGAGCGGGGGCTCTTTCTCCCTGCAGGGCTGGGTGAGTGATCGTGGGCATCTGGGTGTTGCGCGGGAGCCAGGGCAGGCTCTCCCTGCCGAGACGGTGACTCCTCCTCTGCCTCGGGTTCTCTTGCCAAAGCCCGAGCAGGTAGAGGTGCACGTGGAGGTGGAGGTTCTCGCTGAGGGGGTGGGACATCAGTGCCTGGGGCTGGGGGTCCTGCAGGCACGGAGATCCGATCTGCCCGGTGTGCTGGCCAGTACCCAGCTGGCCTGGTGTCTCTGCGAGGGCAAGTCTCGGTTCTCCATCTGCCCTCGGTGGATCCCTGGGTCCTGCACCTGGAGCCACCACCTCTTTAGGGACAGGTCTGGGAAGTGGAGCCTGGTTCCAGTTGGAGGCCAGTGCTAGAGTTGGGGGAGAAGCAAAGTTTGCCCACAGGCCAGCCTTGGCATGTGCGTACCCCGGGACAGAAACCTTCCAAGAGGTTCCCAAAGAATACCCAGCGTCAGATGTCTTTTGGGACTGAAGTGTGCAAGATGGGGGGCGGGGGGTGTGAGGCCAGCGCTTGCTGCAGGCCCAGCAGCAGCTTTCGGGGACTCGTCCCTGTGTAGCTCAGCACCCCTCCCCACACACTCCCGTGCACCAGCCCCAGCGTCCTCACCTCTGTGCTCTGGCGTGCTGGGCTCCAGGTCCTCCTGGTGCCTCAGAGGCCGGGGTTCTCTGGACTCTGGGTCGGAGCCGGGTGTGCTGAGCTCCGTGGCAGCCTCAGACTGGGCCGCCGGCTGTATCCTGGGCGGTGTCTCGGCAGCAGGCCTTCCCCACCTCCGCGTCTCCCCCGGTGGGGCTGATGCCTCCGTGGGCACGCTGACCTGGAGCCTGCACTGGGCCTCACGGGCGGGCGGGTGGTGCTCCGACCCCTCCCTCTGGGAGCTGGATGGGGTGTCCCCGTCCTCGGCCTCATCACGTGGGAAGCTCTGCAACGACAGTGACCGTCAGCCAGCCATGCTGGGAGTTTTCCGAGCTGGGCCTGGCCAGTGGAGCCGCTGCTTCTGCCTGCTCGAACTTCTCTTCCCAGAAGGGTCAGAGACGTGTGTCTGCTCAGATCCCCACCCGGGAGGAAAGAGACCCATCTGAGGGTGTGAGGTCAGCCTGGGTGGCCGGCGCTGCCCACACTCTCCCCATCCCGCCCAGCCTGCTCTCCCCTGGGGTGTGGACACAACTTGTCCACAGGCTTCTGACCCCACATCCGCCTGGGCTTCCTTGAGGGGGACACAGCCCGAGAAACCCGCATCCCCACACACAGGCAAAGGACCCGGTGTTTCCGGGTGGCATGGGAGAGGTGGCCTGGCCCGGCCTGGGGCTCCCCGTGTTACCTTTCTGTTTCTCCGGGCAAAGGGCCAGAGGCCTCTCGGGGGTGTCCTGAGCCAACGTCGACAGGGTGCCCACGCACACTGCCTGTGAGCTCTCCTGAGGCCCCGGCCTCTGGGCAGGGGCAAACAGCAGAACATCTTGGCAGCAAGTGATCTGGCTGGGGGCTCCTCTCCGCTCTGGAGGCCTGGATACCCGGATTGCGGGTTCTGTTGGGTTCTGTTGCCGGCAGGTGACATCATTTCCTGGGGTTCGTGCTGAGGTCCCTTCCCCAAAACTTCCCAAGGGAATCTCTGGGTTTCTGACTGCTCGATCACCCCCCTTAGGCCATGTGCAGGCACAGTGACACCCACACGGCCCAGCCCACAGCCCTGGGGAGGCCTGGGTTCAGCCAGGGCCTGAGCTCCGAGGACCATGCTGCTCTCAGACCAGGCTCCTTCTTCTCATAAGTGGTGTGGCCCTTGACAACCATATGCCCCTCAGGGTTTCCCCAGTCTCTCCATCTGCAGAGTGGGGGTCATTCTCCCATCTGCTTCCTAGGCCTGTCGGCCTACGAGCAGCTCCATGCCTTTCCACCTGGGGCCGATATCACGTGGAGCTCGTGCGCTGAGACTTCAGAAAGAAAGATTCCATCCAGGGCTGACACAGCACAGAATGGGGCAGAACGAGGCCTGGATGCGCCGTGGTACCCAGGAAAAGGCACTCCCCCTCCTGACTGTTTTGAGACCCCGCATCCAAGTTGGAGGACCGAAAGGAAGACTCGAAGGTCTCCCTCTCTTATAGAAAAGAGTAGCCAACTTTCTGGTCCTCTGTTTCCATTGAGATTCTGTTGAAGTGTCCCAGCTCGGCTTCTGCGGGTGGCTGAGCTTCTACTGGCTCCCTGCGTTCTTGTCTTTTCCTCTCCAAACCTTCCGTCCTTTTCCCCCTTCTGGGGTGGAAGGGCGCTGTCATTGCTTCTACCTTCGAGACAGATTGAGGAAAAGTCTGGACCATCGACTCCTTTCCTCTCTTTGGTTCCGTGTCTCTCTCTGGCTGTGTCCCTCTCTTTTCCTTTCTCAATTCCGTCTGTGTCTTCCTCTTTCTCTCTCGTGTGTGGATGGATGGACGGATGCTAGGGATGCACATGTATATGATTAGATGAGGGTTATGTTTTAGGGATAGGTTAGAGGGAGAGAAAGGCTTTAGGTCAGAGTTGGTCATGGGGGAAGGGTCAAGGGTGGTGGTGGTGTTTCTTGGAATCTGAGTGCTGTGCATTCTTCGTCTCTTTCCATATGAACCCCTTCTCAGATACACCACTTGCAAGGAGTCTCTCGTGTTCCGTTTCCTATCTTTTGCATTTGTGAATGCTTAGCTTCTCTGTTGTGAAGAGGTTCCATTGGATGGAAACCCAGTGGTGTACTTCGTTTACCTCTTTCCCTTACTTGAAGAGACCCATTTCGACCTCCGCCCAGCAAATGGCAAGGAGACTCTGATGTTAAGGAGCCTTTGACCTACGCTTCTTTCTAGCTATCTCATGACATCAGTCTTTAGGGTGAGGTTTTTCCCCGATATTGAGGTGGTATGAGATCAAAACCAATAGCGTTCTTCAGATGTAGCTGTCTGGTTTTCCCATGGACATTGATTGAAGAGGCTTTCCTGTTCCCATTTGGATATTCTCCCCGTCTGTGTCAGAGATGAGTTGACCATGGATGCTGGGGTTTGTTTCTGGACCCTCAACTTTATTCCATCGATCTGGATCTGTGTGTGTTGTTGTATTCCCAATAGCATACTGTCCTGCTGCTGCTGCTGCTGCGGCTAAGTCACTTCAGTCGTGTCTGACTCTGCATGACCCCATGGCCTGCAGCCTACCAGGCTCCTCCGTCCAGGACATTTTCCAGGCAAGAGTACTGGAGTGGGTCGCCATTGCCTTCTCCGATACTCTCCTGAGGATCCTAGTTTGGTCGTCTAATTTCCTTTCACACAACCTTGGATGTCCGTATCGGGGCTTTTTCGTCGGATTGTATTGACAATGTAGGCTCCTTTCTGTTTCCGTACCCCCTTTGCAATTCTTTGTTCGGTGCGAAAATGCATTGGCATTTTGGGAGGAATAGCATGGAAGCTGTGGATTGCCATGTGGGGCTGTGACATGATTTTCCCAATAGGAATTCTTTCAAGCCCTGAGCACAGCTTCTCTTTCCAGTGATTGGTGTGGGCTTGATCTTCCTCCTTCCATCTCTCGCCGTTTTGTGAGAACAGGTCCATCCTTCCCTTCTGGGGTAGATGGACTCGTGGGTATCACTTCAGTGAATGGCATTGGCAGTGGGGGTGATAATTCCCTTCTCATTGGAAGACTTTGCTGTGAGTATTAGAAATGCAAGTGACTTCTCTTCCCCTTCCTCCCTGTCCATGTCTCAGAGCCACCGGGAAACAGAGGCCTCATCCACGGTCACACAGGCCTGAGGGGGTGCAACTAGACTGTTGTTTCTTCAGGCCCTCAGTGCTGGACATCATCCGGGATACTCTGTGTGTGTCTTCCTCCGTCTGGTGTCCCTTCAGACCTTTCCCTAGTTTTCACAGGCTTGTTGTGTTGGCGTTCTTTGTCTGTTTGGAGACACATCCTTGATAAGCTTTGTGTTTCCACTCATTCGTCTCGCGATGTATGACCTGTCTTTTGCTTTTGTCATGAGGTCTTTCCCACAGTAGATATCTTTGATTTTGCAAAGTCCACTGTATTCTCTGGGTTTTTTTTGTGGACTGCCTTTTAGTTTTGTGTGTGAAGACTCAAAGCACGTGTCCGGTTTCTGCTCATTGTTCTTCTAGATTTGTGACAAGTTTTCATGGAAAGTTTGTCTAGGGATAACTGGAAGTGAACTCGGTGTAAGGTGTCAAGTCTCCATCTCCATTCATGTCATCCCCTGCAGTTTCCAATTCCCTGTTCCTGAGTGGTTTTGGAGACCTTGTGGGAAGGTTGGTTGCATTGGAGTTTGCATTTCCACCTTGATTCGATTCACACTGTTCTGCCCTCAGGGACACTGTCAAGGGGGAGTGAGGAGCAGCCTGCACTTCCAGCAGTGACCACACGGTGGGGCGAGTGCTGCTCTCCCCTCTGGGAGCCCCAGGCCACAGGCATCCCAGTGAGGAGCCAGCTCTGTGCTCAGCTGAAAGGAGTTAGTTAGTCTCTCAGGAGCCTCTGAGCCCTTGCCTTTGGATCACCCAGGGTGGGCATTTACTGGGACAGAAAAAATTGCCCTGAATTCCATGGACGGAAGAGCCTGGCTGTGTAGAGTTCGTGAGTTGCCGTGAATCAGACACAACTGAGGACACAAAAATTCAATAGATTAAAACACTTTTTGGGGGTGGGGGGGAGTGAAAGAGGGTGATGTGGGTTTTTTTGTCTTATATAACAGCCAAGGGAAATCTAGTTTAAACCTAAATTCACATAGATGGGAAAGGTATATCTCTCCGTCACCCTATTTAAAAAAAAAAACCTACTAAACTTTTCTGAAAGTTTATTTAGTAGCTTCCTTGAGCAGTTTACTGTGGAGCATTTTTTTTTTTTCTGTGACATTGGCCTCATTAAAAAGTACGGTTTGCCTTTACTGGATAATTTTGTTCATTGGTTTCTTAGGGAACCTTGGTAATATTTGAGTTTCCTGGGGAGTATGGTCACATGACCTGGCCCTGGCCAATCGGTGCGTTCCACCTCCCTGGCCACTGTGATTGGCTCCGGGCTGGGGCAGTGCCCAATCGGGGCCCAGGGCCGGGCCTCCCGTTGGAAGCCAGGGGAAGACGAGCTCTCGTCCTGCTGGGGTAGGGGAAGGGGTGGGGCCGGGGCAGGTCAGGCTCCAGCAGTGGGAGGGGCTTGAGGTCCGCCTGCGGCAGTTGGTGACGTTCCTGCTCCCCTCAGGGCAGAGGCGCCGGCCTGAGAATGAGGGCGCTGCTGAGCCCAGGGGCTGGGATGGCCCGTTGCTGCTGTGGTCCCAGAGCTCCACCCGAGACCTGAGGGAAGCCGTCTGCCCGTGAGTCCTCTCCCACTTGTCTGTCAGCTTGTTTGAAGCATGCTGGGTTTTCTGCCCAGCTGGCTAAGGGGAGTCCCTGGAAATGCAAGGGTGTGGGTTTTGGCAGACTTCAGGGAAGACATGCCAGATGAGCCTGGGAGACTCCAGGTTAATCTGGATTCAGGAGATATCTCTTCGGGCCAGCTAGTAATTGTAGGATAAGCCTAATGAGCCTTCAGAGGATGAAGAGAGTAACGTGCCAAGGTAGCAATCGATGTCCTCATTCGAGAGGATGAAGCTGGTGCTCAGAGAAGGGGGGAACTTGGCCACAGCAAGGAGGTGTGCACCCAGACAGGACCCCCCAGATCCGGCCATTGGAGCTCAGGGAGGCCACTGGTGTGGCTTGTCCCTGTGGCAGGGGCCGAGGCAGGCAGCCCACCCTGATTCCTGCGGGGGCCTGACTTGGGAAGTGCCATCTGGTAGCTTTGAGACTCACCAAACCAAATTGCACTGGAGAGAGGAGGGACACCTTCCTTCATCCACCCCCCACCCCCGCCGGATTCCCACATACCCTGACCCCTTTCTCTTGATTTCGGAGCCATTTCCAGAGTCCCGCTCATATGACCTCATTCGAAGTGCACTGTGGACGAGCTGCCATCTGCAGCTGCTACCACAGCAGCCAAGGGCTTTAGCTCCCGACTACCTCCCTTCCTTTGGAACTTGGGGGCCCTCTACTCCCCACTTGCACACCACAGACCTTTGCTGAGGATTGTGGGGACCCTCACTCAGTTTGCAGCACGTTGTAGCCATCCCTGTCCTCCCTTGAAACTCAGCTTGTGAGCTCCTTTGGAGCAGCGTGGCCCACCTGGCTGCAACGGAAGACACAGCTGACAGTGAAACAACAGCTTAGATCTGAGAGCCGGAAAGCTCTGTCAAAAGGGACCTCCCTCTTCACACCGTAGAGGCTGTAGGAGCCGCCAGGCTTTCGGAACCAGTGCTGGGGCCAAAATGACTCCACAGCTGTTTTCCTTCCTGGGGAGGGTTCTGGCTCGAGCGGGAATGGCTCAAGTCTCCTAAGGTTCTGAAAGCCCACTGTGTGCAGATTCACGGTACACAGAGAGGAAAAGGTGGAGTCCTACCCTGGAGGTGGTCACAGCTCACGGATGAGCCAGGCAGGCAGGCAGGCAGGGCATGAGAACACCTGAGCTGCCTTCATGAGTGAATGGTGTGGGGGCAGAGGAAGAGAAGCCGGTCTGCTCCCTCGTGTGGTGCCCAGGGCAGGTTGTCCCCAGAGGAAACCCTTACGACGGTGAGGACTATCACTGCTGTTTCCCAAGGGGTTCCGTCGGTGCGTGTCTTCCCCGGAGCGGTCAGGCCGTCTCTCAAGTACACTGGCCATGGGCATTGCCTCTCCTTGGAACTTCCCATGTGTTTCTCTTTTTTATGGAACAGTGATTTTCTAGAGTGGTTCTGGGCCACAAGGATGTTGGGTCATTTTCTAGCCTTCTGTCATGAAGAACGCTTTCCTGGGCATGGGGGTGGTTTGTTGTTCCAGCTCCCTTTCTTGGCTTCTTTTGGGAGCTGGTGCAACAAGAGGAGCTCAGCCTCTGCCTTCTGGCTGAGATGTCACCCTTCAAACAGCAATGCCTGCCTGGAGATAATGATGGCAGTTGCCAAAAGGGCTTCGTTTGGCACATGGTATCTTGAAAGGACGTACACCGTCCTTTCAGCTATCAAAGGCTAGTTCAAATGACATAAAAATGAGAACTCTCCAATGGAGTCTTACAGTAGGTGGAGAGTCCGAAAAACACTCCTTCAGTCATTTCACTGAGAGTCATTGATTGGGGACACCAAGAATATAGGAAGGAATGCAGAAAGAAAAGATGAAATTGTGTTCAGGATCGGGGGGAGGGATGAACAGGACGTGCTTGCCTTGAATCCAGGCTTTGTTGGGGGGTGGGGCATAAAGATCGAACGGGTCTGAAACTACAAAGTGGTGATGGTAACACAGTATCACCAGAGTTACACAACAGTGATCCCAGATTGCAACAATGATGAAAAAGTTTACTAATCCCAACTTAAAAAACAAAAATACAGGAAACCATACAAAAAATAAAACATTACCAGAAAGGTGGAAAGAAACCAAATGCAAAGCAGTTCAGGGGAAAGGAACTCCATGTCCCCTGGGGGCAGACCGAGTTGCCGGCATCCACGGTGAGCAGACAGGGATGGAGGCTGCAGAGCCGACCGCTCCCCTGGACGTGGTGTTTCCGGCAAGGGCTCTGGGTCTCTGTCCAGAGCGGGGGCTCTTTCTCCCTGCAGGGCTGGGTGAGTGATCGTGGGCATCTGGGTGTTGCGCGGGAGCCAGGGCAGGCTCTCCCTGCCGAGGCGGTGACTCCTCCTCTGCCTCGGGTTCTCTTGCCAAAGCCCGAGCAGGTAGAGGTGCACGTGGAGGTGGAGGTTCTCGCTGAGGGGGTGGGACATCAGTGCCTGGGGCTGGGGGTCCTGCAGGCACGGAGATCCGATCTGCCCGGTGTGCTGGCCAGTACCCAGCTGGCCTGGTGTCTCTGCGAGGGCAAGTCTCGGTTCTCCATCTGCCCTCGGTGGATCCCTGGGTCCTGCACCTGGAGCCACCACCTCTTTAGGGACAGGTCTGGGAAGTGGAGCCTGGTTCCAGTTGGAGGCCAGTGCTAGAGTTGGGGGAGAAGCAAAGTTTGCCCACAGGCCAGCCTTGGCATGTGCGTACCCCGGGACAGAAACCTTCCAAGAGGTTCCCAAAGAATACCCAGCGTCAGATGTCTTTTGGGACTGAAGTGTGCAAGATGGGGGGCGGGGGGTGTGAGGCCAGCGCTTGCTGCAGGCCCAGCAGCAGCTTTCGGGGACTCGTCCCTGTGTAGCTCAGCACCCCTCCCCACACACTCCCGTGCACCAGCCCCAGCGTCCTCACCTCTGTGCTCTGGCGTGCTGGGCTCCAGGTCCTCCTGGTGCCTCAGAGGCCGGGGTTCTCTGGACTCTGGGTCGGAGCCGGGTGTGCTGAGCTCCGTGGCAGCCTCAGACTGGGCCGCCGGCTGTATCCTGGGCGGTGTCTCGGCAGCAGGCCTTCCCCACCTCCGCGTCTCCCCCGGTGGGGCTGATGCCTCCGTGGGCACGCTGACCTGGAGCCTGCACTGGGCCTCACGGGCGGGCGGGTGGTGCTCCGACCCCTCCCTCTGGGAGCTGGATGGGGTGTCCCCGTCCTCGGCCTCATCACGTGGGAAGCTCTGCAACGACAGTGACCGTCAGCCAGCCATGCTGGGAGTTTTCCGAGCTGGGCCTGGCCAGTGGAGCCGCTGCTTCTGCCTGCTCGAACTTCTCTTCCCAGAAGGGTCAGAGACGTGTGTCTGCTCAGATCCCCACCCGGGAGGAAAGAGACCCATCTGAGGGTGTGAGGTCAGCCTGGGTGGCCGGCGCTGCCCACACTCTCCCCATCCCGCCCAGCCTGCTCTCCCCTGGGGTGTGGACACAACTTGTCCACAGGCTTCTGACCCCACATCCGCCTGGGCTTCCTTGAGGGGGACACAGCCCGAGAAACCCGCATCCCCACACACAGGCAAAGGACCCGGTGTTTCCGGGTGGCATGGGAGAGGTGGCCTGGCCCGGCCTGGGGCTCCCCGTGTTACCTTTCTGTTTCTCCGGGCAAAGGGCCAGAGGCCTCTCGGGGGTGTCCTGAGCCAACGTCGACAGGGTGCCCACGCACACTGCCTGTGAGCTCTCCTGAGGCCCCGGCCTCTGGGCAGGGGCAAACAGCAGAACATCTTGGCAACAAGTGATCTGGCTGGGGGCTCCTCTCCGCTCTGGAGGCCTGGATACCCGGATTGCGGGTTCTGTTGGGTTCTGTTGCCGGCAGGTGACATCATTTCCTGGGGTTCGTGCTGAGGTCCCTTCCCCAAAACTTCCCAAGGGAATCTCTGGGTTTCTGACTGCTCGATCACCCCCCTTAGGCCATGTGCAGGCACAGTGACACCCACACGGCCCAGCCCACAGCCCTGGGGAGGCCTGGGTTCAGCCAGGGCCTGAGCTCCGAGGACCATGCTGCTCTCAGACCAGGCTCCTTCTTCTCATAAGTGGTGTGGCCCTTGACAACCATATGCCCCTCAGGGTTTCCCCAGTCTCTCCATCTGCAGAGTGGGGGTCATTCTCCCATCTGCTTCCTAGGCCTGTCGGCCTACGAGCAGCTCCATGCCTTTCCACCTGGGGCCGATATCACGTGGAGCTCGTGCGCTGAGACTTCAGAAAGAAAGATTCCATCCAGGGCTGACACAGCACAGAATGGGGCAGAACGAGGCCTGGATGCGCCGTGGTACCCAGGAAAAGGCACTCCCCCTCCTGACTGTTTTGAGACCCCGCATCCAAGTTGGAGGACCGAAAGGAAGACTCGAAGGTCTCCCTCTCTTATAGAAAAGAGTAGCCAACTTTCTGGTCCTCTGTTTCCATTGAGATTCTGTTGAAGTGTCCCAGCTCGGCTTCTGCGGGTGGCTGAGCTTCTACTGGCTCCCTGCGTTCTTGTCTTTTCCTATCCAAACCTTCCGTCCTTTTCCCCCTTCTGGGGTGGAAGGGCGCTGTCATTGCTTCTACCTTCGAGACAGATTGAGGAAAAGTCTGGACCATCGACTCCTTTCCTCTCTTTGGTTCCGTGTCTCTCTCTGGCTGTGTCCCTCTCTTTTCCTTTCTCAATTCCGTCTGTGTCTTCCTCTTTCTCTCTCGTGTGTGGATGGATGGACGGATGCTAGGGATGCACATGTATATGATTAGATGAGGGTTATGTTTTAGGGATAGGTTAGAGGGAGAGAAAGGCTTTAGGTCAGAGTTGGTCATGGGGGAAGGGTCAAGGGTGGTGGTGGTGTTTCTTGGAATCTGAGTGCTGTGCATTCTTCGTCTCTTTCCATATGAACCCCTTCTCAGATACACCACTTGCAAGGAGTCTCTCGTGTTCCGTTTCCTATCTTTTGCATTTGTGAATGCTTAGCTTCTCTGTTGTGAAGAGGTTCCATTGGATGGAAACCCAGTGGTGTACTTCGTTTACCTCTTTCCCTTACTTGAAGAGACCCATTTCGACCTCCGCCCAGCAAATGGCAAGGAGACTCTGATGTTAAGGAGCCTTTGACCTACGCTTCTTTCTAGCTATCTCATGACATCAGTCTTTAGGGTGAGGTTTTTCCCCGATATTGAGGTGGTATGAGATCAAAACCAATAGCGTTCTTCAGATGTAGCTGTCTGGTTTTCCCATGGACATTGATTGAAGAGGCTTTCCTGTTCCCATTTGGATATTCTCCCCGTCTGTGTCAGAGATGAGTTGACCATGGATGCTGGGGTTTGTTTCTGGACCCTCAACTTTATTCCATCGATCTGGATCTGTGTGTGTTGTTGTATTCCCAATAGCATACTGTCCTGCTGCTGCTGCTGCTGCGGCTAAGTCACTTCAGTCGTGTCTGACTCTGCATGACCCCATGGCCTGCAGCCTACCAGGCTCCTCCGTCCAGGACATTTTCCAGGCAAGAGTACTGGAGTGGGTCGCCATTGCCTTCTCCGATACTCTCCTGAGGATCCTAGTTTGGTCGTCTAATTTCCTTTCACACAACCTTGGATGTCCGTATCGGGGCTTTTTCGTCGGATTGTATTGACAATGTAGGCTCCTTTCTGTTTCCGTACCCCCTTTGCAATTCTTTGTTCGGTGCGAAAATGCATTGGCATTTTGGGAGGAATAGCATGGAAGCTGTGGATTGCCATGTGGGGCTGTGACATGATTTTCCCAATAGGAATTCTTTCAAGCCCTGAGCACAGCTTCTCTTTCCAGTGATTGGTGTGGGCTTGATCTTCCTCCTTCCATCTCTCGCCGTTTTGTGAGAACAGGTCCATCCTTCCCTTCTGGGGTAGATGGACTCGTGGGTATCACTTCAGTGAATGGCATTGGCAGTGGGGGTGATAATTCCCTTCTCATTGGAAGACTTTGCTGTGAGTATTAGAAATGCAAGTGACTTCTCTTCCCCTTCCTCCCTGTCCATGTCTCAGAGCCACCGGGAAACAGAGGCCTCATCCACGGTCACACAGGCCTGAGGGGGTGCAACTAGACTGTTGTTTCTTCAGGCCCTCAGTGCTGGACATCATCCGGGATACTCTGTGTGTGTCTTCCTCCGTCTGGTGTCCCTTCAGACCTTTCCCTAGTTTTCACAGGCTTGTTGTGTTGGCGTTCTTTGTCTGTTTGGAGACACATCCTTGATAAGCTTTGTGTTTCCACTCATTCGTCTCGCGATGTATGACCTGTCTTTTGCTTTTGTCATGAGGTCTTTCCCACAGTAGATATCTTTGATTTTGCAAAGTCCACTGTATTCTCTGGGTTTTTTTTGTGGACTGCCTTTTAGTTTTGTGTGTGAAGACTCAAAGCACGTGTCCGGTTTCTGCTCATTGTTCTTCTAGATTTGTGACAAGTTTTCATGGAAAGTTTGTCTAGGGATAACTGGAAGTGAACTCGGTGTAAGGTGTCAAGTCTCCATCTCCATTCATGTCATCCCCTGCAGTTTCCAATTCCCTGTTCCTGAGTGGTTTTGGAGACCTTGTGGGAAGGTTGGTTGCATTGGAGTTTGCATTTCCACCTTGATTCGATTCACACTGTTCTGCCCTCAGGGACACTGTCAAGGGGGAGTGAGGAGCAGCCTGCACTTCCAGCAGTGACCACACGGTGGGGCGAGTGCTGCTCTCCCCTCTGGGAGCCCCAGGCCACAGGCATCCCAGTGAGGAGCCAGCTCTGTGCTCAGCTGAAAGGAGTTAGTTAGTCTCTCAGGAGCCTCTGAGCCCTTGCCTTTGGATCACCCAGGGTGGGCATTTACTGGGACAGAAAAAATTGCCCTGAATTCCATGGACGGAAGAGCCTGGCTGTGTAGAGTTCGTGAGTTGCCGTGAATCAGACACAACTGAGGACACAAAAATTCAATAGATTAAAACACTTTTTGGGGGTGGGGGGGAGTGAAAGAGGGTGATGTGGGTTTTTTTGTCTTATATAACAGCCAAGGGAAATCTAGTTTAAACCTAAATTCACATAGATGGGAAAGGTATATCTCTCCGTCACCCTATTTAAAAAAAAAAACCTACTAAACTTTTCTGAAAGTTTATTTAGTAGCTTCCTTGAGCAGTTTACTGTGGAGCATTTTTTTTTTTTTCTGTGACATTGGCCTCATTAAAAAGTACGGTTTGCCTTTACTGGATAATTTTGTTCATTGGTTTCTTAGGGAACCTTGGTAATATTTGAGTTTCCTGGGGAGTATGGTCACATGACCTGGCCCTGGCCAATCGGTGCGTTCCACCTCCCTGGCCACTGTGATTGGCTCCGGGCTGGGGCAGTGCCCAATCGGGGCCCAGGGCCGGGCCTCCCGTTGGAAGCCAGGGGAAGACGAGCTCTCGTCCTGCTGGGGTAGGGGAAGGGGTGGGGCCGGGGCAGGTCAGGCTCCAGCAGTGGGAGGGGCTTGAGGTCCGCCTGCGGCAGTTGGTGACGTTCCTGCTCCCCTCAGGGCAGAGGCGCCGGCCTGAGAATGAGGGCGCTGCTGAGCCCAGGGGCTGGGATGGCCCGTTGCTGCTGTGGTCCCAGAGCTCCACCCGAGACCTGAGGGAAGCCGTCTGCCCGTGAGTCCTCTCCCACTTGTCTGTCAGCTTGTTTGAAGCATGCTGGGTTTTCTGCCCAGCTGGCTAAGGGGAGTCCCTGGAAATGCAAGGGTGTGGGTTTTGGCAGACTTCAGGGAAGACATGCCAGATGAGCCTGGGAGACTCCAGGTTAATCTGGATTCAGGAGATATCTCTTCGGGCCAGCTAGTAATTGTAGGATAAGCCTAATGAGCCTTCAGAGGATGAAGAGAGTAACGTGCCAAGGTAGCAATCGATGTCCTCATTCGAGAGGATGAAGCTGGTGCTCAGAGAAGGGGGGAACTTGGCCACAGCAAGGAGGTGTGCACCCAGACAGGACCCCCCAGATCCGGCCATTGGAGCTCAGGGAGGCCACTGGTGTGGCTTGTCCCTGTGGCAGGGGCCGAGGCAGGCAGCCCACCCTGATTCCTGCGGGGGCCTGACTTGGGAAGTGCCATCTGGTAGCTTTGAGACTCACCAAACCAAATTGCACTGGAGAGAGGAGGGACACCTTCCTTCATCCACCCCCCACCCCCGCCGGATTCCCACATACCCTGACCCCTTTCTCTTGATTTCGGAGCCATTTCCAGAGTCCCGCTCATATGACCTCATTTGAAGTGCACTGTGGACGAGCTGCCATCTGCAGCTGCTACCGCAGCAGCCAAGGGCTTTAACTCCCGACTACCTCCCTTCCTTTGGAACTTGGGGGCCCTCTACTCCCCACTTGCACACCACAGACCTTTGCTGAGGATTGTGGGGACCCTCACTCAGTTTGCAGCACGTTGTAGCCATCCCTGTCCTCCCTTGAAACTCAGCTTGTGAGCTCCTTTGGAGCAGCGTGGCCCACCTGGCTGCAACGGAAGACACAGCTGACAGTGAAACAACAGCTTAGATCTGAGAGCCGGAAAGCTCTGTCAAAAGGGACCTCCCTCTTCACACCGTAGAGGCTGTAGGAGCCGCCAGGCTTTCGGAACCAGTGCTGGGGCCAAAATGACTCCACAGCTGTTTTCCTTCCTGGGGAGGGTTCTGGCTCGAGCGGGAATGGCTCAAGTCTCCTAAGGTTCTGAAAGCCCACTGTGTGCAGATTCACGGTACACAGAGAGGAAAAGGTGGAGTCCTACCCTGGAGGTGGTCACAGCTCACGGATGAGCCAGGCAGGCAGGCAGGCAGGGCATGAGAACACCTGAGCTGCCTTCATGAGTGAATGGTGTGGGGGCAGAGGAAGAGAAGCCGGTCTGCTCCCTCGTGTGGTGCCCAGGGCAGGTTGTCCCCAGAGGAAACCCTTACGACGGTGAGGACTATCACTGCTGTTTCCCAAGGGGTTCCGTCGGTGCGTGTCTTCCCCGGAGCGGTCAGGCCGTCTCTCAAGTACACTGGCCATGGGCATTGCCTCTCCTTGGAACTTCCCATGTGTTTCTCTTTTTTATGGAACAGTGATTTTCTAGAGTGGTTCTGGGCCACAAGGATGTTGGGTCATTTTCTAGCCTTCTGTCATGAAGAACGCTTTCCTGGGCATGGGGGTGGTTTGTTGTTCCAGCTCCCTTTCTTGGCTTCTTTTGGGAGCTGGTGCAACAAGAGGAGCTCAGCCTCTGCCTTCTGGCTGAGATGTCACCCTTCAAACAGCAATGCCTGCCTGGAGATAATGATGGCAGTTGCCAAAAGGGCTTCGTTTGGCACATGGTATCTTGAAAGGACGTACACCGTCCTTTCAGCTATCAAAGGCTAGTTCAAATGACATAAAAATGAGAACTCTCCAATGGAGTCTTACAGTAGGTGGAGAGTCCGAAAAACACTCCTTCAGTCATTTCACTGAGAGTCATTGATTGGGGACACCAAGAATATAGGAAGGAATGCAGAAAGAAAAGATGAAATTGTGTTCAGGATCGGGGGGAGGGATGAACAGGGCGTGCTTGCCTTGAATCCAGGCTTTGTTGGGGGGTGGGGCATAAAGATCGAACGGGTCTGAAACTGCAAAGTGGTGATTGTAACACAGTATCACCAGAGTTACACAACAGTGATCCCAGATTGCAACAATGATGAAAAAGTTTACTAATCCCAACTTAACCAACAAAAATACAGGAAACCATACAAAAAATAAAACATCACCAGAAAGGTGGAAAGAAACCAAATGCAAAGCAGTTCAGGGGAAAGGAACTCCATGTCCCCTGGGGGCAGACCGAGTTGCCGGCATCCACGGTGAGCAGACAGGGATGGAGGCTGCAGAGCCGACCGCTCCCCTGGACGTGGTGTTTCCGGCAAGGGCTCTGGGTCTCTGTCCAGAGCGGGGGCTCTTTCTCCCTGCAGGGCTGGGTGAGTGATCGTGGGCATCTGGGTGTTGCGCGGGAGCCAGGGCAGGCTCTCCCTGCCGAGGCGGTGACTCCTCCTCTGCCTCGGGTTCTCTTGCCAAAGCCCGAGCAGGTAGAGGTGCACGTGGAGGTGGAGGTTCTCGCTGAGGGGGTGGGACATCAGTGCCTGGGGCTGGGGGTCCTGCAGGCACGGAGATCCGATCTGCCCGGTGTGCTGGCCAGTACCCAGCTGGCCTGGTGTCTCTGCGAGGGCAAGTCTCGCTTCTCCATCTGCCCTCGGTGGATCCCTGGGTCCTGCACCTGGAGCCACCACCTCTTTAGGGACAGGTCTGGGAAGTGGAGCCTGGTTCCAGTTGGAGGCCAGTGCTAGAGTTGGGGGAGAAGCAAAGTTTGCCCACAGGCCAGCCTTGGCATGTGCGTACCCCGGGACAGAAACCTTCCAAGAGGTTCCCAAAGAATACCCAGCGTCAGATGTCTTTTGGGACTGAAGTGTGCAAGATGGGGGGCGGGGGGTGTGAGGCCAGCGCTTGCTGCAGGCCCAGCAGCAGCTTTCGGGGACTCGTCCCTGTGTAGCTCAGCACCCCTCCCCACACACTCCCGTGCACCAGCCCCAGCGTCCTCACCTCTGTGCTCTGGCGTGCTGGGCTCCAGGTCCTCCTGGTGCCTCAGAGGCCGGGGTTCTCTGGACTCTGGGTCGGAGCCGGGTGTGCTGAGCTCCGTGGCAGCCTCAGACTGGGCCGCCGGCTGTATCCTGGGCGGTGTCTCGGCAGCAGGCCTTCCCCACCTCCGCGTCTCCCCCGGTGGGGCTGATGCCTCCGTGGGCACGCTGACCTGGAGCCTGCACTGGGCCTCACGGGCGGGCGGGTGGTGCTCCGACCCCTCCCTCTGGGAGCTGGATGGGGTGTCCCCGTCCTCGGCCTCATCACGTGGGAAGCTCTGCAACGACAGTGACCGTCAGCCAGCCATGCTGGGAGTTTTCCGAGCTGGGCCTGGCCAGTGGAGCCGCTGCTTCTGCCTGCTCGAACTTCTCTTCCCAGAAGGGTCAGAGACGTGTGTCTGCTCAGATCCCCACCCGGGAGGAAAGAGACCCATCTGAGGGTGTGAGGTCAGCCTGGCGGGCCGGCGCTGCCCACACTCTCCCCATCCCGCCCAGCCTGCTCTCCCCTGGGGTGTGGACACAACTTGTCCACAGGCTTCTGACCCCACATCCGCCTGGGCTTCCTTGAGGGGGACACAGCCCGAGAAACCCGCATCCCCACACACAGGCAAAGGACCCGGTGTTTCCGGGTGGCATGGGAGAGGTGGCCTGGCCCGGCCTGGGGCTCCCCGTGTTACCTTTCTGTTTCTCCGGGCAAAGGGCCAGAGGCCTCTCGGGGGTGTCCTGAGCCAACGTCGACAGGGTGCCCACGCACACTGCCTGTGAGCTCTCCTGAGGCCCCGGCCTCTGGACAGGGGCAAACAGCAGAACATCTTGGCAGCAAGTGATCTGGCTGGGGGCTCCTCTCCGCTCTGGAGGCCTGGATACCCGGATTGCGGGTTCTGTTGGGTTCTGTTGCCGGCAGGTGACATCATTTCCTGGGGTTCGTGCTGAGGTCCCTTCCCCAAAACTTCCCAAGGGAATCTCTGGGTTTCTGACTGCTCGATCACCCTCCTTAGGCCATGTGCAGGCACAGTGACACCCACACGGCCCAGCCCACAGCCCTGGGGAGGCCTGGGTTCAGCCAGGGCCTGAGCTCCGAGGACCATGCTGCTCTCAGACCAGGCTCCTTCTTCTCATAAGTGGTGTGGCCCTTGACAACCATATGCCCCTCAGGGTTTCCCCAGTCTCTCCATCTGCAGAGTGGGGGTCATTCTCCCATCTGCTTCCTAGGCCTGTCGGCCTACGAGCAGCTCCATGCCTTTCCACCTGGGGCCGATATCACGTGGAGCTCGTGCGCTGAGACTTCAGAAAGAAAGATTCCATCCAGGGCTGACACAGCACAGAATGGGGCAGAACGAGGCCTGGATGCGCCGTGGTACCCAGGAAAAGGCACTCCCCCTCCTGACTGTTTTGAGACCCCGCATCCAAGTTGGAGGACCGAAAGGAAGACTCGAAGGTCTCCCTCTCTTATAGAAAAGAGTAGCCAACTTTCTGGTCCTCTGTTTCCATTGAGATTCTGTTGAAGTGTCCCAGCTCGGCTTCTGCGGGTGGCTGAGCTTCTACTGGCTCCCTGCGTTCTTGTCTTTTCCTCTCCAAACCTTCCGTCCTTTTCCCCCTTCTGGGGTGGAAGGGCGCTGTCATTGCTTCTACCTTCGAGACAGATTGAGGAAAAGTCTGGACCATCGACTCCTTTCCTCTCTTTGGTTCCGTGTCTCTCTCTGGCTGTGTCCCTCTCTTTTCCTTTCTCAATTCCGTCTGTGTCTTCCTCTTTCTCTCTCGTGTGTGGATGGATGGATGGATGCTAGGGATGCACATGTATATGATTAGATGAGGGTTATGTTTTAGGGATAGGTTAGAGGGAGAGAAAGGCTTTAGGTCAGAGTTGGTCATGGGGGAAGGGTCAAGGGTGGTGGTGGTGTTTCTTGGAATCTGAGTGCTGTGCATTCTTCGTCTCTTTCCATATGAACCCCTTCTCAGATACACCACTTGCAAGGAGTCTCTCGTGTTCCGTTTCCTATCTTTTGCATTTGTGAATGCTTAGCTTCTCTGTTGTGAAGAGGTTCCATTGGATGGAAACCCAGTGGTGTACTTCGTTTACCTCTTTCCCTTACTTGAAGAGACCCATTTCGACCTCCGCCCAGCAAATGGCAAGGAGACTCTGATGTTAAGGAGCCTTTGACCTACGCTTCTTTCTAGCTATCTCATGACATCAGTCTTTAGGGTGAGGTTTTTCCCCGATATTGAGGTGGTATGAGATCAAAACCAATAGCGTTCTTCAGATGTAGCTGTCTGGTTTTCCCATGGACATTGATTGAAGAGGCTTTCCTGTTCCCATTTGGATATTCTCCCCGTCTGTGTCAGAGATGAGTTGACCATGGATGCTGGGGTTTGTTTCTGGACCCTCAACTTTATTCCATCGATCTGGATCTGTGTGTGTTGTTGTATTCCCAATAGCATACTGTCCTGCTGCTGCTGCTGCTGCGGCTAAGTCACTTCAGTCGTGTCTGACTCTGCATGACCCCATGGCCTGCAGCCTACCAGGCTCCTCCGTCCAGGACATTTTCCAGGCAAGAGTACTGGAGTGGATCGCCATTGCCTTCTCCGATACTCTCCTGAGGATCCTAGTTTGGTCGTCTAATTTCCTTTCACACAACCTTGGATGTCCGTATCGGGGCTTTTTCGTCGGATTGTATTGACAATGTAGGCTCCTTTCTGTTTCCGTACCCCCTTTGCAATTCTTTGTTCGTTGCGAAAATGCATTGGCATTTTGGGAGGAATAGCATGGAAGCTGTGGATTGCCATGTGGGGCTGTGACATGATTTTCCCAATAGGAATTCTTTCAAGCCCTGAGCACAGCTTCTCTTTCCAGTGATTGGTGTGGGCTTGATCTTCCTCCTTCCATCTCTCGCCGTTTTGTGAGAACAGGTCCATCCTTCCCTTCTGGGGTAGATGGACTCGTGGGTATCACTTCAGTGAATGGCATTGGCAGTGGGGGTGATAATTCCCTTCTCATTGGAAGACTTTGCTGTGAGTATTAGAAATGCAAGTGACTTCTCTTCCCCTTCCTCCCTGTCCATGTCTCAGAGCCACCGGGAAACAGAGGCCTCATCCACGGTCACACAGGCCTGAGGGGGTGCAACTAGACTGTTGTTTCTTCAGGCCCTCAGTGCTGGACATCATCCGGGATACTCTGTGTGTGTCTTCCTCCGTCTGGTGTCCCTTCAGACCTTTCCCTAGTTTTCACAGGCTTGTTGTGTTGGCGTTCTTTGTCTGTTTGGAGACACATCCTTGATAAGCTTTGTGTTTCCACTCATTCGTCTCGCGATGTATGACCTGTCTTTTGCTTTTGTCATGAGGTCTTTCCCACAGTAGATATCTTTGATTTTGCAAAGTCCACTGTATTCTCTGGGTTTTTTTTGTGGACTGCCTTTTAGTTTTGTGTGTGAAGACTCAAAGCACGTGTCCGGTTTCTGCTCATTGTTCTTCTAGATTTGTGACAAGTTTTCATGGAAAGTTTGTCTAGGGATAACTGGAAGTGAACTCGGTGTAAGGTGTCCAGTCTCCATCTCCATTCATGTCATCCCCTGCAGTTTCCAATTCCCTGTTCCTGAGTGGTTTTGGAGACCTTGTGGGAAGGTTGGTTGCATTGGAGTTTGCATTTCCACCTTGATTCGATTCACACTGTTCTGCCCTCAGGGACACTGTCAAGGGGGAGTGAGGAGCAGCCTGCACTTCCAGCAGTGACCACACGGTGGGGCGAGTGCTGCTCTCCCCTCTGGGAGCCCCAGGCCACAGGCATCCCAGTGAGGAGCCAGCTCTGTGCTCAGCTGAAAGGAGTTAGTTAGTCTCTCAGGAGCCTCTGAGCCCTTGCCTTTGGATCACCCAGGGTGGGCATTTACTGGGACAGAAAAAATTGCCCTGAATTCCATGGACGGAAGAGCCTGGCTCTGTAGAGTTCGTGAGTTGCCGTGAATCAGACACAACTGAGGACACAAAAATTCAATAGATTAAAACACTTTTTGGGGGTGGGGGGGAGTGAAAGAGGGTGATGTGGGTTTTTTTGTCTTATATAACAGCCAAGGGAAATCTAGTTTAAACCTAAATTCACATAGATGGGAAAGGTATATCTCTCCGTCACCCTATTTAAAAAAAAAAAACCTACTAAACTTTTCTGAAAGTTTATTTAGTAGCTTCCTTGAGCAGTTTACTGTGGAGCATTTTTTTTTTTTTCTGTGACATTGGCCTCATTAAAAAGTACGGTTTGCCTTTACTGGATAATTTTGTTCATTGGTTTCTTAGGGAACCTTGGTAATATTTGAGTTTCCTGGGGAGTATGGTCACATGACCTGGCCCTGGCCAATCGGTGCGTTCCACCTCCCTGGCCACTGTGATTGGCTCCGGGCTGGGGCAGTGCCCAATCGGGGCCCAGGGCCGGGCCTCCCGTTGGAAGCCAGGGGAAGACGAGCTCTCGTCCTGCTGGGGTAGGGGAAGGGGTGGGGCCGGGGCAGGTCAGGCTCCAGCAGTGGGAGGGGCTTGAGGTCCGCCTGCGGCAGTTGGTGACGTTCCTGCTCCCCTCAGGGCAGAGGCGCCGGCCTGAGAATGAGGGCGCTGCTGAGCCCAGGGGCTGGGATGGCCCGTTGCTGCTGTGGTCCCAGAGCTCCACCCGAGACCTGAGGGAAGCCGTCTGCCCGTGAGTCCTCTCCCACTTGTCTGTCAGCTTGTTTGAAGCATGCTGGGTTTTCTGCCCAGCTGGCTAAGGGGAGTCCCTGGAAATGCAAGGGTGTGGGTTTTGGCAGACTTCAGGGAAGACATGCCAGATGAGCCTGGGAGACTCCAGGTTAATCTGGATTCAGGAGATATCTCTTCGGGCCAGCTAGTAATTGTAGGATAAGCCTAATGAGCCTTCAGAGGATGAAGAGAGTAACGTGCCAAGGTAGCAATCGATGTCCTCATTCGAGAGGATGAAGCTGGTGCTCAGAGAAGGGGGGAACTTGGCCACAGCAAGGAGGTGTGCACCCAGACAGGACCCCCCAGATCCGGCCATTGGAGCTCAGGGAGGCCACTGGTGTGGCTTGTCCCTGTGGCAGGGGCCGAGGCAGGCAGCCCACCCTGATTCCTGCGGGGGCCTGACTTGGGAAGTGCCATCTGGTAGCTTTGAGACTCACCAAACCAAATTGCACTGGAGAGAGGAGGGACACCTTCCTTCATCCACCCCCCACCCCCGCCGGATTCCCACATACCCTGACCCCTTTCTCTTGATTTCGGAGCCATTTCCAGAGTCCCGCTCATATGACCTCATTTGAAGTGCACTGTGGACGAGCTGCCATCTGCAGCTGCTACCGCAGCAGCCAAGGGCTTTAACTCCCGACTACCTCCCTTCCTTTGGAACTTGGGGGCCCTCTACTCCCCACTTGCACACCACAGACCTTTGCTGAGGATTGTGGGGACCCTCACTCAGTTTGCAGCACGTTGTAGCCATCCCTGTCCTCCCTTGAAACTCAGCTTGTGAGCTCCTTTGGAGCAGCGTGGCCCACCTGGCTGCAACGGAAGACACAGCTGACAGTGAAACAACAGCTTAGATCTGAGAGCCGGAAAGCTCTGTCAAAAGGGACCTCCCTCTTCACACCGTAGAGGCTGTAGGAGCCGCCAGGCTTTCGGAACCAGTGCTGGGGCCAAAATGACTCCACAGCTGTTTTCCTTCCTGGGGAGGGTTCTGGCTCGAGCGGGAATGGCTCAAGTCTCCTAAGGTTCTGAAAGCCCACTGTGTGCAGATTCACGGTACACAGAGAGGAAAAGGTGGAGTCCTACCCTGGAGGTGGTCACAGCTCACGGATGAGCCAGGCAGGCAGGCAGGCAGGGCATGAGAACACCTGAGCTGCCTTCATGAGTGAATGGTGTGGGGGCAGAGGAAGAGAAGCCGGTCTGCTCCCTCGTGTGGTGCCCAGGGCAGGTTGTCCCCAGAGGAAACCCTTACGACGGTGAGGACTATCACTGCTGTTTCCCAAGGGGTTCCGTCGGTGCGTGTCTTCCCCGGAGCGGTCAGGCCGTCTCTCAAGTACACTGGCCATGGGCATTGCCTCTCCTTGGAACTTCCCATGTGTTTCTCTTTTTTATGGAACAGTGATTTTCTAGAGTGGTTCTGGGCCACAAGGATGTTGGGTCATTTTCTAGCCTTCTGTCATGAAGAACGCTTTCCTGGGCATGGGGGTGGTTTGTTGTTCCAGCTCCCTTTCTTGGCTTCTTTTGGGAGCTGGTGCAACAAGAGGAGCTCAGCCTCTGCCTTCTGGCTGAGATGTCACCCTTCAAACAGCAATGCCTGCCTGGAGATAATGATGGCAGTTGCCAAAAGGGCTTCGTTTGGCACATGGTATCTTGAAAGGACGTACACCGTCCTTTCAGCTATCAAAGGCTAGTTCAAATGACATAAAAATGAGAACTCTCCAATGGAGTCTTACAGTAGGTGGAGAGTCCGAAAAACACTCCTTCAGTCATTTCACTGAGAGTCATTGATTGGGGACACCAAGAATATAGGAAGGAATGCAGAAAGAAAAGATGAAATTGTGTTCAGGATCGGGGGGAGGGATGAACAGGGCGTGCTTGCCTTGAATCCAGGCTTTGTTGGGGGGTGGGGCATAAAGATCGAACGGGTCTGAAACTGCAAAGTGGTGATTGTAACACAGTATCACCAGAGTTACACAACAGTGATCCCAGATTGCAACAATGATGAAAAAGTTTACTAATCCCAACTTAACCAACAAAAATACAGGAAACCATACAAAAAATAAAACATCACCAGAAAGGTGGAAAGAAACCAAATGCAAAGCAGTTCAGGGGAAAGGAACTCCATGTCCCCTGGGGGCAGACCGAGTTGCCGGCATCCACGGTGAGCAGACAGGGATGGAGGCTGCAGAGCCGACCGCTCCCCTGGACGTGGTGTTTCCGGCAAGGGCTCTGGGTCTCTGTCCAGAGCGGGGGCTCTTTCTCCCTGCAGGGCTGGGTGAGTGATCGTGGGCATCTGGGTGTTGCGCGGGAGCCAGGGCAGGCTCTCCCTGCCGAGGCGGTGACTCCTCCTCTGCCTCGGGTTCTCTTGCCAAAGCCCGAGCAGGTAGAGGTGCACGTGGAGGTGGAGGTTCTCGCTGAGGGGGTGGGACATCAGTGCCTGGGGCTGGGGGTCCTGCAGGCACGGAGATCCGATCTGCCCGGTGTGCTGGCCAGTACCCAGCTGGCCTGGTGTCTCTGCGAGGGCAAGTCTCGCTTCTCCATCTGCCCTCGGTGGATCCCTGGGTCCTGCACCTGGAGCCACCACCTCTTTAGGGACAGGTCTGGGAAGTGGAGCCTGGTTCCAGTTGGAGGCCAGTGCTAGAGTTGGGGGAGAAGCAAAGTTTGCCCACAGGCCAGCCTTGGCATGTGCGTACCCCGGGACAGAAACCTTCCAAGAGGTTCCCAAAGAATACCCAGCGTCAGATGTCTTTTGGGACTGAAGTGTGCAAGATGGGGGGCGGGGGGTGTGAGGCCAGCGCTTGCTGCAGGCCCAGCAGCAGCTTTCGGGGACTCGTCCCTGTGTAGCTCAGCACCCCTCCCCACACACTCCCGTGCACCAGCCCCAGCGTCCTCACCTCTGTGCTCTGGCGTGCTGGGCTCCAGGTCCTCCTGGTGCCTCAGAGGCCGGGGTTCTCTGGACTCTGGGTCGGAGCCGGGTGTGCTGAGCTCCGTGGCAGCCTCAGACTGGGCCGCCGGCTGTATCCTGGGCGGTGTCTCGGCAGCAGGCCTTCCCCACCTCCGCGTCTCCCCCGGTGGGGCTGATGCCTCCGTGGGCACGCTGACCTGGAGCCTGCACTGGGCCTCACGGGCGGGCGGGTGGTGCTCCGACCCCTCCCTCTGGGAGCTGGATGGGGTGTCCCCGTCCTCGGCCTCATCACGTGGGAAGCTCTGCAACGACAGTGACCGTCAGCCAGCCATGCTGGGAGTTTTCCGAGCTGGGCCTGGCCAGTGGAGCCGCTGCTTCTGCCTGCTCGAACTTCTCTTCCCAGAAGGGTCAGAGACGTGTGTCTGCTCAGATCCCCACCCGGGAGGAAAGAGACCCATCTGAGGGTGTGAGGTCAGCCTGGCGGGCCGGCGCTGCCCACACTCTCCCCATCCCGCCCAGCCTGCTCTCCCCTGGGGTGTGGACACAACTTGTCCACAGGCTTCTGACCCCACATCCGCCTGGGCTTCCTTGAGGGGGACACAGCCCGAGAAACCCGCATCCCCACACACAGGCAAAGGACCCGGTGTTTCCGGGTGGCATGGGAGAGGTGGCCTGGCCCGGCCTGGGGCTCCCCGTGTTACCTTTCTGTTTCTCCGGGCAAAGGGCCAGAGGCCTCTCGGGGGTGTCCTGAGCCAACGTCGACAGGGTGCCCACGCACACTGCCTGTGAGCTCTCCTGAGGCCCCGGCCTCTGGACAGGGGCAAACAGCAGAACATCTTGGCAGCAAGTGATCTGGCTGGGGGCTCCTCTCCGCTCTGGAGGCCTGGATACCCGGATTGCGGGTTCTGTTGGGTTCTGTTGCCGGCAGGTGACATCATTTCCTGGGGTTCGTGCTGAGGTCCCTTCCCCAAAACTTCCCAAGGGAATCTCTGGGTTTCTGACTGCTCGATCACCCTCCTTAGGCCATGTGCAGGCACAGTGACACCCACACGGCCCAGCCCACAGCCCTGGGGAGGCCTGGGTTCAGCCAGGGCCTGAGCTCCGAGGACCATGCTGCTCTCAGACCAGGCTCCTTCTTCTCATAAGTGGTGTGGCCCTTGACAACCATATGCCCCTCAGGGTTTCCCCAGTCTCTCCATCTGCAGAGTGGGGGTCATTCTCCCATCTGCTTCCTAGGCCTGTCGGCCTACGAGCAGCTCCATGCCTTTCCACCTGGGGCCGATATCACGTGGAGCTCGTGCGCTGAGACTTCAGAAAGAAAGATTCCATCCAGGGCTGACACAGCACAGAATGGGGCAGAACGAGGCCTGGATGCGCCGTGGTACCCAGGAAAAGGCACTCCCCCTCCTGACTGTTTTGAGACCCCGCATCCAAGTTGGAGGACCGAAAGGAAGACTCGAAGGTCTCCCTCTCTTATAGAAAAGAGTAGCCAACTTTCTGGTCCTCTGTTTCCATTGAGATTCTGTTGAAGTGTCCCAGCTCGGCTTCTGCGGGTGGCTGAGCTTCTACTGGCTCCCTGCGTTCTTGTCTTTTCCTCTCCAAACCTTCCGTCCTTTTCCCCCTTCTGGGGTGGAAGGGCGCTGTCATTGCTTCTACCTTCGAGACAGATTGAGGAAAAGTCTGGACCATCGACTCCTTTCCTCTCTTTGGTTCCGTGTCTCTCTCTGGCTGTGTCCCTCTCTTTTCCTTTCTCAATTCCGTCTGTGTCTTCCTCTTTCTCTCTCGTGTGTGGATGGATGGATGGATGCTAGGGATGCACATGTATATGATTAGATGAGGGTTATGTTTTAGGGATAGGTTAGAGGGAGAGAAAGGCTTTAGGTCAGAGTTGGTCATGGGGGAAGGGTCAAGGGTGGTGGTGGTGTTTCTTGGAATCTGAGTGCTGTGCATTCTTCGTCTCTTTCCATATGAACCCCTTCTCAGATACACCACTTGCAAGGAGTCTCTCGTGTTCCGTTTCCTATCTTTTGCATTTGTGAATGCTTAGCTTCTCTGTTGTGAAGAGGTTCCATTGGATGGAAACCCAGTGGTGTACTTCGTTTACCTCTTTCCCTTACTTGAAGAGACCCATTTCGACCTCCGCCCAGCAAATGGCAAGGAGACTCTGATGTTAAGGAGCCTTTGACCTACGCTTCTTTCTAGCTATCTCATGACATCAGTCTTTAGGGTGAGGTTTTTCCCCGATATTGAGGTGGTATGAGATCAAAACCAATAGCGTTCTTCAGATGTAGCTGTCTGGTTTTCCCATGGACATTGATTGAAGAGGCTTTCCTGTTCCCATTTGGATATTCTCCCCGTCTGTGTCAGAGATGAGTTGACCATGGATGCTGGGGTTTGTTTCTGGACCCTCAACTTTATTCCATCGATCTGGATCTGTGTGTGTTGTTGTATTCCCAATAGCATACTGTCCTGCTGCTGCTGCTGCTGCGGCTAAGTCACTTCAGTCGTGTCTGACTCTGCATGACCCCATGGCCTGCAGCCTACCAGGCTCCTCCGTCCAGGACATTTTCCAGGCAAGAGTACTGGAGTGGATCGCCATTGCCTTCTCCGATACTCTCCTGAGGATCCTAGTTTGGTCGTCTAATTTCCTTTCACACAACCTTGGATGTCCGTATCGGGGCTTTTTCGTCGGATTGTATTGACAATGTAGGCTCCTTTCTGTTTCCGTACCCCCTTTGCAATTCTTTGTTCGTTGCGAAAATGCATTGGCATTTTGGGAGGAATAGCATGGAAGCTGTGGATTGCCATGTGGGGCTGTGACATGATTTTCCCAATAGGAATTCTTTCAAGCCCTGAGCACAGCTTCTCTTTCCAGTGATTGGTGTGGGCTTGATCTTCCTCCTTCCATCTCTCGCCGTTTTGTGAGAACAGGTCCATCCTTCCCTTCTGGGGTAGATGGACTCGTGGGTATCACTTCAGTGAATGGCATTGGCAGTGGGGGTGATAATTCCCTTCTCATTGGAAGACTTTGCTGTGAGTATTAGAAATGCAAGTGACTTCTCTTCCCCTTCCTCCCTGTCCATGTCTCAGAGCCACCGGGAAACAGAGGCCTCATCCACGGTCACACAGGCCTGAGGGGGTGCAACTAGACTGTTGTTTCTTCAGGCCCTCAGTGCTGGACATCATCCGGGATACTCTGTGTGTGTCTTCCTCCGTCTGGTGTCCCTTCAGACCTTTCCCTAGTTTTCACAGGCTTGTTGTGTTGGCGTTCTTTGTCTGTTTGGAGACACATCCTTGATAAGCTTTGTGTTTCCACTCATTCGTCTCGCGATGTATGACCTGTCTTTTGCTTTTGTCATGAGGTCTTTCCCACAGTAGATATCTTTGATTTTGCAAAGTCCACTGTATTCTCTGGGTTTTTTTTGTGGACTGCCTTTTAGTTTTGTGTGTGAAGACTCAAAGCACGTGTCCGGTTTCTGCTCATTGTTCTTCTAGATTTGTGACAAGTTTTCATGGAAAGTTTGTCTAGGGATAACTGGAAGTGAACTCGGTGTAAGGTGTCCAGTCTCCATCTCCATTCATGTCATCCCCTGCAGTTTCCAATTCCCTGTTCCTGAGTGGTTTTGGAGACCTTGTGGGAAGGTTGGTTGCATTGGAGTTTGCATTTCCACCTTGATTCGATTCACACTGTTCTGCCCTCAGGGACACTGTCAAGGGGGAGTGAGGAGCAGCCTGCACTTCCAGCAGTGACCACACGGTGGGGCGAGTGCTGCTCTCCCCTCTGGGAGCCCCAGGCCACAGGCATCCCAGTGAGGAGCCAGCTCTGTGCTCAGCTGAAAGGAGTTAGTTAGTCTCTCAGGAGCCTCTGAGCCCTTGCCTTTGGATCACCCAGGGTGGGCATTTACTGGGACAGAAAAAATTGCCCTGAATTCCATGGACGGAAGAGCCTGGCTGTGTAGAGTTCGTGAGTTGCCGTGAATCAGACACAACTGAGGACACAAAAATTCAATAGATTAAAACACTTTTTGGGGGTGGGGGGGAGTGAAAGAGGGTGATGTGGGTTTTTTTGTCTTATATAACAGCCAAGGGAAATCTAGTTTAAACCTAAATTCACATAGATGGGAAAGGTATATCTCTCCGTCACCCTATTTAAAAAAAAAAAACCTACTAAACTTTTCTGAAAGTTTATTTAGTAGCTTCCTTGAGCAGTTTACTGTGGAGCATTTTTTTTTTTTTCTGTGACATTGGCCTCATTAAAAAGTACGGTTTGCCTTTACTGGATAATTTTGTTCATTGGTTTCTTAGGGAACCTTGGTAATATTTGAGTTTCCTGGGGAGTATGGTCACATGACCTGGCCCTGGCCAATCGGTGCGTTCCACCTCCCTGGCCACTGTGATTGGCTCCGGGCTGGGGCAGTGCCCAATCGGGGCCCAGGGCCGGGCCTCCCGTTGGAAGCCAGGGGAAGACGAGCTCTCGTCCTGCTGGGGTAGGGGAAGGGGTGGGGCCGGGGCAGGTCAGGCTCCAGCAGTGGGAGGGGCTTGAGGTCCGCCTGCGGCAGTTGGTGACGTTCCTGCTCCCCTCAGGGCAGAGGCGCCGGCCTGAGAATGAGGGCGCTGCTGAGCCCAGGGGCTGGGATGGCCCGTTGCTGCTGTGGTCCCAGAGCTCCACCCGAGACCTGAGGGAAGCCGTCTGCCCGTGAGTCCTCTCCCACTTGTCTGTCAGCTTGTTTGAAGCATGCTGGGTTTTCTGCCCAGCTGGCTAAGGGGAGTCCCTGGAAATGCAAGGGTGTGGGTTTTGGCAGACTTCAGGGAAGACATGCCAGATGAGCCTGGGAGACTCCAGGTTAATCTGGATTCAGGAGATATCTCTTCGGGCCAGCTAGTAATTGTAGGATAAGCCTAATGAGCCTTCAGAGGATGAAGAGAGTAACGTGCCAAGGTAGCAATCGATGTCCTCATTCGAGAGGATGAAGCTGGTGCTCAGAGAAGGGGGGAACTTGGCCACAGCAAGGAGGTGTGCACCCAGACAGGACCCCCCAGATCCGGCCATTGGAGCTCAGGGAGGCCACTGGTGTGGCTTGTCCCTGTGGCAGGGGCCGAGGCAGGCAGCCCACCCTGATTCCTGCGGGGGCCTGACTTGGGAAGTGCCATCTGGTAGCTTTGAGACTCACCAAACCAAATTGCACTGGAGAGAGGAGGGACACCTTCCTTCATCCACCCCCCACCCCCGCCGGATTCCCACATACCCTGACCCCTTTCTCTTGATTTCGGAGCCATTTCCAGAGTCCCGCTCATATGACCTCATTCGAAGTGCACTGTGGACGAGCTGCCATCTGCAGCTGCTACCACAGCAGCCAAGGGCTTTAGCTCCCGACTACCTCCCTTCCTTTGGAACTTGGGGGCCCTCTACTCCCCACTTGCACACCACAGACCTTTGCTGAGGATTGTGGGGACCCTCACTCAGTTTGCAGCACGTTGTAGCCATCCCTGTCCTCCCTTGAAACTCAGCTTGTGAGCTCCTTTGGAGCAGCGTGGCCCACCTGGCTGCAACGGAAGACACAGCTGACAGTGAAACAACAGCTTAGATCTGAGAGCCGGAAAGCTCTGTCAAAAGGGACCTCCCTCTTCACACCGTAGAGGCTGTAGGAGCCGCCAGGCTTTCGGAACCAGTGCTGGGGCCAAAATGACTCCACAGCTGTTTTCCTTCCTGGGGAGGGTTCTGGCTCGAGCGGGAATGGCTCAAGTCTCCTAAGGTTCTGAAAGCCCACTGTGTGCAGATTCACGGTACACAGAGAGGAAAAGGTGGAGTCCTACCCTGGAGGTGGTCACAGCTCACGGATGAGCCAGGCAGGCAGGCAGGCAGGGCATGAGAACACCTGAGCTGCCTTCATGAGTGAATGGTGTGGGGGCAGAGGAAGAGAAGCCGGTCTGCTCCCTCGTGTGGTGCCCAGGGCAGGTTGTCCCCAGAGGAAACCCTTACGACGGTGAGGACTATCACTGCTGTTTCCCAAGGGGTTCCGTCGGTGCGTGTCTTCCCCGGAGCGGTCAGGCCGTCTCTCAAGTACACTGGCCATGGGCATTGCCTCTCCTTGGAACTTCCCATGTGTTTCTCTTTTTTATGGAACAGTGATTTTCTAGAGTGGTTCTGGGCCACAAGGATGTTGGGTCATTTTCTAGCCTTCTGTCATGAAGAACGCTTTCCTGGGCATGGGGGTGGTTTGTTGTTCCAGCTCCCTTTCTTGGCTTCTTTTGGGAGCTGGTGCAACAAGAGGAGCTCAGCCTCTGCCTTCTGGCTGAGATGTCACCCTTCAAACAGCAATGCCTGCCTGGAGATAATGATGGCAGTTGCCAAAAGGGCTTCGTTTGGCACATGGTATCTTGAAAGGACGTACACCGTCCTTTCAGCTATCAAAGGCTAGTTCAAATGACATAAAAATGAGAACTCTCCAATGGAGTCTTACAGTAGGGGGAGAGTCCGAAAAACACTCCTTCAGTCATTTCACTGAGAGTCATTGATTGGGGACACCAAGAATATAGGAAGGAATGCAGAAAGAAAAGATGAAATTGTGTTCAGGATCGGGGGGAGGGATGAACAGGGCGTGCTTGCCTTGAATCCAGGCTTTGTTGGGGGGTGGGGCATAAAGATCGAACGGGTCTGAAACTACAAAGTGGTGATGGTAACACAGTATCACCAGAGTTACACAACAGTGATCCCAGATTGCAACAATGATGAAAAAGTTTACTAATCCCAACTTAAAAAACAAAAATACAGGAAACCATACAAAAAATAAAACATCACCAGAAAGGTGGAAAGAAACCAAATGCAAAGCAGTTCAGGGGAAAGGAACTCCATGTCCCCTGGGGGCAGACCGAGTTGCCGGCATCCACGGTGAGCAGACAGGGATGGAGGCTGCAGAGCCGACCGCTCCCCTGGACGTGGTGTTTCCGGCAAGGGCTCTGGGTCTCTGTCCAGAGCGGGGGCTCTTTCTCCCTGCAGGGCTGGGTGAGTGATCGTGGGCATCTGGGTGTTGCGCGGGAGCCAGGGCAGGCTCTCCCTGCCGAGGCGGTGACTCCTCCTCTGCCTCGGGTTCTCTTGCCAAAGCCCGAGCAGGTAGAGGTGCACGTGGAGGTGGAGGTTCTCGCTGAGGGGGTGGGACATCAGTGCCTGGGGCTGGGGGTCCTGCAGGCACGGAGATCCGATCTGCCCGGTGTGCTGGCCAGTACCCAGCTGGCCTGGTGTCTCTGCGAGGGCAAGTCTCGCTTCTCCATCTGCCCTCGGTGGATCCCTGGGTCCTGCACCTGGAGCCACCACCTCTTTAGGGACAGGTCTGGGAAGTGGAGCCTGGTTCCAGTTGGAGGCCAGTGCTAGAGTTGGGGGAGAAGCAAAGTTTGCCCACAGGCCAGCCTTGGCATGTGCGTACCCCGGGACAGAAACCTTCCAAGAGGTTCCCAAAGAATACCCAGCGTCAGATGTCTTTTGGGACTGAAGTGTGCAAGATGGGGGGCGGGGGGTGTGAGGCCAGCGCTTGCTGCAGGCCCAGCAGCAGCTTTCGGGGACTCGTCCCTGTGTAGCTCAGCACCCCTCCCCACACACTCCCGTGCACCAGCCCCAGCGTCCTCACCTCTGTGCTCTGGCGTGCTGGGCTCCAGGTCCTCCTGGTGCCTCAGAGGCCGGGGTTCTCTGGACTCTGGGTCGGAGCCGGGTGTGCTGAGCTCCGTGGCAGCCTCAGACTGGGCCGCCGGCTGTATCCTGGGCGGTGTCTCGGCAGCAGGCCTTCCCCACCTCCGCGTCTCCCCCGGTGGGGCTGATGCCTCCGTGGGCACGCTGACCTGGAGCCTGCACTGGGCCTCACGGGCGGGCGGGTGGTGCTCCGACCCCTCCCTCTGGGAGCTGGATGGGGTGTCCCCGTCCTCGGCCTCATCACGTGGGAAGCTCTGCAACGACAGTGACCGTCAGCCAGCCATGCTGGGAGTTTTCCGAGCTGGGCCTGGCCAGTGGAGCCGCTGCTTCTGCCTGCTCGAACTTCTCTTCCCAGAAGGGTCAGAGACGTGTGTCTGCTCAGATCCCCACCCGGGAGGAAAGAGACCCATCTGAGGGTGTGAGGTCAGCCTGGCGGGCCGGCGCTGCCCACACTCTCCCCATCCCGCCCAGCCTGCTCTCCCCTGGGGTGTGGACACAACTTGTCCACAGGCTTCTGACCCCACATCCGCCTGGGCTTCCTTGAGGGGGACACAGCCCGAGAAACCCGCATCCCCACACACAGGCAAAGGACCCGGTGTTTCCGGGTGGCATGGGAGAGGTGGCCTGGCCCGGCCTGGGGCTCCCCGTGTTACCTTTCTGTTTCTCCGGGCAAAGGGCCAGAGGCCTCTCGGGGGTGTCCTGAGCCAACGTCGACAGGGTGCCCACGCACACTGCCTGTGAGCTCTCCTGAGGCCCCGGCCTCTGGGCAGGGGCAAACAGCAGAACATCTTGGCAGCAAGTGATCTGGCTGGGGGCTCCTCTCCGCTCTGGAGGCCTGGATACCCGGATTGCGGGTTCTGTTGGGTTCTGTTGCCGGCAGGTGACATCATTTCCTGGGGTTCGTGCTGAGGTCCCTTCCCCAAAACTTCCCAAGGGAATCTCTGGGTTTCTGACTGCTCGATCACCCCCCTTAGGCCATGTGCAGGCACAGTGACACCCACACGGACCAGCCCACAGCCCTGGGGAGGCCTGGGTTCAGCCAGGGCCTGAGCTCCGAGGACCATGCTGCTCTCAGACCAGGCTCCTTCTTCTCATAAGTGGTGTGGCCCTTGACAACCATATGCCCCTCAGGGTTTCCCCAGTCTCTCCATCTGCAGAGTGGGGGTCATTCTCCCATCTGCTTCCTAGGCCTGTCGGCCTACGAGCAGCTCCATGCCTTTCCACCTGGGGCCGATATCACGTGGAGCTCGTGCGCTGAGACTTCAGAAAGAAAGATTCCATCCAGGGCTGACACAGCACAGAATGGGGCAGAACGAGGCCTGGATGCGCCGTGGTACCCAGGAAAAGGCACTCCCCCTCCTGACTGTTTTGAGACCCCGCATCCAAGTTGGAGGACCGAAAGGAAGACTCGAAGGTCTCCCTCTCTTATAGAAAAGAGTAGCCAACTTTCTGGTCCTCTGTTTCCATTGAGATTCTGTTGAAGTGTCCCAGCTCGGCTTCTGCGGGTGGCTGAGCTTCTACTGGCTCCCTGCGTTCTTGTCTTTTCCTCTCCAAACCTTCCGTCCTTTTCCCCCTTCTGGGGTGGAAGGGCGCTGTCATTGCTTCTACCTTCGAGACAGATTGAGGAAAAGTCTGGACCATCGACTCCTTTCCTCTCTTTGGTTCCGTGTCTCTCTCTGGCTGTGTCCCTCTCTTTTCCTTTCTCAATTCCGTCTGTGTCTTCCTCTTTCTCTCTCGTGTGTGGATGGATGGATGGATGCTAGGGATGCACATGTATATGATTAGATGAGGGTTATGTTTTAGGGATAGGTTAGAGGGAGAGAAAGGCTTTAGGTCAGAGTTGGTCATGGGGGAAGGGTCAAGGGTGGTGGTGGTGTTTCTTGGAATCTGAGTGCTGTGCATTCTTCGTCTCTTTCCATATGAACCCCTTCTCAGATACACCACTTGCAAGGAGTCTCTCGTGTTCCGTTTCCTATCTTTTGCATTTGTGAATGCTTAGCTTCTCTGTTGTGAAGAGGTTCCATTGGATGGAAACCCAGTGGTGTACTTCGTTTACCTCTTTCCCTTACTTGAAGAGACCCATTTCGACCTCCGCCCAGCAAATGGCAAGGAGACTCTGATGTTAAGGAGCCTTTGACCTACGCTTCTTTCTAGCTATCTCATGACATCAGTCTTTAGGGTGAGGTTTTTCCCCGATATTGAGGTGGTATGAGATCAAAACCAATAGCGTTCTTCAGATGTAGCTGTCTGGTTTTCCCATGGACATTGATTGAAGAGGCTTTCCTGTTCCCATTTGGATATTCTCCCCGTCTGTGTCAGAGATGAGTTGACCATGGATGCTGGGGTTTGTTTCTGGACCCTCAACTTTATTCCATCGATCTGGATCTGTGTGTGTTGTTGTATTCCCAATAGCATACTGTCCTGCTGCTGCTGCTGCTGCGGCTAAGTCACTTCAGTCGTGTCTGACTCTGCATGACCCCATGGCCTGCAGCCTACCAGGCTCCTCCGTCCAGGACATTTTCCAGGCAAGAGTACTGGAGTGGGTCGCCATTGCCTTCTCCGATACTCTCCTGAGGATCCTAGTTTGGTCGTCTAATTTCCTTTCACACAACCTTGGATGTCCGTATCGGGGCTTTTTCGTCGGATTGTATTGACAATGTAGGCTCCTTTCTGTTTCCGTACCCCCTTTGCAATTCTTTGTTCGGTGTGAAAATGCATTGGCATTTTGGGAGGAATAGCATGGAAGCTGTGGATTGCCATGTGGGGCTGTGACATGATTTTCCCAATAGGAATTCTTTCAAGCCCTGAGCACAGCTTCTCTTTCCAGTGATTGGTGTGGGCTTGATCTTCCTCCTTCCATCTCTCGCCGTTTTGTGAGAACAGGTCCATCCTTCCCTTCTGGGGTAGATGGACTCGTGGGTATCACTTCAGTGAATGGCATTGGCAGTGGGGGTGATAATTCCCTTCTCATTGGAAGACTTTGCTGTGAGTATTAGAAATGCAAGTGACTTCTCTTCCCCTTCCTCCCTGTCCATGTCTCAGAGCCACCGGGAAACAGAGGCCTCATCCACGGTCACACAGGCCTGAGGGGGTGCAACTAGACTGTTGTTTCTTCAGGCCCTCAGTGCTGGACATCATCCGGGATACTCTGTGTGTGTCTTCCTCCGTCTGGTGTCCCTTCAGACCTTTCCCTAGTTTTCACAGGCTTGTTGTGTTGGCGTTCTTTGTCTGTTTGGAGACACATCCTTGATAAGCTTTGTGTTTCCACTCATTCGTCTCGCGATGTATGACCTGTCTTTTGCTTTTGTCATGAGGTCTTTCCCACAGTAGATATCTTTGATTTTGCAAAGTCCACTGTATTCTCTGGGTTTTTTTTGTGGACTGCCTTTTAGTTTTGTGTGTGAAGACTCAAAGCACGTGTCCGGTTTCTGCTCATTGTTCTTCTAGATTTGTGACAAGTTTTCATGGAAAGTTTGTCTAGGGATAACTGGAAGTGAACTCGGTGTAAGGTGTCCAGTCTCCATCTCCATTCATGTCATCCCCTGCAGTTTCCAATTCCCTGTTCCTGAGTGGTTTTGGAGACCTTGTGGGAAGGTTGGTTGCATTGGAGTTTGCATTTCCACCTTGATTCGATTCACACTGTTCTGCCCTCAGGGACACTGTCAAGGGGGAGTGAGGAGCAGCCTGCACTTCCAGCAGTGACCACACGGTGGGGCGAGTGCTGCTCTCCCCTCTGGGAGCCCCAGGCCACAGGCATCCCAGTGAGGAGCCAGCTCTGTGCTCAGCTGAAAGGAGTTAGTTAGTCTCTCAGGAGCCTCTGAGCCCTTGCCTTTGGATCACCCAGGGTGGGCATTTACTGGGACAGAAAAAATTGCCCTGAATTCCATGGACGGAAGAGCCTGGCTGTGTAGAGTTCGTGAGTTGCCGTGAATCAGACACAACTGAGGACACAAAAATTCAATAGATTAAAACACTTTTTGGGGGTGGGGGGGAGTGAAAGAGGGTGATGTGGGTTTTTTTGTCTTATATAACAGCCAAGGGAAATCTAGTTTAAACCTAAATTCACATAGATGGGAAAGGTATATCTCTCCGTCACCCTATTTAAAAAAAAAAAACCTACTAAACTTTTCTGAAAGTTTATTTAGTAGCTTCCTTGAGCAGTTTACTGTGGAGCATTTTTTTTTTTTTCTGTGACATTGGCCTCATTAAAAAGTACGGTTTGCCTTTACTGGATAATTTTGTTCATTGGTTTCTTAGGGAACCTTGGTAATATTTGAGTTTCCTGGGGAGTATGGTCACATGACCTGGCCCTGGCCAATCGGTGCGTTCCACCTCCCTGGCCACTGTGATTGGCTCCGGGCTGGGGCAGTGCCCAATCGGGGCCCAGGGCCGGGCCTCCCGTTGGAAGCCAGGGGAAGACGAGCTCTCGTCCTGCTGGGGTAGGGGAAGGGGTGGGGCCGGGGCAGGTCAGGCTCCAGCAGTGGGAGGGGCTTGAGGTCCGCCTGCGGCAGTTGGTGACGTTCCTGCTCCCCTCAGGGCAGAGGCGCCGGCCTGAGAATGAGGGCGCTGCTGAGCCCAGGGGCTGGGATGGCCCGTTGCTGCTGTGGTCCCAGAGCTCCACCCGAGACCTGAGGGAAGCCGTCTGCCCGTGAGTCCTCTCCCACTTGTCTGTCAGCTTGTTTGAAGCATGCTGGGTTTTCTGCCCAGCTGGCTAAGGGGAGTCCCTGGAAATGCAAGGGTGTGGGTTTTGGCAGACTTCAGGGAAGACATGCCAGATGAGCCTGGGAGACTCCAGGTTAATCTGGATTCAGGAGATATCTCTTCGGGCCAGCTAGTAATTGTAGGATAAGCCTAATGAGCCTTCAGAGGATGAAGAGAGTAACGTGCCAAGGTAGCAATCGATGTCCTCATTCGAGAGGATGAAGCTGGTGCTCAGAGAAGGGGGGAACTTGGCCACAGCAAGGAGGTGTGCACCCAGACAGGACCCCCCAGATCCGGCCATTGGAGCTCAGGGAGGCCACTGGTGTGGCTTGTCCCTGTGGCAGGGGCCGAGGCAGGCAGCCCACCCTGATTCCTGCGGGGGCCTGACTTGGGAAGTGCCATCTGGTAGCTTTGAGACTCACCAAACCAAATTGCACTGGAGAGAGGAGGGACACCTTCCTTCATCCACCCCCCACCCCCGCCGGATTCCCACATACCCTGACCCCTTTCTCTTGATTTCGGAGCCATTTCCAGAGTCCCGCTCATATGACCTCATTCGAAGTGCACTGTGGACGAGCTGCCATCTGCAGCTGCTACCACAGCAGCCAAGGGCTTTAGCTCCCGACTACCTCCCTTCCTTTGGAACTTGGGGGCCCTCTACTCCCCACTTGCACACCACAGACCTTTGCTGAGGATTGTGGGGACCCTCACTCAGTTTGCAGCACGTTGTAGCCATCCCTGTCCTCCCTTGAAACTCAGCTTGTGAGCTCCTTTGGAGCAGCGTGGCCCACCTGGCTGCAACGGAAGACACAGCTGACAGTGAAACAACAGCTTAGATCTGAGAGCCGGAAAGCTCTGTCAAAAGGGACCTCCCTCTTCACACCGTAGAGGCTGTAGGAGCCGCCAGGCTTTCGGAACCAGTGCTGGGGCCAAAATGACTCCACAGCTGTTTTCCTTCCTGGGGAGGGTTCTGGCTCGAGCGGGAATGGCTCAAGTCTCCTAAGGTTCTGAAAGCCCACTGTGTGCAGATTCACGGTACACAGAGAGGAAAAGGTGGAGTCCTACCCTGGAGGTGGTCACAGCTCACGGATGAGCCAGGCAGGCAGGCAGGCAGGGCATGAGAACACCTGAGCTGCCTTCATGAGTGAATGGTGTGGGGGCAGAGGAAGAGAAGCCGGTCTGCTCCCTCGTGTGGTGCCCAGGGCAGGTTGTCCCCAGAGGAAACCCTTACGACGGTGAGGACTATCACTGCTGTTTCCCAAGGGGTTCCGTCGGTGCGTGTCTTCCCCGGAGCGGTCAGGCCGTCTCTCAAGTACACTGGCCATGGGCATTGCCTCTCCTTGGAACTTCCCATGTGTTTCTCTTTTTTATGGAACAGTGATTTTCTAGAGTGGTTCTGGGCCACAAGGATGTTGGGTCATTTTCTAGCCTTCTGTCATGAAGAACGCTTTCCTGGGCATGGGGGTGGTTTGTTGTTCCAGCTCCCTTTCTTGGCTTCTTTTGGGAGCTGGTGCAACAAGAGGAGCTCAGCCTCTGCCTTCTGGCTGAGATGTCACCCTTCAAACAGCAATGCCTGCCTGGAGATAATGATGGCAGTTGCCAAAAGGGCTTCGTTTGGCACATGGTATCTTGAAAGGACGTACACCGTCCTTTCAGCTATCAAAGGCTAGTTCAAATGACATAAAAATGAGAACTCTCCAATGGAGTCTTACAGTAGGGGGAGAGTCCGAAAAACACTCCTTCAGTCATTTCACTGAGAGTCATTGATTGGGGACACCAAGAATATAGGAAGGAATGCAGAAAGAAAAGATGAAATTGTGTTCAGGATCGGGGGGAGGGATGAACAGGGCGTGCTTGCCTTGAATCCAGGCTTTGTTGGGGGGTGGGGCATAAAGATCGAACGGGTCTGAAACTACAAAGTGGTGATGGTAACACAGTATCACCAGAGTTACACAACAGTGATCCCAGATTGCAACAATGATGAAAAAGTTTACTAATCCCAACTTAAAAAACAAAAATACAGGAAACCATACAAAAAATAAAACATCACCAGAAAGGTGGAAAGAAACCAAATGCAAAGCAGTTCAGGGGAAAGGAACTCCATGTCCCCTGGGGGCAGACCGAGTTGCCGGCATCCACGGTGAGCAGACAGGGATGGAGGCTGCAGAGCCGACCGCTCCCCTGGACGTGGTGTTTCCGGCAAGGGCTCTGGGTCTCTGTCCAGAGCGGGGGCTCTTTCTCCCTGCAGGGCTGGGTGAGTGATCGTGGGCATCTGGGTGTTGCGCGGGAGCCAGGGCAGGCTCTCCCTGCCGAGGCGGTGACTCCTCCTCTGCCTCGGGTTCTCTTGCCAAAGCCCGAGCAGGTAGAGGTGCACGTGGAGGTGGAGGTTCTCGCTGAGGGGGTGGGACATCAGTGCCTGGGGCTGGGGGTCCTGCAGGCACGGAGATCCGATCTGCCCGGTGTGCTGGCCAGTACCCAGCTGGCCTGGTGTCTCTGCGAGGGCAAGTCTCGCTTCTCCATCTGCCCTCGGTGGATCCCTGGGTCCTGCACCTGGAGCCACCACCTCTTTAGGGACAGGTCTGGGAAGTGGAGCCTGGTTCCAGTTGGAGGCCAGTGCTAGAGTTGGGGGAGAAGCAAAGTTTGCCCACAGGCCAGCCTTGGCATGTGCGTACCCCGGGACAGAAACCTTCCAAGAGGTTCCCAAAGAATACCCAGCGTCAGATGTCTTTTGGGACTGAAGTGTGCAAGATGGGGGGCGGGGGGTGTGAGGCCAGCGCTTGCTGCAGGCCCAGCAGCAGCTTTCGGGGACTCGTCCCTGTGTAGCTCAGCACCCCTCCCCACACACTCCCGTGCACCAGCCCCAGCGTCCTCACCTCTGTGCTCTGGCGTGCTGGGCTCCAGGTCCTCCTGGTGCCTCAGAGGCCGGGGTTCTCTGGACTCTGGGTCGGAGCCGGGTGTGCTGAGCTCCGTGGCAGCCTCAGACTGGGCCGCCGGCTGTATCCTGGGCGGTGTCTCGGCAGCAGGCCTTCCCCACCTCCGCGTCTCCCCCGGTGGGGCTGATGCCTCCGTGGGCACGCTGACCTGGAGCCTGCACTGGGCCTCACGGGCGGGCGGGTGGTGCTCCGACCCCTCCCTCTGGGAGCTGGATGGGGTGTCCCCGTCCTCGGCCTCATCACGTGGGAAGCTCTGCAACGACAGTGACCGTCAGCCAGCCATGCTGGGAGTTTTCCGAGCTGGGCCTGGCCAGTGGAGCCGCTGCTTCTGCCTGCTCGAACTTCTCTTCCCAGAAGGGTCAGAGACGTGTGTCTGCTCAGATCCCCACCCGGGAGGAAAGAGACCCATCTGAGGGTGTGAGGTCAGCCTGGCGGGCCGGCGCTGCCCACACTCTCCCCATCCCGCCCAGCCTGCTCTCCCCTGGGGTGTGGACACAACTTGTCCACAGGCTTCTGACCCCACATCCGCCTGGGCTTCCTTGAGGGGGACACAGCCCGAGAAACCCGCATCCCCACACACAGGCAAAGGACCCGGTGTTTCCGGGTGGCATGGGAGAGGTGGCCTGGCCCGGCCTGGGGCTCCCCGTGTTACCTTTCTGTTTCTCCGGGCAAAGGGCCAGAGGCCTCTCGGGGGTGTCCTGAGCCAACGTCGACAGGGTGCCCACGCACACTGCCTGTGAGCTCTCCTGAGGCCCCGGCCTCTGGGCAGGGGCAAACAGCAGAACATCTTGGCAGCAAGTGATCTGGCTGGGGGCTCCTCTCCGCTCTGGAGGCCTGGATACCCGGATTGCGGGTTCTGTTGGGTTCTGTTGCCGGCAGGTGACATCATTTCCTGGGGTTCGTGCTGAGGTCCCTTCCCCAAAACTTCCCAAGGGAATCTCTGGGTTTCTGACTGCTCGATCACCCCCCTTAGGCCATGTGCAGGCACAGTGACACCCACACGGACCAGCCCACAGCCCTGGGGAGGCCTGGGTTCAGCCAGGGCCTGAGCTCCGAGGACCATGCTGCTCTCAGACCAGGCTCCTTCTTCTCATAAGTGGTGTGGCCCTTGACAACCATATGCCCCTCAGGGTTTCCCCAGTCTCTCCATCTGCAGAGTGGGGGTCATTCTCCCATCTGCTTCCTAGGCCTGTCGGCCTACGAGCAGCTCCATGCCTTTCCACCTGGGGCCGATATCACGTGGAGCTCGTGCGCTGAGACTTCAGAAAGAAAGATTCCATCCAGGGCTGACACAGCACAGAATGGGGCAGAACGAGGCCTGGATGCGCCGTGGTACCCAGGAAAAGGCACTCCCCCTCCTGACTGTTTTGAGACCCCGCATCCAAGTTGGAGGACCGAAAGGAAGACTCGAAGGTCTCCCTCTCTTATAGAAAAGAGTAGCCAACTTTCTGGTCCTCTGTTTCCATTGAGATTCTGTTGAAGTGTCCCAGCTCGGCTTCTGCGGGTGGCTGAGCTTCTACTGGCTCCCTGCGTTCTTGTCTTTTCCTCTCCAAACCTTCCGTCCTTTTCCCCCTTCTGGGGTGGAAGGGCGCTGTCATTGCTTCTACCTTCGAGACAGATTGAGGAAAAGTCTGGACCATCGACTCCTTTCCTCTCTTTGGTTCCGTGTCTCTCTCTGGCTGTGTCCCTCTCTTTTCCTTTCTCAATTCCGTCTGTGTCTTCCTCTTTCTCTCTCGTGTGTGGATGGATGGATGGATGCTAGGGATGCACATGTATATGATTAGATGAGGGTTATGTTTTAGGGATAGGTTAGAGGGAGAGAAAGGCTTTAGGTCAGAGTTGGTCATGGGGGAAGGGTCAAGGGTGGTGGTGGTGTTTCTTGGAATCTGAGTGCTGTGCATTCTTCGTCTCTTTCCATATGAACCCCTTCTCAGATACACCACTTGCAAGGAGTCTCTCGTGTTCCGTTTCCTATCTTTTGCATTTGTGAATGCTTAGCTTCTCTGTTGTGAAGAGGTTCCATTGGATGGAAACCCAGTGGTGTACTTCGTTTACCTCTTTCCCTTACTTGAAGAGACCCATTTCGACCTCCGCCCAGCAAATGGCAAGGAGACTCTGATGTTAAGGAGCCTTTGACCTACGCTTCTTTCTAGCTATCTCATGACATCAGTCTTTAGGGTGAGGTTTTTCCCCGATATTGAGGTGGTATGAGATCAAAACCAATAGCGTTCTTCAGATGTAGCTGTCTGGTTTTCCCATGGACATTGATTGAAGAGGCTTTCCTGTTCCCATTTGGATATTCTCCCCGTCTGTGTCAGAGATGAGTTGACCATGGATGCTGGGGTTTGTTTCTGGACCCTCAACTTTATTCCATCGATCTGGATCTGTGTGTGTTGTTGTATTCCCAATAGCATACTGTCCTGCTGCTGCTGCTGCTGCGGCTAAGTCACTTCAGTCGTGTCTGACTCTGCATGACCCCATGGCCTGCAGCCTACCAGGCTCCTCCGTCCAGGACATTTTCCAGGCAAGAGTACTGGAGTGGGTCGCCATTGCCTTCTCCGATACTCTCCTGAGGATCCTAGTTTGGTCGTCTAATTTCCTTTCACACAACCTTGGATGTCCGTATCGGGGCTTTTTCGTCGGATTGTATTGACAATGTAGGCTCCTTTCTGTTTCCGTACCCCCTTTGCAATTCTTTGTTCGGTGTGAAAATGCATTGGCATTTTGGGAGGAATAGCATGGAAGCTGTGGATTGCCATGTGGGGCTGTGACATGATTTTCCCAATAGGAATTCTTTCAAGCCCTGAGCACAGCTTCTCTTTCCAGTGATTGGTGTGGGCTTGATCTTCCTCCTTCCATCTCTCGCCGTTTTGTGAGAACAGGTCCATCCTTCCCTTCTGGGGTAGATGGACTCGTGGGTATCACTTCAGTGAATGGCATTGGCAGTGGGGGTGATAATTCCCTTCTCATTGGAAGACTTTGCTGTGAGTATTAGAAATGCAAGTGACTTCTCTTCCCCTTCCTCCCTGTCCATGTCTCAGAGCCACCGGGAAACAGAGGCCTCATCCACGGTCACACAGGCCTGAGGGGGTGCAACTAGACTGTTGTTTCTTCAGGCCCTCAGTGCTGGACATCATCCGGGATACTCTGTGTGTGTCTTCCTCCGTCTGGTGTCCCTTCAGACCTTTCCCTAGTTTTCACAGGCTTGTTGTGTTGGCGTTCTTTGTCTGTTTGGAGACACATCCTTGATAAGCTTTGTGTTTCCACTCATTCGTCTCGCGATGTATGACCTGTCTTTTGCTTTTGTCATGAGGTCTTTCCCACAGTAGATATCTTTGATTTTGCAAAGTCCACTGTATTCTCTGGGTTTTTTTTGTGGACTGCCTTTTAGTTTTGTGTGTGAAGACTCAAAGCACGTGTCCGGTTTCTGCTCATTGTTCTTCTAGATTTGTGACAAGTTTTCATGGAAAGTTTGTCTAGGGATAATTGGAATTGAACTCGGTGTAAGGTGTCAAGTCTCCATCTCCATTCATGTCATCCCCTGCAGTTTCCAATTCCCTGTTCCTGAGTGGTTTTGGAGACCTTGTGGGAAGGTTGGTTGCATTGGAGTTTGCATTTCCACCTTGATTCGATTCACACTGTTCTGCCCTCAGGGACACTGTCAAGGGGGAGTGAGGAGCAGCCTGCACTTCCAGCAGTGACCACACGGTGGGGCGAGTGCTGCTCTCCCCTCTGGGAGCCCCAGGCCACAGGCATCCCAGTGAGGAGCCAGCTCTGTGCTCAGCTGAAAGGAGTTAGTTAGTCTCTCAGGAGCCTCTGAGCCCTTGGCTTTGGATCACCCAGGGTGGGCATTTACTGGGACAGAAAAAATTGCCCTGAATTCCATGGACGGAAGAGCCTGGCTGTGTAGAGTTCGTGAGTTGCCGTGAATCAGACACAACTGAGGACACAAAAATTCAATAGATTAAAACACTTTTTGGGGGTGGGGGGGAGTGAAAGAGGGTGATGTGGGTTTTTTTGTCTTATATAACAGCCAAGGGAAATCTAGTTTAAACCTAAATTCACATAGATGGGAAAGGTATATCTCTCCGTCACCCTATTTAAAAAAAAAAAAAACCTACTAAACTTTTCTGAAAGTTTATTTAGTAGCTTCCTTGAGCAGTTTACTGTGGAGCATTTTTTTTTTTTTTTCTGTGACATTGGCCTCATTAAAAAGTACGGTTTGCCTTTACTGGATAATTTTGTTCATTGGTTTCTTAGGGAACCTTGGTAATATTTGAGTTTCCTGGGGAGTATGGTCACATGACCTGGCCCTGGCCAATCGGTGCGTTCCACCTCCCTGGCCACTGTGATTGGCTCCGGGCTGGGGCAGTGCCCAATCGGGGCCCAGGGCCGGGCCTCCCGTTGGAAGCCAGGGGAAGACGAGCTCTCGTCCTGCTGGGGTAGGGGAAGGGGTGGGGCCGGGGCAGGTCAGGCTCCAGCAGTGGGAGGGGCTTGAGGTCCGCCTGCGGCAGTTGGTGACGTTCCTGCTCCCCTCAGGGCAGAGGCGCCGGCCTGAGAATGAGGGCGCTGCTGAGCCCAGGGGCTGGGATGGCCCGTTGCTGCTGTGGTCCCAGAGCTCCACCCGAGACCTGAGGGAAGCCGTCTGCCCGTGAGTCCTCTCCCACTTGTCTGTCAGCTTGTTTGAAGCATGCTGGGTTTTCTGCCCAGCTGGCTAAGGGGAGTCCCTGGAAATGCAAGGGTGTGGGTTTTGGCAGACTTCAGGGAAGACATGCCAGATGAGCCTGGGAGACTCCAGGTTAATCTGGATTCAGGAGATATCTCTTCGGGCCAGCTAGTAATTGTAGGATAAGCCTAATGAGCCTTCAGAGGATGAAGAGAGTAACGTGCCAAGGTAGCAATCGATGTCCTCATTCGAGAGGATGAAGCTGGTGCTCAGAGAAGGGGGGAACTTGGCCACAGCAAGGAGGTGTGCACCCAGACAGGACCCCCCAGATCCGGCCATTGGAGCTCAGGGAGGCCACTGGTGTGGCTTGTCCCTGTGGCAGGGGCCGAGGCAGGCAGCCCACCCTGATTCCTGCGGGGGCCTGACTTGGGAAGTGCCATCTGGTAGCTTTGAGACTCACCAAACCAAATTGCACTGGAGAGAGGAGGGACACCTTCCTTCATCCACCCCCCACCCCCGCCGGATTCCCACATACCCTGACCCCTTTCTCTTGATTTCGGAGCCATTTCCAGAGTCCCGCTCATATGACCTCATTCGAAGTGCACTGTGGACGAGCTGCCATCTGCAGCTGCTACCACAGCAGCCAAGGGCTTTAGCTCCCGACTACCTCCCTTCCTTTGGAACTTGGGGGCCCTCTACTCCCCACTTGCACACCACAGACCTTTGCTGAGGATTGTGGGGACCCTCACTCAGTTTGCAGCACGTTGTAGCCATCCCTGTCCTCCCTTGAAACTCAGCTTGTGAGCTCCTTTGGAGCAGCGTGGCCCACCTGGCTGCAACGGAAGACACAGCTGACAGTGAAACAACAGCTTAGATCTGAGAGCCGGAAAGCTCTGTCAAAAGGGACCTCCCTCTTCACACCGTAGAGGCTGTAGGAGCCGCCAGGCTTTCGGAACCAGTGCTGGGGCCAAAATGACTCCACAGCTGTTTTCCTTCCTGGGGAGGGTTCTGGCTCGAGCGGGAATGGCTCAAGTCTCCTAAGGTTCTGAAAGCCCACTGTGTGCAGATTCACGGTACACAGAGAGGAAAAGGTGGAGTCCTACCCTGGAGGTGGTCACAGCTCACGGATGAGCCAGGCAGGCAGGCAGGCAGGGCATGAGAACACCTGAGCTGCCTTCATGAGTGAATGGTGTGGGGGCAGAGGAAGAGAAGCCGGTCTGCTCCCTCGTGTGGTGCCCAGGGCAGGTTGTCCCCAGAGGAAACCCTTACGACGGTGAGGACTATCACTGCTGTTTCCCAAGGGGTTCCGTCGGTGCGTGTCTTCCCCGGAGCGGTCAGGCCGTCTCTCAAGTACACTGGCCATGGGCATTGCCTCTCCTTGGAACTTCCCATGTGTTTCTCTTTTTTATGGAACAGTGATTTTCTAGAGTGGTTCTGGGCCACAAGGATGTTGGGTCATTTTCTAGCCTTCTGTCATGAAGAACGCTTTCCTGGGCATGGGGGTGGTTTGTTGTTCCAGCTCCCTTTCTTGGCTTCTTTTGGGAGCTGGTGCAACAAGAGGAGCTCAGCCTCTGCCTTCTGGCTGAGATGTCACCCTTCAAACAGCAATGCCTGCCTGGAGATAATGATGGCAGTTGCCAAAAGGGCTTCGTTTGGCACATGGTATCTTGAAAGGACGTACACCGTCCTTTCAGCTATCAAAGGCTAGTTCAAATGACATAAAAATGAGAACTCTCCAATGGAGTCTTACAGTAGGGGGAGAGTCCGAAAAACACTCCTTCAGTCATTTCACTGAGAGTCATTGATTGGGGACACCAAGAATATAGGAAGGAATGCAGAAAGAAAAGATGAAATTGTGTTCAGGATCGGGGGGAGGGATGAACAGGGCGTGCTTGCCTTGAATCCAGGCTTTGTTGGGGGGTGGGGCATAAAGATCGAACGGGTCTGAAACTACAAAGTGGTGATGGTAACACAGTATCACCAGAGTTACACAACAGTGATCCCAGATTGCAACAATGATGAAAAAGTTTACTAATCCCAACTTAAAAAACAAAAATACAGGAAACTATACAAAAAATAAAACATCACCAGAAAGGTGGAAAGAAACCAAATGCAAAGCAGTTCAGGGGAAAGGAACTCCATGTCCCCTGGGGGCAGACCGAGTTGCCGGCATCCACGGTGAGCAGACAGGGATGGAGGCTGCAGAGCCGACCGCTCCCCTGGACGTGGTGTTTCCGGCAAGGGCTCTGGGTCTCTGTCCAGAGCGGGGGCTCTTTCTCCCTGCAGGGCTGGGTGAGTGATCGTGGGCATCTGGGTGTTGCGCGGGAGCCAGGGCAGGCTCTCCCTGCCGAGGCGGTGACTCCTCCTCTGCCTCGGGTTCTCTTGCCAAAGCCCGAGCAGGTAGAGGTGCACGTGGAGGTGGAGGTTCTCGCTGAGGGGGTGGGACATCAGTGCCTGGGGCTGGGGGTCCTGCAGGCACGGAGATCCGATCTGCCCGGTGTGCTGGCCAGTACCCAGCTGGCCTGGTGTCTCTGCGAGGGCAAGTCTCGCTTCTCCATCTGCCCTCGGTGGATCCCTGGGTCCTGCACCTGGAGCCACCACCTCTTTAGGGACAGGTCTGGGAAGTGGAGCCTGGTTCCAGTTGGAGGCCAGTGCTAGAGTTGGGGGAGAAGCAAAGTTTGCCCACAGGCCAGCCTTGGCATGTGCGTACCCCGGGACAGAAACCTTCCAAGAGGTTCCCAAAGAATACCCAGCGTCAGATGTCTTTTGGGACTGAAGTGTGCAAGATGGGGGGCGGGGGGTGTGAGGCCAGCGCTTGCTGCAGGCCCAGCAGCAGCTTTCGGGGACTCGTCCCTGTGTAGCTCAGCACCCCTCCCCACACACTCCCGTGCACCAGCCCCAGCGTCCTCACCTCTGTGCTCTGGCGTGCTGGGCTCCAGGTCCTCCTGGTGCCTCAGAGGCCGGGGTTCTCTGGACTCTGGGTCGGAGCCGGGTGTGCTGAGCTCCGTGGCAGCCTCAGACTGGGCCGCCGGCTGTATCCTGGGCGGTGTCTCGGCAGCAGGCCTTCCCCACCTCCGCGTCTCCCCCGGTGGGGCTGATGCCTCCGTGGGCACGCTGACCTGGAGCCTGCACTGGGCCTCACGGGCGGGCGGGTGGTGCTCCGACCCCTCCCTCTGGGAGCTGGATGGGGTGTCCCCGTCCTCGGCCTCATCACGTGGGAAGCTCTGCAACGACAGTGACCGTCAGCCAGCCATGCTGGGAGTTTTCCGAGCTGGGCCTGGCCAGTGGAGCCGCTGCTTCTGCCTGCTCGAACTTCTCTTCCCAGAAGGGTCAGAGACGTGTGTCTGCTCAGATCCCCACCCGGGAGGAAAGAGACCCATCTGAGGGTGTGAGGTCAGCCTGGGTGGCCGGCGCTGCCCACACTCTCCCCATCCCGCCCAGCCTGCTCTCCCCTGGGGTGTGGACACAACTTGTCCACAGGCTTCTGACCCCACATCCGCCTGGGCTTCCTTGAGGGGGACACAGCCCGAGAAACCCGCATCCCCACACACAGGCAAAGGACCCGGTGTTTCCGGGTGGCATGGGAGAGGTGGCCTGGCCCGGCCTGGGGCTCCCCGTGTTACCTTTCTGTTTCTCCGGGCAAAGGGCCAGAGGCCTCTCGGGGGTGTCCTGAGCCAACGTCGACAGGGTGCCCACGCACACTGCCTGTGAGCTCTCCTGAGGCCCCGGCCTCTGGGCAGGGGCAAACAGCAGAACATCTTGGCAGCAAGTGATCTGGCTGGGGGCTCCTCTCCGCTCTGGAGGCCTGGATACCCGGATTGCGGGTTCTGTTGGGTTCTGTTGCCGGCAGGTGACATCATTTCCTGGGGTTCGTGCTGAGGTCCCTTCCCCAAAACTTCCCAAGGGAATCTCTGGGTTTCTGACTGCTCGATCACCCCCCTTAGGCCATGTGCAGGCACAGTGACACCCACACGGACCAGCCCACAGCCCTGGGGAGGCCTGGGTTCAGCCAGGGCCTGAGCTCCGAGGACCATGCTGCTCTCAGACCAGGCTCCTTCTTCTCATAAGTGGTGTGGCCCTTGACAACCATATGCCCCTCAGGGTTTCCCCAGTCTCTCCATCTGCAGAGTGGGGGTCATTCTCCCATCTGCTTCCTAGGCCTGTCGGCCTACGAGCAGCTCCATGCCTTTCCACCTGGGGCCGATATCACGTGGAGCTCGTGCGCTGAGACTTCAGAAAGAAAGATTCCATCCAGGGCTGACACAGCACAGAATGGGGCAGAACAAGGCCTGGATGCGCCGTGGTACCCAGGAAAAGGCACTCCCCCTCCTGACTGTTTTGAGACCCCGCATCCAAGTTGGAGGACCGAAAGGAAGACTCGAAGGTCTCCCTCTCTTATAGAAAAGAGTAGCCAACTTTCTGGTCCTCTGTTTCCATTGAGATTCTGTTGAAGTGTCCCAGCTCGGCTTCTGCGGGTGGCTGAGCTTCTACTGGCTCCCTGCGTTCTTGTCTTTTCCTCTCCAAACCTTCCGTCCTTTTCCCCCTTCTGGGGTGGAAGGGCGCTGTCATTGCTTCTACCTTCGAGACAGATTGAGGAAAAGTCTGGACCATCGACTCCTTTCCTCTCTTTGGTTCCGTGTCTCTCTCTGGCTGTGTCCCTCTCTTTTCCTTTCTCAATTCCGTCTGTGTCTTCCTCTTTCTCTCTCGTGTGTGGATGGATGGATGGATGCTAGGGATGCACATGTATATGATTAGATGAGGGTTATGTTTTAGGGATAGGTTAGAGGGAGAGAAAGGCTTTAGGTCAGAGTTGGTCATGGGGGAAGGGTCAAGGGTGGTGGTGGTGTTTCTTGGAATCTGAGTGCTGTGCATTCTTCGTCTCTTTCCATATGAACCCCTTCTCAGATACACCACTTGCAAGGAGTCTCTCGTGTTCCGTTTCCTATCTTTTGCATTTGTGAATGCTTAGCTTCTCTGTTGTGAAGAGGTTCCATTGGATGGAAACCCAGTGGTGTACTTCGTTTACCTCTTTCCCTTACTTGAAGAGACCCATTTCGACCTCCGCCCAGCAAATGGCAAGGAGACTCTGATGTTAAGGAGCCTTTGACCTACGCTTCTTTCTAGCTATCTCATGACATCAGTCTTTAGGGTGAGGTTTTTCCCCGATATTGAGGTGGTATGAGATCAAAACCAATAGCGTTCTTCAGATGTAGCTGTCTGGTTTTCCCATGGACATTGATTGAAGAGGCTTTCCTGTTCCCATTTGGATATTCTCCCCGTCTGTGTCAGAGATGAGTTGACCATGGATGCTGGGGTTTGTTTCTGGACCCTCAACTTTATTCCATCGATCTGGATCTGTGTGTGTTGTTGTATTCCCAATAGCATACTGTCCTGCTGCTGCTGCTGCTGCGGCTAAGTCACTTCAGTCGTGTCTGACTCTGCATGACCCCATGGCCTGCAGCCTACCAGGCTCCTCCGTCCAGGACATTTTCCAGGCAAGAGTACTGGAGTGGGTCGCCATTGCCTTCTCCGATACTCTCCTGAGGATCCTAGTTTGGTCGTCTAATTTCCTTTCACACAACCTTGGATGTCCGTATCGGGGCTTTTTCGTCGGATTGTATTGACAATGTAGGCTCCTTTCTGTTTCCGTACCCCCTTTGCAATTCTTTGTTCGGTGCGAAAATGCATTGGCATTTTGGGAGGAATAGCATGGAAGCTGTGGATTGCCATGTGGGGCTGTGACATGATTTTCCCAATAGGAATTCTTTCAAGCCCTGAGCACAGCTTCTCTTTCCAGTGATTGGTGTGGGCTTGATCTTCCTCCTTCCATCTCTCGCCGTTTTGTGAGAACAGGTCCATCCTTCCCTTCTGGGGTAGATGGACTCGTGGGTATCACTTCAGTGAATGGCATTGGCAGTGGGGGTGATAATTCCCTTCTCATTGGAAGACTTTGCTGTGAGTATTAGAAATGCAAGTGACTTCTCTTCCCCTTCCTCCCTGTCCATGTCTCAGAGCCACCGGGAAACAGAGGCCTCATCCACGGTCACACAGGCCTGAGGGGGTGCAACTAGACTGTTGTTTCTTCAGGCCCTCAGTGCTGGACATCATCCGGGATACTCTGTGTGTGTCTTCCTCCGTCTGGTGTCCCTTCAGACCTTTCCCTAGTTTTCACAGGCTTGTTGTGTTGGCGTTCTTTGTCTGTTTGGAGACACATCCTTGATAAGCTTTGTGTTTCCACTCATTCGTCTCGCGATGTATGACCTGTCTTTTGCTTTTGTCATGAGGTCTTTCCCACAGTAGATATCTTTGATTTTGCAAAGTCCACTGTATTCTCTGGGTTTTTTTTGTGGACTGCCTTTTAGTTTTGTGTGTGAAGACTCAAAGCACGTGTCCGGTTTCTGCTCATTGTTCTTCTAGATTTGTGACAAGTTTTCATGGAAAGTTTGTCTAGGGATAACTGGAAGTGAACTCGGTGTAAGGTGTCAAGTCTCCATCTCCATTCATGTCATCCCCTGCAGTTTCCAATTCCCTGTTCCTGAGTGGTTTTGGAGACCTTGTGGGAAGGTTGGTTGCATTGGAGTTTGCATTTCCACCTTGATTCGATTCACACTGTTCTGCCCTCAGGGACACTGTCAAGGGGGAGTGAGGAGCAGCCTGCACTTCCAGCAGTGACCACACGGTGGGGCGAGTGCTGCTCTCCCCTCTGGGAGCCCCAGGCCACAGGCATCCCAGTGAGGAGCCAGCTCTGTGCTCAGCTGAAAGGAGTTAGTTAGTCTCTCAGGAGCCTCTGAGCCCTTGGCTTTGGATCACCCAGGGTGGGCATTTACTGGGACAGAAAAAATTGCCCTGAATTCCATGGACGGAAGAGCCTGGCTGTGTAGAGTTCGTGAGTTGCCGTGAATCAGACACAACTGAGGACACAAAAATTCAATAGATTAAAACACTTTTTGGGGGTGGGGGGGGGTGAAAGAGGGTGATGTGGGTTTTTTTGTCTTATATAACAGCCAAGGGAAATCTAGTTTAAACCTAAATTCACATAGATGGGAAAGGTATATCTCTCCGTCACCCTATTTAAAAAAAAAAACCTACTAAACTTTTCTGAAAGTTTATTTAGTAGCTTCCTTGAGCAGTTTACTGTGGAGCATTTTTTTTTTTTTTTCTGTGACATTGGCCTCATTAAAAAGTACGGTTTGCCTTTACTGGATAATTTTGTTCATTGGTTTCTTAGGGAACCTTGGTAATATTTGAGTTTCCTGGGGAGTATGGTCACATGACCTGGCCCTGGCCAATCGGTGCGTTCCACCTCCCTGGCCACTGTGATTGGCTCCGGGCTGGGGCAGTGCCCAATCGGGGCCCAGGGCCGGGCCTCCCGTTGGAAGCCAGGGGAAGACGAGCTCTCGTCCTGCTGGGGTAGGGGAAGGGGTGGGGCCGGGGCAGGTCAGGCTCCAGCAGTGGGAGGGGCTTGAGGTCCGCCTGCGGCAGTTGGTGACGTTCCTGCTCCCCTCAGGGCAGAGCCGCCGGCCTGAGAATGAGGGCGCTGCTGAGCCCAGGGGCTGGGATGGCCCGTTGCTGCTGTGGTCCCAGAGCTCCACCCGAGACCTGAGGGAAGCCGTCTGCCCGTGAGTCCTCTCCCACTTGTCTGTCAGCTTGTTTGAAGCATGCTGGGTTTTCTGCCCAGCTGGCTAAGGGGAGTCCCTGGAAATGCAAGGGTGTGGGTTTTGGCAGACTTCAGGGAAGACATGCCAGATGAGCCTGGGAGACTCCAGGTTAATCTGGATTCAGGAGATATCTCTTCGGGCCAGCTAGTAATTGTAGGATAAGCCTAATGAGCCTTCAGAGGATGAAGAGAGTAACGTGCCAAGGTAGCAATCGATGTCCTCATTCGAGAGGATGAAGCTGGTGCTCAGAGAAGGGGGGAACTTGGCCACAGCAAGGAGGTGTGCACCCAGACAGGACCCCCCAGATCCGGCCATTGGAGCTCAGGGAGGCCACTGGTGTGGCTTGTCCCTGTGGCAGGGGCCGAGGCAGGCAGCCCACCCTGATTCCTGCGGGGGCCTGACTTGGGAAGTGCCATCTGGTAGCTTTGAGACTCACCAAACCAAATTGCACTGGAGAGAGGAGGGACGCCTTCCTTCATCCACCCCCCACCCCCGCCGGATTCCCACATACCCTGACCCCTTTCTCTTGATTTCGGAGCCATTTCCAGAGTCCCGCTCATATGACCTCATTTGAAGTGCACTGTGGACGAGCTGCCATCTGCAGCTGCTACCGCAGCAGCCAAGGGCTTTAGCTCCCGACTACCTCCCTTCCTTTGGAACTTGGGGGCCCTCTACTCCCCACTTGCACACCACAGACCTTTGCTGAGGATTGTGGGGACCCTCACTCAGTTTGCAGCACGTTGTAGCCATCCCTGTCCTCCCTTGAAACTCAGCTTGTGAGCTCCTTTGGAGCAGCGTGGCCCACCTGGCTGCAACGGAAGACACAGCTGACAGTGAAACAACAGCTTAGATCTGAGAGCCGGAAAGCTCTGTCAAAAGGGACCTCCCTCTTCACACCGTAGAGGCTGTAGGAGCCGCCAGGCTTTCGGAACCAGTGCTGGGGCCAAAATGACTCCACAGCTGTTTTCCTTCCTGGGGAGGGTTCTGGCTCGAGCGGGAATGGCTCAAGTCTCCTAAGGTTCTGAAAGCCCACTGTGTGCAGATTCACGGTACACAGAGAGGAAAAGGTGGAGTCCTACCCTGGAGGTGGTCACAGCTCACGGATGAGCCAGGCAGGCAGGCAGGCAGGGCATGAGAACACCTGAGCTGCCTTCATGAGTGAATGGTGTGGGGGCAGAGGAAGAGAAGCCGGTCTGCTCCCTCGTGTGGTGCCCAGGGCAGGTTGTCCCCAGAGGAAACCCTTACGACGGTGAGGACTATCACTGCTGTTTCCCAAGGGGTTCCGTCGGTGCGTGTCTTCCCCGGAGCGGTCAGGGCGTCTCTCAAGTACACTGGCCATGGGCATTGCCTCTCCTTGGAACTTCCCATGTGTTTCTCTTTTTTATGGAACAGTGATTTTCTAGAGTGGTTCTGGGCCACAAGGATGTTGGGTCATTTTCTAGCCTTCTGTCATGAAGAACGCTTTCCTGGGCATGGGGGTGGTTTGTTGTTCCAGCTCCCTTTCTTGGCTTCTTTTGGGAGCTGGTGCAACAAGAGGAGCTCAGCCTCTGCCTTCTGGCTGAGATGTCACCCTTCAAACAGCAATGCCTGCCTGGAGATAATGATGGCAGTTGCCAAAAGGGCTTCGTTTGGCACATGGTATCTTGAAAGGACGTACACCGTCCTTTCAGCTATCAAAGGCTAGTTCAAATGACATAAAAATGAGAACTCTCCAATGGAGTCTTACAGTAGGTGGAGAGTCCGAAAAACACTCCTTCAGTCATTTCACTGAGAGTCATTGATTGGGGACACCAAGAATATAGGAAGGAATGCAGAAAGAAAAGATGAAATTGTGTTCAGGATCGGGGGGAGGGATGAACAGGGCGTGCTTGCCTTGAATCCAGGCTTTGTTGGGGGGTGGGGCATAAAGATCGAACGGGTCTGAAACTACAAAGTGGTGATGGTAACACAGTATCACCAGAGTTACACAACAGTGATCCCAGATTGCAACAATGATGAAAAAGTTTACTAATCCCAACTTAACCAACAAAAATACAGGAAACCATACAAAAAATAAAACATTACCAGAAAGGTGGAAACAAACCAAATGCAAAGCAGTTCAGGGGAAAGGAACTCCATGTCCCCTGGGGGCAGACCGAGTTGCCGGCATCCACGGTGAGCAGACAGGGATGGAGGCTGCAGAGCCGACCGCTCCCCTGGACGTGGTGTTTCCGGCAAGGGCTCTGGGTCTCTGTCCAGAGCGGGGGCTCTTTCTCCCTGCAGGGCTGGGTGAGTGATCGTGGGCATCTGGGTGTTGCGCGGGAGCCAGGGCAGGCTCTCCCTGCCGAGGCGGTGACTCCTCCTCTGCCTCGGGTTCTCTTGCCAAAGCCCGAGCAGGTAGAGGTGCACGTGGAGGTGGAGGTTCTCGCTGAGGGGGTGGGACATCAGTGCCTGGGGCTGGGGGTCCTGCAGGCACGGAGATCCGATCTGCCCGGTGTGCTGGCCAGTACCCAGCTGGCCTGGTGTCTCTGCGAGGGCAAGTCTCGCTTCTCCATCTGCCCTCGGTGGATCCCTGGGTCCTGCACCTGGAGCCACCACCTCTTTAGGGACAGGTCTGGGAAGTGGAGCCTGGTTCCAGTTGGAGGCCAGTGCTAGAGTTGGGGGAGAAGCAAAGTTTGCCCACAGGCCAGCCTTGGCATGTGCGTACCCCGGGACAGAAACCTTCCAAGAGGTTCCCAAAGAATACCCAGCGTCAGATGTCTTTTGGGACTGAAGTGTGCAAGATGGGGGGCGGGGGGTGTGAGGCCAGCGCTTGCTGCAGGCCCAGCAGCAGCTTTCGGGGACTCGTCCCTGTGTAGCTCAGCACCCCTCCCCACACACTCCCGTGCACCAGCCCCAGCGTCCTCACCTCTGTGCTCTGGCGTGCTGGGCTCCAGGTCCTCCTGGTGCCTCAGAGGCCGGGGTTCTCTGGACTCTGGGTCGGAGCCGGGTGTGCTGAGCTCCGTGGCAGCCTCAGACTGGGCCGCCGGCTGTATCCTGGGCGGTGTCTCGGCAGCAGGCCTTCCCCACCTCCGCGTCTCCCCCGGTGGGGCTGATGCCTCCGTGGGCACGCTGACCTGGAGCCTGCACTGGGCCTCACGGGCGGGCGGGTGGTGCTCCGACCCCTCCCTCTGGGAGCTGGATGGGGTGTCCCCGTCCTCGGCCTCATCACGTGGGAAGCTCTGCAACGACAGTGACCGTCAGCCAGCCATGCTGGGAGTTTTCCGAGCTGGGCCTGGCCAGTGGAGCCGCTGCTTCTGCCTGCTCGAACTTCTCTTCCCAGAAGGGTCAGAGACGTGTGTCTGCTCAGATCCCCACCCGGGAGGAAAGAGACCCATCTGAGGGTGTGAGGTCAGCCTGGGTGGCCGGCGCTGCCCACACTCTCCCCATCCCGCCCAGCCTGCTCTCCCCTGGGGTGTGGACACAACTTGTCCACAGGCTTCTGACCCCACATCCGCCTGGGCTTCCTTGAGGGGGACACAGCCCGAGAAACCCGCATCCCCACACACAGGCAAAGGACCCGGTGTTTCCGGGTGGCATGGGAGAGGTGGCCTGGCCCGGCCTGGGGCTCCCCGTGTTACCTTTCTGTTTCTCCGGGCAAAGGGCCAGAGGCCTCTCGGGGGTGTCCTGAGCCAACGTCGACAGGGTGCCCACGCACACTGCCTGTGAGCTCTCCTGAGGCCCCGGCCTCTGGGCAGGGTCAAACAGCAGAACATCTTGGCAGCAAGTGATCTGGCTGGGGGCTCCTCTCCGCTCTGGAGGCCTGGATACCCGGATTGCGGGTTCTGTTGGGTTCTGTTGCCGGCAGGTGACATCATTTCCTGGGGTTCGTGCTGAGGTCCCTTCCCCAAAACTTCCCAAGGGAATCTCTGGGTTTCTGACTGCTCGATCACCCCCCTTAGGCCATGTGCAGGCACAGTGACACCCACACGGCCCAGCCCACAGCCCTGGGGAGGCCTGGGTTCAGCCAGGGCCTGAGCTCCGAGGACCATGCTGCTCTCAGACCAGGCTCCTTCTTCTCATAAGTGGTGTGGCCCTTGACAACCATATGCCCCTCAGGGTTTCCCCAGTCTCTCCATCTGCAGAGTGGGGGTCATTCTCCCATCTGCTTCCTAGGCCTGTCGGCCTACGAGCAGCTCCATGCCTTTCCACCTGGGGCCGATATCACGTGGAGCTCGTGCGCTGAGACTTCAGAAAGAAAGATTCCATCCAGGGCTGACACAGCACAGAATGGGGCAGAACGAGGCCTGGATGCGCCGTGGTACCCAGGAAAAGGCACTCCCCCTCCTGACTGTTTTGAGACCCCGCATCCAAGTTGGAGGACCGAAAGGAAGACTCGAAGGTCTCCCTCTCTTATAGAAAAGAGTAGCCAACTTTCTGGTCCTCTGTTTCCATTGAGATTCTGTTGAAGTGTCCCAGCTCGGCTTCTGCGGGTGGCTGAGCTTCTACTGGCTCCCTGCGTTCTTGTCTTTTCCTCTCCAAACCTTCCGTCCTTTTCCCCCTTCTGGGGTGGAAGGGCGCTGTCATTGCTTCTACCTTCGAGACAGATTGAGGAAAAGTCTGGACCATCGACTCCTTTCCTCTCTTTGGTTCCGTGTCTCTCTCTGGCTGTGTCCCTCTCTTTTCCTTTCTCAATTCCGTCTGTGTCTTCCTCTTTCTCTCTCGTGTGTGGATGGATGGATGGATGCTAGGGATGCACATGTATATGATTAGATGAGGGTTATGTTTTAGGGATAGGTTAGAGGGAGAGAAAGGCTTTAGGTCAGAGTTGGTCATGGGGGAAGGGTCAAGGGTGGTGGTGGTGTTTCTTGGAATCTGAGTGCTGTGCATTCTTCGTCTCTTTCCATATGAACCCCTTCTCAGATACACCACTTGCAAGGAGTCTCTCGTGTTCCGTTTCCTATCTTTTGCATTTGTGAATGCTTAGCTTCTCTGTTGTGAAGAGGTTCCATTGGATGGAAACCCAGTGGTGTACTTCGTTTACCTCTTTCCCTTACTTGAAGAGACCCATTTCGACCTCCGCCCAGCAAATGGCAAGGAGACTCTGATGTTAAGGAGCCTTTGACCTACGCTTCTTTCTAGCTATCTCATGACATCAGTCTTTAGGGTGAGGTTTTTCCCCGATATTGAGGTGGTATGAGATCAAAACCAATAGCGTTCTTCAGATGTAGCTGTCTGGTTTTCCCATGGACATTGATTGAAGAGGCTTTCCTGTTCCCATTTGGATATTCTCCCCGTCTGTGTCAGAGATGAGTTGACCATGGATGCTGGGGTTTGTTTCTGGACCCTCAACTTTATTCCATCGATCTGGATCTGTGTGTGTTGTTGTATTCCCAATAGCATACTGTCCTGCTGCTGCTGCTGCTGCGGCTAAGTCACTTCAGTCGTGTCTGACTCTGCATGACCCCATGGCCTGCAGCCTACCAGGCTCCTCCGTCCAGGACATTTTCCAGGCAAGAGTACTGGAGTGGGTCGCCATTGCCTTCTCCGATACTCTCCTGAGGATCCTAGTTTGGTCGTCTAATTTCCTTTCACACAACCTTGGATGTCCGTATCGGGGCTTTTTCGTCGGATTGTATTGACAATGTAGGCTCCTTTCTGTTTCCGTACCCCCTTTGCAATTCTTTGTTCGGTGTGAAAATGCATTGGCATTTTGGGAGGAATAGCATGGAAGCTGTGGATTGCCATGTGGGGCTGTGACATGATTTTCCCAATAGGAATTCTTTCAAGCCCTGAGCACAGCTTCTCTTTCCAGTGATTGGTGTGGGCTTGATCTTCCTCCTTCCATCTCTCGCCGTTTTGTGAGAACAGGTCCATCCTTCCCTTCTGGGGTAGATGGACTCGTGGGTATCACTTCAGTGAATGGCATTGGCAGTGGGGGTGATAATTCCCTTCTCATTGGAAGACTTTGCTGTGAGTATTAGAAATGCAAGTGACTTCTCTTCCCCTTCCTCCCTGTCCATGTCTCAGAGCCACCGGGAAACAGAGGCCTCATCCACGGTCACACAGGCCTGAGGGGGTGCAACTAGACTGTTGTTTCTTCAGGCCCTCAGTGCTGGACATCATCCGGGATACTCTGTGTGTGTCTTCCTCCGTCTGGTGTCCCTTCAGACCTTTCCCTAGTTTTCACAGGCTTGTTGTGTTGGCGTTCTTTGTCTGTTTGGAGACACATCCTTGATAAGCTTTGTGTTTCCACTCATTCGTCTCGCGATGTATGACCTGTCTTTTGCTTTTGTCATGAGGTCTTTCCCACAGTAGATATCTTTGATTTTGCAAAGTCCACTGTATTCTCTGGGTTTTTTTTGTGGACTGCCTTTTAGTTTTGTGTGTGAAGACTCAAAGCACGTGTCCGGTTTCTGCTCATTGTTCTTCTAGATTTGTGACAAGTTTTCATGGAAAGTTTGTCTAGGGATAACTGGAAGTGAACTCGGTGTAAGGTGTCAAGTCTCCATCTCCATTCATGTCATCCCCTGCAGTTTCCAATTCCCTGTTCCTGAGTGGTTTTGGAGACCTTGTGGGAAGGTTGGTTGCATTGGAGTTTGCATTTCCACCTTGATTCGATTCACACTGTTCTGCCCTCAGGGACACTGTCAAGGGGGAGTGAGGAGCAGCCTGCACTTCCAGCAGTGACCACACGGTGGGGCGAGTGCTGCTCTCCCCTCTGGGAGCCCCAGGCCACAGGCATCCCAGTGAGGAGCCAGCTCTGTGCTCAGCTGAAAGGAGTTAGTTAGTCTCTCAGGAGCCTCTGAGCCCTTGCCTTTGGATCACCCAGGGTGGGCATTTACTGGGACAGAAAAAATTGCCCTGAATTCCATGGACGGAAGAGCCTGGCTGTGTAGAGTTCGTGAGTTGCCGTGAATCAGACACAACTGAGGACACAAAAATTCAATAGATTAAAACACTTTTTGGGGGTGGGGGGGAGTGAAAGAGGGTGATGTGGGTTTTTTTGTCTTATATAACAGCCAAGGGAAATCTAGTTTAAACCTAAATTCACATAGATGGGAAAGGTATATCTCTCCGTCACCCTATTTAAAAAAAAAAAACCTACTAAACTTTTCTGAAAGTTTATTTAGTAGCTTCCTTGAGCAGTTTACTGTGGAGCATTTTTTTTTTTTTCTGTGACATTGGCCTCATTAAAAAGTACGGTTTGCCTTTACTGGATAATTTTGTTCATTGGTTTCTTAGGGAAACTTGGTAATATTTGAGTTTCCTGGGGAGTATGGTCACATGACCTGGCCCTGGCCAATCGGTGCGTTCCACCTCCCTGGCCACTGTGATTGGCTCCGGGCTGGGGCAGTGCCCAATCGGGGCCCAGGGCCGGGCCTCCCGTTGGAAGCCAGGGGAAGACGAGCTCTCGTCCTGCTGGGGTAGGGGAAGGGGTGGGGCCGGGGCAGGTCAGGCTCCAGCAGTGGGAGGGGCTTGAGGTCCGCCTGCGGCAGTTGGTGACGTTCCTGCTCCCCTCAGGGCAGAGCCGCCGGCCTGAGAATGAGGGCGCTGCTGAGCCCAGGGGCTGGGATGGCCCGTTGCTGCTGTGGTCCCAGAGCTTCACCCGAGACCTGAGGGAAGCCGTCTGCCCGTGAGTCCTCTCCCACTTGTCTGTCAGCTTGTTTGAAGCATGCTGGGTTTTCTGCCCAGCTGGCTAAGGGGAGTCCCTGGAAATGCAAGGGTGTGGGTTTTGGCAGACTTCAGGGAAGACATGCCAGATGAGCCTGGGAGACTCCAGGTTAATCTGGATTCAGGAGATATCTCTTCGGGCCAGCTAGTAATTGTAGGATAAGCCTAATGAGCCTTCAGAGGATGAAGAGAGTAACGTGCCAAGGTAGCAATCGATGTCCTCATTCGAGAGGATGAAGCTGGTGCTCAGAGAAGGGGGGAACTTGGCCACAGCAAGGAGGTGTGCACCCAGACAGGACCCCCCAGATCCGGCCATTGGAGCTCAGGGAGGCCACTGGTGTGGCTTGTCCCTGTGGCAGGGGCCGAGGCAGGCAGCCCACCCTGAGTCCTGCGGGGGCCTGACTTGGGAAGTGCCATCTGGTAGCTTTGAGACTCACCAAACCAAATTGCACTGGAGAGAGGAGGGACACCTTCCTTCATCCACCCCCCACCCCCGCCGGATTCCCACATACCCTGACCCCTTTCTCTTGATTTCGGAGCCATTTCCAGAGTCCCGCTCATATGACCTCATTCGAAGTGCACTGTGGACGAGCTGCCATCTGCAGCTGCTACCACAGCAGCCAAGGGCTTTAGCTCCCGACTACCTCCCTTCCTTTGGAACTTGGGGGCCCTCTACTCCCCACTTGCACACCACAGACCTTTGCTGAGGATTGTGGGGACCCTCACTCAGTTTGCAGCACGTTGTAGCCATCCCTGTCCTCCCTTGAAACTCAGCTTGTGAGCTCCTTTGGAGCAGCGTGGCCCACCTGGCTGCAACGGAAGACACAGCTGACAGTGAAACAACAGCTTAGATCTGAGAGCCGGAAAGCTCTGTCAAAAGGGACCTCCCTCTTCACACCGTAGAGGCTGTAGGAGCCGCCAGGCTTTCGGAACCAGTGCTGGGGCCAAAATGACTCCACAGCTGTTTTCCTTCCTGGGGAGGGTTCTGGCTCGAGCGGGAATGGCTCAAGTCTCCTAAGGTTCTGAAAGCCCACTGTGTGCAGATTCACGGTACACAGAGAGGAAAAGGTGGAGTCCTACCCTGGAGGTGGTCACAGCTCACGGATGAGCCAGGCAGGCAGGCAGGCAGGGCATGAGAACACCTGAGCTGCCTTCATGAGTGAATGGTGTGGGGGCAGAGGAAGAGAAGCCGGTCTGCTCCCTCGTGTGGTGCCCAGGGCAGGTTGTCCCCAGAGGAAACCCTTACGACGGTGAGGACTATCACTGCTGTTTCCCAAGGGGTTCCGTCGGTGCGTGTCTTCCCCGGAGCGGTCAGGCCGTCTCTCAAGTACACTGGCCATGGGCATTGCCTCTCCTTGGAACTTCCCATGTGTTTCTCTTTTTTATGGAACAGTGATTTTCTAGAGTGGTTCTGGGCCACAAGGATGTTGGGTCATTTTCTAGCCTTCTGTCATGAAGAACGCTTTCCTGGGCATGGGGGTGGTTTGTTGTTCCAGCTCCCTTTCTTGGCTTCTTTTGGGAGCTGGTGCAACAAGAGGAGCTCAGCCTCTGCCTTCTGGCTGAGATGTCACCCTTCAAACAGCAATGCCTGCCTGGAGATAATGATGGCAGTTGCCAAAAGGGCTTCGTTTGGCACATGGTATCTTGAAAGGACGTACACCATCCTTTCAGCTATCAAAGGCTAGTTCAAATGACATAAAAATGAGAACTCTCCAATGGAGTCTTACAGTAGGTGGAGAGTCCGAAAAACACTCCTTCAGTCATTTCACTGAGAGTCATTGATTGGGGACACCAAGAATATAGGAAGGAATGCAGAAAGAAAAGATGAAATTGTGTTCAGGATCGGGGGGAGGGATGAACAGGGCGTGCTTGCCTTGAATCCAGGCTTTGTTGGGGGGTGCGGCATAAAGATCGAACGGGTCTGAAACTACAAAGTGGTGATGGTAACACAGTATCACCAGAGTTACACAACAGTGATCCCAGATTGCAACAATGATGAAAAAGTTTACTAATCCCAACTTAAAAAACAAAAATACAGGAAACCATACAAAAAATAAAACATCACCAGAAAGGTGGAAAGAAACCAAATGCAAAGCAGTTCAGGGGAAAGGAACTCCATGTCCCCTGGGGGCAGACCGAGTTGCCGGCATCCACGGTGAGCAGACAGGGATGGAGGCTGCAGAGCCGACCGCTCCCCTGGACGTGGTGTTTCCGGCAAGGGCTCTGGGTCTCTGTCCAGAGCGGGGGCTCTTTCTCCCTGCAGGGCTGGGTGAGTGATCGTGGGCATCTGGGTGTTGCGCGGGAGCCAGGGCAGGCTCTCCCTGCCGAGGCGGTGACTCCTCCTCTGCCTCGGGTTCTCTTGCCAAAGCCCGAGCAGGTAGAGGTGCACGTGGAGGTGGAGGTTCTCGCTGAGGGGGTGGGACATCAGTGCCTGGGGCTGGGGGTCCTGCAGGCACGGAGATCCGATCTGCCCGGTGTGCTGGCCAGTACCCAGCTGGCCTGGTGTCTCTGCGAGGGCAAGTCTCGCTTCTCCATCTGCCCTCGGTGGATCCCTGGGTCCTGCACCTGGAGCCACCACCTCTTTAGGGACAGGTCTGGGAAGTGGAGCCTGGTTCCAGTTGGAGGCCAGTGCTAGAGTTGGGGGAGAAGCAAAGTTTGCCCACAGGCCAGCCTTGGCATGTGCGTACCCCGGGACAGAAACCTTCCAAGAGGTTCCCAAAGAATACCCAGCGTCAGATGTCTTTTGGGACTGAAGTGTGCAAGATGGGGGGCGGGGGGTGTGAGGCCAGCGCTTGCTGCAGGCCCAGCAGCAGCTTTCGGGGACTCGTCCCTGTGTAGCTCAGCACCCCTCCCCACACACTCCCGTGCACCAGCCCCAGCGTCCTCACCTCTGTGCTCTGGCGTGCTGGGCTCCAGGTCCTCCTGGTGCCTCAGAGGCCGGGGTTCTCTGGACTCTGGGTCGGAGCCGGGTGTGCTGAGCTCCGTGGCAGCCTCAGACTGGGCCGCCGGCTGTATCCTGGGCGGTGTCTCGGCAGCAGGCCTTCCCCACCTCCGCGTCTCCCCCGGTGGGGCTGATGCCTCCGTGGGCACGCTGACCTGGAGCCTGCACTGGGCCTCACGGGCGGGCGGGTGGTGCTCCGACCCCTCCCTCTGGGAGCTGGATGGGGTGTCCCCGTCCTCGGCCTCATCACGTGGGAAGCTCTGCAACGACAGTGACCGTCAGCCAGCCATGCTGGGAGTTTTCCGAGCTGGGCCTGGCCAGTGGAGCCGCTGCTTCTGCCTGCTCGAACTTCTCTTCCCAGAAGGGTCAGAGACGTGTGTCTGCTCAGATCCCCACCCGGGAGGAAAGAGACCCATCTGAGGGTGTGAGGTCAGCCTGGGTGGCCGGCGCTGCCCACACTCTCCCCATCCCGCCCAGCCTGCTCTCCCCTGGGGTGTGGACACAACTTGTCCACAGGCTTCTGACCCCACATCCGCCTGGGCTTCCTTGAGGGGGACACAGCCCGAGAAACCCGCATCCCCACACACAGGCAAAGGACCCGGTGTTTCCGGGTGGCATGGGAGAGGTGGCCTGGCCCGGCCTGGGGCTCCCCGTGTTACCTTTCTGTTTCTCCGGGCAAAGGGCCAGAGGCCTCTCGGGGGTGTCCTGAGCCAACGTCGACAGGGTGCCCACGCACACTGCCTGTGAGCTCTCCTGAGGCCCCGGCCTCTGGGCAGGGGCAAACAGCAGAACATCTTGGCAGCAAGTGATCTGGCTGGGGGCTCCTCTCCGCTCTGGAGGCCTGGATACCCGGATTGCGGGTTCTGTTGGGTTCTGTTGCCGGCAGGTGACATCATTTCCTGGGGTTCGTGCTGAGGTCCCTTCCCCAAAACTTCCCAAGGGAATCTCTGGGTTTCTGACTGCTCGATCACCCCCCTTAGGCCATGTGCAGGCACAGTGACACCCACACGGCCCAGCCCACAGCCCTGGGGAGGCCTGGGTTCAGCCAGGGCCTGAGCTCCGAGGACCATGCTGCTCTCAGACCAGGCTCCTTCTTCTCATAAGTGGTGTGGCCCTTGACAACCATATGCCCCTCAGGGTTTCCCCAGTCTCTCCATCTGCAGAGTGGGGGTCATTCTCCCATCTGCTTCCTAGGCCTGTCGGCCTACGAGCAGCTCCATGCCTTTCCACCTGGGGCCGATATCACGTGGAGCTCGTGCGCTGAGACTTCAGAAAGAAAGATTCCATCCAGGGCTGACACAGCACAGAATGGGGCAGAACGAGGCCTGGATGCGCCGTGGTACCCAGGAAAAGGCACTCCCCCTCCTGACTGTTTTGAGACCCCGCATCCAAGTTGGAGGACCGAAAGGAAGACTCGAAGGTCTCCCTCTCTTATAGAAAAGAGTAGCCAACTTTCTGGTCCTCTGTTTCCATTGAGATTCTGTTGAAGTGTCCCAGCTCGGCTTCTGCGGGTGGCTGAGCTTCTACTGGCTCCCTGCGTTCTTGTCTTTTCCTCTCCAAACCTTCCGTCCTTTTCCCCCTTCTGGGGTGGAAGGGCGCTGTCATTGCTTCTACCTTCGAGACAGATTGAGGAAAAGTCTGGACCATCGACTCCTTTCCTCTCTTTGGTTCCGTGTCTCTCTCTGGCTGTGTCCCTCTCTTTTCCTTTCTCAATTCCGTCTGTGTCTTCCTCTTTCTCTCTCGTGTGTGGATGGATGGATGGATGCTAGGGATGCACATGTATATGATTAGATGAGGGTTATGTTTTAGGGATAGGTTAGAGGGAGAGAAAGGCTTTAGGTCAGAGTTGGTCATGGGGGAAGGGTCAAGGGTGGTGGTGGTGTTTCTTGGAATCTGAGTGCTGTGCATTCTTCGTCTCTTTCCATATGAACCCCTTCTCAGATACACCACTTGCAAGGAGTCTCTCGTGTTCCGTTTCCTATCTTTTGCATTTGTGAATGCTTAGCTTCTCTGTTGTGAAGAGGTTCCATTGGATGGAAACCCAGTGGTGTACTTCGTTTACCTCTTTCCCTTACTTGAAGAGACCCATTTCGACCTCCGCCCAGCAAATGGCAAGGAGACTCTGATGTTAAGGAGCCTTTGACCTACGCTTCTTTCTAGCTATCTCATGACATCAGTCTTTAGGGTGAGGTTTTTCCCCGATATTGAGGTGGTATGAGATCAAAACCAATAGCGTTCTTCAGATGTAGCTGTCTGGTTTTCCCATGGACATTGATTGAAGAGGCTTTCCTGTTCCCATTTGGATATTCTCCCCGTCTGTGTCAGAGATGAGTTGACCATGGATGCTGGGGTTTGTTTCTGGACCCTCAACTTTATTCCATCGATCTGGATCTGTGTGTGTTGTTGTATTCCCAATAGCATACTGTCCTGCTGCTGCTGCTGCTGCGGCTAAGTCACTTCAGTCGTGTCTGACTCTGCATGACCCCATGGCCTGCAGCCTACCAGGCTCCTCCGTCCAGGACATTTTCCAGGCAAGAGTACTGGAGTGGGTCGCCATTGCCTTCTCCGATACTCTCCTGAGGATCCTAGTTTGGTCGTCTAATTTCCTTTCACACAACCTTGGATGTCCGTATCGGGGCTTTTTCGTCGGATTGTATTGACAATGTAGGCTCCTTTCTGTTTCCGTACCCCCTTTGCAATTCTTTGTTCGGTGCGAAAATGCATTGGCATTTTGGGAGGAATAGCATGGAAGCTGTGGATTGCCATGTGGGGCTGTGACATGATTTTCCCAATAGGAATTCTTTCAAGCCCTGAGCACAGCTTCTCTTTCCAGTGATTGGTGTGGGCTTGATCTTCCTCCTTCCATCTCTCGCCGTTTTGTGAGAACAGGTCCATCCTTCCCTTCTGGGGTAGATGGACTCGTGGGTATCACTTCAGTGAATGGCATTGGCAGTGGGGGTGATAATTCCCTTCTCATTGGAAGACTTTGCTGTGAGTATTAGAAATGCAAGTGACTTCTCTTCCCCTTCCTCCCTGTCCATGTCTCAGAGCCACCGGGAAACAGAGGCCTCATCCACGGTCACACAGGCCTGAGGGGGTGCAACTAGACTGTTGTTTCTTCAGGCCCTCAGTGCTGGACATCATCCGGGATACTCTGTGTGTGTCTTCCTCCGTCTGGTGTCCCTTCAGACCTTTCCCTAGTTTTCACAGGCTTGTTGTGTTGGCGTTCTTTGTCTGTTTGGAGACACATCCTTGATAAGCTTTGTGTTTCCACTCATTCGTCTCGCGATGTATGACCTGTCTTTTGCTTTTGTCATGAGGTCTTTCCCACAGTAGATATCTTTGATTTTGCAAAGTCCACTGTATTCTCTGGGTTTTTTTTGTGGACTGCCTTTTAGTTTTGTGTGTGAAGACTCAAAGCACGTGTCCGGTTTCTGCTCATTGTTCTTCTAGATTTGTGACAAGTTTTCATGGAAAGTTTGTCTAGGGATAACTGGAAGTGAACTCGGTGTAAGGTGTCAAGTCTCCATCTCCATTCATGTCATCCCCTGCAGTTTCCAATTCCCTGTTCCTGAGTGGTTTTGGAGACCTTGTGGGAAGGTTGGTTGCATTGGAGTTTGCATTTCCACCTTGATTCGATTCACACTGTTCTGCCCTCAGGGACACTGTCAAGGGGGAGTGAGGAGCAGCCTGCACTTCCAGCAGTGACCACACGGTGGGGCGAGTGCTGCTCTCCCCTCTGGGAGCCCCAGGCCACAGGCATCCCAGTGAGGAGCCAGCTCTGTGCTCAGCTGAAAGGAGTTAGTTAGTCTCTCAGGAGCCTCTGAGCCCTTGGCTTTGGATCACCCAGGGTGGGCATTTACTGGGACAGAAAAAATTGCCCTGAATTCCATGGACGGAAGAGCCTGGCTGTGTAGAGTTCGTGAGTTGCCGTGAATCAGACACAACTGAGGACACAAAAATTCAATAGATTAAAACACTTTTTGGGGGTGGGGGGGGGTGAAAGAGGGTGATGTGGGTTTTTTTGTCTTATATAACAGCCAAGGGAAATCTAGTTTAAACCTAAATTCACATAGATGGGAAAGGTATATCTCTCCGTCACCCTATTTAAAAAAAAAAACCTACTAAACTTTTCTGAAAGTTTATTTAGTAGCTTCCTTGAGCAGTTTACTGTGGAGCATTTTTTTTTTTTTTTCTGTGACATTGGCCTCATTAAAAAGTACGGTTTGCCTTTACTGGATAATTTTGTTCATTGGTTTCTTAGGGAACCTTGGTAATATTTGAGTTTCCTGGGGAGTATGGTCACATGACCTGGCCCTGGCCAATCGGTGCGTTCCACCTCCCTGGCCACTGTGATTGGCTCCGGGCTGGGGCAGTGCCCAATCGGGGCCCAGGGCCGGGCCTCCCGTTGGAAGCCAGGGGAAGACGAGCTCTCGTCCTGCTGGGGTAGGGGAAGGGGTGGGGCCGGGGCAGGTCAGGCTCCAGCAGTGGGAGGGGCTTGAGGTCCGCCTGCGGCAGTTGGTGACGTTCCTGCTCCCCTCAGGGCAGAGCCGCCGGCCTGAGAATGAGGGCGCTGCTGAGCCCAGGGGCTGGGATGGCCCGTTGCTGCTGTGGTCCCAGAGCTCCACCCGAGACCTGAGGGAAGCCGTCTGCCCGTGAGTCCTCTCCCACTTGTCTGTCAGCTTGTTTGAAGCATGCTGGGTTTTCTGCCCAGCTGGCTAAGGGGAGTCCCTGGAAATGCAAGGGTGTGGGTTTTGGCAGACTTCAGGGAAGACATGCCAGATGAGCCTGGGAGACTCCAGGTTAATCTGGATTCAGGAGATATCTCTTCGGGCCAGCTAGTAATTGTAGGATAAGCCTAATGAGCCTTCAGAGGATGAAGAGAGTAACGTGCCAAGGTAGCAATCGATGTCCTCATTCGAGAGGATGAAGCTGGTGCTCAGAGAAGGGGGGAACTTGGCCACAGCAAGGAGGTGTGCACCCAGACAGGACCCCCCAGATCCGGCCATTGGAGCTCAGGGAGGCCACTGGTGTGGCTTGTCCCTGTGGCAGGGGCCGAGGCAGGCAGCCCACCCTGAGTCCTGCGGGGGCCTGACTTGGGAAGTGCCATCTGGTAGCTTTGAGACTCACCAAACCAAATTGCACTGGAGAGAGGAGGGACACCTTCCTTCATCCACCCCCCACCCCCGCCGGATTCCCACATACCCTGACCCCTTTCTCTTGATTTCGGAGCCATTTCCAGAGTCCCGCTCATATGACCTCATTCGAAGTGCACTGTGGACGAGCTGCCATCTGCAGCTGCTACCACAGCAGCCAAGGGCTTTAGCTCCCGACTACCTCCCTTCCTTTGGAACTTGGGGGCCCTCTACTCCCCACTTGCACACCACAGACCTTTGCTGAGGATTGTGGGGACCCTCACTCAGTTTGCAGCACGTTGTAGCCATCCCTGTCCTCCCTTGAAACTCAGCTTGTGAGCTCCTTTGGAGCAGCGTGGCCCACCTGGCTGCAACGGAAGACACAGCTGACAGTGAAACAACAGCTTAGATCTGAGAGCCGGAAAGCTCTGTCAAAAGGGACCTCCCTCTTCACACCGTAGAGGCTGTAGGAGCCGCCAGGCTTTCGGAACCAGTGCTGGGGCCAAAATGACTCCACAGCTGTTTTCCTTCCTGGGGAGGGTTCTGGCTCGAGCGGGAATGGCTCAAGTCTCCTAAGGTTCTGAAAGCCCACTGTGTGCAGATTCACGGTACACAGAGAGGAAAAGGTGGAGTCCTACCCTGGAGGTGGTCACAGCTCACGGATGAGCCAGGCAGGCAGGCAGGCAGGGCATGAGAACACCTGAGCTGCCTTCATGAGTGAATGGTGTGGGGGCAGAGGAAGAGAAGCCGGTCTGCTCCCTCGTGTGGTGCCCAGGGCAGGTTGTCCCCAGAGGAAACCCTTACGACGGTGAGGACTATCACTGCTGTTTCCCAAGGGGTTCCGTCGGTGCGTGTCTTCCCCGGAGCGGTCAGGCCGTCTCTCAAGTACACTGGCCATGGGCATTGCCTCTCCTTGGAACTTCCCATGTGTTTCTCTTTTTTATGGAACAGTGATTTTCTAGAGTGGTTCTGGGCCACAAGGATGTTGGGTCATTTTCTAGCCTTCTGTCATGAAGAACGCTTTCCTGGGCATGGGGGTGGTTTGTTGTTCCAGCTCCCTTTCTTGGCTTCTTTTGGGAGCTGGTGCAACAAGAGGAGCTCAGCCTCTGCCTTCTGGCTGAGATGTCACCCTTCAAACAGCAATGCCTGCCTGGAGATAATGATGGCAGTTGCCAAAAGGGCTTCGTTTGGCACATGGTATCTTGAAAGGACGTACACCGTCCTTTCAGCTATCAAAGGCTAGTTCAAATGACATAAAAATGAGAACTCTCCAATGGAGTCTTACAGTAGGTGGAGAGTCCGAAAAACACTCCTTCAGTCATTTCACTGAGAGTCATTGATTGGGGACACCAAGAATATAGGAAGGAATGCAGAAAGAAAAGATGAAATTGTGTTCAGGATCGGGGGGAGGGATGAACAGGGCGTGCTTGCCTTGAATCCAGGCTTTGTTGGGGGGTGGGGCATAAAGATCGAACGGGTCTGAAACTGCAAAGTGGTGATTGTAACACAGTATCACCAGAGTTACACAACAGTGATCCCAGATTGCAACAATGATGAAAAAGTTTACTAATCCCAACTTAACCAACAAAAATACAGGAAACCATACAAAAAATAAAACATCACCAGAAAGGTGGAAAGAAACCAAATGCAAAGCAGTTCAGGGGAAAGGAACTCCATGTCCCCTGGGGGCAGACCGAGTTGCCGGCATCCACGGTGAGCAGACAGGGATGGAGGCTGCAGAGCCGACCGCTCCCCTGGACGTGGTGTTTCCGGCAAGGGCTCTGGGTCTCTGTCCAGAGCGGGGGCTCTTTCTCCCTGCAGGGCTGGGTGAGTGATCGTGGGCATCTGGGTGTTGCGCGGGAGCCAGGGCAGGCTCTCCCTGCCGAGGCGGTGACTCCTCCTCTGCCTCGGGTTCTCTTGCCAAAGCCCGAGCAGGTAGAGGTGCACGTGGAGGTGGAGGTTCTCGCTGAGGGGGTGGGACATCAGTGCCTGGGGCTGGGGGTCCTGCAGGCACGGAGATCCGATCTGCCCGGTGTGCTGGCCAGTACCCAGCTGGCCTGGTGTCTCTGCGAGGGCAAGTCTCGCTTCTCCATCTGCCCTCGGTGGATCCCTGGGTCCTGCACCTGGAGCCACCACCTCTTTAGGGACAGGTCTGGGAAGTGGAGCCTGGTTCCAGTTGGAGGCCAGTGCTAGAGTTGGGGGAGAAGCAAAGTTTGCCCACAGGCCAGCCTTGGCATGTGCGTACCCCGGGACAGAAACCTTCCAAGAGGTTCCCAAAGAATACCCAGCGTCAGATGTCTTTTGGGACTGAAGTGTGCAAGATGGGGGGCGGGGGGTGTGAGGCCAGCGCTTGCTGCAGGCCCAGCAGCAGCTTTCGGGGACTCGTCCCTGTGTAGCTCAGCACCCCTCCCCACACACTCCCGTGCACCAGCCCCAGCGTCCTCACCTCTGTGCTCTGGCGTGCTGGGCTCCAGGTCCTCCTGGTGCCTCAGAGGCCGGGGTTCTCTGGACTCTGGGTCGGAGCCGGGTGTGCTGAGCTCCGTGGCAGCCTCAGACTGGGCCGCCGGCTGTATCCTGGGCGGTGTCTCGGCAGCAGGCCTTCCCCACCTCCGCGTCTCCCCCGGTGGGGCTGATGCCTCCGTGGGCACGCTGACCTGGAGCCTGCACCGGGCCTCACGGGCGGGCGGGTGGTGCTCCGACCCCTCCCTCTGGGAGCTGGATGGGGTGTCCCCGTCCTCGGCCTCATCACGTGGGAAGCTCTGCAACGACAGTGACCGTCAGCCAGCCATGCTGGGAGTTTTCCGAGCTGGGCCTGGCCAGTGGAGCCGCTGCTTCTGCCTGCTCGAACTTCTCTTCCCAGAAGGGTCAGAGACGTGTGTCTGCTCAGATCCCCACCCGGGAGGAAAGAGACCCATCTGAGGGTGTGAGGTCAGCCTGGGTGGCCGGCGCTGCCCACACTCTCCCCATCCCGCCCAGCCTGCTCTCCCCTGGGGTGTGGACACAACTTGTCCACAGGCTTCTGACCCCACATCCGCCTGGGCTTCCTTGAGGGGGACACAGCCCGAGAAACCCGCATCCCCACACACAGGCAAAGGACCCGGTGTTTCCGGGTGGCATGGGAGAGGTGGCCTGGCCCGGCCTGGGGCTCCCCGTGTTACCTTTCTGTTTCTCCGGGCAAAGGGCCAGAGGCCTCTCGGGGGTGTCCTGAGCCAACGTCGACAGGGTGCCCACGCACACTGCCTGTGAGCTCTCCTGAGGCCCCGGCCTCTGGGCAGGGGCAAACAGCAGAACATCTTGGCAGCAAGTGATCTGGCTGGGGGCTCCTCTCCGCTCTGGAGGCCTGGATACCCGGATTGCGGGTTCTGTTGGGTTCTGTTGCCGGCAGGTGACATCATTTCCTGGGGTTCGTGCTGAGGTCCCTTCCCCAAAACTTCCCAAGGGAATCTCTGGGTTTCTGACTGCTCGATCACCCCCCTTAGGCCATGTGCAGGCACAGTGACACCCACACGGCCCAGCCCACAGCCCTGGGGAGGCCTGGGTTCAGCCAGGGCCTGAGCTCCGAGGACCATGCTGCTCTCAGACCAGGCTCCTTCTTCTCATAAGTGGTGTGGCCCTTGACAACCATATGCCCCTCAGGGTTTCCCCAGTCTCTCCATCTGCAGAGTGGGGGTCATTCTCCCATCTGCTTCCTAGGCCTGTCGGCCTACGAGCAGCTCCATGCCTTTCCACCTGGGGCCGATATCACGTGGAGCTCGTGCGCTGAGACTTCAGAAAGAAAGATTCCATCCAGGGCTGACACAGCACAGAATGGGGCAGAACGAGGCCTGGATGCGCCGTGGTACCCAGGAAAAGGCACTCCCCCTCCTGACTGTTTTGAGACCCCGCATCCAAGTTGGAGGACCGAAAGGAAGACTCGAAGGTCTCCCTCTCTTATAGAAAAGAGTAGCCAACTTTCTGGTCCTCTGTTTCCATTGAGATTCTGTTGAAGTGTCCCAGCTCGGCTTCTGCGGGTGGCTGAGCTTCTACTGGCTCCCTGCGTTCTTGTCTTTTCCTCTCCAAACCTTCCGTCCTTTTCCCCCTTCTGGGGTGGAAGGGCGCTGTCATTGCTTCTACCTTCGAGACAGATTGAGGAAAAGTCTGGACCATCGACTCCTTTCCTCTCTTTGGTTCCGTGTCTCTCTCTGGCTGTGTCCCTCTCTTTTCCTTTCTCAATTCCGTCTGTGTCTTCCTCTTTCTCTCTCGTGTGTGGATGGATGGATGGATGCTAGGGATGCACATGTATATGATTAGATGAGGGTTATGTTTTAGGGATAGGTTAGAGGGAGAGAAAGGCTTTAGGTCAGAGTTGGTCATGGGGGAAGGGTCAAGGGTGGTGGTGGTGTTTCTTGGAATCTGAGTGCTGTGCATTCTTCGTCTCTTTCCATATGAACCCCTTCTCAGATACACCACTTGCAAGGAGTCTCTCGTGTTCCGTTTCCTATCTTTTGCATTTGTGAATGCTTAGCTTCTCTGTTGTGAAGAGGTTCCATTGGATGGAAACCCAGTGGTGTACTTCGTTTACCTCTTTCCCTTACTTGAAGAGACCCATTTCGACCTCCGCCCAGCAAATGGCAAGGAGACTCTGATGTTAAGGAGCCTTTGACCTACGCTTCTTTCTAGCTATCTCATGACATCAGTCTTTAGGGTGAGGTTTTTCCCCGATATTGAGGTGGTATGAGATCAAAACCAATAGCGTTCTTCAGATGTAGCTGTCTGGTTTTCCCATGGACATTGATTGAAGAGGCTTTCCTGTTCCCATTTGGATATTCTCCCCGTCTGTGTCAGAGATGAGTTGACCATGGATGCTGGGGTTTGTTTCTGGACCCTCAACTTTATTCCATCGATCTGGATCTGTGTGTGTTGTTGTATTCCCAATAGCATACTGTCCTGCTGCTGCTGCTGCTGCGGCTAAGTCACTTCAGTCGTGTCTGACTCTGCATGACCCCATGGCCTGCAGCCTACCAGGCTCCTCCGTCCAGGACATTTTCCAGGCAAGAGTACTGGAGTGGGTCGCCATTGCCTTCTCCGATACTCTCCTGAGGATCCTAGTTTGGTCGTCTAATTTCCTTTCACACAACCTTGGATGTCCGTATCGGGGCTTTTTCGTCGGATTGTATTGACAATGTAGGCTCCTTTCTGTTTCCGTACCCCCTTTGCAATTCTTTGTTCGGTGCGAAAATGCATTGGCATTTTGGGAGGAATAGCATGGAAGCTGTGGATTGCCATGTGGGGCTGTGACATGATTTTCCCAATAGGAATTCTTTCAAGCCCTGAGCACAGCTTCTCTTTCCAGTGATTGGTGTGGGCTTGATCTTCCTCCTTCCATCTCTCGCCGTTTTGTGAGAACAGGTCCATCCTTCCCTTCTGGGGTAGATGGACTCGTGGGTATCACTTCAGTGAATGGCATTGGCAGTGGGGGTGATAATTCCCTTCTCATTGGAAGACTTTGCTGTGAGTATTAGAAATGCAAGTGACTTCTCTTCCCCTTCCTCCCTGTCCATGTCTCAGAGCCACCGGGAAACAGAGGCCTCATCCACGGTCACACAGGCCTGAGGGGGTGCAACTAGACTGTTGTTTCTTCAGGCCCTCAGTGCTGGACATCATCCGGGATACTCTGTGTGTGTCTTCCTCCGTCTGGTGTCCCTTCAGACCTTTCCCTAGTTTTCACAGGCTTGTTGTGTTGGCGTTCTTTGTCTGTTTGGAGACACATCCTTGATAAGCTTTGTGTTTCCACTCATTCGTCTCGCGATGTATGACCTGTCTTTTGCTTTTGTCATGAGGTCTTTCCCACAGTAGATATCTTTGATTTTGCAAAGTCCACTGTATTCTCTGGGTTTTTTTTGTGGACTGCCTTTTAGTTTTGTGTGTGAAGACTCAAAGCACGTGTCCGGTTTCTGCTCATTGTTCTTCTAGATTTGTGACAAGTTTTCATGGAAAGTTTGTCTAGGGATAACTGGAAGTGAACTCGGTGTAAGGTGTCAAGTCTCCATCTCCATTCATGTCATCCCCTGCAGTTTCCAATTCCCTGTTCCTGAGTGGTTTTGGAGACCTTGTGGGAAGGTTGGTTGCATTGGAGTTTGCATTTCCACCTTGATTCGATTCACACTGTTCTGCCCTCAGGGACACTGTCAAGGGGGAGTGAGGAGCAGCCTGCACTTCCAGCAGTGACCACACGGTGGGGCGAGTGCTGCTCTCCCCTCTGGGAGCCCCAGGCCACAGGCATCCCAGTGAGGAGCCAGCTCTGTGCTCAGCTGAAAGGAGTTAGTTAGTCTCTCAGGAGCCTCTGAGCCCTTGGCTTTGGATCACCCAGGGTGGGCATTTACTGGGACAGAAAAAATTGCCCTGAATTCCATGGACGGAAGAGCCTGGCTGTGTAGAGTTCGTGAGTTGCCGTGAATCAGACACAACTGAGGACACAAAAATTCAATAGATTAAAACACTTTTTGGGGGTGGGGGGGAGTGAAAGAGGGTGATGTGGGTTTTTTTGTCTTCTATAACAGCCAAGGGAAATCTAGTTTAAACCTAAATTCACATAGATGGGAAAGGTATATCTCTCCGTCACCCTATTTAAAAAGAAAAAACCTACTAAACTTTTCTGAAAGTTTATTTAGTAGCTTCCTTGAGCAGTTTACTGTGGAGCATTTTTTTTTTTTTTCTGTGACATTGGCCTCATTAAAAAGTACGGTTTGCCTTTACTGGATAATTTTGTTCATTGGTTTCTTAGGGAACCTTGGTAATATTTGAGTTTCCTGGGGAGTATGGTCACATGACCTGGCCCTGGCCAATCGGTGCGTTCCACCTCCCTGGCCACTGTGATTGGCTCCGGGCTGGGGCAGTGCCCAATCGGGGCCCAGGGCCGGGCCTCCCGTTGGAAGCCAGGGGAAGACGAGCTCTCGTCCTGCTGGGGTAGGGGAAGGGGTGGGGCCGGGGCAGGTCAGGCTCCAGCAGTGGGAGGGGCTTGAGGTCCGCCTGCGGCAGTTGGTGACGTTCCTGCTCCCCTCAGGGCAGAGCCGCCGGCCTGAGAATGAGGGCGCTGCTGAGCCCAGGGGCTGGGATGGCCCGTTGCTGCTGTGGTCCCAGAGCTCCACCCGAGACCTGAGGGAAGCCGTCTGCCCGTGAGTCCTCTCCCACTTGTCTGTCAGCTTGTTTGAAGCATGCTGGGTTTTCTGCCCAGCTGGCTAAGGGGAGTCCCTGGAAATGCAAGGGTGTGGGTTTTGGCAGACTTCAGGGAAGACATGCCAGATGAGCCTGGGAGACTCCAGGTTAATCTGGATTCAGGAGATATCTCTTCGGGCCAGCTAGTAATTGTAGGATAAGCCTAATGAGCCTTCAGAGGATGAAGAGAGTAACGTGCCAAGGTAGCAATCGATGTCCTCATTCGAGAGGATGAAGCTGGTGCTCAGAGAAGGGGGGAACTTGGCCACAGCAAGGAGGTGTGCACCCAGACAGGACCCCCCAGATCCGGCCATTGGAGCTCAGGGAGGCCACTGGTGTGGCTTGTCCCTGTGGCAGGGGCCGAGGCAGGCAGCCCACCCTGATTCCTGCGGGGGCCTGACTTGGGAAGTGCCATCTGGTAGCTTTGAGACTCACCAAACCAAATTGCACTGGAGAGAGGAGGGACACCTTCCTTCATCCACCCCCCACCCCCGCCGGATTCCCACATACCCTGACCCCTTTCTCTTGATTTCGGAGCCATTTCCAGAGTCCCGCTCATATGACCTCATTCGAAGTGCACTGTGGACGAGCTGCCATCTGCAGCTGCTACCACAGCAGCCAAGGGCTTTAGCTCCCGACTACCTCCCTTCCTTTGGAACTTGGGGGCCCTCTACTCCCCACTTGCACACCACAGACCTTTGCTGAGGATTGTGGGGACCCTCACTCAGTTTGCAGCACGTTGTAGCCATCCCTGTCCTCCCTTGAAACTCAGCTTGTGAGCTCCTTTGGAGCAGCGTGGCCCACCTGGCTGCAACGGAAGACACAGCTGACAGTGAAACAACAGCTTAGATCTGAGAGCCGGAAAGCTCTGTCAAAAGGGACCTCCCTCTTCACACCGTAGAGGCTGTAGGAGCCGCCAGGCTTTCGGAACCAGTGCTGGGGCCAAAATGACTCCACAGCTGTTTTCCTTCCTGGGGAGGGTTCTGGCTCGAGCGGGAATGGCTCAAGTCTCCTAAGGTTCTGAAAGCCCACTGTGTGCAGATTCACGGTACACAGAGAGGAAAAGGTGGAGTCCTACCCTGGAGGTGGTCACAGCTCACGGATGAGCCAGGCAGGCAGGCAGGCAGGGCATGAGAACACCTGAGCTGCCTTCATGAGTGAATGGTGTGGGGGCAGAGGAAGAGAAGCCGGTCTGCTCCCTCGTGTGGTGCCCAGGGCAGGTTGTCCCCAGAGGAAACCCTTACGACGGTGAGGACTATCACTGCTGTTTCCCAAGGGGTTCCGTCGGTGCGTGTCTTCCCCGGAGCGGTCAGGGCGTCTCTCAAGTACACTGGCCATGGGCATTGCCTCTCCTTGGAACTTCCCATGTGTTTCTCTTTTTTATGGAACAGTGATTTTCTAGAGTGGTTCTGGGCCACAAGGATGTTGGGTCATTTTCTAGCCTTCTGTCATGAAGAACGCTTTCCTGGGCATGGGGGTGGTTTGTTGTTCCAGCTCCCTTTCTTGGCTTCTTTTGGGAGCTGGTGCAACAAGAGGAGCTCAGCCTCTGCCTTCTGGCTGAGATGTCACCCTTCAAACAGCAATGCCTGCCTGGAGATAATGATGGCAGTTGCCAAAAGGGCTTCGTTTGGCACATGGTATCTTGAAAGGACGTACACCATCCTTTCAGCTATCAAAGGCTAGTTCAAATGACATAAAAATGAGAACTCTCCAATGGAGTCTTACAGTAGGTGGAGAGTCCGAAAAACACTCCTTCAGTCATTTCACTGAGAGTCATTGATTGGGGACACCAAGAATATAGGAAGGAATGCAGAAAGAAAAGATGAAATTGTGTTCAGGATCGGGGGGAGGGATGAACAGGGCGTGCTTGCCTTGAATCCAGGCTTTGTTGGGGGGTGGGGCATAAAGATCGAACGGGTCTGAAACTACAAAGTGGTGATGGTAACACAGTATCACCAGAGTTACACAACAGTGATCCCAGATTGCAACAATGATGAAAAAGTTTACTAATCCCAACTTAACCAACAAAAATACAGGAAACCATACAAAAAATAAAACATTACCAGAAAGGTGGAAACAAACCAAATGCAAAGCAGTTCAGGGGAAAGGAACTCCATGTCCCCTGGGGGCAGACCGAGTTGCCGGCATCCACGGTGAGCAGACAGGGATGGAGGCTGCAGAGCCGACCGCTCCCCTGGACGTGGTGTTTCCGGCAAGGGCTCTGGGTCTCTGTCCAGAGCGGGGGCTCTTTCTCCCTGCAGGGCTGGGTGAGTGATCGTGGGCATCTGGGTGTTGCGCGGGAGCCAGGGCAGGCTCTCCCTGCCGAGGCGGTGACTCCTCCTCTGCCTCGGGTTCTCTTGCCAAAGCCCGAGCAGGTAGAGGTGCACGTGGAGGTCGAGGTTCTCGCTGAGGGGGTGGGACATCAGTGCCTGGGGCTGGGGGTCCTGCAGGCACGGAGATCCGATCTGCCCGGTGTGCTGGCCAGTACCCAGCTGGCCTGGTGTCTCTGCGAGGGCAAGTCTCGCTTCTCCATCTGCCCTCGGTGGATCCCTGGGTCCTGCACCTGGAGCCACCACCTCTTTAGGGACAGGTCTGGGAAGTGGAGCCTGGTTCCAGTTGGAGGCCAGTGCTAGAGTTGGGGGAGAAGCAAGGTTTGCCCACAGGCCAGCCTTGGCATGTGCGTACCCTGGGACAGAAACCTTCCAAGAGGTTCCCAAAGAATACCCAGCGTCAGATGTCTTTTGGGACTGAAGTGTGCAAGATGGGGGGCGGGGGGTGTGAGGCCAGCGCTTGCTGCAGGCCCAGCAGCAGCTTTCGGGGACTCGTCCCTGTGTAGCTCAGCACCCCTCCCCACACACTCCCGTGCACCAGCCCCAGCGTCCTCACCTCTGTGCTCTGGCGTGCTGGGCTCCAGGTCCTCCTGGTGCCTCAGAGGCCGGGGTTCTCTGGACTCTGGGTCGGAGCCGGGTGTGCTGAGCTCCGTGGCAGCCTCAGACTGGGCCGCCGGCTGTATCCTGGGCGGTGTCTCGGCAGCAGGCCTTCCCCACCTCCGCGTCTCCCCCGGTGGGGCTGATGCCTCCGTGGGCACGCTGACCTGGAGCCTGCACTGGGCCTCACGGGCGGGCGGGTGGTGCTCCGACCCCTCCCTCTGGGAGCTGGATGGGGTGTCCCCGTCCTCGGCCTCATCCCGTGGGAAGCTCTGCAACGACAGTGACCGTCAGCCAGCCATGCTGGGAGTTTTCCGAGCTGGGCCTGGCCAGTGGAGCCGCTGCTTCTGCCTGCTCGAACTTCTCTTCCCAGAAGGGTCAGAGACGTGTGTCTGCTCAGATCCCCACCTGGGAGGAAAGAGACCCATCTGAGGGTGTGAGGTCAGCCTGGCGGGCTGGCGCTGCCCACACTCTCCCCATCCCGCCCAGCCTGCTCTGCCCTGGGGTGTAGACACAACTTGTCCACAGGCTTCTGACCCCACATCCGCCTGGGCTTCCTTGAGGGAGACACACCCCGAGAAACCCGCATCCCCACACACAGGCAAAGGACCCGGTGTTTCCGGGTGGCATGGGAGAGGTGGCCTGGCCCGGCCTGGGGCTCCCCGTGTTACCTTTCTGTTTCTCCGGGCAAAGGGCCAGAGGCCTCTCGGGGGTGTCCTGAGCCAACGTCGACAGGGTGCCCACGCACACTGCCTGTGAGCTCTCCTGAGGCCCCGGCCTCTGGGCAGGGGCAAACAGCAGAACATCTTGGCAGCAAGTGATCTGGCTGGGGGCTCCTCTCCGCTCTGGAGGCCTGGATACCCGGATTGCGGGTTCTGTTGGGTTCTGTTGCCGGCAGGTGACATCATTTCCTGGGGTTCGTGCTGAGGTCCCTTCCCCAAAACTTCCCAAGGGAATCTCTGGGTTTCTGACTGCTCGATCACCCCCCTTAGGCCATGTGCAGGCACAGTGACACCCACACGGCCCAGCCCACAGCCCTGGGGAGGCCTGGGTTCAGCCAGGGCCTGAGCTCCGAGGACCATGCTGCTCTCAGACCAGGCTCCTTCTTCTCATAAGTGGTGTGGCCCTTGACAACCATATGCCCCTCAGGGTTTCCCCAGTCTCTCCATCTGCAGAGTGGGGGTCATTCTCCCATCTGCTTCCTAGGCCTGTCGGCCTACGAGCAGCTCCATGCCTTTCCACCTGGGGCCGATATCACGTGGAGCTCGTGCGCTGAGACTTCAGAAAGAAAGATTCCATCCAGGGCTGACACAGCACAGAATGGGGCAGAACGAGGCCTGGATGCGCCGTGGTACCCAGGAAAAGGCACTCCCCCTCCTGACTGTTTTGAGACCCCGCATCCAAGTTGGAGGACCGAAAGGAAGACTCGAAGGTCTCCCTCTCTTATAGAAAAGAGTAGCCAACTTTCTGGTCCTCTGTTTCCATTGAGATTCTGTTGAAGTGTCCCAGCTCGGCTTCTGCGGGTGGCTGAGCTTCTACTGGCTCCCTGCGTTCTTGTCTTTTCCTCTCCAAACCTTCCGTCCTTTTCCCCCTTCTGGGGTGGAAGGGCGCTGTCATTGCTTCTACCTTCGAGACAGATTGAGGAAAAGTCTGGACCATCGACTCCTTTCCTCTCTTTGGTTCCGTGTCTCTCTCTGGCTGTGTCCCTCTCTTTTCCTTTCTCAATTCCGTCTGTGTCTTCCTCTTTCTCTCTCGTGTGTGGATGGATGGATGGATGCTAGGGATGCACATGTATATGATTAGATGAGGGTTATGTTTTAGGGATAGGTTAGAGGGAGAGAAAGGCTTTAGGTCAGAGTTGGTCATGGGGGAAGGGTCAAGGGTGGTGGTGGTGTTTCTTGGAATCTGAGTGCTGTGCATTCTTCGTCTCTTTCCATATGAACCCCTTCTCAGATACACCACTTGCAAGGAGTCTCTCGTGTTCCGTTTCCTATCTTTTGCATTTGTGAATGCTTAGCTTCTCTGTTGTGAAGAGGTTCCATTGGATGGAAACCCAGTGGTGTACTTCGTTTACCTCTTTCCCTTACTTGAAGAGACCCATTTCGACCTCCGCCCAGCAAATGGCAAGGAGACTCTGATGTTAAGGAGCCTTTGACCTACGCTTCTTTCTAGCTATCTCATGACATCAGTCTTTAGGGTGAGGTTTTTCCCCGATATTGAGGTGGTATGAGATCAAAACCAATAGCGTTCTTCAGATGTAGCTGTCTGGTTTTCCCATGGACATTGATTGAAGAGGCTTTCCTGTTCCCATTTGGATATTCTCCCCGTCTGTGTCAGAGATGAGTTGACCATGGATGCTGGGGTTTGTTTCTGGACCCTCAACTTTATTCCATCGATCTGGATCTGTGTGTGTTGTTGTATTCCCAATAGCATACTGTCCTGCTGCTGCTGCTGCTGCGGCTAAGTCACTTCAGTCGTGTCTGACTCTGCATGACCCCATGGCCTGCAGCCTACCAGGCTCCTCCGTCCAGGACATTTTCCAGGCAAGAGTACTGGAGTGGGTCGCCATTGCCTTCTCCGATACTCTCCTGAGGATCCTAGTTTGGTCGTCTAATTTCCTTTCACACAACCTTGGATGTCCGTATCGGGGCTTTTTCGTCGGATTGTATTGACAATGTAGGCTCCTTTCTGTTTCCGTACCCCCTTTGCAATTCTTTGTTCGGTGCGAAAATGCATTGGCATTTTGGGAGGAATAGCATGGAAGCTGTGGATTGCCATGTGGGGCTGTGACATGATTTTCCCAATAGGAATTCTTTCAAGCCCTGAGCACAGCTTCTCTTTCCAGTGATTGGTGTGGGCTTGATCTTCCTCCTTCCATCTCTCGCCGTTTTGTGAGAACAGGTCCATCCTTCCCTTCTGGGGTAGATGGACTCGTGGGTATCACTTCAGTGAATGGCATTGGCAGTGGGGGTGATAATTCCCTTCTCATTGGAAGACTTTGCTGTGAGTATTAGAAATGCAAGTGACTTCTCTTCCCCTTCCTCCCTGTCCATGTCTCAGAGCCACCGGGAAACAGAGGCCTCATCCACGGTCACACAGGCCTGAGGGGGTGCAACTAGACTGTTGTTTCTTCAGGCCCTCAGTGCTGGACATCATCCGGGATACTCTTTGTGTGTCTTCCTCCGTCTGGTGTCCCTTCAGACCTTTCCCTAGTTTTCACAGGCTTGTTGTGTTGGCGTTCTTTGTCTGTTTGGAGACACATCCTTGATAAGCTTTGTGTTTCCACTCATTCGTCTCGCGATGTATGACCTGTCTTTTGCTTTTGTCATGAGGTCTTTCCCACAGTAGATATCTTTGATTTTGCAAAGTCCACTGTATTCTCTGGGTTTTTTTTGTGGACTGCCTTTTAGTTTTGTGTGTGAAGACTCAAAGCACGTGTCCGGTTTCTGCTCATTGTTCTTCTAGATTTGTGACAAGTTTTCATGGAAAGTTTGTCTAGGGATAACTGGAAGTGAACTCGGTGTAAGGTGTCAAGTCTCCATCTCCATTCATGTCATCCCCTGCAGTTTCCAATTCCCTGTTCCTGAGTGGTTTTGGAGACCTTGTGGGAAGGTTGGTTGCATTGGAGTTTGCATTTCCACCTTGATTCGATTCACACTGTTCTGCCCTCAGGGACACTGTCAAGGGGGAGTGAGGAGCAGCCTGCACTTCCAGCAGTGACCACACGGTGGGGCGAGTGCTGCTCTCCCCTCTGGGAGCCCCAGGCCACAGGCATCCCAGTGAGGAGCCAGCTCTGTGCTCAGCTGAAAGGAGTTAGTTAGTCTCTCAGGAGCCTCTGAGCCCTTGCCTTTGGATCACCCAGGGTGGGCATTTACTGGGACAGAAAAAATTGCCCTGAATTCCATGGACGGAAGAGCCTGGCTGTGTAGAGTTCGTGAGTTGCCGTGAATCAGACACAACTGAGGACACAAAAATTCAATAGATTAAAACACTTTTTGGGGGTGGGGGGGAGTGAAAGAGGGTGATGTGGGTTTTTTTGTCTTCTATAACAGCCAAGGGAAATCTAGTTTAAACCTAAATTCACATAGATGGGAAAGGTATATCTCTCCGTCACCCTATTTAAAAAGAAAAAACCTACTAAACTTTTCTGAAAGTTTATTTAGTAGCTTCCTTGAGCAGTTTACTGTGGAGCATTTTTTTTTTTTTTCTGTGACATTGGCCTCATTAAAAAGTACGGTTTGCCTTTACTGGATAATTTTGTTCATTGGTTTCTTAGGGAACCTTGGTAATATTTGAGTTTCCTGGGGAGTATGGTCACATGACCTGGCCCTGGCCAATCGGTGCGTTCCACCTCCCTGGCCACTGTGATTGGCTCCGGGCTGGGGCAGTGCCCAATCGGGGCCCAGGGCCGGGCCTCCCGTTGGAAGCCAGGGGAAGACGAGCTCTCGTCCTGCTGGGGTAGGGGAAGGGGTGGGGCCGGGGCAGGTCAGGCTCCAGCAGTGGGAGGGGCTTGAGGTCCGCCTGCGGCAGTTGGTGACGTTCCTGCTCCCCTCAGGGCAGAGCCGCCGGCCTGAGAATGAGGGCGCTGCTGAGCCCAGGGGCTGGGATGGCCCGTTGCTGCTGTGGTCCCAGAGCTCCACCCGAGACCTGAGGGAAGCCGTCTGCCCGTGAGTCCTCTCCCACTTGTCTGTCAGCTTGTTTGAAGCATGCTGGGTTTTCTGCCCAGCTGGCTAAGGGGAGTCCCTGGAAATGCAAGGGTGTGGGTTTTGGCAGACTTCAGGGAAGACATGCCAGATGAGCCTGGGAGACTCCAGGTTAATCTGGATTCAGGAGATATCTCTTCGGGCCAGCTAGTAATTGTAGGATAAGCCTAATGAGCCTTCAGAGGATGAAGAGAGTAACGTGCCAAGGTAGCAATCGATGTCCTCATTCGAGAGGATGAAGCTGGTGCTCAGAGAAGGGGGGAACTTGGCCACAGCAAGGAGGTGTGCACCCAGACAGGACCCCCCAGATCCGGCCATTGGAGCTCAGGGAGGCCACTGGTGTGGCTTGTCCCTGTGGCAGGGGCCGAGGCAGGCAGCCCACCCTGATTCCTGCGGGGGCCTGACTTGGGAAGTGCCATCTGGTAGCTTTGAGACTCACCAAACCAAATTGCACTGGAGAGAGGAGGGACACCTTCCTTCATCCACCCCCCACCCCCGCCGGATTCCCACATACCCTGACCCCTTTCTCTTGATTTCGGAGCCATTTCCAGAGTCCCGCTCATATGACCTCATTCGAAGTGCACTGTGGACGAGCTGCCATCTGCAGCTGCTACCACAGCAGCCAAGGGCTTTAGCTCCCGACTACCTCCCTTCCTTTGGAACTTGGGGGCCCTCTACTCCCCACTTGCACACCACAGACCTTTGCTGAGGATTGTGGGGACCCTCACTCAGTTTGCAGCACGTTGTAGCCATCCCTGTCCTCCCTTGAAACTCAGCTTGTGAGCTCCTTTGGAGCAGCGTGGCCCACCTGGCTGCAACGGAAGACACAGCTGACAGTGAAACAACAGCTTAGATCTGAGAGCCGGAAAGCTCTGTCAAAAGGGACCTCCCTCTTCACACCGTAGAGGCTGTAGGAGCCGCCAGGCTTTCGGAACCAGTGCTGGGGCCAAAATGACTCCACAGCTGTTTTCCTTCCTGGGGAGGGTTCTGGCTCGAGCGGGAATGGCTCAAGTCTCCTAAGGTTCTGAAAGCCCACTGTGTGCAGATTCACGGTACACAGAGAGGAAAAGGTGGAGTCCTACCCTGGAGGTGGTCACAGCTCACGGATGAGCCAGGCAGGCAGGCAGGCAGGGCATGAGAACACCTGAGCTGCCTTCATGAGTGAATGGTGTGGGGGCAGAGGAAGAGAAGCCGGTCTGCTCCCTCGTGTGGTGCCCAGGGCAGGTTGTCCCCAGAGGAAACCCTTACGACGGTGAGGACTATCACTGCTGTTTCCCAAGGGGTTCCGTCGGTGCGTGTCTTCCCCGGAGCGGTCAGGGCGTCTCTCAAGTACACTGGCCATGGGCATTGCCTCTCCTTGGAACTTCCCATGTGTTTCTCTTTTTTATGGAACAGTGATTTTCTAGAGTGGTTCTGGGCCACAAGGATGTTGGGTCATTTTCTAGCCTTCTGTCATGAAGAACGCTTTCCTGGGCATGGGGGTGGTTTGTTGTTCCAGCTCCCTTTCTTGGCTTCTTTTGGGAGCTGGTGCAACAAGAGGAGCTCAGCCTCTGCCTTCTGGCTGAGATGTCACCCTTCAAACAGCAATGCCTGCCTGGAGATAATGATGGCAGTTGCCAAAAGGGCTTCGTTTGGCACATGGTATCTTGAAAGGACGTACACCATCCTTTCAGCTATCAAAGGCTAGTTCAAATGACATAAAAATGAGAACTCTCCAATGGAGTCTTACAGTAGGTGGAGAGTCCGAAAAACACTCCTTCAGTCATTTCACTGAGAGTCATTGATTGGGGACACCAAGAATATAGGAAGGAATGCAGAAAGAAAAGATGAAATTGTGTTCAGGATCGGGGGGAGGGATGAACAGGGCGTGCTTGCCTTGAATCCAGGCTTTGTTGGGGGGTGCGGCATAAAGATCGAACGGGTCTGAAACTACAAAGTGGTGATGGTAACACAGTATCACCAGAGTTACACAACAGTGATCCCAGATTGCAACAATGATGAAAAAGTTTACTAATCCCAACTTAACCAACAAAAATACAGGAAACCATACAAAAAATAAAACATTACCAGAAAGGTGGAAACAAACCAAATGCAAAGCAGTTCAGGGGAAAGGAACTCCATGTCCCCTGGGGGCAGACCGAGTTGCCGGCATCCACGGTGAGCAGACAGGGATGGAGGCTGCAGAGCCGACCGCTCCCCTGGACGTGGTGTTTCCGGCAAGGGCTCTGGGTCTCTGTCCAGAGCGGGGGCTCTTTCTCCCTGCAGGGCTGGGTGAGTGATCGTGGGCATCTGGGTGTTGCGCGGGAGCCAGGGCAGGCTCTCCCTGCCGAGGCGGTGACTCCTCCTCTGCCTCGGGTTCTCTTGCCAAAGCCCGAGCAGGTAGAGGTGCACGTGGAGGTGGAGGTTCTCGCTGAGGGGGTGGGACATCAGTGCCTGGGGCTGGGGGTCCTGCAGGCACGGAGATCCGATCTGCCCGGTGTGCTGGCCAGTACCCAGCTGGCCTGGTGTCTCTGCGAGGGCAAGTCTCGCTTCTCCATCTGCCCTCGGTGGATCCCTGGGTCCTGCACCTGGAGCCACCACCTCTTTAGGGACAGGTCTGGGAAGTGGAGCCTGGTTCCAGTTGGAGGCCAGTGCTAGAGTTGGGGGAGAAGCAAGGTTTGCCCACAGGCCAGCCTTGGCATGTGCGTACCCCGGGACAGAAACCTTCCAAGAGGTTCCCAAAGAATACCCAGCGTCAGATGTCTTTTGGGACTGAAGTGTGCAAGATGGGGGGCGGGGGGTGTGAGGCCAGCGCTTGCTGCAGGCCCAGCAGCAGCTTTCGGGGACTCGTCCCTGTGTAGCTCAGCACCCCTCCCCACACACTCCCGTGCACCAGCCCCAGCGTCCTCACCTCTGTGCTCTGGCGTGCTGGGCTCCAGGTCCTCCTGGTGCCTCAGAGGCCGGGGTTCTCTGGACTCTGGGTCGGAGCCGGGTGTGCTGAGCTCCGTGGCAGCCTCAGACTGGGCCGCCGGCTGTATCCTGGGCGGTGTCTCGGCAGCAGGCCTTCCCCACCTCCGCGTCTCCCCCGGTGGGGCTGATGCCTCCGTGGGCACGCTGACCTGGAGCCTGCACTGGGCCTCACGGGCGGGCGGGTGGTGCTCCGACCCCTCCCTCTGGGAGCTGGATGGGGTGTCCCCGTCCTCGGCCTCATCCCGTGGGAAGCTCTGCAACGACAGTGACCGTCAGCCAGCCATGCTGGGAGTTTTCCGAGCTGGGCCTGGCCAGTGGAGCCGCTGCTTCTGCCTGCTCGAACTTCTCTTCCCAGAAGGGTCAGAGACGTGTGTCTGCTCAGATCCCCACCTGGGAGGAAAGAGACCCATCTGAGGGTGTGAGGTCAGCCTGGCGGGCTGGCGCTGCCCACACTCTCCCCATCCCGCCCAGCCTGCTCTGCCCTGGGGTGTAGACACAACTTGTCCACAGGCTTCTGACCCCACATCCGCCTGGGCTTCCTTGAGGGAGACACACCCCGAGAAACCCGCATCCCCACACACAGGCAAAGGACCCGGTGTTTCCGGGTGGCATGGGAGAGGTGGCCTGGCCCGGCCTGGGGCTCCCCGTGTTACCTTTCTGTTTCTCCGGGCAAAGGGCCAGAGGCCTCTCGGGGGTGTCCTGAGCCAACGTCGACAGGGTGCCCACGCACACTGCCTGTGAGCTCTCCTGAGGCCCCGGCCTCTGGGCAGGGGCAAACAGCAGAACATCTTGGCAGCAAGTGATCTGGCTGGGGGCTCCTCTCCGCTCTGGAGGCCTGGATACCCGGATTGCGGGTTCTGTTGGGTTCTGTTGCCGGCAGGTGACATCATTTCCTGGGGTTCGTGCTGAGGTCCCTTCCCCAAAACTTCCCAAGGGAATCTCTGGGTTTCTGACTGCTCGATCACCCCCCTTAGGCCATGTGCAGGCACAGTGACACCCACACGGTCCAACCCACAGCCCTGGGGAGGCCTGGGTTCAGCCAGGGCCTGAGCTCCGAGGACCATGCTGCTCTCAGACCAGGCTCCTTCTTCTCATAAGTGGTGTGGCCCTTGACAACCATATGCCCCTCAGGGTTTCCCCAGTCTCTCCATCTGCAGAGTGGGGGTCATTCTCCCATCTGCTTCCTAGGCCTGTCGGCCTACGAGCAGCTCCATGCCTTTCCACCTGGGGCCGATATCACGTGGAGCTCGTGCGCTGAGACTTCAGAAAGAAAGATTCCATCCAGGGCTGACACAGCACAGAATGGGGCAGAACGAGGCCTGGATGCGCCGTGGTACCCAGGAAAAGGCACTCCCCCTCCTGACTGTTTTGAGACCCCGCATCCAAGTTGGAGGACCGAAAGGAAGACTCGAAGGTCTCCCTCTCTTATAGAAAAGAGTAGCCAACTTTCTGGTCCTCTGTTTCCATTGAGATTCTGTTGAAGTGTCCCAGCTCGGCTTCTGCGGGTGGCTGAGCTTCTACTGGCTCCCTGCGTTCTTGTCTTTTCCTCTCCAAACCTTCCGTCCTTTTCCCCCTTCTGGGGTGGAAGGGCGCTGTCATTGCTTCTACCTTCGAGACAGATTGAGGAAAAGTCTGGACCATCGACTCCTTTCCTCTCTTTGGTTCCGTGTCTCTCTCTGGCTGTGTCCCTCTCTTTTCCTTTCTCAATTCCGTCTGTGTCTTCCTCTTTCTCTCTCGTGTGTGGATGGATGGATGGATGCTAGGGATGCACATGTATATGATTAGATGAGGGTTATGTTTTAGGGATAGGTTAGAGGGAGAGAAAGGCTTTAGGTCAGAGTTGGTCATGGGGGAAGGGTCAAGGGTGGTGGTGGTGTTTCTTGGAATCTGAGTGCTGTGCATTCTTCGTCTCTTTCCATATGAACCCCTTCTCAGATACACCACTTGCAAGGAGTCTCTCGTGTTCCGTTTCCTATCTTTTGCATTTGTGAATGCTTAGCTTCTCTGTTGTGAAGAGGTTCCATTGGATGGAAACCCAGTGGTGTACTTCGTTTACCTCTTTCCCTTACTTGAAGAGACCCATTTCGACCTCTGCCCAGCAAATGGCAAGGAGACTCTGATGTTAAGGAGCCTTTGACCTACGCTTCTTTCTAGCTATCTCATGACATCAGTCTTTAGGGTGAGGTTTTTCCCCGATATTGAGGTGGTATGAGATCAAAACCAATAGCGTTCTTCAGATGTAGCTGTCTGGTTTTCCCATGGACATTGATTGAAGAGGCTTTCCTGTTCCCATTTGGATATTCTCCCCGTCTGTGTCAGAGATGAGTTGACCATGGATGCTGGGGTTTGTTTCTGGACCCTCAACTTTATTCCATCGATCTGGATCTGTGTGTGTTGTTGTATTCCCAATAGCATACTGTCCTGCTGCTGCTGCTGCTGCGGCTAAGTCACTTCAGTCGTGTCTGACTCTGCATGACCCCATGGCCTGCAGCCTACCAGGCTCCTCCGTCCAGGACATTTTCCAGGCAAGAGTACTGGAGTGGGTCGCCATTGCCTTCTCCGATACTCTCCTGAGGATCCTAGTTTGGTCGTCTAATTTCCTTTCACACAACCTTGGATGTCCGTATCGGGGCTTTTTCGTCGGATTGTATTGACAATGTAGGCTCCTTTCTGTTTCCGTACCCCCTTTGCAATTCTTTGTTCGGTGCGAAAATGCATTGGCATTTTGGGAGGAATAGCATGGAAGCTGTGGATTGCCATGTGGGGCTGTGACATGATTTTCCCAATAGGAATTCTTTCAAGCCCTGAGCACAGCTTCTCTTTCCAGTGATTGGTGTGGGCTTGATCTTCCTCCTTCCATCTCTCGCCGTTTTGTGAGAACAGGTCCATCCTTCCCTTCTGGGGTAGATGGACTCGTGGGTATCACTTCAGTGAATGGCATTGGCAGTGGGGGTGATAATTCCCTTCTCATTGGAAGACTTTGCTGTGAGTATTAGAAATGCAAGTGACTTCTCTTCCCCTTCCTCCCTGTCCATGTCTCAGAGCCACCGGGAAACAGAGGCCTCATCCACGGTCACACAGGCCTGAGGGGGTGCAACTAGACTGTTGTTTCTTCAGGCCCTCAGTGCTGGACATCATCCGGGATACTCTGTGTGTGTCTTCCTCCGTCTGGTGTCCCTTCAGACCTTTCCCTAGTTTTCACAGGCTTGTTGTGTTGGCGTTCTTTGTCTGTTTGGAGACACATCCTTGATAAGCTTTGTGTTTCCACTCATTCGTCTCGCGATGTATGACCTGTCTTTTGCTTTTGTCATGAGGTCTTTCCCACAGTAGATATCTTTGATTTTGCAAAGTCCACTGTATTCTCTGGGTTTTTTTTGTGGACTGCCTTTTAGTTTTGTGTGTGAAGACTCAAAGCACGTGTCCGGTTTCTGCTCATTGTTCTTCTAGATTTGTGACAAGTTTTCATGGAAAGTTTGTCTAGGGATAACTGGAAGTGAACTCGGTGTAAGGTGTCAAGTCTCCATCTCCATTCATGTCATCCCCTGCAGTTTCCAATTCCCTGTTCCTGAGTGGTTTTGGAGACCTTGTGGGAAGGTTGGTTGCATTGGAGTTTGCATTTCCACCTTGATTCGATTCACACTGTTCTGCCCTCAGGGACACTGTCAAGGGGGAGTGAGGAGCAGCCTGCACTTCCAGCAGTGACCACACGGTGGGGCGAGTGCTGCTCTCCCCTCTGGGAGCCCCAGGCCACAGGCATCCCAGTGAGGAGCCAGCTCTGTGCTCAGCTGAAAGGAGTTAGTTAGTCTCTCAGGAGCCTCTGAGCCCTTGCCTTTGGATCACCCAGGGTGGGCATTTACTGGGACAGAAAAAATTGCCCTGAATTCCATGGACGGAAGAGCCTGGCTGTGTAGAGTTCGTGAGTTGCCGTGAATCAGACACAACTGAGGACACAAAAATTCAATAGATTAAAACACTTTTTGGGGGTGGGGGGGAGTGAAAGAGGGTGATGTGGGTTTTTTTGTCTTATATAACAGCCAAGGGAAATCTAGTTTAAACCTAAATTCACATAGATGGGAAAGGTATATCTCTCCGTCACCCTATTTAAAAAAAAAAAACCTACTAAACTTTTCTGAAAGTTTATTTAGTAGCTTCCTTGAGCAGTTTACTGTGGAGCATTTTTTTTTTTTTCTGTGACATTGGCCTCATTAAAAAGTTCGGTTTGCCTTTACTGGATAATTTTGTTCATTGGTTTCTTAGGGAACCTTGGTAATATTTGAGTTTCCTGGGGAGTATGGTCACATGACCTGGCCCTGGCCAATCGGTGCGTTCCACCTCCCTGGCCACTGTGATTGGCTCCGGGCTGGGGCAGTGCCCAATCGGGGCCCAGGGCCGGGCCTCCCGTTGGAAGCCAGGGGAAGACGAGCTCTCGTCCTGCTGGGGTAGGGGAAGGGGTGGGGCCGGGGCAGGTCAGGCTCCAGCAGTGGGAGGGGCTTGAGGTCCGCCTGCGGCAGTTGGTGACGTTCCTGCTCCCCTCAGGGCAGAGCCGCCGGCCTGAGAATGAGGGCGCTGCTGAGCCCAGGGGCTGGGATGGCCCGTTGCTGCTGTGGTCCCAGAGCTCCACCCGAGACCTGAGGGAAGCCGTCTGCCCGTGAGTCCTCTCCCACTTGTCTGTCAGCTTGTTTGAAGCATGCTGGGTTTTCTGCCCAGCTGGCTAAGGGGAGTCCCTGGAAATGCAAGGGTGTGGGTTTTGGCAGACTTCAGGGAAGACATGCCAGATGAGCCTGGGAGACTCCAGGTTAATCTGGATTCAGGAGATATCTCTTCGGGCCAGCTAGTAATTGTAGGATAAGCCTAATGAGCCTTCAGAGGATGAAGAGAGTAACGTGCCAAGGTAGCAATCGATGTCCTCATTCGAGAGGATGAAGCTGGTGCTCAGAGAAGGGGGGAACTTGGCCACAGCAAGGAGGTGTGCACCCAGACAGGACCCCCCAGATCCGGCCATTGGAGCTCAGGGAGGCCACTGGTGTGGCTTGTCCCTGTGGCAGGGGCCGAGGCAGGCAGCCCACCCTGATTCCTGCGGGGGCCTGACTTGGGAAGTGCCATCTGGTAGCTTTGAGACTCACCAAACCAAATTGCACTGGAGAGAGGAGGGACACCTTCCTTCATCCACCCCCCACCCCCGCCGGATTCCCACATACCCTGACCCCTTTCTCTTGATTTCGGAGCCATTTCCAGAGTCCCGCTCATATGACCTCATTCGAAGTGCACTGTGGACGAGCTGCCATCTGCAGCTGCTACCACAGCAGCCAAGGGCTTTAGCTCCCGACTACCTCCCTTCCTTTGGAACTTGGGGGCCCTCTACTCCCCACTTGCACACCACAGACCTTTGCTGAGGATTGTGGGGACCCTCACTCAGTTTGCAGCACGTTGTAGCCATCCCTGTCCTCCCTTGAAACTCAGCTTGTGAGCTCCTTTGGAGCAGCGTGGCCCACCTGGCTGCAACGGAAGACACAGCTGACAGTGAAACAACAGCTTAGATCTGAGAGCCGGAAAGCTCTGTCAAAAGGGACCTCCCTCTTCACACCGTAGAGGCTGTAGGAGCCGCCAGGCTTTCGGAACCAGTGCTGGGGCCAAAATGACTCCACAGCTGTTTTCCTTCCTGGGGAGGGTTCTGGCTCGAGCGGGAATGGCTCAAGTCTCCTAAGGTTCTGAAAGCCCACTGTGTGCAGATTCACGGTACACAGAGAGGAAAAGGTGGAGTCCTACCCTGGAGGTGGTCACAGCTCACGGATGAGCCAGGCAGGCAGGCAGGCAGGGCATGAGAACACCTGAGCTGCCTTCATGAGTGAATGGTGTGGGGGCAGAGGAAGAGAAGCCGGTCTGCTCCCTCGTGTGGTGCCCAGGGCAGGTTGTCCCCAGAGGAAACCCTTACGACGGTGAGGACTATCACTGCTGTTTCCCAAGGGGTTCCGTCGGTGCGTGTCTTCCCCGGAGCGGTCAGGCCGTCTCTCAGGTACACTGGCCATGGGCATTGCCTCTCCTTGGAACTTCCCATGTGTTTCTCTTTTTTATGGAACAGTGATTTTCTAGAGTGGTTCTGGGCCACAAGGATGTTGGGTCATTTTCTAGCCTTCTGTCATGAAGAACGCTTTCCTGGGCATGGGGGTGGTTTGTTGTTCCAGCTCCCTTTCTTGGCTTCTTTTGGGAGCTGGTGCAACAAGAGGAGCTCAGCCTCTGCCTTCTGGCTGAGATGTCACCCTTCAAACAGCAATGCCTGCCTGGAGATAATGATGGCAGTTGCCAAAAGGGCTTCGTTTGGTACATGGTATCTTGAAAGGACGTACACCGTCCTTTCAGCTATCAAAGGCTAGTTCAAATGACATAAAAATGAGAACTCTCCAATGGAGTCTTACAGTAGGTGGAGAGTCCGAAAAACACTCCTTCAGTCATTTCACTGAGAGTCATTGATTGGGGACACCAAGAATATAGGAAGGAATGCAGAAAGAAAAGATGAAATTGTGTTCAGGATCGGGGGGAGGGATGAACAGGGCGTGCTTGCCTTGAATCCAGGCTTTGTTGGGGGGTGGGGCATAAAGATCGAACGGGTCTGAAACTACAAAGTGGTGATGGTAACACAGTATCACCAGAGTTACACAACAGTGATCCCAGATTGCAACAATGATGAAAAAGTTTACTAATCCCAACTTAAAAAACAAAAATACAGGAAACCATACCAAAAATAAAACATCACCAGAAAGGTGGAAAGAAACCAAATGCAAAGCAGTTCAGGGGAAAGGAACTCCATGTCCCCTGGGGGCAGACCGAGTTGCCGGCATCCACGGTGAGCAGACAGGGATGGAGGCTGCAGAGCCGACCGCTCCCCTGGACGTGGTGTTTCCGGCAAGGGCTCTGGGTCTCTGTCCAGAGCGGGGGCTCTTTCTCCCTGCAGGGCTGGGTGAGTGATCGTGGGCATCTGGGTGTTGCGCGGGAGCCAGGGCAGGCTCTCCCTGCCGAGGCGGTGACTCCTCCTCTGCCTCGGGTTCTCTTGCCAAAGCCCGAGCAGGTAGAGGTGCACGTGGAGGTCGAGGTTCTCGCTGAGGGGGTGGGACATCAGTGCCTGGGGCTGGGGGTCCTGCAGGCACGGAGATCCGATCTGCCCGGTGTGCTGGCCAGTACCCAGCTGGCCTGGTGTCTCTGCGAGGGCAAGTCTCGCTTCTCCATCTGCCCTCGGTGGATCCCTGGGTCCTGCACCTGGAGCCACGACCTCTTTAGGGACAGGTCTGGGAAGTGGAGCCTGGTTCCAGTTGGAGGCCAGTGCTAGAGTTGGGGGAGAAGCAAAGTTTGCCCACAGGCCAGCCTTGGCATGTGCGTACCCCGGGACAGAAACCTTCCAAGAGGTTCCCAAAGAATACCCAGCGTCAGATGTCTTTTGGGACTGAAGTGTGCAAGATGGGGGGCGGGGGGTGTGAGGCCAGCGCTTGCTGCAGGCCCAGCAGCAGCTTTCGGGGACTCGTCCCTGTGTAGCTCAGCACCCCTCCCCACACACTCCCGTGCACCAGCCCCAGCGTCCTCACCTCTGTGCTCTGGCGTGCTGGGCTCCAGGTCCTCCTGGTGCCTCAGAGGCCGGGGTTCTCTGGACTCTGGGTCAGAGCCGGGTGTGCTGAGCTCCGTGGCAGCCTCAGACTGGGCCGCCGGCTGTATCCTGGGCGGTGTCTCGGCAGCAGGCCTTCCCCACCTCCGCGTCTCCCCCGGTGGGGCTGATGCCTCCGTGGGCACGCTGACCTGGAGCCTGCACTGGGCCTCACGGGCGGGCGGGTGGTGCTCCGACCCCTCCCTCTGGGAGCTGGATGGGGTGTCCCCGTCCTCGGCCTCATCACGTGGGAAGCTCTGCAACGACAGTGACCGTCAGCCAGCCATGCTGGGAGTTTTCCGAGCTGGGCCTGGCCAGTGGAGCCGCTGCTTCTGCCTGCTCGAACTTCTCTTCCCAGAAGGGTCAGAGACGTGTGTCTGCTCAGATCCCCACCCGGGAGGAAAGAGACCCATCTGAGGGTGTGAGGTCAGCCTGGCGGGCCGGCGCTGCCCACACTCTCCCCATCCCGCCCAGCCTGCTCTCCCCTGGGGTGTGGACACAACTTGTCCACAGGCTTCTGACCCCACATCCGCCTGGGCTTCCTTGAGGGAGACACACCCCGAGAAACCCGCATCCCCACACACAGGCAAAGGACCCGGTGTTTCCGGGTGGCATGGGAGAGGTGGCCTGGCCCGGCCTGGGGCTCCCCGTGTTACCTTTCTGTTTCTCCGGGCAAAGGGCCAGAGGCCTCTCGGGGGTGTCCTGAGCCAACGTCGACAGGGTGCCCACGCACACTGCCTGTGAGCTCTCCTGAGGCCCCGGCCTCTGGGCAGGGGCAAACAGCAGAACATCTTGGCAGCAAGTGATCTGGCTGGGGGCTCCTCTCCGCTCTGGAGGCCTGGATACCCGGATTGCGGGTTCTGTTGGGTTCTGTTGCCGGCAGGTGACATCATTTCCTGGGGTTCGTGCTGAGGTCCCTTCCCCAAAACTTCCCAAGGGAATCTCTGGGTTTCTGACTGCTCGATCACCCCCCTTAGGCCATGTGCAGGCACAGTGACACCCACACGGCCCAGCCCACAGCCCTGGGGAGGCCTGGGTTCAGCCAGGGCCTGAGCTCCGAGGACCATGCTGCTCTCAGACCAGGCTCCTTCTTCTCATAAGTGGTGTGGCCCTGGACAACCATATGCCCCTCAGGGTTTCCCCAGTCTCTCCATCTGCAGAGTGGGGGTCATTCTCCCATCTGCTTCCTAGGCCTGTCGGCCTACGAGCAGCTCCATGCCTTTCCACCTGGGGCCGATATCACGTGGAGCTCGTGCGCTGAGACTTCAGAAAGAAAGATTCCATCCAGGGCTGACACAGCACAGAATGGGGCAGAACGAGGCCTGGATGTGCCGTGGTACCCAGGAAAAGGCACTCCCCCTCCTGACTGTTTTGAGACCCCGCATCCAAGTTGGAGGACCGAAAGGAAGACTCGAAGGTCTCCCTCTCTTATAGAAAAGAGTAGCCAACTTTCTGGTCCTCTGTTTCCATTGAGATTCTGTTGAAGTGTCCCAGCTCGGCTTCTGCGGGTGGCTGAGCTTCTACTGGCTCCCTGCGTTCTTGTCTTTTCCTCTCCAAACCTTCCGTCCTTTTCCCCCTTCTGGGGTGGAAGGGCGCTGTCATTGCTTCTACCTTCGAGACAGATTGAGGAAAAGTCTGGACCATCGACTCCTTTCCTCTCTTTGGTTCCGTGTCTCTCTCTGGCTGTGTCCCTCTCTTTTCCTTTCTCAATTCGGTCTGTGTCTTCCTCTTTCTCTCTCGTGTGTGGATGGATGGATGGATGCTAGGGATGCACATGTATATGATTAGATGAGGGTTATGTTTTAGGGATAGGTTAGAGGGAGAGAAAGGCTTTAGGTCAGAGTTGGTCATGGGGGAAGGGTAAAGGGTGGTGGTGGTGTTTCTTGGAATCTGAGTGCTGTGCATTCTTCGTCTCTTTCCATATGAACCCCTTCTCAGATACACCACTTGCAAGGAGTCTCTCGTGTTCCGTTTCCTATCTTTTGCATTTGTGAATGCTTAGCTTCTCTGTTGTGAAGAGGTTCCATTGGATGGAAACCCAGTGGTGTACTTCGTTTACCTCTTTCCCTTACTTGAAGAGACCCATTTCGACCTCCGCCCAGCAAATGGCAAGGAGACTCTGATGTTAAGGAGCCTTTGACCTACGCTTCTTTCTAGCTATCTCATGACATCAGTCTTTAGGGTGAGGTTTTTCCCCGATATTGAGGTGGTATGAGATCAAAACCAATAGCGTTCTTCAGATGTAGCTGTCTGGTTTTCCCATGGACATTGATTGAAGAGGCTTTCCTGTTCCCATTTGGATATTCTCCCCGTCTGTGTCAGAGATGAGTTGACCATGGATGCTGGGGTTTGTTTCTGGACCCTCAACTTTATTCCATCGATCTGGATCTGTGTGTGTTGTTGTATTCCCAATAGCATACTGTCCTGCTGCTGCTGCTGCTGCGGCTAAGTCACTTCAGTCGTGTCTGACTCTGCATGACCCCATGGCCTGCAGCCTACCAGGCTCCTCCGTCCAGGACATTTTCCAGGCAAGAGTACTGGAGTGGGTCGCCATTGCCTTCTCCGATACTCTCCTGAGGATCCTAGTTTGGTCGTCTAATTTCCTTTCACACAACCTTGGATGTCCGTATCGGGGCTTTTTCGTCGGATTGTATTGACAATGTAGGCTCCTTTCTGTTTCCGTACCCCCTTTGCAATTCTTTGTTCGGTGCGAAAATGCATTGGCATTTTGGGAGGAATAGCATGGAAGCTGTGGATTGCCATGTGGGGCTGTGACATGATTTTCCCAATAGGAATTCTTTCAAGCCCTGAGCACAGCTTCTCTTTCCAGTGATTGGTGTGGGCTTGATCTTCCTCCTTCCATCTCTCGCCGTTTTGTGAGAACAGGTCCATCCTTCCCTTCTGGGGTAGATGGACTCGTGGGTATCACTTCAGTGAATGGCATTGGCAGTGGGGGTGATAATTCCCTTCTCATTGGAAGACTTTGCTGTGAGTATTAGAAATGCAGGTGACTTCTCTTCCCCTTCCTCCCTGTCCATGTCTCAGAGCCACCGGGAAACAGAGGCCTCATCCACGGTCACACAGGCCTGAGGGGGTGCAACTAGACTGTTGTTTCTTCAGGCCCTCAGTGCTGGACATCATCCGGGATACTCTGTGTGTGTCTTCCTCCGTCTGGTGTCCCTTCAGACCTTTCCCTAGTTTTCACAGGCTTGTTGTGTTGGCGTTCTTTGTCTGTTTGGAGACACATCCTTGATAAGCTTTGTGTTTCCACTCATTCGTCTCGCGATGTATGACCTGTCTTTTGCTTTTGTCATGAGGTCTTTCCCACAGTAGATATCTTTGATTTTGCAAAGTCCACTGTATTCTCTGGGTTTTTTTTGTGGACTGCCTTTTAGTTTTGTGTGTGAAGACTCAAAGCACGTGTCCGGTTTCTGCTCATTGTTCTTCTAGATTTGTGACAAGTTTTCATGGAAAGTTTGTCTAGGGATAACTGGAAGTGAACTCGGTGTAAGGTGTCAAGTCTCCATCTCCATTCATGTCATCCCCTGCAGTTTCCAATTCCCTGTTCCTGAGTGGTTTTGGAGACCTTGTGGGAAGGTTGGTTGCATTGGAGTTTGCATTTCCACCTTGATTCGATTCACACTGTTCTGCCCTCAGGGACACTGTCAAGGGGGAGTGAGGAGCAGCCTGCACTTCCAGCAGTGACCACACGGTGGGGCGAGTGCTGCTCTCCCCTCTGGGAGCCCCAGGCCACAGGCATCCCAGTGAGGAGCCAGCTCTGTGCTCAGCTGAAAGGAGTTAGTTAGTCTCTCAGGAGCCTCTGAGCCCTTGCCTTTGGATCACCCAGGGTGGGCATTTACTGGGACAGAAAAAATTGCCCTGAATTCCATGGACGGAAGAGCCTGGCTCTGTAGAGTTCGTGAGTTGCCGTGAATCAGACACAACTGAGGACACAAAAATTCAATAGATTAAAACACTTTTTGGGGGTGGGGGGGAGTGAAAGAGGGTGATGTGGGTTTTTTTGTCTTATATAACAGCCAAGGGAAATCTAGTTTAAACCTAAATTCACATAGATGGGAAAGGTATATCTCTCCGTCACCCTATTTAAAAAAAAAAAACCTACTAAACTTTTCTGAAAGTTTATTTAGTAGCTTCCTTGAGCAGTTTACTGTGGAGCATTTTTTTTTTTTTTCTGTGACATTGGCCTCATTAAAAAGTACGGTTTGCCTTTACTGGATAATTTTGTTCATTGGTTTCTTAGGGAACCTTGGTAATATTTGAGTTTCCTGGGGAGTATGGTCACATGACCTGGCCCTGGCCAATCGGTGCGTTCCACCTCCCTGGCCACTGTGATTGGCTCCGGGCTGGGGCAGTGCCCAATCGGGGCCCAGGGCCGGGCCTCCCGTTGGAAGCCAGGGGAAGACGAGCTCTCGTCCTGCTGGGGTAGGGGAAGGGGTGGGGCCGGGGCAGGTCAGGCTCCAGCAGTGGGAGGGGCTTGAGGTCCGCCTGCGGCAGTTGGTGACGTTCCTGCTCCCCTCAGGGCAGAGCCGCCGGCCTGAGAATGAGGGCGCTGCTGAGCCCAGGGGCTGGGATGGCCCGTTGCTGCTGTGGTCCCAGAGCTCCACCCGAGACCTGAGGGAAGCCGTCTGCCCGTGAGTCCTCTCCCACTTGTCTGTCAGCTTGTTTGAAGCATGCTGGGTTTTCTGCCCAGCTGGCTAAGGGGAGTCCCTGGAAATGCAAGGGTGTGGGTTTTGGCAGACTTCAGGGAAGACATGCCAGATGAGCCTGGGAGACTCCAGGTTAATCTGGATTCAGGAGATATCTCTTCGGGCCAGCTAGTAATTGTAGGATAAGCCTAATGAGCCTTCAGAGGATGAAGAGAGTAACGTGCCAAGGTAGCAATCGATGTCCTCATTCGAGAGGATGAAGCTGGTGCTCAGAGAAGGGGGGAACTTGGCCACAGCAAGGAGGTGTGCACCCAGACAGGACCCCCCAGATCCGGCCATTGGAGCTCAGGGAGGCCACTGGTGTGGCTTGTCCCTGTGGCAGGGGCCGAGGCAGGCAGCCCACCCTGATTCCTGCGGGGGCCTGACTTGGGAAGTGCCATCTGGTAGCTTTGAGACTCACCAAACCAAATTGCACTGGAGAGAGGAGGGACACCTTCCTTCATCCACCCCCCACCCCCGCCGGATTCCCACATACCCTGACCCCTTTCTCTTGATTTCGGAGCCATTTCCAGAGTCCCGCTCATATGACCTCATTCGAAGTGCACTGTGGACGAGCTGCCATCTGCAGCTGCTACCACAGCAGCCAAGGGCTTTAGCTCCCGACTACCTCCCTTCCTTTGGAACTTGGGGGCCCTCTACTCCCCACTTGCACACCACAGACCTTTGCTGAGGATTGTGGGGACCCTCACTCAGTTTGCAGCACGTTGTAGCCATCCCTGTCCTCCCTTGAAACTCAGCTTGTGAGCTCCTTTGGAGCAGCGTGGCCCACCTGGCTGCAACGGAAGACACAGCTGACAGTGAAACAACAGCTTAGATCTGAGAGCCGGAAAGCTCTGTCAAAAGGGACCTCCCTCTTCACACCGTAGAGGCTGTAGGAGCCGCCAGGCTTTCGGAACCAGTGCTGGGGCCAAAATGACTCCACAGCTGTTTTCCTTCCTGGGGAGGGTTCTGGCTCGAGCGGGAATGGCTCAAGTCTCCTAAGGTTCTGAAAGCCCACTGTGTGCAGATTCACGGTACACAGAGAGGAAAAGGTGGAGTCCTACCCTGGAGGTGGTCACAGCTCACGGATGAGCCAGGCAGGCAGGCAGGCAGGGCATGAGAACACCTGAGCTGCCTTCATGAGTGAATGGTGTGGGGGCAGAGGAAGAGAAGCCGGTCTGCTCCCTCGTGTGGTGCCCAGGGCAGGTTGTCCCCAGAGGAAACCCTTACGACGGTGAGGACTATCACTGCTGTTTCCCAAGGGGTTCCGTCGGTGCGTGTCTTCCCCGGAGCGGTCAGGCCGTCTCTCAAGTACACTGGCCATGGGCATTGCCTCTCCTTGGAACTTCCCATGTGTTTCTCTTTTTTATGGAACAGTGATTTTCTAGAGTGGTTCTGGGCCACAAGGATGTTGGGTCATTTTCTAGCCTTCTGTCATGAAGAACGCTTTCCTGGGCATGGGGGTGGTTTGTTGTTCCAGCTCCCTTTCTTGGCTTCTTTTGGGAGCTGGTGCAACAAGAGGAGCTCAGCCTCTGCCTTCTGGCTGAGATGTCAGCCTTCAAACAGCAATGCCTGCCTGGAGATAATGATGGCAGTTGCCAAAAGGGCTTCGTTTGGCACATGGTATCTTGAAAGGACGTACACCGTCCTTTCAGCTATCAAAGGCTAGTTCAAATGACATAAAAATGAGAACTCTCCAATGGAGTCTTACAGTAGGGGGAGAGTCCGAAAAACACTCCTTCAGTCATTTCACTGAGAGTCATTGATTGGGGACACCAAGAATATAGGAAGGAATGCAGAAAGAAAAGATGAAATTGTGTTCAGGATCGGGGGGAGGGATGAACAGGGCGTGCTTGCCTTGAATCCAGGCTTTGTTGGGGGGTGGGGCATAAAGATCGAACGGGTCTGAAACTACAAAGTGGTGATGGTAACACAGTATCACCAGAGTTACACAACAGTGATCCCAGATTGCAACAATGATGAAAAAGTTTACTAATCCCAACTTAACCAACAAAAATACAGGAAACCATACAAAAAATAAAACATTACCAGAAATGTGGAAACAAACCAAATGCAAAGCAGTTCAGGGGAAAGGAACTCCATGTCCCCTGGGGGCAGACCGAGTTGCCGGCATCCACGGTGAGCAGACAGGGATGAAGGCTGCAGAGCCGACCGCTCCCCTGGACGTGGTGTTTCCGGCAAGGGCTCTGTGTCTCTGTCCAGAGCGGGGGCTCTTTCTCCCTGCAGGGCTGGGTGAGTGATCGTGGGCATCTGGGTGTTGCGCGGGAGCCAGGGCAGGCTCTCCCTGCCGAGGCGGTGACTCCTCCTCTGCCTCGGGTTCTCTTGCCAAAGCCCGAGCAGGTAGAGGTGCACGTGGAGGTGGAGGTTCTCGCTGAGGGGGTGGGACATCAGTGCCTGGGGCTGGGGGTCCTGCAGGCACGGAGATCCGATCTGCCCGGTGTGCTGGCCAGTACCCAGCTGGCCTGGTGTCTCTGCGAGGGCAAGTCTCGGTTCTCCATCTGCCCTCGGTGGATCCCTGGGTCCTGCACCTGGAGCCACCACCTCTTTAGGGACAGGTCTGGGAAGTGGAGCCTGGTTCCAGTTGGAGGCCAGTGCTAGAGTTGGGGGAGAAGCAAAGTTTGCCCACAGGCCAGCCTTGGCATGTGCGTACCCCGGGACAGAAACCTTCCAAGAGGTTCCCAAAGAATACCCAGCGTCAGATGTCTTTTGGGACTGAAGTGTGCAAGATGGGGGGCGGGGGGTGTGAGGCCAGCGCTTGCTGCAGGCCCAGCAGCAGCTTTCGGGGACTCGTCCCTGTGTAGCTCAGCACCCCTCCCCACACACTCCCGTGCACCAGCCCCAGCGTCCTCACCTCTGTGCTCTGGCGTGCTGGGCTCCAGGTCCTCCTGGTGCCTCAGAGGCCGGGGTTCTCTGGACTCTGGGTCGGAGCCGGGTGTGCTGAGCTCCGTGGCAGCCTCAGACTGGGCCGCCGGCTGTATCCTGGGCGGTGTCTCGGCAGCAGGCCTTCCCCACCTCCGCGTCTCCCCCGGTGGGGCTGATGCCTCCGTGGGCACGCTGACCTGGAGCCTGCACTGGGCCTCACGGGCGGGCGGGTGGTGCTCCGACCCCTCCCTCTGGGAGCTGGATGGGGTGTCCCCGTCCTCGGCCTCATCACGTGGGAAGCTCTGCAACGACAGTGACCGTCAGCCAGCCATGCTGGGAGTTTTCCGAGCTGGGCCTGGCCAGTGGAGCCGCTGCTTCTGCCTGCTCGAACTTCTCTTCCCAGAAGGGTCAGAGACGTGTGTCTGCTCAGATCCCCACCCGGGAGGAAAGAGACCCATCTGAGGGTGTGAGGTCAGCCTGGCGGGCCGGCGCTGCCCACACTCTCCCCATCCCGCCCAGCCTGCTCTCCCCTGGGGTGTGGACACAACTTGTCCACAGGCTTCTGACCCCACATCCGCCTGGGCTTCCTTGAGGGAGACACACCCCGAGAAACCCGCATCCCCACACACAGGCAAAGGACCCGGTGTTTCCGGGTGGCATGGGAGAGGTGGCCTGGCCCGGCCTGGGGCTCCCCGTGTTACCTTTCTGTTTCTCCGGGCAAAGGGCCAGAGGCCTCTCGGGGGTGTCCTGAGCCAACGTCGACAGGGTGCCCACGCACACTGCCTGTGAGCTCTCCTGAGGCCCCGGCCTCTGGGCAGGGGCAAACAGCAGAACATCTTGGCAGCAAGTGATCTGGCTGGGGGCTCCTCTCCGCTCTGGAGGCCTGGATACCCGGATTGCGGGTTCTGTTGGGTTCTGTTGCCGGCAGGTGACATCATTTCCTGGGGTTCGTGCTGAGGTCCCTTCCCCAAAACTTCCCAAGGGAATCTCTGGGTTTCTGACTGCTCGATCACCCCCCTTAGGCCATGTGCAGGCACAGTGACACCCACACGGCCCAGCCCACAGCCCTGGGGAGGCCTGGGTTCAGCCAGGGCCTGAGCTCCGAGGACCATGCTGCTCTCAGACCAGGCTCCTTCTTCTCATAAGTGGTGTGGCCCTGGACAACCATATGCCCCTCAGGGTTTCCCCAGTCTCTCCATCTGCAGAGTGGGGGTCATTCTCCCATCTGCTTCCTAGGCCTGTCGGCCTACGAGCAGCTCCATGCCTTTCCACCTGGGGCCGATATCACGTGGAGCTCGTGCGCTGAGACTTCAGAAAGAAAGATTCCATCCAGGGCTGACACAGCACAGAATGGGGCAGAACGAGGCCTGGATGTGCCGTGGTACCCAGGAAAAGGCACTCCCCCTCCTGACTGTTTTGAGACCCCGCATCCAAGTTGGAGGACCGAAAGGAAGACTCGAAGGTCTCCCTCTCTTATAGAAAAGAGTAGCCAACTTTCTGGTCCTCTGTTTCCATTGAGATTCTGTTGAAGTGTCCCAGCTCGGCTTCTGCGGGTGGCTGAGCTTCTACTGGCTCCCTGCGTTCTTGTCTTTTCCTCTCCAAACCTTCCGTCCTTTTCCCCCTTCTGGGGTGGAAGGGCGCTGTCATTGCTTCTACCTTCGAGACAGATTGAGGAAAAGTCTGGACCATCGACTCCTTTCCTCTCTTTGGTTCCGTGTCTCTCTCTGGCTGTGTCCCTCTCTTTTCCTTTCTCAATTCCGTCTGTGTCTTCCTCTTTCTCTCTCGTGTGTGGATGGATGGATGGATGCTAGGGATGCACATGTATATGATTAGATGAGGGTTATGTTTTAGGGATAGGTTAGAGGGAGAGAAAGGCTTTAGGTCAGAGTTGGTCATGGGGGAAGGGTCAAGGGTGGTGGTGGTGTTTCTTGGAATCTGAGTGCTGTGCATTCTTCGTCTCTTTCCATATGAACCCCTTCTCAGATACACCACTTGCAAGGAGTCTCTCGTGTTCCGTTTCCTATCTTTTGCATTTGTGAATGCTTAGCTTCTCTGTTGTGAAGAGGTTCCATTGGATGGAAACCCAGTGGTGTACTTCGTTTACCTCTTTCCCTTACTTGAAGAGACCCATTTCGACCTCCGCCCAGCAAATGGCAAGGAGACTCTGATGTTAAGGAGCCTTTGACCTACGCTTCTTTCTAGCTATCTCATGACATCAGTCTTTAGGGTGAGGTTTTTCCCCGATATTGAGGTGGTATGAGATCAAAACCAATAGCGTTCTTCAGATGTAGCTGTCTGGTTTTCCCATGGACATTGATTGAAGAGGCTTTCCTGTTCCCATTTGGATATTCTCCCCGTCTGTGTCAGAGATGAGTTGACCATGGATGCTGGGGTTTGTTTCTGGACCCTCAACTTTATTCCATCGATCTGGATCTGTGTGTGTTGTTGTATTCCCAATAGCATACTGTCCTGCTGCTGCTGCTGCTGCGGCTAAGTCACTTCAGTCGTGTCTGACTCTGCATGACCCCATGGCCTGCAGCCTACCAGGCTCCTCCGTCCAGGACATTTTCCAGGCAAGAGTACTGGAGTGGGTCGCCATTGCCTTCTCCGATACTCTCCTGAGGATCCTAGTTTGGTCGTCTAATTTCCTTTCACACAACCTTGGATGTCCGTATCGGGGCTTTTTCGTCGGATTGTATTGACAATGTAGGCTCCTTTCTGTTTCCGTACCCCCTTTGCAATTCTTTGTTCGGTGCGAAAATGCATTGGCATTTTGGGAGGAATAGCATGGAAGCTGTGGATTGCCATGTGGGGCTGTGACATGATTTTCCCAATAGGAATTCTTTCAAGCCCTGAGCACAGCTTCTCTTTCCAGTGATTGGTGTGGGCTTGATCTTCCTCCTTCCATCTCTCGCCGTTTTGTGAGAACAGGTCCATCCTTCCCTTCTGGGGTAGATGGACTCGTGGGTATCACTTCAGTGAATGGCATTGGCAGTGGGGGTGATAATTCCCTTCTCATTGGAAGACTTTGCTGTGAGTATTAGAAATGCAGGTGACTTCTCTTCCCCTTCCTCCCTGTCCATGTCTCAGAGCCACCGGGAAACAGAGGCCTCATCCACGGTCACACAGGCCTGAGGGGGTGCAACTAGACTGTTGTTTCTTCAGGCCCTCAGTGCTGGACATCATCCGGGATACTCTGTGTGTGTCTTCCTCCGTCTGGTGTCCCTTCAGACCTTTCCCTAGTTTTCACAGGCTTGTTGTGTTGGCGTTCTTTGTCTGTTTGGAGACACATCCTTGATAAGCTTTGTGTTTCCACTCATTCGTCTCGCGATGTATGACCTGTCTTTTGCTTTTGTCATGAGGTCTTTCCCACAGTAGATATCTTTGATTTTGCAAAGTCCACTGTATTCTCTGGGGTTTTTTTTGTGGACTGCCTTTTAGTTTTGTGTGTGAAGACTCAAAGCACGTGTCCGGTTTCTGCTCATTGTTCTTCTAGATTTGTGACAAGTTTTCATGGAAAGTTTGTCTAGGGATAACTGGAAGTGAACTCGGTGTAAGGTGTCAAGTCTCCATCTCCATTCATGTCATCCCCTGCAGTTTCCAATTCCCTGTTCCTGAGTGGTTTTGGAGACCTTGTGGGAAGGTTGGTTGCATTGGAGTTTGCATTTCCACCTTGATTCGATTCACACTGTTCTGCCCTCAGGGACACTGTCAAGGGGGAGTGAGGAGCAGCCTGCACTTCCAGCAGTGACCACACGGTGGGGCGAGTGCTGCTCTCCCCTCTGGGAGCCCCAGGCCACAGGCATCCCAGTGAGGAGCCAGCTCTGTGCTCAGCTGAAAGGAGTTAGTTAGTCTCTCAGGAGCCTCTGAGCCCTTGCCTTTGGATCACCCAGGGTGGGCATTTACTGGGACAGAAAAAATTGCCCTGAATTCCATGGACGGAAGAGCCTGGCTCTGTAGAGTTCGTGAGTTGCCGTGAATCAGACACAACTGAGGACACAAAAATTCAATAGATTAAAACACTTTTTGGGGGTGGGGGGGAGTGAAAGAGGGTGATGTGGGTTTTTTTGTCTTCTATAACAGCCAAGGGAAATCTAGTTTAAACCTAAATTCACATAGATGGGAAAGGTATATCTCTCCGTCACCCTATTTAAAAAAAAAAAACCTACTAAACTTTTCTGAAAGTTTATTTAGTAGCTTCCTTGAGCAGTTTACTGTGGAGCATTTTTTTTTTTTTTCTGTGACATTGGCCTCATTAAAAAGTACGGTTTGCCTTTACTGGATAATTTTGTTCATTGGTTTCTTAGGGAACCTTGGTAATATTTGAGTTTCCTGGGGAGTATGGTCACATGACCTGGCCCTGGCCAATCGGTGCGTTCCACCTCCCTGGCCACTGTGATTGGCTCCGGGCTGGGGCAGTGCCCAATCGGGGCCCAGGGCCGGGCCTCCCGTTGGAAGCCAGGGGAAGACGAGCTCTCGTCCTGCTGGGGTAGGGGAAGGGGTGGGGCCGGGGCAGGTCAGGCTCCAGCAGTGGGAGGGGCTTGAGGTCCGCCTGCGGCAGTTGGTGACGTTCCTGCTCCCCTCAGGGCAGAGCCGCCGGCCTGAGAATGAGGGCGCTGCTGAGCCCAGGGGCTGGGATGGCCCGTTGCTGCTGTGGTCCCAGAGCTCCACCCGAGACCTGAGGGAAGCCGTCTGCCCGTGAGTCCTCTCCCACTTGTCTGTCAGCTTGTTTGAAGCATGCTGGGTTTTCTGCCCAGCTGGCTAAGGGGAGTCCCTGGAAATGCAAGGGTGTGGGTTTTGGCAGACTTCAGGGAAGACATGCCAGATGAGCCTGGGAGACTCCAGGTTAATCTGGATTCAGGAGATATCTCTTCGGGCCAGCTAGTAATTGTAGGATAAGCCTAATGAGCCTTCAGAGGATGAAGAGAGTAACGTGCCAAGGTAGCAATCGATGTCCTCATTCGAGAGGATGAAGCTGGTGCTCAGAGAAGGGGGGAACTTGGCCACAGCAAGGAGGTGTGCACCCAGACAGGACCCCCCAGATCCGGCCATTGGAGCTCAGGGAGGCCACTGGTGTGGCTTGTCCCTGTGGCAGGGGCCGAGGCAGGCAGCCCACCCTGATTCCTGCGGGGGCCTGACTTGGGAAGTGCCATCTGGTAGCTTTGAGACTCACCAAACCAAATTGCACTGGAGAGAGGAGGGACACCTTCCTTCATCCACCCCCCACCCCCGCCGGATTCCCACATACCCTGACCCCTTTCTCTTGATTTCGGAGCCATTTCCAGAGTCCCGCTCATATGACCTCATTCGAAGTGCACTGTGGACGAGCTGCCATCTGCAGCTGCTACCACAGCAGCCAAGGGCTTTAGCTCCCGACTACCTCCCTTCCTTTGGAACTTGGGGGCCCTCTACTCCCCACTTGCACACCACAGACCTTTGCTGAGGATTGTGGGGACCCTCACTCAGTTTGCAGCACGTTGTAGCCATCCCTGTCCTCCCTTGAAACTCAGCTTGTGAGCTCCTTTGGAGCAGCGTGGCCCACCTGGCTGCAACGGAAGACACAGCTGACAGTGAAACAACAGCTTAGATCTGAGAGCCGGAAAGCTCTGTCAAAAGGGACCTCCCTCTTCACACCGTAGAGGCTGTAGGAGCCGCCAGGCTTTCGGAACCAGTGCTGGGGCCAAAATGACTCCACAGCTGTTTTCCTTCCTGGGGAGGGTTCTGGCTCGAGCGGGAATGGCTCAAGTCTCCTAAGGTTCTGAAAGCCCACTGTGTGCAGATTCACGGTACACAGAGAGGAAAAGGTGGAGTCCTACCCTGGAGGTGGTCACAGCTCACGGATGAGCCAGGCAGGCAGGCAGGCAGGGCATGAGAACACCTGAGCTGCCTTCATGAGTGAATGGTGTGGGGGCAGAGGAAGAGAAGCCGGTCTGCTCCCTCGTGTGGTGCCCAGGGCAGGTTGTCCCCAGAGGAAACCCTTACGACGGTGAGGACTATCACTGCTGTTTCCCAAGGGGTTCCGTCGGTGCGTGTCTTCCCCGGAGCGGTCAGGCCGTCTCTCAAGTACACTGGCCATGGGCATTGCCTCTCCTTGGAACTTCCCATGTGTTTCTCTTTTTTATGGAACAGTGATTTTCTAGAGTGGTTCTGGGCCACAAGGATGTTGGGTCATTTTCTAGCCTTCTGTCATGAAGAACGCTTTCCTGGGCATGGGGGTGGTTTGTTGTTCCAGCTCCCTTTCTTGGCTTCTTTTGGGAGCTGGTGCAACAAGAGGAGCTCAGCCTCTGCCTTCTGGCTGAGATGTCACCCTTCAAACAGCAATGCCTGCCTGGAGATAATGATGGCAGTTGCCAAAAGGGCTTCGTTTGGCACATGGTATCTTGAAAGGACGTACACCGTCCTTTCAGCTATCAAAGGCTAGTTCAAATGACATAAAAATGAGAACTCTCCAATGGAGTCTTACAGTAGGGGGAGAGTCCGAAAAACACTCCTTCAGTCATTTCACTGAGAGTCATTGATTGGGGACACCAAGAATATAGGAAGGAATGCAGAAAGAAAAGATGAAATTGTGTTCAGGATCGGGGGGAGGGATGAACAGGGCGTGCTTGCCTTGAATCCAGGCTTTGTTGGGGGGTGGGGCATAAAGATCGAACGGGTCTGAAACTACAAAGTGGTGATGGTAACACAGTATCACCAGAGTTACACAACAGTGATCCCAGATTGCAACAATGATGAAAAAGTTTACTAATCCCAACTTAACCAACAAAAATACAGGAAACCATACAAAAAATAAAACATTACCAGAAAGGTGGAAACAAACCAAATGCAAAGCAGTTCAGGGGAAAGGAACTCCATGTCCCCTGGGGGCAGACCGAGTTGCCGGCATCCACGGTGAGCAGACAGGGATGAAGGCTGCAGAGCCGACCGCTCCCCTGGACGTGGTGTTTCCGGCAAGGGCTCTGTGTCTCTGTCCAGAGCGGGGGCTCTTTCTCCCTGCAGGGCTGGGTGAGTGATCGTGGGCATCTGGGTGTTGCGCGGGAGCCAGGGCAGGCTCTCCCTGCCGAGGCGGTGACTCCTCCTCTGCCTCGGGTTCTCTTGCCAAAGCCCGAGCAGGTAGAGGTGCACGTGGAGGTGGAGGTTCTCGCTGAGGGGGTGGGACATCAGTGCCTGGGGCTGGGGGTCCTGCAGGCACGGAGATCCGATCTGCCCGGTGTGCTGGCCAGTACCCAGCTGGCCTGGTGTCTCTGCGAGGGCAAGTCTCGCTTCTCCATCTGCCCTCGGTGGATCCCTGGGTCCTGCACCTGGAGCCACCACCTCTTTAGGGACAGGTCTGGGAAGTGGAGCCTGGTTCCAGTTGGAGGCCAGTGCTAGAGTTGGGGGAGAAGCAAAGTTTGCCCACAGGCCAGCCTTGGCATGTGCGTACCCCGGGACAGAAACCTTCCAAGAGGTTCCCAAAGAATACCCAGCGTCAGATGTCTTTTGGGACTGAAGTGTGCAAGATGGGGGGCGGGGGGTGTGAGGCCAGCGCTTGCTGCAGGCCCAGCAGCAGCTTTCGGGGACTCGTCCCTGTGTAGCTCAGCACCCCTCCCCACACACTCCCGTGCACCAGCCCCAGCGTCCTCACCTCTGTGCTCTGGCGTGCTGGGCTCCAGGTCCTCCTGGTGCCTCAGAGGCCGGGGTTCTCTGGACTCTGGGTCGGAGCCGGGTGTGCTGAGCTCCGTGGCAGCCTCAGACTGGGCCGCCGGCTGTATCCTGGGCGGTGTCTCGGCAGCAGGCCTTCCCCACCTCCGCGTCTCCCCCGGTGGGGCTGATGCCTCCGTGGGCACGCTGACCTGGAGCCTGCACTGGGCCTCACGGGCGGGCGGGTGGTGCTCCGACCCCTCCCTCTGGGAGCTGGATGGGGTGTCCCCGTCCTCGGCCTCATCACGTGGGAAGCTCTGCAACGACAGTGACCGTCAGCCAGCCATGCTGGGAGTTTTCCGAGCTGGGCCTGGCCAGTGGAGCCGCTGCTTCTGCCTGCTCGAACTTCTCTTCCCAGAAGGGTCAGAGACGTGTGTCTGCTCAGATCCCCACCCGGGAGGAAAGAGACCCATCTGAGGGTGTGAGGTCAGCCTGGGTGGCCGGCGCTGCCCACACTCTCCCCATCCCGCCCAGCCTGCTCTCCCCTGGGGTGTGGACACAACTTGTCCACAGGCTTCTGACCCCACATCCGCCTGGGCTTCCTTGAGGGGGACACAGCCCGAGAAACCCGCATCCCCACACACAGGCAAAGGACCCGGTGTTTCCGGGTGGCATGGGAGAGGTGGCCTGGCCCGGCCTGGGGCTCCCCGTGTTACCTTTCTGTTTCTCCGGGCAAAGGGCCAGAGGCCTCTCGGGGGTGTCCTGAGCCAACGTCGACAGGGTGCCCACGCACACTGCCTGTGAGCTCTCCTGAGGCCCCGGCCTCTGGGCAGGGGCAAACAGCAGAACATCTTGGCAGCAAGTGATCTGGCTGGGGGCTCCTCTCCGCTCTGGAGGCCTGGATACCCGGATTGCGGGTTCTGTTGGGTTCTGTTGCCGGCAGGTGACATCATTTCCTGGGGTTCGTGCTGAGGTCCCTTCCCCAAAACTTCCCAAGGGAATCTCTGGGTTTCTGACTGCTCGATCACCCCCCTTAGGCCATGTGCAGGCACAGTGACACCCACACGGCCCAGCCCACAGCCCTGGGGAGGCCTGGGTTCAGCCAGGGCCTGAGCTCCGAGGACCATGCTGCTCTCAGACCAGGCTCCTTCTTCTCATAAGTGGTGTGGCCCTTGACAACCATATGCCCCTCAGGGTTTCCCCAGTCTCTCCATCTGCAGAGTGGGGGTCATTCTCCCATCTGCTTCCTAGGCCTGTCGGCCTACGAGCAGCTCCATGCCTTTCCACCTGGGGCCGATATCACGTGGAGCTCGTGCGCTGAGACTTCAGAAAGAAAGATTCCATCCAGGGCTGACACAGCACAGAATGGGGCAGAACGAGGCCTGGATGCGCCGTGGTACCCAGGAAAAGGCACTCCCCCTCCTGACTGTTTTGAGACCCCGCATCCAAGTTGGAGGACCGAAAGGAAGACTCGAAGGTCTCCCTCTCTTATAGAAAAGAGTAGCCAACTTTCTGGTCCTCTGTTTCCATTGAGATTCTGTTGAAGTGTCCCAGCTCGGCTTCTGCGGGTGGCTGAGCTTCTACTGGCTCCCTGCGTTCTTGTCTTTTCCTCTCCAAACCTTCCGTCCTTTTCCCCCTTCTGGGGTGGAAGGGCGCTGTCATTGCTTCTACCTTCGAGACAGATTGAGGAAAAGTCTGGACCATCGACTCCTTTCCTCTCTTTGGTTCCGTGTCTCTCTCTGGCTGTGTCCCTCTCTTTTCCTTTCTCAATTCCGTCTGTGTCTTCCTCTTTCTCTCTCGTGTGTGGATGGATGGATGGATGCTAGGGATGCACATGTATATGATTAGATGAGGGTTATGTTTTAGGGATAGGTTAGAGGGAGAGAAAGGCTTTAGGTCAGAGTTGGTCATGGGGGAAGGGTCAAGGGTGGTGGTGGTGTTTCTTGGAATCTGAGTGCTGTGCATTCTTCGTCTCTTTCCATATGAACCCCTTCTCAGATACACCACTTGCAAGGAGTCTCTCGTGTTCCGTTTCCTATCTTTTGCATTTGTGAATGCTTAGCTTCTCTGTTGTGAAGAGGTTCCATTGGATGGAAACCCAGTGGTGTACTTCGTTTACCTCTTTCCCTTACTTGAAGAGACCCATTTCGACCTCCGCCCAGCAAATGGCAAGGAGACTCTGATGTTAAGGAGCCTTTGACCTACGCTTCTTTCTAGCTATCTCATGACATCAGTCTTTAGGGTGAGGTTTTTCCCCGATATTGAGGTGGTATGAGATCAAAACCAATAGCGTTCTTCAGATGTAGCTGTCTGGTTTTCCCATGGACATTGATTGAAGAGGCTTTCCTGTTCCCATTTGGATATTCTCCCCGTCTGTGTCAGAGATGAGTTGACCATGGATGCTGGGGTTTGTTTCTGGACCCTCAACTTTATTCCATCGATCTGGATCTGTGTGTGTTGTTGTATTCCCAATAGCATACTGTCCTGCTGCTGCTGCTGCTGCGGCTAAGTCACTTCAGTCGTGTCTGACTCTGCATGACCCCATGGCCTGCAGCCTACCAGGCTCCTCCGTCCAGGACATTTTCCAGGCAAGAGTACTGGAGTGGGTCGCCATTGCCTTCTCCGATACTCTCCTGAGGATCCTAGTTTGGTCGTCTAATTTCCTTTCACACAACCTTGGATGTCCGTATCGGGGCTTTTTCGTCGGATTGTATTGACAATGTAGGCTCCTTTCTGTTTCCGTACCCCCTTTGCAATTCTTTGTTCGGTGCGAAAATGCATTGGCATTTTGGGAGGAATAGCATGGAAGCTGTGGATTGCCATGTGGGGCTGTGACATGATTTTCCCAATAGGAATTCTTTCAAGCCCTGAGCACAGCTTCTCTTTCCAGTGATTGGTGTGGGCTTGATCTTCCTCCTTCCATCTCTCGCCGTTTTGTGAGAACAGGTCCATCCTTCCCTTCTGGGGTAGATGGACTCATGGGTATCACTTCAGTGAATGGCATTGTCAGTGGGGGTGATAATTCCCTTCTCATTGGAAGACTTTGCTGTGAGTATTAGAAATGCAAGTGACTTCTCTTCCCCTTCCTCCCTGTCCATGTCTCAGAGCCACCGGGAAACAGAGGCCTCATCCACGGTCACACAGGCCTAAGGGGGTGCAACTAGACTGTTGTTTCTTCAGGCCCTCAGTGCTGGACATCATCCGGGATACTCTGTGTGTGTCTTCCTCCGTCTGGTGTCCCTTCAGACCTTTCCCTAGTTTTCACAGGCTTGTTGTGTTGGCGTTCTTTGTCTGTTTGGAGACACATCCTTGATAAGCTTTGTGTTTCCACTCATTCGTCTCGCGATGTATGACCTGTCTTTTGCTTTTGTCATGAGGTCTTTCCCACAGTAGATATCTTTGATTTTGCAAAGTCCACTGTATTCTCTGGGTTTTTTTTGTGGACTGCCTTTTAGTTTTGTGTGTGAAGACTCAAAGCACGTGTCCGGTTTCTGCTCATTGTTCTTCTAGATTTGTGACAAGTTTTCATGGAAAGTTTGTCTAGGGATAACTGGAATTGAACTCGGTGTAAGGTGTCAAGTCTCCATCTCCATTCATGTCATCCCCTGCAGTTTCCAATTCCCTGTTCCTGAGTGGCTTTGGAGACCTTGTGGGAAGGTTGGTTGCATTGGAGTTTGCATTTCCACCTTGATTCGATTCACACTGTTCTGCCCTCAGGGACACTGTCAAGGGGGAGTGAGGAGCAGCCTGCACTTCCAGCAGTGACCACACGGTGGGGCGAGTGCTGCTCTCCCCTCTGGGAGCCCCAGGCCACAGGCATCCCAGTGAGGAGCCAGCTCTGTGCTCAGCTGAAAGGAGTTAGTTAGTCTCTCAGGAGCCTCTGAGCCCTTGCCTTTGGATCACCCAGGGTGGGCATTTACTGGGACAGAAAAAATTGCCCTGAATTCCATGGACGGAAGAGCCTGGCTGTGTAGAGTTCGTGAGTTGCCGTGAATCAGACACAACTGAGGACACAAAAATTCAATAGATTAAAACACTTTTTGGGGGTGGGGGGGAGTGAAAGAGGGTGATGTGGGTTTTTTTGTCTTATATAACAGCCAAGGGAAATCTAGTTTAAACCTAAATTCACATAGATGGGAAAGGTATATCTCTCCGTCACCCTATTTAAAAAAAAAAAAAACCTACTAAACTTTTCTGAAAGTTTATTTAGTAGCTTCCTTGAGCAGTTTACTGTGGAGCATTTTTTTTTTTTTTCTGTGACATTGGCCTCATTAAAAAGTACGGTTTGCCTTTACTGGATAATTTTGTTCATTGGTTTCTTAGGGAACCTTGGTAATATTTGAGTTTCCTGGGGAGTATGGTCACATGACCTGGCCCTGGCCAATCGGTGCGTTCCACCTCCCTGGCCACTGTGATTGGCTCCGGGCTGGGGCAGTGCCCAATCAGGGCCCAGGGCCGGGCCTCCCGTTGGAAGCCAGGGGAAGACGAGCTCTCGTCCTGCTGGGGTAGGGGAAGGGGTGGGGCCGGGGCAGGTCAGGCTCCAGCAGTGGGAGGGGCTTGAGGTCCGCCTGCGGCAGTTGGTGACGTTCCTGCTCCCCTCAGGGCAGAGCCGCCGGCCTGAGAATGAGGGCGCTGCTGAGCCCAGGGGCTGGGATGGCCCGTTGCTGCTGTGGTCCCAGAGCTCCACCCGAGACCTGAGGGAAGCCGTCTGCCCGTGAGTCCTCTCCCACTTGTCTGTCAGCTTGTTTGAAGCATGCTGGGTTTTCTGCCCAGCTGGCTAAGGGGAGTCCCTGGAAATGCAAGGGTGTGGGTTTTGGCAGACTTCAGGGAAGACATGCCAGATGAGCCTGGGAGACTCCAGGTTAATCTGGATTCAGGAGATATCTCTTCGGGCCAGCTAGTAATTGTAGGATAAGCCTAATGAGCCTTCAGAGGATGAAGAGAGTAACGTGCCAAGGTAGCAATCGATGTCCTCATTCGAGAGGATGAAGCTGGTGCTCAGAGAAGGGGGGAACTTGGCCACAGCAAGGAGGTGTGCACCCAGACAGGACCCCCCAGATCCGGCCATTGGAGCTCAGGGAGGCCACTGGTGTGGCTTGTCCCTGTGGCAGGGGCCGAGGCAGGCAGCCCACCCTGAGTCCTGCGGGGGCCTGACTTGGGAAGTGCCATCTGGTAGCTTTGAGACTCACCAAACCAAATTGCACTGGAGAGAGGAGGGACACCTTCCTTCATCCACCCCCCACCCCCGCCGGATTCCCACATACCCTGACCCCTTTCTCTTGATTTCGGAGCCATTTCCAGAGTCCCGCTCATATGACCTCATTCGAAGTGCACTGTGGACGAGCTGCCATCTGCAGCTGCTACCACAGCAGCCAAGGGCTTTAGCTCCCGACTACCTCCCTTCCTTTGGAACTTGGGGGCCCTCTACTCCCCACTTGCACACCACAGACCTTTGCTGAGGATTGTGGGGACCCTCACTCAGTTTGCAGCACGTTGTAGCCATCCCTGTCCTCCCTTGAAACTCAGCTTGTGAGCTCCTTTGGAGCAGCGTGGCCCACCTGGCTGCAACGGAAGACACAGCTGACAGTGAAACAACAGCTTAGATCTGAGAGCCGGAAAGCTCTGTCAAAAGGGACCTCCCTCTTCACACCGTAGAGGCTGTAGGAGCCGCCAGGCTTTCGGAACCAGTGCTGGGGCCAAAATGACTCCACAGCTGTTTTCCTTCCTGGGGAGGGTTCTGGCTCGAGCGGGAATGGCTCAAGTCTCCTAAGGTTCTGAAAGCCCACTGTGTGCAGATTCACGGTACACAGAGAGGAAAAGGTGGAGTCCTACCCTGGAGGTGGTCACAGCTCACGGATGAGCCAGGCAGGCAGGCAGGCAGGGCATGAGAACACCTGAGCTGCCTTCATGAGTGAATGGTGTGGGGGCAGAGGAAGAGAAGCCGGTCTGCTCCCTCGTGTGGTGCCCAGGGCAGGTTGTCCCCAGAGGAAACCCTTACGACGGTGAGGACTATCACTGCTGTTTCCCAAGGGGTTCCGTCGGTGCGTGTCTTCCCCGGAGCGGTCAGGCCGTCTCTCAAGTACACTGGCCATGGGCATTGCCTCTCCTTGGAACTTCCCATGTGTTTCTCTTTTTTATGGAACAGTGATTTTCTAGAGTGGTTCTGGGCCACAAGGATGTTGGGTCATTTTCTAGCCTTCTGTCATGAAGAACGCTTTCCTGGGCATGGGGGTGGTTTGTTGTTCCAGCTCCCTTTCTTGGCTTCTTTTGGGAGCTGGTGCAACAAGAGGAGCTCAGCCTCTGCCTTCTGGCTGAGATGTCACCCTTCAAACAGCAATGCCTGCCTGGAGATAATGATGGCAGTTGCCAAAAGGGCTTCGTTTGGCACATGGTATCTTGAAAGGACGTACACCGTCCTTTCAGCTATCAAAGGCTAGTTCAAATGACATAAAAATGAGAACTCTCCAATGGAGTCTTACAGTAGGGGGAGAGTCCGAAAAACACTCCTTCAGTCATTTCACTGAGAGTCATTGATTGGGGACACCAAGAATATAGGAAGGAATGCAGAAAGAAAAGATGAAATTGTGTTCAGGATCGGGGGGAGGGATGAACAGGGCGTGCTTGCCTTGAATCCAGGCTTTGTTGGGGGGTGGGGCATAAAGATCGAACGGGTCTGAAACTACAAAGTGGTGATGGTAACACAGTATCACCAGAGTTACACAACAGTGATCCCAGATTGCAACAATGATGAAAAAGTTTACTAATCCCAACTTAACCAACAAAAATACAGGAAACCATACAAAAAATAAAACATTACCAGAAAGGTGGAAACAAACCAAATGCAAAGCAGTTCAGGGGAAAGGAACTCCATGTCCCCTGGGGGCAGACCGAGTTGCCGGCATCCACGGTGAGCAGACAGGGATGAAGGCTGCAGAGCCGACCGCTCCCCTGGACGTGGTGTTTCCGGCAAGGGCTCTGTGTCTCTGTCCAGAGCGGGGGCTCTTTCTCCCTGCAGGGCTGGGTGAGTGATCGTGGGCATCTGGGTGTTGCGCGGGAGCCAGGGCAGGCTCTCCCTGCCGAGGCGGTGACTCCTCCTCTGCCTCGGGTTCTCTTGCCAAAGCCCGAGCAGGTAGAGGTGCACGTGGAGGTGGAGGTTCTCGCTGAGGGGGTGGGACATCAGTGCCTGGGGCTGGGGGTCCTGCAGGCACGGAGATCCGATCTGTCCGGTGTGCTGGCCAGTACCCAGCTGGCCTGGTGTCTCTGCGAGGGCAAGTCTCGGTTCTCCATCTGCCCTCGGTGGATCCCTGGGTCCTGCACCTGGAGCCACCACCTCTTTAGGGACAGGTCTGGGAAGTGGAGCCTGGTTCCAGTTGGAGGCCAGTGCTAGAGTTGGGGGAGAAGCAAAGTTTGCCCACAGGCCAGCCTTGGCATGTGCGTACCCCGGGACAGAAACCTTCCAAGAGGTTCCCAAAGAATACCCAGCGTCAGATGTCTTTTGGGACTGAAGTGTGCAAGATGGGGGGCGGGGGGTGTGAGGCCAGCGCTTGCTGCAGGCCCAGCAGCAGCTTTCGGGGACTCGTCCCTGTGTAGCTCAGCACCCCTCCCCACACACTCCCGTGCACCAGCCCCAGCGTCCTCACCTCTGTGCTCTGGCGTGCTGGGCTCCAGGTCCTCCTGGTGCCTCAGAGGCCGGGGTTCTCTGGACTCTGGGTCGGAGCCGGGTGTGCTGAGCTCCGTGGCAGCCTCAGACTGGGCCGCCGGCTGTATCCTGGGCGGTGTCTCGGCAGCAGGCCTTCCCCACCTCCGCGTCTCCCCCGGTGGGGCTGATGCCTCCGTGGGCACGCTGACCTGGAGCCTGCACTGGGCCTCACGGGCGGGCGGGTGGTGCTCCGACCCCTCCCTCTGGGAGCTGGATGGGGTGTCCCCGTCCTCGGCCTCATCACGTGGGAAGCTCTGCAACGACAGTGACCGTCAGCCAGCCATGCTGGGAGTTTTCCGAGCTGGGCCTGGCCAGTGGAGCCGCTGCTTCTGCCTGCTCGAACTTCTCTTCCCAGAAGGGTCAGAGACGTGTGTCTGCTCAGATCCCCACCCGGGAGGAAAGAGACCCATCTGAGGGTGTGAGGTCAGCCTGGCGGGCCGGCGCTGCCCACACTCTCCCCATCCCGCCCAGCCTGCTCTCCCCTGGGGTGTGGACACAACTTGTCCACAGGCTTCTGACCCCACATCCGCCTGGGCTTCCTTGAGGGAGACACACCCCGAGAAACCCGCATCCCCACACACAGGCAAAGGACCCGGTGTTTCCGGGTGGCATGGGAGAGGTGGCCTGGCCCGGCCTGGGGCTCCCCGTGTTACCTTTCTGTTTCTCCGGGCAAAAGGCCAGAGGCCTCTCGGGGGTGTCCTGAGCCAACGTCGACAGGGTGCCCACGCACACTGCCTGTGAGCTCTCCTGAGGCCCCGGCCTCTGGGCAGGGGCAAACAGCAGAACATCTTGGCAGCAAGTGATCTGGCTGGGGGCTCCTCTCCGCTCTGGAGGCCTGGATACCCGGATTGCGGGTTCTGTTGGGTTCTGTTGCCGGCAGGTGACATCATTTCCTGGGGTTCGTGCTGAGGTCCCTTCCCCAAAACTTCCCAAGGGAATCTCTGGGTTTCTGACTGCTCGATCACCCCCCTTAGGCCATGTGCAGGCACAGTGACACCCACACGGCCCAGCCCACAGCCCTGGGGAGGCCTGGGTTCAGCCAGGGCCTGAGCTCCGAGGACCATGCTGCTCTCAGACCAGGCTCCTTCTTCTCATAAGTGGTGTGGCCCTTGACAACCATATGCCCCTCAGGGTTTCCCCAGTCTCTCCATCTGCAGAGTGGGGGTCATTCTCCCATCTGCTTCCTAGGCCTGTCGGCCTACGAGCAGCTCCATGCCTTTCCACCTGGGGCCGATATCACGTGGAGCTCGTGCGCTGAGACTTCAGAAAGAAAGATTCCATCCAGGGCTGACACAGCACAGAATGGGGCAGAACGAGGCCTGGATGCGCCGTGGTACCCAGGAAAAGGCACTCCCCCTCCTGACTGTTTTGAGACCCCGCATCCAAGTTGGAGGACCGAAAGGAAGACTCGAAGGTCTCCCTCTCTTATAGAAAAGAGTAGCCAACTTTCTGGTCCTCTGTTTCCATTGAGATTCTGTTGAAGTGTCCCAGCTCGGCTTCTGCGGGTGGCTGAGCTTCTACTGGCTCCCTGCGTTCTTGTCTTTTCCTCTCCAAACCTTCCGTCCTTTTCCCCCTTCTGGGGTGGAAGGGCGCTGTCATTGCTTCTACCTTCGAGACAGATTGAGGAAAAGTCTGGACCATCGACTCCTTTCCTCTCTTTGGTTCCGTGTCTCTCTCTGGCTGTGTCCCTCTCTTTTCCTTTCTCAATTCCGTCTGTGTCTTCCTCTTTCTCTCTCGTGTGTGGATGGATGGATGGATGCTAGGGATGCACATGTATATGATTAGATGAGGGTTATGTTTTAGGGATAGGTTAGAGGGAGAGAAAGGCTTTAGGTCAGAGTTGGTCATGGGGGAAGGGTCAAGGGTGGTGGTGGTGTTTCTTGGAATCTGAGTGCTGTGCATTCTTCGTCTCTTTCCATATGAACCCCTTCTCAGATACACCACTTGCAAGGAGTCTCTCGTGTTCCGTTTCCTATCTTTTGCATTTGTGAATGCTTAGCTTCTCTGTTGTGAAGAGGTTCCATTGGATGGAAACCCAGTGGTGTACTTCGTTTACCTCTTTCCCTTACTTGAAGAGACCCATTTCGACCTCCGCCCAGCAAATGGCAAGGAGACTCTGATGTTAAGGAGCCTTTGACCTACGCTTCTTTCTAGCTATCTCATGACATCAGTCTTTAGGGTGAGGTTTTTCCCCGATATTGAGGTGGTATGAGATCAAAACCAATAGCGTTCTTCAGATGTAGCTGTCTGGTTTTCCCATGGACATTGATTGAAGAGGCTTTCCTGTTCCCATTTGGATATTCTCCCCGTCTGTGTCAGAGATGAGTTGACCATGGATGCTGGGGTTTGTTTCTGGACCCTCAACTTTATTCCATCGATCTGGATCTGTGTGTGTTGTTGTATTCCCAATAGCATACTGTCCTGCTGCTGCTGCTGCTGCGGCTAAGTCACTTCAGTCGTGTCTGACTCTGCATGACCCCATGGCCTGCAGCCTACCAGGCTCCTCCGTCCAGGACATTTTCCAGGCAAGAGTACTGGAGTGGGTCGCCATTGCCTTCTCCGATACTCTCCTGAGGATCCTAGTTTGGTCGTCTAATTTCCTTTCACACAACCTTGGATGTCCGTATCGGGGCTTTTTCGTCGGATTGTATTGACAATGTAGGCTCCTTTCTGTTTCCGTACCCCCTTTGCAATTCTTTGTTCGGTGCGAAAATGCATTGGCATTTTGGGAGGAATAGCATGGAAGCTGTGGATTGCCATGTGGGGCTGTGACATGATTTTCCCAATAGGAATTCTTTCAAGCCCTGAGCACAGCTTCTCTTTCCAGTGATTGGTGTGGGCTTGATCTTCCTCCTTCCATCTCTCGCCGTTTTGTGAGAACAGGTCCATCCTTCCCTTCTGGGGTAGATGGACTCGTGGGTATCACTTCAGTGAATGGCATTGGCAGTGGGGGTGATAATTCCCTTCTCATTGGAAGACTTTGCTGTGAGTATTAGAAATGCAAGTGACTTCTCTTCCCCTTCCTCCCTGTCCATGTCTCAGAGCCACCGGGAAACAGAGGCCTCATCCACGGTCACACAGGCCTGAGGGGGTGCAACTAGACTGTTGTTTCTTCAGGCCCTCAGTGCTGGACATCATCCGGGATACTCTGTGTGTGTCTTCCTCCGTCTGGTGTCCCTTCAGACCTTTCCCTAGTTTTCACAGGCTTGTTGTGTTGGCGTTCTTTGTCTGTTTGGAGACACATCCTTGATAAGCTTTGTGTTTCCACTCATTCGTCTCGCGATGTATGACCTGTCTTTTGCTTTTGTCATGAGGTCTTTCCCACAGTAGATATCTTTGATTTTGCAAAGTCCACTGTATTCTCTGGGTTTTTTTTGTGGACTGCCTTTTAGTTTTGTGTGTGAAGACTCAAAGCACGTGTCCGGTTTCTGCTCATTGTTCTTCTAGATTTGTGACAAGTTTTCATGGAAAGTTTGTCTAGGGATAACTGGAATTGAACTCGGTGTAAGGTGTCAAGTCTCCATCTCCATTCATGTCATCCCCTGCAGTTTCCAATTCCCTGTTCCTGAGTGGCTTTGGAGACCTTGTGGGAAGGTTGGTTGCATTGGAGTTTGCATTTCCACCTTGATTCGATTCACACTGTTCTGCCCTCAGGGACACTGTCAAGGGGGAGTGAGGAGCAGCCTGCACTTCCAGCAGTGACCACACGGTGGGGCGAGTGCTGCTCTCCCCTCTGGGAGCCCCAGGCCACAGGCATCCCAGTGAGGAGCCAGCTCTGTGCTCAGCTGAAAGGAGTTAGTTAGTCTCTCAGGAGCCTCTGAGCCCTTGCCTTTGGATCACCCAGGGTGGGCATTTACTGGGACAGAAAAAATTGCCCTGAATTCCATGGACGGAAGAGCCTGGCTGTGTAGAGTTCGTGAGTTGCCGTGAATCAGACACAACTGAGGACACAAAAATTCAATAGATTAAAACACTTTTTGGGGGTGGGGGGGAGTGAAAGAGGGTGATGTGGGTTTTTTTGTCTTATATAACAGCCAAGGGAAATCTAGTTTAAACCTAAATTCACATAGATGGGAAAGGTATATCTCTCCGTCACCCTATTTAAAAAAAAAAAAAACCTACTAAACTTTCCTGAAAGTTTATTTAGTAGCTTCCTTGAGCAGTTTACTGTGGAGCATTTTTTTTTTTTTTCTGTGACATTGGCCTCATTAAAAAGTACGGTTTGCCTTTACTGGATAATTTTGTTCATTGGTTTCTTAGGGAACCTTGGTAATATTTGAGTTTCCTGGGGAGTATGGTCACATGACCTGGCCCTGGCCAATCGGTGCGTTCCACCTCCCTGGCCACTGTGATTGGCTCCGGGCTGGGGCAGTGCCCAATCAGGGCCCAGGGCCGGGCCTCCCGTTGGAAGCCAGGGGAAGACGAGCTCTCGTCCTGCTGGGGTAGGGGAAGGGGTGGGGCCGGGGCAGGTCAGGCTCCAGCAGTGGGAGGGGCTTGAGGTCCGCCTGCGGCAGTTGGTGACGTTCCTGCTCCCCTCAGGGCAGAGCCGCCGGCCTGAGAATGAGGGCGCTGCTGAGCCCAGGGGCTGGGATGGCCCGTTGCTGCTGTGGTCCCAGAGCTCCACCCGAGACCTGAGGGAAGCCGTCTGCCCGTGAGTCCTCTCCCACTTGTCTGTCAGCTTGTTTGAAGCATGCTGGGTTTTCTGCCCAGCTGGCTAAGGGGAGTCCCTGGAAATGCAAGGGTGTGGGTTTTGGCAGACTTCAGGGAAGACATGCCAGATGAGCCTGGGAGACTCCAGGTTAATCTGGATTCAGGAGATATCTCTTCGGGCCAGCTAGTAATTGTAGGATAAGCCTAATGAGCCTTCAGAGGATGAAGAGAGTAACGTGCCAAGGTAGCAATCGATGTCCTCATTCGAGAGGATGAAGCTGGTGCTCAGAGAAGGGGGGAACTTGGCCACAGCAAGGAGGTGTGCACCCAGACAGGACCCCCCAGATCCGGCCATTGGAGCTCAGGGAGGCCACTGGTGTGGCTTGTCCCTGTGGCAGGGGCCGAGGCAGGCAGCCCACCCTGAGTCCTGCGGGGGCCTGACTTGGGAAGTGCCATCTGGTAGCTTTGAGACTCACCAAACCAAATTGCACTGGAGAGAGGAGGGACACCTTCCTTCATCCACCCCCCACCCCCGCCGGATTCCCACATACCCTGACCCCTTTCTCTTGATTTCGGAGCCATTTCCAGAGTCCCGCTCATATGACCTCATTCGAAGTGCACTGTGGACGAGCTGCCATCTGCAGCTGCTACCGCAGCAGCCAAGGGCTTTAACTCCCGACTACCTCCCTTCCTTTGGAACTTGGGGTCCCTCTACTCCCCACTTGCACACCACAGACCTTTGCTGAGGATTGTGGGGACCCTCACTCAGTTTGCAGCACGTTGTAGCCATCCCTGTCCTCCCTTGAAACTCAGCTTGTGAGCTCCTTTGGAGCAGCGTGGCCCACCTGGCTGCAACGGAAGACACAGCTGACAGTGAAACAACAGCTTAGATCTGAGAGCCGGAAAGCTCTGTCAAAAGGGACCTCCCTCTTCACACCGTAGAGGCTGTAGGAGCCGCCAGGCTTTCGGAACCAGTGCTGGGGCCAAAATGACTCCACAGCTGTTTTCCTTCCTGGGGAGGGTTCTGGCTCGAGCGGGAATGGCTCAAGTCTCCTAAGGTTCTGAAAGCCCACTGTGTGCAGATTCACGGTACACAGAGAGGAAAAGGTGGAGTCCTACCCTGGAGGTGGTCACAGCTCACGGATGAGCCAGGCAGGCAGGCAGGCAGGGCATGAGAACACCTGAGCTGCCTTCATGAGTGAATGGTGTGGGGGCAGAGGAAGAGAAGCCGGTCTGCTCCCTCGTGTGGTGCCCAGGGCAGGTTGTCCCCAGAGGAAACCCTTACGACGGTGAGGACTATCACTGCTGTTTCCCAAGGGGTTCCGTCGGTGCGTGTCTTCCCCGGAGCGGTCAGGCCGTCTCTCAAGTACACTGGCCATGGGCATTGCCTCTCCTTGGAACTTCCCATGTGTTTCTCTTTTTTATGGAACAGTGATTTTCTAGAGTGGTTCTGGGCCACAAGGATGTTGGGTCATTTTCTAGCCTTCTGTCATGAAGAACGCTTTCCTGGGCATGGGGGTGGTTTGTTGTTCCAGCTCCCTTTCTTGGCTTCTTTTGGGAGCTGGTGCAACAAGAGGAGCTCAGCCTCTGCCTTCTGGCTGAGATGTCACCCTTCAAACAGCAATGCCTGCCTGGAGATAATGATGGCAGTTGCCAAAAGGGCTTCGTTTGGCACATGGTATCTTGAAAGGACGTACACCGTCCTTTCAGCTATCAAAGGCTAGTTCAAATGACATAAAAATGAGAACTCTCCAATGGAGTCTTACAGTAGGTGGAGAGTCCGAAAAACACTCCTTCAGTCATTTCACTGAGAGTCATTGATTGGGGACACCAAGAATATAGGAAGGAATGCAGAAAGAAAAGATGAAATTGTGTTCAGGATCGGGGGGAGGGATGAACAGGACGTGCTTGCCTTGAATCCAGGCTTTGTTGGGGGGTGGGGCATAAAGATCGAACGGGTCTGAAACTACAAAGTGGTGATGGTAACACAGTATCACCAGAGTTACACAACAGTGATCCCAGATTGCAACAATGATGAAAAAGTTTACTAATCCCAACTTAAAAAACAAAAATACAGGAAACCATACAAAAAATAAAACATTACCAGAAAGGTGGAAAGAAACCAAATGCAAAGCAGTTCAGGGGAAAGGAACTCCATGTCCCCTGGGGGCAGACCGAGTTGCCGGCATCCACGGTGAGCAGACAGGGATGGAGGCTGCAGAGCCGACCGCTCCCCTGGACGTGGTGTTTCCGGCAAGGGCTCTGGGTCTCTGTCCAGAGCGGGGGCTCTTTCTCCCTGCAGGGCTGGGTGAGTGATCGTGGGCATCTGGGTGTTGCGCGGGAGCCAGGGCAGGCTCTCCCTGCCGAGGCGGTGACTCCTCCTCTGCCTCGGGTTCTCTTGCCAAAGCCCGAGCAGGTAGAGGTGCACGTGGAGGTGGAGGTTCTCGCTGAGGGGGTGGGACATCAGTGCCTGGGGCTGGGGGTCCTGCAGGCACGGAGATCCGATCTGCCCGGTGTGCTGGCCAGTACCCAGCTGGCCTGGTGTCTCTGCGAGGGCAAGTCTCGGTTCTCCATCTGCCCTCGGTGGATCCCTGGGTCCTGCACCTGGAGCCACCACCTCTTTAGGGACAGGTCTGGGAAGTGGAGCCTGGTTCCAGTTGGAGGCCAGTGCTAGAGTTGGGGGAGAAGCAAAGTTTGCCCACAGGCCAGCCTTGGCATGTGCGTACCCCGGGACAGAAACCTTCCAAGAGGTTCCCAAAGAATACCCAGCGTCAGATGTCTTTTGGGACTGAAGTGTGCAAGATGGGGGGCGGGGGGTGTGAGGCCAGCGCTTGCTGCAGGCCCAGCAGCAGCTTTCGGGGACTCGTCCCTGTGTAGCTCAGCACCCCTCCCCACACACTCCCGTGCACCAGCCCCAGCGTCCTCACCTCTGTGCTCTGGCGTGCTGGGCTCCAGGTCCTCCTGGTGCCTCAGAGGCCGGGGTTCTCTGGACTCTGGGTCGGAGCCGGGTGTGCTGAGCTCCGTGGCAGCCTCAGACTGGGCCGCCGGCTGTATCCTGGGCGGTGTCTCGGCAGCAGGCCTTCCCCACCTCCGCGTCTCCCCCGGTGGGGCTGATGCCTCCGTGGGCACGCTGACCTGGAGCCTGCACTGGGCCTCACGGGCGGGCGGGTGGTGCTCCGACCCCTCCCTCTGGGAGCTGGATGGGGTGTCCCCGTCCTCGGCCTCATCACGTGGGAAGCTCTGCAACGACAGTGACCGTCAGCCAGCCATGCTGGGAGTTTTCCGAGCTGGGCCTGGCCAGTGGAGCCGCTGCTTCTGCCTGCTCGAACTTCTCTTCCCAGAAGGGTCAGAGACGTGTGTCTGCTCAGATCCCCACCCGGGAGGAAAGAGACCCATCTGAGGGTGTGAGGTCAGCCTGGGTGGCCGGCGCTGCCCACACTCTCCCCATCCCGCCCAGCCTGCTCTCCCCTGGGGTGTGGACACAACTTGTCCACAGGCTTCTGACCCCACATCCGCCTGGGCTCCCTTGAGGGGGACACAGCCCGAGAAACCCGCATCCCCACACACAGGCAAAGGACCCGGTGTTTCCGGGTGGCATGGGAGAGGTGGCCTGGCCCGGCCTGGGGCTCCCCGTGTTACCTTTCTGTTTCTCCGGGCAAAGGGCCAGAGGCCTCTCGGGGGTGTCCTGAGCCAACGTCGACAGGGTGCCCACGCACACTGCCTGTGAGCTCTCCTGAGGCCCCGGCCTCTGGGCAGGGGCAAACAGCAGAACATCTTGGCAGCAAGTGATCTGGCTGGGGGCTCCTCTCCGCTCTGGAGGCCTGGATACCCGGATTGCGGGTTCTGTTGGGTTCTGTTGCCGGCAGGTGACATCATTTCCTGGGGTTCGTGCTGAGGTCCCTTCCCCAAAACTTCCCAAGGGAATCTCTGGGTTTCTGACTGCTCGATCACCCCCCTTAGGCCATGTGCAGGCACAGTGACACCCACACGGCCCAGCCCACAGCCCTGGGGAGGCCTGGGTTCAGCCAGGGCCTGAGCTCCGAGGACCATGCTGCTCTCAGACCAGGCTCCTTCTTCTCATAAGTGGTGTGGCCCTTGACAACCATATGCCCCTCAGGGTTTCCCCAGTCTCTCCATCTGCAGAGTGGGGGTCATTCTCCCATCTGCTTCCTAGGCCTGTCGGCCTACGAGCAGCTCCATGCCTTTCCACCTGGGGCCGATATCACGTGGAGCTCGTGCGCTGAGACTTCAGAAAGAAAGATTCCATCCAGGGCTGACACAGCACAGAATGGGGCAGAACGAGGCCTGGATGCGCCGTGGTACCCAGGAAAAGGCACTCCCCCTCCTGACTGTTTTGAGACCCTGCATCCAAGTTGGAGGACCGAAAGGAAGACTCGAAGGTCTCCCTCTCTTATAGAAAAGAGTAGCCAACTTTCTGGTCCTCTGTTTCCATTGAGATTCTGTTGAAGTGTCCCAGCTCGGCTTCTGCGGGTGGCTGAGCTTCTACTGGCTCCCTGCGTTCTTGTCTTTTCCTCTCCAAACCTTCCGTCCTTTTCCCCCTTCTGGGGTGGAAGGGCGCTGTCATTGCTTCTACCTTCGAGACAGATTGAGGAAAAGTCTGGACCATCGACTCCTTTCCTCTCTTTGGTTCCGTGTCTCTCTCTGGCTGTGTCCCTCTCTTTTCCTTTCTCAATTCCGTCTGTGTCTTCCTCTTTCTCTCTCGTGTGTGGATGGATGGATGGATGCTAGGGATGCACATGTATATGATTAGATGAGGGTTATGTTTTAGGGATAGGTTAGAGGGAGAGAAAGGCTTTAGGTCAGAGTTGGTCATGGGGGAAGGGTCAAGGGTGGTGGTGGTGTTTCTTGGAATCTGAGTGCTGTGCATTCTTCGTCTCTTTCCATATGAACCCCTTCTCAGATACACCACTTGCAAGGAGTCTCTCGTGTTCCGTTTCCTATCTTTTGCATTTGTGAATGCTTAGCTTCTCTGTTGTGAAGAGGTTCCATTGGATGGAAACCCAGTGGTGTACTTCGTTTACCTCTTTCCCTTACTTGAAGAGACCCATTTCGACCTCCGCCCAGCAAATGGCAAGGAGACTCTGATGTTAAGGAGCCTTTGACCTACGCTTCTTTCTAGCTATCTCATGACATCAGTCTTTAGGGTGAGGTTTTTCCCCGATATTGAGGTGGTATGAGATCAAAACCAATAGCGTTCTTCAGATGTAGCTGTCTGGTTTTCCCATGGACATTGATTGAAGAGGCTTTCCTGTTCCCATTTGGATATTCTCCCCGTCTGTGTCAGAGATGAGTTGACCATGGATGCTGGGGTTTGTTTCTGGACCCTCAACTTTATTCCATCGATCTGGATCTGTGTGTGTTGTTGTATTCCCAATAGCATACTGTCCTGCTGCTGCTGCTGCTGCGGCTAAGTCACTTCAGTCGTGTCTGACTCTGCATGACCCCATGGCCTGCAGCCTACCAGGCTCCTCCGTCCAGGACATTTTCCAGGCAAGAGTACTGGAGTGGGTCGCCATTGCCTTCTCCGATACTCTCCTGAGGATCCTAGTTTGGTCGTCTAATTTCCTTTCACACAACCTTGGATGTCCGTATCGGGGCTTTTTCGTCGGATTGTATTGACAATGTAGGCTCCTTTCTGTTTCCGTACCCCCTTTGCAATTCTTTGTTCGGTGCGAAAATGCATTGGCATTTTGGGAGGAATAGCATGGAAGCTGTGGATTGCCATGTGGGGCTGTGACATGATTTTCCCAATAGGAATTCTTTCAAGCCCTGAGCACAGCTTCTCTTTCCAGTGATTGGTGTGGGCTTGATCTTCCTCCTTCCATCTCTTGCCGTTTTGTGAGAACAGGTCCATCCTTCCCTTCTGGGGTAGATGGACTCGTGGGTATCACTTCAGTGAATGGCATTGGCAGTGGGGGTGATAATTCCCTTCTCATTGGAAGACTTTGCTGTGAGTATTAGAAATGCAAGTGACTTCTCTTCCCCTTCCTCCCTGTCCATGTCTCAGAGCCACCGGGAAACAGAGGCCTCATCCACGGTCACACAGGCCTGAGGGGGTGCAACTAGACTGTTGTTTCTTCAGGCCCTCAGTGCTGGACATCATCCGGGATACTCTGTGTGTGTCTTCCTCCGTCTGGTGTCCCTTCAGACCTTTCCCTAGTTTTCACAGGCTTGTTGTGTTGGCGTTCTTTGTCTGTTTGGAGACACATCCTTGATAAGCTTTGTGTTTCCACTCATTCGTCTCGCGATGTATGACCTGTCTTTTGCTTTTGTCATGAGGTCTTTCCCACAGTAGATATCTTTGATTTTGCAAAGTCCACTGTATTCTCTGGGTTTTTTTTGTGGACTGCCTTTTAGTTTTGTGTGTGAAGACTCAAAGCACGTGTCCGGTTTCTGCTCATTGTTCTTCTAGATTTGTGACAAGTTTTCATGGAAAGTTTGTCTAGGGATAACTGGAAGTGAACTCGGTGTAAGGTGTCAAGTCTCCATCTCCATTCATGTCATCCCCTGCAGTTTCCAATTCCCTGTTCCTGAGTGGTTTTGGAGACCTTGTGGGAAGGTTGGTTGCATTGGAGTTTGCATTTCCACCTTGATTCGATTCACACTGTTCTGCCCTCAGGGACACTGTCAAGGGGGAGTGAGGAGCAGCCTGCACTTCCAGCAGTGACCACACGGTGGGGCGAGTGCTGCTCTCCCCTCTGGGAGCCCCAGGCCACAGGCATCCCAGTGAGGAGCCAGCTCTGTGCTCAGCTGAAAGGAGTTAGTTAGTCTCTCAGGAGCCTCTGAGCCCTTGCCTTTGGATCACCCAGGGTGGGCATTTACTGGGACAGAAAAAATTGCCCTGAATTCCATGGACGGAAGAGCCTGGCTGTGTAGAGTTCGTGAGTTGCCGTGAATCAGACACAACTGAGGACACAAAAATTCAATAGATTAAAACACTTTTTGGGGGTGGGGGGGAGTGAAAGAGGGTGATGTGGGTTTTTTTGTCTTATATAACAGCCAAGGGAAATCTAGTTTAAACCTAAATTCACATAGATGGGAAAGGTATATCTCTCCGTCACCCTATTTAAAAAAAAAAACCTACTAAACTTTTCTGAAAGTTTATTTAGTAGCTTCCTTGAGCAGTTTACTGTGGAGCATTTTTTTTTTTTTTTCTGTGACATTGGCCTCATTAAAAAGTACGGTTTGCCTTTACTGGATAATTTTGTTCATTGGTTTCTTAGGGAACCTTGGTAATATTTGAGTTTCCTGGGGAGTATGGTCACATGACCTGGCCCTGGCCAATCGGTGCGTTCCACCTCCCTGGCCACTGTGATTGGCTCCGGGCTGGGGCAGTGCCCAATCGGGGCCCAGGGCCGGGCCTCCCGTTGGAAGCCAGGGGAAGACGAGCTCTCGTCCTGCTGGGGTAGGGGAAGGGGTGGGGCCGGGGCAGGTCAGGCTCCAGCAGTGGGAGGGGCTTGAGGTCCGCCTGCGGCAGTTGGTGACGTTCCTGCTCCCCTCAGGGCAGAGGCGCCGGCCTGAGAATGAGGGCGCTGCTGAGCCCAGGGGCTGGGATGGCCCGTTGCTGCTGTGGTCCCAGAGCTCCACCCGAGACCTGAGGGAAGCCGTCTGCCCGTGAGTCCTCTCCCACTTGTCTGTCAGCTTGTTTGAAGCATGCTGGGTTTTCTGCCCAGCTGGCTAAGGGGAGTCCCTGGAAATGCAAGGGTGTGGGTTTTGGCAGACTTCAGGGAAGACATGCCAGATGAGCCTGGGAGACTCCAGGTTAATCTGGATTCAGGAGATATCTCTTCGGGCCAGCTAGTAATTGTAGGATAAGCCTAATGAGCCTTCAGAGGATGAAGAGAGTAACGTGCCAAGGTAGCAATCGATGTCCTCATTCGAGAGGATGAAGCTGGTGCTCAGAGAAGGGGGGAACTTGGCCACAGCAAGGAGGTGTGCACCCAGACAGGACCCCCCAGATCCGGCCATTGGAGCTCAGGGAGGCCACTGGTGTGGCTTGTCCCTGTGGCAGGGGCCGAGGCAGGCAGCCCACCCTGATTCCTGCGGGGGCCTGACTTGGGAAGTGCCATCTGGTAGCTTTGAGACTCACCAAACCAAATTGCACTGGAGAGAGGAGGGACACCTTCCTTCATCCACCCCCCACCCCCGCCGGATTCCCACATACCCTGACCCCTTTCTCTTGATTTCGGAGCCATTTCCAGAGTCCCGCTCATATGACCTCATTCGAAGTGCACTGTGGACGAGCTGCCATCTGCAGCTGCTACCACAGCAGCCAAGGGCTTTAGCTCCCGACTACCTCCCTTCCTTTGGAACTTGGGGGCCCTCTACTCCCCACTTGCACACCACAGACCTTTGCTGAGGATTGTGGGGACCCTCACTCAGTTTGCAGCACGTTGTAGCCATCCCTGTCCTCCCTTGAAACTCAGCTTGTGAGCTCCTTTGGAGCAGCGTGGCCCACCTGGCTGCAACGGAAGACACAGCTGACAGTGAAACAACAGCTTAGATCTGAGAGCCGGAAAGCTCTGTCAAAAGGGACCTCCCTCTTCACACCGTAGAGGCTGTAGGAGCCGCCAGGCTTTCGGAACCAGTGCTGGGGCCAAAATGACTCCACAGCTGTTTTCCTTCCTGGGGAGGGTTCTGGCTCGAGCGGGAATGGCTCAAGTCTCCTAAGGTTCTGAAAGCCCACTGTGTGCAGATTCACGGTACACAGAGAGGAAAAGGTGGAGTCCTACCCTGGAGGTGGTCACAGCTCACGGATGAGCCAGGCAGGCAGGCAGGCAGGGCATGAGAACACCTGAGCTGCCTTCATGAGTGAATGGTGTGGGGGCAGAGGAAGAGAAGCCGGTCTGCTCCCTCGTGTGGTGCCCAGGGCAGGTTGTCCCCAGAGGAAACCCTTACGACGGTGAGGACTATCACTGCTGTTTCCCAAGGGGTTCCGTCGGTGCGTGTCTTCCCCGGAGCGGTCAGGCCGTCTCTCAAGTACACTGGCCATGGGCATTGCCTCTCCTTGGAACTTCCCATGTGTTTCTCTTTTTTATGGAACAGTGATTTTCTAGAGTGGTTCTGGGCCACAAGGATGTTGGGTCATTTTCTAGCCTTCTGTCATGAAGAACGCTTTCCTGGGCATGGGGGTGGTTTGTTGTTCCAGCTCCCTTTCTTGGCTTCTTTTGGGAGCTGGTGCAACAAGAGGAGCTCAGCCTCTGCCTTCTGGCTGAGATGTCACCCTTCAAACAGCAATGCCTGCCTGGAGATAATGATGGCAGTTGCCAAAAGGGCTTCGTTTGGCACATGGTATCTTGAAAGGACGTACACCGTCCTTTCAGCTATCAAAGGCTAGTTCAAATGACATAAAAATGAGAACTCTCCAATGGAGTCTTACAGTAGGTGGAGAGTCCGAAAAACACTCCTTCAGTCATTTCACTGAGAGTCATTGATTGGGGACACCAAGAATATAGGAAGGAATGCAGAAAGAAAAGATGAAATTGTGTTCAGGATCGGGGGGAGGGATGAACAGGACGTGCTTGCCTTGAATCCAGGCTTTGTTGGGGGGTGGGGCATAAAGATCGAACGGGTCTGAAACTACAAAGTGGTGATGGTAACACAGTATCACCAGAGTTACACAACAGTGATCCCAGATTGCAACAATGATGAAAAAGTTTACTAATCCCAACTTAAAAAACAAAAATACAGGAAACCATACAAAAAATAAAACATTACCAGAAAGGTGGAGAGAAACCAAATGCAAAGCAGTTCAGGGGAAAGGAACTCCATGTCCCCTGGGGGCAGACCGAGTTGCCGGCATCCACGGTGAGCAGACAGGGATGGAGGCTGCAGAGCCGACCGCTCCCCTGGACGTGGTGTTTCCGGCAAGGGCTCTGGGTCTCTGTCCAGAGCGGGGGCTCTTTCTCCCTGCAGGGCTGGGTGAGTGATCGTGGGCATCTGGGTGTTGCGCGGGAGCCAGGGCAGGCTCTCCCTGCCGAGGCGGTGACTCCTCCTCTGCCTCGGGTTCTCTTGCCAAAGCCCGAGCAGGTAGAGGTGCACGTGGAGGTGGAGGTTCTCGCTGAGGGGGTGGGACATCAGTGCCTGGGGCTGGGGGTCCTGCAGGCACGGAGATCCGATCTGCCCGGTGTGCTGGCCAGTACCCAGCTGGCCTGGTGTCTCTGCGAGGGCAAGTCTCGGTTCTCCATCTGCCCTCGGTGGATCCCTGGGTCCTGCACCTGGAGCCACCACCTCTTTAGGGACAGGTCTGGGAAGTGGAGCCTGGTTCCAGTTGGAGGCCAGTGCTAGAGTTGGGGGAGAAGCAAAGTTTGCCCACAGGCCAGCCTTGGCATGTGCGTACCCCGGGACAGAAACCTTCCAAGAGGTTCCCAAAGAATACCCAGCGTCAGATGTCTTTTGGGACTGAAGTGTGCAAGATGGGGGGCGGGGGGTGTGAGGCCAGCGCTTGCTGCAGGCCCAGCAGCAGCTTTCGGGGACTCGTCCCTGTGTAGCTCAGCACCCCTCCCCACACACTCCCGTGCACCAGCCCCAGCGTCCTCACCTCTGTGCTCTGGCGTGCTGGGCTCCAGGTCCTCCTGGTGCCTCAGAGGCCGGGGTTCTCTGGACTCTGGGTCGGAGCCGGGTGTGCTGAGCTCCGTGGCAGCCTCAGACTGGGCCGCCGGCTGTATCCTGGGCGGTGTCTCGGCAGCAGGCCTTCCCCACCTCCGCGTCTCCCCCGGTGGGGCTGATGCCTCCGTGGGCACGCTGACCTGGAGCCTGCACTGGGCCTCACGGGCGGGCGGGTGGTGCTCCGACCCCTCCCTCTGGGAGCTGGATGGGGTGTCCCCGTCCTCGGCCTCATCACGTGGGAAGCTCTGCAACGACAGTGACCGTCAGCCAGCCATGCTGGGAGTTTTCCGAGCTGGGCCTGGCCAGTGGAGCCGCTGCTTCTGCCTGCTCGAACTTCTCTTCCCAGAAGGGTCAGAGACGTGTGTCTGCTCAGATCCCCACCCGGGAGGAAAGAGACCCATCTGAGGGTGTGAGGTCAGCCTGGGTGGCCGGCGCTGCCCACACTCTCCCCATCCCGCCCAGCCTGCTCTCCCCTGGGGTGTGGACACAACTTGTCCACAGGCTTCTGACCCCACATCCGCCTGGGCTTCCTTGAGGGGGACACAGCCCGAGAAACCCGCATCCCCACACACAGGCAAAGGACCCGGTGTTTCCGGGTGGCATGGGAGAGGTGGCCTGGCCCGGCCTGGGGCTCCCCGTGTTACCTTTCTGTTTCTCCGGGCAAAGGGCCAGAGGCCTCTCGGGGGTGTCCTGAGCCAACGTCGACAGGGTGCCCACGCACACTGCCTGTGAGCTCTCCTGAGGCCCCGGCCTCTGGGCAGGGGCAAACAGCAGAACATCTTGGCAGCAAGTGATCTGGCTGGGGGCTCCTCTCCGCTCTGGAGGCCTGGATACCCGGATTGCGGGTTCTGTTGGGTTCTGTTGCCGGCAGGTGACATCATTTCCTGGGGTTCGTGCTGAGGTCCCTTCCCCAAAACTTCCCAAGGGAATCTCTGGGTTTCTGACTGCTCGATCACCCCCCTTAGGCCATGTGCAGGCACAGTGACACCCACACGGCCCAGCCCACAGCCCTGGGGAGGCCTGGGTTCAGCCAGGGCCTGAGCTCCGAGGACCATGCTGCTCTCAGACCAGGCTCCTTCTTCTCATAAGTGGTGTGGCCCTTGACAACCATATGCCCCTCAGGGTTTCCCCAGTCTCTCCATCTGCAGAGTGGGGGTCATTCTCCCATCTGCTTCCTAGGCCTGTCGGCCTACGAGCAGCTCCATGCCTTTCCACCTGGGGCCGATATCACGTGGAGCTCGTGCGCTGAGACTTCAGAAAGAAAGATTCCATCCAGGGCTGACACAGCACAGAATGGGGCAGAACGAGGCCTGGATGCGCCGTGGTACCCAGGAAAAGGCACTCCCCCTCCTGACTGTTTTGAGACCCCGCATCCAAGTTGGAGGACCGAAAGGAAGACTCGAAGGTCTCCCTCTCTTATAGAAAAGAGTAGCCAACTTTCTGGTCCTCTGTTTCCATTGAGATTCTGTTGAAGTGTCCCAGCTCGGCTTCTGCGGGTGGCTGAGCTTCTACTGGCTCCCTGCGTTCTTGTCTTTTCCTCTCCAAACCTTCCGTCCTTTTCCCCCTTCTGGGGTGGAAGGGCGCTGTCATTGCTTCTACCTTCGAGACAGATTGAGGAAAAGTCTGGACCATCGACTCCTTTCCTCTCTTTGGTTCCGTGTCTCTCTCTGGCTGTGTCCCTCTCTTTTCCTTTCTCAATTCCGTCTGTGTCTTCCTCTTTCTCTCTCGTGTGTGGATGGATGGATGGATGCTAGGGATGCACATGTATATGATTAGATGAGGGTTATGTTTTAGGGATAGGTTAGAGGGAGAGAAAGGCTTTAGGTCAGAGTTGGTCATGGGGGAAGGGTCAAGGGTGGTGGTGGTGTTTCTTGGAATCTGAGTGCTGTGCATTCTTCGTCTCTTTCCATATGAACCCCTTCTCAGATACACCACTTGCAAGGAGTCTCTCGTGTTCCGTTTCCTATCTTTTGCATTTGTGAATGCTTAGCTTCTCTGTTGTGAAGAGGTTCCATTGGATGGAAACCCAGTGGTGTACTTCGTTTACCTCTTTCCCTTACTTGAAGAGACCCATTTCGACCTCCGCCCAGCAAATGGCAAGGAGACTCTGATGTTAAGGAGCCTTTGACCTACGCTTCTTTCTAGCTATCTCATGACATCAGTCTTTAGGGTGAGGTTTTTCCCCGATATTGAGGTGGTATGAGATCAAAACCAATAGCGTTCTTCAGATGTAGCTGTCTGGTTTTCCCATGGACATTGATTGAAGAGGCTTTCCTGTTCCCATTTGGATATTCTCCCCGTCTGTGTCAGAGATGAGTTGACCATGGATGCTGGGGTTTGTTTCTGGACCCTCAACTTTATTCCATCGATCTGGATCTGTGTGTGTTGTTGTATTCCCAATAGCATACTGTCCTGCTGCTGCTGCTGCTGCGGCTAAGTCACTTCAGTCGTGTCTGACTCTGCATGACCCCATGGCCTGCAGCCTACCAGGCTCCTCCGTCCAGGACATTTTCCAGGCAAGAGTACTGGAGTGGGTCGCCATTGCCTTCTCCGATACTCTCCTGAGGATCCTAGTTTGGTCGTCTAATTTCCTTTCACACAACCTTGGATGTCCGTATCGGGGCTTTTTCGTCGGATTGTATTGACAATGTAGGCTCCTTTCTGTTTCCGTACCCCCTTTGCAATTCTTTGTTCGGTGCGAAAATGCATTGGCATTTTGGGAGGAATAGCATGGAAGCTGTGGATTGCCATGTGGGGCTGTGACATGATTTTCCCAATAGGAATTCTTTCAAGCCCTGAGCACAGCTTCTCTTTCCAGTGATTGGTGTGGGCTTGATCTTCCTCCTTCCATCTCTCGCCGTTTTGTGAGAACAGGTCCATCCTTCCCTTCTGGGGTAGATGGACTCGTGGGTATCACTTCAGTGAATGGCATTGGCAGTGGGGGTGATAATTCCCTTCTCATTGGAAGACTTTGCTGTGAGTATTAGAAATGCAAGTGACTTCTCTTCCCCTTCCTCCCTGTCCATGTCTCAGAGCCACCGGGAAACAGAGGCCTCATCCACGGTCACACAGGCCTGAGGGGGTGCAACTAGACTGTTGTTTCTTCAGGCCCTCAGTGCTGGACATCATCCGGGATACTCTGTGTGTGTCTTCCTCCGTCTGGTGTCCCTTCAGACCTTTCCCTAGTTTTCACAGGCTTGTTGTGTTGGCGTTCTTTGTCTGTTTGGAGACACATCCTTGATAAGCTTTGTGTTTCCACTCATTCGTCTCGCGATGTATGACCTGTCTTTTGCTTTTGTCATGAGGTCTTTCCCACAGTAGATATCTTTGATTTTGCAAAGTCCACTGTATTCTCTGGGGTTTTTTTGTGGACTGCCTTTTAGTTTTGTGTGTGAAGACTCAAAGCACGTGTCCGGTTTCTGCTCATTGTTCTTCTAGATTTGTGACAAGTTTTCATGGAAAGTTTGTCTAGGGATAACTGGAAGTGAACTCGGTGTAAGGTGTCAAGTCTCCATCTCCATTCATGTCATCCCCTGCAGTTTCCAATTCCCTGTTCCTGAGTGGTTTTGGAGACCTTGTGGGAAGGTTGGTTGCATTGGAGTTTGCATTTCCACCTTGATTCGATTCACACTGTTCTGCCCTCAGGGACACTGTCAAGGGGGAGTGAGGAGCAGCCTGCACTTCCAGCAGTGACCACACGGTGGGGCGAGTGCTGCTCTCCCCTCTGGGAGCCCCAGGCCACAGGCATCCCAGTGAGGAGCCAGCTCTGTGCTCAGCTGAAAGGAGTTAGTTAGTCTCTCAGGAGCCTCTGAGCCCTTGCCTTTGGATCACCCAGGGTGGGCATTTACTGGGACAGAAAAAATTGCCCTGAATTCCATGGACGGAAGAGCCTGGCTGTGTAGAGTTCGTGAGTTGCCGTGAATCAGACACAACTGAGGACACAAAAATTCAATAGATTAAAACACTTTTTGGGGGTGGGGGGGAGTGAAAGAGGGTGATGTGGGTTTTTTTGTCTTATATAACAGCCAAGGGAAATCTAGTTTAAACCTAAATTCACATAGATGGGAAAGGTATATCTCTCCGTCACCCTATTTAAAAAAAAAAACCTACTAAACTTTTCTGAAAGTTTATTTAGTAGCTTCCTTGAGCAGTTTACTGTGGAGCATTTTTTTTTTTTTTTCTGTGACATTGGCCTCATTAAAAAGTACGGTTTGCCTTTACTGGATAATTTTGTTCATTGGTTTCTTAGGGAACCTTGGTAATATTTGAGTTTCCTGGGGAGTATGGTCACATGACCTGGCCCTGGCCAATCGGTGCGTTCCACCTCCCTGGCCACTGTGATTGGCTCCGGGCTGGGGCAGTGCCCAATCGGGGCCCAGGGCCGGGCCTCCCGTTGGAAGCCAGGGGAAGACGAGCTCTCGTCCTGCTGGGGTAGGGGAAGGGGTGGGGCCGGGGCAGGTCAGGCTCCAGCAGTGGGAGGGGCTTGAGGTCCGCCTGCGGCAGTTGGTGACGTTCCTGCTCCCCTCAGGGCAGAGGCGCCGGCCTGAGAATGAGGGCGCTGCTGAGCCCAGGGGCTGGGATGGCCCGTTGCTGCTGTGGTCCCAGAGCTCCACCCGAGACCTGAGGGAAGCCGTCTGCCCGTGAGTCCTCTCCCACTTGTCTGTCAGCTTGTTTGAAGCATGCTGGGTTTTCTGCCCAGCTGGCTAAGGGGAGTCCCTGGAAATGCAAGGGTGTGGGTTTTGGCAGACTTCAGGGAAGACATGCCAGATGAGCCTGGGAGACTCCAGGTTAATCTGGATTCAGGAGATATCTCTTCGGGCCAGCTAGTAATTGTAGGATAAGCCTAATGAGCCTTCAGAGGATGAAGAGAGTAACGTGCCAAGGTAGCAATCGATGTCCTCATTCGAGAGGATGAAGCTGGTGCTCAGAGAAGGGGGGAACTTGGCCACAGCAAGGAGGTGTGCACCCAGACAGGACCCCCCAGATCCGGCCATTGGAGCTCAGGGAGGCCACTGGTGTGGCTTGTCCCTGTGGCAGGGGCCGAGGCAGGCAGCCCACCCTGATTCCTGCGGGGGCCTGACTTGGGAAGTGCCATCTGGTAGCTTTGAGACTCACCAAACCAAATTGCACTGGAGAGAGGAGGGACACCTTCCTTCATCCACCCCCCACCCCCGCCGGATTCCCACATACCCTGACCCCTTTCTCTTGATTTCGGAGCCATTTCCAGAGTCCCGCTCATATGACCTCATTCGAAGTGCACTGTGGACGAGCTGCCATCTGCAGCTGCTACCACAGCAGCCAAGGGCTTTAGCTCCCGACTACCTCCCTTCCTTTGGAACTTGGGGGCCCTCTACTCCCCACTTGCACACCACAGACCTTTGCTGAGGATTGTGGGGACCCTCACTCAGTTTGCAGCACGTTGTAGCCATCCCTGTCCTCCCTTGAAACTCAGCTTGTGAGCTCCTTTGGAGCAGCGTGGCCCACCTGGCTGCAACGGAAGACACAGCTGACAGTGAAACAACAGCTTAGATCTGAGAGCCGGAAAGCTCTGTCAAAAGGGACCTCCCTCTTCACACCGTAGAGGCTGTAGGAGCCGCCAGGCTTTCGGAACCAGTGCTGGGGCCAAAATGACTCCACAGCTGTTTTCCTTCCTGGGGAGGGTTCTGGCTCGAGCGGGAATGGCTCAAGTCTCCTAAGGTTCTGAAAGCCCACTGTGTGCAGATTCACGGTACACAGAGAGGAAAAGGTGGAGTCCTACCCTGGAGGTGGTCACAGCTCACGGATGAGCCAGGCAGGCAGGCAGGCAGGGCATGAGAACACCTGAGCTGCCTTCATGAGTGAATGGTGTGGGGGCAGAGGAAGAGAAGCCGGTCTGCTCCCTCGTGTGGTGCCCAGGGCAGGTTGTCCCCAGAGGAAACCCTTACGACGGTGAGGACTATCACTGCTGTTTCCCAAGGGGTTCCGTCGGTGCGTGTCTTCCCCGGAGCGGTCAGGCCGTCTCTCAAGTACACTGGCCATGGGCATTGCCTCTCCTTGGAACTTCCCATGTGTTTCTCTTTTTTATGGAACAGTGATTTTCTAGAGTGGTTCTGGGCCACAAGGATGTTGGGTCATTTTCTAGCCTTCTGTCATGAAGAACGCTTTCCTGGGCATGGGGGTGGTTTGTTGTTCCAGCTCCCTTTCTTGGCTTCTTTTGGGAGCTGGTGCAACAAGAGGAGCTCAGCCTCTGCCTTCTGGCTGAGATGTCACCCTTCAAACAGCAATGCCTGCCTGGAGATAATGATGGCAGTTGCCAAAAGGGCTTCGTTTGGCACATGGTATCTTGAAAGGACGTACACCGTCCTTTCAGCTATCAAAGGCTAGTTCAAATGACATAAAAATGAGAACTCTCCAATGGAGTCTTACAGTAGGTGGAGAGTCCGAAAAACACTCCTTCAGTCATTTCACTGAGAGTCATTGATTGGGGACACCAAGAATATAGGAAGGAATGCAGAAAGAAAAGATGAAATTGTGTTCAGGATCGGGGGGAGGGATGAACAGGGCGTGCTTGCCTTGAATCCAGGCTTTGTTGGGGGGTGGGGCATAAAGATCGAACGGGTCTGAAACTGCAAAGTGGTGATGGTAACACAGTATCACCAGAGTTACACAACAGTGATCCCAGATTGCAACAATGATGAAAAAGTTTACTAATCCCAACTTAACCAACAAAAATACAGGAAACCATACAAAAAATAAAACATCACCAGAAAGGTGGAAAGAAACCAAATGCAAAGCAGTTCAGGGGAAAGGAACTCCATGTCCCCTGGGGGCAGACCGAGTTGCCGGCATCCACGGTGAGCAGACAGGGATGGAGGCTGCAGAGCCGACCGCTCCCCTGGACGTGGTGTTTCCGGCAAGGGCTCTGGGTCTCTGTCCAGAGCGGGGGCTCTTTCTCCCTGCAGGGCTGGGTGAGTGATCGTGGGCATCTGGGTGTTGCGCGGGAGCCAGGGCAGGCTCTCCCTGCCGAGGCGGTGACTCCTCCTCTGCCTCGGGTTCTCTTGCCAAAGCCCGAGCAGGTAGAGGTGCACGTGGAGGTGGAGGTTCTCGCTGAGGGGGTGGGACATCAGTGCCTGGGGCTGGGGGTCCTGCAGGCACGGAGATCCGATCTGCCCGGTGTGCTGGCCAGTACCCAGCTGGCCTGGTGTCTCTGCGAGGGCAAGTCTCGGTTCTCCATCTGCCCTCGGTGGATCCCTGGGTCCTGCACCTGGAGCCACCACCTCTTTAGGGACAGGTCTGGGAAGTGGAGCCTGGTTCCAGTTGGAGGCCAGTGCTAGAGTTGGGGGAGAAGCAAAGTTTGCCCACAGGCCAGCCTTGGCATGTGCGTACCCCGGGACAGAAACCTTCCAAGAGGTTCCCAAAGAATACCCAGCGTCAGATGTCTTTTGGGACTGAAGTGTGCAAGATGGGGGGCGGGGGGTGTGAGGCCAGCGCTTGCTGCAGGCCCAGCAGCAGCTTTCGGGGACTCGTCCCTGTGTAGCTCAGCACCCCTCCCCACACACTCCCGTGCACCAGCCCCAGCGTCCTCACCTCTGTGCTCTGGCGTGCTGGGCTCCAGGTCCTCCTGGTGCCTCAGAGGCCGGGGTTCTCTGGACTCTGGGTCGGAGCCGGGTGTGCTGAGCTCCGTGGCAGCCTCAGACTGGGCCGCCGGCTGTATCCTGGGCGGTGTCTCGGCAGCAGGCCTTCCCCACCTCCGCGTCTCCCCCGGTGGGGCTGATGCCTCCGTGGGCACGCTGACCTGGAGCCTGCACTGGGCCTCACGGGCGGGCGGGTGGTGCTCCGACCCCTCCCTCTGGGAGCTGGATGGGGTGTCCCCGTCCTCGGCCTCATCACGTGGGAAGCTCTGCAACGACAGTGACCGTCAGCCAGCCATGCTGGGAGTTTTCCGAGCTGGGCCTGGCCAGTGGAGCCGCTGCTTCTGCCTGCTCGAACTTCTCTTCCCAGAAGGGTCAGAGACGTGTGTCTGCTCAGATCCCCACCCGGGAGGAAAGAGACCCATCTGAGGGTGTGAGGTCAGCCTGGGTGGCCGGCGCTGCCCACACTCTCCCCATCCCGCCCAGCCTGCTCTCCCCTGGGGTGTGGACACAACTTGTCCACAGGCTTCTGACCCCACATCCGCCTGGGCTTCCTTGAGGGGGACACAGCCCGAGAAACCCGCATCCCCACACACAGGCAAAGGACCCGGTGTTTCCGGGTGGCATGGGAGAGGTGGCCTGGCCCGGCCTGGGGCTCCCCGTGTTACCTTTCTGTTTCTCCGGGCAAAGGGCCAGAGGCCTCTCGGGGGTGTCCTGAGCCAACGTCGACAGGGTGCCCACGCACACTGCCTGTGAGCTCTCCTGAGGCCCCGGCCTCTGGACAGGGGCAAACAGCAGAACATCTTGGCAGCAAGTGATCTGGCTGGGGGCTCCTCTCCGCTCTGGAGGCCTGGATACCCGGATTGCGGGTTCTGTTGGGTTCTGTTGCCGGCAGGTGACATCATTTCCTGGGGTTCGTGCTGAGGTCCCTTCCCCAAAACTTCCCAAGGGAATCTCTGGGTTTCTGACTGCTCGATCACCCTCCTTAGGCCATGTGCAGGCACAGTGACACCCACACGGCCCAGCCCACAGCCCTGGGGAGGCCTGGGTTCAGCCAGGGCCTGAGCTCCGAGGACCATGCTGCTCTCAGACCAGGCTCCTTCTTCTCATAAGTGGTGTGGCCCTTGACAACCATATGCCCCTCAGGGTTTCCCCAGTCTCTCCATCTGCAGAGTGGGGGTCATTCTCCCATCTGCTTCCTAGGCCTGTCGGCCTACGAGCAGCTCCATGCCTTTCCACCTGGGGCCGATATCACGTGGAGCTCGTGCGCTGAGACTTCAGAAAGAAAGATTCCATCCAGGGCTGACACAGCACAGAATGGGGCAGAACGAGGCCTGGATGCGCCGTGGTACCCAGGAAAAGGCACTCCCCCTCCTGACTGTTTTGAGACCCCGCATCCAAGTTGGAGGACCGAAAGGAAGACTCGAAGGTCTCCCTCTCTTATAGAAAAGAGTAGCCAACTTTCTGGTCCTCTGTTTCCATTGAGATTCTGTTGAAGTGTCCCAGCTCGGCTTCTGCGGGTGGCTGAGCTTCTACTGGCTCCCTGCGTTCTTGTCTTTTCCTCTCCAAACCTTCCGTCCTTTTCCCCCTTCTGGGGTGGAAGGGCGCTGTCATTGCTTCTACCTTCGAGACAGATTGAGGAAAAGTCTGGACCATCGACTCCTTTCCTCTCTTTGGTTCCGTGTCTCTCTCTGGCTGTGTCCCTCTCTTTTCCTTTCTCAATTCCGTCTGTGTCTTCCTCTTTCTCTCTCGTGTGTGGATGGATGGATGGATGCTAGGGATGCACATGTATATGATTAGATGAGGGTTATGTTTTAGGGATAGGTTAGAGGGAGAGAAAGGCTTTAGGTCAGAGTTGGTCATGGGGGAAGGGTCAAGGGTGGTGGTGGTGTTTCTTGGAATCTGAGTGCTGTGCATTCTTCGTCTCTTTCCATATGAACCCCTTCTCAGATACACCACTTGCAAGGAGTCTCTCGTGTTCCGTTTCCTATCTTTTGCATTTGTGAATGCTTAGCTTCTCTGTTGTGAAGAGGTTCCATTGGATGGAAACCCAGTGGTGTACTTCGTTTACCTCTTTCCCTTACTTGAAGAGACCCATTTCGACCTCCGCCCAGCAAATGGCAAGGAGACTCTGATGTTAAGGAGCCTTTGACCTACGCTTCTTTCTAGCTATCTCATGACATCAGTCTTTAGGGTGAGGTTTTTCCCCGATATTGAGGTGGTATGAGATCAAAACCAATAGCGTTCTTCAGATGTAGCTGTCTGGTTTTCCCATGGACATTGATTGAAGAGGCTTTCCTGTTCCCATTTGGATATTCTCCCCGTCTGTGTCAGAGATGAGTTGACCATGGATGCTGGGGTTTGTTTCTGGACCCTCAACTTTATTCCATCGATCTGGATCTGTGTGTGTTGTTGTATTCCCAATAGCATACTGTCCTGCTGCTGCTGCTGCTGCGGCTAAGTCACTTCAGTCGTGTCTGACTCTGCATGACCCCATGGCCTGCAGCCTACCAGGCTCCTCCGTCCAGGACATTTTCCAGGCAAGAGTACTGGAGTGGGTCGCCATTGCCTTCTCCGATACTCTCCTGAGGATCCTAGTTTGGTCGTCTAATTTCCTTTCACACAACCTTGGATGTCCGTATCGGGGCTTTTTCGTCGGATTGTATTGACAATGTAGGCTCCTTTCTGTTTCCGTACCCCCTTTGCAATTCTTTGTTCGGTGCGAAAATGCATTGGCATTTTGGGAGGAATAGCATGGAAGCTGTGGATTGCCATGTGGGGCTGTGACATGATTTTCCCAATAGGAATTCTTTCAAGCCCTGAGCACAGCTTCTCTTTCCAGTGATTGGTGTGGGCTTGATCTTCCTCCTTCCATCTCTCGCCGTTTTGTGAGAACAGGTCCATCCTTCCCTTCTGGGGTAGATGGACTCGTGGGTATCACTTCAGTGAATGGCATTGGCAGTGGGGGTGATAATTCCCTTCTCATTGGAAGACTTTGCTGTGAGTATTAGAAATGCAAGTGACTTCTCTTCCCCTTCCTCCCTGTCCATGTCTCAGAGCCACCGGGAAACAGAGGCCTCATCCACGGTCACACAGGCCTGAGGGGGTGCAACTAGACTGTTGTTTCTTCAGGCCCTCAGTGCTGGACATCATCCGGGATACTCTGTGTGTGTCTTCCTCCGTCTGGTGTCCCTTCAGACCTTTCCCTAGTTTTCACAGGCTTGTTGTGTTGGCGTTCTTTGTCTGTTTGGAGACACATCCTTGATAAGCTTTGTGTTTCCACTCATTCGTCTCGCGATGTATGACCTGTCTTTTGCTTTTGTCATGAGGTCTTTCCCACAGTAGATATCTTTGATTTTGCAAAGTCCACTGTATTCTCTGGGTTTTTTTTGTGGACTGCCTTTTAGTTTTGTGTGTGAAGACTCAAAGCACGTGTCCGGTTTCTGCTCATTGTTCTTCTAGATTTGTGACAAGTTTTCATGGAAAGTTTGTCTAGGGATAACTGGAAGTGAACTCGGTGTAAGGTGTCCAGTCTCCATCTCCATTCATGTCATCCCCTGCAGTTTCCAATTCCCTGTTCCTGAGTGGTTTTGGAGACCTTGTGGGAAGGTTGGTTGCATTGGAGTTTGCATTTCCACCTTGATTCGATTCACACTGTTCTGCCCTCAGGGACACTGTCAAGGGGGAGTGAGGAGCAGCCTGCACTTCCAGCAGTGACCACACGGTGGGGCGAGTGCTGCTCTCCCCTCTGGGAGCCCCAGGCCACAGGCATCCCAGTGAGGAGCCAGCTCTGTGCTCAGCTGAAAGGAGTTAGTTAGTCTCTCAGGAGCCTCTGAGCCCTTGCCTTTGGATCACCCAGGGTGGGCATTTACTGGGACAGAAAAAATTGCCCTGAATTCCATGGACGGAAGAGCCTGGCTGTGTAGAGTTCGTGAGTTGCCGTGAATCAGACACAACTGAGGACACAAAAATTCAATAGATTAAAACACTTTTTGGGGGTGGGGGGGAGTGAAAGAGGGTGATGTGGGTTTTTTTGTCTTATATAACAGCCAAGGGAAATCTAGTTTAAACCTAAATTCACATAGATGGGAAAGGTATATCTCTCCGTCACCCTATTTAAAAAAAAAAAAACCTACTAAACTTTTCTGAAAGTTTATTTAGTAGCTTCCTTGAGCAGTTTACTGTGGAGCATTTTTTTTTTTTTTTCTGTGACATTGGCCTCATTAAAAAGTACGGTTTGCCTTTACTGGATAATTTTGTTCATTGGTTTCTTAGGGAACCTTGGTAATATTTGAGTTTCCTGGGGAGTATGGTCACATGACCTGGCCCTGGCCAATCGGTGCGTTCCACCTCCCTGGCCACTGTGATTGGCTCCGGGCTGGGGCAGTGCCCAATCGGGGCCCAGGGCCGGGCCTCCCGTTGGAAGCCAGGGGAAGACGAGCTCTCGTCCTGCTGGGGTAGGGGAAGGGGTGGGGCCGGGGCAGGTCAGGCTCCAGCAGTGGGAGGGGCTTGAGGTCCGCCTGCGGCAGTTGGTGACGTTCCTGCTCCCCTCAGGGCAGAGCCGCCGGCCTGAGAATGAGGGCGCTGCTGAGCCCAGGGGCTGGGATGGCCCGTTGCTGCTGTGGTCCCAGAGCTCCACCCGAGACCTGAGGGAAGCCGTCTGCCCGTGAGTCCTCTCCCACTTGTCTGTCAGCTTGTTTGAAGCATGCTGGGTTTTCTGCCCAGCTGGCTAAGGGGAGTCCCTGGAAATGCAAGGGTGTGGGTTTTGGCAGACTTCAGGGAAGACATGCCAGATGAGCCTGGGAGACTCCAGGTTAATCTGGATTCAGGAGATATCTCTTCGGGCCAGCTAGTAATTGTAGGATAAGCCTAATGAGCCTTCAGAGGATGAAGAGAGTAACGTGCCAAGGTAGCAATCGATGTCCTCATTCGAGAGGATGAAGCTGGTGCTCAGAGAAGGGGGGAACTTGGCCACAGCAAGGAGGTGTGCACCCAGACAGGACCCCCCAGATCCGGCCATTGGAGCTCAGGGAGGCCACTGGTGTGGCTTGTCCCTGTGGCAGGGGCCGAGGCAGGCAGCCCACCCTGATTCCTGCGGGGGCCTGACTTGGGAAGTGCCATCTGGTAGCTTTGAGACTCACCAAACCAAATTGCACTGGAGAGAGGAGGGACACCTTCCTTCATCCACCCCCCACCCCCGCCGGATTCCCACATACCCTGACCCCTTTCTCTTGATTTCGGAGCCATTTCCAGAGTCCCGCTCATATGACCTCATTCGAAGTGCACTGTGGACGAGCTGCCATCTGCAGCTGCTACCACAGCAGCCAAGGGCTTTAGCTCCCGACTACCTCCCTTCCTTTGGAACTTGGGGGCCCTCTACTCCCCACTTGCACACCACAGACCTTTGCTGAGGATTGTGGGGACCCTCACTCAGTTTGCAGCACGTTGTAGCCATCCCTGTCCTCCCTTGAAACTCAGCTTGTGAGCTCCTTTGGAGCAGCGTGGCCCACCTGGCTGCAACGGAAGACACAGCTGACAGTGAAACAACAGCTTAGATCTGAGAGCCGGAAAGCTCTGTCAAAAGGGACCTCCCTCTTCACACCGTAGAGGCTGTAGGAGCCGCCAGGCTTTCGGAACCAGTGCTGGGGCCAAAATGACTCCACAGCTGTTTTCCTTCCTGGGGAGGGTTCTGGCTCGAGCGGGAATGGCTCAAGTCTCCTAAGGTTCTGAAAGCCCACTGTGTGCAGATTCACGGTACACAGAGAGGAAAAGGTGGAGTCCTACCCTGGAGGTGGTCACAGCTCACGGATGAGCCAGGCAGGCAGGCAGGCAGGGCATGAGAACACCTGAGCTGCCTTCATGAGTGAATGGTGTGGGGGCAGAGGAAGAGAAGCCGGTCTGCTCCCTCGTGTGGTGCCCAGGGCAGGTTGTCCCCAGAGGAAACCCTTACGACGGTGAGGACTATCACTGCTGTTTCCCAAGGGGTTCCGTCGGTGCGTGTCTTCCCCGGAGCGGTCAGGCCGTCTCTCAAGTACACTGGCCATGGGCATTGCCTCTCCTTGGAACTTCCCATGTGTTTCTCTTTTTTATGGAACAGTGATTTTCTAGAGTGGTTCTGGGCCACAAGGATGTTGGGTCATTTTCTAGCCTTCTGTCATGAAGAACGCTTTCCTGGGCATGGGGGTGGTTTGTTGTTCCAGCTCCCTTTCTTGGCTTCTTTTGGGAGCTGGTGCAACAAGAGGAGCTCAGCCTCTGCCTTCTGGCTGAGATGTCACCCTTCAAACAGCAATGCCTGCCTGGAGATAATGATGGCAGTTGCCAAAAGGGCTTCGTTTGGCACATGGTATCTTGAAAGGACGTACACCGTCCTTTCAGCTATCAAAGGCTAGTTCAAATGACATAAAAATGAGAACTCTCCAATGGAGTCTTACAGTAGGTGGAGAGTCCGAAAAACACTCCTTCAGTCATTTCACTGAGAGTCATTGATTGGGGACACCAAGAATATAGGAAGGAATGCAGAAAGAAAAGATGAAATTGTGTTCAGGATCGGGGGGAGGGATGAACAGGGCGTGCTTGCCTTGAATCCAGGCTTTGTTGGGGGGTGGGGCATAAAGATCGAACGGGTCTGAAACTGCAAAGTGGTGATGGTAACACAGTATCACCAGAGTTACACAACAGTGATCCCAGATTGCAACAATGATGAAAAAGTTTACTAATCCCAACTTAACCAACAAAAATACAGGAAACCATACAAAAAATAAAACATCACCAGAAAGGTGGAAAGAAACCAAATGCAAAGCAGTTCAGGGGAAAGGAACTCCATGTCCCCTGGGGGCAGACCGAGTTGCCGGCATCCACGGTGAGCAGACAGGGATGGAGGCTGCAGAGCCGACCGCTCCCCTGGACGTGGTGTTTCCGGCAAGGGCTCTGGGTCTCTGTCCAGAGCGGGGGCTCTTTCTCCCTGCAGGGCTGGGTGAGTGATCGTGGGCATCTGGGTGTTGCGCGGGAGCCAGGGCAGGCTCTCCCTGCCGAGGCGGTGACTCCTCCTCTGCCTCGGGTTCTCTTGCCAAAGCCCGAGCAGGTAGAGGTGCACGTGGAGGTGGAGGTTCTCGCTGAGGGGGTGGGACATCAGTGCCTGGGGCTGGGGGTCCTGCAGGCACGGAGATCCGATCTGCCCGGTGTGCTGGCCAGTACCCAGCTGGCCTGGTGTCTCTGCGAGGGCAAGTCTCGGTTCTCCATCTGCCCTCGGTGGATCCCTGGGTCCTGCACCTGGAGCCACCACCTCTTTAGGGACAGGTCTGGGAAGTGGAGCCTGGTTCCAGTTGGAGGCCAGTGCTAGAGTTGGGGGAGAAGCAAAGTTTGCCCACAGGCCAGCCTTGGCATGTGCGTACCCCGGGACAGAAACCTTCCAAGAGGTTCCCAAAGAATACCCAGCGTCAGATGTCTTTTGGGACTGAAGTGTGCAAGATGGGGGGCGGGGGGTGTGAGGCCAGCGCTTGCTGCAGGCCCAGCAGCAGCTTTCGGGGACTCGTCCCTGTGTAGCTCAGCACCCCTCCCCACACACTCCCGTGCACCAGCCCCAGCGTCCTCACCTCTGTGCTCTGGCGTGCTGGGCTCCAGGTCCTCCTGGTGCCTCAGAGGCCGGGGTTCTCTGGACTCTGGGTCGGAGCCGGGTGTGCTGAGCTCCGTGGCAGCCTCAGACTGGGCCGCCGGCTGTATCCTGGGCGGTGTCTCGGCAGCAGGCCTTCCCCACCTCCGCGTCTCCCCCGGTGGGGCTGATGCCTCCGTGGGCACGCTGACCTGGAGCCTGCACTGGGCCTCACGGGCGGGCGGGTGGTGCTCCGACCCCTCCCTCTGGGAGCTGGATGGGGTGTCCCCGTCCTCGGCCTCATCACGTGGGAAGCTCTGCAACGACAGTGACCGTCAGCCAGCCATGCTGGGAGTTTTCCGAGCTGGGCCTGGCCAGTGGAGCCGCTGCTTCTGCCTGCTCGAACTTCTCTTCCCAGAAGGGTCAGAGACGTGTGTCTGCTCAGATCCCCACCCGGGAGGAAAGAGACCCATCTGAGGGTGTGAGGTCAGCCTGGGTGGCCGGCGCTGCCCACACTCTCCCCATCCCGCCCAGCCTGCTCTCCCCTGGGGTGTGGACACAACTTGTCCACAGGCTTCTGACCCCACATCCGCCTGGGCTTCCTTGAGGGGGACACAGCCCGAGAAACCCGCATCCCCACACACAGGCAAAGGACCCGGTGTTTCCGGGTGGCATGGGAGAGGTGGCCTGGCCCGGCCTGGGGCTCCCCGTGTTACCTTTCTGTTTCTCCGGGCAAAGGGCCAGAGGCCTCTCGGGGGTGTCCTGAGCCAACGTCGACAGGGTGCCCACGCACACTGCCTGTGAGCTCTCCTGAGGCCCCGGCCTCTGGGCAGGGGCAAACAGCAGAACATCTTGGCAGCAAGTGATCTGGCTGGGGGCTCCTCTCCGCTCTGGAGGCCTGGATACCCGGATTGCGGGTTCTGTTGGGTTCTGTTGCCGGCAGGTGACATCATTTCCTGGGGTTCGTGCTGAGGTCCCTTCCCCAAAACTTCCCAAGGGAATCTCTGGGTTTCTGACTGCTCGATCACCCTCCTTAGGCCATGTGCAGGCACAGTGACACCCACACGGCCCAGCCCACAGCCCTGGGGAGGCCTGGGTTCAGCCAGGGCCTGAGCTCCGAGGACCATGCTGCTCTCAGACCAGGCTCCTTCTTCTCATAAGTGGTGTGGCCCTTGACAACCATATGCCCCTCAGGGTTTCCCCAGTCTCTCCATCTGCAGAGTGGGGGTCATTCTCCCATCTGCTTCCTAGGCCTGTCGGCCTACGAGCAGCTCCATGCCTTTCCACCTGGGGCCGATATCACGTGGAGCTCGTGCGCTGAGACTTCAGAAAGAAAGATTCCATCCAGGGCTGACACAGCACAGAATGGGGCAGAACGAGGCCTGGATGCGCCGTGGTACCCAGGAAAAGGCACTCCCCCTCCTGACTGTTTTGAGACCCCGCATCCAAGTTGGAGGACCGAAAGGAAGACTCGAAGGTCTCCCTCTCTTATAGAAAAGAGTAGCCAACTTTCTGGTCCTCTGTTTCCATTGAGATTCTGTTGAAGTGTCCCAGCTCGGCTTCTGCGGGTGGCTGAGCTTCTACTGGCTCCCTGCGTTCTTGTCTTTTCCTCTCCAAACCTTCCGTCCTTTTCCCCCTTCTGGGGTGGAAGGGCGCTGTCATTGCTTCTACCTTCGAGACAGATTGAGGAAAAGTCTGGACCATCGACTCCTTTCCTCTCTTTGGTTCCGTGTCTCTCTCTGGCTGTGTCCCTCTCTTTTCCTTTCTCAATTCCGTCTGTGTCTTCCTCTTTCTCTCTCGTGTGTGGATGGATGGATGGATGCTAGGGATGCACATGTATATGATTAGATGAGGGTTATGTTTTAGGGATAGGTTAGAGGGAGAGAAAGGCTTTAGGTCAGAGTTGGTCATGGGGGAAGGGTCAAGGGTGGTGGTGGTGTTTCTTGGAATCTGAGTGCTGTGCATTCTTCGTCTCTTTCCATATGAACCCCTTCTCAGATACACCACTTGCAAGGAGTCTCTCGTGTTCCGTTTCCTATCTTTTGCATTTGTGAATGCTTAGCTTCTCTGTTGTGAAGAGGTTCCATTGGATGGAAACCCAGTGGTGTACTTCGTTTACCTCTTTCCCTTACTTGAAGAGACCCATTTCGACCTCCGCCCAGCAAATGGCAAGGAGACTCTGATGTTAAGGAGCCTTTGACCTACGCTTCTTTCTAGCTATCTCATGACATCAGTCTTTAGGGTGAGGTTTTTCCCCGATATTGAGGTGGTATGAGATCAAAACCAATAGCGTTCTTCAGATGTAGCTGTCTGGTTTTCCCATGGACATTGATTGAAGAGGCTTTCCTGTTCCCATTTGGATATTCTCCCCGTCTGTGTCAGAGATGAGTTGACCATGGATGCTGGGGTTTGTTTCTGGACCCTCAACTTTATTCCATCGATCTGGATCTGTGTGTGTTGTTGTATTCCCAATAGCATACTGTCCTGCTGCTGCTGCTGCTGCGGCTAAGTCACTTCAGTCGTGTCTGACTCTGCATGACCCCATGGCCTGCAGCCTACCAGGCTCCTCCGTCCAGGACATTTTCCAGGCAAGAGTACTGGAGTGGGTCGCCATTGCCTTCTCCGATACTCTCCTGAGGATCCTAGTTTGGTCGTCTAATTTCCTTTCACACAACCTTGGATGTCCGTATCGGGGCTTTTTCGTCGGATTGTATTGACAATGTAGGCTCCTTTCTGTTTCCGTACCCCCTTTGCAATTCTTTGTTCGGTGCGAAAATGCATTGGCATTTTGGGAGGAATAGCATGGAAGCTGTGGATTGCCATGTGGGGCTGTGACATGATTTTCCCAATAGGAATTCTTTCAAGCCCTGAGCACAGCTTCTCTTTCCAGTGATTGGTGTGGGCTTGATCTTCCTCCTTCCATCTCTCGCCGTTTTGTGAGAACAGGTCCATCCTTCCCTTCTGGGGTAGATGGACTCGTGGGTATCACTTCAGTGAATGGCATTGGCAGTGGGGGTGATAATTCCCTTCTCATTGGAAGACTTTGCTGTGAGTATTAGAAATGCAAGTGACTTCTCTTCCCCTTCCTCCCTGTCCATGTCTCAGAGCCACCGGGAAACAGAGGCCTCATCCACGGTCACACAGGCCTGAGGGGGTGCAACTAGACTGTTGTTTCTTCAGGCCCTCAGTGCTGGACATCATCCGGGATACTCTGTGTGTGTCTTCCTCCGTCTGGTGTCCCTTCAGACCTTTCCCTAGTTTTCACAGGCTTGTTGTGTTGGCGTTCTTTGTCTGTTTGGAGACACATCCTTGATAAGCTTTGTGTTTCCACTCATTCGTCTCGCGATGTATGACCTGTCTTTTGCTTTTGTCATGAGGTCTTTCCCACAGTAGATATCTTTGATTTTGCAAAGTCCACTGTATTCTCTGGGTTTTTTTTGTGGACTGCCTTTTAGTTTTGTGTGTGAAGACTCAAAGCACGTGTCCGGTTTCTGCTCATTGTTCTTCTAGATTTGTGACAAGTTTTCATGGAAAGTTTGTCTAGGGATAACTGGAAGTGAACTCGGTGTAAGGTGTCCAGTCTCCATCTCCATTCATGTCATCCCCTGCAGTTTCCAATTCCCTGTTCCTGAGTGGTTTTGGAGACCTTGTGGGAAGGTTGGTTGCATTGGAGTTTGCATTTCCACCTTGATTCGATTCACACTGTTCTGCCCTCAGGGACACTGTCAAGGGGGAGTGAGGAGCAGCCTGCACTTCCAGCAGTGACCACACGGTGGGGCGAGTGCTGCTCTCCCCTCTGGGAGCCCCAGGCCACAGGCATCCCAGTGAGGAGCCAGCTCTGTGCTCAGCTGAAAGGAGTTAGTTAGTCTCTCAGGAGCCTCTGAGCCCTTGCCTTTGGATCACCCAGGGTGGGCATTTACTGGGACAGAAAAAATTGCCCTGAATTCCATGGACGGAAGAGCCTGGCTGTGTAGAGTTCGTGAGTTGCCGTGAATCAGACACAACTGAGGACACAAAAATTCAATAGATTAAAACACTTTTTGGGGGTGGGGGGGAGTGAAAGAGGGTGATGTGGGTTTTTTTGTCTTATATAACAGCCAAGGGAAATCTAGTTTAAACCTAAATTCACATAGATGGGAAAGGTATATCTCTCCGTCACCCTATTTAAAAAAAAAAAAACCTACTAAACTTTTCTGAAAGTTTATTTAGTAGCTTCCTTGAGCAGTTTACTGTGGAGCATTTTTTTTTTTTTTTTCTGTGACATTGGCCTCATTAAAAAGTACGGTTTGCCTTTACTGGATAATTTTGTTCATTGGTTTCTTAGGGAACCTTGGTAATATTTGAGTTTCCTGGGGAGTATGGTCACATGACCTGGCCCTGGCCAATCGGTGCGTTCCACCTCCCTGGCCACTGTGATTGGCTCCGGGCTGGGGCAGTGCCCAATCGGGGCCCAGGGCCGGGCCTCCCGTTGGAAGCCAGGGGAAGACGAGCTCTCGTCCTGCTGGGGTAGGGGAAGGGGTGGGGCCGGGGCAGGTCAGGCTCCAGCAGTGGGAGGGGCTTGAGGTCCGCCTGCGGCAGTTGGTGACGTTCCTGCTCCCCTCAGGGCAGAGCCGCCGGCCTGAGAATGAGGGCGCTGCTGAGCCCAGGGGCTGGGATGGCCCGTTGCTGCTGTGGTCCCAGAGCTCCACCCGAGACCTGAGGGAAGCCGTCTGCCCGTGAGTCCTCTCCCACTTGTCTGTCAGCTTGTTTGAAGCATGCTGGGTTTTCTGCCCAGCTGGCTAAGGGGAGTCCCTGGAAATGCAAGGGTGTGGGTTTTGGCAGACTTCAGGGAAGACATGCCAGATGAGCCTGGGAGACTCCAGGTTAATCTGGATTCAGGAGATATCTCTTCGGGCCAGCTAGTAATTGTAGGATAAGCCTAATGAGCCTTCAGAGGATGAAGAGAGTAACGTGCCAAGGTAGCAATCGATGTCCTCATTCGAGAGGATGAAGCTGGTGCTCAGAGAAGGGGGGAACTTGGCCACAGCAAGGAGGTGTGCACCCAGACAGGACCCCCCAGATCCGGCCATTGGAGCTCAGGGAGGCCACTGGTGTGGCTTGTCCCTGTGGCAGGGGCCGAGGCAGGCAGCCCACCCTGATTCCTGCGGGGGCCTGACTTGGGAAGTGCCATCTGGTAGCTTTGAGACTCACCAAACCAAATTGCACTGGAGAGAGGAGGGACACCTTCCTTCATCCACCCCCCACCCCCGCCGGATTCCCACATACCCTGACCCCTTTCTCTTGATTTCGGAGCCATTTCCAGAGTCCCGCTCATATGACCTCATTCGAAGTGCACTGTGGACGAGCTGCCATCTGCAGCTGCTACCACAGCAGCCAAGGGCTTTAGCTCCCGACTACCTCCCTTCCTTTGGAACTTGGGGGCCCTCTACTCCCCACTTGCACACCACAGACCTTTGCTGAGGATTGTGGGGACCCTCACTCAGTTTGCAGCACGTTGTAGCCATCCCTGTCCTCCCTTGAAACTCAGCTTGTGAGCTCCTTTGGAGCAGCGTGGCCCACCTGGCTGCAACGGAAGACACAGCTGACAGTGAAACAACAGCTTAGATCTGAGAGCCGGAAAGCTCTGTCAAAAGGGACCTCCCTCTTCACACCGTAGAGGCTGTAGGAGCCGCCAGGCTTTCGGAACCAGTGCTGGGGCCAAAATGACTCCACAGCTGTTTTCCTTCCTGGGGAGGGTTCTGGCTCGAGCGGGAATGGCTCAAGTCTCCTAAGGTTCTGAAAGCCCACTGTGTGCAGATTCACGGTACACAGAGAGGAAAAGGTGGAGTCCTACCCTGGAGGTGGTCACAGCTCACGGATGAGCCAGGCAGGCAGGCAGGCAGGGCATGAGAACACCTGAGCTGCCTTCATGAGTGAATGGTGTGGGGGCAGAGGAAGAGAAGCCGGTCTGCTCCCTCGTGTGGTGCCCAGGGCAGGTTGTCCCCAGAGGAAACCCTTACGATGGTGAGGACTATCACTGCTGTTTCCCAAGGGGTTCCGTCGGTGCGTGTCTTCCCCGGAGCGGTCAGGCCGTCTCTCAAGTACACTGGCCATGGGCATTGCCTCTCCTTGGAACTTCCCATGTGTTTCTCTTTTTTATGGAACAGTGATTTTCTAGAGTGGTTCTGGGCCACAAGGATGTTGGGTCATTTTCTAGCCTTCTGTCATGAAGAACGCTTTCCTGGGCATGGGGGTGGTTTGTTGTTCCAGCTCCCTTTCTTGGCTTCTTTTGGGAGCTGGTGCAACAAGAGGAGCTCAGCCTCTGCCTTCTGGCTGAGATGTCACCCTTCAAACAGCAATGCCTGCCTGGAGATAATGATGGCAGTTGCCAAAAGGGCTTCGTTTGGCACATGGTATCTTGAAAGGACGTACACCGTCCTTTCAGCTATCAAAGGCTAGTTCAAATGACATAAAAATGAGAACTCTCCAATGGAGTCTTACAGTAGGGGGAGAGTCCGAAAAACACTCCTTCAGTCATTTCACTGAGAGTCATTGATTGGGGACACCAAGAATATAGGAAGGAATGCAGAAAGAAAAGATGAAATTGTGTTCAGGATCGGGGGGAGGGATGAACAGGGCGTGCTTGCCTTGAATCCAGGCTTTGTTGGGGGGTGGGGCATAAAGATCGAACGGGTCTGAAACTACAAAGTGGTGATGGTAACACAGTATCACCAGAGTTACACAACAGTGATCCCAGATTGCAACAATGATGAAAAAGTTTACTAATCCCAACTTAAAAAACAAAAATACAGGAAACTATACAAAAAATAAAACATCACCAGAAAGGTGGAAAGAAACCAAATGCAAAGCAGTTCAGGGGAAAGGAACTCCATGTCCCCTGGGGGCAGACCGAGTTGCCGGCATCCACGGTGAGCAGACAGGGATGGAGGCTGCAGAGCCGACCGCTCCCCTGGACGTGGTGTTTCCGGCAAGGGCTCTGGGTCTCTGTCCAGAGCGGGGGCTCTTTCTCCCTGCAGGGCTGGGTGAGTGATCGTGGGCATCTGGGTGTTGCGCGGGAGCCAGGGCAGGCTCTCCCTGCCGAGGCGGTGACTCCTCCTCTGCCTCGGGTTCTCTTGCCAAAGCCCGAGCAGGTAGAGGTGCACGTGGAGGTGGAGGTTCTCGCTGAGGGGGTGGGACATCAGTGCCTGGGGCTGGGGGTCCTGCAGGCACGGAGATCCGATCTGCCCGGTGTGCTGGCCAGTACCCAGCTGGCCTGGTGTCTCTGCGAGGGCAAGTCTCGGTTCTCCATCTGCCCTCGGTGGATCCCTGGGTCCTGCACCTGGAGCCACCACCTCTTTAGGGACAGGTCTGGGAAGTGGAGCCTGGTTCCAGTTGGAGGCCAGTGCTAGAGTTGGGGGAGAAGCAAAGTTTGCCCACAGGCCAGCCTTGGCATGTGCGTACCCCGGGACAGAAACCTTCCAAGAGGTTCCCAAAGAATACCCAGCGTCAGATGTCTTTTGGGACTGAAGTGTGCAAGATGGGGGGCGGGGGGTGTGAGGCCAGCGCTTGCTGCAGGCCCAGCAGCAGCTTTCGGGGACTCGTCCCTGTGTAGCTCAGCACCCCTCCCCACACACTCCCGTGCACCAGCCCCAGCGTCCTCACCTCTGTGCTCTGGCGTGCTGGGCTCCAGGTCCTCCTGGTGCCTCAGAGGCCGGGGTTCTCTGGACTCTGGGTCGGAGCCGGGTGTGCTGAGCTCCGTGGCAGCCTCAGACTGGGCCGCCGGCTGTATCCTGGGCGGTGTCTCGGCAGCAGGCCTTCCCCACCTCCGCGTCTCCCCCGGTGGGGCTGATGCCTCCGTGGGCACGCTGACCTGGAGCCTGCACTGGGCCTCACGGGCGGGCGGGTGGTGCTCCGACCCCTCCCTCCGGGAGGTGGATGGGGTGTCCCCGTCCTCGGCCTCATCACGTGGGAAGCTCTGCAACGACAGTGACCGTCAGCCAGCCATGCTGGGAGTTTTCCGAGCTGGGCCTGGCCAGTGGAGCCGCTGCTTCTGCCTGCTCGAACTTCTCTTCCCAGAAGGGTCAGAGACGTGTGTCTGCTCAGATCCCCACCCGGGAGGAAAGAGACCCATCTGAGGGTGTGAGGTCAGCCTGGGTGGCCGGCGCTGCCCACACTCTCCCCATCCCGCCCAGCCTGCTCTCCCCTGGGGTGTGGACACAACTTGTCCACAGGCTTCTGACCCCACATCCGCCTGGGCTCCCTTGAGGGGGACACAGCCCGAGAAACCCGCATCCCCACACACAGGCAAAGGACCCGGTGTTTCCGGGTGGCATGGGAGAGGTGGCCTGGCCCGGCCTGGGGCTCCCCGTGTTACCTTTCTGTTTCTCCGGGCAAAGGGCCAGAGGCCTCTCGGGGGTGTCCTGAGCCAACGTCGACAGGGTGCCCACGCACACTGCCTGTGAGCTCTCCTGAGGCCCCGGCCTCTGGGCAGGGGCAAACAGCAGAACATCTTGGCAGCAAGTGATCTGGCTGGGGGCTCCTCTCCGCTCTGGAGGCCTGGATACCCGGATTGCGGGTTCTGTTGGGTTCTGTTGCCGGCAGGTGACATCATTTCCTGGGGTTCGTGCTGAGGTCCCTTCCCCAAAACTTCCCAAGGGAATCTCTGGGTTTCTGACTGCTCGATCACCCCCCTTAGGCCATGTGCAGGCACAGTGACACCCACACGGCCCAGCCCACAGCCCTGGGGAGGCCTGGGTTCAGCCAGGGCCTGAGCTCCGAGGACCATGCTGCTCTCAGACCAGGCTCCTTCTTCTCATAAGTGGTGTGGCCCTTGACAACCATATGCCCCTCAGGGTTTCCCCAGTCTCTCCATCTGCAGAGTGGGGGTCATTCTCCCATCTGCTTCCTAGGCCTGTCGGCCTACGAGCAGCTCCATGCCTTTCCACCTGGGGCCGATATCACGTGGAGCTCGTGCGCTGAGACTTCAGAAAGAAAGATTCCATCCAGGGCTGACACAGCACAGAATGGGGCAGAACGAGGCCTGGATGCGCCGTGGTACCCAGGAAAAGGCACTCCCCCTCCTGACTGTTTTGAGACCCCGCATCCAAGTTGGAGGACCGAAAGGAAGACTCGAAGGTCTCCCTCTCTTATAGAAAAGAGTAGCCAACTTTCTGGTCCTCTGTTTCCATTGAGATTCTGTTGAAGTGTCCCAGCTCGGCTTCTGCGGGTGGCTGAGCTTCTACTGGCTCCCTGCGTTCTTGTCTTTTCCTCTCCAAACCTTCCGTCCTTTTCCCCCTTCTGGGGTGGAAGGGCGCTGTCATTGCTTCTACCTTCGAGACAGATTGAGGAAAAGTCTGGACCATCGACTCCTTTCCTCTCTTTGGTTCCGTGTCTCTCTCTGGCTGTGTCCCTCTCTTTTCCTTTCTCAATTCCGTCTGTGTCTTCCTCTTTCTCTCTCGTGTGTGGATGGATGGATGGATGCTAGGGATGCACATGTATATGATTAGATGAGGGTTATGTTTTAGGGATAGGTTAGAGGGAGAGAAAGGCTTTAGGTCAGAGTTGGTCATGGGGGAAGGGTCAAGGGTGGTGGTGGTGTTTCTTGGAATCTGAGTGCTGTGCATTCTTCGTCTCTTTCCATATGAACCCCTTCTCAGATACACCACTTGCAAGGAGTCTCTCGTGTTCCGTTTCCTATCTTTTGCATTTGTGAATGCTTAGCTTCTCTGTTGTGAAGAGGTTCCATTGGATGGAAACCCAGTGGTGTACTTCGTTTACCTCTTTCCCTTACTTGAAGAGACCCATTTCGACCTCCGCCCAGCAAATGGCAAGGAGACTCTGATGTTAAGGAGCCTTTGACCTACGCTTCTTTCTAGCTATCTCATGACATCAGTCTTTAGGGTGAGGTTTTTCCCCGATATTGAGGTGGTATGAGATCAAAACCAATAGCGTTCTTCAGATGTAGCTGTCTGGTTTTCCCATGGACATTGATTGAAGAGGCTTTCCTGTTCCCATTTGGATATTCTCCCCGTCTGTGTCAGAGATGAGTTGACCATGGATGCTGGGGTTTGTTTCTGGACCCTCAACTTTATTCCATCGATCTGGATCTGTGTGTGTTGTTGTATTCCCAATAGCATACTGTCCTGCTGCTGCTGCTGCTGCGGCTAAGTCACTTCAGTCGTGTCTGACTCTGCATGACCCCATGGCCTGCAGCCTACCAGGCTCCTCCGTCCAGGACATTTTCCAGGCAAGAGTACTGGAGTGGGTCGCCATTGCCTTCTCCGATACTCTCCTGAGGATCCTAGTTTGGTCGTCTAATTTCCTTTCACACAACCTTGGATGTCCGTATCGGGGCTTTTTCGTCGGATTGTATTGACAATGTAGGCTCCTTTCTGTTTCCGTACCCCCTTTGCAATTCTTTGTTCGGTGCGAAAATGCATTGGCATTTTGGGAGGAATAGCATGGAAGCTGTGGATTGCCATGTGGGGCTGTGACATGATTTTCCCAATAGGAATTCTTTCAAGCCCTGAGCACAGCTTCTCTTTCCAGTGATTGGTGTGGGCTTGATCTTCCTCCTTCCATCTCTCGCCGTTTTGTGAGAACAGGTCCATCCTTCCCTTCTGGGGTAGATGGACTCGTGGGTATCACTTCAGTGAATGGCATTGTCAGTGGGGGTGATAATTCCCTTCTCATTGGAAGACTTTGCTGTGAGTATTAGAAATGCAAGTGACTTCTCTTCCCCTTCCTCCCTGTCCATGTCTCAGAGCCACCGGGAAACAGAGGCCTCATCCACGGTCACACAGGCCTGAGGGGGTGCAACTAGACTGTTGTTTCTTCAGGCCCTCAGTGCTGGACATCATCCGGGATACTCTGTGTGTGTCTTCCTCCGTCTGGTGTCCCTTCAGACCTTTCCCTAGTTTTCACAGGCTTGTTGTGTTGGCGTTCTTTGTCTGTTTGGAGACACATCCTTGATAAGCTTTGTGTTTCCACTCATTCGTCTCGCGATGTATGACCTGTCTTTTGCTTTTGTCATGAGGTCTTTCCCACAGTAGATATCTTTGATTTTGCAAAGTCCACTGTATTCTCTGGGTTTTTTTTGTGGACTGCCTTTTAGTTTTGTGTGTGAAGACTCAAAGCACGTGTCCGGTTTCTGCTCATTGTTCTTCTAGATTTGTGACAAGTTTTCATGGAAAGTTTGTCTAGGGATAACTGGAAGTGAACTCGGTGTAAGGTGTCAAGTCTCCATCTCCATTCATGTCATCCCCTGCAGTTTCCAATTCCCTGTTCCTGAGTGGTTTTGGAGACCTTGTGGGAAGGTTGGTTGCATTGGAGTTTGCATTTCCACCTTGATTCGATTCACACTGTTCTGCCCTCAGGGACACTGTCAAGGGGGAGTGAGGAGCAGCCTGCACTTCCAGCAGTGACCACACGGTGGGGCGAGTGCTGCTCTCCCCTCTGGGAGCCCCAGGCCACAGGCATCCCAGTGAGGAGCCAGCTCTGTGCTCAGCTGAAAGGAGTTAGTTAGTCTCTCAGGAGCCTCTGAGCCCTTGCCTTTGGATCACCCAGGGTGGGCATTTACTGGGACAGAAAAAATTGCCCTGAATTCCATGGACGGAAGAGCCTGGCTGTGTAGAGTTCGTGAGTTGCCGTGAATCAGACACAACTGAGGACACAAAAATTCAATAGATTAAAACACTTTTTGGGGGTGGGGGGGAGTGAAAGAGGGTGATGTGGGTTTTTTTGTCTTATATAACAGCCAAGGGAAATCTAGTTTAAACCTAAATTCACATAGATGGGAAAGGTATATCTCTCCGTCACCCTATTTAAAAAAAAAAACCTACTAAACTTTTCTGAAAGTTTATTTAGTAGCTTCCTTGAGCAGTTTACTGTGGAGCATTTTTTTTTTTTTCTGTGACATTGGCCTCATTAAAAAGTACGGTTTGCCTTTACTGGATAATTTTGTTCATTGGTTTCTTAGGGAACCTTGGTAATATTTGAGTTTCCTGGGGAGTATGGTCACATGACCTGGCCCTGGCCAATCGGTGCGTTCCACCTCCCTGGCCACTGTGATTGGCTCCGGGCTGGGGCAGTGCCCAATCGGGGCCCAGGGCCGGGCCTCCCGTTGGAAGCCAGGGGAAGACGAGCTCTCGTCCTGCTGGGGTAGGGGAAGGGGTGGGGCCGGGGCAGGTCAGGCTCCAGCAGTGGGAGGGGCTTGAGGTCCGCCTGCGGCAGTTGGTGACGTTCCTGCTCCCCTCAGGGCAGAGCCGCCGGCCTGAGAATGAGGGCGCTGCTGAGCCCAGGGGCTGGGATGGCCCGTTGCTGCTGTGGTCCCAGAGCTCCACCCGAGACCTGAGGGAAGCCGTCTGCCCGTGAGTCCTCTCCCACTTGTCTGTCAGCTTGTTTGAAGCATGCTGGGTTTTCTGCCCAGCTGGCTAAGGGGAGTCCCTGGAAATGCAAGGGTGTGGGTTTTGGCAGACTTCAGGGAAGACATGCCAGATGAGCCTGGGAGACTCCAGGTTAATCTGGATTCAGGAGATATCTCTTCGGGCCAGCTAGTAATTGTAGGATAAGCCTAATGAGCCTTCAGAGGATGAAGAGAGTAACGTGCCAAGGTAGCAATCGATGTCCTCATTCGAGAGGATGAAGCTGGTGCTCAGAGAAGGGGGGAACTTGGCCACAGCAAGGAGGTGTGCACCCAGACAGGACCCCCCAGATCCGGCCATTGGAGCTCAGGGAGGCCACTGGTGTGGCTTGTCCCTGTGGCAGGGGCCGAGGCAGGCAGCCCACCCTGATTCCTGCGGGGGCCTGACTTGGGAAGTGCCATCTGGTAGCTTTGAGACTCACCAAACCAAATTGCACTGGAGAGAGGAGGGACACCTTCCTTCATCCACCCCCCACCCCCGCCGGATTCCCACATACCCTGACCCCTTTCTCTTGATTTCGGAGCCATTTCCAGAGTCCCGTTCATATGACCTCATTTGAAGTGCACTGTGGACGAGCTGCCATCTGCAGCTGCTACCACAGCAGCCAAGGGCTTTAGCTCCCGACTACCTCCCTTCCTTTGGAACTTGGGGGCCCTCTACTCCCCACTTGCACACCACAGACCTTTGCTGAGGATTGTGGGGACCCTCACTCAGTTTGCAGCACGTTGTAGCCATCCCTGTCCTCCCTTGAAACTCAGCTTGTGAGCTCCTTTGGAGCAGCGTGGCCCACCTGGCTGCAACGGAAGACACAGCTGACAGTGAAACAACAGCTTAGATCTGAGAGCCGGAAAGCTCTGTCAAAAGGGACCTCCCTCTTCACACCGTAGAGGCTGTAGGAGCCGCCAGGCTTTCGGAACCAGTGCTGGGGCCAAAATGACTCCACAGCTGTTTTCCTTCCTGGGGAGGGTTCTGGCTCGAGCGGGAATGGCTCAAGTCTCCTAAGGTTCTGAAAGCCCACTGTGTGCAGATTCACGGTACACAGAGAGGAAAAGGTGGAGTCCTACCCTGGAGGTGGTCACAGCTCACGGATGAGCCAGGCAGGCAGGCAGGCAGGGCATGAGAACACCTGAGCTGCCTTCATGAGTGAATGGTGTGGGGGCAGAGGAAGAGAAGCCGGTCTGCTCCCTCGTGTGGTGCCCAGGGCAGGTTGTCCCCAGAGGAAACCCTTACGACGGTGAGGACTATCACTGCTGTTTCCCAAGGGGTTCCGTCGGTGCGTGTCTTCCCCGGAGCGGTCAGGCCGTCTCTCAAGTACACTGGCCATGGGCATTGCCTCTCCTTGGAACTTCCCATGTGTTTCTCTTTTTTATGGAACAGTGATTTTCTAGAGTGGTTCTGGGCCACAAGGATGTTGGGTCATTTTCTAGCCTTCTGTCATGAAGAACGCTTTCCTGGGCATGGGGGTGGTTTGTTGTTCCAGCTCCCTTTCTTGGCTTCTTTTGGGAGCTGGTGCAACAAGAGGAGCTCAGCCTCTGCCTTCTGGCTGAGATGTCACCCTTCAAACAGCAATGCCTGCCTGGAGATAATGATGGCAGTTGCCAAAAGGGCTTCGTTTGGCACATGGTATCTTGAAAGGACGTACACCATCCTTTCAGCTATCAAAGGCTAGTTCAAATGACATAAAAATGAGAACTCTCCAATGGAGTCTTACAGTAGGTGGAGAGTCCGAAAAACACTCCTTCAGTCATTTCACTGAGAGTCATTGATTGGGGACACCAAGAATATAGGAAGGAATGCAGAAAGAAAAGATGAAATTGTGTTCAGGATCGGGGGGAGGGATGAACAGGGCGTGCTTGCCTTGAATCCAGGCTTTGTTGGGGGGTGCGGCATAAAGATCGAACGGGTCTGAAACTACAAAGTGGTGATGGTAACACAGTATCACCAGAGTTACACAACAGTGATCCCAGATTGCAACAATGATGAAAAAGTTTACTAATCCCAACTTAAAAAACAAAAATACAGGAAACCATACAAAAAATAAAACATTACCAGAAAGGTGGAAACAAACCAAATGCAAAGCAGTTCAGGGGAAAGGAACTCCATGTCCCCTGGGGGCAGACCGAGTTGCCGGCATCCACGGTGAGCAGACAGGGATGGAGGCTGCAGAGCCGACCGCTCCCCTGGACGTGGTGTTTCCGGCAAGGGCTCTGGGTCTCTGTCCAGAGCGGGGGCTCTTTCTCCCTGCAGGGCTGGGTGAGTGATCGTGGGCATCTGGGTGTTGCGCGGGAGCCAGGGCAGGCTCTCCCTGCCGAGGCGGTGACTCCTCCTCTGCCTCGGGTTCTCTTGCCAAAGCCCGAGCAGGTAGAGGTGCACGTGGAGGTGGAGGTTCTCGCTGAGGGGGTGGGACATCAGTGCCTGGGGCTGGGGGTCCTGCAGGCACGGAGATCCGATCTGCCCGGTGTGCTGGCCAGTACCCAGCTGGCCTGGTGTCTCTGCGAGGGCAAGTCTCGGTTCTCCATCTGCCCTCGGTGGATCCCTGGGTCCTGCACCTGGAGCCACCACCTCTTTAGGGACAGGTCTGGGAAGTGGAGCCTGGTTCCAGTTGGAGGCCAGTGCTAGAGTTGGGGGAGAAGCAAAGTTTGCCCACAGGCCAGCCTTGGCATGTGCGTACCCCGGGACAGAAACCTTCCAAGAGGTTCCCAAAGAATACCCAGCGTCAGATGTCTTTTGGGACTGAAGTGTGCAAGATGGGGGGCGGGGGGTGTGAGGCCAGCGCTTGCTGCAGGCCCAGCAGCAGCTTTCGGGGACTCGTCCCTGTGTAGCTCAGCACCCCTCCCCACACACTCCCGTGCACCAGCCCCAGCGTCCTCACCTCTGTGCTCTGGCGTGCTGGGCTCCAGGTCCTCCTGGTGCCTCAGAGGCCGGGGTTCTCTGGACTCTGGGTCGGAGCCGGGTGTGCTGAGCTCCGTGGCAGCCTCAGACTGGGCCGCCGGCTGTATCCTGGGCGGTGTCTCGGCAGCAGGCCTTCCCCACCTCCGCGTCTCCCCCGGTGGGGCTGATGCCTCCGTGGGCACGCTGACCTGGAGCCTGCACTGGGCCTCACGGGCGGGCGGGTGGTGCTCCGACCCCTCCCTCTGGGAGCTGGATGGGGTGTCCCCGTCCTCGGCCTCATCACGTGGGAAGCTCTGCAACGACAGTGACCGTCAGCCAGCCATGCTGGGAGTTTTCCGAGCTGGGCCTGGCCAGTGGAGCCGCTGCTTCTGCCTGCTCGAACTTCTCTTCCCAGAAGGGTCAGAGACGTGTGTCTGCTCAGATCCCCACCCGGGAGGAAAGAGACCCATCTGAGGGTGTGAGGTCAGCCTGGCGGGCCGGCGCTGCCCACACTCTCCCCATCCCGCCCAGCCTGCTCTCCCCTGGGGTGTGGACACAACTTGTCCACAGGCTTCTGACCCCACATCCGCCTGGGCTTCCTTGAGGGGGACACAGCCCGAGAAACCCGCATCCCCACACACAGGCAAAGGACCCGGTGTTTCCGGGTGGCATGGGAGAGGTGGCCTGGCCCGGCCTGGGGCTCCCCGTGTTACCTTTCTGTTTCTCCGGGCAAAGGGCCAGAGGCCTCTCGGGGGTGTCCTGAGCCAACGTCGACAGGGTGCCCACGCACACTGCCTGTGAGCTCTCCTGAGGCCCCGGCCTCTGGGCAGGGTCAAACAGCAGAACATCTTGGCAGCAAGTGATCTGGCTGGGGGCTCCTCTCCGCTCTGGAGGCCTGGATACCCGGATTGCGGGTTCTGTTGGGTTCTGTTGCCGGCAGGTGACATCATTTCCTGGGGTTCGTGCTGAGGTCCCTTCCCCAAAACTTCCCAAGGGAATCTCTGGGTTTCTGACTGCTCGATCACCCCTCTTAGGCCATGTGCAGGCACAGTGACACCCACACGGCCCAGCCCACAGCCCTGGGGAGGCCTGGGTTCAGCCAGGGCCTGAGCTCCGAGGACCATGCTGCTCTCAGACCAGGCTCCTTCTTCTCATAAGTGGTGTGGCCCTTGACAACCATATGCCCCTCAGGGTTTCCCCAGTCTCTCCATCTGCAGAGTGGGGGTCATTCTCCCATCTGCTTCCTAGGCCTGTCGGCCTACGAGCAGCTCCATGCCTTTCCACCTGGGGCCGATATCACGTGGAGCTCGTGCGCTGAGACTTCAGAAAGAAAGATTCCATCCAGGGCTGACACAGCACAGAATGGGGCAGAACGAGGCCTGGATGCGCCGTGGTACCCAGGAAAAGGCACTCCCCCTCCTGACTGTTTTGAGACCCCGCATCCAAGTTGGAGGACCGAAAGGAAGACTCGAAGGTCTCCCTCTCTTATAGAAAAGAGTAGCCAACTTTCTGGTCCTCTGTTTCCATTGAGATTCTGTTGAAGTGTCCCAGCTCGGCTTCTGCGGGTGGCTGAGCTTCTACTGGCTCCCTGCGTTCTTGTCTTTTCCTCTCCAAACCTTCCGTCCTTTTCCCCCTTCTGGGGTGGAAGGGCGCTGTCATTGCTTCTACCTTCGAGACAGATTGAGGAAAAGTCTGGACCATCGACTCCTTTCCTCTCTTTGGTTCCGTGTCTCTCTCTGGCTGTGTCCCTCTCTTTTCCTTTCTCAATTCCGTCTGTGTCTTCCTCTTTCTCTCTCGTGTGTGGATGGATGGATGGATGCTAGGGATGCACATGTATATGATTAGATGAGGGTTATGTTTTAGGGATAGGTTAGAGGGAGAGAAAGGCTTTAGGTCAGAGTTGGTCATGGGGGAAGGGTCAAGGGTGGTGGTGGTGTTTCTTGGAATCTGAGTGCTGTGCATTCTTCGTCTCTTTCCATATGAACCCCTTCTCAGATACACCACTTGCAAGGAGTCTCTCGTGTTCCGTTTCCTATCTTTTGCATTTGTGAATGCTTAGCTTCTCTGTTGTGAAGAGGTTCCATTGGATGGAAACCCAGTGGTGTACTTCGTTTACCTCTTTCCCTTACTTGAAGAGACCCATTTCGACCTCCGCCCAGCAAATGGCAAGGAGACTCTGATGTTAAGGAGCCTTTGACCTACGCTTCTTTCTAGCTATCTCATGACATCAGTCTTTAGGGTGAGGTTTTTCCCCGATATTGAGGTGGTATGAGATCAAAACCAATAGCGTTCTTCAGATGTAGCTGTCTGGTTTTCCCATGGACATTGATTGAAGAGGCTTTCCTGTTCCCATTTGGATATTCTCCCCGTCTGTGTCAGAGATGAGTTGACCATGGATGCTGGGGTTTGTTTCTGGACCCTCAACTTTATTCCATCGATCTGGATCTGTGTGTGTTGTTGTATTCCCAATAGCATACTGTCCTGCTGCTGCTGCTGCTGCTGCGGCTATGTCACTTCAGTCGTGTCTGACTCTGCATGACCCCATGGCCTGCAGCCTACCAGGCTCCTCCGTCCAGGACATTTTCCAGGCAAGAGTACTGGAGTGGGTCGCCATTGCCTTCTCCGATACTCTCCTGAGGATCCTAGTTTGGTCGTCTAATTTCCTTTCACACAACCTTGGATGTCCGTATCGGGGCTTTTTCGTCGGATTGTATTGACAATGTAGGCTCCTTTCTGTTTCCGTACCCCCTTTGCAATTCTTTGTTCGGTGCGAAAATGCATTGGCATTTTGGGAGGAATAGCATGGAAGCTGTGGATTGCCATGTGGGGCTGTGACATGATTTTCCCAATAGGAATTCTTTCAAGCCCTGAGCACAGCTTCTCTTTCCAGTGATTGGTGTGGGCTTGATCTTCCTCCTTCCATCTCTCGCCGTTTTGTGAGAACAGGTCCATCCTTCCCTTCTGGGGTAGATGGACTCGTGGGTATCACTTCAGTGAATGGCATTGGCAGTGGGGGTGATAATTCCCTTCTCATTGGAAGACTTTGCTGTGAGTATTAGAAATGCAAGTGACTTCTCTTCCCCTTCCTCCCTGTCCATGTCTCAGAGCCACCGGGAAACAGAGGCCTCATCCACGGTCACACAGGCCTGAGGGGGTGCAACTAGACTGTTGTTTCTTCAGGCCCTCAGTGCTGGACATCATCCGGGATACTCTGTGTGTGTCTTCCTCCGTCTGGTGTCCCTTCAGACCTTTCCCTAGTTTTCACAGGCTTGTTGTGTTGGCGTTCTTTGTCTGTTTGGAGACACATCCTTGATAAGCTTTGTGTTTCCACTCATTCGTCTCGCGATGTATGACCTGTCTTTTGCTTTTGTCATGAGGTCTTTCCCACAGTAGATATCTTTGATTTTGCAAAGTCCACTGTATTCTCTGGGTTTTTTTTGTGGACTGCCTTTTAGTTTTGTGTGTGAAGACTCAAAGCACGTGTCCGGTTTCTGCTCATTGTTCTTCTAGATTTGTGACAAGTTTTCATGGAAAGTTTGTCTAGGGATAACTGGAAGTGAACTCGGTGTAAGGTGTCAAGTCTCCATCTCCATTCATGTCATCCCCTGCAGTTTCCAATTCCCTGTTCCTGAGTGGTTTTGGAGACCTTGTGGGAAGGTTGGTTGCATTGGAGTTTGCATTTCCACCTTGATTCGATTCACACTGTTCTGCCCTCAGGGACACTGTCAAGGGGGAGTGAGGAGCAGCCTGCACTTCCAGCAGTGACCACACGGTGGGGCGAGTGCTGCTCTCCCCTCTGGGAGCCCCAGGCCACAGGCATCCCAGTGAGGAGCCAGCTCTGTGCTCAGCTGAAAGGAGTTAGTTAGTCTCTCAGGAGCCTCTGAGCCCTTGCCTTTGGATCACCCAGGGTGGGCATTTACTGGGACAGAAAAAATTGCCCTGAATTCCATGGACGGAAGAGCCTGGCTGTGTAGAGTTCGTGAGTTGCCGTGAATCAGACACAACTGAGGACACAAAAATTCAATAGATTAAAACACTTTTTGGGGGTGGGGGGGAGTGAAAGAGGGTGATGTGGGTTTTTTTGTCTTATATAACAGCCAAGGGAAATCTAGTTTAAACCTAAATTCACATAGATGGGAAAGGTATATCTCTCCGTCACCCTATTTAAAAAAAAAAACCTACTAAACTTTTCTGAAAGTTTATTTAGTAGCTTCCTTGAGCAGTTTACTGTGGAGCATTTTTTTTTTTTTTTCTGTGACATTGGCCTCATTAAAAAGTACGGTTTGCCTTTACTGGATAATTTTGTTCATTGGTTTCTTAGGGAACCTTGGTAATATTTGAGTTTCCTGGGGAGTATGGTCACATGACCTGGCCCTGGCCAATCGGTGCGTTCCACCTCCCTGGCCACTGTGATTGGCTCCGGGCTGGGGCAGTGCCCAATCGGGGCCCAGGGCCGGGCCTCCCGTTGGAAGCCAGGGGAAGACGAGCTCTCGTCCTGCTGGGGTAGGGGAAGGGGTGGGGCCGGGGCAGGTCAGGCTCCAGCAGTGGGAGGGGCTTGAGGTCCGCCTGCGGCAGTTGGTGACGTTCCTGCTCCCCTCAGGGCAGAGCCGCCGGCCTGAGAATGAGGGCGCTGCTGAGCCCAGGGGCTGGGATGGCCCGTTGCTGCTGTGGTCCCAGAGCTCCACCCGAGACCTGAGGGAAGCCGTCTGCCCGTGAGTCCTCTCCCACTTGTCTGTCAGCTTGTTTGAAGCATGCTGGGTTTTCTGCCCAGCTGGCTAAGGGGAGTCCCTGGAAATGCAAGGGTGTGGGTTTTGGCAGACTTCAGGGAAGACATGCCAGATGAGCCTGGGAGACTCCAGGTTAATCTGGATTCAGGAGATATCTCTTCGGGCCAGCTAGTAATTGTAGGATAAGCCTAATGAGCCTTCAGAGGATGAAGAGAGTAACGTGCCAAGGTAGCAATCGATGTCCTCATTCGAGAGGATGAAGCTGGTGCTCAGAGAAGGGGGGAACTTGGCCACAGCAAGGAGGTGTGCACCCAGACAGGACCCCCCAGATCCGGCCATTGGAGCTCAGGGAGGCCACTGGTGTGGCTTGTCCCTGTGGCAGGGGCCGAGGCAGGCAGCCCACCCTGATTCCTGCGGGGGCCTGACTTGGGAAGTGCCATCTGGTAGCTTTGAGACTCACCAAACCAAATTGCACTGGAGAGAGGAGGGACACCTTCCTTCATCCACCCCCCACCCCCGCCGGATTCCCACATACCCTGACCCCTTTCTCTTGATTTCGGAGCCATTTCCAGAGTCCCGTTCATATGACCTCATTTGAAGTGCACTGTGGACGAGCTGCCATCTGCAGCTGCTACCACAGCAGCCAAGGGCTTTAGCTCCCGACTACCTCCCTTCCTTTGGAACTTGGGGGCCCTCTACTCCCCACTTGCACACCACAGACCTTTGCTGAGGATTGTGGGGACCCTCACTCAGTTTGCAGCACGTTGTAGCCATCCCTGTCCTCCCTTGAAACTCAGCTTGTGAGCTCCTTTGGAGCAGCGTGGCCCACCTGGCTGCAACGGAAGACACAGCTGACAGTGAAACAACAGCTTAGATCTGAGAGCCGGAAAGCTCTGTCAAAAGGGACCTCCCTCTTCACACCGTAGAGGCTGTAGGAGCCGCCAGGCTTTCGGAACCAGTGCTGGGGCCAAAATGACTCCACAGCTGTTTTCCTTCCTGGGGAGGGTTCTGGCTCGAGCGGGAATGGCTCAAGTCTCCTAAGGTTCTGAAAGCCCACTGTGTGCAGATTCACGGTACACAGAGAGGAAAAGGTGGAGTCCTACCCTGGAGGTGGTCACAGCTCACGGATGAGCCAGGCAGGCAGGCAGGCAGGGCATGAGAACACCTGAGCTGCCTTCATGAGTGAATGGTGTGGGGGCAGAGGAAGAGAAGCCGGTCTGCTCCCTCGTGTGGTGCCCAGGGCAGGTTGTCCCCAGAGGAAACCCTTACGACGGTGAGGACTATCACTGCTGTTTCCCAAGGGGTTCCGTCGGTGCGTGTCTTCCCCGGAGCGGTCAGGCCGTCTCTCAAGTACACTGGCCATGGGCATTGCCTCTCCTTGGAACTTCCCATGTGTTTCTCTTTTTTATGGAACAGTGATTTTCTAGAGTGGTTCTGGGCCACAAGGATGTTGGGTCATTTTCTAGCCTTCTGTCATGAAGAACGCTTTCCTGGGCATGGGGGTGGTTTGTTGTTCCAGCTCCCTTTCTTGGCTTCTTTTGGGAGCTGGTGCAACAAGAGGAGCTCAGCCTCTGCCTTCTGGCTGAGATGTCACCCTTCAAACAGCAATGCCTGCCTGGAGATAATGATGGCAGTTGCCAAAAGGGCTTCGTTTGGCACATGGTATCTTGAAAGGACGTACACCATCCTTTCAGCTATCAAAGGCTAGTTCAAATGACATAAAAATGAGAACTCTCCAATGGAGTCTTACAGTAGGTGGAGAGTCCGAAAAACACTCCTTCAGTCATTTCACTGAGAGTCATTGATTGGGGACACCAAGAATATAGGAAGGAATGCAGAAAGAAAAGATGAAATTGTGTTCAGGATCGGGGGGAGGGATGAACAGGGCGTGCTTGCCTTGAATCCAGGCTTTGTTGGGGGGTGCGGCATAAAGATCGAACGGGTCTGAAACTACAAAGTGGTGATGGTAACACAGTATCACCAGAGTTACACAACAGTGATCCCAGATTGCAACAATGATGAAAAAGTTTACTAATCCCAACTTAAAAAACAAAAATACAGGAAACCATACAAAAAATAAAACATTACCAGAAAGGTGGAAACAAACCAAATGCAAAGCAGTTCAGGGGAAAGGAACTCCATGTCCCCTGGGGGCAGACCGAGTTGCCGGCATCCACGGTGAGCAGACAGGGATGGAGGCTGCAGAGCCGACCGCTCCCCTGGACGTGGTGTTTCCGGCAAGGGCTCTGGGTCTCTGTCCAGAGCGGGGGCTCTTTCTCCCTGCAGGGCTGGGTGAGTGATCGTGGGCATCTGGGTGTTGCGCGGGAGCCAGGGCAGGCTCTCCCTGCCGAGGCGGTGACTCCTCCTCTGCCTCGGGTTCTCTTGCCAAAGCCCGAGCAGGTAGAGGTGCACGTGGAGGTGGAGGTTCTCGCTGAGGGGGTGGGACATCAGTGCCTGGGGCTGGGGGTCCTGCAGGCACGGAGATCCGATCTGCCCGGTGTGCTGGCCAGTACCCAGCTGGCCTGGTGTCTCTGCGAGGGCAAGTCTCGGTTCTCCATCTGCCCTCGGTGGATCCCTGGGTCCTGCACCTGGAGCCACCACCTCTTTAGGGACAGGTCTGGGAAGTGGAGCCTGGTTCCAGTTGGAGGCCAGTGCTAGAGTTGGGGGAGAAGCAAGGTTTGCCCACAGGCCAGCCTTGGCATGTGCGTACCCCGGGACAGAAACCTTCCAAGAGGTTCCCAAAGAATACCCAGCGTCAGATGTCTTTTGGGACTGAAGTGTGCAAGATGGGGGGCGGGGGGTGTGAGGCCAGCGCTTGCTGCAGGCCCAGCAGCAGCTTTCGGGGACTCGTCCCTGTGTAGCTCAGCACCCCTCCCCACACACTCCCGTGCACCAGCCCCAGCGTCCTCACCTCTGTGCTCTGGCGTGCTGGGCTCCAGGTCCTCCTGGTGCCTCAGAGGCCGGGGTTCTCTGGACTCTGGGTCGGAGCCGGGTGTGCTGAGCTCCGTGGCAGCCTCAGACTGGGCCGCCGGCTGTATCCTGGGCGGTGTCTCGGCAGCAGGCCTTCCCCACCTCCGCGTCTCCCCCGGTGGGGCTGATGCCTCCGTGGGCACGCTGACCTGGAGCCTGCACTGGGCCTCACGGGCGGGCGGGTGGTGCTCCGACCCCTCCCTCTGGGAGCTGGATGGGGTGTCCCCGTCCTCGGCCTCATCACGTGGGAAGCTCTGCAACGACAGTGACCGTCAGCCAGCCATGCTGGGAGTTTTCCGAGCTGGGCCTGGCCAGTGGAGCCGCTGCTTCTGCCTGCTCGAACTTCTCTTCCCAGAAGGGTCAGAGACGTGTGTCTGCTCAGATCCCCACCCGGGAGGAAAGAGACCCATCTGAGGGTGTGAGGTCAGCCTGGCGGGCCGGCGCTGCCCACACTCTCCCCATCCCGCCCAGCCTGCTCTCCCCTGGGGTGTGGACACAACTTGTCCACAGGCTTCTGACCCCACATCCGCCTGGGCTTCCTTGAGGGGGACACAGCCCGAGAAACCCGCATCCCCACACACAGGCAAAGGACCCGGTGTTTCCGGGTGGCATGGGAGAGGTGGCCTGGCCCGGCCTGGGGCTCCCCGTGTTACCTTTCTGTTTCTCCGGGCAAAGGGCCAGAGGCCTCTCGGGGGTGTCCTGAGCCAACGTCGACAGGGTGCCCACGCACACTGCCTGTGAGCTCTCCTGAGGCCCCGGCCTCTGGACAGGGGCAAACAGCAGAACATCTTGGCAGCAAGTGATCTGGCTGGGGGCTCCTCTCCGCTCTGGAGGCCTGGATACCCGGATTGCGGGTTCTGTTGGGTTCTGTTGCCGGCAGGTGACATCATTTCCTGGGGTTCGTGCTGAGGTCCCTTCCCCAAAACTTCCCAAGGGAATCTCTGGGTTTCTGACTGCTCGATCACCCCCCTTAGGCCATGTGCAGGCACAGTGACACCCACACGGCCCAGCCCACAGCCCTGGGGAGGCCTGGGTTCAGCCAGGGCCTGAGCTCCGAGGACCATGCTGCTCTCAGACCAGGCTCCTTCTTCTCATAAGTGGTGTGGCCCTTGACAACCATATGCCCCTCAGGGTTTCCCCAGTCTCTCCATCTGCAGAGTGGGGGTCATTCTCCCATCTGCTTCCTAGGCCTGTCGGCCTACGAGCAGCTCCATGCCTTTCCACCTGGGGCCGATATCACGTGGAGCTCGTGCGCTGAGACTTCAGAAAGAAAGATTCCATCCAGGGCTGACACAGCACAGAATGGGGCAGAACGAGGCCTGGATGCGCCGTGGTACCCAGGAAAAGGCACTCCCCCTCCTGACTGTTTTGAGACCCCGCATCCAAGTTGGAGGACCGAAAGGAAGACTCGAAGGTCTCCCTCTCTTATAGAAAAGAGTAGCCAACTTTCTGGTCCTCTGTTTCCATTGAGATTCTGTTGAAGTGTCCCAGCTCGGCTTCTGCGGGTGGCTGAGCTTCTACTGGCTCCCTGCGTTCTTGTCTTTTCCTCTCCAAACCTTCCGTCCTTTTCCCCCTTCTGGGGTGGAAGGGCGCTGTCATTGCTTCTACCTTCGAGACAGATTGAGGAAAAGTCTGGACCATCGACTCCTTTCCTCTCTTTGGTTCCGTGTCTCTCTCTGGCTGTGTCCCTCTCTTTTCCTTTCTCAATTCCGTCTGTGTCTTCCTCTTTCTCTCTCGTGTGTGGATGGATGGATGGATGCTAGGGATGCACATGTATATGATTAGATGAGGGTTATGTTTTAGGGATAGGTTAGAGGGAGAGAAAGGCTTTAGGTCAGAGTTGGTCATGGGGGAAGGGTCAAGGGTGGTGGTGGTGTTTCTTGGAATCTGAGTGCTGTGCATTCTTCGTCTCTTTCCATATGAACCCCTTCTCAGATACACCACTTGCAAGGAGTCTCTCGTGTTCCGTTTCCTATCTTTTGCATTTGTGAATGCTTAGCTTCTCTGTTGTGAAGAGGTTCCATTGGATGGAAACCCAGTGGTGTACTTCGTTTACCTCTTTCCCTTACTTGAAGAGACCCATTTCGACCTCCGCCCAGCAAATGGCAAGGAGACTCTGATGTTAAGGAGCCTTTGACCTACGCTTCTTTCTAGCTATCTCATGACATCAGTCTTTAGGGTGAGGTTTTTCCCCGATATTGAGGTGGTATGAGATCAAAACCAATAGCGTTCTTCAGATGTAGCTGTCTGGTTTTCCCATGGACATTGATTGAAGAGGCTTTCCTGTTCCCATTTGGATATTCTCCCCGTCTGTGTCAGAGATGAGTTGACCATGGATGCTGGGGTTTGTTTCTGGACCCTCAACTTTATTCCATCGATCTGGATCTGTGTGTGTTGTTGTATTCCCAATAGCATACTGTCCTGCTGCTGCTGCTGCTGCGGCTAAGTCACTTCAGTCGTGTCTGACTCTGCATGACCCCATGGCCTGCAGCCTACCAGGCTCCTCCGTCCAGGACATTTTCCAGGCAAGAGTACTGGAGTGGGTCGCCATTGCCTTCTCCGATACTCTCCTGAGGATCCTAGTTTGGTCGTCTAATTTCCTTTCACACAACCTTGGATGTCCGTATCGGGGCTTTTTCGTCGGATTGTATTGACAATGTAGGCTCCTTTCTGTTTCCGTACCCCCTTTGCAATTCTTTGTTCGGTGCGAAAATGCATTGGCATTTTGGGAGGAATAGCATGGAAGCTGTGGATTGCCATGTGGGGCTGTGACATGATTTTCCCAATAGGAATTCTTTCAAGCCCTGAGCACAGCTTCTCTTTCCAGTGATTGGTGTGGGCTTGATCTTCCTCCTTCCATCTCTCGCCGTTTTGTGAGAACAGGTCCATCCTTCCCTTCTGGGGTAGATGGACTCGTGGGTATCACTTCAGTGAATGGCATTGGCAGTGGGGGTGATAATTCCCTTCTCATTGGAAGACTTTGCTGTGAGTATTAGAAATGCAAGTGACTTCTCTTCCCCTTCCTCCCTGTCCATGTCTCAGAGCCACCGGGAAACAGAGGCCTCATCCACGGTCACACAGGCCTGAGGGGGTGCAACTAGACTGTTGTTTCTTCAGGCCCTCAGTGCTGGACATCATCCGGGATACTCTGTGTGTGTCTTCCTCCGTCTGGTGTCCCTTCAGACCTTTCCCTAGTTTTCACAGGCTTGTTGTGTTGGCGTTCTTTGTCTGTTTGGAGACACATCCTTGATAAGCTTTGTGTTTCCACTCATTCGTCTCGCGATGTATGACCTGTCTTTTGCTTTTGTCATGAGGTCTTTCCCACAGTAGATATCTTTGATTTTGCAAAGTCCACTGTATTCTCTGGGTTTTTTTTGTGGACTGCCTTTTAGTTTTGTGTGTGAAGACTCAAAGCACGTGTCCGGTTTCTGCTCATTGTTCTTCTAGATTTGTGACAAGTTTTCATGGAAAGTTTGTCTAGGGATAACTGGAAGTGAACTCGGTGTAAGGTGTCAAGTCTCCATCTCCATTCATGTCATCCCCTGCAGTTTCCAATTCCCTGTTCCTGAGTGGTTTTGGAGACCTTGTGGGAAGGTTGGTTGCATTGGAGTTTGCATTTCCACCTTGATTCGATTCACACTGTTCTGCCCTCAGGGACACTGTCAAGGGGGAGTGAGGAGCAGCCTGCACTTCCAGCAGTGACCACACGGTGGGGCGAGTGCTGCTCTCCCCTCTGGGAGCCCCAGGCCACAGGCATCCCAGTGAGGAGCCAGCTCTGTGCTCAGCTGAAAGGAGTTAGTTAGTCTCTCAGGAGCCTCTGAGCCCTTGCCTTTGGATCACCCAGGGTGGGCATTTACTGGGACAGAAAAAATTGCCCTGAATTCCATGGACGGAAGAGCCTGGCTGTGTAGAGTTCGTGAGTTGCCGTGAATCAGACACAACTGAGGACACAAAAATTCAATAGATTAAAACACTTTTTGGGGGTGGGGGGGAGTGAAAGAGGGTGATGTGGGTTTTTTTGTCTTATATAACAGCCAAGGGAAATCTAGTTTAAACCTAAATTCACATAGATGGGAAAGGTATATCTCTCCGTCACCCTATTTAAAAAAAAAAACCTACTAAACTTTTCTGAAAGTTTATTTAGTAGCTTCCTTGAGCAGTTTACTGTGGAGCATTTTTTTTTTTTTTTCTGTGACATTGGCCTCATTAAAAAGTACGGTTTGCCTTTACTGGATAATTTTGTTCATTGGTTTCTTAGGGAAACTTGGTAATATTTGAGTTTCCTGGGGAGTATGGTCACATGACCTGGCCCTGGCCAATCGGTGCGTTCCACCTCCCTGGCCACTGTGATTGGCTCCGGGCTGGGGCAGTGCCCAATCGGGGCCCAGGGCCGGGCCTCCCGTTGGAAGCCAGGGGAAGACGAGCTCTCGTCCTGCTGGGGTAGGGGAAGGGGTGGGGCCGGGGCAGGTCAGGCTCCAGCAGTGGGAGGGGCTTGAGGTCCGCCTGCGGCAGTTGGTGACGTTCCTGCTCCCCTCAGGGCAGAGCCGCCGGCCTGAGAATGAGGGCGCTGCTGAGCCCAGGGGCTGGGATGGCCCGTTGCTGCTGTGGTCCCAGAGCTCCACCCGAGACCTGAGGGAAGCCGTCTGCCCGTGAGTCCTCTCCCACTTGTCTGTCAGCTTGTTTGAAGCATGCTGGGTTTTCTGCCCAGCTGGCTAAGGGGAGTCCCTGGAAATGCAAGGGTGTGGGTTTTGGCAGACTTCAGGGAAGACATGCCAGATGAGCCTGGGAGACTCCAGGTTAATCTGGATTCAGGAGATATCTCTTCAGGCCAGCTAGTAATTGTAGGATAAGCCTAATGAGCCTTCAGAGGATGAAGAGAGTAACGTGCCAAGGTAGCAATCGATGTCCTCATTCGAGAGGATGAAGCTGGTGCTCAGAGAAGGGGGGAACTTGGCCACAGCAAGGAGGTGTGCACCCAGACAGGACCCCCCAGATCCGGCCATTGGAGCTCAGGGAGGCCACTGGTGTGGCTTGTCCCTGTGGCAGGGGCCGAGGCAGGCAGCCCACCCTGATTCCTGCGGGGGCCTGACTTGGGAAGTGCCATCTGGTAGCTTTGAGACTCACCAAACCAAATTGCACTGGAGAGAGGAGGGACACCTTCCTTCATCCACCCCCCACCCCCGCCGGATTCCCACATACCCTGACCCCTTTCTCTTGATTTCGGAGCCATTTCCAGAGTCCCGCTCATATGACCTCATTTGAAGTGCACTGTGGACGAGCTGCCATCTGCAGCTGCTACCACAGCAGCCAAGGGCTTTAGCTCCCGACTACCTCCCTTCCTTTGGAACTTGGGGGCCCTCTACTCCCCACTTGCACACCACAGACCTTTGCTGAGGATTGTGGGGACCCTCACTCAGTTTGCAGCACGTTGTAGCCATCCCTGTCCTCCCTTGAAACTCAGCTTGTGAGCTCCTTTGGAGCAGCGTGGCCCACCTGGCTGCAACGGAAGACACAGCTGACAGTGAAACAACAGCTTAGATCTGAGAGCCGGAAAGCTCTGTCAAAAGGGACCTCCCTCTTCACACCGTAGAGGCTGTAGGAGCCGCCAGGCTTTCGGAACCAGTGCTGGGGCCAAAATGACTCCACAGCTGTTTTCCTTCCTGGGGAGGGTTCTGGCTCGAGCGGGAATGGCTCAAGTCTCCTAAGGTTCTGAAAGCCCACTGTGTGCAGATTCACGGTACACAGAGAGGAAAAGGTGGAGTCCTACCCTGGAGGTGGTCACAGCTCACGGATGAGCCAGGCAGGCAGGCAGGCAGGGCATGAGAACACCTGAGCTGCCTTCATGAGTGAATGGTGTGGGGGCAGAGGAAGAGAAGCCGGTCTGCTCCCTCGTGTGGTGCCCAGGGCAGGTTGTCCCCAGAGGAAACCCTTACGACGGTGAGGACTATCACTGCTGTTTCCCAAGGGGTTCCGTCGGTGCGTGTCTTCCCCGGAGCGGTCAGGGCGTCTCTCAAGTACACTGGCCATGGGCATTGCCTCTCCTTGGAACTTCCCATGTGTTTCTCTTTTTTATGGAACAGTGATTTTCTAGAGTGGTTCTGGGCCACAAGGATGTTGGGTCATTTTCTAGCCTTCTGTCATGAAGAACGCTTTCCTGGGCATGGGGGTGGTTTGTTGTTCCAGCTCCCTTTCTTGGCTTCTTTTGGGAGCTGGTGCAACAAGAGGAGCTCAGCCTCTGCCTTCTGGCTGAGATGTCACCCTTCAAACAGCAATGCCTGCCTGGAGATAATGATGGCAGTTGCCAAAAGGGCTTCGTTTGGCACATGGTATCTTGAAAGGACGTACACCATCCTTTCAGCTATCAAAGGCTAGTTCAAATGACATAAAAATGAGAACTCTCCAATGGAGTCTTACAGTAGGTGGAGAGTCCGAAAAACACTCCTTCAGTCATTTCACTGAGAGTCATTGATTGGGGACACCAAGAATATAGGAAGGAATGCAGAAAGAAAAGATGAAATTGTGTTCAGGATCGGGGGGAGGGATGAACAGGGCGTGCTTGCCTTGAATCCAGGCTTTGTTGGGGGGTGCGGCATAAAGATCGAACGGGTCTGAAACTACAAAGTGGTGATGGTAACACAGTATCACCAGAGTTACACAACAGTGATCCCAGATTGCAACAATGATGAAAAAGTTTACTAATCCCAACTTAAAAAACAAAAATACAGGAAACCATACAAAAAATAAAACATTACCAGAAAGGTGGAAACAAACCAAATGCAAAGCAGTTCAGTGGAAAGGAACTCCATGTCCCCTGGGGGCAGACCGAGTTGCCGGCATCCACGGTGAGCAGACAGGGATGGAGGCTGCAGAGCCGACCGCTCCCCTGGACGTGGTGTTTCCGGCAAGGGCTCTGGGTCTCTGTCCAGAGCGGGGGCTCTTTCTCCCTGCAGGGCTGGGTGAGTGATCGTGGGCATCTGGGTGTTGCGCGGGAGCCAGGGCAGGCTCTCCCTGCCGAGGCGGTGACTCCTCCTCTGCCTCGGGTTCTCTTGCCAAAGCCCGAGCAGGTAGAGGTGCACGTGGAGGTGGAGGTTCTCGCTGAGGGGGTGGGACATCAGTGCCTGGGGCTGGGGGTCCTGCAGGCACGGAGATCCGATCTGCCCGGTGTGCTGGCCAGTACCCAGCTGGCCTGGTGTCTCTGCGAGGGCAAGTCTCGGTTCTCCATCTGCCCTCGGTGGATCCCTGGGTCCTGCACCTGGAGCCACCACCTCTTTAGGGACAGGTCTGGGAAGTGGAGCCTGGTTCCAGTTGGAGGCCAGTGCTAGAGTTGGGGGAGAAGCAAGGTTTGCCCACAGGCCAGCCTTGGCATGTGCGTACCCCGGGACAGAAACCTTCCAAGAGGTTCCCAAAGAATACCCAGCGTCAGATGTCTTTTGGGACTGAAGTGTGCAAGATGGGGGGCGGGGGGTGTGAGGCCAGCGCTTGCTGCAGGCCCAGCAGCAGCTTTCGGGGACTCGTCCCTGTGTAGCTCAGCACCCCTCCCCACACACTCCCGTGCACCAGCCCCAGCGTCCTCACCTCTGTGCTCTGGCGTGCTGGGTTCCAGGTCCTCCTGGTGCCTCAGAGGCCGGGGTTCTCTGGACTCTGGGTCGGAGCCGGGTGTGCTGAGCTCCGTGGCAGCCTCAGACTGGGCCGCCGGCTGTATCCTGGGCGGTGTCTCGGCAGCAGGCCTTCCCCACCTCCGCGTCTCCCCCGGTGGGGCTGATGCCTCCGTGGGCACGCTGACCTGGAGCCTGCACTGGGCCTCACGGGCGGGCGGGTGGTGCTCCGACCCCTCCCTCTGGGAGCTGGATGGGGTGTCCCCGTCCTCGGCCTCATCACGTGGGAAGCTCTGCAACGACAGTGACCGTCAGCCAGCCATGCTGGGAGTTTTCCGAGCTGGGCCTGGCCAGTGGAGCCGCTGCTTCTGCCTGCTCGAACTTCTCTTCCCAGAAGGGTCAGAGACGTGTGTCTGCTCAGATCCCCACCCGGGAGGAAAGAGACCCATCTGAGGGTGTGAGGTCAGCCTGGGTGGCCGGCGCTGCCCACACTCTCCCCATCCCGCCCAGCCTGCTCTCCCCTGGGGTGTGGACACAACTTGTCCACAGGCTTCTGACCCCACATCCGCCTGGGCTTCCTTGAGGGGGACACAGCCCGAGAAACCCGCATCCCCACACACAGGCAAAGGACCCGGTGTTTCCGGGTGGCATGGGAGAGGTGGCCTGGCCCGGCCTGGGGCTCCCCGTGTTACCTTTCTGTTTCTCCGGGCAAAGGGCCAGAGGCCTCTCGGGGGTGTCCTGAGCCAACGTCGACAGGGTGCCCACGCACACTGCCTGTGAGCTCTCCTGAGGCCCCGGCCTCTGGGCAGGGGCAAACAGCAGAACATCTTGGCAGCAAGTGATCTGGCTGGGGGCTCCTCTCCGCTCTGGAGGCCTGGATACCCGGATTGCGGGTTCTGTTGGGTTCTGTTGCCGGCAGGTGACATCATTTCCTGGGGTTCGTGCTGAGGTCCCTTCCCCAAAACTTCCCAAGGGAATCTCTGGGTTTCTGACTGCTCGATCACCCCCCTTAGGCCATGTGCAGGCACAGTGACACCCACACGGCCCAGCCCACAGCCCTGGGGAGGCCTGGGTTCAGCCAGGGCCTGAGCTCCGAGGACCATGCTGCTCTCAGACCAGGCTCCTTCTTCTCATAAGTGGTGTGGCCCTTGACAACCATATGCCCCTCAGGGTTTCCCCAGTCTCTCCATCTGCAGAGTGGGGGTCATTCTCCCATCTGCTTCCTAGGCCTGTCGGCCTACGAGCAGCTCCATGCCTTTCCACCTGGGGCCGATATCACGTGGAGCTCGTGCGCTGAGACTTCAGAAAGAAAGATTCCATCCAGGGCTGGCACAGCACAGAATGGGGCAGAACGAGGCCTGGATGCGCCGTGGTACCCAGGAAAAGGCACTCCCCCTCCTGACTGTTTTGAGACCCCGCATCCAAGTTGGAGGACCGAAAGGAAGACTCGAAGGTCTCCCTCTCTTATAGAAAAGAGTAGCCAACTTTCTGGTCCTCTGTTTCCATTGAGATTCTGTTGAAGTGTCCCAGCTCGGCTTCTGCGGGTGGCTGAGCTTCTACTGGCTCCCTGCGTTCTTGTCTTTTCCTCTCCAAACCTTCCGTCCTTTTCCCCCTTCTGGGGTGGAAGGGCGCTGTCATTGCTTCTACCTTCGAGACAGATTGAGGAAAAGTCTGGACCATCGACTCCTTTCCTCTCTTTGGTTCCGTGTCTCTCTCTGGCTGTGTCCCTCTCTTTTCCTTTCTCAATTCCGTCTGTGTCTTCCTCTTTCTCTCTCGTGTGTGGATGGATGGATGGATGCTAGGGATGCACATGTATATGATTAGATGAGGGTTATGTTTTAGGGATAGGTTAGAGGGAGAGAAAGGCTTTAGGTCAGAGTTGGTCATGGGGGAAGGGTCAAGGGTGGTGGTGGTGTTTCTTGGAATCTGAGTGCTGTGCATTCTTCGTCTCTTTCCATATGAACCCCTTCTCAGATACACCACTTGCAAGGAGTCTCTCGTGTTCCGTTTCCTATCTTTTGCATTTGTGAATGCTTAGCTTCTCTGTTGTGAAGAGGTTCCATTGGATGGAAACCCAGTGGTGTACTTCGTTTACCTCTTTCCCTTACTTGAAGAGACCCATTTCGACCTCCGCCCAGCAAATGGCAAGGAGACTCTGATGTTAAGGAGCCTTTGACCTACGCTTCTTTCTAGCTATCTCATGACATCAGTCTTTAGGGTGAGGTTTTTCCCCGATATTGAGGTGGTATGAGATCAAAACCAATAGCGTTCTTCAGATGTAGCTGTCTGGTTTTCCCATGGACATTGATTGAAGAGGCTTTCCTGTTCCCATTTGGATATTCTCCCCGTCTGTGTCAGAGATGAGTTGACCATGGATGCTGGGGTTTGTTTCTGGACCCTCAACTTTATTCCATCGATCTGGATCTGTGTGTGTTGTTGTATTCCCAATAGCATACTGTCCTGCTGCTGCTGCTGCTGCGGCTAAGTCACTTCAGTCGTGTCTGACTCTGCATGACCCCATGGCCTGCAGCCTACCAGGCTCCTCCGTCCAGGACATTTTCCAGGCAAGAGTACTGGAGTGGGTCGCCATTGCCTTCTCCGATACTCTCCTGAGGATCCTAGTTTGGTCGTCTAATTTCCTTTCACACAACCTTGGATGTCCGTATCGGGGCTTTTTCGTCGGATTGTATTGACAATGTAGGCTCCTTTCTGTTTCCGTACCCCCTTTGCAATTCTTTGTTCGGTGCGAAAATGCATTGGCATTTTGGGAGGAATAGCATGGAAGCTGTGGATTGCCATGTGGGGCTGTGACATGATTTTCCCAATAGGAATTCTTTCAAGCCCTGAGCACAGCTTCTCTTTCCAGTGATTGGTGTGGGCTTGATCTTCCTCCTTCCATCTCTCGCCGTTTTGTGAGAACAGGTCCATCCTTCCCTTCTGGGGTAGATGGACTCGTGGGTATCACTTCAGTGAATGGCATTGGCAGTGGGGGTGATAATTCCCTTCTCATTGGAAGACTTTGCTGTGAGTATTAGAAATGCAAGTGACTTCTCTTCCCCTTCCTCCCTGTCCATGTCTCAGAGCCACCGGGAAACAGAGGCCTCATCCACGGTCACACAGGCCTGAGGGGGTGCAACTAGACTGTTGTTTCTTCAGGCCCTCAGTGCTGGACATCATCCGGGATACTCTGTGTGTGTCTTCCTCCGTCTGGTGTCCCTTCAGACCTTTCCCTAGTTTTCACAGGCTTGTTGTGTTGGCGTTCTTTGTCTGTTTGGAGACACATCCTTGATAAGCTTTGTGTTTCCACTCATTCGTCTCGCGATGTATGACCTGTCTTTTGCTTTTGTCATGAGGTCTTTCCCACAGTAGATATCTTTGATTTTGCAAAGTCCACTGTATTCTCTGGGTTTTTTTTGTGGACTGCCTTTTAGTTTTGTGTGTGAAGACTCAAAGCACGTGTCCGGTTTCTGCTCATTGTTCTTCTAGATTTGTGACAAGTTTTCATGGAAAGTTTGTCTAGGGATAACTGGAAGTGAACTCGGTGTAAGGTGTCAAGTCTCCATCTCCATTCATGTCATCCCCTGCAGTTTCCAATTCCCTGTTCCTGAGTGGTTTTGGAGACCTTGTGGGAAGGTTGGTTGCATTGGAGTTTGCATTTCCACCTTGATTCGATTCACACTGTTCTGCCCTCAGGGACACTGTCAAGGGGGAGTGAGGAGCAGCCTGCACTTCCAGCAGTGACCACACGGTGGGGCGAGTGCTGCTCTCCCCTCTGGGAGCCCCAGGCCACAGGCATCCCAGTGAGGAGCCAGCTCTGTGCTCAGCTGAAAGGAGTTAGTTAGTCTCTCAGGAGCCTCTGAGCCCTTGCCTTTGGATCACCCAGGGTGGGCATTTACTGGGACAGAAAAAATTGCCCTGAATTCCATGGACGGAAGAGCCTGGCTGTGTAGAGTTCGTGAGTTGCCGTGAATCAGACACAACTGAGGACACAAAAATTCAATAGATTAAAACACTTTTTGGGGGTGGGGGGGAGTGAAAGAGGGTGATGTGGGTTTTTTTGTCTTATATAACAGCCAAGGGAAATCTAGTTTAAACCTAAATTCACATAGATGGGAAAGGTATATCTCTCCGTCACCCTATTTAAAAAAAAAAAACCTACTAAACTTTTCTGAAAGTTTATTTAGTAGCTTCCTTGAGCAGTTTACTGTGGAGCATTTTTTTTTTTTTTCTGTGACATTGGCCTCATTAAAAAGTACGGTTTGCCTTTACTGGATAATTTTGTTCATTGGTTTCTTAGGGAACCTTGGTAATATTTGAGTTTCCTGGGGAGTATGGTCACATGACCTGGCCCTGGCCAATCGGTGCGTTCCACCTCCCTGGCCACTGTGATTGGCTCCGGGCTGGGGCAGTGCCCAATCGGGGCCCAGGGCCGGGCCTCCCGTTGGAAGCCAGGGGAAGACGAGCTCTCGTCCTGCTGGGGTAGGGGAAGGGGTGGGGCCGGGGCAGGTCAGGCTCCAGCAGTGGGAGGGGCTTGAGGTCCGCCTGCGGCAGTTGGTGACGTTCCTGCTCCCCTCAGGGCAGAGCCGCCGGCCTGAGAATGAGGGCGCTGCTGAGCCCAGGGGCTGGGATGGCCCGTTGCTGCTGTGGTCCCAGAGCTCCACCCGAGACCTGAGGGAAGCCGTCTGCCCGTGAGTCCTCTCCCACTTGTCTGTCAGCTTGTTTGAAGCATGCTGGGTTTTCTGCCCAGCTGGCTAAGGGGAGTCCCTGGAAATGCAAGGGTGTGGGTTTTGGCAGACTTCAGGGAAGACATGCCAGATGAGCCTGGGAGACTCCAGGTTAATCTGGATTCAGGAGATATCTCTTCGGGCCAGCTAGTAATTGTAGGATAAGCCTAATGAGCCTTCAGAGGATGAAGAGAGTAACGTGCCAAGGTAGCAATCGATGTCCTCATTTGAGAGGATGAAGCTGGTGCTCAGAGAAGGGGGGAACTTGGCCACAGCAAGGAGGTGTGCACCCAGACAGGACCCCCCAGATCCGGCCATTGGAGCTCAGGGAGGCCACTGGTGTGGCTTGTCCCTGTGGCAGGGGCCGAGGCAGGCAGCCCACCCTGATTCCTGCGGGGGCCTGACTTGGGAAGTGCCATCTGGTAGCTTTGAGACTCACCAAACCAAATTGCACTGGAGAGAGGAGGGACGCCTTCCTTCATCCACCCCCCACCCCCGCCGGATTCCCACATACCCTGACCCCTTTCTCTTGATTTCGGAGCCATTTCCAGAGTCCCGCTCATATGACCTCATTCGAAGTGCACTGTGGACGAGCTGCCATCTGCAGCTGCTACCACAGCAGCCAAGGGCTTTAGCTCCCGACTACCTCCCTTCCTTTGGAACTTGGGGGCCCTCTACTCCCCACTTGCACACCACAGACCTTTGCTGAGGATTGTGGGGACCCTCACTCAGTTTGCAGCACGTTGTAGCCATCCCTGTCCTCCCTTGAAACTCAGCTTGTGAGCTCCTTTGGAGCAGCGTGGCCCACCTGGCTGCAACGGAAGACACAGCTGACAGTGAAACAACAGCTTAGATCTGAGAGCCGGAAAGCTCTGTCAAAAGGGACCTCCCTCTTCACACCGTAGAGGCTGTAGGAGCCGCCAGGCTTTCGGAACCAGTGCTGGGGCCAAAATGACTCCACAGCTGTTTTCCTTCCTGGGGAGGGTTCTGGCTCGAGCGGGAATGGCTCAAGTCTCCTAAGGTTCTGAAAGCCCACTGTGTGCAGATTCACGGTACACAGAGAGGAAAAGGTGGAGTCCTACCCTGGAGGTGGTCACAGCTCACGGATGAGCCAGGCAGGCAGGCAGGCAGGGCATGAGAACACCTGAGCTGCCTTCATGAGTGAATGGTGTGGGGGCAGAGGAAGAGAAGCCGGTCTGCTCCCTCGTGTGGTGCCCAGGGCAGGTTGTCCCCAGAGGAAACCCTTACGACGGTGAGGACTATCACTGCTGTTTCCCAAGGGGTTCCGTCGGTGCGTGTCTTCCCCGGAGCGGTCAGGGCGTCTCTCAAGTACACTGGCCATGGGCATTGCCTCTCCTTGGAACTTCCCATGTGTTTCTCTTTTTTATGGAACAGTGATTTTCTAGAGTGGTTCTGGGCCACAAGGATGTTGGGTCATTTTCTAGCCTTCTGTCATGAAGAACGCTTTCCTGGGCATGGGGGTGGTTTGTTGTTCCAGCTCCCTTTCTTGGCTTCTTTTGGGAGCTGGTGCAACAAGAGGAGCTCAGCCTCTGCCTTCTGGCTGAGATGTCACCCTTCAAACAGCAATGCCTGCCTGGAGATAATGATGGCAGTTGCCAAAAGGGCTTCGTTTGGCACATGGTATCTTGAAAGGACGTACACCATCCTTTCAGCTATCAAAGGCTAGTTCAAATGACATAAAAATGAGAACTCTCCAATGGAGTCTTACAGTAGGTGGAGAGTCCGAAAAACACTCCTTCAGTCATTTCACTGAGAGTCATTGATTGGGGACACCAAGAATATAGGAAGGAATGCAGAAAGAAAAGATGAAATTGTGTTCAGGATCGGGGGGAGGGATGAACAGGGCGTGCTTGCCTTGAATCCAGGCTTTGTTGGGGGGTGGGGCATAAAGATCGAACGGGTCTGAAACTACAAAGTGGTGATGGTAACACAGTATCACCAGAGTTACACAACAGTGATCCCAGATTGCAACAATGATGAAAAAGTTTACTAATCCCAACTTAACCAACAAAAATACAGGAAACCATACAAAAAATAAAACATTACCAGAAAGGTGGAAACAAACCAAATGCAAAGCAGTTCAGGGGAAAGGAACTCCATGTCCCCTGGGGGCAGACCGAGTTGCCGGCATCCACGGTGAGCAGACAGGGATGGAGGCTGCAGAGCCGACCGCTCCCCTGGACGTGGTGTTTCCGGCAAGGGCTCTGGGTCTCTGTCCAGAGCGGGGGCTCTTTCTCCCTGCAGGGCTGGGTGAGTGATCGTGGGCATCTGGGTGTTGCGCGGGAGCCAGGGCAGGCTCTCCCTGCCGAGGCGGTGACTCCTCCTCTGCCTCGGGTTCTCTTGCCAAAGCCCGAGCAGGTAGAGGTGCACGTGGAGGTGGAGGTTCTCGCTGAGGGGGTGGGACATCAGTGCCTGGGGCTGGGGGTCCTGCAGGCACGGAGATCCGATCTGCCCGGTGTGCTGGCCAGTACCCAGCTGGCCTGGTGTCTCTGCGAGGGCAAGTCTCGCTTCTCCATCTGCCCTCGGTGGATCCCTGGGTCCTGCACCTGGAGCCACCACCTCTTTAGGGACAGGTCTGGGAAGTGGAGCCTGGTTCCAGTTGGAGGCCAGTGCTAGAGTTGGGGGAGAAGCAAGGTTTGCCCACAGGCCAGCCTTGGCATGTGCGTACCCCGGGACAGAAACCTTCCAAGAGGTTCCCAAAGAATACCCAGCGTCAGATGTCTTTTGGGACTGAAGTGTGCAAGATGGGGGGCGGGGGGTGTGAGGCCAGCGCTTGCTGCAGGCCCAGCAGCAGCTTTCGGGGACTCGTCCCTGTGTAGCTCAGCACCCCTCCCCACACACTCCCGTGCACCAGCCCCAGCGTCCTCACCTCTGTGCTCTGGCGTGCTGGGCTCCAGGTCCTCCTGGTGCCTCAGAGGCCGGGGTTCTCTGGACTCTGGGTCGGAGCCGGGTGTGCTGAGCTCCGTGGCAGCCTCAGACTGGGCCGCCGGCTGTATCCTGGGCGGTCTCTCGGCAGCAGGCCTTCCCCACCTCCGCGTCTCCCCCGGTGGGGCTGATGCCTCCGTGGGCACGCTGACCTGGAGCCTGCACTGGGCCTCACGGGCGGGCGGGTGGTGCTCCGACCCCTCCCTCTGGGAGCTGGATGGGGTGTCCCCGTCCTCGGCCTCATCCCGTGGGAAGCTCTGCAACGACAGTGACCGTCAGCCAGCCATGCTGGGAGTTTTCCGAGCTGGGCCTGGCCAGTGGAGCCGCTGCTTCTGCCTGCTCGAACTTCTCTTCCCAGAAGGGTCAGAGACGTGTGTCTGCTCAGATCCCCACCCGGGAGGAAAGAGACCCATCTGAGGGTGTGAGGTCAGCCTGGCGGGCTGGCGCTGCCCACACTCTCCCCATCCCGCCCAGCCTGCTCTGCCCTGGGGTGTAGACACAACTTGTCCACAGGCTTCTGACCCCACATCCGCCTGGGCTTCCTTGAGGGAGACACAGCCCGAGAAACCCGCATCCCCACACACAGGCAAAGGACCCGGTGTTTCCGGGTGGCATGGGAGAGGTGGCCTGGCCCGGCCTGGGGCTCCCCGTGTTACCTTTCTGTTTCTCCGGGCAAAGGGCCAGAGGCCTCTCGGGGGTGTCCTGAGCCAACGTCGACAGGGTGCCCACGCACACTGCCTGTGAGCTCTCCTGAGGCCCCGGCCTCTGGGCAGGGGCAAACAGCAGAACATCTTGGCAGCAAGTGATCTGGCTGGGGGCTCCTCTCCGCTCTGGAGGCCTGGATACCCGGATTGCGGGTTCTGTTGGGTTCTGTTGCCGGCAGGTGACATCATTTCCTGGGGTTCGTGCTGAGGTCCCTTCCCCAAAACTTCCCAAGGGAATCTCTGGGTTTCTGACTGCTTGATCACCCCCCTTAGGCCATGTGCAGGCACAGTGACACCCACACGGCCCAGCCCACAGCCCTGGGGAGGCCTGGGTTCAGCCAGGGCCTGAGCTCCGAGGACCATGCTGCTCTCAGACCAGGCTCCTTCTTCTCATAAGTGGTGTGGCCCTTGACAACCATATGCCCCTCAGGGTTTCCCCAGTCTCTCCATCTGCAGAGTGGGGGTCATTCTCCCATCTGCTTCCTAGGCCTGTCGGCCTACGAGCAGCTCCATGCCTTTCCACCTGGGGCCGATATCACGTGGAGCTCGTGCGCTGAGACTTCAGAAAGAAAGATTCCATCCAGGGCTGACACAGCACAGAATGGGGCAGAACGAGGCCTGGATGCGCCGTGGTACCCAGGAAAAGGCACTCCCCCTCCTGACTGTTTTGAGACCCCGCATCCAAGTTGGAGGACCGAAAGGAAGACTCGAAGGTCTCCCTCTCTTATAGAAAAGAGTAGCCAACTTTCTGGTCCTCTGTTTCCATTGAGATTCTGTTGAAGTGTCCCAGCTCGGCTTCTGCGGGTGGCTGAGCTTCTACTGGCTCCCTGCGTTCTTGTCTTTTCCTCTCCAAACCTTCCGTCCTTTTCCCCCTTCTGGGGTGGAAGGGCGCTGTCATTGCTTCTACCTTCGAGACAGATTGAGGAAAAGTCTGGACCATCGACTCCTTTCCTCTCTTTGGTTCCGTGTCTCTCTCTGGCTGTGTCCCTCTCTTTTCCTTTCTCAATTCCGTCTGTGTCTTCCTCTTTCTCTCTCGTGTGTGGATGGATGGATGGATGCTAGGGATGCACATGTATATGATTAGATGAGGGTTATGTTTTAGGGATAGGTTAGAGGGAGAGAAAGGCTTTAGGTCAGAGTTGGTCATGGGGGAAGGGTCAAGGGTGGTGGTGGTGTTTCTTGGAATCTGAGTGCTGTGCATTCTTCGTCTCTTTCCATATGAACCCCTTCTCAGATACACCACTTGCAAGGAGTCTCTCGTGTTCCGTTTCCTATCTTTTGCATTTGTGAATGCTTAGCTTCTCTGTTGTGAAGAGGTTCCATTGGATGGAAACCCAGTGGTGTACTTCGTTTACCTCTTTCCCTTACTTGAAGAGACCCATTTCGACCTCCGCCCAGCAAATGGCAAGGAGACTCTGATGTTAAGGAGCCTTTGACCTACGCTTCTTTCTAGCTATCTCATGACATCAGTCTTTAGGGTGAGGTTTTTCCCCGATATTGAGGTGGTATGAGATCAAAACCAATAGCGTTCTTCAGATGTAGCTGTCTGGTTTTCCCATGGACATTGATTGAAGAGGCTTTCCTGTTCCCATTTGGATATTCTCCCCGTCTGTGTCAGAGATGAGTTGACCATGGATGCTGGGGTTTGTTTCTGGACCCTCAACTTTATTCCATCGATCTGGATCTGTGTGTGTTGTTGTATTCCCAATAGCATACTGTCCTGCTGCTGCTGCTGCTGCGGCTAAGTCACTTCAGTCGTGTCTGACTCTGCATGACCCCATGGCCTGCAGCCTACCAGGCTCCTCCGTCCAGGACATTTTCCAGGCAAGAGTACTGGAGTGGGTCGCCATTGCCTTCTCCGATACTCTCCTGAGGATCCTAGTTTGGTCGTCTAATTTCCTTTCACACAACCTTGGATGTCCGTATCGGGGCTTTTTCGTCGGATTGTATTGACAATGTAGGCTCCTTTCTGTTTCCGTACCCCCTTTGCAATTCTTTGTTCGGTGCGAAAATGCATTGGCATTTTGGGAGGAATAGCATGGAAGCTGTGGATTGCCATGTGGGGCTGTGACATGATTTTCCCAATAGGAATTCTTTCAAGCCCTGAGCACAGCTTCTCTTTCCAGTGATTGGTGTGGGCTTGATCTTCCTCCTTCCATCTCTCGCCGTTTTGTGAGAACAGGTCCATCCTTCCCTTCTGGGGTAGATGGACTCGTGGGTATCACTTCAGTGAATGGCATTGGCAGTGGGGGTGATAATTCCCTTCTCATTGGAAGACTTTGCTGTGAGTATTAGAAATGCAAGTGACTTCTCTTCCCCTTCCTCCCTGTCCATGTCTCAGAGCCACCGGGAAACAGAGGCCTCATCCACGGTCACACAGGCCTGAGGGGGTGCAACTAGACTGTTGTTTCTTCAGGCCCTCAGTGCTGGACATCATCCGGGATACTCTGTGTGTGTCTTCCTCCGTCTGGTGTCCCTTCAGACCTTTCCCTAGTTTTCACAGGCTTGTTGTGTTGGCGTTCTTTGTCTGTTTGGAGACACATCCTTGATAAGCTTTGTGTTTCCACTCATTCGTCTCGCGATGTATGACCTGTCTTTTGCTTTTGTCATGAGGTCTTTCCCACAGTAGATATCTTTGATTTTGCAAAGTCCACTGTATTCTCTGGGTTTTTTTTGTGGACTGCCTTTTAGTTTTGTGTGTGAAGACTCAAAGCACGTGTCCGGTTTCTGCTCATTGTTCTTCTAGATTTGTGACAAGTTTTCATGGAAAGTTTGTCTAGGGATAACTGGAAGTGAACTCGGTGTAAGGTGTCAAGTCTCCATCTCCATTCATGTCATCCCCTGCAGTTTCCAATTCCCTGTTCCTGAGTGGTTTTGGAGACCTTGTGGGAAGGTTGGTTGCATTGGAGTTTGCATTTCCACCTTGATTCGATTCACACTGTTCTGCCCTCAGGGACACTGTCAAGGGGGAGTGAGGAGCAGCCTGCACTTCCAGCAGTGACCACACGGTGGGGCGAGTGCTGCTCTCCCCTCTGGGAGCCCCAGGCCACAGGCATCCCAGTGAGGAGCCAGCTCTGTGCTCAGCTGAAAGGAGTTAGTTAGTCTCTCAGGAGCCTCTGAGCCCTTGCCTTTGGATCACCCAGGGTGGGCATTTACTGGGACAGAAAAAATTGCCCTGAATTCCATGGACGGAAGAGCCTGGCTGTGTAGAGTTCGTGAGTTGCCGTGAATCAGACACAACTGAGGACACAAAAATTCAATAGATTAAAACACTTTTTGGGGGTGGGGGGGAGTGAAAGAGGGTGATGTGGGTTTTTTTGTCTTATATAACAGCCAAGGGAAATCTAGTTTAAACCTAAATTCACATAGATGGGAAAGGTATATCTCTCCGTCACCCTATTTAAAAAAAAAAAACCTACTAAACTTTTCTGAAAGTTTATTTAGTAGCTTCCTTGAGCAGTTTACTGTGGAGCATTTTTTTTTTTTTTTCTGTGACATTGGCCTCATTAAAAAGTTCGGTTTGCCTTTACTGGATAATTTTGTTCATTGGTTTCTTAGGGAACCTTGGTAATATTTGAGTTTCCTGGGGAGTATGGTCACATGACCTGGCCCTGGCCAATCGGTGCGTTCCACCTCCCTGGCCACTGTGATTGGCTCCGGGCTGGGGCAGTGCCCAATCGGGGCCCAGGGCCGGGCCTCCCGTTGGAAGCCAGGGGAAGACGAGCTCTCGTCCTGCTGGGGTAGGGGAAGGGGTGGGGCCGGGGCAGGTCAGGCTCCAGCAGTGGGAGGGGCTTGAGGTCCGCCTGCGGCAGTTGGTGACGTTCCTGCTCCCCTCAGGGCAGAGCCGCCGGCCTGAGAATGAGGGCGCTGCTGAGCCCAGGGGCTGGGATGGCCCGTTGCTGCTGTGGTCCCAGAGCTCCACCCGAGACCTGAGGGAAGCCGTCTGCCCGTGAGTCCTCTCCCACTTGTCTGTCAGCTTGTTTGAAGCATGCTGGGTTTTCTGCCCAGCTGGCTAAGGGGAGTCCCTGGAAATGCAAGGGTGTGGGTTTTGGCAGACTTCAGGGAAGACATGCCAGATGAGCCTGGGAGACTCCAGGTTAATCTGGATTCAGGAGATATCTCTTCGGGCCAGCTAGTAATTGTAGGATAAGCCTAATGAGCCTTCAGAGGATGAAGAGAGTAACGTGCCAAGGTAGCAATCGATGTCCTCATTCGAGAGGATGAAGCTGGTGCTCAGAGAAGGGGGGAACTTGGCCACAGCAAGGAGGTGTGCACCCAGACAGGACCCCCCAGATCCGGCCATTGGAGCTCAGGGAGGCCACTGGTGTGGCTTGTCCCTGTGGCAGGGGCCGAGGCAGGCAGCCCACCCTGATTCCTGCGGGGGCCTGACTTGGGAAGTGCCATCTGGTAGCTTTGAGACTCACCAAACCAAATTGCACTGGAGAGAGGAGGGACACCTTCCTTCATCCACCCCCCACCCCCGCCGGATTCCCACATACCCTGACCCCTTTCTCTTGATTTCGGAGCCATTTCCAGAGTCCCGCTCATATGACCTCATTCGAAGTGCACTGTGGACGAGCTGCCATCTGCAGCTGCTACCACAGCAGCCAAGGGCTTTAGCTCCCGACTACCTCCCTTCCTTTGGAACTTGGGGGCCCTCTACTCCCCACTTGCACACCACAGACCTTTGCTGAGGATTGTGGGGACCCTCACTCAGTTTGCAGCACGTTGTAGCCATCCCTGTCCTCCCTTGAAACTCAGCTTGTGAGCTCCTTTGGAGCAGCGTGGCCCACCTGGCTGCAACGGAAGACACAGCTGACAGTGAAACAACAGCTTAGATCTGAGAGCCGGAAAGCTCTGTCAAAAGGGACCTCCCTCTTCACACCGTAGAGGCTGTAGGAGCCGCCAGGCTTTCGGAACCAGTGCTGGGGCCAAAATGACTCCACAGCTGTTTTCCTTCCTGGGGAGGGTTCTGGCTCGAGCGGGAATGGCTCAAGTCTCCTAAGGTTCTGAAAGCCCACTGTGTGCAGATTCACGGTACACAGAGAGGAAAAGGTGGAGTCCTACCCTGGAGGTGGTCACAGCTCACGGATGAGCCAGGCAGGCAGGCAGGCAGGGCATGAGAACACCTGAGCTGCCTTCATGAGTGAATGGTGTGGGGGCAGAGGAAGAGAAGCCGGTCTGCTCCCTCGTGTGGTGCCCAGGGCAGGTTGTCCCCAGAGGAAACCCTTACGACGGTGAGGACTATCACTGCTGTTTCCCAAGGGGTTCCGTCGGTGCGTGTCTTCCCCGGAGCGGTCAGGCCGTCTCTCAGGTACACTGGCCATGGGCATTGCCTCTCCTTGGAACTTCCCATGTGTTTCTCTTTTTTATGGAACAGTGATTTTCTAGAGTGGTTCTGGGCCACAAGGATGTTGGGTCATTTTCTAGCCTTCTGTCATGAAGAACGCTTTCCTGGGCATGGGGGTGGTTTGTTGTTCCAGCTCCCTTTCTTGGCTTCTTTTGGGAGCTGGTGCAACAAGAGGAGCTCAGCCTCTGCCTTCTGGCTGAGATGTCACCCTTCAAACAGCAATGCCTGCCTGGAGATAATGATGGCAGTTGCCAAAAGGGCTTCGTTTGGCACATGGTATCTTGAAAGGACGTACACCGTCCTTTCAGCTATCAAAGGCTAGTTCAAATGACATAAAAATGAGAACTCTCCAATGGAGTCTTACAGTAGGTGGAGAGTCCGAAAAACACTCCTTCAGTCATTTCACTGAGAGTCATTGATTGGGGACACGAAGAATATAGGAAGGAATGCAGAAAGAAAAGATGAAATTGTGTTCAGGATCGGGGGGAGGGATGAACAGGGCGTGCTTGCCTTGAATCCAGGCTTTGTTGGGGGGTGGGGCATAAAGATCGAACGGGTCTGAAACTACAAAGTGGTGATGGTAACACAGTATCACCAGAGTTACACAACAGTGATCCCAGATTGCAACAATGATGAAAAAGTTTACTAATCCCAACTTAAAAAACAAAAATACAGGAAACCATACCAAAAATAAAACATCACCAGAAAGGTGGAAAGAAACCAAATGCAAAGCAGTTCAGGGGAAAGGAACTCCATGTCCCCTGGGGGCAGACCGAGTTGCCGGCATCCACGGTGAGCAGACAGGGATGGAGGCTGCAGAGCCGACCGCTCCCCTGGACGTGGTGTTTCCGGCAAGGGCTCTGGGTCTCTGTCCAGAGCGGGGGCTCTTTCTCCCTGCAGGGCTGGGTGAGTGATCGTGGGCATCTGGGTGTTGCGCGGGAGCCAGGGCAGGCTCTCCCTGCCGAGGCGGTGACTCCTCCTCTGCCTCGGGTTCTCTTGCCAAAGCCCGAGCATGTAGAGGTGCACGTGGAGGTCGAGGTTCTCGCTGAGGGGGTGGGACATCAGTGCCTGGGGCTGGGGGTCCTGCAGGCACGGAGATCCGATCTGCCCGGTGTGCTGGCCAGTACCCAGCTGGCCTGGTGTCTCTGCGAGGGCAAGTCTCGCTTCTCCATCTGCCCTCGGTGGATCCCTGGGTCCTGCACCTGGAGCCACCACCTCTTTAGGGACAGGTCTGGGAAGTGGAGCCTGGTTCCAGTTGGAGGCCAGTGCTAGAGTTGGGGGAGAAGCAAAGTTTGCCCACAGGCCAGCCTTGGCATGTGCGTACCCCGGGACAGAAACCTTCCAAGAGGTTCCCAAAGAATACCCAGCGTCAGATGTCTTTTGGGACTGAAGTGTGCAAGATGGGGGGCGGGGGGTGTGAGGCCAGCGCTTGCTGCAGGCCCAGCAGCAGCTTTCGGGGACTCGTCCCTGTGTAGCTCAGCACCCCTCCCCACACACTCCCGTGCACCAGCCCCAGCGTCCTCACCTCTGTGCTCTGGCGTGCTGGGCTCCAGGTCCTCCTGGTGCCTCAGAGGCCGGGGTTCTCTGGACTCTGGGTCAGAGCCGGGTGTGCTGAGCTCCGTGGCAGCCTCAGACTGGGCCGCCGGCTGTATCCTGGGCGGTGTCTCGGCAGCAGGCCTTCCCCACCTCCGCGTCTCCCCCGGTGGGGCTGATGCCTCCGTGGGCACGCTGACCTGGAGCCTGCACTGGGCCTCACGGGCGGGCGGGTGGTGCTCCGACCCCTCCCTCTGGGAGCTGGATGGGGTGTCCCCGTCCTCGGCCTCATCACGTGGGAAGCTCTGCAACGACAGTGACCGTCAGCCAGCCATGCTGGGAGTTTTCCGAGCTGGGCCTGGCCAGTGGAGCCGCTGCTTCTGCCTGCTCGAACTTCTCTTCCCAGAAGGGTCAGAGACGTGTGTCTGCTCAGATCCCCACCCGGGAGGAAAGAGACCCATCTGAGGGTGTGAGGTCAGCCTGGCGGGCCGGCGCTGCCCACACTCTCCCCATCCCGCCCAGCCTGCTCTCCCCTGGGGTGTGGACACAACTTGTCCACAGGCTTCTGACCCCACATCCGCCTGGGCTTCCTTGAGGGAGACACAGCCCGAGAAACCCGCATCCCCACACACAGGCAAAGGACCCGGTGTTTCCGGGTGGCATGGGAGAGGTGGCCTGGCCCGGCCTGGGGCTCCCCGTGTTACCTTTCTGTTTCTCCGGGCAAAGGGCCAGAGGCCTCTCGGGGGTGTTCTGAGCCAACGTCGACAGGGTGCCCACGCACACTGCCTGTGAGCTCTCCTGAGGCCCCGGCCTCTGGGCAGGGGCAAACAGCAGAACATCTTGGCAGCAAGTGATCTGGCTGGGGGCTCCTCTCCGCTCTGGAGGCCTGGATACCCGGATTGCGGGTTCTGTTGGGTTCTGTTGCCGGCAGGTGACATCATTTCCTGGGGTTCGTGCTGAGGTCCCTTCCCCAAAACTTCCCAAGGGAATCTCTGGGTTTCTGACTGCTCGATCACCCCCCTTAGGCCATGTGCAGGCACAGTGACACCCACACGGCCCAGCCCACAGCCCTGGGGAGGCCTGGGTTCAGCCAGGGCCTGAGCTCCGAGGACCATGCTGCTCTCAGACCAGGCTCCTTCTTCTCATAAGTGGTGTGGCCCTGGACAACCATATGCCCCTCAGGGTTTCCCCAGTCTCTCCATCTGCAGAGTGGGGGTCATTCTCCCATCTGCTTCCTAGGCCTGTCGGCCTACGAGCAGCTCCATGCCTTTCCACCTGGGGCTGATATCACGTGGAGCTCGTGCGCTGAGACTTCAGAAAGAAAGATTCCATCCAGGGCTGACACAGCACAGAATGGGGCAGAACGAGGCCTGGATGTGCCGTGGTACCCAGGAAAAGGCACTCCCCCTCCTGACTGTTTTGAGACCCCGCATCCAAGTTGGAGGACCGAAAGGAAGACTCGAAGGTCTCCCTCTCTTATAGAAAAGAGTAGCCAACTTTCTGGTCCTCTGTTTCCATTGAGATTCTGTTGAAGTGTCCCAGCTCGGCTTCTGCGGGTGGCTGAGCTTCTACTGGCTCCCTGCGTTCTTGTCTTTTCCTCTCCAAACCTTCCGTCCTTTTCCCCCTTCTGGGGTGGAAGGGCGCTGTCATTGCTTCTACCTTCGAGACAGATTGAGGAAAAGTCTGGACCATCGACTCCTTTCCTCTCTTTGGTTCCGTGTCTCTCTCTGGCTGTGTCCCTCTCTTTTCCTTTCTCAATTCCGTCTGTGTCTTCCTCTTTCTCTCTCGTGTGTGGATGGATGGATGGATGCTAGGGATGCACATGTATATGATTAGATGAGGGTTATGTTTTAGGGATAGGTTAGAGGGAGAGAAAGGCTTTAGGTCAGAGTTGGTCATGGGGGAAGGGTCAAGGGTGGTGGTGGTGTTTCTTGGAATCTGAGTGCTGTGCATTCTTCGTCTCTTTCCATATGAACCCCTTCTCAGATACACCACTTGCAAGGAGTCTCTCGTGTTCCGTTTCCTATCTTTTGCATTTGTGAATGCTTAGCTTCTCTGTTGTGAAGAGGTTCCATTGGATGGAAACCCAGTGGTGTACTTCGTTTACCTCTTTCCCTTACTTGAAGAGACCCATTTCGACCTCCGCCCAGCAAATGGCAAGGAGACTCTGATGTTAAGGAGCCTTTGACCTACGCTTCTTTCTAGCTATCTCATGACATCAGTCTTTAGGGTGAGGTTTTTCCCCGATATTGAGGTGGTATGAGATCAAAACCAATAGCGTTCTTCAGATGTAGCTGTCTGGTTTTCCCATGGACATTGATTGAAGAGGCTTTCCTGTTCCCATTTGGATATTCTCCCCGTCTGTGTCAGAGATGAGTTGACCATGGATGCTGGGGTTTGTTTCTGGACCCTCAACTTTATTCCATCGATCTGGATCTGTGTGTGTTGTTGTATTCCCAATAGCATACTGTCCTGCTGCTGCTGCTGCTGCGGCTAAGTCACTTCAGTCGTGTCTGACTCTGCATGACCCCATGGCCTGCAGCCTACCAGGCTCCTCCGTCCAGGACATTTTCCAGGCAAGAGTACTGGAGTGGGTCGCCATTGCCTTCTCCGATACTCTCCTGAGGATCCTAGTTTGGTCGTCTAATTTCCTTTCACACAACCTTGGATGTCCGTATCGGGGCTTTTTCGTCGGATTGTATTGACAATGTAGGCTCCTTTCTGTTTCCGTACCCCCTTTGCAATTCTTTGTTCGGTGCGAAAATGCATTGGCATTTTGGGAGGAATAGCATGGAAGCTGTGGATTGCCATGTGGGGCTGTGACATGATTTTCCCAATAGGAATTCTTTCAAGCCCTGAGCACAGCTTCTCTTTCCAGTGATTGGTGTGGGCTTGATCTTCCTCCTTCCATCTCTCGCCGTTTTGTGAGAACAGGTCCATCCTTCCCTTCTGGGGTAGATGGACTCGTGGGTATCACTTCAGTGAATGGCATTGGCAGTGGGGGTGATAATTCCCTTCTCATTGGAAGACTTTGCTGTGAGTATTAGAAATGCAGGTGACTTCTCTTCCCCTTCCTCCCTGTCCATGTCTCAGAGCCACCGGGAAACAGAGGCCTCATCCACGGTCACACAGGCCTGAGGGGGTGCAACTAGACTGTTGTTTCTTCAGGCCCTCAGTGCTGGACATCATCCGGGATACTCTGTGTGTGTCTTCCTCCGTCTGGTGTCCCTTCAGACCTTTCCCTAGTTTTCACAGGCTTGTTGTGTTGGCGTTCTTTGTCTGTTTGGAGACACATCCTTGATAAGCTTTGTGTTTCCACTCATTCGTCTCGCGATGTATGACCTGTCTTTTGCTTTTGTCATGAGGTCTTTCCCACAGTAGATATCTTTGATTTTGCAAAGTCCACTGTATTCTCTGGGTTTTTTTTGTGGACTGCCTTTTAGTTTTGTGTGTGAAGACTCAAAGCACGTGTCCGGTTTCTGCTCATTGTTCTTCTAGATTTGTGACAAGTTTTCATGGAAAGTTTGTCTAGGGATAACTGGAAGTGAACTCGGTGTAAGGTGTCAAGTCTCCATCTCCATTCATGTCATCCCCTGCAGTTTCCAATTCCCTGTTCCTGAGTGGTTTTGGAGACCTTGTGGGAAGGTTGGTTGCATTGGAGTTTGCATTTCCACCTTGATTCGATTCACACTGTTCTGCCCTCAGGGACACTGTCAAGGGGGAGTGAGGAGCAGCCTGCACTTCCAGCAGTGACCACACGGTGGGGCGAGTGCTGCTCTCCCCTCTGGGAGCCCCAGGCCACAGGCATCCCAGTGAGGAGCCAGCTCTGTGCTCAGCTGAAAGGAGTTAGTTAGTCTCTCAGGAGCCTCTGAGCCCTTGCCTTTGGATCACCCAGGGTGGGCATTTACTGGGACAGAAAAAATTGCCCTGAATTCCATGGACGGAAGAGCCTGGCTGTGTAGAGTTCGTGAGTTGCCGTGAATCAGACACAACTGAGGACACAAAAATTCAATAGATTAAAACACTTTTTGGGGGTGGGGGGGAGTGAAAGAGGGTGATGTGGGTTTTTTTGTCTTATATAACAGCCAAGGGAAATCTAGTTTAAACCTAAATTCACATAGATGGGAAAGGTATATCTCTCCGTCACCCTATTTAAAAAAAAAAAACCTACTAAACTTTTCTGAAAGTTTATTTAGTAGCTTCCTTGAGCAGTTTACTGTGGAGCATTTTTTTTTTTTTTTCTGTGACATTGGCCTCATTAAAAAGTACGGTTTGCCTTTACTGGATAATTTTGTTCATTGGTTTCTTAGGGAACCTTGGTAATATTTGAGTTTCCTGGGGAGTATGGTCACATGACCTGGCCCTGGCCAATCGGTGCGTTCCACCTCCCTGGCCACTGTGATTGGCTCCGGGCTGGGGCAGTGCCCAATCGGGGCCCAGGGCCGGGCCTCCCGTTGGAAGCCAGGGGAAGACGAGCTCTCGTCCTGCTGGGGTAGGGGAAGGGGTGGGGCCGGGGCAGGTCAGGCTCCAGCAGTGGGAGGGGCTTGAGGTCCGCCTGCGGCAGTTGGTGACGTTCCTGCTCCCCTCAGGGCAGAGCCGCCGGCCTGAGAATGAGGGCACTGCTGAGCCCAGGGGCTGGGATGGCCCGTTGCTGCTGTGGTCCCAGAGCTCCACCCGAGACCTGAGGGAAGCCGTCTGCCCGTGAGTCCTCTCCCACTTGTCTGTCAGCTTGTTTGAAGCATGCTGGGTTTTCTGCCCAGCTGGCTAAGGGGAGTCCCTGGAAATGCAAGGGTGTGGGTTTTGGCAGACTTCAGGGAAGACATGCCAGATGAGCCTGGGAGACTCCAGGTTAATCTGGATTCAGGAGATATCTCTTCGGGCCAGCTAGTAATTGTAGGATAAGCCTAATGAGCCTTCAGAGGATGAAGAGAGTAACGTGCCAAGGTAGCAATCGATGTCCTCATTCGAGAGGATGAAGCTGGTGCTCAGAGAAGGGGGGAACTTGGCCACAGCAAGGAGGTGTGCACCCAGACAGGACCCCCCAGATCCGGCCATTGGAGCTCAGGGAGGCCACTGGTGTGGCTTGTCCCTGTGGCAGGGGCCGAGGCAGGCAGCCCACCCTGATTCCTGCGGGGGCCTGACTTGGGAAGTGCCATCTGGTAGCTTTGAGACTCACCAAACCAAATTGCACTGGAGAGAGGAGGGACACCTTCCTTCATCCACCCCCCACCCCCGCCGGATTCCCACATACCCTGACCCCTTTCTCTTGATTTCGGAGCCATTTCCAGAGTCCCGCTCATATGACCTCATTCGAAGTGCACTGTGGACGAGCTGCCATCTGCAGCTGCTACCACAGCAGCCAAGGGCTTTAGCTCCCGACTACCTCCCTTCCTTTGGAACTTGGGGGCCCTCTACTCCCCACTTGCACACCACAGACCTTTGCTGAGGATTGTGGGGACCCTCACTCAGTTTGCAGCACGTTGTAGCCATCCCTGTCCTCCCTTGAAACTCAGCTTGTGAGCTCCTTTGGAGCAGCGTGGCCCACCTGGCTGCAACGGAAGACACAGCTGACAGTGAATCAACAGCTTAGATCTGAGAGCCGGAAAGCTCTGTCAAAAGGGACCTCCCTCTTCACACCGTAGAGGCTGTAGGAGCCGCCAGGCTTTCGGAACCAGTGCTGGGGCCAAAATGACTCCACAGCTGTTTTCCTTCCTGGGGAGGGTTCTGGCTCGAGCGGGAATGGCTCAAGTCTCCTAAGGTTCTGAAAGCCCACTGTGTGCAGATTCACGGTACACAGAGAGGAAAAGGTGGAGTCCTACCCTGGAGGTGGTCACAGCTCACGGATGAGCCAGGCAGGCAGGCAGGCAGGGCATGAGAACACCTGAGCTGCCTTCATGAGTGAATGGTGTGGGGGCAGAGGAAGAGAAGCCGGTCTGCTCCCTCGTGTGGTGCCCAGGGCAGGTTGTCCCCAGAGGAAACCCTTACGACGGTGAGGACTATCACTGCTGTTTCCCAAGGGGTTCCGTCGGTGCGTGTCTTCCCCGGAGCGGTCAGGCCGTCTCTCAAGTACACTGGCCATGGGCATTGCCTCTCCTTGGAACTTCCCATGTGTTTCTCTTTTTTATGGAACAGTGATTTTCTAGAGTGGTTCTGGGCCACAAGGATGTTGGGTCATTTTCTAGCCTTCTGTCATGAAGAACGCTTTCCTGGGCATGGGGGTGGTTTGTTGTTCCAGCTCCCTTTCTTGGCTTCTTTTGGGAGCTGGTGCAACAAGAGGAGCTCAGCCTCTGCCTTCTGGCTGAGATGTCACCCTTCAAACAGCAATGCCTGCCTGGAGATAATGATGGCAGTTGCCAAAAGGGCTTCGTTTGGCACATGGTATCTTGAAAGGACGTACACCATCCTTTCAGCTATCAAAGGCTAGTTCAAATGACATAAAAATGAGAACTCTCCAATGGAGTCTTACAGTAGGTGGAGAGTCCGAAAAACACTCCTTCAGTCATTTCACTGAGAGTCATTGATTGGGGACACCAAGAATATAGGAAGGAATGCAGAAAGAAAAGATGAAATTGTGTTCAGGATCGGGGGGAGGGATGAACAGGGCGTGCTTGCCTTGAATCCAGGCTTTGTTGGGGGGTGCGGCATAAAGATCGAACGGGTCTGAAACTACAAAGTGGTGATGGTAACACAGTATCACCAGAGTTACACAACAGTGATCCCAGATTGCAACAATGATGAAAAAGTTTACTAATCCCAACTTAACCAACAAAAATACAGGAAACCATACAAAAAATAAAACATTACCAGAAAGGTGGAAACAAACCAAATGCAAAGCAGTTCAGGGGAAAGGAACTCCATGTCCCCTGGGGGCAGACCGAGTTGCCGGCATCCACGGTGAGCAGACAGGGATGGAGGCTGCAGAGCCGACCGCTCCCCTGGACGTGGTGTTTCCGGCAAGGGCTCTGGGTCTCTGTCCAGAGCGGGGGCTCTTTCTCCCTGCAGGGCTGGGTGAGTGATCGTGGGCATCTGGGTGTTGCGCGGGAGCCAGGGCAGGCTCTCCCTGCCGAGGCGGTGACTCCTCCTCTGCCTCGGGTTCTCTTGCCAAAGCCCGAGCAGGTAGAGGTGCACGTGGAGGTGGAGGTTCTCGCTGAGGGGGTGGGACATCAGTGCCTGGGGCTGGGGGTCCTGCAGGCACGGAGATCCGATCTGCCCGGTGTGCTGGCCAGTACCCAGCTGGCCTGGTGTCTCTGCGAGGGCAAGTCTCGCTTCTCCATCTGCCCTCGGTGGATCCCTGGGTCCTGCACCTGGAGCCACCACCTCTTTAGGGACAGGTCTGGGAAGTGGAGCCTGGTTCCAGTTGGAGGCCAGTGCTAGAGTTGGGGGAGAAGCAAGGTTTGCCCACAGGCCAGCCTTGGCATGTGCGTACCCCGGGACAGAAACCTTCCAAGAGGTTCCCAAAGAATACCCAGCGTCAGATGTCTTTTGGGACTGAAGTGTGCAAGATGGGGGGCGGGGGGTGTGAGGCCAGCGCTTGCTGCAGGCCCAGCAGCAGCTTTCGGGGACTCGTCCCTGTGTAGCTCAGCACCCCTCCCCACACACTCCCGTGCACCAGCCCCAGCGTCCTCACCTCTGTGCTCTGGCGTGCTGGGCTCCAGGTCCTCCTGGTGCCTCAGAGGCCGGGGTTCTCTGGACTCTGGGTCGGAGCCGGGTGTGCTGAGCTCCGTGGCAGCCTCAGACTGGGCCGCCGGCTGTATCCTGGGCGGTGTCTCGGCAGCAGGCCTTCCCCACCTCCGCGTCTCCCCCGGTGGGGCTGATGCCTGCGTGGGCACGCTGAACTGGAGCCTGCACTGGGCCTCACGGGCGGGCGGGTGGTGCTCCGACCCCTCCCTCTGGGAGCTGGATGGGGTGTCCCCGTCCTCGGCCTCATCCCGTGGGAAGCTCTGCAACGACAGTGACCGTCAGCCAGCCATGCTGGGAGTTTTCCGAGCTGGGCCTGGCCAGTGGAGCCGCTGCTTCTGCCTGCTCGAACTTCTCTTCCCAGAAGGGTCAGAGACGTGTGTCTGCTCAGATCCCCACCCGGGAGGAAAGAGACCCATCTGAGGGTGTGAGGTCAGCCTGGCGGGCCGGCGCTGCCCACACTCTCCCCATCCCGCCCAGCCTGCTCTGCCCCGGGGTGTGGACACAACTTGTCCACAGGCTTCTGACCCCACATCCGCCTGGGCTTCCTTGAGGGAGACACAGCCCGAGAAACTCGCATCCCCACACACAGGCAAAGGACCCGGTGTTTCCGGGTGGCATGGGAGAGGTGGCCTGGCCCGGCCTGGGGCTCCCCGTGTTACCTTTCTGTTTCTCCGGGCAAAGGGCCAGAGGCCTCTCGGGGGTGTCCTGAGCCAACGTCGACAGGGTGCCCACGCACACTGCCTGTGAGCTCTCCTGAGGCCCCGGCCTCTGGGCAGGGGCAAACAGCAGAACATCTTGGCAGCAAGTGATCTGGCTGGGGGCTCCTCTCCGCTCTGGAGGCCTGGATACCCGGATTGCGGGTTCTGTTGGGTTCTGTTGCCGGCAGGTGACATCATTTCCTGGGGTTCGTGCTGAGGTCCCTTCCCCAAAACTTCCCAAGGGAATCTCTGGGTTTCTGACTGCTCGATCACCCCCCTTAGGCCATGTGCAGGCACAGTGACACCCACACGGCCCAGCCCACAGCCCTGGGGAGGCCTGGGTTCAGCCAGGGCCTGAGCTCCGAGGACCATGCTGCTCTCAGACCAGGCTCCTTCTTCTCATAAGTGGTGTGGCCCTTGACAACCATATGCCCCTCAGGGTTTCCCCAGTCTCTCCATCTGCAGAGTGGGGGTCATTCTCCCATCTGCTTCCTAGGCCTGTCGGCCTACGAGCAGCTCCATGCCTTTCCACCTGGGGCCGATATCACGTGGAGCTCGTGCGCTGAGACTTCAGAAAGAAAGATTCCATCCAGGGCTGACACAGCACAGAATGGGGCAGAACGAGGCCTGGATGCGCCGTGGTACCCAGGAAAAGGCACTCCCCCTCCTGACTGTTTTGAGACCCCGCATCCAAGTTGGAGGACCGAAAGGAAGACTCGAAGGTCTCCCTCTCTTATAGAAAAGAGTAGCCAACTTTCTGGTCCTCTGTTTCCATTGAGATTCTGTTGAAGTGTCCCAGCTCGGCTTCTGCGGGTGGCTGAGCTTCTACTGGCTCCCTGCGTTCTTGTCTTTTCCTCTCCAAACCTTCCGTCCTTTTCCCCCTTCTGGGGTGGAAGGGCGCTGTCATTGCTTCTACCTTCGAGACAGATTGAGGAAAAGTCTGGACCATCGACTCCTTTCCTCTCTTTGGTTCCGTGTCTCTCTCTGGCTGTGTCCCTCTCTTTTCCTTTCTCAATTCCGTCTGTGTCTTCCTCTTTCTCTCTCGTGTGTGGATGGATGGATGGATGCTAGGGATGCACATGTATATGATTAGATGAGGGTTATGTTTTAGGGATAGGTTAGAGGGAGAGAAAGGCTTTAGGTCAGAGTTGGTCATGGGGGAAGGGTCAAGGGTGGTGGTGGTGTTTCTTGGAATCTGAGTGCTGTGCATTCTTCGTCTCTTTCCATATGAACCCCTTCTCAGATACACCACTTGCAAGGAGTCTCTCGTGTTCCGTTTCCTATCTTTTGCATTTGTGAATGCTTAGCTTCTCTGTTGTGAAGAGGTTCCATTGGATGGAAACCCAGTGGTGTACTTCGTTTACCTCTTTCCCTTACTTGAAGAGACCCATTTCGACCTCCGCCCAGCAAATGGCAAGGAGACTCTGATGTTAAGGAGCCTTTGACCTACGCTTCTTTCTAGCTATCTCATGACATCAGTCTTTAGGGTGAGGTTTTTCCCCGATATTGAGGTGGTATGAGATCAAAACCAATAGCGTTCTTCAGATGTAGCTGTCTGGTTTTCCCATGGACATTGATTGAAGAGGCTTTCCTGTTCCCATTTGGATATTCTCCCCGTCTGTGTCAGAGATGAGTTGACCATGGATGCTGGGGTTTGTTTCTGGACCCTCAACTTTATTCCATCGATCTGGATCTGTGTGTGTTGTTGTATTCCCAATAGCATACTGTCCTGCTGCTGCTGCTGCTGCGGCTAAGTCACTTCAGTCGTGTCTGACTCTGCATGACCCCATGGCCTGCAGCCTACCAGGCTCCTCCGTCCAGGACATTTTCCAGGCAAGAGTACTGGAGTGGGTCGCCATTGCCTTCTCCGATACTCTCCTGAGGATCCTAGTTTGGTCGTCTAATTTCCTTTCACACAACCTTGGATGTCCGTATCGGGGCTTTTTCGTCGGATTGTATTGACAATGTAGGCTCCTTTCTGTTTCCGTACCCCCTTTGCAATTCTTTGTTCGGTGCGAAAATGCATTGGCATTTTGGGAGGAATAGCATGGAAGCTGTGGATTGCCATGTGGGGCTGTGACATGATTTTCCCAATAGGAATTCTTTCAAGCCCTGAGCACAGCTTCTCTTTCCAGTGATTGGTGTGGGCTTGATCTTCCTCCTTCCATCTCTCGCCGTTTTGTGAGAACAGGTCCATCCTTCCCTTCTGGGGTAGATGGACTCGTGGGTATCACTTCAGTGAATGGCATTGGCAGTGGGGGTGATAATTCCCTTCTCATTGGAAGACTTTGCTGTGAGTATTAGAAATGCAGGTGACTTCTCTTCCCCTTCCTCCCTGTCCATGTCTCAGAGCCACCGGGAAACAGAGGCCTCATCCACGGTCACACAGGCCTGAGGGGGTGCAACTAGACTGTTGTTTCTTCAGGCCCTCAGTGCTGGACATCATCCGGGATACTCTGTGTGTGTCTTCCTCCGTCTGGTGTCCCTTCAGACCTTTCCCTAGTTTTCACAGGCTTGTTGTGTTGGCGTTCTTTGTCTGTTTGGAGACACATCCTTGATAAGCTTTGTGTTTCCACTCATTCGTCTCGCGATGTATGACCTGTCTTTTGCTTTTGTCATGAGGTCTTTCCCACAGTAGATATCTTTGATTTTGCAAAGTCCACTGTATTCTCTGGGTTTTTTTTGTGGACTGCCTTTTAGTTTTGTGTGTGAAGACTCAAAGCACGTGTCCGGTTTCTGCTCATTGTTCTTCTAGATTTGTGACAAGTTTTCATGGAAAGTTTGTCTAGGGATAACTGGAAGTGAACTCGGTGTAAGGTGTCAAGTCTCCATCTCCATTCATGTCATCCCCTGCAGTTTCCAATTCCCTGTTCCTGAGTGGTTTTGGAGACCTTGTGGGAAGGTTGGTTGCATTGGAGTTTGCATTTCCACCTTGATTCGATTCACACTGTTCTGCCCTCAGGGACACTGTCAAGGGGGAGTGAGGAGCAGCCTGCACTTCCAGCAGTGACCACACGGTGGGGCGAGTGCTGCTCTCCCCTCTGGGAGCCCCAGGCCACAGGCATCCCAGTGAGGAGCCAGCTCTGTGCTCAGCTGAAAGGAGTTAGTTAGTCTCTCAGGAGCCTCTGAGCCCTTGCCTTTGGATCACCCAGGGTGGGCATTTACTGGGACAGAAAAAATTGCCCTGAATTCCATGGACGGAAGAGCCTGGCTGTGTAGAGTTCGTGAGTTGCCGTGAATCAGACACAACTGAGGACACAAAAATTCAATAGATTAAAACACTTTTTGGGGGTGGGGGGGAGTGAAAGAGGGTGATGTGGGTTTTTTTGTCTTCTATAACAGCCAAGGGAAATCTAGTTTAAACCTAAATTCACATAGATGGGAAAGGTATATCTCTCCGTCACCCTATTTAAAAAAAAAAAACCTACTAAACTTTTCTGAAAGTTTATTTAGTAGCTTCCTTGAGCAGTTTACTGTGGAGCATTTTTTTTTTTTTTCTGTGACATTGGCCTCATTAAAAAGTACGGTTTGCCTTTACTGGATAATTTTGTTCATTGGTTTCTTAGGGAACCTTGGTAATATTTGAGTTTCCTGGGGAGTATGGTCACATGACCTGGCCCTGGCCAATCGGTGCGTTCCACCTCCCTGGCCACTGTGATTGGCTCCGGGCTGGGGCAGTGCCCAATCGGGGCCCAGGGCCGGGCCTCCCGTTGGAAGCCAGGGGAAGACGAGCTCTCGTCCTGCTGGGGTAGGGGAAGGGGTGGGGCCGGGGCAGGTCAGGCTCCAGCAGTGGGAGGGGCTTGAGGTCCGCCTGCGGCAGTTGGTGACGTTCCTGCTCCCCTCAGGGCAGAGCCGCCGGCCTGAGAATGAGGGCGCTGCTGAGCCCAGGGGCTGGGATGGCCCGTTGCTGCTGTGGTCCCAGAGCTCCACCCGAGACCTGAGGGAAGCCGTCTGCCCGTGAGTCCTCTCCCACTTGTCTGTCAGCTTGTTTGAAGCATGCTGGGTTTTCTGCCCAGCTGGCTAAGGGGAGTCCCTGGAAATGCAAGGGTGTGGGTTTTGGCAGACTTCAGGGAAGACATGCCAGATGAGCCTGGGAGACTCCAGGTTAATCTGGATTCAGGAGATATCTCTTCGGGCCAGCTAGTAATTGTAGGATAAGCCTAATGAGCCTTCAGAGGATGAAGAGAGTAACGTGCCAAGGTAGCAATCGATGTCCTCATTTGAGAGGATGAAGCTGGTGCTCAGAGAAGGGGGGAACTTGGCCACAGCAAGGAGGTGTGCACCCAGACAGGACCCCCCAGATCCGGCCATTGGAGCTCAGGGAGGCCACTGGTGTGGCTTGTCCCTGTGGCAGGGGCCGAGGCAGGCAGCCCACCCTGATTCCTGCGGGGGCCTGACTTGGGAAGTGCCATCTGGTAGCTTTGAGACTCACCAAACCAAATTGCACTGGAGAGAGGAGGGACGCCTTCCTTCATCCACCCCCCACCCCCGCCGGATTCCCACATACCCTGACCCCTTTCTCTTGATTTCGGAGCCATTTCCAGAGTCACGCTCATATGACCTCATTCGAAGTGCACTGTGGACGAGCTGCCATCTGCAGCTGCTACCACAGCAGCCAAGGGCTTTAGCTCCCGACTACCTCCCTTCCTTTGGAACTTGGGGGCCCTCTACTCCCCACTTGCACACCACAGACCTTTGCTGAGGATTGTGGGGACCCTCACTCAGTTTGCAGCACGTTGTAGCCATCCCTGTCCTCCCTTGAAACTCAGCTTGTGAGCTCCTTTGGAGCAGCGTGGCCCACCTGGCTGCAACGGAAGACACAGCTGACAGTGAAACAACAGCTTAGATCTGAGAGCCGGAAAGCTCTGTCAAAAGGGACCTCCCTCTTCACACCGTAGAGGCTGTAGGAGCCGCCAGGCTTTCGGAACCAGTGCTGGGGCCAAAATGACTCCACAGCTGTTTTCCTTCCTGGGGAGGGTTCTGGCTCGAGCGGGAATGGCTCAAGTCTCCTAAGGTTCTGAAAGCCCACTGTGTGCAGATTCACGGTACACAGAGAGGAAAAGGTGGAGTCCTACCCTGGAGGTGGTCACAGCTCACGGATGAGCCAGGCAGGCAGGCAGGCAGGGCATGAGAACACCTGAGCTGCCTTCATGAGTGAATGGTGTGGGGGCAGAGGAAGAGAAGCCGGTCTGCTCCCTCGTGTGGTGCCCAGGGCAGGTTGTCCCCAGAGGAAACCCTTACGACGGTGAGGACTATCACTGCTGTTTCCCAAGGGGTTCCGTCGGTGCGTGTCTTCCCCGGAGCGGTCAGGGCGTCTCTCAAGTACACTGGCCATGGGCATTGCCTCTCCTTGGAACTTCCCATGTGTTTCTCTTTTTTATGGAACAGTGATTTTCTAGAGTGGTTCTGGGCCACAAGGATGTTGGGTCATTTTCTAGCCTTCTGTCATGAAGAACGCTTTCCTGGGCATGGGGGTGGTTTGTTGTTCCAGCTCCCTTTCTTGGCTTCTTTTGGGAGCTGGTGCAACAAGAGGAGCTCAGCCTCTGCCTTCTGGCTGAGATGTCACCCTTCAAACAGCAATGCCTGCCTGGAGATAATGATGGCAGTTGCCAAAAGGGCTTCGTTTGGCACATGGTATCTTGAAAGGACGTACACCATCCTTTCAGCTATCAAAGGCTAGTTCAAATGACATAAAAATGAGAACTCTCCAATGGAGTCTTACAGTAGGTGGAGAGTCCGAAAAACACTCCTTCAGTCATTTCACTGAGAGTCATTGATTGGGGACACCAAGAATATAGGAAGGAATGCAGAAAGAAAAGATGAAATTGTGTTCAGGATCGGGGGGAGGGATGAACAGGGCGTGCTTGCCTTGAATCCAGGCTTTGTTGGGGGGTGGGGCATAAAGATCGAACGGGTCTGAAACTACAAAGTGGTGATGGTAACACAGTATCACCAGAGTTACACAACAGTGATCCCAGATTGCAACAATGATGAAAAAGTTTACTAATCCCAACTTAACCAACAAAAATACAGGAAACCATACAAAAAATAAAACATTACCAGAAAGGTGGAAACAAACCAAATGCAAAGCAGTTCAGGGGAAAGGAACTCCATGTCCCCTGGGGGCAGACCGAGTTGCCGGCATCCACGGTGAGCAGACAGGGATGGAGGCTGCAGAGCCGACCGCTCCCCTGGACGTGGTGTTTCCGGCAAGGGCTCTGGGTCTCTGTCCAGAGCGGGGGCTCTTTCTCCCTGCAGGGCTGGGTGAGTGATCGTGGGCATCTGGGTGTTGCGCGGGAGCCAGGGCAGGCTCTCCCTGCCGAGGCGGTGACTCCTCCTCTGCCTCGGGTTCTCTTGCCAAAGCCCGAGCAGGTAGAGGTGCACGTGGAGGTGGAGGTTCTCGCTGAGGGGGTGGGACATCAGTGCCTGGGGCTGGGGGTCCTGCAGGCACGGAGATCCGATCTGCCCGGTGTGCTGGCCAGTACCCAGCTGGCCTGGTGTCTCTGCGAGGGCAAGTCTCGCTTCTCCATCTGCCCTCGGTGGATCCCTGGGTCCTGCACCTGGAGCCACCACCTCTTTAGGGACAGGTCTGGGAAGTGGAGCCTGGTTCCAGTTGGAGGCCAGTGCTAGAGTTGGGGGAGAAGCAAGGTTTGCCCACAGGCCAGCCTTGGCATGTGCGTACCCCGGGACAGAAACCTTCCAAGAGGTTCCCAAAGAATACCCAGCGTCAGATGTCTTTTGGGACTGAAGTGTGCAAGATGGGGGGCGGGGGGTGTGAGGCCAGCGCTTGCTGCAGGCCCAGCAGCAGCTTTCGGGGACTCGTCCCTGTGTAGCTCAGCACCCCTCCCCACACACTCCCGTGCACCAGCCCCAGCGTCCTCACCTCTGTGCTCTGGCGTGCTGGGCTCCAGGTCCTCCTGGTGCCTCAGAGGCCGGGGTTCTCTGGACTCTGGGTCGGAGCCGGGTGTGCTGAGCTCCGTGGCAGCCTCAGACTGGGCCGCCGGCTGTATCCTGGGCGGTGTCTCGGCAGCAGGCCTTCCCCACCTCCGCGTCTCCCCCGGTGGGGCTGATGCCTCCGTGGGCACGCTGAACTGGAGCCTGCACTGGGCCTCACGGGCGGGCGGGTGGTGCTCCGACCCCTCCCTCTGGGAGCTGGATGGGGTGTCCCCGTCCTCGGCCTCATCCCGTGGGAAGCTCTGCAACGACAGTGACCGTCAGCCAGCCATGCTGGGAGTTTTCCGAGCTGGGCCTGGCCAGTGGAGCCGCTGCTTCTGCCTGCTCGAACTTCTCTTCCCAGAAGGGTCAGAGACGTGTGTCTGCTCAGATCCCCACCTGGGAGGAAAGAGACCCATCTGAGGGTGTGAGGTCAGCCTGGCGGGCTGGCGCTGCCCACACTCTCCCCATCCCGCCCAGCCTGCTCTGCCCTGGGGTGTAGACACAACTTGTCCACAGGCTTCTGACCCCACATCCGCCTGGGCTTCCTTGAGGGAGACACAGCCCGAGAAACCCGCATCCCCACACACAGGCAAAGGACCCGGTGTTTCCGGGTGGCATGGGAGAGGTGGCCTGGCCCGGCCTGGGGCTCCCCGTGTTACCTTTCTGTTTCTCCGGGCAAAGGGCCAGAGGCCTCTCGGGGGTGTCCTGAGCCAACGTCGACAGGGTGCCCACGCACACTGCCTGTGAGCTCTCCTGAGGCCCCGGCCTCTGGGCAGGGGCAAACAGCAGAACATCTTGGCAGCAAGTGATCTGGCTGGGGGCTCCTCTCCGCTCTGGAGGCCTGGATACCCGGATTGCGGGTTCTGTTGGGTTCTGTTGCCGGCAGGTGACATCATTTCCTGGGGTTCGTGCTGAGGTCCCTTCCCCAAAACTTCCCAAGGGAATCTCTGGGTTTCTGACTGCTTGATCACCCCCCTTAGGCCATGTGCAGGCACAGTGACACCCACACGGCCCAGCCCACAGCCCTGGGGAGGCCTGGGTTCAGCCAGGGCCTGAGCTCCGAGGACCATGCTGCTCTCAGACCAGGCTCCTTCTTCTCATAAGTGGTGTGGCCCTTGACAACCATATGCCCCTCAGGGTTTCCCCAGTCTCTCCATCTGCAGAGTGGGGGTCATTCTCCCATCTGCTTCCTAGGCCTGTCGGCCTACGAGCAGCTCCATGCCTTTCCACCTGGGGCCGATATCACGTGGAGCTCGTGCGCTGAGACTTCAGAAAGAAAGATTCCATCCAGGGCTGACACAGCACAGAATGGGGCAGAACGAGGCCTGGATGCGCCGTGGTACCCAGGAAAAGGCACTCCCCCTCCTGACTGTTTTGAGACCCCGCATCCAAGTTGGAGGACCGAAAGGAAGACTCGAAGGTCTCCCTCTCTTATAGAAAAGAGTAGCCAACTTTCTGGTCCTCTGTTTCCATTGAGATTCTGTTGAAGTGTCCCAGCTCGGCTTCTGCGGGTGGCTGAGCTTCTACTGGCTCCCTGCGTTCTTGTCTTTTCCTCTCCAAACCTTCCGTCCTTTTCCCCCTTCTGGGGTGGAAGGGCGCTGTCATTGCTTCTACCTTCGAGACAGATTGAGGAAAAGTCTGGACCATCGACTCCTTTCCTCTCTTTGGTTCCGTGTCTCTCTCTGGCTGTGTCCCTCTCTTTTCCTTTCTCAATTCCGTCTGTGTCTTCCTCTTTCTCTCTCGTGTGTGGATGGATGGATGGATGCTAGGGATGCACATGTATATGATTAGATGAGGGTTATGTTTTAGGGATAGGTTAGAGGGAGAGAAAGGCTTTAGGTCAGAGTTGGTCATGGGGGAAGGGTCAAGGGTGGTGGTGGTGTTTCTTGGAATCTGAGTGCTGTGCATTCTTCGTCTCTTTCCATATGAACCCCTTCTCAGATACACCACTTGCAAGGAGTCTCTCGTGTTCCGTTTCCTATCTTTTGCATTTGTGAATGCTTAGCTTCTCTGTTGTGAAGAGGTTCCATTGGATGGAAACCCAGTGGTGTACTTCGTTTACCTCTTTCCCTTACTTGAAGAGACCCATTTCGACCTCCGCCCAGCAAATGGCAAGGAGACTCTGATGTTAAGGAGCCTTTGACCTACGCTTCTTTCTAGCTATCTCATGACATCAGTCTTTAGGGTGAGGTTTTTCCCCGATATTGAGGTGGTATGAGATCAAAACCAATAGCGTTCTTCAGATGTAGCTGTCTGGTTTTCCCATGGACATTGATTGAAGAGGCTTTCCTGTTCCCATTTGGATATTCTCCCCGTCTGTGTCAGAGATGAGTTGACCATGGATGCTGGGGTTTGTTTCTGGACCCTCAACTTTATTCCATCGATCTGGATCTGTGTGTGTTGTTGTATTCCCAATAGCATACTGTCCTGCTGCTGCTGCTGCTGCGGCTAAGTCACTTCAGTCGTGTCTGACTCTGCATGACCCCATGGCCTGCAGCCTACCAGGCTCCTCCGTCCAGGACATTTTCCAGGCAAGAGTACTGGAGTGGGTCGCCATTGCCTTCTCCGATACTCTCCTGAGGATCCTAGTTTGGTCGTCTAATTTCCTTTCACACAACCTTGGATGTCCGTATCGGGGCTTTTTCGTCGGATTGTATTGACAATGTAGGCTCCTTTCTGTTTCCGTACCCCCTTTGCAATTCTTTGTTCGGTGCGAAAATGCATTGGCATTTTGGGAGGAATAGCATGGAAGCTGTGGATTGCCATGTGGGGCTGTGACATGATTTTCCCAATAGGAATTCTTTCAAGCCCTGAGCACAGCTTCTCTTTCCAGTGATTGGTGTGGGCTTGATCTTCCTCCTTCCATCTCTCGCCGTTTTGTGAGAACAGGTCCATCCTTCCCTTCTGGGGTAGATGGACTCGTGGGTATCACTTCAGTGAATGGCATTGGCAGTGGGGGTGATAATTCCCTTCTCATTGGAAGACTTTGCTGTGAGTATTAGAAATGCAAGTGACTTCTCTTCCCCTTCCTCCCTGTCCATGTCTCAGAGCCACCGGGAAACAGAGGCCTCATCCACGGTCACACAGGCCTGAGGGGGTGCAACTAGACTGTTGTTTCTTCAGGCCCTCAGTGCTGGACATCATCCGGGATACTCTGTGTGTGTCTTCCTCCGTCTGGTGTCCCTTCAGACCTTTCCCTAGTTTTCACAGGCTTGTTGTGTTGGCGTTCTTTGTCTGTTTGGAGACACATCCTTGATAAGCTTTGTGTTTCCACTCATTCGTCTCGCGATGTATGACCTGTCTTTTGCTTTTGTCATGAGGTCTTTCCCACAGTAGATATCTTTGATTTTGCAAAGTCCACTGTATTCTCTGGGTTTTTTTTGTGGACTGCCTTTTAGTTTTGTGTGTGAAGACTCAAAGCACGTGTCCGGTTTCTGCTCATTGTTCTTCTAGATTTGTGACAAGTTTTCATGGAAAGTTTGTCTAGGGATAACTGGAAGTGAACTCGGTGTAAGGTGTCAAGTCTCCATCTCCATTCATGTCATCCCCTGCAGTTTCCAATTCCCTGTTCCTGAGTGGTTTTGGAGACCTTGTGGGAAGGTTGGTTGCATTGGAGTTTGCATTTCCACCTTGATTCGATTCACACTGTTCTGCCCTCAGGGACACTGTCAAGGGGGAGTGAGGAGCAGCCTGCACTTCCAGCAGTGACCACACGGTGGGGCGAGTGCTGCTCTCCCCTCTGGGAGCCCCAGGCCACAGGCATCCCAGTGAGGAGCCAGCTCTGTGCTCAGCTGAAAGGAGTTAGTTAGTCTCTCAGGAGCCTCTGAGCCCTTGCCTTTGGATCACCCAGGGTGGGCATTTACTGGGACAGAAAAAATTGCCCTGAATTCCATGGACGGAAGAGCCTGGCTGTGTAGAGTTCGTGAGTTGCCGTGAATCAGACACAACTGAGGACACAAAAATTCAATAGATTAAAACACTTTTTGGGGGTGGGGGGGAGTGAAAGAGGGTGATGTGGGTTTTTTTGTCTTATATAACAGCCAAGGGAAATCTAGTTTAAACCTAAATTCACATAGATGGGAAAGGTATATCTCTCCGTCACCCTATTTAAAAAAAAAAAACCTACTAAACTTTTCTGAAAGTTTATTTAGTAGCTTCCTTGAGCAGTTTACTGTGGAGCATTTTTTTTTTTTTTTCTGTGACATTGGCCTCATTAAAAAGTTCGGTTTGCCTTTACTGGATAATTTTGTTCATTGGTTTCTTAGGGAACCTTGGTAATATTTGAGTTTCCTGGGGAGTATGGTCACATGACCTGGCCCTGGCCAATCGGTGCGTTCCACCTCCCTGGCCACTGTGATTGGCTCCGGGCTGGGGCAGTGCCCAATCGGGGCCCAGGGCCGGGCCTCCCGTTGGAAGCCAGGGGAAGACGAGCTCTCGTCCTGCTGGGGTAGGGGAAGGGGTGGGGCCGGGGCAGGTCAGGCTCCAGCAGTGGGAGGGGCTTGAGGTCCGCCTGCGGCAGTTGGTGACGTTCCTGCTCCCCTCAGGGCAGAGCCGCCGGCCTGAGAATGAGGGCGCTGCTGAGCCCAGGGGCTGGGATGGCCCGTTGCTGCTGTGGTCCCAGAGCTCCACCCGAGACCTGAGGGAAGCCGTCTGCCCGTGAGTCCTCTCCCACTTGTCTGTCAGCTTGTTTGAAGCATGCTGGGTTTTCTGCCCAGCTGGCTAAGGGGAGTCCCTGGAAATGCAAGGGTGTGGGTTTTGGCAGACTTCAGGGAAGACATGCCAGATGAGCCTGGGAGACTCCAGGTTAATCTGGATTCAGGAGATATCTCTTCGGGCCAGCTAGTAATTGTAGGATAAGCCTAATGAGCCTTCAGAGGATGAAGAGAGTAACGTGCCAAGGTAGCAATCGATGTCCTCATTCGAGAGGATGAAGCTGGTGCTCAGAGAAGGGGGGAACTTGGCCACAGCAAGGAGGTGTGCACCCAGACAGGACCCCCCAGATCCGGCCATTGGAGCTCAGGGAGGCCACTGGTGTGGCTTGTCCCTGTGGCAGGGGCCGAGGCAGGCAGCCCACCCTGATTCCTGCGGGGGCCTGACTTGGGAAGTGCCATCTGGTAGCTTTGAGACTCACCAAACCAAATTGCACTGGAGAGAGGAGGGACACCTTCCTTCATCCACCCCCCACCCCCGCCGGATTCCCACATACCCTGACCCCTTTCTCTTGATTTCGGAGCCATTTCCAGAGTCCCGCTCATATGACCTCATTCGAAGTGCACTGTGGACGAGCTGCCATCTGCAGCTGCTACCACAGCAGCCAAGGGCTTTAGCTCCCGACTACCTCCCTTCCTTTGGAACTTGGGGGCCCTCTACTCCCCACTTGCACACCACAGACCTTTGCTGAGGATTGTGGGGACCCTCACTCAGTTTGCAGCACGTTGTAGCCATCCCTGTCCTCCCTTGAAACTCAGCTTGTGAGCTCCTTTGGAGCAGCGTGGCCCACCTGGCTGCAACGGAAGACACAGCTGACAGTGAAACAACAGCTTAGATCTGAGAGCCGGAAAGCTCTGTCAAAAGGGACCTCCCTCTTCACACCGTAGAGGCTGTAGGAGCCGCCAGGCTTTCGGAACCAGTGCTGGGGCCAAAATGACTCCACAGCTGTTTTCCTTCCTGGGGAGGGTTCTGGCTCGAGCGGGAATGGCTCAAGTCTCCTAAGGTTCTGAAAGCCCACTGTGTGCAGATTCACGGTACACAGAGAGGAAAAGGTGGAGTCCTACCCTGGAGGTGGTCACAGCTCACGGATGAGCCAGGCAGGCAGGCAGGCAGGGCATGAGAACACCTGAGCTGCCTTCATGAGTGAATGGTGTGGGGGCAGAGGAAGAGAAGCCGGTCTGCTCCCTCGTGTGGTGCCCAGGGCAGGTTGTCCCCAGAGGAAACCCTTACGACGGTGAGGACTATCACTGCTGTTTCCCAAGGGGTTCCGTCGGTGCGTGTCTTCCCCGGAGCGGTCAGGCCGTCTCTCAGGTACACTGGCCATGGGCATTGCCTCTCCTTGGAACTTCCCATGTGTTTCTCTTTTTTATGGAACAGTGATTTTCTAGAGTGGTTCTGGGCCACAAGGATGTTGGGTCATTTTCTAGCCTTCTGTCATGAAGAACGCTTTCCTGGGCATGGGGGTGGTTTGTTGTTCCAGCTCCCTTTCTTGGCTTCTTTTGGGAGCTGGTGCAACAAGAGGAGCTCAGCCTCTGCCTTCTGGCTGAGATGTCACCCTTCAAACAGCAATGCCTGCCTGGAGATAATGATGGCAGTTGCCAAAAGGGCTTCGTTTGGCACATGGTATCTTGAAAGGACGTACACCGTCCTTTCAGCTATCAAAGGCTAGTTCAAATGACATAAAAATGAGAACTCTCCAATGGAGTCTTACAGTAGGTGGAGAGTCCGAAAAACACTCCTTCAGTCATTTCACTGAGAGTCATTGATTGGGGACACGAAGAATATAGGAAGGAATGCAGAAAGAAAAGATGAAATTGTGTTCAGGATCGGGGGGAGGGATGAACAGGGCGTGCTTGCCTTGAATCCAGGCTTTGTTGGGGGGTGGGGCATAAAGATCGAACGGGTCTGAAACTACAAAGTGGTGATGGTAACACAGTATCACCAGAGTTACACAACAGTGATCCCAGATTGCAACAATGATGAAAAAGTTTACTAATCCCAACTTAAAAAACAAAAATACAGGAAACCATACCAAAAATAAAACATCACCAGAAAGGTGGAAAGAAACCAAATGCAAAGCAGTTCAGGGGAAAGGAACTCCATGTCCCCTGGGGGCAGACCGAGTTGCCGGCATCCACGGTGAGCAGACAGGGATGGAGGCTGCAGAGCCGACCGCTCCCCTGGACGTGGTGTTTCCGGCAAGGGCTCTGGGTCTCTGTCCAGAGCGGGGGCTCTTTCTCCCTGCAGGGCTGGGTGAGTGATCGTGGGCATCTGGGTGTTGCGCGGGAGCCAGGGCAGGCTCTCCCTGCCGAGGCGGTGACTCCTCCTCTGCCTCGGGTTCTCTTGCCAAAGCCCGAGCATGTAGAGGTGCACGTGGAGGTCGAGGTTCTCGCTGAGGGGGTGGGACATCAGTGCCTGGGGCTGGGGGTCCTGCAGGCACGGAGATCCGATCTGCCCGGTGTGCTGGCCAGTACCCAGCTGGCCTGGTGTCTCTGCGAGGGCAAGTCTCGCTTCTCCATCTGCCCTCGGTGGATCCCTGGGTCCTGCACCTGGAGCCACCACCTCTTTAGGGACAGGTCTGGGAAGTGGAGCCTGGTTCCAGTTGGAGGCCAGTGCTAGAGTTGGGGGAGAAGCAAAGTTTGCCCACAGGCCAGCCTTGGCATGTGCGTACCCCGGGACAGAAACCTTCCAAGAGGTTCCCAAAGAATACCCAGCGTCAGATGTCTTTTGGGACTGAAGTGTGCAAGATGGGGGGCGGGGGGTGTGAGGCCAGCGCTTGCTGCAGGCCCAGCAGCAGCTTTCGGGGACTCGTCCCTGTGTAGCTCAGCACCCCTCCCCACACACTCCCGTGCACCAGCCCCAGCGTCCTCACCTCTGTGCTCTGGCGTGCTGGGCTCCAGGTCCTCCTGGTGCCTCAGAGGCCGGGGTTCTCTGGACTCTGGGTCAGAGCCGGGTGTGCTGAGCTCCGTGGCAGCCTCAGACTGGGCCGCCGGCTGTATCCTGGGCGGTGTCTCGGCAGCAGGCCTTCCCCACCTCCGCGTCTCCCCCGGTGGGGCTGATGCCTCCGTGGGCACGCTGACCTGGAGCCTGCACTGGGCCTCACGGGCGGGCGGGTGGTGCTCCGACCCCTCCCTCTGGGAGCTGGATGGGGTGTCCCCGTCCTCGGCCTCATCACGTGGGAAGCTCTGCAACGACAGTGACCGTCAGCCAGCCATGCTGGGAGTTTTCCGAGCTGGGCCTGGCCAGTGGAGCCGCTGCTTCTGCCTGCTCGAACTTCTCTTCCCAGAAGGGTCAGAGACGTGTGTCTGCTCAGATCCCCACCCGGGAGGAAAGAGACCCATCTGAGGGTGTGAGGTCAGCCTGGCGGGCCGGCGCTGCCCACACTCTCCCCATCCCGCCCAGCCTGCTCTCCCCTGGGGTGTGGACACAACTTGTCCACAGGCTTCTGACCCCACATCCGCCTGGGCTTCCTTGAGGGAGACACAGCCCGAGAAACCCGCATCCCCACACACAGGCAAAGGACCCGGTGTTTCCGGGTGGCATGGGAGAGGTGGCCTGGCCCGGCCTGGGGCTCCCCGTGTTACCTTTCTGTTTCTCCGGGCAAAGGGCCAGAGGCCTCTCGGGGGTGTTCTGAGCCAACGTCGACAGGGTGCCCACGCACACTGCCTGTGAGCTCTCCTGAGGCCCCGGCCTCTGGGCAGGGGCAAACAGCAGAACATCTTGGCAGCAAGTGATCTGGCTGGGGGCTCCTCTCCGCTCTGGAGGCCTGGATACCCGGATTGCGGGTTCTGTTGGGTTCTGTTGCCGGCAGGTGACATCATTTCCTGGGGTTCGTGCTGAGGTCCCTTCCCCAAAACTTCCCAAGGGAATCTCTGGGTTTCTGACTGCTCGATCACCCCCCTTAGGCCATGTGCAGGCACAGTGACACCCACACGGCCCAGCCCACAGCCCTGGGGAGGCCTGGGTTCAGCCAGGGCCTGAGCTCCGAGGACCATGCTGCTCTCAGACCAGGCTCCTTCTTCTCATAAGTGGTGTGGCCCTGGACAACCATATGCCCCTCAGGGTTTCCCCAGTCTCTCCATCTGCAGAGTGGGGGTCATTCTCCCATCTGCTTCCTAGGCCTGTCGGCCTACGAGCAGCTCCATGCCTTTCCACCTGGGGCTGATATCACGTGGAGCTCGTGCGCTGAGACTTCAGAAAGAAAGATTCCATCCAGGGCTGACACAGCACAGAATGGGGCAGAACGAGGCCTGGATGTGCCGTGGTACCCAGGAAAAGGCACTCCCCCTCCTGACTGTTTTGAGACCCCGCATCCAAGTTGGAGGACCGAAAGGAAGACTCGAAGGTCTCCCTCTCTTATAGAAAAGAGTAGCCAACTTTCTGGTCCTCTGTTTCCATTGAGATTCTGTTGAAGTGTCCCAGCTCGGCTTCTGCGGGTGGCTGAGCTTCTACTGGCTCCCTGCGTTCTTGTCTTTTCCTCTCCAAACCTTCCGTCCTTTTCCCCCTTCTGGGGTGGAAGGGCGCTGTCATTGCTTCTACCTTCGAGACAGATTGAGGAAAAGTCTGGACCATCGACTCCTTTCCTCTCTTTGGTTCCGTGTCTCTCTCTGGCTGTGTCCCTCTCTTTTCCTTTCTCAATTCCGTCTGTGTCTTCCTCTTTCTCTCTCGTGTGTGGATGGATGGATGGATGCTAGGGATGCACATGTATATGATTAGATGAGGGTTATGTTTTAGGGATAGGTTAGAGGGAGAGAAAGGCTTTAGGTCAGAGTTGGTCATGGGGGAAGGGTCAAGGGTGGTGGTGGTGTTTCTTGGAATCTGAGTGCTGTGCATTCTTCGTCTCTTTCCATATGAACCCCTTCTCAGATACACCACTTGCAAGGAGTCTCTCGTGTTCCGTTTCCTATCTTTTGCATTTGTGAATGCTTAGCTTCTCTGTTGTGAAGAGGTTCCATTGGATGGAAACCCAGTGGTGTACTTCGTTTACCTCTTTCCCTTACTTGAAGAGACCCATTTCGACCTCCGCCCAGCAAATGGCAAGGAGACTCTGATGTTAAGGAGCCTTTGACCTACGCTTCTTTCTAGCTATCTCATGACATCAGTCTTTAGGGTGAGGTTTTTCCCCGATATTGAGGTGGTATGAGATCAAAACCAATAGCGTTCTTCAGATGTAGCTGTCTGGTTTTCCCATGGACATTGATTGAAGAGGCTTTCCTGTTCCCATTTGGATATTCTCCCCGTCTGTGTCAGAGATGAGTTGACCATGGATGCTGGGGTTTGTTTCTGGACCCTCAACTTTATTCCATCGATCTGGATCTGTGTGTGTTGTTGTATTCCCAATAGCATACTGTCCTGCTGCTGCTGCTGCTGCGGCTAAGTCACTTCAGTCGTGTCTGACTCTGCATGACCCCATGGCCTGCAGCCTACCAGGCTCCTCCGTCCAGGACATTTTCCAGGCAAGAGTACTGGAGTGGGTCGCCATTGCCTTCTCCGATACTCTCCTGAGGATCCTAGTTTGGTCGTCTAATTTCCTTTCACACAACCTTGGATGTCCGTATCGGGGCTTTTTCGTCGGATTGTATTGACAATGTAGGCTCCTTTCTGTTTCCGTACCCCCTTTGCAATTCTTTGTTCGGTGCGAAAATGCATTGGCATTTTGGGAGGAATAGCATGGAAGCTGTGGATTGCCATGTGGGGCTGTGACATGATTTTCCCAATAGGAATTCTTTCAAGCCCTGAGCACAGCTTCTCTTTCCAGTGATTGGTGTGGGCTTGATCTTCCTCCTTCCATCTCTCGCCGTTTTGTGAGAACAGGTCCATCCTTCCCTTCTGGGGTAGATGGACTCGTGGGTATCACTTCAGTGAATGGCATTGGCAGTGGGGGTGATAATTCCCTTCTCATTGGAAGACTTTGCTGTGAGTATTAGAAATGCAGGTGACTTCTCTTCCCCTTCCTCCCTGTCCATGTCTCAGAGCCACCGGGAAACAGAGGCCTCATCCACGGTCACACAGGCCTGAGGGGGTGCAACTAGACTGTTGTTTCTTCAGGCCCTCAGTGCTGGACATCATCCGGGATACTCTGTGTGTGTCTTCCTCCGTCTGGTGTCCCTTCAGACCTTTCCCTAGTTTTCACAGGCTTGTTGTGTTGGCGTTCTTTGTCTGTTTGGAGACACATCCTTGATAAGCTTTGTGTTTCCACTCATTCGTCTCGCGATGTATGACCTGTCTTTTGCTTTTGTCATGAGGTCTTTCCCACAGTAGATATCTTTGATTTTGCAAAGTCCACTGTATTCTCTGGGTTTTTTTTGTGGACTGCCTTTTAGTTTTGTGTGTGAAGACTCAAAGCACGTGTCCGGTTTCTGCTCATTGTTCTTCTAGATTTGTGACAAGTTTTCATGGAAAGTTTGTCTAGGGATAACTGGAAGTGAACTCGGTGTAAGGTGTCAAGTCTCCATCTCCATTCATGTCATCCCCTGCAGTTTCCAATTCCCTGTTCCTGAGTGGTTTTGGAGACCTTGTGGGAAGGTTGGTTGCATTGGAGTTTGCATTTCCACCTTGATTCGATTCACACTGTTCTGCCCTCAGGGACACTGTCAAGGGGGAGTGAGGAGCAGCCTGCACTTCCAGCAGTGACCACACGGTGGGGCGAGTGCTGCTCTCCCCTCTGGGAGCCCCAGGCCACAGGCATCCCAGTGAGGAGCCAGCTCTGTGCTCAGCTGAAAGGAGTTAGTTAGTCTCTCAGGAGCCTCTGAGCCCTTGCCTTTGGATCACCCAGGGTGGGCATTTACTGGGACAGAAAAAATTGCCCTGAATTCCATGGACGGAAGAGCCTGGCTGTGTAGAGTTCGTGAGTTGCCGTGAATCAGACACAACTGAGGACACAAAAATTCAATAGATTAAAACACTTTTTGGGGGTGGGGGGGAGTGAAAGAGGGTGATGTGGGTTTTTTTGTCTTATATAACAGCCAAGGGAAATCTAGTTTAAACCTAAATTCACATAGATGGGAAAGGTATATCTCTCCGTCACCCTATTTAAAAAAAAAAAACCTACTAAACTTTTCTGAAAGTTTATTTAGTAGCTTCCTTGAGCAGTTTACTGTGGAGCATTTTTTTTTTTTTTTCTGTGACATTGGCCTCATTAAAAAGTACGGTTTGCCTTTACTGGATAATTTTGTTCATTGGTTTCTTAGGGAACCTTGGTAATATTTGAGTTTCCTGGGGAGTATGGTCACATGACCTGGCCCTGGCCAATCGGTGCGTTCCACCTCCCTGGCCACTGTGATTGGCTCCGGGCTGGGGCAGTGCCCAATCGGGGCCCAGGGCCGGGCCTCCCGTTGGAAGCCAGGGGAAGACGAGCTCTCGTCCTGCTGGGGTAGGGGAAGGGGTGGGGCCGGGGCAGGTCAGGCTCCAGCAGTGGGAGGGGCTTGAGGTCCGCCTGCGGCAGTTGGTGACGTTCCTGCTCCCCTCAGGGCAGAGCCGCCGGCCTGAGAATGAGGGCACTGCTGAGCCCAGGGGCTGGGATGGCCCGTTGCTGCTGTGGTCCCAGAGCTCCACCCGAGACCTGAGGGAAGCCGTCTGCCCGTGAGTCCTCTCCCACTTGTCTGTCAGCTTGTTTGAAGCATGCTGGGTTTTCTGCCCAGCTGGCTAAGGGGAGTCCCTGGAAATGCAAGGGTGTGGGTTTTGGCAGACTTCAGGGAAGACATGCCAGATGAGCCTGGGAGACTCCAGGTTAATCTGGATTCAGGAGATATCTCTTCGGGCCAGCTAGTAATTGTAGGATAAGCCTAATGAGCCTTCAGAGGATGAAGAGAGTAACGTGCCAAGGTAGCAATCGATGTCCTCATTCGAGAGGATGAAGCTGGTGCTCAGAGAAGGGGGGAACTTGGCCACAGCAAGGAGGTGTGCACCCAGACAGGACCCCCCAGATCCGGCCATTGGAGCTCAGGGAGGCCACTGGTGTGGCTTGTCCCTGTGGCAGGGGCCGAGGCAGGCAGCCCACCCTGATTCCTGCGGGGGCCTGACTTGGGAAGTGCCATCTGGTAGCTTTGAGACTCACCAAACCAAATTGCACTGGAGAGAGGAGGGACACCTTCCTTCATCCACCCCCCACCCCCGCCGGATTCCCACATACCCTGACCCCTTTCTCTTGATTTCGGAGCCATTTCCAGAGTCCCGCTCATATGACCTCATTCGAAGTGCACTGTGGACGAGCTGCCATCTGCAGCTGCTACCACAGCAGCCAAGGGCTTTAGCTCCCGACTACCTCCCTTCCTTTGGAACTTGGGGGCCCTCTACTCCCCACTTGCACACCACAGACCTTTGCTGAGGATTGTGGGGACCCTCACTCAGTTTGCAGCACGTTGTAGCCATCCCTGTCCTCCCTTGAAACTCAGCTTGTGAGCTCCTTTGGAGCAGCGTGGCCCACCTGGCTGCAACGGAAGACACAGCTGACAGTGAATCAACAGCTTAGATCTGAGAGCCGGAAAGCTCTGTCAAAAGGGACCTCCCTCTTCACACCGTAGAGGCTGTAGGAGCCGCCAGGCTTTCGGAACCAGTGCTGGGGCCAAAATGACTCCACAGCTGTTTTCCTTCCTGGGGAGGGTTCTGGCTCGAGCGGGAATGGCTCAAGTCTCCTAAGGTTCTGAAAGCCCACTGTGTGCAGATTCACGGTACACAGAGAGGAAAAGGTGGAGTCCTACCCTGGAGGTGGTCACAGCTCACGGATGAGCCAGGCAGGCAGGCAGGCAGGGCATGAGAACACCTGAGCTGCCTTCATGAGTGAATGGTGTGGGGGCAGAGGAAGAGAAGCCGGTCTGCTCCCTCGTGTGGTGCCCAGGGCAGGTTGTCCCCAGAGGAAACCCTTACGACGGTGAGGACTATCACTGCTGTTTCCCAAGGGGTTCCGTCGGTGCGTGTCTTCCCCGGAGCGGTCAGGCCGTCTCTCAAGTACACTGGCCATGGGCATTGCCTCTCCTTGGAACTTCCCATGTGTTTCTCTTTTTTATGGAACAGTGATTTTCTAGAGTGGTTCTGGGCCACAAGGATGTTGGGTCATTTTCTAGCCTTCTGTCATGAAGAACGCTTTCCTGGGCATGGGGGTGGTTTGTTGTTCCAGCTCCCTTTCTTGGCTTCTTTTGGGAGCTGGTGCAACAAGAGGAGCTCAGCCTCTGCCTTCTGGCTGAGATGTCACCCTTCAAACAGCAATGCCTGCCTGGAGATAATGATGGCAGTTGCCAAAAGGGCTTCGTTTGGCACATGGTATCTTGAAAGGACGTACACCATCCTTTCAGCTATCAAAGGCTAGTTCAAATGACATAAAAATGAGAACTCTCCAATGGAGTCTTACAGTAGGTGGAGAGTCCGAAAAACACTCCTTCAGTCATTTCACTGAGAGTCATTGATTGGGGACACCAAGAATATAGGAAGGAATGCAGAAAGAAAAGATGAAATTGTGTTCAGGATCGGGGGGAGGGATGAACAGGGCGTGCTTGCCTTGAATCCAGGCTTTGTTGGGGGGTGCGGCATAAAGATCGAACGGGTCTGAAACTACAAAGTGGTGATGGTAACACAGTATCACCAGAGTTACACAACAGTGATCCCAGATTGCAACAATGATGAAAAAGTTTACTAATCCCAACTTAACCAACAAAAATACAGGAAACCATACAAAAAATAAAACATTACCAGAAAGGTGGAAACAAACCAAATGCAAAGCAGTTCAGGGGAAAGGAACTCCATGTCCCCTGGGGGCAGACCGAGTTGCCGGCATCCACGGTGAGCAGACAGGGATGGAGGCTGCAGAGCCGACCGCTCCCCTGGACGTGGTGTTTCCGGCAAGGGCTCTGGGTCTCTGTCCAGAGCGGGGGCTCTTTCTCCCTGCAGGGCTGGGTGAGTGATCGTGGGCATCTGGGTGTTGCGCGGGAGCCAGGGCAGGCTCTCCCTGCCGAGGCGGTGACTCCTCCTCTGCCTCGGGTTCTCTTGCCAAAGCCCGAGCAGGTAGAGGTGCACGTGGAGGTGGAGGTTCTCGCTGAGGGGGTGGGACATCAGTGCCTGGGGCTGGGGGTCCTGCAGGCACGGAGATCCGATCTGCCCGGTGTGCTGGCCAGTACCCAGCTGGCCTGGTGTCTCTGCGAGGGCAAGTCTCGCTTCTCCATCTGCCCTCGGTGGATCCCTGGGTCCTGCACCTGGAGCCACCACCTCTTTAGGGACAGGTCTGGGAAGTGGAGCCTGGTTCCAGTTGGAGGCCAGTGCTAGAGTTGGGGGAGAAGCAAGGTTTGCCCACAGGCCAGCCTTGGCATGTGCGTACCCCGGGACAGAAACCTTCCAAGAGGTTCCCAAAGAATACCCAGCGTCAGATGTCTTTTGGGACTGAAGTGTGCAAGATGGGGGGCGGGGGGTGTGAGGCCAGCGCTTGCTGCAGGCCCAGCAGCAGCTTTCGGGGACTCGTCCCTGTGTAGCTCAGCACCCCTCCCCACACACTCCCGTGCACCAGCCCCAGCGTCCTCACCTCTGTGCTCTGGCGTGCTGGGCTCCAGGTCCTCCTGGTGCCTCAGAGGCCGGGGTTCTCTGGACTCTGGGTCGGAGCCGGGTGTGCTGAGCTCCGTGGCAGCCTCAGACTGGGCCGCCGGCTGTATCCTGGGCGGTGTCTCGGCAGCAGGCCTTCCCCACCTCCGCGTCTCCCCCGGTGGGGCTGATGCCTGCGTGGGCACGCTGAACTGGAGCCTGCACTGGGCCTCACGGGCGGGCGGGTGGTGCTCCGACCCCTCCCTCTGGGAGCTGGATGGGGTGTCCCCGTCCTCGGCCTCATCCCGTGGGAAGCTCTGCAACGACAGTGACCGTCAGCCAGCCATGCTGGGAGTTTTCCGAGCTGGGCCTGGCCAGTGGAGCCGCTGCTTCTGCCTGCTCGAACTTCTCTTCCCAGAAGGGTCAGAGACGTGTGTCTGCTCAGATCCCCACCCGGGAGGAAAGAGACCCATCTGAGGGTGTGAGGTCAGCCTGGCGGGCCGGCGCTGCCCACACTCTCCCCATCCCGCCCAGCCTGCTCTGCCCCGGGGTGTGGACACAACTTGTCCACAGGCTTCTGACCCCACATCCGCCTGGGCTTCCTTGAGGGAGACACAGCCCGAGAAACTCGCATCCCCACACACAGGCAAAGGACCCGGTGTTTCCGGGTGGCATGGGAGAGGTGGCCTGGCCCGGCCTGGGGCTCCCCGTGTTACCTTTCTGTTTCTCCGGGCAAAGGGCCAGAGGCCTCTCGGGGGTGTCCTGAGCCAACGTCGACAGGGTGCCCACGCACACTGCCTGTGAGCTCTCCTGAGGCCCCGGCCTCTGGGCAGGGGCAAACAGCAGAACATCTTGGCAGCAAGTGATCTGGCTGGGGGCTCCTCTCCGCTCTGGAGGCCTGGATACCCGGATTGCGGGTTCTGTTGGGTTCTGTTGCCGGCAGGTGACATCATTTCCTGGGGTTCGTGCTGAGGTCCCTTCCCCAAAACTTCCCAAGGGAATCTCTGGGTTTCTGACTGCTCGATCACCCCCCTTAGGCCATGTGCAGGCACAGTGACACCCACACGGCCCAGCCCACAGCCCTGGGGAGGCCTGGGTTCAGCCAGGGCCTGAGCTCCGAGGACCATGCTGCTCTCAGACCAGGCTCCTTCTTCTCATAAGTGGTGTGGCCCTTGACAACCATATGCCCCTCAGGGTTTCCCCAGTCTCTCCATCTGCAGAGTGGGGGTCATTCTCCCATCTGCTTCCTAGGCCTGTCGGCCTACGAGCAGCTCCATGCCTTTCCACCTGGGGCCGATATCACGTGGAGCTCGTGCGCTGAGACTTCAGAAAGAAAGATTCCATCCAGGGCTGACACAGCACAGAATGGGGCAGAACGAGGCCTGGATGCGCCGTGGTACCCAGGAAAAGGCACTCCCCCTCCTGACTGTTTTGAGACCCCGCATCCAAGTTGGAGGACCGAAAGGAAGACTCGAAGGTCTCCCTCTCTTATAGAAAAGAGTAGCCAACTTTCTGGTCCTCTGTTTCCATTGAGATTCTGTTGAAGTGTCCCAGCTCGGCTTCTGCGGGTGGCTGAGCTTCTACTGGCTCCCTGCGTTCTTGTCTTTTCCTCTCCAAACCTTCCGTCCTTTTCCCCCTTCTGGGGTGGAAGGGCGCTGTCATTGCTTCTACCTTCGAGACAGATTGAGGAAAAGTCTGGACCATCGACTCCTTTCCTCTCTTTGGTTCCGTGTCTCTCTCTGGCTGTGTCCCTCTCTTTTCCTTTCTCAATTCCGTCTGTGTCTTCCTCTTTCTCTCTCGTGTGTGGATGGATGGATGGATGCTAGGGATGCACATGTATATGATTAGATGAGGGTTATGTTTTAGGGATAGGTTAGAGGGAGAGAAAGGCTTTAGGTCAGAGTTGGTCATGGGGGAAGGGTCAAGGGTGGTGGTGGTGTTTCTTGGAATCTGAGTGCTGTGCATTCTTCGTCTCTTTCCATATGAACCCCTTCTCAGATACACCACTTGCAAGGAGTCTCTCGTGTTCCGTTTCCTATCTTTTGCATTTGTGAATGCTTAGCTTCTCTGTTGTGAAGAGGTTCCATTGGATGGAAACCCAGTGGTGTACTTCGTTTACCTCTTTCCCTTACTTGAAGAGACCCATTTCGACCTCCGCCCAGCAAATGGCAAGGAGACTCTGATGTTAAGGAGCCTTTGACCTACGCTTCTTTCTAGCTATCTCATGACATCAGTCTTTAGGGTGAGGTTTTTCCCCGATATTGAGGTGGTATGAGATCAAAACCAATAGCGTTCTTCAGATGTAGCTGTCTGGTTTTCCCATGGACATTGATTGAAGAGGCTTTCCTGTTCCCATTTGGATATTCTCCCCGTCTGTGTCAGAGATGAGTTGACCATGGATGCTGGGGTTTGTTTCTGGACCCTCAACTTTATTCCATCGATCTGGATCTGTGTGTGTTGTTGTATTCCCAATAGCATACTGTCCTGCTGCTGCTGCTGCTGCGGCTAAGTCACTTCAGTCGTGTCTGACTCTGCATGACCCCATGGCCTGCAGCCTACCAGGCTCCTCCGTCCAGGACATTTTCCAGGCAAGAGTACTGGAGTGGGTCGCCATTGCCTTCTCCGATACTCTCCTGAGGATCCTAGTTTGGTCGTCTAATTTCCTTTCACACAACCTTGGATGTCCGTATCGGGGCTTTTTCGTCGGATTGTATTGACAATGTAGGCTCCTTTCTGTTTCCGTACCCCCTTTGCAATTCTTTGTTCGGTGCGAAAATGCATTGGCATTTTGGGAGGAATAGCATGGAAGCTGTGGATTGCCATGTGGGGCTGTGACATGATTTTCCCAATAGGAATTCTTTCAAGCCCTGAGCACAGCTTCTCTTTCCAGTGATTGGTGTGGGCTTGATCTTCCTCCTTCCATCTCTCGCCGTTTTGTGAGAACAGGTCCATCCTTCCCTTCTGGGGTAGATGGACTCGTGGGTATCACTTCAGTGAATGGCATTGGCAGTGGGGGTGATAATTCCCTTCTCATTGGAAGACTTTGCTGTGAGTATTAGAAATGCAGGTGACTTCTCTTCCCCTTCCTCCCTGTCCATGTCTCAGAGCCACCGGGAAACAGAGGCCTCATCCACGGTCACACAGGCCTGAGGGGGTGCAACTAGACTGTTGTTTCTTCAGGCCCTCAGTGCTGGACATCATCCGGGATACTCTGTGTGTGTCTTCCTCCGTCTGGTGTCCCTTCAGACCTTTCCCTAGTTTTCACAGGCTTGTTGTGTTGGCGTTCTTTGTCTGTTTGGAGACACATCCTTGATAAGCTTTGTGTTTCCACTCATTCGTCTCGCGATGTATGACCTGTCTTTTGCTTTTGTCATGAGGTCTTTCCCACAGTAGATATCTTTGATTTTGCAAAGTCCACTGTATTCTCTGGGTTTTTTTTGTGGACTGCCTTTTAGTTTTGTGTGTGAAGACTCAAAGCACGTGTCCGGTTTCTGCTCATTGTTCTTCTAGATTTGTGACAAGTTTTCATGGAAAGTTTGTCTAGGGATAACTGGAAGTGAACTCGGTGTAAGGTGTCAAGTCTCCATCTCCATTCATGTCATCCCCTGCAGTTTCCAATTCCCTGTTCCTGAGTGGTTTTGGAGACCTTGTGGGAAGGTTGGTTGCATTGGAGTTTGCATTTCCACCTTGATTCGATTCACACTGTTCTGCCCTCAGGGACACTGTCAAGGGGGAGTGAGGAGCAGCCTGCACTTCCAGCAGTGACCACACGGTGGGGCGAGTGCTGCTCTCCCCTCTGGGAGCCCCAGGCCACAGGCATCCCAGTGAGGAGCCAGCTCTGTGCTCAGCTGAAAGGAGTTAGTTAGTCTCTCAGGAGCCTCTGAGCCCTTGCCTTTGGATCACCCAGGGTGGGCATTTACTGGGACAGAAAAAATTGCCCTGAATTCCATGGACGGAAGAGCCTGGCTGTGTAGAGTTCGTGAGTTGCCGTGAATCAGACACAACTGAGGACACAAAAATTCAATAGATTAAAACACTTTTTGGGGGTGGGGGGGAGTGAAAGAGGGTGATGTGGGTTTTTTTGTCTTATATAACAGCCAAGGGAAATCTAGTTTAAACCTAAATTCACATAGATGGGAAAGGTATATCTCTCCGTCACCCTATTTAAAAAAAAAAAACCTACTAAACTTTTCTGAAAGTTTATTTAGTAGCTTCCTTGAGCAGTTTACTGTGGAGCATTTTTTTTTTTTTTCTGTGACATTGGCCTCATTAAAAAGTACGGTTTGCCTTTACTGGATAATTTTGTTCATTGGTTTCTTAGGGAACCTTGGTAATATTTGAGTTTCCTGGGGAGTATGGTCACATGACCTGGCCCTGGCCAATCGGTGCGTTCCACCTCCCTGGCCACTGTGATTGGCTCCGGGCTGGGGCAGTGCCCAATCGGGGCCCAGGGCCGGGCCTCCCGTTGGAAGCCAGGGGAAGACGAGCTCTCGTCCTGCTGGGGTAGGGGAAGGGGTGGGGCCGGGGCAGGTCAGGCTCCAGCAGTGGGAGGGGCTTGAGGTCCGCCTGCGGCAGTTGGTGACGTTCCTGCTCCCCTCAGGGCAGAGCCGCCGGCCTGAGAATGAGGGCGCTGCTGAGCCCAGGGGCTGGGATGGCCCGTTGCTGCTGTGGTCCCAGAGCTCCACCCGAGACCTGAGGGAAGCCGTCTGCCCGTGAGTCCTCTCCCACTTGTCTGTCAGCTTGTTTGAAGCATGCTGGGTTTTCTGCCCAGCTGGCTAAGGGGAGTCCCTGGAAATGCAAGGGTGTGGGTTTTGGCAGACTTCAGGGAAGACATGCCAGATGAGGCTGGGAGACTCCAGGTTAATCTGGATTCAGGAGATATCTCTTCGGGCCAGCTAGTAATTGTAGGATAAGCCTAATGAGCCTTCAGAGGATGAAGAGAGTAACGTGCCAAGGTAGCAATCGATGTCCTCATTCGAGAGGATGAAGCTGGTGCTCAGAGAAGGGGGGAACTTGGCCACAGCAAGGAGGTGTGCACCCAGACAGGACCCCCCAGATCCGGCCATTGGAGCTCAGGGAGGCCACTGGTGTGGCTTGTCCCTGTGGCAGGGGCCGAGGCAGGCAGCCCACCCTGATTCCTGCGGGGGCCTGACTTGGGAAGTGCCATCTGGTAGCTTTGAGACTCACCAAACCAAATTGCACTGGAGAGAGGAGGGACACCTTCCTTCATCCACCCCCCACCCCCGCCGGATTCCCACATACCCTGACCCCTTTCTCTTGATTTCGGAGCCATTTCCAGAGTCCCGCTCATATGACCTCATTCGAAGTGCACTGTGGACGAGCTGCCATCTGCAGCTGCTACCACAGCAGCCAAGGGCTTTAGCTCCCGACTACCTCCCTTCCTTTGGAACTTGGGGGCCCTCTACTCCCCACTTGCACACCACAGACCTTTGCTGAGGATTGTGGGGACCCTCACTCAGTTTGCAGCACGTTGTAGCCATCCCTGTCCTCCCTTGAAACTCAGCTTGTGAGCTCCTTTGGAGCAGCGTGGCCCACCTGGCTGCAACGGAAGACACAGCTGACAGTGAAACAACAGCTTAGATCTGAGAGCCGGAAAGCTCTGTCAAAAGGGACCTCCCTCTTCACACCGTAGAGGCTGTAGGAGCCGCCAGGCTTTCGGAACCAGTGCTGGGGCCAAAATGACTCCACAGCTGTTTTCCTTCCTGGGGAGGGTTCTGGCTCGAGCGGGAATGGCTCAAGTCTCCTAAGGTTCTGAAAGCCCACTGTGTGCAGATTCACGGTACACAGAGAGGAAAAGGTGGAGTCCTACCCTGGAGGTGGTCACAGCTCACGGATGAGCCAGGCAGGCAGGCAGGCAGGGCATGAGAACACCTGAGCTGCCTTCATGAGTGAATGGTGTGGGGGCAGAGGAAGAGAAGCCGGTCTGCTCCCTCGTGTGGTGCCCAGGGCAGGTTGTCCCCAGAGGAAACCCTTACGACGGTGAGGACTATCACTGCTGTTTCCCAAGGGGTTCCGTCGGTGCGTGTCTTCCCCGGAGCGGTCAGGCCGTCTCTCAAGTACACTGGCCATGGGCATTGCCTCTCCTTGGAACTTCCCATGTGTTTCTCTTTTTTATGGAACAGTGATTTTCTAGAGTGGTTCTGGGCCACAAGGATGTTGGGTCATTTTCTAGCCTTCTGTCATGAAGAACGCTTTCCTGGGCATGGGGGTGGTTTGTTGTTCCAGCTCCCTTTCTTGGCTTCTTTTGGGAGCTGGTGCAACAAGAGGAGCTCAGCCTCTGCCTTCTGGCTGAGATGTCACCCTTCAAACAGCAATGCCTGCCTGGAGATAATGATGGCAGTTGCCAAAAGGGCTTCGTTTGGCACATGGTATCTTGAAAGGACGTACACCATCCTTTCAGCTATCAAAGGCTAGTTCAAATGACATAAAAATGAGAACTCTCCAATGGAGTCTTACAGTAGGTGGAGAGTCCGAAAAACACTCCTTCAGTCATTTCACTGAGAGTCATTGATTGGGGACACCAAGAATATAGGAAGGAATGCAGAAAGAAAAGATGAAATTGTGTTCAGGATCGGGGGGAGGGATGAACAGGGCGTGCTTGCCTTGAATCCAGGCTTTGTTGGGGGGTGCGGCATAAAGATCGAACGGGTCTGAAACTACAAAGTGGTGATGGTAACACAGTATCACCAGAGTTACACAACAGTGATCCCAGATTGCAACAATGATGAAAAAGTTTACTAATCCCAACTTAACCAACAAAAATACAGGAAACCATACAAAAAATAAAACATTACCAGAAAGGTGGAAACAAACCAAATGCAAAGCAGTTCAGGGGAAAGGAACTCCATGTCCCCTGGGGGCAGACCGAGTTGCCGGCATCCACGGTGAGCAGACAGGGATGGAGGCTGCAGAGCCGACCGCTCCCCTGGACGTGGTGTTTCCGGCAAGGGCTCTGGGTCTCTGTCCAGAGCGGGGGCTCTTTCTCCCTGCAGGGCTGGGTGAGTGATCGTGGGCATCTGGGTGTTGCGCGGGAGCCAGGGCAGGCTCTCCCTGCCGAGGCGGTGACTCCTCCTCTGCCTCGGGTTCTCTTGCCAAAGCCCGAGCAGGTAGAGGTGCACGTGGAGGTGGAGGTTCTCGCTGAGGGGGTGGGACATCAGTGCCTGGGGCTGGGGGTCCTGCAGGCACGGAGATCCGATCTGCCCGGTGTGCTGGCCAGTACCCAGCTGGCCTGGTGTCTCTGCGAGGGCAAGTCTCGCTTCTCCATCTGCCCTCGGTGGATCCCTGGGTCCTGCACCTGGAGCCACCACCTCTTTAGGGACAGGTCTGGGAAGTGGAGCCTGGTTCCAGTTGGAGGCCAGTGCTAGAGTTGGGGGAGAAGCAAGGTTTGCCCACAGGCCAGCCTTGGCATGTGCGTACCCCGGGACAGAAACCTTCCAAGAGGTTCCCAAAGAATACCCAGCGTCAGATGTCTTTTGGGACTGAAGTGTGCAAGATGGGGGGCGGGGGGTGTGAGGCCAGCGCTTGCTGCAGGCCCAGCAGCAGCTTTCGGGGACTCGTCCCTGTGTAGCTCAGCACCCCTCCCCACACACTCCCGTGCACCAGCCCCAGCGTCCTCACCTCTGTGCTCTGGCGTGCTGGGCTCCAGGTCCTCCTGGTGCCTCAGAGGCCGGGGTTCTCTGGACTCTGGGTCAGAGCCGGGTGTGCTGAGCTCCGTGGCAGCCTCAGACTGGGCCGCCGGCTGTATCCTGGGCGGTGTCTCGGCAGCAGGCCTTCCCCACCTCCGCGTCTCCCCCGGTGGGGCTGATGCCTCCGTGGGCACGCTGACCTGGAGCCTGCACTGGGCCTCACGGGCGGGCGGGTGGTGCTCCGACCCCTCCCTCTGGGAGCTGGATGGGGTGTCCCCGTCCTCGGCCTCATCACGTGGGAAGCTCTGCAACGACAGTGACCGTCAGCCAGCCATGCTGGGAGTTTTCCGAGCTGGGCCTGGCCAGTGGAGCCGCTGCTTCTGCCTGCTCGAACTTCTCTTCCCAGAAGGGTCAGAGACGTGTGTCTGCTCAGATCCCCACCCGGGAGGAAAGAGACCCATCTGAGGGTGTGAGGTCAGCCTGGCGGGCCGGCGCTGCCCACACTCTCCCCATCCCGCCCAGCCTGCTCTCCCCTGGGGTGTGGACACAACTTGTCCACAGGCTTCTGACCCCACATCCGCCTGGGCTTCCTTGAGGGAGACACAGCCCGAGAAACCCGCATCCCCACACACAGGCAAAGGACCCGGTGTTTCCGGGTGGCATGGGAGAGGTGGCCTGGCCCGGCCTGGGGCTCCCCGTGTTACCTTTCTGTTTCTCCGGGCAAAGGGCCAGAGGCCTCTCGGGGGTGTTCTGAGCCAACGTCGACAGGGTGCCCACGCACACTGCCTGTGAGCTCTCCTGAGGCCCCGGCCTCTGGGCAGGGGCAAACAGCAGAACATCTTGGCAGCAAGTGATCTGGCTGGGGGCTCCTCTCCGCTCTGGAGGCCTGGATACCCGGATTGCGGGTTCTGTTGGGTTCTGTTGCCGGCAGGTGACATCATTTCCTGGGGTTCGTGCTGAGGTCCCTTCCCCAAAACTTCCCAAGGGAATCTCTGGGTTTCTGACTGCTCGATCACCCCCCTTAGGCCATGTGCAGGCACAGTGACACCCACACGGCCCAGCCCACAGCCCTGGGGAGGCCTGGGTTCAGCCAGGGCCTGAGCTCCGAGGACCATGCTGCTCTCAGACCAGGCTCCTTCTTCTCATAAGTGGTGTGGCCCTGGACAACCATATGCCCCTCAGGGTTTCCCCAGTCTCTCCATCTGCAGAGTGGGGGTCATTCTCCCATCTGCTTCCTAGGCCTGTCGGCCTACGAGCAGCTCCATGCCTTTCCACCTGGGGCTGATATCACGTGGAGCTCGTGCGCTGAGACTTCAGAAAGAAAGATTCCATCCAGGGCTGACACAGCACAGAATGGGGCAGAACGAGGCCTGGATGTGCCGTGGTACCCAGGAAAAGGCACTCCCCCTCCTGACTGTTTTGAGACCCCGCATCCAAGTTGGAGGACCGAAAGGAAGACTCGAAGGTCTCCCTCTCTTATAGAAAAGAGTAGCCAACTTTCTGGTCCTCTGTTTCCATTGAGATTCTGTTGAAGTGTCCCAGCTCGGCTTCTGCGGGTGGCTGAGCTTCTACTGGCTCCCTGCGTTCTTGTCTTTTCCTCTCCAAACCTTCCGTCCTTTTCCCCCTTCTGGGGTGGAAGGGCGCTGTCATTGCTTCTACCTTCGAGACAGATTGAGGAAAAGTCTGGACCATCGACTCCTTTCCTCTCTTTGGTTCCGTGTCTCTCTCTGGCTGTGTCCCTCTCTTTTCCTTTCTCAATTCCGTCTGTGTCTTCCTCTTTCTCTCTCGTGTGTGGATGGATGGATGGATGCTAGGGATGCACATGTATATGATTAGATGAGGGTTATGTTTTAGGGATAGGTTAGAGGGAGAGAAAGGCTTTAGGTCAGAGTTGGTCATGGGGGAAGGGTCAAGGGTGGTGGTGGTGTTTCTTGGAATCTGAGTGCTGTGCATTCTTCGTCTCTTTCCATATGAACCCCTTCTCAGATACACCACTTGCAAGGAGTCTCTCGTGTTCCGTTTCCTATCTTTTGCATTTGTGAATGCTTAGCTTCTCTGTTGTGAAGAGGTTCCATTGGATGGAAACCCAGTGGTGTACTTCGTTTACCTCTTTCCCTTACTTGAAGAGACCCATTTCGACCTCCGCCCAGCAAATGGCAAGGAGACTCTGATGTTAAGGAGCCTTTGACCTACGCTTCTTTCTAGCTATCTCATGACATCAGTCTTTAGGGTGAGGTTTTTCCCCGATATTGAGGTGGTATGAGATCAAAACCAATAGCGTTCTTCAGATGTAGCTGTCTGGTTTTCCCATGGACATTGATTGAAGAGGCTTTCCTGTTCCCATTTGGATATTCTCCCCGTCTGTGTCAGAGATGAGTTGACCATGGATGCTGGGGTTTGTTTCTGGACCCTCAACTTTATTCCATCGATCTGGATCTGTGTGTGTTGTTGTATTCCCAATAGCATACTGTCCTGCTGCTGCTGCTGCTGCGGCTAAGTCACTTCAGTCGTGTCTGACTCTGCATGACCCCATGGCCTGCAGCCTACCAGGCTCCTCCGTCCAGGACATTTTCCAGGCAAGAGTACTGGAGTGGGTCGCCATTGCCTTCTCCGATACTCTCCTGAGGATCCTAGTTTGGTCGTCTAATTTCCTTTCACACAACCTTGGATGTCCGTATCGGGGCTTTTTCGTCGGATTGTATTGACAATGTAGGCTCCTTTCTGTTTCCGTACCCCCTTTGCAATTCTTTGTTCGGTGCGAAAATGCATTGGCATTTTGGGAGGAATAGCATGGAAGCTGTGGATTGCCATGTGGGGCTGTGACATGATTTTCCCAATAGGAATTCTTTCAAGCCCTGAGCACAGCTTCTCTTTCCAGTGATTGGTGTGGGCTTGATCTTCCTCCTTCCATCTCTCGCCGTTTTGTGAGAACAGGTCCATCCTTCCCTTCTGGGGTAGATGGACTCGTGGGTATCACTTCAGTGAATGGCATTGGCAGTGGGGGTGATAATTCCCTTCTCATTGGAAGACTTTGCTGTGAGTATTAGAAATGCAGGTGACTTCTCTTCCCCTTCCTCCCTGTCCATGTCTCAGAGCCACCGGGAAACAGAGGCCTCATCCACGGTCACACAGGCCTGAGGGGGTGCAACTAGACTGTTGTTTCTTCAGGCCCTCAGTGCTGGACATCATCCGGGATACTCTGTGTGTGTCTTCCTCCGTCTGGTGTCCCTTCAGACCTTTCCCTAGTTTTCACAGGCTTGTTGTGTTGGCGTTCTTTGTCTGTTTGGAGACACATCCTTGATAAGCTTTGTGTTTCCACTCATTCGTCTCGCGATGTATGACCTGTCTTTTGCTTTTGTCATGAGGTCTTTCCCACAGTAGATATCTTTGATTTTGCAAAGTCCACTGTATTCTCTGGGTTTTTTTTGTGGACTGCCTTTTAGTTTTGTGTGTGAAGACTCAAAGCACGTGTCCGGTTTCTGCTCATTGTTCTTCTAGATTTGTGACAAGTTTTCATGGAAAGTTTGTCTAGGGATAACTGGAAGTGAACTCGGTGTAAGGTGTCAAGTCTCCATCTCCATTCATGTCATCCCCTGCAGTTTCCAATTCCCTGTTCCTGAGTGGTTTTGGAGACCTTGTGGGAAGGTTGGTTGCATTGGAGTTTGCATTTCCACCTTGATTCGATTCACACTGTTCTGCCCTCAGGGACACTGTCAAGGGGGAGTGAGGAGCAGCCTGCACTTCCAGCAGTGACCACACGGTGGGGCGAGTGCTGCTCTCCCCTCTGGGAGCCCCAGGCCACAGGCATCCCAGTGAGGAGCCAGCTCTGTGCTCAGCTGAAAGGAGTTAGTTAGTCTCTCAGGAGCCTCTGAGCCCTTGCCTTTGGATCACCCAGGGTGGGCATTTACTGGGACAGAAAAAATTGCCCTGAATTCCATGGACGGAAGAGCCTGGCTGTGTAGAGTTCGTGAGTTGCCGTGAATCAGACACAACTGAGGACACAAAAATTCAATAGATTAAAACACTTTTTGGGGGTGGGGGGGAGTGAAAGAGGGTGATGTGGGTTTTTTTGTCTTATATAACAGCCAAGGGAAATCTAGTTTAAACCTAAATTCACATAGATGGGAAAGGTATATCTCTCCGTCACCCTATTTAAAAAAAAAAAACCTACTAAACTTTTCTGAAAGTTTATTTAGTAGCTTCCTTGAGCAGTTTACTGTGGAGCATTTTTTTTTTTTTTTCTGTGACATTGGCCTCATTAAAAAGTACGGTTTGCCTTTACTGGATAATTTTGTTCATTGGTTTCTTAGGGAACCTTGGTAATATTTGAGTTTCCTGGGGAGTATGGTCACATGACCTGGCCCTGGCCAATCGGTGCGTTCCACCTCCCTGGCCACTGTGATTGGCTCCGGGCTGGGGCAGTGCCCAATCGGGGCCCAGGGCCGGGCCTCCCGTTGGAAGCCAGGGGAAGACGAGCTCTCGTCCTGCTGGGGTAGGGGAAGGGGTGGGGCCGGGGCAGGTCAGGCTCCAGCAGTGGGAGGGGCTTGAGGTCCGCCTGCGGCAGTTGGTGACGTTCCTGCTCCCCTCAGGGCAGAGCCGCCGGCCTGAGAATGAGGGCGCTGCTGAGCCCAGGGGCTGGGATGGCCCGTTGCTGCTGTGGTCCCAGAGCTCCACCCGAGACCTGAGGGAAGCCGTCTGCCCGTGAGTCCTCTCCCACTTGTCTGTCAGCTTGTTTGAAGCATGCTGGGTTTTCTGCCCAGCTGGCTAAGGGGAGTCCCTGGAAATGCAAGGGTGTGGGTTTTGGCAGACTTCAGGGAAGACATGCCAGATGAGCCTGGGAGACTCCAGGTTAATCTGGATTCAGGAGATATCTCTTCGGGCCAGCTAGTAATTGTAGGATAAGCCTAATGAGCCTTCAGAGGATGAAGAGAGTAACGTGCCAAGGTAGCAATCGATGTCCTCATTCGAGAGGATGAAGCTGGTGCTCAGAGAAGGGGGGAACTTGGCCACAGCAAGGAGGTGTGCACCCAGACAGGACCCCCCAGATCCGGCCATTGGAGCTCAGGGAGGCCACTGGTGTGGCTTGTCCCTGTGGCAGGGGCCGAGGCAGGCAGCCCACCCTGATTCCTGCGGGGGCCTGACTTGGGAAGTGCCATCTGGTAGCTTTGAGACTCACCAAACCAAATTGCACTGGAGAGAGGAGGGACACCTTCCTTCATCCACCCCCCACCCCCGCCGGATTCCCACATACCCTGACCCCTTTCTCTTGATTTCGGAGCCATTTCCAGAGTCCCGCTCATATGACCTCATTCGAAGTGCACTGTGGACGAGCTGCCATCTGCAGCTGCTACCACAGCAGCCAAGGGCTTTAGCTCCCGACTACCTCCCTTCCTTTGGAACTTGGGGGCCCTCTACTCCCCACTTGCACACCACAGACCTTTGCTGAGGATTGTGGGGACCCTCACTCAGTTTGCAGCACGTTGTAGCCATCCCTGTCCTCCCTTGAAACTCAGCTTGTGAGCTCCTTTGGAGCAGCGTGGCCCACCTGGCTGCAACGGAAGACACAGCTGACAGTGAAACAACAGCTTAGATCTGAGAGCCGGAAAGCTCTGTCAAAAGGGACCTCCCTCTTCACACCGTAGAGGCTGTAGGAGCCGCCAGGCTTTCGGAACCAGTGCTGGGGCCAAAATGACTCCACAGCTGTTTTCCTTCCTGGGGAGGGTTCTGGCTCGAGCGGGAATGGCTCAAGTCTCCTAAGGTTCTGAAAGCCCACTGTGTGCAGATTCACGGTACACAGAGAGGAAAAGGTGGAGTCCTACCCTGGAGGTGGTCACAGCTCACGGATGAGCCAGGCAGGCAGGCAGGCAGGGCATGAGAACACCTGAGCTGCCTTCATGAGTGAATGGTGTGGGGGCAGAGGAAGAGAAGCCGGTCTGCTCCCTCGTGTGGTGCCCAGGGCAGGTTGTCCCCAGAGGAAACCCTTACGACGGTGAGGACTATCACTGCTGTTTCCCAAGGGGTTCCGTCGGTGCGTGTCTTCCCCGGAGCGGTCAGGCCGTCTCTCAAGTACACTGGCCATGGGCATTGCCTCTCCTTGGAACTTCCCATGTGTTTCTCTTTTTTATGGAACAGTGATTTTCTAGAGTGGTTCTGGGCCACAAGGATGTTGGGTCATTTTCTAGCCTTCTGTCATGAAGAACGCTTTCCTGGGCATGGGGGTGGTTTGTTGTTCCAGCTCCCTTTCTTGGCTTCTTTTGGGAGCTGGTGCAACAAGAGGAGCTCAGCCTCTGCCTTCTGGCTGAGATGTCACCCTTCAAACAGCAATGCCTGCCTGGAGATAATGATGGCAGTTGCCAAAAGGGCTTCGTTTGGCACATGGTATCTTGAAAGGACGTACACCATCCTTTCAGCTATCAAAGGCTAGTTCAAATGACATAAAAATGAGAACTCTCCAATGGAGTCTTACAGTAGGTGGAGAGTCCGAAAAACACTCCTTCAGTCATTTCACTGAGAGTCATTGATTGGGGACACCAAGAATATAGGAAGGAATGCAGAAAGAAAAGATGAAATTGTGTTCAGGATCGGGGGGAGGGATGAACAGGGCGTGCTTGCCTTGAATCCAGGCTTTGTTGGGGGGTGCGGCATAAAGATCGAACGGGTCTGAAACTACAAAGTGGTGATGGTAACACAGTATCACCAGAGTTACACAACAGTGATCCCAGATTGCAACAATGATGAAAAAGTTTACTAATCCCAACTTAACCAACAAAAATACAGGAAACCATACAAAAAATAAAACATTACCAGAAAGGTGGAAACAAACCAAATGCAAAGCAGTTCAGGGGAAAGGAACTCCATGTCCCCTGGGGGCAGACCGAGTTGCCGGCATCCACGGTGAGCAGACAGGGATGGAGGCTGCAGAGCCGACCGCTCCCCTGGACGTGGTGTTTCCGGCAAGGGCTCTGGGTCTCTGTCCAGAGCGGGGGCTCTTTCTCCCTGCAGGGCTGGGTGAGTGATCGTGGGCATCTGGGTGTTGCGCGGGAGCCAGGGCAGGCTCTCCCTGCCGAGGCGGTGACTCCTCCTCTGCCTCGGGTTCTCTTGCCAAAGCCCGAGCAGGTAGAGGTGCACGTGGAGGTGGAGGTTCTCGCTGAGGGGGTGGGACATCAGTGCCTGGGGCTGGGGGTCCTGCAGGCACGGAGATCCGATCTGCCCGGTGTGCTGGCCAGTACCCAGCTGGCCTGGTGTCTCTGCGAGGGCAAGTCTCGCTTCTCCATCTGCCCTCGGTGGATCCCTGGGTCCTGCACCTGGAGCCACCACCTCTTTAGGGACAGGTCTGGGAAGTGGAGCCTGGTTCCAGTTGGAGGCCAGTGCTAGAGTTGGGGGAGAAGCAAGGTTTGCCCACAGGCCAGCCTTGGCATGTGCGTACCCCGGGACAGAAACCTTCCAAGAGGTTCCCAAAGAATACCCAGCGTCAGATGTCTTTTGGGACTGAAGTGTGCAAGATGGGGGGCGGGGGGTGTGAGGCCAGCGCTTGCTGCAGGCCCAGCAGCAGCTTTCGGGGACTCGTCCCTGTGTAGCTCAGCACCCCTCCCCACACACTCCCGTGCACCAGCCCCAGCGTCCTCACCTCTGTGCTCTGGCGTGCTGGGCTCCAGGTCCTCCTGGTGCCTCAGAGGCCGGGGTTCTCTGGACTCTGGGTCGGAGCCGGGTGTGCTGAGCTCCGTGGCAGCCTCAGACTGGGCCGCCGGCTGTATCCTGGGCGGTGTCTCGGCAGCAGGCCTTCCCCACCTCCGCGTCTCCCCCGGTGGGGCTGATGCCTCCGTGGGCACGCTGAACTGGAGCCTGCACTGGGCCTCACGGGCGGGCGGGTGGTGCTCCGACCCCTCCCTCTGGGAGCTGGATGGGGTGTCCCCGTCCTCGGCCTCATCCCGTGGGAAGCTCTGCAACGACAGTGACCGTCAGCCAGCCATGCTGGGAGTTTTCCGAGCTGGGCCTGGCCAGTGGAGCCGCTGCTTCTGCCTGCTCGAACTTCTCTTCCCAGAAGGGTCAGAGACGTGTGTCTGCTCAGATCCCCACCCGGGAGGAAAGAGACCCATCTGAGGGTGTGAGGTCAGCCTGGCGGGCCGGCGCTGCCCACACTCTCCCCATCCCGCCCAGCCTGCTCTGCCCCGGGGTGTGGACACAACTTGTCCACAGGCTTCTGACCCCACATCCGCCTGGGCTTCCTTGAGGGAGACACAGCCCGAGAAACTCGCATCCCCACACACAGGCAAAGGACCCGGTGTTTCCGGGTGGCATGGGAGAGGTGGCCTGGCCCGGCCTGGGGCTCCCCGTGTTACCTTTCTGTTTCTCCGGGCAAAGGGCCAGAGGCCTCTCGGGGGTGTCCTGAGCCAACGTCGACAGGGTGCCCACGCACACTGCCTGTGAGCTCTCCTGAGGCCCCGGCCTCTGGGCAGGGGCAAACAGCAGAACATCTTGGCAGCAAGTGATCTGGCTGGGGGCTCCTCTCCGCTCTGGAGGCCTGGATACCCGGATTGCGGGTTCTGTTGGGTTCTGTTGCCGGCAGGTGACATCATTTCCTGGGGTTCGTGCTGAGGTCCCTTCCCCAAAACTTCCCAAGGGAATCTCTGGGTTTCTGACTGCTCGATCACCCCCCTTAGGCCATGTGCAGGCACAGTGACACCCACACGGCCCAGCCCACAGCCCTGGGGAGGCCTGGGTTCAGCCAGGGCCTGAGCTCCGAGGACCATGCTGCTCTCAGACCAGGCTCCTTCTTCTCATAAGTGGTGTGGCCCTTGACAACCATATGCCCCTCAGGGTTTCCCCAGTCTCTCCATCTGCAGAGTGGGGGTCATTCTCCCATCTGCTTCCTAGGCCTGTCGGCCTACGAGCAGCTCCATGCCTTTCCACCTGGGGCCGATATCACGTGGAGCTCGTGCGCTGAGACTTCAGAAAGAAAGATTCCATCCAGGGCTGACACAGCACAGAATGGGGCAGAACGAGGCCTGGATGCGCCGTGGTACCCAGGAAAAGGCACTCCCCCTCCTGACTGTTTTGAGACCCCGCATCCAAGTTGGAGGACCGAAAGGAAGACTCGAAGGTCTCCCTCTCTTATAGAAAAGAGTAGCCAACTTTCTGGTCCTCTGTTTCCATTGAGATTCTGTTGAAGTGTCCCAGCTCGGCTTCTGCGGGTGGCTGAGCTTCTACTGGCTCCCTGCGTTCTTGTCTTTTCCTCTCCAAACCTTCCGTCCTTTTCCCCCTTCTGGGGTGGAAGGGCGCTGTCATTGCTTCTACCTTCGAGACAGATTGAGGAAAAGTCTGGACCATCGACTCCTTTCCTCTCTTTGGTTCCGTGTCTCTCTCTGGCTGTGTCCCTCTCTTTTCCTTTCTCAATTCCGTCTGTGTCTTCCTCTTTCTCTCTCGTGTGTGGATGGATGGATGGATGCTAGGGATGCACATGTATATGATTAGATGAGGGTTATGTTTTAGGGATAGGTTAGAGGGAGAGAAAGGCTTTAGGTCAGAGTTGGTCATGGGGGAAGGGTCAAGGGTGGTGGTGGTGTTTCTTGGAATCTGAGTGCTGTGCATTCTTCGTCTCTTTCCATATGAACCCCTTCTCAGATACACCACTTGCAAGGAGTCTCTCGTGTTCCGTTTCCTATCTTTTGCATTTGTGAATGCTTAGCTTCTCTGTTGTGAAGAGGTTCCATTGGATGGAAACCCAGTGGTGTACTTCGTTTACCTCTTTCCCTTACTTGAAGAGACCCATTTCGACCTCCGCCCAGCAAATGGCAAGGAGACTCTGATGTTAAGGAGCCTTTGACCTACGCTTCTTTCTAGCTATCTCATGACATCAGTCTTTAGGGTGAGGTTTTTCCCCGATATTGAGGTGGTATGAGATCAAAACCAATAGCGTTCTTCAGATGTAGCTGTCTGGTTTTCCCATGGACATTGATTGAAGAGGCTTTCCTGTTCCCATTTGGATATTCTCCCCGTCTGTGTCAGAGATGAGTTGACCATGGATGCTGGGGTTTGTTTCTGGACCCTCAACTTTATTCCATCGATCTGGATCTGTGTGTGTTGTTGTATTCCCAATAGCATACTGTCCTGCTGCTGCTGCTGCTGCGGCTAAGTCACTTCAGTCGTGTCTGACTCTGCATGACCCCATGGCCTGCAGCCTACCAGGCTCCTCCGTCCAGGACATTTTCCAGGCAAGAGTACTGGAGTGGGTCGCCATTGCCTTCTCCGATACTCTCCTGAGGATCCTAGTTTGGTCGTCTAATTTCCTTTCACACAACCTTGGATGTCCGTATCGGGGCTTTTTCGTCGGATTGTATTGACAATGTAGGCTCCTTTCTGTTTCCGTACCCCCTTTGCAATTCTTTGTTCGGTGCGAAAATGCATTGGCATTTTGGGAGGAATAGCATGGAAGCTGTGGATTGCCATGTGGGGCTGTGACATGATTTTCCCAATAGGAATTCTTTCAAGCCCTGAGCACAGCTTCTCTTTCCAGTGATTGGTGTGGGCTTGATCTTCCTCCTTCCATCTCTCGCCGTTTTGTGAGAACAGGTCCATCCTTCCCTTCTGGGGTAGATGGACTCGTGGGTATCACTTCAGTGAATGGCATTGGCAGTGGGGGTGATAATTCCCTTCTCATTGGAAGACTTTGCTGTGAGTATTAGAAATGCAGGTGACTTCTCTTCCCCTTCCTCCCTGTCCATGTCTCAGAGCCACCGGGAAACAGAGGCCTCATCCACGGTCACACAGGCCTGAGGGGGTGCAACTAGACTGTTGTTTCTTCAGGCCCTCAGTGCTGGACATCATCCGGGATACTCTGTGTGTGTCTTCCTCCGTCTGGTGTCCCTTCAGACCTTTCCCTAGTTTTCACAGGCTTGTTGTGTTGGCGTTCTTTGTCTGTTTGGAGACACATCCTTGATAAGCTTTGTGTTTCCACTCATTCGTCTCGCGATGTATGACCTGTCTTTTGCTTTTGTCATGAGGTCTTTCCCACAGTAGATATCTTTGATTTTGCAAAGTCCACTGTATTCTCTGGGTTTTTTTTGTGGACTGCCTTTTAGTTTTGTGTGTGAAGACTCAAAGCACGTGTCCGGTTTCTGCTCATTGTTCTTCTAGATTTGTGACAAGTTTTCATGGAAAGTTTGTCTAGGGATAACTGGAAGTGAACTCGGTGTAAGGTGTCAAGTCTCCATCTCCATTCATGTCATCCCCTGCAGTTTCCAATTCCCTGTTCCTGAGTGGTTTTGGAGACCTTGTGGGAAGGTTGGTTGCATTGGAGTTTGCATTTCCACCTTGATTCGATTCACACTGTTCTGCCCTCAGGGACACTGTCAAGGGGGAGTGAGGAGCAGCCTGCACTTCCAGCAGTGACCACACGGTGGGGCGAGTGCTGCTCTCCCCTCTGGGAGCCCCAGGCCACAGGCATCCCAGTGAGGAGCCAGCTCTGTGCTCAGCTGAAAGGAGTTAGTTAGTCTCTCAGGAGCCTCTGAGCCCTTGCCTTTGGATCACCCAGGGTGGGCATTTACTGGGACAGAAAAAATTGCCCTGAATTCCATGGACGGAAGAGCCTGGCTGTGTAGAGTTCGTGAGTTGCCGTGAATCAGACACAACTGAGGACACAAAAATTCAATAGATTAAAACACTTTTTGGGGGTGGGGGGGAGTGAAAGAGGGTGATGTGGGTTTTTTTGTCTTATATAACAGCCAAGGGAAATCTAGTTTAAACCTAAATTCACATAGATGGGAAAGGTATATCTCTCCGTCACCCTATTTAAAAAAAAAAAACCTACTAAACTTTTCTGAAAGTTTATTTAGTAGCTTCCTTGAGCAGTTTACTGTGGAGCATTTTTTTTTTTTTTTCTGTGACATTGGCCTCATTAAAAAGTACGGTTTGCCTTTACTGGATAATTTTGTTCATTGGTTTCTTAGGGAACCTTGGTAATATTTGAGTTTCCTGGGGAGTATGGTCACATGACCTGGCCCTGGCCAATCGGTGCGTTCCACCTCCCTGGCCACTGTGATTGGCTCCGGGCTGGGGCAGTGCCCAATCGGGGCCCAGGGCCGGGCCTCCCGTTGGAAGCCAGGGGAAGACGAGCTCTCGTCCTGCTGGGGTAGGGGAAGGGGTGGGGCCGGGGCAGGTCAGGCTCCAGCAGTGGGAGGGGCTTGAGGTCCGCCTGCGGCAGTTGGTGACGTTCCTGCTCCCCTCAGGGCAGAGCCGCCGGCCTGAGAATGAGGGCGCTGCTGAGCCCAGGGGCTGGGATGGCCCGTTGCTGCTGTGGTCCCAGAGCTCCACCCGAGACCTGAGGGAAGCCGTCTGCCCGTGAGTCCTCTCCCACTTGTCTGTCAGCTTGTTTGAAGCATGCTGGGTTTTCTGCCCAGCTGGCTAAGGGGAGTCCCTGGAAATGCAAGGGTGTGGGTTTTGGCAGACTTCAGGGAAGACATGCCAGATGAGCCTGGGAGACTCCAGGTTAATCTGGATTCAGGAGATATCTCTTCGGGCCAGCTAGTAATTGTAGGATAAGCCTAATGAGCCTTCAGAGGATGAAGAGAGTAACGTGCCAAGGTAGCAATCGATGTCCTCATTCGAGAGGATGAAGCTGGTGCTCAGAGAAGGGGGGAACTTGGCCACAGCAAGGAGGTGTGCACCCAGACAGGACCCCCCAGATCCGGCCATTGGAGCTCAGGGAGGCCACTGGTGTGGCTTGTCCCTGTGGCAGGGGCCGAGGCAGGCAGCCCACCCTGATTCCTGCGGGGGCCTGACTTGGGAAGTGCCATCTGGTAGCTTTGAGACTCACCAAACCAAATTGCACTGGAGAGAGGAGGGACACCTTCCTTCATCCACCCCCCACCCCCGCCGGATTCCCACATACCCTGACCCCTTTCTCTTGATTTCGGAGCCATTTCCAGAGTCCCGCTCATATGACCTCATTCGAAGTGCACTGTGGACGAGCTGCCATCTGCAGCTGCTACCACAGCAGCCAAGGGCTTTAGCTCCCGACTACCTCCCTTCCTTTGGAACTTGGGGGCCCTCTACTCCCCACTTGCACACCACAGACCTTTGCTGAGGATTGTGGGGACCCTCACTCAGTTTGCAGCACGTTGTAGCCATCCCTGTCCTCCCTTGAAACTCAGCTTGTGAGCTCCTTTGGAGCAGCGTGGCCCACCTGGCTGCAACGGAAGACACAGCTGACAGTGAAACAACAGCTTAGATCTGAGAGCCGGAAAGCTCTGTCAAAAGGGACCTCCCTCTTCACACCGTAGAGGCTGTAGGAGCCGCCAGGCTTTCGGAACCAGTGCTGGGGCCAAAATGACTCCACAGCTGTTTTCCTTCCTGGGGAGGGTTCTGGCTCGAGCGGGAATGGCTCAAGTCTCCTAAGGTTCTGAAAGCCCACTGTGTGCAGATTCACGGTACACAGAGAGGAAAAGGTGGAGTCCTACCCTGGAGGTGGTCACAGCTCACGGATGAGCCAGGCAGGCAGGCAGGCAGGGCATGAGAACACCTGAGCTGCCTTCATGAGTGAATGGTGTGGGGGCAGAGGAAGAGAAGCCGGTCTGCTCCCTCGTGTGGTGCCCAGGGCAGGTTGTCCCCAGAGGAAACCCTTACGACGGTGAGGACTATCACTGCTGTTTCCCAAGGGGTTCCGTCGGTGCGTGTCTTCCCCGGAGCGGTCAGGCCGTCTCTCAAGTACACTGGCCATGGGCATTGCCTCTCCTTGGAACTTCCCATGTGTTTCTCTTTTTTATGGAACAGTGATTTTCTAGAGTGGTTCTGGGCCACAAGGATGTTGGGTCATTTTCTAGCCTTCTGTCATGAAGAACGCTTTCCTGGGCATGGGGGTGGTTTGTTGTTCCAGCTCCCTTTCTTGGCTTCTTTTGGGAGCTGGTGCAACAAGAGGAGCTCAGCCTCTGCCTTCTGGCTGAGATGTCACCCTTCAAACAGCAATGCCTGCCTGGAGATAATGATGGCAGTTGCCAAAAGGGCTTCGTTTGGCACATGGTATCTTGAAAGGACGTACACCATCCTTTCAGCTATCAAAGGCTAGTTCAAATGACATAAAAATGAGAACTCTCCAATGGAGTCTTACAGTAGGTGGAGAGTCCGAAAAACACTCCTTCAGTCATTTCACTGAGAGTCATTGATTGGGGACCCCAAGAATATAGGAAGGAATGCAGAAAGAAAAGATGAAATTGTGTTCAGGATCGGGGGGAGGGATGAACAGGGCGTGCTTGCCTTGAATCCAGGCTTTGTTGGGGGGTGCGGCATAAAGATCGAACGGGTCTGAAACTACAAAGTGGTGATGGTAACACAGTATCACCAGAGTTACACAACAGTGATCCCAGATTGCAACAATGATGAAAAAGTTTACTAATCCCAACTTAACCAACAAAAATACAGGAAACCATACAAAAAATAAAACATTACCAGAAAGGTGGAAACAAACCAAATGCAAAGCAGTTCAGGGGAAAGGAACTCCATGTCCCCTGGGGGCAGACCGAGTTGCCGGCATCCACGGTGAGCAGACAGGGATGGAGGCTGCAGAGCCGACCGCTCCCCTGGACGTGGTGTTTCCGGCAAGGGCTCTGGGTCTCTGTCCAGAGCGGGGGCTCTTTCTCCCTGCAGGGCTGGGTGAGTGATCGTGGGCATCTGGGTGTTGCGCGGGAGCCAGGGCAGGCTCTCCCTGCCGAGGCGGTGACTCCTCCTCTGCCTCGGGTTCTCTTGCCAAAGCCCGAGCAGGTAGAGGTGCACGTGGAGGTGGAGGTTCTCGCTGAGGGGGTGGGACATCAGTGCCTGGGGCTGGGGGTCCTGCAGGCACGGAGATCCGATCTGCCCGGTGTGCTGGCCAGTACCCAGCTGGCCTGGTGTCTCTGCGAGGGCAAGTCTCGCTTCTCCATCTGCCCTCGGTGGATCCCTGGGTCCTGCACCTGGAGCCACCACCTCTTTAGGGACAGGTCTGGGAAGTGGAGCCTGGTTCCAGTTGGAGGCCAGTGCTAGAGTTGGGGGAGAAGCAAGGTTTGCCCACAGGCCAGCCTTGGCATGTGCGTACCCCGGGACAGAAACCTTCCAAGAGGTTCCCAAAAAATACCCAGCGTCAGATGTCTTTTGGGACTGAAGTGTGCAAGATGGGGGGCGGGGGGTGTGAGGCCAGCGCTTGCTGCAGGCCCAGCAGCAGCTTTCGGGGACTCGTCCCTGTGTAGCTCAGCACCCCTCCCCACACACTCCCGTGCACCAGCCCCAGCGTCCTCACCTCTGTGCTCTGGCGTGCTGGGCTCCAGGTCTTCCTGGTGCCTCAGAGGCCGGGGTTCTCTGGACTCTGGGTCGGAGCCGGGTGTGCTGAGCTCCGTGGCAGCCTCAGACTGGGCCGCCGGCTGTATCCTGGGCGGTGTCTCGGCAGCAGGCCTTCCCCACCTCCGCGTCTCCCCCGGTGGGGCTGATGCCTCCGTGGGCACGCTGACCTGGAGCCTGCACTGGGCCTCACGGGCGGGCGGGTGGTGCTCCGACCCCTCCCTCTGGGAGCTGGATGGGGTGTCCCCGTCCCCGGCCTCATCACGTGGGAAGCTCTGCAACGACAGTGACCGTCAGCCAGCCATGCTGGGAGTTTTCCGAGCTGGGCCTGGCCAGTGGAGCCGCTGCTTCTGCCTGCTCGAACTTCTCTTCCCAGAAGGGTCAGAGACGTGTGTCTGCTCAGATCCCCACCCGGGAGGAAAGAGACCCATCTGAGGGTGTGAGGTCAGCCTGGGTGGCCGGCGCTGCCCACACTCTCCCCATCCCGCCCAGCCTGCTCTCCCCTGGGGTGTGGACACAACTTGTCCACAGGCTTCTGACCCCACATCCGCCTGGGCTTCCTTGAGGGGGACACAGCCCGAGAAACCCGCATCCCCACACACAGGCAAAGGACCCGGTGTTTCCGGGTGGCATGGGAGAGGTGGCCTGGCCCGGCCTGGGGCTCCCCGTGTTACCTTTCTGTTTCTCCGGGCAAAGGGCCAGAGGCCTCTCGGGGGTGTCCTGAGCCAACGTCGACAGGGTGCCCACGCACACTGCCTGTGAGCTCTCCTGAGGCCCCGGCCTCTGGGCAGGGTCAAACAGCAGAACATCTTGGCAGCAAGTGATCTGGCTGGGGGCTCCTCTCCGCTCTGGAGGCCTGGATACCCGGATTGCGGGTTCTGTTGGGTTCTGTTGCCGGCAGGTGACATCATCTCCTGGGGTTCGTGCTGAGGTCCCTTCCCCAAAACTTCCCAAGGGAATCTCTGGGTTTCTGACTGCTCGATCACCCCCCTTAGGCCATGTGCAGGCACAGTGACACCCACACGGCCCAGCCCACAGCCCTGGGGAGGCCTGGGTTCAGCCAGGGCCTGAGCTCCGAGGACCATGCTGCTCTCAGACCAGGCTCCTTCTTCTCATAAGTGGTGTGGCCCTTGACAACCATATGCCCCTCAGGGTTTCCCCAGTCTCTCCATCTGCAGAGTGGGGGTCATTCTCCCATCTGCTTCCTAGGCCTGTCGGCCTACGAGCAGCTCCATGCCTTTCCACCTGGGGCCGATATCACGTGGAGCTCGTGCGCTGAGACTTCAGAAAGAAAGATTCCATCCAGGGCTGGCACAGCACAGAATGGGGCAGAACGAGGCCTGGATGCGCCGTGGTACCCAGGAAAAGGCACTCCCCCTCCTGACTGTTTTGAGACCCCGCATCCAAGTTGGAGGACCGAAAGGAAGACTCGAAGGTCTCCCTCTCTTATAGAAAAGAGTAGCCAACTTTCTGGTCCTCTGTTTCCATTGAGATTCTGTTGAAGTGTCCCAGCTCGGCTTCTGCGGGTGGCTGAGCTTCTACTGGCTCCCTGCGTTCTTGTCTTTTCCTCTCCAAACCTTCCGTCCTTTTCCCCCTTCTGGGGTGGAAGGGCGCTGTCATTGCTTCTACCTTCGAGACAGATTGAGGAAAAGTCTGGACCATCGACTCCTTTCCTCTCTTTGGTTCCGTGTCTCTCTCTGGCTGTGTCCCTCTCTTTTCCTTTCTCAATTCCGTCTGTGTCTTCCTCTTTCTCTCTCGTGTGTGGATGGATGGATGGATGCTAGGGATGCACATGTATATGATTAGATGAGGGTTATGTTTTAGGGATAGGTTAGAGGGAGAGAAAGGCTTTAGGTCAGAGTTGGTCATGGGGGAAGGGTCAAGGGTGGTGGTGGTGTTTCTTGGAATCTGAGTGCTGTGCATTCTTCGTCTCTTTCCATATGAACCCCTTCTCAGATACACCACTTGCAAGGAGTCTCTCGTGTTCCGTTTCCTATCTTTTGCATTTGTGAATGCTTAGCTTCTCTGTTGTGAAGAGGTTCCATTGGATGGAAACCCAGTGGTGTACTTCGTTTACCTCTTTCCCTTACTTGAAGAGACCCATTTCGACCTCCGCCCAGCAAATGGCAAGGAGACTCTGATGTTAAGGAGCCTTTGACCTACGCTTCTTTCTAGCTATCTCATGACATCAGTCTTTAGGGTGAGGTTTTTCCCCGATATTGAGGTGGTATGAGATCAAAACCAATAGCGTTCTTCAGATGTAGCTGTCTGGTTTTCCCATGGACATTGATTGAAGAGGCTTTCCTGTTCCCATTTGGATATTCTCCCCGTCTGTGTCAGAGATGAGTTGACCATGGATGCTGGGGTTTGTTTCTGGACCCTCAACTTTATTCCATCGATCTGGATCTGTGTGTGTTGTTGTATTCCCAATAGCATACTGTCCTGCTGCTGCTGCTGCTGCGGCTAAGTCACTTCAGTCGTGTCTGACTCTGCATGACCCCATGGCCTGCAGCCTACCAGGCTCCTCCGTCCAGGACATTTTCCAGGCAAGAGTACTGGAGTGGGTCGCCATTGCCTTCTCCGATACTCTCCTGAGGATCCTAGTTTGGTCGTCTAATTTCCTTTCACACAACCTTGGATGTCCGTATCGGGGCTTTTTCGTCGGATTGTATTGACAATGTAGGCTCCTTTCTGTTTCCGTACCCCCTTTGCAATTCTTTGTTCGGTGCGAAAATGCATTGGCATTTTGGGAGGAATAGCATGGAAGCTGTGGATTGCCATGTGGGGCTGTGACATGATTTTCCCAATAGGAATTCTTTCAAGCCCTGAGCACAGCTTCTCTTTCCAGTGATTGGTGTGGGCTTGATCTTCCTCCTTCCATCTCTCGCCGTTTTGTGAGAACAGGTCCATCCTTCCCTTCTGGGGTAGATGGACTCGTGGGTATCACTTCAGTGAATGGCATTGGCAGTGGGGGTGATAATTCCCTTCTCATTGGAAGACTTTGCTGTGAGTATTAGAAATGCAGGTGACTTCTCTTCCCCTTCCTCCCTGTCCATGTCTCAGAGCCACCGGGAAACAGAGGCCTCATCCACGGTCACACAGGCCTGAGGGGGTGCAACTAGACTGTTGTTTCTTCAGGCCCTCAGTGCTGGACATCATCCGGGATACTCTGTGTGTGTCTTCCTCCGTCTGGTGTCCCTTCAGACCTTTCCCTAGTTTTCACAGGCTTGTTGTGTTGGCGTTCTTTGTCTGTTTGGAGACACATCCTTGATAAGCTTTGTGTTTCCACTCATTCGTCTCGCGATGTATGACCTGTCTTTTGCTTTTGTCATGAGGTCTTTCCCACAGTAGATATCTTTGATTTTGCAAAGTCCACTGTATTCTCTGGGTTTTTTTTGTGGACTGCCTTTTAGTTTTGTGTGTGAAGACTCAAAGCACGTGTCCGGTTTCTGCTCATTGTTCTTCTAGATTTGTGACAAGTTTTCATGGAAAGTTTGTCTAGGGATAACTGGAAGTGAACTCGGTGTAAGGTGTCAAGTCTCCATCTCCATTCATGTCATCCCCTGCAGTTTCCAATTCCCTGTTCCTGAGTGGTTTTGGAGACCTTGTGGGAAGGTTGGTTGCATTGGAGTTTGCATTTCCACCTTGATTCGATTCACACTGTTCTGCCCTCAGGGACACTGTCAAGGGGGAGTGAGGAGCAGCCTGCACTTCCAGCAGTGACCACACGGTGGGGCGAGTGCTGCTCTCCCCTCTGGGAGCCCCAGGCCACAGGCATCCCAGTGAGGAGCCAGCTCTGTGCTCAGCTGAAAGGAGTTAGTTAGTCTCTCAGGAGCCTCTGAGCCCTTGCCTTTGGATCACCCAGGGTGGGCATTTACTGGGACAGAAAAAATTGCCCTGAATTCCATGGACGGAAGAGCCTGGCTGTGTAGAGTTCGTGAGTTGCCGTGAATCAGACACAACTGAGGACACAAAAATTCAATAGATTAAAACACTTTTTGGGGGTGGGGGGGAGTGAAAGAGGGTGATGTGGGTTTTTTTGTCTTCTATAACAGCCAAGGGAAATCTAGTTTAAACCTAAATTCACATAGATGGGAAAGGTATATCTCTCCGTCACCCTATTTAAAAAAAAAAAACCTACTACACTTTTCTGAAAGTTTATTTAGTAGCTTCCTTGAACAGTTTACTGTGGAGCATTTTTTTTTTTTTTCTGTGACATTGGCCTCATTAAAAAGTACGGTTTGCCTTTACTGGATAATTTTGTTCATTGGTTTCTTAGGGAACCTTGGTAATATTTGAGTTTCCTGGGGAGTATGGTCACATGACCTGGCCCTGGCCAATCGGTGCGTTCCACCTCCCTGGCCACTGTGATTGGCTCCGGGCTGGGGCAGTGCCCAATCGGGGCCCAGGGCCGGGCCTCCCGTTGGAAGCCAGGGGAAGACGAGCTCTCGTCCTGCTGGGGTAGGGGAAGGGGTGGGGCCGGGGCAGGTCAGGCTCCAGCAGTGGGAGGGGCTTGAGGTCCGCCTGCGGCAGTTGGTGACGTTCCTGCTCCCCTCAGGGCAGAGCCGCCGGCCTGAGAATGAGGGCGCTGCTGAGCCCAGGGGCTGGGATGGCCCGTTGCTGCTGTGGTCCCAGAGCTCCACCCGAGACCTGAGGGAAGCCGTCTGCCCGTGAGTCCTCTCCCACTTGTCTGTCAGCTTGTTTGAAGCATGCTGGGTTTTCTGCCCAGCTGGCTAAGGGGAGTCCCTGGAAATGCAAGGGTGTGGGTTTTGGCAGACTTCAGGGAAGACATGCCAGATGAGCCTGGGAGACTCCAGGTTAATCTGGATTCAGGAGATATCTCTTCGGGCCAGCTAGTAATTGTAGGATAAGCCTAATGAGCCTTCAGAGGATGAAGAGAGTAACGTGCCAAGGTAGCAATCGATGTCCTCATTCGAGAGGATGAAGCTGGTGCTCAGAGAAGGGGGGAACTTGGCCACAGCAAGGAGGTGTGCACCCAGACAGGACCCCCCAGATCCGGCCATTGGAGCTCAGGGAGGCCACTGGTGTGGCTTGTCCCTGTGGCAGGGGCCGAGGCAGGCAGCCCACCCTGATTCCTGCGGGGGCCTGACTTGGGAAGTGCCATCTGGTAGCTTTGAGACTCACCAAACCAAATTGCACTGGAGAGAGGAGGGACACCTTCCTTCATCCACCGCCCACCCCCGCCGGATTCCCACATACCCTGACCCCTTTCTCTCGATTTCGGAGCCATTTCCAGAGTCCCGCTCATATGACCTCATTCGAAGTGCACTGTGGACGAGCTGCCATCTGCAGCTGCTACCACAGCAGCCAAGGGCTTTAGCTCCCGACTACCTCCCTTCCTTTGGAACTTGGGGGCCCTCTACTCCCCACTTGCACACCACAGACCTTTGCTGAGGATTGTGGGGACCCTCAATCAGTTTGCAGCACGTTGTAGCCATCCCTGTCCTCCCTTGAAACTCAGCTTGTGAGCTCCTTTGGAGCAGCGTGGCCCACCTGGCTGCAACGGAAGACACAGCTGACAGTGAAACAACAGCTTAGATCTGAGAGCCGGAAAGCTCTGTCAAAAGGGACCTCCCTCTTCACACCGTAGAGGCTGTAGGAGCCGCCAGGCTTTCGGAACCAGTGCTGGGGCCAAAATGACTCCACAGCTCTTTTCCTTCCTGGGGAGGGTTCTGGCTCGAGCGGGAATGGCTCAAGTCTCCTAAGGTTCTGAAAGCCCACTGTGTGCAGATTCACGGTACACAGAGAGGAAAAGGTGGAGTCCTACCCTGGAGGTGGTCACAGCTCACGGATGAGCCAGGCAGGCAGGCAGGCAGGGCATGAGAACACCTGAGCTGCCTTCATGAGTGAATGGTGTGGGGGCAGAGGAAGAGAAGCCGGTCTGCTCCCTCGTGTGGTGCCCAGGGCAGGTTGTCCCCAGAGGAAACCCTTACGACGGTGAGGACTATCACTGCTGTTTCCCAAGGGGTTCCGTCGGTGCGTGTCTTCCCCGGAGCGGTCAGGCCGTCTCTCAAGTACACTGGCCATGGGCATTGCCTCTCCTTGGAACTTCCCATGTGTTTCTCTTTTTTATGGAACAGTGATTTTCTAGAGTGGTTCTGGGCCACAAGGATGTTGGGTCATTTTCTAGCCTTCTGTCATGAAGAACGCTTTCCTGGGCATGGGGGTGGTTTGTTGTTCCAGCTCCCTTTCTTGGCTTCTTTTGGGAGCTGGTGCAACAAGAGGAGCTCAGCCTCTGCCTTCTGGCTGAGATGTCACCCTTCAAACAGCAATGCCTGCCTGGAGATAATGATGGCAGTTGCCAAAAGGGCTTCGTTTGGCACATGGTATCTTGAAAGGACGTACGCCGTCCTTTCAGCTATCAAAGGCTAGTTCAAATGACATAAAAATGAGAACTCTCCAATGGAGTCTTACAGTAGGTGGAGAGTCCGAAAAACACTCCTTCAGTCATTTCACTGAGAGTCACTGATTGGGGACACCAAGAATATAGGAAGGAATGCAGAAAGAAAAGATGAAATTGTGTTCAGGATCGGGGGGAGGGATGAACAGGGCGTGCTTGCCTTGAATCCAGGCTTTGTTGGGGGGTGGGGCATAAAGATCGAACGGGTCTGAAACTACAAAGTGGTGATGGTAACACAGTATCACCAGAGTTACACAACAGTGATCCCAGATTGCAACAATGATGAAAAAGTTTACTAATCCCAACTTAAAAAACAAAAATACAGGAAACCATACCAAAAATAAAACATCACCAGAAAGGTGGAAAGAAACCAAATGCAAAGCAGTTCAGGGGAAAGGAACTCCATGTCCCCTGGGGGCAGACCGAGTTGCCGGCATCCACGGTGAGCAGACAGGGATGGAGGCTGCAGAGCCGACCGCTCCCCTGGACGTGGTGTTTCCGGCAAGGGCTCTGGGTCTCTGTCCAGAGCGGGGGCTCTTTCTCCCTGCAGGGCTGGGTGAGTGATCGTGGGCATCTGGGTGTTGCGCGGGAGCCAGGGCAGGCTCTCCCTGCCGAGGCGGTGACTCCTCCTCTGCCTCGGGTTCTCTTGCCAAAGCCCGAGCAGGTAGAGGTGCACGTGGAGGTGGAGGTTCTCGCTGAGGGGGTGGGACATCAGTGCCTGGGGCTGGGGGTCCTGCAGGCACGGAGATCCGATCTGCCCGGTGTGCTGGCCAGTACCCAGCTGGCCTGGTGTCTCTGCGAGGGCAAGTCTCGCTTCTCCATCTGCCCTCGGTGGATCCCTGGGTCCTGCACCTGGAGCCACCACCTCTTTAGGGACAGGTCTGGGAAGTGGAGCCTGGTTCCAGTTGGAGGCCAGTGCTAGAGTTGGGGGAGAAGCAAGGTTTGCCCACAGGCCAGCCTTGGCATGTGCGTACCCCGGGACAGAAACCTTCCAAGAGGTTCCCAAAGAATACCCAGCGTCAGATGTCTTTTGGGACTGAAGTGTGCAAGATGGGGGGCGGGGGGTGTGAGGCCAGCGCTTGCTGCAGGCCCAGCAGCAGCTTTCGGGGACTCGTCCCTGTGTAGCTCAGCACCCCTCCCCACACACTCCCGTGCACCAGCCCCAGCGTCCTCACCTCTGTGCTCTGGCGTGCTGGGCTCCAGGTCCTCCTGGTGCCTCAGAGGCCGGGGTTCTCTGGACTCTGGGTCGGAGCCGGGTGTGCTGAGCTCCGTGGCAGCCTCAGACTGGGCCGCCGGCTGTATCCTGGGCGGTGTCTCGGCAGCAGGCCTTCCCCACCTCCGCGTCTCCCCCGGTGGGGCTGATGCCTCCGTGGGCACGCTGACCTGGAGCCTGCACTGGGCCTCACGGGCGGGCGGGTGGTGCTCCGACCCCTCCCTCTGGGAGCTGGATGGGGTGTCCCCGTCCTCGGCCTCATCACGTGGGAAGCTCTGCAACGACAGTGACCGTCAGCCAGCCATGCTGGGAGTTTTCCGAGCTGGGCCTGGCCAGTGGAGCCGCTGCTTCTGCCTGCTCGAACTTCTCTTCCCAGAAGGGTCAGAGACGTGTGTCTGCTCAGATCCCCACCCGGGAGGAAAGAGACCCATCTGAGGGTGTGAGGTCAGCCTGGCGGGCCGGCGCTGCCCACACTCTCCCCATCCCGCCCAGCCTGCTCTCCCCTGGGGTGTGGACACAACTTGTCCACAGGCTTCTGACCCCACATCCGCCTGGGCTTCCTTGAGGGGGACACAGCCCGAGAAACCCGCATCCCCACACACAGGCAAAGGACCCGGTGTTTCCGGGTGGCATGGGAGAGGTGGCCTGGCCCGGCCTGGGGCTCCCCGTGTTACCTTTCTGTTTCTCCGGGCAAAGGGCCAGAGGCCTCTCGGGGGTGTCCTGAGCCAACGTCGACAGGGTGCCCACGCACACTGCCTGTGAGCTCTCCTGAGGCCCCGGCCTCTGGGCAGGGTCAAACAGCAGAACATCTTGGCAGCAAGTGATCTGGCTGGGGGCTCCTCTCCGCTCTGGAGGCCTGGATACCCGGATTGCGGGTTCTGTTGGGTTCTGTTGCCGGCAGGTGACATCATTTCCTGGGGTTCGTGCTGAGGTCCCTTCCCCAAAACTTCCCAAGGGAATCTCTGGGTTTCTGACTGCTCGATCACCCCCCTTAGGCCATGTGCAGGCACAGTGACACCCACACGGCCCAGCCCACAGCCCTGGGGAGGCCTGGGTTCAGCCAGGGCCTGAGCTCCGAGGACCATGCTGCTCTCAGACCAGGCTCCTTCTTCTCATAAGTGGTGTGGCCCTTGACAACCATATGCCCCTCAGGGTTTCCCCAGTCTCTCCATCTGCAGAGTGGGGGTCATTCTCCCATCTGCTTCCTAGGCCTGTCGGCCTACGAGCAGCTCCATGCCTTTCCACCTGGGGCCGATATCACGTGGAGCTCGTGCGCTGAGACTTCAGAAAGAAAGATTCCATCCAGGGCTGGCACAGCACAGAATGGGGCAGAACGAGGCCTGGATGTGCCGTGGTACCCAGGAAAAGGCACTCCCCCTCCTGACTGTTTTGAGACCCCGCATCCAAGTTGGAGGACCGAAAGGAAGACTCGAAGGTCTCCCTCTCTTATAGAAAAGAGTAGCCAACTTTCTGGTCCTCTGTTTCCATTGAGATTCTGTTGAAGTGTCCCAGCTCGGCTTCTGCGGGTGGCTGAGCTTCTACTGGCTCCCTGCGTTCTTGTCTTTTCCTCTCCAAACCTTCCGTCCTTTTCCCCCTTCTGGGGTGGAAGGGCGCTGTCATTGCTTCTACCTTCGAGACAGATTGAGGAAAAGTCTGGACCATCGACTCCTTTCCTCTCTTTGGTTCCGTGTCTCTCTCTGGCTGTGTCCCTCTCTTTTCCTTTCTCAATTCCGTCTGTGTCTTCCTCTTTCTCTCTCGTGTGTGGATGGATGGATGGATGCTAGGGATGCACATGTATATGATTAGATGAGGGTTATGTTTTAGGGATAGGTTAGAGGGAGAGAAAGGCTTTAGGTCAGAGTTGGTCATGGGGGAAGGGTCAAGGGTGGTGGTGGTGTTTCTTGGAATCTGAGTGCTGTGCATTCTTCGTCTCTTTCCATATGAACCCCTTCTCAGATACACCACTTGCAAGGAGTCTCTCGTGTTCCGTTTCCTATCTTTTGCATTTGTGAATGCTTAGCTTCTCTGTTGTGAAGAGGTTCCATTGGATGGAAACCCAGTGGTGTACTTCGTTTACCTCTTTCCCTTACTTGAAGAGACCCATTTCGACCTCCGCCCAGCAAATGGCAAGGAGACTCTGATGTTAAGGAGCCTTTGACCTACGCTTCTTTCTAGCTATCTCATGACATCAGTCTTTAGGGTGAGGTTTTTCCCCGATATTGAGGTGGTATGAGATCAAAACCAATAGCGTTCTTCAGATGTAGCTGTCTGGTTTTCCCATGGACATTGATTGAAGAGGCTTTCCTGTTCCCATTTGGATATTCTCCCCGTCTGTGTCAGAGATGAGTTGACCATGGATGCTGGGGTTTGTTTCTGGACCCTCAACTTTATTCCATCGATCTGGATCTGTGTGTGTTGTTGTATTCCCAATAGCATACTGTCCTGCTGCTGCTGCTGCTGCTGCTAAGTCACTTCAGTCGTGTCTGACTCTGCATGACCCCATGGCCTGCAGCCTACCAGGCTCCTCCGTCCAGGACATTTTCCAGGCAAGAGTACTGGAGTGGGTCGCCATTGCCTTCTCCGATACTCTCCTGAGGATCCTAGTTTGGTCGTCTAATTTCCTTTCACACAACCTTGGATGTCCGTATCGGGGCTTTTTCGTCGGATTGTATTGACAATGTAGGCTCCTTTCTGTTTCCGTACCCCCTTTGCAATTCTTTGTTCGGTGCGAAAATGCATTGGCATTTTGGGAGGAATAGCATGGAAGCTGTGGATTGCCATGTGGGGCTGTGACATGATTTTCCCAATAGGAATTCTTTCAAGCCCTGAGCACAGCTTCTCTTTCCAGTGATTGGTGTGGGCTTGATCTTCCTCCTTCCATCTCTCGCCGTTTTGTGAGAACAGGTCCATCCTTCCCTTCTGGGGTAGATGGACTCGTGGGTATCACTTCAGTGAATGGCATTGGCAGTGGGGGTGATAATTCCCTTCTCATTGGAAGACTTTGCTGTGAGTATTAGAAATGCAAGTGACTTCTCTTCCCCTTCCTCCCTGTCCATGTCTCAGAGCCACCGGGAAACAGAGGCCTCATCCACGGTCACACAGGCCTGAGGGGGTGCAACTAGACTGTTGTTTCTTCAGGCCCTCAGTGCTGGACATCATCCGGGATACTCTGTGTGTGTCTTCCTCCGTCTGGTGTCCCTTCAGACCTTTCCCTAGTTTTCACAGGCTTGTTGTGTTGGCGTTCTTTGTCTGTTTGGAGACACATCCTTGATAAGCTTTGTGTTTCCACTCATTCGTCTCGCGATGTATGACCTGTCTTTTGCTTTTGTCATGAGGTCTTTCCCACAGTAGATATCTTTGATTTTGCAAAGTCCACTGTATTCTCTGGGTTTTTTTTGTGGACTGCCTTTTAGTTTTGTGTGTGAAGACTCAAAGCACGTGTCCGGTTTCTGCTCATTGTTCTTCTAGATTTGTGACAAGTTTTCATGGAAAGTTTGTCTAGGGATAACTGGAAGTGAACTTGGTGTAAGGTGTCAAGTCTCCATCTCCATTCATGTCATCCCCTGCAGTTTCCAATTCCCTGTTCCTGAGTGGTTTTGGAGACCTTGTGGGAAGGTTGGTTGCATTGGAGTTTGCATTTCCACCTTGATTCGATTCACACTGTTCTGCCCTCAGGGACACTGTCAAGGGGGAGTGAGGAGCAGCCTGCACTTCCAGCAGTGACCACACGGTGGGGCGAGTGCTGCTCTCCCCTCTGGGAGCCCCAGGCCACAGGCATCCCAGTGAGGAGCCAGCTCTGTGCTCAGCTGAAAGGAGTTAGTTAGTCTCTCAGGAGCCTCTGAGCCCTTGCCTTTGGATCACCCAGGGTGGGCATTTACTGGGACAGAAAAAATTGCCCTGAATTCCATGGACGGAAGAGCCTGGCTGTGTAGAGTTCGTGAGTTGCCGTGAATCAGACACAACTGAGGACACAAAAATTCAATAGATTAAAACACTTTTTGGGGGTGGGGGGGAGTGAAAGAGGGTGATGTGGGTTTTTTTGTCTTCTATAACAGCCAAGGGAAATCTAGTTTAAACCTAAATTCACATAGATGGGAAAGGTATATCTCTCCGTCACCCTATTTAAAAAAAAAAAACCTACTAAACTTTTCTGAAAGTTTATTTAGTAGCTTCCTTGAGCAGTTTACTGTGGAGCATTTTTTTTTTTTTTCTGTGACATTGGCCTCATTAAAAAGTACGGTTTGCCTTTACTGGATAATTTTGTTCATTGGTTTCTTAGGGAACCTTGGTAATCTTTGAGTTTCCTGGGGAGTATGGTCACATGACCTGGCCCTGGCCAATCGGTGCGTTCCACCTCCCTGGCCACTGTGATTGGCTCCGGGCTGGGGCAGTGCCCAATCGGGGCCCAGGGCCGGGCCTCCCGTTGGAAGCCAGGGGAAGACGAGCTCTCGTCCTGCTGGGGTAGGGGAAGGGGTGGGGCCGGGGCAGGTCAGGCTCCAGCAGTGGGAGGGGCTTGAGGTCCGCCTGCGGCAGTTGGTGACGTTCCTGCTCCCCTCAGGGCAGAGCCGCCGGCCTGAGAATGAGGGCGCTGCTGAGCCCAGGGCCTGGGATGGCCCGTTGCTGCTGTGGTCCCAGAGCTCCACCCGAGACCTGAGGGAAGCCGTCTGCCCGTGAGTCCTCTCCCACTTGTCTGTCAGCTTGTTTGAAGCATGCTGGGTTTTCTGCCCAGCTGGCTAAGGGGAGTCCCTGGAAATGCAAGGGTGTGGGTTTTGGCAGACTTCAGGGAAGACATGCCAGATGAGCCTGGGAGACTCCAGGTTAATCTGGATTCAGGAGATATCTCTTCGGGCCAGCTAGTAATTGTAGGATAAGCCTAATGAGCCTTCAGAGGATGAAGAGAGTAACGTGCCAAGGTAGCAATCGATGTCCTCATTCGAGAGGATGAAGCTGGTGCTCAGAGAAGGGGGGAACTTGGCCACAGCAAGGAGGTGTGCACCCAGACAGGACCCCCCAGATCCGGCCATTGGAGCTCAGGGAGGCCACTGGTGTGGCTTGTCCCTGTGGCAGGGGCCGAGGCAGGCAGCCCACCCTGATTCCTGCGGGGGCCTGACTTGGGAAGTGCCATCTGGTAGCTTTGAGACTCACCAAACCAAATTGCACTGGAGAGAGGAGGGACACCTTCCTTCATCCACCCCCCACCCCCGCCGGATTCCCACATACCCTGACCCCTTTCTCTTGATTTCGGAGCCATTTCCAGAGTCCCGCTCATATGACCTCATTCGAAGTGCACTGTGGACGAGCTGCCATCTGCAGCTGCTACCACAGCAGCCAAGGGCTTTAGCTCCCGACTACCTCCCTTCCTTTGGAACTTGGGGGCCCTCTACTCCCCACTTGCACACCACAGACCTTTGCTGAGGATTGTGGGGACCCTCACTCAGTTTGCAGCACGTTGTAGCCATCCCTGTCCTCCCTTGAAACTCAGCTTGTGAGCTCCTTTGGAGCAGCGTGGCCCACCTGGCTGCAACGGAAGACACAGCTGACAGTGAAACAACAGCTTAGATCTGAGAGCCGGAAAGCTCTGTCAAAAGGGACCTCCCTCTTCACACCGTAGAGGCTGTAGGAGCCGCCAGGCTTTCGGAACCAGTGCTGGGGCCAAAATGACTCCACAGCTGTTTTCCTTCCTGGGGAGGGTTCTGGCTCGAGCGGGAATGGCTCAAGTCTCCTAAGGTTCTGAAAGCCCACTGTGTGCAGATTCACGGTACACAGAGAGGAAAAGGTGGAGTCCTACCCTGGAGGTGGTCACAGCTCACGGATGAGCCAGGCAGGCAGGCAGGCAGGGCATGAGAACACCTGAGCTGCCTTCATGAGTGAATGGTGTGGGGGCAGAGGAAGAGAAGCCGGTCTGCTCCCTCGTGTGGTGCCCAGGGCAGGTTGTCCCCAGAGGAAACCCTTACGACGGTGAGGACTATCACTGCTGTTTCCCAAGGGGTTCCGTCGGTGCGTGTCTTCCCCGGAGCGGTCAGGCCGTCTCTCAAGTACACTGGCCATGGGCATTGCCTCTCCTTGGAACTTCCCATGTGTTTCTCTTTTTTATGGAACAGTGATTTTCTAGAGTGGTTCTGGGCCACAAGGATGTTGGGTCATTTTCTAGCCTTCTGTCATGAAGAACGCTTTCCTGGGCATGGGGGTGGTTTGTTGTTCCAGCTCCCTTTCTTGGCTTCTTTTGGGAGCTGGTGCAACAAGAGGAGCTCAGCCTCTGCCTTCTGGCTGAGATGTCACCCTTCAAACAGCAATGCCTGCCTGGAGATAATGATGGCAGTTGCCAAAAGGGCTTCGTTTGGCACATGGTATCTTGAAAGGACGTACACCGTCCTTTCAGCTATCAAAGGCTAGTTCAAATGACATAAAAATGAGAACTCTCCAATGGAGTCTTACAGTAGGTGGAGAGTCCGAAAAACACTCCTTCAGTCATTTCACTGAGAGTCATTGATTGGGGACACCAAGAATATAGGAAGGAATGCAGAAAGAAAAGATGAAATTGTGTTCAGGATCGGGGGGAGGGATGAACAGGGCGTGCTTGCCTTGAATCCAGGCTTTGTTGGGGGGTGGGGCATAAAGATCGAACGGGTCTGAAACTACAAAGTGGTGATGGTAACACAGTATCACCAGAGTTACACAACAGTGATCCCAGATTGCAACAATGATGAAAAAGTTTACTAATCCCAACTTAACCAACAAAAATACAGGAAACCATACAAAAAATAAAACATCACCAGAAAGGTGGAAAGAAACCAAATGCAAAGCAGTTCAGGGGAAAGGAACTCCATGTCCCCTGGGGGCAGACCGAGTTGCCGGCATCCACGGTGAGCAGACAGGGATGGAGGCTGCAGAGCCGACCGCTCCCCTGGACGTGGTGTTTCCGGCAAGGGCTCTGGGTCTCTGTCCAGAGCGGGGGCTCTTTCTCCCTGCAGGGCTGGGTGAGTGATCGTGGGCATCTGGGTGTTGCGCGGGAGCCAGGGCAGGCTCTCCCTGCCGAGGCGGTGACTCCTCCTCTGCCTCGGGTTCTCTTGCCAAAGCCCGAGCAGGTAGAGGTGCACGTGGAGGTGGAGGTTCTCGCTGAGGGGGTGGGACATCAGTGCCTGGGGCTGGGGGTCCTGCAGGCACGGAGATCCGATCTGCCCGGTGTGCTGGCCAGTACCCTGCTGGCCTGGTGTCTCTGCGAGGGCAAGTCTCGCTTCTCCATCTGCCCTCGGTGGATCCCTGGGTCCTGCACCTGGAGCCACCACCTCTTTAGGGACAGGTCTGGGAAGTGGAGCCTGGTTCCAGTTGGAGGCCAGTGCTAGAGTTGGGGGAGAAGCAAGGTTTGCCCACAGGCCAGCCTTGGCATGTGCGTACCCCGGGACAGAAACCTTCCAAGAGGTTCCCAAAGAATACCCAGCGTCAGATGTCTTTTGGGACTGAAGTGTGCAAGATGGGGGGCGGGGGGTGTGAGGCCAGCGCTTGCTGCAGGCCCAGCAGCAGCTTTCAGGGACTCGTCCCTGTGTAGCTCAGCACCCCTCCCCACACACTCCCGTGCACCAGCCCTAGCGTCCTCACCTCTGTGCTCTGGCGTGCTGGGCTCCAGGTCCTCCTGGTGCCTCAGAGGCCGGGGTTCTCTGGACTCTGGGTCGGAGCCGGGTGTGCTGAGCTCCATGGCAGCCTCAGACTGGGCCGCCGGCTGTATCCTGGGCGGTGTCTCAGCAGCAGGCCTTCCCCACCTCCGCGTCTCCCCCGGTGGGGCTGATGCCTCCGTGGGCACGCTGACCTGGAGCCTGCACTGGGCCTCACGGGCGGGCGGGTGGTGCTCCGACCCCTCCCTCTGGGAGCTGGATGGGGTGTCCCCGTCCTCGGCCTCATCACGTGGGAAGCTCTGCAACGACAGTGACCGTCAGCCAGCCATGCTGGGAGTTTTCCGAGCTGGGCCTGGCCAGTGGAGCCGCTGCTTCTGCCTGCTCGAACTTCTCTTCCCAGAAGGGTCAGAGACGTGTGTCTGCTCAGATCCCCACCCGGGAGGAAAGAGACCCATCTGAGGGTGTGAGGTCAGCCTGGCGGGCCGGCGCTGCCCACACTCTCCCCATCCCGCCCAGCCTGCTCTCCCCTGGGGTGTGGACACAACTTGTCCACAGGCTTCTGACCCCACATCCGCCTGGGCTTCCTTGAGGGGGACACAGCCCGAGAAACCCGCATCCCCACACACAGGCAAAGGACCCGGTGTTTCCGGGTGGCATGGGAGAGGTGGCCTGGCCCGGCCTGGGGCTCCCCGTGTTACCTTTCTGTTTCTCCGGGCAAAGGGCCAGAGGCCTCTCGGGGGTGTCCTGAGCCAACGTCGACAGGGTGCCCACGCACACTGCCTGTGAGCTCTCCTGAGGCCCCGGCCTCTGGGCAGGGTCAAACAGCAGAACATCTTGGCAGCAAGTGATCTGGCTGGGGGCTCCTCTCCGCTCTGGAGGCCTGGATACCCGGATTGCGGGTTCTGTTGGGTTCTGTTGCCGGCAGGTGACATCATCTCCTGGGGTTCGTGCTGAGGTCCCTTCCCCAAAACTTCCCAAGGGAATCTCTGGGTTTCTGACTGCTCGATCACCCCCCTTAGGCCATGTGCAGGCACAGTGACACCCACACGGCCCAGCCCACAGCCCTGGGGAGGCCTGGGTTCAGCCAGGGCCTGAGCTCCGAGGACCATGCTGCTCTCAGACCAGGCTCCTTCTTCTCATAAGTGGTGTGGCCCTTGACAACCATATGCCCCTCAGGGTTTCCCCAGTCTCTCCATCTGCAGAGTGGGGGTCATTCTCCCATCTGCTTCCTAGGCCTGTCGGCCTACGAGCAGCTCCATGCCTTTCCACCTGGGGCCGATATCACGTGGAGCTCGTGCGCTGAGACTTCAGAAAGAAAGATTCCATCCAGGGCTGACACAGCACAGAATGGGGCAGAACGAGGCCTGGATGTGCCGTGGTACCCAGGAAAAGGCACTCCCCCTCCTGACTGTTTTGAGACCCCGCATCCAAGTTGGAGGACCGAAAGGAAGACTCGAAGGTCTCCCTCTCTTATAGAAAAGAGTAGCCAACTTTCTGGTCCTCTGTTTCCATTGAGATTCTGTTGAAGTGTCCCAGCTCGGCTTCTGCGGGTGGCTGAGCTTCTACTGGCTCCCTGCGTTCTTGTCTTTTCCTCTCCAAACCTTCCGTCCTTTTCCCCCTTCTGGGGTGGAAGGGCGCTGTCATTGCTTCTACCTTCGAGACAGATTGAGGAAAAGTCTGGACCATCGACTCCTTTCCTCTCTTTGGTTCCGTGTCTCTCTCTGGCTGTGTCCCTCTCTTTTCCTTTCTCAATTCCGTCTGTGTCTTCCTCTTTCTCTCTCGTGTGTGGATGGATGGATGGATGCTAGGGATGCACATGTATATGATTAGATGAGGGTTATGTTTTAGGGATAGGTTAGAGGGAGAGAAAGGCTTTAGGTCAGAGTTGGTCATGGGGGAAGGGTCAAGGGTGGTGGTGGTGTTTCTTGGAATCTGAGTGCTGTGCATTCTTCGTCTCTTTCCATATGAACCCCTTCTCAGATACACCACTTGCAAGGAGTCTCTCGTGTTCCGTTTCCTATCTTTTGCATTTGTGAATGCTTAGCTTCTCTGTTGTGAAGAGGTTCCATTGGATGGAAACCCAGTGGTGTACTTCGTTTACCTCTTTCCCTTACTTGAAGAGACCCATTTCGACCTCCGCCCAGCAAATGGCAAGGAGACTCTGATGTTAAGGAGCCTTTGACCTACGCTTCTTTCTAGCTATCTCATGACATCAGTCTTTAGGGTGAGGTTTTTCCCCGATATTGAGGTGGTATGAGATCAAAACCAATAGCGTTCTTCAGATGTAGCTGTCTGGTTTTCCCATGGACATTGATTGAAGAGGCTTTCCTGTTCCCATTTGGATATTCTCCCCGTCTGTGTCAGAGATGAGTTGACCATGGATGCTGGGGTTTGTTTCTGGACCCTCAACTTTATTCCATCGATCTGGATCTGTGTGTGTTGTTGTATTCCCAATAGCATACTGTCCTGCTGCTGCTGCTGCTGCTGCTAAGTCACTTCAGTCGTGTCTGACTCTGCATGACCCCATGGCCTGCAGCCTACCAGGCTCCTCCGTCCAGGACATTTTCCAGGCAAGAGTACTGGAGTGGGTCGCCATTGCCTTCTCCGATACTCTCCTGAGGATCCTAGTTTGGTCGTCTAATTTCCTTTCACACAACCTTGGATGTCCGTATCGGGGCTTTTTCGTCGGATTGTATTGACAATGTAGGCTCCTTTCTGTTTCCGTACCCCCTTTGCAATTCTTTGTTCGGTGCGAAAATGCATTGGCATTTTGGGAGGAATAGCATGGAAGCTGTGGATTGCCATGTGGGGCTGTGACATGATTTTCCCAATAGGAATTCTTTCAAGCCCTGAGCACAGCTTCTCTTTCCAGTGATTGGTGTGGGCTTGATCTTCCTCCTTCCATCTCTCGCCGTTTTGTGAGAACAGGTCCATCCTTCCCTTCTGGGGTAGATGGACTCGTGGGTATCACTTCAGTGAATGGCATTGGCAGTGGGGGTGATAATTCCCTTCTCATTGGAAGACTTTGCTGTGAGTATTAGAAATGCAAGTGACTTCTCTTCCCCTTCCTCCCTGTCCATGTCTCAGAGCCACCGGGAAACAGAGGCCTCATCCACGGTCACACAGGCCTGAGGGGGTGCAACTAGACTGTTGTTTCTTCAGGCCCTCAGTGCTGGACATCATCCGGGATACTCTGTGTGTGTCTTCCTCCGTCTGGTGTCCCTTCAGACCTTTCCCTAGTTTTCACAGGCTTGTTGTGTTGGCGTTCTTTGTCTGTTTGGAGACACATCCTTGATAAGCTTTGTGTTTCCACTCATTCGTCTCGCGATGTATGACCTGTCTTTTGCTTTTGTCATGAGGTCTTTCCCACAGTAGATATCTTTGATTTTGCAAAGTCCACTGTATTCTCTGGGTTTTTTTTGTGGACTGCCTTTTAGTTTTGTGTGTGAAGACTCAAAGCACGTGTCCGGTTTCTGCTCATTGTTCTTCTAGATTTGTGACAAGTTTTCATGGAAAGTTTGTCTAGGGATAACTGGAAGTGAACTTGGTGTAAGGTGTCAAGTCTCCATCTCCATTCATGTCATCCCCTGCAGTTTCCAATTCCCTGTTCCTGAGTGGTTTTGGAGACCTTGTGGGAAGGTTGGTTGCATTGGAGTTTGCATTTCCACCTTGATTCGATTCACACTGTTCTGCCCTCAGGGACACTGTCAAGGGGGAGTGAGGAGCAGCCTGCACTTCCAGCAGTGACCACACGGTGGGGCGAGTGCTGCTCTCCCCTCTGGGAGCCCCAGGCCACAGGCATCCCAGTGAGGAGCCAGCTCTGTGCTCAGCTGAAAGGAGTTAGTTAGTCTCTCAGGAGCCTCTGAGCCCTTGCCTTTGGATCACCCAGGGTGGGCATTTACTGGGACAGAAAAAATTGCCCTGAATTCCATGGACGGAAGAGCCTGGCTGTGTAGAGTTCGTGAGTTGCCGTGAATCAGACACAACTGAGGACACAAAAATTCAATAGATTAAAACACTTTTTGGGGGTGGGGGGGAGTGAAAGAGGGTGATGTGGGTTTTTTTGTCTTATATAACAGCCAAGGGAAATCTAGTTTAAACCTAAATTCACATAGATGGGAAAGGTATATCTCTCCGTCACCCTATTTAAAAAAAAAAAACCTACTAAACTTTTCTGAAAGTTTATTTAGTAGCTTCCTTGAGCAGTTTACTGTGGAGCATTTTTTTTTTTTTTCTGTGACATTGGCCTCATTAAAAAGTACGGTTTGCCTTTACTGGATAATTTTGTTCATTGGTTTCTTAGGGAACCTTGGTAATCTTTGAGTTTCCTGGGGAGTATGGTCACGTGACCTGGCCCTGGCCAATCGGTGCGTTCCACCTCCCTGGCCACTGTGATTGGCTCCGGGCTGGGGCAGTGCCCAATCGGGGCCCAGGGCCGGGCCTCCCGTTGGAAGCCAGGGGAAGACGAGCTCTCGTCCTGCTGGGGTAGGGGAAGGGGTGGGGCCGGGGCAGGTCAGGCTCCAGCAGTGGGAGGGGCTTGAGGTCCGCCTGCGGCAGTTGGTGACGTTCCTGCTCCCCTCAGGGCAGAGCCGCCGGCCTGAGAATGAGGGCGCTGCTGAGCCCAGGGCCTGGGATGGCCCGTTGCTGCTGTGGTCCCAGAGCTCCACCTGAGACCTGAGGGAAGCCGTCTGCCCGTGAGTCCTCTCCCACTTGTCTGTCAGCTTGTTTGAAGCATGCTGGGTTTTCTGCCCAGCTGGCTAAGGGGAGTCCCTGGAAATGCAAGGGTGTGGGTTTTGGCAGACTTCAGGGAAGACATGCCAGATGAGCCTGGGAGACTCCAGGTTAATCTGGATTCAGGAGATATCTCTTCGGGCCAGCTAGTAATTGTAGGATAAGCCTAATGAGCCTTCAGAGGATGAAGAGAGTAACGTGCCAAGGTAGCAATCGATGTCCTCATTCGAGAGGATGAAGCTGGTGCTCAGAGAAGGGGGGAACTTGGCCACAGCAAGGAGGTGTGCACCCAGACAGGACCCCCCAGATCCGGCCATTGGAGCTCAGGGAGGCCACTGGTGTGGCTTGTCCCTGTGGCAGGGGCCGAGGCAGGCAGCCCACCCTGATTCCTGCGGGGGCCTGACTTGGGAAGTGCCATCTGGTAGCTTTGAGACTCACCAAACCAAATTGCACTGGAGAGAGGAGGGACACCTTCCTTCATCCACCCCCCACCCCCGCCGGATTCCCACATACCCTGACCCCTTTCTCTTGATTTCGGAGCCATTTCCAGAGTCCCGCTCATATGACCTCATTCGAAGTGCACTGTGGACGAGCTGCCATCTGCAGCTGCTACCACAGCAGCCAAGGGCTTTAGCTCCCGACTACCTCCCTTCCTTTGGAACTTGGGGGCCCTCTACTCCCCACTTGCACACCACAGACCTTTGCTGAGGATTGTGGGGACCCTCACTCAGTTTGCAGCACGTTGTAGCCATCCCTGTCCTCCCTTGAAACTCAGCTTGTGAGCTCCTTTGGAGCAGCGTGGCCCACCTGGCTGCAACAGAAGACACAGCTGACAGTGAAACAACAGCTTAGATCTGAGAGCCGGAAAGCTCTGTCAAAAGGGACCTCCCTCTTCACACCGTAGAGGCTGTAGGAGCCGCCAGGCTTTCGGAACCAGTGCTGGGGCCAAAATGACTCCACAGCTGTTTTCCTTCCTGGGGAGGGTTCTGGCTCGAGCGGGAATGGCTCAAGTCTCCTAAGGTTCTGAAAGCCCACTGTGTGCAGATTCACGGTACACAGAGAGGAAAAGGTGGAGTCCTACCCTGGAGGTGGTCACAGCTCACGGATGAGCCAGGCAGGCAGGCAGGCAGGGCATGAGAACACCTGAGCTGCCTTCATGAGTGAATGGTGTGGGGGCAGAGGAAGAGAAGCCGGTCTGCTCCCTCGTGTGGTGCCCAGGGCAGGTTGTCCCCAGAGGAAACCCTTACGATGGTGAGGACTATCACTGCTGTTTCCCAAGGGGTTCCGTCGGTGCGTGTCTTCCCCGGAGCGGTCAGGCCGTCTCTCAAGTACACTGGCCATGGGCATTGCCTCTCCTTGGAACTTCCCATGTGTTTCTCTTTTTTATGGAACAGTGATTTTCTAGAGTGGTTCTGGGCCACAAGGATGTTGGGTCATTTTCTAGCCTTCTGTCATGAAGAACGCTTTCCTGGGCATGGGGGTGGTTTGTTGTTCCAGCTCCCTTTCTTGGCTTCTTTTGGGAGCTGGTGCAACAAGAGGAGCTCAGCCTCTGCCTTCTGGCTGAGATGTCACCCTTCAAACAGCAATGCCTGCCTGGAGATAATGATGGCAGTTGCCAAAAGGGCTTCGTTTGGCACATGGTATCTTGAAAGGACGTACACCGTCCTTTCAGCTATCAAAGGCTAGTTCAAATGACATAAAAATGAGAACTCTCCAATGGAGTCTTACAGTAGGTGGAGAGTCCGAAAAACACTCCTTCAGTCATTTCACTGAGAGTCATTGATTGGGGACACCAAGAATATAGGAAGGAATGCAGAAAGAAAAGATGAAATTGTGTTCAGGATCGGGGGGAGGGATGAACAGGGCGTGCTTGCCTTGAATCCAGGCTTTGTTGGGGGGTGGGGCATAAAGATCGAACGGGTCTGAAACTACAAAGTGGTGATGGTAACACAGTATCACCAGAGTTACACAACAGTGATCCCAGATTGCAACAATGATGAAAAAGTTTACTAATCCCAACTTAACCAACAAAAATACAGGAAACCATACAAAAAATAAAACATCACCAGAAAGGTGGAAAGAAACCAAATGCAAAGCAGTTCAGGGGAAAGGAACTCCATGTCCCCTGGGGGCAGACCGAGTTGCCGGCATCCACGGTGAGCAGACAGGGATGGAGGCTGCAGAGCCGACCGCTCCCCTGGACGTGGTGTTTCCGGCAAGGGCTCTGGGTCTCTGTCCAGAGCGGGGGCTCTTTCTCCCTGCAGGGCTGGGTGAGTGATCGTGGGCATCTGGGTGTTGCGCGGGAGCCAGGGCAGGCTCTCCCTGCCAAGGCGGTGACTCCTCCTCTGCCTCGGGTTCTCTTGCCAAAGCCCGAGCAGGTAGAGGTGCACGTGGAGGTGGAGGTTCTCGCTGAGGGGGTGGGACATCAGTGCCTGGGGCTGGGGGTCCTGCAGGCACGGAGATCCGATCTGCCCGGTGTGCTGGCCAGTACCCTGCTGGCCTGGTGTCTCTGCGAGGGCAAGTCTCGCTTCTCCATCTGCCCTCGGTGGATCCCTGGGTCCTGCACCTGGAGCCACCACCTCTTTAGGGACAGGTCTGGGAAGTGGAGCCTGGTTCCAGTTGGAGGCCAGTGCTAGAGTTGGGGGAGAAGCAAGGTTTGCCCACAGGCCAGCCTTGGCATGTGCGTACCCCGGGACAGAAACCTTCCAAGAGGTTCCCAAAGAATACCCAGCGTCAGATGTCTTTTGGGACTGAAGTGTGCAAGATGGGGGGCGGGGGGTGTGAGGCCAGCGCTTGCTGCAGGCCCAGCAGCAGCTTTCGGGGACTCGTCCCTGTGTAGCTCAGCACCCCTCCCCACACACTCCCGTGCACCAGCCCCAGCGTCCTCACCTCTGTGCTCTGGCGTGCTGGGCTCCAGGTCCTCCTGGTGCCTCAGAGGCCGGGGTTCTCTGGACTCTGGGTCGGAGCAGGGTGTGCTGAGCTCCATGGCAGCCTCAGACTGGGCCGCCGGCTGTATCCTGGGCGGTGTCTCAGCAGCAGGCCTTCCCCACCTCCGCGTCTCCCCCGGTGGGGCTGATGCCTCCGTGGGCACGCTGACCTGGAGCCTGCACTGGGCCTCACGGGCGGGCGGGTGGTGCTCCGACCCCTCCCTCTGGGAGCTGGATGGGGTGTCCCCGTCCTCGGCCTCATCACGTGGGAAGCTCTGCAACGACAGTGACCGTCAGCCAGCCATGCTGGGAGTTTTCCGAGCTGGGCCTGGCCAGTGGAGCCGCTGCTTCTGCCTGCTCGAACTTCTCTTCCCAGAAGGGTCAGAGACGTGTGTCTGCTCAGATCCCCACCCGGGAGGAAAGAGACCCATCTGAGGGTGTGAGGTCAGCCTGGCGGGCCGGCGCTGCCCACACTCTCCCCATCCCGCCCAGCCTGCTCTCCCCTGGGGTGTGGACACAACTTGTCCACAGGCTTCTGACCCCACATCCGCCTGGGCTTCCTTGAGGGGGACACAGCCCGAGAAACCCGCATCCCCACACACAGGCAAAGGACCCGGTGTTTCCGGGTGGCATGGGAGAGGTGGCCTGGCCCGGCCTGGGGCTCCCCGTGTTACCTTTCTGTTTCTCCGGGCAAAGGGCCAGAGGCCTCTCGGGGGTGTCCTGAGCCAACGTCGACAGGGTGCCCACGCACACTGCCTGTGAGCTCTCCTGAGGCCCCGGCCTCTGGGCAGGGTCAAACAGCAGAACATCTTGGCAGCAAGTGATCTGGCTGGGGGCTCCTCTCCGCTCTGGAGGCCTGGATACCCGGATTGCGGGTTCTGTTGGGTTCTGTTGCCGGCAGGTGACATCATCTCCTGGGGTTCGTGCTGAGGTCCCTTCCCCAAAACTTCCCAAGGGAATCTCTGGGTTTCTGACTGCTCGATCACCCCCCTTAGGCCATGTGCAGGCACAGTGACACCCACACGGCCCAGCCCACAGCCCTGGGGAGGCCTGGGTTCAGCCAGGGCCTGAGCTCCGAGGACCATGCTGCTCTCAGACCAGGCTCCTTCTTCTCATAAGTGGTGTGGCCCTTGACAACCATATGCCCCTCAGGGTTTCCCCAGTCTCTCCATCTGCAGAGTGGGGGTCATTCTCCCATCTGCTTCCTAGGCCTGTCGGCCTACGAGCAGCTCCATGCCTTTCCACCTGGGGCCGATATCACGTGGAGCTCGTGCGCTGAGACTTCAGAAAGAAAGATTCCATCCAGGGCTGACACAGCACAGAATGGGGCAGAACGAGGCCTGGATGTGCCGTGGTACCCAGGAAAAGGCACTCCCCCTCCTGACTGTTTTGAGACCCCGCATCCAAGTTGGAGGACCGAAAGGAAGACTCGAAGGTCTCCCTCTCTTATAGAAAAGAGTAGCCAACTTTCTGGTCCTCTGTTTCCATTGAGATTCTGTTGAAGTGTCCCAGCTCGGCTTCTGCGGGTGGCTGAGCTTCTACTGGCTCCCTGCGTTCTTGTCTTTTCCTCTCCAAACCTTCCGTCCTTTTCCCCCTTCTGGGGTGGAAGGGCGCTGTCATTGCTTCTACCTTCGAGACAGATTGAGGAAAAGTCTGGACCATCGACTCCTTTCCTCTCTTTGGTTCCGTGTCTCTCTCTGGCTGTGTCCCTCTCTTTTCCTTTCTCAATTCCGTCTGTGTCTTCCTCTTTCTCTCTCGTGTGTGGATGGATGGATGGATGCTAGGGATGCACATGTATATGATTAGATGAGGGTTATGTTTTAGGGATAGGTTAGAGGGAGAGAAAGGCTTTAGGTCAGAGTTGGTCATGGGGGAAGGGTCAAGGGTGGTGGTGGTGTTTCTTGGAATCTGAGTGCTGTGCATTCTTCGTCTCTTTCCATATGAACCCCTTCTCAGATACACCACTTGCAAGGAGTCTCTCGTGTTCCGTTTCCTATCTTTTGCATTTGTGAATGCTTAGCTTCTCTGTTGTGAAGAGGTTCCATTGGATGGAAACCCAGTGGTGTACTTCGTTTACCTCTTTCCCTTACTTGAAGAGACCCATTTCGACCTCCGCCCAGCAAATGGCAAGGAGACTCTGATGTTAAGGAGCCTTTGACCTACGCTTCTTTCTAGCTATCTCATGACATCAGTCTTTAGGGTGAGGTTTTTCCCCGATATTGAGGTGGTATGAGATCAAAACCAATAGCGTTCTTCAGATGTAGCTGTCTGGTTTTCCCATGGACATTGATTGAAGAGGCTTTCCTGTTCCCATTTGGATATTCTCCCCGTCTGTGTCAGAGATGAGTTGACCATGGATGCTGGGGTTTGTTTCTGGACCCTCAACTTTATTCCATCGATCTGGATCTGTGTGTGTTGTTGTATTCCCAATAGCATACTGTCCTGCTGCTGCTGCTGCTGCGGCTAAGTCACTTCAGTCGTGTCTGACTCTGCATGACCCCATGGCCTGCAGCCTACCAGGCTCCTCCGTCCAGGACATTTTCCAGGCAAGAGTACTGGAGTGGGTCGCCATTGCCTTCTCCGATACTCTCCTGAGGATCCTAGTTTGGTCGTCTAATTTCCTTTCACACAACCTTGGATGTCCGTATCGGGGCTTTTTCGTCGGATTGTATTGACAATGTAGGCTCCTTTCTGTTTCCGTACCCCCTTTGCAATTCTTTGTTCGGTGCGAAAATGCATTGGCATTTTGGGAGGAATAGCATGGAAGCTGTGGATTGCCATGTGGGGCTGTGACATGATTTTCCCAATAGGAATTCTTTCAAGCCCTGAGCACAGCTTCTCTTTCCAGTGATTGGTGTGGGCTTGATCTTCCTCCTTCCATCTCTCGCCGTTTTGTGAGAACAGGTCCATCCTTCCCTTCTGGGGTAGATGGACTCGTGGGTATCACTTCAGTGAATGGCATTGGCAGTGGGGGTGATAATTCCCTTCTCATTGGAAGACTTTGCTGTGAGTATTAGAAATGCAAGTGACTTCTCTTCCCCTTCCTCCCTGTCCATGTCTCAGAGCCACCGGGAAACAGAGGCCTCATCCACGGTCACACAGGCCTGAGGGGGTGCAACTAGACTGTTGTTTCTTCAGGCCCTCAGTGCTGGACATCATCCGGGATACTCTGTGTGTGTCTTCCTCCGTCTGGTGTCCCTTCAGACCTTTCCCTAGTTTTCACAGGCTTGTTGTGTTGGCGTTCTTTGTCTGTTTGGAGACACATCCTTGATAAGCTTTGTGTTTCCACTCATTCGTCTCGCGATGTATGACCTGTCTTTTGCTTTTGTCATGAGGTCTTTCCCACAGTAGATATCTTTGATTTTGCAAAGTCCACTGTATTCTCTGGGTTTTTTTTGTGGACTGCCTTTTAGTTTTGTGTGTGAAGACTCAAAGCACGTGTCCGGTTTCTGCTCATTGTTCTTCTAGATTTGTGACAAGTTTTCATGGAAAGTTTGTCTAGGGATAACTGGAAGTGAACTCGGTGTAAGGTGTCCAGTCTCCATCTCCATTCATGTCATCCCCTGCAGTTTCCAATTCCCTGTTCCTGAGTGGTTTTGGAGACCTTGTGGGAAGGTTGGTTGCATTGGAGTTTGCATTTCCACCTTGATTCGATTCACACTGTTCTGCCCTCAGGGACACTGTCAAGGGGGAGTGAGGAGCAGCCTGCACTTCCAGCAGTGACCACACGGTGGGGCGAGTGCTGCTCTCCCCTCTGGGAGCCCCAGGCCACAGGCATCCCAGTGAGGAGCCAGCTCTGTGCTCAGCTGAAAGGAGTTAGTTAGTCTCTCAGGAGCCTCTGAGCCCTTGCCTTTGGATCACCCAGGGTGGGCATTTACTGGGACAGAAAAATTGCCCTGAATTCCATGGACGGAAGAGCCTGGCTGTGTAGAGTTCGTGAGTTGCCGTGAATCAGACACAACTGAGGACACAAAAATTCAATAGATTAAAACACTTTTTGGGGGTGGGGGGGAGTGAAAGAGGGTGATGTGGGTTTTTTTGTCTTATATAACAGCCAAGGGAAATCTAGTTTAAACCTAAATTCACATAGATGGGAAAGGTATATCTCTCCGTCACCCTATTTTAAAAAAAAAAACCTACTAAACTTTTCTGAAAGTTTATTTAGTAGCTTCCTTGAGCAGTTTACTGTGGAGCATTTTTTTTTTTTTCTGTGACATTGGCCTCATTAAAAAGTACGGTTTGCCTTTACTGGATAATTTTGTTCATTGGTTTCTTAGGGAACCTTGGTAATCTTTGAGTTTCCTGGGGAGTATGGTCACGTGACCTGGCCCTGGCCAATCGGTGCGTTCCACCTCCCTGGCCACTGTGATTGGCTCCGGGCTGGGGCAGTGCCCAATCGGGGCCCAGGGCCGGGCCTCCCGTTGGAAGCCAGGGGAAGACGAGCTCTCGTCCTGCTGGGGTAGGGGAAGGGGTGGGGCCGGGGCAGGTCAGGCTCCAGCAGTGGGAGGGGCTTGAGGTCCGCCTGCGGCAGTTGGTGACGTTCCTGCTCCCCTCAGGGCAGAGCCGCCGGCCTGAGAATGAGGGCGCTGCTGAGCCCAGGGCCTGGGATGGCCCGTTGCTGCTGTGGTCCCAGAGCTCCACCCGAGACCTGAGGGAAGCCGTCTGCCCGTGAGTCCTCTCCCACTTGTCTGTCAGCTTGTTTGAAGCATGCTGGGTTTTCTGCCCAGCTGGCTAAGGGGAGTCCCTGGAAATGCAAGGGTGTGGGTTTTGGCAGACTTCAGGGAAGACATGCCAGATGAGCCTGGGAGACTCCAGGTTAATCTGGATTCAGGAGATATCTCTTCGGGCCAGCTAGTAATTGTAGGATAAGCCTAATGAGCCTTCAGAGGATGAAGAGAGTAACGTGCCAAGGTAGCAATCGATGTCCTCATTCGAGAGGATGAAGCTGGTGCTCAGAGAAGGGGGGAGCTTGGCCACAGCAAGGAGGTGTGCACCCAGACAGGACCCCCCAGATCCGGCCATTGGAGCTCAGGGAGGCCACTGGTGTGGCTTGTCCCTGTGGCAGGGGCCGAGGCAGGCAGCCCACCCTGATTCCTGCGGGGGCCTGACTTGGGAAGTGCCATCTGGTAGCTTTGAGACTCACCAAACCAAATTGCACTGGAGAGAGGAGGGACACCTTCCTTCATCCACCCCCCACCCCCGCCGGATTCCCACATACCCTGACCCCTTTCTCTTGATTTCGGAGCCATTTCCAGAGTCCCGCTCATATGACCTCATTCGAAGTGCACTGTGGACGAGCTGCCATCTGCAGCTGCTACCACAGCAGCCAAGGGCTTTAGCTCCCGACTACCTCCCTTCCTTTGGAACTTGGGGGCCCTCTACTCCCCACTTGCACACCACAGACCTTTGCTGAGGATTGTGGGGACCCTCACTCAGTTTGCAGCACGTTGTAGCCATCCCTGTCCTCCCTTGAAACTCAGCTTGTGAGCTCCTTTGGAGCAGCGTGGCCCACCTGGCTGCAACGGAAGAGACACAGCTGACAGTGAAACAACAGCTTAGATCTGAGAGCCGGAAAGCTCTGTCAAAAGGGACCTCCCTCTTCACACCGTAGAGGCTGTAGGAGCCGCCAGGCTTTCGGAACCAGTGCTGGGGCCAAAATGACTCCACAGCTGTTTTCCTTCCTGGGGAGGGTTCTGGCTCGAGCGGGAATGGCTCAAGTCTCCTAAGGTTCTGAAAGCCCACTGTGTGCAGATTCACGGTACACAGAGAGGAAAAGGTGGAGTCCTACCCTGGAGGTGGTCACAGCTCACGGATGAGCCAGGCAGGCAGGCAGGCAGGGCATGAGAACACCTGAGCTGCCTTCATGAGTGAATGGTGTGGGGGCAGAGGAAGAGAAGCCGGTCTGCTCCCTCGTGTGGTGCCCAGGGCAGGTTGTCCCCAGAGGAAACCCTTACGACGGTGAGGACTATCACTGCTGTTTCCCAAGGGGTTCCGTCGGTGCGTGTCTTCCCCGGAGCGGTCAGGCCGTCTCTCAAGTACACTGGCCATGGGCATTGCCTCTCCTTGGAACTTCCCATGTGTTTCTCTTTTTTATGGAACAGTGATTTTCTAGAGTGGTTCTGGGCCACAAGGATGTTGGGTCATTTTCTAGCCTTCTGTCATGAAGAACGCTTTCCTGGGCATGGGGGTGGTTTGTTGTTCCAGCTCCCTTTCTTGGCCTCTTTTGGGAGCTGGTGCAACAAGAGGAGCTCAGCCTCTGCCTTCTGGCTGAGATGTCACCCTTCAAACAGCAATGCCTGCCTGGAGATAATGATGGCAGTTGCCAAAAGGGCTTCGTTTGGCACATGGTATCTTGAAAGGACGTACACCGTCCTTTCAGCTATCAAAGGCTAGTTCAAATGACATAAAAATGAGAACTCTCCAATGGAGTCTTACAGTAGGTGGAGAGTCCGAAAAACACTCCTTCAGTCATTTCACTGAGAGTCATTGATTGGGGACACCAAGAATATAGGAAGGAATGCAGAAAGAAAAGATGAAATTGTGTTCAGGATCGGGGGGAGGGATGAACAGGGCGTGCTTGCCTTGAATCCAGGCTTTGTTGGGGGGTGGGGCATAAAGATCGAACGGGTCTGAAACTACAAAGTGGTGATGGTAACACAGTATCACCAGAGTTACACAACAGTGATCCCAGATTGCAACAATGATGAAAAAGTTTACTAATCCCAACTTAACCAACAAAAATACAGGAAACCATACAAAAAATAAAACATCACCAGAAAGGTGGAAAGAAACCAAATGCAAAGCAGTTCAGGGGAAAGGAACTCCATGTCCCCTGGGGGCAGACCGAGTTGCCGGCATCCACGGTGAGCAGACAGGGATGGAGGCTGCAGAGCCGACCGCTCCCCTGGACGTGGTGTTTCCGGCAAGGGCTCTGGGTCTCTGTCCAGAGCGGGGGCTCTTTCTCCCTGCAGGGCTGGGTGAGTGATCGTGGGCATCTGGGTGTTGCGCGGGAGCCAGGGCAGGCTCTCCCTGCCGAGGCGGTGACTCCTCCTCTGCCTCGGGTTCTCTTGCCAAAGCCCGAGCAGGTAGAGGTGCACGTGGAGGTGGAGGTTCTTGCTGAGGGGGTGGGACATCAGTGCCTGGGGCTGGGGGTCCTGCAGGCACGGAGATCCGATCTGCCCGGTGTGCTGGCCAGTACCCTGCTGGCCTGGTGTCTCTGCGAGGGCAAGTCTCGCTTCTCCATCTGCCCTCGGTGGATCCCTGGGTCCTGCACCTGGAGCCACCACCTCTTTAGGGACAGGTCTGGGAAGTGGAGCCTGGTTCCAGTTGGAGGCCAGTGCTAGAGTTGGGGGAGAAGCAAGGTTTGCCCACAGGCCAGCCTTGGCATGTGCGTACCCCGGGACAGAAACCTTCCAAGAGGTTCCCAAAGAATACCCAGCGTCAGATGTCTTTTGGGACTGAAGTGTGCAAGATGGGGGGCGGGGGGTGTGAGGCCAGCGCTTGCTGCAGGCCCAGCAGCAGCTTTCGGGGACTCGTCCCTGTGTAGCTCAGCACCCCTCCCCACACACTCCCGTGCACCAGCCCCAGCGTCCTCACCTCTGTGCTCTGGCGTGCTGGGCTCCAGGTCCTCCTGGTGCCTCAGAGGCCGGGGTTCTCTGGACTCTGGGTCGGAGCCGGGTGTGCTGAGCTCCATGGCAGCCTCAGACTGGGCCGCCGGCTGTATCCTGGGCGGTGTCTCAGCAGCAGGCCTTCCCCACCTCCGCGTCTCCCCCGGTGGGGCTGATGCCTCCGTGGGCACGCTGACCTGGAGCCTGCACTGGGCCTCACGGGCGGGCGGGTGGTGCTCCGACCCCTCCCTCTGGGAGCTGGATGGGGTGTCCCCGTCCTCGGCCTCATCACGTGGGAAGCTCTGCAACGACAGTGACCGTCAGCCAGCCATGCTGGGAGTTTTCCGAGCTGGGCCTGGCCAGTGGAGCCGCTGCTTCTGCCTGCTCGAACTTCTCTTCCCAGAAGGGTCAGAGACGTGTGTCTGCTCAGATCCCCACCCGGGAGGAAAGAGACCCATCTGAGGGTGTGAGGTCAGCCTGGCGGGCCGGCGCTGCCCACACTCTCCCCATCCCGCCCAGCCTGCTCTCCCCTGGGGTGTGGACACAACTTGTCCACAGGCTTCTGACCCCACATCCGCCTGGGCTTCCTTGAGGGGGACACAGCCCGAGAAACCCGCATCCCCACACACAGGCAAAGGACCCGGTGTTTCCGGGTGGCATGGGAGAGGTGGCCTGGCCCGGCCTGGGGCTCCCCGTGTTACCTTTCTGTTTCTCCGGGCAAAGGGCCAGAGGCCTCTCGGGGGTGTCCTGAGCCAACGTCGACAGGGTGCCCACGCACACTGCCTGTGAGCTCTCCTGAGGCCCCGGCCTCTGGGCAGGGTCAAACAGCAGAACATCTTGGCAGCAAGTGATCTGGCTGGGGGCTCCTCTCCGCTCTGGAGGCCTGGATACCCGGATTGCGGGTTCTGTTGGGTTCTGTTGCCGGCAGGTGACATCATCTCCTGGGGTTCGTGCTGAGGTCCCTTCCCCAAAACTTCCCAAGGGAATCTCTGGGTTTCTGACTGCTCGATCACCCCCCTTAGGCCATGTGCAGGCACAGTGACACCCACACGGCCCAGCCCACAGCCCTGGGGAGGCCTGGGTTCAGCCAGGGCCTGAGCTCCGAGGACCATGCTGCTCTCAGACCAGGCTCCTTCTTCTCATAAGTGGTGTGGCCCTTGACAACCATATGCCCCTCAGGGTTTCCCCAGTCTCTCCATCTGCAGAGTGGGGGTCATTCTCCCATCTGCTTCCTAGGCCTGTCGGCCTACGAGCAGCTCCATGCCTTTCCACCTGGGGCCGATATCACGTGGAGCTCGTGCGCTGAGACTTCAGAAAGAAAGATTCCATCCAGGGCTGACACAGCACAGAATGGGGCAGAACGAGGCCTGGATGTGCCGTGGTACCCAGGAAAAGGCACTCCCCCTCCTGACTGTTTTGAGACCCCGCATCCAAGTTGGAGGACCGAAAGGAAGACTCGAAGGTCTCCCTCTCTTATAGAAAAGAGTAGCCAACTTTCTGGTCCTCTGTTTCCATTGAGATTCTGTTGAAGTGTCCCAGCTCGGCTTCTGCGGGTGGCTGAGCTTCTACTGGCTCCCTGCGTTCTTGTCTTTTCCTCTCCAAACCTTCCGTCCTTTTCCCCCTTCTGGGGTGGAAGGGCGCTGTCATTGCTTCTACCTTCGAGACAGATTGAGGAAAAGTCTGGACCATCGACTCCTTTCCTCTCTTTGGTTCCGTGTCTCTCTCTGGCTGTGTCCCTCTCTTTTCCTTTCTCAATTCCGTCTGTGTCTTCCTCTTTCTCTCTCGTGTGTGGATGGATGGATGGATGCTAGGGATGCACATGTATATGATTAGATGAGGGTTATGTTTTAGGGATAGGTTAGAGGGAGAGAAAGGCTTTAGGTCAGAGTTGGTCATGGGGGAAGGGTCAAGGGTGGTGGTGGTGTTTCTTGGAATCTGAGTGCTGTGCATTCTTCCTCTTTCCATATGAACCCCTTCTCAGATACACCACTTGCAAGGAGTCTCTCGTGTTCCGTTTCCTATCTTTTGCATTTGTGAATGCTTAGCTTCTCTGTTGTGAAGAGGTTCCATTGGATGGAAACCCCGTGGTGTACTTCGTTTACCTCTTTCCCTTACTTGAAGAGACCCATTTCGACCTCCGCCCAGCAAATGGCAAGGAGACTCTGATGTTAAGGAGCCTTTGACCTACGCTTCTTTCTAGCTATCTCATGACATCAGTCTTTAGGGTGAGGTTTTTCCCCGATATTGAGGTGGTATGAGATCAAAACCAATAGCGTTCTTCAGATGTAGCTGTCTGGTTTTCCCATGGACATTGATTGAAGAGGCTTTCCTGTTCCCATTTGGATATTCTCCCCGTCTGTGTCAGAGATGAGTTGACCATGGATGCTGGGGTTTGTTTCTGGACCCTCAACTTTATTCCATCGATCTGGATCTGTGTGTGTTGTTGTATTCCCAATAGCATACTGTCCTGCTGCTGCTGCTGCTGCGGCTAAGTCACTTCAGTCGTGTCTGACTCTGCATGACCCCATGGCCTGCAGCCTACCAGGCTCCTCCGTCCAGGACATTTTCCAGGCAAGAGTACTGGAGTGGGTCGCCATTGCCTTCTCCGATACTCTCCTGAGGATCCTAGTTTGGTCGTCTAATTTCCTTTCACACAACCTTGGATGTCCGTATCGGGGCTTTTTCGTCGGATTGTATTGACAATGTAGGCTCCTTTCTGTTTCCGTACCCCCTTTGCAATTCTTTGTTCGGTGCGAAAATGCATTGGCATTTTGGGAGGAATAGCATGGAAGCTGTGGATTGCCATGTGGGGCTGTGACATGATTTTCCCAATAGGAATTCTTTCAAGCCCTGAGCACAGCTTCTCTTTCCAGTGATTGGTGTGGGCTTGATCTTCCTCCTTCCATCTCTCGCCGTTTTGTGAGAACAGGTCCATCCTTCCCTTCTGGGGTAGATGGACTCGTGGGTATCACTTCAGTGAATGGCATTGGCAGTGGGGGTGATAATTCCCTTCTCATTGGAAGACTTTGCTGTGAGTATTAGAAATGCAAGTGACTTCTCTTCCCCTTCCTCCCTGTCCATGTCTCAGAGCCACCGGGAAACAGAGGCCTCATCCACGGTCACACAGGCCTGAGGGGGTGCAACTAGACTGTTGTTTCTTCAGGCCCTCAGTGCTGGACATCATCCGGGATACTCTGTGTGTGTCTTCCTCCGTCTGGTGTCCCTTCAGACCTTTCCCTAGTTTTCACAGGCTTGTTGTGTTGGCGTTCTTTGTCTGTTTGGAGACACATCCTTGATAAGCTTTGTGTTTCCACTCATTCGTCTCGCGATGTATGACCTGTCTTTTGCTTTTGTCATGAGGTCTTTCCCACAGTAGATATCTTTGATTTTGCAAAGTCCACTGTATTCTCTGGGTTTTTTTTGTGGACTGCCTTTTAGTTTTGTGTGTGAAGACTCAAAGCACGTGTCCGGTTTCTGCTCATTGTTCTTCTAGATTTGTGACAAGTTTTCATGGAAAGTTTGTCTAGGGATAACTGGAAGTGAACTCGGTGTAAGGTGTCCAGTCTCCATCTCCATTCATGTCATCCCCTGCAGTTTCCAATTCCCTGTTCCTGAGTGGTTTTGGAGACCTTGTGGGAAGGTTGGTTGCATTGGACTTTGCATTTCCACCTTGATTCGATTCACACTGTTCTGCCCTCAGGGACACTGTCAAGGGGGAGTGAGGAGCAGCCTGCACTTCCAGCAGTGACCACACGGTGGGGCGAGTGCTGCTCTCCCCTCTGGGAGCCCCAGGCCACAGGCATCCCAGTGAGGAGCCAGCTCTGTGCTCAGCTGAAAGGAGTTAGTTAGTCTCTCAGGAGCCTCTGAGCCCTTGCCTTTGGATCACCCAGGGTGGGCATTTACTGGGACAGAAAAATTGCCCTGAATTCCATGGACGGAAGAGCCTGGCTGTGTAGAGTTCGTGAGTTGCCGTGAATCAGACACAACTGAGGACACAAAAATTCAATAGATTAAAACACTTTTTGGGGGTGGGGGGGAGTGAAAGAGGGTGATGTGGGTTTTTTTGTCTTATATAATAGCCAAGGGAAATCTAGTTTAAACCTAAATTCACATAGATGGGAAAGGTATATCTCTCCGTCACCCTATTTTAAAAAAAAAAACCTACTAAACTTTTCTGAAAGTTTATTTAGTAGCTTCCTTGAGCAGTTTACTGGGGAGCATTTTTTTTTTTTTTTTCTGTGACATTGGCCTCATTAAAAAGTACGGTTTGCCTTTACTGGATAATTTTGTTCATTGGTTTCTTAGGGAACCTTGGTAATATTTGAGTTTCCTGGGGAGTATGGTCACATGACCTGGCCCTGGCCAATCGGTGCGTTCCACCTCCCTGGCCACTGTGATTGGCTCCGGGCTGGGGCAGTGCCCAATCGGGGCCCAGGGCCGGGCCTCCCGTTGGAAGCCAGGGGAAGACGAGCTCTCGTCCTGCTGGGGTAGGGGAAGGGGTGGGGCCGGGGCAGGTCAGGCTCCAGCAGTGGGAGGGGCTTGAGGTCCGCCTGCGGCAGTTGGTGACGTTCCTGCTCCCCTCAGGGCAGAGCCGCCGGCCTGAGAATGAGGGCGCTGCTGAGCCCAGGGCCTGGGATGGCCCGTTGCTGCTGTGGTCCCAGAGCTCCACCCGAGACCTGAGGGAAGCCGTCTGCCCGTGAGTCCTCTCCCACTTGTCTGTCAGCTTGTTTGAAGCATGCTGGGTTTTCTGCCCAGCTGGCTAAGGGGAGTCCCTGGAAATGCAAGGGTGTGGGTTTTGGCAGACTTCAGGGAAGACATGCCAGATGAGCCTGGGAGACTCCAGGTTAATCTGGATTCAGGAGATATCTCTTCGGGCCAGCTAGTAATTGTAGGATAAGCCTAATGAGCCTTCAGAGGATGAAGAGAGTAACGTGCCAAGGTAGCAATCGATGTCCTCATTCGAGAGGATGAAGCTGGTGCTCAGAGAAGGGGGGAGCTTGGCCACAGCAAGGAGGTGTGCACCCAGACAGGACCCCCCAGATCCGGCCATTGGAGCTCAGGGAGGCCACTGGTGTGGCTTGTCCCTGTGGCAGGGGCCGAGGCAGGCAGCCCACCCTGATTCCTGCGGGGGCCTGACTTGGGAAGTGCCATCTGGTAGCTTTGAGACTCACCAAACCAAATTGCACTGGAGAGAGGAGGGACACCTTCCTTCATCCACCCCCCACCCCCGCCGGATTCCCACATACCCTGACCCCTTTCTCTTGATTTCGGAGCCATTTCCAGAGTCCCGCTCATATGACCTCATTCGAAGTGCACTGTGGACGAGCTGCCATCTGCAGCTGCTACCACAGCAGCCAAGGGCTTTAGCTCCCGACTACCTCCCTTCCTTTGGAACTTGGGGGCCCTCTACTCCCCACTTGCACACCACAGACCTTTGCTGAGGATTGTGGGGACCCTCACTCAGTTTGCAGCACGTTGTAGCCATCCCTGTCCTCCCTTGAAACTCAGCTTGTGAGCTCCTTTGGAGCAGCGTGGCCCACCTGGCTGCAACGGAAGAGACACAGCTGACAGTGAAACAACAGCTTAGATCTGAGAGCCGGAAAGCTCTGTCAAAAGGGACCTCCCTCTTCACACCGTAGAGGCTGTAGGAGCCGCCAGGCTTTCGGAACCAGTGCTGGGGCCAAAATGACTCCACAGCTGTTTTCCTTCCTGGGGAGGGTTCTGGCTCGAGCGGGAATGGCTCAAGTCTCCTAAGGTTCTGAAAGCCCACTGTGTGCAGATTCACGGTACACAGAGAGGAAAAGGTGGAGTCCTACCCTGGAGGTGGTCACAGCTCACGGATGAGCCAGGCAGGCAGGCAGGCAGGGCATGAGAACACCTGAGCTGCCTTCATGAGTGAATGGTGTGGGGGCAGAGGAAGAGAAGCCGGTCTGCTCCCTCGTGTGGTGCCCAGGGCAGGTTGTCCCCAGAGGAAACCCTTACGACGGTGAGGACTATCACTGCTGTTTCCCAAGGGGTTCCGTCGGTGCGTGTCTTCCCCGGAGCGGTCAGGCCGTCTCTCAAGTACACTGGCCATGGGCATTGCCTCTCCTTGGAACTTCCCATGTGTTTCTCTTTTTTATGGAACAGTGATTTTCTAGAGTGGTTCTGGGCCACAAGGATGTTGGGTCATTTTCTAGCCTTCTGTCATGAAGAACGCTTTCCTGGGCATGGGGGTGGTTTGTTGTTCCAGCTCCCTTTCTTGGCTTCTTTTGGGAGCTGGTGCAACAAGAGGAGCTCAGCCTCTGCCTTCTGGCTGAGATGTCACCCTTCAAACAGCAATGCCTGCCTGGAGATAATGATGGCAGTTGCCAAAAGGGCTTCGTTTGGCACATGGTATCTTGAAAGGACGTACACCGTCCTTTCAGCTATCAAAGGCTAGTTCAAATGACATAAAAATGAGAACTCTCCAATGGAGTCTTACAATAGGTGGAGAGTCCGAAAAACACTCCTTCAGTCATTTCACTGAGAGTCATTGTTTGGGGACACCAAGAATATAGGAAGGAATGCAGAAAGAAAAGATGAAATTGTGTTCAGGATCGGGGGGAGGGATGAACAGGGCGTGCTTGCCTTGAATCCAGGCTTTGTTGGGGGGTGGGGCATAAAGATCGAACGGGTCTGAAACTACAAAGTGGTGATGGTAACACAGTATCACCAGAGTTACACAACAGTGATCCCAGATTGCAACAATGATGAAAAAGTTTACTAATCCCAACTTAACCAACAAAAATACAGGAAACCATACAAAAAATAAAACATCACCAGAAAGGTGGAAAGAAACCAAATGCAAAGCAGTTCAGGGGAAAGGAACTCCATGTCCCCTGGGGGCAGACCGAGTTGCCGGCATCCACGGTGAGCAGACAGGGATGGAGGCTGCAGAGCCGACCGCTCCCCTGGACGTGGTGTTTCCGGCAAGGGCTCTGGGTCTCTGTCCAGAGCGGGGGCTCTTTCTCCCTGCAGGGCTGGGTGAGTGATCGTGGGCATCTGGGTGTTGCGCGGGAGCCAGGGCAGGCTCTCCCTGCCGAGGCGGTGACTCCTCCTCTGCCTCGGGTTCTCTTGCCAAAGCCCGAGCAGGTAGAGGTGCACGTGGAGGTGGAGGTTCTCGCTGAGGGGGTGGGACATCATCTCACCCAGGGGGTGCCTGGGGCTGGGGGTCCTGCAGGCACGGAGATCCGATCTGCCCGGTGTGCTGGCCAGTACCCAGCTGGCCTGGTGTCTCTGCGAGGGCAAGTCTCGGTTCTCCATCTGCCCTCGGTGGATCCCTGGGTCCTGCACCTGGAGCCACCACCTCTTTAGGGACAGGTCTGGGAAGTGGAGCCTGGTTCCAGTTGGAGGCCAGTGCTAGAGTTGGGGGAGAAGCAAAGTTTGCCCACAGGCCAGCCTTGGCATGTGCGTACCCCGGGACAGAAACCTTCCAAGAGGTTCCCAAAGAATACCCAGCGTCAGATGTCTTTTGGGACTGAAGTGTGCAAGATGGGGGGCGGGGGGTGTGAGGCCAGCGCTTGCTGCAGGCCCAGCAGCAGCTTTCGGGGACTCGTCCCTGTGTAGCTCAGCACCCCTCCCCACACACTCCCGTGCACCAGCCCCAGCGTCCTCACCTCTGTGCTCTGGCGTGCTGGGCTCCAGGTCCTCCTGGTGCCTCAGAGGCCGGGGTTCTCTGGACTCTGGGTCGGAGCCGGGTGTGCTGAGCTCCATGGCAGCCTCAGACTGGGCCGCCGGCTGTATCCTGGGCGGTGTCTCGGCAGCAGGCCTTCCCCACCTCCGCGTCTCCCCCGGTGGGGCTGATGCCTCCGTGGGCACGCTGACCTGGAGCCTGCACTGGGCCTCACGGGCGGGCGGGTGGTGCTCCGACCCCTCCCTCTGGGAGCTGGATGGGGTGTCCCCGTCCTCGGCCTCATCCCGTGGGAAGCTCTGCAACGACAGTGACCGTCAGCCAGCCATGCTGGGAGTTTTCCGAGCTGGGCCTGGCCAGTGGAGCCGCTGCTTCTGCCTGCTCGAACTTCTCTTCCCAGAAGGGTCAGAGACGTGTGTCTGCTCAGATCCCCACCCGGGAGGAAAGAGACCCATCTGAGGGTGTGAGGTCAGCCTGGCGGGCCGGCGCTGCCCACACTCTCCCCATCCCGCCCAGCCTGCTCTCCCCTGGGGTGTGGACACAACTTGTCCACAGGCTTCTGACCCCACATCCGCCTGGGCTTCCTTGAGGGGGACACAGCCCGAGAAACCCGCATCCCCACACACAGGCAAAGGACCCGGTGTTTCCGGGTGGCATGGGAGAGGTGGCCTGGCCCGGCCTGGGGCTCCCCGTGTTACCTTTCTGTTTCTCCGGGCAAAGGGCCAGAGGCCTCTCGGGGGTGTCCTGAGCCAACGTCGACAGGGTGCCCACGCACACTGCCTGTGAGCTCTCCTGAGGCCCCGGCCTCTGGGCAGGGGCAAACAGCAGAACATCTTGGCAGCAAGTGATCTGGCTGGGGGCTCCTCTCCGCTCTGGAGGCCTGGATACCCGGATTGCGGGTTCTGTTGGGTTCTGTTGCCGGCAGGTGACATCATCTCCTGGGGTTCGTGCTGAGGTCCCTTCCCCAAAACTTCCCAAGGGAATCTCTGGGTTTCTGACTGCTCGATCACCCCCCTTAGGCCATGTGCAGGCACAGTGACACCCACACGGCCCAGCCCACAGCCCTGGGGAGGCCTGGGTTCAGCCAGGGCCTGAGCTCCGAGGACCATGCTGCTCTCAGACCAGGCTCCTTCTTCTCATAAGTGGTGTGGCCCTTGACAACCATATGCCCCTCAGGGTTTCCCCAGTCTCTCCATCTGCAGAGTGGGGGTCATTCTCCCATCTGCTTCCTAAGCCTGTCGGCCTACGAGCAGCTCCATGCCTTTCCACCTGGGGCCGATATCACGTGGAGCTCGTGCGCTGAGACTTCAGAAAGAAAGATTCCATCCAGGGCTGGCACAGCACAGAATGGGGCAGAACGAGGCCTGGATGCGCCGTGGTACCCAGGAAAAGGCACTCCCCCTCCTGACTGTTTTGAGACCCCGCATCCAAGTTGGAGGACCGAAAGGAAGACTCGAAGGTCTCCCTCTCTTATAGAAAAGATTAGCCAACTTTCTGGTCCTCTGTTTCCATTGAGATTCTGTTGAAGTGTCCCAGCTCGGCTTCTGCGGGTGGCTGAGCTTCTACTGGCTCCCTGCGTTCTTGTCTTTTCCTCTCCAAACCTTCCGTCCTTTTCCCCCTTCTGGGGTGGAAGGGCGCTGTCATTGCTTCTACCTTCGAGACAGATTGAGGAAAAGTCTGGACCATCGACTCCTTTCCTCTCTTTGGTTCCGTGTCTCTCTCTGGCTGTGTCCCTCTCTTTTCCTTTCTCAATTCCGTCTGTGTCTTCCTCTTTCTCTCTCGTGTGTGGATGGATGGATGGATGCTAGGGATGCACATGTATATGATTAGATGAGGGTTATGTTTTAGGGATAGGTTAGAGGGAGAGAAAGGCTTTAGGTCAGAGTTGGTCATGGGGGAAGGGTCAAGGGTGGTGGTGGTGTTTCTTGGAATCTGAGTGCTGTGCATTCTTCCTCTTTCCATATGAACCCCTTCTCAGATACACCACTTGCAAGGAGTCTCTCGTGTTCCGTTTCCTATCTTTTGCATTTGTGAATGCTTAGCTTCTCTGTTGTGAAGAGGTTCCATTGGATGGAAACCCCGTGGTGTACTTCGTTTACCTCTTTCCCTTACTTGAAGAGACCCATTTCGACCTCCGCCCAGCAAATGGCAAGGAGACTCTGATGTTAAGGAGCCTTTGACCTACGCTTCTTTCTAGCTATCTCATGACATCAGTCTTTAGGGTGAGGTTTTTCCCCGATATTGAGGTGGTATGAGATCAAAACCAATAGCGTTCTTCAGATGTAGCTGTCTGGTTTTCCCATGGACATTGATTGAAGAGGCTTTCCTGTTCCCATTTGGATATTCTCCCCGTCTGTGTCAGAGATGAGTTGACCATGGATGCTGGGGTTTGTTTCTGGACCCTCAACTTTATTCCATCGATCTGGATCTGTGTGTGTTGTTGTATTCCCAATAGCATACTGTCCTGCTGCTGCTGCTGCTGCGGCTAAGTCACTTCAGTCGTGTCTGACTCTGCATGACCCCATGGCCTGCAGCCTACCAGGCTCCTCCGTCCAGGACATTTTCCAGGCAAGAGTACTGGAGTGGGTCGCCATTGCCTTCTCCGATACTCTCCTGAGGATCCTAGTTTGGTCGTCTAATTTCCTTTCACACAACCTTGGATGTCCGTATCGGGGCTTTTTCGTCGGATTGTATTGACAATGTAGGCTCCTTTCTGTTTCCGTACCCCCTTTGCAATTCTTTGTTCGGTGCGAAAATGCATTGGCATTTTGGGAGGAATAGCATGGAAGCTGTGGATTGCCATGTGGGGCTGTGACATGATTTTCCCAATAGGAATTCTTTCAAGCCCTGAGCACAGCTTCTCTTTCCAGTGATTGGTGTGGGCTTGATCTTCCTCCTTCCATCTCTCGCCGTTTTGTGAGAACAGGTCCATCCTTCCCTTCTGGGGTAGATGGACTCGTGGGTATCACTTCAGTGAATGGCATTGGCAGTGGGGGTGATAATTCCCTTCTCATTGGAAGACTTTGCTGTGAGTATTAGAAATGCAAGTGACTTCTCTTCCCCTTCCTCCCTGTCCATGTCTCAGAGCCACCGGGAAACAGAGGCCTCATCCACGGTCACACAGGCCTGAGGGGGTGCAACTAGACTGTTGTTTCTTCAGGCCCTCAGTGCTGGACATCATCCGGGATACTCTGTGTGTGTCTTCCTCCGTCTGGTGTCCCTTCAGACCTTTCCCTAGTTTTCACAGGCTTGTTGTGTTGGCGTTCTTTGTCTGTTTGGAGACACATCCTTGATAAGCTTTGTGTTTCCACTCATTCGTCTCGCGATGTATGACCTGTCTTTTGCTTTTGTCATGAGGTCTTTCCCACAGTAGATATCTTTGATTTTGCAAAGTCCACTGTATTCTCTGGGTTTTTTTTGTGGACTGCCTTTTAGTTTTGTGTGTGAAGACTCAAAGCACGTGTCCGGTTTCTGCTCATTGTTCTTCTAGATTTGTGACAAGTTTTCATGGAAAGTTTGTCTAGGGATAACTGGAAGTGAACTCGGTGTAAGGTGTCCAGTCTCCATCTCCATTCATGTCATCCCCTGCAGTTTCCAATTCCCTGTTCCTGAGTGGTTTTGGAGACCTTGTGGGAAGGTTGGTTGCATTGGAGTTTGCATTTCCACCTTGATTCGATTCACACTGTTCTGCCCTCAGGGACACTGTCAAGGGGGAGTGAGGAGCAGCCTGCACTTCCAGCAGTGACCACACGGTGGGGCGAGTGCTGCTCTCCCCTCTGGGAGCCCCAGGCCACAGGCATCCCAGTGAGGAGCCAGCTCTGTGCTCAGCTGAAAGGAGTTAGTTAGTCTCTCAGGAGCCTCTGAGCCCTTGCCTTTGGATCACCCAGGGTGGGCATTTACTGGGACAGAAAAATTGCCCTGAATTCCATGGACGGAAGAGCCTGGCTGTGTAGAGTTCGTGAGTTGCCGTGAATCAGACACAACTGAGGACACAAAAATTCAATAGATTAAAACACTTTTTGGGGGTGGGGGGGAGTGAAAGAGGGTGATGTGGGTTTTTTTGTCTTATATAACAGCCAAGGGAAATCTAGTTTAAACCTAAATTCACATAGATGGGAAAGGTATATCTCTCCGTCACCCTATTTTAAAAAAAAAAACCTACTAAACTTTTCTGAAAGTTTATTTAGTAGCTTCCTTGAGCAGTTTACTGTGGAGCATTTTTTTTTTTTTTCTGTGACATTGGCCTCATTAAAAAGTACGGTTTGCCTTTACTGGATAATTTTGTTCATTGGTTTCTTAGGGAACCTTGGTAATATTTGAGTTTCCTGGGGAGTATGGTCACATGACCTGGCCCTGGCCAATCGGTGCGTTCCACCTCCCTGGCCACTGTGATTGGCTCCGGGCTGGGGCAGTGCCCAATCGGGGCCCAGGGCCGGGCCTCCCGTTGGAAGCCAGGGGAAGACGAGCTCTCGTCCTGCTGGGGTAGGGGAAGGGGTGGGGCCGGGGCAGGTCAGGCTCCAGCAGTGGGAGGGGCTTGAGGTCCGCCTGCGGCAGTTGGTGACGTTCCTGCTCCCCTCAGGGCAGAGCCGCCGGCCTGAGAATGAGGGCGCTGCTGAGCCCAGGGCCTGGGATGGCCCGTTGCTGCTGTGGTCCCAGAGCTCCACCCGAGACCTGAGGGAAGCCGTCTGCCCGTGAGTCCTCTCCCACTTGTCTGTCAGCTTGTTTGAAGCATGCTGGGTTTTCTGCCCAGCTGGCTAAGGGGAGTCCCTGGAAATGCAAGGGTGTGGGTTTTGGCAGACTTCAGGGAAGACATGCCAGATGAGCCTGGGAGACTCCAGGTTAATCTGGATTCAGGAGATATCTCTTCGGGCCAGCTAGTAATTGTAGGATAAGCCTAATGAGCCTTCAGAGGATGAAGAGAGTAACGTGCCAAGGTAGCAATCGATGTCCTCATTCGAGAGGATGAAGCTGGTGCTCAGAGAAGGGGGGAGCTTGGCCACAGCAAGGAGGTGTGCACCCAGACAGGACCCCCCAGATCCGGCCATTGGAGCTCAGGGAGGCCACTGGTGTGGCTTGTCCCTGTGGCAGGGGCCGAGGCAGGCAGCCCACCCTGATTCCTGCGGGGGCCTGACTTGGGAAGTGCCATCTGGTAGCTTTGAGACTCACCAAACCAAATTGCACTGGAGAGAGGAGGGACACCTTCCTTCATCCACCCCCCACCCCCGCCGGATTCCCACATACCCTGACCCCTTTCTCTTGATTTCGGAGCCATTTCCAGAGTCCCGCTCATATGACCTCATTCGAAGTGCACTGTGGACGAGCTGCCATCTGCAGCTGCTACCACAGCAGCCAAGGGCTTTAGCTCCCGACTACCTCCCTTCCTTTGGAACTTGGGGGCCCTCTACTCCCCACTTGCACACCACAGACCTTTGCTGAGGATTGTGGGGACCCTCACTCAGTTTGCAGCACGTTGTAGCCATCCCTGTCCTCCCTTGAAACTCAGCTTGTGAGCTCCTTTGGAGCAGCGTGGCCCACCTGGCTGCAACGGAAGAGACACAGCTGACAGTGAAACAACAGCTTAGATCTGAGAGCCGGAAAGCTCTGTCAAGAGGGACCTCCCTCTTCACACCGTAGAGGCTGTAGGAGCCGCCAGGCTTTCGGAACCAGTGCTGGGGCCAAAATGACTCCACAGCTGTTTTCCTTCCTGGGGAGGGTTCTGGCTCGAGCGGGAATGGCTCAAGTCTCCTAAGGTTCTGAAAGCCCACTGTGTGCAGATTCACGGTACACAGAGAGGAAAAGGTGGAGTCCTACCCTGGAGGTGGTCACAGCTCACGGATGAGCCAGGCAGGCAGGCAGGCAGGGCATGAGAACACCTGAGCTGCCTTCATGAGTGAATGGTGTGGGGGCAGAGGAAGAGAAGCCGGTCTGCTCCCTCGTGTGGTGCCCAGGGCAGGTTGTCCCCAGAGGAAACCCTTACGACGGTGAGGACTATCACTGCTGTTTCCCAAGGGGTTCCGTCGGTGCGTGTCTTCCCCGGAGCGGTCAGGCCGTCTCTCAAGTACACTGGCCATGGGCATTGCCTCTCCTTGGAACTTCCCATGTGTTTCTCTTTTTTATGGAACAGTGATTTTCTAGAGTGGTTCTGGGCCACAAGGATGTTGGGTCATTTTCTAGCCTTCTGTCATGAAGAACGCTTTCCTGGGCATGGGGGTGGTTTGTTGTTCCAGCTCCCTTTCTTGGCCTCTTTTGGGAGCTGGTGCAACAAGAGGAGCTCAGCCTCTGCCTTCTGGCTGAGATGTCACCCTTCAAACAGCAATGCCTGCCTGGAGATAATGATGGCAGTTGCCAAAAGGGCTTCGTTTGGCACATGGTATCTTGAAAGGACGTACACCGTCCTTTCAGCTATCAAAGGCTAGTTCAAATGACATAAAAATGAGAACTCTCCAATGGAGTCTTACAGTAGGTGGAGAGTCCGAAAAACACTCCTTCAGTCATTTCACTGAGAGTCATTGATTGGGGACACCAAGAATATAGGAAGGAATGCAGAAAGAAAAGATGAAATTGTGTTCAGGATCGGGGGGAGGGATGAACAGGGCGTGCTTGCCTTGAATCCAGGCTTTGTTGGGGGGTGGGGCATAAAGATCGAACGGGTCTGAAACTACAAAGTGGTGATGGTAACACAGTATCACCAGAGTTACACAACAGTGATCCCAGATTGCAACAATGATGAAAAAGTTTACTAATCCCAACTTAACCAACAAAAATACAGGAAACCATACAAAAAATAAAACATCACCAGAAAGGTGGAAAGAAACCAAATGCAAAGCAGTTCAGGGGAAAGGAACTCCATGTCCCCTGGGGGCAGACCGAGTTGCCGGCATCCACGGTGAGCAGACAGGGATGGAGGCTGCAGAGCCGACCGCTCCCCTGGACGTGGTGTTTCCGGCAAGGGCTCTGGGTCTCTGTCCAGAGCGGGGGCTCTTTCTCCCTGCAGGGCTGGGTGAGTGATCGTGGGCATCTGGGTGTTGCGCGGGAGCCAGGGCAGGCTCTCCCTGCCGAGGCGGTGACTCCTCCTCTGCCTCGGGTTCTCTTGCCAAAGCCCGAGCAGGTAGAGGTGCACGTGGAGGTGGAGGTTCTTGCTGAGGGGGTGGGACATCAGTGCCTGGGGCTGGGGGTCCTGCAGGCACGGAGATCCGATCTGCCCGGTGTGCTGGCCAGTACCCTGCTGGCCTGGTGTCTCTGCGAGGGCAAGTCTCGCTTCTCCATCTGCCCTCGGTGGATCCCTGGGTCCTGCACCTGGAGCCACCACCTCTTTAGGGACAGGTCTGGGAAGTGGAGCCTGGTTCCAGTTGGAGGCCAGTGCTAGAGTTGGGGGAGAAGCAAGGTTTGCCCACAGGCCAGCCTTGGCATGTGCGTACCCCGGGACAGAAACCTTCCAAGAGGTTCCCAAAGAATACCCAGCGTCAGATGTCTTTTGGGACTGAAGTGTGCAAGATGGGGGGCGGGGGGTGTGAGGCCAGCGCTTGCTGCAGGCCCAGCAGCAGCTTTCGGGGACTCGTCCCTGTGTAGCTCAGCACCCCTCCCCACACACTCCCGTGCACCAGCCCCAGCGTCCTCACCTCTGTGCTCTGGCGTGCTGGGCTCCAGGTCCTCCTGGTGCCTCAGAGGCCGGGGTTCTCTGGACTCTGGGTCGGAGCCGGGTGTGCTGAGCTCCATGGCAGCCTCAGACTGGGCCGCCGGCTGTATCCTGGGCGGTGTCTCAGCAGCAGGCCTTCCCCACCTCCGCGTCTCCCCCGGTGGGGCTGATGCCTCCGTGGGCACGCTGACCTGGAGCCTGCACTGGGCCTCACGGGCGGGCGGGTGGTGCTCCGACCCCTCCCTCTGGGAGCTGGATGGGGTGTCCCCGTCCTCGGCCTCATCACGTGGGAAGCTCTGCAACGACAGTGACCGTCAGCCAGCCATGCTGGGAGTTTTCCGAGCTGGGCCTGGCCAGTGGAGCCGCTGCTTCTGCCTGCTCGAACTTCTCTTCCCAGAAGGGTCAGAGACGTGTGTCTGCTCAGATCCCCACCCGGGAGGAAAGAGACCCATCTGAGGGTGTGAGGTCAGCCTGGCGGGCCGGCGCTGCCCACACTCTCCCCATCCCGCCCAGCCTGCTCTCCCCTGGGGTGTGGACACAACTTGTCCACAGGCTTCTGACCCCACATCCGCCTGGGCTTCCTTGAGGGGGACACAGCCCGAGAAACCCGCATCCCCACACACAGGCAAAGGACCCGGTGTTTCCGGGTGGCATGGGAGAGGTGGCCTGGCCCGGCCTGGGGCTCCCCGTGTTACCTTTCTGTTTCTCCGGGCAAAGGGCCAGAGGCCTCTCGGGGGTGTCCTGAGCCAACGTCGACAGGGTGCCCACGCACACTGCCTGTGAGCTCTCCTGAGGCCCCGGCCTCTGGGCAGGGTCAAACAGCAGAACATCTTGGCAGCAAGTGATCTGGCTGGGGGCTCCTCTCCGCTCTGGAGGCCTGGATACCCGGATTGCGGGTTCTGTTGGGTTCTGTTGCCGGCAGGTGACATCATCTCCTGGGGTTCGTGCTGAGGTCCCTTCCCCAAAACTTCCCAAGGGAATCTCTGGGTTTCTGACTGCTCGATCACCCCCCTTAGGCCATGTGCAGGCACAGTGACACCCACACGGCCCAGCCCACAGCCCTGGGGAGGCCTGGGTTCAGCCAGGGCCTGAGCTCCGAGGACCATGCTGCTCTCAGACCAGGCTCCTTCTTCTCATAAGTGGTGTGGCCCTTGACAACCATATGCCCCTCAGGGTTTCCCCAGTCTCTCCATCTGCAGAGTGGGGGTCATTCTCCCATCTGCTTCCTAGGCCTGTCGGCCTACGAGCAGCTCCATGCCTTTCCACCTGGGGCCGATATCACGTGGAGCTCGTGCGCTGAGACTTCAGAAAGAAAGATTCCATCCAGGGCTGACACAGCACAGAATGGGGCAGAACGAGGCCTGGATGTGCCGTGGTACCCAGGAAAAGGCACTCCCCCTCCTGACTGTTTTGAGACCCCGCATCCAAGTTGGAGGACCGAAAGGAAGACTCGAAGGTCTCCCTCTCTTATAGAAAAGAGTAGCCAACTTTCTGGTCCTCTGTTTCCATTGAGATTCTGTTGAAGTGTCCCAGCTCGGCTTCTGCGGGTGGCTGAGCTTCTACTGGCTCCCTGCGTTCTTGTCTTTTCCTCTCCAAACCTTCCGTCCTTTTCCCCCTTCTGGGGTGGAAGGGCGCTGTCATTGCTTCTACCTTCGAGACAGATTGAGGAAAAGTCTGGACCATCGACTCCTTTCCTCTCTTTGGTTCCGTGTCTCTCTCTGGCTGTGTCCCTCTCTTTTCCTTTCTCAATTCCGTCTGTGTCTTCCTCTTTCTCTCTCGTGTGTGGATGGATGGATGGATGCTAGGGATGCACATGTATATGATTAGATGACGGTTATGTTTTAGGGATAGGTTAGAGGGAGAGAAAGGCTTTAGGTCAGAGTTGGTCATGGGGGAAGGGTCAAGGGTGGTGGTGGTGTTTCTTGGAATCTGAGTGCTGTGCATTCTTCGTCTCTTTCCATATGAACCCCTTCTCAGATACACCACTTGCAAGGAGTCTCTCGTGTTCCATTTCCTATCTTTTGCATTTGTGAATGCTTAGCTTCTCTGTTGTGAAGAGGTTCCATTGGATGGAAACCCAGTGGTGTACTTCGTTTACCTCTTTCCCTTACTTGAAGAGACCCATTTCGACCTCCGCCCAGCAAATGGCAAGGAGACTCTGATGTTAAGGAGCCTTTGACCTACGCTTCTTTCTAGCTATCTCATGACATCAGTCTTTAGGGTGAGGTTTTTCCCCGATATTGAGGTGGTATGAGATCAAAACCAATAGCGTTCTTCAGATGTAGCTGTCTGGTTTTCCCATGGACATTGATTGAAGAGGCTTTCCTGTTCCCATTTGGATATTCTCCCCGTCTGTGTCAGAGATGAGTTGACCATGGATGCTGGGGTTTGTTTCTGGACCCTCAACTTTATTCCATCGATCTGGATCTGTGTGTGTTGTTGTATTCCCAATAGCATACTGTCCTGCTGCTGCTGCTGCTGCTGCTAAGTCACTTCAGTCGTGTCTGACTCTGCATGACCCCATGGCCTGCAGCCTACCAGGCTCCTCCGTCCAGGACATTTTCCAGGCAAGAGTACTGGAGTGGGTCGCCATTGCCTTCTCCGATACTCTCCTGAGGATCCTAGTTTGGTCGTCTAATTTCCTTTCACACAACCTTGGATGTCCGTATCGGGGCTTTTTCGTCGGATTGTATTGACAATGTAGGCTCCTTTCTGTTTCCGTACCCCCTTTGCAATTCTTTGTTCGGTGCGAAAATGCATTGGCATTTTGGGAGGAATAGCATGGAAGCTGTGGATTGCCATGTGGGGCTGTGACATGATTTTCCCAATAGGAATTCTTTCAAGCCCTGAGCACAGCTTCTCTTTCCAGTGATTGGTGTGGGCTTGATCTTCCTCCTTCCATCTCTCGCCGTTTTGTGAGAACAGGTCCATCCTTCCCTTCTGGGGTAGATGGACTCGTGGGTATCACTTCAGTGAATGGCATTGGCAGTGGGGGTGATAATTCCCTTCTCATTGGAAGACTTTGCTGTGAGTATTAGAAATGCAAGTGACTTCTCTTCCCCTTCCTCCCTGTCCATGTCTCAGAGCCACCGGGAAACAGAGGCCTCATCCACGGTCACACAGGCCTGAGGGGGTGCAACTAGACTGTTGTTTCTTCAGGCCCTCAGTGCTGGACATCATCCGGGATACTCTGTGTGTGTCTTCCTCCGTCTGGTGTCCCTTCAGACCTTTCCCTAGTTTTCACAGGCTTGTTGTGTTGGCGTTCTTTGTCTGTTTGGAGACACATCCTTGATAAGCTTTGTGTTTCCACTCATTCGTCTCGCGATGTATGACCTGTCTTTTGCTTTTGTCATGAGGTCTTTCCCACAGTAGATATCTTTGATTTTGCAAAGTCCACTGTATTCTCTGGGTTTTTTTTGTGGACTGCCTTTTAGTTTTGTGTGTGAAGACTCAAAGCACGTGTCCGGTTTCTGCTCATTGTTCTTCTAGATTTGTGACAAGTTTTCATGGAAAGTTTGTCTAGGGATAACTGGAAGTGAACTCGGTGTAAGGTGTCCAGTCTCCATCTCCATTCATGTCATCCCCTGCAGTTTCCAATTCCCTGTTCCTGAGTGGTTTTGGAGACCTTGTGGGAAGGTTGGTTGCATTGGACTTTGCATTTCCACCTTGATTCGATTCACACTGTTCTGCCCTCAGGGACACTGTCAAGGGGGAGTGAGGAGCAGCCTGCACTTCCAGCAGTGACCACACGGTGGGGCGAGTGCTGCTCTCCCCTCTGGGAGCCCCAGGCCACAGGCATCCCAGTGAGGAGCCAGCTCTGTGCTCAGCTGAAAGGAGTTAGTTAGTCTCTCAGGAGCCTCTGAGCCCTTGCCTTTGGATCACCCAGGGTGGGCATTTACTGGGACAGAAAAATTGCCCTGAATTCCATGGACGGAAGAGCCTGGCTGTGTAGAGTTCGTGAGTTGCCGTGAATCAGACACAACTGAGGACACAAAAATTCAATAGATTAAAACACTTTTTGGGGGTGGGGGGGAGTGAAAGAGGGTGATGTGGGTTTTTTTGTCTTATATAATAGCCAAGGGAAATCTAGTTTAAACCTAAATTCACATAGATGGGAAAGGTATATCTCTCCGTCACCCTATTTTAAAAAAAAAAACCTACTAAACTTTTCTGAAAGTTTATTTAGTAGCTTCCTTGAGCAGTTTACTGTGGAGCATTTTTTTTTTTTTTCTGTGACATTGGCCTCATTAAAAAGTACGGTTTGCCTTTACTGGATAATTTTGTTCATTGGTTTCTTAGGGAACCTTGGTAATATTTGAGTTTCCTGGGGAGTATGGTCACATGACCTGGCCCTGGCCAATCGGTGCGTTCCACCTCCCTGGCCACTGTGATTGGCTCCGGGCTGGGGCAGTGCCCAATCGGGGCCCAGGGCCGGGCCTCCCGTTGGAAGCCAGGGGAAGACGAGCTCTCGTCCTGCTGGGGTAGGGGAAGGGGTGGGGCCGGGGCAGGTCAGGCTCCAGCAGTGGGAGGGGCTTGAGGTCCGCCTGCGGCAGTTGGTGACGTTCCTGCTCCCCTCAGGGCAGAGCCGCCGGCCTGAGAATGAGGGCGCTGCTGAGCCCAGGGCCTGGGATGGCCCGTTGCTGCTGTGGTCCCAGAGCTCCACCCGAGACCTGAGGGAAGCCGTCTGCCCGTGAGTCCTCTCCCACTTGTCTGTCAGCTTGTTTGAAGCATGCTGGGTTTTCTGCCCAGCTGGCTAAGGGGAGTCCCTGGAAATGCAAGGGTGTGGGTTTTGGCAGACTTCAGGGAAGACATGCCAGATGAGCCTGGGAGACTCCAGGTTAATCTGGATTCAGGAGATATCTCTTCGGGCCAGCTAGTAATTGTAGGATAAGCCTAATGAGCCTTCAGAGGATGAAGAGAGTAACGTGCCAAGGTAGCAATCGATGTCCTCATTCGAGAGGATGAAGCTGGTGCTCAGAGAAGGGGGGAGCTTGGCCACAGCAAGGAGGTGTGCACCCAGACAGGACCCCCCAGATCCGGCCATTGGAGCTCAGGGAGGCCACTGGTGTGGCTTGTCCCTGTGGCAGGGGCCGAGGCAGGCAGCCCACCCTGATTCCTGCGGGGGCCTGACTTGGGAAGTGCCATCTGGTAGCTTTGAGACTCACCAAACCAAATTGCACTGGAGAGAGGAGGGACACCTTCCTTCATCCACCCCCCACCCCCGCCGGATTCCCACATACCCTGACCCCTTTCTCTTGATTTCGGAGCCATTTCCAGAGTCCCGCTCATATGACCTCATTCGAAGTGCACTGTGGACGAGCTGCCATCTGCAGCTGCTACCACAGCAGCCAAGGGCTTTAGCTCCCGACTACCTCCCTTCCTTTGGAACTTGGGGGCCCTCTACTCCCCACTTGCACACCACAGACCTTTGCTGAGGATTGTGGGGACCCTCACTCAGTTTGCAGCACGTTGTAGCCATCCCTGTCCTCCCTTGAAACTCAGCTTGTGAGCTCCTTTGGAGCAGCGTGGCCCACCTGGCTGCAACGGAAGAGACACAGCTGACAGTGAAACAACAGCTTAGATCTGAGAGCCGGAAAGCTCTGTCAAAAGGGACCTCCCTCTTCACACCGTAGAGGCTGTAGGAGCCGCCAGGCTTTCGGAACCAGTGCTGGGGCCAAAATGACTCCACAGCTGTTTTCCTTCCTGGGGAGGGTTCTGGCTCGAGCGGGAATGGCTCAAGTCTCCTAAGGTTCTGAAAGCCCACTGTGTGCAGATTCACGGTACACAGAGAGGAAAAGGTGGAGTCCTACCCTGGAGGTGGTCACAGCTCACGGATGAGCCAGGCAGGCAGGCAGGCAGGGCATGAGAACACCTGAGCTGCCTTCATGAGTGAATGGTGTGGGGGCAGAGGAAGAGAAGCCGGTCTGCTCCCTCGTGTGGTGCCCAGGGCAGGTTGTCCCCAGAGGAAACCCTTACGACGGTGAGGACTATCACTGCTGTTTCCCAAGGGGTTCCGTCGGTGCGTGTCTTCCCCGGAGCGGTCAGGCCGTCTCTCAAGTACACTGGCCATGGGCATTGCCTCTCCTTGGAACTTCCCATGTGTTTCTCTTTTTTATGGAACAGTGATTTTCTAGAGTGGTTCTGGGCCACAAGGATGTTGGGTCATTTTCTAGCCTTCTGTCATGAAGAACGCTTTCCTGGGCATGGGGGTGGTTTGTTGTTCCAGCTCCCTTTCTTGGCTTCTTTTGGGAGCTGGTGCAACAAGAGGAGCTCAGCCTCTGCCTTCTGGCTGAGATGTCACCCTTCAAACAGCAATGCCTGCCTGGAGATAATGATGGCAGTTGCCAAAAGGGCTTCGTTTGGCACATGGTATCTTGAAAGGACGTACACCGTCCTTTCAGCTATCAAAGGCTAGTTCAAATGACATAAAAATGAGAACTCTCCAATGGAGTCTTACAATAGGTGGAGAGTCCGAAAAACACTCCTTCAGTCATTTCACTGAGAGTCATTGTTTGGGGACACCAAGAATATAGGAAGGAATGCAGAAAGAAAAGATGAAATTGTGTTCAGGATCGGGGGGAGGGATGAACAGGGCGTGCTTGCCTTGAATCCAGGCTTTGTTGGGGGGTGGGGCATAAAGATCGAACGGGTCTGAAACTACAAAGTGGTGATGGTAACACAGTATCACCAGAGTTACACAACAGTGATCCCAGATTGCAACAATGATGAAAAAGTTTACTAATCCCAACTTAACCAACAAAAATACAGGAAACCATACAAAAAATAAAACATCACCAGAAAGGTGGAAAGAAACCAAATGCAAAGCAGTTCAGGGGAAAGGAACTCCATGTCCCCTGGGGGCAGACCGAGTTGCCGGCATCCACGGTGAGCAGACAGGGATGGAGGCTGCAGAGCCGACCGCTCCCCTGGACGTGGTGTTTCCGGCAAGGGCTCTGGGTCTCTGTCCAGAGCGGGGGCTCTTTCTCCCTGCAGGGCTGGGTGAGTGATCGTGGGCATCTGGGTGTTGCGCGGGAGCCAGGGCAGGCTCTCCCTGCCGAGGCGGTGACTCCTCCTCTGCCTCGGGTTCTCTTGCCAAAGCCCGAGCAGGTAGAGGTGCACGTGGAGGTGGAGGTTCTCGCTGAGGGGGTGGGACATCATCTCACCCAGGGGGTGCCTGGGGCTGGGGGTCCTGCAGGCACGGAGATCCGATCTGCCCGGTGTGCTGGCCAGTACCCAGCTGGCCTGGTGTCTCTGCGAGGGCAAGTCTCGGTTCTCCATCTGCCCTCGGTGGATCCCTGGGTCCTGCACCTGGAGCCACCACCTCTTTAGGGACAGGTCTGGGAAGTGGAGCCTGGTTCCAGTTGGAGGCCAGTGCTAGAGTTGGGGGAGAAGCAAAGTTTGCCCACAGGCCAGCCTTGGCATGTGCGTACCCCGGGACAGAAACCTTCCAAGAGGTTCCCAAAGAATACCCAGCGTCAGATGTCTTTTGGGACTGAAGTGTGCAAGATGGGGGGCGGGGGGTGTGAGGCCAGCGCTTGCTGCAGGCCCAGCAGCAGCTTTCGGGGACTCGTCCCTGTGTAGCTCAGCACCCCTCCCCACACACTCCCGTGCACCAGCCCCAGCGTCCTCACCTCTGTGCTCTGGCGTGCTGGGCTCCAGGTCCTCCTGGTGCCTCAGAGGCCGGGGTTCTCTGGACTCTGGGTCGGAGCCGGGTGTGCTGAGCTCCGTGGCAGCCTCAGACTGGGCCGCCGGCTGTATCCTGGGCGGTGTCTCGGCAGCAGGCCTTCCCCACCTCCGCGTCTCCCCCGGTGGGGCTGATGCCTCCGTGGGCACGCTGACCTGGAGCCTGCACTGGGCCTCACGGGCGGGCGGGTGGTGCTCCGACCCCTCCCTCTGGGAGCTGGATGGGGTGTCCCCGTCCTCGGCCTCATCACGTGGGAAGCTCTGCAACGACAGTGACCGTCAGCCAGCCATGCTGGGAGTTTTCCGAGCTGGGCCTGGCCAGTGGAGCCGCTGCTTCTGCCTGCTCGAACTTCTCTTCCCAGAAGGGTCAGAGACGTGTGTCTGCTCAGATCCCCACCCGGGAGGAAAGAGACCCATCTGAGGGTGTGAGGTCAGCCTGGCGGGCCGGCGCTGCCCACACTCTCCCCATCCCGCCCAGCCTGCTCTCCCCTGGGGTGTGGACACAACTTGTCCACAGGCTTCTGACCCCACATCCGCCTGGGCTTCCTTGAGGGGGACACAGCCCGAGAAACCCGCATCCCCACACACAGGCAAAGGACCCGGTGTTTCCGGGTGGCATGGGAGAGGTGGCCTGGCCCGGCCTGGGGCTCCCCGTGTTACCTTTCTGTTTCTCCGGGCAAAGGGCCAGAGGCCTCTCGGGGGTGTCCTGAGCCAACGTCGACAGGGTGCCCACGCACACTGCCTGTGAGCTCTCCTGAGGCCCCGGCCTCTGGGCAGGGGCAAACAGCAGAACATCTTGGCAGCAAGTGATCTGGCTGGGGGCTCCTCTCCGCTCTGGAGGCCTGGATACCCGGATTGCGGGTTCTGTTGGGTTCTGTTGCCGGCAGGTGACATCATCTCCTGGGGTTCGTGCTGAGGTCCCTTCCCCAAAACTTCCCAAGGGAATCTCTGGGTTTCTGACTGCTCGATCACCCCCCTTAGGCCATGTGCAGGCACAGTGACACCCACACGGCCCAGCCCACAGCCCTGGGGAGGCCTGGGTTCAGCCAGGGCCTGAGCTCCGAGGACCATGCTGCTCTCAGACCAGGCTCCTTCTTCTCATAAGTGGTGTGGCCCTTGACAACCATATGCCCCTCAGGGTTTCCCCAGTCTCTCCATCTGCAGAGTGGGGGTCATTCTCCCATCTGCTTCCTAGGCCTGTCGGCCTACGAGCAGCTCCATGCCTTTCCACCTGGGGCCGATATCACGTGGAGCTCGTGCGCTGAGACTTCAGAAAGAAAGATTCCATCCAGGGCTGGCACAGCACAGAATGGGGCAGAACGAGGCCTGGATGCGCCGTGGTACCCAGGAAAAGGCACTCCCCCTCCTGACTGTTTTGAGACCCCGCATCCAAGTTGGAGGACCGAAAGGAAGACTCGAAGGTCTCCCTCTCTTATAGAAAATATTAGCCAACTTTCTGGTCCTCTGTTTCCATTGAGATTCTGTTGAAGTGTCCCAGCTCGGCTTCTGCGGGTGGCTGAGCTTCTACTGGCTCCCTGCGTTCTTGTCTTTTCCTCTCCAAACCTTCCGTCCTTTTCCCCCTTCTGGGGTGGAAGGGCGCTGTCATTGCTTCTACCTTCGAGACAGATTGAGGAAAAGTCTGGACCATCGACTCCTTTCCTCTCTTTGGTTCCGTGTCTCTCTCTGGCTGTGTCCCTCTCTTTTCCTTTCTCAATTCCGTCTGTGTCTTCCTCTTTCTCTCTCGTGTGTGGATGGATGGATGGATGCTAGGGATGCACATGTATATGATTAGATGAGGGTTATGTTTTAGGGATAGGTTAGAGGGAGAGAAAGGCTTTAGGTCAGAGTTGGTCATGGGGGAAGGGTCAAGGGTGGTGGTGGTGTTTCTTGGAATCTGAGTGCTGTGCATTCTTCCTCTTTCCATATGAACCCCTTCTCAGATACACCACTTGCAAGGAGTCTCTCGTGTTCCGTTTCCTATCTTTTGCATTTGTGAATGCTTAGCTTCTCTGTTGTGAAGAGGTTCCATTGGATGGAAACCCCGTGGTGTACTTCGTTTACCTCTTTCCCTTACTTGAAGAGACCCATTTCGACCTCCGCCCAGCAAATGGCAAGGAGACTCTGATGTTAAGGAGCCTTTGACCTACGCTTCTTTCTAGCTATCTCATGACATCAGTCTTTAGGGTGAGGTTTTTCCCCGATATTGAGGTGGTATGAGATCAAAACCAATAGCGTTCTTCAGATGTAGCTGTCTGGTTTTCCCATGGACATTGATTGAAGAGGCTTTCCTGTTCCCATTTGGATATTCTCCCCGTCTGTGTCAGAGATGAGTTGACCATGGATGCTGGGGTTTGTTTCTGGACCCTCAACTTTATTCCATCGATCTGGATCTGTGTGTGTTGTTGTATTCCCAATAGCATACTGTCCTGCTGCTGCTGCTGCTGCTGCTAAGTCACTTCAGTCGTGTCTGACTCTGCATGACCCCATGGCCTGCAGCCTACCAGGCTCCTCCGTCCAGGACATTTTCCAGGCAAGAGTACTGGAGTGGGTCGCCATTGCCTTCTCCGATACTCTCCTGAGGATCCTAGTTTGGTCGTCTAATTTCCTTTCACACAACCTTGGATGTCCGTATCGGGGCTTTTTCGTCGGATTGTATTGACAATGTAGGCTCCTTTCTGTTTCCGTACCCCCTTTGCAATTCTTTGTTCGGTGCGAAAATGCATTGGCATTTTGGGAGGAATAGCATGGAAGCTGTGGATTGCCATGTGGGGCTGTGACATGATTTTCCCAATAGGAATTCTTTCAAGCCCTGAGCACAGCTTCTCTTTCCAGTGATTGGTGTGGGCTTGATCTTCCTCCTTCCATCTCTCGCCGTTTTGTGAGAACAGGTCCATCCTTCCCTTCTGGGGTAGATGGACTCGTGGGTATCACTTCAGTGAATGGCATTGTCAGTGGGGGTGATAATTCCCTTCTCATTGGAAGACTTTGCTGTGAGTATTAGAAATGCAAGTGACTTCTCTTCCCCTTCCTCCCTGTCCATGTCTCAGAGCCACCGGGAAACAGAGGCCTCATCCACGGTCACACAGGCCTGAGGGGGTGCAACTAGACTGTTGTTTCTTCAGGCCCTCAGTGCTGGACATCATCCGGGATACTCTGTGTGTGTCTTCCTCCGTCTGGTGTCCCTTCAGACCTTTCCCTAGTTTTCACAGGCTTGTTGTGTTGGCGTTCTTTGTCTGTTTGGAGACACATCCTTGATAAGCTTTGTGTTTCCACTCATTCGTCTCGCGATGTATGACCTGTCTTTTGCTTTTGTCATGAGGTCTTTCCCACAGTAGATATCTTTGATTTTGCAAAGTCCACTGTATTCTCTGGGTTTTTTTTGTGGACTGCCTTTTAGTTTTGTGTGTGAAGACTCAAAGCACGTGTCCGGTTTCTGCTCATTGTTCTTCTAGATTTGTGACAAGTTTTCATGGAAAGTTTGTCTAGGGATAACTGGAAGTGAACTCGGTGTAAGGTGTCAAGTCTCCATCTCCATTCATGTCATCCCCTGCAGTTTCCAATTCCCTGTTCCTGAGTGGTTTTGGAGACCTTGTGGGAAGGTTGGTTGCATTGGAGTTTGCATTTCCACCTTGATTCGATTCACACTGTTCTGCCCTCAGGGACACTGTCAAGGGGGAGTGAGGAGCAGCCTGCACTTCCAGCAGTGACCACACGGTGGGGCGAGTGCTGCTCTCCCCTCTGGGAGCCCCAGGCCACAGGCATCCCAGTGAGGAGCCAGCTCTGTGCTCAGCTGAAAGGAGTTAGTTAGTCTCTCAGGAGCCTCTGAGCCCTTGCCTTTGGATCACCCAGGGTGGGCATTTACTGGGACAGAAAAAATTGCCCTGAATTCCATGGACGGAAGAGCCTGGCTGTGTAGAGTTCGTGAGTTGCCGTGAATCAGACACAACTGAGGACACAAAAATTCAATAGATTAAAACACTTTTTGGGGGTGGGGGGGAGTGAAAGAGGGTGATGTGGGTTTTTTTGTCTTATATAACAGCCAAGGGAAATCTAGTTTAAACCTAAATTCACATAGATGGGAAAGGTATATCTCTCCGTCACCCTATTTAAAAAAAAAAAACCTACTACACTTTTCTGAAAGTTTATTTAGTAGCTTCCTTGAGCAGTTTACTGTGGAGCATTTTTTTTTTTTTCTGTGACATTGGCCTCATTAAAAAGTACGGTTTGCCTTTACTGGATAATTTTGTTCATTGGTTTCTTAGGGAACCTTGGTAATATTTGAGTTTCCTGGGGAGTATGGTCACATGACCTGGCCCTGGCCAATCGGTGCGTTCCACCTCCCTGGCCACTGTGATTGGCTCCGGGCTGGGGCAGTGCCCAATCGGGGCCCAGGGCCGGGCCTCCCGCTGGAAGCCAGGGGAAGACGAGCTCTCGTCCTGCTGGGGTAGGGGAAGGGGTGGGGCCGGGGCAGGTCAGGCTCCAGCAGTGGGAGGGGCTTGAGGTCCGCCTGCGGCAGTTGGTGACGTTCCTGCTCCCCTCAGGGCAGAGCCGCCGGCCTGAGAATGAGGGCGCTGCTGAGCCCAGGGCCTGGGATGGCCCGTTGCTGCTGTGGTCCCAGAGCTCCACCCGAGACCTGAGGGAAGCCGTCTGCCCGTGAGTCCTCTCCCACTTGTCTGTCAGCTTGTTTGAAGCATGCTGGGTTTTCTGCCCAGCTGGCTAAGGGGAGTCCCTGGAAATGCAAGGGTGTGGGTTTTGGCAGACTTCAGGGAAGACATGCCAGATGAGCCTGGGAGACTCCAGGTTAATCTGGATTCAGGAGATATCTCTTCGGGCCAGCTAGTAATTGTAGGATAAGCCTAATGAGCCTTCAGAGGATGAAGAGAGTAACGTGCCAAGGTAGCAATCGATGTCCTCATTCGAGAGGATGAAGCTGGTGCTCAGAGAAGGGGGGAACATGGCCACAGCAAGGAGGTGTGCACCCAGACAGGACCCCCCAGATCCGGCCATTGGAGCTCAGGGAGGCCACTGGTGTGGCTTGTCCCTGTGGCAGGGGCCGAGGCAGGCAGCCCACCCTGATTCCTGTGGGGGCCTGACTTGGGAAGTGCCATCTGGTAGCTTTGAGACTCACCAAACCAAATTGCACTGGAGAGAGGAGGGACACCTTCCTTCATCCACCCCCCACCCCCGGCGGATTCCTACATACCCTGACCCCTTTCTCTTGATTTCGGAGCCATTTCCAGAGTCCCGCTCATATGACCTCATTCGAAGTGCACTGTGGACGAGCTGCCATCTGCAGCTGCTACCACTGCAGCCAAGGGCTTTAGCTCCCGACTACCTCCCTTCCTTTGGAACTTGGGGGCCCTCTACTCCCCACTTGCACACCACAGACCTTTGCTGAGGATTGTGGGGACCCTCACTCAGTTTGCAGCACGTTGTAGCCATCCCTGTCCTCCCTTGAAACTCAGCTTGTGAGCTCCTTTGGAGCAGCGTGGCCCACCTGGCTGCAACGGAAGACACAGCTGACAGTGAAACAACAGCTTAGATCTGAGAGCCGGAAAGCTCTGTCAAAAGGGACCTCCCTCTTCACACCGTAGAGGCTGTAGGAGCCGCCAGGCTTTCGGAACCAGTGCTGGGGCCAAAATGACTCCACAGCTGTTTTCCTTCCTGGGGAGGGTTCTGGCTCGAGCGGGAATGGCTCAAGTCTCCTAAGGTTCTGAAAGCCCACTGTGTGCAGATTCACGGTACACAGAGAGGAAAAGGTGGAGTCCTACCCTGGAGGTGGTCACAGCTCACGGATGAGCCAGGCAGGCAGGCAGGCAGGGCATGAGAACACCTGAGCTGCCTTCATGAGTGAATGGTGTGGGGGCAGAGGAAGAGAAGCCGGTCTGCTCCCTCGTGTGGTGCCCAGGGCAGGTTGTCCCCAGAGGAAACCCTTACGACGGTGAGGACTATCACTGCTGTTTCCCAAGGGGTTCCGTCGGTGCGTGTCTTCCCCGGAGCGGTCAGGCCGTCTCTCAAGTACACTGGCCATGGGCATTGCCTCTCCTTGGAACTTCCCATGTGTTTCTCTTTTTTATGGAACAGTGATTTTCTAGAGTGGTTCTGGGCCACAAGGATGTTGGGTCATTTTCTAGCCTTCTGTCATGAAGAACGCTTTCCTGGGCATGGGGGTGGTTTGTTGTTCCAGCTCCCTTTCTTGGCTTCTTTTGGGAGCTGGTGCAACAAGAGGAGCTCAGCCTCTGCCTTCTGGCTGAGATGTCACCCTTCAAACAGCAATGCCTGCCTGGAGATAATGATGGCAGTTGCCAAAAGGGCTTCGTTTGGCACATGGTATCTTGAAAGGACGTACACCGTCCTTTCAGCTATCAAAGGCTAGTTCAAATGACATAAAAATGAGAACTCTCCAATGGAGTCTTACAATAGGTGGAGAGTCCGAAAAACACTCCTTCAGTCATTTCACTGAGAGTCATTGTTTGGGGACACCAAGAATATAGGAAGGAATGCAGAAAGAAAAGATGAAATTGTGTTCAGGATCGGGGGAAGGGATGAACAGGGCGTGCTTGCCTTGAATCCAGGCTTTGTTGGGGGGTGGGGCATAAAGATCGAACGGGTCTGAAACTACAAAGTGGTGATGGTAACACAGTATCACCAGAGTTACACAACAGTGATCCCAGATTGCAACAATGATGAAAAAGTTTACTAATCCCAACTTAAAAAACAAAAATACAGGAAACCATAGAAAAAATAAAACATCACCAGAAAGGTGGAAAGAAACCAAATGCAAAGCAGTTCAGGGGAAAGGAACTCCATGTCCCCTGGGGGCAGACCGAGTTGCCGGCATCCACGGTGAGCAGACAGGGATGGAGGCTGCAGAGCCGACCGCTCCCCTGGACGTGGTGTTTCCGGCAAGGGCTCTGGGTCTCTGTCCAGAGCGGGGGCTCTTTCTCCCTGCAGGGCTGGGTGAGTGATCGTGGGCATCTGGGTGTTGCGCGGGAGCCAGGGCAGGCTCTCCCTGCCGAGGCGGTGACTCCTCCTCTGCCTCGGGTTCTCTTGCCAAAGCCCGAGCAGGTAGAGGTGCACGTGGAGGTGGAGGTTCTCGCTGAGGGGGTGGGACATCATCTCACCCAGGGGGTGCCTGGGGCTGGGGGTCCTGCAGGCACGGAGATCCGATCTGCCCGGTGTGCTGGCCAGTACCCAGCTGGCCTGGTGTCTCTGCGAGGGCAAGTCTCGGTTCTCCATCTGCCCTCGGTGGATCCCTGGGTCCTGCACCTGGAGCCACCACCTCTTTAGGGACAGGTCTGGGAAGTGGAGCCTGGTTCCAGTTGGAGGCCAGTGCTAGAGTTGGGGGAGAAGCAAAGTTTGCCCACAGGCCAGCCTTGGCATGTGCGTACCCCGGGACAGAAACCTTCCAAGAGGTTCCCAAAGAATACCCAGCGTCAGATGTCTTTTGGGACTGAAGTGTGCAAGATGGGGGGCGGGAGGTGTGAGGCCAGCGCTTGCTGCAGGCCCAGCAGCAGCTTTCGGGGACTCGTCCCTGTGTAGCTCAGCACCCCTCCCCACACACTCCCGTGCACCAGCCCCAGCGTCCTCACCTCTGTGCTCTGGCGTGCTGGGCTCCAGGTCCTCCTGGTGCCTCAGAGGCCGGGGTTCTCTGGACTCTGGGTCGGAGCCGGGTGTGCTGAGCTCCGTGGCAGCCTCAGACTGGGCCGCCGGCTGTATCCTGGGCGGTGTCTCGGCAGCAGGCCTTCCCCACCTCCGCGTCTCCCCCGGTGGGGCTGATGCCTCCGTGGGCACGCTGACCTGGAGCCTGCACTGGGCCTCACGGGCGGGCGGGTGGTGCTCCGACCCCTCCCTCTGGGAGCTGGATGGGGTGTCCCCGTCCTCGGCCTCATCACGTGGGAAGCTCTGCAACGACAGTGACCGTCAGCCAGCCATGCTGGGAGTTTTCCGAGCTGGGCCTGGCCAGTGGAGCCGCTGCTTCTGCCTGCTCGAACTTCTCTTCCCAGAAGGGTCAGAGACGTGTGTCTGCTCAGATCCCCACCCGGGAGGAAAGAGACCCATCTGAGGGTGTGAGGTCAGCCTGGCGGGCCGGCGCTGCCCACACTCTCCCCATCCCGCCCAGCCTGCTCTCCCCTGGGGTGTGGACACAACTTGTCCACAGGCTTCTGACCCCACATCCGCCTGGGCTTCCTTGAGGGGGACACAGCCCGAGAAACCCGCATCCCCACACACAGGCAAAGGACCCGGTGTTTCCGGGTGGCATGGGAGAGGTGGCCTGGCCCGGCCTGGGGCTCCCCGTGTTACCTTTCTGTTTCTCCGGGCAAAGGGCCAGAGGCCTCTCGGGGGTGTCCTGAGCCAACGTCGACAGGGTGCCCACGCACACTGCCTGTGAGCTCTCCTGAGGCCCCGGCCTCTGGGCAGGGGCAAACAGCAGAACATCTTGGCAGCAAGTGATCTGGCTGGGGGCTCCTCTCCGCTCTGGAGGCCTGGATACCCGGATTGCGGGTTCTGTTGGGTTCTGTTGCCGGCAGGTGACATCATCTCCTGGGGTTCGTGCTGAGGTCCCTTCCCCAAAACTTCCCAAGGGAATCTCTGGGTTTCTGACTGCTCGATCACCCCCCTTAGGCCATGTGCAGGCACAGTGACACCCACACGGCCCAGCCCACAGCCCTGGGGAGGCCTGGGTTCAGCCAGGGCCTGAGCTCCGAGGACCATGCTGCTCTCAGACCAGGCTCCTTCTTCTCATAAGTGGTGTGGCCCTTGACAACCATATGCCCCTCAGGGTTTCCCCAGTCTCTCCATCTGCAGAGTGGGGGTCATTCTCCCATCTGCTTCCTAGGCCTGTCGGCCTACGAGCAGCTCCATGCCTTTCCACCTGGGGCCGATATCACGTGGAGCTCGTGCGCTGAGACTTCAGAAAGAAAGATTCCATCCAGGGCTGACACAGCACAGAATGGGGCAGAACGAGGCCTGGATGCGCCGTGGTACCCAGGAAAAGGCACTCCCCCTCCTGACTGTTTTGAGACCCCGCATCCAAGTTGGAGGACCGAAAGGAAGACTCGAAGGTCTCCCTCTCTTATAGAAAAGAGTAGCCAACTTTCTGGTCCTCTGTTTCCATTGAGATTCTGTTGAAGTGTCCCAGCTCGGCTTCTGCGGGTGGCTGAGCTTCTACTGGCTCCCTGCGTTCTTGTCTTTTCCTCTCCAAACCTTCCGTCCTTTTCCCCCTTCTGGGGTGGAAGGGCGCTGTCATTGCTTCTACCTTCGAGACAGATTGAGGAAAAGTCTGGACCATCGACTCCTTTCCTCTCTTTGGTTCCGTGTCTCTCTCTGGCTGTGTCCCTCTCTTTTCCTTTCTCAATTCCGTCTGTGTCTTCCTCTTTCTCTCTCGTGTGTGGATGGATGGATGGATGCTAGGGATGCACATGTATATGATTAGATGAGGGTTATGTTTTAGGGATAGGTTAGAGGGAGAGAAAGGCTTTAGGTCAGAGTTGGTCATGGGGGAAGGGTCAAGGGTGGTGGTGGTGTTTCTTGGAATCTGAGTGCTGTGCATTCTTCCTCTTTCCATATGAACCCCTTCTCAGATACACCACTTGCAAGGAGTCTCTCGTGTTCCGTTTCCTATCTTTTGCATTTGTGAATGCTTAGCTTCTCTGTTGTGAAGAGGTTCCATTGGATGGAAACCCCGTGGTGTACTTCGTTTACCTCTTTCCCTTACTTGAAGAGACCCATTTCGACCTCCGCCCAGCAAATGGCAAGGAGACTCTGATGTTAAGGAGCCTTTGACCTACGCTTCTTTCTAGCTATCTCATGACATCAGTCTTTAGGGTGAGGTTTTTCCCCGATATTGAGGTGGTATGAGATCAAAACCAATAGCGTTCTTCAGATGTAGCTGTCTGGTTTTCCCATGGACATTGATTGAAGAGGCTTTCCTGTTCCCATTTGGATATTCTCCCCGTCTGTGTCAGAGATGAGTTGACCATGGATGCTGGGGTTTGTTTCTGGACCCTCAACTTTATTCCATCGATCTGGATCTGTGTGTGTTGTTGTATTCCCAATAGCATACTGTCCTGCTGCTGCTGCTGCTGCTGCTAAGTCACTTCAGTCGTGTCTGACTCTGCATGACCCCATGGCCTGCAGCCTACCAGGCTCCTCCGTCCAGGACATTTTCCAGGCAAGAGTACTGGAGTGGGTCGCCATTGCCTTCTCCGATACTCTCCTGAGGATCCTAGTTTGGTCGTCTAATTTCCTTTCACACAACCTTGGATGTCCGTATCGGGGCTTTTTCGTCGGATTGTATTGACAATGTAGGCTCCTTTCTGTTTCCGTACCCCCTTTGCAATTCTTTGTTCGGTGCGAAAATGCATTGGCATTTTGGGAGGAATAGCATGGAAGCTGTGGATTGCCATGTGGGGCTGTGACATGATTTTCCCAATAGGAATTCTTTCAAGCCCTGAGCACAGCTTCTCTTTCCAGTGATTGGTGTGGGCTTGATCTTCCTCCTTCCATCTCTCGCCGTTTTGTGAGAACAGGTCCATCCTTCCCTTCTGGGGTAGATGGACTCGTGGGTATCACTTCAGTGAATGGCATTGTCAGTGGGGGTGATAATTCCCTTCTCATTGGAAGACTTTGCTGTGAGTATTAGAAATGCAAGTGACTTCTCTTCCCCTTCCTCCCTGTCCATGTCTCAGAGCCACCGGGAAACAGAGGCCTCATCCACGGTCACACAGGCCTGAGGGGGTGCAACTAGACTGTTGTTTCTTCAGGCCCTCAGTGCTGGACATCATCCGGGATACTCTGTGTGTGTCTTCCTCCGTCTGGTGTCCCTTCAGACCTTTCCCTAGTTTTCACAGGCTTGTTGTGTTGGCGTTCTTTGTCTGTTTGGAGACACATCCTTGATAAGCTTTGTGTTTCCACTCATTCGTCTCGCGATGTATGACCTGTCTTTTGCTTTTGTCATGAGGTCTTTCCCACAGTAGATATCTTTGATTTTGCAAAGTCCACTGTATTCTCTGGGTTTTTTTTGTGGACTGCCTTTTAGTTTTGTGTGTGAAGACTCAAAGCACGTGTCCGGTTTCTGCTCATTGTTCTTCTAGATTTGTGACAAGTTTTCATGGAAAGTTTGTCTAGGGATAACTGGAAGTGAACTCGGTGTAAGGTGTCAAGTCTCCATCTCCATTCATGTCATCCCCTGCAGTTTCCAATTCCCTGTTCCTGAGTGGTTTTGGAGACCTTGTGGGAAGGTTGGTTGCATTGGAGTTTGCATTTCCACCTTGATTCGATTCACACTGTTCTGCCCTCAGGGACACTGTCAAGGGGGAGTGAGGAGCAGCCTGCACTTCCAGCAGTGACCACACGGTGGGGCGAGTGCTGCTCTCCCCTCTGGGAGCCCCAGGCCACAGGCATCCCAGTGAGGAGCCAGCTCTGTGCTCAGCTGAAAGGAGTTAGTTAGTCTCTCAGGAGCCTCTGAGCCCTTGCCTTTGGATCACCCAGGGTGGGCATTTACTGGGACAGAAAAAATTGCCCTGAATTCCATGGACGGAAGAGCCTGGCTGTGTAGAGTTCGTGAGTTGCCGTGAATCAGACACAACTGAGGACACAAAAATTCAATAGATTAAAACACTTTTTGGGGGTGGGGGGGAGTGAAAGAGGGTGATGTGGGTTTTTTTGTCTTATATAACAGCCAAGGGAAATCTAGTTTAAACCTAAATTCACATAGATGGGAAAGGTATATCTCTCCGTCACCCTATTTAAAAAAAAAAAACCTACTACACTTTTCTGAAAGTTTATTTAGTAGCTTCCTTGAGCAGTTTACTGTGGAGCATTTTTTTTTTTTTTCTGTGACATTGGCCTCATTAAAAAGTACGGTTTGCCTTTACTGGATAATTTTGTTCATTGGTTTCTTAGGGAACCTTGGTAATATTTGAGTTTCCTGGGGAGTATGGTCACATGACCTGGCCCTGGCCAATCGGTGCGTTCCACCTCCCTGGCCACTGTGATTGGCTCCGGGCTGGGGCAGTGCCCAATCGGGGCCCAGGGCCGGGCCTCCCGCTGGAAGCCAGGGGAAGACGAGCTCTCGTCCTGCTGGGGTAGGGGAAGGGGTGGGGCCGGGGCAGGTCAGGCTCCAGCAGTGGGAGGGGCTTGAGGTCCGCCTGCGGCAGTTGGTGACGTTCCTGCTCCCCTCAGGGCAGAGCCGCCGGCCTGAGAATGAGGGCGCTGCTGAGCCCAGGGCCTGGGATGGCCCGTTGCTGCTGTGGTCCCAGAGCTCCACCCGAGACCTGAGGGAAGCCGTCTGCCCGTGAGTCCTCTCCCACTTTTCTGTCAGCTTGTTTGAAGCATGCTGGGTTTTCTGCCCAGCTGGCTAAGGGGAGTCCCTGGAAATGCAAGGGTGTGGGTTTTGGCAGACTTCAGGGAAGACATGCCAGATGAGCCTGGGAGACTCCAGGTTAATCTGGATTCAGGAGATATCTCTTCGGGCCAGCTAGTAATTGTAGGATAAGCCTAATGAGCCTTCAGAGGATGAAGAGAGTAACGTGCCAAGGTAGCAATCGATGTCCTCATTCGAGAGGATGAAGCTGGTGCTCAGAGAAGGGGGGAACTTGGCCACAGCAAGGAGGTGTGCACCCAGACAGGACCCCCCAGATCCGGCCATTGGAGCTCAGGGAGGCCACTGGTGTGGCTTGTCCCTGTGGCAGGGGCCGAGGCAGGCAGCCCACCCTGATTCCTGTGGGGGCCTGACTTGGGAAGTGCCATCTGGTAGCTTTGAGACTCACCAAACCAAATTGCACTGGAGAGAGGAGGGACACCTTCCTTCATCCACCCCCCACCCCCGGCGGATTCCTACATACCCTGACCCCTTTCTCTTGATTTCGGAGCCATTTCCAGAGTCCCGCTCATATGACCTCATTCGAAGTGCACTGTGGACGAGCTGCCATCTGCAGCTGCTACCACAGCAGCCAAGGGCTTTAGCTCCCGACTACCTCCCTTCCTTTGGAACTTGGGGGCCCTCTACTCCCCACTTGCACACCACAGACCTTTGCTGAGGATTGTGGGGACCCTCACTCAGTTTGCAGCACGTTGTAGCCATCCCTGTCCTCCCTTGAAACTCAGCTTGTGAGCTCCTTTGGAGCAGCGTGGCCCACCTGGCTGCAACGGAAGACACAGCTGACAGTGAAACAACAGCTTAGATCTGAGAGCCGGAAAGCTCTGTCAAAAGGGACCTCCCTCTTCACACCGTAGAGGCTGTAGGAGCCGCCAGGCTTTCGGAACCAGTGCTGGGGCCAAAATGACTCCACAGCTGTTTTCCTTCCTGGGGAGGGTTCTGGCTCGAGCGGGAATGGCTCAAGTCTCCTAAGGTTCTGAAAGCCCACTGTGTGCAGATTCACGGTACACAGAGAGGAAAAGGTGGAGTCCTACCCTGGAGGTGGTCACAGCTCACGGATGAGCCAGGCAGGCAGGCAGGCAGGGCATGAGAACACCTGAGCTGCCTTCATGAGTGAATGGTGTGGGGGCAGAGGAAGAGAAGCCGGTCTGCTCCCTCGTGTGGTGCCCAGGGCAGGTTGTCCCCAGAGGAAACCCTTACGACGGTGAGGACTATCACTGCTGTTTCCCAAGGGGTTCCGTCGGTGCGTGTCTTCCCCGGAGCGGTCAGGCCGTCTCTCAAGTACACTGGCCATGGGCATTGCCTCTCCTTGGAACTTCCCATGTGTTTCTCTTTTTTATGGAACAGTGATTTTCTAGAGTGGTTCTGGGCCACAAGGATGTTGGGTCATTTTCTAGCCTTCTGTCATGAAGAACGCTTTCCTGGGCATGGGGGTGGTTTGTTGTTCCAGCTCCCTTTCTTGGCTTCTTTTGGGAGCTGGTGCAACAAGAGGAGCTCAGCCTCTGCCTTCTGGCTGAGATGTCACCCTTCAAACAGCAATGCCTGCCTGGAGATAATGATGGCAGTTGCCAAAAGGGCTTCGTTTGGCACATGGTATCTTGAAAGGACGTACACCGTCCTTTCAGCTATCAAAGGCTAGTTCAAATGACATAAAAATGAGAACTCTCCAATGGAGTCTTACAATAGGTGGAGAGTCCGAAAAACACTCCTTCAGTCATTTCACTGAGAGTCATTGTTTGGGGACACCAAGAATATAGGAAGGAATGCAGAAAGAAAAGATGAAATTGTGTTCAGGATCGGGGGGAGGGATGAACAGGGCGTGCTTGCCTTGAATCCAGGCTTTGTTGGGGGGTGGGGCATAAAGATCGAACGGGTCTGAAACTACAAAGTGGTGATGGTAACACAGTATCACCAGAGTTACACAACAGTGATCCCAGATTGCAACAATGATGAAAAAGTTTACTAATCCCAACTTAAAAAACAAAAATACAGGAAACCATAGAAAAAATAAAACATCACCAGAAAGGTGGAAAGAAACCAAATGCAAAGCAGTTCAGGGGAAAGGAACTCCATGTCCCCTGGGGGCAGACCGAGTTGCCGGCATCCACGGTGAGCAGACAGGGATGGAGGCTGCAGAGCCGACCGCTCCCCTGGACGTGGTGTTTCCGGCAAGGGCTCTGGGTCTCTGTCCAGAGCGGGGGCTCTTTCTCCCTGCAGGGCTGGGTGAGTGATCGTGGGCATCTGGGTGTTGCGCGGGAGCCAGGGCAGGCTCTCCCTGCCGAGGCGGTGACTCCTCCTCTGCCTCGGGTTCTCTTGCCAAAGCCCGAGCAGGTAGAGGTGCACGTGGAGGTGGAGGTTCTCGCTGAGGGGGTGGGACATCATCTCACCCAGGGGGTGCCTGGGGCTGGGGGTCCTGCAGGCACGGAGATCCGATCTGCCCGGTGTGCTGGCCAGTACCCAGCTGGCCTGGTGTCTCTGCGAGGGCAAGTCTCGGTTCTCCATCTGCCCTCGGTGGATCCCTGGGTCCTGCACCTGGAGCCACCACCTCTTTAGGGACAGGTCTGGGAAGTGGAGCCTGGTTCCAGTTGGAGGCCAGTGCTAGAGTTGGGGGAGAAGCAAAGTTTGCCCACAGGCCAGCCTTGGCATGTGCGTACCCCGGGACAGAAACCTTCCAAGAGGTTCCCAAAGAATACCCAGCGTCAGATGTCTTTTGGGACTGAAGTGTGCAAGATGGGGGGCGGGGGGTGTGAGGCCAGCGCTTGCTGCAGGCCCAGCAGCAGCTTTCGGGGACTCGTCCCTGTGTAGCTCAGCACCCCTCCCCACACACTCCCGTGCACCAGCCCCAGCGTCCTCACCTCTGTGCTCTGGCGTGCTGGGCTCCAGGTCCTCCTGGTGCCTCAGAGGCCGGGGTTCTCTGGACTCTGGGTCGGAGCCGGGTGTGCTGAGCTCCGTGGCAGCCTCAGACTGGGCCGCCGGCTGTATCCTGGGCGGTGTCTCGGCAGCAGGCCTTCCCCACCTCCGCGTCTCCCCCGGTGGGGCTGATGCCTCCGTGGGCACGCTGACCTGGAGCCTGCACTGGGCCTCACGGGCGGGCGGGTGGTGCTCCGACCCCTCCCTCTGGGAGCTGGATGGGGTGTCCCCGTCCTCGGCCTCATCACGTGGGAAGCTCTGCAACGACAGTGACCGTCAGCCAGCCATGCTGGGAGTTTTCCGAGCTGGGCCTGGCCAGTGGAGCCGCTGCTTCTGCCTGCTCGAACTTCTTTTCCCAGAAGGGTCAGAGACGTGTGTCTGCTCAGATCCCCACCCGGGAGGAAAGAGACCCATCTGAGGGTGTGAGGTCAGCCTGGCGGGCCGGCGCTGCCCACACTCTCCCCATCCCGCCCAGCCTGCTCTCCCCTGGGGTGTGGACACAACTTGTCCACAGGCTTCTGACCCCACATCCGCCTGGGCTTCCTTGAGGGGGACACAGCCCGAGAAACCCGCATCCCCACACACAGGCAAAGGACCCGGTGTTTCCGGGTGGCATGGGAGAGGTGGCCTGGCCCGGCCTGGGGCTCCCCGTGTTACCTTTCTGTTTCTCCGGGCAAAGGGCCAGAGGCCTCTCGGGGGTGTCCTGAGCCAACGTCGACAGGGTGCCCACGCACACTGCCTGTGAGCTCTCCTGAGGCCCCGGCCTCTGGGCAGGGGCAAACAGCAGAACATCTTGGCAGCAAGTGATCTGGCTGGGGGCTCCTCTCCGCTCTGGAGGCCTGGATACCCGGATTGCGGGTTCTGTTGGGTTCTGTTGCCGGCAGGTGACATCATCTCCTGGGGTTCGTGCTGAGGTCCCTTCCCCAAAACTTCCCAAGGGAATCTCTGGGTTTCTGACTGCTCGATCACCCCCCTTAGGCCATGTGCAGGCACAGTGACACCCACACGGCCCAGCCCACAGCCCTGGGGAGGCCTGGGTTCAGCCAGGGCCTGAGCTCCGAGGACCATGCTGCTCTCAGACCAGGCTCCTTCTTCTCATAAGTGGTGTGGCCCTTGACAACCATATGCCCCTCAGGGTTTCCCCAGTCTCTCCATCTGCAGAGTGGGGGTCATTCTCCCATCTGCTTCCTAGGCCTGTCGGCCTACGAGCAGCTCCATGCCTTTCCACCTGGGGCCGATATCACGTGGAGCTCGTGCGCTGAGACTTCAGAAAGAAAGATTCCATCCAGGGCTGGCACAGCACAGAATGGGGCAGAACGAGGCCTGGATGCGCCGTGGTACCCAGGAAAAGGCACTCCCCCTCCTGACTGTTTTGAGACCCCGCATCCAAGTTGGAGGACCGAAAGGAAGACTCGAAGGTCTCCCTCTCTTATAGAAAAGATTAGCCAACTTTCTGGTCCTCTGTTTCCATTGAGATTCTGTTGAAGTGTCCCAGCTCGGCTTCTGCGGGTGGCTGAGCTTCTACTGGCTCCCTGCGTTCTTGTCTTTTCCTCTCCAAACCTTCCGTCCTTTTCCCCCTTCTGGGGTGGAAGGGCGCTGTCATTGCTTCTACCTTCGAGACAGATTGAGGAAAAGTCTGGACCATCGACTCCTTTCCTCTCTTTGGTTCCGTGTCTCTCTCTGGCTGTGTCCCTCTCTTTTCCTTTCTCAATTCCGTCTGTGTCTTCCTCTTTCTCTCTCGTGTGTGGATGGATGGATGGATGCTAGGGATGCACATGTATATGATTAGATGAGGGTTATGTTTTAGGGATAGGTTAGAGGGAGAGAAAGGCTTTAGGTCAGAGTTGGTCATGGGGGAAGGGTCAAGGGTGGTGGTGGTGTTTCTTGGAATCTGAGTGCTGTGCATTCTTCCTCTTTCCATATGAACCCCTTCTCAGATACACCACTTGCAAGGAGTCTCTCGTGTTCCGTTTCCTATCTTTTGCATTTGTGAATGCTTAGCTTCTCTGTTGTGAAGAGGTTCCATTGGATGGAAACCCCGTGGTGTACTTCGTTTACCTCTTTCCCTTACTTGAAGAGACCCATTTCGACCTCCGCCCAGCAAATGGCAAGGAGACTCTGATGTTAAGGAGCCTTTGACCTACGCTTCTTTCTAGCTATCTCATGACATCAGTCTTTAGGGTGAGGTTTTTCCCCGATATTGAGGTGGTATGAGATCAAAACCAATAGCGTTCTTCAGATGTAGCTGTCTGGTTTTCCCATGGACATTGATTGAAGAGGCTTTCCTGTTCCCATTTGGATATTCTCCCCGTCTGTGTCAGAGATGAGTTGACCATGGATGCTGGGGTTTGTTTCTGGACCCTCAACTTTATTCCATCGATCTGGATCTGTGTGTGTTGTTGTATTCCCAATAGCATACTGTCCTGCTGCTGCTGCTGCTGCGGCTAAGTCACTTCAGTCGTGTCTGACTCTGCATGACCCCATGGCCTGCAGCCTACCAGGCTCCTCCGTCCAGGACATTTTCCAGGCAAGAGTACTGGAGTGGGTCGCCATTGCCTTCTCCGATACTCTCCTGAGGATCCTAGTTTGGTCGTCTAATTTCCTTTCACACAACCTTGGATGTCCGTATCGGGGCTTTTTCGTCGGATTGTATTGACAATGTAGGCTCCTTTCTGTTTCCGTACCCCCTTTGCAATTCTTTGTTCGGTGCGAAAATGCATTGGCATTTTGGGAGGAATAGCATGGAAGCTGTGGATTGCCATGTGGGGCTGTGACATGATTTTCCCAATAGGAATTCTTTCAAGCCCTGAGCACAGCTTCTCTTTCCAGTGATTGGTGTGGGCTTGATCTTCCTCCTTCCATCTCTCGCCGTTTTGTGAGAACAGGTCCATCCTTCCCTTCTGGGGTAGATGGACTCGTGGGTATCACTTCAGTGAATGGCATTGTCAGTGGGGGTGATAATTCCCTTCTCATTGGAAGACTTTGCTGTGAGTATTAGAAATGCAAGTGACTTCTCTTCCCCTTCCTCCCTGTCCATGTCTCAGAGCCACCGGGAAACAGAGGCCTCATCCACGGTCACACAGGCCTGAGGGGGTGCAACTAGACTGTTGTTTCTTCAGGCCCTCAGTGCTGGACATCATCCGGGATACTCTGTGTGTGTCTTCCTCCGTCTGGTGTCCCTTCAGACCTTTCCCTAGTTTTCACAGGCTTGTTGTGTTGGCGTTCTTTGTCTGTTTGGAGACACATCCTTGATAAGCTTTGTGTTTCCACTCATTCGTCTCGCGATGTATGACCTGTCTTTTGCTTTTGTCATGAGGTCTTTCCCACAGTAGATATCTTTGATTTTGCAAAGTCCACTGTATTCTCTGGGGTTTTTTTGTGGACTGCCTTTTAGTTTTGTGTGTGAAGACTCAAAGCACGTGTCCGGTTTCTGCTCATTGTTCTTCTAGATTTGTGACAAGTTTTCATGGAAAGTTTGTCTAGGGATAACTGGAAGTGAACTCGGTGTAAGGTGTCAAGTCTCCATCTCCATTCATGTCATCCCCTGCAGTTTCCAATTCCCTGTTCCTGAGTGGTTTTGGAGACCTTGTGGGAAGGTTGGTTGCATTGGAGTTTGCATTTCCACCTTGATTCGATTCACACTGTTCTGCCCTCAGGGACACTGTCAAGGGGGAGTGAGGAGCAGCCTGCACTTCCAGCAGTGACCACACGGTGGGGCGAGTGCTGCTCTCCCCTCTGGGAGCCCCAGGCCACAGGCATCCCAGTGAGGAGCCAGCTCTGTGCTCAGCTGAAAGGAGTTAGTTAGTCTCTCAGGAGCCTCTGAGCCCTTGCCTTTGGATCACCCAGGGTGGGCATTTACTGGGACAGAAAAAATTGCCCTGAATTCCATGGACGGAAGAGCCTGGCTGTGTAGAGTTCGTGAGTTGCCGTGAATCAGACACAACTGAGGACACAAAAATTCAATAGATTAAAACACTTTTTGGGGGTGGGGGGGAGTGAAAGAGGGTGATGTGGGTTTTTTTGTCTTATATAACAGCCAAGGGAAATCTAGTTTAAACCTAAATTCACATAGATGGGAAAGGTATATCTCTCCGTCACCCTATTTAAAAAAAAAAAACCTACTACACTTTTCTGAAAGTTTATTTAGTAGCTTCCTTGAGCAGTTTACTGTGGAGCATTTTTTTTTTTTTTCTGTGACATTGGCCTCATTAAAAAGTACGGTTTGCCTTTACTGGATAATTTTGTTCATTGGTTTCTTAGGGAACCTTGGTAATATTTGAGTTTCCTGGGGAGTATGGTCACATGACCTGGCCCTGGCCAATCGGTGCGTTCCACCTCCCTGGCCACTGTGATTGGCTCCGGGCTGGGGCAGTGCCCAATCGGGGCCCAGGGCCGGGCCTCCCGCTGGAAGCCAGGGGAAGACGAGCTCTCGTCCTGCTGGGGTAGGGGAAGGGGTGGGGCCGGGGCAGGTCAGGCTCCAGCAGTGGGAGGGGCTTGAGGTCCGCCTGCGGCAGTTGGTGACGTTCCTGCTCCCCTCAGGGCAGAGCCGCCGGCCTGAGAATGAGGGCGCTGCTGAGCCCAGGGCCTGGGATGGCCCGTTGCTGCTGTGGTCCCAGAGCTCCACCCGAGACCTGAGGGAAGCCGTCTGCCCGTGAGTCCTCTCCCACTTGTCTGTCAGCTTGTTTGAAGCATGCTGGGTTTTCTGCCCAGCTGGCTAAGGGGAGTCCCTGGAAATGCAAGGGTGTGGGTTTTGGCAGACTTCAGGGAAGACATGCCAGATGAGCCTGGGAGACTCCAGGTTAATCTGGATTCAGGAGATATCTCTTCGGGCCAGCTAGTAATTGTAGGATAAGCCTAATGAGCCTTCAGAGGATGAAGAGAGTAACGTGCCAAGGTAGCAATCGATGTCCTCATTCGAGAGGATGAAGCTGGTGCTCAGAGAAGGGGGGAACTTGGCCACAGCAAGGAGGTGTGCACCCAGACAGGACCCCCCAGATCCGGCCATTGGAGCTCAGGGAGGCCACTGGTGTGGCTTGTCCCTGTGGCAGGGCCCGAGGCAGGCAGCCCACCCTGATTCCTGCGGGGGCCTGACTTGGGAAGTGCCATCTGGTAGCTTTGAGACTCACCAAACCAAATTGCACTGGAGAGAGGAGGGACACCTTCCTTCATCCACCCCCCACCCCCGCCGGATTCCCGCATACCCTGACCCCTTTCTCTTGATTTCGGAGCCATTTCCAGAGTCCCGCTCATATGACCTCATTCGAAGTGCACTGTGGACGAGCTGCCATCTGCAGCTGCTACCACAGCAGCCAAGGGCTTTAGCTCCCGACTACCTCCCTTCCTTTGGAACTTGGGGGCCCTCTACTCCCCACTTGCACACCACAGACCTTTGCTGAGGATTGTGGGGACCCTCACTCAGTTTGCAGCACGTTGTAGCCATCCCTGTCCTCCCTTGAAACTCAGCTTGTGAGCTCCTTTGGAGCAGCGTGGCCCACCTGGCTGCAACGGAAGACACAGCTGACAGTGAAACAACAGCTTAGATCTGAGAGCCGGAAAGCTCTGTCAAAAGGGACCTCCCTCTTCACACCGTAGAGGCTGTAGGAGCCGCCAGGCTTTCGGAACCAGTGCTGGGGCCAAAATGACTCCACAGCTGTTTTCCTTCCTGGGGAGGGTTCTGGCTCGAGCGGGAATGGCTCAAGTCTCCTAAGGTTCTGAAAGCCCACTGTGTGCAGATTCACGGTACACAGAGAGGAAAAGGTGGAGTCCTACCCTGGAGGTGGTCACAGCTCACGGATGAGCCAGGCAGGCAGGCAGGCAGGGCATGAGAACACCTGAGCTGCCTTCATGAGTGAATGGTGTGGGGGCAGAGGAAGAGAAGCCGGTCTGCTCCCTCGTGTGGTGCCCAGGGCAGGTTGTCCCCAGAGGAAACCCTTACGACGGTGAGGACTATCACTGCTGTTTCCCAAGGGGTTCCGTCGGTGCGTGTCTTCCCCGGAGCGGTCAGGCCGTCTCTCAAGTACACTGGCCATGGGCATTGCCTCTCCTTGGAACTTCCCATGTGTTTCTCTTTTTTATGGAACAGTGATTTTCTAGAGTGGTTCTGGGCCACAAGGATGTTGGGTCATTTTCTAGCCTTCTGTCATGAAGAACGCTTTCCTGGGCATGGGGGTGGTTTGTTGTTCCAGCTCCCTTTCTTGGCTTCTTTTGGGAGCTGGTGCAACAAGAGGAGCTCAGCCTCTGCCTTCTGGCTGAGATGTCACCCTTCAAACAGCAATGCCTGCCTGGAGATAATGATGGCAGTTGCCAAAAGGGCTTCGTTTGGCACATGGTATCTTGAAAGGACGTACACCGTCCTTTCAGCTATCAAAGGCTAGTTCAAATGACATAAAAATGAGAACTCTCCAATGGAGTCTTACAATAGGTGGAGAGTCCGAAAAACACTCCTTCAGTCATTTCACTGAGAGTCATTGTTTGGGGACACCAAGAATATAGGAAGGAATGCAGAAAGAAAAGATGAAATTGTGTTCAGGATCGGGGGGAGGGATGAACACGGCGTGCTTGCCTTGAATCCAGGCTTTGTTGGGGGGTGGGGCATAAAGATCGAACGGGTCTGAAACTACAAAGTGGTGATGGTAACACAGTATCACCAGAGTTACACAACAGTGATCCCAGATTGCAACAATGATGAAATAGTTTACTAATCCCAACTTAAAAAACAAAAATACAGGAAACCATACAAAAACTAAAACATCACCAGAAATGTGGAAACAAACCAAATGCAAAGCAGTTCAGGGGAAAGGAACTCCATGTCCCCTGGGGGCAGACCGAGTTGCTGGCATCCACGGTGAGCAGACAGGGATGGAGGCTGCAGAGCCGACCGCTCCCCTGGACGTGGTGTTTCCGGCAAGGGCTCTGGGTCTCTGTCCAGAGCGGGGGCTCTTTCTCCCTGCAGGGCTGGGTGAGTGATCGTGGGCATCTGGGTGTTGCGCGGGAGCCAGGGCAGGCTCTCCCTGCCGAGGCGGTGACTCCTCCTCTGCCTCGGGTTCTCTTGCCAAAGCCCGAGCAGGTAGAGGTGCACGTGGAGGTGGAGGTTCTCGCTGAGGGGGTGGGACATCAGTGCCTGGGGCTGGGGGTCCTGCAGGCACGGAGATCCGATCTGCCCGGTGTGCTGGCCAGTACCCAGCTGGCCTGGTGTCTCTGCGAGGGCAAGTCTCGGTTCTCCATCTGCCCTCGGTGGATCCCTGGGTCCTGCACCTGGAGCCACCACCTCTTTAGGGACAGGTCTGGGAAGTGGAGCCTGGTTCCAGTTGGAGGCCAGTGCTAGAGTTGGGGGAGAAGCAAAGTTTGCCCACAGGCCAGCCTTGGCATGTGTGTACCCCGGGACAGAAACCTTCCAAGAGGTTCCCAAAGAATACCCAGCGTCAGATGTCTTTTGGGACTGAAGTGTGCAAGATGGGGGGCGGGGGGTGTGAGGCCAGCGCTTGCTGCAGGCCCAGCAGCAGCTTTCGGGGACTCGTCCCTGTGTAGCTCAGCACCCCTCCCCACACACTCCCGTGCACCAGCCCCAGCGTCCTCACCTCTGTGCTCTGGCGTGCTGGGCTCCAGGTCCTCCTGGTGCCTCAGAGGCCGGGGTTCTCTGGACTCTGGGTCGGAGCCGGGTGTGCTGAGCTCCGTGGCAGCCTCAGACTGGGCCGCCGGCTGTATCCTGGGCGGTGTCTCGGCAGCAGGCCTTCCCCACCTCCGCGTCTCCCCCGGTGGGGCTGATGCCTCCGTGGGCACGCTGACCTGGAGCCTGCACTGGGCCTCACGGGCGGGCGGGTGGTGCTCCGACCCCTCCCTCTGGGAGCTGGATGGGGTGTCCCCGTCCTCGGCCTCATCACGTGGGAAGCTCTGCAACGACAGTGACCGTCAGCCAGCCATGCTGGGAGTTTTCCGAGCTGGGCCTGGCCAGTGGAGCCGCTGCTTCTGCCTGCTCGAACTTCTCTTCCCAGAAGGGTCAGAGACGTGTGTCTGCTCAGATCCCCACCCGGGAGGAAAGAGACCCATCTGAGGGTGTGAGGTCAGCCTGGCGGGCCGGCGCTGCCCACACTCTCCCCATCCCGCCCAGCCTGCTCTCCCCTGGGGTGTGGACACAACTTGTCCACAGGCTTCTGACCCCACATCCGCCTGGGCTTCCTTGAGGGTGACACACCCCGAGAAACCCACATCCACACACACAGGCAAAGGACCCGGTGTTTCCGGGTGGCATGGGAGAGGTGGCCTGGCCCGGCCTGGGGCTCCCCGTGTTACCTTTCTGTTTCTCCGGGCAAAGGGCCAGAGGCCTCTCGGGGGTGTCCTGAGCCAACGTCGACAGGGTGCCCACGCACACTGCCTGTGAGCTCTCCTGAGGCCCCGGCCTCTGGGCAGGGGCAAACAGCAGAACATCTTGGCAGCAAGTGATCTGGCTGGGGGCTCCTCTCCGCTCTGGAGGCCTGGATACCCGGATTGCGGGTTCTGTTGGGTTCTGTTGCCGGCAGGTGACATCATCTCCTGGGGTTCGTGCTGAGGTCCCTTCCCCAAAACTTCCCAAGGGAATCTCTGGGTTTCTGACTGCTCGATCACCCCCCTTAGGCCATGTGCAGGCACAGTGACACCCACACGGCCCAGCCCACAGCCCTGGGGAGGCCTGGGTTCAGCCAGGGCCTGAGCTCCGAGGACCATGCTGCTCTCAGACCAGGCTCCTTCTTCTCATAAGTGGTGTGGCCCTTGACAACCATATGCCCCTCAGGGTTTCCCCAGTCTCTCCATCTGCAGAGTGGGGGTCATTCTCCCATCTGCTTCCTAGGCCTGTCGGCCTACGAGCAGCTCCATGCCTTTCCACCTGGGGCCGATATCACGTGGAGCTCGTGCGCTGAGACTTCAGAAAGAAAGATTCCATCCAGGGCTGGCACAGCACAGAATGGGGCAGAACGAGGCCTGGATGCGCCGTGGTACCCAGGAAAAGGCACTCCCCCTCCTGACTGTTTTGAGACCCCGCATCCAAGTTGGAGGACCGAAAGGAAGACTCGAAGGTCTCCCTCTCTTATAGAAAAGAGTAGCCAACTTTCTGGTCCTCTGTTTCCATTGAGATTCTGTTGAAGTGTCCCAGCTCGGCTTCTGCGGGTGGCTGAGCTTCTACTGGCTCCCTGCGTTCTTGTCTTTTCCTCTCCAAACCTTCCGTCCTTTTCCCCCTTCTGGGGTGGAAGGGCGCTGTCATTGCTTCTACCTTCGAGACAGATTGAGGAAAAGTCTGGACCATCGACTCCTTTCCTCTCTTTGGTTCCGTGTCTCTCTCTGGCTGTGTCCCTCTCTTTTCCTTTCTCAATTCCGTCTGTGTCTTCCTCTTTCTCTCTCGTGTGTGGATGGATGGATGGATGCTAGGGATGCACATGTATATGATTAGATGAGGGTTATGTTTTAGGGATAGGTTAGAGGGAGAGAAAGGCTTTAGGTCAGAGTTGGTCATGGGGGAAGGGTCAAGGGTGGTGGTGGTGTTTCTTGGAATCTGAGTGCTGTGCATTCTTCGTCTCTTTCCATATGAACCCCTTCTCAGATACACCACTTGCAAGGAGTCTCTCGTGTTCCGTTTCCTATCTTTTGCATTTGTGAATGCTTAGCTTCTCTGTTGTGAAGAGGTTCCATTGGATGGAAACCCAGTGGTGTACTTCGTTTACCTCTTTCCCTTACTTGAAGAGACCCATTTCGACCTCCGCCCAGCAAATGGCAAGGAGACTCTGATGTTAAGGAGCCTTTGACCTACGCTTCTTTCTAGCTATCTCATGACATCAGTCTTTAGGGTGAGGTTTTTCCCCGATATTGAGGTGGTATGAGATCAAAACCAATAGCGTTCTTCAGATGTAGCTGTCTGGTTTTCCCATGGACATTGATTGAAGAGGCTTTCCTGTTCCCATTTGGATATTCTCCCCGTCTGTGTCAGAGATGAGTTGACCATGGATGCTGGGGTTTGTTTCTGGACCCTCAACTTTATTCCATCGATCTGGATCTGTGTGTGTTGTTGTATTCCCAATAGCATACTGTCCTGCTGCTGCTGCTGCTGCGGCTAAGTCACTTCAGTCGTGTCTGACTCTGCATGACCCCATGGCCTGCAGCCTACCAGGCTCCTCCGTCCAGGACATTTTCCAGGCAAGAGTACTGGAGTGGGTCGCCATTGCCTTCTCCGATACTCTCCTGAGGATCCTAGTTTGGTCGTCTAATTTCCTTTCACACAACCTTGGATGTCCGTATCGGGGCTTTTTCGTCGGATTGTATTGACAATGTAGGCTCCTTTCTGTTTCCGTACCCCCTTTGCAATTCTTTGTTCGGTGCGAAAATGCATTGGCATTTTGGGAGGAATAGCATGGAAGCTGTGGATTGCCATGTGGGGCTGTGACATGATTTTCCCAATAGGAATTCTTTCAAGCCCTGAGCACAGCTTCTCTTTCCAGTGATTGGTGTGGGCTTGATCTTCCTCCTTCCATCTCTCGCCGTTTTGTGAGAACAGGTCCATCCTTCCCTTCTGGGGTAGATGGACTCGTGGGTATCACTTCAGTGAATGGCATTGTCAGTGGGGGTGATAATTCCCTTCTCATTGGAAGACTTTGCTGTGAGTATTAGAAATGCAAGTGACTTCTCTTCCCCTTCCTCCCTGTCCATGTCTCAGAGCCACCGGGAAACAGAGGCCTCATCCACGGTCACACAGGCCTGAGGGGGTGCAACTAGACTGTTGTTTCTTCAGGCCCTCAGTGCTGGACATCATCCGGGATACTCTGTGTGTGTCTTCCTCCGTCTGGTGTCCCTTCAGACCTTTCCCTAGTTTTCACAGGCTTGTTGTGTTGGCGTTCTTTGTCTGTTTGGAGACACATCCTTGATAAGCTTTGTGTTTCCACTCATTCGTCTCGCGATCTATGACCTGTCTTTTGCTTTTGTCATGAGGTCTTTCCCACAGTAGATATCTTTGATTTTGCAAAGTCCACTGTATTCTCTGGGTTTTTTTTTTGTGGACTGCCTTTTAGTTTTGTGTGTGAAGACTCAAAGCACGTGTCCGGTTTCTGCTCATTGTTCTTCTAGATTTGTGACAAGTTTTCATGGAAAGTTTGTCTAGGGATAACTGGAAGTGAACTCGGTGTAAGGTGTCAAGTCTCCATCTCCATTCATGTCATCCCCTGCAGTTTCCAATTCCCTGTTCCTGAGTGGTTTTGGAGACCTTGTGGGAAGGTTGGTTGCATTGGAGTTTGCATTTCCACCTTGATTCGATTCACACTGTTCTGCCCTCAGGGACACTGTCAAGGGGGAGTGAGGAGCAGCCTGCACTTCCAGCAGTGACCACACGGTGGGGCGAGTGCTGCTCTCCCCTCTGGGAGCCCCAGGCCACAGGCATCCCAGTGAGGAGCCAGCTCTGTGCTCAGCTGAAAGGAGTTAGTTAGTCTCTCAGGAGCCTCTGAGCCCTTGCCTTTGGATCACCCAGGGTGGGCATTTACTGGGACAGAAAAAATTGCCCTGAATTCCATGGACGGAAGAGCCTGGCTGTGTAGAGTTCGTGAGTTGCCGTGAATCAGACACAACTGAGGACACAAAAATTCAATAGATTAAAACACTTTTTGGGGGTGGGGGGGAGTGAAAGAGGGTGATGTGGGTTTTTTTGTCTTATATAATAGCCAAGGGAAATCTAGTTTAAACCTAAATTCACATAGATGGGAAAGGTATATCTCTCCGTCACCCTATTTAAAAAAAAAAACCTACTAAACTTTTCTGAAAGTTTATTTAGTAGCTTCCTTGAGCAGTTTACTGTGGAGCATTTTTTTTTTTTTCTGTGACATTGGCCTCATTAAAAAGTACGGTTTGCCTTTACTGGATAATTTTGTTCATTGGTTTCTTAGGGAACCTTGGTAATATTTGAGTTTCCTGGGGAGTATGGTCACATGACCTGGCCCTGGCCAATCGGTGCGTTCCACCTCCCTGGCCACTGTGATTGGCTCCGGGCTGGGGCAGTGCCCAATCGGGGCCCAGGGCCGGGCCTCCCGTTGGAAACCAGGGGAAGACGAGCTCTCGTCCTGCTGGGGTAGGGGAAGGGGTGGGGCCGGGGCAGGTCAGGCTCCAGCAGTGGGAGGGGCTTGAGGTCCGCCTGCGGCAGTTGGTGACGTTCCTGCTCCCCTCAGGGCAGAGCCGCCGGCCTGAGAATGAGGGCGCTGCTGAGCCCAGGGCCTGGGATGGCCCGTTGCTGCTGTGGTCCCAGAGCTCCACCCGAGACCTGAGGGAAGCCGTCTGCCCGTGAGTCCTCTCCCACTTTTCTGTCAGCTTGTTTGAAGCATGCTGGGTTTTCTGCCCAGCTGGCTAAGGGGAGTCCCTGGAAATGCAAGGGTGTGGGTTTTGGCAGACTTCAGGGAAGACATGCCAGATGAGCCTGGGAGACTCCAGGTTAATCTGGATTCAGGAGATATCTCTTCGGGCCAGCTAGTAATTGTAGGATAAGCCTAATGAGCCTTCAGAGGATGAAGAGAGTAACGTGCCAAGGTAGCAATCGATGTCCTCATTCGAGAGGATGAAGCTGGTGCTCAGAGAAGGGGGGAACTTGGCCACAGCAAGGAGGTGTGCACCCAGACAGGACCCCCCAGATCCGGCCATTGGAGCTCAGGGAGGCCACTGGTGTGGCTTGTCCCTGTGGCAGGGGCCGAGGCAGGCAGCCCACACTGATTCCTGCGGGGGCCTGACTTGGGAAGTGCCATCTGGTAGCTTTGAGACTCACCAAACCAAATTGCACTGGAGAGAGGAGGGACACCTTCCTTCATCCACCCCCCACCCCCGCCGGATTCCCACATACCCTGACCCCTTTCTCTTGATTTCGGAGCCATTTCCAGAGTCCCGCTCATATGACCTCATTCGAAGTGCACTGTGGACGAGCTGCCATCTGCAGCTGCTACCACAGCAGCCAAGGGCTTTAGCTCCCGACTACCTCCCTTCCTTTGGAACTTGGGGGCCCTCTACTCCCCACTTGCACACCACAGACCTTTGCTGAGGATTGTGGGGACCCTCACTCAGTTTGCAGCACGTTGTAGCCATCCCTGTCCTCCCTTGAAACTCAGCTTGTGAGCTCCTTTGGAGCAGCGTGGCCCACCTGGCTGCAACAGAAGACACAGCTGACAGTGAAACAACAGCTTAGATCTGAGAGCCGGAAAGCTCTGTCAAAAGGGACCTCCCTCTTCACACCGTAGAGGCTGTAGGAGCCGCCAGGCTTTCGGAACCAGTGCTGGGGCCAAAATGACTCCACAGCTGTTTTCCTTCCTGGGGAGGGTTCTGGCTCGAGCGGGAATGGCTCAAGTCTCCTAAGGTTCTGAAAGCCCACTGTGTGCAGATTCACGGTACACAGAGAGGAAAAGGTGAAGTCCTACCCTGGAGGTGGTCACAGCTCACGGATGAGCCAGGCAGGCAGGCAGGCAGGGCATGAGAACACCTGAGCTGCCTTCATGAGTGAATGGTGTGGGGGCAGAGGAAGAGAAGCCGGTCTGCTCCCTCGTGTGGTGCCCAGGGCAGGTTGTCCCCAGAGGAAACCCTTACGACGGTGAGGACTATCACTGCTGTTTCCCAAGGGGTTCCGTCGGTGCGTGTCTTCCCCGGAGCGGTCAGGCCGTCTCTCAAGTACACTGGCCATGGGCATTGCCTCTCCTTGGAACTTCCCATGTGTTTCTCTTTTTTATGGAACAGTGATTTTCTAGAGTGGTTCTGGGCCACAAGGATGTTGGGTCATTTTCTAGCCTTCTGTCATGAAGAACGCTTTCCTGGGCATGGGGGTGGTTTGTTGTTCCAGCTCCCTTTCTTGGCTTCTTTTGGGAGCTGGTGCAACAAGAGGAGCTCAGCCTCTGCCTTCTGGCTGAGATGTCACCCTTCAAACAGCAATGCCTGCCTGGAGATAATGATGGCAGTTGCCAAAAGGGCTTCGTTTGGCACATGGTATCTTGAAAGGACGTACACCGTCCTTTCAGCTATCAAAGGCTAGTTCAAATGACATAAAAATGAGAACTCTCCAATGGAGTCTTACAGTAGGTGGAGAGTCCGAAAAACACTCCTTCAGTCATTTCACTGAGAGTCATTGATTGGGGACACCAAGAATATAGGAAGGAATGCAGAAAGAAAAGATGAAATTGTGTTCAGGATCGGGGGGAGGGATGAACAGGGCGTGCTTGCCTTGAATCCAGGCTTTGTTGGGGGGTGGGGCATAAAGATCGAACGGGTCTGAAACTACAAAGTGGTGATGGTAACACAGTATCACCAGAGTTACACAACAGTGATCCCAGATTGCAACAATGATGAAAAAGTTTACTAATCCCAACTTAACCAACAAAAATACAGGAAACCATACAAAAAATAAAACATCACCAGAAATGTGGAAACAAACCAAATGCAAAGCAGTTCAGGGGAAAGGAACTCCATGTCCCCTGGGGGCAGACCGAGTTGCTGGCATCCACGGTGAGCAGACAGGGATGGAGGCTGCAGAGCCGACCGCTCCCCTGGACGTGGTGTTTCCGGCAAGGGCTCTGGGTCTCTGTCCAGAGCGGGGGCTCTTTCTCCCTGCAGGGCTGGGTGAGTGATCGTGGGCATCTGGGTGTTGCGCGGGAGCCAGGGCAGGCTCTCCCTGCCGAGGCGGTGACTCCTCCTCTGCCTCGGGTTCTCTTGCCAAAGCCCGAGCAGGTAGAGGTGCACGTGGAGGTGGAGGTTCTCGCTGAGGGGGTGGGACATCAGTGCCTGGGGCTGGGGGTCCTGCAGGCACGGAGATCCGATCTGCCCGGTGTGCTGGCCAGTACCCAGCTGGCCTGGTGTCTCTGCGAGGGCAAGTCTCGGTTCTCCATCTGCCCTCGGTGGATCCCTGGGTCCTGCACCTGGAGCCACCACCTCTTTAGGGACAGGTCTGGGAAGTGGAGCCTGGTTCCAGTTGGAGGCCAGTGCTAGAGTTGGGGGAGAAGCAAAGTTTGCCCACAGGCCAGCCTTGGCATGTGTGTACCCCGGGACAGAAACCTTCCAAGAGGTTCCCAAAGAATACCCAGCGTCAGATGTCTTTTGGGACTGAAGTGTGCAAGATGGGGGGCGGGGGGTGTGAGGCCAGCGCTTGCTGCAGGCCCAGCAGCAGCTTTCGGGGACTCGTCCCTGTGTAGCTCAGCACCCCTCCCCACACACTCCCGTGCACCAGCCCCAGCGTCCTCACCTCTGTGCTCTGGCGTGCTGGGCTCCAGGTCCTCCTGGTGCCTCAGAGGCCGGGGTTCTCTGGACTCTGGGTCGGAGCCGGGTGTGCTGAGCTCCGTGGCAGCCTCAGACTGGGCCGCCGGCTGTATCCTGGGCGGTGTCTCGGCAGCAGGCCTTCCCCACCTCCGCGTCTCCCCCGGTGGGGCTGATGCCTCCGTGGGCACGCTGACCTGGAGCCTGCACTGGGCCTCACGGGCGGGCGGGTGGTGCTCCGACCCCTCCCTCTGGGAGCTGGATGGGGTGTCCCCGTCCTCGGCCTCATCACGTGGGAAGCTCTGCAACGACAGTGACCGTCAGCCAGCCATGCTGGGAGTTTTCCGAGCTGGGCCTGGCCAGTGGAGCCGCTGCTTCTGCCTGCTCGAACTTCTCTTCCCAGAAGGGTCAGAGACGTGTGTCTGCTCAGATCCCCACCCGGGAGGAAAGAGACCCATCTGAGGGTGTGAGGTCAGCCTGGCGGGCCGGCGCTGCCCACACTCTCCCCATCCCGCCCAGCCTGCTCTCCCCTGGGGTGTGGACACAACTTGTCCACAGGCTTCTGACCCCACATCCGCCTGGGCTTCCTTGAGGGTGACACACCCCGAGAAACCCACATCCACACACACAGGCAAAGGACCCGGTGTTTCCGGGTGGCATGGGAGAGGTGGCCTGGCCCGGCCTGGGGCTCCCCGTGTTACCTTTCTGTTTCTCCGGGCAAAGGGCCAGAGGCCTCTCGGGGGTGTCCTGAGCCAACGTCGACAGGGTGCCCACGCACACTGCCTGTGAGCTCTCCTGAGGCCCCGGCCTCTGGGCAGGGGCAAACAGCAGAACATCTTGGCAGCAAGTGATCTGGCTGGGGGCTCCTCTCCGCTCTGGAGGCCTGGATACCCGGATTGCGGGTTCTGTTGGGTTCTGTTGCCGGCAGGTGACATCATCTCCTGGGGTTCGTGCTGAGGTCCCTTCCCCAAAACTTCCCAAGGGAATCTCTGGGTTTCTGACTGCTCGATCACCCCCCTTAGGCCATGTGCAGGCACAGTGACACCCACACGGCCCAGCCCACAGCCCTGGGGAGGCCTGGGTTCAGCCAGGGCCTGAGCTCCGAGGACCATGCTGCTCTCAGACCAGGCTCCTTCTTCTCATAAGTGGTGTGGCCCTTGACAACCATATGCCCCTCAGGGTTTCCCCAGTCTCTCCATCTGCAGAGTGGGGGTCATTCTCCCATCTGCTTCCTAGGCCTGTCGGCCTACGAGCAGCTCCATGCCTTTCCACCTGGGGCCGATATCACGTGGAGCTCGTGCGCTGAGACTTCAGAAAGAAAGATTCCATCCAGGGCTGGCACAGCACAGAATGGGGCAGAACGAGGCCTGGATGCGCCGTGGTACCCAGGAAAAGGCACTCCCCCTCCTGACTGTTTTGAGACCCCGCATCCAAGTTGGAGGACCGAAAGGAAGACTCGAAGGTCTCCCTCTCTTATAGAAAAGAGTAGCCAACTTTCTGGTCCTCTGTTTCCATTGAGATTCTGTTGAAGTGTCCCAGCTCGGCTTCTGCGGGTGGCTGAGCTTCTACTGGCTCCCTGCGTTCTTGTCTTTTCCTCTCCAAACCTTCCGTCCTTTTCCCCCTTCTGGGGTGGAAGGGCGCTGTCATTGCTTCTACCTTCGAGACAGATTGAGGAAAAGTCTGGACCATCGACTCCTTTCCTCTCTTTGGTTCCGTGTCTCTCTCTGGCTGTGTCCCTCTCTTTTCCTTTCTCAATTCCGTCTGTGTCTTCCTCTTTCTCTCTCGTGTGTGGATGGATGGATGGATGCTAGGGATGCACATGTATATGATTAGATGAGGGTTATGTTTTAGGGATAGGTTAGAGGGAGAGAAAGGCTTTAGGTCAGAGTTGGTCATGGGGGAAGGGTCAAGGGTGGTGGTGGTGTTTCTTGGAATCTGAGTGCTGTGCATTCTTCCTCTTTCCATATGAACCCCTTCTCAGATACACCACTTGCAAGGAGTCTCTCGTGTTCCGTTTCCTATCTTTTGCATTTGTGAATGCTTAGCTTCTCTGTTGTGAAGAGGTTCCATTGGATGGAAACCCCGTGGTGTACTTCGTTTACCTCTTTCCCTTACTTGAAGAGACCCATTTCGACCTCCGCCCAGCAAATGGCAAGGAGACTCTGATGTTAAGGAGCCTTTGACCTACGCTTCTTTCTAGCTATCTCATGACATCAGTCTTTAGGGTGAGGTTTTTCCCCGATATTGAGGTGGTATGAGATCAAAACCAATAGCGTTCTTCAGATGTAGCTGTCTGGTTTTCCCATGGACATTGATTGAAGAGGCTTTCCTGTTCCCATTTGGATATTCTCCCCGTCTGTGTCAGAGATGAGTTGACCATGGATGCTGGGGTTTGTTTCTGGACCCTCAACTTTATTCCATCGATCTGGATCTGTGTGTGTTGTTGTATTCCCAATAGCATACTGTCCTGCTGCTGCTGCTGCTGCTGCTAAGTCACTTCAGTCGTGTCTGACTCTGCATGACCCCATGGCCTGCAGCCTACCAGGCTCCTCCGTCCAGGACATTTTCCAGGCAAGAGTACTGGAGTGGGTCGCCATTGCCTTCTCCGATACTCTCCTGAGGATCCTAGTTTGGTCGTCTAATTTCCTTTCACACAACCTTGGATGTCCGTATCGGGGCTTTTTCGTCGGATTGTATTGACAATGTAGGCTCCTTTCTGTTTCCGTACCCCCTTTGCAATTCTTTGTTCGGTGCGAAAATGCATTGGCATTTTGGGAGGAATAGCATGGAAGCTGTGGATTGCCATGTGGGGCTGTGACATGATTTTCCCAATAGGAATTCTTTCAAGCCCTGAGCACAGCTTCTCTTTCCAGTGATTGGTGTGGGCTTGATCTTCCTCCTTCCATCTCTCGCCGTTTTGTGAGAACAGGTCCATCCTTCCCTTCTGGGGTAGATGGACTCGTGGGTATCACTTCAGTGAATGGCATTGTCAGTGGGGGTGATAATTCCCTTCTCATTGGAAGACTTTGCTGTGAGTATTAGAAATGCAAGTGACTTCTCTTCCCCTTCCTCCCTGTCCATGTCTCAGAGCCACCGGGAAACAGAGGCCTCATCCACGGTCACACAGGCCTGAGGGGGTGCAACTAGACTGTTGTTTCTTCAGGCCCTCAGTGCTGGACATCATCCGGGATACTCTGTGTGTGTCTTCCTCCGTCTGGTGTCCCTTCAGACCTTTCCCTAGTTTTCACAGGCTTGTTGTGTTGGCGTTCTTTGTCTGTTTGGAGACACATCCTTGATAAGCTTTGTGTTTCCACTCATTCGTCTCGCGATGTATGACCTGTCTTTTGCTTTTGTCATGAGGTCTTTCCCACAGTAGATATCTTTGATTTTGCAAAGTCCACTGTATTCTCTGGGTTTTTTTTGTGGACTGCCTTTTAGTTTTGTGTGTGAAGACTCAAAGCACGTGTCCGGTTTCTGCTCATTGTTCTTCTAGATTTGTGACAAGTTTTCATGGAAAGTTTGTCTAGGGATAACTGGAAGTGAACTCGGTGTAAGGTGTCAAGTCTCCATCTCCATTCATGTCATCCCCTGCAGTTTCCAATTCCCTGTTCCTGAGTGGTTTTGGAGACCTTGTGGGAAGGTTGGTTGCATTGGAGTTTGCATTTCCACCTTGATTCGATTCACACTGTTCTGCCCTCAGGGACACTGTCAAGGGGGAGTGAGGAGCAGCCTGCACTTCCAGCAGTGACCACACGGTGGGGCGAGTGCTGCTCTCCCCTCTGGGAGCCCCAGGCCACAGGCATCCCAGTGAGGAGCCAGCTCTGTGCTCAGCTGAAAGGAGTTAGTTAGTCTCTCAGGAGCCTCTGAGCCCTTGCCTTTGGATCACCCAGGGTGGGCATTTACTGGGACAGAAAAAATTGCCCTGAATTCCATGGACGGAAGAGCCTGGCTGTGTAGAGTTCGTGAGTTGCCGTGAATCAGACACAACTGAGGACACAAAAATTCAATAGATTAAAACACTTTTTGGGGGTGGGGGGGAGTGAAAGAGGGTGATGTGGGTTTTTTTGTCTTATATAACAGCCAAGGGAAATCTAGTTTAAACCTAAATTCACATAGATGGGAAAGGTATATCTCTCCGTCACCCTATTTAAAAAAAAAAAACCTACTACACTTTTCTGAAAGTTTATTTAGTAGCTTCCTTGAGCAGTTTACTGTGGAGCATTTTTTTTTTTTTCTGTGACATTGGCCTCATTAAAAAGTACGGTTTGCCTTTACTGGATAATTTTGTTCATTGGTTTCTTAGGGAACCTTGGTAATATTTGAGTTTCCTGGGGAGTATGGTCACATGACCTGGCCCTGGCCAATCGGTGCGTTCCACCTCCCTGGCCACTGTGATTGGCTCCGGGCTGGGGCAGTGCCCAATCGGGGCCCAGGGCCGGGCCTCCCGCTGGAAGCCAGGGGAAGACGAGCTCTCGTCCTGCTGGGGTAGGGGAAGGGGTGGGGCCGGGGCAGGTCAGGCTCCAGCAGTGGGAGGGGCTTGAGGTCCGCCTGCGGCAGTTGGTGACGTTCCTGCTCCCCTCAGGGCAGAGCCGCCGGCCTGAGAATGAGGGCGCTGCTGAGCCCAGGGCCTGGGATGGCCCGTTGCTGCTGTGGTCCCAGAGCTCCACCCGAGACCTGAGGGAAGCCGTCTGCCCGTGAGTCCTCTCCCACTTTTCTGTCAGCTTGTTTGAAGCATGCTGGGTTTTCTGCCCAGCTGGCTAAGGGGAGTCCCTGGAAATGCAAGGGTGTGGGTTTTGGCAGACTTCAGGGAAGACATGCCAGATGAGCCTGGGAGACTCCAGGTTAATCTGGATTCAGGAGATATCTCTTCGGGCCAGCTAGTAATTGTAGGATAAGCCTAATGAGCCTTCAGAGGATGAAGAGAGTAACGTGCCAAGGTAGCAATCGATGTCCTCATTCGAGAGGATGAAGCTGGTGCTCAGAGAAGGGGGGAACTTGGCCACAGCAAGGAGGTGTGCACCCAGACAGGACCCCCCAGATCCGGCCATTGGAGCTCAGGGAGGCCACTGGTGTGGCTTGTCCCTGTGGCAGGGGCCGAGGCAGGCAGCCCACCCTGATTCCTGTGGGGGCCTGACTTGGGAAGTGCCATCTGGTAGCTTTGAGACTCACCAAACCAAATTGCACTGGAGAGAGGAGGGACACCTTCCTTCATCCACCCCCCACCCCCGGCGGATTCCTACATACCCTGACCCCTTTCTCTTGATTTCGGAGCCATTTCCAGAGTCCCGCTCATATGACCTCATTCGAAGTGCACTGTGGACGAGCTGCCATCTGCAGCTGCTACCACAGCAGCCAAGGGCTTTAGCTCCCGACTACCTCCCTTCCTTTGGAACTTGGGGGCCCTCTACTCCCCACTTGCACACCACAGACCTTTGCTGAGGATTGTGGGGACCCTCACTCAGTTTGCAGCACGTTGTAGCCATCCCTGTCCTCCCTTGAAACTCAGCTTGTGAGCTCCTTTGGAGCAGCGTGGCCCACCTGGCTGCAACGGAAGACACAGCTGACAGTGAAACAACAGCTTAGATCTGAGAGCCGGAAAGCTCTGTCAAAAGGGACCTCCCTCTTCACACCGTAGAGGCTGTAGGAGCCGCCAGGCTTTCGGAACCAGTGCTGGGGCCAAAATGACTCCACAGCTGTTTTCCTTCCTGGGGAGGGTTCTGGCTCGAGCGGGAATGGCTCAAGTCTCCTAAGGTTCTGAAAGCCCACTGTGTGCAGATTCACGGTACACAGAGAGGAAAAGGTGGAGTCCTACCCTGGAGGTGGTCACAGCTCACGGATGAGCCAGGCAGGCAGGCAGGCAGGGCATGAGAACACCTGAGCTGCCTTCATGAGTGAATGGTGTGGGGGCAGAGGAAGAGAAGCCGGTCTGCTCCCTCGTGTGGTGCCCAGGGCAGGTTGTCCCCAGAGGAAACCCTTACGACGGTGAGGACTATCACTGCTGTTTCCCAAGGGGTTCCGTCGGTGCGTGTCTTCCCCGGAGCGGTCAGGCCGTCTCTCAAGTACACTGGCCATGGGCATTGCCTCTCCTTGGAACTTCCCATGTGTTTCTCTTTTTTATGGAACAGTGATTTTCTAGAGTGGTTCTGGGCCACAAGGATGTTGGGTCATTTTCTAGCCTTCTGTCATGAAGAACGCTTTCCTGGGCATGGGGGTGGTTTGTTGTTCCAGCTCCCTTTCTTGGCTTCTTTTGGGAGCTGGTGCAACAAGAGGAGCTCAGCCTCTGCCTTCTGGCTGAGATGTCACCCTTCAAACAGCAATGCCTGCCTGGAGATAATGATGGCAGTTGCCAAAAGGGCTTCGTTTGGCACATGGTATCTTGAAAGGACGTACACCGTCCTTTCAGCTATCAAAGGCTAGTTCAAATGACATAAAAATGAGAACTCTCCAATGGAGTCTTACAATAGGTGGAGAGTCCGAAAAACACTCCTTCAGTCATTTCACTGAGAGTCATTGTTTGGGGACACCAAGAATATAGGAAGGAATGCAGAAAGAAAAGATGAAATTGTGTTCAGGATCGGGGGGAGGGATGAACAGGGCGTGCTTGCCTTGAATCCAGGCTTTGTTGGGGGGTGGGGCATAAAGATCGAACGGGTCTGAAACTACAAAGTGGTGATGGTAACACAGTATCACCAGAGTTACACAACAGTGATCCCAGATTGCAACAATGATGAAAAAGTTTACTAATCCCAACTTAAAAAACAAAAATACAGGAAACCATAGAAAAAATAAAACATCACCAGAAAGGTGGAAAGAAACCAAATGCAAAGCAGTTCAGGGGAAAGGAACTCCATGTCCCCTGGGGGCAGACCGAGTTGCCGGCATCCACGGTGAGCAGACAGGGATGGAGGCTGCAGAGCCGACCGCTCCCCTGGACGTGGTGTTTCCGGCAAGGGCTCTGGGTCTCTGTCCAGAGCGGGGGCTCTTTCTCCCTGCAGGGCTGGGTGAGTGATCGTGGGCATCTGGGTGTTGCGCGGGAGCCAGGGCAGGCTCTCCCTGCCGAGGCGGTGACTCCTCCTCTGCCTCGGGTTCTCTTGCCAAAGCCCGAGCAGGTAGAGGTGCACGTGGAGGTGGAGGTTCTCGCTGAGGGGGTGGGACATCATCTCACCCAGGGGGTGCCTGGGGCTGGGGGTCCTGCAGGCACGGAGATCCGATCTGCCCGGTGTGCTGGCCAGTACCCAGCTGGCCTGGTGTCTCTGCGAGGGCAAGTCTCGGTTCTCCATCTGCCCTCGGTGGATCCCTGGGTCCTGCACCTGGAGCCACCACCTCTTTAGGGACAGGTCTGGGAAGTGGAGCCTGGTTCCAGTTGGAGGCCAGTGCTAGAGTTGGGGGAGAAGCAAAGTTTGCCCACAGGCCAGCCTTGGCATGTGCGTACCCCGGGACAGAAACCTTCCAAGAGGTTCCCAAAGAATACCCAGCGTCAGATGTCTTTTGGGACTGAAGTGTGCAAGATGGGGGGCGGGGGGTGTGAGGCCAGCGCTTGCTGCAGGCCCAGCAGCAGCTTTCGGGGACTCGTCCCTGTGTAGCTCAGCACCCCTCCCCACACACTCCCGTGCACCAGCCCCAGCGTCCTCACCTCTGTGCTCTGGCGTGCTGGGCTCCAGGTCCTCCTGGTGCCTCAGAGGCCGGGGTTCTCTGGACTCTGGGTCGGAGCCGGGTGTGCTGAGCTCCGTGGCAGCCTCAGACTGGGCCGCCGGCTGTATCCTGGGCGGTGTCTCGGCAGCAGGCCTTCCCCACCTCCGCGTCTCCCCCGGTGGGGCTGATGCCTCCGTGGGCACGCTGACCTGGAGCCTGCACTGGGCCTCACGGGCGGGCGGGTGGTGCTCCGACCCCTCCCTCTGGGAGCTGGATGGGGTGTCCCCGTCCTCGGCCTCATCACGTGGGAAGCTCTGCAACGACAGTGACCGTCAGCCAGCCATGCTGGGAGTTTTCCGAGCTGGGCCTGGCCAGTGGAGCCGCTGCTTCTGCCTGCTCGAACTTCTCTTCCCAGAAGGGTCAGAGACGTGTGTCTGCTCAGATCCCCACCCGGGAGGAAAGAGACCCATCTGAGGGTGTGAGGTCAGCCTGGCGGGCCGGCGCTGCCCACACTCTCCCCATCCCGCCCAGCCTGCTCTCCCCTGGGGTGTGGACACAACTTGTCCACAGGCTTCTGACCCCACATCCGCCTGGGCTTCCTTGAGGGGGACACAGCCCGAGAAACCCGCATCCCCACACACAGGCAAAGGACCCGGTGTTTCCGGGTGGCATGGGAGAGGTGGCCTGGCCCGGCCTGGGGCTCCCCGTGTTACCTTTCTGTTTCTCCGGGCAAAGGGCCAGAGGCCTCTCGGGGGTGTCCTGAGCCAACGTCGACAGGGTGCCCACGCACACTGCCTGTGAGCTCTCCTGAGGCCCCGGCCTCTGGGCAGGGGCAAACAGCAGAACATCTTGGCAGCAAGTGATCTGGCTGGGGGCTCCTCTCCGCTCTGGAGGCCTGGATACCCGGATTGCGGGTTCTGTTGGGTTCTGTTGCCGGCAGGTGACATCATCTCCTGGGGTTCGTGCTGAGGTCCCTTCCCCAAAACTTCCCAAGGGAATCTCTGGGTTTCTGACTGCTCGATCACCCCCCTTAGGCCATGTGCAGGCACAGTGACACCCACACGGCCCAGCCCACAGCCCTGGGGAGGCCTGGGTTCAGCCAGGGCCTGAGCTCCGAGGACCATGCTGCTCTCAGACCAGGCTCCTTCTTCTCATAAGTGGTGTGGCCCTTGACAACCATATGCCCCTCAGGGTTTCCCCAGTCTCTCCATCTGCAGAGTGGGGGTCATTCTCCCATCTGCTTCCTAGGCCTGTCGGCCTACGAGCAGCTCCATGCCTTTCCACCTGGGGCCGATATCACGTGGAGCTCGTGCGCTGAGACTTCAGAAAGAAAGATTCCATCCAGGGCTGGCACAGCACAGAATGGGGCAGAACGAGGCCTGGATGCGCCGTGGTACCCAGGAAAAGGCACTCCCCCTCCTGACTGTTTTGAGACCCCGCATCCAAGTTGGAGGACCGAAAGGAAGACTCGAAGGTCTCCCTCTCTTATAGAAAAGATTAGCCAACTTTCTGGTCCTCTGTTTCCATTGAGATTCTGTTGAAGTGTCCCAGCTCGGCTTCTGCGGGTGGCTGAGCTTCTACTGGCTCCCTGCGTTCTTGTCTTTTCCTCTCCAAACCTTCCGTCCTTTTCCCCCTTCTGGGGTGGAAGGGCGCTGTCATTGCTTCTACCTTCGAGACAGATTGAGGAAAAGTCTGGACCATCGACTCCTTTCCTCTCTTTGGTTCCGTGTCTCTCTCTGGCTGTGTCCCTCTCTTTTCCTTTCTCAATTCCGTCTGTGTCTTCCTCTTTCTCTCTCGTGTGTGGATGGATGGATGGATGCTAGGGATGCACATGTATATGATTAGATGAGGGTTATGTTTTAGGGATAGGTTAGAGGGAGAGAAAGGCTTTAGGTCAGAGTTGGTCATGGGGGAAGGGTCAAGGGTGGTGGTGGTGTTTCTTGGAATCTGAGTGCTGTGCATTCTTCCTCTTTCCATATGAACCCCTTCTCAGATACACCACTTGCAAGGAGTCTCTCGTGTTCCGTTTCCTATCTTTTGCATTTGTGAATGCTTAGCTTCTCTGTTGTGAAGAGGTTCCATTGGATGGAAACCCCGTGGTGTACTTCGTTTACCTCTTTCCCTTACTTGAAGAGACCCATTTCGACCTCCGCCCAGCAAATGGCAAGGAGACTCTGATGTTAAGGAGCCTTTGACCTACGCTTCTTTCTAGCTATCTCATGACATCAGTCTTTAGGGTGAGGTTTTTCCCCGATATTGAGGTGGTATGAGATCAAAACCAATAGCGTTCTTCAGATGTAGCTGTCTGGTTTTCCCATGGACATTGATTGAAGAGGCTTTCCTGTTCCCATTTGGATATTCTCCCCGTCTGTGTCAGAGATGAGTTGACCATGGATGCTGGGGTTTGTTTCTGGACCCTCAACTTTATTCCATCGATCTGGATCTGTGTGTGTTGTTGTATTCCCAATAGCATACTGTCCTGCTGCTGCTGCTGCTGCGGCTAAGTCACTTCAGTCGTGTCTGACTCTGCATGACCCCATGGCCTGCAGCCTACCAGGCTCCTCCGTCCAGGACATTTTCCAGGCAAGAGTACTGGAGTGGGTCGCCATTGCCTTCTCCGATACTCTCCTGAGGATCCTAGTTTGGTCGTCTAATTTCCTTTCACACAACCTTGGATGTCCGTATCGGGGCTTTTTCGTCGGATTGTATTGACAATGTAGGCTCCTTTCTGTTTCCGTACCCCCTTTGCAATTCTTTGTTCGGTGCGAAAATGCATTGGCATTTTGGGAGGAATAGCATGGAAGCTGTGGATTGCCATGTGGGGCTGTGACATGATTTTCCCAATAGGAATTCTTTCAAGCCCTGAGCACAGCTTCTCTTTCCAGTGATTGGTGTGGGCTTGATCTTCCTCCTTCCATCTCTCGCCGTTTTGTGAGAACAGGTCCATCCTTCCCTTCTGGGGTAGATGGACTCGTGGGTATCACTTCAGTGAATGGCATTGTCAGTGGGGGTGATAATTCCCTTCTCATTGGAAGACTTTGCTGTGAGTATTAGAAATGCAAGTGACTTCTCTTCCCCTTCCTCCCTGTCCATGTCTCAGAGCCACCGGGAAACAGAGGCCTCATCCACGGTCACACAGGCCTGAGGGGGTGCAACTAGACTGTTGTTTCTTCAGGCCCTCAGTGCTGGACATCATCCGGGATACTCTGTGTGTGTCTTCCTCCGTCTGGTGTCCCTTCAGACCTTTCCCTAGTTTTCACAGGCTTGTTGTGTTGGCGTTCTTTGTCTGTTTGGAGACACATCCTTGATAAGCTTTGTGTTTCCACTCATTCGTCTCGCGATGTATGACCTGTCTTTTGCTTTTGTCATGAGGTCTTTCCCACAGTAGATATCTTTGATTTTGCAAAGTCCACTGTATTCTCTGGGTTTTTTTTGTGGACTGCCTTTTAGTTTTGTGTGTGAAGACTCAAAGCACGTGTCCGGTTTCTGCTCATTGTTCTTCTAGATTTGTGACAAGTTTTCATGGAAAGTTTGTCTAGGGATAACTGGAAGTGAACTCGGTGTAAGGTGTCAAGTCTCCATCTCCATTCATGTCATCCCCTGCAGTTTCCAATTCCCTGTTCCTGAGTGGTTTTGGAGACCTTGTGGGAAGGTTGGTTGCATTGGAGTTTGCATTTCCACCTTGATTCGATTCACACTGTTCTGCCCTCAGGGACACTGTCAAGGGGGAGTGAGGAGCAGCCTGCACTTCCAGCAGTGACCACACGGTGGGGCGAGTGCTGCTCTCCCCTCTGGGAGCCCCAGGCCACAGGCATCCCAGTGAGGAGCCAGCTCTGTGCTCAGCTGAAAGGAGTTAGTTAGTCTCTCAGGAGCCTCTGAGCCCTTGCCTTTGGATCACCCAGGGTGGGCATTTACTGGGACAGAAAAAATTGCCCTGAATTCCATGGACGGAAGAGCCTGGCTGTGTAGAGTTCGTGAGTTGCCGTGAATCAGACACAACTGAGGACACAAAAATTCAATAGATTAAAACACTTTTTGGGGGTGGGGGGGAGTGAAAGAGGGTGATGTGGGTTTTTTTGTCTTATATAACAGCCAAGGGAAATCTAGTTTAAACCTAAATTCACATAGATGGGAAAGGTATATCTCTCCGTCACCCTATTTAAAAAAAAAAAACCTACTACACTTTTCTGAAAGTTTATTTAGTAGCTTCCTTGAGCAGTTTACTGTGGAGCATTTTTTTTTTTTTCTGTGACATTGGCCTCATTAAAAAGTACGGTTTGCCTTTACTGGATAATTTTGTTCATTGGTTTCTTAGGGAACCTTGGTAATATTTGAGTTTCCTGGGGAGTATGGTCACATGACCTGGCCCTGGCCAATCGGTGCGTTCCACCTCCCTGGCCACTGTGATTGGCTCCGGGCTGGGGCAGTGCCCAATCGGGGCCCAGGGCCGGGCCTCCCGCTGGAAGCCAGGGGAAGACGAGCTCTCGTCCTGCTGGGGTAGGGGAAGGGGTGGGGCCGGGGCAGGTCAGGCTCCAGCAGTGGGAGGGGCTTGAGGTCCGCCTGCGGCAGTTGGTGACGTTCCTGCTCCCCTCAGGGCAGAGCCGCCGGCCTGAGAATGAGGGCGCTGCTGAGCCCAGGGCCTGGGATGGCCCGTTGCTGCTGTGGTCCCAGCGCTCCACCCGAGACCTGAGGGAAGCCGTCTGCCCGTGAGTCCTCTCCCACTTGTCTGTCAGCTTGTTTGAAGCATGCTGGGTTTTCTGCCCAGCTGGCTAAGGGGAGTCCCTGGAAATGCAAGGGTGTGGGTTTTGGCAGACTTCAGGGAAGACATGCCAGATGAGCCTGGGAGACTCCAGGTTAATCTGGATTCAGGAGATATCTCTTCGGGCCAGCTAGTAATTGTAGGATAAGCCTAATGAGCCTTCAGAGGATGAAGAGAGTAACGTGCCAAGGTAGCAATCGATGTCCTCATTCGAGAGGATGAAGCTGGTGCTCAGAGAAGGGGGGAACTTGGCCACAGCAAGGAGGTGTGCACCCAGACAGGACCCCCCAGATCCGGCCATTGGAGCTCAGGGAGGCCACTGGTGTGGCTTGTCCCTGTGGCAGGGCCCGAGGCAGGCAGCCCACCCTGATTCCTGCGGGGGCCTGACTTGGGAAGTGCCATCTGGTAGCTTTGAGACTCACCAAACCAAATTGCACTGGAGAGAGGAGGGACACCTTCCTTCATCCACCCCCCACCCCCGCCGGATTCCCGCATACCCTGACCCCTTTCTCTTGATTTCGGAGCCATTTCCAGAGTCCCGCTCATATGACCTCATTCGAAGTGCACTGTGGACGAGCTGCCATCTGCAGCTGCTACCACAGCAGCCAAGGGCTTTAGCTCCCGACTACCTCCCTTCCTTTGGAACTTGGGGGCCCTCTACTCCCCACTTGCACACCACAGACCTTTGCTGAGGATTGTGGGGACCCTCACTCAGTTTGCAGCACGTTGTAGCCATCCCTGTCCTCCCTTGAAACTCAGCTTGTGAGCTCCTTTGGAGCAGCGTGGCCCACCTGGCTGCAACGGAAGACACAGCTGACAGTGAAACAACAGCTTAGATCTGAGAGCCGGAAAGCTCTGTCAAAAGGGACCTCCCTCTTCACACCGTAGAGGCTGTAGGAGCCGCCAGGCTTTCGGAACCAGTGCTGGGGCCAAAATGACTCCACAGCTGTTTTCCTTCCTGGGGAGGGTTCTGGCTCGAGCGGGAATGGCTCAAGTCTCCTAAGGTTCTGAAAGCCCACTGTGTGCAGATTCACGGTACACAGAGAGGAAAAGGTGGAGTCCTACCCTGGAGGTGGTCACAGCTCACGGATGAGCCAGGCAGGCAGGCAGGCAGGGCATGAGAACACCTGAGCTGCCTTCATGAGTGAATGGTGTGGGGGCAGAGGAAGAGAAGCCGGTCTGCTCCCTCGTGTGGTGCCCAGGGCAGGTTGTCCCCAGAGGAAACCCTTACGACGGTGAGGACTATCACTGCTGTTTCCCAAGGGGTTCCGTCGGTGCGTGTCTTCCCCGGAGCGGTCAGGCCGTCTCTCAAGTACACTGGCCATGGGCATTGCCTCTCCTTGGAACTTCCCATGTGTTTCTCTTTTTTATGGAACAGTGATTTTCTAGAGTGGTTCTGGGCCACAAGGATGTTGGGTCATTTTCTAGCCTTCTGTCATGAAGAACGCTTTCCTGGGCATGGGGGTGGTTTGTTGTTCCAGCTCCCTTTCTTGGCTTCTTTTGGGAGCTGGTGCAACAAGAGGAGCTCAGCCTCTGCCTTCTGGCTGAGATGTCACCCTTCAAACAGCAATGCCTGCCTGGAGATAATGATGGCAGTTGCCAAAAGGGCTTCGTTTGGCACATGGTATCTTGAAAGGACGTACACCGTCCTTTCAGCTATCAAAGGCTAGTTCAAATGACATAAAAATGAGAACTCTCCAATGGAGTCTTACAATAGGTGGAGAGTCCGAAAAACACTCCTTCAGTCATTTCACTGAGAGTCATTGTTTGGGGACACCAAGAATATAGGAAGGAATGCAGAAAGAAAAGATGAAATTGTGTTCAGGATCGGGGGGAGGGATGAACACGGCGTGCTTGCCTTGAATCCAGGCTTTGTTGGGGGGTGGGGCATAAAGATCGAACGGGTCTGAAACTACAAAGTGGTGATGGTAACACAGTATCACCAGAGTTACACAACAGTGATCCCAGATTGCAACAATGATGAAATAGTTTACTAATCCCAACTTAAAAAACAAAAATACAGGAAACCATACAAAAACTAAAACATCACCAGAAATGTGGAAACAAACCAAATGCAAAGCAGTTCAGGGGAAAGGAACTCCATGTCCCCTGGGGGCAGACCGAGTTGCTGGCATCCACGGTGAGCAGACAGGGATGGAGGCTGCAGAGCCGACCGCTCCCCTGGACGTGGTGTTTCCGGCAAGGGCTCTGGGTCTCTGTCCAGAGCGGGGGCTCTTTCTCCCTGCAGGGCTGGGTGAGTGATCGTGGGCATCTGGGTGTTGCGCGGGAGCCAGGGCAGGCTCTCCCTGCCGAGGCGGTGACTCCTCCTCTGCCTCGGGTTCTCTTGCCAAAGCCCGAGCAGGTAGAGGTGCACGTGGAGGTGGAGGTTCTCGCTGAGGGGGTGGGACATCAGTGCCTGGGGCTGGGGGTCCTGCAGGCACGGAGATCCGATCTGCCCGGTGTGCTGGCCAGTACCCAGCTGGCCTGGTGTCTCTGCGAGGGCAAGTCTCGGTTCTCCATCTGCCCTCGGTGGATCCCTGGGTCCTGCACCTGGAGCCACCACCTCTTTAGGGACAGGTCTGGGAAGTGGAGCCTGGTTCCAGTTGGAGGCCAGTGCTAGAGTTGGGGGAGAAGCAAAGTTTGCCCACAGGCCAGCCTTGGCATGTGTGTACCCCGGGACAGAAACCTTCCAAGAGGTTCCCAAAGAATACCCAGCGTCAGATGTCTTTTGGGACTGAAGTGTGCAAGATGGGGGGCGGGGGGTGTGAGGCCAGCGCTTGCTGCAGGCCCAGCAGCAGCTTTCGGGGACTCGTCCCTGTGTAGCTCAGCACCCCTCCCCACACACTCCCGTGCACCAGCCCCAGCGTCCTCACCTCTGTGCTCTGGCGTGCTGGGCTCCAGGTCCTCCTGGTGCCTCAGAGGCCGGGGTTCTCTGGACTCTGGGTCGGAGCCGGGTGTGCTGAGCTCCGTGGCAGCCTCAGACTGGGCCGCCGGCTGTATCCTGGGCGGTGTCTCGGCAGCAGGCCTTCCCCACCTCCGCGTCTCCCCCGGTGGGGCTGATGCCTCCGTGGGCACGCTGACCTGGAGCCTGCACTGGGCCTCACGGGCGGGCGGGTGGTGCTCCGACCCCTCCCTCTGGGAGCTGGATGGGGTGTCCCCGTCCTCGGCCTCATCACGTGGGAAGCTCTGCAACGACAGTGACCGTCAGCCAGCCATGCTGGGAGTTTTCCGAGCTGGGCCTGGCCAGTGGAGCCGCTGCTTCTGCCTGCTCGAACTTCTCTTCCCAGAAGGGTCAGAGACGTGTGTCTGCTCAGATCCCCACCCGGGAGGAAAGAGACCCATCTGAGGGTGTGAGGTCAGCCTGGCGGGCCGGCACTGCCCACACTCTCCCCATCCCGCCCAGCCTGCTCTCCCCTGGGGTGTGGACACAACTTGTCCACAGGCTTCTGACCCCACATCCGCCTGGGCTTCCTTGAGGGTGACACACCCCGAGAAACCCACATCCACACACACAGGCAAAGGACCCGGTGTTTCCGGGTGGCATGGGAGAGGTGGCCTGGCCCGGCCTGGGGCTCCCCGTGTTACCTTTCTGTTTCTCCGGGCAAAGGGCCAGAGGCCTCTCGGGGGTGTCCTGAGCCAACGTCGACAGGGTGCCCACGCACACTGCCTGTGAGCTCTCCTGAGGCCCCGGCCTCTGGGCAGGGGCAAACAGCAGAACATCTTGGCAGCAAGTGATCTGGCTGGGGGCTCCTCTCCGCTCTGGAGGCCTGGATACCCGGATTGCGGGTTCTGTTGGGTTCTGTTGCCGGCAGGTGACATCATCTCCTGGGGTTCGTGCTGAGGTCCCTTCCCCAAAACTTCCCAAGGGAATCTCTGGGTTTCTGACTGCTCGATCACCCCCCTTAGGCCATGTGCAGGCACAGTGACACCCACACGGCCCAGCCCACAGCCCTGGGGAGGCCTGGGTTCAGCCAGGGCCTGAGCTCCGAGGACCATGCTGCTCTCAGACCAGGCTCCTTCTTCTCATAAGTGGTGTGGCCCTTGACAACCATATGCCCCTCAGGGTTTCCCCAGTCTCTCCATCTGCAGAGTGGGGGTCATTCTCCCATCTGCTTCCTAGGCCTGTCGGCCTACGAGCAGCTCCATGCCTTTCCACCTGGGGCCGATATCACGTGGAGCTCGTGCGCTGAGACTTCAGAAAGAAAGATTCCATCCAGGGCTGGCACAGCACAGAATGGGGCAGAACGAGGCCTGGATGCGCCGTGGTACCCAGGAAAAGGCACTCCCCCTCCTGACTGTTTTGAGACCCCGCATCCAAGTTGGAGGACCGAAAGGAAGACTCGAAGGTCTCCCTCTCTTATAGAAAAGAGTAGCCAACTTTCTGGTCCTCTGTTTCCATTGAGATTCTGTTGAAGTGTCCCAGCTCGGCTTCTGCGGGTGGCTGAGCTTCTACTGGCTCCCTGCGTTCTTGTCTTTTCCTCTCCAAACCTTCCGTCCTTTTCCCCCTTCTGGGGTGGAAGGGCGCTGTCATTGCTTCTACCTTCGAGACAGATTGAGGAAAAGTCTGGACCATCGACTCCTTTCCTCTCTTTGGTTCCGTGTCTCTCTCTGGCTGTGTCCCTCTCTTTTCCTTTCTCAATTCCGTCTGTGTCTTCCTCTTTCTCTCTCGTGTGTGGATGGATGGATGGATGCTAGGGATGCACATGTATATGATTAGATGAGGGTTATGTTTTAGGGATAGGTTAGAGGGAGAGAAAGGCTTTAGGTCAGAGTTGGTCATGGGGGAAGGGTCAAGGGTGGTGGTGGTGTTTCTTGGAATCTGAGTGCTGTGCATTCTTCGTCTCTTTCCATATGAACCCCTTCTCAGATACACCACTTGCAAGGAGTCTCTCGTGTTCCGTTTCCTATCTTTTGCATTTGTGAATGCTTAGCTTCTCTGTTGTGAAGAGGTTCCATTGGATGGAAACCCAGTGGTGTACTTCGTTTACCTCTTTCCCTTACTTGAAGAGACCCATTTCGACCTCCGCCCAGCAAATGGCAAGGAGACTCTGATGTTAAGGAGCCTTTGACCTACGCTTCTTTCTAGCTATCTCATGACATCAGTCTTTAGGGTGAGGTTTTTCCCCGATATTGAGGTGGTATGAGATCAAAACCAATAGCGTTCTTCAGATGTAGCTGTCTGGTTTTCCCATGGACATTGATTGAAGAGGCTTTCCTGTTCCCATTTGGATATTCTCCCCGTCTGTGTCAGAGATGAGTTGACCATGGATGCTGGGGTTTGTTTCTGGACCCTCAACTTTATTCCATCGATCTGGATCTGTGTGTGTTGTTGTATTCCCAATAGCATACTGTCCTGCTGCTGCTGCTGCTGCGGCTAAGTCACTTCAGTCGTGTCTGACTCTGCATGACCCCATGGCCTGCAGCCTACCAGGCTCCTCCGTCCAGGACATTTTCCAGGCAAGAGTACTGGAGTGGGTCGCCATTGCCTTCTCCGATACTCTCCTGAGGATCCTAGTTTGGTCGTCTAATTTCCTTTCACACAACCTTGGATGTCCGTATCGGGGCTTTTTCGTCGGATTGTATTGACAATGTAGGCTCCTTTCTGTTTCCGTACCCCCTTTGCAATTCTTTGTTCGGTGCGAAAATGCATTGGCATTTTGGGAGGAATAGCATGGAAGCTGTGGATTGCCATGTGGGGCTGTGACATGATTTTCCCAATAGGAATTCTTTCAAGCCCTGAGCACAGCTTCTCTTTCCAGTGATTGGTGTGGGCTTGATCTTCCTCCTTCCATCTCTCGCCGTTTTGTGAGAACAGGTCCATCCTTCCCTTCTGGGGTAGATGGACTCGTGGGTATCACTTCAGTGAATGGCATTGGCAGTGGGGGTGATAATTCCCTTCTCATTGGAAGACTTTGCTGTGAGTATTAGAAATGCAAGTGACTTCTCTTCCCCTTCCTCCCTGTCCATGTCTCAGAGCCACCGGGAAACAGAGGCCTCATCCACGGTCACACAGGCCTGAGGGGGTGCAACTAGACTGTTGTTTCTTCAGGCCCTCAGTGCTGGACATCATCCGGGATACTCTGTGTGTGTCTTCCTCCGTCTGGTGTCCCTTCAGACCTTTCCCTAGTTTTCACAGGCTTGTTGTGTTGGCGTTCTTTGTCTGTTTGGAGACACATCCTTGATAAGCTTTGTGTTTCCACTCATTCGTCTCGCGATCTATGACCTGTCTTTTGCTTTTGTCATGAGGTCTTTCCCACAGTAGATATCTTTGATTTTGCAAAGTCCACTGTATTCTCTGGGTTTTTTTTTGTGGACTGCCTTTTAGTTTTGTGTGTGAAGACTCAAAGCACGTGTCCGGTTTCTGCTCATTGTTCTTCTAGATTTGTGACAAGTTTTCATGGAAAGTTTGTCTAGGGATAACTGGAAGTGAACTCGGTGTAAGGTGTCAAGTCTCCATCTCCATTCATGTCATCCCCTGCAGTTTCCAATTCCCTGTTCCTGAGTGGTTTTGGAGACCTTGTGGGAAGGTTGGTTGCATTGGAGTTTGCATTTCCACCTTGATTCGATTCACACTGTTCTGCCCTCAGGGACACTGTCAAGGGGGAGTGAGGAGCAGCCTGCACTTCCAGCAGTGACCACACGGTGGGGCGAGTGCTGCTCTCCCCTCTGGGAGCCCCAGGCCACAGGCATCCCAGTGAGGAGCCAGCTCTGTGCTCAGCTGAAAGGAGTTAGTTAGTCTCTCAGGAGCCTCTGAGCCCTTGCCTTTGGATCACCCAGGGTGGGCATTTACTGGGACAGAAAAAATTGCCCTGAATTCCATGGACGGAAGAGCCTGGCTGTGTAGAGTTCGTGAGTTGCCGTGAATCAGACACAACTGAGGACACAAAAATTCAATAGATTAAAACACTTTTTGGGGGTGGGGGGGAGTGAAAGAGGGTGATGTGGGTTTTTTTGTCTTATATAATAGCCAAGGGAAATCTAGTTTAAACCTAAATTCACATAGATGGGAAAGGTATATCTCTCCGTCACCCTATTTAAAAAAAAAAACCTACTAAACTTTTCTGAAAGTTTATTTAGTAGCTTCCTTGAGCAGTTTACTGTGGAGCATTTTTTTTTTTTTCTGTGACATTGGCCTCATTAAAAAGTACGGTTTGCCTTTACTGGATAATTTTGTTCATTGGTTTCTTAGGGAACCTTGGTAATATTTGAGTTTCCTGGGGAGTATGGTCACATGACCTGGCCCTGGCCAATCGGTGCGTTCCACCTCCCTGGCCACTGTGATTGGCTCCGGGCTGGGGCAGTGCCCAATCGGGGCCCAGGGCCGGGCCTCCCGTTGGAAACCAGGGGAAGACGAGCTCTCGTCCTGCTGGGGTAGGGGAAGGGGTGGGGCCGGGGCAGGTCAGGCTCCAGCAGTGGGAGGGGCTTGAGGTCCGCCTGCGGCAGTTGGTGACGTTCCTGCTCCCCTCAGGGCAGAGCCGCCGGCCTGAGAATGAGGGCGCTGCTGAGCCCAGGGCCTGGGATGGCCCGTTGCTGCTGTGGTCCCAGAGCTCCACCCGAGACCTGAGGGAAGCCGTCTGCCCGTGAGTCCTCTCCCACTTTTCTGTCAGCTTGTTTGAAGCATGCTGGGTTTTCTGCCCAGCTGGCTAAGGGGAGTCCCTGGAAATGCAAGGGTGTGGGTTTTGGCAGACTTCAGGGAAGACATGCCAGATGAGCCTGGGAGACTCCAGGTTAATCTGGATTCAGGAGATATCTCTTCGGGCCAGCTAGTAATTGTAGGATAAGCCTAATGAGCCTTCAGAGGATGAAGAGAGTAACGTGCCAAGGTAGCAATCGATGTCCTCATTCGAGAGGATGAAGCTGGTGCTCAGAGAAGGGGGGAACTTGGCCACAGCAAGGAGGTGTGCACCCAGACAGGACCCCCCAGATCCGGCCATTGGAGCTCAGGGAGGCCACTGGTGTGGCTTGTCCCTGTGGCAGGGGCCGAGGCAGGCAGCCCACACTGATTCCTGCGGGGGCCTGACTTGGGAAGTGCCATCTGGTAGCTTTGAGACTCACCAAACCAAATTGCACTGGAGAGAGGAGGGACACCTTCCTTCATCCACCCCCCACCCCCGCCGGATTCCCACATACCCTGACCCCTTTCTCTTGATTTCGGAGCCATTTCCAGAGTCCCGCTCATATGACCTCATTCGAAGTGCACTGTGGACGAGCTGCCATCTGCAGCTGCTACCACAGCAGCCAAGGGCTTTAGCTCCCGACTACCTCCCTTCCTTTGGAACTTGGGGGCCCTCTACTCCCCACTTGCACACCACAGACCTTTGCTGAGGATTGTGGGGACCCTCACTCAGTTTGCAGCACGTTGTAGCCATCCCTGTCCTCCCTTGAAACTCAGCTTGTGAGCTCCTTTGGAGCAGCGTGGCCCACCTGGCTGCAACAGAAGACACAGCTGACAGTGAAACAACAGCTTAGATCTGAGAGCCGGAAAGCTCTGTCAAAAGGGACCTCCCTCTTCACACCGTAGAGGCTGTAGGAGCCGCCAGGCTTTCGGAACCAGTGCTGGGGCCAAAATGACTCCACAGCTGTTTTCCTTCCTGGGGAGGGTTCTGGCTCGAGCGGGAATGGCTCAAGTCTCCTAAGGTTCTGAAAGCCCACTGTGTGCAGATTCACGGTACACAGAGAGGAAAAGGTGAAGTCCTACCCTGGAGGTGGTCACAGCTCACGGATGAGCCAGGCAGGCAGGCAGGCAGGGCATGAGAACACCTGAGCTGCCTTCATGAGTGAATGGTGTGGGGGCAGAGGAAGAGAAGCCGGTCTGCTCCCTCGTGTGGTGCCCAGGGCAGGTTGTCCCCAGAGGAAACCCTTACGACGGTGAGGACTATCACTGCTGTTTCCCAAGGGGTTCCGTCGGTGCGTGTCTTCCCCGGAGCGGTCAGGCCGTCTCTCAAGTACACTGGCCATGGGCATTGCCTCTCCTTGGAACTTCCCATGTGTTTCTCTTTTTTATGGAACAGTGATTTTCTAGAGTGGTTCTGGGCCACAAGGATGTTGGGTCATTTTCTAGCCTTCTGTCATGAAGAACGCTTTCCTGGGCATGGGGGTGGTTTGTTGTTCCAGCTCCCTTTCTTGGCTTCTTTTGGGAGCTGGTGCAACAAGAGGAGCTCAGCCTCTGCCTTCTGGCTGAGATGTCACCCTTCAAACAGCAATGCCTGCCTGGAGATAATGATGGCAGTTGCCAAAAGGGCTTCGTTTGGCACATGGTATCTTGAAAGGACGTACACCGTCCTTTCAGCTATCAAAGGCTAGTTCAAATGACATAAAAATGAGAACTCTCCAATGGAGTCTTACAGTAGGTGGAGAGTCCGAAAAACACTCCTTCAGTCATTTCACTGAGAGTCATTGATTGGGGACACCAAGAATATAGGAAGGAATGCAGAAAGAAAAGATGAAATTGTGTTCAGGATCGGGGGGAGGGATGAACAGGGCGTGCTTGCCTTGAATCCAGGCTTTGTTGGGGGGTGGGGCATAAAGATCGAACGGGTCTGAAACTACAAAGTGGTGATGGTAACACAGTATCACCAGAGTTACACAACAGTGATCCCAGATTGCAACAATGATGAAAAAGTTTACTAATCCCAACTTAACCAACAAAAATACAGGAAACCATACAAAAAATAAAACATCACCAGAAATGTGGAAACAAACCAAATGCAAAGCAGTTCAGGGGAAAGGAACTCCATGTCCCCTGGGGGCAGACCGAGTTGCTGGCATCCACGGTGAGCAGACAGGGATGGAGGCTGCAGAGCCGACCGCTCCCCTGGACGTGGTGTTTCCGGCAAGGGCTCTGGGTCTCTGTCCAGAGCGGGGGCTCTTTCTCCCTGCAGGGCTGGGTGAGTGATCGTGGGCATCTGGGTGTTGCGCGGGAGCCAGGGCAGGCTCTCCCTGCCGAGGCGGTGACTCCTCCTCTGCCTCGGGTTCTCTTGCCAAAGCCCGAGCAGGTAGAGGTGCACGTGGAGGTGGAGGTTCTCGCTGAGGGGGTGGGACATCAGTGCCTGGGGCTGGGGGTCCTGCAGGCACGGAGATCCGATCTGCCCGGTGTGCTGGCCAGTACCCAGCTGGCCTGGTGTCTCTGCGAGGGCAAGTCTCGGTTCTCCATCTGCCCTCGGTGGATCCCTGGGTCCTGCACCTGGAGCCACCACCTCTTTAGGGACAGGTCTGGGAAGTGGAGCCTGGTTCCAGTTGGAGGCCAGTGCTAGAGTTGGGGGAGAAGCAAAGTTTGCCCACAGGCCAGCCTTGGCATGTGTGTACCCCGGGACAGAAACCTTCCAAGAGGTTCCCAAAGAATACCCAGCGTCAGATGTCTTTTGGGACTGAAGTGTGCAAGATGGGGGGCGGGGGGTGTGAGGCCAGCGCTTGCTGCAGGCCCAGCAGCAGCTTTCGGGGACTCGTCCCTGTGTAGCTCAGCACCCCTCCCCACACACTCCCGTGCACCAGCCCCAGCGTCCTCACCTCTGTGCTCTGGCGTGCTGGGCTCCAGGTCCTCCTGGTGCCTCAGAGGCCGGGGTTCTCTGGACTCTGGGTCGGAGCCGGGTGTGCTGAGCTCCGTGGCAGCCTCAGACTGGGCCGCCGGCTGTATCCTGGGCGGTGTCTCGGCAGCAGGCCTTCCCCACCTCCGCGTCTCCCCCGGTGGGGCTGATGCCTCCGTGGGCACGCTGACCTGGAGCCTGCACTGGGCCTCACGGGCGGGCGGGTGGTGCTCCGACCCCTCCCTCTGGGAGCTGGATGGGGTGTCCCCGTCCTCGGCCTCATCACGTGGGAAGCTCTGCAACGACAGTGACCGTCAGCCAGCCATGCTGGGAGTTTTCCGAGCTGGGCCTGGCCAGTGGAGCCGCTGCTTCTGCCTGCTCGAACTTCTCTTCCCAGAAGGGTCAGAGACGTGTGTCTGCTCAGATCCCCACCCGGGAGGAAAGAGACCCATCTGAGGGTGTGAGGTCAGCCTGGCGGGCCGGCGCTGCCCACACTCTCCCCATCCCGCCCAGCCTGCTCTCCCCTGGGGTGTGGACACAACTTGTCCACAGGCTTCTGACCCCACATCCGCCTGGGCTTCCTTGAGGGTGACACACCCCGAGAAACCCACATCCACACACACAGGCAAAGGACCCGGTGTTTCCGGGTGGCATGGGAGAGGTGGCCTGGCCCGGCCTGGGGCTCCCCGTGTTACCTTTCTGTTTCTCCGGGCAAAGGGCCAGAGGCCTCTCGGGGGTGTCCTGAGCCAACGTCGACAGGGTGCCCACGCACACTGCCTGTGAGCTCTCCTGAGGCCCCGGCCTCTGGGCAGGGGCAAACAGCAGAACATCTTGGCAGCAAGTGATCTGGCTGGGGGCTCCTCTCCGCTCTGGAGGCCTGGATACCCGGATTGCGGGTTCTGTTGGGTTCTGTTGCCGGCAGGTGACATCATCTCCTGGGGTTCGTGCTGAGGTCCCTTCCCCAAAACTTCCCAAGGGAATCTCTGGGTTTCTGACTGCTCGATCACCCCCCTTAGGCCATGTGCAGGCACAGTGACACCCACACGGCCCAGCCCACAGCCCTGGGGAGGCCTGGGTTCAGCCAGGGCCTGAGCTCCGAGGACCATGCTGCTCTCAGACCAGGCTCCTTCTTCTCATAAGTGGTGTGGCCCTTGACAACCATATGCCCCTCAGGGTTTCCCCAGTCTCTCCATCTGCAGAGTGGGGGTCATTCTCCCATCTGCTTCCTAGGCCTGTCGGCCTACGAGCAGCTCCATGCCTTTCCACCTGGGGCCGATATCACGTGGAGCTCGTGCGCTGAGACTTCAGAAAGAAAGATTCCATCCAGGGCTGGCACAGCACAGAATGGGGCAGAACGAGGCCTGGATGCGCCGTGGTACCCAGGAAAAGGCACTCCCCCTCCTGACTGTTTTGAGACCCCGCATCCAAGTTGGAGGACCGAAAGGAAGACTCGAAGGTCTCCCTCTCTTATAGAAAAGAGTAGCCAACTTTCTGGTCCTCTGTTTCCATTGAGATTCTGTTCAAGTGTCCCAGCTCGGCTTCTGCGGGTGGCTGAGCTTCTACTGGCTCCCTGCGTTCTTGTCTTTTCCTCTCCAAACCTTCCGTCCTTTTCCCCCTTCTGGGGTGGAAGGGCGCTGTCATTGCTTCTACCTTCGAGACAGATTGAGGAAAAGTCTGGACCATCGACTCCTTTCCTCTCTTTGGTTCCGTGTCTCTCTCTGGCTGTGTCCCTCTCTTTTCCTTTCTCAATTCCGTCTGTGTCTTCCTCTTTCTCTCTCGTGTGTGGATGGATGGATGGATGCTAGGGATGCACATGTATATGATTAGATGAGGGTTATGTTTTAGGGATAGGTTAGAGGGAGAGAAAGGCTTTAGGTCAGAGTTGGTCATGGGGGAAGGGTCAAGGGTGGTGGTGGTGTTTCTTGGAATCTGAGTGCTGTGCATTCTTCGTCTCTTTCCATATGAACCCCTTCTCAGATACACCACTTGCAAGGAGTCTCTCGTGTTCCGTTTCCTATCTTTTGCATTTGTGAATGCTTAGCTTCTCTGTTGTGAAGAGGTTCCATTGGATGGAAACCCAGTGGTGTACTTCGTTTACCTCTTTCCCTTACTTGAAGAGACCCATTTCGACCTCCGCCCAGCAAATGGCAAGGAGACTCTGATGTTAAGGAGCCTTTGACCTACGCTTCTTTCTAGCTATCTCATGACATCAGTCTTTAGGGTGAGGTTTTTCCCCGATATTGAGGTGGTATGAGATCAAAACCAATAGCGTTCTTCAGATGTAGCTGTCTGGTTTTCCCATGGACATTGATTGAAGAGGCTTTCCTGTTCCCATTTGGATATTCTCCCCGTCTGTGTCAGAGATGAGTTGACCATGGATGCTGGGGTTTGTTTCTGGACCCTCAACTTTATTCCATCGATCTGGATCTGTGTGTGTTGTTGTATTCCCAATAGCATACTGTCCTGCTGCTGCTGCTGCTGCGGCTAAGTCACTTCAGTCGTGTCTGACTCTGCATGACCCCATGGCCTGCAGCCTACCAGGCTCCTCCGTCCAGGACATTTTCCAGGCAAGAGTACTGGAGTGGGTCGCCATTGCCTTCTCCGATACTCTCCTGAGGATCCTAGTTTGGTCGTCTAATTTCCTTTCACACAACCTTGGATGTCCGTATCGGGGCTTTTTCGTCGGATTGTATTGACAATGTAGGCTCCTTTCTGTTTCCGTACCCCCTTTGCAATTCTTTGTTCGGTGCGAAAATGCATTGGCATTTTGGGAGGAATAGCATGGAAGCTGTGGATTGCCATGTGGGGCTGTGACATGATTTTCCCAATAGGAATTCTTTCAAGCCCTGAGCACAGCTTCTCTTTCCAGTGATTGGTGTGGGCTTGATCTTCCTCCTTCCATCTCTCGCCGTTTTGTGAGAACAGGTCCATCCTTCCCTTCTGGGGTAGATGGACTCGTGGGTATCACTTCAGTGAATGGCATTGTCAGTGGGGGTGATAATTCCCTTCTCATTGGAAGACTTTGCTGTGAGTATTAGAAATGCAAGTGACTTCTCTTCCCCTTCCTCCCTGTCCATGTCTCAGAGCCACCGGGAAACAGAGGCCTCATCCACGGTCACACAGGCCTGAGGGGGTGCAACTAGACTGTTGTTTCTTCAGGCCCTCAGTGCTGGACATCATCCGGGATACTCTGTGTGTGTCTTCCTCCGTCTGGTGTCCCTTCAGACCTTTCCCTAGTTTTCACAGGCTTGTTGTGTTGGCGTTCTTTGTCTGTTTGGAGACACATCCTTGATAAGCTTTGTGTTTCCACTCATTCGTCTCGCGATCTATGACCTGTCTTTTGCTTTTGTCATGAGGTCTTTCCCACAGTAGATATCTTTGATTTTGCAAAGTCCACTGTATTCTCTGGGTTTTTTTTTGTGGACTGCCTTTTAGTTTTGTGTGTGAAGACTCAAAGCACGTGTCCGGTTTCTGCTCATTGTTCTTCTAGATTTGTGACAAGTTTTCATGGAAAGTTTGTCTAGGGATAACTGGAAGTGAACTCGGTGTAAGGTGTCAAGTCTCCATCTCCATTCATGTCATCCCCTGCAGTTTCCAATTCCCTGTTCCTGAGTGGTTTTGGAGACCTTGTGGGAAGGTTGGTTGCATTGGAGTTTGCATTTCCACCTTGATTCGATTCACACTGTTCTGCCCTCAGGGACACTGTCAAGGGGGAGTGAGGAGCAGCCTGCACTTCCAGCAGTGACCACACGGTGGGGCGAGTGCTGCTCTCCCCTCTGGGAGCCCCAGGCCACAGGCATCCCAGTGAGGAGCCAGCTCTGTGCTCAGCTGAAAGGAGTTAGTTAGTCTCTCAGGAGCCTCTGAGCCCTTGCCTTTGGATCACCCAGGGTGGGCATTTACTGGGACAGAAAAAATTGCCCTGAATTCCATGGACGGAAGAGCCTGGCTGTGTAGAGTTCGTGAGTTGCCGTGAATCAGACACAACTGAGGACACAAAAATTCAATAGATTAAAACACTTTTTGGGGGTGGGGGGGAGTGAAAGAGGGTGATGTGGGTTTTTTTGTCTTATATAATAGCCAAGGGAAATCTAGTTTAAACCTAAATTCACATAGATGGGAAAGGTATATCTCTCCGTCACCCTATTTAAAAAAAAAAACCTACTAAACTTTTCTGAAAGTTTATTTAGTAGCTTCCTTGAGCAGTTTACTGTGGAGCATTTTTTTTTTTTTCTGTGACATTGGCCTCATTAAAAAGTACGGTTTGCCTTTACTGGATAATTTTGTTCATTGGTTTCTTAGGGAACCTTGGTAATATTTGAGTTTCCTGGGGAGTATGGTCACATGACCTGGCCCTGGCCAATCGGTGCGTTCCACCTCCCTGGCCACTGTGATTGGCTCCGGGCTGGGGCAGTGCCCAATCGGGGCCCAGGGCCGGGCCTCCCGTTGGAAACCAGGGGAAGACGAGCTCTCGTCCTGCTGGGGTAGGGGAAGGGGTGGGGCCGGGGCAGGTCAGGCTCCAGCAGTGGGAGGGGCTTGAGGTCCGCCTGCGGCAGTTGGTGACGTTCCTGCTCCCCTCAGGGCAGAGCCGCCGGCCTGAGAATGAGGGCGCTGCTGAGCCCAGGGCCTGGGATGGCCCGTTGCTGCTGTGGTCCCAGAGCTCCACCCGAGACCTGAGGGAAGCCGTCTGCCCGTGAGTCCTCTCCCACTTTTCTGTCAGCTTGTTTGAAGCATGCTGGGTTTTCTGCCCAGCTGGCTAAGGGGAGTCCCTGGAAATGCAAGGGTGTGGGTTTTGGCAGACTTCAGGGAAGACATGCCAGATGAGCCTGGGAGACTCCAGGTTAATCTGGATTCAGGAGATATCTCTTCGGGCCAGCTAGTAATTGTAGGATAAGCCTAATGAGCCTTCAGAGGATGAAGAGAGTAACGTGCCAAGGTAGCAATCGATGTCCTCATTCGAGAGGATGAAGCTGGTGCTCAGAGAAGGGGGGAACTTGGCCACAGCAAGGAGGTGTGCACCCAGACAGGACCCCCCAGATCCGGCCATTGGAGCTCAGGGAGGCCACTGGTGTGGCTTGTCCCTGTGGCAGGGGCCGAGGCAGGCAGCCCACACTGATTCCTGCGGGGGCCTGACTTGGGAAGTGCCATCTGGTAGCTTTGAGACTCACCAAACCAAATTGCACTGGAGAGAGGAGGGACACCTTCCTTCATCCACCCCCCACCCCCGCCGGATTCCCACATACCCTGACCCCTTTCTCTTGATTTCGGAGCCATTTCCAGAGTCCCGCTCATATGACCTCATTCGAAGTGCACTGTGGACGAGCTGCCATCTGCAGCTGCTACCACAGCAGCCAAGGGCTTTAGCTCCCGACTACCTCCCTTCCTTTGGAACTTGGGGGCCCTCTACTCCCCACTTGCACACCACAGACCTTTGCTGAGGATTGTGGGGACCCTCACTCAGTTTGCAGCACGTTGTAGCCATCCCTGTCCTCCCTTGAAACTCAGCTTGTGAGCTCCTTTGGAGCAGCGTGGCCCACCTGGCTGCAACAGAAGACACAGCTGACAGTGAAACAACAGCTTAGATCTGAGAGCCGGAAAGCTCTGTCAAAAGGGACCTCCCTCTTCACACCGTAGAGGCTGTAGGAGCCGCCAGGCTTTCGGAACCAGTGCTGGGGCCAAAATGACTCCACAGCTGTTTTCCTTCCTGGGGAGGGTTCTGGCTCGAGCGGGAATGGCTCAAGTCTCCAAAGGTTCTGAAAGCCCACTGTGTGCAGATTCACGGTACACAGAGAGGAAAAGGTGAAGTCCTACCCTGGAGGTGGTCACAGCTCACGGATGAGCCAGGCAGGCAGGCAGGCAGGGCATGAGAACACCTGAGCTGCCTTCATGAGTGAATGGTGTGGGGGCAGAGGAAGAGAAGCCGGTCTGCTCCCTCGTGTGGTGCCCAGGGCAGGTTGTCCCCAGAGGAAACCCTTACGACGGTGAGGACTATCACTGCTGTTTCCCAAGGGGTTCCGTCGGTGCGTGTCTTCCCCGGAGCGGTCAGGCCGTCTCTCAAGTACACTGGCCATGGGCATTGCCTCTCCTTGGAACTTCCCATGTGTTTCTCTTTTTTATGGAACAGTGATTTTCTAGAGTGGTTCTGGGCCACAAGGATGTTGGGTCATTTTCTAGCCTTCTGTCATGAAGAACGCTTTCCTGGGCATGGGGGTGGTTTGTTGTTCCAGCTCCCTTTCTTGGCTTCTTTTGGGAGCTGGTGCAACAAGAGGAGCTCAGCCTCTGCCTTCTGGCTGAGATGTCACCCTTCAAACAGCAATGCCTGCCTGGAGATAATGATGGCAGTTGCCAAAAGGGCTTCGTTTGGCACATGGTATCTTGAAAGGACGTACACCGTCCTTTCAGCTATCAAAGGCTAGTTCAAATGACATAAAAATGAGAACTCTCCAATGGAGTCTTACAGTAGGTGGAGAGTCCGAAAAACACTCCTTCAGTCATTTCACTGAGAGTCATTGATTGGGGACACCAAGAATATAGGAAGGAATGCAGAAAGAAAAGATGAAATTGTGTTCAGGATCGGGGGGAGGGATGAACAGGGCGTGCTTGCCTTGAATCCAGGCTTTGTTGGGGGGTGGGGCATAAAGATCGAACGGGTCTGAAACTACAAAGTGGTGATGGTAACACAGTATCACCAGAGTTACACAACAGTGATCCCAGATTGCAACAATGATGAAAAAGTTTACTAATCCCAACTTAACCAACAAAAATACAGGAAACCATACAAAAAATAAAACATCACAAGAAAGGTGGAAACAAACCAAATGCAAAGCAGTTCAGGGGAAAGGAACTCCATGTCCCCTGGGGGCAGACCGAGGTGCCGGCATCCACGGTGAGCAGACAGGGATGGAGGCTGCAGAGCCGACCGCTCCCCTGGACGTGGTGTTTCCGGCAAGGGCTCTGGGTCTCTGTCCAGAGCGGGGGCTCTTTCTCCCTGCAGGGCTGGGTGAGTGATCGTGGGCATCTGGGTGTTGCGCGGGAGCCAGGGCAGGCTCTCCCTGCCGAGGCGGTGACTCCTCCTCTGCCTCGGGTTCTCTTGCCAAAGCCGGAGCAGGTAGAGGTGCACGTGGAGGTGGAGGTTCTCGCTGAGGGGGTGGGACATCAGTGCCTGGGGCTGGGGGTCCTGCAGGCACGGAGATCCGATCTGCCCGGTGTGCTGGCCAGTACCCTGCTGGCCTGGTGTCTCTGCGAGGGCAAGTCTCGCTTCTCCATCTGCCCTCGGTGGATCCCTGGGTCCTGCACCTGGAGCCACCACCTCTTTAGGGACAGGTCTGGGAAGTGGAGCCTGGTTCCAGTTGGAGGCCAGTGCTAGAGTTGGGGGAGAAGCAAGGTTTGCCCACAGGCCAGCCTTGGCATGTGCGTACCCCGGGACAGAAACCTTCCAAGAGGTTCCCAAAGAATACCCAGCGTCAGATGTCTTTTGGGACTGAAGTGTGCAAGATGGGGGGCGGGGGGTGTGAGGCCAGCGCTTGCTGCAGGCCCAGCAGCAGCTTTCGGGGACTCGTCCCTGTGTAGCTCAGCACCCCTCCCCACACACTCCCGTGCACCAGCCCCAGCGTCCTCACCTCTGTGCTCTGGCGTGCTGGGCTCCAGGTCCTCCTGGTGCCTCAGAGGCCGGGGTTCTCTGGACTCTGGGTCGGAGCCGGGTGTGCTGAGCTCCGTGGCAGCCTCAGACTGGGCCGCCGGCTGTATCCTGGGCGGTGTCTCGGCAGCAGGCCTTCCCCACCTCCGCGTCTCCCCCGGTGGGGCTGATGCCTCCGTGGGCACGCTGACCTGGAGCCTGCACTGGGACTCACGGGCGGGCGGGTGGTGCTCCGACCCCTCCCTCTGGGAGCTGGATGGGGTGTCCCCGTCCTCGGCCTCATCACGTGGGAAGCTCTGCAACGACAGTGACCGTCAGCCAGCCATGCTGGGAGTTTTCCGAGCTGGGCCTGGCCAGTGGAGCCGCTGCTTCTGCCTGCTCGAACTTCTTTTCCCAGAAGGGTCAGAGACGTGTGTCTGCTCAGATCCCCACCCGGGAGGAAAGAGACCCATCTGAGGGTGTGAGGTCAGCCTGGCGGGCCGGCGCTGCCCACACTCTCCCCATCCCGCCCAGCCTGCTCTCCCCTGGGGTGTGGACACAACTTGTCCACAGGCTTCTGACCCCACATCCGCCTGGGCTTCCTTGAGGGGGACACAGCCCGAGAAACCCGCATCCCCACACATAGGCAAAGGACCCGGTGTTTCCGGGTGGCATGGGAGAGGTGGCCTGGCCCGGCCTGGGGCTCCCCGTGTTACCTTTCTGTTTCTCCGGGCAAAGGGCCAGAGGCCTCTCGGGGGTGTCCTGAGCCAACGTCGACAGGGTGCCCACGCACACTGCCTGTGAGCTCTCCTGAGGCCCCGGCCTCTGGGCAGGGGCAAACAGCAGAACATCTTGGCAGCAAGTGATCTGGCTGGGGGCTCCTCTCCGCTCTGGAGGCCTGGATACCCGGATTGCGGGTTCTGTTGGGTTCTGTTGCCGGCAGGTGACATCATCTCCTGGGGTTCGTGCTGAGGTCCCTTCCCCAAAACTTCCCAAGGGAATCTCTGGGTTTCTGACTGCTCGATCACCCCCCTTAGGCCATGTGCAGGCACAGTGACACCCACACGGCCCAGCCCACAGCCCTGGGGAGGCCTGGGTTCAGCCAGGGCCTGAGCTCCGAGGACCATGCTGCTCTCAGACCAGGCTCCTTCTTCTCATAAGTGGTGTGGCCCTTGACAACCATATGCCCCTCAGGGTTTCCCCAGTCTCTCCATCTGCAGAGTGGGGGTCATTCTCCCATCTGCTTCCTAGGCCTGTCGGCCTACGAGCAGCTCCATGCCTTTCCACCTGGGGCCGATATCACGTGGAGCTCGTGCGCTGAGACTTCAGAAAGAAAGATTCCATCCAGGGCTGGCACAGCACAGAATGGGGCAGAACGAGGCCTGGATGCGCCGTGGTACCCAGGAAAAGGCACTCCCCCTCCTGACTGTTTTGAGACCCCGCATCCAAGTTGGAGGACCGAAAGGAAGACTCGAAGGTCTCCCTCTCTTATAGAAAAGAGTAGCCAACTTTCTGGTCCTCTGTTTCCATTGAGATTCTGTTCAAGTGTCCCAGCTCGGCTTCTGCGGGTGGCTGAGCTTCTAATGGCTCCCTGCGTTCTTGTCTTTTCCTCTCCAAACCTTCCGTCCTTTTCCCCCTTCTGGGGTGGAAGGGCGCTGTCATTGCTTCTACCTTCGAGACAGATTGAGGAAAAGTCTGGACCATCGACTCCTTTCCTCTCTTTGGTTCCGTGTCTCTCTCTGGCTGTGTCCCTCTCTTTTCCTTTCTCAATTCCGTCTGTGTCTTCCTCTTTCTCTCTCATGTGTGGATGGATGGATGGATGCTAGGGATGCCCATGTATATGATTAGATGAGGGTTATGTTTTAGGGATAGGTTAGAGGGAGAGAAAGGCTTTAGGTCAGAGTTGGTCATGGGGGAAGGGTCAAGGGTGGTGGTGGTGTTTCTTGGAATCTGAGTGCTGTGCATTCTTCGTCTCTTTCCATATGAACCCCTTCTCAGATACACCACTTGCAAGGAGTCTCTCGTGTTCCGTTTCCTATCTTTTGCATTTGTGAATGCTTAGCTTCTCTGTTGTGAAGAGGTTCCATTGGATGGAAACCCAGTGGTGTACTTCGTTTACCTCTTTCCCTTACTTGAAGAGACCCATTTCGACCTCCGCCCAGCAAATGGCAAGGAGACTCTGATGTTAAGGAGCCTTTGACCTACGCTTCTTTCTAGCTATCTCATGACATCAGTCTTTAGGGTGAGGTTTTTCCCCGATATTGAGGTGGTATGAGATCAAAACCAATAGCGTTCTTCAGATGTAGCTGTCTGGTTTTCCCATGGACATTGATTGAAGAGGCTTTCTTGTTCCCATTTGGATATTCTCCCCGTCTGTGTCAGAGATGAGTTGACCATGGATGCTGGGGTTTGTTTCTGGACCCTCAACTTTATTCCATCGATCTGGATCTGTGTGTGTTGTTGTATTCCCAATAGCATACTGTCCTGCTGCTGCTGCTGCGGCTAAGTCACTTCAGTCGTGTCTGACTCTGCATGACCCCATGGCCTGCAGCCTACCAGGCTCCTCCGTCCAGGACATTTTCCAGGCAAGAGTACTGGAGTGGGTCGCCATTGCCTTCTCCGATACTCTCCTGAGGATCCTAGTTTGGTCGTCTAATTTCCTTTCACACAACCTTGGATGTCCGTATCGGGGCTTTTTCGTCGGATTGTATTGACAATGTAGGCTCTTTTCTGTTTCCGTACCCCTTTTGCAATTCTTTGTTCGGTGCGAAAATGCATTGGCATTTTGGGAGGAATAGCATGGAAGCTGTGGATTGCCATGTGGGGCTGTGACATGATTTTCCCAATAGGAATTCTTTCAAGCCCTGAGCACAGCTTCTCTTTCCAGTGATTGGTGTGGGCTTGATCTTCCTCCTTCCATCTCTCGCCGTTTTGTGAGAACAGGTCCATCCTTCCCTTCTGGGGTAGATGGACTCGTGGGTATCACTTCAGTGAATGGCATTGTCAGTGGGGGTGATAATTCCCTTCTCATTGGAAGACTTTACTGTGAGTATTAGAAATGCAAGTGACTTCTCTTCCCCTTCCTCCCTGTCCATGTCTCAGAGCCACCGGGAAACAGAGGCCTCATCCACGGTCACACAGGCCTGAGGGGGTGCAACTAGACTGTTGTTTCTTCAGGCCCTCAGTGCTGGACATCATCCGGGATACTCTGTGTGTGTCTTCCTCCGTCTGGTGTCCCTTCAGACCTTTCCCTAGTTTTCACAGGCTTGTTGTGTTGGCGTTCTTTGTCTGTTTGGAGACACATCCTTGATAAGCTTTGTGTTTCCACTCATTCGTCTCGCGATGTATGACCTGTCTTTTGCTTTTGTCATGAGGTCTTTCCCACAGTAGATATCTTTGATTTTGCAAAGTCCACTGTATTCTCTGGGTTTTTTTTGTGGACTGCCTTTTAGTTTTGTGTGTGAAGACTCAAAGCACGTGTCCGGTTTCTGCTCATTGTTCTTCTAGATTTGTGACAAGTTTTCATGGAAAGTTTGTCTAGGGATAACTGGAAGTGAACTCGGTGTAAGGTGTCAAGTCTCCATCTCCATTCATGTCATCCCCTGCAGTTTCCAATTCCCTGTTCCTGAGTGGTTTTGGAGACCTTGTGGGAAGGTTGGTTGCATTGGAGTTTGCATTTCCACCTTGATTCGATTCACACTGTTCTGCCCTCAGGGACACTGTCAAGGGGGAGTGAGGAGCAGCCTGCACTTCCAGCAGTGACCACACGGTGGGGCGAGTGCTGCTCTCCCCTCTGGGAGCCCCAGGCCACAGGCATCCCAGTGAGGAGCCAGCTCTGTGCTCAGCTGAAAGGAGTTAGTTAGTCTCTCAGGAGCCTCTGAGCCCTTGCCTTTGGATCACCCAGGGTGGGCATTTACTGGGACAGAAAAAATTGCCCTGAATTCCATGGACGGAAGAGCCTGGCTGTGTAGAGTTCGTGAGTTGCCGTGAATCAGACACAACTGAGGACACAAAAATTCAATAGATTAAAACACTTTTTGGGGGTGGGGGGGAGTGAAAGAAGGTGATGTGGGTTTTTTTGTCTTATATAATAGCCAAGGGAAATCTAGTTTAAACCTAAATTCACATAGATGGGAAAGGTATATCTCTCCGTCACCCTATTTAAAAAAAAAAAACCTACTAAACTTTTCTGAAAGTTTATTTAGTAGCTTCCTTGAGCAGTTTACTGTGGAGCATTTTTTTTTTTTTTCTGTGACATTGGCCTCATTAAAAAGTATGGTTTGCCTTTACTGGATAATTTTGTTCATTGGTTTCTTAGGGAACCTTGGTAATATTTGAGTTTCCTGGGGAGTATGGTCACATGACCTGGCCCTGGCCAATCGGTGCGTTCCACCTCCCTGGCCACTGTGATTGGCTCCGGGCTGGGGCAGTGCCCAATCGGGGCCCAGGGCCGGGCCTCCCGTTGGAAACCAGGGGAAGACGAGCTCTCGTCCTGCTGGGGTAGGGGAAGGGGTGGGGCCGGGGCAGGTCAGGCTCCAGCAGTGGGAGGGGCTTGAGGTCCGCCTGCGGCAGTTGGTGACGTTCCTGCTCCCCTCAGGGCAGAGCCGCCGGCCTGAGAATGAGGGCGCTGCTGAGCCCAGGGCCTGGGATGGCCCGTTGCTGCTGTGGTCCCAGAGCTCCACCCGAGACCTGAGGGAAGCCGTCTGCCCGTGAGTCCTCTCCCACTTTTCTGTCAGCTTGTCTGAAGCATGCTGGGTTTTCTGCCCAGCTGGCTAAGGGGAGTCCCTGGAAATGCAAGGGTGTGGGTTTTGGCAGACTTCAGGGAAGACATGCCAGATGAGCCTGGGAGACTCCAGGTTAATCTGGATTCAGGAGATATCTCTTCGGGCCAGCTAGTAATTGTAGGATAAGCCTAATGAGCCTTCAGAGGATGAAGAGAGTAACGTGCCAAGGTAGCAATCGATGTCCTCATTCGAGAGGATGAAGCTGGTGCTCAGAGAAGGGGGGAACTTGGCCACAGCAAGGAGGTGTGCACCCAGACAGGACCCCCCAGATCCGGCCATTGGAGCTCAGGGAGGCCACTGGTGTGGCTTGTCCCTGTGGCAGGGGCCGAGGCAGGCAGCCCACCCTGATTCCTGCGGGGGCCTGACTTGGGAAGTGCCATCTGGTAGCTTTGAGACTCACCAAACCAAATTGCACTGGAGAGAGGAGGGACACCTTCCTTCATCCACCCCCCACCCCCGCTGGATTCCCACATACCCTGACCCCTTTCTCTTGATTTCGGAGCCATTTCCAGAGTCCCGCTCATATGACCTCATTCGAAGTGCACTGTGGACGAGCTGCCATCTGCAGCTGCTACCACAGCAGCCAAGGGCTTTAGCTCCCGACTACCTCCCTTCCTTTGGAACTTGGGGGCCCTCTACTCCCCACTTGCACACCACAGACCTTTGCTGAGGATTGTGGGGACCCTCACTCAGTTTGCAGCACGTTGTAGCCATCCCTGTCCTCCCTTGAAACTCAGCTTGTGAGCTCCTTTGGAGCAGCGTGGCCCACCTGGCTGCAACGGAAGACACAGCTGACAGTGAAACAACAGCTTAGATCTGAGAGCCGGAAAGCTCTGTCAAAAGGGACCTCCCTCTTCACACCGTAGAGGCTGTAGGAGCCGCCAGGCTTTCGGAACCAGTGCTGGGGCCAAAATGACTCCACAGCTGTTTTCCTTCCTGGGGAGGGTTCTGGCTCGAGCGGGAATGGCTCAAGTCTCCTAAGGTTCTGAAAGCCCACTGTGTGCAGATTCACGGTACACAGAGAGGAAAAGGTGGAGTCCTACCCTGGAGGTGGTCACAGCTCACGGATGAGCCAGGCAGGCAGGCAGGCAGGGCATGAGAACACCTGAGCTGCCTTCATGAGTGAATGGTGTGGGGGCAGAGGAAGAGAAGCCGGTCTGCTCCCTCGTGTGGTGCCCAGGGCAGGTTGTCCCCAGAGGAAACCCTTACGACGGTGAGGACTATCACTGCTGTTTCCCAAGGGGTTCCGTCGGTGCGTGTCTTCCCCGGAGCGGTCAGGCCGTCTCTCAAGTACACTGGCCATGGGCATTGCCTCTCCTTGGAACTTCCCATGTGTTTCTCTTTTTTATGGAACAGTGATTTTCTAGAGTGGTTCTGGGCCACAAGGATGTTGGGTCATTTTCTAGCCTTCTGTCATGAAGAACGCTTTCCTGGGCATGGGGGTGGTTTGTTGTTCCAGCTCCCTTTCTTGGCTTCTTTTGGGAGCTGGTGCAACAAGAGGAGCTCAGCCTCTGCCTTCTGGCTGAGATGTCACCCTTCAAACAGCAATGCCTGCCTGGAGATAATGATGGCAGTTGCCAAAAGGGCTTCGTTTGGCACATGGTATCTTGAAAGGACGTACACCGTCCTTTCAGCTATCAAAGGCTAGTTCAAATGACATAAAAATGAGAACTCTCCAATGGAGTCTTACAGTAGGTGGAGAGTCCGAAAAACACTCCTTCAGTCATTTCACTGAGAGTCATTGATTGGGGACACCAAGAATATAGGAAGGAATGCAGAAAGAAAAGATGAAATTGTGTTCAGGATCGGGGGGAGGGATGAACAGGGCGTGCTTGCCTTGAATCCAGGCTTTGTTGGGGGGTGGGGCATAAAGATCGAACGGGTCTGAAACTACAAAGTGGTGATGGTAACACAGTATCACCAGAGTTACACAACAGTGATCCCAGATTGCAACAATGATGAAAAAGTTTACTAATCCCAACTTAACCAACAAAAATACAGGAAACCATACAAAAAATAAAACATCACAAGAAAGGTGGAAACAAACCAAATGCAAAGCAGTTCAGGGGAAAGGAACTCCATGTCCCCTGGGGGCAGACCGAGTTGCCGGCATCCACGGTGAGCAGACAGGGATGGAGGCTGCAGAGCCGACCGCTCCCCTGGACGTGGTGTTTCCGGCAAGGGCTCTGGGTCTCTGTCCAGAGCGGGGGCTCTTTCTCCCTGCAGGGCTGGGTGAGTGATCGTGGGCATCTGGGTGTTGCGCGGGAGCCAGGGCAGGCTCTCCCTGCCGAGGCGGTGACTCCTCCTCTGCCTCGGGTTCTCTTGCCAAAGCCGGAGCAGGTAGAGGTGCACGTGGAGGTGGAGGTTCTTGCTGAGGGGGTGGGACATCAGTGCCTGGTGCTGGGGGTCCTGCAGGCACGGAGATCCGATCTGCCCGGTGTGCTGGCCAGTACCCTGCTGGCCTGGTGTCTCTGCGAGGGCAAGTCTCGCTTCTCCATCTGCCCTCGGTGGATCCCTGGGTCCTGCACCTGGAGCCACCACCTCTTTAGGGACAGGTCTGGGAAGTGGAGCCTGGTTCCAGTTGGAGGCCAGTGCTAGAGTTGGGGGAGAAGCAAGGTTTGCCCACAGGCCAGCCTTGGCATGTGCGTACCCCGGGACAGAAACCTTCCAAGAGGTTCCCAAAGAATACCCAGCGTCAGATGTCTTTTGGGACTGAAGTGTGCAAGATGGGGGGCGGGGGGTGTGAGGCCAGCGCTTGCTGCAGGCCCAGCAGCAGCTTTCGGGGACTCGTCCCTGTGTAGCTCAGCACCCCTCCCCACACACTCCCGTGCACCAGCCCCAGCGTCCTCACCACTGTGCTCTGGCGTGCTGGGCTCCAGGTCCTCCTGGTGCCTCAGAGGCCGGGGTTCTCTGGACTCTGGGTCGGAGCCGGGTGTGCTGAGCTCCGTGGCAGCCTCAGACTGGGCCGCCGGCTGTATCCTGGGCGGTGTCTCGGCAGCAGGCCTTCCCCACCTCCGCGTCTCCCCCGGTGGGGCTGATGCCTCCGTGGGCACGCTGACCTGGAGCCTGCACTGGGCCTCACGGGCGGGCGGGTGGTGCTCCGACCCCTCCCTCTGGGAGCTGGATGGGGTGTCCCCGTCCTCGGCCTCATCACGTGGGAAGCTCTGCAACGACAGTGACCGTCAGCCAGCCATGCTGGGAGTTTTCCGAGCTGGGCCTGGCCAGTGGAGCCGCTGCTTCTGCCTGCTCGAACTTCTTTTCCCAGAAGGGTCAGAGACGTGTGTCTGCTCAGATCCCCACCCGGGAGGAAAGAGACCCATCTGAGGGTGTGAGGTCAGCCTGGCGGGCCGGCGCTGCCCACACTCTCCCCATCCCGCCCAGCCTGCTCTCCCCTGGGGTGTGGACACAACTTGTCCACAGGCTTCTGACCCCACATCCGCCTGGGCTTCCTTGAGGGGGACACAGCCCGAGAAACCCGCATCCCCACACATAGGCAAAGGACCCGGTGTTTCCGGGTGGCATGGGAGAGGTGGCCTGGCCCGGCCTGGGGCTCCCCGTGTTACCTTTCTGTTTCTCCGGGCAAAGGGCCAGAGGCCTCTCGGGGGTGTCCTGAGCCAACGTCGACAGGGTGCCCACGCACACTGCCTGTGAGCTCTCCTGAGGCCCCGGCCTCTGGGCAGGGGCAAACAGCAGAACATCTTGGCAGCAAGTGATCTGGCTGGGGGCTCCTCTCCGCTCTGGAGGCCTGGATACCCGGATTGCGGGTTCTGTTGGGTTCTGTTGCCGGCAGGTGACATCATCTCCTGGGGTTCGTGCTGAGGTCCCTTCCCCAAAACTTCCCAAGGGAATCTCTGGGTTTCTGACTGCTCGATCACCCCCCTTAGGCCATGTGCAGGCACAGTGACACCCACACGGCCCAGCCCACAGCCCTGGGGAGGCCTGGGTTCAGCCAGGGCCTGAGCTCCGAGGACCATGCTGCTCTCAGACCAGGCTCCTTCTTCTCATAAGTGGTGTGGCCCTTGACAACCATATGCCCCTCAGGGTTTCCCCAGTCTCTCCATCTGCAGAGTGGGGGTCATTCTCCCATCTGCTTCCTAGGCCTGTCGGCCTACGAGCAGCTCCATGCCTTTCCACCTGGGGCCGATATCACGTGGAGCTCGTGCGCTGAGACTTCAGAAAGAAAGATTCCATCCAGGGCTGGCACAGCACAGAATGGGGCAGAACGAGGCCTGGATGCGCCGTGGTACCCAGGAAAAGGCACTCCCCCTCCTGACTGTTTTGAGACCCCGCATCCAAGTTGGAGGACCGAAAGGAAGACTCGAAGGTCTCCCTCTCTTATAGAAAAGAGTAGCCAACTTTCTGGTCCTCTGTTTCCATTGAGATTCTGTTGAAGTGTCCCAGCTCGGCTTCTGCGGGTGGCTGAGCTTCTACTGGCTCCCTGCGTTCTTGTCTTTTCCTCTCCAAACCTTCCGTCCTTTTCCCCCTTCTGGGGTGGAAGGGCGCTGTCATTGCTTCTACCTTCGAGACAGATTGAGGAAAAGTCTGGACCATCGACTCCTTTCCTCTCTGGTTCCGTGTCTCTCTCTGGCTGTGTCCCTCTCTTTTCCTTTCTCAATTCCGTCTGTGTCTTCCTCTTTCTCTCTCGTGTGTGGATGGATGGATGGATGCTAGGGATGCACATGTATATGATTAGATGAGGGTTATGTTTTAGGGATAGGTTAGAGGGAGAGAAAGGCTTTAGGTCAGAGTTGGTCATGGGGGAAGGGTCAAGGGTGGTGGTGGTGTTTCTTGGAATCTGAGTGCTGTGCATTCTTCGTCTCTTTCCATATGAACCCCTTCTCAGATACACCACTTGCAAGGAGTCTCTCGTGTTCCGTTTCCTATCTTTTGCATTTGTGAATGCTTAGCTTCTCTGTTGTGAAGAGGTTCCATTGGATGGAAACCCAGTGGTGTACTTCGTTTACCTCTTTCCCTTACTTGAAGAGACCCATTTCGACCTCCGCCCAGCAAATGGCAAGGAGACTCTGATGTTAAGGAGCCTTTGACCTACGCTTCTTTCTAGCTATCTCATGACATCAGTCTTTAGGGTGAGGTTTTTCCCCGATATTGAGGTGGTATGAGATCAAAACCAATAGCGTTCTTCAGATGTAGCTGTCTGGTTTTCCCATGGACATTGATTGAAGAGGCTTTCCTGTTCCCATTTGGATATTCTCCCCGTCTGTGTCAGAGATGAGTTGACCATGGATGCTGGGGTTTGTTTCTGGACCCTCAACTTTATTCCATCGATCTGGATCTGTGTGTGTTGTTGTATTCCCAATAGCATACTGTCCTGCTGCTGCTGCTGCTGCGGCTAAGTCACTTCAGTCGTGTCTGACTCTGCATGACCCCATGGCCTGCAGCCTACCAGGCTCCTCCGTCCAGGACATTTTCCAGGCAAGAGTACTGGAGTGGGTCGCCATTGCCTTCTCCGATACTCTCCTGAGGATCCTAGTTTGGTCGTCTAATTTCCTTTCACACAACCTTGGATGTCCGTATCGGGGCTTTTTCGTCGGATTGTATTGACAATGTAGGCTCCTTTCTGTTTCCGTACCCCCTTTGCAATTCTTTGTTCGGTGCGAAAATGCATTGGCATTTTGGGAGGAATAGCATGGAAGCTGTGGATTGCCATGTGGGGCTGTGACATGATTTTCCCAATAGGAATTCTTTCAAGCCCTGAGCACAGCTTCTCTTTCCAGTGATTGGTGTGGGCTTGATCTTCCTCCTTCCATCTCTCGCCGTTTTGTGAGAACAGGTCCATCCTTCCCTTCTGGGGTAGATGGACTCGTGGGTATCACTTCAGTGAATGGCATTGGCAGTGGGGGTGATAATTCCCTTCTCATTGGAAGACTTTGCTGTGAGTATTAGAAATGCAAGTGACTTCTCTTCCCCTTCCTCCCTGTCCATGTCTCAGAGCCACCGGGAAACAGAGGCCTCATCCACGGTCACACAGGCCTGAGGGGGTGCAACTAGACTGTTGTTTCTTCAGGCCCTCAGTGCTGGACATCATCCGGGATACTCTGTGTGTGTCTTCCTCCGTCTGGTGTCCCTTCAGACCTTTCCCTAATTTTCACAGGCTTGTTGTGTTGGCGTTCTTTGTCTGTTTGGAGACACATCCTTGATAAGCTTTGTGTTTCCACTCATTCGTCTCGCGATGTATGACCTGTCTTTTGCTTTTGTCATGAGGTCTTTCCCACAGTAGATATTTTTGATTTTGCAAAGTCCACTGTATTCTCTGGGTTTTTTTTTGTGGACTGCCTTTTAGTTTTGTGTGTGAAGACTCAAAGCACGTGTCCGGTTTCTGCTCATTGTTCTTCTAGATTTGTGACAAGTTTTCATGGAAAGTTTGTCTAGGGATAACTGGAAGTGAACTCGGTGTAAGGTGTCAAGTCTCCATCTCCATTCATGTCATCCCCTGCAGTTTCCAATTCCCTGTTCCTGAGTGGTTTTGGAGACCTTGTGGGAAGGTTGGTTGCATTGGAGTTTGCATTTCCACCTTGATTCGATTCACACTGTTCTGCCCTCAGGGACACTGTCAAGGGGGAGTGAGGAGCAGCCTGCACTTCCAGCAGTGACCACACGGTGGGGCGAGTGCTGCTCTCCCCTCTGGGAGCCCCAGGCCACAGGCATCCCAGTGAGGAGCCAGCTCTGTGCTCAGCTGAAAGGAGTTAGTTAGTCTCTCAGGAGCCTCTGAGCCCTTGCCTTTGGATCACCCAGGGTGGGCATTTACTGGGACAGAAAAAATTGCCCTGAATTCCATGGACGGAAGAGCCTGGCTGTGTAGAGTTCGTGAGTTGCCGTGAATCAGACACAACTGAGGACACAAAAATTCAATAGATTAAAACACTTTTTGGGGGTGGGGGGGAGTGAAAGAGGGTGATGTGGGGTTTTTTGTCTTATATAATAGCCAAGGGAAATCTAGTTTAAACCTAAATTCACATAGATGGGAAAGGTATATCTCTCCGTCACCCTATTTAAAAAAAAAAAAACCTACTACACTTTTCTGAAAGTTTATTTAGTAGCTTCCTTGAGCAGTTTACTGTGGAGCATTTTTTTTTTTTTTTCTGTGACATTGGCCTCATTGAAAAGTACGGTTTGCCTTTACTGGATAATTTTGTTCATTGGTTTCTTAGGGAACCTTGGTAATATTTGAGTTTCCTGGGGAGTATGGTCACATGACCTGGCCCTGGCCAATCGGTGCGTTCCACCTCCCTGGCCACTGTGATTGGCTCCGGGCTGGGGCAGTGCCCAATCGGGGCCCAGGGCCGGGCCTCCCGTTGGAAACCAGGGGAAGACGAGCTCTCGTCCTGCTGGGGTAGGGGAAGGGGTGGGGCCGGGGCAGGTCAGGCTCCAGCAGTGGGAGGGGCTTGAGGTCCGCCTGCGGCAGTTGGTGACGTTCCTGCTCCCCTCAGGGCAGAGCCGCCGGCCTGAGAATGAGGGCGCTGCTGAGCCCAGGGCCTGGGATGGCCCGTTGCTGCTGTGGTCCCAGAGCTCCACCCGAGACCTGAGGGAAGCCGTCTGCCCGTGAGTCCTCTCCCACTTTTCTGTCAGCTTGTTTGAAGCATGCTGGGTTTTCTGCCCAGCTGGCTAAGGGGAGTCCCTGGAAATGCAAGGGTGTGGGTTTTGGCAGACTTCAGGGAAAACATGCCAGATGAGCCTGGGAGACTCCAGGTTAATCTGGATTCAGGAGATATCTCTTCGGGCCAGCTAGTAATTGTAGGATAAGCCTAATGAGCCTTCAGAGGATGAAGAGAGTAACGTGCCAAGGTAGCAATCGATGTCCTCATTCGAGAGGATGAAGCTGGTGCTCAGAGAAGGGGGGAACTTGGCCACAGCAAGGAGGTGTGCACCCAGACAGGACCCCCCAGATCCGGCCATTGGAGCTCAGGGAGGCCACTGGTGTGGCTTGTCCCTGTGGCAGGGGCCGAGGCAGGCAGCCCACCCTGATTCCTGCGGGGGCCTGACTTGGGAAGTGCCATCTGGTAGCTTTGAGACTCACCAAACCAAATTGCACTGGAGAGAGGAGGGACACCTTCCTTCATCCACCCCCCACCCCCGCCGGATTCCCACATACCCTGACCCCTTTCTCTTGATTTCAGAGCCATTTCCAGAGTCCCGCTCATATGACCTCATTCGAAGTGCACTGTGGACGAGCTGCCATCTGCAGCTGCTACCACAGCAGCCAAGGGCTTTAGCTCCCGACTACCTCCCTTCCTTTGGAACTTGGGGGCCCTCTACTCCCCACTTGCACACCACAGACCTTTGCTGAGGATTGTGGGGACCCTCACTCAGTTTGCAGCACGTTGTAGCCATCCCTGTCCTCCCTTGAAACTCAGCTTGTGAGCTCCTTTGGAGCAGCGTGGCCCACCTGGCTGCAACGGAAGACACAGCTGACAGTGAAACAACAGCTTAGATCTGAGAGCCGGAAAGCTCTGTCAAAAGGGACCTCCCTCTTCACACCGTAGAGGCTGTAGGAGCCGCCAGGCTTTCGGAACCAGTGCTGGGGCCAAAATGACTCCACAGCTGTTTTCCTTCCTGGGGAGGGTTCTGGCTCGAGCGGGAATGGCTCAAGTCTCCTAAGGTTCTGAAAGCCCACTGTGTGCAGATTCACGGTACACAGAGAGGAAAAGGTGGAGTCCGACCCTGGAGGTGGTCACAGCTCACGGATGAGCCAGGCAGGCAGGCAGGCAGGGCATGAGAACACCTGAGCTGCCTTCATGAGTGAATGGTGTGGGGGCAGAGGAAGAGAAGCCGGTCTGCTCCCTCGTGTGGTGCCCAGGGCAGGTTGTCCCCAGAGGAAACCCTTACGACGGTGAGGACTATCACTGCTGTTTCCCAAGGGGTTCCGTCGGTGCGTGTCTTCCCCGGAGCGGTCAGGCCGTCTCTCAAGTACACTGGCCATGGGCATTGCCTCTCCTTGGAACTTCCCATGTGTTTCTCTTTTTTATGGAACAGTGATTTTCTAGAGTGGTTCTGGGCCACAAGGATGTTGGGTCATTTTCTAGCCTTCTGTCATGAAGAACGCTTTCCTGGGCATGGGGGTGGTTTGTTGTTCCAGCTCCCTTTCTTGGCTTCTTTTGGGAGCTGGTGCAACAAGAGGAGCTCAGCCTCTGCCTTCTGGCTGAGATGTCACCCTTCAAACAGCAATGCCTGCCTGGAGATAATGATGGCAGTTGCCAAAAGGGCTTCGTTTGGCACATGGTATCTTGAAAGGACGTACACCGTCCTTTCAGCTATCAAAGGCTAGTTCAAATGACATAAAAATGAGAACTCTCCAATGGAGTCTTACAGTAGGTGGAGAGTCCGAAAAACACTCCTTCAGTCATTTCACTGAGAGTCATTGATTGGGGACACCAAGAATATAGGAAGGAATGCAGAAAGAAAAGATGAAATTGTGTTCAGGATCGGGGGGAGGGATGAACAGGGCGTGCTTGCTTGCCTTGAATCCAGGCTTTGTTGGGGGGTGGGGCATAAAGATCGAACGGGTCTGAAACTACAAAGTGGTGATGGTAACACAGTATCACCAGAGTTACACAACAGTGATCCCAGATTGCAACAATGATGAAAAAGTTTACTAATCCCAACTTAAAAAACAAAAATACAGGAAACCATACAAAAAATAAAACATCACCAGAAAGGTGGAAACAAACCAAATGCAAAGCAGTTCAGGGGAAAGGAACTCCATGTCCCCTGGGGGCAGACCGAGTTGCCGGCATCCACGGTGAGCAGACAGGGATGGAGGCTGCAGAGCCGACCGCTCCCCTGGACGTGGTGTTTCCGGCAAGGGCTCTGGGTCTCTGTCCAGAGCGGGGGCTCTTTCTCCCTGCAGGGCTGGGTGAGTGATCGTGGGCATCTGGGTGTTGCGCGGGAGCCAGGGCAGGCTCTCCCTGCCGAGGCGGTGACTCCTCCTCTGCCTCGGGTTCTCTTGCCAAAGCCCGAGCAGGTAGAGGTGCACGTGGAGGTGGAGGTTCTCGCTGAGGGGGTGGGACATCAGTGCCTGGGGCTGGGGGTCCTGCAGGCACGGAGATCCGATCTGCCCGGTGTGCTGGCCAGTACCCAGCTGGCCTGGTGTCTCTGCGAGGGCAAGTCTCGGTTCTCCATCTGCCCTCGGTGGATCCCTGGGTCCTGCACCTGGAGCCACCACCTCTTTAGGGACAGGTCTGGGAAGTGGAGCCTGGTTCCAGTTGGAGGCCAGTGCTAGAGTTGGGGGAGAAGCAAAGTTTGCCCACAGGCCAGCCTTGGCATGTGCGTACCCCGGGACAGAAACCTTCCAAGAGGTTCCCAAAGAATACCCAGCGTCAGATGTCTTTTTGGACTGAAGTGTGCAAGATGGGGGGCGGGGGGTGTGAGGCCAGCGCTTGCTGCAGGCCCAGCAGCAGCTTTCGGGGACTCGTCCCTGTGTAGCTCAGCACCCCTCCCCACACACTCCCGTGCACCAGCCCCAGCGTCCTCACCTCTGTGCTCTGGCGTGCTGGGCTCCAGGTCCTCCTGGTGCCTCAGAGGCCGGGGTTCTCTGGACTCTGGGTCGGAGCCGGGTGTGCTGAGCTCCGTGGCAGCCTCAGACTGGGCCGCCGGCTGTATCCTGGGCGGTGTCTCGGCAGCAGGCCTTCCCCACCTCCGCGTCTCCCCCGGTGGGGCTGATGCCTCCGTGGGCACGCTGACCTGGAGCCTGCACTGGGCCTCACGGGCGAGCGGGTGGTGCTCCGACCCCTCCCTCTGGGAGCTGGATGGGGTGTCCCCGTCCTCGGCCTCGTCACGTGGGAAGCTCTGCAACGACAGTGACCGTCAGCCAGCCATGCTGGGAGTTTTCCGAGCTGGGCCTGGCCAGTGGAGCCGCTGCTTCTGCCTGCTCGAACTTCTCTTCCCAGAAGGGTCAGAGACGTGTGTCTGCTCAGATCCCCACCCGGGAGGAAAGAGACCCATCTGAGGGTGTGAGGTCAGCCTGGCGGGCCGGCGCTGCCCACACTCTCCCCATCCCGCCCAGCCTGCTCTCCCCTGGGGTGTGGACACAACTTGTCCACAGGCTTCTGACCCCACATCCGCCTGGGCTTCCTTGAGGGGGACACAGCCCGAGAAACCCGCATCCCCACACACAGGCAAAGGACCCGGTGTTTCCGGGTGGCATGGGAGAGGTGGCCTGGCCCGGCCTGGGGCTCCCCGTGTTACCTTTCTGTTTCTCCGGGCAAAGGGCCAGAGGCCTCTCGGGGGTGTCCTGAGCCAACGTCGACAGGGTGCCCACGCACACTGCCTGTGAGCTCTCCTGAGGCCCCGGCCTCTGGGCAGGGGCAAACAGCAGAACATCTTGGCAGCAAGTGATCTGGCTGGGGGCTCCTCTCCGCTCTGGAGGCCTGGATACCCGGATTGCGGGTTCTGTTGGGTTCTGTTGCCGGCAGGTGACATCATCTCCTGGGGTTCGTGCTGAGGTCCCTTCCCCAAAACTTCCCAAGGGAATCTCTGGGTTTCTGACTGCTCGATCACCCCCCTTAGGCCATGTGCAGGCACAGTGACACCCACACGGCCCAGCCCACAGCCCTGGGGAGGCCTGGGTTCAGCCAGGGCCTGAGCTCCGAGGACCATGCTGCTCTCAGACCAGGCTCCTTCTTCTCATAAGTGGTGTGGCCCTTGACAACCATATGCCCCTCAGGGTTTCCCCAGTCTCTCCATCTGCAGAGTGGGGGTCATTCTCCCATCTGCTTCCTAGGCCTGTCGGCCTACGAGCAGCTCCATGCCTTTCCACCTGGGGCCGATATCACGTGGAGCTCGTGCGCTGAGACTTCAGAAAGAAAGATTCCATCCAGGGCTGGCACAGCACAGAATGGGGCAGAACGAGGCCTGGATGCGCCGTGGTACCCAGGAAAAGGCACTCCCCCTCCTGACTGTTTTGAGACCCCGCATCCAAGTTGGAGGACCGAAAGGAAGACTCGAAGGTCTCCCTCTCTTATAGAAAAGAGTAGCCAACTTTCTGGTCCTCTGTTTCCATTGAGATTCTGTTGAAGTGTCCCAGCTCGGCTTCTGCGGGTGGCTGAGCTTCTACTGGCTCCCTGCGTTCTTGTCTTTTCCTCTCCAAACCTTCCGTCCTTTTCCCCCTTCTGGGGTGGAAGGGCGCTGTCATTGCTTCTACCTTCGAGACAGATTGAGGAAAAGTCTGGACCATCGACTCCTTTCCTCTCTTTGGTTCCGTGTCTCTCTCTGGCTGTGTCCCTCTCTTTTCCTTTCTCAATTCCGTCTGTGTCTTCCTCTTTCTCTCTCGTGTGTGGATGGATGGATGGATGCTAGGGATGCACATGTATATGATTAGATGAGGGTTATGTTTTAGGGATAGGTTAGAGGGAGAGAAAGGCTTTAGGTCAGAGTTGGTCATGGGGGAAGGGTCAAGGGTGGTGGTGGTGTTTCTTGGAATCTGAGTGCTGTGCATTCTTCGTCTCTTTCCATATGAACCCCTTCTCAGATACACCACTTGCAAGGAGTCTCTCGTGTTCCGTTTCCTATCTTTTGCATTTGTGAATGCTTAGCTTCTCTGTTGTGAAGAGGTTCCATTGGATGGAAACCCAGTGGTGTACTTCGTTTACCTCTTTCCCTTACTTGAAGAGACCCATTTCGACCTCCGCCCAGCAAATGGCAAGGAGACTCTGATGTTAAGGAGCCTTTGACCTACGCTTCTTTCTAGCTATCTCATGACATCAGTCTTTAGGGTGAGGTTTTTCCCCGATATTGAGGTGGTATGAGATCAAAACCAATAGCGTTCTTCAGATGTAGCTGTCTGGTTTTCCCATGGACATTGATTGAAGAGGCTTTCCTGTTCCCATTTGGATATTCTCCCCGTCTGTGTCAGAGATGAGTTGACCATGGATGCTGGGGTTTGTTTCTGGACCCTCAACTTTATTCCATCGATCTGGATCTGTGTGTGTTGTTGTATTCCCAATAGCATACTGTCCTGCTGCTGCTGCTGCTGCGGCTAAGTCACTTCAGTCGTGTCTGACTCTGCATGACCCCATGGCCTGCAGCCTACCAGGCTCCTCCGTCCAGGACATTTTCCAGGCAAGAGTACTGGAGTGGGTCGCCATTGCCTTCTCCGATACTCTCCTGAGGATCCTAGTTTGGTCGTCTAATTTCCTTTCACACAACCTTGGATGTCCGTATCGGGGCTTTTTCGTCGGATTGTATTGACAATGTAGGCTCCTTTCTGTTTCCGTACCCCCTTTGCAATTCTTTGTTCGGTGCGAAAATGCATTGGCATTTTGGGAGGAATAGCATGGAAGCTGTGGATTGCCATGTGGGGCTGTGACATGATTTTCCCAATAGGAATTCTTTCAAGCCCTGAGCACAGCTTCTCTTTCCAGTGATTGGTGTGGGCTTGATCTTCCTCCTTCCATCTCTCGCCGTTTTGTGAGAACAGGTCCATCCTTCCCTTCTGGGGTAGATGGACTCGTGGGTATCACTTCAGTGAATGGCATTGGCAGTGGGGGTGATAATTCCCTTCTCATTGGAAGACTTTGCTGTGAGTATTAGAAATGCAAGTGACTTCTCTTCCCCTTCCTCCCTGTCCATGTCTCAGAGCCACCGGGAAACAGAGGCCTCATCCACGGTCACACAGGCCTGAGGGGGTGCAACTAGACTGTTGTTTCTTCAGGCCCTCAGTGCTGGACATCATCCGGGATACTCTGTGTGTGTTCCTCCGTCTGGTGTCCCTTCAGACCTTTCCCTAGTTTTCACAGGCTTGTTGTGTTGGCGTTCTTTGTCTGTTTGGAGACACATCCTTGATAAGCTTTGTGTTTCCACTCATTCGTCTCGCGATGTATGACCTGTCTTTTGCTTTTGTCATGAGGTCTTTCCCACAGTAGATATCTTTGATTTTGCAAAGTCCACTGTATTCTCTGGGTTTTTTTTTGTGGACTGCCTTTTAGTTTTGTGTGTGAAGACTCAAAGCACGTGTCCGGTTTCTGCTCATTGTTCTTCTAGATTTGTGACAAGTTTTCATGGAAAGTTTGTCTAGGGATAACTGGAAGTGAACTCGGTGTAAGGTGTCAAGTCTCCATCTCCATTCATGTCATCCCCTGCAGTTTCCAATTCCCTGTTCCTGAGTGGTTTTGGAGACCTTGTGGGAAGGTTGGTTGCATTGGAGTTTGCATTTCCACCTTGATTCGATTCACACTGTTCTGCCCTCAGGGACACTGTCAAGGGGGAGTGAGGAGCAGCCTGCACTTCCAGCAGTGACCACACGGTGGGGCGAGTGCTGCTCTCCCCTCTGGGAGCCCCAGGCCACAGGCATCCCAGTGAGGAGCCAGCTCTGTGCTCAGCTGAAAGGAGTTAGTTAGTCTCTCAGGAGCCTCTGAGCCCTTGCCTTTGGATCACCCAGGGTGGGCATTTACTGGGACAGAAAAAATTGCCCTGAATTCCATGGACGGAAGAGCCTGGCTGTGTAGAGTTCGTGAGTTGCCGTGAATCAGACACAACTGAGGACACAAAAATTCAATAGATTAAAACACTTTTTGGGGGTGGGGGGGAGTGAAAGAGGGTGATGTGGGGTTTTTTGTCTTATATAATAGCCAAGGGAAATCTAGTTTAAACCTAAATTCACATAGATGGGAAAGGTATATCTCTCCGTCACCCTATTTAAAAAAAAAAAAACCTACTACACTTTTCTGAAAGTTTATTTAGTAGCTTCCTTGAGCAGTTTACTGTGGAGCATTTTTTTTTTTTTTCTGTGACATTGGCCTCATTAAAAAGTACGGTTTGCCTTTACTGGATAATTTTGTTCATTGGTTTCTTAGGGAACCTTGGTAATATTTGAGTTTCCTGGGGAGTATGGTCACATGACCTGGCCCTGGCCAATCGGTGCGTTCCACCTCCCTGGCCACTGTGATTGGCTCCGGGCTGGGGCAGTGCCCAATCGGGGCCCAGGGCCGGGCCTCCCGTTGGAAACCAGGGGAAGACGAGCTCTCGTCCTGCTGGGGTAGGGGAAGGGGTGGGGCCGGGGCAGGTCAGGCTCCAGCAGTGGGAGGGGCTTGAGGTCCGCCTGCGGCAGTTGGTGACGTTCCTGCTCCCCTCAGGGCAGAGCCGCCGGCCTGAGAATGAGGGCGCTGCTGAGCCCAGGGCCTGGGATGGCCCGTTGCTGCTGTGGTCCCAGAGCTCCACCCGAGACCTGAGGGAAGCCGTCTGCCCGTGAGTCCTCTCCCACTTTTCTGTCAGCTTGTTTGAAGCATGCTGGGTTTTCTGCCCAGCTGGCTAAGGGGAGTCCCTGGAAATGCAAGGGTGTGGGTTTTGGCAGACTTCAGGGAAGACATGCCAGATGAGCCTGGGAGACTCCAGGTTAATCTGGATTCAGGAGATATCTCTTCGGGCCAGCTAGTAATTGTAGGATAAGCCTAATGAGCCTTCAGAGGATGAAGAGAGTAACGTGCCAAGGTAGCAATCGATGTCCTCATTCGAGAGGATGAAGCTGGTGCTCAGAGAAGGGGGGAACTTGGCCACAGCAAGGAGGTGTGCACCCAGACAGGACCCCCCAGATCCGGCCATTGGAGCTCAGGGAGGCCACTGGTGTGGCTTGTCCCTGTGGCAGGGGCCGAGGCAGGCAGCCCACCCTGATTCCTGCGGGGGCCTGACTTGGGAAGTGCCATCTGGTAGCTTTGAGACTCACCAAACCAAATTGCACTGGAGAGAGGAGGGACACCTTCCTTCATCCACCCCCCACCCCCGCCGGATTCCCACATACCCTGACCCCTTTCTCTTGATTTCGGAGCCATTTCCAGAGTCCCGCTCATATGACCTCATTCGAAGTGCGCTGTGGACGAGCTGCCATCTGCAGCTGCTACCACAGCAGCCAAGGGCTTTAGCTCCCGACTACCTCCCTTCCTTTGGAACTTGGGGGCCCTCTACTCCCCACTTGCACACCACAGACCTTTGCTGAGGATTGTGGGGACCCTCACTCAGTTTGCAGCACGTTGTAGCCATCCCTGTCCTCCCTTGAAACTCAGCTTGTGAGCTCCTTTGGAGCAGCGTGGCCCACCTGGCTGCAACGGAAGACACAGCTGACAGTGAAACAACAGCTTAGATCTGAGAGCCGGAAAGCTCTGTCAAAAGGGACCTCCCTCTTCACACCGTAGAGGCTGTAGGAGCCGCCAGGCTTTCGGAACCAGTGCTGGGGCCAAAATGACTCCACAGCTGTTTTCCTTCCTGGGGAGGGTTCTGGCTCGAGCGGGAATGGCTCAAGTCTCCTAAGGTTCTGAAAGCCCACTGTGTGCAGATTCACGGTACACAGAGAGGAAAAGGTGGAGTCCTACCCTGGAGGTGGTCACAGCTCACGGATGAGCCAGGCAGGCAGGCAGGCAGGGCATGAGAACACCTGAGCTGCCTTCATGAGTGAATGGTGTGGGGGCAGAGGAAGAGAAGCCGGTCTGCTCCCTCGTGTGGTGCCCAGGGCAGGTTGTCCCCAGAGGAAACCCTTACGACGGTGAGGACTATCACTGCTGTTTCCCAAGGGGTTCCGTCGGTGCGTGTCTTCCCCGGAGCGGTCAGGCCGTCTCTCAAGTACACTGGCCATGGGCATTGCCTCTCCTTGGAACTTCCCATGTGTTTCTCTTTTTTATGGAACAGTGATTTTCTAGAGTGGTTCTGGGCCACAAGGATGTTGGGTCATTTTCTAGCCTTCTGTCATGAAGAACGCTTTCCTGGGCATGGGGGTGGTTTGTTGTTCCAGCTCCCTTTCTTGGCTTCTTTTGGGAGCTGGTGCAACAAGAGGAGCTCAGCCTCTGCCTTCTGGCTGAGATGTCACCCTTCAAACAGCAATGCCTGCCTGGAGATAATGATGGCAGTTGCCAAAAGGGCTTCGTTTGGCACATGGTATCTTGAAAGGACGTACACCGTCCTTTCAGCTATCAAAGGCTAGTTCAAATGACATAAAAATGAGAACTCTCCAATGGAGTCTTACAGTAGGTGGAGAGTCCGAAAAACACTCCTTCAGTCATTTCACTGAGAGTCATTGATTGGGGACACCAAGAATATAGGAAGGAATGCAGAAAGAAAAGATGAAATTGTGTTCAGGATCGGGGGGAGGGATGAACAGGGCGTGCTTGCTTGCCTTGAATCCAGGCTTTGTTGGGGGGTGGGGCATAAAGATCGAACGGGTCTGAAACTACAAAGTGGTGATGGTAACACAGTATCACCAGAGTTACACAACAGTGATCCCAGATTGCAACAATGATGAAAAAGTTTACTAATCCCAACTTAAAAAACAAAAATACAGGAAACCATACAAAAAATAAAACATCACCAGAAAGGTGGAAACAAACCAAATGCAAAGCAGTTCAGGGGAAAGGAACTCCATGTCCCCTGGGGGCAGACCGAGTTGCCGGCATCCACGGTGAGCAGACAGGGATGGAGGCTGCAGAGCCGACCGCTCCCCTGGACGTGGTGTTTCCGGCAAGGGCTCTGGGTCTCTGTCCAGAGCGGGGGCTCTTTCTCCCTGCAGGGCTGGGTGAGTGATCGTGGGCATCTGGGTGTTGCGCGGGAGCCAGGGCAGGCTCTCCCTGCCGAGGCGGTGACTCCTCCTCTGCCTCGGGTTCTCTTGCCAAAGCCCGAGCAGGTAGAGGTGCACGTGGAGGTGGAGGTTCTCGCTGAGGGGGTGGGACATCAGTGCCTGGGGCTGGGGGTCCTGCAGGCACGGAGATCCGATCTGCCCGGTGTGCTGGCGAGTACCCAGCTGGCCTGGTGTCTCTGCGAGGGCAAGTCTCGGTTCTCCATCTGCCCTCGGTGGATCCCTGGGTCCTGCACCTGGAGCCACCACCTCTTTAGGGACAGGTCTGGGAAGTGGAGCCTGGTTCCAGTTGGAGGCCAGTGCTAGAGTTGGGGGAGAAGCAAAGTTTGCCCACAGGCCAGCCTTGGCATGTGCATAACCCGGGACAGAAACCTTCCAAGAGGTTCCCAAAGAATACCCAGCGTCAGATGTCTTTTGGGACTGAAGTGTGCAAGATGGGGGGCGGGGGGTGTGAGGCCAGCGCTTGCTGCAGGCCCAGCAGCAGCTTTCGGGGACTCGTCCCTGTGTAGCTCAGCACCCCTCCCCACACACTCCCGTGCACCAGCCCCAGCGTCCTCACCTCTGTGCTCTGGCGTGCTGGGCTCCAGGTCCTCCTGGTGCCTCAGAGGCCGGGGTTCTCTGGACTCTGGGTCGGAGCCGGGTGTGCTGAGCTCCGTGGCAGCCTCAGACTGGGCCGCCGGCTGTATCCTGGGCGGTGTCTCGGCAGCAGGCCTTCCCCACCTCCGCGTCTCCCCCGGTGGGGCTGATGCCTCCGTGGGCACGCTGACCTGGAGCCTGCACTGGGCCTCACGGGCGAGCGGGTGGTGCTCCGACCCCTCCCTCTGGGAGCTGGATGGGGTGTCCCCGTCCTCGGCCTCGTCACGTGGGAAGCTCTGCAACGACAGTGACCGTCAGCCAGCCATGCTGGGAGTTTTCCGAGCTGGGCCTGGCCAGTGGAGCCGCTGCTTCTGCCTGCTCGAACTTCTCTTCCCAGAAGGGTCAGAGACGTGTGTCTGCTCAGATCCCCACCCGGGAGGAAAGAGACCCATCTGAGGGTGTGAGGTCAGCCTGGCGGGCCGGCGCTGCCCACACTCTCCCCATCCCGCCCAGCCTGCTCTCCCCTGGGGTGTGGACACAACTTGTCCACAGGCTTCTGACCCCACATCCGCCTGGGCTTCCTTGAGGGGGACACAGCCCGAGAAACCCGCATCCCCACACACAGGCAAAGGACCCGGTGTTTCCGGGTGGCATGGGAGAGGTGGCCTGGCCCGGCCTGGGGCTCCCCGTGTTACCTTTCTGTTTCTCCGGGCAAAGGGCCAGAGGCCTCTCGGGGGTGTCCTGAGCCAACGTCGACAGGGTGCCCACGCACACTGCCTGTGAGCTCTCCTGAGGCCCCGGCCTCTGGGCAGGGGCAAACAGCAGAACATCTTGGCAGCAAGTGATCTGGCTGGGGGCTCCTCTCCGCTCTGGAGGCCTGGATACCCGGATTGCGGGTTCTGATGGGTTCTGTTGCCGGCAGGTGACATCATCTCCTGGGGTTCGTGCTGAGGTCCCTTCCCCAAAACTTCCCAAGGGAATCTCTGGGTTTCTGACTGCTCGATCACCCCCCTTAGGCCATGTGCAGGCACAGTGACACCCACACGGCCCAGCCCACAGCCCTGGGGAGGCCTGGGTTCAGCCAGGGCCTGAGCTCCGAGGACCATGCTGCTCTCAGACCAGGCTCCTTCTTCTCATAAGTGGTGTGGCCCTTGACAACCATATGCCCCTCAGGGTTTCCCCAGTCTCTCCATCTGCAGAGTGGGGGTCATTCTCCCATTTGCTTCCTAGGCCTGTCGGCCTACGAGCAGCTCCATGCCTTTCCACCTGGGGCCGATATCACGTGGAGCTCGTGCGCTGAGACTTCAGAAAGAAAGATTCCATCCAGGGCTGGCACAGCACAGAATGGGGCAGAACGAGGCCTGGATGCGCCGTGGTACCCAGGAAAAGGCACTCCCCCTCCTGACTGTTTTGAGACCCCGCATCCAAGTTGGAGGACCGAAAGGAAGACTCGAAGGTCTCCCTCTCTTATAGAAAAGAGTAGCCAACTTTCTGGTCCTCTGTTTCCATTGAGATTCTGTTGAAGTGTCCCAGCTCGGCTTCTGCGGGTGGCTGAGCTTCTACTGGCTCCCTGCGTTCTTGTCTTTTCCTCTCCAAACCTTCCGTCCTTTTCCCCCTTCTGGGGTGGAAGGGCGCTGTCATTGCTTCTACCTTCGAGACAGATTGAGGAAAAGTCTGGACCATCGACTCCTTTCCTCTCTTTGGTTCCGTGTCTCTCTCTGGCTGTGTCCCTCTCTTTTCCTTTCTCAATTCCGTCTGTGTCTTCCTCTTTCTCTCTCGTGTGTGGATGGATGGATGGATGCTAGGGATGCACATGTATATGATTAGATGAGAGTTATGTTTTAGGGATAGGTTAGAGGGAGAGAAAGGCTTTAGGTCAGAGTTGGTCATGGGGGAAGGGTCAAGGGTGGTGGTGGTGTTTCTTGGAATCTGAGTGCTGTGCATTCTTCGTCTCTTTCCATATGAACCCCTTCTCAGATACACCACTTGCAAGGAGTCTCTCGTGTTCCGTTTCCTATCTTTTGCATTTGTGAATGCTTAGCTTCTCTGTTGTGAAGAGGTTCCATTGGATGGAAACCCAGTGGTGTACTTCGTTTACCTCTTTCCCTTACTTGAAGAGACCCATTTCGACCTCCGCCCAGCAAATGGCAAGGAGACTCTGATGTTAAGGAGCCTTTGACCGACGCTTCTTTCTAGCTATCTCATGACATCAGTCTTTAGGGTGAGGTTTTTCCCCGATATTGAGGTGGTATGAGATCAAAACCAATAGCGTTCTTCAGATGTAGCTGTCTGGTTTTCCCATGGACATTGATTGAAGAGGCTTTCCTGTTCCCATTTGGATATTCTCCCCGTCTGTGTCAGAGATGAGTTGACCATGGATGCTGGGGTTTGTTTCTGGACCCTCAACTTTATTCCATCGATCTGGATCTGTGTGTGTTGTTGTATTCCCAATAGCATACTGTCCTGCTGCTGCTGCTGCTGCGGCTAAGTCACTTCAGTCGTGTCTGACTCTGCATGACCCCATGGCCTGCAGCCTACCAGGCTCCTCCGTCCAGGACATTTTCCAGGCAAGAGTACTGGAGTGGGTCGCCATTGCCTTCTCCGATACTCTCCTGAGGATCCTAGTTTGGTCGTCTAATTTCCTTTCACACAACCTTGGATGTCCGTATCGGGGCTTTTTCGTCGGATTGTATTGACAATGTAGGCTCCTTTCTGTTTCCGTACCCCCTTTGCAATTCTTTGTTCGGTGCGAAAATGCATTGGCATTTTGGGAGGAATAGCATGGAAGCTGTGGATTGCCATGTGGGGCTGTGACATGATTTTCCCAATAGGAATTCTTTCAAGCCCTGAGCACAGCTTCTCTTTCCAGTGATTGGTGTGGGCTTGATCTTCCTCCTTCCATCTCTCGCCGTTTTGTGAGAACAGGTCCATCCTTCCCTTCTGGGGTAGATGGACTCGTGGGTATCACTTCAGTGAATGGCATTGGCAGTGGGGGTGATAATTCCCTTCTCATTGGAAGACTTTGCTGTGAGTATTAGAAATGCAAGTGACTTCTCTTCCCCTTCCTCCCTGTCCATGTCTCAGAGCCACCGGGAAACAGAGGCCTCATCCACGGTCACACAGGCCTGAGGGGGTGCAACTAGACTGTTGTTTCTTCAGGCCCTCAGTGCTGGACATCATCCGGGATACTCTGTGTGTGTCTTCCTCCGTCTGGTGTCCCTTCAGACCTTTCCCTAGTTTTCACAGGCTTGTTGTGTTGGCGTTCTTTGTCTGTTTGGAGACACATCCTTGATAAGCTTTGTGTTTCCACTCATTCGTCTCGCGATGTATGACCTGTCTTTTGCTTTTGTCATGAGGTCTTTCCCACAGTAGATATCTTTGATTTTGCAAAGTCCACTGTATTCTCTGGGGTTTTTTTTGTGGACTGCCTTTTAGTTTTGTGTGTGAAGACTCAAAGCACGTGTCCGGTTTCTGCTCATTGTTCTTCTAGATTTGTGACAAGTTTTCATGGAAAGTTTGTCTAGGGATAACTGGAAGTGAACTCGGTGTAAGGTGTCAAGTCTCCATCTCCATTCATGTCATCCCCTGCAGTTTCCAATTCCCTGTTCCTGAGTGGTTTTGGAGACCTTGTGGGAAGGTTGGTTGCATTGGAGTTTGCATTTCCACCTTGATTCGATTCACACTGTTCTGCCCTCAGGGACACTGTCAAGGGGGAGTGAGGAGCAGCCTGCACTTCCAGCAGTGACCACACGGTGGGGCGAGTGCTGCTCTCCCCTCTGGGAGCCCCAGGCCACAGGCATCCCAGTGAGGAGCCAGCTCTGTGCTCAGCTGAAAGGAGTTAGTTAGTCTCTCAGGAGCCTCTGAGCCCTTGCCTTTGGATCACCCAGGGTGGGCATTTACTGGGACAGAAAAAATTGCCCTGAATTCCATGGACGGAAGAGCCTGGCTGTGTAGAGTTCGTGAGTTGCCGTGAATCAGACACAACTGAGGACACAAAAATTCAATAGATTAAAACACTTTTTGGGGGTGGGGGGGAGTGAAAGAGGGTGATGTGGGTTTTTTTGTCTTATATAATAGCCAAGGGAAATCTAGTTTAAACCTAAATTCACATAGATGGGAAAGGTATATCTCTCCGTCACCCTATTTAAAAAAAAAAAACCTACTACACTTTTCTGAAAGTTTATTTAGTAGCTTCCTTGAGCAGTTTACTGTGGAGCATTTTTTTTTTTCTGTGACATTGGCCTCATTAAAAAGTACGGTTTGCCTTTACTGGATAATTTTGTTCATTGGTTTCTTAGGGAACCTTGGTAATATTTGAGTTTCCTGGGGAGTATGGTCACATGACCTGGCCCTGGCCAATCGGTGCGTTCCACCTCCCTGGCCACTGTGATTGGCTCCGGGCTGGGGCAGTGCCCAATCGGGGCCCAGGGCCGGGCCTCCCGTTGGAAGCCAGGGGAAGACGAGCTCTCGTCCTGCTGGGGTAGGGGAAGGGGTGGGGCCGGGGCAGGTCAGGCTCCAGCAGTGGGAGGGGCTTGAGGTCCGCCTGCGGCAGTTGGTGACGTTCCTGCTCCCCTCAGGGCAGAGCCGCCGGCCTGAGAATGAGGGCGCTGCTGAGCCCAGGGCCTGGGATGGCCCGTTGCTGCTGTGGTCCCAGAGCTCCACCCGAGACCTGAGGGAAGCCGTCTGCCCGTGAGTCCTCTCCCACTTTTCTGTCAGCTTGTTTGAAGCATGCTGGGTTTTCTGTCCAGCTGGCTAAGGGGAGTCCCTGGAAATGCAAGGGTGTGGGTTTTGGCAGACTTCAGGGAAGGCATGCCAGATGAGCCTGGGAGACTCCAGGTTAATCTGGATTCAGGAGATATCTCTTCGGGCCAGCTAGTAATTGTAGGATAAGCCTAATGAGCCTTCAGAGGATGAAGAGAGTAACGTGCCAAGGTAGCAATCGATGTCCTCATTCGAGAGGATGAAGCTGGTGCTCAGAGAAGGGGGGAACTTGGCCACAGCAAGGAGGTGTGCACCCAGACAGGACCCCCCAGATCCGGCCATTGGAGCTCAGGGAGGCCACTGGTGTGGCTTGTCCCTGTGGCAGGGGCCGAGGCAGGCAGCCCACCCTGATTCCTGCGGGGGCCTGACTTGGGAAGTGCCATCTGGTAGCTTTGAGACTCACCAAACCAAATTGCACTGGAGAGAGGAGGGACACCTTCCTTCATCCACCCCCCACCCCCGCCGGATTCCCACATACCCTGACCCCTTTCTCTTGATTTCGGAGCCATTTCCAGAGTCCCGCTCATATGACCTCATTCGAAGTGCACTGTGGACGAGCTGCCATCTGCAGCTGCTACCACAGCAGCCAAGGGCTTTAGCTCCCGACTACCTCCCTTCCTTTGGAACTTGGGGGCCCTCTACTCCCCACTTGCACACCACAGACCTTTGCTGAGGATTGTGGGGACCCTCACTCAGTTTGCAGCACGTTGTAGCCATCCCTGTCCTCCCTTGAAACTCAGCTTGTGAGCTCCTTTGGAGCAGCGTGGCCCACCTGGCTGCAACGGAAGACACAGCTGACAGTGAAACAACAGCTTAGATCTGAGAGCCGGAAAGCTCTGTCAAAAGGGACCTCCCTCTTCACACCGTAGAGGCTGTAGGAGCCGCCAGGCTTTCGGAACCAGTGCTGGGGCCAAAATGACTCCACAGCTGTTTTCCTTCCTGGGGAGGGTTCTGGCTCGAGCGGGAATGGCTCAAGTCTCCTAAGGTTCTGAAAGCCCACTGTGTGCAGATTCACGGTACACAGAGAGGAAAAGGTGGAGTCCTACCCTGGAGGTGGTCACAGCTCACGGATGAGCCAGGCAGGCAGGCAGGCAGGGCATGAGAACACCTGAGCTGCCTTCATGAGTGAATGGTGTGGGGGCAGAGGAAGAGAAGCCGGTCTGCTCCCTCGTGTGGTGCCCAGGGCAGGTTGTCCCCAGAGGAAACCCTTACGACGGTGAGGACTATCACTGCTGTTTCCCAAGGGGTTCCGTCGGTGCGTGTCTTCCCCGGAGCGGTCAGGCCGTCTCTCAAGTACACTGGCCATGGGCATTGCCTCTCCTTGGAACTTCCCATGTGTTTCTCTTTTTTATGGAACAGTGATTTTCTAGAGTGGTTCTGGGCCACAAGGATGTTGGGTCATTTTCTAGCCTTCTGTCATGAAGAACGCTTTCCTGGGCATGGGGGTGGTTTGTTGTTCCAGCTCCCTTTCTTGGCTTCTTTTGGGAGCTGGTGCAACAAGAGGAGCTCAGCCTCTGCCTTCTGGCTGAGATGTCACCCTTCAAACAGCAATGCCTGCCTGGAGATAATGATGGCAGTTGCCAAAAGGGCTTCGTTTGGCACATGGTATCTTGAAAGGACGTACACCGTCCTTTCAGCTATCAAAGGCTAGTTCAAATGACATAAAAATGAGAACTCTCCAATGGAGTCTTACAATAGGTGGAGAGTCCGAAAAACACTCCTTCAGTCATTTCACTGAGAGTCATTGTTTGGGGACACCAAGAATATAGGAAGGAATGCAGAAAGAAAAGATGAAATTGTGTTCAGGATCGGGGGGAGGGATGAACAGGGCGTGCTTGCCTTGAATCCAGGCTTTGTTGGGGGGTGGGGCATAAAGATCGAACGGGTCTGAAACTACAAAGTGGTGATGGTAACACAGTATCACCAGAGTTACACAACAGTGATCCCAGATTGCAACAATGATGAAAAAGTTTACTAATCCCAACTTAAAAAACAAAAATACAGGAAACCATACAAAAAATAAAACATCACCAGAAAGGTGGAAACAAACCAAATGCAAAGCAGTTCAGGGGAAAGGAACTCCATGTCCCCTGGGGGCAGACCGAGTTGCCGGCATCCACGGTGAGCAGACAGGGATGGAGGCTGCAGAGCCGACCGCTCCCCTGGACGTGGTGTTTCCGGCAAGGGCTCTGGGTCTCTGTCCAGAGCGGGGGCTCTTTCTCCCTGCAGGGCTGGGTGAGTGATCGTGGGCATCTGGGTGTTGCGCGGGAGCCAGGGCAGGCTCTCCCTGCCGAGGCGGTGACTCCTCCTCTGCCTCGGGTTCTCTTGCCAAAGCCCGAGCAGGTAGAGGTGCACGTGGAGGTGGAGGTTCTCGCTGAGGGGGTGGGACATCAGTGCCTGGGGCTGGGGGTCCTGCAGGCACGGAGATCCGATCTGCCCGGTGTGCTGGCCAGTACCCAGCTGGCCTGGTGTCTCTGCGAGGGCAAGTCTCGGTTCTCCATCTGCCCTCGGTGGATCCCTGGGTCCTGCACCTGGAGCCACCACCTCTTTAGGGACAGGTCTGGGAAGTGGAGCCTGGTTCCAGTTGGAGGCCAGTGCTAGAGTTGGGGGAGAAGCAAAGTTTGCCCACAGGCCAGCCTTGGCATGTGCGTACCCCGGGACAGAAACCTTCCAAGAGGTTCCCAAAGAATACCCAGCGTCAGATGTCTTTTTGGACTGAAGTGTGCAAGATGGGGGGCGGGGGGTGTGAGGCCAGCGCTTGCTGCAGGCCCAGCAGCAGCTTTCGGGGACTCGTCCCTGTGTAGCTCAGCACCCCTCCCCACACACTCCCGTGCACCAGCCCCAGCGTCCTCACCTCTGTGCTCTGGCGTGCTGGGCTCCAGGTCCTCCTGGTGCCTCAGAGGCCGGGGTTCTCTGGACTCTGGGTCGGAGCCGGGTGTGCTGAGCTCCGTGGCAGCCTCAGACTGGGCCGCCGGCTGTATCCTGGGCGGTGTCTCGGCAGCAGGCCTTCCCCACCTCCGCGTCTCCCCCGGTGGGGCTGATGCCTCCGTGGGCACGCTGACCTGGAGCCTGCACTGGGCCTCACGGGCGGGCGGGTGGTGCTCCGACCCCTCCCTCTGGGAGCTGGATGGGGTGTCCCCGTCCTCGGCCTCGTCACGTGGGAAGCTCTGCAACGACAGTGACCGTCAGCCAGCCATGCTGGGAGTTTTCCGAGCTGGGCCTGGCCAGTGGAGCCGCTGCTTCTGCCTGCTCGAACTTCTCTTCCCAGAAGGGTCAGAGACGTGTGTCTGCTCAGATCCCCACCCGGGAGGAAAGAGACCCATCTGAGGGTGTGAGGTCAGCCTGGCGGGCCGGCGCTGCCCACACTCTCCCCATCCCGCCCAGCCTGCTCTCCCCTGGGGTGTGGACACAACTTGTCCACAGGCTTCTGACCCCACATCCGCCTGGGCTTCCTTGAGGGGGACACAGCCCGAGAAACCCGCATCCCCACACACAGGCAAAGGACCCGGTGTTTCCGGGTGGCATGGGAGAGGTGGCCTGGCCCGGCCTGGGGCTCCCCGTGTTACCTTTCTGTTTCTCCGGGCAAAGGGCCAGAGGCCTCTCGGGGGTGTCCTGAGCCAACGTCGACAGGGTGCCCACGCACACTGCCTGTGAGCTCTCCTGAGGCCCCGGCCTCTGGGCAGGGGCAAACAGCAGAACATCTTGGCAGCAAGTGATCTGGCTGGGGGCTCCTCTCCGCTCTGGAGGCCTGGATACCCGGATTGCGGGTTCTGTTGGGTTCTGTTGCCGGCAGGTGACATCATCTCCTGGGGTTCGTGCTGAGGTCCCTTCCCCAAAACTTCCCAAGGGAATCTCTGGGTTTCTGACTGCTCGATCACCCCCCTTAGGCCATGTGCAGGCACAGTGACACCCACACGGCCCAGCCCACAGCCCTGGGGAGGCCTGGGTTCAGCCAGGGCCTGAGCTCCGAGGACCATGCTGCTCTCAGACCAGGCTCCTTCTTCTCATAAGTGGTGTGGCCCTTGACAACCATATGCCCCTCAGGGTTTCCCCAGTCTCTCCATCTGCAGAGTGGGGGTCATTCTCCCATCTGCTTCCTAGGCCTGTCGGCCTACGAGCAGCTCCATGCCTTTCCACCTGGGGCCGATATCACGTGGAGCTCGTGCGCTGAGACTTCAGAAAGAAAGATTCCATCCAGGGCTGGCACAGCACAGAATGGGGCAGAACGAGGCCTGGATGCGCCGTGGTACCCAGGAAAAGGCACTCCCCCTCCTGACTGTTTTGAGACCCCGCATCCAAGTTGGAGGACCGAAAGGAAGACTCGAAGGTCTCCCTCTCTTATAGAAAAGAGTAGCCAACTTTCTGGTCCTCTGTTTCCATTGAGATTCTGTTGAAGTGTCCCAGCTCGGCTTCTGCGGGTGGCTGAGCTTCTACTGGCTCCCTGCGTTCTTGTCTTTTCCTCTCCAAACCTTCCGTCCTTTTCCCCCTTCTGGGGTGGAAGGGCGCTGTCATTGCTTCTACCTTCGAGACAGATTGAGGAAAAGTCTGGACCATCGACTCCTTTCCTCTCTTTGGTTCCGTGTCTCTCTCTGGCTGTGTCCCTCTCTTTTCCTTTCTCAATTCCGTCTGTGTCTTCCTCTTTCTCTCTCGTGTGTGGATGGATGGATGGATGCTAGGGATGCACATGTATATGATTAGATGAGGGTTATGTTTTAGGGATAGGTTAGAGGGAGAGAAAGGCTTTAGGTCAGAGTTGGTCATGGGGGAAGGGTCAAGGGTGGTGGTGGTGTTTCTTGGAATCTGAGTGCTGTGCATTCTTCGTCTCTTTCCATATGAACCCCTTCTCAGATACACCACTTGCAAGGAGTCTCTCGTGTTCCGTTTCCTATCTTTTGCATTTGTGAATGCTTAGCTTCTCTGTTGTGAAGAGGTTCCATTGGATGGAAACCCAGTGGTGTACTTCGTTTACCTCTTTCCCTTACTTGAAGAGACCCATTTCGACCTCCGCCCAGCAAATGGCAAGGAGACTCTGATGTTAAGGAGCCTTTGACCTACGCTTCTTTCTAGCTATCTCATGACATCAGTCTTTAGGGTGAGGTTTTTCCCCGATATTGAGGTGGTATGAGATCAAAACCAATAGCGTTCTTCAGATGTAGCTGTCTGGTTTTCCCATGGACATTGATTGAAGAGGCTTTCCTGTTCCCATTTGGATATTCTCCCCGTCTGTGTCAGAGATGAGTTGACCATGGATGCTGGGGTTTGTTTCTGGACCCTCAACTTTATTCCATCGATCTGGATCTGTGTGTGTTGTTGTATTCCCAATAGCATACTGTCCTGCTGCTGCTGCTGCTGCGGCTAAGTCACTTCAGTCGTGTCTGACTCTGCATGACCCCATGGCCTGCAGCCTACCAGGCTCCTCCGTCCAGGACATTTTCCAGGCAAGAGTACTGGAGTGGGTCGCCATTGCCTTCTCCGATACTCTCCTGAGGATCCTAGTTTGGTCGTCTAATTTCCTTTCACACAACCTTGGATGTCCGTATCGGGGCTTTTTCGTCGGATTGTATTGACAATGTAGGCTCCTTTCTGTTTCCGTACCCCCTTTGCAATTCTTTGTTCGGTGCGAAAATGCATTGGCATTTTGGGAGGAATAGCATGGAAGCTGTGGATTGCCATGTGGGGCTGTGACATGATTTTCCCAATAGGAATTCTTTCAAGCCCTGAGCACAGCTTCTCTTTCCAGTGATTGGTGTGGGCTTGATCTTCCTCCTTCCATCTCTCGCCGTTTTGTGAGAACAGGTCCATCCTTCCCTTCTGGGGTAGATGGACTCGTGGGTATCACTTCAGTGAATGGCATTGGCAGTGGGGGTGATAATTCCCTTCTCATTGGAAGACTTTGCTGTGAGTATTAGAAATGCAAGTGACTTCTCTTCCCCTTCCTCCCTGTCCATGTCTCAGAGCCACCGGGAAACAGAGGCCTCATCCACGGTCACACAGGCCTGAGGGGGTGCAACTAGACTGTTGTTTCTTCAGGCCCTCAGTGCTGGACATCATCCGGGATACTCTGTGTGTGTTCCTCCGTCTGGTGTCCCTTCAGACCTTTCCCTAGTTTTCACAGGCTTGTTGTGTTGGCGTTCTTTGTCTGTTTGGAGACACATCCTTGATAAGCTTTGTGTTTCCACTCATTCGTCTCGCGATGTATGACCTGTCTTTTGCTTTTGTCATGAGGTCTTTCCCACAGTAGATATCTTTGATTTTGCAAAGTCCACTGTATTCTCTGGGTTTTTTTTTGTGGACTGCCTTTTAGTTTTGTGTGTGAAGACTCAAAGCACGTGTCCGGTTTCTGCTCATTGTTCTTCTAGATTTGTGACAAGTTTTCATGGAAAGTTTGTCTAGGGATAACTGGAAGTGAACTCGGTGTAAGGTGTCAAGTCTCCATCTCCATTCATGTCATCCCCTGCAGTTTCCAATTCCCTGTTCCTGAGTGGTTTTGGAGACCTTGTGGGAAGGTTGGTTGCATTGGAGTTTGCATTTCCACCTTGATTCGATTCACACTGTTCTGCCCTCAGGGACACTGTCAAGGGGGAGTGAGGAGCAGCCTGCACTTCCAGCAGTGACCACACGGTGGGGCGAGTGCTGCTCTCCCCTCTGGGAGCCCCAGGCCACAGGCATCCCAGTGAGGAGCCAGCTCTGTGCTCAGCTGAAAGGAGTTAGTTAGTCTCTCAGGAGCCTCTGAGCCCTTGCCTTTGGATCACCCAGGGTGGGCATTTACTGGGACAGAAAAAATTGCCCTGAATTCCATGGACGGAAGAGCCTGGCTGTGTAGAGTTCGTGAGTTGCCGTGAATCACACACAACTGAGGACACAAAAATTCAATAGATTAAAACACTTTTTGGGGGTGGGGGGGAGTGAAAGAGGGTGATGTGGGTTTTTTTGTCTTATATAACAGCCAAGGGAAATCTAGTTTAAACCTAAATTCACATAGATGGGAAAGGTATATCTCTCCGTCACCCTATTAAAAAAAAAAAAAAAACTACTAAACTTTTCTGAAAGTTTATTTGGTAGCTTCCTTGAGCAGTTTATTGTGGAGCATTTTTTTTTTTTCTGTGACATTGGCCTCATTAAAAAGTACGGTTTGCCTTTACTGGATAATTTTGTTCATTGGCTTCTTAGGGAACCTTGGTAATATTTGAGTTTCCTGGGGAGTATGGTCACATGACCTGGCCCTGGCCAATCGGTGCGTTCCACCTCCCTGGCCACTGTGATTGGCTCCGGGCTGGGGCAGTGCCCAATCGGGGCCCAGGGCCGGGCCTCCCGTTGGAAGCCAGGGGAAGACGAGCTCTCGTCCTGCTGGGGTAGGGGAAGGGGTTGGGCTGGGGCAGGTCAGGCTCCAGCAGTGGGAGGGGCTTGAGGTCCGCCTGCGGCAGTTGGTGACGTTCCTGCTCCCCTCAGGGCAGAGCCGCCGGCCTGAGAATGAGGGCGCTGCTGAGCCCAGGGCCTGGGATGGCCCGTTGCTGCTGTGGTCCCAGAGCTCCACCCGAGACCTGAGGGAAGCCGTCTGCCCGTGAGTCCTCTCCCACTTGTCTGTCAGCTTGTTTGAAGCATGCTGGGTTTTCTGCCCAGCTGGCTAAGGGGAGTCCCTGGAAATGCAAGGGTGTGGGTTTTGGCAGACTTCAGGGAAGACATGCCAGATGAGCCTGGGAGACTCCAGGTTAATCTGGATTCAGGAGATATCTCTTCGGGCCAGCTAGTAATTGTAGGATAAGCCTAATGAGCCTTCAGAGGATGAAGAGAGTAACGTGCCAAGGTAGCAATCAATGTCCTCATTCGAGAGGATGAAGCTGGTGCTCAGAGAAGGGGGGAACTTGGCCACAGCAAGGAGGTGTGCACCCAGACAGGACCCCCCAGATCCGGCCATTGGAGCTCAGGGAGGCCACTGGTGTGGCTTGTCCCTGTGGCAGGGGCCGAGGCAGGCAGCCCACCCTGATTCCTGCGGGGGCCTGACTTGGGAAGTGCCATCTGGTAGCTTTGAGACTCACCAAACCAAATTGCACTGGAGAGAGGAGGGACACCTTCCTTCATCCACCCCCCACCCCCGCCGGATTCCCACATACCCTGACCCCTTTCTCTTGATTTCGGAGCCATTTCCAGAGTCCCGCTCATATGACCTCATTCGAAGTGCACTGTGGACGAGCTGCCATCTGCAGCTGCTACCACAGCAGCCAAGGGCTTTAGCTCCCGACTACCTCCCTTCCTTTGGAACTTGGGGGCCCTCTACTCCCCACTTGCACACCACAGACCTTTGCTGAGGATTGTGGGGACCCTCACTCAGTTTGCAGCACGTTGTAGCCATCCCTGTCCTCCCTTGAAACTCAGCTTGTGAGCTCCTTTGGAGCAGCGTGGCCCACCTGGCTGCAACGGAAGACACAGCTGACAGTGAAACAACAGCTTAGATCTGAGAGCCGGAAAGCTCTGTCAAAAGGGACCTCCCTCTTCACACCGTAGAGGCTGTAGGAGCCGCCAGGCTTTCGGAACCAGTGCTGGGGCCAAAATGACTCCACAGCTGTTTTCCTTCCTGGGGAGGGTTCTGGCTCGAGCGGGAATGGCTCAAGTCTCCTAAGGTTCTGAAAGCCCACTGTGTGCAGATTCACGGTACACAGAGAGGAAAAGGTGGAGTCCTACCCTGGAGGTGGTCACAGCTCACGGATGAGCCAGGCAGGCAGGCAGGCAGGGCATGAGAACACCTGAGCTGCCTTCATGAGTGAATGGTGTGGGGGCAGAGGAAGAGAAGCCGGTCTGCTCCCTCGTGTGGTGCCCAGGGCAGGTTGTCCCCAGAGGAAACCCTTACGACGGTGAGGACTATCACTGCTGTTTCCCAAGGGGTTCCGTCGGTGCGTGTCTTCCCCGGAGCGGTCAGGCCGTCTCTCAAGTACACTGGCCATGGGCATTGCCTCTCCTTGGAACTTCCCATGTGTTTCTCTTTTTTATGGAACAGTGATTTTCTAGAGTGGTTCTGGGCCACAAGGATGTTGGGTCATTTTCTAGCCTTCTGTCATGAAGAACGCTTTCCTGGGCATGGGGGTGGTTTGTTGTTCCAGCTCCCTTTCTTGGCTTCTTTTGGGAGCTGGTGCAACAAGAGGAGCTCAGCCTCTGCCTTCTGGCTGAGATGTCACCCTTCAAACAGCAATGCCTGCCTGGAGATAATGATGGCAGTTGCCAAAAGGGCTTCGTTTGGCACATGGTATCTTGAAAGGACGTACACCGTCCTTTCAGCTATCAAAGGCTAGTTCAAATGACATAAAAATGAGAACTCTCCAATGGAGTCTTACAGTAGGTGGAGAGTCCGAAAAACACTCCTTCAGTCATTTCACTGAGAGTCATTGTTTGGGGACACCAAGAATATAGGAAGGAATGCAGAAAGAAAAGATGAAATTGTGTTCAGGATCGGGGGGAGGGATGAACAGGGCGTGCTTGCCTTGAATCCAGGCTTTGTTGGGGGGTGGGGCATAAAGATCGAACGGGTCTGAAACTACAAAGTGGTGATGGTAACACAGTATCACCAGAGTTACACAACAGTGATCCCAGATTGCAACAATGATGAAAAAGTTTACTAATCCCAACTTAAAAAACAAAAATACAGGAAACCATACAAAAAATAAAACATCACCAGAAAGGTGGAAACAAACCAAATGCAAAGCAGTTCAGGGGAAAGGAACTCCATGTCCCCTGGGGGCAGACCGAGTTGCCGGCATCCACGGTGAGCAGACAGGGATGGAGGCTGCAGAGCCGACCGCTCCCCTGGACGTGGTGTTTCCGGCAAGGGCTCTGGGTCTCTGTCCAGAGCGGGGGCTCTTTCTCCCTGCAGGGCTGGGTGAGTGATCGTGGGCATCTGGGTGTTGCGCGGGAGCCAGGGCAGGCTCTCCCTGCCGAGGCGGTGACTCCTCCTCTGCCTCGGGTTCTCTTGCCAAAGCCCGAGCAGGTAGAGGTGCACGTGGAGGTGGAGGTTCTCGCTGAGGGGGTGGGACATCAGTGCCTGGGGCTGGGGGTCCTGCAGGCACGGAGATCCGATCTGCCCGGTGTGCTGGCCAGTACCCAGCTGGCCTGGTGTCTCTGCGAGGGCAAGTCTCGGTTCTCCATCTGCCCTCGGTGGATCCCTGGGTCCTGCACCTGGAGCCACCACCTCTTTAGGGACAGGTCTGGGAAGTGGAGCCTGGTTCCAGTTGGAGGCCAGTGCTAGAGTTGGGGGAGAAGCAAAGTTTGCCCACAGGCCAGCCTTGGCATGTGCGTACCCCGGGACAGAAACCTTCCAAGAGGTTCCCAAAGAATACCCAGCGTCAGATGTCTTTTTGGACTGAAGTGTGCAAGATGGGGGGCGGGGGGTGTGAGGCCAGCGCTTGCTGCAGGCCCAGCAGCAGCTTTCGGGGACTCGTCCCTGTGTAGCTCAGCACCCCTCCCCACACACTCCCGTGCACCAGCCCCAGCGTCCTCACCTCTGTGCTCTGGCGTGCTGGGCTCCAGGTCCTCCTGGTGCCTCAGAGGCCGGGGTTCTCTGGACTCTGGGTCGGAGCCGGGTGTGCTGAGCTCCGTGGCAGCCTCAGACTGGGCCGCCGGCTGTATCCTGGGCGGTGTCTCGGCAGCAGGCCTTCCCCACCTCCGCGTCTCCCCCGGTGGGGCTGATGCCTCCGTGGGCACGCTGACCTGGAGCCTGCACTGGGCCTCACGGGCGGGCGGGTGGTGCTCCGACCCCTCCCTCTGGGAGCTGGATGGGGTGTCCCCGTCCTCGGCCTCGTCACGTGGGAAGCTCTGCAACGACAGTGACCGTCAGCCAGCCATGCTGGGAGTTTTCCGAGCTGGGCCTGGCCAGTGGAGCCGCTGCTTCTGCCTGCTCGAACTTCTCTTCCCAGAAGGGTCAGAGACGTGTGTCTGCTCAGATCCCCACCCGGGAGGAAAGAGACCCATCTGAGGGTGTGAGGTCAGCCTGGCGGGCCGGCGCTGCCCACACTCTCCCCATCCCGCCCAGCCTGCTCTCCCCTGGGGTGTGGACACAACTTGTCCACAGGCTTCTGACCCCACATCCGCCTGGGCTTCCTTGAGGGGGACACAGCCCGAGAAACCCGCATCCCCACACACAGGCAAAGGACCCGGTGTTTCCGGGTGGCATGGGAGAGGTGGCCTGGCCCGGCCTGGGGCTCCCCGTGTTACCTTTCTGTTTCTCCGGGCAAAGGGCCAGAGGCCTCTCGGGGGTGTCCTGAGCCAACGTCGACAGGGTGCCCACGCACACTGCCTGTGAGCTCTCCTGAGGCCCCGGCCTCTGGGCAGGGGCAAACAGCAGAACATCTTGGCAGCAAGTGATCTGGCTGGGGGCTCCTCTCCGCTCTGGAGGCCTGGATACCCGGATTGCGGGTTCTGTTGGGTTCTGTTGCCGGCAGGTGACATCATCTCCTGGGGTTCGTGCTGAGGTCCCTTCCCCAAAACTTCCCAAGGGAATCTCTGGGTTTCTGACTGCTCGATCACCCCCCTTAGGCCATGTGCAGGCACAGTGACACCCACACGGCCCAGCCCACAGCCCTGGGGAGGCCTGGGTTCAGCCAGGGCCTGAGCTCCGAGGACCATGCTGCTCTCAGACCAGGCTCCTTCTTCTCATAAGTGGTGTGGCCCTTGACAACCATATGCCCCTCAGGGTTTCCCCAGTCTCTCCATCTGCAGAGTGGGGGTCATTCTCCCATCTGCTTCCTAGGCCTGTCGGCCTACGAGCAGCTCCATGCCTTTCCACCTGGGGCCGATATCACGTGGAGCTCGTGCACTGAGACTTCAGAAAGAAAGATTCCATCCAGGGCTGGCACAGCACAGAATGGGGCAGAACGAGGCCTGGATGCGCCGTGGTACCCAGGAAAAGGCACTCCCCCTCCTGACTGTTTTGAGACCCCGCATCCAAGTTGGAGGACCGAAAGGAAGACTCGAAGGTCTCCCTCTCTTATAGAAAAGAGTAGCCAACTTTCTGGTCCTCTGTTTCCATTGAGATTCTGTTGAAGTGTCCCAGCTCGGCTTCTGCGGGTGGCTGAGCTTCTACTGGCTCCCTGCGTTCTTGTCTTTTCCTCTCCAAACCTTCCGTCCTTTTCCCCCTTCTGGGGTGGAAGGGCGCTGTCATTGCTTCTACCTTCGAGACAGATTGAGGAAAAGTCTGGACCATCGACTCCTTTCCTCTCTTTGGTTCCGTGTCTCTCTCTGGCTGTGTCCCTCTCTTTTCCTTTCTCAATTCCGTCTGTGTCTTCCTCTTTCTCTCTCGTGTGTGGATGGATGGATGGATGCTAGGGATGCACATGTATATGATTAGATGAGGGTTATGTTTTAGGGATAGGTTAGAGGGAGAGAAAGGCTTTAGGTCAGAGTTGGTCATGGGGGAAGGGTCAAGGGTGGTGGTGGTGTTTCTTGGAATCTGAGTGCTGTGCATTCTTCGTCTCTTTCCATATGAACCCCTTCTCAGATACACCACTTGCAAGGAGTCTCTCGTGTTCCGTTTCCTATCTTTTGCATTTGTGAATGCTTAGCTTCTCTGTTGTGAAGAGGTTCCATTGGATGGAAACCCAGTGGTGTACTTCGTTTACCTCTTTCCCTTACTTGAAGAGACCCATTTCGACCTCCGCCCAGCAAATGGCAAGGAGACTCTGATGTTAAGGAGCCTTTGACCTACGCTTCTTTCTAGCTATCTCATGACATCAGTCTTTAGGGTGAGGTTTTTCCCCGATATTGAGGTGGTATGAGATCAAAACCAATAGCGTTCTTCAGATGTAGCTGTCTGGTTTTCCCATGGACATTGATTGAAGAGGCTTTCCTGTTCCCATTTGGATATTCTCCCCGTCTGTGTCAGAGATGAGTTGACCATGGATGCTGGGGTTTGTTTCTGGACCCTCAACTTTATTCCATCGATCTGGATCTGTGTGTGTTGTTGTATTCCCAATAGCATACTGTCCTGCTGCTGCTGCTGCTGCGGCTAAGTCACTTCAGTCGTGTCTGACTCTGCATGACCCCATGGCCTGCAGCCTACCAGGCTCCTCCGTCCAGGACATTTTCCAGGCAAGAGTACTGGAGTGGGTCGCCATTGCCTTCTCCGATACTCTCCTGAGGATCCTAGTTTGGTCGTCTAATTTCCTTTCACACAACCTTGGATGTCCGTATCGGGGCTTTTTCGTCGGATTGTATTGACAATGTAGGCTCCTTTCTGTTTCCGTACCCCCTTTGCAATTCTTTGTTCGGTGCGAAAATGCATTGGCATTTTGGGAGGAATAGCATGGAAGCTGTGGATTGCCATGTGGGGCTGTGACATGATTTTCCCAATAGGAATTCTTTCAAGCCCTGAGCACAGCTTCTCTTTCCAGTGATTGGTGTGGGCTTGATCTTCCTCCTTCCATCTCTCGCCGTTTTGTGAGAACAGGTCCATCCTTCCCTTCTGGGGTAGATGGACTCGTGGGTATCACTTCAGTGAATGGCATTGGCAGTGGGGGTGATAATTCCCTTCTCATTGGAAGACTTTGCTGTGAGTATTAGAAATGCAAGTGACTTCTCTTCCCCTTCCTCCCTGTCCATGTCTCAGAGCCACCGGGAAACAGAGGCCTCATCCACGGTCACACAGGCCTGAGGGGGTGCAACTAGACTGTTGTTTCTTCAGGCCCTCAGTGCTGGACATCATCCGGGATACTCTGTGTGTGTTCCTCCGTCTGGTGTCCCTTCAGACCTTTCCCTAGTTTTCACAGGCTTGTTGTGTTGGCGTTCTTTGTCTGTTTGGAGACACATCCTTGATAAGCTTTGTGTTTCCACTCATTCGTCTCGCGATGTATGACCTGTCTTTTGCTTTTGTCATGAGGTCTTTCCCACAGTAGATATCTTTGATTTTGCAAAGTCCACTGTATTCTCTGGGTTTTTTTTTGTGGACTGCCTTTTAGTTTTGTGTGTGAAGACTCAAAGCACGTGTCCGGTTTCTGCTCATTGTTCTTCTAGATTTGTGACAAGTTTTCATGGAAAGTTTGTCTAGGGATAACTGGAAGTGAACTCGGTGTAAGGTGTCAAGTCTCCATCTCCATTCATGTCATCCCCTGCAGTTTCCAATTCCCTGTTCCTGAGTGGTTTTGGAGACCTTGTGGGAAGGTTGGTTGCATTGGAGTTTGCATTTCCACCTTGATTCGATTCACACTGTTCTGCCCTCAGGGACACTGTCAAGGGGGAGTGAGGAGCAGCCTGCACTTCCAGCAGTGACCACACGGTGGGGCGAGTGCTGCTCTCCCCTCTGGGAGCCCCAGGCCACAGGCATCCCAGTGAGGAGCCAGCTCTGTGCTCAGCTGAAAGGAGTTAGTTAGTCTCTCAGGAGCCTCTGAGCCCTTGCCTTTGGATCACCCAGGGTGGGCATTTACTGGGACAGAAAAAATTGCCCTGAATTCCATGGACGGAAGAGCCTGGCTGTGTAGAGTTCGTGAGTTGCCGTGAATCACACACAACTGAGGACACAAAAATTCAATAGATTAAAACACTTTTTGGGGGTGGGGGGGAGTGAAAGAGGGTGATGTGGGTTTTTTTGTCTTATATAACAGCCAAGGGAAATCTAGTTTAAACCTAAATTCACATAGATGGGAAAGGTATATCTCTCCGTCACCCTATTAAAAAAAAAAAAAAAAACTACTAAACTTTTCTGAAAGTTTATTTGGTAGCTTCCTTGAGCAGTTTATTGTGGAGCATTTTTTTTTTTTTCTGTGACATTGGCCTCATTAAAAAGTACGGTTTGCCTTTACTGGATAATTTTGTTCATTGGCTTCTTAGGGAACCTTGGTAATATTTGAGTTTCCTGGGGAGTATGGTCACATGACCTGGCCCTGGCCAATCGGTGCGTTCCACCTCCCTGGCCACTGTGATTGGCTCCGGGCTGGGGCAGTGCCCAATCGGGGCCCAGGGCCGGGCCTCCCGTTGGAAGCCAGGGGAAGACGAGCTCTCGTCCTGCTGGGGTAGGGGAAGGGGTTGGACTGGGGCAGGTCAGGCTCCAGCAGTGGGAGGGGCTTGAGGTCCGCCTGCGGCAGTTGGTGACGTTCCTGCTCCCCTCAGGGCAGAGCCGCCGGCCTGAGAATGAGGGCGCTGCTGAGCCCAGGGCCTGGGATGGCCCGTTGCTGCTGTGGTCCCAGAGCTCCACCCGAGACCTGAGGGAAGCCGTCTGCCCGTGAGTCCTCTCCCACTTGTCTGTCAGCTTGTTTGAAGCATGCTGGGTTTTCTGCCCAGCTGGCTAAGGGGAGTCCCTGGAAATGCAAGGGTGTGGGTTTTGGCAGACTTCAGGGAAGACATGCCAGATGAGCCTGGGAGACTCCAGGTTAATCTGGATTCAGGAGATATCTCTTCGGGCCAGCTAGTAATTGTAGGATAAGCCTAATGAGCCTTCAGAGGATGAAGAGAGTAACGTGCCAAGGTAGCAATCAATGTCCTCATTCGAGAGGATGAAGCTGGTGCTCAGAGAAGGGGGGAACTTGGCCACAGCAAGGAGGTGTGCACCCAGACAGGACCCCCCAGATCCGGCCATTGGAGCTCAGGGAGGCCACTGGTGTGGCTTGTCCCTGTGGCAGGGGCCGAGGCAGGCAGCCCACCCTGATTCCTGCGGGGGCCTGACTTGGGAAGTGCCATCTGGTAGCTTTGAGACTCACCAAACCAAATTGCACTGGAGAGAGGAGGGACACCTTCCTTCATCCACCCCCCACCCCCGCCGGATTCCCACATACCCTGACCCCTTTCTCTTGATTTCGGAGCCATTTCCAGAGTCCCGCTCATATGACCTCATTCGAAGTGCACTGTGGACGAGCTGCCATCTGCAGCTGCTACCACAGCAGCCAAGGGCTTTAGCTCCCGACTACCTCCCTTCCTTTGGAACTTGGGGGCCCTCTACTCCCCACTTGCACACCACAGACCTTTGCTGAGGATTGTGGGGACCCTCACTCAGTTTGCAGCACGTTGTAGCCATCCCTGTCCTCCCTTGAAACTCAGCTTGTGAGCTCCTTTGGAGCAGCGTGGCCCACCTGGCTGCAACGGAAGACACAGCTGACAGTGAAACAACAGCTTAGATCTGAGAGCCGGAAAGCTCTGTCAAAAGGGACCTCCCTCTTCACACCGTAGAGGCTGTAGGAGCCGCCAGGCTTTCGGAACCAGTGCTGGGGCCAAAATGACTCCACAGCTGTTTTCCTTCCTGGGGAGGGTTCTGGCTCGAGCGGGAATGGCTCAAGTCTCCTAAGGTTCTGAAAGCCCACTGTGTGCAGATTCACGGTACACAGAGAGGAAAAGGTGGAGTCCTACCCTGGAGGTGGTCACAGCTCACGGATGAGCCAGGCAGGCAGGCAGGCAGGGCATGAGAACACCTGAGCTGCCTTCATGAGTGAATGGTGTGGGGGCAGAGGAAGAGAAGCCGGTCTGCTCCCTCGTGTGGTGCCCAGGGCAGGTTGTCCCCAGAGGAAACCCTTACGACGGTGAGGACTATCACTGCTGTTTCCCAAGGGGTTCCGTCGGTGCGTGTCTTCCCCGGAGCGGTCAGGCCGTCTCTCAAGTACACTGGCCATGGGCATTGCCTCTCCTTGGAACTTCCCATGTGTTTCTCTTTTTTATGGAACAGTGATTTTCTAGAGTGGTTCTGGGCCACAAGGATGTTGGGTCATTTTCTAGCCTTCTGTCATGAAGAACGCTTTCCTGGGCATGGGGGTGGTTTGTTGTTCCAGCTCCCTTTCTTGGCTTCTTTTGGGAGCTGGTGCAACAAGAGGAGCTCAGCCTCTGCCTTCTGGCTGAGATGTCACCCTTCAAACAGCAATGCCTGCCTGGAGATAATGATGGCAGTTGCCAAAAGGGCTTCGTTTGGCACATGGTATCTTGAAAGGACGTACACCGTCCTTTCAGCTATCAAAGGCTAGTTCAAATGACATAAAAATGAGAACTCTCCAATGGAGTCTTACAGTAGGGGGAGAGTCCGAAAAACACTCCTTCAGTCATTTCACTGAGAGTCATTGATTGGGGACACCAAGAATATAGGAAGGAATGCAGAAAGAAAAGATGAAATTGTGTTCAGGATCGGGGGGAGGGATGAACAGGGCGTGCTTGCTTGCCTTGAATCCAGGCTTTGTTGGGGGGTGGGGCATAAAGATCGAACGGGTCTGAAACTACAAAGTGGTGATGGTAACACAGTATCACCAGAGTTACACAACAGTGATCCCAGATTGCAACAATGATGAAAAAGTTTACTAATCCCAACTTAAAAAACAAAAATACAGGAAACCATACAAAAAATAAAACATCACCAGAAAGGTGGAAAGAAACCAAATGCAAAGCAGTTCAGGGGAAAGGAACTCCATGTCCCCTGGGGGCAGACCGAGTTGCCGGCATCCACGGTGAGCAGACAGGGATGGAGGCTGCAGAGCCGACCGCTCCCCTGGACGTGGTGTTTCCGGCAAGGGCTCTGGGTCTCTGTCCAGAGCGGGGGCTCTTTCTCCCTGCAGGGCTGGGTGAGTGATCGTGGGCATCTGGGTGTTGCGCGGGAGCCAGGGCAGGCTCTCCCTGCCGAGGCGGTGACTCCTCCTCTGCCTCGGGTTCTCTTGCCAAAGCCCGAGCAGGTAGAGGTGCACGTGGAGGTGGAGGTTCTCGCTGAGGGGGTGGGACATCAGTGCCTGGGGCTGGGGGTCCTGCAGGCACGGAGATCCGATCTGCCCGGTGTGCTGGCCAGTACCCAGCTGGCCTGGTGTCTCTGCGAGGGCAAGTCTCGGTTCTCCATCTGCCCTCGGTGGATCCCTGGGTCCTGCACCTGGAGCCACCACCTCTTTAGGGACAGGTCTGGGAAGTGGAGCCTGGTTCCAGTTGGAGGCCAGTGCTAGAGTTGGGGGAGAAGCAAAGTTTGCCCACAGGCCAGCCTTGGCATGTGCATAACCCGGGACAGAAACCTTCCAAGAGGTTCCCAAAGAATACCCAGCGTCAGATGTCTTTTGGGACTGAAGTGTGCAAGATGGGGGGCGGGGGGTGTGAGGCCAGCGCTTGCTGCAGGCCCAGCAGCAGCTTTCGGGGACTCGTCCCTGTGTAGCTCAGCACCCCTCCCCACACACTCCCGTGCACCAGCCCCAGCGTCCTCACCTCTGTGCTCTGGCGTGCTGGGCTCCAGGTCCTCCTGGTGCCTCAGAGGCCGGGGTTCTCTGGACTCTGGGTCGGAGCCGGGTGTGCTGAGCTCCGTGGCAGCCTCAGACTGGGCCGCCGGCTGTATCCTGGGCGGTGTCTCGGCAGCAGGCCTTCCCCACCTCCGCGTCTCCCCCGGTGGGGCTGATGCCTCCGTGGGCACGCTGACCTGGAGCCTGCACTGGGCCTCACGGGCGAGCGGGTGGTGCTCCGACCCCTCCCTCTGGGAGCTGGATGGGGTGTCCCCGTCCTCGGCCTCGTCACGTGGGAAGCTCTGCAACGACAGTGACCGTCAGCCAGCCATGCTGGGAGTTTTCCGAGCTGGGCCTGGCCAGTGGAGCCGCTGCTTCTGCCTGCTCGAACTTCTCTTCCCAGAAGGGTCAGAGACGTGTGTCTGCTCAGATCCCCACCCGGGAGGAAAGAGACCCATCTGAGGGTGTGAGGTCAGCCTGGCGGGCCGGCGCTGCCCACACTCTCCCCATCCCGCCCAGCCTGCTCTCCCCTGGGGTGTGGACACAACTTGTCCACAGGCTTCTGACCCCACATCCGCCTGGGCTTCCTTGAGGGGGACACAGCCCGAGAAACCCGCATCCCCACACACAGGCAAAGGACCCGGTGTTTCCGGGTGGCATGGGAGAGGTGGCCTGGCCCGGCCTGGGGCTCCCCGTGTTACCTTTCTGTTTCTCCGGGCAAAGGGCCAGAGGCCTCTCGGGGGTGTCCTGAGCCAACGTCGACAGGGTGCCCACGCACACTGCCTGTGAGCTCTCCTGAGGCCCCGGCCTCTGGGCAGGGGCAAACAGCAGAACATCTTGGCAGCAAGTGATCTGGCTGGGGGCTCCTCTCCGCTCTGGAGGCCTGGATACCCGGATTGCGGGTTCTGATGGGTTCTGTTGCCGGCAGGTGACATCATCTCCTGGGGTTCGTGCTGAGGTCCCTTCCCCAAAACTTCCCAAGGGAATCTCTGGGTTTCTGACTGCTCGATCACCCCCCTTAGGCCATGTGCAGGCACAGTGACACCCACACGGCCCAGCCCACAGCCCTGGGGAGGCCTGGGTTCAGCCAGGGCCTGAGCTCCGAGGACCATGCTGCTCTCAGACCAGGCTCCTTCTTCTCATAAGTGGTGTGGCCCTTGACAACCATATGCCCCTCAGGGTTTCCCCAGTCTCTCCATCTGCAGAGTGGGGGTCATTCTCCCATCTGCTTCCTAGGCCTGTCGGCCTACGAGCAGCTCCATGCCTTTCCACCTGGGGCCGATATCACGTGGAGCTCGTGCGCTGAGACTTCAGAAAGAAAGATTCCATCCAGGGCTGGCACAGCACAGAATGGGGCAGAACGAGGCCTGGATGCGCCGTGGTACCCAGGAAAAGGCACTCCCCCTCCTGACTGTTTTGAGACCCCGCATCCAAGTTGGAGGACCGAAAGGAAGACTCGAAGGTCTCCCTCTCTTATAGAAAAGAGTAGCCAACTTTCTGGTCCTCTGTTTCCATTGAGATTCTGTTGAAGTGTCCCAGCTCGGCTTCTGCGGGTGGCTGAGCTTCTACTGGCTCCCTGCGTTCTTGTCTTTTCCTCTCCAAACCTTCCGTCCTTTTCCCCCTTCTGGGGTGGAAGGGCGCTGTCATTGCTTCTACCTTCGAGACAGATTGAGGAAAAGTCTGGACCATCGACTCCTTTCCTCTCTTTGGTTCCGTGTCTCTCTCTGGCTGTGTCCCTCTCTTTTCCTTTCTCAATTCCGTCTGTGTCTTCCTCTTTCTCTCTCGTGTGTGGATGGATGGATGGATGCTAGGGATGCACATGTATATGATTAGATGAGAGTTATGTTTTAGGGATAGGTTAGAGGGAGAGAAAGGCTTTAGGTCAGAGTTGGTCATGGGGGAAGGGTCAAGGGTGGTGGTGGTGTTTCTTGGAATCTGAGTGCTGTGCATTCTTCGTCTCTTTCCATATGAACCCCTTCTCAGATACACCACTTGCAAGGAGTCTCTCGTGTTCCGTTTCCTATCTTTTGCATTTGTGAATGCTTAGCTTCTCTGTTGTGAAGAGGTTCCATTGGATGGAAACCCAGTGGTGTACTTCGTTTACCTCTTTCCCTTACTTGAAGAGACCCATTTCGACCTCCGCCCAGCAAATGGCAAGGAGACTCTGATGTTAAGGAGCCTTTGACCGACGCTTCTTTCTAGCTATCTCATGACATCAGTCTTTAGGGTGAGGTTTTTCCCCGATATTGAGGTGGTATGAGATCAAAACCAATAGCGTTCTTCAGATGTAGCTGTCTGGTTTTCCCTTGGACATTGATTGAAGAGGCTTTCCTGTTCCCATTTGGATATTCTCCCCGTCTGTGTCAGAGATGAGTTGACCATGGATGCTGGGGTTTGTTTCTGGACCCTCAACTTTATTCCATCGATCTGGATCTGTGTGTGTTGTTGTATTCCCAATAGCATACTGTCCTGCTGCTGCTGCTGCTGCGGCTAAGTCACTTCAGTCGTGTCTGACTCTGCATGACCCCATGGCCTGCAGCCTACCAGGCTCCTCCGTCCAGGACATTTTCCAGGCAAGAGTACTGGAGTGGGTCGCCATTGCCTTCTCCGATACTCTCCTGAGGATCCTAGTTTGGTCGTCTAATTTCCTTTCACACAACCTTGGATGTCCGTATCGGGGCTTTTTCGTCGGATTGTATTGACAATGTAGGCTCCTTTCTGTTTCCGTACCCCCTTTGCAATTCTTTGTTCGGTGCGAAAATGCATTGGCATTTTGGGAGGAATAGCATGGAAGCTGTGGATTGCCATGTGGGGCTGTGACATGATTTTCCCAATAGGAATTCTTTCAAGCCCTGAGCACAGCTTCTCTTTCCAGTGATTGGTGTGGGCTTGATCTTCCTCCTTCCATCTCTCGCCGTTTTGTGAGAACAGGTCCATCCTTCCCTTCTGGGGTAGATGGACTCGTGGGTATCACTTCAGTGAATGGCATTGGCAGTGGGGGTGATAATTCCCTTCTCATTGGAAGACTTTGCTGTGAGTATTAGAAATGCAAGTGACTTCTCTTCCCCTTCCTCCCTGTCCATGTCTCAGAGCCACCGGGAAACAGAGGCCTCATCCACGGTCACACAGGCCTGAGGGGGTGCAACTAGACTGTTGTTTCTTCAGGCCCTCAGTGCTGGACATCATCCGGGATACTCTGTGTGTGTCTTCCTCCGTCTGGTGTCCCTTCAGACCTTTCCCTAGTTTTCACAGGCTTGTTGTGTTGGCGTTCTTTGTCTGTTTGGAGACACATCCTTGATAAGCTTTGTGTTTCCACTCATTCGTCTCGCGATGTATGACCTGTCTTTTGCTTTTGTCATGAGGTCTTTCCCACAGTAGATATCTTTGATTTTGCAAAGTCCACTGTATTCTCTGGGTTTTTTTTGTGGACTGCCTTTTAGTTTTGTGTGTGAAGACTCAAAGCACGTGTCCGGTTTCTGCTCATTGTTCTTCTAGATTTGTGACAAGTTTTCATGGAAAGTTTGTCTAGGGATAACTGGAAGTGAACTCGGTGTAAGGTGTCAAGTCTCCATCTCCATTCATGTCATCCCCTGCAGTTTCCAATTCCCTGTTCCTGAGTGGTTTTGGAGACCTTGTGGGAAGGTTGGTTGCATTGGAGTTTGCATTTCCACCTTGATTCGATTCACACTGTTCTGCCCTCAGGGACACTGTCAAGGGGGAGTGAGGAGCAGCCTGCACTTCCTGCAGTGACCACACGGTGGGGCGAGTGCTGCTCTCCCCTCTGGGAGCCCCAGGCCACAGGCATCCCAGTGAGGAGCCAGCTCTGTGCTCAGCTGAAAGGAGTTAGTTAGTCTCTCAGGAGCCTCTGAGCCCTTGCCTTTGGATCACCCAGGGTGGGCATTTACTGGGACAGAAATAATTGCCCTGAATTCCATGGACGGAAGAGCCTGGCTGTGTAGAGTTCGTGAGTTGCCGTGAATCAGACACAACTGAGGACACAAAAATTCAATAGATTAAAACACTTTTTGGGGGTGGGGGGGAGTGAAAGAGGGTGATGTGGGTTTTTTGTCTTCTATAACAGCCAAGGGAAATCTAGTTTAAACCTAAATTCACATAGATGGGAAAGGTATATCTCTCCGTCACCCTATTTAAAAAAAAAAAACCTACTACACTTTTCTGAAAGTTTATTTAGTAGCTTCCTTGAGCAGTTTACTATGGAGCATTTTTTTTTTTCTGTGACATTGGCCTCATTAAAAAGTACGGTTTGCCTTTACTGGATAATTTTGTTCATTGGTTTCTTAGGGAACCTTGGTAATATTTGAGTTTCCTGGGGAGTATGGTCACATGACCTGGCCCTGGCCAATCGGTGCGTTCCACCTCCCTGGCCACTGTGATTGGCTCCGGGCTGGGGCAGTGCCCAATCGGGGCCCAGGGCCGGGCCTCCCGTTGGAAGCCAGGGGAAGACGAGCTCTCGTCCTGCTGGGGTAGGGGAAGGGGTGGGGCCGGGGCAGGTCAGGCTCCAGCAGTGGGAGGGGCTTGAGGTCCGCCTGCGGCAGTTGGTGACGTTCCTGCTCCCCTCAGGGCAGAGCCGCCGGCCTGAGAATGAGGGCGCTGCTGAGCCCAGGGCCTGGGATGGCCCGTTGCTGCTGTGGTCCCAGAGCTCCACCCGAGACCTGAGGGAAGCCGTCTGCCCGTGAGTCCTCTCCCACTTTTCTGTCAGCTTGTTTGAAGCATGCTGGGTTTTCTGCCCAGCTGGCTAAGGGGAGTCCCTGGAAATGCAAGGGTGTGGGTTTTGGCAGACTTCAGGGAAGACATGCCAGATGAGCCTGGGAGACTCCAGGTTAATCTGGATTCAGGAGATATCTCTTCGGGCCAGCTAGTAATTGTAGGATAAGCCTAATGAGCCTTCAGAGGATGAAGAGAGTAACGTGCCAAGGTAGCAATCGATGTCCTCATTCGAGAGGATGAAGCTGGTGCTCAGAGAAGGGGGGAACTTGGCCACAGCAAGGAGGTGTGCACCCAGACAGGACCCCCCAGATCCGGCCATTGGAGCTCAGGGAGGCCACTGGTGTGGCTTGTCCCTGTGGCAGGGGCCGAGGCAGGCAGCCCACCCTGATTCCTGCGGGGGCCTGACTTGGGAAGTGCCATCTGGTAGCTTTGAGACTCACCAAACCAAATTGCACTGGAGAGAGGAGGGACACCTTCCTTCATCCACCCCCCACCCCCGCCGGATTCCCACATACCCTGACCCCTTTCTCTTGATTTCGGAGCCATTTCCAGAGTCCCGCTCATATGACCTCATTCGAAGTGCACTGTGGACGAGCTGCCATCTGCAGCTGCTACCACAGCAGCCAAGGGCTTTAGCTCCCGACTACCTCCCTTCCTTTGGAACTTGGGGGCCCTCTACTCCCCACTTGCACACCACAGACCTTTGCTGAGGATTGTGGGGACCCTCACTCAGTTTGCAGCACGTTGTAGCCATCCCTGTCCTCCCTTGAAACTCAGCTTGTGAGCTCCTTTGGAGCAGCGTGGCCCACCTGGCTGCAACGGAAGACACAGCTGACAGTGAAACAACAGCTTAGATCTGAGAGCCGGAAAGCTCTGTCAAAAGGGACCTCCCTCTTCACACCGTAGAGGCTGTAGGAGCCGCCAGGCTTTCGGAACCAGTGCTGGGGCCAAAATGACTCCACAGCTGTTTTCCTTCCTGGGGAGGGTTCTGGCTCGAGCGGGAATGGCTCAAGTCTCCTAAGGTTCTGAAAGCCCACTGTGTGCAGATTCACGGTACACAGAGAGGAAAAGGTGGAGTCCTACCCTGGAGGTGGTCACAGCTCACGGATGAGCCAGGCAGGCAGGCAGGCAGGGCATGAGAACACCTGAGCTGCCTTCATGAGTGAATGGTGTGGGGGCAGAGGAAGAGAAGCCGGTCTGCTCCCTCGTGTGGTGCCCAGGGCAGGTTGTCCCCAGAGGAAACCCTTACGACGGTGAGGACTATCACTGCTGTTTCCCAAGGGGTTCCGTCGGTGCGTGTCTTCCCCGGAGCGGTCAGGCCGTCTCTCAAGTACACTGGCCATGGGCATTGCCTCTCCTTGGAACTTCCCATGTGTTTCTCTTTTTTATGGAACAGTGATTTTCTAGAGTGGTTCTGGGCCACAAGGATGTTGGGTCATTTTCTAGCCTTCTGTCATGAAGAACGCTTTCCTGGGCATGGGGGTGGTTTGTTGTTCCAGCTCCCTTTCTTGGCTTCTTTTGGGAGCTGGTGCAACAAGAGGAGCTCAGCCTCTGCCTTCTGGCTGAGATGTCACCCTTCAAACAGCAATGCCTGCCTGGAGATAATGATGGCAGTTGCCAAAAGGGCTTCGTTTGGCACATGGTATCTTGAAAGGACGTACACCGTCCTTTCAGCTATCAAAGGCTAGTTCAAATGACATAAAAATGAGAACTCTCCAATGGAGTCTTACAGTAGGTGGAGAGTCCGAAAAACACTCCTTCAGTCATTTCACTGAGAGTCATTGATTGGGGACACCAAGAATATAGGAAGGAATGCAGAAAGAAAAGATGAAATTGTGTTCAGGATCGGGGGGAGGGATGAACAGGGCGTGCTTGCTTGCCTTGAATCCAGGCTTTGTTGGGGGGTGGGGCATAAAGATCGAACGGGTCTGAAACTACAAAGTGGTGATGGTAACACAGTATCACCAGAGTTACACAACAGTGATCCCAGATTGCAACAATGATGAAAAAGTTTACTAATCCCAACTTAAAAAACAAAAATACAGGAAACCATACAAAAAATAAAACATCACCAGAAAGGTGGAAAGAAACCAAATGCAAAGCAGTTCAGGGGAAAGGAACTCCATGTCCCCTGGGGGCAGACCGAGTTGCCGGCATCCACGGTGAGCAGACAGGGATGGAGGCTGCAGAGCCGACCGCTCCCCTGGACGTGGTGTTTCCGGCAAGGGCTCTGGGTCTCTGTCCAGAGCGGGGGCTCTTTCTCCCTGCAGGGCTGGGTGAGTGATCGTGGGCATCTGGGTGTTGCGCGGGAGCCAGGGCAGGCTCTCCCTGCCGAGGCGGTGACTCCTCCTCTGCCTCGGGTTCTCTTGCCAAAGCCCGAGCAGGTAGAGGTGCACGTGGAGGTGGAGGTTCTCGCTGAGGGGGTGGGACATCAGTGCCTGGGGCTGGGGGTCCTGCAGGCACGGAGATCCGATCTGCCCGGTGTGCTGGCCAGTACCCAGCTGGCCTGGTGTCTCTGCGAGGGCAAGTCTCGGTTCTCCATCTGCCCTCGGTGGATCCCTGGGTCCTGCACCTGGAGCCACCACCTCTTTAGGGACAGGTCTGGGAAGTGGAGCCTGGTTCCAGTTGGAGGCCAGTGCTAGAGTTGGGGGAGAAGCAAAGTTTGCCCACAGGCCAGCCTTGGCATGTGCATAACCCGGGACAGAAACCTTCCAAGAGGTTCCCAAAGAATACCCAGCGTCAGATGTCTTTTGGGACTGAAGTGTGCAAGATGGGGGGCGGGGGGTGTGAGGCCAGCGCTTGCTGCAGGCCCAGCAGCAGCTTTCGGGGACTCGTCCCTGTGTAGCTCAGCACCCCTCCCCACACACTCCCGTGCACCAGCCCCAGCGTCCTCACCTCTGTGCTCTGGCGTGCTGGGCTCCAGGTCCTCCTGGTGCCTCAGAGGCCGGGGTTCTCTGGACTCTGGGTCGGAGCCGGGTGTGCTGAGCTCCGTGGCAGCCTCAGACTGGGCCGCCGGCTGTATCCTGGGCGGTGTCTCGGCAGCAGGCCTTCCCCACCTCCGCGTCTCCCCCGGTGGGGCTGATGCCTCCGTGGGCACGCTGACCTGGAGCCTGCACTGGGCCTCACGGGCGAGCGGGTGGTGCTCCGACCCCTCCCTCTGGGAGCTGGATGGGGTGTCCCCGTCCTCGGCCTCGTCACGTGGGAAGCTCTGCAACGACAGTGACCGTCAGCCAGCCATGCTGGGAGTTTTCCGAGCTGGGCCTGGCCAGTGGAGCCGCTGCTTCTGCCTGCTCGAACTTCTCTTCCCAGAAGGGTCAGAGACGTGTGTCTGCTCAGATCCCCACCCGGGAGGAAAGAGACCCATCTGAGGGTGTGAGGTCAGCCTGGCGGGCCGGCGCTGCCCACACTCTCCCCATCCCGCCCAGCCTGCTCTCCCCTGGGGTGTGGACACAACTTGTCCACAGGCTTCTGACCCCACATCCGCCTGGGCTTCCTTGAGGGGGACACAGCCCGAGAAACCCGCATCCCCACACACAGGCAAAGGACCCGGTGTTTCCGGGTGGCATGGGAGAGGTGGCCTGGCCCGGCCTGGGGCTCCCCGTGTTACCTTTCTGTTTCTCCGGGCAAAGGGCCAGAGGCCTCTCGGGGGTGTCCTGAGCCAACGTCGACAGGGTGCCCACGCACACTGCCTGTGAGCTCTCCTGAGGCCCCGGCCTCTGGGCAGGGGCAAACAGCAGAACATCTTGGCAGCAAGTGATCTGGCTGGGGGCTCCTCTCCGCTCTGGAGGCCTGGATACCCGGATTGCGGGTTCTGATGGGTTCTGTTGCCGGCAGGTGACATCATCTCCTGGGGTTCGTGCTGAGGTCCCTTCCCCAAAACTTCCCAAGGGAATCTCTGGGTTTCTGACTGCTCGATCACCCCCCTTAGGCCATGTGCAGGCACAGTGACACCCACACGGCCCAGCCCACAGCCCTGGGGAGGCCTGGGTTCAGCCAGGGCCTGAGCTCCGAGGACCATGCTGCTCTCAGACCAGGCTCCTTCTTCTCATAAGTGGTGTGGCCCTTGACAACCATATGCCCCTCAGGGTTTCCCCAGTCTCTCCATCTGCAGAGTGGGGGTCATTCTCCCATCTGCTTCCTAGGCCTGTCGGCCTACGAGCAGCTCCATGCCTTTCCACCTGGGGCCGATATCACGTGGAGCTCGTGCGCTGAGACTTCAGAAAGAAAGATTCCATCCAGGGCTGGCACAGCACAGAATGGGGCAGAACGAGGCCTGGATGCGCCGTGGTACCCAGGAAAAGGCACTCCCCCTCCTGACTGTTTTGAGACCCCGCATCCAAGTTGGAGGACCGAAAGGAAGACTCGAAGGTCTCCCTCTCTTATAGAAAAGAGTAGCCAACTTTCTGGTCCTCTGTTTCCATTGAGATTCTGTTGAAGTGTCCCAGCTCGGCTTCTGCGGGTGGCTGAGCTTCTACTGGCTCCCTGCGTTCTTGTCTTTTCCTCTCCAAACCTTCCGTCCTTTTCCCCCTTCTGGGGTGGAAGGGCGCTGTCATTGCTTCTACCTTCGAGACAGATTGAGGAAAAGTCTGGACCATCGACTCCTTTCCTCTCTTTGGTTCCGTGTCTCTCTCTGGCTGTGTCCCTCTCTTTTCCTTTCTCAATTCCGTCTGTGTCTTCCTCTTTCTCTCTCGTGTGTGGATGGATGGATGGATGCTAGGGATGCACATGTATATGATTAGATGAGAGTTATGTTTTAGGGATAGGTTAGAGGGAGAGAAAGGCTTTAGGTCAGAGTTGGTCATGGGGGAAGGGTCAAGGGTGGTGGTGGTGTTTCTTGGAATCTGAGTGCTGTGCATTCTTCGTCTCTTTCCATATGAACCCCTTCTCAGATACACCACTTGCAAGGAGTCTCTCGTGTTCCGTTTCCTATCTTTTGCATTTGTGAATGCTTAGCTTCTCTGTTGTGAAGAGGTTCCATTGGATGGAAACCCAGTGGTGTACTTCGTTTACCTCTTTCCCTTACTTGAAGAGACCCATTTCGACCTCCGCCCAGCAAATGGCAAGGAGACTCTGATGTTAAGGAGCCTTTGACCGACGCTTCTTTCTAGCTATCTCATGACATCAGTCTTTAGGGTGAGGTTTTTCCCCGATATTGAGGTGGTATGAGATCAAAACCCATAGCGTTCTTCAGATGTAGCTGTCTGGTTTTCCCATGGACATTGATTGAAGAGGCTTTCCTGTTCCCATTTGGATATTCTCCCCGTCTGTGTCAGAGATGAGTTGACCATGGATGCTGGGGTTTGTTTCTGGACCCTCAACTTTATTCCATCGATCTGGATCTGTGTGTGTTGTTGTATTCCCAATAGCATACTGTCCTGCTGCTGCTGCTGCTGCGGCTAAGTCACTTCAGTCGTGTCTGACTCTGCATGACCCCATGGCCTGCAGCCTACCAGGCTCCTCCGTCCAGGACATTTTCCAGGCAAGAGTACTGGAGTGGGTCGCCATTGCCTTCTCCGATACTCTCCTGAGGATCCTAGTTTGGTCGTCTAATTTCCTTTCACACAACCTTGGATGTCCGTATCGGGGCTTTTTCGTCGGATTGTATTGACAATGTAGGCTCCTTTCTGTTTCCGTACCCCCTTTGCAATTCTTTGTTCGGTGCGAAAATGCATTGGCATTTTGGGAGGAATAGCATGGAAGCTGTGGATTGCCATGTGGGGCTGTGACATGATTTTCCCAATAGGAATTCTTTCAAGCCCTGAGCACAGCTTCTCTTTCCAGTGATTGGTGTGGGCTTGATCTTCCTCCTTCCATCTCTCGCCGTTTTGTGAGAACAGGTCCATCCTTCCCTTCTGGGGTAGATGGACTCGTGGGTATCACTTCAGTGAATGGCATTGGCAGTGGGGGTGATAATTCCCTTCTCATTGGAAGACTTTGCTGTGAGTATTAGAAATGCAAGTGACTTCTCTTCCCCTTCCTCCCTGTCCATGTCTCAGAGCCACCGGGAAACAGAGGCCTCATCCACGGTCACACAGGCCTGAGGGGGTGCAACTAGACTGTTGTTTCTTCAGGCCCTCAGTGCTGGACATCATCCGGGATACTCTGTGTGTGTCTTCCTCCGTCTGGTGTCCCTTCAGACCTTTCCCTAGTTTTCACAGGCTTGTTGTGTTGGCGTTCTTTGTCTGTTTGGAGACACATCCTTGATAAGCTTTGTGTTTCCACTCATTCGTCTCGCGATGTATGACCTGTCTTTTGCTTTTGTCATGAGGTCTTTCCCACAGTAGATATCTTTGATTTTGCAAAGTCCACTGTATTCTCTGGGGTTTTTTTTGTGGACTGCCTTTTAGTTTTGTGTGTGAAGACTCAAAGCACGTGTCCGGTTTCTGCTCATTGTTCTTCTAGATTTGTGACAAGTTTTCATGGAAAGTTTGTCTAGGGATAACTGGAAGTGAACTCGGTGTAAGGTGTCAAGTCTCCATCTCCATTCATGTCATCCCCTGCAGTTTCCAATTCCCTGTTCCTGAGTGGTTTTGGAGACCTTGTGGGAAGGTTGGTTGCATTGGAGTTTGCATTTCCACCTTGATTCGATTCACACTGTTCTGCCCTCAGGGACACTGTCAAGGGGGAGTGAGGAGCAGCCTGCACTTCCAGCAGTGACCACACGGTGGGGCGAGTGCTGCTCTCCCCTCTGGGAGCCCCAGGCCACAGGCATCCCAGTGAGGAGCCAGCTCTGTGCTCAGCTGAAAGGAGTTAGTTAGTCTCTCAGGAGCCTCTGAGCCCTTGCCTTTGGATCACCCAGGGTGGGCATTTACTGGGACAGAAAAAATTGCCCTGAATTCCATGGACGGAAGAGCCTGGCTGTGTAGAGTTCGTGAGTTGCCGTGAATCAGACACAACTGAGGACACAAAAATTCAATAGATTAAAACACTTTTTGGGGGTGGGGGGAAGTGAAAGAGGGTGATGTGGGTTTTTTTGTCTTATATAACAGCCAAGGGAAATCTAGTTTAAACCTAAATTCACATAGATGGGAAAGGTATATCTCTCCGTCACCCTATTTAAAAAAAAAAAAAACCTACTAAACTTTTCTGAAAGTTTATTTAGTAGCTTCCTTGAGCAGTTTACTGTGGAGCATTTTTTTTTTTTTTCTGTGACATTGGCCTCATTAAAAAGTACGGTTTGCCTTTACTGGATAATTTTGTTCATTGGTTTCTTAGGGAACCTTGGTAATATTTGAGTTTCCTGGGGAGTATGGTCACATGACCTGGCCCTGGCCAATCGGTGCGTTCCACCTCCCTGGCCACTGTGATTGGCTCCGGGCTGGGGCAGTGCCCAATCGGGGCCCAGGGCCGGGCCTCCCGTTGGAAACCAGGGGAAGACGAGCTCTCGTCCTGCTGGGGTAGGGGAAGGGGTGGGGCCGGGGCAGGTCAGGCTCCAGCAGTGGGAGGGGCTTGAGGTCCGCCTGCGGCAGTTGGTGACGTTCCTGCTCCCCTCAGGGCAGAGCCGCCGGCCTGAGAATGAGGGCGCTGCTGAGCCCAGGGCCTGGGATGGCCCGTTGCTGCTGTGGTCCCAGAGCTCCACCCGAGACCTGAGGGAAGCCGTCTGCCCGTGAGTCCTCTCCCACTTTTCTGTCAGCTTGTTTGAAGCATGCTGGGTTTTCTGCCCAGCTGGCTAAGGGGAGTCCCTGGAAATGCAAGGGTGTGGGTTTTGGCAGACTTCAGGGAAGACATGCCAGATGAGCCTGGGAGACTCCAGGTTAATCTGGATTCAGGAGATATCTCTTCGGGCCAGCTAGTAATTGTAGGATAAGCCTAATGAGCCTTCAGAGGATGAAGAGAGTAACGTGCCAAGGTAGCAATCGATGTCCTCATTCGAGAGGATGAAGCTGGTGCTCAGAGAAGGGGGGAACTTGGCCACAGCAAGGAGGTGTGCACCCAGACAGGACCCCCCAGATCCGGCCATTGGAGCTCAGGGAGGCCACTGGTGTGGCTTGTCCCTGTGGCAGGGGCCGAGGCAGGCAGCCCACCCTGATTCCTGCGGGGGCCTGACTTGGGAAGTGCCATCTGGTAGCTTTGAGACTCACCAAACCAAATTGCACTGGAGAGAGGAGGGACACCTTCCTTCATCCACCCCCCACCCCCGCCGGATTCCCACATACCCTGACCCCTTTCTCTTGATTTCGGAGCCATTTCCAGAGTCCCGCTCATATGACCTCATTCGAAGTGCACTGTGGACGAGCTGCCATCTGCAGCTGCTACCACAGCAGCCAAGGGCTTTAGCTCCCGACTACCTCCCTTCCTTTGGAACTTGGGGGCCCTCTACTCCCCACTTGCACACCACAGACCTTTGCTGAGGATTGTGGGGACCCTCACTCAGTTTGCAGCACGTTGTAGCCATCCCTGTCCTCCCTTGAAACTCAGCTTGTGAGCTCCTTTGGAGCAGCGTGGCCCACCTGGCTGCAACGGAAGACACAGCTGACAGTGAAACAACAGCTTAGATCTGAGAGCCGGAAAGCTCTGTCAAAAGGGACCTCCCTCTTCACACCGTAGAGGCTGTAGGAGCCGCCAGGCTTTCGGAACCAGTGCTGGGGCCAAAATGACTCCACAGCTGTTTTCCTTCCTGGGGAGGGTTCTGGCTCGAGCGGGAATGGCTCAAGTCTCCTAAGGTTCTGAAAGCCCACTGTGTGCAGATTCACGGTACACAGAGAGGAAAAGGTGGAGTCCTACCCTGGAGGTGGTCACAGCTCACGGATGAGCCAGGCAGGCAGGCAGGCAGGGCATGAGAACACCTGAGCTGCCTTCATGAGTGAATGGTGTGGGGGCAGAGGAAGAGAAGCCGGTCTGCTCCCTCGTGTGGTGCCCAGGGCAGGTTGTCCCCAGAGGAAACCCTTACGACGGTGAGGACTATCACTGCTGTTTCCCAAGGGGTTCCGTCGGTGCGTGTCTTCCCCGGAGCGGTCAGGCCGTCTCTCAAGTACACTGGCCATGGGCATTGCCTCTCCTTGGAACTTCCCATGTGTTTCTCTTTTTTATGGAACAGTGATTTTCTAGAGTGGTTCTGGGCCACAAGGATGTTGGGTCATTTTCTAGCCTTCTGTCATGAAGAACGCTTTCCTGGGCATGGGGGTGGTTTGTTGTTCCAGCTCCCTTTCTTGGCTTCTTTTGGGAGCTGGTGCAACAAGAGGAGCTCAGCCTCTGCCTTCTGGCTGAGATGTCACCCTTCAAACAGCAATGCCTGCCTGGAGATAATGATGGCAGTTGCCAAAAGGGCTTCGTTTGGCACATGGTATCTTGAAAGGACGTACACCGTCCTTTCAGCTATCAAAGGCTAGTTCAAATGACATAAAAATGAGAACTCTCCAATGGAGTCTTACAGTAGGTGGAGAGTCCGAAAAACACTCCTTCAGTCATTTCACTGAGAGTCATTGATTGGGGACACCAAGAATATAGGAAGGAATGCAGAAAGAAAAGATGAAATTGTGTTCAGGATCGGGGGGAGGGATGAACAGGGCGTGCTTGCTTGCCTTGAATCCAGGCTTTGTTGGGGGGTGGGGCATAAAGATCGAACGGGTCTGAAACTACAAAGTGGTGATGGTAACACAGTATCACCAGAGTTACACAACAGTGATCCCAGATTGCAACAATGATGAAAAAGTTTACTAATCCCAACTTAAAAAACAAAAATACAGGAAACCATACAAAAAATAAAACATCACCAGAAAGGTGGAAAGAAACCAAATGCAAAGCAGTTCAGGGGAAAGGAACTCCATGTCCCCTGGGGGCAGACCGAGTTGCCGGCATCCACGGTGAGCAGACAGGGATGGAGGCTGCAGAGCCGACCGCTCCCCTGGACGTGGTGTTTCCGGCAAGGGCTCTGGGTCTCTGTCCAGAGCGGGGGCTCTTTCTCCCTGCAGGGCTGGGTGAGTGATCGTGGGCATCTGGGTGTTGCGCGGGAGCCAGGGCAGGCTCTCCCTGCCGAGGCGGTGACTCCTCCTCTGCCTCGGGTTCTCTTGCCAAAGCCCGAGCAGGTAGAGGTGCACGTGGAGGTGGAGGTTCTCGCTGAGGGGGTGGGACATCAGTGCCTGGGGCTGGGGGTCCTGCAGGCACGGAGATCCGATCTGCCCGGTGTGCTGGCCAGTACCCAGCTGGCCTGGTGTCTCTGCGAGGGCAAGTCTCGGTTCTCCATCTGCCCTCGGTGGATCCCTGGGTCCTGCACCTGGAGCCACCACCTCTTTAGGGACAGGTCTGGGAAGTGGAGCCTGGTTCCAGTTGGAGGCCAGTGCTAGAGTTGGGGGAGAAGCAAAGTTTGCCCACAGGCCAGCCTTGGCATGTGCATAACCCGGGACAGAAACCTTCCAAGAGGTTCCCAAAGAATACCCAGCGTCAGATGTCTTTTGGGACTGAAGTGTGCAAGATGGGGGGCGGGGGGTGTGAGGCCAGCGCTTGCTGCAGGCCCAGCAGCAGCTTTCGGGGACTCGTCCCTGTGTAGCTCAGCACCCCTCCCCACACACTCCCGTGCACCAGCCCCAGCGTCCTCACCTCTGTGCTCTGGCGTGCTGGGCTCCAGGTCCTCCTGGTGCCTCAGAGGCCGGGGTTCTCTGGACTCTGGGTCGGAGCCGGGTGTGCTGAGCTCCGTGGCAGCCTCAGACTGGGCCGCCGGCTGTATCCTGGGCGGTGTCTCGGCAGCAGGCCTTCCCCACCTCCGCGTCTCCCCCGGTGGGGCTGATGCCTCCGTGGGCACGCTGACCTGGAGCCTGCACTGGGCCTCACGGGCGAGCGGGTGGTGCTCCGACCCCTCCCTCTGGGAGCTGGATGGGGTGTCCCCGTCCTCGGCCTCGTCACGTGGGAAGCTCTGCAACGACAGTGACCGTCAGCCAGCCATGCTGGGAGTTTTCCGAGCTGGGCCTGGCCAGTGGAGCCGCTGCTTCTGCCTGCTCGAACTTCTCTTCCCAGAAGGGTCAGAGACGTGTGTCTGCTCAGATCCCCACCCGGGAGGAAAGAGACCCATCTGAGGGTGTGAGGTCAGCCTGGCGGGCCGGCGCTGCCCACACTCTCCCCATCCCGCCCAGCCTGCTCTCCCCTGGGGTGTGGACACAACTTGTCCACAGGCTTCTGACCCCACATCCGCCTGGGCTTCCTTGAGGGGGACACAGCCCGAGAAACCCGCATCCCCACACACAGGCAAAGGACCCGGTGTTTCCGGGTGGCATGGGAGAGGTGGCCTGGCCCGGCCTGGGGCTCCCCGTGTTACCTTTCTGTTTCTCCGGGCAAAGGGCCAGAGGCCTCTCGGGGGTGTCCTGAGCCAACGTCGACAGGGTGCCCACGCACACTGCCTGTGAGCTCTCCTGAGGCCCCGGCCTCTGGGCAGGGGCAAACAGCAGAACATCTTGGCAGCAAGTGATCTGGCTGGGGGCTCCTCTCCGCTCTGGAGGCCTGGATACCCGGATTGCGGGTTCTGATGGGTTCTGTTGCCGGCAGGTGACATCATCTCCTGGGGTTCGTGCTGAGGTCCCTTCCCCAAAACTTCCCAAGGGAATCTCTGGGTTTCTGACTGCTCGATCACCCCCCTTAGGCCATGTGCAGGCACAGTGACACCCACACGGCCCAGCCCACAGCCCTGGGGAGGCCTGGGTTCAGCCAGGGCCTGAGCTCCGAGGACCATGCTGCTCTCAGACCAGGCTCCTTCTTCTCATAAGTGGTGTGGCCCTTGACAACCATATGCCCCTCAGGGTTTCCCCAGTCTCTCCATCTGCAGAGTGGGGGTCATTCTCCCATCTGCTTCCTAGGCCTGTCGGCCTACGAGCAGCTCCATGCCTTTCCACCTGGGGCCGATATCACGTGGAGCTCGTGCGCTGAGACTTCAGAAAGAAAGATTCCATCCAGGGCTGGCACAGCACAGAATGGGGCAGAACGAGGCCTGGATGCGCCGTGGTACCCAGGAAAAGGCACTCCCCCTCCTGACTGTTTTGAGACCCCGCATCCAAGTTGGAGGACCGAAAGGAAGACTCGAAGGTCTCCCTCTCTTATAGAAAAGAGTAGCCAACTTTCTGGTCCTCTGTTTCCATTGAGATTCTGTTGAAGTGTCCCAGCTCGGCTTCTGCGGGTGGCTGAGCTTCTACTGGCTCCCTGCGTTCTTGTCTTTTCCTCTCCAAACCTTCCGTCCTTTTCCCCCTTCTGGGGTGGAAGGGCGCTGTCATTGCTTCTACCTTCGAGACAGATTGAGGAAAAGTCTGGACCATCGACTCCTTTCCTCTCTTTGGTTCCGTGTCTCTCTCTGGCTGTGTCCCTCTCTTTTCCTTTCTCAATTCCGTCTGTGTCTTCCTCTTTCTCTCTCGTGTGTGGATGGATGGATGGATGCTAGGGATGCACATGTATATGATTAGATGAGAGTTATGTTTTAGGGATAGGTTAGAGGGAGAGAAAGGCTTTAGGTCAGAGTTGGTCATGGGGGAAGGGTCAAGGGTGGTGGTGGTGTTTCTTGGAATCTGAGTGCTGTGCATTCTTCGTCTCTTTCCATATGAACCCCTTCTCAGATACACCACTTGCAAGGAGTCTCTCGTGTTCCGTTTCCTATCTTTTGCATTTGTGAATGCTTAGCTTCTCTGTTGTGAAGAGGTTCCATTGGATGGAAACCCAGTGGTGTACTTCGTTTACCTCTTTCCCTTACTTGAAGAGACCCATTTCGACCTCCGCCCAGCAAATGGCAAGGAGACTCTGATGTTAAGGAGCCTTTGACCGACGCTTCTTTCTAGCTATCTCATGACATCAGTCTTTAGGGTGAGGTTTTTCCCCGATATTGAGGTGGTATGAGATCAAAACCAATAGCGTTCTTCAGATGTAGCTGTCTGGTTTTCCCATGGACATTGATTGAAGAGGCTTTCCTGTTCCCATTTGGATATTCTCCCCGTCTGTGTCAGAGATGAGTTGACCATGGATGCTGGGGTTTGTTTCTGGACCCTCAACTTTATTCCATCGATCTGGATCTGTGTGTGTTGTTGTATTCCCAATAGCATACTGTCCTGCTGCTGCTGCTGCTGCGGCTAAGTCACTTCAGTCGTGTCTGACTCTGCATGACCCCATGGCCTGCAGCCTACCAGGCTCCTCCGTCCAGGACATTTTCCAGGCAAGAGTACTGGAGTGGGTCGCCATTGCCTTCTCCGATACTCTCCTGAGGATCCTAGTTTGGTCGTCTAATTTCCTTTCACACAACCTTGGATGTCCGTATCGGGGCTTTTTCGTCGGATTGTATTGACAATGTAGGCTCCTTTCTGTTTCCGTACCCCCTTTGCAATTCTTTGTTCGGTGCGAAAATGCATTGGCATTTTGGGAGGAATAGCATGGAAGCTGTGGATTGCCATGTGGGGCTGTGACATGATTTTCCCAATAGGAATTCTTTCAAGCCCTGAGCACAGCTTCTCTTTCCAGTGATTGGTGTGGGCTTGATCTTCCTCCTTCCATCTCTCGCCGTTTTGTGAGAACAGGTCCATCCTTCCCTTCTGGGGTAGATGGACTCGTGGGTATCACTTCAGTGAATGGCATTGGCAGTGGGGGTGATAATTCCCTTCTCATTGGAAGACTTTGCTGTGAGTATTAGAAATGCAAGTGACTTCTCTTCCCCTTCCTCCCTGTCCATGTCTCAGAGCCACCGGGAAACAGAGGCCTCATCCACGGTCACACAGGCCTGAGGGGGTGCAACTAGACTGTTGTTTCTTCAGGCCCTCAGTGCTGGACATCATCCGGGATACTCTGTGTGTGTCTTCCTCCGTCTGGTGTCCCTTCAGACCTTTCCCTAGTTTTCACAGGCTTGTTGTGTTGGCGTTCTTTGTCTGTTTGGAGACACATCCTTGATAAGCTTTGTGTTTCCACTCATTCGTCTCGCGATGTATGACCTGTCTTTTGCTTTTGTCATGAGGTCTTTCCCACAGTAGATATCTTTGATTTTGCAAAGTCCACTGTATTCTCTGGGGTTTTTTTTGTGGACTGCCTTTTAGTTTTGTGTGTGAAGACTCAAAGCACGTGTCCGGTTTCTGCTCATTGTTCTTCTAGATTTGTGACAAGTTTTCATGGAAAGTTTGTCTAGGGATAACTGGAAGTGAACTCGGTGTAAGGTGTCCAGTCTCCATCTCCATTCATGTCATCCCCTGCAGTTTCCAATTCCCTGTTCCTGAGTGGTTTTGGAGACCTTGTGGGAAGGTTGGTTGCATTGGAGTTTGCATTTCCACCTTGATTCGATTCACACTGTTCTGCCCTCAGGGACACTGTCAAGGGGGAGTGAGGAGCAGCCTGCACTTCCAGCAGTGACCACACGGTGGGGCGAGTGCTGCTCTCCCCTCTGGGAGCCCCAGGCCACAGGCATCCCAGTGAGGAGCCAGCTCTGTGCTCAGCTGAAAGGAGTTAGTTAGTCTCTCAGGAGCCTCTGAGCCCTTGCCTTTGGATCACCCAGGGTGGGCATTTACTGGGACAGAAAAAATTGCCCTGAATTCCATGGACGGAAGAGCCTGGCTGTGTAGAGTTCGTGAGTTGCCGTGAATCAGACACAACTGAGGACACAAAAATTCAATAGATTAAAACACTTTTTGGGGGTTGGGGGGAGTGAAAGAGGGTGATGTGGGTTTTTTTGTCTTATATAACAGCCAAGGGAAATCTAGTTTAAACCTAAATTCACATAGATGGGAAAGGTATATCTCTCCGTCACCCTATTTAAAAAAAAAAAAAACCTACTAAACTTTTCTGAAAGTTTATTTAGTAGCTTCCTTGAGCAGTTTACTGTGGAGCATTTTTTTTTTTTTTCTGTGACATTGGCCTCATTAAAAAGTACGGTTTGCCTTTACTGGATAATTTTGTTCATTGGTTTCTTAGGGAACCTTGGTAATATTTGAGTTTCCTGGGGAGTATGGTCACATGACCTGGCCCTGGCCAATCGGTGCGTTCCACCTCCCTGGCCACTGTGATTGGCTCCGGGCTGGGGCAGTGCCCAATCGGGGCCCAGGGCCGGGCCTCCCGTTGGAAACCAGGGGAAGACGAGCTCTCGTCCTGCTGGGGTAGGGGAAGGGGTGGGGCCGGGGCAGGTCAGGCTCCAGCAGTGGGAGGGGCTTGAGGTCCGCCTGCGGCAGTTGGTGACGTTCCTGCTCCCCTCAGGGCAGAGCCGCCGGCCTGAGAATGAGGGCGCTGCTGAGCCCAGGGCCTGGGATGGCCCGTTGCTGCTGTGGTCCCAGAGCTCCACCCGAGACCTGAGGGAAGCCGTCTGCCCGTGAGTCCTCTCCCACTTTTCTGTCAGCTTGTTTGAAGCATGCTGGGTTTTCTGCCCAGCTGGCTAAGGGGAGTCCCTGGAAATGCAAGGGTGTGGGTTTTGGCAGACTTCAGGGAAGACATGCCAGATGAGCCTGGGAGACTCCAGGTTAATCTGGATTCAGGAGATATCTCTTCGGGCCAGCTAGTAATTGTAGGATAAGCCTAATGAGCCTTCAGAGGATGAAGAGAGTAACGTGCCAAGGTAGCAATCGATGTCCTCATTCGAGAGGATGAAGCTGGTGCTCAGAGAAGGGGGGAACTTGGCCACAGCAAGGAGGTGTGCACCCAGACAGGACCCCCCAGATCCGGCCATTGGAGCTCAGGGAGGCCACTGGTGTGGCTTGTCCCTGTGGCAGGGGCCGAGGCAGGCAGCCCACCCTGATTCCTGCGGGGGTCTGACTTGGGAAGTGCCATCTGGTAGCTTTGAGACTCACCAAACCAAATTGCACTGGAGAGAGGAGGGACACCTTCCTTCATCCACCCCCCACCCCCGCCGGATTCCCACATACCCTGACCCCTTTCTCTTGATTTCGGAGCCATTTCCAGAGTCCCGCTCATATGACCTCATTCGAAGTGCACTGTGGACGAGCTGCCATCTGCAGCTGCTACCACAGCAGCCAAGGGCTTTAGCTCCCGACTACCTCCCTTCCTTTGGAACTTGGGGGCCCTCTACTCCCCACTTGCACACCACAGACCTTTGCTGAGGATTGTGGGGACCCTCACTCAGTTTGCAGCACGTTGTAGCCATCCCTGTCCTCCCTTGAAACTCAGCTTGTGAGCTCCTTTGGAGCAGCGTGGCCCACCTGGCTGCAACGGAAGACACAGCTGACAGTGAAACAACAGCTTAGATCTGAGAGCCGGAAAGCTCTGTCAAAAGGGACCTCCCTCTTCACACCGTAGAGGCTGTAGGAGCCGCCAGGCTTTCGGAACCAGTGCTGGGGCCAAAATGACTCCACAGCTGTTTTCCTTCCTGGGGAGGGTTCTGGCTCGAGCGGGAATGGCTCAAGTCTCCTAAGGTTCTGAAAGCCCACTGTGTGCAGATTCACGGTACACAGAGAGGAAAAGGTGGAGTCCTACCCTGGAGGTGGTCACAGCTCACGGATGAGCCAGGCAGGCAGGCAGGCAGGGCATGAGAACACCTGAGCTGCCTTCATGAGTGAACGGTGTGGGGGCAGAGGAAGAGAAGCCGGTCTGCTCCCTCGTGTGGTGCCCAGGGCAGGTTGTCCCCAGAGGAAACCCTTACGACGGTGAGGACTATCACTGCTGTTTCCCAAGGGGTTCCGTCGGTGCGTGTCTTCCCCGGAGCGGTCAGGCCGTCTCTCAAGTACACTGGCCATGGGCATTGCCTCTCCTTGGAACTTCCCATGTGTTTCTCTTTTTTATGGAACAGTGATTTTCTAGAGTGGTTCTGGGCCACAAGGATGTTGGGTCATTTTCTAGCCTTCTGTCATGAAGAACGCTTTCCTGGGCATGGGGGTGGTTTGTTGTTCCAGCTCCCTTTCTTGGCTTCTTTTGGGAGCTGGTGCAACAAGAGGAGCTCAGCCTCTGCCTTCTGGCTGAGATGTCACCCTTCAAACAGCAATGCCTGCCTGGAGATAATGATGGCAGTTGCCAAAAGGGCTTCGTTTGGCACATGGTATCTTGAAAGGACGTACACCGTCCTTTCAGCTATCAAAGGCTAGTTCAAATGACATAAAAATGAGAACTCTCCAATGGAGTCTTACAGTAGGTGGAGAGTCCGAAAAACACTCCTTCAGTCATTTCACTGAGAGTCATTGATTGGGGACACCAAGAATATAGGAAGGAATGCAGAAAGAAAAGATGAAATTGTGTTCAGGATCGGGGGGAGGGATGAACAGGGCGTGCTTGCCTTGAATCCAGGCTTTGTTGGGGGGTGGGGCATAAAGATCGAACGGGTCTGAAACTACAAAGTGGTGATGGTAACACAGTATCACCAGAGTTACACAACAGTGATCCCAGATTGCAACAATGATGAAAAAGTTTACTAATCCCAACTTAACCAACAAAAATACAGGAAACCATACAAAAAATAAAACATCACCAGAAAGGTGGAAACAAACCAAATGCAAAGCAGTTCAGGGGAAAGGAACTCCATGTCCCCTGGGGGCAGACCGAGTTGCCGGCATCCACGGTGAGCAGACAGGGATGGAGGCTGCAGAGCCGACCGCTCCCCTGGACGTGGTGTTTCCGGCAAGGGCTCTGGGTCTCTGTCCAGAGCGGGGGCTCTTTCTCCCTGCAGGGCTGGGTGAGTGATCGTGGGCATCTGGGTGTTGCGCGGGAGCCAGGGCAGGCTCTCCCTGCCGAGGCGGTGACTCCTCCTCTGCCTCGGGTTCTCTTGCCAAAGCCCGAGCAGGTAGAGGTGCACGTGGAGGTGGAGGTTCTCGCTGAGGGGGTGGGACATCAGTGCCTGGGGCTGGGGGTCCTGCAGGCACGGAGATCCGATCTGCCCGGTGTGCTGGCCAGTACCCTGCTGGCCTGGTGTCTCTGCGAGGGCAAGTCTCGGTTCTCCATCTGCCCTCGGTGGATCCCTGGGTCCTGCACCTGGAGCCACCACCTCTTTAGGGACAGGTCTGGGAAGTGGAGCCTGGTTCCAGTTGGAGGCCAGTGCTAGAGTTGGGGGAGAAGCAAGGTTTGCCCACAGGCCAGCCTTGGCATGTGCGTACCCCGGGACAGAAACCTTCCAAGAGGTTCCCAAAGAATACCCAGCATCAGATGTCTTTTGGGACTGAAGTGTGCAAGATGGGGGGCGGGGGGTGTGAGGCCAGCGCTTGCTGCAGGCCCAGCAGCAGCTTTCGGGGACTCGTCCCTGTGTAGCTCAGCACCCCTCCCCACACACTCCCGTGCACCAGCCCCAGCGTCCTCACCTCTGTGCTCTGGCGTGCTGGGCTCCAGGTCCTCCTGGTGCCTCAGAGGCCGGGGTTCTCTGGACTCTGGGTCGGAGCCGGGTGTGCTGAGCTCCGTGGCAGCCTCAGACTGGGCCGCCGGCTGTATCCTGGGCGGTGTCTCGGCAGCAGGCCTTCCCCACCTCCGCGTCTCCCCCGGTGGGGCTGATGCCTCCGTGGGCACGCTGACCTGGAGCCTGCACTGGGCCTCACGGGCGGGCGGGTGGTGCTCCGACCCCTCCCTCTGGGAGCTGGATGGGGTGTCCCCGTCCTCGGCCTCATCACGTGGGAAGCTCTGCAACGACAGTGACCGTCAGCCAGCCATGCTGGGAGTTTTCCGAGCTGGGCCTGGCCAGTGGAGCCGCTGCTTCTGCCTGCTCGAACTTCTCTTCCCAGAAGGGTCAGAGACGTGTGTCTGCTCAGATCCCCACCCGGGAGGAAAGAGACCCATCTGAGGGTGTGAGGTCAGCCTGGCGGGCCGGCGCTGCCCACACTCTCCCCATCCCGCCCAGCCTGCTCTCCCCTGGGGTGTGGACACAACTTGTCCACAGGCTTCTGACCCCACATCCGCCTGGGCTTCCTTGAGGGGGACACACCCCGAGAAACCCACATCCCCACACACAGGCAAAGGACCCGGTGTTTCCGGGTGGCATGGGAGAGGTGGCCTGGCCCGGCCTGGGGCTCCCCGTGTTACCTTTCTGTTTCTCCGGGCAAAGGGCCAGAGGCCTCTCGGGGTTGTCCTGAGCGAACGTCGACAGGGTGCCCACGCACACTGCCTGTGAGCTCTCCTGAGGCCCCGGCCTCTGGGCAGGGGCAAACAGCAGAACATCTTGGCAGCAAGTGATCTGGCTGGGGGCTCCTCTCCGCTCTGGAGGCCTGGATACCCGGATTGCGGGTTCTGTTGGGTTCTGTTGCCGGCAGGTGACATCATTTCCTGGGGTTTGTGCTGAGGTCCCTTCCCCAAAACTTCCCAAGGGAATCTCTGGGTTTCTGACTGCTCGATCACCCCCCTTAGGCCATGTGCAGGCACAGTGACACCCACACGGCCCAGCCCACAGCCCTGGGGAGGCCTGGGTTCAGCCAGGGCCTGAGCTCCGAGGACCATGCTGCTCTCAGACCAGGCTCCTTCTTCTCATAAGTGGTGTGGCCCTTGACAACCATATGCCCCTCAGGGTTTCCCCAGTCTCTCCATCTGCAGAGTGGGGGTCATTCTCCCATCTGCTTCCTAGGCCTGTCGGCCTACGAGCAGCTCCATGCCTTTCCACCTGGGGCCGATATCACGTGGAGCTCGTGCGCTGAGACTTCAGAAAGAAAGATTCCATCCAGGGCTGACACAGCACAGAATGGGGCAGAACGAGGCCTGGATGCGCCGTGGTACCCAGGAAAAGGCACTCCCCCTCCTGACTGTTTTGAGACCCCGCATCCAAGTTGGAGGACCAAAAGGAAGACTCGAAGGTCTCCCTCTCTTATAGAAAAGAGTAGCCAACTTTCTGGTCCTCTGTTTCCATTGAGATTCTGTTCAACTGTCCCAGCTCGGCTTCTGCGGGTGGCTGAGCTTCTAATGGCTCCCTGCGTTCTTGTCTTTTCCTCTCCAAACCTTCCGTCCTTTTCCCCCTTCTGGGGTGGAAGGGCGCTGTCATTGCTTCTACCTTCGAGACAGATTGAGGAAAAGTCTGGACCATCGACTCCTTTCCTCTCTTTGGTTCCGTGTCTCTCTCTGGCTGTGTCCCTCTCTTTTCCTTTCTCAATTCCGTCTGTGTCTTCCTCTTTCTCTCTCGTGTGTGGATGGATGGATGGATGCTAGGGATGCCCATGTATATGATTAGATGAGGGTTATGTTTTAGGGATAGGTTAGAGGGAGAGAAAGGCTTTAGGTCAGAGTTGGTCATGGGGGAAGGGTCAAGGGTGGTGGTGGTGTTTCTTGGAATCTGAGTGCTGTGCATTCTTCGTCTCTTTCCATATGAACCCCTTCTCAGATACACCACTTGCAAGGAGTCTCTCGTGTTCCGTTTCCTATCTTTTGCATTTGTGAATGCTTAGCTTCTCTGTTGTGAAGAGGTTCCATTGGATGGAAACCCAGTGGTGTACTTCGTTTACCTCTTTCCCTTACTTGAAGAGACCCATTTCGACCTCCGCCCAGCAAATGGCAAGGAGACTCTGATGTTAAGGAGCCTTTGACCTACGCTTCTTTCTAGCTATCTCATGACATCAGTCTTTAGGGTGAGGTTTTTCCCCGATATTGAGGTGGTATGAGATCAAAACCAATAGCGTTCTTCAGATGTAGCTGTCTGGTTTTCCCATGGACATTGATTGAAGAGGCTTTCTTGTTCCCATTTGGATATTCTCCCCGTCTGTGTCAGAGATGAGTTGACCATGGATGCTGGGGTTTGTTTCTGGACCCTCAACTTTATTCCATCGATCTGGATCTGTGTGTGTTGTTGTATTCCCAATAGCATACTGTCCTGCTGCTGCTGCTGCGGCTAAGTCACTTCAGTCGTGTCTGACTCTGCATGACCCCATGGCCTGCAGCCTACCAGGCTCCTCCGTCCAGGACATTTTCCAGGCAAGAGTACTGGAGTGGGTCGCCATTGCCTTCTCCGATACTCTCCTGAGGATCCTAGTTTGGTCGTCTAATTTCCTTTCACACAACCTTGGATGTCCGTATCGGGGCTTTTTCGTCGGATTGTATTGACAATGTAGGCTCTTTTCTGTTTCCGTACCCCTTTTGCAATTCTTTGTTCCGTGCGAAAATGCATTGGCTTTTTGGGAGGAATAGCATGGAAGCTGTGGATTGCCATGTGGGGCTGTGACATGATTTTCCCAATAGGAATTCTTTCAAGCCCTGAGCACAGCTTCTCTTTCCAGTGATTGGTGTGGGCTTGATCTTCCTCCTTCCATCTCTCGCCGTTTTGTGAGAACAGGTCCATCCTTCCCTTCTGGGGTAGATGGACTCGTGGGTATCACTTCAGTGAATGGCATTGGCAGTGGGGGTGATAATTCCCTTCTCATTGGAAGACTTTGCTGTGAGTATTAGAAATGCAAGTGACTTCTCTTCCCCTTCCTCCCTGTCCATGTCTCAGAGCCACCGGGAAACAGAGGCCTCATCCACGGTCACACAGGCCTGAGGGGGTGCAACTAGACTGTCGTTTCTTCAGGCCCTCAGTGCTGGACATCATCCGGGATACTCTGTGTGTGGCTTCCTCCGTCTGGTGTCCCTTCAGACCTTTCCCTAATTTTCACAGGCTTGTTGTGTTGGCGTTCTTTGTCTGTTTGGAGACACATCCTTGATAAGCTTTGTGTTTCCACTCATTCGTCTCGCGATGTATGACCTGTCTTTTGCTTTTGTCATGAGGTCTTTCCCACAGTAGATATCTTTGATTTTGCAAAGTCCACTGTATTCTCTGGGTTTTTTTTGTGGACTGCCTTTTAGTTTTGTGTGTGAAGACTCAAAGCACGTGTCCGGTTTCTGCTCATTGTTCTTCTAGATTTGTGACAAGTTTTCATGGAAAGTTTGTCTAGGGATAACTGGAAGTGAACTCGGTGTAAGGTGTCAAGTCTCCATCTCCATTCATGTCATCCCCTGCAGTTTCCAATTCCCTGTTCCTGAGTGGTTTTGGAGACCTTGTGGGAAGGTTGGTTGCATTGGAGTTTGCATTTCCACCTTGATTCGATTCACACTGTTCTGCCCTCAGGGACACTGTCAAGGGGGAGTGAGGAGCAGCCTGCACTTCCAGCAGTGACCACACGGTGGGGCGAGTGCTGCTCTCCCCTCTGGGAGCCCCAGGCCACAGGCATCCCAGTCAGGAGCCAGCTCTGTGCTCAGCTGAAAGGAGTTAGTTAGTCTCTCAGGAGCCTCTGAGCCCTTGCCTTTGGATCACCCAGGGTGGGCATTTACTGGGACAGAAAAAATTGCCCTGAATTCCATGGACGGAAGAGCCTGGCTGTGTAGAGTTCGTGAGTTGCCGTGAATCAGACACAACTGAGGACACAAAAATTCAATAGATTAAAACACTTTTTGGGGGTGGGGGGAGTGAAAGAGGGTGATGTGGGTTTTTTTGTCTTATATAACAGCCAAGGGAAATCTAGTTTAAACCTAAATTCACATAGACGGGAAAGGTATATCTCTCCGTCACCCTATTTAAAAAAAAAAACCTACTAAACTTTTCTGAAAGTTTATTTAGTAGCTTCCTTGAGCAGTTTACTGTGGAGCATTTTTTTTTTTTTCTGTGACATTGGCCTCATTAAAAAGTACGGTTTGCCTTTACTGGATAATTTTGTTCATTGGTTTCTTAGGGAACCTTGGTAATATTTGAGTTTCCTGGGGAGTATGGTCACATGACCTGGCCCTGGCCAATCGGTGCGTTCCACCTCCCTGGCCACTGTGATTGGCTCCGGGCTGGGGCAGTGCCCAATCGGGGCCCAGGGCCGGGCCTCCCGTTGGAAACCAGGGGAAGACGAGCTCTCGTCCTGCTGGGGTAGGGGAAGGGGTGGGGCCGGGGCAGGTCAGGCTCCAGCAGTGGGAGGGGCTTGAGGTCCGCCTGCGGCAGTTGGTGACGTTCCTGCTCCCCTCAGGGCAGAGCCGCCGGCCTGAGAATGAGGGCGCTGCTGAGCCCAGGGCCTGGGATGGCCCGTTGCTGCTGTGGTCCCAGAGCTCCACCCGAGACCTGAGGGAAGCCGTCTGCCCGTGAGTCCTCTCCCACTTTTCTGTCAGCTTGTTTGAAGCATGCTGGGTTTTCTGCCCAGCTGGCTAAGGGGAGTCCCTGGAAATGCAAGGGTGTGGGTTTTGGCAGACTTCAGGGAAGACATGCCAGATGAGCCTGGGAGACTCCAGCTTAAGCTGGATTCAGGAGATATCTCTTCGGGCCAGCTAGTAATTGTAGGATAAGCCTAATGAGCCTTCAGAGGATGAAGAGAGTAACGTGCCAAGGTAGCAATCGATGTCCTCATTCGAGAGGATGAAGCTGGTGCTCAGAGAAGGGGGGAACATGGCCACAGCAAGGAGGTGTGCACCCAGACAGGACCCCCCAGATCCGGCCATTGGAGCTCAGGGAGGCCACTGGTGTGGCTTGTCCCTGTGGCAGGGGCCGAGGCAGGCAGCCCACCCTGATTCCTGCGGGGGCCTGACTTGGGAAGTGCCATCTGGTAGCTTTGAGACTCACCAAACCAAATTGCACTGGAGAGAGGAGGGACACCTTCCTTCATCCACCCCCCACCCCCGCCGGATTCCCACATACCCTGACCCCTTTCTCTTGATTTCGGAGCCATTTCCAGAGTCCCGCTCATATGACCTCATTCGAAGTGCGCTGTGGACGAGCTGCCATCTGCAGCTGCTACCACAGCAGCCAAGGGCTTTAGCTCCCGACTACCTCCCTTCCTTTGGAACTTGGGGGCCCTCTACTCCCCACTTGCACACCACAGACCTTTGCTGAGGATTGTGGGGACCCTCACTCAGTTTGCAGCACGTTGTAGCCATCCCTGTCCTCCCTTGAAACTCAGCTTGTGAGCTCCTTTGGAGCAGCGTGGCCCACCTGGCTGCAACGGAAGACACAGCTGACAGTGAAACAACAGCTTAGATCTGAGAGCCGGAAAGCTCTGTCAAAAGGGACCTCCCTCTTCACACCGTAGAGGCTGTAGGAGCCGCCAGGCTTTCGGAACCAGTGCTGGGGCCAAAATGACTCCACAGCTGTTTTCCTTCCTGGGGAGGGTTCTGGCTCGAGCGGGAATGGCTCAAGTCTCCTAAGGTTCTGAAAGCCCACTGTGTGCAGATTCACGGTACACAGAGAGGAAAAGGTGGAGTCCTACCCTGGAGGTGGTCACAGCTCACGGATGAGCCAGGCAGGCAGGCAGGCAGGGCATGAGAACACCTGAGCTGCCTTCATGAGTGAACGGTGTGGGGGCAGAGGAAGAGAAGCCGGTCTGCTCCCTCGTGTGGTGCCCAGGGCAGGTTGTCCCCAGAGGAAACCCTTACGACGGTGAGGACTATCACTGCTGTTTCCCAAGGGGTTCCGTCGGTGCGTGTCTTCCCCGGAGCGGTCAGGCCGTCTCTCAAGTACACTGGCCATGGGCATTGCCTCTCCTTGGAACTTCCCATGTGTTTCTCTTTTTTATGGAACAGTGATTTTCTAGAGTGGTTCTGGGCCACAAGGATGTTGGGTCATTTTCTAGCCTTCTGTCATGAAGAACGCTTTCCTGGGCATGGGGGTGGTTTGTTGTTCCAGCTCCCTTTCTTGGCTTCTTTTGGGAGCTGGTGCAACAAGAGGAGCTCAGCCTCTGCCTTCTGGCTGAGATGTCACCCTTCAAACAGCAATGCCTGCCTGGAGATAATGATGGCAGTTGCCAAAAGGGCTTCGTTTGGCACATGGTATCTTGAAAGGACGTACACCGTCCTTTCAGCTATCAAAGGCTAGTTCAAATGACATAAAAATGAGAACTCTCCAATGGAGTCTTACAATAGGTGGAGAGTCCGAAAAACACTCCTTCAGTCATTTCACTGAGAGTCATTGTTTGGGGACACCAAGAATATGGGAAGGAATGCAGAAAGAAAAGATGAAATTGTGTTCAGGATCGGGGGGAGGGATGAACAGGGCGTGCTTGCCTTGAATCCAGGCTTTGTTGGGGGGTGGGGCATAAAGATCGAACGGGTCTGAAACTACAAAGTGGTGATGGTAACACAGTATCACCAGAGTTACACAACAGTGATCCCAGATTGCAACAATGATGAAAAAGTTTACTAATCCCAACTTAAAAAACAAAAATACAGGAAACCATACAAAAAATAAAACATCACCAGAAAGGTGGAAAGAAACCAAATGCAAAGCAGTTCAGGGGAAAGGAACTCCATGTCCCCTGGGGGCAGACCGAGTTGCCGGCATCCACGGTGAGCAGACAGGGATGGAGGCTGCAGAGCCGACCGCTCCCCTGGACGTGGTGTTTCCGGCAAGGGCTCTGGGTCTCTGTCCAGAGCGGGGGCTCTTTCTCCCTGCAGGGCTGGGTGAGTGATCGTGGGCATCTGGGTGTTGCGCGGGAGCCAGGGCAGGCTCTCCCTGCCGAGGCGGTGACTCCTCCTCTGCCTCGGGTTCTCTTGCCAAAGCCCGAGCAGGTAGAGGTGCACGTGGAGGTGGAGGTTCTCGCTGAGGGGGTGGGACATCAGTGCCTGGGGCTGGGGGTCCTGCAGGCACGGAGATCCGATCTGCCCGGTGTGCTGGCCAGTACCCAGCTGGCCTGGTGTCTCTGCGAGGGCAAGTCTCGGTTCTCCATCTGCCCTCGGTGGATCCCTGGGTCCTGCACCTGGAGCCACCACCTCTTTAGGGACAGGTCTGGGAAGTGGAGCCTGGTTCCAGTTGGAGGCCAGTGCTAGAGTTGGGGGAGAAGCAAAGTTTGCCCACAGGCCAGCCTTGGCATGTGCGTACCCCGGGACAGAAACCTTCCAAGAGGTTCCCAAAGAATACCCAGCATCAGATGTCTTTTGGGACTGAAGTGTGCAAGATGGGGGGCGGGGGGTGTGAGGCCAGCGCTTGCTGCAGGCCCAGCAGCAGCTTTCGGGGACTCGTCCCTGTGTAGCTCAGCACCCCTCCCCACACACTCCCGTGCACCAGCCCCAGCGTCCTCACCTCTGTGCTCTGGCGTGCTGGGCTCCAGGTCCTCCTGGTGCCTCAGAGGCCAGGGTTCTCTGGACTCTGGGTCGGAGCCGGGTGTGCTGAGCTCCGTGGCAGCCTCAGACTGGGCCGCCGGCTGTATCCTGGGCGGTGTCTCGGCAGCAGGCCTTCCCCACCTCCGCGTCTCCCCCGGTGGGGCTGATGCCTCCGTGGGCACGCTGACCTGGAGCCTGCACTGGGCCTCACGGGCGAGCGGGTGGTGCTCCGACCCCTCCCTCTGGGAGCTGGATGGGGTGTCCCCGTCCTCGGCCTCATCACGTGGGAAGCTCTGCAACGACAGTGACCGTCAGCCAGCCATGCTGGGAGTTTTCCGAGCTGGGCCTGGCCAGTGGAGCCGCTGCTTCTGCCTGCTCGAACTTCTCTTCCCAGAAGGGTCAGAGACGTGTGTCTGCTCAGATCCCCACCCGGGAGGAAAGAGACCCATCTGAGGGTGTGAGGTCAGCCTGGTGGGCCGGCGCTGCCCACACTCTCCCCATCCCGCCCAGCCTGCTCTCCCCTGGGGTGTGGACACAACTTGTCCACAGGCTTCTGACCCCACATCCGCCTGGGCTTCCTTGAGGGGGACACAGCCCGAGAAACCCGCATCCCCACACACAGGCAAAGGACCCGGTGTTTCCGGGTGGCATGGGAGAGGTGGCCTGGCCCGGCCTGGGGCTCCCCGTGTTACCTTTCTGTTTCTCCGGGCAAAGGGCCAGAGGCCTCTCGGGGGTGTCCTGAGCCAACGTCGACAGGGTGCCCACGCACACTGCCTGTGAGCTCTCCTGAGGCCCCGGCCTCTGGGCAGGGGCAAACAGCAGAACATCTTGGCAGCAAGTGATCCTGCTGGGGGCTCCTCTCCGCTCTGGAGGCCTGGATACCCGGATTGCGGGTTCTGTTGGGTTCTGTTGCCGGCAGGTGACATCATCTCCTGGGGTTCGTGCTGAGGTCCCTTCCCCAAAACTTCCCAAGGGAATCTCTGGGTTTCTGACTGCTCGATCACCCCCCTTAGGCCATGTGCAGGCACAGTGACACCCACACGGCCCAGCCCACAGCCCTGGGGAGGCCTGGGTTCAGCCAGGGCCTGAGCTCCGAGGACCATGCTGCTCTCAGACCAGGCTCCTTCTTCTCATAAGTGGTGTGGCCCTTGACAACCATATGCCCCTCAGGGTTTCCCCAGTCTCTCCATCTGCAGAGTGGGGGTCATTCTCCCATCTGCTTCCTAGGCCTGTCGGCCTACGAGCAGCTCCATGCCTTTCCACCTGGGGCCGATATCACGTGGAGCTCGTGCGCTGAGACTTCAGAAAGAAAGATTCCATCCAGGGCTGGCACAGCACAGAATGGGGCAGAACGAGGCCTGGATGCGCCGTGGTCCCCAGGAAAAGGCACTCCCCCTCCTGACTGTTTTGAGACCCCGCATCCAAGTTGGAGGACCGAAAGGAAGACTCGAAGGTCTCCCTCTCTTATAGAAAAGAGTAGCCAACTTTCTGGTCCTCTGTTTCCATTGAGATTCTGTTGAAGTGTCCCAGCTCGGCTTCTGCGGGTGGCTGAGCTTCTACTGGCTCCCTGCGTTCTTGTCTTTTCCTCTCCAAACCTTCCGTCCTTTTCCCCCTTCTGGGGTGGAAGGGCGCTGTCATTGCTTCTACCTTCGAGACAGATTGAGGAAAAGTCTGGACCATCGACTCCTTTCCTCTCTTTGGTTCCGTGTCTCTCTCTGGCTGTGTCCCTCTCTTTTCCTTTCTCAATTCCGTCTGTGTCTTCCTCTTTCTCTCTCGTGTGTGGATGGATGGATGGATGCTAGGGATGCACATGTATATGATTAGATGAGAGTTATGTTTTAGGGATAGGTTAGAGGGAGAGAAAGGCTTTAGGTCAGAGTTGGTCATGGGGGAAGGGTCAAGGGTGGTGGTGGTGGTTCTTGGAATCTGAGTGCTGTGCATTCTTCGTCTCTTTCCATATGAACCCCTTCTCAGATACACCACTTGCAAGGAGTCTCTCGTGTTCCGTTTCCTATCTTTTGCATTTGTGAATGCTTAGCTTCTCTGTTGTGAAGAGGTTCCATTGGATGGAAACCCAGTGGTGTACTTCGTTTACCTCTTTCCCTTACTTGAAGAGACCCATTTCGACCTCCACCCAGCAAATGGCAAGGAGACTCTGATGTTAAGGAGCCTTTGACCGACGCTTCTTTCTAGCTATCTCATGACATCAGTCTTTAGGGTGAGGTTTTTCCCCGATATTGAGGTGGTATGAGATCAAAACCAATAGCGTTCTTCAGATGTAGCTGTCTGGTTTTCCCATGGACATTGATTGAGGAGGCTTTCCTGTTCCCATTTGGATATTCTCCCCGTCTGTGTCAGAGATGAGTTGACCATGGATGCTGGGGTTTGTTTCTGGACCCTCAACTTTATTCCATCGATCTGGATCTGTGTGTGTTGTTGTATTCCCAATAGCATACTGTCCTGCTGCTGCTGCTGCTGCGGCTAAGTCACTTCAGTCGTGTCTGACTCTGCATGACCCCATGGCCTGCAGCCTACCAGGCTCCTCCGTCCAGGACATTTTCCAGGCAAGAGTACTGGAGTGGGTCGCCATTGCCTTCTCCGATACTCTCCTGAGGATCCTAGTTTGGTCGTCTAATTTCCTTTCACACAACCTTGGATGTCCGTATCGGGGCTTTTTCGTCGGATTGTATTGACAATGTAGGCTCCTTTCTGTTTCCGTACCCCCTTTGCAATTCTTTGTTCGGTGCGAAAATGCATTGGCATTTTGGGAGGAATAGCATGGAAGCTGTGGATTGCCATGTGGGGCTGTGACATGATTTTCCCAATAGGAATTCTTTCAAGCCCTGAGCACAGCTTCTCTTTCCAGTGATTGGTGTGGGCTTGATCTTCCTCCTTCCATCTCTCGCCGTTTTGTGAGAACAGGTCCATCCTTCCCTTCTGGGGTAGATGGACTCGTGGGTATCACTTCAGTGAATGGCATTGGCAGTGGGGGTGATAATTCCCTTCTCATTGGAAGACTTTGCTGTGAGTATTAGAAATGCAAGTGACTTCTCTTCCCCTTCCTCCCTGTCCATGTCTCAGAGCCACCGGGAAACAGAGGCCTCATCCACGGTCACACAGGCCTGAGGGGGTGCAACTAGACTGTTGTTTCTTCAGGCCCTCAGTGCTGGACATCATCCGGGATACTCTGTGTGTGTCTTCCTCCGTCTGGTGTCCCTTCAGACCTTTCCCTAGTTTTCACAGGCTTGTTGTGTTGGCGTTCTTTGTCTGTTTGGAGACACATCCTTGATAAGCTTTGTGTTTCCACTCATTCGTCTCGCGATGTATGACCTGTCTTTTGCTTTTGTCATGAGGTCTTTCCCACAGTAGATATCTTTGATTTTGCAAAGTCCACTGTATTCTCTGGGTTTTTTTTTGTGGACTGCCTTTTAGTTTTGTGTGTGAAGACTCAAAGCACGTGTCCGGTTTCTGCTCATTGTTCTTCTAGATTTGTGACAAGTTTTCATGGAAAGTTTGTCTAGGGATAACTGGAAGTGAACTCGGTGTAAGGTGTCAAGTCTCCATCTCCATTCATGTCATCCCCTGCAGTTTCCAATTCCCTGTTCCTGAGTGGTTTTGGAGACCTTGTGGGAAGGTTGGTTGCATTGGAGTTTGCATTTCCACCTTGATTCGATTCACACTGTTCTGCCCTCAGGGACACTGTCAAGGGGGAGTGAGGAGCAGCCTGCACTTCCAGCAGTGACCACACGGTGGGGCGAGTGCTGCTCTCCCCTCTGGGAGCCCCAGGCCACAGGCATCCCAGTGAGGAGCCAGCTCTGTGCTCAGCTGAAAGGAGTTAGTTAGTCTCTCAGGAGCCTCTGAGCCCTTGCCTTTGGATCACCCAGGGTGGGCATTTACTGGGACAGAAAAAATTGCCCTGAATTCCATGGACGGAAGAGCCTGGCTGTGTAGAGTTCGTGAGTTGCCGTGAATCAGACACAACTGAGGACACAAAAATTCAATAGATTAAAACACTTTTTGGGGGTGGGGGGGAGTGAAAGAGGGTGATGTGGGTTTTTTTGTCTTATATAACAGCCAAGGGAAATCTAGTTTAAACCTAAATTCACATAGATGGGAAAGGTATATCTCTCCGTCACCCTATTTAAAAAAAAAAAAACCTACTAAACTTTTCTGAAAGTTTATTTAGTAGCTTCCTTGAGCAGTTTACTGTGGAGCATTTTTTTTTTTTTTCTGTGACATTGGCCTCATTAAAAAGTACGGTTTGCCTTTACTGGATAATTTTGTTCATTGGTTTCTTAGGGAACCTTGGTAATATTTGAGTTTCCTGGGAAGTATGGTCACATGACCTGGCCCTGGCCAATCGGTGCGTTCCACCTCCCTGGCCACTGTGATTGGCTCCGGGCTGGGGCAGTGCCCAATCGGGGCCCAGGGCCGGGCCTCCCGTTGGAAACCAGGGGAAGACGAGCTCTCGTCCTGCTGGGGTAGGGGAAGGGGTGGGGCCGGGGCAGGTCAGGCTCCAGCAGTGGGAGGGGCTTGAGGTCCGCCTGAGGCAGTTGGTGACGTTCCTGCTCCCCTCAGGGCAGAGCCGCCGGCCTGAGAATGAGGGCGCTGCTGAGCCCAGGGCCTGGGATGGCCCGTTGCTGCTGTGGTCCCAGAGCTCCACCCGAGACCTGAGGGAAGCCGTCTGCCCGTGAGTCCTCTCCCACTTTTCTGTCAGCTTGTTTGAAGCATGCTGGGTTTTCTGCCCAGCTGGCTAAGGGGAGTCCCTGGAAATGCAAGGGTGTGGGTTTTGGCAGACTTCAGGGAAGACATGCCAGATGAGCCTGGGAGACTCCAGGTTAATCTGGATTCAGGAGATATCTCTTCGGGCCAGCTAGTAATTGTAGGATAAGCCTAATGAGCCTTCAGAGGATGAAGAGAGTAACGTGCCAAGGTAGCAATCGATGTCCTCATTCGAGAGGATGAAGCTGGTGCTCAGAGAAGGGGGGAACTTGGCCACAGCAAGGAGGTGTGCACCCAGACAGGACCCCCCAGATCCGGCCATTGGAGCTCAGGGAGGCCACTGGTGTGGCTTGTCCCTGTGGCAGGGGCCGAGGCAGGCAGCCCACCCTGATTCCTGCGGGGGCCTGACTTGGGAAGTGCCATCTGGTAGCTTTGAGACTCACCAAACCAAATTGCACTGGAGAGAGGAGGGACACCTTCCTTCATCCACCCCCCACCCCCGCCGGATTCCCACATACCCTGACCCCTTTCTCTTGATTTCGGAGCCATTTCCAGAGTCCCGCTCATATGACCTCATTCGAAGTGCACTGTGGACGAGCTGCCATCTGCAGCTGCTACCACAGCAGCCAAGGGCTTTAGCTCCCGACTACCTCCCTTCCTTTGGAACTTGGGGGCCCTCTACTCCCCACTTGCACACCACAGACCTTTGCTGAGGATTGTGGGGACCCTCACTCAGTTTGCAGCACGTTGTAGCCATCCCTGTCCTCCCTTGAAACTCAGCTTGTGAGCTCCTTTGGAGCAGCGTGGCCCACCTGGCTGCAACGGAAGACACAGCTGACAGTGAAACAACAGCTTAGATCTGAGAGCCGGAAAGCTCTGTCAAAAGGGACCTCCCTCTTCACACCGTAGAGGCTGTAGGAGCCGCCAGGCTTTCGGAACCAGTGCTGGGGCCAAAATGACTCCACAGCTGTTTTCCTTCCTGGGGAGGGTTCTGGCTCGAGCGGGAATGGCTCAAGTCTCCTAAGGTTCTGAAAGCCCACTGTGTGCAGATTCACGGTACACAGAGAGGAAAAGGTGGAGTCCTACCCTGGAGGTGGTCACAGCTCACGGATGAGCCAGGCAGGCAGGCAGGCAGGGCATGAGAACACCTGAGCTGCCTTCATGAGTGAATGGTGTGGGGGCAGAGGAAGAGAAGCCGGTCTGCTCCCTCGTGTGGTGCCCAGGGCAGGTTGTCCCCAGAGGAAACCCTTACGACGGTGAGGACTATCACTGCTGTTTCCCAAGGGGTTCCGTCGGTGCGTGTCTTCCCCGGAGCGGTCAGGCCGTCTCTCAAGTACACTGGCCATGGGCATTGCCTCTCCTTGGAACTTCCCATGTGTTTCTCTTTTTTATGGAACAGTGATTTTCTAGAGTGGTTCTGGGCCACAAGGATGTTGGGTCATTTTCTAGCCTTCTGTCATGAAGAACGCTTTCCTGGGCATGGGGGTGGTTTGTTGTTCCAGCTCCCTTTCTTGGCTTCTTTTGGGAGCTGGTGCAACAAGAGGAGCTCAGCCTCTGCCTTCTGGCTGAGATGTCACCCTTCAAACAGCAATGCCTGCCTGGAGATAATGATGGCAGTTGCCAAAAGGGCTTCGTTTGGCACATGGTATCTTGAAAGGACGTACACCGTCCTTTCAGCTATCAAAGGCTAGTTCAAATGACATAAAAATGAGAACTCTCCAATGGAGTCTTACAGTAGGGGGAGAGTCCGAAAAACACTCCTTCAGTCATTTCACTGAGAGTCATTGATTGGGGACACCAAGAATATAGGAAGGAATGCAGAAAGAAAAGATGAAATTGTGTTCAGGATCGGGGGGAGGGATGAACAGGGCGTGCTTGCTTGCCTTGAATCCAGGCTTTGTTGGGGGGTGGGGCATAAAGATCGAACGGGTCTGAAACTACAAAGTGGTGATGGTAACACAGTATCACCAGAGTTACACAACAGTGATCCCAGATTGCAACAATGATGAAAAAGTTTACTAATCCCAACTTAAAAAACAAAAATACAGGAAACCATACAAAAAATAAAACATCACCAGAAAGGTGGAAAGAAACCAAATGCAAAGCAGTTCAGGGGAAAGGAACTCCATGTCCCCTGGGGGCAGACCGAGTTGCCGGCATCCACGGTGAGCAGACAGGGATGGAGGCTGCAGAGCCGACCGCTCCCCTGGACGTGGTGTTTCCGGCAAGGGCTCTGGGTCTCTGTCCAGAGCGGGGGCTCTTTCTCCCTGCAGGGCTGGGTGAGTGATCGTGGGCATCTGGGTGTTGCGCGGGAGCCAGGGCAGGCTCTCCCTGCCGAGGCGGTGACTCCTCCTCTGCCTCGGGTTCTCTTGCCAAAGCCCGAGCAGGTAGAGGTGCACGTGGAGGTGGAGGTTCTCGCTGAGGGGGTGGGACATCAGTGCCTGGGGCTGGGGGTCCTGCAGGCACGGAGATCCGATCTGCCCGGTGTGCTGGCCAGTACCCAGCTGGCCTGGTGTCTCTGCGAGGGCAAGTCTCGGTTCTCCATCTGCCCTCGGTGGATCCCTGGGTCCTGCACCTGGAGCCACCACCTCTTTAGGGACAGGTCTGGGAAGTGGAGCCTGGTTCCAGTTGGAGGCCAGTGCTAGAGTTGGGGGAGAAGCAAAGTTTGCCCACAGGCCAGCCTTGGCATGTGCATAACCCGGGACAGAAACCTTCCAAGAGGTTCCCAAAGAATACCCAGCGTCAGATGTCTTTTGGGACTGAAGTGTGCAAGATGGGGGTCGGGGGGTGTGAGGCCAGCGCTTGCTGCAGGCCCAGCAGCAGCTTTCGGGGACTCGTCCCTGTGTAGCTCAGCACCCCTCCCCACACACTCCCGTGCACCAGCCCCAGCGTCCTCACCTCTGTGCTCTGGCGTGCTGGGCTCCAGGTCCTCCTGGTGCCTCAGAGGCCGGGGTTCTCTGGACTCTGGGTCGGAGCCGGGTGTGCTGAGCTCCGTGGCAGCCTCAGACTGGGCCGCCGGCTGTATCCTGGGCGGTGTCTCGGCAGCAGGCCTTCCCCACCTCCGCGTCTCCCCCGGTGGGGCTGATGCCTCCGTGGGCACGCTGACCTGGAGCCTGCACTGGGCCTCACGGGCGAGCGGGTGGTGCTCCGACCCCTCCCTCTGGGAGCTGGATGGGGTGTCCCCGTCCTCGGCCTCGTCACGTGGGAAGCTCTGCAACGACAGTGACCGTCAGCCAGCCATGCTGGGAGTTTTCCGAGCTGGGCCTGGCCAGTGGAGCCGCTGCTTCTGCCTGCTCGAACTTCTCTTCCCAGAAGGGTCAGAGACGTGTGTCTGCTCAGATCCCCACCCGGGAGGAAAGAGACCCATCTGAGGGTGTGAGGTCAGCCTGGCGGGCCGGCGCTGCCCACACTCTCCCCATCCCGCCCAGCCTGCTCTCCCCTGGGGTGTGGACACAACTTGTCCACAGGCTTCTGACCCCACATCCGCCTGGGCTTCCTTGAGGGGGACACAGCCCGAGAAACCCGCATCCCCACACACAGGCAAAGGACCCGGTGTTTCCGGGTGGCATGGGAGAGGTGGCCTGGCCCGGCCTGGGGCTCCCCGTGTTACCTTTCTGTTTCTCCGGGCAAAGGGCCAGAGGCCTCTCGGGGGTGTCCTGAGCCAACGTCGACAGGGTGCCCACGCACACTGCCTGTGAGCTCTCCTGAGGCCCCGGCCTCTGGGCAGGGGCAAACAGCAGAACATCTTGGCAGCAAGTGATCTGGCTGGGGGCTCCTCTCCGCTCTGGAGGCCTGGATACCCGGATTGCGGGTTCTGATGGGTTCTGTTGCCGGCAGGTGACATCATCTCCTGGGGTTCGTGCTGAGGTCCCTTCCCCAAAACTTCCCAAGGGAATCTCTGGGTTTCTGACTGCTCGATCACCCCCCTTAGGCCATGTGCAGGCACAGTGACACCCACACGGCCCAGCCCACAGCCCTGGGGAGGCCTGGGTTCAGCCAGGGCCTGAGCTCCGAGGACCATGCTGCTCTCAGACCAGGCTCCTTCTTCTCATAAGTGGTGTGGCCCTTGACAACCATATGCCCCTCAGGGTTTCCCCAGTCTCTCCATCTGCAGAGTGGGGGTCATTCTCCCATCTGCTTCCTAGGCCTGTCGGCCTACGAGCAGCTCCATGCCTTTCCACCTGGGGCCGATATCACGTGGAGCTCGTGCGCTGAGACTTCAGAAAGAAAGATTCCATCCAGGGCTGGCACAGCACAGAATGGGGCAGAACGAGGCCTGGATGCGCCGTGGTACCCAGGAAAAGGCACTCCCCCTCCTGACTGTTTTGAGACCCCGCATCCAAGTTGGAGGACCGAAAGGAAGACTCGAAGGTCTCCCTCTCTTATAGAAAAGAGTAGCCAACTTTCTGGTCCTCTGTTTCCATTGAGATTCTGTTGAAGTGTCCCAGCTCGGCTTCTGCGGGTGGCTGAGCTTCCACTGGCTCCCTGCGTTCTTGTCTTTTCCTCTCCAAACCTTCCGTCCTTTTCCCCCTTCTGGGGTGGAAGGGCGCTGTCATTGCTTCTACCTTCGAGACAGATTGAGGAAAAGTCTGGACCATCGACTCCTTTCCTCTCTTTGGTTCCGTGTCTCTCTCTGGCTGTGTCCCTCTCTTTTCCTTTCTCAATTCCGTCTGTGTCTTCCTCTTTCTCTCTCGTGTGTGGATGGATGGATGGATGCTAGGGATGCACATGTATATGATTAGATGAGAGTTATGTTTTAGGGATAGGTTAGAGGGAGAGAAAGGCTTTAGGTCAGAGTTGGTCATGGGGGAAGGGTCAAGGGTGGTGGTGGTGTTTCTTGGAATCTGAGTGCTGTGCATTCTTCGTCTCTTTCCATATGAACCCCTTCTCAGATACACCACTTGCAAGGAGTCTCTCGTGTTCCGTTTCCTATCTTTTGCATTTGTGAATGCTTAGCTTCTCTGTTGTGAAGAGGTTCCATTGGATGGAAACCCAGTGGTGTACTTCGTTTACCTCTTTCCCTTACTTGAAGAGACCCATTTCGACCTCCGCCCAGCAAATGGCAAGGAGACTCTGATGTTAAGGAGCCTTTGACCGACGCTTCTTTCTAGCTATCTCATGACATCAGTCTTTAGGGTGAGGTTTTTCCCCGATATTGAGGTGGTATGAGATCAAAACCAATAGCGTTCTTCAGATGTAGCTGTCTGGTTTTCCCTTGGACATTGATTGAAGAGGCTTTCCTGTTCCCATTTGGATATTCTCCCCGTCTGTGTCAGAGATGAGTTGACCATGGATGCTGGGGTTTGTTTCTGGACCCTCAACTTTATTCCATCGATCTGGATCTGTGTGTGTTGTTGTATTCCCAATAGCATACTGTCCTGCTGCTGCTGCTGCTGCGGCTAAGTCACTTCAGTCGTGTCTGACTCTGCATGACCCCATGGCCTGCAGCCTACCAGGCTCCTCCGTCCAGGACATTTTCCAGGCAAGAGTACTGGAGTGGGTCGCCATTGCCTTCTCCGATACTCTCCTGAGGATCCTAGTTTGGTCGTCTAATTTCCTTTCACACAACCTTGGATGTCCGTATCGGGGCTTTTTCGTCGGATTGTATTGACAATGTAGGCTCCTTTCTGTTTCCGTACCCCCTTTGCAATTCTTTGTTCGGTGCGAAAATGCATTGGCATTTTGGGAGGAATAGCATGGAAGCTGTGGATTGCCATGTGGGGCTGTGACATGATTTTCCCAATAGGAATTCTTTCAAGCCCTGAGCACAGCTTCTCTTTCCAGTGATTGGTGTGGGCTTGATCTTCCTCCTTCCATCTCTCGCCGTTTTGTGAGAACAGGTCCATCCTTCCCTTCTGGGGTAGATGGACTCGTGGGTATCACTTCAGTGAATGGCATTGGCAGTGGGGGTGATAATTCCCTTCTCATTGGAAGACTTTGCTGTGAGTATTAGAAATGCAAGTGACTTCTCTTCCCCTTCCTCCCTGTCCATGTCTCAGAGCCACCGGGAAACAGAGGCCTCATCCACGGTCACACAGGCCTGAGGGGGTGCAACTAGACTGTTGTTTCTTCAGGCCCTCAGTGCTGGACATCATCCGGGATACTCTGTGTGTGTCTTCCTCCGTCTGGTGTCCCTTCAGACCTTTCCCTAGTTTTCACAGGCTTGTTGTGTTGGCGTTCTTTGTCTGTTTGGAGACACATCCTTGATAAGCTTTGTGTTTCCACTCATTCGTCTCGCGATGTATGACCTGTCTTTTGCTTTTGTCATGAGGTCTTTCCCACAGTAGATATCTTTGATTTTGCAAAGTCCACTGTATTCTCTGGGTTTTTTTTGTGGACTGCCTTTTAGTTTTGTGTGTGAAGACTCAAAGCACGTGTCCGGTTTCTGCTCATTGTTCTTCTAGATTTGTGACAAGTTTTCATGGAAAGTTTGTCTAGGGATAACTGGAAGTGAACTCGGTGTAAGGTGTCAAGTCTCCATCTCCATTCATGTCATCCCCTGCAGTTTCCAATTCCCTGTTCCTGAGTGGTTTTGGAGACCTTGTGGGAAGGTTGGTTGCATTGGAGTTTGCATTTCCACCTTGATTCGATTCACACTGTTCTGCCCTCAGGGACACTGTCAAGGGGGAGTGAGGAGCAGCCTGCACTTCCAGCAGTGACCACACGGTGGGGCGAGTGCTGCTCTCCCCTCTGGGAGCCCCAGGCCACAGGCATCCCAGTGAGGAGCCAGCTCTGTGCTCAGCTGAAAGGAGTTAGTTAGTCTCTCAGGAGCCTCTGAGCCCTTGCCTTTGGATCACCCAGGGTGGGCATTTACTGGGACAGAAAAAATTGCCCTGAATTCCATGGACGGAAGAGCCTGGCTGTGTAGAGTTCGTGAGTTGCCGTGAATCAGACACAACTGAGGACACAAAAATTCAATAGATTAAAACACTTTTTGGGGGTGGGGGGAAGTGAAAGAGGGTGATGTGGGTTTTTTTGTCTTATATAACAGCCAAGGGAAATCTAGTTTAAACCTAAATTCACATAGATGGGAAAGGTATATCTCTCCGTCACCCTATTTAAAAAAAAAAAAAACCTACTAAACTTTTCTGAAAGTTTATTTAGTAGCTTCCTTGAGCAGTTTACTGTGGAGCATTTTTTTTTTTTTTTCTGTGACATTGGCCTCATTAAAAAGTACGGTTTGCCTTTACTGGATAATTTTGTTCATTGGTTTCTTAGGGAACCTTGGTAATATTTGAGTTTCCTGGGGAGTATGGTCACATGACCTGGCCCTGGCCAATCGGTGCGTTCCACCTCCCTGGCCACTGTGATTGGCTCCGGGCTGGGGCAGTGCCCAATCGGGGCCCAGGGCCGGGCCTCCCGTTGGAAACCAGGGGAAGACGAGCTCTCGTCCTGCTGGGGTAGGGGAAGGGGTGGGGCCGGGGCAGGTCAGGCTCCAGCAGTGGGAGGGGCTTGAGGTCCGCCTGCGGCAGTTGGTGACGTTCCTGCTCCCCTCAGGGCAGAGCCGCCGGCCTGAGAATGAGGGCGCTGCTGAGCCCAGGGCCTGGGATGGCCCGTTGCTGCTGTGGTCCCAGAGCTCCACCCGAGACCTGAGGGAAGCCGTCTGCCCGTGAGTCCTCTCCCACTTTTCTGTCAGCTTGTTTGAAGCATGCTGGGTTTTCTGCCCAGCTGGCTAAGGGGAGTCCCTGGAAATGCAAGGGTGTGGGTTTTGGCAGACTTCAGGGAAGACATGCCAGATGAGCCTGGGAGACTCCAGGTTAATCTGGATTCAGGAGATATCTCTTCGGGCCAGCTAGTAATTGTAGGATAAGCCTAATGAGCCTTCAGAGGATGAAGAGAGTAACGTGCCAAGGTAGCAATCGATGTCCTCATTCGAGAGGATGAAGCTGGTGCTCAGAGAAGGGGGGAACTTGGCCACAGCAAGGAGGTGTGCACCCAGACAGGACCCCCCAGATCCGGCCATTGGAGCTCAGGGAGGCCACTGGTGTGGCTTGTCCCTGTGGCAGGGGCCGAGGCAGGCAGCCCACCCTGATTCCTGCGGGGGCCTGACTTGGGAAGTGCCATCTGGTAGCTTTGAGACTCACCAAACCAAATTGCACTGGAGAGAGGAGGGACACCTTCCTTCATCCACCCCCCACCCCCGCCGGATTCCCACATACCCTGACCCCTTTCTCTTGATTTCGGAGCCATTTCCAGAGTCCCGCTCATATGACCTCATTCGAAGTGCACTGTGGACGAGCTGCCATCTGCAGCTGCTACCACAGCAGCCAAGGGCTTTAGCTCCCGACTACCTCCCTTCCTTTGGAACTTGGGGGCCCTCTACTCCCCACTTGCACACCACAGACCTTTGCTGAGGATTGTGGGGACCCTCACTCAGTTTGCAGCACGTTGTAGCCATCCCTGTCCTCCCTTGAAACTCAGCTTGTGAGCTCCTTTGGAGCAGCGTGGCCCACCTGGCTGCAACGGAAGACACAGCTGACAGTGAAACAACAGCTTAGATCTGAGAGCCGGAAAGCTCTGTCAAAAGGGACCTCCCTCTTCACACCGTAGAGGCTGTAGGAGCCGCCAGGCTTTCGGAACCAGTGCTGGGGCCAAAATGACTCCACAGCTGTTTTCCTTCCTGGGGAGGGTTCTGGCTCGAGCGGGAATGGCTCAAGTCTCCTAAGGTTCTGAAAGCCCACTGTGTGCAGATTCACGGTACACAGAGAGGAAAAGGTGGAGTCCTACCCTGGAGGTGGTCACAGCTCACGGATGAGCCAGGCAGGCAGGCAGGCAGGGCATGAGAACACCTGAGCTGCCTTCATGAGTGAATGGTGTGGGGGCAGAGGAAGAGAAGCCGGTCTGCTCCCTCGTGTGGTGCCCAGGGCAGGTTGTCCCCAGAGGAAACCCTTACGACGGTGAGGACTATCACTGCTGTTTCCCAAGGGGTTCCGTCGGTGCGTGTCTTCCCCGGAGCGGTCAGGCCGTCTCTCAAGTACACTGGCCATGGGCATTGCCTCTCCTTGGAACTTCCCATGTGTTTCTCTTTTTTATGGAACAGTGATTTTCTAGAGTGGTTCTGGGCCACAAGGATGTTGGGTCATTTTCTAGCCTTCTGTCATGAAGAACGCTTTCCTGGGCATGGGGGTGGTTTGTTGTTCCAGCTCCCTTTCTTGGCTTCTTTTGGGAGCTGGTGCAACAAGAGGAGCTCAGCCTCTGCCTTCTGGCTGAGATGTCACCCTTCAAACAGCAATGCCTGCCTGGAGATAATGATGGCAGTTGCCAAAAGGGCTTCGTTTGGCACATGGTATCTTGAAAGGACGTACACCGTCCTTTCAGCTATCAAAGGCTAGTTCAAATGACATAAAAATGAGAACTCTCCAATGGAGTCTTACAGTAGGTGGAGAGTCCGAAAAACACTCCTTCAGTCATTTCACTGAGAGTCATTGATTGGGGACACCAAGAATATAGGAAGGAATGCAGAAAGAAAAGATGAAATTGTGTTCAGGATCGGGGGGAGGGATGAACAGGGCGTGCTTGCTTGCCTTGAATCCAGGCTTTGTTGGGGGGTGGGGCATAAAGATCGAACGGGTCTGAAACTACAAAGTGGTGATGGTAACACAGTATCACCAGAGTTACACAACAGTGATCCCAGATTGCAACAATGATGAAAAAGTTTACTAATCCCAACTTAAAAAACAAAAATACAGGAAACCATACAAAAAATAAAACATCACCAGAAAGGTGGAAAGAAACCAAATGCAAAGCAGTTCAGGGGAAAGGAACTCCATGTCCCCTGGGGGCAGACCGAGTTGCCGGCATCCACGGTGAGCAGACAGGGATGGAGGCTGCAGAGCCGACCGCTCCCCTGGACGTGGTGTTTCCGGCAAGGGCTCTGGGTCTCTGTCCAGAGCGGGGGCTCTTTCTCCCTGCAGGGCTGGGTGAGTGATCGTGGGCATCTGGGTGTTGCGCGGGAGCCAGGGCAGGCTCTCCCTGCCGAGGCGGTGACTCCTCCTCTGCCTCGGGTTCTCTTGCCAAAGCCCGAGCAGGTAGAGGTGCACGTGGAGGTGGAGGTTCTCGCTGAGGGGGTGGGACATCAGTGCCTGGGGCTGGGGGTCCTGCAGGCACGGAGATCCGATCTGCCCGGTGTGCTGGCCAGTACCCAGCTGGCCTGGTGTCTCTGCGAGGGCAAGTCTCGGTTCTCCATCTGCCCTCGGTGGATCCCTGGGTCCTGCACCTGGAGCCACCACCTCTTTAGGGACAGGTCTGGGAAGTGGAGCCTGGTTCCAGTTGGAGGCCAGTGCTAGAGTTGGGGGAGAAGCAAAGTTTGCCCACAGGCCAGCCTTGGCATGTGCATAACCCGGGACAGAAACCTTCCAAGAGGTTCCCAAAGAATACCCAGCGTCAGATGTCTTTTGGGACTGAAGTGTGCAAGATGGGGGGCGGGGGGTGTGAGGCCAGCGCTTGCTGCAGGCCCAGCAGCAGCTTTCGGGGACTCGTCCCTGTGTAGCTCAGCACCCCTCCCCACACACTCCCGTGCACCAGCCCCAGCGTCCTCACCTCTGTGCTCTGGCGTGCTGGGCTCCAGGTCCTCCTGGTGCCTCAGAGGCCGGGGTTCTCTGGACTCTGGGTCGGAGCCGGGTGTGCTGAGCTCCGTGGCAGCCTCAGACTGGGCCGCCGGCTGTATCCTGGGCGGTGTCTCGGCAGCAGGCCTTCCCCACCTCCGCGTCTCCCCCGGTGGGGCTGATGCCTCCGTGGGCACGCTGACCTGGAGCCTGCACTGGGCCTCACGGGCGAGCGGGTGGTGCTCCGACCCCTCCCTCTGGGAGCTGGATGGGGTGTCCCCGTCCTCGGCCTCGTCACGTGGGAAGCTCTGCAACGACAGTGACCGTCAGCCAGCCATGCTGGGAGTTTTCCGAGCTGGGCCTGGCCAGTGGAGCCGCTGCTTCTGCCTGCTCGAACTTCTCTTCCCAGAAGGGTCAGAGACGTGTGTCTGCTCAGATCCCCACCCGGGAGGAAAGAGACCCATCTGAGGGTGTGAGGTCAGCCTGGCGGGCCGGCGCTGCCCACACTCTCCCCATCCCGCCCAGCCTGCTCTCCCCTGGGGTGTGGACACAACTTGTCCACAGGCTTCTGACCCCACATCCGCCTGGGCTTCCTTGAGGGGGACACAGCCCGAGAAACCCGCATCCCCACACACAGGCAAAGGACCCGGTGTTTCCGGGTGGCATGGGAGAGGTGGCCTGGCCCGGCCTGGGGCTCCCCGTGTTACCTTTCTGTTTCTCCGGGCAAAGGGCCAGAGGCCTCTCGGGGGTGTCCTGAGCCAACGTCGACAGGGTGCCCACGCACACTGCCTGTGAGCTCTCCTGAGGCCCCGGCCTCTGGGCAGGGGCAAACAGCAGAACATCTTGGCAGCAAGTGATCTGGCTGGGGGCTCCTCTCCGCTCTGGAGGCCTGGATACCCGGATTGCGGGTTCTGATGGGTTCTGTTGCCGGCAGGTGACATCATCTCCTGGGGTTCGTGCTGAGGTCCCTTCCCCAAAACTTCCCAAGGGAATCTCTGGGTTTCTGACTGCTCGATCACCCCCCTTAGGCCATGTGCAGGCACAGTGACACCCACACGGCCCAGCCCACAGCCCTGGGGAGGCCTGGGTTCAGCCAGGGCCTGAGCTCCGAGGACCATGCTGCTCTCAGACCAGGCTCCTTCTTCTCATAAGTGGTGTGGCCCTTGACAACCATATGCCCCTCAGGGTTTCCCCAGTCTCTCCATCTGCAGAGTGGGGGTCATTCTCCCATCTGCTTCCTAGGCCTGTCGGCCTACGAGCAGCTCCATGCCTTTCCACCTGGGGCCGATATCACGTGGAGCTCGTGCGCTGAGACTTCAGAAAGAAAGATTCCATCCAGGGCTGGCACAGCACAGAATGGGGCAGAACGAGGCCTGGATGCGCCGTGGTACCCAGGAAAAGGCACTCCCCCTCCTGACTGTTTTGAGACCCCGCATCCAAGTTGGAGGACCGAAAGGAAGACTCGAAGGTCTCCCTCTCTTATAGAAAAGAGTAGCCAACTTTCTGGTCCTCTGTTTCCATTGAGATTCTGTTGAAGTGTCCCAGCTCGGCTTCTGCGGGTGGCTGAGCTTCTACTGGCTCCCTGCGTTCTTGTCTTTTCCTCTCCAAACCTTCCGTCCTTTTCCCCCTTCTGGGGTGGAAGGGCGCTGTCATTGCTTCTACCTTCGAGACAGATTGAGGAAAAGTCTGGACCATCGACTCCTTTCCTCTCTTTGGTTCCGTGTCTCTCTCTGGCTGTGTCCCTCTCTTTTCCTTTCTCAATTCCGTCTGTGTCTTCCTCTTTCTCTCTCGTGTGTGGATGGATGGATGGATGCTAGGGATGCACATGTATATGATTAGATGAGAGTTATGTTTTAGGGATAGGTTAGAGGGAGAGAAAGGCTTTAGGTCAGAGTTGGTCATGGGGGAAGGGTCAAGGGTGGTGGTGGTGTTTCTTGGAATCTGAGTGCTGTGCATTCTTCGTCTCTTTCCATATGAACCCCTTCTCAGATACACCACTTGCAAGGAGTCTCTCGTGTTCCGTTTCCTATCTTTTGCATTTGTGAATGCTTAGCTTCTCTGTTGTGAAGAGGTTCCATTGGATGGAAACCCAGTGGTGTACTTCGTTTACCTCTTTCCCTTACTTGAAGAGACCCATTTCGACCTCCGCCCAGCAAATGGCAAGGAGACTCTGATGTTAAGGAGCCTTTGACCGACGCTTCTTTCTAGCTATCTCATGACATCAGTCTTTAGGGTGAGGTTTTTCCCCGATATTGAGGTGGTATGAGATCAAAACCCATAGCGTTCTTCAGATGTAGCTGTCTGGTTTTCCCATGGACATTGATTGAAGAGGCTTTCCTGTTCCCATTTGGATATTCTCCCCGTCTGTGTCAGAGATGAGTTGACCATGGATGCTGGGGTTTGTTTCTGGACCCTCAACTTTATTCCATCGATCTGGATCTGTGTGTGTTGTTGTATTCCCAATAGCATACTGTCCTGCTGCTGCTGCTGCTGCGGCTAAGTCACTTCAGTCGTGTCTGACTCTGCATGACCCCATGGCCTGCAGCCTACCAGGCTCCTCCGTCCAGGACATTTTCCAGGCAAGAGTACTGGAGTGGGTCGCCATTGCCTTCTCCGATACTCTCCTGAGGATCCTAGTTTGGTCGTCTAATTTCCTTTCACACAACCTTGGATGTCCGTATCGGGGCTTTTTCGTCGGATTGTATTGACAATGTAGGCTCCTTTCTGTTTCCGTACCCCCTTTGCAATTCTTTGTTCGGTGCGAAAATGCATTGGCATTTTGGGAGGAATAGCATGGAAGCTGTGGATTGCCATGTGGGGCTGTGACATGATTTTCCCAATAGGAATTCTTTCAAGCCCTGAGCACAGCTTCTCTTTCCAGTGATTGGTGTGGGCTTGATCTTCCTCCTTCCATCTCTCGCCGTTTTGTGAGAACAGGTCCATCCTTCCCTTCTGGGGTAGATGGACTCGTGGGTATCACTTCAGTGAATGGCATTGGCAGTGGGGGTGATAATTCCCTTCTCATTGGAAGACTTTGCTGTGAGTATTAGAAATGCAAGTGACTTCTCTTCCCCTTCCTCCCTGTCCATGTCTCAGAGCCACCGGGAAACAGAGGCCTCATCCACGGTCACACAGGCCTGAGGGGGTGCAACTAGACTGTTGTTTCTTCAGGCCCTCAGTGCTGGACATCATCCGGGATACTCTGTGTGTGTCTTCCTCCGTCTGGTGTCCCTTCAGACCTTTCCCTAGTTTTCACAGGCTTGTTGTGTTGGCGTTCTTTGTCTGTTTGGAGACACATCCTTGATAAGCTTTGTGTTTCCACTCATTCGTCTCGCGATGTATGACCTGTCTTTTGCTTTTGTCATGAGGTCTTTCCCACAGTAGATATCTTTGATTTTGCAAAGTCCACTGTATTCTCTGGGGTTTTTTTTGTGGACTGCCTTTTAGTTTTGTGTGTGAAGACTCAAAGCACGTGTCCGGTTTCTGCTCATTGTTCTTCTAGATTTGTGACAAGTTTTCATGGAAAGTTTGTCTAGGGATAACTGGAAGTGAACTCGGTGTAAGGTGTCCAGTCTCCATCTCCATTCATGTCATCCCCTGCAGTTTCCAATTCCCTGTTCCTGAGTGGTTTTGGAGACCTTGTGGGAAGGTTGGTTGCATTGGAGTTTGCATTTCCACCTTGATTCGATTCACACTGTTCTGCCCTCAGGGACACTGTCAAGGGGGAGTGAGGAGCAGCCTGCACTTCCAGCAGTGACCACACGGTGGGGCGAGTGCTGCTCTCCCCTCTGGGAGCCCCAGGCCACAGGCATCCCAGTGAGGAGCCAGCTCTGTGCTCAGCTGAAAGGAGTTAGTTAGTCTCTCAGGAGCCTCTGAGCCCTTGCCTTTGGATCACCCAGGGTGGGCATTTACTGGGACAGAAAAAATTGCCCTGAATTCCATGGACGGAAGAGCCTGGCTGTGTAGAGTTCGTGAGTTGCCGTGAATCAGACACAACTGAGGACACAAAAATTCAATAGATTAAAACACTTTTTGGGGGTGGGGGGAAGTGAAAGAGGGTGATGTGGGTTTTTTTGTCTTATATAACAGCCAAGGGAAATCTAGTTTAAACCTAAATTCACATAGATGGGAAAGGTATATCTCTCCGTCACCCTATTTAAAAAAAAAAAAAACCTACTAAACTTTTCTGAAAGTTTATTTAGTAGCTTCCTTGAGCAGTTTACTGTGGAGCATTTTTTTTTTTTTTTCTGTGACATTGGCCTCATTAAAAAGTACGGTTTGCCTTTACTGGATAATTTTGTTCATTGGTTTCTTAGGGAACCTTGGTAATATTTGAGTTTCCTGGGGAGTATGGTCACATGACCTGGCCCTGGCCAATCGGTGCGTTCCACCTCCCTGGCCACTGTGATTGGCTCCGGGCTGGGGCAGTGCCCAATCGGGGCCCAGGGCCGGGCCTCCCGTTGGAAACCAGGGGAAGACGAGCTCTCGTCCTGCTGGGGTAGGGGAAGGGGTGGGGCCGGGGCAGGTCAGGCTCCAGCAGTGGGAGGGGCTTGAGGTCCGCCTGCGGCAGTTGGTGACGTTCCTGCTCCCCTCAGGGCAGAGCCGCCGGCCTGAGAATGAGGGCGCTGCTGAGCCCAGGGCCTGGGATGGCCCGTTGCTGCTGTGGTCCCAGAGCTCCACCCGAGACCTGAGGGAAGCCGTCTGCCCGTGAGTCCTCTCCCACTTTTCTGTCAGCTTGTTTGAAGCATGCTGGGTTTTCTGCCCAGCTGGCTAAGGGGAGTCCCTGGAAATGCAAGGGTGTGGGTTTTGGCAGACTTCAGGGAAGACATGCCAGATGAGCCTGGGAGACTCCAGGTTAATCTGGATTCAGGAGATATCTCTTCGGGCCAGCTAGTAATTGTAGGATAAGCCTAATGAGCCTTCAGAGGATGAAGAGAGTAACGTGCCAAGGTAGCAATCGATGTCCTCATTCGAGAGGATGAAGCTGGTGCTCAGAGAAGGGGGGAACTTGGCCACAGCAAGGAGGTGTGCACCCAGACAGGACCCCCCAGATCCGGCCATTGGAGCTCAGGGAGGCCACTGGTGTGGCTTGTCCCTGTGGCAGGGGCCGAGGCAGGCAGCCCACCCTGATTCCTGCGGGGGCCTGACTTGGGAAGTGCCATCTGGTAGCTTTGAGACTCACCAAACCAAATTGCACTGGAGAGAGGAGGGACACCTTCCTTCATCCACCCCCCACCCCCGCCGGATTCCCACATACCCTGACCCCTTTCTCTTGATTTCGGAGCCATTTCCAGAGTCCCGCTCATATGACCTCATTCGAAGTGCACTGTGGACGAGCTGCCATCTGCAGCTGCTACCACAGCAGCCAAGGGCTTTAGCTCCCGACTACCTCCCTTCCTTTGGAACTTGGGGGCCCTCTACTCCCCACTTGCACACCACAGACCTTTGCTGAGGATTGTGGGGACCCTCACTCAGTTTGCAGCACGTTGTAGCCATCCCTGTCCTCCCTTGAAACTCAGCTTGTGAGCTCCTTTGGAGCAGCGTGGCCCACCTGGCTGCAACGGAAGACACAGCTGACAGTGAAACAACAGCTTAGATCTGAGAGCCGGAAAGCTCTGTCAAAAGGGACCTCCCTCTTCACACCGTAGAGGCTGTAGGAGCCGCCAGGCTTTCGGAACCAGTGCTGGGGCCAAAATGACTCCACAGCTGTTTTCCTTCCTGGGGAGGGTTCTGGCTCGAGCGGGAATGGCTCAAGTCTCCTAAGGTTCTGAAAGCCCACTGTGTGCAGATTCACGGTACACAGAGAGGAAAAGGTGGAGTCCTACCCTGGAGGTGGTCACAGCTCACGGATGAGCCAGGCAGGCAGGCAGGCAGGGCATGAGAACACCTGAGCTGCCTTCATGAGTGAATGGTGTGGGGGCAGAGGAAGAGAAGCCGGTCTGCTCCCTCGTGTGGTGCCCAGGGCAGGTTGTCCCCAGAGGAAACCCTTACGACGGTGAGGACTATCACTGCTGTTTCCCAAGGGGTTCCGTCGGTGCGTGTCTTCCCCGGAGCGGTCAGGCCGTCTCTCAAGTACACTGGCCATGGGCATTGCCTCTCCTTGGAACTTCCCATGTGTTTCTCTTTTTTATGGAACAGTGATTTTCTAGAGTGGTTCTGGGCCACAAGGATGTTGGGTCATTTTCTAGCCTTCTGTCATGAAGAACGCTTTCCTGGGCATGGGGGTGGTTTGTTGTTCCAGCTCCCTTTCTTGGCTTCTTTTGGGAGCTGGTGCAACAAGAGGAGCTCAGCCTCTGCCTTCTGGCTGAGATGTCACCCTTCAAACAGCAATGCCTGCCTGGAGATAATGATGGCAGTTGCCAAAAGGGCTTCGTTTGGCACATGGTATCTTGAAAGGACGTACACCGTCCTTTCAGCTATCAAAGGCTAGTTCAAATGACATAAAAATGAGAACTCTCCAATGGAGTCTTACAGTAGGTGGAGAGTCCGAAAAACACTCCTTCAGTCATTTCACTGAGAGTCATTGATTGGGGACACCAAGAATATAGGAAGGAATGCAGAAAGAAAAGATGAAATTGTGTTCAGGATCGGGGGGAGGGATGAACAGGGCGTGCTTGCTTGCCTTGAATCCAGGCTTTGTTGGGGGGTGGGGCATAAAGATCGAACGGGTCTGAAACTACAAAGTGGTGATGGTAACACAGTATCACCAGAGTTACACAACAGTGATCCCAGATTGCAACAATGATGAAAAAGTTTACTAATCCCAACTTAAAAAACAAAAATACAGGAAACCATACAAAAAATAAAACATCACCAGAAAGGTGGAAAGAAACCAAATGCAAAGCAGTTCAGGGGAAAGGAACTCCATGTCCCCTGGGGGCAGACCGAGTTGCCGGCATCCACGGTGAGCAGACAGGGATGGAGGCTGCAGAGCCGACCGCTCCCCTGGACGTGGTGTTTCCGGCAAGGGCTCTGGGTCTCTGTCCAGAGCGGGGGCTCTTTCTCCCTGCAGGGCTGGGTGAGTGATCGTGGGCATCTGGGTGTTGCGCGGGAGCCAGGGCAGGCTCTCCCTGCCGAGGCGGTGACTCCTCCTCTGCCTCGGGTTCTCTTGCCAAAGCCCGAGCAGGTAGAGGTGCACGTGGAGGTGGAGGTTCTCGCTGAGGGGGTGGGACATCAGTGCCTGGGGCTGGGGGTCCTGCAGGCACGGAGATCCGATCTGCCCGGTGTGCTGGCCAGTACCCAGCTGGCCTGGTGTCTCTGCGAGGGCAAGTCTCGGTTCTCCATCTGCCCTCGGTGGATCCCTGGGTCCTGCACCTGGAGCCACCACCTCTTTAGGGACAGGTCTGGGAAGTGGAGCCTGGTTCCAGTTGGAGGCCAGTGCTAGAGTTGGGGGAGAAGCAAAGTTTGCCCACAGGCCAGCCTTGGCATGTGCATAACCCGGGACAGAAACCTTCCAAGAGGTTCCCAAAGAATACCCAGCGTCAGATGTCTTTTGGGACTGAAGTGTGCAAGATGGGGGGCGGGGGGTGTGAGGCCAGCGCTTGCTGCAGGCCCAGCAGCAGCTTTCGGGGACTCGTCCCTGTGTAGCTCAGCACCCCTCCCCACACACTCCCGTGCACCAGCCCCAGCGTCCTCACCTCTGTGCTCTGGCGTGCTGGGCTCCAGGTCCTCCTGGTGCCTCAGAGGCCGGGGTTCTCTGGACTCTGGGTCGGAGCCGGGTGTGCTGAGCTCCGTGGCAGCCTCAGACTGGGCCGCCGGCTGTATCCTGGGCGGTGTCTCGGCAGCAGGCCTTCCCCACCTCCGCGTCTCCCCCGGTGGGGCTGATGCCTCCGTGGGCACGCTGACCTGGAGCCTGCACTGGGCCTCACGGGCGAGCGGGTGGTGCTCCGACCCCTCCCTCTGGGAGCTGGATGGGGTGTCCCCGTCCTCGGCCTCGTCACGTGGGAAGCTCTGCAACGACAGTGACCGTCAGCCAGCCATGCTGGGAGTTTTCCGAGCTGGGCCTGGCCAGTGGAGCCGCTGCTTCTGCCTGCTCGAACTTCTCTTCCCAGAAGGGTCAGAGACGTGTGTCTGCTCAGATCCCCACCCGGGAGGAAAGAGACCCATCTGAGGGTGTGAGGTCAGCCTGGCGGGCCGGCGCTGCCCACACTCTCCCCATCCCGCCCAGCCTGCTCTCCCCTGGGGTGTGGACACAACTTGTCCACAGGCTTCTGACCCCACATCCGCCTGGGCTTCCTTGAGGGGGACACAGCCCGAGAAACCCGCATCCCCACACACAGGCAAAGGACCCGGTGTTTCCGGGTGGCATGGGAGAGGTGGCCTGGCCCGGCCTGGGGCTCCCCGTGTTACCTTTCTGTTTCTCCGGGCAAAGGGCCAGAGGCCTCTCGGGGGTGTCCTGAGCCAACGTCGACAGGGTGCCCACGCACACTGCCTGTGAGCTCTCCTGAGGCCCCGGCCTCTGGGCAGGGGCAAACAGCAGAACATCTTGGCAGCAAGTGATCTGGCTGGGGGCTCCTCTCCGCTCTGGAGGCCTGGATACCCGGATTGCGGGTTCTGATGGGTTCTGTTGCCGGCAGGTGACATCATCTCCTGGGGTTCGTGCTGAGGTCCCTTCCCCAAAACTTCCCAAGGGAATCTCTGGGTTTCTGACTGCTCGATCACCCCCCTTAGGCCATGTGCAGGCACAGTGACACCCACACGGCCCAGCCCACAGCCCTGGGGAGGCCTGGGTTCAGCCAGGGCCTGAGCTCCGAGGACCATGCTGCTCTCAGACCAGGCTCCTTCTTCTCATAAGTGGTGTGGCCCTTGACAACCATATGCCCCTCAGGGTTTCCCCAGTCTCTCCATCTGCAGAGTGGGGGTCATTCTCCCATCTGCTTCCTAGGCCTGTCGGCCTACGAGCAGCTCCATGCCTTTCCACCTGGGGCCGATATCACGTGGAGCTCGTGCGCTGAGACTTCAGAAAGAAAGATTCCATCCAGGGCTGGCACAGCACAGAATGGGGCAGAACGAGGCCTGGATGCGCCGTGGTACCCAGGAAAAGGCACTCCCCCTCCTGACTGTTTTGAGACCCCGCATCCAAGTTGGAGGACCGAAAGGAAGACTCGAAGGTCTCCCTCTCTTATAGAAAAGAGTAGCCAACTTTCTGGTCCTCTGTTTCCATTGAGATTCTGTTGAAGTGTCCCAGCTCGGCTTCTGCGGGTGGCTGAGCTTCTACTGGCTCCCTGCGTTCTTGTCTTTTCCTCTCCAAACCTTCCGTCCTTTTCCCCCTTCTGGGGTGGAAGGGCGCTGTCATTGCTTCTACCTTCGAGACAGATTGAGGAAAAGTCTGGACCATCGACTCCTTTCCTCTCTTTGGTTCCGTGTCTCTCTCTGGCTGTGTCCCTCTCTTTTCCTTTCTCAATTCCGTCTGTGTCTTCCTCTTTCTCTCTCGTGTGTGGATGGATGGATGGATGCTAGGGATGCACATGTATATGATTAGATGAGAGTTATGTTTTAGGGATAGGTTAGAGGGAGAGAAAGGCTTTAGGTCAGAGTTGGTCATGGGGGAAGGGTCAAGGGTGGTGGTGGTGTTTCTTGGAATCTGAGTGCTGTGCATTCTTCGTCTCTTTCCATATGAACCCCTTCTCAGATACACCACTTGCAAGGAGTCTCTCGTGTTCCGTTTCCTATCTTTTGCATTTGTGAATGCTTAGCTTCTCTGTTGTGAAGAGGTTCCATTGGATGGAAACCCAGTGGTGTACTTCGTTTACCTCTTTCCCTTACTTGAAGAGACCCATTTCGACCTCCGCCCAGCAAATGGCAAGGAGACTCTGATGTTAAGGAGCCTTTGACCGACGCTTCTTTCTAGCTATCTCATGACATCAGTCTTTAGGGTGAGGTTTTTCCCCGATATTGAGGTGGTATGAGATCAAAACCAATAGCGTTCTTCAGATGTAGCTGTCTGGTTTTCCCATGGACATTGATTGAAGAGGCTTTCCTGTTCCCATTTGGATATTCTCCCCGTCTGTGTCAGAGATGAGTTGACCATGGATGCTGGGGTTTGTTTCTGGACCCTCAACTTTATTCCATCGATCTGGATCTGTGTGTGTTGTTGTATTCCCAATAGCATACTGTCCTGCTGCTGCTGCTGCTGCGGCTAAGTCACTTCAGTCGTGTCTGACTCTGCATGACCCCATGGCCTGCAGCCTACCAGGCTCCTCCGTCCAGGACATTTTCCAGGCAAGAGTACTGGAGTGGGTCGCCATTGCCTTCTCCGATACTCTCCTGAGGATCCTAGTTTGGTCGTCTAATTTCCTTTCACACAACCTTGGATGTCCGTATCGGGGCTTTTTCGTCGGATTGTATTGACAATGTAGGCTCCTTTCTGTTTCCGTACCCCCTTTGCAATTCTTTGTTCGGTGCGAAAATGCATTGGCATTTTGGGAGGAATAGCATGGAAGCTGTGGATTGCCATGTGGGGCTGTGACATGATTTTCCCAATAGGAATTCTTTCAAGCCCTGAGCACAGCTTCTCTTTCCAGTGATTGGTGTGGGCTTGATCTTCCTCCTTCCATCTCTCGCCGTTTTGTGAGAACAGGTCCATCCTTCCCTTCTGGGGTAGATGGACTCGTGGGTATCACTTCAGTGAATGGCATTGGCAGTGGGGGTGATAATTCCCTTCTCATTGGAAGACTTTGCTGTGAGTATTAGAAATGCAAGTGACTTCTCTTCCCCTTCCTCCCTGTCCATGTCTCAGAGCCACCGGGAAACAGAGGCCTCATCCACGGTCACACAGGCCTGAGGGGGTGCAACTAGACTGTTGTTTCTTCAGGCCCTCAGTGCTGGACATCATCCGGGATACTCTGTGTGTGTCTTCCTCCGTCTGGTGTCCCTTCAGACCTTTCCCTAGTTTTCACAGGCTTGTTGTGTTGGCGTTCTTTGTCTGTTTGGAGACACATCCTTGATAAGCTTTGTGTTTCCACTCATTCGTCTCGCGATGTATGACCTGTCTTTTGCTTTTGTCATGAGGTCTTTCCCACAGTAGATATCTTTGATTTTGCAAAGTCCACTGTATTCTCTGGGGTTTTTTTTGTGGACTGCCTTTTAGTTTTGTGTGTGAAGACTCAAAGCACGTGTCCGGTTTCTGCTCATTGTTCTTCTAGATTTGTGACAAGTTTTCATGGAAAGTTTGTCTAGGGATAACTGGAAGTGAACTCGGTGTAAGGTGTCCAGTCTCCATCTCCATTCATGTCATCCCCTGCAGTTTCCAATTCCCTGTTCCTGAGTGGTTTTGGAGACCTTGTGGGAAGGTTGGTTGCATTGGAGTTTGCATTTCCACCTTGATTCGATTCACACTGTTCTGCCCTCAGGGACACTGTCAAGGGGGAGTGAGGAGCAGCCTGCACTTCCAGCAGTGACCACACGGTGGGGCGAGTGCTGCTCTCCCCTCTGGGAGCCCCAGGCCACAGGCATCCCAGTGAGGAGCCAGCTCTGTGCTCAGCTGAAAGGAGTTAGTTAGTCTCTCAGGAGCCTCTGAGCCCTTGCCTTTGGATCACCCAGGGTGGGCATTTACTGGGACAGAAAAAATTGCCCTGAATTCCATGGACGGAAGAGCCTGGCTGTGTAGAGTTCGTGAGTTGCCGTGAATCAGACACAACTGAGGACACAAAAATTCAATAGATTAAAACACTTTTTGGGGGTTGGGGGGAGTGAAAGAGGGTGATGTGGGTTTTTTTGTCTTATATAACAGCCAAGGGAAATCTAGTTTAAACCTAAATTCACATAGATGGGAAAGGTATATCTCTCCGTCACCCTATTTAAAAAAAAAAAAAACCTACTAAACTTTTCTGAAAGTTTATTTAGTAGCTTCCTTGAGCAGTTTACTGTGGAGCATTTTTTTTTTTTTTTCTGTGACATTGGCCTCATTAAAAAGTACGGTTTGCCTTTACTGGATAATTTTGTTCATTGGTTTCTTAGGGAACCTTGGTAATATTTGAGTTTCCTGGGGAGTATGGTCACATGACCTGGCCCTGGCCAATCGGTGCGTTCCACCTCCCTGGCCACTGTGATTGGCTCCGGGCTGGGGCAGTGCCCAATCGGGGCCCAGGGCCGGGCCTCCCGTTGGAAACCAGGGGAAGACGAGCTCTCGTCCTGCTGGGGTAGGGGAAGGGGTGGGGCCGGGGCAGGTCAGGCTCCAGCAGTGGGAGGGGCTTGAGGTCCGCCTGCGGCAGTTGGTGACGTTCCTGCTCCCCTCAGGGCAGAGCCGCCGGCCTGAGAATGAGGGCGCTGCTGAGCCCAGGGCCTGGGATGGCCCGTTGCTGCTGTGGTCCCAGAGCTCCACCCGAGACCTGAGGGAAGCCGTCTGCCCGTGAGTCCTCTCCCACTTTTCTGTCAGCTTGTTTGAAGCATGCTGGGTTTTCTGCCCAGCTGGCTAAGGGGAGTCCCTGGAAATGCAAGGGTGTGGGTTTTGGCAGACTTCAGGGAAGACATGCCAGATGAGCCTGGGAGACTCCAGGTTAATCTGGATTCAGGAGATATCTCTTCGGGCCAGCTAGTAATTGTAGGATAAGCCTAATGAGCCTTCAGAGGATGAAGAGAGTAACGTGCCAAGGTAGCAATCGATGTCCTCATTCGAGAGGATGAAGCTGGTGCTCAGAGAAGGGGGGAACTTGGCCACAGCAAGGAGGTGTGCACCCAGACAGGACCCCCCAGATCCGGCCATTGGAGCTCAGGGAGGCCACTGGTGTGGCTTGTCCCTGTGGCAGGGGCCGAGGCAGGCAGCCCACCCTGATTCCTGCGGGGGTCTGACTTGGGAAGTGCCATCTGGTAGCTTTGAGACTCACCAAACCAAATTGCACTGGAGAGAGGAGGGACACCTTCCTTCATCCACCCCCCACCCCCGCCGGATTCCCACATACCCTGACCCCTTTCTCTTGATTTCGGAGCCATTTCCAGAGTCCCGCTCATATGACCTCATTCGAAGTGCACTGTGGACGAGCTGCCATCTGCAGCTGCTACCACAGCAGCCAAGGGCTTTAGCTCCCGACTACCTCCCTTCCTTTGGAACTTGGGGGCCCTCTACTCCCCACTTGCACACCACAGACCTTTGCTGAGGATTGTGGGGACCCTCACTCAGTTTGCAGCACGTTGTAGCCATCCCTGTCCTCCCTTGAAACTCAGCTTGTGAGCTCCTTTGGAGCAGCGTGGCCCACCTGGCTGCAACGGAAGACACAGCTGACAGTGAAACAACAGCTTAGATCTGAGAGCCGGAAAGCTCTGTCAAAAGGGACCTCCCTCTTCACACCGTAGAGGCTGTAGGAGCCGCCAGGCTTTCGGAACCAGTGCTGGGGCCAAAATGACTCCACAGCTGTTTTCCTTCCTGGGGAGGGTTCTGGCTCGAGCGGGAATGGCTCAAGTCTCCTAAGGTTCTGAAAGCCCACTGTGTGCAGATTCACGGTACACAGAGAGGAAAAGGTGGAGTCCTACCCTGGAGGTGGTCACAGCTCACGGATGAGCCAGGCAGGCAGGCAGGCAGGGCATGAGAACACCTGAGCTGCCTTCATGAGTGAACGGTGTGGGGGCAGAGGAAGAGAAGCCGGTCTGCTCCCTCGTGTGGTGCCCAGGGCAGGTTGTCCCCAGAGGAAACCCTTACGACGGTGAGGACTATCACTGCTGTTTCCCAAGGGGTTCCGTCGGTGCGTGTCTTCCCCGGAGCGGTCAGGCCGTCTCTCAAGTACACTGGCCATGGGCATTGCCTCTCCTTGGAACTTCCCATGTGTTTCTCTTTTTTATGGAACAGTGATTTTCTAGAGTGGTTCTGGGCCACAAGGATGTTGGGTCATTTTCTAGCCTTCTGTCATGAAGAACGCTTTCCTGGGCATGGGGGTGGTTTGTTGTTCCAGCTCCCTTTCTTGGCTTCTTTTGGGAGCTGGTGCAACAAGAGGAGCTCAGCCTCTGCCTTCTGGCTGAGATGTCACCCTTCAAACAGCAATGCCTGCCTGGAGATAATGATGGCAGTTGCCAAAAGGGCTTCGTTTGGCACATGGTATCTTGAAAGGACGTACACCGTCCTTTCAGCTATCAAAGGCTAGTTCAAATGACATAAAAATGAGAACTCTCCAATGGAGTCTTACAGTAGGTGGAGAGTCCGAAAAACACTCCTTCAGTCATTTCACTGAGAGTCATTGATTGGGGACACCAAGAATATAGGAAGGAATGCAGAAAGAAAAGATGAAATTGTGTTCAGGATCGGGGGGAGGGATGAACAGGGCGTGCTTGCCTTGAATCCAGGCTTTGTTGGGGGGTGGGGCATAAAGATCGAACGGGTCTGAAACTACAAAGTGGTGATGGTAACACAGTATCACCAGAGTTACACAACAGTGATCCCAGATTGCAACAATGATGAAAAAGTTTACTAATCCCAACTTAACCAACAAAAATACAGGAAACCATACAAAAAATAAAACATCACCAGAAAGGTGGAAACAAACCAAATGCAAAGCAGTTCAGGGGAAAGGAACTCCATGTCCCCTGGGGGCAGACCGAGTTGCCGGCATCCACGGTGAGCAGACAGGGATGGAGGCTGCAGAGCCGACCGCTCCCCTGGACGTGGTGTTTCCGGCAAGGGCTCTGGGTCTCTGTCCAGAGCGGGGGCTCTTTCTCCCTGCAGGGCTGGGTGAGTGATCGTGGGCATCTGGGTGTTGCGCGGGAGCCAGGGCAGGCTCTCCCTGCCGAGGCGGTGACTCCTCCTCTGCCTCGGGTTCTCTTGCCAAAGCCCGAGCAGGTAGAGGTGCACGTGGAGGTGGAGGTTCTCGCTGAGGGGGTGGGACATCAGTGCCTGGGGCTGGGGGTCCTGCAGGCACGGAGATCCGATCTGCCCGGTGTGCTGGCCAGTACCCTGCTGGCCTGGTGTCTCTGCGAGGGCAAGTCTCGGTTCTCCATCTGCCCTCGGTGGATCCCTGGGTCCTGCACCTGGAGCCACCACCTCTTTAGGGACAGGTCTGGGAAGTGGAGCCTGGTTCCAGTTGGAGGCCAGTGCTAGAGTTGGGGGAGAAGCAAGGTTTGCCCACAGGCCAGCCTTGGCATGTGCGTACCCCGGGACAGAAACCTTCCAAGAGGTTCCCAAAGAATACCCAGCGTCAGATGTCTTTTGGGACTGAAGTGTGCAAGATGGGGGGCGGGGGGTGTGAGGCCAGCGCTTGCTGCAGGCCCAGCAGCAGCTTTCGGGGACTCGTCCCTGTGTAGCTCAGCACCCCTCCCCACACACTCCCGTGCACCAGCCCCAGCGTCCTCACCTCTGTGCTCTGGCGTGCTGGGCTCCAGGTCCTCCTGGTGCCTCAGAGGCCGGGGTTCTCTGGACTCTGGGTCGGAGCCGGGTGTGCTGAGCTCCGTGGCAGCCTCAGACTGGGCCGCCGGCTGTATCCTGGGCGGTGTCTCGGCAGCAGGCCTTCCCCACCTCCGCGTCTCCCCCGGTGGGGCTGATGCCTCCGTGGGCACGCTGACCTGGAGCCTGCACTGGGCCTCACGGGCGGGCGGGTGGTGCTCCGACCCCTCCCTCTGGGAGCTGGATGGGGTGTCCCCGTCCTCGGCCTCATCACGTGGGAAGCTCTGCAACGACAGTGACCGTCAGCCAGCCATGCTGGGAGTTTTCCGAGCTGGGCCTGGCCAGTGGAGCCGCTGCTTCTGCCTGCTCGAACTTCTCTTCCCAGAAGGGTCAGAGACGTGTGTCTGCTCAGATCCCCACCCGGGAGGAAAGAGACCCATCTGAGGGTGTGAGGTCAGCCTGGCGGGCCGGCGCTGCCCACACTCTCCCCATCCCGCCCAGCCTGCTCTCCCCTGGGGTGTGGACACAACTTGTCCACAGGCTTCTGACCCCACATCCGCCTGGGCTTCCTTGAGGGGGACACACCCCGAGAAACCCACATCCCCACACACAGGCAAAGGACCCGGTGTTTCCGGGTGGCATGGGAGAGGTGGCCTGGCCCGGCCTGGGGCTCCCCGTGTTACCTTTCTGTTTCTCCGGGCAAAGGGCCAGAGGCCTCTCGGGGTTGTCCTGAGCGAACGTCGACAGGGTGCCCACGCACACTGCCTGTGAGCTCTCCTGAGGCCCCGGCCTCTGGGCAGGGGCAAACAGCAGAACATCTTGGCAGCAAGTGATCTGGCTGGGGGCTCCTCTCCGCTCTGGAGGCCTGGATACCCGGATTGCGGGTTCTGTTGGGTTCTGTTGCCGGCAGGTGACATCATTTCCTGGGGTTCGTGCTGAGGTCCCTTCCCCAAAACTTCCCAAGGGAATCTCTGGGTTTCTGACTGCTCGATCACCCCCCTTAGGCCATGTGCAGGCACAGTGACACCCACACGGCCCAGCCCACAGCCCTGGGGAGGCCTGGGTTCAGCCAGGGCCTGAGCTCCGAGGACCATGCTGCTCTCAGACCAGGCTCCTTCTTCTCATAAGTGGTGTGGCCCTTGACAACCATATGCCCCTCAGGGTTTCCCCAGTCTCTCCATCTGCAGAGTGGGGGTCATTCTCCCATCTGCTTCCTAGGCCTGTCGGCCTACGAGCAGCTCCATGCCTTTCCACCTGGGGCCGATATCACGTGGAGCTCGTGCGCTGAGACTTCAGAAAGAAAGATTCCATCCAGGGCTGACACAGCACAGAATGGGGCAGAACGAGGCCTGGATGCGCCGTGGTACCCAGGAAAAGGCACTCCCCCTCCTGACTGTTTTGAGACCCCGCATCCAAGTTGGAGGACCAAAAGGAAGACTCGAAGGTCTCCCTCTCTTATAGAAAAGAGTAGCCAACTTTCTGGTCCTCTGTTTCCATTGAGATTCTGTTCAACTGTCCCAGCTCGGCTTCTGCGGGTGGCTGAGCTTCTAATGGCTCCCTGCGTTCTTGTCTTTTCCTCTCCAAACCTTCCGTCCTTTTCCCCCTTCTGGGGTGGAAGGGCGCTGTCATTGCTTCTACCTTCGAGACAGATTGAGGAAAAGTCTGGACCATCGACTCCTTTCCTCTCTTTGGTTCCGTGTCTCTCTCTGGCTGTGTCCCTCTCTTTTCCTTTCTCAATTCCGTCTGTGTCTTCCTCTTTCTCTCTCGTGTGTGGATGGATGGATGGATGCTAGGGATGCCCATGTATATGATTAGATGAGGGTTATGTTTTAGGGATAGGTTAGAGGGAGAGAAAGGCTTTAGGTCAGAGTTGGTCATGGGGGAAGGGTCAAGGGTGGTGGTGGTGTTTCTTGGAATCTGAGTGCTGTGCATTCTTCGTCTCTTTCCATATGAACCCCTTCTCAGATACACCACTTGCAAGGAGTCTCTCGTGTTCCGTTTCCTATCTTTTGCATTTGTGAATGCTTAGCTTCTCTGTTGTGAAGAGGTTCCATTGGATGGAAACCCAGTGGTGTACTTCGTTTACCTCTTTCCCTTACTTGAAGAGACCCATTTCGACCTCCGCCCAGCAAATGGCAAGGAGACTCTGATGTTAAGGAGCCTTTGACCTACGCTTCTTTCTAGCTATCTCATGACATCAGTCTTTAGGGTGAGGTTTTTCCCCGATATTGAGGTGGTATGAGATCAAAACCAATAGCGTTCTTCAGATGTAGCTGTCTGGTTTTCCCATGGACATTGATTGAAGAGGCTTTCTTGTTCCCATTTGGATATTCTCCCCGTCTGTGTCAGAGATGAGTTGACCATGGATGCTGGGGTTTGTTTCTGGACCCTCAACTTTATTCCATCGATCTGGATCTGTGTGTGTTGTTGTATTCCCAATAGCATACTGTCCTGCTGCTGCTGCTGCGGCTAAGTCACTTCAGTCGTGTCTGACTCTGCATGACCCCATGGCCTGCAGCCTACCAGGCTCCTCCGTCCAGGACATTTTCCAGGCAAGAGTACTGGAGTGGGTCGCCATTGCCTTCTCCGATACTCTCCTGAGGATCCTAGTTTGGTCGTCTAATTTCCTTTCACACAACCTTGGATGTCCGTATCGGGGCTTTTTCGTCGGATTGTATTGACAATGTAGGCTCTTTTCTGTTTCCGTACCCCTTTTGCAATTCTTTGTTCCGTGCGAAAATGCATTGGCTTTTTGGGAGGAATAGCATGGAAGCTGTGGATTGCCATGTGGGGCTGTGACATGATTTTCCCAATAGGAATTCTTTCAAGCCCTGAGCACAGCTTCTCTTTCCAGTGATTGGTGTGGGCTTGATCTTCCTCCTTCCATCTCTCGCCGTTTTGTGAGAACAGGTCCATCCTTCCCTTCTGGGGTAGATGGACTCGTGGGTATCACTTCAGTGAATGGCATTGGCAGTGGGGGTGATAATTCCCTTCTCATTGGAAGACTTTGCTGTGAGTATTAGAAATGCAAGTGACTTCTCTTCCCCTTCCTCCCTGTCCATGTCTCAGAGCCACCGGGAAACAGAGGCCTCATCCACGGTCACACAGGCCTGAGGGGGTGCAACTAGACTGTCGTTTCTTCAGGCCCTCAGTGCTGGACATCATCCGGGATACTCTGTGTGTGGCTTCCTCCGTCTGGTGTCCCTTCAGACCTTTCCCTAATTTTCACAGGCTTGTTGTGTTGGCGTTCTTTGTCTGTTTGGAGACACATCCTTGATAAGCTTTGTGTTTCCACTCATTCGTCTCGCGATGTATGACCTGTCTTTTGCTTTTGTCATGAGGTCTTTCCCACAGTAGATATCTTTGATTTTGCAAAGTCCACTGTATTCTCTGGGTTTTTTTTGTGGACTGCCTTTTAGTTTTGTGTGTGAAGACTCAAAGCACGTGTCCGGTTTCTGCTCATTGTTCTTCTAGATTTGTGACAAGTTTTCATGGAAAGTTTGTCTAGGGATAACTGGAAGTGAACTCGGTGTAAGGTGTCAAGTCTCCATCTCCATTCATGTCATCCCCTGCAGTTTCCAATTCCCTGTTCCTGAGTGGTTTTGGAGACCTTGTGGGAAGGTTGGTTGCATTGGAGTTTGCATTTCCACCTTGATTCGATTCACACTGTTCTGCCCTCAGGGACACTGTCAAGGGGGAGTGAGGAGCAGCCTGCACTTCCAGCAGTGACCACACGGTGGGGCGAGTGCTGCTCTCCCCTCTGGGAGCCCCAGGCCACAGGCATCCCAGTCAGGAGCCAGCTCTGTGCTCAGCTGAAAGGAGTTAGTTAGTCTCTCAGGAGCCTCTGAGCCCTTGCCTTTGGATCACCCAGGGTGGGCATTTACTGGGACAGAAAAAATTGCCCTGAATTCCATGGACGGAAGAGCCTGGCTGTGTAGAGTTCGTGAGTTGCCGTGAATCAGACACAACTGAGGACACAAAAATTCAATAGATTAAAACACTTTTTGGGGGTGGGGGGAGTGAAAGAGGGTGATGTGGGTTTTTTTGTCTTATATAACAGCCAAGGGAAATCTAGTTTAAACCTAAATTCACATAGACGGGAAAGGTATATCTCTCCGTCACCCTATTTAAAAAAAAAAACCTACTAAACTTTTCTGAAAGTTTATTTAGTAGCTTCCTTGAGCAGTTTACTGTGGAGCATTTTTTTTTTTTTCTGTGACATTGGCCTCATTAAAAAGTACGGTTTGCCTTTACTGGATAATTTTGTTCATTGGTTTCTTAGGGAACCTTGGTAATATTTGAGTTTCCTGGGGAGTATGGTCACATGACCTGGCCCTGGCCAATCGGTGCGTTCCACCTCCCTGGCCACTGTGATTGGCTCCGGGCTGGGGCAGTGCCCAATCGGGGCCCAGGGCCGGGCCTCCCGTTGGAAACCAGGGGAAGACGAGCTCTCGTCCTGCTGGGGTAGGGGAAGGGGTGGGGCCGGGGCAGGTCAGGCTCCAGCAGTGGGAGGGGCTTGAGGTCCGCCTGCGGCAGTTGGTGACGTTCCTGCTCCCCTCAGGGCAGAGCCGCCGGCCTGAGAATGAGGGCGCTGCTGAGCCCAGGGCCTGGGATGGCCCGTTGCTGCTGTGGTCCCAGAGCTCCACCCGAGACCTGAGGGAAGCCGTCTGCCCGTGAGTCCTCTCCCACTTTTCTGTCAGCTTGTTTGAAGCATGCTGGGTTTTCTGCCCAGCTGGCTAAGGGGAGTCCCTGGAAATGCAAGGGTGTGGGTTTTGGCAGACTTCAGGGAAGACATGCCAGATGAGCCTGGGAGACTCCAGGTTAATCTGGATTCAGGAGATATCTCTTCGGGCCAGCTAGTAATTGTAGGATAAGCCTAATGAGCCTTCAGAGGATGAAGAGAGTAACGTGCCAAGGTAGCAATCGATGTCCTCATTCGAGAGGATGAAGCTGGTGCTCAGAGAAGGGGGGAACATGGCCACAGCAAGGAGGTGTGCACCCAGACAGGACCCCCCAGATCCGGCCATTGGAGCTCAGGGAGGCCACTGGTGTGGCTTGTCCCTGTGGCAGGGGCCGAGGCAGGCAGCCCACCCTGATTCCTGCGGGGGCCTGACTTGGGAAGTGCCATCTGGTAGCTTTGAGACTCACCAAACCAAATTGCACTGGAGAGAGGAGGGACACCTTCCTTCATCCACCCCCCACCCCCGCCGGATTCCCACATACCCTGACCCCTTTCTCTTGATTTCGGAGCCATTTCCAGAGTCCCGCTCATATGACCTCATTCGAAGTGCGCTGTGGACGAGCTGCCATCTGCAGCTGCTACCACAGCAGCCAAGGGCTTTAGCTCCCGACTACCTCCCTTCCTTTGGAACTTGGGGGCCCTCTACTCCCCACTTGCACACCACAGACCTTTGCTGAGGATTGTGGGGACCCTCACTCAGTTTGCAGCACGTTGTAGCCATCCCTGTCCTCCCTTGAAACTCAGCTTGTGAGCTCCTTTGGAGCAGCGTGGCCCACCTGGCTGCAACGGAAGACACAGCTGACAGTGAAACAACAGCTTAGATCTGAGAGCCGGAAAGCTCTGTCAAAAGGGACCTCCCTCTTCACACCGTAGAGGCTGTAGGAGCCGCCAGGCTTTCGGAACCAGTGCTGGGGCCAAAATGACTCCACAGCTGTTTTCCTTCCTGGGGAGGGTTCTGGCTCGAGCGGGAATGGCTCAAGTCTCCTAAGGTTCTGAAAGCCCACTGTGTGCAGATTCACGGTACACAGAGAGGAAAAGGTGGAGTCCTACCCTGGAGGTGGTCACAGCTCACGGATGAGCCAGGCAGGCAGGCAGGCAGGGCATGAGAACACCTGAGCTGCCTTCATGAGTGAACGGTGTGGGGGCAGAGGAAGAGAAGCCGGTCTGCTCCCTCGTGTGGTGCCCAGGGCAGGTTGTCCCCAGAGGAAACCCTTACGACGGTGAGGACTATCACTGCTGTTTCCCAAGGGGTTCCGTCGGTGCGTGTCTTCCCCGGAGCGGTCAGGCCGTCTCTCAAGTACACTGGCCATGGGCATTGCCTCTCCTTGGAACTTCCCATGTGTTTCTCTTTTTTATGGAACAGTGATTTTCTAGAGTGGTTCTGGGCCACAAGGATGTTGGGTCATTTTCTAGCCTTCTGTCATGAAGAACGCTTTCCTGGGCATGGGGGTGGTTTGTTGTTCCAGCTCCCTTTCTTGGCTTCTTTTGGGAGCTGGTGCAACAAGAGGAGCTCAGCCTCTGCCTTCTGGCTGAGATGTCACCCTTCAAACAGCAATGCCTGCCTGGAGATAATGATGGCAGTTGCCAAAAGGGCTTCGTTTGGCACATGGTATCTTGAAAGGACGTACACCGTCCTTTCAGCTATCAAAGGCTAGTTCAAATGACATAAAAATGAGAACTCTCCAATGGAGTCTTACAATAGGTGGAGAGTCCGAAAAACACTCCTTCAGTCATTTCACTGAGAGTCATTGTTTGGGGACACCAAGAATATGGGAAGGAATGCAGAAAGAAAAGATGAAATTGTGTTCAGGATCGGGGGGAGGGATGAACAGGGCGTGCTTGCCTTGAATCCAGGCTTTGTTGGGGGGTGGGGCATAAAGATCGAACGGGTCTGAAACTACAAAGTGGTGATGGTAACACAGTATCACCAGAGTTACACAACAGTGATCCCAGATTGCAACAATGATGAAAAAGTTTACTAATCCCAACTTAAAAAACAAAAATACAGGAAACCATACAAAAAATAAAACATCACCAGAAAGGTGGAAAGAAACCAAATGCAAAGCAGTTCAGGGGAAAGGAACTCCATGTCCCCTGGGGGCAGACCGAGTTGCCGGCATCCACGGTGAGCAGACAGGGATGGAGGCTGCAGAGCCGACCGCTCCCCTGGACGTGGTGTTTCCGGCAAGGGCTCTGGGTCTCTGTCCAGAGCGGGGGCTCTTTCTCCCTGCAGGGCTGGGTGAGTGATCGTGGGCATCTGGGTGTTGCGCGGGAGCCAGGGCAGGCTCTCCCTGCCGAGGCGGTGACTCCTCCTCTGCCTCGGGTTCTCTTGCCAAAGCCCGAGCAGGTAGAGGTGCACGTGGAGGTGGAGGTTCTCGCTGAGGGGGTGGGACATCAGTGCCTGGGGCTGGGGGTCCTGCAGGCACGGAGATCCGATCTGCCCGGTGTGCTGGCCAGTACCCAGCTGGCCTGGTGTCTCTGCGAGGGCAAGTCTCGGTTCTCCATCTGCCCTCGGTGGATCCCTGGGTCCTGCACCTGGAGCCACCACCTCTTTAGGGACAGGTCTGGGAAGTGGAGCCTGGTTCCAGTTGGAGGCCAGTGCTAGAGTTGGGGGAGAAGCAAAGTTTGCCCACAGGCCAGCCTTGGCATGTGCGTACCCCGGGACAGAAACCTTCCAAGAGGTTCCCAAAGAATACCCAGCATCAGATGTCTTTTGGGACTGAAGTGTGCAAGATGGGGGGCGGGGGGTGTGAGGCCAGCGCTTGCTGCAGGCCCAGCAGCAGCTTTCGGGGACTCGTCCCTGTGTAGCTCAGCACCCCTCCCCACACACTCCCGTGCACCAGCCCCAGCGTCCTCACCTCTGTGCTCTGGCGTGCTGGGCTCCAGGTCCTCCTGGTGCCTCAGAGGCCAGGGTTCTCTGGACTCTGGGTCGGAGCCGGGTGTGCTGAGCTCCGTGGCAGCCTCAGACTGGGCCGCCGGCTGTATCCTGGGCGGTGTCTCGGCAGCAGGCCTTCCCCACCTCCGCGTCTCCCCCGGTGGGGCTGATGCCTCCGTGGGCACGCTGACCTGGAGCCTGCACTGGGCCTCACGGGCGAGCGGGTGGTGCTCCGACCCCTCCCTCTGGGAGCTGGATGGGGTGTCCCCGTCCTCGGCCTCATCACGTGGGAAGCTCTGCAACGACAGTGACCGTCAGCCAGCCATGCTGGGAGTTTTCCGAGCTGGGCCTGGCCAGTGGAGCCGCTGCTTCTGCCTGCTCGAACTTCTCTTCCCAGAAGGGTCAGAGACGTGTGTCTGCTCAGATCCCCACCCGGGAGGAAAGAGACCCATCTGAGGGTGTGAGGTCAGCCTGGTGGGCCGGCGCTGCCCACACTCTCCCCATCCCGCCCAGCCTGCTCTCCCCTGGGGTGTGGACACAACTTGTCCACAGGCTTCTGACCCCACATCCGCCTGGGCTTCCTTGAGGGGGACACAGCCCGAGAAACCCGCATCCCCACACACAGGCAAAGGACCCGGTGTTTCCGGGTGGCATGGGAGAGGTGGCCTGGCCCGGCCTGGGGCTCCCCGTGTTACCTTTCTGTTTCTCCGGGCAAAGGGCCAGAGGCCTCTCGGGGGTGTCCTGAGCCAACGTCGACAGGGTGCCCACGCACACTGCCTGTGAGCTCTCCTGAGGCCCCGGCCTCTGGGCAGGGGCAAACAGCAGAACATCTTGGCAGCAAGTGATCCTGCTGGGGGCTCCTCTCCGCTCTGGAGGCCTGGATACCCGGATTGCGGGTTCTGTTGGGTTCTGTTGCCGGCAGGTGACATCATCTCCTGGGGTTCGTGCTGAGGTCCCTTCCCCAAAACTTCCCAAGGGAATCTCTGGGTTTCTGACTGCTCGATCACCCCCCTTAGGCCATGTGCAGGCACAGTGACACCCACACGGCCCAGCCCACAGCCCTGGGGAGGCCTGGGTTCAGCCAGGGCCTGAGCTCCGAGGACCATGCTGCTCTCAGACCAGGCTCCTTCTTCTCATAAGTGGTGTGGCCCTTGACAACCATATGCCCCTCAGGGTTTCCCCAGTCTCTCCATCTGCAGAGTGGGGGTCATTCTCCCATCTGCTTCCTAGGCCTGTCGGCCTACGAGCAGCTCCATGCCTTTCCACCTGGGGCCGATATCACGTGGAGCTCGTGCGCTGAGACTTCAGAAAGAAAGATTCCATCCAGGGCTGGCACAGCACAGAATGGGGCAGAACGAGGCCTGGATGCGCCGTGGTCCCCAGGAAAAGGCACTCCCCCTCCTGACTGTTTTGAGACCCCGCATCCAAGTTGGAGGACCGAAAGGAAGACTCGAAGGTCTCCCTCTCTTATAGAAAAGAGTAGCCAACTTTCTGGTCCTCTGTTTCCATTGAGATTCTGTTGAAGTGTCCCAGCTCGGCTTCTGCGGGTGGCTGAGCTTCTACTGGCTCCCTGCGTTCTTGTCTTTTCCTCTCCAAACCTTCCGTCCTTTTCCCCCTTCTGGGGTGGAAGGGCGCTGTCATTGCTTCTACCTTCGAGACAGATTGAGGAAAAGTCTGGACCATCGACTCCTTTCCTCTCTTTGGTTCCGTGTCTCTCTCTGGCTGTGTCCCTCTCTTTTCCTTTCTCAATTCCGTCTGTGTCTTCCTCTTTCTCTCTCGTGTGTGGATGGATGGATGGATGCTAGGGATGCACATGTATATGATTAGATGAGAGTTATGTTTTAGGGATAGGTTAGAGGGAGAGAAAGGCTTTAGGTCAGAGTTGGTCATGGGGGAAGGGTCAAGGGTGGTGGTGGTGGTTCTTGGAATCTGAGTGCTGTGCATTCTTCGTCTCTTTCCATATGAACCCCTTCTCAGATACACCACTTGCAAGGAGTCTCTCGTGTTCCGTTTCCTATCTTTTGCATTTGTGAATGCTTAGCTTCTCTGTTGTGAAGAGGTTCCATTGGATGGAAACCCAGTGGTGTACTTCGTTTACCTCTTTCCCTTACTTGAAGAGACCCATTTCGACCTCCACCCAGCAAATGGCAAGGAGACTCTGATGTTAAGGAGCCTTTGACCGACGCTTCTTTCTAGCTATCTCATGACATCAGTCTTTAGGGTGAGGTTTTTCCCCGATATTGAGGTGGTATGAGATCAAAACCAATAGCGTTCTTCAGATGTAGCTGTCTGGTTTTCCCATGGACATTGATTGAGGAGGCTTTCCTGTTCCCATTTGGATATTCTCCCCGTCTGTGTCAGAGATGAGTTGACCATGGATGCTGGGGTTTGTTTCTGGACCCTCAACTTTATTCCATCGATCTGGATCTGTGTGTGTTGTTGTATTCCCAATAGCATACTGTCCTGCTGCTGCTGCTGCTGCGGCTAAGTCACTTCAGTCGTGTCTGACTCTGCATGACCCCATGGCCTGCAGCCTACCAGGCTCCTCCGTCCAGGACATTTTCCAGGCAAGAGTACTGGAGTGGGTCGCCATTGCCTTCTCCGATACTCTCCTGAGGATCCTAGTTTGGTCGTCTAATTTCCTTTCACACAACCTTGGATGTCCGTATCGGGGCTTTTTCGTCGGATTGTATTGACAATGTAGGCTCCTTTCTGTTTCCGTACCCCCTTTGCAATTCTTTGTTCGGTGCGAAAATGCATTGGCATTTTGGGAGGAATAGCATGGAAGCTGTGGATTGCCATGTGGGGCTGTGACATGATTTTCCCAATAGGAATTCTTTCAAGCCCTGAGCACAGCTTCTCTTTCCAGTGATTGGTGTGGGCTTGATCTTCCTCCTTCCATCTCTCGCCGTTTTGTGAGAACAGGTCCATCCTTCCCTTCTGGGGTAGATGGACTCGTGGGTATCACTTCAGTGAATGGCATTGGCAGTGGGGGTGATAATTCCCTTCTCATTGGAAGACTTTGCTGTGAGTATTAGAAATGCAAGTGACTTCTCTTCCCCTTCCTCCCTGTCCATGTCTCAGAGCCACCGGGAAACAGAGGCCTCATCCACGGTCACACAGGCCTGAGGGGGTGCAACTAGACTGTTGTTTCTTCAGGCCCTCAGTGCTGGACATCATCCGGGATACTCTGTGTGTGTCTTCCTCCGTCTGGTGTCCCTTCAGACCTTTCCCTAGTTTTCACAGGCTTGTTGTGTTGGCGTTCTTTGTCTGTTTGGAGACACATCCTTGATAAGCTTTGTGTTTCCACTCATTCGTCTCGCGATGTATGACCTGTCTTTTGCTTTTGTCATGAGGTCTTTCCCACAGTAGATATCTTTGATTTTGCAAAGTCCACTGTATTCTCTGGGTTTTTTTTTGTGGACTGCCTTTTAGTTTTGTGTGTGAAGACTCAAAGCACGTGTCCGGTTTCTGCTCATTGTTCTTCTAGATTTGTGACAAGTTTTCATGGAAAGTTTGTCTAGGGATAACTGGAAGTGAACTCGGTGTAAGGTGTCAAGTCTCCATCTCCATTCATGTCATCCCCTGCAGTTTCCAATTCCCTGTTCCTGAGTGGTTTTGGAGACCTTGTGGGAAGGTTGGTTGCATTGGAGTTTGCATTTCCACCTTGATTCGATTCACACTGTTCTGCCCTCAGGGACACTGTCAAGGGGGAGTGAGGAGCAGCCTGCACTTCCAGCAGTGACCACACGGTGGGGCGAGTGCTGCTCTCCCCTCTGGGAGCCCCAGGCCACAGGCATCCCAGTGAGGAGCCAGCTCTGTGCTCAGCTGAAAGGAGTTAGTTAGTCTCTCAGGAGCCTCTGAGCCCTTGCCTTTGGATCACCCAGGGTGGGCATTTACTGGGACAGAAAAAATTGCCCTGAATTCCATGGACGGAAGAGCCTGGCTGTGTAGAGTTCGTGAGTTGCCGTGAATCAGACACAACTGAGGACACAAAAATTCAATAGATTAAAACACTTTTTGGGGGTGGGGGGGAGTGAAAGAGGGTGATGTGGGTTTTTTTGTCTTATATAACAGCCAAGGGAAATCTAGTTTAAACCTAAATTCACATAGATGGGAAAGGTATATCTCTCCGTCACCCTATTTAAAAAAAAAAAAACCTACTAAACTTTTCTGAAAGTTTATTTAGTAGCTTCCTTGAGCAGTTTACTGTGGAGCATTTTTTTTTTTTTTCTGTGACATTGGCCTCATTAAAAAGTACGGTTTGCCTTTACTGGATAATTTTGTTCATTGGTTTCTTAGGGAACCTTGGTAATATTTGAGTTTCCTGGGAAGTATGGTCACATGACCTGGCCCTGGCCAATCGGTGCGTTCCACCTCCCTGGCCACTGTGATTGGCTCCGGGCTGGGGCAGTGCCCAATCGGGGCCCAGGGCCGGGCCTCCCGTTGGAAACCAGGGGAAGACGAGCTCTCGTCCTGCTGGGGTAGGGGAAGGGGTGGGGCCGGGGCAGGTCAGGCTCCAGCAGTGGGAGGGGCTTGAGGTCCGCCTGAGGCAGTTGGTGACGTTCCTGCTCCCCTCAGGGCAGAGCCGCCGGCCTGAGAATGAGGGCGCTGCTGAGCCCAGGGCCTGGGATGGCCCGTTGCTGCTGTGGTCCCAGAGCTCCACCCGAGACCTGAGGGAAGCCGTCTGCCCGTGAGTCCTCTCCCACTTTTCTGTCAGCTTGTTTGAAGCATGCTGGGTTTTCTGCCCAGCTGGCTAAGGGGAGTCCCTGGAAATGCAAGGGTGTGGGTTTTGGCAGACTTCAGGGAAGACATGCCAGATGAGCCTGGGAGACTCCAGGTTAATCTGGATTCAGGAGATATCTCTTCGGGCCAGCTAGTAATTGTAGGATAAGCCTAATGAGCCTTCAGAGGATGAAGAGAGTAACGTGCCAAGGTAGCAATCGATGTCCTCATTCGAGAGGATGAAGCTGGTGCTCAGAGAAGGGGGGAACTTGGCCACAGCAAGGAGGTGTGCACCCAGACAGGACCCCCCAGATCCGGCCATTGGAGCTCAGGGAGGCCACTGGTGTGGCTTGTCCCTGTGGCAGGGGCCGAGGCAGGCAGCCCACCCTGATTCCTGCGGGGGCCTGACTTGGGAAGTGCCATCTGGTAGCTTTGAGACTCACCAAACCAAATTGCACTGGAGAGAGGAGGGACACCTTCCTTCATCCACCCCCCACCCCCGCCGGATTCCCACATACCCTGACCCCTTTCTCTTGATTTCGGAGCCATTTCCAGAGTCCCGCTCATATGACCTCATTCGAAGTGCACTGTGGACGAGCTGCCATCTGCAGCTGCTACCACAGCAGCCAAGGGCTTTAGCTCCCGACTACCTCCCTTCCTTTGGAACTTGGGGGCCCTCTACTCCCCACTTGCACACCACAGACCTTTGCTGAGGATTGTGGGGACCCTCACTCAGTTTGCAGCACGTTGTAGCCATCCCTGTCCTCCCTTGAAACTCAGCTTGTGAGCTCCTTTGGAGCAGCGTGGCCCACCTGGCTGCAACGGAAGACACAGCTGACAGTGAAACAACAGCTTAGATCTGAGAGCCGGAAAGCTCTGTCAAAAGGGACCTCCCTCTTCACACCGTAGAGGTTGTAGGAGCCGCCAGGCTTTCGGAACCAGTGCTGGGGCCAAAATGACTCCACAGCTGTTTTCCTTCCTGGGGAGGGTTCTGGCTCGAGCGGGAATGGCTCAAGTCTCCTAAGGTTCTGAAAGCCCACTGTGTGCAGATTCACGGTACACAGAGAGGAAAAGGTGGAGTCCTACCCTGGAGGTGGTCACAGCTCACGGATGAGCCAGGCAGGCAGGCAGGCAGGGCATGAGAACACCTGAGCTGCCTTCATGAGTGAATGGTGTGGGGGCAGAGGAAGAGAAGCCGGTCTGCTCCCTCGTGTGGTGCCCAGGGCAGGTTGTCCCCAGAGGAAACCCTTACGACGGTGAGGACTATCACTGCTGTTTCCCAAGGGGTTCCGTCGGTGCGTGTCTTCCCCGGAGCGGTCAGGCCGTCTCTCAAGTACACTGGCCATGGGCATTGCCTCTCCTTGGAACTTCCCATGTGTTTCTCTTTTTTATGGAACAGTGATTTTCTAGAGTGGTTCTGGGCCACAAGGATGTTGGGTCATTTTCTAGCCTTCTGTCATGAAGAACGCTTTCCTGGGCATGGGGGTGGTTTGTTGTTCCAGCTCCCTTTCTTGGCTTCTTTTGGGAGCTGGTGCAACAAGAGGAGCTCAGCCTCTGCCTTCTGGCTGAGATGTCACCCTTCAAACAGCAATGCCTGCCTGGAGATAATGATGGCAGTTGCCAAAAGGGCTTCGTTTGGCACATGGTATCTTGAAAGGACGTACACCGTCCTTTCAGCTATCAAAGGCTAGTTCAAATGACATAAAAATGAGAACTCTCCAATGGAGTCTTACAGTAGGTGGAGAGTCCGAAAAACACTCCTTCAGTCATTTCACTGAGAGTCATTGATTGGGGACACCAAGAATATAGGAAGGAATGCAGAAAGAAAAGATGAAATTGTGTTCAGGATCGGGGGGAGGGATGAACAGGGCGTGCTTGCCTTGAATCCAGGCTTTGTTGGGGGGTGGGGCATAAAGATCGAACGGGTCTGAAACTACAAAGTGGTGATGGTAACACAGTATCACCAGAGTTACACAACAGTGATCCCAGATTGCAACAATGATGAAAAAGTTTACTAATCCCAACTTAACCAACAAAAATACAGGAAACCATACAAAAAATAAAACATCACCAGAAAGGTGGAAACAAACCAAATGCAAAGCAGTTCAGGGGAAAGGAACTCCATGTCCCCTGGGGGCAGACCGAGTTGCCGGCATCCACGGTGAGCAGACAGGGATGGAGGCTGCAGAGCCGACCGCTCCCCTGGACGTGGTGTTTCCGGCAAGGGCTCTGGGTCTCTGTCCAGAGCGGGGGCTCTTTCTCCCTGCAGGGCTGGGTGAGTGATCGTGGGCATCTGGGTGTTGCGCGGGAGCCAGGGCAGGCTCTCCCTGCCGAGGCGGTGACTCCTCCTCTGCCTCGGGTTCTCTTGCCAAAGCCCGAGCAGGTAGAGGTGCACGTGGAGGTGGAGGTTCTCGCTGAGGGGGTGGGACATCAGTGCCTGGGGCTGGGGGTCCTGCAGGCACGGAGATCCGATCTGCCCGGTGTGCTGGCCAGTACCCTGCTGGCCTGGTGTCTCTGCGAGGGCAAGTCTCGGTTCTCCATCTGCCCTCGGTGGATCCCTGGGTCCTGCACCTGGAGCCACCACCTCTTTAGGGACAGGTCTGGGAAGTGGAGCCTGGTTCCAGTTGGAGGCCAGTGCTAGAGTTGGGGGAGAAGCAAAGTTTGCCCACAGGCCAGCCTTGGCATGTGCGTACCCCGGGACAGAAACCTTCCAAGAGGTTCCCAAAGAATACCCAGCGTCAGATGTCTTTTTGGACTGAAGTGTGCAAGATGGGGGGCGGGGGGTGTGAGGCCAGCGCTTGCTGCAGGCCCAGCAGCAGCTTTCGGGGACTCGTCCCTGTGTAGCTCAGCACCCCTCCCCACACACTCCCGTGCACCAGCCCCAGCGTCCTCACCTCTGTGCTCTGGCGTGCTGGGCTCCAGGTCCTCCTGGTGCCTCAGAGGCCGGGGTTCTCTGGACTCTGGGTCGGAGCCGGGTGTGCTGAGCTCCGTGGCAGCCTCAGACTGGGCCGCCGGCTGTATCCTGGGCGGTGTCTCGGCAGCAGGCCTTCCCCACCTCCGCGTCTCCCCCGGTGGGGCTGATGCCTCCGTGGGCACGCTGACCTGGAGCCTGCACTGGGCCTCACGGGCGGGCGGGTGGTGCTCCGACCCCTCCCTCTGGGAGCTGGATGGGGTGTCCCCGTCCTCGGCCTCGTCACGTGGGAAGCTCTGCAACGACAGTGACCGTCAGCCAGCCATGCTGGGAGTTTTCCGAGCTGGGCCTGGCCAGTGGAGCCGCTGCTTCTGCCTGCTCAAACTTCTCTTCCCAGAAGGGTCAGAGACGTGTGTCTGCTCAGATCCCCACCCGGGAGGAAAGAGACCCATCTGAGGGTGTGAGGTCAGCCTGGCGGGCCGGCGCTGCCCACACTCTCCCCATCCCGCCCAGCCTGCTCTCCCCTGGGGTGTGGACACAACTTGTCCACAGGCTTCTGACCCCACATCCGCCTGGGCTTCCTTGAGGGGGACACAGCCCGAGAAACCCGCATCCCCACACACAGGCAAAGGACCCGGTGTTTCCGGGTGGCATGGGAGAGGTGGCCTGGCCCGGCCTGGGGCTCCCCGTGTTACCTTTCTGTTTCTCCGGGCAAAGGGCCAGAGGCCTCTCGGGGGTGTCCTGAGCCAACGTCGACAGGGTGCCCACGCACACTGCCTGTGAGCTCTCCTGAGGCCCCGGCCTCTGGGCAGGGGCAAACAGCAGAACATCTTGGCAGCAAGTGATCTGGCTGGGGGCTCCTCTCCGCTCTGGAGGCCTGGATACCCGGATTGCGGGTTCTGTTGGGTTCTGTTGCCGGCAGGTGACATCATCTCCTGGGGTTCGTGCTGAGGTCCCTTCCCCAAAACTTCCCAAGGGAATCTCTGGGTTTCTGACTGCTCGATCACCCCCCTTAGGCCATGTGCAGGCACAGTGACACCCACACGGCCCAGCCCACAGCCCTGGGGAGGCCTGGGTTCAGCCAGGGCCTGAGCTCCGAGGACCATGCTGCTCTCAGACCAGGCTCCTTCTTCTCATAAGTGGTGTGGCCCTTGACAACCATATGCCCCTCAGGGTTTCCCCAGTCTCTCCATCTGCAGAGTGGGGGTCATTCTCCCATCTGCTTCCTAGGCCTGTCGGCCTACGAGCAGCTCCATGCCTTTCCACCTGGGGCCGATATCACGTGGAGCTCGTGCGCTGAGACTTCAGAAAGAAAGATTCCATCCAGGGCTGGCACAGCACAGAATGGGGCAGAACGAGGCCTGGATGCGCCGTGGTACCCAGGAAAAGGCACTCCCCCTCCTGACTGTTTTGAGACCCCGCATCCAAGTTGGAGGACCGAAAGGAAGACTCGAAGGTCTCCCTCTCTTATAGAAAAGAGTAGCCAACTTTCTGGTCCTCTGTTTCCATTGAGATTCTGTTGAAGTGTCCCAGCTCGGCTTCTGCGGGTGGCTGAGCTTCTACTGGCTCCCTGCGTTCTTGTCTTTTCCTCTCCAAACCTTCCGTCCTTTTCCCCCTTCTGGGGTGGAAGGGCGCTGTCATTGCTTCTACCTTCGAGACAGATTGAGGAAAAGTCTGGACCATCGACTCCTTTCCTCTCTTTCGTTCCGTGTCTCTCTCTGGCTGTGTCCCTCTCTTTTCCTTTCTCAATTCCGTCTGTGTCTTCCTCTTTCTCTCTCGTGTGTGGATGGATGGATGGATGCTAGGGATGCACATGTATATGATTAGATGAGGGTTATGTTTTAGGGATAGGTTAGAGGGAGAGAAAGGCTTTAGGTCAGAGTTGGTCATGGGGGAAGGGTCAAGGGTGGTGGTGGTGTTTCTTGGAATCTGAGTGCTGTGCATTCTTCGTCTCTTTCCATATGAACCCCTTCTCAGATACACCACTTGCAAGGAGTCTCTCGTGTTCCGTTTCCTATCTTTTGCATTTGTGAATGCTTAGCTTCTCTGTTGTGAAGAGGTTCCATTGGATGGAAACCCAGTGGTGTACTTCGTTTACCTCTTTCCCTTACTTGAAGAGACCCATTTCGACCTCCGCCCAGCAAATGGCAAGGAGACTCTGATGTTAAGGAGCCTTTGACCTACGCTTCTTTCTAGCTATCTCATGACATCAGTCTTTAGGGTGAGGTTTTTCCCCGATATTGAGGTGGTATGAGATCAAAACCAATAGCGTTCTTCAGATGTAGCTGTCTGGTTTTCCCATGGACATTGATTGAAGAGGCTTTCCTGTTCCCATTTGGATATTCTCCCCGTCTGTGTCAGAGATGAGTTGACCATGGATGCTGGGGTTTGTTTCTGGACCCTCAACTTTATTCCATCGATCTGGATCTGTGTGTGTTGTTGTATTCCCAATAGCATACTGTCCTGCTGCTGCTGCTGCTGCGGCTAAGTCACTTCAGTCGTGTCTGACTCTGCATGACCCCATGGCCTGCAGCCTACCAGGCTCCTCCGTCCAGGACATTTTCCAGGCAAGAGTACTGGAGTGGGTCGCCATTGCCTTCTCCGATACTCTCCTGAGGATCCTAGTTTGGTCGTCTAATTTCCTTTCACACAACCTTGGATGTCCGTATCGGGGCTTTTTCGTCGGATTGTATTGACAATGTAGGCTCCTTTCTGTTTCCGTACCCCCTTTGCAATTCTTTGTTCGGTGCGAAAATGCATTGGCATTTTGGGAGGAATAGCATGGAAGCTGTGGATTGCCATGTGGGGCTGTGACATGATTTTCCCAATAGGAATTCTTTCAAGCCCTGAGCACAGCTTCTCTTTCCAGTGATTGGTGTGGGCTTGATCTTCCTCCTTCCATCTCTCGCCGTTTTGTGAGAACAGGTCCATCCTTCCCTTCTGGGGTAGATGGACTCGTGGGTATCACTTCAGTGAATGGCATTGGCAGTGGGGGTGATAATTCCCTTCTCATTGGAAGACTTTGCTGTGAGTATTAGAAATGCAAGTGACTTCTCTTCCCCTTCCTCCCTGTCCATGTCTCAGAGCCACCGGGAAACAGAGGCCTCATCCACGGTCACACAGGCCTGAGGGGGTGCAACTAGACTGTTGTTTCTTCAGGCCCTCAGTGCTGGACATCATCCGGGATACTCTGTGTGTGTCTTCCTCCGTCTGGTGTCCCTTCAGACCTTTCCCTAGTTTTCACAGGCTTGTTGTGTTGGCGTTCTTTGTCTGTTTGGAGACACATCCTTGATAAGCTTTGTGTTTCCACTCATTCGTCTCGCGATGTATGACCTGTCTTTTGCTTTTGTCATGAGGTCTTTCCCACAGTAGATATCTTTGATTTTGCAAAGTCCACTGTATTCTCTGGGTTTTTTTTTTGTGGACTGCCTTTTAGTTTTGTGTGTGAAGACTCAAAGCACGTGTCCGGTTTCTGCTCATTGTTCTTCTAGATTTGTGACAAGTTTTCATGGAAAGTTTGTCTAGGGATAACTGGAAGTGAACTCGGTGTAAGGTGTCAAGTCTCCATCTCCATTCATGTCATCCCCTGCAGTTTCCAATTCCCTGTTCCTGAGTGGTTTTGGAGACCTTGTGGGAAGGTTGGTTGCATTGGAGTTTGCATTTCCACCTTGATTCGATTCACACTGTTCTGCCCTCAGGGACACTGTCAAGGGGGAGTGAGGAGCAGCCTGCACTTCCAGCAGTGACCACACGGTGGGGCGAGTGCTGCTCTCCCCTCTGGGAGCCCCAGGCCACAGGCATCCCAGTGAGGAGCCAGCTCTGTGCTCAGCTGAAAGGAGTTAGTTAGTCTCTCAGGAGCCTCTGAGCCCTTGCCTTTGGATCACCCAGGGTGGGCATTTACTGGGACAGAAAAAATTGCCCTGAATTCCATGGACGGAAGAGCCTGGCTGTGTAGAGTTCGTGAGTTGCCGTGAATCAGACACAACTGAGGACACAAAAATTCAATAGATTAAAACACTTTTTGGGGGTGGGGGGGAGTGAAAGAGGGTGATGTGGGTTTTTTTGTCTTATATAACAGCCAAGGGAAATCTAGTTTAAACCTAAATTCACATAGATGGGAAAGGTATATCTCTCCGTCACCCTATTTAAAAAAAAAAAACCTACTAAACTTTTCTGAAAGTTTATTTAGTAGCTTCCTTGAGCAGTTTACTGTGGAGCATTTTTTTTTTTTTTCTGTGACATTGGCCTCATTAAAAAGTACGGTTTGCCTTTACTGGATAATTTTGTTCATTGGTTTCTTAGGGAACCTTGGTAATATTTGAGTTTCCTGGGGAGTATGGTCACATGACCTGGCCCTGGCCAATCGGTGCGTTCCACCTCCCTGGCCACTGTGATTGGCTCCGGGCTGGGGCAGTGCCCAATCGGGGCCCAGGTCCGGGCCTCCCGTTGGAAACCAGGGGAAGACGAGCTCTCGTCCTGCTGGGGTAGGGGAAGGGGTGGGGCCGGGGCAGGTCAGGCTCCAGCAGTGGGAGGGGCTTGAGGTCCGCCTGCGGCAGTTGGTGACGTTCCTGCTCCCCTCAGGGCAGAGCCGCCGGCCTGAGAATGAGGGCGCTGCTGAGCCCAGGGCCTGGGATGGCCCGTTGCTGCTGTGGTCCCAGAGCTCCACCCGAGACCTGAGGGAAGCCGTCTGCCCGTGAGTCCTCTCCCACTTGTCTGTCAGCTTGTTTGAAGCATGCTGGGTTTTCTGCCCAGCTGGCTAAGGGGAGTCCCTGGAAATGCAAGGGTGTGGGTTTTGGCAGACTTCAGGGAAGACATGCCAGATGAGCCTGGGAGACTCCAGGTTAATCTGGATTCAGGAGATATCTCTTCGGGCCAGCTAGTAATTGTAGGATAAGCCTAATGAGCCTTCAGAGGATGAAGAGAGTAACGTGCCAAGGTAGCAATCGATGTCCTCATTCGAGAGGATGAAGCTGGTGCTCAGAGAAGGGGGGAACTTGGCCACAGCAAGGAGGTGTGCACCCAGACAGGACCCCCCAGATCCGGCCATTGGAGCTCAGGGAGGCCACTGGTGTGGCTTGTCCCTGTGGCAGGGGCCGAGGCAGGCAGCCCACCCTGATTCCTGCGGGGGCCTGACTTGGGAAGTGCCATCTGGTAGCTTTGAGACTCACCAAACCAAATTGCACTGGAGAGAGGAGGGACACCTTCCTTCATCCACCCCCCACCCCCGCCGGATTCCCACATACCCTGACCCCTTTCTCTTGATTTCGGAGCCATTTCCAGAGTCCCGCTCATATGACCTCATTCGAAGTGCACTGTGGACGAGCTGCCATCTGCAGCTGCTACCACAGCAGCCAAGGGCTTTAGCTCCCGACTACCTCCCTTCCTTTGGAACTTGGGGGCCCTCTACTCCCCACTTGCACACCACAGACCTTTGCTGAGGATTGTGGGGACCCTCACTCAGTTTGCAGCACGTTGTAGCCATCCCTGTCCTCCCTTGAAACTCAGCTTGTGAGCTCCTTTGGAGCAGCGTGGCCCACCTGGCTGCAACGGAAGACACAGCTGACAGTGAAACAACAGCTTAGATCTGAGAGCCGGAAAGCTCTGTCAAAAGGGACCTCCCTCTTCACACCGTAGAGGCTGTAGGAGCCGCCAGGCTTTCGGAACCAGTGCTGGGGCCAAAATGACTCCACAGCTGTTTTCCTTCCTGGGGAGGGTTCTGGCTCGAGCGGGAATGGCTCAAGTCTCCTAAGGTTCTGAAAGCCCACTGTGTGCAGATTCACGGTACACAGAGAGGAAAAGGTGGAGTCCTACCCTGGAGGTGGTCACAGCTCACGGATGAGCCAGGCAGGCAGGCAGGCAGGGCATGAGAACACCTGAGCTGCCTTCATGAGTGAACGGTGTGGGGGCAGAGGAAGAGAAGCCGGTCTGCTCCCTCGTGTGGTGCCCAGGGCAGGTTGTCCCCAGAGGAAACCCTTACGACGGTGAGGACTATCACTGCTGTTTCCCAAGGGGTTCCGTCGGTGCGTGTCTTCCCCGGAGCGGTCAGGCCGTCTCTCAAGTACACTGGCCATGGGCATTGCCTCTCCTTGGAACTTCCCATGTGTTTCTCTTTTTTATGGAACAGTGATTTTCTAGAGTGGTTCTGGGCCACAAGGATGTTGGGTCATTTTCTAGCCTTCTGTCATGAAGAACGCTTTCCTGGGCATGGGGGTGGTTTGTTGTTCCAGCTCCCTTTCTTGGCTTCTTTTGGGAGCTGGTGCAACAAGAGGAGCTCAGCCTCTGCCTTCTGGCTGAGATGTCACCCTTCAAACAGCAATGCCTGCCTGGAGATAATGATGGCAGTTGCCAAAAGGGCTTCGTTTGGCACATGGTATCTTGAAAGGACGTACACCGTCCTTTCAGCTATCAAAGGCTAGTTCAAATGACATAAAAATGAGAACTCTCCAATGGAGTCTTACAGTAGGTGGAGAGTCCGAAAAACACTCTTTCAGTCATTTCACTGAGAGTCATTGATTGGGGACACCAAGAATATAGGAAGGAATGCAGAAAGAAAAGATGAAATTGTGTTCAGGATCGGGGGGAGGGATGAACAGGGCGTGCTTGCCTTGAATCCAGGCTTTGTTGGGGGGTGGGGCATAAAGATCGAACGGGTCTGAAACTACAAAGTGGTGATGGTAACACAGTATCACCAGAGTTACACAACAGTGATCCCAGATTGCAACAATGATGAAAAAGTTTACTAATCCCAACTTAACCAACAAAAATACAGGAAACCATACAAAAAATAAAACATCACCAGAAAGGTGGAAACAAACCAAATGCAAAGCAGTTCAGGGGAAAGGAACTCCATGTCCCCTGGGGGCAGACCGAGTTGCCGGCATCCACGGTGAGCAGACAGGGATGGAGGCTGCAGAGCCGACCGCTCCCCTGGACGTGGTGTTTCCGGCAAGGGCTCTGGGTCTCTGTCCAGAGCGGGGGCTCTTTCTCCCTGCAGGGCTGGGTGAGTGATCGTGGGCATCTGGGTGTTGCGCGGGAGCCAGGGCAGGCTCTCCCTGCCGAGGCGGTGACTCCTCCTCTGCCTCGGGTTCTCTTGCCAAAGCCCGAGCAGGTAGAGGTGCACGTGGAGGTGGAGGTTCTCGCTGAGGGGGTGGGACATCAGTGCCTGGGGCTGGGGGTCCTGCAGGCACGGAGATCCGATCTGCCCGGTGTGCTGGCCAGTACCCAGCTGGCCTGGTGTCTCTGCGAGGGCAAGTCTCGGTTCTCCATCTGCCCTCGGTGGATCCCTGGGTCCTGCACCTGGAGCCACCACCTCTTTAGGGACAGGTCTGGGAAGTGGAGCCTGGTTCCAGTTGGAGGCCAGTGCTAGAGTTGGGGGAGAAGCAAGGTTTGCCCACAGGCCAGCCTTGGCATGTGCGTACCCCGGGACAGAAACCTTCCAAGAGGTTCCCAAAGAATACCCAGCGTCAGATGTCTTTTGGGACTGAAGTGTGCAAGATGGGGGGCGGGGGGTGTGAGGCCAGCGCTTGCTGCAGGCCCAGCAGCAGCTTTCGGGGACTCGTCCCTGTGTAGCTCAGCACCCCTCCCCACACACTCCCGTGCACCAGCCCCAGCGTCCTCACCTCTGTGCTCTGGCGTGCTGGGCTCCAGGTCCTCCTGGTGCCTCAGAGGCCGGGGTTCTCTGGACTCTGGGTCGGAGCCGGGTGTGCTGAGCTCCGTGGCAGCCTCAGACTGGGCCGCCGGCTGTATCCTGGGCGGTGTCTCGGCAGCAGGCCTTCCCCACCTCCGCGTCTCCCCCGGTGGGGCTGATGCCTCCGTGGGCACGCTGACCTGGAGCCTGCACTGGGCCTCACGGGCGGGCGGGTGGTGCTCCGACCCCTCCCTCTGAGAGCTGGATGGGGTGTCCCCGTCCTCGGCCTCATCACGTGGGAAGCTCTGCAACGACAGTGACCGTCAGCCAGCCATGCTGGGAGTTTTCCGAGCTGGGCCTGGCCAGTGGAGCCGCTGCTTCTGCCTGCTCGAACTTCTCTTCCCAGAAGGGTCAGAGACGTGTGTCTGCTCAGATCCCCACCCGGGAGGAAAGAGACCCATCTGAGGGTGTGAGGCAGCCTGGCGGGCCGGCGCTGCCCACACTCTCCCCATCCCGCCCAGCCTGCTCTCCCCTGGGGTGTGGACACAACTTGTCCACAGGCTTCTGACCCCACATCCGCCTGGGCTTCCTTGAGGGGGACACAGCCCGAGAAACCCGCATCCCCACACACAGGCAAAGGACCCGGTGTTTCCGGGTGGCATGGGAGAGTTGGCCTGGCCCGGCCTGTGGCTGCCCGTGTTACCTTTCTGTTTCTCCGGGCAAAGGGCCAGAGGCCTCTCGGGGGTGTCCTGAGCCAACGTCGACAGGGTGCCCACGCACACTGCCTGTGAGCTCTCCTGAGGCCCCGGCCTCTGGGCAGGGGCAAACAGCAGAACATCTTGGCAGCAAGTGATCTGGCTGGGGGCTCCTCTCCGCTCTGGAGGCCTGGATGCCCGGATTGCGGGTTCTGTTGGGTTCTGTTGCCGGCAGGTGACATCATCTCCTGGGGTTCGTGCTGAGGTCCCTTCCTCAAAACTTCCCAAGGGAATCTCTGGGTTTCTGACTGCTCGATCACCCCCCTTAGGCCATGTGCAGGCACAGTGACACCCACACGGCCCAGCCCACAGCCCTGGGGAGGCCTGGGTTCAGCCAGGGCCTGAGCTCCGAGGACCATGCTGCTCTCAGACCAGGCTCCTTCTTCTCATATGTGGTGTGGCCCTTGACAACCATATGCCCCTCAGGGTTTCCCCAGTCTCTCCATCTGCAGAGTGGGGGTCATTCTCCCATCTGCTTCCTAGGCCTGTCGGCCTACGAGCAGCTCCATGCCTTTCCACCTGGGGCCGATATCACGTGGAGCTCGTGCGCTGAGACTTCAGAAAGAAAGATTCCATCCAGGGCTGGCACAGCACAGAATGGGGCAGAACGAGGCCTGGATGCGCCGTGGTACCCAGGAAAAGGCACTCCCCCTCCTGACTGTTTTGAGACCCCGCATCCAAGTTGGAGGACCGAAAGGAAGACTCGAAGGTCTCCCTCTCTTATAGAAAAGAGTAGCCAACTTTCTGGTCCTCTGTTTCCATTGAGATTCTGTTGAAGTGTCCCAGCTCGGCTTCTGCGGGTGGCTGAGCTTCTACTGGCTCCCTGCGTTCTTGTCTTTTCCTCTCCAAACCTTCCGTCCTTTTCCCCCTTCTGGGGTGGAAGGGCGCTGTCATTGCTTCTACCTTCGAGACAGATTGAGGAAAAGTCTGGACCATCGACTCCTTTCCTCTCTTTGGTTCCGTGTCTCTCTCTGGCTGTGTCCCTCTCTTTTCCTTTCTCAATTCCGTCTGTGTCTTCCTCTTTCTCTCTCGTGTGTGGATGGATGGATGGATGCTAGGGATGCACATGTATATGATTACATGAGGGTTATGTTTTAGGGATAGGTTAGAGGGAGAGAAAGGCTTTAGGTCAGAGTTGGTCATGGGGGAAGGGTCAAGGGTGGTGGTGGTGTTTCTTGGAATCTGAGTGCTGTGCATTCTTCGTCTCTTTCCATATGAACCCCTTCTCAGATACACCACTTGCAAGGAGTCTCTCGTGTTCCGTTTCCTATCTTTTGCATTTGTGAATGCTTAGCTTCTCTGTTGTGAAGAGGTTCCATTGGATGGAAACCCAGTGGTGTACTTCGTTTACCTCTTTCCCTTACTTGAAGAGACCCATTTCGACCTCCGCCCAGCAAATGGCAAGGAGACTCTGATGTTAAGGAGCCTTTGACCTACGCTTCTTTCTAGCTATCTCATGACATCAGTCTTTAGGGTGAGGTTTTTCCCCGATATTGAGGTGGTATGAGATCAAAACCAATAGCGTTCTTCAGATGTAGCTGTCTGGTTTTCCCATGGACATTGATTGAAGAGGCTTTCCTGTTCCCATTTGGATATTCTCCCCGTCTGTGTCAGAGATGAGTTGACCATGGATGCTGGGGTTTGTTTCTGGACCCTCAACTTTATTCCATCGATCTGGATCTGTGTGTGTTGTTGTATTCCCAATAGCATACTGTCCTGCTGCTGCTGCTGCTGCGGCTAAGTCACTTCAGTCGTGTCTGACTCTGCATGACCCCATGGCCTGCAGCCTACCAGGCTCCTCCGTCCAGGACATTTTCCAGGCAAGAGTACTGGAGTGGGTCGCCATTGCCTTCTCCGATACTCTCCTGAGGATCCTAGTTTGGTCGTCTAATTTCCTTTCACACAACCTTGGATGTCCGTATCGGGGCTTTTTCGTCGGATTGTATTGACAATGTAGGCTCCTTTCTGTTTCCGTACCCCCTTTGCAATTCTTTGTTCGGTGCGAAAATGCATTGGCATTTTGGGAGGAATAGCATGGAAGCTGTGGATTGCCATGTGGGGCTGTGACATGATTTTCCCAATAGGAATTCTTTCAAGCCCTGAGCACAGCTTCTCTTTCCAGTGATTGGTGTGGGCTTGATCTTCCTCCTTCCATCTCTCGCCGTTTTGTGAGAACAGGTCCATCCTTCCCTTCTGGGGTAGATGGACTCGTGGGTATCACTTCAGTGAATGGCATTGTCAGTGGGGGTGATAATTCCCTTCTCATTGGAAGACTTTGCTGTGAGTATTAGAAATGCAAGTGACTTCTCTTCCCCTTCCTCCCTGTCCATGTCTCAGAGCCACCGGGAAACAGAGGCCTCATCCACGGTCACACAGGCCTGAGGGGGTGCAACTAGACTGTTGTTTCTTCAGGCCCTCAGTGCTGGACATCATCCGGGATACTCTGTGTGTGTCTTCCTCCGTCTGGTGTCCCTTCAGACCTTTCCCTAGTTTTCACAGGCTTGTTGTGTTGGCGTTCTTTGTCTGTTTGGAGACACATCCTTGATAAGCTTTGTGTTTCCACTCATTCGTCTCGCGATGTATGACCTGTCTTTTGCTTTTGTCATGAGGTCTTTCCCACAGTAGATATCTTTGATTTTGCAAAGTCCACTGTATTCTCTGGGGTTTTTTTTGTGGACTGCCTTTTAGTTTTGTGTGTGAAGACTCAAAGCACGTGTCCGGTTTCTGCTCATTGTTCTTCTAGATTTGTGACAAGTTTTCATGGAAAGTTTGTCTAGGGATAACTGGAAGTGAACTCGGTGTAAGGTGTCCAGTCTCCATCTCCATTCATGTCATCCCCTGCAGTTTCCAATTCCCTGTTCCTGAGTGGTTTTGGAGACCTTGTGGGAAGGTTGGTTGCATTGGAGTTTGCATTTCCACCTTGATTCGATTCACACTGTTCTGCCCTCAGGGACACTGTCAAGGGGGAGTGAGGAGCAGCCTGCACTTCCAGCAGTGACCACACGGTGGGGCGAGTGCTGCTCTCCCCTCTGGGAGCCCCAGGCCACAGGCATCCCAGTGAGGAGCCAGCTCTGTGCTCAGCTGAAAGGAGTTAGTTAGTCTCTCAGGAGCCTCTGAGCCCTTGCCTTTGGATCACCCAGGGTGGGCATTTACTGGGACAGAAAAAATTGCCCTGAATTCCATGGACGGAAGAGCCTGGCTGTGTAGAGTTCGTGAGTTGCCGTGAATCAGACACAACTGAGGACACAAAAATTCAATAGATTAAAACACTTTTTGGGGGTGGGGGGGAGTGAAAGAGGGTGATGTGGGTTTTTTTGTCTTATATAACAGCCAAGGGAAATCTAGTTTAAACCTAAATTCACATAGATGGGAAAGGTATATCTCTCCGTCACCCTATTTAAAAAAAAAAAACCTACTAAACTTTTCTGAAAGTTTATTTAGTAGCTTCCTTGAGCAGTTTACTGTGGAGCATTTTTTTTTTTTTTCTGTGACATTGGCCTCATTAAAAAGTACGGTTTGCCTTTACTGGATAATTTTGTTCATTGGTTTCTTAGGGAACCTTGGTAATATTTGAGTTTCCTGGGGAGTATGGTCACATGACCTGGCCCTGGCCAATCGGTGCGTTCCACCTCCCTGGCCACTGTGATTGGCTCCGGGCTGGGGCAGTGCCCAATCGGGGCCCAGGGCCGGGCCTCCCGTTGGAAACCAGGGGAAGACGAGCTCTCGTCCTGCTGGGGTAGGGGAAGGGGTGGGGCCGGGGCAGGTCAGGCTCCAGCAGTGGGAGGGGCTTGAGGTCCGCCTGCGGCAGTTGGTGACGTTCCTGCTCCCCTCAGGGCAGAGCCGCCGGCCTGAGAATGAGGGCGCTGCTGAGCCCAGGGCCTGGGATGGCCCGTTGCTGCTGTGGTCCCAGAGCTCCACCCGAGACCTGAGGGAAGCCGTCTGCCCGTGAGTCCTCTCCCACTTTTCTGTCAGCTTGTTTGAAGCATGCTGGGTTTTCTGCCCAGCTGGCTAAGGGGAGTCCCTGGAAATGCAAGGGTGTGGGTTTTGGCAGACTTCAGGGAAGACATGCCAGATGAGGCTGGGAGACTCCAGGTTAATCTGGATTCAGGAGATATCTCTTCGGGCCAGCTAGTAATTGTAGGATAAGCCTAATGAGCCTTCAGAGGATGAAGAGAGTAACGTGCCAAGGTAGCAATCGATGTCCTCATTCGAGAGGATGAAGCTGGTGCTCAGAGAAGGGGGGAACTTGGCCACAGCAAGGAGGTGTGCACCCAGACAGGACCCCCCAGATCCGGCCATTGGAGCTCAGGGAGGCCACTGGTGTGGCTTGTCCCTGTGGCAGGGGCCGAGGCAGGCAGCCCACCCTGATTCCTGCGGGGGCCTGACTTGGGAAGTGCCATCTGGTAGCTTTGAGACTCACCAAACCAAATTGCACTGGAGAGAGGAGGGACACCTTCCTTCATCCACCCCCCACCCCCGCCGGATTCCCACATACCCTGACCCCTTTCTCTTGATTTCGGAGCCATTTCCAGAGTCCCGCTCATATGACCTCATTCGAAGTGCACTGTGGACGAGCTGCCATCTGCAGCTGCTACCACAGCAGCCAAGGGCTTTAGCTCCCGACTACCTCCCTTCCTTTGGAACTTGGGGGCCCTCTACTCCCCACTTGCACACCACAGACCTTTGCTGAGGATTGTGGGGACCCTCACTCAGTTTGCAGCACGTTGTAGCCATCCCTGTCCTCCCTTGAAACTCAGCTTGTGAGCTCCTTTGGAGCAGCGTGGCCCACCTGGCTGCAACGGAAGACACAGCTGACAGTGAAACAACAGCTTAGATCTGAGAGCCGGAAAGCTCTGTCAAAAGGGACCTCCCTCTTCACACCGTAGAGGCTGTAGGAGCCGCCAGGCTTTCGGAACCAGTGCTGGGGCCAAAATGACTCCACAGCTGTTTTCCTTCCTGGGGAGGGTTCTGGCTCGAGCGGGAATGGCTCAAGTCTCCTAAGGTTCTGAAAGCCCACTGTGTGCAGATTCACGGTACACAGAGAGGAAAAGGTGGAGTCCTACCCTGGAGGTGGTCACAGCTCACGGATGAGCCAGGCAGGCAGGCAGGCAGGGCATGAGAACACCTGAGCTGCCTTCATGAGTGAATGGTGTGGGGGCAGAGGAAGAGAAGCCGGTCTGCTCCCTCGTGTGGTGCCCAGGGCAGGTTGTCCCCAGAGGAAACCCTTACGACGGTGAGGACTATCACTGCTGTTTCCCAAGGGGTTCCGTCGGTGCGTGTCTTCCCCGGAGCGGTCAGGCCGTCTCTCAAGTACACTGGCCATGGGCATTGCCTCTCCTTGGAACTTCCCATGTGTTTCTCTTTTTTATGGAACAGTGATTTTCTAGAGTGGTTCTGGGCCACAAGGATGTTGGGTCATTTTCTAGCCTTCTGTCATGAAGAACGCTTTCCTGGGCATGGGGGTGGTTTGTTGTTCCAGCTCCCTTTCTTGGCTTCTTTTGGGAGCTGGTGCAACAAGAGGAGCTCAGCCTCTGCCTTCTGGCTGAGATGTCACCCTTCAAACAGCAATGCCTGCCTGGAGATAATGATGGCAGTTGCCAAAAGGGCTTCGTTTGGCACATGGTATCTTGAAAGGACGTACACCGTCCTTTCAGCTATCAAAGGCTAGTTCAAATGACATAAAAATGAGAACTCTCCAATGGAGTCTTACAGTAGGTGGAGAGTCCGAAAAACACTCCTTCAGTCATTTCACTGAGAGTCATTGATTGGGGACACCAAGAATATAGGAAGGAATGCAGAAAGAAAAGATGAAATTGTGTTCAGGATCGGGGGGAGGGATGAACAGGGCGTGCTTGCCTTGAATCCAGGCTTTGTTGGGGGGTGGGGCATAAAGATCGAACGGGTCTGAAACTACAAAGTGGTGATGGTAACACAGTATCACCAGAGTTACACAACAGTGATCCCAGATTGCAACAATGATGAAAAAGTTTACTAATCCCAACTTAACCAACAAAAATACAGGAAACCATACAAAAAATAAAACATCACCAGAAAGGTGGAAACAAACCAAATGCAAAGCAGTTCAGGGGAAAGGAACTCCATGTCCCCTGGGGGCAGACCGAGTTGCCGGCATCCACGGTGAGCAGACAGGGATGGAGGCTGCAGAGCCGACCGCTCCCCTGGACGTGGTGTTTCCGGCAAGGGCTCTGGGTCTCTGTCCAGAGCGGGGGCTCTTTCTCCCTGCAGGGCTGGGTGAGTGATCGTGGGCATCTGGGTGTTGCGCGGGAGCCAGGGCAGGCTCTCCCTGCCGAGGCGGTGACTCCTCCTCTGCCTCGGGTTCTCTTGCCAAAGCCCGAGCAGGTAGAGGTGCACGTGGAGGTGGAGGTTCTCGCTGAGGGGGTGGGACATCAGTGCCTGGGGCTGGGGGTCCTGCAGGCACGGAGATCCGATCTGCCCGGTGTGCTGGCCAGTACCCAGCTGGCCTGGTGTCTCTGCGAGGGCAAGTCTCGGTTCTCCATCTGCCCTCGGTGGATCCCTGGGTCCTGCACCTGGAGCCACCACCTCTTTAGGGACAGGTCTGGGAAGTGGAGCCTGGTTCCAGTTGGAGGCCAGTGCTAGAGTTGGGGGAGAAGCAAGGTTTGCCCACAGGCCAGCCTTGGCATGTGCGTACCCCGGGACAGAAACCTTCCAAGAGGTTCCCAAAGAATACCCAGCGTCAGATGTCTTTTGGGACTGAAGTGTGCAAGATGGGGGGCGGGGGGTGTGAGGCCAGCGCTTGCTGCAGGCCCAGCAGCAGCTTTCGGGGACTCGTCCCTGTGTAGCTCAGCACCCCTCCCCACACACTCCCGTGCACCAGCCCCAGCGTCCTCACCTCTGTGCTCTGGCGTGCTGGGCTCCAGGTCCTCCTGGTGCCTCAGAGGCCGGGGTTCTCTGGACTCTGGGTCGGAGCCGGGTGTGCTGAGCTCCGTGGCAGCCTCAGACTGGGCCGCCGGCTGTATCCTGGGCGGTGTCTCGGCAGCAGGCCTTCCCCACCTCCGCGTCTCCCCCGGTGGGGCTGATGCCTCCGTGGGCACGCTGACCTGGAGCCTGCACTGGGCCTCACGGGCGGGCGGGTGGTGCTCCGACCCCTCCCTCTGAGAGCTGGATGGGGTGTCCCCGTCCTCGGCCTCATCACGTGGGAAGCTCTGCAACGACAGTGACCGTCAGCCAGCCATGCTGGGAGTTTTCCGAGCTGGGCCTGGCCAGTGGAGCCGCTGCTTCTGCCTGCTCGAACTTCTCTTCCCAGAAGGGTCAGAGACGTGTGTCTGCTCAGATCCCCACCCGGGAGGAAAGAGACCCATCTGAGGGTGTGAGGTCAGCCTGGCGGGCCGGCGCTGCCCACACTCTCCCCATCCCGCCCAGCCTGCTCTCCCCTGGGGTGTGGACACAACTTGTCCACAGGCTTCTGACCCCACATCCGCCTGGGCTTCCTTGAGGGGGACACAGCCCGAGAAACCCGCATCCCCACACACAGGCAAAGGACCCGGTGTTTCCGGGTGGCATGGGAGAGTTGGCCTGGCCCGGCCTGGGGCTGCCCGTGTTACCTTTCTGTTTCTCCGGGCAAAGGGCCAGAGGCCTCTCGGGGGTGTCCTGAGCCAACGTCGACAGGGTGCCCACGCACACTGCCTGTGAGCTCTCCTGAGGCCCCGGCCTCTGGGCAGGGGCAAACAGCAGAACATCTTGGCAGCAAGTGATCTGGCTGGGGGCTCCTCTCCGCTCTGGAGGCCTGGATGCCCGGATTGCGGGTTCTGTTGGGTTCTGTTGCCGGCAGGTGACATCATCTCCTGGGGTTCGTGCTGAGGTCCCTTCCCCAAAACTTCCCAAGGGAATCTCTGGGTTTCTGACTGCTCGATCACCCCCCTTAGGCCATGTGCAGGCACAGTGACACCCACACGGCCCAGCCCACAGCCCTGGGGAGGCCTGGGTTCAGCCAGGGCCTGAGCTCCGAGGACCATGCTGCTCTCAGACCAGGCTCCTTCTTCTCATATGTGGTGTGGCCCTTGACAACCATATGCCCCTCAGGGTTTCCCCAGTCTCTCCATCTGCAGAGTGGGGGTCATTCTCCCATCTGCTTCCTAGGCCTGTCGGCCTACGAGCAGCTCCATGCCTTTCCACCTGGGGCCGATATCACGTGGAGCTCGTGCGCTGAGACTTCAGAAAGAAAGATTCCATCCAGGGCTGGCACAGCACAGAATGGGGCAGAACGAGGCCTGGATGCGCCGTGGTACCCAGGAAAAGGCACTCCCCCTCCTGACTGTTTTGAGACCCCGCATCCAAGTTGGAGGACCGAAAGGAAGACTCGAAGGTCTCCCTCTCTTATAGAAAAGAGTAGCCAACTTTCTGGTCCTCTGTTTCCATTGAGATTCTGTTGAAGTGTCCCAGCTCGGCTTCTGCGGGTGGCTGAGCTTCTACTGGCTCCCTGCGTTCTTGTCTTTTCCTCTCCAAACCTTCCGTCCTTTTCCCCCTTCTGGGGTGGAAGGGCGCTGTCATTGCTTCTACCTTCGAGACAGATTGAGGAAAAGTCTGGACCATCGACTCCTTTCCTCTCTTTCGTTCCGTGTCTCTCTCTGGCTGTGTCCCTCTCTTTTCCTTTCTCAATTCCGTCTGTGTCTTCCTCTTTCTCTCTCATGTGTGGATGGATGGATGGATGCTAGGGATGCACATGTATATGATTAGATGAGGGTTATGTTTTAGGGATAGGTTAGAGGGAGAGAAAGGCTTTAGGTCAGAGTTGGTCATGGGGGAAGGGTCAAGGGTGGTGGTGGTGTTTCTTGGAATCTGAGTGCTGTGCATTCTTCGTCTCTTTCCATATGAACCCCTTCTCAGATACACCACTTGCAAGGAGTCTCTCGTGTTCCGTTTCCTATCTTTTGCATTTGTGAATGCTTAGCTTCTCTGTTGTGAAGAGGTTCCATTGGATGGAAACCCAGTGGTGTACTTCGTTTACCTCTTTCCCTTACTTGAAGAGACCCATTTCGACCTCCGCCCAGCAAATGGCAAGGAGACTCTGATGTTAAGGAGCCTTTGACCTACGCTTCTTTCTAGCTATCTCATGACATCAGTCTTTAGGGTGAGGTTTTTCCCCGATATTGAGGTGGTATGAGATCAAAACCAATAGCGTTCTTCAGATGTAGCTGTCTGGTTTTCCCATGGACATTGATTGAAGAGGCTTTCCTGTTCCCATTTGGATATTCTCCCCGTCTGTGTCAGAGATGAGTTGACCATGGATGCTGGGGTTTGTTTCTGGACCCTCAACTTTATTCCATCGATCTGGATCTGTGTGTGTTGTTGTATTCCCAATAGCATACTGTCCTGCTGCTGCTGCTGCTGCGGCTAAGTCACTTCAGTCGTGTCTGACTCTGCATGACCCCATGGCCTGCAGCCTACCAGGCTCCTCCGTCCAGGACATTTTCCAGGCAAGAGTACTGGAGTGGGTCGCCATTGCCTTCTCCGATACTCTCCTGAGGATCCTAGTTTGGTCGTCTAATTTCCTTTCACACAACCTTGGATGTCCGTATCGGGGCTTTTTCGTCGGATTGTATTGACAATGTAGGCTCCTTTCTGTTTCCGTACCCCCTTTGCAATTCTTTGTTCGGTGCGAAAATGCATTGGCATTTTGGGAGGAATAGCATGGAAGCTGTGGATTGCCATGTGGGGCTGTGACATGATTTTCCCAATAGGAATTCTTTCAAGCCCTGAGCACAGCTTCTCTTTCCAGTGATTGGTGTGGGCTTGATCTTCCTCCTTCCATCTCTCGCCGTTTTGTGAGAACAGGTCCATCCTTCCCTTCTGGGGTAGATGGACTCGTGGGTATCACTTCAGTGAATGGCATTGTCAGTGGGGGTGATAATTCCCTTCTCATTGGAAGACTTTGCTGTGAGTATTAGAAATGCAAGTGACTTCTCTTCCCCTTCCTCCCTGTCCATGTCTCAGAGCCACCGGGAAACAGAGGCCTCATCCACGGTCACACAGGCCTGAGGGGGTGCAACTAGACTGTTGTTTCTTCAGGCCCTCAGTGCTGGACATCATCCGGGATACTCTGTGTGTGTCTTCCTCCGTCTGGTGTCCCTTCAGACCTTTCCCTAGTTTTCACAGGCTTGTTGTGTTGGCGTTCTTTGTCTGTTTGGAGACACATCCTTGATAAGCTTTGTGTTTCCACTCATTCGTCTCGCGATGTATGACCTGTCTTTTGCTTTTGTCATGAGGTCTTTCCCACAGTAGATATCTTTGATTTTGCAAAGTCCACTGTATTCTCTGGGGTTTTTTTTGTGGACTGCCTTTTAGTTTTGTGTGTGAAGACTCAAAGCACGTGTCCGGTTTCTGCTCATTGTTCTTCTAGATTTGTGACAAGTTTTCATGGAAAGTTTGTCTAGGGATAACTGGAAGTGAACTCGGTGTAAGGTGTCCAGTCTCCATCTCCATTCATGTCATCCCCTGCAGTTTCCAATTCCCTGTTCCTGAGTGGTTTTGGAGACCTTGTGGGAAGGTTGGTTGCATTGGAGTTTGCATTTCCACCTTGATTCGATTCACACTGTTCTGCCCTCAGGGACACTGTCAAGGGGGAGTGAGGAGCAGCCTGCACTTCCAGCAGTGACCACACGGTGGGGCGAGTGCTGCTCTCCCCTCTGGGAGCCCCAGGCCACAGGCATCCCAGTGAGGAGCCAGCTCTGTGCTCAGCTGAAAGGAGTTAGTTAGTCTCTCAGGAGCCTCTGAGCCCTTGCCTTTGGATCACCCAGGGTGGGCATTTACTGGGACAGAAAAAATTGCCCTGAATTCCATGGACGGAAGAGCCTGGCTGTGTAGAGTTCGTGAGTTGCCGTGAATCAGACACAACTGAGGACACAAAAATTCAATAGATTAAAACACTTTTTGGGGGTGGGGGGGAGTGAAAGAGGGTGATGTGGGTTTTTTTGTCTTATATAACAGCCAAGGGAAATCTAGTTTAAACCTAAATTCACATAGATGGGAAAGGTATATCTCTCCGTCACCCTATTTAAAAAAAAAAAACCTACTAAACTTTTCTGAAAGTTTATTTAGTAGCTTCCTTGAGCAGTTTACTGTGGAGCATTTTTTTTTTTTTTCTGTGACATTGGCCTCATTAAAAAGTACGGTTTGCCTTTACTGGATAATTTTGTTCATTGGTTTCTTAGGGAACCTTGGTAATATTTGAGTTTCCTGGGGAGTATGGTCACATGACCTGGCCCTGGCCAATCGGTGCGTTCCACCTCCCTGGCCACTGTGATTGGCTCCGGGCTGGGGCAGTGCCCAATCGGGGCCCAGGGCCGGGCCTCCCGTTGGAAACCAGGGGAAGACGAGCTCTCGTCCTGCTGGGGTAGGGGAAGGGGTGGGGCCGGGGCAGGTCAGGCTCCAGCAGTGGGAGGGGCTTGAGGTCCGCCTGCGGCAGTTGGTGACGTTCCTGCTCCCCTCAGGGCAGAGCCGCCGGCCTGAGAATGAGGGCGCTGCTGAGCCCAGGGCCTGGGATGGCCCGTTGCTGCTGTGGTCCCAGAGCTCCACCCGAGACCTGAGGGAAGCCGTCTGCCCGTGAGTCCTCTCCCACTTTTCTGTCAGCTTGTTTGAAGCATGCTGGGTTTTCTGCCCAGCTGGCTAAGGGGAGTCCCTGGAAATGCAAGGGTGTGGGTTTTGGCAGACTTCAGGGAAGACATGCCAGATGAGGCTGGGAGACTCCAGGTTAATCTGGATTCAGGAGATATCTCTTCGGGCCAGCTAGTAATTGTAGGATAAGCCTAATGAGCCTTCAGAGGATGAAGAGAGTAACGTGCCAAGGTAGCAATCGATGTCCTCATTCGAGAGGATGAAGCTGGTGCTCAGAGAAGGGGGGAACTTGGCCACAGCAAGGAGGTGTGCACCCAGACAGGACCCCCCAGATCCGGCCATTGGAGCTCAGGGAGGCCACTGGTGTGGCTTGTCCCTGTGGCAGGGGCCGAGGCAGGCAGCCCACCCTGATTCCTGCGGGGGCCTGACTTGGGAAGTGCCATCTGGTAGCTTTGAGACTCACCAAACCAAATTGCACTGGAGAGAGGAGGGACACCTTCCTTCATCCACCCCCCACCCCCGCCGGATTCCCACATACCCTGACCCCTTTCTCTTGATTTCGGAGCCATTTCCAGAGTCCCGCTCATATGACCTCATTCGAAGTGCACTGTGGACGAGCTGCCATCTGCAGCTGCTACCACAGCAGCCAAGGGCTTTAGCTCCCGACTACCTCCCTTCCTTTGGAACTTGGGGGCCCTCTACTCCCCACTTGCACACCACAGACCTTTGCTGAGGATTGTGGGGACCCTCACTCAGTTTGCAGCACGTTGTAGCCATCCCTGTCCTCCCTTGAAACTCAGCTTGTGAGCTCCTTTGGAGCAGCGTGGCCCACCTGGCTGCAACGGAAGACACAGCTGACAGTGAAACAACAGCTTAGATCTGAGAGCCGGAAAGCTCTGTCAAAAGGGACCTCCCTCTTCACACCGTAGAGGCTGTAGGAGCCGCCAGGCTTTCGGAACCAGTGCTGGGGCCAAAATGACTCCACAGCTGTTTTCCTTCCTGGGGAGGGTTCTGGCTCGAGCGGGAATGGCTCAAGTCTCCTAAGGTTCTGAAAGCCCACTGTGTGCAGATTCACGGTACACAGAGAGGAAAAGGTGGAGTCCTACCCTGGAGGTGGTCACAGCTCACGGATGAGCCAGGCAGGCAGGCAGGCAGGGCATGAGAACACCTGAGCTGCCTTCATGAGTGAATGGTGTGGGGGCAGAGGAAGAGAAGCCGGTCTGCTCCCTCGTGTGGTGCCCAGGGCAGGTTGTCCCCAGAGGAAACCCTTACGACGGTGAGGACTATCACTGCTGTTTCCCAAGGGGTTCCGTCGGTGCGTGTCTTCCCCGGAGCGGTCAGGCCGTCTCTCAAGTACACTGGCCATGGGCATTGCCTCTCCTTGGAACTTCCCATGTGTTTCTCTTTTTTATGGAACAGTGATTTTCTAGAGTGGTTCTGGGCCACAAGGATGTTGGGTCATTTTCTAGCCTTCTGTCATGAAGAACGCTTTCCTGGGCATGGGGGTGGTTTGTTGTTCCAGCTCCCTTTCTTGGCTTCTTTTGGGAGCTGGTGCAACAAGAGGAGCTCAGCCTCTGCCTTCTGGCTGAGATGTCACCCTTCAAACAGCAATGCCTGCCTGGAGATAATGATGGCAGTTGCCAAAAGGGCTTCGTTTGGCACATGGTATCTTGAAAGGACGTACACCGTCCTTTCAGCTATCAAAGGCTAGTTCAAATGACATAAAAATGAGAACTCTCCAATGGAGTCTTACAGTAGGTGGAGAGTCCGAAAAACACTCCTTCAGTCATTTCACTGAGAGTCATTGATTGGGGACACCAAGAATATAGGAAGGAATGCAGAAAGAAAAGATGAAATTGTGTTCAGGATCGGGGGGAGGGATGAACAGGGCGTGCTTGCCTTGAATCCAGGCTTTGTTGGGGGGTGGGGCATAAAGATCGAACGGGTCTGAAACTACAAAGTGGTGATGGTAACACAGTATCACCAGAGTTACACAACAGTGATCCCAGATTGCAACAATGATGAAAAAGTTTACTAATCCCAACTTAACCAACAAAAATACAGGAAACCATACAAAAAATAAAACATCACCAGAAAGGTGGAAACAAACCAAATGCAAAGCAGTTCAGGGGAAAGGAACTCCATGTCCCCTGGGGGCAGACCGAGTTGCCGGCATCCACGGTGAGCAGACAGGGATGGAGGCTGCAGAGCCGACCGCTCCCCTGGACGTGGTGTTTCCGGCAAGGGCTCTGGGTCTCTGTCCAGAGCGGGGGCTCTTTCTCCCTGCAGGGCTGGGTGAGTGATCGTGGGCATCTGGGTGTTGCGCGGGAGCCAGGGCAGGCTCTCCCTGCCGAGGCGGTGACTCCTCCTCTGCCTCGGGTTCTCTTGCCAAAGCCCGAGCAGGTAGAGGTGCACGTGGAGGTGGAGGTTCTCGCTGAGGGGGTGGGACATCAGTGCCTGGGGCTGGGGGTCCTGCAGGCACGGAGATCCGATCTGCCCGGTGTGCTGGCCAGTACCCAGCTGGCCTGGTGTCTCTGCGAGGGCAAGTCTCGGTTCTCCATCTGCCCTCGGTGGATCCCTGGGTCCTGCACCTGGAGCCACCACCTCTTTAGGGACAGGTCTGGGAAGTGGAGCCTGGTTCCAGTTGGAGGCCAGTGCTAGAGTTGGGGGAGAAGCAAGGTTTGCCCACAGGCCAGCCTTGGCATGTGCGTACCCCGGGACAGAAACCTTCCAAGAGGTTCCCAAAGAATACCCAGCGTCAGATGTCTTTTGGGACTGAAGTGTGCAAGATGGGGGGCGGGGGGTGTGAGGCCAGCGCTTGCTGCAGGCCCAGCAGCAGCTTTCGGGGACTCGTCCCTGTGTAGCTCAGCACCCCTCCCCACACACTCCCGTGCACCAGCCCCAGCGTCCTCACCTCTGTGCTCTGGCGTGCTGGGCTCCAGGTCCTCCTGGTGCCTCAGAGGCCGGGGTTCTCTGGACTCTGGGTCGGAGCCGGGTGTGCTGAGCTCCGTGGCAGCCTCAGACTGGGCCGCCGGCTGTATCCTGGGCGGTGTCTCGGCAGCAGGCCTTCCCCACCTCCGCGTCTCCCCCGGTGGGGCTGATGCCTCCGTGGGCACGCTGACCTGGAGCCTGCACTGGGCCTCACGGGCGGGCGGGTGGTGCTCCGACCCCTCCCTCTGAGAGCTGGATGGGGTGTCCCCGTCCTCGGCCTCATCACGTGGGAAGCTCTGCAACGACAGTGACCGTCAGCCAGCCATGCTGGGAGTTTTCCGAGCTGGGCCTGGCCAGTGGAGCCGCTGCTTCTGCCTGCTCGAACTTCTCTTCCCAGAAGGGTCAGAGACGTGTGTCTGCTCAGATCCCCACCCGGGAGGAAAGAGACCCATCTGAGGGTGTGAGGTCAGCCTGGCGGGCCGGCGCTGCCCACACTCTCCCCATCCCGCCCAGCCTGCTCTCCCCTGGGGTGTGGACACAACTTGTCCACAGGCTTCTGACCCCACATCCGCCTGGGCTTCCTTGAGGGGGACACAGCCCGAGAAACCCGCATCCCCACACACAGGCAAAGGACCCGGTGTTTCCGGGTGGCATGGGAGAGTTGGCCTGGCCCGGCCTGGGGCTGCCCGTGTTACCTTTCTGTTTCTCCAGGCAAAGGGCCAGAGGCCTCTCGGGGGTGTCCTGAGCCAACGTCGACAGGGTGCCCACGCACACTGCCTGTGAGCTCTCCTGAGGCCCCGGCCTCTGGGCAGGGGCAAACAGCAGAACATCTTGGCAGCAAGTGATCTGGCTGGGGGCTCCTCTCCGCTCTGGAGGCCTGGATGCCCGGATTGCGGGTTCTGTTGGGTTCTGTTGCCGGCAGGTGACATCATCTCCTGGGGTTCGTGCTGAGGTCCCTTCCCCAAAACTTCCCAAGGGAATCTCTGGGTTTCTGACTGCTCGATCACCCCCCTTAGGCCATGTGCAGGCACAGTGACACCCACACGGCCCAGCCCACAGCCCTGGGGAGGCCTGGGTTCAGCCAGGGCCTGAGCTCCGAGGACCATGCTGCTCTCAGACCAGGCTCCTTCTTCTCATATGTGGTGTGGCCCTTGACAACCATATGCCCCTCAGGGTTTCCCCAGTCTCTCCATCTGTAGAGTGGGGGTCATTCTCCCATCTGCTTCCTAGGCCTGTCGGCCTACGAGCAGCTCCATGCCTTTCCACCTGGGGCCGATATCACGTGGAGCTCGTGCGCTGAGACTTCAGAAAGAAAGATTCCATCCAGGGCTGGCACAGCACAGAATGGGGCAGAACGAGGCCTGGATGCGCCGTGGTACCCAGGAAAAGGCACTCCCCCTCCTGACTGTTTTGAGACCCCGCATCCAAGTTGGAGGACCGAAAGGAAGACTCGAAGGTCTCCCTCTCTTATAGAAAAGAGTAGCCAACTTTCTGGTCCTCTGTTTCCATTGAGATTCTGTTGAAGTGTCCCAGCTCGGCTTCTGCGGGTGGCTGAGCTTCTACTGGCTCCCTGCGTTCTTGTCTTTTCCTCTCCAAACCTTCCGTCCTTTTCCCCCTTCTGGGGTGGAAGGGCGCTGTCATTGCTTCTACCTTCGAGACAGATTGAGGAAAAGTCTGGACCATCGACTCCTTTCCTCTCTTTGGTTCCGTGTCTCTCTCTGGCTGTGTCCCTCTCTTTTCCTTTCTCAATTCCGTCTGTGTCTTCCTCTTTCTCTCTCGTGTGTGGATGGATGGATGGATGCTAGGGATGCACATGTATATGATTAGATGAGGGTTATGTTTTAGGGATAGGTTAGAGGGAGAGAAAGGCTTTAGGTCAGAGTTGGTCATGGGGGAAGGGTCAAGGGTGGTGGTGGTGTTTCTTGGAATCTGAGTGCTGTGCATTCTTCGTCTCTTTCCATATGAACCCCTTCTCAGATACACCACTTGCAAGGAGTCTCTCGTGTTCCGTTTCCTATCTTTTGCATTTGTGAATGCTTAGCTTCTCTGTTGTGAAGAGGTTCCATTGGATGGAAACCCAGTGGTGTACTTCGTTTACCTCTTTCCCTTACTTGAAGAGACCCATTTCGACCTCCGCCCAGCAAATGGCAAGGAGACTCTGATGTTAAGGAGCCTTTGACCTACGCTTCTTTCTAGCTATCTCATGACATCAGTCTTTAGGGTGAGGTTTTTCCCCGATATTGAGGTGGTATGAGATCAAAACCAATAGCGTTCTTCAGATGTAGCTGTCTGGTTTTCCCATGGACATTGATTGAAGAGGCTTTCCTGTTCCCATTTGGATATTCTCCCCGTCTGTGTCAGAGATGAGTTGACCATGGATGCTGGGGTTTGTTTCTGGACCCTCAACTTTATTCCATCGATCTGGATCTGTGTGTGTTGTTGTATTCCCAATAGCATACTGTCCTGCTGCTGCTGCTGCTGCGGCTAAGTCACTTCAGTCGTGTCTGACTCTGCATGACCCCATGGCCTGCAGCCTACCAGGCTCCTCCGTCCAGGACATTTTCCAGGCAAGAGTACTGGAGTGGGTCGCCATTGCCTTCTCCGATACTCTCCTGAGGATCCTAGTTTGGTCGTCTAATTTCCTTTCACACAACCTTGGATGTCCGTATCGGGGCTTTTTCGTCGGATTGTATTGACAATGTAGGCTCCTTTCTGTTTCCGTACCCCCTTTGCAATTCTTTGTTCGGTGCGAAAATGCATTGGCATTTTGGGAGGAATAGCATGGAAGCTGTGGATTGCCATGTGGGGCTGTGACATGATTTTCCCAATAGGAATTCTTTCAAGCCCTGAGCACAGCTTCTCTTTCCAGTGATTGGTGTGGGCTTGATCTTCCTCCTTCCATCTCTCGCCGTTTTGTGAGAACAGGTCCATCCTTCCCTTCTGGGGTAGATGGACTCGTGGGTATCACTTCAGTGAATGGCATTGGCAGTGGGGGTGATAATTCCCTTCTCATTGGAAGACTTTGCTGTGAGTATTAGAAATGCAAGTGACTTCTCTTCCCCTTCCTCCCTGTCCATGTCTCAGAGCCACCGGGAAACAGAGGCCTCATCCACGGTCACACAGGCCTGAGGGGGTGCAACTAGACTGTTGTTTCTTCAGGCCCTCAGTGCTGGACATCATCCGGGATACTCTGTGTGTGTCTTCCTCCGTCTGGTGTCCCTTCAGACCTTTCCCTAGTTTTCACAGGCTTGTTGTGTTGGCGTTCTTTGTCTGTTTGGAGACACATCCTTGATAAGCTTTGTGTTTCCACTCATTCGTCTCGCGATGTATGACCTGTCTTTTGCTTTTGTCATGAGGTCTTTCCCACAGTAGATATCTTTGATTTTGCAAAGTCCACTGTATTCTCTGGGTTTTTTTTGTGGACTGCCTTTTAGTTTTGTGTGTGAAGACTCAAAGCACGTGTCCGGTTTCTGCTCATTGTTCTTCTAGATTTGTGACAAGTTTTCATGGAAAGTTTGTCTAGGGATAACTGGAAGTGAACTCGGTGTAAGGTGTCCAGTCTCCATCTCCATTCATGTCATCCCCTGCAGTTTCCAATTCCCTGTTCCTGAGTGGTTTTGGAGACCTTGTGGGAAGGTTGGTTGCATTGGAGTTTGCATTTCCACCTTGATTCGATTCACACTGTTCTGCCCTCAGGGACACTGTCAAGGGGGAGTGAGGAGCAGCCTGCACTTCCAGCAGTGACCACACGGTGGGGCGAGTGCTGCTCTCCCCTCTGGGAGCCCCAGGCCACAGGCATCCCAGTGAGGAGCCAGCTCTGTGCTCAGCTGAAAGGAGTTAGTTAGTCTCTCAGGAGCCTCTGAGCCCTTGCCTTTGGATCACCCAGGGTGGGCATTTACTGGGACAGAAAAAATTGCCCTGAATTCCATGGACGGAAGAGCCTGGCTGTGTAGAGTTCGTGAGTTGCCGTGAATCAGACACAACTGAGGACACAAAAATTCAATAGATTAAAACACTTTTTGGGGGTGGGGGGGAGTGAAAGAGGGTGATGTGGGTTTTTTTGTCTTATATAACAGCCAAGGGAAATCTAGTTTAAACCTAAATTCACATAGATGGGAAAGGTATATCTCTCCGTCACCCTATTTAAAAAAAAAAAACCTACTAAACTTTTCTGAAAGTTTATTTAGTAGCTTCCTTGAGCAGTTTACTGTGGAGCATTTTTTTTTTTTTTCTGTGACATTGGCCTCATTAAAAAGTACGGTTTGCCTTTACTGGATAATTTTGTTCATTGGTTTCTTAGGGAACCTTGGTAATATTTGAGTTTCCTGGGGAGTATGGTCACATGACCTGGCCCTGGCCAATCGGTGCGTTCCACCTCCCTGGCCACTGTGATTGGCTCCGGGCTGGGGCAGTGCCCAATCGGGGCCCAGGGCCGGGCCTCCCGTTGGAAACCAGGGGAAGACGAGCTCTCGTCCTGCTGGGGTAGGGGAAGGGGTGGGGCCGGGGCAGGTCAGGCTCCAGCAGTGGGAGGGGCTTGAGGTCCGCCTGCGGCAGTTGGTGACGTTCCTGCTCCCCTCAGGGCAGAGCCGCCGGCCTGAGAATGAGGGCGCTGCTGAGCCCAGGGCCTGGGATGGCCCGTTGCTGCTGTGGTCCCAGAGCTCCACCCGAGACCTGAGGGAAGCCGTCTGCCCGTGAGTCCTCTCCCACTTTTCTGTCAGCTTGTTTGAAGCATGCTGGGTTTTCTGCCCAGCTGGCTAAGGGGAGTCCCTGGAAATGCAAGGGTGTGGGTTTTGGCAGACTTCAGGGAAGACATGCCAGATGAGGCTGGGAGACTCCAGGTTAATCTGGATTCAGGAGATATCTCTTCGGGCCAGCTAGTAATTGTAGGATAAGCCTAATGAGCCTTCAGAGGATGAAGAGAGTAACGTGCCAAGGTAGCAATCGATGTCCTCATTCGAGAGGATGAAGCTGGTGCTCAGAGAAGGGGGGAACTTGGCCACAGCAAGGAGGTGTGCACCCAGACAGGACCCCCCAGATCCGGCCATTGGAGCTCAGGGAGGCCACTGGTGTGGCTTGTCCCTGTGGCAGGGGCCGAGGCAGGCAGCCCACCCTGATTCCTGCGGGGGCCTGACTTGGGAAGTGCCATCTGGTAGCTTTGAGACTCACCAAACCAAATTGCACTGGAGAGAGGAGGGACACCTTCCTTCATCCACCCCCCACCCCCGCCGGATTCCCACATACCCTGACCCCTTTCTCTTGATTTCGGAGCCATTTCCAGAGTCCCGCTCATATGACCTCATTCGAAGTGCACTGTGGACGAGCTGCCATCTGCAGCTGCTACCACAGCAGCCAAGGGCTTTAGCTCCCGACTACCTCCCTTCCTTTGGAACTTGGGGGCCCTCTACTCCCCACTTGCACACCACAGACCTTTGCTGAGGATTGTGGGGACCCTCACTCAGTTTGCAGCACGTTGTAGCCATCCCTGTCCTCCCTTGAAACTCAGCTTGTGAGCTCCTTTGGAGCAGCGTGGCCCACCTGGCTGCAACGGAAGACACAGCTGACAGTGAAACAACAGCTTAGATCTGAGAGCCGGAAAGCTCTGTCAAAAGGGACCTCCCTCTTCACACCGTAGAGGCTGTAGGAGCCGCCAGGCTTTCGGAACCAGTGCTGGGGCCAAAATGACTCCACAGCTGTTTTCCTTCCTGGGGAGGGTTCTGGCTCGAGCGGGAATGGCTCAAGTCTCCTAAGGTTCTGAAAGCCCACTGTGTGCAGATTCACGGTACACAGAGAGGAAAAGGTGGAGTCCTACCCTGGAGGTGGTCACAGCTCACGGATGAGCCAGGCAGGCAGGCAGGCAGGGCATGAGAACACCTGAGCTGCCTTCATGAGTGAATGGTGTGGGGGCAGAGGAAGAGAAGCCGGTCTGCTCCCTCGTGTGGTGCCCAGGGCAGGTTGTCCCCAGAGGAAACCCTTACGACGGTGAGGACTATCACTGCTGTTTCCCAAGGGGTTCCGTCGGTGCGTGTCTTCCCCGGAGCGGTCAGGCCGTCTCTCAAGTACACTGGCCATGGGCATTGCCTCTCCTTGGAACTTCCCATGTGTTTCTCTTTTTTATGGAACAGTGATTTTCTAGAGTGGTTCTGGGCCACAAGGATGTTGGGTCATTTTCTAGCCTTCTGTCATGAAGAACGCTTTCCTGGGCATGGGGGTGGTTTGTTGTTCCAGCTCCCTTTCTTGGCTTCTTTTGGGAGCTGGTGCAACAAGAGGAGCTCAGCCTCTGCCTTCTGGCTGAGATGTCACCCTTCAAACAGCAATGCCTGCCTGGAGATAATGATGGCAGTTGCCAAAAGGGCTTCGTTTGGCACATGGTATCTTGAAAGGACGTACACCGTCCTTTCAGCTATCAAAGGCTAGTTCAAATGACATAAAAATGAGAACTCTCCAATGGAGTCTTACAGTAGGTGGAGAGTCCGAAAAACACTCCTTCAGTCATTTCACTGAGAGTCATTGATTGGGGACACCAAGAATATAGGAAGGAATGCAGAAAGAAAAGATGAAATTGTGTTCAGGATCGGGGGGAGGGATGAACAGGGCGTGCTTGCTTGCCTTGAATCCAGGCTTTGTTGGGGGGTGGGGCATAAAGATCGAACGGGTCTGAAACTACAAAGTGGTGATGGTAACACAGTATCACCAGAGTTACACAACAGTGATCCCAGATTGCAACAATGATGAAAAAGTTTACTAATCCCAACTTAACCAACAAAAATACAGGAAACCATACAAAAAATAAAACATCACCAGAAAGGTGGAAACAAACCAAATGCAAAGCAGTTCAGGGGAAAGGAACTCCATGTCCCCTGGGGGCAGACCGAGTTGCCGGCATCCACGGTGAGCAGACAGGGATGGAGGCTGCAGAGCCGACCGCTCCCCTGGACGTGGTGTTTCCGGCAAGGGCTCTGGGTCTCTGTCCAGAGCGGGGGCTCTTTCTCCCTGCAGGGCTGGGTGAGTGATCGTGGGCATCTGGGTGTTGCGCGGGAGCCAGGGCAGGCTCTCCCTGCCGAGGCGGTGACTCCTCCTCTGCCTCGGGTTCTCTTGCCAAAGCCCGAGCAGGTAGAGGTGCACGTGGAGGTGGAGGTTCTCGCTGAGGGGGTGGGACATCAGTGCCTGGGGCTGGGGGTCCTGCAGGCACGGAGATCCGATCTGCCCGGTGTGCTGGCCAGTACCCTGCTGGCCTGGTGTCTCTGCGAGGGCAAGTCTCGGTTCTCCATCTGCCCTCGGTGGATCCCTGGGTCCTGCACCTGGAGCCACCACCTCTTTAGGGACAGGTCTGGGAAGTGGAGCCTGGTTCCAGTTGGAGGCCAGTGCTAGAGTTGGGGGAGAAGCAAAGTTTGCCCACAGGCCAGCCTTGGCATGTGCGTACCCCGGGACAGAAACCTTCCAAGAGGTTCCCAAAGAATACCCAGCGTCAGATGTCTTTTGGGACTGAAGTGTGCAAGATGGGGGGCGGGGGGTGTGAGGCCAGCGCTTGCTGCAGGCCCAGCAGCAGCTTTCGGGGACTCGTCCCTGTGTAGCTCAGCACCCCTCCCCACACACTCCCGTGCACCAGCCCCAGCGTCCTCACCTCTGTGCTCTGGCGTGCTGGGCTCCAGGTCCTCCTGGTGCCTCAGAGGCCGGGGTTCTCTGGACTCTGGGTCGGAGCCGGGTGTGCTGAGCTCCGTGGCAGCCTCAGACTGGGCCGCCGGCTGTATCCTGGGCGGTGTCTCGGCAGCAGGCCTTCCCCACCTCCGCGTCTCCCCCGGTGGGGCTGATGCCTCCGTGGGCACGCTGACCTGGAGCCTGCACTGGGCCTCACGGGCGGGCGGGTGGTGCTCCGACCCCTCCCTCTGGGAGCTGGATGGGGTGTCCCCGTCCTCGGCCTCGTCACGTGGGAAGCTCTGCAACGACAGTGACCGTCAGCCAGCCATGCTGGGAGTTTTCCGAGCTGGGCCTGGCCAGTGGAGCCGCTGCTTCTGCCTGCTCAAACTTCTCTTCCCAGAAGGGTCAGAGACGTGTGTCTGCTCAGATCCCCACCCGGGAGGAAAGAGACCCATCTGAGGGTGTGAGGTCAGCCTGGCGGGCCGGCGCTGCCCACACTCTCCCCATCCCGCCCAGCCTGCTCTCCCCTGGGGTGTGGACACAACTTGTCCACAGGCTTCTGACCCCACATCCGCCTGGGCTTCCTTGAGGGGGACACAGCCCGAGAAACCCGCATCCCCACACACAGGCAAAGGACCCGGTGTTTCCGGGTGGCATGGGAGAGGTGGCCTGGCCCGGCCTGGGGCTCCCCGTGTTACCTTTCTGTTTCTCCGGGCAAAGGGCCAGAGGCCTCTCGGGGGTGTCCTGAGCCAACGTCGACAGGGTGCCCACGCACACTGCCTGTGAGCTCTCCTGAGGCCCCGGCCTCTGGGCAGGGGCAAACAGCAGAACATCTTGGCAGCAAGTGATCTGGCTGGGGGCTCCTCTCCGCTCTGGAGGCCTGGATACCCGGATTGCGGGTTCTGTTGGGTTCTGTTGCCGGCAGGTGACATCATCTCCTGGGGTTCGTGCTGAGGTCCCTTCCCCAAAACTTCCCAAGGGAATCTCTGGGTTTCTGACTGCTCGATCACCCCCCTTAGGCCATGTGCAGGCACAGTGACACCCACACGGCCCAGCCCACAGCCCTGGGGAGGCCTGGGTTCAGCCAGGGCCTGAGCTCCGAGGACCATGCTGCTCTCAGACCAGGCTCCTTCTTCTCATAAGTGGTGTGGCCCTTGACAACCATATGCCCCTCAGGGTTTCCCCAGTCTCTCCATCTGCAGAGTGGGGGTCATTCTCCCATCTGCTTCCTAGGCCTGTCGGCCTACGAGCAGCTCCATGCCTTTCCACCTGGGGCCGATATCACGTGGAGCTCGTGCGCTGAGACTTCAGAAAGAAAGATTCCATCCAGGGCTGGCACAGCACAGAATGGGGCAGAACGAGGCCTGGATGCGCCGTGGTACCCAGGAAAAGGCACTCCCCCTCCTGACTGTTTTGAGACCCCGCATCCAAGTTGGAGGACCGAAAGGAAGACTCGAAGGTCTCCCTCTCTTATAGAAAAGAGTAGCCAACTTTCTGGTCCTCTGTTTCCATTGAGATTCTGTTGAAGTGTCCCAGCTCGGCTTCTGCGGGTGGCTGAGCTTCTACTGGCTCCCTGCGTTCTTGTCTTTTCCTCTCCAAACCTTCCGTCCTTTTCCCCCTTCTGGGGTGGAAGGGCGCTGTCATTGCTTCTACCTTCGAGACAGATTGAGGAAAAGTCTGGACCATCGACTCCTTTCCTCTCTTTGGTTCCGTGTCTCTCTCTGGCTGTGTCCCTCTCTTTTCCTTTCTCAATTCCGTCTGTGTCTTCCTCTTTCTCTCTCGTGTGTGGATGGATGGATGGATGCTAGGGATGCACATGTATATGATTAGATGAGGGTTATGTTTTAGGGATAGGTTAGAGGGAGAGAAAGGCTTTAGGTCAGAGTTGGTCATGGGGGAAGGGTCAAGGGTGGTGGTGGTGTTTCTTGGAATCTGAGTGCTGTGCATTCTTCGTCTCTTTCCATATGAACCCCTTCTCAGATACACCACTTGCAAGGAGTCTCTCGTGTTCCGTTTCCTATCTTTTGCATTTGTGAATGCTTAGCTTCTCTGTTGTGAAGAGGTTCCATTGGATGGAAACCCAGTGGTGTACTTCGTTTACCTCTTTCCCTTACTTGAAGAGACCCATTTCGACCTCCGCCCAGCAAATGGCAAGGAGACTCTGATGTTAAGGAGCCTTTGACCTACGCTTCTTTCTAGCTATCTCATGACATCAGTCTTTAGGGTGAGGTTTTTCCCCGATATTGAGGTGGTATGAGATCAAAACCAATAGCGTTCTTCAGATGTAGCTGTCTGGTTTTCCCATGGACATTGATTGAAGAGGCTTTCCTGTTCCCATTTGGATATTCTCCCCGTCTGTGTCAGAGATGAGTTGACCATGGATGCTGGGGTTTGTTTCTGGACCCTCAACTTTATTCCATCGATCTGGATCTGTGTGTGTTGTTGTATTCCCAATAGCATACTGTCCTGCTGCTGCTGCTGCTGCGGCTAAGTCACTTCAGTCGTGTCTGACTCTGCATGACCCCATGGCCTGCAGCCTACCAGGCTCCTCCGTCCAGGACATTTTCCAGGCAAGAGTACTGGAGTGGGTCGCCATTGCCTTCTCCGATACTCTCCTGAGGATCCTAGTTTGGTCGTCTAATTTCCTTTCACACAACCTTGGATGTCCGTATCGGGGCTTTTTCGTCGGATTGTATTGACAATGTAGGCTCCTTTCTGTTTCCGTACCCCCTTTGCAATTCTTTGTTCGGTGCGAAAATGCATTGGCATTTTGGGAGGAATAGCATGGAAGCTGTGGATTGCCATGTGGGGCTGTGACATGATTTTCCCAATAGGAATTCTTTCAAGCCCTGAGCACAGCTTCTCTTTCCAGTGATTGGTGTGGGCTTGATCTTCCTCCTTCCATCTCTCGCCGTTTTGTGAGAACAGGTCCATCCTTCCCTTCTGGGGTAGATGGACTCGTGGGTATCACTTCAGTGAATGGCATTGGCAGTGGGGGTGATAATTCCCTTCTCATTGGAAGACTTTGCTGTGAGTATTAGAAATGCAAGTGACTTCTCTTCCCCTTCCTCCCTGTCCATGTCTCAGAGCCACCGGGAAACAGAGGCCTCATCCACGGTCACACAGGCCTGAGGGGGTGCAACTAGACTGTTGTTTCTTCAGGCCCTCAGTGCTGGACATCATCCGGGATACTCTGTGTGTGTCTTCCTCCGTCTGGTGTCCCTTCAGACCTTTCCCTAGTTTTCACAGGCTTGTTGTGTTGGCGTTCTTTGTCTGTTTGGAGACACATCCTTGATAAGCTTTGTGTTTCCACTCATTCGTCTCGCGATGTATGACCTGTCTTTTGCTTTTGTCATGAGGTCTTTCCCACAGTAGATATCTTTGATTTTGCAAAGTCCACTGTATTCTCTGGGTTTTTTTTTTTGTGGACTGCCTTTTAGTTTTGTGTGTGAAGACTCAAAGCACGTGTCCGGTTTCTGCTCATTGTTCTTCTAGATTTGTGACAAGTTTTCATGGAAAGTTTGTCTAGGGATAACTGGAAGTGAACTCGGTGTAAGGTGTCAAGTCTCCATCTCCATTCATGTCATCCCCTGCAGTTTCCAATTCCCTGTTCCTGAGTGGTTTTGGAGACCTTGTGGGAAGGTTGGTTGCATTGGAGTTTGCATTTCCACCTTGATTCGATTCACACTGTTCTGCCCTCAGGGACACTGTCAAGGGGGAGTGAGGAGCAGCCTGCACTTCCAGCAGTGACCACACGGTGGGGCGAGTGCTGCTCTCCCCTCTGGGAGCCCCAGGCCACAGGCATCCCAGTGAGGAGCCAGCTCTGTGCTCAGCTGAAAGGAGTTAGTTAGTCTCTCAGGAGCCTCTGAGCCCTTGCCTTTGGATCACCCAGGGTGGGCATTTACTGGGACAGAAAAAATTGCCCTGAATTCCATGGACGGAAGAGCCTGGCTGTGTAGAGTTCGTGAGTTGCCGTGAATCAGACACAACTGAGGACACAAAAATTCAATAGATTAAAACACTTTTTGGGGGTGGGGGGGAGTGAAAGAGGGTGATGTGGGTTTTTTTGTCTTATATAACAGCCAAGGGAAATCTAGTTTAAACCTAAATTCACATAGATGGGAAAGGTATATCTCTCCGTCACCCTATTTAAAAAAAAAAAACCTACTAAACTTTTCTGAAAGTTTATTTAGTAGCTTCCTTGAGCAGTTTACTGTGGAGCATTTTTTTTTTTTTTCTGTGACATTGGCCTCATTAAAAAGTACGGTTTGCCTTTACTGGATAATTTTGTTCATTGGTTTCTTAGGGAACCTTGGTAATATTTGAGTTTCCTGGGGAGTATGGTCACATGACCTGGCCCTGGCCAATCGGTGCGTTCCACCTCCCTGGCCACTGTGATTGGCTCCGGGCTGGGGCAGTGCCCAATCGGGGCCCAGGTCCGGGCCTCCCGTTGGAAACCAGGGGAAGACGAGCTCTCGTCCTGCTGGGGTAGGGGAAGGGGTGGGGCCGGGGCAGGTCAGGCTCCAGCAGTGGGAGGGGCTTGAGGTCCGCCTGCGGCAGTTGGTGACGTTCCTGCTCCCCTCAGGGCAGAGCCGCCGGCCTGAGAATGAGGGCGCTGCTGAGCCCAGGGCCTGGGATGGCCCGTTGCTGCTGTGGTCCCAGAGCTCCACCCGAGACCTGAGGGAAGCCGTCTGCCCGTGAGTCCTCTCCCACTTTTCTCTCAGCTTGTTTGAAGCATGCTGGGTTTTCTGCCCAGCTGGCTAAGGGGAGTCCCTGGAAATGCAAGGGTGTGGGTTTTGGCAGACTTCAGGGAAGACATGCCAGATGAGCCTGGGAGACTCCAGGTTAATCTGGATTCAGGAGATATCTCTTCGGGCCAGCTAGTAATTGTAGGATAAGCCTAATGAGCCTTCAGAGGATGAAGAGAGTAACGTGCCAAGGTAGCAATCGATGTCCTCATTCGAGAGGATGAAGCTGGTGCTCAGAGAAGGGGGGAACTTGGCCACAGCAAGGAGGTGTGCACCCAGACAGGACCCCCCAGATCCGGCCATTGGAGCTCAGGGAGGCCACTGGTGTGGCTTGTCCCTGTGGCAGGGGCCGAGGCAGGCAGCCCACCCTGATTCCTGCGGGGGCCTGACTTGGGAAGTGCCATCTGGTAGCTTTGAGACTCACCAAACCAAATTGCACTGGAGAGAGGAGGGACACCTTCCTTCATCCACCCCCCACCCCCGCCGGATTCCCACATACCCTGACCCCTTTCTCTTGATTTCGGAGCCATTTCCAGAGTCCCGCTCATATGACCTCATTCGAAGTGCACTGTGGACGAGCTGCCATCTGCAGCTGCTACCACAGCAGCCAAGGGCTTTAGCTCCCGACTACCTCCCTTCCTTTGGAACTTGGGGGCCCTCTACTCCCCACTTGCACACCACAGACCTTTGCTGAGGATTGTGGGGACCCTCACTCAGTTTGCAGCACGTTGTAGCCATCCCTGTCCTCCCTTGAAACTCAGCTTGTGAGCTCCTTTGGAGCAGCGTGGCCCACCTGGCTGCAACGGAAGACACAGCTGACAGTGAAACAACAGCTTAGATCTGAGAGCCGGAAAGCTCTGTCAAAAGGGACCTCCCTCTTCACACCGTAGAGGCTGTAGGAGCCGCCAGGCTTTCGGAACCAGTGCTGGGGCCAAAATGACTCCACAGCTGTTTTCCTTCCTGGGGAGGGTTCTGGCTCGAGCGGGAATGGCTCAAGTCTCCTAAGGTTCTGAAAGCCCACTGTGTGCAGATTCACGGTACACAGAGAGGAAAAGGTGGAGTCCTACCCTGGAGGTGGTCACAGCTCACGGATGAGCCAGGCAGGCAGGCAGGCAGGGCATGAGAACACCTGAGCTGCCTTCATGAGTGAACGGTGTGGGGGCAGAGGAAGAGAAGCCGGTCTGCTCCCTCGTGTGGTGCCCAGGGCAGGTTGTCCCCAGAGGAAACCCTTACGACGGTGAGGACTATCACTGCTGTTTCCCAAGGGGTTCCGTCGGTGCGTGTCTTCCCCGGAGCGGTCAGGCCGTCTCTCAAGTACACTGGCCATGGGCATTGCCTCTCCTTGGAACTTCCCATGTGTTTCTCTTTTTTATGGAACAGTGATTTTCTAGAGTGGTTCTGGGCCACAAGGATGTTGGGTCATTTTCTAGCCTTCTGTCATGAAGAACGCTTTCCTGGGCATGGGGGTGGTTTGTTGTTCCAGCTCCCTTTCTTGGCTTCTTTTGGGAGCTGGTGCAACAAGAGGAGCTCAGCCTCTGCCTTCTGGCTGAGATGTCACCCTTCAAACAGCAATGCCTGCCTGGAGATAATGATGGCAGTTGCCAAAAGGGCTTCGTTTGGCACATGGTATCTTGAAAGGACGTACACCGTCCTTTCAGCTATCAAAGGCTAGTTCAAATGACATAAAAATGAGAACTCTCCAATGGAGTCTTACAGTAGGTGGAGAGTCCGAAAAACACTCCTTCAGTCATTTCACTGAGAGTCATTGATTGGGGACACCAAGAATATAGGAAGGAATGCAGAAAGAAAAGATGAAATTGTGTTCAGGATCGGGGGGAGGGATGAACAGGGCGTGCTTGCCTTGAATCCAGGCTTTGTTGGGGGGTGGGGCATAAAGATCGAACGGGTCTGAAACTACAAAGTGGTGATGGTAACACAGTATCACCAGAGTTACACAACAGTGATCCCAGATTGCAACAATGATGAAAAAGTTTACTAATCCCAACTTAACCAACAAAAATACAGGAAACCATACAAAAAATAAAACATCACCAGAAAGGTGGAAACAAACCAAATGCAAAGCAGTTCAGGGGAAAGGAACTCCATGTCCCCTGGGGGCAGACCGAGTTGCCGGCATCCACGGTGAGCAGACAGGGATGGAGGCTGCAGAGCCGACCGCTCCCCTGGACGTGGTGTTTCCGGCAAGGGCTCTGGGTCTCTGTCCAGAGCGGGGGCTCTTTCTCCCTGCAGGGCTGGGTGAGTGATCGTGGGCATCTGGGTGTTGCGCGGGAGCCAGGGCAGGCTCTCCCTGCCGAGGCGGTGACTCCTCCTCTGCCTCGGGTTCTCTTGCCAAAGCCCGAGCAGGTAGAGGTGCACGTGGAGGTGGAGGTTCTCGCTGAGGGGGTGGGACATCAGTGCCTGGGGCTGGGGGTCCTGCAGGCACGGAGATCCGATCTGCCCGGTGTGCTGGCCAGTACCCAGCTGGCCTGGTGTCTCTGCGAGGGCAAGTCTCGGTTCTCCATCTGCCCTCGGTGGATCCCTGGGTCCTGCACCTGGAGCCACCACCTCTTTAGGGACAGGTCTGGGAAGTGGAGCCTGGTTCCAGTTGGAGGCCAGTGCTAGAGTTGGGGGAGAAGCAAGGTTTGCCCACAGGCCAGCCTTGGCATGTGCGTACCCCGGGACAGAAACCTTCCAAGAGGTTCCCAAAGAATACCCAGCGTCAGATGTCTTTTGGGACTGAAGTGTGCAAGATGGGGGGCGGGGGGTGTGAGGCCAGCGCTTGCTGCAGGCCCAGCAGCAGCTTTCGGGGACTCGTCCCTGTGTAGCTCAGCACCCCTCCCCACACACTCCCGTGCACCAGCCCCAGCGTCCTCACCTCTGTGCTCTGGCGTGCTGGGCTCCAGGTCCTCCTGGTGCCTCAGAGGCCGGGGTTCTCTGGACTCTGGGTCGGAGCCGGGTGTGCTGAGCTCCGTGGCAGCCTCAGACTGGGCCGCCGGCTGTATCCTGGGCGGTGTCTCGGCAGCAGGCCTTCCCCACCTCCGCGTCTCCCCCGGTGGGGCTGATGCCTCCGTGGGCACGCTGACCTGGAGCCTGCACTGGGCCTCACGGGCGGGCGGGTGGTGCTCCGACCCCTCCCTCTGAGAGCTGGATGGGGTGTCCCCGTCCTCGGCCTCATCACGTGGGAAGCTCTGCAACGACAGTGACCGTCAGCCAGCCATGCTGGGAGTTTTCCGAGCTGGGCCTGGCCAGTGGAGCCGCTGCTTCTGCCTGCTCGAACTTCTCTTCCCAGAAGGGTCAGAGACGTGTGTCTGCTCAGATCCCCACCCGGGAGGAAAGAGACCCATCTGAGGGTGTGAGGTCAGCCTGGCGGGCCGGCGCTGCCCACACTCTCCCCATCCCGCCCAGCCTGCTCTCCCCTGGGGTGTGGACACAACTTGTCCACAGGCTTCTGACCCCACATCCGCCTGGGCTTCCTTGAGGGGGACACAGCCCGAGAAACCCGCATCCCCACACACAGGCAAAGGACCCGGTGTTTCCGGGTGGCATGGGAGAGTTGGCCTGGCCCGGCCTGGGGCTGCCCGTGTTACCTTTCTGTTTCTCCGGGCAAAGGGCCAGAGGCCTCTCGGGGGTGTCCTGAGCCAACGTCGACAGGGTGCCCACGCACACTGCCTGTGAGCTCTCCTGAGGCCCCGGCCTCTGGGCAGGGGCAAACAGCAGAACATCTTGGCAGCAAGTGATCTGGCTGGGGGCTCCTCTCCGCTCTGGAGGCCTGGATGCCCGGATTGCGGGTTCTGTTGGGTTCTGTTGCCGGCAGGTGACATCATCTCCTGGGGTTCGTGCTGAGGTCCCTTCCCCAAAACTTCCCAAGGGAATCTCTGGGTTTCTGACTGCTCGATCACCCCCCTTAGGCCATGTGCAGGCACAGTGACACCCACACGGCCCAGCCCACAGCCCTGGGGAGGCCTGGGTTCAGCCAGGGCCTGAGCTCCGAGGACCATGCTGCTCTCAGACCAGGCTCCTTCTTCTCATATGTGGTGTGGCCCTTGACAACCATATGCCCCTCAGGGTTTCCCCAGTCTCTCCATCTGCAGAGTGGGGGTCATTCTCTCATCTGCTTCCTAGGCCTGTCGGCCTACGAGCAGCTCCATGCCTTTCCACCTGGGGCCGATATCACGTGGAGCTCGTGCGCTGAGACTTCAGAAAGAAAGATTCCATCCAGGGCTGGCACAGCACAGAATGGGGCAGAACGAGGCCTGGATGCGCCGTGGTACCCAGGAAAAGGCACTCCCCCTCCTGACTGTTTTGAGACCCCGCATCCAAGTTGGAGGACCGAAAGGAAGACTCGAAGGTCTCCCTCTCTTATAGAAAAGAGTAGCCAACTTTCTGGTCCTCTGTTTCCATTGAGATTCTGTTGAAGTGTCCCAGCTCGGCTTCTGCGGGTGGCTGAGCTTCTACTGGCTCCCTGCGTTCTTGTCTTTTCCTCTCCAAACCTTCCGTCCTTTTCCCCCTTCTGGGGTGGAAGGGCGCTGTCATTGCTTCTACCTTCGAGACAGATTGAGGAAAAGTCTGGACCATCGACTCCTTTCCTCTCTTTGGTTCCGTGTCTCTCTCTGGCTGTGTCCCTCTCTTTTCCTTTCTCAATTCCGTCTGTGTCTTCCTCTTTCTCTCTCGTGTGTGGATGGATGGATGGATGCTAGGGATGCACATGTATATGATTAGATGAGGGTTATGTTTTAGGGATAGGTTAGAGGGAGAGAAAGGCTTTAGGTCAGAGTTGGTCATGGGGGAAGGGTCAAGGGTGGTGGTGGTGTTTCTTGGAATCTGAGTGCTGTGCATTCTTCGTCTCTTTCCATATGAACCCCTTCTCAGATACACCACTTGCAAGGAGTCTCTCGTGTTCCGTTTCCTATCTTTTGCATTTGTGAATGCTTAGCTTCTCTGTTGTGAAGAGGTTCCATTGGATGGAAACCCAGTGGTGTACTTCGTTTACCTCTTTCCCTTACTTGAAGAGACCCATTTCGACCTCCGCCCAGCAAATGGCAAGGAGACTCTGATGTTAAGGAGCCTTTGACCTACGCTTCTTTCTAGCTATCTCATGACATCAGTCTTTAGGGTGAGGTTTTTCCCCGATATTGAGGTGGTATGAGATCAAAACCAATAGCGTTCTTCAGATGTAGCTGTCTGGTTTTCCCATGGACATTGATTGAAGAGGCTTTCCTGTTCCCATTTGGATATTCTCCCCGTCTGTGTCAGAGATGAGTTGACCATGGATGCTGGGGTTTGTTTCTGGACCCTCAACTTTATTCCATCGATCTGGATCTGTGTGTGTTGTTGTATTCCCAATAGCATACTGTCCTGCTGCTGCTGCTGCTGCGGCTAAGTCACTTCAGTCGTGTCTGACTCTGCATGACCCCATGGCCTGCAGCCTACCAGGCTCCTCCGTCCAGGACATTTTCCAGGCAAGAGTACTGGAGTGGGTCGCCATTGCCTTCTCCGATACTCTCCTGAGGATCCTAGTTTGGTCGTCTAATTTCCTTTCACACAACCTTGGATGTCCGTATCGGGGCTTTTTCGTCGGATTGTATTGACAATGTAGGCTCCTTTCTGTTTCCGTACCCCCTTTGCAATTCTTTGTTCGGTGCGAAAATGCATTGGCATTTTGGGAGGAATAGCATGGAAGCTGTGGATTGCCATGTGGGGCTGTGACATGATTTTCCCAATAGGAATTCTTTCAAGCCCTGAGCACAGCTTCTCTTTCCAGTGATTGGTGTGGGCTTGATCTTCCTCCTTCCATCTCTCGCCGTTTTGTGAGAACAGGTCCATCCTTCCCTTCTGGGGTAGATGGACTCGTGGGTATCACTTCAGTGAATGGCATTGGCAGTGGGGGTGATAATTCCCTTCTCATTGGAAGACTTTGCTGTGAGTATTAGAAATGCAAGTGACTTCTCTTCCCCTTCCTCCCTGTCCATGTCTCAGAGCCACCGGGAAACAGAGGCCTCATCCACGGTCACACAGGCCTGAGGGGGTGCAACTAGACTGTTGTTTCTTCAGGCCCTCAGTGCTGGACATCATCCGGGATACTCTGTGTGTGTCTTCCTCCGTCTGGTGTCCCTTCAGACCTTTCCCTAGTTTTCACAGGCTTGTTGTGTTGGCGTTCTTTGTCTGTTTGGAGACACATCCTTGATAAGCTTTGTGTTTCCACTCATTCGTCTCGCGATGTATGACCTGTCTTTTGCTTTTGTCATGAGGTCTTTCCCACAGTAGATATCTTTGATTTTGCAAAGTCCACTGTATTCTCTGGGGTTTTTTTTGTGGACTGCCTTTTAGTTTTGTGTGTGAAGACTCAAAGCACGTGTCCGGTTTCTGCTCATTGTTCTTCTAGATTTGTGACAAGTTTTCATGGAAAGTTTGTCTAGGGATAACTGGAAGTGAACTCGGTGTAAGGTGTCCAGTCTCCATCTCCATTCATGTCATCCCCTGCAGTTTCCAATTCCCTGTTCCTGAGTGGTTTTGGAGACCTTGTGGGAAGGTTGGTTGCATTGGAGTTTGCATTTCCACCTTGATTCGATTCACACTGTTCTGCCCTCAGGGACACTGTCAAGGGGGAGTGAGGAGCAGCCTGCACTTCCAGCAGTGACCACACGGTGGGGCGAGTGCTGCTCTCCCCTCTGGGAGCCCCAGGCCACAGGCATCCCAGTGAGGAGCCAGCTCTGTGCTCAGCTGAAAGGAGTTAGTTAGTCTCTCAGGAGCCTCTGAGCCCTTGCCTTTGGATCACCCAGGGTGGGCATTTACTGGGACAGAAAAAATTGCCCTGAATTCCATGGACGGAAGAGCCTGGCTGTGTAGAGTTCGTGAGTTGCCGTGAATCAGACACAACTGAGGACACAAAAATTCAATAGATTAAAACACTTTTTGGGGGTGGGGGGGAGTGAAAGAGGGTGATGTGGGTTTTTTTGTCTTATATAACAGCCAAGGGAAATCTAGTTTAAACCTAAATTCACATAGATGGGAAAGGTATATCTCTCCGTCACCCTATTAAAAAAAAAAAAAACCTACTAAACTTTTCTGAAAGTTTATTTAGTAGCTTCCTTGAGCAGTTTACTGTGGAGCATTTTTTTTTTTTTCTGTGACATTGGCCTCATTAAAAAGTACGGTTTGCCTTTACTGGATAATTTTGTTCATTGGTTTCTTAGGGAACCTTGGTAATATTTGAGTTTCCTGGGGAGTATGGTCACATGACCTGGCCCTGGCCAATCGGTGCGTTCCACCTCCCTGGCCACTGTGATTGGCTCCGGGCTGGGGCAGTGCCCAATCGGGGCCCAGGGCCGGGCCTCCCGTTTGAAACCAGGGGAAGACGAGCTCTCGTCCTGCTGGGGTAGGGGAAGGGGTGGGGCCGGGGCAGGTCAGGCTCCAGCAGTGGGAGGGGCTTGAGGTCCGCCTGCGGCAGTTGGTGACGTTCCTGCTCCCCTCAGGGCAGAGCCGCCGGCCTGAGAATGAGGGCGCTGCTGAGCCCAGGGCCTGGGATGGCCCGTTGCTGCTGTGGTCCCAGAGCTCCACCCGAGACCTGAGGGAAGCCGTCTGCCCGTGAGTCCTCTCCCACTTTTCTGTCAGCTTGTTTGAAGCATGCTGGGTTTTCTGCCCAGCTGGCTAAGGGGAGTCCCTGGAAATGCAAGGGTGTGGGTTTTGGCAGACTTCAGGGAAGACATGCCAGATGAGGCTGGGAGACTCCAGGTTAATCTGGATTCAGGAGATATCTCTTCGGGCCAGCTAGTAATTGTAGGATAAGCCTAATGAGCCTTCAGAGGATGAAGAGAGTAACGTGCCAAGGTAGCAATCGATGTCCTCATTCGAGAGGATGAAGCTGGTGCTCAGAGAAGGGGGGAACTTGGCCACAGCAAGGAGGTGTGCACCCAGACAGGACCCCCCAGATCCGGCCATTGGAGCTCAGGGAGGCCACTGGTGTGGCTTGTCCCTGTGGCAGGGGCCGAGGCAGGCAGCCCACCCTGATTCCTGCGGGGGCCTGACTTGGGAAGTGCCATCTGGTAGCTTTGAGACTCACCAAACCAAATTGCACTGGAGAGAGGAGGGACACCTTCCTTCATCCACCCCCCACCCCCGCCGGATTCCCACATACCCTGACCCCTTTCTCTTGATTTCGGAGCCATTTCCAGAGTCCCGCTCATATGACCTCATTCGAAGTGCACTGTGGACGAGCTGCCATCTGCAGCTGCTACCACAGCAGCCAAGGGCTTTAGCTCCCGACTACCTCCCTTCCTTTGGAACTTGGGGGCCCTCTACTCCCCACTTGCACACCACAGACCTTTGCTGAGGATTGTGGGGACCCTCACTCAGTTTGCAGCACGTTGTAGCCATCCCTGTCCTCCCTTGAAACTCAGCTTGTGAGCTCCTTTGGAGCAGCGTGGCCCACCTGGCTGCAACGGAAGACACAGCTGACAGTGAAACAACAGCTTAGATCTGAGAGCCGGAAAGCTCTGTCAAAAGGGACCTCCCTCTTCACACCGTAGAGGCTGTAGGAGCCGCCAGGCTTTCGGAACCAGTGCTGGGGCCAAAATGACTCCACAGCTGTTTTCCTTCCTGGGGAGGGTTCTGGCTCGAGCGGGAATGGCTCAAGTCTCCTAAGGTTCTGAAAGCCCACTGTGTGCAGATTCACGGTACACAGAGAGGAAAAGGTGGAGTCCTACCCTGGAGGTGGTCACAGCTCACGGATGAGCCAGGCAGGCAGGCAGGCAGGGCATGAGAACACCTGAGCTGCCTTCATGAGTGAATGGTGTGGGGGCAGAGGAAGAGAAGCCGGTCTGCTCCCTCGTGTGGTGCCCAGGGCAGGTTGTCCCCAGAGGAAACCCTTACGACGGTGAGGACTATCACTGCTGTTTCCCAAGGGGTTCCGTCGGTGCGTGTCTTCCCCGGAGCGGTCAGGCCGTCTCTCAAGTACACTGGCCATGGGCATTGCCTCTCCTTGGAACTTCCCATGTGTTTCTCTTTTTTATGGAACAGTGATTTTCTAGAGTGGTTCTGGGCCACAAGGATGTTGGGTCATTTTCTAGCCTTCTGTCATGAAGAACGCTTTCCTGGGCATGGGGGTGGTTTGTTGTTCCAGCTCCCTTTCTTGGCTTCTTTTGGGAGCTGCTGCAACAAGAGGAGCTCAGCCTCTGCCTTCTGGCTGAGATGTCACCCTTCAAACAGCAATGCCTGCCTGGAGATAATGATGGCAGTTGCCAAAAGGGCTTCGTTTGGCACATGGTATCTTGAAAGGACGTACACCGTCCTTTCAGCTATCAAAGGCTAGTTCAAATGACATAAAAATGAGAACTCTCCAATGGAGTCTTACAGTAGGTGGAGAGTCCGAAAAACACTCCTTCAGTCATTTCACTGAGAGTCATTGATTGGGGACACCAAGAATATAGGAAGGAATGCAGAAAGAAAAGATGAAATTGTGTTCAGGATCGGGGGGAGGGATGAACAGGGCGTGCTTGCCTTGAATCCAGGCTTTGTTGGGGGGTGGGGCATAAAGATCGAACGGGTCTGAAACTACAAAGTGGTGATGGTAACACAGTATCACCAGAGTTACACAACAGTGATCCCAGATTGCAACAATGATGAAAAAGTTTACTAATCCCAACTTAACCAACAAAAATACAGGAAACCATACAAAAAATAAAACATCACCAGAAAGGTGGAAACAAACCAAATGCAAAGCAGTTCAGGGGAAAGGAACTCCATGTCCCCTGGGGGCAGACCGAGTTGCCGGCATCCACGGTGAGCAGACAGGGATGGAGGCTGCAGAGCCGACCGCTCCCCTGGACGTGGTGTTTCCGGCAAGGGCTCTGGGTCTCTGTCCAGAGCGGGGGCTCTTTCTCCCTGCAGGGCTGGGTGAGTGATCGTGGGCATCTGGGTGTTGCGCGGGAGCCAGGGCAGGCTCTCCCTGCCGAGGCGGTGACTCCTCCTCTGCCTCGGGTTCTCTTGCCAAAGCCCGAGCAGGTAGAGGTGCACGTGGAGGTGGAGGTTCTCGCTGAGGGGGTGGGACATCAGTGCCTGGGGCTGGGGGTCCTGCAGGCACGGAGATCCGATCTGCCCGGTGTGCTGGCCAGTACCCAGCTGGCCTGGTGTCTCTGCGAGGGCAAGTCTCGGTTCTCCATCTGCCCTCGGTGGATCCCTGGGTCCTGCACCTGGAGCCACCACCTCTTTAGGGACAGGTCTGGGAAGTGGAGCCTGGTTCCAGTTGGAGGCCAGTGCTAGAGTTGGGGGAGAAGCAAGGTTTGCCCACAGGCCAGCCTTGGCATGTGCGTACCCCGGGACAGAAACCTTCCAAGAGGTTCCCAAAGAATACCCAGCGTCAGATGTCTTTTGGGACTGAAGTGTGCAAGATGGGGGGCGGGGGGTGTGAGGCCAGCGCTTGCTGCAGGCCCAGCAGCAGCTTTCGGGGACTCGTCCCTGTGTAGCTCAGCACCCCTCCCCACACACTCCCGTGCACCAGCCCCAGCGTCCTCACCTCTGTGCTCTGGCGTGCTGGGCTCCAGGTCCTCCTGCTGCCTCAGAGGCCGGGGTTCTCTGGACTCTGGGTCGGAGCCGGGTGTGCTGAGCTCCGTGGCAGCCTCAGACTGGGCCGCCGGCTGTATCCTGGGCGGTGTCTCGGCAGCAGGCCTTCCCCACCTCCGCGTCTCCCCCGGTGGGGCTGATGCCTCCGTGGGCACGCTGACCTGGAGCCTGCACTGGGCCTCACGGGCGGGCGGGTGGTGCTCCGACCCCTCCCTCTGAGAGCTGGATGGGGTGTCCCCGTCCTCGGCCTCATCACGTGGGAAGCTCTGCAACGACAGTGACCGTCAGCCAGCCATGCTGGGAGTTTTCCGAGCTGGGCCTGGCCAGTGGAGCCGCTGCTTCTGCCTGCTCGAACTTCTCTTCCCAGAAGGGTCAGAGACGTGTGTCTGCTCAGATCCCCACCCGGGAGGAAAGAGACCCATCTGAGGGTGTGAGGTCAGCCTGGCGGGCCGGCGCTGCCCACACTCTCCCCATCCCGCCCAGCCTGCTCTCCCCTGGGGTGTGGACACAACTTGTCCACAGGCTTCTGACCCCACATCCGCCTGGGCTTCCTTGAGGGGGACACAGCCCGAGAAACCCGCATCCCCACACACAGGCAAAGGACCCGGTGTTTCCGGGTGGCATGGGAGAGTTGGCCTGGCCCGGCCTGGGGCTGCCCGTGTTACCTTTCTGTTTCTCCAGGCAAAGGGCCAGAGGCCTCTCGGGGGTGTCCTGAGCCAACGTCGACAGGGTGCCCACGCACACTGCCTGTGAGCTCTCCTGAGGCCCCGGCCTCTGGGCAGGTGCAAACAGCAGAACATCTTGGCAGCAAGTGATCTGGCTGGGGGCTCCTCTCCGCTCTGGAGGCCTGGATGCCCGGATTGCGGGTTCTGTTGGGTTCTGTTGCCGGCAGGTGACATCATCTCCTGGGGTTCGTGCTGAGGTCCCTTCCCCAAAACTTCCCAAGGGAATCTCTGGGTTTCTGACTGCTCGATCACCCCCCTTAGGCCATGTGCAGGCACAGTGACACCCACACGGCCCAGCCCACAGCCCTGGGGAGGCCTGGGTTCAGCCAGGGCCTGAGCTCCGAGGACCATGCTGCTCTCAGACCAGGCTCCTTCTTCTCATATGTGGTGTGGCCCTTGACAACCATATGCCCCTCAGGGTTTCCCCAGTCTCTCCATCTGCAGAGTGGGGGTCATTCTCCCATCTGCTTCCTAGGCCTGTCGGCCTACGAGCAGCTCCATGCCTTTCCACCTGGGGCCGATATCACGTGGAGCTCGTGCGCTGAGACTTCAGAAAGAAAGATTCCATCCAGGGCTGGCACAGCACAGAATGGGGCAGAACGAGGCCTGGATGCGCCGTGGTACCCAGGAAAAGGCACTCCCCCTCCTGACTGTTTTGAGACCCCGCATCCAAGTTGGAGGACCGAAAGGAAGACTCGAAGGTCTCCCTCTCTTATAGAAAAGAGTAGCCAACTTTCTGGTCCTCTGTTTCCATTGAGATTCTGTTGAAGTGTCCCAGCTCGGCTTCTGCGGGTGGCTGAGCTTCTACTGGCTCCCTGCGTTCTTGTCTTTTCCTCTCCAAACCTTCCGTCCTTTTCCCCCTTCTGGGGTGGAAGGGCGCTGTCATTGCTTCTACCTTCGAGACAGATTGAGGAAAAGTCTGGACCATCGACTCCTTTCCTCTCTTTGGTTCCGTGTCTCTCTCTGGCTGTGTCCCTCTCTTTTCCTTTCTCAATTCCGTCTGTGTCTTCCTCTTTCTCTCTCGTGTGTGGATGGATGGATGGATGCTAGGGATGCACATGTATATGATTAGATGAGGGTTATGTTTTAGGGATAGGTTAGAGGGAGAGAAAGGCTTTAGGTCAGAGTTGGTCATGGGGGAAGGGTCAAGGGTGGTGGTGGTGTTTCTTGGAATCTGAGTGCTGTGCATTCTTCGTCTCTTTCCATATGAACCCCTTCTCAGATACACCACTTGCAAGGAGTCTCTCGTGTTCCGTTTCCTATCTTTTGCATTTGTGAATGCTTAGCTTCTCTGTTGTGAAGAGGTTCCATTGGATGGAAACCCAGTGGTGTACTTCGTTTACCTCTTTCCCTTACTTGAAGAGACCCATTTCGACCTCCGCCCAGCAAATGGCAAGGAGACTCTGATGTTAAGGAGCCTTTGACCTACGCTTCTTTCTAGCTATCTCATGACATCAGTCTTTAGGGTGAGGTTTTTCCCCGATATTGAGGTGGTATGAGATCAAAACCAATAGCGTTCTTCAGATGTAGCTGTCTGGTTTTCCCATGGACATTGATTGAAGAGGCTTTCCTGTTCCCATTTGGATATTCTCCCCGTCTGTGTCAGAGATGAGTTGACCATGGATGCTGGGGTTTGTTTCTGGACCCTCAACTTTATTCCATCGATCTGGATCTGTGTGTGTTGTTGTATTCCCAATAGCATACTGTCCTGCTGCTGCTGCTGCTGCGGCTAAGTCACTTCAGTCGTGTCTGACTCTGCATGACCCCATGGCCTGCAGCCTACCAGGCTCCTCCGTCCAGGACATTTTCCAGGCAAGAGTACTGGAGTGGGTCGCCATTGCCTTCTCCGATACTCTCCTGAGGATCCTAGTTTGGTCGTCTAATTTCCTTTCACACAACCTTGGATGTCCGTATCGGGGCTTTTTCGTCGGATTGTATTGACAATGTAGGCTCCTTTCTGTTTCCGTACCCCCTTTGCAATTCTTTGTTCGGTGCGAAAATGCATTGGCATTTTGGGAGGAATAGCATGGAAGCTGTGGATTGCCATGTGGGGCTGTGACATGATTTTCCCAATAGGAATTCTTTCAAGCCCTGAGCACAGCTTCTCTTTCCAGTGATTGGTGTGGGCTTGATCTTCCTCCTTCCATCTCTCGCCGTTTTGTGAGAACAGGTCCATCCTTCCCTTCTGGGGTAGATGGACTCGTGGGTATCACTTCAGTGAATGGCATTGTCAGTGGGGGTGATAATTCCCTTCTCATTGGAAGACTTTGCTGTGAGTATTAGAAATGCAAGTGACTTCTCTTCCCCTTCCTCCCTGTCCATGTCTCAGAGCCACCGGGAAACAGAGGCCTCATCCACGGTCACACAGGCCTGAGGGGGTGCAACTAGACTGTTGTTTCTTCAGGCCCTCAGTGCTGGACATCATCCGGGATACTCTGTGTGTGTCTTCCTCCGTCTGGTGTCCCTTCAGACCTTTCCCTAGTTTTCACAGGCTTGTTGTGTTGGCGTTCTTTGTCTGTTTGGAGACACATCCTTGATAAGCTTTGTGTTTCCACTCATTCGTCTCGCGATGTATGACCTGTCTTTTGCTTTTGTCATGAGGTCTTTCCCACAGTAGATATCTTTGATTTTGCAAAGTCCACTGTATTCTCTGGGGTTTTTTTTGTGGACTGCCTTTTAGTTTTGTGTGTGAAGACTCAAAGCACGTGTCCGGTTTCTGCTCATTGTTCTTCTAGATTTGTGACAAGTTTTCATGGAAAGTTTGTCTAGGGATAACTGGAAGTGAACTCGGTGTAAGGTGTCCAGTCTCCATCTCCATTCATGTCATCCCCTGCAGTTTCCAATTCCCTGTTCCTGAGTGGTTTTGGAGACCTTGTGGGAAGGTTGGTTGCATTGGAGTTTGCATTTCCACCTTGATTCGATTCACACTGTTCTGCCCTCAGGGACACTGTCAAGGGGGAGTGAGGAGCAGCCTGCACTTCCAGCAGTGACCACACGGTGGGGCGAGTGCTGCTCTCCCCTCTGGGAGCCCCAGGCCACAGGCATCCCAGTGAGGAGCCAGCTCTGTGCTCAGCTGAAAGGAGTTAGTTAGTCTCTCAGGAGCCTCTGAGCCCTTGCCTTTGGATCACCCAGGGTGGGCATTTACTGGGACAGAAAAAATTGCCCTGAATTCCATGGACGGAAGAGCCTGGCTGTGTAGAGTTCGTGAGTTGCCGTGAATCAGACACAACTGAGGACACAAAAATTCAATAGATTAAAACACTTTTTGGGGGTGGGGGGGAGTGAAAGAGGGTGATGTGGGTTTTTTTGTCTTATATAACAGCCAAGGGAAATCTAGTTTAAACCTAAATTCACATAGATGGGAAAGGTATATCTCTCCGTCACCCTATTTAAAAAAAAAAAACCTACTAAACTTTTCTGAAAGTTTATTTAGTAGCTTCCTTGAGCAGTTTACTGTGGAGCATTTTTTTTTTTTTCTGTGACATTGGCCTCATTAAAAAGTACGGTTTGCCTTTACTGGATAATTTTGTTCATTGGTTTCTTAGGGAACCTTGGTAATATTTGAGTTTCCTGGGGAGTATGGTCACATGACCTGGCCCTGGCCAATCGGTGCGTTCCACCTCCCTGGCCACTGTGATTGGCTCCGGGCTGGGGCAGTGCCCAATCGGGGCCCAGGGCCGGGCCTCCCGTTGGAAACCAGGGGAAGACGAGCTCTCGTCCTGCTGGGGTAGGGGAAGGGGTGGGGCCGGGGCAGGTCAGGCTCCAGCAGTGGGAGGGGCTTGAGGTCCGCCTGCGGCAGTTGGTGACGTTCCTGCTCCCCTCAGGGCAGAGCCGCCGGCCTGAGAATGAGGGCGCTGCTGAGCCCAGGGCCTGGGATGGCCCGTTGCTGCTGTGGTCCCAGAGCTCCACCCGAGACCTGAGGGAAGCCGTCTGCCCGTGAGTCCTCTCCCACTTTTCTGTCAGCTTGTTTGAAGCATGCTGGGTTTTCTGCCCAGCTGGCTAAGGGGAGTCCCTGGAAATGCAAGGGTGTGGGTTTTGGCAGACTTCAGGGAAGACATGCCAGATGAGGCTGGGAGACTCCAGGTTAATCTGGATTCAGGAGATATCTCTTCGGGCCAGCTAGTAATTGTAGGATAAGCCTAATGAGCCTTCAGAGGATGAAGAGAGTAACGTGCCAAGGTAGCAATCGATGTCCTCATTCGAGAGGATGAAGCTGGTGCTCAGAGAAGGGGGGAACTTGGCCACAGCAAGGAGGTGTGCACCCAGACAGGACCCCCCAGATCCGGCCATTGGAGCTCAGGGAGGCCACTGGTGTGGCTTGTCCCTGTGGCAGGGGCCGAGGCAGGCAGCCCACCCTGATTCCTGCGGGGGCCTGACTTGGGAAGTGCCATCTGGTAGCTTTGAGACTCACCAAACCAAATTGCACTGGAGAGAGGAGGGACACCTTCCTTCATCCACCCCCCACCCCCGCCGGATTCCCACATACCCTGACCCCTTTCTCTTGATTTCGGAGCCATTTCCAGAGTCCCGCTCATATGACCTCATTCGAAGTGCACTGTGGACGAGCTGCCATCTGCAGCTGCTACCACAGCAGCCAAGGGCTTTAGCTCCCGACTACCTCCCTTCCTTTGGAACTTGGGGGCCCTCTACTCCCCACTTGCACACCACAGACCTTTGCTGAGGATTGTGGGGACCCTCACTCAGTTTGCAGCACGTTGTAGCCATCCCTGTCCTCCCTTGAAACTCAGCTTGTGAGCTCCTTTGGAGCAGCGTGGCCCACCTGGCTGCAACGGAAGACACAGCTGACAGTGAAACAACAGCTTAGATCTGAGAGCCGGAAAGCTCTGTCAAAAGGGACCTCCCTCTTCACACCGTAGAGGCTGTAGGAGCCGCCAGGCTTTCGGAACCAGTGCTGGGGCCAAAATGACTCCACAGCTGTTTTCCTTCCTGGGGAGGGTTCTGGCTCGAGCGGGAATGGCTCAAGTCTCCTAAGGTTCTGAAAGCCCACTGTGTGCAGATTCACGGTACACAGAGAGGAAAAGGTGGAGTCCTACCCTGGAGGTGGTCACAGCTCACGGATGAGCCAGGCAGGCAGGCAGGCAGGGCATGAGAACACCTGAGCTGCCTTCATGAGTGAATGGTGTGGGGGCAGAGGAAGAGAAGCCGGTCTGCTCCCTCGTGTGGTGCCCAGGGCAGGTTGTCCCCAGAGGAAACCCTTACGACGGTGAGGACTATCACTGCTGTTTCCCAAGGGGTTCCGTCGGTGCGTGTCTTCCCCGGAGCGGTCAGGCCGTCTCTCAAGTACACTGGCCATGGGCATTGCCTCTCCTTGGAACTTCCCATGTGTTTCTCTTTTTTATGGAACAGTGATTTTCTAGAGTGGTTCTGGGCCACAAGGATGTTGGGTCATTTTCTAGCCTTCTGTCATGAAGAACGCTTTCCTGGGCATGGGGGTGGTTTGTTGTTCCAGCTCCCTTTCTTGGCTTCTTTTGGGAGCTGGTGCAACAAGAGGAGCTCAGCCTCTGCCTTCTGGCTGAGATGTCACCCTTCAAACAGCAATGCCTGCCTGGAGATAATGATGGCAGTTGCCAAAAGGGCTTCGTTTGGCACATGGTATCTTGAAAGGACGTACACCGTCCTTTCAGCTATCAAAGGCTAGTTCAAATGACATAAAAATGAGAACTCTCCAATGGAGTCTTACAGTAGGTGGAGAGTCCGAAAAACACTCCTTCAGTCATTTCACTGAGAGTCATTGATTGGGGACACCAAGAATATAGGAAGGAATGCAGAAAGAAAAGATGAAATTGTGTTCAGGATCGGGGGGAGGGATGAACAGGGCGTGCTTGCTTGCCTTGAATCCAGGCTTTGTTGGGGGGTGGGGCATAAAGATCGAACGGGTCTGAAACTACAAAGTGGTGATGGTAACACAGTATCACCAGAGTTACACAACAGTGATCCCAGATTGCAACAATGATGAAAAAGTTTACTAATCCCAACTTAACCAACAAAAATACAGGAAACCATACAAAAAATAAAACATCACCAGAAAGGTGGAAACAAACCAAATGCAAAGCAGTTCAGGGGAAAGGAACTCCATGTCCCCTGGGGGCAGACCGAGTTGCCGGCATCCACGGTGAGCAGACAGGGATGGAGGCTGCAGAGCCGACCGCTCCCCTGGACGTGGTGTTTCCGGCAAGGGCTCTGGGTCTCTGTCCAGAGCGGGGGCTCTTTCTCCCTGCAGGGCTGGGTGAGTGATCGTGGGCATCTGGGTGTTGCGCGGGAGCCAGGGCAGGCTCTCCCTGCCGAGGCAGTGACTCCTCCTCTGCCTCGGGTTCTCTTGCCAAAGCCCGAGCAGGTAGAGGTGCACGTGGAGGTGGAGGTTCTCGCTGAGGGGGTGGGACATCAGTGCCTGGGGCTGGGGGTCCTGCAGGCACGGAGATCCGATCTGCCCGGTGTGCTGGCCAGTACCCAGCTGGCCTGGTGTCTCTGCGAGGGCAAGTCTCGGTTCTCCATCTGCCCTCGGTGGATCCCTGGGTCCTGCACCTGGAGCCACCACCTCTTTAGGGACAGGTCTGGGAAGTGGAGCCTGGTTCCAGTTGGAGGCCAGTGCTAGAGTTGGGGGAGAAGCAAAGTTTGCCCACAGGCCAGCCTTGGCATGTGCGTACCCCGGGACAGAAACCTTCCAAGAGGTTCCCAAAGAATACCCAGCGTCAGATGTCTTTTGGGACTGAAGTGTGCAAGATGGGGGGCGGGGGGTGTGAGGCCAGCGCTTGCTGCAGGCCCAGCAGCAGCTTTCGGGGACTCGTCCCTGTGTAGCTCAGCACCCCTCCCCACACACTCCCGTGCACCAGCCCCAGCGTCCTCACCTCTGTGCTCTGGCGTGCTGGGCTCCAGGTCCTCCTGGTGCCTCAGAGGCCGGGGTTCTCTGGACTCTGGGTCGGAGCCGGGTGTGCTGAGCTCCGTGGCAGCCTCAGACTGGGCCGCCGGCTGTATCCTGGGCGGTGTCTCGGCAGCAGGCCTTCCCCACCTCCGCGTCTCCCCCGGTGGGGCTGATGCCTCCGTGGGCACGCTGACCTGGAGCCTGCACTGGGCCTCACGGGCGGGCGGGTGGTGCTCCGACCCCTCCCTCTGAGAGCTGGATGGGGTGTCCCCGTCCTCGGCCTCATCACGTGGGAAGCTCTGCAACGACAGTGACCGTCAGCCAGCCATGCTGGGAGTTTTCCGAGCTGGGCCTGGCCAGTGGAGCCGCTGCTTCTGCCTGCTCGAACTTCTCTTCCCAGAAGGGTCAGAGACGTGTGTCTGCTCAGATCCCCACCCGGGAGGAAAGAGACCCATCTGAGGGTGTGAGGTCAGCCTGGCGGGCCGGCGCTGCCCACACTCTCCCCATCCCGCCCAGCCTGCTCTCCCCTGGGGTGTGGACACAACTTGTCCACAGGCTTCTGACCCCACATCCGCCTGGGCTTCCTTGAGGGGGACACAGCCCGAGAAACCCGCATCCCCACACACAGGCAAAGGACCCGGTGTTTCCGGGTGGCATGGGAGAGGTGGCCTGGCCCGGCCTGGGGCTGCCCGTGTTACCTTTCTGTTTCTCCGGGCAAAGGGCCAGAGGCCTCTCGGGGGTGTCCTGAGCCAACGTTGACAGGGTGCCCACGCACACTGCCTGTGAGCTCTCCTGAGGCCCCGGCCTCTGGGCAGGGGCAAACAGCAGAACATCTTGGCAGCAAGTGATCTGGCTGGGGGCTCCTCTCCGCTCTGGAGGCCTGGATACCCGGATTGCGGGTTCTGTTGGGTTCTGTTGCCGGCAGGTGACATCATCTCCTGGGGTTCGTGCTGAGGTCCCTTCCCCAAAACTTCCCAAGGGAATCTCTGTGTTTCTGACTGCTCGATCACCCCCCTTAGGCCATGTGCAGGCACAGTGACACCCACACGGCCCAGCCCACAGCCCTGGGGAGGCCTGGGTTCAGCCAGGGCCTGAGCTCCGAGGACCATGCTGCTCTCAGACCAGGCTCCTTCTTCTCATAAGTGGTGTGGCCCTTGACAACCATATGCCCCTCAGGGTTTCCCCAGTCTCTCCATCTGCAGAGTGGGGGTCATTCTCCCATCTGCTTCCTAGGCCTGTCGGCCTACGAGCAGCTCCATGCCTTTCCACCTGGGGCCGATATCACGTGGAGCTCGTGCGCTGAGACTTCAGAAAGAAAGATTCCATCCAGGGCTGGCACAGCACAGAATGGGGCAGAACGAGGCCTGGATGCGCCGTGGTACCCAGGAAAAGGCACTCCCCCTCCTGACTGTTTTGAGACCCCGCATCCAAGTTGGAGGACCGAAAGGAAGACTCGAAGGTCTCCCTCTCTTATAGAAAAGAGTAGCCAACTTTCTGGTCCTCTGTTTCCATTGAGATTCTGTTGAAGTGTCCCAGCTCGGCTTCTGCGGGTGGCTGAGCTTCTACTGGCTCCCTGCGTTCTTGTCTTTTCCTCTCCAAACCTTCCGTCCTTTTCCCCCTTCTGGGGTGGAAGGGCGCTGTCATTGCTTCTACCTTCGAGACAGATTGAGGAAAAGTCTGGACCATCGACTCCTTTCCTCTCTTTGGTTCCGTGTCTCTCTCTGGCTGTGTCCCTCTCTTTTCCTTTCTCAATTCCGTCTGTGTCTTCCTCTTTCTCTCTCGTGTGTGGATGGATGGATGGATGCTAGGGATGCACATGTATATGATTAGATGAGGGTTATGTTTTAGGGATAGGTTAGAGGGAGAGAAAGGCTTTAGGTCAGAGTTGGTCATGGGGGAAGGGTCAAGGGTGGTGGTGGTGTTTCTTGGAATCTGAGTGCTGTGCATTCTTCGTCTCTTTCCATATGAACCCCTTCTCAGATACACCACTTGCAAGGAGTCTCTCGTGTTCCGTTTCCTATCTTTTGCATTTGTGAATGCTTAGCTTCTCTGTTGTGAAGAGGTTCCATTGGATGGAAACCCAGTGGTGTACTTCGTTTACCTCTTTCCCTTACTTGAAGAGACCCATTTCGACCTCCGCCCAGCAAATGGCAAGGAGACTCTGATGTTAAGGAGCCTTTGACCTACGCTTCTTTCTAGCTATCTCATGACATCAGTCTTTAGGGTGAGGTTTTTCCCCGATATTGAGGTGGTATGAGATCAAAACCAATAGCGTTCTTCAGATGTAGCTGTCTGGTTTTCCCATGGACATTGATTGAAGAGGCTTTCCTGTTCCCATTTGGATATTCTCCCCGTCTGTGTCAGAGATGAGTTGACCATGGATGCTGGGGTTTGTTTCTGGACCCTCAACTTTATTCCATCGATCTGGATCTGTGTGTGTTGTTGTATTCCCAATAGCATACTGTCCTGCTGCTGCTGCTGCTGCGGCTAAGTCACTTCAGTCGTGTCTGACTCTGCATGACCCCATGGCCTGCAGCCTACCAGGCTCCTCCGTCCAGGACATTTTCCAGGCAAGAGTACTGGAGTGGGTCGCCATTGCCTTCTCCGATACTCTCCTGAGGATCCTAGTTTGGTCGTCTAATTTCCTTTCACACAACCTTGGATGTCCGTATCGGGGCTTTTTCGTCGGATTGTATTGACAATGTAGGCTCCTTTCTGTTTCCGTACCCCCTTTGCAATTCTTTGTTCGGTGCGAAAATGCATTGGCATTTTGGGAGGAATAGCATGGAAGCTGTGGATTGCCATGTGGGGCTGTGACATGATTTTCCCAATAGGAATTCTTTCAAGCCCTGAGCACAGCTTCTCTTTCCAGTGATTGGTGTGGGCTTGATCTTCCTCCTTCCATCTCTCGCCGTTTTGTGAGAACAGGTCCATCCTTCCCTTCTGGGGTAGATGGACTCGTGGGTATCACTTCAGTGAATGGCATTGTCAGTGGGGGTGATAATTCCCTTCTCATTGGAAGACTTTGCTGTGAGTATTAGAAATGCAAGTGACTTCTCTTCCCCTTCCTCCCTGTCCATGTCTCAGAGCCACCGGGAAACAGAGGCCTCATCCACGGTCACACAGGCCTGAGGGGGTGCAACTAGACTGTTGTTTCTTCAGGCCCTCAGTGCTGGACATCATCCGGGATACTCTGTGTGTGTCTTCCTCCGTCTGGTGTCCCTTCAGACCTTTCCCTAGTTTTCACAGGCTTGTTGTGTTGGCGTTCTTTGTCTGTTTGGAGACACATCCTTGATAAGCTTTGTGTTTCCACTCATTCGTCTCGCGATGTATGACCTGTCTTTTGCTTTTGTCATGAGGTCTTTCCCACAGTAGATATCTTTGATTTTGCAAAGTCCACTGTATTCTCTGGGGTTTTTTTTGTGGACTGCCTTTTAGTTTTGTGTGTGAAGACTCAAAGCACGTGTCCGGTTTCTGCTCATTGTTCTTCTAGATTTGTGACAAGTTTTCATGGAAAGTTTGTCTAGGGATAACTGGAAGTGAACTCGGTGTAAGGTGTCCAGTCTCCATCTCCATTCATGTCATCCCCTGCAGTTTCCAATTCCCTGTTCCTGAGTGGTTTTGGAGACCTTGTGGGAAGGTTGGTTGCATTGGAGTTTGCATTTCCACCTTGATTCGATTCACACTGTTCTGCCCTCAGGGACACTGTCAAGGGGGAGTGAGGAGCAGCCTGCACTTCCAGCAGTGACCACACGGTGGGGCGAGTGCTGCTCTCCCCTCTGGGAGCCCCAGGCCACAGGCATCCCAGTGAGGAGCCAGCTCTGTGCTCAGCTGAAAGGAGTTAGTTAGTCTCTCAGGAGCCTCTGAGCCCTTGCCTTTGGATCACCCAGGGTGGGCATTTACTGGGACAGAAAAAATTGCCCTGAATTCCATGGACGGAAGAGCCTGGCTGTGTAGAGTTCGTGAGTTGCCGTGAATCAGACACAACTGAGGACACAAAAATTCAATAGATTAAAACACTTTTTGGGGGTGGGGGGGAGTGAAAGAGGGTGATGTGGGTTTTTTTGTCTTATATAACAGCCAAGGGAAATCTAGTTTAAACCTAAATTCACATAGATGGGAAAGGTATATCTCTCCGTCACCCTATTTAAAAAAAAAAAACCTACTAAACTTTTCTGAAAGTTTATTTAGTAGCTTCCTTGAGCAGTTTACTGTGGAGCATTTTTTTTTTTTTTTCTGTGACATTGGCCTCATTAAAAAGTACGGTTTGCCTTTACTGGATAATTTTGTTCATTGGTTTCTTAGGGAACCTTGGTAATATTTGAGTTTCCTGGGGAGTATGGTCACATGACCTGGCCCTGGCCAATCGGTGCGTTCCACCTCCCTGGCCACTGTGATTGGCTCCGGGCTGGGGCAGTGCCCAATCGGGGCCCAGGGCCGGGCCTCCCGTTGGAAGCCAGGGGAAGACGAGCTCTCGTCCTGCTGGGGTAGGGGAAGGGGTGGGGCCGGGGCAGGTCAGGCTCCAGCAGTGGGAGGGGCTTGAGGTCCGCCTGCGGCAGTTGGTGACGTTCCTGCTCCCCTCAGGGCAGAGCCGCCGGCCTGAGAATGAGGGCGCTGCTGAGCCCAGGGCCTGGGATGGCCCGTTGCTGCTGTGGTCCCAGAGCTCCACCCGAGACCTGAGGGAAGCCGTCTGCCCGTGAGTCCTCTCCCACTTGTCTGTCAGCTTGTTTGAAGCATGCTGGGTTTTCTGCCCAGCTGGCTAAGGGGAGTCCCTGGAAATGCAAGGGTGTGGGTTTTGGCAGACTTCAGGGAAGACATGCCAGATGAGGCTGGGAGACTCCAGGTTAATCTGGATTCAGGAGATATCTCTTCGGGCCAGCTAGTAATTGTAGGATAAGCCTAATGAGCCTTCAGAGGATGAAGAGAGTAACGTGCCAAGGTAGCAATCGATGTCCTCATTCGAGAGGATGAAGCTGGTGCTCAGAGAAGGGGGGAACTTGGCCACAGCAAGGAGGTGTGCACCCAGACAGGACCCCCCAGATCCGGCCATTGGAGCTCAGGGAGGCCACTGGTGTGGCTTGTCCCTGTGGCAGGGGCCGAGGCAGGCAGCCCACCCTGATTCCTTCGGGGGCCTGACTTGGGAAGTGCCATCTGGTAGCTTTGAGACTCACCAAACCAAATTGCACTGGAGAGAGGAGGGACACCTTCCTTCATCCACCCCCCACCCCCGCCGGATTCCCACATACCCTGACCCCTTTCTCTTGATTTCGGAGCCATTTCCAGAGTCCCGCTCATATGACCTCATTCGAAGTGCACTGTGGACGAGCTGCCATCTGCAGCTGCTACCACAGCAGCCAAGGGCTTTAGCTCCCGACTACCTCCCTTCCTTTGGAACTTGGGGGCCCTCTACTCCCCACTTGCACACCACAGACCTTTGCTGAGGATTGTGGGGACCCTCACTCAGTTTGCAGCACGTTGTAGCCATCCCTGTCCTCCCTTGAAACTCAGCTTGTGAGCTCCTTTGGAGCAGCGTGGCCCACCTGGCTGCAACGGAAGACACAGCTGACAGTGAAACAACAGCTTAGATCTGAGAGCCGGAAAGCTCTGTCAAAAGGGACCTCCCTCTTCACACCGTAGAGGCTGTAGGAGCCGCCAGGCTTTCGGAACCAGTGCTGGGGCCAAAATGACTCCACAGCTGTTTTCCTTCCTGGGGAGGGTTCTGGCTCGAGCGGGAATGGCTCAAGTCTCCTAAGGTTCTGAAAGCCCACTGTGTGCAGATTCACGGTACACAGAGAGGAAAAGGTGGAGTCCTACCCTGGAGGTGGTCACAGCTCACGGATGAGCCAGGCAGGCAGGCAGGCAGGGCATGAGAACACCTGAGCTGCCTTCATGAGTGAATGGTGTGGGGGCAGAGGAAGAGAAGCCGGTCTGCTCCCTCGTGTGGTGCCCAGGGCAGGTTGTCCCCAGAGGAAACCCTTACGACGGTGAGGACTATCACTGCTGTTTCCCAAGGGGTTCCGTCGGTGCGTGTCTTCCCCGGAGCGGTCAGGCCGTCTCTCAAGTACACTGGCCATGGGCATTGCCTCTCCTTGGAACTTCCCATGTGTTTCTCTTTTTTATGGAACAGTGATTTTCTAGAGTGGTTCTGGGCCACAAGGATGTTGGGTCATTTTCTAGCCTTCTGTCATGAAGAACGCTTTCCTGGGCATGGGGGTGGTTTGTTGTTCCAGCTCCCTTTCTTGGCTTCTTTTGGGAGCTGCTGCAACAAGAGGAGCTCAGCCTCTGCCTTCTGGCTGAGATGTCACCCTTCAAACAGCAATGCCTGCCTGGAGATAATGATGGCAGTTGCCAAAAGGGCTTCGTTTGGCACATGGTATCTTGAAAGGACGTACACCGTCCTTTCAGCTATCAAAGGCTAGTTCAAATGACATAAAAATGAGAACTCTCCAATGGAGTCTTACAGTAGGTGGAGAGTCCGAAAAACACTCCTTCAGTCATTTCACTGAGAGTCATTGATTGGGGACACCAAGAATATAGGAAGGAATGCAGAAAGAAAAGATGAAATTGTGTTCAGGATCGGGGGGAGGGATGAACAGGGCGTGCTTGCTTGCCTTGAATCCAGGCTTTGTTGGGGGGTGGGGCATATAGATCGAACGGGTCTGAAACTACAAAGTGGTGATGGTAACACAGTATCACCAGAGTTACACAACAGTGATCCCAGATTGCAACAATGATGAAAAAGTTTACTAATCCCAACTTAACCAACAAAAATACAGGAAACCATACAAAAAATAAAACATCACCAGAAAGGTGGAAACAAACCAAATGCAAAGCAGTTCAGGGGAAAGGAACTCCATGTCCCCTGGGGGCAGACCGAGTTGCCGGCATCCACGGTGAGCAGACAGGGATGGAGGCTGCAGAGCCGACCGCTCCCCTGGACGTGGTGTTTCCGGCAAGGGCTCTGGGTCTCTGTCCAGAGCGGGGGCTCTTTCTCCCTGCAGGGCTGGGTGAGTGATCGTGGGCATCTGGGTGTTGCGCGGGAGCCAGGGCAGGCTCTCCCTGCCGAGGCGGTGACTCCTCCTCTGTCTCGGGTTCTCTTGCCAAAGCCCGAGCAGGTAGAGGTGCACGTGGAGGTGGAGGTTCTCGCTGAGGGGGTGGGACATCAGTGCCTGGGGCTGGGGGTCCTGCAGGCACGGAGATCCGATCTGCCCGGTGTGCTGGCCAGTACCCAGCTGGCCTGGTGTCTCTGCGAGGGCAAGTCTCGCTTCTCCATCTGCCCTCGGTGGATCCCTGGGTCCTGCACCTGGAGCCACCACCTCTTTAGGGACAGGTCTGGGAAGTGGAGCCTGGTTCCAGTTGGAGGCCAGTGCTAGAGTTGGGGGAGAAGCAAAGTTTGCCCACAGGCCAGCCTTGGCATGTGCGTACCCCGGGACAGAAACCTTCCAAGAGGTTCCCAAAGAATACCCAGCGTCAGATGTCTTTTGGGACTGAAGTGTGCAAGATGGGGGGCGGGGGGTGTGAGGCCAGCGCTTGCTGCAGGCCCAGCAGCAGCTTTCGGGGACTCGTCCCTGTGTAGCTCAGCACCCCTCCCCACACACTCCCGTGCACCAGCCCCAGCGTCCTCACCTCTGTGCTCTGGCGTGCTGGGCTCCAGGTCCTCCTGGTGCCTCAGAGGCCGGGGTTCTCTGGACTCTGGGTCGGAGCCGGGTGTGCTGAGCTCCGTGGCAGCCTCAGACTGGGCCGCCGGCTGTATCCTGGGCGGTGTCTCGGCAGCAGGCCTTCCCCACCTCCGCGTCTCCCCCGGTGGGGCTGATGCCTCCGTGGGCACGCTGACCTGGAGCCTGCACTGGGCCTCACGGGCGGGCGGGTGGTGCTCCGACCCCTCCCTCTGGGAGCTGGATGGGGTGTCCCCGTCCTCGGCCTCGTCACGTGGGAAGCTCTGCAACGACAGTGACCGTCAGCCAGCCATGCTGGGAGTTTTCCGAGCTGGGCCTGGCCAGTGGAGCCGCTGCTTCTGCCTGCTCGAACTTCTCTTCCCAGAAGGGTCAGAGACGTGTGTCTGCTCAGATCCCCACCCGGGAGGAAAGAGACCCATCTGAGGGTGTGAGGTCAGCCTGGCGGGCCGGCGCTGCCCACACTCTCCCCATCCCGCCCAGCCTGCTCTCCCCTGGGGTGTGGACACAACTTGTCCACAGGCTTCTGACCCCACATCCGCCTGGGCTTCCTTGAGGGGGACACAGCCCGAGAAACCCGCATCCCCACACACAGGCAAAGGACCCGGTGTTTCCGGTTGGCATGGGAGAGGTGGCCTGGCCCGGCCTGGGGCTCCCCGTGTTACCTTTCTGTTTCTCCGGGCAAAGGGCCAGAGGCCTCTCGGGGGTGTCCTGAGCCAACGTCGACAGGGTGCCCACGCACACTGCCTGTGAGCTCTCCTGAGGCCCCGGCCTCTGGGCAGGGGCAAACAGCAGAACATCTTGGCAGCAAGTGATCTGGCTGGGGGCTCCTCTCCGCTCTGGAGGCCTGGATACCCGGATTGCGGGTTCTGTTGGGTTCTGTTGCCGGCAGGTGACATCATCTCCTGGGGTTCGTGCTGAGGTCCCTTCCCCAAAACTTCCCAAGGGAATCTCTGTGTTTCTGACTGCTCGATCACCCCCCTTAGGCCATGTGCAGGCACAGTGACACCCACACGGCCCAGCCCACAGCCCTGGGGAGGCCTGGGTTCAGCCAGGGCCTGAGCTCCGAGGACCATGCTGCTCTCAGACCAGGCTCCTTCTTCTCATAAGTGGTGTGGCCCTTGACAACCATATGCCCCTCAGGGTTTCCCCAGTCTCTCCATCTGCAGAGTGGGGGTCATTCTCCCATCTGCTTCCTAGGCCTGTCGGCCTACGAGCAGCTCCATGCCTTTCCACCTGGGGCCGATATCACGTGGAGCTCGTGCGCTGAGACTTCAGAAAGAAAGATTCCATCCAGGGCTGGCACAGCACAGAATGGGGCAGAACGAGGCCTGGATGCGCCGTGGTACCCAGGAAAAGGCACTCCCCCTCCTGACTGTTTTGAGACCCCGCATCCAAGTTGGAGGACCGAAAGGAAGACTCGAAGGTCTCCCTCTCTTATAGAAAAGAGTAGCCAACTTTCTGGTCCTCTGTTTCCATTGAGATTCTGTTGAAGTGTCCCAGCTCGGCTTCTGCGGGTGGCTGAGCTTCTACTGGCTCCCTGCGTTCTTGTCTTTTCCTCTCCAAACCTTCCGTCCTTTTCCCCCTTCTGGGGTGGAAGGGCGCTGTCATTGCTTCTACCTTCGAGACAGATTGAGGAAAAGTCTGGACCATCGACTCCTTTCCTCTCTTTGGTTCCGTGTCTCTCTCTGGCTGTGTCCCTCTCTTTTCCTTTCTCAATTCCGTCTGTGTCTTCCTCTTTCTCTCTCGTGTGTGGATGGATGGATGGATGCTAGGGATGCACATGTATATGATTAGATGAGGGTTATGTTTTAGGGATAGGTTAGAGGGAGAGAAAGGCTTTAGGTCAGAGTTGGTCATGGGGGAAGGGTCAAGGGTGGTGGTGGTGTTTCTTGGAATCTGAGTGCTGTGCATTCTTCGTCTCTTTCCATATGAACCCCTTCTCAGATACACCACTTGCAAGGAGTCTCTCGTGTTCCGTTTCCTATCTTTTGCATTTGTGAATGCTTAGCTTCTCTGTTGTGAAGAGGTTCCATTGGATGGAAACCCAGTGGTGTACTTCGTTTACCTCTTTCCCTTACTTGAAGAGACCCATTTCGACCTCCGCCCAGCAAATGGCAAGGAGACTCTGATGTTAAGGAGCCTTTGACCTACGCTTCTTTCTAGCTATCTCATGACATCAGTCTTTAGGGTGAGGTTTTTCCCCGATATTGAGGTGGTATGAGATCAAAACCAATAGCGTTCTTCAGATGTAGCTGTCTGGTTTTCCCATGGACATTGATTGAAGAGGCTTTCCTGTTCCCATTTGGATATTCTCCCCGTCTGTGTCAGAGATGAGTTGACCATGGATGCTGGGGTTTGTTTCTGGACCCTCAACTTTATTCCATCGATCTGGATCTGTGTGTGTTGTTGTATTCCCAATAGCATACTGTCCTGCTGCTGCTGCTGCTGCGGCTAAGTCACTTCAGTCGTGTCTGACTCTGCATGACCCCATGGCCTGCAGCCTACCAGGCTCCTCCGTCCAGGACATTTTCCAGGCAAGAGTACTGGAGTGGGTCGCCATTGCCTTCTCCGATACTCTCCTGAGGATCCTAGTTTGGTCGTCTAATTTCCTTTCACACAACCTTGGATGTCCGTATCGGGGCTTTTTCGTCGGATTGTATTGACAATGTAGGCTCCTTTCTGTTTCCGTACCCCCTTTGCAATTCTTTGTTCGGTGCGAAAATGCATTGGCATTTTGGGAGGAATAGCATGGAAGCTGTGGATTGCCATGTGGGGCTGTGACATGATTTTCCCAATAGGAATTCTTTCAAGCCCTGAGCACAGCTTCTCTTTCCAGTGATTGGTGTGGGCTTGATCTTCCTCCTTCCATCTCTCGCCGTTTTGTGAGAACAGGTCCATCCTTCCCTTCTGGGGTAGATGGACTCGTGGGTATCACTTCAGTGAATGGCATTGTCAGTGGGGGTGATAATTCCCTTCTCATTGGAAGACTTTGCTGTGAGTATTAGAAATGCAAGTGACTTCTCTTCCCCTTCCTCCCTGTCCATGTCTCAGAGCCACCGGGAAACAGAGGCCTCATCCACGGTCACACAGGCCTGAGGGGGTGCAACTAGACTGTTGTTTCTTCAGGCCCTCAGTGCTGGACATCATCCGGGATACTCTGTGTGTGTCTTCCTCCGTCTGGTGTCCCTTCAGACCTTTCCCTAGTTTTCACAGGCTTGTTGTGTTGGCGTTCTTTGTCTGTTTGGAGACACATCCTTGATAAGCTTTGTGTTTCCACTCATTCGTCTCGCGATGTATGACCTGTCTTTTGCTTTTGTCATGAGGTCTTTCCCACAGTAGATATCTTTGATTTTGCAAAGTCCACTGTATTCTCTGGGGTTTTTTTGTGGACTGCCTTTTAGTTTTGTGTGTGAAGACTCAAAGCACGTGTCCGGTTTCTGCTCATTGTTCTTCTAGATTTGTGACAAGTTTTCATGGAAAGTTTGTCTAGGGATAACTGGAAGTGAACTCGGTGTAAGGTGTCAAGTCTCCATCTCCATTCATGTCATCCCCTGCAGTTTCCAATTCCCTGTTCCTGAGTGGTTTTGGAGACCTTGTGGGAAGGTTGGTTGCATTGGAGTTTGCATTTCCACCTTGATTCGATTCACACTGTTCTGCCCTCAGGGACACTGTCAAGGGGGAGTGAGGAGCAGCCTGCACTTCCAGCAGTGACCACACGGTGGGGCGAGTGCTGCTCTCCCCTCTGGGAGCCCCAGGCCACAGGCATCCCAGTGAGGAGCCAGCTCTGTGCTCAGCTGAAAGGAGTTAGTTAGTCTCTCAGGAGCCTCTGAGCCCTTGCCTTTGGATCACCCAGGGTGGGCATTTACTGGGACAGAAAAAATTGCCCTGAATTCCATGGACGGAAGAGCCTGGCTGTGTAGAGTTCGTGAGTTGCCGTGAATCAGACACAACTGAGGACACAAAAATTCAATAGATTAAAACACTTTTTGGGGGTGGGGGGGAGTGAAAGAGGGTGATGTGGGTTTTTTTGTCTTATATAACAGCCAAGGGAAATCTAGTTTAAACCTAAATTCACATAGATGGGAAAGGTATATCTCTCCGTCACCCTATTTAAAAAAAAAAAACCTACTAAACTTTTCTGAAAGTTTATTTAGTAGCTTCCTTGAGCAGTTTACTGTGGAGCATTTTTTTTTTTTCTGTGACATTGGCCTCATTAAAAAGTACGGTTTGCCTTTACTGGATAATTTCGTTCATTGGTTTCTTAGGGAACCTTGGTAATATTTGAGTTTCCTGGGGAGTATGGTCACATGACCTGGCCCTGGCCAATCGGTGCGTTCCACCTCCCTGGCCACTGTGATTGGCTCCGGGCTGGGGCAGTGCCCAATCGGGGCCTAGGGCCGGGCCTCCCGTTGGAAGCCAGGGGAAGACGAACTCTCGTCCTGCTGGGGTAGGGGAAGGGGTGGGGCCGGGGCAGGTCAGGCTCCAGCAGTGGGAGGGGCTTGAGGTCCGCCTGCGGCAGTTGGTGACGTTCCTGCTCCCCTCAGGGCAGAGCCGCCGGCCTGAGAATGAGGGCGCTGCTGAGCCCAGGGCCTGGGATGGCCCGTTGCTGCTCTGGTCCCAGAGCTCCACCCGAGACCTGAGGGAAGCCGTCTGCCCGTGAGTCCTCTCCCACTTGTCTGTCAGCTTGTTTGAAGCATGCTGGGTTTTCTGCCCAGCTGGCTAAGGGGAGTCCCTGGAAATGCAAGGGTGTGGGTTTTGGCAGACTTCAGGGAAGACATGCCAGATGAGCCTGGGAGACTCCAGGTTAATCTGGATTCAGGAGATATCTCTTCGGGCCAGCTAGTAATTGTAGGATAAGCCTAATGAGCCTTCAGAGGATGAAGAGAGTAACGTGCCAAGGTAGCAATCGATGTCCTCATTCGAGAGGATGAAGCTGGTGCTCAGAGAAGGGGGGAACTTGGCCACAGCAAGGAGGTGTGCACCCAGACAGAACCCCCCAGATCCGGCCATTGGAGCTCAGGGAGGCCACTGGTGTGGCTTGTCCCTGTGGCAGGGGCCGAGGCAGGCAGCCCACCCTGATTCCTGCGGGGGCCTGACTTGGGAAGTGCCATCTGGTAGCTTTGAGACTCACCAAACCAAATTGCACTGGAGAGAGGAGGGACACCTTCCTTCATCCACCCCCCACCCCCGCCGGATTCCCACATACCCTGACCCCTTTCTCTTGATTTCGGAGCCATTTCCAGAGTCCCGCTCATATGACCTCATTCGAAGTGCACTGTGGACGAGCTGCCATCTGCAGCTGCTACCACAGCAGCCAAGGGCTTTAGCTCCCGACTACCTCCCTTCCTTTGGAACTTGGGGGCCCTCTACTCCCCACTTGCACACCACAGACCTTTGCTGAGGATTGTGGGGACCCTCACTCAGTTTGCAGCACGTTGTAGCCATCCCTGTCCTCCCTTGAAACTCAGCTTGTGAGCTCCTTTGGAGCAGCGTGGCCCACCTGGCTGCAACGGAAGACACAGCTGACAGTGAAACAACAGCTTAGATCTGAGAGCCGGAAAGCTCTGTCAAAAGGGACCTCCCTCTTCACACCGTAGAGGCTGTAGGAGCCGCCAGGCTTTCGGAACCAGTGCTGGGGCCAAAATGACTCCACAGCTGTTTTCCTTCCTGGGGAGGGTTCTGGCTCGAGCGGGAATGGCTCAAGTCTCCTAAGGTTCTGAAAGCCCACTGTGTGCAGATTCACGGTACACAGAGAGGAAAAGGTGGAGTCCTACCCTGGAGGTGGTCACAGCTCACGGATGAGCCAGGCAGGCAGGCAGGCAGGGCATGAGAACACCTGAGCTGCCTTCATGAGTGAATGGTGTGGGGGCAGAGGAAGAGAAGCCGGTCTGCTCCCTCGTGTGGTGCCCAGGGCAGGTTGTCCCCAGAGGAAACCCTTACGACGGTGAGGACTATCACTGCTGTTTCCCAAGGGGTTCCGTCGGTGCGTGTCTTCCCCGGAGCGGTCAGGCCGTCTCTCAAGTACACTGGCCATGGGCATTGCCTCTCCTTGGAACTTCCCATGTGTTTCTCTTTTTTATGGAACAGTGATTTTCTAGAGTGGTTCTGGGCCACAAGGATGTTGGGTCATTTTCTAGCCTTCTGTCATGAAGAACGCTTTCCTGGGCATGGGGGTGGTTTGTTGTTCCAGCTCCCTTTCTTGGCTTCTTTTGGGAGCTGGTGCAACAAGAGGAGCTCAGCCTCTGCCTTCTGGCTGAGATGTCACCCTTCAAACAGCAATGCCTGCCTGGAGATAATGATGGCAGTTGCCAAAAGGGCTTCGTTTGGCACATGGTATCTTGAAAGGACGTACGCCGTCCTTTCAGCTATCAAAGGCTAGTTCAAATGACATAAAAATGAGAACTCTCCAATGGAGTCTTACAGTAGGTGGAGAGTCCGAAAAACACTCCTTCAGTCATTTCACTGAGAGTCATTGATTGGGGACACCAAGAATATAGGAAGGAATGCAGAAAGAAAAGATGAAATTGTGTTCAGGATCGGGGGGAGGGATGAACAGGGCGTGCTTGCTTGCCTTGAATCCAGGCTTTGTTGGGGGGTGGGGCATATAGATCGAACGGGTCTGAAACTACAAAGTGGTGATGGTAACACAGTATCACCAGAGTTACACAACAGTGATCCCAGATTGCAACAATGATGAAAAAGTTTACTAATCCCAACTTAACCAACAAAAATACAGGAAACCATACAAAAAATAAAACATCACCAGAAAGGTGGAAACAAACCAAATGCAAAGCAGTTCAGGGGAAAGGAACTCCATGTCCCCTGGGGGCAGACCGAGTTGCCGGCATCCACGGTGAGCAGACAGGGATGGAGGCTGCAGAGCCGACCGCTCCCGTGGACGTGGTGTTTCCGGCAAGGGCTCTGGGTCTCTGTCCAGAGCGGGGGCTCTTTCTCCCTGCAGGGCTGGGTGAGTGATCGTGGGCATCTGGGTGTTGCGCGGGAGCCAGGGCAGGCTCTCCCTGCCGAGGCGGTGACTCCTCCTCTGTCTCGGGTTCTCTTGCCAAAGCCCGAGCAGGTAGAGGTGCACGTGGAGGTGGAGGTTCTCGCTGAGGGGGTGGGACATCAGTGCCTGGGGCTGGGGGTCCTGCAGGCACGGAGATCCGATCTGCCCGGTGTGCTGGCCAGTACCCAGCTGGCCTGGTGTCTCTGCGAGGGCAAGTCTCGCTTCTCCATCTGCCCTCGGTGGATCCCTGGGTCCTGCACCTGGAGCCACCACCTCTTTAGGGACAGGTCTGGGAAGTGGAGCCTGGTTCCAGTTGGAGGCCAGTGCTAGAGTTGGGGGAGAAGCAAAGTTTGCCCACAGGCCAGCCTTGGCATGTGCGTACCCCGGGACAGAAACCTTCCAAGAGGTTCCCAAAGAATACCCAGCGTCAGATGTCTTTTGGGACTGAAGTGTGCAAGATGGGGGGCGGGGGGTGTGAGGCCAGCGCTTGCTGCAGGCCCAGCAGCAGCTTTCGGGGACTCGTCCCTGTGTAGCTCAGCACCCCTCCCCACACACTCCCGTGCACCAGCCCCAGCGTCCTCACCTCTGTGCTCTGGCGTGCTGGGCTCCAGGTCCTCCTGGTGCCTCAGAGGCCGGGGTTCTCTGGACTCTGGGTCGGAGCCGGGTGTGCTGAGCTCCGTGGCAGCCTCAGACTGGGCCGCCGGCTGTATCCTGGGCGGTGTCTCGGCAGCAGGCCTTCCCCACCTCCGCGTCTCCCCCGGTGGGGCTGATGCCTCCGTGGGCACGCTGACCTGGAGCCTGCACTGGGCCTCACGGGCGAGCGGGTGGTGCTCCGACCCCTCCCTCTGGGAGCTGGATGGGGTGTCCCCGTCCTCGGCCTCGTCACGTGGGAAGCTCTGCAACGACAGTGACCGTCAGCCAGCCATGCTGGGAGTTTTCCGAGCTGGGCCTGGCCAGTGGAGCCGCTGCTTCTGCCTGCTCGAACTTCTCTTCCCAGAAGGGTCAGAGACGTGTGTCTGCTCAGATCCCCACCCGGGAGGAAAGAGACCCATCTGAGGGTGTGAGGTCAGCCTGGCGGGCCGGCGCTGCCCACACTCTCCCCATCCCGCCCAGCCTGCTCTCCCCTGGGGTGTGGACACAACTTGTCCACAGGCTTCTGACCCCACATCCGCCTGGGCTTCCTTGAGGGGGACACAGCCCGAGAAACCCGCATCCCCACACACAGGCAAAGGACCCGGTGTTTCCGGGTGGCATGGGAGAGGTGGCCTGGCCCGGCCTGGGGCTCCCCGTGTTACCTTTCTGTTTCTCCGGGCAAAGGGCCAGAGGCCTCTCGGGGGTGTCCTGAGCCAACGTCGACAGGGTGCCCACGCACACTGCCTGTGAGCTCTCCTGAGGCCCCGGCCTCTGGGCAGGGTCAAACAGCAGAACATCTTGGCAGCAAGTGATCTGGCTGGGGGCTCCTCTCCGCTCTGGAGGCCTGGATACCCGGATTGCGGGTTCTGTTGGGTTCTGTTGCCGGCAGGTGACATCATCTCCTGGGGTTCGTGCTGAGGTCCCTTCCCCAAAACTTCCCAAGGGAATCTCTGGGTTTCTGACTGCTCGATCACCCCCCTTAGGCCATGTGCAGGCACAGTGACACCCACACGGCCCAGCCCACAGCCCTGGGGAGGCCTGGGTTCAGCCAGGGCCTGAGCTCCGAGGACCATGCTGCTCTCAGACCAGGCTCCTTCTTCTCATAAGTGGTGTGGCCCTTGACAACCATATGCCCCTCAGGGTTTCCCCAGTCTCTCCATCTGCAGAGTGGGGGTCATTCTCCCATCTGCTTCCTAGGCCTGTCGGCCTACGAGCAGCTCCATGCCTTTCCACCTGGGGCCGATATCACGTGGAGCTCGTGCGCTGAGACTTCAGAAAGAAAGATTCCATCCGGGGCTGGCACAGCACAGAATGGGGCAGAACGAGGCCTGGATGCGCCGTGGTACCCAGGAAAAGGCACTCCCCCTCCTGACTGTTTTGAGACCCCGCATCCAAGTTGGAGGACCGAAAGGAAGACTCGAAGGTCTCCCTCTCTTATAGAAAAGAGTAGCCAACTTTCTGGTCCTCTGTTTCCATTGAGATTCTGTTGAAGTGTCCCAGCTCGGCTTCTGCGGGTGGCTGAGCTTCTACTGGCTCCCTGCGTTCTTGTCTTTTCCTCTCCAAACCTTCCGTCCTTTTCCCCCTTCTGGGGTGGAAGGGCGCTGTCATTGCTTCTACCTTCGAGACAGATTGAGGAAAAGTCTGGACCATCGACTCCTTTCCTCTCTTTGGTTCCGTGTCTCGCTCTGGCTGTGTCCCTCTCTTTTCCTTTCTCAATTCCGTCTGTGTCTTCCTCTTTCTCTCTCGTGTGTGGATGGATGGATGGATGCTAGGGATGCACATGTATATGATTAGATGAGGGTTATGTTTTAGGGATAGGTTAGAGGGAGAGAAAGGCTTTAGGTCAGAGTTGGTCATGGGGGAAGGGTCAAGGGTGGTGGTGGTGTTTCTTGGAATCTGAGTGCTGTGCATTCTTCGTCTCTTTCCATATGAACCCCTTCTCAGATACACCACTTGCAAGGAGTCTCTCGTGTTCCGTTTCCTATCTTTTGCATTTGTGAATGCTTAGCTTCTCTGTTGTGAAGAGGTTCCATTGGATGGAAACCCAGTGGTGTACTTCGTTTACCTCTTTCCCTTACTTGAAGAGACCCATTTCGACCTCCGCCCAGCAAATGGCAAGGAGACTCTGATGTTAAGGAGCCTTTGACCTACGCTTCTTTCTAGCTATCTCATGACATCAGTCTTTAGGGTGAGGTTTTTCCCCGATATTGAGGTGGTATGAGATCAAAACCAATAGCGTTCTTCAGATGTAGCTGTCTGGTTTTCCCATGGACATTGATTGAAGAGGCTTTCCTGTTCCCATTTGGATATTCTCCCCGTCTGTGTCAGAGATGAGTTGACCATGGATGCTGGGGTTTGTTTCTGGACCCTCAACTTTATTCCATCGATCTGGATCTGTGTGTGTTGTTGTATTCCCAATAGCATACTGTCCTGCTGCTGCTGCTGCTGCGGCTAAGTCACTTCAGTCGTGTCTGACTCTGCATGACCCCATGGCCTGCAGCCTACCAGGCTCCTCCGTCCAGGACATTTTCCAGGCAAGAGTACTGGAGTGGGTCGCCATTGCCTTCTCCGATACTCTCCTGAGGATCCTAGTTTGGTCGTCTAATTTCCTTTCACACAACCTTGGATGTCCGTATCGGGGCTTTTTCGTCGGATTGTATTGACAATGTAGGCTCCTTTCTGTTTCCGTACCCCCTTTGCAATTCTTTGTTCGGTGCGAAAATGCATTGGCATTTTGGGAGGAATAGCATGGAAGCTGTGGATTGCCATGTGGGGCTGTGACATGATTTTCCCAATAGGAATTCTTTCAAGCCCTGAGCACAGCTTCTCTTTCCAGTGATTGGTGTGGGCTTGATCTTCCTCCTTCCATCTCTCGCCGTTTTGTGAGAACAGGTCCATCCTTCCCTTCTGGGGTAGATGGACTCGTGGGTATCACTTCAGTGAATGGCATTGTCAGTGGGGGTGATAATTCCCTTCTCATTGGAAGACTTTGCTGTGAGTATTAGAAATGCAAGTGACTTCTCTTCCCCTTCCTCCCTGTCCATGTCTCAGAGCCACCGGGAAACAGAGGCCTCATCCACGGTCACACAGGCCTGAGGGGGTGCAACTAGACTGTTGTTTCTTCAGGCCCTCAGTGCTGGACATCATCCGGGATACTCTGTGTGTGTCTTCCTCCGTCTGGTGTCCCTTCAGACCTTTCCCTAGTTTTCACAGGCTTGTTGTGTTGGCGTTCTTTGTCTGTTTGGAGACACATCCTTGATAAGCTTTGTGTTTCCACTCATTCGTCTCGCGATGTATGACCTGTCTTTTTCTTTTGTCATGAGGTCTTTCCCACAGTAGATATCTTTGATTTTGCAAAGTCCACTGTATTCTCTGGGTTTTGTTTTGTGGGCTGCCTTTTAGTTTTGTGTGTGAAGACTCAAAGCACGTGTCCGGTTTCTGCTCATTGTTCTTCTAGATTTGTGACAAGTTTTCATGGAAAGTTTGTCTAGGGATAACTGGAAGTGAACTCGGTGTAAGGTGTCAAGTCTCCATCTCCATTCATGTCATCCCCTGCAGTTTCCAATTCCCTGTTCCTGAGTGGTTTTGGAGACCTTGTGGGAAGGTTGGTTGCATTTGAGTTTGCATTTCCACCTTGATTCGATTCACACTGTTCTGCCCTCAGGGACACTGTCAAGGGGGAGTGAGGAGCAGCCTGCACTTCCAGCAGTGACCACACGGTGGGGCGAGTGCTGCTCTCCCCTCTGGGAGCCCCAGGCCACAGGCATCCCAGTGAGGAGCCAGCTCTGTGCTCAGCTGAAAGGAGTTAGTTAGTCTCTCAGGAGCCTCTGAGCCCTTGCCTTTGGATCACCCAGGGTGGGCATTTACTGGGACAGAAAAAATTGCCCTGAATTCCATGGACGGAAGAGCCTGGCTGTGTAGAGTTGGTGAGTTGCCGTGAATCAGACACAACTGAGGACACAAAAATTCAATAGATTAAAACACTTTTTGGGGGTGGGGGGGAGTGAAAGAGGGTGATGTGGGTTTTTTTGTCTTATATAACAGCCAAGGGAAATCTAGTTTAAACCTAAATTCACATAGATGGGAAAGGTATATCTCTCCGTCACCCTATTTAAAAAAAAAAAACCTACTAAACTTTTCTGAAAGTTTATTTAGTAGCTTCCTTGAGCAGTTTACTATGGAGCATTTTTTTTTTTTCTGTGACATTGGCCTCATTAAAAAGTACGGTTTGCCTTTACTGGATAATTTCGTTCATTGGTTTCTTAGGGAACCTTGGTAATATTTGAGTTTCCTGGGGAGTATGGTCACATGACCTGGCCCTGGCCAATCGGTGCGTTCCACCTCCCTGGCCACTGTGATTGGCTCCGGGCTGGGGCAGTGCCCAATCGGGGCCCAGGGCCGGGCCTCCCGTTGGAAGCCAGGGGAAGATGAGCTCTCGTCCTGCTGGGGTAGGGGAAGGGGTGGGGCGGGGGCAGGTCAGGCTCCAGCAGTGGGAGGGGCTTGAGGTCCGCCTGCGGCAGTTAGTGACGTTCCTGCTCCCCTCAGGGCAGAGCCGCCGGCCTGAGAATGAGGGCGCTGCTGAGCCCAGGGCCTGGGATGGCCCGTTGCTGCTGTGGTCCCAGAGCTCCACCCGAGACCTGAGGGAAGCCGTCTGCCCGTGAGTCCTCTCCCACTTGTCTGTCAGCTTGTTTGAAGCATGCTGGGTTTTCTGCCCAGCTGGCTAAGGGGAGTCCCTGGAAATGCAAGGGTGTGGGTTTTGGCAGACTTCAGGGAAGACATGCCAGATGAGGCTGGGAGACTCCAGGTTAATCTGGATTCAGGAGATATCTCTTCGGGCCAGCTAGTAATTGTAGGATAAGCCTAATGAGCCTTCAGAGGATGAAGAGAGTAACGTGCCAAGGTAGCAATCGATGTCCTCATTCGAGAGGATGAAGCTGGTGCTCAGAGAAGGGGGGAACTTGGCCACAGCAAGGAGGTGTGCACCCAGACAGGACCCCCCAGATCCGGCCATTGGAGCTCAGGGAGGCCACTGGTGTGGCTTGTCCCTGTGGCAGGGGCCGAGGCAGGCAGCCCACCCTGATTCCTGCGGGGGCCTGACTTGGGAAGTGCCATCTGGTAGCTTTGAGACTCACCAAACCAAATTGCACTGGAGAGAGGAGGGACACCTTCCTTCATCCACCCCCCACCCCCGCCGGATTCCCACATACCCTGACCCCTTTCTCTCGATTTCGGAGCCATTTCCAGAGTCCCGCTCATATGACCTCATTCGAAGTGCACTGTGGACGAGCTGCCATCTGCAGCTGCTACCACAGCAGCCAAGGGCTTTAGCTCCCGACTACCTCCCTTCCTTTGGAACTTGGGGGCCCTCTACTCCCCACTTGCACACCACAGACCTTTGCTGAGGATTGTGGGGACCCTCACTCAGTTTGCAGCACGTTGTAGCCATCCCTGTCCTCCCTTGAAACTCAGCTTGTGAGCTCCTTTGGAGCAGCGTGGCCCACCTGGCTGCAACGGAAGACACAGCTGACAGTGAAACAACAGCTTAGATCTGAGAGCCGGAAAGCTCTGTCAAAAGGGACCTCCCTCTTCACACCGTAGAGGCTGTAGGAGCCGCCAGGCTTTCGGAACCAGTGCTGGGGCCAAAATGACTCCACAGCTGTTTTCCTTCCTGGGGAGGGTTCTGGCTCGAGCGGGAATGGCTCAAGTCTCCTAAGGTTCTGAAAGCCCACTGTGTGCAGATTCACGGTACACAGAGAGGAAAAGGTGGAGTCCTACCCTGGAGGTGGTCACAGCTCACGGATGAGCCAGGCAGGCAGGCAGGCAGGGCATGAGAACACCTGAGCTGCCTTCATGAGTGAATGGTGTGGGGGCAGAGGAAGAGAAGCCGGTCTGCTCCCTCGTGTGGTGCCCAGGGCAGGTTGTCCCCAGAGGAAACCCTTACGACGGTGAGGACTATCACTGCTGTTTCCCAAGGGGTTCCGTCGGTGCGTGTCTTCCCCGGAGCGGTCAGGCCGTCTCTCAAGTACACTGGCCATGGGCATTGCCTCTCCTTGGAACTTCCCATGTGTTTCTCTTTTTTATGGAACAGTGATTTTCTAGGGTGGTTCTGGGCCACAAGGATGTTGGGTCATTTTCTAGCCTTCTGTCATGAAGAACGCTTTCCTGGGCATGGGGGTGGTTTGTTGTTCCAGCTCCCTTTCTTGGCTTCTTTTGGGAGCTGGTGCAACAAGAGGAGCTCAGCCTCTGCCTTCTGGCTGAGATGTCACCCTTCAAACAGCAATGCCTGCCTGGAGATAATGATGGCAGTTGCCAAAAGGGCTTCGTTTGGCACATGGTATCTTGAAAGGACGTACACCGTCCTTTCAGCTATCAAAGGCTAGTTCAAATGACATAAAAATGAGAACTCTCCAATGGAGTCTTACAGTAGGTGGAGAGTCCGAAAAACACTCCTTCAGTCATTTCACTGAGAGTCATTGATTGGGGACACCAAGAATATAGGAAGGAATGCAGAAAGAAAAGATGAAATTGTGTTCAGGATCGGGGCGAGGGATGAACAGGGCGTGCTTGCTTGCCTTGAATCCAGGCTTTGTTGGGGGGTGGGGCATAAAGATCGAACGGGTCTGAAACTACAAAGTGGTGATGGTAACACAGTATCACCAGAGTTACACAACAGTGATCCCAGATTGCAACAATGATGAAAAAGTTTACTAATCCCAACTTAACCAACAAAAATACAGGAAAACATACAAAAAATAAAACATCACCAGAAAGGTGGAAAGAAACCAAATGCAAAGCAGTTCAGGGGAAAGGAACTCCATGTCCCCTGGGGGCAGACCGAGTTGCCGGCATCCACGGTGAGCAGACAGGGATGGAGGCTGCAGAGCCGACCGCTCCCCTGGACGTGGTGTTTCCGGCAAGGGCTCTGGGTCTCTGTCCAGAGCGGGGGCTCTTTCTGCCTGCAGGGCTGGGTGAGTGATCGTGGGCATCTGGGTGTTGCGCGGGAGCCAGGGCAGGCTCTCCCTGCCGAGGCGGTGACTCCTCCTCTGCCTCGGGTTCTCTTGCCAAAGCCCGAGCAGGTAGAGGTGCACGTGGAGGTGGAGGTTCTCGCTGAGGGGGTGGGACATCAGTGCCTGGGGCTGGGGGTCCTGCAGGCACGGAGATCCGATCTGCCCGGTGTGCTGGCCAGTACCCAGCTGGCCTGGTGTCTCTGCGAGGGCAAGTCTCGGTTCTCCATCTGCCCTCGGTGGATCCCTGGGTCCTGCACCTGGAGCCACCACCTCTTTAGGGACAGGTCTGGGAAGTGGAGCCTGGTTCCAGTTGGAGGCCAGTGCTAGAGTTGGGGGAGAAGCAAAGTTTGCCCACAGGCCAGCCTTGGCATGTGCGTACCCCGGGACAGAAACCTTCCAAGAGGTTCCCAAAGAATACCCAGCGTCAGATGTCTTTTGGGACTGAAGTGTGCAAGATGGGGGGCGGGGGGTGTGAGGCCAGCGCTTGCTGCAGGCCCAGCAGCAGCTTTCGGGGACTCGTCCCTTTGTAGCTCAGCACCCCTCCCCACACACTCCCGTGCACCAGCCCCAGCGTCCTCACCTCTGTGCTCTGGCGTGCTGGGCTCCAGGTCCTCCTGGTGCCTCAGAGGCCGGGGTTCTCTGGACTCTGGGTCGGAGCCGGGTGTGCTGAGCTCCGTGGCAGCCTCAGACTGGGCCGCCGGCTGTATCCTGGGCGGTGTCTCGGCAGCAGGCCTTCCCCACCTCCGCGTCTCCCCCGGTGGGGCTGATGCCTCCGTGGGCACGCTGACCTGGAGCCTGCACTGGGCCTCACGGGCGAGCGGGTGGTGCTCCGACCCCTCCCTCTGGGAGCTGGATGGGGTGTCCCCGTCCTCGGCCTCGTCACGTGGGAAGCTCTGCAACGACAGTGACCGTCAGCCAGCCATGCTGGGAGTTTTCCGAGCTGGGCCTGGCCAGTGGAGCCGCTGCTTCTGCCTGCTCGAACTTCTCTTCCCAGAAGGGTCAGAGACGTGTGTCTGCTCAGATCCCCACCCGGGAGGAAAGAGACCCATCTGAGGGTGTGAGGTCAGCCTGGCGGGCCGGCGCTGCCCACACTCTCCCCATCCCGCCCAGCCTGCTCTCCCCTGGGGTGTGGACACAACTTGTCCACAGGCTTCTGACCCCACATCCGCCTGGGCTTCCTTGAGGGGGACACAGCCCGAGAAACCCGCATCCCCACACACAGGCAAAGGAACCGGTGTTTCCGGGTGGCATGGGAGAGGTGGCCTGGCCCGGCCTGGGGCTCCCCGTGTTACCTTTCTGTTTCTCCGGGCAAAGGGCCAGAGGCCTCTCGGGGGTGTCCTGAGCCAACGTCGACAGGGTGCCCACGCACACTGCCTGTGAGCTCTCCTGAGGCCCCGGCCTCTGGGCAGGGGCAAACAGCAGAACATCTTGGCAGCAAGTGATCTGGCTGGGGGCTCCTCTCCGCTCTGGAGGCCTGGATACCCGGATTGCGGGTTCTGTTGGGTTCTGTTGCCGGCAGGTGACATCATCTCCTGGGGTTCGTGCTGAGGTCCCTTCCCCAAAACTTCCCAAGGGAATCTCTGTGTTTCTGACTGCTCGATCACCCCCCTTAGGCCATGTGCAGGCACAGTGACACCCACACGGCCCAGCCCACAGCCCTGGGGAGGCCTGGGTTCAGCCAGGGCCTGAGCTCCGAGGACCATGCTGCTCTCAGACCAGGCTCCTTCTTCTCATAAGTGGTGTGGCCCTTGACAACCATATGCCCCTCAGGGTTTCCCCAGTCTCTCCATCTGCAGAGTGGGGGTCATTCTCCCATCTGCTTCCTAGGCCTGTCGGCCTACGAGCAGCTCCATGCCTTTCCACCTGGGGCCGCTATCACGTGGAGCTCGTGCACTGAGACTTCAGAAAGAAAGATTCCATCCAGGGCTGGCACAGCACAGAATGGGGCAGAACGAGGCCTGGATGCGCCGTGGTACCCAGGAAAAGGCACTCCCCCTCCTGACTGTTTTGAGACCCCGCATCCAAGTTGGAGGACCGAAAGGAAGACTCGAAGGTCTCCCTCTCTTATAGAAAAGAGTAGCCAACTTTCTGGTCCTCTGTTTCCATTGAGATTCTGTTGAAGTGTCCCAGCTCGGCTTCTGCGGGTGGCTGAGCTTCTACTGGCTCCCTGCGTTCTTGTCTTTTCCTCTCCAAACCTTCCGTCCTTTTCCCCCTTCTGGGGTGGAAGGGCGCTGTCATTGCTTCTACCTTCGAGACAGATTGAGGAAAAGTCTGGACCATCGACTCCTTTCCTCTCTTTGGTTCCGTGTCTCGCTCTGGCTGTGTCCCTCTCTTTTCCTTTCTCAATTCCGTCTGTGTCTTCCTCTTTCTCTCTCGTGTGTGGATGGATGGATGGATGCTAGGGATGCACATGTATATGATTAGATGAGGGTTATATTTTAGGGATAGGTTAGAGGGAGAGAAAGGCTTTAGGTCAGAGTTGGTCATGGGGGAAGGGTCAAGGGTGGTGGTGGTGTTTCTTGGAATCTGAGTGCTGTGCATTCTTCGTCTCTTTCCATATGAACCCCTTCTCAGATACACCACTTGCAAGGAGTCTCTCGTGTTCCGTTTCCTATCTTTTGCATTTGTGAATGCTTAGCTTCTCTGTTGTGAAGAGGTTCCATTGGATGGAAACCCAGTGGTGTACTTCGTTTACCTCTTTCCCTTACTTGAAGAGACCCATTTCGACCTCCGCCCAGCAAATGGCAAGGAGACTCTGATGTTAAGGAGCCTTTGGCCTACGCTTCTTTCTAGCTATCTCATGACATCAGTCTTTAGGGTGAGGTTTTTCCCCGATATTGAGGTGGTATGAGATCAAAACCAATAGCGTTCTTCAGATGTAGCTGTCTGGTTTTCCCATGGACATTGATTGAAGAGGCTTTCCTGTTCCCATTTGGATATTCTCCCCGTCTGTGTCAGAGATGAGTTGACCATGGATGCTGGGGTTTGTTTCTGGACCCTCAACTTTATTCCATCGATCTGGATCTGTGTGTGTTGTTGTATTCCCAATAGCATACTGTCCTGCTGCTGCTGCTGCTGCGGCTAAGTCACTTCAGTCGTGTCTGACTCTGCATGACCCCATGGCCTGCAGCCTACCAGGCTCCTCCGTCCAGGACATTTTCCAGGCAAGAGTACTGGAGTGGGTTGCCATTGCCTTCTCCGATACTCTCCTGAGGATCCTAGTTTGGTCGTCTAATTTCCTTTCACACAACCTTGGATGTCCGTATCGGGGCTTTTTCGTCGGATTGTATTGACAATGTAGGCTCCTTTCTGTTTCCGTACCCCCTTTGCAATTCTTTGTTCGGTGCGAAAATGCATTGGCATTTTGGGAGGAATAGCATGGAAGCTGTGGATTGCCATGTGGGGCTGTGACATGATTTTCCCAATAGGAATTCTTTCAAGCCCTGAGCACAGCTTCTCTTTCCAGTGATTGGTGTGGGCTTGATCTTCCTCCTTCCATCTCTCGCCGTTTTGTGAGAACAGGTCCATCCTTCCCTTCTGGGGTAGATGGACTCGTGGGTATCACTTCAGTGAATGGCATTGTCAGTGGGGGTGATAATTCCCTTCTCATTGGAAGACTTTGCTGTGAGTATTAGAAATGCAAGTGACTTCTCTTCCCCTTCCTCCCTGTCCATGTCTCAGAGCCACCGGGAAACAGAGGCCTCATCCACGGTCACACAGGCCTGAGGGGGTGCAACTAGACTGTTGTTTCTTCAGGCCCTCAGTGCTGGACATCATCCGGGATACTCTGTGTGTGTCTTCCTCCGTCTGGTGTCCCTTCAGACCTTTCCCTAGTTTTCACAGGCTTGTTGTGTTGGCGTTCTTTGTCTGTTTGGAGACACATCCTTGATAAGCTTTGTGTTTCCACTCATTCGTCTCGCGATGTATGACCTGTCTTTTGCTTTTGTCATGAGGTCTTTCCCACAGTAGATATCTTTGATTTTGCAAAGTCCACTGTATTCTCTGGGTTTTTTTTGTGGACTGCCTTTTAGTTTTGTGTGTGAAGACTCAAAGCACGTGTCCGGTTTCTGCTCATTGTTCTTCTAGATTTGTGACAAGTTTTCATGGAAAGTTTGTCTAGGGATAACTGGAAGTGAACTCGGTGTAAGGTGTCAAGTCTCCATCTCCATTCATGTCATCCCCTGCAGTTTCCAATTCCCTGTTCCTGAGTGGTTTTGGAGACCTTGTGGGAAGGTTGGTTGCATTGGAGTTTGCATTTCCACCTTGATTCGATTCACACTGTTCTGCCCTCAGGGACACTGTCAAGGGGGAGTGAGGAGCAGCCTGCACTTCCAGCAGTGACCACACGGTGGGGCGAGTGCTGCTCTCCCCTCTGGGAGCCCCAGGCCACAGGCATCCCAGTGAGGAGCCAGCTCTGTGCTCAGCTGAAAGGAGTTAGTTAGTCTCTCAGGAGCCTCTGAGCCCTTGCCTTTGGATCACCCAGGGTGGGCATTTACTGGGACAGAAAAAATTGCCCTGAATTCCATGGACGGAAGAGCCTGGCTGTGTAGAGTTCGTGAGTTGCCGTGAATCAGACACAACTGAGGACACAAAAATTCAATAGATTAAAACACTTTTTGGGGGTGGCGGGGAGTGAAAGAGGGTGATGTGGGTTTTTTTGTCTTATATAACAGCCAAGGGAAATCTAGTTTAAACCTAAATTCACATAGATGGGAAAGGTATATCTCTCCGTCACCCTATTTAAAAAAAAAAAACCTACTAAACTTTTCTGAAAGTTTATTTAGTAGCTTCCTTGAGCAGTTTACTATGGAGCATTTTTTTTTTTTTTCTGTGACATTGGCCTCATTAAAAAGTACGGTTTGCCTTTACTGGATAATTTTGTTCATTGGTTTCTTAGGGAACCTTGGTAATATTTGAGTTTCCTGGGGAGTATGGTCACATGACCTGGCCCTGGCCAATCGGTGCGTTCCACCTCCCTGGCCACTGTGATTGGCTCCGGGCTGGGGCAGTGCCCAATCGGGGCCCAGGGCCGGGCCTCCCGTTGGAAGCCAGGGGAAGACGAGCTCTCGTCCTGCTGGGGTAGGGGAAGGGGTGGGGCCGGGGCAGGTCAGGCTCCAGCAGTGGGAGGGGCTTGAGGTCCGCCTGCGGCAGTTGGTGACGTTCCTGCTCCCCTCAGGGCAGAGCCGCCGGCCTGAGAATGAGGGCGCTGCTGAGCCCAGGGCCTGGGATGGCCCGTTGCTGCTCTGGTCCCAGAGCTCCACCCGAGACCTGAGGGAAGCCGTCTGCCCGTGAGTCCTCTCCCACTTGTCTGTCAGCTTGTTTGAAGCATGCTGGGTTTTCTGCCCAGCTGGCTAAGGGGAGTCCCTGGAAATGCAAGGGTGTGGGTTTTGGCAGACTTCAGGGAAGACATGCCAGATGAGCCTGGGAGACTCCAGGTTAATCTGGATTCAGGAGATATCTCTTCGGGCCAGCTAGTAATTGTAGGATAAGCCTAATGAGCCTTCAGAGGATGAAGAGAGTAACGTGCCAAGGTAGCAATCGATGTCCTCATTCGAGAGGATGAAGCTGGTGCTCAGAGAAGGGGGGAACTTGGCCACAGCAAGGAGGTGTGCACCCAGACAGGACCCCCCAGATCCGGCCATTGGAGCTCAGGGAGGCCACTGGTGTGGCTTGTCCCTGTGGCAGGGGCCGAGGCAGGCAGCCCACCCTGATTCCTGCGGGGGCCTGACTTGGGAAGTGCCATCTGGTAGCTTTGAGACTCACCAAACCAAATTGCACTGGAGAGAGGAGGGACACCTTCCTTCATCCACCCCCCACCCCCGCCGGATTCCCACATACCCTGACCCCTTTCTCTTGATTTCGGAGCCATTTCCAGAGTCCCGCTCATATGACCTCATTCGAAGTGCACTGTGGACGAGCTGCCATCTGCAGCTGCTACCACAGCAGCCAAGGGCTTTAGCTCCCGACTACCTCCCTTCCTTTGGAACTTGGGGGCCCTCTACTCCCCACTTGCACACCACAGACCTTTGCTGAGGATTGTGGGGACCCTCACTCAGTTTGCAGCACGTTGTAGCCATCCCTGTCCTCCCTTGAAACTCAGCTTGTGAGCTCCTTTGGAGCAGCGTGGCCCACCTGGCTGCAACGGAAGACACAGCTGACAGTGAAACAACAGCTTAGATCTGAGAGCCGGAAAGCTCTGTCAAAAGGGACCTCCCTCTTCACACTGTAGAGGCTGTAGGAGCCGCCAGGCTTTCGGAACCAGTGCTGGGGCCAAAATGACTCCACAGCTGTTTTCCTTCCTGGGGAGGGTTCTGGCTCGAGCGGGAATGGCTCAAGTCTCCTAAGGTTCTGAAAGCCCACTGTGTGCAGATTCACGGTACACAGAGAGGAAAAGGTGGAGTCCTACCCTGGAGGTGGTCACAGCTCACGGATGAGCCAGGCAGGCAGGCAGGCAGGGCATGAGAACACCTGAGCTGCCTTCATGAGTGAATGGTGTGGGGGCAGAGGAAGAGAAGCCGGTCTGCTCCCTCGTGCGGTGCCCAGGGCAGGTTGTCCCCAGAGGAAACCCTTACGACGGTGAGGACTATCACTGCTGTTTCCCAAGGGGTTCCGTCGGTGCGTGTCTTCCCCGGAGCGGTCAGGCCGTCTCTCAAGTACACTGGCCCTGGGCATTGCCTCTCCTTGGAACTTCCCATGTGTTTCTCTTTTTTATGGAACAGTGATTTTCTAGAGTGGTTCTGGGCCACAAGGATGTTGGGTCATTTTCTAGCCTTCTGTCATGAAGAACGCTTTCCTGGGCATGGGGGTGGTTTGTTGTTCCAGCTCCCTTTCTTGGCTTCTTTTGGGAGCTGGTGCAACAAGAGGAGCTCAGCCTCTGCCTTCTGGCTGAGATGTCACCCTTCAAACAGCAATGCCTGCCTGGAGATAATGATGGCAGTTGCCAAAAGGGCTTCGTTTGGCACATGGTATCTTGAAAGGACGTACACCGTCCTTTCAGCTATCAAAGGCTAGTTCAAATGACATAAAAATGAGAACTCTCCAATGGAGTCTTACAGTAGGTGGAGAGTCCGAAAAACACTCCTTCAGTCATTTCACTGAGAGTCATTGATTGGGGACACCAAGAATATAGGAAGGAATGCAGAAAGAAAAGATGAAATTGTGTTCAGGATCGGGGGGAGGGATGAACAGGGCGTGCTTGCCTTGAATCCAGGCTTTGTTGGGGGGTGGGGCATAAAGATCGAACGGGTCTGAAACTACAAAGTGGTGATGGTAACACAGTATCACCAGAGTTACACAACAGTGATCCCAGATTGCAACAATGATGAAAAAGTTTACTAATCCCAACTTAACCAACAAAAATACAGGAAACCATACAAAAAATAAAACATCACCAGAAAGGTGGAAACAAACCAAATGCAAAGCAGTTCAGGGGAAAGGAACTCCATGTCCCCTGGGGGCAGACCGAGTTGCCGGCATCCACGGTGAGCAGACAGGGATGGAGGCTGCAGAGCCGACCGCTCCCGTGGACGTGGTGTTTCCGGCAAGGGCTCTGGGTCTCTGTCCAGAGCGGGGGCTCTTTCTCCCTGCAGGGCTGGGTGAGTGATCGTGGGCATCTGGGTGTTGCGCGGGAGCCAGGGCAGGCTCTCCCTGCCGAGGCGGTGACTCCTCCTCTGTCTCGGGTTCTCTTGCCAAAGCCCGAGCAGGTAGAGGTGCACGTGGAGGTGGAGGTTCTCGCTGAGGGGGTGGGACATCAGTGCCTGGGGCTGGGGGTCCTGCAGGCACGGAGATCCGATCTGCCCGGTGTGCTGGCCAGTACCCAGCTGGCCTGGTGTCTCTGCGAGGGCAAGTCTCGGTTCTCCATCTGCCCTCGGTGGATCCCTGGGTCCTGCACCTGGAGCCACCACCTCTTTAGGGACAGGTCTGGGAAGTGGAGCCTGGTTCCAGTTGGAGGCCAGTGCTAGAGTTGGGGGAGAAGCAAAGTTTGCCCACAGGCCAGCCTTGGCATGTGCGTACCCCGGGACAGAAACCTTCCAAGAGGTTCCCAAAGAATACCCAGCGTCAGATGTCTTTTGGGACTGAAGTGTGCAAGATGGGGGGCGGGGGGTGTGAGGCCAGCGCTTGCTGCAGGCCCAGCAGCAGCTTTCGGGGACTCGTCCCTGTGTAGCTCAGCACCCCTCCCCACACACTCCCGTGCACCAGCCCCAGCGTCCTCACCTCTGTGCTCTGGCGTGCTGGGCTCCAGGTCCTCCTGGTGCCTCAGAGGCCGGGGTTCTCTGGACTCTGGGTCGGAGCCGGGTGTGCTGAGCTCCGTGGCAGCCTCAGACTGGGCCGCCGGCTGTATCCTGGGCGGTGTCTCGGCAGCAGGCCTTCCCCACCTCCGCGTCTCCCCCGGTGGGGCTGATGCCTCCGTGGGCACGCTGACCTGGAGCCTGCACTGGGCCTCACGGGCGGGTGGGTGGTGCTCCGACCCCTCCCTCTGGGAGCTGGATGGGGTGTCCCCGTCCTCGGCCTCATCACGTGGGAAGCTCTGCAACGACAGTGACCGTCAGCCAGCCATGCTGGGAGTTTTCCGAGCTGGGCCTGGCCAGTGGAGCCGCTGCTTCTGCCTGCTCGAACTTCTCTTCCCAGAAGGGTCAGAGACGTGTGTCTGCTCAGATCCCCACCCGGGAGGAAAGAGACCCATCTGAGGGTGTGAGGTCAGCCTGGCGGGCCGGCGCTGCCCACACTCTCCCCATCCCGCCCAGCCTGCTCTCCCCTGGGGTGTGGACACAACTTGTCCACAGGCTTCTGACCCCACATCCGCCTGGGCTTCCTTGAGGGGGACACAGCCCGAGAAACCCGCATCCCCACACACAGGCAAAGGACCCGGTGTTTCCGGGTGGCATGGGAGAGGTGGCCTGGCCCGGCCTGGGGCTCCCCGTGTTACCTTTCTGTTTCTCCGGGCAAAGGGCCAGAGGCCTCTCGGGGGTGTCCTGAGCCAACGTCGACAGGGTGCCCACGCACACTGCCTGTGAGCTCTCCTGAGGCCCCGGCCTCTGGGCAGGGGCAAACAGCAGAACATCTTGGCAGCAAGTGATCTGGCTGGGGGCTCCTCTCCGCTCTGGAGGCCTGGATACCCGGATTGCGGGTTCTGTTGGGTTCTGTTGCCGGCAGGTGACATCATTTCCTGGGGTTCGTGCTGAGGTCCCTTCCCCAAAACTTCCCAAGGGAATCTCTGGGTTTCCGACTGCTCGATCACCCCCCTTAGGCCATGTGCAGGCACAGTGACACCCACACGGCCCAGCCCACAGCCCTGGGGAGGCCTGGGTTCAGCCAGGGCCTGAGCTCCGAGGACCATGCTGCTCTCAGACCAGGCTCCTTCTTCTCATAAGTGGTGTGGCCCTTGACAACCATATGCCCCTCAGGGTTTCCCCAGTCTCTCCATCTGCAGAGTGGGGGTCATTCTCCCATCTGCTTCCTAGGCCTGTCGGCCTACGAGCAGCTCCATGCCTTTCCACCTGGGGCCGATATCACGTGGAGCTCGTGCACTGAGACTTCAGAAAGAAAGATTCCATCCAGGGCTGGCACAGCACAGAATGGGGCAGAACGAGGCCTGGATGCGCCGTGGTACCCAGGAAAAGGCACTCCCCCTCCTGACTGTTTTGAGACCCCGCATCCAAGTTGGAGGACCGAAAGGAAGACTCGAAGGTCTCCCTCTCTTATAGAAAAGAGTAGCCAACTTTCTGGTCCTCTGTTTCCATTGAGATTCTGTTGAAGTGTCCCAGCTCGGCTTCTGCGGGTGGCTGAGCTTCTACTGGCTCCCTGCGTTCTTGTCTTTTCCTCTCCAAACCTTCCGTCCTTTTCCCCCTTCTGGGGTGGAAGGGCGCTGTCATTGCTTCTACCTTCGAGACAGATTGAGGAAAAGTCTGGACCATCGACTCCTTTCCTCTCTTTGGTTCCGTGTCTCGCTCTGGCTGTGTCCCTCTCTTTTCCTTTCTCAATTCCGTCTGTGTCTTCCTCTTTCTCTCTCGTGTGTGGATGGATGGATGGATGCTAGGGATGCACATGTATATGATTAGATGAGGGTTATGTTTTAGGGATAGGTTAGAGGGAGAGAAAGGCTTTAGGTCAGAGTTGGTCATGGGGGAAGGGTCAAGGGTGGTGGTGGTGTTTCTTGGAATCTGAGTGCTGTGCATTCTTCGTCTCTTTCCATATGAACCCCTTCTCAGATACACCACTTGCAAGGAGTCTCTCGTGTTCCGTTTCCTATCTTTTGCATTTGTGAATGCTTAGCTTCTCTGTTGTGAAGAGGTTCCATTGGATGGAAACCCAGTGGTGTACTTCGTTTACCTCTTTCCCTTACTTGAAGAGACCCATTTCGACCTCCGCCCAGCAAATGGCAAGGAGACTCTGATGTTAAGGAGCCTTTGGCCTACGCTTCTTTCTAGCTATCTCATGACATCAGTCTTTAGGGTGAGGTTTTTCCCCGATATTGAGGTGGTATGAGATCAAAACCAATAGCGTTCTTCAGATGTAGCTGTCTGGTTTTCCCATGGACATTGATTGAAGAGGCTTTCCTGTTCCCATTTGGATATTCTCCCCGTCTGTGTCAGAGATGAGTTGACCATGGATGCTGGGGTTTGTTTCTGGACCCTCAACTTTATTCCATCGATCTGGATCTGTGTGTGTTGTTGTATTCCCAATAGCATACTGTCCTGCTGCTGCTGCTGCTGCGGCTAAGTCACTTCAGTCGTGTCTGACTCTGCATGACCCCATGGCCTGCAGCCTACCAGGCTCCTCCGTCCAGGACATTTTCCAGGCAAGAGTACTGGAGTGGGTTGCCATTGCCTTCTCCGATACTCTCCTGAGGATCCTAGTTTGGTCGTCTAATTTCCTTTCACACAACCTTGGATGTCCGTATCGGGGCTTTTTCGTCGGATTGTATTGACAATGTAGGCTCCTTTCTGTTTCCGTACCCCCTTTGCAATTCTTTGTTCGGTGCGAAAATGCATTGGCATTTTGGGAGGAATAGCATGGAAGCTGTGGATTGCCATGTGGGGCTGTGACATGATTTTCCCAATAGGAATTCTTTCAAGCCCTGAGCACAGCTTCTCTTTCCAGTGATTGGTGTGGGCTTGATCTTCCTCCTTCCATCTCTCGCCGTTTTGTGAGAACAGGTCCATCCTTCCCTTCTGGGGTAGATGGACTCGTGGGTATCACTTCAGTGAATGGCATTGTCAGTGGGGGTGATAATTCCCTTCTCATTGGAAGACTTTGCTGTGAGTATTAGAAATGCAAGTGACTTCTCTTCCCCTTCCTCCCTGTCCATGTCTCAGAGCCACCGGGAAACAGAGGCCTCATCCACGGTCACACAGGCCTGAGGGGGTGCAACTAGACTGTTGTTTCTTCAGGCCCTCAGTGCTGGACATCATCCGGGATACTCTGTGTGTGTCTTCCTCCGTCTGGTGTCCCTTCAGACCTTTCCCTAGTTTTCACAGGCTTGTTGTGTTGGCGTTCTTTGTCTGTTTGGAGACACATCCTTGATAAGCTTTGTGTTTCCACTCATTCGTCTCGCGATGTATGACCTGTCTTTTTCTTTTGTCATGAGGTCTTTCCCACAGTAGATATCTTTGATTTTGCAAAGTCCACTGTATTCTCTGGGTTTTGTTTTGTGGGCTGCCTTTTAGTTTTGTGTGTGAAGACTCAAAGCACGTGTCCGGTTTCTGCTCATTGTTCTTCTAGATTTGTGACAAGTTTTCATGGAAAGTTTGTCTAGGGATAACTGGAAGTGAACTCGGTGTAAGGTGTCAAGTCTCCATCTCCATTCATGTCATCCCCTGCAGTTTCCAATTCCCTGTTCCTGAGTGGTTTTGGAGACCTTGTGGGAAGGTTGGTTGCATTGGAGTTTGCATTTCCACCTTGATTCGATTCACACTGTTCTGCCCTCAGGGACACTGTCAAGGGGGAGTGAGGAGCAGCCTGCACTTCCAGCAGTGACCACACGGTGGGGCGAGTGCTGCTCTCCCCTCTGGGAGCCCCAGGCCACAGGCATCCCAGTGAGGAGCCAGCTCTGTGCTCAGCTGAAAGGAGTTAGTTAGTCTCTCAGGAGCCTCTGAGCCCTTGCCTTTGGATCACCCAGGGTGGGCATTTACTGGGACAGAAAAAATTGCCCTGAATTCCATGGACGGAAGAGCCTGGCTGTGTAGAGTTCGTGAGTTGCCGTGAATCAGACACAACTGAGGACACAAAAATTCAATAGATTAAAACACTTTTTGGGGGTGGGGGGGAGTGAAAGAGGGTGATGTGGGTTTTTTTGTCTTATATAACAGCCAAGGGAAATCTAGTTTAAACCTAAATTCACATAGATGGGAAAGGTATATCTCTCCGTCACCCTATTTAAAAAAAAAAAACCTACTAAACTTTTCTGAAAGTTTATTTAGTAGCTTCCTTGAGCAGTTTACTATGGAGCATTTTTTTTTTTTCTGTGACATTGGCCTCATTAAAAAGTACGGTTTGCCTTTACTGGATAATTTCGTTCATTGGTTTCTTAGGGAACCTTGGTAATATTTGAGTTTCCTGGGGAGTATGGTCACATGACCTGGCCCTGGCCAATCGGTGCGTTCCACCTCCCTGGCCACTGTGATTGGCTCCGGGCTGGGGCAGTGCCCAATCGGGGCCCAGGGCCGGGCCTCCCGTTGGAAGCCAGGGGAAGATGAGCTCTCGTCCTGCTGGGGTAGGGGAAGGGGTGGGGCGGGGGCAGGTCAGGCTCCAGCAGTGGGAGGGGCTTGAGGTCCGCCTGCGGCAGTTAGTGACGTTCCTGCTCCCCTCAGGGCAGAGCCGCCGGCCTGAGAATGAGGGCGCTGCTGAGCCCAGGGCCTGGGATGGCCCGTTGCTGCTGTGGTCCCAGAGCTCCACCCGAGACCTGAGGGAAGCCGTCTGCCCGTGAGTCCTCTCCCACTTGTCTGTCAGCTTGTTTGAAGCATGCTGGGTTTTCTGCCCAGCTGGCTAAGGGGAGTCCCTGGAAATGCAAGGGTGTGGGTTTTGGCAGACTTCAGGGAAGACATGCCAGATGAGGCTGGGAGACTCCAGGTTAATCTGGATTCAGGAGATATCTCTTCGGGCCAGCTAGTAATTGTAGGATAAGCCTAATGAGCCTTCAGAGGATGAAGAGAGTAACGTGCCAAGGTAGCAATCGATGTCCTCATTCGAGAGGATGAAGCTGGTGCTCAGAGAAGGGGGGAACTTGGCCACAGCAAGGAGGTGTGCACCCAGACAGGACCCCCCAGATCCGGCCATTGGAGCTCAGGGAGGCCACTGGTGTGGCTTGTCCCTGTGGCAGGGGCCGAGGCAGGCAGCCCACCCTGATTCCTGCGGGGGCCTGACTTGGGAAGTGCCATCTGGTAGCTTTGAGACTCACCAAACCAAATTGCACTGGAGAGAGGAGGGACACCTTCCTTCATCCACCCCCCACCCCCGCCGGATTCCCACATACCCTGACCCCTTTCTCTCGATTTCGGAGCCATTTCCAGAGTCCCGCTCATATGACCTCATTCGAAGTGCACTGTGGACGAGCTGCCATCTGCAGCTGCTACCACAGCAGCCAAGGGCTTTAGCTCCCGACTACCTCCCTTCCTTTGGAACTTGGGGGCCCTCTACTCCCCACTTGCACACCACAGACCTTTGCTGAGGATTGTGGGGACCCTCACTCAGTTTGCAGCACGTTGTAGCCATCCCTGTCCTCCCTTGAAACTCAGCTTGTGAGCTCCTTTGGAGCAGCGTGGCCCACCTGGCTGCAACGGAAGACACAGCTGACAGTGAAACAACAGCTTAGATCTGAGAGCCGGAAAGCTCTGTCAAAAGGGACCTCCCTCTTCACACCGTAGAGGCTGTAGGAGCCGCCAGGCTTTCGGAACCAGTGCTGGGGCCAAAATGACTCCACAGCTGTTTTCCTTCCTGGGGAGGGTTCTGGCTCGAGCGGGAATGGCTCAAGTCTCCTAAGGTTCTGAAAGCCCACTGTGTGCAGATTCACGGTACACAGAGAGGAAAAGGTGGAGTCCTACCCTGGAGGTGGTCACAGCTCACGGATGAGCCAGGCAGGCAGGCAGGCAGGGCATGAGAACACCTGAGCTGCCTTCATGAGTGAATGGTGTGGGGGCAGAGGAAGAGAAGCCGGTCTGCTCCCTCGTGTGGTGCCCAGGGCAGGTTGTCCCCAGAGGAAACCCTTACGACGGTGAGGACTATCACTGCTGTTTCCCAAGGGGTTCCGTCGGTGCGTGTCTTCCCCGGAGCGGTCAGGCCGTCTCTCAAGTACACTGGCCATGGGCATTGCCTCTCCTTGGAACTTCCCATGTGTTTCTCTTTTTTATGGAACAGTGATTTTCTAGGGTGGTTCTGGGCCACAAGGATGTTGGGTCATTTTCTAGCCTTCTGTCATGAAGAACGCTTTCCTGGGCATGGGGGTGGTTTGTTGTTCCAGCTCCCTTTCTTGGCTTCTTTTGGGAGCTGGTGCAACAAGAGGAGCTCAGCCTCTGCCTTCTGGCTGAGATGTCACCCTTCAAACAGCAATGCCTGCCTGGAGATAATGATGGCAGTTGCCAAAAGGGCTTCGTTTGGCACATGGTATCTTGAAAGGACGTACACCGTCCTTTCAGCTATCAAAGGCTAGTTCAAATGACATAAAAATGAGAACTCTCCAATGGAGTCTTACAGTAGGTGGAGAGTCCGAAAAACACTCCTTCAGTCATTTCACTGAGAGTCATTGATTGGGGACACCAAGAATATAGGAAGGAATGCAGAAAGAAAAGATGAAATTGTGTTCAGGATCGGGGCGAGGGATGAACAGGGCGTGCTTGCTTGCCTTGAATCCAGGCTTTGTTGGGGGGTGGGGCATAAAGATCGAACGGGTCTGAAACTACAAAGTGGTGATGGTAACACAGTATCACCAGAGTTACACAACAGTGATCCCAGATTGCAACAATGATGAAAAAGTTTACTAATCCCAACTTAACCAACAAAAATACAGGAAAACAAACAAAAAATAAAACATCACCAGAAAGGTGGAAAGAAACCAAATGCAAAGCAGTTCAGGGGAAAGGAACTCCATGTCCCCTGGGGGCAGACCGAGTTGCCGGCATCCACGGTGAGCAGACAGGGATGGAGGCTGCAGAGCCGACCGCTCCCCTGGACGTGGTGTTTCCGGCAAGGGCTCTGGGTCTCTGTCCAGAGCGGGGGCTCTTTCTGCCTGCAGGGCTGGGTGAGTGATCGTGGGCATCTGGGTGTTGCGCGGGAGCCAGGGCAGGCTCTCCCTGCCGAGGCGGTGACTCCTCCTCTGCCTCGGGTTCTCTTGCCAAAGCCCGAGCAGGTAGAGGTGCACGTGGAGGTGGAGGTTCTCGCTGAGGGGGTGGGACATCAGTGCCTGGGGCTGGGGGTCCTGCAGGCACGGAGATCCGATCTGCCCGGTGTGCTGGCCAGTACCCAGCTGGCCTGGTGTCTCTGCGAGGGCAAGTCTCGGTTCTCCATCTGCCCTCGGTGGATCCCTGGGTCCTGCACCTGGAGCCACCACCTCTTTAGGGACAGGTCTGGGAAGTGGAGCCTGGTTCCAGTTGGAGGCCAGTGCTAGAGTTGGGGGAGAAGCAAAGTTTGCCCACAGGCCAGCCTTGGCATGTGCGTACCCCGGGACAGAAACCTTCCAAGAGGTTCCCAAAGAATACCCAGCGTCAGATGTCTTTTGGGACTGAAGTGTGCAAGATGGGGGGCGGGGGGTGTGAGGCCAGCGCTTGCTGCAGGCCCAGCAGCAGCTTTCGGGGACTCGTCCCTTTGTAGCTCAGCACCCCTCCCCACACACTCCCGTGCACCAGCCCCAGCGTCCTCACCTCTGTGCTCTGGCGTGCTGGGCTCCAGGTCCTCCTGGTGCCTCAGAGGCCGGGGTTCTCTGGACTCTGGGTCGGAGCCGGGTGTGCTGAGCTCCGTGGCAGCCTCAGACTGGGCCGCCGGCTGTATCCTGGGCGGTGTCTCGGCAGCAGGCCTTCCCCACCTCCGCGTCTCCCCCGGTGGGGCTGATGCCTCCGTGGGCACGCTGACCTGGAGCCTGCACTGGGCCTCACGGGCGAGCGGGTGGTGCTCCGACCCCTCCCTCTGGGAGCTGGATGGGGTGTCCCCGTCCTCGGCCTCGTCACGTGGGAAGCTCTGCAACGACAGTGACCGTCAGCCAGCCATGCTGGGAGTTTTCCGAGCTGGGCCTGGCCAGTGGAGCCGCTGCTTCTGCCTGCTCGAACTTCTCTTCCCAGAAGGGTCAGAGACGTGTGTCTGCTCAGATCCCCACCCGGGAGGAAAGAGACCCATCTGAGGGTGTGAGGTCAGCCTGGCGGGCCGGCGCTGCCCACACTCTCCCCATCCCGCCCAGCCTGCTCTCCCCTGGGGTGTGGACACAACTTGTCCACAGGCTTCTGACCCCACATCCGCCTGGGCTTCCTTGAGGGGGACACAGCCCGAGAAACCCGCATCCCCACACACAGGCAAAGGAACCGGTGTTTCCGGGTGGCATGGGAGAGGTGGCCTGGCCCGGCCTGGGGCTCCCCGTGTTACCTTTCTGTTTCTCCGGGCAAAGGGCCAGAGGCCTCTCGGGGGTGTCCTGAGCCAACGTCGACAGGGTGCCCACGCACACTGCCTGTGAGCTCTCCTGAGGCCCCGGCCTCTGGGCAGGGGCAAACAGCAGAACATCTTGGCAGCAAGTGATCTGGCTGGGGGCTCCTCTCCGCTCTGGAGGCCTGGATACCCGGATTGCGGGTTCTGTTGGGTTCTGTTGCCGGCAGGTGACATCATCTCCTGGGGTTCGTGCTGAGGTCCCTTCCCCAAAACTTCCCAAGGGAATCTCTGTGTTTCTGACTGCTCGATCACCCCCCTTAGGCCATGTGCAGGCACAGTGACACCCACACGGCCCAGCCCACAGCCCTGGGGAGGCCTGGGTTCAGCCAGGGCCTGAGCTCCGAGGACCATGCTGCTCTCAGACCAGGCTCCTTCTTCTCATAAGTGGTGTGGCCCTTGACAACCATATGCCCCTCAGGGTTTCCCCAGTCTCTCCATCTGCAGAGTGGGGGTCATTCTCCCATCTGCTTCCTAGGCCTGTCGGCCTACGAGCAGCTCCATGCCTTTCCACCTGGGGCCGCTATCACGTGGAGCTCGTGCACTGAGACTTCAGAAAGAAAGATTCCATCCAGGGCTGGCACAGCACAGAATGGGGCAGAACGAGGCCTGGATGCGCCGTGGTACCCAGGAAAAGGCACTCCCCCTCCTGACTGTTTTGAGACCCCGCATCCAAGTTGGAGGACCGAAAGGAAGACTCGAAGGTCTCCCTCTCTTATAGAAAAGAGTAGCCAACTTTCTGGTCCTCTGTTTCCATTGAGATTCTGTTGAAGTGTCCCAGCTCGGCTTCTGCGGGTGGCTGAGCTTCTACTGGCTCCCTGCGTTCTTGTCTTTTCCTCTCCAAACCTTCCGTCCTTTTCCCCCTTCTGGGGTGGAAGGGCGCTGTCATTGCTTCTACCTTCGAGACAGATTGAGGAAAAGTCTGGACCATCGACTCCTTTCCTCTCTTTGGTTCCGTGTCTCGCTCTGGCTGTGTCCCTCTCTTTTCCTTTCTCAATTCCGTCTGTGTCTTCCTCTTTCTCTCTCGTGTGTGGATGGATGGATGGATGCTAGGGATGCACATGTATATGATTAGATGAGGGTTATATTTTAGGGATAGGTTAGAGGGAGAGAAAGGCTTTAGGTCAGAGTTGGTCATGGGGGAAGGGTCAAGGGTGGTGGTGGTGTTTCTTGGAATCTGAGTGCTGTGCATTCTTCGTCTCTTTCCATATGAACCCCTTCTCAGATACACCACTTGCAAGGAGTCTCTCGTGTTCCGTTTCCTATCTTTTGCATTTGTGAATGCTTAGCTTCTCTGTTGTGAAGAGGTTCCATTGGATGGAAACCCAGTGGTGTACTTCGTTTACCTCTTTCCCTTACTTGAAGAGACCCATTTCGACCTCCGCCCAGCAAATGGCAAGGAGACTCTGATGTTAAGGAGCCTTTGGCCTACGCTTCTTTCTAGCTATCTCATGACATCAGTCTTTAGGGTGAGGTTTTTCCCCGATATTGAGGTGGTATGAGATCAAAACCAATAGCGTTCTTCAGATGTAGCTGTCTGGTTTTCCCATGGACATTGATTGAAGAGGCTTTCCTGTTCCCATTTGGATATTCTCCCCGTCTGTGTCAGAGATGAGTTGACCATGGATGCTGGGGTTTGTTTCTGGACCCTCAACTTTATTCCATCGATCTGGATCTGTGTGTGTTGTTGTATTCCCAATAGCATACTGTCCTGCTGCTGCTGCTGCTGCGGCTAAGTCACTTCAGTCGTGTCTGACTCTGCATGACCCCATGGCCTGCAGCCTACCAGGCTCCTCCGTCCAGGACATTTTCCAGGCAAGAGTACTGGAGTGGGTTGCCATTGCCTTCTCCGATACTCTCCTGAGGATCCTAGTTTGGTCGTCTAATTTCCTTTCACACAACCTTGGATGTCCGTATCGGGGCTTTTTCGTCGGATTGTATTGACAATGTAGGCTCCTTTCTGTTTCCGTACCCCCTTTGCAATTCTTTGTTCGGTGCGAAAATGCATTGGCATTTTGGGAGGAATAGCATGGAAGCTGTGGATTGCCATGTGGGGCTGTGACATGATTTTCCCAATAGGAATTCTTTCAAGCCCTGAGCACAGCTTCTCTTTCCAGTGATTGGTGTGGGCTTGATCTTCCTCCTTCCATCTCTCGCCGTTTTGTGAGAACAGGTCCATCCTTCCCTTCTGGGGTAGATGGACTCGTGGGTATCACTTCAGTGAATGGCATTGTCAGTGGGGGTGATAATTCCCTTCTCATTGGAAGACTTTGCTGTGAGTATTAGAAATGCAAGTGACTTCTCTTCCCCTTCCTCCCTGTCCATGTCTCAGAGCCACCGGGAAACAGAGGCCTCATCCACGGTCACACAGGCCTGAGGGGGTGCAACTAGACTGTTGTTTCTTCAGGCCCTCAGTGCTGGACATCATCCGGGATACTCTGTGTGTGTCTTCCTCCGTCTGGTGTCCCTTCAGACCTTTCCCTAGTTTTCACAGGCTTGTTGTGTTGGCGTTCTTTGTCTGTTTGGAGACACATCCTTGATAAGCTTTGTGTTTCCACTCATTCGTCTCGCGATGTATGACCTGTCTTTTGCTTTTGTCATGAGGTCTTTCCCACAGTAGATATCTTTGATTTTGCAAAGTCCACTGTATTCTCTGGGTTTTTTTTGTGGACTGCCTTTTAGTTTTGTGTGTGAAGACTCAAAGCACGTGTCCGGTTTCTGCTCATTGTTCTTCTAGATTTGTGACAAGTTTTCATGGAAAGTTTGTCTAGGGATAACTGGAAGTGAACTCGGTGTAAGGTGTCAAGTCTCCATCTCCATTCATGTCATCCCCTGCAGTTTCCAATTCCCTGTTCCTGAGTGGTTTTGGAGACCTTGTGGGAAGGTTGGTTGCATTGGAGTTTGCATTTCCACCTTGATTCGATTCACACTGTTCTGCCCTCAGGGACACTGTCAAGGGGGAGTGAGGAGCAGCCTGCACTTCCAGCAGTGACCACACGGTGGGGCGAGTGCTGCTCTCCCCTCTGGGAGCCCCAGGCCACAGGCATCCCAGTGAGGAGCCAGCTCTGTGCTCAGCTGAAAGGAGTTAGTTAGTCTCTCAGGAGCCTCTGAGCCCTTGCCTTTGGATCACCCAGGGTGGGCATTTACTGGGACAGAAAAAATTGCCCTGAATTCCATGGACGGAAGAGCCTGGCTGTGTAGAGTTCGTGAGTTGCCGTGAATCAGACACAACTGAGGACACAAAAATTCAATAGATTAAAACACTTTTTGGGGGTGGCGGGGAGTGAAAGAGGGTGATGTGGGTTTTTTTGTCTTATATAACAGCCAAGGGAAATCTAGTTTAAACCTAAATTCACATAGATGGGAAAGGTATATCTCTCCGTCACCCTATTTAAAAAAAAAAAACCTACTAAACTTTTCTGAAAGTTTATTTAGTAGCTTCCTTGAGCAGTTTACTATGGAGCATTTTTTTTTTTTTCTGTGACATTGGCCTCATTAAAAAGTACGGTTTGCCTTTACTGGATAATTTTGTTCATTGGTTTCTTAGGGAACCTTGGTAATATTTGAGTTTCCTGGGGAGTATGGTCACATGACCTGGCCCTGGCCAATCGGTGCGTTCCACCTCCCTGGCCACTGTGATTGGCTCCGGGCTGGGGCAGTGCCCAATCGGGGCCCAGGGCCGGGCCTCCCGTTGGAAGCCAGGGGAAGACGAGCTCTCGTCCTGCTGGGGTAGGGGAAGGGGTGGGGCCGGGGCAGGTCAGGCTCCAGCAGTGGGAGGGGCTTGAGGTCCGCCTGCGGCAGTTGGTGACGTTCCTGCTCCCCTCAGGGCAGAGCCGCCGGCCTGAGAATGAGGGCGCTGCTGAGCCCAGGGCCTGGGATGGCCCGTTGCTGCTCTGGTCCCAGAGCTCCACCCGAGACCTGAGGGAAGCCGTCTGCCCGTGAGTCCTCTCCCACTTGTCTGTCAGCTTGTTTGAAGCATGCTGGGTTTTCTGCCCAGCTGGCTAAGGGGAGTCCCTGGAAATGCAAGGGTGTGGGTTTTGGCAGACTTCAGGGAAGACATGCCAGATGAGCCTGGGAGACTCCAGGTTAATCTGGATTCAGGAGATATCTCTTCGGGCCAGCTAGTAATTGTAGGATAAGCCTAATGAGCCTTCAGAGGATGAAGAGAGTAACGTGCCAAGGTAGCAATCGATGTCCTCATTCGAGAGGATGAAGCTGGTGCTCAGAGAAGGGGGGAACTTGGCCACAGCAAGGAGGTGTGCACCCAGACAGGACCCCCCAGATCCGGCCATTGGAGCTCAGGGAGGCCACTGGTGTGGCTTGTCCCTGTGGCAGGGGCCGAGGCAGGCAGCCCACCCTGATTCCTGCGGGGGCCTGACTTGGGAAGTGCCATCTGGTAGCTTTGAGACTCACCAAACCAAATTGCACTGGAGAGAGGAGGGACACCTTCCTTCATCCACCCCCCACCCCCGCCGGATTCCCACATACCCTGACCCCTTTCTCTTGATTTCGGAGCCATTTCCAGAGTCCCGCTCATATGACCTCATTCGAAGTGCACTGTGGACGAGCTGCCATCTGCAGCTGCTACCACAGCAGCCAAGGGCTTTAGCTCCCGACTACCTCCCTTCCTTTGGAACTTGGGGGCCCTCTACTCCCCACTTGCACACCACAGACCTTTGCTGAGGATTGTGGGGACCCTCACTCAGTTTGCAGCACGTTGTAGCCATCCCTGTCCTCCCTTGAAACTCAGCTTGTGAGCTCCTTTGGAGCAGCGTGGCCCACCTGGCTGCAACGGAAGACACAGCTGACAGTGAAACAACAGCTTAGATCTGAGAGCCGGAAAGCTCTGTCAAAAGGGACCTCCCTCTTCACACTGTAGAGGCTGTAGGAGCCGCCAGGCTTTCGGAACCAGTGCTGGGGCCAAAATGACTCCACAGCTGTTTTCCTTCCTGGGGAGGGTTCTGGCTCGAGCGGGAATGGCTCAAGTCTCCTAAGGTTCTGAAAGCCCACTGTGTGCAGATTCACGGTACACAGAGAGGAAAAGGTGGAGTCCTACCCTGGAGGTGGTCACAGCTCACGGATGAGCCAGGCAGGCAGGCAGGCAGGGCATGAGAACACCTGAGCTGCCTTCATGAGTGAATGGTGTGGGGGCAGAGGAAGAGAAGCCGGTCTGCTCCCTCGTGCGGTGCCCAGGGCAGGTTGTCCCCAGAGGAAACCCTTACGACGGTGAGGACTATCACTGCTGTTTCCCAAGGGGTTCCGTCGGTGCGTGTCTTCCCCGGAGCGGTCAGGCCGTCTCTCAAGTACACTGGCCCTGGGCATTGCCTCTCCTTGGAACTTCCCATGTGTTTCTCTTTTTTATGGAACAGTGATTTTCTAGAGTGGTTCTGGGCCACAAGGATGTTGGGTCATTTTCTAGCCTTCTGTCATGAAGAACGCTTTCCTGGGCATGGGGGTGGTTTGTTGTTCCAGCTCCCTTTCTTGGCTTCTTTTGGGAGCTGGTGCAACAAGAGGAGCTCAGCCTCTGCCTTCTGGCTGAGATGTCACCCTTCAAACAGCAATGCCTGCCTGGAGATAATGATGGCAGTTGCCAAAAGGGCTTCGTTTGGCACATGGTATCTTGAAAGGACGTACACCGTCCTTTCAGCTATCAAAGGCTAGTTCAAATGACATAAAAATGAGAACTCTCCAATGGAGTCTTACAGTAGGTGGAGAGTCCGAAAAACACTCCTTCAGTCATTTCACTGAGAGTCATTGATTGGGGACACCAAGAATATAGGAAGGAATGCAGAAAGAAAAGATGAAATTGTGTTCAGGATCGGGGGGAGGGATGAACAGGGCGTGCTTGCCTTGAATCCAGGCTTTGTTGGGGGGTGGGGCATAAAGATCGAACGGGTCTGAAACTACAAAGTGGTGATGGTAACACAGTATCACCAGAGTTACACAACAGTGATCCCAGATTGCAACAATGATGAAAAAGTTTACTAATCCCAACTTAACCAACAAAAATACAGGAAACCATACAAAAAATAAAACATCACCAGAAAGGTGGAAACAAACCAAATGCAAAGCAGTTCAGGGGAAAGGAACTCCATGTCCCCTGGGGGCAGACCGAGTTGCCGGCATCCACGGTGAGCAGACAGGGATGGAGGCTGCAGAGCCGACCGCTCCCGTGGACGTGGTGTTTCCGGCAAGGGCTCTGGGTCTCTGTCCAGAGCGGGGGCTCTTTCTCCCTGCAGGGCTGGGTGAGTGATCGTGGGCATCTGGGTGTTGCGCGGGAGCCAGGGCAGGCTCTCCCTGCCGAGGCGGTGACTCCTCCTCTGTCTCGGGTTCTCTTGCCAAAGCCCGAGCAGGTAGAGGTGCACGTGGAGGTGGAGGTTCTCGCTGAGGGGGTGGGACATCAGTGCCTGGGGCTGGGGGTCCTGCAGGCACGGAGATCCGATCTGCCCGGTGTGCTGGCCAGTACCCAGCTGGCCTGGTGTCTCTGCGAGGGCAAGTCTCGGTTCTCCATCTGCCCTCGGTGGATCCCTGGGTCCTGCACCTGGAGCCACCACCTCTTTAGGGACAGGTCTGGGAAGTGGAGCCTGGTTCCAGTTGGAGGCCAGTGCTAGAGTTGGGGGAGAAGCAAAGTTTGCCCACAGGCCAGCCTTGGCATGTGCGTACCCCGGGACAGAAACCTTCCAAGAGGTTCCCAAAGAATACCCAGCGTCAGATGTCTTTTGGGACTGAAGTGTGCAAGATGGGGGGCGGGGGGTGTGAGGCCAGCGCTTGCTGCAGGCCCAGCAGCAGCTTTCGGGGACTCGTCCCTGTGTAGCTCAGCACCCCTCCCCACACACTCCCGTGCACCAGCCCCAGCGTCCTCACCTCTGTGCTCTGGCGTGCTGGGCTCCAGGTCCTCCTGGTGCCTCAGAGGCCGGGGTTCTCTGGACTCTGGGTCGGAGCCGGGTGTGCTGAGCTCCGTGGCAGCCTCAGACTGGGCCGCCGGCTGTATCCTGGGCGGTGTCTTGGCAGCAGGCCTTCCCCACCTCCGCGTCTCCCCCGGTGGGGCTGATGCCTCCGTGGGCACGCTGACCTGGAGCCTGCACTGGGCCTCACGGGCGGGTGGGTGGTGCTCCGACCCCTCCCTCTGGGAGCTGGATGGGGTGTCCCCGTCCTCGGCCTCATCACGTGGGAAGCTCTGCAACGACAGTGACCGTCAGCCAGCCATGCTGGGAGTTTTCCGAGCTGGGCCTGGCCAGTGGAGCCGCTGCTTCTGCCTGCTCGAACTTCTCTTCCCAGAAGGGTCAGAGACGTGTGTCTGCTCAGATCCCCACCCGGGAGGAAAGAGACCCATCTGAGGGTGTGAGGTCAGCCTGGCGGGCCGGCGCTGCCCACACTCTCCCCATCCCGCCCAGCCTGCTCTCCCCTGGGGTGTGGACACAACTTGTCCACAGGCTTCTGACCCCACATCCGCCTGGGCTTCCTTGAGGGGGACACAGCCCGAGAAACCCGCATCCCCACACACAGGCAAAGGACCCGGTGTTTCCGGGTGGCATGGGAGAGGTGGCCTGGCCCGGCCTGGGGCTCCCCGTGTTACCTTTCTGTTTCTCCGGGCAAAGGGCCAGAGGCCTCTCGGGGGTGTCCTGAGCCAACGTCGACAGGGTGCCCACGCACACTGCCTGTGAGCTCTCCTGAGGCCCCGGCCTCTGGGCAGGGGCAAACAGCAGAACATCTTGGCAGCAAGTGATCTGGCTGGGGGCTCCTCTCCGCTCTGGAGGCCTGGATACCCGGATTGCGGGTTCTGTTGGGTTCTGTTGCCGGCAGGTGACATCATTTCCTGGGGTTCGTGCTGAGGTCCCTTCCCCAAAACTTCCCAAGGGAATCTCTGGGTTTCCGACTGCTCGATCACCCCCCTTAGGCCATGTGCAGGCACAGTGACACCCACACGGCCCAGCCCACAGCCCTGGGGAGGCCTGGGTTCAGCCAGGGCCTGAGCTCCGAGGACCATGCTGCTCTCAGACCAGGCTCCTTCTTCTCATAAGTGGTGTGGCCCTTGACAACCATATGCCCCTCAGGGTTTCCCCAGTCTCTCCATCTGCAGAGTGGGGGTCATTCTCCCATCTGCTTCCTAGGCCTGTCGGCCTACGAGCAGCTCCATGCCTTTCCACCTGGGGCCGATATCACGTGGAGCTCGTGCACTGAGACTTCAGAAAGAAAGATTCCATCCAGGGCTGGCACAGCACAGAATGGGGCAGAACGAGGCCTGGATGCGCCGTGGTACCCAGGAAAAGGCACTCCCCCTCCTGACTGTTTTGAGACCCCGCATCCAAGTTGGAGGACCGAAAGGAAGACTCGAAGGTCTCCCTCTCTTATAGAAAAGAGTAGCCAACTTTCTGGTCCTCTGTTTCCATTGAGATTCTGTTGAAGTGTCCCAGCTCGGCTTCTGCGGGTGGCTGAGCTTCTACTGGCTCCCTGCGTTCTTGTCTTTTCCTCTCCAAACCTTCCGTCCTTTTCCCCCTTCTGGGGTGGAAGGGCGCTGTCATTGCTTCTACCTTCGAGACAGATTGAGGAAAAGTCTGGACCATCGACTCCTTTCCTCTCTTTGGTTCCGTGTCTCGCTCTGGCTGTGTCCCTCTCTTTTCCTTTCTCAATTCCGTCTGTGTCTTCCTCTTTCTCTCTCGTGTGTGGATGGATGGATGGATGCTAGGGATGCACATGTATATGATTAGATGAGGGTTATGTTTTAGGGATAGGTTAGAGGGAGAGAAAGGCTTTAGGTCAGAGTTGGTCATGGGGGAAGGGTCAAGGGTGGTGGTGGTGTTTCTTGGAATCTGAGTGCTGTGCATTCTTCGTCTCTTTCCATATGAACCCCTTCTCAGATACACCACTTGCAAGGAGTCTCTCGTGTTCCGTTTCCTATCTTTTGCATTTGTGAATGCTTAGCTTCTCTGTTGTGAAGAGGTTCCATTGGATGGAAACCCAGTGGTGTACTTCGTTTACCTCTTTCCCTTACTTGAAGAGACCCATTTCGACCTCCGCCCAGCAAATGGCAAGGAGACTCTGATGTTAAGGAGCCTTTGGCCTACGCTTCTTTCTAGCTATCTCATGACATCAGTCTTTAGGGTGAGGTTTTTCCCCGATATTGAGGTGGTATGAGATCAAAACCAATAGCGTTCTTCAGATGTAGCTGTCTGGTTTTCCCATGGACATTGATTGAAGAGGCTTTCCTGTTCCCATTTGGATATTCTCCCCGTCTGTGTCAGAGATGAGTTGACCATGGATGCTGGGGTTTGTTTCTGGACCCTCAACTTTATTCCATCGATCTGGATCTGTGTGTGTTGTTGTATTCCCAATAGCATACTGTCCTGCTGCTGCTGCTGCTGCGGCTAAGTCACTTCAGTCGTGTCTGACTCTGCATGACCCCATGGCCTGCAGCCTACCAGGCTCCTCCGTCCAGGACATTTTCCAGGCAAGAGTACTGGAGTGGGTTGCCATTGCCTTCTCCGATACTCTCCTGAGGATCCTAGTTTGGTCGTCTAATTTCCTTTCACACAACCTTGGATGTCCGTATCGGGGCTTTTTCGTCGGATTGTATTGACAATGTAGGCTCCTTTCTGTTTCCGTACCCCCTTTGCAATTCTTTGTTCGGTGCGAAAATGCATTGGCATTTTGGGAGGAATAGCATGGAAGCTGTGGATTGCCATGTGGGGCTGTGACATGATTTTCCCAATAGGAATTCTTTCAAGCCCTGAGCACAGCTTCTCTTTCCAGTGATTGGTGTGGGCTTGATCTTCCTCCTTCCATCTCTCGCCGTTTTGTGAGAACAGGTCCATCCTTCCCTTCTGGGGTAGATGGACTCGTGGGTATCACTTCAGTGAATGGCATTGTCAGTGGGGGTGATAATTCCCTTCTCATTGGAAGACTTTGCTGTGAGTATTAGAAATGCAAGTGACTTCTCTTCCCCTTCCTCCCTGTCCATGTCTCAGAGCCACCGGGAAACAGAGGCCTCATCCACGGTCACACAGGCCTGAGGGGGTGCAACTAGACTGTTGTTTCTTCAGGCCCTCAGTGCTGGACATCATCCGGGATACTCTGTGTGTGTCTTCCTCCGTCTGGTGTCCCTTCAGACCTTTCCCTAGTTTTCACAGGCTTGTTGTGTTGGCGTTCTTTGTCTGTTTGGAGACACATCCTTGATAAGCTTTGTGTTTCCACTCATTCGTCTCGCGATGTATGACCTGTCTTTTGCTTTTGTCATGAGGTCTTTCCCACAGTAGATATCTTTGATTTTGCAAAGTCCACTGTATTCTCTGGGTTTTTTTTGTGGACTGCCTTTTAGTTTTGTGTGTGAAGACTCAAAGCACGTGTCCGGTTTCTGCTCATTGTTCTTCTAGATTTGTGACAAGTTTTCATGGAAAGTTTGTCTAGGGATAACTGGAAGTGAACTCGGTGTAAGGTGTCAAGTCTCCATCTCCATTCATGTCATCCCCTGCAGTTTCCAATTCCCTGTTCCTGAGTGGTTTTGGAGACCTTGTGGGAAGGTTGGTTGCATTGGAGTTTGCATTTCCACCTTGATTCGATTCACACTGTTCTGCCCTCAGGGACACTGTCAAGGGGGAGTGAGGAGCAGCCTGCACTTCCAGCAGTGACCACACGGTGGGGCGAGTGCTGCTCTCCCCTCTGGGAGCCCCAGGCCACAGGCATCCCAGTGAGGAGCCAGCTCTGTGCTCAGCTGAAAGGAGTTAGTTAGTCTCTCAGGAGCCTCTGAGCCCTTGCCTTTGGATCACCCAGGGTGGGCATTTACTGGGACAGAAAAAATTGCCCTGAATTCCATGGACGGAAGAGCCTGGCTGTGTAGAGTTCGTGAGTTGCCGTGAATCAGACACAACTGAGGACACAAAAATTCAATAGATTAAAACACTTTTTGGGGGTGGCGGGGAGTGAAAGAGGGTGATGTGGGTTTTTTTGTCTTATATAACAGCCAAGGGAAATCTAGTTTAAACCTAAATTCACATAGATGGGAAAGGTATATCTCTCCGTCACCCTATTTAAAAAAAAAAAACCTACTAAACTTTTCTGAAAGTTTATTTAGTAGCTTCCTTGAGCAGTTTACTATGGAGCATTTTTTTTTTTTCTGTGACATTGGCCTCATTAAAAAGTACGGTTTGCCTTTACTGGATAATTTTGTTCATTGGTTTCTTAGGGAACCTTGGTAATATTTGAGTTTCCTGGGGAGTATGGTCACATGACCTGGCCCTGGCCAATCGGTGCGTTCCACCTCCCTGGCCACTGTGATTGGCTCCGGGCTGGGGCAGTGCCCAATCGGGGCCCAGGGCCGGGCCTCCCGTTGGAAGCCAGGGGAAGACGAGCTCTCGTCCTGCTGGGGTAGGGGAAGGGGTGGGGCCGGGGCAGGTCAGGCTCCAGCAGTGGGAGGGGCTTGAGGTCCGCCTGCGGCAGTTGGTGACGTTCCTGCTCCCCTCAGGGCAGAGCCGCCGGCCTGAGAATGAGGGCGCTGCTGAGCCCAGGGCCTGGGATGGCCCGTTGCTGCTCTGGTCCCAGAGCTCCACCCGAGACCTGAGGGAAGCCGTCTGCCCGTGAGTCCTCTCCCACTTGTCTGTCAGCTTGTTTGAAGCATGCTGGGTTTTCTGCCCAGCTGGCTAAGGGGAGTCCCTGGAAATGCAAGGGTGTGGGTTTTGGCAGACTTCAGGGAAGACATGCCAGATGAGGCTGGGAGACTCCAGGTTAATCTGGATTCAGGAGATATCTCTTCGGGCCAGCTAGTAATTGTAGGATAAGCCTAATGAGCCTTCAGAGGATGAAGAGAGTAACGTGCCAAGGTAGCAATCGATGTCCTCATTCGAGAGGATGAAGCTGGTGCTCAGAGAAGGGGGGAACTTGGCCACAGCAAGGAGGTGTGCACCCAGACAGGACCCCCCAGATCCGGCCATTGGAGCTCAGGGAGGCCACTGGTGTGGCTTGTCCCTGTGGCAGGGGCCGAGGCAGGCAGCCCACCCTGATTCCTGCGGGGGCCTGACTTGGGAAGTGCCATCTGGTAGCTTTGAGACTCACCAAACCAAATTGCACTGGAGAGAGGAGGGACACCTTCCTTCATCCACCCCCCACCCCCGCCGGATTCCCACATACCCTGACCCCTTTCTCTTGATTTCGGAGCCATTTCCAGAGTCCCGCTCATATGACCTCATTCGAAGTGCACTGTGGACGAGCTGCCATCTGCAGCTGCTACCACAGCAGCCAAGGGCTTTAGCTCCCGACTACCTCCCTTCCTTTGGAACTTGGGGGCCCTCTACTCCCCACTTGCACACCACAGACCTTTGCTGAGGATTGTGGGGACCCTCACTCAGTTTGCAGCACGTTGTAGCCATCCCTGTCCTCCCTTGAAACTCAGCTTGTGAGCTCCTTTGGAGCAGCGTGGCCCACCTGGCTGCAACGGAAGACACAGCTGACAGTGAAACAACAGCTTAGATCTGAGAGCCGGAAAGCTCTGTCAAAAGGGACCTCCCTCTTCACACTGTAGAGGCTGTAGGAGCCGCCAGGCTTTCGGAACCAGTGCTGGGGCCAAAATGACTCCACAGCTGTTTTCCTTCCTGGGGAGGGTTCTGGCTCGAGCGGGAATGGCTCAAGTCTCCTAAGGTTCTGAAAGCCCACTGTGTGCAGATTCACGGTACACAGAGAGGAAAAGGTGGAGTCCTACCCTGGAGGTGGTCACAGCTCACGGATGAGCCAGGCAGGCAGGCAGGCAGGGCATGAGAACACCTGAGCTGCCTTCATGAGTGAATGGTGTGGGGGCAGAGGAAGAGAAGCCGGTCTGCTCCCTCGTGCGGTGCCCAGGGCAGGTTGTCCCCAGAGGAAACCCTTACGACGGTGAGGACTATCACTGCTGTTTCCCAAGGGGTTCCGTCGGTGCGTGTCTTCCCCGGAGCGGTCAGGCCGTCTCTCAAGTACACTGGCCCTGGGCATTGCCTCTCCTTGGAACTTCCCATGTGTTTCTCTTTTTTATGGAACAGTGATTTTCTAGAGTGGTTCTGGGCCACAAGGATGTTGGGTCATTTTCTAGCCTTCTGTCATGAAGAACGCTTTCCTGGGCATGGGGGTGGTTTGTTGTTCCAGCTCCCTTTCTTGGCTTCTTTTGGGAGCTGGTGCAACAAGAGGAGCTCAGCCTCTGCCTTCTGGCTGAGATGTCACCCTTCAAACAGCAATGCCTGCCTGGAGATAATGATGGCAGTTGCCAAAAGGGCTTCGTTTGGCACATGGTATCTTGAAAGGACGTACACCGTCCTTTCAGCTATCAAAGGCTAGTTCAAATGACATAAAAATGAGAACTCTCCAATGGAGTCTTACAGTAGGTGGAGAGTCCGAAAAACACTCCTTCAGTCATTTCACTGAGAGTCATTGATTGGGGACACCAAGAATATAGGAAGGAATGCAGAAAGAAAAGATGAAATTGTGTTCAGGATCGGGGGGAGGGATGAACAGGGCGTGCTTGCCTTGAATCCAGGCTTTGTTGGGGGGTGGGGCATAAAGATCGAACGGGTCTGAAACTACAAAGTGGTGATGGTAACACAGTATCACCAGAGTTACACAACAGTGATCCCAGATTGCAACAATGATGAAAAAGTTTACTAATCCCAACTTAACCAACAAAAATACAGGAAACCATACAAAAAATAAAACATCACCAGAAAGGTGGAAACAAACCAAATGCAAAGCAGTTCAGGGGAAAGGAACTCCATGTCCCCTGGGGGCAGACCGAGTTGCCGGCATCCACGGTGAGCAGACAGGGATGGAGGCTGCAGAGCCGACCGCTCCCGTGGACGTGGTGTTTCCGGCAAGGGCTCTGGGTCTCTGTCCAGAGCGGGGGCTCTTTCTCCCTGCAGGGCTGGGTGAGTGATCGTGGGCATCTGGGTGTTGCGCGGGAGCCAGGGCAGGCTCTCCCTGCCGAGGCGGTGACTCCTCCTCTGTCTCGGGTTCTCTTGCCAAAGCCCGAGCAGGTAGAGGTGCACGTGGAGGTGGAGGTTCTCGCTGAGGGGGTGGGACATCAGTGCCTGGGGCTGGGGGTCCTGCAGGCACGGAGATCCGATCTGCCCGGTGTGCTGGCCAGTACCCAGCTGGCCTGGTGTCTCTGCGAGGGCAAGTCTCGGTTCTCCATCTGCCCTCGGTGGATCCCTGGGTCCTGCACCTGGAGCCACCACCTCTTTAGGGACAGGTCTGGGAAGTGGAGCCTGGTTCCAGTTGGAGGCCAGTGCTAGAGTTGGGGGAGAAGCAAAGTTTGCCCACAGGCCAGCCTTGGCATGTGCGTACCCCGGGACAGAAACCTTCCAAGAGGTTCCCAAAGAATACCCAGCGTCAGATGTCTTTTGGGACTGAAGTGTGCAAGATGGGGGGCGGGGGGTGTGAGGCCAGCGCTTGCTGCAGGCCCAGCAGCAGCTTTCGGGGACTCGTCCCTGTGTAGCTCAGCACCCCTCCCCACACACTCCCGTGCACCAGCCCCAGCGTCCTCACCTCTGTGCTCTGGCGTGCTGGGCTCCAGGTCCTCCTGGTGCCTCAGAGGCCGGGGTTCTCTGGACTCTGGGTCGGAGCCGGGTGTGCTGAGCTCCGTGGCAGCCTCAGACTGGGCCGCCGGCTGTATCCTGGGCGGTGTCTCGGCAGCAGGCCTTCCCCACCTCCGCGTCTCCCCCGGTGGGGCTGATGCCTCCGTGGGCACGCTGACCTGGAGCCTGCACTGGGCCTCACGGGCGGGTGGGTGGTGCTCCGACCCCTCCCTCTGGGAGCTGGATGGGGTGTCCCCGTCCTCGGCCTCATCACGTGGGAAGCTCTGCAACGACAGTGACCGTCAGCCAGCCATGCTGGGAGTTTTCCGAGCTGGGCCTGGCCAGTGGAGCCGCTGCTTCTGCCTGCTCGAACTTCTCTTCCCAGAAGGGTCAGAGACGTGTGTCTGCTCAGATCCCCACCCGGGAGGAAAGAGACCCATCTGAGGGTGTGAGGTCAGCCTGGCGGGCCGGCGCTGCCCACACTCTCCCCATCCCGCCCAGCCTGCTCTCCCCTGGGGTGTGGACACAACTTGTCCACAGGCTTCTGACCCCACATCCGCCTGGGCTTCCTTGAGGGGGACACAGCCCGAGAAACCCGCATCCCCACACACAGGCAAAGGACCCGGTGTTTCCGGGTGGCATGGGAGAGGTGGCCTGGCCCGGCCTGGGGCTCCCCGTGTTACCTTTCTGTTTCTCCGGGCAAAGGGCCAGAGGCCTCTCGGGGGTGTCCTGAGCCAACGTCGACAGGGTGCCCACGCACACTGCCTGTGAGCTCTCCTGAGGCCCCGGCCTCTGGGCAGGGGCAAACAGCAGAACATCTTGGCAGCAAGTGATCTGGCTGGGGGCTCCTCTCCGCTCTGGAGGCCTGGATACCCGGATTGCGGGTTCTGTTGGGTTCTGTTGCCGGCAGGTGACATCATTTCCTGGGGTTCGTGCTGAGGTCCCTTCCCCAAAACTTCCCAAGGGAATCTCTGGGTTTCCGACTGCTCGATCACCCCCCTTAGGCCATGTGCAGGCACAGTGACACCCACACGGCCCAGCCCACAGCCCTGGGGAGGCCTGGGTTCAGCCAGGGCCTGAGCTCCGAGGACCATGCTGCTCTCAGACCAGGCTCCTTCTTCTCATAAGTGGTGTGGCCCTTGACAACCATATGCCCCTCAGGGTTTCCCCAGTCTCTCCATCTGCAGAGTGGGGGTCATTCTCCCATCTGCTTCCTAGGCCTGTCGGCCTACGAGCAGCTCCATGCCTTTCCACCTGGGGCCGATATCACGTGGAGCTCGTGCACTGAGACTTCAGAAAGAAAGATTCCATCCAGGGCTGGCACAGCACAGAATGGGGCAGAACGAGGCCTGGATGCGCCGTGGTACCCAGGAAAAGGCACTCCCCCTCCTGACTGTTTTGAGACCCCGCATCCAAGTTGGAGGACCGAAAGGAAGACTCGAAGGTCTCCCTCTCTTATAGAAAAGAGTAGCCAACTTTCTGGTCCTCTGTTTCCATTGAGATTCTGTTGAAGTGTCCCAGCTCGGCTTCTGCGGGTGGCTGAGCTTCTACTGGCTCCCTGCGTTCTTGTCTTTTCCTCTCCAAACCTTCCGTCCTTTTCCCCCTTCTGGGGTGGAAGGGCGCTGTCATTGCTTCTACCTTCGAGACAGATTGAGGAAAAGTCTGGACCATCGACTCCTTTCCTCTCTTTGGTTCCGTGTCTCGCTCTGGCTGTGTCCCTCTCTTTTCCTTTCTCAATTCCGTCTGTGTCTTCCTCTTTCTCTCTCGTGTGTGGATGGATGGATGGATGCTAGGGATGCACATGTATATGATTAGATGAGGGTTATGTTTTAGGGATAGGTTAGAGGGAGAGAAAGGCTTTAGGTCAGAGTTGGTCATGGGGGAAGGGTCAAGGGTGGTGGTGGTGTTTCTTGGAATCTGAGTGCTGTGCATTCTTCGTCTCTTTCCATATGAACCCCTTCTCAGATACACCACTTGCAAGGAGTCTCTCGTGTTCCGTTTCCTATCTTTTGCATTTGTGAATGCTTAGCTTCTCTGTTGTGAAGAGGTTCCATTGGATGGAAACCCAGTGGTGTACTTCGTTTACCTCTTTCCCTTACTTGAAGAGACCCATTTCGACCTCCGCCCAGCAAATGGCAAGGAGACTCTGATGTTAAGGAGCCTTTGGCCTACGCTTCTTTCTAGCTATCTCATGACATCAGTCTTTAGGGTGAGGTTTTTCCCCGATATTGAGGTGGTATGAGATCAAAACCAATAGCGTTCTTCAGATGTAGCTGTCTGGTTTTCCCATGGACATTGATTGAAGAGGCTTTCCTGTTCCCATTTGGATATTCTCCCCGTCTGTGTCAGAGATGAGTTGACCATGGATGCTGGGGTTTGTTTCTGGACCCTCAACTTTATTCCATCGATCTGGATCTGTGTGTGTTGTTGTATTCCCAATAGCATACTGTCCTGCTGCTGCTGCTGCTGCGGCTAAGTCACTTCAGTCGTGTCTGACTCTGCATGACCCCATGGCCTGCAGCCTACCAGGCTCCTCCGTCCAGGACATTTTCCAGGCAAGAGTACTGGAGTGGGTCGCCATTGCCTTCTCCGATACTCTCCTGAGGATCCTAGTTTGGTCGTCTAATTTCCTTTCACACAACCTTGGATGTCCGTATCGGGGCTTTTTCGTCGGATTGTATTGACAATGTAGGCTCCTTTCTGTTTCCGTACCCCCTTTGCAATTCTTTGTTCGGTGCGAAAATGCATTGGCATTTTGGGAGGAATAGCATGGAAGCTGTGGATTGCCATGTGGGGCTGTGACATGATTTTCCCAATAGGAATTCTTTCAAGCCCTGAGCACAGCTTCTCTTTCCAGTGATTGGTGTGGGCTTGATCTTCCTCCTTCCATCTCTCGCCGTTTTGTGAGAACAGGTCCATCCTTCCCTTCTGGGGTAGATGGACTCGTGGGTATCACTTCAGTGAATGGCATTGTCAGTGGGGGTGATAATTCCCTTCTCATTGGAAGACTTTGCTGTGAGTATTAGAAATGCAAGTGACTTCTCTTCCCCTTCCTCCCTGTCCATGTCTCAGAGCCACCGGGAAACAGAGGCCTCATCCACGGTCACACAGGCCTGAGGGGGTGCAACTAGACTGTTGTTTCTTCAGGCCCTCAGTGCTGGACATCATCCGGGATACTCTGTGTGTGTCTTCCTCCGTCTGGTGTCCCTTCAGACCTTTCCCTAGTTTTCACAGGCTTGTTGTGTTGGCGTTCTTTGTCTGTTTGGAGACACATCCTTGATAAGCTTTGTGTTTCCACTCATTCGTCTCGCGATGTATGACCTGTCTTTTGCTTTTGTCATGAGGTCTTTCCCACAGTAGATATCTTTGATTTTGCAAAGTCCACTGTATTCTCTGGGTTTTTTTTGTGGACTGCCTTTTAGTTTTGTGTGTGAAGACTCAAAGCACGTGTCCGGTTTCTGCTCATTGTTCTTCTAGATTTGTGACAAGTTTTCATGGAAAGTTTGTCTAGGGATAACTGGAAGTGAACTCGGTGTAAGGTGTCAAGTCTCCATCTCCATTCATGTCATCCCCTGCAGTTTCCAATTCCCTGTTCCTGAGTGGTTTTGGAGACCTTGTGGGAAGGTTGGTTGCATTGGAGTTTGCATTTCCACCTTGATTCGATTCACACTGTTCTGCCCTCAGGGACACTGTCAAGGGGGAGTGAGGAGCAGCCTGCACTTCCAGCAGTGACCACACGGTGGGGCGAGTGCTGCTCTCCCCTCTGGGAGCCCCAGGCCACAGGCATCCCAGTGAGGAGCCAGCTCTGTGCTCAGCTGAAAGGAGTTAGTTAGTCTCTCAGGAGCCTCTGAGCCCTTGCCTTTGGATCACCCAGGGTGGGCATTTACTGGGACAGAAAAAATTGCCCTGAATTCCATGGACGGAAGAGCCTGGCTGTGTAGAGTTCGTGAGTTGCCGTGAATCAGACACAACTGAGGACACAAAAATTCAATAGATTAAAACACTTTTTGGGGGTGGGGGGGAGTGAAAGAGGGTGATGTGGGTTTTTTTGTCTTATATAACAGCCAAGGGAAATCTAGTTTAAACCTAAATTCACATAGATGGGAAAGGTATATCTCTCCGTCACCCTATTTAAAAAAAAAAAAACCTACTAAACTTTTCTGAAAGTTTATTTAGTAGCTTCCTTGAGCAGTTTACTGTGGAGCATTTTTTTTTTTTTTCTGTGACATTGGCCTCATTAAAAAGTACGGTTTGCCTTTACTGGATAATTTTGTTCATTGGTTTCTTAGGGAACCTTGGTAATATTTGAGTTTCCTGGGGAGTATGGTCACATGACCTGGCCCTGGCCAATCGGTGCGTTCCACCTCCCTGGCCACTGTGATTGGCTCCGGGCTGGGGCAGTGCCCAATCGGGGCCCAGGGCCGGGCCTCCCGTTGGAAGCCAGGGGAAGACAAGCTCTCGTCCTGCTGGGGTAGGGGAAGGGGTGTGGCCGGGGCAGGTCAGGCTCCAGCAGTGGGAGGGGCTTGAGGTCCGCCTGCGGCAGTTGGTGACGTTCCTGCTCCCCTCAGGGCAGAGCCGCCGGCCTGAGAATGAGGGCGCTGCTGAGCCCAGGGCCTGGGATGGCCCGTTGCTGCTGTGGTCCCAGAGCTCCACCCGAGACCTGAGGGAAGCCGTCTGCCCGTGAGTCCTCTCCCACTTGTCTGTCAGCTTGTTTGAAGCATGCTGGGTTTTCTGCCCAGCTGGCTAAGGGGAGTCCCTGGAAATGCAAGGGTGTGGGTTTTGGCAGACTTCAGGGAAGACATGCCAGATGAGGCTGGGAGACTCCAGGTTAATCTGGATTCAGGAGATATCTCTTCGGGCCAGCTAGTAATTGTAGGATAAGCCTAATGAGCCTTCAGAGGATGAAGAGAGTAACGTGCCAAGGTAGCAATCGATGTCCTCATTCGAGAGGATGAAGCTGGTGCTCAGAGAAGGGGGGAACTTGGCCACAGCAAGGAGGTGTGCACCCAGACAGGACCCCCCAGATCCGGCCATTGGAGCTCAGGGAGGCCACTGGTGTGGCTTGTCCCTGTGGCAGGGGCCGAGGCAGGCAGCCCACCCTGATTCCTGCGGGGGCCTGACTTGGGAAGTGCCATCTGGTAGCTTTGAGACTCACCAAACCAAATTGCACTGGAGAGAGGAGGGACACCTTCCTTCATCCACCCCCCACCCCCGCCGGATTCCCACATACCCTGACCCCTTTCTCTCGATTTCGGAGCCATTTCCAGAGTCCCGCTCATATGACCTCATTCGAAGTGCACTGTGGACGAGCTGCCATCTGCAGCTGCTACCACAGCAGCCAAGGGCTTTAGCTCCCGACTACCTCCCTTCCTTTGGAACTTGGGGGCCCTCTACTCCCCACTTGCACACCACAGACCTTTGCTGAGGATTGTGGGGACCCTCACTCAGTTTGCAGCACGTTGTAGCCATCCCTGTCCTCCCTTGAAACTCAGCTTGTGAGCTCCTTTGGAGCAGCGTGGCCCACCTGGCTGCAACGGAAGACACAGCTGACAGTGAAACAACAGCTTAGATCTGAGAGCCGGAAAGCTCTGTCAAAAGGGACCTCCCTCTTCACACCGTAGAGGCTGTAGGAGCCGCCAGGCTTTCGGAACCAGTGCTGGGGCCAAAATGACTCCACAGCTGTTTTCCTTCCTGGGGAGGGTTCTGGCTCGAGCGGGAATGGCTCAAGTCTCCTAAGGTTCTGAAAGCCCACTGTGTGCAGATTCACGGTACACAGAGAGGAAAAGGTGGAGTCCTACCCTGGAGGTGGTCACAGCTCACGGATGAGCCAGGCAGGCAGGCAGGCAGGGCATGAGAACACCTGAGCTGCCTTCATGAGTGAATGGTGTGGGGGCAGAGGAAGAGAAGCCGGTCTGCTCCCTCGTGTGGTGCCCAGGGCAGGTTGTCCCCAGAGGAAACCCTTACGACGGTGAGGACTATCACTGCTGTTTCCCAAGGGGTTCCGTCGGTGCGTGTCTTCCCCGGAGCGGTCAGGCCGTCTCTCAAGTACACTGGCCATGGGCATTGCCTCTCCTTGGAACTTCCCATGTGTTTCTCTTTTTTATGGAACAGTGATTTTCTAGAGTGGTTCTGGGCCACAAGGATGTTGGGTCATTTTCTAGCCTTCTGTCATGAAGAACGCTTTCCTGGGCATGGGGGTGGTTTGTTGTTCCAGCTCCCTTTCTTGGCTTCTTTTGGGAGCTGGTGCAACAAGAGGAGCTCAGCCTCTGCCTTCTGGCTGAGATGTCACCCTTCAAACAGCAATGCCTGCCTGGAGATAATGATGGCAGTTGCCAAAAGGGCTTCGTTTGGCACATGGTATCTTGAAAGGACGTACACCGTCCTTTCAGCTATCAAAGGCTAGTTCAAATGACATAAAAATGAGAACTCTCCAATGGAGTCTTACAGTAGGTGGAGAGTCCGAAAAACACTCCTTCAGTCATTTCACTGAGAGTCATTGATTGGGGACACCAAGAATATAGGAAGGAATGCAGAAAGAAAAGATGAAATTGTGTTCAGGATCGGGGGGAGGGATGAACAGGGCGTGCTTGCCTTGAATCCAGGCTTTGTTGGGGGGTGGGGCATAAAGATCGAACGGGTCTGAAACTACAAAGTGGTGATGGTAACACAGTATCACCAGAGTTACACAACAGTGATCCCAGATTGCAACAATGATGAAAAATTTACTAATCCCAACTTAACCAACAAAAATACAGGAAACCATACAAAAAATAAAACATCACCAGAAAGGTGGAAAGAAACCAAATGCAAAGCAGTTCAGGGGAAAGGAACTCCATGTCCCCTGGGGGCAGACCGAGTTGCCGGCATCCACGGTGAGCAGACAGGGATGGAGGCTGCAGAGCCGACCGCTCCCCTGGACGTGGTGTTTCCGGCAAGGGCTCTGGGTCTCTGTCCAGAGCGGGGGCTCTTTCTCCCTGCAGGGCTGGGTGAGTGATCGTGGGCATCTGGGTGTTGCGCGGGAGCCAGGGCAGGCTCTCCCTGCCGAGGCGGTGACTCCTCCTCTGCCTCGGGTTCTCTTGCCAAAGCCCGAGCAGGTAGAGGTGCACGTGGAGGTGGAGGTTCTCGCTGAGGGGGTGGGACATCATCTCACCCAGGGGGTGCCTGGGGCTGGGGGTCCTGCAGGCACGGAGATCCGATCTGCCCGGTGTGCTGGCCAGTACCCAGCTGGCCTGGTGTCTCTGCGAGGGCAAGTCTCGGTTCTCCATCTGCCCTCGGTGGATCCCTGGGTCCTGCACCTGGAGCCACCACCTCTTTAGGGACAGGTCTGGGAAGTGGAGCCTGGTTCCAGTTGGAGGCCAGTGCTAGAGTTGGGGGAGAAGCAAAGTTTGCCCACAGGCCAGCCTTGGCATGTGCGTACCCCGGGACAGAAACCTTCCAAGAGGTTCCCAAAGAATACCCAGCGTCAGATGTCTTTTGGGACTGAAGTGTGCAAGATGGGGGGCGGGGGGTGTGAGGCCAGCGCTTGCTGCAGGCCCAGCAGCAGCTTTCGGGGACTCGTCCCTGTGTAGCTCAGCACCCCTCCCCACACACTCCCGTGCACCAGCCCCAGCGTCCTCACCTCTGTGCTCTGGCGTGCTGGGCTCCAGGTCCTCCTGGTGCCTCAGAGGCCGGGGTTCTCTGGACTCTGGGTCGGAGCCGGGTGTGCTGAGCTCCGTGGCAGCCTCAGACTGGGCCGCCGGCTGTATCCTGGGCGGTGTCTCGGCAGCAGGCCTTCCCCACCTCCGCGTCTCCCCCGGTGGGGCTGATGCCTCCGTGGGCACGCTGACCTGGAGCCTGCACTGGGCCTCACGGGCGGGCGGGTGGTGCTCCGACCCCTCCCTCTGGGAGCTGGATGGGGTGTCCCCGTCCTCGGCCTCATCACGTGGGAAGCTCTGCAATGACAGTGACCGTCAGCCAGCCATGCTGGGAGTTTTCCGAGCTCGGCCTGGCCAGTGGAGCCGTTGCTTCTGCCTGCTCGAACTTCTCTTCCCAGAAGGGTCAGAGACGTGTGTCTGCTCAGATCCCCACCCGGGAGGAAAGAGACCCATCTGAGGGTGTGAGGTCAGCCTGGCGGGCCGGCGCTGCCCACACTCTCCCCATCCCGCCCAGCCTGCTCTCCCCTGGGGTGTGGACACAACTTGTCCGCAGGCTTCTGACCCCACATCCGCCTGGGCTTCCTTGAGGGGGACACAGCCCGAGAAACCCGCATCCCCACACACAGGCAAAGGACCCGGTGTTTCCGGGTGGCATGGGAGAGGTGGCCTGGCCCGGCCTGGGGCTCCCCGTGTTACCTTTCTGTTTCTCCGGGCAAAGGGCCAGAGGCCTCTCGGGGGTGTCCTGAGCCAACGTCGACAGGGTGCCCACGCACACTGCCTGTGAGCTCTCCTGAGGCCCCGGCCTCTGGGCAGGGGCAAACAGCAGAACATCTTGGCAGCAAGTGATCTGGCTGGGGGCTCCTCTCCGCTCTGGAGGCCTGGATACCCGGATTGCGGGTTCTGTTGGGTTCTGTTGCTGGCAGGTGACATCATTTCCTGGGGTTCGTGCTGAGGTCCCTTCCCCAAAACTTCCCAAGGGAATCTCTGGGTTTCTGACTGCTCGATCACCCCCCTTAGGCCATGTGCAGGCACAGTGACACCCACACGGCCCAGCCCACAGCCCTGGGGAGGCCTGGGTTCAGCCAGGGCCTGAGCTCCGAGGACCATGCTGCTCTCAGACCAGGCTCCTTCTTCTCATAAGTGGTGTGGCCCTTGACAACCATATGCCCCTCAGGGTTTCCCCAGTCTCTCCATCTGCAGAGTGGGGGTCATTCTCCCATCTGCTTCCTAGGCCTGTCGGCCTACGAGCAGCTCCATGCCTTTCCACCTGGGGCCGATATCACGTGGAGCTCGTGCGCTGAGACTTCAGAAAGAAAGATTCCATCCAGGGCTGGCACAGCACAGAATGGGGCAGAACGAGGCCTGGATGCGCCGTGGTACCCAGGAAAAGGCACTCCCCCTCCTGACTGTTTTGAGACCCCGCATCCAAGTTGGAGGACCGAAAGGAAGACTCGAAGGTCTCCCTCTCTTATAGAAAAGAGTAGCCAACTTTCTGGTCCTCTGTTTCCATTGAGATTCTGTTGAAGTGTCCCAGCTCGGCTTCTGCGGGTGGCTGAGCTTCTACTGGCTCCCTGCGTTCTTGTCTTTTCCTCTCCAAACCTTCCGTCCTTTTCCCCCTTCTGGGGTGGAAGGGCGCTGTCATTGCTTCTACCTTCGAGACAGATTGAGGAAAAGTCTGGACCATCGACTCCTTTCCTCTCTTTGGTTCCGTGTCTCTCTCTGGCTGTGTCCCTCTCTTTTCCTTTCTCAATTCCGTCTGTGTCTTCCTCTTTCTCTCTCGTGTGTGGATGGATGGATGGATGCTAGGGATGCACATGTATATGATTAGATGAGGGTTATGTTTTAGGGATAGGTTAGAGGGAGAGAAAGGCTTTAGGTCAGAGTTGGTCATGGGGGAAGGGTCAAGGGTGGTGGTGGTGTTTCTTGGAATCTGAGTGCTGTGCATTCTTCGTCTCTTTCCATATGAACCCCTTCTCAGATACACCACTTGCAAGGAGTCTCTCGTGTTCCGTTTCCTATCTTTTGCATTTGTGAATGCTTAGCTTCTCTGTTGTGAAGAGGTTCCATTGGATGGAAACCCAGTGGTGTACTTCGTTTACCTCTTTCCCTTACTTGAAGAGACCCATTTCGACCTCCGCCCAGCAAATGGCAAGGAGACTCTGATGTTAAGGAGCCTTTGACCTACGCTTCTTTCTAGCTATCTCATGACATCAGTCTTTAGGGTGAGGTTTTTCCCCGATATTGAGGTGGTATGAGATCAAAACCAATAGCGTTCTTCAGATGTAGCTGTCTGGTTTTCCCATGGACATTGATTGAAGAGGCTTTCCTGTTCCCATTTGGATATTCTCCCCGTCTGTGTCAGAGATGAGTTGACCATGGATGCTGGGGTTTGTTTCTGGACCCTCAACTTTATTCCATCGATCTGGATCTGTGTGTGTTGTTGTATTCCCAATAGCATACTGTCCTGCTGCTGCTGCTGCTGCGGCTAAGTCACTTCAGTCGTGTCTGACTCTGCATGACCCCATGGCCTGCAGCCTACCAGGCTCCTCCGTCCAGGACATTTTCCAGGCAAGAGTACTGGAGTGGGTCGCCATTGCCTTCTCCGATACTCTCCTGAGGATCCTAGTTTGGTCGTCTAATTTCCTTTCACACAACCTTGGATGTCCGTATCGGGGCTTTTTCGTCGGATTGTATTGACAATGTAGGCTCCTTTCTGTTTCCGTACCCCCTTTGCAATTCTTTGTTCGGTGCGAAAATGCATTGGCATTTTGGGAGGAATAGCATGGAAGCTGTGGATTGCCATGTGGGGCTGTGACATGATTTTCCCAATAGGAATTCTTTCAAGCCCTGAGCACAGCTTCTCTTTCCAGTGATTGGTGTGGGCTTGATCTTCCTCCTTCCATCTCTCGCCGTTTTGTGAGAACAGGTCCATCCTTCCCTTCTGGGGTAGATGGACTCGTGGGTATCAATTCAGTGAATGGCATTGGCAGTGGGGGTGATAATTCCCTTCTCATTGGAAGACTTTGCTGTGAGTATTAGAAATGCAAGTGACTTCTCTTCCCCTTCCTCCCTGTCCATGTCTCAGAGCCACCGGGAAACAGAGGCCTCATCCACGGTCACACAGGCCTGAGGGGGTGCAACTAGACTGTTGTTTCTTCAGGCCCTCAGTGCTGGACATCATCCGGGATACTCTGTGTGTGTCTTCCTCCGTCTGGTGTCCCTTCAGACCTTTCCCTAGTTTTCACAGGCTTGTTGTGTTGGCGTTCTTTGTCTGTTTGGAGACACATCCTTGATAAGCTTTGTGTTTCCACTCATTCGTCTCGCGATGTATGACCTGTCTTTTGCTTTTGTCATGAGGTCTTTCCCACAGTAGATATCTTTGATTTTGCAAAGTCCACTGTATTCTCTGGGTTTTTTTTGTGGACTGCCTTTTAGTTTTGTGTGTGAAGACTCAAAGCACGTGTCCGGTTTCTGCTCATTGTTCTTCTAGATTTGTGACAAGTTTTCATGGAAAGTTTGTCTAGGGATAACTGGAAGTGAACTCGGTGTAAGGTGTCCAGTCTCCATCTCCATTCATGTCATCCCCTGCAGTTTCCAATTCCCTGTTCCTGAGTGGTTTTGGAGACCTTGTGGGAAGGTTGGTTGCATTGGAGTTTGCATTTCCACCTTGATTCGATTCACACTGTTCTGCCCTCAGGGACACTGTCAAGGGGGAGTGAGGAGCAGCCTGCACTTCCAGCAGTGACCACACGGTGGGGCGAGTGCTGCTCTCCCCTCTGGGAGCCCCAGGCCACAGGCATCCCAGTGAGGAGCCAGCTCTGTGCTCAGCTGAAAGGAGTTAGTTAGTCTCTCAGGAGCCTCTGAGCCCTTGCCTTTGGATCACCCAGGGTGGGCATTTACTGGGACAGAAAAAATTGCCCTGAATTCCATGGACGGAAGAGCCTGGCTGTGTAGAGTTCGTGAGTTGCCGTGAATCAGACACAACTGAGGACACAAAAATTCAATAGATTAAAACACTTTTTGGGGGTGGGGGGGAGTGAAAGAGGGTGATGTGGGTTTTTTTGTCTTATATAACAGCCAAGGGAAATCTAGTTTAAACCTAAATTCACATAGATGGGAAAGGTATATCTCTCCGTCACCCTATTTAAAAAAAAAAAACCTACTAAACTTTTCTGAAAGTTTATTTAGTAGCTTCCTTGAGCAGTTTACTGTGGAGCATTTTTTTTTTTTTCTGTGACATTGGCCTCACTAAAAAGTACGGTTTGCCTTTACTGGATAATTTTGTTCATTGGTTTCTTAGAGAACCTTGGTAATATTTGAGTTTCCTGGGGAGTATGGTCACATGACCTGGCCCTGGCCAATCGGTGCGTTCCACCTCCCTGGCCACTGTGATTGGCTCCGGGCTGGGGCAGTGCCCAATCGGGGCCCAGGGCCGGGCCTCCCGTTGGAAGCCAGGGGAAGACGAGCTCTCGTCCTGCTGGGGTAGGGGAAGGGGTGGGGCCGGGGCAGGTCAGGCTCCAGCAGTGGGAGGGGCTTGAGGTCCGCCTGCGGCAGTTGGTGACGTTCCTGCTCCCCTCAGGGCAGAGCCGCCGGCCTGAGAATGAGGGCGCTGCTGAGCCCAGGGCCTGGGATGGCCCGTTGCTGCTGTGGTCCCAGAGCTCCACCCGAGACCTGAGGGAAGCCGTCTGCCCGTGAGTCCTCTCCCACTTGTCTGTCAGCTTGTTTGAAGCATGCTGGGTTTTCTGCCCAGCTGGCTAAGGGGAGTCCCTGGAAATGCAAGGGTGTGGGTTTTGGCAGACTTCAGGGAAGACATGCCAGATGAGCCTGGGAGACTCCAGGTTAATCTGGATTCAGGAGATATCTCTTCGGGCCAGCTAGTAATTGTAGGATAAGCCTAATGAGCCTTCAGAGGATGAAGAGAGTAACGTGCCAAGGTAGCAATCGATGTCCTCATTCGAGAGGATGAAGCTGGTGCTCAGAGAAGGGGGGAACTTGGCCACAGCAAGGAGGTGTGCACCCAGACAGGACCCCCCAGATCCGGCCATTGGAGCTCAGGGAGGCCACTGGTGTGGCTTGTCCCTGTGGCAGGGGCCGAGGCAGGCAGCCCACCCTGATTCCTGCGGGGGCCTGACTTGGGAAGTGCCATCTGGTAGCTTTGAGACTCACCAAACCAAATTGCACTGGAGAGAGGAGGGACACCTTCCTTCATCCACCCCCCACCCCCGCCGGATTCCCACATACCCTGACCCCTTTCTCTCGATTTCGGAGCCATTTCCAGAGTCCCGCTCATATGACCTCATTCGAAGTGCACTGTGGACGAGCTGCCATCTGCAGCTGCTACCACAGCAGCCAAGGGCTTTAGCTCCCGACTACCTCCCTTCCTTTGGAACTTGGGGGCCCTCTACTCCCCACTTGCACACCACAGACCTTTGCTGAGGATTGTGGGGACCCTCACTCAGTTTGCAGCACGTTGTAGCCATCCCTGTCCTCCCTTGAAACTCAGCTTGTGAGCTCCTTTGGAGCAGCGTGGCCCACCTGGCTGCAACGGAAGAGACACAGCTGACAGTGAAACAACAGCTTAGATCTGAGAGCCGGAAAGCTCTGTCAAAAGGGACCTCCCTCTTCACACCGTAGAGGCTGTAGGAGCCGCCAGGCTTTCGGAACCAGTGCTGGGGCCAAAATGACTCCACAGCTGTTTTCCTTCCTGGGGAGGGTTCTGGCTCGAGCGGGAATGGCTCAAGTCTCCTAAGGTTCTGAAAGCCCACTGTGTGCAGATTCACGGTACACAGAGAGGAAAAGGTGGAGTCCTACCCTGGAGGTGGTCACAGCTCACGGATGAGCCAGGCAGGCAGGCAGGCAGGGCATGAGAACACCTGAGCTGCCTTCATGAGTGAATGGTGTGGGGGCAGAGGAAGAGAAGCCGGTCTGCTCCCTCGTGTGGTGCCCAGGGCAGGTTGTCCCCAGAGGAAACCCTTACGACGGTGAGGACTATCACTGCTGTTTCCCAAGGGGTTCCGTCGGTGCGTGTCTTCCCCGGAGCGGTCAGGCCGTCTCTCAAGTACACTGGCCATGGGCATTGCCTCTCCTTGGAACTTCCCATGTGTTTCTCTTTTTTATGGAACAGTGATTTTCTAGAGTGGTTCTGGGCCACAAGGATGTTGGGTCATTTTCTAGCCTTCTGTCATGAAGAACGCTTTCCTGGGCATGGGGGTGGTTTGTTGTTCCAGCTCCCTTTCTTGGCTTCTTTTGGGAGCTGGTGCAACAAGAGGAGCTCAGCCTCTGCCTTCTGGCTGAGATGTCACCCTTCAAACAGCAATGCCTGCCTGGAGATAATGATGGCAGTTGCCAAAAGGGCTTCGTTTGGCACATGGTATCTTGAAAGGACGTACACCGTCCTTTCAGCTATCAAAGGCTAGTTCAAATGACATAAAAATGAGAACTCTCCAATGGAGTCTTACAGTAGGTGGAGAGTCCGAAAAACACTCCTTCAGTCATTTCACTGAGAGTCATTGATTGGGGACACCAAGAATATAGGAAGGAATGCAGAAAGAAAAGATGAAATTGTGTTCAGGATCGGGGGGAGGGATGAACAGGGCGTGCTTGCCTTGAATCCAGGCTTTGTTGGGGGGTGGGGCATAAAGATCGAACGGGTCTGAAACTACAAAGTGGTGATGGTAACACAGTATCACCAGAGTTACACAACAGTGATCCCAGATTGCAACAATGATGAAAAATTTACTAATCCCAACTTAACCAACAAAAATACAGGAAACCATACAAAAAATAAAACATCACCAGAAAGGTGGAAAGAAACCAAATGCAAAGCAGTTCAGGGGAAAGGAACTCCATGTCCCCTGGGGGCAGACCGAGTTGCCGGCATCCATGGTGAGCAGACAGGGATGGAGGCTGCAGAGCCGACCGCTCCCCTGGACGTGGTGTTTCCGGCAAGGGCTCTGGGTCTCTGTCCAGAGCGGGGGCTCTTTCTCCCTGCAGGGCTGGGTGAGTGATCGTGGGCATCTGGGTGTTGCGCGGGAGCCAGGGCAGGCTCTCCCTGCCGAGGCGGTGACTCCTCCTCTGCCTCGGGTTCTCTTGCCAAAGCCCGAGCAGGTAGAGGTGCACGTGGAGGTGGAGGTTCTCGCTGAGGGAGTGGGACATCATCTCACCCAGGGGGTGCCTGGGGCTGGGGGTCCTGCAGGCACGGAGATCCGATCTGCCCGGTGTGCTGGCCAGTACCCAGCTGGCCTGGTGTCTCTGCGAGGGCAAGTCTCGGTTCTCCATCTGCCCTCGGTGGATCCCTGGGTCCTGCACCTGGAGCCACCACCTCTTTAGGGACAGGTCTGGGAAGTGGAGCCTGGTTCCAGTTGGAGGCCAGTGCTAGAGTTGGGGGAGAAGCAAAGTTTGCCCACAGGCCAGCCTTGGCATGTGCGTACCCCGGGACAGAAACCTTCCAAGAGGTTCCCAAAGAATACCCAGCGTCAGATGTCTTTTGGGACTGAAGTGTGCAAGATGGGGGGCGGGGGGTGTGAGGCCAGCGCTTGCTGCAGGCCCAGCAGCAGCTTTCGGGGACTCGTCCCTGTGTAGCTCAGCACCCCTCCCCACACACTCCCGTGCACCAGCCCCAGCGTCCTCACCTCTGTGCTCTGGCGTGCTGGGCTCCAGGTCCTCCTGGTGCCTCAGAGGCCGGGGTTCTCTGGACTCTGGGTCGGAGCCGGGTGTGCTGAGCTCCGTGGCAGCCTCAGACTGGGCCGCCGGCTGTATCCTGGGCGGTGTCTCGGCAGCAGGCCTTCCCCACCTCCGCGTCTCCCCCGGTGGGGCTGATGCCTCCGTGGGCACGCTGACCTGGAGCCTGCACTGGGCCTCACGGGCGGGTGGGTGGTGCTCCGACCCCTCCCTCTGGGAGCTGGATGGGGTGTCCCCGTCCTCGGCCTCATCACGTGGGAAGCTCTGCAACGACAGTGACCGTCAGCCAGCCATGCTGGGAGTTTTCCGAGCTGGGCCTGGCCAGTGGAGCCGCTGCTTCTGCCTGCTCGAACTTCTCTTCCCAGAAGGGTCAGAGACGTGTGTCTGCTCAGATCCCCACCCGGGAGGAAAGAGACCCATCTGAGGGTGTGAGGTCAGCCTGGCGGGCCGGCGCTGCCCACACTCTCCCCATCCCGCCCAGCCTGCTCTCCCCTGGGGTGTGGACACAACTTGTCCACAGGCTTCTGACCCCACATCCGCCTGGGCTTCCTTGAGGGGGACACAGCCCGAGAAACCCGCATCCCCACACACAGGCAAAGGACCCGGTGTTTCCGGGTGGCATGGGAGAGGTGGCCTGGCCCGGCCTGGGGCTCCCCGTGTTACCTTTCTGTTTCTCCGGGCAAAGGGCCAGAGGCCTCTCGGGGGTGTCCTGAGCCAACGTCGACAGGGTGCCCACGCACACTGCCTGTGAGCTCTCCTGAGGCCCCGGCCTCTGGGCAGGGGCAAACAGCAGAACATCTTGGCAGCAAGTGATCTGGCTGGGGGCTCCTCTCCGCTCTGGAGGCCTGGATACCCGGATTGCGGGTTCTGTTGGGTTCTGTTGCCGGCAGGTGACATCATTTCCTGGGGTTCGTGCTGAGGTCCCTTCCCCAAAACTTCCCAAGGGAATCTCTGGGTTTCTGACTGCTCGATCACCCCCCTTAGGCCATGTGCAGGCACAGTGACACCCACACGGCCCAGCCCACAGCCCTGGGGAGGCCTGGGTTCAGCCAGGGCCTGAGCTCCGAGGACCATGCTGCTCTCAGACCAGGCTCCTTCTTCTCATAAGTGGTGTGGCCCTTGACAACCATATGCCCCTCAGGGTTTCCCCAGTCTCTCCATCTGCAGAGTGGGGGTCATTCTCCCATCTGCTTCCTAGGCCTGTCGGCCTACGAGCAGCTCCATGCCTTTCCACCTGGGGCCGATATCACGTGGAGCTCGTGCGCTGAGACTTCAGAAAGAAAGATTCCATCCAGGGCTGGCACAGCACAGAATGGGGCAGAACGAGGCCTGGATGCGCCGTGGTACCCAGGAAAAGGCACTCCCCCTCCTGACTGTTTTGAGACCCCGCATCCAAGTTGGAGGACCGAAAGGAAGACTCGAAGGTCTCCCTCTCTTATAGAAAAGAGTAGCCAACTTTCTGGTCCTCTGTTTCCATTGAGATTCTGTTGAAGTGTCCCAGCTCGGCTTCTGCGGGTGGCTGAGCTTCTACTGGCTCCCTGCGTTCTTGTCTTTTCCTCTCCAAACCTTCCGTCCTTTTCCCCCTTCTGGGGTGGAAGGGCGCTGTCATTGCTTCTACCTTCGAGACAGATTGAGGAAAAGTCTGGACCATCGACTCCTTTCCTCTCTTTGGTTCCGTGTCTCTCTCTGGCTGTGTCCCTCTCTTTTCCTTTCTCAATTCCGTCTGTGTCTTCCTCTTTCTCTCTCGTGTGTGGATGGATGGATGGATGCTAGGGATGCACATGTATATGATTAGATGAGGGTTATGTTTTAGGGATAGGTTAGAGGGAGAGAAAGGCTTTAGGTCAGAGTTGGTCATGGGGGAAGGGTCAAGGGTGGTGGTGGTGTTTCTTGGAATCTGAGTGCTGTGCATTCTTCGTCTCTTTCCATATGAACCCCTTCTCAGATACACCACTTGCAAGGAGTCTCTCGTGTTCCGTTTCCTATCTTTTGCATTTGTGAATGCTTAGCTTCTCTGTTGTGAAGAGGTTCCATTGGATGGAAACCCAGTGGTGTACTTCGTTTACCTCTTTCCCTTACTTGAAGAGACCCATTTCGACCTCCGCCCAGCAAATGGCAAGGAGACTCTGATGTTAAGGAGCCTTTGACCTACGCTTCTTTCTAGCTATCTCATGACATCAGTCTTTAGGGTGAGGTTTTTCCCCGATATTGAGGTGGTATGAGATCAAAACCAATAGCGTTCTTCAGATGTAGCTGTCTGGTTTTCCCATGGACATTGATTGAAGAGGCTTTCCTGTTCCCATTTGGATATTCTCCCCGTCTGTGTCAGAGATGAGTTGACCATGGATGCTGGGGTTTGTTTCTGGACCCTCAACTTTATTCCATCGATCTGGATCTGTGTGTGTTGTTGTATTCCCAATAGCATACTGTCCTGCTGCTGCTGCTGCTGCGGCTAAGTCACTTCAGTCGTGTCTGACTCTGCATGACCCCATGGCCTGCAGCCTACCAGGCTCCTCCGTCCAGGACATTTTCCAGGCAAGAGTACTGGAGTGGGTCGCCATTGCCTTCTCCGATACTCTCCTGAGGATCCTAGTTTGGTCGTCTAATTTCCTTTCACACAACCTTGGATGTCCGTATCGGGGATTTTTCGTCGGATTGTATTGACAATGTAGGCTCCTTTCTGTTTCCGTACCCCCTTTGCAATTCTTTGTTCGGTGCGAAAATGCATTGGCATTTTGGGAGGAATAGCATGGAAGCTGTGGATTGCCATGTGGGGCTGTGACATGATTTTCCCAATAGGAATTCTTTCAAGCCCTGAGCACAGCTTCTCTTTCCAGTGATTGGTGTGGGCTTGATCTTCCTCCTTCCATCTCTCGCCGTTTTGTGAGAACAGGTCCATCCTTCCCTTCTGGGGTAGATGGACTCGTGGGTATCAATTCAGTGAATGGCATTGGCAGTGGGGGTGATAATTCCCTTCTCATTGGAAGACTTTGCTGTGAGTATTAGAAATGCAAGTGACTTCTCTTCCCCTTCCTCCCTGTCCATGTCTCAGAGCCACCGGGAAACAGAGGCCTCATCCACGGTCACACAGGCCTGAGGGGGTGCAACTAGACTGTTGTTTCTTCAGGCCCTCAGTGCTGGACATCATCCGGGATACTCTGTGTGTGTCTTCCTCCGTCTGGTGTCCCTTCAGACCTTTCCCTAGTTTTCACAGGCTTGTTGTGTTGGCGTTCTTTGTCTGTTTGGAGACACATCCTTGATAAGCTTTGTGTTTCCACTCATTCGTCTCGCGATGTATGACCTGTCTTTTGCTTTTGTCATGAGGTCTTTCCCACAGTAGATATCTTTGATTTTGCAAAGTCCACTGTATTCTCTGGGTTTTTTTTGTGGACTGCCTTTTAGTTTTGTGTGTGAAGACTCAAAGCACGTGTCCGGTTTCTGCTCATTGTTCTTCTAGATTTGTGACAAGTTTTCATGGAAAGTTTGTCTAGGGATAACTGGAAGTGAACTCGGTGTAAGGTGTCCAGTCTCCATCTCCATTCATGTCATCCCCTGCAGTTTCCAATTCCCTGTTCCTGAGTGGTTTTGGAGACCTTGTGGGAAGGTTGGTTGCATTGGAGTTTGCATTTCCACCTTGATTCGATTCACACTGTTCTGCCCTCAGGGACACTGTCAAGGGGGAGTGAGGAGCAGCCTGCACTTCCAGCAGTGACCACACGGTGGGGCGAGTGCTGCTCTCCCCTCTGGGAGCCCCAGGCCACAGGCATCCCAGTGAGGAGCCAGCTCTGTGCTCAGCTGAAAGGAGTTAGTTAGTCTCTCAGGAGCCTCTGAGCCCTTGCCTTTGGATCACCCAGGGTGGGCATTTACTGGGACAGAAAAAATTGCCCTGAATTCCATGGACGGAAGAGCCTGGCTGTGTAGAGTTCGTGAGTTGCCGTGAATCAGACACAACTGAGGACACAAAAATTCAATAGATTAAAACACTTTTTGGGGGTGGGGGGGAGTGAAAGAGGGTGATGTGGGTTTTTTTGTCTTCTATAACAGCCAAGGGAAATCTAGTTTAAACCTAAATTCACATAGATGGGAAAGGTATATCTCTCCGTCACCCTATTTAAAAAAAAAAAACCTACTACACTTTTCTGAAAGTTTATTTAGTAGCTTCCTTGAGCAGTTTACTGTGGAGCATTTTTTTTTTTTTTTTCTGTGACATTGGCCTCATTAAAAAGTACGGTTTGCCTTTACTGGATAATTTTGTTCATTGGTTTCTTAGGGAACCTTGGTAATATTTGAGTTTCCTGGGGAGTATGGTCACATGACCTGGCCCTGGCCAATCGGTGCGTTCCACCTCCCTGGCCACTGTGATTGGCTCCGGGCTGGGGCAGTGCCCAATCGGGGCCCAGGGCCGGGCCTCCCGTTGGAAACCAGGGGAAGACGAGCTCTCGTCCTGCTGGGGTAGGGGAAGGGGTGGGGCCGGGGCAGGTCAGGCTCCAGCAGTGGGAGGGGCTTGAGGTCCACCTGCGGCAGTTGGTGACCTTCCTGCTCCCCTCAGGGCAGAGCCGCCGGCCTGAGAATGAGGGCGCTGCTGAGCCCAGGGCCTGGGATGGCCCGTTGCTGCTGTGGTCCCAGAGCTCCACCCGAGACCTGAGGGAAGCCGTCTGCCCGTGAGTCCTCTCCCACTTGTCTGTCAGCTTGTTTGAAGCATGCTGGGTTTTCTGCCCAGCTGGCTAAGGGGAGTCCCTGGAAATGCAAGGGTGTGGGTTTTGGCAGACTTCAGGGAAGACATGCCAGATGAGCCTGGGAGACTCCAGCTTAATCTGGATTCAGGAGATATCTCTTCGGGCCAGCTAGTAATTGTAGGATAAGCCTAATGAGCCTTCAGAGGATGAAGAGAGTAACGTGCCAAGGTAGCAATCGATGTCCTCATTCGAGAGGATGAAGCTGGTGCTCAGAGAAGGGGGGAACTTGGCCACAGCAAGGAGGTGTGCACCCAGACAGGACCCCCCCAGATCCGGCCATTGGAGCTCAGGGAGGCCACTGGTGTGGCTTGTCCCTGTGGCAGGGGCCGAGGCAGGCAGCCCACCCTGATTCCTGCGGGGGCCTGACTTGGGAAGTGCCATCTGGTAGCTTTGAGACTCACCAAACCAAATTGCACTGGAGAGAGGAGGGACACCTTCCTTCATCCACCCCCCACCCCCGCCGGATTCCCACATACCCTGACCCCTTTCTCTCGATTTCGGAGCCATTTCCAGAGTCCCGCTCATATGACCTCATTCGAAGTGCACTGTGGACGAGCTGCCATCTGCAGCTGCTACCACAGCAGCCAAGGGCTTTAGCTCCCGACTACCTCCCTTCCTTTGGAACTTGGGGGCCCTCTACTCCCCACTTGCACACCACAGACCTTTGCTGAGGATTGTGGGGACCCTCACTCAGTTTGCAGCACGTTGTAGCCATCCCTGTCCTCCCTTGAAACTCAGCTTGTGAGCTCCTTTGGAGCAGCGTGGCCCACCTGGCTGCAACGGAAGAGACACAGCTGACAGTGAAACAACAGCTTAGATCTGAGAGCCGGAAAGCTCTGTCAAAAGGGACCTCCCTCTTCACACCGTAGAGGCTGTAGGAGCCGCCAGGCTTTCGGAACCAGTGCTGGGGCCAAAATGACTCCACAGCTGTTTTCCTTCCTGGGGAGGGTTCTGGCTCGAGCGGGAATGGCTCAAGTCTCCTAAGGTTCTGAAAGCCCACTGTGTGCAGATTCACGGTACACAGAGAGGAAAAGGTGGAGTCCTACCCTGGAGGTGGTCACAGCTCACGGATGAGCCAGGCAGGCAGGCAGGCAGGGCATGAGAACACCTGAGCTGCCTTCATGAGTGAATGGTGTGGGGGCAGAGGAAGAGAAGCCGGTCTGCTCCCTCGTGTGGTGCCCAGGGCAGGTTGTCCCCAGAGGAAACCCTTACGACGGTGAGGACTATCACTGCTGTTTCCCAAGGGGTTCCGTCGGTGCGTGTCTTCCCCGGAGCGGTCAGGCCGTCTCTCAAGTACACTGGCCATGGGCATTGCCTCTCCTTGGAACTTCCCATGTGTTTCTCTTTTTTATGGAACAGTGATTTTCTAGAGTGGTTCTGGGCCACAAGGATGTTGGGTCATTTTCTAGCCTTCTGTCATGAAGAACGCTTTCCTGGGCATGGGGGTGGTTTGTTGTTCCAGCTCCCTTTCTTGGCTTCTTTTGGGAGCTGGTGCAACAAGAGGAGCTCAGCCTCTGCCTTCTGGCTGAGATGTCACCCTTCAAACAGCAATGCCTGCCTGGAGATAATGATGGCAGTTGCCAAAAGGGCTTCGTTTGGCACATGGTATCTTGAAAGGACGTACACCGTCCTTTCAGCTATCAAAGGCTAGTTCAAATGACATAAAAATGAGAACTCTCCAATGGAGTCTTACAGTAGGGGGAGAGTCCGAAAAACACTCCTTCAGTCATTTCACTGAGAGTCATTGATTGGGGACACCAAGAATATAGGAAGGAATGCAGAAAGAAAAGATGAAATTGTGTTCAGGATCGGGGGGAGGGATGAACAGGGCGTGCTTGCCTTGAATCCAGGCTTTGTTGGGGGGTGGGGCATAAAGATCGAACGGGTCTGAAACTACAAAGTGGTGATGGTAACACAGTATCACCAGAGTTACACAACAGTGATCCCAGATTGCAACAATGATGAAAAAGTTTACTAATCCCAACTTAACCAACAAAAATACAGGAAACCATACAAAAAATAAAACATCACCAGAAAGGTGGAAAGAAACCAAATGCAAAGCAGTTCAGGGGAAAGGAACTCCATGTCCCCTGGGGGCAGACCGAGTTGCCGGCATCCACGGTGAGCAGACAGGGATGGAGGCTGCAGAGCCGACCGCTCCCCTGGACGTGGTGTTTCCAGCAAGGGCTCTGGGTCTCTGTCCAGAGCGGGGGCTCTTTCTCCCTGCAGGGCTGGGTGAGTGATTGTGGGCATCTGGGTGTTGCGCGGGAGCCAGGGCAGGCTCTCCCTGCCGAGGCGGTGACTCCTCCTCTGCCTCGGGTTCTCTTGCCAAAGCCCGAGCAGGTAGAGGTGCACGTGGAGGTGGAGGTTCTCGCTGAGGGGGTGGGACATCAGTGCCTGGGGCTGGGGGTCCTGCAGGCACGGAGATCCGATCTGCCCGGTGTGCTGGCCAGTACCCAGCTGGCCTGGTGTCTCTGCGAGGGCAAGTCTCGGTTCTCCATCTGCCCTCGGTGGATCCCTGGGTCCTGCACCTGGAGCCACCACCTCTTTAGGGACAGGTCTGGGAAGTGGAGCCTGGTTCCAGTTGGAGGCCAGTGCTAGAGTTGGGGGAGAAGCAAAGTTTGCCCACAGGCCAGCCTTGGCATGTGCGTACCCCGGGACAGAAACCTTCGAAGAGGTTCCCAAAGAATACCCAGCGTCAGATGTCTTTTGGGACTGAAGTGTGCAAGATGGGGGGCGGGGGGTGTGAGGCCAGCGCTTGCTGCAGGCCCAGCAGCAGCTTTCGGGGACTCGTCCCTGTGTAGCTCAGCACCCCTCCCCACACACTCCCGTGCACCAGCCCCAGCGTCCTCACCTCTGTGCTCTGGCGTGCTGGGCTCCAGGTCCTCCTGGTGCCTCAGAGGCTGGGGTTCTCTGGACTCTGGGTCGGAGCCGGGTGTGCTGAGCTCCGTGGCAGCCTCAGACTGGGCCGCCGGCTGTATCCTGGGCGGTGTCTCGGCAGCAGGCCTTCCCCACCTCCGCGTCTCCCCCGGTGGGGCTGATGCCTCCGTGGGCACGCTGACCTGGAGCCTGCACTGGGCCTCACGGGTGGGCGGGTGGTGCTCCGACCCCTCCCTCTGGGAGCTGGATGGGGTGTCCCCGTCCTCGGCCTCATCACGTGGGAAGCTCTGCAACGACAGTGACCGTCAGCCAGCCATGCTGGGAGTTTTCCGAGCTGGGCCTGGCCAGTGGAGCCGCTGCTTCTGCCTGCTCGAACTTCTCTTCCCAGAAGGGTCAGAGACGTGTGTCTGCTCAGATCCCCACCCGGGAAGAAAGAGACCCATCTGAGGGTGTGAGGTCAGCCTGGCGGGCCGGCGCTGCCCACACTCTCCCCATCCCGCCCAGCCTGCTCTCCCCTGGGGTGTGGACACAACTTGTCCACAGGCTTCTGACCCCACATCCGCCTGGGCTTCCTTGAGGGGGACACAGCCCGAGAAACCCGCATCCCCACACACAGGCAAAGGACCCGGTGTTTCCGGGTGGCACAGGAGAGGTGGCCTGGCCCGGCCTGGGGCTCCCCGTGTTACCTTTCTGTTTCTCCGGGCAAAGGGCCAGAGGCCTCTCGGGGGTGTCCTGAGCCAACGTCGACAGGGTGCCCACGCACACTGCCTGTGAGCTCTCCTGAGGCCCCGGCCTCTGGGCAGGGTCAAACAGCAGAACATCTTGGCAGCAAGTGATCTGGCTGGGGGCTCCTCTCCGCTCTGGAGGCCTGGATACCCGGATTGCGGGTTCTGTTGGGTTCTGTTGCCGGCAGGTGACATCATCTCCTGGGGTTCGTGCTGAGGTCCCTTCCCCAAAACTTCCCAAGGGAATCTCTGGGTTTCTGACTGCTCGATCACCCCCCTTAGGCCATGTGCAGGCACAGTGACACCCACACGGCCCAGCCCACAGCCCTGGGGAGGCCTGGGTTCAGCCAGGGCCTGAGCTCCGAGGACCATGCTGCTCTCAGACCAGGCTCCTTCTTCTCATAAGTGGTGTGGCCCTTGACAACCATATGCCCCTCAGGGTTTCCCCAGTCTCTCCATCTGCAGAGTGGGGGTCATTCTCCCATCTGCTTCCTAGGCCTGTCGGCCTACGAGCAGCTCCATGCCTTTCCACCTGGGGCCGATATCACGTGGAGCTCGTGCGCTGAGACTTCAGAAAGAAAGATTCCATCCAGGGCTGGCACAGCACAGAATGGGGCAGAACGAGGCCTGGATGCGCCGTGGTACCCAGGAAAAGGCACTCCCCCTCCTGACTGTTTTGAGACCCCGCATCCAAGTTGGAGGACCGAAAGGAAGACTCGAAGGTCTCCCTCTCTTATAGAAAAGAGTAGCCAACTTTCTGGTCCTCTGTTTCCATTGAGATTCTGTTGAAGTGTCCCAGCTCGGCTTCTGCGGGTGGCTGAGCTTCTACTGGCTCCCTGCGTTCTTGTCTTTTCCTCTCCAAACCTTCCGTCCTTTTCCCCCTTCTGGGGTGGAAGGGCGCTGTCATTGCTTCTACCTTCGAGACAGATTGAGGAAAAGTCTGGACCATCGACTCCTTTCCTCTCTTTGGTTCCGTGTCTCTCTCTGGCTGTGTCCCTCTCTTTTCCTTTCTCAATTCCGTCTGTGTCTTCCTCTTTCTCTCTCGTGTGTGGATGGATGGATGGATGCTAGGGATGCACATGTATATGATTAGATGAGGGTTATGTTTTAGGGATAGGTTAGAGGGAGAGAAAGGCTTTAGGTCAGAGTTGGTCATGGGGGAAGGGTCAAGGGTGGTGGTGGTGTTTCTTGGAATCTGAGTGATGTGCATTCTTCGTCTCTTTCCATATGAACCCCTTCTCAGATACACCACTTGCAAGGAGTCTCTCGTGTTCCGTTTCCTATCTTTTGCATTTGTGAATGCTTAGCTTCTCTGTTGTGAAGAGGTTCCATTGGATGGAAACCCAGTGGTGTACTTCGTTTACCTCTTTCCCTTACTTGAAGAGACCCATTTCGACCTCCGCCCAGCAAATGGCAAGGAGACTCTGATGTTAAGGAGCCTTTGACCTACGCTTCTTTCTAGCTATCTCATGACATCAGTCTTTAGGGTGAGGTTTTTCCCCGATATTGAGGTGGTATGAGATCAAAACCAATAGCGTTCTTCAGATGTAGCTGTCTGGTTTTCCCATGGACATTGATTGAAGAGGCTTTCCTGTTCCCATTTGGATATTCTCCCCATCTGTGTCAGAGATGAGTTGACCATGGATGCTGGGGTTTGTTTCTGGACCCTCAACTTTATTCCATCGATCTGGATCTGTGTGTGTTGTTGTATTCCCAATAGCATACTGTCCTGCTGCTGCTGCTGCGGCTAAGTCACTTCAGTCGTGTCTGACTCTGCATGACCCCATGGCCTGCAGCCTACCAGGCTCCTCCGTCCAGGACATTTTCCAGGCAAGAGTACTGGAGTGGGTCGCCATTGCCTTCTCCGATACTCTCCTGAGGATCCTAGTTTGGTCGTCTAATTTCCTTTCACACAACCTTGGATGTCCGTATCGGGGCTTTTTCGTCGGATTGTATTGACAATGTAGGCTCCTTTCTGTTTCCGTACCCCCTTTGCAATTCTTTGTTCGGTGCGAAAATGCATTGGCATTTTGGGAGGAATAGCATGGAAGCTGTGGATTGCCATGTGGGGCTGTGACATGATTTTCCCAATAGGAATTCTTTCAAGCCCTGAGCACAGCTTCTCTTTCCAGTGATTGGTGTGGGCTTGATCTTCCTCCTTCCATCTCTCGCCGTTTTGTGAGAACAGGTCCATCCTTCCCTTCTGGGGTAGATGGACTCGTGGGTATCACTTCAGTGAATGGCATTGGCAGTGGGGGTGATAATTCCCTTCTCATTGGAAGACTTTGCTGTGAGTATTAGAAATGCAAGTGACTTCTCTTCCCCTTCCTCCCTGTCCATGTCTCAGAGCCACCGGGAAACAGAGGCCTCATCCACGGTCACACAGGCCTGAGGGGGTGCAACTAGACTGTTGTTTCTTCAGGCCCTCAGTGCTGGACATCATCCGGGATACTCTGTGTGTGTCTTCCTCCGTCTGGTGTCCCTTCAGACCTTTCCCTAGTTTTCACAGGCTTGTTGTGTTGGCGTTCTTTGTCTGTTTGGAGACACATCCTTGATAAGCTTTGTGTTTCCACTCATTCGTCTCGCGATGTATGACCTGTCTTTTGCTTTTGTCATGAGGTCTTTCCCACAGTAGATATCTTTGATTTTGCAAAGTCCACTGTATTCTCTGGGTTTTTTTTGTGGACTGCCTTTTAGTTTTGTGTGTGAAGACTCAAAGCACGTGTCCGGTTTCTGCTCATTGTTCTTCTAGATTTGTGACAAGTTTTCATGGAAAGTTTGTCTAGGGATAACTGGAAGTGAACTCGGTGTAAGGTGTCAAGTCTCCATCTCCATTCATGTCATCCCCTGCAGTTTCCAATTCCCTGTTCCTGAGTGGTTTTGGAGACCTTGTGGGAAGGTTGGTTGCATTGGAGTTTGCATTTCCACCTTGATTCGATTCACACTGTTCTGCCCTCAGGGACACTGTCAAGGGGGAGTGAGGAGCAGCCTGCACTTCCAGCAGTGACCACACGGTGGGGCGAGTGCTGCTCTCCCCTCTGGGAGCCCCAGGCCACAGGCATCCCAGTGAGGAGCCAGCTCTGTGCTCAGCTGAAAGGAGTTAGTTAGTCTCTCAGGAGCCTCTGAGCCCTTGCCTTTGGATCACCCAGGGTGGGCATTTACTGGGACAGAAAAAATTGCCCTGAATTCCATGGACGGAAGAGCCTGGCTGTGTAGAGTTCGTGAGTTGCCGTGAATCAGACACAACTGAGGACACAAAAATTCAATAGATTAAAACACTTTTTGGGGGTGGGGGGGAGTGAAAGAGGGTGATGTGGGTTTTTTTGTCTTATATAACAGCCAAGGGAAATCTAGTTTAAACCTAAATTCACATAGATGGGAAAGGTATATCTCTCCGTCACCCTATTTAAAAAAAAAAAACCTACTAAACTTTTCTGAAAGTTTATTTAGTAGCTTCCTTGAGCAGTTTACTGTGGAGCATTTTTTTTTTTTTTTCTGTGACATTGGCCTCATTAAAAAGTACGGTTTGCCTTTACTGGATAATTTTGTTCATTGGTTTCTTAGGGAACCTTGGTAATATTTGAGTTTCCTGGGGAGTATGGTCACATGACCTGGCCCTGGCCAATCGGTGCGTTCCACCTCCCTGGCCACTGTGATTGGCTCCGGGCTGGGGCAGTGCCCAATCGGGGCCCAGGGCCGGGCCTCCCGTTGGAAGCCAGGGGAAGACGAGCTCTCGTCCTGCTGGGGTAGGGGAAGGGGTGGGGCCGGGGCAGGTCAGGCTCCAGCAGTGGGAGGGGCTTGAGGTCCTCCTGCGGCAGTTGGTGACGTTCCTGCTCCCCTCAGGGCAGAGCCGCCGGCCTGAGAATGAGGGCGCTGCTGAGCCCAGGGGCTGGGATGGCCCGTTGCTGCTGTGGTCCCAGAGCTCCACCCGAGACCTGAGGGAAGCCGTCTGCCCGTGAGTCCTCTCCCACTTGTCTGTCAGCTTGTTTGAAGCATGCTGGGTTTTCTGCCCAGCTGGCTAAGGGGAGTCCCTGGAAATGCAAGGGTGTGGGTTTTGGCAGACTTCAGGGAAGACATGCCAGATGAGCCTGGGAGACTCCAGGTTAATCTGGATTCAGGAGATATCTCTTCGGGCCAGCTAGTAATTGTAGGATAAGCCTAATGAGCCTTCAGAGGATGAAGAGAGTAACGTGCCAAGGTAGCAATCGATGTCCTCATTCGAGAGGATGAAGCTGGTGCTCAGAGAAGGGGGGAACTTGGCCACAGCAAGGAGGTGTGCACCCAGACAGGACCCCCCAGATCCGGCCATTGGAGCTCAGGGAGGCCACTGGTGTGGCTTGTCCCTGTGGCAGGGGCCGAGGCAGGCAGCCCACCCTGATTCCTGCGGGGACCTGACTTGGGAAGTGCCATCTGGTAGCTTTGAGACTCACCAAACCAAATTGCACTGGAGAGAGGAGGGACACCTTCCTTCATCCACCCCCCACCCCCGCCGGATTCCCACATACCCTGACCCCTTTCTCTTGATTTCGGAGCCATTTCCAGAGTCCCGCTCATATGACCTCATTCGAAGTGCACTGTGGACGAGCTGCCATCTGCAGCTGCTACCACAGCAGCCAAGGGCTTTAGCTCCCGACTACCTCCCTTCCTTTGGAACTTGGGGGCCCTCTACTCCCCACTTGCACACCACAGACCTTTGCTGAGGATTGTGGGGACCCTCACTCAGTTTGCAGCACGTTGTAGCCATCCCTGTCCTCCCTTGAAACTCAGCTTGTGAGCTCCTTTGGAGCAGCGTGGCCCACCTGGCTGCAACGGAAGACACAGCTGACAGTGAAACAACAGCTTAGATCTGAGAGCCGGAAAGCTCTGTCAAAAGGGACCTCCCTCTTCACACCGTAGAGGCTGTAGGAGCCGCCAGGCTTTCGGAACCAGTGCTGGGGCCAAAATGACTCCACAGCTGTTTTCCTTCCTGGGGAGGGTTCTGGCTCGAGCGGGAATGGCTCAAGTCTCCTAAGGTTCTGAAAGCCCACTGTGTGCAGATTCACGGTACACAGAGAGGAAAAGGTGGAGTCCTACCCTGGAGGTGGTCACAGCTCACGGATGAGCCAGGCAGGCAGGCAGGCAGGGCATGAGAACACCTGAGCTGCCTTCATGAGTGAATGGTGTGGGGGCAGAGGAAGAGAAGCCGGTCTGCTCCCTCGTGTGGTGCCCAGGGCAGGTTGTCCCCAGAGGAAACCCTTACGACGGTGAGGACTATCACTGCTGTTTCCCAAGGGGTTCCGTCGGTGCGTGTCTTCCCCGGAGCGGTCAGGCCGTCTCTCAGGTACACTGGCCATGGGCATTGCCTCTCCTTGGAACTTCCCATGTGTTTCTCTTTTTTATGGAACAGTGATTTTGTAGAGTGGTTCTGGGCCACAAGGATGTTGGGTCATTTTCTAGCCTTCTGTCATGAAGAACGCTTTCCTGGGCATGGGGGTGGTTTGTTGTTCCAGCTCCCTTTCTTGGCTTCTTTTGGGAGCTGGTGCAACAAGAGGAGCTCAGCCTCTGCCTTCTGGCTGAGATGTCACCCTTCAAACAGCAATGCCTGCCTGGAGATAATGATGGCAGTTGCCAAAAGGGCTTCGTTTGGCACATGGTATCTTGAAAGGACGTACACCGTCCTTTCAGCTATCAAAGGCTAGTTCAAATGACATAAAAATGAGAACTCTCCAATGGAGTCTTACAGTAGGTGGAGAGTCCGAAAAACACTCCTTCAGTCATTTCACTGAGAGTCATTGATTGGGGACACCAAGAATATAGGAAGGAATGCAGAAAGAAAAGATGAAATTGTGTTCAGGATCGGGGGGAGGGATGAACAGGGCGTGCTTGCCTTGAATCCAGGCTTTGTTGGGGGGTGGGGCATAAAGATCGAACGGGTCTGAAACTACAAAGTGGTGATGGTAACACAGTATCACCAGAGTTACACAACAGTGATCCCAGATTGCAACAATGATGAAAAAGTTTACTAATCCCAACTTAACCAACAAAAATACAGGAAACCATACAAAAAATAAAACATCACCAGAAAGGTGGAAAGAAACCAAATGCAAAGCAGTTCAGGGGAAAGGAACTCCATGTCCCCTGGGGGCAGACCGAGTTGCCGGCATCCACGGTGAGCAGACAGGGATGGAGGCTGCAGAGCCGACCGCTCCCCTGGACGTGGTGTTTCCGGCAAGGGCTCTGGGTCTCTGTCCAGAGCGGGGGCTCTTTCTCCCTGCAGGGCTGGGTGAGTGATCGTGGGCATCTGGGTGTTGCGCGGGAGCCAGGGCAGGCTCTCCCTGCCGAGGCGGTGACTCCTCCTCTGCCTCGGGTTCTCTTGCCAAAGCCCGAGCAGGTAGAGGTGCACGTGGAGGTGGAGGTTCTCGCTGAGGGGGTGGGACATCAGTGCCTGGGGCTGGGGGTCCTGCAGGCACGGAGATCCGATCTGCCCGGTGTGCTGGCCAGTACCCTGCTGGCCTGGTGTCTCTGCGAGGGCAAGTCTCGCTTCTCCATCTGCCCTCGGTGGATCCCTGGGTCCTGCACCTGGAGCCACCACCTCTTTAGGGACAGGTCTGGGAAGTGGAGCCTGGTTCCAGTTGGAGGCCAGTGCTAGAGTTGGGGGAGAAGCAAGGTTTGCCCACAGGCCAGCCTTGGCATGTGCGTACCCCGGGACAGAAACCTTCCAAGAGGTTCCCAAAGAATACCCAGCGTCAGATGTCTTTTGGGACTGAAGTGTGCAAGATGGGGGGCGGGGGGTGTGAGGCCAGCGCTTGCTGCAGGCCCAGCAGCAGCTTTCGGGGACTCGTCCCTGTGTAGCTCAGCACCCCTCCCCACACACTCCCGTGCACCAGCCCCAGCGTCCTCACCTCTGTGCTCTGGCGTGCTGGGCTCCAGGTCCTCCTGGTGCCTCAGAGGCCGGGGTTCTCTGGACTCTGGGTCGGAGCCGGGTGTGCTGAGCTCCATGGCAGCCTCAGACTGGGCCGCCGGCTGTATCCTGGGCGGTGTCTCAGCAGCAGGCCTTCCCCACCTCCGCGTCTCCCCCGGTGGGGCTGATGCCTCCGTGGGCACGCTGACCTGGAGCCTGCACTGGGCCTCACGGGCGGGCGGGTGGTGCTCCGACCCCTCCCTCTGGGAGCTGGATGGGGTGTCCCCGTCCTCGGCCTCATCACGTGGGAAGCTCTGCAACGACAGTGACCGTCAGCCAGCCATGCTGGGAGTTTTCCGAGCTGGGCCTGGCCAGTGGAGCCGCTGCTTCTGCCTGCTCGAACTTCTCTTCCCAGAAGGGTCAGAGACGTGTGTCTGCTCAGATCCCCACCCGGGAGGAAAGAGACCCATCTGAGGGTGTGAGGTCAGCCTGGCGGGCCGGCGCTGCCCACACTCTCCCCATCCCGCCCAGCCTGCTCTCCCCTGGGGTGTGGACACAACTTGTCCACAGGCTTCTGACCCCACATCCGCCTGGGCTTCCTTGAGGGGGACACAGCCCGAGAAACCCGCATCCCCACACACAGGCAAAGGACCCGGTGTTTCCGGGTGGCATGGGAGAGGTGGCCTGGCCCGGCCTGGGGCTCCCCGTGTTACCTTTCTGTTTCTCCGGGCAAAGGGCCAGAGGCCTCTCGGGGGTGTCCTGAGCCAACGTCGACAGGGTGCCCACGCACACTGCCTGTGAGCTCTCCTGAGGCCCCGGCCTCTGGGCAGGGTCAAACAGCAGAACATCTTGGCAGCAAGTGATCTGGCTGGGGGCTCCTCTCCGCTCTGGAGGCCTGGATACCCGGATTGCGGGTTCTGTTGGGTTCTGTTGCCGGCAGGTGACATCATCTCCTGGGGTTCGTGCTGAGGTCCCTTCCCCAAAACTTCCCAAGGGAATCTCTGGGTTTCTGACTGCTCGATCACCCCCCTTAGGCCATGTGCAGGCACAGTGACACCCACACGGCCCAGCCCACAGCCCTGGGGAGGCCTGGGTTCAGCCAGGGCCTGAGCTCCGAGGACCATGCTGCTCTCAGACCAGGCTCCTTCTTCTCATAAGTGGTGTGGCCCTTGACAACCATATGCCCCTCAGGGTTTCCCCAGTCTCTCCATCTGCAGAGTGGGGGTCATTCTCCCATCTGCTTCCTAGGCCTGTCGGCCTACGAGCAGCTCCATGCCTTTCCACCTGGGGCCGATATCACGTGGAGCTCGTGCACTGAGACTTCAGAAAGAAAGATTCCATCCAGGGCTGGCACAGCACAGAATGGGGCAGAACGAGGCCTGGATGTGCCGTGGTACCCAGGAAAAGGCACTCCCCCTCCTGACTGTTTTGAGACCCCGCATCCAATTTGGAGGACCGAAAGGAAGACTCGAAGGTCTCCCTCTCTTATAGAAAAGAGTAGCCAACTTTCTGGTCCTCTGTTTCCATTGAGATTCTGTTGAAGTGTCCCAGCTCGGCTTCTGCGGGTGGCTGAGCTTCTACTGGCTCCCTGCGTTCTTGTCTTTTCCTCTCCAAACCTTCCGTCCTTTTCCCCCTTCTGGGGTGGAAGGGCGCTGTCATTGCTTCTACCTTCGAGACAGATTGAGGAAAAGTCTGGACCATCGACTCCTTTCCTCTCTTTGGTTCCGTGTCTCTCTCTGGCTGTGTCCCTCTCTTTTCCTTTCTCAATTCCGTCTGTGTCTTCCTCTTTCTCTCTCGTGTGTGGATGGATGGATGGATGCTAGGGATGCACATGTATATGATTAGATGAGGGTTATGTTTTAGGGATAGGTTAGAGGGAGAGAAAGGCTTTAGGTCAGAGTTGGTCATGGGGGAAGGGTCAAGGGTGGTGGTGGTGTTTCTTGGAATCTGAGTGCTGTGCATTCTTCGTCTCTTTCCATATGAACCCCTTCTCAGATACACCACTTGCAAGGAGTCTCTCGTGTTCCGTTTCCTATCTTTTGCATTTGTGAATGCTTAGCTTCTCTGTTGTGAAGAGGTTCCATTGGATGGAAACCCAGTGGTGTACTTCGTTTACCTCTTTCCCTTACTTGAAGAGACCCATTTCGACCTCCGCCCAGCAAATGGCAAGGAGACTCTGATGTTAAGGAGCCTTTGACCTACGCTTCTTTCTAGCTATCTCATGACATCAGTCTTTAGGGTGAGGTTTTTCCCCGATATTGAGGTGGTATGAGATCAAAACCAATAGCGTTCTTCAGATGTAGCTGTCTGGTTTTCCCATGGACATTGATTGAAGAGGCTTTCCTGTTCCCATTTGGATATTCTCCCCGTCTGTGTCAGAGATGAGTTGACCATGGATGCTGGGGTTTGTTTCTGGACCCTCAACTTTATTCCATCGATCTGGATCTGTGTGTGTTGTTGTATTCCCAATAGCATACTGTCCTGCTGCTGCTGCTGCTGCGGCTAAGTCACTTCAGTCGTGTCTGACTCTGCATGACCCCATGGCCTGCAGCCTACCAGGCTCCTCCGTCCAGGACATTTTCCAGGCAAGAGTACTGGAGTGGGTCGCCATTGCCTTCTCCGATACTCTCCTGAGGATCCTAGTTTGGTCGTCTAATTTCCTTTCACACAACCTTGGATGTCCGTATCGGGGCTTTTTCGTCGGATTGTATTGACAATGTAGGCTCCTTTCTGTTTCCGTACCCCCTTTGCAATTCTTTGTTCGGTGCGAAAATGCATTGGCATTTTGGGAGGAATAGCATGGAAGCTGTGGATTGCCATGTGGGGCTGTGACATGATTTTCCCAATAGGAATTCTTTCAAGCCCTGAGCACAGCTTCTCTTTCCAGTGATTGGTGTGGGCTTGATCTTCCTCCTTCCATCTCTCGCCGTTTTGTGAGAACAGGTCCATCCTTCCCTTCTGGGGTAGATGGACTCGTGGGTATCACTTCAGTGAATGGCATTGTCAGTGGGGGTGATAATTCCCTTCTCATTGGAAGACTTTGCTGTGAGTATTAGAAATGCAAGTGACTTCTCTTCCCCTTCCTCCCTGTCCATGTCTCAGAGCCACCGGGAAACAGAGGCCTCATCCACGGTCACACAGGCCTGAGGGGGTGCAACTAGACTGTTGTTTCTTCAGGCCCTCAGTGCTGGACATCATCCGGGATACTCTGTGTGTGTCTTCCTCCGTCTGGTGTCCCTTCAGACCTTTCCCTAGTTTTCACAGGCTTGTTGTGTTGGCGTTCTTTGTCTGTTTGGAGACACATCCTTGATAAGCTTTGTGTTTCCACTCATTCGTCTCGCGATGTATGACCTGTCTTTTGCTTTTGTCATGAGGTCTTTCCCACAGTAGATATCTTTGATTTTGCAAAGTCCACTGTATTCTCTGGGGTTTTTTTGTGGACTGCCTTTTAGTTTTGTGTGTGAAGACTCAAAGCACGTGTCCGGTTTCTGCTCATTGTTCTTCTAGATTTGTGACAAGTTTTCATGGAAAGTTTGTCTAGGGATAACTGGAAGTGAACTCGGTGTAAGGTGTCAAGTCTCCATCTCCATTCATGTCATCCCCTGCAGTTTCCAATTCCCTGTTCCTGAGTGGTTTTGGAGACCTTGTGGGAAGGTTGGTTGCATTGGAGTTTGCATTTCCACCTTGATTCGATTCACACTGTTCTGCCCTCAGGGACACTGTCAAGGGGGAGTGAGGAGCAGCCTGCACTTCCAGCAGTGACCACACGGTGGGGCGAGTGCTGCTCTCCCCTCTGGGAGCCCCAGGCCACAGGCATCCCAGTGAGGAGCCAGCTCTGTGCTCAGCTGAAAGGAGTTAGTTAGTCTCTCAGGAGCCTCTGAGCCCTTGCCTTTGGATCACCCAGGGTGGGCATTTACTGGGACAGAAAAAATTGCCCTGAATTCCATGGACGGAAGAGCCTGGCTGTGTAGAGTTCGTGAGTTGCCGTGAATCAGACACAACTGAGGACACAAAAATTCAATAGATTAAAACACTTTTTGGGGGTGGGGGGGAGTGAAAGAGGGTGATGTGGGTTTTTTTGTCTTATATAACAGCCAAGGGAAATCTAGTTTAAACCTAAATTCACATAGATGGGAAAGGTATATCTCTCCGTCACCCTATTTAAAAAAAAAAAACCTACTAAACTTTTCTGAAAGTTTATTTAGTAGCTTCCTTGAGCAGTTTACTGTGGAGCATTTTTTTTTTTTTTTCTGTGACATTGGCCTCATTAAAAAGTACGGTTTGCCTTTACTGGATAATTTTGTTCATTGGTTTCTTAGGGAACCTTGGTAATATTTGAGTTTCCTGGGGAGTATGGTCACATGACCTGGCCCTGGCCAATCGGTGCGTTCCACCTCCCTGGCCACTGTGATTGGCTCCGGGCTGGGGCAGTGCCCAATCGGGGCCCAGGGCCGGGCCTCCCGTTGGAAGCCAGGGGAAGACGAGCTCTCGTCCTGCTGGGGTAGGGGAAGGGGTGGGGCCGGGGCAGGTCAGGCTCCAGCAGTGGGAGGGGCTTGAGGTCCGCCTGCGGCAGTTGGTGACGTTCCTGCTCCCCTCAGGGCAGAGCCGCCGGCCTGAGAATGAGGGCGCTGCTGAGCCCAGGGCCTGGGATGGCCCGTTGCTGCTGTGGTCCCAGAGCTCCACCCGAGACCTGAGGGAAGCCGTCTGCCCGTGAGTCCTCTCCCACTTGTCTGTCAGCTTGTTTGAAGCATGCTGGGTTTTCTGCCCAGCTGGCTAAGGGGAGTCCCTGGAAATGCAAGGGTGTGGGTTTTGGCAGACTTCAGGGAAGACATGCCAGATGAGCCTGGGAGACTCCAGGTTAATCTGGATTCAGGAGATATCTCTTCGGGCCAGCTAGTAATTGTAGGATAAGCCTAATGAGCCTTCAGAGGATGAAGAGAGTAACGTGCCAAGGTAGCAATCGATGTCCTCATTCGAGAGGATGAAGCTGGTGCTCAGAGAAGGGGGGAACTTGGCCACAGCAAGGAGGTGTGCACCCAGACAGGACCCCCCAGATCCGGCCATTGGAGCTCAGGGAGGCCACTGGTGTGGCTTGTCCCTGTGGCAGGGGCCGAGGCAGGCAGCCCACCCTGATTCCTGCGGGGGCCTGACTTGGGAAGTGCCATCTGGTAGCTTTGAGACTCACCAAACCAAATTGCACTGGAGAGAGGAGGGACACCTTCCTTCATCCACCCCCCACCCCCGCCGGATTCCCACATACCCTGACCCCTTTCTCTTGATTTCGGAGCCATTTCCAGAGTCCCGCTCATATGACCTCATTCGAAGTGCACTGTGGACGAGCTGCCATCTGCAGCTGCTACCACAGCAGCCAAGGGCTTTAGCTCCCGACTACCTCCCTTCCTTTGGAACTTGGGGGCCCTCTACTCCCCACTTGCACACCACAGACCTTTGCTGAGGATTGTGGGGACCCTCACTCAGTTTGCAGCACGTTGTAGCCATCCCTGTCCTCCCTTGAAACTCAGCTTGTGAGCTCCTTTGGAGCAGCGTGGCCCACCTGGCTGCAACGGAAGACACAGCTGACAGTGAAACAACAGCTTAGATCTGAGAGCCGGAAAGCTCTGTCAAAAGGGACCTCCCTCTTCACACCGTAGAGGCTGTAGGAGCCGCCAGGCTTTCGGAACCAGTGCTGGGGCCAAAATGACTCCACAGCTGTTTTCCTTCCTGGGGAGGGTTCTGGCTCGAGCGGGAATGGCTCAAGTCTCCTAAGGTTCTGAAAGCCCACTGTGTGCAGATTCACGGTACACAGAGAGGAAAAGGTGGAGTCCTACCCTGGAGGTGGTCACAGCTCACGGATGAGCCAGGCAGGCAGGCAGGCAGGGCATGAGAACACCTGAGCTGCCTTCATGAGTGAATGGTGTGGGGGCAGAGGAAGAGAAGCCGGTCTGCTCCCTCGTGTGGTGCCCAGGGCAGGTTGTCCCCAGAGGAAACCCTTACGACGGTGAGGACTATCACTGCTGTTTCCCAAGGGGTTCCGTCGGTGCGTGTCTTCCCCGGAGCGGTCAGGCCGTCTCTCAAGTACACTGGCCATGGGCATTGCCTCTCCTTGGAACTTCCCATGTGTTTCTCTTTTTTATGGAACAGTGATTTTCTAGAGTGGTTCTGGGCCACAAGGATGTTGGGTCATTTTCTAGCCTTCTGTCATGAAGAACGCTTTCCTGGGCATGGGGGTGGTTTGTTGTTCCAGCTCCCTTTCTTGGCTTCTTTTGGGAGCTGGTGCAACAAGAGGAGCTCAGCCTCTGCCTTCTGGCTGAGATGTCACCCTTCAAACAGCAATGCCTGCCTGGAGATAATGATGGCAGTTGCCAAAAGGGCTTCGTTTGGCACATGGTATCTTGAAAGGACGTACACCGTCCTTTCAGCTATCAAAGGCTAGTTCAAATGACATAAAAATGAGAACTCTCCAATGGAGTCTTACAATAGGTGGAGAGTCCGAAAAACACTCCTTCAGTCATTTCACTGAGAGTCATTGTTTGGGGACACCAAGAATATAGGAAGGAATGCAGAAAGAAAAGATGAAATTGTGTTCAGGATCGGGGGGAGGGATGAACAGGGCGTGCTTGCCTTGAATCCAGGCTTTGTTGGGGGGTGGGGCATAAAGATCGAACGGGTCTGAAACTACAAAGTGGTGATGGTAACACAGTATCACCAGAGTTACACAACAGTGATCCCAGATTGCAACAATGATGAAAAAGTTTACTAATCCCAACTTAAAAAACAAAAATACAGGAAACCATACAAAAAATAAAACATCACCAGAAAGGTGGAAAGAAACCAAATGCAAAGCAGTTCAGGGGAAAGGAACTCCATGTCCCCTGGGGGCAGACCGAGTTGCCGGCATCCACGGTGAGCAGACAGGGATGGAGGCTGCAGAGCCGACCGCTCCCCTGGACGTGGTGTTTCCGGCAAGGGCTCTGGGTCTCTGTCCAGAGCGGGGGCTCTTTCTCCCTGCAGGGCTGGGTGAGTGATCGTGGGCATCTGGGTGTTGCGCGGGAGCCAGGGCAGGCTCTCCCTGCCGAGGCGGTGACTCCTCCTCTGCCTCGGGTTCTCTTGCCAAAGCCCGAGCAGGTAGAGGTGCACGTGGAGGTGGAGGTTCTCGCTGAGGGGGTGGGACATCATCTCACCCAGGGGGTGCCTGGGGCTGGGGGTCCTGCAGGCACGGAGATCCGATCTGCCCGGTGTGCTGGCCAGTACCCAGCTGGCCTGGTGTCTCTGCGAGGGCAAGTCTCGGTTCTCCATCTGCCCTCGGTGGATCCCTGGGTCCTGCACCTGGAGCCACCACCTCTTTAGGGACAGGTCTGGGAAGTGGAGCCTGGTTCCAGTTGGAGGCCAGTGCTAGAGTTGGGGGAGAAGCAAAGTTTGCCCACAGGCCAGCCTTGGCATGTGCGTACCCCGGGACAGAAACCTTCCAAGAGGTTCCCAAAGAATACCCAGCGTCAGATGTCTTTTGGGACTGAAGTGTGCAAGATGGGGGGCGGGGGGTGTGAGGCCAGCGCTTGCTGCAGGCCCAGCAGCAGCTTTCGGGGACTCGTCCCTGTGTAGCTCAGCACCCCTCCCCACACACTCCCGTGCACCAGCCCCAGCGTCCTCACCTCTGTGCTCTGGCGTGCTGGGCTCCAGGTCCTCCTGGTGCCTCAGAGGCCGGGGTTCTCTGGACTCTGGGTCGGAGCCGGGTGTGCTGAGCTCCGTGGCAGCCTCAGACTGGGCCGCCGGCTGTATCCTGGGCGGTGTCTCGGCAGCAGGCCTTCCCCACCTCCGCGTCTCCCCCGGTGGGGCTGATGCCTCCGTGGGCACGCTGACCTGGAGCCTGCACTGGGCCTCACGGGCGGGCGGGTGGTGCTCCGACCCCTCCCTCTGGGAGCTGGATGGGGTGTCCCCGTCCTCGGCCTCATCACGTGGGAAGCTCTGCAACGACAGTGACCGTCAGCCAGCCATGCTGGGAGTTTTCCGAGCTGGGCCTGGCCAGTGGAGCCGCTGCTTCTGCCTGCTCGAACTTCTCTTCCCAGAAGGGTCAGAGACGTGTGTCTGCTCAGATCCCCACCCGGGAGGAAAGAGACCCATCTGAGGGTGTGAGGTCAGCCTGGCGGGCCGGCGCTGCCCACACTCTCCCCATCCCGCCCAGCCTGCTCTCCCCTGGGGTGTGGACACAACTTGTCCACAGGCTTCTGACCCCACATCCGCCTGGGCTTCCTTGAGGGGGACACAGCCCGAGGAACCCGCATCCCCACACACAGGCAAAGGACCCGGTGTTTCCGGGTGGCATGGGAGAGGTGGCCTGGCCCGGCCTGGGGCTCCCCGTGTTACCTTTCTGTTTCTCCGGGCAAAGGGCCAGAGGCCTCTCGGGGGTGTCCTGAGCCAACGTCGACAGGGTGCCCACGCACACTGCCTGTGAGCTCTCCTGAGGCCCCGGCCTCTGGGCAGGGGCAAACAGCAGAACATCTTGGCAGCAAGTGATCTGGCTGGGGGCTCCTCTCCGCTCTGGAGGCCTGGATACCCGGATTGCGGGTTCTGTTGGGTTCTGTTGCCGGCAGGTGACATCATCTCCTGGGGTTCGTGCTGAGGTCCCTTCCCCAAAACTTCCCAAGGGAATCTCTGGGTTTCTGACTGCTCGATCACCCCCCTTAGGCCATGTGCAGGCACAGTGACACCCACACGGCCCAGCCCACAGCCCTGGGGAGGCCTGGGTTCAGCCAGGGCCTGAGCTCCGAGGACCATGCTGCTCTCAGACCAGGCTCCTTCTTCTCATAAGTGGTGTGGCCCTTGACAACCATATGCCCCTCAGGGTTTCCCCAGTCTCTCCATCTGCAGAGTGGGGGTCATTCTCCCATCTGCTTCCTAGGCCTGTCGGCCTACGAGCAGCTCCATGCCTTTCCACCTGGGGCCGATATCACGTGGAGCTCGTGCGCTGAGACTTCAGAAAGAAAGATTCCATCCAGGGCTGGCACAGCACAGAATGGGGCAGAACGAGGCCTGGATGCGCCGTGGTACCCAGGAAAAGGCACTCCCCCTCCTGACTGTTTTGAGACCCCGCATCCAAGTTGGAGGACCGAAAGGAAGACTCGAAGGTCTCCCTCTCTTATAGAAAAGATTAGCCAACTTTCTGGTCCTCTGTTTCCATTGAGATTCTGTTGAAGTGTCCCAGCTCGGCTTCTGCGGGTGGCTGAGCTTCTACTGGCTCCCTGCGTTCTTGTCTTTTCCTCTCCAAACCTTCCGTCCTTTTCCCCCTTCTGGGGTGGAAGGGCGCTGTCATTGCTTCTACCTTCGAGACAGATTGAGGAAAAGTCTGGACCATCGACTCCTTTCCTCTCTTTGGTTCCGTGTCTCTCTCTGGCTGTGTCCCTCTCTTTTCCTTTCTCAATTCCGTCTGTGTCTTCCTCTTTCTCTCTCGTGTGTGGATGGATGGATGGATGCTAGGGATGCACATGTATATGATTAGATGAGGGTTATGTTTTAGGGATAGGTTAGAGGGAGAGAAAGGCTTTAGGTCAGAGTTGGTCATGGGGGAAGGGTCAAGGGTGGTGGTGGTGTTTCTTGGAATCTGAGTGCTGTGCATTCTTCCTCTTTCCATATGAACCCCTTCTCAGATACACCACTTGCAAGGAGTCTCTCGTGTTCCGTTTCCTATCTTTTGCATTTGTGAATGCTTAGCTTCTCTGTTGTGAAGAGGTTCCATTGGATGGAAACCCCGTGGTGTACTTCGTTTACCTCTTTCCCTTACTTGAAGAGACCCATTTCGACCTCCGCCCAGCAAATGGCAAGGAGACTCTGATGTTAAGGAGCCTTTGACCTACGCTTCTTTCTAGCTATCTCATGACATCAGTCTTTAGGGTGAGGTTTTTCCCCGATATTGAGGTGGTATGAGATCAAAACCAATAGCGTTCTTCAGATGTAGCTGTCTGGTTTTCCCATGGACATTGATTGAAGAGGCTTTCCTGTTCCCATTTGGATATTCTCCCCGTCTGTGTCAGAGATGAGTTGACCATGGATGCTGGGGTTTGTTTCTGGACCCTCAACTATATTCCATCGATCTGGATCTGTGTGTGTTGTTGTATTCCCAATAGCATACTGTCCTGCTGCTGCTGCTGCTGCGGCTAAGTCACTTCAGTCGTGTCTGACTCTGCATGACCCCATGGCCTGCAGCCTACCAGGCTCCTCCGTCCAGGACATTTTCCAGGCAAGAGTACTGGAGTGGGTCGCCATTGCCTTCTCCGATACTCTCCTGAGGATCCTAGTTTGGTCGTCTAATTTCCTTTCACACAACCTTGGATGTCCGTATCGGGGCTTTTTCGTCGGATTGTATTGACAATGTAGGCTCCTTTCTGTTTCCGTACCCCCTTTGCAATTCTTTGTTCGGTGCGAAAATGCATTGGCATTTTGGGAGGAATAGCATGGAAGCTGTGGATTGCCATGTGGGGCTGTGACATGATTTTCCCAATAGGAATTCTTTCAAGCCCTGAGCACAGCTTCTCTTTCCAGTGATTGGTGTGGGCTTGATCTTCCTCCTTCCATCTCTCGCCGTTTTGTGAGAACAGGTCCATCCTTCCCTTCTGGGGTAGATGGACTCGTGGGTATCACTTCAGTGAATGGCATTGTCAGTGGGGGTGATAATTCCCTTCTCATTGGAAGACTTTGCTGTGAGTATTAGAAATGCAAGTGACTTCTCTTCCCCTTCCTCCCTGTCCATGTCTCAGAGCCACCGGGAAACAGAGGCCTCATCCACGGTCACACAGGCCTGAGGGGGTGCAACTAGACTGTTGTTTCTTCAGGCCCTCAGTGCTGGACATCATCCGGGATACTCTGTGTGTGTCTTCCTCCGTCTGGTGTCCCTTCAGACCTTTCCCTAGTTTTCACAGGCTTGTTGTGTTGGCGTTCTTTGTCTGTTTGGAGACACATCCTTGATAAGCTTTGTGTTTCCACTCATTCGTCTCGCGATGTATGACCTGTCTTTTGCTTTTGTCATGAGGTCTTTCCCACAGTAGATATCTTTGATTTTGCAAAGTCCACTGTATTCTCTGGGTTTTTTTTGTGGACTGCCTTTTAGTTTTGTGTGTGAAGACTCAAAGCACGTGTCCGGTTTCTGCTCATTGTTCTAGATTTGTGACAAGTTTTCATGGAAAGTTTGTCTAGGGATAACTGGAAGTGAACTCGGTGTAAGGTGTCAAGTCTCCATCTCCATTCATGTCATCCCCTGCAGTTTCCAATTCCCTGTTCCTGAGTGGTTTTGGAGACCTTGTGGGAAGGTTGGTTGCATTGGAGTTTGCATTTCCACCTTGATTCGATTCACACTGTTCTGCCCTCAGGGACACTGTCAAGGGGGAGTGAGGAGCAGCCTGCACTTCCAGCAGTGACCACACGGTGGGGCGAGTGCTGCTCTCCCCTCTGGGAGCCCCAGGCCACAGGCATCCCAGTGAGGAGCCAGCTCTGTGCTCAGCTGAAAGGAGTTAGTTAGTCTCTCAGGAGCCTCTGAGCCCTTGCCTTTGGATCACCCAGGGTGGGCATTTACTGGGACAGAAAAAATTGCCCTGAATTCCATGGACGGAAGAGCCTGGCTGTGTAGAGTTCGTGAGTTGCCGTGAATCAGACACAACTGAGGACACAAAAATTCAATAGATTAAAACACTTTTTGGGGGTGGGGGGGAGTGAAAGAGGGTGATGTGGGTTTTTTTGTCTTATATAACAGCCAAGGGAAATCTAGTTTAAACCTAAATTCACATAGATGGGAAAGGTATATCTCTCCGTCACCCTATTTAAAAAAAAAAAACCTACTACACTTTTCTGAAAGTTTATTTAGTAGCTTCCTTGAGCAGTTTACTGTGGAGCATTTTTTTTTTTTTCTGTGACATTGGCCTCATTAAAAAGTACGGTTTGCCTTTACTGGATAATTTTGTTCATTGGTTTCTTAGGGAACCTTGGTAATATTTGAGTTTCCTGGGGAGTATGGTCACATGACCTGGCCCTGGCCAATCGGTGCGTTCCACCTCCCTGGCCACTGTGATTGGCTCCGGGCTGGGGCAGTGCCCAATCGGGGCCCAGGGCCGGGCCTCCCGCTGGAAGCCAGGGGAAGACGAGCTCTCGTCCTGCTGGGGTAGGGGAAGGGGTGGGGCCGGGGCAGGTCAGGCTCCAGCAGTGGGAGGGGCTTGAGGTCCGCCTGCGGCAGTTGGTGACGTTCCTGCTCCCCTCAGGGCAGAGCCGCCGGCCTGAGAATGAGGGCGCTGCTGAGCCCAGGGCCTGGGATGGCCCGTTGCTGCTGTGGTCCCAGAGCTCCACCCGAGACCTGAGGGAAGCCGTCTGCCCGTGAGTCCTCTCCCACTTTTCTGTCAGCTTGATTGAAGCATGCTGGGTTTTCTGCCCAGCTGGCTAAGGGGAGTCCCTGGAAATGCAAGGGTGTGGGTTTTGGCAGACTTCAGGGAAGACATGCCAGATGAGCCTGGGAGACTCCAGGTTAATCTGGATTCAGGAGATATCTCTTCGGGCCAGCTAGTAATTGTAGGATAAGCCTAATGAGCCTTCAGAGGATGAAGAGAGTAACGTGCCAAGGTAGCAATCGATGTCCTCATTCGAGAGGATGAAGCTGGTGCTCAGAGAAGGGGGGAACTTGGCCACAGCAAGGAGGTGTACACCCAGACAGGACCCCCCAGATCCGGCCATTGGAGCTCAGGGAGGCCAATGGTGTGGCTTGTCCCTGTGGCAGGGGCCGAGGCAGGCAGCCCACCCTGATTCCTGTGGGGGCCTGACTTGGGAAGTGCCATCTGGTAGCTTTGAGACTCACCAAACCAAATTGCACTGGAGAGAGGAGGGACACCTTCCTTCATCCACCCCCCACCCCCGCCGGATTCCCACATACCCTGACCCCTTTCTCTTGATTTCGGAGCCATTTCCAGAGTCCCGCTCATATGACCTCATTCGAAGTGCACTGTGGACGAGCTGCCATCTGCAGCTGCTACCACAGCAGCCAAGGGCTTTAGCTCCCGACTACCTCCCTTCCTTTGGAACTTGGGGGCCCTCTACTCCCCACTTGCACACCACAGACCTTTGCTGAGGATTGTGGGGACCCTCACTCAGTTTGCAGCACGTTGTAGCCATCCCTGTCCTCCCTTGAAACTCAGCTTGTGAGCTCCTTTGGAGCAGCGTGGCCCACCTGGCTGCAACGGAAGACACAGCTGACAGTGAAACAACAGCTTAGATCTGAGAGCCGGAAAGCTCTGTCAAAAGGGACCTCCCTCTTCACACCGTAGAGGCTGTAGGAGCCGCCAGGCTTTCGGAACCAGTGCTGGGGCCAAAATGACTCCACAGCTGTTTTCCTTCCTGGGGAGGGTTCTGGCTCGAGCGGGAATGGCTCAAGTCTCCTAAGGTTCTGAAAGCCCACTGTGTGCAGATTCACGGTACACAGAGAGGAAAAGGTGGAGTCCTACCCTGGAGGTGGTCACAGCTCACGGATGAGCCAGGCAGGCAGGCAGGCAGGGCATGAGAACACCTGAGCTGCCTTCATGAGTGAATGGTGTGGGGGCAGAGGAAGAGAAGCCGGTCTGCTCCCTCGTGTGGTGCCCAGGGCAGGTTGTCCCCAGAGGAAACCCTTACGATGGTGAGGACTATCACTGCTGTTTCCCAAGGGGTTCCGTCGGTGCGTGTCTTCCCCGGAGCGGTCAGGCCGTCTCTCAAGTACACTGGCCATGGGCATTGCCTCTCCTTGGAACTTCCCATGCGTTTCTCTTTTTTATGGAACAGTGATTTTCTAGAGTGGTTCTGGGCCACAAGGATGTTGGGTCATTTTCTAGCCTTCTGTCATGAAGAACGCTTTCCTGGGCATGGGGGTGGTTTGTTGTTCCAGCTCCCTTTCTTGGCTTCTTTTGGGAGCTGGTGCAACAAGAGGAGCTCAGCCTCTGCCTTCTGGCTGAGATGTCACCCTTCAAACAGCAATGCCTGCCTGGAGATAATGATGGCAGTTGCCAAAAGGGCTTCGTTTGGCACATGGTATCTTGAAAGGACGTACACCGTCCTTTCAGCTATCAAAGGCTAGTTCAAATGACATAAAAATGAGAACTCTCCAATGGAGTCTTACAGTAGGTGGAGAGTCCGAAAAACACTCCTTCAGTCATTTCACTGAGAGTCATTGATTGGGGACACCAAGAATATAGGAAGGAATGCAGAAAGAAAAGATGAAATTGTGTTCAGGATCGGGGGGAGGGATGAACAGGGCGTGCTTGCCTTGAATCCAGGCTTTGTTGGGGGGTGGGGCATAAAGATCGAACGGGTCTGAAACTACAAAGTGGTGATGGTAACACAGTATCACCAGAGTTACAAAACAGTGATCCCAGATTGCAACAATGATGAAAAAGTTTACTAATCCCAACTTAACCAACAAAAATACAGAAAACCATACAAAAAATAAAACATCACCAGAAAGGTGGAAAGAAACCAAATGCAAAGCAGTTCAGGGGAAAGGAACTCCATGTCCCCTGGGGGCAGACCGAGTTGCCGGCATCCACGGTGAGCAGACAGGGATGGAGGCTGCAGAGCCGACCGCTCCCCTGGACGTGGTGTTTCCGGCAAGGGCTCTGGGTCTCTGTCCAGAGCGGGGGCTCTTTCTCCCTGCAGGGCTGGGTGAGTGATCGTGGGCATCTGGGTGTTGCGCGGGATCCAGGGCAGGCTCTCCCTGCCGAGGCGGTGACTCCTCCTCTGCCTCGGGTTCTCTTGCCAAAGCCCGAGCAGGTAGAGGTGCACGTGGAGGTGGAGGTTCTCGCTGAGGCGGTGGGACATCAGTGCCTGGGGCTGGGGGTCCTGCAGGCACGGAGATCCGATCTGCCCGGTGTGCTGGCCAGTACCCAGCTGGCCTGGTGTCTCTGCGAGGGCAAGTCTCGGTTCTCCATCTGCCCTCGGTGGATCCCTGGGTCCTGCACCTGGAGCCACCACCTCTTTAGGGACAGGTCTGGGAAGTGGAGCCTGGTTCCAGTTGGAGGCCAGTGCTAGAGTTGGGGGAGAAGCAAGGTTTGCCCACAGGCCAGCCTTGGCATGTGCGTACCCCGGGACAGAAACCTTCCAAGAGGTTCCCAAAGAATACCCAGCGTCAGATGTCTTTTGGGACTGAAGTGTGCAAGATGGGGGGCGGGGGGTGTGAGGCCAGCGCTTGCTGCAGGCCCAGCAGCAGCTTTCGGGGACTCGTCCCTGTGTAGCTCAGCACCCCTCCCCACACACTCCCGTGCACCAGCCCCAGCGTCCTCACCTCTGTGCTCTGGCGTGCTGGGCTCCAGGTCCTCCTGGTGCCTCAGAGGCCGGGGTTCTCTGGACTCTGGGTCGGAGCCGGGTGTGCTGAGCTCCGTGGCAGCCTCAGACTGGGCCGCCGGCTGTATCCTGGGCGGTGTCTCGGCAGCAGGCCTTCCCCACCTCCGCGTCTCCCCCGGTGGGGCTGATGCCTCCGTGGGCACGCTGACCTGGAGCCTGCACTGGGCCTCACGGGCGGGCGGGTGGTGCACCGACCCCTCCCTCTGAGAGCTGGATGGGGTGTCCCCGTCCTCGGCCTCATCACGTGGGAAGCTCTGCAACGACAGTGACCGTCAGCCAGCCATGCTGGGAGTTTTCCGAGCTGGGCCTGGCCAGTGGAGCCGCTGCTTCTGCCTGCTCGAACTTCTCTTCCCAGAAGGGTCAGAGACGTGTGTCTGCTCAGATCCCCACCCGGGAGGAAAGAGACCCATCTGAGGGTGTGAGGTCAGCCTGGGTGGCCGGCGCTGCCCACACTCTCCCCATCCCACCCAGCCTGCTCTCCCCTGGGGTGTGGACACAACTTGTCCACAGGCTTCTGACCCCACATCCGCCTGGGCTTCCTTGAGGGGGACACAGCCCGAGAAACCCGCATCCCCACACACAGGCAAAGGACCCGGTGTTTCCGGGTGGCATGGGAGAGGTGGCCTGGCCCGGCCTGGGGCTCCCCGTGTTACCTTTCTGTTTCTCCGGGCAAAGGGCCAGAGGCCTCTCGGGTGTGTCCTGAGCCAACGTCGACAGGGTGCCCACGCACACTGCCTGTGAGCTCTCCTGAGGCCCCGGCCCCTGGGCAGGGGCAAACAGCAGAACATCTTGGCAGCAAGTGATCTGGCTGGGGGCTCCTCTCCGCTCTGGAGGCCTGGATACCCGGATTGCGGGTTCTGTTGGGTTCTGTTGCCGGCAGGTGACATCATTTCCTGGGGTTCGTGCTGAGGTCCCTTCCCCAAAACTTCCCAAGGGAATCTCTGGGTTTCTGACTGCTCGATCACCCCCCTTAGGCCATGTGCAGGCACAGTGACACCCACACGGCCCAGCCCACAGCCCTGGGGAGGCCTGGGTTCAGCCAGGGCCTGAGCTCCGAGGACCATGCTGCTCTCAGACCAGGCTCCTTCTTCTCATAAGTGGTGTGGCCCTTGACAACCATATGCCCCTCAGGGTTTCCCCAGTCTCTCCATCTGCAGAGTGGGGGTCATTCTCCCATCTGCTTCCTAGGCCTGTCGGCCTACGAGCAGCTCCATGCCTTTCCACCTGGGGCCGATATCACGTGGAGCTCGTGCGCTGAGACTTCAGAAAGAAAGATTCCATCCAGGGCTGGCACAGCACAGAATGGGGCAGAACGAGGCCTGGATGCGCCGTGGTACCCAGGAAAAGGCACTCCCCCTCCTGACTGTTTTGAGACCCCGCATCCAAGTTGGAGGACCGAAAGGAAGACTCGAAGGTCTCCCTCTCTTATAGAAAAGAGTAGCCAACTTTCTGGTCCTCTGTTTCCATTGAGATTCTGTTGAAGTGTCCCAGCTCGGCTTCTGCGGGTGGCTGAGCTTCTACTGGCTCCCTGCGTTCTTGTCTTTTCCTCTCCAAACCTTCCGTCCTTTTCCCCCTTCTGGGGTGGAAGGGCGCTGTCATTGCTTCTACCTTCGAGACAGATTGAGGAAAAGTCTGGACCATCGACTCCTTTCCTCTCTTTGGTTCCGTGTCTCTCTCTGGCTGTGTCCCTCTCTTTTCCTTTCTCAATTCCGTCTGTGTCTTCCTCTTTCTCTCTCGTGTGTGGATGGATGGATGGATGCTAGGGATGCACATGTATATGATTAGATGAGGGTTATGTTTTAGGGATAGGTTAGAGGGAGAGAAAGGCTTTAGGTCAGAGTTGGTCATGGGGGATGTGTCAAGGGTGGTGGTGGTGTTTCTTGGAATCTGAGTGCTGTGCATTCTTCGTCTCTTTCCATATGAACCCCTTCTCAGATACACCACTTGCAAGGAGTCTCTCGTGTTCCGTTTCCTATCTTTTGCATTTGTGAATGCTTAGCTTCTCTGTTGTGAAGAGGTTCCATTGGATGGAAACCCCGTGGTGTACTTCGTTTACCTCTTTCCCTTACTTGAAGAGACCCATTTCGACCTCCGCCCAGCAAATGGCAAGGAGACTCTGATGTTAAGGAGCCTTTGACCTACGCTTCTTTCTAGCTATCTCATGACATCAGTCTTTAGGGTGAGGTTTTTCCCCGATATTGAGGTGGTATGAGATCAAAACCAATAGCGTTCTTCAGATGTAGCTGTCTGGTTTTCCCATGGACATTGATTGAAGAGGCTTTCCTGTTCCCATTTGGATATTCTCCCCGTCTGTGTCAGAGATGAGTTGACCATGGATGCTGGGGTTTGTTTCTGGACCCTCAACTTTATTCCATCGATCTGGATCTGTGTGTGTTGTTGTATTCCCAATAGCATACTGTCCTGCTGCTGCTGCTGCTGCGGCTAAGTCACTTCAGTCGTGTCTGACTCTGCATGACCCCATGGCCTGCAGCCTACCAGGCTCCTCCGTCCAGGACATTTTCCAGGCAAGAGTACTGGAGTGGGTCGCCATTGCCTTCTCCGATACTCTCCTGAGGATCCTAGTTTGGTCGTCTAATTTCCTTTCACACAACCTTGGATGTCCGTATCGGGGCTTTTTCGTCGGATTGTATTGACAATGTAGGCTCCTTTCTGTTTCCATACCCCCTTTGCAATTCTTTGTTCGGTGCGAAAATGCATTGGCATTTTGGGAGGAATAGCATGGAAGCTGTGGATTGCCATGTGGGGCTGTGACATGATTTTCCCAATAGGAATTCTTTCAAGCCCTGAGCACAGCTTCTCTTTCCAGTGATTGGTGTGGGCTTGATCTTCCTCCTTCCATCTCTCGCCGTTTTGTGAGAACAGGTCCATCCTTCCCTTCTGGGGTAGATGGACTCGTGGGTATCACTTCAGTGAATGGCATTGTCAGTGGGGGTGATAATTCCCTTCTCATTGGAAGACTTTGCTGTGAGTATTAGAAATGCAAGTGACTTCTCTTCCCCTTCCTCCCTGTCCATGTCTCAGAGCCACCGGGAAACAGAGGCCTCATCCACGGTCACACAGGCCTGAGGGGGTGCAACTAGACTGTTGTTTCTTCAGGCCCTCAGTGCTGGACATCATCCGGGATACTCTGTGTGTGTCTTCCTCCGTCTGGTGTCCCTTCAGACCTTTCCCTAGTTTTCACAGGCTTGTTGTGTTGGCGTTCTTTGTCTGTTTGGAGACACATCCTTGATAAGCTTTGTGTTTCCACTCATTCGTCTCGCGATGTATGACCTGTCTTTTGCTTTTGTCATGAGGTCTTTCCCACAGTAGATATCTTTGATTTTGCAAAGTCCACTGTATTCTCTGGGTTTTTTTTGTGGACTGCCTTTTAGTTTTGTGTGTGAAGACTCAAAGCACGTGTCCGGTTTCTGCTCATTGTTCTTCTAGATTTGTGACAAGTTTTCATGGAAAGTTTGTCTAGGGATAACTGGAAGTGAACTCGGTGTAAGGTGTCAAGTCTCCATCTCCATTCATGTCATCCCCTGCAGTTTCCAATTCCCTGTTCCTGAGTGGTTTTGGAGACCTTGTGGGAAGTTTGGTTGCATTGGAGTTTGCATTTCCACCTTGATTCGATTCACACTGTTCTGCCCTCAGGGACACTGTCAAGGGGGAGTGAGGAGCAGCCTGCACTTCCAGCAGTGACCACACGGTGGGGCGAGTGCTGCTCTCCCCTCTGGGAGCCCCAGGCCACAGGCATCCCAGTGAGGAGCCAGCTCTGTGCTCAGCTGAAAGGAGTTAGTTAGTCTCTCAGGAGCCTCTGAGCCCTTGCCTTTGGATCACCCAGGGTGGGCATTTACTGGGACAGAAAAAATTGCCCTGAATTCCATGGACGGAAGAGCCTGGCTGTGTAGAGTTCGTGAGTTGCCGTGAATCAGACACAACTGAGGACACAAAAATTCAATAGATTAAAACACTTTTTGGGGGTGGGGGGGAGTGAAAGAGGGTGATGTGGGTTTTTTTGTCTTATATAACAGCCAAGGGAAATCTAGTTTAAACCTAAATTCACATAGATGGGAAAGGTATATCTCTCCGTCACCCTATTTAAAAAAAAAAAACCTACTACACTTTTCTGAAAGTTTATTTAGTAGCTTCCTTGAGCAGTTTACTGTGGAGCATTTTTTTTTTTTTCTGTGACATTGGCCTCATGAAAAAGTACGGTTTGCCTTTACTGGATAATTTTGTTCATTGGTTTCTTAGGGAACCTTGGTAATATTTGAGTTTCCTGGGGAGTATGGTCACATGACCTGGCCCTGGCCAATCGGTGCGTTCCACCTCCCTGGCCACTGTGATTGGCTCCGGGCTGGGGCAGTGCCCAATCGGGGCCCAGGGCCGGGCCTCCCGTTGGAAGCCAGGGGAAGACGAGCTCTCGTCCTGCTGGGGTAGGGGAAGGGGTGGGGCCGGGGCAGGTCAGGCTCCAGCAGTGGGAGGGGCTTGAGGTCCGCCTGCGGCAGTTGGTGACGTTCCTGCTCCCCTCAGGGCAGAGCCGCCGGCCTGAGAATGAGGGCGCTGCTGAGCCCAGGGCCTGGGATGGCCCGTTGCTGCTGTGGTCCCAGAGCTCCACCCGAGACCTGAGGGAAGCCGTCTGCCCGTGAGTCCTCTCCCACTTGTCTGTCAGCTTGTTTGAAGCATGCTGGGTTTTCTGCCCAGCTGGCTAAGGGGAGTCCCTGGAAATGCAAGGGTGTGGGTTTTGGCAGACTTCAGGGAAGACATGCCAGATGAGCCTGGGAGACTCCAGGTTAATCTGGATTCAGGAGATATCTCTTCGGGCCAGCTAGTAATTGTAGGATAAGCCTAATGAGCCTTCAGAGGATGAAGAGAGTAACGTGCCAAGGTAGCAATCGATGTCCTCATTCGAGAGGATGAAGCTGGTGCTCAGAGAAGGGGGGAACTTGGCCACAGCAAGGAGGTGTGCACCCAGACAGGACCCCCCAGATCCGGCCATTGGAGCTCAGGGAGGCCACTGGTGTGGCTTGTCCCTGTGGCAGGGCCCGAGGCAGGCAGCCCACCCTGATTCCTGCGGGGGCCTGACTTGGGAAGTGCCATCTGGTAGCTTTGAGACTCACCAAACCAAATTGCACTGGAGAGAGGAGGGACACCTTCCTTCATCCACCCCCCACCCCCGCCGGATTCCCGCATACCCTGACCCCTTTCTCTTGATTTCGGAGCCATTTCCAGAGTCCCGCTCATATGACCTCATTCGAAGTGCACTGTGGACGAGCTGCCATCTGCAGCTGCTACCACAGCAGCCAAGGGCTTTAGCTCCCGACTACCTCCCTTCCTTTGGAACTTGGGGGCCCTCTACTCCCCACTTGCACACCACAGACCTTTGCTGAGGATTGTGGGGACCCTCACTCAGTTTGCAGCACGTTGTAGCCATCCCTGTCCTCCCTTGAAACTCAGCTTGTGAGCTCCTTTGGAGCAGCGTGGCCCACCTGGCTGCAACGGAAGACACAGCTGACAGTGAAACAACAGCTTAGATCTGAGAGCCGGAAAGCTCTGTCAAAAGGGACCTCCCTCTTCACACCGTAGAGGCTGTAGGAGCCGCCAGGCTTTCGGAACCAGTGCTGGGGCCAAAATGACTCCACAGCTGTTTTCCTTCCTGGGGAGGGTTCTGGCTCGAGCGGGAATGGCTCAAGTCTCCTAAGGTTCTGAAAGCCCACTGTGTGCAGATTCACGGTACACAGAGAGGAAAAGGTGGAGTCCTACCCTGGAGGTGGTCACAGCTCACGGATGAGCCAGGCAGGCAGGCAGGCAGGGCATGAGAACACCTGAGCTGCCTTCATGAGTGAATGGTGTGGGGGCAGAGGAAGAGAAGCCGGTCTGCTCCCTCGTGTGGTGCCCAGGGCAGGTTGTCCCCAGAGGAAACCCTTACGACGGTGAGGACTATCACTGCTGTTTCCCAAGGGGTTCCGTCGGTGCGTGTCTTCCCCGGAGCGGTCAGGCCGTCTCTCAAGTACACTGGCCATGGGCATTGCCTCTCCTTGGAACTTCCCATGTGTTTCTCTTTTTTATGGAACAGTGATTTTCTAGAGTGGTTCTGGGCCACAAGGATGTTGGGTCATTTTCTAGCCTTCTGTCATGAAGAACGCTTTCCTGGGCATGGGGGTGGTTTGTTGTTCCAGCTCCCTTTCTTGGCTTCTTTTGGGAGCTGGTGCAACAAGAGGAGCTCAGCCTCTGCCTTCTGGCTGAGATGTCACCCTTCAAACAGCAATGCCTGCCTGGAGATAATGATGGCAGTTGCCAAAAGGGCTTCGTTTGGCACATGGTATCTTGAAAGGACGTACACCGTCCTTTCAGCTATCAAAGGCTAGTTCAAATGACATAAAAATGAGAACTCTCCAATGGAGTCTTACAATAGGTGGAGAGTCCGAAAAACACTCCTTCAGTCATTTCACTGAGAGTCATTGTTTGGGGACACCAAGAATATAGGAAGGAATGCAGAAAGAAAAGATGAAATTGTGTTCAGGATCGGGGGGAGGGATGAACAGGGCGTGCTTGCCTTGAATCCAGGCTTTGTTGGGGGGTGGGGCATAAAGATCGAACGGGTCTGAAACTACAAAGTGGTGATGGTAACACAGTATCACCAGAGTTACACAACAGTGATCCCAGATTGCAACAATGATGAAATAGTTTACTAATCCCAACTTAAAAAACAAAAATACAGGAAACCATACAAAAACTAAAACATCACCAGAAAGGTGGAAACAAACCAAATGCAAAGCAGTTCAGGGGAAAGGAACTCCATGTCCCCTGGGGGCAGACCGAGTTGCCGGCATCCACGGTGAGCAGACAGGGATGGAGGCTGCAGAGCCGACCGCTCCCCTGGACGTGGTGTTTCCGGCAAGGGCTCTGGGTCTCTGTCCAGAGCGGGGGCTCTTTCTCCCTGCAGGGCTGGGTGAGTGATCGTGGGCATCTGGGTGTTGCGCGGGAGCCAGGGCAGGCTCTCCCTGCCGAGGCGGTGACTCCTCCTCTGCCTCGGGTTCTCTTGCCAAAGCCCGAGCAGGTAGAGGTGCACGTGGAGGTGGAGGTTCTCGCTGAGGGGGTGGGACATCAGTGCCTGGGGCTGGGGGTCCTGCAGGCACGGAGATCCGATCTGCCCGGTGTGCTGGCCAGTACCCTGCTGGCCTGGTGTCTCTGCGAGGGCAAGTCTCGGTTCTCCATCTGCCCTCGGTGGATCCCTGGGTCCTGCACCTGGAGCCACCACCTCTTTAGGGACAGGTCTGGGAAGTGGAGCCTGGTTCCAGTTGGAGGCCAGTGCTAGAGTTGGGGGAGAAGCAAAGTTTGCCCACAGGCCAGCCTTGGCATGTGTGTACCCCGGGACAGAAACCTTCCAAGAGGTTCCCAAAGAATACCCAGCGTCAGATGTCTTTTGGGACTGAAGTGTGCAAGATGGGGGGCGGGGGGTGTGAGGCCAGCGCTTGCTGCAGGCCCAGCAGCAGCTTTCGGGGACTCGTCCCTGTGTAGCTCAGCACCCCTCCCCACACACTCCCGTGCACCAGCCCCAGCGTCCTCACCTCTGTGCTCTGGCGTGCTGGGCTCCAGGTCCTCCTGGTGCCTCAGAGGCCGGGGTTCTCTGGACTCTGGGTCGGAGCCGGGTGTGCTGAGCTCCGTGGCAGCCTCAGACTGGGCCGCCGGCTGTATCCTGGGCGGTGTCTCGGCAGCAGGCCTTCCCCACCTCCGCGTCTCCCCCGGTGGGGCTGATGCCTCCGTGGGCACGCTGACCTGGAGCCTGCACTGGGCCTCACGGGCGGGCGGGTGGTGCTCCGACCCCTCCCTCTGGGAGCTGGATGGGGTGTCCCCGTCCTCGGCCTCATCACGTGGGAAGCTCTGCAACGACAGTGACCGTCAGCCAGCCATGCTGGGAGTTTTCCGAGCTGGGCCTGGCCAGTGGAGCCGCTGCTTCTGCCTGCTCGAACTTCTCTTCCCAGAAGGGTCAGAGACGTGTGTCTGCTCAGATCCCCACCCGGGAGGAAAGAGACCCATCTGAGGGTGTGAGGTCAGCCTGGCGGGCCGGCGCTGCCCACACTCTCCCCATCCCGCCCAGCCTGCTCTCCCCTGGGGTGTGGACACAACTTGTCCACAGGCTTCTGACCCCACATCCGCCTGGGCTTCCTTGAGGGGGACACAGCCCGAGAAACCCGCATCCCCACACACAGGCAAAGGACCCGGTGTTTCCGGGTGGCATGGGAGAGGTGGCCTGGCCCGGCCTGGGGCTCCCCGTGTTACCTTTCTGTTTCTCCGGGCAAAGGGCCAGAGGCCTCTCGGGGGTGTCCTGAGCCAACGTTGACAGGGTGCCCACGCACACTGCCTGTGAGCTCTCCTGAGGCCCCGGCCTCTGGGCAGGGGCAAACAGCAGAACATCTTGGCAGCAAGTGATCTGGCTGGGGGCTCCTCTCCGCTCTGGAGGCCTGGATACCCGGATTGCGGGTTCTGTTGGGTTCTGTTGCCGGCAGGTGACATCATTTCCTGGGGTTCGTGCTGAGGTCCCTTCCCCAAAACTTCCCAAGGGAATCTCTGGGTTTCTGACTGCTCGATCACCCCCCTTAGGCCATGTGCAGGCACAGTGACACCCACACGGCCCAGCCCACAGCCCTGGGGAGGCCTGGGTTCAGCCAGGGCCTGAGCTCCGAGGACCATGCTGCTCTCAGACCAGGCTCCTTCTTCTCATAAGTGGTGTGGCCCTTGACAACCATATGCCCCTCAGGGTTTCCCCAGTCTCTCCATCTGCAGAGTGGGGGTCATTCTCCCATCTGCTTCCTAGGCCTGTCGGCCTACGAGCAGCTCCATGCCTTTCCACCTGGGGCCGATATCACGTGGAGCTCATGCGCTGAGACTTCAGAAAGAAAGATTCCATCCAGGGCTGACACAGCACAGAATGGGGCAGAACGAGACCTGGATGCGCCGTGGTACCCAGGAAAAGACACTCCCCCTCCTGACTGTTTTGAGACCCCGCATCCAAGTTGGAGGACCGAAAGGAAGACTCGAAGGTCTCCCTCTCTTATAGAAAAGAGTAGCCAACTTTCTGGTCCTCTGTTTCCATTGAGATTCTGTTGAAGTGTCCCAGCTCGGCTTCTGCGGGTGGCTGAGCTTCTAATGGCTCCCTGCGTTCTTGTCTTTTCCTCTCCAAACCTTCCGTCCTTTTCCCCCTTCTGGGGTGGAAGGGCGCTGTCATTGCTTCTACCTTCGAGACAGATTGAGGAAAAGTCTGGACCATCGACTCCTTTCCTCTCTTTGGTTCCGTGTCTCTCTCTGGCTGTGTCCCTCTCTTTTCCTTTCTCAATTCCGTCTGTGTCTTCCTCTTTCTCTCTCGTGTGTGGATGGATGGATGGATGCTAGCGATGCACATGTATATGATTAGATGAGGGTTATATTTTAGGGATAGGTTAGAGGGAGAGAAAGGCTTTAGGTCAGAGTTGGTCATGGGGGAAGGGTCAAGGGTGGTGGTGGTGTTTCTTGGAATCTGAGTGCTGTGCATTCTTCGTCTCTTTCCATATGAACCCCTTCTCAGATACACCTCTTGCAAGGAGTCTCTCGTGTTCCGTTTCCTATCTTTTGCATTTGTGAATGCTTAGCTTCTCTGTTGTGAAGAGGTTCCATTGGATGGAAACCCAGTGGTGTACTTCGTTTACCTCTTTCCCTTACTTGAAGAGACCCATTTCGACCTCCGCCCAGCAAATGGCAAGGAGACTCTGATGTTAAGGAGCCTTTGACCTACGCTTCTTTGTAGCTATCTCATGACATCAGTCTTTAGGGTGAGGTTTTTCCCCGATATTGAGGTGGTATGAGATCAAAACCAATAGCGTTCTTCAGATGTAGCTGTCTGGTTTTCCCATGGACATTGATTGAAGAGGCTTTCCTGTTCCCATTTGGATATTCTCCCCGTCTGTGTCAGAGATGAGTTGACCATGGATGCTGGGGTTTGTTTCTGGACCCTCAACTTTATTCCATCGATCTGGATCTGTGTGTGTTGTTGTATTCCCAATAGCATACTGTCCTGCTGCTGCTGCTGCTGCGGCTAAGTCACTTCAGTCGTGTCTGACTCTGCATGACCCCATGGCCTGCAGCCTACCAGGCTCCTCCGTCCAGGACATTTTCCAGGCAAGAGTACTGGAGTGGGTCGCCATTGCCTTCTCCGATACTCTCCTGAGGATCCTAGTTTGGTCGTCTAATTTCCTTTCACACAACCTTGGATGTCCGTATCGGGGCTTTTTCGTCGGATTGTATTGACAATGTAGGCTCCTTTCTGTTTCCGTACCCCCTTTGCAATTCTTTGTTCGGTGCGAAAATGCATTGGCATTTTGGGAGGAATAGCATGGAAGCTGTGGATTGCCATGTGGGGCTGTGACATGATTTTCCCAATAGGAATTCTTTCAAGCCCTGAGCACAGCTTCTCTTTCCAGTGATTGGTGTGGGCTTGATCTTCCTCCTTCCATCTCTCGCCGTTTTGTGAGAACAGGTCCATCCTTCCCTTCTGGGGTAGATGGACTCGTGGGTATCACTTCAGTGAATGGCATTGTCAGTGGGGGTGATAATTCCCTTCTCATTGGAAGACTTTGCTGTGAGTATTAGAAATGCAAGTGACTTCTCTTCCCCTTCCTCCCTGTCCATGTCTCAGAGCCACCGGGAAACAGAGGCCTCATCCACGGTCACACAGGCCTGAGGGGGTGCAACTAGACTGTTGTTTCTTCAGGCCCTCAGTGCTGGACATCATCCGGGATACTCTGTGTGTGTCTTCCTCCGTCTGGTGTCCCTTCAGACCTTTCCCTAGTTTTCACAGGCTTGTTGTGTTGGCGTTCTTTGTCTGTTTGGAGACACATCCTTGATAAGCTTTGTGTTTCCACTCATTCGTCTCGCGATGTATGACCTGTCTTTTGCTTTTGTCATGAGGTCTTTCCCACAGTAGATATCTTTGATTTTGCAAAGTCCACTGTATTCTCTGGGTTTTTTTTTGTGGACTGCCTTTTAGTTTTGTGTGTGAAGACTCAAAGCACGTGTCCGGTTTCTGCTCATTGTTCTTCTAGATTTGTGACAAGTTTTCATGGAAAGTTTGTCTAGGGATAACTGGAAGTGAACTCGGTGTAAGGTGTCAAGTCTCCATCTCCATTCATGTCATCCCCTGCAGTTTCCAATTCCCTGTTCCTGAGTGGTTTTGGAGACCTTGTGGGAAGGTTGGTTGCATTGGAGTTTGCATTTCCACCTTGATTCGATTCACACTGTTCTGCCCTCAGGGACACTGTCAAGGGGGAGTGAGGAGCAGCCTGCACTTCCAGCAGTGACCACACGGTGGGGCGAGTGCTGCTCTCCCCTCTGGGAGCCCCAGGCCACAGGCATCCCAGTGAGGAGCCAGCTCTGTGCTCAGCTGAAAGGAGTTAGTTAGTCTCTCAGGAGCCTCTGAGCCCTTGCCTTTGGATCACCCAGGGTGGGCATTTACTGGGACAGAAAAAATTGCCCTGAATTCCATGGACGGAAGAGCCTGGCTGTGTAGAGTTCGTGAGTTGCCGTGAATCAGACACAACTGAGGACACAAAAATTCAATAGATTAAAACACTTTTTGGGGGTGGGGGGGAGTGAAAGAGGGTGATGTGGGTTTTTTTGTCTTATATAACAGCCAAGGGAAATCTAGTTTAAACCTAAATTCACATAGATGGGAAAGGTATATCTCTCCGTCACCCTATTTAAAAAAAAAAAACCTACTACACTTTTCTGAAAGTTTATTTAGTAGCTTCCTTGAGCAGTTTACTGTGGAGCATTTTTTTTTTTTTTCTGTGACATTGGCCTCATGAAAAAGTACGGTTTGCCTTTACTGGATAATTTTGTTCATTGGTTTCTTAGGGAACCTTGGTAATATTTGAGTTTCCTGGGGAGTATGGTCACATGACCTGGCCCTGGCCAATCGGTGCATTCCACCTCCCTGGCCACTGTGATTGGCTCCGGGCTGGGGCAGTGCCCAATCGGGGCCCAGGGCCGGGCCTCCCGTTGGAAGCCAGGGGAAGACGAGCTCTCGTCCTGCTGGGGTAGGGGAAGGGGTGGGGCCGGGGCAGGTCAGGCTCCAGCAGTGGGAGGGGCTTGAGGTCCGCCTGCGGCAGTTGGTGACGTTCCTGCTCCCCTCAGGGCAGAGCCGCCGGCCTGAGAATGAGGGCGCTGCTGAGCCCAGGGCCTGGGATGGCCCGTTGCTGCTGTGGTCCCAGAGCTCCACCCGAGACCTGAGGGAAGCCGTCTGCCCGTGAGTCCTCTCCCACTTGTCTGTCAGCTTGTTTGAAGCATGCTGGGTTTTCTGCCCAGCTGGCTAAGGGGAGTCCCTGGAAATGCAAGGGTGTGGGTTTTGGCAGACTTCAGGGAAGACATGCCAGATGAGCCTGGGAGACTCCAGGTTAATCTGGATTCAGGAGATATCTCTTCGGGCCAGCTAGTAATTGTAGGATAAGCCTAATGAGCCTTCAGAGGATGAAGAGAGTAACGTGCCAAGGTAGCAATCGATGTCCTCATTCGAGAGGATGAAGCTGGTGCTCAGAGAAGGGGGGAACTTGGCCACAGCAAGGAGGTGTGCACCCAGACAGGACCCCCCAGATCCGGCCATTGGAGCTCAGGGAGGCCACTGGTGTGGCTTGTCCCTGTGGCAGGGCCCGAGGCAGGCAGCCCACCCTGATTCCTGCGGGGGCCTGACTTGGGAAGTGCCATCTGGTAGCTTTGAGACTCACCAAACCAAATTGCACTGGAGAGAGGAGGGACACCTTCCTTCATCCACCCCCCACCCCCGCCGGATTCCCGCATACCCTGACCCCTTTCTCTTGATTTCGGAGCCATTTCCAGAGTCCCGCTCATATGACCTCATTCGAAGTGCACTGTGGACGAGCTGCCATCTGCAGCTGCTACCACAGCAGCCAAGGGCTTTAGCTCCCGACTACCTCCCTTCCTTTGGAACTTGGGGGCCCTCTACTCCCCACTTGCACACCACAGACCTTTGCTGAGGATTGTGGGGACCCTCACTCAGTTTGCAGCACGTTGTAGCCATCCCTGTCCTCCCTTGAAACTCAGCTTGTGAGCTCCTTTGGAGCAGCGTGGCCCACCTGGCTGCAACGGAAGACACAGCTGACAGTGAAACAACAGCTTAGATCTGAGAGCCGGAAAGCTCTGTCAAAAGGGACCTCCCTCTTCACACCGTAGAGGCTGTAGGAGCCGCCAGGCTTTCGGAACCAGTGCTGGGGCCAAAATGACTCCACAGCTGTTTTCCTTCCTGGGGAGGGTTCTGGCTCGAGCGGGAATGGCTCAAGTCTCCTAAGGTTCTGAAAGCCCACTGTGTGCAGATTCACGGTACACAGAGAGGAAAAGGTGGAGTCCTACCCTGGAGGTGGTCACAGCTCACGGATGAGCCAGGCAGGCAGGCAGGCAGGGCATGAGAACACCTGAGCTGCCTTCATGAGTGAATGGTGTGGGGGCAGAGGAAGAGAAGCCGGTCTGCTCCCTCGTGTGGTGCCCAGGGCAGGTTGTCCCCAGAGGAAACCCTTACGATGGTGAGGACTATCACTGCTGTTTCCCAAGGGGTTCCGTCGGTGCGTGTCTTCCCCGGAGCGGTCAGGCCGTCTCTCAAGTACACTGGCCATGGGCATTGCCTCTCCTTGGAACTTCCCATGTGTTTCTCTTTTTTATGGAACAGTGATTTTCTAGAGTGGTTCTGGGCCACAAGGATGTTGGGTCATTTTCTAGCCTTCTGTCATGAAGAACGCTTTCCTGGGCATGGGGGTGGTTTGTTGTTCCAGCTCCCTTTCTTGGCTTCTTTTGGGAGCTGGTGCAACAAGAGGAGCTCAGCCTCTGCCTTCTGGCTGAGATGTCACCCTTCAAACAGCAATGCCTGCCTGGAGATAATGATGGCAGTTGCCAAAAGGGCTTCGTTTGGCACATGGTATCTTGAAAGGACGTACACCGTCCTTTCAGCTATCAAAGGCTAGTTCAAATGACATAAAAATGAGAACTCTCCAATGGAGTCTTACAATAGGTGGAGAGTCCGAAAAACACTCCTTCAGTCATTTCACTGAGAGTCATTGATTGGGGACACCAAGAATATAGGAAGGAATGCAGAAAGAAAAGATGAAATTGTGTTCAGGATCGGGGGGAGGGATGAACAGGGCGTGCTTGCCTTGAATCCAGGCTTTGTTGGGGGGTGGGGCATAAAGATCGAACGGGTCTGAAACTACAAAGTGGTGATGGTAACACAGTATCACCAGAGTTACACAAGAGTGATCCCAGATTGCAACAATGATGAAAAAGTTTACTAATCCCAACTTAACCAACAAAAATACAGGAAACCATACAAAAAATAAAACATCACCAGAAAGGTGGAAAGAAACCAAATGCAAAGCAGTTCAGGGGAAAGGAACTCCATGTCCCCTGGGGGCAGACCGAGTTGCCGGCATCCACGGTGAGCAGACAGGGATGGAGGCTGCAGAGCCGACCGCTCCCCTGGACGTGGTGTTTCCGGCAAGGGCTCTGGGTCTCTGTCCAGAGCGGGGGCTCTTTCTCCCTGCAGGGCTGGGTGAGTGATCGTGGGCATCTGGGTGTTGCGCGGGAGCCAGGGCAGGCTCTCCCTGCCGAGGCGGTGACTCCTCCTCTGCCTCGGGTTCTCTTGCCAAAGCCCGAGCAGGTAGAGGTGCACGTGGAGGTGGAGGTTCTCGCTGAGGGGGTGGGACATCAGTGCCTGGGGCTGGGGGTCCTGCAGGCACGGAGATCCGATCTGCCCGGTGTGCTGGCCAGTACCCTGCTGGCCTGGTGTCTCTGCGAGGGCAAGTCTCGGTTCTCCATCTGCCCTCGGTGGATCCCTGGGTCCTGCACCTGGAGCCACCACCTCTTTAGGGACAGGTCTGGGAAGTGGAGCCTGGTTCCAGTTGGAGGCCAGTGCTAGAGTTGGGGGAGAAGCAAGGTTTGCCCACAGGCCAGCCTTGGCATGTGCGTACCCCGGGACAGAAACCTTCCAAGAGGTTCCCAAAGAATACCCAGCGTCAGATGTCTTTTGGGACTGAAGTGTGCAAGATGGGGGGCGGGGGGTGTGAGGCCAGCGCTTGCTGCAGGCCCAGCAGCAGCTTTCGGGGACTCGTCCCTGTGTAGCTCAGCACCCCTCCCCACACACTCCCGTGCACCAGCCCCAGCGTCCTCACCTCTGTGCTCTGGCGTGCTGGGCTCCAGGTCCTCCTGGTGCCTCAGAGGCCGGGGTTCTCTGGACTCTGGGTCGGAGCCGGGTGTGCTGAGCTCCGTGGCAGCCTCAGACTGGGCCGCCGGCTGTATCCTGGGCGATTTCTCAGCAGCAGGCCTTCCCCACCACCGCGTCTCCCCCGGTGGGGCTGATGCCTCCGTGGGCACGCTGACCTGGAGCCTGCACTGGGCCTCACGGGCGGGCGGGTGGTGCTCCGACCCCTCCCTCTGGGAGCTGGATGGGGTGTCCCCGTCCTCGGCCTCATCACGTGGGAAGCTCTGCAACGACAGTGACCGTCAGCCAGCCATGCTGGGAGTTTTCCGAGCTGGGCCTGGGCAGTGGAGCCGCTGCTTCTGCCTGCTCGAACTTCTCTTCCCAGAAGGGTCAGAGACGTGTGTCTGCTCAGATCCCCACCCGGGAGGAAAGAGACCCATCTGAGGGTGTGAGGTCAGCCTGGCGGGCTGGCGCTGCCCACACTCTCCCCATCCCGCCCAGCCTGCTCTCCCCTGGGGTGTGGACACAACTTGTCCACAGGCTTCTGACCCCACATCCGCCTGGGCTTCCTTGAGGGGGACACACCCCGAGAAACCCACATCCCCACACACAGGCAAAGGACCCGGTGTTTCCGGGTGGCATGGGAGAGGTGGCCTGGCCCGGCCTGGGGCTCCCCGTGTTACCTTTCTGTTTCTCCGGGCAAAGGGCCAGAGGCCTCTCGGGGGTGTCCTGAGCGAACGTCGACAGGGTGCCCACGCACACTGCCTGTGAGCTCTCCTGAGTCCCCGGCCTCTGGGCAGGGGCAAACAGCAGAACATCTTGGCAGCAAGTGATCTGGCTGGGGGCTCCTCTCCGCTCTGGAGGCCTGGATACCCGGATTGCGGGTTCTGTTGGGTTCTGTTGCCGGCAGGTGACATCATTTCCTGGGGTTCGTGCTGAGGTCCCTTCCCCAAAACTTCCCAAGGGAATCTCTGGGTTTCTGACTGCTCGATCACCCCCCTTAGGCCATGTGCAGGCACAGTGACACCCACACGGCCCAGCCCACAGCCCTGGGGAGGCCTGGGTTCAGCCAGGGCCTGAGCTCCGAGGACCATGCTGCTCTCAGACCAGGCTCCTTCTTCTCATAAGTGGTGTGGCCCTTGACAACCATATGCCCCTCAGGGTTTCCCCAGTCTCTCCATCTGCAGAGTGGGGGTCATTCTCCCATCTGCTTCCTAGGCCTGTCGGCCTACGAGCAGCTCCATGCCTTTCCACCTGGGGCCGATATCACGTGGAGCTCGTGCGCTGAGACTTCAGAAAGAAAGATTCCATCCAGGGCTGACACAGCACAGAATGGGGCAGAACGAGGCCTGGATGCGCCGTGGTACCCAGGAAAAGGCACTCCCCCTCCTGACTGTTTTGAGACCCCGCATCCAAGTTGGAGGACCAAAAGGAAGACTCGAAGGTCTCCCTCTCTTATAGAAAAGAGTAGCCAACTTTCTGGTCCTCTGTTTCCATTGAGATTCTGTTGAAGTGTCCCAGCTCGGCTTCTGCGGGTGGCTGAGCTTCTACTGGCTCCCTGCGTTCTTGTCTTTTCCTCTCCAAACCTTCCGTCCTTTTCCCCCTTCTGGGGTGGAAGGGCGCTGTCATTGCTTCTACCTTCGAGACAGATTGAGGAAAAGTCTGGACCATCGACTCCTTTCCTCTCTTTCGTTCCGTGTCTCTCTCTGGCTGTGTCCCTCTCTTTTCCTTTCTCAATTCCGTCTGTGTCTTCCTCTTTCTCTCTCGTGTGTGGATGGATGGATGGATGCTAGGGATGCCCATGTATATGATTAGATGAGGGTTATGTTTTAGGGATAGGTTAGAGGGAGAGAAAGGCTTTAGGTCAGAGTTGGTCATGGGGGAAGTGTCAAGGGTGGTGGTGGTGTTTCTTGGAATCTGAGTGCTGTGCATTCTTCGTCTCTTTCCATATGAACCCCTTCTCAGATACACCACTTGCAAGGAGTCTCTCATGTTCCGTTTCCTATCTTTTGCATTTGTGAATGCTTAGCTTCTCTGTTGTGAAGAGGTTCCATTGGATGGAAACCCAGTGGTGTACTTCGTTTACCTCTTTCCCTTACTTGAAGAGACCCATTTCGACCTCCGCCCAGCAAATGGCAAGGAGACTCTGATGTTAAGGAGCCTTTGACCTACGCTTCTTTCTAGCTATCTCATGACATCAGTCTTTAGGGTGAGGTTTTTCCCCGATATTGAGGTGGTATGAGATCAAAACCAATAGCGTTCTTCAGATGTAGCTGTCTGGTTTTCCCATGGACATTGATTGAAGAGGCTTTCTTGTTCCCATTTGGATATTCTCCCCGTCTGTGTCAGAGATGAGTTGACCATGGATGCTGGGGTTTGTTTCTGGACCCTCAACTTTATTCCATCGATCTGGATCTGTGTGTGTTGTTGTATTCCCAATAGCATACTGTCCTGCTGCTGCGGCTAAGTCACTTCAGTCGTGTCTGACTCTGCATGACCCCATGGCCTGCAGCCTACCAGGCTCCTCCGTCCAGGACATTTTCCAGGCAAGAGTACTGGAGTGGGTCGCCATTGCCTTCTCCGATACTCTCCTGAGGATCCTAGTTTGGTCGTCTAATTTCCTTTCACACAACCTTGGATGTCCGTATCGGGGCTTTTTCGTCGGATTGTATTCACAATGTAGGCTCTTTTCTGTTTCCGTACCCCTTTTGCAATTCTTTGTTCGGTGCGAAAATGCATTGGCATTTTGGGAGGAATAGCATGGAAGCTGTGGATTGCCATGTGGGGCTGTGACATGATTTTCCCAATAGGAATTCTTTCAAGCCCTGAGCACAGCTTCTCTTTCCAGTGATTGGTGTGGGCTTGATCTTCCTCCTTCCATCTCTCGCCGTTTTGTGAGAACAGGTCCATCCTTCCCTTCTGGGGTAGATGGACTCGTGGGTATCACTTCAGTGAATGGCATTGTCAGTGGGGGTGATAATTCCCTTCTCATTGGAAGACTTTGCTGTGAGTATTAGAAATGCAAGTGACTTCTCTTCCCCTTCCTCCCTGTCCATGTCTCAGTGCCACCGGGAAACAGAGGCCTCATCCACGGTCACACAGGCCTGAGGGGGTGCAACTAGACTGTTGTTTCTTCAGGCCCTCAGTGCTGGACATCATCCGGGATACTCTGTGTGTGTCTTCCTCCGTCTGGTGTCCCTTCAGACCTTTCCCTAATTTTCACAGGCTTGTTGTGTTGGCGTTCTTTGTCTGTTTGGAGACACATCCTTGATAAGCTTTGTGTTTCCACTCATTCGTCTCGCGATGTATGACCTGTCTTTTGCTTTTGTCATGAGGTCTTTCCCACAGTAGATATCTTTGATTTTGCAAAGTCCACTGTATTCTCTGGGTTTTTTTTGTGGACTGCCTTTTAGTTTTGTGTGTGAAGACTCAAAGCACGTGTCCGGTTTCTGCTCATTGTTCTTCTAGATTTGTGACAAGTTTTCATGGAAAGTTTGTCTAGGGATAACTGGAAGTGAACTCGGTGTAAGGTGTCAAGTCTCCATCTCCATTCATGTCATCCCCTGCAGTTTCCAATTCCCTGTTCCTGAGTGGTTTTGGAGACCTTGTGGGAAGGTTGGTTGCATTGGAGTTTGCATTTCCACCTTGATTCGATTCACACTGTTCTGCCCTCAGGGACACTGTCAAGGGGGAGTGAGGAGCAGCCTGCACTTCCAGCAGTGACCACACGGTGGGGCGAGTGCTGCTCTCCCCTCTGGGAGCCCCAGGCCACAGGCATCCCAGTGAGGAGCCAGCTCTGTGCTCAGCTGAAAGGAGTTAGTTAGTCTCTCAGGAGCCTCTGAGCCCTTGCCTTTGGATCACCCAGGGTGGGCATTTACTGGGACAGAAAAAATTGCCCTGAATTCCATGGACGGAAGAGCCTGGCTGTGTAGAGTTCGTGAGTTGCCGTGAATCACACACAACTGAGGACACAAAAATTCAATAGATTAAAACACTTTTTGGGGGTGGGGGGCAGTGAAAGAGGGTGATGTGGGTTTTTTTGTCTTATATAACAGCCAAGGGAAATCTAGTTTAAACCTAAATTCACATAGATGGGAAAGGTATATCTCTCCGTCACCCTATTTAAAAAAAAAAAACCTACTAAACTTTTCTGAAAGTTTATTTAGTAGCTTCCTTGAGCAGTTTACTGTGGAGCATTTTTTTTTTTTCTGTGACATTGGCCTCATTAAAAAGTACGGTTTGCCTTTACTGGATAATTTTGTTCATTGGTTTCTTAGGGAACCTTGGTAATATTTGAGTTTCCTGGGGAGTATGGTCACATGACCTGGCCCTGGCCAATCGGTGCGTTCCACCTCCCTGGCCACTGTGATTGGCTCCGGGCTGGGGCAGTGCCCAATCGGGGCCCAGGGCCGGGCCTCCCGTTGGAAGCCAGGGGAAGACGAGCTCTCGTCCTGCTGGGGTAGGGGAAGGGGTGGGGCCGGGGCAGGTCAGGCTCCAGCAGTGGGAGGGGCTTGAGGTCCGCCTGCGGCAGTTGGTGACGTTCCTGCTCCCCTCAGGGCAGAGCCGCCGGCCTGAGAATGAGGGCGCTGCTGAGCCCAGGGCCTGGGATGGCCCGTTGCTGCTGTGGTCCCAGAGCTCCACCCGAGACCTGAGGGAAGCCGTCTGCCCGTGAGTCCTCTCCCACTTTTCTGTCAGCTTGTTTGAAGCATGCTGGGTTTTCTGCCCAGCTGGCTAAGGGGAGTCCCTGGAAATGCAAGGGTGTGGGTTTTGGCAGACTTCAGGGAAGACATGCCAGATGAGCCTGGGAGACTCCAGGTTAATCTGGATTCAGGAGATATCTCTTCGGGCCAGCTAGTAATTGTAGGATAAGCCTAATGAGCCTTCAGAGGATGAAGAGAGTAACGTGCCAAGGTAGCAATCGATGTCCTCATTCGAGAGGATGAAGCTGGTGCTCAGAGAAGGGGGGAACTTGGCCACAGCAAGGAGGTGTACACCCAGACAGGACCCCCCAGATCCGGCCATTGGAGCTCAGGGAGGCCACTGGTGTGGCTTGTCCCTGTGGCAGGGCCCGAGGCAGGCAGCCCACCCTGATTCCTGCGGGGGCCTGACTTGGGAAGTGCCATCTGGTAGCTTTGAGACTCACCAAACCAAATTGCACTGGAGAGAGGAGGGACACCTTCCTTCATCCACCCCCCACCCCCGCCGGATTCCCGCATACCCTGACCCCTTTCTCTTGATTTCGGAGCCATTTCCAGAGTCCCGCTCATATGACCTCATTCGAAGTGCACTGTGGACGAGCTGCCATCTGCAGCTGCTACCACAGCAGCCAAGGGCTTTAGCTCCCGACTACCTCCCTTCCTTTGGAACTTGGGGGCCCTCTACTCCCCACTTGCACACCACAGACCTTTGCTGAGGATTGTGGGGACCCTCACTCAGTTTGCAGCACGTTGTAGCCATCCCTGTCCTCCCTTGAAACTCAGCTTGTGAGCTCCTTTGGAGCAGCGTGGCCCACCTGGCTGCAACGGAAGACACAGCTGACAGTGAAACAACAGCTTAGATCTGAGAGCCGGAAAGCTCTGTCAAAAGGGACCTCCCTCTTCACACCGTAGAGGCTGTAGGAGCCGCCAGGCTTTCGGAACCAGTGCTGGGGCCAAAATGACTCCACAGCTGTTTTCCTTCCTGGGGAGGGTTCTGGCTCGAGCGGGAATGGCTCAAGTCTCCTAAGGTTCTGAAAGCCCACTGTGTGCAGATTCACGGTACACAGAGAGGAAAAGGTGGAGTCCTACCCTGGAGGTGGTCACAGCTCACGGATGAGCCAGGCAGGCAGGCAGGCAGGGCATGAGAACACCTGAGCTGCCTTCATGAGTGAATGGTGTGGGGGCAGAGGAAGAGAAGCCGGTCTGCTCCCTCGTGTGGTGCCCAGGGCAGGTTGTCCCCAGAGGAAACCCTTACGACGGTGAGGACTATCACTGCTGTTTCCCAAGGGGTTCCGTCGGTGCGTGTCTTCCCCGGAGCGGTCAGGCCGTCTCTCAAGTACACTGGCCATGGGCATTGCCTCTCCTTGGAACTTCCCATGTGTTTCTCTTTTTTATGGAACAGTGATTTTCTAGAGTGGTTCTGGGCCACAAGGATGTTGGGTCATTTTCTAGCCTTCTGTCATGAAGAACGCTTTCCTGGGCATGGGGGTGGTTTGTTGTTCCAGCTCCCTTTCTTGGCTTCTTTTGGGAGCTGGTGCAACAAGAGGAGCTCAGCCTCTGCCTTCTGGCTGAGATGTCACCCTTCAAACAGCAATGCCTGCCTGGAGATAATGATGGCAGTTGCCAAAAGGGCTTCGTTTGGCACATGGTATCTTGAAAGGACGTACACCGTCCTTTCAGCTATCAAAGGCTAGTTCAAATGACATAAAAATGAGAACTCTCCAATGGAGTCTTACAGTAGGTGGAGAGTCCGAAAAACACTCCTTCAGTCATTTCACTGAGAGTCATTGATTGGGGACACCAAGAATATAGGAAGGAATGCAGAAAGAAAAGATGAAATTGTGTTCAGGATCGGGGGGAGGGATGAACAGGGCGTGCTTGCCTTGAATCCAGGCTTTGTTGGGGGGTGGGGCATAAAGATCGAACGGGTCTGAAACTACAAAGTGGTGATGGTAACACAGTATCACCAGAGTTACACAAGAGTGATCCCAGATTGCAACAATGATGAAAAAGTTTACTAATCCCAACTTAACCAACAAAAATACAGGAAACCATACAAAAAATAAAACATCACCAGAAAGGTGGAAAGAAACCAAATGCAAAGCAGTTCAGGGGAAAGGAACTCCATGTCCCCTGGGGGCAGACCGAGTTGCCGGCATCCACGGTGAGCAGACAGGGATGGAGGCTGCAGAGCCGACCGCTCCCCTGGACGTGGTGTTTCCGGCAAGGGCTCTGGGTCTCTGTCCAGAGCGGGGGCTCTTTCTCCCTGCAGGGCTGGGTGAGTGATCGTGGGCATCTGGGTGTTGCGCGGGAGCCAGGGCAGGCTCTCCCTGCCGAGGCGGTGACTCCTCCTCTGCCTCGGGTTCTCTTGCCAAAGCCCGAGCAGGTAGAGGTGCACGTGGAGGTGGAGGTTCTCGCTGAGGGGGTGGGACATCAGTGCCTGGGGCTGGGGGTCCTGCAGGCACGGAGATCCGATCTGCCCGGTGTGCTGGCCAGTACCCAGCTGGCCTGGTGTCTCTGCGAGGGCAAGTCTCGGTTCTCCATCTGCCCTCGGTGGATCCCTGGGTCCTGCACCTGGAGCCACCACCTCTTTAGGGACAGGTCTGGGAAGTGGAGCCTGGTTCCAGTTGGAGGCCAGTGCTAGAGTTGGGGGAGAAGCAAGGTTTGCCCACAGGCCAGCCTTGGCATGTGCGTACCCCGGGACAGAAACCTTCCAAGAGGTTCCCAAAGAATACCCAGCGTCAGATGTCTTTTGGGACTGAAGTGTGCAAGATGGGGGGCGGGGGGTGTGAGGCCAGCGCTTGCTGCAGGCCCAGCAGCAGCTTTCGGGGACTCGTCCCTGTGTAGCTCAGCACCCCTCCCCACACACTCCCGTGCACCAGCCCCAGCGTCCTCACCTCTGTGCTCTGGCGTGCTGGGCTCCAGGTCCTCCTGGTGCCTCAGAGGCCGGGGTTCTCTGGACTCTGGGTCGGAGCCGGGTGTGCTGAGCTCCGTGGCAGCCTCAGACTGGGCCGCCGGCTGTATCCTGGGCGGTGTCTCGGCAGCAGGCCTTCCCCACCTCCGCGTCTCCCCCGGTGGGGCTGATGCCTCCGTGGGCACGCTGACCTGGAGCCTGCACTGGGCCTCACGGGCGGGCGGGTGGTGCTCCGACCCCTCCCTCTGAGAGCTGGATGGGGTGTCCCCGTCCTCGGCCTCATCACGTGGGAAGCTCTGCAACGACAGTGACCGTCAGCCAGCCATGCTGGGAGTTTTCCGAGCTGGGCCTGGCCAGTGGAGCCGCTGCTTCTGCCTGCTCGAACTTCTCTTCCCAGAAGGGTCAGAGACGTGTGTCTGCTCAGATCCCCACCCGGGAGGAAAGAGACCCATCTGAGGGTGTGAGGTCAGCCTGGCGGGCCGGCGCTGCCCACACTCTCCCCATCCCGCCCAGCCTGCTCTCCCCTGGGGTGTGGACACAACTTGTCCACAGGCTTCTGACCCCACATCCGCCTGGGCTTCCTTGAGGGGGACACAGCCCGAGAAACCCGCATCCCCACACACAGGCAAAGGACCCGGTGTTTCCGGGTGGCATGGGAGAGTTGGCCTGGCCCGGCCTGGGGCTGCCCGTGTTACCTTTCTGTTTCTCCGGGCAAAGGGCCAGAGGCCTCTCGGGGGTGTCCTGAGCCAACGTCGACAGGGTGCCCACGCACACTGCCTGTGAGCTCTCCTGAGGCCCCGGCCTCTGGGCAGGGGCAAACAGCAGAACATCTTGGCAGCAAGTGATCTGGCTGGGGGCTCCTCTCCGCTCTGGAGGCCTGGATGCCCGGATTGCGGGTTCTGTTGGGTTCTGTTGCCGGCAGGTGACATCATCTCCTGGGGTTCGTGCTGAGGTCCCTTCCCCAAAACTTCCCAAGGGAATCTCTGGGTTTCTGACTGCTCGATCACCCCCCTTAGGCCATGTGCAGGCACAGTGACACCCACACGGCCCAGCCCACAGCCCTGGGGAGGCCTGGGTTCAGCCAGGGCCTGAGCTCCGAGGACCATGCTGCTCTCAGACCAGGCTCCTTCTTCTCATATGTGGTGTGGCCCTTGACAACCATATGCCCCTCAGGGTTTCCCCAGTCTCTCCATCTGCAGAGTGGGGGTCATTCTCCCATCTGCTTCCTAGGCCTGTCGGCCTACGAGCAGCTCCATGCCTTTCCACCTGGGGCCGATATCACGTGGAGCTCGTGCGCTGAGACTTCAGAAAGAAAGATTCCATCCAGGGCTGGCACAGCACAGAATGGGGCAGAACGAGGCCTGGATGCGCCGTGGTACCCAGGAAAAGGCACTCCCCCTCCTGACTGTTTTGAGACCCCGCATCCAAGTTGGAGGACCGAAAGGAAGACTCGAAGGTCTCCCTCTCTTATAGAAAAGAGTAGCCAACTTTCTGGTCCTCTGTTTCCATTGAGATTCTGTTGAAGTGTCCCAGCTCGGCTTCTGCGGGTGGCTGAGCTTCTACTGGCTCCCTGCGTTCTTGTCTTTTCCTCTCCAAACCTTCCGTCCTTTTCCCCCTTCTGGGGTGGAAGGGCGCTGTCATTGCTTCTACCTTCGAGACAGATTGAGGAAAAGTCTGGACCATCGACTCCTTTCCTCTCTTTGGTTCCGTGTCTCTCTCTGGCTGTGTCCCTCTCTTTTCCTTTCTCAATTCCGTCTGTGTCTTCCTCTTTCTCTCTCGTGTGTGGATGGATGGATGGATGCTAGGGATGCACATGTATATGATTAGATGAGGGTTATGTTTTAGGGATAGGTTAGAGGGAGAGAAAGGCTTTAGGTCAGAGTTGGTCATGGGGGAAGGGTCAAGGGTGGTGGTGGTGTTTCTTGGAATCTGAGTGCTGTGCATTCTTCGTCTCTTTCCATATGAACCCCTTCTCAGATACACCACTTGCAAGGAGTCTCTCGTGTTCCGTTTCCTATCTTTTGCATTTGTGAATGCTTAGCTTCTCTGTTGTGAAGAGGTTCCATTGGATGGAAACCCAGTGGTGTACTTCGTTTACCTCTTTCCCTTACTTGAAGAGACCCATTTCGACCTCCGCCCAGCAAATGGCAAGGAGACTCTGATGTTAAGGAGCCTTTGACCTACGCTTCTTTGTAGCTATCTCATGACATCAGTCTTTAGGGTGAGGTTTTTCCCCGATATTGAGGTGGTATGAGATCAAAACCAATAGCGTTCTTCAGATGTAGCTGTCTGGTTTTCCCATGGACATTGATTGAAGAGGCTTTCCTGTTCCCATTTGGATATTCTCCCCGTCTGTGTCAGAGATGAGTTGACCATGGATGCTGGGGTTTGTTTCTGGACCCTCAACTTTATTCCATCGATCTGGATCTGTGTGTGTTGTTGTATTCCCAATAGCATACTGTCCTGCTGCTGCTGCTGCTGCGGCTAAGTCACTTCAGTCGTGTCTGACTCTGCATGACCCCATGGCCTGCAGCCTACCAGGCTCCTCCGTCCAGGACATTTTCCAGGCAAGAGTACTGGAGTGGGTCGCCATTGCCTTCTCCGATACTCTCCTGAGGATCCTAGTTTGGTCGTCTAATTTCCTTTCACACAACCTTGGATGTCCGTATCGGGGCTTTTTCGTCGGATTGTATTGACAATGTAGGCTCCTTTCTGTTTCCGTACCCCCTTTGCAATTCTTTGTTCGGTGCGAAAATGCATTGGCATTTTGGGAGGAATAGCATGGAAGCTGTGGATTGCCATGTGGGGCTGTGACATGATTTTCCCAATAGGAATTCTTTCAAGCCCTGAGCACAGCTTCTCTTTCCAGTGATTGGTGTGGGCTTGATCTTCCTCCTTCCATCTCTCGCCGTTTTGTGAGAACAGGTCCATCCTTCCCTTCTGGGGTAGATGGACTCGTGGGTATCACTTCAGTGAATGGCATTGTCAGTGGGGGTGATAATTCCCTTCTCATTGGAAGACTTTGCTGTGAGTATTAGAAATGCAAGTGACTTCTCTTCCCCTTCCTCCCTGTCCATGTCTCAGAGCCACCGGGAAACAGAGGCCTCATCCACGGTCACACAGGCCTGAGGGGGTGCAACTAGACTGTTGTTTCTTCAGGCCCTCAGTGCTGGACATCATCCGGGATACTCTGTGTGTGTCTTCCTCCGTCTGGTGTCCCTTCAGACCTTTCCCTAGTTTTCACAGGCTTGTTGTGTTGGCGTTCTTTGTCTGTTTGGAGACACATCCTTGATAAGCTTTGTGTTTCCACTCATTCGTCTCGCGATGTATGACCTGTCTTTTGCTTTTGTCATGAGGTCTTTCCCACAGTAGATATCTTTGATTTTGCAAAGTCCACTGTATTCTCTGGGGTTTTTTTTGTGGACTGCCTTTTAGTTTTGTGTGTGAAGACTCAAAGCACGTGTCCGGTTTCTGCTCATTGTTCTTCTAGATTTGTGACAAGTTTTCATGGAAAGTTTGTCTAGGGATAACTGGAAGTGAACTCGGTGTAAGGTGTCCAGTCTCCATCTCCATTCATGTCATCCCCTGCAGTTTCCAATTCCCTGTTCCTGAGTGGTTTTGGAGACCTTGTGGGAAGGTTGGTTGCATTGGAGTTTGCATTTCCACCTTGATTCGATTCACACTGTTCTGCCCTCAGGGACACTGTCAAGGGGGAGTGAGGAGCAGCCTGCACTTCCAGCAGTGACCACACGGTGGGGCGAGTGCTGCTCTCCCCTCTGGGAGCCCCAGGCCACAGGCATCCCAGTGAGGAGCCAGCTCTGTGCTCAGCTGAAAGGAGTTAGTTAGTCTCTCAGGAGCCTCTGAGCCCTTGCCTTTGGATCACCCAGGGTGGGCATTTACTGGGACAGAAAAAATTGCCCTGAATTCCATGGACGGAAGAGCCTGGCTGTGTAGAGTTCGTGAGTTGCCGTGAATCAGACACAACTGAGGACACAAAAATTCAATAGATTAAAACACTTTTTGGGGGTGGGGGGGAGTGAAAGAGGGTGATGTGGGTTTTTTTGTCTTATATAACAGCCAAGGGAAATCTAGTTTAAACCTAAATTCACATAGATGGGAAAGGTATATCTCTCCGTCACCCTATTTAAAAAAAAAAAACCTACTAAACTTTTCTGAAAGTTTATTTAGTAGCTTCCTTGAGCAGTTTACTGTGGAGCATTTTTTTTTTTTTTCTGTGACATTGGCCTCATTAAAAAGTACGGTTTGCCTTTACTGGATAATTTTGTTCATTGGTTTCTTAGGGAACCTTGGTAATATTTGAGTTTCCTGGGGAGTATGGTCACATGACCTGGCCCTGGCCAATCGGTGCGTTCCACCTCCCTGGCCACTGTGATTGGCTCCGGGCTGGGGCAGTGCCCAATCGGGGCCCAGGGCCGGGCCTCCCGTTGGAAACCAGGGGAAGACGAGCTCTCGTCCTGCTGGGGTAGGGGAAGGGGTGGGGCCGGGGCAGGTCAGGCTCCAGCAGTGGGAGGGGCTTGAGGTCCGCCTGCGGCAGTTGGTGACGTTCCTGCTCCCCTCAGGGCAGAGCCGCCGGCCTGAGAATGAGGGCGCTGCTGAGCCCAGGGCCTGGGATGGCCCGTTGCTGCTGTGGTCCCAGAGCTCCACCCGAGACCTGAGGGAAGCCGTCTGCCCGTGAGTCCTCTCCCACTTTTCTGTCAGCTTGTTTGAAGCATGCTGGGTTTTCTGCCCAGCTGGCTAAGGGGAGTCCCTGGAAATGCAAGGGTGTGGGTTTTGGCAGACTTCAGGGAAGACATGCCAGATGAGGCTGGGAGACTCCAGGTTAATCTGGATTCAGGAGATATCTCTTCGGGCCAGCTAGTAATTGTAGGATAAGCCTAATGAGCCTTCAGAGGATGAAGAGAGTAACGTGCCAAGGTAGCAATCGATGTCCTCATTCGAGAGGATGAAGCTGGTGCTCAGAGAAGGGGGGAACTTGGCCACAGCAAGGAGGTGTGCACCCAGACAGGACCCCCCAGATCCGGCCATTGGAGCTCAGGGAGGCCACTGGTGTGGCTTGTCCCTGTGGCAGGGGCCGAGGCAGGCAGCCCACCCTGATTCCTGCGGGGGCCTGACTTGGGAAGTGCCATCTGGTAGCTTTGAGACTCACCAAACCAAATTGCACTGGAGAGAGGAGGGACACCTTCCTTCATCCACCCCCCACCCCCGCCGGATTCCCACATACCCTGACCCCTTTCTCTTGATTTCGGAGCCATTTCCAGAGTCCCGCTCATATGACCTCATTCGAAGTGCACTGTGGACGAGCTGCCATCTGCAGCTGCTACCACAGCAGCCAAGGGCTTTAGCTCCCGACTACCTCCCTTCCTTTGGAACTTGGGGGCCCTCTACTCCCCACTTGCACACCACAGACCTTTGCTGAGGATTGTGGGGACCCTCACTCAGTTTGCAGCACGTTGTAGCCATCCCTGTCCTCCCTTGAAACTCAGCTTGTGAGCTCCTTTGGAGCAGCGTGGCCCACCTGGCTGCAACGGAAGACACAGCTGACAGTGAAACAACAGCTTAGATCTGAGAGCCGGAAAGCTCTGTCAAAAGGGACCTCCCTCTTCACACCGTAGAGGCTGTAGGAGCCGCCAGGCTTTCGGAACCAGTGCTGGGGCCAAAATGACTCCACAGCTGTTTTCCTTCCTGGGGAGGGTTCTGGCTCGAGCGGGAATGGCTCAAGTCTCCTAAGGTTCTGAAAGCCCACTGTGTGCAGATTCACGGTACACAGAGAGGAAAAGGTGGAGTCCTACCCTGGAGGTGGTCACAGCTCACGGATGAGCCAGGCAGGCAGGCAGGCAGGGCATGAGAACACCTGAGCTGCCTTCATGAGTGAATGGTGTGGGGGCAGAGGAAGAGAAGCCGGTCTGCTCCCTCGTGTGGTGCCCAGGGCAGGTTGTCCCCAGAGGAAACCCTTACGACGGTGAGGACTATCACTGCTGTTTCCCAAGGGGTTCCGTCGGTGCGTGTCTTCCCCGGAGCGGTCAGGCCGTCTCTCAAGTACACTGGCCATGGGCATTGCCTCTCCTTGGAACTTCCCATGTGTTTCTCTTTTTTATGGAACAGTGATTTTCTAGAGTGGTTCTGGGCCACAAGGATGTTGGGTCATTTTCTAGCCTTCTGTCATGAAGAACGCTTTCCTGGGCATGGGGGTGGTTTGTTGTTCCAGCTCCCTTTCTTGGCTTCTTTTGGGAGCTGGTGCAACAAGAGGAGCTCAGCCTCTGCCTTCTGGCTGAGATGTCACCCTTCAAACAGCAATGCCTGCCTGGAGATAATGATGGCAGTTGCCAAAAGGGCTTCGTTTGGCACATGGTATCTTGAAAGGACGTACACCGTCCTTTCAGCTATCAAAGGCTAGTTCAAATGACATAAAAATGAGAACTCTCCAATGGAGTCTTACAGTAGGTGGAGAGTCCGAAAAACACTCCTTCAGTCATTTCACTGAGAGTCATTGATTGGGGACACCAAGAATATAGGAAGGAATGCAGAAAGAAAAGATGAAATTGTGTTCAGGATCGGGGGGAGGGATGAACAGGGCGTGCTTGCCTTGAATCCAGGCTTTGTTGGGGGGTGGGGCATAAAGATCGAACGGGTCTGAAACTACAAAGTGGTGATGGTAACACAGTATCACCAGAGTTACACAACAGTGATCCCAGATTGCAACAATGATGAAAAAGTTTACTAATCCCAACTTAACCAACAAAAATACAGGAAACCATACAAAAAATAAAACATCACCAGAAAGGTGGAAACAAACCAAATGCAAAGCAGTTCAGGGGAAAGGAACTCCATGTCCCCTGGGGGCAGACCGAGTTGCCGGCATCCACGGTGAGCAGACAGGGATGGAGGCTGCAGAGCCGACCGCTCCCCTGGACGTGGTGTTTCCGGCAAGGGCTCTGGGTCTCTGTCCAGAGCGGGGGCTCTTTCTCCCTGCAGGGCTGGGTGAGTGATCGTGGGCATCTGGGTGTTGCGCGGGAGCCAGGGCAGGCTCTCCCTGCCGAGGCGGTGACTCCTCCTCTGCCTCGGGTTCTCTTGCCAAAGCCCGAGCAGGTAGAGGTGCACGTGGAGGTGGAGGTTCTCGCTGAGGGGGTGGGACATCAGTGCCTGGGGCTGGGGGTCCTGCAGGCACGGAGATCCGATCTGCCCGGTGTGCTGGCCAGTACCCAGCTGGCCTGGTGTCTCTGCGAGGGCAAGTCTCGGTTCTCCATCTGCCCTCGGTGGATCCCTGGGTCCTGCACCTGGAGCCACCACCTCTTTAGGGACAGGTCTGGGAAGTGGAGCCTGGTTCCAGTTGGAGGCCAGTGCTAGAGTTGGGGGAGAAGCAAGGTTTGCCCACAGGCCAGCCTTGGCATGTGCGTACCCCGGGACAGAAACCTTCCAAGAGGTTCCCAAAGAATACCCAGCGTCAGATGTCTTTTGGGACTGAAGTGTGCAAGATGGGGGGCGGGGGGTGTGAGGCCAGCGCTTGCTGCAGGCCCAGCAGCAGCTTTCGGGGACTCGTCCCTGTGTAGCTCAGCACCCCTCCCCACACACTCCCGTGCACCAGCCCCAGCGTCCTCACCTCTGTGCTCTGGCGTGCTGGGCTCCAGGTCCTCCTGGTGCCTCAGAGGCCGGGGTTCTCTGGACTCTGGGTCGGAGCCGGGTGTGCTGAGCTCCGTGGCAGCCTCAGACTGGGCCGCCGGCTGTATCCTGGGCGGTGTCTCGGCAGCAGGCCTTCCCCACCTCCGCGTCTCCCCCGGTGGGGCTGATGCCTCCGTGGGCACGCTGACCTGGAGCCTGCACTGGGCCTCACGGGCGGGCGGGTGGTGCTCCGACCCCTCCCTCTGAGAGCTGGATGGGGTGTCCCCGTCCTCGGCCTCATCACGTGGGAAGCTCTGCAACGACAGTGACCGTCAGCCAGCCATGCTGGGAGTTTTCCGAGCTGGGCCTGGCCAGTGGAGCCGCTGCTTCTGCCTGCTCGAACTTCTCTTCCCAGAAGGGTCAGAGACGTGTGTCTGCTCAGATCCCCACCCGGGAGGAAAGAGACCCATCTGAGGGTGTGAGGTCAGCCTGGCGGGCCGGCGCTGCCCACACTCTCCCCATCCCGCCCAGCCTGCTCTCCCCTGGGGTGTGGACACAACTTGTCCACAGGCTTCTGACCCCACATCCGCCTGGGCTTCCTTGAGGGGGACACAGCCCGAGAAACCCGCATCCCCACACACAGGCAAAGGACCCGGTGTTTCCGGGTGGCATGGGAGAGTTGGCCTGGCCCGGCCTGGGGCTGCCCGTGTTACCTTTCTGTTTCTCCAGGCAAAGGGCCAGAGGCCTCTCGGGGGTGTCCTGAGCCAACGTCGACAGGGTGCCCACGCACACTGCCTGTGAGCTCTCCTGAGGCCCCGGCCTCTGGGCAGGGGCAAACAGCAGAACATCTTGGCAGCAAGTGATCTGGCTGGGGGCTCCTCTCCGCTCTGGAGGCCTGGATGCCCGGATTGCGGGTTCTGTTGGGTTCTGTTGCCGGCAGGTGACATCATCTCCTGGGGTTCGTGCTGAGGTCCCTTCCCCAAAACTTCCCAAGGGAATCTCTGGGTTTCTGACTGCTCGATCACCCCCCTTAGGCCATGTGCAGGCACAGTGACACCCACACGGCCCAGCCCACAGCCCTGGGGAGGCCTGGGTTCAGCCAGGGCCTGAGCTCCGAGGACCATGCTGCTCTCAGACCAGGCTCCTTCTTCTCATATGTGGTGTGGCCCTTGACAACCATATGCCCCTCAGGGTTTCCCCAGTCTCTCCATCTGTAGAGTGGGGGTCATTCTCCCATCTGCTTCCTAGGCCTGTCGGCCTACGAGCAGCTCCATGCCTTTCCACCTGGGGCCGATATCACGTGGAGCTCGTGCGCTGAGACTTCAGAAAGAAAGATTCCATCCAGGGCTGGCACAGCACAGAATGGGGCAGAACGAGGCCTGGATGCGCCGTGGTACCCAGGAAAAGGCACTCCCCCTCCTGACTGTTTTGAGACCCCGCATCCAAGTTGGAGGACCGAAAGGAAGACTCGAAGGTCTCCCTCTCTTATAGAAAAGAGTAGCCAACTTTCTGGTCCTCTGTTTCCATTGAGATTCTGTTGAAGTGTCCCAGCTCGGCTTCTGCGGGTGGCTGAGCTTCTACTGGCTCCCTGCGTTCTTGTCTTTTCCTCTCCAAACCTTCCGTCCTTTTCCCCCTTCTGGGGTGGAAGGGCGCTGTCATTGCTTCTACCTTCGAGACAGATTGAGGAAAAGTCTGGACCATCGACTCCTTTCCTCTCTTTGGTTCCGTGTCTCTCTCTGGCTGTGTCCCTCTCTTTTCCTTTCTCAATTCCGTCTGTGTCTTCCTCTTTCTCTCTCGTGTGTGGATGGATGGATGGATGCTAGGGATGCACATGTATATGATTAGATGAGGGTTATGTTTTAGGGATAGGTTAGAGGGAGAGAAAGGCTTTAGGTCAGAGTTGGTCATGGGGGAAGGGTCAAGGGTGGTGGTGGTGTTTCTTGGAATCTGAGTGCTGTGCATTCTTCGTCTCTTTCCATATGAACCCCTTCTCAGATACACCACTTGCAAGGAGTCTCTCGTGTTCCGTTTCCTATCTTTTGCATTTGTGAATGCTTAGCTTCTCTGTTGTGAAGAGGTTCCATTGGATGGAAACCCAGTGGTGTACTTCGTTTACCTCTTTCCCTTACTTGAAGAGACCCATTTCGACCTCCGCCCAGCAAATGGCAAGGAGACTCTGATGTTAAGGAGCCTTTGACCTACGCTTCTTTCTAGCTATCTCATGACATCAGTCTTTAGGGTGAGGTTTTTCCCCGATATTGAGGTGGTATGAGATCAAAACCAATAGCGTTCTTCAGATGTAGCTGTCTGGTTTTCCCATGGACATTGATTGAAGAGGCTTTCCTGTTCCCATTTGGATATTCTCCCCGTCTGTGTCAGAGATGAGTTGACCATGGATGCTGGGGTTTGTTTCTGGACCCTCAACTTTATTCCATCGATCTGGATCTGTGTGTGTTGTTGTATTCCCAATAGCATACTGTCCTGCTGCTGCTGCTGCTGCGGCTAAGTCACTTCAGTCGTGTCTGACTCTGCATGACCCCATGGCCTGCAGCCTACCAGGCTCCTCCGTCCAGGACATTTTCCAGGCAAGAGTACTGGAGTGGGTCGCCATTGCCTTCTCCGATACTCTCCTGAGGATCCTAGTTTGGTCGTCTAATTTCCTTTCACACAACCTTGGATGTCCGTATCGGGGCTTTTTCGTCGGATTGTATTGACAATGTAGGCTCCTTTCTGTTTCCGTACCCCCTTTGCAATTCTTTGTTCGGTGCGAAAATGCATTGGCATTTTGGGAGGAATAGCATGGAAGCTGTGGATTGCCATGTGGGGCTGTGACATGATTTTCCCAATAGGAATTCTTTCAAGCCCTGAGCACAGCTTCTCTTTCCAGTGATTGGTGTGGGCTTGATCTTCCTCCTTCCATCTCTCGCCGTTTTGTGAGAACAGGTCCATCCTTCCCTTCTGGGGTAGATGGACTCGTGGGTATCACTTCAGTGAATGGCATTGTCAGTGGGGGTGATAATTCCCTTCTCATTGGAAGACTTTGCTGTGAGTATTAGAAATGCAAGTGACTTCTCTTCCCCTTCCTCCCTGTCCATGTCTCAGAGCCACCGGGAAACAGAGGCCTCATCCACGGTCACACAGGCCTGAGGGGGTGCAACTAGACTGTTGTTTCTTCAGGCCCTCAGTGCTGGACATCATCCGGGATACTCTGTGTGTGTCTTCCTCCGTCTGGTGTCCCTTCAGACCTTTCCCTAGTTTTCACAGGCTTGTTGTGTTGGCGTTCTTTGTCTGTTTGGAGACACATCCTTGATAAGCTTTGTGTTTCCACTCATTCGTCTCGCGATGTATGACCTGTCTTTTGCTTTTGTCATGAGGTCTTTCCCACAGTAGATATCTTTGATTTTGCAAAGTCCACTGTATTCTCTGGGTTTTTTTTGTGGACTGCCTTTTAGTTTTGTGTGTGAAGACTCAAAGCACGTGTCCGGTTTCTGCTCATTGTTCTTCTAGATTTGTGACAAGTTTTCATGGAAAGTTTGTCTAGGGATAACTGGAAGTGAACTCGGTGTAAGGTGTCCAGTCTCCATCTCCATTCATGTCATCCCCTGCAGTTTCCAATTCCCTGTTCCTGAGTGGTTTTGGAGACCTTGTGGGAAGGTTGGTTGCATTGGAGTTTGCATTTCCACCTTGATTCGATTCACACTGTTCTGCCCTCAGGGACACTGTCAAGGGGGAGTGAGGAGCAGCCTGCACTTCCAGCAGTGACCACACGGTGGGGCGAGTGCTGCTCTCCCCTCTGGGAGCCCCAGGCCACAGGCATCCCAGTGAGGAGCCAGCTCTGTGCTCAGCTGAAAGGAGTTAGTTAGTCTCTCAGGAGCCTCTGAGCCCTTGCCTTTGGATCACCCAGGGTGGGCATTTACTGGGACAGAAAAAATTGCCCTGAATTCCATGGACGGAAGAGCCTGGCTGTGTAGAGTTCGTGAGTTGCCGTGAATCAGACACAACTGAGGACACAAAAATTCAATAGATTAAAACACTTTTTGGGGGTGGGGGGGAGTGAAAGAGGGTGATGTGGGTTTTTTTGTCTTATATAACAGCCAAGGGAAATCTAGTTTAAACCTAAATTCACATAGATGGGAAAGGTATATCTCTCCGTCACCCTATTTAAAAAAAAAAAACCTACTAAACTTTTCTGAAAGTTTATTTAGTAGCTTCCTTGAGCAGTTTACTGTGGAGCATTTTTTTTTTTTTTCTGTGACATTGGCCTCATTAAAAAGTACGGTTTGCCTTTACTGGATAATTTTGTTCATTGGTTTCTTAGGGAACCTTGGTAATATTTGAGTTTCCTGGGGAGTATGGTCACATGACCTGGCCCTGGCCAATCGGTGCGTTCCACCTCCCTGGCCACTGTGATTGGCTCCGGGCTGGGGCAGTGCCCAATCGGGGCCCAGGGCCGGGCCTCCCGTTGGAAACCAGGGGAAGACGAGCTCTCGTCCTGCTGGGGTAGGGGAAGGGGTGGGGCCGGGGCAGGTCAGGCTCCAGCAGTGGGAGGGGCTTGAGGTCCGCCTGCGGCAGTTGGTGACGTTCCTGCTCCCCTCAGGGCAGAGCCGCCGGCCTGAGAATGAGGGCGCTGCTGAGCCCAGGGCCTGGGATGGCCCGTTGCTGCTGTGGTCCCAGAGCTCCACCCGAGACCTGAGGGAAGCCGTCTGCCCGTGAGTCCTCTCCCACTTTTCTGTCAGCTTGTTTGAAGCATGCTGGGTTTTCTGCCCAGCTGGCTAAGGGGAGTCCCTGGAAATGCAAGGGTGTGGGTTTTGGCAGACTTCAGGGAAGACATGCCAGATGAGGCTGGGAGACTCCAGGTTAATCTGGATTCAGGAGATATCTCTTCGGGCCAGCTAGTAATTGTAGGATAAGCCTAATGAGCCTTCAGAGGATGAAGAGAGTAACGTGCCAAGGTAGCAATCGATGTCCTCATTCGAGAGGATGAAGCTGGTGCTCAGAGAAGGGGGGAACTTGGCCACAGCAAGGAGGTGTGCACCCAGACAGGACCCCCCAGATCCGGCCATTGGAGCTCAGGGAGGCCACTGGTGTGGCTTGTCCCTGTGGCAGGGGCCGAGGCAGGCAGCCCACCCTGATTCCTGCGGGGGCCTGACTTGGGAAGTGCCATCTGGTAGCTTTGAGACTCACCAAACCAAATTGCACTGGAGAGAGGAGGGACACCTTCCTTCATCCACCCCCCACCCCCGCCGGATTCCCACATACCCTGACCCCTTTCTCTTGATTTCGGAGCCATTTCCAGAGTCCCGCTCATATGACCTCATTCGAAGTGCACTGTGGACGAGCTGCCATCTGCAGCTGCTACCACAGCAGCCAAGGGCTTTAGCTCCCGACTACCTCCCTTCCTTTGGAACTTGGGGGCCCTCTACTCCCCACTTGCACACCACAGACCTTTGCTGAGGATTGTGGGGACCCTCACTCAGTTTGCAGCACGTTGTAGCCATCCCTGTCCTCCCTTGAAACTCAGCTTGTGAGCTCCTTTGGAGCAGCGTGGCCCACCTGGCTGCAACGGAAGACACAGCTGACAGTGAAACAACAGCTTAGATCTGAGAGCCGGAAAGCTCTGTCAAAAGGGACCTCCCTCTTCACACCGTAGAGGCTGTAGGAGCCGCCAGGCTTTCGGAACCAGTGCTGGGGCCAAAATGACTCCACAGCTGTTTTCCTTCCTGGGGAGGGTTCTGGCTCGAGCGGGAATGGCTCAAGTCTCCTAAGGTTCTGAAAGCCCACTGTGTGCAGATTCACGGTACACAGAGAGGAAAAGGTGGAGTCCTACCCTGGAGGTGGTCACAGCTCACGGATGAGCCAGGCAGGCAGGCAGGCAGGGCATGAGAACACCTGAGCTGCCTTCATGAGTGAATGGTGTGGGGGCAGAGGAAGAGAAGCCGGTCTGCTCCCTCGTGTGGTGCCCAGGGCAGGTTGTCCCCAGAGGAAACCCTTACGACGGTGAGGACTATCACTGCTGTTTCCCAAGGGGTTCCGTCGGTGCGTGTCTTCCCCGGAGCGGTCAGGCCGTCTCTCAAGTACACTGGCCATGGGCATTGCCTCTCCTTGGAACTTCCCATGTGTTTCTCTTTTTTATGGAACAGTGATTTTCTAGAGTGGTTCTGGGCCACAAGGATGTTGGGTCATTTTCTAGCCTTCTGTCATGAAGAACGCTTTCCTGGGCATGGGGGTGGTTTGTTGTTCCAGCTCCCTTTCTTGGCTTCTTTTGGGAGCTGGTGCAACAAGAGGAGCTCAGCCTCTGCCTTCTGGCTGAGATGTCACCCTTCAAACAGCAATGCCTGCCTGGAGATAATGATGGCAGTTGCCAAAAGGGCTTCGTTTGGCACATGGTATCTTGAAAGGACGTACACCGTCCTTTCAGCTATCAAAGGCTAGTTCAAATGACATAAAAATGAGAACTCTCCAATGGAGTCTTACAGTAGGTGGAGAGTCCGAAAAACACTCCTTCAGTCATTTCACTGAGAGTCATTGATTGGGGACACCAAGAATATAGGAAGGAATGCAGAAAGAAAAGATGAAATTGTGTTCAGGATCGGGGGGAGGGATGAACAGGGCGTGCTTGCTTGCCTTGAATCCAGGCTTTGTTGGGGGGTGGGGCATAAAGATCGAACGGGTCTGAAACTACAAAGTGGTGATGGTAACACAGTATCACCAGAGTTACACAACAGTGATCCCAGATTGCAACAATGATGAAAAAGTTTACTAATCCCAACTTAACCAACAAAAATACAGGAAACCATACAAAAAATAAAACATCACCAGAAAGGTGGAAACAAACCAAATGCAAAGCAGTTCAGGGGAAAGGAACTCCATGTCCCCTGGGGGCAGACCGAGTTGCCGGCATCCACGGTGAGCAGACAGGGATGGAGGCTGCAGAGCCGACCGCTCCCCTGGACGTGGTGTTTCCGGCAAGGGCTCTGGGTCTCTGTCCAGAGCGGGGGCTCTTTCTCCCTGCAGGGCTGGGTGAGTGATCGTGGGCATCTGGGTGTTGCGCGGGAGCCAGGGCAGGCTCTCCCTGCCGAGGCGGTGACTCCTCCTCTGCCTCGGGTTCTCTTGCCAAAGCCCGAGCAGGTAGAGGTGCACGTGGAGGTGGAGGTTCTCGCTGAGGGGGTGGGACATCAGTGCCTGGGGCTGGGGGTCCTGCAGGCACGGAGATCCGATCTGCCCGGTGTGCTGGCCAGTACCCTGCTGGCCTGGTGTCTCTGCGAGGGCAAGTCTCGGTTCTCCATCTGCCCTCGGTGGATCCCTGGGTCCTGCACCTGGAGCCACCACCTCTTTAGGGACAGGTCTGGGAAGTGGAGCCTGGTTCCAGTTGGAGGCCAGTGCTAGAGTTGGGGGAGAAGCAAAGTTTGCCCACAGGCCAGCCTTGGCATGTGCGTACCCCGGGACAGAAACCTTCCAAGAGGTTCCCAAAGAATACCCAGCGTCAGATGTCTTTTGGGACTGAAGTGTGCAAGATGGGGGGCGGGGGGTGTGAGGCCAGCGCTTGCTGCAGGCCCAGCAGCAGCTTTCGGGGACTCGTCCCTGTGTAGCTCAGCACCCCTCCCCACACACTCCCGTGCACCAGCCCCAGCGTCCTCACCTCTGTGCTCTGGCGTGCTGGGCTCCAGGTCCTCCTGGTGCCTCAGAGGCCGGGGTTCTCTGGACTCTGGGTCGGAGCCGGGTGTGCTGAGCTCCGTGGCAGCCTCAGACTGGGCCGCCGGCTGTATCCTGGGCGGTGTCTCGGCAGCAGGCCTTCCCCACCTCCGCGTCTCCCCCGGTGGGGCTGATGCCTCCGTGGGCACGCTGACCTGGAGCCTGCACTGGGCCTCACGGGCGGGCGGGTGGTGCTCCGACCCCTCCCTCTGGGAGCTGGATGGGGTGTCCCCGTCCTCGGCCTCGTCACGTGGGAAGCTCTGCAACGACAGTGACCGTCAGCCAGCCATGCTGGGAGTTTTCCGAGCTGGGCCTGGCCAGTGGAGCCGCTGCTTCTGCCTGCTCAAACTTCTCTTCCCAGAAGGGTCAGAGACGTGTGTCTGCTCAGATCCCCACCCGGGAGGAAAGAGACCCATCTGAGGGTGTGAGGTCAGCCTGGCGGGCCGGCGCTGCCCACACTCTCCCCATCCCGCCCAGCCTGCTCTCCCCTGGGGTGTGGACACAACTTGTCCACAGGCTTCTGACCCCACATCCGCCTGGGCTTCCTTGAGGGGGACACAGCCCGAGAAACCCGCATCCCCACACACAGGCAAAGGACCCGGTGTTTCCGGGTGGCATGGGAGAGGTGGCCTGGCCCGGCCTGGGGCTCCCCGTGTTACCTTTCTGTTTCTCCGGGCAAAGGGCCAGAGGCCTCTCGGGGGTGTCCTGAGCCAACGTCGACAGGGTGCCCACGCACACTGCCTGTGAGCTCTCCTGAGGCCCCGGCCTCTGGGCAGGGGCAAACAGCAGAACATCTTGGCAGCAAGTGATCTGGCTGGGGGCTCCTCTCCGCTCTGGAGGCCTGGATACCCGGATTGCGGGTTCTGTTGGGTTCTGTTGCCGGCAGGTGACATCATCTCCTGGGGTTCGTGCTGAGGTCCCTTCCCCAAAACTTCCCAAGGGAATCTCTGGGTTTCTGACTGCTCGATCACCCCCCTTAGGCCATGTGCAGGCACAGTGACACCCACACGGCCCAGCCCACAGCCCTGGGGAGGCCTGGGTTCAGCCAGGGCCTGAGCTCCGAGGACCATGCTGCTCTCAGACCAGGCTCCTTCTTCTCATAAGTGGTGTGGCCCTTGACAACCATATGCCCCTCAGGGTTTCCCCAGTCTCTCCATCTGCAGAGTGGGGGTCATTCTCCCATCTGCTTCCTAGGCCTGTCGGCCTACGAGCAGCTCCATGCCTTTCCACCTGGGGCCGATATCACGTGGAGCTCGTGCGCTGAGACTTCAGAAAGAAAGATTCCATCCAGGGCTGGCACAGCACAGAATGGGGCAGAACGAGGCCTGGATGCGCCGTGGTACCCAGGAAAAGGCACTCCCCCTCCTGACTGTTTTGAGACCCCGCATCCAAGTTGGAGGACCGAAAGGAAGACTCGAAGGTCTCCCTCTCTTATAGAAAAGAGTAGCCAACTTTCTGGTCCTCTGTTTCCATTGAGATTCTGTTGAAGTGTCCCAGCTCGGCTTCTGCGGGTGGCTGAGCTTCTACTGGCTCCCTGCGTTCTTGTCTTTTCCTCTCCAAACCTTCCGTCCTTTTCCCCCTTCTGGGGTGGAAGGGCGCTGTCATTGCTTCTACCTTCGAGACAGATTGAGGAAAAGTCTGGACCATCGACTCCTTTCCTCTCTTTGGTTCCGTGTCTCTCTCTGGCTGTGTCCCTCTCTTTTCCTTTCTCAATTCCGTCTGTGTCTTCCTCTTTCTCTCTCGTGTGTGGATGGATGGATGGATGCTAGGGATGCACATGTATATGATTAGATGAGGGTTATGTTTTAGGGATAGGTTAGAGGGAGAGAAAGGCTTTAGGTCAGAGTTGGTCATGGGGGAAGGGTCAAGGGTGGTGGTGGTGTTTCTTGGAATCTGAGTGCTGTGCATTCTTCGTCTCTTTCCATATGAACCCCTTCTCAGATACACCACTTGCAAGGAGTCTCTCGTGTTCCGTTTCCTATCTTTTGCATTTGTGAATGCTTAGCTTCTCTGTTGTGAAGAGGTTCCATTGGATGGAAACCCAGTGGTGTACTTCGTTTACCTCTTTCCCTTACTTGAAGAGACCCATTTCGACCTCCGCCCAGCAAATGGCAAGGAGACTCTGATGTTAAGGAGCCTTTGACCTACGCTTCTTTCTAGCTATCTCATGACATCAGTCTTTAGGGTGAGGTTTTTCCCCGATATTGAGGTGGTATGAGATCAAAACCAATAGCGTTCTTCAGATGTAGCTGTCTGGTTTTCCCATGGACATTGATTGAAGAGGCTTTCCTGTTCCCATTTGGATATTCTCCCCGTCTGTGTCAGAGATGAGTTGACCATGGATGCTGGGGTTTGTTTCTGGACCCTCAACTTTATTCCATCGATCTGGATCTGTGTGTGTTGTTGTATTCCCAATAGCATACTGTCCTGCTGCTGCTGCTGCTGCGGCTAAGTCACTTCAGTCGTGTCTGACTCTGCATGACCCCATGGCCTGCAGCCTACCAGGCTCCTCCGTCCAGGACATTTTCCAGGCAAGAGTACTGGAGTGGGTCGCCATTGCCTTCTCCGATACTCTCCTGAGGATCCTAGTTTGGTCGTCTAATTTCCTTTCACACAACCTTGGATGTCCGTATCGGGGCTTTTTCGTCGGATTGTATTGACAATGTAGGCTCCTTTCTGTTTCCGTACCCCCTTTGCAATTCTTTGTTCGGTGCGAAAATGCATTGGCATTTTGGGAGGAATAGCATGGAAGCTGTGGATTGCCATGTGGGGCTGTGACATGATTTTCCCAATAGGAATTCTTTCAAGCCCTGAGCACAGCTTCTCTTTCCAGTGATTGGTGTGGGCTTGATCTTCCTCCTTCCATCTCTCGCCGTTTTGTGAGAACAGGTCCATCCTTCCCTTCTGGGGTAGATGGACTCGTGGGTATCACTTCAGTGAATGGCATTGGCAGTGGGGGTGATAATTCCCTTCTCATTGGAAGACTTTGCTGTGAGTATTAGAAATGCAAGTGACTTCTCTTCCCCTTCCTCCCTGTCCATGTCTCAGAGCCACCGGGAAACAGAGGCCTCATCCACGGTCACACAGGCCTGAGGGGGTGCAACTAGACTGTTGTTTCTTCAGGCCCTCAGTGCTGGACATCATCCGGGATACTCTGTGTGTGTCTTCCTCCGTCTGGTGTCCCTTCAGACCTTTCCCTAGTTTTCACAGGCTTGTTGTGTTGGCGTTCTTTGTCTGTTTGGAGACACATCCTTGATAAGCTTTGTGTTTCCACTCATTCGTCTCGCGATGTATGACCTGTCTTTTGCTTTTGTCATGAGGTCTTTCCCACAGTAGATATCTTTGATTTTGCAAAGTCCACTGTATTCTCTGGGTTTTTTTTTTTGTGGACTGCCTTTTAGTTTTGTGTGTGAAGACTCAAAGCACGTGTCCGGTTTCTGCTCATTGTTCTTCTAGATTTGTGACAAGTTTTCATGGAAAGTTTGTCTAGGGATAACTGGAAGTGAACTCGGTGTAAGGTGTCAAGTCTCCATCTCCATTCATGTCATCCCCTGCAGTTTCCAATTCCCTGTTCCTGAGTGGTTTTGGAGACCTTGTGGGAAGGTTGGTTGCATTGGAGTTTGCATTTCCACCTTGATTCGATTCACACTGTTCTGCCCTCAGGGACACTGTCAAGGGGGAGTGAGGAGCAGCCTGCACTTCCAGCAGTGACCACACGGTGGGGCGAGTGCTGCTCTCCCCTCTGGGAGCCCCAGGCCACAGGCATCCCAGTGAGGAGCCAGCTCTGTGCTCAGCTGAAAGGAGTTAGTTAGTCTCTCAGGAGCCTCTGAGCCCTTGCCTTTGGATCACCCAGGGTGGGCATTTACTGGGACAGAAAAAATTGCCCTGAATTCCATGGACGGAAGAGCCTGGCTGTGTAGAGTTCGTGAGTTGCCGTGAATCAGACACAACTGAGGACACAAAAATTCAATAGATTAAAACACTTTTTGGGGGTGGGGGGGAGTGAAAGAGGGTGATGTGGGTTTTTTTGTCTTATATAACAGCCAAGGGAAATCTAGTTTAAACCTAAATTCACATAGATGGGAAAGGTATATCTCTCCGTCACCCTATTTAAAAAAAAAAAACCTACTAAACTTTTCTGAAAGTTTATTTAGTAGCTTCCTTGAGCAGTTTACTGTGGAGCATTTTTTTTTTTTTTCTGTGACATTGGCCTCATTAAAAAGTACGGTTTGCCTTTACTGGATAATTTTGTTCATTGGTTTCTTAGGGAACCTTGGTAATATTTGAGTTTCCTGGGGAGTATGGTCACATGACCTGGCCCTGGCCAATCGGTGCGTTCCACCTCCCTGGCCACTGTGATTGGCTCCGGGCTGGGGCAGTGCCCAATCGGGGCCCAGGTCCGGGCCTCCCGTTGGAAACCAGGGGAAGACGAGCTCTCGTCCTGCTGGGGTAGGGGAAGGGGTGGGGCCGGGGCAGGTCAGGCTCCAGCAGTGGGAGGGGCTTGAGGTCCGCCTGCGGCAGTTGGTGACGTTCCTGCTCCCCTCAGGGCAGAGCCGCCGGCCTGAGAATGAGGGCGCTGCTGAGCCCAGGGCCTGGGATGGCCCGTTGCTGCTGTGGTCCCAGAGCTCCACCCGAGACCTGAGGGAAGCCGTCTGCCCGTGAGTCCTCTCCCACTTTTCTCTCAGCTTGTTTGAAGCATGCTGGGTTTTCTGCCCAGCTGGCTAAGGGGAGTCCCTGGAAATGCAAGGGTGTGGGTTTTGGCAGACTTCAGGGAAGACATGCCAGATGAGCCTGGGAGACTCCAGGTTAATCTGGATTCAGGAGATATCTCTTCGGGCCAGCTAGTAATTGTAGGATAAGCCTAATGAGCCTTCAGAGGATGAAGAGAGTAACGTGCCAAGGTAGCAATCGATGTCCTCATTCGAGAGGATGAAGCTGGTGCTCAGAGAAGGGGGGAACTTGGCCACAGCAAGGAGGTGTGCACCCAGACAGGACCCCCCAGATCCGGCCATTGGAGCTCAGGGAGGCCACTGGTGTGGCTTGTCCCTGTGGCAGGGGCCGAGGCAGGCAGCCCACCCTGATTCCTGCGGGGGCCTGACTTGGGAAGTGCCATCTGGTAGCTTTGAGACTCACCAAACCAAATTGCACTGGAGAGAGGAGGGACACCTTCCTTCATCCACCCCCCACCCCCGCCGGATTCCCACATACCCTGACCCCTTTCTCTTGATTTCGGAGCCATTTCCAGAGTCCCGCTCATATGACCTCATTCGAAGTGCACTGTGGACGAGCTGCCATCTGCAGCTGCTACCACAGCAGCCAAGGGCTTTAGCTCCCGACTACCTCCCTTCCTTTGGAACTTGGGGGCCCTCTACTCCCCACTTGCACACCACAGACCTTTGCTGAGGATTGTGGGGACCCTCACTCAGTTTGCAGCACGTTGTAGCCATCCCTGTCCTCCCTTGAAACTCAGCTTGTGAGCTCCTTTGGAGCAGCGTGGCCCACCTGGCTGCAACGGAAGACACAGCTGACAGTGAAACAACAGCTTAGATCTGAGAGCCGGAAAGCTCTGTCAAAAGGGACCTCCCTCTTCACACCGTAGAGGCTGTAGGAGCCGCCAGGCTTTCGGAACCAGTGCTGGGGCCAAAATGACTCCACAGCTGTTTTCCTTCCTGGGGAGGGTTCTGGCTCGAGCGGGAATGGCTCAAGTCTCCTAAGGTTCTGAAAGCCCACTGTGTGCAGATTCACGGTACACAGAGAGGAAAAGGTGGAGTCCTACCCTGGAGGTGGTCACAGCTCACGGATGAGCCAGGCAGGCAGGCAGGCAGGGCATGAGAACACCTGAGCTGCCTTCATGAGTGAACGGTGTGGGGGCAGAGGAAGAGAAGCCGGTCTGCTCCCTCGTGTGGTGCCCAGGGCAGGTTGTCCCCAGAGGAAACCCTTACGACGGTGAGGACTATCACTGCTGTTTCCCAAGGGGTTCCGTCGGTGCGTGTCTTCCCCGGAGCGGTCAGGCCGTCTCTCAAGTACACTGGCCATGGGCATTGCCTCTCCTTGGAACTTCCCATGTGTTTCTCTTTTTTATGGAACAGTGATTTTCTAGAGTGGTTCTGGGCCACAAGGATGTTGGGTCATTTTCTAGCCTTCTGTCATGAAGAACGCTTTCCTGGGCATGGGGGTGGTTTGTTGTTCCAGCTCCCTTTCTTGGCTTCTTTTGGGAGCTGGTGCAACAAGAGGAGCTCAGCCTCTGCCTTCTGGCTGAGATGTCACCCTTCAAACAGCAATGCCTGCCTGGAGATAATGATGGCAGTTGCCAAAAGGGCTTCGTTTGGCACATGGTATCTTGAAAGGACGTACACCGTCCTTTCAGCTATCAAAGGCTAGTTCAAATGACATAAAAATGAGAACTCTCCAATGGAGTCTTACAGTAGGTGGAGAGTCCGAAAAACACTCCTTCAGTCATTTCACTGAGAGTCATTGATTGGGGACACCAAGAATATAGGAAGGAATGCAGAAAGAAAAGATGAAATTGTGTTCAGGATCGGGGGGAGGGATGAACAGGGCGTGCTTGCCTTGAATCCAGGCTTTGTTGGGGGGTGGGGCATAAAGATCGAACGGGTCTGAAACTACAAAGTGGTGATGGTAACACAGTATCACCAGAGTTACACAACAGTGATCCCAGATTGCAACAATGATGAAAAAGTTTACTAATCCCAACTTAACCAACAAAAATACAGGAAACCATACAAAAAATAAAACATCACCAGAAAGGTGGAAACAAACCAAATGCAAAGCAGTTCAGGGGAAAGGAACTCCATGTCCCCTGGGGGCAGACCGAGTTGCCGGCATCCACGGTGAGCAGACAGGGATGGAGGCTGCAGAGCCGACCGCTCCCCTGGACGTGGTGTTTCCGGCAAGGGCTCTGGGTCTCTGTCCAGAGCGGGGGCTCTTTCTCCCTGCAGGGCTGGGTGAGTGATCGTGGGCATCTGGGTGTTGCGCGGGAGCCAGGGCAGGCTCTCCCTGCCGAGGCGGTGACTCCTCCTCTGCCTCGGGTTCTCTTGCCAAAGCCCGAGCAGGTAGAGGTGCACGTGGAGGTGGAGGTTCTCGCTGAGGGGGTGGGACATCAGTGCCTGGGGCTGGGGGTCCTGCAGGCACGGAGATCCGATCTGCCCGGTGTGCTGGCCAGTACCCAGCTGGCCTGGTGTCTCTGCGAGGGCAAGTCTCGGTTCTCCATCTGCCCTCGGTGGATCCCTGGGTCCTGCACCTGGAGCCACCACCTCTTTAGGGACAGGTCTGGGAAGTGGAGCCTGGTTCCAGTTGGAGGCCAGTGCTAGAGTTGGGGGAGAAGCAAGGTTTGCCCACAGGCCAGCCTTGGCATGTGCGTACCCCGGGACAGAAACCTTCCAAGAGGTTCCCAAAGAATACCCAGCGTCAGATGTCTTTTGGGACTGAAGTGTGCAAGATGGGGGGCGGGGGGTGTGAGGCCAGCGCTTGCTGCAGGCCCAGCAGCAGCTTTCGGGGACTCGTCCCTGTGTAGCTCAGCACCCCTCCCCACACACTCCCGTGCACCAGCCCCAGCGTCCTCACCTCTGTGCTCTGGCGTGCTGGGCTCCAGGTCCTCCTGGTGCCTCAGAGGCCGGGGTTCTCTGGACTCTGGGTCGGAGCCGGGTGTGCTGAGCTCCGTGGCAGCCTCAGACTGGGCCGCCGGCTGTATCCTGGGCGGTGTCTCGGCAGCAGGCCTTCCCCACCTCCGCGTCTCCCCCGGTGGGGCTGATGCCTCCGTGGGCACGCTGACCTGGAGCCTGCACTGGGCCTCACGGGCGGGCGGGTGGTGCTCCGACCCCTCCCTCTGAGAGCTGGATGGGGTGTCCCCGTCCTCGGCCTCATCACGTGGGAAGCTCTGCAACGACAGTGACCGTCAGCCAGCCATGCTGGGAGTTTTCCGAGCTGGGCCTGGCCAGTGGAGCCGCTGCTTCTGCCTGCTCGAACTTCTCTTCCCAGAAGGGTCAGAGACGTGTGTCTGCTCAGATCCCCACCCGGGAGGAAAGAGACCCATCTGAGGGTGTGAGGTCAGCCTGGCGGGCCGGCGCTGCCCACACTCTCCCCATCCCGCCCAGCCTGCTCTCCCCTGGGGTGTGGACACAACTTGTCCACAGGCTTCTGACCCCACATCCGCCTGGGCTTCCTTGAGGGGGACACAGCCCGAGAAACCCGCATCCCCACACACAGGCAAAGGACCCGGTGTTTCCGGGTGGCATGGGAGAGTTGGCCTGGCCCGGCCTGGGGCTGCCCGTGTTACCTTTCTGTTTCTCCGGGCAAAGGGCCAGAGGCCTCTCGGGGGTGTCCTGAGCCAACGTCGACAGGGTGCCCACGCACACTGCCTGTGAGCTCTCCTGAGGCCCCGGCCTCTGGGCAGGGGCAAACAGCAGAACATCTTGGCAGCAAGTGATCTGGCTGGGGGCTCCTCTCCGCTCTGGAGGCCTGGATGCCCGGATTGCGGGTTCTGTTGGGTTCTGTTGCCGGCAGGTGACATCATCTCCTGGGGTTCGTGCTGAGGTCCCTTCCCCAAAACTTCCCAAGGGAATCTCTGGGTTTCTGACTGCTCGATCACCCCCCTTAGGCCATGTGCAGGCACAGTGACACCCACACGGCCCAGCCCACAGCCCTGGGGAGGCCTGGGTTCAGCCAGGGCCTGAGCTCCGAGGACCATGCTGCTCTCAGACCAGGCTCCTTCTTCTCATATGTGGTGTGGCCCTTGACAACCATATGCCCCTCAGGGTTTCCCCAGTCTCTCCATCTGCAGAGTGGGGGTCATTCTCTCATCTGCTTCCTAGGCCTGTCGGCCTACGAGCAGCTCCATGCCTTTCCACCTGGGGCCGATATCACGTGGAGCTCGTGCGCTGAGACTTCAGAAAGAAAGATTCCATCCAGGGCTGGCACAGCACAGAATGGGGCAGAACGAGGCCTGGATGCGCCGTGGTACCCAGGAAAAGGCACTCCCCCTCCTGACTGTTTTGAGACCCCGCATCCAAGTTGGAGGACCGAAAGGAAGACTCGAAGGTCTCCCTCTCTTATAGAAAAGAGTAGCCAACTTTCTGGTCCTCTGTTTCCATTGAGATTCTGTTGAAGTGTCCCAGCTCGGCTTCTGCGGGTGGCTGAGCTTCTACTGGCTCCCTGCGTTCTTGTCTTTTCCTCTCCAAACCTTCCGTCCTTTTCCCCCTTCTGGGGTGGAAGGGCGCTGTCATTGCTTCTACCTTCGAGACAGATTGAGGAAAAGTCTGGACCATCGACTCCTTTCCTCTCTTTGGTTCCGTGTCTCTCTCTGGCTGTGTCCCTCTCTTTTCCTTTCTCAATTCCGTCTGTGTCTTCCTCTTTCTCTCTCGTGTGTGGATGGATGGATGGATGCTAGGGATGCACATGTATATGATTAGATGAGGGTTATGTTTTAGGGATAGGTTAGAGGGAGAGAAAGGCTTTAGGTCAGAGTTGGTCATGGGGGAAGGGTCAAGGGTGGTGGTGGTGTTTCTTGGAATCTGAGTGCTGTGCATTCTTCGTCTCTTTCCATATGAACCCCTTCTCAGATACACCACTTGCAAGGAGTCTCTCGTGTTCCGTTTCCTATCTTTTGCATTTGTGAATGCTTAGCTTCTCTGTTGTGAAGAGGTTCCATTGGATGGAAACCCAGTGGTGTACTTCGTTTACCTCTTTCCCTTACTTGAAGAGACCCATTTCGACCTCCGCCCAGCAAATGGCAAGGAGACTCTGATGTTAAGGAGCCTTTGACCTACGCTTCTTTCTAGCTATCTCATGACATCAGTCTTTAGGGTGAGGTTTTTCCCCGATATTGAGGTGGTATGAGATCAAAACCAATAGCGTTCTTCAGATGTAGCTGTCTGGTTTTCCCATGGACATTGATTGAAGAGGCTTTCCTGTTCCCATTTGGATATTCTCCCCGTCTGTGTCAGAGATGAGTTGACCATGGATGCTGGGGTTTGTTTCTGGACCCTCAACTTTATTCCATCGATCTGGATCTGTGTGTGTTGTTGTATTCCCAATAGCATACTGTCCTGCTGCTGCTGCTGCTGCGGCTAAGTCACTTCAGTCGTGTCTGACTCTGCATGACCCCATGGCCTGCAGCCTACCAGGCTCCTCCGTCCAGGACATTTTCCAGGCAAGAGTACTGGAGTGGGTCGCCATTGCCTTCTCCGATACTCTCCTGAGGATCCTAGTTTGGTCGTCTAATTTCCTTTCACACAACCTTGGATGTCCGTATCGGGGCTTTTTCGTCGGATTGTATTGACAATGTAGGCTCCTTTCTGTTTCCGTACCCCCTTTGCAATTCTTTGTTCGGTGCGAAAATGCATTGGCATTTTGGGAGGAATAGCATGGAAGCTGTGGATTGCCATGTGGGGCTGTGACATGATTTTCCCAATAGGAATTCTTTCAAGCCCTGAGCACAGCTTCTCTTTCCAGTGATTGGTGTGGGCTTGATCTTCCTCCTTCCATCTCTCGCCGTTTTGTGAGAACAGGTCCATCCTTCCCTTCTGGGGTAGATGGACTCGTGGGTATCACTTCAGTGAATGGCATTGGCAGTGGGGGTGATAATTCCCTTCTCATTGGAAGACTTTGCTGTGAGTATTAGAAATGCAAGTGACTTCTCTTCCCCTTCCTCCCTGTCCATGTCTCAGAGCCACCGGGAAACAGAGGCCTCATCCACGGTCACACAGGCCTGAGGGGGTGCAACTAGACTGTTGTTTCTTCAGGCCCTCAGTGCTGGACATCATCCGGGATACTCTGTGTGTGTCTTCCTCCGTCTGGTGTCCCTTCAGACCTTTCCCTAGTTTTCACAGGCTTGTTGTGTTGGCGTTCTTTGTCTGTTTGGAGACACATCCTTGATAAGCTTTGTGTTTCCACTCATTCGTCTCGCGATGTATGACCTGTCTTTTGCTTTTGTCATGAGGTCTTTCCCACAGTAGATATCTTTGATTTTGCAAAGTCCACTGTATTCTCTGGGGTTTTTTTTGTGGACTGCCTTTTAGTTTTGTGTGTGAAGACTCAAAGCACGTGTCCGGTTTCTGCTCATTGTTCTTCTAGATTTGTGACAAGTTTTCATGGAAAGTTTGTCTAGGGATAACTGGAAGTGAACTCGGTGTAAGGTGTCCAGTCTCCATCTCCATTCATGTCATCCCCTGCAGTTTCCAATTCCCTGTTCCTGAGTGGTTTTGGAGACCTTGTGGGAAGGTTGGTTGCATTGGAGTTTGCATTTCCACCTTGATTCGATTCACACTGTTCTGCCCTCAGGGACACTGTCAAGGGGGAGTGAGGAGCAGCCTGCACTTCCAGCAGTGACCACACGGTGGGGCGAGTGCTGCTCTCCCCTCTGGGAGCCCCAGGCCACAGGCATCCCAGTGAGGAGCCAGCTCTGTGCTCAGCTGAAAGGAGTTAGTTAGTCTCTCAGGAGCCTCTGAGCCCTTGCCTTTGGATCACCCAGGGTGGGCATTTACTGGGACAGAAAAAATTGCCCTGAATTCCATGGACGGAAGAGCCTGGCTGTGTAGAGTTCGTGAGTTGCCGTGAATCAGACACAACTGAGGACACAAAAATTCAATAGATTAAAACACTTTTTGGGGGTGGGGGGGAGTGAAAGAGGGTGATGTGGGTTTTTTTGTCTTATATAACAGCCAAGGGAAATCTAGTTTAAACCTAAATTCACATAGATGGGAAAGGTATATCTCTCCGTCACCCTATTAAAAAAAAAAAAACCTACTAAACTTTTCTGAAAGTTTATTTAGTAGCTTCCTTGAGCAGTTTACTGTGGAGCATTTTTTTTTTTTTCTGTGACATTGGCCTCATTAAAAAGTACGGTTTGCCTTTACTGGATAATTTTGTTCATTGGTTTCTTAGGGAACCTTGGTAATATTTGAGTTTCCTGGGGAGTATGGTCACATGACCTGGCCCTGGCCAATCGGTGCGTTCCACCTCCCTGGCCACTGTGATTGGCTCCGGGCTGGGGCAGTGCCCAATCGGGGCCCAGGGCCGGGCCTCCCGTTGGAAACCAGGGGAAGACGAGCTCTCGTCCTGCTGGGGTAGGGGAAGGGGTGGGGCCGGGGCAGGTCAGGCTCCAGCAGTGGGAGGGGCTTGAGGTCCGCCTGCGGCAGTTGGTGACGTTCCTGCTCCCCTCAGGGCAGAGCCGCCGGCCTGAGAATGAGGGCGCTGCTGAGCCCAGGGCCTGGGATGGCCCGTTGCTGCTGTGGTCCCAGAGCTCCACCCGAGACCTGAGGGAAGCCGTCTGCCCGTGAGTCCTCTCCCACTTTTCTGTCAGCTTGTTTGAAGCATGCTGGGTTTTCTGCCCAGCTGGCTAAGGGGAGTCCCTGGAAATGCAAGGGTGTGGGTTTTGGCAGACTTCAGGGAAGACATGCCAGATGAGGCTGGGAGACTCCAGGTTAATCTGGATTCAGGAGATATCTCTTCGGGCCAGCTAGTAATTGTAGGATAAGCCTAATGAGCCTTCAGAGGATGAAGAGAGTAACGTGCCAAGGTAGCAATCGATGTCCTCATTCGAGAGGATGAAGCTGGTGCTCAGAGAAGGGGGGAACTTGGCCACAGCAAGGAGGTGTGCACCCAGACAGGACCCCCCAGATCCGGCCATTGGAGCTCAGGGAGGCCACTGGTGTGGCTTGTCCCTGTGGCAGGGGCCGAGGCAGGCAGCCCACCCTGATTCCTGCGGGGGCCTGACTTGGGAAGTGCCATCTGGTAGCTTTGAGACTCACCAAACCAAATTGCACTGGAGAGAGGAGGGACACCTTCCTTCATCCACCCCCCACCCCCGCCGGATTCCCACATACCCTGACCCCTTTCTCTTGATTTCGGAGCCATTTCCAGAGTCCCGCTCATATGACCTCATTCGAAGTGCACTGTGGACGAGCTGCCATCTGCAGCTGCTACCACAGCAGCCAAGGGCTTTAGCTCCCGACTACCTCCCTTCCTTTGGAACTTGGGGGCCCTCTACTCCCCACTTGCACACCACAGACCTTTGCTGAGGATTGTGGGGACCCTCACTCAGTTTGCAGCACGTTGTAGCCATCCCTGTCCTCCCTTGAAACTCAGCTTGTGAGCTCCTTTGGAGCAGCGTGGCCCACCTGGCTGCAACGGAAGACACAGCTGACAGTGAAACAACAGCTTAGATCTGAGAGCCGGAAAGCTCTGTCAAAAGGGACCTCCCTCTTCACACCGTAGAGGCTGTAGGAGCCGCCAGGCTTTCGGAACCAGTGCTGGGGCCAAAATGACTCCACAGCTGTTTTCCTTCCTGGGGAGGGTTCTGGCTCGAGCGGGAATGGCTCAAGTCTCCTAAGGTTCTGAAAGCCCACTGTGTGCAGATTCACGGTACACAGAGAGGAAAAGGTGGAGTCCTACCCTGGAGGTGGTCACAGCTCACGGATGAGCCAGGCAGGCAGGCAGGCAGGGCATGAGAACACCTGAGCTGCCTTCATGAGTGAATGGTGTGGGGGCAGAGGAAGAGAAGCCGGTCTGCTCCCTCGTGTGGTGCCCAGGGCAGGTTGTCCCCAGAGGAAACCCTTACGACGGTGAGGACTATCACTGCTGTTTCCCAAGGGGTTCCGTCGGTGCGTGTCTTCCCCGGAGCGGTCAGGCCGTCTCTCAAGTACACTGGCCATGGGCATTGCCTCTCCTTGGAACTTCCCATGTGTTTCTCTTTTTTATGGAACAGTGATTTTCTAGAGTGGTTCTGGGCCACAAGGATGTTGGGTCATTTTCTAGCCTTCTGTCATGAAGAACGCTTTCCTGGGCATGGGGGTGGTTTGTTGTTCCAGCTCCCTTTCTTGGCTTCTTTTGGGAGCTGCTGCAACAAGAGGAGCTCAGCCTCTGCCTTCTGGCTGAGATGTCACCCTTCAAACAGCAATGCCTGCCTGGAGATAATGATGGCAGTTGCCAAAAGGGCTTCGTTTGGCACATGGTATCTTGAAAGGACGTACACCGTCCTTTCAGCTATCAAAGGCTAGTTCAAATGACATAAAAATGAGAACTCTCCAATGGAGTCTTACAGTAGGTGGAGAGTCCGAAAAACACTCCTTCAGTCATTTCACTGAGAGTCATTGATTGGGGACACCAAGAATATAGGAAGGAATGCAGAAAGAAAAGATGAAATTGTGTTCAGGATCGGGGGGAGGGATGAACAGGGCGTGCTTGCCTTGAATCCAGGCTTTGTTGGGGGGTGGGGCATAAAGATCGAACGGGTCTGAAACTACAAAGTGGTGATGGTAACACAGTATCACCAGAGTTACACAACAGTGATCCCAGATTGCAACAATGATGAAAAAGTTTACTAATCCCAACTTAACCAACAAAAATACAGGAAACCATACAAAAAATAAAACATCACCAGAAAGGTGGAAACAAACCAAATGCAAAGCAGTTCAGGGGAAAGGAACTCCATGTCCCCTGGGGGCAGACCGAGTTGCCGGCATCCACGGTGAGCAGACAGGGATGGAGGCTGCAGAGCCGACCGCTCCCCTGGACGTGGTGTTTCCGGCAAGGGCTCTGGGTCTCTGTCCAGAGCGGGGGCTCTTTCTCCCTGCAGGGCTGGGTGAGTGATCGTGGGCATCTGGGTGTTGCGCGGGAGCCAGGGCAGGCTCTCCCTGCCGAGGCGGTGACTCCTCCTCTGCCTCGGGTTCTCTTGCCAAAGCCCGAGCAGGTAGAGGTGCACGTGGAGGTGGAGGTTCTCGCTGAGGGGGTGGGACATCAGTGCCTGGGGCTGGGGGTCCTGCAGGCACGGAGATCCGATCTGCCCGGTGTGCTGGCCAGTACCCAGCTGGCCTGGTGTCTCTGCGAGGGCAAGTCTCGGTTCTCCATCTGCCCTCGGTGGATCCCTGGGTCCTGCACCTGGAGCCACCACCTCTTTAGGGACAGGTCTGGGAAGTGGAGCCTGGTTCCAGTTGGAGGCCAGTGCTAGAGTTGGGGGAGAAGCAAGGTTTGCCCACAGGCCAGCCTTGGCATGTGCGTACCCCGGGACAGAAACCTTCCAAGAGGTTCCCAAAGAATACCCAGCGTCAGATGTCTTTTGGGACTGAAGTGTGCAAGATGGGGGGCGGGGGGTGTGAGGCCAGCGCTTGCTGCAGGCCCAGCAGCAGCTTTCGGGGACTCGTCCCTGTGTAGCTCAGCACCCCTCCCCACACACTCCCGTGCACCAGCCCCAGCGTCCTCACCTCTGTGCTCTGGCGTGCTGGGCTCCAGGTCCTCCTGGTGCCTCAGAGGCCGGGGTTCTCTGGACTCTGGGTCGGAGCCGGGTGTGCTGAGCTCCGTGGCAGCCTCAGACTGGGCCGCCGGCTGTATCCTGGGCGGTGTCTCGGCAGCAGGCCTTCCCCACCTCCGCGTCTCCCCCGGTGGGGCTGATGCCTCCGTGGGCACGCTGACCTGGAGCCTGCACTGGGCCTCACGGGCGGGCGGGTGGTGCTCCGACCCCTCCCTCTGAGAGCTGGATGGGGTGTCCCCGTCCTCGGCCTCATCACGTGGGAAGCTCTGCAACGACAGTGACCGTCAGCCAGCCATGCTGGGAGTTTTCCGAGCTGGGCCTGGCCAGTGGAGCCGCTGCTTCTGCCTGCTCGAACTTCTCTTCCCAGAAGGGTCAGAGACGTGTGTCTGCTCAGATCCCCACCCGGGAGGAAAGAGACCCATCTGAGGGTGTGAGGTCAGCCTGGCGGGCCGGCGCTGCCCACACTCTCCCCATCCCGCCCAGCCTGCTCTCCCCTGGGGTGTGGACACAACTTGTCCACAGGCTTCTGACCCCACATCCGCCTGGGCTTCCTTGAGGGGGACACAGCCCGAGAAACCCGCATCCCCACACACAGGCAAAGGACCCGGTGTTTCCGGGTGGCATGGGAGAGTTGGCCTGGCCCGGCCTGGGGCTGCCCGTGTTACCTTTCTGTTTCTCCAGGCAAAGGGCCAGAGGCCTCTCGGGGGTGTCCTGAGCCAACGTCGACAGGGTGCCCACGCACACTGCCTGTGAGCTCTCCTGAGGCCCCGGCCTCTGGGCAGGTGCAAACAGCAGAACATCTTGGCAGCAAGTGATCTGGCTGGGGGCTCCTCTCCGCTCTGGAGGCCTGGATGCCCGGATTGCGGGTTCTGTTGGGTTCTGTTGCCGGCAGGTGACATCATCTCCTGGGGTTCGTGCTGAGGTCCCTTCCCCAAAACTTCCCAAGGGAATCTCTGGGTTTCTGACTGCTCGATCACCCCCCTTAGGCCATGTGCAGGCACAGTGACACCCACACGGCCCAGCCCACAGCCCTGGGGAGGCCTGGGTTCAGCCAGGGCCTGAGCTCCGAGGACCATGCTGCTCTCAGACCAGGCTCCTTCTTCTCATATGTGGTGTGGCCCTTGACAACCATATGCCCCTCAGGGTTTCCCCAGTCTCTCCATCTGCAGAGTGGGGGTCATTCTCCCATCTGCTTCCTAGGCCTGTCGGCCTACGAGCAGCTCCATGCCTTTCCACCTGGGGCCGATATCACGTGGAGCTCGTGCGCTGAGACTTCAGAAAGAAAGATTCCATCCAGGGCTGGCACAGCACAGAATGGGGCAGAACGAGGCCTGGATGCGCCGTGGTACCCAGGAAAAGGCACTCCCCCTCCTGACTGTTTTGAGACCCCGCATCCAAGTTGGAGGACCGAAAGGAAGACTCGAAGGTCTCCCTCTCTTATAGAAAAGAGTAGCCAACTTTCTGGTCCTCTGTTTCCATTGAGATTCTGTTGAAGTGTCCCAGCTCGGCTTCTGCGGGTGGCTGAGCTTCTACTGGCTCCCTGCGTTCTTGTCTTTTCCTCTCCAAACCTTCCGTCCTTTTCCCCCTTCTGGGGTGGAAGGGCGCTGTCATTGCTTCTACCTTCGAGACAGATTGAGGAAAAGTCTGGACCATCGACTCCTTTCCTCTCTTTGGTTCCGTGTCTCTCTCTGGCTGTGTCCCTCTCTTTTCCTTTCTCAATTCCGTCTGTGTCTTCCTCTTTCTCTCTCGTGTGTGGATGGATGGATGGATGCTAGGGATGCACATGTATATGATTAGATGAGGGTTATGTTTTAGGGATAGGTTAGAGGGAGAGAAAGGCTTTAGGTCAGAGTTGGTCATGGGGGAAGGGTCAAGGGTGGTGGTGGTGTTTCTTGGAATCTGAGTGCTGTGCATTCTTCGTCTCTTTCCATATGAACCCCTTCTCAGATACACCACTTGCAAGGAGTCTCTCGTGTTCCGTTTCCTATCTTTTGCATTTGTGAATGCTTAGCTTCTCTGTTGTGAAGAGGTTCCATTGGATGGAAACCCAGTGGTGTACTTCGTTTACCTCTTTCCCTTACTTGAAGAGACCCATTTCGACCTCCGCCCAGCAAATGGCAAGGAGACTCTGATGTTAAGGAGCCTTTGACCTACGCTTCTTTCTAGCTATCTCATGACATCAGTCTTTAGGGTGAGGTTTTTCCCCGATATTGAGGTGGTATGAGATCAAAACCAATAGCGTTCTTCAGATGTAGCTGTCTGGTTTTCCCATGGACATTGATTGAAGAGGCTTTCCTGTTCCCATTTGGATATTCTCCCCGTCTGTGTCAGAGATGAGTTGACCATGGATGCTGGGGTTTGTTTCTGGACCCTCAACTTTATTCCATCGATCTGGATCTGTGTGTGTTGTTGTATTCCCAATAGCATACTGTCCTGCTGCTGCTGCTGCTGCGGCTAAGTCACTTCAGTCGTGTCTGACTCTGCATGACCCCATGGCCTGCAGCCTACCAGGCTCCTCCGTCCAGGACATTTTCCAGGCAAGAGTACTGGAGTGGGTCGCCATTGCCTTCTCCGATACTCTCCTGAGGATCCTAGTTTGGTCGTCTAATTTCCTTTCACACAACCTTGGATGTCCGTATCGGGGCTTTTTCGTCGGATTGTATTGACAATGTAGGCTCCTTTCTGTTTCCGTACCCCCTTTGCAATTCTTTGTTCGGTGCGAAAATGCATTGGCATTTTGGGAGGAATAGCATGGAAGCTGTGGATTGCCATGTGGGGCTGTGACATGATTTTCCCAATAGGAATTCTTTCAAGCCCTGAGCACAGCTTCTCTTTCCAGTGATTGGTGTGGGCTTGATCTTCCTCCTTCCATCTCTCGCCGTTTTGTGAGAACAGGTCCATCCTTCCCTTCTGGGGTAGATGGACTCGTGGGTATCACTTCAGTGAATGGCATTGTCAGTGGGGGTGATAATTCCCTTCTCATTGGAAGACTTTGCTGTGAGTATTAGAAATGCAAGTGACTTCTCTTCCCCTTCCTCCCTGTCCATGTCTCAGAGCCACCGGGAAACAGAGGCCTCATCCACGGTCACACAGGCCTGAGGGGGTGCAACTAGACTGTTGTTTCTTCAGGCCCTCAGTGCTGGACATCATCCGGGATACTCTGTGTGTGTCTTCCTCCGTCTGGTGTCCCTTCAGACCTTTCCCTAGTTTTCACAGGCTTGTTGTGTTGGCGTTCTTTGTCTGTTTGGAGACACATCCTTGATAAGCTTTGTGTTTCCACTCATTCGTCTCGCGATGTATGACCTGTCTTTTGCTTTTGTCATGAGGTCTTTCCCACAGTAGATATCTTTGATTTTGCAAAGTCCACTGTATTCTCTGGGGTTTTTTTTGTGGACTGCCTTTTAGTTTTGTGTGTGAAGACTCAAAGCACGTGTCCGGTTTCTGCTCATTGTTCTTCTAGATTTGTGACAAGTTTTCATGGAAAGTTTGTCTAGGGATAACTGGAAGTGAACTCGGTGTAAGGTGTCCAGTCTCCATCTCCATTCATGTCATCCCCTGCAGTTTCCAATTCCCTGTTCCTGAGTGGTTTTGGAGACCTTGTGGGAAGGTTGGTTGCATTGGAGTTTGCATTTCCACCTTGATTCGATTCACACTGTTCTGCCCTCAGGGACACTGTCAAGGGGGAGTGAGGAGCAGCCTGCACTTCCAGCAGTGACCACACGGTGGGGCGAGTGCTGCTCTCCCCTCTGGGAGCCCCAGGCCACAGGCATCCCAGTGAGGAGCCAGCTCTGTGCTCAGCTGAAAGGAGTTAGTTAGTCTCTCAGGAGCCTCTGAGCCCTTGCCTTTGGATCACCCAGGGTGGGCATTTACTGGGACAGAAAAAATTGCCCTGAATTCCATGGACGGAAGAGCCTGGCTGTGTAGAGTTCGTGAGTTGCCGTGAATCAGACACAACTGAGGACACAAAAATTCAATAGATTAAAACACTTTTTGGGGGTGGGGGGGAGTGAAAGAGGGTGATGTGGGTTTTTTTGTCTTATATAACAGCCAAGGGAAATCTAGTTTAAACCTAAATTCACATAGATGGGAAAGGTATATCTCTCCGTCACCCTATTTAAAAAAAAAAAACCTACTAAACTTTTCTGAAAGTTTATTTAGTAGCTTCCTTGAGCAGTTTACTGTGGAGCATTTTTTTTTTTTTTCTGTGACATTGGCCTCATTAAAAAGTACGGTTTGCCTTTACTGGATAATTTTGTTCATTGGTTTCTTAGGGAACCTTGGTAATATTTGAGTTTCCTGGGGAGTATGGTCACATGACCTGGCCCTGGCCAATCGGTGCGTTCCACCTCCCTGGCCACTGTGATTGGCTCCGGGCTGGGGCAGTGCCCAATCGGGGCCCAGGGCCGGGCCTCCCGTTGGAAACCAGGGGAAGACGAGCTCTCGTCCTGCTGGGGTAGGGGAAGGGGTGGGGCCGGGGCAGGTCAGGCTCCAGCAGTGGGAGGGGCTTGAGGTCCGCCTGCGGCAGTTGGTGACGTTCCTGCTCCCCTCAGGGCAGAGCCGCCGGCCTGAGAATGAGGGCGCTGCTGAGCCCAGGGCCTGGGATGGCCCGTTGCTGCTGTGGTCCCAGAGCTCCACCCGAGACCTGAGGGAAGCCGTCTGCCCGTGAGTCCTCTCCCACTTTTCTGTCAGCTTGTTTGAAGCATGCTGGGTTTTCTGCCCAGCTGGCTAAGGGGAGTCCCTGGAAATGCAAGGGTGTGGGTTTTGGCAGACTTCAGGGAAGACATGCCAGATGAGGCTGGGAGACTCCAGGTTAATCTGGATTCAGGAGATATCTCTTCGGGCCAGCTAGTAATTGTAGGATAAGCCTAATGAGCCTTCAGAGGATGAAGAGAGTAACGTGCCAAGGTAGCAATCGATGTCCTCATTCGAGAGGATGAAGCTGGTGCTCAGAGAAGGGGGGAACTTGGCCACAGCAAGGAGGTGTGCACCCAGACAGGACCCCCCAGATCCGGCCATTGGAGCTCAGGGAGGCCACTGGTGTGGCTTGTCCCTGTGGCAGGGGCCGAGGCAGGCAGCCCACCCTGATTCCTGCGGGGGCCTGACTTGGGAAGTGCCATCTGGTAGCTTTGAGACTCACCAAACCAAATTGCACTGGAGAGAGGAGGGACACCTTCCTTCATCCACCCCCCACCCCCGCCGGATTCCCACATACCCTGACCCCTTTCTCTTGATTTCGGAGCCATTTCCAGAGTCCCGCTCATATGACCTCATTCGAAGTGCACTGTGGACGAGCTGCCATCTGCAGCTGCTACCACAGCAGCCAAGGGCTTTAGCTCCCGACTACCTCCCTTCCTTTGGAACTTGGGGGCCCTCTACTCCCCACTTGCACACCACAGACCTTTGCTGAGGATTGTGGGGACCCTCACTCAGTTTGCAGCACGTTGTAGCCATCCCTGTCCTCCCTTGAAACTCAGCTTGTGAGCTCCTTTGGAGCAGCGTGGCCCACCTGGCTGCAACGGAAGACACAGCTGACAGTGAAACAACAGCTTAGATCTGAGAGCCGGAAAGCTCTGTCAAAAGGGACCTCCCTCTTCACACCGTAGAGGCTGTAGGAGCCGCCAGGCTTTCGGAACCAGTGCTGGGGCCAAAATGACTCCACAGCTGTTTTCCTTCCTGGGGAGGGTTCTGGCTCGAGCGGGAATGGCTCAAGTCTCCTAAGGTTCTGAAAGCCCACTGTGTGCAGATTCACGGTACACAGAGAGGAAAAGGTGGAGTCCTACCCTGGAGGTGGTCACAGCTCACGGATGAGCCAGGCAGGCAGGCAGGCAGGGCATGAGAACACCTGAGCTGCCTTCATGAGTGAATGGTGTGGGGGCAGAGGAAGAGAAGCCGGTCTGCTCCCTCGTGTGGTGCCCAGGGCAGGTTGTCCCCAGAGGAAACCCTTACGACGGTGAGGACTATCACTGCTGTTTCCCAAGGGGTTCCGTCGGTGCGTGTCTTCCCCGGAGCGGTCAGGCCGTCTCTCAAGTACACTGGCCATGGGCATTGCCTCTCCTTGGAACTTCCCATGTGTTTCTCTTTTTTATGGAACAGTGATTTTCTAGAGTGGTTCTGGGCCACAAGGATGTTGGGTCATTTTCTAGCCTTCTGTCATGAAGAACGCTTTCCTGGGCATGGGGGTGGTTTGTTGTTCCAGCTCCCTTTCTTGGCTTCTTTTGGGAGCTGGTGCAACAAGAGGAGCTCAGCCTCTGCCTTCTGGCTGAGATGTCACCCTTCAAACAGCAATGCCTGCCTGGAGATAATGATGGCAGTTGCCAAAAGGGCTTCGTTTGGCACATGGTATCTTGAAAGGACGTACACCGTCCTTTCAGCTATCAAAGGCTAGTTCAAATGACATAAAAATGAGAACTCTCCAATGGAGTCTTACAGTAGGTGGAGAGTCCGAAAAACACTCCTTCAGTCATTTCACTGAGAGTCATTGATTGGGGACACCAAGAATATAGGAAGGAATGCAGAAAGAAAAGATGAAATTGTGTTCAGGATCGGGGGGAGGGATGAACAGGGCGTGCTTGCTTGCCTTGAATCCAGGCTTTGTTGGGGGGTGGGGCATAAAGATCGAACGGGTCTGAAACTACAAAGTGGTGATGGTAACACAGTATCACCAGAGTTACACAACAGTGATCCCAGATTGCAACAATGATGAAAAAGTTTACTAATCCCAACTTAACCAACAAAAATACAGGAAACCATACAAAAAATAAAACATCACCAGAAAGGTGGAAACAAACCAAATGCAAAGCAGTTCAGGGGAAAGGAACTCCATGTCCCCTGGGGGCAGACCGAGTTGCCGGCATCCACGGTGAGCAGACAGGGATGGAGGCTGCAGAGCCGACCGCTCCCCTGGACGTGGTGTTTCCGGCAAGGGCTCTGGGTCTCTGTCCAGAGCGGGGGCTCTTTCTCCCTGCAGGGCTGGGTGAGTGATCGTGGGCATCTGGGTGTTGCGCGGGAGCCAGGGCAGGCTCTCCCTGCCGAGGCAGTGACTCCTCCTCTGCCTCGGGTTCTCTTGCCAAAGCCCGAGCAGGTAGAGGTGCACGTGGAGGTGGAGGTTCTCGCTGAGGGGGTGGGACATCAGTGCCTGGGGCTGGGGGTCCTGCAGGCACGGAGATCCGATCTGCCCGGTGTGCTGGCCAGTACCCAGCTGGCCTGGTGTCTCTGCGAGGGCAAGTCTCGGTTCTCCATCTGCCCTCGGTGGATCCCTGGGTCCTGCACCTGGAGCCACCACCTCTTTAGGGACAGGTCTGGGAAGTGGAGCCTGGTTCCAGTTGGAGGCCAGTGCTAGAGTTGGGGGAGAAGCAAAGTTTGCCCACAGGCCAGCCTTGGCATGTGCGTACCCCGGGACAGAAACCTTCCAAGAGGTTCCCAAAGAATACCCAGCGTCAGATGTCTTTTGGGACTGAAGTGTGCAAGATGGGGGGCGGGGGGTGTGAGGCCAGCGCTTGCTGCAGGCCCAGCAGCAGCTTTCGGGGACTCGTCCCTGTGTAGCTCAGCACCCCTCCCCACACACTCCCGTGCACCAGCCCCAGCGTCCTCACCTCTGTGCTCTGGCGTGCTGGGCTCCAGGTCCTCCTGGTGCCTCAGAGGCCGGGGTTCTCTGGACTCTGGGTCGGAGCCGGGTGTGCTGAGCTCCGTGGCAGCCTCAGACTGGGCCGCCGGCTGTATCCTGGGCGGTGTCTCGGCAGCAGGCCTTCCCCACCTCCGCGTCTCCCCCGGTGGGGCTGATGCCTCCGTGGGCACGCTGACCTGGAGCCTGCACTGGGCCTCACGGGCGGGCGGGTGGTGCTCCGACCCCTCCCTCTGAGAGCTGGATGGGGTGTCCCCGTCCTCGGCCTCATCACGTGGGAAGCTCTGCAACGACAGTGACCGTCAGCCAGCCATGCTGGGAGTTTTCCGAGCTGGGCCTGGCCAGTGGAGCCGCTGCTTCTGCCTGCTCGAACTTCTCTTCCCAGAAGGGTCAGAGACGTGTGTCTGCTCAGATCCCCACCCGGGAGGAAAGAGACCCATCTGAGGGTGTGAGGTCAGCCTGGCGGGCCGGCGCTGCCCACACTCTCCCCATCCCGCCCAGCCTGCTCTCCCCTGGGGTGTGGACACAACTTGTCCACAGGCTTCTGACCCCACATCCGCCTGGGCTTCCTTGAGGGGGACACAGCCCGAGAAACCCGCATCCCCACACACAGGCAAAGGACCCGGTGTTTCCGGGTGGCATGGGAGAGGTGGCCTGGCCCGGCCTGGGGCTGCCCGTGTTACCTTTCTGTTTCTCCGGGCAAAGGGCCAGAGGCCTCTCGGGGGTGTCCTGAGCCAACGTTGACAGGGTGCCCACGCACACTGCCTGTGAGCTCTCCTGAGGCCCCGGCCTCTGGGCAGGGGCAAACAGCAGAACATCTTGGCAGCAAGTGATCTGGCTGGGGGCTCCTCTCCGCTCTGGAGGCCTGGATACCCGGATTGCGGGTTCTGTTGGGTTCTGTTGCCGGCAGGTGACATCATCTCCTGGGGTTCGTGCTGAGGTCCCTTCCCCAAAACTTCCCAAGGGAATCTCTGTGTTTCTGACTGCTCGATCACCCCCCTTAGGCCATGTGCAGGCACAGTGACACCCACACGGCCCAGCCCACAGCCCTGGGGAGGCCTGGGTTCAGCCAGGGCCTGAGCTCCGAGGACCATGCTGCTCTCAGACCAGGCTCCTTCTTCTCATAAGTGGTGTGGCCCTTGACAACCATATGCCCCTCAGGGTTTCCCCAGTCTCTCCATCTGCAGAGTGGGGGTCATTCTCCCATCTGCTTCCTAGGCCTGTCGGCCTACGAGCAGCTCCATGCCTTTCCACCTGGGGCCGATATCACGTGGAGCTCGTGCGCTGAGACTTCAGAAAGAAAGATTCCATCCAGGGCTGGCACAGCACAGAATGGGGCAGAACGAGGCCTGGATGCGCCGTGGTACCCAGGAAAAGGCACTCCCCCTCCTGACTGTTTTGAGACCCCGCATCCAAGTTGGAGGACCGAAAGGAAGACTCGAAGGTCTCCCTCTCTTATAGAAAAGAGTAGCCAACTTTCTGGTCCTCTGTTTCCATTGAGATTCTGTTGAAGTGTCCCAGCTCGGCTTCTGCGGGTGGCTGAGCTTCTACTGGCTCCCTGCGTTCTTGTCTTTTCCTCTCCAAACCTTCCGTCCTTTTCCCCCTTCTGGGGTGGAAGGGCGCTGTCATTGCTTCTACCTTCGAGACAGATTGAGGAAAAGTCTGGACCATCGACTCCTTTCCTCTCTTTGGTTCCGTGTCTCTCTCTGGCTGTGTCCCTCTCTTTTCCTTTCTCAATTCCGTCTGTGTCTTCCTCTTTCTCTCTCGTGTGTGGATGGATGGATGGATGCTAGGGATGCACATGTATATGATTAGATGAGGGTTATGTTTTAGGGATAGGTTAGAGGGAGAGAAAGGCTTTAGGTCAGAGTTGGTCATGGGGGAAGGGTCAAGGGTGGTGGTGGTGTTTCTTGGAATCTGAGTGCTGTGCATTCTTCGTCTCTTTCCATATGAACCCCTTCTCAGATACACCACTTGCAAGGAGTCTCTCGTGTTCCGTTTCCTATCTTTTGCATTTGTGAATGCTTAGCTTCTCTGTTGTGAAGAGGTTCCATTGGATGGAAACCCAGTGGTGTACTTCGTTTACCTCTTTCCCTTACTTGAAGAGACCCATTTCGACCTCCGCCCAGCAAATGGCAAGGAGACTCTGATGTTAAGGAGCCTTTGACCTACGCTTCTTTCTAGCTATCTCATGACATCAGTCTTTAGGGTGAGGTTTTTCCCCGATATTGAGGTGGTATGAGATCAAAACCAATAGCGTTCTTCAGATGTAGCTGTCTGGTTTTCCCATGGACATTGATTGAAGAGGCTTTCCTGTTCCCATTTGGATATTCTCCCCGTCTGTGTCAGAGATGAGTTGACCATGGATGCTGGGGTTTGTTTCTGGACCCTCAACTTTATTCCATCGATCTGGATCTGTGTGTGTTGTTGTATTCCCAATAGCATACTGTCCTGCTGCTGCTGCTGCTGCGGCTAAGTCACTTCAGTCGTGTCTGACTCTGCATGACCCCATGGCCTGCAGCCTACCAGGCTCCTCCGTCCAGGACATTTTCCAGGCAAGAGTACTGGAGTGGGTCGCCATTGCCTTCTCCGATACTCTCCTGAGGATCCTAGTTTGGTCGTCTAATTTCCTTTCACACAACCTTGGATGTCCGTATCGGGGCTTTTTCGTCGGATTGTATTGACAATGTAGGCTCCTTTCTGTTTCCGTACCCCCTTTGCAATTCTTTGTTCGGTGCGAAAATGCATTGGCATTTTGGGAGGAATAGCATGGAAGCTGTGGATTGCCATGTGGGGCTGTGACATGATTTTCCCAATAGGAATTCTTTCAAGCCCTGAGCACAGCTTCTCTTTCCAGTGATTGGTGTGGGCTTGATCTTCCTCCTTCCATCTCTCGCCGTTTTGTGAGAACAGGTCCATCCTTCCCTTCTGGGGTAGATGGACTCGTGGGTATCACTTCAGTGAATGGCATTGGCAGTGGGGGTGATAATTCCCTTCTCATTGGAAGACTTTGCTGTGAGTATTAGAAATGCAAGTGACTTCTCTTCCCCTTCCTCCCTGTCCATGTCTCAGAGCCACCGGGAAACAGAGGCCTCATCCACGGTCACACAGGCCTGAGGGGGTGCAACTAGACTGTTGTTTCTTCAGGCCCTCAGTGCTGGACATCATCCGGGATACTCTGTGTGTGTCTTCCTCCGTCTGGTGTCCCTTCAGACCTTTCCCTAGTTTTCACAGGCTTGTTGTGTTGGCGTTCTTTGTCTGTTTGGAGACACATCCTTGATAAGCTTTGTGTTTCCACTCATTCGTCTCGCGATGTATGACCTGTCTTTTGCTTTTGTCATGAGGTCTTTCCCACAGTAGATATCTTTGATTTTGCAAAGTCCACTGTATTCTCTGGGTTTTTTTTTGTGGACTGCCTTTTAGTTTTGTGTGTGAAGACTCAAAGCACGTGTCCGGTTTCTGCTCATTGTTCTTCTAGATTTGTGACAAGTTTTCATGGAAAGTTTGTCTAGGGATAACTGGAAGTGAACTCGGTGTAAGGTGTCCAGTCTCCATCTCCATTCATGTCATCCCCTGCAGTTTCCAATTCCCTGTTCCTGAGTGGTTTTGGAGACCTTGTGGGAAGGTTGGTTGCATTGGAGTTTGCATTTCCACCTTGATTCGATTCACACTGTTCTGCCCTCAGGGACACTGTCAAGGGGGAGTGAGGAGCAGCCTGCACTTCCAGCAGTGACCACACGGTGGGGCGAGTGCTGCTCTCCCCTCTGGGAGCCCCAGGCCACAGGCATCCCAGTGAGGAGCCAGCTCTGTGCTCAGCTGAAAGGAGTTAGTTAGTCTCTCAGGAGCCTCTGAGCCCTTGCCTTTGGATCACCCAGGGTGGGCATTTACTGGGACAGAAAAAATTGCCCTGAATTCCATGGACGGAAGAGCCTGGCTGTGTAGAGTTCGTGAGTTGCCGTGAATCAGACACAACTGAGGACACAAAAATTCAATAGATTAAAACACTTTTTGGGGGTGGGGGGGAGTGAAAGAGGGTGATGTGGGTTTTTTTGTCTTATATAACAGCCAAGGGAAATCTAGTTTAAACCTAAATTCACATAGATGGGAAAGGTATATCTCTCCGTCACCCTATTTAAAAAAAAAAAACCTACTAAACTTTTCTGAAAGTTTATTTAGTAGCTTCCTTGAGCAGTTTACTGTGGAGCATTTTTTTTTTTTTTTCTGTGACATTGGCCTCATTAAAAAGTACGGTTTGCCTTTACTGGATAATTTTGTTCATTGGTTTCTTAGGGAACCTTGGTAATATTTGAGTTTCCTGGGGAGTATGGTCACATGACCTGGCCCTGGCCAATCGGTGCGTTCCACCTCCCTGGTCACTGTGATTGGCTCCGGGCTGGGGCAGTGCCCAATCGGGGCCCAGGGCCGGGCCTCCCGTTGGAAGCCAGGGGAAGACGAGCTCTCGTCCTGCTGGGGTAGGGGAAGGGGTGGGGCCGGGGCAGGTCAGGCTCCAGCAGTGGGAGGGGCTTGAGGTCCGCCTGCGGCAGTTGGTGACGTTCCTGCTCCCCTCAGGGCAGAGCCGCCGGCCTGAGAATGAGGGCGCTGCTGAGCCCAGGGCCTGGGATGGCCCGTTGCTGCTGTGGTCCCAGAGCTCCACCCGAGACCTGAGGGAAGCCGTCTGCCCGTGAGTCCTCTCCCACTTGTCTGTCAGCTTGTTTGAAGCATGCTGGGTTTTCTGCCCAGCTGGCTAAGGGGAGTCCCTGGAAATGCAAGGGTGTGGGTTTTGGCAGACTTCAGGGAAGACATGCCAGATGAGGCTGGGAGACTCCAGGTTAATCTGGATTCAGGAGATATCTCTTCGGGCCAGCTAGTAATTGTAGGATAAGCCTAATGAGCCTTCAGAGGATGAAGAGAGTAACGTGCCAAGGTAGCAATCGATGTCCTCATTCGAGAGGATGAAGCTGGTGCTCAGAGAAGGGGGGAACTTGGCCACAGCAAGGAGGTGTGCACCCAGACAGGACCCCCCAGATCCGGCCATTGGAGCTCAGGGAGGCCACTGGTGTGGCTTGTCCCTGTGGCAGGGGCCGAGGCAGGCAGCCCACCCTGATTCCTTCGGGGGCCTGACTTGGGAAGTGCCATCTGGTAGCTTTGAGACTCACCAAACCAAATTGCACTGGAGAGAGGAGGGACACCTTCCTTCATCCACCCCCCACCCCCGCCGGATTCCCACATACCCTGACCCCTTTCTCTTGATTTCGGAGCCATTTCCAGAGTCCCGCTCATATGACCTCATTCGAAGTGCACTGTGGACGAGCTGCCATCTGCAGCTGCTACCACAGCAGCCAAGGGCTTTAGCTCCCGACTACCTCCCTTCCTTTGGAACTTGGGGGCCCTCTACTCCCCACTTGCACACCACAGACCTTTGCTGAGGATTGTGGGGACCCTCACTCAGTTTGCAGCACGTTGTAGCCATCCCTGTCCTCCCTTGAAACTCAGCTTGTGAGCTCCTTTGGAGCAGCGTGGCCCACCTGGCTGCAACGGAAGACACAGCTGACAGTGAAACAACAGCTTAGATCTGAGAGCCGGAAAGCTCTGTCAAAAGGGACCTCCCTCTTCACACCGTAGAGGCTGTAGGAGCCGCCAGGCTTTCGGAACCAGTGCTGGGGCCAAAATGACTCCACAGCTGTTTTCCTTCCTGGGGAGGGTTCTGGCTCGAGCGGGAATGGCTCAAGTCTCCTAAGGTTCTGAAAGCCCACTGTGTGCAGATTCACGGTACACAGAGAGGAAAAGGTGGAGTCCTACCCTGGAGGTGGTCACAGCTCACGGATGAGCCAGGCAGGCAGGCAGGCAGGGCATGAGAACACCTGAGCTGCCTTCATGAGTGAATGGTGTGGGGGCAGAGGAAGAGAAGCCGGTCTGCTCCCTCGTGTGGTGCCCAGGGCAGGTTGTCCCCAGAGGAAACCCTTACGACGGTGAGGACTATCACTGCTGTTTCCCAAGGGGTTCCGTCGGTGCGTGTCTTCCCCGGAGCGGTCAGGCCGTCTCTCAAGTACACTGGCCATGGGCATTGCCTCTCCTTGGAACTTCCCATGTGTTTCTCTTTTTTATGGAACAGTGATTTTCTAGAGTGGTTCTGGGCCACAAGGATGTTGGGTCATTTTCTAGCCTTCTGTCATGAAGAACGCTTTCCTGGGCATGGGGGTGGTTTGTTATTCCAGCTCCCTTTCTTGGCTTCTTTTGGGAGCTGCTGCAACAAGAGGAGCTCAGCCTCTGCCTTCTGGCTGAGATGTCACCCTTCAAACAGCAATGCCTGCCTGGAGATAATGATGGCAGTTGCCAAAAGGGCTTCGTTTGGCACATGGTATCTTGAAAGGACGTACACCGTCCTTTCAGCTATCAAAGGCTAGTTCAAATGACATAAAAATGAGAACTCTCCAATGGAGTCTTACAGTAGGTGGAGAGTCCGAAAAACACTCCTTCAGTCATTTCACTGAGAGTCATTGATTGGGGACACCAAGAATATAGGAAGGAATGCAGAAAGAAAAGATGAAATTGTGTTCAGGATCGGGGGGAGGGATGAACAGGGCGTGCTTGCTTGCCTTGAATCCAGGCTTTGTTGGGGGGTGGGGCATATAGATCGAACGGGTCTGAAACTACAAAGTGGTGATGGTAACACAGTATCACCAGAGTTACACAACAGTGATCCCAGATTGCAACAATGATGAAAAAGTTTACTAATCCCAACTTAACCAACAAAAATACAGGAAACCATACAAAAAATAAAACATCACCAGAAAGGTGGAAACAAACCAAATGCAAAGCAGTTCAGGGGAAAGGAACTCCATGTCCCCTGGGGGCAGACCGAGTTGCCGGCATCCACGGTGAGCAGACAGGGATGGAGGCTGCAGAGCCGACCGCTCCCCTGGACGTGGTGTTTCCGGCAAGGGCTCTGGGTCTCTGTCCAGAGCGGGGGCTCTTTCTCCCTGCAGGGCTGGGTGAGTGATCGTGGGCATCTGGGTGTTGCGCGGGAGCCAGGGCAGGCTCTCCCTGCCGAGGCGGTGACTCCTCCTCTGTCTCGGGTTCTCTTGCCAAAGCCCGAGCAGGTAGAGGTGCACGTGGAGGTGGAGGTTCTCGCTGAGGGGGTGGGACATCAGTGCCTGGGGCTGGGGGTCCTGCAGGCACGGAGATCCGATCTGCCCGGTGTGCTGGCCAGTACCCAGCTGGCCTGGTGTCTCTGCGAGGGCAAGTCTCGCTTCTCCATCTGCCCTCGGTGGATCCCTGGGTCCTGCACCTGGAGCCACCACCTCTTTAGGGACAGGTCTGGGAAGTGGAGCCTGGTTCCAGTTGGAGGCCAGTGCTAGAGTTGGGGGAGAAGCAAAGTTTGCCCACAGGCCAGCCTTGGCATGTGCGTACCCCGGGACAGAAACCTTCCAAGAGGTTCCCAAAGAATACCCAGCGTCAGATGTCTTTTGGGACTGAAGTGTGCAAGATGGGGGGCGGGGGGTGTGAGGCCAGCGCTTGCTGCAGGCCCAGCAGCAGCTTTCGGGGACTCGTCCCTGTGTAGCTCAGCACCCCTCCCCACACACTCCCGTGCACCAGCCCCAGCGTCCTCACCTCTGTGCTCTGGCGTGCTGGGCTCCAGGTCCTCCTGGTGCCTCAGAGGCCGGGGTTCTCTGGACTCTGGGTCGGAGCCGGGTGTGCTGAGCTCCGTGGCAGCCTCAGACTGGGCCGCCGGCTGTATCCTGGGCGGTGTCTCGGCAGCAGGCCTTCCCCACCTCCGCGTCTCCCCCGGTGGGGCTGATGCCTCCGTGGGCACGCTGACCTGGAGCCTGCACTGGGCCTCACGGGCGGGCGGGTGGTGCTCCGACCCCTCCCTCTGGGAGCTGGATGGGGTGTCCCCGTCCTCGGCCTCGTCACGTGGGAAGCTCTGCAACGACAGTGACCGTCAGCCAGCCATGCTGGGAGTTTTCCGAGCTGGGCCTGGCCAGTGGAGCCGCTGCTTCTGCCTGCTCGAACTTCTCTTCCCAGAAGGGTCAGAGACGTGTGTCTGCTCAGATCCCCACCCGGGAGGAAAGAGACCCATCTGAGGGTGTGAGGTCAGCCTGGCGGGCCGGCGCTGCCCACACTCTCCCCATCCCGCCCAGCCTGCTCTCCCCTGGGGTGTGGACACAACTTGTCCACAGGCTTCTGACCCCACATCCGCCTGGGCTTCCTTGAGGGGGACACAGCCCGAGAAACCCGCATCCCCACACACAGGCAAAGGACCCGGTGTTTCCGGTTGGCATGGGAGAGGTGGCCTGGCCCGGCCTGGGGCTCCCCGTGTTACCTTTCTGTTTCTCCGGGCAAAGGGCCAGAGGCCTCTCGGGGGTGTCCTGAGCCAACGTCGACAGGGTGCCCACGCACACTGCCTGTGAGCTCTCCTGAGGCCCCGGCCTCTGGGCAGGGGCAAACAGCAGAACATCTTGGCAGCAAGTGATCTGGCTGGGGGCTCCTCTCCGCTCTGGAGGCCTGGATACCCGGATTGCGGGTTCTGTTGGGTTCTGTTGCCGGCAGGTGACATCATCTCCTGGGGTTCGTGCTGAGGTCCCTTCCCCAAAACTTCCCAAGGGAATCTCTGTGTTTCTGACTGCTCGATCACCCCCCTTAGGCCATGTGCAGGCACAGTGACACCCACACGGCCCAGCCCACAGCCCTGGGGAGGCCTGGGTTCAGCCAGGGCCTGAGCTCCGAGGACCATGCTGCTCTCAGACCAGGCTCCTTCTTCTCATAAGTGGTGTGGCCCTTGACAACCATATGCCCCTCAGGGTTTCCCCAGTCTCTCCATCTGCAGAGTGGGGGTCATTCTCCCATCTGCTTCCTAGGCCTGTCGGCCTACGAGCAGCTCCATGCCTTTCCACCTGGGGCCGATATCACGTGGAGCTCGTGCGCTGAGACTTCAGAAAGAAAGATTCCATCCAGGGCTGGCACAGCACAGAATGGGGCAGAACGAGGCCTGGATGCGCCGTGGTACCCAGGAAAAGGCACTCCCCCTCCTGACTGTTTTGAGACCCCGCATCCAAGTTGGAGGACCGAAAGGAAGACTCGAAGGTCTCCCTCTCTTATAGAAAAGAGTAGCCAACTTTCTGGTCCTCTGTTTCCATTGAGATTCTGTTGAAGTGTCCCAGCTCGGCTTCTGCGGGTGGCTGAGCTTCTACTGGCTCCCTGCGTTCTTGTCTTTTCCTCTCCAAACCTTCCGTCCTTTTCCCCCTTCTGGGGTGGAAGGGCGCTGTCATTGCTTCTACCTTCGAGACAGATTGAGGAAAAGTCTGGACCATCGACTCCTTTCCTCTCTTTGGTTCCGTGTCTCTCTCTGGCTGTGTCCCTCTCTTTTCCTTTCTCAATTCCGTCTGTGTCTTCCTCTTTCTCTCTCGTGTGTGGATGGATGGATGGATGCTAGGGATGCACATGTATATGATTAGATGAGGGTTATGTTTTAGGGATAGGTTAGAGGGAGAGAAAGGCTTTAGGTCAGAGTTGGTCATGGGGGAAGGGTCAAGGGTGGTGGTGGTGTTTCTTGGAATCTGAGTGCTGTGCATTCTTCGTCTCTTTCCATATGAACCCCTTCTCAGATACACCACTTGCAAGGAGTCTCTCGTGTTCCGTTTCCTATCTTTTGCATTTGTGAATGCTTAGCTTCTCTGTTGTGAAGAGGTTCCATTGGATGGAAACCCAGTGGTGTACTTCGTTTACCTCTTTCCCTTACTTGAAGAGACCCATTTCGACCTCCGCCCAGCAAATGGCAAGGAGACTCTGATGTTAAGGAGCCTTTGACCTACGCTTCTTTCTAGCTATCTCATGACATCAGTCTTTAGGGTGAGGTTTTTCCCCGATATTGAGGTGGTATGAGATCAAAACCAATAGCGTTCTTCAGATGTAGCTGTCTGGTTTTCCCATGGACATTGATTGAAGAGGCTTTCCTGTTCCCATTTGGATATTCTCCCCGTCTGTGTCAGAGATGAGTTGACCATGGATGCTGGGGTTTGTTTCTGGACCCTCAACTTTATTCCATCGATCTGGATCTGTGTGTGTTGTTGTATTCCCAATAGCATACTGTCCTGCTGCTGCTGCTGCTGCGGCTAAGTCACTTCAGTCGTGTCTGACTCTGCATGACCCCATGGCCTGCAGCCTACCAGGCTCCTCCGTCCAGGACATTTTCCAGGCAAGAGTACTGGAGTGGGTCGCCATTGCCTTCTCCGATACTCTCCTGAGGATCCTAGTTTGGTCGTCTAATTTCCTTTCACACAACCTTGGATGTCCGTATCGGGGCTTTTTCGTCGGATTGTATTGACAATGTAGGCTCCTTTCTGTTTCCGTACCCCCTTTGCAATTCTTTGTTCGGTGCGAAAATGCATTGGCATTTTGGGAGGAATAGCATGGAAGCTGTGGATTGCCATGTGGGGCTGTGACATGATTTTCCCAATAGGAATTCTTTCAAGCCCTGAGCACAGCTTCTCTTTCCAGTGATTGGTGTGGGCTTGATCTTCCTCCTTCCATCTCTCGCCGTTTTGTGAGAACAGGTCCATCCTTCCCTTCTGGGGTAGATGGACTCGTGGGTATCACTTCAGTGAATGGCATTGTCAGTGGGGGTGATAATTCCCTTCTCATTGGAAGACTTTGCTGTGAGTATTAGAAATGCAAGTGACTTCTCTTCCCCTTCCTCCCTGTCCATGTCTCAGAGCCACCGGGAAACAGAGGCCTCATCCACGGTCACACAGGCCTGAGGGGGTGCAACTAGACTGTTGTTTCTTCAGGCCCTCAGTGCTGGACATCATCCGGGATACTCTGTGTGTGTCTTCCTCCGTCTGGTGTCCCTTCAGACCTTTCCCTAGTTTTCACAGGCTTGTTGTGTTGGCGTTCTTTGTCTGTTTGGAGACACATCCTTGATAAGCTTTGTGTTTCCACTCATTCGTCTCGCGATGTATGACCTGTCTTTTGCTTTTGTCATGAGGTCTTTCCCACAGTAGATATCTTTGATTTTGCAAAGTCCACTGTATTCTCTGGGGTTTTTTTGTGGACTGCCTTTTAGTTTTGTGTGTGAAGACTCAAAGCACGTGTCCGGTTTCTGCTCATTGTTCTTCTAGATTTGTGACAAGTTTTCATGGAAAGTTTGTCTAGGGATAACTGGAAGTGAACTCGGTGTAAGGTGTCAAGTCTCCATCTCCATTCATGTCATCCCCTGCAGTTTCCAATTCCCTGTTCCTGAGTGGTTTTGGAGACCTTGTGGGAAGGTTGGTTGCATTGGAGTTTGCATTTCCACCTTGATTCGATTCACACTGTTCTGCCCTCAGGGACACTGTCAAGGGGGAGTGAGGAGCAGCCTGCACTTCCAGCAGTGACCACACGGTGGGGCGAGTGCTGCTCTCCCCTCTGGGAGCCCCAGGCCACAGGCATCCCAGTGAGGAGCCAGCTCTGTGCTCAGCTGAAAGGAGTTAGTTAGTCTCTCAGGAGCCTCTGAGCCCTTGCCTTTGGATCACCCAGGGTGGGCATTTACTGGGACAGAAAAAATTGCCCTGAATTCCATGGACGGAAGAGCCTGGCTGTGTAGAGTTCGTGAGTTGCCGTGAATCAGACACAACTGAGGACACAAAAATTCAATAGATTAAAACACTTTTTGGGGGTGGGGGGGAGTGAAAGAGGGTGATGTGGGTTTTTTTGTCTTATATAACAGCCAAGGGAAATCTAGTTTAAACCTAAATTCACATAGATGGGAAAGGTATATCTCTCCGTCACCCTATTTAAAAAAAAAAAACCTACTAAACTTTTCTGAAAGTTTATTTAGTAGCTTCCTTGAGCAGTTTACTGTGGAGCATTTTTTTTTTTTCTGTGACATTGGCCTCATTAAAAAGTACGGTTTGCCTTTACTGGATAATTTCGTTCATTGGTTTCTTAGGGAACCTTGGTAATATTTGAGTTTCCTGGGGAGTATGGTCACATGACCTGGCCCTGGCCAATCGGTGCGTTCCACCTCCCTGGCCACTGTGATTGGCTCCGGGCTGGGGCAGTGCCCAATCGGGGCCTAGGGCCGGGCCTCCCGTTGGAAGCCAGGGGAAGACGAACTCTCGTCCTGCTGGGGTAGGGGAAGGGGTGGGGCCGGGGCAGGTCAGGCTCCAGCAGTGGGAGGGGCTTGAGGTCCGCCTGCGGCAGTTGGTGACGTTCCTGCTCCCCTCAGGGCAGAGCCGCCGGCCTGAGAATGAGGGCGCTGCTGAGCCCAGGGCCTGGGATGGCCCGTTGCTGCTGTGGTCCCAGAGCTCCACCCGAGACCTGAGGGAAGCCGTCTGCCCGTGAGTCCTCTCCCACTTGTCTGTCAGCTTGTTTGAAGCATGCTGGGTTTTCTGCCCAGCTGGCTAAGGGGAGTCCCTGGAAATGCAAGGGTGTGGGTTTTGGCAGACTTCAGGGAAGACATGCCAGATGAGCCTGGGAGACTCCAGGTTAATCTGGATTCAGGAGATATCTCTTCGGGCCAGCTAGTAATTGTAGGATAAGCCTAATGAGCCTTCAGAGGATGAAGAGAGTAACGTGCCAAGGTAGCAATCGATGTCCTCATTCGAGAGGATGAAGCTGGTGCTCAGAGAAGGGGGGAACTTGGCCACAGCAAGGAGGTGTGCACCCAGACAGAACCCCCCAGATCCGGCCATTGGAGCTCAGGGAGGCCACTGGTGTGGCTTGTCCCTGTGGCAGGGGCCGAGGCAGGCAGCCCACCCTGATTCCTGCGGGGGCCTGACTTGGGAAGTGCCATCTGGTAGCTTTGAGACTCACCAAACCAAATTGCACTGGAGAGAGGAGGGACACCTTCCTTCATCCACCCCCCACCCCCGCCGGATTCCCACATACCCTGACCCCTTTCTCTTGATTTCGGAGCCATTTCCAGAGTCCCGCTCATATGACCTCATTCGAAGTGCACTGTGGACGAGCTGCCATCTGCAGCTGCTACCACAGCAGCCAAGGGCTTTAGCTCCCGACTACCTCCCTTCCTTTGGAACTTGGGGGCCCTCTACTCCCCACTTGCACACCACAGACCTTTGCTGAGGATTGTGGGGACCCTCACTCAGTTTGCAGCACGTTGTAGCCATCCCTGTCCTCCCTTGAAACTCAGCTTGTGAGCTCCTTTGGAGCAGCGTGGCCCACCTGGCTGCAACGGAAGACACAGCTGACAGTGAAACAACAGCTTAGATCTGAGAGCCGGAAAGCTCTGTCAAAAGGGACCTCCCTCTTCACACCGTAGAGGCTGTAGGAGCCGCCAGGCTTTCGGAACCAGTGCTGGGGCCAAAATGACTCCACAGCTGTTTTCCTTCCTGGGGAGGGTTCTGGCTCGAGCGGGAATGGCTCAAGTCTCCTAAGGTTCTGAAAGCCCACTGTGTGCAGATTCACGGTACACAGAGAGGAAAAGGTGGAGTCCTACCCTGGAGGTGGTCACAGCTCACGGATGAGCCAGGCAGGCAGGCAGGCAGGGCATGAGAACACCTGAGCTGCCTTCATGAGTGAATGGTGTGGGGGCAGAGGAAGAGAAGCCGGTCTGCTCCCTCGTGTGGTGCCCAGGGCAGGTTGTCCCCAGAGGAAACCCTTACGACGGTGAGGACTATCACTGCTGTTTCCCAAGGGGTTCCGTCGGTGCGTGTCTTCCCCGGAGCGGTCAGGCCGTCTCTCAAGTACACTGGCCATGGGCATTGCCTCTCCTTGGAACTTCCCATGTGTTTCTCTTTTTTATGGAACAGTGATTTTCTAGAGTGGTTCTGGGCCACAAGGATGTTGGGTCATTTTCTAGCCTTCTGTCATGAAGAACGCTTTCCTGGGCATGGGGGTGGTTTGTTGTTCCAGCTCCCTTTCTTGGCTTCTTTTGGGAGCTGGTGCAACAAGAGGAGCTCAGCCTCTGCCTTCTGGCTGAGATGTCACCCTTCAAACAGCAATGCCTGCCTGGAGATAATGATGGCAGTTGCCAAAAGGGCTTCGTTTGGCACATGGTATCTTGAAAGGACGTACGCCGTCCTTTCAGCTATCAAAGGCTAGTTCAAATGACATAAAAATGAGAACTCTCCAATGGAGTCTTACAGTAGGTGGAGAGTCCGAAAAACACTCCTTCAGTCATTTCACTGAGAGTCATTGATTGGGGACACCAAGAATATAGGAAGGAATGCAGAAAGAAAAGATGAAATTGTGTTCAGGATCGGGGGGAGGGATGAACAGGGCGTGCTTGCTTGCCTTGAATCCAGGCTTTGTTGGGGGGTGGGGCATATAGATCGAACGGGTCTGAAACTACAAAGTGGTGATGGTAACACAGTATCACCAGAGTTACACAACAGTGATCCCAGATTGCAACAATGATGAAAAAGTTTACTAATCCCAACTTAACCAACAAAAATACAGGAAACCATACAAAAAATAAAACATCACCAGAAAGGTGGAAACAAACCAAATGCAAAGCAGTTCAGGGGAAAGGAACTCCATGTCCCCTGGGGGCAGACCGAGTTGCCGGCATCCACGGTGAGCAGACAGGGATGGAGGCTGCAGAGCCGACCGCTCCCGTGGACGTGGTGTTTCCGGCAAGGGCTCTGGGTCTCTGTCCAGAGCGGGGGCTCTTTCTCCCTGCAGGGCTGGGTGAGTGATCGTGGGCATCTGGGTGTTGCGCGGGAGCCAGGGCAGGCTCTCCCTGCCGAGGCGGTGACTCCTCCTCTGTCTCGGGTTCTCTTGCCAAAGCCCGAGCAGGTAGAGGTGCACGTGGAGGTGGAGGTTCTCGCTGAGGGGGTGGGACATCAGTGCCTGGGGCTGGGGGTCCTGCAGGCACGGAGATCCGATCTGCCCGGTGTGCTGGCCAGTACCCAGCTGGCCTGGTGTCTCTGCGAGGGCAAGTCTCGCTTCTCCATCTGCCCTCGGTGGATCCCTGGGTCCTGCACCTGGAGCCACCACCTCTTTAGGGACAGGTCTGGGAAGTGGAGCCTGGTTCCAGTTGGAGGCCAGTGCTAGAGTTGGGGGAGAAGCAAAGTTTGCCCACAGGCCAGCCTTGGCATGTGCGTACCCCGGGACAGAAACCTTCCAAGAGGTTCCCAAAGAATACCCAGCGTCAGATGTCTTTTGGGACTGAAGTGTGCAAGATGGGGGGCGGGGGGTGTGAGGCCAGCGCTTGCTGCAGGCCCAGCAGCAGCTTTCGGGGACTCGTCCCTGTGTAGCTCAGCACCCCTCCCCACACACTCCCGTGCACCAGCCCCAGCGTCCTCACCTCTGTGCTCTGGCGTGCTGGGCTCCAGGTCCTCCTGGTGCCTCAGAGGCCGGGGTTCTCTGGACTCTGGGTCGGAGCCGGGTGTGCTGAGCTCCGTGGCAGCCTCAGACTGGGCCGCCGGCTGTATCCTGGGCGGTGTCTCGGCAGCAGGCCTTCCCCACCTCCGCGTCTCCCCCGGTGGGGCTGATGCCTCCGTGGGCACGCTGACCTGGAGCCTGCACTGGGCCTCACGGGCGAGCGGGTGGTGCTCCGACCCCTCCCTCTGGGAGCTGGATGGGGTGTCCCCGTCCTCGGCCTCGTCACGTGGGAAGCTCTGCAACGACAGTGACCGTCAGCCAGCCATGCTGGGAGTTTTCCGAGCTGGGCCTGGCCAGTGGAGCCGCTGCTTCTGCCTGCTCGAACTTCTCTTCCCAGAAGGGTCAGAGACGTGTGTCTGCTCAGATCCCCACCCGGGAGGAAAGAGACCCATCTGAGGGTGTGAGGTCAGCCTGGCGGGCCGGCGCTGCCCACACTCTCCCCATCCCGCCCAGCCTGCTCTCCCCTGGGGTGTGGACACAACTTGTCCACAGGCTTCTGACCCCACATCCGCCTGGGCTTCCTTGAGGGGGACACAGCCCGAGAAACCCGCATCCCCACACACAGGCAAAGGACCCGGTGTTTCCGGGTGGCATGGGAGAGGTGGCCTGGCCCGGCCTGGGGCTCCCCGTGTTACCTTTCTGTTTCTCCGGGCAAAGGGCCAGAGGCCTCTCGGGGGTGTCCTGAGCCAACGTCGACAGGGTGCCCACGCACACTGCCTGTGAGCTCTCCTGAGGCCCCGGCCTCTGGGCAGGGGCAAACAGCAGAACATCTTGGCAGCAAGTGATCTGGCTGGGGGCTCCTCTCCGCTCTGGAGGCCTGGATACCCGGATTGCGGGTTCTGTTGGGTTCTGTTGCCGGCAGGTGACATCATCTCCTGGGGTTCGTGCTGAGGTCCCTTCCCCAAAACTTCCCAAGGGAATCTCTGGGTTTCTGACTGCTCGATCACCCCCCTTAGGCCATGTGCAGGCACAGTGACACCCACACGGCCCAGCCCACAGCCCTGGGGAGGCCTGGGTTCAGCCAGGGCCTGAGCTCCGAGGACCATGCTGCTCTCAGACCAGGCTCCTTCTTCTCATAAGTGGTGTGGCCCTTGACAACCATATGCCCCTCAGGGTTTCCCCAGTCTCTCCATCTGCAGAGTGGGGGTCATTCTCCCATCTGCTTCCTAGGCCTGTCGGCCTACGAGCAGCTCCATGCCTTTCCACCTGGGGCCGATATCACGTGGAGCTCGTGCGCTGAGACTTCAGAAAGAAAGATTCCATCCGGGGCTGGCACAGCACAGAATGGGGCAGAACGAGGCCTGGATGCGCCGTGGTACCCAGGAAAAGGCACTCCCCCTCCTGACTGTTTTGAGACCCCGCATCCAAGTTGGAGGACCGAAAGGAAGACTCGAAGGTCTCCCTCTCTTATAGAAAAGAGTAGCCAACTTTCTGGTCCTCTGTTTCCATTGAGATTCTGTTGAAGTGTCCCAGCTCGGCTTCTGCGGGTGGCTGAGCTTCTACTGGCTCCCTGCGTTCTTGTCTTTTCCTCTCCAAACCTTCCGTCCTTTTCCCCCTTCTGGGGTGGAAGGGCGCTGTCATTGCTTCTACCTTCGAGACAGATTGAGGAAAAGTCTGGACCATCGACTCCTTTCCTCTCTTTGGTTCCGTGTCTCGCTCTGGCTGTGTCCCTCTCTTTTCCTTTCTCAATTCCGTCTGTGTCTTCCTCTTTCTCTCTCGTGTGTGGATGGATGGATGGATGCTAGGGATGCACATGTATATGATTAGATGAGGGTTATGTTTTAGGGATAGGTTAGAGGGAGAGAAAGGCTTTAGGTCAGAGTTGGTCATGGGGGAAGGGTCAAGGGTGGTGGTGGTGTTTCTTGGAATCTGAGTGCTGTGCATTCTTCGTCTCTTTCCATATGAACCCCTTCTCAGATACACCACTTGCAAGGAGTCTCTCGTGTTCCGTTTCCTATCTTTTGCATTTGTGAATGCTTAGCTTCTCTGTTGTGAAGAGGTTCCATTGGATGGAAACCCAGTGGTGTACTTCGTTTACCTCTTTCCCTTACTTGAAGAGACCCATTTCGACCTCCGCCCAGCAAATGGCAAGGAGACTCTGATGTTAAGGAGCCTTTGACCTACGCTTCTTTCTAGCTATCTCATGACATCAGTCTTTAGGGTGAGGTTTTTCCCCGATATTGAGGTGGTATGAGATCAAAACCAATAGCGTTCTTCAGATGTAGCTGTCTGGTTTTCCCATGGACATTGATTGAAGAGGCTTTCCTGTTCCCATTTGGATATTCTCCCCGTCTGTGTCAGAGATGAGTTGACCATGGATGCTGGGGTTTGTTTCTGGACCCTCAACTTTATTCCATCGATCTGGATCTGTGTGTGTTGTTGTATTCCCAATAGCATACTGTCCTGCTGCTGCTGCTGCTGCGGCTAAGTCACTTCAGTCGTGTCTGACTCTGCATGACCCCATGGCCTGCAGCCTACCAGGCTCCTCCGTCCAGGACATTTTCCAGGCAAGAGTACTGGAGTGGGTCGCCATTGCCTTCTCCGATACTCTCCTGAGGATCCTAGTTTGGTCGTCTAATTTCCTTTCACACAACCTTGGATGTCCGTATCGGGGCTTTTTCGTCGGATTGTATTGACAATGTAGGCTCCTTTCTGTTTCCGTACCCCCTTTGCAATTCTTTGTTCGGTGCGAAAATGCATTGGCATTTTGGGAGGAATAGCATGGAAGCTGTGGATTGCCATGTGGGGCTGTGACATGATTTTCCCAATAGGAATTCTTTCAAGCCCTGAGCACAGCTTCTCTTTCCAGTGATTGGTGTGGGCTTGATCTTCCTCCTTCCATCTCTCGCCGTTTTGTGAGAACAGGTCCATCCTTCCCTTCTGGGGTAGATGGACTCGTGGGTATCACTTCAGTGAATGGCATTGTCAGTGGGGGTGATAATTCCCTTCTCATTGGAAGACTTTGCTGTGAGTATTAGAAATGCAAGTGACTTCTCTTCCCCTTCCTCCCTGTCCATGTCTCAGAGCCACCGGGAAACAGAGGCCTCATCCACGGTCACACAGGCCTGAGGGGGTGCAACTAGACTGTTGTTTCTTCAGGCCCTCAGTGCTGGACATCATCCGGGATACTCTGTGTGTGTCTTCCTCCGTCTGGTGTCCCTTCAGACCTTTCCCTAGTTTTCACAGGCTTGTTGTGTTGGCGTTCTTTGTCTGTTTGGAGACACATCCTTGATAAGCTTTGTGTTTCCACTCATTCGTCTCGCGATGTATGACCTGTCTTTTTCTTTTGTCATGAGGTCTTTCCCACAGTAGATATCTTTGATTTTGCAAAGTCCACTGTATTCTCTGGGTTTTGTTTTGTGGGCTGCCTTTTAGTTTTGTGTGTGAAGACTCAAAGCACGTGTCCGGTTTCTGCTCATTGTTCTTCTAGATTTGTGACAAGTTTTCATGGAAAGTTTGTCTAGGGATAACTGGAAGTGAACTCGGTGTAAGGTGTCAAGTCTCCATCTCCATTCATGTCATCCCCTGCAGTTTCCAATTCCCTGTTCCTGAGTGGTTTTGGAGACCTTGTGGGAAGGTTGGTTGCATTTGAGTTTGCATTTCCACCTTGATTCGATTCACACTGTTCTGCCCTCAGGGACACTGTCAAGGGGGAGTGAGGAGCAGCCTGCACTTCCAGCAGTGACCACACGGTGGGGCGAGTGCTGCTCTCCCCTCTGGGAGCCCCAGGCCACAGGCATCCCAGTGAGGAGCCAGCTCTGTGCTCAGCTGAAAGGAGTTAGTTAGTCTCTCAGGAGCCTCTGAGCCCTTGCCTTTGGATCACCCAGGGTGGGCATTTACTGGGACAGAAAAAATTGCCCTGAATTCCATGGACGGAAGAGCCTGGCTGTGTAGAGTTGGTGAGTTGCCGTGAATCAGACACAACTGAGGACACAAAAATTCAATAGATTAAAACACTTTTTGGGGGTGGGGGGGAGTGAAAGAGGGTGATGTGGGTTTTTTTGTCTTATATAACAGCCAAGGGAAATCTAGTTTAAACCTAAATTCACATAGATGGGAAAGGTATATCTCTCCGTCACCCTATTTAAAAAAAAAAAACCTACTAAACTTTTCTGAAAGTTTATTTAGTAGCTTCCTTGAGCAGTTTACTATGGAGCATTTTTTTTTTTTCTGTGACATTGGCCTCATTAAAAAGTACGGTTTGCCTTTACTGGATAATTTCGTTCATTGGTTTCTTAGGGAACCTTGGTAATATTTGAGTTTCCTGGGGAGTATGGTCACATGACCTGGCCCTGGCCAATCGGTGCGTTCCACCTCCCTGGCCACTGTGATTGGCTCCGGGCTGGGGCAGTGCCCAATCGGGGCCCAGGGCCGGGCCTCCCGTTGGAAGCCAGGGGAAGATGAGCTCTCGTCCTGCTGGGGTAGGGGAAGGGGTGGGGCGGGGGCAGGTCAGGCTCCAGCAGTGGGAGGGGCTTGAGGTCCGCCTGCGGCAGTTAGTGACGTTCCTGCTCCCCTCAGGGCAGAGCCGCCGGCCTGAGAATGAGGGCGCTGCTGAGCCCAGGGCCTGGGATGGCCCGTTGCTGCTGTGGTCCCAGAGCTCCACCCGAGACCTGAGGGAAGCCGTCTGCCCGTGAGTCCTCTCCCACTTGTCTGTCAGCTTGTTTGAAGCATGCTGGGTTTTCTGCCCAGCTGGCTAAGGGGAGTCCCTGGAAATGCAAGGGTGTGGGTTTTGGCAGACTTCAGGGAAGACATGCCAGATGAGGCTGGGAGACTCCAGGTTAATCTGGATTCAGGAGATATCTCTTCGGGCCAGCTAGTAATTGTAGGATAAGCCTAATGAGCCTTCAGAGGATGAAGAGAGTAACGTGCCAAGGTAGCAATCGATGTCCTCATTCGAGAGGATGAAGCTGGTGCTCAGAGAAGGGGGGAACTTGGCCACAGCAAGGAGGTGTGCACCCAGACAGGACCCCCCAGATCCGGCCATTGGAGCTCAGGGAGGCCACTGGTGTGGCTTGTCCCTGTGGCAGGGGCCGAGGCAGGCAGCCCACCCTGATTCCTGCGGGGGCCTGACTTGGGAAGTGCCATCTGGTAGCTTTGAGACTCACCAAACCAAATTGCACTGGAGAGAGGAGGGACACCTTCCTTCATCCACCCCCCACCCCCGCCGGATTCCCACATACCCTGACCCCTTTCTCTCGATTTCGGAGCCATTTCCAGAGTCCCGCTCATATGACCTCATTCGAAGTGCACTGTGGACGAGCTGCCATCTGCAGCTGCTACCACAGCAGCCAAGGGCTTTAGCTCCCGACTACCTCCCTTCCTTTGGAACTTGGGGGCCCTCTACTCCCCACTTGCACACCACAGACCTTTGCTGAGGATTGTGGGGACCCTCACTCAGTTTGCAGCACGTTGTAGCCATCCCTGTCCTCCCTTGAAACTCAGCTTGTGAGCTCCTTTGGAGCAGCGTGGCCCACCTGGCTGCAACGGAAGACACAGCTGACAGTGAAACAACAGCTTAGATCTGAGAGCCGGAAAGCTCTGTCAAAAGGGACCTCCCTCTTCACACCGTAGAGGCTGTAGGAGCCGCCAGGCTTTCGGAACCAGTGCTGGGGCCAAAATGACTCCACAGCTGTTTTCCTTCCTGGGGAGGGTTCTGGCTCGAGCGGGAATGGCTCAAGTCTCCTAAGGTTCTGAAAGCCCACTGTGTGCAGATTCACGGTACACAGAGAGGAAAAGGTGGAGTCCTACCCTGGAGGTGGTCACAGCTCACGGATGAGCCAGGCAGGCAGGCAGGCAGGGCATGAGAACACCTGAGCTGCCTTCATGAGTGAATGGTGTGGGGGCAGAGGAAGAGAAGCCGGTCTGCTCCCTCGTGTGGTGCCCAGGGCAGGTTGTCCCCAGAGGAAACCCTTACGACGGTGAGGACTATCACTGCTGTTTCCCAAGGGGTTCCGTCGGTGCGTGTCTTCCCCGGAGCGGTCAGGCCGTCTCTCAAGTACACTGGCCATGGGCATTGCCTCTCCTTGGAACTTCCCATGTGTTTCTCTTTTTTATGGAACAGTGATTTTCTAGGGTGGTTCTGGGCCACAAGGATGTTGGGTCATTTTCTAGCCTTCTGTCATGAAGAACGCTTTCCTGGGCATGGGGGTGGTTTGTTGTTCCAGCTCCCTTTCTTGGCTTCTTTTGGGAGCTGGTGCAACAAGAGGAGCTCAGCCTCTGCCTTCTGGCTGAGATGTCACCCTTCAAACAGCAATGCCTGCCTGGAGATAATGATGGCAGTTGCCAAAAGGGCTTCGTTTGGCACATGGTATCTTGAAAGGACGTACACCGTCCTTTCAGCTATCAAAGGCTAGTTCAAATGACATAAAAATGAGAACTCTCCAATGGAGTCTTACAGTAGGTGGAGAGTCCGAAAAACACTCCTTCAGTCATTTCACTGAGAGTCATTGATTGGGGACACCAAGAATATAGGAAGGAATGCAGAAAGAAAAGATGAAATTGTGTTCAGGATCGGGGCGAGGGATGAACAGGGCGTGCTTGCTTGCCTTGAATCCAGGCTTTGTTGGGGGGTGGGGCATAAAGATCGAACGGGTCTGAAACTACAAAGTGGTGATGGTAACACAGTATCACCAGAGTTACACAACAGTGATCCCAGATTGCAACAATGATGAAAAAGTTTACTAATCCCAACTTAACCAACAAAAATACAGGAAAACATACAAAAAATAAAACATCACCAGAAAGGTGGAAAGAAACCAAATGCAAAGCAGTTCAGGGGAAAGGAACTCCATGTCCCCTGGGGGCAGACCGAGTTGCCGGCATCCACGGTGAGCAGACAGGGATGGAGGCTGCAGAGCCGACCGCTCCCCTGGACGTGGTGTTTCCGGCAAGGGCTCTGGGTCTCTGTCCAGAGCGGGGGCTCTTTCTGCCTGCAGGGCTGGGTGAGTGATCGTGGGCATCTGGGTGTTGCGCGGGAGCCAGGGCAGGCTCTCCCTGCCGAGGCGGTGACTCCTCCTCTGCCTCGGGTTCTCTTGCCAAAGCCCGAGCAGGTAGAGGTGCACGTGGAGGTGGAGGTTCTCGCTGAGGGGGTGGGACATCAGTGCCTGGGGCTGGGGGTCCTGCAGGCACGGAGATCCGATCTGCCCGGTGTGCTGGCCAGTACCCAGCTGGCCTGGTGTCTCTGCGAGGGCAAGTCTCGGTTCTCCATCTGCCCTCGGTGGATCCCTGGGTCCTGCACCTGGAGCCACCACCTCTTTAGGGACAGGTCTGGGAAGTGGAGCCTGGTTCCAGTTGGAGGCCAGTGCTAGAGTTGGGGGAGAAGCAAAGTTTGCCCACAGGCCAGCCTTGGCATGTGCGTACCCCGGGACAGAAACCTTCCAAGAGGTTCCCAAAGAATACCCAGCGTCAGATGTCTTTTGGGACTGAAGTGTGCAAGATGGGGGGCGGGGGGTGTGAGGCCAGCGCTTGCTGCAGGCCCAGCAGCAGCTTTCGGGGACTCGTCCCTTTGTAGCTCAGCACCCCTCCCCACACACTCCCGTGCACCAGCCCCAGCGTCCTCACCTCTGTGCTCTGGCGTGCTGGGCTCCAGGTCCTCCTGGTGCCTCAGAGGCCGGGGTTCTCTGGACTCTGGGTCGGAGCCGGGTGTGCTGAGCTCCGTGGCAGCCTCAGACTGGGCCGCCGGCTGTATCCTGGGCGGTGTCTCGGCAGCAGGCCTTCCCCACCTCCGCGTCTCCCCCGGTGGGGCTGATGCCTCCGTGGGCACGCTGACCTGGAGCCTGCACTGGGCCTCACGGGCGAGCGGGTGGTGCTCCGACCCCTCCCTCTGGGAGCTGGATGGGGTGTCCCCGTCCTCGGCCTCGTCACGTGGGAAGCTCTGCAACGACAGTGACCGTCAGCCAGCCATGCTGGGAGTTTTCCGAGCTGGGCCTGGCCAGTGGAGCCGCTGCTTCTGCCTGCTCGAACTTCTCTTCCCAGAAGGGTCAGAGACGTGTGTCTGCTCAGATCCCCACCCGGGAGGAAAGAGACCCATCTGAGGGTGTGAGGTCAGCCTGGCGGGCCGGCGCTGCCCACACTCTCCCCATCCCGCCCAGCCTGCTCTCCCCTGGGGTGTGGACACAACTTGTCCACAGGCTTCTGACCCCACATCCGCCTGGGCTTCCTTGAGGGGGACACAGCCCGAGAAACCCGCATCCCCACACACAGGCAAAGGAACCGGTGTTTCCGGGTGGCATGGGAGAGGTGGCCTGGCCCGGCCTGGGGCTCCCCGTGTTACCTTTCTGTTTCTCCGGGCAAAGGGCCAGAGGCCTCTCGGGGGTGTCCTGAGCCAACGTCGACAGGGTGCCCACGCACACTGCCTGTGAGCTCTCCTGAGGCCCCGGCCTCTGGGCAGGGGCAAACAGCAGAACATCTTGGCAGCAAGTGATCTGGCTGGGGGCTCCTCTCCGCTCTGGAGGCCTGGATACCCGGATTGCGGGTTCTGTTGGGTTCTGTTGCCGGCAGGTGACATCATCTCCTGGGGTTCGTGCTGAGGTCCCTTCCCCAAAACTTCCCAAGGGAATCTCTGTGTTTCTGACTGCTCGATCACCCCCCTTAGGCCATGTGCAGGCACAGTGACACCCACACGGCCCAGCCCACAGCCCTGGGGAGGCCTGGGTTCAGCCAGGGCCTGAGCTCCGAGGACCATGCTGCTCTCAGACCAGGCTCCTTCTTCTCATAAGTGGTGTGGCCCTTGACAACCATATGCCCCTCAGGGTTTCCCCAGTCTCTCCATCTGCAGAGTGGGGGTCATTCTCCCATCTGCTTCCTAGGCCTGTCGGCCTACGAGCAGCTCCATGCCTTTCCACCTGGGGCCGCTATCACGTGGAGCTCGTGCACTGAGACTTCAGAAAGAAAGATTCCATCCAGGGCTGGCACAGCACAGAATGGAGCAGAACGAGGCCTGGATGCGCCGTGGTACCCAGGAAAAGGCACTCCCCCTCCTGACTGTTTTGAGACCCCGCATCCAAGTTGGAGGACCGAAAGGAAGACTCGAAGGTCTCCCTCTCTTATAGAAAAGAGTAGCCAACTTTCTGGTCCTCTGTTTCCATTGAGATTCTGTTGAAGTGTCCCAGCTCGGCTTCTGCGGGTGGCTGAGCTTCTACTGGCTCCCTGCGTTCTTGTCTTTTCCTCTCCAAACCTTCCGTCCTTTTCCCCCTTCTGGGGTGGAAGGGCGCTGTCATTGCTTCTACCTTCGAGACAGATTGAGGAAAAGTCTGGACCATCGACTCCTTTCCTCTCTTTGGTTCCGTGTCTCGCTCTGGCTGTGTCCCTCTCTTTTCCTTTCTCAATTCCGTCTGTGTCTTCCTCTTTCTCTCTCGTGTGTGGATGGATGGATGGATGCTAGGGATGCACATGTATATGATTAGATGAGGGTTATATTTTAGGGATAGGTTAGAGGGAGAGAAAGGCTTTAGGTCAGAGTTGGTCATGGGGGAAGGGTCAAGGGTGGTGGTGGTGTTTCTTGGAATCTGAGTGCTGTGCATTCTTCGTCTCTTTCCATATGAACCCCTTCTCAGATACACCACTTGCAAGGAGTCTCTCGTGTTCCGTTTCCTATCTTTTGCATTTGTGAATGCTTAGCTTCTCTGTTGTGAAGAGGTTCCATTGGATGGAAACCCAGTGGTGTACTTCGTTTACCTCTTTCCCTTACTTGAAGAGACCCATTTCGACCTCCGCCCAGCAAATGGCAAGGAGACTCTGATGTTAAGGAGCCTTTGGCCTACGCTTCTTTCTAGCTATCTCATGACATCAGTCTTTAGGGTGAGGTTTTTCCCCGATATTGAGGTGGTATGAGATCAAAACCAATAGCGTTCTTCAGATGTAGCTGTCTGGTTTTCCCATGGACATTGATTGAAGAGGCTTTCCTGTTCCCATTTGGATATTCTCCCCGTCTGTGTCAGAGATGAGTTGACCATGGATGCTGGGGTTTGTTTCTGGACCCTCAACTTTATTCCATCGATCTGGATCTGTGTGTGTTGTTGTATTCCCAATAGCATACTGTCCTGCTGCTGCTGCTGCTGCGGCTAAGTCACTTCAGTCGTGTCTGACTCTGCATGACCCCATGGCCTGCAGCCTACCAGGCTCCTCCGTCCAGGACATTTTCCAGGCAAGAGTACTGGAGTGGGTTGCCATTGCCTTCTCCGATACTCTCCTGAGGATCCTAGTTTGGTCGTCTAATTTCCTTTCACACAACCTTGGATGTCCGTATCGGGGCTTTTTCGTCGGATTGTATTGACAATGTAGGCTCCTTTCTGTTTCCGTACCCCCTTTGCAATTCTTTGTTCGGTGCGAAAATGCATTGGCATTTTGGGAGGAATAGCATGGAAGCTGTGGATTGCCATGTGGGGCTGTGACATGATTTTCCCAATAGGAATTCTTTCAAGCCCTGAGCACAGCTTCTCTTTCCAGTGATTGGTGTGGGCTTGATCTTCCTCCTTCCATCTCTCGCCGTTTTGTGAGAACAGGTCCATCCTTCCCTTCTGGGGTAGATGGACTCGTGGGTATCACTTCAGTGAATGGCATTGTCAGTGGGGGTGATAATTCCCTTCTCATTGGAAGACTTTGCTGTGAGTATTAGAAATGCAAGTGACTTCTCTTCCCCTTCCTCCCTGTCCATGTCTCAGAGCCACCGGGAAACAGAGGCCTCATCCACGGTCACACAGGCCTGAGGGGGTGCAACTAGACTGTTGTTTCTTCAGGCCCTCAGTGCTGGACATCATCCGGGATACTCTGTGTGTGTCTTCCTCCGTCTGGTGTCCCTTCAGACCTTTCCCTAGTTTTCACAGGCTTGTTGTGTTGGCGTTCTTTGTCTGTTTGGAGACACATCCTTGATAAGCTTTGTGTTTCCACTCATTCGTCTCGCGATGTATGACCTGTCTTTTGCTTTTGTCATGAGGTCTTTCCCACAGTAGATATCTTTGATTTTGCAAAGTCCACTGTATTCTCTGGGTTTTTTTTGTGGACTGCCTTTTAGTTTTGTGTGTGAAGACTCAAAGCACGTGTCCGGTTTCTGCTCATTGTTCTTCTAGATTTGTGACAAGTTTTCATGGAAAGTTTGTCTAGGGATAACTGGAAGTGAACTCGGTGTAAGGTGTCAAGTCTCCATCTCCATTCATGTCATCCCCTGCAGTTTCCAATTCCCTGTTCCTGAGTGGTTTTGGAGACCTTGTGGGAAGGTTGGTTGCATTGGAGTTTGCATTTCCACCTTGATTCGATTCACACTGTTCTGCCCTCAGGGACACTGTCAAGGGGGAGTGAGGAGCAGCCTGCACTTCCAGCAGTGACCACACGGTGGGGCGAGTGCTGCTCTCCCCTCTGGGAGCCCCAGGCCACAGGCATCCCAGTGAGGAGCCAGCTCTGTGCTCAGCTGAAAGGAGTTAGTTAGTCTCTCAGGAGCCTCTGAGCCCTTGCCTTTGGATCACCCAGGGTGGGCATTTACTGGGACAGAAAAAATTGCCCTGAATTCCATGGACAGAAGAGCCTGGCTGTGTAGAGTTCGTGAGTTGCCGTGAATCAGACACAACTGAGGACACAAAAATTCAATAGATTAAAACACTTTTTGGGGGTGGCGGGGAGTGAAAGAGGGTGATGTGGGTTTTTTTGTCTTATATAACAGCCAAGGGAAATCTAGTTTAAACCTAAATTCACATAGATGGGAAAGGTATATCTCTCCGTCACCCTATTTAAAAAAAAAAAACCTACTAAACTTTTCTGAAAGTTTATTTAGTAGCTTCCTTGAGCAGTTTACTATGGAGCATTTTTTTTTTTTTCTGTGACATTGGCCTCATTAAAAAGTACGGTTTGCCTTTACTGGATAATTTTGTTCATTGGTTTCTTAGGGAACCTTGGTAATATTTGAGTTTCCTGGGGAGTATGGTCACATGACCTGGCCCTGGCCAATCGGTGCGTTCCACCTCCCTGGCCACTGTGATTGGCTCCGGGCTGGGGCAGTGCCCAATCGGGGCCCAGGGCCGGGCCTCCCGTTGGAAGCCAGGGGAAGACGAGCTCTCGTCCTGCTGGGGTAGGGGAAGGGGTGGGGCCGGGGCAGGTCAGGCTCCAGCAGTGGGAGGGGCTTGAGGTCCGCCTGCGGCAGTTGGTGACGTTCCTGCTCCCCTCAGGGCAGAGCCGCCGGCCTGAGAATGAGGGCGCTGCTGAGCCCAGGGCCTGGGATGGCCCGTTGCTGCTCTGGTCCCAGAGCTCCACCCGAGACCTGAGGGAAGCCGTCTGCCCGTGAGTCCTCTCCCACTTGTCTGTCAGCTTGTTTGAAGCATGCTGGGTTTTCTGCCCAGCTGGCTAAGGGGAGTCCCTGGAAATGCAAGGGTGTGGGTTTTGGCAGACTTCAGGGAAGACATGCCAGATGAGCCTGGGAGACTCCAGGTTAATCTGGATTCAGGAGATATCTCTTCGGGCCAGCTAGTAATTGTAGGATAAGCCTAATGAGCCTTCAGAGGATGAAGAGAGTAACGTGCCAAGGTAGCAATCGATGTCCTCATTCGAGAGGATGAAGCTGGTGCTCAGAGAAGGGGGGAACTTGGCCACAGCAAGGAGGTGTGCACCCAGACAGGACCCCCCAGATCCGGCCATTGGAGCTCAGGGAGGCCACTGGTGTGGCTTGTCCCTGTGGCAGGGGCCGAGGCAGGCAGCCCACCCTGATTCCTGCGGGGGCCTGACTTGGGAAGTGCCATCTGGTAGCTTTGAGACTCACCAAACCAAATTGCACTGGAGAGAGGAGGGACACCTTCCTTCATCCACCCCCCACCCCCGCCGGATTCCCACATACCCTGACCCCTTTCTCTTGATTTCGGAGCCATTTCCAGAGTCCCGCTCATATGACCTCATTCGAAGTGCACTGTGGACGAGCTGCCATCTGCAGCTGCTACCACAGCAGCCAAGGGCTTTAGCTCCCGACTACCTCCCTTCCTTTGGAACTTGGGGGCCCTCTACTCCCCACTTGCACACCACAGACCTTTGCTGAGGATTGTGGGGACCCTCACTCAGTTTGCAGCACGTTGTAGCCATCCCTGTCCTCCCTTGAAACTCAGCTTGTGAGCTCCTTTGGAGCAGCGTGGCCCACCTGGCTGCAACGGAAGACACAGCTGACAGTGAAACAACAGCTTAGATCTGAGAGCCGGAAAGCTCTGTCAAAAGGGACCTCCCTCTTCACACTGTAGAGGCTGTAGGAGCCGCCAGGCTTTCGGAACCAGTGCTGGGGCCAAAATGACTCCACAGCTGTTTTCCTTCCTGGGGAGGGTTCTGGCTCGAGCGGGAATGGCTCAAGTCTCCTAAGGTTCTGAAAGCCCACTGTGTGCAGATTCACGGTACACAGAGAGGAAAAGGTGGAGTCCTACCCTGGAGGTGGTCACAGCTCACGGATGAGCCAGGCAGGCAGGCAGGCAGGGCATGAGAACACCTGAGCTGCCTTCATGAGTGAATGGTGTGGGGGCAGAGGAAGAGAAGCCGGTCTGCTCCCTCGTGCGGTGCCCAGGGCAGGTTGTCCCCAGAGGAAACCCTTACGACGGTGAGGACTATCACTGCTGTTTCCCAAGGGGTTCCGTCGGTGCGTGTCTTCCCCGGAGCGGTCAGGCCGTCTCTCAAGTACACTGGCCCTGGGCATTGCCTCTCCTTGGAACTTCCCATGTGTTTCTCTTTTTTATGGAACAGTGATTTTCTAGAGTGGTTCTGGGCCACAAGGATGTTGGGTCATTTTCTAGCCTTCTGTCATGAAGAACGCTTTCCTGGGCATGGGGGTGGTTTGTTGTTCCAGCTCCCTTTCTTGGCTTCTTTTGGGAGCTGGTGCAACAAGAGGAGCTCAGCCTCTGCCTTCTGGCTGAGATGTCACCCTTCAAACAGCAATGCCTGCCTGGAGATAATGATGGCAGTTGCCAAAAGGGCTTCGTTTGGCACATGGTATCTTGAAAGGACGTACACCGTCCTTTCAGCTATCAAAGGCTAGTTCAAATGACATAAAAATGAGAACTCTCCAATGGAGTCTTACAGTAGGTGGAGAGTCCGAAAAACACTCCTTCAGTCATTTCACTGAGAGTCATTGATTGGGGACACCAAGAATATAGGAAGGAATGCAGAAAGAAAAGATGAAATTGTGTTCAGGATCGGGGGGAGGGATGAACAGGGCGTGCTTGCCTTGAATCCAGGCTTTGTTGGGGGGTGGGGCATAAAGATCGAACGGGTCTGAAACTACAAAGTGGTGATGGTAACACAGTATCACCAGAGTTACACAACAGTGATCCCAGATTGCAACAATGATGAAAAAGTTTACTAATCCCAACTTAACCAACAAAAATACAGGAAACCATACAAAAAATAAAACATCACCAGAAAGGTGGAAACAAACCAAATGCAAAGCAGTTCAGGGGAAAGGAACTCCATGTCCCCTGGGGGCAGACCGAGTTGCCGGCATCCACGGTGAGCAGACAGGGATGGAGGCTGCAGAGCCGACCGCTCCCGTGGACGTGGTGTTTCCGGCAAGGGCTCTGGGTCTCTGTCCAGAGCGGGGGCTCTTTCTCCCTGCAGGGCTGGGTGAGTGATCGTGGGCATCTGGGTGTTGCGCGGGAGCCAGGGCAGGCTCTCCCTGCCGAGGCGGTGACTCCTCCTCTGTCTCGGGTTCTCTTGCCAAAGCCCGAGCAGGTAGAGGTGCACGTGGAGGTGGAGGTTCTCGCTGAGGGGGTGGGACATCAGTGCCTGGGGCTGGGGGTCCTGCAGGCACGGAGATCCGATCTGCCCGGTGTGCTGGCCAGTACCCAGCTGGCCTGGTGTCTCTGCGAGGGCAAGTCTCGGTTCTCCATCTGCCCTCGGTGGATCCCTGGGTCCTGCACCTGGAGCCACCACCTCTTTAGGGACAGGTCTGGGAAGTGGAGCCTGGTTCCAGTTGGAGGCCAGTGCTAGAGTTGGGGGAGAAGCAAAGTTTGCCCACAGGCCAGCCTTGGCATGTGCGTACCCCGGGACAGAAACCTTCCAAGAGGTTCCCAAAGAATACCCAGCGTCAGATGTCTTTTGGGACTGAAGTGTGCAAGATGGGGGGCGGGGGGTGTGAGGCCAGCGCTTGCTGCAGGCCCAGCAGCAGCTTTCGGGGACTCGTCCCTGTGTAGCTCAGCACCCCTCCCCACACACTCCCGTGCACCAGCCCCAGCGTCCTCACCTCTGTGCTCTGGCGTGCTGGGCTCCAGGTCCTCCTGGTGCCTCAGAGGCCGGGGTTCTCTGGACTCTGGGTCGGAGCCGGGTGTGCTGAGCTCCGTGGCAGCCTCAGACTGGGCCGCCGGCTGTATCCTGGGCGGTGTCTCGGCAGCAGGCCTTCCCCACCTCCGCGTCTCCCCCGGTGGGGCTGATGCCTCCGTGGGCACGCTGACCTGGAGCCTGCACTGGGCCTCACGGGCGGGTGGGTGGTGCTCCGACCCCTCCCTCTGGGAGCTGGATGGGGTGTCCCCGTCCTCGGCCTCATCACGTGGGAAGCTCTGCAACGACAGTGACCGTCAGCCAGCCATGCTGGGAGTTTTCCGAGCTGGGCCTGGCCAGTGGAGCCGCTGCTTCTGCCTGCTCGAACTTCTCTTCCCAGAAGGGTCAGAGACGTGTGTCTGCTCAGATCCCCACCCGGGAGGAAAGAGACCCATCTGAGGGTGTGAGGTCAGCCTGGCGGGCCGGCGCTGCCCACACTCTCCCCATCCCGCCCAGCCTGCTCTCCCCTGGGGTGTGGACACAACTTGTCCACAGGCTTCTGACCCCACATCCGCCTGGGCTTCCTTGAGGGGGACACAGCCCGAGAAACCCGCATCCCCACACACAGGCAAAGGACCCGGTGTTTCCGGGTGGCATGGGAGAGGTGGCCTGGCCCGGCCTGGGGCTCCCCGTGTTACCTTTCTGTTTCTCCGGGCAAAGGGCCAGAGGCCTCTCGGGGGTGTCCTGAGCCAACGTCGACAGGGTGCCCACGCACACTGCCTGTGAGCTCTCCTGAGGCCCCGGCCTCTGGGCAGGGGCAAACAGCAGAACATCTTGGCAGCAAGTGATCTGGCTGGGGGCTCCTCTCCGCTCTGGAGGCCTGGATACCCGGATTGCGGGTTCTGTTGGGTTCTGTTGCCGGCAGGTGACATCATTTCCTGGGGTTCGTGCTGAGGTCCCTTCCCCAAAACTTCCCAAGGGAATCTCTGGGTTTCCGACTGCTCGATCACCCCCCTTAGGCCATGTGCAGGCACAGTGACACCCACACGGCCCAGCCCACAGCCCTGGGGAGGCCTGGGTTCAGCCAGGGCCTGAGCTCCGAGGACCATGCTGCTCTCAGACCAGGCTCCTTCTTCTCATAAGTGGTGTGGCCCTTGACAACCATATGCCCCTCAGGGTTTCCCCAGTCTCTCCATCTGCAGAGTGGGGGTCATTCTCCCATCTGCTTCCTAGGCCTGTCGGCCTACGAGCAGCTCCATGCCTTTCCACCTGGGGCCGATATCACGTGGAGCTCGTGCACTGAGACTTCAGAAAGAAAGATTCCATCCAGGGCTGGCACAGCACAGAATGGGGCAGAACGAGGCCTGGATGCGCCGTGGTACCCAGGAAAAGGCACTCCCCCTCCTGACTGTTTTGAGACCCCGCATCCAAGTTGGAGGACCGAAAGGAAGACTCGAAGGTCTCCCTCTCTTATAGAAAAGAGTAGCCAACTTTCTGGTCCTCTGTTTCCATTGAGATTCTGTTGAAGTGTCCCAGCTCGGCTTCTGCGGGTGGCTGAGCTTCTACTGGCTCCCTGCGTTCTTGTCTTTTCCTCTCCAAACCTTCCGTCCTTTTCCCCCTTCTGGGGTGGAAGGGCGCTGTCATTGCTTCTACCTTCGAGACAGATTGAGGAAAAGTCTGGACCATCGACTCCTTTCCTCTCTTTGGTTCCGTGTCTCGCTCTGGCTGTGTCCCTCTCTTTTCCTTTCTCAATTCCGTCTGTGTCTTCCTCTTTCTCTCTCGTGTGTGGATGGATGGATGGATGCTAGGGATGCACATGTATATGATTAGATGAGGGTTATGTTTTAGGGATAGGTTAGAGGGAGAGAAAGGCTTTAGGTCAGAGTTGGTCATGGGGGAAGGGTCAAGGGTGGTGGTGGTGTTTCTTGGAATCTGAGTGCTGTGCATTCTTCGTCTCTTTCCATATGAACCCCTTCTCAGATACACCACTTGCAAGGAGTCTCTCGTGTTCCGTTTCCTATCTTTTGCATTTGTGAATGCTTAGCTTCTCTGTTGTGAAGAGGTTCCATTGGATGGAAACCCAGTGGTGTACTTCGTTTACCTCTTTCCCTTACTTGAAGAGACCCATTTCGACCTCCGCCCAGCAAATGGCAAGGAGACTCTGATGTTAAGGAGCCTTTGGCCTACGCTTCTTTCTAGCTATCTCATGACATCAGTCTTTAGGGTGAGGTTTTTCCCCGATATTGAGGTGGTATGAGATCAAAACCAATAGCGTTCTTCAGATGTAGCTGTCTGGTTTTCCCATGGACATTGATTGAAGAGGCTTTCCTGTTCCCATTTGGATATTCTCCCCGTCTGTGTCAGAGATGAGTTGACCATGGATGCTGGGGTTTGTTTCTGGACCCTCAACTTTATTCCATCGATCTGGATCTGTGTGTGTTGTTGTATTCCCAATAGCATACTGTCCTGCTGCTGCTGCTGCTGCGGCTAAGTCACTTCAGTCGTGTCTGACTCTGCATGACCCCATGGCCTGCAGCCTACCAGGCTCCTCCGTCCAGGACATTTTCCAGGCAAGAGTACTGGAGTGGGTTGCCATTGCCTTCTCCGATACTCTCCTGAGGATCCTAGTTTGGTCGTCTAATTTCCTTTCACACAACCTTGGATGTCCGTATCGGGGCTTTTTCGTCGGATTGTATTGACAATGTAGGCTCCTTTCTGTTTCCGTACCCCCTTTGCAATTCTTTGTTCGGTGCGAAAATGCATTGGCATTTTGGGAGGAATAGCATGGAAGCTGTGGATTGCCATGTGGGGCTGTGACATGATTTTCCCAATAGGAATTCTTTCAAGCCCTGAGCACAGCTTCTCTTTCCAGTGATTGGTGTGGGCTTGATCTTCCTCCTTCCATCTCTCGCCGTTTTGTGAGAACAGGTCCATCCTTCCCTTCTGGGGTAGATGGACTCGTGGGTATCACTTCAGTGAATGGCATTGTCAGTGGGGGTGATAATTCCCTTCTCATTGGAAGACTTTGCTGTGAGTATTAGAAATGCAAGTGACTTCTCTTCCCCTTCCTCCCTGTCCATGTCTCAGAGCCACCGGGAAACAGAGGCCTCATCCACGGTCACACAGGCCTGAGGGGGTGCAACTAGACTGTTGTTTCTTCAGGCCCTCAGTGCTGGACATCATCCGGGATACTCTGTGTGTGTCTTCCTCCGTCTGGTGTCCCTTCAGACCTTTCCCTAGTTTTCACAGGCTTGTTGTGTTGGCGTTCTTTGTCTGTTTGGAGACACATCCTTGATAAGCTTTGTGTTTCCACTCATTCGTCTCGCGATGTATGACCTGTCTTTTTCTTTTGTCATGAGGTCTTTCCCACAGTAGATATCTTTGATTTTGCAAAGTCCACTGTATTCTCTGGGTTTTGTTTTGTGGGCTGCCTTTTAGTTTTGTGTGTGAAGACTCAAAGCACGTGTCCGGTTTCTGCTCATTGTTCTTCTAGATTTGTGACAAGTTTTCATGGAAAGTTTGTCTAGGGATAACTGGAAGTGAACTCGGTGTAAGGTGTCAAGTCTCCATCTCCATTCATGTCATCCCCTGCAGTTTCCAATTCCCTGTTCCTGAGTGGTTTTGGAGACCTTGTGGGAAGGTTGGTTGCATTGGAGTTTGCATTTCCACCTTGATTCGATTCACACTGTTCTGCCCTCAGGGACACTGTCAAGGGGGAGTGAGGAGCAGCCTGCACTTCCAGCAGTGACCACACGGTGGGGCGAGTGCTGCTCTCCCCTCTGGGAGCCCCAGGCCACAGGCATCCCAGTGAGGAGCCAGCTCTGTGCTCAGCTGAAAGGAGTTAGTTAGTCTCTCAGGAGCCTCTGAGCCCTTGCCTTTGGATCACCCAGGGTGGGCATTTACTGGGACAGAAAAAATTGCCCTGAATTCCATGGACGGAAGAGCCTGGCTGTGTAGAGTTCGTGAGTTGCCGTGAATCAGACACAACTGAGGACACAAAAATTCAATAGATTAAAACACTTTTTGGGGGTGGGGGGGAGTGAAAGAGGGTGATGTGGGTTTTTTTGTCTTATATAACAGCCAAGGGAAATCTAGTTTAAACCTAAATTCACATAGATGGGAAAGGTATATCTCTCCGTCACCCTATTTAAAAAAAAAAAACCTACTAAACTTTTCTGAAAGTTTATTTAGTAGCTTCCTTGAGCAGTTTACTATGGAGCATTTTTTTTTTTTCTGTGACATTGGCCTCATTAAAAAGTACGGTTTGCCTTTACTGGATAATTTCGTTCATTGGTTTCTTAGGGAACCTTGGTAATATTTGAGTTTCCTGGGGAGTATGGTCACATGACCTGGCCCTGGCCAATCGGTGCGTTCCACCTCCCTGGCCACTGTGATTGGCTCCGGGCTGGGGCAGTGCCCAATCGGGGCCCAGGGCCGGGCCTCCCGTTGGAAGCCAGGGGAAGATGAGCTCTCGTCCTGCTGGGGTAGGGGAAGGGGTGGGGCGGGGGCAGGTCAGGCTCCAGCAGTGGGAGGGGCTTGAGGTCCGCCTGCGGCAGTTAGTGACGTTCCTGCTCCCCTCAGGGCAGAGCCGCCGGCCTGAGAATGAGGGCGCTGCTGAGCCCAGGGCCTGGGATGGCCCGTTGCTGCTGTGGTCCCAGAGCTCCACCCGAGACCTGAGGGAAGCCGTCTGCCCGTGAGTCCTCTCCCACTTGTCTGTCAGCTTGTTTGAAGCATGCTGGGTTTTCTGCCCAGCTGGCTAAGGGGAGTCCCTGGAAATGCAAGGGTGTGGGTTTTGGCAGACTTCAGGGAAGACATGCCAGATGAGGCTGGGAGACTCCAGGTTAATCTGGATTCAGGAGATATCTCTTCGGGCCAGCTAGTAATTGTAGGATAAGCCTAATGAGCCTTCAGAGGATGAAGAGAGTAACGTGCCAAGGTAGCAATCGATGTCCTCATTCGAGAGGATGAAGCTGGTGCTCAGAGAAGGGGGGAACTTGGCCACAGCAAGGAGGTGTGCACCCAGACAGGACCCCCCAGATCCGGCCATTGGAGCTCAGGGAGGCCACTGGTGTGGCTTGTCCCTGTGGCAGGGGCCGAGGCAGGCAGCCCACCCTGATTCCTGCGGGGGCCTGACTTGGGAAGTGCCATCTGGTAGCTTTGAGACTCACCAAACCAAATTGCACTGGAGAGAGGAGGGACACCTTCCTTCATCCACCCCCCACCCCCGCCGGATTCCCACATACCCTGACCCCTTTCTCTCGATTTCGGAGCCATTTCCAGAGTCCCGCTCATATGACCTCATTCGAAGTGCACTGTGGACGAGCTGCCATCTGCAGCTGCTACCACAGCAGCCAAGGGCTTTAGCTCCCGACTACCTCCCTTCCTTTGGAACTTGGGGGCCCTCTACTCCCCACTTGCACACCACAGACCTTTGCTGAGGATTGTGGGGACCCTCACTCAGTTTGCAGCACGTTGTAGCCATCCCTGTCCTCCCTTGAAACTCAGCTTGTGAGCTCCTTTGGAGCAGCGTGGCCCACCTGGCTGCAACGGAAGACACAGCTGACAGTGAAACAACAGCTTAGATCTGAGAGCCGGAAAGCTCTGTCAAAAGGGACCTCCCTCTTCACACCGTAGAGGCTGTAGGAGCCGCCAGGCTTTCGGAACCAGTGCTGGGGCCAAAATGACTCCACAGCTGTTTTCCTTCCTGGGGAGGGTTCTGGCTCGAGCGGGAATGGCTCAAGTCTCCTAAGGTTCTGAAAGCCCACTGTGTGCAGATTCACGGTACACAGAGAGGAAAAGGTGGAGTCCTACCCTGGAGGTGGTCACAGCTCACGGATGAGCCAGGCAGGCAGGCAGGCAGGGCATGAGAACACCTGAGCTGCCTTCATGAGTGAATGGTGTGGGGGCAGAGGAAGAGAAGCCGGTCTGCTCCCTCGTGTGGTGCCCAGGGCAGGTTGTCCCCAGAGGAAACCCTTACGACGGTGAGGACTATCACTGCTGTTTCCCAAGGGGTTCCGTCGGTGCGTGTCTTCCCCGGAGCGGTCAGGCCGTCTCTCAAGTACACTGGCCATGGGCATTGCCTCTCCTTGGAACTTCCCATGTGTTTCTCTTTTTTATGGAACAGTGATTTTCTAGGGTGGTTCTGGGCCACAAGGATGTTGGGTCATTTTCTAGCCTTCTGTCATGAAGAACGCTTTCCTGGGCATGGGGGTGGTTTGTTGTTCCAGCTCCCTTTCTTGGCTTCTTTTGGGAGCTGGTGCAACAAGAGGAGCTCAGCCTCTGCCTTCTGGCTGAGATGTCACCCTTCAAACAGCAATGCCTGCCTGGAGATAATGATGGCAGTTGCCAAAAGGGCTTCGTTTGGCACATGGTATCTTGAAAGGACGTACACCGTCCTTTCAGCTATCAAAGGCTAGTTCAAATGACATAAAAATGAGAACTCTCCAATGGAGTCTTACAGTAGGTGGAGAGTCCGAAAAACACTCCTTCAGTCATTTCACTGAGAGTCATTGATTGGGGACACCAAGAATATAGGAAGGAATGCAGAAAGAAAAGATGAAATTGTGTTCAGGATCGGGGCGAGGGATGAACAGGGCGTGCTTGCTTGCCTTGAATCCAGGCTTTGTTGGGGGGTGGGGCATAAAGATCGAACGGGTCTGAAACTACAAAGTGGTGATGGTAACACAGTATCACCAGAGTTACACAACAGTGATCCCAGATTGCAACAATGATGAAAAAGTTTACTAATCCCAACTTAACCAACAAAAATACAGGAAAACATACAAAAAATAAAACATCACCAGAAAGGTGGAAAGAAACCAAATGCAAAGCAGTTCAGGGGAAAGGAACTCCATGTCCCCTGGGGGCAGACCGAGTTGCCGGCATCCACGGTGAGCAGACAGGGATGGAGGCTGCAGAGCCGACCGCTCCCCTGGACGTGGTGTTTCCGGCAAGGGCTCTGGGTCTCTGTCCAGAGCGGGGGCTCTTTCTGCCTGCAGGGCTGGGTGAGTGATCGTGGGCATCTGGGTGTTGCGCGGGAGCCAGGGCAGGCTCTCCCTGCCGAGGCGGTGACTCCTCCTCTGCCTCGGGTTCTCTTGCCAAAGCCCGAGCAGGTAGAGGTGCACGTGGAGGTGGAGGTTCTCGCTGAGGGGGTGGGACATCAGTGCCTGGGGCTGGGGGTCCTGCAGGCACGGAGATCCGATCTGCCCGGTGTGCTGGCCAGTACCCAGCTGGCCTGGTGTCTCTGCGAGGGCAAGTCTCGGTTCTCCATCTGCCCTCGGTGGATCCCTGGGTCCTGCACCTGGAGCCACCACCTCTTTAGGGACAGGTCTGGGAAGTGGAGCCTGGTTCCAGTTGGAGGCCAGTGCTAGAGTTGGGGGAGAAGCAAAGTTTGCCCACAGGCCAGCCTTGGCATGTGCGTACCCCGGGACAGAAACCTTCCAAGAGGTTCCCAAAGAATACCCAGCGTCAGATGTCTTTTGGGACTGAAGTGTGCAAGATGGGGGGCGGGGGGTGTGAGGCCAGCGCTTGCTGCAGGCCCAGCAGCAGCTTTCGGGGACTCGTCCCTTTGTAGCTCAGCACCCCTCCCCACACACTCCCGTGCACCAGCCCCAGCGTCCTCACCTCTGTGCTCTGGCGTGCTGGGCTCCAGGTCCTCCTGGTGCCTCAGAGGCCGGGGTTCTCTGGACTCTGGGTCGGAGCCGGGTGTGCTGAGCTCCGTGGCAGCCTCAGACTGGGCCGCCGGCTGTATCCTGGGCGGTGTCTCGGCAGCAGGCCTTCCCCACCTCCGCGTCTCCCCCGGTGGGGCTGATGCCTCCGTGGGCACGCTGACCTGGAGCCTGCACTGGGCCTCACGGGCGAGCGGGTGGTGCTCCGACCCCTCCCTCTGGGAGCTGGATGGGGTGTCCCCGTCCTCGGCCTCGTCACGTGGGAAGCTCTGCAACAACAGTGACCGTCAGCCAGCCATGCTGGGAGTTTTCCGAGCTGGGCCTGGCCAGTGGAGCCGCTGCTTCTGCCTGCTCGAACTTCTCTTCCCAGAAGGGTCAGAGACGTGTGTCTGCTCAGATCCCCACCCGGGAGGAAAGAGACCCATCTGAGGGTGTGAGGTCAGCCTGGCGGGCCGGCGCTGCCCACACTCTCCCCATCCCGCCCAGCCTGCTCTCCCCTGGGGTGTGGACACAACTTGTCCACAGGCTTCTGACCCCACATCCGCCTGGGCTTCCTTGAGGGGGACACAGCCCGAGAAACCCGCATCCCCACACACAGGCAAAGGAACCGGTGTTTCCGGGTGGCATGGGAGAGGTGGCCTGGCCCGGCCTGGGGCTCCCCGTGTTACCTTTCTGTTTCTCCGGGCAAAGGGCCAGAGGCCTCTCGGGGGTGTCCTGAGCCAACGTCGACAGGGTGCCCACGCACACTGCCTGTGAGCTCTCCTGAGGCCCCGGCCTCTGGGCAGGGGCAAACAGCAGAACATCTTGGCAGCAAGTGATCTGGCTGGGGGCTCCTCTCCGCTCTGGAGGCCTGGATACCCGGATTGCGGGTTCTGTTGGGTTCTGTTGCCGGCAGGTGACATCATCTCCTGGGGTTCGTGCTGAGGTCCCTTCCCCAAAACTTCCCAAGGGAATCTCTGTGTTTCTGACTGCTCGATCACCCCCCTTAGGCCATGTGCAGGCACAGTGACACCCACACGGCCCAGCCCACAGCCCTGGGGAGGCCTGGGTTCAGCCAGGGCCTGAGCTCCGAGGACCATGCTGCTCTCAGACCAGGCTCCTTCTTCTCATAAGTGGTGTGGCCCTTGACAACCATATGCCCCTCAGGGTTTCCCCAGTCTCTCCATCTGCAGAGTGGGGGTCATTCTCCCATCTGCTTCCTAGGCCTGTCGGCCTACGAGCAGCTCCATGCCTTTCCACCTGGGGCCGCTATCACGTGGAGCTCGTGCACTGAGACTTCAGAAAGAAAGATTCCATCCAGGGCTGGCACAGCACAGAATGGGGCAGAACGAGGCCTGGATGCGCCGTGGTACCCAGGAAAAGGCACTCCCCCTCCTGACTGTTTTGAGACCCCGCATCCAAGTTGGAGGACCGAAAGGAAGACTCGAAGGTCTCCCTCTCTTATAGAAAAGAGTAGCCAACTTTCTGGTCCTCTGTTTCCATTGAGATTCTGTTGAAGTGTCCCAGCTCGGCTTCTGCGGGTGGCTGAGCTTCTACTGGCTCCCTGCGTTCTTGTCTTTTCCTCTCCAAACCTTCCGTCCTTTTCCCCCTTCTGGGGTGGAAGGGCGCTGTCATTGCTTCTACCTTCGAGACAGATTGAGGAAAAGTCTGGACCATCGACTCCTTTCCTCTCTTTGGTTCCGTGTCTCGCTCTGGCTGTGTCCCTCTCTTTTCCTTTCTCAATTCCGTCTGTGTCTTCCTCTTTCTCTCTCGTGTGTGGATGGATGGATGGATGCTAGGGATGCACATGTATATGATTAGATGAGGGTTATATTTTAGGGATAGGTTAGAGGGAGAGAAAGGCTTTAGGTCAGAGTTGGTCATGGGGGAAGGGTCAAGGGTGGTGGTGGTGTTTCTTGGAATCTGAGTGCTGTGCATTCTTCGTCTCTTTCCATATGAACCCCTTCTCAGATACACCACTTGCAAGGAGTCTCTCGTGTTCCGTTTCCTATCTTTTGCATTTGTGAATGCTTAGCTTCTCTGTTGTGAAGAGGTTCCATTGGATGGAAACCCAGTGGTGTACTTCGTTTACCTCTTTCCCTTACTTGAAGAGACCCATTTCGACCTCCGCCCAGCAAATGGCAAGGAGACTCTGATGTTAAGGAGCCTTTGGCCTACGCTTCTTTCTAGCTATCTCATGACATCAGTCTTTAGGGTGAGGTTTTTCCCCGATATTGAGGTGGTATGAGATCAAAACCAATAGCGTTCTTCAGATGTAGCTGTCTGGTTTTCCCATGGACATTGATTGAAGAGGCTTTCCTGTTCCCATTTGGATATTCTCCCCGTCTGTGTCAGAGATGAGTTGACCATGGATGCTGGGGTTTGTTTCTGGACCCTCAACTTTATTCCATCGATCTGGATCTGTGTGTGTTGTTGTATTCCCAATAGCATACTGTCCTGCTGCTGCTGCTGCTGCGGCTAAGTCACTTCAGTCGTGTCTGACTCTGCATGACCCCATGGCCTGCAGCCTACCAGGCTCCTCCGTCCAGGACATTTTCCAGGCAAGAGTACTGGAGTGGGTTGCCATTGCCTTCTCCGATACTCTCCTGAGGATCCTAGTTTGGTCGTCTAATTTCCTTTCACACAACCTTGGATGTCCGTATCGGGGCTTTTTCGTCGGATTGTATTGACAATGTAGGCTCCTTTCTGTTTCCGTACCCCCTTTGCAATTCTTTGTTCGGTGCGAAAATGCATTGGCATTTTGGGAGGAATAGCATGGAAGCTGTGGATTGCCATGTGGGGCTGTGACATGATTTTCCCAATAGGAATTCTTTCAAGCCCTGAGCACAGCTTCTCTTTCCAGTGATTGGTGTGGGCTTGATCTTCCTCCTTCCATCTCTCGCCGTTTTGTGAGAACAGGTCCATCCTTCCCTTCTGGGGTAGATGGACTCGTGGGTATCACTTCAGTGAATGGCATTGTCAGTGGGGGTGATAATTCCCTTCTCATTGGAAGACTTTGCTGTGAGTATTAGAAATGCAAGTGACTTCTCTTCCCCTTCCTCCCTGTCCATGTCTCAGAGCCACCGGGAAACAGAGGCCTCATCCACGGTCACACAGGCCTGAGGGGGTGCAACTAGACTGTTGTTTCTTCAGGCCCTCAGTGCTGGACATCATCCGGGATACTCTGTGTGTGTCTTCCTCCGTCTGGTGTCCCTTCAGACCTTTCCCTAGTTTTCACAGGCTTGTTGTGTTGGCGTTCTTTGTCTGTTTGGAGACACATCCTTGATAAGCTTTGTGTTTCCACTCATTCGTCTCGCGATGTATGACCTGTCTTTTGCTTTTGTCATGAGGTCTTTCCCACAGTAGATATCTTTGATTTTGCAAAGTCCACTGTATTCTCTGGGTTTTTTTTGTGGACTGCCTTTTAGTTTTGTGTGTGAAGACTCAAAGCACGTGTCCGGTTTCTGCTCATTGTTCTTCTAGATTTGTGACAAGTTTTCATGGAAAGTTTGTCTAGGGATAACTGGAAGTGAACTCGGTGTAAGGTGTCAAGTCTCCATCTCCATTCATGTCATCCCCTGCAGTTTCCAATTCCCTGTTCCTGAGTGGTTTTGGAGACCTTGTGGGAAGGTTGGTTGCATTGGAGTTTGCATTTCCACCTTGATTCGATTCACACTGTTCTGCCCTCAGGGACACTGTCAAGGGGGAGTGAGGAGCAGCCTGCACTTCCAGCAGTGACCACACGGTGGGGCGAGTGCTGCTCTCCCCTCTGGGAGCCCCAGGCCACAGGCATCCCAGTGAGGAGCCAGCTCTGTGCTCAGCTGAAAGGAGTTAGTTAGTCTCTCAGGAGCCTCTGAGCCCTTGCCTTTGGATCACCCAGGGTGGGCATTTACTGGGACAGAAAAAATTGCCCTGAATTCCATGGACGGAAGAGCCTGGCTGTGTAGAGTTCGTGAGTTGCCGTGAATCAGACACAACTGAGGACACAAAAATTCAATAGATTAAAACACTTTTTGGGGGTGGCGGGGAGTGAAAGAGGGTGATGTGGGTTTTTTTGTCTTATATAACAGCCAAGGGAAATCTAGTTTAAACCTAAATTCACATAGATGGGAAAGGTATATCTCTCCGTCACCCTATTTAAAAAAAAAAAACCTACTAAACTTTTCTGAAAGTTTATTTAGTAGCTTCCTTGAGCAGTTTACTATGGAGCATTTTTTTTTTTTTCTGTGACATTGGCCTCATTAAAAAGTACGGTTTGCCTTTACTGGATAATTTTGTTCATTGGTTTCTTAGGGAACCTTGGTAATATTTGAGTTTCCTGGGGAGTATGGTCACATGACCTGGCCCTGGCCAATCGGTGCGTTCCACCTCCCTGGCCACTGTGATTGGCTCCGGGCTGGGGCAGTGCCCAATCGGGGCCCAGGGCCGGGCCTCCCGTTGGAAGCCAGGGGAAGACGAGCTCTCGTCCTGCTGGGGTAGGGGAAGGGGTGGGGCCGGGGCAGGTCAGGCTCCAGCAGTGGGAGGGGCTTGAGGTCCGCCTGCGGCAGTTGGTGACGTTCCTGCTCCCCTCAGGGCAGAGCCGCCGGCCTGAGAATGAGGGCGCTGCTGAGCCCAGGGCCTGGGATGGCCCGTTGCTGCTCTGGTCCCAGAGCTCCACCCGAGACCTGAGGGAAGCCGTCTGCCCGTGAGTCCTCTCCCACTTGTCTGTCAGCTTGTTTGAAGCATGCTGGGTTTTCTGCCCAGCTGGCTAAGGGGAGTCCCTGGAAATGCAAGGGTGTGGGTTTTGGCAGACTTCAGGGAAGACATGCCAGATGAGCCTGGGAGACTCCAGGTTAATCTGGATTCAGGAGATATCTCTTCGGGCCAGCTAGTAATTGTAGGATAAGCCTAATGAGCCTTCAGAGGATGAAGAGAGTAACGTGCCAAGGTAGCAATCGATGTCCTCATTCGAGAGGATGAAGCTGGTGCTCAGAGAAGGGGGGAACTTGGCCACAGCAAGGAGGTGTGCACCCAGACAGGACCCCCCAGATCCGGCCATTGGAGCTCAGGGAGGCCACTGGTGTGGCTTGTCCCTGTGGCAGGGGCCGAGGCAGGCAGCCCACCCTGATTCCTGCGGGGGCCTGACTTGGGAAGTGCCATCTGGTAGCTTTGAGACTCACCAAACCAAATTGCACTGGAGAGAGGAGGGACACCTTCCTTCATCCACCCCCCACCCCCGCCGGATTCCCACATACCCTGACCCCTTTCTCTTGATTTCGGAGCCATTTCCAGAGTCCCGCTCATATGACCTCATTCGAAGTGCACTGTGGACGAGCTGCCATCTGCAGCTGCTACCACAGCAGCCAAGGGCTTTAGCTCCCGACTACCTCCCTTCCTTTGGAACTTGGGGGCCCTCTACTCCCCACTTGCACACCACAGACCTTTGCTGAGGATTGTGGGGACCCTCACTCAGTTTGCAGCACGTTGTAGCCATCCCTGTCCTCCCTTGAAACTCAGCTTGTGAGCTCCTTTGGAGCAGCGTGGCCCACCTGGCTGCAACGGAAGACACAGCTGACAGTGAAACAACAGCTTAGATCTGAGAGCCGGAAAGCTCTGTCAAAAGGGACCTCCCTCTTCACACTGTAGAGGCTGTAGGAGCCGCCAGGCTTTCGGAACCAGTGCTGGGGCCAAAATGACTCCACAGCTGTTTTCCTTCCTGGGGAGGGTTCTGGCTCGAGCGGGAATGGCTCAAGTCTCCTAAGGTTCTGAAAGCCCACTGTGTGCAGATTCACGGTACACAGAGAGGAAAAGGTGGAGTCCTACCCTGGAGGTGGTCACAGCTCACGGATGAGCCAGGCAGGCAGGCAGGCAGGGCATGAGAACACCTGAGCTGCCTTCATGAGTGAATGGTGTGGGGGCAGAGGAAGAGAAGCCGGTCTGCTCCCTCGTGCGGTGCCCAGGGCAGGTTGTCCCCAGAGGAAACCCTTACGACGGTGAGGACTATCACTGCTGTTTCCCAAGGGGTTCCGTCGGTGCGTGTCTTCCCCGGAGCGGTCAGGCCGTCTCTCAAGTACACTGGCCCTGGGCATTGCCTCTCCTTGGAACTTCCCATGTGTTTCTCTTTTTTATGGAACAGTGATTTTCTAGAGTGGTTCTGGGCCACAAGGATGTTGGGTCATTTTCTAGCCTTCTGTCATGAAGAACGCTTTCCTGGGCATGGGGGTGGTTTGTTGTTCCAGCTCCCTTTCTTGGCTTCTTTTGGGAGCTGGTGCAACAAGAGGAGCTCAGCCTCTGCCTTCTGGCTGAGATGTCACCCTTCAAACAGCAATGCCTGCCTGGAGATAATGATGGCAGTTGCCAAAAGGGCTTCGTTTGGCACATGGTATCTTGAAAGGACGTACACCGTCCTTTCAGCTATCAAAGGCTAGTTCAAATGACATAAAAATGAGAACTCTCCAATGGAGTCTTACAGTAGGTGGAGAGTCCGAAAAACACTCCTTCAGTCATTTCACTGAGAGTCATTGATTGGGGACACCAAGAATATAGGAAGGAATGCAGAAAGAAAAGATGAAATTGTGTTCAGGATCGGGGGGAGGGATGAACAGGGCGTGCTTGCCTTGAATCCAGGCTTTGTTGGGGGGTGGGGCATAAAGATCGAACGGGTCTGAAACTACAAAGTGGTGATGGTAACACAGTATCACCAGAGTTACACAACAGTGATCCCAGATTGCAACAATGATGAAAAAGTTTACTAATCCCAACTTAACCAACAAAAATACAGGAAACCATACAAAAAATAAAACATCACCAGAAAGGTGGAAACAAACCAAATGCAAAGCAGTTCAGGGGAAAGGAACTCCATGTCCCCTGGGGGCAGACCGAGTTGCCGGCATCCACGGTGAGCAGACAGGGATGGAGGCTGCAGAGCCGACCGCTCCCGTGGACGTGGTGTTTCCGGCAAGGGCTCTGGGTCTCTGTCCAGAGCGGGGGCTCTTTCTCCCTGCAGGGCTGGGTGAGTGATCGTGGGCATCTGGGTGTTGCGCGGGAGCCAGGGCAGGCTCTCCCTGCCGAGGCGGTGACTCCTCCTCTGTCTCGGGTTCTCTTGCCAAAGCCCGAGCAGGTAGAGGTGCACGTGGAGGTGGAGGTTCTCGCTGAGGGGGTGGGACATCAGTGCCTGGGGCTGGGGGTCCTGCAGGCACGGAGATCCGATCTGCCCGGTGTGCTGGCCAGTACCCAGCTGGCCTGGTGTCTCTGCGAGGGCAAGTCTCGGTTCTCCATCTGCCCTCGGTGGATCCCTGGGTCCTGCACCTGGAGCCACCACCTCTTTAGGGACAGGTCTGGGAAGTGGAGCCTGGTTCCAGTTGGAGGCCAGTGCTAGAGTTGGGGGAGAAGCAAAGTTTGCCCACAGGCCAGCCTTGGCATGTGCGTACCCCGGGACAGAAACCTTCCAAGAGGTTCCCAAAGAATACCCAGCGTCAGATGTCTTTTGGGACTGAAGTGTGCAAGATGGGGGGCGGGGGGTGTGAGGCCAGCGCTTGCTGCAGGCCCAGCAGCAGCTTTCGGGGACTCGTCCCTGTGTAGCTCAGCACCCCTCCCCACACACTCCCGTGCACCAGCCCCAGCGTCCTCACCTCTGTGCTCTGGCGTGCTGGGCTCCAGGTCCTCCTGGTGCCTCAGAGGCCGGGGTTCTCTGGACTCTGGGTCGGAGCCGGGTGTGCTGAGCTCCGTGGCAGCCTCAGACTGGGCCGCCGGCTGTATCCTGGGCGGTGTCTCGGCAGCAGGCCTTCCCCACCTCCGCGTCTCCCCCGGTGGGGCTGATGCCTCCGTGGGCACGCTGACCTGGAGCCTGCACTGGGCCTCACGGGCGGGTGGGTGGTGCTCCGACCCCTCCCTCTGGGAGCTGGATGGGGTGTCCCCGTCCTCGGCCTCATCACGTGGGAAGCTCTGCAACGACAGTGACCGTCAGCCAGCCATGCTGGGAGTTTTCCGAGCTGGGCCTGGCCAGTGGAGCCGCTGCTTCTGCCTGCTCGAACTTCTCTTCCCAGAAGGGTCAGAGACGTGTGTCTGCTCAGATCCCCACCCGGGAGGAAAGAGACCCATCTGAGGGTGTGAGGTCAGCCTGGCGGGCCGGCGCTGCCCACACTCTCCCCATCCCGCCCAGCCTGCTCTCCCCTGGGGTGTGGACACAACTTGTCCACAGGCTTCTGACCCCACATCCGCCTGGGCTTCCTTGAGGGGGACACAGCCCGAGAAACCCGCATCCCCACACACAGGCAAAGGACCCGGTGTTTCCGGGTGGCATGGGAGAGGTGGCCTGGCCCGGCCTGGGGCTCCCCGTGTTACCTTTCTGTTTCTCCGGGCAAAGGGCCAGAGGCCTCTCGGGGGTGTCCTGAGCCAACGTCGACAGGGTGCCCACGCACACTGCCTGTGAGCTCTCCTGAGGCCCCGGCCTCTGGGCAGGGGCAAACAGCAGAACATCTTGGCAGCAAGTGATCTGGCTGGGGGCTCCTCTCCGCTCTGGAGGCCTGGATACCCGGATTGCGGGTTCTGTTGGGTTCTGTTGCCGGCAGGTGACATCATTTCCTGGGGTTCGTGCTGAGGTCCCTTCCCCAAAACTTCCCAAGGGAATCTCTGGGTTTCCGACTGCTCGATCACCCCCCTTAGGCCATGTGCAGGCACAGTGACACCCACACGGCCCAGCCCACAGCCCTGGGGAGGCCTGGGTTCAGCCAGGGCCTGAGCTCCGAGGACCATGCTGCTCTCAGACCAGGCTCCTTCTTCTCATAAGTGGTGTGGCCCTTGACAACCATATGCCCCTCAGGGTTTCCCCAGTCTCTCCATCTGCAGAGTGGGGGTCATTCTCCCATCTGCTTCCTAGGCCTGTCGGCCTACGAGCAGCTCCATGCCTTTCCACCTGGGGCCGATATCACGTGGAGCTCGTGCACTGAGACTTCAGAAAGAAAGATTCCATCCAGGGCTGGCACAGCACAGAATGGGGCAGAACGAGGCCTGGATGCGCCGTGGTACCCAGGAAAAGGCACTCCCCCTCCTGACTGTTTTGAGACCCCGCATCCAAGTTGGAGGACCGAAAGGAAGACTCGAAGGTCTCCCTCTCTTATAGAAAAGAGTAGCCAACTTTCTGGTCCTCTGTTTCCATTGAGATTCTGTTGAAGTGTCCCAGCTCGGCTTCTGCGGGTGGCTGAGCTTCTACTGGCTCCCTGCGTTCTTGTCTTTTCCTCTCCAAACCTTCCGTCCTTTTCCCCCTTCTGGGGTGGAAGGGCGCTGTCATTGCTTCTACCTTCGAGACAGATTGAGGAAAAGTCTGGACCATCGACTCCTTTCCTCTCTTTGGTTCCGTGTCTCGCTCTGGCTGTGTCCCTCTCTTTTCCTTTCTCAATTCCGTCTGTGTCTTCCTCTTTCTCTCTCGTGTGTGGATGGATGGATGGATGCTAGGGATGCACATGTATATGATTAGATGAGGGTTATGTTTTAGGGATAGGTTAGAGGGAGAGAAAGGCTTTAGGTCAGAGTTGGTCATGGGGGAAGGGTCAAGGGTGGTGGTGGTGTTTCTTGGAATCTGAGTGCTGTGCATTCTTCGTCTCTTTCCATATGAACCCCTTCTCAGATACACCACTTGCAAGGAGTCTCTCGTGTTCCGTTTCCTATCTTTTGCATTTGTGAATGCTTAGCTTCTCTGTTGTGAAGAGGTTCCATTGGATGGAAACCCAGTGGTGTACTTCGTTTACCTCTTTCCCTTACTTGAAGAGACCCATTTCGACCTCCGCCCAGCAAATGGCAAGGAGACTCTGATGTTAAGGAGCCTTTGGCCTACGCTTCTTTCTAGCTATCTCATGACATCAGTCTTTAGGGTGAGGTTTTTCCCCGATATTGAGGTGGTATGAGATCAAAACCAATAGCGTTCTTCAGATGTAGCTGTCTGGTTTTCCCATGGACATTGATTGAAGAGGCTTTCCTGTTCCCATTTGGATATTCTCCCCGTCTGTGTCAGAGATGAGTTGACCATGGATGCTGGGGTTTGTTTCTGGACCCTCAACTTTATTCCATCGATCTGGATCTGTGTGTGTTGTTGTATTCCCAATAGCATACTGTCCTGCTGCTGCTGCTGCTGCGGCTAAGTCACTTCAGTCGTGTCTGACTCTGCATGACCCCATGGCCTGCAGCCTACCAGGCTCCTCCGTCCAGGACATTTTCCAGGCAAGAGTACTGGAGTGGGTTGCCATTGCCTTCTCCGATACTCTCCTGAGGATCCTAGTTTGGTCGTCTAATTTCCTTTCACACAACCTTGGATGTCCGTATCGGGGCTTTTTCGTCGGATTGTATTGACAATGTAGGCTCCTTTCTGTTTCCGTACCCCCTTTGCAATTCTTTGTTCGGTGCGAAAATGCATTGGCATTTTGGGAGGAATAGCATGGAAGCTGTGGATTGCCATGTGGGGCTGTGACATGATTTTCCCAATAGGAATTCTTTCAAGCCCTGAGCACAGCTTCTCTTTCCAGTGATTGGTGTGGGCTTGATCTTCCTCCTTCCATCTCTCGCCGTTTTGTGAGAACAGGTCCATCCTTCCCTTCTGGGGTAGATGGACTCGTGGGTATCACTTCAGTGAATGGCATTGTCAGTGGGGGTGATAATTCCCTTCTCATTGGAAGACTTTGCTGTGAGTATTAGAAATGCAAGTGACTTCTCTTCCCCTTCCTCCCTGTCCATGTCTCAGAGCCACCGGGAAACAGAGGCCTCATCCACGGTCACACAGGCCTGAGGGGGTGCAACTAGACTGTTGTTTCTTCAGGCCCTCAGTGCTGGACATCATCCGGGATACTCTGTGTGTGTCTTCCTCCGTCTGGTGTCCCTTCAGACCTTTCCCTAGTTTTCACAGGCTTGTTGTGTTGGCGTTCTTTGTCTGTTTGGAGACACATCCTTGATAAGCTTTGTGTTTCCACTCATTCGTCTCGCGATGTATGACCTGTCTTTTGCTTTTGTCATGAGGTCTTTCCCACAGTAGATATCTTTGATTTTGCAAAGTCCACTGTATTCTCTGGGTTTTTTTTGTGGACTGCCTTTTAGTTTTGTGTGTGAAGACTCAAAGCACGTGTCCGGTTTCTGCTCATTGTTCTTCTAGATTTGTGACAAGTTTTCATGGAAAGTTTGTCTAGGGATAACTGGAAGTGAACTCGGTGTAAGGTGTCAAGTCTCCATCTCCATTCATGTCATCCCCTGCAGTTTCCAATTCCCTGTTCCTGAGTGGTTTTGGAGACCTTGTGGGAAGGTTGGTTGCATTGGAGTTTGCATTTCCACCTTGATTCGATTCACACTGTTCTGCCCTCAGGGACACTGTCAAGGGGGAGTGAGGAGCAGCCTGCACTTCCAGCAGTGACCACACGGTGGGGCGAGTGCTGCTCTCCCCTCTGGGAGCCCCAGGCCACAGGCATCCCAGTGAGGAGCCAGCTCTGTGCTCAGCTGAAAGGAGTTAGTTAGTCTCTCAGGAGCCTCTGAGCCCTTGCCTTTGGATCACCCAGGGTGGGCATTTACTGGGACAGAAAAAATTGCCCTGAATTCCATGGACGGAAGAGCCTGGCTGTGTAGAGTTCGTGAGTTGCCGTGAATCAGACACAACTGAGGACACAAAAATTCAATAGATTAAAACACTTTTTGGGGGTGGCGGGGAGTGAAAGAGGGTGATGTGGGTTTTTTTGTCTTATATAACAGCCAAGGGAAATCTAGTTTAAACCTAAATTCACATAGATGGGAAAGGTATATCTCTCCGTCACCCTATTTAAAAAAAAAAAACCTACTAAACTTTTCTGAAAGTTTATTTAGTAGCTTCCTTGAGCAGTTTACTATGGAGCATTTTTTTTTTTTTCTGTGACATTGGCCTCATTAAAAAGTACGGTTTGCCTTTACTGGATAATTTTGTTCATTGGTTTCTTAGGGAACCTTGGTAATATTTGAGTTTCCTGGGGAGTATGGTCACATGACCTGGCCCTGGCCAATCGGTGCGTTCCACCTCCCTGGCCACTGTGATTGGCTCCGGGCTGGGGCAGTGCCCAATCGGGGCCCAGGGCCGGGCCTCCCGTTGGAAGCCAGGGGAAGACGAGCTCTCGTCCTGCTGGGGTAGGGGAAGGGGTGGGGCCGGGGCAGGTCAGGCTCCAGCAGTGGGAGGGGCTTGAGGTCCGCCTGCGGCAGTTGGTGACGTTCCTGCTCCCCTCAGGGCAGAGCCGCCGGCCTGAGAATGAGGGCGCTGCTGAGCCCAGGGCCTGGGATGGCCCGTTGCTGCTCTGGTCCCAGAGCTCCACCCGAGACCTGAGGGAAGCCGTCTGCCCGTGAGTCCTCTCCCACTTGTCTGTCAGCTTGTTTGAAGCATGCTGGGTTTTCTGCCCAGCTGGCTAAGGGGAGTCCCTGGAAATGCAAGGGTGTGGGTTTTGGCAGACTTCAGGGAAGACATGCCAGATGAGCCTGGGAGACTCCAGGTTAATCTGGATTCAGGAGATATCTCTTCGGGCCAGCTAGTAATTGTAGGATAAGCCTAATGAGCCTTCAGAGGATGAAGAGAGTAACGTGCCAAGGTAGCAATCGATGTCCTCATTCGAGAGGATGAAGCTGGTGCTCAGAGAAGGGGGGAACTTGGCCACAGCAAGGAGGTGTGCACCCAGACAGGACCCCCCAGATCCGGCCATTGGAGCTCAGGGAGGCCACTGGTGTGGCTTGTCCCTGTGGCAGGGGCCGAGGCAGGCAGCCCACCCTGATTCCTGCGGGGGCCTGACTTGGGAAGTGCCATCTGGTAGCTTTGAGACTCACCAAACCAAATTGCACTGGAGAGAGGAGGGACACCTTCCTTCATCCACCCCCCACCCCCGCCGGATTCCCACATACCCTGACCCCTTTCTCTTGATTTCGGAGCCATTTCCAGAGTCCCGCTCATATGACCTCATTCGAAGTGCACTGTGGACGAGCTGCCATCTGCAGCTGCTACCACAGCAGCCAAGGGCTTTAGCTCCCGACTACCTCCCTTCCTTTGGAACTTGGGGGCCCTCTACTCCCCACTTGCACACCACAGACCTTTGCTGAGGATTGTGGGGACCCTCACTCAGTTTGCAGCACGTTGTAGCCATCCCTGTCCTCCCTTGAAACTCAGCTTGTGAGCTCCTTTGGAGCAGCGTGGCCCACCTGGCTGCAACGGAAGACACAGCTGACAGTGAAACAACAGCTTAGATCTGAGAGCCGGAAAGCTCTGTCAAAAGGGACCTCCCTCTTCACACTGTAGAGGCTGTAGGAGCCGCCAGGCTTTCGGAACCAGTGCTGGGGCCAAAATGACTCCACAGCTGTTTTCCTTCCTGGGGAGGGTTCTGGCTCGAGCGGGAATGGCTCAAGTCTCCTAAGGTTCTGAAAGCCCACTGTGTGCAGATTCACGGTACACAGAGAGGAAAAGGTGGAGTCCTACCCTGGAGGTGGTCACAGCTCACGGATGAGCCAGGCAGGCAGGCAGGCAGGGCATGAGAACACCTGAGCTGCCTTCATGAGTGAATGGTGTGGGGGCAGAGGAAGAGAAGCCGGTCTGCTCCCTCGTGCGGTGCCCAGGGCAGGTTGTCCCCAGAGGAAACCCTTACGACGGTGAGGACTATCACTGCTGTTTCCCAAGGGGTTCCGTCGGTGCGTGTCTTCCCCGGAGCGGTCAGGCCGTCTCTCAAGTACACTGGCCCTGGGCATTGCCTCTCCTTGGAACTTCCCATGTGTTTCTCTTTTTTATGGAACAGTGATTTTCTAGAGTGGTTCTGGGCCACAAGGATGTTGGGTCATTTTCTAGCCTTCTGTCATGAAGAACGCTTTCCTGGGCATGGGGGTGGTTTGTTGTTCCAGCTCCCTTTCTTGGCTTCTTTTGGGAGCTGGTGCAACAAGAGGAGCTCAGCCTCTGCCTTCTGGCTGAGATGTCACCCTTCAAACAGCAATGCCTGCCTGGAGATAATGATGGCAGTTGCCAAAAGGGCTTCGTTTGGCACATGGTATCTTGAAAGGACGTACACCGTCCTTTCAGCTATCAAAGGCTAGTTCAAATGACATAAAAATGAGAACTCTCCAATGGAGTCTTACAGTAGGTGGAGAGTCCGAAAAACACTCCTTCAGTCATTTCACTGAGAGTCATTGATTGGGGACACCAAGAATATAGGAAGGAATGCAGAAAGAAAAGATGAAATTGTGTTCAGGATCGGGGGGAGGGATGAACAGGGCGTGCTTGCCTTGAATCCAGGCTTTGTTGGGGGGTGGGGCATAAAGATCGAACGGGTCTGAAACTACAAAGTGGTGATGGTAACACAGTATCACCAGAGTTACACAACAGTGATCCCAGATTGCAACAATGATGAAAAAGTTTACTAATCCCAACTTAACCAACAAAAATACAGGAAACCATACAAAAAATAAAACATCACCAGAAAGGTGGAAACAAACCAAATGCAAAGCAGTTCAGGGGAAAGGAACTCCATGTCCCCTGGGGGCAGACCGAGTTGCCGGCATCCACGGTGAGCAGACAGGGATGGAGGCTGCAGAGCCGACCGCTCCCGTGGACGTGGTGTTTCCGGCAAGGGCTCTGGGTCTCTGTCCAGAGCGGGGGCTCTTTCTCCCTGCAGGGCTGGGTGAGTGATCGTGGGCATCTGGGTGTTGCGCGGGAGCCAGGGCAGGCTCTCCCTGCCGAGGCGGTGACTCCTCCTCTGTCTCGGGTTCTCTTGCCAAAGCCCGAGCAGGTAGAGGTGCACGTGGAGGTGGAGGTTCTCGCTGAGGGGGTGGGACATCAGTGCCTGGGGCTGGGGGTCCTGCAGGCACGGAGATCCGATCTGCCCGGTGTGCTGGCCAGTACCCAGCTGGCCTGGTGTCTCTGCGAGGGCAAGTCTCGGTTCTCCATCTGCCCTCGGTGGATCCCTGGGTCCTGCACCTGGAGCCACCACCTCTTTAGGGACAGGTCTGGGAAGTGGAGCCTGGTTCCAGTTGGAGGCCAGTGCTAGAGTTGGGGGAGAAGCAAAGTTTGCCCACAGGCCAGCCTTGGCATGTGCGTACCCCGGGACAGAAACCTTCCAAGAGGTTCCCAAAGAATACCCAGCGTCAGATGTCTTTTGGGACTGAAGTGTGCAAGATGGGGGGCGGGGGGTGTGAGGCCAGCGCTTGCTGCAGGCCCAGCAGCAGCTTTCGGGGACTCGTCCCTGTGTAGCTCAGCACCCCTCCCCACACACTCCCGTGCACCAGCCCCAGCGTCCTCACCTCTGTGCTCTGGCGTGCTGGGCTCCAGGTCCTCCTGGTGCCTCAGAGGCCGGGGTTCTCTGGACTCTGGGTCGGAGCCGGGTGTGCTGAGCTCCGTGGCAGCCTCAGACTGGGCCGCCGGCTGTATCCTGGGCGGTGTCTCGGCAGCAGGCCTTCCCCACCTCCGCGTCTCCCCCGGTGGGGCTGATGCCTCCGTGGGCACGCTGACCTGGAGCCTGCACTGGGCCTCACGGGCGGGTGGGTGGTGCTCCGACCCCTCCCTCTGGGAGCTGGATGGGGTGTCCCCGTCCTCGGCCTCATCACGTGGGAAGCTCTGCAACGACAGTGACCGTCAGCCAGCCATGCTGGGAGTTTTCCGAGCTGGGCCTGGCCAGTGGAGCCGCTGCTTCTGCCTGCTCGAACTTCTCTTCCCAGAAGGGTCAGAGACGTGTGTCTGCTCAGATCCCCACCCGGGAGGAAAGAGACCCATCTGAGGGTGTGAGGTCAGCCTGGCGGGCCGGCGCTGCCCACACTCTCCCCATCCCGCCCAGCCTGCTCTCCCCTGGGGTGTGGACACAACTTGTCCACAGGCTTCTGACCCCACATCCGCCTGGGCTTCCTTGAGGGGGACACAGCCCGAGAAACCCGCATCCCCACACACAGGCAAAGGACCCGGTGTTTCCGGGTGGCATGGGAGAGGTGGCCTGGCCCGGCCTGGGGCTCCCCGTGTTACCTTTCTGTTTCTCCGGGCAAAGGGCCAGAGGCCTCTCGGGGGTGTCCTGAGCCAACGTCGACAGGGTGCCCACGCACACTGCCTGTGAGCTCTCCTGAGGCCCCGGCCTCTGGGCAGGGGCAAACAGCAGAACATCTTGGCAGCAAGTGATCTGGCTGGGGGCTCCTCTCCGCTCTGGAGGCCTGGATACCCGGATTGCGGGTTCTGTTGGGTTCTGTTGCCGGCAGGTGACATCATTTCCTGGGGTTCGTGCTGAGGTCCCTTCCCCAAAACTTCCCAAGGGAATCTCTGGGTTTCCGACTGCTCGATCACCCCCCTTAGGCCATGTGCAGGCACAGTGACACCCACACGGCCTAGCCCACAGCCCTGGGGAGGCCTGGGTTCAGCCAGGGCCTGAGCTCCGAGGACCATGCTGCTCTCAGACCAGGCTCCTTCTTCTCATAAGTGGTGTGGCCCTTGACAACCATATGCCCCTCAGGGTTTCCCCAGTCTCTCCATCTGCAGAGTGGGGGTCATTCTCCCATCTGCTTCCTAGGCCTGTCGGCCTACGAGCAGCTCCATGCCTTTCCACCTGGGGCCGATATCACGTGGAGCTCGTGCACTGAGACTTCAGAAAGAAAGATTCCATCCAGGGCTGGCACAGCACAGAATGGGGCAGAACGAGGCCTGGATGCGCCGTGGTACCCAGGAAAAGGCACTCCCCCTCCTGACTGTTTTGAGACCCCGCATCCAAGTTGGAGGACCGAAAGGAAGACTCGAAGGTCTCCCTCTCTTATAGAAAAGAGTAGCCAACTTTCTGGTCCTCTGTTTCCATTGAGATTCTGTTGAAGTGTCCCAGCTCGGCTTCTGCGGGTGGCTGAGCTTCTACTGGCTCCCTGCGTTCTTGTCTTTTCCTCTCCAAACCTTCCGTCCTTTTCCCCCTTCTGGGGTGGAAGGGCGCTGTCATTGCTTCTACCTTCGAGACAGATTGAGGAAAAGTCTGGACCATCGACTCCTTTCCTCTCTTTGGTTCCGTGTCTCGCTCTGGCTGTGTCCCTCTCTTTTCCTTTCTCAATTCCGTCTGTGTCTTCCTCTTTCTCTCTCGTGTGTGGATGGATGGATGGATGCTAGGGATGCACATGTATATGATTAGATGAGGGTTATGTTTTAGGGATAGGTTAGAGGGAGAGAAAGGCTTTAGGTCAGAGTTGGTCATGGGGGAAGGGTCAAGGGTGGTGGTGGTGTTTCTTGGAATCTGAGTGCTGTGCATTCTTCGTCTCTTTCCATATGAACCCCTTCTCAGATACACCACTTGCAAGGAGTCTCTCGTGTTCCGTTTCCTATCTTTTGCATTTGTGAATGCTTAGCTTCTCTGTTGTGAAGAGGTTCCATTGGATGGAAACCCAGTGGTGTACTTCGTTTACCTCTTTCCCTTACTTGAAGAGACCCATTTCGACCTCCGCCCAGCAAATGGCAAGGAGACTCTGATGTTAAGGAGCCTTTGGCCTACGCTTCTTTCTAGCTATCTCATGACATCAGTCTTTAGGGTGAGGTTTTTCCCCGATATTGAGGTGGTATGAGATCAAAACCAATAGCGTTCTTCAGATGTAGCTGTCTGGTTTTCCCATGGACATTGATTGAAGAGGCTTTCCTGTTCCCATTTGGATATTCTCCCCGTCTGTGTCAGAGATGAGTTGACCATGGATGCTGGGGTTTGTTTCTGGACCCTCAACTTTATTCCATCGATCTGGATCTGTGTGTGTTGTTGTATTCCCAATAGCATACTGTCCTGCTGCTGCTGCTGCTGCGGCTAAGTCACTTCAGTCGTGTCTGACTCTGCATGACCCCATGGCCTGCAGCCTACCAGGCTCCTCCGTCCAGGACATTTTCCAGGCAAGAGTACTGGAGTGGGTCGCCATTGCCTTCTCCGATACTCTCCTGAGGATCCTAGTTTGGTCGTCTAATTTCCTTTCACACAACCTTGGATGTCCGTATCGGGGCTTTTTCGTCGGATTGTATTGACAATGTAGGCTCCTTTCTGTTTCCGTACCCCCTTTGCAATTCTTTGTTCGGTGCGAAAATGCATTGGCATTTTGGGAGGAATAGCATGGAAGCTGTGGATTGCCATGTGGGGCTGTGACATGATTTTCCCAATAGGAATTCTTTCAAGCCCTGAGCACAGCTTCTCTTTCCAGTGATTGGTGTGGGCTTGATCTTCCTCCTTCCATCTCTCGCCGTTTTGTGAGAACAGGTCCATCCTTCCCTTCTGGGGTAGATGGACTCGTGGGTATCACTTCAGTGAATGGCATTGTCAGTGGGGGTGATAATTCCCTTCTCATTGGAAGACTTTGCTGTGAGTATTAGAAATGCAAGTGACTTCTCTTCCCCTTCCTCCCTGTCCATGTCTCAGAGCCACCGGGAAACAGAGGCCTCATCCACGGTCACACAGGCCTGAGGGGGTGCAACTAGACTGTTGTTTCTTCAGGCCCTCAGTGCTGGACATCATCCGGGATACTCTGTGTGTGTCTTCCTCCGTCTGGTGTCCCTTCAGACCTTTCCCTAGTTTTCACAGGCTTGTTGTGTTGGCGTTCTTTGTCTGTTTGGAGACACATCCTTGATAAGCTTTGTGTTTCCACTCATTCGTCTCGCGATGTATGACCTGTCTTTTGCTTTTGTCATGAGGTCTTTCCCACAGTAGATATCTTTGATTTTGCAAAGTCCACTGTATTCTCTGGGTTTTTTTTGTGGACTGCCTTTTAGTTTTGTGTGTGAAGACTCAAAGCACGTGTCCGGTTTCTGCTCATTGTTCTTCTAGATTTGTGACAAGTTTTCATGGAAAGTTTGTCTAGGGATAACTGGAAGTGAACTCGGTGTAAGGTGTCAAGTCTCCATCTCCATTCATGTCATCCCCTGCAGTTTCCAATTCCCTGTTCCTGAGTGGTTTTGGAGACCTTGTGGGAAGGTTGGTTGCATTGGAGTTTGCATTTCCACCTTGATTCGATTCACACTGTTCTGCCCTCAGGGACACTGTCAAGGGGGAGTGAGGAGCAGCCTGCACTTCCAGCAGTGACCACACGGTGGGGCGAGTGCTGCTCTCCCCTCTGGGAGCCCCAGGCCACAGGCATCCCAGTGAGGAGCCAGCTCTGTGCTCAGCTGAAAGGAGTTAGTTAGTCTCTCAGGAGCCTCTGAGCCCTTGCCTTTGGATCACCCAGGGTGGGCATTTACTGGGACAGAAAAAATTGCCCTGAATTCCATGGACGGAAGAGCCTGGCTGTGTAGAGTTCGTGAGTTGCCGTGAATCAGACACAACTGAGGACACAAAAATTCAATAGATTAAAACACTTTTTGGGGGTGGGGGGGAGTGAAAGAGGGTGATGTGGGTTTTTTTGTCTTATATAACAGCCAAGGGAAATCTAGTTTAAACCTAAATTCACATAGATGGGAAAGGTATATCTCTCCGTCACCCTATTTAAAAAAAAAAAAACCTACTAAACTTTTCTGAAAGTTTATTTAGTAGCTTCCTTGAGCAGTTTACTGTGGAGCATTTTTTTTTTTTTTCTGTGACATTGGCCTCATTAAAAAGTACGGTTTGCCTTTACTGGATAATTTTGTTCATTGGTTTCTTAGGGAACCTTGGTAATATTTGAGTTTCCTGGGGAGTATGGTCACATGACCTGGCCCTGGCCAATCGGTGCGTTCCACCTCCCTGGCCACTGTGATTGGCTCCGGGCTGGGGCAGTGCCCAATCGGGGCCCAGGGCCGGGCCTCCCGTTGGAAGCCAGGGGAAGACAAGCTCTCGTCCTGCTGGGGTAGGGGAAGGGGTGTGGCCGGGGCAGGTCAGGCTCCAGCAGTGGGAGGGGCTTGAGGTCCGCCTGCGGCAGTTGGTGACGTTCCTGCTCCCCTCAGGGCAGAGCCGCCGGCCTGAGAATGAGGGCGCTGCTGAGCCCAGGGCCTGGGATGGCCCGTTGCTGCTGTGGTCCCAGAGCTCCACCCGAGACCTGAGGGAAGCCGTCTGCCCGTGAGTCCTCTCCCACTTGTCTGTCAGCTTGTTTGAAGCATGCTGGGTTTTCTGCCCAGCTGGCTAAGGGGAGTCCCTGGAAATGCAAGGGTGTGGGTTTTGGCAGACTTCAGGGAAGACATGCCAGATGAGGCTGGGAGACTCCAGGTTAATCTGGATTCAGGAGATATCTCTTCGGGCCAGCTAGTAATTGTAGGATAAGCCTAATGAGCCTTCAGAGGATGAAGAGAGTAACGTGCCAAGGTAGCAATCGATGTCCTCATTCGAGAGGATGAAGCTGGTGCTCAGAGAAGGGGGGAACTTGGCCACAGCAAGGAGGTGTGCACCCAGACAGGACCCCCCAGATCCGGCCATTGGAGCTCAGGGAGGCCACTGGTGTGGCTTGTCCCTGTGGCAGGGGCCGAGGCAGGCAGCCCACCCTGATTCCTGCGGGGGCCTGACTTGGGAAGTGCCATCTGGTAGCTTTGAGACTCACCAAACCAAATTGCACTGGAGAGAGGAGGGACACCTTCCTTCATCCACCCCCCACCCCCGCCGGATTCCCACATACCCTGACCCCTTTCTCTCGATTTCGGAGCCATTTCCAGAGTCCCGCTCATATGACCTCATTCGAAGTGCACTGTGGACGAGCTGCCATCTGCAGCTGCTACCACAGCAGCCAAGGGCTTTAGCTCCCGACTACCTCCCTTCCTTTGGAACTTGGGGGCCCTCTACTCCCCACTTGCACACCACAGACCTTTGCTGAGGATTGTGGGGACCCTCACTCAGTTTGCAGCACGTTGTAGCCATCCCTGTCCTCCCTTGAAACTCAGCTTGTGAGCTCCTTTGGAGCAGCGTGGCCCACCTGGCTGCAACGGAAGACACAGCTGACAGTGAAACAACAGCTTAGATCTGAGAGCCGGAAAGCTCTGTCAAAAGGGACCTCCCTCTTCACACCGTAGAGGCTGTAGGAGCCGCCAGGCTTTCGGAACCAGTGCTGGGGCCAAAATGACTCCACAGCTGTTTTCCTTCCTGGGGAGGGTTCTGGCTCGAGCGGGAATGGCTCAAGTCTCCTAAGGTTCTGAAAGCCCACTGTGTGCAGATTCACGGTACACAGAGAGGAAAAGGTGGAGTCCTACCCTGGAGGTGGTCACAGCTCACGGATGAGCCAGGCAGGCAGGCAGGCAGGGCATGAGAACACCTGAGCTGCCTTCATGAGTGAATGGTGTGGGGGCAGAGGAAGAGAAGCCGGTCTGCTCCCTCGTGTGGTGCCCAGGGCAGGTTGTCCCCAGAGGAAACCCTTACGACGGTGAGGACTATCACTGCTGTTTCCCAAGGGGTTCCGTCGGTGCGTGTCTTCCCCGGAGCGGTCAGGCCGTCTCTCAAGTACACTGGCCATGGGCATTGCCTCTCCTTGGAACTTCCCATGTGTTTCTCTTTTTTATGGAACAGTGATTTTCTAGAGTGGTTCTGGGCCACAAGGATGTTGGGTCATTTTCTAGCCTTCTGTCATGAAGAACGCTTTCCTGGGCATGGGGGTGGTTTGTTGTTCCAGCTCCCTTTCTTGGCTTCTTTTGGGAGCTGGTGCAACAAGAGGAGCTCAGCCTCTGCCTTCTGGCTGAGATGTCACCCTTCAAACAGCAATGCCTGCCTGGAGATAATGATGGCAGTTGCCAAAAGGGCTTCGTTTGGCACATGGTATCTTGAAAGGACGTACACCGTCCTTTCAGCTATCAAAGGCTAGTTCAAATGACATAAAAATGAGAACTCTCCAATGGAGTCTTACAGTAGGTGGAGAGTCCGAAAAACACTCCTTCAGTCATTTCACTGAGAGTCATTGATTGGGGACACCAAGAATATAGGAAGGAATGCAGAAAGAAAAGATGAAATTGTGTTCAGGATCGGGGGGAGGGATGAACAGGGCGTGCTTGCCTTGAATCCAGGCTTTGTTGGGGGGTGGGGCATAAAGATCGAACGGGTCTGAAACTACAAAGTGGTGATGGTAACACAGTATCACCAGAGTTACACAACAGTGATCCCAGATTGCAACAATGATGAAAAATTTACTAATCCCAACTTAACCAACAAAAATACAGGAAACCATACAAAAAATAAAACATCACCAGAAAGGTGGAAAGAAACCAAATGCAAAGCAGTTCAGGGGAAAGGAACTCCATGTCCCCTGGGGGCAGACCGAGTTGCCGGCATCCACGGTGAGCAGACAGGGATGGAGGCTGCAGAGCCGACCGCTCCCCTGGACGTGGTGTTTCCGGCAAGGGCTCTGGGTCTCTGTCCAGAGCGGGGGCTCTTTCTCCCTGCAGGGCTGGGTGAGTGATCGTGGGCATCTGGGTGTTGCGCGGGAGCCAGGGCAGGCTCTCCCTGCCGAGGCGGTGACTCCTCCTCTGCCTCGGGTTCTCTTGCCAAAGCCCGAGCAGGTAGAGGTGCACGTGGAGGTGGAGGTTCTCGCTGAGGGGGTGGGACATCATCTCACCCAGGGGGTGCCTGGGGCTGGGGGTCCTGCAGGCACGGAGATCCGATCTGCCCGGTGTGCTGGCCAGTACCCAGCTGGCCTGGTGTCTCTGCGAGGGCAAGTCTCGGTTCTCCATCTGCCCTCGGTGGATCCCTGGGTCCTGCACCTGGAGCCACCACCTCTTTAGGGACAGGTCTGGGAAGTGGAGCCTGGTTCCAGTTGGAGGCCAGTGCTAGAGTTGGGGGAGAAGCAAAGTTTGCCCACAGGCCAGCCTTGGCATGTGCGTACCCCGGGACAGAAACCTTCCAAGAGGTTCCCAAAGAATACCCAGCGTCAGATGTCTTTTGGGACTGAAGTGTGCAAGATGGGGGGCGGGGGGTGTGAGGCCAGCGCTTGCTGCAGGCCCAGCAGCAGCTTTCGGGGACTCGTCCCTGTGTAGCTCAGCACCCCTCCCCACACACTCCCGTGCACCAGCCCCAGCGTCCTCACCTCTGTGCTCTGGCGTGCTGGGCTCCAGGTCCTCCTGGTGCCTCAGAGGCCGGGGTTCTCTGGACTCTGGGTCGGAGCCGGGTGTGCTGAGCTCCGTGGCAGCCTCAGACTGGGCCGCCGGCTGTATCCTGGGCGGTGTCTCGGCAGCAGGCCTTCCCCACCTCCGCGTCTCCCCCGGTGGGGCTGATGCCTCCGTGGGCACGCTGACCTGGAGCCTGCACTGGGCCTCACGGGCGGGCGGGTGGTGCTCCGACCCCTCCCTCTGGGAGCTGGATGGGGTGTCCCCGTCCTCGGCCTCATCACGTGGGAAGCTCTGCAATGACAGTGACCGTCAGCCAGCCATGCTGGGAGTTTTCCGAGCTCGGCCTGGCCAGTGGAGCCGTTGCTTCTGCCTGCTCGAACTTCTCTTCCCAGAAGGGTCAGAGACGTGTGTCTGCTCAGATCCCCACCCGGGAGGAAAGAGACCCATCTGAGGGTGTGAGGTCAGCCTGGCGGGCCGGCGCTGCCCACACTCTCCCCATCCCGCCCAGCCTGCTCTCCCCTGGGGTGTGGACACAACTTGTCCGCAGGCTTCTGACCCCACATCCGCCTGGGCTTCCTTGAGGGGGACACAGCCCGAGAAACCCGCATCCCCACACACAGGCAAAGGACCCGGTGTTTCCGGGTGGCATGGGAGAGGTGGCCTGGCCCGGCCTGGGGCTCCCCGTGTTACCTTTCTGTTTCTCCGGGCAAAGGGCCAGAGGCCTCTCGGGGGTGTCCTGAGCCAACGTCGACAGGGTGCCCACGCACACTGCCTGTGAGCTCTCCTGAGGCCCCGGCCTCTGGGCAGGGGCAAACAGCAGAACATCTTGGCAGCAAGTGATCTGGCTGGGGGCTCCTCTCCGCTCTGGAGGCCTGGATACCCGGATTGCGGGTTCTGTTGGGTTCTGTTGCTGGCAGGTGACATCATTTCCTGGGGTTCGTGCTGAGGTCCCTTCCCCAAAACTTCCCAAGGGAATCTCTGGGTTTCTGACTGCTCGATCACCCCCCTTAGGCCATGTGCAGGCACAGTGACACCCACACGGCCCAGCCCACAGCCCTGGGGAGGCCTGGGTTCAGCCAGGGCCTGAGCTCCGAGGACCATGCTGCTCTCAGACCAGGCTCCTTCTTCTCATAAGTGGTGTGGCCCTTGACAACCATATGCCCCTCAGGGTTTCCCCAGTCTCTCCATCTGCAGAGTGGGGGTCATTCTCCCATCTGCTTCCTAGGCCTGTCGGCCTACGAGCAGCTCCATGCCTTTCCACCTGGGGCCGATATCACGTGGAGCTCGTGCGCTGAGACTTCAGAAAGAAAGATTCCATCCAGGGCTGGCACAGCACAGAATGGGGCAGAACGAGGCCTGGATGCGCCGTGGTACCCAGGAAAAGGCACTCCCCCTCCTGACTGTTTTGAGACCCCGCATCCAAGTTGGAGGACCGAAAGGAAGACTCGAAGGTCTCCCTCTCTTATAGAAAAGAGTAGCCAACTTTCTGGTCCTCTGTTTCCATTGAGATTCTGTTGAAGTGTCCCAGCTCGGCTTCTGCGGGTGGCTGAGCTTCTACTGGCTCCCTGCGTTCTTGTCTTTTCCTCTCCAAACCTTCCGTCCTTTTCCCCCTTCTGGGGTGGAAGGGCGCTGTCATTGCTTCTACCTTCGAGACAGATTGAGGAAAAGTCTGGACCATCGACTCCTTTCCTCTCTTTGGTTCCGTGTCTCTCTCTGGCTGTGTCCCTCTCTTTTCCTTTCTCAATTCCGTCTGTGTCTTCCTCTTTCTCTCTCGTGTGTGGATGGATGGATGGATGCTAGGGATGCACATGTATATGATTAGATGAGGGTTATGTTTTAGGGATAGGTTAGAGGGAGAGAAAGGCTTTAGGTCAGAGTTGGTCATGGGGGAAGGGTCAAGGGTGGTGGTGGTGTTTCTTGGAATCTGAGTGCTGTGCATTCTTCGTCTCTTTCCATATGAACCCCTTCTCAGATACACCACTTGCAAGGAGTCTCTCGTGTTCCGTTTCCTATCTTTTGCATTTGTGAATGCTTAGCTTCTCTGTTGTGAAGAGGTTCCATTGGATGGAAACCCAGTGGTGTACTTCGTTTACCTCTTTCCCTTACTTGAAGAGACCCATTTCGACCTCCGCCCAGCAAATGGCAAGGAGACTCTGATGTTAAGGAGCCTTTGACCTACGCTTCTTTCTAGCTATCTCATGACATCAGTCTTTAGGGTGAGGTTTTTCCCCGATATTGAGGTGGTATGAGATCAAAACCAATAGCGTTCTTCAGATGTAGCTGTCTGGTTTTCCCATGGACATTGATTGAAGAGGCTTTCCTGTTCCCATTTGGATATTCTCCCCGTCTGTGTCAGAGATGAGTTGACCATGGATGCTGGGGTTTGTTTCTGGACCCTCAACTTTATTCCATCGATCTGGATCTGTGTGTGTTGTTGTATTCCCAATAGCATACTGTCCTGCTGCTGCTGCTGCTGCGGCTAAGTCACTTCAGTCGTGTCTGACTCTGCATGACCCCATGGCCTGCAGCCTACCAGGCTCCTCCGTCCAGGACATTTTCCAGGCAAGAGTACTGGAGTGGGTCGCCATTGCCTTCTCCGATACTCTCCTGAGGATCCTAGTTTGGTCGTCTAATTTCCTTTCACACAACCTTGGATGTCCGTATCGGGGCTTTTTCGTCGGATTGTATTGACAATGTAGGCTCCTTTCTGTTTCCGTACCCCCTTTGCAATTCTTTGTTCGGTGCGAAAATGCATTGGCATTTTGGGAGGAATAGCATGGAAGCTGTGGATTGCCATGTGGGGCTGTGACATGATTTTCCCAATAGGAATTCTTTCAAGCCCTGAGCACAGCTTCTCTTTCCAGTGATTGGTGTGGGCTTGATCTTCCTCCTTCCATCTCTCGCCGTTTTGTGAGAACAGGTCCATCCTTCCCTTCTGGGGTAGATGGACTCGTGGGTATCAATTCAGTGAATGGCATTGGCAGTGGGGGTGATAATTCCCTTCTCATTGGAAGACTTTGCTGTGAGTATTAGAAATGCAAGTGACTTCTCTTCCCCTTCCTCCCTGTCCATGTCTCAGAGCCACCGGGAAACAGAGGCCTCATCCACGGTCACACAGGCCTGAGGGGGTGCAACTAGACTGTTGTTTCTTCAGGCCCTCAGTGCTGGACATCATCCGGGATACTCTGTGTGTGTCTTCCTCCGTCTGGTGTCCCTTCAGACCTTTCCCTAGTTTTCACAGGCTTGTTGTGTTGGCGTTCTTTGTCTGTTTGGAGACACATCCTTGATAAGCTTTGTGTTTCCACTCATTCGTCTCGCGATGTATGACCTGTCTTTTGCTTTTGTCATGAGGTCTTTCCCACAGTAGATATCTTTGATTTTGCAAAGTCCACTGTATTCTCTGGGTTTTTTTTGTGGACTGCCTTTTAGTTTTGTGTGTGAAGACTCAAAGCACGTGTCCGGTTTCTGCTCATTGTTCTTCTAGATTTGTGACAAGTTTTCATGGAAAGTTTGTCTAGGGATAACTGGAAGTGAACTCGGTGTAAGGTGTCCAGTCTCCATCTCCATTCATGTCATCCCCTGCAGTTTCCAATTCCCTGTTCCTGAGTGGTTTTGGAGACCTTGTGGGAAGGTTGGTTGCATTGGAGTTTGCATTTCCACCTTGATTCGATTCACACTGTTCTGCCCTCAGGGACACTGTCAAGGGGGAGTGAGGAGCAGCCTGCACTTCCAGCAGTGACCACACGGTGGGGCGAGTGCTGCTCTCCCCTCTGGGAGCCCCAGGCCACAGGCATCCCAGTGAGGAGCCAGCTCTGTGCTCAGCTGAAAGGAGTTAGTTAGTCTCTCAGGAGCCTCTGAGCCCTTGCCTTTGGATCACCCAGGGTGGGCATTTACTGGGACAGAAAAAATTGCCCTGAATTCCATGGACGGAAGAGCCTGGCTGTGTAGAGTTCGTGAGTTGCCGTGAATCAGACACAACTGAGGACACAAAAATTCAATAGATTAAAACACTTTTTGGGGGTGGGGGGGAGTGAAAGAGGGTGATGTGGGTTTTTTTGTCTTATATAACAGCCAAGGGAAATCTAGTTTAAACCTAAATTCACATAGATGGGAAAGGTATATCTCTCCGTCACCCTATTTAAAAAAAAAAAACCTACTAAACTTTTCTGAAAGTTTATTTAGTAGCTTCCTTGAGCAGTTTACTGTGGAGCATTTTTTTTTTTTTCTGTGACATTGGCCTCACTAAAAAGTACGGTTTGCCTTTACTGGATAATTTTGTTCATTGGTTTCTTAGAGAACCTTGGTAATATTTGAGTTTCCTGGGGAGTATGGTCACATGACCTGGCCCTGGCCAATCGGTGCGTTCCACCTCCCTGGCCACTGTGATTGGCTCCGGGCTGGGGCAGTGCCCAATCGGGGCCCAGGGCCGGGCCTCCCGTTGGAAGCCAGGGGAAGACGAGCTCTCGTCCTGCTGGGGTAGGGGAAGGGGTGGGGCCGGGGCAGGTCAGGCTCCAGCAGTGGGAGGGGCTTGAGGTCCGCCTGCGGCAGTTGGTGACGTTCCTGCTCCCCTCAGGGCAGAGCCGCCGGCCTGAGAATGAGGGCGCTGCTGAGCCCAGGGCCTGGGATGGCCCGTTGCTGCTGTGGTCCCAGAGCTCCACCCGAGACCTGAGGGAAGCCGTCTGCCCGTGAGTCCTCTCCCACTTGTCTGTCAGCTTGTTTGAAGCATGCTGGGTTTTCTGCCCAGCTGGCTAAGGGGAGTCCCTGGAAATGCAAGGGTGTGGGTTTTGGCAGACTTCAGGGAAGACATGCCAGATGAGCCTGGGAGACTCCAGGTTAATCTGGATTCAGGAGATATCTCTTCGGGCCAGCTAGTAATTGTAGGATAAGCCTAATGAGCCTTCAGAGGATGAAGAGAGTAACGTGCCAAGGTAGCAATCGATGTCCTCATTCGAGAGGATGAAGCTGGTGCTCAGAGAAGGGGGGAACTTGGCCACAGCAAGGAGGTGTGCACCCAGACAGGACCCCCCAGATCCGGCCATTGGAGCTCAGGGAGGCCACTGGTGTGGCTTGTCCCTGTGGCAGGGGCCGAGGCAGGCAGCCCACCCTGATTCCTGCGGGGGCCTGACTTGGGAAGTGCCATCTGGTAGCTTTGAGACTCACCAAACCAAATTGCACTGGAGAGAGGAGGGACACCTTCCTTCATCCACCCCCCACCCCCGCCGGATTCCCACATACCCTGACCCCTTTCTCTCGATTTCGGAGCCATTTCCAGAGTCCCGCTCATATGACCTCATTCGAAGTGCACTGTGGACGAGCTGCCATCTGCAGCTGCTACCACAGCAGCCAAGGGCTTTAGCTCCCGACTACCTCCCTTCCTTTGGAACTTGGGGGCCCTCTACTCCCCACTTGCACACCACAGACCTTTGCTGAGGATTGTGGGGACCCTCACTCAGTTTGCAGCACGTTGTAGCCATCCCTGTCCTCCCTTGAAACTCAGCTTGTGAGCTCCTTTGGAGCAGCGTGGCCCACCTGGCTGCAACGGAAGAGACACAGCTGACAGTGAAACAACAGCTTAGATCTGAGAGCCGGAAAGCTCTGTCAAAAGGGACCTCCCTCTTCACACCGTAGAGGCTGTAGGAGCCGCCAGGCTTTCGGAACCAGTGCTGGGGCCAAAATGACTCCACAGCTGTTTTCCTTCCTGGGGAGGGTTCTGGCTCGAGCGGGAATGGCTCAAGTCTCCTAAGGTTCTGAAAGCCCACTGTGTGCAGATTCACGGTACACAGAGAGGAAAAGGTGGAGTCCTACCCTGGAGGTGGTCACAGCTCACGGATGAGCCAGGCAGGCAGGCAGGCAGGGCATGAGAACACCTGAGCTGCCTTCATGAGTGAATGGTGTGGGGGCAGAGGAAGAGAAGCCGGTCTGCTCCCTCGTGTGGTGCCCAGGGCAGGTTGTCCCCAGAGGAAACCCTTACGACGGTGAGGACTATCACTGCTGTTTCCCAAGGGGTTCCGTCGGTGCGTGTCTTCCCCGGAGCGGTCAGGCCGTCTCTCAAGTACACTGGCCATGGGCATTGCCTCTCCTTGGAACTTCCCATGTGTTTCTCTTTTTTATGGAACAGTGATTTTCTAGAGTGGTTCTGGGCCACAAGGATGTTGGGTCATTTTCTAGCCTTCTGTCATGAAGAACGCTTTCCTGGGCATGGGGGTGGTTTGTTGTTCCAGCTCCCTTTCTTGGCTTCTTTTGGGAGCTGGTGCAACAAGAGGAGCTCAGCCTCTGCCTTCTGGCTGAGATGTCACCCTTCAAACAGCAATGCCTGCCTGGAGATAATGATGGCAGTTGCCAAAAGGGCTTCGTTTGGCACATGGTATCTTGAAAGGACGTACACCGTCCTTTCAGCTATCAAAGGCTAGTTCAAATGACATAAAAATGAGAACTCTCCAATGGAGTCTTACAGTAGGTGGAGAGTCCGAAAAACACTCCTTCAGTCATTTCACTGAGAGTCATTGATTGGGGACACCAAGAATATAGGAAGGAATGCAGAAAGAAAAGATGAAATTGTGTTCAGGATCGGGGGGAGGGATGAACAGGGCGTGCTTGCCTTGAATCCAGGCTTTGTTGGGGGGTGGGGCATAAAGATCGAACGGGTCTGAAACTACAAAGTGGTGATGGTAACACAGTATCACCAGAGTTACACAACAGTGATCCCAGATTGCAACAATGATGAAAAATTTACTAATCCCAACTTAACCAACAAAAATACAGGAAACCATACAAAAAATAAAACATCACCAGAAAGGTGGAAAGAAACCAAATGCAAAGCAGTTCAGGGGAAAGGAACTCCATGTCCCCTGGGGGCAGACCGAGTTGCCGGCATCCATGGTGAGCAGACAGGGATGGAGGCTGCAGAGCCGACCGCTCCCCTGGACGTGGTGTTTCCGGCAAGGGCTCTGGGTCTCTGTCCAGAGCGGGGGCTCTTTCTCCCTGCAGGGCTGGGTGAGTGATCGTGGGCATCTGGGTGTTGCGCGGGAGCCAGGGCAGGCTCTCCCTGCCGAGGCGGTGACTCCTCCTCTGCCTCGGGTTCTCTTGCCAAAGCCCGAGCAGGTAGAGGTGCACGTGGAGGTGGAGGTTCTCGCTGAGGGAGTGGGACATCATCTCACCCAGGGGGTGCCTGGGGCTGGGGGTCCTGCAGGCACGGAGATCCGATCTGCCCGGTGTGCTGGCCAGTACCCAGCTGGCCTGGTGTCTCTGCGAGGGCAAGTCTCGGTTCTCCATCTGCCCTCGGTGGATCCCTGGGTCCTGCACCTGGAGCCACCACCTCTTTAGGGACAGGTCTGGGAAGTGGAGCCTGGTTCCAGTTGGAGGCCAGTGCTAGAGTTGGGGGAGAAGCAAAGTTTGCCCACAGGCCAGCCTTGGCATGTGCGTACCCCGGGACAGAAACCTTCCAAGAGGTTCCCAAAGAATACCCAGCGTCAGATGTCTTTTGGGACTGAAGTGTGCAAGATGGGGGGCGGGGGGTGTGAGGCCAGCGCTTGCTGCAGGCCCAGCAGCAGCTTTCGGGGACTCGTCCCTGTGTAGCTCAGCACCCCTCCCCACACACTCCCGTGCACCAGCCCCAGCGTCCTCACCTCTGTGCTCTGGCGTGCTGGGCTCCAGGTCCTCCTGGTGCCTCAGAGGCCGGGGTTCTCTGGACTCTGGGTCGGAGCCGGGTGTGCTGAGCTCCGTGGCAGCCTCAGACTGGGCCGCCGGCTGTATCCTGGGCGGTGTCTCGGCAGCAGGCCTTCCCCACCTCCGCGTCTCCCCCGGTGGGGCTGATGCCTCCGTGGGCACGCTGACCTGGAGCCTGCACTGGGCCTCACGGGCGGGTGGGTGGTGCTCCGACCCCTCCCTCTGGGAGCTGGATGGGGTGTCCCCGTCCTCGGCCTCATCACGTGGGAAGCTCTGCAACGACAGTGACCGTCAGCCAGCCATGCTGGGAGTTTTCCGAGCTGGGCCTGGCCAGTGGAGCCGCTGCTTCTGCCTGCTCGAACTTCTCTTCCCAGAAGGGTCAGAGACGTGTGTCTGCTCAGATCCCCACCCGGGAGGAAAGAGACCCATCTGAGGGTGTGAGGTCAGCCTGGCGGGCCGGCGCTGCCCACACTCTCCCCATCCCGCCCAGCCTGCTCTCCCCTGGGGTGTGGACACAACTTGTCCACAGGCTTCTGACCCCACATCCGCCTGGGCTTCCTTGAGGGGGACACAGCCCGAGAAACCCGCATCCCCACACACAGGCAAAGGACCCGGTGTTTCCGGGTGGCATGGGAGAGGTGGCCTGGCCCGGCCTGGGGCTCCCCGTGTTACCTTTCTGTTTCTCCGGGCAAAGGGCCAGAGGCCTCTCGGGGGTGTCCTGAGCCAACGTCGACAGGGTGCCCACGCACACTGCCTGTGAGCTCTCCTGAGGCCCCGGCCTCTGGGCAGGGGCAAACAGCAGAACATCTTGGCAGCAAGTGATCTGGCTGGGGGCTCCTCTCCGCTCTGGAGGCCTGGATACCCGGATTGCGGGTTCTGTTGGGTTCTGTTGCCGGCAGGTGACATCATTTCCTGGGGTTCGTGCTGAGGTCCCTTCCCCAAAACTTCCCAAGGGAATCTCTGGGTTTCTGACTGCTCGATCACCCCCCTTAGGCCATGTGCAGGCACAGTGACACCCACACGGCCCAGCCCACAGCCCTGGGGAGGCCTGGGTTCAGCCAGGGCCTGAGCTCCGAGGACCATGCTGCTCTCAGACCAGGCTCCTTCTTCTCATAAGTGGTGTGGCCCTTGACAACCATATGCCCCTCAGGGTTTCCCCAGTCTCTCCATCTGCAGAGTGGGGGTCATTCTCCCATCTGCTTCCTAGGCCTGTCGGCCTACGAGCAGCTCCATGCCTTTCCACCTGGGGCCGATATCACGTGGAGCTCGTGCGCTGAGACTTCAGAAAGAAAGATTCCATCCAGGGCTGGCACAGCACAGAATGGGGCAGAACGAGGCCTGGATGCGCCGTGGTACCCAGGAAAAGGCACTCCCCCTCCTGACTGTTTTGAGACCCCGCATCCAAGTTGGAGGACCGAAAGGAAGACTCGAAGGTCTCCCTCTCTTATAGAAAAGAGTAGCCAACTTTCTGGTCCTCTGTTTCCATTGAGATTCTGTTGAAGTGTCCCAGCTCGGCTTCTGCGGGTGGCTGAGCTTCTACTGGCTCCCTGCGTTCTTGTCTTTTCCTCTCCAAACCTTCCGTCCTTTTCCCCCTTCTGGGGTGGAAGGGCGCTGTCATTGCTTCTACCTTCGAGACAGATTGAGGAAAAGTCTGGACCATCGACTCCTTTCCTCTCTTTGGTTCCGTGTCTCTCTCTGGCTGTGTCCCTCTCTTTTCCTTTCTCAATTCCGTCTGTGTCTTCCTCTTTCTCTCTCGTGTGTGGATGGATGGATGGATGCTAGGGATGCACATGTATATGATTAGATGAGGGTTATGTTTTAGGGATAGGTTAGAGGGAGAGAAAGGCTTTAGGTCAGAGTTGGTCATGGGGGAAGGGTCAAGGGTGGTGGTGGTGTTTCTTGGAATCTGAGTGCTGTGCATTCTTCGTCTCTTTCCATATGAACCCCTTCTCAGATACACCACTTGCAAGGAGTCTCTCGTGTTCCGTTTCCTATCTTTTGCATTTGTGAATGCTTAGCTTCTCTGTTGTGAAGAGGTTCCATTGGATGGAAACCCAGTGGTGTACTTCGTTTACCTCTTTCCCTTACTTGAAGAGACCCATTTCGACCTCCGCCCAGCAAATGGCAAGGAGACTCTGATGTTAAGGAGCCTTTGACCTACGCTTCTTTCTAGCTATCTCATGACATCAGTCTTTAGGGTGAGGTTTTTCCCCGATATTGAGGTGGTATGAGATCAAAACCAATAGCGTTCTTCAGATGTAGCTGTCTGGTTTTCCCATGGACATTGATTGAAGAGGCTTTCCTGTTCCCATTTGGATATTCTCCCCGTCTGTGTCAGAGATGAGTTGACCATGGATGCTGGGGTTTGTTTCTGGACCCTCAACTTTATTCCATCGATCTGGATCTGTGTGTGTTGTTGTATTCCCAATAGCATACTGTCCTGCTGCTGCTGCTGCTGCGGCTAAGTCACTTCAGTCGTGTCTGACTCTGCATGACCCCATGGCCTGCAGCCTACCAGGCTCCTCCGTCCAGGACATTTTCCAGGCAAGAGTACTGGAGTGGGTCGCCATTGCCTTCTCCGATACTCTCCTGAGGATCCTAGTTTGGTCGTCTAATTTCCTTTCACACAACCTTGGATGTCCGTATCGGGGATTTTTCGTCGGATTGTATTGACAATGTAGGCTCCTTTCTGTTTCCGTACCCCCTTTGCAATTCTTTGTTCGGTGCGAAAATGCATTGGCATTTTGGGAGGAATAGCATGGAAGCTGTGGATTGCCATGTGGGGCTGTGACATGATTTTCCCAATAGGAATTCTTTCAAGCCCTGAGCACAGCTTCTCTTTCCAGTGATTGGTGTGGGCTTGATCTTCCTCCTTCCATCTCTCGCCGTTTTGTGAGAACAGGTCCATCCTTCCCTTCTGGGGTAGATGGACTCGTGGGTATCAATTCAGTGAATGGCATTGGCAGTGGGGGTGATAATTCCCTTCTCATTGGAAGACTTTGCTGTGAGTATTAGAAATGCAAGTGACTTCTCTTCCCCTTCCTCCCTGTCCATGTCTCAGAGCCACCGGGAAACAGAGGCCTCATCCACGGTCACACAGGCCTGAGGGGGTGCAACTAGACTGTTGTTTCTTCAGGCCCTCAGTGCTGGACATCATCCGGGATACTCTGTGTGTGTCTTCCTCCGTCTGGTGTCCCTTCAGACCTTTCCCTAGTTTTCACAGGCTTGTTGTGTTGGCGTTCTTTGTCTGTTTGGAGACACATCCTTGATAAGCTTTGTGTTTCCACTCATTCGTCTCGCGATGTATGACCTGTCTTTTGCTTTTGTCATGAGGTCTTTCCCACAGTAGATATCTTTGATTTTGCAAAGTCCACTGTATTCTCTGGGTTTTTTTTGTGGACTGCCTTTTAGTTTTGTGTGTGAAGACTCAAAGCACGTGTCCGGTTTCTGCTCATTGTTCTTCTAGATTTGTGACAAGTTTTCATGGAAAGTTTGTCTAGGGATAACTGGAAGTGAACTCGGTGTAAGGTGTCCAGTCTCCATCTCCATTCATGTCATCCCCTGCAGTTTCCAATTCCCTGTTCCTGAGTGGTTTTGGAGACCTTGTGGGAAGGTTGGTTGCATTGGAGTTTGCATTTCCACCTTGATTCGATTCACACTGTTCTGCCCTCAGGGACACTGTCAAGGGGGAGTGAGGAGCAGCCTGCACTTCCAGCAGTGACCACACGGTGGGGCGAGTGCTGCTCTCCCCTCTGGGAGCCCCAGGCCACAGGCATCCCAGTGAGGAGCCAGCTCTGTGCTCAGCTGAAAGGAGTTAGTTAGTCTCTCAGGAGCCTCTGAGCCCTTGCCTTTGGATCACCCAGGGTGGGCATTTACTGGGACAGAAAAAATTGCCCTGAATTCCATGGACGGAAGAGCCTGGCTGTGTAGAGTTCGTGAGTTGCCGTGAATCAGACACAACTGAGGACACAAAAATTCAATAGATTAAAACACTTTTTGGGGGTGGGGGGGAGTGAAAGAGGGTGATGTGGGTTTTTTTGTCTTCTATAACAGCCAAGGGAAATCTAGTTTAAACCTAAATTCACATAGATGGGAAAGGTATATCTCTCCGTCACCCTATTTAAAAAAAAAAAACCTACTACACTTTTCTGAAAGTTTATTTAGTAGCTTCCTTGAGCAGTTTACTGTGGAGCATTTTTTTTTTTTTTTTCTGTGACATTGGCCTCATTAAAAAGTACGGTTTGCCTTTACTGGATAATTTTGTTCATTGGTTTCTTAGGGAACCTTGGTAATATTTGAGTTTCCTGGGGAGTATGGTCACATGACCTGGCCCTGGCCAATCGGTGCGTTCCACCTCCCTGGCCACTGTGATTGGCTCCGGGCTGGGGCAGTGCCCAATCGGGGCCCAGGGCCGGGCCTCCCGTTGGAAACCAGGGGAAGACGAGCTCTCGTCCTGCTGGGGTAGGGGAAGGGGTGGGGCCGGGGCAGGTCAGGCTCCAGCAGTGGGAGGGGCTTGAGGTCCACCTGCGGCAGTTGGTGACCTTCCTGCTCCCCTCAGGGCAGAGCCGCCGGCCTGAGAATGAGGGCGCTGCTGAGCCCAGGGCCTGGGATGGCCCGTTGCTGCTGTGGTCCCAGAGCTCCACCCGAGACCTGAGGGAAGCCGTCTGCCCGTGAGTCCTCTCCCACTTGTCTGTCAGCTTGTTTGAAGCATGCTGGGTTTTCTGCCCAGCTGGCTAAGGGGAGTCCCTGGAAATGCAAGGGTGTGGGTTTTGGCAGACTTCAGGGAAGACATGCCAGATGAGCCTGGGAGACTCCAGCTTAATCTGGATTCAGGAGATATCTCTTCGGGCCAGCTAGTAATTGTAGGATAAGCCTAATGAGCCTTCAGAGGATGAAGAGAGTAACGTGCCAAGGTAGCAATCGATGTCCTCATTCGAGAGGATGAAGCTGGTGCTCAGAGAAGGGGGGAACTTGGCCACAGCAAGGAGGTGTGCACCCAGACAGGACCCCCCCAGATCCGGCCATTGGAGCTCAGGGAGGCCACTGGTGTGGCTTGTCCCTGTGGCAGGGGCCGAGGCAGGCAGCCCACCCTGATTCCTGCGGGGGCCTGACTTGGGAAGTGCCATCTGGTAGCTTTGAGACTCACCAAACCAAATTGCACTGGAGAGAGGAGGGACACCTTCCTTCATCCACCCCCCACCCCCGCCGGATTCCCACATACCCTGACCCCTTTCTCTCGATTTCGGAGCCATTTCCAGAGTCCCGCTCATATGACCTCATTCGAAGTGCACTGTGGACGAGCTGCCATCTGCAGCTGCTACCACAGCAGCCAAGGGCTTTAGCTCCCGACTACCTCCCTTCCTTTGGAACTTGGGGGCCCTCTACTCCCCACTTGCACACCACAGACCTTTGCTGAGGATTGTGGGGACCCTCACTCAGTTTGCAGCACGTTGTAGCCATCCCTGTCCTCCCTTGAAACTCAGCTTGTGAGCTCCTTTGGAGCAGCGTGGCCCACCTGGCTGCAACGGAAGAGACACAGCTGACAGTGAAACAACAGCTTAGATCTGAGAGCCGGAAAGCTCTGTCAAAAGGGACCTCCCTCTTCACACCGTAGAGGCTGTAGGAGCCGCCAGGCTTTCGGAACCAGTGCTGGGGCCAAAATGACTCCACAGCTGTTTTCCTTCCTGGGGAGGGTTCTGGCTCGAGCGGGAATGGCTCAAGTCTCCTAAGGTTCTGAAAGCCCACTGTGTGCAGATTCACGGTACACAGAGAGGAAAAGGTGGAGTCCTACCCTGGAGGTGGTCACAGCTCACGGATGAGCCAGGCAGGCAGGCAGGCAGGGCATGAGAACACCTGAGCTGCCTTCATGAGTGAATGGTGTGGGGGCAGAGGAAGAGAAGCCGGTCTGCTCCCTCGTGTGGTGCCCAGGGCAGGTTGTCCCCAGAGGAAACCCTTACGACGGTGAGGACTATCACTGCTGTTTCCCAAGGGGTTCCGTCGGTGCGTGTCTTCCCCGGAGCGGTCAGGCCGTCTCTCAAGTACACTGGCCATGGGCATTGCCTCTCCTTGGAACTTCCCATGTGTTTCTCTTTTTTATGGAACAGTGATTTTCTAGAGTGGTTCTGGGCCACAAGGATGTTGGGTCATTTTCTAGCCTTCTGTCATGAAGAACGCTTTCCTGGGCATGGGGGTGGTTTGTTGTTCCAGCTCCCTTTCTTGGCTTCTTTTGGGAGCTGGTGCAACAAGAGGAGCTCAGCCTCTGCCTTCTGGCTGAGATGTCACCCTTCAAACAGCAATGCCTGCCTGGAGATAATGATGGCAGTTGCCAAAAGGGCTTCGTTTGGCACATGGTATCTTGAAAGGACGTACACCGTCCTTTCAGCTATCAAAGGCTAGTTCAAATGACATAAAAATGAGAACTCTCCAATGGAGTCTTACAGTAGGGGGAGAGTCCGAAAAACACTCCTTCAGTCATTTCACTGAGAGTCATTGATTGGGGACACCAAGAATATAGGAAGGAATGCAGAAAGAAAAGATGAAATTGTGTTCAGGATCGGGGGGAGGGATGAACAGGGCGTGCTTGCCTTGAATCCAGGCTTTGTTGGGGGGTGGGGCATAAAGATCGAACGGGTCTGAAACTACAAAGTGGTGATGGTAACACAGTATCACCAGAGTTACACAACAGTGATCCCAGATTGCAACAATGATGAAAAAGTTTACTAATCCCAACTTAACCAACAAAAATACAGGAAACCATACAAAAAATAAAACATCACCAGAAAGGTGGAAAGAAACCAAATGCAAAGCAGTTCAGGGGAAAGGAACTCCATGTCCCCTGGGGGCAGACCGAGTTGCCGGCATCCACGGTGAGCAGACAGGGATGGAGGCTGCAGAGCCGACCGCTCCCCTGGACGTGGTGTTTCCAGCAAGGGCTCTGGGTCTCTGTCCAGAGCGGGGGCTCTTTCTCCCTGCAGGGCTGGGTGAGTGATTGTGGGCATCTGGGTGTTGCGCGGGAGCCAGGGCAGGCTCTCCCTGCCGAGGCGGTGACTCCTCCTCTGCCTCGGGTTCTCTTGCCAAAGCCCGAGCAGGTAGAGGTGCACGTGGAGGTGGAGGTTCTCGCTGAGGGGGTGGGACATCAGTGCCTGGGGCTGGGGGTCCTGCAGGCACGGAGATCCGATCTGCCCGGTGTGCTGGCCAGTACCCAGCTGGCCTGGTGTCTCTGCGAGGGCAAGTCTCGGTTCTCCATCTGCCCTCGGTGGATCCCTGGGTCCTGCACCTGGAGCCACCACCTCTTTAGGGACAGGTCTGGGAAGTGGAGCCTGGTTCCAGTTGGAGGCCAGTGCTAGAGTTGGGGGAGAAGCAAAGTTTGCCCACAGGCCAGCCTTGGCATGTGCGTACCCCGGGACAGAAACCTTCGAAGAGGTTCCCAAAGAATACCCAGCGTCAGATGTCTTTTGGGACTGAAGTGTGCAAGATGGGGGGCGGGGGGTGTGAGGCCAGCGCTTGCTGCAGGCCCAGCAGCAGCTTTCGGGGACTCGTCCCTGTGTAGCTCAGCACCCCTCCCCACACACTCCCGTGCACCAGCCCCAGCGTCCTCACCTCTGTGCTCTGGCGTGCTGGGCTCCAGGTCCTCCTGGTGCCTCAGAGGCTGGGGTTCTCTGGACTCTGGGTCGGAGCCGGGTGTGCTGAGCTCCGTGGCAGCCTCAGACTGGGCCGCCGGCTGTATCCTGGGCGGTGTCTCGGCAGCAGGCCTTCCCCACCTCCGCGTCTCCCCCGGTGGGGCTGATGCCTCCGTGGGCACGCTGACCTGGAGCCTGCACTGGGCCTCACGGGTGGGCGGGTGGTGCTCCGACCCCTCCCTCTGGGAGCTGGATGGGGTGTCCCCGTCCTCGGCCTCATCACGTGGGAAGCTCTGCAACGACAGTGACCGTCAGCCAGCCATGCTGGGAGTTTTCCGAGCTGGGCCTGGCCAGTGGAGCCGCTGCTTCTGCCTGCTCGAACTTCTCTTCCCAGAAGGGTCAGAGACGTGTGTCTGCTCAGATCCCCACCCGGGAAGAAAGAGACCCATCTGAGGGTGTGAGGTCAGCCTGGCGGGCCGGCGCTGCCCACACTCTCCCCATCCCGCCCAGCCTGCTCTCCCCTGGGGTGTGGACACAACTTGTCCACAGGCTTCTGACCCCACATCCGCCTGGGCTTCCTTGAGGGGGACACAGCCCGAGAAACCCGCATCCCCACACACAGGCAAAGGACCCGGTGTTTCCGGGTGGCACAGGAGAGGTGGCCTGGCCCGGCCTGGGGCTCCCCGTGTTACCTTTCTGTTTCTCCGGGCAAAGGGCCAGAGGCCTCTCGGGGGTGTCCTGAGCCAACGTCGACAGGGTGCCCACGCACACTGCCTGTGAGCTCTCCTGAGGCCCCGGCCTCTGGGCATGGTCAAACAGCAGAACATCTTGGCAGCAAGTGATCTGGCTGGGGGCTCCTCTCCGCTCTGGAGGCCTGGATACCCGGATTGCGGGTTCTGTTGGGTTCTGTTGCCGGCAGGTGACATCATCTCCTGGGGTTCGTGCTGAGGTCCCTTCCCCAAAACTTCCCAAGGGAATCTCTGGGTTTCTGACTGCTCGATCACCCCCCTTAGGCCATGTGCAGGCACAGTGACACCCACACGGCCCAGCCCACAGCCCTGGGGAGGCCTGGGTTCAGCCAGGGCCTGAGCTCCGAGGACCATGCTGCTCTCAGACCAGGCTCCTTCTTCTCATAAGTGGTGTGGCCCTTGACAACCATATGCCCCTCAGGGTTTCCCCAGTCTCTCCATCTGCAGAGTGGGGGTCATTCTCCCATCTGCTTCCTAGGCCTGTCGGCCTACGAGCAGCTCCATGCCTTTCCACCTGGGGCCGATATCACGTGGAGCTCGTGCGCTGAGACTTCAGAAAGAAAGATTCCATCCAGGGCTGGCACAGCACAGAATGGGGCAGAACGAGGCCTGGATGCGCCGTGGTACCCAGGAAAAGGCACTCCCCCTCCTGACTGTTTTGAGACCCCGCATCCAAGTTGGAGGACCGAAAGGAAGACTCGAAGGTCTCCCTCTCTTATAGAAAAGAGTAGCCAACTTTCTGGTCCTCTGTTTCCATTGAGATTCTGTTGAAGTGTCCCAGCTCGGCTTCTGCGGGTGGCTGAGCTTCTACTGGCTCCCTGCGTTCTTGTCTTTTCCTCTCCAAACCTTCCGTCCTTTTCCCCCTTCTGGGGTGGAAGGGCGCTGTCATTGCTTCTACCTTCGAGACAGATTGAGGAAAAGTCTGGACCATCGACTCCTTTCCTCTCTTTGGTTCCGTGTCTCTCTCTGGCTGTGTCCCTCTCTTTTCCTTTCTCAATTCCGTCTGTGTCTTCCTCTTTCTCTCTCGTGTGTGGATGGATGGATGGATGCTAGGGATGCACATGTATATGATTAGATGAGGGTTATGTTTTAGGGATAGGTTAGAGGGAGAGAAAGGCTTTAGGTCAGAGTTGGTCATGGGGGAAGGGTCAAGGGTGGTGGTGGTGTTTCTTGGAATCTGAGTGCTGTGCATTCTTCGTCTCTTTCCATATGAACCCCTTCTCAGATACACCACTTGCAAGGAGTCTCTCGTGTTCCGTTTCCTATCTTTTGCATTTGTGAATGCTTAGCTTCTCTGTTGTGAAGAGGTTCCATTGGATGGAAACCCAGTGGTGTACTTCGTTTACCTCTTTCCCTTACTTGAAGAGACCCATTTCGACCTCCGCCCAGCAAATGGCAAGGAGACTCTGATGTTAAGGAGCCTTTGACCTACGCTTCTTTCTAGCTATCTCATGACATCAGTCTTTAGGGTGAGGTTTTTCCCCGATATTGAGGTGGTATGAGATCAAAACCAATAGCGTTCTTCAGATGTAGCTGTCTGGTTTTCCCATGGACATTGATTGAAGAGGCTTTCCTGTTCCCATTTGGATATTCTCCCCGTCTGTGTCAGAGATGAGTTGACCATGGATGCTGGGGTTTGTTTCTGGACCCTCAACTTTATTCCATCGATCTGGATCTGTGTGTGTTGTTGTATTCCCAATAGCATACTGTCCTGCTGCTGCTGCTGCTGCGGCTAAGTCACTTCAGTCGTGTCTGACTCTGCATGACCCCATGGCCTGCAGCCTACCAGGCTCCTCCGTCCAGGACATTTTCCAGGCAAGAGTACTGGAGTGGGTCGCCATTGCCTTCTCCGATACTCTCCTGAGGATCCTAGTTTGGTCGTCTAATTTCCTTTCACACAACCTTGGATGTCCGTATCGGGGATTTTTCGTCGGATTGTATTGACAATGTAGGCTCCTTTCTGTTTCCGTACCCCCTTTGCAATTCTTTGTTCGGTGCGAAAATGCATTGGCATTTTGGGAGGAATAGCATGGAAGCTGTGGATTGCCATGTGGGGCTGTGACATGATTTTCCCAATAGGAATTCTTTCAAGCCCTGAGCACAGCTTCTCTTTCCAGTGATTGGTGTGGGCTTGATCTTCCTCCTTCCATCTCTCGCCGTTTTGTGAGAACAGGTCCATCCTTCCCTTCTGGGGTAGATGGACTCGTGGGTATCAATTCAGTGAATGGCATTGGCAGTGGGGGTGATAATTCCCTTCTCATTGGAAGACTTTGCTGTGAGTATTAGAAATGCAAGTGACTTCTCTTCCCCTTCCTCCCTGTCCATGTCTCAGAGCCACCGGGAAACAGAGGCCTCATCCACGGTCACACAGGCCTGAGGGGGTGCAACTAGACTGTTGTTTCTTCAGGCCCTCAGTGCTGGACATCATCCGGGATACTCTGTGTGTGTCTTCCTCCGTCTGGTGTCCCTTCAGACCTTTCCCTAGTTTTCACAGGCTTGTTGTGTTGGCGTTCTTTGTCTGTTTGGAGACACATCCTTGATAAGCTTTGTGTTTCCACTCATTCGTCTCGCGATGTATGACCTGTCTTTTGCTTTTGTCATGAGGTCTTTCCCACAGTAGATATCTTTGATTTTGCAAAGTCCACTGTATTCTCTGGGTTTTTTTTGTGGACTGCCTTTTAGTTTTGTGTGTGAAGACTCAAAGCACGTGTCCGGTTTCTGCTCATTGTTCTTCTAGATTTGTGACAAGTTTTCATGGAAAGTTTGTCTAGGGATAACTGGAAGTGAACTCGGTGTAAGGTGTCCAGTCTCCATCTCCATTCATGTCATCCCCTGCAGTTTCCAATTCCCTGTTCCTGAGTGGTTTTGGAGACCTTGTGGGAAGGTTGGTTGCATTGGAGTTTGCATTTCCACCTTGATTCGATTCACACTGTTCTGCCCTCAGGGACACTGTCAAGGGGGAGTGAGGAGCAGCCTGCACTTCCAGCAGTGACCACACGGTGGGGCGAGTGCTGCTCTCCCCTCTGGGAGCCCCAGGCCACAGGCATCCCAGTGAGGAGCCAGCTCTGTGCTCAGCTGAAAGGAGTTAGTTAGTCTCTCAGGAGCCTCTGAGCCCTTGCCTTTGGATCACCCAGGGTGGGCATTTACTGGGACAGAAAAAATTGCCCTGAATTCCATGGACGGAAGAGCCTGGCTGTGTAGAGTTCGTGAGTTGCCGTGAATCAGACACAACTGAGGACACAAAAATTCAATAGATTAAAACACTTTTTGGGGGTGGGGGGGAGTGAAAGAGGGTGATGTGGGTTTTTTTGTCTTCTATAACAGCCAAGGGAAATCTAGTTTAAACCTAAATTCACATAGATGGGAAAGGTATATCTCTCCGTCACCCTATTTAAAAAAAAAAAACCTACTACACTTTTCTGAAAGTTTATTTAGTAGCTTCCTTGAGCAGTTTACTGTGGAGCATTTTTTTTTTTTTTTTCTGTGACATTGGCCTCATTAAAAAGTACGGTTTGCCTTTACTGGATAATTTTGTTCATTGGTTTCTTAGGGAACCTTGGTAATATTTGAGTTTCCTGGGGAGTATGGTCACATGACCTGGCCCTGGCCAATCGGTGCGTTCCACCTCCCTGGCCACTGTGATTGGCTCCGGGCTGGGGCAGTGCCCAATCGGGGCCCAGGGCCGGGCCTCCCGTTGGAAACCAGGGGAAGACGAGCTCTCGTCCTGCTGGGGTAGGGGAAGGGGTGGGGCCGGGGCAGGTCAGGCTCCAGCAGTGGGAGGGGCTTGAGGTCCACCTGCGGCAGTTGGTGACCTTCCTGCTCCCCTCAGGGCAGAGCCGCCGGCCTGAGAATGAGGGCGCTGCTGAGCCCAGGGCCTGGGATGGCCCGTTGCTGCTGTGGTCCCAGAGCTCCACCCGAGACCTGAGGGAAGCCGTCTGCCCGTGAGTCCTCTCCCACTTGTCTGTCAGCTTGTTTGAAGCATGCTGGGTTTTCTGCCCAGCTGGCTAAGGGGAGTCCCTGGAAATGCAAGGGTGTGGGTTTTGGCAGACTTCAGGGAAGACATGCCAGATGAGCCTGGGAGACTCCAGCTTAATCTGGATTCAGGAGATATCTCTTCGGGCCAGCTAGTAATTGTAGGATAAGCCTAATGAGCCTTCAGAGGATGAAGAGAGTAACGTGCCAAGGTAGCAATCGATGTCCTCATTCGAGAGGATGAAGCTGGTGCTCAGAGAAGGGGGGAACTTGGCCACAGCAAGGAGGTGTGCACCCAGACAGGACCCCCCCAGATCCGGCCATTGGAGCTCAGGGAGGCCACTGGTGTGGCTTGTCCCTGTGGCAGGGGCCGAGGCAGGCAGCCCACCCTGATTCCTGCGGGGGCCTGACTTGGGAAGTGCCATCTGGTAGCTTTGAGACTCACCAAACCAAATTGCACTGGAGAGAGGAGGGACACCTTCCTTCATCCACCCCCCACCCCCGCCGGATTCCCACATACCCTGACCCCTTTCTCTCGATTTCGGAGCCATTTCCAGAGTCCCGCTCATATGACCTCATTCGAAGTGCACTGTGGACGAGCTGCCATCTGCAGCTGCTACCACAGCAGCCAAGGGCTTTAGCTCCCGACTACCTCCCTTCCTTTGGAACTTGGGGGCCCTCTACTCCCCACTTGCACACCACAGACCTTTGCTGAGGATTGTGGGGACCCTCACTCAGTTTGCAGCACGTTGTAGCCATCCCTGTCCTCCCTTGAAACTCAGCTTGTGAGCTCCTTTGGAGCAGCGTGGCCCACCTGGCTGCAACGGAAGAGACACAGCTGACAGTGAAACAACAGCTTAGATCTGAGAGCCGGAAAGCTCTGTCAAAAGGGACCTCCCTCTTCACACCGTAGAGGCTGTAGGAGCCGCCAGGCTTTCGGAACCAGTGCTGGGGCCAAAATGACTCCACAGCTGTTTTCCTTCCTGGGGAGGGTTCTGGCTCGAGCGGGAATGGCTCAAGTCTCCTAAGGTTCTGAAAGCCCACTGTGTGCAGATTCACGGTACACAGAGAGGAAAAGGTGGAGTCCTACCCTGGAGGTGGTCACAGCTCACGGATGAGCCAGGCAGGCAGGCAGGCAGGGCATGAGAACACCTGAGCTGCCTTCATGAGTGAATGGTGTGGGGGCAGAGGAAGAGAAGCCGGTCTGCTCCCTCGTGTGGTGCCCAGGGCAGGTTGTCCCCAGAGGAAACCCTTACGACGGTGAGGACTATCACTGCTGTTTCCCAAGGGGTTCCGTCGGTGCGTGTCTTCCCCGGAGCGGTCAGGCCGTCTCTCAAGTACACTGGCCATGGGCATTGCCTCTCCTTGGAACTTCCCATGTGTTTCTCTTTTTTATGGAACAGTGATTTTCTAGAGTGGTTCTGGGCCACAAGGATGTTGGGTCATTTTCTAGCCTTCTGTCATGAAGAACGCTTTCCTGGGCATGGGGGTGGTTTGTTGTTCCAGCTCCCTTTCTTGGCTTCTTTTGGGAGCTGGTGCAACAAGAGGAGCTCAGCCTCTGCCTTCTGGCTGAGATGTCACCCTTCAAACAGCAATGCCTGCCTGGAGATAATGATGGCAGTTGCCAAAAGGGCTTCGTTTGGCACATGGTATCTTGAAAGGACGTACACCGTCCTTTCAGCTATCAAAGGCTAGTTCAAATGACATAAAAATGAGAACTCTCCAATGGAGTCTTACAGTAGGGGGAGAGTCCGAAAAACACTCCTTCAGTCATTTCACTGAGAGTCATTGATTGGGGACACCAAGAATATAGGAAGGAATGCAGAAAGAAAAGATGAAATTGTGTTCAGGATCGGGGGGAGGGATGAACAGGGCGTGCTTGCCTTGAATCCAGGCTTTGTTGGGGGGTGGGGCATAAAGATCGAACGGGTCTGAAACTACAAAGTGGTGATGGTAACACAGTATCACCAGAGTTACACAACAGTGATCCCAGATTGCAACAATGATGAAAAAGTTTACTAATCCCAACTTAACCAACAAAAATACAGGAAACCATACAAAAAATAAAACATCACCAGAAAGGTGGAAAGAAACCAAATGCAAAGCAGTTCAGGGGAAAGGAACTCCATGTCCCCTGGGGGCAGACCGAGTTGCCGGCATCCACGGTGAGCAGACAGGGATGGAGGCTGCAGAGCCGACCGCTCCCCTGGACGTGGTGTTTCCAGCAAGGGCTCTGGGTCTCTGTCCAGAGCGGGGGCTCTTTCTCCCTGCAGGGCTGGGTGAGTGATTGTGGGCATCTGGGTGTTGCGCGGGAGCCAGGGCAGGCTCTCCCTGCCGAGGCGGTGACTCCTCCTCTGCCTCGGGTTCTCTTGCCAAAGCCCGAGCAGGTAGAGGTGCACGTGGAGGTGGAGGTTCTCGCTGAGGGGGTGGGACATCAGTGCCTGGGGCTGGGGGTCCTGCAGGCACGGAGATCCGATCTGCCCGGTGTGCTGGCCAGTACCCAGCTGGCCTGGTGTCTCTGCGAGGGCAAGTCTCGGTTCTCCATCTGCCCTCGGTGGATCCCTGGGTCCTGCACCTGGAGCCACCACCTCTTTAGGGACAGGTCTGGGAAGTGGAGCCTGGTTCCAGTTGGAGGCCAGTGCTAGAGTTGGGGGAGAAGCAAAGTTTGCCCACAGGCCAGCCTTGGCATGTGCGTACCCCGGGACAGAAACCTTCGAAGAGGTTCCCAAAGAATACCCAGCGTCAGATGTCTTTTGGGACTGAAGTGTGCAAGATGGGGGGCGGGGGGTGTGAGGCCAGCGCTTGCTGCAGGCCCAGCAGCAGCTTTCGGGGACTCGTCCCTGTGTAGCTCAGCACCCCTCCCCACACACTCCCGTGCACCAGCCCCAGCGTCCTCACCTCTGTGCTCTGGCGTGCTGGGCTCCAGGTCCTCCTGGTGCCTCAGAGGCTGGGGTTCTCTGGACTCTGGGTCGGAGCCGGGTGTGCTGAGCTCCGTGGCAGCCTCAGACTGGGCCGCCGGCTGTATCCTGGGCGGTGTCTCGGCAGCAGGCCTTCCCCACCTCCGCGTCTCCCCCGGTGGGGCTGATGCCTCCGTGGGCACGCTGACCTGGAGCCTGCACTGGGCCTCACGGGTGGGCGGGTGGTGCTCCGACCCCTCCCTCTGGGAGCTGGATGGGGTGTCCCCGTCCTCGGCCTCATCACGTGGGAAGCTCTGCAACGACAGTGACCGTCAGCCAGCCATGCTGGGAGTTTTCCGAGCTGGGCCTGGCCAGTGGAGCCGCTGCTTCTGCCTGCTCGAACTTCTCTTCCCAGAAGGGTCAGAGACGTGTGTCTGCTCAGATCCCCACCCGGGAAGAAAGAGACCCATCTGAGGGTGTGAGGTCAGCCTGGCGGGCCGGCGCTGCCCACACTCTCCCCATCCCGCCCAGCCTGCTCTCCCCTGGGGTGTGGACACAACTTGTCCACAGGCTTCTGACCCCACATCCGCCTGGGCTTCCTTGAGGGGGACACAGCCCGAGAAACCCGCATCCCCACACACAGGCAAAGGACCCGGTGTTTCCGGGTGGCACAGGAGAGGTGGCCTGGCCCGGCCTGGGGCTCCCCGTGTTACCTTTCTGTTTCTCCGGGCAAAGGGCCAGAGGCCTCTCGGGGGTGTCCTGAGCCAACGTCGACAGGGTGCCCACGCACACTGCCTGTGAGCTCTCCTGAGGCCCCGGCCTCTGGGCATGGTCAAACAGCAGAACATCTTGGCAGCAAGTGATCTGGCTGGGGGCTCCTCTCCGCTCTGGAGGCCTGGATACCCGGATTGCGGGTTCTGTTGGGTTCTGTTGCCGGCAGGTGACATCATCTCCTGGGGTTCGTGCTGAGGTCCCTTCCCCAAAACTTCCCAAGGGAATCTCTGGGTTTCTGACTGCTCGATCACCCCCCTTAGGCCATGTGCAGGCACAGTGACACCCACACGGCCCAGCCCACAGCCCTGGGGAGGCCTGGGTTCAGCCAGGGCCTGAGCTCCGAGGACCATGCTGCTCTCAGACCAGGCTCCTTCTTCTCATAAGTGGTGTGGCCCTTGACAACCATATGCCCCTCAGGGTTTCCCCAGTCTCTCCATCTGCAGAGTGGGGGTCATTCTCCCATCTGCTTCCTAGGCCTGTCGGCCTACGAGCAGCTCCATGCCTTTCCACCTGGGGCCGATATCACGTGGAGCTCGTGCGCTGAGACTTCAGAAAGAAAGATTCCATCCAGGGCTGGCACAGCACAGAATGGGGCAGAACGAGGCCTGGATGCGCCGTGGTACCCAGGAAAAGGCACTCCCCCTCCTGACTGTTTTGAGACCCCGCATCCAAGTTGGAGGACCGAAAGGAAGACTCGAAGGTCTCCCTCTCTTATAGAAAAGAGTAGCCAACTTTCTGGTCCTCTGTTTCCATTGAGATTCTGTTGAAGTGTCCCAGCTCGGCTTCTGCGGGTGGCTGAGCTTCTACTGGCTCCCTGCGTTCTTGTCTTTTCCTCTCCAAACCTTCCGTCCTTTTCCCCCTTCTGGGGTGGAAGGGCGCTGTCATTGCTTCTACCTTCGAGACAGATTGAGGAAAAGTCTGGACCATCGACTCCTTTCCTCTCTTTGGTTCCGTGTCTCTCTCTGGCTGTGTCCCTCTCTTTTCCTTTCTCAATTCCGTCTGTGTCTTCCTCTTTCTCTCTCGTGTGTGGATGGATGGATGGATGCTAGGGATGCACATGTATATGATTAGATGAGGGTTATGTTTTAGGGATAGGTTAGAGGGAGAGAAAGGCTTTAGGTCAGAGTTGGTCATGGGGGAAGGGTCAAGGGTGGTGGTGGTGTTTCTTGGAATCTGAGTGATGTGCATTCTTCGTCTCTTTCCATATGAACCCCTTCTCAGATACACCACTTGCAAGGAGTCTCTCGTGTTCCGTTTCCTATCTTTTGCATTTGTGAATGCTTAGCTTCTCTGTTGTGAAGAGGTTCCATTGGATGGAAACCCAGTGGTGTACTTCGTTTACCTCTTTCCCTTACTTGAAGAGACCCATTTCGACCTCCGCCCAGCAAATGGCAAGGAGACTCTGATGTTAAGGAGCCTTTGACCTACGCTTCTTTCTAGCTATCTCATGACATCAGTCTTTAGGGTGAGGTTTTTCCCCGATATTGAGGTGGTATGAGATCAAAACCAATAGCGTTCTTCAGATGTAGCTGTCTGGTTTTCCCATGGACATTGATTGAAGAGGCTTTCCTGTTCCCATTTGGATATTCTCCCCATCTGTGTCAGAGATGAGTTGACCATGGATGCTGGGGTTTGTTTCTGGACCCTCAACTTTATTCCATCGATCTGGATCTGTGTGTGTTGTTGTATTCCCAATAGCATACTGTCCTGCTGCTGCTGCTGCGGCTAAGTCACTTCAGTCGTGTCTGACTCTGCATGACCCCATGGCCTGCAGCCTACCAGGCTCCTCCGTCCAGGACATTTTCCAGGCAAGAGTACTGGAGTGGGTCGCCATTGCCTTCTCCGATACTCTCCTGAGGATCCTAGTTTGGTCGTCTAATTTCCTTTCACACAACCTTGGATGTCCGTATCGGGGCTTTTTCGTCGGATTGTATTGACAATGTAGGCTCCTTTCTGTTTCCGTACCCCCTTTGCAATTCTTTGTTCGGTGCGAAAATGCATTGGCATTTTGGGAGGAATAGCATGGAAGCTGTGGATTGCCATGTGGGGCTGTGACATGATTTTCCCAATAGGAATTCTTTCAAGCCCTGAGCACAGCTTCTCTTTCCAGTGATTGGTGTGGGCTTGATCTTCCTCCTTCCATCTCTCGCCGTTTTGTGAGAACAGGTCCATCCTTCCCTTCTGGGGTAGATGGACTCGTGGGTATCACTTCAGTGAATGGCATTGGCAGTGGGGGTGATAATTCCCTTCTCATTGGAAGACTTTGCTGTGAGTATTAGAAATGCAAGTGACTTCTCTTCCCCTTCCTCCCTGTCCATGTCTCAGAGCCACCGGGAAACAGAGGCCTCATCCACGGTCACACAGGCCTGAGGGGGTGCAACTAGACTGTTGTTTCTTCAGGCCCTCAGTGCTGGACATCATCCGGGATACTCTGTGTGTGTCTTCCTCCGTCTGGTGTCCCTTCAGACCTTTCCCTAGTTTTCACAGGCTTGTTGTGTTGGCGTTCTTTGTCTGTTTGGAGACACATCCTTGATAAGCTTTGTGTTTCCACTCATTCGTCTCGCGATGTATGACCTGTCTTTTGCTTTTGTCATGAGGTCTTTCCCACAGTAGATATCTTTGATTTTGCAAAGTCCACTGTATTCTCTGGGTTTTTTTTGTGGACTGCCTTTTAGTTTTGTGTGTGAAGACTCAAAGCACGTGTCCGGTTTCTGCTCATTGTTCTTCTAGATTTGTGACAAGTTTTCATGGAAAGTTTGTCTAGGGATAACTGGAAGTGAACTCGGTGTAAGGTGTCAAGTCTCCATCTCCATTCATGTCATCCCCTGCAGTTTCCAATTCCCTGTTCCTGAGTGGTTTTGGAGACCTTGTGGGAAGGTTGGTTGCATTGGAGTTTGCATTTCCACCTTGATTCGATTCACACTGTTCTGCCCTCAGGGACACTGTCAAGGGGGAGTGAGGAGCAGCCTGCACTTCCAGCAGTGACCACACGGTGGGGCGAGTGCTGCTCTCCCCTCTGGGAGCCCCAGGCCACAGGCATCCCAGTGAGGAGCCAGCTCTGTGCTCAGCTGAAAGGAGTTAGTTAGTCTCTCAGGAGCCTCTGAGCCCTTGCCTTTGGATCACCCAGGGTGGGCATTTACTGGGACAGAAAAAATTGCCCTGAATTCCATGGACGGAAGAGCCTGGCTGTGTAGAGTTCGTGAGTTGCCGTGAATCAGACACAACTGAGGACACAAAAATTCAATAGATTAAAACACTTTTTGGGGGTGGGGGGGAGTGAAAGAGGGTGATGTGGGTTTTTTTGTCTTATATAACAGCCAAGGGAAATCTAGTTTAAACCTAAATTCACATAGATGGGAAAGGTATATCTCTCCGTCACCCTATTTAAAAAAAAAAAACCTACTAAACTTTTCTGAAAGTTTATTTAGTAGCTTCCTTGAGCAGTTTACTGTGGAGCATTTTTTTTTTTTTTTTCTGTGACATTGGCCTCATTAAAAAGTACGGTTTGCCTTTACTGGATAATTTTGTTCATTGGTTTCTTAGGGAACCTTGGTAATATTTGAGTTTCCTGGGGAGTATGGTCACATGACCTGGCCCTGGCCAATCGGTGCGTTCCACCTCCCTGGCCACTGTGATTGGCTCCGGGCTGGGGCAGTGCCCAATCGGGGCCCAGGGCCGGGCCTCCCGTTGGAAGCCAGGGGAAGACGAGCTCTCGTCCTGCTGGGGTAGGGGAAGGGGTGGGGCCGGGGCAGGTCAGGCTCCAGCAGTGGGAGGGGCTTGAGGTCCTCCTGCGGCAGTTGGTGACGTTCCTGCTCCCCTCAGGGCAGAGCCGCCGGCCTGAGAATGAGGGCGCTGCTGAGCCCAGGGGCTGGGATGGCCCGTTGCTGCTGTGGTCCCAGAGCTCCACCCGAGACCTGAGGGAAGCCGTCTGCCCGTGAGTCCTCTCCCACTTGTCTGTCAGCTTGTTTGAAGCATGCTGGGTTTTCTGCCCAGCTGGCTAAGGGGAGTCCCTGGAAATGCAAGGGTGTGGGTTTTGGCAGACTTCAGGGAAGACATGCCAGATGAGCCTGGGAGACTCCAGGTTAATCTGGATTCAGGAGATATCTCTTCGGGCCAGCTAGTAATTGTAGGATAAGCCTAATGAGCCTTCAGAGGATGAAGAGAGTAACGTGCCAAGGTAGCAATCGATGTCCTCATTCGAGAGGATGAAGCTGGTGCTCAGAGAAGGGGGGAACTTGGCCACAGCAAGGAGGTGTGCACCCAGACAGGACCCCCCAGATCCGGCCATTGGAGCTCAGGGAGGCCACTGGTGTGGCTTGTCCCTGTGGCAGGGGCCGAGGCAGGCAGCCCACCCTGATTCCTGCGGGGGCCTGACTTGGGAAGTGCCATCTGGTAGCTTTGAGACTCACCAAACCAAATTGCACTGGAGAGAGGAGGGACACCTTCCTTCATCCACCCCCCACCCCCGCCGGATTCCCACATACCCTGACCCCTTTCTCTTGATTTCGGAGCCATTTCCAGAGTCCCGCTCATATGACCTCATTCGAAGTGCACTGTGGACGAGCTGCCATCTGCAGCTGCTACCACAGCAGCCAAGGGCTTTAGCTCCCGACTACCTCCCTTCCTTTGGAACTTGGGGGCCCTCTACTCCCCACTTGCACACCACAGACCTTTGCTGAGTATTGTGGGGACCCTCACTCAGTTTGCAGCACGTTGTAGCCATCCCTGTCCTCCCTTGAAACTCAGCTTGTGAGCTCCTTTGGAGCAGCGTGGCCCACCTGGCTGCAACGGAAGACACAGCTGACAGTGAAACAACAGCTTAGATCTGAGAGCCGGAAAGCTCTGTCAAAAGGGACCTCCCTCTTCACACCGTAGAGGCTGTAGGAGCCGCCAGGCTTTCGGAACCAGTGCTGGGGCCAAAATGACTCCACAGCTGTTTTCCTTCCTGGGGAGGGTTCTGGCTCGAGCGGGAATGGCTCAAGTCTCCTAAGGTTCTGAAAGCCCACTGTGTGCAGATTCACGGTACACAGAGAGGAAAAGGTGGAGTCCTACCCTGGAGGTGGTCACAGCTCACGGATGAGCCAGGCAGGCAGGCAGGCAGGGCATGAGAACACCTGAGCTGCCTTCATGAGTGAATGGTGTGGGGGCAGAGGAAGAGAAGCCGGTCTGCTCCCTCGTGTGGTGCCCAGGGCAGGTTGTCCCCAGAGGAAACCCTTACGACGGTGAGGACTATCACTGCTGTTTCCCAAGGGGTTCCGTCGGTGCGTGTCTTCCCCGGAGCGGTCAGGCCGTCTCTCAGGTACACTGGCCATGGGCATTGCCTCTCCTTGGAACTTCCCATGTGTTTCTCTTTTTTATGGAACAGTGATTTTGTAGAGTGGTTCTGGGCCACAAGGATGTTGGGTCATTTTCTAGCCTTCTGTCATGAAGAACGCTTTCCTGGGCATGGGGGTGGTTTGTTGTTCCAGCTCCCTTTCTTGGCTTCTTTTGGGAGCTGGTGCAACAAGAGGAGCTCAGCCTCTGCCTTCTGGCTGAGATGTCACCCTTCAAACAGCAATGCCTGCCTGGAGATAATGATGGCAGTTGCCAAAAGGGCTTCGTTTGGCACATGGTATCTTGAAAGGACGTACACCGTCCTTTCAGCTATCAAAGGCTAGTTCAAATGACATAAAAATGAGAACTCTCCAATGGAGTCTTACAGTAGGTGGAGAGTCCGAAAAACACTCCTTCAGTCATTTCACTGAGAGTCATTGATTGGGGACACCAAGAATATAGGAAGGAATGCAGAAAGAAAAGATGAAATTGTGTTCAGGATCAGGGGGAGGGATGAACAGGGCGTGCTTGCCTTGAATCCAGGCTTTGTTGGGGGGTGGGGCATAAAGATCGAACGGGTCTGAAACTACAAAGTGGTGATGGTAACACAGTATCACCAGAGTTACACAACAGTGATCCCAGATTGCAACAATGATGAAAAAGTTTACTAATCCCAACTTAACCAACAAAAATACAGGAAACCATACAAAAAATAAAACATCACCAGAAAGGTGGAAAGAAACCAAATGCAAAGCAGTTCAGGGGAAAGGAACTCCATGTCCCCTGGGGGCAGACCGAGTTGCCGGCATCCACGGTGAGCAGACAGGGATGGAGGCTGCAGAGCCGACCGCTCCCCTGGACGTGGTGTTTCCGGCAAGGGCTCTGGGTCTCTGTCCAGAGCGGGGGCTCTTTCTCCCTGCAGGGCTGGGTGAGTGATCGTGGGCATCTGGGTGTTGCGCGGGAGCCAGGGCAGGCTCTCCCTGCCGAGGCGGTGACTCCTCCTCTGCCTCGGGTTCTCTTGCCAAAGCCCGAGCAGGTAGAGGTGCACGTGGAGGTGGAGGTTCTCGCTGAGGGGGTGGGACATCAGTGCCTGGGGCTGGGGGTCCTGCAGGCACGGAGATCCGATCTGCCCGGTGTGCTGGCCAGTACCCTGCTGGCCTGGTGTCTCTGCGAGGGCAAGTCTCGCTTCTCCATCTGCCCTCGGTGGATCCCTGGGTCCTGCACCTGGAGCCACCACCTCTTTAGGGACAGGTCTGGGAAGTGGAGCCTGGTTCCAGTTGGAGGCCAGTGCTAGAGTTGGGGGAGAAGCAAGGTTTGCCCACAGGCCAGCCTTGGCATGTGCGTACCCCGGGACAGAAACCTTCCAAGAGGTTCCCAAAGAATACCCAGCGTCAGATGTCTTTTGGGACTGAAGTGTGCAAGATGGGGGGCGGGGGGTGTGAGGCCAGCGCTTGCTGCAGGCCCAGCAGCAGCTTTCGGGGACTCGTCCCTGTGTAGCTCAGCACCCCTCCCCACACACTCCCGTGCACCAGCCCCAGCGTCCTCACCTCTGTGCTCTGGCGTGCTGGGCTCCAGGTCCTCCTGGTGCCTCAGAGGCCGGGGTTCTCTGGACTCTGGGTCGGAGCCGGGTGTGCTGAGCTCCATGGCAGCCTCAGACTGGGCCGCCGGCTGTATCCTGGGCGGTGTCTCAGCAGCAGGCCTTCCCCACCTCCGCGTCTCCCCCGGTGGGGCTGATGCCTCCGTGGGCACGCTGACCTGGAGCCTGCACTGGGCCTCACGGGCGGGCGGGTGGTGCTCCGACCCCTCCCTCTGGGAGCTGGATGGGGTGTCCCCGTCCTCGGCCTCATCACGTGGGAAGCTCTGCAACGACAGTGACCGTCAGCCAGCCATGCTGGGAGTTTTCCGAGCTGGGCCTGGCCAGTGGAGCCGCTGCTTCTGCCTGCTCGAACTTCTCTTCCCAGAAGGGTCAGAGACGTGTGTCTGCTCAGATCCCCACCCGGGAGGAAAGAGACCCATCTGAGGGTGTGAGGTCAGCCTGGCGGGCCGGCGCTGCCCACACTCTCCCCATCCCGCCCAGCCTGCTCTCCCCTGGGGTGTGGACACAACTTGTCCACAGGCTTCTGACCCCACATCCGCCTGGGCTTCCTTGAGGGGGACACAGCCCGAGAAACCCGCATCCCCACACACAGGCAAAGGACCCGGTGTTTCCGGGTGGCATGGGAGAGGTGGCCTGGCCCGGCCTGGGGCTCCCCGTGTTACCTTTCTGTTTCTCCGGGCAAAGGGCCAGAGGCCTCTCGGGGGTGTCCTGAGCCAACGTCGACAGGGTGCCCACGCACACTGCCTGTGAGCTCTCCTGAGGCCCCGGCCTCTGGGCAGGGTCAAACAGCAGAACATCTTGGCAGCAAGTGATCTGGCTGGGGGCTCCTCTCCGCTCTGGAGGCCTGGATACCCGGATTGCGGGTTCTGTTGGGTTCTGTTGCCGGCAGGTGACATCATCTCCTGGGGTTCGTGCTGAGGTCCCTTCCCCAAAACTTCCCAAGGGAATCTCTGGGTTTCTGACTGCTCGATCACCCCCCTTAGGCCATGTGCAGGCACAGTGACACCCACACGGCCCAGCCCACAGCCCTGGGGAGGCCTGGGTTCAGCCAGGGCCTGAGCTCCGAGGACCATGCTGCTCTCAGACCAGGCTCCTTCTTCTCATAAGTGGTGTGGCCCTTGACAACCATATGCCCCTCAGGGTTTCCCCAGTCTCTCCATCTGCAGAGTGGGGGTCATTCTCCCATCTGCTTCCTAGGCCTGTCGGCCTACGAGCAGCTCCATGCCTTTCCACCTGGGGCCGATATCACGTGGAGCTCGTGCACTGAGACTTCAGAAAGAAAGATTCCATCCAGGGCTGGCACAGCACAGAATGGGGCAGAACGAGGCCTGGATGTGCCGTGGTACCCAGGAAAAGGCACTCCCCCTCCTGACTGTTTTGAGACCCCGCATCCAATTTGGAGGACCGAAAGGAAGACTCGAAGGTCTCCCTCTCTTATAGAAAAGAGTAGCCAACTTTCTGGTCCTCTGTTTCCATTGAGATTCTGTTGAAGTGTCCCAGCTCGGCTTCTGCGGGTGGCTGAGCTTCTACTGGCTCCCTGCGTTCTTGTCTTTTCCTCTCCAAACCTTCCGTCCTTTTCCCCCTTCTGGGGTGGAAGGGCGCTGTCATTGCTTCTACCTTCGAGACAGATTGAGGAAAAGTCTGGACCATCGACTCCTTTCCTCTCTTTGGTTCCGTGTCTCTCTCTGGCTGTGTCCCTCTCTTTTCCTTTCTCAATTCCGTCTGTGTCTTCCTCTTTCTCTCTCGTGTGTGGATGGATGGATGGATGCTAGGGATGCACATGTATATGATTAGATGAGGGTTATGTTTTAGGGATAGGTTAGAGGGAGAGAAAGGCTTTAGGTCAGAGTTGGTCATGGGGGAAGGGTCAAGGGTGGTGGTGGTGTTTCTTGGAATCTGAGTGCTGTGCATTCTTCGTCTCTTTCCATATGAACCCCTTCTCAGATACACCACTTGCAAGGAGTCTCTCGTGTTCCGTTTCCTATCTTTTGCATTTGTGAATGCTTAGCTTCTCTGTTGTGAAGAGGTTCCATTGGATGGAAACCCAGTGGTGTACTTCGTTTACCTCTTTCCCTTACTTGAAGAGACCCATTTCGACCTCCGCCCAGCAAATGGCAAGGAGACTCTGATGTTAAGGAGCCTTTGACCTACGCTTCTTTCTAGCTATCTCATGACATCAGTCTTTAGGGTGAGGTTTTTCCCCGATATTGAGGTGGTATGAGATCAAAACCAATAGCGTTCTTCAGATGTAGCTGTCTGGTTTTCCCATGGACATTGATTGAAGAGGCTTTCCTGTTCCCATTTGGATATTCTCCCCGTCTGTGTCAGAGATGAGTTGACCATGGATGCTGGGGTTTGTTTCTGGACCCTCAACTTTATTCCATCGATCTGGATCTGTGTGTGTTGTTGTATTCCCAATAGCATACTGTCCTGCTGCTGCTGCTGCTGCGGCTAAGTCACTTCAGTCGTGTCTGACTCTGCATGACCCCATGGCCTGCAGCCTACCAGGCTCCTCCGTCCAGGACATTTTCCAGGCAAGAGTACTGGAGTGGGTCGCCATTGCCTTCTCCGATACTCTCCTGAGGATCCTAGTTTGGTCGTCTAATTTCCTTTCACACAACCTTGGATGTCCGTATCGGGGCTTTTTCGTCGGATTGTATTGACAATGTAGGCTCCTTTCTGTTTCCGTACCCCCTTTGCAATTCTTTGTTCGGTGCGAAAATGCATTGGCATTTTGGGAGGAATAGCATGGAAGCTGTGGATTGCCATGTGGGGCTGTGACATGATTTTCCCAATAGGAATTCTTTCAAGCCCTGAGCACAGCTTCTCTTTCCAGTGATTGGTGTGGGCTTGATCTTCCTCCTTCCATCTCTCGCCGTTTTGTGAGAACAGGTCCATCCTTCCCTTCTGGGGTAGATGGACTCGTGGGTATCACTTCAGTGAATGGCATTGTCAGTGGGGGTGATAATTCCCTTCTCATTGGAAGACTTTGCTGTGAGTATTAGAAATGCAAGTGACTTCTCTTCCCCTTCCTCCCTGTCCATGTCTCAGAGCCACCGGGAAACAGAGGCCTCATCCACGGTCACACAGGCCTGAGGGGGTGCAACTAGACTGTTGTTTCTTCAGGCCCTCAGTGCTGGACATCATCCGGGATACTCTGTGTGTGTCTTCCTCCGTCTGGTGTCCCTTCAGACCTTTCCCTAGTTTTCACAGGCTTGTTGTGTTGGCGTTCTTTGTCTGTTTGGAGACACATCCTTGATAAGCTTTGTGTTTCCACTCATTCGTCTCGCGATGTATGACCTGTCTTTTGCTTTTGTCATGAGGTCTTTCCCACAGTAGATATCTTTGATTTTGCAAAGTCCACTGTATTCTCTGGGGTTTTTTTGTGGACTGCCTTTTAGTTTTGTGTGTGAAGACTCAAAGCACGTGTCCGGTTTCTGCTCATTGTTCTTCTAGATTTGTGACAAGTTTTCATGGAAAGTTTGTCTAGGGATAACTGGAAGTGAACTCGGTGTAAGGTGTCAAGTCTCCATCTCCATTCATGTCATCCCCTGCAGTTTCCAATTCCCTGTTCCTGAGTGGTTTTGGAGACCTTGTGGGAAGGTTGGTTGCATTGGAGTTTGCATTTCCACCTTGATTCGATTCACACTGTTCTGCCCTCAGGGACACTGTCAAGGGGGAGTGAGGAGCAGCCTGCACTTCCAGCAGTGACCACACGGTGGGGCGAGTGCTGCTCTCCCCTCTGGGAGCCCCAGGCCACAGGCATCCCAGTGAGGAGCCAGCTCTGTGCTCAGCTGAAAGGAGTTAGTTAGTCTCTCAGGAGCCTCTGAGCCCTTGCCTTTGGATCACCCAGGGTGGGCATTTACTGGGACAGAAAAAATTGCCCTGAATTCCATGGACGGAAGAGCCTGGCTGTGTAGAGTTCGTGAGTTGCCGTGAATCAGACACAACTGAGGACACAAAAATTCAATAGATTAAAACACTTTTTGGGGGTGGGGGGGAGTGAAAGAGGGTGATGTGGGTTTTTTTGTCTTATATAACAGCCAAGGGAAATCTAGTTTAAACCTAAATTCACATAGATGGGAAAGGTATATCTCTCCGTCACCCTATTTAAAAAAAAAAAACCTACTAAACTTTTCTGAAAGTTTATTTAGTAGCTTCCTTGAGCAGTTTACTGTGGAGCATTTTTTTTTTTTTTTTCTGTGACATTGGCCTCATTAAAAAGTACGGTTTGCCTTTACTGGATAATTTTGTTCATTGGTTTCTTAGGGAACCTTGGTAATATTTGAGTTTCCTGGGGAGTATGGTCACATGACCTGGCCCTGGCCAATCGGTGCGTTCCACCTCCCTGGCCACTGTGATTGGCTCCGGGCTGGGGCAGTGCCCAATCGGGGCCCAGGGCCGGGCCTCCCGTTGGAAGCCAGGGGAAGACGAGCTCTCGTCCTGCTGGGGTAGGGGAAGGGGTGGGGCCGGGGCAGGTCAGGCTCCAGCAGTGGGAGGGGCTTGAGGTCCGCCTGCGGCAGTTGGTGACGTTCCTGCTCCCCTCAGGGCAGAGCCGCCGGCCTGAGAATGAGGGCGCTGCTGAGCCCAGGGCCTGGGATGGCCCGTTGCTGCTGTGGTCCCAGAGCTCCACCCGAGACCTGAGGGAAGCCGTCTGCCCGTGAGTCCTCTCCCACTTGTCTGTCAGCTTGTTTGAAGCATGCTGGGTTTTCTGCCCAGCTGGCTAAGGGGAGTCCCTGGAAATGCAAGGGTGTGGGTTTTGGCAGACTTCAGGGAAGACATGCCAGATGAGCCTGGGAGACTCCAGGTTAATCTGGATTCAGGAGATATCTCTTCGGGCCAGCTAGTAATTGTAGGATAAGCCTAATGAGCCTTCAGAGGATGAAGAGAGTAACGTGCCAAGGTAGCAATCGATGTCCTCATTCGAGAGGATGAAGCTGGTGCTCAGAGAAGGGGGGAACTTGGCCACAGCAAGGAGGTGTGCACCCAGACAGGACCCCCCAGATCCGGCCATTGGAGCTCAGGGAGGCCACTGGTGTGGCTTGTCCCTGTGGCAGGGGCCGAGGCAGGCAGCCCACCCTGATTCCTGCGGGGGCCTGACTTGGGAAGTGCCATCTGGTAGCTTTGAGACTCACCAAACCAAATTGCACTGGAGAGAGGAGGGACACCTTCCTTCATCCACCCCCCACCCCCGCCGGATTCCCACATACCCTGACCCCTTTCTCTTGATTTCGGAGCCATTTCCAGAGTCCCGCTCATATGACCTCATTCGAAGTGCACTGTGGACGAGCTGCCATCTGCAGCTGCTACCACAGCAGCCAAGGGCTTTAGCTCCCGACTACCTCCCTTCCTTTGGAACTTGGGGGCCCTCTACTCCCCACTTGCACACCACAGACCTTTGCTGAGGATTGTGGGGACCCTCACTCAGTTTGCAGCACGTTGTAGCCATCCCTGTCCTCCCTTGAAACTCAGCTTGTGAGCTCCTTTGGAGCAGCGTGGCCCACCTGGCTGCAACGGAAGACACAGCTGACAGTGAAACAACAGCTTAGATCTGAGAGCCGGAAAGCTCTGTCAAAAGGGACCTCCCTCTTCACACCGTAGAGGCTGTAGGAGCCGCCAGGCTTTCGGAACCAGTGCTGGGGCCAAAATGACTCCACAGCTGTTTTCCTTCCTGGGGAGGGTTCTGGCTCGAGCGGGAATGGCTCAAGTCTCCTAAGGTTCTGAAAGCCCACTGTGTGCAGATTCACGGTACACAGAGAGGAAAAGGTGGAGTCCTACCCTGGAGGTGGTCACAGCTCACGGATGAGCCAGGCAGGCAGGCAGGCAGGGCATGAGAACACCTGAGCTGCCTTCATGAGTGAATGGTGTGGGGGCAGAGGAAGAGAAGCCGGTCTGCTCCCTCGTGTGGTGCCCAGGGCAGGTTGTCCCCAGAGGAAACCCTTACGACGGTGAGGACTATCACTGCTGTTTCCCAAGGGGTTCCGTCGGTGCGTGTCTTCCCCGGAGCGGTCAGGCCGTCTCTCAAGTACACTGGCCATGGGCATTGCCTCTCCTTGGAACTTCCCATGTGTTTCTCTTTTTTATGGAACAGTGATTTTCTAGAGTGGTTCTGGGCCACAAGGATGTTGGGTCATTTTCTAGCCTTCTGTCATGAAGAACGCTTTCCTGGGCATGGGGGTGGTTTGTTGTTCCAGCTCCCTTTCTTGGCTTCTTTTGGGAGCTGGTGCAACAAGAGGAGCTCAGCCTCTGCCTTCTGGCTGAGATGTCACCCTTCAAACAGCAATGCCTGCCTGGAGATAATGATGGCAGTTGCCAAAAGGGCTTCGTTTGGCACATGGTATCTTGAAAGGACGTACACCGTCCTTTCAGCTATCAAAGGCTAGTTCAAATGACATAAAAATGAGAACTCTCCAATGGAGTCTTACAATAGGTGGAGAGTCCGAAAAACACTCCTTCAGTCATTTCACTGAGAGTCATTGTTTGGGGACACCAAGAATATAGGAAGGAATGCAGAAAGAAAAGATGAAATTGTGTTCAGGATCGGGGGGAGGGATGAACAGGGCGTGCTTGCCTTGAATCCAGGCTTTGTTGGGGGGTGGGGCATAAAGATCGAACGGGTCTGAAACTACAAAGTGGTGATGGTAACACAGTATCACCAGAGTTACACAACAGTGATCCCAGATTGCAACAATGATGAAAAAGTTTACTAATCCCAACTTAAAAAACAAAAATACAGGAAACCATACAAAAAATAAAACATCACCAGAAAGGTGGAAAGAAACCAAATGCAAAGCAGTTCAGGGGAAAGGAACTCCATGTCCCCTGGGGGCAGACCGAGTTGCCGGCATCCACGGTGAGCAGACAGGGATGGAGGCTGCAGAGCCGACCGCTCCCCTGGACGTGGTGTTTCCGGCAAGGGCTCTGGGTCTCTGTCCAGAGCGGGGGCTCTTTCTCCCTGCAGGGCTGGGTGAGTGATCGTGGGCATCTGGGTGTTGCGCGGGAGCCAGGGCAGGCTCTCCCTGCCGAGGCGGTGACTCCTCCTCTGCCTCGGGTTCTCTTGCCAAAGCCCGAGCAGGTAGAGGTGCACGTGGAGGTGGAGGTTCTCGCTGAGGGGGTGGGACATCATCTCACCCAGGGGGTGCCTGGGGCTGGGGGTCCTGCAGGCACGGAGATCCGATCTGCCCGGTGTGCTGGCCAGTACCCAGCTGGCCTGGTGTCTCTGCGAGGGCAAGTCTCGGTTCTCCATCTGCCCTCGGTGGATCCCTGGGTCCTGCACCTGGAGCCACCACCTCTTTAGGGACAGGTCTGGGAAGTGGAGCCTGGTTCCAGTTGGAGGCCAGTGCTAGAGTTGGGGGAGAAGCAAAGTTTGCCCACAGGCCAGCCTTGGCATGTGCGTACCCCGGGACAGAAACCTTCCAAGAGGTTCCCAAAGAATACCCAGCGTCAGATGTCTTTTGGGACTGAAGTGTGCAAGATGGGGGGCGGGGGGTGTGAGGCCAGCGCTTGCTGCAGGCCCAGCAGCAGCTTTCGGGGACTCGTCCCTGTGTAGCTCAGCACCCCTCCCCACACACTCCCGTGCACCAGCCCCAGCGTCCTCACCTCTGTGCTCTGGCGTGCTGGGCTCCAGGTCCTCCTGGTGCCTCAGAGGCCGGGGTTCTCTGGACTCTGGGTCGGAGCCGGGTGTGCTGAGCTCCGTGGCAGCCTCAGACTGGGCCGCCGGCTGTATCCTGGGCGGTGTCTCGGCAGCAGGCCTTCCCCACCTCCGCGTCTCCCCCGGTGGGGCTGATGCCTCCGTGGGCACGCTGACCTGGAGCCTGCACTGGGCCTCACGGGCGGGCGGGTGGTGCTCCGACCCCTCCCTCTGGGAGCTGGATGGGGTGTCCCCGTCCTCGGCCTCATCACGTGGGAAGCTCTGCAACGACAGTGACCGTCAGCCAGCCATGCTGGGAGTTTTCCGAGCTGGGCCTGGCCAGTGGAGCCGCTGCTTCTGCCTGCTCGAACTTCTCTTCCCAGAAGGGTCAGAGACGTGTGTCTGCTCAGATCCCCACCCGGGAGGAAAGAGACCCATCTGAGGGTGTGAGGTCAGCCTGGCGGGCCGGCGCTGCCCACACTCTCCCCATCCCGCCCAGCCTGCTCTCCCCTGGGGTGTGGACACAACTTGTCCACAGGCTTCTGACCCCACATCCGCCTGGGCTTCCTTGAGGGGGACACAGCCCGAGGAACCCGCATCCCCACACACAGGCAAAGGACCCGGTGTTTCCGGGTGGCATGGGAGAGGTGGCCTGGCCCGGCCTGGGGCTCCCCGTGTTACCTTTCTGTTTCTCCGGGCAAAGGGCCAGAGGCCTCTCGGGGGTGTCCTGAGCCAACGTCGACAGGGTGCCCACGCACACTGCCTGTGAGCTCTCCTGAGGCCCCGGCCTCTGGGCAGGGGCAAACAGCAGAACATCTTGGCAGCAAGTGATCTGGCTGGGGGCTCCTCTCCGCTCTGGAGGCCTGGATACCCGGATTGCGGGTTCTGTTGGGTTCTGTTGCCGGCAGGTGACATCATCTCCTGGGGTTCGTGCTGAGGTCCCTTCCCCAAAACTTCCCAAGGGAATCTCTGGGTTTCTGACTGCTCGATCACCCCCCTTAGGCCATGTGCAGGCACAGTGACACCCACACGGCCCAGCCCACAGCCCTGGGGAGGCCTGGGTTCAGCCAGGGCCTGAGCTCCGAGGACCATGCTGCTCTCAGACCAGGCTCCTTCTTCTCATAAGTGGTGTGGCCCTTGACAACCATATGCCCCTCAGGGTTTCCCCAGTCTCTCCATCTGCAGAGTGGGGGTCATTCTCCCATCTGCTTCCTAGGCCTGTCGGCCTACGAGCAGCTCCATGCCTTTCCACCTGGGGCCGATATCACGTGGAGCTCGTGCGCTGAGACTTCAGAAAGAAAGATTCCATCCAGGGCTGGCACAGCACAGAATGGGGCAGAACGAGGCCTGGATGCGCCGTGGTACCCAGGAAAAGGCACTCCCCCTCCTGACTGTTTTGAGACCCCGCATCCAAGTTGGAGGACCGAAAGGAAGACTCGAAGGTCTCCCTCTCTTATAGAAAAGATTAGCCAACTTTCTGGTCCTCTGTTTCCATTGAGATTCTGTTGAAGTGTCCCAGCTCGGCTTCTGCGGGTGGCTGAGCTTCTACTGGCTCCCTGCGTTCTTGTCTTTTCCTCTCCAAACCTTCCGTCCTTTTCCCCCTTCTGGGGTGGAAGGGCGCTGTCATTGCTTCTACCTTCGAGACAGATTGAGGAAAAGTCTGGACCATCGACTCCTTTCCTCTCTTTGGTTCCGTGTCTCTCTCTGGCTGTGTCCCTCTCTTTTCCTTTCTCAATTCCGTCTGTGTCTTCCTCTTTCTCTCTCGTGTGTGGATGGATGGATGGATGCTAGGGATGCACATGTATATGATTAGATGAGGGTTATGTTTTAGGGATAGGTTAGAGGGAGAGAAAGGCTTTAGGTCAGAGTTGGTCATGGGGGAAGGGTCAAGGGTGGTGGTGGTGTTTCTTGGAATCTGAGTGCTGTGCATTCTTCCTCTTTCCATATGAACCCCTTCTCAGATACACCACTTGCAAGGAGTCTCTCGTGTTCCGTTTCCTATCTTTTGCATTTGTGAATGCTTAGCTTCTCTGTTGTGAAGAGGTTCCATTGGATGGAAACCCCGTGGTGTACTTCGTTTACCTCTTTCCCTTACTTGAAGAGACCCATTTCGACCTCCGCCCAGCAAATGGCAAGGAGACTCTGATGTTAAGGAGCCTTTGACCTACGCTTCTTTCTAGCTATCTCATGACATCAGTCTTTAGGGTGAGGTTTTTCCCCGATATTGAGGTGGTATGAGATCAAAACCAATAGCGTTCTTCAGATGTAGCTGTCTGGTTTTCCCATGGACATTGATTGAAGAGGCTTTCCTGTTCCCATTTGGATATTCTCCCCGTCTGTGTCAGAGATGAGTTGACCATGGATGCTGGGGTTTGTTTCTGGACCCTCAACTATATTCCATCGATCTGGATCTGTGTGTGTTGTTGTATTCCCAATAGCATACTGTCCTGCTGCTGCTGCTGCTGCGGCTAAGTCACTTCAGTCGTGTCTGACTCTGCATGACCCCATGGCCTGCAGCCTACCAGGCTCCTCCGTCCAGGACATTTTCCAGGCAAGAGTACTGGAGTGGGTCGCCATTGCCTTCTCCGATACTCTCCTGAGGATCCTAGTTTGGTCGTCTAATTTCCTTTCACACAACCTTGGATGTCCGTATCGGGGCTTTTTCGTCGGATTGTATTGACAATGTAGGCTCCTTTCTGTTTCCGTACCCCCTTTGCAATTCTTTGTTCGGTGCGAAAATGCATTGGCATTTTGGGAGGAATAGCATGGAAGCTGTGGATTGCCATGTGGGGCTGTGACATGATTTTCCCAATAGGAATTCTTTCAAGCCCTGAGCACAGCTTCTCTTTCCAGTGATTGGTGTGGGCTTGATCTTCCTCCTTCCATCTCTCGCCGTTTTGTGAGAACAGGTCCATCCTTCCCTTCTGGGGTAGATGGACTCGTGGGTATCACTTCAGTGAATGGCATTGTCAGTGGGGGTGATAATTCCCTTCTCATTGGAAGACTTTGCTGTGAGTATTAGAAATGCAAGTGACTTCTCTTCCCCTTCCTCCCTGTCCATGTCTCAGAGCCACCGGGAAACAGAGGCCTCATCCACGGTCACACAGGCCTGAGGGGGTGCAACTAGACTGTTGTTTCTTCAGGCCCTCAGTGCTGGACATCATCCGGGATACTCTGTGTGTGTCTTCCTCCGTCTGGTGTCCCTTCAGACCTTTCCCTAGTTTTCACAGGCTTGTTGTGTTGGCGTTCTTTGTCTGTTTGGAGACACATCCTTGATAAGCTTTGTGTTTCCACTCATTCGTCTCGCGATGTATGACCTGTCTTTTGCTTTTGTCATGAGGTCTTTCCCACAGTAGATATCTTTGATTTTGCAAAGTCCACTGTATTCTCTGGGTTTTTTTTGTGGACTGCCTTTTAGTTTTGTGTGTGAAGACTCAAAGCACGTGTCCGGTTTCTGCTCATTGTTCTAGATTTGTGACAAGTTTTCATGGAAAGTTTGTCTAGGGATAACTGGAAGTGAACTCGGTGTAAGGTGTCAAGTCTCCATCTCCATTCATGTCATCCCCTGCAGTTTCCAATTCCCTGTTCCTGAGTGGTTTTGGAGACCTTGTGGGAAGGTTGGTTGCATTGGAGTTTGCATTTCCACCTTGATTCGATTCACACTGTTCTGCCCTCAGGGACACTGTCAAGGGGGAGTGAGGAGCAGCCTGCACTTCCAGCAGTGACCACACGGTGGGGCGAGTGCTGCTCTCCCCTCTGGGAGCCCCAGGCCACAGGCATCCCAGTGAGGAGCCAGCTCTGTGCTCAGCTGAAAGGAGTTAGTTAGTCTCTCAGGAGCCTCTGAGCCCTTGCCTTTGGATCACCCAGGGTGGGCATTTACTGGGACAGAAAAAATTGCCCTGAATTCCATGGACGGAAGAGCCTGGCTGTGTAGAGTTCGTGAGTTGCCGTGAATCAGACACAACTGAGGACACAAAAATTCAATAGATTAAAACACTTTTTGGGGGTGGGGGGGAGTGAAAGAGGGTGATGTGGGTTTTTTTGTCTTATATAACAGCCAAGGGAAATCTAGTTTAAACCTAAATTCACATAGATGGGAAAGGTATATCTCTCCGTCACCCTATTTAAAAAAAAAAAACCTACTACACTTTTCTGAAAGTTTATTTAGTAGCTTCCTTGAGCAGTTTACTGTGGAGCATTTTTTTTTTTTTCTGTGACATTGGCCTCATTAAAAAGTACGGTTTGCCTTTACTGGATAATTTTGTTCATTGGTTTCTTAGGGAACCTTGGTAATATTTGAGTTTCCTGGGGAGTATGGTCACATGACCTGGCCCTGGCCAATCGGTGCGTTCCACCTCCCTGGCCACTGTGATTGGCTCCGGGCTGGGGCAGTGCCCAATCGGGGCCCAGGGCCGGGCCTCCCGCTGGAAGCCAGGGGAAGACGAGCTCTCGTCCTGCTGGGGTAGGGGAAGGGGTGGGGCCGGGGCAGGTCAGGCTCCAGCAGTGGGAGGGGCTTGAGGTCCGCCTGCGGCAGTTGGTGACGTTCCTGCTCCCCTCAGGGCAGAGCCGCCGGCCTGAGAATGAGGGCGCTGCTGAGCCCAGGGCCTGGGATGGCCCGTTGCTGCTGTGGTCCCAGAGCTCCACCCGAGACCTGAGGGAAGCCGTCTGCCCGTGAGTCCTCTCCCACTTTTCTGTCAGCTTGATTGAAGCATGCTGGGTTTTCTGCCCAGCTGGCTAAGGGGAGTCCCTGGAAATGCAAGGGTGTGGGTTTTGGCAGACTTCAGGGAAGACATGCCAGATGAGCCTGGGAGACTCCAGGTTAATCTGGATTCAGGAGATATCTCTTCGGGCCAGCTAGTAATTGTAGGATAAGCCTAATGAGCCTTCAGAGGATGAAGAGAGTAACGTGCCAAGGTAGCAATCGATGTCCTCATTCGAGAGGATGAAGCTGGTGCTCAGAGAAGGGGGGAACTTGGCCACAGCAAGGAGGTGTACACCCAGACAGGACCCCCCAGATCCGGCCATTGGAGCTCAGGGAGGCCAATGGTGTGGCTTGTCCCTGTGGCAGGGGCCGAGGCAGGCAGCCCACCCTGATTCCTGTGGGGGCCTGACTTGGGAAGTGCCATCTGGTAGCTTTGAGACTCACCAAACCAAATTGCACTGGAGAGAGGAGGGACACCTTCCTTCATCCACCCCCCACCCCCGCCGGATTCCCACATACCCTGACCCCTTTCTCTTGATTTCGGAGCCATTTCCAGAGTCCCGCTCATATGACCTCATTCGAAGTGCACTGTGGACGAGCTGCCATCTGCAGCTGCTACCACAGCAGCCAAGGGCTTTAGCTCCCGACTACCTCCCTTCCTTTGGAACTTGGGGGCCCTCTACTCCCCACTTGCACACCACAGACCTTTGCTGAGGATTGTGGGGACCCTCACTCAGTTTGCAGCACGTTGTAGCCATCCCTGTCCTCCCTTGAAACTCAGCTTGTGAGCTCCTTTGGAGCAGCGTGGCCCACCTGGCTGCAACGGAAGACACAGCTGACAGTGAAACAACAGCTTAGATCTGAGAGCCGGAAAGCTCTGTCAAAAGGGACCTCCCTCTTCACACCGTAGAGGCTGTAGGAGCCGCCAGGCTTTCGGAACCAGTGCTGGGGCCAAAATGACTCCACAGCTGTTTTCCTTCCTGGGGAGGGTTCTGGCTCGAGCGGGAATGGCTCAAGTCTCCTAAGGTTCTGAAAGCCCACTGTGTGCAGATTCACGGTACACAGAGAGGAAAAGGTGGAGTCCTACCCTGGAGGTGGTCACAGCTCACGGATGAGCCAGGCAGGCAGGCAGGCAGGGCATGAGAACACCTGAGCTGCCTTCATGAGTGAATGGTGTGGGGGCAGAGGAAGAGAAGCCGGTCTGCTCCCTCGTGTGGTGCCCAGGGCAGGTTGTCCCCAGAGGAAACCCTTACGATGGTGAGGACTATCACTGCTGTTTCCCAAGGGGTTCCGTCGGTGCGTGTCTTCCCCGGAGCGGTCAGGCCGTCTCTCAAGTACACTGGCCATGGGCATTGCCTCTCCTTGGAACTTCCCATGCGTTTCTCTTTTTTATGGAACAGTGATTTTCTAGAGTGGTTCTGGGCCACAAGGATGTTGGGTCATTTTCTAGCCTTCTGTCATGAAGAACGCTTTCCTGGGCATGGGGGTGGTTTGTTGTTCCAGCTCCCTTTCTTGGCTTCTTTTGGGAGCTGGTGCAACAAGAGGAGCTCAGCCTCTGCCTTCTGGCTGAGATGTCACCCTTCAAACAGCAATGCCTGCCTGGAGATAATGATGGCAGTTGCCAAAAGGGCTTCGTTTGGCACATGGTATCTTGAAAGGACGTACACCGTCCTTTCAGCTATCAAAGGCTAGTTCAAATGACATAAAAATGAGAACTCTCCAATGGAGTCTTACAGTAGGTGGAGAGTCCGAAAAACACTCCTTCAGTCATTTCACTGAGAGTCATTGATTGGGGACACCAAGAATATAGGAAGGAATGCAGAAAGAAAAGATGAAATTGTGTTCAGGATCGGGGGGAGGGATGAACAGGGCGTGCTTGCCTTGAATCCAGGCTTTGTTGGGGGGTGGGGCATAAAGATCGAACGGGTCTGAAACTACAAAGTGGTGATGGTAACACAGTATCACCAGAGTTACAAAACAGTGATCCCAGATTGCAACAATGATGAAAAAGTTTACTAATCCCAACTTAACCAACAAAAATACAGAAAACCATACAAAAAATAAAACATCACCAGAAAGGTGGAAAGAAACCAAATGCAAAGCAGTTCAGGGGAAAGGAACTCCATGTCCCCTGGGGGCAGACCGAGTTGCCGGCATCCACGGTGAGCAGACAGGGATGGAGGCTGCAGAGCCGACCGCTCCCCTGGACGTGGTGTTTCCGGCAAGGGCTCTGGGTCTCTGTCCAGAGCGGGGGCTCTTTCTCCCTGCAGGGCTGGGTGAGTGATCGTGGGCATCTGGGTGTTGCGCGGGATCCAGGGCAGGCTCTCCCTGCCGAGGCGGTGACTCCTCCTCTGCCTCGGGTTCTCTTGCCAAAGCCCGAGCAGGTAGAGGTGCACGTGGAGGTGGAGGTTCTCGCTGAGGCGGTGGGACATCAGTGCCTGGGGCTGGGGGTCCTGCAGGCACGGAGATCCGATCTGCCCGGTGTGCTGGCCAGTACCCAGCTGGCCTGGTGTCTCTGCGAGGGCAAGTCTCGGTTCTCCATCTGCCCTCGGTGGATCCCTGGGTCCTGCACCTGGAGCCACCACCTCTTTAGGGACAGGTCTGGGAAGTGGAGCCTGGTTCCAGTTGGAGGCCAGTGCTAGAGTTGGGGGAGAAGCAAGGTTTGCCCACAGGCCAGCCTTGGCATGTGCGTACCCCGGGACAGAAACCTTCCAAGAGGTTCCCAAAGAATACCCAGCGTCAGATGTCTTTTGGGACTGAAGTGTGCAAGATGGGGGGCGGGGGGTGTGAGGCCAGCGCTTGCTGCAGGCCCAGCAGCAGCTTTCGGGGACTCGTCCCTGTGTAGCTCAGCACCCCTCCCCACACACTCCCGTGCACCAGCCCCAGCGTCCTCACCTCTGTGCTCTGGCGTGCTGGGCTCCAGGTCCTCCTGGTGCCTCAGAGGCCGGGGTTCTCTGGACTCTGGGTCGGAGCCGGGTGTGCTGAGCTCCGTGGCAGCCTCAGACTGGGCCGCCGGCTGTATCCTGGGCGGTGTCTCGGCAGCAGGCCTTCCCCACCTCCGCGTCTCCCCCGGTGGGGCTGATGCCTCCGTGGGCACGCTGACCTGGAGCCTGCACTGGGCCTCACGGGCGGGCGGGTGGTGCACCGACCCCTCCCTCTGAGAGCTGGATGGGGTGTCCCCGTCCTCGGCCTCATCACGTGGGAAGCTCTGCAACGACAGTGACCGTCAGCCAGCCATGCTGGGAGTTTTCCGAGCTGGGCCTGGCCAGTGGAGCCGCTGCTTCTGCCTGCTCGAACTTCTCTTCCCAGAAGGGTCAGAGACGTGTGTCTGCTCAGATCCCCACCCGGGAGGAAAGAGACCCATCTGAGGGTGTGAGGTCAGCCTGGGTGGCCGGCGCTGCCCACACTCTCCCCATCCCACCCAGCCTGCTCTCCCCTGGGGTGTGGACACAACTTGTCCACAGGCTTCTGACCCCACATCCGCCTGGGCTTCCTTGAGGGGGACACAGCCCGAGAAACCCGCATCCCCACACACAGGCAAAGGACCCGGTGTTTCCGGGTGGCATGGGAGAGGTGGCCTGGCCCGGCCTGGGGCTCCCCGTGTTACCTTTCTGTTTCTCCGGGCAAAGGGCCAGAGGCCTCTCGGGTGTGTCCTGAGCCAACGTCGACAGGGTGCCCACGCACACTGCCTGTGAGCTCTCCTGAGGCCCCGGCCCCTGGGCAGGGGCAAACAGCAGAACATCTTGGCAGCAAGTGATCTGGCTGGGGGCTCCTCTCCGCTCTGGAGGCCTGGATACCCGGATTGCGGGTTCTGTTGGGTTCTGTTGCCGGCAGGTGACATCATTTCCTGGGGTTCGTGCTGAGGTCCCTTCCCCAAAACTTCCCAAGGGAATCTCTGGGTTTCTGACTGCTCGATCACCCCCCTTAGGCCATGTGCAGGCACAGTGACACCCACACGGCCCAGCCCACAGCCCTGGGGAGGCCTGGGTTCAGCCAGGGCCTGAGCTCCGAGGACCATGCTGCTCTCAGACCAGGCTCCTTCTTCTCATAAGTGGTGTGGCCCTTGACAACCATATGCCCCTCAGGGTTTCCCCAGTCTCTCCATCTGCAGAGTGGGGGTCATTCTCCCATCTGCTTCCTAGGCCTGTCGGCCTACGAGCAGCTCCATGCCTTTCCACCTGGGGCCGATATCACGTGGAGCTCGTGCGCTGAGACTTCAGAAAGAAAGATTCCATCCAGGGCTGGCACAGCACAGAATGGGGCAGAACGAGGCCTGGATGCGCCGTGGTACCCAGGAAAAGGCACTCCCCCTCCTGACTGTTTTGAGACCCCGCATCCAAGTTGGAGGACCGAAAGGAAGACTCGAAGGTCTCCCTCTCTTATAGAAAAGAGTAGCCAACTTTCTGGTCCTCTGTTTCCATTGAGATTCTGTTGAAGTGTCCCAGCTCGGCTTCTGCGGGTGGCTGAGCTTCTACTGGCTCCCTGCGTTCTTGTCTTTTCCTCTCCAAACCTTCCGTCCTTTTCCCCCTTCTGGGGTGGAAGGGCGCTGTCATTGCTTCTACCTTCGAGACAGATTGAGGAAAAGTCTGGACCATCGACTCCTTTCCTCTCTTTGGTTCCGTGTCTCTCTCTGGCTGTGTCCCTCTCTTTTCCTTTCTCAATTCCGTCTGTGTCTTCCTCTTTCTCTCTCGTGTGTGGATGGATGGATGGATGCTAGGGATGCACATGTATATGATTAGATGAGGGTTATGTTTTAGGGATAGGTTAGAGGGAGAGAAAGGCTTTAGGTCAGAGTTGGTCATGGGGGATGTGTCAAGGGTGGTGGTGGTGTTTCTTGGAATCTGAGTGCTGTGCATTCTTCGTCTCTTTCCATATGAACCCCTTCTCAGATACACCACTTGCAAGGAGTCTCTCGTGTTCCGTTTCCTATCTTTTGCATTTGTGAATGCTTAGCTTCTCTGTTGTGAAGAGGTTCCATTGGATGGAAACCCCGTGGTGTACTTCGTTTACCTCTTTCCCTTACTTGAAGAGACCCATTTCGACCTCCGCCCAGCAAATGGCAAGGAGACTCTGATGTTAAGGAGCCTTTGACCTACGCTTCTTTCTAGCTATCTCATGACATCAGTCTTTAGGGTGAGGTTTTTCCCCGATATTGAGGTGGTATGAGATCAAAACCAATAGCGTTCTTCAGATGTAGCTGTCTGGTTTTCCCATGGACATTGATTGAAGAGGCTTTCCTGTTCCCATTTGGATATTCTCCCCGTCTGTGTCAGAGATGAGTTGACCATGGATGCTGGGGTTTGTTTCTGGACCCTCAACTTTATTCCATCGATCTGGATCTGTGTGTGTTGTTGTATTCCCAATAGCATACTGTCCTGCTGCTGCTGCTGCTGCGGCTAAGTCACTTCAGTCGTGTCTGACTCTGCATGACCCCATGGCCTGCAGCCTACCAGGCTCCTCCGTCCAGGACATTTTCCAGGCAAGAGTACTGGAGTGGGTCGCCATTGCCTTCTCCGATACTCTCCTGAGGATCCTAGTTTGGTCGTCTAATTTCCTTTCACACAACCTTGGATGTCCGTATCGGGGCTTTTTCGTCGGATTGTATTGACAATGTAGGCTCCTTTCTGTTTCCGTACCCCCTTTGCAATTCTTTGTTCGGTGCGAAAATGCATTGGCATTTTGGGAGGAATAGCATGGAAGCTGTGGATTGCCATGTGGGGCTGTGACATGATTTTCCCAATAGGAATTCTTTCAAGCCCTGAGCACAGCTTCTCTTTCCAGTGATTGGTGTGGGCTTGATCTTCCTCCTTCCATCTCTCGCCGTTTTGTGAGAACAGGTCCATCCTTCCCTTCTGGGGTAGATGGACTCGTGGGTATCACTTCAGTGAATGGCATTGTCAGTGGGGGTGATAATTCCCTTCTCATTGGAAGACTTTGCTGTGAGTATTAGAAATGCAAGTGACTTCTCTTCCCCTTCCTCCCTGTCCATGTCTCAGAGCCACCGGGAAACAGAGGCCTCATCCACGGTCACACAGGCCTGAGGGGGTGCAACTAGACTGTTGTTTCTTCAGGCCCTCAGTGCTGGACATCATCCGGGATACTCTGTGTGTGTCTTCCTCCGTCTGGTGTCCCTTCAGACCTTTCCCTAGTTTTCACAGGCTTGTTGTGTTGGCGTTCTTTGTCTGTTTGGAGACACATCCTTGATAAGCTTTGTGTTTCCACTCATTCGTCTCGCGATGTATGACCTGTCTTTTGCTTTTGTCATGAGGTCTTTCCCACAGTAGATATCTTTGATTTTGCAAAGTCCACTGTATTCTCTGGGTTTTTTTTGTGGACTGCCTTTTAGTTTTGTGTGTGAAGACTCAAAGCACGTGTCCGGTTTCTGCTCATTGTTCTTCTAGATTTGTGACAAGTTTTCATGGAAAGTTTGTCTAGGGATAACTGGAAGTGAACTCGGTGTAAGGTGTCAAGTCTCCATCTCCATTCATGTCATCCCCTGCAGTTTCCAATTCCCTGTTCCTGAGTGGTTTTGGAGACCTTGTGGGAAGTTTGGTTGCATTGGAGTTTGCATTTCCACCTTGATTCGATTCACACTGTTCTGCCCTCAGGGACACTGTCAAGGGGGAGTGAGGAGCAGCCTGCACTTCCAGCAGTGACCACACGGTGGGGCGAGTGCTGCTCTCCCCTCTGGGAGCCCCAGGCCACAGGCATCCCAGTGAGGAGCCAGCTCTGTGCTCAGCTGAAAGGAGTTAGTTAGTCTCTCAGGAGCCTCTGAGCCCTTGCCTTTGGATCACCCAGGGTGGGCATTTACTGGGACAGAAAAAATTGCCCTGAATTCCATGGACGGAAGAGCCTGGCTGTGTAGAGTTCGTGAGTTGCCGTGAATCAGACACAACTGAGGACACAAAAATTCAATAGATTAAAACACTTTTTGGGGGTGGGGGGGAGTGAAAGAGGGTGATGTGGGTTTTTTTGTCTTATATAACAGCCAAGGGAAATCTAGTTTAAACCTAAATTCACATAGATGGGAAAGGTATATCTCTCCGTCACCCTATTTAAAAAAAAAAAACCTACTACACTTTTCTGAAAGTTTATTTAGTAGCTTCCTTGAGCAGTTTACTGTGGAGCATTTTTTTTTTTTTCTGTGACATTGGCCTCATGAAAAAGTACGGTTTGCCTTTACTGGATAATTTTGTTCATTGGTTTCTTAGGGAACCTTGGTAATATTTGAGTTTCCTGGGGAGTATGGTCACATGACCTGGCCCTGGCCAATCGGTGCGTTCCACCTCCCTGGCCACTGTGATTGGCTCCGGGCTGGGGCAGTGCCCAATCGGGGCCCAGGGCCGGGCCTCCCGTTGGAAGCCAGGGGAAGACGAGCTCTCGTCCTGCTGGGGTAGGGGAAGGGGTGGGGCCGGGGCAGGTCAGGCTCCAGCAGTGGGAGGGGCTTGAGGTCCGCCTGCGGCAGTTGGTGACGTTCCTGCTCCCCTCAGGGCAGAGCCGCCGGCCTGAGAATGAGGGCGCTGCTGAGCCCAGGGCCTGGGATGGCCCGTTGCTGCTGTGGTCCCAGAGCTCCACCCGAGACCTGAGGGAAGCCGTCTGCCCGTGAGTCCTCTCCCACTTGTCTGTCAGCTTGTTTGAAGCATGCTGGGTTTTCTGCCCAGCTGGCTAAGGGGAGTCCCTGGAAATGCAAGGGTGTGGGTTTTGGCAGACTTCAGGGAAGACATGCCAGATGAGCCTGGGAGACTCCAGGTTAATCTGGATTCAGGAGATATCTCTTCGGGCCAGCTAGTAATTGTAGGATAAGCCTAATGAGCCTTCAGAGGATGAAGAGAGTAACGTGCCAAGGTAGCAATCGATGTCCTCATTCGAGAGGATGAAGCTGGTGCTCAGAGAAGGGGGGAACTTGGCCACAGCAAGGAGGTGTGCACCCAGACAGGACCCCCCAGATCCGGCCATTGGAGCTCAGGGAGGCCACTGGTGTGGCTTGTCCCTGTGGCAGGGCCCGAGGCAGGCAGCCCACCCTGATTCCTGCGGGGGCCTGACTTGGGAAGTGCCATCTGGTAGCTTTGAGACTCACCAAACCAAATTGCACTGGAGAGAGGAGGGACACCTTCCTTCATCCACCCCCCACCCCCGCCGGATTCCCGCATACCCTGACCCCTTTCTCTTGATTTCGGAGCCATTTCCAGAGTCCCGCTCATATGACCTCATTCGAAGTGCACTGTGGACGAGCTGCCATCTGCAGCTGCTACCACAGCAGCCAAGGGCTTTAGCTCCCGACTACCTCCCTTCCTTTGGAACTTGGGGGCCCTCTACTCCCCACTTGCACACCACAGACCTTTGCTGAGGATTGTGGGGACCCTCACTCAGTTTGCAGCACGTTGTAGCCATCCCTGTCCTCCCTTGAAACTCAGCTTGTGAGCTCCTTTGGAGCAGCGTGGCCCACCTGGCTGCAACGGAAGACACAGCTGACAGTGAAACAACAGCTTAGATCTGAGAGCCGGAAAGCTCTGTCAAAAGGGACCTCCCTCTTCACACCGTAGAGGCTGTAGGAGCCGCCAGGCTTTCGGAACCAGTGCTGGGGCCAAAATGACTCCACAGCTGTTTTCCTTCCTGGGGAGGGTTCTGGCTCGAGCGGGAATGGCTCAAGTCTCCTAAGGTTCTGAAAGCCCACTGTGTGCAGATTCACGGTACACAGAGAGGAAAAGGTGGAGTCCTACCCTGGAGGTGGTCACAGCTCACGGATGAGCCAGGCAGGCAGGCAGGCAGGGCATGAGAACACCTGAGCTGCCTTCATGAGTGAATGGTGTGGGGGCAGAGGAAGAGAAGCCGGTCTGCTCCCTCGTGTGGTGCCCAGGGCAGGTTGTCCCCAGAGGAAACCCTTACGACGGTGAGGACTATCACTGCTGTTTCCCAAGGGGTTCCGTCGGTGCGTGTCTTCCCCGGAGCGGTCAGGCCGTCTCTCAAGTACACTGGCCATGGGCATTGCCTCTCCTTGGAACTTCCCATGTGTTTCTCTTTTTTATGGAACAGTGATTTTCTAGAGTGGTTCTGGGCCACAAGGATGTTGGGTCATTTTCTAGCCTTCTGTCATGAAGAACGCTTTCCTGGGCATGGGGGTGGTTTGTTGTTCCAGCTCCCTTTCTTGGCTTCTTTTGGGAGCTGGTGCAACAAGAGGAGCTCAGCCTCTGCCTTCTGGCTGAGATGTCACCCTTCAAACAGCAATGCCTGCCTGGAGATAATGATGGCAGTTGCCAAAAGGGCTTCGTTTGGCACATGGTATCTTGAAAGGACGTACACCGTCCTTTCAGCTATCAAAGGCTAGTTCAAATGACATAAAAATGAGAACTCTCCAATGGAGTCTTACAATAGGTGGAGAGTCCGAAAAACACTCCTTCAGTCATTTCACTGAGAGTCATTGTTTGGGGACACCAAGAATATAGGAAGGAATGCAGAAAGAAAAGATGAAATTGTGTTCAGGATCGGGGGGAGGGATGAACAGGGCGTGCTTGCCTTGAATCCAGGCTTTGTTGGGGGGTGGGGCATAAAGATCGAACGGGTCTGAAACTACAAAGTGGTGATGGTAACACAGTATCACCAGAGTTACACAACAGTGATCCCAGATTGCAACAATGATGAAATAGTTTACTAATCCCAACTTAAAAAACAAAAATACAGGAAACCATACAAAAACTAAAACATCACCAGAAAGGTGGAAACAAACCAAATGCAAAGCAGTTCAGGGGAAAGGAACTCCATGTCCCCTGGGGGCAGACCGAGTTGCCGGCATCCACGGTGAGCAGACAGGGATGGAGGCTGCAGAGCCGACCGCTCCCCTGGACGTGGTGTTTCCGGCAAGGGCTCTGGGTCTCTGTCCAGAGCGGGGGCTCTTTCTCCCTGCAGGGCTGGGTGAGTGATCGTGGGCATCTGGGTGTTGCGCGGGAGCCAGGGCAGGCTCTCCCTGCCGAGGCGGTGACTCCTCCTCTGCCTCGGGTTCTCTTGCCAAAGCCCGAGCAGGTAGAGGTGCACGTGGAGGTGGAGGTTCTCGCTGAGGGGGTGGGACATCAGTGCCTGGGGCTGGGGGTCCTGCAGGCACGGAGATCCGATCTGCCCGGTGTGCTGGCCAGTACCCTGCTGGCCTGGTGTCTCTGCGAGGGCAAGTCTCGGTTCTCCATCTGCCCTCGGTGGATCCCTGGGTCCTGCACCTGGAGCCACCACCTCTTTAGGGACAGGTCTGGGAAGTGGAGCCTGGTTCCAGTTGGAGGCCAGTGCTAGAGTTGGGGGAGAAGCAAAGTTTGCCCACAGGCCAGCCTTGGCATGTGTGTACCCCGGGACAGAAACCTTCCAAGAGGTTCCCAAAGAATACCCAGCGTCAGATGTCTTTTGGGACTGAAGTGTGCAAGATGGGGGGCGGGGGGTGTGAGGCCAGCGCTTGCTGCAGGCCCAGCAGCAGCTTTCGGGGACTCGTCCCTGTGTAGCTCAGCACCCCTCCCCACACACTCCCGTGCACCAGCCCCAGCGTCCTCACCTCTGTGCTCTGGCGTGCTGGGCTCCAGGTCCTCCTGGTGCCTCAGAGGCCGGGGTTCTCTGGACTCTGGGTCGGAGCCGGGTGTGCTGAGCTCCGTGGCAGCCTCAGACTGGGCCGCCGGCTGTATCCTGGGCGGTGTCTCGGCAGCAGGCCTTCCCCACCTCCGCGTCTCCCCCGGTGGGGCTGATGCCTCCGTGGGCACGCTGACCTGGAGCCTGCACTGGGCCTCACGGGCGGGCGGGTGGTGCTCCGACCCCTCCCTCTGGGAGCTGGATGGGGTGTCCCCGTCCTCGGCCTCATCACGTGGGAAGCTCTGCAACGACAGTGACCGTCAGCCAGCCATGCTGGGAGTTTTCCGAGCTGGGCCTGGCCAGTGGAGCCGCTGCTTCTGCCTGCTCGAACTTCTCTTCCCAGAAGGGTCAGAGACGTGTGTCTGCTCAGATCCCCACCCGGGAGGAAAGAGACCCATCTGAGGGTGTGAGGTCAGCCTGGCGGGCCGGCGCTGCCCACACTCTCCCCATCCCGCCCAGCCTGCTCTCCCCTGGGGTGTGGACACAACTTGTCCACAGGCTTCTGACCCCACATCCGCCTGGGCTTCCTTGAGGGGGACACAGCCCGAGAAACCCGCATCCCCACACACAGGCAAAGGACCCGGTGTTTCCGGGTGGCATGGGAGAGGTGGCCTGGCCCGGCCTGGGGCTCCCCGTGTTACCTTTCTGTTTCTCCGGGCAAAGGGCCAGAGGCCTCTCGGGGGTGTCCTGAGCCAACGTTGACAGGGTGCCCACGCACACTGCCTGTGAGCTCTCCTGAGGCCCCGGCCTCTGGGCAGGGGCAAACAGCAGAACATCTTGGCAGCAAGTGATCTGGCTGGGGGCTCCTCTCCGCTCTGGAGGCCTGGATACCCGGATTGCGGGTTCTGTTGGGTTCTGTTGCCGGCAGGTGACATCATTTCCTGGGGTTCGTGCTGAGGTCCCTTCCCCAAAACTTCCCAAGGGAATCTCTGGGTTTCTGACTGCTCGATCACCCCCCTTAGGCCATGTGCAGGCACAGTGACACCCACACGGCCCAGCCCACAGCCCTGGGGAGGCCTGGGTTCAGCCAGGGCCTGAGCTCCGAGGACCATGCTGCTCTCAGACCAGGCTCCTTCTTCTCATAAGTGGTGTGGCCCTTGACAACCATATGCCCCTCAGGGTTTCCCCAGTCTCTCCATCTGCAGAGTGGGGGTCATTCTCCCATCTGCTTCCTAGGCCTGTCGGCCTACGAGCAGCTCCATGCCTTTCCACCTGGGGCCGATATCACGTGGAGCTCATGCGCTGAGACTTCAGAAAGAAAGATTCCATCCAGGGCTGACACAGCACAGAATGGGGCAGAACGAGACCTGGATGCGCCGTGGTACCCAGGAAAAGACACTCCCCCTCCTGACTGTTTTGAGACCCCGCATCCAAGTTGGAGGACCGAAAGGAAGACTCGAAGGTCTCCCTCTCTTATAGAAAAGAGTAGCCAACTTTCTGGTCCTCTGTTTCCATTGAGATTCTGTTGAAGTGTCCCAGCTCGGCTTCTGCGGGTGGCTGAGCTTCTAATGGCTCCCTGCGTTCTTGTCTTTTCCTCTCCAAACCTTCCGTCCTTTTCCCCCTTCTGGGGTGGAAGGGCGCTGTCATTGCTTCTACCTTCGAGACAGATTGAGGAAAAGTCTGGACCATCGACTCCTTTCCTCTCTTTGGTTCCGTGTCTCTCTCTGGCTGTGTCCCTCTCTTTTCCTTTCTCAATTCCGTCTGTGTCTTCCTCTTTCTCTCTCGTGTGTGGATGGATGGATGGATGCTAGCGATGCACATGTATATGATTAGATGAGGGTTATATTTTAGGGATAGGTTAGAGGGAGAGAAAGGCTTTAGGTCAGAGTTGGTCATGGGGGAAGGGTCAAGGGTGGTGGTGGTGTTTCTTGGAATCTGAGTGCTGTGCATTCTTCGTCTCTTTCCATATGAACCCCTTCTCAGATACACCTCTTGCAAGGAGTCTCTCGTGTTCCGTTTCCTATCTTTTGCATTTGTGAATGCTTAGCTTCTCTGTTGTGAAGAGGTTCCATTGGATGGAAACCCAGTGGTGTACTTCGTTTACCTCTTTCCCTTACTTGAAGAGACCCATTTCGACCTCCGCCCAGCAAATGGCAAGGAGACTCTGATGTTAAGGAGCCTTTGACCTACGCTTCTTTGTAGCTATCTCATGACATCAGTCTTTAGGGTGAGGTTTTTCCCCGATATTGAGGTGGTATGAGATCAAAACCAATAGCGTTCTTCAGATGTAGCTGTCTGGTTTTCCCATGGACATTGATTGAAGAGGCTTTCCTGTTCCCATTTGGATATTCTCCCCGTCTGTGTCAGAGATGAGTTGACCATGGATGCTGGGGTTTGTTTCTGGACCCTCAACTTTATTCCATCGATCTGGATCTGTGTGTGTTGTTGTATTCCCAATAGCATACTGTCCTGCTGCTGCTGCTGCTGCGGCTAAGTCACTTCAGTCGTGTCTGACTCTGCATGACCCCATGGCCTGCAGCCTACCAGGCTCCTCCGTCCAGGACATTTTCCAGGCAAGAGTACTGGAGTGGGTCGCCATTGCCTTCTCCGATACTCTCCTGAGGATCCTAGTTTGGTCGTCTAATTTCCTTTCACACAACCTTGGATGTCCGTATCGGGGCTTTTTCGTCGGATTGTATTGACAATGTAGGCTCCTTTCTGTTTCCGTACCCCCTTTGCAATTCTTTGTTCGGTGCGAAAATGCATTGGCATTTTGGGAGGAATAGCATGGAAGCTGTGGATTGCCATGTGGGGCTGTGACATGATTTTCCCAATAGGAATTCTTTCAAGCCCTGAGCACAGCTTCTCTTTCCAGTGATTGGTGTGGGCTTGATCTTCCTCCTTCCATCTCTCGCCGTTTTGTGAGAACAGGTCCATCCTTCCCTTCTGGGGTAGATGGACTCGTGGGTATCACTTCAGTGAATGGCATTGTCAGTGGGGGTGATAATTCCCTTCTCATTGGAAGACTTTGCTGTGAGTATTAGAAATGCAAGTGACTTCTCTTCCCCTTCCTCCCTGTCCATGTCTCAGAGCCACCGGGAAACAGAGGCCTCATCCACGGTCACACAGGCCTGAGGGGGTGCAACTAGACTGTTGTTTCTTCAGGCCCTCAGTGCTGGACATCATCCGGGATACTCTGTGTGTGTCTTCCTCCGTCTGGTGTCCCTTCAGACCTTTCCCTAGTTTTCACAGGCTTGTTGTGTTGGCGTTCTTTGTCTGTTTGGAGACACATCCTTGATAAGCTTTGTGTTTCCACTCATTCGTCTCGCGATGTATGACCTGTCTTTTGCTTTTGTCATGAGGTCTTTCCCACAGTAGATATCTTTGATTTTGCAAAGTCCACTGTATTCTCTGGGTTTTTTTTTGTGGACTGCCTTTTAGTTTTGTGTGTGAAGACTCAAAGCACGTGTCCGGTTTCTGCTCATTGTTCTTCTAGATTTGTGACAAGTTTTCATGGAAAGTTTGTCTAGGGATAACTGGAAGTGAACTCGGTGTAAGGTGTCAAGTCTCCATCTCCATTCATGTCATCCCCTGCAGTTTCCAATTCCCTGTTCCTGAGTGGTTTTGGAGACCTTGTGGGAAGGTTGGTTGCATTGGAGTTTGCATTTCCACCTTGATTCGATTCACACTGTTCTGCCCTCAGGGACACTGTCAAGGGGGAGTGAGGAGCAGCCTGCACTTCCAGCAGTGACCACACGGTGGGGCGAGTGCTGCTCTCCCCTCTGGGAGCCCCAGGCCACAGGCATCCCAGTGAGGAGCCAGCTCTGTGCTCAGCTGAAAGGAGTTAGTTAGTCTCTCAGGAGCCTCTGAGCCCTTGCCTTTGGATCACCCAGGGTGGGCATTTACTGGGACAGAAAAAATTGCCCTGAATTCCATGGACGGAAGAGCCTGGCTGTGTAGAGTTCGTGAGTTGCCGTGAATCAGACACAACTGAGGACACAAAAATTCAATAGATTAAAACACTTTTTGGGGGTGGGGGGGAGTGAAAGAGGGTGATGTGGGTTTTTTTGTCTTATATAACAGCCAAGGGAAATCTAGTTTAAACCTAAATTCACATAGATGGGAAAGGTATATCTCTCCGTCACCCTATTTAAAAAAAAAAAACCTACTACACTTTTCTGAAAGTTTATTTAGTAGCTTCCTTGAGCAGTTTACTGTGGAGCATTTTTTTTTTTTTCTGTGACATTGGCCTCATGAAAAAGTACGGTTTGCCTTTACTGGATAATTTTGTTCATTGGTTTCTTAGGGAACCTTGGTAATATTTGAGTTTCCTGGGGAGTATGGTCACATGACCTGGCCCTGGCCAATCGGTGCATTCCACCTCCCTGGCCACTGTGATTGGCTCCGGGCTGGGGCAGTGCCCAATCGGGGCCCAGGGCCGGGCCTCCCGTTGGAAGCCAGGGGAAGACGAGCTCTCGTCCTGCTGGGGTAGGGGAAGGGGTGGGGCCGGGGCAGGTCAGGCTCCAGCAGTGGGAGGGGCTTGAGGTCCGCCTGCGGCAGTTGGTGACGTTCCTGCTCCCCTCAGGGCAGAGCCGCCGGCCTGAGAATGAGGGCGCTGCTGAGCCCAGGGCCTGGGATGGCCCGTTGCTGCTGTGGTCCCAGAGCTCCACCCGAGACCTGAGGGAAGCCGTCTGCCCGTGAGTCCTCTCCCACTTGTCTGTCAGCTTGTTTGAAGCATGCTGGGTTTTCTGCCCAGCTGGCTAAGGGGAGTCCCTGGAAATGCAAGGGTGTGGGTTTTGGCAGACTTCAGGGAAGACATGCCAGATGAGCCTGGGAGACTCCAGGTTAATCTGGATTCAGGAGATATCTCTTCGGGCCAGCTAGTAATTGTAGGATAAGCCTAATGAGCCTTCAGAGGATGAAGAGAGTAACGTGCCAAGGTAGCAATCGATGTCCTCATTCGAGAGGATGAAGCTGGTGCTCAGAGAAGGGGGGAACTTGGCCACAGCAAGGAGGTGTGCACCCAGACAGGACCCCCCAGATCCGGCCATTGGAGCTCAGGGAGGCCACTGGTGTGGCTTGTCCCTGTGGCAGGGCCCGAGGCAGGCAGCCCACCCTGATTCCTGCGGGGGCCTGACTTGGGAAGTGCCATCTGGTAGCTTTGAGACTCACCAAACCAAATTGCACTGGAGAGAGGAGGGACACCTTCCTTCATCCACCCCCCACCCCCGCCGGATTCCCGCATACCCTGACCCCTTTCTCTTGATTTCGGAGCCATTTCCAGAGTCCCGCTCATATGACCTCATTCGAAGTGCACTGTGGACGAGCTGCCATCTGCAGCTGCTACCACAGCAGCCAAGGGCTTTAGCTCCCGACTACCTCCCTTCCTTTGGAACTTGGGGGCCCTCTACTCCCCACTTGCACACCACAGACCTTTGCTGAGGATTGTGGGGACCCTCACTCAGTTTGCAGCACGTTGTAGCCATCCCTGTCCTCCCTTGAAACTCAGCTTGTGAGCTCCTTTGGAGCAGCGTGGCCCACCTGGCTGCAACGGAAGACACAGCTGACAGTGAAACAACAGCTTAGATCTGAGAGCCGGAAAGCTCTGTCAAAAGGGACCTCCCTCTTCACACCGTAGAGGCTGTAGGAGCCGCCAGGCTTTCGGAACCAGTGCTGGGGCCAAAATGACTCCACAGCTGTTTTCCTTCCTGGGGAGGGTTCTGGCTCGAGCGGGAATGGCTCAAGTCTCCTAAGGTTCTGAAAGCCCACTGTGTGCAGATTCACGGTACACAGAGAGGAAAAGGTGGAGTCCTACCCTGGAGGTGGTCACAGCTCACGGATGAGCCAGGCAGGCAGGCAGGCAGGGCATGAGAACACCTGAGCTGCCTTCATGAGTGAATGGTGTGGGGGCAGAGGAAGAGAAGCCGGTCTGCTCCCTCGTGTGGTGCCCAGGGCAGGTTGTCCCCAGAGGAAACCCTTACGACGGTGAGGACTATCACTGCTGTTTCCCAAGGGGTTCCGTCGGTGCGTGTCTTCCCCGGAGCGGTCAGGCCGTCTCTCAAGTACACTGGCCATGGGCATTGCCTCTCCTTGGAACTTCCCATGTGTTTCTCTTTTTTATGGAACAGTGATTTTCTAGAGTGGTTCTGGGCCACAAGGATGTTGGGTCATTTTCTAGCCTTCTGTCATGAAGAACGCTTTCCTGGGCATGGGGGTGGTTTGTTGTTCCAGCTCCCTTTCTTGGCTTCTTTTGGGAGCTGGTGCAACAAGAGGAGCTCAGCCTCTGCCTTCTGGCTGAGATGTCACCCTTCAAACAGCAATGCCTGCCTGGAGATAATGATGGCAGTTGCCAAAAGGGCTTCGTTTGGCACATGGTATCTTGAAAGGACGTACACCGTCCTTTCAGCTATCAAAGGCTAGTTCAAATGACATAAAAATGAGAACTCTCCAATGGAGTCTTACAGTAGGTGGAGAGTCCGAAAAACACTCCTTCAGTCATTTCACTGAGAGTCATTGATTGGGGACACCAAGAATATAGGAAGGAATGCAGAAAGAAAAGATGAAATTGTGTTCAGGATCGGGGGGAGGGATGAACAGGGCGTGCTTGCCTTGAATCCAGGCTTTGTTGGGGGGTGGGGCATAAAGATCGAACGGGTCTGAAACTACAAAGTGGTGATGGTAACACAGTATCACCAGAGTTACACAAGAGTGATCCCAGATTGCAACAATGATGAAAAAGTTTACTAATCGCAACTTAACCAACAAAAATACAGGAAACCATACAAAAAATAAAACATCACAAGAAAGGTGGAAAGAAACCAAATGCAAAGCAGTTCAGGGGAAAGGAACTCCATGTCCCCTGGGGGCAGACCGAGTTGCCGGCATCCACGGTGAGCAGACAGGGATGGAGGCTGCAGAGCCGACCGCTCCCCTGGACGTGGTGTTTCCGGCAAGGGCTCTGGGTCTCTGTCCAGAGCGGGGGCTCTTTCTCCCTGCAGGGCTGGGTGAGTGATCATGGGCATCTGGGTGTTGCGCGGGAGCCAGGGCAGGCTCTCCCTGCCGAGGCGGTGACTCCTCCTCTGCCTCGGGTTCTCTTGCCAAAGCCCGAGCAGGTAGAGGTGCACGTGGAGGTGGAGGTTCTCGCTGAGGGGGTGGGACATCAGTGCCTGGGGCTGGGGGTCCTGCAGGCACGGAGATCCGATCTGCCCGGTGTGCTGGCCAGTACCCAGCTGGCCTGGTGTCTCTGCGAGGGCAAGACTCGCTTCTCCATCTGCCCTCGGTGGATCCCTGGGTCCTGCACCTGGAGCCACCACCTCTTTAGGGACAGGTCTGGGAAGTGGAGCCTGGTTCCAGTTGGAGGCCAGTGCTAGAGTTGGGGGAGAAGCAAGGTTTGCCCACAGGCCAGCCTTGGCATGTGCGTACCCCGGGACAGAAACCTTCCAAGAGGTTCCCAAAGAATACCCAGCGTCAGATGTCTTTTGGGACTGAAGTGTGCAAGATGGGGGGCGGGGGGTGTGAGGCCAGCGCTTGCTGCAGGCCCAGCAGCAGCTTTTGGGGACTCGTCCCTGTGTAGCTCAGCACCCCTCCCCACACACTCCCGTGCACCAGCCCCAGCGTCCTCACCTCTGTGCTCTGGCGTGCTGGGCTCCAGGTCCTCCTGGTGCCTCAGAGGCCGGGGTTCTCTGGACTCTGGGTCGGAGCCGGGTGTGCTGAGCTCCGTGGCAGCCTCAGACTGGGCCGCCGGCTGTATCCTGGGCGGTGTCTCAGCAGCAGGCCTTCCCCACCTCCGCGTCTCCCCCGGTGGGGCTGATGCCTCCGTGGGCACGCTGACCTGGAGCCTGCACTGGGCCTCACGGGCGGGCGGGTGGTGCTCCGACCCCTCCCTCTGGGAGCTGGATGGGGTGTCCCCGTCCTCGGCCTCATCACGTGGGAAGCTCTGCAACGACAGTGACCGTCAGCCAGCCATGCTGGGAGTTTTCCGAGCTGGGCCTGGCCAGTGGAGCCGCTGCTTCTGCCTGCTCGAACTTCTCTTCCCAGAAGGGTCAGAGACGTGTGTCTGCTCAGATCCCCACCCGGGAGGAAAGAGACCCATCTGAGGGTGTGAGGTCAGCCTGGCGGGCCGGCGCTGCCCACACTCTCCCCATCCCGCCCAGCCTGCTCTCCCCTGGGGTGTGGACACAACTTGTCCACAGGCTTCTGACCCCACATCCGCCTGGGCTTCCTTGAGGGGGACACACCCCGAGAAACCCACATCCCCACACACAGGCAAAGGACCCAGTGTTTCCGGGTGGCATGGGAGAGGTGGCCTGGCCCGGCCTGGGGCTCCCCGTGTTACCTTTCTGTTTCTCCGGGCAAAGGGCCAGAGGCCTCTCGGGTGTGTCCTGAGCGAACGTCGACAGGGTGCCCACGCACACTGCCTGTGAGCTCTCCTGAGGCCCCGGCCTCTGGGCAGGGGCAAACAGCAGAACATCTTGGCAGCAAGTGATCTGGCTGGGGGCTCCTCTCCGCTCTGGAGGCCTGGATACCCGGATTGCGGGTTCTGTTGGGTTCTGTTGCCGGCAGGTGACATCATTTCCTGGGGTTCGTGCTGAGGTCCCTTCCCCAAAACTTCCCAAGGGAATCTCTGGGTTTCTGACTGCTCGATCACCCCCCTTAGGCCATGTGCAGGCACAGTGACACCCACACGGCCCAGCCCACAGCCCTGGGGAGGCCTGGGTTCAGCCAGGGCCTGAGCTCCGAGGACCATGCTGCTCTCAGACCAGGCTCCTTCTTCTCATAAGTGGTGTGGCCCTTGACAACCATATGCCCCTCAGGGTTTCCCCAGTCTCTCCATCTGCAGAGTGGGGGTCATTCTCCCATCTGCTTCCTAGGCCTGTCGGCCTACGAGCAGCTCCATGCCTTTCCACCTGGGGCCGATATCACGTGGAGCTCGTGCGCTGAGACTTCAGAAAGAAAGATTCCATCCAGGGCTGACACAGCACAGAATGGGGCAGAACGAGGCCTGGATGCGCCGTGGTACCCAGGAAAAGGCACTCCCCCTCCTGACTGTTTTGAGACCCCGCATCCAAGTTGGAGGACCAAAAGGAAGACTCGAAGGTCTCCCTCTCTTATAGAAAAGAGTAGCCAACTTTCTGGTCCTCTGTTTCCATTGAGATTCTGTTGAAGTGTCCCAGCTCGGCTTCTGCGGGTGGCTGAGCTTCTACTGGCTCCCTGCGTTCTTGTCTTTTCCTCTCCAAACCTTCCGTCCTTTTCCCCCTTCTGGGGTGGAAGGGCGCTGTCATTGCTTCTACCTTCGAGACAGATTGAGGAAAAGTCTGGACCATCGACTCCTTTCCTCTCTTTGGTTCCGTGTCTCTCTCTGGCTGTGTCCCTCTCTTTTCCTTTCTCAATTCCGTCTGTGTCTTCCTCTTTCTCTCTCGTGTGTGGATGGATGGATGGATGCTAGGGATGCACATGTATATGATTAGATGAGGGTTATGTTTTAGGGATAGGTTAGAGGGAGAGAAAGGCTTTAGGTCAGAGTTGGTCATGGGGGAAGGGTCAAGGGTGGTGGTGGTGTTTCTTGGAATCTGAGTGCTGTGCATTCTTCGTCTCTTTCCATATGAACCCCTTCTCAGATACACCACTTGCAAGGAGTCTCTCGTGTTCCGTTTCCTATCTTTTGCATTTGTGAATGCTTAGCTTCTCTGTTGTGAAGAGGTTCCATTGGATGGAAACCCAGTGGTGTACTTCGTTTACCTCTTTCCCTTACTTGAAGAGACCCATTTCGACCTCCGCCCAGCAAATGGCAAGGAGACTCTGATGTTAAGGAGCCTTTGACCTACGCTTCTTTGTAGCTATCTCATGACATCAGTCTTTAGGGTGAGGTTTTTCCCCGATATTGAGGTGGTATGAGATCAAAACCAATAGCGTTCTTCAGATGTAGCTGTCTGGTTTTCCCATGGACATTGATTGAAGAGGCTTTCCTGTTCCCATTTGGATATTCTCCCCGTCTGTGTCAGAGATGAGTTGACCATGGATGCTGGGGTTTGTTTCTGGACCCTCAACTTTATTCCATCGATCTGGATCTGTGTGTGTTGTTGTATTCCCAATAGCATACTGTCCTGCTGCTGCTGCTGCTGCGGCTAAGTCACTTCAGTCGTGTCTGACTCTGCATGACCCCATGGCCTGCAGCCTACCAGGCTCCTCCGTCCAGGACATTTTCCAGGCAAGAGTACTGGAGTGGGTCGCCATTGCCTTCTCCGATACTCTCCTGAGGATCCTAGTTTGGTCGTCTAATTTCCTTTCACACAACCTTGGATGTCCGTATCGGGGCTTTTTCGTCGGATTGTATTGACAATGTAGGCTCCTTTCTGTTTCCGTACCCCCTTTGCAATTCTTTGTTCGGTGCGAAAATGCATTGGCATTTTGGGAGGAATAGCATGGAAGCTGTGGATTGCCATGTGGGGCTGTGACATGATTTTCCCAATAGGAATTCTTTCAAGCCCTGAGCACAGCTTCTCTTTCCAGTGATTGGTGTGGGCTTGATCTTCCTCCTTCCATCTCTCGCCGTTTTGTGAGAACAGGTCCATCCTTCCCTTCTGGGGTAGATGGACTCGTGGGTATCACTTCAGTGAATGGCATTGGCAGTGGGGGTGATAATTCCCTTCTCATTGGAAGACTTTGCTGTGAGTATTAGAAATGCAAGTGACTTCTCTTCCCCTTCCTCCCTGTCCATGTCTCAGAGCCACCGGGAAACAGAGGCCTCATCCACGGTCACACAGGCCTGAGGGGGTGCAACTAGACTGTTGTTTCTTCAGGCCCTCAGTGCTGGACATCATCCGGGATACTCTGTGTGTGTCTTCCTCCGTCTGGTGTCCCTTCAGACCTTTCCCTAATTTTCACAGGCTTGTTGGCGTTCTTTGTCTGTTTGGAGACACATCCTTGATAAGCTTTGTGTTTCCACTCATTCGTCTCGCGATGTATGACCTGTCTTTTGCTTTTGTCATGAGGTCTTTCCCACAGTAGATATCTTTGATTTTGCAAAGTCCACTGTATTCTCTGGGTTTTTTTTGTGGACTGCCTTTTAGTTTTGTGTGTGAAGACTCAAAGCACGTGTCCGGTTTCTGCTCATTGTTCTTCTAGATTTGTGACAAGTTTTCATGGAAAGTTTGTCTAGGGATAACTGGAAGTGAACTCGGTGTAAGGTGTCAAGTCTCCATCTCCATTCATGTCATCCCCTGCAGTTTCCAATTCCCTGTTCCTGAGTGGTTTTGGAGACCTTGTGGGAAGGTTGGTTGCATTGGAGTTTGCATTTCCACCTTGATTCGATTCACACTGTTCTGCCCTCAGGGACACTGTCAAGGGGGAGTGAGGAGCAGCCTGCACTTCCAGCAGTGACCACACGGTGGGGCGAGTGCTGCTCTCCCCTCTGGGAGCCCCAGGCCACAGGCATCCCAGTGAGGAGCCAGCTCTGTGCTCAGCTGAAAGGAGTTAGTTAGTCTCTCAGGAGCCTCTGAGCCCTTGCCTTTGGATCACCCAGGGTGGGCATTTACTGGGACAGAAAAAATTGCCCTGAATTCCATGGACGGAAGAGCCTGGCTGTGTAGAGTTCGTGAGTTGCCGTGAATCAGACACAACTGAGGACACAAAAATTCAATAGATTAAAACACTTTTTGGGGGTGGGGGGGAGTGAAAGAGGGTGATGTGGGTTTTTTTGTCTTATATAACAGCCAAGGGAAATCTAGTTTAAACCTAAATTCACATAGATGGGAAAGGTATATCTCTCCGTCACCCTATTTAAAAAAAAAAAACCTACTAAACTTTTCTGAAAGTTTATTTAGTAGCTTCCTTGAGCAGTTTACTGTGGAGCATTTTTTTTTTTTTTCTGTGACATTGGCCTCATTAAAAAGTATGGTTTGCCTTTACTGGATAATTTTGTTCATTGGTTTCTTAGGGAACCTTGGTAATATTTGAGTTTCCTGGGGAGTATGGTCACATGACCTGGCCCTGGCCAATCGGTGCGTTCCACCTCCCTGGCCACTGTGATTGGCTCCGGGCTGGGGCAGTGCCCAATCGGGGCCCAGGGCCGGGCCTCCCGTTGGAAACCAGGGGAAGACGAGCTCTCGTCCTGCTGGGGTAGGGGAAGGGGTGGGGCCGGGGCAGGTCAGGCTCCAGCAGTGGGAGGGGCTTGAGGTCCGCCTGCGGCAGTTGGTGACGTTCCTGCTCCCCTCAGGGCAGAGCCGCCGGCCTGAGAATGAGGGCGCTGCTGAGCCCAGGGCCTGGGATGGCCCGTTGCTGCTGTGGTCCCAGAGCTCCACCCGAGACCTGAGGGAAGCCGTCTGCCCGTGAGTCCTCTCCCACTTTTCTGTCAGCTTGTCTGAAGCATGCTGGGTTTTCTGCCCAGCTGGCTAAGGGGAGTCCCTGGAAATGCAAGGGTGTGGGTTTTGGCAGACTTCAGGGAAGACATGCCAGATGAGCCTGGGAGACTCCAGGTTAATCTGGATTCAGGAGATATCTCTTCGGGCCAGCTAGTAATTGTAGGATAAGCCTAATGAGCCTTCAGAGGATGAAGAGAGTAACGTGCCAAGGTAGCAATCGATGTCCTCATTCGAGAGGATGAAGCTGGTGCTCAGAGAAGGGGGGAACTTGGCCACAGCAAGGAGGTGTGCACCCAGACAGGACCCCCCAGATCCGGCCATTGGAGCTCAGGGAGGCCACTGGTGTGGCTTGTCCCTGTGGCAGGGGCCGAGGCAGGCAGCCCACCCTGATTCCTGCGGGGGCCTGACTTGGGAAGTGCCATCTGGTAGTTTTGAGACTCACCAAACCAAATTGCACTGGAGAGAGGAGGGACACCTTCCTTCATCCACCCCCCACCCCCGCCGGATTCCCACATACCCTGACCCCTTTCTCTTGATTTCGGAGCCATTTCCAGAGTCCCGCTCATATGACCTCATTCGAAGTGCACTGTGGACGAGCTGCCATCTGCAGCTGCTACCACAGCAGCCAAGGGCTTTAGCTCCCGACTACCTCCCTTCCTTTGGAACTTGGGGGCCCTCTACTCCCCACTTGCACACCACAGACCTTTGCTGAGGATTGTGGGGACCCTCACTCAGTTTGCAGCACGTTGTAGCCATCCCTGTCCTCCCTTGAAACTCAGCTTGTGAGCTCCTTTGGAGCAGCGTGGCCCACCTGGCTGCAACGGAAGACACAGCTGACAGTGAAACAACAGCTTAGATCTGAGAGCCGGAAAGCTCTGTCAAAAGGGACCTCCCTCTTCACACCGTAGAGGCTGTAGGAGCCGCCAGGCTTTCGGAACCAGTGCTGGGGCCAAAATGACTCCACAGCTGTTTTCCTTCCTGGGGAGGGTTCTGGCTCGAGCGGGAATGGCTCAAGTCTCCTAAGGTTCTGAAAGCCCACTGTGTGCAGATTCACGGTACACAGAGAGGAAAAGGTGGAGTCCTACCCTGGAGGTGGTCACAGCTCACGGATGAGCCAGGCAGGCAGGCAGGCAGGGCATGAGAACACCTGAGCTGCCTTCATGAGTGAATGGTGTGGGGGCAGAGGAAGAGAAGCCGGTCTGCTCCCTCGTGTGGTGCCCAGGGCAGGTTGTCCCCAGAGGAAACCCTTACGACGGTGAGGACTATCACTGCTGTTTCCCAAGGGGTTCCGTCGGTGCGTGTCTTCCCCGGAGCGGTCAGGCCGTCTCTCAAGTACACTGGCCATGGGCATTGCCTCTCCTTGGAACTTCCCATGTGTTTCTCTTTTTTATGGAACAGTGATTTTCTAGAGTGGTTCTGGGCCACAAGGATGTTGGGTCATTTTCTAGCCTTCTGTCATGAAGAACGCTTTCCTGGGCATGGGGGTGGTTTGTTGTTCCAGCTCCCTTTCTTGGCTTCTTTTGGGAGCTGGTGCAACAAGAGGAGCTCAGCCTCTGCCTTCTGGCTGAGATGTCACCCTTCAAACAGCAATGCCTGCCTGGAGATAATGATGGCAGTTGCCAAAAGGGCTTCGTTTGGCACATGGTATCTTGAAAGGACGTACACCGTCCTTTCAGCTATCAAAGGCTAGTTCAAATGACATAAAAATGAGAACTCTCCAATGGAGTCTTACAATAGGTGGAGAGTCCGAAAAACACTCCTTCAGTCATTTCACTGAGAGTCATTGTTTGGGGACACCAAGAATATAGGAAGGAATGCAGAAAGAAAAGATGAAATTGTGTTCAGGATCGGGGGGAGGGATGAACAGGGCGTGCTTGCCTTGAATCCAGGCTTTGTTGGGGGGTGGGGCATAAAGATCGAACGGGTCTGAAACTACAAAGTGGTGATGGTAACACAGTATCACCAGAGTTACACAACAGTGATCCCAGATTGCAACAATGATGAAAAAGTTTACTAATCCCAACTTAAAAAACAAAAATACAGGAAACCATACAAAAAATAAAACATCACCAGAAAGGTGGAAAGAAACCAAATGCAAAGCAGTTCAGGGGAAAGGAACTCCATGTCCCCTGGGGGCAGACCGAGTTGCCGGCATCCACGGTGAGCAGACAGGGATGGAGGCTGCAGAGCCGACCGCTCCCCTGGACGTGGTGTTTCCGGCAAGGGCTCTGGGTCTCTGTCCAGAGCGGGGGCTCTTTCTCCCTGCAGGGCTGGGTGAGTGATCGTGGGCATCTGGGTGTTGCGCGGGAGCCAGGGCAGGCTCTCCCTGCCGAGGCGGTGACTCCTCCTCTGCCTCGGGTTCTCTTGCCAAAGCCCGAGCAGGTAGAGGTGCACGTGGAGGTGGAGGTTCTCGCTGAGGGGGTGGGACATCAGTGCCTGGGGCTGGGGGTCCTGCAGGCACGGAGATCCGATCTGCCCGGTGTGCTGGCCAGTACCCAGCTGGCCTGGTGTCTCTGCGAGGGCAAGTCTCGGTTCTCCATCTGCCCTCGGTGGATCCCTGGGTCCTGCACCTGGAGCCACCACCTCTTTAGGGACAGGTCTGGGAAGTGGAGCCTGGTTCCAGTTGGAGGCCAGTGCTAGAGTTGGGGGAGAAGCAAAGTTTGCCCACAGGCCAGCCTTGGCATGTGCGTACCCCGGGACAGAAACCTTCCAAGAGGTTCCCAAAGAATACCCAGCGTCAGATGTCTTTTGGGACTGAAGTGTGCAAGATGGGGGGCGGGGGGTGTGAGGCCAGCGCTTGCTGCAGGCCCAGCAGCAGCTTTCGGGGACTCGTCCCTGTGTAGCTCAGCACCCCTCCCCACACACTCCCGTGCACCAGCCCCAGCGTCCTCACCTCTGTGCTCTGGCGTGCTGGGCTCCAGGTCCTCCTGGTGCCTCAGAGGCCGGGGTTCTCTGGACTCTGGGTCGGAGCTGGGTGTGCTGAGCTCCGTGGCAGCCTCAGACTGGGCCGCCGGCTGTATCCTGGGCGGTGTCTCGGCAGCAGGCCTTCCCCACCTCCGCGTCTCCCCCGGTGGGGCTGATGCCTCCGTGGGCACGCTGACCTGGAGCCTGCACTGGGCCTCACGGGCGGGCAGGTGGTGCTCCGACCCCTCCCTCTGGGAGCTGGATGGGATGTCCCCGTCCTCGGCCTCGTCACGTGGGAAGCTCTGCAACGACAGTGACCGTCAGCCAGCCATGCTGGGAGTTTTCCGAGCTGGGCCTGGCCAGTGGAGCCGCTGCTTCTGCCTGCTCGAACTTCTCTTCCCAGAAGGGTCAGAGACGTGTGTCTGCTCAGATCCCCACCCGGGAGGAAAGAGACCCATCTGAGGGTGTGAGGTCAGCCTGGCGGGCCGGCGCTGCCCACACTCTCCCCATCCCGCCCAGCCTGCTCTCCCCTGGGGTGTGGACACAACTTGTCCACAGGCTTCTGACCCCACATCCGCCTGGGCTTCCTTGAGGGGGACACAGCCCGAGAAACCCGCATCCCCACACACAGGCAAAGGACCCGGTGTTTCCGGGTGGCATGGGAGAGGTGGCCTGGCCCGGCCTGGGGCTCCCCGTGTTACCTTTCTGCTTCTCCGGGCAAAGGGCCAGAGGCCTCTCGGGGGTGTCCTGAGCCAACGTCGACAGGGTGCCCACGCACACTGCCTGTGAGCTCCCCTGAGGCCCCGGCCTCTGGGCAGGGGCAAACAGCAGAACATCTTGGCAGCAAGTGATCAGGCTGGGGGCTCCTCTCCGCTCTGGAGGCCTGGATACCCGGATTGCGGGTTCTGTTGGGTTCTGTTGCCGGCAGGTGACATCATCTCCTGGGGTTCGTGCTGAGGTCCCTTCCCCAAAACTTCCCAAGGGAATCTCTGGGTTTCTGACTGCTCGATCACCCCCCTTAGGCCATGTGCAGGCACAGTGACACCCACACGGCCCAGCCCACAGCCCTGGGGAGGCCAGGGTTCAGCCAGGGCCTGAGCTCCGAGGACCATGCTGCTCTCAGACCAGGCTCCTTCTTCTCATAAGTGGTGTGGCCCTTGACAACCATATGCCCCTCAGGGTTTCCCCAGTCTCTCCATCTGCAGAGTGGGGGTCATTCTCCCATCTGCTTCCTAGGCCTGTCGGCCTACGAGCAGCTCCATGCCTTTCCACCTGGGGCTGATATCACGTGGAGCTCGTGCGCTGAGACTTCAGAAAGAAAGATTCCATCCAGGGCTGACACAGCACAGAATGGGGCAGAACGAGGCCTGGATGCGCCGTGTTACCCAGGAAAAGGCACTCCCCCTCCTGACTGTTTTGAGACCCCGCATCCAAGTTGGAGGACCAAAAGGAAGACTCGAAGGTCTCCCTCTCTTATAGAAAAGAGTAGCCAACTTTCTGGTCCTCTGTTTCCATTGAGATTCTGTTGAAGTGTCCCAGCTCGGCTTCTGCGGGTGGCTGAGCTTCTACTGGCTCCCTGCGTTCTTGTCGTTTCCTCTCCAAACCTTCCGTCCTTTTCCCCCTTCTGGGGTGGAAGGGCGCTGTCATTGCTTCTACCTTCGAGACAGATTGAGGAAAAGTCTGGACCATCGACTCCTTTCCTCTCTTTGGTTCCGTGTCTCTCTCTGGCTGTGTCCCTCTCTTTTCCTTTCTCAATTCCGTCTGTGTCTTCCTCTTTCTCTCTCGTGTGTGGATGGATGGATGGATGCTAGGGATGCACATGTATATGATTAGATGAGGGTTATGTTTTAGGGATAGGTTAGAGGGAGAGAAAGGCTTTAGGTCAGAGTTGGTCATGGGGGAAGGGTCAAGGGTGGTGGTGGTGTTTCTTGGAATCTGAGTGCTGTGCATTCTTCGTCTCTTTCCATATGAACCCCTTCTCAGATACACCACTTGCAAGGAGTCTCTCGTGTTCCGTTTCCTATCTTTTGCATTTGTGAATGCTTAGCTTCTCTGTTGTGAAGAGGTTCCATTGGATGGAAACCCAGTGGTGTACTTCGTTTACCTCTTTCCCTTACTTGAAGAGACCCATTTCGACCTCCGCCCAGCAAATGGCAAGGAGACTCTGATGTTAAGGAGCCTTTGACCTACGCTTCTTTCTAGCTATCTCATGACATCAGTCTTTAGGGTGAGGTTTTTCCCCGATATTGAGGTGGTATGAGATCAAAACCAATAGCGTTCTTCAGATGTAGCTGTCTGGTTTTCCCATGGACATTGATTGAAGAGGCTTTCCTGTTCCCATTTGGATATTCTCCCCGTCTGTGTCAGAGATGAGTTGACCATGGATGCTGGGGTTTGTTTCTGGACCCTCAACTTTATTCCATCGATCTGGATCTGTGTGTGTTGTTGTATTCCCAATAGCATACTGTCCTGCTGCTGCTGCTGCTGCGGCTAAGTCACTTCAGTCGTGTCTGACTCTGCATGACCCCATGGCCTGCAGCCTACCAGGCTCCTCCGTCCAGGACATTTTCCAGGCAAGAGTACTGGAGTGGGTCGCCATTGCCTTCTCCGATACTCTCCTGAGGATCCTAGTTTGGTCGTCTAATTTCCTTTCACACAACCTTGGATGTCCGTATCGGGGCTTTTTCGTCGGATTGTATTGACAATGTAGGCTCCTTTCTGTTTCCGTACCCTCTTTGCAATTCTTTGTTCGGTGCGAAAATGCATTGGCATTTTGGGAGGAATAGCATGGAAGCTGTGGATTGCCATGTGGGGCTGTGACATGATTTTCCCAATAGGAATTCTTTCAAGCCCTGAGCACAGCTTCTCTTTCCAGTGATTGGTGTGGGCTTGATCTTCCTCCTTCCATCTCTCGCCGTTTTGTGAGAACAGGTCCATCCTTCCCTTCTGGGGTAGATGGACTCGTGGGTATCACTTCAGTGAATGGCATTGGCAGTGGGGGTGATAATTCCCTTCTCATTGGAAGACTTTGCTGTGAGTATTAGAAATGCAAGTGACTTCTCTTCCCCTTCCTCCCTGTCCATGTCTCAGAGCCACCGGGAAACAGAGGCCTCATCCACGGTCACACAGGCCTGAGGGGGTGCAACTAGACTGTTGTTTCTTCAGGCCCTCAGTGCTGGACATCATCCGGGATACTCTGTGTGTGTCTTCCTCCGTCTGGTGTCCCTTCAGACCTTTCCCTAGTTTTCACAGGCTTGTTGTGTTGGCGTTCTTTGTCTGTTTGGAGACACATCCTTGATAAGCTTTGTGTTTCCACTCATTCGTCTCGCGATGTATGACCTGTCTTTTGCTTTTGTCATGAGGTCTTTCCCACAGTAGATATCTTTGATTTTGCAAAGTCCACTGTATTCTCTGGCGTTTTTTTTGTGGACTGCCTTTTAGTTTTGTGTGTGAAGACTCAAAGCACGTGTCCGGTTTCTGCTCATTGTTCTTCTAGATTTGTGACAAGTTTTCATGGAAAGTTTGTCTAGGGATAACTGGAAGTGAACTCGGTGTAAGGTGTCAAGTCTCCATCTCCATTCATGTCATCCCCTGCAGTTTCCAATTCCCTGTTCCTGAGTGGTTTTGGAGACCTTGTGGGAAGGTTGGTTGCATTGGAGTTTGCATTTCCACCTTGATTCGATTCACACTGTTCTGCCCTCAGGGACACTGTCAAGGGGGAGTGAGGAGCAGCCTGCACTTCCAGCAGTGACCACACGGTGGGGCGAGTGCTGCTCTCCCCTCTGGGAGCCCCAGGCCACAGGCATCCCAGTGAGGAGCCAGCTCTGTGCTCAGCTGAAAGGAGTTAGTTAGTCTCTCAGGAGCCTCTGAGCCCTTGCCTTTGGATCACCCAGGGTGGGCATTTACTGGGACAGAAAAAATTGCCCTGAATTCCATGGACGGAAGAGCCTGGCTGTGTAGAGTTCGTGAGTTGCCGTGAATCAGACACAACTGAGGACACAAAAATTCAATAGATTAAAACACTTTTTGGGGGTGGGGGGGAGTGAAAGAGGGTGATGTGGGTTTTTTTGTCTTATATAATAGCCAAGGGAAATCTAGTTTAAACCTAAATTCACATAGATGGGAAAGGTATATCTCTCCGTCACCCTATTTAAAAAAAAAAAACCTACTACACTTTTCTGAAAGTTTATTTAGTAGCTTCCTTGAGCAGTTTACTGTGGAGCATTTTTTTTTTCTGTGACATTGGCCTCATTAAAAAGTACGGTTTGCCTTTACTGGATAATTTTGTTCATTGGTTTCTTAGGGAACCTTGGTAATATTTGAGTTTCCTGGGGAGTATGGTCACATGACCTGGCCCTGGCCAATCGGTGCGTTCCACCTCCCTGGCCACTGTGATTGGCTCCGGGCTGGGGCAGTGCCCAATCGGGGCCCAGGGCCGGGCCTCCCGTTGGAAGCCAGGGGAAGACGAGCTCTCGTCCTGCTGGGGTAGGGGAAGGGGTGGGGCCGGGGCAGGTCAGGCTCCAGCAGTGGGAGGGGCTTGAGGTCCGCCTGCGGCAGTTGGTGACGTTCCTGCTCCCCTCAGGGCAGAGCCGCCGGCCTGAGAATGAGGGCGCTGCTGAGCCCAGGGCCTGGGATGGCCCGTTGCTGCTGTGGTCCCAGAGCTCCACCCGAGACCTGAGGGAAGCCGTCTGCCCGTGAGTCCTCTCCCACTTTTCTGTCAGCTTGTTTGAAGCATGCTGGGTTTTCTGCCCAGCTGGCTAAGGGGAGTCCCTGGAAATGCAAGGGTGTGGGTTTTGGCAGACTTCAGGGAAGACATGCCAGATGAGCCTGGGAGACTCCAGGTTAATCTGGATTCAGGAGATATCTCTTCGGGCCAGCTAGTAATTGTAGGATAAGCCTAATGAGCCTTCAGAGGATGAAGAGAGTAACGTGCCAAGGTAGCAATCGATGTCCTCATTCGAGAGGATGAAGCTGGTGCTCAGAGAAGGGGGGAACTTGGCCACAGCAAGGAGGTGTGCACCCAGACAGGACCCCCCAGATCCGGCCATTGGAGCTCAGGGAGGCCACTGGTGTGGCTTGTCCCTGTGGCAGGGGCCGAGGCAGGCAGCCCACCCTGATTCCTGCGGGGGCCTGACTTGGGAAGTGCCATCTGGTAGCTTTGAGACTCACCAAACCAAATTGCACTGGAGAGAGGAGGGACACCTTCCTTCATCCACCCCCCACCCCCGCCGGATTCCCACATACCCTGACCCCTTTCTCTTGATTTCGGAGCCATTTCCAGAGTCCCGCTCATATGACCTCATTCGAAGTGCACTGTGGACGAGCTGCCATCTGCAGCTGCTACCACAGCAGCCAAGGGCTTTAGCTCCCGACTACCTCCCTTCCTTTGGAACTTGGGGGCCCTCTACTCCCCACTTGCACACCACAGACCTTTGCTGAGGATTGTGGGGACCCTCACTCAGTTTGCAGCACGTTGTAGCCATCCCTGTCCTCCCTTGAAACTCAGATTGTGAGCTCCTTTGGAGCAGCGTGGCCCACCTGGCTGCAACGGAAGACACAGCTGACAGTGAAACAACAGCTTAGATCTGAGAGCCGGAAAGCTCTGTCAAAAGGGACCTCCCTCTTCACACCGTAGAGGCTGTAGGAGCCGCCAGGCTTTCGGAACCAGTGCTGGGGCCAAAATGACTCCACAGCTGTTTTCCTTCCTGGGGAGGGTTCTGGCTCGAGCGGGAATGGCTCAAGTCTCCTAAGGTTCTGAAAGCCCACTGTGTGCAGATTCACGGTACACAGAGAGGAAAAGGTGGAGTCCTACCCTGGAGGTGGTCACAGCTCACGGATGAGCCAGGCAGGCAGGCAGGCAGGGCATGAGAACACCTGAGCTGCCTTCATGAGTGAATGGTGTGGGGGCAGAGGAAGAGAAGCCGGTCTGCTCCCTCGTGTGGTGCCCAGGGCAGGTTGTCCCCAGAGGAAACCCTTACGACGGTGAGGACTATCACTGCTGTTTCCCAAGGGGTTCCGTCGGTGCGTGTCTTCCCCGGAGCGGTCAGGCCGTCTCTCAAGTACACTGGCCATGGGCATTGCCTCTCCTTGGAACTTCCCATGTGTTTCTCTTTTTTATGGAACAGTGATTTTCTAGAGTGGTTCTGGGCCACAAGGATGTTGGGTCATTTTCTAGCCTTCTGTCATGAAGAACGCTTTCCTGGGCATGGGGGTGGTTTGTTGTTCCAGCTCCCTTTCTTGGCTTCTTTTGGGAGCTGGTGCAACAAGAGGAGCTCAGCCTCTGCCTTCTGGCTGAGATGTCACCCTTCAAACAGCAATGCCTGCCTGGAGATAATGATGGCAGTTGCCAAAAGGGCTTCGTTTGGCACATGGTATCTTGAAAGGACGTACACCGTCCTTTCAGCTATCAAAGGCTAGTTCAAATGACATAAAAATGAGAACTCTCCAATGGAGTCTTACAATAGGTGGAGAGTCCGAAAAACACTCCTTCAGTCATTTCACTGAGAGTCATTGATTGGGGACACCAAGAATATAGGAAGGAATGCAGAAAGAAAAGATGAAATTGTGTTCAGGATCGGGGGGAGGGATGAACAGGGCGTGCTTGCCTTGAATCCAGGCTTTGTTGGGGGGTGGGGCATAAAGATCGAACGGGTCTGAAACTACAAAGTGGTGATGGTAACACAGTATCACCAGAGTTACACAACAGTGATCCCAGATTGCAACAATGATGAAAAAGTTTACTAATCGCAACTTAAAAAACAAAAATACAGGAAACCATACAAAAAATAAAACATCACCAGAAAGGTGGAAAGAAACCAAATGCAAAGCAGTTCAGGGGAAAGGAACTCCATGTCCCCTGGGGGCAGACCGAGTTGCCGGCATCCACGGTGAGCAGACAGGGATGGAGGCTGCAGAGCCGACCGCTCCCCTGGACGTGGTGTTTCCGGCAAGGGCTCTGGGTCTCTGTCCAGAGCGGGGGCTCTTTCTCCCTGCAGGGCTGGGTGAGTGATCGTGGGCATCTGGGTGTTGCGCGGGAGCCAGGGCAGGCTCTCCCTGCCGAGGCGGTGACTCCTCCTCTGCCTCGGGTTCTCTTGCCAAAGCCCGAGCAGGTAGAGGTGCACGTGGAGGTGGAGGTTCTCGCTGAGGGGGTGGGACATCAGTGCCTGGGGCTGGGGGTCCTGCAGGCACGGAGATCCGATCTGCCCGGTGTGCTGGCCAGTACCCAGCTGGCCTGGTGTCTCTGCGAGGGCAAGTCTCGCTTCTCCATCTGCCCTCGGTGGATCCCTGGGTCCTGCACCTGGAGCCACCACCTCTTTAGGGACAGGTCTGGGAAGTGGAGCCTGGTTCCAGTTGGAGGCCAGTGCTAGAGTTGGGGGAGAAGCAAAGTTTGCCCACAGGCCAGCCTTGGCATGTGCGTACCCCGGGACAGAAACCTTCCAAGAGGTTCCCAAAGAATACCCAGCGTCAGATGTCTTTTGGGACTGAAGTGTGCAAGATGGGGGGCGGGGGGTGTGAGGCCAGCGCTTGCTGCAGGCCCAGCAGCAGCTTTCGGGGACTCGTCCCTGTGTAGCTCAGCACCCCTCCCCACACACTCCCGTGCACCAGCCCCAGCGTCCTCACCTCTGTGCTCTGGCGTGCTGGGCTCCAGGTCCTCCTGGTGCCTCAGAGGCCGGGGTTCTCTGGACTCTGGGTCGGAGCCGGGTGTGCTGAGCTCCGTGGCAGCCTCAGACTGGGCCGCCGGCTGTATCCTGGGCGGTGTCTCGGCAGCAGGCCTTCCCCACCTCCGCGTCTCCCCCGGTGGGGCTGATGCCTCCGTGGGCACGCTGACCTGGAGCCTGCACTGGGCCTCACGGGCGGGCGGGTGGTGCTCCGACCCCTCCCTCTGGGAGCTGGATGGGGTGTCCCCGTCCTCGGCCTCGTCACGTGGGAAGCTCTGCAACGACAGTGACCGTCAGCCAGCCATGCTGGGAGTTTTCCGAGCTGGGCCTGGCCAGTGGAGCCGCTGCTTCTGCCTGCTCGAACTTCTCTTCCCAGAAGGGTCAGAGACGTGTGTCTGCTCAGATCCCCACCCGGGAGGAAAGAGACCCATCTGAGGGTGTGAGGTCAGCCTGGCGGGCCGGCGCTGCCCACACTCTCCCCATCCCGCCCAGCCTGCTCTCCCCTGGGGTGTGGACACAACTTGTCCACAGGCTTCTGACCCCACATCCGCCTGGGCTTCCTTGAGGGGGACACAGCCCGAGAAACCCGCATCCCCACACACAGGCAAAGGACCCGGTGTTTCCGGGTGGCATGGGAGAGGTGGCCTGGCCCGGCCTGGGGCTCCCCGTGTTACCTTTCTGTTTCTCCGGGCAAAGGGCCAGAGGCCTCTCGGGGGTGTCCTGAGCCAACGTCGACAGGGTGCCCACGCACACTGCCTGTGAGCTCTCCTGAGGCCCCGGCCTCTGGGCAGGGGCAAACAGCAGAACATCTTGGCAGCAAGTGATCTGGCTGGGGGCTCCTCTCCGCTCTGGAGGCCTGGATACCCGGATTGCGGGTTCTGTTGGGTTCTGTTGCCGGCAGGTGACATCATCTCCTGGGGTTCGTGCTGAGGTCCCTTCCCCAAAACTTCCCGAGGGAATCTCTGGGTTTCTGACTGCTCGATCACCCCCCTTAGGCCATGTGCAGGCACAGTGACACCCACACGGCCCAGCCCACAGCCCTGGGGAGGCCTGGGTTCAGCCAGGGCCTGAGCTCCGAGGACCATGCTGCTCTCAGACCAGGCTCCTTCTTCTCATAAGTGGTGTGGCCCTTGACAACCATATGCCCCTCAGGGTTTCCCCAGTCTCTCCATCTGCAGAGTGGGGGTCATTCTCCCATCTGCTTCCTAGGCCTGTCGGCCTACGAGCAGCTCCATGCCTTTCCACCTGGGGCCGATATCACGTGGAGCTCGTGCACTGAGACTTCAGAAAGAAAGATTCCATCCAGGGCTGGCACAGCACAGAATGGGGCAGAACGAGGCCTGGATGCGCCGTGGTACCCAGGAAAAGGCACTCCCCCTCCTGACTGTTTTGAGACCCCGCATCCAAGTTGGAGGACCGAAAGGAAGACTCGAAGGTCTCCCTCTCTTATAGAAAAGAGTAGCCAACTTTCTGGTCCTCTGTTTCCATTGAGATTCTGTTGAAGTGTCCCAGCTCGGCTTCTGTGGGTGGCTGAGCTTCTACTGGCTCCCTGCGTTCTTGTCTTTTCCTCTCCAAACCTTCCGTCCTTTTCCCCCTTCTGGGGTGGAAGGGCGCTGTCATTGCTTCTACCTTCGAGACAGATTGAGGAAAAGTCTGGACCATCGACTCCTTTCCTCTCTTTGGTTCCGTGTCTCTCTCTGGCTGTGTCCCTCTCTTTTCCTTTCTCAATTCCGTCTGTGTCTTCCTCTTTCTCTCTCGTGTGTGGATGGATGGATGGATGCTAGGGATGCACATGTATATGATTAGATGAGGGTTATGTTTTAGGGATAGGTTAGAGGGAGAGAAAGGCTTTAGGTCAGAGTTGGTCATGGGGGAAGGGTCAAGGGTGGTGGTGGTGTTTCTTGGAATCTGAGTGCTGTGCATTCTTCGTCTCTTTCCATATGAACCCCTTCTCAGATACACCACTTGCAAGGAGTCTCTCATGTTCCGTTTCCTATCTTTTGCATTTGTGAATGCTTAGCTTCTCTGTTGTGAAGAGGTTCCATTGGATGGAAACCCAGTGGTGTACTTCGTTTACCTCTTTCCCTTACTTGAAGAGACCCATTTCGACCTCCGCCCAGCAAATGGCAAGGAGACTCTGATGTTAAGGAGCCTTTGACCTACGCTTCTTTCTAGCTATCTCATGACATCAGTCTTTAGGGTGAGGTTTTTCCCCGATATTGAGGTGGTATGAGATCAAAACCAATAGCGTTCTTCAGATGTAGCTGTCTGGTTTTCCCATGGACATTGATTGAAGAGGCTTTCCTGTTCCCATTTGGATATTCTCCCCGTCTGTGTCAGAGATGAGTTGACCATGGATGCTGGGGTTTGTTTCTGGACCCTCAACTTTATTCCATCGATCTGGATCTGTGTGTGTTGTTGTATTCCCAATAGCATACTGTCCTGCTGCTGCTGCTGCTGCGGCTAAGTCACTTCAGTCGTGTCTGACTCTGCATGACCCCATGGCCTGCAGCCTACCAGGCTCCTCCGTCCAGGACATTTTCCAGGCAAGAGTACTGGAGTGGGTCGCCATTGCCTTCTCCGATACTCTCCTGAGGATCCTAGTTTGGTCGTCTAATTTCCTTTCACACAACCTTGGATGTCCGTATCGGGGCTTTTTCGTCGGATTGTATTGACAATGTAGGCTCCTTTCTGTTTCCGTACCCCCTTTGCAATTCTTTGTTCGGTGCGAAAATGCATTGGCATTTTGGGAGGAATAGCATGGAAGCTGTGGATTGCCATGTGGGGCTGTGACATGATTTTCCCAATAGGAATTCTTTCAAGCCCTGAGCACAGCTTCTCTTTCCAGTGATTGGTGTGGGCTTGATCTTCCTCCTTCCATCTCTCGCCGTTTTGTGAGAACAGGTCCATCCTTCCCTTCTGGGGTAGATGGACTCGTGGGTATCACTTCAGTGAATGGCATTGTCAGTGGGGGTGATAATTCCCTTCTCATTGGAAGACTTTGCTGTGAGTATTAGAAATGCAAGTGACTTCTCTTCCCCTTCCTCCCTGTCCATGTCTCAGAGCCACCGGGAAACAGAGGCCTCATCCACGGTCACACAGGCCTGAGGGGGTGCAACTAGACTGTTGTTTCTTCAGGCCCTCAGTGCTGGACATCATCCGGGATACTCTGTGTGTGTCTTCCTCCGTCTGGTGTCCCTTCAGACCTTTCCCTAGTTTTCACAGGCTTGTTGTGTTGGCGTTCTTTGTCTGTTTGGAGACACATCCTTGATAAGCTTTGTGTTTCCACTCATTCGTCTCGCGATGTATGACCTGTCTTTTGCTTTTGTCATGAGGTCTTTCCCACAGTAGATATCTTTGATTTTGCAAAGTCCACTGTATTCTCTGGCGTTTTTTTTGTGGACTGCCTTTTAGTTTTGTGTGTGAAGACTCAAAGCACGTGTCCGGTTTCTGCTCATTGTTCTTCTAGATTTGTGACAAGTTTTCATGGAAAGTTTGTCTAGGGATAACTGGAAGTGAACTCGGTGTAAGGTGTCAAGTCTCCATCTCCATTCATGTCATCCCCTGCAGTTTCCAATTCCCTGTTCCTGAGTGGTTTTGGAGACCTTGTGGGAAGGTTGGTTGCATTGGAGTTTGCATTTCCACCTTGATTCGATTCACACTGTTCTGCCCTCAGGGACACTGTCAAGGGGGAGTGAGGAGCAGCCTGCACTTCCAGCAGTGACCACACGGTGGGGCGAGTGCTGCTCTCCCCTCTGGGAGCCCCAGGCCACAGGCATCCCAGTGAGGAGCCAGCTCTGTGCTCAGCTGAAAGGAGTTAGTTAGTCTCTCAGGAGCCTCTGAGCCCTTGCCTTTGGATCACCCAGGGTGGGCATTTACTGGGACAGAAAAAATTGCCCTGAATTCCATGGACGGAAGAGCCTGGCTGTGTAGAGTTCGTGAGTTGCCGTGAATCAGACACAACTGAGGACACAAAAATTCAATAGATTAAAACACTTTTTGGGGGTGGGGGGGAGTGAAAGAGGGTGATGTGGGTTTTTTTGTCTTATATAATAGCCAAGGGAAATCTAGTTTAAACCTAAATTCACATAGATGGGAAAGGTATATCTCTCCGTCACCCTATTTAAAAAAAAAAAACCTACTACACTTTTCTGAAAGTTTATTTAGTAGCTTCCTTGAGCAGTTTACTGTGGAGCATTTTTTTTTTCTGTGACATTGGCCTCATTAAAAAGTACGGTTTGCCTTTACTGGATAATTTTGTTCATTGGTTTCTTAGGGAACCTTGGTAATATTTGAGTTTCCTGGGGAGTATGGTCACATGACCTGGCCCTGGCCAATCGGTGCGTTCCACCTCCCTGGCCACTGTGATTGGCTCCGGGCTGGGGCAGTGCCCAATCGGGGCCCAGGGCCGGGCCTCCCGTTGGAAGCCAGGGGAAGACGAGCTCTCGTCCTGCTGGGGTAGGGGAAGGGGTGGGGCCGGGGCAGGTCAGGCTCCAGCAGTGGGAGGGGCTTGAGGTCCGCCTGCGGCAGTTGGTGACGTTCCTGCTCCCCTCAGGGCAGAGCCGCCGGCCTGAGAATGAGGGCGCTGCTGAGCCCAGGGCCTGGGATGGCCCGTTGCTGCTGTGGTCCCAGAGCTCCACCCGAGACCTGAGGGAAGCCGTCTGCCCGTGAGTCCTCTCCCACTTTTCTGTCAGCTTGTTTGAAGCATGCTGGGTTTTCTGCCCAGCTGGCTAAGGGGAGTCCCTGGAAATGCAAGGGTGTGGGTTTTGGCAGACTTCAGGGAAGACATGCCAGATGAGCCTGGGAGACTCCAGGTTAATCTGGATTCAGGAGATATCTCTTCGGGCCAGCTAGTAATTGTAGGATAAGCCTAATGAGCCTTCAGAGGATGAAGAGAGTAACGTGCCAAGGTAGCAATCGATGTCCTCATTCGAGAGGATGAAGCTGGTGCTCAGAGAAGGGGGGAACTTGGCCACAGCAAGGAGGTGTGCACCCAGACAGGACCCCCCAGATCCGGCCATTGGAGCTCAGGGAGGCCACTGGTGTGGCTTGTCCCTGTGGCAGGGGCCGAGGCAGGCAGCCCACCCTGATTCCTGCGGGGGCCTGACTTGGGAAGTGCCATCTGGTAGCTTTGAGACTCACCAAACCAAATTGCACTGGAGAGAGGAGGGACACCTTCCTTCATCCACCCCCCACCCCCGCCGGATTCCCACATACCCTGACCCCTTTCTCTTGATTTCGGAGCCATTTCCAGAGTCCCGCTCATATGACCTCATTCGAAGTGCACTGTGGACGAGCTGCCATCTGCAGCTGCTACCACAGCAGCCAAGGGCTTTAGCTCCCGACTACCTCCCTTCCTTTGGAACTTGGGGGCCCTCTACTCCCCACTTGCACACCACAGACCTTTGCTGAGGATTGTGGGGACCCTCACTCAGTTTGCAGCACGTTGTAGCCATCCCTGTCCTCCCTTGAAACTCAGATTGTGAGCTCCTTTGGAGCAGCGTGGCCCACCTGGCTGCAACGGAAGACACAGCTGACAGTGAAACAACAGCTTAGATCTGAGAGCCGGAAAGCTCTGTCAAAAGGGACCTCCCTCTTCACACCGTAGAGGCTGTAGGAGCCGCCAGGCTTTCGGAACCAGTGCTGGGGCCAAAATGACTCCACAGCTGTTTTCCTTCCTGGGGAGGGTTCTGGCTCGAGCGGGAATGGCTCAAGTCTCCTAAGGTTCTGAAAGCCCACTGTGTGCAGATTCACGGTACACAGAGAGGAAAAGGTGGAGTCCTACCCTGGAGGTGGTCACAGCTCACGGATGAGCCAGGCAGGCAGGCAGGCAGGGCATGAGAACACCTGAGCTGCCTTCATGAGTGAATGGTGTGGGGGCAGAGGAAGAGAAGCCGGTCTGCTCCCTCGTGTGGTGCCCAGGGCAGGTTGTCCCCAGAGGAAACCCTTACGACGGTGAGGACTATCACTGCTGTTTCCCAAGGGGTTCCGTCGGTGCGTGTCTTCCCCGGAGCGGTCAGGCCGTCTCTCAAGTACACTGGCCATGGGCATTGCCTCTCCTTGGAACTTCCCATGTGTTTCTCTTTTTTATGGAACAGTGATTTTCTAGAGTGGTTCTGGGCCACAAGGATGTTGGGTCATTTTCTAGCCTTCTGTCATGAAGAACGCTTTCCTGGGCATGGGGGTGGTTTGTTGTTCCAGCTCCCTTTCTTGGCTTCTTTTGGGAGCTGGTGCAACAAGAGGAGCTCAGCCTCTGCCTTCTGGCTGAGATGTCACCCTTCAAACAGCAATGCCTGCCTGGAGATAATGATGGCAGTTGCCAAAAGGGCTTCGTTTGGCACATGGTATCTTGAAAGGACGTACACCGTCCTTTCAGCTATCAAAGGCTAGTTCAAATGACATAAAAATGAGAACTCTCCAATGGAGTCTTACAGTAGGTGGAGAGTCCGAAAAACACTCCTTCAGTCATTTCACTGAGAGTCATTGATTGGGGACACCAAGAATATAGGAAGGAATGCAGAAAGAAAAGATGAAATTGTGTTCAGGATCGGGGGGAGGGATGAACAGGGCGTGCTTGCCTTGAATCCAGGCTTTGTTGGGGGGTGGGGCATAAAGATCGAACGGGTCTGAAACTACAAAGTGGTGATGGTAACACAGTATCACCAGAGTTACACAACAGTGATCCCAGATTGCAACAATGATGAAAAAGTTTACTAATCCCAACTTAAAAAACAAAAATACAGGAAACCATACAAAAAATAAAACATCACCAGAAAGGTGGAAAGAAACCAAATGCAAAGCAGTTCAGGGGAAAGGAACTCCATGTCCCCTGGGGGCAGACCGAGTTGCCGGCATCCACGGTGAGCAGACAGGGATGGAGGCTGCAGAGCCGACCGCTCCCCTGGACGTGGTGTTTCCGGCAAGGGCTCTGGGTCTCTGTCCAGAGCGGGGGCTCTTTCTCCCTGCAGGGCTGGGTGAGTGATCGTGGGCATCTGGGTGTTGCGCGGGAGCCAGGGCAGGCTCTCCCTGCCGAGGCGGTGACTCCTCCTCTGCCTCGGGTTCTCTTGCCAAAGCCCGAGCAGGTAGAGGTGCACGTGGAGGTGGAGGTTCTCGCTGAGGGGGTGGGACATCAGTGCCTGGGGCTGGGGGTCCTGCAGGCACGGAGATCCGATCTGCCCGGTGTGCTGGCCAGTACCCAGCTGGCCTGGTGTCTCTGCGAGGGCAAGTCTCGCTTCTCCATCTGCCCTCGGTGGATCCCTGGGTCCTGCACCTGGAGCCACCACCTCTTTAGGGACAGGTCTGGGAAGTGGAGCCTGGTTCCAGTTGGAGGCCAGTGCTAGAGTTGGGGGAGAAGCAAAGTTTGCCCACAGGCCAGCCTTGGCATGTGCGTACCCCGGGACAGAAACCTTCCAAGAGGTTCCCAAAGAATACCCAGCGTCAGATGTCTTTTGGGACTGAAGTGTGCAAGATGGGGGGCGGGGGGTGTGAGGCCAGCGCTTGCTGCAGGCCCAGCAGCAGCTTTCGGGGACTCGTCCCTGTGTAGCTCAGCACCCCTCCCCACACACTCCCGTGCACCAGCCCCAGCGTCCTCACCTCTGTGCTCTGGCGTGCTGGGCTCCAGGTCCTCCTGGTGCCTCAGAGGCCGGGGTTCTCTGGACTCTGGGTCGGAGCCGGGTGTGCTGAGCTCCGTGGCAGCCTCAGACTGGGCCGCCGGCTGTATCCTGGGCGGTGTCTCGGCAGCAGGCCTTCCCCACCTCCGCGTCTCCCCCGGTGGGGCTGATGCCTCCGTGGGCACGCTGACCTGGAGCCTGCACTGGGCCTCACGGGCGGGCGGGTGGTGCTCCGACCCCTCCCTCTGGGAGCTGGATGGGGTGTCCCCGTCCTCGGCCTCGTCACGTGGGAAGCTCTGCAACGACAGTGACCGTCAGCCAGCCATGCTGGGAGTTTTCCGAGCTGGGCCTGGCCAGTGGAGCCGCTGCTTCTGCCTGCTCGAACTTCTCTTCCCAGAAGGGTCAGAGACGTGTGTCTGCTCAGATCCCCACCCGGGAGGAAAGAGACCCATCTGAGGGTGTGAGGTCAGCCTGGCGGGCCGGCGCTGCCCACACTCTCCCCATCCCGCCCAGCCTGCTCTCCCCTGGGGTGTGGACACAACTTGTCCACAGGCTTCTGACCCCACATCCGCCTGGGCTTCCTTGAGGGGGACACAGCCCGAGAAACCCGCATCCCCACACACAGGCAAAGGACCCGGTGTTTCCGGGTGGCATGGGAGAGGTGGCCTGGCCCGGCCTGGGGCTCCCCGTGTTACCTTTCTGTTTCTCCGGGCAAAGGGCCAGAGGCCTCTCGGGGGTGTCCTGAGCCAACGTCGACAGGGTGCCCACGCACACTGCCTGTGAGCTCTCCTGAGGCCCCGGCCTCTGGGCAGGGGCAAACAGCAGAACATCTTGGCAGCAAGTGATCTGGCTGGGGGCTCCTCTCCGCTCTGGAGGCCTGGATACCCGGATTGCGGGTTCTGTTGGGTTCTGTTGCCGGCAGGTGACATCATCTCCTGGGGTTCGTGCTGAGGTCCCTTCCCCAAAACTTCCCAAGGGAATCTCTGGGTTTCTGACTGCTCGATCACCCCCCTTAGGCCATGTGCAGGCACAGTGACACCCACACGGCCCAGCCCACAGCCCTGGGGAGGCCTGGGTTCAGCCAGGGCCTGAGCTCCGAGGACCATGCTGCTCTCAGACCAGGCTCCTTCTTCTCATAAGTGGTGTGGCCCTTGACAACCATATGCCCCTCAGGGTTTCCCCAGTCTCTCCATCTGCAGAGTGGGGGTCATTCTCCCATCTGCTTCCTAGGCCTGTCGGCCTACGAGCAGCTCCATGCCTTTCCACCTGGGGCCGATATCACGTGGAGCTCGTGCACTGAGACTTCAGAAAGAAAGATTCCATCCAGGGCTGGCACAGCACAGAATGGGGCAGAACGAGGCCTGGATGCGCCGTGGTACCCAGGAAAAGGCACTCCCCCTCCTGACTGTTTTGAGACCCCGCATCCAAGTTGGAGGACCGAAAGGAAGACTCGAAGGTCTCCCTCTCTTATAGAAAAGAGTAGCCAACTTTCTGGTCCTCTGTTTCCATTGAGATTCTGTTGAAGTGTCCCAGCTCGGCTTCTGCGGGTGGCTGAGCTTCTACTGGCTCCCTGCGTTCTTGTCTTTTCCTCTCCAAACCTTCCGTCCTTTTCCCCCTTCTGGGGTGGAAGGGCGCTGTCATTGCTTCTACCTTCGAGACAGATTGAGGAAAAGTCTGGACCATCGACTCCTTTCCTCTCTTTGGTTCCGTGTCTCTCTCTGGCTGTGTCCCTCTCTTTTCCTTTCTCAATTCCGTCTGTGTCTTCCTCTTTCTCTCTCGTGTGTGGATGGATGGATGGATGCTAGGGATGCACATGTATATGATTAGATGAGGGTTATGTTTTAGGGATAGGTTAGAGGGAGAGAAAGGCTTTAGGTCAGAGTTGGTCATGGGGGAAGGGTCAAGGGTGGTGGTGGTGTTTCTTGGAATCTGAGTGCTGTGCATTCTTCGTCTCTTTCCATATGAACCCCTTCTCAGATACACCACTTGCAAGGAGTCTCTCATGTTCCGTTTCCTATCTTTTGCATTTGTGAATGCTTAGCTTCTCTGTTGTGAAGAGGTTCCATTGGATGGAAACCCAGTGGTGTACTTCGTTTACCTCTTTCCCTTACTTGAAGAGACCCATTTCGACCTCCGCCCAGCAAATGGCAAGGAGACTCTGATGTTAAGGAGCCTTTGACCTACGCTTCTTTCTAGCTATCTCATGACATCAGTCTTTAGGGTGAGGTTTTTCCCCGATATTGAGGTGGTATGAGATCAAAACCAATAGCGTTCTTCAGATGTAGCTGTCTGGTTTTCCCATGGACATTGATTGAAGAGGCTTTCCTGTTCCCATTTGGATATTCTCCCCGTCTGTGTCAGAGATGAGTTGACCATGGATGCTGGGGTTTGTTTCTGGACCCTCAACTTTATTCCATCGATCTGGATCTGTGTGTGTTGTTGTATTCCCAATAGCATACTGTCCTGCTGCTGCTGCTGCTGCGGCTAAGTCACTTCAGTCGTGTCTGACTCTGCATGACCCCATGGCCTGCAGCCTACCAGGCTCCTCCGTCCAGGACATTTTCCAGGCAAGAGTACTGGAGTGGGTCGCCATTGCCTTCTCCGATACTCTCCTGAGGATCCTAGTTTGGTCGTCTAATTTCCTTTCACACAACCTTGGATGTCCGTATCGGGGCTTTTTCGTCGGATTGTATTGACAATGTAGGCTCCTTTCTGTTTCCGTACCCCCTTTGCAATTCTTTGTTCGGTGCGAAAATGCATTGGCATTTTGGGAGGAATAGCATGGAAGCTGTGGATTGCCATGTGGGGCTGTGACATGATTTTCCCAATAGGAATTCTTTCAAGCCCTGAGCACAGCTTCTCTTTCCAGTGATTGGTGTGGGCTTGATCTTCCTCCTTCCATCTCTCGCCGTTGTATGAGAACAGGTCCATCCTTCCCTTCTGGGGTAGATGGACTCGTGGGTATCACTTCAGTGAATGGCATTGGCAGTGGGGGTGATAATTCCCTTCTCATTGGAAGACTTTGCTGTGAGTATTAGAAATGCAAGTGACTTCTCTTCCCCTTCCTCCCTGTCCATGTCTCAGAGCCACCGGGAAACAGAGGCCTCATCCACGGTCACACAGGCCTGAGGGGGTGCAACTAGACTGTTGTTTCTTCAGGCCCTCAGTGCTGGACATCATCCGGGATACTCTGTGTGTGTTCCTCCGTCTGGTGTCCCTTCAGACCTTTCCCTAGTTTTCACAGGCTTGTTGTGTTGGCGTTCTTTGTCTGTTTGGAGACACATCCTTGATAAGCTTTGTGTTTCCACTCATTCGTCTCGCGATGTATGACCTGTCTTTTGCTTTTGTCATGAGGTCTTTCCCACAGTAGATATCTTTGATTTTGCAAAGTCCACTGTATTCTCTGGGTTTTTTTTTGTGGACTGCCTTTTAGTTTTGTGTGTGAAGACTCAAAGCACGTGTCCGGTTTCTGCTCATTGTTCTTCTAGATTTGTGACAAGTTTTCATGGAAAGTTTGTCTAGGGATAACTGGAAGTGAACTCGGTGTAAGGTGTCAAGTCTCCATCTCCATTCATGTCATCCCCTGCAGTTTCCAATTCCCTGTTCCTGAGTGGTTTTGGAGACCTTGTGGGAAGGTTGGTTGCATTGGAGTTTGCATTTCCACCTTGATTCGATTCACACTGTTCTGCCCTCAGGGACACAGTCAAGGGGGAGTGAGGAGCAGCCTGCACTTCCAGCAGTGACCACACGGTGGGGCGAGTGCTGCTCTCCCCTCTGGGAGCCCCAGGCCACAGGCATCCCAGTGAGGAGCCAGCTCTGTGCTCAGCTGAAAGGAGTTAGTTAGTCTCTCAGGAGCCTCTGAGCCCTTGCCTTTGGATCACCCAGGGTGGGCATTTACTGGGACAGAAAAAATTGCCCTGAATTCCATGGACGGAAGAGCCTGGCTGTGTAGAGTTCGTGAGTTGCCGTGAATCACACACAACTGAGGACACAAAAATTCAATAGATTAAAACACTTTTTGGGGGTGGGGGGGAGTGAAAGAGGGTGATGTGGGTTTTTTTGTCTTATATAACAGCCAAGGGAAATCTAGTTTAAACCTAAATTCACATAGATGGGAAAGGTATATCTCTCCGTCACCCTATTAAAAAAAAAAAAAAAAACTACTACACTTTTCTGAAAGTTTATTTGGTAGCTTCCTTGAGCAGTTTATTGTGGAGCATTTTTTTTTTTTTCTGTGACATTGGCCTCATTAAAAAGTACGGTTTGCCTTTACTGGATAATTTTGTTCATTGGTTTCTTAGGGAACCTTGGTAATATTTGAGTTTCCTGGGGAGTATGGTCACATGACCTGGCCCTGGCCAATCGGTGCGTTCCACCTCCCTGGCCACTGTGATTGGCTCCGGGCTGGGGCAGTGCCCAATCGGGGCCCAGGGCCGGGCCTCCCGTTGGAAGCCAGGGGAAGACGAGCTCTCGTCCTGCTGGGGTAGGGGAAGGGGTGGGGCCGGGGCAGGTCAGGCTCCAGCAGTGGGAGGGGCTTGAGGTCCGCCTGCGGCAGTTGGTGACGTTCCTGCTCCCCTCAGGGCAGAGCCGCCGGCCTGAGAATGAGGGCGCTGCTGAGCCCAGGGGCTGGGATGGCCCGTTGCTGCTGTGGTCCCAGAGCTCCACCCGAGACCTGAGGGAAGCCGTCTGCCCGTGAGTCCTCTCCCACTTGTCTGTCAGCTTGTTTGAAGCATGCTGGGTTTTCTGCCCAGCTGGCTAAGGGGAGTCCCTGGAAATGCAAGGGTGTGGGTTTTGGCAGACTTCAGGGAAGACATGCCAGATGAGCCTGGGAGACTCCAGGTTAATCTGGATTCAGGAGATATCTCTTCGGGCCAGCTAGTAATTGTAGGATAAGCCTAATGAGCCTTCAGAGGATGAAGAGAGTAACGTGCCAAGGTAGCAATCGATGTCCTCATTCGAGAGGATGAAGCTGGTGCTCAGAGAAGGGGGGAACTTGGCCACAGCAAGGAGGTGTGCACCCAGACAGGACCCCCCAGATCCGGCCATTGGAGCTCAGGGAGGCCACTGGTGTGGCTTGTCCCTGTGGCAGGGGCCGAGGCAGGCAGCCCACCCTGATTCCTGCGGGGGCCTGACTTGGGAAGTGCCATCTGGTAGCTTTGAGACTCACCAAACCAAATTGCACTGGAGAGAGGAGGGACACCTTCCTTCATCCACCCCCCACCCCCGCCGGATTCCCACATACCCTGACCCCTTTCTCTTGATTTCGGAGCCATTTCCAGAGTCCCGCTCATATGACCTCATTCGAAGTGCACTGTGGACGAGCTGCCATCTGCAGCTGCTACCACAGCAGCCAAGGGCTTTAGCTCCCGACTACCTCCCTTCCTTTGGAACTTGGGGGCCCTCTACTCCCCACTTGCACACCACAGACCTTTGCTGAGGATTGTGGGGACCCTCACTCAGTTTGCAGCACGTTGTAGCCATCCCTGTCCTCCCTTGAAACTCAGATTGTGAGCTCCTTTGGAGCAGCGTGGCCCACCTGGCTGCAACGGAAGACACAGCTGACAGTGAAACAACAGCTTAGATCTGAGAGCCGGAAAGCTCTGTCAAAAGGGACCTCCCTCTTCACACCGTAGAGGCTGTAGGAGCCGCCAGGCTTTCGGAACCAGTGCTGGGGCCAAAATGACTCCACAGCTGTTTTCCTTCCTGGGGAGGGTTCTGGCTCGAGCGGGAATGGCTCAAGTCTCCTAAGGTTCTGAAAGCCCACTGTGTGCAGATTCACGGTACACAGAGAGGAAAAGGTGGAGTCCTACCCTGGAGGTGGTCACAGCTCACGGATGAGCCAGGCAGGCAGGCAGGCAGGGCATGAGAACACCTGAGCTGCCTTCATGAGTGAATGGTGTGGGGGCAGAGGAAGAGAAGCCGGTCTGCTCCCTCGTGTGGTGCCCAGGGCAGGTTGTCCCCAGAGGAAACCCTTACGACGGTGAGGACTATCACTGCTGTTTCCCAAGGGGTTCCGTCGGTGCGTGTCTTCCCCGGAGCGGTCAGGCCGTCTCTCAAGTACACTGGCCATGGGCATTGCCTCTCCTTGGAACTTCCCATGTGTTTCTCTTTTTTATGGAACAGTGATTTTCTAGAGTGGTTCTGGGCCACAAGGATGTTGGGTCATTTTCTAGCCTTCTGTCATGAAGAACGCTTTCCTGGGCATGGGGGTGGTTTGTTGTTCCAGCTCCCTTTCTTGGCTTCTTTTGGGAGCTGGTGCAACAAGAGGAGCTCAGCCTCTGCCTTCTGGCTGAGATGTCACCCTTCAAACAGCAATGCCTGCCTGGAGATAATGATGGCAGTTGCCAAAAGGGCTTCGTTTGGCACATGGTATCTTGAAAGGACGTACACCGTCCTTTCAGCTATCAAAGGCTAGTTCAAATGACATAAAAATGAGAACTCTCCAATGGAGTCTTACAGTAGGTGGAGAGTCCGAAAAACACTCCTTCAGTCATTTCACTGAGAGTCATTGATTGGGGACACCAAGAATATAGGAAGGAATGCAGAAAGAAAAGATGAAATTGTGTTCAGGATCGGGGGAGGGATGAACAGGGCGTGCTTGCCTTGAATCCAGGCTTTGTTGGGGGGTGGGGCATAAAGATCGAACGGGTCTGAAACTACAAAGTGGTGATGGTAACACAGTATCACCAGAGTTAAACAACAGTGATCCCAGATTGCAACAATGATGAAAAAGTTTACTAATCCCAACTTAACCAACAAAAATACAGGAAACCATACAAAAAATAAAACATTACCAGAAAGGTGGAAACAAACCAAATGCAAAGCAGTTCAGGGGAAAGGAACTCCATGTCCCCTGGGGGCAGACCGAGTTGCCGGCATCCACGGTGAGCAGACAGGGATGGAGGCTGCAGAGCCGACCGCTCCCCTGGACGTGGTGTTTCCGGCAAGGGCTCTGGGTCTCCGTCCAGAGCGGGGGCTCTTTCTCCCTGCAGGGCTGGGTGAGTGATCGTGGGCATCTGGGTGTTGCGCGGGAGCCAGGGCAGGCTCTCCCTGCCGAGGCGGTGACTCCTCCTCTGCCTCGGGTTCTCTTGCCAAAGCCCGAGCAGGTAGAGGTGCACGTGGAGGTGGAGGTTCTCGCTGAGGGGGTGGGACATCAGTGCCTGGGGCTGGGGGTCCTGCAGGCACGGAGATCCGATCTGCCCGGTGTGCTGGCCAGTACCCAGCTGGCCTGGTGTCTCTGCGAGGGCAAGTCTCGGTTCTCCATCTGCCCTCGGTGGATCCCTGGGTCCTGCACCTGGAGCCACCACCTCTTTAGGGACAGGTCTGGGAAGTGGAGCCTGGTTCCAGTTGGAGGCCAGTGCTAGAGTTGGGGGAGAAGCAAGGTTTGCCCACAGGCCAGCCTTGGTATGTGCGTACCCCGGGACAGAAACCTTCCAAGAGGTTCCCAAAGAATACCCAGCGTCAGATGTCTTTTGGGACTGAAGTGTGCAAGATGGGGGGCGGGGGGTGTGAGGCCAGCGCTTGCTGCAGGCCCAGCAGCAGCTTTCGGGGACTCGTCCCTGTGTAGCTCAGCACCCCTCCCCACACACTCCCGTGCACCAGCCCCAACGTCCTCACCTCTGTGCTCTGGCGTGCTGGGCTCCAGGTCCTCCTGGTGCCTCAGAGGCCGGGGTTCTCTGGACTCTGGGTCGGAGCCGGGTGTGCTGAGCTCCGTGGCCGCCTCAGACTGGGCCGCCGGCTGTATCCTGGGCGGTGTCTCGGCAGCAGGCCTTCCCCACCTCCGCGTCTCCCCCGGTGGGGCTGATGCCTCCGTGGGCACGCTGACCTGGAGCCTGCACTGGGCCTCACGGGCGGGCGGGTGGTGCTCCGACCCCTCCCTCTGGGAGCTGGATGGGGTGTCCCCGTCCTCGGCCTCATCCCGTGGGAAGCTCTGCAACGACAGTGACCGTCAGCCAGCCATGCTGGGAGTTTTCCGAGCTGGGCCTGGCCAGTGGAGCCGCTGCTTCTGCCTGCTCGAACTTCTCTTCCCAGAAGGGTCAGAGACGTGTGTCTGCTCAGATCCCCACCCGGGAGGAAAGAGACCCATCTGAGGGTGTGAGGTCAGCCTGGCGGGCTGGCGCTGCCCACACTCTCCCCATCCCGCCCAGCCTGCTCTGCCCCGGGGTGTGGACACAACTTGTCCACAGGCTTCTGACCCCACATCCGCCTGGGCTTCCTTGAGGGAGACACACCCCGAGAAACCCGCATCCCCACACACAGGCAAAGGACCCGGTGTTTCCGGGTGGCATGGGAGAGGTGGCCTGGCCCGGCCTGGGGCTCCCCGTGTTACCTTTCTGTTTCTCCGGGCAAAGGGCCAGAGGCCTCTCGGGGGTGTCCTGAGCCAACGTCGACAGGGTGCCCACGCACACTGCCTGTGAGCTCTCCTGAGGCCCCGGCCTCTGGGCAGGGGCAAACAGCAGAACATCTTGGCAGCAAGTGATCTGGCTGGGGGCTCCTCTCCGCTCTGGAGGCCTGGATACCCGGATTGCGGGTTCTGATGGGTTCTGTTGCCGGCAGGTGACATCATCTCCTGGGGTTCGTGCTGAGGTCCCTTCCCCAAAACTTCCCAAGGGAATCTCTGGGTTTCTGACTGCTCGATCACCCCCCTTAGGCCATGTGCAGGCACAGTGACACCCACACGGCCCAGCCCACAGCCCTGGGGAGGCCTGGGTTCAGCCAGGGCCTGAGCTCCGAGGACCATGCTGCTCTCAGACCAGGCTCCTTCTTCTCATAAGTGGTGTGGCCCTTGACAACCATATGCCCCTCAGGGTTTCCCCAGTCTCTCCATCTGCAGAGTGGGGGTCATTCTCCCATCTGCTTCCTAGGCCTGTCGGCCTACGAGCAGCTCCATGCCTTTCCACCTGGGGCCGATATCACGTGGAGCTCGTGCGCTGAGACTTCAGAAAGAAAGATTCCATCCAGGGCTGGCACAGCACAGAATGGGGCAGAACGAGGCCTGGATGCGCCGTGGTACCCAGGAAAAGGCACTCCCCCTCCTGACTGTTTTGAGACCCCGCATCCAAGTTGGAGGACCGAAAGGAAGACTCGAAGGTCTCCCTCTCTTATAGAAAAGAGTAGCCAACTTTCTGGTCCTCTGTTTCCATTGAGATTCTGTTGAAGTGTCCCAGCTCGGCTTCTGCGGGTGGCTGAGCTTCTACTGGCTCCCTGCGTTCTTGTCGTTTCCTCTCCAAACCTTCCGTCCTTTTCCCCCTTCTGGGGTGGAAGGGCGCTGTCATTGCTTCTACCTTCGAGACAGATTGAGGAAAAGTCTGGACCATCGACTCCTTTCCTCTCTTTGGTTCCGTGTCTCTCTCTGGCTGTGTCCCTCTCTTTTCCTTTCTCAATTCCGTCTGTGTCTTCCTCTTTCTCTCTCGTGTGTGGATGGATGGATGGATGCTAGGGATGCACATGTATATGATTAGATGAGGGTTATGTTTTAGGGATAGGTTAGAGGGAGAGAAAGGCTTTAGGTCAGAGTTGGTCATGGGGGAAGGGTCAAGGGTGGTGGTGGTGTTTCTTGGAATCTGAGTGCTGTGCATTCTTCGTCTCTTTCCATATGAACCCCTTCTCAGATACACCACTTGCAAGGAGTCTCTCGTGTTCCGTTTCCTATCTTTTGCATTTGTGAATGCTTAGCTTCTCTGTTGTGAAGAGGTTCCATTGGATGGAAACCCAGTGGTGTACTTCGTTTACCTCTTTCCCTTACTTGAAGAGACCCATTTCGACCTCCGCCCAGCAAATGGCAAGGAGACTCTGATGTTAAGGAGCCTTTGACCTACGCTTCTTTCTAGCTATCTCATGACATCAGTCTTTAGGGTGAGGTTTTTCCCCGATATTGAGGTGGTATGAGATCAAAACCAATAGCGTTCTTCAGATGTAGCTGTCTGGTTTTCCCATGGACATTGATTGAAGAGGCTTTCCTGTTCCCATTTGGATATTCTCCCCGTCTGTGTCAGAGATGAGTTGACCATGGATGCTGGGGTTTGTTTCTGGACCCTCAACTTTATTCCATCGATCTGGATCTGTGTGTGTTGTTGTATTCCCAATAGCATACTGTCCTGCTGCTGCTGCTGCTGCGGCTAAGTCACTTCAGTCGTGTCTGACTCTGCATGACCCCATGGCCTGCAGCCTACCAGGCTCCTCCGTCCAGGACATTTTCCAGGCAAGAGTACTGGAGTGGGTCGCCATTGCCTTCTCCGATACTCTCCTGAGGATCCTAGTTTGGTCGTCTAATTTCCTTTCACACAACCTTGGATGTCCGTATCGGGGCTTTTTCGTCGGATTGTATTGACAATGTAGGCTCCTTTCTGTTTCCGTACCCTCTTTGCAATTCTTTGTTCGGTGCGAAAATGCATTGGCATTTTGGGAGGAATAGCATGGAAGCTGTGGATTGCCATGTGGGGCTGTGACATGATTTTCCCAATAGGAATTCTTTCAAGCCCTGAGCACAGCTTCTCTTTCCAGTGATTGGTGTGGGCTTGATCTTCCTCCTTCCATCTCTCGCCGTTTTGTGAGAACAGGTCCATCCTTCCCTTCTGGGGTAGATGGACTCGTGGGTATCACTTCAGTGAATGGCATTGGCAGTGGGGGTGATAATTCCCTTCTCATTGGAAGACTTTGCTGTGAGTATTAGAAATGCAAGTGACTTCTCTTCCCCTTCCTCCCTGTCCATGTCTCAGAGCCACCGGGAAACAGAGGCCTCATCCACGGTCACACAGGCCTGAGGGGGTGCAACTAGACTGTTGTTTCTTCAGGCCCTCAGTGCTGGACATCATCCGGGATACTCTGTGTGTGTCTTCCTCCGTCTGGTGTCCCTTCAGACCTTTCCCTAGTTTTCACAGGCTTGTTGTGTTGGCGTTCTTTGTCTGTTTGGAGACACATCCTTGATAAGCTTTGTGTTTCCACTCATTCGTCTCGCGATGTATGACCTGTCTTTTGCTTTTGTCATGAGGTCTTTCCCACAGTAGATATCTTTGATTTTGCAAAGTCCACTGTATTCTCTGGCGTTTTTTTTGTGGACTGCCTTTTAGTTTTGTGTGTGAAGACTCAAAGCACGTGTCCGGTTTCTGCTCATTGTTCTTCTAGATTTGTGACAAGTTTTCATGGAAAGTTTGTCTAGGGATAACTGGAAGTGAACTCGGTGTAAGGTGTCAAGTCTCCATCTCCATTCATGTCATCCCCTGCAGTTTCCAATTCCCTGTTCCTGAGTGGTTTTGGAGACCTTGTGGGAAGGTTGGTTGCATTGGAGTTTGCATTTCCACCTTGATTCGATTCACACTGTTCTGCCCTCAGGGACACTGTCAAGGGGGAGTGAGGAGCAGCCTGCACTTCCAGCAGTGACCACACGGTGGGGCGAGTGCTGCTCTCCCCTCTGGGAGCCCCAGGCCACAGGCATCCCAGTGAGGAGCCAGCTCTGTGCTCAGCTGAAAGGAGTTAGTTAGTCTCTCAGGAGCCTCTGAGCCCTTGCCTTTGGATCACCCAGGGTGGGCATTTACTGGGACAGAAAAAATTGCCCTGAATTCCATGGACGGAAGAGCCTGGCTGTGTAGAGTTCGTGAGTTGCCGTGAATCAGACACAACTGAGGACACAAAAATTCAATAGATTAAAACACTTTTTGGGGGTGGGGGGGAGTGAAAGAGGGTGATGTGGGTTTTTTTGTCTTATATAATAGCCAAGGGAAATCTAGTTTAAACCTAAATTCACATAGATGGGAAAGGTATATCTCTCCGTCACCCTATTTAAAAAAAAAAAACCTACTACACTTTTCTGAAAGTTTATTTAGTAGCTTCCTTGAGCAGTTTACTGTGGAGCATTTTTTTTTTCTGTGACATTGGCCTCATTAAAAAGTACGGTTTGCCTTTACTGGATAATTTTGTTCATTGGTTTCTTAGGGAACCTTGGTAATATTTGAGTTTCCTGGGGAGTATGGTCACATGACCTGGCCCTGGCCAATCGGTGCGTTCCACCTCCCTGGCCACTGTGATTGGCTCCGGGCTGGGGCAGTGCCCAATCGGGGCCCAGGGCCGGGCCTCCCGTTGGAAGCCAGGGGAAGACGAGCTCTCGTCCTGCTGGGGTAGGGGAAGGGGTGGGGCCGGGGCAGGTCAGGCTCCAGCAGTGGGAGGGGCTTGAGGTCCGCCTGCGGCAGTTGGTGACGTTCCTGCTCCCCTCAGGGCAGAGCCGCCGGCCTGAGAATGAGGGCGCTGCTGAGCCCAGGGCCTGGGATGGCCCGTTGCTGCTGTGGTCCCAGAGCTCCACCCGAGACCTGAGGGAAGCCGTCTGCCCGTGAGTCCTCTCCCACTTTTCTGTCAGCTTGTTTGAAGCATGCTGGGTTTTCTGCCCAGCTGGCTAAGGGGAGTCCCTGGAAATGCAAGGGTGTGGGTTTTGGCAGACTTCAGGGAAGACATGCCAGATGAGCCTGGGAGACTCCAGGTTAATCTGGATTCAGGAGATATCTCTTCGGGCCAGCTAGTAATTGTAGGATAAGCCTAATGAGCCTTCAGAGGATGAAGAGAGTAACGTGCCAAGGTAGCAATCGATGTCCTCATTCGAGAGGATGAAGCTGGTGCTCAGAGAAGGGGGGAACTTGGCCACAGCAAGGAGGTGTGCACCCAGACAGGACCCCCCAGATCCGGCCATTGGAGCTCAGGGAGGCCACTGGTGTGGCTTGTCCCTGTGGCAGGGGCCGAGGCAGGCAGCCCACCCTGATTCCTGCGGGGGCCTGACTTGGGAAGTGCCATCTGGTAGCTTTGAGACTCACCAAACCAAATTGCACTGGAGAGAGGAGGGACACCTTCCTTCATCCACCCCCCACCCCCGCCGGATTCCCACATACCCTGACCCCTTTCTCTTGATTTCGGAGCCATTTCCAGAGTCCCGCTCATATGACCTCATTCGAAGTGCACTGTGGACGAGCTGCCATCTGCAGCTGCTACCACAGCAGCCAAGGGCTTTAGCTCCCGACTACCTCCCTTCCTTTGGAACTTGGGGGCCCTCTACTCCCCACTTGCACACCACAGACCTTTGCTGAGGATTGTGGGGACCCTCACTCAGTTTGCAGCACGTTGTAGCCATCCCTGTCCTCCCTTGAAACTCAGATTGTGAGCTCCTTTGGAGCAGCGTGGCCCACCTGGCTGCAACGGAAGACACAGCTGACAGTGAAACAACAGCTTAGATCTGAGAGCCGGAAAGCTCTGTCAAAAGGGACCTCCCTCTTCACACCGTAGAGGCTGTAGGAGCCGCCAGGCTTTCGGAACCAGTGCTGGGGCCAAAATGACTCCACAGCTGTTTTCCTTCCTGGGGAGGGTTCTGGCTCGAGCGGGAATGGCTCAAGTCTCCTAAGGTTCTGAAAGCCCACTGTGTGCAGATTCACGGTACACAGAGAGGAAAAGGTGGAGTCCTACCCTGGAGGTGGTCACAGCTCACGGATGAGCCAGGCAGGCAGGCAGGCAGGGCATGAGAACACCTGAGCTGCCTTCATGAGTGAATGGTGTGGGGGCAGAGGAAGAGAAGCCGGTCTGCTCCCTCGTGTGGTGCCCAGGGCAGGTTGTCCCCAGAGGAAACCCTTACGACGGTGAGGACTATCACTGCTGTTTCCCAAGGGGTTCCGTCGGTGCGTGTCTTCCCCGGAGCGGTCAGGCCGTCTCTCAAGTACACTGGCCATGGGCATTGCCTCTCCTTGGAACTTCCCATGTGTTTCTCTTTTTTATGGAACAGTGATTTTCTAGAGTGGTTCTGGGCCACAAGGATGTTGGGTCATTTTCTAGCCTTCTGTCATGAAGAACGCTTTCCTGGGCATGGGGGTGGTTTGTTGTTCCAGCTCCCTTTCTTGGCTTCTTTTGGGAGCTGGTGCAACAAGAGGAGCTCAGCCTCTGCCTTCTGGCTGAGATGTCACCCTTCAAACAGCAATGCCTGCCTGGAGATAATGATGGCAGTTGCCAAAAGGGCTTCGTTTGGCACATGGTATCTTGAAAGGACGTACACCGTCCTTTCAGCTATCAAAGGCTAGTTCAAATGACATAAAAATGAGAACTCTCCAATGGAGTCTTACAATAGGTGGAGAGTCCGAAAAACACTCCTTCAGTCATTTCACTGAGAGTCATTGATTGGGGACACCAAGAATATAGGAAGGAATGCAGAAAGAAAAGATGAAATTGTGTTCAGGATCGGGGGGAGGGATGAACAGGGCGTGCTTGCCTTGAATCCAGGCTTTGTTGGGGGGTGGGGCATAAAGATCGAACGGGTCTGAAACTACAAAGTGGTGATGGTAACACAGTATCACCAGAGTTACACAACAGTGATCCCAGATTGCAACAATGATGAAAAAGTTTACTAATCGCAACTTAAAAAACAAAAATACAGGAAACCATACAAAAAATAAAACATCACCAGAAAGGTGGAAAGAAACCAAATGCAAAGCAGTTCAGGGGAAAGGAACTCCATGTCCCCTGGGGGCAGACCGAGTTGCCGGCATCCACGGTGAGCAGACAGGGATGGAGGCTGCAGAGCCGACCGCTCCCCTGGACGTGGTGTTTCCGGCAAGGGCTCTGGGTCTCTGTCCAGAGCGGGGGCTCTTTCTCCCTGCAGGGCTGGGTGAGTGATCGTGGGCATCTGGGTGTTGCGCGGGAGCCAGGGCAGGCTCTCCCTGCCGAGGCGGTGACTCCTCCTCTGCCTCGGGTTCTCTTGCCAAAGCCCGAGCAGGTAGAGGTGCACGTGGAGGTGGAGGTTCTCGCTGAGGGGGTGGGACATCAGTGCCTGGGGCTGGGGGTCCTGCAGGCACGGAGATCCGATCTGCCCGGTGTGCTGGCCAGTACCCAGCTGGCCTGGTGTCTCTGCGAGGGCAAGTCTCGCTTCTCCATCTGCCCTCGGTGGATCCCTGGGTCCTGCACCTGGAGCCACCACCTCTTTAGGGACAGGTCTGGGAAGTGGAGCCTGGTTCCAGTTGGAGGCCAGTGCTAGAGTTGGGGGAGAAGCAAAGTTTGCCCACAGGCCAGCCTTGGCATGTGCGTACCCCGGGACAGAAACCTTCCAAGAGGTTCCCAAAGAATACCCAGCGTCAGATGTCTTTTGGGACTGAAGTGTGCAAGATGGGGGGCGGGGGGTGTGAGGCCAGCGCTTGCTGCAGGCCCAGCAGCAGCTTTCGGGGACTCGTCCCTGTGTAGCTCAGCACCCCTCCCCACACACTCCCGTGCACCAGCCCCAGCGTCCTCACCTCTGTGCTCTGGCGTGCTGGGCTCCAGGTCCTCCTGGTGCCTCAGAGGCCGGGGTTCTCTGGACTCTGGGTCGGAGCCGGGTGTGCTGAGCTCCGTGGCAGCCTCAGACTGGGCCGCCGGCTGTATCCTGGGCGGTGTCTCGGCAGCAGGCCTTCCCCACCTCCGCGTCTCCCCCGGTGGGGCTGATGCCTCCGTGGGCACGCTGACCTGGAGCCTGCACTGGGCCTCACGGGCGGGCGGGTGGTGCTCCGACCCCTCCCTCTGGGAGCTGGATGGGGTGTCCCCGTCCTCGGCCTCGTCACGTGGGAAGCTCTGCAACGACAGTGACCGTCAGCCAGCCATGCTGGGAGTTTTCCGAGCTGGGCCTGGCCAGTGGAGCCGCTGCTTCTGCCTGCTCGAACTTCTCTTCCCAGAAGGGTCAGAGACGTGTGTCTGCTCAGATCCCCACCCGGGAGGAAAGAGACCCATCTGAGGGTGTGAGGTCAGCCTGGCGGGCCGGCGCTGCCCACACTCTCCCCATCCCGCCCAGCCTGCTCTCCCCTGGGGTGTGGACACAACTTGTCCACAGGCTTCTGACCCCACATCCGCCTGGGCTTCCTTGAGGGGGACACAGCCCGAGAAACCCGCATCCCCACACACAGGCAAAGGACCCGGTGTTTCCGGGTGGCATGGGAGAGGTGGCCTGGCCCGGCCTGGGGCTCCCCGTGTTACCTTTCTGTTTCTCCGGGCAAAGGGCCAGAGGCCTCTCGGGGGTGTCCTGAGCCAACGTCGACAGGGTGCCCACGCACACTGCCTGTGAGCTCTCCTGAGGCCCCGGCCTCTGGGCAGGGGCAAACAGCAGAACATCTTGGCAGCAAGTGATCTGGCTGGGGGCTCCTCTCCGCTCTGGAGGCCTGGATACCCGGATTGCGGGTTCTGTTGGGTTCTGTTGCCGGCAGGTGACATCATCTCCTGGGGTTCGTGCTGAGGTCCCTTCCCCAAAACTTCCCGAGGGAATCTCTGGGTTTCTGACTGCTCGATCACCCCCCTTAGGCCATGTGCAGGCACAGTGACACCCACACGGCCCAGCCCACAGCCCTGGGGAGGCCTGGGTTCAGCCAGGGCCTGAGCTCCGAGGACCATGCTGCTCTCAGACCAGGCTCCTTCTTCTCATAAGTGGTGTGGCCCTTGACAACCATATGCCCCTCAGGGTTTCCCCAGTCTCTCCATCTGCAGAGTGGGGGTCATTCTCCCATCTGCTTCCTAGGCCTGTCGGCCTACGAGCAGCTCCATGCCTTTCCACCTGGGGCCGATATCACGTGGAGCTCGTGCACTGAGACTTCAGAAAGAAAGATTCCATCCAGGGCTGGCACAGCACAGAATGGGGCAGAACGAGGCCTGGATGCGCCGTGGTACCCAGGAAAAGGCACTCCCCCTCCTGACTGTTTTGAGACCCCGCATCCAAGTTGGAGGACCGAAAGGAAGACTCGAAGGTCTCCCTCTCTTATAGAAAAGAGTAGCCAACTTTCTGGTCCTCTGTTTCCATTGAGATTCTGTTGAAGTGTCCCAGCTCGGCTTCTGTGGGTGGCTGAGCTTCTACTGGCTCCCTGCGTTCTTGTCTTTTCCTCTCCAAACCTTCCGTCCTTTTCCCCCTTCTGGGGTGGAAGGGCGCTGTCATTGCTTCTACCTTCGAGACAGATTGAGGAAAAGTCTGGACCATCGACTCCTTTCCTCTCTTTGGTTCCGTGTCTCTCTCTGGCTGTGTCCCTCTCTTTTCCTTTCTCAATTCCGTCTGTGTCTTCCTCTTTCTCTCTCGTGTGTGGATGGATGGATGGATGCTAGGGATGCACATGTATATGATTAGATGAGGGTTATGTTTTAGGGATAGGTTAGAGGGAGAGAAAGGCTTTAGGTCAGAGTTGGTCATGGGGGAAGGGTCAAGGGTGGTGGTGGTGTTTCTTGGAATCTGAGTGCTGTGCATTCTTCGTCTCTTTCCATATGAACCCCTTCTCAGATACACCACTTGCAAGGAGTCTCTCATGTTCCGTTTCCTATCTTTTGCATTTGTGAATGCTTAGCTTCTCTGTTGTGAAGAGGTTCCATTGGATGGAAACCCAGTGGTGTACTTCGTTTACCTCTTTCCCTTACTTGAAGAGACCCATTTCGACCTCCGCCCAGCAAATGGCAAGGAGACTCTGATGTTAAGGAGCCTTTGACCTACGCTTCTTTCTAGCTATCTCATGACATCAGTCTTTAGGGTGAGGTTTTTCCCCGATATTGAGGTGGTATGAGATCAAAACCAATAGCGTTCTTCAGATGTAGCTGTCTGGTTTTCCCATGGACATTGATTGAAGAGGCTTTCCTGTTCCCATTTGGATATTCTCCCCGTCTGTGTCAGAGATGAGTTGACCATGGATGCTGGGGTTTGTTTCTGGACCCTCAACTTTATTCCATCGATCTGGATCTGTGTGTGTTGTTGTATTCCCAATAGCATACTGTCCTGCTGCTGCTGCTGCTGCGGCTAAGTCACTTCAGTCGTGTCTGACTCTGCATGACCCCATGGCCTGCAGCCTACCAGGCTCCTCCGTCCAGGACATTTTCCAGGCAAGAGTACTGGAGTGGGTCGCCATTGCCTTCTCCGATACTCTCCTGAGGATCCTAGTTTGGTCGTCTAATTTCCTTTCACACAACCTTGGATGTCCGTATCGGGGCTTTTTCGTCGGATTGTATTGACAATGTAGGCTCCTTTCTGTTTCCGTACCCCCTTTGCAATTCTTTGTTCGGTGCGAAAATGCATTGGCATTTTGGGAGGAATAGCATGGAAGCTGTGGATTGCCATGTGGGGCTGTGACATGATTTTCCCAATAGGAATTCTTTCAAGCCCTGAGCACAGCTTCTCTTTCCAGTGATTGGTGTGGGCTTGATCTTCCTCCTTCCATCTCTCGCCGTTTTGTGAGAACAGGTCCATCCTTCCCTTCTGGGGTAGATGGACTCGTGGGTATCACTTCAGTGAATGGCATTGTCAGTGGGGGTGATAATTCCCTTCTCATTGGAAGACTTTGCTGTGAGTATTAGAAATGCAAGTGACTTCTCTTCCCCTTCCTCCCTGTCCATGTCTCAGAGCCACCGGGAAACAGAGGCCTCATCCACGGTCACACAGGCCTGAGGGGGTGCAACTAGACTGTTGTTTCTTCAGGCCCTCAGTGCTGGACATCATCCGGGATACTCTGTGTGTGTCTTCCTCCGTCTGGTGTCCCTTCAGACCTTTCCCTAGTTTTCACAGGCTTGTTGTGTTGGCGTTCTTTGTCTGTTTGGAGACACATCCTTGATAAGCTTTGTGTTTCCACTCATTCGTCTCGCGATGTATGACCTGTCTTTTGCTTTTGTCATGAGGTCTTTCCCACAGTAGATATCTTTGATTTTGCAAAGTCCACTGTATTCTCTGGCGTTTTTTTTGTGGACTGCCTTTTAGTTTTGTGTGTGAAGACTCAAAGCACGTGTCCGGTTTCTGCTCATTGTTCTTCTAGATTTGTGACAAGTTTTCATGGAAAGTTTGTCTAGGGATAACTGGAAGTGAACTCGGTGTAAGGTGTCAAGTCTCCATCTCCATTCATGTCATCCCCTGCAGTTTCCAATTCCCTGTTCCTGAGTGGTTTTGGAGACCTTGTGGGAAGGTTGGTTGCATTGGAGTTTGCATTTCCACCTTGATTCGATTCACACTGTTCTGCCCTCAGGGACACTGTCAAGGGGGAGTGAGGAGCAGCCTGCACTTCCAGCAGTGACCACACGGTGGGGCGAGTGCTGCTCTCCCCTCTGGGAGCCCCAGGCCACAGGCATCCCAGTGAGGAGCCAGCTCTGTGCTCAGCTGAAAGGAGTTAGTTAGTCTCTCAGGAGCCTCTGAGCCCTTGCCTTTGGATCACCCAGGGTGGGCATTTACTGGGACAGAAAAAATTGCCCTGAATTCCATGGACGGAAGAGCCTGGCTGTGTAGAGTTCGTGAGTTGCCGTGAATCAGACACAACTGAGGACACAAAAATTCAATAGATTAAAACACTTTTTGGGGGTGGGGGGGAGTGAAAGAGGGTGATGTGGGTTTTTTTGTCTTATATAATAGCCAAGGGAAATCTAGTTTAAACCTAAATTCACATAGATGGGAAAGGTATATCTCTCCGTCACCCTATTTAAAAAAAAAAAACCTACTACACTTTTCTGAAAGTTTATTTAGTAGCTTCCTTGAGCAGTTTACTGTGGAGCATTTTTTTTTTCTGTGACATTGGCCTCATTAAAAAGTACGGTTTGCCTTTACTGGATAATTTTGTTCATTGGTTTCTTAGGGAACCTTGGTAATATTTGAGTTTCCTGGGGAGTATGGTCACATGACCTGGCCCTGGCCAATCGGTGCGTTCCACCTCCCTGGCCACTGTGATTGGCTCCGGGCTGGGGCAGTGCCCAATCGGGGCCCAGGGCCGGGCCTCCCGTTGGAAGCCAGGGGAAGACGAGCTCTCGTCCTGCTGGGGTAGGGGAAGGGGTGGGGCCGGGGCAGGTCAGGCTCCAGCAGTGGGAGGGGCTTGAGGTCCGCCTGCGGCAGTTGGTGACGTTCCTGCTCCCCTCAGGGCAGAGCCGCCGGCCTGAGAATGAGGGCGCTGCTGAGCCCAGGGCCTGGGATGGCCCGTTGCTGCTGTGGTCCCAGAGCTCCACCCGAGACCTGAGGGAAGCCGTCTGCCCGTGAGTCCTCTCCCACTTTTCTGTCAGCTTGTTTGAAGCATGCTGGGTTTTCTGCCCAGCTGGCTAAGGGGAGTCCCTGGAAATGCAAGGGTGTGGGTTTTGGCAGACTTCAGGGAAGACATGCCAGATGAGCCTGGGAGACTCCAGGTTAATCTGGATTCAGGAGATATCTCTTCGGGCCAGCTAGTAATTGTAGGATAAGCCTAATGAGCCTTCAGAGGATGAAGAGAGTAACGTGCCAAGGTAGCAATCGATGTCCTCATTCGAGAGGATGAAGCTGGTGCTCAGAGAAGGGGGGAACTTGGCCACAGCAAGGAGGTGTGCACCCAGACAGGACCCCCCAGATCCGGCCATTGGAGCTCAGGGAGGCCACTGGTGTGGCTTGTCCCTGTGGCAGGGGCCGAGGCAGGCAGCCCACCCTGATTCCTGCGGGGGCCTGACTTGGGAAGTGCCATCTGGTAGCTTTGAGACTCACCAAACCAAATTGCACTGGAGAGAGGAGGGACACCTTCCTTCATCCACCCCCCACCCCCGCCGGATTCCCACATACCCTGACCCCTTTCTCTTGATTTCGGAGCCATTTCCAGAGTCCCGCTCATATGACCTCATTCGAAGTGCACTGTGGACGAGCTGCCATCTGCAGCTGCTACCACAGCAGCCAAGGGCTTTAGCTCCCGACTACCTCCCTTCCTTTGGAACTTGGGGGCCCTCTACTCCCCACTTGCACACCACAGACCTTTGCTGAGGATTGTGGGGACCCTCACTCAGTTTGCAGCACGTTGTAGCCATCCCTGTCCTCCCTTGAAACTCAGATTGTGAGCTCCTTTGGAGCAGCGTGGCCCACCTGGCTGCAACGGAAGACACAGCTGACAGTGAAACAACAGCTTAGATCTGAGAGCCGGAAAGCTCTGTCAAAAGGGACCTCCCTCTTCACACCGTAGAGGCTGTAGGAGCCGCCAGGCTTTCGGAACCAGTGCTGGGGCCAAAATGACTCCACAGCTGTTTTCCTTCCTGGGGAGGGTTCTGGCTCGAGCGGGAATGGCTCAAGTCTCCTAAGGTTCTGAAAGCCCACTGTGTGCAGATTCACGGTACACAGAGAGGAAAAGGTGGAGTCCTACCCTGGAGGTGGTCACAGCTCACGGATGAGCCAGGCAGGCAGGCAGGCAGGGCATGAGAACACCTGAGCTGCCTTCATGAGTGAATGGTGTGGGGGCAGAGGAAGAGAAGCCGGTCTGCTCCCTCGTGTGGTGCCCAGGGCAGGTTGTCCCCAGAGGAAACCCTTACGACGGTGAGGACTATCACTGCTGTTTCCCAAGGGGTTCCGTCGGTGCGTGTCTTCCCCGGAGCGGTCAGGCCGTCTCTCAAGTACACTGGCCATGGGCATTGCCTCTCCTTGGAACTTCCCATGTGTTTCTCTTTTTTATGGAACAGTGATTTTCTAGAGTGGTTCTGGGCCACAAGGATGTTGGGTCATTTTCTAGCCTTCTGTCATGAAGAACGCTTTCCTGGGCATGGGGGTGGTTTGTTGTTCCAGCTCCCTTTCTTGGCTTCTTTTGGGAGCTGGTGCAACAAGAGGAGCTCAGCCTCTGCCTTCTGGCTGAGATGTCACCCTTCAAACAGCAATGCCTGCCTGGAGATAATGATGGCAGTTGCCAAAAGGGCTTCGTTTGGCACATGGTATCTTGAAAGGACGTACACCGTCCTTTCAGCTATCAAAGGCTAGTTCAAATGACATAAAAATGAGAACTCTCCAATGGAGTCTTACAGTAGGTGGAGAGTCCGAAAAACACTCCTTCAGTCATTTCACTGAGAGTCATTGATTGGGGACACCAAGAATATAGGAAGGAATGCAGAAAGAAAAGATGAAATTGTGTTCAGGATCGGGGGGAGGGATGAACAGGGCGTGCTTGCCTTGAATCCAGGCTTTGTTGGGGGGTGGGGCATAAAGATCGAACGGGTCTGAAACTACAAAGTGGTGATGGTAACACAGTATCACCAGAGTTACACAACAGTGATCCCAGATTGCAACAATGATGAAAAAGTTTACTAATCCCAACTTAAAAAACAAAAATACAGGAAACCATACAAAAAATAAAACATCACCAGAAAGGTGGAAAGAAACCAAATGCAAAGCAGTTCAGGGGAAAGGAACTCCATGTCCCCTGGGGGCAGACCGAGTTGCCGGCATCCACGGTGAGCAGACAGGGATGGAGGCTGCAGAGCCGACCGCTCCCCTGGACGTGGTGTTTCCGGCAAGGGCTCTGGGTCTCTGTCCAGAGCGGGGGCTCTTTCTCCCTGCAGGGCTGGGTGAGTGATCGTGGGCATCTGGGTGTTGCGCGGGAGCCAGGGCAGGCTCTCCCTGCCGAGGCGGTGACTCCTCCTCTGCCTCGGGTTCTCTTGCCAAAGCCCGAGCAGGTAGAGGTGCACGTGGAGGTGGAGGTTCTCGCTGAGGGGGTGGGACATCAGTGCCTGGGGCTGGGGGTCCTGCAGGCACGGAGATCCGATCTGCCCGGTGTGCTGGCCAGTACCCAGCTGGCCTGGTGTCTCTGCGAGGGCAAGTCTCGCTTCTCCATCTGCCCTCGGTGGATCCCTGGGTCCTGCACCTGGAGCCACCACCTCTTTAGGGACAGGTCTGGGAAGTGGAGCCTGGTTCCAGTTGGAGGCCAGTGCTAGAGTTGGGGGAGAAGCAAAGTTTGCCCACAGGCCAGCCTTGGCATGTGCGTACCCCGGGACAGAAACCTTCCAAGAGGTTCCCAAAGAATACCCAGCGTCAGATGTCTTTTGGGACTGAAGTGTGCAAGATGGGGGGCGGGGGGTGTGAGGCCAGCGCTTGCTGCAGGCCCAGCAGCAGCTTTCGGGGACTCGTCCCTGTGTAGCTCAGCACCCCTCCCCACACACTCCCGTGCACCAGCCCCAGCGTCCTCACCTCTGTGCTCTGGCGTGCTGGGCTCCAGGTCCTCCTGGTGCCTCAGAGGCCGGGGTTCTCTGGACTCTGGGTCGGAGCCGGGTGTGCTGAGCTCCGTGGCAGCCTCAGACTGGGCCGCCGGCTGTATCCTGGGCGGTGTCTCGGCAGCAGGCCTTCCCCACCTCCGCGTCTCCCCCGGTGGGGCTGATGCCTCCGTGGGCACGCTGACCTGGAGCCTGCACTGGGCCTCACGGGCGGGCGGGTGGTGCTCCGACCCCTCCCTCTGGGAGCTGGATGGGGTGTCCCCGTCCTCGGCCTCGTCACGTGGGAAGCTCTGCAACGACAGTGACCGTCAGCCAGCCATGCTGGGAGTTTTCCGAGCTGGGCCTGGCCAGTGGAGCCGCTGCTTCTGCCTGCTCGAACTTCTCTTCCCAGAAGGGTCAGAGACGTGTGTCTGCTCAGATCCCCACCCGGGAGGAAAGAGACCCATCTGAGGGTGTGAGGTCAGCCTGGCGGGCCGGCGCTGCCCACACTCTCCCCATCCCGCCCAGCCTGCTCTCCCCTGGGGTGTGGACACAACTTGTCCACAGGCTTCTGACCCCACATCCGCCTGGGCTTCCTTGAGGGGGACACAGCCCGAGAAACCCGCATCCCCACACACAGGCAAAGGACCCGGTGTTTCCGGGTGGCATGGGAGAGGTGGCCTGGCCCGGCCTGGGGCTCCCCGTGTTACCTTTCTGTTTCTCCGGGCAAAGGGCCAGAGGCCTCTCGGGGGTGTCCTGAGCCAACGTCGACAGGGTGCCCACGCACACTGCCTGTGAGCTCTCCTGAGGCCCCGGCCTCTGGGCAGGGGCAAACAGCAGAACATCTTGGCAGCAAGTGATCTGGCTGGGGGCTCCTCTCCGCTCTGGAGGCCTGGATACCCGGATTGCGGGTTCTGTTGGGTTCTGTTGCCGGCAGGTGACATCATCTCCTGGGGTTCGTGCTGAGGTCCCTTCCCCAAAACTTCCCAAGGGAATCTCTGGGTTTCTGACTGCTCGATCACCCCCCTTAGGCCATGTGCAGGCACAGTGACACCCACACGGCCCAGCCCACAGCCCTGGGGAGGCCTGGGTTCAGCCAGGGCCTGAGCTCCGAGGACCATGCTGCTCTCAGACCAGGCTCCTTCTTCTCATAAGTGGTGTGGCCCTTGACAACCATATGCCCCTCAGGGTTTCCCCAGTCTCTCCATCTGCAGAGTGGGGGTCATTCTCCCATCTGCTTCCTAGGCCTGTCGGCCTACGAGCAGCTCCATGCCTTTCCACCTGGGGCCGATATCACGTGGAGCTCGTGCACTGAGACTTCAGAAAGAAAGATTCCATCCAGGGCTGGCACAGCACAGAATGGGGCAGAACGAGGCCTGGATGCGCCGTGGTACCCAGGAAAAGGCACTCCCCCTCCTGACTGTTTTGAGACCCCGCATCCAAGTTGGAGGACCGAAAGGAAGACTCGAAGGTCTCCCTCTCTTATAGAAAAGAGTAGCCAACTTTCTGGTCCTCTGTTTCCATTGAGATTCTGTTGAAGTGTCCCAGCTCGGCTTCTGCGGGTGGCTGAGCTTCTACTGGCTCCCTGCGTTCTTGTCTTTTCCTCTCCAAACCTTCCGTCCTTTTCCCCCTTCTGGGGTGGAAGGGCGCTGTCATTGCTTCTACCTTCGAGACAGATTGAGGAAAAGTCTGGACCATCGACTCCTTTCCTCTCTTTGGTTCCGTGTCTCTCTCTGGCTGTGTCCCTCTCTTTTCCTTTCTCAATTCCGTCTGTGTCTTCCTCTTTCTCTCTCGTGTGTGGATGGATGGATGGATGCTAGGGATGCACATGTATATGATTAGATGAGGGTTATGTTTTAGGGATAGGTTAGAGGGAGAGAAAGGCTTTAGGTCAGAGTTGGTCATGGGGGAAGGGTCAAGGGTGGTGGTGGTGTTTCTTGGAATCTGAGTGCTGTGCATTCTTCGTCTCTTTCCATATGAACCCCTTCTCAGATACACCACTTGCAAGGAGTCTCTCATGTTCCGTTTCCTATCTTTTGCATTTGTGAATGCTTAGCTTCTCTGTTGTGAAGAGGTTCCATTGGATGGAAACCCAGTGGTGTACTTCGTTTACCTCTTTCCCTTACTTGAAGAGACCCATTTCGACCTCCGCCCAGCAAATGGCAAGGAGACTCTGATGTTAAGGAGCCTTTGACCTACGCTTCTTTCTAGCTATCTCATGACATCAGTCTTTAGGGTGAGGTTTTTCCCCGATATTGAGGTGGTATGAGATCAAAACCAATAGCGTTCTTCAGATGTAGCTGTCTGGTTTTCCCATGGACATTGATTGAAGAGGCTTTCCTGTTCCCATTTGGATATTCTCCCCGTCTGTGTCAGAGATGAGTTGACCATGGATGCTGGGGTTTGTTTCTGGACCCTCAACTTTATTCCATCGATCTGGATCTGTGTGTGTTGTTGTATTCCCAATAGCATACTGTCCTGCTGCTGCTGCTGCTGCGGCTAAGTCACTTCAGTCGTGTCTGACTCTGCATGACCCCATGGCCTGCAGCCTACCAGGCTCCTCCGTCCAGGACATTTTCCAGGCAAGAGTACTGGAGTGGGTCGCCATTGCCTTCTCCGATACTCTCCTGAGGATCCTAGTTTGGTCGTCTAATTTCCTTTCACACAACCTTGGATGTCCGTATCGGGGCTTTTTCGTCGGATTGTATTGACAATGTAGGCTCCTTTCTGTTTCCGTACCCCCTTTGCAATTCTTTGTTCGGTGCGAAAATGCATTGGCATTTTGGGAGGAATAGCATGGAAGCTGTGGATTGCCATGTGGGGCTGTGACATGATTTTCCCAATAGGAATTCTTTCAAGCCCTGAGCACAGCTTCTCTTTCCAGTGATTGGTGTGGGCTTGATCTTCCTCCTTCCATCTCTCGCCGTTGTATGAGAACAGGTCCATCCTTCCCTTCTGGGGTAGATGGACTCGTGGGTATCACTTCAGTGAATGGCATTGGCAGTGGGGGTGATAATTCCCTTCTCATTGGAAGACTTTGCTGTGAGTATTAGAAATGCAAGTGACTTCTCTTCCCCTTCCTCCCTGTCCATGTCTCAGAGCCACCGGGAAACAGAGGCCTCATCCACGGTCACACAGGCCTGAGGGGGTGCAACTAGACTGTTGTTTCTTCAGGCCCTCAGTGCTGGACATCATCCGGGATACTCTGTGTGTGTTCCTCCGTCTGGTGTCCCTTCAGACCTTTCCCTAGTTTTCACAGGCTTGTTGTGTTGGCGTTCTTTGTCTGTTTGGAGACACATCCTTGATAAGCTTTGTGTTTCCACTCATTCGTCTCGCGATGTATGACCTGTCTTTTGCTTTTGTCATGAGGTCTTTCCCACAGTAGATATCTTTGATTTTGCAAAGTCCACTGTATTCTCTGGGTTTTTTTTTGTGGACTGCCTTTTAGTTTTGTGTGTGAAGACTCAAAGCACGTGTCCGGTTTCTGCTCATTGTTCTTCTAGATTTGTGACAAGTTTTCATGGAAAGTTTGTCTAGGGATAACTGGAAGTGAACTCGGTGTAAGGTGTCAAGTCTCCATCTCCATTCATGTCATCCCCTGCAGTTTCCAATTCCCTGTTCCTGAGTGGTTTTGGAGACCTTGTGGGAAGGTTGGTTGCATTGGAGTTTGCATTTCCACCTTGATTCGATTCACACTGTTCTGCCCTCAGGGACACAGTCAAGGGGGAGTGAGGAGCAGCCTGCACTTCCAGCAGTGACCACACGGTGGGGCGAGTGCTGCTCTCCCCTCTGGGAGCCCCAGGCCACAGGCATCCCAGTGAGGAGCCAGCTCTGTGCTCAGCTGAAAGGAGTTAGTTAGTCTCTCAGGAGCCTCTGAGCCCTTGCCTTTGGATCACCCAGGGTGGGCATTTACTGGGACAGAAAAAATTGCCCTGAATTCCATGGACGGAAGAGCCTGGCTGTGTAGAGTTCGTGAGTTGCCGTGAATCACACACAACTGAGGACACAAAAATTCAATAGATTAAAACACTTTTTGGGGGTGGGGGGGAGTGAAAGAGGGTGATGTGGGTTTTTTTGTCTTATATAACAGCCAAGGGAAATCTAGTTTAAACCTAAATTCACATAGATGGGAAAGGTATATCTCTCCGTCACCCTATTAAAAAAAAAAAAAAAAACTACTACACTTTTCTGAAAGTTTATTTGGTAGCTTCCTTGAGCAGTTTATTGTGGAGCATTTTTTTTTTTTTCTGTGACATTGGCCTCATTAAAAAGTACGGTTTGCCTTTACTGGATAATTTTGTTCATTGGTTTCTTAGGGAACCTTGGTAATATTTGAGTTTCCTGGGGAGTATGGTCACATGACCTGGCCCTGGCCAATCGGTGCGTTCCACCTCCCTGGCCACTGTGATTGGCTCCGGGCTGGGGCAGTGCCCAATCGGGGCCCAGGGCCGGGCCTCCCGTTGGAAGCCAGGGGAAGACGAGCTCTCGTCCTGCTGGGGTAGGGGAAGGGGTGGGGCCGGGGCAGGTCAGGCTCCAGCAGTGGGAGGGGCTTGAGGTCCGCCTGCGGCAGTTGGTGACGTTCCTGCTCCCCTCAGGGCAGAGCCGCCGGCCTGAGAATGAGGGCGCTGCTGAGCCCAGGGGCTGGGATGGCCCGTTGCTGCTGTGGTCCCAGAGCTCCACCCGAGACCTGAGGGAAGCCGTCTGCCCGTGAGTCCTCTCCCACTTGTCTGTCAGCTTGTTTGAAGCATGCTGGGTTTTCTGCCCAGCTGGCTAAGGGGAGTCCCTGGAAATGCAAGGGTGTGGGTTTTGGCAGACTTCAGGGAAGACATGCCAGATGAGCCTGGGAGACTCCAGGTTAATCTGGATTCAGGAGATATCTCTTCGGGCCAGCTAGTAATTGTAGGATAAGCCTAATGAGCCTTCAGAGGATGAAGAGAGTAACGTGCCAAGGTAGCAATCGATGTCCTCATTCGAGAGGATGAAGCTGGTGCTCAGAGAAGGGGGGAACTTGGCCACAGCAAGGAGGTGTGCACCCAGACAGGACCCCCCAGATCCGGCCATTGGAGCTCAGGGAGGCCACTGGTGTGGCTTGTCCCTGTGGCAGGGGCCGAGGCAGGCAGCCCACCCTGATTCCTGCGGGGGCCTGACTTGGGAAGTGCCATCTGGTAGCTTTGAGACTCACCAAACCAAATTGCACTGGAGAGAGGAGGGACACCTTCCTTCATCCACCCCCCACCCCCGCCGGATTCCCACATACCCTGACCCCTTTCTCTTGATTTCGGAGCCATTTCCAGAGTCCCGCTCATATGACCTCATTCGAAGTGCACTGTGGACGAGCTGCCATCTGCAGCTGCTACCACAGCAGCCAAGGGCTTTAGCTCCCGACTACCTCCCTTCCTTTGGAACTTGGGGGCCCTCTACTCCCCACTTGCACACCACAGACCTTTGCTGAGGATTGTGGGGACCCTCACTCAGTTTGCAGCACGTTGTAGCCATCCCTGTCCTCCCTTGAAACTCAGATTGTGAGCTCCTTTGGAGCAGCGTGGCCCACCTGGCTGCAACGGAAGACACAGCTGACAGTGAAACAACAGCTTAGATCTGAGAGCCGGAAAGCTCTGTCAAAAGGGACCTCCCTCTTCACACCGTAGAGGCTGTAGGAGCCGCCAGGCTTTCGGAACCAGTGCTGGGGCCAAAATGACTCCACAGCTGTTTTCCTTCCTGGGGAGGGTTCTGGCTCGAGCGGGAATGGCTCAAGTCTCCTAAGGTTCTGAAAGCCCACTGTGTGCAGATTCACGGTACACAGAGAGGAAAAGGTGGAGTCCTACCCTGGAGGTGGTCACAGCTCACGGATGAGCCAGGCAGGCAGGCAGGCAGGGCATGAGAACACCTGAGCTGCCTTCATGAGTGAATGGTGTGGGGGCAGAGGAAGAGAAGCCGGTCTGCTCCCTCGTGTGGTGCCCAGGGCAGGTTGTCCCCAGAGGAAACCCTTACGACGGTGAGGACTATCACTGCTGTTTCCCAAGGGGTTCCGTCGGTGCGTGTCTTCCCCGGAGCGGTCAGGCCGTCTCTCAAGTACACTGGCCATGGGCATTGCCTCTCCTTGGAACTTCCCATGTGTTTCTCTTTTTTATGGAACAGTGATTTTCTAGAGTGGTTCTGGGCCACAAGGATGTTGGGTCATTTTCTAGCCTTCTGTCATGAAGAACGCTTTCCTGGGCATGGGGGTGGTTTGTTGTTCCAGCTCCCTTTCTTGGCTTCTTTTGGGAGCTGGTGCAACAAGAGGAGCTCAGCCTCTGCCTTCTGGCTGAGATGTCACCCTTCAAACAGCAATGCCTGCCTGGAGATAATGATGGCAGTTGCCAAAAGGGCTTCGTTTGGCACATGGTATCTTGAAAGGACGTACACCGTCCTTTCAGCTATCAAAGGCTAGTTCAAATGACATAAAAATGAGAACTCTCCAATGGAGTCTTACAGTAGGTGGAGAGTCCGAAAAACACTCCTTCAGTCATTTCACTGAGAGTCATTGATTGGGGACACCAAGAATATAGGAAGGAATGCAGAAAGAAAAGATGAAATTGTGTTCAGGATCGGGGGAGGGATGAACAGGGCGTGCTTGCCTTGAATCCAGGCTTTGTTGGGGGGTGGGGCATAAAGATCGAACGGGTCTGAAACTACAAAGTGGTGATGGTAACACAGTATCACCAGAGTTAAACAACAGTGATCCCAGATTGCAACAATGATGAAAAAGTTTACTAATCCCAACTTAACCAACAAAAATACAGGAAACCATACAAAAAATAAAACATTACCAGAAAGGTGGAAACAAACCAAATGCAAAGCAGTTCAGGGGAAAGGAACTCCATGTCCCCTGGGGGCAGACCGAGTTGCCGGCATCCACGGTGAGCAGACAGGGATGGAGGCTGCAGAGCCGACCGCTCCCCTGGACGTGGTGTTTCCGGCAAGGGCTCTGGGTCTCCGTCCAGAGCGGGGGCTCTTTCTCCCTGCAGGGCTGGGTGAGTGATCGTGGGCATCTGGGTGTTGCGCGGGAGCCAGGGCAGGCTCTCCCTGCCGAGGCGGTGACTCCTCCTCTGCCTCGGGTTCTCTTGCCAAAGCCCGAGCAGGTAGAGGTGCACGTGGAGGTGGAGGTTCTCGCTGAGGGGGTGGGACATCAGTGCCTGGGGCTGGGGGTCCTGCAGGCACGGAGATCCGATCTGCCCGGTGTGCTGGCCAGTACCCAGCTGGCCTGGTGTCTCTGCGAGGGCAAGTCTCGGTTCTCCATCTGCCCTCGGTGGATCCCTGGGTCCTGCACCTGGAGCCACCACCTCTTTAGGGACAGGTCTGGGAAGTGGAGCCTGGTTCCAGTTGGAGGCCAGTGCTAGAGTTGGGGGAGAAGCAAGGTTTGCCCACAGGCCAGCCTTGGTATGTGCGTACCCCGGGACAGAAACCTTCCAAGAGGTTCCCAAAGAATACCCAGCGTCAGATGTCTTTTGGGACTGAAGTGTGCAAGATGGGGGGCGGGGGGTGTGAGGCCAGCGCTTGCTGCAGGCCCAGCAGCAGCTTTCGGGGACTCGTCCCTGTGTAGCTCAGCACCCCTCCCCACACACTCCCGTGCACCAGCCCCAACGTCCTCACCTCTGTGCTCTGGCGTGCTGGGCTCCAGGTCCTCCTGGTGCCTCAGAGGCCGGGGTTCTCTGGACTCTGGGTCGGAGCCGGGTGTGCTGAGCTCCGTGGCCGCCTCAGACTGGGCCGCCGGCTGTATCCTGGGCGGTGTCTCGGCAGCAGGCCTTCCCCACCTCCGCGTCTCCCCCGGTGGGGCTGATGCCTCCGTGGGCACGCTGACCTGGAGCCTGCACTGGGCCTCACGGGCGGGCGGGTGGTGCTCCGACCCCTCCCTCTGGGAGCTGGATGGGGTGTCCCCGTCCTCGGCCTCATCCCGTGGGAAGCTCTGCAACGACAGTGACCGTCAGCCAGCCATGCTGGGAGTTTTCCGAGCTGGGCCTGGCCAGTGGAGCCGCTGCTTCTGCCTGCTCGAACTTCTCTTCCCAGAAGGGTCAGAGACGTGTGTCTGCTCAGATCCCCACCCGGGAGGAAAGAGACCCATCTGAGGGTGTGAGGTCAGCCTGGCGGGCTGGCGCTGCCCACACTCTCCCCATCCCGCCCAGCCTGCTCTGCCCCGGGGTGTGGACACAACTTGTCCACAGGCTTCTGACCCCACATCCGCCTGGGCTTCCTTGAGGGAGACACACCCCGAGAAACCCGCATCCCCACACACAGGCAAAGGACCCGGTGTTTCCGGGTGGCATGGGAGAGGTGGCCTGGCCCGGCCTGGGGCTCCCCGTGTTACCTTTCTGTTTCTCCGGGCAAAGGGCCAGAGGCCTCTCGGGGGTGTCCTGAGCCAACGTCGACAGGGTGCCCACGCACACTGCCTGTGAGCTCTCCTGAGGCCCCGGCCTCTGGGCAGGGGCAAACAGCAGAACATCTTGGCAGCAAGTGATCTGGCTGGGGGCTCCTCTCCGCTCTGGAGGCCTGGATACCCGGATTGCGGGTTCTGATGGGTTCTGTTGCCGGCAGGTGACATCATCTCCTGGGGTTCGTGCTGAGGTCCCTTCCCCAAAACTTCCCAAGGGAATCTCTGGGTTTCTGACTGCTCGATCACCCCCCTTAGGCCATGTGCAGGCACAGTGACACCCACACGGCCCAGCCCACAGCCCTGGGGAGGCCTGGGTTCAGCCAGGGCCTGAGCTCCGAGGACCATGCTGCTCTCAGACCAGGCTCCTTCTTCTCATAAGTGGTGTGGCCCTTGACAACCATATGCCCCTCAGGGTTTCCCCAGTCTCTCCATCTGCAGAGTGGGGGTCATTCTCCCATCTGCTTCCTAGGCCTGTCGGCCTACGAGCAGCTCCATGCCTTTCCACCTGGGGCCGATATCACGTGGAGCTCGTGCGCTGAGACTTCAGAAAGAAAGATTCCATCCAGGGCTGGCACAGCACAGAATGGGGCAGAACGAGGCCTGGATGCGCCGTGGTACCCAGGAAAAGGCACTCCCCCTCCTGACTGTTTTGAGACCCCGCATCCAAGTTGGAGGACCGAAAGGAAGACTCGAAGGTCTCCCTCTCTTATAGAAAAGAGTAGCCAACTTTCTGGTCCTCTGTTTCCATTGAGATTCTGTTGAAGTGTCCCAGCTCGGCTTCTGCGGGTGGCTGAGCTTCTACTGGCTCCCTGCGTTCTTGTCGTTTCCTCTCCAAACCTTCCGTCCTTTTCCCCCTTCTGGGGTGGAAGGGCGCTGTCATTGCTTCTACCTTCGAGACAGATTGAGGAAAAGTCTGGACCATCGACTCCTTTCCTCTCTTTGGTTCCGTGTCTCTCTCTGGCTGTGTCCCTCTCTTTTCCTTTCTCAATTCCGTCTGTGTCTTCCTCTTTCTCTCTCGTGTGTGGATGGATGGATGGATGCTAGGGATGCACATGTATATGATTAGATGAGGGTTATGTTTTAGGGATAGGTTAGAGGGAGAGAAAGGCTTTAGGTCAGAGTTGGTCATGGGGGAAGGGTCAAGGGTGGTGGTGGTGTTTCTTGGAATCTGAGTGCTGTGCATTCTTCGTCTCTTTCCATATGAACCCCTTCTCAGATACACCACTTGCAAGGAGTCTCTCGTGTTCCGTTTCCTATCTTTTGCATTTGTGAATGCTTAGCTTCTCTGTTGTGAAGAGGTTCCATTGGATGGAAACCCAGTGGTGTACTTCGTTTACCTCTTTCCCTTACTTGAAGAGACCCATTTCGACCTCCGCCCAGCAAATGGCAAGGAGACTCTGATGTTAAGGAGCCTTTGACCTACGCTTCTTTCTAGCTATCTCATGACATCAGTCTTTAGGGTGAGGTTTTTCCCCGATATTGAGGTGGTATGAGATCAAAACCAATAGCGTTCTTCAGATGTAGCTGTCTGGTTTTCCCATGGACATTGATTGAAGAGGCTTTCCTGTTCCCATTTGGATATTCTCCCCGTCTGTGTCAGAGATGAGTTGACCATGGATGCTGGGGTTTGTTTCTGGACCCTCAACTTTATTCCATCGATCTGGATCTGTGTGTGTTGTTGTATTCCCAATAGCATACTGTCCTGCTGCTGCTGCTGCTGCGGCTAAGTCACTTCAGTCGTGTCTGACTCTGCATGACCCCATGGCCTGCAGCCTACCAGGCTCCTCCGTCCAGGACATTTTCCAGGCAAGAGTACTGGCGTGGGTCGCCATTGCCTTCTCCGATACTCTCCTGAGGATCCTAGTTTGGTCGTCTAATTTCCTTTCACACAACCTTGGATGTCCGTATCGGGGCTTTTTCGTCGGATTGTATTGACAATGTAGGCTCCTTTCTGTTTCCGTACCCCCTTTGCAATTCTTTGTTCGGTGCGAAAATGCATTGGCATTTTGGGAGGAATAGCATGGAAGCTGTGGATTGCCATGTGGGGCTGTGACATGATTTTCCCAATAGGAATTCTTTCAAGCCCTGAGCACAGCTTCTCTTTCCAGTGATTGGTGTGGGCTTGATCTTCCTCCTTCCATCTCTCGCCGTTTTGTGAGAACAGGTCCATCCTTCCCTTCTGGGGTAGATGGACTCGTGGGTATCACTTCAGTGAATGGCATTGGCAGTGGGGGTGATAATTCCCTTCTCATTGGAAGACTTTGCTGTGAGTATTAGAAATGCAAGTGACTTCTCTTCCCCTTCCTCCCTGTCCATGTCTCAGAGCCACCGGGAAACAGAGGCCTCATCCACGGTCACACAGGCCTGAGGGGGTGCAACTAGACTGTTGTTTCTTCAGGCCCTCAGTGCTGGACATCATCCGGGATACTCTGTGTGTGTCTTCCTCCGTCTGGTGTCCCTTCAGACCTTTCCCTAGTTTTCACAGGCTTGTTGTGTTGGCGTTCTTTGTCTGTTTGGAGACACATCCTTGATAAGCTTTGTGTTTCCACTCATTCGTCTCGCGATGTATGACCTGTCTTTTGCTTTTGTCATGAGGTCTTTCCCACAGTAGATATCTTTGATTTTGCAAAGTCCACTGTATTCTCTGGGTTTTTTTTGTGGACTGCCTTTTAGTTTTGTGTGTGAAGACTCAAAGCACGTGTCCGGTTTCTGCTCATTGTTCTTCTAGATTTGTGACAAGTTTTCATGGAAAGTTTGTCTAGGGATAACTGGAAGTGAACTCGGTGTAAGGTGTCCAGTCTCCATCTCCATTCATGTCATCCCCTGCAGTTTCCAATTCCCTGTTCCTGAGTGGTTTTGGAGACCTTGTGGGAAGGTTGGTTGCATTGGAGTTTGCATTTCCACCTTGATTCGATTCACACTGTTCTGCCCTCAGGGACACTGTCAAGGGGGAGTGAGGAGCAGCCTGCACTTCCAGCAGTGACCACACGGTGGGGCGAGTGCTGCTCTCCCCTCTGGGAGCCCCAGGCCACAGGCATCCCAGTGAGGAGCCAGCTCTGTGCTCAGCTGAAAGGAGTTAGTTAGTCTCTCAGGAGCCTCTGAGCCCTTGCCTTTGGATCACCCAGGGTGGGCATTTACTGGGACAGAAAAAATTGCCCTGAATTCCATGGACGGAAGAGCCTGGCTGTGTAGAGTTCGTGAGTTGCCGTGAATCAGACACAACTGAGGACACAAAAATTCAATAGATTAAAACACTTTTTGGGGGTGGGGGGGAGTGAAAGAGGGTGATGTGGGTTTTTTGTCTTCTATAACAGCCAAGGGAAATCTAGTTTAAACCTAAATTCACATAGATGGGAAAGGTATATCTCTCCGTCACCCTATTTAAAAAAAAAAAACCTACTACACTTTTCTGAAAGTTTATTTAGTAGCTTCCTTGAGCAGTTTACTGTGGAGCATTTTTTTTTTTTTTCTGTGACATTGGCCTCATTAAAAATTACGGTTTGCCTTTACTGGATAATTTTGTTCATTGGTTTCTTAGGGAACCTTGGTAATATTTGAGTTTCCTGGGGAGTATGGTCACATGACCTGGCCCTGGCCAATCGGTGCGTTCCACCTCCCTGGCCACTGTGATTGGCTCCGGGCTGGGGCAGTGCCCAATCGGGGCCCAGGGCCGGGCCTCCCGTTGGAAGCCAGGGGAAGACGAGCTCTCGTCCTGCTGGGGTAGGGGAAGGGGTGGGGCCGGGGCAGGTCAGGCTCCAGCAGTGGGAGGGGCTTGAGGTCCGCCTGCGGCAGTTGGTGACGTTCCTGCTCCCCTCAGGGCAGAGCCGCCGGCCTGAGAATGAGGGCGCTGCTGAGCCCAGGGGCTGGGATGGCCCTTTGCTGCTGTGGTCCCAGAGCTCCACCCGAGACCTGAGGGAAGCCGTCTGCCCGTGAGTCCTCTCCCACTTGTCTGTCAGCTTGTTTGAAGCATGCTGGGTTTTCTGCCCAGCTGGCTAAGGGGAGTCCCTGGAAATGCAAGGGTGTGGGTTTTGGCAGACTTCAGGGAAGACATGCCAGATGAGCCTGGGAGACTCCAGGTTAATCTGGATTCAGGAGATATCTCTTCGGGCCAGCTAGTAATTGTAGGATAAGCCTAATGAGCCTTCAGAGGATGAAGAGAGTAACGTGCCAAGGTAGCAATCGATGTCCTCATTCGAGAGGATGAAGCTGGTGCTCAGAGAAGGGGGGAACTTGGCCACAGCAAGGAGGTGTGCACCCAGACAGGACCCCCCAGATCCGGCCATTGGAGCTCAGGGAGGCCACTGGTGTGGCTTGTCCCTGTGGCAGGGGCCGAGGCAGGCAGCCCACCCTGATTCCTGCGGGGGCCTGACTTGGGAAGTGCCATCTGGTAGCTTTGAGACTCACCAAACCAAATTGCACTGGAGAGAGGAGGGACACCTTCCTTCATCCACCCCCCACCCCCGCCGGATTCCCACATACCCTGACCCCTTTCTCTTGATTTCGGAGCCATTTCCAGAGTCCCGCTCATATGACCTCATTCGAAGTGCACTGTGGACGAGCTGCCATCTGCAGCTGCTACCACAGCAGCCAAGGGCTTTAGCTCCCGACTACCTCCCTTCCTTTGGAACTTGGGGGCCCTCTACTCCCCACTTGCACACCACAGACCTTTGCTGAGGATTGTGGGGACCCTCACTCAGTTTGCAGCACGTTGTAGCCATCCCTGTCCTCCCTTGAAACTCAGCTTGTGAGCTCCTTTGGAGCAGCGTGGCCCACCTGGCTGCAACGGAAGACACAGCTGACAGTGAAACAACAGCTTAGATCTGAGAGCCGGAAAGCTCTGTCAAAAGGGACCTCCCTCTTCACACCGTAGAGGCTGTAGGAGCCGCCAGGCTTTCGGAACCAGTGCTGGGGCCAAAATGACTCCACAGCTGTTTTCCTTCCTGGGGAGGGTTCTGGCTCGAGCGGGAATGGCTCAAGTCTCCTAAGGTTCTGAAAGCCCACTGTGTGCAGATTCACGGTACACAGAGAGGAAAAGGTGGAGTCCTACCCTGGAGGTGGTCACAGCTCACGGATGAGCCAGGCAGGCAGGCAGGCAGGGCATGAGAACACCTGAGCTGCCTTCATGAGTGAATGGTGTGGGGGCAGAGGAAGAGAAGCCGGTCTGCTCCCTCGTGTGGTGCCCAGGGCAGGTTGTCCCCAGAGGAAACCCTTACGACGGTGAGGACTATCACTGCTGTTTCCCAAGGGGTTCCGTCGGTGCGTGTCTTCCCCGGAGCGGTCAGGCCGTCTCTCAAGTACACTGGCCATGGGCATTGCCTCTCCTTGGAACTTCCCATGTGTTTCTCTTTTTTATGGAACAGTGATTTTCTAGAGTGGTTCTGGGCCACAAGGATGTTGGGTCATTTTCTAGCCTTCTGTCATGAAGAACGCTTTCCTGGGCATGGGGGTGGTTTGTTGTTCCAGCTCCCTTTCTTGGCTTCTTTTGGGAGCTGGTGCAACAAGAGGAGCTCAGCCTCTGCCTTCTGGCTGAGATGTCACCCTTCAAACAGCAATGCCTGCCTGGAGATAATGATGGCAGTTGCCAAAAGGGCTTCGTTTGGCACATGGTATCTTGAAAGGACGTACACCGTCCTTTCAGCTATCAAAGGCTAGTTCAAATGACATAAAAATGAGAACTCTCCAATGGAGTCTTACAGTAGGTGGAGAGTCCGAAAAACACTCCTTCAGTCATTTCACTGAGAGTCATTGATTGGGGACACCAAGAATATAGGAAGGAATGCAGAAAGAAAAGATGAAATTGTGTTCAGGATCGGGGGGAGGGATGAAGAGGGCGTGCTTGCCTTGAATCCAGGCTTTGTTGGGGGGTGGGGCATAAAGATCGAACGGGTCTGAAACTACAAAGTGGTGATGGTAACACAGTATCACCAGAGTTACACAACAGTGATCCCAGATTGCAACAATGATGAAAAAGTTTACTAATCCCAACTTAAAAAACAAAAATACAGGAAACCATACAAAAAATAAAACATCACCAGAAAGGTGGAAAGAAACCAAATGCAAAGCAGTTCAGGGGAAAGGAACTCCATGTCCCCTGGGGGCAGACCGAGTTGCCGGCATCCACGGTGAGCAGACAGGGATGGAGGCTGCAGAGCCGACCGCTCCCCTGGACGTGGTGTTTCCAGCAAGGGCTCTGGGTCTCTGTCCAGAGCGGGGTCTCTTTCTCCCTGCAGGGCTGGGTGAGTGATCGTGGGCATCTGGGTGTTGCGCGGGAGCCAGGGCAGGCTCTCCCTGCCGAGGCGGTGACTCCTCCTCTGCCTCGGGTTCTCTTGCCAAAGCCCGAGCAGGTAGAGGTGCACGTGGAGGTGGAGGTTCTCGCTGAGGGGGTGGGACATCAGTGCCTGGGGCTGGGGGTCCTGCAGGCACGGAGATCCGATCTGCCCGGTGTGCTGGCCAGTACCCAGCTGGCCTGGTGTCTCTGCGAGGGCAAGTCTCGCTTCTCCATCTGCCCTCGGTGGATCCCTGGGTCCTGCACCTGGAGCCACCACCTCTTTAGGGACAGGTCTGGGAAGTGGAGCCTGGTTCCAGTTGGAGGCCAGTGCTAGAGTTGGGGGAGAAGCAAAGTTTGCCCACAGGCCAGCCTTGGCATGTGCGTACCCCGGGACAGAAACCTTCCAAGAGGTTCCCAAAGAATACCCAGCGTCAGATGTCTTTTGGGACTGAAGTGTGCAAGATGGGGGGCGGGGGGTGTGAGGCCAGCGCTTGCTGCAGGCCCAGCAGCAGCTTTCGGGGACTCGTCCCTGTGTAGCTCAGCACCCCTCCCCACACACTCCCGTGCACCAGCCCCAGCGTCCTCACCTCTGTGCTCTGGCGTGCTGGGCTCCAGGTCCTCCTGGTGCCTCAGAGGCCGGGGTTCTCTGGACTCTGGGTCGGAGCCGGGTGTGCTGAGCTCCGTGGCAGCCTCAGACTGGGCCGCCGGCTGTATCCTGGGCGGTGTCTCGGCAGCAGGCCTTCCCCACCTCCGCGTCTCCCCCGGTGGGGCTGATGCCTCCGTGGGCACGCTGACCTGGAGCCTGCACTGGGCCTCACGGGCGGGCGGGTGGTGCTCCGACCCCTCCCTCTGGGAGCTGGATGGGGTGTCCCCGTCCTCGGCCTCATCACGTGGGAAGCTCTGCAACGACAGTGACCGTCAGCCAGCCATGCTGGGAGTTTTCCGAGCTGGGCCTGGCCAGTGGAGCCGCTGCTTCTGCCTGCTCGAACTTCTCTTCCCAGAAGGGTCAGAGACGTGTGTCTGCTCAGATCCCCACCCGGGAGGAAAGAGACCCATCTGAGGGTGTGAGGTCAGCCTGGGTGGCCGGCGCTGCCCACACTCTCCCCATCCCGCCCAGCCTGCTCTCCCCTGGGGTGTGGACACAACTTGTCCACAGGCTTCTAACCCCACATCCGCCTGGGCTTCCTTGAGGGGGACACAGCCCGAGAAACCCGCATCCCCACACACAGGCAAAGGACCCGGTGTTTCCGGGTGGCATGGGAGAGGTGGCCTGGCCCGGCCTGGGGCTCCCCGTGTTACCTTTCTGTTTCTCCGGGCAAAGGGCCAGAGGCCTCTCGGGGGTGTCCTGAGCCAACGTCGACAGGGTGCCCACGCACACTGCCTGTGAGCTCTCCTGAGGCCCCGGCCTCTGGGCAGGGGCAAACAGCAGAACATCTTGGCAGCAAGTGATCTGGCTGGGGGCTCCTCTCCACTCTGGAGGCCTGGATACCCGGATTGCGGGTTCTGTTGGGTTCTGTTGCTGGCAGGTGACATCATTTCCTGGGGTTCGTGCTGAGGTCCCTTCCCCAAAACTTCCCAAGGGAATCTCTGGGTTTCTGACTGCTCGATCACCCCCCTTAGGCCATGTGCAGGCACAGTGACACCCACACGGCCCAGCCCACAGCCCTGGGGAGGCCTGGGTTCAGCCAGGGCCTGAGCTCCGAGGACCATGCTGCTCTCAGACCAGGCTCCTTCTTCTCATAAGTGGTGTGGCCCTTGACAACCATATGCCCCTCAGGGTTTCCCCAGTCTCTCCATCTGCAGAGTGGGGGTCATTCTCCCATCTGCTTCCTAGGCCTGTCGGCCTACGAGCAGCTCCATGCCTTTCCACCTGGGGCCGATATCACGTGGAGCTCGTGCGCTGAGACTTCAGAAAGAAAGATTCCATCCAGGGCTGACACAGCACAGAATGGGGCAGAACGAGGCCTGGATGCGCCGTGGTACCCAGGAAAAGGCACTCCCCCTCCTGACTGTTTTGAGACCCCGCATCCAAGTTGGAGGACCGAAAGGAAGACTCGAAGGTCTCCCTCTCTTATAGAAAAGAGTAGCCAACTTTCTGGTCCTCTGTTTCCATTGAGATTCTGTTGAAGTGTCCCAGCTCGGCTTCTGCGGGTGGCTGAGCTTCTACTGGCTCCCTGCGTTCTTGTCTTTTCCTCTCCAAACCTTCCGTCCTTTTCCCCCTTCTGGGGTGGAAGGGCGCTGTCATTGCTTCTACCTTCGAGACAGATTGAGGAAAAGTCTGGACCATCGACTCCTTTCCTCTCTTTGGTTCCGTGTCTCTCTCTGGCTGTGTCCCTCTCTTTTCCTTTCTCAATTCCGTCTGTGTCTTCCTCTTTCTCTCTCGTGTGTGGATGGATGGATGGATGCTAGGGATGCACATGTATATGATTAGATGAGGGTTATGTTTTAGGGATAGGTTAGAGGGAGAGAAAGGCTTTAGGTCAGAGTTGGTCATGGGGGAAGGGTCAAGGGTGGTGGTGGTGTTTCTTGGAATCTGAGTGCTGTGCATTCTTCGTCTCTTTCCATATGAACCCCTTCTCAGATACACCACTTGCAAGGAGTCTCTCGTGTTCCGTTTCCTATCTTTTGCATTTGTGAATGCTTAGCTTCTCTGTTGTGAAGAGGTTCCATTGGATGGAAACCCAGTGGTGTACTTCGTTTACCTCTTTCCCTTACTTGAAGAGACCCATTTCGACCTCCGCCCAGCAAATGGCAAGGAGACTCTGATGTTAAGGAGCCTTTGACCTACGCTTCTTTCTAGCTATCTCATGACATCAGTCTTTAGGGTGAGGTTTTTCCCCGATATTGAGGTGGTATGAGATCAAAACCAATAGCGTTCTTCAGATGTAGCTGTCTGGTTTTCCCATGGACATTGATTGAAGAGGCTTTCCTGTTCCCATTTGGATATTCTCCCCGTCTGTGTCAGAGATGAGTTGACCATGGATGCTGGGGTTTGTTTCTGGACCCTCAACTTTATTCCATCGATCTGGATCTGTGTGTGTTGTTGTATTCCCAATAGCATACTGTCCTGCTGCTGCTGCTGCTGCGGCTAAGTCACTTCAGTCGTGTCTGACTCTGCATGACCCCATGGCCTGCAGCCTACCAGGCTCCTCCGTCCAGGACATTTTCCAGGCAAGAGTACTGGAGTGGGTCGCCATTGCCTTCTCCGATACTCTCCTGAGGATCCTAGTTTGGTCGTCTAATTTCCTTTCACACAACCTTGGATGTCCGTATCGGGGCTTTTTCGTCGGATTGTATTGACAATGTAGGCTCCTTTCTGTTTCCGTACCCCCTTTGCAATTCTTTGTTCGGTGCGAAAATGCATTGGCATTTTGGGAGGAATAGCATGGAAGCTGTGGATTGCCATGTGGGGCTGTGACATGATTTTCCCAATAGGAATTCTTTCAAGCCCTGAGCACAGCCTCTCTTTCCAGTGATTGGTGTGGGCTTGATCTTCCTTCTTCCATCTCTCGCCGTTTTGTGAGAACAGGTCCATCCTTCCCTTCTGGGGTAGATGGACTCGTGGGTATCACTTCAGTGAATGGCATTGTCAGTGGGGGTGATAATTCCCTTCTCATTGGAAGACTTTGCTGTGAGTATTAGAAATGCAAGTGACTTCTCTTCCCCTTCCTCCCTGTCCATCTCTCAGAGCCACCGGGAAACAGAGGCCTCATCCACGGTCACACAGGCCTGAGGGGGTGCAACTAGACTGTTGTTTCTTCAGGCCCTCAGTGCTGGACATCATCCGGGATACTCTGTGTGTGTCTTCCTCAGTCTGGTGTCCCTTCAGACCTTTCCCTAGTTTTCACAGGCTTGTTGTGTTGGTGTTCTTTGTCTGTTTGGAGACACATCCTTGATAAGCTTTGTGTTTCCACTCATTCGTCTCGCGATGTATGACCTGTCTTTTGCTTTTGTCATGAGGTCTTTCCCACAGTAGATATCTTTGATTTTGCAAAGTCCACTGTATTCTCTGGTTTTTTTTTTTTGTGTGTGTGGACTGCCTTTTAGTTTTGTGTGTGAAGACTCAAAGCACGTGTCCGGTTTCTGCTCGTTGTTCTTCTAGATTTGTGACAAGTTTTCATGGAAAGTTTGTCTAGGGATAACTGGAAGTGAACTCGGTGTAAGGTGTCAAGTCTCCATCTCCATTCATGTCATCCCCTGCAGTTTCCAATTCCCTGTTCCTGAGTGGCTTTGGAGACCTTGTGGGAAGTTTGGTTGCATTGGAGTTTGCATTTCCACCTTGATTCGATTCACACTGTTCTGCCCTCAGGGACACAGTCAAGGGGGAGTGAGGAGCAGCCTGCACTTCCAGCAGTGACCGCACGGTGGGGCGAGTGCTGCTCTCCCCTCTGGGAGCCCCAGGCCCCAGGCATCCCAGTGAGGAGCCAGCTCTGTGCTCAGCTGAAAGGAGTTAGTCTCTCAGGAGCCTCTGAGCCCTTGCCTTTGGATCACCCAGGGTGGGCATTTACTGGGACAGAAAAAATTGCCCTGAATTCCATGGACAGAAGAGCCTGGCTGTGTAGAGTTCGTGGGTTGCCATGAATCAGACACAACTGAGGACACAAAAATTCAATAGATTAAAACACTTTTTGGGGGTGGGGGGGAGTGAAAGGGGGTGATGTGGGTTTTTTTGTCTTATATAATAGCCAAGGGAAATCTAGTTTAAACCTAAATTCACATAGATGGGAAAGGGATAGCTCTCCGTCACCCTATTAAAAAAAAAAAAAAAAACTACTCAACTTTTCTGAAAGTTTATTTAGTAGCTTCCTTGAGCAGTTCATTGTGAAGCATTTTCTTTTTTTTTCTGTGACATTGGCCTCATTAAAAAGCACGGTTTGCCTTTACTGGATAATTTTGTTCATTGGTTTCTTAGGGAACGTTGGTAATATTTGAGTTTCCTGGGGAGTATGGTCACATGACCTGGCCCTGGCCAATCGGTGCGTTCCACCTCCCTGGCCACTGTGACTGGCTCCGGGCTGGGGCAGTGCCCAATCGGGGCCCAGGGCCGGGCCTCACGTTGGAAGCCAGGGGAAGACGAGCTGTCGTCCTGCTGGGGTAGGGGCAGGGCTGGGGCCGGGGGAGGTCAGGCTGCAGCAGTGGGAGGGGCGTGAGGTCCGCCTGCGGCAGTTGGTGACCTTCCTGCTCCCCTCAGGGCAGAGCCGCCGGCCTGAGAATGAGGGCGCTGCTGAGCCCAGGGGCTGGGATGGCCCGTTGCTGCTGTGGTCCCAGAGCTCCACCCGAGACCTGAGGGAAGCCGTCTGCCCGTGAGTCCTCTCCCGCTTGTCTGTCAGCTTGTTTGAAGCATGCTGGGTTTTCTGCCCAGCTGGCTAAGGGGAGTCCCTGGAAATGCAAGGGTGTGGGTTTTGGCAGACTTCAGGGAAGACATGCCAGATGAGCCTGGGAGACTCCAGCTTAATCTGGATTCAGGAGATATCTCTTTGGGCCAGCTAGTAATTGTAGGATAAGCCTAATGAGTCTTCAGAGGATGAAGAGAGTAACGTGCCAAGGTAGCAATCGATGTCCTCATTCGAGAGGATGAAGCTGGTGCTCAGAGAAGGGGGGAACTTGGCCACAGCAAGGAGGTGTGCACCCAGACAGAACCCCCAGATCCGGCCATTGGAGCTCAGGGAGGCCACTGGTGTGGCTTGTCCCTGTGGCAGGGGCCGAGGCACGCAGCCCACCCTGATTCCTGCGGGGGCCTGACTTGGGAAGTGCCATCTGGTAGCTTTGAGACTCACCAAACCAAATTGCACTGGAGAGAGGAAGGACACCTTCCTTCATCCACCCCCCACCCCCGCCAGATTCCCACATACCCTGACCCCTTTCTCTCGATTTCGGAGCCATTTCCAGAGTCCCGCTCATATGACCTCATTCGAAGTGCACTGTGGACGAGCTGCCATCCGCAGCTGCTACCACAGCAGCCAAGGGCTTTAGCTCCCGAGTACCTCCCTTCCTTTGGAACTTGGGGGCCCTCTACTCCCCACTTGCACACCACAGACCTTTGCTGAGGATTGTGGGAACCCTCACTCAGTTTGCAGCACGTTGTAGCCATCCCTGTCCTCCCTTGAAACTCAGCTTGTGAGCTCCTTTGGAGCAGCCTGGCCCACCTGGCTGCAACGGAAGAGACACAGCTGACAGTGAAACAACAGCTTCGATCTGACAGCCGGAAAGCTCTGTCAAAAGGGACCTCCCTCTTCACACCGTAGAGGCTGTAGGAGCCGCCAGGCTTTCGGAACCAGTGCTGGGGCCAAAATGACTCCACAGCTGTTTTCCTTCCTGGGGAGGGTTCTGGCTCGAGTGGGGATGGCTCAAGTCTCCTGAGCTTCTGAAATCCCACTGTGTGCAGATTTATGGTACACAGAGAGGAGAAGGTGGAGTCCTGCCCTGGAGGTGGTCACAGCTCACGGATGAGCCAGGCAGGCCGGCAGGCAGGGCATGAGAACACCTGAGCTGCCTTCATGAGTGAATGGTGTGGGGGCAGAGGAAGAGAAGCCGGTCTGCTCCCTCGTGTGGTACCCAGGGCAGGTTGTCCCCAGAGGAAACCCTTACGACGGTGAGGACTATCACTGCTGTTTCCCAAGGGGTTCCGTCGGTGCGTGTCTTGCCCGGAGCGGTCAGGCCGTCTCTCGAGTACACTGGCCATGGGCATTGCCTCTCCTTGGAACTTCCCATGTGTTTCTCTTTTTTATGGAACAGTGATTTTCTAGAGGGGTTCTGGGCCACAAGGATGTGGGGTCATTTTCTAGCCTTCTGTCATGAAGAACGCTTTCCTGGGCGTTGGGGTGGTTTGTTGTTCCAGCTCCCTTTCTTGGCTTCTTTTGGGAGCTGGTGCAACAAGACGAGCTCAGCCTCTGCCTTCTGGCTGAGATGTCACCCTTCAAGCAGCAATGCCTGCCTGGAGATAATGATGGCAGTTGCCAAAAGGGCTTCGTTTGGCACATGGTATCTTGAAAGGACGCTGTACGTCCTTTCAGATATCAACGGCTAGTTCAAATGACAGAAAAATGCGAACTCTCCAATGGAGTCTTACAGTAGGTGGAGAGTCCGAAAAACACTCCTTCAGTCATTTCACTGAGAGTCATTGATTGGGGACACCAAGAATATAGGAAGGAATGCACAAAGAAAAGATGAAATTGTGTTCAGGATCGGGGGAAGGGATGAACAGGGCATGCTTGCCTTGAATCCAGGCTTTGTGGGGGGTGGGGGTGGGGCATAAAGATCAAACGGGTCTGAAACTACAAAGTGGTGATGGTGACACAGTATCACCAGAGTTACACAACAGTGTTCCCAAATTGCAACAATGATGAAAAAGGTTACTAATCCCAACTTAACCAACAAAAATCCAGGAAACCATACAAAAAAGAAAACATCACCAGAAAGGTGGAAACAAACCAAATGCAAAGCAGTTCAGGGGAAAGGAACTCCATGTCCCCTGGGGGCAGACCGAGTTGCCGGCGTCCACGGTGAGCAGACAGGGATGGAGGCTGCAGAGCCGACCGCTCCCCTGGACGTGGTGTTTCCGGCAAGGGCTCTGGGTCTCTGTCCAGAGCGGGGGCTCGTTCTCCCTGCAGGGGTGGGTGAGTCATCGTGGGCATCTGGGTGTTGCGCGGGAGCCAGGGCAGGCTCTCCCTGCCGAGGCGGTGACTCCTCCTCTGCCTCGGGTTCTCCTGCCAGAGACCGAGCAGGTACAGGTGCACGTGGAGGTGGAGGTTCTCGCTGAGGGGGTGGGACATCAGTGCCTGGGACTGGGGGTCCTGCAGGCACGGAGATCCGATCTGCCCGGTGTGCTGGCCAGTACCCAGCTGGCCTGGTGTCTCTGCGAGGGCAAGTCTCGGTTCTCCATCTGCCCTCGGTGGATCCCTGGGTCCTGCACCTGGAGCCACCACCTGTGTAGGGACAGGTCTGGGAAGTGGAGCCTGGTTCCAGTTGGAGGCCTGTGCTAGAGCTGGGGGAGAAGCAAAGTTTGCCCACAGGCCAGCCTTGGCATGTGCGTATCCCGGGACAGAAAGCTTCCAAGAGGTTCCCAAAGAATACCCAGCGTCGGATGTCTTTTGGGACTGAAGTGTGCAAGATGGGGGGCCGGTTGGGGGGGGGGGTGAGGCCAGCGCTTGCTGCAGGCCCAGCAGCAGCTTTCGGGTCTCGTCCCTGTGTAGCTCAGCACCCCCTCCCCACACACTCCCGTGCACCAGCCCCAGCGTCCTCACCTCTGTGCTCTGGCGTGCTGGGCTCCAGGTCCTCCTGCTGCCTCAGAGGCCGGGGTTCTCGGGACTCTGGGTCGGAGCCGGGTGTGCTGAGCTCCGTGGCAGCCTCAGACTGGGCCGCCGGGTGTATCCTGGGCGGTGTCTCGGCAGCAGGTCTTCCCCGCCTCCGCTTCTCCCCCGGTGGGGCTGATGCCTCCGTGGGCACGCTCACCTGGAGCCTGCACTGGGCCTCACGGGCGGGGGGGTGGTGCTCCGACCCCTCCCTCCGGGAGGTGGATGGGGTGTCCCCGTCCTCGGCCTCATCACGTGGGAAGCTCTGCAACGACAGTGACCGTCAGCCAGCCGTGCTGGGAGTTTTCCGAGCTGGGCCTGGGCAGTGGAGCCGCTGCTTCTGCCTGCTCGAACTTCTCTTCCCAGAAGGGTCAGAGACGTGTGTCTGCTCAGATCCCCACCCGGGAGGAAAGAGACCCACCTGAGGGTGTGAGGTCTGCCTGGGCGGCCGCCGCTGCCCGCACTCTCCCCATCCCGCCCAGCCTGCTCTCCCCTGGGGTGTGGACACAACTTGTCCGCAGGCTTCTGACCCCACATCCGCCTGGGCTTCCTTGAGGGAGACACACCCCGAGAAACCCGCATCCACACACACAGGCAAAGGACCCGGTGTTTCCGGGTGGCATGGGAGAGGTGGCCTGGCCCGGCCTGGGGCTCCCCGTGTTACCTTTCTGTTTCTCCGGGCAAAGGGCCAGAGGCCTCTCGGGGGTGCCCTGAGCCAACGTCGACAGGGTGCCCGCGCACACTGCCTGTGAGCACTCCTGAGGCCCCAGCCTCTGGGCAGGGGCAAACAGCAGAACATCTTGGCAGCAAGTGATCTGGCTGGGGGCTCCTCTCCGCTCTGGAGGCCTGGATACCCGGGTTGCGGGTTCTGTTGGGTTCTGTTGCCGGCAGGTGACATCATCTCCTGGGGTTCGTGCTGAGGTCCCTTCCCCAAAACTTCCCAAGGGAATCTCTGGGTTTCTGACTGCTCGACCACCCCCCTTAAGCCATGCGCAGGCACAGTGACACCCACACAGCCCAGCCCACAGCCCTGGGGAGGCCTGGGTGCAGCCAGGGCCTTTAGCTCCGAGGACCCCGCTGCTCTCAGACCAGGCTCCTTCTTCTCATAAGTGGTGTGGCCCTGGACAAGCATATGCCCCTCAGGGTTTCCCCAGTCTCTCCATCTGCAGAGTGGTGGTCATTCTCCCATCTGCTTCCTAGGTCTGTCGGCCTACGAGCAGCTCCATGCCTTTCCACCTGGGGCCGATATCACGTGGAGCTTGTGCGCTGAGACTTCAGAAAGAAAGATTCCATCCAGGGCTGACACAGCACAGAATGGGGCAGAACGAGGCCTGGATGCGCCGTGGTACCCAGGAAAAGGCACTCCCCCTCCTGACTGTTTTGAGACCCCGCATCCAAGTTGGAGGACCGAAAGGAAGACTCGAAGGTCTCCCTCTCTTATAGAAAAGAGTAGCCAACTTTCTGGTCCTCTGTTTCCATTGAGATTCTGTTCAAGTGTCCCAGCTCGGCTTCTGCGGGTGGCTGAGCTTCTAATGGCTCCCTGCGTTCTTGTCTTTTCCTCTCCAAACCTTCCGTCCTTTTCCCCCTTCTGGGGTGGATGGGCGCTGTCATTGCTTCTACCTTCGAGACAGATTGAGGAAAAGTCTGGACCATCGACTCCTTTCCTCTCTTTGGTTCCGTGTCTCTCTCTGGCTGTGTCCCTCTCTTTTCCTTTCTCAATTCCGCCTGTGTCTTCCTCTTTCTCTCTCGTGTGTGGATGGATGGATGCTAGGGATGCACATGGATATGATTAGATGAGGGTTATGTTTTAGGGATAGGTTAGAGGGAGAGAAAGGCTTTAGGTCGAAGTTGGTCGTGGGGGAAGGGTCAAGGGTGGTGGTGGTGTTTCTTGGAATCTGAGTGCTGTGCATTCTTCGTCTCTTTCCATATGAACCCCTTCTCAGATACACCACTTGCAAGGAGTCTCTCATGTTCCGTTTCCTATCTTTTGCATTTGTGAATGCTTAGCTTCTCTGTTGTGAAGAGGTTCCATTGGATGGAAACCCATTGGTGTACTTCGTTTACCTCTTTCCCTTACTTGAAGAGACCCATTTCGACCTCCGCCCAGCAAATGGCAAGGAGACTCTGATGTTAAGGAGCCTTTGACCTACGCTTCTTTCTAGCTATCTCATGACATCAGTCTTTAGGGTGAGGTTTTCCCCCTATATTGAGGTGGTATGAGATCAAAACCAATAGCGTTCTTCAGATGTAGCTGTCTGGTTTTCCCATGGACATTGATTGAAGAGGCTTTCTTGTTCCCATTTGGATATTCTCCCCTTCTGTGTCAGAGATGAGTTGACCATGGATGCTGGGGTTTGTTTCTGGACCCTCAACTTTATTCCATCGATCCGGATCTGTGTGTGTTGTTGTATTCCCAATAGCATACTGCCCTGCTGCTGCTGCTGCGGCTAAGTCACTTCAGTCGTGTCTGACTCTGCGTGACCCCATGGCCTGCAGCCTACCAGGCTCCTCCGTCCAGGACATTTTCCAGGCAAGAGTACCGGAGTGGGTCGCCATTGCCTTCTCCGATACTCTCCTGAGGATCCTAGTTTGGTCGTCTAATTGCCTTTCACACAACCTTGGATGTCCGTATCGGGGCTTTTTCGTCGGATTGTGTTGACAATTTAGGCTCTTTTCTGTTTCCGTACCCCTTTTGCAATTCTTTGTTCGGTGCGAAAATGCATTGGCATTTTGGGAGGAATAGCATCGAAGCTGTGGATTGCCTTGTGGGGCTGTGACATCATTTTCCCAATAGGAATTCTTTCCAGCCCTGAGCACAGCCTCTCTTTCCAGTGATTGGTGTGGGCTTGATCTTCCTTCTTCCATCTCTCGCCGTTTTGTGAGAACAGGTCCATCCTTCCCTTCTGGGGTAGATGGACTCGCGGGTATCACTTCAGTGAATGGCATTGTCAGTGGGGGTGATAATTCCCTTCTCATTGGAAGACTTTGCTGTGAGTATTAGAAATGCAAGTGACTTCTCTTCCCCTTCCTCCCTGTCCATCTCTCAGAGCCACCGGGAAACAGAGGCCTCATCCACGGTCACACAGGCCTGAGGGGGTGCAACTAGACTGTTGTTTCTTCAGGCCCTCAGTGCTGGACATCATCCGGGATACTCTGTGTGTGTCTTCCTCAGTCTGGTGTCCCTTCAGACCTTTCCCTAGTTTTCACAGGCTTGTTGTGTTGGTGTTCTTTGTCTGTTTGGAGACACATCCTTGATAAGCTTTGTGTTTCCACTCATTCGTCTCGCGATGTATGACCTGTCTTTTGCTTTTGTCATGAGGTCTTTCCCACAGTAGATATCTTTGATTTTGCAAAGTCCACTGTATTCTCTGGGGTTTTTTTGTGTGTGTGTGGACTGCCTTTTAGTTTTGTGTGTGAAGACTCAAAGCACGTGTCCGGTTTCTGCTCGTTGTTCTTCTAGATTTGTGACAAGTTTTCATGGAAAGTTTGTCTAGGGATAACTGGAAGTGAACTCGGTGTAAGGTGTCAAGTCTCCATCTCCATTCATGTCATCCCCTGCAGTTTCCAATTCCCTGTTCCTGAGTGGCTTTGGAGACCTTGTGGGAAGTTTGGTTGCATTGGAGTTTGCATTTCCACCTTGATTCGATTCACACTGTTCTGCCCTCAGGGACACAGTCAAGGGGGAGTGAGGAGCAGCCTGCACTTCCAGCAGTGACCGCACGGTGGGGCGAGTGCTGCTCTCCCCTCTGGGAGCCCCAGGCCCCAGGCATCCCAGTGAGGAGCCAGCTCTGTGCTCAGCTGAAAGGAGTTAGTCTCTCAGGAGCCTCTGAGCCCTTGCCTTTGGATCACCCAGGGTGGGCATTTACTGGGACAGAAAAAATTGCCCTGAATTCCATGGACAGAAGAGCCTGGCTGTGTAGAGTTCGTGGGTTGCCATGAATCAGACACAACTGAGGACACAAAAATTCAATAGATTAAAACACTTTTTGGGGGTGGGGGGGAGTGAAAGGGGGTGATGTGGGTTTTTTTGTCTTATATAATAGCCAAGGGAAATCTAGTTTAAACCTAAATTCACATAGATGGGAAAGGGATAGCTCTCCGTCACCCTATTAAAAAAAAAAAAAAAACTACTCAACTTTTCTGAAAGTTTATTTAGTAGCTTCCTTGAGCAGTTCATTGTGAAGCATTTTCTTTTTTTTTCTGTGACATTGGCCTCATTAAAAAGCACGGTTTGCCTTTACTGGATAATTTTGTTCATTGGTTTCTTAGGGAACGTTGGTAATATTTGAGTTTCCTGGGGAGTATGGTCACGACCTGGCCCTGGCCAATCGGTGCGTTCCACCTCCCTGGCCACTGTGACTGGCTCCGGGCTGGGGCAGTGCCCAATCGGGGCCCAGGGCCGGGCCTCACGTTGGAAGCCAGGGGAAGACGAGCTGTCGTCCTGCTGGGGTAGGGGCAGGGCTGGGGCCGGGGGAGGTCAGGCTGCAGCAGTGGGAGGGGCGTGAGGTCCGCCTGCGGCAGTTGGTGACCTTCCTGCTCCCCTCAGGGCAGAGCCGCCGGCCTGAGAATGAGGGCGCTGCTGAGCCCAGGGGCTGGGATGGCCCGTTGCTGCTGTGGTCCCAGAGCTCCACCGGAGACCTGAGGGAAGCCGTCTGCCCGTGAGTCCTCTCCCGCTTGTCTGTCAGCTTGTTTGAAGCATGCTGGGTTTTCTGCCCAGCTGGCTAAGGGGAGTCCCTGGATATGCAAGGGTGTGGGTTTTGGCAGACTTCAGGGAAGACATGCCAGATGAGCCTGGGAGACTCCAGCTTAATCTGGATTCAGGAGATATCTCTTTGGGCCAGCTAGTAATTGTAGGATAAGCCTAATGAGTCTTCAGAGGATGAAGAGAGTAACGTGCCAAGGTAGCAATCGATGTCCTCATTCGAGAGGATGAAGCTGGTGCTCAGAGAAGGGGGGAACTTGGCCACAGCAAGGAGGTGTGCACCCAGGCAGAACCCCCAGATCCGGCCATTGGAGCTCAGGGAGGCCACTGGTGTGGCTTGTCCCTGTGGCAGGGGCCGAGGCACGCAGCCCACCCTGATTCCTGCGGGGGCCTGACTTGGGAAGTGCCATCTGGTAGCTTTGAGACTCACCAAACCAAACTGCACTGGAGAGAGGAAGGACACCTTCCTTCATCCACCCCCCACCCCAGCCGGATTCCCACATACCCTGACCCCTTTCTCTCGATTTCGGAGCCATTTCCAGAGTCCCGCTCATATGACCTCATTCGAAGTGCACTGTGGACGAGCTGCCATCTGCAGCTGCTACCACAGCAGCCAAGGGCTTTAGCTCCCGACTACCTCCCTTCCTTTGGAACTTGGGGGCCCTCTACTCCCCACTTGCACACCACAGACCTTTGCTGAGGATTGTGGGAACCCTCACTCAGTTTGCAGCACGTTGTAGCCATCCCTGTTCTCCCTTGAAACTCAGCTTGTGAGCTCCTTTGGAGCAGCGTGGCCCACCTGGCTGCAACGGAAGAGACACAGCTGACAGTGAAACAACAGCTTCGATCTGACAGCCGGAAAGCTCTGTCAAAAGGGACCTCCCTCTTCACACCGTAGAGGCTGTAGGAGCCGCCAGGCTTTCGGAACCAGTGCTGGGGCCAAAATGACTCCACAGCTGTTTTCCTTCCTGGGGAGGGTTCTGGCTCGAGTGGGGATGGCTCAAGTCTCCTGAGCTTCTGAAATCCCACTGTGTGCAGATTCACGGTACACAGAGAGGAGAAGGTGGAGTCCTGCCCTGGAGGTGGTCACAGCTCACGGATGAGCCAGGCAGGCAGGCAGGCAGGGCATGAGAACACCTGAGCTGCCTTCATGAGTGAATGGTGTGGGGGCAGAGGAAGAGAAGCCGGTCTGCTCCCTCGTGTGGTACCCAGGGCAGGTTGTCCCCAGAGGAAACCCTTACGACGGTGAGGACTATCACTGCTGTTTCCCAAGGGGTTCCGTCGGTGCGTGTCTTGCCCGGAGCGGTCAGGCCGTCTCTCGAGTACACTGGCCATGGGCATTGCCTCTCCTTGGAACTTCCCATGTGTTTCTCTTTTTTATGGAACAGTGATTTTCTAGAGGGGTTCTGGGCCACAAGGATGTGGGGTCATTTTCTAGCCTTCTGTCATGAAGAACGCTTTCCTGGGCGTTGGGGTGGTTTGTTGTTCCAGCTGCCTTTCTTGGCTTCTTTTGGGAGCTGGTGCAACAAGACGAGCTCAGCCTCTGCCTTCTGGCTGAGATGTCACCCTTCAAGCAGCAATGCCTGCCTGGAGATAATGATGGCAGTTGCCAAAAGGGCTTCGTTTGGCACATGGTATCTTGAAAGGACGCTGTACGTCCTTTCAGATATCAACGGCTAGTTCAAATGACAGAAAAATGCGAACTCTCCAATGGAGTCTTACAGTAGGTGGAGAGTCCGAAAAACACTCCTTCAGTCATTTCACTGAGAGTCATTGATTGGGGACACCAAGAATATAGGAAGGAATGCACAAAGAAAAGATGAAATTGTGTTCAGGATCGGGGGAAGGGATGAACAGGGCGTGCTTGCCTTGAATCCAGGCTTTGGGGGGGGGGGTGGGGCATAAAGATCAAACGGGTCTGAAACTACAAAGTGGTGATGGTAACACAGTATCACCAGAGTTACACAACAGTGTTCCCAAATTGCAACAATGATGAAAAAGGTTACTAATCCCAACTTAACCAACAAAAATCCAGGAAACCATACAAAAAAGAAAACATCACCAGAAAGGTGGAAACAAACCAAATGCAAAGCAGTTCAGGGGAAAGGAACTCCATGTCCCCTGGGGGCAGACCGAGTTGCCGGCGTCCACGGTGAGCAGACAGGGATGGAGGCTGCAGAGCCGACCGCTCCCCTGGACGTGGTGTTTCCGGCAAGGGCTCTGGGTCTCTGTCCAGAGCGGGGGCTCGTTCTCCCTGCAGGGGTGGGTGAGTCATCGTGGGCATCTGGGTGTTGCGCGGGAGCCAGGGCAGGCTCTCCCTGCCGAGGCGGTGACTCCTCCTCTGCCTCGGGTTCTCCTGCCAGAGCCCGAGCAGGTACAGGTGCACGTGGAGGTGGAGGTTCTCGCTGAGGGGGTGGGACATCAGTGCCTGGGACTGGGGGTCCTGCAGGCACGGAGATCCGATCTGCCCGGTGTGCTGGCCAGTACCCAGCTGGCCTGGTGTCTCTGCGAGGGCAAGTCTCGGTTCTCCATCTGCCCTCGGTGGATCCCTGGGTCCTGCACCTGGAGCCACCACCTGTGTAGGGACAGGTCTGGGAAGTGGAGCCTGGTTCCAGTTGGAGGCCAGTGCTAGAGCTGGGGGAGAAGCAAAGTTTGCCCACAGGCCAGCCTTGGCATGTGCGTATCCCGGGACAGAAAGCTTCCAAGAGGTTCCCAAAGAATACCCAGCGTCGGATGTCTTTTGGGACTGAAGTGTGCAAGATGGGGGGCCGGTTGGGGGGGGGGTGAGGCCAGCGCTTGCTGCAGGCCCAGCAGCAGCTTTCGGGTCTCGTCCCTGTGTAGCTCAGCACCCCCTCCCCACACACTCCCGTGCACCAGCCCCAGCGTCCTCACCTCTGTGCTCTGGCGTGCTGGGCTCCAGGTCCTCCTGCTGCCTCAGAGGCCGGGGTTCTCGGGACTCTGGGTCGGAGCCGGGTGTGCTGAGCTCCGTGGCAGCCTCAGACTGGGCCGCCGGGTGTATCCTGGGCGGTGTCTCGGCAGCAGGTCTTCCCCGCCTCCGCTTCTCCCCCGGTGGGGCTGATGCCTCCGTGGGCACGCTCACCTGGAGCCTGCACTGGGCCTCACGGGCGGGGGGGTGGTGCTCCGACCCCTCCCTCCGGGAGGTGGATGGGGTGTCCCCGTCCTCGGCCTCATCACGTGGGAAGCTCTGCAACGACAGTGACCGTCAGCCAGCCGTGCTGGGAGTTTTCCGAGCTGGGCCTGGGCAGTGGAGCCGCTGCTTCTGCCTGCTCGAACTTCTCTTCCCAGAAGGGTCAGAGACGTGTGTCTGCTCAGATCCCCACCCGGGAGGAAAGAGACCCACCTGAGGGTGTGAGGTCAGCCTGGGCGGCCGCCGCTGCCCGCACTCTCCCCATCCCGCCCAGCCTGCTCTCCCCTGGGGTGTGGACACAACTTGTCCGCAGGCTTCTGACCCCACATCCGCCTGGGCTTCCTTGAGGGAGACACACCCCAAGAAACCCGCATCCACACACACAGGCAAAGGACCCGGTGTTTCCGGGTGGCATGGGAGAGGTGGCCTGGCCCGGCCTGGGGCTCCCCGTGTTACCTTTCTGTTTCTCCGGGCAAAGGGCCAGAGGCCTCTCGGGGGTGCCCTGAGCCAACGTCGACAGGGTGCCCGCGCACACTGCCTGTGAGCACTCCTGAGGCCCCAGCCTCTGGGCAGGGGCAAACAGCAGAACATCTTGGCAGCAAGTGATCTGGCTGGGGGCTCCTCTCCGCTCTGGAGGCCTGGATAGCCGGGTTGCGGGTTCTGTTGGGTTCTGTTGCCGGCAGGTGACATCATCTCCTGGGGTTCGTGCTGAGGTCCCTTCCCCAAAACTTCCCAAGGGAATCTCTGGGTTTCTGACTGCTCGACCACCCCCCTTAGGCCATGCGCAGGCACAGTGACACCCACACAGCCCAGCCCACAGCCCTGGGGAGGCCTGGGTGCAGCCAGGGCCTTTAGCTCCGAGGACCCCGCTGCTCTCAGACCAGGCTCCTTCTTCTCATAAGTGGTGTGGCCCTGGACAAGCATATGCCCCTCAGGGTTTCCCCAGTCTCTCCATCTGCAGAGTGGTGGTCATTCTCCCATCTGCTTCCTAGGTCTGTCGGCCTACGAGCAGCTCCATGCCTTTCCACCTGGGGCCGATATCACGTGGAGCTTGTGCGCTGAGACTTCAGAAAGAAAGATTCCATCCAGGGCTGACACAGCACAGAATGGGGCAGAACGAGGCCTGGATGCGCCGTGGTACCCAGGAAAAGGCACTCCCCCTCCTGACTGTTTTGAGACCCCGCATCCAAGTTGGAGGACCGAAAGGAAGACTCGAAGGTCTCCCTCTCTTATAGAAAAGAGTAGCCAACTTTCTGGTCCTCTGTTTCCATTGAGATTCTGTTCAAGTGTCCCAGCTCGGCTTCTGCGGGTGGCTGAGCTTCTAATGGCTCCCTGCGTTCTTGTCTTTTCCTCTCCAAACCTTCCGTCCTTTTCCCCCTTCTGGGGTGGATGGGCGCTGTCATTGCTTCTACCTTCGAGACAGATTGAGGAAAAGTCTGGACCATCGACTCCTTTCCTCTCTTTGGTTCCGTGTCTCTCTCTGGCTGTGTCCCTCTCTTTTCCTTTCTCAATTCCGCCTGTGTCTTCCTCTTTCTCTCTCGTGTGTGGATGGATGGATGCTAGGGATGCACATGGATATGATTAGATGAGGGTTATGTTTTAGGGATAGGTTAGAGGGAGAGAAAGGCTTTAGGTCGGAGTTGGTCGTGGGGGAAGGGTCAAGGGTGGTGGTGGTGTTTCTTGGAATCTGAGTGCTGTGCATTCTTCGTCTCTTTCCATATGAACCCCTTCTCAGATACACCACTTGCAAGGAGTCTCTCATGTTCCGTTTCCTATCTTTCGCATTTGTGAATGCTTAGCTTCTCTGTTGTGAAGAGGTTCCATTGGATGGAAACCCATTGGTGTACTTCGTTTACCTCTTTCCCTTACTTGAAGAGACCCATTTCGACCTCCGCCCAGCAAATGGCAAGGAGACTCTGATGTTAAGGAGCCTTTGACCTACGCTTCTTTCTAGCTATCTCATGACATCAGTCTTTAGGGTGAGGTTTTCCCCCTATATTGAGGTGGTATGAGATCAAAACCAATAGCGTTCTTCAGATGTAGCTGTCTGGTTTTCCCATGGACATTGATTGAAGAGGCTTTCTTGTTCCCATTTGGATATTCTCCCCTTCTGTGTCAGAGATGAGTTGACCATGGATGCTGGGGTTTGTTTCTGGACCCTCAACTTTATTCCATCGATCCGGATCTGTGTGTGTTGTTGTATTCCCAATAGCATACTGCCCTGCTGCTGCTGCTGCGGCTAAGTCACTTCAGTCGTGTCTGACTCTGCGTGACCCCATGGCCTGCAGCCTACCAGGCTCCTCCGTCCAGGACATTTTCCAGGCAAGAGTACTGGAGTGGGTCGCCATTGCCTTCTCCGATACTCTCCTGAGGATCCTAGTTTGGTCGTCTAATTGCCTTTCACACAACCTTGGATGTCCGTATCGGGGCTTTTTCGTCGGATTGTGTTGACAATTTAGGCTCTTTTCTGTTTCCGTACCCCTTTTGCAATTCTTTGTTCGGTGCGAAAATGCATTGGCATTTTGGGAGGAATAGCATTGAAGCTGTGGATTGCCTTGTGGGGCTGTGACATCATTTTCCCAATAGGAATTCTTTCCAGCCCTGAGCACAGCCTCTCTTTCCAGTGATTGGTGTGGGCTTGATCTTCCTTCTTCCATCTCTCGCCGTTTTGTGAGAACAGGTCCATCCTTCCCTTCTGGGGTAGATGGACTCGTGGGTATCACTTCAGTGAATGGCATTGTCAGTGGGGGTGATAATTCCCTTCTCATTGGAAGACTTTGCTGTGAGTATTAGAAATGCAAGTGACTTCTCTTCCCCTTCCTCCCTGTCCATCTCTCAGAGCCACCGGGAAACAGAGGCCTCATCCACGGTCACACAGGCCTGAGGGGGTGCAACTAGACTGTTGTTTCTTCAGGCCCTCAGTGCTGGACATCATCCGGGATACTCTGTGTGTGTCTTCCTCAGTCTGGTGTCCCTTCAGACCTTTCCCTAGTTTTCACAGGCTTGTTGTGTTGGTGTTCTTTGTCTGTTTGGAGACACATCCTTGATAAGCTTTGTGTTTCCACTCATTCGTCTCGCGATGTATGACCTGTCTTTTGCTTTTGTCATGAGGTCTTTCCCACAGTAGATATCTTTGATTTTGCAAAGTCCACTGTATTCTCTGGGGTTTTTTTGTGTGTGTGTGGACTGCCTTTTAGTTTTGTGTGTGAAGACTCAAAGCACGTGTCCGGTTTCTGCTCGTTGTTCTTCTAGATTTGTGACAAGTTTTCATGGAAAGTTTGTCTAGGGATAACTGGAAGTGAACTCGGTGTAAGGTGTCAAGTCTCCATCTCCATTCATGTCATCCCCTGCAGTTTCCAATTCCCTGTTCCTGAGTGGCTTTGGAGACCTTGTGGGAAGTTTGGTTGCATTGGAGTTTGCATTTCCACCTTGATTCGATTCACACTGTTCTGCCCTCAGGGACACAGTCAAGGGGGAGTGAGGAGCAGCCTGCACTTCCAGCAGTGACCGCACGGTGGGGCGAGTGCTGCTCTCCCCTCTGGGAGCCCCAGGCCCCAGGCATCCCAGTGAGGAGCCAGCTCTGTGCTCAGCTGAAAGGAGTTAGTCTCTGAGGAGCCTTGCCCTGAATTCCATGGACAGAAGAGCCTGGCTGTGTAGAGTTCGTGGGTTGCCATGAATCAGACACAACTGAGGACACAAAAATTCAATAGATTAAAACACTTTTTGGGGGTGGGGGGGAGTGAAAGGGGGTGATGTGGGTTTTTTTGTCTTATATAATAGCCAAGGGAAATCTAGTTTAAACCTAAATTCACATAGATGGGACAGGGATAGCTCTCCGTCACCCTATTAAAAAAAAAAACAAAACTACTCAACTTTTCTGAAAGTTTATTTAGTAGCTTCCTTGAGCAGTTCATTGTGAAGCATTTTCTTTTTTTTTCTGTGACATTGGCCTCATTAAAAAGCACGGTTTGCCTTTACTGGATAATTTTGTTCATTGGTTTCTTAGGGAACGTTGGTAATATTTGAGTTTCCTGGGGAGTATGGTCACATGACCTGGCCCTGGCCAATCGGTGCGTTCCACCTCCCTGGCCACTGTGATTGGCTCCGGGCTGGGGCAGTGCCCAATCGGGGCCCAGGGCCGGGCCTCCCGTTGGAAGCCAGGGGAAGACGAGCTGTCGTCCTGCTGGGGTAGGGGCAGGGCTGGGGCCGGGGGAGGTCAGGCTGCAGCAGTGGGAGGGGCGTGAGGTCCGCCTGCGGCAGTTGGTGACCTTCCTGCTCCCCTCAGGGCAGAGCCGCCAGCCTGAGAATGAGGGCGCTGCTGAGCCCAGGGGCTGGGATGGCCCGTTGCTGCTGTGGTCCCAGAGCTCCACCCGAGACCTGAGGGAAGCCGTCTGCCCGTGAGTCCTCTCCCGCTTGTCTGTCAGCTTGTTTGAAGCATGCTGGGTTTTCTGCCCAGCTGGCTAAGGGGAGTCCCTGGATATGCAAGGGTGTGGGTTTTGGCAGACTTCAGGGAAGACATGCCAGATGAGCCTGGGAGACTCCAGCTTAATCTGGATTCAGGAGATATCTCTTTGGGCCAGCTAGTAATTGTAGGATAAGCCTAATGAGTCTTCAGAGGATGAAGAGAGTAACGTGCCAAGGTAGCAATCGATGTCCTCATTCGAGAGGATGAAGCTGGTGCTCAGAGAAGGGGGGAACTTGGCCACAGCAAGGAGGTGTGCACCCAGACAGAACCCCCAGATCCGGCCATTGGAGCTCAGGGAGGCCACTGGTGTGGCTTGTCCCTGTGGCAGGGGCCGAGGCACGCAGCCCACCCTGATTCCTGCGGGGGCCTGACTTGGGAAGTGCCATCTGGTAGCTTTGAGACTCACCAAACCAAATTGCACTGGAGAGAGGAAGGACACCTTCCTTCATCCACCCCCCACCCCCGCCGGATTCCCACATACCCTGACCCCTTTCTCTCGATTTCGGAGCCATTTCCAGAGTCCCGCTCATATGACCTCATTCGAAGTGCACTGTGGACGAGCTGCCATCTGCAGCTGCTACCACAGCAGCCAAGGGCTTTAGCTCCCGACTACCTCCCTTCCTTTGGAACTTGGGGGCCCTCTACTCCCCACTTGCACACCACAGACCTTTGCTGAGGATTGTGGGAACCCTCACTCAGTTTGCAGCACGTTGTAGCCATCCCTGTCCTCCCTTGAAACTCAGCTTGTGAGCTCCTTTGTAGCAGCGTGGCCTACCTGGCTGCAACGGAAGAGACACAGCTGACAGTGAAACAACAGCTTCGATCTGACAGCCGGAAAGCTCTGTCAAAAGGGACCTCCCTCTTCACACCGTAGAGGCTGTAGGAGCCGCCAGGCTTTCGGAACCAGTGCTGGGGCCAAAATGACTCCACAGCTGTTTTCCTTCCTGGGGAGGGTTCTGGCTCGAGTGGGGATGGCTCAAGTCTCCTGAGCTTCTGAAATCCCACTGTGTGCAGATTCACGGTACACAGAGAGGAGAAGGTGGAGTCCTGCCCTGGAGGTGGTCACAGCTCACGGATGAGCCAGGCAGGCAGGCAGGCAGGGCATGAGAACACCTGAGCTGCCTTCATGAGTGAATGGTGTGGGGGCAGAGGAAGAGAAGCCGGTCTGCTCCCTCGTGTGGTACCCAGGGCAGGTTGTCCCCAGAGGAAACCCTTACGACGGTGAGGACTATCACTGCTGTTTCCCAAGGGGTTCCGTCGGTGCGTGTCTTGCCCGGAGCGGTCAGGCCGTCTCTCGAGTACACTGGCCATGGGCATTGCCTCTCCTTGGAACTTCCCATGTGTTTCTCTTTTTTATGGAACAGTGATTTTCTAGAGGGGTTCTGGGCCACAAGGATGTGGGGTCATTTTCTAGCCTTCTGTCATGAAGAACGCTTTCCTGGGCGTTGGGGTGGTTTGTTGTTCCAGCTGCCTTTCTTGGCTTCTTTTGGGAGCTGGTGCAACAAGACGAGCTCAGCCTCTGCCTTCTGGCTGAGATGTCACCCTTCAAGCAGCAATGCCTGCCTGGAGATAATGATGGCAGTTGCCAAAAGGGCTTCGTTTGGCACATGGTATCTTGAAAGGACGCTGTACGTCCTTTCAGATATCAACGGCTAGTTCAAATGACAGAAAAATGCGAACTCTCCAATGGAGTCTTACAGTAGGTGGAGAGTCCGAAAAACACTCCTTCAGTCATTTCACTGAGAGTCATTGATTGGGGACACCAAGAATATAGGAAGGAATGCACAAAGAAAAGATGAAATTGTGTTCAGGATCGGGGGAAGGGATGAACAGGGCGTGCTTGCCTTGAATCCAGGCTTTGGGGGGGGGGTGGGGCATAAAGATCAAACGGGTCTGAAACTACAAAGTGGTGATGGTAACACAGTATCACCAGAGTTACACAACAGTGTTCCCAAATTGCAACAATGATGAAAAAGGTTACTAATCCCAACTTAACCAACAAAAATCCAGGAAACCATACAAAAAAGAAAACATCACCAGAAAGGTGGAAACAAACCAAATGCAAAGCAGTTCAGGGGAAAGGAACTCCATGTCCCCTGGGGGCAGACCGAGTTGCCGGCGTCCACGGTGAGCAGACAGGGATGGAGGCTGCAGAGCCGACCGCTCCCCTGGACGTGGTGTTTCCGGCAAGGGCTCTGGGTCTCTGTCCAGAGCGGGGGCTCGTTCTCCCTGCAGGGGTGGGTGAGTCATCGTGGGCATCTGGGTGTTGCGCGGGAGCCAGGGCAGGCTCTCCCTGCCGAGGCGGTGACTCCTCCTCTGCCTCGGGTTCTCCTGCCAGAGCCCGAGCAGGTACAGGTGCACGTGGAGGTGGAGGTTCTCGCTGAGGGGGTGGGACATCAGTGCCTGGGACTGGGGGTCCTGCAGGCACGGAGATCCGATCTGCCCGGTGTGCTGGCCAGTACCCAGCTGGCCTGGTGTCTCTGCGAGGGCAAGTCTCGGTTCTCCATCTGCCCTCGGTGGATCCCTGGGTCCTGCACCTGGAGCCACCACCTGTGTAGGGACAGGTCTGGGAAGTGGAGCCTGGTTCCAGTTGGAGGCCAGTGCTAGAGCTGGGGGAGAAGCAAAGTTTGCCCACAGGCCAGCCTTGGCATGTGCGTATCCCGGGACAGAAAGCTTCCAAGAGGTTCCCAAAGAATACCCAGCGTCGGATGTCTTTTGGGACTGAAGTGTGCAAGATGGGGGGCCGGTTGGGGGGGGGGGTGAGGCCAGCGCTTGCTGCAGGCCCAGCAGCAGCTTTCGGGTCTCGTCCCTGTGTAGCTCAGCACCCCCTCCCCACACACTCCCGTGCACCAGCCCCAGCGTCCTCACCTCTGTGCTCTGGCGTGCTGGGCTCCAGGTCCTCCTGCTGCCTCAGAGGCCGGGGTTCTCGGGACTCTGGGTCGGAGCCGGGTGTGCTGAGCTCCGTGGCAGCCTCAGACTGGGCCGCCGGGTGTATCCTGGGCGGTGTCTCGGCAGCAGGTCTTCCCCGCCTCTGCTTCTCCCCCGGTGGGGCTGATGCCTCCGTGGGCACGCTCACCTGGAGCCTGCACTGGGCCTCACGGGCGGGGGGGTGGTGCTCCGACCCCTCCCTCCGGGAGGTGGATGGGGTGTCCCCGTCCTCGGCCTCATCACGTGGGAAGCTCTGCAACGACAGTGACCGTCAGCCAGCCGTGCTGGGAGTTTTCCGAGCTGGGCCTGGGCAGTGGAGCCGCTGCTTCTGCCTGCTCGAACTTCTCTTCCCAGAAGGGTCAGAGACGTGTGTCTGCTCAGATCCCCACCCGGGAGGAAAGAGACCCACCTGAGGGTGTGAGGTCAGCCTGGGCGGCCGCCGCTGCCCGCACTCTCCCCATCCCGCCCAGCCTGCTCTCCCCTGGGGTGTGGACACAACTTGTCCGCAGGCTTCTGACCCCACATCCGCCTGGGCTTCCTTGAGGGAGACACACCCCGAGAAACCCGCATCCACACACACAGGCAAAGGACCCGGTGTTTCCGGGTGGCATGGGAGAGGTGGCCTGGCCCGGCCTGGGGCTCCCCGTGTTACCTTTCTGTTTCTCCGGGCAAAGGGCCAGAGGCCTCTCGGGGGTGCCCTGAGCCAACGTCGACAGGGTGCCCGCGCACACTGCCTGTGAGCACTCCTGAGGCCCCAGCCTCTGGGCAGGGGCAAACAGCAGAACATCTTGGCAGCAAGTGATCTGGCTGGGGGCTCCTCTCCGCTCTGGAGGCCTGGATACCCGGGTTGCGGGTTCTGTTGGGTTCTGTTGCCGGCAGGTGACATCATCTCCTGGGGTTCGTGCTGAGGTCCCTTCCCCAAAACTTCCCAAGGGAATCTCTGGGTTTCTGACTGCTCGACCACCCCCCTTAGGCCATGCGCAGGCACAGTGACACCCACACAGCCCAGCCCACAGCCCTGGGGAGGCCTGGGTGCAGCCAGGGCCTTTAGCTCCGAGGACCCCGCTGCTCTCAGACCAGGCTCCTTCTTCTCATAAGTGGTGTGGCCCTGGACAAGCATATGCCCCTCAGGGTTTCCCCAGTCTCTCCATCTGCAGAGTGGTGGTCATTCTCCCATCTGCTTCCTAGGTCTGTCGGCCTACGAGCAGCTCCATGCCTTTCCACCTGGGGCCGATATCACGTGGAGCTTGTGCGCTGAGACTTCAGAAAGAAAGATTCCATCCAGGGCTGACACAGCACAGAATGGGGCAGAACGAGGCCTGGATGCACCGTGGTACCCAGGAAAAGGCACTCCCCCTCCTGACTGTTTTGAGACCCCGCATCCAAGTTGGAGGACCGAAAGGAAGACTCGAAGGTCTCCCTCTCTTATAGAAAAGAGTAGCCAACTTTCTGGTCCTCTGTTTCCATTGAGATTCTGTTCAAGTGTCCCAGCTCGGCTTCTGCGGGTGGCTGAGCTTCTAATGGCTCCCTGCGTTCTTGTCTTTTCCTCTCCAAACCTTCCGTCCTTTTCCCGCTTCTGGGGTGGATGGGCGCTGTCATTGCTTCTACCTTCGAGACAGATTGAGGAAAAGTCTGGACCATCGACTCCTTTCCTCTCTTTGGTTCCGTGTCTCTCTCTGGCTGTGTCCCTCTCTTTTCCTTTCTCAATTCCGCCTGTGTCTTCCTCTTTCTCTCTCGTGTGTGGATGGATGGATGCTAGGGATGCACATGGATATGATTAGATGAGGGTTATGTTTTAGGGATAGGTTAGAGGGAGAGAAAGGCTTTAGGTCGGAGTTGGTCATGGGGGAAGGGTCAAGGGTGGTGGTGGTGTTTCTTGGAATCTGAGTGCTGTGCATTCTTCGTCTCTTTCCATATGAACCCCTTCTCAGATACACCACTTGCAAGGAGTCTCTCATGTTCCGTTTCCTATCTTTTGCATTTGTGAATGCTTAGCTTCTCTGTTGTGAAGAGGTTCCATTGGATGGAAACCCATTGGTGTACTTCGTTTACCTCTTTCCCTTACTTGAAGAGACCCATTTCGACCTCCACCCAGCAAATGGCAAGGAGACTCTGATGTTAAGGAGCCTTTGACCTACGCTTCTTTCTAGCTATCTCATGACATCAGTCTTTAGGGTGAGGTTTTCCCCCTATATTGAGGTGGTATGAGATCAAAACCAATAGCGTTCTTCAGATGTAGCTGTCTGGTTTTCCCATGGACATTGATTGAAGAGGCTTTCTTGTTCCCATTTGGATATTCTCCCCTTCTGTGTCAGAGATGAGTTGACCATGGATGCTGGGGTTTGTTTCTGGACCCTCAACTTTATTCCATCGATCCGGATCTGTGTGTGTTGTTGTATTCCCAATAGCATACTGCCCTGCTGCTGCTGCTGCGGCTAAGTCACTTCAGTCGTGTCTGACTCTGCGTGACCCCATGGCCTGCAGCCTACCAGGCTCCTCCGTCCAGGACATTTTCCAGGCAAGAGTACTGGAGTGGGTCGCCATTGCCTTCTCCGATACTCTCCTGAGGATCCTAGTTTGGTCGTCTAATTGCCTTTCACACAACCTTGGATGTCCGTATCGGGGCTTTTTCGTCGGACTGTGTTGACAATTTAGGCTCTTTTCTGTTTCCGTACCCCTTTTGCAATTCTTTGTTCGGTGCGAAAATGCATTGGCATTTTGGGAGGAATAGCATCGAAGCTGTGGATTGCCTTGTGGGGCTGTGACATCATTTTCCCAATAGGAATTCTTTCCAGCCCTGAGCACAGCCTCTCTTTCCAGTGATTGGTGTGGGCTTGATCTTCCTTCTTCCATCTCTCGCCGTTTTGTGAGAACAGGTCCATCCTTCCCTTCTGGGGTAGATGGACTCGTGGGTATCACTTCAGTGAATGGCATTGTCAGTGGGGGTGATAATTCCCTTCTCATTGGAAGACTTTGCTGTGAGTATTAGAAATGCAAGTGACTTCTCTTCCCCTTCCTCCCTGTCCATCTCTCAGAGCCACCGGGAAACAGAGGCCTCATCCACGGTCACACAGGCCTGAGGGGGTGCAACTAGACTGTTGTTTCTTCAGGCCCTCAGTGCTGGACATCATCCGGGATACTCTGTGTGTGTCTTCCTCAGTCTGGTGTCCCTTCAGACCTTTCCCTAGTTTTCACAGGCTTGTTGTGTTGGTGTTCTTTGTCTGTTTGGAGACACATCCTTGATAAGCTTTGTGTTTCCACTCATTCGTCTCGCGATGTATGACCTGTCTTTTGCTTTTGTCATGAGGTCTTTCCCACAGTAGATATCTTTGATTTTGCAAAGTCCACTGTATTCTCTGGGGTTTTTTTGTGTGTGTGTGGACTGCCTTTTAGTTTTTTGTGTGAAGACTCAAAGCACGTGTCCGGTTTCTGCTCGTTGTTCTTCTAGATTTGTGACAAGTTTTCATGGAAAGTTTGTCTAGGGATAACTGGAAGTGAACTCGGTGTAAGGTGTCAAGTCTCCATCTCCATTCATGTCATCCCCTGCAGTTTCCAATTCCCTGTTCCTGAGTGGCTTTGGAGACCTTGTGGGAAGTTTGGTTGCATTGGAGTTTGCATTTCCACCTTGATTCGATTCACACTGTTCTGCCCTCAGGGACACAGTCAAGGGGGAGTGAGGAGCAGCCTGCACTTCCAGCAGTGACCGCACGGTGGGGCGAGTGCTGCTCTCCCCTCTGGGAGCCCCAGGCCCCAGGCATCCCAGTGAGGAGCCAGCTCTGTGCTCAGCTGAAAGGAGTTAGTCTCTCAGGAGCCTCTGAGCCCTTGCCTTTGGATCACCCAGGGTGGGCATTTACTGGGACAGAAAAAATTGCCCTGAATTCCATGGACAGAAGAGCCTGGCTGTGTAGAGTTCGTGGGTTGCCATGAATCAGACACAACTGAGGACACAAAAATTCAATAGATTAAAACACTTTTTGGGGGTGGGGGGGAGTGAAAGGGGGTGATGTGGGTTTTTTTGTCTTATATAATAGCCAAGGGAAATCTAGTTTAAACCTAAATTCACATAGATGGGAAAGGGATAGCTCTCCGTCACCCTATTAAAAAAAAAAAAAAACTACTCAACTTTTCTGAAAGTTTATTTAGTAGCTTCCTTGAGCAGTTCATTGTGAAGCATTTTCTTTTTTTTTCTGTGACATTGGCCTCATTAAAAAGCACGGTTTGCCTTTACTGGATAATTTTGTTCATTGGTTTCTTAGGGAACGTTGGTAATATTTGAGTTTCCTGGGGAGTATGGTCACATGACCTGGCCCTGGCCAATCGGTGCGTTCCACCTCCCTGGCCACTGTGATTGGCTCCGGGCTGGGGCAGTGCCCAATCGGGGCCCAGGGCCGGGCCTCCCGTTGGAAGCCAGGGGAAGACGAGCTGTCGTCCTGCTGGGGTAGGGGCAGGGCTGGGGCCGGGGGAGGTCAGGCTGCAGCAGTGGGAGGGGCGTGAGGTCCGCCTGCGGCAGTTGGTGACCTTCCTGCTCCCCTCAGGGCAGAGCCGCCGGCCTGAGAATGAGGGCGCTGCTGAGCCCAGGGGCTGGGATGGCCCGTTGCTGCTGTGGTCCCAGAGCTCCACCCGAGACCTGAGGGAAGCCGTCTGCCCGTGAGTCCTCTCCCGCTTGTCTGTCAGCTTGTTTGAAGCATGCTGGGTTTTCTGCCCAGCTGGCTAAGGGGAGTCCCTGGATATGCAAGGGTGTGGGTTTTGGCAGACTTCAGGGAAGACATGCCAGATGAGCCTGGGAGACTCCAGCTTAATCTGGATTCAGGAGATATCTCTTTGGGCCAGCTAGTAATTGTAGGATAAGCCTAATGAGTCTTCAGAGGATGAAGAGAGTAACGTGCCAAGGTAGCAATCGATGTCCTCATTCGAGAGGATGAAGCTGGTGCTCAGAGAAGGGGGGAACTTGGCCACAGCAAGGAGGTGTGCACCCAGACAGAACCCCCAGATCCGGCCATTGGAGCTCAGGGAGGCCACTGGTGTGGCTTGTCCCTGTGGCAGGGGCCGAGGCACGCAGCCCACCCTGATTCCTGCGGGGGCCTGACTTGGGAAGTGCCATCTGGTAGCTTTGAGACTCACCAAACCAAATTGCACTGGAGAGAGGAAGGACACCTTCCTTCATCCACCCCCACCCCCGCCGGATTCCCACATACCCTGACCCCTTTCTCTCGATTTCGGAGCCATTTCCAGAGTCCCGCTCATATGACCTCATTCGAAGTGCACTGTGGACGAGCTGCCATCTGCAGCTGCTACCACAGCAGCCAAGGGCTTTAGCTCCCGACTACCTCCCTTCCTTTGGAACTTGGGGGCCCTCTACTCCCCACTTGCACACCACAGACCTTTGCTGTGGATTGTGGGAACCCTCACTCAGTTTGCAGCACGTTGTAGCCATCCCTGTCCTTCCTTGAAACTCAGCTTGTGAGCTCCTTTGGAGCAGCGTGGCCTACCTGGCTGCAACGGAAGAGACACAGCTGACAGTGAAACAACAGCTTCGATCTGACAGCCGGAAAGCTCTGTCAAAAGGGACCTCCCTCTTCACACCGTAGAGGCTGTAGGAGCCGCCAGGCTTTCGGAACCAGTGCTGGGGCCAAAATGACTCCACAGCTGTTTTCCTTCCTGGGGAGGGTTCTGGCTCGAGTGGGGATGGCTCAAGTCTCCTGAGCTTCTGAAATCCCACTGTGTGCAGATTCACGGTACACAGAGAGGAGAAGGTGGAGTCCTGCCCTGGAGGTGGTCACAGCTCACGGATGAGCCAGGCAGGCAGGCAGGCAGGGCATGAGAACACCTGAGCTGCCTTCATGAGTGAATGGTGTGGGGGCAGAGGAAGAGAAGCCGGTCTGCTCCCTCGTGTGGTACCCAGGGCAGGTTGTCCGCAGAGGAAACCCTTACGACGGTGAGGACTATCACTGCTGTTTCCCAAGGGGTTCCGTCGGTGCGTGTCTTGCCCGGAGCGGTCAGGCCGTCTCTCGAGTACACTGGCCATGGGCATTGCCTCTCCTTGGAACTTCCCATGTGTTTCTCTTTTTTATGGAACAGTGATTTTCTAGAGGGGTTCTGGGCCACAAGGATGTGGGGTCATTTTCTAGCCTTCTGTCATGAAGAACGCTTTCCTGGGCGTTGGGGTGGTTTGTTGTTCCAGCTCCCTTTCTTGGCTTCTTTTGGGAGCTGGTGCAACAAGACGAGCTCAGCCTCTGCCTTCTGGCTGAGATGTCACCCTTCAAGCAGCAATGCCTGCCTGGAGATAATGATGGCAGTTGCCAAAAGGGCTTCGTTTGGCACATGGTATCTTGAAAGGACGCTGTACATCCTTTCAGATATCAACGGCTAGTTCAAATGACAGAAAAATGCGAACTCTCCAATGGAGTCTTACAGTAGGTGGAGAGTCCGAAAAACACTCCTTCAGTCATTTCACTGAGAGTCATTGATTGGGGACACCAAGAATATAGGAAGGAATGCACAAAGAAAAGATGAAATTGTGTTCAGGATCGGGGGAAGGGATGAACAGGGCGTGCTTGCCTTGAATCCAGGCTTTGTTGGGGGGGGGTGGGGCATAAAGATCAAACGGGTCTGAAACTACAAAGTGGTGATGGTAACACAGTATCACCAGAGTTACACAACAGTGTTCCCAAATTGCAACAATGATGAAAAAGGTTACTAATCCCAACTTAACCAACAAAAATCCAGGAAACCATACAAAAAAGAAAACATCACCAGAAAGGTGGAAACAAACCAAATGCAAAGCAGTTCAGGGGAAAGGAACTCCATGTCCCCTGGGGGCAGACCGAGTTGCCGGCGTCCACGGTGAGCAGACAGGGATGGAGGCTGCAGAGCCGACCGCTCCCCTGGACGTGGTGTTTCCGGCAAGGGCTCTGGGTCTCTGTCCAGAGCGGGGGCTCGTTCTCCCTGCAGGGGTGGGTGAGTCATCGTGGGCATCTGGGTGTTGCGCGGGAGCCAGGGCAGGCTCTCCCTGCCGAGGCGGTGACTCCTCCTCTGCCTCGGGTTCTCCTGCCAGAGCCCGAGCAGGTACAGGTGCACGTGGAGGTGGAGGTTCTCGCTGAGGGGGTGGGACATCAGTGCCTGGGACTGGGGGTCCTGCAGGCACGGAGATCCGATCTGCCCGGTGTGCTGGCCAGTACCCAGCTGGCCTGGTGTCTCTGCGAGGGCAAGTCTCGGTTCTCCATCTGCCCTCGGTGGATCCCTGGGTCCTGCACCTGGAGCCACCACCTGTGTAGGGACAGGTCTGGGAAGTGGAGCCTGGTTCCAGTTGGAGGCCAGTGCTAGAGCTGGGGGAGAAGCAAAGTTTGCCCACAGGCCAGCCTTGGCATGTGCGTATCCCGGGACAGAAAGCTTCCAAGAGGTTCCCAAAGAATACCCAGCGTCGGATGTCTTTTGGGACTGAAGTGTGCAAGATGGGGGGCCGGTTGGGGGGGCGGTGAGGCCAGCGCTTGCTGCAGGCCCAGCAGCAGCTTTCGGGTCTCGTCCCTGTGTAGCTCAGCACCCCCTCCCCACACACTCCCGTGCACCAGCCCCAGCGTCCTCACCTCTGTGCTCTGGCGTGCTGGGCTCCAGGTCCTCCTGCTGCCTCAGAGGCCGGGGTTCTCGGGACTCTGGGTCGGAGCCGGGTGTGCTGAGCTCCGTGGCAGCCTCAGACTGGGCCGCCGGGTGTATCCTGGGCGGTGTCTCGGCAGCAGGTTTTCCCCGCCTCCGCTTCTCCCCCGGTGGGGCTGATGCCTCCGTGGGCACGCTCACCTGGAGCCTGCACTGGGCCTCACGGGCGGGGGGGTGGTGCTCCGACCCCTCCCTCCGGGAGGTGGATGGGGTGTCCCCGTCCTCGGCCTCATCACGTGGGAAGCTCTGCAACGACAGTGACCGTCAGCCAGCCGTGCTGGGAGTTTTCCGAGCTGGGCCTGGGCAGTGGAGCCGCTGCTTCTGCCTGCTCGAACTTCTCTTCCCAGAAGGGTCAGAGACGTGTGTCTGCTCAGATCCCCACCCGGGAGGAAAGAGACCCACCTGAGGGTGTGAGGTCAGCCTGGGCGGCCGCCGCTGCCCGCACTCTCCCTATCCCGCCCAGCCTGCTCTCCCCTGGGGTGTGGACACAACTTGTCCGCAGGCTTCTGACCCCACATCCGCCTGGGCTTCCTTGAGGGAGACACACCCCGAGAAACCCGCATCCACACACACAGGCAAAGGACCCGGTGTTTCCGGGTGGCATGGGAGAGGTGGCCTGGCCCGGCCTGGGGCTCCCCGTGTTACCTTTCTGTTTCTCCGGGCAAAGGGCCAGAGGCCTCTCGGGGGTGCCCTGAGCCAACGTCGACAGGGTGCCCGCGCACACTGCCTGTGAGCACTCCTGAGGCCCCAGCCTCTGGGCAGGGGCAAACAGCAGAACATCTTGGCAGCAAGTGATCTGGCTGGGGGCTCCTCTCCGCTCTGGAGGCCTGGATACCCGGGTTGCGGGTTCTGTTGGGTTCTGTTGCCGGCAGGTGACATCATCTCCTGGGGTTCGTGCTGAGGTCCCTTCCCCAAAACTTCCCAAGGGAATCTCTGGGTTTCTGACTGCTCGACCACCCCCCTTAGGCCATGCGCAGGCACAGTGACACCCACACAGCCCAGCCCACAGCCCTGGGGAGGCCTGGGTGCAGCCAGGGCCTTTAGCTCCGAGGACCCCGCTGCTCTCAGACCAGGCTCCTTCTTCTCATAAGTGGTGTGGCCCTGGACAAGCATATGCCCCTCAGGGTTTCCCCAGTCTCTCCATCTGCAGAGTGGTGGTCATTCTCCCATCTGCTTCCTAGGTCTGTCGGCCTACGAGCAGCTCCATGCCTTTCCACCTGGGGCCGATATCACGTGGAGCTTGTGCGCTGAGACTTCAGAAAGAAAGATTCCATCCAGGGCTGACACAGCACAGAATGGGGCAGAACGAGGCCTGGATGCGCCGTGGTACCCAGGAAAAGGCACTCCCCCTCCTGACTGTTTTGAGACCCCGCATCCAAGTTGGAGGACCGAAAGGAAGACTCGAAGGTCTCCCTCTCTTATAGAAAAGAGTAGCCAACTTTCTGGTCCTCTGTTTCCATTGAGATTCTGTTCAAGTGTCCCAGCTCGGCTTCTGCGGGTGGCTGAGCTTCTAATGGCTCCCTGCGTTCTTGTCTTTTCCTCTCCAAACCTTCCGTCCTTTTCCCCCTTCTGGGGTGGATGGGCGCTGTCATTGCTTCTACCTTCGAGACAGATTGAGGAAAAGTCTGGACCATCGACTCCTTTCCTCTCTTTGGTTCCGTGTCTCTCTCTGGCTGTGTCCCTCTCTTTTCCTTTCTCAGTTCCGCCTGTGTCTTCCTCTTTCTCTCTCGTGTGTGGATGGATGGATGCTAGGGATGCACATGGATATGATTAGATGAGGGTTATGTTTTAGGGATAGGTTAGAGGGAGAGAAAGGCTTTAGGTCGGAGTTGGTCATGGGGGAAGGGTCAAGGGTGGTGGTGGTGTTTCTTGGAATCTGAGTGCTGTGCATTCTTCGTCTCTTTCCATATGAACCCCTTCTCAGATACACCACTTGCAAGGAGTCTCTCATGTTCCGTTTCCTATCTTTCGCATTTGTGAATGCTTAGCTTCTCTGTTGTGAAGAGGTTCCATTGGATGGAAACCCATTGGTGTACTTCGTTTACCTCTTTCCCTTACTTGAAGAGACCCATTTCGACCTCCGCCCAGCAAATGGCAAGGAGACTCTGATGTTAAGGAGCCTTTGACCTACGCTTCTTTCTAGCTATCTCATGACATCAGTCTTTAGGGTGAGGTTTTCCCCCTATATTGAGGTGGTATGAGATCAAAACCAATAGCGTTCTTCAGATGTAGCTGTCTGGTTTTCCCATGGACATTGATTGAAGAGGCTTTCTTGTTCCCATTTGGATATTCTCCCCTTCTGTGTCAGAGATGAGTTGACCATGGATGCTGGGGTTTGTTTCTGGACCCTCAACTTTATTCCATCGATCCGGATCTGTGTGTGTTGTTGTATTCCCAATAGCATACTGCCCTGCTGCTGCTGCTGCGGCTAAGTCACTTCAGTCGTGTCTGACTCTGCGTGACCCCATGGCCTGCAGCCTACCAGGCTCCTCCGTCCAGGACATTTTCCAGGCAAGAGTACTGGAGTGGGTCGCCATTGCCTTCTCCGATACTCTCCTGAGGATCCTAGTTTGGTCGTCTAATTGCCTTTCACACAACCTTGGATGTCCGTATCGGGGCTTTTTCGTCGGATTGTGTTGACAATTTAGGCTCTTTTCTGTTTCCGTACCCCTTTTGCAATTCTTTGTTCGGTGCGAAAATGCATTGGCATTTTGGGAGGAATAGCATCGAAGCTGTGGATTGCCTTGTGGGGCTGTGACATCATTTTCCCAATAGGAATTCTTTCCAGCCCTGAGCACAGCCTCTCTTTCCAGTGATTGGTGTGGGCTTGATCTTCCTTCTTCCATCTCTCGCCGTTTTGTGAGAACAGGTCCATCCTTCCCTTCTGGGGTAGATGGACTCGTGGGTATCACTTCAGTGAATGGCATTGTCAGTGGGGGTGATAATTCCCTTCTCATTGGAAGACTTTGCTGTGAGTATTAGAAATGCAAGTGACTTCTCTTCCCCTTCCTCCCTGTCCATCTCTCAGAGCCACCGGGAAACAGAGGCCTCATCCACGGTCACACAGGCCTGAGGGGGTGCAACTAGACTGTTGTTTCTTCAGGCCCTCAGTGCTGGACATCATCCGGGATACTCTGTGTGTGTCTTCCTCAGTCTGGTGTCCCTTCAGACCTTTCCCTAGTTTTCACAGGCTTGTTGTGTTGGTGTTCTTTGTCTGTTTGGAGACACATCCTTGATAAGCTTTGTGTTTCCACTCATTCGTCTCGCGATGTATGACCTGTCTTTTGCTTTTGTCATGAGGTCTTTCCCACAGTAGATATCTTTGATTTTGCAAAGTCCACTGTATTCTCTGGGGTTTTTTTGTGTGTGTGTGGACTGCCTTTTAGTTTTGTGTGTGAAGACTCAAAGCACGTGTCCGGTTTCTGCTCGTTGTTCTTCTAGATTTGTGACAAGTTTTCATGGAAAGTTTGTCTAGGGATAACTGGAAGTGAACTCGGTGTAAGGTGTCAAGTCTCCATCTCCATTCATGTCATCCCCTGCAGTTTCCAATTCCCTGTTCCTGAGTGGCTTTGGAGACCTTGTGGGAAGTTTGGTTGCATTGGAGTTTGCATTTCCACCTTGATTCGATTCACACTGTTCTGCCCTCAGGGACACAGTCAAGGGGGAGTGAGGAGCAGCCTGCACTTCCAGCAGTGACCGCACGGTGGGGCGAGTGCTGCTCTCCCCTCTGGGAGCCCCAGGCCCCAGGCATCCCAGTGAGGAGCCAGCTCTGTGCTCAGCTGAAAGGAGTTAGTCTCTCAGGAGCCTCTGAGCCCTTGCCTTTGGATCACCCAGGGTGGGCATTTACTGGGACAGAAAAAATTGCCCTGAATTCCATGGACAGAAGAGCCTGGCTGTGTAGAGTTCGTGGGTTGCCATGAATCAGACACAACTGAGGACACAAAAATTCAATAGATTAAAACACTTTTGGGGGGTGGGGGGAGTGAAAGGGGGTGATGTGGGTTTTTTTGTCTTATATAATAGCCAAGGGAAATCTAGTTTAAACCTAAATTCACATAGATGGGAAAGGGATAGCTCTCCGTCACCCTATTAAAAAAAAAAAAAAAACTACTCAACTTTTCTGAAAGTTTATTTAGTAGCTTCCTTGAGCAGTTCATTGTGAAGCATTTTCTTTTTTTTCTGTGACATTGGCCTCATTAAAAAGCACGGTTTGCCTTTACTGGATAATTTTGTTCATTGGTTTCTTAGGGAACGTTGGTAATATTTGAGTTTCCTGGGGAGTATGGTCACATGACCTGGCCCTGGCCAATCGGTGCGTTCCACCTCCCTGGCCACTGTGATTGGCTCCGGGCTGGGGCAGTGCCCAATCGGGGCCCAGGGCCGGGCCTCACGTTGGAAGCCAGGGGAAGACGAGCTGTCGTCCTGCTGGGGTAGGGGCAGGGCTGGGGCCGGGGGAGGTCAGGCTGCAGCAGTGGGAGGGGCGTGAGGTCCGCCTGCGGCAGTTGGTGACCTTCCTGCTCCCCTCAGGGCAGAGCCGCCGGCCTGAGAATGAGGGCGCTGCTGAGCCCAGGGGCTGGGATGGCCCGTTGCTGCTGTGGTCCCAGAGCTCCACCCGAGACCTGAGGGAAGCCGTCTGCCCGTGAGTCCTCTCCCGCTTGTCTGTCAGCTTGTTTGAAGCATGCTGGGTTTTCTGCCCAGCTGGCTAAGGGGAGTCCCTGGATATGCAAGGGTGTGGGTTTTGGCAGACTTCAGGGAAGACATGCCAGATGAGCCTGGGAGACTCCAGCTTAATCTGGATTCAGGAGATATCTCTTTGGGCCAGCTAGTAATTGTAGGATAAGCCTAATGAGTCTTCAGAGGATGAAGAGAGTAACGTGCCAAGGTAGCAATCGATGTCCTCATTCGAGAGGATGAAGCTGGTGCTCAGAGAAGGGGGGAACTTGGCCACAGCAAGGAGGTGTGCACCCAGACAGAACCCCCAGATCTGGCCATTGGAGCTCAGGGAGGCCACTGGTGTGGCTTGTCCCTGTGGCAGGGGCCGAGGCACGCAGCCCACCCTGATTCCTGCGGGGGCCTGACTTGGGAAGTGCCATCTGGTAGCTTTGAGACTCACCAAACCAAATTGCACTGGAGAGAGGAAGGACACCTTCCTTCATCCACCCCCACCCCCGCCGGATTCCCACATACCCTGACCCCTTTCTCTCGATTTCGGAGCCATTTCCAGAGTCCCGCTCATATGACCTCATTCGAAGTGCACTGTGGACGAGCTGCCATCTGCAGCTGCTACCACAGCAGCCAAGGGCTTTAGCTCCCGACTACCTCCCTTCCTTTGGAACTTGGGGGCCCTCTACTCCCCACTTGCACACCACAGACCTTTGCTGAGGATTGTGGGAACCCTCACTCAGTTTGCAGCACGTTGTAGCCATCCCTGTCCTTCCTTGAAACTCAGCTTGTGAGCTCCTTTGGAGCAGCGTGGCCTACCTGGCTGCAACGGAAGAGACACAGCTGACAGTGAAACAACAGCTTCGATCTGACAGCCGGAAAGCTCTGTCAAAAGGGACCTCCCTCTTCACACCGTAGAGGCTGTAGGAGCCGCCAGGCTTTCGGAACCAGTGCTGGGGCCAAAATGACTCCACAGCTGTTTTCCTTCCTGGGGAGGGTTCTGGCTCGAGTGGGGATGGCTCAAGTCTCCTGAGCTTCTGAAATCCCACTGTGTGCAGATTCACGGTACACAGAGAGGAGAAGGTGGAGTCCTGCCCTGGAGGTGGTCACAGCTCACGGATGAGCCAGGCAGGCAGGCAGGCAGGGCATGAGAACACCTGAGCTGCCTTCATGAGTGAATGGTGTGGGGGCAGAGGAAGAGAAGCCGGTCTGCTCCCTCGTGTGGTACCCAGGGCAGGTTGTCCCCAGAGGAAACCCTTACGACGGTGAGGACTATCACTGCTGTTTCCCAAGGGGTTCCGTCGGTGCGTGTCTTGCCCGGAGCGGTCAGGCCGTCTCTCGAGTACACTGGCCATGGGCATTGCCTCTCCTTGGAACTTCCCATGTGTTTCTCTTTTTTATGGAACAGTGATTTTCTAGAGGGGTTCTGGGCCACAAGGATGTGGGGTCATTTTCTAGCCTTCTGTCATGAAGAACGCTTTCCTGGGCGTTGGGGTGGTTTGTTGTTCCAGCTCCCTTTCTTGGCTTCTTTTGGGAGCTGGTGCAACAAGACGAGCTCAGCCTCTGCCTTCTGGCTGAGATGTCACCCTTCAAGCAGCAATGCCTGCCTGGAGATAATGATGGCAGTTGCCAAAAGGGCTTCGTTTGGCACATGGTATCTTGAAAGGACGCTGTACATCCTTTCAGATATCAACGGCTAGTTCAAATGACAGAAAAATGCGAACTCTCCAATGGAGTCTTACAGTAGGTGGAGAGTCCGAAAAACACTCCTTCAGTCATTTCACTGAGAGTCATTGATTGGGGACACCAAGAATATAGGAAGGAATGCACAAAGAAAAGATGAAATTGTGTTCAGGATCGGGGGAAGGGATGAACAGGGCGTGCTTGCCTTGAATCCAGGCTTTGTTGGGGGGGGGGTGGGGCATAAAGATCAAACGGGTCTGAAACTACAAAGTGGTGATGGTAACACAGTATCACCAGAGTTACACAACAGTGTTCCCAAATTGCAACAATGATGAAAAAGGTTACTAATCCCAACTTAACCAACAAAAATCCAGGAAACCATACAAAAAAGAAAACATCACCAGAAAGGTGGAAACAAACCAAATGCAAAGCAGTTCAGGGGAAAGGAACTCCATGTCCCCTGGGGGCAGACCGAGTTGCCGGCGTCCACGGTGAGCAGACAGGGATGGAGGCTGCAGAGCCGACCGCTCCCCTGGACGTGGTGTTTCCGGCAAGGGCTCTGGGTCTCTGTCCAGAGCGGGGGCTCGTTCTCCCTGCAGGGGTGGGTGAGTCATCGTGGGCATCTGGGTGTTGCGCGGGAGCCAGGGCAGGCTCTCCCTGCCGAGGCGGTGACTCCTCCTCTGCCTCGGGTTCTCCTGCCAGAGCCCGAGCAGGTACAGGTGCACGTGGAGGTGGAGGTTCTCGCTGAGGGGGTGGGACATCAGTGCCTGGGACTGGGGGTCCTGCAGGCACGGAGATCCGATCTGCCCGGTGTGCTGGCCAGTACCCAGCTGGCCTGGTGTCTCTGCGAGGGCAAGTCTCGGTTCTCCATCTGCCCTCGGTGGATCCCTGGGTCCTGCACCTGGAGCCACCACCTGTGTAGGGACAGGTCTGGGAAGTGGAGCCTGGTTCCAGTTGGAGGCCAGTGCTAGAGCTGGGGGAGAAGCAAAGTTTGCCCACAGGCCAGCCTTGGCATGTGCGTATCCCGGGACAGAAAGCTTCCAAGAGGTTCCCAAAGAATACCCAGCGTCGGATGTCTTTTGGGACTGAAGTGTGCAAGATGGGGGGCCGGTTGGTGGGGGGGTGAGGCCAGCGCTTGCTGCAGGCCCAGCAGCAGCTTTCGGGTCTCGTCCCTGTGTAGCTCAGCACCCCCTCCCCACACACTCCCGTGCACCAGCCCCAGCGTCCTCACCTCTGTGCTCTGGCGTGCTGGGCTCCAGGTCCTCCTGCTGCCTCAGAGGCCGGGGTTCTCGGGACTCTGGGTCGGAGCCGGGTGTGCTGAGCTCCGTGGCAGCCTCAGACTGGGCCGCCGGGTGTATCCTGGGCGGTGTCTCGGCAGCAGGTTTTCCCCGCCTCCGCTTCTCCCCCGGTGGGGCTGATGCCTCCGTGGGCACGCTCACCTGGAGCCTGCACTGGGCCTCACGGGCGGGGGGGTGGTGCTCCGACCCCTCCCTCCGGGAGGTGGATGGGGTGTCCCCGTCCTCGGCCTCATCACGTGGGAAGCTCTGCAACGACAGTGACCGTCAGCCAGCCGTGCTGGGAATTTTCCGAGCTGGGCCTGGGCAGTGGAGCCGCTGCTTCTGCCTGCTCGAACTTCTCTTCCCAGAAGGGTCAGAGACGTGTGTCTGCTCACATCCCCACCCGGGAGGAAAGAGACCCACCTGAGGGTGTGAGGTCAGCCTGGGCGGCCGCCGCTGCCCGCACTCTCCCTATCCCGCCCAGCCTGCTCTCCCCTGGGGTGTGGACACAACTTGTCCGCAGGCTTCTGACCCCACATCCGCCTGGGCTTCCTTGAGGGAGACACACCCCGAGAAACCCGCATCCACACACACAGGCAAAGGACCCGGTGTTTCCGGGTGGCATGGGAGAGGTGGCCTGGCCCGGCCTGGGGCTCCCCGTGTTACCTTTCTGTTTCTCCGGGCAAAGGGCCAGAGGCCTCTCGGGGGTGCCCTGAGCCAACGTCGACAGGGTGCCCGCGCACACTGCCTGTGAGCACTCCTGAGGCCCCAGCCTCTGGGCAGGGGCAAACAGCAGAACATCTTGGCAGCAAGTGATCTGGCTGGGGGCTCCTCTCCGCTCTGGAGGCCTGGATACCCGGGTTGCAGGTTCTGTTGGGTTCTGTTGCCGGCAGGTGACATCATCTCCTGGGGTTCGTGCTGAGGTCCCTTCCCCAAAACTTCCCAAGGGAATCTCTGGGTTTCTGACTGCTCGACCACCCCCCTTAGGCCATGCGCAGGCACAGTGACACCCACACAGCCCAGCCCACAGCCCTGGGGAGGCCTGGGTGCAGCCAGGGCCTTTAGCTCCGAGGACCCCGCTGCTCTCAGACCAGGCTCCTTCTTCTCATAAGTGGTGTGGCCCTGGACAAGCATATGCCCCTCAGGGTTTCCCCAGTCTCTCCATCTGCAGAGTGGTGGTCATTCTCCCATCTGCTTCCTAGGTCTGTCGGCCTACGAGCAGCTCCATGCCTTTCCACCTGGGGCCGATATCACGTGGAGCTTGTGCGCTGAGACTTCAGAAAGAAAGATTCCATCCAGGGCTGACACAGCACAGAATGGGGCAGAACGAGGCCTGGATGCGCCGTGGTACCCAGGAAAAGGCACTCCCCCTCCTGACTGTTTTGAGACCCCGCATCCAAGTTGGAGGACCGAAAGGAAGACTCGAAGGTCTCCCTCTCTTATAGAAAAGAGTAGCCAACTTTCTGGTCCTCTGTTTCCATTGAGATTCTGTTCAAGTGTCCCAGCTCGGCTTCTGCGGGTGGCTGAGCTTCTAATGGCTCCCTGCGTTCTTGTCTTTTCCTCTCCAAACCTTCCGTCCTTTTCCCCCTTCTGGGGTGGATGGGCGCTGTCATTGCTTCTACGTTCGAGACAGATTGAGGAAAAGTCTGGACCATCGACTCCTTTCCTCTCTTTGGTTCCGTGTCTCTCTCTGGCTGTGTCCCTCTCTTTTCCTTTCTCAGTTCCGCCTGTGTCTTCCTCTTTCTCTCTCGTGTGTGGATGGATGGATGCTAGGGATGCACATGGATATGATTAGATGAGGGTTATGTTTTAGGGATAGGTTAGAGGGAGAGAAAGGCTTTAGGTCGGAGTTGGTCATGGGGGAAGGGTCAAGGGTGGTGGTGGTGTTTCTTGGAATCTGAGTGCTGTGCATTCTTCGTCTCTTTCCATATGAACCCCTTCTCAGATACACCACTTGCAAGGAGTCTCTCATGTTCCGTTTCCTATCTTTCGCATTTGTGAATGCTTAGCTTCTCTGTTGTGAAGAGGTTCCATTGGATGGAAACCCATTGGTGTACTTCGTTTACCTCTTTCCCTTACTTGAAGAGACCCATTTCGACCTCCGCCCAGCAAATGGCAAGGAGACTCTGATGTTAAGGAGCCTTTGACCTACGCTTCTTTCTAGCTATCTCATGACATCAGTCTTTAGGGTGAGGTTTTCCCCCTATATTGAGGTGGTATGAGATCAAAACCAATAGCGTTCTTCAGATGTAGCTGTCTGGTTTTCCCATGGACATTGATTGAAGAGGCTTTCTTGTTCCCATTTGGATATTCTCCCCTTCTGTGTCAGAGATGAGTTGACCATGGATGCTGGGGTTTGTTTCTGGACCCTCAACTTTATTCCATCGATCCGGATCTGTGTGTGTTGTTGTATTCCCAATAGCATACTGCCCTGCTGCTGCTGCTGCGGCTAAGTCACTTCAGTCGTGTCTGACTCTGCGTGACCCCATGGCCTGCAGCCTACCAGGCTCCTCCGTCCAGGACATTTTCCAGGCAAGAGTACTGGAGTGGGTCGCCATTGCCTTCTCCGATACTCTCCTGAGGATCCTAGTTTGGTCGTCTAATTGCCTTTCACACAACCTTGGATGTCCGTATCGGGGCTTTTTCGTCGGACTGTGTTGACAATTTAGGCTCTTTTCTGTTTCCGTACCCCTTTTGCAATTCTTTGTTCGGTGCGAAAATGCATTGGCATTTTGGGAGGAATAGCATCGAAGCTGTGGATTGCCTTGTGGGGCTGTGACATCATTTTCCCAATAGGAATTCTTTCCAGCCCTGAGCACAGCCTCTCTTTCCAGTGATTGGTGTGGGCTTGATCTTCCTTCTTCCATCTCTCGCCGTTTTGTGAGAACAGGTCCATCCTTCCCTTCTGGGGTAGATGGACTCGTGGGTATCACTTCAGTGAATGGCATTGTCAGTGGGGGTGATAATTCCCTTCTCATTGGAAGACTTTGCTGTGAGTATTAGAAATGCAAGTGACTTCTCTTCCCCTTCCTCCCTGTCCATCTCTCAGAGCCACCGGGAAACAGAGGCCTCATCCACGGTCACACAGGCCTGAGGGGGTGCAACTAGACTGTTGTTTCTTCAGGCCCTCAGTGCTGGACATCATCCGGGATACTCTGTGTGTGTCTTCCTCAGTCTGGTGTCCCTTCAGACCTTTCCCTAGTTTTCACAGGCTTGTTGTGTTGGTGTTCTTTGTCTGTTTGGAGACACATCCTTGATAAGCTTTGTGTTTCCACTCATTCGTCTCGCGATGTATGACCTGTCTTTTGCTTTTGTCATGAGGTCTTTCCCACAGTAGATATCTTTGATTTTGCAAAGTCCACTGTATTCTCTGGGTTTTTTTTGTGTGTGTGTGGACTGCCTTTCAGTTTTGTGTGTGAAGACTCAAAGCACGTGTCCGGTTTCTGCTCGTTGTTCTTCTAGATTTGTGACAAGTTTTCATGGAAAGTTTGTCTAGGGATAACTGGAAGTGAACTCGGTGTAAGGTGTCAAGTCTCCATCTCCATTCATGTCATCCCCTGCAGTTTCCAATTCCCTGTTCCTGAGTGGCTTTGGAGACCTTGTGGGAAGTTTGGTTGCATTGGAGTTTGCATTTCCACCTTGATTCGATTCACACTGTTCTGCCCTCAGGGACACAGTCAAGGGGGAGTGAGGAGCAGCCTGCACTTCCAGCAGTGACCGCACGGTGGGGCGAGTGCTGCTCTCCCCTCTGGGAGCCCCAGGCCCCAGGCATCCCAGTGAGGAGCCAGCTCTGTGCTCAGCTGAAAGGAGTTAGTCTCTCAGGAGCCTCTGAGCCCTTGCCTTTGGATCACCCAGGGTGGGCATTTACTGGGACAGAAAAAATTGCCCTGAATTCCATGGACAGAAGAGCCTGGCTGTGTAGAGTTCGTGGGTTGCCATGAATCAGACACAACTGAGGACACAAAAATTCAATAGATTAAAACACTTTTGGGGGGTGGGGGGGAGTGAAAGGGGGTGATGTGGGTTTTTTTGTCTTATATAATAGCCAAGGGAAATCTAGTTTAAACCTAAATTCACATAGATGGGAAAGGGATAGCTCTCCGTCACCCTATTAAAAAAAAAAAAAAAAACTACTCAACTTTTCTGAAAGTTTATTTAGTAGCTTCCTTGAGCAGTTCATTGTGAAGCATTTTCTTTTTTTTCTGTGACATTGGCCTCATTAAAAAGCACGGTTTGCCTTTACTGGATAATTTTGTTCATTGGTTTCTTAGGGAACGTTGGTAATATTTGAGTTTCCTGGGGAGTATGGTCACATGACCTGGCCCTGGCCAATCGGTGCGTTCCACCTCCCTGGCCACTGTGATTGGCTCCGGGCTGGGGCAGTGCCCAATCGGGGCCCAGGGCCGGGCCTCACGTTGGAAGCCAGGGGAAGACGAGCTGTCGTCCTGCTGGGGTAGGGGCAGGGCTGGGGCCGGGGGAGGTCAGGCTGCAGCAGTGGGAGGGGCGTGAGGTCCGCCTGCGGCAGTTGGTGACCTTCCTGCTCCCCTCAGGGCAGAGCCGCCGGCCTGAGAATGAGGGCGCTGCTGAGCCCAGGGGCTGGGATGGCCCGTTGCTGCTGTGGTCCCAGAGCTCCACCCGAGACCTGAGGGAAGCCGTCTGCCCGTGAGTCCTCTCCCGCTTGTCTGTCAGCTTGTTTGAAGCATGCTGGGTTTTCTGCCCAGCTGGCTAAGGGGAGTCCCTGGATATGCAAGGGTGTGGGTTTTGGCAGACTTCAGGGAAGACATGCCAGATGAGCCTGGGAGACTCCAGCTTAATCTGGATTCAGGAGATATCTCTTTGGGCCAGCTAGTAATTGTAGGATAAGCCTAATGAGTCTTCAGAGGATGAAGAGAGTAACGTGCCAAGGTAGCAATCGATGTCCTCATTCGAGAGGATGAAGCTGGTGCTCAGAGAAGGGGGGAACTTGGCCACAGCAAGGAGGTGTGCACCCAGACAGAACCCCCAGATCTGGCCATTGGAGCTCAGGGAGGCCACTGGTGTGGCTTGTCCCTGTGGCAGGGGCCGAGGCACGCAGCCCACCCTGATTCCTGCGGGGGCCTGACTTGGGAAGTGCCATCTGGTAGCTTTGAGACTCACCAAACCAAATTGCACTGGAGAGAGGAAGGACACCTTCCTTCATCCACCCCCACCCCCGCCGGATTCCCACATACCCTGACCCCTTTCTCTCGATTTCGGAGCCATTTCCAGAGTCCCGCTCATATGACCTCATTCGAAGTGCACTGTGGACGAGCTGCCATCTGCAGCTGCTACCACAGCAGCCAAGGGCTTTAGCTCCCGACTACCTCCCTTCCTTTGGAACTTGGGGGCCCTCTACTCCCCACTTGCACACCACAGACCTTTGCTGAGGATTGTGGGAACCCTCACTCAGTTTGCAGCACGTTGTAGCCATCCCTGTCCTTCGTTGAAACTCAGCTTGTGAGCTCCTTTGGAGCAGCGTGGCCTACCTGGCTGCAACGGAAGAGACACAGCTGACAGTGAAACAACAGCTTCGATCTGACAGCCGGAAAGCTCTGTCAAAAGGGACCTCCCTCTTCACACCGTAGAGGCTGTAGGAGCCGCCAGGCTTTCGGAACCAGTGCTGGGGCCAAAATGACTCCACAGCTGTTTTCCTTCCTGGGGAGGGTTCTGGCTCGAGTGGGGATGGCTCAAGTCTCCTGAGCTTCTGAAATCCCACTGTGTGCAGATTCACGGTACACAGAGAGGAGAAGGTGGAGTCCTGCCCTGGAGGTGGTCACAGCTCACGGATGAGCCAGGCAGGCAGGCAGGCAGGGCATGAGAACACCTGAGCTGCCTTCATGAGTGAATGGTGTGGGGGCAGAGGAAGAGAAGCCGGTCTGCTCCCTCGTGTGGTACCCAGGGCAGGTTGTCCCCAGAGGAAACCCTTACGACGGTGAGGACTATCACTGCTGTTTCCCAAGGGGTTCCGTCGGTGCGTGTCTTGCCCGGAGCGGTCAGGCCGTCTCTCGAGTACACTGGCCATGGGCATTGCCTCTCCTTGGAACTTCCCATGTGTTTCTCTTTTTTATGGAACAGTGATTTTCTAGAGGGGTTCTGGGCCACAAGGACGTGGGGTCATTTTCTAGCCTTCTGTCATGAAGAACGCTTTCCTGGGCGTTGGGGTGGTTTGTTGTTCCAGCTGCCTTTCTTGGCTTCTTTTGGGAGCTGGTGCAACAAGACGAGCTCAGCCTCTGCCTTCTGGCTGAGATGTCACCCTTCAAGCAGCAATGCCTGCCTGGAGATAATGATGGCAGTTGCCAAAAGGGCTTCGTTTGGCACATGGTATCTTGAAAGGACGCTGTACATCCTTTCAGATATCAACGGCTAGTTCAAATGACAGAAAAATGCGAACTCTCCAATGGAGTCTTACAGTAGGTGGAGAGTCCGAAAAACACTCCTTCAGTCATTTCACTGAGAGTCATTGATTGGGGACACCAAGAATATAGGAAGGAATGCACAAAGAAAAGATGAAATTGTGTTCAGGATCGGGGGAAGGGATGAACAGGGCGTGCTTGCCTTGAATCCAGGCTTTGTTGGGGGGGGGGGGGGCATAAAGATCAAACGGGTCTGAAACTACAAAGTGGTGATGGTAACACAGTATCACCAGAGTTACACAACAGTGTTCCCAAATTGCAACAATGATGAAAAAGTATACTAATCCCAACTTAACCAACAAAAATCCAGGAAACCATACAAAAAAGAAAACATCACCAGAAAGGTGGAAACAAACCAAATGCAAAGCAGTTCAGGGGAAAGGAACTCCATGTCCCCTGGGGGCAGACCGAGTTGCCAGCGTCCACGGTGAGCAGACAGGGATGGAGGCTGCAGAGCCGACCGCTCCCCTGGACGTGGTGTTTCCGGCAAGGGCTCTGGGTCTCTGTCCAGAGCGGGGGCTCGTTCTCCCTGCAGGGGTGGGTGAGTCATCGTGGGCATCTGGGTGTTGCGCGGGAGCCAGGGCAGGCTCTCCCTGCCGAGGCGGTGACTCCTCCTCTGCCTCGGGTTCTCCTGCCAGAGCCCGAGCAGGTACAGGTGCACGTGGAGGTGGAGGTTCTCGCTGAGGGGGTGGGACATCAGTGCCTGGGACTGGGGGTCCTGCAGGCACGGAGATCCGATCTGCCCGGTGTGCTGGCCAGTACCCAGCTGGCCTGGTGTCTCTGCGAGGGCAAGTCTCGGTTCTCCATCTGCCCTCGGTGGATCCCTGGGTCCTGCACCTGGAGCCACCACCTGTGTAGGGACAGGTCTGGGAAGTGGAGCCTGGTTCCAGTTGGAGGCCAGTGCTAGAGCTGGGGGAGAAGCAAAGTTTGCCCACAGGCCAGCCTTGGCATGTGCGTATCCCGGGACAGAAAGCTTCCAAGAGGTTCCCAAAGAATACCCAGCGTCGGATGTCTTTTGGGACTGAAGTGTGCAAGATGGGGGGCCGGTTGGGGGGGGGGGGAGGCCAGCGCTTGCTGCAGGCCCAGCAGCAGCTTTCGGGTCTCGTCCCTGTGTAGCTCAGCACCCCCTCCCCACACACTCCCGTGCACCAGCCCCAGCGTCCTCACCTCTGTGCTCTGGCGTGCTGGGCTCCAGGTCCTCCTGCTGCCTCAGAGGCCGGGGTTCTCGGGACTCTGGGTCGGAGCCGGGTGTGCTGAGCTCCGTGGCAGCCTCAGACTGGGCCGCCGGGTGTATCCTGGGCGGTGTCTCGGCAGCAGGTTTTCCCCGCCTCCGCTTCTCCCCCGGTGGGGCTGATGCCTCCGTGGGCACGCTCACCTGGAGCCTGCACTGGGCCTCACGGGCGGGGGGGTGGTGCTCCGACCCCTCCCTCCGGGAGGTGGATGGGGTGTCCCCGTCCTCGGCCTCATCACGTGGGAAGCTCTGCAACGACAGTGACCGTCAGCCAGCCGTGCTGGGAGTTTTCCGAGCTGGGCCTGGGCAGTGGAGCCGCTGCTTCTGCCTGCTCGAACTTCTCTTCCCAGAAGGGTCAGAGACGTGTGTCTGCTCAGATCCCCACCCGGGAGGAAAGAGACCCACCTGAGGGTGTGAGGTCAGCCTGGGCGGCCGCCGCTGCCCGCACTCTCCCTATCCCGCCCAGCCTGCTCTCCCCTGGGGTGTGGACACAACTTGTCCGCAGGCTTCTGACCCCACATCCGCCTGGGCTTCCTTGAGGGAGACACACCCCGAGAAACCCGCATCCACACACACAGGCAAAGGACCCGGTGTTTCTGGGTGGCATGGGAGAGGTGGCCTGGCCCAGCCTGGGGCTCCCCGTGTTACCTTTCTGTTTCTCCGGGCAAAGGGCCAGAGGCCTCTCGGGGGTGCCCTGAGCCAACGTCGACAGGGTGCCCGCGCACACTGCCTGTGAGCACTCCTGAGGCCCCAGCCTCTGGGCAGGGGCAAACAGCAGAACATCTTGGCAGCAAGTGATCTGGCTGGGGGCTCCTCTCCGCTCTGGAGGCCTGGATACCCGGGTTGCGGGTTCTGTTGGGTTCTGTTGCCGGCAGGTGACATCATCTCCTGGGGTTCGTGCTGAGGTCCCTTCCCCAAAACTTCCCAAGGGAATCTCTGGGTTTCTGACTGCTCGACCACCCCCCTTAGGCCATGCGCAGGCACAGTGACACCCACACAGCCCAGCCCACAGCCCTGCGGAGGCCTGGGTGCAGCCAGGGCCTTTAGCTCCGAGGACCCCGCTGCTCTCAGACCAGGCTCCTTCTTCTCATAAGTGGTGTGGCCCTGGACAAGCATATGCCCCTCAGGGTTTCCCCAGTCTCTCCATCTGCAGAGTGGTGGTCATTCTCCCATCTGCTTCCTAGGTCTGTCGGCCTACGAGCAGCTCCATGCCTTTCCACCTGGGGCCGATATCACGTGGAGCTTGTGCGCTGAGACTTCAGAAAGAAAGATTCCATCCAGGGCTGACACAGCACAGAATGGGGCAGAACGAGGCCTGGATGCGCCGTGGTACCCAGGAAAAGGCACTCCCCCTCCTGACTGTTTTGAGACCCCGCATCCAAGTTGGAGGACCGAAAGGAAGACTCGAAGGTCTCCCTCTCTTATAGAAAAGAGTAGCCAACTTTCTGGTCCTCTGTTTCCATTGAGATTCTGTTCAAGTGTCCCAGCTCGGCTTCTGCGGGTGGCTGAGCTTCTAATGGCTCCCTGCGTTCTTGTCTTTTCCTCTCCAAACCTTCCGTCCTTTTCCCCCTTCTGGGGTGGATGGGCGCTGTCATTGCTTCTACCTTCGAGACAGATTGAGGAAAAGTCTGGACCATCGGCTGCTTTCCTCTCTTTGGTTCCGTGTCTCTCTCTGGCTGTGTCCCTCTCTTTTCCTTTCTCAGTTCCGCCTGTGTCTTCCTCTTTCTCTCTCGTGTGTGGATGGATGGATGCTAGGGATGCACATGGATATGATTAGATGAGGGTTATGTTTTAGGGATAGGTTAGAGGGAGAGAAAGGCTTTAGGTCGGAGTTGGTCATGGGGGAAGGGTCAAGGGTGGTGGTGGTGTTTCTTGGAATCTGAGTGCTGTGCATTCTTCGTCTCTTTCCATATGAACCCCTTCTCAGATACACCACTTGCAAGGAGTCTCTCATGTTCCGTTTCCTATCTTTCGCATTTGTGAATGCTTAGCTTCTCTGTTGTGAAGAGGTTCCATTGGATGGAAACCCATTGGTGTACTTCGTTTACCTCTTTCCCTTACTTGAAGAGACCCATTTCGACCTCCGCCCAGCAAATGGCAAGGAGACTCTGATGTTAAGGAGCCTTTGACCTACGCTTCTTTCTAGCTATCTCATGACATCAGTCTTTAGGGTGAGGTTTTCCCCCTATATTGAGGTGGTATGAGATCAAAACCAATAGCGTTCTTCAGATGTAGCTGTCTGGTTTTCCCATGGACATTGATTGAAGAGGCTTTCTTGTTCCCATTTGGATATTCTCCCCTTCTGTGTCAGAGATGAGTTGACCATGGATGCTGGGGTTTGTTTCTGGACCCTCAACTTTATTCCATCGATCCGGATCTGTGTGTGTTGTTGTATTCCCAATAGCATACTGCCCTGCTGCTGCTGCTGCGGCTAAGTCACTTCAGTCGTGTCTGACTCTGCGTGACCCCATGGCCTGCAGCCTACCAGGCTCCTCCTTCCAGGACATTTTCCAGGCAAGAGTACTGGAGTGGGTCGCCATTGCCTTCTCCGATACTCTCCTGAGGATCCTAGTTTGGTCGTCTAATTGCCTTTCACACAACCTTGGATGTCCGTATCGGGGCTTTTTCGTCGGATTGTGTTGACAATTTAGGCTCTTTTCTGTTTCCGTACCCCTTTTGCAATTCTTTGTTCGGTGCGAAAATGCATTGGCATTTTGGGAGGAATAGCATCGAAGCTGTGGATTGCCTTGTGGGGCTGTGACATCATTTTCCCAATAGGAATTCTTTCCAGCCCTGAGCACAGCCTCTCTTTCCAGTGATTGGTGTGGGCTTGATCTTCCTTCTTCCATCTCTCGCCGTTTTGTGAGAACAGGTCCATCCTTCCCTTCTGGGGTAGATGGACTCGTGGGTATCACTTCAGTGAATGGCATTGTCAGTGGGGTTGATAATTCCCTTCTCATTGGAAGACTTTGCTGTGAGTATTAGAAATGCAAGTGACTTCTCTTCCCCTTCCTCCCTGTCCATCTCTCAGAGCCACCGGGAAACAGAGGCCTCATCCACGGTCACACAGGCCTGAGGGGGTGCAACTAGACTGTTGTTTCTTCAGGCCCTCAGTGCTGGACATCATCCGGGATACTCTGTGTGTGTCTTCCTCAGTCTGGTGTCCCTTCAGACCTTTCCCTAGTTTTCACAGGCTTGTTGTGTTGGTGTTCTTTGTCTGTTTGGAGACACATCCTTGATAAGCTTTGTGTTTCCACTCATTCGTCTCGCGATGTATGACCTGTCTTTTGCTTTTGTCATGAGGTCTTTCCCACAGTAGATATCTTTGATTTTGCAAAGTCCACTGTATTCTCTGGGGTTTTTTTGTGTGTGTGTGGACTGCCTTTTAGTTTTGTGTGTGAAGACTCAAAGCACGTGTCCGGTTTCTGCTCGTTGTTCTTCTAGATTTGTGACAAGTTTTCATGGAAAGTTTGTCTAGGGATAACTGGAAGTGAACTCGGTGTAAGGTGTCAAGTCTCCATCTCCATTCATGTCATCCCCTGCAGTTTCCAATTCCCTGTTCCTGAGTGGCTTTGGAGACCTTGTGGGAAGTTTGGTTGCATTGGAGTTTGCATTTCCACCTTGATTCGATTCACACTGTTCTGCCCTCAGGGACACAGTCAAGGGGGAGTGAGGAGCAGCCTGCACTTCCAGCAGTGACCGCACGGTGGGGCGAGTGCTGCTCTCCCCTCTGGGAGCCCCAGGCCCCAGGCATCCCAGTGAGGAGCCAGCTCTGTGCTCAGCTGAAAGGAGTTAGTCTCTCAGGAGCCTCTGAGCCCTTGCCTTTGGATCACCCAGGGTGGGCATTTACTGGGACAGAAAAAATTGCCCTGAATTCCATGGACAGAAGAGCCTGGCTGTGTAGAGTTCGTGGGTTGCCATGAATCAGACACAACTGAGGACACAAAAATTCAATAGATTAAAACACTTTTTGGGGGTGGGGGGGAGTGAAAGGGGGTGATGTGGGTTTTTTTGTCTTATATAATAGCCAAGGGAAATCTAGTTTAAACCTAAATTCACATAGATGGGAAAGGGATAGCTCTCCGTCACCCTATTAAAAAAAAAAAAAAAACTACTCAACTTTTCTGAAAGTTTATTTAGTAGCTTCCTTGAGCAGTTCATTGTGAAGCATTATCTTTTTTTTTCTGTGACATTGGCCTCATTAAAAAGCACGGTTTGCCTTTACTGGATAATTTTGTTCATTGGTTTCTTAGGGAACGTTGGTAATATTTGAGTTTCCTGGGGAGTATGGTCACATGACCTGGCCCTGGCCAATCGGTGCGTTCCACCTCCCTGGCCACTGTGATTGGCTCCGGGCTGGGGCAGTGCCCAATCGGGGCCCAGGGCCGGGCCTCCCGTTGGAAGCCAGGGGAAGACGAGCTGTCGTCCTGCTGGGGTAGGGGCAGGGCTGGGGCCGGGGGAGGTCAGGCTGCAGCAGTGGGAGGGGCGTGAGGTCCGCCTGCGGCAGTTGGTGACCTTCCTGCTCCCCTCAGGGCAGAGCCGCCGGCCTGAGAATGAGGGCGCTGCTGAGCCCAGGGGCTGGGATGGCCCGTTGCTGCTGTGGTCCCAGAGCTCCACCCGAGACCTGAGGGAAGCCGTCTGCCCGTGAGTCCTCTCCCGCTTGTCTGTCAGCTTGTTTGAAGCATGCTGGGTTTTCTGCCCAGCTGGCTAAGGGGAGTCCCTGGATATGCAAGGGTGTGGGTTTTGGCAGACTTCAGGGAAGACATGCCAGATGAGCCTGGGAGACTCCAGCTTAATCTGGATTCAGGAGATATCTCTTTGGGCCAGCTAGTAATTGTAGGATAAGCCTAATGAGTCTTCAGAGGATGAAGAGAGTAACGTGCCAAGGTAGCAATCGATGTCCTCATTCGAGAGGATGAAGCTGGTGCTCAGAGAAGGGGGGAACTTGGCCACAGCAAGGAGGTGTGCACCCAGACAGAACCCCCAGATCCGGCCATTGGAGCTCAGGGAGGCCACTGGTGTGGCTTGTCCCTGTGGCAGGGGCCGAGGCACGCAGCCCACCCTGATTCCTGCGGGGGCCTGACTTGGGAAGTGCCATCTGGTAGCTTTGACACTCACCAAACCAAATTGCACTGGAGAGAGGAAGGACACCTTCCTTCATCCACCCCCCACCCCCGCCAGATTCCCACATACCCTGACCCCTTTCTCTCGATTTCGGTGCCATTTCCAGAGTCCCGCTCATATGACCTCATTCGAAGTGCACTGTGGACGAGCTGCCATCCGCAGCTGCTACCACAGCAGTCAAGGGCTTTAGCTCCCGAGTACCTCCCTTCCTTTGGAACTTGGGGGCCCTCTACTCCCCACTTGCACACCACAGACCTTTGCTGAGGATTGTGGGGACCCTCACTCAGTTTGCAGCACGTTGTAGCCATCCCTGTCCTCCCTTGAAACTCAGCTTGTGAGCTCCTTTGGAGCAGCGTGGCCCACCTGGCTGCAACGGAAGAGACACAGCTGACAGTGAAACAACAGCTTCGATCTGACAGCCGGAAAGCTCTGTCAAAAGGGACCTCCCTCTTCACACCGTAGAGGCTGTAGGAGCCGCCAGGCTTTCGGAACCAGTGCTGGGGCCAAAATGACTCCACAGCTGTTTTCCTTCCTGGGGAGGGTTCTGGCTCGAGTGGGGATGGCTCAAGTCTCCTGAGCTTCTGAAATCCCACTGTGTGCAGATTCATGGTACACAGAGAGGAGAAGGTGGAGTCCTGCCCTGGAGGTGGTCACAGCTCACGGATGAGCCAGGCAGGCAGGCAGGCAGGGCATGAGAACACCTGAGCTGCCTTCATGAGTGAATGGTGTGGGGGCAGAGGAAGAGAAGCCGGTCTGCTCCCTCGTGTGGTACCCAGGGCAGGTTGTCCCCAGAGGAAACCCTTACGACGGTGAGGACTATCACTGCTGTTTCCCAAGGGGTTCCGTCGGTGCGTGTCTTGCCCGGAGCGGTCAGGCCGTCTCTCGAGTACACTGGCCATGGGCATTGCCTCTCCTTGGAACTTCCCATGTGTTTCTCTTTTTTATGGAACAGTGATTTTCTAGAGGGGTTCTGGGCCACAAGGATGTGGGGTCATTTTCTAGCCTTCTGTCATGAAGAACGCTTTCCTGGGCGTTGGGGTGGTTTGTTGTTCCAGCTGCCTTTCTTGGCTTCTTTTGGGAGCTGGTGCAACAAGACGAGCTCAGCCTCTGCCTTCTGGCTGAGATGTCACCCTTCAAGCAGCAATGCCTGCCTGGAGATAATGATGGCAGTTGCCAAAAGGGCTTCGTTTGGCACATGGTATCTTGAAAGGACGCTGTACGTCCTTTCAGATATCAACGGCTAGTTCAAATGACAGAAAAATGCGAACTCTCCAATGGAGTCTTACAGTAGGTGGAGAGTCCGAAAAACACTCCTTCAGTCATTTCACTGAGAGTCATTGATTGGGGACACCAAGAATATAGGAAGGAATGCACAAAGAAAAGATGAAATTGTGTTCAGGATCGGGGGAAGGGATGAACAGGGCGTGCTTGCCTTGAATCCAGGCTTTGGGGGGGGGGGCATAAAGATCAAACGGGTCTGAAACTACAAAGTGGTGATGGTAACACAGTATCACCAGAGTTACACAACAGTGTTCCCAAATTGCAACAATGATGAAAAAGGTTACTAATCCCAACTTAACCAACAAAAATCCAGGAAACCATACAAAAAAGAAAACATCACCAGAAAGGTGGAAACAAACCAAATGCAAAGCAGTTCAGGGGAAAGGAACTCCATGTCCCCTGGGGGCAGACCGAGTTGCCGGCGTCCACGGTGAGCAGACAGGGATGGAGGCTGCAGAGCCGACCGCTCCCCTGGATGTGGTGTTTCCGGCAAGGGCTCTGGGTCTCTGTCCAGAGCGGGGGCTCGTTCTCCCTGCAGGGGTGGGTGAGTCATCGTGGGCATCTGGGTGTTGCGCGGGAGCCAGGGCAGGCTCTCCCTGCCGAGGCGGTGACTCCTCCTCTGCCTCGGGTTCTCCTGCCAGAGCCCGAGCAGGTACAGGTGCACGTGGAGGTGGAGGTTCTCGCTGAGGGGGTGGGACATCAGTGCCTGGGACTGGGGGTCCTGCAGGCACGGAGATCCGATCTGCCCGGTGTGCTGGCCAGTACCCAGCTGGCCTGGTGTCTCTGCGAGGGCAAGTCTCGGTTCTCCATCTGCCCTCGGTGGATCCCTGGGTCCTGCACCTGGAGCCACCACCTGTGTAGGGACAGGTCTGGGAAGTGGAGCCTGGTTCCAGTTGGAGGCCAGTGCTAGAGCTGGGGGAGAAGCAAAGTTTGCCCACAGGCCAGCCTTGGCATGTGCGTATCCCGGGACAGAAAGCTTCCAAGAGGTTCCCAAAGAATACCCAGTGTCGGATGTCTTTTGGGACTGAAGTGTGCAAGATGGGGGGCCGGTTGGGGGGGGGGGTGAGGCCAGCGCTTGCTGCAGGCCCAGCAGCAGCTTTCGGGTCTCGTCCCTGTGTAGCTCAGCACCCCCTCCCCACACACTCCCGTGCACCAGCCCCAGCGTCCTCACCTCTGTGCTCTGGCGTGCTGGGCTCCAGGTCCTCCTGCTGCCTCAGAGGCCGGGGTTCTCGGGACTCTGGGTCGGAGCCGGGTGTGCTGAGCTCCGTGGCAGCCTCAGACTGGGCCGCCGGGTGTATCCTGGGCGGTGTCTCGGCAGCAGGTCTTCCCCGCCTCCGCTTCTCCCCCGGTGGGGCTGATGCCTCCGTGGGCACGCTCACCTGGAGCCTGCACTGGGCCTCACGGGCGGGGGGGTGGTGCTCCGACCCCTCCCTCCGGGAGGTGGATGGGGTGTCCCCGTCCTCGGCCTCATCACGTGGGAAGCTCTGCAACGACAGTGACCGTCAGCCAGCCGTGCTGGGAGTTTTCCGAGCTGGGCCTGGGCAGTGGAGCCGCTGCTTCTGCCTGCTCGAACTTCTCTTCCCAGAAGGGTCAGAGACGTGTGTCTGCTCAGATCCCCACCCGGGAGGAAAGAGACCCACCTGAGGGTGTGAGGTCAGCCTGGGCGGCCGCCGCTGCCCGCACTCTCCCCATCCCGCCCAGCCTGCTCTCCCCTGGGGTGTGGACACAACTTGTCCGCAGGCTTCTGACCCCACATCCGCCTGGGCTTCCTTGAGGGAGACACACCCCGAGAAACCCGCATCCACACACACAGGCAAAGGACCCGGTGTTTCCGGGTGGCATGGGAGAGGTGGCCTGGCCCGGCCTGGGGCTCCCCGTGTTACCTTTCTGTTTCTCCGGGCAAAGGGCCAGAGGCCTCTCGGGGGTGCCCTGAGCCAACGTCGACAGGGTGCCCGCGCACACTGCCTGTGAGCACTCCTGAGGCCCCAGCCTCTGGGCAGGGGCAAACAGCAGAACATCTTGGCAGCAAGTGATCTGGCTGGGGGCTCCTCTCCGCTCTGGAGGCCTGGATACCCGGGTTGCGGGTTCTGTTGGGTTCTGTTGCCGGCAGGTGACATCATCTCCTGGGGTTCGTGCTGAGGTCCCTTCCCCAAAACTTCCCAAGGGAATCTCTGGGTTTCTGACTGCTCGACCACCCCCCTTAGGCCATGCGCAGGCACAGTGACACCCACACAGCCCAGCCCACAGCCCTGGGGAGGCCTGGGTGCAGCCAGGGCCTTTAGCTCCGAGGACCCCGCTGCTCTCAGACCAGGCTCCTTCTTCTCATAAGTGGTGTGGCCCTGGACAAGCATATGCCCCTCAGGGTTTCCCCAGTCTCTCCATCTGCAGAGTGGTGGTCATTCTCCCATCTGCTTCCTAGGTCTGTCGGCCTACGAGCAGCTCCATGCCTTTCCACCTGGGGCCGATATCACGTGGAGCTTGTGCGCTGAGACTTCAGAAAGAAAGATTCCATCCAGGGCTGACACAGCACAGAATGGGGCAGAACGAGGCCTGGATGCGCCGTGGTACCCAGGAAAAGGCACTCCCCCTCCTGACTGTTTTGAGACCCCGCATCCAAGTTGGAGGACCGAAAGGAAGACTCGAAGGTCTCCCTCTCTTATAGAAAAGAGTAGCCAACTTTCTGGTCCTCTGTTTCCATTGAGATTCTGTTCAAGTGTCCCAGCTCGGCTTCTGCGGGTGGCTGAGCTTCTAATGGCTCCCTGCGTTCTTGTCTTTTCCTCTCCAAACCTTCCGTCCTTTTCCCCCTTCTGGGGTGGATGGGCGCTGTCATTGCTTCTACGTTCGAGACAGATTGAGGAAAAGTCTGGACCATCGACTCCTTTCCTCTCTTTGGTTCCGTGTCTCTCTCTGGCTGTGTCCCTCTCTTTTCCTTTCTCAATTCCGCCTGTGTCTTCCTCTTTCTCTCTCGTGTGTGGATGGATGGATGCTAGGGATGCACATGGATATGATTAGATGAGGGTTATGTTTTAGGGATAGGTTAGAGGGAGAGAAAGGCTTTAGGTCGGAGTTGGTCATGGGGGAAGGGTCAAGGGTGGTGGTGGTGTTTCTTGGAATCTGAGTGCTGTGCATTCTTCGTCTCTTTCCATATGAACCCCTTCTCAGATACACCACTTGCAAGGAGTCTCTCATGTTCCGTTTCCTATCTTTCGCATTTGTGAATGCTTAGCTTAGCTTCTCTGTTGTGAAGAGGTTCCATTGGATGGAAACCCATTGGTGTACTTCGTTTACCTCTTTCCCTTACTTGAAGAGACCCATTTCGACCTCCGCCCAGCAAATGGCAAGGAGACTCTGATGTTAAGGAGCCTTTGACCTACGCTTCTTTCTAGCTATCTCATGACATCAGTCTTTAGGGTGAGGTTTTCCCCCTATATTGAGGTGGTATGAGATCAAAACCAATAGCGTTCTTCAGATGTAGCTGTCTGGTTTTCCCATGGACATTGATTGAAGAGGCTTTCTTGTTCCCATTTGGATATTCTCCCCTTCTGTGTCAGAGATGAGTTGACCATGGATGCTGGGGTTTGTTTCTGGACCCTCAACTTTATTCCATCGATCCGGATCTGTGTGTGTTGTTGTATTCCCAATAGCATACTGCCCTGCTGCTGCTGCTGCGGCTAAGTCACTTCAGTCGTGTCTGACTCTGCGTGACCCCATGGCCTGCAGCCTACCAGGCTCCTCCGTCCAGGACATTTTCCAGGCAAGAGTACTGGAGTGGGTCGCCATTGCCTTCTCCGATACTCTCCTGAGGATCCTAGTTTGGTCGTCTAATTGCCTTTCACACAACCTTGGATGTCCGTATCGGGGCTTTTTCGTCGGATTGTGTTGACAATTTAGGCTCTTTTCTGTTTCCGTACCCCTTTTGCAATTCTTTGTTCGGTGCGAAAATGCATTGGCATTTTGGGAGGAATAGCATCGAAGCTGTGGATTGCCTTGTGGGGCTGTGACATCATTTTCCCAATAGGAATTCTTTCCAGCCCTGAGCACAGCCTCTCTTTCCAGTGATTGGTGTGGGCTTGATCTTCCTTCTTCCATCTCTCGCCGTTTTGTGAGAACAGGTCCATCCTTCCCTTCTGGGGTAGATGGACTCGTGGGTATCACTTCAGTGAATGGCATTGTCAGTGGGGGTGATAATTCCCTTCTCATTGGAAGACTTTGCTGTGAGTATTAGAAATGCAAGTGACTTCTCTTCCCCTTCCTCCCTGTCCATCTCTCAGAGCCACCGGGAAACAGAGGCCTCATCCACGGTCACACAGGCCTGAGGGGGTGCAACTAGACTGTTGTTTCTTCAGGCCCTCAGTGCTGGACATCATCCGGGATACTCTGTGTGTGTCTTCCTCAGTCTGGTGTCCCTTCAGACCTTTCCCTAGTTTTCACAGGCTTGTTGTGTTGGTGTTCTTTGTCTGTTTGGAGACACATCCTTGATAAGCTTTGTGTTTCCACTCATTCGTCTCGCGATGTATGACCTGTCTTTTGCTTTTGTCATGAGGTCTTTCCCACAGTAGATATCTTTGATTTTGCAAAGTCCACTGTATTCTCTGGGTTTTTTTTGTGTGTGTGTGGACTGCCTTTTAGTTTTGTGTGTGAAGACTCAAAGCACGTGTCCGGTTTCTGTTCGTTGTTCTTCTAGATTTGTGACAAGTTTTCATGGAAAGTTTGTCTAGGGATAACTGGAAGTGAACTCGGTGTAAGGTGTCAAGTCTCCATCTCCATTCATGTCATCCCCTGCAGTTTCCAATTCCCTGTTCCTGAGTGGCTTTGGAGACCTTGTGGGAAGTTTGGTTGCATTGGAGTTTGCATTTCCACCTTGATTCGATTCACACTGTTCTGCCCTCAGGGACACAGTCAAGGGGGAGTGAGGAGCAGCCTGCACTTCCAGCAGTGACCGCACGGTGGGGCGAGTGCTGCTCTCCCCTCTGGGAGCCCCAGGCCCCAGGCATCCCAGTGAGGAGCCAGCTCTGTGCTCAGCTGAAAGGAGTTAGTCTCTCAGGAGCCTCTGAGCCCTTGCCTTTGGATCACCCAGGGTGGGCATTTACTGGGACAGAAAAAATTGCCCTGAATTCCATGGACAGAAGAGCCTGGCTGTGTAGAGTTCGTGGGTTGCCATGAATCAGACACAACTGAGGACACAAAAATTCAATAGATTAAAACACTTTTTGGGGGTGGGGGGGAGTGAAAGGGGGTGATGTGGGTTTTTTTGTCTTATATAATAGCCAAGGGAAATCTAGTTTAAACCTAAATTCACATAGATGGGAAAGGGATAGCTCTCCGTCACCCTATTAAAAAAAAAAAAAAAAACTACTCAACTTTTCTGAAAGTTTATTTAGTAGCTTCCTTGAGCAGTTCATTGTGAAGCATTTTCTTTTTTTTTCTGTGACATTGGCCTCATTAAAAAGCACGGTTTGCCTTTACTGGATAATTTTGTTCATTGGTTTCTTTTTTTTTTTTTTTTTTATAAATTTATTTATTTTACTTGGGGGCTAATTACTTTACAATATTGTAATAGTTTTTGCCATACATTGACAAGAATCAGCCATGGGTTTACATGTGTTCCCCTTCCCGAACCCCCCACCCACCTCCCTCCCCCTCCCATCCCTCTGGATCATCCCACTGCCCCGGCCCCGAGCCCTTGTCACATGCATCGAACATGGAATGATGCTCTGTTCATTGGTTTCTTAGGGAACGTTGGTAATATTTGAGTTTCCTGGGGAGTATGGTCACATGACCTGGCCCTGGCCAATCGGTGCGTTCCACCTCCCTGGCCACTGTGATTGGCTTCGGGCTGGGGCAGTGCCCAATCGGGGCCCAGGGCCGGGCCTCACGTTGGAAGCCAGGGGAAGACGAGCTGTCGTCCTGCTGGGGTAGGGGCAGGGCTGGGGCCGGGGGAGGTCAGGCTGCAGCAGTGGGAGGGGCGTGAGGTCCGCCTGCGGCAGTTGGTGACCTTCCTGCTCCCCTCAGGGCAGAGCCGCCGGCCTGAGAATGAGGGCGCTGTTGAGCCCAGGGGCTGGGATGGCCCGTTGCTGCTGTGGTCCCAGAGCTCCACCGAGACCTGAGGGAAGCCGTCTGCCCGTGAGTCCTCTCCCGCTTGTCTGTCAGCTTGTTTGAAGCATGCTGGGTTTTCTGCCCAGCTGGCTAAGGGGAGTCCCTGGAAATGCAAGGGTGTGGGTTTTGGCAGACTTCAGGGAAGACATGCCAGATGAGCCTGGGAGACTCCAGCTTAATCTGGATTCAGGAGATATCTCTTTGGGCCAGCTAGTAATTGTAGGATAAGCCTAATGAGTCTTCAGAGGATGAAGAGAGTAACGTGCCAAGGTAGCAATCGATGTCCTCATTCGAGAGGATGAAGCTGGTGCTCAGAGAAGGGGGGAACTTGGCCACAGCAAGGAGGTGTGCACCCAGACAGAACCCCCAGATCCGGCCATTGGAGCTCAGGGAGGCCACTGGTGTGGCTTGTCCCTGTGGCAGGGGCCGAGGCACGCAGCCCACCCTGATTCCTGCGGGGGCCTGACTTGGGAAGTGCCATCTGGTAGCTTTGAGACTCACCAAACCAAATTGCACTGGAGAGAGGAAGGACACCTTCCTTCATCCACCCCCCACCCCCGCCAGATTCCCACATACCCTGACCCCTTTCTCTCGATTTCGGAGCCATTTCCAGAGTCCCGCTCATATGACCTCATTCGAAGTGCACTGTGGACGAGCTGCCATCCGCAGCTGCTACCACAGCAGCCAAGGGCTTTAGCTCCCGAGTACCTCCCTTCCTTTGGAACTTGGGGGCCCTCTACTCCCCACTTGCACACCACAGACCTTTGCTGAGGATTGTGGGGACCCTCACTCAGTTTGCAGCACGTTGTAGCCATCCCTGTCCTCCCTTGAAACTCAGCTTGTGAGCTCCTTTGGAGCAGCGTGGCCCACCTGGCTGCAACGGAAGAGACACAGCTGACAGTGAAACAACAGCTTCGATCTGACAGCCGGAAAGCTCTGTCAAAAGGGACCTCCCTCTTCACACCGTAGAGGCTGTAGGAGCCGCCAGGCTTTCGGAACCAGTGCTGGGGCCAAAATGACTCCACAGCTGTTTTCCTTCTTGGGGAGGGTTCTGGCTCGAGTGGGGATGGCTCAAGTCTCCTGAGCTTCTGAAATCCCACTGTGTGCAGATTCACGGTACACAGGAGGAGAATGTGGAGTCCTGCCCTGGAGGTGGTCACAGCTCACGGATGAGCCAGTCAGGCAGGCAGGCAGGGCATGAGAACACCTGAGCTGCCTTCATGAGTGAATGGTGTGGGGGCAGAGGAAGAGAAGCCGGTCTGCTCCCTCGTGTGGTACCCAGGGCAGGTTGTCCCCAGAGGAAACCCTTACGACGGTGAGGACTATCACTGCTGTTTCCCAAGGGGTTCCGTCGGTGCGTGTCTTGCCCGGAGCGGTCAGGCCGTCTCTCGAGTACACTGGCCATGGGCATTGCCTCTCCTTGGAACTTCCCATGTGTTTCTCTTTTTTATGGAACAGTGATTTTCTAGAGGGGTTCTGGGCCACAAGGATGTGGGGTCATTTTCTAGCCTTCTGTCATGAAGAACGCTTTCCTGGGCGTTGGGGTGGTTTGTTGTTCCAGCTGCCTTTCTTGGCTTCTTTTGGGAGCTGGTGCAACAAGACGAGCTCAGCCTCTGCCTTCTGGCTGAGATGTCACCCTTCAAGCAGCAATGCCTGCCTGGAGATAATGATGGCAGTTGCCAAAAGGGCTTCGTTTGGCACATGGTATCTTGAAAGGACGCTGTACGTCCTTTCAGATATCAACGGCTAGTTCAAATGACAGAAAAATGCGAACTCTCCAATGGAGTCTTACAGTAGGTGGAGAGTCCGAAAAACACTCCTTCAGTCATTTCACTGAGAGTCATTGATTGGGGACACCAAGAATATAGGAAGGAATGCACAAAGAAAAGATGAAATTGTGTTCAGGATAGGGGGAAGGGATGAACAGGGCGTGCTTGCCTTGAATCCAGGCTTTGTTGGGGGGGGGGGTGGGGCATAAAGATCAAAGGGGTCTGAAACTACAAAGTGGTGATGGTAACACAGTATCACCAGAGTTACACAACAGTGTTCCCAAATTGCAACAATGATGAAAAAGGTTACTAATCCCAACTTAACCAACAAAAATCCAGGAAACCATACAAAAAAGAAAACATCACCAGAAAGGTGGAAACAAACCAAATGCAAAGCAGTTCAGGGGAAAGGAACTCCATGTCCCCTGGGGGCAGACCGAGTTGCCGGCGTCCACGGTGAGCAGACAGGGATGGAGGCTGCAGAGCCGACCGCTCCCCTGGACGTGGTGTTTCCGGCAAGGGCTCTGGGTCTCTGTCCAGAGCGGGGGCTCGTTCTCCCTGCAGGGGTGGGTGAGTCATCGTGGGCATCTGGGTGTTGCGCGGGAGCCAGGGCAGGCTCTCCCTGCCGAGGCGGTGACTCCTCCTCTGCCTCGGGTTCTCCTGCCAGAGCCCGAGCAGGTACAGGTGCACGTGGAGGTGGAGGTTCTCGCTGAGGGGGTGGGACATCAGTGCCTGGGACTGGGGGTCCTGCAGGCACGGAGATCCGATCTGCCCGGTGTGCTGGCCAGTACCCAGCTGGCCTGGTGTCTCTGCGAGGGCAAGTCTCGGTTCTCCATCTGCCCTCGGTGGATCCCTGGGTCCTGCACCTGGAGCCACCACCTGTGTAGGGACAGGTCTGGGAAGTGGAGCCTGGTTCCAGTTGGAGGCCAGTGCTAGAGCTGGGGGAGAAGCAAAGTTTGCCCACAGGCCAGCCTTGGCATGTGCGTATCCCGGGACAGAAAGCTTCCAAGAGGTTCCCAAAGAATACCCAGCGTCGGATGTCTTTTGGGACTGAAGTGTGCAAGATGGGGGGCCGGTTGGGGGGGGGGTGAGGCCAGCGCTTGCTGCAGGCCCAGCAGCAGCTTTCGGGTCTCGTCCCTGTGTAGCTCAGCACCCCCTCCCCACACACTCCCGTGCACCAGCCCCAGCGTCCTCACCTCTGTGCTCTGGCGTGCTGGGCTCCAGGTCCTCCTGCTGCCTCAGAGGCCGGGGTTCTCGGGACTCTGGGTCGGAGCCGGGTGTGCTGAGCTCCGTGGCAGCCTCAGACTGGGCCGCCGGGTGTATCCTGGGCGGTGTCTCGGCAGCAGGTCTTCCCCGCCTCTGCTTCTCCCCCGGTGGGGCTGATGCCTCCGTGGGCACGCTCACCTGGAGCCTGCACTGGGCCTCACGGGCGGGGGGGTGGTGCTCCGACCCCTCCCTCCGGGAGGTGGATGGGGTGTCCCCGTCCTCGGCCTCATCACGTGGGAAGCTCTGCAACGACAGTGACCGTCAGCCAGCCGTGCTGGGAGTTTTCCGAGCTGGGCCTGGGCAGTGGAGCCGCTGCTTCTGCCTGCTCGAACTTCTCTTCCCAGAAGGGTCAGAGACGTGTGTCTGCTCAGATCCCCACCCGGGAGGAAAGAGACCCACCTGAGGGTGTGAGGTCAGCCTGGGCGGCCGCCGCTGCCCGCACTCTCCCCATCCCGCCCAGCCTGCTCTCCCCTGGGGTGTGGACACAACTTGTCCGCAGGCTTCTGACCCCACATCCGCCTGGGCTTCCTTGAGGGAGACACACCCCGAGAAACCCGCATCCACACACACAGGCAAAGGACCCGGTGTTTCCGGGTGGCATGGGAGAGGTGGCCTGGCCCGGCCTGGGGCTCCCCGTGTTACCTTTCTGTTTCTCCGGGCAAAGGGCCAGAGGCCTCTCGGGGGTGCCCTGAGCCAACGTCGACAGGGTACCCGCGCACACTGCCTGTGAGCACTCCTGAGGCCCCAGCCTCTGGGCAGGGGCAAACAGCAGAACATCTTGGCAGCAAGTGATCTGGCTGGGGGCTCCTCTCCGCTCTGGAGGCCTGGATACCCGGGTTGCGGGTTCTGTTGGGTTCTGTTGCCGGCAGGTGACATCATCTCCTGGGGTTCGTGCTGAGGTCCCTTCCCCAAAACTTCCCAAGGGAATCTCTGGGTTTCTGACTGCTCGACCACCCCCCTTAGGCCATGCGCAGGCACAGTGACACCCACACAGCCCAGCCCACAGCCCTGGGGAGGCCTGGGTGCAGCCAGGGCCTTTAGCTCCGAGGACCCCGCTGCTCTCAGACCAGGCTCCTTCTTCTCATAAGTGGTGTGGCCCTGGACAAGCATATGCCCCTCAGGGTTTCCCCAGTCTCTCCATCTGCAGAGTGGTGGTCATTCTCCCATCTGCTTCCTAGGTCTGTCGGCCTACGAGCAGCTCCATGCCTTTCCACCTGGGGCCGATATCACGTGGAGCTTGTGCGCTGAGACTTCAGAAAGAAAGATTCCATCCAGGGCTGACACAGCACAGAATGGGGCAGAACGAGGCCTGGATGCGCCGTGGTACCCAGGAAAAGGCACTCCCCCTCCTGACTGTTTTGAGACCCCGCATCCAAGTTGGAGGACCGAAAGGAAGACTCGAAGGTCTCCCTCTCTTATAGAAAAGAGTAGCCAACTTTCTGGTCCTCTGTTTCCATTGAGATTCTGTTCAAGTGTCCCAGCTCGGCTTCTGCGGGTGGCTGAGCTTCTAATGGCTCCCTGCGTTCTTGTCTTTTCCTCTCCAAACCTTCCGTCCTTTTCCCCCTTCTGGGGTGGATGGGCGCTGTCATTGCTTCTACGTTCGAGACAGATTGAGGAAAAGTCTGGACCATCGACTCCTTTCCTCTCTTTGGTTCCGTGTCTCTCTCTGGCTGTGTCCCTCTCTTTTCCTTTCTCAATTCCGCCTGTGTCTTCCTCTTTCTCTCTCGTGTGTGGATGGATGGATGCTAGGGATGCACATGGATATGATTAGATGAGGGTTATGTTTTAGGGATAGGTTAGAGGGAGAGAAAGGCTTTAGGTCGGAGTTGGTCATGGGGGAAGGGTCAAGGGTGGTGGTGGTGTTTCTTGGAATCTGAGTGCTGTGCATTCTTCGTCTCTTTCCATATGAACCCCTTCTCAGATACACCACTTGCAAGGAGTCTCTCATGTTCCGTTTCCTATCTTTCGCATTTGTGAATGCTTAGCTTCTCTGTTGTGAAGAGGTTCCATTGGATGGAAACCCATTGGTGTACTTCGTTTACCTCTTTCCCTTACTTGAAGAGACCCATTTCGACCTCCGCCCAGCAAATGGCAAGGAGACTCTGATGTTAAGGAGCCTTTGACCTACGCTTCTTTCTAGCTATCTCATGACATCAGTCTTTAGGGTGAGGTTTTCCCCCTATATTGAGGTGGTATGAGATCAAAACCAATAGCGTTCTTCAGATGTAGCTGTCTGGTTTTCCCATGGACATTGATTGAAGAGGCTTTCTTGTTCCCATTTGGATATTCTCCCCTTCTGTGTCAGAGATGAGTTGACCATGGATGCTGGGGTTTGTTTCTGGACCCTCAACTTTATTCCATCGATCCGGATCTGTGTGTGTTGTTGTATTCCCAATAGCATACTGCCCTGCTGCTGCTGCTGCGGCTAAGTCACTTCAGTCGTGTCTGACTCTGCGTGACCCCATGGCCTGCAGCCTACCAGGCTCCTCCGTCCAGGACATTTTCCAGGCAAGAGTACTGGAGTGGGTCGCCATTGCCTTCTCCGATACTCTCCTGAGGATCCTAGTTTGGTCGTCTAATTGCCTTTCACACAACCTTGGATGTCCGTATCGGGGCTTTTTCGTCGGATTGTGTTGACAATTTAGGCTCTTTTCTGTTTCCGTACCCCTTTTGCAATTCTTTGTTCGGTGCGAAAATGCATTGGCATTTTGGGAGGAATAGCATCGAAGCTGTGGATTGCCTTGTGGGGCTGTGACATCATTTTCCCAATAGGAATTCTTTCCAGCCCTGAGCACAGCCTCTCTTTCCAGTGATTGGTGTGGGCTTGATCTTCCTTCTTCCATCTCTCGCCGTTTTGTGAGAACAGGTCCATCCTTCCCTTCTGGGGTAGATGGACTCGTGGGTATCACTTCAGTGAATGGCATTGTCAGTGGGGGTGATAATTCCCTTCTCATTGGAAGACTTTGCTGTGAGTATTAGAAATGCAAGTGACTTCTCTTCCCCTTCCTCCCTGTCCATCTCTCAGAGCCACCGGGAAACAGAGGCCTCATCCACGGTCACACAGGCCTGAGGGGGTGCAACTAGACTGTTGTTTCTTCAGGCCCTCAGTGCTGGACATCATCCGGGATACTCTGTGTGTGTCTTCCTCAGTCTGGTGTCCCTTCAGACCTTTCCCTAGTTTTCACAGGCTTGTTGTGTTGGTGTTCTTTGTCTGTTTGGAGACACATCCTTGATAAGCTTTGTGTTTCCACTCATTCGTCTCGCGATGTATGACCTGTCTTTTGCTTTTGTCATGAGGTCTTTCCCACAGTAGATATCTTTGATTTTGCAAAGTCCACTGTATTCTCTGGGGTTTTTTTGTGTGTGTGTGGACGGCCTTTTAGTTTTGTGTGTGAAGACTCAAAGCACGTGTCCGGTTTCTGCTCGTTGTTCTTCTAGATTTGTGACAAGTTTTCATGGAAAGTTTGTCTAGGGATAACTGGAAGTGAACTCGGTGTAAGGTGTCAAGTCTCCATCTCCATTCATGTCATCCCCTGCAGTTTCCAATTCCCTGTTCCTGAGTGGCTTTGGAGACCTTGTGGGAAGTTTGGTTGCATTGGAGTTTGCATTTCCACCTTGATTCGATTCACACTGTTCTGCCCTCAGGGACACAGTCAAGGGGGAGTGAGGAGCAGCCTGCACTTCCAGCAGTGACTGCACGGTGGGGCGAGTGCTGCTCTCCCCTCTGGGAGCCCCAGGCCCCAGGCATCCCAGTGAGGAGCCAGCTCTGTGCTCAGCTGAAAGGAGTTAGTCTCTCAGGAGCCTCTGAGCCCTTGCCTTTGGATCACCCAGGGTGGGCATTTACTGGGACAGAAAAAATTGCCCTGAATTCCATGGACAGAAGAGCCTGGCTGTGTAGAGTTCGTGGGTTGCCATGAATCAGACACAACTGAGGACACAAAAATTCAATAGATTAAAACACTTTTTGGGGGTGGGGGGGAGTGAAAGGGGGTGATGTGGGTTTTTTTGTCTTATATAATAGCCAAGGGAAATCTAGTTTAAACCTAAATTCACATAGATGGGAAAGGTATAGCTCTCCGTCACCCTATTAAAAAAAAAAAAAAAAACTACTCAACTTTTCTGAAAGTTTATTTAGTAGCTTCCTTGAGCAGTTCATTGTGAAGCATTTTCTTTTTTTTTCTGTGACATTGGCCTCATTAAAAAGCACGGTTTGCCTTTACTGGATAATTTTGTTCATTGGTTTCTTAGGGAACGTTGGTAATATTTGAGTTTCCTGGGGAGTATGGTCACATGACCTGGCCCTGGCCAATCGGTGCGTTCCACCTCCCTGGCCACTGTGATTGGCTCCGGGCTGGGGCAGTGCCCAATCGGGGCCCAGGGCCTGGCCTCCCGTTGGAAGCCAGGGGAAGACGAGCTGTCGTCCTGCTGGGGTAGGGGCAGGGCTGGGGCCGGGGGAGGTCAGGCTGCAGCAGTGGGAGGGGCGTGAGGTCCGCCTGCGGCAGTTGGTGACCTTCCTGCTCCCCTCAGGGCAGAGCCGCCGGCCTGAGAATGAGGGCGCTGCTGAGCCCAGGGGCTGGGATGGCCCGTTGCTGCTGTGGTCCCAGAGCTCCACCCGAGACCTGAGGGAAGCCGTCTGCCCGTGAGTCCTCTCCCGCTTGTCTGTCAGCTTGTTTGAAGCATGCTGGGTTTTCTGCCCAGCTGGCTAAGGGGAGTCCCTGGAAATGCAAGGGTGTGGGTTTTGGCAGACTTCAGGGAAGACATGCCAGATGAGCCTGGGAGACTCCAGCTTAATCTGGATTCAGGAGATATCTCTTTGGGCCAGCTAGTAATTGTAGGATAAGCCTAATGAGTCTTCAGAGGATGAAGAGAGTAACGTGCCAAGGTAGCAATCGATGTCCTCATTCGAGAGGATGAAGCTGGTGCTCAGAGAAGGGGGGAACTTGGCCACAGCAAGGAGGTGTGCACCCAGGCAGAACCCCCAGATCCGGCCATTGGAGCTCAGGGAGGCCACTGGTGTGGCTTGTCCCTGTGGCAGGGGCCGAGGCACGCAGCCCACCCTGATTCCTGCGGGGGCCTGACTTGGGAAGTGCCATCTGGTAGCTTTGAGACTCACCAAACCAAACTGCACTGGAGAGAGGAAGGACACCTTCCTTCATCCACCCCCCACCCCCGCCGGATTCCCACATACCCTGACCCCTTTCTCTCGATTTCGGAGCCATTTCCAGAGTCCCGCTCATATGACCTCATTCGAAGTGCACTGTGGACGAGCTGCCATCCGCAGCTGCTACCACAGCAGCCAAGGGCTTTAGCTCCCGACTACCTCCCTTCCTTTGGAACTTGGGGGCCCTCTACTCCCCACTTGCACACCACAGACCTTTGCTGAGGATTGTGGGAACCCTCACTCAGTTTGCAGCACGTTGTAGCCATCCCTGTCCTCCCTTGAAACTCAGCTTGTGAGCTCCTTTGGAGCAGCGTGGCCCACCTGGCTGCAACGGAAGAGACACAGCTGACAGTGAAACAACAGCTTCGATCTGACAGCCGGAAAGCTCTGTCAAAAGGGACCTCCCTCTTCACACCGTAGAGGCTGTAGGAGCCGCCAGGCTTTCGGAACCAGTGCTGGGGCCAAAATGACTCCACAGCTGTTTTCCTTCCTGGGGAGGGTTCTGGCTCGAGTGGGGATGGCTCAAGTCTCCTGAGCTTCTGAAATCCCACTGTGTGCAGATTCACGGTACACAGAGAGGAGAAGGTGGAGTCCTGCCCTGGAGGTGGTCACAGCTCACGGATGAGCCAGGCAGGCAGGCAGGCAGGGCATGAGAACACCTGAGCTGCCTTCATGAGTGAATGGTGTGGGGGCAGAGGAAGAGAAGCCGGTCTGCTCCCTCGTGTGGTACCCAGGGCAGGTTGTCCCCAGAGGAAACCCTTACGACGGTGAGGACTATCACTGCTGTTTCCCAAGGGGTTCCGTCGGTGCGTGTCTTGCCCGGAGCGGTCAGGCCGTCTCTCGAGTACACTGGCCATGGGCATTGCCTCTCCTTGGAACTTCCCATGTGTTTCTCTTTTTTATGGAACAGTGATTTTCTAGAGGGGTTCTGGGCCACAAGGATGTGGGGTCATTTTCTAGCCTTCTGTCATGAAGAACGCTTTCCTGGGCGTTGGGGTGGTTTGTTGTTCCAGCTGCCTTTCTTGGCTTCTTTTGGGAGCTGGTGCAACAAGACGAGCTCAGCCTCTGCCTTCTGGCTGAGATGTCACCCTTCAAGCAGCAATGCCTGCCTGGAGATAATGATGGCAGTTGCCAAAAGGGCTTCGTTTGGCACATGGTATCTTGAAAGGACGGTGTACGTCCTTTCAGATATCAACGGCTAGTTCAAATGACAGAAAAATGCGAACTCTCCAATGGAGTCTTACAGTAGGTGGAGAGTCCGAAAAACACTCCTTCAGTCATTTCACTGAGAGTCATTGATTGGGGACACCAAGAATATAGGAAGGAATGCACAAAGAAAAGATGAAATTGTGTTCAGGATCGGGGGAAGGGATGAACAGGGCGTGCTTGCCTTGAATCCAGGCTTTGGGGGGGGGGGGGTGGGGCATAAAGATCAAACGGGTCTGAAACTACAAAGTGGTGATGGTAACACAGTATCACCAGAGTTACACAACAGTGTTCCCAAATTGCAACAATGATGAAAAAGGTTACTAATCCCAACTTAACCAACAAAAATCCAGGAAACCATACAAAAAAGAAAACATCACCAGAAAGGTGGAAACAAACCAAATGCAAAGCAGTTCAGGGGAAAGGAACTCCATGTCCCCTGGGGGCAGACCGAGTTGCCGGCGTCCACGGTGAGCAGACAGGGATGGAGGCTGCAGAGCCGACCGCTCCCCTGGACGTGGTGTTTCCGGCAAGGGCTCTGGGTCTCTGTCCAGAGCGGGGGCTCGTTCTCCCTGCAGGGGTGGGTGAGTCATCGTGGGCATCTGGGTGTTGCGCGGGAGCCAGGGCAGGCTCTCCCTGCCGAGGCGGTGACTCCTCCTCTGCCTCGGGTTCTCCTGCCAGAGCCCGAGCAGGTACAGGTGCACGTGGAGGTGGAGGTTCTCGCTGAGGGGGTGGGACATCAGTGCCTGGGACTGGGGGTCCTGCAGGCACGGAGATCCGATCTGCCCGGTGTGCTGGCCAGTACCCAGCTGGCCTGGTGTCTCTGCGAGGGCAAGTCTCGGTTCTCCATCTGCCCTCGGTGGATCCCTGGGTCCTGCACCTGGAGCCACCACCTGTGTAGGGACAGGTCTGGGAAGTGGAGCCTGGTTCCAGTTGGAGGCCAGTGCTAGAGCTGGGGGAGAAGCAAAGTTTGCCCACAGGCCAGCCTTGGCATGTGCGTATCCCGGGACAGAAACCTTCCAAGAGGTTCCCAAAGAATACCCAGCGTCGGATGTCTTTTGGGACTGAAGTGTGCAAGATGGGGGGCCGGTTGGGGGGGGGGTGAGGCCAGCGCTTGCTGCAGGCCCAGCAGCAGCTTTCGGGTCTCGTCCCTGTGTAGCTCAGCACCCCCTCCCCACACACTCCCGTGCACCAGTCCCAGCGTCCTCACCTCTGTGCTCTGGCGTGCTGGGCTCCAGGTCCTCCTGCTGCCTCAGAGGCCGGGGTTCTCGGGACTCTGGGTCGGAGCCGGGTGTGCTGAGCTCCGTGGCAGCCTCAGACTGGGCCGCCGGGTGTATCCTGGGCGGTGTCTCGGCAGCAGGTCTTCCCCGCCTCCGCTTCTCCCCCGGTGGGGCTGATGCCTCCGTGGGCACGCTCACCTGGAGCCTGCACTGGGCCTCACGGGCGGGGGGGTGGTGCTCCGACCCCTCCCTCCGGGAGGTGGATGGGGTGTCCCCGTCCTCGGCCTCATCACGTGGGAAGCTCTGCAACGACAGTGACCGTCAGCCAGCCGTGCTGGGAGTTTTCCGAGCTGGGCCTGGGCAGTGGAGCCGCTGCTTCTGCCTGCTCGAACTTCTCTTCCCAGAAGGGTCAGAGACGTGTGTCTGCTCAGATCCCCACCCGGGAGGAAAGAGACCCACCTGAGGGTGTGAGGTCAGCCTGGGCGGCCGCCGCTGCCCGCACTCTCCCCATCCCGCCCAGCCTGCTCTCCCCTGGGGTGTGGACACAACTTGTCCGCAGGCTTCTGACCCCACATCCGCCTGGGCTTCCTTGAGGGAGACACACCCCGAGAAACCCGCATCCACACACACAGGCAAAGGACCCGGTGTTTCCGGGTGGCATGGGAGAGGTGGCCTGGCCCGGCCTGGGGCTCCCCGTGTTACCTTTCTGTTTCTCCGGGCAAAGGGCCAGAGGCCTCTCGGGGGTGCCCTGAGCCAACGTCGACAGGGTGCCCGCGCACACTGCCTGTGAGCACTCCTGAGGCCCCAGCCTCTGGGCAGGGGCAAACAGCAGAACATCTTGGCAGCAAGTGATCTGGCTGGGGGCTCCTCTCCGCTCTGGAGGCCTGGATACCCGGGTTGCGGGTTCTGTTGGGTTCTGTTGCCGGCAGGTGACATCATCTCCTGGGGTTCGTGCTGAGGTCCCTTCCCCAAAACTTCCCAAGGGAATCTCTGGGTTTCTGACTGCTCGACCACCCCCCTTAGGCCATGCGCAGGCACAGTGACACCCACACAGCCCAGCCCACAGCCCTGGGGAGGCCTGGGTGCAGCCAGGGCCTTTAGCTCCGAGGACCCCGCTGCTCTCAGACCAGGCTCCTTCTTCTCATAAGTGGTGTGGCCCTGGACAAGCATATGCCCCTCAGGGTTTCCCCAGTCTCTCCATCTGCAGAGTGGTGGTCATTCTCCCATCTGCTTCCTAGGTCTGTCGGCCTACGAGCAGCTCCATGCCTTTCCACCTGGGGCCGATATCACGTGGAGCTTGTGCGCTGAGACTTCAGAAAGAAAGATTCCATCCAGGGCTGACACAGCACAGAATGGGGCAGAACGAGGCCTGGATGCGCCGTGGTACCCAGGAAAAGGCACTCCCCCTCCTGACTGTTTTGAGACCCCGCATCCAAGTTGGAGGACCGAAAGGAAGACTCGAAGGTCTCCCTCTCTTATAGAAAAGAGTAGCCAACTTTCTGGTCCTCTGTTTCCATTGAGATTCTGTTCAAGTGTCCCAGCTCGGCTTCTGCGGGTGGCTGAGCTTCTAATGGCTCCCTGCGTTCTTGTCTTTTCCTCTCCAAACCTTCCGTCCTTTTCCCCCTTCTGGGGTGGATGGGCGCTGTCATTGCTTCTACCTTCGAGACAGATTGAGGAAAAGTCTGGACCATCGACTCCTTTCCTCTCTTTGGTTCCGTGTCTCTCTCTGGCTGTGTCCCTCTCTTTTCCTTTCTCAGTTCCGCCTGTGTCTTCCTCTTTCTCTCTCGTGTGTGGATGGATGGATGCTAGGGATGCACATGGATATGATTAGATGAGGGTTATGTTTTAGGGATAGGTTAGAGGGAGAGAAAGGCTTTAGGTCGGAGTTGGTCATGGGGGAAGGGTCAAGGGTGGTGGTGGTGTTTCTTGGAATCTGAGTGCTGTGCATTCTTCGTCTCTTTCCATATGAACCCCTTCTCAGATACACCACTTGCAAGGAGTCTCTCATGTTCCGTTTCCTATCTTTCGCATTTGTGAATGCTTAGCTTAGCTTCTCTGTTGTGAAGAGGTTCCATTGGATGGAAACCCATTGGTGTACTTCGTTTACCTCTTTCCCTTACTTGAAGAGACCCATTTCGACCTCCGCCCAGCAAATGGCAAGGAGACTCTGATGTTAAGGAGCCTTTGACCTACGCTTCTTTCTAGCTATCTCATGACATCAGTCTTTAGGGTGAGGTTTTCCCCCTATATTGAGGTGGTATGAGATCAAAACCAATAGCGTTCTTCAGATGTAGCTGTCTGGTTTTCCCATGGACATTGATTGAAGAGGCTTTCTTGTTCCCATTTGGATATTCTCCCCTTCTGTGTCAGAGATGAGTTGACCATGGATGCTGGGGTTTGTTTCTGGACCCTCAACTTTATTCCATCGATCCGGATCTGTGTGTGTTGTTGTATTCCCAATAGCATACTGCCCTGCTGCTGCTGCTGCGGCTAAGTCACTTCAGTCGTGTCTGACTCTGCGTGACCCCATGGCCTGCAGCCTACCAGGCTCCTCCGTCCAGGACATTTTCCAGGCAAGAGTACTGGAGTGGGTCGCCATTGCCTTCTCCGATACTCTCCTGAGGATCCTAGTTTGGTCGTCTAATTGCCTTTCACACAACCTTGGATGTCCGTATCGGGGCTTTTTCGTCGGATTGTGTTGACAATTTAGGCTCTTTTCTGTTTCCGTACCCCTTTTGCAATTCTTTGTTCGGTGCGAAAATGCATTGGCATTTTGGGAGGAATAGCATCGAAGCTGTGGATTGCCTTGTGGGGCTGTGACATCATTTTCCCAATAGGAATTCTTTCCAGCCCTGAGCACAGCCTCTCTTTCCAGTGATTGGTGTGGGCTTGATCTTCCTTCTTCCATCTCTCGCCGTTTTGTGAGAACAGGTCCATCCTTCCCTTCTGGGGTAGATGGACTCGTGGGTATCACTTCAGTGAATGGCATTGTCAGTGGGGGTGATAATTCCCTTCTCATTGGAAGACTTTGCTGTGAGTATTAGAAAGGCAAGTGACTTCTCTTCCCCTTCCTCCCTGTCCATCTCTCAGAGCCACCGGGAAACAGAGGCCTCATCCACGGTCACACAGGCCTGAGGGGGTGCAACTAGACTGTTGTTTCTTCAGGCCCTCAGTGCTGGACATCATCCGGGATACTCTGTGTGTGTCTTCCTCAGTCTGGTGTCCCTTCAGACCTTTCCCTAGTTTTCACAGGCTTGTTGTGTTGGTGTTCTTTGTCTGTTTGGAGACACATCCTTGATAAGCTTTGTGTTTCCACTCATTCGTCTCGCGATGTATGACCTGTCTTTTGCTTTTGTCATGAGGTCTTTCCCACAGTAGATATCTTTGATTTTGCAAAGTCCACTGTATTCTCTGGGTTTTTTTTGTGTGTGTGTGGACTGCCTTTTAGTTTTGTGTGTGAAGACTCAAAGCACGTGTCCGGTTTCTGTTCGTTGTTCTTCTAGATTTGTGACAAGTTTTCATGGAAAGTTTGTCTAGGGATAACTGGAAGTGAACTCGGTGTAAGGTGTCAAGTCTCCATCTCCATTCATGTCATCCCCTGCAGTTTCCAATTCCCTGTTCCTGAGTGGCTTTGGAGACCTTGTGGGAAGTTTGGTTGCATTGGAGTTTGCATTTCCACCTTGATTCGATTCACACTGTTCTGCCCTCAGGGACACAGTCAAGGGGGAGTGAGGAGCAGCCTGCACTTCCAGCAGTGACCGCACGGTGGGGCGAGTGCTGCTCTCCCCTCTGGGAGCCCCAGGCCCCAGGCATCCCAGTGAGGAGCCAGCTCTGTGCTCAGCTGAAAGGAGTTAGTCTCTCAGGAGCCTCTGAGCCCTTGCCTTTGGATCACCCAGGGTGGGCATTTACTGGGACAGAAAAAATTGCCCTGAATTCCATGGACAGAAGAGCCTGGCTGTGTAGAGTTCGTGGGTTGCCATGAATCAGACACAACTGAGGACACAAAAATTCAATAGATTAAAACACTTTTTGGGGGTGGGGGGGAGTGAAAGGGGGTGATGTGGGTTTTTTTGTCTTATATAATAGCCAAGGGAAATCTAGTTTAAACCTAAATTCACATAGATGGGAAAGGGATAGCTCTCCGTCACCCTATTAAAAAAAAAAAAAAAAACTACTCAACTTTTCTGAAAGTTTATTTAGTAGCTTCCTTGAGCAGTTCATTGTGAAGCATTTTCTTTTTTTTTCTGTGACATTGGCCTCATTAAAAAGCACGGTTTGCCTTTACTGGATAATTTTGTTCATTGGTTTCTTTTTTTTTTTTTTTTTATAAATTTATTTATTTTACTTGGGGGCTAATTACTTTACAATATTGTAATAGTTTTTGCCATACATTGACAAGAATCAGCCATGGGTTTACATGTGTTCCCCTTCCCGAACCCCCCACCCACCTCCCTCCCCCTCCCATCCCTCTGGATCATCCCACTGCACCGGCCCCGAGCCCTTGTCACATGCATCGAACATGGAATGATGCTCTGTTCATTGGTTTCTTAGGGAACGTTGGTAATATTTGAGTTTCCTGGGGAGTATGGTCACATGACCTGGCCCTGGCCAATCGGTGCGTTCCACCTCCCTGGCCACTGTGATTGGCTTCGGGCTGGGGCAGTGCCCAATCGGGGCCCAGGGCCGGGCCTCACGTTGGAAGCCAGGGGAAGACGAGCTGTCGTCCTGCTGGGGTAGGGGCAGGGCTGGGGCCGGGGGAGGTCAGGCTGCAGCAGTGGGAGGGGCGTGAGGTCCGCCTGCGGCAGTTGGTGACCTTCCTGCTCCCCTCAGGGCAGAGCCGCCGGCCTGAGAATGAGGGCGCTGCTGAGCCCAGGGGCTGGGATGGCCCGTTGCTGCTGTGGTCCCAGAGCTCCACCGAGACCTGAGGGAAGCCGTCTGCCCGTGAGTCCTCTCCCGCTTGTCTGTCAGCTTGTTTGAAGCATGCTGGGTTTTCTGCCCAGCTGGCTAAGGGGAGTCCCTGGAAATGCAAGGGTGTGGGTTTTGGCAGACTTCAGGGAAGACATGCCAGATGAGCCTGGGAGACTCCAGCTTAATCTGGATTCAGGAGATATCTCTTTGGGCCAGCTAGTAATTGTAGGATAAGCCTAATGAGTCTTCAGAGGATGAAGAGAGTAACGTGCCAAGGTAGCAATCGATGTCCTCATTCGAGAGGATGAAGCTGGTGCTCAGAGAAGGGGGGAACTTGGCCACAGCAAGGAGGTGTGCACCCAGACAGAACCCCCAGATCCGGCCATTGGAGCTCAGGGAGGCCACTGGTGTGGCTTGTCCCTGTGGCAGGGGCCGAGGCACGCAGCCCACCCTGATTCCTGCGGGGGCCTGACTTGGGAAGTGCCATCTGGTAGCTTTGAGACTCACCAAACCAAATTGCACTGGAGAGAGGAAGGACACCTTCCTTCATCCACCCCCCACCCCCGCCAGATTCCCACATACCCTGACCCCTTTCTCTCGATTTCGGAGCCATTTCCAGAGTCCCGCTCATATGACCTCATTCGAAGTGCACTGTGGACGAGCTGCCATCCGCAGCTGCTACCACAGCAGCCAAGGGCTTTAGCTCCCGAGTACCTCCCTTCCTTTGGAACTTGGGGGCCCTCTACTCCCCACTTGCACACCACAGACCTTTGCTGAGGATTGTGGGGACCCTCACTCAGTTTGCAGCACGTTGTAGCCATCCCTGTCCTCCCTTGAAACTCAGCTTGTGAGCTCCTTTGGAGCAGCGTGGCCCACCTGGCTGCAACGGAAGAGACACAGCTGACAGTGAAACAACAGCTTCGATCTGACAGCCGGAAAGCTCTGTCAAAAGGGACCTCCCTCTTCACACCGTAGAGGCTGTAGGAGCCGCCAGGCTTTCGGAACCAGTGCTGGGGCCAAAATGACTCCACAGCTGTTTTCCTTCTTGGGGAGGGTTCTGGCTCGAGTGGGGATGGCTCAAGTCTCCTGAGCTTCTGAAATCCCACTGTGTGCAGATTCACGGTACACAGGAGGAGAATGTGGAGTCCTGCCCTGGAGGTGGTCACAGCTCACGGATGAGCCAGTCAGGCAGGCAGGCAGGGCATGAGAACACCTGAGCTGCCTTCATGAGTGAATGGTGTGGGGGCAGAGGAAGAGAAGCCGGTCTGCTCCCTCGTGTGGTACCCAGGGCAGGTTGTCCCCAGAGGAAACCCTTACGACGGTGAGGACTATCACTGCTGTTTCCCAAGGGGTTCCGTCGGTGCGTGTCTTGCCCGGAGCGGTCAGGCCGTCTCTCGAGTACACTGGCCATGGGCATTGCCTCTCCTTGGAACTTCCCATGTGTTTCTCTTTTTTATGGAACAGTGATTTTCTAGAGGGGTTCTGGGCCACAAGGATGTGGGGTCATTTTCTAGCCTTCTGTCATGAAGAACGCTTTCCTGGGCGTTGGGGTGGTTTGTTGTTCCAGCTGCCTTTCTTGGCTTCTTTTGGGAGCTGGTGCAACAAGACGAGCTCAGCCTCTGCCTTCTGGCTGAGATGTCACCCTTCAAGCAGCAATGCCTGCCTGGAGATAATGATGGCAGTTGCCAAAAGGGCTTCGTTTGGCACATGGTATCTTGAAAGGACGCTGTACGTCCTTTCAGATATCAACGGCTAGTTCAAATGACAGAAAAATGCGAACTCTCCAATGGAGTCTTACAGTAGGTGGAGAGTCCGAAAAACACTCCTTCAGTCATTTCACTGAGAGTCATTGATTGGGGACACCAAGAATATAGGAAGGAATGCACAAAGAAAAGATGAAATTGTGTTCAGGATAGGGGGAAGGGATGAACAGGGCGTGCTTGCCTTGAATCCAGGCTTTGTTGGGGGGGGGGTGGGGCATAAAGATCAAAGGGGTCTGAAACTACAAAGTGGTGATGGTAACACAGTATCACCAGAGTTACACAACAGTGTTCCCAAATTGCAACAATGATGAAAAAGGTTACTAATCCCAACTTAACCAACAAAAATCCAGGAAACCATACAAAAAAGAAAACATCACCAGAAAGGTGGAAACAAACCAAATGCAAAGCAGTTCAGGGGAAAGGAACTCCATGTCCCCTGGGGGCAGACCGAGTTGCCGGCGTCCACGGTGAGCAGACAGGGATGGAGGCTGCAGAGCCGACCGCTCCCCTGGACGTGGTGTTTCCGGCAAGGGCTCTGGGTCTCTGTCCAGAGCGGGGGCTCGTTCTCCCTGCAGGGGTGGGTGAGTCATCGTGGGCATCTGGGTGTTGCGCGGGAGCCAGGGCAGGCTCTCCCTGCCGAGGCGGTGACTCCTCCTCTGCCTCGGGTTCTCCTGCCAGAGCCCGAGCAGGTACAGGTGCACGTGGAGGTGGAGGTTCTCGCTGAGGGGGTGGGACATCAGTGCCTGGGACTGGGGGTCCTGCAGGCACGGAGATCCGATCTGCCCGGTGTGCTGGCCAGTACCCAGCTGGCCTGGTGTCTCTGCGAGGGCAAGTCTCGGTTCTCCATCTGCCCTCGGTGGATCCCTGGGTCCTGCACCTGGAGCCACCACCTGTGTAGGGACAGGTCTGGGAAGTGGAGCCTGGTTCCAGTTGGAGGCCAGTGCTAGAGCTGGGGGAGAAGCAAAGTTTGCCCACAGGCCAGCCTTGGCATGTGCGTATCCCGGGACAGAAAGCTTCCAAGAGGTTCCCAAAGAATACCCAGCGTCGGATGTCTTTTGGGACTGAAGTGTGCAAGATGGGGGGCCGGTTGGGGGGGGGGGTGAGGCCAGCGCTTGCTGCAGGCCCAGCAGCAGCTTTCGGGTCTCGTCCCTGTGTAGCTCAGCACCCCCTCCCCACACACTCCCGTGCACCAGCCCCAGCGTCCTCACCTCTGTGCTCTGGCGTGCTGGGCTCCAGGTCCTCCTGCTGCCTCAGAGGCCGGGGTTCTCGGGACTCTGGGTCGGAGCCGGGTGTGCTGAGCTCCGTGGCAGCCTCAGACTGGGCCGCCGGGTGTATCCTGGGCGGTGTCTCGGCAGCAGGTCTTCCCCGCCTCTGCTTCTCCCCCGGTGGGGCTGATGCCTCCGTGGGCACGCTCACCTGGAGCCTGCACTGGGCCTCACGGGCGGGGGGGTGGTGCTCCGACCCCTCCCTCCGGGAGGTGGATGGGGTGTCCCCGTCCTCGGCCTCATCACGTGGGAAGCTCTGCAACGACAGTGACCGTCAGCCAGCCGTGCTGGGAGTTTTCCGAGCTGGGCCTGGGCAGTGGAGCCGCTGCTTCTGCCTGCTCGAACTTCTCTTCCCAGAAGGGTCAGAGACGTGTGTCTGCTCAGATCCCCACCCGGGAGGAAAGAGACCCACCTGAGGGTGTGAGGTCAGCCTGGGCGGCCGCCGCTGCCCGCACTCTCCCCATCCCGCCCAGCCTGCTCTCCCCTGGGGTGTGGACACAACTTGTCCGCAGGCTTCTGACCCCACATCCGCCTGGGCTTCCTTGAGGGAGACACACCCCGAGAAACCCGCATCCACACACACAGGCAAAGGACCCGGTGTTTCCGGGTGGCATGGGAGAGGTGGCCTGGCCCGGCCTGGGGCTCCCCGTGTTACCTTTCTGTTTCTCCGGGCAAAGGGCCAGAGGCCTCTCGGGGGTGCCCTGAGCCAACGTCGACAGGGTACCCGCGCACACTGCCTGTGAGCACTCCTGAGGCCCCAGCCTCTGGGCAGGGGCAAACAGCAGAACATCTTGGCAGCAAGTGATCTGGCTGGGGGCTCCTCTCCGCTCTGGAGGCCTGGATACCCGGGTTGCGGGTTCTGTTGGGTTCTGTTGCCGGCAGGTGACATCATCTCCTGGGGTTCGTGCTGAGGTCCCTTCCCCAAAACTTCCCAAGGGAATCTCTGGGTTTCTGACTGCTCGACCACCCCCCTTAGGCCATGCGCAGGCACAGTGACACCCACACAGCCCAGCCCACAGCCCTGGGGAGGCCTGGGTGCAGCCAGGGCCTTTAGCTCCGAGGACCCCGCTGCTCTCAGACCAGGCTCCTTCTTCTCATAAGTGGTGTGGCCCTGGACAAGCATATGCCCCTCAGGGTTTCCCCAGTCTCTCCATCTGCAGAGTGGTGGTCATTCTCCCATCTGCTTCCTAGGTCTGTCGGCCTACGAGCAGCTCCATGCCTTTCCACCTGGGGCCGATATCACGTGGAGCTTGTGCGCTGAGACTTCAGAAAGAAAGATTCCATCCAGGGCTGACACAGCACAGAATGGGGCAGAACGAGGCCTGGATGCGCCGTGGTACCCAGGAAAAGGCACTCCCCCTCCTGACTGTTTTGAGACCCCGCATCCAAGTTGGAGGACCGAAAGGAAGACTCGAAGGTCTCCCTCTCTTATAGAAAAGAGTAGCCAACTTTCTGGTCCTCTGTTTCCATTGAGATTCTGTTCAAGTGTCCCAGCTCGGCTTCTGCGGGTGGCTGAGCTTCTAATGGCTCCCTGCGTTCTTGTCTTTTCCTCTCCAAACCTTCCGTCCTTTTCCCCCTTCTGGGGTGGATGGGCGCTGTCATTGCTTCTACCTTCGAGACAGATTGAGGAAAAGTCTGGACCATCGACTCCTTTCCTCTCTTTGGTTCCGTGTCTCTCTCTGGCTGTGTCCCTCTCTTTTCCTTTCTCAATTCCGCCTGTGTCTTCCTCTTTCTCTCTCGTGTGTGGATGGATGGATGCTAGGGATGCACATGGATATGATTAGATGAGGGTTATGTTTTAGGGATAGGTTAGAGGGAGAGAAAGGCTTTAGGTCGGAGTTGGTCATGGGGGAAGGGTCAAGGGTGGTGGTGGTGTTTCTTGGAATCTGAGTGCTGTGCATTCTTCGTCTCTTTCCATATGAACCCCTTCTCAGATACACCACTTGCAAGGAGTCTCTCATGTTCCGTTTCCTATCTTTCGCATTTGTGAATGCTTAGCTTCTCTGTTGTGAAGAGGTTCCATTGGATGGAAACCCATTGGTGTACTTCGTTTACCTCTTTCCCTTACTTGAAGAGACCCATTTCGACCTCCGCCCAGCAAATGGCAAGGAGACTCTGATGTTAAGGAGCCTTTGACCTACGCTTCTTTCTAGCTATCTCATGACATCAGTCTTTAGGGTGAGGTTTTCCCCCTATATTGAGGTGGTATGAGATCAAAACCAATAGCGTTCTTCAGATGTAGCTGTCTGGTTTTCCCATGGACATTGATTGAAGAGGCTTTCTTGTTCCCATTTGGATATTCTCCCCTTCTGTGTCAGAGATGAGTTGACCATGGATGCTGGGGTTTGTTTCTGGACCCTCAACTTTATTCCATCGATCCGGATCTGTGTGTGTTGTTGTATTCCCAATAGCATACTGCCCTGCTGCTGCTGCTGCGGCTAAGTCACTTCTGTCGTGTCTGACTCTGCGTGACCCCATGGCCTGCAGCCTACCAGGCTCCTCCGTCCAGGACATTTTCCAGGCAAGAGTACTGGAGTGGGTCGCCATTGCCTTCTCCGATACTCTCCTGAGGATCCTAGTTTGGTCGTCTAATTGCCTTTCACACAACCTTGGATGTCCGTATCGGGGCTTTTTCGTCGGATTGTGTTGACAATTTAGGCTCTTTTCTGTTTCCGTACCCCTTTTGCAATTCTTTGTTCGGTGCGAAAATGCATTGGCATTTTGGGAGGAATAGCATCGAAGCTGTGGATTGCCTTGTGGGGCTGTGACATCATTTTCCCAATAGGAATTCTTTCCAGCCCTGAGCACAGCCTCTCTTTCCAGTGATTGGTGTGGGCTTGATCTTCCTTCTTCCATCTCTCGCCGTTTTGTGAGAACAGGTCCATCCTTCCCTTCTGGGGTAGATGGACTCGTGGGTATCACTTCAGTGAATGGCATTGTCAGTGGGGGTGATAATTCCCTTCTCATTGGAAGACTTTGCTGTGAGTATTAGAAATGCAAGTGACTTCTCTTCCCCTTCCTCCCTGTCCATCTCTCAGAGCCACCGGGAAACAGAGGCCTCATCCACGGTCACACAGGCCTGAGGGGGTGCAACTAGACTGTTGTTTCTTCAGGCCCTCAGTGCTGGACATCATCCGGGATACTCTGTGTGTGTCTTCCTCAGTCTGGTGTCCCTTCAGACCTTTCCCTAGTTTTCACAGGCTTGTTGTGTTGGTGTTCTTTGTCTGTTTGGAGACACATCCTTGATAAGCTTTGTGTTTCCACTCATTCGTCTCGCGATGTATGACCTGTCTTTTGCTTTTGTCATGAGGTCTTTCCCACAGTAGATATCTTTGATTTTGCAAAGTCCACTGTATTCTCTGGGGTTTTTTTGTGTGTGTGTGGACTGCCTTTTAGTTTTGTGTGTGAAGACTCAAAGCACGTGTCCGGTTTCTGCTCGTTGTTCTTCTAGATTTGTGACAAGTTTTCATGGAAAGTTTGTCTAGGGATAACTGGAAGTGAACTCGGTGTAAGGTGTCAAGTCTCCATCTCCATTCATGTCATCCCCTGCAGTTTCCAATTCCCTGTTCCTGAGTGGCTTTGGAGACCTTGTGGGAAGTTTGGTTGCATTGGAGTTTGCATTTCCACCTTGATTCGATTCACACTGTTCTGCCCTCAGGGACACAGTCAAGGGGGAGTGAGGAGCAGCCTGCACTTCCAGCAGTGACCGCACGGTGGGGCGAGTGCTGCTCTCCCCTCTGGGAGCCCCAGGCCCCAGGCATCCCAGTGAGGAGCCAGCTCTGTGCTCAGCTGAAAGGAGTTAGTCTCTCAGGAGCCTCTGAGCCCTTGCCTTTGGATCACCCAGGGTGGGCATTTACTGGGACAGAAAAAATTGCCCTGAATTCCATGGACAGAAGAGCCTGGCTGTGTAGAGTTCGTGGGTTGCCATGAATCAGACACAACTGAGGACACAAAAATTCAATAGATTAAAACACTTTTTGGGGGTGGGGGGGAGTGAAAGGGGGTGATGTGGGTTTTTTTGTCTTATATAATAGCCAAGGGAAATCTAGTTTAAACCTAAATTCACATAGATGGGAAAGGGATAGCTCTCCGTCACCCTATTAAAAAAAAAAAAAAAACTACTCAACTTTTCTGAAAGTTTATTTAGTAGCTTCCTTGAGCAGTTCATTGTGAAGCATTTTCTTTTTTTTTCTGTGACATTGGCCTCATTAAAAAGCACGGTTTGCCTTTACTGGAAAATTTTGTTCATTGGTTTCTTAGGGAACGTTGGTAATATTTGAGTTTCCTGGGGAGTATGGTCACATGACCTGGCCCTGGCCAATCGGTGCGTTCCACCTCCCTGGCCACTGTGATTGGCTCCGGGCTGGGGCAGTGCCCAATCGGGGCCCAGGGCCGGGCCTCACGTTGGAAGCCAGGGGAAGACGAGCTGTCGTCCTGCTGGGGTAGGGGCAGGGCTGGGGCCGGGGGAGGTCAGGCTGCAGCAGTGGGAGGGGCGTGAGGTCCGCCTGCGGCAGTTGGTGACCTTCCTGCTCCCCTCAGGGCAGAGCCGCCGGCCTGAGAATGAGGGCGCTGCTGAGCCCAGGGGCTGGGATGGCCCGTTGCTGCTGTGGTCCCAGAGCTCCACCCGAGACCTGAGGGAAGCCGTCTGCCCGTGAGTCCTCTCCCGCTTGTCTGTCAGCTTGTTTGAAGCATGCTGGGTTTTCTGCCCAGCTGGCTAAGGGGAGTCCCTGGATATGCAAGGGTGTGGGTTTTGGCAGACTTCAGGGAAGACATGCCAGATGAGCCTGGGAGACTCCAGCTTAATCTGGATTCAGGAGATATCTCTTTGGGCCAGCTAGTAATTGTAGGATAAGCCTAATGAGTCTTCAGAGGATGAAGAGAGTAACGTGCCAAGGTAGCAATCGATGTCCTCATTCGAGAGGATGAAGCTGGTGCTCAGAGAAGGGGGGAACTTGGCCACAGCAAGGAGGTGTGCACCCAGGCAGAACCCCCAGATCCGGCCATTGGAGCTCAGGGAGGCCACTGGTGTGGCTTGTCCCTGTGGCAGGGGCCGAGGCACGCAGCCCACCCTGATTCCTGCGGGGGCCTGACTTGGGAAGTGCCATCTGGTAGCTTTGAGACTCACCAAACCAAACTGCACTGGAGAGAGGAAGGACACCTTCCTTCATCCACCCCCCACCCCCGCCGGATTCCCACATACCCTGACCCCTTTCTCTCGATTTCGGAGCCATTTCCAGAGTCCCGCTCATATGACCTCATTCGAAGTGCACTGTGGACGAGCTGCCATCCGCAGCTGCTACCACAGCAGCCAAGGGCTTTAGCTCCCGACTACCTCCCTTCCTTTGGAACTTGGGGGCCCTCTACTCCCCACTTGCACACCACAGACCTTTCCTGAGGATTGTGGGAACCCTCACTCAGTTTGCAGCACGTTGTAGCCATCCCTGTCCTCCCTTGAAACTCAGCTTGTGAGCTCCTTTGGAGCAGCGTGGCCCACCTGGCTGCAACGGAAGAGACACAGCTGACAGTGAAACAACAGCTTCGATCTGACAGCCGGAAAGCTCTGTCAAAAGGGACCTCCCTCTTCACACCGTAGAGGCTGTAGGAGCCGCCAGGCTTTCGGAACCAGTGCTGGGGCCAAAATGACTCCACAGCTGTTTTCCTTCCTGGGGAGGGTTCTGGCTCGAGTGGGGATGGCTCAAGTCTCCTGAGCTTCTGAAATCCCACTGTGTGCAGATTCACGGTACACAGAGAGGAGAAGGTGGAGTCCTGCCCTGGAGGTGGTCACAGCTCACGGATGAGCCAGGCAGGCAGGCAGGCAGGGCATGAGAACACCTGAGCTGCCTTCATGAGTGAATGGTGTGGGGGCAGAGGAAGAGAAGCCGGTCTGCTCCCTCGTGTGGTACCCAGGGCAGGTTGTCCCCAGAGGAAACCCTTACGACGGTGAGGACTATCACTGCTGTTTCCCAAGGGGTTCCGTCGGTGCGTGTCTTGCCCGGAGCGGTCAGGCCGTCTCTCGAGTACACTGGCCATGGGCATTGCCTCTCCTTGGAACTTCCCATGTGTTTCTCTTTTTTATGGAACAGTGATTTTCTAGAGGGGTTCTGGGCCACAAGGATGTGGGGTCATTTTCTAGCCTTCTGTCATGAAGAACGCTTTCCTGGGCGTTGGGGTGGTTTGTTGTTCCAGCTGCCTTTCTTGGCTTCTTTTGGGAGCTGGTGCAACAAGACGAGCTCAGCCTCTGCCTTCTGGCTGAGATGTCACCCTTCAAGCAGCAATGCCTGCCTGGAGATAATGATGGCAGTTGCCAAAAGGGCTTCGTTTGGCACATGGTATCTTGAAAGGACGCTGTACGTCCTTTCAGATATCAACGGCTAGTTCAAATGACAGAAAAATGCGAACTCTCCAATGGAGTCTTACAGTAGGTGGAGAGTCCGAAAAACACTCCTTCAGTCATTTCACTGAGAGTCATTGATTGGGGACACCAAGAATATAGGAAGGAATGCACAAAGAAAAGATGAAATTGTGTTCAGGATCGGGGGAAGGGATGAACAGGGCGTGCTTGCCTTGAATCCAGGCTTTGTTGGGGGGGGGGGGTGGGGCATAAAGATCAAACGGGTCTGAAACTACAAAGTGGTGATGGTAACACAGTATCACCAGAGTTACACAACAGTGTTCCCAAATTGCAACAATGATGAAAAAGGTTACTAATCCCAACTTAACCAACAAAAATCCAGGAAACCATACAAAAAAGAAAACATCACCAGAAAGGTGGAAACAAACCAAATGCAAAGCAGTTCAGGGGAAAGGAACTCCATGTCCCCTGGGGGCAGACCGAGTTGCCGGCGTCCACGGTGAGCAGACAGGGATGGAGGCTGCAGAGCCGACCGCTCCCCTGGACGTGGTGTTTCCGGCAAGGGCTCTGGGTCTCTGTCCAGAGCGGGGGCTCGTTCTCCCTGCAGGGGTGGGTGAGTCATCGTGGGCATCTGGGTGTTGCGCGGGAGCCAGGGCAGGCTCTCCCTGACGAGGCGGTGACTCCTCCTCTGCCTCGGGTTCTCCTGCCAGAGCCCGAGCAGGTACAGGTGCACGTGGAGGTGGAGGTTCTCGCTGAGGGGGTGGGACATCAGTGCCTGGGACTGGGGGTCCTGCAGGCACGGAGATCCGATCTGCCCGGTGTGCTGGCCAGTACCCAGCTGGCCTGGTGTCTCTGCGAGGGCAAGTCTCGGTTCTCCATCTGCCCTCGGTGGATCCCTGGGTCCTGCACCTGGAGCCACCACCTGTGTAGGGAGAGGTCTGGGAAGTGGAGCCTGGTTCCAGTTGGAGGCCAGTGCTAGAGCTGGGGGAGAAGCAAAGTTTGCCCACAGGCCAGCCTTGGCATGTGCGTATCCCGGGACAGAAAGCTTCCAAGAGGTTCCCAAAGAATACCCAGCGTCGGATGTCTTTTGGGACTGAAGTGTGCAAGATGGGGGGCCGGTTGTGGGGGGGTGAGGCCAGCGCTTGCTGCAGGCCCAGCAGCAGCTTTCGGGTCTCGTCCCTGTGTAGCTCAGCACCCCCTCCCCACACACTCCCGTGCACCAGCCCCAGCGTCCTCACCTCTGTGCTCTGGCGTGCTGGGCTCCAGGTCCTCCTGCTGCCTCAGAGGCCGGGGTTCTCGGGACTCTGGGTCGGAGCCGGGTGTGCTGAGCTCCGTGGCAGCCTCAGACTGGGCCGCCGGGTGTATCCTGGGCGGTGTCTCGGCAGCAGGTCTTCCCCGCCTCCGCTTCTCCCCCGGTGGGGCTGATGCCTCCGTGGGCACGCTCACCTGGAGCCTGCACTGGGCCTCACGGGCGGGGGGGTGGTGCTCCGACCCCTCCCTCCGGGAGGTGGATGGGGTGTCCCCGTCCTCGGCCTCATCACGTGGGAAGCTCTGCAACGACAGTGACCGTCAGCCAGCCGTGCTGGGAGTTTTCCGAGCTGGGCCTGGGCAGTGGAGCCGCTGCTTCTGCCTGCTCGAACTTCTCTTCCCAGAAGGGTCAGAGACGTGTGTCTGCTCAGATCCCCACCCGGGAGGAAAGAGACCCACCTGAGGGTGTGAGGTCAGCCTGGGCGGCCGCCGCTGCCCGCACTCTCCCCATCCCGCCCAGCCTGCTCTCCCCTGGGGTGTGGACACAACTTGTCCGCAGGCTTCTGACCCCACATCCGCCTGGGCTTCCTTGAGGGAGACACACCCCGAGAAACCCGCATCCACACACACAGGCAAAGGACCCGGTGTTTCCGGGTGGCATGGGAGAGGTGGCCTGGCCCGGCCTGGGGCTCCCCGTGTTACCTTTCTGTTTCTCCGGGCAAAGGGCCAGAGGCCTCTCGGGGGTGCCCTGAGCCAACGTCGACAGGGTACCCGCGCACACTGCCTGTGAGCACTCCTGAGGCCCCAGCCTCTGGGCAGGGGCAAACAGCAGAACATCTTGGCAGCAAGTGATCTGGCTGGGGGCTCCTCTCCGCTCTGGAGGCCTGGATACCCGGGTTGCGGGTTCTGTTGGGTTCTGTTGCCGGCAGGTGACATCATCTCCTGGGGTTCGTGCTGAGGTCCCTTCCCCAAAACTTCCCAAGGGAATCTCTGGGTTTCTGACTGCTCGACCACCCCCCTTAGGCCATGCGCAGGCACAGTGACACCCACACAGCCCAGCCCACAGCCCTGGGGAGGCCTGGGTGCAGCCAGGGCCTTTAGCTCCGAGGACCCCGCTGCTCTCAGACCAGGCTCCTTCTTCTCATAAGTGGTGTGGCCCTGGACAAGCATATGCCCCTCAGGGTTTCCCCAGTCTCTCCATCTGCAGAGTGGTGGTCATTCTCCCATCTGCTTCCTAGGTCTGTCGGCCTACGAGCAGCTCCATGCCTTTCCACCTGGGGCCGATATCACGTGGAGCTTGTGCGCTGAGACTTCAGAAAGAAAGATTCCATCCAGGGCTGACACAGCACAGAATGGGGCAGAACGAGGCCTGGATGCGCCGTGGTACCCAGGAAAAGGCACTCCCCCTCCTGACTGTTTTGAGACCCCGCATCCAAGTTGGAGGACCGAAAGGAAGACTCGAAGGTCTCCCTCTCTTATAGAAAAGAGTAGCCAACTTTCTGGTCCTCTGTTTCCATTGAGATTCTGTTCAAGTGTCCCAGCTCGGCTTCTGCGGGTGGCTGAGCTTCTAATGGCTCCCTGCGTTCTTGTCTTTTCCTCTCCAAACCTTCCGTCCTTTTCCCCCTTCTGGGGTGGATGGGCGCTGTCATTGCTTCTACCTTCGAGACAGATTGAGGAAAAGTCTGGACCATCGACTCCTTTCCTCTCTTTGGTTCCGTGTCTCTCTCTGGCTGTGTCCCTCTCTTTTCCTTTCTCAATTCCGCCTGTGTCTTCCTCTTTCTCTCTCGTGTGTGGATGGATGGATGCTAGGGATGCACATGGATATGATTAGATGAGGGTTATGTTTTAGGGATAGGTTAGAGGGAGAGAAAGGCTTTAGGTCGGAGTTGGTCATGGGGGAAGGGTCAAGGGTGGTGGTGGTGTTTCTTGGAATCTGAGTGCTGTGCATTCTTCGTCTCTTTCCATATGAACCCCTTCTCAGATACACCACTTGCAAGGAGTCTCTCATGTTCCGTTTCCTATCTTTCGCATTTGTGAATGCTTAGCTTCTCTGTTGTGAAGAGGTTCCATTGGATGGAAACCCATTGGTGTACTTCGTTTACCTCTTTCCCTTACTTGAAGAGACCCATTTCGACCTCCGCCCAGCAAATGGCAAGGAGACTCTGATGTTAAGGAGCCTTTGACCTACGCTTCTTTCTAGCTATCTCATGACATCAGTCTTTAGGGTGAGGTTTTCCCCCTATATTGAGGTGGTATGAGATCAAAACCAATAGCGTTCTTCAGATGTAGCTGTCTGGTTTTCCCATGGACATTGATTGAAGAGGCTTTCTTGTTCCCATTTGGATATTCTCCCCTTCTGTGTCAGAGATGAGTTGACCATGGATGCTGGGGTTTGTTTCTGGACCCTCAACTTTATTCCATCGATCCGGATCTGTGTGTGTTGTTGTATTCCCAATAGCATACTGCCCTGCTGCTGCTGCTGCGGCTAAGTCACTTCAGTCGTGTCTGACTCTGCGTGACCCCATGGCCTGCAGCCTACCAGGCTCCTCCGTCCAGGACATTTTCCAGGCAAGAGTACTGGAGTGGGTCGCCATTGCCTTCTCCGATACTCTCCTGAGGATCCTAGTTTGGTCGTCTAATTGCCTTTCACACAACCTTGGATGTCCGTATCGGGGCTTTTTCGTCGGATTGTGTTGACAATTTAGGCTCTTTTCTGTTTCCGTACCCCTTTTGCAATTCTTTGTTCGGTGCGAAAATGCATTGGCATTTTGGGAGGAATAGCATCGAAGCTGTGGATTGCCTTGTGGGGCTGTGACATCATTTTCCCAATAGGAATTCTTTCCAGCCCTGAGCACAGCCTCTCTTTCCAGTGATTGGTGTGGGCTTGATCTTCCTTCTTCCATCTCTCGCCGTTTTGTGAGAACAGGTCCATCCTTCCCTTCTGGGGTAGATGGACTCGTGGGTATCACTTCAGTGAATGGCATTGTCAGTGGGGGTGATAATTCCCTTCTCATTGGAAGACTTTGCTGTGAGTATTAGAAATGCAAGTGACTTCTCTTCCCCTTCCTCCCTGTCCATCTCTCAGAGCCACCGGGAAACAGAGGCCTCATCCACGGTCACACAGGCCTGAGGGGGTGCAACTAGACTGTTGTTTCTTCAGGCCCTCAGTGCTGGACATCATCCGGGATACTCTGTGTGTGTCTTCCTCAGTCTGGTGTCCCTTCAGACCTTTCCCTAGTTTTCACAGGCTTGTTGTGTTGGTGTTCTTTGTCTGTTTGGAGACACATCCTTGATAAGCTTTGTGTTTCCACTCATTCGTCTCGCGATGTATGACCTGTCTTTTGCTTTTGTCATGAGGTCTTTCCCACAGTAGATATCTTTGATTTTGCAAAGTCCACTGTATTCTCTGGGTTTTTTTTTGTGTGTGTGTGGACTGCCTTTTAGTTTTGTGTGTGAAGACTCAAAGCACGTGTCCGGTTTCTGCTCGTTGTTCTTCTAGATTTGTGACAAGTTTTCATGGAAAGTTTGTCTAGGGATAACTGGAAGTGAACTCGGTGTAAGGTGTCAAGTCTCCATCTCCATTCATGTCATCCCCTGCAGTTTCCAATTCCCTGTTCCTGAGTGGCTTTGGAGACCTTGTGGGAAGTTTGGTTGCATTGGAGTTTGCATTTCCACCTTGATTCGATTCACACTGTTCTGCCCTCAGGGACACAGTCAAGGGGGAGTGAGGAGCAGCCTGCACTTCCAGCAGTGACCGCACGGTGGGGCGAGTGCTGCTCTCCCCTCTGGGAGCCCCAGGCCCCAGGCATCCCAGTGAGGAGCCAGCTCTGTGCTCAGCTGAAAGGAGTTAGTCTCTCAGGAGCCTCTGAGCCCTTGCCTTTGGATCACCCAGGGTGGGCATTTACTGGGACAGAAAAAATTGCCCTGAATTCCATGGACAGAAGAGCCTGGCTGTGTAGAGTTCGTGGGTTGCCATGAATCAGACACAACTGAGGACACAAAAATTCAATAGATTAAAACACTTTTTGGGGGTGGGGGGGAGTGAAAGGGGGTGATGTGGGTTTTTTTGTCTTATATAATAGCCAAGGGAAATCTAGTTTAAACCTAAATTCACATAGATGGGAAAGGGATAGCTCTCCGTCACCCTATTAAAAAAAAAAAAAAACTACTCAACTTTTCTGAAAGTTTATTTAGTAGCTTCCTTGAGCAGTTCATTGTGAAGCATTTTCTTTTTTTTTCTGTGACATTGGCCTCATTAAAAAGCACGGTTTGCCTTTACTGGATAATTTTGTTCATTGGTTTCTTAGGGAACGTTGGTAATATTTGAGTTTCCTGGGGAGTATGGTCACATGACCTGGCCCTGGCCAATCGGTGCGTTCCACCTCCCTGGCCACTGTGATTGGCTCCGGGCTGGGGCAGTGCCCAATCGGGGCCCAGGGCCGGGCCTCACGTTGGAAGCCAGGGGAAGACGAGCTGTCGTCCTGCTGGGGTAGGGGCAGGGCTGGGGCCGGGGGAGGTCAGGCTGCAGCAGTGGGAGGGGCGTGAGGTCCGCCTGCGGCAGTTGGTGACCTTCCTGCTCCCCTCAGGGCAGAGCCGCCGGCCTGAGAATGAGGGCGCTGCTGAGCCCAGGGGCTGGGATGGCCCGTTGCTGCTGTGGTCCCAGAGCTCCACCCGAGACCTGAGGGAAGCCGTCTGCCCGTGAGTCCTCTCCCGCTTGTCTGTCAGCTTGTTTGAAGCATGCTGGGTTTTCTGCCCAGCTGGCTAAGGGGAGTCCCTGGATATGCAAGGGTGTGGGTTTTGGCAGACTTCAGGGAAGACATGCCAGATGAGCCTGGGAGACTCCAGCTTAATCTGGATTCAGGAGATATCTCTTTGGGCCAGCTAGTAATTGTAGGATAAGCCTAATGAGTCTTCAGAGGATGAAGAGAGTAACGTGCCAAGGTAGCAATCGATGTCCTCATTCGAGAGGATGAAGCTGGTGCTCAGAGAAGGGGGGAACTTGGCCACAGCAAGGAGGTGTGCACCCAGACAGAACCCCCAGATCCGGCCATTGGAGCTCAGGGAGGCCACTGGTGTGGCTTGTCCCTGTGGCAGGGGCCGAGGCACGCAGCCCACCCTGATTCCTGCGGGGGCCTGACTTGGGAAGTGCCATCTGGTAGCTTTGAGACTCACCAAACCAAATTGCACTGGAGAGAGGAAGGACACCTTCCTTCATCCACCCCCCACCCCCGCCGGATTCCCACATACCCTGACCCCTTTCTCTCGATTTCGGAGCCGTTTCCAGAGTCCCGCTCATATGACCTCATTCGAAGTGCACTGTGGACGAGCTGCCATCCGCAGCTGCTACCACAGCAGCCAAGGGCTTTAGCTCCCGAGTACCTCCCTTCCTTTGGAACTTGGGGGCCCTCTACTCCCCACTTGCACACCACAGACCTTTGCTGAGGATTGTGGGAACCCTCACTCAGTTTGCAGCACGTTGTAGCCATCCCTGTCCTCCCTTGAAACTCAGCTTGTGAGCTCCTTTGGAGCAGCGTGGCCCACCTGGCTGCAACGGAAGAGACACAGCTGACAGTGAAACAACAGCTTCGATCTGACAGCCGGAAAGCTCTGTCAAAAGGGACCTCCCTCTTCACACCGTAGAGGCTGTAGGAGCCGCCAGGCTTTCGGAACCAGTGCTGGGGCCAAAATGACTCCACAGCTGTTTTCCTTCCTGGGGAGGGTTCTGGCTCGAGTGGGGATGGCTCAAGTCTCCTGAGCTTCTGAAATCCCACTGTGTGCAGATTCACGGTACACAGAGAGGAGAAGGTGGAGTCCTGCCCTGGAGGTGGTCACAGCTCACGGATGAGCCAGGCAGGCAGGCAGGCAGGGCATGAGAACACCTGAGCTGCCTTCATGAGTGAATGGTGTGGGGGCAGAGGAAGAGAAGCCGGTCTGCTCCCTCGTGTGGTACCCAGGGCAGGTTGTCCCCAGAGGAAACCCTTACGACGGTGAGGACTATCACTGCTGTTTCCCAAGGGGTTCCGTCGGTGCGTGTCTTGCCCGGAGCGGTCAGGCCGTCTCTCGAGTACACTGGCCATGGGCATTGCCTCTCCTTGGAACTTCCCATGTGTTTCTCTTTTTTATGGAACAGTGATTTTCTAGAGGGGTTCTGGGCCACAAGGATGTGGGGTCATTTTCTAGCCTTCTGTCATGAAGAACGCTTTCCTGGGCGTTGGGGTGGTTTGTTGTTCCAGCTGCCTTTCTTGGCTTCTTTTGGGAGCTGGTGCAACAAGACGAGCTCAGCCTCTGCCTTCTGGCTGAGATGTCACCCTTCAAGCAGCAATGCCTGCCTGGAGATAATGATGGCAGTTGCCAAAAGGGCTTCGTTTGGCACATGGTATCTTGAAAGGACGCTGTACGTCCTTTCAGATATCAACGGCTAGTTCAAATGACAGAAAAATGCGAACTCTCCAATGGAGTCTTACAGTAGGTGGAGAGTCCGAAAAACACTCCTTCAGTCATTTCACTGAGAGTCATTGATTGGGGACACCAAGAATATAGGAAGGAATGCACAAAGAAAAGATGAAATTGTGTTCAGGATCGGGGGAAGGGATGAACAGGGCGTGCTTGCCTTGAATCCAGGCTTTGTTGGGGGAGGGGGTGGGGCATAAAGATCAAAGGGGTCTGAAACTACAAAGTGGTGATGGTAACACAGTATCACCAGAGTTACACAACAGTGTTCCCAAATTGCAACAATGATGAAAAGGTTTCCTAATCCCAACTTAACCAACAAAAATCCAGGAAACCATACAAAAAAGAAAACATCACCAGAAAGGTGGAAACAAACCAAATGCAAAGCAGTTCAGGGGAAAGGAACTCCATGTCCCCTGGGGGCAGACCGAGTTGCCGGCGTCCACGGTGAGCAGACAGGGATGGAGGCTGCAGAGCCGACCGCTCCCCTGGATGTGGTGTTTCCGGCAAGGGCTCTGGGTCTCTGTCCAGAGCGGGGGCTCGTTCTCCCTGCAGGGGTGGGTGAGTCATCGTGGGCATCTGGGTGTTGCGCGGGAGCCAGGGCAGGCTCTCCCTGACGAGGCGGTGACTCCTCCTCTGCCTCGGGTTCTCCTGCCAGAGCCCGAGCAGGTACAGGTGCACGTGGAGGTGGAGGTTCTCGCTGAGGGGGTGGGACATCAGTGCCTGGGACTGGGGGTCCTGCAGGCACGGAGATCCGATCTGCCCGGTGTGCTGGCCAGTACCCAGCTGGCCTGGTGTCTCAGCGAGGGCAAGTCTCGGTTCTCCATCTGCCCTCGGTGGATCCCTGGGTCCTGCACCTGGAGCCACCACCTGTGTAGGGACAGGTCTGGGAAGTGGAGCCTGGTTCCAGTTGGAGGCCAGTGCTAGAGCTGGGGGAGAAGCAAAGTTTGCCCACAGGCCAGCCTTGGCATGTGCGTATCCCGGGACAGAAAGCTTCCAAGAGGTTCCCAAAGAATACCCAGCGTCGGATGTCTTTTGGGACTGAAGTGTGCAAGATGGGGGGCCGGTTGGGGGGGGGTGAGGCCAGCGCTTGCTGCAGGCCCAGCAGCAGCTTTCGGGTCTCGTCCCTGTGTAGCTCAGCACCCCCTCCCCACACACTCCCGTGCACCAGCCCCAGCGTCCTCACCTCTGTGCTCTGGCGTGCTGGGCTCCAGGTCCTCCTGCTGCCTCAGAGGCCGGGGTTCTCGGGACTCTGGGTCGGAGCCGGGTGTGCTGAGCTCCGTGGCAGCCTCAGACTGGGCCGCCGGGTGTATCCTGGGCGGTGTCTCGGCAGCAGGTCTTCCCCGCCTCCGCTTCTCCCCCGGTGGGGCTGATGCCTCCGTGGGCACGCTCACCTGGAGCCTGCACTGGGCCTCACGGGCGGGGGGGTGGTGCTCCGACCCCTCCCTCCGGGAGGTGGATGGGGTGTCCCCGTCCTCGGCCTCATCACGTGGGAAGCTCTGCAACGACAGTGACCGTCAGCCAGCCGTGCTGGGAGTTTTCCGAGCTGGGCCTGGGCAGTGGAGCCGCTGCTTCTGCCTGCTCGAACTTCTCTTCCCAGAAGGGTCAGAGACGTGTGTCTGCTCAGATCCCCACCCGGGAGGAAAGAGACCCACCTGAGGGTGTGAGGTCAGCCTGGGCGGCCGCCGCTGCCCGCACTCTCCCCATCCCGCCCAGCCTGCTCTCCCCTGGGGTGTGGACACAACTTGTCCGCAGGCTTCTGACCCCACATCCGCCTGGGCTTCCTTGAGGGAGACACACCCCGAGAAACCCGCATCCACACACACAGGCAAAGGACCCGGTGTTTCCGGGTGGCATGGGAGAGGTGGCCTGGCCCGGCCTGGGGCTCCCCGTGTTACCTTTCTGTTTCTCCGGGCAAAGGGCCAGAGGCCTCTCGGGGGTGCCCTGAGCCAACGTCGACAGGGTGCCCGCGCACACTGCCTGTGAGCACTCCTGAGGCCCCAGCCTCTGGGCAGGGGCAAACAGCAGAACATCTTGGCAGCAAGTGATCTGGCTGGGGGCTCCTCTCCGCTCTGGAGGCCTGGATACCCGGGTTGCGGGTTCTGTTGGGTTCTGTTGCCGGCAGGTGACATCATCTCCTGGGGTTCGTGCTGAGGTCCCTTCCCCAAAACTTCCCAAGGGAATCTCTGGGTTTCTGACTGCTCGACCACCCCCCTTAGGCCATGCGCAGGCACAGTGACACCCACACAGCCCAGCCCACAGCCCTGGGGAGGCCTGGGTGCAGCCAGGGCCTTTAGCTCCGAGGACCCCGCTGCTCTCAGACCAGGCTCCTTCTTCTCATAAGTGGTGTGGCCCTGGACAAGCATATGCCCCTCAGGGTTTCCCCAGTCTCTCCATCTGCAGAGTGGTGGTCATTCTCCCATCTGCTTCCTAGGTCTGTCGGCCTACGAGCAGCTCCATGCCTTTCCACCTGGGGCCGATATCACGTGGAGCTTGTGCGCTGAGACTTCAGAAAGAAAGATTCCATCCAGGGCTGACACAGCACAGAATGGGGCAGAACGAGGCCTGGATGCGCCGTGGTACCCAGGAAAAGGCACTCCCCCTCCTGACTGTTTTGAGACCCCGCATCCAAGTTGGAGGACCGAAAGGAAGACTCGAAGGTCTCCCTCTCTTATAGAAAAGAGTAGCCAACTTTCTGGTCCTCTGTTTCCATTGAGATTCTGTTCAAGTGTCCCAGCTCGGCTTCTGCGGGTGGCTGAGCTTCTAATGGCTCCCTGCGTTCTTGTCTTTTCCTCTCCAAACCTTCCGTCCTTTTCCCCCTTCTGGGGTGGATGGGCGCTGTCATTGCTTCTACCTTCGAGACAGATTGAGGAAAAGTCTGGACCATCGACTCCTTTCCTCTCTTTGGTTCCGTGTCTCTCTCTGGCTGTGTCCCTCTCTTTTCCTTTCTCAATTCCGCCTGTGTCTTCCTCTTTCTCTCTCGTGTGTGGATGGATGGATGCTAGGGATGCACATGGATATGATTAGATGAGGGTTATGTTTTAGGGATAGGTTAGAGGGAGAGAAAGGCTTTAGGTCGGAGTTGGTCATGGGGGAAGGGTCAAGGGTGGTGGTGGTGTTTCTTGGAATCTGAGTGCTGTGCATTCTTCGTCTCTTTCCATATGAACCCCTTCTCAGATACACCACTTGCAAGGAGTCTCTCATGTTCCGTTTCCTATCTTTCGCATTTGTGAATGCTTAGCTTCTCTGTTGTGAAGAGGTTCCATTGGATGGAAACCCATTGGTGTACTTCGTTTACCTCTTTCCCTTACTTGAAGAGACCCATTTCGACCTCCGCCCAGCAAATGGCAAGGAGACTCTGATGTTAAGGAGCCTTTGACCTACGCTTCTTTCTAGCTATCTCATGACATCAGTCTTTAGGGTGAGGTTTTCCCCCTATATTGAGGTGGTATGAGATCAAAACCAATAGCGTTCTTCAGATGTAGCTGTCTGGTTTTCCCATGGACATTGATTGAAGAGGCTTTCTTGTTCCCATTTGGATATTCTCCCCTTCTGTGTCAGAGATGAGTTGACCATGGATGCTGGGGTTTGTTTCTGGACCCTCAACTTTATTCCATCGATCCGGATCTGTGTGTGTTGTTGTATTCCCAATAGCATACTGCCCTGCTGCTGCTGCTGCGGCTAAGTCACTTCAGTCGTGTCTGACTCTGCGTGACCCCATGGCCTGCAGCCTACCAGGCTCCTCCGTCCAGGACATTTTCCAGGCAAGAGTACTGGAGTGGGTCGCCATTGCCTTCTCCGATACTCTCCTGAGGATCCTAGTTTGGTCGTCTAATTGCCTTTCACACAACCTTGGATGTCCGTATCGGGGCTTTTTCGTCAGATTGTGTTGACAATTTAGGCTCTTTTCTGTTTCCGTACCCCTTTTGCAATTCTTTGTTCGGTGCGAAAATGCATTGGCATTTTGGGAGGAATAGCATCGAAGCTGTGGATTGCCTTGTGGGGCTGTGACATCATTTTCCCAATAGGAATTCTTTCCAGCCCTGAGCACAGCCTCTCTTTCCAGTGATTGGTGTGGGCTTGATCTTCCTTCTTCCATCTCTCGCCGTTTTGTGAGAACAGGTCCATCCTTCCCTTCTGGGGTAGATGGACTCGTGGGTATCACTTCAGTGAATGGCATTGTCAGTGGGGGTGATAATTCCCTTCTCATTGGAAGACTTTGCTGTGAGTATTAGAAATGCAAGTGACTTCTCTTCCCCTTCCTCCCTGTCCATCTCTCAGAGCCACCGGGAAACAGAGGCCTCATCCACGGTCACACAGGCCTGAGTGGGTGCAACTAGACTGTTGTTTCTTCAGGCCCTCAGTGCTGGACATCATCCGGGATACTCTGTGTGTGTCTTCCTCAGTCTGGTGTCCCTTCAGACCTTTCCCTAGTTTTCACAGGCTTGTTGTGTTGGTGTTCTTTGTCTGTTTGGAGACACATCCTTGATAAGCTTTGTGTTTCCACTCATTCGTCTCGCGATGTATGACCTGTCTTTTGCTTTTGTCATGAGGTCTTTCCCACAGTAGATATCTTTGATTTTGCAAAGTCCACTGTATTCTCTGGGTTTTTTTTTGTGTGTGTGTGGACTGCCTTTTAGTTTTGTGTGTGAAGACTCAAAGCACGTGTCCGGTTTCTGCTCGTTGTTCTTCTAGATTTGTGACAAGTTTTCATGGAAAGTTTGTCTAGGGATAACTGGAAGTGAACTCGGTGTAAGGTGTCAAGTCTCCATCTCCATTCATGTCATCCCCTGCAGTTTCCAATTCCCTGTTCCTGAGTGGCTTTGGAGACCTTGTGGGAAGTTTGGTTGCATTGGAGTTTGCATTTCCACCTTGATTCGATTCACTCTGTTCTGCCCTCAGGGACACAGTCAAGGGGGAGTGAGGAGCAGCCTGCACTTCCAGCAGTGACCGCACGGTGGGGCGAGTGCTGCTCTCCCCTCTGGGAGCCCCAGGCCCCAGGCATCCCAGTGAGGAGCCAGCTCTGTGCTCAGCTGAAAGGAGTTAGTCTCTCAGGAGCCTCTGAGCCCTTGCCTTTGGATCACCCAGGGTGGGCATTTACTGGGACAGAAAAAATTGCCCTGAATTCCATGGACAGAAGAGCCTGGCTGTGTAGAGTTCGTGGGTTGCCATGAATCAGACACAACTGAGGACACAAAAATTCAATAGATTAAAACACTTTTTGGGGGTGGGGGGGAGTGAAAGGGGGTGATGTGGGGTTTTTTGTCTTATATAATAGCCAAGGGAAATCTAGTTTAAACCTAAATTCACATAGATGGGAAAGGGATAGCTCTCCGTCACCCTATTAAAAAAAAAAAAAAACTACTCAACTTTTCTGAAAGTTTATTTAGTAGCTTCCTTGAGCAGTTCATTGTGAAGCATTTTCTTTTTTTTTCTGTGACATTGGCCTCATTAAAAAGCACGGTTTGCCTTTACTGGATAATTTTGTTCATTGGTTTCTTAGGGAACGTTGGTAATATTTGAGTTTCCTGGGGAGTATGGTCACATGACCTGGCCCTGGCCAATCGGTGCGTTCCACCTCCCTGGCCACTGTGATTGGCTCCGGGCTGGGGCAGTGCCCAATCGGGGCCCAGGGCCGGGCCTCACGTTGGAAGCCAGGGGAAGACGAGCTGTCGTCCTGCTGGGGTAGGGGCAGGGCTGGGGCCGGGGGAGGTCAGGCTGCAGCAGTGGGAGGGGCGTGAGGTCCGCCTGCGGCAGTTGGTGACCTTCCTGCTCCCCTCAGGGCAGAGCCGCCGGCCTGAGAATGAGGGCGCTGCTGAGCCCAGGGGCTGGGATGGCCCGTTGCTGCTGTGGTCCCAGAGCTCCACCCGAGACCTGAGGGAAGCCGTCTGCCCGTGAGTCCTCTCCCGCTTGTCTGTCAGCTTGTTTGAAGCATGCTGGGTTTTCTGCCCAGCTGGCTAAGGGGAGTCCCTGGATATGCAAGGGTGTGGGTTTTGGCAGACTTCAGGGAAGACATGCCAGATGAGCCTGGGAGACTCCAGCTTAATCTGGATTCAGGAGATATCTCTTTGGGCCAGCTAGTAATTGTAGGATAAGCCTAATGAGTCTTCAGAGGATGAAGAGAGTAACGTGCCAAGGTAGCAATCGATGTCCTCATTCGAGAGGATGAAGCTGGTGCTCAGAGAAGGGGGGAACTTGGCCACAGCAAGGAGGTGTGCACCCAGACAGAACCCCCAGATCCGGCCATTGGAGCTCAGGGAGGCCACTGGTGTGGCTTGTCCCTGTGGCAGGGGCCGAGGCACGCAGCCCACCCTGATTCCTGCGGGGGCCTGACTTGGGAAGTGCCATCTGGTAGCTTTGAGACTCACCAAACCAAATTGCACTGGAGAGAGGAAGGACACCTTCCTTCATCCACCCCCCACCCCCGCCGGATTCCCACATACCCTGACCCCTTTCTCTCGATTTCGGAGCCGTTTCCAGAGTCCCGCTCATATGACCTCATTCGAAGTGCACTGTGGACGAGCTGCCATCCGCAGCTGCTACCACAGCAGCCAAGGGCTTTAGCTCCCGAGTACCTCCCTTCCTTTGGAACTTGGGGGCCCTCTACTCCCCACTTGCACACCACAGACCTTTGCTGAGGATTGTGGGAACCCTCACTCAGTTTGCAGCACGTTGTAGCCATCCCTGTCCTCCCTTGAAACTCAGCTTGTGAGCTCCTTTGGAGCAGCGTGGCCCACCTGGCTGCAACGGAAGAGACACAGCTGACAGTGAAACAACAGCTTCGATCTGACAGCCGGAAAGCTCTGTCAAAAGGGACCTCCCTCTTCACACCGTAGAGGCTGTAGGAGCCGCCAGGCTTTCGGAACCAGTGCTGGGGCCAAAATGACTCCACAGCTGTTTTCCTTCCTGGGGAGGGTTCTGGCTCGAGTGGGGATGGCTCAAGTCTCCTGAGCTTCTGAAATCCCACTGTGTGCAGATTCACGGTACACAGAGAGGAGAAGGTGGAGTCCTGCCCTGGAGGTGGTCACAGCTCACGGATGAGCCAGGCAGGCAGGCAGGCAGGGCATGAGAACACCTGAGCTGCCTTCATGAGTGAATGGTGTGGGGGCAGAGGAAGAGAAGCCGGTCTGCTCCCTCGTGTGGTACCCAGGGCAGGTTGTCCCCAGAGGAAACCCTTACGACAGTGAGGACTATCACTGCTGTTTCCCAAGGGGTTCCGTCGGTGCGTGTCTTGCCCGGAGCGGTCAGGCCGTCTCTCGAGTACACTGGCCATGGGCATTGCCTCTCCTTGGAACTTCCCATGTGTTTCTCTTTTTTATGGAACAGTGATTTTCTAGAGGGGTTCTGGGCCACAAGGATGTGGGGTCATTTTCTAGCCTTCTGTCATGAAGAACGCTTTCCTGGGCGTTGGGGTGGTTTGTTGTTCCAGCTGCCTTTCTTGGCTTCTTTTGGGAGCTGGTGCAACAAGACGAGCTCAGCCTCTGCCTTCTGGCTGAGATGTCACCCTTCAAGCAGCAATGCCTGCCTGGAGATAATGATGGCAGTTGCCAAAAGGGCTTCGTTTGGCACATGGTATCTTGAAAGGACGCTGTACGTCCTTTCAGATATCAACGGCTAGTTCAAATGACAGAAAAATGCGAACTCTCCAATGGAGTCTTACAGTAGGTGGAGAGTCCGAAAAACACTCCTTCAGTCATTTCACTGAGAGTCATTGATTGGGGACACCAAGAATATAGGAAGGAATGCACAAAGAAAAGATGAAATTGTGTTCAGGATCGGGGGAAGGGATGAACAGGGCGTGCTTGCCTTGAATCCAGGCTTTGTTGGGGGAGGGGGTGGGGCATAAAGATCAAAGGGGTCTGAAACTACAAAGTGGTGATGGTAACACAGTATCACCAGAGTTACACAACAGTGTTCCCAAATTGCAACAATGATGAAAAGGTTTCCTAATCCCAACTTAACCAACAAAAATCCAGGAAACCATACAAAAAAGAAAACATCACCAGAAAGGTGGAAACAAACCAAATGCAAAGCAGTTCAGGGGAAAGGAACTCCATGTCCCCTGGGGGCAGACCGAGTTGCCGGCGTCCACGGTGAGCAGACAGGGATGGAGGCTGCAGAGCCGACCGCTCCCCTGGATGTGGTGTTTCCGGCAAGGGCTCTGGGTCTCTGTCCAGAGCGGGGGCTCGTTCTCCCTGCAGGGGTGGGTGAGTCATCGTGGGCATCTGGGTGTTGCGCGGGAGCCAGGGCAGGCTCTCCCTGACGAGGCGGTGACTCCTCCTCTGCCTCGGGTTCTCCTGCCAGAGCCCGAGCAGGTACAGGTGCACGTGGAGGTGGAGGTTCTCGCTGAGGGGGTGGGACATCAGTGCCTGGGACTGGGGGTCCTGCAGGCACGGAGATCCGATCTGCCCGGTGTGCTGGCCAGTACCCAGCTGGCCTGGTGTCTCTGCGAGGGCAAGTCTCGGTTCTCCATCTGCCCTCGGTGGATCCCTGGGTCCTGCACCTGGAGCCACCACCTGTGTAGGGACAGGTCTGGGAAGTGGAGCCTGGTTCCAGTTGGAGGCCAGTGCTAGAGCTGGGGGAGAAGCAAAGTTTGCCCACAGGCCAGCCTTGGCATGTGCGTATCCCGGGACAGAAAGCTTCCAAGAGGTTCCCAAAGAATACCCAGCGTCGGATGTCTTTTGGGACTGAAGTGTGCAAGATGGGGGGCCGGTTGGGGGGGGGGTGAGGCCAGCGCTTGCTGCAGGCCCAGCAGCAGCTTTCGGGTCTCGTCCCTGTGTAGCTCAGCACCCCCTCCCCACACACTCCCGTGCACCAGCCCCAGCGTCCTCACCTCTGTGCTCTGGCGTGCTGGGCTCCAGGTCCTCCTGCTGCCTCAGAGGCCGGGGTTCTCGGGACTCTGGGTCGGAGCCGGGTGTGCTGAGCTCCGTGGCAGCCTCAGACTGGGCCGCCGGGTGTATCCTGGGCGGTGTCTCGGCAGCAGGTCTTCCCCGCCTCCGCTTCTCCCCCGGTGGGGCTGATGCCTCCGTGGGCACGCTCACCTGGAGCCTGCACTGGGCCTCACGGGCGGGGGGGTGGTGCTCCGACCCCTCCCTCCGGGAGGTGGATGGGGTGTCCCCGTCCTCGGCCTCATCACGTGGGAAGCTCTGCAACGACAGTGACCGTCAGCCAGCCGTGCTGGGAGTTTTCCGAGCTGGGCCTGGGCAGTGGAGCCGCTGCTTCTGCCTGCTCGAACTTCTCTTCCCAGAAGGGTCAGAGACGTGTGTCTGCTCAGATCCCCACCCGGGAGGAAAGAGACCCACCTGAGGGTGTGAGGTCAGCCTGGGCGGCCGCCGCTGCCCGCACTCTCCCCATCCCGCCCAGCCTGCTCTCCCCTGGGGTGTGGACACAACTTGTCCGCAGGCTTCTGACCCCACATCCGCCTGGGCTTCCTTGAGGGAGACACACCCCGAGAAACCCGCATCCACACACACAGGCAAAGGACCCGGTGTTTCCGGGTGGCATGGGAGAGGTGGCCTGGCCCGGCCTGGGGCTCCCCGTGTTACCTTTCTGTTTCTCCGGGCAAAGGGCCAGAGGCCTCTCGGGGGTGCCCTGAGCCAACGTCGACAGGGTGCCCGCGCACACTGCCTGTGAGCACTCCTGAGGCCCCAGCCTCTGGGCAGGGGCAAACAGCAGAACATCTTGGCAGCAAGTGATCTGGCTGGGGGCTCCTCTCCGCTCTGGAGGCCTGGATAGCCGGGTTGCGGGTTCTGTTGGGTTCTGTTGCCGGCAGGTGACATCATCTCCTGGGGTTCGTGCTGAGGTCCCTTCCCCAAAACTTCCCAAGGGAATCTCTGGGTTTCTGACTGCTCGACCACCCCCCTTAGGCCATGCGCAGGCACAGTGACACCCACACAGCCCAGCCCACAGCCCTGGGGAGGCCTGGGTGCAGCCAGGGCCTTTAGCTCCGAGGACCCCGCTGCTCTCAGACCAGGCTCCTTCTTCTCATAAGTGGTGTGGCCCTGGACAAGCATATGCCCCTCAGGGTTTCCCCAGTCTCTCCATCTGCAGAGTGGTGGTCATTCTCCCATCTGCTTCCTAGGTCTGTCGGCCTACGAGCAGCTCCATGCCTTTCCACCTGGGGCCGATATCACGTGGAGCTTGTGCGCTGAGACTTCAGAAAGAAAGATTCCATCCAGGGCTGACACAGCACAGAATGGGGCAGAACGAGGCCTGGATGCGCCGTGGTACCCAGGAAAAGGCACTCCCCCTCCTGACTGTTTTGAGACCCCGCATCCAAGTTGGAGGACCGAAAGGAAGACTCGAAGGTCTCCCTCTCTTATAGAAAAGAGTAGCCAACTTTCTGGTCCTCTGTTTCCATTGAGATTCTGTTCAAGTGTCCCAGCTCGGCTTCTGCGGGTGGCTGAGCTTCTAATGGCTCCCTGCGTTCTTGTCTTTTCCTCTCCAAACCTTCCGTCCTTTTCCCCCTTCTGGGGTGGATGGGCGCTGTCATTGCTTCTACCTTCGAGACAGATTGAGGAAAAGTCTGGACCATCGACTCCTTTCCTCTCTTTGGTTCCGTGTCTCTCTCTGGCTGTGTCCCTCTCTTTTCCTTTCTCAGTTCCGCCTGTGTCTTCCTCTTTCTCTCTCGTGTGTGGATGGATGGATGCTAGGGATGCACATGGATATGATTAGATGAGGGTTATGTTTTAGGGATAGGTTAGAGGGAGAGAAAGGCTTTAGGTCGGAGTTGGTCATGGGGGAAGGGTCAAGGGTGGTGGTAGTGTTTCTTGGAATCTGAGTGCTGTGCATTCTTCGTCTCTTTCCATATGAACCCCTTCTCAGATACACCACTTGCAAGGAGTCTCTCATGTTCCGTTTCCTATCTTTCGCATTTGTGAATGCTTAGCTTCTCTGTTGTGAAGAGGTTCCATTGGATGGAAACCCATTGGTGTACTTCGTTTACCTCTTTCCCTTACTTGAAGAGACCCATTTCGACCTCCGCCCAGCAAATGGCAAGGAGACTCTGATGTTAAGGAGCCTTTGACCTACGCTTCTTTCTAGCTATCTCATGACATCAGTCTTTAGGGTGAGGTTTTCCCCCTATATTGAGGTGGTATGAGATCAAAACCAATAGCGTTCTTCAGATGTAGCTGTCTGGTTTTCCCATGGACATTGATTGAAGAGGCTTTCTTGTTCCCATTTGGATATTCTCCCCTTCTGTGTCAGAGATGAGTTGACCATGGATGCTGGGGTTTGTTTCTGGACCCTCAACTTTATTCCATCGATCCGGATCTGTGTGTGTTGTTGTATTCCCAATAGCATACTGCCCTGCTGCTGCTGCTGCGGCTAAGTCACTTCAGTCGTGTCTGACTCTGCGTGACCCCATGGCCTGCAGCCTACCAGGCTCCTCCGTCCAGGACATTTTCCAGGCAAGAGTACTGGAGTGGGTCGCCATTGCCTTCTCCGATACTCTCCTGAGGATCCTAGTTTGGTCGTCTAATTGCCTTTCACACAACCTTGGATGTCCGTATCGGGGCTTTTTCGTCGGATTGTGTTGACAATTTAGGCTCTTTTCTGTTTCCGTACCCCTTTTGCAATTCTTTGTTCGGTGCGAAAATGCATTGGCATTTTGGGAGGAATAGCATCGAAGCTGTGGATTGCCTTGTGGGGCTGTGACATCATTTTCCCAATAGGAATTCTTTCCAGCCCTGAGCACAGCCTCTCTTTCCAGTGATTGGTGTGGGCTTGATCTTCCTTCTTCCATCTCTCGCCGTTTTGTGAGAACAGGTCCATCCTTCCCTTCTGGGGTAGATGGACTCGTGGGTATCACTTCAGTGAATGGCATTGTCAGTGGGGGTGATAATTCCCTTCTCATTGGAAGACTTTGCTGTGAGTATTAGAAATGCAAGTGACTTCTCTTCCCCTTCCTCCCTGTCCATGTCTCAGAGCCACCGGGAAACAGAGGCCTCATCCACGGTCACACAGGCCTGAGGGGGTGCAACTAGACTGTTGTTTCTTCAGGCCCTCAGTGCTGGACATCATCCGGGATACTCTGTGTGTGTCTTCCTCAGTCTGGTGTCCCTTCAGACCTTTCCCTAGTTTTCACAGGCTTGTTGTGTTGGTGTTCTTTGTCTGTTTGGAGACACATCCTTGATAAGCTTTGTGTTTCCACTCATTCGTCTCGCGATGTATGACCTGTCTTTTGCTTTTGTCATGAGGTCTTTCCCACAGTAGATATCTTTGATTTTGCAAAGTCCACTGTATTCTCTGGGTTTTTTTTTGTGTGTGTGTGGACTGCCTTTTAGTTTTGTGTGTGAAGACTCAAAGCACGTGTCCGGTTTCTGCTCGTTGTTCTTCTAGATTTGTGACAAGTTTTCATGGAAAGTTTGTCTAGGGATAACTGGAAGTGAACTCGGTGTAAGGTGTCAAGTCTCCATCTCCATTCATGTCATCCCCTGCAGTTTCCAATTCCCTGTTCCTGAGTGGCTTTGGAGACCTTGTGGGAAGTTTGGTTGCATTGGAGTTTGCATTTCCACCTTGATTCGATTCACACTGTTCTGCCCTCAGGGACACAGTCAAGGGGGAGTGAGGAGCAGCCTGCACTTCCAGCAGTGACCGCACGGTGGGGCGAGTGCTGCTCTCCCCTCTGGGAGCCCCAGGCCCCAGGCATCCCAGTGAGGAGCCAGCTCTGTGCTCAGCTGAAAGGAGTTAGTCTCTCAGGAGCCTCTGAGCCCTTGCCTTTGGATCACCCAGGGTGGGCATTTACTGGGACAGAAAAAATTGCCCTGAATTCCATGGACAGAAGAGCCTGGCTGTGTAGAGTTCGTGGGTTGCCATGAATCAGACACAACTGAGGACACAAAAATTCAATAGATTAAAACACTTTTTGGGGGTGGGGGGGAGTGAAAGGGGGTGATGTGGGTTTTTTTGTCTTATATAATAGCCAAGGGAAATCTAGTTTAAACCTAAATTCACATAGATGGGAAAGGGATAGCTCTCCGTCACCCTATTAAAAAAAAAAAAAACTACTCAACTTTTCTGAAAGTTTATTTAGTAGCTTCCTTGAGCAGTTCATTGTGAAGCATTTTCTTTTTTTTTCTGTGACATTGGCCTCATTAAAAAGCACGGTTTGCCTTTACTGGATAATTTTGTTCATTGGTTTCTTAGGGAACGTTGGTAATATTTGAGTTTCCTGGGGAGTATGGTCACATGACCTGGCCCTGGCCAATCGGTGCGTTCCACCTCCCTGGCCACTGTGATTGGCTCCGGGCTGGGGCAGTGCCCAATCGGGGCCCAGGGCCGGGCCTCACGTTGGAAGCCAGGGGAAGACGAGCTGTCGTCCTGCTGGGGTAGGGGCAGGGCTGGGGCCGGGGGAGGTCAGGCTGCAGCAGTGGGAGGGGCGTGAGGTCCGCCTGCGGCAGTTGGTGACCTTCCTGCTCCCCTCAGGGCAGAGCCGCCGGCCTGAGAATGAGGGCGCTGCTGAGCCCAGGGGCTGGGATGGCCCGTTGCTGCTGTGGTCCCAGAGCTCCACCCGAGACCTGAGGGAAGCCGTCTGCCCGTGAGTCCTCTCCCTCTTGTCTGTCAGCTTGTTTGAAGCATGCTGGGTTTTCTGCCCAGCTGGCTAAGGGGAGTCCCTGGATATGCAAGGGTGTGGGTTTTGGCAGACTTCAGGGAAGACATGCCAGATGAGCCTGGGAGACTCCAGCTTAATCTGGATTCAGGAGATATCTCTTTGGGCCAGCTAGTAATTGTAGGATAAGCCTAATGAGTCTTCAGAGGATGAAGAGAGTAACGTGCCAAGGTAGCAATCGATGTCCTCATTCGAGAGGATGAAGCTGGTGCTCAGAGAAGGGGGGAACTTGGCCACAGCAAGGAGGTGTGCACCCAGACAGAACCCCCAGATCCGGCCATTGGAGCTCAGGGAGGCCACTGGTGTGGCTTGTCCCTGTGGCAGGGGCCGAGGCACGCAGCCCACCCTGATTCCTGCGGGGGCCTGACTTGGGAAGTGCCATCTGGTAGCTTTGAGACTCACCAAACCAAATTGCACTGGAGAGAGGAAGGACACCTTCCTTCATCCACCCCCCACCCCCGCCGGATTCCCACATACCCTGACCCCTTTCTCTCGATTTCGGAGCCGTTTCCAGAGTCCCGCTCATATGACCTCATTCGAAGTGCACTGTGGACGAGCTGCCATCCGCAGCTGCTACCACAGCAGCCAAGGGCTTTAGCTCCCGAGTACCTCCCTTCCTTTGGAACTTGGGGGCCCTCTACTCCCCACTTGCACACCACAGACCTTTGCTGAGGATTGTGGGAACCCTCACTCAGTTTGCAGCACGTTGTAGCCATCCCTGTCCTCCCTTGAAACTCAGCTTGTGAGCTCCTTTGGAGCAGCGTGGCCCACCTGGCTGCAACGGAAGAGACACAGCTGACAGTGAAACAACAGCTTCGATCTGACAGCCGGAAAGCTCTGTCAAAAGGGACCTCCCTCTTCACACCGTAGAGGCTGTAGGAGCCGCCAGGCTTTCGGAACCAGTGCTGGGGCCAAAATGACTCCACAGCTGTTTTCCTTCCTGGGGAGGGTTCTGGCTCGAGTGGGGATGGCTCAAGTCTCCTGAGCTTCTGAAATCCCACTGTGTGCAGATTCACGGTACACAGAGAGGAGAAGGTGGAGTCCTGCCCTGGAGGTGGTCACAGCTCACGGATGAGCCAGGCAGGCAGGCAGGCAGGGCATGAGAACACCTGAGCTGCCTTCATGAGTGAATGGTGTGGGGGCAGAGGAAGAGAAGCCGGTCTGCTCCCTCGTGTGGTACCCAGGGCAGGTTGTCCCCAGAGGAAACCCTTACGACAGTGAGGACTATCACTGCTGTTTCCCAAGGGGTTCCGTCGGTGCGTGTCTTGCCCGGAGCGGTCAGGCCGTCTCTCGAGTACACTGGCCATGGGCATTGCCTCTCCTTGGAACTTCCCATGTGTTTCTCTTTTTTATGGAACAGTGATTTTCTAGAGGGGTTCTGGGCCACAAGGATGTGGGGTCATTTTCTAGCCTTCTGTCATGAAGAACGCTTTCCTGGGCGTTGGGGTGGTTTGTTGTTCCAGCTGCCTTTCTTGGCTTCTTTTGGGAGCTGGTGCAACAAGACGAGCTCAGCCTCTGCCTTCTGGCTGAGATGTCACCCTTCAAGCAGCAATGCCTGCCTGGAGATAATGATGGCAGTTGCCAAAAGGGCTTCGTTTGGCACATGGTATCTTGAAAGGACGCTGTACGTCCTTTCAGATATCAACGGCTAGTTCAAATGACAGAAAAATGCGAACTCTCCAATGGAGTCTTACAGTAGGTGGAGAGTCCCAAAAACACTCCTTCAGTCATTTCACTGAGAGTCATTGATTGGGGACACCAAGAATATAGGAAGGAATGCACAAAGAAAAGATGAAATTGTGTTCAGGATCGGGGGAAGGGATGAACAGGGCGTGCTTGCCTTGAATCCAGGCTTTGTTGGGGGAGGGGGTGGGGCATAAAGATCAAAGGGGTCTGAAACTACAAAGTGGTGATGGTAACACAGTATCACCAGAGTTACACAACAGTGTTCCCAAATTGCAACAATGATGAAAAGGTTTCCTAATCCCAACTTAACCAACAAAAATCCAGGAAACCATACAAAAAAGAAAACATCACCAGAAAGGTGGAAACAAACCAAATGCAAAGCAGTTCAGGGGAAAGGAACTCCATGTCCCCTGGGGGCAGACCGAGTTGCCGGCGTCCACGGTGAGCAGACAGGGATGGAGGCTGCAGAGCCGACCGCTCCCCTGGATGTGGTGTTTCCGGCAAGGGCTCTGGGTCTCTGTCCAGAGCGGGGGCTCGTTCTCCCTGCAGGGGTGGGTGAGTCATCGTGGGCATCTGGGTGTTGCGCGGGAGCCAGGGCAGGCTCTCCCTGACGAGGCGGTGACTCCTCCTCTGCCTCGGGTTCTCCTGCCAGAGCCCGAGCAGGTACAGGTGCACGTGGAGGTGGAGGTTCTCGCTGAGGGGGTGGGACATCAGTGCCTGGGACTGGGGGTCCTGCAGGCACGGAGATCCGATCTGCCCGGTGTGCTGGCCAGTACCCAGCTGGCCTGGTGTCTCTGCGAGGGCAAGTCTCGGTTCTCCATCTGCCCTCGGTGGATCCCTGGGTCCTGCACCTGGAGCCACCACCTGTGTAGGGACAGGTCTGGGAAGTGGAGCCTGGTTCCAGTTGGAGGCCAGTGCTAGAGCTGGGGGAGAAGCAAAGTTTGCCCACAGGCCAGCCTTGGCATGTGCGTATCCCGGGACAGAAAGCTTCCAAGAGGTTCCCAAAGAATACCCAGCGTCGGATGTCTTTTGGGACTGAAGTGTGCAAGATGGGGGGCCGGTTGGGGGGGGGGTGAGGCCAGCGCTTGCTGCAGGCCCAGCAGCAGCTTTCGGGTCTCGTCCCTGTGTAGCTCAGCACCCCCTCCCCACACACTCCCGTGCACCAGCCCCAGCGTCCTCACCTCTGTGCTCTGGCGTGCTGGGCTCCAGGTCCTCCTGCTGCCTCAGAGGCCGGGGTTCTCGGGACTCTGGGTCGGAGCCGGGTGTGCTGAGCTCCGTGGCAGCCTCAGACTGGGCCGCCGGGTGTATCCTGGGCGGTGTCTCGGCAGCAGGTCTTCCCCGCCTCCGCTTCTCCCCCGGTGGGGCTGATGCCTCCGTGGGCACGCTCACCTGGAGCCTGCACTGGGCCTCACGGGCGGGGGGGTGGTGCTCCGACCCCTCCCTCCGGGAGGTGGATGGGGTGTCCCCGTCCTCGGCCTCATCACGTGGGAAGCTCTGCAACGACAGTGACCGTCAGCCAGCCGTGCTGGGAGTTTTCCGAGCTGGGCCTGGGCAGTGGAGCCGCTGCTTCTGCCTGCTCGAACTTCTCTTCCCAGAAGGGTCAGAGACGTGTGTCTGCTCAGATCCCCACCCGGGAGGAAAGAGACCCACCTGAGGGTGTGAGGTCAGCCTGGGCGGCCGCCGCTGCCCGCACTCTCCCCATCCCGCACAGCCTGCTCTCCCCTGGGGTGTGGACACAACTTGTCCGCAGGCTTCTGACCCCACATCCGCCTGGGCTTCCTTGAGGGAGACACACCCCGAGAAACCCGCATCCACACACACAGGCAAAGGACCCGGTGTTTCCGGGTGGCATGGGAGAGGTGGCCTGGCCCGGCCTGGGGCTCCCCGTGTTACCTTTCTGTTTCTCCGGGCAAAGGGCCAGAGGCCTCTCGGGGGTGCCCTGAGCCAACGTCGACAGGGTGCCCGCGCACACTGCCTGTGAGCACTCCTGAGGCCCCAGCCTCTGGGCAGGGGCAAACAGCAGAACATCTTGGCAGCAAGTGATCTGGCTGGGGGCTCCTCTCCGCTCTGGAGGCCTGGATAGCCGGGTTGCGGGTTCTGTTGGGTTCTGTTGCCGGCAGGTGACATCATCTCCTGGGGTTCGTGCTGAGGTCCCTTCCCCAAAACTTCCCAAGGGAATCTCTGGGTTTCTGACTGCTCGACCACCCCCCTTAGGCCATGCGCAGGCACAGTGACACCCACACAGCCCAGCCCACAGCCCTGGGGAGGCCTGGGTGCAGCCAGGGCCTTTAGCTCCGAGGACCCCGCTGCTCTCAGACCAGGCTCCTTCTTCTCATAAGTGGTGTGGCCCTGGACAAGCATATGCCCCTCAGGGTTTCCCCAGTCTCTCCATCTGCAGAGTGGTGGTCATTCTCCCATCTGCTTCCTAGGTCTGTCGGCCTACGAGCAGCTCCATGCCTTTCCACCTGGGGCCGATATCACGTGGAGCTTGTGCGCTGAGACTTCAGAAAGAAAGATTCCATCCAGGGCTGACACAGCACAGAATGGGGCAGAACGAGGCCTGGATGCGCCGTGGTACCCAGGAAAAGGCACTCCCCCTCCTGACTGTTTTGAGACCCCGCATCCAAGTTGGAGGACCGAAAGGAAGACTCGAAGGTCTCCCTCTCTTATAGAAAAGAGTAGCCAACTTTCTGGTCCTCTGTTTCCATTGAGATTCTGTTCAAGTGTCCCAGCTCGGCTTCTGCGGGTGGCTGAGCTTCTAATGGCTCCCTGCGTTCTTGTCTTTTCCTCTCCAAACCTTCCGTCCTTTTCCCCCTTCTGGGGTGGATGGGCGCTGTCATTGCTTCTACCTTCGAGACAGATTGAGGAAAAGTCTGGACCATCGACTCCTTTCCTCTCTTTGGTTCCGTGTCTCTCTCTGGCTGTGTCCCTCTCTTTTCCTTTCTCAGTTCCGCCTGTGTCTTCCTCTTTCTCTCTCGTGTGTGGATGGATGGATGCTAGGGATGCACATGGATATGATTAGATGAGGGTTATGTTTTAGGGATAGGTTAGAGGGAGAGAAAGGCTTTAGGTCGGAGTTGGTCATGGGGGAAGGGTCAAGGGTGGTGGTGGTGTTTCTTGGAATCTGAGTGCTGTGCATTCTTCGTCTCTTTCCATATGAACCCCTTCTCAGATACACCACTTGCAAGGAGTCTCTCATGTTCCGTTTCCTATCTTTCGCATTTGTGAATGCTTAGCTTCTCTGTTGTGAAGAGGTTCCATTGGATGGAAACCCATTGGTGTACTTCGTTTACCTCTTTCCCTTACTTGAAGAGACCCATTTCGACCTCCGCCCAGCAAATGGCAAGGAGACTCTGATGTTAAGGAGCCTTTGACCTACGCTTCTTTCTAGCTATCTCATGACATCAGTCTTTAGGGTGAGGTTTTCCCCCTATATTGAGGTGGTATGAGATCAAAACCAATAGCGTTCTTCAGATGTAGCTGTCTGGTTTTCCCATGGACATTGATTGAAGAGGCTTTCTTGTTCCCATTTGGATATTCTCCCCTTCTGTGTCAGAGATGAGTTGACCATGGATGCTGGGGTTTGTTTCTGGACCCTCAACTTTATTCCATCGATCCGGATCTGTGTGTGTTGTTGTATTCCCAATAGCATACTGCCCTGCTGCTGCTGCTGTGGCTAAGTCACTTCAGTCATGTCTGACTCTGCGTGACCCCATGGCCTGCAGCCTACCAGGCTCCTCCGTCCAGGACATTTTCCAGGCAAGAGTACTGGAGTGAGTCGCCATTGCCTTCTCCGATACTCTCCTGAGGATCCTAGTTTGGTCGTCTAATTGCCTTTCACACAACCTTGGATGTCCGTATCGGGGCTTTTTCGTCGGATTGTGTTGACAATTTAGGCTCTTTTCTGTTTCCGTACCCCTTTTGCAATTCTTTGTTCGGTGCGAAAATGCATTGGCATTTTGGGAGGAATAGCATCGAAGCTGTGGATTGCCTTGTGGGGCTGTGACATCATTTTCCCAATAGGAATTCTTTCCAGCCCTGAGCACAGCCTCTCTTTCCAGTGATTGGTGTGGGCTTGATCTTCCTTCTTCCATCTCTCGCCGTTTTGTGAGAACAGGTCCATCCTTCCCTTCTGGGGTAGATGGACTCGTGGGTATCACTTCAGTGAATGGCATTGTCAGTGGGGGTGATAATTCCCTTCTCATTGGAAGACTTTGCTGTGAGTATTAGAAATGCAAGTGACTTCTCTTCCCCTTCCTCCCTGTCCATCTCTCAGAGCCACCGGGAAACAGAGGCCTCATCCACGGTCACACAGGCCTGAGGGGGTGCAACTAGACTGTTGTTTCTTCAGGCCCTCAGTGCTGGACATCATCCGGGATACTCTGTGTGTGTCTTCCTCAGTCTGGTGTCCCTTCAGACCTTTCCCTAGTTTTCACAGGCTTGTTGTGTTGGTGTTCTTTGTCTGTTTGGAGACACATCCTTGATAAGCTTTGTGTTTCCACTCATTCGTCTCGCGATGTATGACCTGTCTTTTGCTTTTGTCATGAGGTCTTTCCCACAGTAGATATCTTTGATTTTGCAAAGTCCACTGTATTCTCTGGGTTTTTTTGTGTGTGTGTGTGGACTGCCTTTTAGTTTTGTGTGTGAAGACTCAAAGCACGTGTCCGGTTTCTGCTCGTTGTTCTTCTAGATTTGTGACAAGTTTTCATGGAAAGTTTGTCTAGGGATAACTGGAAGTGAACTCGGTGTAAGGTGTCAAGTCTCCATCTCCATTCATGTCATCCCCTGCAGTTTCCAATTCCCTGTTCCTGAGTGGCTTTGGAGACCTTGTGGGAAGTTTGGTTGCATTGGAGTTTGCATTTCCACCTTGATTCGATTCACACTGTTCTGCCCTCAGGGACACAGTCAAGGGGGAGTGAGGAGCAGCCTGCACTTCCAGCAGTGACCGCACGGTGGGGCGAGTGCTGCTCTCCCCTCTGGGAGCCCCAGGCCCCAGGCATCCCAGTGAGGAGCCAGCTCTGTGCTCAGCTGAAAGGAGTTAGTCTCTCAGGAGCCTCTGAGCCCTTGCCTTTGGATCACCCAGGGTGGGCATTTACTGGGACAGAAAAAATTGCCCTGAATTCCATGGACAGAAGAGCCTGGCTGTGTAGAGTTCGTGGGTTGCCATGAATCAGACACAACTGAGGACACAAAAATTCAATAGATTAAAACACTTTTTGGGGGTGGGGGGGAGTGAAAGGGGGTGATGTGGGTTTTTTTGTCTTATATAATAGCCAAGGGAAATCTAGTTTAAACCTAAATTCACATAGATGGGAAAGGGATAGCTCTCCGTCACCCTATTAAAAAAAAAAAAAAACTACTCAACTTTTCTGAAAGTTTATTTAGTAGCTTCCTTGAGCAGTTCATTGTGAAGCATTTTCTTTTTTTTTCTGTGACATTGGCCTCATTAAAAAGCACGGTTTGCCTTTACTGGATAATTTTGTTCATTGGTTTCTTAGGGAACGTTGGTAATATTTGAGTTTCCTGGGGAGTATGGTCACATGACCTGGCCCTGGCCAATCGGTGCGTTCCACCTCCCTGGCCACTGTGATTGGCTCCGGGCTGGGGCAGTGCCCAATCGGGGCCCAGGGCCGGGCCTCACGTTGGAAGCCAGGGGAAGACGAGCTGTCGTCCTGCTGGGGTAGGGGCAGGGCTGGGGCCGGGGGAGGTCAGGCTGCAGCAGTGGGAGGGGCGTGAGGTCCGCCTGCGGCAGTTGGTGACCTTCCTGCCCCCCTCAGGGCAGAGCCGCCGGCCTGAGAATGAGGGCGCTGCTGAGCCCAGGGGCTGGGATGGCCCGTTGCTGCTGTGGTCCCAGAGCTCCACCCGAGACCTGAGGGAAGCCGTCTGCCCGTGAGTCCTCTCCCGCTTGTCTGTCAGCTTGTTTGAAGCATGCTGGGTTTTCTGCCCAGCTGGCTAAGGGGAGTCCCTGGATATGCAAGGGTGTGGGTTTTGGCAGACTTCAGGGAAGACATGCCAGATGAGCCTGGGAGACTCCAGCTTAATCTGGATTCAGGAGATATCTCTTTGGGCCAGCTAGTAATTGTAGGATAAGCCTAATGAGTCTTCAGAGGATGAAGAGAGTAACGTGCCAAGGTAGCAATCGATGTCCTCATTCGAGAGGATGAAGCTGGTGCTCAGAGAAGGGGGGAACTTGGCCACAGCAAGGAGGTGTGCACCCAGACAGAACCCCCAGATCCGGCCATTGGAGCTCAGGGAGGCCACTGGTGTGGCTTGTCCCTGTGGCAGGGGCCGAGGCACGCAGCCCACCCTGATTCCTGCGGGGGCCTGACTTGGGAAGTGCCATCTGGTAGCTTTGAGACTCACCAAACCAAATTGCACTGGAGAGAGGAAGGACACCTTCCTTCATCCACCCCCCACCCCCGCCGGATTCCCACATACCCTGACCCCTTTCTCTCGATTTCGGAGCCGTTTCCAGAGTCCCGCTCATATGACCTCATTCGAAGTGCACTGTGGACGAGCTGCCATCCGCAGCTGCTACCACAGCAGCCAAGGGCTTTAGCTCCCGAGTACCTCCCTTCCTTTGGAACTTGGGGGCCCTCTACTCCCCACTTGCACACCACAGACCTTTGCTGAGGATTGTGGGAACCCTCACTCAGTTTGCAGCACGTTGTAGCCATCCCTGTCCTCCCTTGAAACTCAGCTTGTGAGCTCCTTTGGAGCAGCGTGGCCCACCTGGCTGCAACGGAAGAGACACAGCTGACAGTGAAACAACAGCTTCGATCTGACAGCCGGAAAGCTCTGTCAAAAGGGACCTCCCTCTTCACACCGTAGAGGCTGTAGGAGCCGCCAGGCTTTCGGAACCAGTGCTGGGGCCAAAATGACTCCACAGCTGTTTTCCTTCCTGGGGAGGGTTCTGGCTCGAGTGGGGATGGCTCAAGTCTCCTGAGCTTCTGAAATCCCACTGTGTGCAGATTCACGGTACACAGAGAGGAGAAGGTGGAGTCCTGCCCTGGAGGTGGTCACAGCTCACGGATGAGCCAGGCAGGCAGGCAGGCAGGGCATGAGAACACCTGAGCTGCCTTCATGAGTGAATGGTGTGGGGGCAGAGGAAGAGAAGCCGGTCTGCTCCCTCGTGTGGTACCCAGGGCAGGTTGTCCCCAGAGGAAACCCTTACGACAGTGAGGACTATCACTGCTGTTTCCCAAGGGGTTCCGTCGGTGCGTGTCTTGCCCGGAGCGGTCAGGCCGTCTCTCGAGTACACTGGCCATGGGCATTGCCTCTCCTTGGAACTTCCCATGTGTTTCTCTTTTTTATGGAACAGTGATTTTCTAGAGGGGTTCTGGGCCACAAGGATGTGGGGTCATTTTCTAGCCTTCTGTCATGAAGAACGCTTTCCTGGGCGTTGGGGTGGTTTGTTGTTCCAGCTGCCTTTCTTGGCTTCTTTTGGGAGCTGGTGCAACAAGACGAGCTCAGCCTCTGCCTTCTGGCTGAGATGTCACCCTTCAAGCAGCAATGCCTGCCTGGAGATAATGATGGCAGTTGCCAAAAGGGCTTCGTTTGGCACATGGTATCTTGAAAGGACGCTGTACGTCCTTTCAGATATCAACGGCTAGTTCAAATGACAGAAAAATGCGAACTCTCCAATGGAGTCTTACAGTAGGTGGAGAGTCCGAAAAACACTCCTTCAGTCATTTCACTGAGAGTCATTGATTGGGGACACCAAGAATATAGGAAGGAATGCACAAAGAAAAGATGAAATTGTGTTCAGGATCGGGGGAAGGGATGAACAGGGCGTGCTTGCCTTGAATCCAGGCTTTGTTGGGGGAGGGGGTGGGGCATAAAGATCAAAGGGGTCTGAAACTACAAAGTGGTGATGGTAACACAGTATCACCAGAGTTACACAACAGTGTTCCCAAATTGCAACAATGATGAAAAGGTTTCCTAATCCCAACTTAACCAACAAAAATCCAGGAAACCATACAAAAAAGAAAACATCACCAGAAAGGTGGAAACAAACCAAATGCAAAGCAGTTCAGGGGAAAGGAACTCCATGTCCCCTGGGGGCAGACCGAGTTGCCGGCGTCCACGGTGAGCAGACAGGGATGGAGGCTGCAGAGCCGACCGCTCCCCTGGATGTGGTGTTTCCGGCAAGGGCTCTGGGTCTCTGTCCAGAGCGGGGGCTCGTTCTCCCTGCAGGGGTGGGTGAGTCATCGTGGGCATCTGGGTGTTGCGCGGGAGCCAGGGCAGGCTCTCCCTGACGAGGCGGTGACTCCTCCTCTGCCTCGGGTTCTCCTGCCAGAGCCCGAGCAGGTACAGGTGCACGTGGAGGTGGAGGTTCTCGCTGAGGGGGTGGGACATCAGTGCCTGGGACTGGGGGTCCTGCAGGCACGGAGATCCGATCTGCCCGGTGTGCTGGCCAGTACCCAGCTGGCCTGGTGTCTCTGCGAGGGCAAGTCTCGGTTCTCCATCTGCCCTCGGTGGATCCCTGGGTCCTGCACCTGGAGCCACCACCTGTGTAGGGACAGGTCTGGGAAGTGGAGCCTGGTTCCAGTTGGAGGCCAGTGCTAGAGCTGGGGGAGAAGCAAAGTTTGCCCACAGGCCAGCCTTGGCATGTGCGTATCCCGGGACAGAAAGCTTCCAAGAGGTTCCCAAAGAATACCCAGCGTCGGATGTCTTTTGGGACTGAAGTGTGCAAGATGGGGGGCCGGTTGGGGGGGGGTGAGGCCAGCGCTTGCTGCAGGCCCAGCAGCAGCTTTCGGGTCTCGTCCCTGTGTAGCTCAGCACCCCCTCCCCACACACTCCCGTGCACCAGCCCCAGCGTCCTCACCTCTGTGCTCTGGCGTGCTGGGCTCCAGGTCCTCCTGCTGCCTCAGAGGCCGGGGTTCTCGGGACTCTGGGTCGGAGCCGGGTGTGCTGAGCTCCGTGGCAGCCTCAGACTGGGCCGCCGGGTGTATCCTGGGCGGTGTCTCGGCAGCAGGTCTTCCCCGCCTCCGCTTCTCCCCCGGTGGGGCTGATGCCTCCGTGGGCACGCTCACCTGGAGCCTGCACTGGGCCTCACGGGCGGGGGGGTGGTGCTCCGACCCCTCCCTCCGGGAGGTGGATGGGGTGTCCCCGTCCTCGGCCTCATCACGTGGGAAGCTCTGCAACGACAGTGACCGTCAGCCAGCCGTGCTGGGAGTTTTCCGAGCTGGGCCTGGGCAGTGGAGCCGCTGCTTCTGCCTGCTCGAACTTCTCTTCCCAGAAGGGTCAGAGACGTGTGTCTGCTCAGATCCCCACCCGGGAGGAAAGAGACCCACCTGAGGGTGTGAGGTCAGCCTGGGCGGCCGCCGCTGCCCGCACTCTCCCCATCCCGCCCAGCCTGCTCTCCCCTGGGGTGTGGACACAACTTGTCCGCAGGCTTCTGACCCCACATCCGCCTGGGCTTCCTTGAGGGAGACACACCCCGAGAAACCCGCATCCACACACACAGGCAAAGGACCCGGTGTTTCCGGGTGGCATGGGAGAGGTGGCCTGGCCCGGCCTGGGGCTCCCCGTGTTACCTTTCTGTTTCTCCGGGCAAAGGGCCAGAGGCCTCTCGGGGGTGCCCTGAGCCAACGTCGACAGGGTGCCCGCGCACACTGCCTGTGAGCACTCCTGAGGCCCCAGCCTCTGGGCAGGGGCAAACAGCAGAACATCTTGGCAGCAAGTGATCTGGCTGGGGGCTCCTCTCCGCTCTGGAGGCCTGGATAGCCGGGTTGCGGGTTCTGTTGGGTTCTGTTGCCGGCAGGTGACATCATCTCCTGGGGTTCGTGCTGAGGTCCCTTCCCCAAAACTTCCCAAGGGAATCTCTGGGTTTCTGACTGCTCGACCACCCCCCTTAGGCCATGCGCAGGCACAGTGACACCCACACAGCCCAGCCCACAGCCCTGGGGAGGCCTGGGTGCAGCCAGGGCCTTTAGCTCCGAGGACCCCGCTGCTCTCAGACCAGGCTCCTTCTTCTCATAAGTGGTGTGGCCCTGGACAAGCATATGCCCCTCAGGGTTTCCCCAGTCTCTCCATCTGCAGAGTGGTGGTCATTCTCCCATCTGCTTCCTAGGTCTGTCGGCCTACGAGCAGCTCCATGCCTTTCCACCTGGGGCCGATATCACGTGGAGCTTGTGCGCTGAGACTTCAGAAAGAAAGATTCCATCCAGGGCTGACACAGCACAGAATGGGGCAGAACGAGGCCTGGATGCGCCGTGGTACCCAGGAAAAGGCACTCCCCCTCCTGACTGTTTTGAGACCCCGCATCCAAGTTGGAGGACCGAAAGGAAGACTCGAAGGTCTCCCTCTCTTATAGAAAAGAGTAGCCAACTTTCTGGTCCTCTGTTTCCATTGAGATTCTGTTCAAGTGTCCCAGCTCGGCTTCTGCGGGTGGCTGAGCTTCTAATGGCTCCCTGCGTTCTTGTCTTTTCCTCTCCAAACCTTCCGTCCTTTTCCCCCTTCTGGGGTGGATGGGCGCTGTCATTGCTTCTACCTTCGAGACAGATTGAGGAAAAGTCTGGACCATCGACTCCTTTCCTCTCTTTGGTTCCGTGTCTCTCTCTGGCTGTGTCCCTCTCTTTTCCTTTCTCAATTCCGCCTGTGTCTTCCTCTTTCTCTCTCGTGTGTGGATGGATGGATGCTAGGGATGCACATGGATATGATTAGATGAGGGTTATGTTTTAGGGATAGGTTAGAGGGAGAGAAAGGCTTTAGGTCGGAGTTGGTCATGGGGGAAGGGTCAAGGGTGGTGGTGGTGTTTCTTGGAATCTGAGTGCTGTGCATTCTTCGTCTCTTTCCATATGAACCCCTTCTCAGATACACCACTTGCAAGGAGTCTCTCATGTTCCGTTTCCTATCTTTCGCATTTGTGAATGCTTAGCTTCTCTGTTGTGAAGAGGTTCCATTGGATGGAAACCCATTGGTGTACTTCGTTTACCTCTTTCCCTTACTTGAAGAGACCCATTTCGACCTCCGCCCAGCAAATGGCAAGGAGACTCTGATGTTAAGGAGCCTTTGACCTACGCTTCTTTCTAGCTATCTCATGACATCAGTCTTTAGGGTGAGGTTTTCCCCCTATATTGAGGTGGTATGAGATCAAAACCAATAGCGTTCTTCAGATGTAGCTGTCTGGTTTTCCCATGGACATTGATTGAAGAGGCTTTCTTGTTCCCATTTGGATATTCTCCCCTTCTGTGTCAGAGATGAGTTGACCATGGATGCTGGGGTTTGTTTCTGGACCCTCAACTTTATTCCATCGATCCGGATCTGTGTGTGTTGTTGTATTCCCAATAGCATACTGCCCTGCTGCTGCTGCTGCGGCTAAGTCACTTCAGTCGTGTCTGACTCTGCGTGACCCCATGGCCTGCAGCCTACCAGGCTCCTCCGTCCAGGACATTTTCCAGGCAAGAGTACTGGAGTGGGTCGCCATTGCCTTCTCCGATACTCTCCTGAGGATCCTAGTTTGGTCGTCTAATTGCCTTTCACACAACCTTGGATGTCCGTATCGGGGCTTTTTCGTCGGATTGTGTTGACAATTTAGGCTCTTTTCTGTTTCCGTACCCCTTTTGCAATTCTTTGTTCGGTGCGAAAATGCATTGGCATTTTGGGAGGAATAGCATCGAAGCTGTGGATTGCCTTGTGGGGCTGTGACATCATTTTCCCAATAGGAATTCTTTCCAGCCCTGAGCACAGCCTCTCTTTCCAGTGATTGGTGTGGGCTTGATCTTCCTTCTTCCATCTCTCGCCGTTTTGTGAGAACAGGTCCATCCTTCCCTTCTGGGGTAGATGGACTCGTGGGTATCACTTCAGTGAATGGCATTGTCAGTGGGGGTGATAATTCCCTTCTCATTGGAAGACTTTGCTGTGAGTATTAGAAATGCAAGTGACTTCTCTTCCCCTTCCTCCCTGTCCATCTCTCAGAGCCACCGGGAAACAGAGGCCTCATCCACGGTCACACAGGCCTGAGGGGGTGCAACTAGACTGTTGTTTCTTCAGGCCCTCAGTGCTGGACATCATCCGGGATACTCTGTGTGTGTCTTCCTCAGTCTGGTGTCCCTTCAGACCTTTCCCTAGTTTTCACAGGCTTGTTGTGTTGGTGTTCTTTGTCTGTTTGGAGACACATCCTTGATAAGCTTTGTGTTTCCACTCATTCGTCTCGCGATGTATGACCTGTCTTTTGCTTTTGTCATGAGGTCTTTCCCACAGTAGATATCTTTGATTTTGCAAAGTCCACTGTATTCTCTGGGTTTTTTTGTGTGTGTGTGTGGACTGCCTTTTAGTTTTGTGTGTGAAGACTCAAAGCACGTGTCCGGTTTCTGCTCGTTGTTCTTCTAGATTTGTGACAAGTTTTCATGGAAAGTTTGTCTAGGGATAACTGGAAGTGAACTCGGTGTAAGGTGTCAAGTCTCCATCTCCATTCATGTCATCCCCTGCAGTTTCCAATTCCCTGTTCCTGAGTGGCTTTGGAGACCTTGTGGGAAGTTTGGTTGCATTGGAGTTTGCATTTCCACCTTGATTCGATTCACACTGTTCTGCCCTCAGGGACACAGTCAAGGGGGAGTGAGGAGCAGCCTGCACTTCCAGCAGTGACCGCACGGTGGGGCGAGTGCTGCTCTCCCCTCTGGGAGCCCCAGGCCCCAGGCATCCCAGTGAGGAGCCAGCTCTGTGCTCAGCTGAAAGGAGTTAGTCTCTCAGGAGCCTCTGAGCCCTTGCCTTTGGATCACCCAGGGTGGGCATTTACTGGGACAGAAAAAATTGCCCTGAATTCCATGGACAGAAGAGCCTGGCTGTGTAGAGTTCGTGGGTTGCCATGAATCAGACACAACTGAGGACACAAAAATTCAATAGATTAAAACACTTTTTGGGGGTGGGGGGGAGTGAAAGGGGGTGATGTGGGTTTTTTTGTCTTATATAATAGCCAAGGGAAATCTAGTTTAAACCTAAATTCACATAGATGGGAAAGGGATAGCTCTCCGTCACCCTATTAAAAAAAAAAAAAACTACTCAACTTTTCTGAAAGTTTATTTAGTAGCTTCCTTGAGCAGTTCATTGTGAAGCATTTTCTTTTTTTTTCTGTGACATTGGCCTCATTAAAAAGCACGGTTTGCCTTTACTGGATAATTTTGTTCATTGGTTTCTTAGGGAACGTTGGTAATATTTGAGTTTCCTGGGGAGTATGGTCACATGACCTGGCCCTGGCCAATCGGTGCGTTCCACCTCCCTGGCCACTGTGATTGGCTCCGGGCTGGGGCAGTGCCCAATCGGGGCCCAGGGCCGGGCCTCACGTTGGAAGCCAGGGGAAGACGAGCTGTCGTCCTGCTGGGGTAGGGGCAGGGCTGGGGCCGGGGGAGGTCAGGCTGCAGCAGTGGGAGGGGCGTGAGGTCCGCCTGCGGCAGTTGGTGACCTTCCTGCTCCCCTCAGGGCAGAGCCGCCGGCCTGAGAATGAGGGCGCTGCTGAGCCCAGGGGCTGGGATGGCCCGTTGCTGCTGTGGTCCCAGAGCTCCACCCGAGACCTGAGGGAAGCCGTCTGCCCGTGAGTCCTCTCCCGCTTGTCTGTCAGCTTGTTTGAAGCATGCTGGGTTTTCTGCCCAGCTGGCTAAGGGGAGTCCCTGGATATGCAAGGGTGTGGGTTTTGGCAGACTTCAGGGAAGACATGCCAGATGAGCCTGGGAGACTCCAGCTTAATCTGGATTCAGGAGATATCTCTTTGGGCCAGCTAGTAATTGTAGGATAAGCCTAATGAGTCTTCAGAGGATGAAGAGAGTAACGTGCCAAGGTAGCAATCGATGTCCTCATTCGAGAGGATGAAGCTGGTGCTCAGAGAAGGGGGGAACTTGGCCACAGCAAGGAGGTGTGCACCCAGACAGAACCCCCAGATCCGGCCATTGGAGCTCAGGGAGGCCACTGGTGTGGCTTGTCCCTGTGGCAGGGGCCGAGGCACGCAGCCCACCCTGATTCCTGCGGGGGCCTGACTTGGGAAGTGCCATCTGGTAGCTTTGAGACTCACCAAACCAAATTGCACTGGAGAGAGGAAGGACACCTTCCTTCATCCACCCCCCACCCCCGCCGGATTCCCACATACCCTGACCCCTTTCTCTCGATTTCGGAGCCATTTCCAGAGTCCCGCTCATATGACCTCATTCGAAGTGCACTGTGGACGAGCTGCCATCCGCAGCTGCTACCACAGCAGCCAAGGGCTTTAGCTCCCGACTACCTCCCTTCCTTTGGAACTTGGGGGCCCTCTACTCCCCACTTGCACACCACAGACCTTTGCTGAGGATTGTGGGAACCCTCACTCAGTTTGCAGCACGTTGTAGCCATCCCTGTCCTCCCTTGAAACTCAGCTTGTGAGCTCCTTTGGAGCAGCGTGGCCCACCTGGCTGCAACGGAAGAGACACAGCTGACAGTGAAACAACAGCTTCGATCTGACAGCCGGAAAGCTCTGTCAAAAGGGACCTCCCTCTTCACACCGTAGAGGCTGTAGGAGCCGCCAGGCTTTCGGAACCAGTGCTGGGGCCAAAATGACTCCACAGCTGTTTTCCTTCCTGGGGAGGGTTCTGGCTCGAGTGGGGATGGCTCAAGTCTCCTGAGCTTCTGAAATCCCACTGTGTGCAGATTCACGGTACACAGAGAGGAGAAGGTGGAGTCCTGCCCTGGAGGTGGTCACAGCTCACGGATGAGCCAGGCAGGCAGGCAGGCAGGGCATGAGAACACCTGAGCTGCCTTCATGAGTGAATGGTGTGGGGGCAGAGGAAGAGAAGCCGGTCTGCTCCCTCGTGTGGTACCCAGGGCAGGTTGTCCCCAGAGGAAACCCTTACGACAGTGAGGACTATCACTGCTGTTTCCCAAGGGGTTCCGTCGGTGCGTGTCTTGCCCGGAGCGGTCAGGCCGTCTCTCGAGTACACTGGCCATGGGCATTGCCTCTCCTTGGAACTTCCCATGTGTTTCTCTTTTTTATGGAACAGTGATTTTCTAGAGGGGTTCTGGGCCACAAGGATGTGGGGTCATTTTCTAGCCTTCTGTCATGAAGAACGCTTTCCTGGGCGTTGGGGTGGTTTGTTGTTCCAGCTGCCTTTCTTGGCTTCTTTTGGGAGCTGGTGCAACAAGACGAGCTCAGCCTCTGCCTTCTGGCTGAGATGTCACCCTTCAAGCAGCAATGCCTGCCTGGAGATAATGATGGCAGTTGCCAAAAGGGCTTCGTTTGGCACATGGTATCTTGAAAGGACGCTGTACGTCCTTTCAGATATCAACGGCTAGTTCAAATGACAGAAAAATGCGAACTCTCCAATGGAGTCTTACAGTAGGTGGAGAGTCCCAAAAACACTCCTTCAGTCATTTCACTGAGAGTCATTGATTGGGGACACCAAGAATATAGGAAGGAATGCACAAAGAAAAGATGAAATTGTGTTCAGGATCGGGGGAAGGGATGAACAGGGCGTGCTTGCCTTGAATCCAGGCTTTGTTGGGGGAGGGGGTGGGGCATAAAGATCAAAGGGGTCTGAAACTACAAAGTGGTGATGGTAACACAGTATCACCAGAGTTACACAACAGTGTTCCCAAATTGCAACAATGATGAAAAGGTTTCCTAATCCCAACTTAACCAACAAAAATCCAGGAAACCATACAAAAAAGAAAACATCACCAGAAAGGTGGAAACAAACCAAATGCAAAGCAGTTCAGGGGAAAGGAACTCCATGTCCCCTGGGGGCAGACCGAGTTGCCGGCGTCCACGGTGAGCAGACAGGGATGGAGGCTGCAGAGCCGACCGCTCCCCTGGACGTGGTGTTTCCGGCAAGGGCTCTGGGTCTCTGTCCAGAGCGGGGGCTCGTTCTCCCTGCAGGGGTGGGTGAGTCATCGTGGGCATCTGGGTGTTGCGCGGGAGCCAGGGCAGGCTCTCCCTGCCGAGGCGGTGACTCCTCCTCTGCCTCGGGTTCTCCTGCCAGAGCCCGAGCAGGTAGAGGTGCACGTGGAGGTGGAGGTTCTCGCTGAGGGGGTGGGACATCAGTGCCTGGGACTGGGGGTCCTGCAGGCACGGAGATCCGATCTGCCCGGTGTGCTGGCCAGTACCCAGCTGGCCTGGTGTCTCTGCGAGGGCAAGTCTCCGTTCTCCATCTGCCCTCGGTGGATCCCTGGGTCCTGCACCTGGAGCCACCACCTGTGTAGGGACAGGTCTGGGAAGTGGAGCCTGGTTCCAGTTGGAGGCCAGTGCTAGAGCTGGGGGAGAAGCAAAGTTTGCCCACAGGCCAGCCTTGGCATGTGCGTATCCCGGGACAGAAAGCTTCCAAGAGGTTCCCAAAGAATACCAAGCGTCGGATGTCTTTTGGGACTGAAGTGTGCAAGATGGGGGGCCGGTTGTGGGGGGGTGAGGCCAGCGCTTGCTGCAGGCCCAGCAGCAGCTTTCGGGTCTCGTCCCTGTGTAGCTCAGCACCCCCTCCCCACACACTCCCGTGCACCAGCCCCAGCGTCCTCACCTCTGTGCTCTGGCGTGCTGGGCTCCAGGTCCTCCTGCTGCCTCAGAGGCCGGGGTTCTCGGGACTCTGGGTCGGAGCCGGGTGTGCTGAGCTCCGTGGCAGTCTCAGACTGGGCCGCCGGGTGTATCCTGGGCGGTGTCTCGGCAGCAGGTCTTCCCCGCCTCCGCTTCTCCCCCGGTGGGGCTGATGCCTCCGTGGGCACGCTCACCTGGAGCCTGCACTGGGCCTCACGGGCGGGGGGGTGGTGCTCCGACCCCTCCCTCCGGGAGGTGGATGGGGTGTCCCCGTCCTCGGCCTCATCACGTGGGAAGCTCTGCAACGACAGTGACCGTCAGCCAGCCGTGCTGGGAGTTTTCCGAGCTGGGCCTGGGCAGTGGAGCCGCTGCTTCTGCCTGCTCGAACTTCTCTTCCCAGAAGGGTCAGAGATGTGTGTCTGCTCAGATCCCCACCCGGGAGGAAAGAGACCCACCTGAGGGTGTGAGGTCAGCCTGGGCGGCCGCCGCTGCCCGCACTCTCCCCATCCCGCCCAGCCTGCTCTCCCCTGGGGTGTGGACACAACTTGTCCGCAGGCTTCTGACCCCACATCCGCCTGGGCTTCCTTGAGGGAGACACACCCCGAGAAACCCGCATCCACACACACAGGCAAAGGACCCGGTGTTTCCGGGTGGCATGGGAGAGGTGGCCTGGTCCGGCCTGGTGCTCCCCGTGTTACCTTTCTGTTTCTCCGGGCAAAGGGCCAGAGGCCTCTCGGGGGTGCCCTGAGCCAACGTCGACAGGGTGCCCGCGCACACTGCCTGTGAGCACTCCTGAGGCCCCAGCCTCTGGGCAGGGGCAAACAGCAGAACATCTTGGCAGCAAGTGATCTGGCTGGGGGCTCCTCTCCGCTCTGGAGGCCTGGATAGCCGGGTTGCGGGTTGTGTTGGGTTCTGTTGCCGGCAGGTGACATCATCTCCTGGGGTTCGTGCTGAGGTCCCTTCCCCAAAACTTCCCAAGGGAATCTCTGGGTTTCTGACTGCTCGACCACCCCCCTTAGGCCATGCGCAGGCACAGTGACACCCACACAGCCCAGCCCACAGCCCTGGGGAGGCCTGGGTGCAGCCAGGGCCTTTAGCTCCGAGGATCCCGCTGCTCTCAGACCAGGCTCCTTCTTCTCATAAGTGGTGTGGCCCTGGACAAGCATATGCCCCTCAGGGTTTCCCCAGTCTCTCCATCTGCAGAGTGGTGGTCATTCTCCCATCTGCTTCCTAGGTCTGTCGGCCTACGAGCAGCTCCATGCCTTTCCACCTGGGGCCGATATCACGTGGAGCTTGTGCGCTGAGACTTCAGAAAGAAAGATTCCATCCAGGGCTGACACAGCACAGAATGGGGCAGAACGAGGCCTGGATGCGCCGTGGTACCCAGGAAAAGGCACTCCCCCTCCTGACTGTTTTGAGACCCCGCATCCAAGTTGGAGGACCGAAAGGAAGACTCGAAGGTCTCCCTCTCTTATAGAAAAGAGTAGCCAACTTTCTGGTCCTCTGTTTCCATTGAGATTCTGTTCAAGTGTCCCAGCTCGGCTTCTGCGGGTGGCTGAGCTTCTAATGGCTCCCTGCGTTCTTGTCTTTTCCTCTCCAAACCTTCCGTCCTTTTCCCCCTTCTGGGGTGGATGGGCGCTGTCATTGCTTCTACCTTCGAGACAGATTGAGGAAAAGTCTGGACCATCGACTCCTTTCCTCTCTTTGGTTCCGTGTCTCTCTCTGGCTGTGTCCCTCTCTTTTCCTTTCTCAGTTCCGCCTGTGTCTTCCTCTTTCTCTCTCGTGTGTGGATGGATGGATGCTAGGGATGCACATGGATATGATTAGATGAGGGTTATGTTTTAGGGATAGGTTAGAGGGAGAGAAAGGCTTTAGGTCGGAGTTGGTCATGGGGGAAGGGTCAAGGGTGGTGGTGGTGTTTCTTGGAATCTGAGTGCTGTGCATTCTTCGTCTCTTTCCATATGAACCCCTTCTCAGATACACCACTTGCAAGGAGTCTCTCATGTTCCGTTTCCTATCTTTCGCATTTGTGAATGCTTAGCTTCTCTGTTGTGAAGAGGTTCCATTGGATGGAAACCCATTGGTGTACTTCGTTTACCTCTTTCCCTTACTTGAAGAGACCCATTTCGACCTCCGCCCAGCAAATGGCAAGGAGACTCTGATGTTAAGGAGCCTTTGACCTACGCTTCTTTCTAGCTATCTCATGACATCAGTCTTTAGGGTGAGGTTTTCCCCCTATATTGAGGTGGTATGAGATCAAAACCAATAGCGTTCTTCAGATGTAGCTGTCTGGTTTTCCCATGGACATTGATTGAAGAGGCTTTCTTGTTCCCATTTGGATATTCTCCCCTTCTGTGTCAGAGATGAGTTGACCATGGATGCTGGGGTTTGTTTCTGGACCCTCAACTTTATTCCATCGATCCGGATCTGTGTGTGTTGTTGTATTCCCAATAGCATACTGCCCTGCTGCTGCTGCTGCGGCTAAGTCACTTCAGTCGTGTCTGACTCTGCGTGACCCCATGGCCTGCAGCCTACCAGGCTCCTCCGTCCAGGACATTTTCCAGGCAAGAGTACTGGAGTGGGTCGCCATTGCCTTCTCCGATACTCTCCTGAGGATCCTAGTTTGGTCGTCTAATTGCCTTTCACACAACCTTGGATGTCCGTATCGGGGCTTTTTCGTCGGATTGTGTTGACAATTTAGGCTCTTTTCTGTTTCCGTACCCCTTTTGCAATTCTTTGTTCGGTGCGAAAATGCATTGGCATTTTGGGAGGAATAGCATCGAAGCTGTGGATTGCCTTGTGGGGCTGTGACATCATTTTCCCAATAGGAATTCTTTCCAGCCCTGAGCACAGCCTCTCTTTCCAGTGATTGGTGTGGGCTTGATCTTCCTTCTTCCATCTCTCGCCGTTTTGTGAGAACAGGTCCATCCTTCCCTTCTGGGGTAGATGGACTCGTGGGTATCACTTCAGTGAATGGCATTGTCAGTGGGGGTGATAATTCCCTTCTCATTGGAAGACTTTGCTGTGAGTATTAGAAATGCAAGTGACTTCTCTTCCCCTTCCTCCCTGTCCATCTCTCAGAGCCACCGGGAAACAGAGGCCTCATCCACGGTCACACAGGCCTGAGGGGGTGCAACTAGACTGTTGTTTCTTCAGGCCCTCAGTGCTGGACATCATCCGGGATACTCTGTGTGTGTCTTCCTCAGTCTGGTGTCCCTTCAGACCTTTCCCTAGTTTTCACAGGCTTGTTGTGTTGGTGTTCTTTGTCTGTTTGGAGACACATCCTTGATAAGCTTTGTGTTTCCACTCATTCGTCTCGCGATGTATGACCTGTCTTTTGCTTTTGTCATGAGGTCTTTCCCACAGTAGATATCTTTGATTTTGCAAAGTCCACTGTATTCTCTGGGTTTTTTTTGTGTGTGTGTGGACTGCCTTTTAGTTTTGTGTGTGAAGACTCAAAGCACGTGTCCGGTTTCTGTTCGTTGTTCTTCTAGATTTGTGACAAGTTTTCATGGAAAGTTTGTCTAGGGATAACTGGAAGTGAACTCGGTGTAAGGTGTCAAGTCTCCATCTCCATTCATGTCATCCCCTGCAGTTTCCAATTCCCTGTTCCTGAGTGGCTTTGGAGACCTTGTGGGAAGTTTGGTTGCATTGGAGTTTGCATTTCCACCTTGATTCGATTCACACTGTTCTGCCCTCAGGGACACAGTCAAGGGGGAGTGAGGAGCAGCCTGCACTTCCAGCAGTGACCGCACGGTGGGGCGAGTGCTGCTCTCCCCTCTGGGAGCCCCAGGCCCCAGGCATCCCAGTGAGGAGCCAGCTCTGTGCTCAGCTGAAAGGAGTTAGTCTCTCAGGAGCCTCTGAGCCCTTGCCTTTGGATCACCCAGGGTGGGCATTTACTGGGACAGAAAAAATTGCCCTGAATTCCATGGACAGAAGAGCCTGGCTGTGTAGAGTTCGTGGGTTGCCATGAATCAGACACAACTGAGGACACAAAAATTCAATAGATTAAAACACTTTTTGGGGGTGGGGGGGAGTGAAAGGGGGTGATGTGGGTTTTTTTGTCTTATGTAATAGCCAAGGGAAATCTAGTTTAAACCTAAATTCACATAGATGGGAAAGGGATAGCTCTCCGTCACCCTATTAAAAAAAAAAAAATACTCAACTTTTCTGAAAGTTTATTTAGTAGCTTCCTTGAGCAGTTCATTGTGAAGCTTTTTTTTTTTTTTCTGTGACATTGGCCTCATTAAAAAGCACGGTTTGCCTTTACTGGATAATTTTGTTCATTGGTTTCTTAGGGAACGTTGGTAATATTTGAGTTTCCTGGGGAGTATGGTCACATGACCTGGCCCTGGCCAATCGGTGCGTTCCACCTCCCTGGCCACTGTGATTGGCTCCGGGCTGGGGCAGTGCCCAATCGGGGCCCAGGGCGGGCCTCACGTTGGAAGCCAGGGGAAGACGAGCTGTCGTCCTGCTGGGGTAGGGGCAGGGCTGGGGTCGGGGGAGGTCAGGCTGCAGCAGTGGGAGAGGCGTGAGGTCCGCCTGCGGCAGTTGGTGACCTTCCTGCTCCCCTCAGGGCAGAGCCGCCGGCCTGAGAATGAGGGCGCTGCTGAGCCCAGGGGCTGGGATGGCCCGTTGCTGCTGTGGTCCCAGAGCTCCACCCGAGACCTGAGGGAAGCCGTCTGCCCGTGAGTCCTCTCCCGCTTGTCTGTCAGCTTGTTTGAAGCATGCTGGGTTTTCTGCCCAGCTGGCTAAGGGGAGTCCCTGGAAATGCAAGGGTGTGGGTTTTGGCAGACTTCAGGGAAGACATGCCAGATGAGCCTGGGAGACTCCAGCTTAATCTGGATTCAGGAGATATCTCTTTGGGCCAGCTAGTAATTGTAGGATAAGCCTAATGAGTCTTCAGAGGATGAAGAGAGTAACGTGCCAAGGTAGCAATCGATGTCCTCATTCGAGAGGATGAAGCTGGTGCTCAGAGAAGGGGGGAACTTGGCCACAGCAAGGAGGTGTGCACCCAGACAGAACCCCCAGATCCGGCCATTGGAGCTCAGGGAGGCCACTGGTGTGGCTTGTCCCTGTGGCAGGGGCCGAGGCACGCAGCCCACCCTGATTCCTGCGGGGGCCTGACTTGGGAAGTGCCATCTGGTAGCTTTGAGACTCACCAAACCAAATTGCACTGGAGAGAGGAAGGACACCTTCCTTCATCCACCCCCCACCCCCGCCGGATTCCCACATACCCTGACCCCTTTCTCTCGATTTCGGAGCCATTTCCAGAGTCCCGCTCATATGACCTCATTCAAAGTGCACTGTGGACGAGCTGCCATCCGCAGCTGCTACCACAGCAGCCAAGGGCTTTAGCTCCCGAGTACCTCCCTTCCTTTGGAACTTGGGGGCCCTCTACTCCCCACTTGCACACCACAGACCTTTGCTGAGGATTGTGGGGACCCTCACTCAGTTTGCAGCACGTTGTAGCCATCCCTGTCCTCCCTTGAAACTCAGCTTGTGAGCTCCTTTGGAGCAGCGTGGCCCACCTGGCTGCAACGGAAGAGACACAGCTGACAGTGAAACAACAGCTTCGATCTGACAGCCGGAAAGCTCTGTCAAAAGGGACCTCCCTCTTCACACCGTAGAGGCTGTAGGAGCCGCCAGGCTTTCGGAACCAGTGCTGGGGCCAAAATGACTCCACAGCTGTTTTCCTTCCTGGGGAGGGTTCTGGCTCGAGTGGGGATGGCTCAAGTCTCCTGAGCTTCTGAAATCCCACTGTGTGCAGTTTCACGGTACACAGAGAGGAGAAGGTGGAGTCCTGCCCTGGAGGTGGTCACAGCTCACGGATGAGCCAGGCAGGCAGGCAGGCAGGGCATGAGAACACCTGAGCTGCCTTCATGAGTGAATGGTGTGGGGGCAGAGGAAGAGAAGCCGGTCTGCTCCCTCGTGTGGTACCTAGGGCAGGTTGTCCCCAGAGGAAACCCTTACGACGGTGAGGACTATCACTGCTGTTTCCCAAGGGGTTCCGTCGGTGCGTGTCTTGCCCGGAGCGGTCAGGCCGTCTCTCGAGTACACTGGCCATGGGCATTGCCTCTCCTTGGAACTTCCCATGTGTTTCTCTTTTTTATGGAACAGTGATTTTCTAGAGGGGTTCTGGGCCACAAGGATGTGGGGTCATTTTCTAGCCTTCTGTCATGAAGAACGCTTTCCTGGGCGTTGGGGTGGTTTGTTGTTCCAGCTGCCTTTCTTGGCTTCTTTTGGGAGCTGGTGCAACAAGACGAGCTCAGCCTCTGCCTTCTGGCTGAGATGTCACCCTTCAAGCAGCAATGCCTGCCTGGAGATAATGATGGCAGTTGCCAAAAGGGCTTCGTTTGGCACATGGTATCTTGAAAGGACGCTGTACGTCCTTTCAGATATCAACGGCTAGTTCAAATGACAGAAAAATGCGAACTCTCCAATGGAGTCTTACAGTAGGTGGAGAGTCCGAAAAACACTCCTTCAGTCATTTCACTGAGAGTCATTGATTGGGGACACCAAGAATATAGGAAGGAATGCACAAAGAAAAGATGAAATTGTGTTCAGGATCGGGGGAAGGGATGAACAGGGCGTGCTTGCCTTGAATCCAGGCTTTGTTGGGGGGGGTGGGGCATAAAGATCAAACGGGTGTGAAACTACAAAGTGGTGATGGTAACACAGTATCACCAGAGTTACACAACAGTGTTCCCAAATTGCAACAATGATGAAAAGGTTTCCTAATCCCAACTTAACCAACAAAAATCCAGGAAACCATACAAAAAAGAAAACATCACCAGAAAGGTGGAAACAAACCAAATGCAAAGCAGTTCAGGGGAAAGGAACCCCATGTCCCCTGGGGGCAGACCGAGTTGCCGGCGTCCACGGTGAGCACACAGGGATGGAGGCTGCAGAGCCGACCGCTCCCCTGGACGTGGTGTTTCCGGCAAGGGCTCTGGGTCTCTGTCCAGAGCGGGGGCTCGTTCTCCCTGCAGGGGTGGGTGAGTCATCGTGGGCATCTGGGTGTTGCGCGGGAGCCAGGGCAGGCTCTCCCTGCCGAGGCGGTGACTCCTCCTCTGCCTCGGGTTCTCCTGCCAGAGCCCGAGCAGGTAGAGGTGCACGTGGAGGTGGAGGTTCTCGCTGAGGGGGTGGGACATCAGTGCCTGGGACTGGGGGTCCTGCAGGCACGGAGATCCGATCTGCCCGGTGTGCTGGCCAGTACCCAGCTGGCCTGGTGTCTCTGCGAGGGCAAGTCTCGGTTCTCCATCTGCCCTCGGTGGATCCCTGGGTCCTGCACCTGGAGCCACCACCTGTGTAGGGACAGGTCTGGGAAGTGGAGCCTGGTTCCAGTTGGAGGCCAGTGCTAGAGCTGGGGGAGAAGCAAAGTTTGCCCACAGGCCAGCCTTGGCATGTGCGTATCCCGGGACAGAAAGCTTCCAAGAGGTTCCCAAAGAATACCCAGCGTCGGATGTCTTTTGGGACTGAAGTGTGCAAGATGGGGGGCCGGTTGTGAGGGGGTGAGGCCAGCGCTTGCTGCAGGCCCAGCAGCAGCTTTCGGGTCTCGTCCCTGTGTAGCTCAGCACCCCCTCCCCACACACTCCCGTGCACCAGCCCCAGCGTCCTCACCTCTGTGCTCTGGCGTGCTGGGCTCCAGGTCCTCCTGCTGCCTCAGAGGCCGGGGTTCTCGGGACTCTGGGTCGGAGGCGGGTGTGCTGAGCTCCGTGGCAGCCTCAGACTGGGCCGCCGGGTGTATCCTGGGCGGTGTCTCGGCAGCAGGTCTTCCCCACCTCCGCTTCTCCCCCGGTGGGGCTGATGCCTCCGTGGGCACGCTCACCTGGAGCCTGCACTGGGCCTCACGGGCGGGGTGGTGGTGCTCCGACCCCTCCCTCCGGGAGGTGGATGGGGTGTCCCCGTCCTCGGCCTCATCACGTGGGAAGCTCTGCAACGACAGTGACCGTCAGCCAGCCGTGCTGGGAGTTTTCCGAGCTGGGCCTGGGCAGTGGAGCCGCTGCTTCTGCCTGCTCGAACTTCTCTTCCCAGAAGGGTCAGAGACGTGTTTCTGCTCAGATCCCCACCCGGGAGGAAAGAGACCCACCTGAGGGTGTGTGGTCAGCCTGGGCGGCCGCCGCTGCCCACACTCTCCCCATCCCGCCCAGCCTGCTCTCCCCTGGGGTGTGGACACAACTTGTCCGCAGGCTTCTGACCCCACATCCGCCTGGGCTTCCTTGAGGGAGACACACCCCGAGAAACCCGCATCCACACACACAGGCAAAGGACCCGGTGTTTCCGGGTGGCATGGGAGAGGTGGCCTGGCCCGGCCTGGGGCTCCCCGTGTTACCTTTCTGTTTCTCCGGGCAAAGGGCCAGAGGCCTCTCGGGGGTGCCCTGAGCCAACGTCGACAGGGTGCCCGCGCACACTGCCTGTGAGCACTCCTGAGGCCCCAGCCTCTGGGCAGGGGCAAACAGCAGAACATCTTGGCAGCAAGTGATCTGGCTGGGGGCTCCTCTCCACTCTGGAGGCCTGGATAGCCGGGTTGCGGGTTCTGTTGGGTTCTGTTGCCGGCAGGTGACATCATCTCCTGGGGTTCGTGCTGAGGTCCCTTCCCCAAAACTTCCCAAGGGAATCTCTGGGTTTCTGACTGCTCGACCACCCCCCTTAGGCCATGCGCAGGCACAGTGACACCCACACAGCCCAGCCCACAGCCCTGGGGAGGCCTGGGTGCAGCCAGGGCCTGAGCTCCGAGGACCCCGCTGCTCTCAGACCAGGCTCCTTCTTCTCATAAGTGGTGTGGCCCTGGACAAGCATATGCCCCTCAGGGTTTCCCCAGTCTCTCCATCTGCAGAGTGGTGGTCATTCTCCCATCTGCTTCCTAGGTCTGTCGGCCTACGAGCAGCTCCATGCCTTTCCACCTGGGGCCGATATCACGTGGAGCTTGTGCGCTGAGACTTCAGAAAGAAAGATTCCATCCAGGGCTGACACAGCACAGAATGGGGCAGAACGAGGCCTGGATGCGCCGTGGTACCCAGGAAAAGGCACTCCCCCTCCTGACTGTTTTGAGACCCCGCATCCAAGTTGGAGGACCGAAAGGAAGACTCGAAGGTCTCCCTCTCTTATAGAAAAGAGTAGCCAACTTTCTGGTCCTCTGTTTCCATTGAGATTCTGTTCAAGTGTCCCAGCTCGGCTTCTGCGGGTGGCTGAGCTTCTAATGGCCCCCTGCGTTCTTGTCTTTTCCTCTCCAAACCTTCCGTCCTTTTCCCCCTTCTGGGGTGGATGGGCGCTGTCATTGCTTCTACCTTCGAGACAGATTGAGGAAAAGTCTGGACCATCGACTCCTTTCCTCTCTTTGGTTCCGTGTCTCTCTCTGGCTGTGTCCCTCTCTTTTCCTTTCTCAATTCCGCCTGTGTCTTCCTCTTTCTCTCTCGTGTGTGGATGGATGGATGCTAGGGATGCACATGGATATGATTAGATGAGGGTTATGTTTTAGGGATAGGTTAGAGGGAGAGAAAGGCTTTAGGTCGGAGTTGGTCATGGGGGAAGGGTCAAGGGTGGTGGTGGTGTTTCTTGGAATCTGAGTGCTGTGCATTCTTCGTCTCTTTCCATATGAACCCCTTCTCAGATACACCACTTGCAAGGAGTCTCTCATGTTCCGTTTCCTATCTTTTGCATTTGTGAATGCTTAGCTTCTCTGTTGTGAAGAGGTTCCATTGGATGGAAACCCATTGGTGTACTTCGTTTACCTCTTTCCCTTACTTGAAGAGACCCATTTCGACCTCCGCCCAGCAAATGGCAAGGAGACTCTGATGTTAAGGAGCCTTTGACCTACGCTTCTTTCTAGCTATCTCATGACATCAGTCTTTAGGGTGAGGTTTTCCCCCTATATTGAGGTGGTATGAGATCAAAACCAATAGCGTTCTTCAGATGTAGCTGTCTGGTTTTCCCATGGACATTGATTGAAGAGGCTTTCTTGTTCCCATTTGGATATTCTCCCCTTCTGTGTCAGAGATGAGTTGACCATGGATGCTGGGGTTTGTTTCTGGACCCTCAACTTTATTCCATCGATCTGGATCTGTGTGTGTTGTTGTATTCCCAATAGCATACTGCCCTGCTGCTGCTGCTGCGGCTAAGTCACTTCAGCCGTGTCTGACTCTGCGTGACCCCATGGCCTGCAGCCTACCAGGCTCCTCCGTCCAGGACATTTTCCAGGCAAGAGTACTGGAGTGGGTCGCCATTGCCTTCTCCGATACTCTCCTGAGGATCCTAGTTTGGTCGTCTAATTGCCTTTCACACAACCTTGGATGTCCGTATCGGGGCTTTTTCGTCGGATTGTGTTGACAATTTAGGCTCTTTTCTGTTTCCGTACCCCTTTTGCAATTCTTTGTTCGGTGCGAAAATGCATTGGCATTTTGGGAGGAATAGCATCGAAGCTGTGGATTGCCTTGTGGGGCTGTGACATCATTTTCCCAATAGGAATTCTTTCCAGCCCTGAGCACAGCCTCTCTTTCCAGTGATTGGTGTGGGCTTGATCTTCCTTCTTCCATCTCTCGCCGTTTTGTGAGAACAGGTCCATCCTTCCCTTCTGGGGTAGATGGACTTGTGGGTATCACTTCAGTGAATGGCATTGTCAGTGGGGGTGATAATTCCCTTCTCATTGGAAGACTTTGCTGTGAGTATTAGAAATGCAAGTGACTTCTCTTCCCCTTCCTCCCTGTCCATCTCTCAGAGCCACCGGGAAACAGAGGCCTCATCCACGGTCACACAGGCCTGAGGGGGTGCAACTAGACTGTTGTTTCTTCAGGCCCTCAGTGCTGGACATCATCCGGGATACTCTGTGTGTGTCTTCCTCAGTCTGGTGTCCCTTCAGACCTTTCCCTAGTTTTCACAGGCTTGTTGTGTTGGTGTTCTTTGTCTGTTTGGAGACACATCCTTGATAAGCTTTGTGTTTCCACTCATTCGTCTCGCGATGTATGACCTGTCTTTTGCTTTTGTCATGAGGTCTTTCCCACAGTAGATATCTTTGATTTTGCAAAATCCACTGTATTCTCTGGGTTTTTTTTGTGTGTGTGTGGACTGCCTTTCAGTTTTGTGTGTGAAGACTCAAAGCACGTATCCGGTTTCTGCTCGTTGTTCTTCTAGATTTGTGACAAGTTTTCATGGAAAGTTTGTCTAGGGATAACTGGAAGTGAACTCGGTGTAAGGTGTCAAGTCTCCATCTCCATTCATGTCATCCCCTGCAGTTTCCAATTCCCTGTTCCTGAGTGGCTTTGGAGACCTTGTGGGAAGTTTGGTTGCATTGGAGTTTGCATTTCCACCTTGATTCGATTCACACTGTTCTGCCCTCAGGGACACAGTCAAGGGGGAGTGAGGAGCAGCCTGCACTTCCAGCAGTGACCGCACGGTGGGGCGAGTGCTGCTCTCCCCTCTGGGAGCCCCAGGCCCCAGGCATCCCAGTGAGGAGCCAGCTCTGTGCTCAGCTGAAAGGAGTTAGTCTCTCAGGAGCCTCTGAGCCCTTGCCTTTGGATCACCCAGGGTGGGCATTTACTGGGACAGAAAAAATTGCCCTGAATTCCATGGACAGAAGAGCCTGGCTGTGTAGAGTTCGTGGGTTGCCATGAATCAGACACAACTGAGGACACAAAAATTCAATAGATTAAAACACTTTTTGGGGGTGGGGGGGAGTGAAAGGGGGTGATGTGGGTTTTTTTGTCTTATATAATAGCCAAGGGAAATCTAGTTTAAACCTAAATTCACATAGATGGGAAAGGGATAGCTCTCCGTCACCCTATTAAAAAAAAAAAAACTACTCAACTTTTCTGAAAGTTTATTTAGTAGCTTCCTTGAGCAGTTCATTGTGAAGCATTTTTTTTTTTTCTGTGACATTGGCCTCATTAAAAAGCACGGTTTGCCTTTACTGGATAATTTTGTTCATTGGTTTCTTAGGGAACGTTGGTAATATTTGAGTTTCCTGGGGAGTATGGTCACATGACCTGGCCCTGGCCAATCGGTGCGTTCCACCTCCCTGGCCACTGTGATTGGCTCCGGGCTGGGGCAGTGCCCAATCGGGGCCCAGGGCCGGGCCTCACGTTGGAAGCCAGGGGAAGACGAGCTGTCGTCCTGCTGGGGTAGGGGCAGGGCTGGGGCCGGGGGAGGTCAGGCTGCAGCAGTGGGAGGGGCGTGAGGTCCGCCTGCGGCAGTTGGTGACCTTCCTGCTCCCCTCAGGGCAGAGCCGCCGGCCTGAGAATGAGGGCGCTGCTGAGCCCAGGGGCTGGGATGGCCCGTTGCTGCTGTGGTCCCAGAGCTCCACCCGAGACCTGAGGGAAGCCGTCTGCCCGTGAGTCCTCTCCCGCTTGTCTGTCAGCTTGTTTGAAGCATGCTGGGTTTTCTGCCCAGCTGGCTAAGGGGAGTCCCTGGAAATGCAAGGGTGTGGGTTTTGGCAGACTTCAGGGAAGACATGCCAGATGAGCCTGGGAGACTCCAGCTTAATCTGGATTCAGGAGATATCTCTTTGGGCCAGCTAGTAATTGTAGGATAAGCCTAATGAGTCTTCAGAGGATGAAGAGAGTAACGTGCCAAGGTAGCAATCGATGTCCTCATTCGAGAGGATGAAGCTGGTGCTCAGAGAAGGGGGGAACTTGGCCACAGCAAGGAGGTGTGCACCCAGACAGAACCCCCAGATCCGGCCATTGGAGCTCAGGGAGGCCACTGGTGTGGCTTGTCCCTGTGGCAGGGGCCGAGGCACGCAGCCCACCCTGATTCCTGCGGGGGCCTGACTTGGGAAGTGCCATCTGGTAGCTTTGAGACTCACCAAACCAAATTGCACTGGAGAGAGGAAGGACACCTTCCTTCATCCACCCCCCACCCCCGCCGGATTCCCACATACCCTGACCCCTTTCTCTCGATTTCGGAGCCATTTCCAGAGTCCCGCTCATATGACCTCATTCGAAGTGCACTGTGGACGAGCTGCCATCCGCAGCTGCTACCACAGCAGCCAAGGGCTTTAGCTCCCGAGTACCTCCCTTCCTTTGGAACTTGGGGGCCCTCTACTCCCCACTTGCACACCACAGACCTTTGCTGAGGATTGTGGGGACCCTCACTCAGTTTGCAGCACGTTGTAGCCATCCCTGTCCTCCCTTGAAACTCAGCTTGTGAGCTCCTTTGGAGCAGCGTGGCCCACCTGGCTGCAACGGAAGAGACACAGCTGACAGTGAAACAACAGCTTCGATCTGACAGCCGGAAAGCTCTGTCAAAAGGGACCTCCCTCTTCACACCGTAGAGGCTGTAGGAGCCGCCAGGCTTTCGGAACCAGTGCTGGGGCCAAAATGACTCCACAGCTGTTTTCCTTCCTGGGGAGGGTTCTGGCTCGAGTGGGGATGGCTCAAGTCTCCTGAGCTTCTGAAATCCCACTGTGTGCAGTTTCACGGTACACAGAGAGGAGAAGGTGGAGTCCTGCCCTGGAGGTGGTCACAGCTCACGGATGAGCCAGGCAGGCAGGCAGGCAGGGCATGAGAACACCTGAGCTGCCTTCATGAGTGAATGGTGTGGGGGCAGAGGAAGAGAAGCCGGTCTGCTCCCTCGTGTGGTACCTAGGGCAGGTTGTCCCCAGAGGAAACCCTTACGACGGTGAGGACTATCACTGCTGTTTCCCAAGGGGTTCCGTCGGTGCGTGTCTTGCCCGGAGCGGTCAGGCCGTCTCTCGAGTACACTGGCCATGGGCATTGCCTCTCCTTGGAACTTCCCATGTGTTTCTCTTTTTTATGGAACAGTGATTTTCTAGAGGGGTTCTGGGCCACAAGGATGTGGGGTCATTTTCTAGCCTTCTGTCATGAAGAACGCTTTCCTGGGCGTTGGGGTGGTTTGTTGTTCCAGCTGCCTTTCTTGGCTTCTTTTGGGAGCTGGTGCAACAAGACGAGCTCAGCCTCTGCCTTCTGGCTGAGATGTCACCCTTCAAGCAGCAATGCCTGCCTGGAGATAATGATGGCAGTTGCCAAAAGGGCTTCGTTTGGCACATGGTATCTTGAAAGGACGCTGTACGTCCTTTCAGATATCAACGGCTAGTTCAAATGACAGAAAAATGCGAACTCTCCAATGGAGTCTTACAGTAGGTGGAGAGTCCGAAAAACACTCCTTCAGTCATTTCACTGAGAGTCATTGATTGGGGACACCAAGAATATAGGAAGGAATGCACAAAGAAAAGATGAAATTGTGTTCAGGATCGGGGGAAGGGATGAACAGGGCGTGCTTGCCTTGGATCCAGGCTTTGTTGGGGGGGGTGGGGCATAAAGATCAAACGGGTGTGAAACTACAAAGTGGTGATGGTAACACAGTATCACCAGAGTTACACAACAGTGTTCCCAAATTGCAACAATGATGAAAAGGTTTCCTAATCCCAACTTAACCAACAAAAATCCAGGAAACCATACAAAAAAGAAAACATCACCAGAAAGGTGGAAACAAACCAAATGCAAAGCAGTTCAGGGGAAAGGAACCCCATGCCCCCTGGGGGCAGACCGAGTTGCCGGCGTCCACGGTGAGCACACAGGGATGGAGGCTGCAGAGCCGACCGCTCCCCTGGACGTGGTGTTTCCGGCAAGGGCTCTGGGTCTCTGTCCAGAGCGGGGGCTCGTTCTCCCTGCAGGGGTGGGTGAGTCATCGTGGGCATCTGGGTGTTGCGCGGGAGCCAGGGCAGGCTCTCCCTGCCGAGGCGGTGACTCCTCCTCTGCCTCGGGTTCTCCTGCCAGAGCCCGAGCAGGTACAGGTGCACGTGGAGGTGGAGGTTCTCGCTGAGGGGGTGGGACATCAGTGCCTGGGACTGGGGGTCCTGCAGGCATGGAGATCCGATCTGCCCGGTGTGCTGGCCAGTACCCAGCTGGCCTGGTGTCTCTGCGAGGGCAAGTCTCGGTTCTCCATCTGCCCTCGGTGGATCCCTGGGTCCTGCACCTGGAGCCACCACCTGTGTAGGGACAGGTCTGGGAAGTGGAGCCTGGTTCCAGTTGGAGGCCAGTGCTAGAGCTGGGGGAGAAGCAAAGTTTGCCCACAGGCCAGCCTTGGCATGTGCGTATCCCGGGACAGAAAGCTTCCAAGAGGTTCCCAAAGAATACCCAGCGTCGGATGTCTTTTGGGACTGAAGTGTGCAAGATGGGGGGCCGGTTGTGGGGGGGTGAGGCCAGCGCTTGCTGCAGGCCCAGCAGCAGCTTTCGGGTCTCGTCCCTGTGTAGCTCAGCACCCCCTCCCCACACACTCCCGTGCACCAGCCCCAGCGTCCTCACCTCTGTGCTCTGGCGTGCTGGGCTCCAGGTCCTCCTGCTGCCTCAGAGGCTGGGGTTCTCGGGACTCTGGGTCGGAGGCGGGTGTGCTGAGCTCCGTGGCAGCCTCAGACTGGGCCGCCGGGTGTATCCTGGGCGGTGTCTCGGCAGCAGGTCTTCCCCGCCTCCGCTTCTCCCCCGGTGGGGCTGATGCCTCCGTGGGCACGCTCACCTGGAGCCTGCACTGGGCCTCACGGGCGGGGGGGTGGTGCTCCGACCCCTCCCTCCGGGAGGTGGATGGGGTGTCCCCGTCCTCGGCCTCATCACGTGGGAAGCTCTGCAACGACAGTGACCGTCAGCCAGCCGTGCTGGGAGTTTTCCGAGCTGGGCCTGGGCAGTGGAGCCGCTGCTTCTGCCTGCTCGAACTTCTCTTCCCAGAAGGGTCAGAGATGTGTGTCTGCTCAGATCCCCACCCGGGAGGAAAGAGACCCACCTGAGGGTGTGAGGTCAGCCTGGGCGGCTGCCGCTGCCCACACTCTCCCCATCCCGCCCAGCCTGCTCTCCCCTGGGGTGTGGACACAACTTGTCCGCAGGCTTCTGACCCCACATCCGCCTGGGCTTCCTTGAGGGAGACACACCCCGAGAAACCCGCATCCACACACACAGGCAAAGGACCCGGTGTTTCCGGGTGGCATGGGAGAGGTGGCCTGGCCCGGCCTGGGGCTCCCCGTGTTACCTTTCTGTTTCTCCGGGCAAAGGGCCAGAGGCCTCTCGGGGGTGCCCTGAGCCAACGTCGACAGGGTGCCCGCGCACACTGCCTGTGAGCACTCCTGAGGCCCCAGCCTCTGGGCAGGGGCAAACAGCAGAACATCTTGGCAGCAAGTGATCTGGCTGGGGGCTCCTCTCCGCTCTGGAGGCCTGGATAGCTGGGTTGCGGGTTCTGTTGGGTTCTGTTGCCGGCAGGTGACATCATCTCCTGGGGTTTGTGCTGAGGTCCCTTCCCCAAAACTTCCCAAGGGAATCTCTGGGTTTCTGACTGCTCGACCACCCCCCTTAGGCCATGCGCAGGCACAGTGACACCCACACAGCCCAGCCCACAGCCCTGGGGAGGCCTGGGTGCAGCCAGGGCCTGAGCTCCGAGGACCCCGCTGCTCTCAGACCAGGCTCCTTCTTCTCATAAGTGGTGTGGCCCTGGACAAGCATATGCCCCTCAGGGTTTCCCCAGTCTCTCCATCTGCAGAGTGGTGGTCATTCTCCCATCTGCTTCCTAGGTCTGTCGGCCTACGAGCAGCTCCATGCCTTTCCACCTGGGGCCGATATCACGTGGAGCTTGTGCGCTGAGACTTCAGAAAGAAAGATTCCATCCAGGGCTGACACAGCACAGAATGGGGCAGAACGAGGCCTGGATGCGCCGTGGTACCCAGGAAAAGGCACTCCCCCTCCTGACTGTTTTGAGACCCCGCATCCAAGTTGGAGGACCGAAAGGAAGACTCGAAGGTCTCCCTCTCTTATAGAAAAGAGTAGCCAACTTTCTGGTCCTCTGTTTCCATTGAGATTCTGTTCAAGTGTCCCAGCTCGGCTTCTGCGGGTGGCTGAGCTTCTAATGGCCCCCTGCGTTCTTGTCTTTTCCTCTCCAAACCTTCCGTCCTTTTCCCCCTTCTGGGGTGGATGGGCGCTGTCATTGCTTCTACCTTCGAGACAGATTGAGGAAAAGTCTGGACCATCGACTCCTTTCCTCTCTTTGGTTCCGTGTCTCTCTCTGGCTGTGTCCCTCTCTTTTCCTTTCTCAATTCCGCCTGTGTCTTCCTCTTTCTCTCTCGTGTGTGGATGGATGGATGCTAGGGATGCACATGGATATGATTAGATGAGGGTTATGTTTTAGGGATAGGTTAGAGGGAGAGAAAGGCTTTAGGTCGGAGTTGGTCATGGGGGAAGGGTCAAGGGTGGTGGTGGTGTTTCTTGGAATCTGAGTGCTGTGCATTCTTCGTCTCTTTCCATATGAACCCCTTCTCAGATACACCACTTGCAAGGAGTCTCTCATGTTCCGTTTCCTATCTTTTGCATTTGTGAATGCTTAGCTTCTCTGTTGTGAAGAGGTTCCATTGGATGGAAACCCATTGGTGTACTTCGTTTACCTCTTTCCCTTACTTGAAGAGACCCATTTCGACCTCCGCCCAGCAAATGGCAAGGAGACTCTGATGTTAAGGAGCCTTTGACCTACGCTTCTTTCTAGCTATCTCATGACATCAGTCTTTAGGGTGAGGTTTTCCCCCTATATTGAGGTGGTATGAGATCAAAACCAATAGCGTTCTTCAGATGTAGCTGTCTGGTTTTCCCATGGACATTGATTGAAGAGGCTTTCTTGTTCCCATTTGGATATTCTCCCCTTCTGTGTCAGAGATGAGTTGACCATGGATGCTGGGGTTTGTTTCTGGACCCTCAACTTTATTCCATCGATCCGGATCTGTGTGTGTTGTTGTATTCCCAATAGCATACTGCCCTGCTGCTGCTGCTGCGGCTAAGTCACTTCAGTCGTGTCTGACTCTGCGTGACCCCATGGCCTGCAGCCTACCAGGCTCCTCCGTCCAGGACATTTTCCAGGCAAGAGTACTGGAGTGGGTCGCCATTGCCTTCTCCGATACTCTCCTGAGGATCCTAGTTTGGTCGTCTAATTGCCTTTCACACAACCTTGGATGTCCGTATCGGGGCTTTTTCGTCGGATTGTGTTGACAATTTAGGCTCTTTTCTGTTTCCGTACCCCTTTTGCAATTCTTTGTTCGGTGCGAAAATGCATTGGCATTTTGGGAGGAATAGCATCGAAGCTGTGGATTGCCTTGTGGGGCTGTGACATCATTTTCCCAATAGGAATTCTTTCCAGCCCTGAGCACAGCCTCTCTTTCCAGTGATTGGTGTGGGCTTGATCTTCCTTCTTCCATCTCTCGCCGTTTTGTGAGAACAGGTCCATCCTTCCCTTCTGGGGTAGATGGACTCGTGGGTATCACTTCAGTGAATGGCATTGTCAGTGGGGGTGATAATTCCCTTCTCATTGGAAGACTTTGCTGTGAGTATTAGAAATGCAAGTGACTTCTCTTCCCCTTCCTCCCTGTCCATCTCTCAGAGCCACCGGGAAACAGAGGCCTCATCCACGGTCACACAGGCCTGAGGGGGTGCAACTAGACTGTTGTTTCTTCAGGCCCTCAGTGCTGGACATCATCCGGGATACTCTGTGTGTGTCTTCCTCAGTCTGGTGTCCCTTCAGACCTTTCCCTAGTTTTCACAGGCTTGTTGTGTTGGTGTTCTTTGTCTGTTTGGAGACACATCCTTGATAAGCTTTGTGTTTCCACTCATTCGTCTCGCGATGTATGACCTGTCTTTTGCTTTTGTCATGAGGTCTTTCCCACAGTAGATATCTTTGATTTTGCAAAGTCCACTGTATTCTCTGGGTTTTTTTTGTGTGTGTGTGGACTGCCTTTCAGTTTTGTGTGTGAAGACTCAAAGCACGTATCCGGTTTCTGCTCGTTGTTCTTCTAGATTTGTGACAAGTTTTCATGGAAAGTTTGTCTAGGGATAACTGGAAGTGAACTCGGTGTAAGGTGTCAAGTCTCCATCTCCATTCATGTCATCCCCTGCAGTTTCCAATTCCCTGTTCCTGAGTGGCTTTGGAGACCTTGTGGGAAGTTTGGTTGCATTGGAGTTTGCATTTCCACCTTGATTCGATTCACACTGTTCTGCCCTCAGGGACACAGTCAAGGGGGAGTGAGGAGCAGCCTGCACTTCCAGCAGTGACCGCACGGTGGGGCGAGTGCTGCTCTCCCCTCTGGGAGCCCCAGGCCCCAGGCATCCCAGTGAGGAGCCAGCTCTGTGCTCAGCTGAAAGGAGTTAGTCTCTCAGGAGCCTCTGAGCCCTTGCCTTTGGATCACCCAGGGTGGGCATTTACTGGGACAGAAAAAATTGCCCTGAATTCCATGGACAGAAGAGCCTGGCTGTGTAGAGTTCGTGGGTTGCCATGAATCAGACACAACTGAGGACACAAAAATTCAATAGATTAAAACACTTTTTGGGGGTGGGGGGGAGTGAAAGGGGGTGATGTGGGTTTTTTTGTCTTATATAATAGCCAAGGGAAATCTAGTTTAAACCTAAATTCACCTAGATGGGAAAGGGATAGCTCTCCGTCACCCTATTAAAAAAAAAAAACACTACTCAACTTTTCTGAAAGTTTATTTAGTAGCTTCCTTGAGCAGTTCATTGTGAAGCATTTTTTTTTTTTCTGTGACATTGGCCTCATTAAAAAGCACGGTTTGCCTTTACTGGATAATTTTGTTCATTGGTTTCTTAGGGAACGTTGGTAATATTTGAGTTTCCTGGGGAGTATGGTCACATGACCTGGCCCTGGCCAATCGGTGCGTTCCACCTCCCTGGCCACTGTGATTGGCTCCGGGCTGGGGCAGTGCCCAATCGGGGCCCAGGGCCGGGCCTCACGTTGGAAGCCAGGGGAAGACGAGCTGTCGTCCTGCTGGGGTAGGGGCAGGGCTGGGGCCGGGGGAGGTCAGGCTGCAGCAGTGGGAGGGGCGTGAGGTCCGCCTGCGGCAGTTGGTGACCTTCCTGCTCCCCTCAGGGCAGAGCCGCCGGCCTGAGAATGAGGGCGCTGCTGAGCCCAGGGGCTGGGATGGCCCGTTGCTGCTGTGGTCCCAGAGCTCCACCCGAGACCTGAGGGAAGCCGTCTGCCCGTGAGTCCTCTCCCGCTTGTCTGTCAGCTTGTTTGAAGCATGCTGGGTTTTCTGCCCAGCTGGCTAAGGGGAGTCCCTGGAAATGCAAGGGTGTGGGTTTTGGCAGACTTCAGGGAAGACATGCCAGATGAGCCTGGGAGACTCCAGCTTAATCTGGATTCAGGAGATATCTCTTTGGGCCAGCTAGTAATTGTAGGATAAGCCTAATGAGTCTTCAGAGGATGAAGAGAGTAACGTGCCAAGGTAGCAATCGATGTCCTCATTCGAGAGGATGAAGCTGGTGCTCAGAGAAGGGGGGAACTTGGCCACAGCAAGGAGGTGTGCACCCAGACAGAACCCCCAGATCCGGCCATTGGAGCTCAGGGAGGCCACTGGTGTGGCTTGTCCCTGTGGCAGGGGCCGAGGCACGCAGCCCACCCTGATTCCTGCGGGGGCCTGACTTGGGAAGTGCCATCTGGTAGCTTTGAGACTCACCAAACCAAATTGCACTGGAGAGAGGAAGGACACCTTCCTTCATCCACCCCCCACCCCCGCCGGATTCCCACATACCCTGACCCCTTTCTCTCGATTTCGGAGCCATTTCCAGAGTCCCGCTCATATGACCTCATTCGAAGTGCACTGTGGACGAGCTGCCATCCGCAGCTGCTACCACAGCAGCCAAGGGCTTTAGCTCCCGAGTACCTCCCTTCCTTTGGAACTTGGGGGCCCTCTACTCCCCACTTGCACACCACAGACCTTTGCTGAGGATTGTGGGGACCCTCACTCAGTTTGCAGCACGTTGTAGCCATCCCTGTCCTCCCTTGAAACTCAGCTTGTGAGCTCCTTTGGAGCAGCGTGGCCCACCTGGCTGCAACGGAAGAGACACAGCTGACAGTGAAACAACAGCTTCGATCTGACAGCCGGAAAGCTCTGTCAAAAGGGACCTCCCTCTTCACACCGTAGAGGCTGTAGGAGCCGCCAGGCTTTCGGAACCAGTGCTGGGGCCAAAATGACTCCACAGCTGTTTTCCTTCCTGGGGAGGGTTCTGGCTCGAGTGGGGATGGCTCAAGTCTCCTGAGCTTCTGAAATCCCACTGTGTGCAGTTTCACGGTACACAGAGAGGAGAAGGTGGAGTCCTGCCCTGGAGGTGGTCACAGCTCACGGATGAGCCAGGCAGGCAGGCAGGCAGGGCATGAGAACACCTGAGCTGCCTTCATGAGTGAATGGTGTGGGGGCAGAGGAAGAGAAGCCGGTCTGCTCCCTCGTGTGGTACCTAGGGCAGGTTGTCCCCAGAGGAAACCCTTACGACGGTGAGGACTATCACTGCTGTTTCCCAAGGGGTTCCGTCGGTGCGTGTCTTGCCCGGAGCGGTCAGGCCGTCTCTCGAGTACACTGGCCATGGGCATTGCCTCTCCTTGGAACTTCCCATGTGTTTCTCTTTTTTATGGAACAGTGATTTTCTAGAGGGGTTCTGGGCCACAAGGATGTGGGGTCATTTTCTAGCCTTCTGTCATGAAGAACGCTTTCCTGGGCGTTGGGGTGGTTTGTTGTTCCAGCTGCCTTTCTTGGCTTCTTTTGGGAGCTGGTGCAACAAGACGAGCTCAGCCTCTGCCTTCTGGCTGAGATGTCACCCTTCAAGCAGCAATGCCTGCCTGGAGATAATGATGGCAGTTGCCAAAAGGGCTTCGTTTGGCACATGGTATCTTGAAAGGACGCTGTACGTCCTTTCAGATATCAACGGCTAGTTCAAATGACAGAAAAATGCGAACTCTCCAATGGAGTCTTACAGTAGGTGGAGAGTCCGAAAAACACTCCTTCAGTCATTTCACTGAGAGTCATTGATTGGGGACACCAAGAATATAGGAAGGAATGCACAAAGAAAAGATGAAATTGTGTTCAGGATCGGGGGAAGGGATGAACAGGGCGTGCTTGCCTTGGATCCAGGCTTTGTTGGGGGGGGTGGGGCATAAAGATCAAACGGGTGTGAAACTACAAAGTGGTGATGGTAACACAGTATCACCAGAGTTACACAACAGTGTTCCCAAATTGCAACAATGATGAAAAGGTTTCCTAATCCCAACTTAACCAACAAAAATCCAGGAAACCATACAAAAAAGAAAACATCACCAGAAAGGTGGAAACAAACCAAATGCAAAGCAGTTCAGGGGAAAGGAACCCCATGCCCCCTGGGGGCAGACCGAGTTGCCGGCGTCCACGGTGAGCACACAGGGATGGAGGCTGCAGAGCCGACCGCTCCCCTGGACGTGGTGTTTCCGGCAAGGGCTCTGGGTCTCTGTCCAGAGCGGGGGCTCGTTCTCCCTGCAGGGGTGGGTGAGTCATCGTGGGCATCTGGGTGTTGCGCGGGAGCCAGGGCAGGCTCTCCCTGCCGAGGCGGTGACTCCTCCTCTGCCTCGGGTTCTCCTGCCAGAGCCCGAGCAGGTACAGGTGCACGTGGAGGTGGAGGTTCTCGCTGAGGGGGTGGGACATCAGTGCCTGGGACTGGGGGTCCTGCAGGCACGGAGATCCGATCTGCCCGGTGTGCTGGCCAGTACCCAGCTGGCCTGGTGTCTCTGCGAGGGCAAGTCTCGGTTCTCCATCTGCCCTCGGTGGATCCCTGGGTCCTGCACCTGGAGCCACCACCTGTGTAGGGACAGGTCTGGGAAGTGGAGCCTGGTTCCAGTTGGAGGCCAGTGCTAGAGCTGGGGGAGAAGCAAAGTTTGCCCACAGGCCAGCCTTGGCATGTGCGTATCCCGGGACAGAAAGCTTCCAAGAGGTTCCCAAAGAATACCCAGCGTCGGATGTCTTTTGGGACTGAAGTGTGCAAGATGGGGGGCCGGTTGTGGGGGGGTGAGGCCAGCGCTTGCTGCAGGCCCAGCAGCAGCTTTCGGGTCTCGTCCCTGTGTAGCTCAGCACCCCCTCCCCACACACTCCCGTGCACCAGCCCCAGCGTCCTCACCTCTGTGCTCTGGCGTGCTGGGCTCCAGGTCCTCCTGCTGCCTCAGAGGCTGGGGTTCTCGGGACTCTGGGTCGGAGGCGGGTGTGCTGAGCTCCGTGGCAGCCTCAGACTGGGCCGCCGGGTGTATCCTGGGCGGTGTCTCGGCAGCAGGTCTTCCCCGCCTCCGCTTCTCCCCCGGTGGGGCTGATGCCTCCGTGGGCACGCTCACCTGGAGCCTGCACTGGGCCTCACGGGCGGGGGGGTGGTGCTCCGACCCCTCCCTCCGGGAGGTGGATGGGGTGTCCCCGTCCTCGGCCTCATCACGTGGGAAGCTCTGCAACGACAGTGACCGTCAGCCAGCCGTGCTGGGAGTTTTCCGAGCTGGGCCTGGGCAGTGGAGCCGCTGCTTCTGCCTGCTCGAACTTCTCTTCCCAGAAGGGTCAGAGATGTGTGTCTGCTCAGATCCCCACCCGGGAGGAAAGAGACCCACCTGAGGGTGTGAGGTCAGCCTGGGCGGCTGCCGCTGCCCACACTCTCCCCATCCCGCCCAGCCTGCTCTCCCCTGGGGTGTGGACACAACTTGTCCGCAGGCTTCTGACCCCACATCCGCCTGGGCTTCCTTGAGGGAGACACACCCCGAGAAACCCGCATCCACACACACAGGCAAAGGACCCGGTGTTTCCGGGTGGCATGGGAGAGGTGGCCTGGCCCGGACTGGGGCTCCCCGTGTTACCTTTCTGTTTCTCCGGGCAAAGGGCCAGAGGCCTCTCGGGGGTGCCCTGAGCCAACGTCGACAGGGTGCCCGCGCACACTGCCTGTGAGCACTCCTGAGGCCCCAGCCTCTGGGCAGGGGCAAACAGCAGAACATCTTGGCAGCAAGTGATCTGGCTGGGGGCTCCTCTCCGCTCTGGAGGCCTGGATAGCCGGGTTGCGGGTTCTGTTGGGTTCTGTTGCCGGCAGGTGACATCATCTCCTGGGGTTCGTGCTGAGGTCCCTTCCCCAAAACTTCCCAAGGGAATCTCTGGGTTTCTGACTGCTCGACCACCCCCCTTAGGCCATGCGCAGGCACAGTGACACCCACACAGCCCAGCCCACAGCCCTGGGGAGGCCTGGGTGCAGCCAGGGCCTGAGCTCCGAGGACCCCGCTGCTCTCAGACCAGGCTCCTTCTTCTCATAAGTGGTGTGGCCCTGGACAAGCATATGCCCCTCAGGGTTTCCCCAGTCTCTCCATCTGCAGAGTGGTGGTCATTCTCCCATCTGCTTCCTAGGTCTGTCGGCCTACGAGCAGCTCCATGCCTTTCCACCTGGGGCCGATATCACGTGGAGCTTGTGCGCTGAGACTTCAGAAAGAAAGATTCCATCCAGGGCTGACACAGCACAGAATGGGGCAGAACGAGGCCTGGATGCGCCGTGGTACCCAGGAAAAGGCACTCCCCCTCCTGACTGTTTTGAGACCCCGCATCCAAGTTGGAGGACCGAAAGGAAGACTCGAAGGTCTCCCTCTCTTATAGAAAAGAGTAGCCAACTTTCTGGTCCTCTGTTTCCATTGAGATTCTGTTCAAGTGTCCCAGCTCGGCTTCTGCGGGTGGCTGAGCTTCTAATGGCCCCCTGCGTTCTTGTCTTTTCCTCTCCAAACCTTCCGTCCTTTTCCCCCTTCTGGGGTGGATGGGCGCTGTCATTGCTTCTACCTTCGAGACAGATTGAGGAAAAGTCTGGACCATCGACTCCTTTCCTCTCTTTGGTTCCGTGTCTCTCTCTGGCTGTGTCCCTCTCTTTTCCTTTCTCAATTCCGCCTGTGTCTTCCTCTTTCTCTCTCGTGTGTGGATGGATGGATGCTAGGGATGCACATGGATATGATTAGATGAGGGTTATGTTTTAGGGATAGGTTAGAGGGAGAGAAAGGCTTTAGGTCGGAGTTGGTCATGGGGGAAGGGTCAAGGGTGGTGGTGGTGTTTCTTGGAATCTGAGTGCTGTGCATTCTTCGTCTCTTTCCATATGAACCCCTTCTCAGATACACCACTTGCAAGGAGTCTCTCATGTTCCGTTTCCTATCTTTTGCATTTGTGAATGCTTAGCTTCTCTGTTGTGAAGAGGTTCCATTGGATGGAAACCCATTGGTGTACTTCGTTTACCTCTTTCCCTTACTTGAAGAGACCCATTTCGACCTCCGCCCAGCAAATGGCAAGGAGACTCTGATGTTAAGGAGCCTTTGACCTACGCTTCTTTCTAGCTATCTCATGACATCAGTCTTTAGGGTGAGGTTTTCCCCCTATATTGAGGTGGTATGAGATCAAAACCAATAGCGTTCTTCAGATGTAGCTGTCTGGTTTTCCCATGGACATTGATTGAAGAGGCTTTCTTGTTCCCATTTGGATATTCTCCCCTTCTGTGTCAGAGATGAGTTGACCATGGATGCTGGGGTTTGTTTCTGGACCCTCAACTTTATTCCATCGATCCGGATCTGTGTGTGTTGTTGTATTCCCAATAGCATACTGCCCTGCTGCTGCTGCTGCGGCTAAGTCACTTCAGTCGTGTCTGACTCTGCGTGACCCCATGGCCTGCAGCCTACCAGGCTCCTCCGTCCAGGACATTTTCCAGGCAAGAGTACTGGAGTGGGTCGCCATTGCCTTCTCCGATACTCTCCTGAGGATCCTAGTTTGGTCGTCTAATTGCCTTTCACACAACCTTGGATGTCCGTATCGGGGCTTTTTCGTCGGATTGTGTTGACAATTTAGGCTCTTTTCTGTTTCCGTACCCCTTTTGCAATTCTTTGTTCGGTGCGAAAATGCATTGGCATTTTGGGAGGAATAGCATCGAAGCTGTGGATTGCCTTGTGGGGCTGTGACATCATTTTCCCAATAGGAATTCTTTCCAGCCCTGAGCACAGCCTCTCTTTCCAGTGATTGGTGTGGGCTTGATCTTCCTTCTTCCATCTCTCGCCGTTTTGTGAGAACAGGTCCATCCTTCCCTTCTGGGGTAGATGGACTCGTGGGTATCACTTCAGTGAATGGCATTGTCAGTGGGGGTGATAATTCCCTTCTCATTGGAAGACTTTGCTGTGAGTATTAGAAATGCAAGTGACTTCTCTTCCCCTTCCTCCCTGTCCATCTCTCAGAGCCACCGGGAAACAGAGGCCTCATCCACGGTCACACAGGCCTGAGGGGGTGCAACTAGACTGTTGTTTCTTCAGGCCCTCAGTGCTGGACATCATCCGGGATACTCTGTGTGTGTCTTCCTCAGTCTGGTGTCCCTTCAGACCTTTCCCTAGTTTTCACAGGCTTGTTGTGTTGGTGTTCTTTGTCTGTTTGGAGACACATCCTTGATAAGCTTTGTGTTTCCACTCATTCGTCTCGCGATGTATGACCTGTCTTTTGCTTTTGTCATGAGGTCTTTCCCACAGTAGATATCTTTGATTTTGCAAAGTCCACTGTATTCTCTGGGTTTTTTGTGTGTGTGTGTGGACTGCCTTTCAGTTTTGTGTGTGAAGACTCAAAGCACGTATCCGGTTTCTGCTCGTTGTTCTTCTAGATTTGTGACAAGTTTTCATGGAAAGTTTGTCTAGGGATAACTGGAAGTGAACTCGGTGTAAGGTGTCAAGTCTCCATCTCCATTCATGTCATCCCCTGCAGTTTCCAATTCCCTGTTCCTGAGTGGCTTTGGAGACCTTGTGGGAAGTTTGGTTGCATTGGAGTTTGCATTTCCACCTTGATTCGATTCACACTGTTCTGCCCTCAGGGACACAGTCAAGGGGGAGTGAGGAGCAGCCTGCACTTCCAGCAGTGACCGCACGGTGGGGCGAGTGCTGCTCTCCCCTCTGGGAGCCCCAGGCCCCAGGCATCCCAGTGAGGAGCCAGCTCTGTGCTCAGCTGAAAGGAGTTAGTCTCTCAGGAGCCTCTGAGCCCTTGCCTTTGGATCACCCAGGGTGGGCATTTACTGGGACAGAAAAAATTGCCCTGAATTCCATGGACAGAAGAGCCTGGCTGTGTAGAGTTCGTGGGTTGCCATGAATCAGACACAACTGAGGACACAAAAATTCAATAGATTAAAACACTTTTTGGGGGTGGGGGGGAGTGAAAGGGGGTGATGTGGGTTTTTTTGTCTTATATAATAGCCAAGGGAAATCTAGTTTAAACCTAAATTCACCTAGATGGGAAAGGGATAGCTCTCCGTCACCCTATTAAAAAAAAAAAACACTACTCAACTTTTCTGAAAGTTTATTTAGTAGCTTCCTTGAGCAGTTCATTGTGAAGCATTTTTTTTTTTTCTGTGACATTGGCCTCATTAAAAAGCACGGTTTGCCTTTACTGGATAATTTTGTTCATTGGTTTCTTAGGGAACGTTGGTAATATTTGAGTTTCCTGGGGAGTATGGTCACATGACCTGGCCCTGGCCAATCGGTGCATTCCACCTCCCTGGCCACTGTGATTGGCTCCGGGCTGGGGCAGTGCCCAATCGGGGCCCAGGGCCGGGCCTCACGTTGGAAGCCAGGGGAAGACGAGCTGTCGTCCTGCTGGGGTAGGGGCAGGGCTGGGGCCGGGGGAGGTCAGGCTGCAGCAGTGGGAGGGGCGTGAGGTCCGCCTGCGGCAGTTGGTGACCTTCCTGCTCCCCTCAGGGCAGAGCCGCCGGCCTGAGAATGAGGGCGCTGCTGAGCCCAGGGGCTGGGATGGCCCGTTGCTGCTGTGGTCCCAGAGCTCCACCCGAGACCTGAGGGAAGCCGTCTGCCCGTGAGTCCTCTCCCGCTTGTCTGTCAGCTTGTTTGAAGCATGCTGGGTTTTCTGCCCAGCTGGCTAAGGGGAGTCCCTGGAAATGCAAGGGTGTGGGTTTTGGCAGACTTCAGGGAAGACATGCCAGATGAGCCTGGGAGACTCCAGCTTAATCTGGATTCAGGAGATATCTCTTTGGGCCAGCTAGTAATTGTAGGATAAGCCTAATGAGTCTTCAGAGGATGAAGAGAGTAACGTGCCAAGGTAGCAATCGATGTCCTCATTCGAGAGGATGAAGCTGGTGCTCAGAGAAGGGGGGAACTTGGCCACAGCAAGGAGGTGTGCACCCAGACAGAACCCCCAGATCCGGCCATTGGAGCTCAGGGAGGCCACTGGTGTGGCTTGTCCCTGTGGCAGGGGCCGAGGCACGCAGCCCACCCTGATTCCTGCGGGGGCCTGACTTGGGAAGTGCCATCTGGTAGCTTTGAGACTCACCAAACCAAATTGCACTGGAGAGAGGAAGGACACCTTCCTTCATCCACCCCCCACCCCCGCCGGATTCCCACATACCCTGACCCCTTTCTCTCGATTTCGGAGCCATTTCCAGAGTCCCGCTCATATGACCTCATTCGAAGTGCACTGTGGACGAGCTGCCATCCGCAGCTGCTACCACAGCAGCCAAGGGCTTTAGCTCCCGAGTACCTCCCTTCCTTTGGAACTTGGGGGCCCTCTACTCCCCACTTGCACACCACAGACCTTTGCTGAGGATTGTGGGGACCCTCACTCAGTTTGCAGCACGTTGTAGCCATCCCTGTCCTCCCTTGAAACTCAGCTTGTGAGCTCCTTTGGAGCAGCGTGGCCCACCTGGCTGCAACGGAAGAGACACAGCTGACAGTGAAACAACAGCTTCGATCTGACAGCCGGAAAGCTCTGTCAAAAGGGACCTCCCTCTTCACACCGTAGAGGCTGTAGGAGCCGCCAGGCTTTCGGAACCAGTGCTGGGGCCAAAATGACTCCACAGCTGTTTTCCTTCCTGGGGAGGGTTCTGGCTCGAGTGGGGATGGCTCAAGTCTCCTGAGCTTCTGAAATCCCACTGTGTGCAGTTTCACGGTACACAGAGAGGAGAAGGTGGAGTCCTGCCCTGGAGGTGGTCACAGCTCACGGATGAGCCAGGCAGGCAGGCAGGCAGGGCATGAGAACACCTGAGCTGCCTTCATGAGTGAATGGTGTGGGGGCAGAGGAAGAGAAGCCGGTCTGCTCCCTCGTGTGGTACCTAGGGCAGGTTGTCCCCAGAGGAAACCCTTACGACGGTGAGGACTATCACTGCTGTTTCCCAAGGGGTTCCGTCGGTGCGTGTCTTGCCCGGAGCGGTCAGGCCGTCTCTCGAGTACACTGGCCATGGGCATTGCCTCTCCTTGGAACTTCCCATGTGTTTCTCTTTTTTATGGAACAGTGATTTTCTAGAGGGGTTCTGGGCCACAAGGATGTGGGGTCATTTTCTAGCCTTCTGTCATGAAGAACGCTTTCCTGGGCGTTGGGGTGGTTTGTTGTTCCAGCTGCCTTTCTTGGCTTCTTTTGGGAGCTGGTGCAACAAGACGAGCTCAGCCTCTGCCTTCTGGCTGAGATGTCACCCTTCAAGCAGCAATGCCTGCCTGGAGATAATGATGGCAGTTGCCAAAAGGGCTTCGTTTGGCACATGGTATCTTGAAAGGACGCTGTACGTCCTTTCAGATATCAACGGCTAGTTCAAATGACAGAAAAATGCGAACTCTCCAATGGAGTCTTACAGTAGGTGGAGAGTCCGAAAAACACTCCTTCAGTCATTTCACTGAGAGTCATTGATTGGGGACACCAAGAATATAGGAAGGAATGCACAAAGAAAAGATGAAATTGTGTTCAGGATCGGGGGAAGGGATGAACAGGGCGTGCTTGCCTTGGATCCAGGCTTTGTTGGGGGGGGTGGGGCATAAAGATCAAACGGGTGTGAAACTACAAAGTGGTGATGGTAACACAGTATCACCAGAGTTACACAACAGTGTTCCCAAATTGCAACAATGATGAAAAGGTTTCCTAATCCCAACTTAACCAACAAAAATCCAGGAAACCATACAAAAAAGAAAACATCACCAGAAAGGTGGAAACAAACCAAATGCAAAGCAGTTCAGGGGAAAGGAACCCCATGCCCCCTGGGGGCAGACCGAGTTGCCGGCGTCCACGGTGAGCACACAGGGATGGAGGCTGCAGAGCCGACCGCTCCCCTGGACGTGGTGTTTCCGGCAAGGGCTCTGGGTCTCTGTCCAGAGCGGGGGCTCGTTCTCCCTGCAGGGGTGGGTGAGTCATCGTGGGCATCTGGGTGTTGCGCGGGAGCCAGGGCAGGCTCTCCCTGCCGAGGCGGTGACTCCTCCTCTGCCTCGGGTTCTCCTGCCAGAGCCCGAGCAGGTACAGGTGCACGTGGAGGTGGAGGTTCTCGCTGAGGGGGTGGGACATCAGTGCCTGGGACTGGGGGTCCTGCAGGCACGGAGATCCGATCTGCCCGGTGTGCTGGCCAGTACCCAGCTGGCCTGGTGTCTCTGCGAGGGCAAGTCTCGGTTCTCCATCTGCCCTCGGTGGATCCCTGGGTCCTGCACCTGGAGCCACCACCTGTGTAGGGAGAGGTCTGGGAAGTGGAGCCTGGTTCCAGTTGGAGGCCAGTGCTAGAGCTGGGGGAGAAGCAAAGTTTGCCCACAGGCCAGCCTTGGCATGTGCGTATCCCGGGACAGAAAGCTTCCAAGAGGTTCCCAAAGAATACCCAGCGTCGGATGTCTTTTGGGACTGAAGTGTGCAAGATGGGGGGCCGGTTGTGGGGGGGTGAGGCCAGCGCTTGCTGCAGGCCCAGCAGCAGCTTTCGGGTCTCGTCCCTGTGTAGCTCAGCACCCCCTCCCCACACACTCCCGTGCACCAGCCCCAGCGTCCTCACCTCTGTGCTCTGGCGTGCTGGGCTCCAGGTCCTCCTGCTGCCTCAGAGGCTGGGGTTCTCGGGACTCTGGGTCGGAGGCGGGTGTGCTGAGCTCCGTGGCAGCCTCAGACTGGGCCGCCGGGTGTATCCTGGGCGGTGTCTCGGCAGCAGGTCTTCCCCGCCTCCGCTTCTCCCCCGGTGGGGCTGATGCCTCCGTGGGCACGCTCACCTGGAGCCTGCACTGGGCCTCACGGGCGGGGGGGTGGTGCTCCGACCCCTCCCTCCGGGAGGTGGATGGGGTGTCCCCGTCCTCGGCCTCATCACGTGGGAAGCTCTGCAACGACAGTGACCGTCAGCCAGCCGTGCTGGGAGTTTTCCGAGCTGGGCCTGGGCAGTGGAGCCGCTGCTTCTGCCTGCTCGAACTTCTCTTCCCAGAAGGGTCAGAGACGTGTGTCTGCTCAGATCCCCACCCGGGAGGAAAGAGACCCACCTGAGGGTGTGAGGTCAGCCTGGGCGGCCGCCGCTGCCCACACTCTCCCCATCCCGCCCAGCCTGCTCTCCCCTGGGGTGTGGACACAACTTGTCCACAGGCTTCTGACCCCACATCCGCCTGGGCTTCCTTGAGGGAGACACACCCCGAGAAACCCGCATCCACACACACAGGCAAAGGACCCGGTGTTTCCGGGTGGCATGGGAAAGGTGGCCTGGCCCGGCCTGGGGCTCCCCGTGTTACCTTTCTGTTTCTCCGGGCAAAGGGCCAGAGGCCTCTCGGGGGTGCCCTGAGCCAACGTCGACAGGGTGCCCGCGCACACTGCCTGTGAGCACTCCTGAGGCCCCAGCCTCTGGGCAGGGGCAAACAGCAGAACATCTTGGCAGCAAGTGATCTGGCTGGGGGCTCCTCTCCGCTCTGGAGGCCTGGATAGCCGGGTTGCGGGTTCTGTTGGGTTCTGTTGCCGGCAGGTGACATCATCTCCTGGGGTTTGTGCTGAGGTCCCTTCCCCAAAACTTCCCAAGGGAATCTCTGGGTTTCTGACTGCTCGACCACCCCCCTTAGGCCATGCGCAGGCACAGTGACACCCACACAGCCCAGCCCACAGCCCTGGGGAGGCCTGGGTGCAGCCAGGGCCTGAGCTCCGAGGACCCCGCTGCTCTCAGACCAGGCTCCTTCTTCTCATAAGTGGTGTGGCCCTGGACAAGCATATGCCCCTCAGGGTTTCCCCAGTCTCTCCATCTGCAGAGTGGTGGTCATTCTCCCATCTGCTTGCTAGGTCTGTCGGCCTACGAGCAGCTCCATGCCTTTCCACCTGGGGCCGATATCACGTGGAGCTTGTGCGCTGAGACTTCAGAAAGAAAGATTCCATCCAGGGCTGACACAGCACAGAATGGGGCAGAACGAGGCCTGGATGCGCCGTGGTACCCAGGAAAAGGCACTCCCCCTCCTGACTGTTTTGAGACCCCGCATCCAAGTTGGAGGACCGAAAGGAAGACTCGAAGGTCTCCCTCTCTTATAGAAAAGAGTAGCCAACTTTCTGGTCCTCTGTTTCCATTGAGATTCTGTTCAAGTGTCCCAGCTCGGCTTCTGCGGGTGGCTGAGCTTCTAATGGCTCCCTGCGTTCTTGTCTTTTCCTCTCCAAACCTTCCGTCCTTTTCCCCCTTCTGGGGTGGATGGGCGCTGTCATTGCTTCTACCTTCGAGACAGATTGAGGAAAAGTCTGGACCATCGACTCCTTTCCTCTCTTTGGTTCCGTGTCTCTCTCTGGCTGTGTCCCTCTCTTTTCCTTTCTCAATTCCGCCTGTGTCTTCCTCTTTCTCTCTCGTGTGTGGATGGATGGATGCTAGGGATGCACATGGATATGATTAGATGAGGGTTATGTTTTAGGGATAGGTTAGAGGGAGAGAAAGGCTTTAGGTCGGAGTTGGTCATGGGGGAAGGGTCAAGGGTGGTGGTGGTGTTTCTTGGAATCTGAGTGCTGTGCATTCTTCGTCTCTTTCCATATGAACCCCTTCTCAGATACACCACTTGCAAGGAGTCTCTCATGTTCCGTTTCCTATCTTTTGCATTTGTGAATGCTTAGCTTCTCTGTTGTGAAGAGGTTCCATTGGATGGAAACCCATTGGTGTACTTCGTTTACCTCTTTCCCTTACTTGAAGAGACCCATTTCGACCTCCGCCCAGCAAATGGCAAGGAGACTCTGATGTTAAGGAGCCTTTGACCTACGCTTCTTTCTAGCTATCTCATGACATCAGTCTTTAGGGTGAGGTTTTCCCCCTATATTGAGGTGGTATGAGATCAAAACCAATAGCGTTCTTCAGATGTAGCTGTCTGGTTTTCCCATGGACATTGATTGAAGAGGCTTTCTTGTTCCCATTTGGATATTCTCCCCTTCTGTGTCAGAGATGAGTTGACCATGGATGCTGGGGTTTGTTTCTGGACCCTCAACTTTATTCCATCGATCCGGATCTGTGTGTGTTGTTGTATTCCCAATAGCATACTGCCCTGCTGCTGCTGCTGCGGCTAAGTCACTTCAGCCGTGTCTGACTCTGCGTGACCCCATGGCCTGCAGCCTACCAGGCTCCTCCGTCCAGGACATTTTCCAGGCAAGAGTACTGGAGTGGGTCGCCATTGCCTTCTCCGATACTCTCCTGAGGATCCTAGTTTGGTCGTCTAATTGCCTTTCACACAACCTTGGATGTCCGTATCGGGGCTTTTTCGTCGGATTGTGTTGACAATTTAGGCTCTTTTCTGTTTCCGTACCCCTTTTGCAATTCTTTGTTCGGTGCGAAAATGCATTGGCATTTTGGGAGGAATAGCATCGAAGCTGTGGATTGCCTTGTGGGGCTGTGACATCATTTTCCCAATAGGAATTCTTTCCAGCCCTGAGCACAGCCTCTCTTTCCAGTGATTGGTGTGGGCTTGATCTTCCTTCTTCCATCTCTCGCCGTTTTGTGAGAACAGGTCCATCCTTCCCTTCTGGGGTAGATGGACTCGTGGGTATCACTTCAGTGAATGGCATTGTCAGTGGGGGTGATAATTCCCTTCTCATTGGAAGACTTTGCTGTGAGTATTAGAAATGCAAGTGACTTCTCTTCCCCTTCCTCCCTGTCCATCTCTCAGAGCCACCGGGAAACAGAGGCCTCATCCACGGTCACACAGGCCTGAGGGGGTGCAACTAGACTGTTGTTTCTTCAGGCCCTCAGTGCTGGACATCATCCGGGATACTCTGTGTGTGTCTTCCTCAGTCTGGTGTCCCTTCAGACCTTTCCCTAGTTTTCACAGGCTTGTTGTGTTGGTGTTCTTTGTCTGTTTGGAGACACATCCTTGATAAGCTTTGTGTTTCCACTCATTCGTCTCGCGATGTATGACCTGTCTTTTGCTTTTGTCATGAGGTCTTTCCCACAGTAGATATCTTTGATTTTGCAAAGTCCACTGTATTCTCTGGGTTTTTTTTGTGTGTGTGTGGACTGCCTTTCAGTTTTGTGTGTGAAGACTCAAAGCACGTATCCGGTTTCTGCTCGTTGTTCTTCTAGATTTGTGACAAGTTTTCATGGAAAGTTTGTCTAGGGATAACTGGAAGTGAACTCGGTGTAAGGTGTCAAGTCTCCATCTCCATTCATGTCATCCCCTGCAGTTTCCAATTCCCTGTTCCTGAGTGGCTTTGGAGACCTTGTGGGAAGTTTGGTTGCATTGGAGTTTGCATTTCCACCTTGATTCGATTCACACTGTTCTGCCCTCAGGGACACAGTCAAGGGGGAGTGAGGAGCAGCCTGCACTTCCAGCAGTGACCGCACGGTGGGGCGAGTGCTGCTCTCCCCTCTGGGAGCCCCAGGCCCCAGGCATCCCAGTGAGGAGCCAGCTCTGTGCTCAGCTGAAAGGAGTTAGTCTCTCAGGAGCCTCTGAGCCCTTGCCTTTGGATCACCCAGGGTGGGCATTTACTGGGACAGAAAAAATTGCCCTGAATTCCATGGACAGAAGAGCCTGGCTGTGTAGAGTTCGTGGGTTGCCATGAATCAGACACAACTGAGGACACAAAAATTCAATAGATTAAAACACTTTTTGGGGGTGGGGGGGAGTGAAAGGGGGTGATGTGGGTTTTTTTGTCTTATATAATAGCCAAGGGAAATCTAGTTTAAACCTAAATTCACCTAGATGGGAAAGGGATAGCTCTCCGTCACCCTATTAAAAAAAAAAAACACTACTCAACTTTTCTGAAAGTTTATTTAGTAGCTTCCTTGAGCAGTTCATTGTGAAGCATTTTTTTTTTTTCTGTGACATTGGCCTCATTAAAAAGCACGGTTTGCCTTTACTGGATAATTTTGTTCATTGGTTTCTTAGGGAACGTTGGTAATATTTGAGTTTCCTGGGGAGTATGGTCACATGACCTGGCCCTGGCCAATCGGTGCGTTCCACCTCCCTGGCCACTGTGATTGGCTCCGGGCTGGGGCAGTGCCCAATCGGGGCCCAGGGCCGGGCCTCACGTTGGAAGCCAGGGGAAGACGAGCTGTCGTCCTGCTGGGGTAGGGGCAGGGCTGGGGCCGGGGGAGGTCAGGCTGCAGCAGTGGGAGGGGCGTGAGGTCCGCCTGCGGCAGTTGGTGACCTTCCTGCTCCCCTCAGGGCAGAGCCGCCGGCCTGAGAATGAGGGCGCTGCTGAGCCCAGGGGCTGGGATGGCCCGTTGCTGCTGTGGTCCCAGAGCTCCACCCGAGACCTGAGGGAAGCCGTCTGCCCGTGAGTCCTCTCCCGCTTGTCTGTCAGCTTGTTTGAAGCATGCTGGGTTTTCTGCCCAGCTGGCTAAGGGGAGTCCCTGGAAATGCAAGGGTGTGGGTTTTGGCAGACTTCAGGGAAGACATGCCAGATGAGCCTGGGAGACTCCAGCTTAATCTGGATTCAGGAGATATCTCTTTGGGCCAGCTAGTAATTGTAGGATAAGCCTAATGAGTCTTCAGAGGATGAAGAGAGTAACGTGCCAAGGTAGCAATCGATGTCCTCATTCGAGAGGATGAAGCTGGTGCTCAGAGAAGGGGGGAACTTGGCCACAGCAAGGAGGTGTGCACCCAGACAGAACCCCCAGATCCGGCCATTGGAGCTCAGGGAGGCCACTGGTGTGGCTTGTCCCTGTGGCAGGGGCCGAGGCACGCAGCCCACCCTGATTCCTGCGGGGGCCTGACTTGGGAAGTGCCATCTGGTAGCTTTGAGACTCACCAAACCAAATTGCACTGGAGAGAGGAAGGACACCTTCCTTCATCCACCCCCCACCCCCGCCGGATTCCCACATACCCTGACCCCTTTCTCTCGATTTCGGAGCCATTTCCAGAGTCCCGCTCATATGACCTCATTCGAAGTGCACTGTGGACGAGCTGCCATCCGCAGCTGCTACCACAGCAGCCAAGGGCTTTAGCTCCCGAGTACCTCCCTTCCTTTGGAACTTGGGGGCCCTCTACTCCCCACTTGCACACCACAGACCTTTGCTGAGGATTGTGGGGACCCTCACTCAGTTTGCAGCACGTTGTAGCCATCCCTGTCCTCCCTTGAAACTCAGCTTGTGAGCTCCTTTGGAGCAGCGTGGCCCACCTGGCTGCAACGGAAGAGACACAGCTGACAGTGAAACAACAGCTTCGATCTGACAGCCGGAAAGCTCTGTCAAAAGGGACCTCCCTCTTCACACCGTAGAGGCTGTAGGAGCCGCCAGGCTTTCGGAACCAGTGCTGGGGCCAAAATGACTCCACAGCTGTTTTCCTTCCTGGGGAGGGTTCTGGCTCGAGTGGGGATGGCTCAAGTCTCCTGAGCTTCTGAAATCCCACTGTGTGCAGTTTCACGGTACACAGAGAGGAGAAGGTGGAGTCCTGCCCTGGAGGTGGTCACAGCTCACGGATGAGCCAGGCAGGCAGGCAGGCAGGGCATGAGAACACCTGAGCTGCCTTCATGAGTGAATGGTGTGGGGGCAGAGGAAGAGAAGCCGGTCTGCTCCCTCGTGTGGTACCTAGGGCAGGTTGTCCCCAGAGGAAACCCTTACGACGGTGAGGACTATCACTGCTGTTTCCCAAGGGGTTCCGTCGGTGCGTGTCTTGCCCGGAGCGGTCAGGCCGTCTCTCGAGTACACTGGCCATGGGCATTGCCTCTCCTTGGAACTTCCCATGTGTTTCTCTTTTTTATGGAACAGTGATTTTCTAGAGGGGTTCTGGGCCACAAGGATGTGGGGTCATTTTCTAGCCTTCTGTCATGAAGAACGCTTTCCTGGGCGTTGGGGTGGTTTGTTGTTCCAGCTGCCTTTCTTGGCTTCTTTTGGGAGCTGGTGCAACAAGACGAGCTCAGCCTCTGCCTTCTGGCTGAGATGTCACCCTTCAAGCAGCAATGCCTGCCTGGAGATAATGATGGCAGTTGCCAAAAGGGCTTCGTTTGGCACATGGTATCTTGAAAGGACGCTGTACGTCCTTTCAGATATCAACGGCTAGTTCAAATGACAGAAAAATGCGAACTCTCCAATGGAGTCTTACAGTAGGTGGAGAGTCCGAAAAACACTCCTTCAGTCATTTCACTGAGAGTCATTGATTGGGGACACCAAGAATATAGGAAGGAATGCACAAAGAAAAGATGAAATTGTGTTCAGGATCGGGGGAAGGGATGAACAGGGCGTGCTTGCCTTGGATCCAGGCTTTGTTGGGGGGGGTGGGGCATAAAGATCAAACGGGTGTGAAACTACAAAGTGGTGATGGTAACACAGTATCACCAGAGTTACACAACAGTGTTCCCAAATTGCAACAATGATGAAAAGGTTTCCTAATCCCAACTTAACCAACAAAAATCCAGGAAACCATACAAAAAAGAAAACATCACCAGAAAGGTGGAAACAAACCAAATGCAAAGCAGTTCAGGGGAAAGGAACCCCATGCCCCCTGGGGGCAGACCGAGTTGCCGGCGTCCACGGTGAGCACACAGGGATGGAGGCTGCAGAGCCGACCGCTCCCCTGGACGTGGTGTTTCCGGCAAGGGCTCTGGGTCTCTGTCCAGAGCGGGGGCTCGTTCTCCCTGCAGGGGTGGGTGAGTCATCGTGGGCATCTGGGTGTTGCGCGGGAGCCAGGGCAGGCTCTCCCTGCCGAGGCGGTGACTCCTCCTCTGCCTCGGGTTCTCCTGCCAGAGCCCGAGCAGGTAGAGGTGCACGTGGAGGTGGAGGTTCTCGCTGAGGGGGTGGGACATCAGTGCCTGGGACTGGGGGTCCTGCAGGCACGGAGATCCGATCTGCCCGGTGTGCTGGCCAGTACCCAGCTGGCCTGGTGTCTCTGCGAGGGCAAGTCTCGGTTCTCCATCTGCCCTCGGTGGATCCCTGGGTCCTGCACCTGGAGCCACCACCTGTGTAGGGAGAGGTCTGGGAAGTGGAGCCTGGTTCCAGTTGGAGGCCAGTGCTAGAGCTGGGGGAGAAGCAAAGTTTGCCCACAGGCCAGCCTTGGCATGTGCGTATCCCGGGACAGAAAGCTTCCAAGAGGTTCCCAAAGAATACCCAGCGTCGGATGTCTTTTGGGACTGAAGTGTGCAAGATGGGGGGCCGGTTGTGGGGGGGTGAGGCCAGCGCTTGCTGCAGGCCCAGCAGCAGCTTTCGGGTCTCGTCCCTGTGTAGCTCAGCACCCCCTCCCCACACACTCCCGTGCACCAGCCCCAGCGTCCTCACCTCTGTGCTCTGGCGTGCTGGGCTCCAGGTCCTCCTGCTGCCTCAGAGGCCGGGGTTCTCGGGACTCTGGGTCGGAGGCGGGTGTGCTGAGCTCCGTGGCAGCCTCAGACTGGGCCGCCGGGTGTATCCTGGGCGGTGTCTCGGCAGCAGGTCTTCCCCACCTCCGCTTCTCCCCCGGTGGGGCTGATGCCTCCGTGGGCACGCTCACCTGGAGCCTGCACTGGGCCTCACGGGCGGGGGGGTGGTGCTCCGACCCCTCCCTCCGGGAGGTGGATGGGGTGTCCCCGTCCTCGGCCTCATCACGTGGGAAGCTCTGCAACGACAGTGACCGTCAGCCAGCCGTGCTGGGAGTTTTCCGAGCTGGGCCTGGGCAGTGGAGCCGCTGCTTCTGCCTGCTCGAACTTCTCTTCCCAGAAGGGTCAGAGACGTGTGTCTGCTCAGATCCCCACCCGGGAGGAAAGAGACCCACCTGAGGGTGTGAGGTCAGCCTGGGCGGCCGCCGCTGCCCACACTCTCCCCATCCCGCCCAGCCTGCTCTCCCCTGGGGTGTGGACACAACTTGTCCGCAGGCTTCTGACCCCACATCCGCCTGGGCTTCCTTGAGGGAGACACACCCCGAGAAACCCGCATCCACACACACAGGCAAAGGACCCGGTGTTTCCGGGTGGCATGGGAAAGGTGGCCTGGCCCGGCCTGGGGCTCCCCGTGTTACCTTTCTGTTTCTCCGGGCAAAGGGCCAGAGGCCTCTCGGGGGTGCCCTGAGCCAACGTCGACAGGGTTCCCGCGCACACTGCCTGTGAGCACTCCTGAGGCCCCAGCCGCTGGGCAGGGGCAAACAGCAGAACATCTTGGCAGCAAGTGATCTGGCTGGGGGCTCCTCTCCGCTCTGGAGGCCTGGATAGCCGGGTTGCGGGTTCTGTTGGGTTCTGTTGCCGGCAGGTGACATCATCTCCTGGGGTTTGTGCTGAGGTCCCTTCCCCAAAACTTCCCAAGGGAATCTCTGGGTTTCTGACTGCTCGACCACCCCCCTTAGGCCATGCGCAGGCACAGTGACACCCACACAGCCCAGCCCACAGCCCTGGGGAGGCCTGGGTGCAGCCAGGGCCTGAGCTCCGAGGACCCCGCTGCTCTCAGACCAGGCTCCTTCTTCTCATAAGTGGTGTGGCCCTGGACAAGCATATGCCCCTCAGGGTTTCCCCAGTCTCTCCATCTGCAGAGTGGTGGTCATTCTCCCATCTGCTTCCTAGGTCTGTCGGCCTACGAGCAGCTCCATGCCTTTCCACCTGGGGCCGATATCACGTGGAGCTTGTGCGCTGAGACTTCAGAAAGAAAGATTCCATCCAGGGCTGACACAGCACAGAATGGGGCAGAACGAGGCCTGGATGCGCCGTGGTACCCAGGAAAAGGCACTCCCCCTCCTGACTGTTTTGAGACCCCGCATCCAAGTTGGAGGACCGAAAGGAAGACTCGAAGGTCTCCCTCTCTTATAGAAAAGAGTAGCCAACTTTCTGGTCCTCTGTTTCCATTGAGATTCTGTTCAAGTGTCCCAGCTCGGCTTCTGCGGGTGGCTGAGCTTCTAATGGCTCCCTGCGTTCTTGTCTTTTCCTCTCCAAACCTTCCGTCCTTTTCCCCCTTCTGGGGTGGATGGGCGCTGTCATTGCTTCTACCTTCGAGACAGATTGAGGAAAAGTCTGGACCATCGACTCCTTTCCTCTCTTTGGTTCCGTGTCTCTCTCTGGCTGTGTCCCTCTCTTTTCCTTTCTCAATTCCGCCTGTGTCTTCCTCTTTCTCTCTCGTGTGTGGATGGATGGATGCTAGGGATGCACATGGATATGATTAGATGAGGGTTATGTTTTAGGGATAGGTTAGAGGGAGAGAAAGGCTTTAGGTCGGAGTTGGTCATGGGGGAAGGGTCAAGGGTGGTGGTGGTGTTTCTTGGAATCTGAGTGCTGTGCATTCTTCGTCTCTTTCCATATGAACCCCTTCTCAGATACACCACTTGCAAGGAGTCTCTCATGTTCCGTTTCCTATCTTTTGCATTTGTGAATGCTTAGCTTCTCTGTTGTGAAGAGGTTCCATTGGATGGAAACCCATTGGTGTACTTCGTTTACCTCTTTCCCTTACTTGAAGAGACCCATTTCGACCTCCGCCCAGCAAATGGCAAGGAGACTCTGATGTTAAGGAGCCTTTGACCTACGCTTCTTTCTAGCTATCTCATGACATCAGTCTTTAGGGTGAGGTTTTCCCCCTATATTGAGGTGGTATGAGATCAAAACCAATAGCGTTCTTCAGATGTAGCTGTCTGGTTTTCCCATGGACATTGATTGAAGAGGCTTTCTTGTTCCCATTTGGATATTCTCCCCTTCTGTGTCAGAGATGAGTTGACCATGGATGCTGGGGTTTGTTTCTGGACCCTCAACTTTATTCCATCGATCCGGATCTGTGTGTGTTGTTGTATTCCCAATAGCATACTGCCCTGCTGCTGCTGCTGCGGCTAAGTCACTTCAGCCGTGTCTGACTCTGCGTGACCCCATGGCCTGCAGCCTACCAGGCTCCTCCGTCCAGGACATTTTCCAGGCAAGAGTACTGGAGTGGGTCGCCATTGCCTTCTCCGATACTCTCCTGAGGATCCTAGTTTGGTCGTCTAATTGCCTTTCACACAACCTTGGATGTCCGTATCGGGGCTTTTTCGTCGGATTGTGTTGACAATTTAGGCTCTTTTCTGTTTCCGTACCCCTTTTGCAATTCTTTGTTCGGTGCGAAAATGCATTGGCATTTTGGGAGGAATAGCATCGAAGCTGTGGATTGCCTTGTGGGGCTGTGACATCATTTTCCCAATAGGAATTCTTTCCAGCCCTGAGCACAGCCTCTCTTTCCAGTGATTGGTGTGGGCTTGATCTTCCTTCTTCCATCTCTCGCCGTTTTGTGAGAACAGGTCCATCCTTCCCTTCTGGGGTAGATGGACTCGTGGGTATCACTTCAGTGAATGGCATTGTCAGTGGGGGTGATAATTCCCTTCTCATTGGAAGACTTTGCTGTGAGTATTAGAAATGCAAGTGACTTCTCTTCCCCTTCCTCCCTGTCCATCTCTCAGAGCCACCGGGAAACAGAGGCCTCATCCACGGTCACACAGGCCTGAGGGGGTGCAACTAGACTGTTGTTTCTTCAGGCCCTCAGTGCTGGACATCATCCGGGATACTCTGTGTGTGTCTTCCTCAGTCTGGTGTCCCTTCAGACCTTTCCCTAGTTTTCACAGGCTTGTTGTGTTGGTGTTCTTTGTCTGTTTGGAGACACATCCTTGATAAGCTTTGTGTTTCCACTCATTCGTCTCGCGATGTATGACCTGTCTTTTGCTTTTGTCATGAGGTCTTTCCCACAGTAGATATCTTTGATTTTGCAAAGTCCACTGTATTCTCTGGGTTTTTTTTGTGTGTGTGTGGACTGCCTTTCAGTTTTGTGTGTGAAGACTCAAAGCACGTATCCGGTTTCTGCTCGTTGTTCTTCTAGATTTGTGACAAGTTTTCATGGAAAGTTTGTCTAGGGATAACTGGAAGTGAACTCGGTGTAAGGTGTCAAGTCTCCATCTCCATTCATGTCATCCCCTGCAGTTTCCAATTCCCTGTTCCTGAGTGGCTTTGGAGACCTTGTGGGAAGTTTGGTTGCATTGGAGTTTGCATTTCCACCTTGATTCGATTCACACTGTTCTGCCCTCAGGGACACAGTCAAGGGGGAGTGAGGAGCAGCCTGCACTTCCAGCAGTGACCGCACGGTGGGGCGAGTGCTGCTCTCCCCTCTGGGAGCCCCAGGCCCCAGGCATCCCAGTGAGGAGCCAGCTCTGTGCTCAGCTGAAAGGAGTTAGTCTCTCAGGAGCCTCTGAGCCCTTGCCTTTGGATCACCCAGGGTGGGCATTTACTGGGACAGAAAAAATTGCCCTGAATTCCATGGACAGAAGAGCCTGGCTGTGTAGAGTTCGTGGGTTGCCATGAATCAGACACAACTGAGGACACAAAAATTCAATAGATTAAAACACTTTTTGGGGGTGGGGGGGAGTGAAAGGGGGTGATGTGGGTTTTTTTGTCTTATATAATAGCCAAGGGAAATCTAGTTTAAACCTAAATTCACCTAGATGGGAAAGGGATAGCTCTCCGTCACCCTATTAAAAAAAAAAAAAACTACTCAACTTTTCTGAAAGTTTATTTAGTAGCTTCCTTGAGCAGTTCATTGTGAAGCATTTTTTTTTTTTCTGTGACATTGGCCTCATTAAAAAGCACGGTTTGCCTTTACTGGATAATTTTGTTCATTGGTTTCTTAGGGAACGTTGGTAATATTTGAGTTTCCTGGGGAGTATGGTCACATGACCTGGCCCTGGCCAATCGGTGCGTTCCACCTCCCTGGCCACTGTGATTGGCTCCGGGCTGGGGCAGTGCCCAATCGGGGCCCAGGGCCGGGCCTCACGTTGGAAGCCAGGGGAAGACGAGCTGTCGTCCTGCTGGGGTAGGGGCAGGGCTGGGGCCGGGGGAGGTCAGGCTGCAGCAGTGGGAGGGGCGTGAGGTCCGCCTGCGGCAGTTGGTGACCTTCCTGCTCCCCTCAGGGCAGAGCCGCCGGCCTGAGAATGAGGGCGCTGCTGAGCCCAGGGGCTGGGATGGCCCGTTGCTGCTGTGGTCCCAGAGCTCCACCCGAGACCTGAGGGAAGCCGTCTGCCCGTGAGTCCTCTCCCGCTTGTCTGTCAGCTTGTTTGAAGCATGCTGGGTTTTCTGCCCAGCTGGCTAAGGGGAGTCCCTGGAAATGCAAGGGTGTGGGTTTTGGCAGACTTCAGGGAAGACATGCCAGATGAGCCTGGGAGACTCCAGCTTAATCTGGATTCAGGAGATATCTCTTTGGGCCAGCTAGTAATTGTAGGATAAGCCTAATGAGTCTTCAGAGGATGAAGAGAGTAACGTGCCAAGGTAGCAATCGATGTCCTCATTCGAGAGGATGAAGCTGGTGCTCAGAGAAGGGGGGAACTTGGCCACAGCAAGGAGGTGTGCACCCAGACAGAACCCCCAGATCCGGCCATTGGAGCTCAGGGAGGCCACTGGTGTGGCTTGTCCCTGTGGCAGGGGCCGAGGCACGCAGCCCACCCTGATTCCTGCGGGGGCCTGACTTGGGAAGTGCCATCTGGTAGCTTTGAGACTCACCAAACCAAATTGCACTGGAGAGAGGAAGGACACCTTCCTTCATCCACCCCCCAACCCCGCCGGATTCCCACATACCCTGACCCCTTTCTCTCGATTTCGGAGCCATTTCCAGAGTCCCGCTCATATGACCTCATTCGAAGTGCACTGTGGACGAGCTGCCATCCGCAGCTGCTACCACAGCAGCCAAGGGCTTTAGCTCCCGAGTACCTCCCTTCCTTTGGAACTTGGGGGCCCTCTACTCCCCACTTGCACACCACAGACCTTTGCTGAGGATTGTGGGGACCCTCACTCAGTTTGCAGCACGTTGTAGCCATCCCTGTCCTCCCTTGAAACTCAGCTTGTGAGCTCCTTTGGAGCAGCGTGGCCCACCTGGCTGCAACGGAAGAGACACAGCTGACAGTGAAACAACAGCTTCGATCTGACAGCCGGAAAGCTCTGTCAAAAGGGACCTCCCTCTTCACACCGTAGAGGCTGTAGGAGCCGCCAGGCTTTCGGAACCAGTGCTGGCGCCAAAATGACTCCACAGCTGTTTTCCTTCCTGGGGAGGGTTCTGGCTCGAGTGGGGATGGCTCAAGTCTCCTGAGCTTCTGAATTCCCACTGTGTGCAGTTTCACGGTACACAGAGAGGAGAAGGTGGAGTCCTGCCCTGGAGGTGGTCACAGCTCACGGATGAGCCAGGCAGGCAGGCAGGCAGGGCATGAGAACACCTGAGCTGCCTTCATGAGTGAATGGTGTGGGGGCAGAGGAAGAGAAGCCGGTCTGCTCCCTCGTGTGGTACCTAGGGCAGGTTGTCCCCAGAGGAAACCCTTACGACGGTGAGGACTATCACTGCTGTTTCCCAAGGGGTTCCGTCGGTGCGTGTCTTGCCCGGAGCGGTCAGGCCGTCTCTCGAGTACACTGGCCATGGGCATTGCCTCTCCTTGGAACTTCCCATGTGTTTCTCTTTTTTATGGAACAGTGATTTTCTAGAGGGGTTCTGGGCCACAAGGATGTGGGGTCATTTTCTAGCCTTCTGTCATGAAGAACGCTTTCCTGGGCGTTGGGGTGGTTTGTTGTTCCAGCTGCCTTTCTTGGCTTCTTTTGGGAGCTGGTGCAACAAGACGAGCTCAGCCTCTGCCTTCTGGCTGAGATGTCACCCTTCAAGCAGCAATGCCTGCCTGGAGATAATGATGGCAGTTGCCAAAAGGGCTTCGTTTGGCACATGGTATCTTGAAAGGACGCTGTACGTCCTTTCAGATATCAACGGCTAGTTCAAATGACAGAAAAATGCGAACTCTCCAATGGAGTCTTACAGTAGGTGGAGAGTCCGAAAAACACTCCTTCAGTCATTTCACTGAGAGTCATTGATTGGGGACACCAAGAATATAGGAAGGAATGCACAAAGAAAAGATGAAATTGTGTTCAGGATCGGGGGAAGGGATGAACAGGGCGTGCTTGCCTTGGATCCAGGCTTTGTTGGGGGGGGTGGGGCATAAAGATCAAACGGGTGTGAAACTACAAAGTGGTGATGGTAACACAGTATCACCAGAGTTACACAACAGTGTTCCCAAATTGCAACAATGATGAAAAGGTTTCCTAATCCCAACTTAACCAACAAAAATCCAGGAAACCATACAAAAAAGAAAACATCACCAGAAAGGTGGAAACAAACCAAATGCAAAGCAGTTCAGGGGAAAGGAACCCCATGCCCCCTGGGGGCAGACCGAGTTGCCGGCGTCCACGGTGAGCACACAGGGATGGAGGCTGCAGAGCCGACCGCTCCCCTGGACGTGGTGTTTCCGGCAAGGGCTCTGGGTCTCTGTCCAGAGCGGGGGCTCGTTCTCCCTGCAGGGGTGGGTGAGTCATCGTGGGCATCTGGGTGTTGCGCGGGAGCCAGGGCAGGCTCTCCCTGCCGAGGCGGTGACTCCTCCTCTGCCTCGGGTTCTCCTGCCAGAGCCCGAGCAGGTACAGGTGCACGTGGAGGTGGAGGTTCTCGCTGAGGGGGTGGGACATCAGTGCCTGGGACTGGGGGTCCTGCAGGCACGGAGATCCGATCTGCCCGGTGTGCTGGCCAGTACCCAGCTGGCCTGGTGTCTCTGCGAGGGCAAGTCTCGGTTCTCCATCTGCCCTCGGTGGATCCCTGGGTCCTGCACCTGGAGCCACCACCTGTGTAGGGACAGGTCTGGGAAGTGGAGCCTGGTTCCAGTTGGAGGCCAGTGCTAGAGCTGGGGGAGAAGCAAAGTTTGCCCACAGGCCAGCCTTGGCATGTGCGTATCCCGGGACAGAAAGCTTCCAAGAGGTTCCCAAAGAATACCCAGCGTCGGATGTCTTTTGGGACTGAAGTGTGCAAGATGGGGGGCCGGTTGTGGGGGGGTGAGGCCAGCGCTTGCTGCAGGCCCAGCAGCAGCTTTCGGGTCTCGTCCCTGTGTAGCTCAGCACCCCCTCCCCACACACTCCCGTGCACCAGCCCCAGCGTCCTCACCTCTGTGCTCTGGCGTGCTGGGCTCCAGGTCCTCCTGCTGCCTCAGAGGCTGGGGTTCTCGGGACTCTGGGTCGGAGGCGGGTGTGCTGAGCTCCGTGGCAGCCTCAGACTGGGCCGCCGGGTGTATCCTGGGCGGTGTCTCGGCAGCAGGTCTTCCCCGCCTCCGCTTCTCCCCCGGTGGGGCTGATGCCTCCGTGGGCACGCTCACCTGGAGCCTGCACTGGGCCTCACGGGCGGGGGGGTGGTGCTCCGACCCCTCCCTCCGGGAGGTGGATGGGGTGTCCCCGTCCTCGGCCTCATCACGTGGGAAGCTCTGCAACGACAGTGACCGTCAGCCAGCCGTGCTGGGAGTTTTCCGAGCTGGGCCTGGGCAGTGGAGCCGCTGCTTCTGCCTGCTCGAACTTCTCTTCCCAGAAGGGTCAGAGATGTGTGTCTGCTCAGATCCCCACCCGGGAGGAAAGAGACCCACCTGAGGGTGTGAGGTCAGCCTGGGCGGCTGCCGCTGCCCGCACTCTCCCCATCCCGCCCAGCCTGCTCTCCCCTGGGGTGTGGACACAACTTGTCCGCAGGCTTCTGACCCCACATCCGCCTGGGCTTCCTTGAGGGAGACACACCCCGAGAAACCCGCATCCACACACACAGGCAAAGGACCCGGTGTTTCCGGGTGGCATGGGAGAGGTGGCCTGGCCCGGCCTGGGGCTCCCCGTGTTACCTTTCTGTTTCTCCGGGCAAAGGGCCAGAGGCCTCTCGGGGGTGCCCTGAGCCAACGTCGACAGGGTGCCCGCGCACACTGCCTGTGAGCACTCCTGAGGCCCCAGCCTCTGGGCAGGGGCAAACAGCAGAACATCTTGGCAGCAAGTGATCTGGCTGGGGGCTCCTCTCCGCTCTGGAGGCCTGGATAGCCGGGTTGCGGGTTCTGTTGGGTTCTGTTGCCGGCAGGTGACATCATCTCCTGGGGTTCGTGCTGAGGTCCCTTCCCCAAAACTTCCCAAGGGAATCTCTGGGTTTCTGACTGCTCGACCACCCCCCTTAGGCCATGCGCAGGCACAGTGACACCCACACAGCCCAGCCCACAGCCCTGGGGAGGCCTGGGTGCAGCCAGGGCCTGAGCTCCGAGGACCCCGCTGCTCTCAGACCAGGCTCCTTCTTCTCATAAGTGGTGTGGCCCTGGACAAGCATATGCCCCTCAGGGTTTCCCCAGTCTCTCCATCTGCAGAGTGGTGGTCATTCTCCCATCTGCTTCCTAGGTCTGTCGGCCTACGAGCAGCTCCATGCCTTTCCACCTGGGGCCGATATCACGTGGAGCTTGTGCGCTGAGACTTCAGAAAGAAAGATTCCATCCAGGGCTGACACAGCACAGAATGGGGCAGAACGAGGCCTGGATGCGCCGTGGTACCCAGGAAAAGGCACTCCCCCTCCTGACTGTTTTGAGACCCCGCATCCAAGTTGGAGGACCGAAAGGAAGACTCGAAGGTCTCCCTCTCTTATAGAAAAGAGTAGCCAACTTTCTGGTCCTCTGTTTCCATTGAGATTCTGTTCAAGTGTCCCAGCTCGGCTTCTGCGGGTGGCTGAGCTTCTAATGGCCCCCTGCGTTCTTGTCTTTTCCTCTCCAAACCTTCCGTCCTTTTCCCCCTTCTGGGGTGGATGGGCGCTGTCATTGCTTCTACCTTCGAGACAGATTGAGGAAAAGTCTGGACCATCGACTCCTTTCCTCTCTTTGGTTCCGTGTCTCTCTCTGGCTGTGTCCCTCTCTTTTCCTTTCTCAATTCCGCCTGTGTCTTCCTCTTTCTCTCTCGTGTGTGGATGGATGGATGCTAGGGATGCACATGGATATGATTAGATGAGGGTTATGTTTTAGGGATAGGTTAGAGGGAGAGAAAGGCTTTAGGTCGGAGTTGGTCATGGGGGAAGGGTCAAGGGTGGTGGTGGTGTTTCTTGGAATCTGAGTGCTGTGCATTCTTCGTCTCTTTCCATATGAACCCCTTCTCAGATACACCACTTGCAAGGAGTCTCTCATGTTCCGTTTCCTATCTTTTGCATTTGTGAATGCTTAGCTTCTCTGTTGTGAAGAGGTTCCATTGGATGGAAACCCATTGGTGTACTTCGTTTACCTCTTTCCCTTACTTGAAGAGACCCATTTCGACCTCCGCCCAGCAAATGGCAAGGAGACTCTGATGTTAAGGAGCCTTTGACCTACGCTTCTTTCTAGCTATCTCATGACATCAGTCTTTAGGGTGAGGTTTTCCCCCTATATTGAGGTGGTATGAGATCAAAACCAATAGCGTTCTTCAGATGTAGCTGTCTGGTTTTCCCATGGACATTGATTGAAGAGGCTTTCTTGTTCCCATTTGGATATTCTCCCCTTCTGTGTCAGAGATGAGTTGACCATGGATGCTGGGGTTTGTTTCTGGACCCTCAACTTTATTCCATCGATCCGGATCTGTGTGTGTTGTTGTATTCCCAATAGCATACTGCCCTGCTGCTGCTGCTGCGGCTAAGTCACTTCAGTCGTGTCTGACTCTGCGTGACCCCATGGCCTGCAGCCTACCAGGCTCCTCCGTCCAGGACATTTTCCAGGCAAGAGTACTGGAGTGGGTCGCCATTGCCTTCTCCGATACTCTCCTGAGGATCCTAGTTTGGTCGTCTAATTGCCTTTCACACAACCTTGGATGTCCGTATCGGGGCTTTTTCGTCGGATTGTGTTGACAATTTAGGCTCTTTTCTGTTTCCGTACCCCTTTTGCAATTCTTTGTTCGGTGCGAAAATGCATTGGCATTTTGGGAGGAATAGCATCGAAGCTGTGGATTGCCTTGTGGGGCTGTGACATCATTTTCCCAATAGGAATTCTTTCCAGCCCTGAGCACAGCCTCTCTTTCCAGTGATTGGTGTGGGCTTGATCTTCCTTCTTCCATCTCTCGCCGTTTTGTGAGAACAGGTCCATCCTTCCCTTCTGGGGTAGATGGACTCGTGGGTATCACTTCAGTGAATGGCATTGTCAGTGGGGGTGATAATTCCCTTCTCATTGGAAGACTTTGCTGTGAGTATTAGAAATGCAAGTGACTTCTCTTCCCCTTCCTCCCTGTCCATCTCTCAGAGCCACCGGGAAACAGAGGCCTCATCCACGGTCACACAGGCCTGAGGGGGTGCAACTAGACTGTTGTTTCTTCAGGCCCTCAGTGCTGGACATCATCCGGGATACTCTGTGTGTGTCTTCCTCAGTCTGGTGTCCCTTCAGACCTTTCCCTAGTTTTCACAGGCTTGTTGTGTTGGTGTTCTTTGTCTGTTTGGAGACACATCCTTGATAAGCTTTGTGTTTCCACTCATTCGTCTCGCGATGTATGACCTGTCTTTTGCTTTTGTCATGAGGTCTTTCCCACAGTAGATATCTTTGATTTTGCAAAGTCCACTGTATTCTCTGGGTTTTTTTTGTGTGTGTGTGGACTGCCTTTCAGTTTTGTGTGTGAAGACTCAAAGCACGTATCCGGTTTCTGCTCGTTGTTCTTCTAGATTTGTGACAAGTTTTCATGGAAAGTTTGTCTAGGGATAACTGGAAGTGAACTCGGTGTAAGGTGTCAAGTCTCCATCTCCATTCATGTCATCCCCTGCAGTTTCCAATTCCCTGTTCCTGAGTGGCTTTGGAGACCTTGTGGGAAGTTTGGTTGCATTGGAGTTTGCATTTCCACCTTGATTCGATTCACACTGTTCTGCCCTCAGGGACACAGTCAAGGGGGAGTGAGGAGCAGCCTGCACTTCCAGCAGTGACCGCACGGTGGGGCGAGTGCTGCTCTCCCCTCTGGGAGCCCCAGGCCCCAGGCATCCCAGTGAGGAGCCAGCTCTGTGCTCAGCTGAAAGGAGTTAGTCTCTCAGGAGCCTCTGAGCCCTTGCCTTTGGATCACCCAGGGTGGGCATTTACTGGGACAGAAAAAATCGCCCTGAATTCCATGGACAGAAGAGCCTGGCTGTGTAGAGTTCGTGGGTTGCCATGAATCAGACACAACTGAGGACACAAAAATTCAATAGATTAAAACACTTTTTGGGGGTGGGGGGGAGTGAAAGGGGGTGATGTGGGTTTTTTTGTCTTATATAATAGCCAAGGGAAATCTAGTTTAAACCTAAATTCACATAGATGGGAAAGGGATAGCTCTCCGTCACCCTATTAAAAAAAAAAAAACTACTCAACTTTTCTGAAAGTTTATTTAGTAGCTTCCTTGAGCAGTTCATTGTGAAGCATTCTTTTTTTTTCTGTGACATTGGCCTCATTAAAAAGCACGGTTTGCCTTTACTGGATAATTTTGTTCATTGGTTTCTTAGGGAACGTTGGTAATATTTGAGTTTCCTGGGGAGTATGGTCACATGACCTGGCCCTGGCCAATCGGTGCGTTCCACCTCCCTGGCCACTGTGATTGGCTCCGGGCTGGGGCAGTGCCCAATCGGGGCCCAGGGCCGGGCCTCACGTTGGAAGCCAGGGGAAGACGAGCTGTCGTCCTGCTGGGGTAGGGGCAGGGCTGGGGCCGGGGGAGGTCAGGCTGCAGCAGTGGGAGGGGCGTGAGGTCCGCCTGCGGCAGTTGGTGACCTTCCTGCTCCCCTCAGGGCAGAGCCGCCGGCCTGAGAATGAGGGCGCTGCTGAGCCCAGGGGCTGGGATGGCCCGTTGCTGCTGTGGTCCCAGAGCTCCACCCGAGACCTGAGGGAAGCCGTCTGCCCGTGAGTCCTCTCCCGCTTGTCTGTCAGCTTGTTTGAAGCATGCTGGGTTTTCTGCCCAGCTGGCTAAGGGGAGTCCCTGGAAATGCAAGGGTGTGGGTTTTGGCAGACTTCAGGGAAGACATGCCAGATGAGCCTGGGAGACTCCAGCTTAATCTGGATTCAGGAGATATCTCTTTGGGCCAGCTAGTAATTGTAGGATAAGCCTAATGAGTCTTCAGAGGATGAAGAGAGTAACGCCCCAAGGTAGCAATCGATGTCCTCATTCGAGAGGATGAAGCTGGTGCTCAGAGAAGGGGGGAACTTGGCCACAGCAAGGAGGTGTGCACCCAGAGAGAACCCCCAGATCCGGCCATTGGAGCTCAGGGAGGCCACTGGTGTGGCTTGTCCCTGTGGCAGGGGCCGAGGCACGCAGCCCACCCTGATTCCTGCGGGGGCCTGACTTGGGAAGTGCCATCTGGTAGCTTTGAGACTCACCAAACCAAATTGCACTGGAGAGAGGAAGGACACCTTCCTTCATCCACCCCCCACCCCCGCCGGATTCCCACATACCCTGACCCCTTTCTCTCGATTTCGGAGCCATTTCCAGAGTCCCGCTCATATGACCTCATTCGAAGTGCACTGTGGACGAGCTGCCATCCGCAGCTGCTACCACAGCAGCCAAGGGCTTTAGCTCCCGAGTACCTCCCTTCCTTTGGAACTTGGGGGCCCTCTACTCCCCACTTGCACACCACAGACCTTTGCTGAGGATTGTGGGGACCCTCACTCAGTTTGCAGCACGTTGTAGCCATCCCTGTCCTCCCTTGAAACTCAGCTTGTGAGCTCCTTTGGAGCAGCGTGGCCCACCTGGCTGCAACGGAAGAGACACAGCTGACAGTGAAACAACAGCTTCGATCTGACAGCCGGAAAGCTCTGTCAAAAGGGACCTCCCTCTTCACACCGTAGAGGCTGTAGGAGCCGCCAGGCTTTCGGAACCAGTGCTGGGGCCAAAATGACTCCACAGCTGTTTTCCTTCCTGGGGAGGGTTCTGGCTCGAGTGGGGATGGCTCAAGTCTCCTGAGCTTCTGAAATCCCACTGTGTGCAGTTTCACGGTACACAGAGAGGAGAAGGTGGAGTCCTGCCCTGGAGGTGGTCACAGCTCACGGATGAGCCAGGCAGGCAGGCAGGCAGGGCATGAGAACACCTGAGCTGCCTTCATGAGTGAATGGTGTGGGGGCAGAGGAAGAGAAGCCGGTCTGCTCCCTCGTGTGGTACCTAGGGCAGGTTGTCCCCAGAGGAAACCCTTACGACGGTGAGGACTATCACTGCTGTTTCCCAAGGGGTTCCGTCGGTGCGTGTCTTGCCCGGAGCGGTCAGGCCGTCTCTCGAGTACACTGGCCATGGGCATTGCCTCTCCTTGGAACTTCCCATGTGTTTCTCTTTTTTATGGAACAGTGATTTTCTAGAGGGGTTCTGGGCCACAAGGATGTGGGGTCATTTTCTAGCCTTCTGTCATGAAGAACGCTTTCCTGGGCGTTGGGGTGGTTTGTTGTTCCAGCTGCCTTTCTTGGCTTCTTTTGGGAGCTGGTGCAACAAGACGAGCTCAGCCTCTGCCTTCTGGCTGAGATGTCACCCTTCAAGCAGCAATGCCTGCCTGGAGATAATGATGGCAGTTGCCAAAAGGGCTTCGTTTGGCACATGGTATCTTGAAAGGACGCTGTACGTCCTTTCAGATATCAACGGCTAGTTCAAATGACAGAAAAATGCGAACTCTCCAATGGAGTCTTACAGTAGGTGGAGAGTCCGAAAAACACTCCTTCAGTCATTTCACTGAGAGTCATTGATTGGGGACACCAAGAATATAGGAAGGAATGCACAAAGAAAAGATGAAATTGTGTTCAGGATCGGGGGAAGGGATGAACAGGGCGTGCTTGCCTTGGATCCAGGCTTTGTTGGGGGGGGGTGGGGCATAAAGATCAAACGGGTGTGAAACTACAAAGTGGTGATGGTAACACAGTATCACCAGAGTTACACAACAGTGTTCCCAAATTGCAACAATGATGAAAAGGTTTCCTAATCCCAACTTAACCAACAAAAATCCAGGAAACCATACAAAAAAGAAAACATCACCAGAAAGGTGGAAACAAACCAAATGCAAAGCAGTTCAGGGGAAAGGAACCCCATGCCCCCTGGGGGCAGACCGAGTTGCCGGCGTCCACGGTGAGCACACAGGGATGGAGGCTGCAGAGCCGACCGCTCCCCTGGACGTGGTGTTTCCGGCAAGGGCTCTGGGTCTCTGTCCAGAGCGGGGGCTCGTTCTCCCTGCAGGGGTGGGTGAGTCATCGTGGGCATCTGGGTGTTGCGCGGGAGCCAGGGCAGGCTCTCCCTGCCGAGGCGGTGACTCCTCCTCTGCCTCGGGTTCTCCTGCCAGAGCCCGAGCAGGTACAGGTGCACGTGGAGGTGGAGGTTCTCGCTGAGGGGGTGGGACATCAGTGCCTGGGACTGGGGGTCCTGCAGGCACGGAGATCCGATCTGCCCGGTGTGCTGGCCAGTACCCAGCTGGCCTGGTGTCTCTGCGAGGGCAAGTCTCGGTTCTCCATCTGCCCTCGGTGGATCCCTGGGTCCTGCACCTGGAGCCACCACCTGTGTAGGGACAGGTCTGGGAAGTGGAGCCTGGTTCCAGTTGGAGGCCAGTGCTAGAGCTGGGGGAGAAGCAAAGTTTGCCCACAGGCCAGCCTTGGCATGTGCGTATCCCGGGACAGAAAGCTTCCAAGAGGTTCCCAAAGAATACCCAGCGTCGGATGTCTTTTGGGACTGAAGTGTGCAAGATGGGGGGCCGGTTGTGGGGGGGTGAGGCCAGCGCTTGCTGCAGGCCCAGCAGCAGCTTTCGGGTCTCGTCCCTGTGTAGCTCAGCACCCCCTCCCCACACACTCCCGTGCACCAGCCCCAGCGTCCTCACCTCTGTGCTCTGGCGTGCTGGGCTCCAGGTCCTCCTGCTGCCTCAGAGGCTGGGGTTCTCGGGACTCTGGGTCGGAGGCGGGTGTGCTGAGCTCCGTGGCAGCCTCAGACTGGGCCGCCGGGTGTATCCTGGGCGGTGTCTCGGCAGCAGGTCTTCCCCGCCTCCGCTTCTCCCCCGGTGGGGCTGATGCCTCCGTGGGCACGCTCACCTGGAGCCTGCACTGGGCCTCACGGGCGGGGGGGTGGTGCTCCGACCCCTCCCTCCGGGAGGTGGATGGGGTGTCCCCGTCCTCGGCCTCATCACGTGGGAAGCTCTGCAACGACAGTGACCGTCAGCCAGCCGTGCTGGGAGTTTTCCGAGCTGGGCCTGGGCAGTGGAGCCGCTGCTTCTGCCTGCTCGAACTTCTCTTCCCAGAAGGGTCAGAGATGTGTGTCTGCTCAGATCCCCACCCGGGAGGAAAGAGACCCACCTGAGGGTGTGAGGTCAGCCTGGGCGGCTGCCGCTGCCCGCACTCTCCCCATCCCGCCCAGCCTGCTCTCCCCTGGGGTGTGGACACAACTTGTCCGCAGGCTTCTGACCCCACATCCGCCTGGGCTTCCTTGAGGGAGACACACCCCGAGAAACCCGCATCCACACACACAGGCAAAGGACCCGGTGTTTCCGGGTGGCATGGGAGAGGTGGCCTGGCCCGGCCTGGGGCTCCCCGTGTTACCTTTCTGTTTCTCCGGGCAAAGGGCCAGAGGCCTCTCGGGGGTGCCCTGAGCCAACGTCGACAGGGTGCCCGCGCACACTGCCTGTGAGCACTCCTGAGGCCCCAGCCTCTGGGCAGGGGCAAACAGCAGAACATCTTGGCAGCAAGTGATCTGGCTGGGGGCTCCTCTCCGCTCTGGAGGCCTGGATAGCCGGGTTGCGGGTTCTGTTGGGTTCTGTTGCCGGCAGGTGACATCATCTCCTGGGGTTCGTGCTGAGGTCCCTTCCCCAAAACTTCCCAAGGGAATCTCTGGGTTTCTGACTGCTCGACCACCCCCCTTAGGCCATGCGCAGGCACAGTGACACCCACACAGCCCAGCCCACAGCCCTGGGGAGGCCTGGGTGCAGCCAGGGCCTGAGCTCCGAGGACCCCGCTGCTCTCAGACCAGGCTCCTTCTTCTCATAAGTGGTGTGGCCCTGGACAAGCATATGCCCCTCAGGGTTTCCCCAGTCTCTCCATCTGCAGAGTGGTGGTCATTCTCCCATCTGCTTCCTAGGTCTGTCGGCCTACGAGCAGCTCCATGCCTTTCCACCTGGGGCCGATATCACGTGGAGCTTGTGCGCTGAGACTTCAGAAAGAAAGATTCCATCCAGGGCTGACACAGCACAGAATGGGGCAGAACGAGGCCTGGATGCGCCGTGGTACCCAGGAAAAGGCACTCCCCCTCCTGACTGTTTTGAGACCCCGCATCCAAGTTGGAGGACCGAAAGGAAGACTCGAAGGTCTCCCTCTCTTATAGAAAAGAGTAGCCAACTTTCTGGTCCTCTGTTTCCATTGAGATTCTGTTCAAGTGTCCCAGCTCGGCTTCTGCGGGTGGCTGAGCTTCTAATGGCCCCCTGCGTTCTTGTCTTTTCCTCTCCAAACCTTCCGTCCTTTTCCCCCTTCTGGGGTGGATGGGCGCTGTCATTGCTTCTACCTTCGAGACAGATTGAGGAAAAGTCTGGACCATCGACTCCTTTCCTCTCTTTGGTTCCGTGTCTCTCTCTGGCTGTGTCCCTCTCTTTTCCTTTCTCAATTCCGCCTGTGTCTTCCTCTTTCTCTCTCGTGTGTGGATGGATGGATGCTAGGGATGCACATGGATATGATTAGATGAGGGTTATGTTTTAGGGATAGGTTAGAGGGAGAGAAAGGCTTTAGGTCGGAGTTGGTCATGGGGGAAGGGTCAAGGGTGGTGGTGGTGTTTCTTGGAATCTGAGTGCTGTGCATTCTTCGTCTCTTTCCATATGAACCCCTTCTCAGATACACCACTTGCAAGGAGTCTCTCATGTTCCGTTTCCTATCTTTTGCATTTGTGAATGCTTAGCTTCTCTGTTGTGAAGAGGTTCCATTGGATGGAAACCCATTGGTGTACTTCGTTTACCTCTTTCCCTTACTTGAAGAGACCCATTTCGACCTCCGCCCAGCAAATGGCAAGGAGACTCTGATGTTAAGGAGCCTTTGACCTACGCTTCTTTCTAGCTATCTCATGACATCAGTCTTTAGGGTGAGGTTTTCCCCCTATATTGAGGTGGTATGAGATCAAAACCAATAGCGTTCTTCAGATGTAGCTGTCTGGTTTTCCCATGGACATTGATTGAAGAGGCTTTCTTGTTCCCATTTGGATATTCTCCCCTTCTGTGTCAGAGATGAGTTGACCATGGATGCTGGGGTTTGTTTCTGGACCCTCAACTTTATTCCATCGATCCGGATCTGTGTGTGTTGTTGTATTCCCAATAGCATACTGCCCTGCTGCTGCTGCTGCGGCTAAGTCACTTCAGTCGTGTCTGACTCTGCGTGACCCCATGGCCTGCAGCCTACCAGGCTCCTCCGTCCAGGACATTTTCCAGGCAAGAGTACTGGAGTGGGTCGCCATTGCCTTCTCCGATACTCTCCTGAGGATCCTAGTTTGGTCGTCTAATTGCCTTTCACACAACCTTGGATGTCCGTATCGGGGCTTTTTCGTCGGATTGTGTTGACAATTTAGGCTCTTTTCTGTTTCCGTACCCCTTTTGCAATTCTTTGTTCGGTGCGAAAATGCATTGGCATTTTGGGAGGAATAGCATCGAAGCTGTGGATTGCCTTGTGGGGCTGTGACATCATTTTCCCAATAGGAATTCTTTCCAGCCCTGAGCACAGCCTCTCTTTCCAGTGATTGGTGTGGGCTTGATCTTCCTTCTTCCATCTCTCGCCGTTTTGTGAGAACAGGTCCATCCTTCCCTTCTGGGGTAGATGGACTCGTGGGTATCACTTCAGTGAATGGCATTGTCAGTGGGGGTGATAATTCCCTTCTCATTGGAAGACTTTGCTGTGAGTATTAGAAATGCAAGTGACTTCTCTTCCCCTTCCTCCCTGTCCATCTCTCAGAGCCACCGGGAAACAGAGGCCTCATCCACGGTCACACAGGCCTGAGGGGGTGCAACTAGACTGTTGTTTCTTCAGGCCCTCAGTGCTGGACATCATCCGGGATACTCTGTGTGTGTCTTCCTCAGTCTGGTGTCCCTTCAGACCTTTCCCTAGTTTTCACAGGCTTGTTGTGTTGGTGTTCTTTGTCTGTTTGGAGACACATCCTTGATAAGCTTTGTGTTTCCACTCATTCGTCTCGCGATGTATGACCTGTCTTTTGCTTTTGTCATGAGGTCTTTCCCACAGTAGATATCTTTGATTTTGCAAAGTCCACTGTATTCTCTGGGTTTTTTTTGTGTGTGTGTGGACTGCCTTTCAGTTTTGTGTGTGAAGACTCAAAGCACGTATCCGGTTTCTGCTCGTTGTTCTTCTAGATTTGTGACAAGTTTTCATGGAAAGTTTGTCTAGGGATAACTGGAAGTGAACTCGGTGTAAGGTGTCAAGTCTCCATCTCCATTCATGTCATCCCCTGCAGTTTCCAATTCCCTGTTCCTGAGTGGCTTTGGAGACCTTGTGGGAAGTTTGGTTGCATTGGAGTTTGCATTTCCACCTTGATTCGATTCACACTGTTCTGCCCTCAGGGACACAGTCAAGGGGGAGTGAGGAGCAGCCTGCACTTCCAGCAGTGACCGCACGGTGGGGCGAGTGCTGCTCTCCCCTCTGGGAGCCCCAGGCCCCAGGCATCCCAGTGAGGAGCCAGCTCTGTGCTCAGCTGAAAGGAGTTAGTCTCTCAGGAGCCTCTGAGCCCTTGCCTTTGGATCACCCAGGGTGGGCATTTACTGGGACAGAAAAAATCGCCCTGAATTCCATGGACAGAAGAGCCTGGCTGTGTAGAGTTCGTGGGTTGCCATGAATCAGACACAACTGAGGACACAAAAATTCAATAGATTAAAACACTTTTTGGGGGTGGGGGGGAGTGAAAGGGGGTGATGTGGGTTTTTTTGTCTTATATAATAGCCAAGGGAAATCTAGTTTAAACCTAAATTCACATAGATGGGAAAGGGATAGCTCTCCGTCACCCTATTAAAAAAAAAAAAACTACTCAACTTTTCTGAAAGTTTATTTAGTAGCTTCCTTGAGCAGTTCATTGTGAAGCATTCTTTTTTTTTCTGTGACATTGGCCTCATTAAAAAGCACGGTTTGCCTTTACTGGATAATTTTGTTCATTGGTTTCTTAGGGAACGTTGGTAATATTTGAGTTTCCTGGGGAGTATGGTCACATGACCTGGCCCTGGCCAATCGGTGCGTTCCACCTCCCTGGCCACTGTGATTGGCTCCGGGCTGGGGCAGTGCCCAATCGGGGCCCAGGGCCGGGCCTCACGTTGGAAGCCAGGGGAAGACGAGCTGTCGTCCTGCTGGGGTAGGGGCAGGGCTGGGGCCGGGGGAGGTCAGGCTGCAGCAGTGGGAGGGGCGTGAGGTCCGCCTGCGGCAGTTGGTGACCTTCCTGCTCCCCTCAGGGCAGAGCCGCCGGCCTGAGAATGAGGGCGCTGCTGAGCCCAGGGGCTGGGATGGCCCGTTGCTGCTGTGGTCCCAGAGCTCCACCCGAGACCTGAGGGAAGCCGTCTGCCCGTGAGTCCTCTCCCGCTTGTCTGTCAGCTTGTTTGAAGCATGCTGGGTTTTCTGCCCAGCTGGCTAAGGGGAGTCCCTGGAAATGCAAGGGTGTGGGTTTTGGCAGACTTCAGGGAAGACATGCCAGATGAGCCTGGGAGACTCCAGCTTAATCTGGATTCAGGAGATATCTCTTTGGGCCAGCTAGTAATTGTAGGATAAGCCTAATGAGTCTTCAGAGGATGAAGAGAGTAACGCCCCAAGGTAGCAATCGATGTCCTCATTCGAGAGGATGAAGCTGGTGCTCAGAGAAGGGGGGAACTTGGCCACAGCAAGGAGGTGTGCACCCAGAGAGAACCCCCAGATCCGGCCATTGGAGCTCAGGGAGGCCACTGGTGTGGCTTGTCCCTGTGGCAGGGGCCGAGGCACGCAGCCCACCCTGATTCCTGCGGGGGCCTGACTTGGGAAGTGCCATCTGGTAGCTTTGAGACTCACCAAACCAAATTGCACTGGAGAGAGGAAGGACACCTTCCTTCATCCACCCCCCACCCCCGCCGGATTCCCACATACCCTGACCCCTTTCTCTCGATTTCGGAGCCATTTCCAGAGTCCCGCTCATATGACCTCATTCGAAGTGCACTGTGGACGAGCTGCCATCCGCAGCTGCTACCACAGCAGCCAAGGGCTTTAGCTCCCGAGTACCTCCCTTCCTTTGGAACTTGGGGGCCCTCTACTCCCCACTTGCACACCACAGACCTTTGCTGAGGATTGTGGGGACCCTCACTCAGTTTGCAGCACGTTGTAGCCATCCCTGTCCTCCCTTGAAACTCAGCTTGTGAGCTCCTTTGGAGCAGCGTGGCCCACCTGGCTGCAACGGAAGAGACACAGCTGACAGTGAAACAACAGCTTCGATCTGACAGCCGGAAAGCTCTGTCAAAAGGGACCTCCCTCTTCACACCGTAGAGGCTGTAGGAGCCGCCAGGCTTTCGGAACCAGTGCTGGGGCCAAAATGACTCCACAGCTGTTTTCCTTCCTGGGGAGGGTTCTGGCTCGAGTGGGGATGGCTCAAGTCTCCTGAGCTTCTGAAATCCCACTGTGTGCAGTTTCACGGTACACAGAGAGGAGAAGGTGGAGTCCTGCCCTGGAGGTGGTCACAGCTCACGGATGAGCCAGGCAGGCAGGCAGGCAGGGCATGAGAACACCTGAGCTGCCTTCATGAGTGAATGGTGTGGGGGCAGAGGAAGAGAAGCCGGTCTGCTCCCTCGTGTGGTACCTAGGGCAGGTTGTCCCCAGAGGAAACCCTTACGACGGTGAGGACTATCACTGCTGTTTCCCAAGGGGTTCCGTCGGTGCGTGTCTTGCCCGGAGCGGTCAGGCCGTCTCTCGAGTACACTGGCCATGGGCATTGCCTCTCCTTGGAACTTCCCATGTGTTTCTCTTTTTTATGGAACAGTGATTTTCTAGAGGGGTTCTGGGCCACAAGGATGTGGGGTCATTTTCTAGCCTTCTGTCATGAAGAACGCTTTCCTGGGCGTTGGGGTGGTTTGTTGTTCCAGCTGCCTTTCTTGGCTTCTTTTGGGAGCTGGTGCAACAAGACGAGCTCAGCCTCTGCCTTCTGGCTGAGATGTCACCCTTCAAGCAGCAATGCCTGCCTGGAGATAATGATGGCAGTTGCCAAAAGGGCTTCGTTTGGCACATGGTATCTTGAAAGGACGCTGTACGTCCTTTCAGATATCAACGGCTAGTTCAAATGACAGAAAAATGCGAACTCTCCAATGGAGTCTTACAGTAGGTGGAGAGTCCGAAAAACACTCCTTCAGTCATTTCACTGAGAGTCATTGATTGGGGACACCAAGAATATAGGAAGGAATGCACAAAGAAAAGATGAAATTGTGTTCAGGATCGGGGGAAGGGATGAACAGGGCGTGCTTGCCTTGGATCCAGGCTTTGTTGGGGGGGGTGGGGCATAAAGATCAAACGGGTGTGAAACTACAAAGTGGTGATGGTAACACAGTATCACCAGAGTTACACAACAGTGTTCCCAAATTGCAACAATGATGAAAAGGTTTCCTAATCCCAACTTAACCAACAAAAATCCAGGAAACCATACAAAAAAGAAAACATCACCAGAAAGGTGGAAACAAACCAAATGCAAAGCAGTTCAGGGGAAAGGAACCCCATGCCCCCTGGGGGCAGACCGAGTTGCCGGCGTCCACGGTGAGCACACAGGGATGGAGGCTGCAGAGCCGACCGCTCCCCTGGACGTGGTGTTTCCGGCAAGGGCTCTGGGTCTCTGTCCAGAGCGGGGGCTCGTTCTCCCTGCAGGGGTGGGTGAGTCATCGTGGGCATCTGGGTGTTGCGCGGGAGCCAGGGCAGGCTCTCCCTGCCGAGGCGGTGACTCCTCCTCTGCCTCGGGTTCTCCTGCCAGAGCCCGAGCAGGTACAGGTGCACGTGGAGGTGGAGGTTCTCGCTGAGGGGGTGGGACATCAGTGCCTGGGACTGGGGGTCCTGCAGGCACGGAGATCCGATCTGCCCGGTGTGCTGGCCAGTACCCAGCTGGCCTGGTGTCTCTGCGAGGGCAAGTCTCGGTTCTCCATCTGCCCTCGGTGGATCCCTGGGTCCTGCACCTGGAGCCACCACCTGTGTAGGGACAGGTCTGGGAAGTGGAGCCTGGTTCCAGTTGGAGGCCAGTGCTAGAGCTGGGGGAGAAGCAAAGTTTGCCCACAGGCCAGCCTTGGCATGTGCGTATCCCGGGACAGAAAGCTTCCAAGAGGTTCCCAAAGAATACCCAGCGTCGGATGTCTTTTGGGACTGAAGTGTGCAAGATGGGGGGCCGGTTGTGGGGGGGTGAGGCCAGCGCTTGCTGCAGGCCCAGCAGCAGCTTTCGGGTCTCGTCCCTGTGTAGCTCAGCACCCCCTCCCCACACACTCCCGTGCACCAGCCCCAGCGTCCTCACCTCTGTGCTCTGGCGTGCTGGGCTCCAGGTCCTCCTGCTGCCTCAGAGGCTGGGGTTCTCGGGACTCTGGGTCGGAGGCGGGTGTGCTGAGCTCCGTGGCAGCCTCAGACTGGGCCGCCGGGTGTATCCTGGGCGGTGTCTCGGCAGCAGGTCTTCCCCGCCTCCGCTTCTCCCCCGGTGGGGCTGATGCCTCCGTGGGCACGCTCACCTGGAGCCTGCACTGGGCCTCACGGGCGGGGGGGTGGTGCTCCGACCCCTCCCTCCGGGAGGTGGATGGGGTGTCCCCGTCCTCGGCCTCATCACGTGGGAAGCTCTGCAACGACAGTGACCGTCAGCCAGCCGTGCTGGGAGTTTTCCGAGCTGGGCCTGGGCAGTGGAGCCGCTGCTTCTGCCTGCTCGAACTTCTCTTCCCAGAAGGGTCAGAGATGTGTGTCTGCTCAGATCCCCACCCGGGAGGAAAGAGACCCACCTGAGGGTGTGAGGTCAGCCTGGGCGGCTGCCGCTGCCCGCACTCTCCCCATCCCGCCCAGCCTGCTCTCCCCTGGGGTGTGGACACAACTTGTCCGCAGGCTTCTGACCCCACATCCGCCTGGGCTTCCTTGAGGGAGACACACCCCGAGAAACCCGCATCCACACACACAGGCAAAGGACCCGGTGTTTCCGGGTGGCATGGGAGAGGTGGCCTGGCCCGGCCTGGGGCTCCCCGTGTTACCTTTCTGTTTCTCCGGGCAAAGGGCCAGAGGCCTCTCGGGGGTGCCCTGAGCCAACGTCGACAGGGTGCCCGCGCACACTGCCTGTGAGCACTCCTGAGGCCCCAGCCTCTGGGCAGGGGCAAACAGCAGAACATCTTGGCAGCAAGTGATCTGGCTGGGGGCTCCTCTCCGCTCTGGAGGCCTGGATAGCCGGGTTGCGGGTTCTGTTGGGTTCTGTTGCCGGCAGGTGACATCATCTCCTGGGGTTCGTGCTGAGGTCCCTTCCCCAAAACTTCCCAAGGGAATCTCTGGGTTTCTGACTGCTCGACCACCCCCCTTAGGCCATGCGCAGGCACAGTGACACCCACACAGCCCAGCCCACAGCCCTGGGGAGGCCTGGGTGCAGCCAGGGCCTGAGCTCCGAGGACCCCGCTGCTCTCAGACCAGGCTCCTTCTTCTCATAAGTGGTGTGGCCCTGGACAAGCATATGCCCCTCAGGGTTTCCCCAGTCTCTCCATCTGCAGAGTGGTGGTCATTCTCCCATCTGCTTCCTAGGTCTGTCGGCCTACGAGCAGCTCCATGCCTTTCCACCTGGGGCCGATATCACGTGGAGCTTGTGCGCTGAGACTTCAGAAAGAAAGATTCCATCCAGGGCTGACACAGCACAGAATGGGGCAGAACGAGGCCTGGATGCGCCGTGGTACCCAGGAAAAGGCACTCCCCCTCCTGACTGTTTTGAGACCCCGCATCCAAGTTGGAGGACCGAAAGGAAGACTCGAAGGTCTCCCTCTCTTATAGAAAAGAGTAGCCAACTTTCTGGTCCTCTGTTTCCATTGAGATTCTGTTCAAGTGTCCCAGCTCGGCTTCTGCGGGTGGCTGAGCTTCTAATGGCCCCCTGCGTTCTTGTCTTTTCCTCTCCAAACCTTCCGTCCTTTTCCCCCTTCTGGGGTGGATGGGCGCTGTCATTGCTTCTACCTTCGAGACAGATTGAGGAAAAGTCTGGACCATCGACTCCTTTCCTCTCTTTGGTTCCGTGTCTCTCTCTGGCTGTGTCCCTCTCTTTTCCTTTCTCAATTCCGCCTGTGTCTTCCTCTTTCTCTCTCGTGTGTGGATGGATGGATGCTAGGGATGCACATGGATATGATTAGATGAGGGTTATGTTTTAGGGATAGGTTAGAGGGAGAGAAAGGCTTTAGGTCGGAGTTGGTCATGGGGGAAGGGTCAAGGGTGGTGGTGGTGTTTCTTGGAATCTGAGTGCTGTGCATTCTTCGTCTCTTTCCATATGAACCCCTTCTCAGATACACCACTTGCAAGGAGTCTCTCATGTTCCGTTTCCTATCTTTTGCATTTGTGAATGCTTAGCTTCTCTGTTGTGAAGAGGTTCCATTGGATGGAAACCCATTGGTGTACTTCGTTTACCTCTTTCCCTTACTTGAAGAGACCCATTTCGACCTCCGCCCAGCAAATGGCAAGGAGACTCTGATGTTAAGGAGCCTTTGACCTACGCTTCTTTCTAGCTATCTCATGACATCAGTCTTTAGGGTGAGGTTTTCCCCCTATATTGAGGTGGTATGAGATCAAAACCAATAGCGTTCTTCAGATGTAGCTGTCTGGTTTTCCCATGGACATTGATTGAAGAGGCTTTCTTGTTCCCATTTGGATATTCTCCCCTTCTGTGTCAGAGATGAGTTGACCATGGATGCTGGGGTTTGTTTCTGGACCCTCAACTTTATTCCATCGATCCGGATCTGTGTGTGTTGTTGTATTCCCAATAGCATACTGCCCTGCTGCTGCTGCTGCGGCTAAGTCACTTCAGTCGTGTCTGACTCTGCGTGACCCCATGGCCTGCAGCCTACCAGGCTCCTCCGTCCAGGACATTTTCCAGGCAAGAGTACTGGAGTGGGTCGCCATTGCCTTCTCCGATACTCTCCTGAGGATCCTAGTTTGGTCGTCTAATTGCCTTTCACACAACCTTGGATGTCCGTATCGGGGCTTTTTCGTCGGATTGTGTTGACAATTTAGGCTCTTTTCTGTTTCCGTACCCCTTTTGCAATTCTTTGTTCGGTGCGAAAATGCATTGGCATTTTGGGAGGAATAGCATCGAAGCTGTGGATTGCCTTGTGGGGCTGTGACATCATTTTCCCAATAGGAATTCTTTCCAGCCCTGAGCACAGCCTCTCTTTCCAGTGATTGGTGTGGGCTTGATCTTCCTTCTTCCATCTCTCGCCGTTTTGTGAGAACAGGTCCATCCTTCCCTTCTGGGGTAGATGGACTCGTGGGTATCACTTCAGTGAATGGCATTGTCAGTGGGGGTGATAATTCCCTTCTCATTGGAAGACTTTGCTGTGAGTATTAGAAATGCAAGTGACTTCTCTTCCCCTTCCTCCCTGTCCATCTCTCAGAGCCACCGGGAAACAGAGGCCTCATCCACGGTCACACAGGCCTGAGGGGGTGCAACTAGACTGTTGTTTCTTCAGGCCCTCAGTGCTGGACATCATCCGGGATACTCTGTGTGTGTCTTCCTCAGTCTGGTGTCCCTTCAGACCTTTCCCTAGTTTTCACAGGCTTGTTGTGTTGGTGTTCTTTGTCTGTTTGGAGACACATCCTTGATAAGCTTTGTGTTTCCACTCATTCGTCTCGCGATGTATGACCTGTCTTTTGCTTTTGTCATGAGGTCTTTCCCACAGTAGATATCTTTGATTTTGCAAAGTCCACTGTATTCTCTGGGTTTTTTTTGTGTGTGTGTGGACTGCCTTTCAGTTTTGTGTGTGAAGACTCAAAGCACGTATCCGGTTTCTGCTCGTTGTTCTTCTAGATTTGTGACAAGTTTTCATGGAAAGTTTGTCTAGGGATAACTGGAAGTGAACTCGGTGTAAGGTGTCAAGTCTCCATCTCCATTCATGTCATCCCCTGCAGTTTCCAATTCCCTGTTCCTGAGTGGCTTTGGAGACCTTGTGGGAAGTTTGGTTGCATTGGAGTTTGCATTTCCACCTTGATTCGATTCACACTGTTCTGCCCTCAGGGACACAGTCAAGGGGGAGTGAGGAGCAGCCTGCACTTCCAGCAGTGACCGCACGGTGGGGCGAGTGCTGCTCTCCCCTCTGGGAGCCCCAGGCCCCAGGCATCCCAGTGAGGAGCCAGCTCTGTGCTCAGCTGAAAGGAGTTAGTCTCTCAGGAGCCTCTGAGCCCTTGCCTTTGGATCACCCAGGGTGGGCATTTACTGGGACAGAAAAAATCGCCCTGAATTCCATGGACAGAAGAGCCTGGCTGTGTAGAGTTCGTGGGTTGCCATGAATCAGACACAACTGAGGACACAAAAATTCAATAGATTAAAACACTTTTTGGGGGTGGGGGGGAGTGAAAGGGGGTGATGTGGGTTTTTTTGTCTTATATAATAGCCAAGGGAAATCTAGTTTAAACCTAAATTCACATAGATGGGAAAGGGATAGCTCTCCGTCACCCTATTAAAAAAAAAAAAACTACTCAACTTTTCTGAAAGTTTATTTAGTAGCTTCCTTGAGCAGTTCATTGTGAAGCATTCTTTTTTTTTCTGTGACATTGGCCTCATTAAAAAGCACGGTTTGCCTTTACTGGATAATTTTGTTCATTGGTTTCTTAGGGAACGTTGGTAATATTTGAGTTTCCTGGGGAGTATGGTCACATGACCTGGCCCTGGCCAATCGGTGCGTTCCACCTCCCTGGCCACTGTGATTGGCTCCGGGCTGGGGCAGTGCCCAATCGGGGCCCAGGGCCGGGCCTCACGTTGGAAGCCAGGGGAAGACGAGCTGTCGTCCTGCTGGGGTAGGGGCAGGGCTGGGGCCGGGGGAGGTCAGGCTGCAGCAGTGGGAGGGGCGTGAGGTCCGCCTGCGGCAGTTGGTGACCTTCCTGCTCCCCTCAGGGCAGAGCCGCCGGCCTGAGAATGAGGGCGCTGCTGAGCCCAGGGGCTGGGATGGCCCGTTGCTGCTGTGGTCCCAGAGCTCCACCCGAGACCTGAGGGAAGCCGTCTGCCCGTGAGTCCTCTCCCGCTTGTCTGTCAGCTTGTTTGAAGCATGCTGGGTTTTCTGCCCAGCTGGCTAAGGGGAGTCCCTGGAAATGCAAGGGTGTGGGTTTTGGCAGACTTCAGGGAAGACATGCCAGATGAGCCTGGGAGACTCCAGCTTAATCTGGATTCAGGAGATATCTCTTTGGGCCAGCTAGTAATTGTAGGATAAGCCTAATGAGTCTTCAGAGGATGAAGAGAGTAACGCCCCAAGGTAGCAATCGATGTCCTCATTCGAGAGGATGAAGCTGGTGCTCAGAGAAGGGGGGAACTTGGCCACAGCAAGGAGGTGTGCACCCAGAGAGAACCCCCAGATCCGGCCATTGGAGCTCAGGGAGGCCACTGGTGTGGCTTGTCCCTGTGGCAGGGGCCGAGGCACGCAGCCCACCCTGATTCCTGCGGGGGCCTGACTTGGGAAGTGCCATCTGGTAGCTTTGAGACTCACCAAACCAAATTGCACTGGAGAGAGGAAGGACACCTTCCTTCATCCACCCCCCACCCCCGCCGGATTCCCACATACCCTGACCCCTTTCTCTCGATTTCGGAGCCATTTCCAGAGTCCCGCTCATATGACCTCATTCGAAGTGCACTGTGGACGAGCTGCCATCCGCAGCTGCTACCACAGCAGCCAAGGGCTTTAGCTCCCGAGTACCTCCCTTCCTTTGGAACTTGGGGGCCCTCTACTCCCCACTTGCACACCACAGACCTTTGCTGAGGATTGTGGGGACCCTCACTCAGTTTGCAGCACGTTGTAGCCATCCCTGTCCTCCCTTGAAACTCAGCTTGTGAGCTCCTTTGGAGCAGCGTGGCCCACCTGGCTGCAACGGAAGAGACACAGCTGACAGTGAAACAACAGCTTCGATCTGACAGCCGGAAAGCTCTGTCAAAAGGGACCTCCCTCTTCACACCGTAGAGGCTGTAGGAGCCGCCAGGCTTTCGGAACCAGTGCTGGGGCCAAAATGACTCCACAGCTGTTTTCCTTCCTGGGGAGGGTTCTGGCTCGAGTGGGGATGGCTCAAGTCTCCTGAGCTTCTGAAATCCCACTGTGTGCAGTTTCACGGTACACAGAGAGGAGAAGGTGGAGTCCTGCCCTGGAGGTGGTCACAGCTCACGGATGAGCCAGGCAGGCAGGCAGGCAGGGCATGAGAACACCTGAGCTGCCTTCATGAGTGAATGGTGTGGGGGCAGAGGAAGAGAAGCCGGTCTGCTCCCTCGTGTGGTACCTAGGGCAGGTTGTCCCCAGAGGAAACCCTTACGACGGTGAGGACTATCACTGCTGTTTCCCAAGGGGTTCCGTCGGTGCGTGTCTTGCCCGGAGCGGTCAGGCCGTCTCTCGAGTACACTGGCCATGGGCATTGCCTCTCCTTGGAACTTCCCATGTGTTTCTCTTTTTTATGGAACAGTGATTTTCTAGAGGGGTTCTGGGCCACAAGGATGTGGGGTCATTTTCTAGCCTTCTGTCATGAAGAACGCTTTCCTGGGCGTTGGGGTGGTTTGTTGTTCCAGCTGCCTTTCTTGGCTTCTTTTGGGAGCTGGTGCAACAAGACGAGCTCAGCCTCTGCCTTCTGGCTGAGATGTCACCCTTCAAGCAGCAATGCCTGCCTGGAGATAATGATGGCAGTTGCCAAAAGGGCTTCGTTTGGCACATGGTATCTTGAAAGGACGCTGTACGTCCTTTCAGATATCAACGGCTAGTTCAAATGACAGAAAAATGCGAACTCTCCAATGGAGTCTTACAGTAGGTGGAGAGTCCGAAAAACACTCCTTCAGTCATTTCACTGAGAGTCATTGATTGGGGACACCAAGAATATAGGAAGGAATGCACAAAGAAAAGATGAAATTGTGTTCAGGATCGGGGGAAGGGATGAACAGGGCGTGCTTGCCTTGGATCCAGGCTTTGTTGGGGGGGGGTGGGGCATAAAGATCAAACGGGTGTGAAACTACAAAGTGGTGATGGTAACACAGTATCACCAGAGTTACACAACAGTGTTCCCAAATTGCAACAATGATGAAAAGGTTTCCTAATCCCAACTTAACCAACAAAAATCCAGGAAACCATACAAAAAAGAAAACATCACCAGAAAGGTGGAAACAAACCAAATGCAAAGCAGTTCAGGGGAAAGGAACCCCATGCCCCCTGGGGGCAGACCGAGTTGCCGGCGTCCACGGTGAGCACACAGGGATGGAGGCTGCAGAGCCGACCGCTCCCCTGGACGTGGTGTTTCCGGCAAGGGCTCTGGGTCTCTGTCCAGAGCGGGGGCTCGTTCTCCCTGCAGGGGTGGGTGAGTCATCGTGGGCATCTGGGTGTTGCGCGGGAGCCAGGGCAGGCTCTCCCTGCCGAGGCGGTGACTCCTCCTCTGCCTCGGGTTCTCCTGCCAGAGCCCGAGCAGGTACAGGTGCACGTGGAGGTGGAGGTTCTCGCTGAGGGGGTGGGACATCAGTGCCTGGGACTGGGGGTCCTGCAGGCACGGAGATCCGATCTGCCCGGTGTGCTGGCCAGTACCCAGCTGGCCTGGTGTCTCTGCGAGGGCAAGTCTCGGTTCTCCATCTGCCCTCGGTGGATCCCTGGGTCCTGCACCTGGAGCCACCACCTGTGTAGGGACAGGTCTGGGAAGTGGAGCCTGGTTCCAGTTGGAGGCCAGTGCTAGAGCTGGGGGAGAAGCAAAGTTTGCCCACAGGCCAGCCTTGGCATGTGCGTATCCCGGGACAGAAAGCTTCCAAGAGGTTCCCAAAGAATACCCAGCGTCGGATGTCTTTTGGGACTGAAGTGTGCAAGATGGGGGGCCGGTTGTGGGGGGGTGAGGCCAGCGCTTGCTGCAGGCCCAGCAGCAGCTTTCGGGTCTCGTCCCTGTGTAGCTCAGCACCCCCTCCCCACACACTCCCGTGCACCAGCCCCAGCGTCCTCACCTCTGTGCTCTGGCGTGCTGGGCTCCAGGTCCTCCTGCTGCCTCAGAGGCTGGGGTTCTCGGGACTCTGGGTCGGAGGCGGGTGTGCTGAGCTCCGTGGCAGCCTCAGACTGGGCCGCCGGGTGTATCCTGGGCGGTGTCTCGGCAGCAGGTCTTCCCCGCCTCCGCTTCTCCCCCGGTGGGGCTGATGCCTCCGTGGGCACGCTCACCTGGAGCCTGCACTGGGCCTCACGGGCGGGGGGGTGGTGCTCCGACCCCTCCCTCCGGGAGGTGGATGGGGTGTCCCCGTCCTCGGCCTCATCACGTGGGAAGCTCTGCAACGACAGTGACCGTCAGCCAGCCGTGCTGGGAGTTTTCCGAGCTGGGCCTGGGCAGTGGAGCCGCTGCTTCTGCCTGCTCGAACTTCTCTTCCCAGAAGGGTCAGAGATGTGTGTCTGCTCAGATCCCCACCCGGGAGGAAAGAGACCCACCTGAGGGTGTGAGGTCAGCCTGGGCGGCTGCCGCTGCCCGCACTCTCCCCATCCCGCCCAGCCTGCTCTCCCCTGGGGTGTGGACACAACTTGTCCGCAGGCTTCTGACCCCACATCCGCCTGGGCTTCCTTGAGGGAGACACACCCCGAGAAACCCGCATCCACACACACAGGCAAAGGACCCGGTGTTTCCGGGTGGCATGGGAGAGGTGGCCTGGCCCGGCCTGGGGCTCCCCGTGTTACCTTTCTGTTTCTCCGGGCAAAGGGCCAGAGGCCTCTCGGGGGTGCCCTGAGCCAACGTCGACAGGGTGCCCGCGCACACTGCCTGTGAGCACTCCTGAGGCCCCAGCCTCTGGGCAGGGGCAAACAGCAGAACATCTTGGCAGCAAGTGATCTGGCTGGGGGCTCCTCTCCGCTCTGGAGGCCTGGATAGCCGGGTTGCGGGTTCTGTTGGGTTCTGTTGCCGGCAGGTGACATCATCTCCTGGGGTTCGTGCTGAGGTCCCTTCCCCAAAACTTCCCAAGGGAATCTCTGGGTTTCTGACTGCTCGACCACCCCCCTTAGGCCATGCGCAGGCACAGTGACACCCACACAGCCCAGCCCACAGCCCTGGGGAGGCCTGGGTGCAGCCAGGGCCTGAGCTCCGAGGACCCCGCTGCTCTCAGACCAGGCTCCTTCTTCTCATAAGTGGTGTGGCCCTGGACAAGCATATGCCCCTCAGGGTTTCCCCAGTCTCTCCATCTGCAGAGTGGTGGTCATTCTCCCATCTGCTTCCTAGGTCTGTCGGCCTACGAGCAGCTCCATGCCTTTCCACCTGGGGCCGATATCACGTGGAGCTTGTGCGCTGAGACTTCAGAAAGAAAGATTCCATCCAGGGCTGACACAGCACAGAATGGGGCAGAACGAGGCCTGGATGCGCCGTGGTACCCAGGAAAAGGCACTCCCCCTCCTGACTGTTTTGAGACCCCGCATCCAAGTTGGAGGACCGAAAGGAAGACTCGAAGGTCTCCCTCTCTTATAGAAAAGAGTAGCCAACTTTCTGGTCCTCTGTTTCCATTGAGATTCTGTTCAAGTGTCCCAGCTCGGCTTCTGCGGGTGGCTGAGCTTCTAATGGCCCCCTGCGTTCTTGTCTTTTCCTCTCCAAACCTTCCGTCCTTTTCCCCCTTCTGGGGTGGATGGGCGCTGTCATTGCTTCTACCTTCGAGACAGATTGAGGAAAAGTCTGGACCATCGACTCCTTTCCTCTCTTTGGTTCCGTGTCTCTCTCTGGCTGTGTCCCTCTCTTTTCCTTTCTCAATTCCGCCTGTGTCTTCCTCTTTCTCTCTCGTGTGTGGATGGATGGATGCTAGGGATGCACATGGATATGATTAGATGAGGGTTATGTTTTAGGGATAGGTTAGAGGGAGAGAAAGGCTTTAGGTCGGAGTTGGTCATGGGGGAAGGGTCAAGGGTGGTGGTGGTGTTTCTTGGAATCTGAGTGCTGTGCATTCTTCGTCTCTTTCCATATGAACCCCTTCTCAGATACACCACTTGCAAGGAGTCTCTCATGTTCCGTTTCCTATCTTTTGCATTTGTGAATGCTTAGCTTCTCTGTTGTGAAGAGGTTCCATTGGATGGAAACCCATTGGTGTACTTCGTTTACCTCTTTCCCTTACTTGAAGAGACCCATTTCGACCTCCGCCCAGCAAATGGCAAGGAGACTCTGATGTTAAGGAGCCTTTGACCTACGCTTCTTTCTAGCTATCTCATGACATCAGTCTTTAGGGTGAGGTTTTCCCCCTATATTGAGGTGGTATGAGATCAAAACCAATAGCGTTCTTCAGATGTAGCTGTCTGGTTTTCCCATGGACATTGATTGAAGAGGCTTTCTTGTTCCCATTTGGATATTCTCCCCTTCTGTGTCAGAGATGAGTTGACCATGGATGCTGGGGTTTGTTTCTGGACCCTCAACTTTATTCCATCGATCCGGATCTGTGTGTGTTGTTGTATTCCCAATAGCATACTGCCCTGCTGCTGCTGCTGCGGCTAAGTCACTTCAGTCGTGTCTGACTCTGCGTGACCCCATGGCCTGCAGCCTACCAGGCTCCTCCGTCCAGGACATTTTCCAGGCAAGAGTACTGGAGTGGGTCGCCATTGCCTTCTCCGATACTCTCCTGAGGATCCTAGTTTGGTCGTCTAATTGCCTTTCACACAACCTTGGATGTCCGTATCGGGGCTTTTTCGTCGGATTGTGTTGACAATTTAGGCTCTTTTCTGTTTCCGTACCCCTTTTGCAATTCTTTGTTCGGTGCGAAAATGCATTGGCATTTTGGGAGGAATAGCATCGAAGCTGTGGATTGCCTTGTGGGGCTGTGACATCATTTTCCCAATAGGAATTCTTTCCAGCCCTGAGCACAGCCTCTCTTTCCAGTGATTGGTGTGGGCTTGATCTTCCTTCTTCCATCTCTCGCCGTTTTGTGAGAACAGGTCCATCCTTCCCTTCTGGGGTAGATGGACTCGTGGGTATCACTTCAGTGAATGGCATTGTCAGTGGGGGTGATAATTCCCTTCTCATTGGAAGACTTTGCTGTGAGTATTAGAAATGCAAGTGACTTCTCTTCCCCTTCCTCCCTGTCCATCTCTCAGAGCCACCGGGAAACAGAGGCCTCATCCACGGTCACACAGGCCTGAGGGGGTGCAACTAGACTGTTGTTTCTTCAGGCCCTCAGTGCTGGACATCATCCGGGATACTCTGTGTGTGTCTTCCTCAGTCTGGTGTCCCTTCAGACCTTTCCCTAGTTTTCACAGGCTTGTTGTGTTGGTGTTCTTTGTCTGTTTGGAGACACATCCTTGATAAGCTTTGTGTTTCCACTCATTCGTCTCGCGATGTATGACCTGTCTTTTGCTTTTGTCATGAGGTCTTTCCCACAGTAGATATCTTTGATTTTGCAAAGTCCACTGTATTCTCTGGGTTTTTTTTGTGTGTGTGTGGACTGCCTTTCAGTTTTGTGTGTGAAGACTCAAAGCACGTATCCGGTTTCTGCTCGTTGTTCTTCTAGATTTGTGACAAGTTTTCATGGAAAGTTTGTCTAGGGATAACTGGAAGTGAACTCGGTGTAAGGTGTCAAGTCTCCATCTCCATTCATGTCATCCCCTGCAGTTTCCAATTCCCTGTTCCTGAGTGGCTTTGGAGACCTTGTGGGAAGTTTGGTTGCATTGGAGTTTGCATTTCCACCTTGATTCGATTCACACTGTTCTGCCCTCAGGGACACAGTCAAGGGGGAGTGAGGAGCAGCCTGCACTTCCAGCAGTGACCGCACGGTGGGGCGAGTGCTGCTCTCCCCTCTGGGAGCCCCAGGCCCCAGGCATCCCAGTGAGGAGCCAGCTCTGTGCTCAGCTGAAAGGAGTTAGTCTCTCAGGAGCCTCTGAGCCCTTGCCTTTGGATCACCCAGGGTGGGCATTTACTGGGACAGAAAAAATCGCCCTGAATTCCATGGACAGAAGAGCCTGGCTGTGTAGAGTTCGTGGGTTGCCATGAATCAGACACAACTGAGGACACAAAAATTCAATAGATTAAAACACTTTTTGGGGGTGGGGGGGAGTGAAAGGGGGTGATGTGGGTTTTTTTGTCTTATATAATAGCCAAGGGAAATCTAGTTTAAACCTAAATTCACATAGATGGGAAAGGGATAGCTCTCCGTCACCCTATTAAAAAAAAAAAAACTACTCAACTTTTCTGAAAGTTTATTTAGTAGCTTCCTTGAGCAGTTCATTGTGAAGCATTCTTTTTTTTTCTGTGACATTGGCCTCATTAAAAAGCACGGTTTGCCTTTACTGGATAATTTTGTTCATTGGTTTCTTAGGGAACGTTGGTAATATTTGAGTTTCCTGGGGAGTATGGTCACATGACCTGGCCCTGGCCAATCGGTGCGTTCCACCTCCCTGGCCACTGTGATTGGCTCCGGGCTGGGGCAGTGCCCAATCGGGGCCCAGGGCCGGGCCTCACGTTGGAAGCCAGGGGAAGACGAGCTGTCGTCCTGCTGGGGTAGGGGCAGGGCTGGGGCCGGGGGAGGTCAGGCTGCAGCAGTGGGAGGGGCGTGAGGTCCGCCTGCGGCAGTTGGTGACCTTCCTGCTCCCCTCAGGGCAGAGCCGCCGGCCTGAGAATGAGGGCGCTGCTGAGCCCAGGGGCTGGGATGGCCCGTTGCTGCTGTGGTCCCAGAGCTCCACCCGAGACCTGAGGGAAGCCGTCTGCCCGTGAGTCCTCTCCCGCTTGTCTGTCAGCTTGTTTGAAGCATGCTGGGTTTTCTGCCCAGCTGGCTAAGGGGAGTCCCTGGAAATGCAAGGGTGTGGGTTTTGGCAGACTTCAGGGAAGACATGCCAGATGAGCCTGGGAGACTCCAGCTTAATCTGGATTCAGGAGATATCTCTTTGGGCCAGCTAGTAATTGTAGGATAAGCCTAATGAGTCTTCAGAGGATGAAGAGAGTAACGCCCCAAGGTAGCAATCGATGTCCTCATTCGAGAGGATGAAGCTGGTGCTCAGAGAAGGGGGGAACTTGGCCACAGCAAGGAGGTGTGCACCCAGAGAGAACCCCCAGATCCGGCCATTGGAGCTCAGGGAGGCCACTGGTGTGGCTTGTCCCTGTGGCAGGGGCCGAGGCACGCAGCCCACCCTGATTCCTGCGGGGGCCTGACTTGGGAAGTGCCATCTGGTAGCTTTGAGACTCACCAAACCAAATTGCACTGGAGAGAGGAAGGACACCTTCCTTCATCCACCCCCCACCCCCGCCGGATTCCCACATACCCTGACCCCTTTCTCTCGATTTCGGAGCCATTTCCAGAGTCCCGCTCATATGACCTCATTCGAAGTGCACTGTGGACGAGCTGCCATCCGCAGCTGCTACCACAGCAGCCAAGGGCTTTAGCTCCCGAGTACCTCCCTTCCTTTGGAACTTGGGGGCCCTCTACTCCCCACTTGCACACCACAGACCTTTGCTGAGGATTGTGGGGACCCTCACTCAGTTTGCAGCACGTTGTAGCCATCCCTGTCCTCCCTTGAAACTCAGCTTGTGAGCTCCTTTGGAGCAGCGTGGCCCACCTGGCTGCAACGGAAGAGACACAGCTGACAGTGAAACAACAGCTTCGATCTGACAGCCGGAAAGCTCTGTCAAAAGGGACCTCCCTCTTCACACCGTAGAGGCTGTAGGAGCCGCCAGGCTTTCGGAACCAGTGCTGGGGCCAAAATGACTCCACAGCTGTTTTCCTTCCTGGGGAGGGTTCTGGCTCGAGTGGGGATGGCTCAAGTCTCCTGAGCTTCTGAAATCCCACTGTGTGCAGTTTCACGGTACACAGAGAGGAGAAGGTGGAGTCCTGCCCTGGAGGTGGTCACAGCTCACGGATGAGCCAGGCAGGCAGGCAGGCAGGGCATGAGAACACCTGAGCTGCCTTCATGAGTGAATGGTGTGGGGGCAGAGGAAGAGAAGCCGGTCTGCTCCCTCGTGTGGTACCTAGGGCAGGTTGTCCCCAGAGGAAACCCTTACGACGGTGAGGACTATCACTGCTGTTTCCCAAGGGGTTCCGTCGGTGCGTGTCTTGCCCGGAGCGGTCAGGCCGTCTCTCGAGTACACTGGCCATGGGCATTGCCTCTCCTTGGAACTTCCCATGTGTTTCTCTTTTTTATGGAACAGTGATTTTCTAGAGGGGTTCTGGGCCACAAGGATGTGGGGTCATTTTCTAGCCTTCTGTCATGAAGAACGCTTTCCTGGGCGTTGGGGTGGTTTGTTGTTCCAGCTGCCTTTCTTGGCTTCTTTTGGGAGCTGGTGCAACAAGACGAGCTCAGCCTCTGCCTTCTGGCTGAGATGTCACCCTTCAAGCAGCAATGCCTGCCTGGAGATAATGATGGCAGTTGCCAAAAGGGCTTCGTTTGGCACATGGTATCTTGAAAGGACGCTGTACGTCCTTTCAGATATCAACGGCTAGTTCAAATGACAGAAAAATGCGAACTCTCCAATGGAGTCTTACAGTAGGTGGAGAGTCCGAAAAACACTCCTTCAGTCATTTCACTGAGAGTCATTGATTGGGGACACCAAGAATATAGGAAGGAATGCACAAAGAAAAGATGAAATTGTGTTCAGGATCGGGGGAAGGGATGAACAGGGCGTGCTTGCCTTGGATCCAGGCTTTGTTGGGGGGGGTGGGGCATAAAGATCAAACGGGTGTGAAACTACAAAGTGGTGATGGTAACACAGTATCACCAGAGTTACACAACAGTGTTCCCAAATTGCAACAATGATGAAAAGGTTTCCTAATCCCAACTTAACCAACAAAAATCCAGGAAACCATACAAAAAAGAAAACATCACCAGAAAGGTGGAAACAAACCAAATGCAAAGCAGTTCAGGGGAAAGGAACCCCATGCCCCCTGGGGGCAGACCGAGTTGCCGGCGTCCACGGTGAGCACACAGGGATGGAGGCTGCAGAGCCGACCGCTCCCCTGGACGTGGTGTTTCCGGCAAGGGCTCTGGGTCTCTGTCCAGAGCGGGGGCTCGTTCTCCCTGCAGGGGTGGGTGAGTCATCGTGGGCATCTGGGTGTTGCGCGGGAGCCAGGGCAGGCTCTCCCTGCCGAGGCGGTGACTCCTCCTCTGCCTCGGGTTCTCCTGCCAGAGCCCGAGCAGGTACAGGTGCACGTGGAGGTGGAGGTTCTCGCTGAGGGGGTGGGACATCAGTGCCTGGGACTGGGGGTCCTGCAGGCACGGAGATCCGATCTGCCCGGTGTGCTGGCCAGTACCCAGCTGGCCTGGTGTCTCTGCGAGGGCAAGTCTCGGTTCTCCATCTGCCCTCGGTGGATCCCTGGGTCCTGCACCTGGAGCCACCACCTGTGTAGGGACAGGTCTGGGAAGTGGAGCCTGGTTCCAGTTGGAGGCCAGTGCTAGAGCTGGGGGAGAAGCAAAGTTTGCCCACAGGCCAGCCTTGGCATGTGCGTATCCCGGGACAGAAAGCTTCCAAGAGGTTCCCAAAGAATACCCAGCGTCGGATGTCTTTTGGGACTGAAGTGTGCAAGATGGGGGGCCGGTTGTGGGGGGGTGAGGCCAGCGCTTGCTGCAGGCCCAGCAGCAGCTTTCGGGTCTCGTCCCTGTGTAGCTCAGCACCCCCTCCCCACACACTCCCGTGCACCAGCCCCAGCGTCCTCACCTCTGTGCTCTGGCGTGCTGGGCTCCAGGTCCTCCTGCTGCCTCAGAGGCTGGGGTTCTCGGGACTCTGGGTCGGAGGCGGGTGTGCTGAGCTCCGTGGCAGCCTCAGACTGGGCCGCCGGGTGTATCCTGGGCGGTGTCTCGGCAGCAGGTCTTCCCCGCCTCCGCTTCTCCCCCGGTGGGGCTGATGCCTCCGTGGGCACGCTCACCTGGAGCCTGCACTGGGCCTCACGGGCGGGGGGGTGGTGCTCCGACCCCTCCCTCCGGGAGGTGGATGGGGTGTCCCCGTCCTCGGCCTCATCACGTGGGAAGCTCTGCAACGACAGTGACCGTCAGCCAGCCGTGCTGGGAGTTTTCCGAGCTGGGCCTGGGCAGTGGAGCCGCTGCTTCTGCCTGCTCGAACTTCTCTTCCCAGAAGGGTCAGAGATGTGTGTCTGCTCAGATCCCCACCCGGGAGGAAAGAGACCCACCTGAGGGTGTGAGGTCAGCCTGGGCGGCTGCCGCTGCCCGCACTCTCCCCATCCCGCCCAGCCTGCTCTCCCCTGGGGTGTGGACACAACTTGTCCGCAGGCTTCTGACCCCACATCCGCCTGGGCTTCCTTGAGGGAGACACACCCCGAGAAACCCGCATCCACACACACAGGCAAAGGACCCGGTGTTTCCGGGTGGCATGGGAGAGGTGGCCTGGCCCGGCCTGGGGCTCCCCGTGTTACCTTTCTGTTTCTCCGGGCAAAGGGCCAGAGGCCTCTCGGGGGTGCCCTGAGCCAACGTCGACAGGGTGCCCGCGCACACTGCCTGTGAGCACTCCTGAGGCCCCAGCCTCTGGGCAGGGGCAAACAGCAGAACATCTTGGCAGCAAGTGATCTGGCTGGGGGCTCCTCTCCGCTCTGGAGGCCTGGATAGCCGGGTTGCGGGTTCTGTTGGGTTCTGTTGCCGGCAGGTGACATCATCTCCTGGGGTTCGTGCTGAGGTCCCTTCCCCAAAACTTCCCAAGGGAATCTCTGGGTTTCTGACTGCTCGACCACCCCCCTTAGGCCATGCGCAGGCACAGTGACACCCACACAGCCCAGCCCACAGCCCTGGGGAGGCCTGGGTGCAGCCAGGGCCTGAGCTCCGAGGACCCCGCTGCTCTCAGACCAGGCTCCTTCTTCTCATAAGTGGTGTGGCCCTGGACAAGCATATGCCCCTCAGGGTTTCCCCAGTCTCTCCATCTGCAGAGTGGTGGTCATTCTCCCATCTGCTTCCTAGGTCTGTCGGCCTACGAGCAGCTCCATGCCTTTCCACCTGGGGCCGATATCACGTGGAGCTTGTGCGCTGAGACTTCAGAAAGAAAGATTCCATCCAGGGCTGACACAGCACAGAATGGGGCAGAACGAGGCCTGGATGCGCCGTGGTACCCAGGAAAAGGCACTCCCCCTCCTGACTGTTTTGAGACCCCGCATCCAAGTTGGAGGACCGAAAGGAAGACTCGAAGGTCTCCCTCTCTTATAGAAAAGAGTAGCCAACTTTCTGGTCCTCTGTTTCCATTGAGATTCTGTTCAAGTGTCCCAGCTCGGCTTCTGCGGGTGGCTGAGCTTCTAATGGCCCCCTGCGTTCTTGTCTTTTCCTCTCCAAACCTTCCGTCCTTTTCCCCCTTCTGGGGTGGATGGGCGCTGTCATTGCTTCTACCTTCGAGACAGATTGAGGAAAAGTCTGGACCATCGACTCCTTTCCTCTCTTTGGTTCCGTGTCTCTCTCTGGCTGTGTCCCTCTCTTTTCCTTTCTCAATTCCGCCTGTGTCTTCCTCTTTCTCTCTCGTGTGTGGATGGATGGATGCTAGGGATGCACATGGATATGATTAGATGAGGGTTATGTTTTAGGGATAGGTTAGAGGGAGAGAAAGGCTTTAGGTCGGAGTTGGTCATGGGGGAAGGGTCAAGGGTGGTGGTGGTGTTTCTTGGAATCTGAGTGCTGTGCATTCTTCGTCTCTTTCCATATGAACCCCTTCTCAGATACACCACTTGCAAGGAGTCTCTCATGTTCCGTTTCCTATCTTTTGCATTTGTGAATGCTTAGCTTCTCTGTTGTGAAGAGGTTCCATTGGATGGAAACCCATTGGTGTACTTCGTTTACCTCTTTCCCTTACTTGAAGAGACCCATTTCGACCTCCGCCCAGCAAATGGCAAGGAGACTCTGATGTTAAGGAGCCTTTGACCTACGCTTCTTTCTAGCTATCTCATGACATCAGTCTTTAGGGTGAGGTTTTCCCCCTATATTGAGGTGGTATGAGATCAAAACCAATAGCGTTCTTCAGATGTAGCTGTCTGGTTTTCCCATGGACATTGATTGAAGAGGCTTTCTTGTTCCCATTTGGATATTCTCCCCTTCTGTGTCAGAGATGAGTTGACCATGGATGCTGGGGTTTGTTTCTGGACCCTCAACTTTATTCCATCGATCCGGATCTGTGTGTGTTGTTGTATTCCCAATAGCATACTGCCCTGCTGCTGCTGCTGCGGCTAAGTCACTTCAGTCGTGTCTGACTCTGCGTGACCCCATGGCCTGCAGCCTACCAGGCTCCTCCGTCCAGGACATTTTCCAGGCAAGAGTACTGGAGTGGGTCGCCATTGCCTTCTCCGATACTCTCCTGAGGATCCTAGTTTGGTCGTCTAATTGCCTTTCACACAACCTTGGATGTCCGTATCGGGGCTTTTTCGTCGGATTGTGTTGACAATTTAGGCTCTTTTCTGTTTCCGTACCCCTTTTGCAATTCTTTGTTCGGTGCGAAAATGCATTGGCATTTTGGGAGGAATAGCATCGAAGCTGTGGATTGCCTTGTGGGGCTGTGACATCATTTTCCCAATAGGAATTCTTTCCAGCCCTGAGCACAGCCTCTCTTTCCAGTGATTGGTGTGGGCTTGATCTTCCTTCTTCCATCTCTCGCCGTTTTGTGAGAACAGGTCCATCCTTCCCTTCTGGGGTAGATGGACTCGTGGGTATCACTTCAGTGAATGGCATTGTCAGTGGGGGTGATAATTCCCTTCTCATTGGAAGACTTTGCTGTGAGTATTAGAAATGCAAGTGACTTCTCTTCCCCTTCCTCCCTGTCCATCTCTCAGAGCCACCGGGAAACAGAGGCCTCATCCACGGTCACACAGGCCTGAGGGGGTGCAACTAGACTGTTGTTTCTTCAGGCCCTCAGTGCTGGACATCATCCGGGATACTCTGTGTGTGTCTTCCTCAGTCTGGTGTCCCTTCAGACCTTTCCCTAGTTTTCACAGGCTTGTTGTGTTGGTGTTCTTTGTCTGTTTGGAGACACATCCTTGATAAGCTTTGTGTTTCCACTCATTCGTCTCGCGATGTATGACCTGTCTTTTGCTTTTGTCATGAGGTCTTTCCCACAGTAGATATCTTTGATTTTGCAAAGTCCACTGTATTCTCTGGGTTTTTTTTTGTGTGTGTGTGGACTGCCTTTTAGTTTTGTGTGTGAAGACTCAAAGCACATATCCGGTTTCTGCTCGTTGTTCTTCTAGATTTGTGACAAGTTTTCATGGAAAGTTTGTCTAGGGATAACTGGAAGTGAACTCGGTGTAAGGTGTCAAGTCTCCATCTCCATTCATGTCATCCCCTGCAGTTTCCAATTCCCTGTTCCTGAGTGGCTTTGGAGACCTTGTGGGAAGTTTGGTTGCATTGGAGTTTGCATTTCCACCTTGATTCGATTCACACTGTTCTGCCCTCAGGGACACAGTCAAGGGGGAGTGAGGAGCAGCCTGCACTTCCAGCAGTGACCGCACGGTGGGGCGAGTGCTGCTCTCCCCTCTGGGAGCCCCAGGCCCCAGGCATCCCAGTGAGGAGCCAGCTCTGTGCTCAGCTGAAAGGAGTTAGTCTCTCAGGAGCCTCTGAGCCCTTGCCTTTGGATCACCCAGGGTGGGCATTTACTGGGACAGAAAAAATTGCCCTGAATTCCATGGACGGTAGAGCCTGGCTGTGTAGAGTTCGTGGGTTGCCGTGAATCGGACACAACTGAGGACACAAAAATTGAATAGATTAAAACACTTTGGGGGGTGGGGGGAGTGAAAGGGTGTGATGTGGGTATTTTTGTCTTATATAATAGCCAAGGGAAATCTAGATTAAACCTAAATTCACATAGATGGGAAAGGTATACCTGTCGGTCACCCTATTAACAACAAAAAAAAAAATACTAAAGTTTTCTGAAGTTTATTTAGTAGCTTCCTTGAGCAGTTCATTGTGAAGCATTTTTTTTTTTCTGTGACATTGGCCTCATTAAAAAGCACGGTTTGCCTTTACTGGATAATTCTGTTCATGGTTTCTTATGCAATCTTGGTGATATTTGAGTTTCCTGGGGAGTATGGTCACATGACCTGGCCCTGGCCAATCGGTGCGTTCCACCTCCCTGGCCACTGTGATTGGCTCCGGACTGGGGCAGTGCCCAATCGGCGCCCAGAGCCCGGCCTCACTTTGTAAGTCAGGGGAAGAGGAGCTCTCGTCCTGCTGGGGTAGGGGAAGGGGTGGGGCCGGGGGAGGTGAGGCTCCAGCAGTGGGAGGGGCTTGAGGTCCGCCTGCTGCAGTTGGTGACGTTCCTGCTCCCCTCAGGGCAGAGCCGCCGGCCTGAGAATGAGGGCGCTGCTGAGCCCAGGGGCTGGGATGGCCCATTGCTGCTGTGGTCCCAGAGCTCCACCCCAGACCTGATGGAAGCCGTCTGCCCGTGAGTCGTCTCCCACTTGTCCGTCAGCTTGTTTGAAGCATGCTGGGTTTTCTGCCCAGCTGGCTAAGGGGAGTCCCTGGAAATGCAAGGGTGTGGGTTTTGGCAGACTTCAGGGAAGACGTGCTAGATGAGCCTGGGAGACTCCAGCTGAATCTGGATTCAGGAAATACCTCTTTGGTCCAGCTAGTAATTGTAGGATAAGCCTATTGAGTCTTCAGAGGATGAAGAGAGTAACGTGCCAAGGTAGCAATCGATGTCCTCATTCGAGAGGATGAAGCTGGTGCTCAGAGAAGGGGGGAACTTGGCCACAGCAAGGAGGTGTGCACCCAGACAGAACCCCCAGATCCGGCCATTTGAGCTCAGGGAAGCCACTGGTGTGGCTTGTCCCTGTGGCAGGGGCTGAGGCACGCAGCCCACCCTGATTCTTGCGGAGGCCTGACTTGGGAAGGTCCATCTGGAAGCTTTGAGACTCACCAAACCAAATTGCACTGGAGAGAGGAAGGACACCTTAGTTCATCCACCGCCCACCCCAGCCGGATTCCCACATACCCTGACCCCTTTCTCTCGATTTCGGAGCCATTTCCAGAGTCCCGCTCATATGACCTCATTCGAAGTGCACCGTGGACGAGCTGCCATCCGCAGCTGCTACCACAGCAGCCAAGGGCTTTAGCTCCCGAGTACCTCCCTTCCTTTGGAACTTGGGGGCCCTCTACTCCCCACTTGCACACCACAGACCTTTGCTGAGAATTGTGGGGACCCTCACTCAGTTTGCAGCACGTTGTAGCCATCCCTGTCCTCCCTTGAAACTCAGCTTGTGAGCTCCTTTGGAGCAGCGTGGCCCACCTGGCTGCAACGGAAGAGACATAGCTGACAGTGAAACAACAGCTTCGATCTGACAGCCGGAAAGCTCTGTCAAAAGGGACCTCCCTCTTCACACCGTAGAGGCTGTAGGAGCCGCCAGGCTTTCGGAACCAGTGCTGGGGCCAAAATGACTCCACAGCTGTTTTCCTTCCTGGGGAGGGTTCTGGCTCGAGTGGGGATGGCTCAGGTCTCCTGAGCTTCTGAAATCCCACTGTGTGCAGATTCACGGTACACAGAGAGGAGAAGGTGGAGTCCTGCCCTGGAGGTGGTCACAGCTCACGGATGAGCCAGGCAGGCAGGCAGGCAGGGCATGAGAATACCTGAGCTGCCTTCATGAGTGAATGGTGTGTGGGCAGAGGAAGAGAAGCCGGTCTGCTCCCTCATGTGGTGCCCAGGGCAGGTTGTCCCCAGAGGAAACCCTTACGACGGTGAGGACTATCACTGCTGTTTCCCAAGGGGTTCCGTCGGTGCGTGTCTTGCCCGGAGCGGTCAGGCCGTCTCTCGAGTACACTGGCCATGGGCATTGCCTCTCCTTGGAACTTCCCATGTGTTTCTCTTTTTTATGGAACAGTGATTTTCTAGAGGGGTTCTGGGCCACAAGGATGTGGGGTCATTTTCTAGCCTTCTGTCATGAAGAACGCTTTCCTGGGCGTTGGGGTGGTTTGTTGTTCCAGCTGCCTTTCTTGGCTTCTTTTGGGAGCTGGTGCAACAAGACGAGCTCAGCCTCTGCCTTCTGGCTGAGATGTCACCCTTCAAGCAGCAATGCCTGCCTGGAGATAATGATGGCAGTTGCCAAAAGGGCTTCGTTTGGCACATGGTATCTTGAAAGGACGTACACCGTCCTTTCAGCTATCAAAGGCTAGTTCAAATGACATGAAAAGGAGAACTCTGCAATGGAGTCTTACAGTAGGTGGAGAGTCCGAAAAACACTCCTTCAGTCATTTCACTGAGAGTCATTGATTAGGGACACCAAGAATATAGCAAGGAATGCAGAAAGGAAAGATGAAATTGTGTTCAGGATCAGGGGAAGGGATGAAGAGGGCGTGCTTGCCTTGAATCCAGGCTTTGTTGGGGGGTGGGGCATAAAGATCCAACGGGTCTGAAACTACAAAGTGGTGATGGTAACACAGTATCACCAGAGTTACACAGCAGTGTTCCCAAATTGCAACAATGATGACAAAGTTTACTAATCGCAACTTAACCAACAAAAATCCAGGAAACCATACAAAAAAGAAAACATCACCAGAAAGGTGGAAACAAACCAAATGCAAAGCAGTTCAGGGGAAAGGAACTCCATGTCCCCTGGGGGCAGACCGAGTTGCCGGCGTCCACGGTGAGCAGACAGGGATGGAGGCTGCAGAGCCGACCGCTCCCCTGGACGTGGTGTTTCCGGCAAGGGCTCTGGGTCTCTGTCCAGAGCGGGGGCTCGTTCTCCGTGCAGGGGTGGGTGAGTCATCGTGGGCATCTGGGTGTTGTGCGGGAGCCAGGGCAGGCTCTCCCTGCCGAGGCGGTGACTCCTCCTCTGCCTCGGGTTCTCCTGCCAGAGCCCGAGCAGGTACAGGTGCACGTGGAGGTGGAGGGTCTGGCTGAGGGGGTGGGACATCAGTGCCTGGGGCTGGGGGTCCTGCAGGCACGGAGATCCGATCTGCCCGGTGTGCTGGCCAGTACCCAGCTGGCCTGGTGTCTCTGCGAGGGCAAGTCTCAGTTCTCCATCTGCCCTCAATGGATCCCTGAGTCTTGCACCTGGAGCCACCACCTTTGTAGGGACAGGTCTGGGAAGTGGAGCCTGGTTCCAGTTGGAAGCCAGTGCTAGAGCTGGGGGAGAAGCAAAGTTTGCCCACAGGCCAGCCTTGGCATGTCCGTATCCCGGGACAGAAAGCTTCCAAGAGATTCCCAAAGAATACCCAGCGTCGGATGTCTTTTGCGACTGAAGTGTGCAAGATTGGGTGTATGTGTGTGTGAGGCCAGCGCTTGCTGCAGGCCAGCAGCAGCTTTCGGGGACTCGTCTCTGTGTAGCTCAGCACCCCCTCCCCACACACTCCCATGCACCAGCCCCAGCGTCCTCACCTCTCTGCTCTAGCGTGCTGGGCTCCAGGTCCTCCTGCTGCCTCAGAGGCCGAGGTTCTCGGGACTCTGGGTCGGAGCCAGGTGTGCTGAGCTCCGTGGCAGCCTGAGACTGGGCCGCCAGGTGTATCCTTGGTGGTGTCTGGGCACCAGGCCTTCCCCGCTTCCACTTCGCCCCTGGTTGGGCTGAAGCCTCTGTGGGTACGCTGACCTGGAGCCTGCACTGGGCCTCATGGGCGGGGGGGTGGTGCTCTGGCCCCTCCCTCCGGGAGGTGGATGGGGTGTCCCCGTCCTCGGCCTCATCACGTGGGAAGCTCTGGAACGACAGTGACCATCAGCCAGCCCTGCTTGTAGTTTTCTGAGCTGAGAATGGCCTGTATTGCTGCTGCTTTTGCTCTCTCAAACTTCTGCGCCCAGGAGGGACAGAGACATGTGTGTGCTCAGATCGTCACCCAAGCGGATGGAGACCCATCTAAGAGCTTGAGGTCAGCCTGTGCGGCCTGTGCTTTCTGCACTCTCCCCATCCTGCCCAGCCTGCTCTTCCCTGGGTTGTGGACACAAGTTGTCCACAGGTTTCTGACCCCACATACACCAGGGCTTATTTGAGGGAGACACACCCCGAGAAACCCGCATTCACACACACAGGGACAAGACCCAGTGTTTCAGTGTTGCATGGGAGAGGTAGCCTGGCCTGACCTGGGGCTCCCCGTTTTACCTTTCTGTTTCTCCAGGCAAAGGGCCTGAGGCCTCTCAGTGGGGCCCTCAGCCAGCGTCGACAAGGTTCCCACACACTCTTCCTGTGAGCTCTCCTGAGGCCCCGGCCTCTGGGCAGGGGCAAACAGCAGAACATCTTGTCAGCAAGTGATCTGGCTGTGGCTTCTCTCCGCTCTGGTGGCCTGGATACCTTGGTTCTGGATTCTGTTGGTTGCTGTTGCCTGGAAGTCACATCATTTCCTGGGGTTCGTGCTGAGGTCCCTTCTCCAAAGCTCCCCAAGTAATCTCTTGTTTTCTGACTGCTGAAGCACCCCCTTAGGCCATGTGCAGGCACACTGACACCCACACACCCCACCCTTCAGCCTTCGGGAGGCCTGGGTGCAGCCAGGGCCTGAGCTTGGAGGACCCCGCTGCTCTCAGACCAGGCTCCTTCTTCTCATAAATCATGTGGCCCTGGACAAGCATATGCCCCTCAGGGTTTCCCCAGTGTCTCCATCTGCAGAGTGTGGGTCATTCTCCCATCTGCCTTCTAGATCTGTCGGCCTATGAGCACTTCTATGCCTTTCAACCTGTGTCTGATATCTCACGGAACTTGTGCACTGTGACTTCCGAAATAAGAATTCAATATATGGCTGACATACCACCGAATCGGGCAGAACGTGGCCTGGATGGGCTCTGGACCTAGGAAAAGGCAGTCGTCTCGCCTTCCTGACTATTTCAAGATTCCACCACGCCCTGCACAGTGGGAGATCTTTAGGTAAGTTTCACACCTCACCCCTCTACTATACAACAACCTTCGTCACCCCCCTGTTCCATTGAGATTCTGGCTCAAGTGTCCCACCTCTGTCTCTAGGGGAGATCGAAGTTTCCTCTGTGATGCCTCCCAGCCTTATCTCTTTTACTCTCATCCCCTTGGGTCATTTCCCCCCTTGCAGTGTCAATGGGGCCTCCATTGTTTCAAACCTTGAGATTGATTCATGCAAATTCTGTGAAATCTTCTCATTTCCTCTCTCCTTTTTCAGTCTCTCTCTCTCTCTAGACGTGTCTGTTTCTTAATCTTTCTAAATTCAGTCTGTCAATTTTTCCCTCTCTTTCTGTCTCTCCTATGTTTGCATGCCTATGAATATTTGTATGCATGTCTATTGTTAGCCTAGGGTTAAGTTTTAGGATTTAATGTTCAGTGAGATAAAGGATTGGGGTTGGAGTTGCTGTGAGGGGAAGGGATAGGGGTGATGCTGTTGTTTCTGGTTCAATGAGTGGTGTGAGTTCTTAGTCTGTTTTTCATATGAACCCCTCCTCATAAACACCACTTGCAAATAGTCCCTCATGTTCAGTTTGCTACCTTTTTTATTTGTGAATGCTTAGCTTTTTTGTTGCAAAGCTGTTCAATTGAATGGAAGCCCCTGGTGTTCTTTGGTTTCCTATTTCCCTTACTTGAAGTGACCCATTTTTGCTTCCCACACCAAATATTAAGGAGCCTAAGGCACATGCTTATTTCGAGGAGTTTCAAACCTCCCTTGTGGCTCATCCGGTAAAGAATCCGCCTGCAAGGCGGGAGACCTGGGTTCGATTCCCGGGTTGGGAAATCCCCTGGGGAAGGGAAAAGCTACTGCTCCAGTATTCTGGCCTGGAGAATCCAATGGCCTGTATAGTACATGGGGTTGCAAAGAGTCAGACACAACTGAGCAACTTTCACTTTCACTCATAACTTCTAGCTTTGGGTTGACGTGTTTCACTGATTTTGAGGTGCTATGAGAACAAAAGCCAACGTGATTCTTCAGATGCAGCCATCCAGTTTTGCCATGGCCCTTACTTGAAGAGGCTTTTGTGTTCCCATTTGCATATTCTCCCCTCCTTTGTAGTAGGTGAATTGACCATAGAAGCTTGGGTTTATTTCTTGGACTCTCAACTCTATTGTATGGATCTGGATCTGTGTGTATGTTTGTGTGCCCAACACCATACTGTCCAGATGATCCTAGTGTTGCAGTCTAGTTGGCTATCAGGGGTCCTGGTAGGCCCATATCAGGCCTTCTTTCCTTAGACTGTACAGACAATATAGGCTCCTTTGTGTTTCCATACCCATTTTGAAGTTCCTTGGTTTAGTGCCCTGAGAACATCCCTTGGCGATTTGAGAGGAATAGCACGGACCCTCTGGATTGCCTTCGGGGATGTGACATCATTTTACCAATAGGAATCCTTCCAATCCATGAGCTCAGCTTATTTTCCATCAGATCATGTGGATATCATCTTCTTTCATCCATCTCTTGCAGTTTTCTGAGACCAGGTCCTTCCCTCCTGGGTTAGATGGACTCCTGGGTATTTCCTCCCAGTGTATGTCATTGTCAATGGGGTTGATACTTACCTTCTCATTCTAAGAGTTTGCGGTGAGCATTGGAAATGCAAACGATTTTCCTCCCTTCCTCCCTGTCCATCTCTCTGAGCAACCAGGTAGAACAGGCCTAGTCAGGGTCACACGGGGCTCAGAGATTGCAGCTAGACCGTGTTTCTCAAGCCCTCAGTGCTGGGCATCATTCGGTATACTCTCCATGTACCTTCCTTGGTCTGGTGTCCCTTCAGACCTTTCTCTAGTTTTAATAGCCTTGCTTGTGTTCTTTGTCTCTTTGGAGACACATCCTTTATCAGCTGTGTGTTTGCAAGTATTTGTCTGCCAGTGTGTGACGTGCCCTTTGCTTTTTTTCATAAGGTCTTTACCAGAGCGGAGACCTTTGATTTTGCACAGTCCACAGTATTGCCTTTTTGTGCATTGCCTTTCTGTATTGTGTGTGAAGACTCAAAGCTCATGTCTAGCCTCTGCTCGAATTTCTGCTGGATTTTTGAGATGTTTGGCATGGAAAATATGTCTCAGAAAAATTTGAAATGAATTTGGTGTAAGGTGTCAAGTTTCCATCCTCATTCATGTCATCCCCTCTGGTTTTCAATTCATCGCTCCTGAACTCTTTTGGAGACCTTGTGGGAAGTTTGGTTGCCTTTCAGTTTGAATTTCTGCTCTTTAATAGATTCACCCAGTTCTGCAAAAGGGACACAATAAAGGGGGAGTGAGGGGCAGCCTGCACTCCCAGCACTGACCACACTGTGGGACGAGTGTTGCTCTCCCCTCTGGGAGCCACAGGCCACAGGCATCCCAGTGAGTAGCCAGCTCTGTTTGCAGCTGAAAGGAGTTAGTCTCTCAGGAGCCTCTGTGAGGTTGCCTTTGGGTCACCCAGGGTGGGAGTTTACAGTGACAGGAACCATTGCACTGCAAGTGAAGTGAGAATCCATATGACATCGCCACTGCTCCTAAAGAGATGCACCTGAGGCCCCCTGAAGGTCTTGCACAGAGAGCTCTTTAGTAGGCATGTTGGAGACTCTGTTCCCTCTTGGGCTGCCCAGGAGAGGCACTCACCAGTCCAGACACAGACCACGGTGATGACCGGCCCTGCTGTCTCCAAAGGGTTTTCATTGGTGCGTATCCTCTTCTGAGCAGTCAGGCCATGTGCGCTGCCTCTCCTTGCAACTTCTAGGCCAGGGCTCCTAGGCTAGAACTCTCAGGTCTAACTTGTAGGACTCGGCTACCCTGGCCAAGTGCATTGCCTGTCCTCACAACTTCACAGCTTTCTTCTCTTCTTTACTGCACGTTGATTTTCAAGAGTGTGTTTGGGCCACAAGGATGTTGGGTCTTTCTCTAGCCTTGTCTCATGAAGTTGAGACAACTTCATTGTTTCTGGTTGTTGGTGTGCTCTGTTTTGCCCGTTCTCTTTCCTGGCTTCTTTTTGTGACTTTGTTTGTGCCTGAAGAAGAGCACAGCATTTCTCTTCTGGCTGAGACATAACACAACAGTAATGCCTACCTGGAGATTAGTTGCCAAAAGGGCCTCGTTTTGCAGATGACATCTTGAAATCACCTGCACTGCCCTTTCTGATACACAAAGGCTGCCTTAAAGGAAATAAAAAACCAAGAAGTCCCAAGTCTAGTCTTAAAATATGTGGGTTGTCTAATGAAACCACCTTTTATATGATTTCATTGATAGGCATTAACTGGAGACATCCAGAATATGGGAAGACACTGAGATATGAGAGAATTAAAGGTTGTCAGGGGCAAGGGAGGAACAGAGAGTGCTTGAGGTGAATACAGGATTTACAGGGGGTGAGTGAGGGTTGGTTGTGGAGAATGAAAGTGTCCCAAACTAGAAAGTGGTGATGGTTGCAGAGGATTGTGAAGGTTCTTAATGGTCCAGAAATGTACCACCTAACATCAATTTTATTGATTAAAAATTTAAGGAAAAAATACACAAATCTGTGACAAACAAAATACAAATCAAGAAAATAAAATACGGAAAAACTGAATGAAAAGAAACTCAGGGGAAGCGAACTCAGTCTCCACTGGGTAGAGAGCTAATTGATGGCATCCACGGGGGGCAGAGAGGGATGGAGGATGCATAGCCAAACCCTCCCCTGGACATGGTGTTTCGAGAATTGGAAATTTGGAAAGGGCTCTGGGTCTCTGTCCAGAGCAGAGGCCCATTCTCCTTGCAGAGGTGGATCCGTCATCGTGGGCATCTGGGTCTTGGGCAGGAGCCAGGGCAGGCTCTCCCTGCAGAGGTATTCTCTTATCCCCTGACTCAGGTTCTCCTGCCAAAATCCAAGCAGGGGCAGGCGTAACCGAACATGTAGGTGGAGACGGAGGTTCTCCCCTGGGGATTGGAGCATTGGTGCCTGGGCCTGGGGGTTCTGCTTGCACAGAGATCTGATCTTCCCAGTGTGCTGGCCAATACCCAGTTGGCCTGGTGTCTATGGGAAGGCATGTCTCAGGTCTTGATCTCCCCTCAGTGGATCCCTGGGTCCTGGACATGTAGCAACCACCTCTGTAGCGACAGGTCTGGGAAGTGGAGCCTGGTTGAACCTGGGGGCTGATGCTGGAGCTGTGAGAGAAGAAAAGGTTACCCACAGGCCTGCCTTTGCCCTTTGCCTCTCTGGAGACAATTCTACCCTGAGCTTTTGAGACAATTCTCAGTTTAGGAAGTCACAATAGGATGTCGTCCTGACTGCAGTCCATCAAGTGGGTGGTCTGAGGCCAGCCTTTGCTCCAGGCCCAGAACCAGCTTTGGGGGCTCCTCCTGTGTATCTCAGGACTCCTTCCCCACACACTCACATGTACCAGCACCTCCTCACCTCTGTGCTCACCATGCTGGGCTCCTGGTCCTCCTGCTGCCTCAGAGGCAGAGGCTCTCAGTGCTCTGGGTCGGAACCGGGTGTGCTGAGCTCCATGACAGCTTGAGACTGGGCAGCCGGGTGTGTCTTGGGTGGTGAGTAGGCATCAAGCCTTCCCCACATCCTCTTCATTCCCAGTTGGGCTGAACCCTCTGTGGGCTCGCTCACCTGGAGCCTGCACTGGGCCTCAAGGGCAGGGGGTGGTGCTCTGACCCCTCCCTCGGGAAGGTGGATGGGGTGTCCCCCTCATCGGCCATATCCAGTGGGAAGCTCTGCAATGACAGTGACCATCAGCCAGCCCTGCTTGGAGTTTTCTGAGCTGGGCCTGGTCAGTATGGCTGCTGCTTCTGCCTACTCGAACTTTTGCTCCCAGAACGAACAGAGATGTGTGTCTGCTCAGATACCTACCCGGGAGAATGGAGACCCACCTGAGGGCGGGAGGTCAGCCTGGGCGGCTGGTGTTGCCTGCACTGTCCTCATCCCGCCCAGCCTGTTCTCCCCTGGGGTGTGGACACAACCGGCCCACAGGCTTCTGACCCCACATCTGCCTCGGCTTGCTTGAGGCAGACACACCCCAAGAAACCCCCATCCACACACACAGGGAAAGGACAAAGTGTTTCCAGGTGGGATGGGAGAGGTGTCCTGCCCCAGCCTGGGGCTCCCCGTGTTACCATTCTGTTCATTTGGGCAAAGGGCCAGAGGCCTCTCGGGGAGCCAGTGTCGACCGCGTTCACACATACTCTGCCTGTGAGCTCTCCTGTGGCCCCGGCCTCTGGGCAGGGGCAAAGAGCAGAACATCTTGGCAGCAAGTGATCTGGCTGGGGCCTCCTCTCCACTCTGGAGGCCTGAATACCCGGGTTCCGGGTTTTGTTGGGTTCTGTGCCAGGAAGTGACATCATTTCCTGGGATTCATTGCTGATGACCCTTACACAAAGCTCCCCAAGGGAACCTCTGGGTTTCTTACTGTTCAACCACCCCTTTGGCCATGTGCAGGCACAGGAACACCCACACAGCCCACCCCACAACCTTAGGGAGGCTTGGGTGTAGCCATTGCCTGAGCTCTGAGCACACAGCTGCTTTCAGACCAGGCTCCTTCTTCTCATAAGTCATGTGGCCCTGGACAAGCCATGTAGCCCTCAGGGTTTCCCCAGTCTCTCAATCTGCAGAGTGGGAGTCATTCTCCAATCTACTGCCTAGGTCTCTTGGCCTACGAACAGCTCCAGTGCCTGTTCAACCCGTGGACTGATATCACGTGGAGCTCATGCCCTGAGACCTCACAGAGGAAGGATTCAATACAGGGCTGACATAGCACAGAATGGGGCAGAAACTCAGGGGAAGCGAACTCAAGGCCTGGATTGGGATCTGGGACCTAGGAAAAGGCACTCCCCTTCCTGCCTATTTCGAGACCCTCCACTGGGAAGATCGACAGTAAGATTCAGACATTACCTTCTCTCGTACCTTCCTCATCCTCCTGTTCCATTGAGATTCTGCTTCAAGTGTCCCATCTCTGCCTCTAGTGGATGGGGAGACTGCCCTTAAAATGGCTGCCAGCTCTAAGGCGAGTGCAGGAAAAAAAAAAAGAACAAGCAAGGCAGTCAGGCAAGAAAGAAAAAAAAAGAAATTTATTAGAGGGAAAAGAGAGACTCACGAGCTCTTAAGGAGAACCAGCGTTCTCCCTTTCTGACGGGTCTCTGAAGGGATGGTCACGTAGCCAGAGATCTGGAATCTGGTGGTCTCACAGCTTTGAGAAGACAGGCGCCAGTGAGATAACAGGATGCTATTTGAGCAATTCGATCATTCTCACAGATCACTGTGATTTATTCTTTGTCTGTGAGGTCAACATAACGAACCATCTTATCAATGAGCCCCCATGTGGGCCCTATCATTCCAGCTGTTTGATTTAGGATAAGGGCTGAAGGTCAGTCTTCTGTAACTGCTTCCTGTGGGACAGGGGTGTCATGGGGGTAAGATAAGAAAAGGCTGCAATGCAGGTCATGGGGATTTGTGTGGGGTGGAAGTTCTTGATAACCTGAGTTGTTAGAAGTAACTCATGGATAGTTCAATTGGTGAAGGCTTAAAAGTGGTCCTGAAGAAATTTTGAAAAAAGATGCATTCAGCAAAAACAAGACTGGGAGCTGACTGTGGCTCAGATCATGAACTCCTTATTGCCAAATTCAGACTCAAATTGAATAAAGTGGGGGAAACCACTAGACCATTCAGGCATGACCTAAGTCAAATCCCTTATGATTATACAGTGGAAGTGAGAAATAGATTTAAGGGACTAGATCTGATAGACATAGTGCCTGATGAACTAAGGACAGAAGTTTGTGACATTGTACAGGACACAGGGATCAAGATCATCCCCAAGAAAAAGAAATGCAAAAAAGCAAAATGGCTTTCTGAGGAGGCCTTACCAATAGCTGTGAAAAGAAGAGAAGTGAAAAGCAAAGGAGAAAAGGAAAGATATACCCATTTGAATACAGAGTTCCAAAGAATAGCAAGGAGAGGTAAGAAAGCCTTCCTCAGAGATCAATGCAAAGAAATAGAGGAAAACAACAGAATGGGAAAGACTAGAGATCTCTTCAAGAAAATTAGAGATACCAAGGGAATATTTCATGCAAAGATGGGCACAATAAAGGACAGAAATGGTATGGACCTAACAGAAGCAGAAGATATTAAGAGGAGGTGGCAAAAGTGAACAGAAGAACTATACAAAAAAGATCTTCATGACCCAGATAATCACGATGATGTGATCAGTCACCTAGAGCCAGATATCCTGGAATGTGAAGTCAAGTGGGCCTTAGCATCACTACAAACAAAGCAAGTGAAGGTGATGGAATTCCAGTTGAGCTATTTCAAATCCTAAAAGATGATGCTGTGAAAGTGATGCACTCAATATGCCAGCAAATCTGGAAAACTCAGCAGTGGCCACAGGACTGGACAGGGCAGTTTTCATTCCAATCCCAAGAAAGGCAATGCCAAAGAATGCTCAAACTATCACACAATTGCATTCATCTCACACGCTAGTAAAGTAATGCTCAAAATTCTCCAAGCCAGTCTTCAGCAATATGTGAACTGTGAACTTCCAGATGTTTCATCTGGTTTTAGAAAAGGCAGAGGAACCAGAGACCAAATTGCCTACATTCCTGGATCATTGAAAAACCAAGAGAATTCCAGAAAAAACATCTATTTCTGCTTTCTTGACTATGCCAAAGCCTTCGACTGTGTGGATCACAATAAACTGTGGAAAATTCTTCAAGAGATGGGAATACCAGACCACCTGACCTGCCTCTTGAGAAACCTGTATGCAGGTCAGGAAGCAACAGTTAGAACATGAAACAACAGACTGGTTCCAAATAGGAAAAGGAGTATGCAAATGCTGTATATTGTCACCCTGCTTATTTAACTTATATGCAGAATACATCATAAGAAATGCCAGGCTGGATGAAGCCCAAGGTGGAATCAAGATTGCTGGGAGAAATATCAACAACCTCAGATATGCAATTGACACCACCCTTATAGCAGAAAGTGAAGAAGAACTAAAGAGCTTCTTGATGAAAGTGACAGAGGAGAGTGAAGAAGTTGGCTTAAAGCTCAACATTCAGAAAACTAAGATCATGGCATCCGGTCCCATCACTTCATTGGAAATAGATGGGGAAACAGTGGAAACAGTGCCTGACTTTATTTTTGGGGGCTCCAAAATCACTGCAGATGGTGACTGTAGCTATGAAACTAAAAGACGCTTACTCCTTGGAAGGAAAGTTATGACCAACCTAGACAGCATATTAAAAAGCAGAGACATTACTTTGTGAACAAAGGTCCATCTAGTCAAGGCTATGGTTTTTCCAGTAGTCACATATGGATGTGAGAGTTGGACTATAAAGAAAGCTGAGCACTGAAGAATTGATGCTTTGAATTGTGGTGTTGGAGAAGACTCTTGAGAGTCCCTTGGACTGCAAGGAAAATCAACCCATCCATCCTAAAGGAAATCGGTCCTGGGTGTTTTTTAGAAGGACTGTTGCTGAAGCTGAAACTCCAATACTTTGGCCACCTGATGCAAAGAGCTCATTTGGAAAGATGAGTCATTTCCTTGATGTTGGAAAAGATTGAAGTCGGGAGAGGAAGAGGACGGCAGAGGATGAGATGTTTGGATGGCATCACCGGACTCAATGGACATGAGTTTGGGTAAACTCTGGGAGTTGGTGATGGGCAGGGAGGCCTGGCGTGCTGTGGTTCATAGGGTCACAAAGAGTCGAACACGACCCAGTGACTGAACTGAACTTAAAGTTAGAATAATGGTAAGTAGAAGGAGAGGGCGTAGAAAAGCTATCCAATTCCAATTACTTAACCAGTTTTCCCATGAATTACTGGTGTCTTGGCGTCCCCTATTTCTTGCTGCTTCCTTTACACTGCCTGATTTATTGGCATAGAAACAGCAGGCTTCCTCCAAAAAAAGGCAGAGCCCTCCTTTGTCTGCTATGAGGAAGTCTAATCCTCTTTTGTTTTGGAGGACCATGGTTATCAGGGAATCTAGCTGGTTTTGGATAGTGATAAGGCTGTTAGCTGTTTCTTCTAGGCTGTCAGTGAGGTCTTTAGAAAGGCTTTGATAGTAATTTAAAGAGGTTGTGAGTCCAGCGGTCCCTGTCCCAATCCCAGTGGCTATTCCTAAACAGATTAATAGAGGAATGAATTGAATTGCCCATCTGGGTCAGTTATGAGTTAGTGGGATAAGAAGGGTTTGAGTGTTAGGAGCAATAGACATATCTGGGGCCAGATATACCAGGGTGCATGTCCCTGTCCAGTTAATAGGAAGACATAAATAAGTAGTGGTTCCACGTAAGAAAAATATTCCAGGAGTAAGAAGACAACAGCTGAAATCAATAGCAAATAGGAGCAGATTACCTGCCCCCTCCTAGGAGGAAAATACTAAGGGGGGCCCCTGGTGAAACATCCGGGGCATACCCACTCATGGTCTAGACACTGAGTGGGGCTCGGTTGAAAGATACCGAGGAATTCCCACCCAGTCGAAAAATGCTGGGTGAGGGGCTGGCTGAAAGATGCCAGGAGAATTGCCCATGCAATGGAAAGGTACTGGGTAGGGGGGCTTGACTGGGAAAAAAAATCAACGAATACCCGGGGCTCGGCTAAAAGATGCCGAGGTAGCTCCGTTGTAGGGGACTGAATGGTCTTGGCTGAGTGGTCAAGTAAGAGGCTGATCTGACACTTTTCCTCAATGTGAGTTGCATTATAGAATATGACAGGATAAAAGTGAGAAAAATACCTGAGAGCTTTGCTCTGAAGAAAAGGGACAAGACTCCTCCCGGCCAGTTTTGATTTTGTCCGGTGGCTGAGAAATTTACGGGAGTGGTGGAGGCCTAGTCCTCATACTGTTCAATGGTCCCATAGGAAACCCACTCATTGATTAAAATACCGGCTCATCTGGGGGTCGCACATGAGGACTGGCCATTCAGCCGACTGAGCAGCCACGGTGTTCCTAGATTGCCGGAGGCAGAATCCAAGACATGTAAGATGAGGTGAAATGACTCTGGGGTGACTCCTGGAGGAGTTAAGCTCACAAGCAGCACATGGGCCCACTACATAAGTTCACTAGTGATTTTTATCCCTGAAAAATTCAGATTAAAATGGGAAATAGAATCTCTCAAAACCAGAAACAAACGGGTGTCAGAATGTCAGCCTCTAACTAACACTCTAGCTAGCTTCATGTACAATCCATATGGAGCTCATACTTGCAAGTACCTAGTTAATTGGAGAAATTATACTAAAAGGGATCTCAACCTCAAATGGCTATATTGGGGCTCTTTTTATATTCTAAAATTGATATTTTTGGGTGCACAGTTAAAAAACGCCGGCTGTGCTTTGACTGGTATCTAGAAGCTTGTAAAACAGAAAATGGTAGCGTCACTTCTTTGAAGAAAATCAACAAGAAATTGCTTGAAACTATCAGAACTAAAAAGGCTGCTAGCACTGTCTTTGCCAGTTCACAGGTATAGTGGAACTGGGAAGTCGCGTTTGGCATTTATGCCATTTGGTTTTTGCTTTTGGGGGCACTCTTGCCACTTGGCTTTTGATTTCTGGCCATCTGTTTGCTTTTTGTTTCATTTGGAGTGTGACTCCTGGCTGGTGAAGTTCTGGTTCAGTCTGGTTTGTTGGTCCGGTTTGAGTGCACAGATATCTGGTACAAACTGTTGAAGCTAATATGTGAATTTCTCACTGTAAGGTTCTACACCCCACCTGGGAACCGCTTGGGGAAAGTTTTTAAATGACTGGTCAATCTATAGCTATGATCTGATTCCAAGAAAAATGGCCTAAAAATATTAGATCTTTATTGGCATAGGATAGGAAAATGGACTGAAGTTCCCTTACTTCCAGGACTTCCTCCTGTAATCAACAGCCAGGGGCTGATCAAACTGAGACCCCTACTTCCCCAGAGGGACAATCCCTGCTGGAACCAATCTGCCCTTGTTTTCAGGGCCAAGTTGGGCACTATCTGGTCTAAATTTCAGCTATAAATCTATGGTAACAAAAAAAATACAATTTTTGACAATGTGGTCACAATATTCTTTAGACTCCAGAGGAAGCTTGAAGAAAAAATTATCTCTTTAAGAATTCTTGCCCTGGAGAAATAACTCCTCCTATACATCTAGACCATATCTAATTCCTGAAACCAAAAGGAACATAATGGGGGGAAAAGCCTTTTAAAATCTTACTCCAACCATTTTTTTATTCATAACTAAGTTTGGAAAACAAAGCTATAGGATCTCTTGTGTCTATTTGGATGGATGTATGTCTCAGTGCATGTCTTTGCTTTTTTTGATAATATTGGTGATTGCTGAGATCAGTTTGTAAATGAGCTCTAATCTAATTGACCCTAAAAAAAAATTAAAAAGTAAATGCTTACAAATCAATAATTCTAAATACAAGACATATTAACCTAAATGAATTTCAGGTTCATGTGAAATGGGAAATATTCAGTGTTAAATACCTGATATTAATGTTTATTTGTTGATCTAAGTAATGTAAACATGTCTAAGAGTACTTAACATTAAGCAGAATATTTCCATTGTACCTAGGTTTAATATAAGTTAAATATTATCATATCTGTTACAAGTATGTCAGCAAGGAAATGACTTCGAGTGAAAAGACTTCTAAGAAAATGTAGATGAGATATGAGCCTTTAGATAGACACTATGAAAAATAATTATGCTCTTTAGGAAAATGTGTCTAAAATAGTCTCTCCAGATTGGGGTAACTTGAACTTCTAAGAGTTGTGCTAAACTAAGTGTTGGAAGTCTATTGAATAGCTAAGTTATTTCCAAATAAAATAAGATTTTGAAACATTTACTACTAAACACTAATTACCTCTTACAGAGAAACTAAAGAGATTTAAGATTAACATAAACATAAATGATGTTTGGTGCCATTCTAAAATGTTCTCTAATAAAACAAAGGTTTTAGAAATTATCACTGGTATTTATTTATCTATAAAATGCAATATAAAAATCAGTTCTTGTTTGCTTAAGGGAAGTAGAAAGTGTGTTTTCAGTAAAGAAGGTATGAGGACTAAAATTGCATTTTGTGAAGGGAAAAGGAATTAAGTCTGAGTTACAGGTGACTTTTTAGGATTGAAGAACACAGTAATGGGTACAGAAAGTGATAAGGTTTGTGAAAAGTGAATCATGAGGAAAGAGTTATATATATATATATGGTTAAGACTAAGTTTAAAATAAACCTAACTAAGTTTACCTTTTAAGTAAAGTAAGCTGGTGCAGACACTAGAATTTATCTTTTTCTCTCTGTTAAGAGGACACCTTTTCTTCAGATAAAGAACTGCCTTTGACAATAGATTTAAGTTTCTATATCTCTTAAATGATCCATTCTGAAATCCTTTATTATGACTTTGGCTAGCTGAACAGTACTGTTTCACAATGATCTGTTGTACTAAACCTTCTTCATATTTGTTGACAAAGCTTCTTAAATCATTCTAATGAAGAAGATTTCTGGCCTAACTTTGGGATGCTTCAGAGGGCCCCTGAAACATCCCAAAGAGAGATATTACATTAATTAGGTTCATTTTGTATACAGAATTACATGGGAAGCATTGTCAAGTGAGTAATAAGTCTTAGGTTATATTGTATGGTAATATGTTACTAATACAGATATCCTAGAAACTGTATGGAGTTCCTAAAATTTTGATATGTTTGGGTAAAATGTTATCAGGCATAATTCGGTTACTATTTCAAAATATTGTCATAGCACTAACCAAATTTCGCAAAAATGCTTCCTCTTCAAGATTTATAAAAAGGACTTTTAGATAAATACAAGTTTCTGAACTGAGGAAAGATTCTAATGAAAAATCTGCTGACTTCACAAAGGTTAACAAAAGGACTGAATGAACTGGTGAATATGCTTATCACTTTTATGGTTTCTAGTTTTCCAGGTTTAAGAAAAACCTTCCCCTCAAACTAATTAAGATGGTAATTTGGTAAAATTATATTTTATAAACAAATTGAAACATTTACCTTTTCTCTCCATCTGAACCCTCCAAAGATTGGAAACTCTTAGTTTCCAGTAATTTTATCAGATAAGTTAGGAAGATGATTTCACTAACAGATACAGAAATCTGAAGGAACTTGAAGGAATCTGAGACCTTGAGAGGGGAGGAATTCACGTAGAATCTGTTAGGCAAAATCTGTGATAAACGTTTGGCATCACTTTCCTAGCCCTGAAAGGTTTTATTTTAAAAGTTCAGTCTGAGACTTTTATAGTCTCAGCAAAGCAAAAAAGTCTATGATCAATTATGGTTATCCAAATCATCAGGCAAAGTTCATTGCGACCAGACCTATATTACAAACAAGTTTTAATTTGGCTATATTTGGTAAAAATGATGGTGATTTTAGGGAGAAAAAGATGTTTCAATGAATGTTAAGTCCCAGTTTGTTAATGGAGGTCTGTATCTACTAGGACTCATTTCCTGGATAGTTCTTTATTGTTAGGGTATATTAATGTAAAATTTAATTGCATTATTAAAGGACACTCTAGGGTTGTTTCTGAAGCTTATTTTAGTAATCTGTCTTTGGATGAAGATGAGATGCCTCAGGCATGACCTGCAATCAAGACTGAAAGAAGACATAATTTAAGGAACTTTCCAACCTGGATGGATGGACCTTTCTATCAGGTGCTCTTAACTAGCTCATGCCCAGTGAAATTGGAGGAAAATTGACTCTTGGGTTAACTCCCACTTCCAAAGGCCCCTAAGCTGGACTGGTCTATAGAGAGGCCTGCTGACCTCAAACGCACCTTAAAACAATGTTCAGACAAAGGAAACTGCACTACACTAGGACGAGAAGAGGAGGACATCAGAAGTAGACAGCGTGCCCAAGATGCTGATCTGAGTTTTATGATCATTTATCATGTTTTCTTGATTTCTTGGACCTATGCCTACCAATCAAATCTTTTCTACATGGACGTGATTCTATGCTAGTTTAAAACTCAATCCAATTGTCTGATTGTGGCCAATTACCTATGTCTAGTACTTCTGGGTTTCCTTGGTGGATTTCTGTTCTCTAGGGATACCCACTAGGAAATTTATTTTAGGTGAGTGTTCAGTCTTGGCCTATCTTCATGATATTACAGATGGGATTCCCTCACCTGGCCAATTAATAACACCTGCTGTGGGGATGCTGGCCATAAATTTAAGTTTTATCTTAGGGTCATTTTAACTCAATCAGAGTGATGAGCTAAGTCTCAATTAAAAAAAATTAACCTCTCATCTGTGAAAAGGAAAATTCCCACAATTATGGGGTGGATCTACATGGTTAACACCAGGCTATGGTCATTTAAATTTAAAAGCTCCTCTATGTTGGGAAGGGTTAAATCATACTAAAAATTTTCAACCTGGTAATTATGAGACAAGGCTTGGTGCTTTATGAACTATGTCTCTTATTACCCTTAGAGAGACTGATTGGTATGGAACTCAGTGGATTTGTGGCACTAATTTATGGCCTTCACATCTACAGAGTTGGATATGAAGATGTGGCCTGGGATTCCCATGAATTTTAGGTCATACATGTTAACAAATTAGAGAGAACGCTAACCAATCTACCATTGGTGTGATCCCAATGGGTCAAAGATCTGTATTCTATTGGTATGACCATTTAGCAGCTTGTGTGTATGTGTGTGAGTGTGTCCCTTCAATGGGGCTGGAGGATGTAATGGACCATAGCTAAGCCTTAACATCTTTCATAAGCTTTAAGTGAGAGTAACCGAGCTATTAGCCTATTGAATTCTGAGATCTCTATGATGAGAGAGGCAGTGATACACAACTTCAAGGCCCTTGACACCTTAAAACATCTCAGGGAGATATCTGTGCTATAATGCAAACTGAATGCTATATTTTCATACCTGGTAAATCCTTTAATGTAGCACATTTGAACCACATGAAAAATCAGATTTCTGCTTTAAGTGACCCATTCCCTAATCTTGACACTCTTTTAAGAAAACTGGTGTGGAGGGGGAGAGCAGAAGATGGCGGAGGAATAGGACGGGGAGACCACTCTCTCCTCCACAAATTTATCGAAAGAACATCTGAACGCTGACCAAACTTCACAAAACTACTTCTGAAGGCTGGCTGAGGACGTCAGGCTTTCACAAAAACTGCGCATTATCTTCAAAAGAGGTAGGAGAAATTATAAAAGATAAAAAGAGAGACAAAAGAGTTAGGGACGGAGACCCGTCCCGGGGAGGGAGTCGTAAAAGAGGAGGAATTTCCAAGCACCAGGAAACCCTCTCACCGGCGGGTGTGGGGGAGGATTTTTTATCTCGGAGGGCAACGTAACTGGGAGGAAAAAATAAATAAAATCCACAGATTACGTGCCTAAAGCAACTCCCAGCAAAGAACCCCAGACGCTCGCATCATCCGCCACCAGCAAGTGGGGGCTGAACGGAGAGGAGCGGGCGGCATTGCCTAGGGTAAGGACCGGGCCCGAGTGCCCCGAGGGCAATCTGAGGGAGCTAACGTGAGATAGTAACCTAAACTGTGGGACAGCGAGAGAGAGAGAGAACTATCCCGCGAAAAGCCCAACTCTAAGGCACTGCCGGCCCGCTCACAGAACAAAGGACTGAGCGATACCAGAGGAGAGCTAGCCGGCTGCGGACCGCGCCATCCCCCGCCGGACACAGCGGGTAGGCGGGGCCCGCCAGAGCCGGAAAGGGGCAAACTCGGCTCCAGAGAGGGCACCCCCTACCAAACTGCAAACAGGCTCCCAGTTTTTAAGCAAAGACTGACTGAGATCCCGGAGGGTCGACAGCAGCCGGGAGGGTCGCAGCCAGAGACCAGCTCCCCAGAACCGACACAAAGCACACCGGAGCCGGGCGCGCCCTAAACCGAGGCGGGGACCAGGGAGGTGATAAGCCGCACCGCCCCAACAGGGGACAGCGCCCTCGCCAAACTCCTGGCCGCCTGGGCAGCTCCGACCGGGAACGGCACAAGCCGCGGGCAAAATCGAGTCTGCGCCTTTGTGGAGTAACCGGGAGCCTGAACCTGAGCGGCTTAGTCCTGGGAAGTGCACGCAGCTCAGGGCCCGCTCCCCGGCCGAGTAACCTGAAGCCTGAGCAGGGTAGACGGGGAAAGCACACACGCCGTGAGCGGGGGCGAACCCAGTGCGGCCGAGACACTGCGAGCTTACCACACACACGCCAGAATTGCAGTGTTCCTTCCTCCCCACAGCACGATTGAACAAGCGAACCTAAAGAGATCACCTCCACCGCTTTGTTGCAGGGCGGAAATTAGATACTGAAGAGATCTCCAAACAGAAGCCAAATAAACAGAGGGAAGTGCTTTGGAAGGGACAGGCCAACAGATTAAGATCCCTGTAGCTAATACCGACTGCATTAAAAAGGACCTACAGATCTTGAAAAGTATAAGCAGGAATAAGGATCTATCTAAAACTGAGCAGACCCCACACTGCTCACAACAGCTCCAGAGAAAGTCCGGGATATATATATTTTTTACTATTATTATTTTTTTTAATTTTTTTTTTAATTATTTTTTTTAATTAAAAAAAATTTTTTTTTCTCTTCTTTCCTTTTTCTTCAAGTCCTCTATTACACCTTTAACTTTCATTTTCATAACCCACTATTAACTTGCAAAAAAAAAAAAAAAACCCTATTTTTGAAGCAAACTACATACATATATCTTATACCTTTTGTGTTTTTTTTTTTAATGTTTTTTTCCTGTTCTACATTTTTTTACTGTTTCTTTTTTTACTGTTTTACTGTTTTTTTTTCTTTTTACACTGTTCCCTTTTTTCTTTCTTTCTTTTTTTTTTTTTTTAGATTGTAAGTTTTATAAGAGTCTAACCTCTGCTCTAGATTTTTAATCTGTGTTTTACATATTTGATATCAACTTTGTACATTTAAGAACCCAATCTTTAGGACCCATTTTTACTCAGGAGTGTGATCACTGGCCTGATCACTCTCTCCCCCTATTGATGCTCTTTCTTCTCCCCCAGGGAACCTCTATCTCCCACCCTCCTCCTTCTCTTCTCAACCCAATTCTGTGAATCTCTGAGGGTGTTCTGGGTACCGGAGAACACTTCAGGAACAGGATACTGCCCAGATCTCTCTCTCCCCTCTTAATTCCTCCCTTTCTACTCATGCTCACCTCTGTTACCTTCCTCCCCCCTCTCTATGTATCTCTGTGAATCACTCTGAGGGTTCCAAACTGTGGAAAGCACAGAGGGAAGTGCTTACTGGCTAGATTGCTCTCTCCACATTTGAATTCCCCTCTTCCCCTCCTGGTCACTTCAACCCACCCCCCCCACCTCATCTCTCCATGTAACTCAGTGAACCTTTCTGGGTATCCCTCACTGTGGAGAATCTTTTCACCATTAACCTAAAAGTTTTATTATTGAGGCTGTATGGAAGGAGAAGTCTTGAGGCTACTGCAAGAATAAGACTGAAAGCCAGGGGAAACATTAATTAATAAGAGACCATCCAATAGCCTCCATAAATTCACTGAAACCAAGCTCCACCCAAGAGATAATAAGTTCCAGAGCAAGACATACCACGCAAATTCTCCAGCAACGCAGGAACATAGACCTGAGCATCAATATACAGGCTGCCCAGAGGCACACCAAATCCATAGACATCTCAAAAATTAATACTGGTCACTCCATTGCACTCAAGAGAGCAGAAATCCAGCTCCACCCACCAGAACACCGACACAAGCTCCCCCAACCAGGAAACCTTGACAAGCCACCTGTCCAACCCCAACCGCAGTGAGGAACCTCCACAACAAAGAGGAACTTCATACTACCAGAATACAGAAGGGCCACGCCTAACACAGCAATCTAAACAAGATGAAAAGGCAGAGAAATACTCAGCAAGTAAAGGAAAATGAGAAATGCCCACACAGCCAAACAAAAGAGGAGGAGATAGGGAATCTATCCGAAAAAGAATTTAGAATAAGGATAATAAAAATGATCCAAAATCTTGAAAGCAAAATGGAGTTACAGATAAATAGCCTGGAGACAAAGATTGAGAAGATGCAAGAAATGTTTATCAAGGACTTAGAAGAAATAAAAAGGAATCAATATAGAATGAATAATGAAATAAAGGAGATAAAAGACACTCTGGAGGGAACCAACAGTAGAATAACGGAGGCAGAAGATAGGATAAGTGAGGTAGAAGATAGAATGATGGAAATAAACGAAGCAGAGAGGAAAAAAGAAAAAAGAATCAAAAGAAATGAGGAAAACCTCCGGGACCTCTGGGACAATATGAAACGCCCCAACATTCGAATCATAGGAGTCCCAGAAGAAGAAGATAAAAGGAAAGGCCATGAAAAAATACTCGAGGAGATAATAGTTGAGAATTTCCCTAAATTGAGGAAAGAAATAGTCACAGAAGTCCAAGAAACCCAGAGAGTTCCAAACAGGATAAACCCAAGGCGAAACACCCCAAGACACATATTAATCAAATTAACAAAGATCAAACACAAAGAACAAATATTAAAAGCAGCAAGGGAAAAACAACAAATAACACACAAGGGGATCCCCATAAGGATAACAGCTGATCTTTCAATAGAAACCCTTCAGGCTAGAAGGGAATGGCAGGACATACTTAAAGTAATGAAAGAGAATAATCTACAACCCAGATTACTGTACCCAGCAAGGATCTCATTCAGATATGAAGGAGAATTCAAAAGCTTTACAGACAAGCAAGAGCTGAGGGAATTCAGCACCACCAAACCAGCTCTCCAGCAAATGCTAAAGGATCTTCTCTAAACAGGAAACACAGAAAGGATGTTTCAACACGAACTCAAAACAACAAAGTAAATGGCAACGGGATCATACTTATCAATAATTACCTTAAATGTAAATGGGTTGAATGCCCCAACCAAAAGGCAAAGGGTTGCTGAATGGATACAAAAACAAGACCCCTATATATGCTGTCTACAAGAGACCCACCTCAAAACTAGGGACACACACAGGCTGAAAGTGAAAGGATGGAAAAACATATTCCATGCAAACGGAGACCAAAAGAAAGCAGGAGTCGCAATACTCATTTCAGATAAAATAGACTTTAAAATAAAGGATGTGAAAAGGGACAAAGAAGGACACTACATAAAGATCAAAGGATCAATTCAAGAAGAAGACGTAACAATCATAAATATATATGCACCCAACATAGGAGCACCACAATATATAAGGCAAATACTAACAAGTATGAAAGGGGAAATTAACAATAACACAATAATAGTGGGAGACTTTAATACTCCACTCACGCATATGGATAGATCAACTAAACAGAAAATTAACAAGGAAACACAAACTTTAAATGATACAATAGACAAATTAGATTTAATTGATATTTACAGGAGTTTCCACCCCAAAACAATCAATTTTACCTTTTTCTCAAGTGCACATGGAACTTTCTCCAGGATAGATCACATCCTGGGCCATAAATCTAGCCTTGGTAAATTCAAAAAAATTGAAATCATCCCAGCCATCTTCTCTGACCACAATGCAGTAAGATTAGACCTCAATTACAGGAAAAAAACTATTAAAAGTTCCAACATATGGAGGCTAAACAACACGCTTCTGAATAACCAACAAATCACAGAAGAAATCAAAAAAGAAATAAAATTATGCATAGAAACGAATGAAAATGAAAACACAACAACCCAAAACCTATGGGACACTGTAAAAGCAATACTAAGGGGAAGGTTCATAGCAATACAGGCGTACCTCAAGAAACAAGAAAAAAATCAAATAAATCAACTAACTCTACACCTAAAGCAACTAGAGAAGGAAGAAATGAAAAGCCCCAGGGTCAGTAGAAGGAAAGAAATCTTAAAAATTAGGGCAGAAATAAATGCAAAAGAAACAAAAGAGACCATAGCAAAAATCAACAAAACTAAAAGCTGGTTTCTCGAGAAGATAAACAAAATTGATAAGCCATTAGCCAGACTCATCAAGAAACAAAGGGAGAAGAATCAGATCAACAAAATTAGAAATGAAAATGGAGAGATCACAACAGATTCCACAGAAATACAAAGGATCATAAGAGACTACTACCAACAGCTATATGCCAATAAAATGGACAACTTGGAAGAAATGGACAAATTCTTAGAAAAGTATAACTTTCCAAAACTGAACCAGGAAGAAATAGAAGATCTTAACAGACCCATCACAAGCACGGAAATCGAAAGTGTAATCAGAAATCTTCCAGCAAACAAAAGCCCAGGACCAGACGGCTTCACAGCGGAATTCTACCAAAAATTTAGAGAAGAGCTAACACCTATCCTGCTCAAACTCTTCCAGAAAATTGCAGAAGATGGTAAACTTCCAAACTCATTCTATGAGGCCACCATCACCCTAATTCCAAAACTAGACAAAGATGTCACAAAAAAGGAAAACTACAGGCCAATATCACTGATGAACATAGATGCAAAAATCCTTAATAAAATTCTAGCAAACAGAATCCAACATCATATTAAAAGGATCATACATCATGACCAAGTGGGCTTTATCCCAGGAATGCAAGGTTTTTTTAACATCCGCAAATCAATCAATGTAATACACCACATTAACAAATTGAAAGAAAAAAACCATATGGTTATCTCAATAGATGCAGAAAAAGCCTTTGACAAAATTCAGCATCCATTTATGATTAAAACCCTCCAGAAAGCAGGAATAGAAGGAACATATCTCAACATAATAAAAGCTATATATGACAAACCCACAGCAAACATTATCCTCAATGGTGAAAAATTGAAAGCATTTCCCCTAAAGTCAGGAACAAGGCAAGGATGCCCACTTTCACCACTACTATTCAACATAGTTTTGGAAGTTTTGGCCACAGCAATCAGAGCTGAAAAAGAAATAAAAGGAATACAGATAGGAAAAGAAGAAGTAAAACTCTCACTGTTTGCAGATGACATGATCCTCTACATAGAAAACCCTAAAGATTCTACTAGAAAATTACTAGAGTTGATCAATGAATATAGTAAAGTTGCAGGATATAAAATTAACACACAGAAATCCCTTGCATTCCTATACTCCAATAATGAGAAAACAGAAAGAGAAATTAAGGAAACAATACCATTCACCATTGCATCAAAAAGAATAAAATACTTAGGAATATATCTACCTAAAGAAACAAAAGACTTATATATAGAAAACTATAAAACACTGATGAAAGAAATCAAAGAGGACACAAACAGATGGAGAAATATACCGTGTTCATGGATTGGAAGAATTAATATAGTGAAAATGAGTATTCTACCCAAAGCAATCTACAGATTCAATGCAATCCCTATCAAGCTACCAATGGTATTTTTCACAGAACTAGAACAAATCATCTCACAATTTGTATGGAAATATAAGAAACCTCGAATAGCCAAAGCAATCTTGAGGAAGAAGAATGGAACTGGAGGAATCAACCTGCCTGACTTCAGACTCTACTACAAAGCCACAGTCATCAAGACAGTATGGTACTGGCACAAAGATAGAAATATAGATCAATGGAACAAAATAGAAAGCCCAGAGATAAACCCACGCACATATGGACACCTTATCTTCGACAAAGGAGGCAAGAATATACAATGGAGAAAAGACAACCTCTTTAACAAGTGGTGCTGGGAAAACTGGTCAACCACTTGTAAAAGAATGAAACTAGAACACTTCCTAACACCGTACACAAAAATAAACTCAAAATGGATTAAAGATCTAAACGTAAGACCAGAAACAATAAAACTCCTAGAGGAAAACATAGGCAAAACACTCTCCGACATAAATCACAGCAGGATCCTCCATGACCCACCTCCCAGAATATTGGAAATAAAAGCAAAAATAAACAAATGGGACCTAATTAAAATTAAAAGCTTTTGCACAACAAAGGAAACTATAAACAAGGTGAAAAGACAGCCTTCAGAATGGGAGAAAATAATAGCAAATGAAGCAACAGACAAACAATTAATCTCAAAAATATACAAGCAACTTCTGCAGCTGAATTACCGAAAAATAAATGACCCAATCAAAAAATGGGCCAAAGAACTAAACAGACATTTCTCCAAAGAAGACATACAGATGGCTAACAAACACATGAAAAGATGCTCAACATCACTCATTATTAGAGAAATGCAAATCAAAACCACAATGAGGTATCATTTCACACCAGTCAGAATGGCTGCTCTCCAAAAGTCTACAAGCAATAAATGCTGGAGAGGGTGTGGAGAAAAGGGAACCCTCTTACACTGTTGGTGGGAATGCAAACTAGTACAGCCACTATGGAGAACAGTGTGGAGATTCCTTAAAAAACTGGGAATAGAACTGCCATATGACCCAGCAATCCCACTGCTGGGCATATACACCGAGGAAACCAGAATTGAAAGAGACGCGTGTACCCCAATGTTCATCGCAGCACTGTTTACAATAGCCAGGACATGGAAGCAACCTAGATGTCCATCAGCAGATGAATGGATAAGGAAGCTGTGGTACATATACACAATGGAATATTACTCAGCCATTAAAAAAAATACATTTGAACCGGTTCTACTGAGATGGATGAAACTGGAGCCCATTATACAGAGTGAAGTAAGCCAGAAAGAAAAACAACAATACAGTATACTAATGCATATATATGGAATCTGAAAGATGGTAACGATAACCCTATATGCGGGACAGAATGAGAGACACAGATGCATGGAACAATTTTATGGACTCTGAGGGAGAAGGTGAGGGTGGGACGTTCTGGGAGAATGGCATTGAGACATGTGTATTGTCATATGTGAAACAGAGCACCATTCCATGTTCGATGCATGTGACAAGGGCTCGGGGCCGGGGCAGTGGGATGATCCAGAGGGATGGGAGGGGGAGGGAGGTGGGTGGGGGGTTCGGGAAGGGGAACACATGTAAACCCATGGCTGATTCTTGTCAATGTATGGCAAAAACTATTACAATATTGTAAAGTAATTAGCCCCCAAGTAAAATAAATAAATTTATAATAAAAAAAAAAAAAAAAAAAAAAAGAAAACTGGTGTGGGAGGTTCATGGCTAAAATATTTACTTTTAATTCCACTAGTGTTATTAACTATACCATTTGTATTTTGCTTGTTTCACAAGATTATCATTTCTTGTATTACCAAGTGTATGAACCTCCAATGAAAATGATGACTAGAATTGAAGCAGTTGATCAAATATATAGTTCGATATATGATCAATGATTGTAATAGTGTAACTCTAGGTTTGAACAGATGCAACGAGAGGGGATACTTTCCTGGACCATAAGTAGAAGACAGGTGTCCAGAGATCTTTGACTATTAAGACCTAGTCCAGTAATAGCACATTGAGTGTCATATGAACCAAAACCTTCAGAACTGGGAACGAGCCTTCCCAGCAACGCAGAACAAAATGGTCATGAAATGACCCCCAAAGTATGATCGGATTTATGACCACATGGGGGCTGTGTCAACTACAAATTGGCATGTACCCAGAGCATTGTCAACGACTGAACAACAAAAGCGTCTACAGAGACTGAACCCCCTGCTGCTATAGCTGTTGACCTTCAGCAACCCCTGATGGAGTTCAGGGTGGAGTGAGACACTCTGTGCTCCAGGGAATCTGGTGGGACAGGTCTTTAGATAATCGGATGTTTTTAGGAACAGATTTTATGATCTCAATCCTTGCATCTCCTCATATCTGGAGAAACACTAAATCCCTTCATGGTGATATCAGATCCTCATGACTAACAAAAAGCCTTTATAAAATGAGTGCTTCATGGTATTGAACTCCCTCTTTGGTAAAGAATCTGCCTGCAGTGCAGGAGACCCGTGTTCAATTCCTGTGTCGGGAAGATCCCCTGGAGAAGGAAATGGCAATCCACTCCAGTATTCTTGCCTGGAGAATCCCATGGACAGAGGAGCCTGGTGGGCTACAGTCCATGGGGTCGCAAGAGTTGGACATGACTTACCAACTAAACAACTACTACTACTACTTCCCCAAAACCTTATAGTCTTTTCCCCACTGCTGCTTGAGAGCAGTCTCTCAGAGCTATCTGAGATGCTGCCTTCTGAGCTGCAGTCCTCATTTTGCCCCCAATAAAACTTAGCTCACAACTCTCAAGTTGTACATCTTTTTTTAGTCTACACCTGCCACTATAAAATTACCCTAGGCTCCATAGAGGTGATGAGAGTTGGGGCTTGGGGCCCTGGGCACCTCCAGTATTTCAGCGCTGAGCCTGAGGAGGCTGGGCAGAGCTGGGTCAGAGAACTCCTGCTCAGGACCAGGAGGGGATGTCTGGTTCGCTAGAGGGGTCCAATGTCCTTTTTTGCCACAGCTGGGACCTGGACCTGGAGGGAGCCTTGGCTTTAGGCATGAGTGGACCCAGTGACCTTCTTTGCCGCATTTGAAGCAGGGCCCAGGTGGCTTCCTTTCTTTGTTGGTTGATGGAGGCTTGGAGCCATGTAGAGCAGTGGCTAAAAGGTGGCATTTGGCCTGATCTCGTTGGCCCTTCTCTAGATTTGCCTGTCCTTCCTGGTTATAGAAAATCTTAAAGGCTAAATTTAAAAGGTCTCGTTGAGGGGTTTCAGGACCTTCTGCCTTTTATAGTTTCTTTCAGATATCTGGGGACGACTGGCAGATAAAATGGGTATTAAGGACAATGGTGCCCTCTGCTGAAGTGGGGTCTAATGTTGTGTATTTTTGTAGCACTTCTGTTAACCTGGCTAGAAATTGTGCTGGGTTTTCATCTAGCCCTTATTTCCGATAGCTTATCAAAGTTGACAGCTTTATGCCTTGCCATTTGGAAGCCCACAATGAAGCAAGAAACCGAGTGATTACAGGCTGCTCGTCCAGATCTCCATGCCTGATAATCCCAGTTGGAATCTTCTCGGGGGAAGCTGTTGCCCATATGGGCTTAATGTCGTCTGTCCTGTGTATCTCATCAGCATGTGCCTGAGACGGTTGCCATACTCGTTCCTTCTATTCTAGGAGAAGAATGGAGGAAAGGATGATGTAAATGTCATGCCAGGTTAAGTTGTAAGACTGGGTAAGATGCTTGAATTCTTTTAGGTAATTATCAAGCTCTGAGGAGAAGGAGTCAAAATGCTTTTCAATCTGAGATAGATCAGAGAGGAAGAATGGGACACGAACTCGAACAATGCCTTCTGCCCCAGCTACTTCCCCTAAAGGAGTGGAGCGGAGAAAGGAGCGGGTTCCTGTGGTGAAGTTTCCTGTTTTAAAGGTGTTCAGGACAGGATACTAGGGAGGGGATCTAAGGAGGTGGGGTAAAGCCTTGGGACCCTCTGTGTAGAGGGTGGGGCTGATGTCTCAGAGCTTATCTCAGGCACAGACTGGGGAGGAGGATTGGGAGCTGCAGCCTGAGAAGGAGGGAGGGAGTAGGGGGCATAAGGTGGAGGTTGTGAAACTGGATCTGGAGCTGCTGCAAGGGGATCGGGAGCTATAGAGGGTGGGCTATGGTCAGAAGGGTCGAAGGAAAAAGAAGAAAAGTCTGAACAGGGATCAAGAGACATTGTGTTTGGAGGATGTGGCCCAGAATGGATTCACAGAGAGAGGGGCGAGAGCGAAAAGCAAAGAAAGCCTGAATATAAGAGATTTCTAACCACTTGCCATTGTGGTGGCAGAAGTTATCGAGGTCCAATATAGTATCATAATCAAGAGTTCGATTTTCTTGCCATTGGGACCTGTTATCAAGTCTGTATTGCAGCCAGACAGTGTTAGAATAGTTAATAAGTCTTTTTGGTCTTATCTCCCCTTGGAAGCCCCAGGCTGTTAGGTTATGGAGAAGGCATCCTAGAGGAGTAGGTTTTGAGGGCTGGGATTGAGATTTTCCCATTGCCACTGAATAGGGAGGTTAGACAAGGGCGAGAGAAAGCGAGGAGAAAGTTCCGAGAGAAAAGGCTTCCCCGTTCTCTGGACTTTCTCAGAGAGTAGTAACAGTCTGCTTTGAAATGGGCGTCCCCTATTTCAAAGTCAGATGGGGTGCAAGGGCCATGGAAATCCTCCCGCCCAGTGAGAGAGAGAGGATCCGAGAGAACGGGATTTCACTCACCTTTGTAACCGATGGATGAAAAGTGGGCCGGTGTGTGGATGTCGGTCCAGCAAGGCAAGTGGAGAGTCTCAGCCGGAGATCATCTCAGTTTTTTGGCAAGGTCCAAGGGAGGGGACCACCAGAGGTGGGCTCGTGAGAGGAGCTCACCCAGTTGCCATGATTCTTTCTTCCAGGGTTTTGGCACCAAAATGTAAGGCGAGTGCAGAGAAAAAGAGAGCAAGCCAGGCAGTTAGACAAGAAAAGGAAATTTATTAGAGGGAAAAAAGAGGGTGAGTGGCTCTTAAGGAGAACCAGCCTTCTCTCTTTCTGATGGAGTCCTTCTTATACCCCACCAATGGAAAATTCTCTGAAGAGATTATCACGTAGCCAGAGGTCTAGAATCTTGTGTTCTCACAGCTTTGAGAAGATAGGCACCAGTGAGATAACAGGATGCCATTTGGGCAATTTGGTCAGTCTCACAGATCACTGTGATTTATTCTTTGTGAGATCATCATAACGAGCCATCTTATCAATGAGATCCCATGTGGGCCCCAGCACGTAATACACTTGTGCCAAAGTACTGATGCTGAAAATCAGCTCACAGGCAGCAGCTTCAAAAGTGCATAGGTCATATGGGAAAAAGAATCATGGACTGATTTTAGGACAAGTGCCAAAGGGGCAAGGATTTGTTGGAACTTTCTCTAGGGATGAAATCACTGACGTTTTAAAAAATCCTCCCTGTACACAGCTGGCCCAGTGCTAGCTGGAGACATTTCTGACATTCCCCATTTACCTTGCTGGCACTGCTTGCCCTGCCAGTCTCTCTGTTCCCGGTGGAACACACATATCCAACCCAGCCATGCCCACAATGCTCCTCCAAAATGGCTTCCCCCCGAGGGCTTGGATTCCCCCACAATAGACTCCATCCATACCACACACAGTGGGTGGACTCAGCCATGACTTGCATCCCCTCAAGGTGGTTCCCACTCCAGGTCAGCTCCAGCCAGAAACACATCTGCAACTACTGAGGTGGGGCTCACGGTCAGCTGCACTGGCGGTCAACCAGACCCACAAGCATGCCCAAAGCAACGATGGTACGTCCAACAGCACACCACATTCAGCCTACACAGGAGACACGCTGTATTTCCTGTCTCTGGTGACCTGGGACAACTGTTCTTCTGAGCCACAAAGGAGACACTGTACATAAGTCCACTAATTCATCCTGGAGACATAGTTCATCTACCTAATATTAATGTATAGAAAGAGAAAGATAGGCAAACTAAGGAGACAAAAAAAAAAACAACACAAAAAAATCCCAGAGAATACAGTGGACTTTGTAAAATCAAAGATATCTACTCTGGTAAAGACCTTATTACAAGAGCAAAAGACAGGTCATACACCTTGAGACAAATAATTGCAAACACATAGCTTACCAAGGATTTGTCTCCAAACATACAAAGAACACTAACAAAACAAGCCTGTTAAAACTAGGGAAAAGTCTGAAGAGACACCAGACCAAAGAAGACACACAGAGAGTATACTGGATGATGTCCAGCACTGAGGGCCTGAATAAACAGCAGTCTAGTTGCACTCCCTCAGTCCTGTGTGACTCTGGATTAGGCCTGTTTTTCCTGGTGGCTCTGAGAGATGGACAGAGAGGAAGGGGAAGAGAAATCATTTTCATTTCTAACACTCACAGCAAAGTCTTCCAAGGAGAAGGGAGTTATCACCCCCACTGACAATGCCATTCACTGAAGTGAAATACCCACGAGTCCATCTAACCCAGAAGGGAAGGAAGGACCTGTTCTACAAAACGGCAAGAGATAGAAGGAAGAAGATGAAACCCACACAAACCAGTGGAAAGATAAGCTGTGCTCATGGATTGAAAGAATTACTATTGATAAAATGAAGTCACACCCCCACAAGGCAATCCATAGGTTCGATGCTATTCCTCCCAAAATACAAATGGATTTTCGGAGTGAACAAAGAACTCCTAAAGGTGTATGGAAAGAGAAAAAAGCCTAAATAGTCAATACAATCTGACAAAAAAAGCCCCGATATGGCCATACAAGGTTGTGTGAAAGGAAATTAGACTACAAAACTATGATCCTCAGGACAGTATTGGAGAAGGCAATGGCGACCCACTTCACTACTCTTGCCTGGAAAATGCCCTGGACGGAGGAATCTCGTAGGCTGCAGGCCATGGGGTCGCAAAGAGTTAGACACAACTCAGTGACTTCACTTTCACTTTTCACTTTCATGCTTTGGAGAAGGAAATGACAACCCACTCCAGTGTTCTTGCCTGGAGAATCCTAAGGACAGTGGAGCCTGGTGGGCTACCGTCTATGGGGTTGCACAGAGTCGGACACGACTGATGCGACTTAGCAGCAGCCACTTTACTGGCTAATAAAGAGAGGTTGCAATCAGCACAAGACAAACTGTTTTAGGTATAAAATTTTAATGTAAGCTTCATGGTAACCACAGTAAAAGTTCAGAGTAGATGCAAGAAATACAGAAAGGGGAAACAATACCATGATGAAAAGCCACTAGTTTACAAAAGTAGGCAGAAACAAAGGGAAAAGGAATCAATGGAGGCAAAAACAACCAGAAAGCAATCATTCAGATGGCAGGAGTCAGTTCTTACATATCAGTACCCAGTCTAAATGCAAATAGATTGGGTTCACCAATAAAAAGTCACATGATAAAAAAAAAAAAGACCCAACTATATGCTGTCTACAAGAAACTCACTTCAGCTTTAAGGATACACTAAGGGTCAAAGTGAGGGAATAGATAAAGGTATTTCACAGGAATAAAAACAGAAAGAAAGGGGGCATAGTAATTCTTCTATCAGATAAAATAGACTTTAAGCAAAAAACAACAAGCATCAAAGGAGGCCATTTTATGACAAAGGGGTTAATACATCAAAAATTATACATACATACACACACACACATGCACGCACACACACATATACATATAAAAATATATAAAACAACGTTGGATCACCTATTTATTTTAAGCAAATAATAACAGATCTCTAGGAAAAATGTACAGGGTTTCAACATCTCACTCTTAGCAATGGATAGATCATCTAAACAGAAAATCAAGAATGACATGTTGGAATTAAACCAAACTTTACAGCAAACTGAAATAAGAGACATATATAGAACATTCCATCCAACGAAACCAGAATACACATTTTCTCAGGTCTACAGAAAACATTCTCCATGGATAGATAATATGATAGGTAGGACATAAGCAAGTCTAAGCAGATGTCGCTGTTGTTGCAGATGTTGTTGTTGAAATGTCACTCAGTCGTGTCTGACTCTTTGTGACCCCATGGACTGTAGCCCACCAGACTCCCCTGTCCATGAGATTGCCCAGGCAAGAATCCTGTAGTGGGTTGCCATTTCCTTTTCCAGGCGATCTTCCTGACCCAGCAATCAAACTCGAATCTTTTGCATTTGCAGGTGAATTTTTTACCATCTGAGCCACCACAGAAGCCCCTAAGAAGTATATATTACAAGTATTACAAATAATTTTATTCCTTTAGAGGGTGAAGTGCTGGCTTAAAAATTACACACAACCTAAAAGTTGAGAGTTATGTTTTATTTCACAGGAATTTTTAGGACTTCAAGACAGGGAGGCAGCATCTCAAGAAAACCCGAGGGGACTGCTCTGAGGTGAGGGGGGGGAGCCAGGTTATATAGAAGTTTTGCAACAAAGGGCAAGTAGTCAGAACATCAAAGATTATTGTTAATTAAAAGAAAACCAGATATCTCAAGTGAATGAGATATATCTTCTATGTATTGGAAGATGCAAGAGTCTGGGCCCACTGAAATCATTCCTTTGATATGCATCTTAGCTGGTTGGGGCCAGGGTCTTGTGTTTTTGTTCTGGAAGGAATAGCAGTCTTTTTATTTATTTGGCTGTACCAGACTTAGCTGTGGCACGTGGGGCATTTTAGTTGTGGCATGTGGGATCTAATTCCCTGACCAGGGCTTGAACCTGGGCCCCCTGCACTGGAGACACAGTCTTAGTCTTGAAGTAGGATCGTATTTTCCCATCTAGGAAATGAACCTAGCTGCCAGTCCACCAGTGGTGAGAGACTAGAAGCAAAGATCCTTGATTCTTACTCCATTTGAAAGCAAAACTGTTTCAAGGAGGCAAAAACTGCAGAACAGGTGCAGTTTTTTTTTTATTAGAGACACAGCGCAACATATAGGAGAGCACACAGAGAGATAATTTATTTATGTCAGAAGCATGACAGGAACACACACTGGGAGAGGAGTATAGGTGTCCTGAATGAGGAGTGCAGTAAGAAGCTGATTTAAACACTTACATAGGATTGTCCTTATATAAATCACTTATGGGGGAGCGGGGCTAAGATGGCGGAGGAATAGGACAGGGAGACCACTCTCCTCCACAAATTTATCGAAAGAACATCTGAACGCTGAGCAAACTTCACAAAACTACTTCTGAACGCTGGCAGACGACGTCAAGCATCCACAAAGACAGTGCATTATCTTCAAAAGGAGGTAGGAGAAATTATAAAAGATAAAAAGAGAGACAAAAGAGTTAGGGATGGAGACCCATCCCGGGGAGGGAGTCATAAAAGAAGAGAAATTTCCAAGCACCAGGAAACCCTCTCACCGGCGGGTGTGGGGGAAGATTTCGAATCTCGGAGGGCAACATAACTGGGAGAAAAAATAAATAAAACCCACAGATTACGTGCCTAAAGGCAACTCCCAGCAAAGAACCCCAGACGCTGGCATCCGCCACCAGCAAGTGGGGGCTGAACGGAGAGGAGCGGGCGGCACTGCTTAGGGTAGGGACTGGGCCCGAACGCCCTGAGGGCAATCTGAGGGAGCTAACGTGAGATAGCAACCTAAACTGTGGGACAGCCAGAGAGAGAGAACTATCCCGTGAAAAGCCCAAATCTAAGGCACTGCCGGCCCGCTTACAGAACAAAGGACTGAGCGATACCAGAGGAGAGCTAGCCGGCTGCAGACCGCCCCATCCCCAACCGGACACAGCAGGCATGCAGGGCCAGCCAGAGCCGGAAAGGGGCAAACTCGGCCCCAGAGAGGGCACCCCCTACCAAACTGCAAACAGGCTCCCAGTTTCCAAGCAAAGACTGCCTGAGATCCCGGAGGGTCAACAGCCGCCAGGAGGGTGGCAGCCAGAGACCAGCTCCCTGGAACCGACACAAAGCACACTGGAGCCGGGCACTCCCGTAAACTGAGGCTGGGACCAGGGAGGTGATAAGCCGCACCGCCCCAACAGGGGAGAGTGTGCTCGCCAAACTCCTGGCTGCCTGAGCTGCTCCGACCAGGAACGGCACAAACCGCAGGCGCAACCGAGTCTGCGCCTTTGTGGAGTACCCGGGAACCTGAACCTGAGCGGCTTAGACCTGGGATGTGCACGCATCTCAGGGCCCACTCCCCAGCCGAGTAACCTGAAGCCTGAGCAGGGTAGACGGGGAAAGCACACACGCCGTGAGCGGGGGCGAACCCAGTGCGGCCGAGACACTGCGAGCTCGCCACACACATGCCAGTGATATAGGTTTGCAGTGTTCCTCCCTCCCCACAGCACGACTGAACAAGCGAACCTAAAGAGACCACCTCCACCCCTTTGTTGCAGGGCGGAAATTAGATACTGAAGAGACCTCCAAACAGAAGCCAAATAAACAGAGGGAAGCGCGTTGGAAGTGACAGGCCAACAGATTAAAATCCCTGTAGTTAACACTGACTGCATTGAAAGGGGCCTATAGATCTTGAAAAGTATAAGCAGGAACGAGGATCTATCTGAAACTGAACAGACCCCACACTGCACACAACAGCTCCAGAGAAAGTCCGGGATATATATTTTTACTATTATCATTTTTTTTTAATTTTTAAAAAAAAAATTTTATCGTTACCATCTTTCAAATTCCATATATATGCATTAGTATACTGTATTGTTGTTTTTCTTTCTGGCTTACTTCACTCTGTATAATGGGCTCCAGTTTCATCCATCTCAGTAGAACCGATTCAAATGTATTTTTTTTAATGGCTGAGTAATATTCCATTGTGTATATGTACCACGGCTTCCTTATCCATTCGTCTGCTGATGGACATCTAGGTTGCTTCCATGTCCTGGCTATTGTAAACAGTGCTGCGATGAACATTGGGGTACACGCGTCTCTTTCAATTCTGGTTTCCTCGGTGTATATGCCCAGCAGTGGGATTGCTGGGTCATATGGCAGTTCTATTCCCAGTTTTTTAAGGCATCTCCACACTGTTCTCCATAGTGGCTGTACAGGTTGCATTCCCACCAACAGTGTAAGAGGGTTCCCTTTTCTCCACACCCTCTCCAGCATTTATTGCTTGTAGACTTTTGGATAGCAGCCATTCTGACTGGTGTGAAATGATACCTCATTGTGGTTTTGATTTGCATTTCTCTAATAATGAGTGATGTTGAGCATCTTTTCATGTGTTTGTTAGCCATCTGTATGTCTTCTTTGGAGAAATGTCTGTTTAGTTCTTTGGCCCATTTTTTGATTGGGTCGTTTATTTTTCGGGAATTCAGCTGCAGAAGTTGCTTGTATATGCGAGACGGAATAAGAGACACAGATGCATGGAACAATTTTATGGACTCTGAGGGAGAAGGTGAGGGTGGGACATTCTGGGAGAACAGCATTGAAACATGTATATTATCATATGTGAAACAGAACACCATTCCATGTTCGTTGCATGTGACAAGGGCTCAGGGCCGGGGCAATGGGATGATCCAGAAGGATGGGATGGGGAGGGAGGTGGGTGGGGGTCCCAGGAAGGGGAACACATGTAAACCCATGGCTGATTCATGTCAATGTATGGCAAAAACTATTACAATATTGTAAAGTAATTAGCCCCCAACTAAAATAAATAAATTTATAAAAAAAAAAAATAAGACCTAACATCCACTGAGATTATGAACTAATACTTTTCCTAAAAATAAAAAAGAGCAGAAAATGTAAAAAAAAAAAAAAAATTTTTAATTTTTTTCTTCTTTCTTTTTTCTTTAACTCCTCTACTACACCTTTAACTTTCATTTTCATAACCCACTATTACCTTGCAAAAAAAAAACCCTATTTTTAAAGCAAACTGCATACATATATCTTATACCTTTTGTGTTTTCTTTTTTTTACCGTTTTACTGTTTTTTCCTTTTAAAATGTTTCCTTTTTTTCCTTTTTTTTATATTGTATGTTTTATAAGAGTCTAACTTCTACTCTAGATTTTTAATCTTTGTTTTACATATTTGATATCAATTTTGTACATTTAAGAACCCAATCTTTAGGACCCATTTTTACTCAGGAGTGTGATTACTGGCTTGATTACTCTCTCCCGCTATTGACGCTCTTCCTTCTCCCCCAGGGAACCTCTATCTCCCACCCTCCTCCTTCTCTTCTCAACCCAGTTCTGTGAATCTCTGAGGGTGTTCTGGGTACGGGAGAACACTTCGGGAACAGAATACTGCCCAGATCTCTCTCCCCTCTTGATTCCTCCCTTTCTACTCATGCTCACCTCTATTACCTTCCTCCCCCCTCTCTATGTATCTCTGTGAACCGCTCTGAGGGTTGCAGACTGTGGAGAGCACAGAGGGAAGTCCTTACTGGCTAGACTGCTCTCTCCACGTTTGAGTCCCCCTCTTCCCCTCCTGGTCACCTCAACCCCCCCCCTCCCACTTCACCTCTCCATGTAAGTCAGTGAACCTTTCTGGGTATCCCTCACTGTGGAGAATCTTTTCACCATTAACCTAAAGTTTTATTTTTGATGCTGTATGGATGGAGAAGTCTTGAGGCTACTGCAAGAATAAGACTGAAAGCCAGGGGAAATATTAATTAATAAGAGATCATCCAATAGCCTCCACATAGACACTGAAAACAAGCTCCACCCAAGAGCAAATAAGTTCCAGAGCAAGACATACCACGCAAATTCTCCAGCAACGCAGGAACATAGCCCTGAGCATCAATATACAGGCTGCCCAGAGGCACACCAAATCCATAGACATCTCAAAACTCAATACTGGACACTCCATTGCACTCTAGAGAGAAGAAATCCAGCTTTACCCACCAGAACACCAACACAAGCTCCCCCAAGCAGGAAGCCTTGACAAGCCACCCATCCAACCCCACCCACAGTGAGGAACCTCCACAATAAAGAGAAACTTCATACTACCAGAATACAGAAAGGCCACGCCTAACACAGCAATCTAAACAAGATGAAAAGGCAGAGAAATACTCAGCAAGTAAAGGAAAATGAGAAATGCCCACCAAACCAAACAAAAGAGGAGGAGATAGGGAATCTATCTGAAAAAGAATTTAGAATAATGATAATAAAAATGATCCAAAATCTTGAAAGCAAAATGGAGTTACAGATAAATAGCCTGGAGACAAGGATTGAAGAGATGCAAGAAATGTTTATCAAGGACCTAGAAGAAATAAAAAGGAGTCAATATATAATGAATAAAGAAATAAAGGAGATAAAATACACTCTGGAGGGAACCAACAGTAGAATAACAGAAGCAGAAGATAGGATAAGTGAGGTAGAAGATAGAATGATGGAAATAAATGAAGCAGAGAGAAAAAAAGAAAAAAGAATCAAAAGAAATGAGGAAAACCTCCGGGACCTCTGGGACAATATGAAACGCCCCAACATTCGAATCATAGGAGTCCCAGAAGTAGAAGATAAAAGGAAAGGCCATGAAAAAATACTCGAGGAGATAATAGTTGAAAATTTCCCTAAAATGAGGAAGGAAATAGTCACAGAAGTCCAAGAAACCCAGAGAGTCCCAAACAGGATAAACCCAAGGCGAAACACCCCAAGACACATATTAATCAAATTAACAAACATCAAACACAAAGAACAAGTATTAAAAGCAGCAAGGGAAAAACAACAAATAACACACAAGGGGATCCCCATAAGGATAACAGCTGATCTTTCAATAGAAACTCTTCAGGCTAGAAGGGAATGGCAGGACATACTTAAAGTAATGAAAGAGAATAATCTACAACCCAGATTACTGTACCCAGCAAGGATCTCATTCAGATATGAAGGAGAATTCAAAAGCTTTACAGACAAGCAAGAGCTGAGGGAATTCAGCACCACCAAACCAGCTCTCCGTCAAATGCTAAAGGATCTTCTCTAAACAGGAAACACAGAAATGATGTTTAAACACGAACTGAAAACAACAAAGTAAATGGCAACGGGACCATACTTATCAATAATTACCTTAAATGTAAATGGGTTGAATGCTCCAACCAAAAGACAAAGGCTGGCTGAATGGATACAAAGACAAGACCCCTATATATGCTGTCTACAAGAGACCCACCTCAAAACTAGGGACACATACAGACTGAAATTGAAGGGATGGAAAAACATATTTCATGCAAATGGAGACCAAAAGAAAGCAGGACTCACAATACTCATTTCAGATAAAATAGACTTTAAAATAAAGGATGTGAAAAGGGACAAAGAAGGACACTACATAATGATCAAAGGATCAGTCCAAGAAGAAGATATAAAAATTATAAATATATATGCACCCAACATAGGAGCACCACAATATATAAGGCAAATACTAACAAGTATGAAAGGGGAAGTGAACAATAACACAATAATAGTGGGAGACTTTAATACTCCACTCACACATATGGATAGATCAACTAAACAGAAAATTAACAAGGAAACACAAACTTTAAATGACACATTAGACAAATTAGATTTAATTGATATTTACAGGACTTTCCACCCCAAAACAATCTATTTCACCTTTTTCTCAAGTGCACACGCAACTTTCTCCAGGATAGATCACATCCTGGGCCATAAATCTAGCCTTGGTAAATTCAAAAAAATTGAAATCATCCCAGCCATCTTCTCTGACCACAATGCAGCAGGATTAGACCTCAATTACAGGAAAAAAAACTATTAAAAATTCCAACATATGGAGGCTAAACAACACACTTCTGAATAACCAACAAATCACAGAAGAAATCAAAAAAGAAATCCAATTATGCATAGAAACGAATGAAAATGAAAACACAACAACCCAAAACCTATGGGACACTGTAAAAGCGACGCTAAGGGGAAGGTTCGTAGCAATACAGGCCTACCTCAAGAAACAAGAAAAAAATCAAATAAATCAACTAACTCTACACCTAAAGCAACTAGAGAAGGAAGAAAGGAAAAACCCCAGGGTCAGTAGAAGGAAAGAAATCTTAAAAATTAGGGAAGAAATAAATGCAAAAGAAACAAAAGAGACCATAGCAAAAATCAAAAACAAAAGTAAAAGCTGGTTTTTCGAGAAGATAAACAAAATTGACAAGCCATTAGCCAGACTCATCAAGAAACAAAGGGAGAAGAATCAGATCAACAAAATTAGAAATGAAAATGGAGAGATCACAACAGACTCCACAGAAATACAAAGGATCATAAGAGACGACTACCAACAGCTATATGCCAATAAAATGGACAACTTGGAAGAAATGGACAAATTCTTAGAAAAGTATAACTTTCCAAAACTGAACCAGGAAGAAATAGAAGATCTTAACAGACCCATCACAAGCACGGAAATCGAAACTGTAATCAGAAATCTTCCAGCAAACAAAAGCCCAGGACCAGATGGCTTCACAGCGGAATTCTATCAAACATTTAGAGAAGAGCTAACATCTATCCTACTCAAACTCTTCCAGAAAATTGCAGAAGATGGTAACCTTCCAAACTCATTCTATGAGGCCACCATCACCCTAATTCCAAAACCAGACAAAGATGCCACAAAAAAAGAAAACTACAGGCCAATATCACTGATGAACATAGATGCAAAAATCCTTAATAAAATTCTAGCAAACAGAATCCAACATCATATTAAAAAAGATCATACATCATGACCAAGTGGGCCTTATCCCAGGAATGCAAGGTTTCTTTAACATCTGCAAATCAATCAATGTAATACACCACATTAAAAAACTGAAAGATAAAAACCATATGATTGTCTCAATAGATGCAGAAAAAGCCTTTGACAAAATTCAACATCCATTTATGATAAAAAAACCTTCCAGAATGCAGGAATAGAAGGAGCATACCTCAACACAATAAAAGCTATATATGACAAACCCACAGCAAACATTATCCTCAATGGTGAAAAATTGAAAGCATTTCCCCTAAAGTCAGGAACAAGGCAAGGATGCCCACTTTCACCACTACTATTCAACATAGTTTCGGAAGTTTTGGCCGCAGCAATCAGAGCGAAAAAGAAATAAAAGGAGTACAGATAGGAAAAGAAGAAGTAAAACTCTCACTGTTTGCAGATGACATGATCCTCTACATAGAAAACCCTAAAGATTCTACCAGAAAATTACTAGAGCTAATCAATGAATATAGTAAAGTTGCAGGATATAAAATTAACGCACAGAAATCCCTTGCATTCCTATACACCAATAATGAGAAAACAGAAAGAGAAATTAAGGAAACAATACCATTCACCACTGAAACAAAAAGAATAAAATACTTAGGAATATATCTACTTAAAGAAATAGAAGACTTATATATAGAAAACTATAAAACACTGATGAAAGAAATCAAAGAGGACACAAACAGATGGAGAAATATACCGTGTTCATGGATTGGAAGAATTAATATAGTGGAAATGAGTATACTACCCAAGGCAATCTATAGATTCAATGCAGTCCCTATCAAGCTACCAATGGTATTTTTCACAGAACTAGAACAAATCATTTCACAATTTGTATGGAAATATAAGAAACCTCGAATAGCCAAAGCGGTCTTGAGAAGGAAGAATGGAACTGGAGGAATCAACCTGCCTGACTTCAGGCTGTACTACAGGGCCGCAGCTGTCAAGACAGTATGTTACTGGCACATAGATAGAAATATAGATCAATGGAACAGAATGGAGGGCCCAGAGATAAACCCACGCACCTATGGACACCTTATCTTCGACAGGGGAGGCAAGAGTGTACAATGGAGAAAAGACAATCTCTTTAACAAGTGGTGCTGGGAAAACTGGTCAACCACTTGTAAAGGAATGAGACTAGAACACTTCCTAACACCATACACAAAAATAGACTCAAAATGGATTAAAAACCTAAAAGTAAGGCCAGAAACTATGGAGCTCCTGGAGGAAAACATAGGCAAAACACTCTCCGACATAAATCACAGCAGGATCCTCCATGACCCACCTCCCAGAATATTGGAAATAGAGGCAAAAATAAACAAATGGGACCTAATTAAAATTAAAAGCTTTTGCACAAGAAAGGAAACTATAAGCAAGGTGAAAATACAGCCTTCAGAATGGGAGAAAATAATAGCAAATGAAGCAACAGACAGACAATTAATCTCAAAAATATACAAGCAACTCCTGCAGCTGAATTCCAGAAAAATAAACGACCCAATCAAAAAGTGGGCCAAAGAACTAAACAGACATTTCTCCAAAGAAGACATGCAGTTGGCTAACAGGCACATGAAAAGATGCTCAACATCACTCATTATTAGAGAAATGCAAATCAAAACCACAATGAGGACAAATTTATTGAAAGAACATCTGAACGCTGACCAAACTTCACAAAACTACTTCTGAAGGCTGGCAGAGGACGTCAGGCTTCCACAAAGGCAGCGCATTATCTTCAAAAGAGGTAGGAGAAATTATAAAAGATAAAAAGAGAGACAAAAGCGTTAGGGACGGAGACCCGTCCCGGGGAGGTAGTGTTAAAAGAGGAGGAATTTCCAAGCACCAGGAAACCCTCTCACCGGCGGGTGTGGGGGAAGATTTCTTATCTAGGAGGGCAACGTAACTGGGAGGAAAAAATAAATAAAATGCACAGATTACGTGCCTAAAGAAACTCCCAGCAAAGAACCCCAGACGCTCGCATCATCCGCCACTAGCAAGTGGGGGCTGAACGGAGAGGAGCGGGCGGCACTGCCTAGGGTAAGGACCGGGCCCGAGTGCCCCGAGGGCAATCTGAGGGAGCTAACGTGAGATAGTAACCTAAACTGTGGGACAGCCAGAGAGAGAGAACTATCCCGCGAAAAGCCCAACTCTAAGGCACTGCCGGCCCGCTCACAGAACAAAGGACTGAGCGATACCAGAGGAGAGCTAGCCGGCTGCAGACCGCCCCATCCCCCGCCGGACACAGCGGGCAGGCGGGACCCGCCAGAGCCGGAAAGGGGCAAACTCGGCTCCAGAGAGGGCACACCCTACCAAACTGCAAACAGGCTCCCAGTTTCTAAGCAAAGACTGCCTGAGATCCCGGAGGGTAGACAGCCGCCGGGAGGGTCGCAGCCAGAGACCAGCTCCGCAGAACCGACACAAAGCACACCGGAGCCGGGCGCGCCCGTAAACCGAGGCGGGGACCAGGGAGGTGATAAGCCGCACCGCCCCAACAGGGGAGAGCGCGCTCGCCAAACTCCTGGCCGCCTGAGCAGCTCCAACCGGGAACGGCACAAGCCGCGGGCGCAACCGAGTCTGCGCCTTTGTGGAGTAACCGGGAGCCTGAACCTGAGCGGCTTAGACCTGGGAAGTGCACGCAGCTCAGGGCCGTCTCCCCGGCCGAGTAACCTGAAGCCTGAGCAGGGTAGACGGGGAAAGCACACACGCCGTGAGCGGGGGCGAACCCAGTGCGGCCGAGACACTGTGAGCTTACCACACACACGCCAGATTTGCAGTGTTCCTTCCTCCCCACAGCACGATTAAACAAGCGAACCTAAAGAGATCACCTCCACCGCTTTGTTGCAGGGCGGAAATTAGATACTGAAGAGATCTCCAAACAGAAGCCAAATAAACAGAGGGAAGCTCTTTGGAAGGGACATGCCAACAGATTAAAATCCCTGTAGTTAATACCGACTGCATTGAAAAGGACCTATAGATCTTGAAAAGTATAAGCAGGAATAAGGATCTATCTGAAACTGAGCAGATCCCACACTGCTCACAACAGCTCCAGAGAAAGTCCGGGATATATATATTTTTACTATTATTATTTTTTTTTTAATTTTTTTTTTAAATTAAAAAAATTTTTTTTCTCTTCTTTCCTTTTTCTTCAAGTCCTCTATTACACCTTTAACTTTCATTTTCATAACCCACTATTAACTTGCAAAAAAAAAAACCCTATTTTTGAAGCAAACTACATACATATATCTTATACCTTTTGTGTTTTCTTTTTTTAATGTTTTTTTTCCTGTTTTACTTTTTTTTACTGTTTCTTTTTTTTACTGTTTTACTGTTTTTTTTTTCTTTTTACACTGTTTCCTTTTTATCTTTTTTTTATATTGTAAGTTTTATAAGAGTCTAACCTCTACTCTAGATTTTTAATCTTTGTTTTACATATTTGATATCAATTTTGTACATTTAAGAACCCAATCTTTAGGACCCATTTTTACTCAGGAGTGTGATCACTGGCCTGATTACTCTCTCCCCCTATTGATGCTCTTTCTTCTCCCCCAGGGAACTTCTATCTCCCACCCTCCTCTTTCTCTTCTCAATCCAATTCTGTGAATCTCTGAGGGTGTTCTGGGTACCGGAGAACACTTAAGGAACAGGATACTGCCCAGATCTCTCTCTCCCCTCTTGATTCCTCCCTTTCTACTCATGCTCACCTCTATTACCTTTCTCCCCCCTCTCTATGTATCTCTGTGAACCACTCTGAGGGTTCCAAGCTGTGGAAAGCACAGAGGGAAGTGCTTACTGGCTAGATTGCTCTCTCCACATTTGAATTCCCCTCTTCCCCTCCTGGTCACCTCAACACCCTCACCACCTCATCTCTCCATGTAACTCAGTGAACCTTTCTGGGTATCCCTCACTGTGGAGAATCTTTTCACCATTAACCTAAAAGTTTTATTATTGAGGCTGTATGGAAGGAGAAGTCTTGAGGCTACTGCAAGAATAAGACTGAAAGCCAGGGGAAACATTAATTAATAAGAGACCATCCAATAGCCTCCATATATACACTGAAACCAAGCTCCACCCAAGAGCCAATAAGTTCCAGAGCAAGACATACCACGCAAATTCTCCAGCAACGCAGGAACATAGACCTGAGCATCAATATACAGGCTGCCCAGAGGCACACCAAATCCATAGACATCTCAAAAATTAATACTGGTCACTCCATTGCACTCTAGGGAGCAGAAATCCAGCTCCACCCACCAGAACACCGACACAAGCTCCCCCAACCAGGAAGCCTTGACAAGCCACCTGTCCAACCCCAACCGCAGTGAGGAACCTCCACAATAAAGAGGAACTTCATACTACCAGAATACAGAAGGGCCACGCCTAACACAGCAATCTAAACAAGATGAAAAGGCAGAGAAATACTCAGCAAGTAAAGGAAAATGAGAAATGCCCACACAGCCAAACAAAAGAGGAGGAGATAGGGAATCTATCTGAAAAAGAATTTAGAATAAGGATAATAAAAATGATCCAAAATCTTGAAAGCAAAATGGAGTTACAGATAAATAGCCTGGAGACAAAGATTGAGAAGATGCAAGAAATGTTTATCAAGGACTTAGAAGAAATAAAAAGGAGTCAATATAGAATGAATAATGAAATAAAGGAGATAAAAGACACTCTGGAGGGAACCAACAGTAGAATAGCGGAGGCAGAAGATAGGATAAGTGAGGTAGAAGATAGAATGATGGAAATAAACGAAGCAGAGAGGAAAAAAGAAAAAAGAATCAAAAGAAATGAGGAAAACCTCCGGGACCTCTGGGACAATATGAAACGCCCCAACATTCGAATCATAGGAGTCCCAGAAGAAGAAGATAAAAGGAAAGGCCATGAAAAAATACTCGAGGAGATAATAGTTGAAAATTTCCCTAAAATGAGGAAAGAAATAGTCACAGAAGTCCAAGAAACCCAGAGAGTTCCAAACAGGATAAACCCAAGGCGAAACACCCCAAGACACATATTAATCAAATTAACAAACATCAAACACAAAGAACAAGTATTAAAAGCAGCAAGGGAAAAACAACAAATAACACACAAGGGGATCCCCATAAGGATAACAGCTGATCTTTCAATAGAAACCCTTCAGGCTAGAAGGGAATGGCAGGACATACTTAAAATAATGAAAGAGAATAATCTACAACCCAGATTACTGTACCCAGCAAGGATCTCATTCAGATATGAAGGAGAATTCAAAAGCTTTACAGACAAGCAAGAGCTGAGGGAATTCAGCACCACCAAACCAGCTCTCCAACAAACGCTAAAGGATCTTCTCTAAGCAGGAAACACAGAAAGGATGTTTCAACATGAACTCAAAACAACAAAGTAAATGGCAACGGGATCATACTTATCAATAATTACCTTAAATGTAAATGGGTTGAATGCCCCAACCAAAAGACAAAGGCTTGCTGAATGGATACAAAAACAAGACCCCTATATATGCTGTCTACAAGAGATCCACCTCAAAACTAGGGACACACACAGGCTGAAAGTGAAGGGATGGAAAAACATATTTCATGCAAACGGAGACCAAAAGAAAGCAGGAGTCACAATACTCATTTCAGATAAAATAGACTTTAAAATAAAGGATGTGAAAAGGGACAAAGAAGGACACTACATAAAGATCAAAGGATTAATCCAAGAAGAAGATGTAACAATCATAAATATATATGCACCCAACATAGGAGCACCACAATATATAAGGCAAATACTAACAAGTATGAAAGGGGAAATGAACAATAACACAATAATAGTGGGAGACTTTAATACTCCACTCACGCATATGGATAGATCAACTAAACAGAAAATTAACAAGGAAACACAAACTTTAAATGATACAATAGACAAATTAGATTTAATTGATATTTACAGGACTTTCCACCCCAAAACAATCAATTTTACCTTTTTCTCAAGTGCACATGGAACTTTCTCCAGGATAGATCACATCCTGGGCCATAAATCTAGCCTTGGTAAATTCAAAAAAATTGAAATCATCCCAGCCATCTTCTCTGACCACAATGCAGTAAGATTAGACCTCAAATACAGGAAAAAAACTATTAAAAATTCCAACATATGGAGGCTAAACAACACACTTCTGAATAACCAACAAATCACAGAAGAAATCAAAAAAGAAATCAAATTATGCATAGAAACGAATGAAAATGAAAACACAACCCAAAACCTATGGGACACTGTAAAAGCAATACTAAGGGGAAGGTTCATAGCAATACAGGCGTACCTCAAGAAACAAGAAAAAAATCAAATAAATCAACTAACTCTACACCTAAAGCAACTAGAGAAGGAAGAAAGGAAAAACCCCAGGGTCAGTAGAAGGAAAGAAATCTTAAAAATTAGGGCAGAAATAAATGCAAAAGAAACAAAAGAGACCATAGCAAAAATCAACAAAACTAAAAGCTGGTTTTTCGAGAAGATAAAATTGACAAGCCATTAGCCAGACTCATCAAGAAACAAAGGGAGAAGAATCAGATCAACAAAATGAGAAATGAAAATGGAGAGATCACAACAGACTCCACAGAAATACAAAGGATCATAAGAGACTACTACCAACAGCTATATGCCAATAAAATGGACAACTTGGAAGAAATGGACAAATTCTTAGAAAAGTATAACTTTCCAAAACTGAACCATGAAGAAATAGAAGATCTTAACAGACCCATCACAAACACGGAAATCGAAACTGTAATCAGAAATCTTCCAGCAAACAAAAGCCCAGGACCAGACGGCTTCACAGTGGAATTCTACCAAATATTTAGAAAAGAGCTAACACCTATCCTACTCAAACTCTTCCAGAAAATTGCAGAAGATGGTAACCTTCCAAACTCATTCTATGAGGCCACCATCACCCTAATTCCAAAACCAGACAAAGATGTCACAAAAAGGAAAACTGCAGGCCAATATCACTGATGAACATAGATGCAAAAATCCCTAATAAAATTCTAGCAAACAGAATCGAACATCATATTAAAAAGATCATACATCATGACCAAGTGGGCTTTATCCCAGGAATGCAAGGTTTTTTTAACATCCGCAAATCAATCAATGTAATACACCACATTAACAAATTGAAAGAAAAAAACCATATGGTTATCTCAATAGATGCAGAAAAAGCCTTTGACAAAATTCAGCATCCATTTATGATAAAAACCCTCCAGAAAGCAGAAATAGAAGGAACATATCTCAACATAATAAAAGCTATATATGACAAACCCACAGCAAACATTATCCTCAATGGTGAAAAATTGAAAGCATTTCCCCTAAAGTCAGGAACAAGGCAAGGATGCCCACTTTCACCACTACTATTCAACATAGTTTTGGAAGTTTTGGCCACAGCAATCAGAGCTGAAAAAGAAATAAAAGGAATACAGATAGGAAAAGAAGAAGTAAAACTCTCACTGTTTGCAGATGACATGATCCTCTACATAGAAAACCCTAAAGACTCTACTAGAAAATTACTAGAGTTGATCAATGAATATAGTAAAGTTGCAGGATATAAAATTAACACACAGAAATCTCTTGCATTCCTATCCTCCAAGAATGAGAAAACAGAAAGAGAAATTAAGGAGACAATACCATTCACCATTGCAACAAAAAGAATAAAATACTTAGGAATATATCTACCTAAAGAAACAAAAGACTTATATATAGAAAACTATAAAACACTGATGAAAGAAATCAAAGAGGACACAAACAGATGGAGAAATATACCGTGTTCATGGATTGGAAGAATTAATATAGTGAAAATGAGTATACTACCCAAAGCAATCTATAGATTCAATGCAGTCCCTATCAAGCTACCAATGGTATTTTTCACAGAACTAGAACAAATCATCTCACAATTTGTATAGAAATATAAGAAACCTCGAATAGCCAAAGCAATCTTGAGGAAGAAGAATGGAACTGGAGGAATCAACCTGCCTGACTTCAGGCTCTACTACAAAGCTACAGTCATCAAGACAGTATGTTACTGGCACAAAGATAGAAATATAGATCAATGGAACAAAATAGAAAGCCCAGAGATAAACCCACGCACATATGGACCCCTTATCTTTGACAAAGGAGGCAAGAAGATACAATGGAGAAAAGACAATCTCTTTAACAAGTGGTGCTGGGAAAACTGGTCAACCACTTGTAAAAGAATGAAACTAGAACACTTCCTAACACCATACACAAAAATAAACTCAAAATGGATTAAAGATCTAAACGTAAGACCAGAAACTATAAAACTCCTAGAGGAAAACATAGGCAAAACACTCTCCGACATAAATCACAGCAGGATCCTCCATGACCCACCTCCCAGAATATTGGAAATAAAAGCAAAAATAAACAAATGGGACCTAATTAAAATTAAAAGCTTTTGCACAACAAAGGAAACTATAAGCAAGGTGAAAAGACAGCCTTCAGAATGGGAGAAAATAATAGCAAATGAAGCAACAGACAAACAATTAATCTCAAAAATATACAAGCAACTCCTGCAGCTGAATTCCAGAAAAATAAACGACCCAATCAAAAAATGGGCCAAAGAACTAAACAGACATTTCTCCAAAGAAGACATACAGATGGCTAACAAACACATGAAAAGATGCTCAACATCACTCATTATTAGAGAAATGCAAATCAAAACCACAATGAGGTACCATTTCACACCAGTCAGAGTGGCTGCTATCCAAAAGTCTACAAGCAATAAATGCTGGAGAGGGTGTGGAGATGGGGGAACCCTCTTACACTGTTGGTGGGAATGCAGACTAGTACAGCGACTATGGAGAACAGTGTGGAGATTCCTTAAAAAACTTGGAATAGAACTGCCATATGACCCAGCAATCCCACTGCTGGGCATACACACCGAGGAAACCAGAATTGAAAGAGACGCGTGTACCCCAATGTTCATCACAGCACTGTTTACAATAGCCAGGACATGGAAGCAACCTAGATGTCCATCAGCAGACGAATGGATATGGAAGCTGTGGTACATATACACAATGGAATATTACTCAGCCATTAAAAAAAATACATTTGAATCGGTTCTATTGAGATGGATGAAACTGGAGCCCATTATACAGAGTGAAGTAAGCCAGAAAGAAAAACACCAATACAGTATACTAATGCATATATATGGAATTTGAAAGATGGTAACGATAACCCTATATGCGAGACAGAATAAGAGACACAGATGCATAGAACAATTTTATGGACTCTGAGGGAGAAGGTGAGGGTGGGACGTTCTGGGAGAATAGCACTGAAACATGTATATTATCATATGTGAAACAGAACACCATTCCATGTTCGATGCATGAGACAAGGGCTCAGGGCCGGGGCAATGGGATGACCCAGAGGGATGGGATGGGAAGGGAGGTGGGAGGGGGGTCCAGGAAGGGGAACACATGTAAACCCATGGCTGATTCATGTCAATGTATGGCAAAAACTATTACAATATTGTAAAGTAATTAGCCCCCAACTAAAATAAATAAATTTATTAAAAATAAAAAAGAAAAACACCAATGCAGTATACTAATGCATATATATGGAATTTGAAAGATGGTAATGATAACCCTAAATGCGAGACCGAATAAGAGACACAGATGCATAGAACAGTCTTATGGACTCTGAGGGAGAAGGGGAGGGTGGGACGTTCTGGGAGAATAGCATTGAAACATGTATATTATCATATGTGAAACAGAACACCATTCCATGTTCGATGCATGAGACAAATGCTCAGGGCTGGGGCAATGGGATGACCCAGAGGGATGGGATGGGAAGGGAGGTGGGAGGGGGGTCCAGGAAGGGGAACACATGTAAACCCATGGCTGATTCATGTCAATGTATGGCAAAAAGTACTACAATATTGTAAAGTAATTAGCCCCCAACTAAAATAAATAAATTTATTTAAAAAAAATAAAAATAAATAAATAAATCACTTATATACGGTATTTATTTACATTTGGCTAATTACTTTGTTTCTTTTCTCACACCTGGCTGGTCCCTGGACCCTAAGATGCCTGTGCAAGTTTTTGCTAATATGGATTCCACCACACAAGCCTGTAAGTCCATGTCCACGCTTATGGGATGGGACCCCCTTCCCTTTTTGACCCCCAATAAGCCTTCCTGCACATGTGTGGACAGAGAAGTCCTCCTTGACCTGAGGAGTGGGCACTATATCTCTTTACTTCAGCAGAGCTCAGTGTCTGCTGCTAGCTTTGTCCTTGGAGTGTCTGGGTGAGAACAAAGCTTCAACTTTACTCCACTTGACAATCACCGGGTGTCCAGCCTGGGACGCATCTATATCCTACCGCATTTTCACATCTTGAGTTCCCTCAGGGCTCACCATGGGGCATAGCTAAAGTCTGAAAGCTGCTAGAGGGCAGATACTCTTTCCCTCCTGAGTCCCCTTGGGGCTTCACCAGCTCACCTCTGGCTGGTGGCCGCAATCACTGATGACTGTGAAGGCATTTGTTACTGATATGGCAGGAAACATTCCATTTCTCAACAGAAAAGTAAAAGTACAATAAATCCTGATTCACTTAAAATATAAAACCTGTTGACTTAACCACCATGAAGGATTTTAGCACTTTTCTAGATATCAAGAGATACAAGAATGGCCTTACAAACTTGACTCTTGAAAATATCTATCTGAAGACTTGTTCCACCAGTGTTTCCAACAGCACAGAGGGCTTCATTTCTGCTCTCCACCCTGAGCTCCTTTCAGGGGGTGTTGAAAATCAGCAACTGCAGCAGCACATTATTTAATCTTTGTAGAGGTAGATGGCAAGTGACCATTTCAAGTGTCAATTTGCGGTTGACAAACCTAACATAGTGCATTTTCATACATCTCTGTTTTACTTTTTCAATATTTTCTCAACTACTTCCACATGATATCTATGTCAACTACAAATTGCCACTTGTAAAGAGTATTTGCCAGAGACTGAACCACAACAGGGGATTTGCCAGCTGCCTTGGCGGAGATTGAACCCTGTGCTGCGGAAGCTGCCGACCTTCAACATCCGCTGAGGGGAATTCAGCGTAGAGAACGAGGCACTCTGTGCTCCAGGGAAACCGGTGGAACAAGTCTTTTAAAGAGTCAGATATTTTCAGGAACTGATTTCTTGATCCCAATTCTTACACTTCTTCATATCTAGAAAATCACTAAATCCCTTCATGGTGACATCCACTCCTTCTGATCAGCAGAAAACCTTTCAAAAAGTAAGTGCTTGATTGATTGCACCAAAATCTTATATAGTGACCTTCCCCCACTGACGCTTTGGAGCAGTCTCTCAGACTTATCTGAGGTGCTGTCTCCTGGCTTACAGTCTTCATTTTGCCCCAAATAAAATTTAACTCTGCAACTATCATATTGTGCATATCTCCAGTTTTCTCAAAGAGATTTCTAGTCTTGTCCATTCTATTGTTTTCCTCTATTTCTTTGCACTGTTCAGTTAAGAAGATTTTCTTATCTCTCCTTGCTATTCTTTGGAACTCTGCATTTAGATGAGTATATCTTTTCTTTTCTCCCTTCCCTCTCACTTCTCTTCTATTCTCAGCTCTTTGTAAGGCCTCATCTGACAACCACTTCTTTCCCTTGAAGATGATTTTGGTCATTGCCTCCTATAAAATGTTATGAACTTCCATCCATAGTTCTTCAGACACTCTATCAGATCTAAATCCCTTGAATGTGTCACCTTCACTGTATAACCATAAGGGGTTTGATTACATTATACCTAAATGGCCTAGTGGTTTCCCCTACTTTCTTCATTTAAGTTTGAATTTTGCAATAAGGAGCTCATTATCTGAGCCACAGTCAACTCCTGGTCTTGATTTTGCTGACTGTATAGAGTTTCTCCATCTTTGGCTGCAAAGAATATAATCAATCTGATTTTTGTATTAACCATCTGGTGACGCCCATGTGTAGAACTGTCTCTTGTGTTGTTGAGAGAGGATGTTTGCTATGACCAGTGCATTCTCTTGGCAAAACTTTGTTACCTTTGCCCTACTTCATTTTGTACTCCAAGACCAAACCTGTCTGTTACTCCAAGTATCTCTTGACTTCCTTCTTTTGCATTCCAGTCACTACAAACAAAGCTAGTGGAGGTGATAGAATTCCAGCTGAGCTATTTCAAATCGTAAAATATGATGCTGCAAAAGTGCTGCACTCAATATGCCAGCAAATTTGGAAAACTCAACAGTGGCCACAGGACTGGAAAAGGTCCGTTTTCACTCCAATACCAAAGGGCAATGCCAAAGAATGTTCAAACTACTGCACAATGGCACTTATTTCACATGCTGGCAAAGTAATGCTCAAAATTCTCCAAGCCAGGCTTCAACTGTATGTGAATTGAGAACTTCCAGATGTTCAAGCTGGATTTAGAAAAGACAGAGAAACCAGAGATCAAATTTCCAACATCCGTTGGACCATAGAAAACGTAGTAGAGTTCCGGAAAGACATCTACTTCTGCCTCCTTGACGATGCTAAAGGCTTTGACTCTGTGGATCACAACAAACTGTGGAAAATTCTGAAAGAGATGGCAATACCAGATCACCTTTCCTGCCTCCTGAGAAACCTGTATGCAGGTCAAGAAGCAACAATTAGAACACGAAATGGAACCAACTGACTGGCTCAAAATTGGACAAGGAATACATCAAGGCTGTATATTGTCACCCTGCTTATTTAACTTATATGCAGAATGCATCATGTGAAATGCCAGGCTGGATGAATCACAAGCTGGAATCAAGATTGCTGGGAGAAATATCAGTAACCTCAGATATGCAGATGACACTACCTGAATGGCAGAAAGCAGAGAGGAACTAAAGAGCCTCTTGATGAAAGTGAAAGAGGAGAGTGAAAAAGTTGGCTTAAAGCTCAACGTTCAGAAAACTATGATCATGGTACCTGGTCCCCTCACTTCATGGCAAATAGATGGGGAAACAGTGGAAGCAGTGACAGACTTTATTTTTGGGGGGCTCCAAAATCACTGCAGATGGTGACTGTAGCCATGAAATTAAAAGACGCTTACCCCTTGGAAGAAAAGTTATGACCAACTTAGACTGCATATTAAAAAGCAGAGACATTACTTTGTCAACAAAGGTACATCTAGTCAAGGCTATGGCTTTTCCAGGAATCATGTATGGATGTGAGAGTTGGACCATAAAGAAGGTTGAGCAGATGCTTTTGAACTGTGGTGTTGGAGAAGACTCTTGAGAGTCACTGGGACTACAAGGAGATCCAACCAGTCCATTCTAATGGAAATCAGTCCCAAATATTCATTGGAAGAACTGATGTTGAAGCCGGAACTCCAATACTTTGGCCACCTGATGTGAAGAACTGACTCACTGGAAAAGCCCATGATGCTGGGAAAGATTGAAGGTGCAAGGAGAAGGGGACGAGAGAGGATGAGGTGGTTGGATGGCATCACTGACTCAACGGGCATGAGTTTGAGTAAACCCTGGGAGTTGGCGATGGACAGGGAGGCCTGGCGCGCTGCAGTCCATGGGGTCGCAAAGAGTCGGACACGACTGAGGGACTGAATTGAACTGAACTGAAAGGCTTTCGAATATCAAGTGGCTCTTCTTGTTGATTTTCCTCCAGTCAGAGATTCTAGGACCCAGCAACTTTTAATTTGTGGGTTTTCCATCACCAACATATGCTTTCAAATACAGGTATGTTCCTTGGGCTTATTTCACTCAGTTGTAAAGGGGAAATGTATGGTATATCATGGGGCATGTTTTCATAGCCTGAGTGTATACACGACTGAGCGACTGAACCAAACTGAACTGATACACGGCAAATATCCCTTCCACATTCCATTTATTTGCTGGGAACCATTTCCATGTGAATTATCTTTCTCCTCAAGGCTCCAGAAAATGTGGGCCTTTTAGAGGCTGCAGGTGGGGGTATCAGAAAGAGCTGACCTTCTGAGCAGAGCCCTTGGTCCAGTGTCCATGACTGTGCAGGGGCACAGGTGCACTCACTGCCCTCAGGCCTGTGCATGCCCTCTGGCTTGTGCTGGGACAGGACAGGTATCTTGGCCACTCCTGCTGTACTCTCACCTGCCTCTGTCCATGTCAGGAACACAGGCCTCCTCGGTCCACTCATGCCAACAACCCATCTATTGTTGCTGGACTCAGAGAACACGTTTGCCTGTGCATGCGCCTATGCAGCTTTTTATCCAAGTCTTCTTGGTATAATTTGAAAACTAAAGCCCAGAAAGGGGCAGACTTGCCTAGAACACAGTATGTGAGCAGAGGCCAGTAGAAAAGTGAGGACCCCAGCTCCCTAAGCCAGTTTGCAGTCCTATCCACCATGCTTGATTTGCAAATGAGAGACCCTAAATTCCTGGTGAACTCTACCAACCTGACCCCATTTGGGTCACTATTCTCTGAGCATTTCCATGCTCACACGAGCAGGCACAGAAATAGAGTTCGTAGGGGGGTGATGTGAGATGGCAAAGGAAGAGAACACACGATGTCAGTGCTGGGAGAGCAGGAAGGGCTGCAGGCAGCTCTGCCATGGGGCAGGGGCATCCATACCCCCCTCCCGGCAATGGGCAATGTGTTTAGAAGTCCAAAGCATGAGGAGGATTCTCCACATTCCCTTAGTCCTGCCTGGGTATGGCCCCTCTCCATAGTGTTCTCCAGTGAACATGGTCTCAGTGCTACAGTCCACCTTTCTGGGCTTTTAAAACCACACTGAGCACACACCCCATTCCCCAGTATAGACGGTGCTACAGGAGAGAAGGACTTGCTTTCCTTTCCTACACATTGTGTGCTTGCTATTGGACTCCCCAGGGGTTCAGTCAGTGTGCTTGGGAAGTCTGTTGACCTCGGTTCTCCACCATTGACCACTGTGTTCTGAGAGCTTGGAAAAATGCTTTCCACTCACAGAGGTCCCTCAGAGGAGAGAGGAATTGAAGGAACGAGGGCTTGTGGTGAGCAGGAGAAGGCACAGTTGTGGACCCAGAGTCAAGGTTCCAGAAAGAAGACCAGTCCTAACCAGGTTCTAGAGGTTCTAATTTGGAAGGAGGAGGAAATTATTGCCCTATCTGAGCTGAGGATGCAACATGAACGAACTAAACACCAAAGACAGAAGAGGAAATGAAAAGTCAGAAGGCTATTCCTGGGTCTTTTTCATAGCCCTGGGAGCCTGCCTGAAGTACACTTTCGCCTCTGGAACTCTGGAGCCTCTGAATGAAGGTTGGGGTTAGTCCTGCAATGCTAGCGCGGGCCGCCAGGAGGCAGTGGCGTCCTGGTCAGGGTTGCGGGCTGAGCTTTACTGGAGCAACTGGAGCAAGAAAAAGAATGGCAGAGATCATTCTGGCCATGCCCCCGCCTCAGAAACAGCATGAGATTCCTAGTAAGAGTGATCAGCTCAACAGACTGACCTGGACAGAAGAGGAAGGGGAGTGCCAGGATCTTCCCATTTATTTATTCAGCACCCATGCTTGGAGCGTTCACTGTGTGCCAGGTGACCCAGTGGTCCCGAGAGCAGCACCGGAAATGACCAGCGTCCCTGCCTTCCAAGGAGCTCTCGGTCTGGAGTGAGGAAAGAGAAAAATATGAAAGCCTGATGTGGAAAGGAAAAAAAAAAAAAAAACAAGTGCCATATTGAAAATAAAGCAAGGCATTGTGAGGAAGGGCTTGGAGTCACTGGTCAGAAGGGTCTGAGAGGCCTTGCTGCAGTGACCAGGATGAAAGGAAGGAGCCTGGCCTGCACAGTTTTACGAGAAGCACTTCTGAGAGAAGGCAGCCCTTACACAGAAGCTTGAAGGCAGAAGTGAGCTGCCCAGGTGAGGCTAGGAAGGTGAGCGTTGAGTCTGGAGGGAGGCTGGAAGGAGATGGTGGTGAGTGCTGGGGTCAGCTCCTGACTCCTGGTAGACTGTGCTTTCTGCTCCTCTCTGACAGCATTACTCCAAGACTGCACTTATAAACCTTGTCGATTAAACTCCTCACAGTCCGTGGGCCAGAAATGGCATAACTGGATGCTTCTACCTCAAAGTCTCTTTGCTGTTGTGGCTGACAACTCAGTTTATATTATTTTAGGGCTCCAAAATCACTGCAGATGGTGACTGTAGCCATGAAATTAGAAGACGCTTGCTCCATGGGGAAAAAAATTATGACGAATGAAGACAGCATATGAAAAAGCAGAGACATTATTTGGCTGACAAAGGTACGTTTAGCTAAGTTTATGGTTTGCCCAGTAGGCATGTAGTAAAGAGAGAAATGCACTATAAAGAAAGCTGAGTGCCGAAGAACAGATGGTTTTGAACTGTGGTGTTGGAGAAGACTCTTGAGAGTACTTTGGACTACAAAGAGATATAACCAGTCAACCTTAAAGGAAATCAGTTCTGAATACACATTGGAAGGACTGATGCTGAAGCTGAAACTCCAATAATTTAGACACCTGATGCAAAGAACTGACGCATTTGACAAGACCCTGATGTTGGGAAAGATTGAAGGCAAGAAGAGAAGGAGACAACATAGGATGAGATGGCTGGACAAAACCACCAACACAATGGATATTAGATAGAGTAAATTCTGGGACTAGTCAATGGATGTGGAAGCCTGCCAAGCTGCAGTCCATGGGGTCTCAAAGAGACGGATACGAGCTAGCTACTGAACTGAACTGAAATGAATGAAGATTTCCCTCCTAGACGAGGACGACTACTGGTATCATTCTTGTGTGTGACATCTCTGTTTCTTTTCTCTCCTGTCCTGCACGTTATGCTTGCCTTCCAGGACTATGGGGGTTCCAAAGTCCAAGGGTTTACCATAGCTGAAATGTTGATTCCCTTGATCCTTACTAGGAAAGAACTGTCCTGACCTCGAAGGCATGCTGACTCCCGCTCCCGACATCCAACCACCGACACTTTTCTCGGGGAATTCCCCTTGAGGAAACCCTGCATGCACTTGCAACCTGGCCCTGGAGCAAAGGGCCTGGATGCAAATGATTTGGGGTCATTTGGCCTTCCAGCCTTGCCTGCTAGAGATTCACTGTGGGGCTTCCAAGTTCAGCACACAAATGCAGGTGAGGAGGAATTTCATGGGCTCACCATTCAGATCCTAACACACTTGTGGAAACATGTCTGCCCACCTACCCTCTCACTTTAACAGGTCTCCCCACCCCAGACCCCTGCCAGAGGACAATCCCTCCTCGGACAATAAACCCTTGCCTCAACCTTGCTCTCGACTGAGGTGCACTCCAATTTCTATGGTTTCTCACAAGCCACACTTCTAGCGATCAGAGTCCTAGCACTAAAAGATGCCGGGAGTGCAGCACATACGCTTTTCTCCCTTCAGGGCCATTGGTCATGGCCCAAACTGAGCTCATTTAGAAAGGCATAGGCTTGCTGCAACTTTGGATTCATTTCATCAGCTCCCTTTCTCTCTCTGTTGACTCTTTTTTTATTTTTTTACCTTTTCTTTTCTTTTTTTTTTTTGGAGTTTGTGTTCATTTTATTATTTTTTTGTTGTTTTCATTCTCTTTTTCTATTTTAAATACACTAGTTGACTTATAGGGTCATCTTTCCACTTCAGGGGCTCAAAACGCACTATAACTCAAGGTAAAAACAGATTTCCCTCCTGGACGAGGACGACTGTTGGTTTTGTTCTTGGTGTGTGACATGTGTGTTTGTTTGCTCTCCCATCCTGGGCATTCTGCTTGCCTTCCAGGACTATGGGGGTTCCACAGTCCAGGGGTTTACCATAATTGAAGTGTTGAGTCCGTTGGTCCTTACTAGGAAAGATTGGCCCTGACTCCACGTTCTTCCTTAGCCTATTGCACCCCTCCCACCTCCCGCTCCTCCATCCCATCCCAGGACCCTACCACTTTGTGATTTATGATCCAAGTGCTCACATCCTTGCTGTCCTTTTGCTTCCTTCCCATGGCACAGGGAAGCGAGATCAGCCAATATTTTTCTTTTGCACAGATTTTCCCCGGCATAAGGGGACTTTCCCATTCCCTCTGCCACGCCACTCCAATCACCATTCTTCTCCTTTTCCTTCTTCTTCTTCAGAGGATGTGGATGGGGCAAGCACTAAGTCCATTTAGGCGATGGGGCAGAGGAAGATGCGTGGTGATGATGAGTGCGGGCTGTGGGGGGCTCCCCTTCTCGTCCAGGGCATGCTGGCTCGTGTTCTTGGGGGAAGATACTGCTCATCATTCTTTTTGCTCTCTACTTGTGGAGAGCATGGTGCGGTGTAGGTAACTGTGCTGGGGGTAAAAGCCCACGGAAGGTTCTCTGTCCCTTGCCTAGCCGACTAGCCGGGTCAGGATCCACAGTTGTCCCTCTAGGTCGGAGATGCTAAATCACACATTCCCAGTCCACCGTTTGAGAGAAGGATTTGGGTTTGAAGCCAACAACCAAGAGAAAGAAATAAACTGCAGGAGGTGATTGGTAAGAGTCCTCAGCCGACGCCCCACCCCCACCAGGTCGCGGGATCACGAGGCAGTCGAGAAAGCAGCTAGGCAAGGACAGCTTCCCCACCGCCCCAGACCCTTTGGAGGCCGGCCACATCTCATCGCATCCAGCGAGCGGCGTTTGTCCGGGGCCAAGCTGGACGAGACAACTGACTGACAGAGGATAAGCAGAATCAGAAGTCCAGTTGTCTTGCTATCATAATCTAGGGTATGCTTGGGTCTTTCCTCAGCGTGGGGAGGCCCTTTGCTTTCAGAAATGAACGTTGCATGACCTATCTCTGCTTAGGCACCAGTGCGACGCTGGTGGAGAAGTTTCTTTGGGAAACTCATTGGGTTGCCTTTCTCCCCTTGGCCTTCGTGTTGGTGCTGGTGGTGTTGGTGGTGGTGTTCGTGGCATTGTGGATCGCTTCTCCTGTTTAGCACTTGGAGGTTCCCCAGCATACCCCTTGCACCGGAAACGGAGCCCCAGGGATCTTTGCGGACGAGCATCCTGCCTGTGACGAACGGATCCCCACCTCATTCCTGTCGGACACTTTCCCAAGTAGCACTAGGCCTCCCAAGGACATCTATCCATAAAGCCTGGTTGCCCATCTTCTCCCCGGACCCTGCTCGAAGTTTGGGGCATTTTCGAGAGCCTGACCGGCCGGAAGGAGACAATTCATGAACCTGCACCCGCTCCTCCCTGCCCCCCGAAGGGCTGAGGAGATCTTCTCTTTGCTCGGCTGGCCGTGAGCCTTCTGTGAGGCGTCTCCAGGCGGTGTCACTCACCAGATGCCAGTGGTGTGGCCCATGAGTGGAGAAAGGGAAAGAAAGGCAAACCCACACACACCCCACCCAGGGAGGACTCTCCCACCCGCGCAGAAGCGGGAGGCCCTCGGACGGTGCTCAGTCCCGGTCATGCACCCCATCCTCTCCAGGAACTTCCCAGCAGAGCCAGCCCTCCAGAGCTCAGCCGCTCAGGCACGAACACATTCCAAGTGAACCTCAAGGCCCAGGCACACTCCAGGCCCCGACTTTTTCCAGGAGGCTGCATCACGGACACTGCCCAGAGGAACTCTTGGTGTGTCACACAGTGCGTGCAGCGAGTGGGTGTGGGCGTCTGCACGCATGTGTGTCACAGCTGACCTACCGCCACAGCCCCAGACATGGCCGCGCCTTCCTGTTCTTCCTCTTGGTCGCTCTGACCCTTCCGCTGGCACAAGGGCCGATGCTGACGTTTGTCGGCCCTGGAGGCAGAGTGTCCACGGTGGGACGGTCAAGCCGGTCGTGCTCCTGTTCGGGCAGCTTGCCGTTTCTCCCTACTCCGTGTTTGGACTGGTGAACCACGACTGCACCGGCAGGCAGGGCAGACTGGACCTCGTGGAGGTCGAAGGCAGGCTTCACTCGGTTGTGTTGTTGGAGACGTGTCTACTGCTCTAAGCTGATTCCTTCGACCTCTGTGTCCCCTGGGGACACCTCTGACCCAGGAGTTCTGCCGCTGGCATCTCCTGCAGGCTCCCCAGGGTCTGTGGGGTCAGCCCCGAGGGGGACCGCTGACCCTCCCCCAGCGCTCCCTCCCGATGCATCCTCCCAGGTGTAGAAGAGGACGTAGGCACTCTGGCTCAGGGCAGCAGTCTCATCACAGACGGTCACCTTGGCATCATCCATCTTATACCACTGGCCATTGCCTGCTCGGATGTAACAAAAGCAGTGTCCTCACTCACAACTCCATCCGGAGTGCACCAGCACGGCATAGAGCACGTAGACCAGTGGCCCTGCCTTCCGCTCAGATGTGTAGGGCTGCACGTCAAGGCACTGGGGATAGCACACTTCCTGAGCCCTTTTGGCCCCGCTCACCTGTGTGAACCACTTTAGCACCAGCAGCAGGACCTGGGAGGTGCTGTACAAAGTCAACCTCTTGGTGGCAGATGCCTTCCGGAGACAAATGCCACAGTCATAGGCATTTTCAGCGTCCAGCTTCTCGGGCCTCACCAACTCTCTCAGAGCTTGCTCCACACTCTGAGCCACCGTGACATCCAGGCTGATGTCCAGATAAGGCTCGAACATGTCCGAAACACCAAGGCAGTGGAGACACTGGATCTGAGACGTCCAAGTCCCCCCCAAAGATGTGATGGATGAGGGTGGTGTTTTCGGAGGGATGGCCCGACGGCTGGGATGCACTCAAGCAGCCTTGCTGCATGACATTCAGAGTGAACATCAGAAACTCGTGGGCATCTTTCAGCTGGTGTCTGTGGAAGGCTGCCAGCAGGTCCTTGCAGGGCCGGATCACTTCTCCCAGGTGAAGGACGGCTCGGGTCACGTGAGTTCGCATGGCACAGGGTGGGCAGGAAGTTCGGGATGGACAGAGGATGGCATGTTGCTGGGCCACCATCCAGCTGGCCAGGGGCGACATGTGGCTCAGACACTGCAGCACTGCATTCACGTTGCAAGTGTTCCCCAGATTCTGAAGCGCAGACCCCACCCCCATGGCCCCCTCCAACTTAGGGCAACTTTCTGGCCGGGTGTCAGCCCTGCTGACCCAGGAGCCAAGTCGCCCCACTGGGAGTGCCCAACAAACAGCGACAGCCCCTCAGGGACAGAGGGTTCCTGAACGGCATTCGCACCAGCGGTGCTGGGCCAACAACCTGGCCCTCTGGCTAAGACATTGAAGGGAGACGGACTCGCACCTCCCCCATGCACAGAAGCAGCCCCCGGGTCTCTGCAGACAAGGCCCACGAGGGTTTCCATCTCCTACCTGCAGCTGCATGGCAACGCTTCTTTCTCTCAGATGGTTCGTCTCCAAAAAAGGGCCTGGGCCTGGCCGTCCCCTCGGTCCTTTGATGGCTTTCCCATAGGCCCACCCCCACACGTGCAAGCTGCTCATTGGCTGAGGCGTCCGAGGGCGTGCTCACTCCCACTCCTGACATCCAACCACCGACACTTTTCTCAGGGAATTCCCCTTGACGAAGCCCCACACGCACTTTCAATCTGGCCCTGGACCAAAGGGCCCTGGAGGCAAATGATTTGGGGGCATTTGGCCTTCCAGCCTTGCCCGCTAGAGATTCACTGCAGGGCTTCCAAGTTCAGCACACAAATGCAGGTGGGGAGGAATTTCATGGGCTCACCATTCAGATCCTAACACACTTGTGGAAACATGTCTGCCCACCTACCCTCTCACTTTAACAGGTCTCCCCACCCCAGACCCCTGCCAGAGGACAATCCCTCCTCGGACAACAATAAACCCTTGCCTCAACCTTGCTCTCGACTGAGGTGCACTCCAATTTCTATGGTTTCTCACAAGCCACACTTCTAGCGATCAGAGTCCTAGCACCAAAAGATGCCAGGAGTGCAGCACATACGCTTTTCTCCCTTCAGGGCCATTGGTCATGGCCCAAACTGAGCTCATTTAGAAAGGCATAGGCTTGCTGCAACTTTGGATTCATTTCATCAGCTCCTTTTCTTTCTCTGTTGATTCTTTTTTTATTTTTTTACCTTTTCTTTTTTTTTTTTTTTTGGAGTTTGTGTTCATTTTATTTTTTTGTTGTTTTCATTCTCTTTTTCTATTTTAAATACACTAGTTGACTTATAGGGTCATCTTTCCACTTCAGGGGCTCAAAACGCACTATAACTCAAGGTAAAAACAGATTTCCCTCCTGGACGAGGACGACTGTTGGTTTCCTTCTTGATGTGTGACGTGTGTGTTTCTTTCCTCTCCCATCCTGGACATTTTGCTTGCCTTCCAGGACTATGGGGGCTCCACAGTCCAGGGGTTTACTATAGGTGAAGTGTTGATTCCATTGATCCTTACTAGTAAAGAACGGCCCTGACCCCGCTTTCTTCCTTAGCCTATTGCACCCCTCCCACCTCCCTCTCCCCCATCCCATTCCAGGACCCTACCGCTTTGTGCTTTATGATCCAAGTGCTCACAACCTTGCTGTCCCTTTTTATCCTTCTGATGGCACAGAGAAGCTAGATCAGCCAGTATTTCTCTCTCTTTTGCACGAATTTCCACCAGTATAAGGCGACCTTCCCATTCCCTCTGCCGTGCCGCTCCAATCACCATTCTTCTTCTCCTTCTCCTTCTGCCTCTTCCTCTCCTTCTTCTTCTTCTTCTCCTTCTTCTTCTTCTCCTTCTTCTTCTTCTTCTTCTTCTTCTTCTTCTTCATAGAGTGTAGATGGGGCAAGCAGTAAGTCCGTTGGAGTCAATGGGGTGGAGGAAGATGGGTGATGATGATGAGCTCTGGCTTGTTTCTAAACATTTTTTCCGGCCCACTAGTGGGAGATATTTTCTAGAATTTCCTCTCCTAATGAGGGGAACCACGTGTAGCGAGAGGAGGGGTGGGGTGTGGAGACAGGCCCCAGTGCCCTTTTCAGTGTAAGTCTCTGGAAGACTCACTGGACAGAGGCTGTGTAGTCAAGGCCAGGGTCACTGCCCTGTCCAGGAGCTGCTGTTAGTTCAGGTCCTGCCCTGAGGTGCTCAGGTTCAGACCTGACCAACAGGTGGACCAGGGGTGCTCTGCGATGAGGCCTCTGTACTCGGTTCCTGGGTACTAAGCTCTGTGGGTACCCGCCCTGGTGAACCCATTACCCTTGGAGGAGCCTGCCCACCAGAACACTGTGCTCCCAGGAGGGGCGTTTGAACGAGCACCCTCTCTGTGCAGCTGGCTCAGAGTAGCTTAGCGACTCCCCCGTGGGCTGCGCTGGGATGAGATGAGAACCAGGACACTTAGTGGGGCCCCTGAACCCACCCTAGGCCCATCCAGAGTGAAGAGGTTGGTAGGTGGGTGCTGTCCGCTGTGCTGTGTGTGGGAGGCCTCACAGGAACCTGTGGCTTCTTGACCTGACACCACAGTGGCCTCCCCAGAACAGAGCAGACAGACTTCCCTGGGCAGTGGGAGCTCCTGGCGACCCTGCAGGGGCGGTTAGAGGGAAGGGCCTGGCTGGAGGGGAGTGAGCGCCCAGACAGAGCCAGGGGCTCGGGGCCCGAGGGTGCCTTTGTGGTCTGAGCTGGGAGTGGACAGGCAGGGGGTGACTGTGACCCAGAAAAGCAGCCCTGGAGAAGTGAGGCTGAATCCGCCTCGAGGGAAAAGCCTTCCGGATGATCCCAGAGACAGGATGTGAGACAGGAGCCCCGGTAAAAGACAGTGAGTGAGTCCCCCTAAGAGGCGGCTCTGTGAGCTGCCCCTGGAGGGGGTGAAGGGGCAGACGTGAACCTGCTGTGAGTGGGCACTCACCCAGAGAGGGGGTGAAGGGTGCAGACGTGAACCTGCTGTGAGTGGGCACTCACCCCGGGAGGGGATGAAGGGGGCAGACGTGAACCTGCTGTGAGTGGACCATCACCCTGGGTGGGGGGGCACATACTCCGCTCCATGACCTCACGTCTGTTCTTCCAGGTGGGTCACTTGGCTGCTCGGAGCCTCAGCCTCTCAGCCTGCTTGTGGGCTGTCGGTAGCATGGACTGACCAGTCATTTGCTCAGAACACGGCAGAGAGGGGTCTCGTGGAAACTCCACAGAACACCATCAGAATGGAACTCATGGCCCCTGTTCCCTGCAGGTCTGTCTGCAGGACCCAGAGAGCAGACTTGTAGAAGAGCCTGGACGGGCTCGGTTTGGTGGTTGGTGGAGTGACAGCCCGTCCCCAGGCCCTGCCAGCATTGACCCTTCAGGCTCCGGGTCGTGGAGCCCATGGGGTGTGGGTCCAGCTGTGCCCACCAGGGAGGCCTCGAGGACTTGGCCACTACTGTGGCCGTCACCTGTGCAGAAGCTTCCGAGCCAGGATCCAGTGGGAGCTCTTTCCCTGCACGTGGGTTTCAAGTCCACAGCACACATGAGCTTCTAGCGGCTCAGTTTGTTTTCTGCACACAAAGTCCTAACAGCCAGCACACCCACCGCCCGTGAAAAGGCACGTCTGATCTGGCTCCAGGTGCTGCTTCTGGGCCCCTCCCGACTGCACGCCCGGCAGCCCGCATCACCGAGTCAGACCGTCAGGTGGTGTCGGGGTGTGGGGACGAGAGCAGAGTCCAGGCCCAGGGGGGCCGCGCTGTCCACACCGGTGCTGCGGCTGTAAGTGCCCCCTCTACCCGCCCCCCCCCCCAAGGCAGAGACCATCGTCCCCTTACAGACTGTTACTAGGTTAGTCCTATGGACCCTGCTCAGGCCCTGGCCTGGCCAGGGCTCTCTGCCTCAACACAGAAGGTTTACTTCTTCCACTCGGGTTCAAGTAGGTTATTATGAAACCAAAGCTGAGACCAACACAGCACAGGCTTTGTTCAGAGGCCAAAGAATGGAGAGGTGGGAACAGAGCTCACAGCTGAACTTCTCGCCCTCCTGGAGAGAGTGGTTTGATTTTAAAAGTAAAGACAAAGGGAGGAGGAGTGAGGCTAATCCTGGGGAGGCAGGTCCGTTTAGGAGAAGGACAGGGCTTTCCGAGTTAGTGGGGTGCCACCTCCTTTTTACCTCTTTTTGGTTCTTTGTGTTCGGTCATGCCCAACGATTGGTGTATCACTTAATATAATGATCAAGTTAGCAGCGAGCAGTGACCTGAAGTGAGATCTTAATTCCCTGCCCAGGAATTGAGCCTGGGAAGCCTGGATGCAAACCAGGAATCCTAGCCACCAGACCAGCAAGGGCTAGAGGCTAGAAACTATTTTTCCCCAAATCTTTGCCCCCAGTGAAAAATGTTTTTACCATGGAGGCAGAAACTGTAAATGCAGATGCAAAATTTATTATTAGGGACATAGCCTAGCAACAAGTGTGAGAGCACAGAGAAATGGTTTGTTGAAATAGAAGCAAGGCAGAGAAAGGGTGTGGTGTCCCTCCGCAGTGAGGGGGAGCACAGCAGAGGTGGTCAAGTCATTTATATATGGCAGTTCTTCCGGGTCTTTGTCTTCCTTCAGGCCGATTACCTGGTTCCTTGTCCCACACCTGACCGACCCTGGGACCCTCCCCTGGGTGCACACTCACCTCGCAGGCAGGATGGATCTCAAAGTGAAGGCTTCTGGGAGGAGCAAGGCTCATTATGGCCTGGCATTCTCTCTTGAGTTCTGACCCAAGAAGCCTTTCTGTGCATGTGTAGTGTCTCCCTTGTCCCAAAAGTCTGGGGGGCAGAGATCCCTTAATCCTTTCCTCATACAGGCTTTTGCCCCCTCTTCATCCTTGCCATGACTATTACCATAAGGTGTTTACAAGAGACAAAAACTGGCTATTTACTCTCTGTTGTGACTTCCATTTCAGAGGGCAAACAGGAGGCTGACTGTAAATACCTAGACTGAAGCCCACCTCTCTCTTCTCTCAGAAATGCTAACAATTATAAGCATCCAGCCTGAAGCCCACATCTTCATGTCCCATGAAATGCAAACAGGAGGCCAGTTATAAAGGTCTAATCTGGACCCCATCTATCCTCTACATCAATAATATACTAAAATCAACACACAGTGAGACTCGGGGTCTGTTGGAAGTCAGATCCGTTCCCATTGTGGTCCCAGCTGGTTCCATCTGGTTTTGTTTGAAGCTTCCTCTCTTCTCTCTAGACCTTTTACCATAAAGACTTTTGTTACATCCTGCTAAAGGGGTGAACAATGTTAAAGGGTTGAGAACAAGGACACCCCTATTAAAGGAGATTTCAGATGCTGCTTCAGTACCCCCTGATCCTTTCCTGAGAATACTGCCGATGGGGGGTGGGGGTGGTGGTGCATTCAAGCTGCAGGGCAGACAGCTTGCTCTGGGTGCTCGTGTGGGGAAAGGGGGCACAGCCACAGGGGCTCCGCCTGCAAACCCCAGGACCACTCACAGATTAGCTCCAGAACTGTTCCTGGAGTGACAAGAAGGGGTATCTCATCTACTAGACCTGGAGGGAGGGGCAGGGACTGCAGGGCTCCTGGAGTGACAGGGAGAAGGAGTGTCCACCTACTAGACCTGGAGGCAGAGGCGGGGTGTGCAGGGCTGCCTCACCTCGGACCTACTGGGAGGCTCCAGGCTCAGAACAGGCTGGGTGCTCCCTGCAGACACGTGCCTCAGGGCACAGTGTGGCTGCCCAGTGGGTGGGGCCCAGAGCCGGTCACTCACCACCTTCCTGCACCTCCTCCCTCGAGGGTGTCTGGGGTGTCTCTTCCCCCGGTGAGGAAGGGCAGAACCCTGACAGTCACCCCCACCCCGTCCCCTCAGGGAAGCTCACTAGAGACTTGGCACCCGGCTGAAGGCTGGTCACATGGTGGTGTCTGCCCTCACCCTCCAAAATGCCCGTGCCGAGAAGGGGAGCCAGGGCTCACCATGAACCTCACAGTTGGTGCAGACAGCATAGGTGCAGGGGGCTGCCTCTAATGGGAGGGAGGCCTTAGATCAGGGCAGAGCCTGCATGAGCTTCCTTGGGTGGCCGTGACAAATGACCACACATGGAGGCTCTGAACAACTGCCCTGTCGCCGTCCTGGAGACCGGACATCTCAGGTCAGGTGTCCCAGCACTGTGCTCCTGCCAGAGGCTCCAGCCCAGGGTCCTTCCTGCCTCTTCCAGTTTTTTGGGGTCCAGGCATCCCTGGAGCCCACACTGTTTCAATGTGTCCAAAGTGGTTTGTGAAGTTTTATGCTGGAGATTTCTCTCTGGACGATGCTCCACATTCGGGTAGACCTGTTGAAGTTTACAGTGATCAAATAGAGACATTAACTGAGAGCAATCAACATCATGCCACACAGACGATAGATGACATACTCGAAATACCAAACTCAAGTGCTGAAAATCATTGCATTAACTTGGTTAATCACTTTGATGTTTGGGCCTGCAGCCCTCCACCGTCAGGTCTCAGCTTCCAGAGTGTACCTTTCACAGGAGAGATTGATTTCCTGCTTCCAAGGAGACAGACAGGAGATGGAACCCTTAACCTTACCCTTGAATTGTGCCCTTTAACATGATACTGGGAATGGGAGAAGGACTGGCCAATCTCCAGGACCTGCAATTCTATTTTATTTTATTTTTTTATACTTTTCACTAGCTTTGCCTGTTTACTACGATGTGGGTTGAAGTTGTTCTTTGTGTGCTCACAATTTACTAACTTCAGAAGCCACATGGAGCCATCAGAGAAACTGTGAATTTCAGAAGATAGAGTTAATCAGAAACCCAATGTTCATTACTCAGAATTGTTTATACTTTTCCTGGAGTAAATAGTTACTAGAACCACAAAGTAACTAATAAAAGTTAATACCTCTACAATATAACATGTAACATGGATTCATCTTAGCTTTATTTATTTACACACCAAGGTGTGCATCTGAACTGCCCCTTGGTGTGGGCAGAAGAACCTTTCAGTGAGCTCCTCCAGGTTGAGTGAGAAACAGGAGCATTTTTTCTGCATTCATCACGCACTAAGCTGGGTGTTAGGAATTCACAGGTATTGGGCCTTTAATGATCTGAGTGACACGTGTTACAAGCCAAGCTGTGCTTCCCTCAGTGCGTGTGTGCTCCGGCGTGGTCAGCTCTATGACCCCATGGACTGCAGTCCGACAGGCCACTATGTCAGTGGGGTTTTCCAGGCAAGAATACTGGAGTGGGTCTCCATTTCCTTCTCCAGGATAACTTCCCAACCCAGGAAAGAGGAGTTAGGGCATGTCCTGTGGATCTAAGGTAACCTTTGGGTGTTTGGTGTTTCTCCTGGCCCAGCTCAGTTCAGTTCAGTCGCTGTTGTGTCTGACTCTTTGTGACCCCACGGACTGCAGCACGCCAGGTCTCCCTGTCCATCACCAACTCCTGGAGTTTATTCAAACCCATGTCCATCGAGTCAGTAATGCCATCCAACCATCTCATCCTCTGTCGTCCCCTTCTCCTCCTGCCCCCAATCGTTCCCAGCATGAGTTGGTGATGCCATCCAACCATCTCACCCTCTGTCGTCCCCTTCTCCTCCTGTCTTCAATCTTTCCCACCATCAGAGTCTTTTCCAATGAGTCAGTTCTTCGCATCAGGTGGCCAAAGTATTTCACTCTAATTGATAATCCGCACACAGGATTTTCCCTGAGGCTCTGCTTGGCCAAGGAACCAGAATTGAGCATGAAGAACTGCTGCCACCATGTGGCCATATCTAGTAGTACAACTTTAAAACCAGTTCTCAAGGAGTCTTCCTATTCAAAAGGCCTTTGGGGGTTTAGTAGTTCAGTCGTGTCCAACTCTTTGTGACCCCGTGGACTGTAGCCTGCCAGGCTCTTCTGTCCATAGGGTTTTCCAGGCAAGAATACTGGAGTGGGTTGCCATTTCCTTCTCCAGGGTAACTTCCCGACCCAGGGGTTGAACCCAGGTCTCCTGCATAGTAGGCAGATTCTTTACCAACTAAGCCACCAGGGAAGCCTAATTTTATTCAAAAAGCCTGAGAGGCTGTAAATGACACCTACCCTTCAAGTAATGTCCCTAGGGAAATCATCAAAAAAAGAATTCAAAGCAGGACCCAATTTCAAGAGGTACGCTCTACTCACAGTCTAAAGTCCAAAACCACTTGGAAACATACTCCACATGATTACCTCCTAAAATTAGGCCAATCAAACCCACCACGAGGAATCACCTCATACTGCTCAGAAAGACCAGTATCAAAAATATCTACTGAAACTAAGTCTCACAGAGGGATAAGAGAAAAAAAATCCTCCTTTCCCCCTTGTTGGTATGCAAATGCATACAGGAAATATGCAAAGTAGCATACAGATTTCTTAAAAAAAAACTAATATATTGCCCTCACTTTTCTAACCCAAGTTATTAGAACTATGAGCTAGCTTTTTAAATATAGGAATCAAGTTCTTAAATACGTAAGGCTCATAGAGACAGACAGTCCATAGTTTTGACATTTACTTGGAAGAAAATAAAGAATTAATTTTAGCAATACCACCTCAAAGCTGTCAGAATGGCCAGCATTAAAAAGTCTACAAATAAATGCTGGAGCAGTTATAGAGAATAAGTAAGTGTATGTAATTGATCAGTGACAATATACTTATTGTCAAGAAACACCTGGAGTAACAGGCAAATTTGGCCTGGAAGTACAGAATGAAGCAGGGCAAAAGCTAATAGAGTTTTGCCAAGAGAACACACTGGTCATAGCAAACCTCCTCTTACAACAACACAAGAGAAGACTCTACAGATGGACATCACCAGATGGTTGACACCAAAATCAGATTGATTATATCCTTTGCAGCCAAAGATGGAGAAGCTCTATACATTTAGCAAAAACAAGACCGGGAGCTGACTGTGGCTCAGATCATGAACTCCTTATTGCCAGATTCAGACTCAAATTGAAGAAAGTGGAGAAAACCACTAGACCATTCAGGTATGACCTAAGTCAAATCCCTTATGATTATACAGTGGAAGTGAGAAATAGATTTAAAGTACTAACTCTGATAGACAGAATGCCTGATGAACCATGGATGGAGGATCGTGACATTGTACAGGAGACAGGAATCAAGATCATCCCCAAGAAAAAGAAATGCAAAAAAGCAAAATGGCTGTCTGAGGAGGCCTTACAAATAGCTGTGAAAAGACAGGAAATGAAAAGCAAAGGAGAAAAGGAAAGATATACCCATTTGAATGCAGAGTTCCAAAGAATAGCAAGGAGAGATAAGAAAGCCTTCCTCAGTGATCAATGCAAGGAAATAGAGGAGGTGACAATAGAATGGGAAATACTAGTGACCTCTTCAAGAAAATTAGAGATACCAAGGGAATATTTCATGCAAAGATGGACTCAATAAAGGACAGAAATGGTAGGGACCTAAAAGAAGCAGAAGATATTAAGAAGAGGTGGCAAAAATACACAGAAGAATTATACAAAAAAGATCTTCATGACCCAAATAATCACGATGGTGTGATCACTCAGCTAGAGCCAGACATCCTGGAATGTGAAGTCAAGTGGATCTTAGGAAGCATCACTATGAACAAAGTTGGTGGAGATGATAGAATTCCAGTTGAGCTATTTCAAATCCTGAAAGATGATGCTATGAAAGTGCTGCACTCAATATGCCAGAAAATAAGGAAAACTCAGCAGTGGCCACAGGACTGGAAAAGGTCAGTTTTCATTCCAATTCCAAAGAAAGGCATTGCCAAAGAATGCTCAAACTACCGCACAATTGCACTCATCTCACACGCTAGTATAAAGTAATCCTTAAAATTCTTCAAGCCAGGCTTCTGCAATATGTGAACTGTGAACTTCCAGATGTTCAAGCTGGTTTTAGAAAAGGCAGAGGAACCAGAGATCAAATTGCCAACATTCGATGGATCATCGAAAAAGCAAGAGAGTTCCAGAAAAACATCTATTTCTGCTTTATTGACTATGCCAAAGCATTTGACTGTGTGGATCACAATAAACTGTGGAAAATTCTGAAAGAGATGGGAATACCAGACCACCTGACCTGCCTCTTGATAAACCTGTATGCGCGTCAGGAAGCAGCAGTTAGAACTGGACATGGAACAACAGACTGGTTCCAAATAGGAAAAGGCGTACGTCAAGGCTGTATATTGTCACCCTGCTTATTTAACTTATATGCAGAGTACATCATGAGAAACGCTGGACTGGAAGAAACACAAGCTGGAATCAAGATTGCCAGGAGAAATATCAATAACCTCAGATATGCAGATGACACCACCCTTCTGGCAGAAAGTGAAGAAGAAATAAAGAGCCTCTTGATGAAAGTGAAAGAGGAGAGTGAAAAAGTTGGCTTAAAGCTCACCGTTCAGAAAACTAAGATCATGGCATCTGGTCCCATCACTTCATGGGAAATAGATGGGGAAACAGTGGAAACAGTGTCAGACTTTATTTTTCTGGGCTCCAAAATCACTGCTGTTGGTGACTGCAGCCATGAAATTAAAAGACACTTACTCCTTGGAAGGAAGGTTATGGCCAACCTAGATAAAATATTTAAAAGCAGAGACATTACTTTGCCAACAAAATTCCGTCTAGTCAAGGCTATGGTTTTTCCAGTGGTCATGTATGGATGTGAGAGTTGCGTGAAGAAAGCTGAGCACCGCAGAATTGATGCTTTTGAACTGTGGTGTTGGAGAAGACTCTTGAGAGTCCCTTGGACTTCAAGGAGATCCAACCAGTCCATCCTAAAGGAGATCAGTCCTGGGTGTTCATTGGAAGGACTGATGTTGAAGCTGAAACTCCAATACTTTGGCCACCTCATGCGAAGAGTTGACTCATTGGAAAAGACCCTAATGCTGGGAGGGATTGGGGACAGGAGGAGAAGGGGACGACAGAGGATGAGACGGTTGGATGGCATCACTGACTCAATGGACATGGGTTTGGGTGGACTCTGGGAGTTGGTAATGGACAGGGAGGCCTGGCGTGCTGTGGTTCATGGGGTCACGGAGAGTCGGACACAACTGAGCGACTGAACTGAACTGAACTGTAGTTGGTGGTGATTTATCTCCTTCCACTCATGCTTTTTGTTATATGAGAATATTTTCTACCTAATTTTATTATATGCATTTTCCTTTAGTTTTCAGTTTTCTTGTTTGATTTTATTGGAGGATTTAAACAATTTCAGAAACTATGCTGCCACTCCCACTTTCTAGCTTGAATTCTAGTTCCAAGATTTTGTTAAAGGACCTCCATCTTTGCCCTTGATGTTCCTATAGTCCAAATAAGTTCTTGCATCAAGGTCATTATGTTATCTTTTTTGTGTGTATTCATTGCTTGTGCTTGATTTTAATTGTTCAGTCGTGTCTGACTCTTTGCGACACCCATGGACTGTAGCCCGCCAGGCTCCTCTGTCTATGGGATTCTCCAGGCAAGAATACTGGAGTGAATTGTTGTGCCATTCTCCAGGGGATATTCTCAACCCAGGGATCAAACTCAGGTCTCCCTCATTGCAGGCGTATTCCTCACCATCTGAGCCACCATGGAAGCCCTTACTTAGTGATAATTAGTTGAATGACATCTGAAACTCAGGTTCTTTTCTAAGTGCTAGTGGAATAAAGAAATAATTTATCATACCTATCCTTGCTCTCAAGTTTAGGGTATGGTATATGGATTAGAAGTATTAACAAAGACTTTTAATTCAACATGTTAAATATACATAAGTTCTTTTCACCTTACCTACCAAGTAACTCCTTTTCTTTTTTCAGAACTTGTTGCAGACACCTTCTCCTCCCTGAAAAATTCTTTGCAATCCTTTCTTCTCACACCTCATCACCACCAGCTCAAAAGGCACACTCTCCCATTGAGGTTTCTATTCACTATTTCTTTTTTTTAGAGAGAGAAAACGACCTGTAAATCCAATATACCTGTATTTCCTCCCTTTAAAATTTTAGATTTCCTAAAAACAGTGTTTAAGAATATCTCCAACACAATAAAATGGGTAACACATAGCTGTTGATAATATCCGCTGAATGAACGATTTTAATAGATAAAAGTATTTTAATGAAAAAAAAAAGATTTACAGAGAAAGTACATTTTATCTGGGTCTTGAAATCTTATATTAATCAATAAGTGTTTGGCAAAGGGGAATTTTTTTTCCTTATAATCATTATCTTTCTTCAGAGGTAGGTTGTTTTATTTATTAACTCAAGCTAAAATTCATTACGAATGAATCTTCTCTATGGACTGGTTCCCCAGTAAATTAAATAATGTTCTAAAGCAACTGTTAAGTGATACACCCATGCTAACTTTTAAAGTTCAAAATTCAGTGAAGCTATGAATATAGTACTAACAGAAGTTTACCATATTTGTGGGAATATGCAGTTGATTCCATTACTGAGATAATGTTATAATGAGCAGCTACAGTAATTTCACACTAACACACACAAAAAATCCCTTTTAAGCTCTCAATTTCCTGAGTCCTTTTTGGTTTTTAAAGACTAAGACCATTTTTTTCTACAAGTGGCTCAAATCCATTAAGTTTTTTTCTTCACAAAATCTCTAAAGGGCTGCTCTTCTTCCCTTTATATTTTCTCTTAATATTGACCAGTAACTTCTCATTCTTTCTCTTTAAACATGAAAAATCATTTTTAAAATCCTGTGTCTTAGCACCCAGCTAGCTCAGTCAGTAGAGCATGAGACTCTTAAAATCTTGTGCCTTATACTTTCATATATTGAATATATTGAATCTTTTTCTGCAAAAATCACTCCATATGAACATTTTCCTTTTCACTCAAAAGCTTGCCTAAACAGCTGTTTTTCTTTATAAACTGTTACTGATTCACTATGTCTACTGTGTTTTACACAAAGGTGAGTCATAAATTTTGAGTATTAAAAAGCCTATGATGATTTAGAATGGATTTGTAAGTCCATGGTCTACAATTCTATAACCTTTTGCTGAGCTTGGAAAGCATATCAGAATCAGAAATAAAATCTTTTAAAACTACACTCACATCATTATCACTTAATCCTCCTTCACCAACCCACACATATTCAAAATTATGCTCTTCTATATAGAATCAAAAGCCAAAAATATTGCTAAAAGTTCCCTCATCAAACTTGGACACAAAAATACTGAGGACTATGGCATAGGGTAGACTTCCAAGAGTTGGAGGTTTCCACTCTGACATACACATAATCTTTGAATTATGTAAGCATTTTTTGTGTACATGTATTTTCTGGCATTTGCATAACAATCATGGGATGCCTTCTGTCCCCTAAAATTAAATTCACTACAAAGCATAATAAGAAAGAAAAGCCCATATCATTTCGGAAATACCTTTTTATATGTTTATCCAAATATGTTTAAATAAATGTTTTATATGTTTATCTAAAGAGTCATAAACATAAAAATAAGATAAACAACAGCTATGATGAACTTTTTATGCATAATTTATTAAAAATTATTCTTAGTCACTTGCATGCATTATCTAACTTAAAGTTACATAAACTCTATCAGGTGAATTTTAAGAAGTTTTCTGTTTTTACCAAAGATATTACTAAAATTCATAAAATTTAATTAAGCAGCTAAAGGTCATGAAACTAGTAAATGATAGTAAAATATTTGAACTCATTTCTAGTTTATTACACAGCTCTTTCCACAATAACAGACTATTTGCTTAATACTATGAGCAATTCAATCACTGAAGAAATTTAAACTCATAAGTTTTCAAGTCCCAAATTCCTAAAATGAAGTAAAACCTGCTTCATTTTGATTGGTTCAACACTTGTCACCTGAGACACTCTGCAAAAATAAACAGCATGATGTTACAAAATTATTTTACATTACCCAGCACTTCCCAAAGTTTTGAGATCACAGAGTGTTTTTGTTGGTATGTATGTTACACACTTCTGTGTTGGATAGCTAGAGATCTTTGGGAAATATTGTATGAGATTAGTCACCTATCTGCCTCACTGAATTACCTTTATCTTGAGTTTCTGTTCATTAAAACTGCGTCTAAGATGTTCATTAACACATTCTTATTTTAAGAGATTTAGTTAGAAATAACACATTAATTTTTTCCTTGGAGATGATACTATTACCATTAAAGTTCCAGGTGTACAGCATTATAATTAGACATGTGTATGCAATGCAAACTGATCACCCCACAAGTCGAGTTACCATCCATTATCATGCAGTTGGCTCTCTTTACTCATTTTTTTTGGACCCCCAACTTTCTCTTCCTCTGATAAACACTAATCTGATATCTGTTTCTATGCATCTGTTTTTGTTTTACCTTTTTTTTTTTTACATTTTATCTATGAATAAAATCAGGCATATTTGTTTTTCTCTGACATATCACATAGCATAATATTGGATTGGCAAAAAAGTTCATTTGGATTTTTCCCTAAGATACTACAGAAATCCAAATGAACTGTTTGGCAAATCCAATACTTTCAAGAGATATCCATGTTCCAAATGGAAGAATCTCAGGGTTTTTTTTTTTTTATGACTGAGTAGTATCCCATTGTGTATATACACCTCATCTTATTTATTCATTTGTCCATCAGTGTACAGGCAGTTTGCTTCCATATCTTGGCAATTGTAAATAATGCATCAATGAATACAAGGGTGCATATACATTTTCAAATTGATGTTTTCATATTCTTCAGATAAATACCTAGGATAGAACAACTAGGTCATATGATAGTTCTTAATTTTTTGAGCAATCTCCATACTGTTTTCTATAGTGACATCATCAGGTTTTAGTAGCAACTGGATAAGGGTGCCCTTTTCTCCACATTTTATCCAACATTTGTTATTTATTGTCTTTTTAATAATAACCATTCTGAGCTACTGAACTGATTCTATCACATGTGAGGTGATATTTCATGGTGCTTTTGATTAGGGATGTTGAACATCCTTTCATGTGCCTCTTGGCTACCCATATGTCCTTTCTTGGAAAAAGAACTCTTTAGGACCTCAGCCCATTTTTAAGTGGGTTGTGTCTTTTTTCTTTAGTCATATGAGTTCTTTTTATATTTTAGATATTAACCTTGGATTGAATATATGAACTGTAAATATCTTCTCACATTCTGTAAAATACCTTTTGTTTTGAGATGTTTTCCTTTACTATCCAGAATATTTTAGCTTGATGTAGTCCCATTTGTTTATTATTGCTTTGTTTCCATTGCCTTTCGAGTCAGATCCACAAAAGCATCACTAAAGATGGATATCAGTGAAATCAAAACTTATGTTTTATTTTAGGAATTTAATGGTTTCAGGTCTTACATTCAAGTCTTTTTTTGTTTGTTTGTTTTTAATTTTTTGGAAGCACCACATGCCATGTGGGATCTTAGTTCACTGACCAGGGATCAAACATAAGTCCCCTGAAGTGAAAGCATGGAGTCCTAACCACTGGACTGCAAGGAATAACCCTCACATTCAAGTCTTTAACTCCTTTTGAGTTAATTTTGGTGTATGGCATAAGAGAGTTGTCTAGGTTCATTATTTTGCATGCAACTGTACAGTTTTTCCAACAACATTTACTGAAAAGACTCTTGTTTTTCCACTGTATGAGCTTTGCTTATTTGTCAAAAATTCAGTTCAGTTGCTTAGTTGTGTCCGACTCTTTTGAGACCCCATGGACTGCAGTACACCAGGCTTCCCTGTCCATCACCAACTACTTAAGCTTGCTCAAACTCATGTCCATCGAATCAGTGGTGCTATCCAACCATCTCATCCTCTGTCATCCTCTTCTCCTCCTGCCTTCAATCTTTCCCTGCTTCAGGGTCTTTTCCAATCAGTTGACTCTTCCCATCAGGTGGCCGAAGTATTGGAGTTTCAGCTTCAACATCAGTCCTTCCAGTGAACATTCAAGACTGATTTCCTTTAGGATTTACTGGTTTGTCATAAATTAATCGACCAAATACATGTGGACTTATTTCTGAACTCTCTGTTTTGTCCCATTCATCTGTGTATCTGTGTATATGTCAATTTTTGATTGCTATAGATTTGTAGTATAGTTGAAAATCAGGGAGCTTAATGCCCCCAGCTTTGTACTTCTTTCTCAAGAATGTTTTGACTATTTATGATCTTTTGTGATTCCATAAACAATTTAGAATCACCTGTTCAATTTTTGTGAAATATGTCATTGGAATATTTATAGTGACTGCATTGAATCTTCAAATTGCTTTGGAAGGTATGGACATTTTAACAGTAATAAATTATTTCAATTCATGGACACAGAATATCTTTTAATTTATTTGTGTCCTCTTCAATTTCTTTCACTAGTGTTTTATTTTTTTTTTAATTTTTTTTTAATAAATTTATTTATTTTAGTTGGGGGCTAATTACTTTACAATATTGTAATAGTTTTTGCCATACATTGACATGAATCAGCCATGGCTCCACACGTGTTCCCCCTCCTGGACCCCCCACCCACCTCCCTCCCCATCCCATCCCCCTGGGTCATCCCGTTGCCCCGGCCCTGAGCCCCTGTCTCATGCATCGAACATGGAATGGTGTTTTGCCCCACATATGACAATATACATGTTTCAATGCTATTCTCCCAGAATGTCCCACCCTCACCTTCTCCCTCAGAGTCCATAAGACTGTTCTATGCATCTGTGTCTCTTATTCTGTCTCGCATATAGGGTTATCGTTACCATCTTTCAAATTCCATATATATGCATTAGTATACTGTATTGGTATTTTTCTTTCTGGCTTACTTCACTCTGTATAATGGGCTCCAGTTTCATCCATCTCAGTAGAACCGATTCAAATGTATTTTTTTTAATGGCTGAGTAATATTCCATTGTGTATATGTACCACGGCTTCCTTATCCATTCGTCTGCTGATGGACATCTAGGTTGCTTCCATGTCCTGGCTATTGTAAACAGTGCTGCGATGAACATTGGGGTACACGCGTCTCTTTCATTTCTGGTTTCCTCGGTGTATATGCCCAGCAGTGGGATTGCTGGGTCATATGGCAGTTCTATTCCCAGTTTTTTAAGGAATCTCCACACTGTTCTCCTTAGTGGCTGTACTAGTTTGCATTCCCACCAACAGTGTAAGAGGGTTCCCTTTTCTCCACACCCTCTCCAGCATTTATTGCTTGTAGACTTTTGGATAGCAGCCATTCTGACTGGTGTGAAATGATACCTCATTGTGGTTTTGATTTGCATTTCTCTAATAATGAGTGATGTTGAGCATCTTTTCATGTGTTTGTTAGCCATCTGTATTTCTTCTTTGGAGAAATGTCTGTTTAGTTCTTTGGCCCATTTTTTGATTGGGTCGTTTATTTTTCTGGAATTCAGCTGCAGGAGTTGCTTGTATATTTTTGAGATTAATTGTTTGTCTGTTGCTTCATTTGCTATTATTTTCTCCCATTCTGAAGGCTGTCTTTTCACCTTGCTTATAGTTTCCTTTGTTGTGCAAAAGCTTTTAATTTTAATTAGGTCCCATTTGTTTATTTTTGCTTTTATTTCCAATATTCTGGGAGGTGGGTCATGGAGGATTCTGCTGTGATTTATGCCGGAGAGTGTTTTGCCTATGTTTTCCTCTAGGAGTTTTATAGTTTCTGGTCTTACGTTTAGATCTTTAATCCATTTTGAGTTTATTTTTGTGTATGGTGTTAGGAAGTGTTCTAGTTTCATTCTTTTACAAGTGGTTGACCAGTTTTCCCAGCACCACTTGTTAAAGAGATTGTCTTTTCTCCATTGTATATTCTTGCCTCCTTTGTCGAAGATAAGGTGTCCATATGTGCGTGGGTTTATCTCTGGGCTTTCCATTTTGTTCCATTGATCTATATTTCTATCTTTGTGCCAGTACCATACTGTCTTGATGACTGTAGCTTTGTAGTAGAGCCTGAAGTCAGGCAGGTTGATTCCTCCAGTTCCATTCTTCTTCCTCAAGATTGCTTTGGTTATTCGAGGTTTCTTATATTTCCATACAAATTGTGAAATGATTTGTTCTAGTTCTGTGAAAAATACCATTGGTAGCTTGATAGGGATTGCATTGAATCTATAGATTGCTTTGGGTAGTATACTCATTTTCACTATATTAATTCTTCCAATCCATGAACACGGTATATTTCTCCATCTGTTTGTGTCCTCTTTGATTTCTTTCATCAGTGTTTTATAGTTTTCTATATATAAGTCTTTTGTTTCTTTAGGTAGATATATTCCTAAGTATTTTATTCTTTTTGTTGCAATGGTGAATGGTATTGTTTCCTTAATTTCTCTTTCTGTTTTCTTATTCTTGGAGTATAGGAATGCAAGGGATTTCTGTGTGTTAATTTTATATCCTGCAAATTTACTATATTCATTGATTCACTAGTGTTTTAAAATTTTTGGTATCAGATCTTTCACTACCTTGATTACATTTGATATAATTGTAAATGGATTATTTTCTTAATTTCTCTTTATGATAGTTTGTTATAGATACAGAGAAAAACAAAACAGATCTCTGTATATTTAATTTTGTGAGTTTTAATTAATCTTTTCCTATTTTAATGCTTTTTGATTCCCTTTTCTTCTCCAATTGATGTGGATAGGACTTCCAATCCTATTAGCAAACTGAGTCCAACAATTGCATATGGAATGAAATACATTTCATTGCATTACATATGGAATGAAAATGATCACAGTGGGCATCCTTATCTTGTTCCTGATTTTAGAGAAAAATCTTTTAGCTTTTAACTGTTGAGGATGGTGAGGCCCTGACACTGACTCTCTCTAAGCCCTGATGATGCTTATTACTAAGCCCTGACACTTTCCCTGTCTCTACACCCTGGCACTGCCTCACACTACACCCTGATGCTTTTTCTCTCTCTATGCCCTGGCACTGCCTCACACTACACCCTGAAGACGTTCCTCTCTCCATGCCCTGACACTGTCCCTCACTACTCCCATATGCTTTTTCTCTCTCTATGCCCTGACAACTTAACTCTCTATGTCCTGGTGATCTTCCTCTCCATATACTCCAGCACTGCCTCTCACTATGCCCTCATGCCTTCCTTTCTTTGCCCTGACATTGCTTATTATGCCTTTCCTCTTGCTATGCCCCGACACTGTCTCTCACCACACCCCAAAGTTTCTCTTCTCTCTATGACCTGATGCTTTAACTCTCTCTGTGCTGACATTACCTCCCACTACACCCTGACGCCTTTCCTCTCGCTAGGCCCTGACATTGCCTATCACTATGCCAGATGCCTTTCATCTCTGTAGGTCCTGACACTGCCTATCACTATGCCTGATGTTTTTCCTCTCTCTGTGACCTGATACTGTCTCTATTTCATGACTCCTTTTGCTCTCTAAGTCCTGACACTGCCCTTCACTACTGCCTGAAGCTTTTCTTCTCTTTATGCATGACACTGCCTCTAATTATTGCCCTCATCCTTACAACAGCCTGACTCTGGTCCTCACTATGGCCTCACTCTGGTCCTCACTACATCCTCAGTCTTTTCATCTATATTACTTGATGTTCACTCTCACTATGCCCTGACGCTGTTTCTCACTATGCTCTGACTCTGGTCCAACTATGGACTGACTCTAATCCTCACTGGGCCCTGAGTCTGGTCCTCACAAGCCCTGACACTGGTTATCTCTAAGGCTTGTCTCTGATCCTCTCTATGGCCTGAATCTGCTCCTCAATATGTCCTGATTTTTGTCCTCAGTGTGGCCTGACTAGCCCTCTCTACAGTCTGACCCTTGTCCTTTCTATGGGCTGTCTCTTTTCATCATTACAGCCTGATGCTTTGCTTCACTGGGCCCTCATCTGGTTCTCACTGCTCCCTGACTGTGGTCCACTCTACAACTTTTAGGTTCTCACTGTGGCCTGACTCTGTCTTCTCTACTGCCTGACTCTGGAATGAGTATTTGCCTCACTGAGGCTGGACTCTGGCCACTGAAAGCTGACATGATTCCTCTCTGGGCACTGATTCTGATCCTCACGATGGCCTGATACCATCTGCATTATGGCATGACTCTCGTCTTCACAAGTGCTTGACTCTCATCCGTATATGGACTCACTCTGGTCCTCACTACATTTTTCTCTATTACCTGACATTGCTTCTCACTATGCCCTGACACTGCTTCTCAATATGCCCTGACTCTGCTCCTCTCTATGGCTTGACTCTCATCGTTAATCGTGCCTCACTTCGTCCTCACTAGGCCCTGACTCTGGTCCTCTGTTCAGCTTTTCTCTGTCCTCTCTGGTCTGACTCTGTCTCACTAAGCTCTGACTCTTTGCCTCACTGAAACCTGACTCCTATCCGCACCAGGCCTTGTATCTGGTCCTAACTGGGCCCTGACTCTGGTTCTCATTACTGGCTGACTCTTGTCCTCACTAGGGCCTGAATTCCATCCTCAATGGGACCTGAGTCTGGTCCTCACAGGTCCCTCATTCTGGTCCTCACTGACCGCTGACTCGTCCTCATTAGGGCCTGAATCTTGTTCTCTCCTATGTCCTGACACTCATCCTCACAAGACACTGACTCTGATCCTCACTGGGCCCTGACATTCATCCTCACTACAGCTTGATTCTGGTCCTCACTAAGGATGGAATCTCATGTTCACTTTTGTTCACTCTCGTCCTCACTAGGGATTGGCTCTTGTCCTCACTTGACCTGACTCTGGTTCTCATCATGGCCTGACTCATCCTCACCATGGCCTGACTCTCTCCTCTATGGCCTGAATCTTTGCCTCACTGGAGCCTGACTGTGGTCTCCCACTGGCCCTGACTCTGGTCTTCAGTGGGCCCTGACCCTTGTGCTCACTACAGCCTTAATCTGATCATCCCAACAGTTTGACTCTGATCATCAGTAAGGCCTGACTCTCGTCCTGCTAGAGGCTGACTGTGGTCCTCATTATGGCCTGAATGTTTGCCTCACTGAAGCCTGACTCTTGCCTCATTGAGGCCTGACTCTGGTCCTCACTGAGCCCAACTCTGGTCCTATTTGTGCCCTGACTCTGGCCCTCACTACATCCTGAATGTGTCCTCACTAGAGCTGACTCTGGTCCTCACTGGGCCCTTACTCTCTTCCTCACTGGGGCCTGACTCTGCCCCTCATTGCAGCCTGACTCTGGACCTTGCTGTGGCCTGAACCTGTGCATCACTATGGTCTGACTCTGCCTCACTTGGGCCTGACTCTTTTTTCACTGGGCCCGAATCTGGTCATCACTACAGTCTCACCCTGGTCATCACTACGGGCTGACCCTGGTTCTTAATATGCCCTGACCATGGTAGTCACTATGGCCTCACACTGGTACTCCATACGGCCTGACCCTTGTCCTCACTATGGTCAGACTCTCATCTTCCCTATGGCCTGAAAGTGTCCTCTCTACAGCCTGACAATTTGCCTTACTACAACCTGACTCTTTGCATCACTATGGTCTGACACTTTTGAGAGAGTAACAGGTATGAAGGACAGAAGTTCCCAAATAGCAGGAGAAAATTAACTGCAAGTGGCGGATTTTTTTATTTTCCCCTTCTTTGTTGATGAAACTGGTTCTACCAAAGACTAAATTTTTGGTTTTTTTTTTTTTTCCTTTTCTTAAATCTTGGGCTGATGATGGCTCAACAAACCAGTATTCATGTAAATTTTTTTACGCCTGGGGGATGACACACCTCTTGTGATCCTATCTCAAGAATACATATTGTAAGAGAGGGGCCTGATGAAACTGTTTCAGCCTTGAGACGTCTCTCTCATCTGATTAGCAGCTCACTAACAGACATAAAATGCCTTGCTAAAACCTAGCAAACGGACACACTTTCTGTCCCCTTATGATGTCTATGTCAGAAGACTTTCCTCTCTATGTCATATTTTAATAAAACTTTATTACACAAAAAGCTTCAAGTGGTCAAGCCTCGTCTCTGACCCCGGATCAAAATCCTCTCCTCCGAAGGTCATGAATCTCGGTATAACAGACAGCTCACCACAGCAACTTTTCACTTTGCCACACTGTGTCCTGACTCCTTGCCACACAGGGGCCTGAGTATTTGGCTCACTGGTCCCTGACCCTGGTCTTGACTAAGGCCTGACTTGGGTCCTCCTGTGGCCTGGCTCGCTTCTCCACTATGCTGTGACTTTCATCCTCACTAGGGCCTGGCTCTCGTCCACACTAGCACTTCACCATGCTCCTCACCGAGGCCACACTCTGGTCCTCATTAGAGCCTTATTCTGGTCCTCACTGCATCTTTACTCTCTGCCTCTCTATTACCTGGCACTGCTTCTCACTAGGCCCTGACTCTGGTCCTCACTACACACTGACACTAGCCCTCACTGGGCCCTGAGTCTGGCCCTCACCGAGCTGACACTGGCCATCTCTGCAGCTTGATTCTGATCCTCTCTCTGGCCTGAATCTACTCCTCAATGCATCCCGACTCTGATCCTGCTACAGCCTGACTCGAGTCCTCTCTACAGCCTGACATTGGTCCTTTCTACTGCTCTTCTCTTTTAATCATTATGGCCTGATGATTTGCCTCACTGGGCCTGACTGGTCTTAACTGGCCTCTGATTCTGGTCCTCACTACTGAAAGACTCTGGTCCTCACTATGGCGTGACTCTCATCCTCACTACAGTCTCACTCTGGTTCTCACTACATCCTCACTATTTTCTCTCTATTACCTGACACTGCTTCTCACTATGCCCTGACTCTGGTCCCCTCTATGGCTTGAATCTGGTCCTCACTATGGCCAGACTCTGGTCCTCTCTTTGGCTTTACTCTGTCCTCTCTACAGTCTGACTCTTTGCCTCACTGGGCTCTGACTCTGGTCCTAAATGGGCCCTGAGTCTCCTCTCACTACGGTATGACTTAGTCATCACTACTGTTTAACTCTGGTTCTCACTAGGGCCTCACTCTTGTCCTCACTATGGCCTGACTCTTTGCCTCACTGGAGCCTGACTGTGGTCCTCATTGGGCCCTACCCTGGTCCTATTTGGGCCCTGACTCTGGTCCTCACTGTGTCCTGACCTTGTCCTCACTAGAACTGACTCTGGTTCTCACTGCAGCCTGACTCTGCTCCTCACGGTAGACTGACTCTGGACCTTCCTGTGGCCTGAATCTATGCCTCACTATGGCCTCACTCTGCCTCACTGGGGCCTGACTCTGGTCCTCACCAGACTCTGTCTCTGGTTATCACTGTGGGCTGACCCTGGACTCACTGTGTGCTGACTCTGGTTCTTACCATGGCCAACCCCCAGTACTCAGTACGACCTGACTCATGTCCTCACTGTGGCCAGACTCTTTTCTTCTCTACGGCCTGAGAGTGTCCTCTCTATGGCTGACACTTTGCCTCACTACAACCTGACTCTGCATCATCAGGGCCTGACTCTTTGCCACACTGTGGTCTGACTCTTTGTCACATTGGGTTGACTCTGTGCCCCATTGGCCCCTGACTATGGTCCTAACTAAAGCCTGACTCTGGTCCTCACTACGGCTTGACTGTCATCTTCACTAGGGCCTGAATCTCACCCACACTAGGACCTCACCCTGATCCTCACTGCAGCCTCACTCTGGTCCTCATTATGGCCTCACTCTGGTTATAAGTACATCCTAACTCTTTTCCTCTCTATTACCTGACAATGTTTCTCACTACAGTCTGACTCTGGTCCTCATGGGGCCTTGAGTCTGGTCCTCACTGGGGCCAAACACTGGTCCTATCTACAGCTGACTCTGGTCCTCACTATAACCTCACTCTTGTCCTCACTGTGGCCTGACCCTGGTCCTAACTAGGGCCTGACTCTCATCCCCTCTACATCCTGACACTCATCCTCACTAGATGCTGGCTCGGGTCCTCTCTGGGCCCAGAACTGGTCCTCACTGTGGCCTGACTCTTGTCTCACTAGGGCCTGACTTTCATCTACTCTAGGCCTTGCTCTGCTCCTCACTACGGCCTCACTCTGGTCTCAGTACCACCTCACTGTGGTCCTCACTATGGCTTCCCTCTGGTCCTCACTACAACCTCATTCTTTTCCTTTCTATTACCTGCACTGCTTATAACAAGGCCCTGACTCTGGTCCTCACTGGGCCGTGAGTCTTTTCCTCACTGTGCCAGGACACTGGTCCTCTCTATGGCATGACCCTCGTCCTCTCCAAGGCCTGACTCTGCTGCTCTCTACAGCTGAGTCTGGTCTTCACCACGATGGACTTGGACTTTATTTCCATCACCAGTCACATCCACAACTGGGCAGTTTTCGCTTTGGTGTTGCCTTTTTTTTTTTTTAATAAAGACCGATGCTGTAAAGAACAATACTTCATAGGAACCTGGAATGTTAGGTCCATGAATCAAGGTAAATTGGAAGTGGTCGAACAGGAGATGGCAAGAGTGAACACTGATATTTTAGGAATCAGTGAACTCAAATGGACTGGAATGGGCGAATTTAATTCAAATGACCATTATATCTACTACTGTGGGTGAGAATCCCTTAGAAGATGAGGGAGCCCTCATATTCATCAAAAGAGTCTGAAATGCAGTACTTGGGTGCAATCTCAAAAACAACATAATGATCTCTGTCCATTTCCAAGGCAAACAGTTCAATATCACTGTAATCTAAGTCTATGCCCCAGCCAGTAATGCTGAAGAAGCTGAAGTTGAAGAGTTCTGTGACGACCTACAAACCTTCTAGAACTACCACCCCCCAAAAGATGTCCTTTTCACCATAGGGGACTGTAATGCAAAAGTAAGAAGTCAAGAGATATCTGGAGTTACAGGCAAATTTGGCCTTGGAGTACAAAATGAAACAGGGCAAAGGCCAACAGAGTTTTGCCAAGAGAATGCACTGGTCATAGCAAACACCCTCTTCCAACAAACAAGAGAAGACTCTATACATGAACTTCACCAGATAGTCAATACCAAAATCAGATTGATTACATTCTTTGCAGCCAAAGATGGAGAAGCTCTATACAGTCAGCAAAAGCAAGACTGGGAGATGACTGGCTCAGATCATGAGCTCCTTATTGCAAAATTCAGAGTTAAATTGAAGAAAGTAGGAAAAACCACTAGGCCGTTCAGGTATGACCTAAATCAAATCCCTTTCAACTAGACAGTGGAAGTGAGAAATAGATTCAAGGGATTAGATCTGATAGACAGAGTGTCTGGAGAACTATGGAAAGAGGTTTGTGACATTACAGGAGGCAGTGATCAAGACCATCCCCAAGAAAAAGAAATGCAAAAAGGCAAAATGGCTATCTGAGAAGGCCTTACAAATAGCTGAGAAAAGAAGAGAAGCTGAAGGCAAAGGAGAAAAGGAAAGCTATACCCATTTGAACGCAGAGTTCCAAAGAATCGCACAGAGAGAAAAGAAAGCCTTGCTCAGTGATCAATGCAAAGAAATAGAGGAAAATAATAGAATGGGAATGACTAGAGATCTCTTCAGGAAAATTAGAGACATGAAGGGAACATTTCATGCAAAGATGGGCACAATAAAGGACAGAAATGGTATGGACCTAACAGAAGCAAGAGATATTAAGAAGAGGTGGCAAGAATACACGGAAGAACTATACAAAAATGATCTTAATGAACCAGATAACCATGATGGTGTGATCACTCACCTAGAGCAAGGCATCCTGGAATGCGAAGTCAAGTGGGCCTTAGGATGCATCACTACAAACAAAGCTAGTGAAAGTGATGGAATTCCAGTTGAGGTATTTCAAATCCTAAAAGATGATGCTATTAAAGTGCTGCACGCTGAATTCCAGAAAAACAAACGACCCAATCAAAAAATGGGCCAAAGAACTAAACAGACATTTCTCCAAAGAAGACATACAGATGGCTAACAAACACATGAAAAGATGCTCAACATCACTCATTATTAGAGAAATGCAAATCAAAACCACAATGAGGTACCATTTCACACCAGTCAGAATGGCTGCTCTCCAAAAGTCTACAAGCAATAAATGCTGGAGAGGGTGTGGAGAAAAGGGAACCCTCTTACACTGTTGGTGGGAATGCAAACTAGTACAGCCACTAAGGAGAACAGTGTGGAGATTCCTTAAAAAACTGGGAATAGAACTGCCATATGACCCAGCAATCCCACTGCGGGGCATACACATCAAGGAAACCAGAAATGAAAGAGACGCGTGTACCCCAATGTTCATCGCAGCACTGTTTGCAGTAGCCAGGACATGGAAGCAACCTAGATGTCCATCAGCAGACGAATGGATAAGGAAGCTGTGGTACATATACACAATGGAATATTACTCAGCCATTAAAAAGAATACATTTGGATCAGTTCTATTGAGATGGATGAAACTGGAGCCCATTATACAGAGTGAAGTAAGCCAGAAAGAAAAACACCAATACAGTATACTAATGCATATATATGGAATTTGAAAGATGGTAACGATAACCCTATATGCGAGACAGAATAAGAGACACAGATGCATAGAACAGCCTTATGGACTCTGAGGGAGAAGGTGAGGGTGGGGCGTTCTGGGAGAATAGCATTGAAACATGTATATTATTGTATGTGAAACAGAACACCATTCCAGGTTCGATGCATGAGACAAATGCTCAGGGCTGGGGCAAGGGATGACCCAGAGGGATGGGATGGGGAGAGAGGTGGGAGGGGGGTTCAGGATGGGAAACACATGTAAACCCAGGGCTGATTCATGTCAACGTAAGGAAAAACCACTACGATATTGTAAAGTAATTAGCCCCCAACTAAAATAAATAAATAAATAAAGTGCTGCACTCAATATTGCCAGCAAATTTGGAAAACTCAACAGTAGCCACAGGACTGGAAAAGGTCAGTTTTCATTCCAATCCCCAAAAAAGGCAACATCAAAGAATGCTCAGACTATGTTCTGAGTCTGGTCTAGGGCCTCAATCTGGTCCACTCTACGACTGACTCTTTGCCTTACAACTGTTTGGCTGTTTGCCTGACCGCGGCCTGATTCTTGTCCTCACTGGCACCTAACAGCAGTCCTCACTGTGCCCTGATTCTGGTCCTTTCTGCTGCCTGACTCTGGTCCTCATTACAACCTGTCTCTTGTCCTGACTCTGGTGATACTCTCTTGTTCACTAAGTCCTGACTTTCATGCTCACTAGGGCCTGATTCTTGTACTCACTACGCCCTGACTCTGGTCCTCACTGAGACCTCACTCGTGTCCTAACTGTGGCATGACTCTCATCGTTAATGCGACCTGCCTCCAGTCTTTATGATCTGACTCTTGTCCTCACTATAACATGGCACTTTGCCTCACTGGACCCTGAGCCTGGTCTTCACTGAGCCCTGACTATAGTCCTCTCTACAGCCTGTTGTGTCCTCACTATGGACTGACCCTGATCCTCTTTATGGCTTAACTCTGTCCCCTCTACTGCCTGACACTTTTCTTCACTACATTCTGATTCTTGTCTTAATGATGCCTAACTCTGGTCATCAATAGGCTGTGAGTGTGGTCCTGAATGGGTCCTGACTCGGGTCTTTGCTTTGACCTGACTTTGCTCCACACTACGGCATGACTCTCATCCTCTCCAGGACCTGACTATCATTTTCACTACATCCTGACTCCGGTCCTCACTGTGCCCTAGTCTATATTTCACTGGGCCAAGACTGTGGTCCTCACTATGGCTTGACTCTGCTCCTCACTTTGACCTGACTCTGGCCCTGTCTACAGCCTAGTTCTGGTCCTCTAATGGCCTGATACATTGCCTCACAGGTCCTAACTCTAGTCTTCTCTAGGCCCTGATCTGATCCTCACTACAGAGTGACTCTGTCCTCACTAAAGCATGATCTTCATCATCACTAGGGCCTGAAATTTGTGTCTACAAGGGCTTGACTTTCGTCTTCACTATGGCCTCAGACATGTCCTCACTCTAGTCCTCACTCTGGCTTCATTCTGGTCCTTACTAGGGCCTGACTCTCATCCTCACTTGGGCCTGACTCTTATCTTCAGTAGGGCCAACTCTTGTCCTCACCATGGCCTGACTGTGTCCTCTATGGCCTGACACTTTGCATCACTATGACCTGACTCTTTGACTCACTGGTTCATGAATCTTGTCCTCACTGGAGACTGACACTGTTCTTCCCTGGGCCCTGAATATGGTCCACACTACAGCTGACTCTGGTCCTCACTGGGGCCTGACTCTGGTACTCTCTATGGCCTGACACTGTACCTGTCTGCGACCTGATACATTGCCTCACCGGGCCTCACTTTGGTCCTCATGAGGCCCTGATTCTGGTCCTCAGTACAGACTGACCCTTCCTCATATTCAGCATCATTCTCATCATCAGGCCAGAAGGTCGTGTCTACTAACCTGACTCTCACCCTAACTAGGGACTGATTTCATCCTCACTCTGGCCTCACTCGGGTTCTTGCTGGCCTCACTCTGGTCCTCACTAAGTCTTCACATTGGTCCTCTCTACGGCCTCACTCTGTTCTCACAGATAACTCATAGTGAGGACTTTGGTCCTCACAGAGGACTTTGGTCTCACAGAGTCCTCATAGTGAGGACTTTGGTCCTCACTATGGCCTGATTCTCGTCCTCATTATGGTCTCAGTGTAGTCACATCTATAGCCTGACACTTTGCCTTGCTGGCACCTGATTCTTTTCCTCACTGGGGTCTGACGCTAGTCTTCACTACAGCCTGGCTCTGGTCCTCACTATTGCCTGAACTTAGTCCTCACTAGGGCCTGACTCTCATCTTCATTTGGTTCGGACTCTCGTCCTATCTGCCTCCTGAATCTTGTCCTCATTAGTCACAGACTCAGGTTTTTACTGCACCCTGAGTCTGGTCCTAACTGAGCCCTGGTTATAGTCCTCACTAGGGCCTGACACTCTTGCTCGCTTTGTCCTGACTCTCGTCCCCAACAGGGCCTGACTCTGTCCGCTATGGCCTGACACTTTGTGTCACTACTTCCTGAGTCATTGCTTCCCTGGGCCATGGAACTTGTTCTCCCTGGATACTGACACTGCTCCTCACTGGGCTCTGATTTGGGTCCTCTCTACAGCCTAACTCTGGTCCTGACCACGTCAAGACTCTCGTTTCAACAGGACCTGATTCTTGTCCTCTACACCCTAACTCTTCCTCTCTAGACACTGAGTCTGTTCCTCACCGAATCTGATCCTGGTCCACTCTGTGTCTTGAATCTGGTCCTTTCTACATCTTGAATCTTGTCCTCTATACGGTCTGACTCCAGTGTCTGACAGCCCAACTCTTTGCCTCACCATTGCCTGACTGACTCTGATCCTCTTTATGGTTTAACTCTGTCCTCTCTACTGCCTGACACTTTTCTTCACTACACTCTGATTCTTGATCCTTAGCCCTGATTCAGGGCTAAGTCAGACCAAAGTCACTGAGTCTGACTTTGGTCCTCACAGCACCCTGACTCTTTGCCTCACTGGGAATTGACACTGGCCCTCAGTGGGCCCTGATGCTGCACATCACTATGGCCTTCATATGGCCCCCACTATGCCCTGATTCAGGCCCTCGTTACAGTCTGAGTCTCCTCACACGAGGACCTGACTGTTGTCTTGCCTACTTCCTGCCACTCTTCCTCACTATATCTGACCCTGGACCTCGACGTGCCCTGAGTCTCATCCTCACTGGGCCCTGACTCTGACCCTCACTGGGCCCTGAGTCTCATCCTCACTGGGCCCTGAGTCTAATCCTCACTAGGGCCTGACTCTTGCCCTCACCACAGCCTGACTCTGTCCTCTAAGGCCTGAGACTTTGTGTCACCATGACCTGACTCGGCCTCACTCTCTCGTAAATCTTCTCCTCACAGGACACTGACACTGCTGCTCACTCAGCACTGAATCTGGTCCTCACTACCTGACCCTGGTCCTAAGTGGCCCCTCACTCTGGCCTTCTCTATGGCCTGACTTGGTCATCTCTAAGGCCTGGCACATTGCCTCACTTTGACTCTGGTCCTCATTAGGCCCTGATTCCGGTCCTCACACTGATTCTGTCCTCACTGCAGCATGACCCTCATCATCACTAGGGCTTGAACCTCGTGTCTGATAGGGCCTGACCCTCATCCTCACATTGGCCTGACTCTCTTCCTCACTTTCACCTGACTCATCCTCACCATGGCCTGAATCTGTACTCTATGGCCTGACACTTTGGGTCACTACCTCCTGACTCTTTGCCTCACTGAGTCATGAATCTTGTCCTCACTGGAGACTGGTGCTGCTCCTCACTGGGCTCTGACTTGGGTCCTCATCACAGTGTGACTCTTGTCCTCACTATGGCATGACTCTCGTTCTCAGTCGGGCCTGACTCTCACGCTCACTAGGACATGAGTCTCACCTCAATATGCCCTGAGTCTGGTTCTCACGAAGCACTGATTCTTTTCTCACTGGGCTCTGCTCCTGGTCTGCTCCACGGCTTGACTCTGGTCATTTCTACATCCTGAACCTGGTCCTCTGTAGGCCATGACTCTGGTCCTCTCTATGGCCTGACACTTTGTCTCACCTCAGCCTGACATTTTGTTTCACTGGGCTTGACTCTGGTCCTCCCTGTGCCCTGACTCTTTGGCTCACTACAGCCTGACTCTGCCTCACTGGGACCTGACAGTGGTCCTCCATGGGCCCTGATGCTGGACCTCATCTAGCCTGAACATGGTCCGCACTGTGTCCTGATTCTGGTCCTCAGTAGGGTCTCAGTCTCATCCTCATTAGGGCCTAAGTGAGCACAAAAGTCAGGCCCTAGTGAGGAAGAGAAGCCTCCATAGTGTGGACCAGAGTCAGATCATAATTAAGACCATATCAAGGCCCAGTAAGGAACAGTGTTAACACGCAGCGAGGACCAGAGTCAGGACGTATTGAGGATCAGAGTGAGGCAGGTCCCAATGAGGAACCAACACAGGGCCCTGTGAGGAGCAGAGCCCTGCACAAAGTGTGAGGCAAAGCACTCTGCATCCTGACACTCGTCCTCACTAGAGGCTGACTCTGGACCTCACTGGGCACTGATTCTGGTCCTCACTACATGTTGACTGTGATCCTCACTAAGGCTTGTCTCTTGTTCTCACTTTGGCCTGACTCTCATCCTCACTTTGGATGAAAATTTTCAAGTAGTGGGTTACTCTCAGCAAGCACAATGCTAAAAAACCTATGTTCCTTTGTTGAATGAATGGCAATAAATAGATCTTTCAGCAACTGTCTAGATTCTAAGATGTGAGAATGCCATGTTTCCGCAGAGGCTCTAATTTCCAGAGTCACAGCCAGGATGTTTCCCTGCATTTTCTGAGCCTTATGAACCCATTCCTAGGTCATACTGGGCCTCCTGTGAGGAAACAGGCTGTAGGAGTGTGTCTGAGACTGCTGAGTGCCATCTAGTGCTGTTACAAATGAGTTGCCATGCCACTGGAATGATCTAGCAGAAAGGAATTGCAAGCCGCCTGCTTGCTTCAGAAATCCCAAAGATTTGGCCAAAGATATTGTCACAAGTAAGAAAAGAGCAATTGGATAGATTTTCAGGAAGTTGCTAGGCCGTGCCGTTTTAGAACCAACTGAGAGAAAATGCTAATTTTGCCAACCAGGTCCAGGATCCAGGTTCACACTCAGTATGTGTCCCTGCAGTATCCAAGAATTTTCCAGACAGACCTAGGATCACTGGATCTCTCCTACAGAGAAAATTTGATGGAACAGACGTTTGGATGTTTGTTTGCTTTTCCCTGTGAGTATGGTAACACAGTCAGGGTAAATTGTTACTGAAAAATGACCTCCAAGCAAGCATTTCCAAGCAGTGTGTTAACTCTCAGCACACAGAATGCTGAGAAAGTTATGCTCCTTCAATTTATGAAAGGCATAAAAAAAGAGTGTTTTTCAGGCATCTGTTTATCAGGAAGTCTAGATCCTAAGATATGAAAACTCCAGGTTTGCACAGAGGCCCTAATTTCCAGTCATAGCCAGCGTGTTTCCCTGAACTTTCCGAGCCTTGTGAACACATTCCTAGCTCACATTGGGTCTCCCATGAGGAGACAGGCTTGGGAAATTGTCTAAGAGTACTGAGGGCCATACTGTTGTTACCTAGATTAGTTACATTCTAATGGAAATGATCCTGCTCCAAGGAGTTTCAAGCTGCCTACTCACATCAGAAATCGGAAAGGTTTGACAAAACCTATTGATGTCATAAGTAGGAAAACATCAATTGGATGAATTATCAGGCAGCTGCCAGCCCACACCTTTTTAGGGTCAACAGAGAGAAAATGCTAATTTTGCCAACAAGGTCCAATATCCAGTTTCACACTCAGTATGTTTCTCTGTAGTATCCAAGAATTTTCCAGACAGACCTAGGATCACTCAATTCTTCCTACAGAGAAACATTGATGAAACAGGTTTTTTTGTTTGTTTGTTTTCCATGTAATTACACTATTCTTCCCTACTGTGACAGCCATGAGGGGAAATTTTTATTTAAAAATGACCTCCAGGCAAAAATTTGCAAATATTGGGTTGCTCTCAGCAAACAGAATGCTGGGAAACATACATTCCTTCAATGAATGAAAGGCAAGAAAAGAGAGTGCTAAAGGCATTTCTTCCTGTGACTGCCAGGGGTTTGCACTCTGACACCTGAAATAAATGCACATGAGCTCATTTTTCTCTTCCTCATGCCCACAACTTCACTTAAGTATCTGCATTTTCTAAAGCACAGGCCCTTGCTTATTAATGCTACAAAGTCATCTGACAGTATAATTTCGCCCACTTGGGGTAAAAACAGGTCCGACAGAAGCCTTCACGGAACATTCTTCCTTGAGTTCTTCTCTAAGAGAATGGTGTAGTATGATCTAAGTGTGCCTTTGCACAGCTCAGAACCTGTGGGAAAACGTTTTTCTGAACCTAGAACTCGGTATCTGAAGAGAAAGTATCATTTTCATGTAACGAATCCAGAATACTTGCAGTCTCCAACCTGATGGGAAACACACTGGTGCATTTTCCCCTTCTTTGTGACAACAAGTTTCATCAGGTATTTGTGCCTTCTGAGAGAAAAACTTTCTTTCTGGGAAGTCCTCTGACAGTACACTTTTAGCCAAACAGGGTAAAGACAGATCTAGATGTCATCATACATGGATCATCCCTTGAGTCCTAGGAATGAATTTACAGAGCTTTGAAACTACAGGGAGATGTGTTTTGTGAACTCGGAATTGAGGTATGATGTCTAAAATCAGTCATTTACCCTGTGAAACCTATAGAGTCGCAGCATGCAACTCATCGGAAACACACACAGGCTCATTCTACTCTTCAATCCTAGAACCACTTCTTTAAGTAGTTGACTTTTCAAAAAATCAGGTGAGCCTCCCTGGTGGCTCAGAGGGTAAAGTGTCTGCCTGCCATGCAGGAGATATGGGTTTGATCCCCATGTTGGGAAGTTCCCTTGAGGAAGGAAAGGGCAGCCCACTCCAGTACTCTTGCCTCAAAATGCCATGAACAAAGGAGCCTGGATGGCTACAGTGAGAGGAATTGCAAAGACTCGTACATGACTGAGCAACTTCACTTCTCCTGAATCAGGCTGCTTGGCACTTCTTTCTGCGAGGTTTCACCACAGTACGGTTCACCTAATCAGGCTTGCCCATCCAGATTCACACAGCACTCTCCATAGAGTGGAGCCAAGATCTTGGCTTCTCAAATGGGACTGTGTCTGTGCACTAGGAGTGTCTTTATGCAGTTCTAAATGTGCAGGGAAATGTGTTATCTTGAAGCTGGAATTCAAGGCAATATGTCAAAATCAGTATACTCCTCCTGTGAAATCAGTAGACTTGCATACTCATACCAGCCAGGAGAATACACTGGGTCATTTTTCTGTGCATTATGACAACAGCTTTGGTCTATTTTTTGAGTTTTCTGAAAGGAACATGCTGCTTGCTGGCCACTTCTTACTGGGGAGGCAAGACCCAATCCAGTTTCACCGAATTAGGCTAACAATGGGTATGGCAGCCAACACTCTCAGAGCCCTCCCCACTGAAGTCTACTCATGGAATGGTGCAATCTGCCTTTGGGTTTTCTTAGGCAGCTTTCTGACTACAGGGACATGTATTTTTGTTAGCATGGGATTTGGAGGCTAAAGGCAGAAGCAGCATTTCTTTGTGTGACTGCTGGTGGTTGCACTCTGATGCCTGAAATAAATGCACACGAGTTCATTTCTCTCTCCCTTAAGCCCACAGATTCACTTAAGTATCTGCGTTTTCTGAAAGCACAGGTCCTTGCTTATTAATGCTACAAAGTTATCTGACAGTGTGATTTCACCCACTCGGGGTAACAACAGGTACAGGAGAAGCCCTCACGGAACATTCTTCTCTGAATTCTTTTCTAAAGGAATGGTCCAGTGTGATCTAGGTGTGCCTTTGCACAATTCAGTACCTGTGGGGAAACATTTTTCTGAACATAGAACTCGGTGCCTGAAGAGAAAGCAGTATTTTTGCCTAACGAATCCAGAATACTTGCAGTCTCCAACCTGACGGGAAACACACTGGTGCATTTTTCCCTTCTTTATGACAAGTTTCAAGTATTTCTGTTTTCTGAGAGAAAAATGCTGCTTTCTATTTCTTGCTGGGAAGTCCTCCGACGGTACACTTTTAGCTGAACAGGGTAAAACAGATCTCAAAGTCAACATACACAGATCGTAGCTTTGGTCCTAGGAGTGAATTTACAGAGCTTTGAAACTACAGGGAGACGTGTTTTGTGAACCTGGAATCGGGGTATAATGTCAAAAATCAGTCATTTGCCCTGTGAAATCTGTAGAGTTGCAGCATGCAACCTGTTGGAAGCACACATAGGCTCATTCTTCTCTTCAATCCTAGAACCGCTTCTTTAAGTAGCTGACTTTTCAAGGAATCAGGTGGGCCTCCCTGGTGGCTGAGAGCATAAAGCATCTGTCTGCAATTCAGGAGACATGGGTTTGATCCCCGTGTCAGGAAGTTCCCCTGGAGAAGGAAATGGCAGCCCACTACAGTACTCTTGCCTGCAAAATGCCATGGACAGAGGAGCCTGGTTGGGTACCGTCAAAGGAATTTCAAAGAGTGAAATGAGCAACTTCACTTCTCCTGAATCAGGCTGTTTGGCACTTCTTTCTGCGAGGTCATCTGATAGTACCTTTCAACTAGCCAGAGTAAAACCAGGCTTGGCCATCCACATTCACAGAGTACTCTCCACAGATATCTTGGTTTCTCCAACAGGACAGTGTCTGTGCACTAGGAGTGTCTTTACGCAGCTCTAAATGTGTTATTTCAAAGCTGGAATTCCAGGCCATATGGCAAAATCAGTATATTCCTCCTGTGAAAGCAGAAGAGTTGCAGCCTCAAACCAGCCAGGAAAACACACTGGGTCATTTTTCTGGGTGTTATAACAACCGCTTTGGTCCATTATTTTAGTCTCCTGAAAGGAACATGCTGTTGGCCCCTTCTTAACTGGGAAGGAAACACCCAGTCCAGTTTCACCGAATAAGCCTTAATAACAAGTATGGCAGCCAACACTCAGAGAACACTCCCACTGAACTCTCCCCACTGAAATCTTTACTGACGGAATGGTGCAATCTGCCCTTGGTTGTCTTAGACAGATTTCTAACTACAGGGTGCTTTCTTTTTTTTAAGCATGGTATTTGGAGCCTGAACACAGTAGTAGCATTTCTTCATGTGACTGCCAGATGCTTGCAGTCTGATACCTGAAACACATGCGTGTTCATTTCTGTCTTCCTTAGGCCCGCGGGTTTGCTTAAGTATCTGCTGTGTCTGAAAGCACAGGCACTTGCTTATTAATGCTAGAAAGTCCTCTGAGAGTGCAATTTCACCCACTCGGGGTAACAATAGGTGTGGCAGAAGCACTCACAGAACATTCTTCCCTGAATTCTTTTCTAAGGGAATGGTGCGGTATGATCCAGGTGTGCCTTTGAACAGCTCTGAACCTGTGGGGAAACGTTTTTCTGAACCTAGAACTTGGGGCCTGAAACGAAAGCAACATTTTCTCCAAACGAATCTGGAATACTTGCAGTCTCCAACCTGATGGGAAAACACACTGGTGCATTTTCCCCTTCTCTATGACTGGAAGTTTCATCAAGTATTTGTGTGTTTTCTGAAACACGCTGCTTGCCATTTCTTGCTGGAAGTCCTCCGACAGTACAGTTTTAGCTGATCAGGGTAAAAACAGGTATAGAAGTCAACATTCAAGGATAGTTCATTGTGTCCCAGGAATGAATTTACACAGCTTTGAAACTGCAAAGAGATGTGTTTTTGTGAACATGGAATTTGGGTATGACGTCCAAAAGTAGTCATTTCACCTGTGAAACCTATATAGTTGCAGCATGCAACCTGCCAGAAAAATACACTAGCTCTTTCTACTCTTCAATCCTAGAACCGTTTTTGTTAAGGAGTTGACTTCTCAAGGAATCAGGCAGGCTTCCCTGGTGGCTCAGAGGGTAAAGACTCTGCCCACAATGCGGGAGACCAGGGTTTGATCCCTGTGTCAGGAAGATCCCCTGGAGAAGGAAATGGCAACCCACTCCAGTAATCTTGCCTGGAAAATGCCATGGATGGAGGAACTTGGTATCCTACAGTCAATGGGATCGCAAAGACTCTTACAGGATTTTGCAGCTTCTCTTGTCACAAATCAGGCTGCTTGCCACTTCTTGCTGTGAAGTCATCTGACAGTTTGTTTCACCTAATCAGGGTGAAACCAGGCTTGGATATCTACATTCACAGAGCACTCTCCACTGATATCCTTGCTCCTCAAACAGGACTGTGTCTATATACCAGGAGTTTATTTAACTGCTCAAAATGTGCAGGGTAAAGTGTTTTCTTGATGCTGGAAATCCAGGTGATATGCCAAAATCAGTATATTCCTCCTGTGAAAGCATGATAGTTGCAGCCTCAAACCAGCCAGGTAAGCACACTGGGTCATTTTTCTATGCATTATGACAACAGCTTTAGTCTCTTATTTAAATTTTCAAAAGGAACATGCTGCTTACCACTTCTTACCAGGAAGGCATCTCCAGTCCAGCTTCACCAAATCAGGCTGACAACAGGTATGGCAATAAACACTCACAGAATGCTCCCCACTGAACTCATAACACTCCCCACTGAAGTCTTTACTCATGGAATGGTGCAATCTGTCCTTGGACTCTCTTAGACCGCTTTCTAACTACAGGGACATTTGTTTTCGAACACATGGGATTTGGAGCCTAATGGCAGAGGCAGCATTTCTTCATATGACTGCAGGGTGCTTGCTGTCTTAAGCCAGAAAGAAAAGCACATGGGTTCATTTTTCTCTTCCTTACAGCTTCAGTTTGCTTAAGTATCTGCATTTTCTGAAAGCACAGGCACTTGCTTATTAATGCTACCAAATCATCTGACAGTGTGATTTCGCCTACTCAGGGTAATAACAGGTATGCCAGAAGCACTCACAGAACACTCTTCCCTGAACTCTTTTCTAAGGGAATGGTACAGTGTGTTCTAGGAGTGTCATTGTACTGTTCTGAAGGTTTTTTCTACACCTAGAACTCAGGGGCTTGAGGAGAAAGCAGCATTTTCGCCTAACAAAACCAGAATACTTGCAGTCTCAAACATGAGGGAAAAATACACTGATGCATTTTTCCCTTCTTTATGATAGCAAGTTTCATCAAATATGTGTGCTTTCTGAGAGAAACACACTACTTGCCATTTCTTGCTGGAAAGTCCTCTGACAGAACACTTTCAGCTGATCAGTGTAAAAAGATATGGAAGTCAACATTCAGGGATTGTACATTGCGTCCTAGGGATGAATTTACACAGCTTTGAAACTGCAGGGAGACTTGCTTTTGTGAACCTGGAATTGGTGCATGATGTCGTTTCCACTGTGAAACCTGTATACTTGCAGCATCCAACCTGCCCAAAAAACACACAGGCTCATTCTACTCTTCAATCTTTGAACAGTTTTGGTTCAGAAGTTGAGTTTTCAATGAATATGATGGGCTTCCCTGTTGGATCAGTGGGTAAAGTGTCTGCCTGCACTGCTGGAGACCTGGGTTCGATCCCCGGGTCAGGAAGATCCCCTGGAGAAGGAAATGGCAACCCACTCCAGTACTCTTGCCTGTCCAATTCACGGACGGAGGAGCTTGATAGGCTACAGTCCTTCGAATCGCAAAGAGTTGCACATAACTGAGCAATTTCACTTCTCATGAATGAGGCTGCTTGCCACTTCTTGCTGCGAGGTCATCTGACAGTACATTTAACCTTATCAGGATAATGACAGGCTTGGCCATGCACATTCACAGGGCACTCTCCATTGATATCTTTTCTCAGCCTATGGTACAGTGTCTGTCCACTAGGAGTGTCTTCACACAGCTCTAAATATGCAGGGAAACATGTTATCTTGAAGCTGAAAACCCAGGCAATATGGCAAAATCAGTATATCCCCCTTGTGAGAGCTGGATAGTTGCAGCCTCAGACCAGCCAGGAAAACACACTGTGCATCATTATCCACTGGACCACGAGGGAAGTCCTCAATTTTTATTTTTGTGATGGTGACACTTCTTTCAAGGATTCTTCCCCAACTGAGCCCAAGCTGCAGTTATGTCCAGAGTTGGCCAGAAAGCTCACAAGTAGTCAGCTTTACCGCAAACTTTGGTTTGTTTTCAGTGCTGGCCTTGCTCCTGTCATGGTGCTTGGTGACTTAGCAAACACTTGCAAGCCTGAGGCCGGCAGGGAGGGGTGGGTGGGGTGGGAAGGGTCCACACACCTGCACTCACACGGACTTGAAACACTCTGTTCTTGCTTCTTAGGTACCCAGATAAGCTGCTTCTCCTCCAGTTCTTTCTCGTGGCGTCAGGCATCCTTCGTGGACTCCTATTGCTTGGTAGCCATCCAGCAGAAGGACTCCTTGCCGGGCAACTCTGGAAACCTTCCATTGTGTCTGCATAAGATAACGGGGGATATTGCAGATCTCTCCTCTTTGCTTTGCAGACATGGAAACTGAAGTCCAGAGAAGATGCAGCAGTCCACAGCTGCATGTGGCCAACCAGGGCTGTAACTCAGATCGTAAAGCCACAGCACTTTAAAATTAGAAGGACCCTCAAAGATTACTTGATCCAGCACCTTCCTTTAGCACATAGGAAACTGAGGTCCTCTGATTTTAGCTCTGTAGTGGCTGGCACCTCATGTGTCTCAGTCACCTTTCTACCCTTGATTCCCAGTGATGTCTGAACCATAAGATTTCATGCCATTTTTTTTATGCCTCAGGGAGCTTTGTTAGAGAATAGCAGAGCTGAGACTCAGAGCTTCCACCAGCTCCTATTCCACCACACGTGGGACCTCTTGGGAAAAGTAAGGACCAACCTAGGGGTCAGTAGCTTCCAGCCTGTGTGTTACTCCACCATCAAGAAGCCCAGGAAAGAACTCATCTGGGGATGTTGGTTGCAGCACAGCTTTTTGCATACACTCCTTTGCTTTCTGATGGGTCTGCATGCTGCAAGGAAGGGGAGATTGCTACCCAGGAGAGAGCAGTGTCCTGCAGAGAAGAGGAGCAGGCCAGGAGCTCCATGGACAGGGGAGCATGGGGGCAGGGCACACAGTGGCTTCTCAGGGTGGTGTTTGCACCAGAGCCTCCAGGTTTGTGCAAGAGAATGTTCTCTGCCTAATGAAATGGCTCCACTGGGTCTTCTCTGTGCTTGTGAAAGTAGGACATTGTTTCAACTTGTCACTGTTTTCAACCACTGGTCTTTTTGTCCACCATGAAAACAAGTAGAATGTTTGTGTATCTTGGGACTTCTCATCCACCAAGGAAAGCATGGTATGTTAGCTTCTAAAAAGCCAGAGGCTGACATTTGAGGCTCTCCTGCCTTGAGCACATAGCATCCTTCTTTTTAAAAAAAGAACAAGGTAAATTGTTTGCTGTGACTCAGACTTGTCCCCTCATGTCTGGGTATCACGTGCCATTTGGCACAATGATGCTCTCCACGGACTCCCTTCTTCTTCGGGGTTCGGCTTTTCTCTCTGACTTTCTGCCTTGGTGTTGATTGGGTCCTCATCAACTTTGCATGACTTAGTAGCCAGGGCAGCAAATAATAAGGATCTTCCACATGAATGGGCACAGCTTTATCAGCAGAAAAAGAGCTCCTCCATCTTTCACTAATATCGAAAACTTATGGCTTGGCTACCCACACCTCTCTATAAGACTTCCCCAACCCTGCAGAAGCAAAAGGAGCCTAGAGACCCGATTTTCACCTTACAGTCGGCAACTAGCTTGATTCATGTCAATGTATGGCAAAAACTATTACAATATTGTAAAGTAATTAGCCCCCAACTAAAATAAATAAATTTATAAAATAAAAGAAAAAAAGAAAAAAGAAAATGAATGTCTTTGTTTGCACATCTAAATGCATGCTGCTGTAGCTTGGTGCTGGTTTAGTCACCATGTTGTGTCTGACTCTTGCGACCCCATGAACTGTAGCCCACCATCCTCTTCTGTCCATGGGATTTCCCAGGCAAAAACACTGGAGTGATTGCCATTTCTTTCTCCAGGACATCTTCCTGACCCAAGGATCAAACCCACATCACCTGCAAAGCTCTGTTGTAGAGGTTTAAGTCCCTTTGTTTTAATGGTCTTCTGAGAATGGAAAGTTGTGATCATTGGCTGGGCTGGGCGCTGATAGATCCACAGAAGAAGAATGTTTATTCTGGGATTCTCCAGTGTAAGAGTTGGCAGGGATGTTAGAGACTGCAAAACTTCTAGAGCAGGAAGACGTTCAAAGATTCTGATCAAGATGCATTTCATATGTGAGGATAAGGGCACCTTGGGAGGTCACGCCCAGAAGTCACAGAACTAGTTGCCGACTGTAAGGTGAAAATCGGGTCTCTAGGCTCCTTTTGCTTCTGCAGGGTTGGGGAAGTCTTATAGAGAGGTGTGGGTAGCCAAGCCATAAGTTTTCGATATTAGTGAAAGATGGAGGAGCTCTTTTTCTGCTGATGGTAGTCTGGCTTGTTTTGGTAGAAGTTTGGCTAAAACTCTGAGCAGAGGTCTTTCCAGATTCACAGACTGAAGTCAAAAATTGAACGTGCCAAGTTGGAAGGACCCTGGTCAACACCCTAGTCTTGAAAGGCCATTGCTGAGGAGTGAGGGGGTAATCCAGCATTCAGCCAGCCCTCATAGGGTCTAGAGTCCTGGTTCGAAACATTTTAGCACTAGTTAAATGAAGGGGATTTGGGATTATCAGTGTCTCTTGTCTACCTGTCAGTCGGAAGCAAAAATAAGGCAGTCTTCACTGGAGGAAAAGCCTCAGATCCTTGCTCCAGTTTTTCACATGTGGTGTTCAGCACTCAATCAAAAATAGCCAGAGTACAGCAGAAATCCCAGAACTAGAAACAGACCCTCCAATCATGAGAGTGCCCTCAGCCCCTTGCCGTTGTGCCTGCCCAGTGTTCCCAAGCAGCACCAAGCCCCTCCTTTTGGTGAATGGAGGAGCCCCTTCTCCTGACCAGAGCCAGACCCCCGTGTGACCCATCTATGTTCTGGATCCCCCTCCCAAGTTATAGAGACACCTCTCTCCCTCTTTCTCTTCTGCATCCTCAACCCTTCCCTTCCCAAGGACTCTCTTCCCATTGAGGTTTTAGCAAGTCCCTCTCTGCAATGCGTGGTCTTGCCGAATCACCTACATCCTCCTTGTTGCTGAGTTACTTCTCACTTGTGGGGCTTATGCTGCTTGGCTTCTCTCTGGCGTCCAGTCCTGTGGGCCATGCCCTCCTTCAGGTGCTGTCTTGTCTCTAGGGGCAGAGTCACCCTTCGCCCATCCCTGAGAATCTGGGGTTCTCTCCCAGGGCAACTCTTCGGCACCCCTCCCGGGACCATCCTAGACCCAGTTCCTCTTTCCTCCTGTGGGCCATTGACACACAGGCCCTCAGCCCAGCCTTCTCTCCTGAGCTCCAGATCCGCACGACCCTCGGATCCCTGAGCTTGGACCCTTGAAGGTCTGGCTCGCGCCTCCAGCACAGCTTCAGAGCTGACCTTCCGTCCCCTGTCTGTACGCACTGTGACCTCTAGCTCGGTTCATGACACCAGCCACCTTGTTAGATCAGCCATAGATCTGAGGGCCACTGCGACTCTGTCTCCCTCCCCGCCTCCTGTCCATTATCAAGCCCCATCAGATCTGTTTCCTTAAGCAGCTCTGAGCCCTTCGCCGCTCGGTCCAGCCCCCGGGACCGCCGCCTGTCACCTCGCCCACGGCGCTGCCCTCACTCCACTCTGCTTCCACGGGATCACAGGGGCTCTCTCTGGCCTGACTGTCATTTCCCTGGCTTCCCCGATAGCTCAGCTGGTAAAGAATCCGCGGCAGGAGACCCCGGTTCGATCCCCAGTTTGGGAAGATGCCCTGGAGAAGGGGAAGGCTACCCGCTCCAGTCATTTCCCTAAACAAATGACTCCAGTGTCCTTATGAAATGTCTCTATTTCTTTAAAAGAAAAACTATTTTGGCTAACAAGTTCACTCTCCTCCCTCTGGCCCTGTGAACCTTCCCTCAGCCTCCCTCCAGACCCAGCCTCACCCCCATCCCCTGCACCCTGAGGCCCTGACTTCCTGCAGGTCTCGTGCTTCTTGGTTATTTCCCTCACATTCTACTTGGAAGAGCCTTCCCTGTTACCTCCACCCCCGAATCCGGGGAACTCCTAATTTGGTTTTCTAATCTCAGCTTAAATGTCATTTCCACCTAGAAGCTTCCCCTGAACCTCTAGACTGAGGGTTGCTGCCAGTTCAAACTGCCTCAAGGGCCAGGTGGGTGAATGTGAAGCTTCCAGGAATAAGACTGTGGGCCGGCTGAGTAGACAGTAGACCACACGTCCTGCCTCAGACATTCAGATCCTAGAAATGGGGCGGCAGCCAAGCAGAATGTCATCTGTACCCCACCCTGGTCTGCGTTGCTTGGCTATGTGATCCCAGAGCAGCGTGCCCTTTTCCTGGAATCACCCTGGGATATGGTCATTACTTGCCTTGCATGCTAAGTCGCTTCAGTCGTGTCCGACTCTTTGCAACCCCGTGGACTGTATCCCTTCAGGCTCCTCTGTCCATGGGATTCTCCAGGCAAGAATACTGGAGTGGGTTGCTATGTCCTCCTCTAAAGGATCTTCCCCACCCAGGGATCGAACCCGTATGTCTCCTGCATGGGCAGGTGGGTTCTTTGCCACTAGCACCACCTGGTGCTTGCCTTAATTACTTGCCTTAATTCTCAATTAATTCTTTATTTCCAAGACTCTAAGTTCCATGCAGGCAGAGACTATGACGTGTCTTGTTCACCCCTGTGCCCGAGGACTGTGCAGTGTCCAGTGTGGGTGCTCAGAACACACATGTGGATGGGAGGGATGAGGTGGTGAGGAATGAGGCGGCTGCAAGTCCTGATCAGGACCAGACATGGTTCTCCAGGAGCGTTCTGACTAGTGCTCATGTTGAGGGGTTAGAGGCACAGGGTTTATGTGAACACTTCTCAACTCGGTTCTGATGCCAGAGTTAAAACCAGAAGACCCAGGGACTTCCCCGATGGTCCAGTGTTTGAGAATCTACCTTGCAATGCAGGGGACGCAGGTTCAAGCCCTGGTGGGGGAACTAAAATCCCACATGCCACGGGGCAACTAAGTCCGTGCACCACCACCAAAGATCCCACATGACGCAACTAAGACCTGATGCAGCCAAAAAATAAAAAAGCAGAAGACCCAGATTCCCCCTCAAGAAGTGACTCAGTGGAGCACGGAAGTGTGCAGGGGCGTAATTTATGGCAACGGTGTAATTCACGCTGTCATTCCTCTGCACCTACTTTTTTCATGTCTCCTGCCCTTCTCCTCCTCCCTTTCTCTCCCACTCCATTCATTTCTGGCGATCCTAGTACCTGAGTTGGCTCTGGTGGAAATGTGGGTGCACTCAAAGGACCAGCAGGTGGCACTCTAGGACTGTTTGATAATGGGTCTTTTTTGAGTGTGTTCTGTTCTCTTTGTTCAAGTTCATGAAGTAGACAACCGTTAGGCACCATTTCTTTCTGAAACGGAAAAGCCAGTTTTTGACTGAAAAGCAAACAGACAAAAAAACAAGAACAAGAAACTAAAATTAACAGAGTTGTCCGATCTTGCTATGCTTCCTTTAAGTGGATTCAAAGAAACTTAGTTGGAGGGGTTCTCTGAGGCTACCAGACCAGAATTTTCAAACCTTAGCATTATCCATGTGAGAAAACAGGACCCTGGGCCCCAGTCAGACTACTAAATTGACACCTGTGGGTTTGAAACCTGTGGGGTTAAGGCCCAGAATGTGATTTCTATCCCCTTTTCAGGAGAGTCTGCTTCTCCTCGGCCAGATTGGCTCCACTGCAGACACCAGTCATCTAAACCAGCGTTTCCCAAATTCTGTGTACACGCACATCACCTGGAGATCTTGTTGAGATTTCGATTCAGACTTTTGTATTTCTTCACACATCTCATTTTGTAATGGTAGTTGTTTTTCTTGTTGAAAACTGGACATTGTTGAGAATATATTGTAGCCCAGCCAGATAGGTTACTAAACAAAAAAAAGCAAATAACAAAACAAACTGGATGAGGGAGGGGTCAGAATCTAGAATCCAGAGTTGCTGCAATATAGACTCAGATTCAGTAGGCCTGATGGGGGCCTGCATTCTGCATCTCTAACAAGCTCCCAGGTGATACTGAGGGTGCTTGTCTGTGGATCACTGATTGCAAAGCAAAGATCCTGGGCAGGAGCTGGCAGACTGACATACGTGCTCCAGCCAGATCCAGCCCATCACCCATTTCTGAAGATAGTTTCATTGGAACACAGCCATGCCCATTCCTGTACACATTACCTGTGTCTGCTTTTATACTATGACAGAATCACCGAGTTGTGACAGAGGCCATATGGCTCACAAACATTTCCTGTCTGGTCTTTTGCAGGAAAGTTTCCCACCCCGGATCCAAAGCTCCCAAGCCCTCCCAGATAATCCAGTGAAACGGAACTCCCCACCTCATAGAACACTCCATGCCATGTTCGTGCAGATCTTTAGGAAAGTTTTTCCTTGCTTCCTTGTGACTTGGTTCTAATTCTATTAACAGGGGTCTTTTCTTCTTTCACACACAAATGCTCTGTTTGCCATCTTCTCTTTTCCAAGTCTCTCTTCCTGTTAGGTCCCTCCCAGAATGTCACCCAGCATGAAGCCTGCTGCTTTGGGTGTCTTCCTTTGAGTGCAGAATAGAATGACATAGCAGCTTTCCCCTCTCTCCTCTGTAAACTGCTGATGTAATGCATTAGTCTTTCTGGGGAGCCCTTCACTCATTGGGCTTCGTGTAATTGAAGTTATCTTTAAGTGTGTTACTGTCCAAGCAACAGGCATCCAGGAACAAACATAATTTGTGAACCTTATATGTCTCGTCCCCTGTGGAATTCGTTCTTGATTAACCTGATTCCTGCTGACTGATCCTGAAGTGTTAGGGTGTCACGTCCTCCATGGTTCTCTTGTATTTTCCTACACGTTCTGCTTGGATACTAACAATGCTCTTGGCTTCTTTGACTATGCTACAAAATGTGAAATTGGAAAGGCAGTCAGATTTTCTTTTATTTTTAGTTAGCTGCTGCATGTCCCCACCAGGCTACTCTTGACTGCAGTGTCTCATGTTCAGACTTTCTCATCTTCTCAGCTGCCTCCCATCCCACTCCTCTCTGCTCTGAGTCTGTTCCTCCCTGTTTCTTTATTTCAACTGATGGCACTACCACCCATGCCCTCACCTAAGCTGGAAACCTGGGATTATTAGCCCTAGTTCTTCCCCTTTTCCGTCCATCGCTTCCAGTTGGGCACCGGAAGATATGTTTTTCCCTCTGTGTATTGAGTTGGCCAAAAAGTTCATTCAGATTTTGCCATAAGATGTTACAGAAAAATCCGAACAAATTTTTGGCCGACTCAACAGCTCTCAACTCCGTCTTCCTCTCCCTGCTGCTGCCGCCTTGGTAGCGCTTGTCCCTGCCCCTCTGCTGCAGGAACTTCCTGCCTGCTCTCTCCTCTCCAGCGTCGTCCTTTCGTCATGGCTGTAACAGTCTTTCTAAAATAAATTTCCACTAGGGCCCTCCCATACTGTGGGAGCTTCCTAATTCAGTTCATGCTTCCCCTTTGTGGGAATTTCCTGGGACTGCTGGGACAAGTGACCACATACTCAGTAACTTGAAACAAGTGCCCTCTATCTCATCTATGGCAAAAAAGCATCTGATTAAGACTGAACGACTCCTCCTGCGAAATGTATGTGATCACGTCTTATAGATTTGATTTCCAAATCTAAGAAAGAGGAAATTTTGGTTGTTTCAAGTCACTGAGTGTGTGGTCACTTGTCACAGCAGTCCCAGGAAATTCCCATTTGTTTGATTCCTGGGTTGGAAAGATCCCATAAAGGAGGAAATGGCAACCCACTCCAGTGTTCTCGCCTGGTAACTTCCATGGACAGAGGAGTCTGGTGGGCTGCAGTCTGCGGGTCACAAAGAGTCAGACACAACCGAGCATGCAATGCTAACTTAGTATGACCTCATCTTCACTACTTACATGTGCAAAAACTCTGTGTCCAAACAGTGTTACATTCTGAGGATCTGGGTGGACATGAGTATTTCAACCTGGTTCACATCCTTCTGACCTCAGTTCTCACTACTTCCTCAGCTGTGGGCTTGCTCATTTACTTTGGTGCCCTGAGTGAGTGAAAATTCACCAGGAAGACAAGGAAAAAGAATTCTAGGCAGAGGAGAAAGAACGTCAGAAGGGCCACAGAGAGCTGAGTCTTAACGTAGTAATGCTTTATGGGGTTTTTTTGTTGTTGTTACTGTTGTTTTGCCTCACTGTACTTAAAACATAGCTCAGATGTTATCTCTTTTTCAAAGCCTTTCCTGACCTCCCCAAGGACATTTCTATCCCCTCAGTACATGGTACCTACATGTTTTGTGATCATCACTTTTATGTTTGGATCATTTAACTATTTTCTGGTATTCCCACCAGGCCTATGTGATCCTGTGCACTTCCTCTGTGGGCTGTGCTCCCAGCCCACCGCCTAGCACCCGTGAGGTGCCTGGGAGATGCTCTTGAATGAATTTACCCATCTGCATTTAATGCTCTAAGACGTGATCACATACATTTCGCAGGAGGAGTCATTCAGTCTTAATCAGATGCTTTTTTGCATTAGATGAGAGAGAGGGCACTTAAACATGGAGGGAGGCTGAGTCAGATCTCCTCCAAGTTTCCTTCTCTCTGGAGGATCTGCTGTTCTAACTACAACTCTTCCCAGTAACAAAACAAAATTTAAAGCAAATAGACTGAAAAGTGTACCAGCATCTTGGTTTCACCTTGCTTTGAGAAGCTTCACCAACTTTGGAAGAGTCAGCACTAAATACCATGAACATCACACAGAATCATGCAATCATGACTTTTAAAGATGCTGAGACCTCAGAACTAACTGGAAGTAGATAGAGCTTAGGAACAAAGCTGTTTCCCTCCAGCAGATGCACTCGAAAGCCTGGTAGTTTTTCCATGCTTCTTATTTGGACAAAAGGATTTTAAAGAATATAATGTCATGGCCTTTTTTTATTGCTATTTCAGTGGAATTAATTTGAAACATGTATATTATCATATGTGAAACAGAACACCATTCCATGTTCGATGCATGTGACAAGGGCTCAGGGCCGGGGCAATGGGATGATCCAGAAGGATGGGATGGGGAGGGAGGTGGGTGGGGTGTCCAGGAAGGGGAACACATGTAAACCCATGGCTGATTCATGTCAATGTATGGCAAAAACTATTACAATATTGTAAAGTAATTAGCCCCCAACTAAAATAAATAAATTTATAAAAAAATAAAAAAATAAAAAAAAATAAAACCACCTTGCTACAGTTTCATTGAAAATCACCTTTTTCTTTCTGATGGAAAAGAAAAAGACAGGTTTAACTATGGAGAAAAACTAAGAAATGGGACATTCCTCTACATTCCACTAGAGGTGATCAAAGTACAAGGATATTTTAGAAGAAAGCAAGCATGCGATATGTAATACCTTTAAACATTCATTTTTCTAATGGCAGTGAGTGGTGTTGAACTATTCATTGGTACTAATTATCGCATGGTGTTGGCATGTTAGAAAAATTGTCACAGACTGTAAACAGTTACTTTTCAATTCAAAAGAATGCTTGGAGGTAAAATGCTATTATTCAAATAGCTTTGAAACAAAAGTGACTTAAACATATATTCCATAGCCCCAAGTTAGAAACAGTGTTCTTTCCGTGGTTCTCAACGGAGATCCCTGTTTTTTCTGGTTATGGAAGCAACACAAACTCATTTTTATACTAATGGGCACCCTTCAGGGCAACTAGGAGTGAAGGAACTGCATCTCACTGTAGCCAACAATAAATCATGTGGCCAAAATACAGCTAATCACACGTTGTTGCGTGTGTCATGGTGTAGCAGCTCTTTGTAAATTGGGTTAGTAACTTTGAGGATGCCATCTCATGCCAGAACTCCAAGACTTTGTGGAGTTTCTGAGCCATTTCTGCTATTTCTCTTGCCCCTGGGGCAGGGCTTTCTAATGTGGGCTCCATGACAGTGTCAGGAAGTCCACGAACTGGGATAAGAAAACATAGGGCAGCTTTATTTTCTATCTACTTCCAACTAAAACTTAACATTATAAACCACTTCTGTAAGTAGTCAAGAATCTAAAGTGGTATTAGTACCACCTGTGACTGTCACCCATAGAAATCTCAGCTGTCTTGAAGTACTTTTTACTCTTCGTCACTTCCAAATTACTGTGTTGTTGGACCATCTGTTAGATCCCATCAAATGTGCTAATAAAGAAGCATATACAAATTTGTCTTTTAATGTTGTGATAGCTGTATATCAATGTCATCCATTTCATTTGTGGATTTGTGTTATTTTAAGCATTTAAAAATGCTGTTCTTCATGAAAAACAAGGCAAACTGAGGAACTGTCACAGAACCAAAGTTTCTAGGGAGATGTGACAGCAAAATGCAATGGATACCCTAGATCTTGAAACAAAAAGAAGGCATTAATGGGAACACTGGAGAAATCCAAATCAAAGCCTGAAATGTGGTTAATGGTAATATATCAACAACAGTTTCTTCCTCTTAACAAGGGTACCATGGAGATGTCCAGTGTCAGCAGTGGGGCAAACTGAATGAGGGTCATTCGAGAACACTCTGGACCATCTTTTCTGTACATCTGTTAATGATCTATAGTGGCTTCCCAGGCTTCCCCAGTGGCACTAGTGGTAAAGAAACTGCCTGCCAGTGTAGGAGACATAAGAGACTTGTGTTTGATCCCTGGGTTGGGATGATCCCCTGGAGGAGGGCATGCCAACTCACTCCAGTATTCTTGTCGGGAAAATTCCATGGGCAGAGGTGCCCGGCGGGCTACAGTCCATAGGACCAGAAAGAGCTGGACACAACTGAGCGACCAAGCACACACACACAATCTATAGTGAGTCACACTCTCACTTGATCTGCTGCCGGCTTCCAGAGATGTCGGGCTGGGGGTTTTGTGTCAACTCCAGGCCTTTGTAGCCTCTCTCTGTTACGGCTCTGAGGAGCTGTGGAGAGAGACCAGTCCCAAGGGAGGGAGAAGTTTTCCAGAGCAGTGAAATAATCTGCAGTGTGTTATGGTGGAAGAGGCATGATTCCGGGATCAGAAAGGTCCAGCTTTGTATTCTGTCTCAGTTGCCAGCTTTGTGCTCCACGGGCAGAAACTGCTCTGGGCATCCTCTTCCTCTCTGCAAAATGAGGCCGTAAGTAATGGCTTTGCTGGGGTCATTGTGAGACTTGAGGTTAACGTGGCCGCTCTGTTGGTTCTGGCTGGTGTGTTTTAGTGCCTGTGACATGCCAGGAAGCATGCGAAGCTTTTTTCATAAGGTATCTAATTTAATCTTCATAACACCTGTGTTACACGACCATTTCATAGATAGGGAAACTGAGGTCAGAAGCTCAGCAACCTTGCTGCCAAGGACACTTGAGTTTGACTTCACATCTGTGTTGGCGGCAGCTTCCTCTATTTTCTTTGAGGCTAAGCCTTTCCTCCCTTCCCCAGGGGACTTGGTTACAGGATGCTCTTCCCTCTGACTTCTGAATCCTCTCTCATTGGTTTTGCACCACATCCAGATTGGGATGCTCCCCATGACTGTTGTCCCTTATGGTTGGCTTCTCCAGACTTGAGATTACCTGGCTGTAAAATGAGGATGTTGTGTAGTCCTCATGGTCTGTTCCTCTACAGAAGGTCCATTCTGTACTTTGCAGATTTTACCTGCTTATTTCTGCTATTTCATGGGGTGTTTTCTGGGTCACTGAAACCAACGTTTGTCTAATTTGTTTTGAGCAAAGCTGTGCATTTCTGTGTCATTCTCCCAGATTCCAGAGAAGGAGAAAAACAGAGTTCCAAAAGCCTTTGTGACCTCCTAAAACCATAGCAATTAAAAAAAGAAAAAAAGAACCCAGAGGCCACTGTGACATTAACATCTTCCTTAATTGTGACTTTGCTGAGGGATTATTTTAAAAGAGCGGGGAATAATTTTATTTTTTGTTTCTTTCTTTGATTAGAGCGGAGGCATCATGTGTCATGATGTACTTACCAATTATTTCAAGTTGAAGTCTAGCAAAGTCGGGGGAGAGGGGGAAGGGAGTTACTGGTGTCAAGTATTACCTGGTCAGGTGAATTTAGCCATAAGAAGTAGTCACTGGGTAAGGAGCCTGATTTTCACAAATTTGGCACTTTAGTGTCAAAATGAGAAAACCGCTAACAGTGCTTGGCACGGTTACTTCAGTGGGGGATTGGGGGGGGTGTCTGGTGATTGCATGATCTGCTCCCCTGTTTTTCAGTTTTAACCCTACATCCTGCTGCTGGTGGCCACCCTGCAGTACCTGCCCTCCCTGTTCTGGCGTTTTGCAGCTGCTCTTCATGTTTGCTCAGATGTGAAATTTATCATGGAAGAACTTGACAAAGTTTACAACCACACAATTAATTAAAGCCGCAAAGAGCATGCAGGACCTTGACTTGAGAGATGGTGCCTGCCCAGCGCCAGAAGTTAATGGGAACATGGGGCAAAGGTAACTCAGCCCCCAGCCCATCAGGATTTGGGAGTAAGAGTTCGCTGCCCTTCTCCTGTCCATCTGGGCTTCGGATTCTCACTACCAGTACTTGGGGGACTGCCATCCACCTCGTGACACCCAGGGGAGCCAGGAAGGCCCGCCCTTCCCCAGATCTCACCCCACCTGTCTGCCCCAGCAGCGGTCCTCACCTCAAGGCCTCCCCTTGGGGAGTGAAGCGTCACTCTCTCACGTTCTCAAGCGCAGGGCGAGTTGCTCTGACCTCCCCCTTCATGGAGAAGCACGGAGGATTATGAGGCTCCTGGACACACAGAATGGATGTGAGGGAACTCAAGAACAAGTAGAGAGCACCTTGCTTTTTTGACCTTCTTCCTTTGGTTTTTGTTATTGACAGTAACAATAATAACATTAGTAGGTCTCATTTCGGTCTTCCCAGGTGACACTAGTGGTAAAGAATCTGCCTGTCAATACAGGAGATCCAAGAGACGTGGGTTCCATCCCTGGGTCGGAAAGATCCCCTGGAGTAGGAAATGGCACCCCACTCCAGTATTCCTGCGGGAGAATTCTATGGGCAGAGGAGTCTGGCTGATTGCAGTCATGGGCCTGCAAAGAGTCGGATGCAACTGAGCACAGGGCTCTTATTTTAAAAAGTACTTAATATAGCTCAGACACTGTTGAGTTTTCCAAAGTACATTATCTCATTTAATAGTCAAAACATCATTACAGATAACTGCATTTATTTATCCCCCTCACTGCCGCCCCCCTCCCCCTACTCAGCCAGTTGAAAACACTGTCCTATAGCTTTAAGTGGGAGACCTGGAACCAGAATCAGGTTTAGCCCACAGGCTAACCCCACACCCTCTCAGCCGACTGCCTCCCACTGCTGGCCTATAGGAGGCAGATGTGTTCTAGTTAGGCTAGAAAAATTGTCTTTATTCTACACACTTGAATGGAAAATTATAGTTTAAAAAAACAGCAGTTGAATAAGTATGATCAAATTTATGTAACAAACATTTACCATTCACTAGGATGGCAGGAGTTGTTCTAAGAATTTACAAGTAGCACATTTAACGAATTAGAGCTTCCTTAAAATATTAAATGGGGTGAGAAGTGTTTTATTATTGTTTTTCCTTCTTTTTTAAAAAAAGCCTAATTTTATTCCCTGAGTACTCTAGTGAAGTTACAGGTAGAGTATGGAAGGGAAGGTGATGGAAATTTTCCATGTGGTACATTGAATGTGTTTCTATTAGGATTTAAATTATTTTTATTTGTTTCTTTTTAGTTCACAGGAAAACCACTTCAGGAACCCGATTGTGGAATAGTACTTAAGTACAAAGAAAGCCTGCAGACATTTAATTGTCAAGTAAATCAGCTGCAGGGTGCTGTCACTCGGCACTATACTGTCAGCCAGCATCTACCTGGGCTATTACCTTAGCCTCTCCTCCCTCTCGGATGAGTTTGTCTGCAGCATCAAATCCGGCATCCTGAAAAATGACAGCACCGTCCCAGATACGTTCCAGTGCAAGCTCATTGCTGTTGGTATCTTCCGGGTGCTCAGTTGCATCAACCTCGTGGTGTATGTTATGCTGGTTCTGGTGGTGGTCTACTCCCTGTTTGTTCCCTTCCAGCAGAAGATGGATGTTCTCAAAGTGTATGAAATCCTGCCCACTTTTGACATTCTGCATTTCAACTTGGAAGGATACAACGACTTGAGCCTCTACGTTCTTTTCTTGGAGGAGAAAGACGGGTCGCACAGAGTCGGACACGACTGATGCGACTTAGCAGCAGCAGCCCCAAGTCGTACAAATGTCTTAAGGTCCTGGAGAATATTAAAAGCAGTTGTCAGGATGTCAATCCCATGCTGCTCCTGACCAACCTCGGCATGATCAAGATGGACGTGGTTGACGGCAAAAGTCCCAAGCCTGTGAGATGACGGCGGAGGAGCTGGGGGACCAGACGACAGATCTGCAAAGTGGGCGTGGCCCTCGGGGAGCCGGGGAGCCCATGGAGCCCTCTGCGCCCCCCTGTGACTGACTGTGTGTGCCCCGCCCACTGTTAGCCCGTTTCCCCGGTGTGATTAGTGGAGACCCCTCAGTGCTGGGGGAGAGGGGAGCGTGGTGCTGCCTCAGGTTTCCAGGGGAAACACCTGTTGCTCTTCCTTCTCATTCTCTTCTGTCTCATACTCCACCTCTTGCCTGAGCATTCCTCTCTGATGTCATTTTTGTTTTGTTTTACTGGCTTGTCTCCCTGTCCCTCTGATCGTCTTGTTGGTCGATCTCCTTCTCTTACAAAAGGGACTGGGAGTTTATTGAGTTGATTGTCACCCTGACCCACCTTCAGTTGCTCTGCAGTGAAGCTAAGATTAACTGGGTAAGGCAGAAACCAAGAGCTAGGTTGATAGCAGAAGAGAAGTTAATTAGGGTCAGTGGAGCTTGCTGTGGGATTTCCATCATAAATGCTTCCGACCGATTTGAATGTACACAGTGAAACGAAAATAAATAATAAAGGGAAGAATACCCGACAGAGACTTCAGGACACTTCTTGCTGGTGATTTTTGTTCTGTGAACTTCAGATCGGTGACTTTGACCTGAGATTCATTTTGGCTGCAGCATCTCTGGCAGGCACCCAACTGATTGGCAGTGAATGGTTCTTGGCAGAGGTACTGAGCATGTCCTACGCAGTCCCTGGTGGAAACGATGGTCAGCAAGCATTGTGGAGGGTGGTTCATGAAATTCCTACCAGACAACATGGAGACAAGTAAGCCATGGCAAATGTTGTCGAGAATGTCCTCATCAGATGGAAAGTGGTAAGACTAATCCCAGGAAGAGGAGTAGCGCTTTAGTGCTGCAAACAAAACGCCTTTCTGTGCAGATGGTGCAAAGACCCTCCGAACTACAGAGAGCAAGGACTTGGGGAGTTTTTTGTTTTGTTTTATGGGGTGATAATATCAGGGTATAATTTAACATGAATCTCATCTATGTCTCAATGACTGTTGGACGAGGAAACAGTCATTTTGGCATTTTGCAGCTGCTCTTCCATGGGGGCCTCTTCCTGGTGGTGCCCTATGCTGGGAGAATCGCTGGCGCTTCCGTTCTCATAACTAGGCTCTGGACCCCGCCGCCTGTCACCCGTGGCCAACTGAGACCCTCTAATCACCATGTGATGCCCTGCACTGCAAAGGGCAGTGGACCCAAGTGCTGCTCTGGCTGAGAACTTCGTTAATAAGGTAGAGTCGAAAGGATGTTTAATTGTGACTTCCATACTGGAAGGAATGCTTCTAAATGAACCCAGTGGGGAAAGCGGCACATATAGAACAAGCTAATCCAGTCACTTTGGCAAAGGGTGTCTGCAGGGCAATCCTCTGTTATCAAAAGCATTTGAGACAGGAAGTTTACTGAGGCAAATTCACAGAACAGAGAAGGCTTAAAGTGAGGGACCTTTTTTGCCTATTAGGATCAGAACATATAGATGACATTTGCCATACGGACGTGCTCAGGGCCAGAACAACTTTGCAACTTATTTATATTTAAGAACGTCTTTGAAAAAATCGTTTAATTTTAGAATTGTATGATATCAGAATTGAAGCCATTTGAGAAGAACATTCTAGTATTGATGGGGAATTATAGAATAAATGTTACAAATGGGTATATCGTGTGTCAACCAAGCATTATTTCATCAACATTCAAGCCTGACTGCAAATATCAAAAACCTTTTCCCACTTCTAGTCATGTAAATAGATCCCAACTATGTTCACATTTTATACAAAATTCTCAAAAACGACATCCATTGACCTCCCTGTTTTTCCTATTGGAAAGTAAAAAAAAAATTGCTACTGAATAATACTCAGGAACCTCAAAGTTTTTGTGTGGCTCTTGGACTTCCCTGGTGGCTCAGATGGTAAAGCGTCTGACTACAATGTGGGAGACCCGGGTTCAATCCCTGGGTTGGGAAGATCTCCTGGAGAAGGAAATGGCAACCCACTCCAGTGTTCTTGCTTGGAGAATCCCAGGGATGGAGGAGCCTGTTAGGCTACAGTCCATGGGGCCGCAAAGAGTCAGACACAACTGAAGGACTTTACTTTCACTTTAGGGACAGCTGTTTACCTGATCTAATTACATAAGTTGCTCTTTGCCTTTCAAAATATTCACAGAAGCAGATTTTATTTGTGCTTCTACGATGGTTTCTGAGATGGAAAACTAATGATAAATATCCAAGATGCAATCAGAGTTTTAAATTATTTTTATTGCATAATATTTATTACCCTTGAATGATAGTGTGACTTAGAAATGTCAGTAATCTAAATCATCGGTTTTGCTGCTTTTATATATCACTGTATCCGAGATGTTTTATTGCAGTTCTCTCTACCTGTTTCTTTGTATAATTTGAAAATTTTCTGAAATATAGTTTTCTATGACATGACTCTTTTTTCCCAAAAGCCTCAGATTCTTTATAGACTACCCTTAATTTATAGTTTGAGGTGGATATGTTATTTTAGGAGATTAGGAACTCTCTCAGCCCTGTCTCATGTAATTCTTTGAGTAGAGCCCTTAACGTCTGTGCATCCCTCCATCCCTACTCTCTGAGTTCCAATAGCATCTGTGATGTCCCAGAGATCAGCTAGTGACTGGCTGCATGGATGTGAATAAGGAAGGTGCCCACCTTCAAGGAATTCAGAGATGAATAAAAGGTAGTGCAGACAGAGGCAGGTACCAAGAGGAAGAGCAATAACCACAGTGAAGATCCTTCCAGAAAACTCCCAGCAAACGCTGTGTTCTTGGGAGGCACAATGCTGTTTTTCTCTTTCCCATCATTTCTGTAGCTGATAGTTTTGAGAGTCTAGTTATTGCTTTTCCCAGAAGTTCTTTAGCCATGTATCCCCCAGGCTGAAGCTTGAACAAAACAATAACACAGACAATGATTTTGAACAGAAAGAGCTACAATTCCTTGCAGGACGTGGGGAACACAAGCCTGGGGGTACATGACGCTGTCCATGAACAATCATGGCTATAAGAGGCTAATGGGGATGTCTGGCCATACATTTTGACTTGAGAAAAAGTGTTATTAGGAAAGATAACTCCTCCATCCACTGCTGGCTTAGGTGGAGGATTACCTTTGAGCAGATTCCCAAGGATGCGGAATCGATCATTGTTTTACAAAAGAGGGCAAACATCCTAAATGACCACTGCCAGGAGCAGCTAACTTTGTTTCCAGCCAGTGTCTTCCTAATAAACCACCACAAATCCTCTAACCCAGGCTTGTAGCACCAGTGTTGCGTCTGCGGTCTGACCGGTTGTTCTCACAGCAGTGTCTGGCTCCTCCTTTAATTTCACCAAAGGACAGGCAGACACTCTCTAAGAGAGAGGCCCTTAAACTTTTGGGAGGTTACAAGCCCTCTTGTAAATGTATTTTCTAAAGCTAGGGACCCTCTCCTCAGACACACACACAACATTAAATACCCTTCAGGGGTCTTCGTGGTCCATACATCCCAGGTTAAGAAGCTGGGCTCTAATGGACCACGCCATGTGGCAGGGCACTGCAGGCACTGACCCTGTGAGAACTGTTCAACTCTTAGAGCTGGATTTTTACACAGCTTTTAAAATACATGCGTGTTGGTTTCTTTTGCTTATTTCCAAGATAAATCAAAGATCTAGGAGGGTGGGAGTTTTAAACCCATTGCTATATCACAAGCTCCAGAAGAACAATGATTGGGATGGAAGAGGCCTTCTCTAAATATTTGAACAAAAGAACACACCGTTATAATGAATCCTAGTTTGTGGACAACTGTAATTTGATTTTAAAAGACAAATGGTCCTCTGCAAGTCAAGGGAAGGGAGGCTTATTTAACCTCTTGGTGGAGAGAGGAACAGTTCTGCAAATGGATAGATTTCTACATGTAAGTAGTGACAGTTCTTAGCTTTTTATTTTGGAGTAAATTGCGGTCCTTTCCATGGTCAATACAAGTTTCAGTGTTGCCTCCCAGTGATTAGGGCAATTGAAGTTATAAAGGTTCTGGTATCTGTAATTTCCCAGAATAATTTCTTGAAAAAGGATGTTGGCTGAAATGTGCAATTCTGAGTAATTGAGGTTTCATCTGAGGGTACGGGGATGAAATGGCTCCTCCTGGGCAGTCATTGGCATTTTTGTCCTGTTTTCACAAGTAAAGTAAAACCTTTTAAAAAGGTTGGCAAAGATGACATTGTATCATTTATGGAATATAATAGACGTTCATCCGTGATTGGTTTGTCCTGCCTCCTTTAGATGAAATGCATTGTGTTTGGGGGTTCTCTTTTTGCTGTAAAAGTACTTGTCACTTAAAGCCTGTGGTTTGATCAGTCATTGTCCCTGAAAGTTGTAAAAGTTTCTCATGCCTTGAGTGCTTTCTCTGTGCCTCACCAGAAGAGGAAAAAAGAATTCTGCAATGTCCCAAGGGTTTTCTATAAAAACTGAAGCCATCAGCTCCTCTTTAACAAGTTGGCTTTTTTTAAAAGCACCATAATGACAATTTAATGGTGTTCTATAAAGTGGTGCTCGAGGCATAATTTACATTCTTTTTAATGACTACATTTCTTCAAATCTTTTAAAGAAAAACATGTTTTTTTTTTCTTTTTTCTTTCCATGTCATTTGGTAAGAATGATTTGGTTATATTCCACAGAGACTGAAGGATGGGAACAAATTACAGTCTTAGAAAATGACTGTTAAAAACCAAGAGCCTTGAAAACTCTGCATTTGGGTGGATACCACCATTCTATTTCATATTTCCACATAAGTCACCTGTCCATGCCCTACCTTCTGACCATGCTGATATTTAAGGAGAGTTGAAAGGCTGAACACCAAGGCTGCTGTGTCTATACATAAAAGTGAAACTATGTTTTTGTTCTGCACTGTTGTGCTAACCTAAATAAAACTTCTTTTCTAATGAAAAATGTGCCTTAATATTTCTTGTCTTCTCTTCAGGGAAGATGTGGCAGAAGATGAGTCCCGAAATGTCTTGAGGCCTGTTCCTCTGCTGGATACCTGAGATTCAGTAGGCTTCATGGCACACACGAAAATCCAGCTGGCACTAACTAACAGGAAAAAGTCCTTGATTAAGGGCCCACAGATTCTGGAATTTCTAAAGCAGAGATCACATGCTTTCTGATTGGGAATTATTTGCCTGGGAGTGGAGAGGAAGGGACGGAGGCTTTGTGCTGCTAAAGACGGGTCTACCTGCCTCCCTCTCTCAAGAAGGGGACTGTCTTGTACAATGGTCAGTTAGCACAATTGACTGTTGTGGGTAATAAATCAGCTGCCTGAAATCTTAATACAGTGCCTGCCCCATAGTGAGGTCTGTAAGTGCTAGCTATAACTGTCATTAGCTCCTCCCGCAGCCCCACTGTTCCCGAGGAGGGCACCCCCAGGAAGCTTGGAGGTTATGTTAGTCTACTGTTCCATAACATTTTACTACAACCATTGCAGCTGAAAGCAATTGCAATGTCTGCAATTGTCTGCTTCTTTAAGGGGAGACATCTCCCCTTAATGTGTAATGATTGTCCCCCTGCCTTAACCTTAGTTGTTTGTTCTCCTAGCACCTATTTGTTGTAAAACTCAGTCATATACAGCAAAGAGGTGACTAACATGTAACCAGTCATGTAGTGGAGGGTATAAAACTCTCAGAAATTTCAGGGTCCTTGTTGGGAACTGATTCCCTTTGGACCCGCTGGCATAAGAAACAGTACTCCACTGAATCGAGCGGCCTCTGAGGTGTGTTTTGCGACTCTGGATTCCACAACATGGCCACATGTATTATTCCTTCAAGGCCTCTCTGCTTAGTCAGATGCTCTTCTCTGTCTCCAGTCCCTCTTAACTTTTATTTAAAGTAAGCTCCAGGTTGGTGGGAATGCAGAATGGTACAGCCACTATGGAAACCAGTAAGGCAGGTTTTCAAAAAAAAAAAAAAAAATGAAGCATATCATTCCCATATGATCCAGCAATTCCACGTCTGGATATGTATTAGTCCAGGCTACCATAACAACCCAGAACCATAAAACCCGAGACTGCCAGCCACGTGGCAGAGCAGTCCTCCTGGGTTTCCTCACCCTGCTGCTCTCTGCCCAGGTGTCCCTTCCCAATAAAATCTCTTGACTTTGTCAGCACATGTGTTGAAGGAGGAGACAGACAGAACAGGCTCCATCTTGAAAGCAGAACTCCATCTTGGGCTGGACTCTGGTCTTTGATCTATATGCCCAGTATCTATGGAAACGACATACCAATTGGAAAACCAGACACCCCTCCCACCCCGATGGAAGAGCCCCAGGGCTCAAACCTAGACTCTCCGTAGCTTAAAAAATACCCTAATTATCTGTGTAACTAAATAGAATCATAAATTCTATTATGCTTATTGGAGTATGACCACAGACCTATTGGTAATTGTCCACTATTAACTACCGAAGCTTAAGGCATATGAATCATGGGTTAACTTTGATTCTTTCTTTTCCTTTGTTAACTTTGTATGTTTCTTTTCCTTTGTTCAGACTAGTTTCAGAGAATCTGGGGAGGTGAGTTTGAGCACATACACTTAGGGTATATAAGGTTTTCACAAAAACTGGTCGAGGTCCTTGGCTAAGAGGAGAGTCTGCCTTGGGTCCACTGGTGTAATAAACTACACTCCACTATCTGCATTGTCCTTCTGAGTGAGTTTGTTTCCCAGAACACATGGCTACAGCAGTGTCTCTCAGACAATTCATTTCTGAGAGACATGAATGTTGGACAAGAGCCCACTCTCTGGCCCTGGAAGAGATCCCCCTTCCTGCAACAGGGAGAGCTTACATGTCTGAAGCAGGGCCCTGGAGTGACACCCAACCTTCTGCGCCAGAAGACCGGCAGGGCATGGCAGCAGGCTTTGCTACTGAGGGAAGAGGGAAGTTACCAGTTATAGAGGAAACTGATGTCAGGTTACCTGAGAAACACCCCTAACTTATCATAGTAGAGATAATTCTGCTCTCAAGATTAGAACAAGCACTGGTCAGGCTCTCTGATTAACAGCAAAGGTCAGTCAGGTAAGTAGGCTGTGGGTGATGCAGGGAATGGTCAAGCAGGGTATATTCAGACAGCAAGAGAACAGCCATCTTGAGTGGGGTCTAACTACATCACCTATTTAAACACTGATGCTGAGGAGTAAGACTGAAACACCTATTTTTGAGTTGCCCAGCCAGGAAAGAGGCTGAGTCTACAATTCTTCCCCTACACCACTACCACCACTCAAGTTGAGAGCAGCGCATAAGGATAGATGTTGGATGCAGCTGACTCAGGTCAGCAATTCTGTGTTTCACCTGATAAAACCAAATTGCTGTAACTAAACAGAATGGAGAATTCATTGATTCAAATCCTACCTCTTTCCCTTTCAGATAACATCAGTGTTCCGGTTCCCTTCTTGAAAGTGAGTTGAGGGACTTCCCTGGTGGTCCAGTGGTTAAGAATCCACTTGGCAGTGCAGGGGACTCAGATTCGATCCCTGGTTGGAGAACTAAGATCCCATATGCCACAGAGCAACTAAACCTGTGTGGGGCAACTTCTGAAGCCCAAGGGCTCTGGAGCCTGTGCTGCCACAGTTGGAGAGTCCATGTGCTGCAACAAAAAATCCCAAGTGCCACAACTAAGACCCAACAGAGCCAAATAAATAAGTATATATATATATTTAATGTGTTTATATATATATAATATATATATATATATAAATATATATATATTTAATGAGATGAAAAAAGAAAAGAACAATTAAGTACTCCTTTGTGGTTCTCTAGAGACTATAGACTCCTCAGGGAAAGCAGAAGTAAGTCAAATCCTGTAAATGAAGGAAAATCAAGATCCATTTCCCAAGAGGCCTGTTTCAATGCTTCATTGTGTCTTTTCTCAGACAGGAGGAAAAGAAAAACCAGAGAAACCAAAATGCTATCAGAAATCACTTCCAAATCCCCAGAAATATAATTCACACTACCTCAGAAAGTGAAGAGTCAGATAGAGCCTGAGAGTCTGTGGAAAATTCAGAGACATGAAAGGAAATGTTCTGATGGTAATTTCAGAAGTAAAGAGACAGAGATTTTAACATTCATGCATTGGTTCATTTTGAATATCAAAATTGCCTGTTGCAAAGGAAGTATTGTTAAGCACAGAGGCCCTTGAGGCTCTTTCCAATCTTTCAAAGTACTTAAATAAATTATCACCTCTTGAGATCAGGGAGGCTACATTTTTTGAGAAAGAGAAAAGAAATTGCCCCAAACTATGGCTGCTGCAAATGGGAACTGAAAAAAGAGTAAGCATTAGACAGAACAAGGGTGGTCTAGAGGGCTGCCCAACAGAATATGATGACAGCCACATAAATTTACAACTTTCTAGTAGCTGCATTAAAATAGTAAAATGAAACAGGAGAAATCAATGTTAAAAATTATTTTAGCTAACCCAATGTATTCAAATTCTCATTATTTCCACATGTAACCAATAAAATAAATAAAGAGATATTGCATATTTTCTGGACTAAGTCTTTGAAATCCAGCCCATTTCATTTCAGACTGGCATCACTCAAGGTGCTCAGAAGTCACATCAGTGGTTACCACATTGGTCAGAGCAAATCAAAACAACATGTCTCCCCTACATCTGTTGCAGGAAGGGGATCCTTTCCAGGGTCTGAGAGTCTAACATTCAGAAATGAATTGTCCAAGGAGACACATATGCTGACAAAGCAGGAGACTTTATTGGGCAGGGGCACCCAGGGGGAGAGCAGCAGGGTAAGGGAACCCAGGAGGACGGCTCTGCCACGTGGCTCGCAGTCTCGGGTTTATGGTGATGGGATTAGTTTCCAGGTTGTCTTTGGCCAATCATTCTGACTCAAGGTCCTTCCTGGTGGTGCACGCCTTGTTCAGCCAAGATGGATGCCAGTGAGGATTCTGGGAGGTGGCATCTCCTTTTGACCTTTCCTGAACTCTTCTGGTTGGTAGTGGCTTGTTAGTTCCAATTCTTTACCAGGACCTCCTGCCATAAACAACTCATGCAAACGGTTACTATGGTGCCTGGCCAGGGCAGGTGGTTTCAGTCAGTGTTTCCCCTAACATGTCCACTCCCACTTGATGACATGAACCTTAATGTCTTACGTCATTGCCAATGTCTTTCTTTTGGCCTCGGGATCTTAAAGTCCAACTCTTTTCTGAAATATTTTCTGTACCTTTCATCAGAATGAACTGGGTGCACATTCTCTGTTCTCTGAAACACAACAGGTCTATGAGTACATACCGCTTGCTCACCAGGAGATGCACATTAAATACCTCCTACCTTTGCAGCACCTTGTGTTTTTAATGTTAAATTGCTTTTTATTTTATCTTTTTATTTAGTTAATTTTTATTGGGGTATAGTTGATTTACAAGATTCTGTTACTTTCTGCTATACAGCAAAGTGAATCAGTTATACATATACATATATACTCTTTGGAAAAAGAATCTTAAAAAAAAAGTGGATATATGCAGCAGCTTTAATCTGGAGTAAGAGTCGTGACTGCTCCCCCAACCTGAATGCACTGTTGCCTTAATTGTTGTTCTGTTTATTGTTTACTACTTGTCTTTGTTCTCCTTAAACAGGATGAAGTCTCTGCTAAATTCATGCATCTTGTTTTAGTGTCTTCATAGTGAAAAAGAGCAGGACCCTATGGGTCCCTCCCAGGTAAAAACCCTTCTGTGTCTCCCACTTTTTGTTTGTAGGAAATAGGCTTCATTCAGCCTCCTTCACTTTCTCTGAGTTCCAAAGGGCAGATTCAAACAGTTGTTAATCAGGGAAGAGAGGGAATGCAGAAACAAAGGACAGTCAGTAGTGCAGCTATTGGGCTGAGTCCTGGTTCTGCCTCTGGGAATATAGATGACACAATACCTTTGAGTTCTGTAGGAACTAAGGCCCTCACACAGGTGGAGGATGGAAGATCATGAAGACTCTGACCCCCTCCCCAAGTGATCTTCCCTTGAAAACCTTTCGTGGAGTTGGTTTTTGGACATGAGTCCACCTTCTCCTCAGGTTGCCAGCCTCCTGAATAAAATAACTTTTCCTTTCCTACCAGCATTTGTCTCAAGTTGAGACAGGAAAGGGGCAGGGCACAACCTTTAAAAGAATGACATAGCCCAAGGACACAACATAGACTGGTTGGAACCAAAGAGGTCCAAGTCGACTTCCATTAAACCTTAGCCTCAGTATAGGCTCATTGGAACACATTAGCAAACTAAAAAACACACTCACAACTGCCAAGATGGTTCCAAGGCTGACCATAAAGGTCAAAGAGTGGATAGTCGCCCAGTTCCTGGAAGTCCACACCCCTGTCCCAAAAAGCTGGACTACTCCTCCTACTCATTAGCCTAGGAAATCATCCACCCCTGTAAAAATGGACAGCCACATACCCTGGTGCCTTTCTTGTCTTCTGAGATGACCCAGCTCTGTCTGTGGAATGTGTTTCTCCCTGGACAAATCTTCTTTCACTTCACTATGGCTAGCTCTTGAATTCTGTCCTGCACAAAGCCAAGAGCCCGCACTTGGCAGCCATTCCAGGAACTCAGAGCTAACCTGGGATGTGACCGTTCTCTCATTATCCACTCTTTCCTGCAACAGAATTTTGGTTTATCAGCATCGGGCAGCAGAGCCTGAGTTCAGAGTCAGGTGAAGTGAGATGGGAGGGAGGGAGAGAAAGGACATGTGTAGGTGAAGACATTACATGCGTTTTTCTCTTCTGAACCCAAAGAAACTGCAGGGGCTCAGAGTCATTCTTCCTTCAACCAATGCCTTGATGATGGAGGGAAGGAAGTATAATAAGAGCACATGGTAGAGCCCCTCCAAAAGAGAGAGAGAGAGAAGTTGCTTAGTCATGTCTGACTCTTTGCGACCCCATTCTCCCACAAATGAGCTGACTAAATCACAGCCTCTCACTGCCCAGGTGGAAGAGATGAATACTTCATCTGCTCCCTTGGCAATATCAGACACTGGAACCTCTGAGTGTCCTCCACAGAGGAACCTCTGAAGTGGAGAGTAACTTGGAACTGGAGAGCAACTTCTGAACAGCTATCCTTGCACACTCAAAGCCCTGTGGTGGAGAAGAAGCTTGCAACTCTGGAGTCAGAAGAGAAATGGAATCGAATCTTTACTTTCCTGCTCAGCGTTATATGATCTCAGGAAGCCTCAGGTTTTTCATCTATAGAATAGAATAGGAATGCCTCACAGGCTTTCTTTTAAACTTTTAATTTGAACATAATTATAGACCCACAGAAAATTGCAAAAAAAGTACAAAGAGATCCACTCTTCTTCACCTAGCTTTCCCTAATGGTAACATCTTACATAATTACAATATAATATCAAAGCCAGGAAATCAACATTGATACATTGGCTATAGACATTAACCAGTTTTACATGTATTCTTGTGTGTGTGGGTGCACATAGTTCTATGCAATTTCATTGCATATATAGATACGTACGACCCCCACCACAGGCAAGATACAAGTCAAGTAGTTCCATGACTACAACGAGAACTCCTTCATGCTACCCCTTTACAGCCAATGATCCATCCTCAATCTCTGACAATCACTAATCAGTTCTCTACAATTTTGTCATTCCCAGAATGCTACATAAATGGAACAACACAGCTGTCCACCAAAAAAAGAAAAAATGCACAACCTAAATGTTGAGAATTATGTTTTATTTGAGGATATTACTGTAGCCTGGAAGACAGCCTCTCAGATAACTCTGAGGAACTGTTTCAAAAAAATAAGGGAGGAGCTAGGATATATAAAAGTTTTTTTTGCTGAGAAACAAAACAAAAAATCAAACAAAAAAAACATGTAGTAAAACATCGGAGATTATTGCTAATCACAAAGCATAGACATCTCAAGTTGGTGATTTTAGTACTTCTCTATGTATGGGAAGATGTAAGAGTTTGTATGTGTGTGCTGAGTCGCTTCAGTCATGTCCAACTCTTTGCGACCCTATAGACTGTAGCCCACCAGGTTCCTCTGCCCATGAGATTCTCCAGGTGTGAATAGTGGAGTGGGTTGCCAGGTTCATAGAAATTATTCCCTTGATATTCTCCTTGGATCTCTAGGACCAGCACCCTGTTTTTGTCCATTCTGAATTCCCCTCAGGGCCCACCCAGGAGCAGCTTCAGTCTTTATGGCCAGGACATCCTTTGTTTACTGAAGTGGCTGCTGGCAGTCTTTGTTCACACAACATACAATCTTTTGAAGTGACCTTTTTTTTTTTCCCACTCAGCACAAGATCATCCAAGTTGTTGCATGTATCAATAGCTTCTTGTTCCTTTTTATTGCTGAAGAGTATTCCTCACACAGAAAAGCTATGACCTAACTAGACAGTATATTTAAAAGCAGAAACACTTTGCCGATAAAGGTCCATCTAGTCAAAGCTATGGTTTTTCCAGTAGTGATGAACAGATATGAGAGTTGGACCATAAAGAAGGCTGAATGCCAAAGAATTGATGCTTTTGAATTGTGGAGCTGGAGAAGGCTCTTGAAAGTCCCTTGGACAGCAAGGAGATCAAACCAGTGAATTCTACAGGAAATCAAGTTTGAATATTCATTGGAAGGACTGATGTTGAAGATAAAGCTCCAATACTTTAGCCACCTGATGCAGAGTTGACTCCTTTGAAAACATACTGTTGCTAGGAAAGATTGAGGGCAGGAGGAAAAGTGGGTGACAGAGGATGAGATATTTGTATGGCATCACTGATTCAATGGACATGAGTTTGAGCAAACTCCAGGGGATGGTGAAGGACAGGGAAGCCTGGCATGCTGCAGTCCATGGAATCATACAGAGCCAAACACGACTTACTGACTGAACAACAACAATTCTGCACAAACTTGTTTGAAGACCCCACAGAATAGTGTAAGAAGAGCACAAACCAGCAAGTCACTAGCAGAGGATTCAGTAAATGTTAGGTCTTCTTTCTGGGGGCTGATTCTGAGACCTTGCTGAAGATGGACACCAGCAATCCCCATGGTGCAGGAATTCCACTCCTCCTTGGTTTACCTTTCTTCTGAATAAACCGTGTATGGTCTGCTGCATCCTAGTCCACTCCTTTCTTTTAGAACCAAGGAGAGTAAGGCCCAGAGAGGGGAGGAGGCTGAGATTATAAGATCCTAAGTCCGGGATGCTGAGCGCAGCACTCTTAGCATTGTTCTGTGCCTGCTTCCAGACCACAGGCTATGTCAGATGGCCAATCCCCCTCTTGACCCTGGAGCCATCTTTCGTCAGTACATCAGTGGGGGAACTAGGCTCCTTGCCAAACTTGTGAGTCATTCCTGAGCACCAATTGGTTGGGGCATGGAGCCAAAAAAAAATGAGTTTTTCCCTAGATACAAAGTTCCTATGAGGATGAAGTCTAACAGCATTTTCTTTGTTTGCAAAGTAAATCTTGTTTGAAAACTAGACAATTCCAAACTATTGGAACATAACAGAAAGCACCCATTGCATACTGAAAAAGTTCAATTTGGGTTTAGATCAGAAAATCTGGTTTGGCACTTGACCTCTAATCCAAGGGGACGTGGTGGGAAAGTGATTTAAAATGCTTTTCTCTGTACCAGTGTCTACTTTTCAGGGCTGCTGTGAGGATTCAATGAGACAATGCACGTGAAACTCCAGAGAAGCTAGATAAATAGTAGCTGTTTCTCTTCCCTCAAAGAGAAACCCACTCACAACAGCTCAGGGCAAAGGATCACTTCCATTTTCTTCATGACAGCCGGTGGTGGGACATTTGACTGGGAAATGACACCCTGGAAAGATGACACTAAACACCGGAAAAGCTCCACTTTTTCCAAGAGCGGTCGCCCACCCTGCCCTTAGCCCCTGGGTTTTGTGGCTGGGCCCCATGTGAGTGGCAGCAAAGACAGGGGAGTTTCTGAGAGTGACGTGGGTAGTTTCAAAACTACTCAGGAATATCCCTGAGTCAGAAAGCCCCTGAAGAGCAGCCAGATGGGCCCTGTGGGTGTGAACCCCAGAGCATTTGGAGTGGAGGCTGGAGAAGCCACGTGGGGAATCCCAGCCCTGCCCCAAGCCTGGCTGAGTGGGCGCTGGGGAGATCAAGGCCTCATGTCCCAGCTCTGGCATCAGCACCTCCAGCCCCATGTGGACCTCCGCTCATCTCTTCCTGGCCGCTCTCAACTTCTATTGTGCTTTTCTCACTTTTTCTTTATTTTTAATTACAAAAAAAAAAGTAAAGATGAGGCAGGCTATTCATGATTACATATGCGTTTCAAAAAGAAAATCAGACAAGACGGAAATGTATGGAGCGAGAGTCCTGCCTGCATGTCTCCCCTCCCTGTTCCAAGCCGGGGTGTCTGTCCTTCCGCCGAGGTCCCTCAGCCAGCCACGTCTCCCCATGAGCACCTGCTCAGCTCTACCCACTTAATGAGGTTAGGACTGAATCGTCCAGGAGAGGAAAGAGTGTCACCATTTCGGAACACGTACATTTTTCAACCAACAAACTATTTTAGTCAAGCGTTACCTGACTCTGGGTCTGGAGGACTTCTTTCTCAAGTGGATTTAAAGGGCATGAAGAGGTGGGTACTGAAAGCGGCCAGCCTGGCTCCTGGTTGGGGTTTTGCCCCATGCCTTGAGCAAGCTCTTCAACCTCCTTACAACTTAAAGTGTATTTGGAATATGGGGATGAGAGCATCGTCCTCTGAAGACTTATGAGGATGAAATGAGGGACCACGTGGGAGAGCTACCCCTCTGGCTCAGCGGAAGCCTAATGCTAGGACCCCTTTTTTGATTAGAATTCATCGTGTTTGCCATAACATTTAACTCTCAGGTAGTACTCCCTTTCTTTTCCGGCTCTGTGGCATGGCTCGCAGAATGTTAGTTCCCTGACCAGGGATTGAACTTGGGCCCCCGGCACTGAGAGCGAGGAATCCTAACCACTGGACTACCAGGAAATTCTCCCATCTCACACACTCTTTTCTAGCATTTTCAGGTCTTCAGTGATTACCTCACAATATGAATCCAACCAACTTAGAGCATCCAAATGAGCCTGGTGAATTTAAGTACCTGATGATGAAGCCCACAGGAGTAGGGTCTGGTGGACAGGGCTTACCAGGAGGCGCATGCCTGTTTCCCCACTAGGATAGAAATATATGTTCACAGGGGGGGGATTTGGAGAGTACACACAAAATATAAAATAAAAATCAACTGTAATATGTATGGCTTGACCAGGTCATTTGACAAGAGTGGCAGATGTTGGTATTTATTGGGGATTCTTCATATGCTTTGCCAGTTACTTTACAGGCATGGACTCATTTGATGCCTGGGACATTAATAGGATATATTATATATTTCCTGCACTGGAGACCCTCCCAGACCTCACCATATGTATCTCTTCATCTAGTTGTTTTGGTTGTTTGTCTGTATCCTTTATTTTATATGGCATATATATGACACATATGTATATATGAATGCATATATATGAAGTATATGTATATACAGGAAATGTATACATGCCATATATGTGGCATATATCATGTATGTATGACATATACATATGTCTCCCCCCAGTTCCTGACACTGCACTCCTGAAACCCTTATAACTTCCTGGGTGATAGAAATGTCTTTCGTTCTGATGTGAATGACTCTGGGTTGGCTCCTGGATGGCTCCTTGGTAAGAGCTGATCATTGGAAAAATCAAGCCATGATTAGAAGCTTAGAATTTTCAGCCCCTCTCTCCATCCTCCAGAGAGGATAATGGGGGTAGAAATGGAGTTAGTAATAGATCATGCCTACATGAGGAAGCTCAGTAAAAATCTCAATAATACAGGGTTTTGAGAACTTCCAGGTGGGTGAACACATCCATGAACTAAAAGGGTGATTTGCCCCAACTCTGTAGGAACAGAAGCCCCTACACTGGGTACCCTCCCAAACCTCACCCTATGTATCTCTTCATCTGGTTGTTTATCTGTACCCTTTATAATATTCTTTAATAAACTTGTAAACGTAAGTAAATACTCTGAGTTCTCTGAGCCGCCCCAGCAAATAACCAAATCCAGGGAAAAGGAGGTCATGAAAATCTCTGATTTATAGCCAAGGTGAACAGAAGTTGTGGATAGCCTGGGGACCTTTTATTTGTGATTGGCACCTGAAGTGTGGAGGGGACAGTCGCATGGGATTGAACCCTGAACCTGAGGGGTCTGATACTTACAGGTAGATAGGGTGAGTTGAGTTCCTTGTAGGACACCCAGTTGGTGTTGCAAAGACTTGCTTGTTGGTGTGGAAACAAACCCATGCGTGTGGTGACCACAGGAGTCAGAAGTAAAGTGTTCTGTGTGAAAGAAGAGGAGCCATTTGAGAGGAGAGCCAGCTGGTCCTCCCAACACAATGCCCATCAGCACTTGAGAGACATGCTGTTCATCCCAATTATGTAGATGTGGGAAAGGAAGCATAAAGAGATCCATTCACCCCAAACCAAACAGCTTTCGAAGGAGAAGTGGAATCTGGGTTTCAAAAGCTGTGCTCTTAACGTTATGCCAGGCTGATCTTTTTTTTTTTTTTTTTACCTCACTGCACAGCATGTGGGACCTTATTTCCCTGACCAGATATCAGACCCACACCTCGGGCATTGGAAGCACAGTTGTTGTTTTTAATTCAACAAGGCTTCAATAATTTTTTTTTGACATGGACACACTTCCTATATTTATTATTTGGCCGTGCTGGGTCTTCCTTGCAGCACATGGACTTTCTCTAGTTGTGGAGAGCGGGGGCTACTCTCTAGCTGCAGCACATAGGCTTCTCGTTGCAGTGGCTTCTCTTGCTGCGGAGCACGGGCTCTAGAATGTGCAGGCTTCAGTGGGTGGGGCACAGAGGTTTAGTTGCTCCGTGGCATGTGGAATGTTCCCAGAGCAGGGATTGAACCATGTCCCCTGCCTTAGCAGACGGATTAGCACTGTGCCCCAGCGAAGTACCGGAAGTTCAGTCTTAACCCCTGGATCACCAGAGAAGTCCAAGCCGATATTCTGCTTTGAAAGGTGAGGCCTGAGGTTCTTGGAGTGGAATCAGGCTGGCAACTTTCTTTGCCTTCTTTACTGAACAGACACCTTTCACACTCCTCTGTAGCAGATACCAGGGTGAGTCAGACCCAGTCCCTGCTCTCTGGGGGACACGAACTAGAAGTAGAGAGGCAGACTGTGAGGTCAAGTCCCGAACAACCTGACAAAAGCTCTCAAGGGTAGGGGCTTGGGGTGGGCTGTAATACGCCCCTGGCAGATTGTACAGGAACACAGAGAAGGAAAGTTCACAGCGGAGGCTGAGTCTGGGTTGGTGTCTCGTTTACCAGATACAGAAGGCGGAACGTCCGTGGCATTCCAGTCAGGGACCTGCGAGGGCAGCGGAAAGGTGAGAAAGGGGAAAGTGTACAGCCACGGTGCACGGTAAAAAGGAGTGGGCCCGGCTCCGTCTCTCCTTAGCTCACCTCCGTCCCAGGCCGCCTCGGTCTTCCTGCAACCGCAGGGGTGAGCCAGCAGCCCGGCAACAGACACACAGCCCCCCATTGAGTCACCGGGAGGGACGGGGTGGTGGGATGCAGGCTCGAGGCCGGTGAGGGACGTCCTGCTCAGGAAGGAGAACCTCCGCTAAGCGCCTGCCTTGGTAGGCACTGGTCTAGAGGACTGAATCTAAGCTTACTTATTTGTCCCTCATCACACATTAGCAACCAGGTTTGTACCTTTCACAGATGGGGAAACGGAGGCGTGAAAGCAGAGTCACACTGCCAGAATCTAATCCCAGGTCTGCCTGATTCTAAAGCCCAGGTCAGTTAGCGTTTTAACTGTGGTCTGAGGAACACCTGTATCAGACCACCTGGGAAGCCCTGTTGAAAAGGTAGGTTCCTTACTCATACAGCTAATTACCAAAAAAATCAAACACATCCCTTAAAAAATGGGCACAGGACCTGAACAGACATTTTCCAAAGAAGGCAAACAGATGGCCAACAGATACATGAAAAGATGCCCAACATCACTAATTATCAGGGAACTGCAAATCAAAACCACAATGAGCTATCACCTCACATCTTTCAGAATGGCTATCATCAAGAAAAACAAGGTAAGTGTTGGCAAGGATGTGGAAAACATGGAACGTTTGTACTCTGTCCCTGTGATGTAAATTGGTACTGCCACTATAGAAAAGAGTATGGAGTTTTTTCAAAAAATTAAAAATAGAACTACTACATGATCCAGCAATTCCATTTCTGGGTACATGTCCAAAGGAAACAAAATCACTCTCTTGAAAAGCTAGCTATCTGTACTCCCATTTCATTGCAGTATTGTTTTCTGTTTGTTTTATCATGCAATCAATAGGTCTTTATGATTTGATTTGGGATTCTTCTAATGCTGGATTTTAATTCATGAAGGAAAGAAACAGGAAAATTCACTTTTAAATTATTTCAATTGCAATAAAACACATATAACATAAATACACAATTTAACCATTGTTAGGTATACAATTAAAAAACATGGATTACTTTCACAATGCTGGGCAACCATCACCATTATCTATTTTCAAAGCCTTTTTTATCACCCTGAACATAAATATGTACCCATTAAGCAGTAGGTCCCCATTCCATGTCCTCTCCACTTAGCTTCTGATAAACTCTAATCTATCAATTTGCCTATTCTAGATATTTCATATAAGTATTTGTGCTTTTGTGTCAGACTTATTTCAATTATCATAATGTTTTCAAGATTTATCTATATTGTAGTGTGTGTTAATATCACAATTCTGTTCCTTTTCATGGCTGAATAATATTCCATTATATGGATAAATCATATCTTATTTATCTATTTATCTGTTGATGGACTCCTGGATTGTTCATTTCAGTCTTATTTACAAGATATGTAAACAAACTAAGTGTTCATTGACAGTCAAATGGAATATTGTTGTTGTTCTTCAGTCACTTTATTCAGCCATGAAAAAGAATGAAATCTTGCCATTTGTGACACTATGCATTGGCCTTGAGGGCATTAAGCTAAGTGAAATCTCAGACAGAGAAAGACAAACACTGTATGCTCTTACTTATATGTGTTACCTATTAAGACCAAACTCATAGGAACAGAGAACAGATTGGTAGTTGCTAGAGGCAGGGGATGGGCTGTGAGTGGGTGGCAATAGAAACTGTAAGGTGGTCAAAATGTAAAAACTTCCAGTTATAAGATAAATAACTCTGGGGATGTAAATGTACAGCATGGTAACTACAGTCAACAACCCTATATTGTATATTTGAAAATCTCTTAGAGAGTAGATCTTAAAAGTTCTTGTCACAAGAAAAATTGTTTGTAACTATGTGAATGATTGATGTTAATTAAAAACCTGTGGTAATCATTTCACAGTGTATACATATATTGAATCATTATGCTGTGTACCTTGGACTAATACAATGTTTTATGTCAATTATATTTCAATAAACTGGAACAAATACAATATGAAAAAGAAAAGGGGGGAAACAAAGACAGATTCCTGGGCTTCTCCACATGCCCACTGAATGAGAACCTCTGAGGTAGGAACTAGGAATGTGCGTTTACCTCCTTCCTGGCGACTCTGAAATGGGCCAACAATGGAGAGTCCACGCCCTCCGCTGTACTGCCCAGCACTATGCTGGACCGGGGAGGGGAGCAGGGAGGCTGTTCCAGCAGAGAGATCAGCTACTGCTGAGACCCACTGACAGGAAGGCCGAGGAGCTTTCAGGAGCTGCAGCAACAGCGCGCATGTCCGAGGACCTCCCACCCCGCGTCTGCTGTGGCCTGTGGCCCCACATTCTCACGCTCACATCTCCAGCTTCCTTCACCAGGCCAGAGAGAGGACACACCCCTGGTACTCTTCAGGGGCATTTCCTTTCACAGCACCCAGAAGGCAGCACCAGCGCAGGTGCAGTGGACATTCCTGGGCTGCCCACCCTACTCTAAAGGCTGAGCATCCCTGATGGCCCTGGGTATCACACCCCCTACTCCAGTGTGACCTGTTGTCAGCTTGGGGCTAATGGCTGCTGGTATGGCAGCCACCCTTAACAGGGAAGGGACTGAAGGAGCTGGCAGTGTCCTTTTGGGGATCTCATGACACGTCACTGGTGTCATCTCATTGTGTCCTTCAACAGCAAGTGAGAGAAGGCTGATTATCCCTGTTGGCTTCCCAGGTGACACGTGCTAAAGAATTTGCCTACCAATGCAGGAGACGCAAGAGACGCAGCTTTGATCCTTGGGTTGGGAAGAGACCTTGGAGTAGGATATGACAACCTACTGCAGTATTCTTGCCTGGAAAATTCCACGGACAGAGGAGCCTGGTGGGCTACGGTCCATGTGGCCACAAAGAGTCGTTTGTGACTGAGCACACACAACAGATGAGAACGATGAGGGCTGAGACATGGAATGGGGAAGCAGAATGGTGAGTGAGGGCATCATGGGCCCTGGTGGATCCTGAGACGGGCAGAGGAGAGCTGGTGGCCATCACACAAGTGGCCACTGAGGAGATCAAGACAAGGGCCCACCTGCAGGGCAGGCCTCAAAAGCACTAGCGGAGGGCCTGGCCAGGGAAAGAACCCTCAAAAGGATACCACGACGGTTACTATTTCATCATCCTTTCAACAGATATTTCCTGAATGCTGTCTCTGCGCTAAGCACTGCCCAGAGTTCACAACATCACACTTGGCCTGTGTTGGCTGGAGACCTGGGGTGGGGGGTTCCCACAGCCCCAGAGCTGCTCTACCATCCAGATGGGGCGAGGCTTTTGGGCCAGCAAACGTGAGTGCCAGTCCCGCTCTGCCACTGACTGCCTGCAGGGCCTCCAGGGGTCACCATACCTCCCCAGGGGAGGTGTTCTTCACCTGTTTAATTTTTGGCTGCGCAGCATGTGGGATCTTAGTTCGCAGACCAGGGATTGAATCCTTGCCACCTGCAGTGGAAGTGCAGAGTTTTAACCACCTGACCACCAGGGAAGTCCCTCTTCTCACATTTAACATTGAGAGGATGAGACTTGAGGGGTAGGATCACAGACGTGTTTCCCAGGGGTGGTCCCACAGGCTTCAGCATCTTTTGGGGTGTTTGGAGAGCACAGATTCCCAGCCCTGCTTCCAACTCCCTGGTGGACTTTCAGTGGTTTGGTCCTAGAAGCTGCCCTCCCCAGGAGCCTGCAGGTACTTCCTCTGCCCAGAAAGCCTTGAGAGCCAGTCCTCCTGCTGCCTCGGTTCCAGTTAAACACAGGCATCTGCCCAGCAGCTGGCGGCAGAAATAGCACTCTGGGAACACAGTTTGGGAGTGCTCTGTCGCCTACAGGGAGAAAGGTGCCTCTGTGGCTGGTGTGATGTCTGTGTCAGAAGGATGTGAGTGCTGTGGGTCAGTGAGTGCAACTGAAGAGCAGGGGCAGCCTTTCCTGCTGAGAATTATACCTATCGCCCGGTCAGAGGAACCAAAGATGACATCAGAGCTGCAATGGAATTATCTTGGTGCACGTACATGCTTGGCTGTGTCTGACTGCATGACCCCATGGACTGCAGCCCACCAGGCTCTTCTGTCCATGGAATTTTCCAGGCAAGAATACTAGAGTGGGTTGCCATTTCCTTCTCCAATTATCTTAGTATATATAATTTTAAAATTATATTTGTTATAAATGTTTTAAATTCACCGTTTCTTAGAGTATGCTCAAGTCTTTTCTATCTTTTTCCTACGCAGAAAATCCCCAGTGAAGGCACAGTGAGTGACGTGAGCTTGAAATATCTTAAAAAATACAGGCAACATGGGGCTTCCCAGGTGACATTAGGGTTAAAGAATCTGCCTGCCACTGCAGGAGATGTAAGAGATACAGGTTCGATTCCAGGGTGGGGAAGATCCCCTGGAGGAGGGCATGGCAACCCACTCCAGCATTCTTTCCTGGAGAATCCCATGAACAGAGGAGCCTGGCAGGCTACAGTCCATGGGGTTGCAAAGAGTCAGACAGGACTGAAGCAATTTAGCATGCACATACATACTTATATGTGTGTGGGGGGGGGTGGCTTAATTCCCCATAATCTTCATTAGATCCATCTCCCAGCTACCCTGAATGTATATATAATATAAGTCAAAGTTAATATGCTTCCCTCGTGGCTCTGCAATAAAGAATCCACCTGAAATACAGAAGCCATGAGTTCAATCGCTGGGTCAGGAAGATCATCTGGAGAAGGGAATGGCTACCCAGTCCAGTATTCTTGCCTGGAGAATTCCATGCACAGAGGAGCCTAGTGGGCTATAGTCTATGGGGTCGAAAAGAGTCAGACATAACTGAGTGACTAATGCTTTTCATTTTCACACAGTTAGTAGGGGCTTTTCCGGTGGCCCAGTGGTACAGAATTCACCTGCCAATGCAGGAGCCGCAGGAGATGCAGGTTTGATCCCTGGGTCAGGAAGATCGCCTAGAGAAGGAAATGCAACCCACTCCAGTATTCTTTCCTGGGAAATCCCATGGACAGAGGAGCCTGATGAGCTACAGTCCATGGGGTTATTAAAGAGTTGAAAACGACTTTTCGGCTAAACGACAACAGCAATATGCTGTTAAATACCAATTTAAAGGCAGTTTTAGGACAAAACTTAAACCCATGCCCACACCAACTATATGGCTACCCTAATCCCTCTTCTATAGACATTCAGAAAGTGCTCAGGCGCCTGTCAGACTCCTTGAACACAATGAAACAGCAGTGGCTGTGGGGTCCAGAGTGGTGAGTGGTAGCTCGGAGCAGTGTATGTCAGCCTCTGAATCAGCCTGCTTCCAGCCTCCCAGAGCTCAGAGTTTCCCTGGAACCCCACAGCGCAGCGCTCCTGTGTCTCCTTGTCTGCCTCCTCCTTCCCACTCCTCAGTTAGGAACAGCGGACAGGCAGAGTTTAAGCTGACACCCGAGAACCCCTTGCTGATTGGTTGGTTGGCTCTGTTGCCGTGGGAATCACCTGGTTCTCATGCAGCTGCAGGCCTCCTTCCCTGCTTGATGCGTGAGGAAATGCTGACACGCTGGGCTTTCTTCTCTGTGAGCCACCCTACCTGGGTCAGGAGGAGCAATCACACACCCAAGATCCAGGAGAAAAATGGGGATGGTGGCGATCATAGGTGGAAGAAAACAATGAGGAAGGGCCGAGCAGCCCTGCGATGGGGACAATTCTGTCTGAAGCAGCAGGTGCAGTGATTATGGGCATCAGGATTTCAGGCCCAAGTTAGACCCGAGTTCCAGTTGCAGTTCCTCCACTTAGCAAAGGTTTAAGTTTAGGGAAACCTCCATTTCTTCACTTGTGATGCCAATGCCTTTGCATTGCTTTGAATAATGAATGAAATGCAGGAATACGCTGGCAGGCCAGTGGTGAGGACTCGGCACTTTCATTGCCAGGCCCCGGTTCCATCTTTGATCGGGGCAATAAGACCCCACAAGTGGTACTGTACAGGCAAAAGTAAAAAAAGAAGTAAACAATGCCAATGACATGGAAGACAGAGTGTCTTGGACCCACAGGGGCCTCATCCAGGACTAGAGGGGCTCAAGTCATTCCATTTTTTGAGGCTTTTGGATATAAAATGGATAGTGAAACAATATTACATAAATTTGGGAAGAATTATGACATATACACCTAGTGATTTTCACATTTAATATAAAAATACAAATAAGATAATTATGGGAATTCTAGAAAATATTAAATCAAGGAGTCTGAGGACTCTGTGTCCAGAAACTAGGCACAAGCATGCATGATGAATAATCTTTTCTCAGGGACTCTCTGTGGTTATATTTATATATCATTTTTGGACATAACAATAGTTTAAATGTACAGTCCTTTGTGAATGAGCCACCTAGGTGACCCTTCCAGCCCCAGTAAACCTCACTGGGCACAGAGGAATTGTTTCAGTAAACAGTAATGACGTTAGCATCACCATCTTGTCTCCAGCGAAGCTGAAACCACTGCACTTACTGCAGATGGAGTGCTGCAGTGCATACTTTGTTTTGCTGATACAGAACATGATGTTTTTTAAGAAATCAAATTTGGGGAATTTCCAGGCTGTCCGCTGATTACAATCCATGCTTCCACTGCAGGTTCCATCCTTGGGAGGGGAACTAAGATCCCAAGGGCCACATGGTGCAGCCAAGAGGGAAAATTGATTCTTTAAAAAAAAAAAATTTGGATTTGAGTATGTCCAAGTCGATAGCCAAACACAAAACTGTTTTTTATCCCTGTGGATAGCTTCCTGTTCAGTTTTTCCCGTGCATTGAATTGAAGCTACAATGTTTGTCTTGAAGCTCATTGCAGATCCCAGCAGATTTCATTCAGATGCACTGCTTTGCTTCAGAGACATGGATTGCAGCCAGACACCTCATGTGCACAGTTAACCAAGCCCACTGAACACTGAAATACTAAAATCAAATCCAAAAGGTCTGCTGTGCTTCATGCAGGGTTTTAGGGAGCTCTGAAACCTTAACTGCCCATAGAAATCACTGTTTGTGACCCAAATGTGACCCACCAAAGGGATGTGACGAAGAGAAAATTCAGGCTGTTCTGAACCAGAGCCGGAGGAGACTGGCTGCCATAAAAGCTCTCAACTTTTAGGATGTATGCAACCATAAAATGAATATAACATCCAGAAACATTTTTTTCCAGGAGTTAGGAAGGATTTGCAGGGGAAAGAACTGAAGTTGTTTGACAAGCTAAGACATTTTCAATCTCTTTTGTTCTCAGAATCACTGAGTTGCCCTAGGTCAGGTCCCAGGCTTCTTCTTGTCAAGAGAAGGGCAGGAAGAAAAGGAACTCTGCCCAGTGTTACATGGTCGTCTGGATAGGAGGGGAGTTCAGGAGAGAACAAACATGTGTATATGTATGCCTAAGTCCCTTGCAGTCCACCTGAAACTAACACAACATTGTTAATCGGCTGTGTGTGTGTGTGTGCTCAGTTGTGTCCAACACTGTGCGACCCCATGGACTGTAACCCATCAGGATCTTCTGTCCATGGGATTCTCCAGGCAAAAATACTGGAGTGGGTGGCCATGCTGTCTTCCAGGGGATCTTCCTGAACCCAAGGATCAAACTTGCGTCTCTTATGTCTGCTGAATTGGCAGGAGGATTCTTTGCCAATACTCCAAAATAAAATAAAAAGTTTAAAAAAAGAGAGAGAGAGAGAAGGGCAGGTGGAGACCAGTGGTGGAGGGGGATATGCTGTGTCCCTGGGTCCAGTCTGTGTTCAAGTGTGCTCATACTTTGAAGGTTGAGGGAAAGTTGAGGTTCCAGATGAGGCCAGTGGAGGATGGTCAGATGAACCCACGCTGTCCAGTGGTGGTCAGAAGCAATCATCCGAAACACTAACATTAGCAACTTCTTGCTTAGGAAATTTTCCAGTGCTATTGTCTTTCTTGAAATTCACAAAACATATAGTTGCCTCTCAAAATGTCTTGCTATATCTCAGAGCAGTCTTCCACTTGTAGCATTAAAGAGCAGAGGTCCAGAAGGGTTATTAATTCTCATGATCTAAAAACCAGTGAGCTTGGAGCCTTTAATAGCACTGGGTTTACCACATTTTAAATCCTCTCAACAGTTTTGTCTTCTGGGTTTTTTTGGTTTTGTTTTGTGAGACATTTATTTTTATTATTTGTACTACTTAAATTTTGTACTGTCTGCTTGCATTACTTAAAAACACACAGAAGAGAATAGCATTGAAACATGTATATTATCATATGTGAAACAGAACACCATTCCAGGTTCGATGCATGAGACAAATGCTCAGGGCTGGGGCAATGGGATGACCCAGAGGGATGAGATGGGGAGGGAGGTGGGAGGGGGGTTCAGGTTGGGGAACACATGTAAACCTATGACTGATTCATGTCAATGTATGGCAAAAACCACTACAATATTGTAAAGTAATTAGCCCCCAACTAAAATAAATAAATTTATTAAAAACACACACACACAGAAAATATTTTTTAAAAACACTTTAAATCCTCTCAATGGTATTGAATTTGACATTGTGAAATTACATGTCTATGCACCTATTACATCCATTACATGTGAAATTACATCCACCTATGCACCCATTCACTCATCAGCAAATTTATATTGCTACTAAATGCCTTCCTTTTTGAAACATCACAACCCTGTCTCCAACTCCCCAAATTGTGACACCCTCATCTTCCCTTCTTCTTGTAACTTCTCCTTTTCTACCTAGGAAATATCTTTAAGACAAGCATTGTGGTATAATTTATACAATATCCATGATCTGTGTAGTGAGCTACCTGTTTTTACTTATATTTTTACTCGCTTTGATTGATGTGATAACTGAATATAGTAGAGATAGAGCCAAAGACATGAATTTGAAGGTTAGCTGGTGCTGCATGCTGAATGCAGTCAACAGCTTGTTCCTGGAGCCCAGAGGTGGGATCCTCATTATGTGCTCCTTCAACCACCTCCTCCATCCCAGCCTTTCTCTCCCGTTCCCCAGTGGACATCAGTTGTTCTGATTCTCTGTGTATCCTCTTTAGTCTCTTGTCCACCTGGAGAGAAAATAATGAGAGAATGAACAATTGAACCAGCAGTTGTCAAAGTATAATCTCTGGACCAGCAACAGCAGAAGCATCATCTGAGAGCTTACTAGAATTGCAAATCCTTAGTCCCTTCCCCTTACCCACTGGTTCCAAAACTCTGGGAGTGAAGAGGAAAAGTTAAAATTTTACCTCCTGCGCATTGTGCCCCTGTAACTCAGCTTGCTCCTTGCAAAGTCTGGATCACGTAGGTCACGTAGTCTCAGAAAGTGGGGACTTACAATACTAGGAACTGGAGTTTATCTCACTCACCCTTGTCCTGCTCTTTGCAATTGCCCAGCCCCTGCAAACTGGCTCAATCATGTCTGTCCGTGTAAAGGTCAGGCATCCCCCTCCCCATCTTGACTGCTGATGTGCGCACACAAAGCCCCTTATTTTAAACCAACCTATTAACAGCCAGTGTTGCCCCCTGTAGTCTGTCTATAAAAACTCTGTAACCTCTTTTCAGGGCTCAGAGCTTAGAGTGTTAACTCCTCTGGGCCCACTAGCATAATAAACCTGAGTTCTCCAACTCTCTGAGTGTGGTGCTTGGTTTCTTGATTACAGGTTTCTGCAACAGGAATAGGGCCAACTATCCAAACCGACTATTTTAACAACCATCCAGGTGATCCTGAAGCTTGAGAACAAATGATTCAAATCATTGCATAGGATGGAAGGCATCATTTTGGGTGCTAAATTAAGCATCTGTATAAAATATCTGTTTAGCCCAATCTAAGCTGATAAGGATCAGGGGTATTAATTTCCTTGGGAGCTCTCACAGCAGATGACTACTGGTTTTATCCTGCCTTCTTGATTTTCAGAGGCTCACTGAAGAGGAAAATGCTTCAGAGAAGAGAGTATCAGTCTCTTGTCCACATTCTCACTGCTCCCATTCTCCAGGGTCCTTGGGGACACCAGCGATCCTGTGCCCTCTGGATCTGCCCTCTCACATGTCCCCCCACCTTCCAGGAAATAAAAATTCAGCCTCTTTCCACAAAAGGTTGAGGCTGTACTTCACACTATTTCTTTTAAAAATCTGCTTCAAGATATTTCATTATCATTTCATGATAACCAAGCAGGGTGGAGGGGGAGTGAGGCAGTTTTGTTTGTAGAGATAAAGCAACTGAAAGCTTAATATACACCGTTCTGTGTCTTTGTGGGGGCAGTGTGGGGGGTTGTCCACCACATCCCGGGAGGACACCTCAAAGCTCAAGCAAGGTCAGCCCCTTCCACAGCCTGGCTTGTCTTTCTCCTCCACATGAGTTTAGAAGCAACACTGGATCAGGGTTGGGGCTCCGGGGTGAGTCTGACTGACACCACCACCGGAGAGGCAAGAGCAAAGGCCAGCCAGTAAGTGAGGCAGGGCCACTTCTCCTGCAGCAACAAATCCTGTTCTCAAATTTGTGCCAGCAGCACAGAGACCACAGGAATTGTTTATCTCTCTCCTTTTTCCGGTCTAAATACAAAAATAACCACAATTTTTAAATGTCAAAAGAGAGAGAAACAAATTCATCTGTCAACGACTAACCTAGTGGCTATTGTAGGTTTTTGCATGAGCTTTTCGGTCTTGGGTCATTTGCATTCTGTGCTAACGCGTGCCTTGAGTTGTTGTACGTGGTTCTTTTCTCTTAGGCTTCTTGTTCATGCATTTTCCCCAGGTTGTTGCCAGGCAAACCTTGCAATCCAATCAGAAGGTTGTTCTAGAATTATAGAAGACCCGAGCTATACAAGACTTTGGCAATCATCTTCAAAGGAACTCTTGATGAGCTCTTCAGAGATGGGCTTCAGGCAGTTTGTGTCACTTCAAAAATTACTTGCAGAACTCTGCCATAAACATGTATGTCTTTCTGGGGATAGTCATATCCCTGTACTCTATCAGATTATCAAAGCAGTTTAGATCCCCAAAATATTATCCATTCTTTCTACAAGAGGCACTGTGCACAACCATTCAGACTGTGCCTCGCACACTCTGGACTGGGGAAGAGTCACATAGGCAATAACACCCCTGGAGTTGTATAGTGCACAACCTGCACAACCGTAGATGATGACCCTGCATTCTGTGCTATTCATTCTCTTCATTGGACAGTTGGCACATAGCTGAGAAGTGATTTTCCTTTCCCCTGCTTCCATTGCTCCCTGCATATATTTGTTTCAACACACTTAGATTATATTGAAATGATTTTTAGGAGTTATGTCTGTCTAACTCTAGAATTCAGTATAAAGAAATCCATTGTTTTTCATATACAGAAGAGTATCAGCCCTATTATTAATAAAATAATATTTTATTCCCCCTGTGCCTGACTTTGATTTTTCAGCTGGCCCAAAGTCAGGTAGAGAAGGATGCTATTTATTGTCCCTTAAGCCCTAAACAGCTTTTCCCAGGTGGTTCAGTGATAAAGAATCTGCCTGCCAATGTAGGAGATGGGGGTTCAATCCCTGGGTCAGGTAGATTCCCTGGATGAGGAAAGGGTAACCCATTCTAGTATTCTTCCCTGGACATTTCTGCAGACAGAGAAACCTGGTGGGCTACAGTCCACAGGGTCACAAAGAGTCAGACATAACTTAGTGACTGAACAAAATACCACCACGACCATGTGCCAGGCTTATATTTGCCTTCAGCAATACAGTGGGGAACAAGATGAATATGGCCCCTGTCTTCCCAAGGCTGACAGGCTATCAGGGAAGTCCAGCAATCAACCTGAAACTATAAGTCTGTTTAGCACTATGACAGGAGATATACAAGAATGCTATGAGACTGCCCAGCTGGAGGAAACAAACTTATTTGGAGAGGCAATGAGTGGGTGAGTTCAGGGAGGATTTTGATAATTAATTTCCCATTGAATTTTCTCCTAATATGTATCTAACTATATGTATCTGTGGGGAATTATGGGGTGGTGTGTAATATAGATCTCCCATGCTTTAAAATCCCATAAACATTTTCCTTGCTGGATGTGTTCCCTCATGTTTCCTCCCACAGCCTTCACAGTAACCCCAAGAGACAGGGTTTTGTATGGTCTCAACTTCCCTGAAGCTCAGAGAGGTCCCACAGCTTGTGTGGAGGGGACTCAGACGCCAGGCTCTCCTGTGTCACACCAAGCCTATGGAGGCCTCACTTACACTTTTTCCCGCCACTGGGAACACACACTTCTCCAAATTCTGAGAGCTCAGGTCCTCCCACCCTGAAGCCTCCTGTGTAGAAGCAGTGTCTGAAACAGCTGCAATTTTCTCAAGAAGCCTACTTGATTCAAAAAAGTGCTGACTACACATTTGGGTAGCAATGGACTGCTTTCATGGCCCCTCTTTGCCAGCAAGTGGCAAATGCCCTCCACCACGTCATCAGAACTTCCTTTCTGCCAGGTGGGAGTGTCCCAAGGAACAGAACCATGACCCTCCAACCCTCAGACCCCCCTGCCAGAGGCACAGACACTGCCCACGGCAGAGTGAGATCCCCAGGGACCTGTCCCTGCCCTGTTGGACTGTGGGGATCTGGCTCTTCCTTATTGTGAAGGTGGCTCAGGCGGTAAAGAATCTGCTTGCAATGCAGGAGGCCCTGTGTTCCATCCCTGGGCCGGAAAGATCCCCTGGAGAAGAAATGGCAATCCACTCCAGTATTCTCGCCTGGGAAATCCCATAGACAGAGGAGCCTGGTGTGCTACAGTCCACAACTGAGTGAGTAACACTTTACTTTTACTGTGAAACTGGAGAATGGAGGGATTTTTGCTTCAGACTTGATGACTCTGGCTATATTCTTACCAGGGTTGCTCATCTTTCTCTATGTTTAAACTCAGGAGTATCTGTTTACCTCTTTTTCTATGGGCTATTGTGAGCCAATAGTTCTCAAAATACTGTCACTGGGACCCAGAAGAGCACCCTTAGGTGTTCCTCAGCAGATTTTATCACACTATAAATGCAGAAAGGTCTGTGCTTTCCTTGAAGGCAGAATTTCAATGTTTTCTTTCTCTTCTCATCTCCTGTAAATGGTACTTCCAGGCCTTTGTTCTCACTGCTTCCTCCATCACCGTCTCCCTTGCTGACTGCCTGGCCGACATCAGCACTTTTTCCAAATCTCAGCTTTCCCTCTTTGTGAGGCCCTTCCTCACCACACTCCTCTGCAAGGTGGGATTTATTTTCTCACTTGGGGTCTCCACTGTGAACCATGCACACATCTATTGCAACATCTCTGATGCTCTGTGTCATATCTCATCCTTCACAGGTGCAGGATGGACACAGCAAATACTTGCTTAATGAGCGCATGCATTTGATGCTCTGAAAAGAGCCCTGCAGCGGGACTAGAAGGCCTAGGCTTTGTTAAATGTGTGAGCTTGGCTAAATCACCGAATAGCGCTGAGCCTCAGTTTCCTCTCCCCATAGAGAACAGGTCTGTGGACACAATAGGGGAAGGAGGAATTGAAAGAGTAACATTGAAACATGTACATTATCATATGTGAAATAGATAGCCAGTAGGAGTTTGCTGTACGACACAGGGAGTCAAAACTTGGTGCTCTGTGACAACTTAGAGGGGAGGGGTGGGATGGGAGGTGGGAGGGAGGTTCAAGACAGAGGGGACATGTGTATACCTAGGCTGCTTCACGTTGATGTATGGCAGAAACTAACACAACATTGTAAAACGATTATCTTCCAATTTAAAAGAAACACAAAAACAACAGCAAAAGAAAACAAGAAGCACAGGATAATGTAAAAGTACATAAAATGTGGAAGTTGAAACTGGTAAGTGCCTAGGTAACTTCTTGCTCTAAATGACTAATTCAAAGGACAAATAGAACACTGTGACTGTCTTTAAATGTGCCTGCTTGCCTAGTCCATAATCCCTACTTATTCCGAAACTAATCTAGGTTTTGCTGCAAAGATACTTTGTAGATGTAACTAATGTCCATAATCAGTTTATTTTCCTAAACAGTGTGGGTGGGCCTGCTTCAATCAGTTGAAAGGACTTAAGTATAGCTAAGGTTTCCCTGAAGCAGGAGAAATTTTGCCTGTGGACTCCAGCATCAATTCATGCCTAGAATGCTAGCCTGCCTGTCCTGACAGCTTTGTAGACTTTTGACCTGCCTGGGAGTCTTCACAATCGAAAAGCCAATTCCTTGCAATAATTCTCTTACTATATATCTCCTACTGGTTCTGTTGCTCTGGCTGAACTCTGGCATAAGCATAGAAATCCCAGTCAAAAGCCCAGCCCTGTGACTCATTATCTGTGTGATCTTAGAAAAGCTATCAAAGCCTCTGAGGCTCTGCTCTCAGATCAGTAAAATGAAAGTAATAACTGCTTCATGATTATTAGTTAAAATTGTTCTCAGGTTATTATTTGTTTTGGAACACTATTATTTTTGGTGTTTTCTATGTACCAGCTTCTACATTAAGTACTTTACATGTATTGAAAGAAAGTGAAAGCATTAGTTGCTCAGTTGTGTCCAAGCCTTTGCAACCCCATGGACTATAGTCCACCAAGCTCCTCTGTCCATGGGATTCTCCAGGCAAGAATACTGGAGTGGATTACCATGCTCTCCTCCAGGGGATCTTCCCAACTCAGGGATCAAACCCAGGTCTCCCACACTGCAGGCAGATTTTTTACGGTTTGATCTACTCGGGAAGCCCAAACTAAGTACTTTACATGTATTACCCCCATTTAATCATCTATAAGCCTTTATATTATTATTATTATTAAAAATATGTATTTATTTATTTTTGGCTGTGCTGGGTCTTTGTTGCTGTGCACAGGCTTTCTCTAGCTGTGGCAACTGGGAGCTACTCTCCAGCTGAAGTGTTCAGGCTTCTTATTCTGTGGCTTCCCTTGTTGCAGAGTACAGGCTCTAGATGTGCAAGCTCAGTAGTTGGGGTGTATGGTCTTAGTTGCCCAGTGGCATGTGGATTCTTCCTGGACCATGATGATAGATGGATACTGAGCCACTAGACCAACAGGGAAGTCCCTGAGTCCCAGACCCTTGTATTATTAAATGACATAATCCATGTACATAATCATAAACAAAGTCATACCTAGCATACCAAAGATTCTTAAAGAGTTAATTCTGACTTTTCCTTTGTCTCTGTAATATTTCTAAATGATAAGCTATCTGAAGGCAAAGTGATTCTCTGCATCCTTTCTAATGAGGCTTTATAGCCATGGGGAAAGGGCTGAGGGTAAGGGGTATAGATCTGAATGAGGCAATTGGTAAAAAAAAAGTTACTCTGCCATTTTGTGGGATTTTTTCCCCTATCTCATTGGTTTGCACCATTGAAAAGTTTCAGGAAAAAAACAGTTTAGACAGCTTGTGATAGAAGACACTTCAAGGCACCAGGTCACAGGATAGAAGACAATTTACTTCATCTATGCTGGTCTCCAGGTTGGTTTGCAGATACAGCCCTCTGAACATCAACTTACCTTGGAATTCTAGTGCCTTCCATATAAGGATTTATGCAGATAGTCCACATGAAACAGAGAGGAGCAGGAGCTACCCCTCACTCAATGGAAAAAGTGACTTGACTGGAAATGTTATAAGGCCACATTAGAAAATATTGGGCCCCTAAATTGTCAGTCTTTAAGTCAGATTAAAATCATTGTAGATGAAACACTAACCTAATGTGCAGGACAGGATTAGGAATTGTGAGGGAATGTAGAAGTAAAAGTCCTTCATTTCCAGTAGGGTGTTTACTGAGTTCTAGGAACTCAATGCCATTTAATACAATCAAACTCACTTTTTATCCTGTCCAATCATTGAACCAACATAGGCTTATCTGCCATTTCATCTTTAAGTTCACGCATAGAGGAAGAGGAGAGAACAAAGTCAGCAGTAAATGGAAAGTTTGTGAGCGGGGTTGCTGTTGCTGTTCACTAAGTTGGGTCTGACTCTTTGTGGCTCCGTGGACTGTAGCAAACCAGGCTCCTCTGTCCTCCACTATCTCCCAGAGTTTGCTCGGATTCGTGTCCATTAAATCTGTGATACTACCTAAACATCTCATACTCTGCTGCTTTCTTCTCCTTTTGTCTTCAGTCTTTCCTAGAATACATGGCTTGGGAAGGTAAGCACCTAGGAGAAGAGGTAGATTGTTATGTAGGTGCATGAGAAGAAATATGTGAGCACAAGAGGAAAGATGAGGCAAGCCCGCAGGATGCAGGTTTCCATGCTAATTCCCAATTTTCACACTGGTCTAGCACTTTTCCCCAGGTCCACCAGCCCTCATAAGTGGCCTTACTAATGTCCACCCCCTCTTAAGACCTCTGTTGTGAACCATTTTGCAAGCTCATCTTGTCTGATGTGTTTTACATTGATATTTTTAAGTTGTTTATTATAGAAAATTCCAAAAATCTCAAACACACACAGTAATAGAATAGTAAGATGGACCCACAGGCTGCCCCTAGTAGCTCAGCAGTAAAGAGCCTCCCTACAATGCAGAAGATACAAGATTCGCAAGTTCGATCCCTGGGTTGTGAAGGTCCCCTGGAGAAGGAAATGGCATCCCATTCCAGTATTCTTGCCTGGAAAACTCCATGGACAGAGGAGCGTGGTGGGCTATAGTCCATGGGGTCACGAAGAATCAGATGTGACTGAGCGACTGAGCATGCAAGCATAATGCATGCACATATCCATTCCTTAGCTTCAGCAATTTTCACTTCACTTATACTCCCAGATACTTCTTTTACTCCATGGATTATTTTGACGAAATTACAGACAACACAAAACTTTATTCATAAAGATTTTAGCGTGTTTCTCTAAAAGATAAGGACTCTTAAAAAACTACATTTATCAAAACTAAATATTAATAATAATTGCTAATAAGTATTGTCAACAATCTTTTTGTTAATACAGTTTGTTTGAATCAAGTTCCAACTATGATGAGTTCATTATTATTTATTTTCATATCTGACAATTCTCTTTTGATACCTCCTTCATTTTTTCTTCCCTCTTGCAATTATTTGTTGAAGACAACAAGATGTTTGCCCTCTAGAGTTTCCCACAGTTTGATTTTGCTGCTTGCATCCTTATGGTGTCACTTAATATGTTTCCTTGTCCCCTGTATTTCCTATAAATTGGTAGTTAGTGCTAACGACTTAATCACATTCACACTTGACTATTTTGGCAAGACACCCTTATAGGTGGTATGGGATACTTCCTTCAGGAATTGTATCAAGTCTGACTGTGTCTCTTTTTGTGATGTCAACGGTTGTTGCTGATCATTGCCAACATCCATTAATTAACGGTTGCAAACAGTGATTGTCTAGTTTTCTGATTCTCTCTTCTGGTTCTCTAGATTCTCTCTCTTTCCTTCTTTATTGATACATAAGCTTCCCCTCATTGACTATTTGTTACCCAGAGGAAAGACAGGAAAAAATGCTGTTTGTTTTATTTGCCAGTTTTCAAATAATAAGTTGGTTTTTTATCATCCCTCAAAGACAATCAAATGATGTTTTTATTGGTACATATGTATATGTGTACATATATAAAATAAAATATAATATCACATATAATATGTATTATATATACTAAAATCATGGATTTAAATCTATTTGATATGTTTCAATCCATTGTACTTATTATCCTTATCATTGCTCAGAGTCTCTGATCATTAGTGAATGGGAACTTCTCCAAGTTACTTCCTGAATTGCTTTTAAAAGAAAATAGTGATTTTCAATAAATGCTCTAACTCAAGTATGATGTGATGTTCTAAACTCCATTTGTTCATTTTTCTGCTCAGATTTGGAAACTGCCATTTTTACAAGGAGCCTTGGTTCCCAGTACAGAGAAATAGTATGTAGAGACTGCTGTCTGGACAGTAGGGCGTGCAGTTTCTGTTGATGGACATTCAGTTTCTCTAGCCGTTGAGCGCAGACCTGCTCCTCTGCTGTCACGTGCGGAACACAGCATGCATTCCTCCTGACAGTCATCAGAGCAAGGCGGACTTCCTACATTTCCTTTTCTGCCCTCACTCCTTCTACAGAAAATTGTTAAGTATTTGATTTCTAAGAAGCAATAGCACAGCTCTTAAGAACACATAATCTGCTAATGTTTGACAGAAAACAACAAAATTCTGTAAAGCAATTATCCTTCAATTAAAAAATAAATTAATTATAAGAAAATTAAGATTTTTTTAAAGAACACATTCTGGAGCCAAGCTTCCTAGTTTTATATCCTAACTTTGCTACTTATTAGTTCTCTGGCCTTTCTGTGCCTTGATTTTCTAATGTCTAAAAGGGTGATGAAAATATCCATACCTACCAGATGGCATTAGTTTTGAACAAATTAATATACATAAATATATTAATATATATTAATATACATAAATATATACATAAAGCACTTCAATATAATGTACATAACACACCTCAACAATGCCTGATACATATCAAGCATATATAAATGCTTTCCATTATTACTATTTTCAATGGGCGTTGAGTGTACAACCATGTGTATTTTAGGATTCTTTTGGTAGTAAGCAACAGAAATTGAGCTCAAGCTTGCTTAACAAAAATGTAGGACTCATTGGATTACAAGCTTGCAGGGCTACAGGGGAGATGACAGAATCAAAGGAGGAAGTTTAAGAGTTAAGACTTTACCCAGAAACTGGAGTAAGGGACTCAAGGCTCCTCACTCTATACATCACTGCCTGTCTCTGATTCTCCCTGTGTCTTGGCCTCACTCTTTTTCCTGCATATAGGTCCACCTGATATCAGGAAAGAGGGCTACTGAAGCCCCAAAGCAACATTCTTCCCATCTCAGAATCCGAGAAAAATGGTTTACACTCCTCTGCCTGTGAGTGAAAATCACTCAGTCATGTCCAACTCTTCGTGACCCCGTGGACTATACAGGCCAGAATACTGGAGTGGGTAGCCTTTCCCTTCTCCAGGGGATTTTCCCAACCCAGGATTGAACCCAGGTCTCCCTCATTGCAGGCAAATTCTTTACCAGCTGAGCCACCAGGGAAGCCCAAGAATACTGGAGTGGGTTGCCTATCCCTTCTCCAGTGGATCTTCCCGACCCAGGAATTGAACCACGGTCTCCTGCACTGCAGGTGGATTCTTTACCAGCTGAGCTACCATGGCTTTCAAGGAGCGCTGAATTATAGTTGGCCCTGTCTGGATCACATGCCCATTTCACTGAATGGAGGAAATTATCATCAATGTAAGCCCATCAGGATCACATGGGGTGAAGAAGAGGTCCCCAAGGGAAAGGGACCCCCCTTACCAGGAGAAAAGAAAGCATGCTGGAGAGAGAAAAACACCAGCAGCCAGAGCTGACTACAAATAAAACTTGCTTTCAAGGAACTCACACTCTAGTGAGAGAAAAACAGGTCCAGGTAAGTGCGTGCCATGATTATAGAGTAGTTACACCATGCCAGGCCCCGCAGGACAGAATAAGAGATGCCCTCATTCTTAGCTGCTAGATTTATAAAAGCATCTGGCTTGCCCACTCTGATATCTGAAATGCAGCAGACAAGTTGAGGGCAGAGATTTCATGCCAGACTTCAAAGGAATAAAATACGAGCACTCACTTCCAATTTAGAAAGGAGCTTGCCTGGGCAGTTTTCATTTTTTTTAATCATTTAATTACAGCATGGGGAAACCAACTAAAGTGGTTGAATGAGTAATTGGTATGCTTTTGTCTGTTGGGGGGAGAGAATGCCTTTAATTCTGAAGGACCAAAAGGTTTCTTTGGTCATATCCGCTATTATTTACTGGCACAAGAGAAAGCAGAGATATAAAAGTATTTGTAAAATAGAAATGCCAATTATTTATGCCTGTTGTGTTTCTACTTTCACATTTTAATAATTATTCACAGCCCTGCATTGGTTTCCTAGCCACCAGAGCAAATGATCAAAAACTGGATATCTTAAAACAAAAATGTATCCTCTCACAGTTATTTTTTTCAAGATTCTTTCCTAAATTTTCATTTGCTTTTGCGGCTGTGCACGGGCTTTCTCTAGTTGTGGTGCTCAAGCTTCTCACTGCAGTGGCTTCTCTTGTGGAGCACGGGTCCTACGCCCACGGGCTCAGTAGTTGTGGTGCATAAGATTTAGTTGCTCCACGGTATGTGGAATCTTCCTGGACCAGTGATCGAACCCTTGTCCCTTGCATTGGCAGGTGGGTTCCTCTCCACTGTGCCACCAGTGAAGGCCTCCTCTCATGGTTCTAAAGGTCAGTGTCCAAAGGCCATGCTCTCCCTCAAGGCTCGCGGGAAGGATCCTTTCCTTTCTCTTCCTAGCTTTTGGTGATTGCGGGCAATCCTTGGTGTTCCTGGGCTTCTGGGTGCATCACTCCAATCTCTGCCTCCATCCTCACATGGGCTTCTTCCCTGCATGTGTCTCTGTGTCTCTTCTCTTCTCATAAGGACACCAGTCATAATGGATTAGGGCTTACTCTAAAGACTTCATCTGAACATGATTACATCTGCAAAGATCTTGTTTCCAAATAAGGTCACATTCACAAGTACTGCAGGTTAAGACTTCAACATCTTTTGGGGAGACACAATTCAACTCACAACCAGCCCCATCTCATTTTCAAAAGGGCTGAAGTGATTCACAACATGAATGAGAGCATCCTAGGTGGCTCGGTGGTAAAGACCCCACCTACCAATGCGGGAGATGTGGGTTCAATCTCTGTGTTGGGAAGATCCCATGGAGAAGGCAATGGCAACCCACTCCAGTATTCTTGCCTGGGAAGTCCCATGGACAGAGGAGCCTGGCGGGCTACAGTCTATGGGGTCACAGACAGTCGAACAGGACTGAGTGCGCATGAACACACACACACACACAGTGAATGAAACTGGGATGTCCCAAGCCTGTCACGAGCTTACTGTATGAAGGAAGTCATAGTCATACTGTCATTAATCTTTTAATTACAGTGGCAGTCTCTCTCTACTTGTTTACGGGGGATCTCAGCACCCCTCCAAAACACAACCAAACAGCAACAAACCCAAGAACTCTTTCTGAGAGATTCTCCCACCATGAAGGAGGACTCCCCACTCCCAGCAGCTTGCTCTCTCATGCCCCTGAGCCGTATCTCACCAGCTCTGGAGACGGCGGCACCCTGAGCATATTCTCCACTTGTGGGCTCGCTGTGTTTACATTGCTGCACTGCTTGTAGCTGTGGAAGGGACTTAGGCCCTTTCTCTCCCACTGGTTGTTACTTTGTCACTTGCATGCTGTATCGCTCCAGTCGCATCCGACTCTTTGCAAACCTACGGACTATAGCCCACCAGGCTCCTCTGTCCACGGGCCTCTCCAGGCGGGAATACTGGAGATGGTTGCCATGCCCTCCTCCAGGGGATCTTCTTGATCCAGGGATGGAACCAGTGTCTTTTCTGTCTCCTGCTTTGGCAGGCGGGTTCTTTACTACTAGCGCCACCTAGGAAGCCCATTTTTGTCACCTTACTGCTATACTTCATAAAGTTTGTCCTGAACCAATCCCTGCAGCCTGGGGCCCTAAATATTCTCATGGAAGCTCGTATGTGGGCTGGGGCCAGCCCTCCCTACTCACTCCATGAGCACCTTTTCTCACTCTCTCCCTAAGCATCAGGGCACACATCTCCCTCCTCCTTTATTTCCCCTCTATCCTCCCAAACACAAACAAAATCAAATGCCCTTCCTGTTAATTCATGAAACTAGACTCCAAAAGAGCCCAGAACAAACCCCTATAAGATTCTGGGCAAACAACCAGACTCTGAACCAAGTTTTAGGCTCATCTTAAAAGCAGGGGCCCTAAAGTATCTACTTTTATGCAAACCTGTCTTCCTCAGATGGACAAAGAAGTCTGAGAAAGGAGGAAATAAATAGAGAACTGAAATATTCAATCAGAAGAAAAAGATTATACATAGAAGCGCACACTTAAAGTTCTTCAGTTGAGCCTTGTAGTAGCCAAAGTAAAGATAGAAAAAGAAGCAAGAAGGTTCAGACTATCTTTGAGAGAAAATAAAGCCGGTAATACAGGAGGAGTGAAGCTTGGTCTGCCACTGCAGGCTGGCGTCTTTGTTTCAGTTAACTTCAGGCTTTCTGCTTCACCATTCGAGTGCATTTCCCTCTCCTCCTGGGCACACAGCTAGACCACACTTCTCAGCTCTCCTGCAGTCAGGTGTGACCCTGTGACTGAGCTCTGGCCGATCAGACATGGCCAGAAGTGAGCATGTCATTTCTTGGCAGAGGTGGTTAAGAAGCAGGAGTACCTTTCCCATAGTCTCTATTAGCATCTTCCAGTGGGATGGGACAAGCTCTGATGCTCATGAGGAGAGTAGAGCCTCAAGATGGAAATGGTCTGGGTTTCTGAATGTTGATGTGGAAGACTGCTGGGCCACGCCACCCACAGTAGACTGTGTTAGAGGGAGAGGTAACCCGGTATCATTTTAAGCCACCGAGACTAGAGGGATTAGGTGATACAGCAGAAACTATAGCTAATATGTATATTTGCTATATTATATTTACTAATATAGATGGAATAATGTACCCTAACATTCATAGGAACATTGTTAACAATAGTCAAGACATGGAAGCAACCTAAGTGTGCATTGACAGATGAATGGGTAAAGATGATGTGTTATACCCATACACACAGTGGAATACTATTCAACCGTAAAAAGAGTTTAAATTTTGCCATTTGTAGCAACATGGATGGACCTCGAGGTAATTATGCTAAGTGAAATAATTCAGACAAAGACAAATACTGTATGATATCACTTAATATGTGGAGTCTAAAAAATAAGACAAACTGGTGAATATAACAAAATGCAGCAGACTCACAGATATAGAGAACAAACTAGTGGTTACCAGCGGGGAGAGGGAAAGGGAGGCACAATGCAGGGGTTGGACGTTAAGAGTTGCAAACTGCCAGGTATAAAATAAGCTACAAGGATGTATTGTACAATATGGGGAATAGGGCCAATATTTTATAACTTTAAATGGAGTATTATCTTTAAAATTGATGAATCATTATATTGTACACCTGTATCTTATATGATATTGTACATCAACTATCCTTCAAAAAACTAAAAATATAATGAAATTGATGGGATAACACAAAGCCCCTTGAACTCCTCCACCCAATTTCCCTGAGGCACCAATGGTTCCAAAATTTCATCTGCAACCTTTCTCAGCACAATAGGAAATATTCTACTGGGGGAGGGTTTGAAGCCACTTAGATGAGTTCTGAGCTCTCTTGTTGTCTTTACTTTTCCTAGATTTCTATAGCCTCTGGCTAATGTGACCTTGCTGCTTCCAATCTTCCTTCTTTTTAAAATTTTTTGTTGTATATTAAGGTACAGTTAATTAAAAATGTGTTAGTTTCAGGTGTACAGCAAAATAGTTCAGTTATACAGTACAGGTATTTATTCTCTCTTTTAAAATTAATTTATTTTTAACAGAAGAATAATTGCTTTACAATACTGCATTGCTTTCTACCAAACATCAGCATGAAACAGCCATAGGTGTACCCATGTCCCGTCCACTTGAACATCCCTCCCTACCCCACCCCTCCGGGTTGTTACTGAGTCCTGGCTTGAGTTCTCTGAGTCCTGCAGCAAATTCCCATTGGCTCTCCATCTTACACATGGTAATGTATGTTCCCATGTTGCTCTCTCCTTACCTCCCACCCCTGGCCAGCCGTGTCCACAAGTCTATTCTCAGTACAGGTGTTTATTTGTTTTCAAATTATTTTCCTATTTAGGCTATTACAGAACATTGAGCAGAGTTCTCTGTGCTATACGCTAGGCTATTGTGTGTGTGTGTGTGTGTGTGTGTGTGTGTGTGTGTGTGTGTGTTCAAAGGCTCAGTCGTGCCCAACTCTTTGCGACCCTGTGGACTGTAGTCAGCCAGGTTCCTCTGTCCATGGGATTTTCCAGGCAAGAGTACTGGAGTGGGTTGTCATTTCCTCCTCCAGGGAGGTCTTCCTGATCCAGGGATTGAACCCTCGTCTCCTGTGTGTACTGTATTGAAAGGCGGATTCTTTACCACTGGCACCGCCTGGGAAGCCACAGTAGGTCCTTACTCATTATCCATTTTAAATACAACAGTGTACACATGTCAGTCCCAAACTCCCAATCTATCCCTTCTTCCCCATCCCTCCCCACCATAAGTTCCTTCTCTAGGTCTGTGGATGTTTCTGTTTTGTGAAAAAGTTTATTGTATCATTTTTTAAGATACTGCATATAAGTGGTATCATATGATGTTTGTCTTTTTCATCTGACTTACTTCACTTAGTATGATAATTTCCAGGTCCATCTATATTGCTGCAAATGGCATTATTTCATTATTTTAAATGGATGAGCAATATTCCATTGTATATATGTACTGCATCTTCTTTATTCATTCATTTGTTAATGGACATTTAGGGTGCTTCCATGTCCTGTCTATTATAAATAGTGCTGCAGTGAACATTGGGGTCCATGTATCTTTCAAACCATGTTTTTTTCTGGATATATGTCCAGGATTGGAATTACTGATCATATGGTAGTTCTATTTTCAGGTTTGTAAGGAACCTCTATATTGTTCTCTATAGTGGCTACACCAATTTACGTTCCCACCAACAGGTATACTATAAAACTCTTAGATGAAAATATAAGCAGAACACTCTTCAACATAAACCACAGCAAAGATTTTTTTCAATATATCTCTTAGAGTAATCAAAATAAAATAAAAAATTAAAAAGTGGGACTAATTAAACTCAAATTAAACTCTAATGATCACTAATGTTTTCATAGTACTCAGGTACTATTGTTTTCTTGCAGGTCATGTTGACAGAAAATTCTTATGAGAATTGGCCTTGTGAAATTCCCTGGTCAAAATGTTCATTTCCTGAGCAGAGATTGCAATTATTAGCCAATCAGTGGAGCCAACTACTAAGCATGTCTGCACTACAAACTTAAGGGTTCTGAGTCTCTTAATCACTTTGATCATTTGATAAGATCTATAAGAAACACTGGTCTGGAAGTCATAAAGCCTGGTCTCTAATGGATCTAACAATAGCCACCCCTTTTGTGGGTATTGACTGTGCTTCAGATCATTCTGGGCACTTTGTATGCATCATCTCAAACATCTCTTTTGAAATAGGATATAATTTTCATGTCTATGGATTTTATAAATATCTCCATTTTATAGACAAAAACATTGAGGCTGTGTTTGCTCTATGCTCGACTGTATGTTAATCCCTCTTGGAAATAGGTTAGGACTCTGATTTTTGAGTTTAAAATCTCTTTAAGGAAATGAGATGTTCCTGAAATAATCTGAGAATCATATACAGTAGCATACAAACTATGTGAGTCTTTTGCTGATCAAACTTAGTGACTAAACAGCAGCAACAACAGGGATATCCAGGAATTAGGTCCCCACACACTTTGGGGGCTTTTAAGGTCTTTAAGCTGCCACGGTGCCTGTGGATGTGTCATTAGCTTGCTGATGTGTTACAATGAGTGCATACTGAGATTGGTCTAGTGGGGGTGACTTGTCTGCCATCTTGGACCTAGTTGGTTCTAACCAGTTTATGTCATGTCCCTAACGGATATGTCATTCTTTTAAAGGTTGTGCCCTGCCTCCTTTCCTGTCTCATTAGGAAAGGCAAAGTTGCTTTATTCAGGAGGCTGACAATCTGGGGAGGAGGTAGACTCATCCAAAAACCAACTGTGAAGATTGTGCTCAACCGTGAACGTTTTTAAAGGGAGAATCATTTGGGGAGGGGGGTCAGGTCTTCATTATCTTCCACTGTGTGCAGACTTTCTTCTGATTGGTTGGTGGTGAGGTGATGGTGCTCCAGAAGTTCTGTGCTCAGCCTGAAGTCACTATCCTCACTTCATTTCCTGAAGAAGAACTCAAAGATATTGTTCTTTACATTCTCTGAGAAGGGATCAGGACCCTGCCCCACAACTGTGCTATGGTTTCTTCATGTCCTCCTTTGCTTCTGCATTTCCTCTCTTTCCTGATTAACAACTGCTTGAATCTGCCCTTGAGAAGGTCAAGGAGGCTGAATGAAGCCTATTTCCCACCAACAAGAAAGGTGGGGACACAAAAGGGCCCCACAGGATCCTGCTCCATTTCACTTGGGAGGAAGCTCAGGACAGTCTGTTTTTATTCTGTTGGGCAGCTGGCCCAGGGCTGCCATTAGAACAGTGGCTCTTTACCTTGGCTGCACCTAAAAGACACTCAAGGGAGTTCTTAGAAAGTGCTGATGTCTGAGACTCACCCCTGAATTAGTGTGTCTGGTTTAAAGGAGTTGGGTCTGGGTCCTGGGATTTTTAGAGCTGCCCAGATGATTCTAATGTGAAGTAAACAGTGAGAGCCTCAGCCTTAAAGGCACTGTCACTCACTTGCCTGATCATCTTTGTGTGTCTTTAATGTGTTCACCTTCACTGGTTGTTGGTTCTATTCTAACTTTTCGAGATGCGTTCCTGAAAAGGAGAGTATCACAGGACCCTTGAGTTAGGAAGGGCAGGCTTCCTGGAATTGGTGGGACTCCAGTTAGGCCCTGAAGAACTGATGTTTCTCTCAGGACAGCATGGGCCAAATAGCAGTGGATCCAAGGTTGGGATGCCCACAGGCTTGGGGCCAGGTGAAATCCTGCTTCCATCTAAGGGAGCAGAGATGGAGCCAAGTAGAAGCTCATGAAGCATTTCACACCTTATGTGGGTTTTTCCTTGTAGTCATGGTCTCCTTCAGGGTCTTGCCTTCTGATCAACTTCAGAACTTCCATTTGCAGATTTGACAAATATTTATGAGTAGCTCATGTGTTCCATGCACTGTGCTGGGGATTTCAGGTTGGGTCATAAGATGTATAGGGCTTCTTTTCAAATCCTTTCTCTGGGCTTCTCTGGTGGCTCAGCAGAAAAGAATCCACCTGTGACACAGGAGATGCAGGTTCGATCCCTGGGTTGAAAAGATAACTTGGAGAAGGAAATGGCAACTTATTTCAATATTCTTGCCTGGGAAATCCCATGGACAGAGGAGCCTGGTGGACTATAAGAGAGTTGGATATGATCGAATGACTAAACAACATCACCTTTCCCTATTAGGCCCTTGGAGAGTCCATATAAACATTTTACTCAGATGGATTATAGAAGAGGGATTAGATTTACTCTTTGGGGCTTCAAGAGATGGCTAATAATAATAATAGTAAAATGTGATTAACTCTCCTTTTTACTATTACTGTTAATATTATCACCAATTTTTGTTGTTTAGTTGCTAAGTCATGTCTGACTCTTTGTGACGCCATGAACTGTAGCTTTCCAGGCTCTTCTATCCATGGTATTTTCCAGGCAAGAACACTCGAGTGGATTACCATTTCCTTCTCCAGGGGATCTCCCTGACCCAGGGATCAAACCCACATCTCCTCTCCTGCATTGGTAGGTGGATTCTTTACCACTGAGCCACTGAGGATGCTCACTTATTGAGTACTAACTATATCTGAGGCACTGGGCTAAGAACTTACTTATTTTTAATATTTATTCAGTTATTTGGCTGTGCCAGCTCTTAGTTCAGGCACGTGCAATCTTTATTTCTATTGTTGCATGCAGAATCTTTAGTTGCCGCATGTGAACTCTTAGTTATTGCACAAGGGAACTAGTTCCCTGACCAGGAATCAAATCTGGGCCCCTGTATTGGGAAGACAGAGTCTTAGACCCTGGACCACCAGGGAAGTCCCAGGCTAAGCACTTTAGATTTTTGCCATCCTAAATAATTCTCATAACAGCCCTGCTGCTTCTGCTGCTACTAAGTCGCTTTAGTCATGTCCGACTCTGTGTGATCCCAGAGACGGCAGCCCACCAGGCTCCGCCGTCCTCGGGATTCTCCAGGCAAGAATACTGGAGTGGGTTGCCATTTCCTTCTCCAGTGCATGAAAGGGAAAAGTGAAAGTGAAATCGCTCAGTCGTGTCTGACTCTTAGCGACCCCATGGACTGTAGCCTACCAGGCTCCTCCATCCATGGGATAGCCCTAGGGATGCATTATTCCCTTTTATCAGTAAGGAAACAGAGGTTTAGAAGCTTGCAATGTCTGGCCCAAGGTCTTGTCAGGACTGGTATCCAGGTCTGTTTGACTCTAATCTGACTTTCAGATACCCTAGGACTGTGGTTTTCAACCTTTGGGGGCATATCAGAACAATTGTGACACTTTTTTAAAAGTAAACTTTTTATTTTGAACAATTTTTAGAATTTTAGAAAAGTTGCAAAGACAGTACAGAATGTTCTCACACCCCTCACCTGGTTTCCCCCATTGTTAAACATCGCACATATCCATGGTACATTTGTCAAGAATGTAAGAAACTGACATGCATGTGTTACTATCAACCAAATACCAGCCTTTGTTATTTTCTTTAATGTTGGACAATCTATTCTTTTCTTAAAAAAATTTTTTTTATGAGGGCCATTTTTAAAATCTTTATTGAATGTTTTACAATGTTGCTTCCTTTTTATGTTTTGATTTATTATTTTTTTTGCCTGCAAGGCATGTGGGTCTCAGCTCTCCAAACAAGCATCAAACCACATCCCCTGCATTTGCCAGGTTTCTACTTTTCCGTTTTTCTACTCTATGCTTTTAGAGTGAATCACCAAGACAATGTGGCCCTTTTTGAAATACACATTGTGGGTAATACCTCAGACATGTTGAATCAGAACTGATATAATTTGGATATACTGCTGGTTTGGAGCCTCTATTAAAAGAACCTGGAAAAGAATGGAGACACACACAGACACACACACATATATATATATACATATATATATCTGATTCTCTTTGATGTATACCAGAAACTAACACAACATTGTAAGTCAACTATACTGCAATAGAAATTAAAAGAGAGAGAGAGAATGCCACACATGTGTGTATTTTCAAAGGTTCACATATGATATTCCTGTGGACCCAAGGTTAAGACAGTAGATTGTAGAGGAGACATTCTAGACATAAAGAGCTCAGCTTCTCAAGAGATAGGTTGTCCTTACTCACTAAGCTAGACTAAGATTATCGGATGGGCACCCATGCAGAAATCTGGACAAGCCCATGGCATAAATGGGTACATTCATGCATTGGAACACATGATCCATAAACTTCCTTTCAGTCAAGAGGTATCAAGATGCTATCCTTCCAACTGTATTAGTCATTTTTTCCTTTTATGAATCTGGGAGAGGGGAAGAGGTGGAGAGAGAACTAACATTCTGCTTGCAACAAAATTGTGTAGAATGCCCACTACATGTCAGGTCCTAGGGATACAGGGTAGATATGACAGATATTAACTATATAAATAATGGGATGTAGAGACAGTGAACAACTAATTACAAAATGTATTATCTATTACAGCCTAAGTGCTGTAAATGATAAACATGATATGTTTTGGGGGTGTATATCATAGAAACTGTATCAAAGAGACATACAGAAGACAAGTGTTAAGATGCAGACAGAAACAATCTGCTCCACAGAAATAACACTAATTCAATCCAGGCGTGAGGGCGCTAAAGATGGCTTCGCAAACATCTGTGCTAAGGTCTAAAGGATGAATAGGGAATTTCTCTGGCAGTCCAGTGGTTGAGACTTCACCTCCCAATGCAAAGACTGTGAGTTTGATTCCTGGTTGGGGAGCTAAGATTCCACATGCCTTGTGGTCAAAAAAACCAAAACATGAAACAGAAGAAATATTGTAACAAATCCAATAAAGACTTTAAAAAATAAATAAAGGATGAGTGTTCTTGCATGAAGAATCTCAAGGACAGAGTTACTGGTGGGGAGGGTGGAGGGGGGTTATGGTCCATAGGGTCGCAAAGAGTCAGACACGGCTGGACTGAAGCAATTTAGCATGCACACACAGTGTTGCAATAGCAGAATAGGAGGCAGAAAGAATGGTCAGGCATCAGGAATCTCATCAACAAAGACCCAGCCGCCTGAAAGTGCATTAGCATGTTTGGGCAAGAGTAGACTCCAAGGTAGATCTGAAGCATGAACTCATGGTGGGAGCTCTTTTCACTCACCCTCTCCACTGCTTATGGAATACTGTTTCCAGCTTACAGTGCTGGGGGAGTGATTTATGTCACTCCCCCACTCAAAATCCTTCAGTAGCTCTCTATTATGCATACCTAAGGCTGATTAATGCTAATGTTTGGCAGAAACCAACACAATTCTATAAAGTGATTATCCTTCAATTAAAAAGTAAATATTCTAACACCATACACAAAAATAAACTCAAAATGGATTAAAGATCTGAACATAAGACCAGAAACTATAAAACTCCTAGAGGAAAACATAGGCAAAACACTCTCCGACATAAATCACAGCAGGATCCTCTATGACCCACCTCCCAGAGTATTGGAAATAAAAGCAAAAATAAACAAATGGGACCTAATTAAACTTAAAAGCTTTTGCACAAAAAAGGAAACTATAAGCAAAGTGAAAAGACAGCCTTCAGAATGGAAGAAAATAATAGCAAATGAAGCAACTGACAAAGAATTAATATCAAAAATATACAAGCAGCTTTTGCAGCTCAATTCCAGAAAAATAAACGACCCAATCAAAAAATGGGCCAAAGAACTAAACAGACATTTCTCCAAAGAAGACATACAGATGGCTAACAAACACATGAAAAGATGCTCAACATCACTCATTATTAGAGAAATGCAAATCAAAACCACAGTGTGGTACCATTTCACGTCCATCAGAATGGCTGCTATCCAAAAGTCTACAAGCAATAAATGCTGGAGAGGGTGTGGAGAAAAGGGAACCCTCTTACACTGTTGGTGGGAATGCAAACTAGTACAGTCACTATGGAGAACAGTGTGGAGATTCCTTAAAAAACTGGAAATAGAACTGCCATATGACTCAGCAGTCCCACTGGTGGGCATACACACCGAGGAAACCAGAATTAAGAGACACGTGTGCCACAATGTTCATCACAACACTGTTTATAATAGCCAGGACACGGAAGCAACCTAGATGTCCATCAACAGATGAATGGATAAGAAAGCTGTCGTACATATACACAGTGGAATATTACTCAGCCATTAGAAAGGATACATTTGAATCAGTTCTAAGGAGGTGGATGAAACTGGAGCCTATTATACAGAGTGAAGTAAGCCAGAAAGAAAAACATCAATACAGTATACTAACACATATATATGGAATTTAGAAAGATGGTAATGATAACCCTATACGCAAGACAGCAAAAGAGACACAGATGTATAGAAGAGTCTTTTGGACTTTGTGGGAGAGGGCGAGGGTGGGGTGACTTGGGAGAATGGCATTGAGACATATATATTATCATACGTGAAACGAATTGCCAGTCCAGGTTCAATGCATGAGACAGGGTGCTCAGGGCTGGTGCACTGGGATGACCAGAGAGATGGGATGGGAGGGAGGTGGGAGAGGGGTTCAGGATGGGGAACACATGTACACCCGTGGTGGATTCATGTCAATGTATGGCAAAACCATTACAATACTGTAAAGCAATTAGCCTCCAATTAAAATAAAATTTAAAAAAGTAAATAAATCTAAAATTAAAAAAAAAAGACTTACCATGCCAAAAAAAAAAATCAAAACTCCTCAGCATTGTTTCCAGGAACTTTGATGACAGGATTGATCCCTACATTCTATCTCTTCCCATCATTTTTTAGTATTTTACATTTGAGCATCATGGAACCACTGTGGGCTCCCCAAACACCACGCATCCTCAGGCCCCTGTGCCTTTGCACATGCCATTACTTCTGCCTTGAACACCATTTTTTCCTCTGTCCAACATATCCAACTGCAAACCCTTGCTCATGCTTCAGTTCTCAGCCTGTAGGTCACCTCCTCTGTGAAGCCTTACTTAATCCCTCCAGTCAGCATCTGCCATAACCATATATGGACTTTGGGTGTATTTTGTACATTTCTACTTATTAAGATAAGGTTTCCCAGCTGGCTCAGTGGTAAAGACTCTGCCTGCCAATGCAGGAACCACAGGTTCAGCCCCAGGGTTGGAAAGATCCCCTGGAGGAGGGCATAGCAACCCACTTCAATATTCTAGCATGCAACAACAGAAATAGAAGATCGCATGTGCCCAAACTAAGAGCTGGCACAGCCAACTAAGTGAATAAATATTAAAAATAAATCAGTTCTTATCCCAGTGCCTCAGATATAGTTAGTACTCAATAAGTGAGCTTCCCCAGTGGCTCAGTGATAAAGAATCTGCTTGCCAATGCAGGAGATGAGGGTTGGATCCCTGGGTCGGGAAGATCCCCTGGAGAAGGAAATGGCAACCCACTCCAGTATTCTTGCCTGGAAAATCCCAAGGACAGAGGAGCCTGGAAGGCTACAGTCCATGGGGTTACAAAGAATCAGATATGACTGAACGACTGAGCACTCAAGCACTGTTAAGATAATATTGTTTCTTTTCTCAGATGTTGGTCTTCTTCCCTTCTTGTGTGTCTACACTCAATGCCATCATGTTGCCTGGTGTACTTTAAATGCTCAGAAATAGTCACAAGGGGACTTCCCTTGTGGTCCAGTGGTTAAGGCTTCATGCTTCCAACACAGTAGGCAGGGGTTCCATCCCTGGTCAGGGAACTGAGACTCCACCTGCCGCACAGCACAGCCAAAACCTGAGAAAGAAATAGTTATAAGGCAAAGGAAGGAGGGATGGAAAGAAAGGAAAGGGAGGTGAAACACAGATAAGTAGAGGGAAGGAGGAAAGGGTATAGGAAGGAAGGAAAGGAAAGAGGGAGGAACAGAGAAGACGGAGATAAGCCTGATGGTGCTGAGAGGTGAGAACTCGCATTTGATATTCTGGCCTTCATTTTCTCAGCACAGAACAAAGTTTGAAAAGCCCTGCTGGACTCCATCCAAGCTGAGAGACTGAGTTTCAGAAGATAGTAGCTACAAAATTTGAAGTGTAGCTCTGCAAAACAAAGACAAAGCACATATACACACACAAAAAATCTACCATTTCTGTATTTTAGATCACGACACAAATAGCAGCAGTGGATCATTTATGAAATAAAAAAGAAACTGCTTTGAGCATTTAAGGCAATCTGTTGCTGGAGAAAACAGTAACATTTCTATGTTTCGAGTAGCAAGTTTATGAGCCAAGCTCTTCCTTAGAGGACCAGTCTAAGAGAATGAAAATATAATTGAATTTCCAAGCAGATTTTGGAAGAGAGAAAAACACTAAAGGCCAGTCTGAGTGAAGAGCTGGCAGACTGAGTACCAGGATGCAGAGCGTGGAACAGCCTAGAAAGATGCAGAGGATAACGGCTTCCTTTGGGCTGCCCCAGTATAATCCCACAGAACCAGGCTGTCCTCCTGGACATCCTGTTAGAATCGTCCAGTTTCTGGGGCGTTTATATTCACACAGAAGAATGAGAAGTAGGGCCTGGGGTCCTCTCCTGACTCCTCCTTACCTGACTTAAAGTCTTGAAGAGACGTCAGGGAGGACTCTTCTGTGGAACTGCCGTCTCCGCTTCAGGGCCCCAGGGCAGCCTCTTCTCCCCAGGTCTCCGTTTCTTTGATTTCCCTGAAAAACAAGGGATCTGGGGCCATAGTTCCTGCCTTCTTTTTCCAATATCCCCATGTATCCTCAATGGTGAGAACTGTTTAGTCTGTGAGATCTGGGAGATCCATGTTGGCATCCATGTTGGCACTAGGGCTGCTAGTCCAGTGGATTCTGGGGCCTGGGAGAGCCTCCTTCCTGATTTCTCCAGACCGGGGCCAGCCTCCACCCCAGCCCACCCAGGCTGTTGCCACTAAAGAAGGGAGGTAGGTTTCCACCTGGCCTAAATGTTCATCCTTTAGTCTCTGTGCTATGCTTAGTCGCTCAGTCATTCCGACTCTTTGCAACCCCATAGACTGTAGCCCACCAGGCTCCTCTGTCCATGGGATTCTCCAGGCAAGAATACTGGAGTGGGTAGCCTTTCTCTTCTCCAGGGGATCTCCCTGACCCAGGAATCAGACCGGGGTCTCCTGCATTGCAAGCAGATTCTTTACCAGCTGAACTACCAGGGAAGCCCCCTTTAGTCTCTCGGTATCCCCAGATTGCCAGTGGTCACCCTCCTTGGCAGGCCTGAGAGGCTGTCCCTCAGTTTGGGCCATGTTCCCACGGTCCTGTCTGGTTTCCCTGCAGCATATCTGGCAGCTGCTAACACTGGTTTTCCCTGTGAATGAATCCCTCAGGCCTTCCTGTTCTTCTGCCCATAGCACAGTTGATAAGTAGGACAGAGTCACCTTTCCTCACTTCTTTGAAGGCAACTGAGAACCAGGAGAGCCAAATGACCATGGTCAGGCCAGATGTTAGAACCATGTTATAGAGCTCTGACCCACAAGCTGGAGCAACCAGCCTGGGAAGCCAAACCACAACCTCTATAGTTATAGCCACCCCCCCCATGGTCAGGATTTGACCATTATTGTCAGCTTCCCTAAGTTTTATTCTAACTTCCAATTTGACGTTAACCAGAGAAAGTAAAAAATGGTCCCTTAACCAATCACACAGGATGCTCAGCTTCTAGTTATCCCGTCTACAGCTTCCCCACACCAGCAGCCTCCAACTGGGATACATCTGGGGCCTCACTTTTTATCCACTCGAAAGCTTTCCCACCCTGCTGCCTCCTTCTGAGTCTCTGCCAAGGGGCAAATGATGGTGGCTGACTCCTTTGTTAGAGCAAGTTCCAAATAAATGGCCTTTATTTGTTCTCATGTGGGTGGTCTTGTTTCCATACAACCAAGTGTGGTGGAAAGAACAGGAATTAAAAATCAAATTGAAAGACTCCATTCATATGAAGTCTACAAACAGTCAAAATGAGCCTATGGTGATAGAAATGAGAAAGTGGTTGGTGGCATGTATGGGTGTGTGGTTGTGGCAGGGGTTGGGTGAATTGGCTGGAGAGGTCATCAGGTACTTTCTAGAGGGATGGAAATGTTCTAAGTCTTATTCTGAGTGATGGTTCCATGGTGCATCCAGTTGTCAAAACTCATTTACTTAAATCCTTAAGGTCTGTGCATTTTATTGTAATAAAATTATACTTTTGGCAGGCAGCCTCTAAGATGATTCTCAATTCCAAGTATTCACACCCTTGTACAATGCCCTCCCTTGGAGAGTGGGCTGGACCTAGTGGCCCACTGCTAACGAGTACATAAGGGGAAAGTGATGGGTTGTCACTGTGTAATGATGTTACAAAAAGACGGTGGCTTTGGGGATACTGTCTTGTGTTTGTTTGTTTGTTTTGCTCTTGCTTGCCTGCTCTGGGACAGACCAGCTGCCATGTTGTGCACTTACCCCATAGTCCTATGAGAGATCTATATGGCAAGGAAATGATGCTTGTGATCCATACCCAGGAAGGGCCCAAGGCCTGGCCACAGCCAATAAACCTGAAAGCAGACCGTTCCCCAGCACAGCCTGGATATAAGACCACAGTCCCGGCTGGTATTTTGCTTGCAGTTTTGTAAAACACCCTGAGTCAGAACTACCCAGCTAAGATGTACCTGGATTCCTGACCCACAGAGACTATGAGATAATAAATATTGATTGTTTTGAGCTGCAAGGTTTTGGGGTAATTTGTTATGCAGCAATAGACAATGGATATACAGATGGAATATGTTCTATATCAATTTTAAAAAAGAAGCTTATTAAAAAGAAAGTAAAGCACAGTACCTGGTAGTACATGCTTCTGTTCTTTCCCAGGTCAGAGGCTCTGCTCTGCCTGCCATGATTCACTCAGTTGCACCCCAACCCTTTTCCTGGAAAGCCTTCTTCCGGAATACCAGCTTTGCAATATAAAAATAAGCAGGACATACAGATGTGCTTACAGAAGACCTTCTCCAAACAGAGAAAGAGATACTCTACATCCTGGTATGGGAGCACGCCAAGCTATGAGGTGCACATGAAATCCAAACATCCTGACACCCAAAAGGCTTACAGAAGGAGGCAGGTGGGAGTGGGGGCTATGTCTTCCTGCAGATGAATGGTCTTTACCATGGGGTCCCTTCTTCATCATCTCCTCTCTCAGTTGTTAAGAACAGGGAGAAATGCAGTCTCCTTGGCCAGAATCGCCTTTGGCAGAGGGATAGTGGAAAGAGTGTGGACTTGGGAACCACAGGGACCCAGACCCAGGTCCACTTTTATGAGCTAGGTGGGTTTTAGAGTACTGAAACAGTTCAGGACATAACATCCTAAAATATGCACCTTTGCTACATTGGTTATTTTGTGTTGCAGACTCTCTGAACTCCCCTTATCTGCCTAAAGATACATCCTCCTAAAGGAAATCAGTTGTCGTAAGTTCCCTCTCCCAGGCTCTTTCATCCTCCAGGGAAGACTGACTGATCACAGGAGAGAAGACTAGAAATCAGTACCACACTCAGACAAACTTTGTCACAAACTGTCATATCTCCCGTCTGTTCTGCTCAGAGCCCATTTATCTTTCTTAATAGTCATTTACTTGACTCTATATTGCCTACATTCCACTCTCTTACTATTAAGAGGACATGAAAGAAGAAAGTGAAAGTGTTAGTTGCTTAGTCATGTTCAACTCTTTGTGACCCCATGGACTGTACTGTCTGTGGGATTCTCCAGGCAAGAATACTGGAGTGGGTTGCCATTTCCTTCTACAGGGGATCTTCTCAGCTCAGGGATCAACCCTGGGTTTCCCACATAAGCTCTCAAATCTGTCTGCTCTGGGGAGGGAGGGTATTTACTTTATTGTATGTGATGCCCCTGTGCACATAATATTAAAAATGGATATATTATATTCATATTTGTGTACTTTGCTCCAGTTAATCTGCCTTTTAAGAGTTTATTTCATAGACCCAGATTAAGAGGATAGGGAAAGTCTTTCCTCCCACAGCATCATGACTCCTTTTTGAGCCTTTGGAACCTAATCAATGAAATTAGGATAACTCCTACCATGAGCAATTATTCTAAGAGTCAGAGACATGCACCAACCTGAATGAATCTCTTCTTTCAGGGACAGAAGCCAGATTAAAAGGATATATATATATATATATATATATACACACACACATATATATATATACATATATATATAATTGAAGTATAGCTTTTAAAAACTACTTATTTATATATTTATTTTTATTTTTGGCTGCTTCACTCTGTCAATGCACATTTAGGTTGCTTCCGTGTCTTGGCTATTGTAAATCATCAGAAGGCTACATCTGTATATGGCGTTCTGGAAAAGGCAAAATGACTGACAGAAAACAGATCAGCAGATGTCAGAGGCAAGAGGGAGAGGAGGGGTAAAGGGACACAAAAGAACTGAGGGGGGCATTTTTCTATATTTCATTTATAGTGACGGCTGCAAAACTCTGTTGAAACTCATAAAAATGCGCACCAAAACAGTGAACTTTACTGCGTGAGGTTTTACTTCAACAAACCTGCTTTGGAAAATAATGGGAGAAAGAAAGGCACAAACACAATAGCTTTCTCAATCTAGCCCTCCAAGATACCGGCACAGACTTGGCCTGCACCTCTGAGCTTCCTGAGCTTATAGACAAGGTGCCACATAGACAAGCCTTCCTTTTCACACACTTCCCTCCTCAGCCTCCCTGTGGACTCTTCACTGCCCTGGGGGACCTGTCACTGTGGGGTATACAGATTCAGGGTAACTGTATGCGACCTAGCTATTCAGAACCAATATAAGTGTCTACACCAACTGAGACAAAGATGGCGTCCCGACCCGGTCTTCAGCATCCCATCAGCGGACAAGCAAACATTGAAAGTCAGCCATTTTCATCTAGCATCAGCAACTAGGGAAATTCACATACGGTTTTCACTCCAAGCCAGCAGATATGATGTTGATCAACCATAAAACAGTGGCCACAAATCAAATGTATGTTATATGTATTTGCTGTTGCTGTTTAGTCACAAAGTCCTATCTGACTCCTGTGACCATGTAGACTGTAGCCCACCAGGCTCTTCTGTCCATGGGATTTCCCAGGCAAGAATCCTGGAGTGGGTTGCCATTTTCTTCTCCTGGGGATCTTCCTGAGCCAGGGATCAAACTCACATCTCCTGCATTGGCAGGTGGGTTCGTTACCACTTTCCATGTTCTTTTTCAACTTACAGTGTTGACTTGCAATGTTCTTTACCACTAAGCCACCAGGGAAGCCCATGTTATACGTAACCTACTAACAAAGTGCTGAATCTCCTCTCCCTTGCATCAAGGAGAGAAAGAGATGAATTTTGAGTTTTTAATCAAAGTAGAAAATGAGAAATAAACAGAATATGTCAATGGTGCCTGTTAATCTCCTCGAAGCTTCCACAGGGATGGGCTCAGCTAGAAGCTCTCATTTCTATGGAAACCACAAAACGCAATTTGGAAAAACAGAAATGAGCCAGGGCAAGGAAGTCATTGTCTACACTATCAGCAAGACTGAATTCCAAGCAGCCTCAGAGCTAGAAGCCAAAACCTTGTGTCACCCAACGCTGGCTGAGGCATCTCACAGCCTGCGGGGCAGGTGGGAAATCCAGGTGTCCAATTTCTTTAGGTCTCAGGGCTGCTAAGGATGTCCAGTGTGGCTGGTGTGGGTGAGACAGGGCATAAACACAGACAGGAGAAAAGAGACAGCAGTTCCCGACACCCCATCATTGGGATGGCACCCTCCTCTGCAGTCCCAAAGGTGCCCTGGACTTGTCTCCACGGTGACATGTTGCAATAAACTGTTTTCTTGTTTCTACCACTAGATTATTCTTTAAGAGTAAGGGTATGTCTAATTCTTTTCTTTTCTTAAACTTATTGAAATATAGATGATTTACAGTGTTTCAGGTATTTAGCAAAGTAACTCAGTTATATATATATATATATATATATGCATATATATATATATATATATATATTTCATTATTGTATTAAGAGAATCTAACCCAGTGCCCAGCCATTATAACAACAACCACTACAACAGGAATAGCTAACCCTTATATTATGCAATAACAACAACTAACATTGCGTTTAGAATGCACCAGGTAGGTGTTAAATTCTTTTCATCTATCAACTTTTAAAATTAGATGAGGAAACTGAGGCACAGAGAATTCAAGATGCTTGCTCAAGGCCGCACTAAGAAGCGGCAGAGCTGGGCTGTCTCTCCCAGGCTCTCTGTTCTTAAGTCTATAATTATGTGTTCAGTAAAGGTCTTTTGAATGAATGTCTTTCCTAAGCCCTGTCTTTGTTTACTTCTCTCTGACTCTTTTCCTCCATGGTCTCATCTATCTCCTTAATTTCAACTACTATATCTCTGCAGGTAATTCCTAGATCTGTACCTTCAGCCCCAATCTGTCTCCTAAGTGCCAATTTTCAACTGATAGTAAGGTAACTCTGCCTTTTTTATGTTTATGGTTTAATCAAGAGACAGACATACAACCAAGTAAGAGCAAACCATTCATCTTAGCACTGCCCTACCACTTTACCTCTCTCTCTCTCGCCACACCACACACACACACACACACACACACACACACACCACACAGAGCCATACCTGCTGTCTTCTCCTCTGCAGAGTATAATTGACCAAAATTAGTATATCCTGCTTTCCTCTCTCCTTGTTTCTCCATCTCCACAAAGACCTCCTAAAATTCCTGCCTTAAACACGGAATCATATCTGAAAAACAAGACGTAGAGAACAAACTTATGGACACGGAGAGTCGGGGTAAGAAGGAAAAGGTGGGACAAATGGAGAGAGTAGTATAGAAGCATATACATTAACACATGGAAAACAGGGATCCAGTGGGAATTTGCTGCACCACTCAGGAAGCTCAACTGGGGCTCTGCGACAACTAGAGAGGTGGGATGGATGGAGTGGGAGGTGGCTCAAGAGGGAGGGGACATATGTAGACCTACGGCTGACCCTTGTTGATGTGTGGTAGAAACCAACACAATACTGCAATTATCCTTCAATTAAAAATAAATACATTTTAAAAAACGATCAAATCTGCAAAACAGTTCCATAAGGGAGACAGATGAGCAAAGCCATGATTTTAATTTCTGCTGCTACAGAGGACCTTATCTTAATTCAAAACGACTCTAGTTCCTATTGGTATCTTATATTTTTTCAAATTGATATCAACTCAGGACTCATGGCCTTCAGTGGTAGACATTACCAAATAAGATGTAAATTATTAATGGCTGATGGAAATGTTTCTGATACCTGAATAGCCTCATATCACTTTTGTCCATAGTCTCTCCCACCAGGAGAAAATCCTTTGGAGCATGTACAGAGAATGTGTTAGAGAATCCAGGGCGATAAGCAATAGAAGCATTCTGTGCATTAATTTCTAAGAATCAACTTCTTCCCTGGTACCCTTTGACACATAGCCTTCTGAAGTAGACTCAAGTAAACTATAAGCCTAAATTACAAACCCAGATTTACTTGTCAGCAACTGGCCTCTGTACTTTTCTGGAAGAAAACAGAAGGCTTGTATTCACTGTGGCAAACATTCATCACAATCCCACTACCAGCCACAAAAAGTGCCAGGAGTGGCGGCACAGAAGGAAGTAGTGTTCACTATGCTTTCCACGTGCTCGTGGTTTAGTCAAGGACACGGATACACAAACCGTAAGTCATGAAGCAGAGAGAAAAGCGTTAGTTAACACTGTTCACATTCAAAAGTTTCAGCTGTGAGATAGATAGAGCAATCTTTTCTTTTTTTAAGGGAAAGCGTAAGTTGTTCAGTTGTATTCAACTCTTTGCGAACCCATAGACTATGGCTTGCCAGCCTCCTCTGGCCATGTAATTTTCCAAGCAAGAATACTGGAGTGAGTTGCCATTCCCTTCTCCAGGGGATCTTTTGGACCCAGGGATTGAACTCGGGTCTTCTGCACTGCAGGCAGATTCTTTACCATCTGAGACATAAGAGTGAGAAAAAAAAGCAAAAAATCAGTTCTGGGAAGTGCATGGAGCCAGGGGAGGATTGGGAAGACTTTGTAGGGTTCAGGTCCCCTAAACTGAGACAAGAATGAGAACCAGTCCCCTTCAATCTGAGTAGAGTCACCTAGGATCATGAAATTGAAAGTGTTTGCCAGTTAGAGGGTGGAAATTATATGATATAGTTGTATTAACTTTTATATATCTAATTATTAGTGATGGTTGACATCTTTCCATGCATTTATATGGCCAATAGGCTTTCCTTTGTGAATTATCTGGTTTTTTCTATTGAATTATTTCATATTTTTAATTGATTTTTAAAGAGTTTGTCAGTAAATGTGTTGAGAAAAATTTCTAAGTCAGTCTTTTTCTCTTTTGTTTATAACACTCTTCACATTCAGATGTTTCAACTGTGAGGTAGTTAGATAGAGTAATCCTTTTTTTTTCTCCTTTTTAAAAAATTTATTTATTTTAATTGGAGGCTGATTACTTTACAATATTGTAGTGGTTTTGCCATACATTGACATGAATCGGCCATGGGTGTACTTGTGTTCCCCATCCTGAGCCCCCCTCCCACCTCCCTCCCTATCCCATCCCTCTGGGTCATCCCAGTGCACCAGCCCTGAGCACCCTGTCTCATGCATCGAACATGGACTGGCGATCTGTTTCACATATGATAATATACATGTTTCAATGCTATTCTCTCAAATCATTCCACTCTCTCCTTCTCCCACAGAGTCCAAAAGACTGTTCTGTACATCTGTGTCTCTTTTGCTGTCTCGCGTATAGGGTTATCGTTATTACCATCTTTCTAAATTCCATATATATGCATTAGTATACTGTATTGGTGTTTTTCTTTCTGACTTACTTCACTCTGTATAATAGGCTCCAGTTTCATCCACCTCATTAGAACTGATTTAAATGTATCCTTTTTAATGGCTGAATAATATCCCATGGTGTATATTACCACAGCTTTCTTATCCATTCGTCTGCTGATGGACATCTAGGTTGCTTCCATGTCCTGGCTATTGTAAACAGCACTGCAATGAACATTGGGGTACATGCATCTCTTTCAATTCTGGTTTCCTCGGTGTGTATGCCCACCAGTGGGACTGCTGAGTCATATGGCAGTTCTATTTCCAGTTTTTTAAGGAATCTCCACACTGTTCTCCATAGTGGCTGTACTAGTTTGCATTCCCACCACCAGTGTAAGAGGGTTCTCTTTTCTCCACACCCTCTCCCAGCATTTATTGCTTGTAGACTTTTGGATAGCAGCCATTCTGACGGGCATGAAATGGTACCTCATTGTGGTTTTGATTTGCATTTCTCTAATAATGAGTGATGTTGAGGATCTTTTCATGTGTTTGTTAGCCATCTGTATGTCTTCTTTGGAGAAATGTCTGTTTAGTTCTTTGGCCCATGTTTTATTGGGTCATTTATTTTTTGGAATTGAGCTGCAAAAGTTGCTTGTATATTTTTGATATTAATTCTTTGTCAGTTGCTTCATTTGCTATTATTTTCTCCCATTCTGAAGGCTGTCTTTTCACCTTTCTTATAGTTTCCTTTTTTGTGCAAAAGCTTTTAAGTTTAATTAGGTCCCATTTGTTTATTTTTGCTTTTATTTCCAATACTCTGGGAGGTGGGTCACAGAGGATCCTGCTGTGATTTATGTTGGAGAATGTTTTGCCTATATTTTCCTCTAGGAGTTTTATAGTTTCTGGTCTTACGTTTAGATCTTTTGAGTTTATTTTTGTGTATGGTGTTAGAAAGTGTTCTAGTTTCATTCTTTTACAAGTGGTTGACCAGTTTTCCCAGTACCACTTGACAAAGAGATTGTCTTTTCTCCATTGTATATTCTTGTCTCCTTTGTCAAAGACAAGGTGTCCATGGGTGCATGGATTTATCTCTGGGCTTTCTATTTTGTTCCATTGACCTATATTTCTGTCTTTGTGCCAGCACCATACTGTTTTGATGACTGTGGCTTTGTAGTATAGCCTGAAGTCAGGCAGGTTGATTCCTCCAGTTCCATTCTTCTTTCTCAAGATTACTTTGGCTATTCGAGGTTTTTTGTATTTCCATACAAATTGTGAAATTATTTGTTCTAGTTCTCTGAAAAATACCATTGGTAGCTTGATAGGGATTGCATTGAATCTATAGATGAGCAATCCTTTCTTTCGTGTAGGTACCTTCTGTGTCTGTTCAAAACTCTATCCAAGCACTGATGATAAAGATAGTCTTTCACATGTTCTTTTAAGGATTTAAGTCTATTGTGATATATATGTATTGTTTTATTTTTTTCTCAATCTGCAGGTAGGCTTGGTTTTTTAAAAATTTTCTTAATGGTATCTTCAGATCAGAAGTTCTTATTTTGATAAAGTCCAATTCATCAACTTTTTGTTCTATGATTTGCTTATTAAGAAAATTTTGCAGTGGTATAGGATGGGGGCTGGGAGGGAGATTCAGGAGGGAAGGGACATATATATACCTATGGCTGATTCATGTTGATGTATGGCAGAAACCAATACAATATTTTAATACAATTATCCTTCAATTAAAAATAAGTATTTAAAAAAAAGAAAGACATTTTGGTCACCACAAGGTTGTGAGTATTTTCTCCTGGAAGTTTTATAACATGAAGTTTTACATTTAGGTCTATGATTCATTTTCAGGTAATTTTTGTGTATGTTGTGAGATAATGTTCAGAATTTACTTTTTTCCACATGTATATCCAGTTGTTCTAGCAATTTGAGGGCAATACATAAATATGGTATATCCTTCCATTTTTTAGGTCTTCTTATCGTCTCTCAGCCATATCTTATAGCTTTTGGTAAATAAATATTGCACATATTTTATTAAACTTAACTTTAAGTATTTCCTGGATGTTATTATAAAAGGCATTTAAAAAATTTTACATGCTATATCTATTACATAGAAGAACAATGGACTTTTATACATTGAACTTGGATTCTGCAACCTTGGTACTCTAATTTTTAGTTCTTATAGTTTCATTTTATCTTCATTTTTTAGGTTCCTTAGAATTTCTCTACACAAATGATCATGTCATGTGTGTCTTATTGCATCTATTTCTGTACTTGCACTTCTCTTTCTTACCTTCTTTTATGTATTTTTAAACATTTTATTTCATTTATTTGCTTATTAGTTATATCTCAGTGTGTTTTTCCCATCATTGCTTGAGTTTATAGTATGCATTTTTATTAATTACATTTCCATTGTGAGGTAATTGTGGATTCTTTAGTATACTGTAGTCTTTGTCACTGTCTGCCTTTAAGCAATATCACTGTGCTCAAAGAAACCTACGGTAGAGCACTCCCACTTCCTCCTCCCAGTCACTGTGCTGTTGTTTATACACTTCACTTCACTATATGTTATAGACTTCCCATTGGTTAGATAGATGATGGGCAGGTAGAATTTTTCTTGCTTAATCAACTTTTAATGATATTTTTAAAAGTAAGTTTGTAGGTGTTGTGATAAGACATTAAGAAAATACCTCTTTGATGGCTTCTAATTTCCCCAAGGTAAGATTAGAGGTGCTTTGCTGAAGGTAGTGGGGCCAGCAGAGGTATGGATAGTTTAATTAGAATGAATGACTCTGTCATAGCCATTGAAGTTACTTAAGATTGTCAGGACTCAATATAGGGACTCATATTGTGAAATGATATTGTTGTGATGTGTGAAGCTGCTCAGTCATGTCTGACTCTTTGTGATCCCATGGACTGTAACCTACCAAGCTCCTCTGTCCATGGGATTTTACAGGCAATAGTACTGAAGTGGGTTGCCATTTATCAGCCTGCATATACAATTATGCCTCTCTTTATATATTGGACAGCACTCTAGATCAGGGTTGTCCAATATGTTAATAAGTATAATGCAAGGCACAAACGTGAATTACATAAGTAAGTTTAAGTTTTCTAGAAGGCACATTAAAAGTGTGAAAGACAGATAAAATTAATATTAATGTATCTTATTTAATCCAATACATTTAAATTACATCAACATGTGTAATCAATATAAATATTTTCCTACTGAATCTTTGAAATCAAGTGTATATTTTATATTTACGGGCCGTCTCAATTCAGGTTAGTCATGTTGCACATTCTCAATAGCCGCATATGGACAGTGTCTGCAGTTTTAGTGCATCTCTGGACAATTTCTTTTTTTCATTTTCTAACAGCAATATGGTCCTAAGGACATGTTCTTGGTTTAATGGTGAGTCACAGCCAGAATTACAAATCAAGCTATATCATGTGTATTTTTTCTCATTGAGGCCACACTGAAATTACACTGCAGTGTAATTAAAACCAGTAATATGATGAGAGACATAACACTTCAAGTTGCCAGGTGAACAGAAAGGACTGTAGAAACTGAAGGCTAGATGTTAGTCAAATTCAACAGAAGGTGAGTCACGCGTATAGAACTGAGTGTCACTGAATGATCTTGTAAATGAACGCAGGTTAAGTTCCTTCCTGCTTCTGAAATTCTTTTGTTTTATTTTCATTTCTTTCTTTCTTTCTTTCTTTTAAAGATTCTTTATAATTTCCCTGGGACCTGAAGGACATGTACATTAATAGAACTGGCACACGTAATTCCACTTCCCGGATGACACATATTTTAGACATAACATTTTAAAAGGGAACATCAGGATGCTGAACCATAACCTATAAATACCAAATATGTTTAAAAGTATAAGACTGATCATGGACATTAGGAGGCTTCATCGTCCTGAGTCTCTAAGTGTCTTGTAATTCAAATTGTTTCTTGAAGAGTCTCAAAACAACAATAAATAGACAGCTTCAGAGATACACACAGGTATGGATACAGACGGTTTATATACACATCGGTCAAGGGACACTGGTTTGGGGCATTTATTGCCGCATAATGAACTTCTCCAAATTCCAGTTGCTTAAAATACCATTCTTCTATTCATCTGCTCATGATTCTGAAATTTGGACAGAGCTTGGCGAGGTGAGCTTATGTCTGTTATACATGGCACCAGCTAGTGTAGATCACTGGGTGCTGGAGAAGAAATTCCACGATGGCCTCTCACACAGCATCTGCTGTCTGTTGACTGGGAACCCAGCTGTGACTGCTGGCCGAGAGCCTCGGCTCTCCTTCAGGTGGCCTTTCCATGTGGCTAGATTGGGTTCTCACGGCGTGTTCAGACTCCCTCAATAACAGCTGACTTCCCTCACGTCCTGAGCACCAAAGAAGAGCTGCTGACCCTCCTTGAGTTTCCGCCCAGAACTGGCACAGCATCACCTTCACAGTGTCCTGTTACTCAGAGCACGTCACAAGGGTAGGCCAGATACAAAGCGAGAGAACCCTGTAGGGTATGAAAACTGGGAACTGTGGGTCACTGGGGGCCACTGAAAACAGGGTGCTCGGGGCTGGAGCACCGGGATGACCCGGAGGGATGGGATGGGGAGGGAGGTGGGAGGGGGGTTCTGGAAGGGGAAAACATGTACACCCATGGTGGATTCATGTCAATGTATGGCAAAACAAATACAATATTGCAAAGTTAAAAAATAGAAAATAAACTAATTTAAAAAAAATGAAAACACTAATTCATGTGAACGAACTTGTTCCACGTTTTAAATTTTCAATCAATTATTTTCTGAATCTTCTATTTTTAAACAGCCTATTCATGCTCCATTGTAGCAATATCTTCTCAAATATCTGAAGATATTAATAAAAATCATTTAAAGTTTTCCTTCTGTTTCTAAATAGTCTGTTTCCACCAAGGTCAGATTTTCTTTTTTAAACTTTCTTTTGAACTAGTTTCTTGTTTTGTTTTCCCACCTTGGTCTTCCTCCTTTAACTTGCTGATCTTCTTCAAAAAGCTTGTCATCCTGGGTTTCCTTTTGGATTTATGAAAGAAAAACTAAGTCAGTTAATAGAGATGCTGGCACAGCTTTCCTCTACCATTTCTCTGATACCTGAGTTCCCAAATGAAAAGGTCTGGCAGTGAGCTCTGTGTACTTGCGCAGAGTGAGGGATAACCATACAGGTATGTTTGTGGGGAGCAGGCAGGCAGGCTCACCCCTGCTTCCACCCTCATGGTAAAAATAAAGACAGACTTACTCTGAGGTGGCCAGCACATTCCTGCATCTAAGCCCAAGCCTCTCCAAGCAGATTCTCCCTCCAAGAGCAGGTCTCAGGTTTCTTGTTTGGGGCATATACTGCTATTGCCAATTGCTCTGTGTGCTGGGGGACCAGTGGTAGAAAGAAAGGAGTTTAAGTAACAGACTCACCACCTCAGTAGATTAATTGTCCTGATTACTGCCCTGCATCTCTCTTCTACTCTTGCTGCTGATGCTTAGTCACTTTAGCCACATCCAACTCTTGGAAACACTATGAACTGTAGCCTGCCAGGTTCCTCTGTCCCTGGGAATTCTGTAGGCAAGAATACTGGAGTGGGTAGCCGTTTCTTTCTCCAGGGGATCTTCCCAACCCAGGGATTGAATCAGGCTCTCCTGCATTGCAGACATATTCTTTACCAGCTGAGCCACCAGGGAAGCCCCTCTTCTACTCTACCTGCTAATTCAGAGCTTGGACCTACTCTGACTCTCCACTTGGGAGCAGAACTTCCCCATGTGCTGCAGCCCTCCCTGGAGAGTGTTCTGCTGGCAGCTCAGGTATTTGAGAAGATATTACATCAATGGAACATGAATAGGCTGCTGAAAAATAGAACACTTAGAAAATAATGTGATTTCTGCTATAAAAGTTTAATAGTAGGGCTGCTGAAAAATAGAACACTTAGAAAATAATGTGATTTCTGCTATAAAAGTTTAATAGTAGGGCTGGATAATAAGGCTAAGGAAACTGTTAAGCTCATGTATGTGTGTTAGTCCCTCAGTCATGTCCAGACTCTCTGTGATCCCATGGACTGTAGCCCGCCAGGCTCCTCTGTCCATGGAATTCTCCAGGCAAGAATACTAGAGTGGGTTGCCATTTCCTTCTCCAGTGGATCTTCCCAACCCAGGGATCAAGCCTGGGTCTCTTCCATTGCAGACAGACTCTTTACCATCTCAGCCAGAGGGAAGCTCACAGAATTAAAGAAAAAGAATATAATCCACGCAAGACATGAAGCACCAAGCCAAGTGTCCAACATCCATCCCCTCAAAATCGAATCCAGTTAATGCAAAGAGGATATAATTGGGGAAATTAAAAAAATAAATAAATTTCTCAGAGACAAAAAACAAACCTTTCAAATCTTTAGAATGAAATGTGTTCATTTCAGAATGAAATGAATCCATTTTTATTTATGCTGAGTAGCATGAATAAAAAAAGATACACATACATCAGTACAAAAATCTCACTAAGGATAGACTCCTGAAATCTTCCATAAAGAAAAAATAAAGCACACAGAAAGTAGGTAGCTACAAAGGGTCAAATGTTAGACTGATGATAGACACCGTATTATCAATACTGGAAGCCAGAATACATTCTAGCTATACCTCCAGGGTGCTGAGAAAATAGAACTTGTTACCCTACACTGACCGGCATGGCTGTCCCAGGGGAAGGATGGGGAGAGGCAGAGGATACAGCAGAGCGTCTGGGTCCTTCCCCACAGACAGAAGGTATACCTTATGGTCGCACAGGGCACAGGCCAGCAGAACAGCCAGAGCACTACCTTTCTGCCTTCACATCTCCCTGAAGGTGCCACCTGGTTCGGGTGAGCATTCCAGTAGAAAAGCCCTATTTAGGGTTATTTTGTACTGAACCCTCTTCCTCTAACTTCTTTCCTGCCAGCCCACCAGGAGCAAGTAACAGCATGTTTGAGAATGTTTACTGTGAGACAGAGTGAACCCAATGTCAGTCTGCAGGCACACTTGCCCTCCAGTGGATCTACATTTGAAGCCACTTCCTGCTCCAGTCAGTCACCATGGGGACTAAGTTCATTTCAGAACTGCAAGGAGTCAAAGAGTTTATCTCCTGCAGTCTTTTTGGGGAAAAAAAATAGACTTGACAATCTACTTGGAGACTGAAAAATGAAGTGAAAAAAGAGGAATTTAAGAAAAAAACCCATGGGAGGATCTATAATAATATGGAATTATTCCAAGGATAAAATGTAAAGCAGATAGTTGCATAGACAGTTTATGAAACAATTGACCCAAATTAGAATTTGAGGTCAAAGGACTCCAAGATGACCATCTCAAAGAATGAATTTCAATTTAAAAAAAGTAGTATTAAAGACAAGGAAGAATTTTATTCTTTAATAAGGAAGTTACTCTTTCCCCTTGACACACAAAAGAGAAAGAATTAGAAATTCTGGGAAATAAACAAAAGTAAGAAAATCCCATTGCAAAGATGGAGCAAACTAAATGACATGATTTTGAGCAATGGTGTAAAGTCAGAAGAGAATTCATTTGGCCCATGCACTGGAACATTCTCCTTGGAACTACATAGTTTTAGTGACATGATTTTATTAGAATTTGGTTCTGCAATAAGTGAAAAATATGTAGTTATTGATTATACATTATAGTGTTATATTATGCCAATATAATGTTAATTTATATTAGTATATTTTATAGTTATTATAATAATTATGTTTAATATTATAATAATTACAATTAATATATTAAAATTATAATCTTATACCAATATAATATTTGTAGTGACATTTTATTTTTTGGAATCAATCTATAGACAAAATATGAGAGATATAATTATAGGCACAGAACAAAATCCAAGTGGTATAAGTTTACAAAAATAATACCGTAGCATAAATGACAAAAGAAGAAGTGAAAAAGGTTGGATTATCTCTGAAGGGTCCACTTTTACCAAGTGATGACAGTGTCTGAGTCAGTTTACTGAGTCCGAAGTACATACTTGAGCAGATTGTTTAGTTCATTCTAAAATTACTTATTAAACACCCTTCACATGCTAGCATCACTCTGGGTCCTGAGACACAGTGCTGAGCATGTCTGTAGGGCTAACAGGCACATTTCCCGTCCTTACAGAGCTCACAGGATAATGTGGAGAAGAGCACAAATGGATGAAATTCACCATCAGTGACAGGGGGCCAATACTGGTTGCTGCTGTTGTTTAATCACTAAGTTGTGTCCGACTCTTTGCTACGCTATGGACTGTAGTCTGACAGGCTCCTCTGTCCATGGGATTTCACAGGACAGAGAATGTTCTGCAGCTCAGATATTTGAGAAGTTATTGCATCAATGGAACATGAAATAAAATTAGAAATGGTTAAAAGTGCTTACTTTTGGGAAGTTAGACTGGAGGATGGGATAGGGCAACAGAGTTTAAGAGACTAGTTTTTCACTTACCTCAATTTGTACTGTTTGAACTTCTCCAAGTATAAGAGCTCTGTTAATAGTATTAAAAAACACAAAACCCAATATTGCAGTTTTTAACCAGCAGGAGCAGGCTGGCTTACATTCTACCTAATGTTGCATGGAAGACCTGATGTCAAGGCTTTATAACTCAAAATTCAGTGCACAGAAATGCTGCAGCTGGGAGCCATTTGCTTAATGTACAATGAGTAGATTTTCTTTCCATAATTGTACATCTGGATATTTTAATAGCTGTACGATATGAAACAAGCTTCTACAAATACACTGAGCTTCTCTTTCTGCTGCATTTATTGCTATAAATTAGCTGACTTTTAATTTTTAAAGTGTTGCTTTTTTAAAAGCACCATGAAAAACTGTATAAGTATATACTTATCTGTCTATGAAAAACAGATTTTCAAGTAATTTAACCCTTCTGAAGCCAGCCATAATGTGTAACGATGATCCTTGCAGAGCTGTATACAGAGTTCCATTTTGCGTAACGATGATCCTTGCAGAGCTGTATACAGAGTTCCATTTTGCCTGATCCCTTTCTGTCTTGTACCTTTCTCTCTCCAACTATCCATTTACTGCCAAGCGCCTCCACACTCCAGGATTCTAGGGTTGAGAGTGGTCCCAGAGAGGCTGGAAGACTGGACAGGAGTCAGCTTCAGGATGCAGTGGAGCTGAGGGAGAACTGGGACACCAGGACAGACTGGCTCTGGGTTGGGAAGGGACTCCCAGGGCAGTACAGGGGAGTTGGAGGCGAATGCTGAGAGCAGGGCAGAGCAGAGGGCGTCTGCTCCAAACGCAGGAAGGGGCGAGGCTGCTGTGGTGAGAGCTGGCCAGGATCTGAGGGCAGTGAACCGAGCGGCTCCAAAGCGAAGGGCAGGAGGAACTGCAAGACAGAGGTCTCAGGAGGGAAAAAGGCCAAAGCAGCCCGAGCTTTGTGGTACATGAGCCTGGCCGCGATTGCAACACGCGTGTGCAGGAAAGGGGGCGCGTCCGGGGACCTGTCCCCTTGGGAGGGGCTTTGGCCACCTAGAGACGCAGTGGCGTGGAGTGGCATTTCTGTTTAATGAACTCAGAATCGTGATGAATCAGTAACGCAGCAGAGTAACTACTGGAGGACCACACCTGACCGTGTTGGCACGTCTAATCTGCTTCTGGCAACCTCTGCTGTCATCTGTAGAGTTTACACGCTCAAGTGGCCTTTCCGCTTCCATCTCCAGTCTGTCCCTAGACACAGGTCCTGGGTCACAGCTCCTAGATACTGAAGAAACCCAGAGGGGAAATGTGTCTTTACTCGACTGTCTGAATCAGAACCATGCCTGCTTAGCCGCTTCAGTCCTGCTGTCTCTTTGCGACCCCATGGACTGTAGCCCACCAGGCTCCTCTGTCCATGGGATTCTCCAGGTAAGAATACTGGAGCGGGTAGCCATTTCCATCTCCAGGGGATCTTCCGAACCCAGGGATCGAACCCACGTTTCCTGAGTCTCCTGCATTGCAGGCAGATTCTTTTACCACTGAGCCACCAGGGAAGTCTCAGAGTGATTTCAGAAGGAGCCGCCTTCCCTGTTGCAGTTTTGAGAACTCCATTTCTGGCCCCTGCTAACTTGGATGCTGACCCTAAGGATGCCAAACGCTGTTAATTCTAGGACTGCCATCAATCCTCTCTCCTGTAGAGTTCATACCACTATTAAACACGAGGAATCAAGAACCATCAATGGCCTTCTCTCTGCCGTATATTTCCTTCTACTCTGAGCACCTTGTGTGTGCATGTGCTAAGTTGCTTCAGTGCTGTCCAACTCTTTGTGACCCTAAGGACTGTAGCCTGCCAGGCTCCTCTGCCCATGGCATTCTCCAGACAAGAATACTGGAGTGGGTTGCCATGGCTTCCTCCAGTTGAATGCTTTGGGACCCCATGTAGCAGGATGCAGCCTTGGAGGCAAATTGACATTGAATGAAATTCCAGCTTAATCATTTTCTACTGTGAAGCCTGGAAACATTTCTTAATCTCTCTGAGCTTCAGTTTAAAAAAAAAAAAAAGACAATTTGAGAATATTAACAACTATTTCATTGGATTGTAGTGAGAATTAAATGAAATGATGCTCACGAAGGGACTGATTTTGAGCCTGGCACATTGTGCAGACACGTGTTCATCTTTGTTCTCAAATGCCTAGACCAAAAAAAGCCACGGTTTAGTTACCAAGTAAGAGGTAGGTATGGCTAAAGCATAGGCCACCAGAGGGGATGGTTTGCCATGGTGTGGTAGTAAGTATTAAATTTAATAATATTTGTAAAGTACTTAATGAGTCCTAAAGGAAACCAACCCTGAATATTCATTGGAAGGACTGATGCTGAAGCTGAAGCTCAAATACTTTGACCACCTGATGCAAAGAGCCAACTCTTTGGAAAAGGCCCTGATGTTGGGAAATATTGAGGGCAGGAGGAGAAGGGGCAACAGAAGATGAGATGGTTGGATGGCATCACTGACTCAACGGATATGAGTTTGAGCAAGCTCTGGGAATTGATGAAGGACAGGGAAGCCTGGCATGCTGCAGTCCATGGGGTCTCAAAGAGTTGGACACGACTGAGCGACTGAAAAACAACAACAGAAAATGCTTAACATAGTGCCTGGCATTTAGGTACTGTTCAATAAATTATAGTCATAATTATTAATGAAACTTACAATTTGCCAAAGTTGATTGGCCATGCCCTACATGTAGTTGACTATAGTGCTTATAAAATTATAAAATTGATAGCAGAACACAGCTCTACTGATGTCTAAGAGTATCTCCTATCCCTACCAGCTCTGAACTTGTTCTCTTTCATTCTCTCATGGCACAAACATTCTGAGATCACCTGAACATGAAAGTGAATGAAGCAAGACTTCCACAGTGGTCCACTGGATAAGAATATGCCTGCCAATGCAGGGGACATGGGTTCTACTCCTGGTCTGAGAAGATGCCTCGTGCCACGGAACGACTCAGCCTATGCGCCACAACTACTGAGCCCATGAGCTAGAACCTGCGCTCTGCAACAAGAGAAGCCACTGCAAAAAGAAGCCTGCACACCACAATGAAGCATGACCCTGCTTGCTGCAACTAGAGAAAGCCCACACAAACCAACAGAGATCCAGCGTAGCCACAAAAAAAATTAATGAAATTATTTGTTAAGAAAAGTGAATGTAGCAGACACAATCTGTCTCACAGGGCTCCTCAAACTCTTCACAAGGCTCACTCTTGTCAGGGGTCCCAAACCAAGAGCTCCCCAAGATTCTGTCATTATTACTGGCATCAAACGTTTGCTGAACATGAACTGCATGCAAGCTGACCGTTCCGTGAACTCCAGAAACACTTTACATGTATCAGATCTGTTTCAAGGCATGTCTTCTTCTCAGCCGTGAGGTCTCAAGGAGGCCCTATTCTCCTCAATGTATTAATAAACATGTTAGGATCCATAAAGGGGGCTGTTCACTGTGCCAGGCCTTGCATTAGGCAGTTTATACACATTCTCTCATTTAATGCTCATGCCCTGTCAGGTAGCTAACATTACCTCCAATTTACAGATGAGATATCTGAGGTCAGAGAGGGTAACTTGTCCAAGGTCACACAGAGAGTATGTCAGGGAGGCAGCTGACACGATGCCTGCACATATGGTTGTTGACAACTCCCTCCTCTTTCCCCCTTATGCCAGGCTATCCCTTCCTCCTTGGTGGCTGAAAGAAATAAGAAAATGTACTTGAATGTAGCAAGATTGTTGCAATTGCTCTAAACCAAATTCACTGTTCTGTGCTAGACTGAATGGCTGAAACCTACAGTTTGGTCTGACAAAATTACAAGCATGGTTTCCTTCCACTTTCAGTGCATTAAGAAAACTGAAGGGAAGCCTCTGTACCAGGTCACTCCTGAAAGATTTCTGAAATTATACTGGCCCGCCATCTCATCCCACTGTACTGTATGCCAGTATCATGTCAGAAAAGCAGAACTTACTTTAGTTGATTTGGAACAGAAACCATTGGCAGGTGTGTTATCACTCACATGGAAATTCTCTCCATCATAAAACCCAAGCCTAAGAGTTCTTGCAAGAAAATTCAGTCCTGTTCCTCCTAAGTAAGCCAGTCTACTTCTGACCATCCTCCAGTCTTTCTGGAAAACAGAGACACATGGCACCATCTTGTTTCTTGCCAAGATGATGCCAGGACCTACTGATAACATCAGCTTTCTCTATGACGGACAGGTGGATTTCTGCAGTCCTTCCTGGAGAAGGGGAGCAAAGGGGCATACCTGTGGAACACAGAGGACTTAAGGCGGAGTCACAAAGCCAAGAAAGTAGAGCCAAAAGCTGAGAATCCTCTTTTTGGTGTGTGTGTGGGAGGGAGATGGTGGGTGCTGGACAGTAACCAACAGTATTCTTAATTTGAGAAAGACTGTAACACTTTCTCAAAGACCTGGGTGTTTGGGGTCAAGTGTGATATACTGGGGGCTTCCCCGCTGGCTCGGTGGTAAAGAACTCGCCTACAATACAGGATCTGCAGGAGACCTAGGTTCAATCCCTGGGTCAGGAAGATTCCCTGGAGGAGGGTATGGCAACCTACTCCAGTATTCTTGCCTGGAGAATCCCATGGACAGAGGAGCCTGGTGTGCTATAGCCCCTGGGGTCGCAAAGAGTCAGACATGACTGAAGCGACTTAGCACGCATGGCACATGATAAACTGGGCATCAAAGACTGTGGAAAGGGATGTGACTGTTTGGTTTGTTCCATTACCAATGATTCCCTCACTCATTCATTTCTCATCTATTCATTTAATCACTTATTCTGCAACCATGACCGACTACCTACCATGTCGAGACCTAGGAAGAAGACAGGGAAAAACCCAAGAATATGGATATAATTCCAATGCTTTGTGGTGAGAGTTAAAGAGTTTAACTTCTAGATGCCTTTCCTGCATTTTCTTTCTTCTAAACACCCTGGCAATTGTCTGATTTCTTATAATTTGTCTGAGCTTTACTCATCCACTATCCAGAGCACCATGTAAAAAAGGATAATAAGAGATCACATTGATTGAGTGCTTTTTGTATGTCAGGCAATGTTCTAAGCATTTTAAATAAATTGCCTTATTTATATATCATAATAGTGTGATGAGATAAGTGCTGTTAATACGCTCATTTTCTCATAAGAAAGCCAAGGCATTGTGCCACGGTCACACTACTAACATAAAGAGGAGCTTAGTTTGGGAAGCAGGCAGTGTAGCTACAAAGCCCCCATTCTTAGCCATTACACTATCTGTATAATGAATGAAGTATTTGACCTTACAGAAAATTTTAAATGTATAGTTTTCTTTGTTGACTTGAATGATATAATTTTATACATCTTAGAGTTGTTGCTAGTAGTAACTCTTGAAAGCCTGTTCAGTACTAATCTCAGTCATTAATAGCCACTCTTGAAACAAGGCTGTGATTAGTTCTCCAGCAGCAGGGAAGTAACAGAAGAGGTGAAGGCAGAATCCTCTAAGCGGGGGTTGCTGGATACTCTGGGCAGAAAAGGCACCATGAGGAAAGAGGCCTCAGCAGATGCCGAGGGGCAAGCTGGGCTCAGCTACTGTGGAGGAGATAAAAGAGTGCAGTGGGGACGTGTAGGCTGAGAAAATAAGAAGACCGGTAAGCAGGTGACTGGTGGCTGTGATCAAGAGCAGGATGGAGACACGGTCTTAAGCTGAAGGTGAGAAGGGACAAAAAGGAAGACTTTCAAAGCTGCACAGGTTTGCAAGGGAGGTGGGTGAGAACATGTAGGTTTGTGTCTAAGGTGTTTCTGTGTACTAAGTATGTTTTAACATGGTTTTACCCTGAATGACATCACACTTTAAAGATCTGCATAGAAAGTAAAGGAGGAACATCTTCTGAGCAGCCTCACTAAGGGCAGGACGTGCCCTGGATGCTGCGTCTATAGCCTCTCTCCTGACTCTGGGGTCTTATGAGGCAGTTCTCACTAGGTATAAACACAAGGGAGGTAATGAAACCCAGTGAGACTAAGTGCCAGAGTCACACAGCTGATAAACCAGTGTCTAGCACACAGTTTTCAGTGACTATTTATTGAGCCATGAATAAATGAGTATATAAGTAAAATGATGAAGCAAGCAAGCAGGCAGGGCCGTCCAGCCCCAAAGTTCATGCTCTGTCTCCTGCACTGGTGGTTTTAAATTGTGAGCCACAGAGCCCTGGGGTAAGGCGAGGAGGAATAGAGTGGAGTAGCTGCCTGGAGAGTGGCGCTCCTGGTCTGCTATTCCTGCTGTGACAAGAGTATCTCTGCTTCCACAAGAGCTAGGTATTGAGTTTTATATATAATTTTATTCGAAGAAAAGGGTCTTCTCTACAAAATGTTTCATAACTCCCTCCCTGTACATGATGCATCCTAAGCATATATAGAATCTATGAATGAATTCAATTTAATAAAGATATATATTAACATAAAGTGGAAACTTAAACTCATTTCTGAATCCCAGCAACAGCCTCCTTTCCTGGTAAGTCTTATGAGGCCAACTGTCTACAATATCTAGCATACTGAAGAGGCAGTTAACAATAGATGAACCATCCTCCAGGTCATTATGGCTGACAGTCCACACCACAACTCCAGCTGCCAATGTTCAATCCTAGTTCTGCCATAACATATTTGTGGGATTTGGGGTAAGTGATTTGACCTCTCTGTGCTTTAGTTTCATCTGTAAAATATGGTACCTATGTTGTAAGATGAAAGTGAAAATTGCTCAGTCATGTCCAGCTCTTTCTGACCCCATGGACTATACAGTCCATGGAATTCTCCAAGCCAGAATACTGGAGAGGGTGGCCTTTCCCTTCTCCAGGGGATCTTCTCAACCCAGGGATCAAACCCAGGTCTCCCACATTGCAGGTGGATTCTTTACCAGCTGAGCCACAAGGGAAACCCAAGAATACCGGAGTGGGTATACTATTGAAAGGTTGTTGCTAGACCATGAAAAGATGGCCAGGATTCTTGGCCTCCAGAGGAGAATTCAACCCGGGGCCAGAGACGACGCTTGATCGCTCAGAGCTTTTTTGTGATAGAGTTTATTAAAGTATAAAAGGGATAGAGAAAGCTTCTGACATAGGCATCAGAAGGGGGCAGAAAGAGTACCCCCTTACTAGTGTTAGCAATGGAATTATATATTCTCTAATTAATTATTACACTGAATCAAAAGAATGTTTGGAGGTTGGAAAGACCTCACCAGACCCACTCCCATAATTTACATTTTAGGATAGCAGGATTACCATTTGACAATAGAAAGATCCTCCAGACCCACTCCCATAATATACATTCTAAGATATCAGGATTAGTCAGAAGGTTTTCAGGAAAGAGAAACTGTCCTCCAGCTGGATACGTTGTTGTTGTATAATCCCTAGTACAGAGTTTAAACTGAGTTGTGTAATTGACAAAGACTAAGGAATGCAGAGGAAAAAAGAAAAAAAAGTTTGTCCTTTTCTCCTCCTTGAGAATTCCAGACCCCTCTCTCCGTGGGGACCCCTAGACTTCTTATCAACCTGCCTAGGAAATGACTCTCTCACTATCCCTTCTACAGTAGATCTTCCCAACCCAGGATCGAACCGGGGTCTCCTGCATTCCAAGTGGATTCTTTACCAACTGAGCTATCCTGTAGGGTAGACACATTTTGTGTTACATCTGTGAATGTGTTCACTGTAAACAAATGCACTTAGTCACCTTAACTACTCATACTTGCTGATACTGGTTCCCAAATTGGAGTGGCCTTCCCACATTTCATTTGCACAAATTCCAGCCAACCAAAAGTACCAATACGCCTTCTCCTCAGCAATTTGACTTTCCTGGGGTCACCAGGGTAACATAATAAGAGACACATCAGTCTGGCCTGACTTATGTTAGGGGAATTTGCAGGCTTACCTTGACAGCTTCTGCTTCTTGGGAGTAGATGTATGCTATTGTCTGAGGTCCACTAGAGTCTCAAAGTCGCTTTTTTTGGGAGGAAGCAGGAATAAATAAAAATTGTATCTATTTAAAGTGTATAACATGATGTTTTGACGTATGTATAAATTGTGAAATAATTACCACAATTAAATTAACTAACATATCCATCACTTCTCATGGTTACCTTTTTTATATATGTTGAGAACACTAGAGATTTATTCTTTTAGCAAATTTCAAGCATACAGTATATTCTTATTAACTATAGTCACCATGCTGTACATTAGGTCTCCAGAACTTACCCATTCTATAACTAAAATTTTATACTGTTTGATCAATATCTCCCCTTTCCCCCATCTCCCAGACTCTGGTAAACTAGTGAAAGTGTTAGTCGCTCAGTCATTTCTCACTCTTTGTAACCCCATGGAATTTAGCCCACCAGGCTCTTCTATCCATGGAATTCTCCAGGCAAGGATACTGGAGTGGGTAGCTATTCTCTGTTATCGTGCATCTGACTCTTTTTATAATCCCAGATATAAGTGAGATTATGTGTTATTTGTCTTTCTGTGGCTTATTTCACTTAACATAATGTCCTCCATGTCTCACAGAGGCTTTTGATCACATATTAATAGTAAGTAATATCCATTAGTTAAAGTGACATTATCTGCTGAAACAGGTAACCCCAAGTCTCAGTAGCATAACATATTAGAGGTTTATTTCTCATCCTTGTAGAGTCTCATTGGTGCCTAGGGGTTGGGGTGAGATGTGGTAAGGGGCTCTATTCTACACAGTCATCCAAGGATTTGCATTGATGAAGAACGCCATCTTCAGCATAGAGTTTCCATCATGGCCTGGGCTCAGCATTTAGCCTCCAGGTGGTATACAGGAAGTGAGAGAACAGAGAACTGCGTGGTGGGTTTTATGAACCAGACCACGAAGTGATGTTTATCACTTCCAATGGCATGCCATCAACTAAAACTCAGCCACAGATTCAATCCTGAGGACAAAAGTAGCTGTGAGGTGTCATCCATTTGTGTACTCATTGGAAAATGACCAGATAGTTTTTGCCAAAAAGTATTTTTCTGTTGTTACGCAGTTCACACACACATGCACACAAACACACATACATATGCACACATTTAAAACAAATATAAAACAAGCCTCTCATCAAATAATGCTCTGTGTGCAATACAGTCTGATAGCTTCTATCTTATTTTAAAATGTTGCCATGACCCATTAAATTGATATTATTGCTGACTAATAGGTCTTGACATACAGTGTGAAAAACATCATAATGTTTTTTAGAGAAAAGCCACTCTAAGGCATAACTGTTACTACTAACCTTAGACACTGAGATGTCACCAATGAGGGAGAAAACTTCCTCTGTGGAAATCATTTTCAAATAATTGCAGTTTTCAAGAAACAAGCCACACAGTCAACTACAGTTAAAGTAGTAAAATAAGAATGTTAAGAAATTTAAGTGAAATGTAAGTATTCACACAAAACTAGGAAGACTTGAGTCCAATGTGGACAGTCAAGGTCTTGCTGGCAAATAAGAAAAATTCTGTAGGGGTTTGAGGTAGACCAACTAAATAGCATTAATTTTTCCATGTGAAATTGGAACCAGTGAGCAGTAGAGAAGGCAGATAGGAGTCAAATGCTGGCTTTGCTATCCATGAAGTCAATACTGGAAAATGTGACTTTGTAATATTCAACTCAGACAGGACTTCCCTGCCCAGCCACAAACAGTGGTGGACAACTGAAGGCCTCCCAAGGGGTGCTTGCCCCTGAAAACTTGCAGCATAAAGGGACAAACCGGAATGCTGGATTAACCTCTGGAAGGAAGCAGGTGTTATTGACCACATGTGCCCCACTCCCTGGAGGAATCTGAATGAAGGGGGTGCGAGATGCTGCCACCACCCCCCAGATGAACACAAGAAGCTAGGGGAGAGGCACTTTCCCCCATGTACACCACAGGGCAGAGATGTGTCAACATTGATGGAATCCAATCCAAGTACTATGCACATTTCTTGGCTTTTATTTTCTACAGAGATGTGTTCGCAATTTCATAAACAAGTGGAGCCATGACTATTTCAAAACTGATATCTCTGATCCCACAGATGTCTGTGGCTCTGTGCCGTTTCTGAGAATGGGACATATTATATTCCTCAAAAAAGACAAGATACATGCCACCTTCCCTCCCCTGACCTAGCGGCTACATTTATGCCTTCCTCTTAGTCAGGATTCCTCACCATATACTGATTTACAATGTTATCCCATGATTTTTGTTAACCCAAGCCATTCATAGGATAGTATCTGGAGATATGTGGCTTATTCTCACACAACTCTTGTCTCTAAATGTGCCCAGAATGGAGTTTTGTACATAGCAGGTTCTGAAATGTAACTTGGGACTCAGTGAAGGTCTTTTTCCTACAAACAAGAAACAGAGAGGGGGCCTGGGAACAGTGCAGAAAGACTCATCCCACCTGGGATGGCCCTGTAGGGCCCTGCTCAGGCTCAGTAGGGAGCAAGCAAAAAGCTTGTTATGTAGCAGGTTATTCTTCAGGCTACAGAGAAACAACCTCACATTATTTATATTCCAAAAAGACTTTGCTGGGCAGGGAACAGATCCCAAGGGCCATGGGGCTGTGACAAGTGACCCTTTCCAAACAATTTTCCTGGCTCAGTATTGGGGAATTCAGTTTATCAAGCTGCTTGAAGAAGAGTTTTGTTTGCTGGTTTTGTTTTAAAAGCGGTGTCCAGGGTTTGCCTAGATGGCAGGAAAAGCTATTCTCAACAAACCTGAATGCAGATGGAGGCCTGGGTCTGAATTCATTCATAAGGCAAGCGATACAGACCAGTCATCCCTGACTGAACACTCTCCACCTCTCCCACATCTCCACCCACCAGGGGAGTTTTGTTTTGCCAGTTGGCTCCTGTGACCTCATTATTCACATCAGAATGATGGATAACAAGAGTACCCAGAGAAGTAGATGGGACTTAGATCTTCACCTCTGCACTGGCGAGAGTTACAGGGAAGGGAGGAGATGGAGGAAGCAGCAAAAAGGAAAAGGGAAAAAGAAGCATGTGTTGGTTGAGCATATGAGTTTGGGAGACTTCATAATGAGAGATGGGAGAGTTTGAGAGAATCTGTCACACTGGAGGGATACCGAGTGAGAGGGAAGGAGGAAGGGAGAAAAAAGTTGTTTTCCTTTTTTCTTGAACACTTTATTTCATTAAGACAGTGGGTAAAGCTTACCCTCTTTTTCAAAAACTTTTATTTATTTATTTTTATTTTTGGCTGTACTGGGCCTTCCTTGCGGCTTGCAGGCTTTTTCCTCCAGCCGCTGTGAGCAAGGGCTGCTCTTTGCTGCAGAGCGGAGAGGGGCTCTCGCCGCCCTGGCCTCTCCTGTCACAGGGCACAGGGTCTAGGCTCACGAGCTGAGCTGCTCCGGGGCACGTGGGATCTTCCTGGACCAGAGATTGAACTCGTGTCCCCTGCATTGGCAGGCAGATTCTTATCCACTGTGCCACTAGGGAAGTCCAGTAAAGCCTACCCTCCTAACTAATTTTGAGATCACAGACTTCTGTTTTCTTAGCAGTGAGGCCAAGTCAAGGGGAGGCGGTTAAGATACAAGAATACCGAAGAGGGAGGAGGAGGATCTGGATTCAGTCCAAGACAAAAGACGTGACACTGTCCTCAATAAATAGCTGTTAAAGGAAATCTTTCTCTAACTAGAAATTATATTTTGAGAAGAGATGATATACATTTCTTTCTCTTCATCTCAAGCTTCCTGATGCCTTAGCTCTAGAGAAAAAGTCTCAACCAATAGCATCCGTGCCCCTCTGAGTTGTTAAGTGACCCTCAAGCTGGGCGTCTTATGCTGACACTTAGAGCAATTTCTTGTCCTTTTCTCACCAGTGGTAGCTATTATTCCAAGTGTTATGAAAGGAGGCAATCACACTACCATGGAGAGAAAAAAAGAAAAAAAAAAAAAACAGAAAGTCTGTACATTAGGAATACTTTGTATGGAAATGGCAGAAATCCATCTTCAAACAGGATAAGCCCCAGAGACAGTTGACTTGATTGGGCTGCATGTATCTTTTTGAATTATGGTTTTATCCAAGTATATGCCTAGGAATTTGATTGCTGGGTCGTATAGTTGTTCTATTTTTTAGTTTTTTAAAGAACCTCCATACTGTTCTACATAGTGGCTGTATCAATTTACATTCTTACCAACAGTGTAAGAGGGTTCCTTTTTTTCCACACTGTCTCCAGGATGATGATGGCCATTCTGACCAGGGTGAGATGATACCTCCTTGTACTTTTGATTTGCATTTCTCTAATAATAAACGATGTTGAGCATCTTTTCATGTATTTGTTGACCATTTGCATCTCTTCTTTGGAGAAATGTCTATTTAGGTCTTCCACTTATTTTTTTATTGGGTTGTTTGCTTTCTTTGATATTGAGCTGCATGAGCTGTTTGTATATTTTGGAGATTAAACTTTTGTCAACTGCTTCATTTGTAATTATTTTCTTTCATTCTGAGATTTGTCTTTTCATCTTGTTTATGGTTTCCTTTGCTATGTAAAAGCTTGCAAGTTCAATTAAGCCCCATTTATTTGCTTTAATTTTCATTACTTAGGAGGTAGGTCAAAAAAGAGCCTGCTGTGATTTATGCATAGAGCATTCTACCTATATTTTCCTCTAAGTGTTTTATAGTGTCCAGCTTTACATTTAGGTCTTTAATTCATTTTGAGTTTATTTTTGTGTTTGATGTTAGGGAGTGTTCTGATGAAGGTGAAAGATAAGAGTGAAAAAGCTGGTTTAAAACTGAACATTCAAAAAGCTGAGATCATGGCATCAGGTTCCATTACTTCACAGCAAATAGATGAGGAAACAGTGGAAACAGTGAGAGATTTTATTTTGTTGGGCTCCAAAATCACTGCAGATGGTGACTGCAGCCATGAAATTAAAAGACGCTTGCTCCTTGGAAGGAAAGCTATGACCAACCTAGACAGCATGTTAAAGAGCAGAGGCATTACTTTGCCAACAAAAGTCCATCTAATCAAAGCTATGGTTTTTTCAGTAGTCATGTATGGATGTGAGAGTTGGACCATAAAGAAGATTGAGTGCTGAAGAACTGATGCTTTTGAACTGTGGTGTTGGAAAAACTCTTGAGAGTCCCTTGGAGTGCAAGGAGATCCAACCAGGAGATCAAAAAGGAAATCAATCCTGAATATTCATTGGAAGGACTGATGCTGAAACTGAAGCTCCAATACTTTGGCCACCTGATGCGAAGAGCTGATTCATTAGAAAAGACCCGGATGCTGGGAAAGATTGAAGGCAGGAGGAGAAGGAGACGACAGAGGATGAGATGTTTGGATGACATCACCAAGTCAATGGACATGAGTTTGAGTGAGCTCTGCGAATTGGTGATGGACAGGGAAGCCTGATGTTCTGCAGTCCTTGGGGTCACAAAGAGTCAGACATAACTGAGTGACCGAACAACAACAAAATGTTCTAATTTCATTGTTTTACATGCAGCTGTCCAGTTTTCCCAGCGCTACCTATTGAAGAGACTGTACATTATTGCCTCTTTTGTCATAGATTAGGTGGACATAGGTGCATGGAATATCTCTGGGCTTTCTGTCCTGTGTCACTGATCTATATTTCTAATTTTGTGCTAGTACCATACTGTAGTTTTGTAGTATAGTTTGAAGTCAGGGAGTCTGATTCCTCTAGTTCCAATTTTTCTTTCTCAAGATTGCTTTGGCTATTCAGGGTCTTTTATATTTCCATATAAATCTTAAAAAATTTTTGTTCTAGTTCTGTGGAAAATGCCATTGGTAATTTGATAGGGATTGCATTAAATCTGTACATTGCCTTGGGTAGGATAGTCATTTTGAAACATTGATTTTCCCAGTCCAAGAACATGGTGTATCCTTCTATCTGTTTGTGTCATCTCTGACTTCTTTCACATCAGAATCCTACAGTTTTTCAGAGTAGAGGTCTATTGTTTCCTCAGGTAGGTTTATTCCTAGATATTTTATTCTTTTGGATGCAATGATTAATAGTACTGTTTCCTTAATTTCTCTTTCTGATCTTTCAGGAAATTAGGATGTTAATTGGAATACCCAGGGTAACCACTAAGAAAATAACAGAAATATAAAAAGAGAAATGAGAAAATCAAAACAGCACACAAGAAAAAAATTAAAAAAAAAAGAATTTAGAGGTTCTCTAGCTAATTCTGCCAATTCTGCCAAAAGGTACAAGAATTGACTTACATAGGAATTTGACATGTAGCTCATCAGCAAGATGAAGCTTCTCAGAACAAAAGTTCAGCCCACATAAGACTTTCAGAAAAAAATGTAATTTAAATAAATGTGAAGAATTATCTAAATAATATGTGTGACCCAGGAGCTTGATATGGTCTGAGCACATTTTCCATTGTTTCTGTTATGAAACTTATGTCTAGTGCCATATGGCAGGCTAGCATTTCTCTAAGAGTGATTGACAGAACACTCATACCATGCTGTTAATGGCTTTACTACCCACAAGGGCTGCTGTGGTCAAATATGTTTGGAAATGCTGGGTTAAACAGAGTTCAAAAATATCCTTACTGTGGGACTCCTCAGAACCTGTAGCACATTGCAAGTACACTGAGCCCTCACAAGGTTGTGATAGCTTGAATATTTCCCAAACTCTTTGGTCATGAAAAGAATCTCTGGTTTTGGAGTCTGGAGTTTCAGGGAAGATCCTTTAGGGAATGGTGAAGGAAGGAGTTAAGCATAATACAGAGATTTTCCTATACTTCACTTACTTTATGACCATAATTGGGGTAACAGCATTTAGGATCACTATGTGATAACCTGAGTGACATACTTAGCTGAGTCCTACCACGTGGCAGGCACTCGGCACTTGGCAGATTTTATTATAATGTCAAAGAACGGTTGGATATAGTGTCAAAGAATAATTCAGTAGACTTTTTATCTGCTTAATGTAAAACAGGTGAGCAAGAACTTAGAAGTCAGATGGGTCAAACCTCAAATATGAGTTCATTGCTCACCACGAATTATGAACTTTAATAAATTCTACAAACTACCTTTATAACAACACCTAGATTAGTGTTTGATTGAATCAAAGAGACTAATAACCTGGACAAGTTGACATAGAAAATTGACCACCACAGTCTACTCTTGTAACCTTGTACATACCTATACATATCTTAAACCACACTTAGTCTCCAAGTAAGGACAAAGACATACTTTCACATGATGCAGTAATCCTGTGCACAACCGAAAATATGCTAATCCATTTCCCAGAAAAGGCTGCAGATCCTTGACTGATGTTCACTTTTCACCCTTGACATCCTGTAATATAAACTTAACTAATACATCTTATGTTAGATGATAAGGAGATAAGACTTTGAGCAGTTCATTTAACTTCTCTGAAATCATCTATAAAATGGGTTTGTAATACTTCAGTTCAGTTCAGTCACTCAGTCGTGTGTGACTCTTTGCGACCCCATGGACTGCAGCACGGCCAGCCCTCCCTCTCCATCACCAACTCCAGGAGTTTACACAAATTCATGTCAATTGAGTCAGTGATGCCATCCAATCATCTCATCCTCTGTCGTCCACTTCTCCCACCTCAAACTTTCTCAGCATCAGGGTCTTTTCAAATGAGTCAGTTCTTCGCATCAGGTGGCCAAAGTTTTGGAGTTTCAGCTTCAGCATCAGTCCTTCCAATGAATATTCAGTAATGATTTCCTTTAGGATGGACTGGTTGGATCTCCCTGCAGTCCAAGGGACTGTCAAGAGTCTACTCCAACACCACAGTTCAAAAGCATCAATTCTTCAGCACTCAGCCTTCTTTATGGCCCATCTCTCACATCCATACATGACTGCTGGGAAAACCATAGCTTTGACTAGATGGACCTTTGTTGACAAAGTAATATCTCTGTTTTTTAATCTGCTGTCTAGGTTGGTCATAACTTTCCTTCCAAGAAGCAAGCGTCTTTTAATTTCGTGGCCACAGTCACCATCTGCAGTGATTTTGGAGCCCAAAAAAATAAAGTCTGCCACTGTTTCCACTGCTTCCCCATCTATTTGTCATGAAGTGATGGGACCAGATGCTATGATCTTAGTTTTCTGAATGTTGAGTTTTAAGCCAACTTTTTCACTCTCTTCTTTCACTTTCATCAAGAGGCTCTTTAGTTCTTCTCTTTCAGCCATAAGTGTGGTGTCATTTGCGTATCTGAGGTTATTGATATTTCTCCTGGCAATCTTGATTCCAGCTTGTGCTTCATCCAGTCCAGCATTTCTCATGATGTACTCTGCATATAAGTTAAATAAGCAGGGTGACAATATACAGCCTTGACATACTCCTTTCCTGATTTGGATCCAGTCTGTTGTTCCATGTCCAGTTCTAAATGTTGCTTCTTGACTTGCATACAGATTTCTCAGGAGGCAGGTCAAGTGGCCTGGTATTCCCATCTCTTTAAGAATTTTCCACAGTTTGTTGTGATTCACACAGTCAAAGGCTTTGGCATAGTCAATAAAGCAGAAGTAGATATTTTTCTGGAACTATCTTGCTTTCTTGATGATCCAATGGATGTTGGCAATTTGATCTCTGGTTCCTCTGTCTTTTCTAAATCCAGCTTGAACATCTGGAAGTTCACGGTTCACGTATTATTGAAGCCTGGCTTGGAGAATTTTGAGCACTACTTTGCTAGCGTGTGAGATGAGTGCAATTGTGTAGTAGTTTGAGCATTCTTTGGCATTGCCTTTCTTTGGGCTTGGAATGAAAACTGACCTTTTCCAGACCTGTGGCCACTGCTGAGTTTTCCAAATTTGCTGGCATATTGAGTGCAGCACTTTCACAGCATCATCTTTGAGGATCTGGAATAGCTCAACTGGAATTCCATCACCTCCACTAGCTTTGTTCATCGTGATGCTTCCTAAGGTCCACCTGATTTCGCATTCCAGGATGTCTGGCTCTAGGTGAGTGATCACACCATCGTGATCTTTTTTGTACAGTCTTCTGTGCATTCTTGCCACCTCTTCTTAATATCTTCTGCTTCTGTTAGGTCCATACCATTTTTTAATACTTCTGCAGGGTTATTTACTCCATTCAGAAATCATTTGTATCAATCAATATAAACTGTGTAGTATACAGTATTAAACTAGACTCAGTCTTTGTACTTGACTAGCAGACAAGGCAATGAGATGAGGTCTAGCAAGAGTTTAGTTACAGGACCTGGAACAGAGTCATGCTTGAGAAACCTTAATTGACTTTCCCCATCTTCCTGGAATGGGGAAGGCACAGCTTCAGAAAAACCACAGTAGTATCCTGTGTCCTTTCACTCCACCCTAAGGGACCATCCAACCTGCAGTACAAACAACCCCAGGAAACTTCTTCCAGATTCAAAACAAACCACCATGCCAGGGAATTTGGAGAAGCTAAGAGAGTTTCTACATTTCTGCAGATGGGTGCAGTGTTTTAAGGACAATGCAGTAAGAAGACTCAGGGGCTCCTCTTAACCCTAGTATCCATGGCAACCAGACATTCCACAAGTTTTGATCAAAACAGAATCATCAACTCAAGTATGAGGAGACACTTGGCAAGTTAAAATCTAGTTTTGTAATATTTGCAACCAGTAACATTATCCAGAAAACTTAGTCTTAAGTAAACATTCAACAGCTTCACATAGCATGATACCATATCGACTTATAACAGAGGTCACTGAAGAATCACAAAATTTACTTTTCTAAAAATGATAACTGCTTAATCATCACATTACCAGAGGGCAAGATACCCATAGTCTTTCGGAAAATTGATTTTCCTTCTCTAGTATTTCATTTATAGATGCAAGGGCATAGAGTCAAATTTCTGTCACCGTAAAACTCCTTACTTTCCACTGCTTTCCTTCTCTAAACCACAAAACACGTGTGGACCTTCCAGCTCTTGTGTGCATTTTCTCAGATATTTTTAATGTAAGACAAAGACATAAAGACTAAAACAAATTTAGAAAGATGTATATTTTCTTTAATCTATGAAATATAAATTGATCCAATTTCATTGTTTACATATGAAATTGTGTGCTAAGAGGGATTGTGCCTAAGAGAAAAGCAGTTTACCAACCACATCTGCCAAGCCACATGGTTAATAGAGCTGCAGGGAATAAGAAAAATGAGCAAGATAAGAGTTTCAGGCACAAGTTACCTAGTCATAAGTGAGAGGTGAATGAGGGTGGAAAACCCTTTTTCTTAAAGGGTGAAAATCCACCAGCCTAAACATCACATATATATAAAACACAACTGTGACCATCCACAACAACGCTGAGGTTTCCCAGAATGTTTCCGGGTATGTTTCTTTGTAAACATGAATCATATGAGAGAAACTTTCTTACCAAAGAAAATCACTCGTTCATTTTATAAGTACTTACTGAGTGTCTACCATGCACTAGGCACTGCAGTTACATCTGTGAAACTGACAGACACATTCTCTCCTGGTCCAGGGGCTTTAGTCTAGTTGGAAACACGGAGGCCAGCAGGCAATTCCAGGAGAGTGTGGTGTCCTGACAGAGGTGGCCAGGGGCTGTGAGAGCATCAGGAAGGACAGCTGATCCAGACATGGGCCTCCTTGAATGTGGACCTCTCCAAACTGAGACCTGAAAAGGAAGGCATCAGCTCAGGGAAGGTACTAAGAGTGTGGAGGATCCGGGAGAGGTCTCAGGTGAACGAGGAAAGCGTGTGTACTAGCCTAGGGCAAAAGTGATCACAGAAGGTTGAAAGTATTAAAGATAGTTCCTTTTAGCCAGACTTTGGGACCTTGTCTCTTTCTCTCACCAGGGAGGCTAGGATTTTGGTTACAGTTCAGTAGTTGACACCAACATCAGCTCACGTCTTGTAGATGGTGGGATACAGGAAATGGAGGGGGGATGCAGTTAGGCTGAGTCACGTTCTAAGCGGCCATGGACAGGGTATGGTTATAATACATATAATACCATATGTATTATAACACACTGGATCATATGTATTATAACCACGCAAAAGTGTCCCAGTCTAAAAGAACATATACAGAGTGTTTCCCTCTGAGAGGAGCTACTGAGAAGCTTTGCCTGTTCAGACATACTTTCAATTTTAAACACACTAGATTGGCGGGATGGGACATTCCAAGGAAGGATACTGAGAAGTAAACTACGAGGAAAGCCCTGTCCATGGACTCAGAAAACCTGGATGCTACAGGTAGTTTCAGGCCCCTGTGAACCATCAGATCTGATATAGAGCTCTCATGCAGTCACTCACTCACTCAGTTAGAGGCACTTCTTTGCACTGTAAACTGGGCTAGGGGCCAGTAACAGAAGGACAGGGTAAAGCCCTCATCCTCACAGGACATAGAATCGAAACGGGGAGGCAAGCAAATCTGCAGAAGCTTATACTCCCTTGTAATGAATGCAGTACTAAAGAGAAGTGCAGAAAGCCATGGAGTCTATCCCAGGGAGGGGCAAGGGCAGGCTTTCTCGAGATGATAACACCTGAGTGGAGCCCTAAAGGATACAGAGCTGAGTGAAGAAGCAGGGACAGGTCATTCCTGGCAGATGGGGCTGTAGGACTGCAGGCCCAGAGCAGTGGCACGTTCAGAGAACAGCAAGCCGTCCACCACGGCAGGCATGCGGGTGAGGCTGGGACTGGGAGGGAGAGGGCTTGAGAGTCGCCAGTGGCCATGAAGGGCCTCGCACGTCATGAGAAAGTGTTTACGTGAAGTGGTAGAGGAGTCCAGGACAACTCCGGGACTCCAGTCCTGTGGCTTGGGTGACTAAAGTCACAGTCTCATCAAACAGCATGCCAAAGCAGATTGAATGGGGGAGCTAAGAATGGTTGGGCCATATTGAATGTAAGGTGTCTGGGAAATCCAAGTAAAATACTCTTGGATTTTAACTGTTATAACTATGGAGAGGAGGAAAGGGGAAAAGGGAGCGAGAAAGAGAGATCACATATACACGTAAATATACATACACATTCACACATACGCAGGTCAGGACTGAAGAGAGAGATTAGGAATGACCTGAATGTAGGTGATTACGGAAGCCATGTTGAGGATGAGGTTGCAGTGTCCATATAATGAGAAGGAAAGAGGCCCAAGAACAGAGCTCAAGAACACACCCAAACACAGATAAAGGAAACAGAGCCCTCTCAGAAGACCAAGAAGGAACACGCAGAGATGTAGGAGGAAGAGTAGGACAAGGTAGGGAGAATGCTGATCAAAGGCAACTGAGCGGTCAAGGGGGTTATGAACTGACCTTCTCCTTGGACAGAACAGGTTGGAGGTTGCTGGTAAATTTTGTGAGAGTGGATTCTATGGGATGGTGAAGAGAAGCTGAACAGCAGTGGTTGATGAATGTAAGGTGACACAGAGGAGCCACAGTGAACATGCACAAGTGTTATGGGAAGCATATCTGGGAAGAGAGAGACACAAGAGATAGGTTGGCGGCTTGAACTTCAGGTCTAGGGACAGTTGGAAAGAGGGATGTTGGAGGACTGAAAGAAAATTTGTATGGAGCTCAGTTGCACATAATGAAACTGCATGTAAACCTGAGTTACTTAGTATTAACCCTGCCTGGTGGACCCACCAGCAGCCTGGGCTGAATGTAACAACTGGACCTTGGCACCCAGGAAACTTCACACTGAAGAGAGAAGGAGCTAGCAACCCAAGTTGAAAAACAAGTAGGCAAATAAAGGTATTTGTTCTTGGTGATCTTTCTCCCATTTCTGATTTTCAGCTAATCTCCTTCACATGGGACTTTGATGTATCTGTCTGTCTCCTTTTACCTGGACTCTCTTCAACACCTGATGGATTTCACACTCATTTCCTTTGTTGTGATGAGACCTAAAATAGCCTTCTTCAAGTGTTGATGAAAGAGCCAAGCCGTAACACTCTGAAATCTCACTGAAATCATCAGAAACTGAAGATGGTCCAAATTGAAAGTCTGAGGGTGAGGGAGAAAAACCAGAAGGGAGAAGGAAAGTGGAGGGGAGAGAGCGAGAAAGGAGATGGGTCAGGAGGGTGGGAGGTGAGGGAAAATGGAGAGGTTCCTTTAGGCTACAAGGGAGAAGGGTAGGAAGGAGGGAAAAGGAGGGAGAGGGGGAGAGGGGGAGAGCAGGGGAGGAGGACGGAGTGAGGGAGGGGAGAAGGAAGTCACTTCAAAGCTGAAGCGAGAAAGCCCAAGTGAGGACAGTGGAGAGGGAGGCAGAGAGAAGGGTAGGGCAGGGCAAGGAGCAGGGTGAGGTCAGGGCAGACCAGGGAAGGGGCTGAGCGGAAAGTGTTTCTGAGAAGTGCAGTGTTTCTCCTACTCAAGGGCTCCTCGTCCTGTGCTCAGCACAGACATCTGGGCCAGGTGCAGGTTGGTCCTGGGAGCATATTGCAGAGCCTGCCCCAAGCTGCTCCCAGCCAAGAGGCAGGGCCAGCCCGTAACGGGTGTTCACAATAACAGGCAGTAAGTGCCATGATAGTAGCAAGTGTAAGATCCCCAAGGAACAGGTCACCAAGCCCTGGGGGACCATGGAAGCTCCCCTGAGAGGAAGGCATCCATTCTGGGAGCCAAGGGGTGAGCAGCCACAGAGGGTGAGCCATGAAAGAACAGCCTGGCAGGGGAGTCGAGTAAGAGAACAGGGCAATTACAGACCACCCCACCGGGCCTCCCTGTGGTTCAGCTGGTAAAGAACCTTCCTGCCATGCAGGAGACACAGGTGATGCATGTTCTATCCCTGGGTTGGGGAGATCCCCTGGATGAGGGCATGGCAACCTGCTCCAGTGTACTTGGAGAATCCCATGGACAGAGGAGCCTGATGGGCTACAGTCCATGGGGTTGCAAGGAGTCAGACACGACTGAGTGACTAGGCACATGCAGGGGAAGTGAATGCCTGCCACACAGGCAAGAGAGAGGACAACACCCTGGGGTGGAAACGCAAGTAGGGACCAGATTATCCGGGGTCTGTGTGCCATGTTAGGGATTTGGGACTTATCTTTAAGTCTTGACGGGTCTTAAATGTGGCAGTATCATAACCATCTTTACTTTTTAAAAAGTTCATTCTGAAATAAAGAAAAAACACCTGCAGACAAATGTTGAACTTTGGTTAATGATATACATGCTTGAATTATTTAGGAGGAAGTCTGCAGATGTCTGCGACGTACTTTGAGATGCATGAAAAATAAGAAGATTGTGGGTGACCAGAGGGGTGGGTGATTGGCTAGATGTGTGACAAAGAAAATAGAGTAAAATAGTGATGGCAAAATCAAGTGGTGGCTACATGGGGGATTGCTGAAAAATTCTTTCAACTTTCCTTATGTTTAATTTTTTTTTGTAATAGAATTCTTGCATATTAGATCATTCTGGTTGCTGCTCAGATACCGCTTTGGAAAGGAGCAAGGGAGTCAGTTAGAGGGTTGTTGGCTGCAATTGAGGCAAGAGATGGTCACAGCCCAAGCAGTAGGGACAGAAAAGGGATGAAAGCATTGGGATTCAAGAGATGTCTCGAAGGTTAAATCAACGGCCTTGGTAATGAGATGATGGATCTACAAGAGGTTGATATAAGTGGTAGCCCTGATTGATCTGCCTTAGCTACAGACCAATTACACGCTGAGACAAGGATGCTCCTGGGGTCTTTGGGGTGAGAGGAGAGAGTCAAAAGGCCCACTAAGAACCCCGATCACCAGTGTCCCCTCTGGCTGGCCTCTGACCTCGGGTTCTCACCAGGAGATTCTGGCTTTCACCCTTTGCTTTCTGAGTCTGTTCTGGAAGTCTGGGGGCTGCAGCACCTGGGGCAAGGCAGCATGCAGGGAGCAAAGAGCTGTCACGCTCCCCCTGTGCTGTGGTCCCAACCAGCCGGCTGCTCTGCCACCCGCCCTCCCCCAGAACCCGGTGGACGCCACTCGAGCTCTGCTCTTGGCGGTGAAGCTGTTCTGCTGAAGAACAAAATTGACTGGGACCAGCAGTTTCAAATGGCTTCACATGCAGCCCGCTTTGGCTTATCGGTAATTCGCCAGAAAGCAGATCTCTCTGAAACACTTGAAAACAATAAGGCAAAACTGAGCTTATCTCAAGGGCCGCAAGACAGCCTTTCTGGGGGCACAGGTGTCGGGCAGTGGGCTCCTGAGAGGCCGCCGTGACCTCCGTCCCCCGCCCGCGCTGCTGTCATCCCAGCTCATCTCCCCACCATCCCGGGGCTGCCAACACAGCCCTCCTCGTCCTCTGTCTGAAGGACACTTACAGAGGACCTGTTTCTCCACCTCAGTAATTACTTCTGCGCTTCATGGCTGGGTTCCTGAAGTCATCACAGTCATCTGATGATTAACATTAAACCCAAACTCCACTGCCGTAGGGCCTCCCAAGCATGTGTGAGACCGTCCATGAGGCACACACACCTGCACTTTCTCTGCCGTGGGGAGAGACCCCGGCTGCTAGGTGCTTAGTCACTCGGTCCGGTCCAACTCTTCACGACACCATGGACTGTAGTCCCCCAGGCTCCTCTGTCCATGGAATTATCCATTGGAGTGGGTTGCCTTTCCCACTCCAGGGGATCTTCCCAACCCAGGGACTGAACCCACATCTCCTTTGTCTCCTGCATTGGCAGGTGGATTCTTTACCACTGCACCACCTGGGAAACCCACATGCTGCTGCTACTGCTAAGTCACTTCAGTCGTGTCCGACTCTGTGTGACCCCATAGACGGCAGCCCACCAGGCTCCCCCGTCCCTGGGATTCTCCAGGCAAGAATACTTGAGTGGGTTGCCATTTCCTTCTCCAGTGCATGAAAGGGAAAAGTGAAAGTGAAGTCGCTCAGTCGTGTCTGACTCTTAGCGACCCCATGGACTGCAGCCTACCAGGCTCCTCCGTCCATGGGATTTTCCAGGCAAGAGTACTGGAGTGGGGTGCCATTGCCTTCTCCGGGAAACCCACATACCAGACCCAAAAAAGATGACTCCTGACTCTGTTTGAGGCAGAAATGTGGGCAGCTGGGCTATAATATCACTGTTCTCAGATAAAACCCACATGTGTCTCCCAACATTATGGCATATGACTTTTTTTGTTTGTTTTTTAAACAGACCATCTTGAGACCCAGACAGCATCTACCCTGTCAGTCCTGGTGGTCTCCCCCTCACCTGCTCCTTAGGCAAGGTATGGAGTTGTTCCTACCAGAGTTCAGATATTAGCTCTGCCACTCCCTGGCTGAGCCTCAGTTTCCCCACAGGTAAAACGGGGGAGTGTGTTCACTCAGGGGGCAGCCAACTGTGAGGACTAAACCAGGCCGTACACAGAAGGCCCTAGCCTGGTGCCTGGGTCCTCCTTGGTCCTCAGAACTCAGTGGCTGGGAAAACCAGGTGTGGAGAATTTAATTTTCCAGTACAATGATTAATTCATGTCTCCACATCACCTCGTAGTTGAACAGAGTGTGCCTTCTTCACTTATAAAATGCTTTTCTTTTTGTGTTTCAATTTCCGTGTGTCGAGAAAACACCAGTGACTGACTACTTCAGAGAGGGAAAACGAACTTGTTACAAAAAAACAGGCAGAGAGACTTCTTCCCTGGTGGTCCAGTGGCTAAGACTCTGAGCTCCCAATGCAGGGGACCTGGGTTTGATCTCTGGTCAGGGAACTAGACCCACACATCGCAACTAAAGCTTGCGCATGCCACAACTAAGACCCATGGCAGCCAAATAAATAAATTTTCTTTTAAATTAAAAAAAAAAAAGAAGCAGGCAAAGAAATGGGCTCTCTTTCCAGCATTTTTATCATCTTCGGGACTCTCCCAAGAGTCCTGGCCAAGTTTCCAGCCTCTCCTTAGCTGAGAATGACCTTGCTGTGAACTGCGGACGCCACTTGCAGACTCTTTGCCGGGACAGTGGTCCCTGCATGCCAAGGGAGGCTGTTTCCTGGGTTTGGAGAGACTCTTAGGGCTTTGTTTGCTTTGGCTTTGGGCACACATCTAAACCCTTGGGTCCCCGAGGCCCCACTTCATCTCTGCATCACTGAGCTGCTGAGTCCTTGCTCTGGCAGGAAGCCTGGCTCCTATGGGGTGAGAAAGGACATCGTCACCATTACAACCCAGGTGTCCCATCACAGGGGACTGAGCAGGTGACAGGGCAAGGAGAGCTAGGGAACAAGGCTGAGCGAGAAAGGCTTCGTAGCATGAAAAGATAAGAATAAAAACCATTTAGAGTAATCAAATTGCACTTCTGAGCTCAAAATCATGTTTCCCAAAACCTTGTGAAAGTCGCTCTGCTGCTGCTGCTGCTGCTAAGTCACTTCAGTCGTGTCCGACTCTGTGCAACCCCATAGATGGCAGCCCACCAGGCTCCCCCATCCCTGGGATTCTCCAGGCAAGAACACTGGAGTGGGTTGCCATTTCCTTCTCCAATGCATGAAAGTGAAAAGTGAAAGTGAAGTCGCTCAGTCGTGACTGACTCTTAGCGACCCCATGGACTGCAGCCCACCAGGCTCCTCCATCCATGGGATTTTCCAGGCAAGAGTACTGGAGTGGGGTGCCATTGCCTTCAGTAGTGTCCAATTCTTTGCGGCCCCATGGACTATACAGTCCATGGAATTCTCCAGGCCAGAATACTACAGAGTGGGTAGCCTTTCCCTTCTCCAGGGGATCTTCCCAACCCAGGGATCGAACCCAGGTGTCCCGCATTGCGGGCGGATTCTTTACCAGCTGAGCCACAAGGGAACACTTGCATTTTGGAGAAAGCATGATAGATATTTTCTTTCCCACTTTTCTTTGTTTCCTCTATTTTTAATACGTGTATTAATTTTATAATACAAAAATAAAATGCATATCTGTTGTTGTTCTGTCGCTAAGTCATGTCCAACTCTGTGACCCCATGGACTGCAGCATGCCAGGCTTCCCATGCATAACGACCTGCTTTGTAGCAGGGGAAAAAAAAGAATAAAAACCATTTAGACTTACTCTTTGCCAGGCTCGATGCCAAGTCCTTTTCAGGAAATTTCCCTTTCATTTCTTTTTCCCAACAATCCCATCATAACAGCCTTTTCCACAGATAAGGAACGTGACACTCAGAGAGTATATGTCATTTCCTCAAGATCAGCCAGCTAATCAGCAGCAGATCAAGATCTAACTAAGAGCCCAGCATCTTACCCTCCATGGTCTGTTTCTCTGGGAGACTCTGCCCACAGGAGGCCCCGACACGTGGGTAAGATGGTGCTGCTAACTGGAGCCACCTGGAGCTCAGCTCCTGCACCTGACCTTGGAGAAATAAATAGGCAGGATCATCTCTCTCTCTCCTCATCCTTACAATCTCTGGAGGTGGGAAAGTACAGCTCCTGCTTTGAAAGTGAGTATGAAGAAAACGCTAGAAGGGGCAGCCTCTTTCCTCTGTCCACCTGATGCAATACTTCTTTGAAATACCCCCATGGCCATTTCTGTGCTTGAAACTGGTGCTAAGGAGAATGAGCAACCTTAGGTTTGGATTTAAGGATGGACTCTAACTGGAAAAGGAAATGGGAAACCACTCCAGCAGTCCTGCCTGGAAAATCTCATGGACAGAGGAGACTGGCAGATGGCAGTCCACGGGGCTGCAAAAGAGGCAGACACGACTTCGTGACCAAACAACAAATGGGCTCCAAGGGTAGCACTGGTGTCTCCACTCCTGATGTTTGAGGCTCTCAGCCTGAGCTGGGCTACAGGTTCTCAGCTCCATCGTGGTGGGTCCACAGTGGGTTCCTGAGGAGCATGGGGCCTAGGCTCTGGGGTGGGTGAAGGCTGAGGGGTGTCTCCTGCAGGACTGGGTGCCTGGGGCAGGGTTTGCCTCTGCCCTTTTTGCTTGCTTGTTTCTCTCCCATTCTGAGAGCTACCCAGGACAGAGCTGAAAAGATGGCACAACAAGCATCAAGGGAAAAGCCAGCCTCCTCGTCCCAGTGACAGGACGTGGCTTTGTATGTGGAAGACGCCCGCTGGCTCACACCTGGCCATGCTCCCTGCTCTGAGATGCCAGCAAGGCCGCCGGGCTCCTGGCTCCCCAGCCCCATACTCAGGCTGGGTTTGCGATGAGTTGGGGATGGTAGAGGCGGATCACTCACTGGTTGAGAGGAAAGGACTCTGCACAGAGGGAGCTGGGGAGGGAACTCTAGAAGCTATGGGCCCGGAGGGGACCTCCCAGAGGGGCTGGAGTTGGGTTAGGACTGCATTCGCTGTACTAGCCAGTCCCACTGCGTCCTTGGCCCCATGAAGAGTCTGCTTACTGAGTGTGTGTTTAGTTACTCACCCAAGGTCGGAGCTCTGAATTCCCAGCCCATATGTCACCGAGTTAGAAAGGCTGCCTCCATGTGAAGAAGGGCCGGAGAAGGTCCCCGGGAAAGCTGGAGCCAGTCCACCCCAACACTCCCTCACCCTGGGGCTGGTCTCTTCCTTCCCTGGCCTGCTTCAGCGTCTGGACATTGTTGGGATGAGACATTTTCGATGCAGCCTCAGATAAAGACTCTAGAATAGCCCAAGCGTCATGGAGTCTGAGGGAAGCTTGAAGCCCGTGCTGGCTCTGGGGGTGACAGGGTGTGGAACGAGGGGTTCTGCCCATCACAGTGGGGCTCCTCTCTGTGGCAGGCCATGGGTTGGTGGTGGCGGCTCCTGCTGGGGCTCTGGGCAGTGCCCCCCACGTGCATTGGGCGTGAGCTGCTCAATGTCTGCATGAATGCTAAGCCCCACAAGCCAGAGCCCGGCCCGGAGGCTGAGCTCTACGAGGAGGTAAAGGGGCCAGCCCTGGTGTGAGGGTCGGGGGTGGGTGGGCACTGCTTTCGCAGATCAGGGAAGAGACACAAAAGCCAAGAGGGTTTCTGAACCCCTGTCCATCTTCAATCGTTTGGTTCCCTAGACAGAGATGTGGGCAAAGGCCACACTGGAGTGGGGGGTTATGACCTTTCAGACCATAAATGCCGAGTGTTTCCATCCCTGAGCCGCCTGGCCACTCAGGGAGTCGGGGCGGATGGTGATCCCAGAGACTCATCAGTATTCAGCCTAGATTCCAACAAGCAAGGCTTGTCTCCTATGCCCTCCCACTGGCAGGCCCTGGGGAAAAAATAAGACCTAAGGGACTCCTCTCCAAGTTCCTAAAGGTGATTGACAGGGAGGAGGACCAGGTCCGGCACACCCCTGTGAGCCCTCGGCTGCAGGCACCCTCCCCCAGTGCAACCCCACATTTCCAACGGTCTTGGGGGGCTCCCCCACTGCCCCCCAGGATCTGAGACCTTGAAAGCCCCGTCCCTAGGGGATGTGCAGTCTGTGGCAGGGAGGCCAGTGCCCAGGCATCCTTTGGGTGTGAATATTGACAAACTGGAGTAGAAAATGGCAACCCACTCCAGCATTCTTGCCTAGAAAATTCCATGGGCAGAGGAGCCTGGCAGGATACAGTCCATGGGGTCACAAAGACTCAGACATGACTGAGCAACTGAGAACACTGACACACAATGATCGGCATTCCTTCTACCCCTCGGACTCTGGCCTAAAGACACCCCACTTGCCAGGTCCTCTTCTAGCGGATGGCTTTACCTTTCTGGCCCACTTCCTGCCCCTTCTCCCCATGGCTTTCGCTTCTCCTTCTGTGCTCAGTGCACCCCCTGGAAGGACAATGCCTGCTGCACGGCCAGCACGAGCTGGGAAGCACACCTGGATGTGTCTCTGCTCTACAACTTCAGCTTGGTTCACTGCGGACTAATGATGCCAGACTGCCAGAGGCACTTCCTCCAGGCCATCTGCTTCTACCAGTGCTCCCCCAACTTGGGGCCTTGGATCCAGCAGGTGGGAAGAAGTGGGCTGTGGGGGGTGGCGGGGTGGAGCGGGGAGTGGGGAGGGAGGCGGCACGTCCATCAGGGCACACCTGACATCCATCAGTGTGCCTAAGAGGCTCAGCTCCAAGATGCTGGCAGACAGCTATGGACAAGAGCAGAGTCAGAGGCTGCTGTTGGAGAGAAGGACGGAGAAATTGCCTCTGACCCTAGAGAACGGCCTGCAGGGAGAGTGGTCACGAGAGACAGAAGGATGAAGGCACTGGGTCCCCTCTCCTGTCTGTAGGAACAGAGTCCTGTACAAACTCTTTAGCCTCGTTGTTCTCGTTTGTAAAATATTTAACGATTTTGTTAAGAGAATATGTTCCAATGGTACCTGACCCAACCGTCACTGTAGCTACAGACAGTCTTCAAACTGATGCTCTGATTATTCTGCCTCTTGCTGCACCCGCACCCAGGTAGACCCGCGCGGGCAGGCAGAGCGAGTTCTGGGTGTGCCCCTGTGCCTGGAGGACTGTGAGCGCTGGTGGGCAGACTGCCGAACCTCCCACACCTGCAAGTCCAACTGGCTCGGCGGCTGGGCCTGGAGTCGGGGTGAGTGAGGCTAGGCAGTGCCCAGGAGGCCCCCCACCCCCGGGCAGATTCCCCACACCGGGCAGATGCCCTCCCCTCCCCCGGGGCAGATGCCCCCCTGCCCCCCGGGCAGATGCAAGCTCTGGTCTCCCCCGGGGCAAGTCCCGGGGCCGCGCGGACGGGCGTGGCTGAGTGGCCTGCTCCTGGCCTCCGCAGGGAAGCCCCGCTGCCCTGAGCAGGCGCCCTGCCGCCCCTTCCCACACCACTTCCCCACGCCGGCCGACCTGTGTGAGCGGATCTGGAGCAGCTCCTTCAGGACGAGTCCCGAGCACAGGGGCAGCGGGCGGTGTCTGCAGAAGTGGTTCGAGCCCGCCCGGGGCAACCCCAACGCGGAGGTGGCCCGCCGCTTCGCCAGCCCCGCGTGCTCCTGGCGGCGCTGCCCCGGGCTCCTGGCCTTCCCTCTGCTCCTGCCTCTCCTCTCCTGAGAGCCGCCTTTCTCCCACACCCTCTCCTGCACCGCCCTCGCCCGGGAGCCGGGCCGTGACAGCTTCCTTCCCTGCGACCTTCCTTCAGTCCCTTCCGGTTTGCTTTGCTGGGCCTTTCTGGCCTGGAAGTCAGCTGGGGGCCAGGAAGGCACCAGAGACCAGCCCCTCCTGTCTTAAGCGGGGGGACTCGGATGTGGGACCCCAGGCCCTTTTTACCAAGTGCATGCCACCCGCCTCCCGGCAGAGCTGAGGGGAACCACCCTGGCCTCCCCTCCCACCGTGATGTCTCCAACAAAACAGCAACCCACCTTTCCTTCAGTGTGACCCCAGCTGTAGTGACGTCTCCAAGTTGGTTATCACTTTCCTAAGGATAATAAACTTAATACATGCCAGACCCTCCTGCTATATCCTTACAACACCTCTGGTAAGAACGCTTTCAACACTCCCCTTTCTTCAATATTAGCAACATACCATAGGAACGACCCAAAGCCGGAGGAACCATAGAGCCACCCAGACCATGTGCTCGATTCTGGGGGCCAAGATCGAAGCGGCGGCCTCAAATGCTTTCAGCTTTCCCTCTTCCTTTTAACCTCAGAATCACAGCACACTGGTCTGAGATGCTGGAAGCCTGAGTTCTAACGTCTTTACCACTTTCCGTATGACTTTGGACAAGTCTTTTGACCTTCGCTGAAGACTCCTGTGGTTTCCCCCTCTGCCAAGGGGAATGAGAAAGTGGGACCAGATGATTTTAACTTAAGAAAAGGGGAAAAGGCAGTCCCCCTGTCTGTCGGGATAGACTCTGTAGTTCTCGTCGTAAAGACCAAGAGAGAAGAGTTGGAATGGGACCGGGGAAGGCGGCCTTCACGTCCCTTCTGCAAGCGGACTGGCAGCCCACACACCCACTCAGAACCTTTCAGACCCTCAGACCTTCCCAGCGGAGATGGTGCCTCCCCACGTCCTTCTCCTTGACACAGCGTGGTGTCTAGTAAGGCTGCGGTTGAGTTGAGAAAGCCAGCCAACGCCACCCCGCATCTCTCCCACGCTTCCCTGATACATGCTCCTTCACTGCAGCAAAGCCCAAACCTATCACAGGCACGCACTCGAGTTTTAACACTTGTGGAGAGAGCTCTGTAAGTGAGGTGCTCAGAATCTGAAGAAGGAGGCAGATGGCAGCAGTGGCGACAAAGTACTTCAGTGGGCAGAACGCCTGGGCCGTGGGGGGTCCCAGAAGACCTCATGAAAAAGGTGAGGCTTGAGCCCTGGTGAAGAAGGATCACTTTACTGAGAACACGAAGGACATGTGAGCCCAAACCCAGTCAGATTCCCAAGGCATGAAGTGTATGAAGCAGGACCTTTAGTTGCTCTTCAGCCAATCCATTGTGGCTTCAAAAATATGTATAACAGGTAAAATCTCTCAAGAATTGAGGACTGTCTGAGAGTGTGTCTTTGGTAATAAAGCTGAGAGTTTAATGACTTTTTTTTTTTTTTAGTAATTTTAGGTGTAAATATAAAAATTAGTCAAAGTTGGGTTAAAATTGAGACAGACAAAGGAAAACTAGTTCTGGGAACCCTAATAATTGTTACTATTTACTGATTACTCTGTGCCTGGGGCTCTGCTAAGCTTCTCACATGCATTAGCTCCTTTGATTCTCACAAGAACTTTAAGAGGTACTCTCATGCCCTTGCTTTTCAAATTAGGACAGAAGCATGTGGCTTTGAAACCAGGTAAAGGGAATGGCAACCCACTCCAGTATTCTTGCCTGGAGAATTCCATGGACAAAGGAACCTGGAGGGCTACAGTCCACAGAGGCTCAAAGAGTCGGACACGATTGATGGACTTACTTTCAATCACACTTTCAAATCTGACCATAAAGTCCCATCTCACCGAACACCTGGGTGTGTTGTGGAGTGGGGCTGGGGCAGGCATGGGGGACAGAGGGGTGGGTGGGGGAGCTGGGTCTTGGCAGTTCCCGGTGTGGAAAGAGACTGCTGATCTGTCTCACCATATGTGACTGGGAGGGGTGCTGGGTTTCAAGGAATGAAGTGGAGCTGTCACATTTGCAGTTAAGTTGCTTGTTTTTAATCAGAGCATCCATGTACTTAGCTAAACCTAAAGGCCAAAGGATCTCTAACACAGGCAGCCCCAGCCAGCCCCTGGACCCCAGGGCTCCTGCTGGATTTAGGGGTACTCTAAATGTGCCTGCTTCTAGCCATTGCTGGATTTAGTTCCAGAAAAGTTGCAAGAGGTGGCTTATCTTTCTGGCACACGTCCAGACTACTTCTTTTGCTCTCTGTTCTGTTGGTTTTTCAACTTAATCTTCCAATCTTTTTACTTTTGGAAATGTATTTTTGATTTACAGGAGACTTTTTTTTTTTAACTCACTTGTTCTTCAAAGCCTGTTGGTTTTGGTTTTATGGACACAATATCTTCTCAAATATCTTCTCACTGAAGATCTACTTAGAATTTTTTAAAGCTTGTTTCTAGTCTCGAAAGACCCATTTTCTCCAAGGTCTGTCTGTTTATCGTGATCTATGTATTGCTGGCTTTCTCCGTGTCCAGTGACCTTGGCTGTGTGTCCCTATTTAAGAATGAGGCACTGGGTTGATTTTTCTAGCCAGCTGGTATAGGTGTTCTCCATGGTTGTATGTGTGGGTCTTTTTTCCTGACTAGCAAAGCTGCTGGGGAGTTCTGGGTCCATGGGGAGGGCCATTGACTGGAAGTAACTGAAGACTCACCAAGAGAGAATGAGCAAAGTTTCTTTTTTCAGAGCTTGGTATAGGAAGGGAGTCAGCCACTATTATTCGCATTTTGGCTGAGACTCAAAGGAGAAAGTTTGAGAGGTTTCAGGTGTGCCCTGATTAGAGGCTGTTGGCATGGAGAAGCTGGAGGTGGGCTAATGAAGCAGGGCCTCCCTGATTGGTTGAGGTGTATATTTGGCTTTCACTGACTGGTTCTCTGTTTCTCTGACTGTCCCTGATGGACAGGGAAGCCTGGCCTGTTGCAGTACAAGGGGGTAGCAAAGAGACAGACAGGACTGAGCAACAGAATTGAACTGACAGATCCTCAGTTGAGAGCAGAGCGAAAAACTAGAGATGCTGTTAGTTGTCAAGTCCTGGCTATGTGAAGCTGGTTGTTAGAGGGGTTATTGTTTGGCTTCTTGGGTTGGTTGTAAAGATAGTTGTCTAACTTCCTGTAACTTCCTGTAAATCTGATTTATAGATAGTAGGCTGGCTTTCTGGCCTTCAACCCATTACTGCAGATAATGAGTTAGGATTCTATTTTTATATACATCTGGCCATTGTCCATTTGTAGTTTCTCAAGGCTGAGTTGGCAGGAGCCCTGTTGGAGTACAGACACTTCAAATGCTGGATTAAGGATAGTTCTCTCTGGGGTCCCAGCATCAGATACTTCATTGTATGTAAACTTCAGCACTATTCAGAATTTAACTTAAATTTTAGAGAGAACTTCTTGCAGGATCCTGAAACACCGGGGGTTAAAGTTGGGTTTCCTGAGCTCTAGGTTTGGGCAGAAGTCGCCATGGGAGGGAGCGTGTAGTCTTTCTCTCTCTGCCCCCTACGCCTGCCAACTGAGAACCTCTCAGAGGTTCTGCCTAGTGGGACAGCTCTTTCTGCCTCCTCTTCCTCCTCTGGCAACCCCTGTTCCCCCTGACGGGCTTTCCTATGCTTTTCCATCTTTTAAGTATTTGTTGAAATCTGTTGTTCACTGATGGTTTTCTTCACACTCTCTTAGGAAGGGAACACTTAGAAATTAGCAATCATTTTAGGAAGATACTTAAGTCATTCCACCTTCAATCACCAACAGTTGCAGACTTTTTAAAAATCTCATTGTTATGTAATAAGTAGATTAAAAGGGGGGTCAAACTGAAGACAAGGAGGCTGAGGACAATGTGTGAGAGGAATTTGCAGGTGGGGAATGAAATAAAAAATGCAGGTGACAGGAGCCTCATTGTGGGTAACGCTCCAGGAGGTGCTACGTCAGTCTACAGGAGAGATAGTGGATCAGAGAAGCATAGGTTCAGGAACTACTAGGAAGATAGCACATAGAGAAATTTGGGCCATGCTTGTGTATACAGTGTCACAAAGCAGGTATAAGATAAAATATGGGAGAGAGAGAACTATCTCAGAAGAACCAACAGCCTTAGATAAACTGACTCTGACACTGCCATTTCTGAGCGCTCCTTTCCCGAGCCCAGGCTGTGCTAGCTCTTGGGTGGGAGGGAAGACGGTAGAGGGCATTCCTCCTACTGGATGCAACCCAGTCACTTTCCCACTACAGGGACAGCAAACTCTACCCAAGTCCTTCCTCGGAGAATTCTGGGGAGTCGTAGGTAGCAGGCAAAGAAAAAAGACAAAATGACTCTCCTTGGTATGCATCCCTTGCTTTAAGATTCCTTTCTTAGTAACTCTCCTCAGTAAAACCACTTCCCTGAATGCAGAAGTCACTGCAGCCTGATGTGCATTCCTGGGCTCCTGTTCCCAGCCCACTCCGCTGCTGCCTGAAAACAGTGACCACCTTCCCTAGTCCCATTCCACCATGTCCCTGCCCAGACCTCTCCCAACCCCAGTCCCACTGACCCGCTTCACAAACATGACTCCTTGCCTAGATACCCCACCCCCCACCAATGTCCCATTGTTTTTGCTGCTGGGGGGACCAAGATTTGGAGATTATTCTGGTGTCCCAGGCTGGTGTCTTTCCAACTGGATCATATTTCCCAACTCCAGCCCTTGAGACAACTTAAGTGTCCCATCTCTTCTTGCGTCCCAAGGGGGCAGTGTTCCTGCCAACAGAAGAAACCACCCATTTTTCTTTTTCCATCCTTCCTCTGTTCTGCTTAAATTCATCCTCAGATTTACCTTCCCACAGTATCAGAAATCACTTTCAGCAGTGCTTTTGCCACAAATGAATTACAAAGAAAAATCTAGAGGAAGAGAAAGGACTTCCAGGGGGCAGAGTCTGTGGATAGGCTTGGAGATCCTGTTAGGATTTCATCGTGGAAATGTCCATCAAGTAATTGACTTGGGACACATGAGAAAGGTGCGGGCTGGAGATTAGAATTTCCTGGAAGTGCGACTTAGGGCTGTGGAGGTAGATGCGTTCTAAGAAAAATGTAGAGAGCAAAACAAAACACTTGTGGAGGATCTCTAACTTACCTACAGTTGGAAGGTGACAGGTGAAATTGTTACCAAGCTCAGATCAGGTTGCTCACCACTTGAAAATCAACCCAAGAGAGACACAAGCTTTGGTGGAAAAGAAAGTTGCTTTTAATCAGAAAGCTGAAAATCTGAGGAAAAACTGGATTTGTGTACCACTTAAACCAACTCCAAAGATTCTACTTATTCATGAAAATTTTTAAAGGGCAAGGAGAAGTAATTTCAGTTAATCATTGAGACGGGGAATGAGACTCATCCTTATCTCCCACTGACTGCAGGCTTGTCGACTTACTGTGATCTTCCTCTAGATATAACCTTGTTCACACAGTTTTTTCATGAGATTACTGAAGGGGAAGCTAAGAAAGAGATCGGGTCATCTGTTAATTACTTATTCCTCATTTCTACTTTTTTGAGCTATGGAGAGAACTGATAATTTAGTAAAGTATTGTGTGATCAAAAGATTTGAAAGGTGTGCTTGGACCAGAGATGAGTAAAGCTTGGGGGGTGTGATTGATTACATTGAAGTGCAGTTGATTTACAATGTTGTGTTAGTTTCAGGAGTATAGCAAAGTGATTCAGTCATACAGCTATATGTATATTTTTTTCTTTCAGATTCTTTTCCCTTATAGGTTATTACAAAATATTGAATACAGTTCCCTATGTTATACAGTATGTCCTTATTAGTTATCTTTTTTGTATATAGTAGTGTGTATATGTTAATCCCAAACTCCTAATTTATCTGACACCCGCTCCCAGCTTCCCCCTTTGGTAACCATACGTGTTTTCTATGTCTGTAGGTCTATTTCTGCTTCGTATAAACTTTCATTTGTATCATTTTTTTTTTTTTTTTTTTTAGATTCCACACCTGAGTCCTATCACATGGTATTTGTCTTGCTCTGTCTGGCTTACTTCATTTAGCATGATAATCTCTAGGTCTATCCATGTTGCTGCCAATGACGTTATTTCACTCTGTGGTTGAGTAATATTCTATTGGATATATGTATCACATCTTTATTCATTCATCTGTCAGTGGTCGTTTCCATGTCTTGGCTATTGTAAATAGTGCTGCAGTGGACACTGAGGTACAGGTATGTTTTCAAATTATGATTTTCTCTGAATATATGCCTAGGGATAGGTTTGCTGGATCATACAGTTGCTCTGTTTTTTTATTTTATTTTTTAAGGAACCTCCATACTGTTCGCCACAGTGGCTATGCCAATTTGCATTTCCACCAACAGTATGGGAGAAGCGTCTGATTTAAAAGTTAGTTACACAATGACCCTATATGCAAAACAGCAAAAGAGACACAGTCAATATGCCAGCAATTTTGGAAAACTCAGCAGTGACCGCAGAACTGGAAAAGGTCAGTTTTCATTCCAATCCCAAAGAAAGGCAATGCCAAGAATGCTCAAACTACCGCACAGTTGCACTCATCTCACACACAAGTAAAGCAATGTTCAAAATTCTCTAAGCCAGGCTTCAACAGTACGTGAACCATGAACTTCCAGAAGTTCAAGCTGGATTTAGAAAAGGCAGAGGAACCAGAGATCAAATTGCCAACATACGTTGGATAATTGAAAAAGCAAGAGAGTTCCAGAAAAACATCTCTTTCTGCTTTATTGACTATGCCAAAGCCTTTGACTGTGTGGGTCACCACAAACTGTGGGAAATTCTTCGAGATGGGAATACCAGACCATCTGACCTGTCTCTTGAGAAACCTGTATGCAGGTCAGGAAGCAACAGTTAGAACAGGACATAGAACAAAAGACTGGTTCCAGATAGGGAAAGGAGTCCGTCAAGGCTGTATATTGTCACCCTGCTTGTTTAACTTATATGCAGAGTACATCATGAGAAATGCTGGGCTGGAAAAAGCACAAGCGGAAATCAAGATTGCCAGGAGAAATATCAGTAACCTCAGATATGCAGATGACACCACCCCTATGGCAGAAAGCAAAGAAGAACTAAAGAGCCTCTTGATGAAAGTGAAAGAGGAGAGCGAAAATTTGGCTTAAAGCTCAACATTCAGAAAACTAAGATCATGGCATCTGGTCCCATCACTTCATGGCAAATAGAAGGGGAAACAGTGGAAATGGTGACAGACTTTATTTTCTTGGGCTCCAAAATCACTGCAGATGGTGACTGCAGCCATGAAATTAAGACCCTTACTCCTTGGAAGGAAAGTTATGACCAACCTAGCTGCAGCTGCTAAGTCGCTTCAGTCATGTCCAACTCTGTGTGACCCCGTAGACGGCAGCCCACATGGCTCCCCTATCCCTGGGATTCTCCAGGCAAGAACACTGGAGTGGGTTGCCATTTCCTTCTCCAATGCATGAAAGTGAAAAGTGAAAGTGAAGTCGCTCAGTCGTGTCTGACTCTTAGCGACCCCATGGACTGCAGCCTGCCAGGCTCCTCCGTCCATGGGATTTTCCAGGCAAGAGTACTGGAGTGGGTTGCCATTGCCTTCTCTGTGACCAACCTAGACAGCATATTAAAAGCAAGAGACATTACCTTGCCAACAAAGGTCCATCTAGTCAAAGCTATGGTTTTTCCAATAGTCATGTATGGATGTGAGTTGGACTATAAAGAATGCTGAGCACTGAAAAACTGATGCTTTTGAACTGTGGTGTTGGAGAAGATTCTTGAGAGTCCCTTGGACTGAAAGAGAGCCAACCAGTCCATCCTAAAGGAAATCAGTCCTGAATATTCATTGGAAGGACTGATGCTGAAGGTGAAACTCCAATAATTTGGCCACCTGATGCGAGGAACTGACTCATTGGAAAAGACCCCGATGCTGGGAAAGATTGAAGGTGGGAGGAGAAGGGGACAACAGAGGAAGAGATGGTTGGATGGCATCACCGACTCAATGGACATGAGTTTGAGTAAGCTCTGGGAGTTGGTGATGGACAGGGAGGCCTGGCATGCTGCAGTCCATGGAGTCACAAAGAGCTGGACACGACTGAGCAACTGAACTGAAAAGAGGCACAGATGTAAAGAACAGACTTTTGGACTATGTGGGAGAAGGCGAGGGTGCAATGATTTGAGAGAATAGCACTGAAACATGTATATTACCATATGTAAAATAGATGACTAGTGCAAGTTCGATGCATGAAGCAGGGCACTCAAAGTTGGTGCTCTGGGACAACCTAGAAGGATGGGGAGGGAGGTGGGGGGTGGGTTCAGGATGGGGGACACATGTACACTCATGGCTGATTCATATTGATGTATGGTAAAAACCACCACACTATTGTAAAGTAATTAGCCTCCAATTAAAATTAATTAATTAAAATTTTTTAAGGTAGTTACAATGTAGCTTTGCTGAAGTAACAAGAAAAGGAATTTTTCTGTTGAGGGTGGTTTCCTGCCAAAAGCTGCTTTCAAATAGGGGTTAGTGAAGGGACAATCATCAGAAGCTAGGTGTAGGAGAGAAATGCAAAGAACTGTTTCTCAGAGGGGCAGTGTCAAGTTCTGAATTGCCATCCATATATTAACTATTTCATAAATAACTATTGTCTGAGCTAGACGCTGTGCTGGTCCTGGGAACTGAAGGACTGAATACACAAATGAACAGTGACTCAGTTCAGTTCAGTCACTCAGTTGTGTCCGACTCTTTGCAACCCCATGGACTGCAGCATGCCAGGCCTCACTGCCCTTCCTCAATTCCCGGAGCTTGCTCAAACTCATATCCATTGAGTCGGTGATGCCATCCAACCATCTTATCCTCTGTCATCCCCTTTTTCTCCTGCCTTCAATCTTTCCCAGCATCAGGGTCTTTTCTAAAGAGTCAGTTCTTCACATCAGTTGGCCAAAGTATTGGAGTTCCAGCTTCAGCATCAGTCCCTTCAATGAATATTAGTCTTCATGATTAGTGAAGTCACTCAGTCATGTCCGACTCTTTGCGACCCCATGGACTGTAGCCTACCAGGCTCCTCTGTCCATGGAATTTTCCAGGCAAGAGTACTGGAGTGGGTTGCCATTTCCTTATCCAGGGGATCTTCCCAACCCAGGGATCGAACCTGGGTCTCCCACATTGCAGGCAGATGCTTTACCATCTGAGCCACCAGGAAAACCCTTTCAATGAATATGACTAGTGTTAAAGTGAAAGTCACTCAGTTGTGTCCAACTTTTTGCAACCCCATGGACTATACAGTTCATGGAATTCTCTAGGCCAGAATACTGGAATAGGTAGCCTTTCCCTTCTCCAGGAGATCTTCCCAACCCAGGGATTGAACCCAGGTCTTCCGCATTGCAGGCAGATTCTTTACCAGCTGAGCCACAGTAGTTCGACTTTTTGAACTGGTTATTGAAGATAGTTTTTCCAGTAGTCATGTATGGATGTGAGAGTTGGACTATAAGGAAAACTGAGCGCCAAATGCTTTTGAACTGTGGTGTTGGAGAAGACTCTTGAGAGTCCCTTGGACTGCAAGGAGATCCAACCAGTCCATCCTAAAGGAAATCAGTCCTGAATATTCATTGGAAGGACTGATACTGAAGCTGAAACTCCAATACTTTGGCCACCTGATGCAAAGAGCTGACTGATTTGAAAAGACCCTGATGCTGGGAAAGATTGAAGGTGGGAGGAGAAGGGGATGACAGAGGATGAGATGGTTGGATGGCATCACCAACTCAATGGACATGAGTTTGAGTAAACTCCGGGAGTTGGTGATGGACAGGGAGGCCTGGCGTGCTGCAGTCCATGGGGTTGCAAAGAGTCGGACATGACTGAGTGACTGAACTGAACTGAACTGAATTGCAGATAGTAGGTTAGCCTCCTGGGCTGATTGTTACAGGCTGTAGGGCAGTGTTACAGGCAGTGTAACAACCAGCCCAGGAAACCAACCTACTATCTGCAATAACCAGTTCAAAAAGTCAAACTACTTTCAATAGTCTAGGAAGCCAAATAATAACCTCTCTTAACAATCACCCCTAAATGACCAGGACTTGATTAATTACTGATAGTTTCTCTACTTTTGGCTCCTGTTACCCACTTAGGACCCACTAGTGAAGGCCAGAGTCTTTTCTAACCAGTTGCATACAGTACCTCACTTCTAGTTAGCTTGCCTACCACAGCTGCATGCTAAGAGCCTCCAATCGGGGCATACCTGAAGCCTTCTATTTTTTCCATTCCTCTGCCTGCATTTGAGGCTTTGCCAGAATTCAAGTGATGGTGGCTGACTCCCTTGAAAGCTCTTATTAAGTAGCTTTTGGCTGTTCTCATCTGGTTGGTTTTCATTTATTTCCATAGATACAATTATGAGCAGGGCAGACATATTTCTGATACTTAGAGAACTTATATAGTAATGAGGGAACACAATAAAACTATGAGTAAACAATACAAATTTAAATAACTACAAATCAGACAATTGTTAGAAAGGAAACATAGAAAGGACTCAGAGGATTGGAGGAAAGTAGCTAATTCAGGTGATACTTTAAAGGAATAGGCAGCTTGAGAGGCTATTCCAAAGACTGGAGAGCATGTTTGTAATATGAAAAGTGCTAGTGGAGGTAAACTTAAAAGAGGACAGAAGAACCCAAGGGACGAGTTCAAGGAGGATGGGTGAACTAGGGTATAAGCACAAGGATTGACCTTGGGAAGAAGTGGGATGCTTTTACCATTGAAACAGAAGGAGAAGAGAGAAAATGTGAGAAAACGATTTCAGAATTAAAATGCTTCAAATATAAACCATTGAATCAAGTAAGATTAGGGTCTTGCCACCTGCTGGGAGTTTAGAAGCTCGCACCCTGGGCCAGTGAGAGAATTCCGGTGGAAGCATGAAGCCAGGGCAGCTGCTCTGCGTATCCTGCTCTCCAAAGTCCAGCCCAGACGGCTTGTGTATTTTTAGCCATATGGTCAGTGGAAACTTTCCAGAGCGTGAGATTCAAAAACTTGGGAATTGTTTTCAGGCTCAGGACATTTCATGAATAGAGAGGCTAAGAGTTGGCACCAGCCATGACCCACCAGCAGCTGGCACCTGGCCCTTTCTGAGCTCGGCATGTGTCCACAGAGACAGAGATGTGGTTCCCAATCCCAGGACAGCCACTGGTTGTGAAACTGCTGGACTCAGGTACTCTGACTCCTACTTTGCAGAAGAACTTACCAGGCTCTGATTTCTTTTTTGTTGTTGCTTTTTTTTTTTTTTTTTTAAATTTTATGTATTTATTTACGGCTGCACTGGGTCTTTGTTGCTGTGCGTGGGCTTTCTCTAGTTGCAGCAGTGGGGGCTACTCTTTATGTTGTGGTACACGCAACTCTCATTGCCATGGCTTCTCTTGCTGTGGAGTGTGGGCACACGGGCTTTGCTAGTTGAGGCTCATGGGCTCCAGAGTGCAGGGTTAGTAGTTGTGGTGCTTAGTCACCTTGCAGCATGAGGAATCTTCCTGGACCAGGGATCAACCCCCTGGCCCTTTCTTTGGCAGACAGATTCTTTACCCCTGGACCACCAGGGAAGTCCCAGGCTCTGATTTATTTGATCCAAGGGTGAACTTTGGAAGGAAGGAGCAGTTTTCCCTGAGGTGGATCCTGGTGCCTCAGCAGAAAGCTCCAGGAAGCCACATCATCAATGAGGACAAAGAGACACAGACAGAAGGGATGCCAGAGTCCTCCTCCAGCTGGTCCAGGGTTTCCTCAGGATGGATGGCGTCGGCGATGCGAATGAGAAGACACAGCGAGTCTTGGTGTTTCCAAATGTCTTCGACTTTATTGTTTTCAAGACAGCTTTTATATTTTTAGCTGTACATAGAATCAAATGTAAAGTGTAAAGTCATGCCAAATCAAATCAATGGATCAGCAGTTTTTGACCCTTATCGGAACCAGGACACTGTTTGTGTTTTTAGTTACAAAAAGTTTAAAGTTGTTTACATCATCTTCTGGCCTGGAGGTCTGCTAACATCTGGTGACTCTTTTATTGATAAGGGTTGATCAGCCAGGACACTTTTGTATCAGGCACAGAAAGTACCAGGGTTATATTTTTTTAAAGAATACAGGCACAGCAGATTATGACAAAGAAAGAATTCATAAACTCAGAGTTTCAAGGTAAAACCTGTTTTCTGTACTCTATCTTATGCCTTGAGCCTAACAGAGAAGAATGTGGTCCCATAAAGTCATGGCACAGCAAGCTGAAAACAATGTAGCGCCAAGGTCAGTGCTTAGCAAAATCACCAGCCGAATTAACAATCGTCTTATTATTTGTATTAAAGCTAAACTTCTATTTATATAAATCTCTAACTATTATGCTTTCATTATATAGGCTAAATACGTTAAGAGCAAAAACATAGTGAGTAAATATAGACTAAGTAACAGTTTCATAAAGCAATATCTCTTATATTTCCTAATAAGCCTTTTTTCCTACAAAGAGCTCTGTGCCCATTGGGGCTTTCTGTATGGAGGCTCTCAATGTTGTTTTATTGTTAAGGAGCAGTCATGCACATTAGCTCCAAAGACACAGGTACATTTATTAAACAAACTAATATGCTAGCAAAAGGAATTTAGATTAGAATACTCTATATCTTAGATAATTTTATTAAGGTGCTAGCGTTCAGGGACCTTGTCGATTGAGGTTTCAGATTGATATATTTTAGAAGAGAATCAGGAAAAGCCTTTAGCCTAAGTCACAGAAAATAAGAAGAGGTTTATTATAGCAAACATCAGAAAGACAGATATCATCTTTAAGGTGAGTGCTGAGGCAGCCTTCCGAAAATCCCTGAGGCCTGAGAAGCTCTGCTCGTCAGTCCTTCTCCTCATGACTCTGTCATGGGTGGGATCTCGTGAGCTGGCTCCCGGCAAAGGGACCCATTTCTCATCAATGGCTAAGTTTGGACATAAGTAAGATATAAGTTTTTTCCCCTTTGAGAACATCGATAGCCACAGCAAGGCATTAAATAATACATGTTTGCTATGTATTCATTATTAAGTAAGAGGTGTTATATCACCCAGTTCCAACCCATTTCTCAGCCTTGTTCCTCCTGGGAGGCTCAGAGGTGAGGCAGAAATATTTGTCTCTGATATGAGAGTTTTAAAAATAACTGAAAAATTTATGTGTGAAAGAAAGGAGTAAGATGAAAGTTTGAGTGAACATTTTAATAGTTTTGGTGGAAGAACTTTCTGAAACCAGTAGCTGTAAAGTAAGCCTTATAGATTTAGTAATATTTTTAAAAAGCAAAATAAAAAAGGGATTTTTAAAAACACTGTACACAAAATTAAAAGACATGAAGAATAGAGGTAAGTATCTGCAACAAATACCCATAGATGTTACCATTTCTAATATAACAAGAATCTTAAAAAATCAGTTTAAAAATATGACCACTCCAATTGAAATATGGGCAAAGGATTTGTATAGATAATTCAAATTTAAAATAAAATATAAACTCCTGACTATGGCTTTATAGTTTCTATGAATCTTCATTGCCTAGCTCTCTGAGTTCAGATCCTAAAACTTTCTCTCCTGCTAACCACTGTCTAGCCACATGAGGTTTCTTCTAGTTCTCAAATGAGCTAAACTCATCCCTACCTTAGACCATTTACACTTGCTGTTTCCTACTTCTGTTAAGTTTTTGTCCCATATCTTTGCATGCCTACTTCTTTCTCATAATTTGGTTTATAGCTCAAATATCACATCTTCAGAAAAACCTTCAGCAATTCCCCAATTTAGGAAAGTCCCCATACCAAGTCTTTCTTCATCACATTATCTTGTCTTATATTTTATAGCTTGTGTCAATCTGAAATTGTGTGTGTATGTGTATGCCTGTGCTCTCTATCTCCCCCAACTCTCATTAGAAGTCTGGCTTCATGAGGGAAGAGCCACCTGACTCTAGTTTATTGCAGTATCCCCAGCACATAAAACATTTCCTGGTGTATAGTAGAAGCTCAAATGTCTGAAAGAATAAAGAAAAATGGTCAATAAACATGAGTAAGTTTTGATTCTATGGGTAATCAAAGAAATGTAAATTGAAACAATGAGAACCAATTTGGTTGAAAATTAAAAAGAATATGAAGAGGGTTGGGATAGGAGGGGGAGGGAGGCTCAACAGGCTCATATATATATGTGTGTGTGTGTGTATATATATATATATATGTATGTATATATATATATATATGACTGATACACATTGTTGTACAGCAGAAACCAACAAAACTTTGTAAAGCAATTATTCTCCAATTAAATAAAATTTTAAAAAATATGATACTGTTTGCTGGTATGGATATAAATTAGTTGATACTTTATGGGTGATAAATTGGCATCAAATTTTAAAATTTTGAAGTCTTTGAGCCACAATTCTATTTCTATGAAGAGTCCTAAAAGAAGATTACTTCTGCTTCAGACTAAAGTAATAAACCCTTAGATCCAAGAAGCTCAATGAATCCCCAACACAAGAAACATGAAGATAACACCAGCACCAATAAAATTGCTCAAAATCTTGTGTAAAGAGAAAATTTTAACAGCCAGAGGAAAAGAGATTCAATATATTCAGAAGAACAAAATTAAGGATGACAGCATATTCAGCATATTTTTCATTGGAAACAATGCAGAGAGATGATAGTGGAGCAACATTTTTAAAGTGCTGAAAGAAAACTGTCAACCTACAATTCTATAGGGCTTCCCAGGTGGCTCAGTCATAAAGAATCCACCTGCAATGCAGGTGACGTGGGTTAAATTCCTGGTTGGGAAGATCCCCTGGAGAAGGGAATGGCTACCCACTCCAGTATTCTTGCCTGGGAAATCCCGTGGACAGAAGAGCCTGGCAGGCTCTTCTAGTGTTGCATAGAGTTGGACACGACTGGAGCAAATGAGCATGCGCGTGCACCACCCCCACACACAAATTCATAAGTTGAAGTTATAACCACCAGTAGCTCAGAATGTCATTGTATGTAGAGACCAGATATGATTAAAAGAAACTGAGGTCATCTAAATAGACCCCTTGTTGTGCTTAGTTGTTCTTTGTGACCCCATGGACTGTAGTCCACCAGGCTCCTCTGTCCATGAGAATCTCCAGGCAAGAATACTGGAGTGGGTTGCCATGCCCTCCTCCAGGGGATCTTCCCAATGCAGGGATCACACCCAGGTCTCCCACATTGCAGGCAGATTCTTTACCAGTTGAGCTACCAGGGAAACCCCAAAGTGGTTAGGCATTATACACCCAGGTCATCAAACCCAGGTCTCCTGCGTGGAAGGCAAGAATTCTACCACTGAACCACCAATGCTTTGCCTATTAGGGAATAGACCCTAATCCAATATAATTGCTGTCCTAAAAGAAAAAGAGATCAGGACAAAGGTGCAATGTGAGAGACAGCTATGTTACAACAGTGAAAAGGCCGAGAGAGGCCTCAGGAGAAACCTAACACCTTCATCTTGGACTTCTGCCTTGTAGAATTGAGGGAAAATAAGTCTCTGCTGTTTGAGACACCAGTCCGGTTATTTTGTTATAGCAGCCCTAGAAAACTAATGTAACATCCTTTTAAAATGAAGACAAATTAGACTTTTTAGATATAAAATATCTGAAAGCATTCATCACTAGCAGATCCACACAATACAAAATATTAAACAAGCAGAAGGAAAATGATAAGTCAAAATGTAGGTCTATACAAAAGAATGTGGAACTTTGGAAAGATTAACTGCATGAGTAGATATGCAAGAACTTTAAAATTATTCACACCTCTTTAAAAGAGTGTCAGTTGTTTAAACAGAATAATGAATGTAATGTAGGATTTGTAATACATACAAAAGTAAAATGTATGACAACAATAGTATAAAAGCTATATACTAGGGGAAGAAATTGAAGGTGAGAAGCCAGAGTATATTATTTTAAGGTTCTTATACCACGGTGAAGCAGCATACTATGACCTTACTGATTCTGGACCCAGCTTCAAGGTGCGTGTGTGAAGTTTTTTCCATACCACCAAACAATTCTCCAACACTAGCTCATTGTCCCACAGTTCTGTTCAATTATAACACTGTACCTGGATGAAGGCAAATATTACACTACTTATATGTGGATTCTAAAATATGACAAAAATGAACTTATTCACAGAACAGAAACAGACTCAGACATAGAAAACAAACTTATGGTTACCAAAGGGGAAAGGAGAGAGGGATAGACTGAGAATTGGGGATTAATCAGACTCACTCTCAGTTTCAGTCTTGCAGTCATGTCTGACTCTTTGTGACCCCACGGTCTGTAGTCCTCCAGGCTCCTCTCTCCATGGGATTTCCCAGGCAAGAATACTGGAGTAGGTGCCATTTCCTACTCCAGGGGATCTTCTTGACCCAGGGATCAAACCCATGCCTCTAGTGTCTCCTGCATTGGCAGGCAGATTCTTTGACCACTAGGGCCACTTGGGAAGCCCAACAGATACAGACTATATATAGTCTTTTATGTATAAAATACATAAACTGTAGAAGGACCTACTATATAGCACAGGGAAGAATACTGAATATCTTGCAAAGTAATCTGAAAGTAATCTGCATCACTTTGGTGTACACCTGAAACATTGTAAATCAATTATACTTCAATTAAAAAAAAAAAGAAATCAAAAACCAAAGGGAGAAAAAAAAAGGCATTTAAAAAAAAAAACTACTGTCTGTCTGAACTTCAAAATATATGCTCTTTCCTCTTTCTTCTCTTTCCTTCTCATAGTCCTCTCTCTTTCACACCTCAAATACCCCACCTGATCCTCCCTTCAGAATCTTCAATCCCTACTACCCTTGTTGGACATCAGAATTCCATAATCCCAGGCATTTGATGACTGTCAGTGGCTTGACCTGGCTTAACAGAACTGTGGGGTGAACTCTGGTCTTATCTTCCAGCTCTACTAGGGAAGAGAAGAGGAAAGCAAGGGAGCTTTGGGGCAGTTAAATGCTGGGAAGATAGAACAGTGGGAGCAAGGCGAGTTTTTCACTCTAAGCCGCAGGTATTTTTCCCCCCAAAGATATCTGAAATGAAACATATTTTACCACCACCCAGAGTCATTTCTTTCTTTAGACTTTCCTAGTCCCAAAATGGGAAATTAGAGAGGTTCAAATTTCTTCTTTTGGCTTATTTCTTAGAAAACAATAATCCAGGCTATGGATACACACCCATCCCTCCTCAACCTGGTAAAGAGCCAGAGATTTCTCTCACTGTCTGGCCATGAGGGCCCCATAACTTCATTTTGAACCTGTTTCTCTTCTGAGCTCTGGAGTGATGAAGACAGGGAAGATTTAATAGACTGTATCAACACCCTCCCCATATAATCTGGAAGCAATCAACAAGCAATCAGTCACAAGAAAACCCACAGTGAATGTAAACATGTAGAGAGAGAACAGGGAGAAGACGGCTAGTTATTAGCTGGTTATTGCTCCTACTTTCTGCCCCGTCGTCCAGAACAGGTGCCCAGTAGGAGGCAACGGAACACATGTGAGTGGAGGAAGAAGATTCTGTGGAAGTAAAGACCACCCAAAGGAGAACAACAGAGGCTATGTATTCCAAACTTCCCGTAGCAAGGGAGTCAGCACCATCACTTGCCATTTGGCAGCGAGTCAAAGGCAAGCAGGGAGTGGGAAAGGTCAACAATTAAAATAAAAAGTGTAGAGATAGCTTCAAGATTGGGTGTTTTGATTGGCAATTTTGCTTGGGAAAGTGGGAGTTACAGAAGGAAAACAGCTGTGTGATTGACTTGGGGAACATATATGGCTTCCTATGCTTGCTCCAGAGTTGAAAGCATTGATGAGTGAAAAATAAGACAGTTGGGCATCATTGGCCAAGGCCTCACCACTCCGGGACGATTCTGCCAAGGTTCTGACTGAGCTTCCTGGGCTGGTAGCTGCAGAGTTCTGTTGTAAGATATGATCTGGGAGGCGGGGCTAAGATGGCGGAGGAATAGGACGGGGAGACCACTCTCTCCTCCACAAATTTATCGAAAGAACATCTGAACGCTGAGCAAACTTCACAAAACTACTTCTGAAGGCTGGCAGAGGGCGTCAGGCTTCCACAAAGACAGCGCATTATCTTCAAAAGAGGTAGGAGAAAATATAAAAGATAAAAAGAGAGACAAAAGAGTTAGGGACGGAGACCCGTCCCGGGGAGGGAGTCATAAAAGAGAAGAAATTTCCAAGCACCAGGAAACCCTCTCACCGGCGGGTGTGGGGGAAGATTTCTTATCTCGGAGGGCAACATAACTGGGAGAAAAAATAAATAAAACCCACAGATTACGTGCCTAAAGCAACTCCCAGCAAAGAACCCCAGACGCTCGCATCATCCATCATCCGCCACCAGCAAGTGGGGGCTGAACGGAGAGGAGCGGGCAGCACTGCCTAGGGTAAGGACCGGGCCCGAGTGCCCTGAGGGCAATCTGAGGGAGCTAACGTGAGATAGTAACCTAAACTGTGGGACAGCCAGAAAGAGAGATCTATCCCGCGAAAAGCCCAACTCTAAGGCACTGCCGGCCCGCTCACAGAACAAAGGACTGAGCGATACCAGAGGAGAGCCAGCCGGCTGCGGACCGCCCCATCCCCCCCGCTGGACACAGCAGGCAGGCGGGGCCAGCCAGAGCCGGAAAGGGGCAAACTCGGCCCTAGAGAGGGCACCCCCTACCAAACTGCAAACAGGCTCCCAGTTTCTAAGCAAAAACTGCCTGAGATTCCGGAGGGTCGACAGCCGCCGGGAGGGTCGCAGCCAGAGACCAGCTCCCCAGAACCGACACAAAGCACACCGGAGCCGGGCGCACCCGTAAACCGAGGCGGGGACCAGGGAGGTGATAAGCCGCATCGCCCCAACAGGGGAGAGCGCGCTCGCCAAAGCAGCTCCGACCGGGAACGGCACAAGCCGCGGGCGAAACCAAGTCTGCGCCTTTGTGGAGTAACTGGGAGCCTGAACCTGAGCGGCTTAGACCTGGGAAGTGCACGCATCTCAGGGCCCACTCCCCGGCCCACTCCCCGGCCGAGTAACCTGAAGCCTGAGCAGGGTAGACGGGGAAAGCACACACGCCGTGAGCGGGGGCGAACCCAGTGCGGCCGAGACACTGCGAGCTCAACACACACACGCCAGGTTTTCAGTGTTCCTTCCTCCCCATAGCACGATTGAACAAGCGAACCTAAAGAGACCACCTCCACCCCTTTGTTGCAGGGCGGAAATTAGAGAAGAGACCTCCAAACAGAAGCCAAATAAACAGAGGGAAGCGCTTTGGAAGTGACAGGCCAACAGATTAAAATCCCTGTAGTTAATACCGACTGCATTGAAAAGGACCTATAGATCTTGAAAAGTATAAGCAGGAACAAGGATCTATCTGAAACTGAACAGACCCCACACTGCTCACAACAGCTCCAGAGAAAGTCCGGGATATATTTTTTTTAATATTATTATTTTTTTTTAATTTTTTTTAAATTAAAAAAAATTTATTTTTTCTTCTCTCCTTTTTCTTCAAGTCCTCTATTACACCTTTAACTTTCATTTTCATAGCCCACTATTAACTTGCAAAAAAAAAACACCTACTTTTGAAGCAAACTGCATACATATATCTTATACCTTTTGTGTTTTCTTTTTTTTACTGTTTTTTTCCTGTTTTACTTTTTTTACTGTTTTACTGTTTTTTTTTCTTTTTACACTGTTTCCTTTTTTCTTTTTTTTTTTTATATTGTAAGTTTTGTAAGAGTCTAACCTTTACTCTAGATTTTTAATCTTTGTTTTACATATTTGATATCAATTTTGTACATTTAAGAACCCAATCTTTAGGACCCATTTTTACTCAGGAGTGTGATCACTGGCCTGATTACTCTCTCCCCCTATTGATGCTCTTTCTTCTCCCCCAGGGAGCCTCTATCTCCCACCCTCCTCCTTCTCTTCTCAACCCAATTCTGTGAATCTCTGAGGGTGTTCTGGGTACCGGAGAACACTTCAGGAACAGGATACTGCCCAGATCTCTCTCTCCCCTCTTGATTCCTCCCTTTCTACTCATGCTCACCTCTATTACCTTCCTCCCCCCTCTCTATGTATCTCTGTGAACCACTCTGAGGGTTCCAAACTGTGGAAAGCACAGAGGGAAGTGCTTACTGGCTAGATTGCTCTCTCCACATTTGAATTCCCCTCTTCCCCTCCTGGTCACCTCAACCCCCCCCACCTCATCTCTCCATGTGACTCAGTGAACCTTTCTGGGTATCCCTCACTGTGGAGAATCTTTTCACCATTAACCTAAAAGTTTTATTATTGATGCTGTATGGAAGGAGAAGTCTTGAGGCTACTGCAAGAATAAGACTGAAAGCCAGGGGAAACATTAATTAATAAGAGACCATCCAATAGCCTCCACATATACACTGAAACCAAGCTCCACCCAAGAGCCAATAAGTTCCAGAGCAAGACATACCACGCAAATTCTCCAGCAACGCAGGAACATAGCCCTGAGCATCAATATACAGGCTACCCAGAGGCACACCCAATCCATAGACATCTCAAAAATTAATACTGGTCACTCCATTGCACTCTAGAGAGCAGAAATCCAGCTCCACCCACCAGAACACCGACACAAGCTCCCCCAACCAGGAAGCCTTGACAAGCCACCTGTCCAACCCCACCCACAGTGAGGAACCTCCACAATAAAGAGGAACTTCATACTAGCAGAATACAGAAGGGCCACGCCTAACACAGCAATCTAAACAAGATGAAAAGGCAGAGAAATACTCAGCAAGTAAAGGAAAATGAGAAATGCCCACCAAACCAAACAAAAGAGGAGGAGATAGGGAATCTATCTGAAAAAGAATTTAGACTAATGATAATAAAAATGATCCAAAATCTTGAAAGCAAAATGGAGTTACAGATAAAGAGCCTGGAGACAAGGATTGAGAAGATGAAAGAAATGTTTATCAAGGACTTAGAAGAAATAAAAAGGAGTCAATATAGAATGAATAATGAAATAAAGGAGATAAAAGACACTCTGGAGGGAACCAACAGTAGAATAACGGAGGCAGAAGATAGGGTAAGTGAGGTAGAAGATAGAATGATGGAAATAAACGGAGCAGAGAGGAAAAAAGAAAAAAGAATCAAAAGAAATGAGGAAAACCTCCGGGACCTCTGGGACAATATGAAACGCCCCAACATTCGAATCATAGGAGTCCCAGAAGAAGAAGATAAAAGGAAAGGCCATGAAAAAATACTCGAAGAGATAATAGTTGAAAATTTCCCTGAAATGAGGAAAGAAATAGTCACAGAAGTCCAAGAAACCCAGAGAGTTCCAAACAGGATAAACCCAAGGCGAAACACCCCAAGACACATATTAATCAAATTAACAAAGATCAAACACAAAGAACAAATATTAAAAGCAGCAAGGGAAAAACAACAAATAACACACAAGGGGATCCCCATAAGGATAACAGCTGATCTTTCAATAGAAACCCTTCAGGCTAGAAGGGAATGGCAGGACATACTTAAAGTAATGAAAGAGAATAATCTACAACCCAGATTACTGTACCCAGCAAGGATCTCATTCAGATATGAAGGAGAATTCAAAAGCTTTACAGACAAGCAAGAGCTGAGGGAATTCAGCACCACCAAACCAGCTCTCCAACAAATGCTAAAGGATCTTCTCTAAACAGGAAACACAGAAAGGATGTTTCAACACGAACTCAAAACAACAAAGTAAATGGCAACGGGATCATACTTATCAATAATTACCTTAAATGTAAATGGGTTGAATGCCCCAACCAAAAGACAAAGGCTTGCTGAATGGATACAAAAACAAGACCCCTATATATGCTGTCTACAAGAGACCCACCTCCAAACTAGGGACACACACAGGCTGAAAGTGAAGGGATGGAAAAACATATTTCATGCAAACGGAGACCAAAAGAAAGCAGGAGTCACAATACTCATTTCAGATAAAATAGACTTTAAAATAAAGGATGTGAAAAGGGACAAAGAAGGACACTACATAAAGATCAAAGGATCAATCCAAGAAGAAGACGTAACAATCATAAATATATATGCACCCAACATAGGAGCACCACAATATATAAGGCAAATACTAACAAGTATGAAAGGGGAAATGAACAATAACACAATAATAGTGGGAGACTTTAATACTCCACTCACGCATATGGATAGATCAACTAAACAGAAAATTAACAAGGAAACACAAACTTTAAATGACACAATAGACAAATTAGATTTAATTGATATTTACAGGACTTTCCACCCCAAAACAATCAATTTTACCTTTTTCTCAAGTGCACATGGAACTTTCTCCAGGATAGATCACATCCTGGGCCATAAATCTAGCCTTGGTAAATTCTGAAAAATTGAAATCATCCCAGCCATCTTCTCTGACCACAATGCAGTAAGATTAGACCTCAATTACAGGAAAAAAAAACTATTAAAAATTCCAACATATGGAGGCTAAACAACACGCTTCTGAATAACCAACAAATCACAGAAGAAATCAAAAAAGAAATAAAATTATGCATAGAAACGAATGAAAATGAAAACACAACAACCCAAAACCTATGGGACACTGTAAAAGCAATACTAAGGGGAAGGTTCATAGCAATACAGGCGTACCTCAAGAAACAAGAAAAAAATCAAATAAATCAACTAACTCTACACCTAAAGCAACTAGAGAAGGAAGAAATGAAGAACCCCAGGGTCAGTAGAAGGAAAGAAATCTTAAAAATTAGGGCAGAAATAAATGCAAAAGAAACAAAAGAGACCACAGCAAAAATCAACAAAACTAAAAGCTGGTTTTTCGAGAAGATAAACAAAATTGACAAGCCATTAGCCTGACTCATCAAGAAACAACGGGAGAAGAATCAGATCAACAAAATGAGAAATGAAAATGGAGAGATCACAACAGACTCCACAGAAATACAAAGGATCATAAGAGACTACTACCAACAGCTATATGCCAATAAAATGGACAACTTGGAAGAAATGGACAAATTCTTAGAAAAGTATAACTTTCCAAAACTGAACCAGGAAGAAATAGAAGATCTTAACAGACCCATCACAAGCACGGAAATCGAAACTGTAATCAGAAATCTTCCAGCAAACAAAAGCCCAGGACCAGATGGCTTCACAGCGGAATTCTACCAAAAATTTAGAGAAGAGCTAACACCTATCCTACTCAAACTCTTCCAGAAAATTGCAGAATGTGGTAAACTTCCAAACTCATTCTATGAGGCCACCATCACCCTAATTCCAAAACCAGACAAAGATGTCACAAAAAAGGAAAACTACAGGCCAATATCACTGATGAACATAGATACAAAAATCCTTAATAAAATTCTAGGAAACAGAATCCAACATCATATTAAAAAGATCATACATCATGACCAAGTGGGTTTTATCCCAGGAATGCAAGGTTTTTTTAACATCCGCAAATCAATCAATGTAATACACCAAATTAACAAATTGAAAGAAAAAAACCATATGGTTATCTCAACAGATGCAGAAAAAGCCTTTGACAAAATTCAGCATCCATTTATGATAAAAACCCTCCAGAAAGCAGGAATAGAAGGAACATACCTCAACATAATAAAAGCTATATATGACAAACCCACAGCAAACATTATCCTCAATGGTGAAAAATTGAAAGCATTTCCCCTAAAGTCAGGAACAAGACAAGGATGCCCACTTTCACCACTACTATTCAACATAGTTTTGGAAGTTTTGGCCACAGCAATCAGAGCTGAAAAAGAAATAAAAGGAATACAGATAGGAAAAGAAGAAGTAAAACTCTCACTGTTTGCAGATGACATGGTCCTCTACATAGAAAACCCTAAAGACTCTACTAGAAAATTACTAGAGTTAATCAATGAATATAGTAAAGTTGCAGGATATAAAATTAACACACAGAAATCCCTTGCATTCCTATACTCCAAGAATGAGAAAACAGAAAGAGAAATTAAGGAAACAATACCATTCACCATTGCAACAAAAAGAATAAAATACTTAGGAATATATCTACCTAAAGAAACAAAAGACTTATATATAGAAAACTATAAAACACTGATGAAAGAAATCAAAGAGGACACAAACAGATGGAGAAATATACCGTGTTCATGGATTGGAAGAATTAATATAGTGAAAATGAGTATACTACCCAAAGCAATCTATAGATTCAATGCAATCCCTATCAAGCTACCAATGGTATTTTTCACAGAACTAGAACAAATCATTTCACAATTTGTATGGAAATATAAGAAACCTCGAATAGCCAAAGCAATCTTGAGGAAGAAGAATGGAACTGGAGGAATCAACCTGCCTGACTTCAGGCTCTACTACAAAGCCACAGTCATCAAGACAGTATGGTACTGGCACAAAAATAGAAATATAGATCAATGGAACAAAATAGAAAGCCCAGAGATAAACCCACGCACATATGGACACCTTATCTTCGACAAAGGAGGCAAGAATATACAATGGAGAAAAGACAATCTCTTTAACAAGTGGTGCTGGGAAAACTGGTCAACCACTTGTAAAAGAATGAAACTAGAACACTTCCTAACACCATACACAAAAATAAACTCAAAATGGATTAAAGATCTAAACGTAAGACCAGAAACTATAAAACTCCTAGAGGAAAACATAGGCAAAACACTCTCCGACATAAATCACAGCAGGATCCTCCATGGCCCACCTCCCAGAATATTGGAAATAAAAGCAAAAATAAACAAAGGGAACCTAATTAAAATTAAAAGCTTTTGCACAACAAAGGAAACTATAAGCAAGGTGAAAAGACAGCCTTCAGAATGGGAGAAAATAATAGCAAACGAAGCAACAGACAAACAATTAATCTCAAAAATATACAAGCAACTTCTGCAGCTGAATTCCCGAAAAATAAACGACCCAATCAAAAAATGGGCCAAAGAACTAAACAGACATTTCTCCAAAGAAGAAATACAGATGGCTAACAAACACATGAAAAGATGCTCAACATCACTCATTATTAGAGAAATGCAAATCAAAACCACAATGAGGTATCATTTCACACCAGTCAGAATGGCTGCTATCCAAATGTCTACAAGCAATAAATGCTGGAGAGGGTGTGGAGAAAAGGGAACCCTCTTACACTGTTGGTGGGAATGCAAACTAGTACAGCCACTATGGAGAAGAGTGTGGAGATTCCTTAAAAAACTGGGAATAGAACTGCCATATGACCCAGCAATCCCACTGCTGGGCATACACACCGAGGAAACCAGAATTGAAAGAGACGCGTGTACCCCAATGTTCATCACAGCACTGTTTACAATAGCCAGGACATGGAAGCAACCTAGATGTCCATCAGCAGACGAATGGATAAGGAAGCTGTGGTACATATACACAATGGAATATTACTCAGCCATTAAAAAAAAATACATTTGAATCGGTTCTACTGAGATGGATGAAACTGGAGCCCATTATACAGAGTGAAGTAAGCCAGAAAGAAAAACACCAATACAGTATACTAATGCATATATATGGAATTTGAAAGATGGTAACGATAACCCTATATGCGAGACAGAATAAGAGACACAGATGTATAGAACAATTTTATGGACTCTGAGGGGGAAGGTGAGGGTGGGACGTTCTGGGAGAATAGCATTGAAACATGTATATTATCATATGTGAAACAGAACACCATTCCATGTTCGATGCATGAGACAAGGGCTCAGGGCCGGGGCAATGGGATGACCCAGAGGGATGGGATGGGGAGGGAGGTGGGTGGGGGGTCCAGGAAGGGGAACACATGTAAACCCATGGCTGATTCATGTCAATGTATGGCAAAAACTATTACAATATTGTAAAGTAATTAGCCCCCAACTAAAGTAAATAAATTTATTAAAAAAAAAAAGTTATGATCTGGCCACTGTCTGCTTGTGTATTTAGTCTCTTATCACTTAACCACCATGCCCTGTCTGCCTTCTTGAAGCTTCTCAGGGGCCACCCATAAAAGGCTCACTTTTTGTCTTCAGATCCTAGACTTCTGTGGAGGGTCCCATGATCAACCTTACATTAGTTATCTATTGCTGTGTAAGAAATGACCCCCAGTATTTAGTGACTTAATGCACTTATTATCACACAGTTTCTGTGGCTCAGGAATCCAAGTGTGACTTAGCTGGTCCTCTGTGGTTCTCTCACAAGAATGCAATCAGGTGTGGGGGAGGAAGAAATTTTCCCCTGCCCTTCTAGATTCTTCTGGCTGGTCTAAGAATTATGTTGACATGAGGCAGATTAACAGGAGAAAGTCAAGTGAAAATTTAATAATATGTATACATGGGAGAGACCCAGGAAAACTGAGTAACTTGCCACAATGGCTGAAACCTCCATCTTAAATGCCATCATCAGCTAAAGACAAAAGAGGATGTTGAGGGCAGTGGTTTGGAACTTCAAAATGGAGACAAGGCAATTCACGTGGAGATGGAAAAGCAAATGTCTGGTAAACAAATGTTTGCTGGGCCAGGCAGAGTCAATGGACTCCATCAGAGTGAACTCTGATCTCCAGGCCTTGAAGAGCTACCCCCACCACAGCTGGCCAATACCCCTTGCAAATCTGTCTGGTGATAGCTCTATTCAGTAACAGGCCCTCTATATAAACTTTTTTAGGCAGTTAGAGAGAAGGTCAAAGTCTTTTGAAGCTTGACTGGTTTCAGCTCTAAGTAATCTGCATGCCAAGGAGACATTTTAGGGGAAGCCAGTTTTGCTCCCTGACAAAGGTACCACTCACATCTTACAACATTCAGGCAGCTATAACAATATACTGCAGGCTGGGTAGCTTATAAATAACAGAAATTTATTTTTCAATTCCAGAGGCTGGAAACTCCAAGATCAAGGTGCCAGCACATTTGATGTCAGATAAGAACCCACTTCCTGGTTCATTTGTTGTTGTTAAGTCACTCAGTCATGTCCGACTCCTTGCCACCCCAAGGACTGCAGAACAACAGGCTTCCCTGTCCATCACAGACTCCTGGAGCTTGCTCAAACCCGTGTCCATCAAGTCAGTGATGCCATCCAACCACCTCATCCTCTGTCGTCCCCTTCTCCTTCTGCCTTCAATCTTTCCCAACATCAGAGTCTCTTCTAATGAGTCAGTTCTTCTCATCAGGTGGCCCAAAGTATTGGAGTTTCAGCTTCAGCATCAGTCCTTCCAATGAACACTCAGGATTGATCTCCTTTACGATTCACTGGTTTGATCTCCTTGAAGTCCAAAGAACTCTCAAAAGTCTTCTCTAACACCACAGTTCAAAAGCATCAATTCGTTGGAGCTCAGCCTTCTTTATGGTCCAACTCTCACATCCATACATGACTACTGGAAAAGCATGGCATTCTTGGTTCATAGACTGATTCTTTTTGCTGTAACTTCATACACAGATGTCAATGACAAATTGGTACTTGCCAAGAGCATTTACCAGCGACTGAACAACAACAAGAGCTTTTGCCATCTGCCTCTCTGGAGACTGAACCCTGTGCTGCTGTAGCTCTTGACCTTCAACACCGTCTGACGGAGTTCAGCATGCAGTGAGGCGCTCTGCTCCAGGGAATCTGGTGGGACAGGTCTTTCGTTTCATTCAGTTTAGTCACTCAGTCATGTCCAACTCTTTGCGACCCCATAGCCTGCAGCCACCAGGTCTCCCTGTCCATCACCAACTGCCGGAGCTTGCTCGAACTCATGTCCATTGAGTCAGTGATGCCATCCAACCATCTCATCCTCTGTCATCCCCTTCTCCTCCTGCCTTCAATCTTTCCCAGCATCAGAGTCTCTTCTAATGAGTCAGTTCTTCGCATTAGGTGGCCCAAAGTATTGGAGTTTCAGCTTCAGCATCAGTCCTTCCAATGAATATTCAGGAATGATTTCCTTCAGGATTGACTGGCTTGATCTTTCAGTCCAAGGGACTCTCGAGAGTCTTCTCTAACACCACAGTTCAAAAGCATCAATTCTTCAGTGCTCAGCCTTCTTTATGGTCCAACTCTCACATCCATACACGACTATTGGAAAAATGATAGCTTTGACTACATGGACCTTTGTCAGCAAAGTATTGTCTCTGCTTATTAATATGCTTTCAAGGTTGGTCATAGCTTTTCTTCCAAAGACCGCATGTCTTTTAATTTCATGGCTGCAGTCACCATCTACAGTGATTTTGGAGCCCAACAAAATAAAATCTCTCACTGTTTCCACCGTTTCCCCCTCTATTTGCCATGGAGTGATGGGACCGGATGCCATGATCTTCGTTTCTTGAATGTTGAGTTTTAAGTCCGCTTTTTCACTCTCCTCTCACTTTCATCAAGAAGCTCTTTAGTTCTTCTTCACTTTGTACCCTAAGGGTGGTCTCATTTGTGTATCTAAGGTTATTGATATTTCTCCTGGCAACCTTGATTCCATCTTGTGCTTCATCCAGCCTGGCATTTCTCATGATGTACTCTGCATATAAGTTAAATAAGCAGTGTGACAATATACAGTCTTGATGTACTCCTTTCTTGATATGGAATCAGTTTGTTGTTCCATATCCAGTTCTAACTGTTACTTCTTGACATGCATACAGATTTCTCAGGAGGTAGATAAGGTGGTCTGGTATTCCCATCTCTTGAAGATTTTCCACACTTTGTTGTGATTCTGAAAGAGATGGGAATACCAGACCATCTGACCTGTCTCTTGAGAAACCTGTATGCAGGTCAGAAAGCAACAGTTAGAACTGGACATAGGAAAACAGACTGGTTCCAAATAGGAAAAGGAGTACGTCAAGGCTGTATATTGTCACCCTGCTTATTTAACTTATATGCAAAGTACATCATGAGAAATGCTGGGCTGGAAGAAACACAAGCTGGAATCAAGATTGCCGGGAGAAATATCAATAACCTCAGATATGCAGATGACACCACCCTTATGGCAGAAAGTGAAAAGGAACTGAAGAGCCTCTTGATGAAAGTGAAAGAGGAGAGTGAAAAAGTTGGCTTAAAGCTCAACGTTCAGAAAGACTAAGATCATGGCATCTGGTCCCATCACTGCATGGAAAATAGATGGGGAAACAGTGGAAACAGTGTCAGACTTTATTTTGGGGGGCTCCAAAATCACTGCTGATGGTGATTGCAGCCCTGAAATTAAAAGACGCTTACTCCTTGGAAGGAAGGTTATGGCCAACCTAGATAGCATATTTAAAAGCAGAGACGTTACTTTGCCAACAAACGTCCATTTAGTCAAGGCTATGATTTTTCCAGTCGTCATGTATGGATGTGAGATTTGGACGGTGAAGAAAGCTGAGTGCCGCACAATTGATGCTTTTGAACTGTGGTGTTGAGAAGACTCTTGCGAGTCCCTTGGACTGCAAGGAGATCCAATCAATCCATCCTAAAGGAGATCAATCCTGGGTGTTCATTGGAAGGACTGATGTTGAAGCTGAAACTCCAATACTTTGGCCACCTCTTGTGAAGAGTTGACTCATTGGAAAAGACCCTAATGCTAGGTAGGATTGGGGGCCGAAGGAGAAGGGGACGACAGAGGATGAGATGTTTGGATGGCATCACCAACTCGATGGACATGGGTTTGGGTAAACTCCGGGAGTTGATGATGGACAGGAAGGCCTGGCATGCTGCAGTTCATGGGGTCGCAAAGAGTTGGACATGATTGAGCGACTGAACTGAACTGAACATAGTCAAAGCCTTTGATGTAATCAATAAAGCAGAAGTAGATTTTTTCGGAATTTTCTTGCTTTTCCTATGATCCAACGGATGTTGGAAATTTGATCTCTGGTTCTCTGCCTTCACTAAATCCAACTTGAAGATCTGGAAGTTCTTGGTTCATGTACTATTGAAGCCTGGCTGGAAAATTTTAAGCATTACTTTGCTAGCATGTGAGATGAATGCAATTTGCAGTGTTTGAGCTTTCTTTGGCATTGCCTTTCTTTGGAATTGGAATGAAAACAGACCTTTTCCAGCCCTGTGGCCACTGCTGAGTTTTCCAAATTTGCTGGCATATTGAGTGTAGCACTTTAACAGCATCATCTTTTAGGATTTGAAATAATTCAACTGGAATTCCATCACTTCTACTAGCATTGTTTTTAGTGTTGTTTCCTAAGGCCCACTTGACTTCACATTTCAGGATGTCTGGCTCTAGGTGAGTGATCACATCATCGTGATTATCTGGGTCATGAATATCTTTTTTATATATTGCTTCTGTGTATTCTTGCCACATCGTCTGCTTCTGTTAAGTCCATACAGTTTCCGTCCTTTATTGAGCCCATCTTTGCATGAAATATTCCCTTGGTATCTCTAATTTTCTTGAAGAGATCTCTAGTCTTTTCCATTCTATTCTTTTCCTCTATTTCTTTGCACTGATCACTGAGGAATGCTTTCTCATCTCTCCTTGCTCTTCTTTGGAACTCTGCATTCAGATGGATATAGCTTTCCTTTTCTCCTTTGCCTTTAGCTTCTCTTCTTTTCTCAGCTATTTGTAAGGCCTCCTCAGTCAACCATTTTGCCTTTTTGCATTGCTTTTTCTTGGGGATGGTCTTGATCACTGCCTCCTGTACAATGTCATGAACCTCTGTCCATAGATCTTCAGGCACTCTATCTATCAGATCTAATCCCTTGAATTTATTTGTCACTTACACTGTATAATCATAAGGGATTTGATGTAGGTCATACCTGAGTGGTCTGGTGGTTTTCCCTACTTTCTTCAATTTAAGTCTGAATTTTGCAATAAATAATTCATGATGTGAGCCACAGTCAACTCCCTGTCTTGTTTTTGCTGACTCTATAGCTCTTCTCCTTCTTTCGCTGTAAAGAAGATAATCAATCTGATTTCAGTATTGACCATCTGGTGATGTTCATGTGTAGAGTTGTCTCTTGTGTTGTTGGAAGAGGGTGTTTGCTATGACCAATGAGTTCACTTGGCAAAACTCTGTTAGCCTTTGCCGTGCCTCATTTTGTACTCCAAGGCCAAATTTGCCTGTTAACTCCAGGTATCTCTTGACTTCCTAATTTTGCATTCAAGTCCCCTATGATGAAAAGAACATCTTTTTGGGGTGTTAGTTCTAGAAAGTCTTGTAGGTCTTCGTAGAACTGTTCAAGTTCAGCTTCTTCAGTGTTACTGGTTGGGGCATAGTCTTGGATTACCGTGATATTGAATGATTTGCCTTGGAAATGGACAGAGATCATTCTGTCATTTTTGAGATTACACTTAAGTACTGCATTATGGACTATTTTGATGACTATGAGGGCTACTCCATTTCTTCTAAGGGATTCTCACCCACAGTAGTAGAAATAATGGCCATCTGAATTAAATTTGCCCATTCCAGCCCATTTTAGTTCACTCTTACCATCTCCTCTTTGACCACTTCTAATTAACCTTGATTTATGACCCTAACATTCCAAGTTCCTATGCAATATTGCTCTTTACAGCATTGGACTTTACTTCCATCACCAGTCACATCCACAACTGGGCATTGTTTTTGCTTTGGCTCCGTCTCTTTATTCTTTCTGGAGTTATTTATACACTCTTCTCCAGTAGCATACTGGGTACCAACCAACTTGGGGAGTTCCTCTTTCAGTGTCATATCTTTTTGCCTTTTCATACTTTTCATGGGATTCTCAAAACAAGAATACTGAAGTGGTTTGCCATCCCTTCTCCAGTGGAGCATGTTTTGTCAGAATTCTCCACCATGACCTGTCCATTTTAGGTGGACCTACACAGCATGGCTCATGGTTTCATTGTGGTAAACAAGGCTGTGGGACAAGTCTTTAGATAGTTAGATATTTTCAGAAACTGATTTCATAATCCCCATCCTTGAATCTCTTCATATCTAGAAAATCACTAAATCCCTTCATGGTGACATCAGCTCCTCCTGACTGGCAGAAAACCGTTTGTAAACTAAGCGATTGATTGCACTGAACTCCCCCTTGACCAAAATCTTATATATTGACCTTCCCCACTGCTTCTTCAGAGAAGTCTTTCAGAGCTATCTGAGGTGCTGTCTCCCGGGCTGCAGTCCTCATTTTGCCCCAAATAAAACTCAACTCACAACTCTCAAGTTGTGCAACTCTCAAGTTGTGCATCACACAGAGGAAGTGAAGAATCTCTTCGGAGTTTCTTTTATAAGGGTACTAATCTCATTCATGGGGGCTCCATCCTCATGACCTAATTATCTCTCAAAGTCCCTACTTCCTAACACCATCACCTTGTGGTAGATGGATTTCAACATAAGAATTTCAGGGGGGATACAAATATTCAGGCCATAGCAACCCAGTTCTGTAAGCATCTTAAGGCTCAACTGGAGAAGTATCAACTTCCAAGTTTACTCATAGCTATCCTCACCAGCTTGTTGGAAGGTTTCAGTGTTTTGAGGCCTATTGCACTGAGGGCCTTAGTACCTCCCTGGCTTTTAGCCAGAGGCCACTTATAGTCTCTTGCTCTTTCTGTCCTTCCACAGGTCTCCAAATCTCCCAACAAGGCAGCTTGTTTCATCAGAACCTGCAAACCAAGAAGAGCTAGAGAAAAAGAGTGCAAACTAGACAGAAGTCGGAATCTTTTGCAATCTTATCTCAGAAGGGACATACAATCACTTTTGCCATGTATCCTATTCACTAGAGATCTTAATGACCCAGATAACCATGATGGTATGATCACTCACCTAGAGCCAGACATCCTGGAATGAGAAGTCAAGTGGCCTTAGGAAGCATCACTATGAACAAAGCTAGTGGAGGTGATAGGATTCCAGTTGAGCCATTTAAAACCCTAAAAGATGATGCTGGGAAAGTGCTGCACTCAGTATGCCAGCAAATTTGGAAAACTCAACAGTGGTCATAGAACTGGAAAAAGTCATTTTCCCTCCAATCCCAAAGAAAGACAATGCCAAAGAACATTCAAACTACTGCACAATTGCACTTATCTCACGCTAACAAAGCAATGTTCAAAATTTTCCAAACGAAGCTTCAACATCTTGGACCCAAGTGAGGTTCCAAGCGAGCTTCAGCAGAACCAAGAACTCCAGATGTTCAAGCTGGATTTGGAAAGGCAGAGGAACCAGAGATCAAATTGCCAACATCCATTGGATCATAGAAAAAGCAAGGGAATTCCAGAAAAACCCCTGGAGAAGGAAATGACAACTCACTCCCGTATTCTTGCCTGGAAAATCCCATGGATGGAGGAGCCTGGCAGACTACAGTCCATGGGGTCACAAAGAGTCAGACATGATTGAGTGACTTCATTTTCCAGAAAAACATCTACTTCTGCTTTATTGATTACACCAAAGCCTTTGTGTGGATCACAACAAACTGTGGAAAATTCTTCAAGAGATGGGAATACCAGACCACTTTCCCTGCCTTCTGAGAAATCTGTATGCAGGTCAAGAAGCAACAGTTAGAACGGACATGGAACAACAGACTGGTTCCATATTGGAAAAGGTGTACATCAAGGCTGTATATTGCCACCCTGCTTATTTAACTTATTTGCAGAGTACATCATGTGAAATACCGGGCTGTATGAATTACAAGCTGGAATCAACAGCCGGGAGAAATAACAATAACCTCAGATATGCAGATGACACCACCCTTATGGAAAAAAGCAAAGAGGAACTAAAGAGCCTCTTGATGAAAGCGAAAGAAGAGAGTGAAAAAGCTGACTTAAAACTCAACATTCAGAAAATGAAGATCATGGCATCCAGTCCCATCATTCCATGGCAAATAGAGGGGGAAACAGTGGAAACAGTGAGAGACTTTATTTTGTTGTGCTCCAAAATCACTGTAGATGGTGACTGCAGCCATGAAATTAAAAGATGCTTGCTTCTTGGAAGAAAAGCATATTAAAAAGCAGAGACATTACTTTGCAAACAAAGGCCCATCTAGTCAAAGCTATGGTTTTTTCAGTAGTCATGGATGGATATGAGAGTTGGACCATAAAGAAAGCTGAGCACTGAAGAATTGATGCTTTTGAACTGTGGTGTTGGAGAAGACTCTTTGGACTGCAAAGAAGAAGTCCTTTGGACTGCAAGGAGATCAAACCAGTCAATCCTAAAAGAAATCAGTCCTGAACAGTCATTGGAAGGACCGATGCTGAAGCTGAAACTCCAATATCTTGGCTGCCTGATGCGAAGAACTAACTCTTTGGAAAAGACCCTGAATCTGGAAAAGATTGAAGGCAGGAGGAGAAGATGACAGAGGATGAGATGTTTAGATGGCATCACTGACTCGATGAACATGAGTTTGAGCATGCTCTGAGAGTTGGTGATGGACAGGGAAGCCTGGCGTGCTGTAGTCCATGGGGTTGCAAAGAGGCTGACACAACTGAGGGACTGAACTGACTGACTGACTAGATCCAGTCCACAAGCAAATGGAGAGCATTAAACAAGGAATTGAATAGCAGGAATGGAGATCATAGGGGCCATCATGGGAAGATGTCTTCCACAATATTCTGTCAAATAAAAGTGGTAAGATTTTATAAGAAGGGATTACTGCAAGGTGGGGAGAGGGACTATTGCAATAAGGAGAAAACTGTCCAAAAGGCCAGCAAGCATCTCAAGAGAGTTGGATAAAGATTTTTCTTTTGTAGAGCAGAGTAAACAAGGCTAGGAAAGATCCATGTGGTGAAGTGGGATGAAAGCATCTCATTTAGTAGTTCAGAGAATGTTTTACCCTGAGTCTAAGTCTCTTTTACTAAAGAAACCATAATGAGGGGCTATATGCTGCCTCAGATTGAGGAGGTGGGCAACGTTCACAGGCCTGAACAAATGAGAGAATTTTAACCAAAATTTGCTTAACAGCATTTTGTCCTTATTGATCTGTGGGACCAAAACAATTCATTTAGTGACTTTTTAGGCCAACAATGGGAATTTGGAGTGTCTATATCTAGCCTTGTCATCCTAGGGGACAGGAATGTAAAAGTAGGAACATAAGAGATACCTGGAGGAACAGGCAAATTTGGCCTTAGAGTACAAAATGAAGCAGGGCAAAGGCTAATAGAGATTTGCAAAGAGAATGCACTTGTCATAGCAAACACCCTCTTCCAACAACACAAGAGACTCTACACAACTCTACATGTGGACATCACCAGATGGTCAATACTGAAATCACATTGATTATATTCTTTGCAGCCAAAGATGGAGAAGAGCTATAGAGTCAGCAAAAACAAGACAGGGAGTTGACTGTGGCTCACATCATGAACTCCTTATTGCAAAATTCAGACTTAACCTGAAGAAAGTAGGGGAAACCACTAGACCATTCAGGTATGACCTAAATCAAATCCCTTATGATTACACAGTGTAAGTGACAAATAGATTCAAGGGATTAGATCTGATAGATAGAGTGCCTGAAGATCTATGGACAGAGGTTCATGACATTGTACAGGAGGCAATGATCAAGACCATCCCCAAGAAAAAGCAATGCAAAAAGGCAAAATGGTTGACTGAGAAGGCCTTACAAATAGCTGAGAAAAGAAGAGAAGCTAAAAGCAAAGGAGAAAAGGAAAGCTATATCCATCCAAATGCGGAGTTTCAAAGAAGAGCAAGGAGAGATAAGAAAGCCTTCCTCAGTGATCAGTGCAAAGAAATAGAGGAAAAGAATAGAATGGAAAAGACTAGAGATCTCTTCAAGAAAATTAGAGATACCAAGCAAACATTTCATGCAAGATGAGCACAATAAAGAACAGAAATAATATGGACCTAACGAAAGCAGACGATATTAAGAAAATGTGGCAAGGATACACAGAAGAACTATACAAAAGAAGATCTTCATGACCCAGATAACCACGATGGTGTGATCACTCACCTAGAGCTAGACATCCTGGAATGAGAAATCAAATGGGCCTTAGGAAGCATCACTACAAACAAAGCCAGTGGAGGTGATGGAATTCCAGTTGAGTTATTTCAAATTCTAAAAGATAATCCCGTTAGGGTGCTGCATTCAGAATGTTCAAACTACTGCACAATTGCACTCATCTCACACGCTAGCAAAGTAATGCTTAAAATTCTCAAAGCAAGGCTTCAACAGCATGTGAACTGAGAATTCCCAGATGTTCAAGCTGGATTGAGAAAAGGCATACAAACCAGAGATCAAATTTCCAACATCCTTTGGATCATAGGAAAAGCAAGAGAATTCCGAAAAACATCTACTTCTGCTTTATTGATTACCCCAAAGACTTTGACTGTGTGGATCACAACAAAGTGTGGAAAATCTTCAAGAGATGAGAATACCAGACCACCTTACCTGCTTCCTGAGAAACCTGTATTCAGGTCAAAAAGCAACAGTTAGAACTGTACATGGAACAACAAACTGGTTCCATATCAGGAAAGGAGTACATCAAGACTGTATATTGTCACCCTGTTTATTTAACTTATATGCAGAGTACATCATGAGAAATGCCAGGCTGGATGAAGCACAAGATAGAATAAAGATTGCCAGGAGAAATATCAATAACATTAGATACGCAGATGCGACCACCCTTATGGTGCAAAGTGAAGAAGAACTAAAGAGCCTCCTGATGAAAGTGAAAGAGGAGAGTGAAAAAGCGGACTTAAAACTCAACATTCAAGAAACGAAGATCATGGCATCCGGTCCCATCACTCCATGGCAAATAGAGGGGAAAACAGTGGAAACAGTGAGAGATTTTATTTTGTTGTGCTCCAAAATCACTGTAGATGGTAACTGCAGCCATGAAATTAAAAGACATGCGGTCTTTGGAAGAAAAGCTATGACCAACCTTGAAAGCATATTAATAAGCAGAGACAATACTTTGCTGACAAAGGTCCATGTAGTCAAAGCTATGGTTTTTCCAGTAGTCATGGATGGATGTGAGAGTTGGACTATAAAGAAAGCTGAGCACCGAAGAATTGATGCTTTTGAATTGTGGTGTTAGAGAAGACTCTCGAGATTCCCTTGAAATTCAAGGAGATCAAACCAGTGAATCCTAAAGGAAATCATTCCTGAATATTCATTGGAAGGACTGATGCTGAAACTGAAACTCCAATACCTTGGCCACCTGATGCGAAGAACTGACTCATTGGAAAAGATCGATGCTGGAAAGATTGAAAGCAGGAGAAGGGGATGACAGAGGATGAGATGGTTGGATGGCATCACTGACTCGATGGACATGAGTTTGAGCAAGCTCTGGGAGTTGGTGATGGACAGGGAGGCCTGGCGTGCTGCAGTCCATGGGGTCGCAAAAAGTCGGACATAACTTAGTGAACTGAATTGATGGTTCTTGCCTTGTCATAGGATAACAAAGAGTATTCCCATTAACCTTATCTAAGTCATATAGGGAAGGCTGGGTCTTAGAGGTTAACCTTTTCCCAGAACAATGCGAATGGTGAGATTTCTTAACCTTTTCTGCTTCCCAGGATCGCAGGGCTCAGGTCAAATTCAACATCACCATGCCCACTCCCATCCTTCCTGTTTCCAACATGGAGCTGCTGCCGGGAGGCCAGTCCCATTTGTTTTGCCTCCAAACCCAGTTCTCCACTCAATCAAGATGGGGAGGAGGAGGAGAAAAGAAAAGAAGAATGAGAAGAGAAAATGTTTATTGAGCACTTGCAGTTGTCAGGAGCATCCTAAGCGCTTTCTCCATGTTATCACACATGTTATCTCCAGTTATCCTCTCTAGTCTGCTCTGGCCCTGAACCACCCCATCCCCCACCCCACCTCCACCTCTGGGTCATGAACTCAAGCTGCCCCTCCTGACTTGGGATCTACTTGTTCACTTGATTCCCTGTGTTACTATTATTTATAAATAATTTCTAGACTGCAGGCTGAGTGACCTACACATTTTTTGCCATTTCCTGTGTCTTTCATTTTTTATTTGTAAAAACTGAGACTGGAGAAGTGAACATTGGATTGGGTTTACAGAATCTCCGATTTTCTTTTTCTCAAGTGGCCATAAACCATAAAGTGTTCCCAAGTGGTCAGGAACAGACTCTGAAAATGAGCAGAGTCCTGTGGGGCCTTCCTGGGAGAGGCCTTCCACTGCATCCTCTGCTTTAGCTCCTCTCTGAAGTACCTAAGTAATAGTGTTTGATACACAGTTCATGAGTTGTTTTGCACAAGTGAAACCTCCCCACCAAATGGAAGGTGTTAATTATTTGATGACCATGAGCACATAGCCCCAGGCCCCCTGAAACCTAAGGACTGATAGTGTAAACCTCTGTGACATCACCCTGTTAACCTCACCATTAGCCAAGCAGGGAATTGTGCACAAACTGATCACACACCTGTGACACCCCTCCCTCATCTGGCTTTTAGAAGTGCTTTGCTGAAACCCTTCAAGAGTTTGGGCTCTTACAGCATGAGCCACCTATCTCCTTGCATGGTCCTGCAAAAAACCTTTCTCTGCTCCAAGGTCTTATGTGTCAGTTTGTTTGGTTCACTGTGCATTGGGTACCCAAACTTGGACTAACACAAAATCTCAAGTCCATCTCAGAGAAGGGCAATTTCACAAAAATTATACTTATCAGTCCTTTGTGATGATAGAAGCTTCAGCAACTTTCTATCAAGACTATTCATCTCCTATCAAATACAACTTCCTCCCATCCCATAACAAACCCAAGAGACCAGCAGGAAGATTTCTGATATGTGGCTGCTTGAGGAGTTTCTTAGCTCCTTTCTACAGCTTTCTAGAAACTCCATATTCAAACAACGTATTTGCTTCTCAAACCATTCCCAGCTTTCTGGCACTCACGATGGTACAGGTTTTCTCTGCCATCTGAAAGTAGAGCGTTCCGATGAAAACTTTTGTAAGTTGAAACGGTGTAGAACAAAGAAATAATTACCTTGGGATACATCTTGCTATCAGATGCACAGAATAAATGGAGATAAAGCACAGATGTTCACAGACATAGTTAAAAGTTACAGTGGCTTGATGCTGAGATGCTGAATGTGGTTCCTGGGAAAGGAACTTGATGGCGCTGTTTTTACTCCTGACATGTGTGCTGCCTCTATTAAAGCGTTAGCCACTCAGTCGTGTCTGACTCTGTGCGACCCCATGGACTGTGGCCTGCCAGGCTCCTCTGCCCATGGAATTCTCCAGGCAAGAATACTAGAGTGGGCAGCCATTTCCTTTTCCAGGGGATCTTCTCAACCCAGGGGCTGAACCCAGGTCTTCTGCACTGCAGGCAGATTCTTTACTGTATGAGCTATGAGCCACCTGGGAAGCCCTGTTATTAATGCTCCCTGCAAACAAAATTGAATACTATTTTTAATTTTTGCCTTATTTTTTTGGTAAAAGCAAAAAAAGAGGGACTCAAAAGTTGAGAATTATCTTTTATTTGGAAGATTTTCTGAGGACTTTGTTAGGGGAAGCACACTGACTGAAACCTCCCGCCCTGGCCAGGCACCATAGTAACCATTTGCATGAATTGTTTTACAACAGGGGGTCCTGGTAAGGAACACAGAACTAATAAGCCACCACCAACCGGAAGAGTTCAGGAAAGGTCAAAAAGAGACACCACATGTCCGACCACCTCCCAGAATCCTTCTCTCTGGCATCCATCTTGGCTGAACAAGCCGTGCACCACCAGGAAGGACTCTGAGTCAGAATGATTGGCTAAAGATAACCCGGAAACTAATCCCATCACCATAAAACCCAAGACTGAGAGCCATGTGACACAGCTGTTCCCCTGGTTTCCCTTACCCTGCTGCTCTCCGCCTGGGCTCCCCTTCCCAATAAAATCCCTTGCTTTGTCAGCACATGTGTTTCCTCAGGCAATTCATTTCCGAGTGTTAGACAAGAACCCAGTTTCGGGCCCTGGAAGGGGTCCCCCTTCCTGCAACAAATGGCGACTCTGGCGGGGACTTTTCTTCACTGCAACTGACATCCTGACCACTTGGGGTACTCAGGGACCAGCTTGCCCACCAATGGACCAGACCCAGCGGCCGCAACTGGGACCCTTTTGTCCCTGGTCTCCTCCTGACGTGGACAACTGGCCAGAGTGCCCCGACCGGTAAGGAGCAAGAGATTTTATTGACCTCTCTCCCCTTCCCTCTCTCTTTCCTCTCCTTAACCCTTCCTATCCTTCCCCTTTTTTCTAGTCCCCCGGTCCTGGATGCAGGAATCTGGTCAAAGGGCCTCAGCCTGAGCTGAGGATTGGAGACTGATCACCTCCTCTTGGCAGAGAACTTTAATTCTGGTTCTGTTCTGGTCTGATTTCTGGTAGGGCTGAGTTCCAGTCCTCCCTTCTCTGGAGGCCCAGGGTAAAGTCCCATAACACCTGGGTATCTGCAGGTGGCAGGAGACATCTGTAAGGCCACCCCTTTCACCCCCCTCTCCCGCCTCCTCCCCCTTCTACTTGCAACCTGGCTTCCTTTTCTCCCTTTCAAATCTTTGAAGACCAGAGTTATTTTCATTTACTCTGCTAGTACTTGAATCTGAAGTTCTGTGTCTCTATAGGAGGTTTTCTGAGAGACTGTATTCTTATATTTAAGGGACTGTCTGATGAGGTCTTCGAGGTCTGTGTGAGTTTTGACTCTGTGTTCTGTGTTGTGATTTTTGATGGCCATTTTGCTTTGTCTGGCCACCATTTGGTTTAGACCTGCTACCGTTTTGTTAGAACTTGATTTTCTTTCCCTGTGCCTTGAGACCAGGGCTCTGGTTCTGTTCTCAGGAACACTTATCTAGACCTCATTGACTCCTGAGACTGAGGAAAAACGGAGAAAAGCCTTTAAAATTTTTATTTATTCCGTTTTTTATAAACTAGTAAATTTTATATTGTAATATCTGATTCATGACTACGCTTAGAAAATAAAGCTAGATCTTGCGTTGTGTCTGTCTAAATATGTCTTGGTATGTCTTTGTCTCTGGGTAATATTTTTGGGGTTAATTTGTACATGAGCTATATTTAATTGGCTTAAAGAAAAGTAAGCGCTTACAAATCAAATAATTCTAAATTAAACAATAAATTCCAGGTTCATGTGAACTGGGAAATATTCAGTATTAAATACCTGATATTAATGTTTGTTTGTTGACCTATCTAATATAGACATGTCTTAAAGTAATTAACATTAAGTAGAATATTTTCATTGTACCTAGGTTTAATATGTTAAATATTATCATATCTGTTACAAGTTTGTCAACAAGGAAATTACCTTGAGTGAAGAAACTTCTTAAAATATGTAAATGAGATATGAGATTTTAGATAAACTCTATTAAGAATAATTATGCTTTAGAAATGTCTGTCTAAAATATTCTCTCCAGATTGGGGTAACCTGAATTTCTAAGCATTGTGCTAAACTAAGTGTTGGAAGTCTATTGAATAATTAGGTCATTTCCAAATAAAATAAGACTTTAAAACATTTACTACTAAACACTAATTTCCTTTTATAGAAAAATTATAGAGATTTGGGACTACAAATGGATAACGTTTGGTGCCATCCTAAAATGTTCTAAGAAAGCAAGGGTTTTAGAAATTATCACCGGTATTCATGCTCATCAATCTATAAAATGCTAACATAAAAGTTAGATCTTGGTTGCTAAAGGAAAGTAGGAACCGTGTTTTCAGAAAAAAAGGGTACTAAAAAGAGTTATGCATGATCAGGATTTTCTAAAATTGGATTACAATTAGTTAGATAAATGGACTTTGTTAGGAATGACACAGCCATAGGAAAACTGGTTAGAGCCAACTAGGTCCAAGATGGCAGAGTCGACTTTCACTAGACCTTGAGCCTCAGTATATACCCTCATTGTGACATATCAACAAGCTAAATGATACACTCATCAATATTGACTAAATCTGACTAAATGTTCTAAACCCTTTTAATTGATCTCTTTGACAAAACTTCTTAAATAGAATTATTTTGAAGTTCCTTTGACCTCTAGCTAACTTTGGGGTGCTTCAGAGGGCCCCTGAAACATCCCAAAGAGAGATATTAAATTGTGTTTATTTGGTTGGTTAAATTACATGAAAAATATTATCAAATGAGTAATAAATCCTCTCATGTTATAATGTATGGTAAATATTACTAATATAGATATCCTAGAAATCATATGGAATTCTTAGTATTTTGATATGTCCTGGTGTTCTAATGGAAAACCTGATGACGTCATAAAAGTTAACAAAATGACTGAATGAACCAGCGATATGTTTATAACTTTTATTGTTTCTATCTGAAAAATTATGGGTTGGAATCTTATGTTTTCCAAGAGTAGTGAAAACCTTCCTCTCAAACTAATTATGATAATAATTTGGTAAAATTATACATTATAAACAAAACAATTATATTTTCTCTCTATCTGACTCCTCCAGAAATTGGAAACTCATGTTTCCAGTAAGTTTATCAAATGAGTTAAGAAGGTTATCTTACTAACAGGTACAAAAACCTCAAGGAATTTTTGAGACCTTGAAAAGGGAAGAAGTCACCTAGATTTGTTAGGCAAAATCTGTGATAAGCCTTTAGTGTGAGTTTCCCAGCCCTGTTTTATTTTAAAAGTTCAATCTGAGACTCTACAAATGTTTCAGCAAAAAAGTCTATGATCAATTATGTTTATACAAATCATCAGGCCAAAATTAGTGACAGCGGACCTATTTTGCAAACAAACCAGCCTTAATTTGGTTATATTTGATAAAAATGAGGGTAATATTAGGGAGAAAAAGATGTTTCAATAAATGTTAAATCCCAGTTTGTTAATGGAGGTCTACATCTAGTAAGATTCATTTCTTGGATAGTTCTTTGCTGTTATGCGATATTAAGGTAAGATTTAATTGAATTCATAAAGAACACCCTAAGTTTGTTTCTGAAGCTTATCTCAGTAATCTCTCTTTGACTGGACATCAGATGCCTCATGACCTGCAACCAGGACTGGAAAAAGACATGATTTAAGGGACTGTCTCCAACCTGGATGGAAGGACTTTTTTTATCAGGTACTCTTAACTAGCTCATGCACAATGAAACTGAAGGGAAATTGACTCTTAGATTAATTCCCACTTCCAAAGGCCCCTACACTGGACTGGTCTATAGAGAAAACAGCTGACCTGATCTCACCTTAAAATGATCCTCAAACAACACCAGGAGAGAAGACAATGACATCAGAGATAGACAGCTTCCCCAAGATGCTGGACCTGATTCATATGATCATTTATAATGTTTTCTTGACTTTTTAGACCTTTGCATATAAATCTAATGCTTTTCTATCCTAGGCCTGATCCTATGCTAGTTTTAGAAATCAATCCAATTGTTGGGTTTGTGACCAATTACCTGTGTCTAGTTCTGGGTTACCTTGGTAAATTTCTCTACTACAAGGTTCTAACTGGCTGGCCCTGAGAAAATCTACTTAAAAAATAAATTATAGTCATATTCAGATCACTATTGATATTACTAGATGGGGTTCCCTCTCTGGGCCAATTAACAATGCCTGCTCCGACTCTGGCCATAAATTTGAGTTTTCTTCTATTACTCAAGCAAAGTTTCAGCAAAGGAAAAAATCTCCCACAACTATGGGATGGAGTTACATAGATAACACCAGGCTATGGTAATTTAGGTTTAAAGTCTCCTCTATATTGGAAATAATTAAATCATACTAAGGATAGTCAGTCTAGTAACACTAGAAAATCAGGCTATGTGCCTTGTAGACAGTACCAATATATAATTTCCTTGGAAGATAAAGATTCATACAGAATAGACTAAGTCAGATGACCTGAGATATAGCGGGCTACATCTAACAGAAGGTCTTAAGTCTTACTTGTGATTTTACTAATTCTGCTGGCTGTGTTATTTGTATTTCACCTGTTTTACAAAATTCCTGTTTCTTACACTGCCAAAGGTGTGACTGAGGCCTCTGATAAGATAATATATAGTTCCATATGAGATCTAGACATCTAGAGTTTAACTCTAGATATGGGAAGAAGCAAAAAGAGGGAATGTTTTTCCTGGTCCAAGAGGCTACTAAGACAGGTGGTCCAGAGAATTTTGGATACTGTTTCATGGCCTAGTCCAGTAACAGCACATTAAGTGGCCTGTCAAAAAAATCTTTTCCAAACTTGAGAATGGACATTCTCAGCACCATGGGATAAGATGATCATGAAATGCCCCCCTCAAAATCATGGTCAAGTTTATGAGCAAAAAGGGGCTCTGCCAACTGAATATTGACACTTGCCATCTACGTCTACAAAGATTAAATCATGGCCACTGCAACTACTGACCTTCAACCCCCCTGAAAGGAGTTCAGGGTGAAAATCAGGAATGAGGCACTCTGTGTTCTGGGAAAAACTGGCAGAAAAGGCATTCAGATAGTTAGATCTTTTCAGGAGAAGATTTTATGAGTCCCAGTTCTTGCAACTTCTCATACCTAGAGAAACACTGACATCATTAATGATGACATCTGCTTTGGCTATTAAAGAAAATTTTACAACTGAAAGTCAGAATAGAGTAGCTATGGTTCAGACATCCTGGGAAATAACTAGGTAATACTATGGGTATAATTTCAGATTAGACTTTGTATTGCTAAACACTTGAGTTTTCTGAGTCGTGTCAGGCTTGGATGCCACCATTCTCAAAATAATGTCTGCTGGAAGCTAGTAACTGCAACCTTACTTTTTATAAAACTAGGCAACTGGCTACCTGGCTGCAAGTCTCCCCGAAGTGCCAGGTCCAGACTAGGTTTCAGGCCTAATCTTCCAAAAAGAAATAGAGATTTATTTTGTCTATTAAAATTCCAGTTATCACTCCTCCAACTACTTCTAATTGGGTCTGTTACACCAAAATGGCAGACCAAGGGACTGAGATTTTAATCATACAAGACTCAGATCTAAGACTTGGAACTCAGGAATACTCCCAATGCAGTGTCTATTCTCCAAGCTGAGGCAGTCCTATGCCCCATTTTGACAGGAAGTTATCACAGTCATAATTGCCTAGTTCTATAAATTAAAACTGAGCAGGACTCTGTGGGGCTCTGGAGCACAGATCTGTTCTGTGTTCTCCATTTCTTGTCTGTAGGATATAGGCTTCATTCAGCCTCCTTGATCTTCCCTGAGTTCCAAAGGGTAGATTCAAACAATTGCTAATCAGAAAGGGAGGGGACACAGAAACGGAGGAGAAACAATCAAATGATGATACAGACTTGAGACAGGGTCCTGGTTCCTACTCAAAGAAAAAAAAAGCATAACAATATCTTTGAGTTCTTCTACAGAACTGGAGCCCCCATCCAGGTGGAGGATGGTAACTTCAGACTAAACACAAGATTCCTGGAGCTCAGCTCTGTTGCCTCACCACGAACCAATCAAAAAAAGGTCACAAATCCTGCAGCCCTCACCCCAAATGTTGCCTCCTGTTTCTGGGGACCAGTGATGACCATCTTGTTAGGTCTCCTGTTTGGCCCCTGTCTATTTCATCTCTGAGAGGAGCCAACAGTTTCAAACTAAATTGCTGTTATTACAAGGGTGAATGCTGGTTTAAGGAAAAAAAATACCTTGACTTAGATCAGGTAGAGAGAGACTTCTGCTCTGGTAGGCAGGCCTACGACCATGCACAGCAGGAAGAAGTTATGAAAGAAAGAGACCTCTGCCCCAATTCCCAAGAAGTATCTTGAGTATGAAGTCTCTCAGGGGGGAGTTGTTAGGGGAAGCACACTGACTGAAACCGCCCACCCTGGCCAGGCACCATAGTAACCATCTGCATGAGCTGTTTTACGGCAGGAGGTCCTGGTAAGGCACACGAAACTAATAAGCCACCACCAACTGGAAGAGTTTGGGAAAGGTCAAAAGGAGACACCACATGTCCAACCACCTCCAAGAATCCTTCTCTCTGGCATCCATCTTGGCTGAACAAGGTGTGCACCACCAGGAAAGACTCAGAATGATTGGCTAAAGACAACCCGGAAACTAATCCATCACCATAAAACCCGAGATTGCTAGCTACATGGCAGTGGGAGCCACGTGGCAGTTCTCCTGGGTTCCCTTACCGGCTGCTCTCCGCCCTGGCCCTCTTTCCCAATAAAGTCTCTTGCTTTGTCAGCACATAGGTCTCCTCTGACAATTCATTTCCAAGTGTTAGACAAGAGCCCAGTTTCGGGCCCTGGAAGGGGTCCTCCTTTCTGCAACTACTTGAGCCTGAAAGACTGCCTCTCAGATCATTCTGAGAGACTGTTCCAAAGAGATAAAGGAGGAGCCAGGATGTATAGAAATTTCTGCAACAAAACCAGGCAGTCGGAACATCAGAAGATTGCTTTTAATTGACGAAAACAAATATCTCAAGTTAAGGAATTTAGTGCCTTTCTATGTATGCAAAGATGAGAGAGTCTGGGTTCATTGAAATCAGTCCTTTAATGTGCACCTTAACTATCTCCAGCTTTTCTCCATCCTGAATCCTCTCATGGTGCACAGGTGAAGGCTGGTACGGTGGCTGCTGGCTTGATGGCTACAACATCTTCTGTTTATGCATCCGGCAGGCAATATTTTCCATCCACGTCTCTGTTGGATTCTTTCGGTTAGTGAAAACAGGTTATAGTGAAGGTCTTAAGCGAAACAGCGCTTAGTGGACTTTTGAAAAGCAGGTGGTATCTGTGTTTAAAATTCAACTTATTCAACAAAAGAAACAATTTCCTATAAAACACTGCAAATTAAGAGGAAATATGGAGTATAAAAAGGTAAGGTAATTACATAAACAATGTAGTTAAGAACTGTTTGGCCTTGGGGAAAATGTGACTCACCAGATTTGCAAAATCACTCCTTAGAAAACAGAGCACCAGTAGAGAGTAAGCATATTCTATTATTTTTTTAGGGTAGTAAAAACCTTTTGTGTTGGGAAATAGGCTTCTGTAAAGACAAACTCTCAGCCTCCAGACAGTAGTACACAATAATAAAAACATTGTTGTCCCCATATTGTGAATGATGTTACAAGCCTGGGAGCTCTATCAAATTTGCAGAGCCCAGAAGTGGTAAAGCATAAATTCAAACCAAACTGAACTCAAAGAGGATGCAAAGTGCATATGTACTCCGGAGCCCTTCTTCCCCTAAGGCTGTGCATTCTTCAAAAGCAGGACTCTAAATAATGATTATTTTATGCACCTCACACAGTGCTTTACACTTTATCAGCCTTCAGTAAGTATTTACAATTCCAGACCTATAAGAACCCAGTATTAGCTAGGAATGTGTTTAAATGCATAGAACAGAAAATTCAACTAATTTGAATAAATAAATAATAGGGGCTTGTTTTTGAGATTAGATAAATAGGGGCTTGTTTTGCTCACAACAATATTTTGCTCTCAAGAAGGTAAGTGACTGGCTTAGATTCAGCAGTTCAGGCCAGCATACCTGAGGTTCTCTCAGCCTTTTTGAACATATGTGGGGTTAGCCTACATGGAGTGTTGGCCACAGGCTTCATTTTTTACATAAGAGATGTTGAAGCCCAGAGAGGTTAAGTAACCTATTCAAGATTTCACAGCTAAGTCACCATGCCAAGGTTTAAACCCAAACTCCCTACACCATGGTCTTCTCTGCTGCAAAGACTTGATCCTCCTGGGGCCCTGCTCTCTTCCAAAACTAATCTGATAATGGATTTTGAGTTGGTCTTTGATCATCCGCCTTCTCTCCAGGTTGATAGACTGAGCTTTCAATGGCTTACTCCCAAGTAGCGGTCGTAACTGTAGAGACTACAGTCCTGCATTATGCAGAGGAGGAGAGGTGGTTTTGAGGCCAGGGTGAGCAGTGCCACTTCAGGTTACATAAAAAGTTGGTGACTCACTTGGGATGTCCATCTGCTGAATGTCTGGTGAACCTTCTAAACCCAACCGGGCTCTGATGAAGAATTTGTCTTTGTTCAGGAATACCTGGCATGGAACTCCTAGAGTCCTGGGATTTCCTGAATGATAGGAATGCCTTTGTTATGTTAATAAGGCGATTCACCAGTGGATCCTAGATAGCTTCAGGATGGGCTAATCACAAGAGTCCAGCCCCATAATTAGAGGGTTGGAGCTTTAAGCCAGCCTGACCTCCAAGGATGGGAGGGGGGCTGGAGATTACATTCAGTCATATGGACAATGATGTAATCAGTCCTGCCTATATAATGGAATGAAACCTCAATAAAAACTCTGAACACTGAAGCCCAGTGGAACTTTATTGTTGGTGAACACATCCACATGGCAATAGGATGGACCTCATGGGGACTGGGCACAGAAACCCTACATCTCTCTCATACCTCCCCCTATGTGTACCCATTATAATAAAACTGTAATCTTAGGTAAAGTGCCTTCCTAAATTCTGAGTCTTCTGAGTAAATAATTCCACCAGAGGGAGTTGAGGAAACCCATGAATTCGTAGCCAGCCAGTCAGAGGTACAGGTGAGCCGGGGGACTCTGGAACTGGCAGTTAACATCTGAAGTGAGAATAACATTGTGGAAGAGTCTGTCCTGAACCGTGGGGTCTGGGTTATGTCTGCGCAGTAGTGCCAGAACTGAATTGCAGTCCACCAGGTGGTATTAGACAAGTAGGTAGTGGTTTAGTCGCTGTCATGTCCAACTCTTGCAATCTCATGGACTGTTGCCCACCAGGCTCCTCTATCCATGGGATTCTCCAGGCAAGAATACTTAAGTGGGTTGCCATTTCTTTTTCCAGGGGATCTTCCCGACCTAGGATTCGAACCTGGGTCTCCTGCATTGCAGGCAGATTCTTCACCAAGTGAGCTATGAAGGAAGACAAGTAGGAGCAGAAATGTAATATCAACTCAGACTTATCCCTTCTTAGATGTCTTTCCCTCTCTGGAGAGAATAAATCCTCCCACTTCTGTGCTATCTCAGAATATACTCCACAGTGATGTATTTATGTACTTCTTAATCTCCTCTAACTGGATTATTAGCTCCTAGAAGAAAAAGATTCAACCTTACCAATTTTGCTTGTGTTTCCACAGTGCTTGACAAATATAGGTGCTCAGTCCATACTTAATGAGCTCAAGAATAAATGAGTGTGTGTGTGGTCCTGCTGTTCAGTGCCCCGAACTCTCGGCCCTTGGTTTCTGCCTGACGCCTTCTTTCTGCTTCACTCTTCCTTGCACAGACCAAGATAATTGCTCCACATGAGCTCCAGTCTATTGTAGCTTATCTTTGTTTTCTGCTGAAGAACACAGGCTGCCTGCTGCCCAGAAGTTTAATCTTTGTCTCTCAGCTCAGTCTCCTAATGAGAAATGACTGGTAGGACATGAGAGATCAATAGCTGATAAGTTCACAGGTTGTAAGTATCTCTCAGGTACTGTTCCCTGCTCAGTTTTTTCCTGTTGTTATTTTCCCCACAGAAAAAGGGAAAAGCACTGTTTATAATGAGATCAGATACCATAAGAAGCAAATGCCACCACTGAAACACGTGTGGCATAATAAGAAGTAATTACATATGTATTTCTTCACACAGAGAACTCCTCACCTGCTCCTTTCTCCTCTGCTGCCCCTCGGCATGTTTGTCAAGGCACACGCGCCTCTGTGAAGCCTGAAATCCCCTCCTCCATGTCTGAGAAGGCAGGACACCAGCCTAGTTATTCCTCAAGCCCTTCCAAGCCTTGTCTGGATGTTTCTGCTTTCAACCCTTCCACGGTTTGAGGAGAGGAGGATGGGTTGAGAGGACAATTTCTCCTCCTCCTCATCCATCTTCTTCTCCTTCTTCCTCTTCTCTCACTGTCTCTTCCTTCCCTCTTCCCAGCACCCACCACAGAGGCTTTCTCCTTCCTTTTCCTGTGTGGAAGGAGCTCCCTTTTATGTCACATTTCACTTCCTCCTTACTTAGTGAGCTTCCTCTAGGTGACATTTACAACCCTTTTCTCTGAGGCTCTATGTCTCATAGGCTAATCTCAATGTCTTCAGGGTTGTTGGGTGTGGGGGAAAAGACCTCTAAGAGGATAAACAAAGAAAAATAGAAAAATATTGCATGGCATGTACTAACACAGTGTTAGTTGCTCAGTCATGTCCAACTCTTTGTGACTCCATGGACTGTAGCCCGCCAGGCTCCTCTGTCCATGGGATTCTCCAGGCAAGAATAATGGAATGGGTTGCCATTTCCTTCTCCAGAGGATCTTCCCAACCCAGGGATCAAACCCAGGTCTCCTGCATTGCAGGCAGAAGCTTTACCATCTGAGCTACTAGGGAAGCCCAGGATAAACACAAAAGTATGCATAAAATATTACAAGCATCTGATCAACATTTATTCTCAATAATCCTGTGCTAGGCACTGAAGAGAAGTCTAGCTCCCTTCCACAGGCAGCAACCAAGTTGATCGGAGAGGCAGATAAGCACGAAGCCATTTTGCTACAGAGGGCTGGAGGAAGACTGGGGCTTTGTGTTTTCACAGAAGAGGGGCTGCTAAACTAGACTAGGAAGTTAGGATGTGGGGATGTGGTCCTGAGCTGACACTGGAGAGACAGACAGGAGTTAAAGAAGAATCTTTTGGTTTAGGGGTTGAGGGACCACCCCCTCCCACCCCTGGCAGGAGGATATGCCTGTGCAAAGGTCTAGAATATTAAGAAACAACAAGTCAGTAGCTCAGCTTAGCAGGAGCTGAGGTGGGAAAAGAGGAGACATGAGGCTTCACGGGTAGGTAGGCTTTTGTAGGCAATACAATTCAGTCACTCAGTCGTGTCCGACTCTTTGTGACCCCATGGACTGCAGCACGCCAGGCCTCCCTGTCCATCACCAACTCCCAGAGTTTACTCAAACCCATATCCATTGAGTCGGTGATGCCATCCAATCATCTCATCCTCTGTCGTCCCCTTCTCCTCTCGCCTTCAATCTTTCCCAGCATCAGGGTCTTTTCAAATGAGTCAGCTCTTCACATCAGGTGGTCAAACTATTGGAGTTTCAGCTTCAACATCAGTCCTTCCAATGAATATTCAGGACTGATTTCCTTTAGGATGGACTGGTTGAATCTCCTTGCAGTCCAATGGACTCTCAAGAGTCTTCTCCAACACCACAGTTCAAAAGCATCAAATCTTCGGCGCTCAGCTTTCTTTATAGTCCAACTCTTACACCCATACATGACTACTGGAAAAAGTATAGCCTTGACTAGATGGACCGTTTTTGGCAAAGTAATGTCTCTGCTTTTTAATATGTTGTCTAGGTTGGCCATAACTTTTCTTCCAAGAAACAAGTGTCTTTAATTTCATAGCTGCAATCACCATCTGCAGTGATTCTGGAGCCCAAAAAGTAAAGTCTGCCACTGTTTCTACATCTATTTGCCATGAAGTGATGGGACCAGATGCCATGATCTTAGTTTTCTGAATGTTGAGCTTTAAGCCAACTTTTTCACTCTCCTCTTTCACTTTCATAAAGAGGCTTTTTAGTTCTTCTTCATTTTCTCCCGTAAGGGTGGTCTCATCTGCATATCTGAGGTTATTGATATTTCTCCCAGCAATCTTGATTCCAGCTTGTGCTTCCTCCAGCCCAGTGTTTCTCATGAGGTATTCTACATATAAGTTAAATAAGCAGGGTGACAATATATAGCCTTGACATACTCCTTCTCCTATTTGGAACCAGTCTGTTGTTCCATGTCCTGTTCTAACTGTTGTTTCCTAACCTGCATACAGATTTCTCAAGAGGCAGGTCAGGTAGTCTGGTATTCCCATCTCTTTTAGAATTTTCCAGAGATGGGTGCCCACAGGGTGATCCAGGGTGATGGCCTTCACACTCATTTAGTCTGATGTCCCCTAAACAAACCAATCACAAGCCAAAACCATATCTTCAAGGCTGGGAACACACTGGAATGAGGAATAGGAAGACTAAAGCCTCACAAGGCAGTTGTAAAATTAAGTGAGAGAGAGTGAGTAGGAGGTCCTGGTAGTGTATGGTACCAGTCATAGTCTTTGCTCTGTCGATGTCAACTCATTCCACCCTTCCTTTCTGGGCTTCCTTGGTGGCTCGGATGGTAAAGGATCTGTCTGCAATGCAAGGAGACGCAGGTTCCATCCCTGGGTCAGGAAGAACCCCTGGAGAGGGAATGGTACTCATTCCAGTGTTCTTGCCTGGAAATTTCATGGACGGAGGAGCCTGGTGGGCTACAGTCCATGGGGTCGCAAAGAGTCAGACATGACTAAGTGACCAACACTTTTTTTCCTTTCTGAGCTCTGTAGGGCATCTTACAGATACTAATAAGAGCTACGATTTATTAAACTATTAAAACGCGGAAAGCACTTTACCTGCATTATTTCATCCTTTCATCTGGCCCATTTTGTAGATCATACAGTTGAGGCTCAGAGAAGTAAATTTAGTTGCCCAAGAGCACACACAGCCCAGCAGAGTCATGACACTAACCAGCACACCCTCATGCCCTTCCTGGCTTCAGAGCCACAGGGTGACACAGACCCCCAGCCGAGAACTCTTCACTGAGCCCTACTTCCCAGACAAACACCTCTGAGGAGAGAGCTGTCTCAGCCTTCTTCAGGAAACAATTCCAAGTCCAAAAGCCTCACACTGGGACTGCCCCCAGGAACTTCCTCCTGTCAAAACCTAATTGCTACTTACTGTAATTTCAATTCATGGCTTCTTATTTAGTTTCTTCAGAAAGATTTAAAAGAAAATGAAGTTAAAGTGTCATTTCAAAATACATCATCGTGGGTGTGTCTGTGCTCAGTCCCTCAGTCGTGTCCAACTTTGTGTGGCCCCGTGGACTGTAGCCCACCAGGATCCTCCATCCCTGGGGCTTCCCGGGCAAGAAGACTGGAGCGGGTTGCCGTTTCCCACACCGGGGGATCTGCCTGATCATCACCATCCTCCACCAAAGACAGCTCTGCCTTTCTTTGGACTCCTTAGCAGAAATGATTCATTAGTTATTTTCAAGATCATGCTCCAGCTCATACAAATAAAACTTGGGAGAGGGTAGCAAAATAATTATTCATTGCTAAGAGATTGAGGCTTAAAACAATCTTTCCTTGAATAGAATTCAGGGATGGTGGTGGCGGGAGAGAAAAATCCAGCGTGCTCTCCAAGCTATTGGTTTCCTCTCTTTGTATATTTTATTTTTCTAACTGCTGTGCGTTTTTTTTTCTCATACTGAAGCTTGAGGGCAAGTTTGATGTGCATCTTACACATCCACAGATATGTCTATTTCTAGCAATATATGGTTCCAATGACCAATTTTCACAAGACAACATATGCTGAAATTTGATCATTTTCCTTCAAAATAAGAAAAAACAAGCTGTTTAGGTCTCACTGACATAAGACAGTAGATCCTTGATGGTTTTAAGGGTTATTCCCAAGACTTTGACAAAATCCTCAGAATGATTTTTGTGAAAATGTTATATGGGCACCTAACTGCTCTCCAAATTACAGTTTAGTCATTTGTTTCCTGGATGCAACCTCACAGTCTAAGTTAGTTAACTTTTCATTTGGCACTCAAGTTTTAACTTCTACTTAAACAAATTAGGATTGATCAGACACTCGCTGAAAGTGCCATAAAGTCTCCTTTTCTCTTTTTTACCTGTATGGATTTGTCTTATTCACATTAAAGATGTGAGTCCTGGGAATTCCATGGCAGTCCAGTGGTCCACTCTTCCACTACAGGGGGCCTGAGTTCGATCTCTGGTCAGGGAACTAAAATCCCACAAGCTGCACATGCAGCCAAAAAAAAAAAAGATGAGTACTAAAGGAGGACTGACAAATTAGGAATTTAGGATTGACACAGACAGCCTACTGTATATAAAATAGAAAATAATAAGGACTTACTATATAGCTCAGGGAATTCTGCTCGTACTCAGTAATAACCTATATGGGAAAAGAATCTTAAAAAGAGTGGATGTGCATGTGTATGTATATATATATAACTGATTCACTCAGCTGTACACCTGAAACTAACACAACATTATAAATCAACTCCAATTTAAAAAAAAAGACTTGAGTCCTTCCTAAAATGTCCCTCTTTAAAGTAACCTGAAATCTAAACTCTGGACTATTACAGTTATTTCTTCTTAGATGTAAGGGTAGGAAGCCACTTCAGTCATTTTAAAGGTATAAAGGTAAGAGAACAAGGAAGTTTCAGCAAATTATTTATAATGATATTTGCTAGTGACTGCATTGTGTCCCCCTAAATTCATATGTTTAAGCCCTAGACCCCAGTATGACTATAGTTGAAGATAGGGCCTTCAGGGATGTGAAGTGAAGTGAAAGTTGCCCAGTTGTGTCTGACTCTTTGCAACCCCATGGACAACAGAGGTGGATTCTTTACCAGCTGAGACACAAGGGAAGCCCTTAATTAAGGTTAAATGCAGTCATGAGGGCAGAGCCCTAATGCAATAGGCCTGGTCCTTATAGGAAGAAAGTTGGGAGAGGGGGCTTCCCTGGTGGCTCAGGCAGTAAAGAATCTGCCTGCAATGCAGGAGACCTGGGTTCGATCTCTGGGTTGGGAAGATCCCCTGGAGAAGGGAATGGCAACCCACTCCGGTATTTGTGCCTAGAGAATTGAAAGGGCAGAGGAGCCTAGCTGGCCACAGTCCATGGAGTCACAAAGAGTCCAACATGACTGAGTGATTAACATTGTTTTCTATAAGAAGAGGATGAGAAGCCAAAAGTCTCTCTGGCTCTCTGACCTCCACCCACCAAGTCTGTACAGGAGGGCCGTGTGAAGACACAGTGGGAAGGTGACTGCAAGCCAGGAAAAGAGGCTTCACCAGAAACCAACCCTGATGGCACCTTGATCTTGGACTTGGTACCCTCCACAACTGTCAGAAAATAGACTGCTGATGTTTAAGCCACCCAGTCTTTGGTATTTTAGGGATTTACTTTTTGTGGAAGCCCTAGCAGACTAATTCAATACCACTAGATAGACTTAAAATGATTATTTAACCAACCAAAGTTGGAATTGGTGAGGACCTGGGAAAGAGTCCAAGGAAATGAAGAAGTAGTAGATTGCACATGAACTAATTACTCATGTTTTATATTAGGGAATCAACAGATATTGGAGAAAATTGCTAATTTAAGAAAGGAAAAATTAAAATACATTATTCAAAGTTAAAATTGTGCACCATTTAGGAATGCTTTAGCTTCAATTAATAGACAATCTGACTGTTGTAGTTAGAAGAAACAGAGTTATTTCCCTCCTCTGATCCATCACCCATAAAAAGAAGTGCAGGGGTGAACATCTACTGGCATTAGCTCAGAAGTACCCACTATCAGGGCCAACATCACTGCAGATCTCTCAGCCTTTTCTTCATGGTCACAAATTGGATGCTGTAGTTCCAGCCATTAAGTCCTCAATCTAGGCAAGAATAAAAAGTAGGGGAGAGGGATAGCACCAGCAGACTAGCTTTTATTTTTAGCCCTAATTGTTTAACATGGTCATTCTCAGGTGCAAGGAAGAAGGGGATTAGAATGTGTATTCTGTTTCAACCTACCTACCTGTTTGTTGGGCTTCCCAGGTGGCTCAGTGGTAAAGAATCTGCCTGCAACACAGGAGACCTGGGTTTAATCCCTGGGTCGGGAAGATCCCCTGGAGGATAAAATGGCAACCCCACTCCAGTGTTCTTGCCAAGATAATCCCATGGACAGAAAAGCCTGGAGGGCTACAGTCCATAGGGTCACAAAGAGTCGGACGTGACTGAGCATGTACATAAACCAAGACATTCTTGTTACTAAAATGGTTACACATATCTGCTTCTAAGGTGTGAGGCAATGGATAAAGGTAGTTAGTCCAGAGACTTTTGTTTTTATTTTTATATAATTTTAAAAACTGTAAACATAATATTGAAAACCTTTAAAGGATGAAAAAAATTCATGCCTCATATTTGTAGGTTACTACATATCATGGACCACCAAGGTCCTTAGTGAACTGTTGAAGCCACAAATTTAAGTCATTGACTGCCAAGAATCTACTTGATGTGGGGCTACTTCGGTAGCTCCACATTCCTTTAGCATCCCCAAGGTGTTTAAGCCATTGTTTAAAATCAGCCTCCTCACTGGGCTATCTACTCCAGGTTTTAAAGATGGCCGCTAGATCATTCTTGGCAAGACCCACAGCTGCACAGAGTAGTGGTCAAGAGCATAACCACTGGAGTTAGAAAGACTTGGGTCTAACATCCTGTTAAACTTCTCACCAGTTGTGTGAACTTGGACAAGACTCACTTTTCTGAGTCTCAATTTTCTCACTTATAAAAGAGGACAGTAACACTTCACCATACAGTGTTAGCAGTGAGAATTCACTACATTTCTAGCACTTAAAATGCCTAGATCAATACTTGTTGAATAATTTCTGAATGATTTCATTTGTCTATAAAATTGCAATTTCCCTCAGAATTCTCATTTGCAATGTGCACATGATTTTCAGTTTTTGGTGACTCTTATGTAGGCTTTTAACTTGAAGTTACACACCACCTCTCAAGTAGTTAACACATAATGTTCATCGCAGCACTGTTTACAATAGCCAGGACATGGAAGCAACCTAGATGTCCATCAGCAGACGAATGGATAAGGAACCTCCGGTACATATACACAATGGAATATTCCTCAGCCATTAAAAAGAATACATTTGAATCAGTTCTATTGAGATGGATGAAACTGGAGCCCATTATACAGAGTGAAGTAAGCCAGAAAGAAAAACACCAATACAGTATACTAATGCATATATATGGAATTTGAAAGATGGTAACGATAACCCTATATGCGAGACAGAATAAGAGACACAGATGCATAGAACAGTCTTATGGACTCTGAGGGAGAAGGTGAGGGTGGGACGTTCTGAGAGAATAGCATTGAAACATGTATATTATCATATGTGAAACAGAACACCATTCCAGGTTCGATGCATGAGACAAATGCTCAGGGCTGGGGCAATGGGATGACCCAGAGGGATGGGATGGGGAGGGAGGTGGGAGGGGGGTTCAGGATGGGGAACACATGTAAACCCATGGCTGATTCATGTCAGTGTATGGCAAAAACCACTACAATATTGTAAAGTAATTAGCCCCCAACTAAAATAAATAAATTTATTTAAAAAAATAAAAAAAAATACTTCAAGAAATCCTTATGCAAAATGAATTATTGGGCTTTTGTTGAAAATGTGTGACCAAGCTGATGCAGAACACTTCATGCCTTTTACAAACACAAAGCAATGTTGTTTAAAACTAAGAAATGAACACAATCCAAATTCCACAAACAAGGAGTAAATGAACAGCTGAACTTCTAATATCAAGTCTTGATATTAGAACTGCTCATGGGGACATCAAGATTGAATATACATTTTAGATGTTGGAGCTGTATTGCCTTTGTATATATGGAGGCCACATTCGTGGAGCAGAGGGAGAGGGTGGGTCAGGGCTGGAACTTTCTACCTAAAGTTGCAAGCCTAAAAGTGGCTGCTATCAGGTTGAATGGCAGAAATGGAACTAGAATACTGATTGGTCAGGGGAAGTGGTGTAGAAGCTTTCCATTTACCCTGGACCATTGGTGGGAAATAGAGTTACTCACAAGAAATCAGAGATCCAAGCCAGCTCTACACTTGGATGTGGGGCCAAATTCATACTGCTCTTGGGGTATAGAAAGCCCAGACTGAGAAACAACATTAAAAACTCATTAAGAATCATAATGGCATTATATCTCAGTTAGATTCATCTATCTTAGTAACAACTAAAAATCTGGGAAACTGTTTTAAAACATCTGTAAGAAAGCATTGGAAAGTGACAAAAAGTACATAGAAACTAGACAAGAGTACACTCTTAAAATTCAGCGATTACAAATGGTGTGATTTGTGAGGGTTTTTGTCTACTGACATTCCCCAATGTGCAGGAAACTTGGGGTAGTAGAAAGCCAGTGCCTTACTCTGTAAGATAGCACAAAAGAAGGGCAGGGTTTGTGGAATATCTGGAAAGTTAGGGGCAGAAATTGTGGAGAAGAAGTTACAGAAGAGGTGAACCAAAACACCACAATATAAACTGAGCCACACTTGTTGGCAGCCCACTAAACTATAGATGTTTTAGGGAGGCCCCAGAAAGCCCAGGTGATAGGCAGTGGGTGGAAACTGGAGGGACAGAGAAAAGATTTCAGCTGCTGCCCACCGCATGGGATATCAAGGTTAACTGCCTGCTAGATCAAAATAAGAAAGATAAAATCCTTCAGAGAAACATAAAATGCAGAGTCTCTTCAACACAGCATTATGTATCCAGTGTGTAATGAATCTAAACTCAGTAGGAATGAAAAGAAACAGAAGAATGTAACTCACATGCTAGAGAAAAATCATACAATAGGAACCAGTTCTGAAATGACCTAGATGCTGCAATTAGCAGACAAGGAACTTTAAGACCACCATTATTATAACAATTCAAATATTGTATAAGAAAACATATGCAGAATGAATGAACAGATTGATAATCTCAGCAAATGAATAGAAATTACAAAAAATAATCAAATAAGAAAAGAATGGTATTTCTATACTGGTGGCATAAAAAGCTCTGGTATCTTTCATATATTTTATATATAATGCAATCTATTACATATATACATATATATAATGAACTCGTGATTAGAATGGTTGTAAGATGAGAGCGCAATTTAAAAAGATTTATTTTCTGTTTTCTGTAGCTTAGATCTATAATAAGGAACAAGTTCCAAAGACCTAACAAATACTTAGGGTCTGACAGAGGTAAAAAATAAACTTTAAGAAAACAAAAATTTAGGTGAGAAAAAGTGCATCTGCAAAACTTTGTAAAATAAAGGAGAGAAGAGATTTAGCTCCCCCAGAAAGAAAACCGAATCTCTGATTGGTAAGATTACTTTGAATATTTAAGATCTAAACACACATGTAGCATTTTTTGGCTCAGAGATAGTACTTTCTTTGAAGTGATTATGTCTGGATCGAGTGCTGGTGCCCAGTCAAGGCTAGAAGCCTCTGATTTCCAGAAACTCTGATTCTTATGTTACATATAAAGTTGGACTCTTCTGGTTTTAGTTTCACTGAGCAACCAATTCCATGGCTAGCAGATGGACGCTAAAGTGAATGTGAGACAAGCTCAAACTGTACTTTCTCTTCCTAAATCAAGCATATAGGGAGGACTTGGATTTGAAGAGGGAGAGAGATTTATCGAAAACATTTATTTGAAGAGAGCAGTTATCTATTAGTTCCCCTCCACCCCCGACTGCCACTTCAGATAGGAAGTAAGGTTTTATTCTCTTATCTAAAGCTTAATGAAGGAGCTTCCTTGAGAGCCTGATATAAGTCCTCTGGAGCCTGGGGACACTGTGGACAGGCATCTGATTTGTGTCCAGGCAATCACGGAAGGAAGGATAAGGGCTGACATTGCTTTGGTATTGTAGCCAACAGAAGGCTACCAGGCTACAATAGCCTGCATGGCTCTAATGTACAGAAAAAGATGGGCTTCCCTGGCAGCTCAGCTGGTAAAGAATCCGCCTGCAATGCAGAACCCAGTTCGACCCAGTTCGATTCCTGGGTCAGGAACACTCCCTGGAGAAGGGATAAGCTACCCACTCCAGTATCCTTGGGATTCTGTGGTGGCTGAGACAGTAAAGAATCTGCCTGCAATGCCAGAGACCTGGGTTCAGTCCCTGGGTTGGGAAGATCCCCTGGAGGAGGGCTTGACAACCCACTCCAGTGACAACCCATGCCTGGGGAATCCCCATGGAGAGAGGAGCCTGACAGGCTACAGTCCATGGGATCTCAAAGAGTTGGGCACGACTGAGTGACTAAGCACAGCACAGCACATAGAAAAAGATGCTCCACCATTTTCTGTGAACAAAGCAGGGATCACGTGAGAGAAAGAGAGTGTGGCTGGAGCTATGAGGAAGAGCTCGAAGTACAGGATGTAAACTAAAGATTGAGGGCAGAGGGTTTCAGAGAATCAAACGCATCTGTTTTGTTTTGAGGATTGTGACTGATGGTTGGGGCCTTGGAAAGCCCCTGCAGATCCCTGGAGAGCACCTAGAAGAAAAAGTTGGCTTTAACCACCTGCCCATAACAGAGAGAACGAAGTCACCCCATCCAGTAGGACTCTTATCTCTCCTACTACTCTACATATACACTGGGATTGAACAGTTAAGGCAAAGGATAGCAGATGGTTTCAGCTAGGTTTCTCACAGTTGGACTGGAAATTTACAATGCAAGGGATATATGCAAGGAGAAGGGATTAAAATGATCCATTTGACAATGGATTAAAGTTGGAGCTATCAGTATGGACTCATGGCTACCTTAATAAGGGAATAGATAGTTAGATACAGAAATATTTACAGATATGTGTGCATGCACAAGTTTACTATACATGTATATATTTCTTCAGTCTTCTGGAAGGTTCTAAAGACACTCCAGTAACAATGGGTACCTCTAGCACCCAATACTTGGTTTTTAATACCATTCTCCAAAAAAAGGAACCAGACTACTACAGTTCAAAAACATCCAACACTACAGTTCAAAAAGCTTCAATTCTTCAGTGCTCAGCCTTCTTTATAGTCCAACTCTCACATCCATACGTGAGTACTGGAAAAGCCATAGCTTTGACTAGATGGACCTTTGTCAGCAAAGTAATGTCTCTGCTTTTTAATATGCTGTCTAGGTTGGTCATAACTTTTCTTCCAAGGAGCAAGTGTCTTTTAAGTTCATGACTGTAGTCACTGCAGTGATTTTGGAGCCCAAAGGAAAGAAACCAAAATATTTTGAAGAAAAGCAGATTCTAAGCCTGGGGCAGGAATTAAACAAGTTGATCCTAGCATATCTCATAGTAACAGAAAGTAAGGAAGTACTTTACAAAATCCCACATTGATGAGGGTATACCAAATAGATACAGGAGGCAATTGGAAGGGTTTCCAATGGCCAAAACTGGAACAATTTGGGAAACAATATAAATAAATAGATGATAATCCAAAGTGTACCATTAATATCCATGAGTCCACGATGTTAAAAAATGGTTGAATAAGTGAATAAATGGGAGAGGAGAGACAGATCTCCTACAAAACAGAACTCCAAATAATTTATGCAGCTACTTTATCTTCAAGGTCTGTACCTGGTGACTTCCATGTTCATAATATGCATCTTTGATATGATAATGATAAAAATATCACCTTCCTCCTTTCCCAAACCCCAGTTTAATCATGAGAGAAACATCAAAACCACAATGAGGTATCATTTCACACCAGTCAGAATGGCTGCTATCCAAAAGTCTACAAGCAATAAATGCTGGAGAGGGTGTGGAGAAAAGGGAACCCTCTTACACTGTTGGTGGGAATGCAAACTAGTACAGCCACTATGGAGAACAGTGTGGAGATTCCTTAAAAAACTGGGAATAGAACTGCCATATGACCCAGCAATCCCACTGCTGGGCATATACACCGAGGAAACCAGAATTGAAAGAGACGCGTGTACCCCAATGTTCATCGCAGCACTGTTTACAATAGCCAGGACATGGAAGCAACCTAGATGTCCATCAGCAGATGAATGGATAAGGAAGCTGTGGTACATATACACAATGGAATATTACTCAGCCATTAAAAAAAATACATTTGAACCGGTTCTACTGAGATGGATGAAACTGGAGCCCATTATACAGAGTGAAGTAAGCCAGAAAGAAAAACAACAATACAGTATACTAATGCATATATATGGAATCTGAAAGATGGTAACGATAACCCTATATGCGAGACAGAATAAGAGACACAGATGCATGGAACAATTTTATGGACTCTGAGGGAGAAGGTGAGGGTGGGACGTTCTGGGAGAATGGCATTGAGACATGTGTATTGTCATATGTGAAACAGAGCACCATTCCATGTTCGATGCATGTGACAAGGGCTCAGGGCCGGGGCAATGGGATGATCCAGAAGGATGAGAGGGGGAGGGAGGTGGGTGGGGGGTTCGGGAAGGGGAACACATGTAAACCCATGGCTGATTCTTGTCAATGTATGGCAAAAACTATTACAATATTGTAAAGTAATTAGCCCCCAACTAAAATAAATAAATTTATTAAAAAAAAAAAAAAAAAAAAAAGGGCCAAAGAACTAAACAGACATTTCTCCAAAGAAGACATACAGATGGCTAACAAACACATGAAAAGATGCTCAACATCACTCATCATTAGAGAAATGCAAATCAAAACCACAATGAGGTATCATTTCACACCAGTCAGAATGGCTGCTATCCAAAAGTCTACAAGCAATAAATGCTGGAGAGGGTGTGGAGAAAAGGGAACCCTCTTACACTGTTGGTGGGAATGCAAACTAGTACAGCCACTCTGGAGAACAGTGTGGAGATTCCTTAAAAAACTGGGAATAGAACTGCCATATGACCCAGCAATCCCACTGCTGGGCATACACACCGAGGAAACCAGAATTGAAAGAGACGCGTGTACCCCAATGTTCATCGCAGCACTGTTTACAATAGCCAGGACATGGAAGCAACCTAGATGTCCATCAGCAGACGAATGGATAAGGAAGCTGTGGTACATATACACAATGGAATATTACTCAGCCATTAAAAAAAATACATTTGAATCGGTTCTACTGAGATGGATGAAACTGGAGCCCATTATACAGAGTGAAGTAAGCCAGAAAGAAAAACACCAATACAGTATACTAATGCATATATATGGAATTTGAAAGATGGTAACGATAACCCTATATGCGAGACAGAATAAGAGACACAGATGTATAGAACAATTTTATGGACTCTGAGGGAGAAGGTGAGGGTGGGACGTTCTGGGAGAATAGCATTGAAACATGTATATTATCATATGTGAAACAGAACACCATTCCATGTTCGATGCACGAGACAAGGGCTCAGGGCCGGGGCAATGGGATGACCCAGAGGGATGGGATGGGGAGGGAGGTGGGTGGGGGGTCCAGGAAGGGGAACACATGTAAACCCATGGCTGATTCATGTCAATGTATGGCAAAAACTATTACAATATTGTAAAGTAATTAGCCCCCAACTAAAGTAAATAAATTTATAAAAATAAATAAATAAATAAAATAAAAAAATAAAAAGGGAATGACAGACTGAAAACTTTACATCAGAGGATGAGGGATATTCCATGATTGCCCTAAAAGAATTTTTTGTTTCTCAAAAGTGCAGAGTTCATGTAGCTAATACAATGGTTAATCAAACACAGTGGCCTGCTGAAATACGACATCGATTGAATGGACAGCCTCATTTGGTCTCTAATGTAAAAGTAAAGGCATTTACAGGGGAAAGGCAGCACCCTGAAACTGAAACAGGTGTATTTGTGGGCAATTCAGACCACTCCAATAATTCCAAACTTCATTGAGCCTCTCCTGCATAAAGAAGCAATTTCTCCTCTCCACTTGATGAGGTTGGTCCACTCTGCTTACGTACTAACCTCATCAGAGGACTCCTTGAAATGAAATATCAAGCCTCTTCAAGTCCCACCCCTACTACCTTCTATTTGCCTCTAGATCCCAGGGGCTGCAGGGACCACTGACATCACCAAACCCAAAGGAGATATTTCATACCAAACAAATCTCATGATTTAAATAATTGAAATCTACAAATACATAGGTAACATATCTGAGCATAGATTATCAGAGTGTTGGAAGAGGGAGAGAGAAATAAAAATGTAGATTAGATTGAGTTTATCAACATGGGAATATACACCAGAGATTCTGGAGTCAGTGGATCAAGTTTGGGTTACTGAGAATGACTTTTTGTTTTTGACGTTCAACTTATATACTTTTTTTACACTTGTGGTTAAAATACATGTAACAGTATTTACCATTTTAACTATGTTCAAGTGTATAGTTCAGTCTTGTTTATATATTTATATTGTACAACCAACCTCCAGAACCATTTTTCATCTGGCAAAACTGAAACTCTATACCCATTAAACAATTCTCCTCTTCTGAATTTGACTGATCTGTGTACCCCTATGGAAATGAAGTCATACATGATTTGTCTTTTTGTTACTGGCTTATTCATAGAGCATAAAGCCCTTAAGTTTCATCCACACTGTAGCATGTAGACTTCTTCTTTAAAGGCTGAATAATGTTTCTTTGTGTGTACATACCACATTTTTTTTTTTTACCATTTATCAACTTGGGTTGCTTCTACCTTTTGGCTCTTGTGAAAAATGCTGTTATGAACATGGATGTACAAATGTCTCTTTATAACTCTGCTTTCAGTTCCTCTGGGTATATAACCAGAAGTGAAATTTCTGGATCATATGGCATTCTATTTTTAATTTTTTGAGGGATTGCCGTACTGTTTCCCACAGCAGCTGTTCCATGTTACATTCCTACCAGCTGTGTCCAATGGCTACTGTTTCCACACATTCTCACCAACGCCGGTGTTCTTTTTTCTGTTGTTGTTGTTGTTTTTTTTTTAATAGTAGCCATCCTAAATGAGTGTACAATGGTATCTCACTGTGATTTTGATTTGCATTTCCATAATAAGTGGTCTTGAAATTTCTTTCACATGTTTTTTGGCCATTTGTGTATCTTCTTTGGAATAATGTCTATTCAAGTCCTTTGACTGTTTTAAAATTGGATTTTGTTGTTATTGTTGTTGAGTTGTAGAAGTTCTTTGTATATCTGGATATTAATGTCTTCTCAAATATATGATTTGCAAGTATATTTCCATTCTAAAGGTTGTCTTTTTATTCTGCTGTTTCCTCTGATGGATAGAAACTTTTAATTTTGATTAAAACTTTTAATTTTTAACTTCTTAACTTTTGTCACCTGTGCTTTTGGTGCCAAGTCCAAGAAATCATTGCCAAATCCAAAGTTGTGATGGCTTTTTTTCCCCCTATGTTTTCTTCTAAGAGTTTTATAGCTTTAGCTCTTTAGGTAATTGATCCATCTTTCATGGGTTCAAATTCTTTCTTCTGCATACGGATATCCAGTTTTCTTAACACCATTTGCTGAAAAGACTCCTTTCCCTCTTTGGTCTTGGCAGCCTGGTTGAAAATTTCTTGACCATATATGTGAGGGTTTATTCTTTTCCATTGATCCGTATGACTATCTTTATGCCAGTATCACAGTTTTTTTTTTAAATTTCTATAACTTTGTAATAAGTTTTAAAATCAGGAAGTATGAGAGCTCCAAACTTGTTCTTACATTTTAAGATAATTTTTAGCTGTTTGTAGTCCTGAGAATGGTTTTGATTGTTTGCTGAGTTTCTGTTGTCTCTGGGCTCGGTAGTGGTGGTGGTTTAGTTGCTAAGTCATGTCTGACTCTTTTGCAACCCTACAGACGGTAGCCCACCAGGCTCCACTACCCATGGGATTTCCCTGGCAAAAATGTTGGAATGGGTTGCCTTTCCTTTTCCAAAGGATCTTCCTGCCCCAGAGATGGAACCTGCATCTCCTGCTTGGCATGTGGATTCTTCACCACTGAGCCACCAGGGAAGCCCGTGGTCTCAATGGTGGTCTATGCCAAAAAGAACTTGAGATATTATATAGTAAAAGTTAGAAAGAGTAATGCAAAGACTTTGAGAGATGGTAATATTGAAGTGAATTTAGGAGGTGTGACCCATGCATTCAACCCTAAATACGTCCTCTGAGAGAGCCCAGACCTCTCCTTGACATAGAGAAACACATCAGTGATGGAAACGCAGGGATATGTAAAACCACCAAAGTGGATTTCTTCCGAGTATCAAAAATGAATGTGAGGATGCTACCTAGAAATGGGTTTCCTGATTCCATGAGGTTCATGGGATTGGATTCTGGGGTGGCAGAAGCCACATAGTAACTCACTCCTAGTGGCTATGACTCTATATTCAGTCAGACACAATTTGAATTATATGTGAATTAAACATCTCAGGACATACAGGGCTTCCCTGGTGGCTCAGTCAGTAAAGAATCCACTTGCAAATGGAGGAGACACGGGTTCAGTCCCGGGGTTGGGAAGATCCCCTAGAGGAAGAACTGGTGACCCGCTCCAGTATTCTCACCTGGTGAATCCCATGGACAGAGGAGCCTGCCTGGCTACAGTCCATGTGGTCACAAAGATTTGGACAGGACTGAAGCAACTGAGCACAGACTCACAGGACATATGAGGTCTCAAAAGAGATTTTTCTTTTCTTGGACAGCAGCTGGAAGATGTAGCTTCCAAAGTAAAGGAGTAAGTGTAAAATGAGGAAGAAACAGATCTAGGAAGTTGGAATATCTACCCACTAAGGAGAGGAGAAGGTGAGTCCTGGGAAAGCAGGTTCTCTGCTGGCTTGAATTGTTGTTGTTTAGTCACTAAGTTGTGTCCAACTCTTTTGCAGCCCCATGGACTGTAGCCCATCAGGCTCCTCTGTCCATGGGATTCTTCAGGTAAGAATACTGGAGTGGGTTGCCATTCTCTTCTCCAGGGGATCTTCTCTACTCAGGGATCAAACCCTTGTCTCCTGCATTGGCAGGAGGATTCTTTACTACTGAGCCACCAGGGAAGCCCTGCTCTGTTGACTAGAGTTAAGTAAACATAAAATCAGCTAGCCCAGGAGAAGCAGTACAGCAGATGCAGGCGAGGGGCACTGAGTGGCCACCTCACAGTGGCGCTTTAACTGTTTTGAACAATTGGGACAGAATTAGCAAGAGAGAGTGACGGATTAGAAAAGAAAAGCAAAGAAATGAGGAGGCACGTTTTAAATCTGAAAATACAAGATTGCTTTTAAAAAAATAAATGTAGTTGTCCTGTCCTACTTGTCTCAGCAGTGGACTCTATTTGCATGTTCTAATGCTACAAATACAGACGCAATTTGATTAGAAGGATGCAGGGAAGAAAGGTGAAGGCTCGGACCCCCAGGTTCCATTTCTACTGGCTTACTGTTTGTGTATAGACTGCAGAGGCACAGAATTGGGTGAATCATAACCCTGGGTTTATGGCACGCTCTTAATGCTAGTCCAGCTGTGACCTGCTTTTAGCTACTTGGTTAGTTATTTCATTAGTGATTTTTAATCAAGTAATAAGCACCCACGAACCCACTGCCCCAGACTGAAGTTAGAAACTTGACAATTGTTTACAGCCATGTCGTTCCCTTCACCCAACCTGCCAACGCCTACCCCTCCTCCACCTGAGATAACCATATCCTGAACCCTGTGTTCATGATTCCTTTGCCTCATATAGAAGCTGAGCAACTTAAATTCATGACCAGTCTGAGTACAGAGTCCCTGCTAGGCTGAAAACAGGAGACGAGGAGGAGCTGTGAACATCAAGTACTTTGTCCGCGTGAAGCAGCAAAGAGCTTAGTCTCGGCAAGAGGAGCTGTAAAACCTGAACCCCAGGGCATTCTCACACTAAATACCACTGGTTATTCTTTCTCCCCCAAATCCTCCAGCATTGCATGTGCTGTATTTGTTCCTTTGCTAACTGTATACACCTTGACATGAGAGAGGAGGGCAGGGGTGAGGCGACAGGGTGAGGGGGTGGGGAGGGTACACAGAGGCCAAAGCAAGGTGCTGACATCCTGACCCCGCAGCACTAGGAGCATCTTCTACCACCTGTGGGCAATGCTCTAGGACAAGCATCTTTACCCAGTGGATGTCGCAGGAGCCCCACTCTTCCCAGATGGCCCCGGCCCAGACCCTCTGGCATGGTTCTCATTACCCCAGGGACCTGGGGGACTGTCCCAGCCCTCCTGGAGCAGCGAGGGTCCAGCCGGGCTCTGCCTTTGCTGCCTGCGGACCCTGAGACTCAGGCCGGATGTGAGACGGCTGCTACCCCCGTCCACCCGCCACAGGCGGTCAGGCAGGGCCGGGCCACTCAGCCATGGCTCACAGCGGGTTGGGAAGATGCTTCTAACCAGGGGGAGCCCACAAGGCAGTGTGCTGCTCTCCCTGCTCTGCGAGCATGCGTTCACTGACCACGGGGCTACAAGGGGCCCTGGGACCCACCAAATGGTAGTCACCCATTTCCTAAAGCGTGTAACTCAAGCACTGGCTTTGGGATAAACACGTTTTACTCCCCAAAGTGCCCTATAATCAAGAAAATTCATAGAACATTAAATTAAAAACAAAGTAAGGTTCTCTTCCTGCATGGCTTCTCAGAACCTAATCTCAAGATTAGGCTGTAGGATCTTTACTGAGCTTTAGTTGCCTCACCTGCAGTGTAGAAATAATGATGCCCACCTTGGAGAAATACTGAGGGAGAATGAGTCTACGGGCTTAGAAACATTCAGCAAGGTGTCTCACGCAGGAGCTGTCAGCGGGTCCTAGTTCTCCTCTCTTCTCCGTCGCCTTTCATTTTCTTTCAAATGTTCCCCAGGTACAATAAATTCCCTTCTGGGTGATTACTTAACATTGATTTCCTGGGCTCTGGATGGCACCAGGGTAATTATGTATGCAGTGGAAGTGTTACCAAATAAGGTCTGTCTGCTCACTGCTCAAAAATCAACACGAGAGAGAGAGAGAGAGAAAGAGAGAGAGAGGGAGAGGCAAATGCTGGTAGAAAGGAAAGGTGCCTTTGATTAGAGTGCCAGGAGTCTGAGGAGCTGGTGGACTCAGAGTCGCCCAAAAACCAGCTCTGAAGATACTGCTCGGCCAGGGGAGTTTTGAAGGGAAAGAGGGAAGCCATCTCAGCTAATCCCTGAGATGGGGGTCAGGGTGGTCCCCTTGCCCCGCTCTGTGCAGGCTCCTCATCTCCTCCCGATCCTCCTCTAGGTGTTAGTCTTGTTCACACGCTTTGGTCACACAGTTTGTTCGCAAGATTACTGGAGGGGAAGCCAGGGAAGAGATCTGCTTATCTGTAAATTACTTCTTCATTTCTGCTCCTTTGATTTACAGAAAGAACCGACAAGTTAGGCAAGGTATCGTGCGATTAAAATTTTGAAAGTTGTGCTTGGGCCAGAGGAGAGTACAGCTTGGGGGCACCTGGTCCAAAAGTTAGTTAAAATAAAGCTTTATGTGAAAGTGACAAGAAAAGGGGGCCGCCTCCTGAGAGGGGTTTCCGGCTAAGAGCTGCTGACAGAGGCTCCTACCCTGCTTACTTGGTCAGACAAGGGGACCCTCAGGCCAGGGTGGGCAGAAATCCTGAGTAGGAACGCAGTACCCACTGCACCCTGCATGTGGGAGTGGCAGCTTCATCTCTGGATCACCAAGGAGCACATGGAGCCCCAGGTTAACTCACTCAACACAGACTCACAATCACAAAAGAGGGGACTTGCAGCCAGTGCAATGGAAGAAGTGCTACCCAGAGGCTTTCAACTGGTTCTTGACCCACTCAGTCTGTTTGTGTTTGCTCAGCTGTAAGATGCAGAGGTGAGGGCTGACGCTCTCCACACGCTCTTCATCTAATCCACATGAATCCCTATTTGAAAGTCACCAACTGGAATCACCAGTCCGGGAAGCACAGGCCACACAGCCACTATGTATTTTATTGAGACTGGAACAAGTTACAGTCAAGTCTTCATGACAGCACAGTGCAGAGGTTCCAGGGTGACACATGTCACATTCATAAACACAAAGCACGCTTTGCTCTGAGACACACAGGGAAGGTCGATGAAGTAGAGGGAGACGGGAGACGGAGAGCTGACAGCAGACCCAGACCTTAGTGGGGCGGGACTTCCACCAGAGAAAGACCTTCCCTGTGACTTGGCAGCATTTCCACAGGCCCTCAGAGAGGAGGAAGCGAAGGGAAACTCTTCCTCTGATTTCAGAGCAGGACAAACTTTCTGTAGCTCTGTCACTTGCTCTCTTTCTGGTTCAATGAATTCCATGACAGTATTAATAGACAATAGGCTCAGGCCTGGGAGCCATTTGAGCTGAAAAAAAAAACCCTCCTGGTATCCCTATGGGCCTAAAAGCCTCCCTCTCTCCCATAAAGGTGGAACCTATAGGCTTCCCTGGTGGCTCAGACGGTAAAAAACCTATCTGCAGTGTAGGAGACCTGGGTTTGATCCCCGGGTCGGAAAGACTCCTTGGAGAAGGGAATGGCACCCCACTCCAGTATTCTTGCCTGGAAAATTCCATGGACAGAGGAGCCTGGCGGGCTACAGTCCACAGGGTCACAAAGAATCGGGCACAACTGAAGCAATGTAGCATGCACGTCCCATGAAAGTCACTTTTTTACCCACTGTTCAGAAGATGGTTTTTTAAACTTTACAGCTTGAAATTTTCAAACATCCCCAAAACAGAGAGAATAGTATGATGAACCCCCATGGTTCATTTTAGGGAAGCACATGATACAACCAAGTTCAGTTAACAGCCAAGAGATCTAAGTGAACCTCGGACAAACCCCTTCTCCCAGAGCCTCAGTTTTTCACTCAGCTCCACGGCTATTTTTTTGCTCTCAGAATCTCTCTGGTTGCTAGAAAGAAACCTCAAGCCGGCATGAGGGCAGCACTTGCTTAGGGCTGGTGAATGAAGCTCTCCTCTGCCTGGGGCATCTCTCTCCTGGGTGACACTGTGACTCACTCAGGACCAGACGGAAAATGATGAAAACACTCGTCGTCTCTGGAATGAGGTTTCTCTGGCAAGTTGAGTTATTAAGGACCATCATGATGCCATAGGTTTTGATAAGTAACACGTGAGCCACCAGAGTAAGGTTGAATGTGAGCTGTCTTGTGGAAATTGGTGTGAAAAAGCCTTCCTATTCAGACAACACAGAGGAGAAACCGCCTGTCTAGACAGCTTGGGAGCATGTTGGAAAGCCTGCTCTCTCATCTCCTGCAGAAGCAGAGCAGTATTTCATCACATCTTGTTCGGTGAGATTGCAGGAGAGGGGGAATTGTATCTCCTGGATGAGTTTTGTTCCTGGTTTATCGCAATGGCCACCATCCCCAGAGAGGTCCTTTAACCAGGCCCTTCCCACCACTGGTTGCAGCACGAAGCAGTCTGTCTGCTCTGGGACAGTTTTCTCCTTGGGCTCTTCTCCCACCTCATCTAACTCTTCAGTAGATATTACTCCTGGGAGAGGGGCTCAGGAGTTGGCTCTGCTCGTATCTCTTATTTCTAAATGGAAAACTGTAATTCAACCTGAAATGAAAATCACAGACACACACATACAGAAAAAAAGTTGCCAAGAAATCCATAGCATTTTGACAGAACTTATCACAAGTTAGTGGGAGAAGGGGGTAGTTTTTATTTTCCTCTTTGTGCTTTTTTGAATGTTTCAGCGTTTCAATGAGAGTTTTCCTTTGTTTTAAGGAAACTCAGTAATTCCTGTTTACTAAAGTAAAGAGCCCAGTCAGTCCTTTCTTGTCGTGTGTGGGGCCACCAGAGAACTGGGATTCATCTTGCTCCAGAGACTTCAGAAAGCAAGGCATTCAAAGCTCCACACCGGCTCTGGCTGGTGAAGCTCTCATGGCCGACGGTCCTTTCTCAAGCAGTGCTGTGGCCCTGGGTTGTGCACAACCAAGTCTGACTCCGGGCTCCATCACGAGTGCCCAGGGGTGGGGAGTGTTGCAAGGCTGGGAGCAGTCGCCTAACTCAACCCCCACGCGAGCAGAAGCTGTCCCGGGTCCTCTGGCTCAGGGAACCAGCATGTCTCACACAGAAATTCACCGGTATGTGTTGAGCTGAAAGTTGCCTTTTTGTTTTCTCTAATGGAGCCAAGAGGCTGGACAGAGTTGTGTGGGAACTCCAGCGACCTCGGGCTTCTGCAGAAACTTGTTTCTGGCATGTGAAGCTCATCATGTGTGAGGACAGACTCTTTTCCAGGCTCTGTCCTCAGGCGCTCTGCCAGCCTCTTCGGCAGACAGAGCCCCTCACCCCCACCCCTTCCCAGCCTCCTCCTTTAAGTCATGGTCACAATGGGCTCCACGGACGCCAGGTCTGTCTTCCCAGACTGCAGCTGGGAGGACGGCAGGAGGCTGTTGGCTGGAGGAGCCCTGCGGCCGCTGCTCTTCTCCGCCCAGGCCACCCTGAGGGAGGGTGCAGGAGAGGGCGGCTGCCCCTCCTGAGGCTTGGGCGACCTCTGGCACATGCGCAGCAGTGCCTTCAGCTCGACCCTGAAGTTCTCGTTGAGCCAGCAGTAGATGAAGGGGTTGTAGCAGGTACTGCTCATGGCGAACCAGTGGAAGGCAAAGTAGAGGGCGTTGTTGGTGCGGATGACCTTGCTGGACAGCAGGAGGACGTAGCAGTTGAGGGGGAACCAGCAGAGGGCAAAGAGGACCACCACCAGCATCAGCATCTTGATGGTCTTCTTCTTCTTGCGCCGCAGGGCCAGGTACTGCTTCGTGGTCACGTCACCGATGGTGTTGCACAGCCACAGCTTCTTGGCCACACGGGCGTAGGCCACGGATATGATGAGGAGGGGCAGAATGTAAAGCAGGATGAAAGTGGCCAAGTCCAGGTACTTCCAGAAGAGGTCAGCCGGCTCAGGGAAGTCTGGCAGGCACAGGGAGCGGACGATGTCCTCCCTGGGGACAGGGGAGAGAGAAGGAGAATGTGCAGTTACTGTGGAAAAGCCCCATCCCAGGAACACTGGCCTCTCTCTCCCCTGGGTTCCTGGTATATCCATCTGTTAAAGCATGGATGATGAGCAGACTAATTATCTGACTACATTTCCAGCTTTCCCACTAGGCTGGGAGTTCTATAAAGGTAAGAATACACCTAACTGTCCAACGACAAGTGAATGGGTAAAGAAGATATGGTACATATATACAAGGGAATACTACTCAGCCATAAAAAATGAAATAATGTCATTTGAAGCATGAATGGACCTAGAGGTTATCATGCAAAATGAAGTAAGCCAGACAGAAAAAAACAAATATCATATGATGTTGCTTATATGTGGAATCTAAAAAATGATACAAAAAATTTTTTTAGTGTTAAAAATTATATGAATGAACTTATATACAAAATAGAAATAGACCCATAGACACAGAAGACAAACGTGGTTACCAAAAGGGAAAGGTCAGGGGGAGGTACAAATTTGGAAATTAACATTCAGTTCAGTTCAGTCGCTCAGTCGTGTCCGACTCCTCGTGACCCCATGAACCGCAGCACACCAGGCCTCCCTGTCCATCACCAACTCCCGGAGTTTACTCAAACTCATGTCCGTCGAGTCAGTGATACCCTCCAACCATCTCACCCTCTGTCATCCCCTTCTCCTCCTGCCTTCAATCTTTCCCAGCATCAGGGTCTTTTCAAATAAGTCAGTTCACATCAGGTGGCCAAAGTATTGGAGTTTCAGCTACAGCATTAGTCCTTCCAATGAATATTCAGGACTGATGAATATTAACATATAAATTGTTAATATTTGACTGATGAGATTAACATATAAACACTATAATATATAAAATGGATAACAAGGACCTACTGTATAGCATACAGAACTATACTCAACATTCTGTAATAACCTATAAGGGAAAAAAAATCTGCTATACACTTGAAAATAACACTGCAAATCAACTATACTTCAATTTTTAAGAAAGAGAAATACACCTAGATCACTCTGTGTGTTTACTTTGTATTGTTCCTAGCCCAGAATAAAGGCCAAATAAATATTTGTTCAATGAATAAATGCACTGGTGTCCTAGTCTTAGAATTAACTCATCCTGGGAGCACAATGGATTCAGGAAATCTTGGAATTTCTGTTGCACAACCTACTCTCATATCGCCTATTCCAGAGGGGATCCAAGGAATGGGGCAAAAAAATGATAGTCTTGAGAATGTGAGTGGCAATGCTGGAACTCTTACCCCTTCAGCCACTCAGACAAAAAGTGCTTATTTTCTATGGAATGTACCCGGCCCTCTTCAGATTCTTTAAGGACAACCTGTGTGTGTTGACCTGGAGCTGGTGGATGAAGAACACACAGATTATGATCTGCTGAACGAGGCAGCAGGGAGCTCCCTGAGGACTTCCTTCCAATTTTGGAGAAGTGAAAATCCCAGGGCTATTTTGATTGAAGGCACAGTTTTAATCCACTCACACAAAGGAAGTCACAAGACTATCACTGACACCCCAGTTGGGGGCGCTGTGAGCAGGGAAAAGCACCGTCCTTACTCCCAGGTCCCCGACGGGCAGGAGAGAGAGCAGGCAGCACACACCTGTCACTCACGAGCTGGTTGGGTGGAGGCCACCAATTTTTCACAAGCTCAACTCTGAATGAACATTTTAAAAGATGCTCTGGAGAAAGAAAGGCAGGAGCTTGTGGCAGGAAACCTAAGCTCGGGTCTTTATTTAAATGTCCAGACTTTTGATGCCAGCAGGGTTTTCATCCTGTAAAATCTCTAAGCAGCGACTCGAAATTGCTACTTTCTCATCATACCATGTAGCTTGTTGATCTTGTAATATCAGTACATACCGGTGGCTGTCACTAGTGAAACAAAGAAACTCTCTTTGCTTTTGTTATCAGAAAAAAGAAACAGCCCTCCACATCTGAGGCAGATGGGTAAGCTGAGTGCTCAGGAGGGGTGGGTACATGATTCATTCGGTAACCTATAATTCAGGCACGGATTCTTCATAAATTAGTTCAAGTTGCCCTTCAGAGCGTGTTCTCTGGAGCCTGCCTACATCCCAGGAGAGTGTGTAAGGTATGTTTCAGGTGAGGCAGCACATGGGAAGACCCACCCGCAGGGCACCCCTCGCTGGTCTGAGGCACTGGGCCCCAGCTCCTGCCCACCTCACAAGACACAGCTGGTACCCAAGACTTCTAGGAGCCCAGGACCACCCAAAGGCCACTGAAGACACTTTCCCCAGATTCACTAAGAGCCAGAAGTGGCCAGGAGTTTCCTAGGATATGAGAGCGCAGCTCCCTCGCCTCCAAGCTGGTAGACGCCGTTACAGCTGCCCCGGAGCGCCCCCTGCAGGCCACGCCCTCCCTCGGTCTCTCCCCATTTGCCGTCCTGCTTCTCCACTCCAGGAGTATCTACCACCCCTGGAAGCACTTCACTTATTTATTTTTTTAAGGGTGATTTTTTTTTTTTTTTAATTTTAAGCACATAGAAATCTATTGGTATTTTTTAAGTTAGTTATTCTGTTGTTGCTGCCCTGGGTCTTTGTTGCTGCACACGGGCTCTCTCTAGATGCAGGGAGCAGGGACCACTCTTGCTCCGATCTGCAGGTTTCTCATGGTGGGGGCCTCTCTTGCTGCAGAGCCTGGGCTCTGGGCACGCAGGCTTTAGCAGTTGTGGCACACGGGCTTAGTTGCTCTACAGCATGTGGAATCTTCCCAGACCTGGGATCGAACTCATGACCCCTGCACTGGTGGGTGGATTTTTATCCACTGTACCACCAGGGAAGTCCAGCACTTCGTTTATTTATTCAGCTGTGTCAGGTCTTAGCTGCAGCATGCAGGCTGTCTGGTAGTGGAGTGCAGGCTCAGTAGTTGCAGTATGAGCTTAGTTACGCCTCGGCACATGGGATCTTAGTTCCCCAACCAGGGATCGAATCCACGTCCCCTGCATTGGAAGGAGAATTCTTTAACCACTGGACCACCAGGGAAGTCCCCTGGGAGCACTTTCTTAAAAATCATGGGCACACGCATCTTCCTTTATCTCAGGATCTGTTTCTATAGAACTTCAGCTAAAACAACTATGAACTGATAAAGATCACTCTACGTTCATTCATTCATTCAGCAAATATGTACTGAGAGCTTGTGATGTGGAGACAGTCATTTAGATGCTAGGGACAGCAAGATGACAAAATCAGAAATGGAGCCAGCACCCCCCAACCTCACAGTCTAACAGGGGAGGATGCTTTAACGAGCCAGCAGCACGCATGAGTATTTAAATTTCAAGACACTGAGTGCTTTCCTTTCTATCAGAGCACAAGACAAAGCATATGATAAATGAGAGGTGGGTGTGGGGACAGCATCCTGCCTGAGACACTTAGACGTATACAGGTTTGTTTGCAGGTGGTGCAAGAGAACTTAAACCACATCATTTTAAACAGGGACTAGGTGATTCTGACGGAGAAGGCAATGGCAACCCACTCCAGTCCTCTTGCCTGGAAAATCCCATGGATGGAGGAGCCTGGTAGGCTGCACTCCATGGGGTCGCTAGGAGTCAGACACGACTGACTGAGCGATTTCACTTTCACTTTTCACTTTCATGCACTGGAGAAGGAAATGGCAACCCACTCCAGTACTCTTGCCTGGAGAATCCCAGGGAAGGGGGAGCCTGGTGGGCGGCCGTCTCTGGGGTCGCACAGAGTCGGACACAACTGAAACGACTTAGCAGCAGCAGCAGGTGATTCTGAATTTCAGTCTGGGTGAGTATGTGTCCCCAGTGGCAGAAGCTGATTGCTATTGCCTTGACCTTGCAAACAAAGGGACAAAGAATAACAAGGAAGAGCTGTAAAGTGTTTAGAAGAAAGGATGAGGAAAAAAAGCAGAAAAAAAAATGCAGAGGATAGGCACAGGCCTGGAAGCAACAGGATGGGAAGGAAGCAGAGAGACCAGCTTGGCACAGCAGGTACTGGTAACTCTGAGATACAGTGGAGGCTCAAGTTTCCATCTGTCAAGGTCCTCCAGGCCCCCAGGCTGCTCCCTACTAGTCCATCTCACCTGTACTTGAAGGTAAATAATTTCTGGCAGATAGCGTGTGGGAGTGAAAAGAACGTTGCCATTGTCCAGATGACTGCGATGTAGATGACACCTTTTGTGATTGAGATCCGGGGTTTAAACGGATGCATGATGACCTGGAAAACACGCAAAACTGGGCCTTACCGGCAGAAGACAGCTTAAAGCAAATGAGAAATCCAGATGATGCGGCTCACTTGTCACAAAGGGGCAGGTAGGTCCTACTTACAAAATCAAGTACTCCTTAATTCATTGTAGAGCCCTTGGGTTACACCACCCCACCGCCCAGCTCTGGGGGTAGAAAGAGGGTGCCATCTGGACTCAGAGACTCCAGGCAGTTCAAATGGGTCTTGCAGGTAGGTCATGCCTGGCTGAAGCGCAGTGCAGTGAGAAGGTCAGGAAGGAGTGAAGGGGGAGATCTGTCCCCACGACACCCACAGCGGGGTGGGCAGAGGGGCAGCCACGATCAGCCTCCATCTCAGGACCTCATCCCATCTGCCCAGATTCTTTAGGTTACAAAGGGCTCTGAGGTGTCAGAAGGTGACACATATGGGGAGAGACCCTCAGCACTTACTGTGGGAAGCTGCATTGACCTTTATTTGGGGGTCACCACTGTTTCTGAAAGTCATTTCTACTGGGCTGGCCAAAAAAATCATTCAGCATTAAGTACTAATAAAAGACACATTTTTCATTTTCACCAAGAACTGTGTTGAACAACGTACTCACTAACTGAACGAACTATTTGGCCGATCCAATAAAACGGCAGTGGGGCTCAGCTTTCCCAAGCCCCAAATAAAACCAGCACTAGAAGCTTTGGGCTGAAAAGCATCTTAGAACCGATTGCTACTATATGACAATCAACTCTCCTAAAAGGTTTAAATAAAGACTTGGGAATTTCACAGCAGCCTCATTTTAAGGTTAGAATCATTATTTCTTTTTATTAAATCAAAATATACTTGATGTAAATATTATATAAAATTGTAAGTATGCAATATAGTGATTCACAATTTTAAAGGTTATACTCCGCTGATAGTTATTGTAAAATATGTGCCATATTCCCTGTGTTGTACAATATATCCTTGTAGCTTATTTGATACCTGTAGTGCGTACCTCTTAATCCTCTACCCAGACATTGCCTCTTTCTCCTTCCCTCTTCCCACTGATAACCACTAGTTTGTTCTCTATGTCTGGAGGTCTGCTTCTTTTTTTGTAATATTCACTAGTTTGCTGTATTACTTTAGATTCCAATATAAGTAATATCATACAGTATTTGTCTTTCTCCATCTGGCTTATTTCACTTAGCATAATACCCTCCAAATCCATCCATGTTTTTGCAAATGGCAAAATCTCATTCTTTTTATGGCTAAGTAGTATTCCAGTATATATATACACCACATCTTCTTTATCCAACCGTCTGTTGATGGACACCCAGCTGGCTAGGTTAGAATCATTATTTCCTGAAAAAGATGTCTGGGGTGAGTAGGGTCAGGAGGAGAGGTCATAAAGAGCTGCCACCACCTCAGGATGCCAGCCCAGGACACACGGGGCCTTCTACCATGCTCTTCCACAGTCTTCTCCCAGGCTCTTAAGGTTTATCGGAGGAATAGGCTTCAGAAGCTGCCCAGCACATCCATTCTGGACTCTGCCATCCTTGCCTCTCACACTCCTTCATGCCTCAGGTCAATAAAGGGAGTGGAAGCCTGGGTCAGAGGCCCTGGACGTTCCAAGAATCTGTAGGCTCTGGGACAGGTTCCCATGTGTGGGTATATGTCACAGTAGTGTGTCTAGTGTGTGCAAGACCTCCCCCCGTTCCTCAGACACACCTTTGGTCCAAGGGTGGACCCTCAGCTGTGTTAAGTGAAGTAGGTATAGCCCAAGTAAAGGGGAGGTGATCCAGAGTCCTTCTTGCTGAATTAGGGGAGAAGGTTAAGAAAAGGCAGGAAATATTTGTATGCAACATTTTGATACTTTGCACCAGAACATCTTAACATAAATGCCAAAGGGACAGTGTACATGTGTGCTAAGTCACTTTAGTCATGTCCAAGTCTTTGTGACTCTATGGACTGCAGCCCGCCAGGCTCCTCTGTCCATGGGATTTTAGGCAAGAATACTGGAGTGAGTTGCCATGCCTTCCTCCAGGGGATCTTCCCAAACCAGGGATGGAACCCAAGTCTCCTAGGTATCCTGTATTGCACACAGATTCTTTACATGCTGAGCCATTGAGGATTCTTTCTGATGAGTCTGTACCTTAGAAGCTTCTTATCCCTTGGCTGTTGTAACTCTTGGAGCTCCTTAGAATTAAATTTCTCTCTCTTTTTGTCCTGATTGTCCTTATGATACTGGCCTGCAGGTGCCCCTGTGTCTTCTCAGAGCAGACTAATGATCTTCTAGAGATCTGAGCATGAGCCCGCAGCCAGCCTCATGCCTCAAAGCTGTTCCTCCCTTCATCAGTAGCCAGGCGTACAGTGCTGTGCTAGTGGTAATGCCCTTCCCTGAGCCTGCAACAAATGACTCTGCACAGACCCCAGTGTATGACCACATTCACTGTATCAGCGACCAGCGACTCTGCACAGACCCCAGTGTATGACCACGCTAACTGAATCAGCGACCAGTGACTCTGCACAGACCTGAGTGTGTGACCACAGCTCACTGAATCAGCGACCAGTGACTCTGCACAGACCCGAGTGTATGACCACATTCACTCTTATCAGCAACCAGTGACTCTGCGCAGACCCGAGTATATGACCATGCTAACTGAATCAGTGACCAGTGACTCTGCACAGACCCGAGTGTATGACCACATTCACTCTATCAGTGACCAGTGACTCTGCACAGACCCGAGTGTATGACCACACTAACTGAATCAGCGACCAGCGACTCTGCACAGACCTGACTGTGTGACCACGGCTCACCGAATCAGTGACCAGTGACTCTGCACAGACTTGAGTGTATGACCACGGCTCACTGAATCAGCGACCAGCGACTCTGCACAGACCCGAATGTGTGACCACGCTAACTGAATCAGCGACCGGTGACTCTGCACAGACCCAAGTCTATAACCACGTTCACGGTATCAGCGACCAGTGACTCTGCACAGACCCCAGTGTATGACCACGTTCACTGTATCAGCAACCAGTGACTGCGCAGACCACAGTGTATGACCACACTCACTGAATCAGTGACCAGTGACTCTGCACAGACCCCAGTGTATGACCACGCTAACTGAATCAGCGACCAGCGACTCTGCACAGACCTGAGTGTGTGACCACGGCTCACTGAATCAGTGACCACCGACTCTGCACAGACCCGAGTGTATAACCACGTTCACTGGACCAGTGACTCTGCACAGACCCAAGTGTATAACCACATTCACTGAATCAGCGACCAGCGACTCTGCACAGACTCGAGTGTATAACCACTTTCACTGAGTCAGCAACCAGTGACTCTGCACAGACCCCAGTGTATGACCACGTTCACTGTATCAGCGACCAGTGACTCTGCACAGACCCAAGTGTATGACCGCGTTCACTGAATCAGCGACCAGCGACTGTGCGCAGACCCCAGTGTGTGACCACGCTCACTGAATCAGCACACGCCAGGCATATGCATGGAACCACCCTCCTCCGTGACAGGCACTGCCAGGTCCTTTTCGGCTCCCTTCACCATACCCACCCATGTGTGTCTGAAGGGGCAGGACAGCAAGCAGGGCCTCAACACCCTGCTGGACACCTGCACCTGCACGCCTCCCTGTCTGCAACCCCCGCTGTCTGCACCCCCAGGTGTTCCTCCTGTACAACCTGGCCCAGGAATATCCACCTCATCTCCCAGCCAGCAGCCTTGCCTCTAACCTGCAATTATCTGCCACTCTCTTCTCATCTGTCATTTTCCAGATTTGCCTTCCTACCCCCGAAAACAAGCTCAGTCATTTCTGATGCACAGAATGCCAGCAGGGAGTCTTCACTGGAATAACAAATGGGGAATAATGTTTTGCAGCCCCAGCACAAAGGACTTAATATGCCTAATTTAGTGCTTATATGGAGAAGGCAATGGCACCCCACTGCAGTACTCTTGCCGAAAAATCTTATGGACGGAGGAGCCTGATAGGCTGCAGTCCATGGAGTCGATAAGAGTCAGACATGACTGAACGACTTCACTTTCACTTTTCACCTTCATGCATTGGAGAAGGAAATGGCAACCCACTCCAGTGTTCTTGCCTGGAGAATCCCAGGGACGGGGTAACCTAGTGGGCTTCCGCTTATGGGGTCGCACAGAGTCGGACACGACTGAAGCGACTTAGCAGCACCAGCAGCAGTGCTCATATTGGTCAGTAAGAAGACAAATAGGGTCTTTGAAAAATGGACTAGGGGACTTCACTGGCGGTCCAGTGGTTAAGACTTTGCTTTCCAATGCAGGGGGTGGGGGTTCAATCCCTGGTCACAAAGCTACGGTCCCACATGCCTCGCAGCCAAAAAGCCAAATCATAAAACAGAAGCGATATTGTAACAGATTCAATAAAGACTTTAAAGACAGTCCACGTCAGAAACAGTCTAAAAATAAACGGGCTGGAGCACTGTCCTGAGCGCCCTGGTAAGCAAAGCCAGGGAGGGCAGGGCAGGGCGCGGGGGGTGCCCTCACCTGGTGGCGGTCCACGGCGATGGCCGTCAGCGTCAGGGCGGAGACGTGCAGGGAGCAGTACTGCGCGAAGCGGCTGACGTGGCACATGCCTTTCCCGAACACCCACGTGCTGTTCACAAAGCGCACCTGCAGACGAACCCGCAGGCGTCAGGAGGCAGATGGTTCTGGCCCCTGACGTCCTCTCCCTGGGTCTCCGAGCAGCGTCCCACAGGAGGCCTCTCCCCGCCTCGCTCCACTCTGCACTGCCAGACTGTGGGTCTCACATGCTTTTCTCCAGCACAACTCATTCTCCATCACCCAATTCAACAGACTCCGATCCTGCTACTGGGGCCGGGCCCTGCTAGGTGCCAGGACAGAGTGGGAAGGACACGGGGTTTTTTGTTTTGTTGTTTTTTTTTAATTTATTTATTTTAGTTGGGGGCTAATTACTTTACAATATTGTAGTGGTTTTTGCCATTACTTTGACATGAATCAGCCATGGGTTTACATGTGTTTCCCATCCTGAACCCCCCTCCCACCTCCCTCCCCATCCCATCCCTCTGGGTCATCCCATTGCCCCAGCCCTGAGCATTTGTCTCATGCATCGAACCTGGAATGGTGTTCTGTTTCACATATGATAATATACATGTTTCAATGCTATTCTCTCAGAACGTCCCACCCTCACCTTCTCCCTCAGAGTCCATAAGACTGTTCTATGCATCTGTGTCTCTTATTCTGTCTCGCATATAGGGTTATCGTTACCATCTTTCAAATTCCATATATATGCATTAGTATACTGTATTGGTGTTTTTCTTTCTGGCTTACTTCACTCTGTATAATGGGCTCCAGTTTCATCCATCTCAATAGAACTGATTCAAATGTATTCTTTTTAATGGCTGAATAATATTCATCGTGTATATGTACCACAGCTTCCTTATCCATTTGTCTGCTGATGGACATCTAGGTTGCTTCCATGTCCTGGCTATTGTAAACAGTGCTGCGATGAACATTGGGGTACACAGGACATGGGTTCTGGAGTCAGATTTCCCGCCTCTAATGTTTTCTAGCTGTGTGACCTTGGGCAAGGTAGGTAATCTGTCTGAACCTCAGTCTCCTCATTTGCAAAAAAGAAAAAAAAGGGGGGCTTAAAAATCTCTTTTGTTGTTCTATTGCTCAGTCATGTCCGACTCTTTGTGACCCCACGAACTGCAGCACACCAGGCTTCCCTGTCCTTCACTGTCTCCTGGAGCTTGCTCAAACTCATGTCCATTGAGTCAGTGATGCCATCCAACCATCTCATCCTCTGTCGTCCCCTTCTCCTCCTGCCCTCAATCTTTCCCAGCATCAGGGTCTTTTCTAATGAGTCTATCTGTATGTTATTGTAAGCATTAGCTTTTTTTTTTATTTTTAGAGAAAGACTACAGCACATGGAATACAATATCTTGCAGATTGCTAGAAAGATATGATTAGAAATAAATAGGAGCTATTTTTATGATAATAACCAGATTCATTTTTGGCTCCTATGAGTTCAGACTCTTAGAGGAGACACGTCTGCAGAGTCACAACATAGCATGTGGGCTGTGCCCCGGAATGTTGGCTAAGCAGGCCTCGAGACATGTCATCTGGGAAGGAGACCCAGGGATCTGCAGAGGTGGGAGCAGGGGCCAAGGTCTAGGCGGAGAGAGGAGACCAGCTCTCAAGGTGTGTTGAGGGGAGCAGGCAGAGGCCTCAACCCACATCTTCCACAGCTCTTTGCTCACTCAGCACCTGAGTTCTTGAGTGATGCTCCACACCCAAAAGGGATCAGGCATTGATTCTGACCAAGGTGCTCCCAACTTGGGAAGAGGAGGTCTCAGGTATCTCAGATGCACGATAGAAAATATACAATGCCCTACAGCAGGGATCCCCAACCGTTTTGGCACCAGGGGCCAGTTTCATGGGAGATAATCCACGGGGGGGTGAGGGTTTTGGGATGATTCAAGTGCAGCAAGACACGTGCTCCAAGGAGAATCTAATGCTGCCTTGATGGACAGGAGGAGGTGCTCAGGCAGTAACGCAAGTGAAGGGTACAGGTAAACACAGACAGAGCTTCGCTCACTTGCCCACCGCTCATCTTCTGCTGTGGGGCCCGGGTCCTGTTAGGTACTGGTCCGTGGCCCAGGGGTTGGGACTCTTGTCCCATAGAAGGGCCAGACAAAGGGCCACTAGCATGGGTGGGAGTGGGCTGAGGCTGAGAGAGAGAGAGGTGACTCAAAGAAACAGAGCAAGTCAGCTCGACAGGAAGAATGTCGAGCATTGATTTACAGCAGAGTATTTGCTACTGATAGCTGTCACCTTGAGCAAGGAACTTAGGCCCAGTGAGCCTCACTTTCCTGGGCTAACCCTTGTTCACATGATTGTTATAAAAATCAAGTACATGTAAAGCAGATAATATGAGTAAACCAGGTACAACAGTGCCTGGTACGTAGCAAGTACTTAACTACTAGCTGCCATTATTATAAGATACAAGATATTTGAGATGAACTTTACAGAATGGGCTTACCTGGTGGCTCAGATGGTAAAGAATCTACCTGCAGTGCAGGAGACCCAGGTTCGATCCCTGGGTCAGGAAGATCCCCTGGAGAAGGGAATGGCAAATCACTCCAGTATTCTTGCCTAGAAACTCCCATGGACAGAGGAGCCTGGAGGGCTATAGTTCATGGGTTCTCAAAGAGTGGAGACTGGACATGACTGAGTGACTAAAACTACAGAATAGGTAGGATTTGCCCGTGTGCAGGTAAGAACAAAGAGCTTGGCACAAACTCAGGAAAGTCAGGAGCTGTTTGGGGAATAAGGGTTAGAATGATTTGACTAGAGCACGTGCCAGAGAGACGTGGGGGACAAGTCTGACCCGATCATGAACCTGGGACACAAACCATGGACACTATTCTCTCTGGAATAGGCAGGTAGGAGCTCCACGGGGATGTGGGCAGCCCAGTAATACTACCCAGCAGGAAACCCTTGGGTACCCCTGCTTCTCACCTCCCACAGTCAATACACAACCAAAGCCAAGCAGTGCTGCCTGAAGGGTTTCCCAATTCACTCCCACTTCTTCAGTCCCAAAGCCACGGTCTGCTTGGAGCCCCCTCTTCTCTCACCTGGACCATCACAGCCTCCAGTCAGCTTTCTAGTCCTCCAGTCTGCCCCCCTGTAATTCAGCCTTCACACTGCTGACAGCGCTTTCTTAACCAAAAGTCAGATTACTGTCACTTCTTGCTTAGAATCATTGACGGCCTTCAAGACGGAGCCAAATACCCTCCGAGCATCCAGGCCGCTCACAGCCTCGCCCGCCTTTCTCCCCCGGCTGCCTCTGCTTCTTCCCGCCCCACGGCTCCTCCACGGTGCTTCCTGCCCCGACGCTGCAGCTGCAGTGAGCGTTCAACACACCACGAACCTGGACACCCCTGCCTTTGTCCTCTCCAGTCTCTCTGCCTGTGCTGAACTCTCATCTCAGCCTGAGAAATTCCTACTCATCCTAGCCCCTTTGAAATGTCGTGTTCTTTGAAAAGTCTCCTTTGACCCTCCCATGGGACTCTGGCAGATCAAAATAAAGGACTGCCTCCTGGCTCCACCACACTCTGTGCCCACCTCTGCCACAGTAATTGTGAGTAATTTTTTGTTTTTCTCTCATCGACTAGCGCTGGATTTCATGCTGACATAGTATGTAAAGTGGACAGGAAGGGAGACCATGGAGGAGGGATATTGACATCAACTAGCCCAAGGACAGAACGTCTTACCCATCGAGGAGCCCGGCTGAGGTTTAGAAGACCGTCCCCTCAACCCTTTCACTCACCCTGGTCGCCAGCTCCTTGGCAGCTCTGACAGGAAATTGGACTGGAGCGGTTGCACGGGCCAGGTTGAAGGCCAAGCTACTTTGGATCAACCTGGAGCAGGGGCTGGGTCCTCAGAGCCTTGACACCCCTTCTTTTGCAGGAGATCCTCCAGGTAGGGGCTCTCAGCTCTGAGCTGCAGCCTGGTCTCCTCTCCCCTCCCCACCCGCCCTGTGAGCAGATTCAGCCACGCACCCTGCTCTGGGCAGCAGCAGAGGGCTGTGCCCTGGGGCTCCTATCCTGGGCGGCCTAGCCCAACCCCCAGGACTGCAGATGGTCAAGTCAGAGGCCAAGGGGGTGCCAAGAGGAGCCAGAGATGCACTTCTTGTGCTTTAAGGCACTCGGTGGGGAGTGGATGTGTGTGTGTATGTTGTGGGGGGGAGGTATCTGGAAGTCTCTTTGCCCTGGCTACTGCCCACGGCATCCTGAGGCATCCTGAGATGTAGGCAGAAAAGAGAGCAGGGAAAGTCCGTGGTTGAGAGCAGTGGTCCAAGAGGTCCCACTCCCCTACCCCTAGTTAAGTGGCTTCATGGACAGACCTCCGGCCGTACTTGAGCCAGAGGACCAAATTCTCATGCTACCTCTGCCAGTTACCAGCTGGGCGACCTGGACAAGGGACTGAACCGCTCTGTGCCACAGTTTTCTCGTCTGCCAAGTGGAAGTGATGTTCTCATAAGCAAAGACAAGAGAGAGGACAGTTTTTAAATGTAAGGTTTGAAAGGATGTTCACACATGTGTATAGGCTTGTGGGAATTCACCTTCTCTTTGCTCGTCTGTTATTTCTGGTTGAGTGTGTGAGGTCTGTGTAAGAAAGAGAGAGAAAGAACAGATAGGGTTTGGTAATAACTCAAGTATCAATAAGGTTGTTCATAAATTGGAAAAAAGCATAACTCATGCTGAAGAAATAGAAGGTGTTACTGTCATGATGACTGCTTGGTCATAGCTCTTCCAGTTTCGATCATCCACGAGCACGACAGTCCCGAGACACGGAAGGAGAGAAGTGACACCGCTGCCACTCAGCAGTCGGGGCTCGGTGTAATGGGGAAGAGAGGCAGGGCCGGGGGCTCTCCCCCTACCCGTGTACAACTGCCCTCAGGCCGCCCCTGCCCTGGGGTCCAAGCCCACCTCACCTGCATGTCCTCCACCGCACAGACTTCATACACAACCTCACTGTCAAACCACAGAAGGGAAATGCAATTTAACTAAGTGGTCTAGGAAATGCACCCAAGGTTCCATTAGCTACTGTTTCATATTTCAGCTTGGCTTCAAGCAGCATCCCACGGTGGGAGGGGTGGGGGGGGTGCGGGGCGGCATCTAATGGGCTATATTTAATGGGGGTGGGGTGACCTAACAATCTACGCTGGCATTTCAAGGGGCTTTGATTTACTGCTCCATCATCATGCAGACTCTCACTCAGTGACATTACACAGGAAATGGTCATTGATTCACAGCTGGCTGCCGACGCTCGAGTCATTGACCCCAGTGCCATGAGCTGCAGAAGGTCTGGCTTAGAAGGCGATGAGAGAGAGACAGAGCACAGAAAGACAAAACTACAGAGAGACAGACAAGAAGCATCAAGGATAAGCATGAGGAGAGAGAGAGAGACAGACAAACAGAGGTAGAGAGAGTCACAGACAAGAAACAAATAGATGAAGACACAGAGAACCGGAGACAGAGGAAAGAGACAGACGCTGGAGAGACAGACAGGCGGAAAGACAAACACGGAATGACAGCGTCAGAAACAGACACACCAAGAGACGACACCGCAGGGCAGAGCGATGAGAGACGAGTCGACCAGAGACTAAGAAAGATGAAGCAGGAAGACAGGCTGAGAGGGGAACAGCCGGGGAAAAGGGAGAAATCGGGCGGCGAGAGGGAGGGGACCCAGGGAGGCACAGAGAGGGGACAACAGAGCCCAGCCCGCGGTCTCACCAAAGTGAAGGGGGTGTTGAGGAGCGTGATCATGATGTCAGCTACGGCCAAGTTGACGATGAAGAGGCTGGTGGCCGAGTGCATCCGCTGGTTCTTGAAGATGACATGACAGACCAGAACGTTGCCAAAGAGCGAGAAGACGATGATGAAAGAGTAAGCCACGATAAGCAGGGCTTTCACCGTGGGGTTCTGGGACTCGGCACCGTAGCGCCTCCGGCCCACGAAGTTCTGCCAGTCGGAGAAGGTGTAGTTGCTCCAGAAGAAGTGCGAGGCATTGGGGCCCGCTAGGGCCGCCCCGGGGCTCCGCTCGTCCGCGGCCCGCACCACCGGGAGCAGACAGAGCAGCACCCAGCCAGGGGTCATCTTTGCGGGAGCCCCGCGCCTGGGGCCGGCCGGGCCGGCAGTTCCGCGGGCCGCACACGTGCGCTCGGGCGCGGGGAGAGGAGCGCGCGGGCCGTGCGCCCGGGACCCCGGGCCTCGCCGCGCCCGGCGGGCGGCCGCTCCCCGCCTGCCTCCCGCCCGCGATCGGCGCGCTCCGGGCCGCCCGCGCCCCTTTTGTGTCTCCGCTGCGCCCTCCGGCTGCGGGAGAGCGAGCGCCTCTGCAGATCGCGCAGCGCGGCGTCTCTCCGGGCGACGGTGACGCGCTCCGGCTCCGCGAGCTCCTCTCCACCCCCGGCCCCAGCCCGCTCTCGCTCTAGAAATAAAACCCCAGTTGGGCTTCAGGGCTGTTTCGCTGAAGACTCGTATCCGCCTGCCTTCTGCTTAAGCCTAGTCGTCCGAAAGGGAGCGGGCGGAACGCGCGCAGGGGCAGTTAGGGTTGCGGAGGGCGCGCGGCAGCGACTGAGGGAGCCCGCTCCAAGCGACGCCTGGCTCCGCGCCGGGGCTGCTCCGATCTTGTCTGAGGGTCAGTCTTGGCAGGTTTCAGGTTGAGGTGGGTCCCTGAGCCTTGGCGGTTCCGGCACAACGTGAACAATGAAATCGATGTAGACTTTCTCCAAGCGTCTTCAGTGACCAGACTTTAGACGTCCTGGGAGGCTGGCCAGGCTTTGCTTCTTTCCCTTCACTAAGACTTAATGGGGGGTGCGGGCTTGTTTTTCAGGGAAACACTTCAAAGCATTTCTCCTGGTGTGATCCAAGAATCAAAGGAGGTAAATAGCTCTGTGCCCGCTTCTTGGGTAACTGAGTTTGCTGCCATGGGCGTTTCTAAAGCTGTATCTGCAAGGGATGTTATCCATGCTGTTTTCTGTTCCCACCTACTTCTCCACGAAATCTTGGTATTTTGCTCACCTGGTCTTTCACACACACACACACACACACACACACACACACACACACACACACACACACAAACACCCACCCCAAGTCTCTCCCAGTCACTCCTGCCCTGCCATCCATTCCATCCAATCCTGTTGAATCAGAGTCAAATCCCAGCTTTGTCACGTCCTAGCTCTGAAATCCTAAGCAAGTTGTCTCACTTTTCTGGCCTTGGTGGAAAGCTTTCCTTTTCCTGTTTGTGGAGTTTTCAGTCCCATAGGGCTCTCTCTCCTGCCACATTGTTCTGGGCCCTGTATGCAGAAATTGGTTGACTACTTGTAACTGCCCCCTTGCTTGTTCTATTGGAAAAGCCCAAGCAGACGTTTTTGTAATGGCGCCCTGCTGAGCAGTGCCCTTAGGTCTCCATCAAATGACTCAAGCCCAGGTCCCTTCTGAGCTGCCCTTTCCCTTCAGGAGAAATCCTGTTGTCTCACCCAGCCCCTGGAGAACAGACCCCTCTCACCCAAGTCCTCTTTTCTCACAGAGGGAAAGCCTAGCCACCTCTCACTTTGGAAATTTTCCAGGAATGTTAGAGATGGGCTTCTGTACTCCCTTGAGCTCTGGGGACACAGGTCAATAAGGAATTTGAAAATAGTTTGATAAATGTCACCAGAGTAAAGTACGAGGTGCCCTGATCTACATGAGAGGAAATCAGGGAAGTCTTCTCAGAGAAAGTGACACTTCAACTCAGTCCCAAGGGACCAGCAAGAGACATTAGGTCACAGAGGAGGCAGAGGGAAGAAGATGGAGAATTCCATAAGGAGGGAGTCTTTGCATGGCACCTGTGGAGACACGGAGATGAGTTTGAGTCTGACTTATTCACATGCAGGAGCAGGAAGCGCTAGAGTGTTATGCAAAGAGATGTGTACTAAAGAATATTGTACAACATAGAAAATGCCACTTACATTTTATTCAAGGACCTTATTGAAGACTATAACCTGGGATACAGCCTCTCAGATAGCTCTGAGGAGCTGTTCCAAAGAGGTAAGGGAAGAGTCAGGATATATAGGTAGTGGTAGTGGTGCATGCTCAGTCGTATCCGACTCTTTGTGACCCATGAACTGCAGCCCTCCAGACTTCAATGTCCATGGGATTCTCCAGGCAAGAATATTGGAGTGGGTTGCCATTCCCTTCTCCAGGGGATCTTCCCAACCTAGGGATTGAAACTGCATATCCTGAATCTCCTGCATTGCAGGTGGATTGTTTACCACTGAGCCACCTGGGAAGCCCAGGATACATAGGAGTTTTTGTTTAAATAAAAACAAACACGCAAGTTGTGAAAGTGCTGCACTCAATACGCCAGCAAATTTGGAAAACTCAGCTGTGGCCACAGGACTGGAAAAGGCCAGTTTTCATTCCGGTCCCAAAGAAAGGCAATGCCAAAGAATGCTCAAACTACCGCACAGTTGCACTCATCTCACACATTAGTAAAGTAATGCTTAAAATTATCCAAGCCAGGCTTCAGCAATACATGAACCGTGAACTTTCAGATGTTGAAGCTGGTTTTAGAAAAGGCAGAGGAACCAGAGATCAAATTGCCAACATCTGCTGGGTCATCGACAAAGCAAGAGAGTTCCAGAAAAACATCCATTTCTGCTTTATTGACTATGCCAAAGCCTTTGACTGTGTGGATCACAATCAACTGTGGAAAATTCTGAAAGAGATGGGAATACCAGACCACCTGACCCGCCTCTTGAGAAACCTGTATGCAGGTCAGGAAGCAACAGTTAGAACTGGATATGGAACAACAGACTGGTTCCAAATAGGAAAAGGAGTACGTCAAATCTGTATATTGTCACCCTGCTTATTTAACTTATACACAGAGTACATCATGAGAAATGCTGGGCTGGAGGAAGCACAAGCTGGAATCAAGATTGCTGGGAGAAAAATCAATAACCTCAGATATGCAGATGACACGACCCTTATGGCAGAAAGTGAAGAGGAACTAAAAAGCCTCATGATGAAAGTGAAAGAGGAGAGTGAAAAAGTTGGCTTAAAGCTCAGCATTCAGAAAACTAAGATCATGGCATCCGGTCCCATCAGTTCATGGCCAATAGATGGGGAAACAGTGGAAACAGTATCAGGCTTTATTTTCTGGGGCTCAAAAATCACTGCTGATGGTGATTGCAGCCATGAAATTAAAAGACACTTATTCCTTGGAAGAAAAGTTATGACCAACCTAGACAGCATATTAAAAAGCAGAGACATTACTTTGTCAACAAAGGTCCGTCTAGTCAAGGCTATGGTTTTTCCAGTGGTCATGTATGGATGTGAGAGTTGGACGGTGAAGAAAGCTGAGCACCGAAGAATTGATGCTTTTGAACTGTGGTGTTGGAGACGACTCTTGAGAGTCCCTTGGACTGCAAGGAGATCCAACCAGGCCATCCTAAAGGAGATCAGTCCTGGGTGTTCATTGTAAGGACTGATGTTGAAGCTGAAACTCCAATACTTTGTCCACCTGATGAAGAGAGCTGACTCATTTGAAAAGACCCTGATGCTGGGAGAGATTGAAGGCGGGAGGAGAAGGAGATGACAGAGGATGAGATGGCTGGATGGCATCACCGACTCAACAGGCATGAGTTTGAGTAAACTCCGGGAGCTGGTGATGGACAGGGAGGCCTGGCATGCTGCGGTTCATGGGGTCGCAAAGAGTCAGACACGACTGAGCGACTGAACTGAATTGAACTGAAGCAAGTTGTCAAATATCAAAAGATGACTGCTAATCAAGAAAACAGATATCTCAAGTTAATGAGTTTCGAGCTCTTCCATGTATGGGAAGATGCAAGAGTCTGGGTTCATTGAAATCATTCCTTTGACACACATCTTCACTATCTAGGGACAGCATCCTCTTCTTCATTCTGAATCCTCCTTAGTGGCTGATGGCTTCATGGCAGGCAGCAGTCTTTGTTTGCTGAAATGGCAGGCAACATTTTTTTTTCTTTTTTGTCTGAAGAGTTGAGTGGAGAGAGAGGACTAGAGAGGTAGGCAGGGGGCCAGACAAGAAGGGTCCCATCAGTTTTGAAATCCTCATAAAGATCTGAATGATTTCCAGAGAGCAACAGGAATTCACAGAATGGCTGCAAGTAGAGACTGATAAGATCAGATTTGCATTTTAGAAAGAACCCTCTGGCAACTGGAAAATAGAGAGGGAAGGCTGTTCAAGTGATTCAGGAGCAGACTGGAGACCTGGATCCTGGTGGCAGCAAGGTAGGGATCAGGGTTGACAGAGACTCGAGAGAGGAAGCAAGGATGATTGCTAAGTTCCTGGCCAAATACAAGAAACACAAAAGATCCTCCTTGGACCTTAGCCCCCTCCCAGAGCTTTTAGCCTAACTTTCTCCATTATTTTATCAGAAGTTCAAAGAGGTTCACTCTTATTTCCAATTCATCACCTCACATTCCGTTGGTAAATAGCTATGTCTGGGAGCAGAAGGTGACACACAGATGTCCTTCGATTCTGCTGATGGACCTGGTGGGTCTCGTGGAGTCATGTGGTTGGAATAGGGGATTATGTGACTGATCCTAGGAGAAGGGACAGGGGTACCAGATTGATGAGATAATAGATGCTTGGGAATCTAAATATCTAAATATCAGGAGAAAAAACCAAGAGACTGCCTGTGAACACGCAACTCAAGAGCCCAGGTGGACTGAATGCTTGCCAGTATCTCAAGATGACTTGCCAGTATCACAGGGAGGCAAGGCTCGAACGTGATGATGGCTTAGAAAATGGAACCCTGATTAATTGAATTAATCTCAGCATTGAGGAAGAGGTATGGGCAGAAGAGGGCTAGTCAGCATCGAGCACAGAGAAAGAAACCCAAGGTAGGCAGTGCCTTCTGAGCTCTGTTATCGAAGCACTTTGCTTGGTGCTCTGGACGGCACACTAGTCTGGAGCACTCATGCCTTCATGGTGGTTTCTTGTTCACCGTGCCCACCTTGTGGGCATTTGTGCCGGGGGCCTGAAACTTTCTCTCTGAAAGATGAGATGACATATTTCAGTCCTTACCTTTCCACAGGAGTAAATCCTGAGACAGAGTTTTTAGTGCAAGTTTACTGGGGAAGTGGAAGCAAACAGGAGTAGGGAAAGGTGGGAAAATGAGACAAAGAAAGGAAGGTGGCCGATAAAGTGTATTGTCAGACCAGCTACCCCTGTGGGCAACTGGGCCTAGTCCTGCTGGGGAAGCTGATACAAAGCACGCACAGCAGCTATGCAAGCCCTGTGAGGGAGCCGGAGTGTCTACACACCAGCCCCTTCAATCACGGATTGAAGGCTGCTCCCAGGAGTGTGATAATTCTCTACTTCCTGCCTGCCAAGTGGGCGGCTGGCGTGAGCCTCAGAAGCCAGAGAAGGGCCTCGGGCTGCAGTTGGAAGTTGTACCAGCATGCTCTGAAGGGGTCAGGAGTATTCACACTACCCAAAACATTAGTCGCTCAGTCATGCCCGACCCTTTGCAGCACCTTGGACTGTAGACCGCCAGGCTCCTCTGTCCATGGGATTCCCAGGCAAGAATACTGGAGTGGGTGCTATTTTTTTCTCCAGAGGATCTTCCTGACCCAGTGATCAAATCTGGGTCTCCTGCATTGCAGGCAGATTCTTTTTTTTTTTTTTTTTTAATTTTGGTGTCATCTGAAGTTTATTTATTTATTTATTTATTTTATTACCCACCTCCCTCCCCATCCCATCCCTCTGGGTCATCCCATTGCCCCGGCCCTGAGCATTTGTCTCATGCATCGAACATGGAATGGTGTTCTGTTTCACATATGATAATATACATGTTTCAATGCTATTCTCTCAGAACGTCCCACCCTCACCTTCTCCCTCAGAGTCCATAAGACTGTCCTATTCATCTGTGTCTCTTATTCTGTCTCGCATATAGGATTATCGTTACCATCTTTCAAATTCCATATATATGCATTAGTATACTGTATTGGTGTTTTTCTTTCTGGCTTACTTCACTCTGTATAAACTTCACTCCCAGTTTCATCCATCTCAATAGAACCGATTCAAATGTATTTTTTTAATGGCTGAGTAATATTCCATTGTGTATATGTACCACAGCTTCCTTATCCATTCGTCTGCTGATGGACATCTAGGTTGCTTCCATGTCCTGGCTATTGTAAACAGTGCTGCGATGAACATTGGGGTACACGCATCTCTTTCAATTCTGGTTTCCTCAGTGTGTATGCCCAGCAGTGGGATTGCTGGGTCATATGGCAGTTCTATTCCCAGTTTTTTAAGGAATCTCCACACTGTTCTCCAGAGTGGCTGTACTAGTTTGCATTCCCACCAACAGTGTAAGAGGGTTCCCTTTTCTCCACACCCTCTCCAGCATTTATTGCTTGTAGACTTTTGGATAGCAGCCATTCTGACTGGTGTGAAATGGTACCTCATTGTGGTTTTGATTTGCATCTCTCTAATAATGAATGATGTTGAGCATCTTTTCATGTGTTTGTTAGCCATCTGTATGTCTTCTTTGGAGAAATGTCTGTTTAGTTCTTTGGCCCATTTTTTGATTGGGTCGTTTATTTTTCTGGAATTCAGCTGCAGGAGTTGCTTGTATATTTTTGAGATTAATTGTTTGCCTGTTGCTTCATTTGCTATTATTTTCTCCCATTATGAAGACTGTCTTTTCACCTTGCTTATAGTTTCCTTTGTTGTGCAAAAGCTTTTAATTGTAGGCAGATTCTTTACCATCTGAACCACTAGGGAAGCCCCACAATATCCAAGTGAAGTGAAAGTCACTCAGTCGTGTCTGACTCTTTATGACCCCATGGACTATACAGTCCGTGGGATTCTCCAGGCCAGAATACTGGAGTGGGTAGCCATTCCCTTCTCCAAGGGATCTTCCCAACCCAGGGATCGAACCCAGGTCTCCCGCATTGCAGGCAGATTCTTTACCAGCTGAGCCACCGGGGAAGCCCTGTATCCAAGGGGAGGTATAAATTCTACAACACTTCCTCTTCTCCAGGCTTCCAGCTCTCCACTTGGCCAGGATTGGGCCTCCTGAGTTCCCAGTCCAGCACCACTGTCCTCGACTTCCCCTGAACTGATGGAGCAATCTAGTGCTCAGTGAAAGAACATCTCCCACTCGTTCCATGCTAAGACTAAATTATTAAGCCTTCCTCAGAGACTTTGTTGGCTCTGCAGCATTATTATGGCTATAACTAAGGAGACTTTGGAAGTCACAGAGCCTCCAGAATGAAGCAGCTCCTTCCTTTGTGCCTTTTCAATAGAACCAAGCATGCTGTGTATAGTCAGTACATGCTGTTGGGGACAAAAAAGTTTCTTCTACCCATTTAGGTTTTTTGGGCTGGTCTTTTAATTAAATTGACATAAAACAGATTAACGGGCTTCCCTGGTGGTTCAGACGGTAAAGAATCTGCCTGCAATGCAGTATACTCAAGTTTGATCCATGGGTTGGGAAGATCCACTGGAGAAGGAAACACTAGACCCTCCAGGTGGCCGCTAGTGGTAGAGAATCTGCCTGCCAATGCAAGCGATACAAGAGATGCACGTTCAGTCTCTGGGTTGGCAAGAGCCCCTGGAGGAGGAAATGGCAACCCACTCCTGTATTCCTGCCTGGAGAATCCCATGGACAGCGGAGCCTGGTGGGCTACAGTCCATGGGGTTACAGAGAGTTGGACACGACTGAGCACTCATGAACCAACAAATGAATGAAAACAAATTAACACGAGAAAATCATATTTAATTACATACTTATGGGAGCCCAAAAAAAGATAGAGCCTCCCTGAAAGTCAGGCAGTTGAGGCTGAGATGCCATATTCTGAAATAAGAAGAAGGCAATAGGGGTCTGGAGTTTCAAAGGGGAGGAAGACCATTCACAGGAAGACGGCAAGAGCCAATGTCCAGTCAATCAATGCTTGCTGTGCCTCACAGATACAGTGGGACAGAAAGGACTTTCAACAAATAGGCTCTGCTGGGTTTCCCCCAGCTTTCCAAACAGCTCACATGCTCTTAGTTACCTCTATCTGGTGATAGCTCTCTTCCTGGACCAGACTCTCCACCTGAATTCTTTTAGGCAGTTGCTGCTGCTGCTGCTAAGTTGCTTTAGTCGTGTCCGACTCTGTGCGACCCCATAGACGGCAACCCACCAGGCTCCGCCGTCCCTGGGATTCTCCAGGCAAGAATATTGGAGTGGGTTGCCATTTCCTTCTCCAGTGCATGAAAGTGAAAAGTGAAAGTGAAGTCGCTCAGTCGTGTCTGACTCTTCGCGACCCCATGGACTGAAGCCTACCAGGCTCCTCTGTCCATGGGGTTTCCCAGGCAACAGTACTGGAGTGGGGTGCCATTGCCTTCTCCGTTTAAGGGGGAGGTAAAACAACAATAACAGCAACAACAACTCTTCCTGAGTCTTTTGTACCTTAATTGATTTCAGATCAAACTAATCTATAAGCGTAAGTGGCATATTTTAGGGACATTCATTCTGAACTCTTTCAGTGCCAAATACTAATTATATTTTCATCTCTAATAATAGTCATACATGTTGAACAAACCAGAGAGCAGAGTTTAGTGTTTAACTATTTCAAATGGACTTGAAACAAAAAAAAGAAAAGTAACAAATCATTTCACAAATATTTTTAATAAAAACTAGACAAAGAATCACAATGTCATGCAGATCCTTACAGACTTGTTTCTGACGCTGCACCACACCAAGAGTCCTGGCACCACAAGCTATTGCTCACTTAACACAAGTATTGTTTCCTGAAAATCCCTACTTGATTAAAAAAGTCATCACCCCCACAGTCCTTCTCTGGTGACAATCACAATGGCAGGGGGAAAGAAACAGCACTTAGCACCGTTGCCAGTACGTGATAGTCACACAGAGTTTGTCTGTTTTCATGGCAAAAGTTGAATGTCATGTTACTTAAGCTACAAATAAACCAAGTGGGGCTGAGATATAAACTATGGCTGAAGATAATCTCAAAAGCAATAAAAATGGAAAGGTTATGTTAGGAATTGGCTTCCAAGTTCTAGTACACTGGAGCCACAGGGTAAAATGGTATATTTAGGACAAGTAAAAGGAAGTACATACAAGCAACCTACAGTTTGTGGCTTCAGTTTTTTTTTTTTTTTCTTTTCTGTAAGTTGATCTCACTCTACATGTTTACATAGCAGCTTTTATAAATGGTGGCATGGATATTGGACCAACTCAAACAGCCTATTTAACCCATGATGTGGACAAATGCTGGCATTTGTTGTAACCACCACAGAAATAGTTAGTGTTGGTGATCCAGGGTGCCATCCTCTGTTATCTGCTCCTTTTCAATTAAACATCTGTGAGTGATCTCAACCATCTCTACTGGTTGAACCATCACTCACTAATCTTTCCGAGCTACACCTCCTCTTACACTTTTGTTGAAAGCTCCAGATCAATGTTATATATTCAACTGTTGGTTGGACATTTCCACCTGGAATACGCACATGCCTTTAAACTAAACTCATCATATCCTACTCTTCCCTCATTTTCTTAAACTTGCCCCTTTTTTTCTTCACAGCTCACTACGGATAGAATTTTGGGGTCTTATCGCAGCCCACCAATCTCATGATGCTATGTATATGAAGCCACTATTTCTCTGTCTAGAATTATCCCCTCCCACCCCTGAGCTAGGAAAGCATCTCTTCCTTCTCCAAGTCCCAGCTCAAGGGCTGTCTCTCTTGTCAGATTCACTGACCCCCTCGACTGCCGCAGTCTCAGAACAAGCAGAGTCTGTGTCCCCAGATCTCATTTAAAACTGCTCCCACACCATGTGGTCTGCTCTCTGATGTCTCCTTTACCTTGTGGTAGGCTGTTTGAAATGTATCTGTCCTTCTAATTGCCAGCTCTTCTGTGTATCTCATTCTTACTACCTCCTAGAACCTAGCCCAGGACCCAGACAGGGGAAATGAGCAGGACTGTGGCAGAGACTTTGAACTTGGAATCAGACAACCCAGGATGCAAACCTTAATTTTTCTGAATACTCTTTTTTCTATCTAGTAGGGTTCAGGGACATATCTACATTTTAATCATTTAAAATTATGTAAACTGTATCTTCTGAACTCACTGTAAAATCTACCTTCTATGAAAATAACTATATTTTCTGGTTCTACTGCTGGTTAACCACTTAAAATGAGGATTTCTTCAGTAAATCTCTGAGGAGGCAAAGAGAAAAAGATACAATTCCTCTATTGGTAGAGCCATAGAATGCATGTTACAAGGAGATTTTCTGTAATCCTACAGGTTGAGTCATATTTCTTAGCACCAGCTCTAATTCTATGCTCTTAATTGCTCTTGAGCTATTTTTTCCTCTTTCTCTTTTATTTCTGCTGTGTGCTTTGTTTCAAACCAGATCTTCAGAAAGTGAAAGGGATAATTAAGCCTGATATTTAAGTCTTTTGATTAATTTACATTTTATAGAGGGAGGAATGATGACTAGTGTTTTTTTGTTTTTATAGCAATACCAAATAAAAATTTTGTAAAGCTATTTCTAGAAAGCATTACCAGATCTGCAACTTATTTTCACAGGATATAAGTAATAGCTATCATTGATACACTCTTTTGAAAAATGCTTTAATAAGACCTTTTTTTTTGAATTACCAATTGAAGCCATTGGTTTTGAGCATCAGAAAAAAGTCTTCTTTTCTCATATTAATTTTACACTGACTTCTATTTTATAAAGTTCATGCCGTGATAAAGACAAATTCTAGTAATTACAATTGAAAATACAGCTTGCAGTTGAGGGAACCAAGGAAGGTTTGTGGTGTTTGAAATATGATGATCATACTTCTTTGAGAAAGAAACTATTTGCAATGGAATAAACATGTTGGATCATAATGTAAAGGTCAGATCCTGGCCAACCACTCAGATTATTTTTAAAAATCACATTAAGGATACTATAAAAGTCTGACATTAAGGGCAGAAGAGTAATGTGTAATCTAAATTGTGAGAGGAGAAAGACCCTACCATTTACTCTATACCTGAAAGTTTAATTGCTAAGTGAAAGATCTTAGCAGCAAGTGAGTTCGGAAGAGCGTGTGGACCCTCAGCCTGCGTGTGATGGTTCATCCTGAGCTTACTTCTGCCTCAGCTTTTCCTTATGTATTTATTTTGGCCGTGCGGGGTCTTCGCTGCTGCACACAGGCTTTCTTTAGTTGCAGGGAGCGGGGGCTACCCTTCGTGTGGCTCAGGGGCTTCTCATTTCAGCGGCTTCTCCTGTTGCGGAGCACAGGCTCCAGGCACTCAGACTCAGTAGCTGTGGCTCGTGGGCTCAGTTGTTGTGGTGCACGGAGTTAGCTGCTTGCGGCTTGTGAGATCTGCCCCGACCAGGGACTGAACCCGTGGCCCCCGCACTGGAGGGTGGGCTCTCAACCCCCAGACCACCTCTAGGAAGCCCTACCTCAACCTTTCTATCCAGTGTAACAACTATCTACCTCAGCCTCTCTGATTAGACTGAGCTTTCTTAGGTGCGGGCACTCTGCTCTTTCCATCTTTTTTTTCCACTTTATTTTTTTAATTGACAGATAATTGCTTTACAGAATTCTGTGGTTTTCTGTCAAGTATCAACAAGAATCAGCCGTACACCCACGTCCCCTCCCTCCAGAAACCCCCTCCTATCTCCCTCCCCACCCCATCCCTCTAGGTCGTCAGAGCCCCTGTTTGAGTTCTCTGAGTCATACAGCAAATCCCCACTGGCTATCTATTTTACATATGACATTATAAATTTCCATGTTACTCTCTCCATACATCTCACCCTCTCCCTCCTCCCCTCCCCCTGTGTCCATAGGTCTGTTCTCTGTCTGTCTCTCAATTGCTGCCCTGAAAATAAATTCATCAGTACCATCATTCCATATATATGCATCAGTATAGGATATTTATCTTTCTTCTTCTGATTTACTTCACTTTGTGTAATAGGCTCTAGGTTCATCCAACTCATTAGAACTGACTGAAATGTGTTCTTTTTATGGCTGAGTAATATTCCATTGTGTATATGTACCACTGCTTCTTTATCCATTCATCTGTCGATGGACATTTAGGTTGCTTCCATGTTTTAGCTACTGTAAATAGTGCTGCAATGAACATCGGGGTACACGTGTCTTTTTCAATTTTGGTTTCCTCAGGGTATATCTTTTCATTTTTTAAACCATGCCTAGTGTGGTACCTAGCATAGTGCAGGCTGTTACTAAATACTTAATGAATGTATATATGAAAACATCAATAGAGTGTTTTTAAAGACAAAAAACTCCAAACGTTCATAGAACTAAAGCAGAGCTCTTCATTTCATCATCACTCCTTGACAATGGAACTGTCTCTCACAAACACAACTGGCTGTGTCCTGCAGAAGTACAGGGTGTAACTTATAAAGCCAGCAGTTTTATTTCCTTTCCAACGACCTCCTTATATGTAACCAAAACCTGCCACCCACACATTGGCTCAGTAGGCTGATGAGACCAATAACCCATCTCTGACAGTGAAAATAGTAAGGGACCTGTTAGATGTAAAGATTGACTGCATTGTTCCGGACATCACTCTCTTTTCTCTGAGTATAAATGGTATTTATAAAACAATACAAAAACATATAAATAAGGAAATAAAAATCACTACAATCTTTCTATTAATATTTTGGTGTTTCCTTTAAATTTTTAAAATAATTGAAATGAAATTTTATCAGTTTCAGGTCCAGATTACATCATTCTGGGAGCATTTTCCATGTTACTATATTTTTCTCAAAAACATCCCTTTTAATAGCTGCATACATTTTGCCTCAAGGAATACCATACTACAGTGTATTTTTCATTACAATAAATAATGCCTGATGGAATCATCTTTTAACATAAATATTTCAAGCCTTTTTATATAGAAATATGATATAATGCACTCACATGTATCCATTAGGCAGGTCCAATCCATTTCCTGTCCTCTGGTCCAGACTGTCTTAAGGCAAATTCTAAACATTCTATTATGATGTCATTTAATATATTAAATAAATTATTGCATATATTCTATGTATTTACATATATTATATTTTTATAATAATACATATTGTTAGAGTATAATATTTACTCAATTTTTAAATCAAATATCCAGTCAGTTGCTCAAGCATACCTCATTTTACTGCACTTCATTTATTGCACTTTGCACATACTGTGTTTTTTTACAAATTGAAGTTCTGTGCCAGTGCTGTGTCAGGCAAGTCTATCAACGCTGTCCTTCCAACAGCATATGCTTGTTTTGTTACATTTTGGTAACTCTCACATTTCAAACTTTTTCATTATTATTATATTTGTTATGGTGATCTGGGATCAGTGATCTTTGATGTTACTATCGTCATTGTTTTGGGGTGCTATACATCATGCACACAGAAGATGGCAAAATTTATTGATAAACGTGGGTTCTGACTGCTCCACCAACCAGCCCTTCCCCATCTCTCTCTCTCTCCTCAGGCCTGCCTATTTCCTGAGACATAGCAATACTGAAATTAGGCCAATTAATAACCCTACGACAGCCTCTAAGTATGCAAGTGACAGGAAAAGTTACACATTTCTTCTTTTAAAAGCTAGAAATAATTAAGCTTAGGGAGGGAGGCTGAAAGCTAGACCTCTTGCACCAGAGTTAGCCAAGTTGTGAATGCAAAGGAAAAGTTCTGGAAGGAAATTAAAAGTGCTACTCCAGTGAACACACAGAGATGAAAGAGAAACAGTCTTATTGCTGATATGGAGAAAGTTTTAGTGGTCTGGAGAGAAGAGCAAACCAGCTGCCACGTTCTCTTAAGCCAAAGCCTAATCCAGAGCAAAGTTTAACTCTCTTCAATGCTCTGAAGGCTGAGAGAGGTGAGGAAGCTGCAGAAGAAAAGTCTCATAGCAGAGGTTGGTTCATGAGGTTTAAGGCAAGAAACCATTTCCGTAACATAAAACCACTTCCATAACATAAAAGTACAAGTGCTGATGTAGAAGCTGCAGCAAATTATCCAGAAGATCTAGCTATGATAGTTACTGAAGATGGCTCCATTAAGTAACAGATTTTCAATGTAGATAAAACAGCCTAATATTGGAAGAAGATGCCATCTAGGAATTTCATAGCTAAAGAGGAAAAGTCAATGCCTGATTTTAAAGCTTCAAAGGACAGGGGCTAATGCAGCTGGTGACTTGAAGTTGAAGTGAATGCTCATTTACCATTCTTAGGGCCCTTAATGATTATGCCAAATCTACTTTGCCTGTGCTCTACAAATGGAACAAGTTCAGGATGATAGCACATTTATTTACAACATGGTTTACTGAATGTTTTAAGTCCACTGCTGAGATCCTGCTGCTCAGAAAACAGGATTCCTTTCAAAATATGACAGCTCATTGACAAGACACCTGGTCACCCAAGAGCTCTGATGAAGATGTACAATGAGATAAGTGTTGTTTTCATGTCTGCTAACACAAGAGCCATTCTGCAGCCCACGAATTAAGGAGTAATTTTGACTGAAAGTGAACTGACTCTTTGTGTCCCCATGGACTGTAGGCCGTCAGGCCCCTCTGTCTATGGGATTCTCCAGGCAAGAATACTGGAGTGGGTTGCCATTTCATGCTCCAGAGGATCTTCCTGACCCAGGGATAGAACTCCGGTCTCCCATATTGCAGGTGGATTCTTTACCGTCTGAGTCATCAGGGGTTCCAGTTTTGACTATCATGTATTATTACTTAAGAAACATCATATTATAAGACTATAGCTCCCATAGTGATTCTTCTGATGGATCTGGGCAAAGTCAATTGAAAACCTTCTGGAAAGAACTCACTATCCTAGATGCCATTAAAAACATTCAGGATTCATGGGAAGAGACCAAAATATGGACATGAGCAAGAGTTTGGAAGAAGTTCACTCCAACCTTCATGGATGACTTTGAGGGGTTCAAGGCTTCAGTGGCAGCTGTACCCGCAGATGTGATGGAAATAGCAAGACAACTGAAAGTGGAGCCTGGAGATGTGTCTGAACTGCTGCAATATCATGATACAGATTTAACGGATGAAAAGTTGCTTCCTGCTGCTGCTAAGTCGCTTCAGTCGTGTCCGACTCTGTGCGATCCCACAGACGGCAGCCCACCAGGCTCCGCCGTCCGTGGGATTCTCTAGGCAAGAATACTGGAGTGGGTTGCCATTTCCTTCTCCAGTGCATGAAAGGGAAAAGTGAAAGTGAAGTCGCTCAGTCGTGTCTGACTCTTAGCGACCCCATGGACTGAAGCCTGCCAGGCTCCTCCGTCCATGGGACTTTCCAGGCAAAAGAGTACTGGAGTGGGGTGCCATTGCCTTCTCCAAGTTGCTTCCTATGGGTGAGCAAAGAAGTGGTTTCTTAAGCTGGAATCTACTTCTGGTGAAGATGTTGTGAAGGTTGTTGAAATGACAACAAAGGATTTAGAATATTAAATCAGCTAAGTTGATAAAGCAGCATCAGGGTTTGAGAGGACTGACTCTAATTTTGAAAGAAGTTCTATGTGGGTTAAATGCTGTCAAACAGCACTCCATGCTACAGAGAAACTGCTCCTGAAAGGCAGAGTCAATCAATGGGGCAAACTTCACTGTGGTCTTATTTTAAGAAATTGCCACAGCAACTACCCCCACTTTGAGCAACTACCACACTGATCAGTCAGCAGCCATCAACATCAAAGCAAGCCCTTCCACCAAAAAAAGAGATTAACAACTTGCTAAAGGCTCAGATGACAGCATCTTTTAGCCACCCAGGTCTCCCATATTGCAGGCAGATGCTTTACTGTCTGTGCCACCAGGGAAGCCCTTTAGCAATAAAGTATTTTTAAATTAAGGAATGTACTTTTTAAAGACATAAGTCAGTTGTGTACATAATAGACTAAAGTATAATGTAAACATAACTTTTACACGCACAGGGAAACCAAAAAATTCATGTGACTCACTTTATATGGTATTCGTCTTTTTTTCAGTGGTCTGGAACTGAATCCACAATATTTCTGAGGTATGTCTGTTAAATCCCAGGTGGTGCTAGTGGTAAAGAACCCACCTGCCAATAAAGGAGTCAAGAGACGGGGTTTGACCCCTAGGTCAGAAAGATCTCCTGGAGGAGGAAATGGCAACACACTCCAGGATTCTTGCCTGGAGAATCCTCATGGACAGAGGAGCCTGGCGGGCTACAGTCCATGGAGTTGCAAAGAGTCAGACACGATTGAAGTGGCTTAGCCCACATGCACACGTCTGTACATAAATCTTTGATCGCATTTCTGATTCTCTCCTTGGGATAGAACATTAAAAAATGGAATTCTGGATAAAGATGAAAGCTCTTTGATGGCTTATGATATCTTGCCAGATTGCTTTGCTGAAAACATTCATCCATTTTCACTCCCATGAGCAACATGAGAGCCCCATTTTCCTGCACCCTAACCAACACCCAGTCATTGAACTGATATTTTGAAATGCATTCTGAAAGACTCCTTTTCACCCAGAACCTAATGATGAGGTCTTTGGAGTCAGTCAAGGCTGAGATTCAATCCTTAGCCTGTGTAGCCACATGATATGTGAGTCAGTCTCTGAACATCTGCTTCCTCATTCAGTAGGTAAAAATACATACCACATAGAGTTTTGTGATGATTAGATGTAATAATGTTTATAAAGTGCTTAGCGTGGTCCTGGCAAACAGTTCAATAAATGCCTATTTTAGACTAAAAGTCCCATGAGGCCATGTCTATCATGGGTGGTTGTTTGTTGTTGTTGCTGTTGTTTTGGCTTCACTTAGTGTCCATTGAGGAGCTAGCACTCAATAACCAATGCCTGAGGGCTCAGATGAGGCAGGGCGAAGAGTGCAGCCCTGCTGGGTCTCCGGCAGTCTCTCTGACAGCAGGAGGGACCCTCGTCTTGCGGTCTTGCGGAGCCTCAGGCCCTCCAGCTCACTCTGGCCCTGACCAAGCCTGCAGCTGCTCGTCACTGATCCTGGAGGCTGTTTATCCGCAGATTCAGAGCAGCAAGTTCCTCACTGTACGAATGAGAGAATTTCTGTAGGGAAAGGCATATTGCCAGAAGTTTTACCAAGAACATGAAGGGCGTTTTCTCTATCAGCGGCTGGTGGAGTTTATGGCCAGTGAGCCTACGTCCTCGCCCTCAAGGATGCCGCCCAGCTCTGGGGGACATGCGGGGACCCACCAGAGTGTTTCGAGTGTGCCGCCTGGCCCCAGATTCAATTCATGGGAGTTTTGACCTCACCAACACCTGTAATACAGCCCATGGCTTGGACAATGTGGCTTCAGCTAGTAGGGAGAGTGCAGCTTCTTCCCTGACACTGGTAAACACGCTGGTCTGAGGAAGAGAAGCCCCAGTTGCTTCATGTCCCTGTGTACTGTGTCCCAGAGGGAGGCACCCTCTGTACAGCTGGAACAGGGCACAGGGCCAGCCGGATGCAGGCCAGTCAGTCTGTGAGGACCGGAGGTGTGGCTTGGCTTTTCTCACAGACCTCTGGTCCAGGGCATTCTCCTAGGACCAGGGAGGCCTGGGGCTCCTGTGGCATCTCTGCTGAACATCACCACCTATGTGAAGGCTTAGCTCCTGTCTACCATCCATTCTAGAATCTAACTCTCTCTCTACCTCTTCTTTGGAATGCTCATGGGTGGTTCAGAGAAATGATGGCTCCTCTTTTTTCTGAGAACTACTTATCTTCTTTCAAGGAGGAGCTTGTCTAATTGACTTGCCCGAAAAATTCAGTTGACTCTGTATTAGCAATACTTGGTCTATTTTCTTTTTTTGTCTTTTTTAAAAAAATTTATTTATCTATTTTTTGCTTTACAATATTGTATTAGTTTTGGCATACATTGACATGAATCCGCCACAGGTGTACATGTGTTCCCCTTCCAGAACCCCCTCCCACCTCCCTCCCCATCTCATAATATCCCCTTCTTAACACCATACATAAAAATAAGCTCAAAATGGATTAGAGACTTAAATGTAAGGTCAGAAACTATAAAGCTCTTAGAGGAAAACATAGGCAGTACATTCTTTGACATACATCACAGCAAGAACTTCTGTGACCCACCTCCTAGAGTAATGGAAATAAAAACAAAAATAAACAAATGGGATATAATTAAACTTCAAAGCCTTTGCACAGCAGAGGAAACTATAAAATAAGATTAAAACACAATTCTCAGAGGAGAGAAAATAATTGCAAATGAAACAACTGACAAAGGATTAATCTCCAGAATATATAAGCAGTTCATACAGCTCAATATTAGGGGAAAAAAACAGCCTAATCAAAAAATGGGCAGAAGACCCTAAATAGACATTTCTCCAAAGAGGACATACAGATGGCCAATAAATGCATGAAAAGATGCTCAACATCACTCATTATTAGAGAAATGCAAATCAAAACTAGAATGAGGTATTGTCTCACACCAGTCAGAATGGTCATCATCAGAAAATATACAAACAATAAATGCCGGACAGGATGAGGAAAAAAGGGAGCCCTCCTACACTGTTGGTAGGAATGTAAATTGATACAGCCATTATGGAAAACAGTATGGAGATTCCTTAAAAAATAGGCATAAATCTACCATTATGACCCAGCAATCCCACTATTGGCAAATATCCTGAGAAAACCATGACAGACAAAGACACATGTACCCTCAGTATTCACAGCAGCACTGTTTATAACAGCCAGGACATGGAAGCAGCCTAGCTGTCCATCAACAGATGAAGATGTGGTACATGTACACAATGAATATTACTCAACCACAAAAAAGAGTGAATTTGAGTCAGTTCTGGTGAGGTGGATGAATCTAGAGCCTGTTATATAGAGAAGAAAGTCTGAAAGAGAAAAACAAATATAGTATATTAATGCATAATATGAAATCTAGAAAAGTGATACTGATGAACCTATTTGCAGGGAAGGAATGGAGATGAAGATGAAGAGAATGGACTTGTGGACACCGTCGGGGAGGGAGCGAGTGAGACAAATGGAGAAAGCAGCACGGACATACGTGCACCGTCAGGGGTAAGGTGGGCTGCTGGCGAAAAGCTGCTGTGTGGCACAGGGAGCCAGTCTGGTGCTCTGTGACGACCGGGAGCGAGGAGATGGGGCGAGGGGAGGGAGGCTCGGGAGGGAGGGGGTGTACTGCATAATTATGGCTGATACGTGTTGTTGTATGGCAGAAACCAACACAACATTGTCAAAATTCAAAAATATATTTGAAATAAAGTCTGTGTTCCACTGAATCCTCAAGGCTAGGGCAGTAGCCTCAGTGCTATCTCTCTATCTGTAACTGGAGTAAGTAAACCTGTCCTGAAGCCAAATATAAATATATAAATATATATATATATATACACACACACATACATGTGTGTGTATCAAATGAATAAAAAAATTCTATTTTGATAGCTAAAATGGCATGTCCCTTAAGGTTAATTTAATGTAATCACTAATAAAGTCCTGGGCTTATTAGCTATTTGCATTTCCTATCTATCACTTTAAAATTCATGTCCTCTGGCCATTCAACAAGGGAATTTGTTAGTTTTTACCAAGTCTTTAAAATGTGACCACACTTTATATTCAAAAAGTTCACATCTAAGAATTTATCTTAAAGAAACAAGGCAACTATATTCACAAATACATATATATTTATTGTATTAATTATATATTTCTAATTTTTTTTATAATCAGAAAAAAATAATCAATGTGATTTGGGGAGAAAACCGAAAAATTTCCATGGGAAATTATTAAATAATTTTAGTTGCTAGACACATTAAACCTAACTGAAGTAATCCTGAGAATCCCAGTGGTCACCCATTCTCAGTCTATTATCTATTATAGATTTTATCTGGACCAACTGGACACCACTTACTTTTCAATTTTCACAAGAACTTGGTCAATGAGTCACCCATATTTACTGCTTATTGTTTAATATGAATCCTTGTAACCATCTGAAAAGTCTCTCTCCAGGGGAAAGCTCTCCTCTGGGTGTTTACTCTATCTGGGCCAGAGTACCAACATGAGATCCAGCTCACAGTTTCCTTTGCACTTTGCCCTTCTTTTTTATATAATCTCTGTTCAAAGATGCACCAGGATTTGAGACTACTGCTTTAGGTTGTAACTCAGGACATGCCTCAGTTTCATGGGAGGCAGTGTGGTCATGCAGAAAGAACAAAATATGGATTCAGATTTAAATCTCAGCTCTACATTTATTAGCTGTGTGGTCTTGTTGTTGTTCAGTTGCTAAGTCATTCCTGACTCTTTGTGACACCATGGATTGCAGCATGCCAGTCTTCCCTGTCCATCACCATCTTCCAGAGTTTGCTCAAACTCATGTGCATTGAGTCGGTGATGCCATCCAGCCATCTCATCCTATTTCGTCCCCTTCTCCTCCTGCCCTCAATCTTTCCCAGCATCAAGATCTTTTCCAATGAGTCAGCTCTTCACATCAGGTGTCCAAAGTATTGGAGCTTCAGCTTCAGCATCAGTCCTTCCAAGGAATATTCAGGACTGATTTCCTTTAGGACTGACAGGTTGGATCTCCTTGCAGTCCAAGGGACTCTCAAGAGTCTTCTCCAACACCACAGTTCAAAAACATCAATTCTTTGTTGCCCAGTTTTCCTTATAGTCTAATTCTCACATCCATACATGACTACTGGAAAAACCATAGTTTTGACTATTCAGACCTTTGTCACCAAAGTGATGTCTCTGCTTTTTAATATGCTGTTTACGTTTTTCATAGCTTTTCTTCCAAGGAGTAAGCGTCTTTTAATTTCATGGCTGCAGTCAATGTCTGCAGTGATTTTGGAGCTCAAGAAAATAAAATCTGTCACTGTTTCCATTGTTTCCCCATCTATTTGCCATTGAAATGATGGGACTGGGTGTCATTATCTTAGTTTTTTGAATGCTGAATTTTGTCAGCTTTTTCACTCTCCTCTTTCAACTTTATCAGAACTCTTTATTTCTTGGCTTTTTGCCATTAGAGTGGCATCATCTGCATATCTGAGGTTGTTGATGTTTCTCCCGGAAATCTTGATTCTAGCTTGTTTGATTCATCCAGCCCAGATGTACTCTACATAGAAGTTAAATAAGCAGGGTGACAATATACAGCTTTGATGTACTCCTTTCCCAATTTTGAGCCAGCCTGTTGTTCCATGTCCAGTTCTAACTGTTGCTTCTTGACCTGGATACAAGTTTCCCTGAAGGCAGGTAAGGTGGTCTGGTATTCTCATCTTTTTAAGGATTTTCCAGTTTGTTGTGATCTTATGCTCTTTTAAAAGGGTAATAATGCCTACTTTTTACTGTTATGAGAATAACAAGAGCGCATATATACACCTGGAAGCCTGGTGGCTCACACGATAGAGTTTGCCTGCAGTTCAGGAGACTGGGGTTTGATCCCTGGGTCAGGAAGATCTCCTGGAGAAAGGAGTGGCTACCTACTCCAGTATTCTTGCCTGGAGAATTTCATGGACTGAGAAGCCTGGCAAGTTATGATCCATGAGGTTACAAAGAGTTGGACACAACTGAGCGACTAACACTTTCATACACAGTTGGGCCTGGCAGGGAAGGGCAACTCAATGAACTCAACTCAACTCTCCTTCACTGTCCACCTCTCCTCATTCCCTGTTGCAACCAATGAGAAGGGACCCCTGCAGAATACAAGGGGATGCCATCTAGGGAGTGGACAGGAAGACAGAAGGAAACTAGCAGCTGGAGAGGCAGAGGGGGTCGGATAGTGAGGGTCAGAACTGGCAGAAAGTCTGGACTGGCTGTCTTGTAAATGTAGGAAGGGACTCAGGAGAGGAGGGTAATCCACCTGGTTTAAACAGGTTGGAAGAAAGGAAGTTGGGTGAGGTAGAGGCATGAGAATCATTATTACTCTCTCTTGACAGGCTAGGTCACCAATCGGCAAAGGAATATTAGGCCAGGTAAACAAGGTTGGTAACATTTCAGGTGAGAAAAAGAAAAATAACAGCAAGAATAGCATATTTTCTTAATGTCACCCAGCAAACATTAGCTAGCTCTTAGTAACCCAAATTGGTTTCTTTGACTATCAAAGGAAATGTCAAGTCTGGGAATAAGATCAAGGTTTGAATTAAATCAACTACAGTTGATAACAGTTAAGAATTATAACCAACCATATAACACAGGGAACTATATGCAACGTCCTGAGATTAACCATAATGGAAAAGAATATAGAAAAAAGAAATGTGTGTGTATATATATATATATATATACACCCACACACACATAACTGAATCACTTTACTGTACAGGAGAAGTTAACGTAACATTGTAGATCAACAATATTTCGATTAAAAAATAAAAACCAAACTGAAACTACTGAAGTATTTTTGCTAAAAACTTATATTAACTCACAAACAGTATATATGATTATAAAATTTACTTGAAAATTTATGGAACCAAGAATTACCAAGATACTTTTGGGGAAATAAAAAACAAAGATGGAAGGCATATTCTAGCAGATGAAAACCTCATTATAAAAGTATAGTACTGAATTTGAAACAGAGCAATGGAACCGAACAAAAAGGTCAGAAATAGATCCACATATGTATATGTGGCCTGTTAATTAATGACTAAGAGAGCTCTGCACTGCAGGAGAAAATGACAAGTGATTTCAACAAATGGTGTTGGGGTAAGGGCATCTCCATGTGGAGTAGAATGAAACGATTCCTATCTCAGACCACACATAAAAATAAATGCCCAGCTGGACTGTAGAGTTACATGTAAAAGACAAATCAGATAAGCTTTTGGAAGATAACACAGAAGAACCTCCAGATCCTAAAATCTTAGGATAGGGAAACAGGATACAAAAACTTTAATCACTTATAAACTGAACTTTGTTGAAATGAAGAACTTCTGTTCAACAAAACATCATTTACAGAATGAAAGGGTAAGCCATTGGAGAGAATTTTCAATACATATACACAATAAAGAAATTATATAAAACATACGTCTCAGAAATCAGTGAGAAAAAGGCAGACTACTCACTCAAAAAAAGGCAAAATATTTGAATACACATATTACAAAACACATCAAAACTGTGAAAAAAATATGCATATATAAATGTTTCTTAGTATCATTAGTTATCAGAAAAATGAAAATAAAAGCAGAAGACAGTACTATATATCCATCAGAATGACTAAAATGAGAAAGGGTGAAAATACCAAGTATTTTATAAGGACATGGACCATCCTATGTGGCTGGTGGGAGTGGAAACTGCTATAAGCAATGGAAAAGTAGGGACATGGTGCAACATGGTTGTAGCTCAGATATCACATTGTGAAAAAGAAGTTATACACACAAAAAAAGTACACACTGTATGAGTCCATTTGAATGAAGTTATCATTTGCTAAATTTATAAAATTTGGAGAAAAAGCTATTTTTAGTTATAATTTTTTAACTTTGGTAACATTACATCAAAGTGTATAGAAAAAATTTTATGTTCCTTGTCTGTACTTTGCCAGTTTTTCGATATATTTACACTGGAGGCCAGTGCACTTAGATAAGACAAAAAACATTAAAGGCATAAGAATTGAAACAAGACGTAAAAATATCTTCATTGGTGGATCACATAAAATTATACCTGGAAAAGCCAAATGTATCAAAGATAAAACAAATTTAAGTGATAGGATTCATCAAGTTAGCAGGATATAAAATTATTATACAAAAACAAATAAATTTCATATATAAAAATAATAGCCAGTTATAAGATATAATGGAGGAGAAAAACCATGATCACAGTAGAGGCGTGACAAGATGAAATAATACTGATGATTAAATTTTAAGTGTTCAAAACCTCTATGAAGAACATTTTAAACATTTTTAAGATGCATAAACTTGAATAAATGTTAAGATATTCTTTGTTCTTCGATAGGATATCCTTAAAAGATATCAGTTCTTCTTAATGTAATTCTAAAAAAAATACCGAAACAGCTTTTGTTGCTGTTGAAGCTACAAAAGTGATACTTAAGTTCATTTGGAAAAACAAACACAAAAGAATACCTAAGAAAACATTGAAAATGAAAAGCTATGAGGGGTAATGAGCCCTATTACACATTCAGTTCAGTCACTCAGTCACGTCTGACTCTCTGCGATCCCACGGACTGCAGCATGTCAGGCTTCCCTGCCCATCAGCAACTCCGGGAGGCTGCTCAAATTCATGTCCATCGAGTCAGTGATGCCATCCAACCATCTCATCCTCTGTCACCCCTTCTCCTCCTGCCTTCAATCTTTCCCAGCATCAGGGTCTTTTCAAATGAGTCACCTCTTAGCATCAGGTGGCCAAAGAATTGGAGTTTCAGCTTCAACATCAGTCCTTCCAATGAATATTCAGGACTGATTTCCTTTAGGATGGACTGGTTGGATATCCTTGCTGTCCAAGGGACTCTCAAGAGCCTTCTCCAACAACACAGTTCAAAAGCATCAAATCTTCGATGCTCAGCCTTCTTGATGGTCCAACTCTCACATCCATACACGACTATTGGAAAAACCATAGCTTTGACTATGTGGACCCTTGTGGGAAAAGTAATGTCTCTATTTTTTAGTATGTTGTCTGGGTAGGTCATAGTTTTTCTTCCAAGAAGCAAGCATCTTTTAATTTCATGGCTGCAGTCATTTTGGAGCCCAAGAAAATAAGTCTGTCACTGTTTCCATTGTTTCCCAGTCTATTTGCCATGAAGTGATGGGACTAGATGCCATGATCTTAGTTTTTTGAATACTGAGTTTTAAGCCAGGTTTTCCCTCTCCTCTTTCACCTTCATGATGAAGACTCTTTAGTTCCTCTTCACTTTCTGCTATAAGGGTGGTGTTGTCTGCATATCTGAGTTTACTGATATTTCTCCCAGCAATCTTGATTCCAGCTTGTTTTTCATCCAGTCCAGCATTACGTGTGATGTACTCTGTATATAAGTTAAATAAGCAGGGTGACAATATACAACCTTGATATACTCCCTTGCCAATTTGGAACAAGTCTGTTGTTCCATGTTTGGTTCTAATTCTTGCTTCTTGACCTACATACAGATTTCTCAGGAGGCAGGTAAGGTGGTGGTCTGGTATTCCTATCTCTGGAAGAATTTTCCACAGTTTGTTGTGATCCAAAATCAAAGGCTTTGGTATAGTCAATAAAGCAGAATAGATGTTTTTCTGGAACTCTCTTGCTTTTTCAATGATCCAACGGATGTTGGCAATTTGATTTCTGTTTCCTCTGCCTTTTCTAAATCCAGCTTGAACATCAGGAAGTTCACAGTTCACGTACTGTTGAAGCCTGACTTGGAGAATTTTGAGCATTACTTTGCTAGCATGTGAGATGAATGCAATTGTGCAGTAGTTTGAACAGTCTTTGGCATTGCCTTTCTTTGGGATTGGAACGAAAACTGACCTTTTCCAGTCCTGTGGCCATTGCTGTTTTCCAAATTTGCTGGCATATTGAGTGCAGCACTTTCACAGCATCATCTTTTAGGATTTGAAATAGCTCAGCTGGAATTCCATCACCTCCACTAGCTTTGTTCATAGTGATGCTTCCTAAGGCCCACTTGACTCCTCACTCCAGGATGTCTGCTTCTAGGTGAGTGATCACATCATCATGGTTATCTGGGTCATGAAGATCTTTTTTGTATAGTTCTATTCTTGCCACCTCTTCTTAATATTTTCTGCTTCTGTTAGTCCATATGATTTCTGTCCAATTTATTGTGCCCATCTTTGCATGAAATGTTCCTTTGGTATATCTAATTTTCTTGAAGAGATCTCTAGTCTTTAATACTACACATTAAAACATACTATACAGACTTCATATTTAAACTTTGTGCTATTGGTGCATGAAGAGCACCAATGGAATGGAACAAAGTTGAGAAATAGACCACACAACCTATGAAAACCTAGCACATCACTGGGGCAAAAAGGCAGCTTTAATAAATGATGTTACAGCAACTGGATAGTCATTTTTAAAAGAGAAAATTAAATCTAGTCTTCACAACTTTACACAAGAGTAAACTCTAAGTGGATCAGAGATCTAAATGTGGACAAATGAAACTGTAAGAGCACAAAAAGAAAGTAACGCATTATAGATAAAGGGCCAATATCCTTAATATAAAAGTATTTTTATTAATTGGTGGGGGTGGAAGAACTAAAGATCCTAAGAAAAGGGGTAAAATACATGAACAAGCAATATACCAAAAATGACCCTGAAATATACATTTACAGATTCAATTTCATTCATAACAGAAATGCAAACTAAAACTATATGGAGATGCTCATCCACTAGATTGGCAAAAAATCAAAAGCTTGACAATAAATTGGTTAGGCTATGGAGAAATAGGCTGTCTCACATATCTTTGGCAGAAATACAAAACAAAGTAACCTCTATGGAGGGAATTTGGCAGTATTTAGCAAAACTACACAAGCATTTACTATTTTACCCAGCAATTTCACCTACCAGGAATTTACTCTGAAGATACACATCCATAAATATGAAAATATTAACAATTAACATTGCAGAAATGTTTATATAATTGTAAATACTGGAGCTACTTAAATACCCAAATACAGGAAAATGATAAACCATTGTATTTAAACTCATGGGAGTACTATGCAGCTATGAAAAATAGAAAAATCTATATAAATTGTTTGGTGTAATTTTCAGGATATATTGTTTGGGGGGCAGGGAGAGAATATATATAGCATACAACTTTTTGCATAAGAAAAATGGAGAAATTAAAAATACACAAATTTAGCTTTAGCAAAAAGAAATACAGAAAGGATAAACAAGAATGAAATTGTACCTACAATAGATAGAGCAGAAAGAGGGATGTGGGAGGGAAAAGAATAAGATTTGGGGGCACACAAATATACACTGAAATATTAAGGGGTAAAGGAGCATTTCCCCTGGCAACCTACTCTCCAAAGACCGAAAAAAAAATTACATGTACGTGTACAGTTCATGTTTGTATATGAATATATGTATGGAACATACACACATAGAGAAGAGATTTTTAATGATGAAAAGTTAAAAATTGGTGAATCTGAGTAAAAGGTAAAAAAGTTCTCTATTATTCCTGCACATTTTCCATAAATTTGATATTATTTCAAAATGACAAATTTAAAAAATGTAACCTGGTTTCAAAGCACTACTGAAATGCTCAGAAATCAAGACTGGGATGATCAGCCGCTGGGTGCTTTCAGGTATGTCTATGACAGATGGTTAGATGTGATTTCACAAGTCCTATTTCTAGACTATCAAGACCTACAGACAAAACAAAACAAAAGACCAACAGACATGCGATTGCGCCTCTCATTCTACTAGGCAATGGCTTTTCACCTCTAGCAGCACTTGCTCAAAGTCCAGATACATCCCACAATCAGTTCAAAAGCAATCACAGTAGACCGAAGTTAGTTTTGTAAGCTTACAGCTGAGAAAATATTGATTTTTAAACATAACAAAAATGAAACCCTTGAAATGAGGCACTGTGATCAAGGGCACTCAAGTGCTAGTGTTGGGTGGCTGTACATGATTCACAAGCACTGCTGTGGCTCTGACAGGCAGAACAGAGCAGCCTGGGCCAAACGGCCTAATATCCATCATGCTTCATTTGGCTAATCAACTATTATGTGCAATCACTGGTCAAGAGCCCTTTGGATCTTGCTTTACCACTTACGACATCAAGGCACACAGATTAAATATTCTTTTATTTGACCCAAATTATTAGAGTGACAACATTTAAATTACACATTGGAAAGCAGTGCAATCATCTCTCAAAAAAACAGACAATGGTGGCTTAATTAAAAGAGCTTGATAAACAAGATATGGAAAACTCAGGATGTCAAAATAAGTACTAAGGTGAACATATACCTTGACACACAGACTGAAATATTTGACTACACAATTTGATAGTTCTAATTCAACAATTTTTGTTAGTAGTCATGTCAAAAGCAATTAAAGAAATACGTACCTAAACTGTTGAGAGGTTGTCTGGGGAGAAGATTATGGAGAAATGCATGTTTTGATAAAGATTTCAAAGTCTGAATTTCAAAGAATAAATATGCATTGCCTTTATGATTTAAATAGCTAAAATCAGATTTAGCTATCAGTCACAGAACAGATATACAGAGAAAGCTATATGAACTGACTTCATAGAGACCAATCTAAACTGCTAGTATTTTGAGACCTAGTTATTAAACATTAAGTTCAGAAATATTAAAAGGGAATGAGATAAGCAAATGATGAAATGTAGACATTTTTCATTCAAGAATATGGAAGCTCTTTGGACTCAAAAAAACCAAATCTTTATTCTATAACAAATGAGCTTTAAAAAAAACAGAATTAGCTTTAAAAAGTCATAAAACACTGTGACAAATGTATAAGGAATACAAAAAACGACAACAGATTACACTGGGGGAAAGTTATTTTTAAATACAGTACATTTCAACAGAAAAATTTTACAGTGGGAGACTTTTTAATTCCGTTTTTCTAATAAAGACTTTTCCCTCTTTATTAAAACATAAAACATTTTCTTCTTGAACCTTTATATGTAAAATTTATCGAACTGACAATTTCCTTAGTAACACAGGCTGAGCCAGGTGAAATATGCCAAGCAATTTACATATAAAATTAGAAAGCTAATTTTGGTTTTAACTGCATAGGTTCAGTATTATTTTTGCATAGGTTCCAAATTTACTGCAAAACTACGCTGAGTTAATCTTAAATTTGGAAGCACCACCTTGTGGCAAAAGAACGAACTTCTCAACAGCAGGAGTCAAGATGGGGTTTCCCAGAGAGGACACCAGTGCTCCTGAGGCACCGGTGAAATCCTATTTTCTGACCTGTACAGAGTGCCATGAGGCTCACTTTATCATCATTTGTTAAACTACATGACTTTTCTGTTACTGTATTTCATAATTTTAAACATTTACGGAAACCATACTCAATATGTACCCGAATTGAAAGTTTGAATGCCTGAATTTCCCAAGTACCACTTTTATTTCCTAGAATTATAAATGTACTATTATATTTTTTATACAAAATGCCAGAAAAGGAGGTATTCTTTGGTAAATGATGGAAGAAGTTTTCCCCTCAGAATGTTTTCACTGAGGCTTTCTCTCAGCCTCTGAGAAAACTGCAGGGGTTCTGCAGTCATCACCTCCACACATCTATCCCAACTCGAAAAATCATCGAAAAAGCCCTAGATTTTATTGCATCAATACACAATATCAAGGATATGTGGTATATTTAACTATGCAGCAATATTCATCAAAAATGTCTTTCTTTCCTGCTTTACTTACTATAGCTGCTGCTGCTGCTGCTGCTGCTAAGTCGCTTCAGTCGTGTCCAACTCTGTGTGACCCGATAGAAGGCAGCCCACCAGGCTCCTCCATCCCTGGGATTCTCCAGGCAAGAACACTGGAGTGAGTTGCCATTTCCTTCTCCAATGCATGCATGCATGATAAGTCACTTCAGTTGTGTCCGACTCTGTACGACTCCATGGACAGCAGCCCACCAGGCTCCTCCGTCCACAGGATTCTCCAGGCAAGAATACTGGAGTGGAGTGCCATTTCCTTCTCCATACTTATTGTAAGGTTGGCCCCAAAGTTCATTTGGGTTTTTTGTAACATTTTACGGAAAACCCCAATGAACTTTTGGGCCAACCAATATATTTCCAGGAAGTGACATGCTATTCACAAAATGACCTGAATTAGCTGGGGAGAATTCACCTTCTCTCACTGCCAGAGTTATTTTTCACAGGAGCTAAATGCATCCCATTTAGTACCTGTTTCATACCATAGAGCAGGTTACAGAAAGGGAGAAGCCCTTACTCTTTTTCTCAGGAACCTGTCAGGTTGCATTAGTGATCATGTCCCTTACTATGACCCCCACCTGAACACATCCGATTGGCAGGTGAGAAGAGTCATTGGCTAAGTCTTCCTAGAGACTGCCTCCCAAACTAGCTTCCATCCCACTGTGGAAAGCATCTCATCTTTGCTTTATTCAAATACTGGGAATCTTAAAGATGGGAGTAGATGTGCTGGAGAGTATTTCACAGGACAAGGCCTTCTGCTGAGTTGATGCTACCTACTAAAATAATCCTATACTCAAATGAAGAACAGAAAATATTTTTAAAGAAACTAGGATTACATTGCAGTTCTTGACTTAGGCCCTTTCAAAGGGCCATGATATAGAGGCAGCCACTAAGCTAATGCCGTCTTTCAGAGTTTGACACATTCTGGGGATGAACACACCAAAGATCAGGACTGCTGCTCCATCTACTGTTTGTTTCTACCCGTGAAGAAACGTCAGGCTGTTGAACCACCAAGGTCTGTAACTTCCTCAGGAGTCCTGAATAAATAGCTGCATTGTAAGATGAAAAGAACAGTCTTAAAAAGGAAAATGGGACTACTGAACTTAAATCGGAAGAGATCAAATTTTTAGGTCCCCCCTAAGAAGGAGTAAGAGCCAGTTTCTCCTTTCTTACTTACAAGTAAGAAAAAGTAACAGAAGCTGCTTTTCTAAGATTTTGGAATTGCCCATGCCCAATGTTAAGATAAAATATTAATAATGAGGAATCTTGGCACTGATATTCCACAGAAGTGATGCTTCATTGTTAATCTAATATAACCATAAGGGTCAACTGGCCAGCCTATCTAACAAAAAAAGATTCAATATTCCTAAGAAAATATGGTTAAACTATTTTAACCCTTTCCTCTTAGAAACAGATAAGGAAGACAGAGAAACTTTAATAACGGAAAATAATGCAGGAAATTACTACCATTCAATGGAAGCACAATCTTTTAGAATCTTTGCTACAACTGGAATAAGAAATGATAATTCTGACAGACTTTATTTTTTGATACCAACTTTTATCTAATTATTTAAAGTACAGGATATATGTAATCATTCAAAGTCTCTGGCTGATACCATTACAAGCATTAGAAAAAGAACATATATTGAAAAGCAACACATATTGAGTAACAAACAGTGAGCTTAGGCACTGTTTCATATAAACTGTTTTACATGCAGGAAATCCAGGATGTCTAGAAATTACTAAAATTATAAAAAGGGGTAAAGCTCTTTTTCTCAACGCTGGCTAAATGTCATCACCTTAAAATACTGACACAGTCTTTGATTATAAAGCAGAAATGCACAATCGTAGGTTTATTTTAGTCCTTATTCAAGAATGATATTTACACAAAGCTCTCACTCAGTATAAATAAACTATTGTTATGTCATGAAAATAACCTAAGTTTTATAGAGCATTTATAATACAAGTAACATTAACACCAGATTAAAAATGAGAACCAATGCTACTCTATATGCCCTTGAACTGGGAAGTTTCTCAGACAGTGGAGTCATGGTCAAGACATGATATTAAAAAACATAAATTTTTATACATTAGTTTCTCCATCTCTGTGTAAGCAAGAATGATTCAAATTCTTCAGTTAACAGCAATACTCAAAAAATCTTCAACTGGTAAACTCTTAGTCTGCAATGTTTCAATTTTTCCCGAATCTTGAAAACTTCAAAATGTCATTAAATATATTATCTTCTGTTTCTTCTTAAACAACTAAGGTTCACGAAAGGATCGTCATCGTCCTGAAATGACATGCAAATGTAAAATTAGTGATTGTTCCATGCTTCACTGAGATAAGACAGAAGTGCTTATGGGCAAACAGTACCAGTAAGAGCCATCTTCTCCCTTCACATCGGGTAGGCTTTTATGTTTCTATTTCCTTCATAAATACAGATTGTCAGGTTTTTTTCTCTTTCTCCCTTCCTTAGTAGCCATTTCACTGTTAAAATAAACAAGCTCAACTGAATTTTTAGCAAGCATTAAAAATAAAAATTTATTCTGCTCTATATGAGTGTGTATATCAGTCAGTTCAGTTCAGTCGCTCAGTCGTGTCTGACTCTTTGCGACCCCATGAACCGCAGCACGCCAGGCCTCCCTGTCCATCACCAACTCCCAGAGTCCACCCAAACCCATGTCCATTGAGTCGGTGATGCCATCCAGCCATCTCATCCTCTGTTGTCCCAATCTCCTCCTGCCTTCAATCTTTCCCAGCATCAGCGCCTTTTCAAATGAGTCAGCTCTTCGCATCAGGTGGCCAAAGTATTGGAGTTTCAGCTTCAGCATCAGTCCTTCCAAAGAATATTCAGGACTGATCTCCTTTAGGATGGACGAGTTGGATCTCCTTGCAGTTCAAGGGACTCTCAAGAGTCTTCTCCAACACCACAGTTCAAAAGCATCAATCCTTTGGCGCTCAGCTTTCTTTACAGTCCAACTCTCACATCCATACATGACCACTGGAAAAACCATAGCCTTGACTAGACGGACGTTTGTTGGCAAAGTAATGCCTCTGCTTTTTAATATGCTGTCTATGTTGGTCATAACTTTCCTTCCAAGGAGTAAGAGTCTTTTAATTTCACGACTGCAATCAACATCTGCAGTGATTTTGGAGCCCCCAAAAATAAAGTCTGACACTGTTTCCACTGTTTCCCCATCTATGTGCCATGAAGTGATGGGACTCGATGACACGATCTTAGTTTTCTGAATGTTGAGCTTTAAGCCAACTTTTTCACTTTCCTCTTTCACTTTCATCAAGAGGCTCTTTAGTTATTCTTCACTTTCTGCCACAGAGGTGGTGTCATCTGCATATCTGAGGTTATTGATATTTCTCCCAGCAATCTTGATTCCAGCTTGTGCTTCCTCCAGCCCAGCATTTCTCATGATGTACTCTGCATATAAGTTAAATAAGTAAGGTGACAATATACAGCCTTGACGTACTCCTTTTCCTATTTGGAACCAGTCTGTTGTTCCATGTCCGGTGTGTATATACGCACCCACAACATGTATCAATATATTTCTGTCAGTTACTCATCCTACTAAAAGCAAATAAAGTATGAGAAAGCCAAAAAATAAATACTACTCAAGTCATTTCTATTAGGTTTTTAAACAGGTTTTTTTTTCAATTTACATTTTATAACTGGTATATCTGATGTTCTAGAAACTGAAAGCTAAAAAATTCATGAAGCCACATGATCTAATTTAGAAATAACTGCAATTTTTATTTCACTACCCATTTAATGCCAGAAATAGATCACTACTCTCAGAATGATGCAAGAAACAATCTAGCAGAGCAATCTTTCAAATATTTTTTTGGAAAAAGAAGTAGACAGGCTATTTCAGTTTCAATGAGTTCCTATGCTCCTGGGTTGTTTATTACATGTACAGTATGAATAGGCAAGAATATCAGATGTTTGCTAAGGATTTAGAGAGAATGCAAACTAACAAACCTAAAATAAGCCCCAAACACATGATGTAATGCAGATAACATAAATCAATGATTATATATTTTATAACTAAATATTCAAAAGAGAAAGCAAATCTGTAAAGTTTTAGTTTATGTTTAAGATATTACTAGAAAGGAATAACTATTTGGTGTTAGGCTCTGTTGGTGATGTTAACACATTCAAATGTTCACCAAGTTAGCTATATCTAGTGATATATGAATGTCTTGAGAAATACAAATTCTCTCTCGCTTATTATTTTCTGCTACCATAAAAGGCAGAACTGATTTATAAATGAGAGTTAAATCCAAATTAAAGTATAGTAGAGAATTTGCTAATAGTTCTCCTTTGCAGTTAACTTGAAGTATACAAATTTTTTTAAGTAACATATAACCATACCTATATCTAGATGCTCTGGAATTAACAAATACATCAACAATTGCTCACTTCTCTCCTGGAGGCAACATGTTAGTATTTAATAGACAAACTGTATGAGTTCATGTTGCCATTTTTCTCTGTAGCCCGAGTTCTGGGGAGTCTCTCTTCAAGCTGTTTCAAAACCACATCTGGGACACAGGGAACGTGACAGCAGTAGGTGAAGCTCAAAATCATAGGTGTGAGTCACATGCTGCAATGGGGATAAACCTGGAGGACACTGTGTTCTGTGAAATAAGCCAGGCGGAAAAAGACAAATACTGTATAATCCCACTGATATGAAGTATCGGAACAGTCAAAATCAGAACGACACTGGAGTGGTTGCCGGGGCTGAGGAGAGGGGAAATGGGAAGGTGTGGTTCTATGGGTACAGATTTTTGGTTCTGGAAGATGCACAGGTTGTGGGGGTTGTTGCAGAACAATGTGAATACACTCAACACCAGTGAACTGCTGATAACTGTGCACTTGAAACTGGCTGAGATGGTAGTTGTATGTTCAAGTTTCTACCGCAGTGAAAACTTCCCCCAGGCACCCTTATGTAGGAAATGTGTGGGGCATACAGCGAGGACTTAATAAATATTCCATAAAAAGAATTATTATCACCGCTATTTCTCCAAACATAAACAACAGAAGCTTAAAAAAACTATTCTGATCTTGTTAACTGGGCAAGTTAAATAAGAGCTGAGTGGATATTAGATGTTAAATTTCAGGCCTTTCACATCTGAGATATTTCCATTGACAGGCACTCAACAAAGGCCGCTCATTGGTTCCACATTAACTATGGCTCCAAGGAAGGTGATCAATGAAACTATTTTTAGAAATAATTTTCAGCAACTGGCTTAGCTGTTCCTGTTCAGATTTTATAAACACTTAAATTATTTAAGATTTAACTTAGTACTTTATTACCTCATCTGATTCAAAGTCGACCCCTCTGGCGATCTGGCTCTGGGACATGGGTTTGCTTGATGATGAAGTGCTCGAGCCTCTGAGGCAAAACAGGAGAAAAACAGAAAATGAACCAAAATTCATCAAAGGAGCCTTTCTTGCCAAATTTTTCATTTTAGTAGCAGCCATAAATAAAAACAGCTAGTACATTCTCTTCGAGCTGCGTTAGAGGCAGTAAAAGCTCAGAGGTATGTGACGAAAAGCACCCTGAGGTCAAGGTCTGAATTCCAGTTCTGCCCTTTACGAGCTACATGGCTTCCAGCAAGGTACTCACCCTCTGTGCCGCAACTTCCTCAAATATGAAACGGATAATAATACTTTTTTTAGAGATTAAGTGTGTTAGCCATAAAAAGGAATGAAACTGGGTCATTTGGACAGGTGTGGATGGAACTAGAGAACTGTCATACAGGGTAAAGTAAGTCAGAGAGAGAAAAACAATTATCTTGCATTGATGCACACATGGAATATAGAAAAATGGGAGAGATGAACCTATTTGCAAAGCAGAAATGGAGACAGACACAGAGAACAAACATACAAACACCAAGGTGGGAGGGGGAGGAGGGAGAGGAACTGAGAGACTGAGTTGATGTATATGTACTGTTTATGTTGTTGCTGTTTAGTCACCAAGTCGTGTCTGACTCTTTGCGACCCCATGGAATGAAGCCCGCCAGGCTCCTCTGTCCATGGGATTTTCCAGGCAAGAATAATGGTGTGGGTTGCCGTTTCCTTCTCCAGGGGAACTTCCCAACCCAGAGATCAAACCTGCGTCTCCTGCATTGGCAGGTGGATTCTTTCCTGTTGAGCCACCAGGGAATCCCATATACTATTGACACTATCTGTAAAATAGATAACTAATGAGAACATACTATGTAGCACAGGGAACTCGACTTACTGCGCTGCAGTGATCTGAATGGGAAGAAAATCCCAAAGTGAGGGAATATATGCATACGTATGGCTGATTCATTTTGCTCTGCAGTAGAACCTAACACAGCATTCTAATTATACTCCAATAAAAATTAATTTCAAAAATAAAAACAAAAAGCAATAGCCACTCAAGAAAAGACTAAATGTGTTAATATACCTAAACACTTCGATCAGTGCCTGACATATACGAAGCACTTCACAGATGTTTGCTTATATTATCATAGTTCTTAGCATATATTAACACGTATCTACTACTATCCTCTACTCCTCAAAATTATGGCAAAATTGAAATATTTTAATTCAAATATCAGCTATGTTTCCATAAAAAGATAAAAGGATTTTGGAAAAGCCTCACTGCTTTCTAGGATTGCCTCAGTTAAGATTATTTATGTTCTGTCCAAATCGAACAGCAAATATTTATTTAGTACTTGATCCTTGCCAAATACTAAATGATAGGCCCTGGGAAATATCGGTAAGCAAGATAATCGGGAATCTGCTTTTATGAAGCTTAACTTAATAGTAATGGAATTCATATTCCTGTCTTTTTACTAACAAAACTTTTAAGTTATCTTAGAACAGGGGCCAGCAATCTTGGTTAGTAAGCCAAATCCAGCCTACCTGTTGCCAACAGATGTGAGCGAAGAATGGTCTTCACCTTTTGAAATGGGTACATTTAAATGGTTGCTTAAGTACCTACATAATATCCCCAATATTGTCTCCTGGCCCACAAAGCCTAAAATATTTACTACCTGACCCTTTAAGAAAACAGTGGCCAGCTCCTGTCACAAATGAAAGCAGCGTTTGTGAATTCCTAGCCAACGATTTATTACCACACTTTGGAATGTTACTACAGCGAAAGAACTGAACGTCTTATCTGGACAAACTGTTTGAAACAAGAAGTCTTGTGTCAGAAGGAAACAGAAAAACCCACAGGTTCTCAGGCATAAAGGTGAAGGAGGATGTGATGAGCAAACTCGAAGAGCAACACAGCTTTGGAGACAGCAGATCAAGGAACTTATCAACCGATCCAACTGGGATGCCCCTACCTCTCTGCATGTGACCTAAGCTGGAACTGGTCACTGCTGACTGGCTTCCATCTGTGACAGGAAGACAGAGCATCAAGAGCATAAAGCCGAAGCCCACCACGGAAGGCAAGGCATTGTGGATGCCGGGGCTGGGGAGAGCGGAAAGGTAAGAAAGAAGCACCCACTGAGACCTGATTCTGCCTGCTGCTGTCTCCCCAGACAAATAACCAATGGTGCCCAGACATCTACACCAGATGTTGGCTCATGTGATCATAGCAGGAGCCCCTAATTCTATACCAGAGGACCCCACAGACCGACAGATCTAGTCTATGAGAAGTCCCCTATCCTTAGAAATCAGTGCTGGAAGGAAAGAATGGCTATATTGCTTTGACTGCTAGGTCAAATAAATAAATGGCTTTTGTCCTGAATGACAAAAAAAAAAAATAGTTTAATTTAATGAGCTTTAAGGCAGAGAGGGTGTATTAAATTGTGTGCCAGGAGCTCTAAGTCTTCTTCAATTTTGCAGAGATATAATTTGGAGCCACAGGTCAGAATTCTTGTCTAGATATGTTCGGCCAATTATGTCAGTTGTAGCACCGTTACAAGCATAAGATAACATGTTAAATTGGCCTTGGCACATAAAAGGTGCCCCCGAAATGTCAGTTCCCCCCACTGCGAGGTTTAACAGGATCCCCTCCATCCTTCCCCCTGGCCTGATGGGACCGGCTCTTCTTTTGCTCGCGGCTTTAAGATGAGGGTGGGTACCACCAGCTCTATCAAATCTGGAAGGGTCCCTCTTATTCCCAGTACAACAAGGTAGAGTTAGTCACTCAGTTGTGTCCGATTCTTTGCGACCCCATGGACTGTAGCCCGCCAAGCTCCTTTGTCCATGGACTTCTGCGGGCAAGAATACTGGAGTGGGTTGCCATTCCCTTCTCCAAGTGATCTTCCAGACACAGGAATCGAACCCAGGTCCCCCGCATTGCAGGCAGATTCTTTACCATCTGAGCCACCATGGAAGCCCACAAGGTAGAGTTTGCTGCAATTTTTCCAAGGAAAAGTAGGTGGACCACCATCGCCTATCCAGCAGAAGGGAGGTTTACAGCTGAAAGTTCTTTCCTTTTTCAAGTTAACCACCAGAATATTAGTGCTTTCACTGCCTACCATTCTTCCTATTATTCTCGTTCTATTTCCCTAGCCTGTTCTTCCTTATAGAGGTGTTACTTTGTGCCAAGTACTGAGAGAGTTAACTTAGGCAAGTTGATAGGGAGTCCAAGGCCCCTTTAAGGAGGAGGTGAACAGTCTTTCTTTTTTATATTCTTTTGCCTTAGCGACGTAGGCCTTGTAAGCCCTATCTCTTGCTCAAGGACATGCATTTTTTAAGCTCAAGATGTATGCTGTGGGAAAAGAGGTCTGACAAAATTTTCACAGCCTTGAGGCATTCTTTTTATCTATTCTCAACAGCCAGTTGAAAAGTATATGATGCTTTTATATAAATATATTTAACGCTTAAATATATTTAATGCTCTGCTTAAACTAGCAAGGTGGATACTCTTCTACCCCTTTCCTGTGCCTTTTGCTAGAAAATTTTTCTACCACTTTCACTTTAATAAAATCTCTGCTACACAAAGCTCTAAGTGACTGAGACTGCGTCTTTGGTCCCAGAGTTAAATCTTCGCCTTTGGAGACCACAAATCTGGCACTGTTCACCATAAGCTATCAGTACTGTACTTAGCACTTCACTAACATTAACTCACTTCTAAGCCTCATAATAACCCTTGGAGATGAATATTCTTGTCTTCATTTTACCAATGAGGACACTGAGGCACAGAAGATACTTGTACAAGGCCCATACTCAGTAAGTGGTAGAGCTTAATACTTGCAATTATGACTGAAATAAATACACAAACCATGCTATTACTAAATAATTTTCCCCAAACAACCTAAATCGTGTCACCCAGTTGCTGTCATTAGGAACACAAATCTGCCAAAGCGGATTTCAGATTTCTTGCCAAAATGTTAGTTTCTAAATTGTCTCTTGTCATTTGAATGACTCTTATTACATGCACAGAGGTCTGAGAGTTTAATCTATTATGTTAAGAAGCAACAGCAGAGGATAAACTTAGAGATTATCATAACAAGCAAAGTAAGTCTGAATGAGGAAGACAAATACCAGATGATATCACTTATATGTGGAATCCAAAATACAACACAAATGAACTTATCTACAAAACAAAAACAGAGTTGCCGACAAGAGAACAGACTTGTGCTAGTCAAGGGGGAGAAGGGTGGGAATGGACAGACTGGGAGTCTGGAATTAGCAGATGCAAACTATTATATATAGAATGGATAAACAACATGGTCTTACTGTATAGCACAGAGAACAATATTCAACATCCTGGGATATACCATAATGGGAAAGAATGTGAAAAAGAATGTATATATATGTACAACTGAACTACTCTGCTGTACAGCAGAAAATAACACAACACTGTAAATCAACTAATACTTCAATAAAATTAAATAAAAGAAGAAGCAATGGCAGAGGTGAGTCCTGGAGCAGAATGCCTGGTTGGTGACTGGCTGGTGACCTCAGGTAAGTTATTTAAACTGCCACGCCTCACTTTCTTCAAAGGCCAAAGGGAGGAAAACAGAGTTATAAATACATTTACCTCCTGGAGTGACTGTAAGCAGCAAACAAGCTAATTCATATGCAAAGACTTAGAATGGTGCCTGACATACAGGAAGTGCTAAAAGCTGAAACTGAATATTAACAAAATACAAAGCTATTTTCTGTTAATTGGAGAAAACACAGTACTCTAACAAGAAAATCACTGGGTAATAAAGGCAAAAGGAAATGAATGACAAGTTATTCAAACTGTCACTGAAAATACTTGTAATAATGATGCATCGACTCTATGAACTAGCCCCCTGGTCTATTTTTCACTTCTATACATACACGACTGCTTCCGAGGTGGCTCAGTGGTGAAGAATCTGCCTGCAATGCAGGAGGTGACGGTTTGATCCCTGGGTCGGGAAGATCCCCTGGAAGAGGGCATGGCAACCCCACTCCAGTATTCCTGTCTGGAGAATTCCATGGACAGAGGAGCTTAGTCCATGGGGTCGCAAAGAGTCAGACACGACTTAGTGACTGAACAGCAACAACATATACATGACTAGTTGAAAATGAATCTGTTAGATTTCCATGACTTAGAAAAATGTATAAGAGAATTCTGGATAATTTTTTATTTTTTCAGATGTTTCTTTCTGCAGGAAGTGACTGCACCTACCTTTGATCAGTTTTCAAAGTGGTCAGAAAAATGTCTTCTTCAGTATCTGACTCACTCACCTCAATCACCTAAGAGGGAGAAACAGCAAATAGTCTTTGTGGGGGTGGAAAATTTGAATAAAAATGCATTAAATAGTCTAAAAATACATATTTTTATAAAAATTTACAAAAAAGGAGGCAGAAACCATGTGAGCAGCATAAAACCTAAAGCTCTGCCTGACCTCCCCTCTAAGACAACTCTTCATTTTATGTATGGTTTTCTGTATAATATGTGTGAGCTCACTTCCATCCTGTACCATGGCAGCCTGGGGACCTATAGGAACATGTACCTAGACTGGTGAATGACTCACACAGGGTCACATGCAGACAGTGCCCTGTGATTTTCTTGGGTTTGAAATGAAAGACCATCAGTGTTTCATCTCCAATTAAAAATGAGGTATATAAGACTGCATGGGAAGTACTGGATATCTGTTTTTCTGTTACATTTATCCCTGTTAAATACCACTTGTTGCCTTTAAGCCTCACTAAAGATATTTGTGATTCTTGATTCTATAATCCAAAATACTACCTATTCTATATTTTGTCTTATCTTGACACTTAATACACACATTTGCTATGTCTTCATCTAACTGATAAAGACAAAACAGTGAAAAAAATAGCACTTGAGATCCACTCCCTCAACAGGTTAACACTGAACTATTAGTCAAAAACCATTAAATGAAGCTGTCTAATCAGCTATGAATCCAGACAATATTTTTGTCCATGAAATTATCAGAAGATTGTCTTATGTACCTTGAAGGAATCTAATGCCTTCAGCATTCCCCTAAACCACCACTATGTAACCCCAATTAAAAAAATGAAAGAAAAAGTTAGTTTGCCATGATTTAACTCTTTTTGAACTCATATTCTTCCATTATAAGAGAAAAATCTAGAAGGGAAGCTTCCTTGTGGACATGATGAAAATTTTGTTTGTTTTCACATATGAAGCAAAAGAGGGCAATAGCTGACTAGGAATAATGAAATGGAAGTCAGGATAAAAGGACTAGTATACTCAGAGATAGTTGTACAATAGGAAGAAGAGGTGAAAAAAAGAGATGAAATTAAGAGAGATAAAAGAACAATAGCAGGATCTGGACAGAGAAGTTTTCTGGAAGAGGAGCAGGTCAGCCACATCATGCACTCAAAGAGATCAGAAAGGGATGAATTTCATGCTGCCAGGGCGGTATGATACAGAGCAGTGATTCTCAGCTAGGTGTGATTTTTAACCCCTACTCCCATTCCAGAAAGGTCTGGCATGTCTGGAGGCATTTTTGATTATTGTATCTGGGGGGACCACAGCCTCTAGGAGGCAGAAGCCAGGAATGGTACTGGAAAACTGAGACACATGGGTTTTGAAAACGAGGTAAGAAGAGAGTCAAGCCAATTTTGGACTCTCCTTGGAATCCAAAGGAACAGCGGAAGTTTCATGTTAAACCCTCTGTTTCATGTTAAGTTTCATGTTAAAACTTCCTTCATGTTAAACAGAGGTCCATAAACTCAGACCTTGCAATCTGTCCTGAGTCTCACTTCAGCCTAATGGCTGAAGACACAGCCAGAGTATGTAAGTAACAAAAGGAAGCCAACAAGAAACAAGACCTCTCTGTGCACTGAATGCCCATCGTCTATAACAGTTTTCCCTGCAAGGACCCTTCTGGTTCAACACTATTATTCTTAAAACTATTACTGGGGACACATATTTATGGATGTACAATCAAGGTGATCCACTCTTTAAAAAAGAGAAAACAAAATAGATACTCCTAGAAGCCCTCAGCCTATATAATCAGTAAAGTTCTCAACAGTTTTAACATTTGACATTTTTTTCTTCTTTTGTTTACTCTGTAGAGCAAAGAATTGGCAATCATAATGTACCAAATGGAAAGTAGCCCACAACTAAAAAACTTTTTTTCCTTACCTCGGTATAATTTTTAGTAGCAACATTTCGGGAGGGCTGCTGTCTTGTAGATTTAAAGGCTACAATGAAAAAGATGATACATTCGTTACGTTTTTCTTAAAATAGTTTAGAAAAATCTGCATGCTTCTTTAGCTGAATATTTCCTAAGTTCTATCTGTAAAAGCTCATGATGACTAATTATAAAACCACTTACATGTCTTAAAATCTGAAGGGAGATGGAATTATATCTCTGTCAGTCTCAAATGATTTTTCTGATTTACTCAAATAAATAAGCAGTGTTCATAATAACATCTATAGTAAAAAACATTTTATAGCAAAATACCTGAAGGATAAAATCTGATCACCAAATAGACTGAATTCCAAATAGGTGAAAGTAACCTTCTCAGGTCTTCTCTTACAGTTGGCAATCTCTTTCCTTGTGGCTCTACTGTATTAGGAATCACTTGTTCCAGTAAGAGCTTCCTTACTCTCCTCTACTGTGTTAAAAATATTCAGTATCTAAGTAATTGTCCAGAGGGAATTCTAGAAAACAGTGTATCCTTTGTTTCACAATCACTTTCCCACAAATCCTTACATTTTCACCTTTGTAAACCTCGTTAGAATTATGAAGTTTATTCTTCCCAAGACTATGATATTATGATTTTACAATAAGACATATAATCTGGTCTTCATCCACATTTCTGGCAGAGAGCCCCTAGTCAGTCAGTTAGTGTTAGTCACTCAGGTGTGTCTGACTCTCTGCAATCTCACGGACTGTAGCCTGCCAGGTTCCCCTGTCTATGGAATTCTCCAGGCAAGAATACTGGAGTCGGTTGCCACTGCCTTCTCCAGGAGATCTTCCCAACCAAGGAATCGAACCTGGGTCTCCTGCATTGCAGGCAGATTCTTTACCGTCTTGAGCCACCAGGAAGCCCAGAGAGCCCCTAAAACACTGATCTCCTGAAATGATGAGAGCCATCAAGGTGTTTTTTACTATGTTAACAAGGCAACTTTGGGACCACAACTGAGGGAGGTTGGGAACTAGGGAACCAACTAGGAAGAGAAGGTTGGAACTTTCAGTCCGCAACCTGATTTCTGGGGAGGGTAGAGGAGCTAGAGGTTGAATCAATCACTAACAGCCAATAATGTCATCCATCATGCCTATGTAATGGGGCCTAGATAAAAACGCAAAAGGAGGGGGTTCAAAGAGCTTCCAGGGAATGAATCAGGATGTTTCCACATGCCACCATGCCTAGACCCCAAACTTGATAAAGACAGAAGCTCCTTTGGTCTGGACCTTGCTCTAAGTATCTCTTCAACTGACTATTGATTCATATCTTTAATATCTTTGGTAATAAGCCAGTAATCCAGTAAGTAAACTAGTTTCCTGTGTTCTGTGAGTCACTCTAGCAAGTAAATTGAATCAAGGAAGGAGTCATGGGAACCTCTGATTTATGGCTAGTTGGTCAGAAGTATGGGAACAACCATATGCCAGCATGTGACTGGCATCTCAAGAGGAGCAGGCAGTCTTGTGGAGCTGGGTCTCTCCCCTGTGGAACCTGATGCTATCTCTGGGTAGCCAGTGTCAGAACTGAGTTGACTTGTAGGACACCCAGCAGGTGTCTGACAACTGCATGGTGGTGTGGGGAACCAGCCCCCAACCCAACACACACTGGAATTAAGAGCAGAATATTAAAAACCTAGAATAAAATTTAAACAGCCCATCAGAAGTTTAAGTTTCTCCTAAGCCTTACCAGTTTCCTAACATAAAAAAAAGGTCTCCCTCAAGATAACCTCAAAGCCAAACAACAGGGTGAGAGGAGATAAAAAGAGGATTTAAAGAAGTCAAATGCTCAAACAACCCCACAAAGTCCAAAATTCTCCTAGTCAGAAAACTCAGGAATCTTCCTACCTAGCCCTAAGCTACTATCCTTTTTTCCACCCCCAATCTTGGCATGTCTAGCTAAGAGGGGAGAGGAAAGACAGATGCAGAGTTCCTACCACCTACTCTATTACTGGTCTCACATCCTACTCCACTCAAAGGCTGGACAGGGCAACTGAATCAAAGAGCCAGTGATTGAGACTCTTTCAAAAATGTATTTCTGCTCAATCATTATTCACTAATGGACTCTTCAAACTCTCAGCTCCTCGAAGAAGAAACAAGAGCCTTCTTTTCTTTTTATCCCCAATAAATGTTTGTGTGATAAATGAACATTATCAGAAAATTAAGCACTGGGTTCTATTAGGAAGGCAATGCATACTGTACTGGGGGCTAAAAGCTCTGGTTTTAGAGTTAGACCTAGGTGGACTCTCTAGCTGGGTGACTGTGGCCGGGTTCCTTGGCTTCTCCAAGTCTCAGTTTCCCCACCTATAAAAGAGTGTTAATAATACTTCATGCTGTATGGAAATATAAGAAACCTCGAATAGCCAAAGCAATCTTGAGGAAGAAGAATGGAACTGGAGGAATCAACCTGCCTGACTTCAGTCTCTACTACAAAGCCACAGTCATCAAGACAGTATGGTACTGGCACAAAGATAGAAATATAGATCAATGGAACAAAATAGAAAGCCCAGAGATAAACCCACGCACATATGGACACCTTATCTTCGACAAAGGAGGCAAGAATATACAATGGAGAAAAGACAACCTCTTTAACAAGTGGTGCTGGGAAAACTGGTCAACCACTTGTAAAAGAATGAAACTAGAACACTTCCTAACACCGTACACAAAAATAAACTCAAAATGGATTAAAGATCTAAACGTAAGACCAGAAACAATAAAACTCCTAGAGGAAAACATAGGCAAAACACTCTCCGACATAAATCACAGCAGGATCCTCCATGACCCACCTCCCAGAATATTGGAAATAAAAGCAAAAATAAACAAATGGGACCTAATTAAAATTAAAAGCTTTTGCACAACAAAGGAAACTATAAACAAGGTGAAAAGACAGCCTTCAGAATGGGAGAAAATAATAGCAAATGAAGCAACAGACAAACAATTAATCTCAAAAATATACAAGCAACTTCTGCAGCTGAATTCCCGAAAAATAAATGACCCAATCAAAAAATGGGCCAAAGAACTAAACAGACATTTCTCCAAAGAAGACATACAGATGGCTAACAAACACATGAAAAGATGCTCAACATCACTCATTATTAGAGAAATGCAAATCAAAACCACAATGAGGTATCATTTCACACCAGTCAGAATGGCTGCTATCCAAAAGTCTACAAGCAATAAATGCTGGAGAGGGTGTGGAGAAAAGGGAACCCTCTTACACTGTTGGTGGGAATGCAAACTAGTACAGCCACTATGGAGAACAGTGTGGAGATTCCTTAAAAAACTGGGAATAGAACTGCCATATGACCCAGCAATCCCACTGCTGGGCATATACACCGAGGAAACCAGAATTGAAAGAGACGCGTGTACCCCAATGTTCATCGCAGCACTGTTTACAATAGCCAGGACATGGAAGCAACCTAGATGTCCATCAGCAGATGAATGGATAAGGAAGCTGTGGTACATATACACAATGGAATATTACTCAGCCATTAAAAAAAATACATTTGAACCGGTTCTACTGAGATGGATGAAACTGGAGCCCATTATACAGAGTGAAGTAAGCCAGAAAGAAAAACAACAATACAGTATACTAATGCATATATATGGAATCTGAAAGATGGTAACGATAACCCTATATGCGGGACAGAATGAGAGACACAGATGCATGGAACAATTTTATGGACTCTGAGGGAGAAGGTGAGGGTGGGACGTTCTGGGAGAATGGCATTGAGACATGTGTATTGTCATATGTGAAACAGAGCACCATTCCATGTTCGATGCATGTGACAAGGGCTCGGGGCCGGGGCAGTGGGATGATCCAGAGGGATGGGAGGGGGAGGGAGGTGGGTGGGGGGTTCGGGAAGGGGAACACATGTAAACCCATGGCTGATTCTTGTCAATGTATGGCAAAAACTATTGTAAAGTAATTAGCCCCCAAGTAAAATAAATAAATTTATAAAAAAAAAAAAAAAAAAAAATAATACTTCATGCTGAAAATTGTTCAAAGGATAAAAAGAGGTAGTTAATATAAATTGTTTTGGCAAGTGACTACAGGAGTAGTGACATCAAATAATGTCACTAGTAACAGTAGATGGAGTAGCACCAATGATAGCCATGGTAAATTAAATGCAAAGACAGAGGCTCTTTTATTACTTAGTCACTACCCTTTGCAGACAAACTTCTGTGGAAAAATGTGGGCTGTCAACTCTTATTTACAACTGCTGCTGGCTATAATTGTAATATCTAATAATACATTTCCGAATAAAACTCCAATGCAGTAACAAACCTCTACACTCCATGTAGTGTGTTATAATAGAATTGAACCATTATTTATCTCTTCATTCCTCCACTTAGGATACAAACACAGAAGCTATAGTTTTAAAGTTGCTTTTGTCCCAAGTTACAGCAACTATAGCTAGTACTCCATGGTTATTCTGTCACAGACTGTATTTAAAGTCAGTTTTATTTTTCAAAAAAAGGCCCAATGTTGGATGTAACCAGTTAAATTTAAAACCACTGACAAATCAACTGTATAAAAGACAAATTTATACTAATTTATGGAAGATCCATTTTCATAAGTTTATTGTAAACACTGCCACTAATACTTATTAATAACAACAGCAATCATTGATTGGATTCTTATCAAGTGCTATGCTCAGTAATGGATATGCATAGTTCAGTTAACACGTTTAATTACTCTGGGAAGTTAGTACTACTCCCCAATGGGAGGACAGAGTAAATAGGCTATATTTATTTAATTGAAGATTAAATAAGATTGCCAGGAGAAATATCAATAACCTCAGATATGCAGATGACACCACCCTTATGGCAGAAAGTGAAGAAGAACTAAAGAGCCTCTTGATGAAAGTGAAAGAGGAGAGTGAAAAAGTTGGCTTAAAGCTCAACGTTCAGAAAACTAAGATCATGGCATCTGGTCCCATCACTCCATGGGAAATAAATGGGGAAACAGTGTCAGACTTTATTTTTTTGGGCTCCAAAATCACTGCTGATGGTGATTGCAGCCATGAAATTAAAAGACGCTTACTCCTTGGAAGGAAGGTTATGGCCAATCTAGACAGCATATTTAAAAGCAGAGACATTACTTTGCCAACAAAAGTCCGTCTAGTCAAGGCTATGGTTTTTTCAGTGGTCATGTATGGATGTGAGAGTTGGACGGTGAAGAAAGCTGAGTGCCGCAGAATTGATGCTTTTGAACCGTGGTGTTGGAGAAGACTCTTGAGAGTCCCTTGGACTGCAAGGAGATCCAATCAATGCAGCCTAAAGGAGATCAGTCCTGGGTGTTCATTGGAAGGACTGATGTTGAAGCTGAAACTCCAATACTTTGGCCACCTCATGCGAAGAGTTGACTCATTGGAAAAGACCCTAATGCTGGGTAGGATTGGGGGCAGGAGGAGAAGGGGATGACAGAGGATGAGATAGTTGGATGGCATCACTGACTCGATGGACATGGGTTTGTGTAAACTCCGGGAGTTGGTGATGGACAGGGAGGCCTCGCGTGCTGCAGTTCATGGGGTCGCAAAGAGTTGGACACGACTGAGCAACTGAACTGAACTGAACTGATTTAATTGAAATCTTAGAAGAATAAGAACAGAATAGAGGTAGTATCTGAAGGGATAACAGCAAAGGATTTCTAGAAGTGATAAAACACGCCAATTCACAGCTTCATAAAGCTGAATAAATTCTAAGCAGGATAAAAAAAGAATTGAACATCTAGTGAAAGAATTTCACATCACAGTGAAAGTGCAGAACACCAAACACAGCTAGCTGGAAGAAAAATGGACTACTTAAAAAAAAAACAAACAAGCTAAACTAACAGCTGATTTCTTAACAAGCACACTGGAAACTTGAATACTCAGTTTGAGTGATTAATTCTGTCCACTGGTGTCAGGGAAAGCTTCACATAAAACAATAACGCCTGGACTCTCCTGATGGTCCAGTAGGTAAGAATCTGCCTACCAGTGCAGGGGATGTGGGTTTGATCCCTGGTCCGGTAAGATCCCACATGCCATGGGGCAACTAAACCCGTGCACCACAACTACGGAGGCCACAGGCCCTGGAGCCTGTGCTATGCAACAAGAAAAGCCACCTCAAGAAGTATGCTCACTGCAACTGAAAAAGCCAGTGCACGGCAATGAAGCCCCAGCGCAGCCAAAGTAAAAAATTAATTTAAAAAACAAGCAAACAAACAAAAAACTGAACAAAGCCATGATGAAAAAACTCAGTTTGGGCTCAGGTAAAGGCAGGTAATTTACAGTGTCCATGCCTCTGTGTTGCACACTAACCAAATTGTGGTGGCTTAACAAGGAAGTGTTCATATTTTATTCATGTTCCTTTCCTAACTCCCTCTTTTTTCAATAATACCTCTCTCTTTTTTAACATTAACATTTCACAAAAGCCTACTATGTGCCAGGCTTTGGGGGGTGGGGGGGTGCCCTATCATCTGGCTTGCAGGATCTTACTTCCCCAATCATGGATTGAACCTGGGCCCTCAAGGAGAGTCTAACCAGTGGACGCCAGCGAATTCCCAGGTTTTTTGCTTTTAACCTTCAGAATAATCCAATTTGGCAAGATGAGTCCCAATTTACATGTGAACAGACTAGGAGAGTGAGTGACTCATCTAAAGTCACAGAACTTTTCATATGTTGAACTCAGCCCAGATTCTTTATAGTGCTTTTTTTTCACTTCTCTGCTTTTATTTTAGACCTGCTAAGAATGTCTCAGTATCTTTCTAGATGCCATTTTCTAAATGGCAACAGAGACAATATACTTAGGAAGTCAAAAGGATTTCAGCTGGCTCTATGCAAGTACTGAATAATTCTTGAATAAAAACACAGCAGCAGGACTTTTGATAAGAAGGTTCTTTAAGAATCATTTAATAGATCTGATGTCTTTATCCTTTCTCCAAAGTGATCTGTCATCCAAAAAATACCGAAAAACTTCCTCTGATGGAGTCACAGGTCATTTTCTTCTGAGGTGGCTTACTCCATGTTTGGGTTGACTGACAGGCTATTCTGTATAATGCAAAGACTACTGAGAACCAATTAGCTCAATCAACCAACTAGCTCAATCTCTAATTTTATCTCACTCTGGAAACTAGTACAGTGCTTAACTACTTGTCCCGAAGGCCAGAGAATGTGGGGGCTCAATTCAAGCTCCAGAATTTACCAGCTGTGAGACCTATGTTTTCAAAGCCTTGGGTCTCTTTTCTGTAAAACAGAGAAAATACAAGTAGCAACCCTACTGAGCAGATGCTAAAGAGTCTGCCTGCAAAGCAGGAGACCCGGGGTTGGTTGCTGCGTCTGGAAGATCCCCTGGAGAAATGGCTACCCACTCCAGTATTCCTGCCCGGAAAATCCCATGGACAGAAGAATCTGGTGGGCTATAGGCCATGGGGTAGCAAAGAGTCAGACATGACTGAGCGACTAACAGTTTCACTTTCCACTGAGCTGTTGACAGGCATCCAGTAATTGTCTCATAAATATTAGTAATTACAGTTGCAGACAATTAGCAATTGTCTCATAAATTATTAGTACTATCAGTGGTTTTATATCCATAAGGCAAAGTATTTAGCTCAATTCCCTCGTCTATAAAAGAGGGAGTATGTGAAGTTGTTCTTAAGTCTTCCAGGTCTCTTTTATCATAGAATAAACTTAAATCTGTGTGTGATTAGCTTTTCCCATCTGTCCTCATTGGGGAGCTGTTCTTAACCTACGGCCCATGGATGGGCTTCTCAGGGATCCCTGAACCCTTTGAAATGGAATACAACTGCATGAGTACTTATTTAAAGACAGGATATGTAGCGTGCAGAATCTACAGCTTAAAACAGATTTAAAACCACTGTCTTAAGGACTATGCAAATCACATCTATTCAATCTTTGACACGATAGAACTTCATTAATGTAATGATTTCAATTTTTCTCAGGTTAGCTATCCTAAGTTCCTTCTAAGAGATTTTTTTATATTATATGGTTTCTCTTCTGAATGATATAAAGCTGAAATCCTTCTTGAAATATGGTTCCAAAGATGAGCACAGTATTCTTGACATGATACATCCAATCAACACCGAGGGAGAACTTCCTTGCTGTAGAGAAGCACTACTTCTCTAAATACTGCTTTAGGCACTGAGAGGATAGGAAGGCCAGGCATCTCCAAATAGAGGAAATAGGCTGCAAGTGTCAGACGATTTTATCTCTTAAGAGATTTTATCTCTCTTAATTGGCAAGAGGAAACAAACTACAAGTATCAGATTTTTTTCCTTCTCTATACAAAATTAAAAGGTTTCTTTTAAAATTCTGTGTTGCCATGCCGACACTTGGTTCCACCTGAACTTTTCTCAAACCTTGAGCTAATCACTGTGTTTTTCTTACGGAAATGTTTTTCTTAAGCTATGTTAATGAACTATGATTTTCTTCAAGTCAGTTCCCTTAAGAGACTCAGAACTGATAATGGCTCAAGGAACCAGTATGTTTTACTCATACAACTGTTCTCCTAATCCATGTTAATGAAACTATATATTTGCTTGGAAACCTGCCTATCCTCAAGATTCATGTCAATTGCTTTATGGCCCACCATGACTCACCTTGTGCCAGTGTTATGTCAAAATGTATGTTGTGGGTGAGGGGCCTGATGCTGGTCTCTGAGTTTTGAGATATTTCCTTTCTCCAATTGGCAGCCTGCTAGTAGCTGTATAACATCCAGCTAAAGGCTAGCAGGGAGGCACTCCTGCCTCCCCCTTCTGATGTCTAGGTCCGTAAGCCTTCTCTATCTCTTTTATACTTTAATAAAACTTTATCACACAAAATCTCTGAGTGATTGAGCCTTGTCACTGCCCCCGGATTGAATTCCTCTCCTCCTAAGAGCAAGAATCCGGGCATCTTTCAAAGCTCAGCAACAGCCTTTCAGGCACCATCAGATTGAGACAGTTAGATCAATCTTTGCACAACCTTAATGACCTAAGTTTTTCTTACTTGGTTTCCTGCTAATATCACATACTTCTCAGAACTCTCTCTGTGCAGCCATCCTTTTGGACATATATACAGCATGTATTTACCCTTTATAAATTTCATCTAAGTAAATCTAAGATTTACTCCAACTCTCCAATCTGTCAAAAATTAATCTCTAATAATAAGATAATATAAACACAATACATATGGATATACTCTCAATGGTAAGGAGAAAAAATCACCTATTTTAACATATATTTTCACAAATCTGACTTATAATTTCTGCTGATCTCATAAACTATAATATTAAAAAGTTTATTAAATTTTTATACTACATGATTATCAAAACAGTTTATAAAAAATAGGTTCCCTTAGTTTGAGGCTAGCTTTCAGACACAACACATACACAAAATCAATGCATAGAATTCTGACTGTAATTTCCCTTGAATGCAGCTCACATGACTATATTAACAGTAGAGATGGACAAAAGCAGCATGAGAAAAGCAAGTTAACAGTATGTTAAGAAGCAGTTCCTTGTCTCTTAATCACTGTTGATACACTGACCAACTGCCTTTTCTATGTCTCAATGATCCCTCTATTAAAGGGAAATCATCAGATCTGTCTAATATCAGATATTATAAAAAATTACATTTTAGTGCTCACCCTCTTCAATAGCCCCCCTGAATGGCAAAGGTCTTTTAAATTAATATAATTTATCCCGTGATTCCAATAACCCTTTTGACTCCCCAGTGATGACAACACAAACCAGTAAGACTTATTCATGGGGTTTCCTGGGTCTTCTTGCATTGGAATTTATAAATAACTGCAAGCTGATCTCTTGCAGTCTATACTCACCATCTATAATAGACATATTTCTAGATGTTGACGTCGTGGCCTTTGAACCTCTGCCTTGAGTAGAAATCTCCAGACTAGTGCCTGCTGTTAGAATATTGAGCAGTTAATATACAATCTATCAGTAGCTAAAGTTTTCTTTAAAAAAATAAAATCAAAATGAAATTTTAAAAAGTTATCTCAAAACCGTTTATGTGTAAAATGCCAAAAATATATATATAAGAAGAAACATCTAGAGTCTGATCAGTCAATTTTCAAAGACTATACTTAGGCCACATTTGGTTCATATTGTTCCATTTAAAACTTAAGGAAAATATTTATAAATGCAAGGATAATAAAATAATCATCACTAGAATATGGAGACTTTTCTCCTTGTAGATTTTTAAGTACTACTCATTTTAACCAGTTTAAAATTCCTATAAATATTTAATAAAAATAATTTTTAAATATTCCTAGGGATTTTTATACTTCATTAGGAAATCACTGGGTGACTATCTTCTATTATTTGGACTATTCAATGACAACACTATCACATTAAACACAATGATGGTAATTAATGTTAGCTAACATTAAGAAATAAAATTGTTTGAGGGCAGTTTTTCTTTGTAAACAAATTTTATAAAGCCATTTCATGATAATGTGGGCATTTGTATCTTAAGACCTACCAAAAATAATTTTTATGATCTGGAGTTTTCTTCCTACTGTCAGTGGGCCTTAGCTAATTATTTTCCTTAAGTGTTTCGTTCACTATTTCTTTGTATATCTGAGAGTAAATGTATCGATTAAATGTACCCACTGTGTAAGAAAAACTGTGAAACTTTTTTCTTTTTTTTTTGGCTGTGCTGTGAGACTTGGGGGATCTTAATTCCCTGACTAGGGATTGAACCCACACCCTTAGCAGTGAAAGTTCAAGTCCTAACCACAGGATCTTCAGGAAAATCCCCAAACACAGTGAAATTCTTTCAAAAAAATATGAGAGTAGGTATTAAACTCTTTTATTATGTAAAAAAATATATATTAAAAACTTCATGTGCATGTGGCCATTCAATATTTAAGTGAAATGTGTATGTCAGAACTATATTAAAGACTGTCTCAGCACATTATAAAGATAAAATTTTGAAGGACTGTGTAATTCAATTCTGCCAATGGGAATACAATTCTGAACTTCCTACACAACTACCAAGTGTGAATGTGTAGGGAAGACTTGGGGCTAACCTCTTCCTCTCTGCAACCCCCTTCTCGACACTGAATTCTGCCCTCTTCCTCCTCTTTGGCCTCTTCCTCGGCCTCTTCCTTTGTTGCCTGCCGTTATGATGCTATCATCAGAGTCATCAGCCATCTGTTCTGCCAAATCTATACTCATAAGGTCTTCAGCAGTCAAGTCGGAAGCGGCGTCCTCTGACTGAGATCTGAGGGCTCTGGCCCTACTCATGGCCTGACAGGGATGACAAGAGGAAAGCACATGTTAGTGGACAATGCAGCATCCTCCAAGTCATTAATCTGGTCACTCTGGTGAACATCTCACATCGCCAAACTGTCTAAACTATTATTTTTCACTAATCAAGCTGTTATTGTTGTTGTTCAGTCACTCAGTTGTGTCTGACTCTGCAACCCCATGGGCTGCAACATGCCATGCTTCCCTGTCCTTCACTATCTCCTGAAGTTCACTCAAACTCAGGTTGATTGAATCAGTGATGCCATCCAACCATCTCATCCTCTGCTGCCCCCTTCTCCTCATAATCATACTAAAAACTGCAATACAAGAGAAGCCTTCTCCCCCAGCAATCAAATTCAGTGCCTGTAATTTGCCAGATCAATTTGCGATACTACCTGTAAAAGACCTTTTGAAAGGTATACTAAGGATGACAAAACTTCACAAAACCAGAAGTTTCAGAACTGGCAGGAATGGCAGTTCTGGCAGGAGTTAGCAATCAATCCCAATTCAACAGGCTTCCCAGGTGGTGCCAGTGGTAAAGAACCTGCCTGCCAACGCAGGAGACATAAGAGATGAGTTCTACCCCTGGGTCGGGAAGATCCCCTGGAGGAGGGCCTGACAATTTCCTCTTGTCAGGAAAACAAGAGAAAATCCCATGGACAGAGGTGTCTGGTGGGTTACAATCCATAGGGTTGCAAAGAGTTGGACATGAGGGAACCGACTTGTACACGTGCATGCGTGCCTAATTCAGCACCACCATTTATAAGAGACTGTCATCATTTGAGTTTCTCTATACAATGAGCTATTGATAAATAACAAGAAAAAAACCTCACAAAAAAGAGCTTGTATCTCTGGGTGATGACATTTTGGGGTGCTTTTCTTTTCTTCATTATTCTTGAATATTACAAATTTGCTATAATATACATTTTCTAAAATATGACTTTTATAATCAGAAAAACATAAGCAATAATTTCTTACAAATATATAATAAAAAGAATTAAGTAGAACAAAACAAGTGAAAGCCTGGAAAAGGATAAAAACCTTAGCACCAAGATTTTAATTTAATACATTTTAATTTGAAAAGAAACTGTCTAGAAAAGACCAGTTTGAGACTTAATGAAATATCCTGAATAACTCTGAAGGGAATAAAGATTTCCTGATTAAAAACAAAAAGAGCAATGCTGCCCTGATCTCTTCCTTTAAACCTATCAAAATGTAACAAGAAGAACAAAATTTTTTTTTAATGTTTTCAATAAAATTAGAAAAATGCTCTACCCACAAAACACAAAGCCTAGAAGGAAGAGTTAATGGGTAGGAAAGTGAATATCTGGCTTGGCTAAGGGAGAAGGCTAAAGAGTTTCAGACAGCGTAGAGAGCTCCAAAATTGATCTATCCCTCCCAAGAGACCATGACAACAGTCTCTCTTGCCTAGAATGACAAGTTCTGGGTCTATGAACAGGCAGCTAGAGCGTTTCCAAGCTCTCTGTGATCCATGAACTATGGACAGACAGGGCTAACTGAGGAGACGAGACAAAGCAGGCAGGGTAGAAGCAGGAGTGAAGTGGTGGTGGGAGGGAACCAAGCTTCACCATGAGGCACTTGCTGGAGTGGAACAGCTAACTCACTACAAGCGCTCAACATGGCATTACAACTCAAAAAGAAAAAACTTCAGGGAATACAACAAAAAACATAAAGAAAAAAAAATTGTGAAGGTTTCAATTCATCTTTCTTGTCCCAGATAAAGTATGGCCAATCCTCATAATTTTCACATCCCATATATGCAAATTCACCTACTTGCCAAAATGTTTTTATAACCCCAAAACAATACTCCTGATATTTTTGTGGTCATTTATGGGCATGTGCAGAGTGGTGAAAATTTTTAATGGCCCGACACACACATTCCCAGATGATGTCGAACAATGTGACACTCAGCCTTCTGGTTTCAGCTCTTGTGCTTGTAAATGAGTGTCCTTTTCGGAGCACATGTAGTGCCATATTGTTCACAATTTTGTGCTTTTGGATGGTGATTTTACTTTTAAAACGGCCCCTGGTGTACTGCTGAAGTGTTGTTTACTGTTCCTAAGTGAAGGAAACTAAGATGTGCCTTGTGGAGGAAATACACTTGTCAAATAAGTGTCATTCAGGCATGAGTTGAGTGCTATTGGCCACAAGTTCAATGTTAATAAATCAATGACATATACTGAATAAGGTGTCCTCAAACAGAAACACACAAGGAAAAGGTACTGCATTAATCAGTTAGCAAATATTTTGTAATCAGTGGCTGAAAAGAGCCTATTCTTCTATTTCCTCTTGAAGCAGTAAGTTAAATAGTCACTCAGTGTTTGCAGTGACTTTACAGAATACAACTACCATAAATAATAAGAACCAGTACATTAAAAAAAAAAAAATATATATATATATATATACAAAGACCTAAATTACATACTAAGGTAGATCTAGTTGATACATGTTGAACTCTGTACTCTGAAAATAAATAATATACTGCTTTTCAAGACCCCATGAAATGCTTTAACTGATATATAATGGAATGCTAAGAAAAAGATCAATTCTAAATAGCAAAAAAGAATACCATACTTTCTAATCACAGTACAATAAAATTGAAAATGAAAATACCCCGACTTCAAATTGCAAAATAAAAGAAAAACTACAGAATATCTAGAAAATTATAATAAAAATACTGAATATCAGAACAGATGAAACTACTTAAAATGAACTGTTAAACTAAAGCAAAGAAATGACAATGGAAGGGGAAAAAAGATCTAAGGAAAATTAAAACAATTATGACAAAGCACTCTGCTCAATTCTAAGTAATTTGGAAAGTAAATGGCCTCAACTAAACCAAGACAGTCTCAACAGACTTATTAACAAAGAACATTTTGAGAAAATTATTAAAAGAACTACAATCCAGAAAATGACCACAACCAGAAAGTTTCACAGATAAATTCTACCAAATCTTCAAAGAACAGATGATTCCATGACTATTTCGATAGCATTAAGAAAGAAAGCTGCCAATTTCTTTTTATAAAGCCAGCATAACATGGTATTGAAAACTGACAAGGGACTGCATGCACAAAAGAAAAATTACAGTATCTTACTCATGAATATCAAAGCAAACAAAAGGAATCCAGGGACACATTGAAAGACCAGTACACCCATTACCAGGGGGTTCATAAAGTGATACTAAGGATGTATCAATAATAGAATAGAAAATAATATAATTCACCATATTAACAGAACACAGGAGGAAGAACCCCACAGGCTTATCTTCACAGATGCCAAAAAAGCTTTTGATTCATTACCTATTCCAGATTTAAACAAACAAACAAAAAACCCTCAGGAACAAATGGAGACCTCTTTTACATGACAAAAACCCCTAACTCTGCTACACAAACACTCAGTATGAGTGTGCACACACTTTCACCTGAGTGCTCTTATAAATCAATCAGAGAAAGGCCAATGACCTAGGCAAAAAAAATAATACTCTATGTAAAGAACATGACGAAGTGTTTCATATAAATGTAACTTATAAAAACTGTTCAGACTTACTGGTAATAAAAAAAAGTATGAATTAAAAACAACAGTAACATATAATTTTTCACCACTTAGGTTTGTAAAGATCATATAGCAATTCCATGTTTAACTTTCTGAGGCATCATCATACTGTTTTCCACAGTAGCTTTTACCCTCCCACTAGCAATGCACAAGGGTTCCTATTTCTCCATTTTCTTGCCATTATTTGTTGCCTTCTTATTTTTGGAGAACAGCCATTCAAAGGGATACAAAGTGTATCTGATGGTTTTGATCAGAATTCTCTAGTGTTTAGTGATATTGAGTATCTTTTCTGTGCTTAGTGGTTAACTGTATCTCTTCTTTAAAGAAATATCTAGGCAAGCCCTCGGTCCATTTTTAAAATAGGTTGTTTGGTTGGATTTTAGAGCTCTTTATATATTCTGGTTACTAATCCTTTATCAGATATATGATTTGCAAATATTTTCTCTCATCCTACTGGCTGCCTCTTCACTCCATTAATAGCACTTGGTATTACAGCTTAAAAAAAGATATTGACCCGGAATCAAATCCAGATAGAACATAAGAAAGAAATCAGAGGCCAGTCCAACTATGAACTTTGGAACAGACTAAGAATAGTTTCTACATTTTTAAAGGTCTGTAAAAAAAAAAAAGTGCCATATACCACAGATGGCCAGCAAAGCCTAAAATATTTACTACAGATATTTGGCTTTTTATTTAAATAGGAAGCTACAATTAAAGAAAACACTTGAGTTTTTCTATGTGAAGAAAACATTAAAGCATGTTTTTTATCTCTAAAGGAAAAACTGATGCTTTTGTTTGTCTGTTTAAGTAATTTAAGTATGATACTGGGATTCATGTTTTGAGCTAAATAATTCTACAAAGCTGTGAATTACACCTTGGGAAAGCCTCGAACTCCATTGGTCAAGTTCTAAATAGTCTCAGTTCAGTTCAGTTTGGTGTCACTCAGTCATGTCCAACTCTTTGTAACCCCATGGATTACAGCACACCAGACTTTACTGTCCATCACCAACTCCCAGAGTTTACTCAAACTCATGTCCACTGAGTCAGTGATGCCATCCAATCATCTCATCCTCTGTTGTCCCCTTCTCCTCCCGCCTTCAATCTTTCCCAGCATCAGGGTCTTTTCAAATAAGTCAGTTTTTCACATCAGATCGCTAAATATTGGAGTTTCACCTTCAGCATCAGTCCTTCCAATGAATATTCAAGACTGATTTACTTTGGATAGACTGGTTGGATCTCTTTGCAGTCCAAGGGACTGTCTCAAGAGTCTTTTCCAACACCACAGTTCAAAAGCATCAATTCTTTGGCGCTCAGCTTTCTTTATAGTCCAACTCTCACATTCATACATGACTACTGTAAAAACCATAGCTTTGACTAGACAGACCTTTGTTGGCAAGTAATGTCTGCTTTTTAACATGCTGTCTAGGTTGGTCATAGCTTTTCTTCCAAGGAGCAAGCGTCTTTTAATTTCATGGCTGCAGTCAACATCTGCAGTGATTTTGGAGCCCCCCAAAATAAAGTCTGTCACTGTTTCCATTGTTTCTCCATCTATTCGCATGAAGTGATGGAACCGGATGCCATGATCTTAGTTTTCTGGATGTTGAGTTTTAAGCCAACTTATTTACTCTCCTCTTTTACTTTCATCAAGAGGCTCTTTAGTTCTTCTTCGCTTTCTGCCATAAGGGTGGTGTCATCTGCATATCTGAGGTTACTGATATTTCTCCTGGCAATCTTGATTCCAGCTTGTGCTTCATCCAGCCTGGCATTTTGCATGATGTACTCTGCACGTAAGTTAAATAAGCAGAGTGAAAATATACAGCCTTGATGTACTCCTTTCCCAATTTGGAACCAGTCTGTTGTACCATGTCCAGTTCTAACTGTTGCTCCTTGACCTGCATACAGATTTCTCAGGAGGCAGATAAGGTGGTCTGGTATTCCCATCTCTGTAAGAATTTTCCACAGTTTGTTGTGATCCACACAGTCAAAGGCTTTGGCGTCATCAATAAAGCAGAAGTAGATATTTTTCTGAAACTCTCTTGCTTTTTCGATGATCCAGCGGATGTTGGCAATTTGATCTCTGGTTCCTCTGCCTTTCCTAAATCCAGCTTGAACATCTGCTAGTTCACAGTTCACATACTGTTGAAGTGCGGCTTGGAGAATTTTGAGAACTACTTTGAAGTGTGTGAGATGAGTGAAATTGTGCAGTAGTTAGGACATTCTTTGCATTTCAATCTGACCTTTTGAAAACTGACCTTTTCCAGTCCTGTAGACACTGCTGAGTTTTCCAAATTTGCTGGCATATTGAGTGAAGCACTTTCACAGCATCATCTTTTAGGATTTAAAATAGCTCAACTGGAATTCCATCACCTCCTCTAGCTTTGTTTATAGTGATGCTTCCTAAGGCCTACTTGACTTCACATTCCAGGATGTCTGGCTCTGGGTGAGTGATCACACCATCGCGGTTGTCTCAGTCATGAAGATCTTTTTGTACAGTGCTACTGTGTATTCTTGCCACCTCTTCTTAATATCTTCTGCTTCTGTTAGGTCCATACCATTGCTGTCCTTAATTGTGCCCATCTTTGTACAAAATGTTCCCTTGGTATCTCTATTTTCCTGGAGATCTCTGGTCTTTCCCATTCTATTGTTTTCCTCTATTTCTTTGCAGTGATCACTGAGGAAGGCTTTCTTATCTTGCCTTGCTATTCTTTGGAGCTCTGCATTCAAATGGGAGTATCTTTCCTTTTCTCCATGGCTTTTGGCTTCTCTTTTCTCAGCTATTTAGAAGGCCTCCTCAGACAGCCATTTTGCCTTTTTGCATTTCTTTTTCTTAGGGATGGTCTTGATCACTGCCTCCTGTACAATGTCACAAACCTTCATCCATAGTTCTTCAGGCACTGTGTTTATCAGATCTAATCCCTTGAATCTTTGTCACTTCCACTGTATAATCGTAAGGGATTTGATTTAGGTCATACCTCAGTGGTCTAGTGATTTTTCCCTCCTTTCTTCAATTTAAGTCTGAATTTGGCAACAAGCAGTTCATGATCTGAGCCACAATCAGATCCTGGTCTTGTTTTTGCTGACTATATAGAGCGTCTCCATCTTTGGCTGCAAAGAATATAATGAATCCGATTTCAGTATTGATCATCTGGTGATGTCCATATGTAGAGTCGTCTCTTGTGTTGTTGGAAGTGGGTGTTTGCTATGACAAGTGCATTCTCTTGGCAAAACTCTGTTCGCCTTTGACCTGCTTCATTCTGTACTCCAAGGCCAAACTTGCCTGTTACTCCAGGTATCTCTTGACTTCCTACTTTTGCATTCCAGTCCCTTAAAATGAAAAGGACATCTTTTTTGGGTGTTAGATATAGAAGGTCTTGTATGTTTTCACAGAACCATTCAACTTCAGCTTCTTCAGCATTACTGATCAGGGCATAGACTTGGATTACTGTGATATTGAATGGTTTGCCTTGGAAACAAACAGAGATCATTCTGTCATTTTTAAGATTGCACCCAAGTACTGCATTTCAGACTCTTGTTGACTACAAGGGATACTCCATTTCTTGTAAGAGATTCTTGCCCACTTAGTAGATATAATGGTCACCTGAATTAAATTCGCCCATTCCAGTCCATTTTAGTGCACTGATTCCTAAAATGTTGATGTTCACTCTTGCCATCTCCTGTTTGACCACTTCTAGTTTACCTTGATTCATGGACCTAACATTCCAGGTTCCCATGCAATATTCTTCTTTACAGCATCAGAGTTTACTTCCATCACCAGTCACATCCACAACTGGGTGTTTTTGCTTTGGCTCCATCTCTTCATTCTTTCTGGAGTTACTTCTCCACTCTTCTCCAATAACATACTGGGCACCTACGGACCTGGGAATTTCATCTTTCAGTGTCAGATCTTTGTGCCTTTCATACTTTTCATGGGATTCTCAAGGCAAGAATGCTGAAGTGGTTTGCCATTCCTTTCTCCAGTGGACCACATTTTGTCAGAACTCTCCACCATGACCTGTCTGTCTTGAGTGGCCCTACACAGCACGGCTCATAGTTTCACTGAGTTAGACAAGACTGTGGTCCTTGTGAGCAGTTCCAGCTCTTTCCAATTCACCACCTGTCAGCTACAGTTCTGAAATATTTAGGGAGTAAAAACGGACTAATGGGACAGTTGTATGAATTCAGTGAGGATGAAACTTCCGGTCATAAGGTTTAAATTTTTCTTTCTGCATATCTCTGTCTCACGTACTAAACTGAGCCTCTCTGGGGGACCCAGACCATCTTTTTCATATTTATATACCTAATAAAAAACACAATGGCTACCCACAACAGGTACTATAGAAAATGCTGAAGGAAAGCAATCAAAAGTCCAAAATAAATAATTGATAAAATAATTGTTAAGTACTAGACAGCAATTATCCAACATTTACAGCAATAAGAAAATAGGAAAATATACTTCAATTTGAATTTCAATCATGAATTCACCAAGTACCAGACAGAGGCCCAAAGTTTAAGTTAACAGTTGCTAACCTCAAATTCCTAATCTACAAAGAGATGGAAAAGACAGTGATGAGGGCGACCAAGCAAATTTCAACATTTTAGAAAGACCACTGGACACTGTGTATTTACCTTTAATGACACTGCTAACCAAAACACTAAATTTCTTTTTTTGCTGCAAACAATATCAGCTCAGTGGGGTAAGGTTTTATCTTATATTGATAAGATGCTCTAATAGCAGTTGGGAATTATTTTGACTAGTAAGAACTCTTCAGACTATTATTCCTGCCCCCTGCCCTCCCACTCCATACACGTATCAACAATTAGTTAAGTTTTCAACAATAGCAAAAGGTTAAAAACAGAATATCAGCAACCAGAATTCTCGTAGGTTGAACTGGAATAAGTCAAAGGCAGCTGTCATCAGCCAACCCCTGCTCAGTCCCACCCACCAAACCAAGATACTGTGGACTAAGTAAAGCTACTAGTTATTCTGATTTAACAAGCTGACAAATATGCCAAGGAATTAACAGCAAAATTACCTCTCGAACTTCATCATCTTCTTCATTTGTATTCTTTTGTCTGCTTTCTCTGAAACGACGTACCTGGATTGTAACAGAAAAATTCACAAATATGTTACAAACATGTTCGTTATGTAAATACAAAACTGCTTAACAGATGCTTTTCATTTCAACATAAAACTTGGAAATTCAAGTATAGTTTTGTTTCACAAAAGATTAAAGAAGTCATATTTTTCCCAGTGACTTACATTAAAAATTCAGAAATGTACTCTAAGAAAAATTGGCCATAAGCAAAATTATATTACCTGCTGCCAAAATAGCCCGTCATTGAAAAACAGCCAGTCAGACTACAGAGGAAAAAATTGCAATGTCCTATGGGTGTTATACTTCAGTAAAATAGCCAAGAACAAAAACCTCTCTTTTAACAGGTTTGAGTTATTACAGTACACAAATTATTCTTGGGCTCCTGGCTGTAAGTCATCCAGGAGGCTCTCTAAAATAGCGTCCGAAATGGGTGGGCCCTTGAAGATCCATTTTATTAACAGTCAACCACCGAAAGTTTAATGATTGCAAACCCTGGTCCTGGTGCCACGAAGGATACAGAGCTTCCTTTGTTACCAGCTGCTGCTCACAAAGCTCTTACAATTTAGTTTTGCAGTTGGAGATATGCTCCATTTATTTAATAATTTACTTGGCACATATTTACTGAGCCAAGCCACTATGTACCAGGTACTACTGTAGGGGTGGAGAATAGAACAACAAACAAGAGTCAGAAAGTCTGCCCTTAAGGAGCTTATAATCAACGTTTGTGTGTGTTAGAAAATCAGAAACAAAATAAGCGATATTGTATTTTAGAAGGTGTATGGGATCAAGTCTAGCTGGGATCAGCTAGACTGGGAAAACTCTGTCCTTACCTCTGAGGAGCCTCTGGCAGCCCCAGCGCCGATTTACTGATGGTTTCCTACCTGGATGAGCAGTTAGCATGGCTTATGTGACCAGAGGGGCATAAAAAAAACCCTGTCAACTTCTGCACATATCTTGCCAGGTGTCCAGTCCTGGGTTTGCGGTGTGCATATAAGGAGAGAAGTGGATGTCTGGTATTTCCCAGATCCCTAATGCCTGCCTATACTCCTCCTCTTGCTGTACTGTACCAGCTGCCTTTAAATAAAAATCTTATTTCAAGTACATGAACCTGTGAAATTTTTGCAAAAGGTGTTAAGTGCTCCCAGAGAAATAATGTGGGAAGAGGGACAGAGTGCCAAGGAGAGGCTACAGAATGATCAAAGGCCTACTGAGAAGGTAATAAAGTGAGAAAGTGGCAAGGACTTGAAAAGGTAGGGAATGAACTTTCCAAGTACCTGGGGGAAATCATTCCAATCAAAAGAAAGAATACATGCAAAGGCAATGGGGCAGAAACACTGTATGTTTAAGAAATAGCAAGGAGGATGCTGGGCTTGAGCAGAAAGGTGGCTGAAGAAGTTACAGAAACCAAATCTAGTAAGGCCTTGGAAACAACTGTAAGGATTTTTTCTTCTCTGGCAGGAGTGATTTCATCTGAATTACGTTAGGACCACCAACAGCGGAACTGAGGACAGAACAGAGGGTGGAGGAAAAGAAACATGGGCAGAACAGGGAGACCAGTGTGGAGGCAACAGGAGTAACTGAGGTGAGAAATGGCCATGCCTTACACCACTGATAGTGATGGGGGTGGTGAGAAACAGTCACATCTGTACAGATTCTGAAGGCAGAATTAAAGGATTTCCAGGCAGGATATAGGCGACAGAGAGAGAGGAATCAAGGATGACTTCAAGGTTGATCGCCTGAGCAATGAAAGAATGGTGCTTTCACTAGAACCTTACAGGTAGACTAGGGGCTAAGGATCAGTGATTCAGATTGGGAATGTTGGAAGCTGAGGAGGTCTACTGAACATCTGAGTAGAAATGTCTAGTAGGCTCTTGACTAGAGAAGACTTGAGTCGACAGAAGAGGTCGGGCTAGACTTTTGAAAAGTCATCACCAAACTGATGATGGTATTTAAAGCCAGGAAGTTGGATGAGAATACAAAAGAAATGTGTAGATAAAGAAGGGGTCAAAGGACTGAATTCTGGAGACTCCAATGTAAGAGGGTTAGAGGTGAGGGGAATCAATAGAGACTGAGAAGACACAGATAATGAGGTGGGAAGACAGCAGAAGAGTATGGAGCCCTAAAAGGCCATGGAAAAAAGGCTTTAAGAAGTGGTCAAGTGAGATTTAAGATGGAGAATGGACAGTGAATTTAGCACTGGAGGTCACTGGTACTTTGACCAGAGTAAATTCACTAGAAAGATGGGGTCAAAACCCCAGAATGAACAGGTTTAAGAGAAAAATGAAGGCAAAGATTCTGAGCAACAAATATAGAAAACAATTTTGCTGTGAAAAATGAACAAAGAAGCAGAGTAAGAGCTAAAGGGAAATAAGATCTAGACTCCAGAGTTTTGTTAAAAGAAATAGCAGCATGTTTGTTATGATTCAGTAAAAGGGGAAAAATAATTGTTTTTTAAAAGCTGGCATAGCATGTAATAGTACTCCAGGTGGCATATGATATACCAAAAGCACTGAGGCGTTCACAGACGAGAAATGAGAATCAGGGAAAAAGTGTGGAGCAGACATTATGTGCCAGTGTGCTGAGGACTGACATGTGTTCTTTGAATCCTCACAACAACTCTGATGGTGGTTCTATTATCCCTATTTCACAGATAAGGAAACTGAGGCAGAGAGATTAAAATAGCCCACTGACAGTTCCATAGCAAGTAAGGTCATCCTGTCTGCAGTCCATACGTTTAGCCCCCATGCTACACACACACACACACACACACTCTCTCTCTCTCTCTCTCTTTTGACAGACTGTCAAAAGTCATGATGTCACTCCAGGTGTGGATGGTCCTTTTGGAGGGTAGAGTATGAGGAGGGGGGCTTGTTTTTTTTATTTTTTTTAGAGCAGTTTGGGTTCACAACAAAACTAAAAGGAAGTTACCTAGATTTCCCATACACCCTGTCCCACACATGCACAGCCTCCCCTATTAATACCAACATCTGCCACCAGAACTGTTCAGCTGACACTCCACACTCTGTGCTCCATATCACCCAAACTCCAGAATTTACCTTACGGTTCACTCTTGGTACTGTGCATTCTATGAGGCTGGACAAATGTATAACGGATACATGTATAATCCACCACTTTAGTTCGATACAGCGTAGTTTCTCTGTTCTAAAAAACCTCTGTGAATCTATCTATTCATCTTCTCATCCCCACCCCCGCCCAACCACAGCTTTTTACTAAGGTCATAGTTTTACCTTTTCCAGAATGTTACACAGTAAGGAATCATGTTCAGTACATGAAGTTACTTTTTCAGATTGGCTTCATTTACTTGGTAATATGCATTTAAGGTTCCTCCATGTCTTTTAAATGCTTGATAGGTCATTTCATTTTAGTACAGAATAACATTTCCTTGTCTAGATGTTTTACAGTTCACTTGTTCATTTCCCTACTGAAGTACACCTTGGTTGCTTCCAAGTTTTGGCAGTTATGAATAAAACTGCTATAAATACCACGTGCAGGGTTTTGTTTAGACTTAAGTTTTCAACTCTGTTGGGTAAATACCAAGGAGCATGATTGCTCAGGAGCATGATTGCTCAGGAGCATGGGAAGAGTGTGTTTGCTTTTATAAGAAACTGCCAAACTGTCTTCCAAAGTGACTATACCATTCTGCATTCCCACTAGCAATGTAAGAGTTCCTGTTGCACTATGGCCTCACCAGCATTTGGTGCTGTTGGTGTTCACGAGTTTGGCCATTTCGATAGGTGTGTAGTAGCTTCATTTCCCTAATGACATGAGATGTGGAGCATCTTTTCATATGCTCACTTGTCAATAGTCTATCTTGGTCTGTTAAGGTCTCTGGTCCATTTTTTAACTGGATTTTTAAAATTTTCTTATTGTTGAATTCTAAGAGATTTTCACATATTTTAGATAATAATCCCTCATCAGATGTTTCTTTTGCAACTATTTTCTCCCAGTCTGTGGCTTCTCTTCTCATTCTCTTTACAGTCTTTTGGAGAGGAAAAGTTTTAAATTTTAATGCAGTCTAGATTATCAATTACCTCTTTCATGAATCATGCTTTTGTTGTTGAGTCCAAAAAGTCATTACCATACACAAGGTCATCTAGGTTCTCCTACGTTATCGCCTAGGAGTTTTATAGTTTTGCATTTTACATTTAGTGGGGGATGGTCATATTATATTTATGGCACTTAACTGAGAAAATTACCCATGCTAAAAATTTATGAACCTAACACATCCAGAATCACAGAATAAGGGGTTTTAAAGTGTGAATTATCTGCCTTCCCTGTGAAAGTACCTGGCATTTAATATTACTGGTTGTATACTAGTTGACATCATTAGGCTTTAAAAGAATTATGCTTAATAATTAAAAGCAAAAAATAAGTCAAGTGGAATGAGTTTTAAAAATAACATTTTGTTCTTCTGCTTAGAGGGAATTTGGAAAACACAGGAAATGAACCCTTATAATCCTACTACCTGAAATAACCATTGATAATGTCTGGAACATTTTTTGCATACACACATACACATATTCACATAGACAATAAAAATAATTGGGATCACATTGTGTATAGTTTTACCTCTTTGGAATTCTTTTCCCACTTAACACTGAAAATACTTTTGCATGTTCTTAAAGTATAATTTTTAATAGCTGCATAGTATTATATGGGCATTCCAGGTGGCACCAGTGGTAAAGAACCCACCTGCCAATGCAGGAGACTCAAGAGACATGGGTTCAATTCCTGGATAGGGAAGATCCCCTGGAGGTGGGCATGGTAACCCACTCCAGTATTCTTGCCTGGAGAATCCCATGGACAGAGGAGCCTGGAGGGCCCTAGTCCACAGGGTTGCAAAGAGTTGGACACGGCTGAAGTGACTTGGCACACACACATAGTATTCTATACTATCTATGTGCCAACATTTATTTTACCAAAACATTTCTGACCTCTCCCCTGCATTACACTGAGATAAATTACACCTCATTCAAATCTCTATCTCATTATTGTCTCAAGAAAACTTTCTAGGGCTGAGTTAAAGGGCAAATCTTAACCCTTTTGACATACACTGCCAAAATGCTTTATAGTACAGCTGTTCAAACTCAATACTGCTACCAGCAGGGTACTAAATATCTTTAACAAATTGTTGCTACTTTGACAAATAAAAAATTAATTTGAGTTTCTTTGATTATCATAGGTTAAATACCATTTTCATATGCTTATTAGCCATTTGTATTTCTTTTGTGAACCACTTATTCAGGTCCTCTGTTCATTATTCTATTGAAACGTTTAGTAATCTTCTTAAGATTTATAAGAGCCCTTTAACACTATATTAAGAATATTAACTTCTTACTCTGCCCACATACAAGTATTTTCTCCATGTCAGTACCCTCTAATTTTGTTTTTTGACAATCTGACATGCAAACATTCAAAATTTCTTTGTAGTCAAATCTAAAGAGCTTTTCCTTTGCTTTTATGCTTACAGGAACTGCATTTTCTAAGTGAAATTCAAAATCTCAATCAAAATTTACTAAAAATTTTGAGTAAGTAGACATTTTCACCCTATGAGGTTCATTTTAAAGCACTTAGCATTCATTAGGTATCAATCATTTTTGAGACTGTGTTCTAGACACTTATTAGACATTTTATAATTTAATCCTCATTTTATGATCTCAATTTTATAGATGAGGAAACTGAACAAATCAGAGAAGTAGTGATGTACCAAGAAGAAATGCAGAGCTACTCTTAAGGAAAGACTATCTAAATATTAGATTTTCCACCCCAAATTATTCACCTCTTCATCAATTTTATCTTCTAGGGCATCAATATGACGTTCTTTAAGAAATCGCTGTGTTTTTTCCAACTGATATTTCACTAATTCCTCTATGGCATCTTTTTCTTCCTTGTCCACAAATTCTTGTACTGCTTCACCCATTCCCCTTTCTGTTAGAAGTGAGAGCTGTACGTTCTGTAAGAGACAGAAAACAGTATTTTCTGATGCAGAAAGTAGTATTTTCCCTGCAAAACAATTCTATACGAGCAAGGAAAATTACAGAATAAAAAGCTATTTAGTTAATGAAGCAAAGCAAAAGAAAACAAAGGACGGTAATTGAGCCTACTGATAAATATTAAGGGCCCAAATCAGCAAAGTATAAACAGGAAACGGGAGTCGAGCTCAGGACCTATGAAAACAGAGGTGCCTGAGTGGCTAGGACACAGAGTGCAGAAATGGGAGCTAAGGGTCAGATTAGGTTGACTAGCGTGGCAGGCAGAACTGTTTGCCGTTTAGTTGCTCAGTTGTGTCCGACTCTTTGTGACCCCATGGACTGTAGCCATCAGACTCCTCTGTCCATGGGATTTACCAGGAAAGAATACTGGAGTGGGTTGCCATTTCCTTCTCCAGGGCAGAATAGTCGCCCCCCTAAAGATGTCCACATCCTAACCTCTGGAACCCATGAATATGTCACATGGCAAAGGAGAATTAAGGTTACAACTGGAATTAAGATTGAAATTCAGCTGGATACAAAACTGGGAGACGAGCAGGGACTATCTGGGTGGGCTCTGTATCATCACAAGCAGCCTTCACAGCGGAAGTGGGACACAAAAGGGAGTCAGAGAGATGTATCTGGGGAAAGACAGCAAGGCAGATACAATGTTGCTTGGTTTGAAGATGGAAGAAGGGGTCTTGAGCCAAGTAAGGCAGGCACAGCCAGAAGCTGGAGAAGTTGAGAAAATGAATTCTCCTCTACAGCTTCCAGAAAGAAACACAGCCCTGCTAATACCTTAATTTTAGTCCAGGGAGGAGAGTCAATTTCTGACCTACAAGATTGTTAGGATAATAAATTTGCATTGTTTTAAACCACTAAGTTTACAGAAATTTATTTCAGCAGCAACATAATCAGAGGATCTCAAAATGGCATACACTCATGATAATAAGAGTAGCGTCACCCTCCTGTGGCTATATAATAAAGTAATTCTGAAATTACATCCTGATGCAAGAAAATTAAATCCCAGATTCAGACTTATGTAGCAGAGATAAAAAGAAAGAGGATAACAACAGCAACAATAATACACAATAATCATGTGCTAATAACTAACATTAATTAAGCAGTTATTTTTCTTGATATATAATAACTATAAAGGAATGTAACTGATTGCCCTACTTACTTCATGGAAACATTCTGAGGATTCATTTTGTTTAAACTGTCAATTATACATATCCTAAATAGAAATGTTATTATAAGATCACCAATAATTCAAATGGAGAACTGTAATTAAGAAATTACCTTCTCTGCAGTTTGAAAATACTGTTTTACAAGGTCTTCAACCCTTAGTGTTGTTCCTTCTGAGGGTTTTGAGATGAACTTGCCAAAGTTGATCTCTTCTCCTAGAAAAAAGACATCCATGAGAAAACCAATAACAGTTTCTATTTTAATGTTGGGGCCTTCCTGGTGGCTCAGTGGTAAAGAATCCACCTGCCAATGCAGGAGACGTGGGTCCAATCCCTGGGTCAGGAAGATCCCCTGGAGAAGGAAATGGTAACCCACTCCCTGTTCTTGCCTGGAAAATCCCACAGACAGACTGAAATCTGTGGCAGACTATAGTCCATAGACACAACTAAGAACATACACACACCTTAGTTAAAGTACCCAAATTCACTGCACATTCCTGTCAGTGGAGGAGGTACGGCCAAACTTTATCAACTGTCAGCTTGCTCAACATAGTAAATTTTGAGACAAAAACATGGCATTTTTGCTAGTTTCGAGAGTCTTTCCCCCCAGGCCTCTACTTCTCCTGATTTCCAAGCAGCACGTCTCCTGGCCCTCGAGGTGGTCTGCCGATCTCTGGGAGTCCCCCATACTGCTTCAGTGGCTCAACAGTCACATGAAGACATTTACCTTTTCCACGGTACTGCCACTTCCACTGATGATATAAAAGCAGCCCTGGGTAAAACTGCCAGTGTCTTGGGATGAGTGAAGGCAGTGGTTCTGAGTTCTACTAATAGTCATCACCTCGTATTCACAGTTCAAAACAAGACAAAGCAAACAGCCTGTTTCACTTAAGAATATCCTTGATGGAACAGCAAAAATTATTAGTTAAATCTGAGCCCTTAAGCACATATCTGTTTAATATTCTGTGAGACAAATGGGAAGTATGTGTAGTAAAGCAGTTTTGCTGCCTTCTTACACAGGATGGTTGTCTCAAAAAAACAGCAGGTACAGAGTGAAAAGAATACTGGGTAAGAAGTCAAAAAACATAGGCTCTGCTCATAACCTCTGTCAGGGAAAAAGAATATTAACTGTCCAGCAGGTATGTGACATGGTGTGGAAAATACAATAATAAAATGATAGGAGAAAGCCCATAATAGCTAATGATTACAATATAAGGTGGTAAGTGCTACAACAGAGAACAAAAAATATGACATGCCAAGAAGAAATGAACTAATTCTTCCCCAAGAAGATTGAAAATAATGTGCAGATAGCAAATGCTGTTATCATTTGACTCAAGACTTGCAGAATGTGTAAGATACACTAAGCAAAAAAAGAGAAAGAAAAAATATTTTAGGCAGAGGGGAAAGTTTATGTCATGGCTTACAGGATAAAAAGGCACAAAGTTCAGCATGCCTATTGCAAAGCAGTGAGGACAAGTGAATAGAAATCCTTTTTGAATTTCAAGATGGGAGAATTAATATTACTTCATAAATATGTTACTACATTTCACTACGCCAGACACTATGCTAAGACCATTTACACACAGTATATCATCTAATCCTCACAACAGTACTATGAGGTAGGTGCAGTTATTATCCTAATTTTGATGACAAGAAAACTAAACATCAGAGAGATTAAGCGATTTGCATGATTTCACACACACAGTTGAAGTAGCAGAGCTGGCCAAAACAACAAACAATTTCATGCTTTCAATACGATATATGAAAGGGTCATTGTTTCCATTCGGCAATTAATGTTTAAGCAAAAAGGGATCATCAGAACAAAACTGTTTATGGATGAAACTCAAGCAAAATAAGGAACCAGTTCTGAACTCCATATTCTCACAAATGCTGTACCAATAAAACTCCAAGGAATTGATATGGATGAATGATTAAAGTAAATCATCATCAATAACTAGCTAAAATTAATACATAAAAACAATTCTCTGATATGGATTGTTTTCCTCTAAAACAGTATTCTATGAGCTCCATTTAAATATCCCAATGACTATTTCAGGCTGAATTAACAGTACACACCATTTTGATCACAATTTAACTCTGAGAACAGAAGCCCACTAAATCAGAATTAATAAAAACCAATGTGGTGTATGTGTCAACAAGGGACATGTTTTTCCATGAAAGTGCTGACTCAATAGCTCTAAGGAGAAGAGCTCCTGTATTTACAAGGACCAATATCTCTTATGAAGAAGCACTACTTCAGTTGGGTGACCTGTTTCTGATAAATGCTAAAATAAAGGCAATTAGTTTTCACGAAACTTAACTGGAAATTATCTGATCATCAGAAACATCAAACTTAAGCCCTTAAGTATATATCTTTTTAATAGTCTCAGACATCTCTTAAGACTGGAATCTTAAATCACATACGCTATGAAGTTGAAATTTAGTACTGTAAAATTAGAGAGCATATTCTCTGAATACTAAGAATATATAGTAAATAATAGATATGTAAACACTAAATCTATAAGGTATGTGTTGTTAATCAGCCGCATGTTTAAAAAAAACTATGAAATCCATCATTACTTCACTGATTTCCGCAGGTTTACAAGCAACTGCTATCTAATTTTTGCCTGCATGCATGTGCGTTTAGTCACTAAGTTGTGTCGGACTCTTTGTGAGCCCATGGACTCCTCTGCCAGGCTCCTTTGTCCATGGGATTTTCCAGGCAAGAATAACGTAGTGGGTTACCATTTCCTTCTCCAGGGAGTCTTCCTGACCCTGGGATCAAATTTACCACAGGTGGCTCAGTGGTAAAGAAAATGCCTGCCAATGCAGAAGACTTGGGTTTGATCTCTGATTCGGGAAAACCCCACTTGCCTTAGAGTAACTAAGCTCATGCACCACAACTACTGAGCATGTGCTCTAGAGCTGGGAACTGCAACTACTGAGACCCCTGCTGAAGCTGCTGCAGCGCAGGTGCCCTAGGACCCCGCACTCCGCAACAGAGAAGCCACAGCAATGAGGAGCTCCCACACCCCACTACAGAGTCACCCCTGCTCGCCAAACCTAGGGAAAAAACGGCAAAGAAACGAAGACCCTGCGTGGCCAAAAATATCCCTTAAAAAGAAAGTTTCTAAAAATGTCTTAAAAAAAAAGATAACCAGCTTACCTGTGTTTTCCTTTTGTTCTCTGTGCCTGAAAAAATGGATAACGTCTTTTGGATTAGCTACCCGATCCACAAATTTCTGGCTAAAGCGAAGAACACTGAATGGTTCAAAGCCTCCACTATAGTCCACCTGGAAATACAGAACAAGTTACAAAGTTACAAAGGGTAGCAAACAACAGAGCACCAATTGCAGTATTTATGGGTAAGACTTTTAAGTTAGTACTGTATGTTAATGTTCTACAATTCATTTTAAAGATCATGATGATGTTACACCATTTATTCTATGAAAAAATAAAGCTTCAAAGGTTTATGCTTCTGCAAAACATTGTTTGATGGAATCAAAGTACAGCAAGAATTCCCACAATGTCAAAATTACTGTATCTCCCCATGGTAAAACCAACAGTCTAGGAACCAGGAATATCATCTGAAAAGGACGTGAAATTTCTAAACAAGTTTTCTTAAACTTTTAAAACAGATATGCAAATAGAATGCTGGCACTAGATGCATTCATTAATTAGTTTATAACATAAGGATAAGCTTTCACATCAGACAAACGCTGGGAAAATCATGGAGGAAAAGAAGCAAGTCTGTGACCTTTGAGAAATGATCACCTTCAAAACACGGGACAGTCATCTCTTGGTATTTCAGGGGGATTGATTCCAGGACCCCTGGCTGGGAACACCAAAGTCTGCAGATGCTGAAGTCCCTTGTATAAAATGGCACAGTTCAATCAGCCCTCCATATCTGCAGATAACGAAACTGCAGGTACAAGAGGGCTCACGATTTCTATTTAGAACTAACAATGGTTCTCAACGCAGGCTTTTCCTAAAGACTTCTCTTATGGCACCAAGCCCCTTACAAAGAAAAACATTACATCTCTTCCTAACAGATACAATCATTTTCCTAAACCAGCTGTTCTCAAAGGATGCTCTGGGAATCAGCATTGTACCACAACACCAGCCTTTCCAGACTACTCCTAACCTCCACCCCACTTATACTCTCTGTCACACTTAGCACTAGCTAAGATTCTGCTCACATATTTGCTATTTGTTTATTGTTTTCTCTCCTCACACCTCCACCTCCTATAAGCCTTGTCTATTTATTCATCACTGCCCACCCCTCACTCTCACATGCAGAAAAGAAGGCACTCAATAACTCAATACACATCTGTTCACTGAATTAATGAATCGATGAGGTTCATCTAGCCAATACAATGTACTTTTGGAATACTCCCTACAAGAAAATATTTCTTCTTTTATTCATTAATGAGTTAGTAATGTGTTTGGGAAAAGGAACACCAATTTCCAATTTAAGTCTGATTGGTTTTAATAATATCAGGCAGACATAGATGAGAAATATGGTGCTTCTGCCCTGATCAAGAGACCTGTGTGGGTCCCTCAAAGCAGTTATGTCTCTATTTCCCAGACAAACCATCTCTACAGCTGTCATGTTCTAAACCAGAAAATGCGAAATGCTCAAGCTAGGGGGTCTCCCCGAAACACATTTTTAACAACTGAACTCTAGTCTAGTTTTATTTGTAATTTTCTGCTTCTAAACTTTACAAAATTATTCACTAAGCAAACTTTACTGAAGTGTCCACAACGTCTAAGTACTCTGTCAAGGGCCAGATATAACATAAATAAAACAGCATCCTGGTTGGAAAGAAACTAACAAGCTGGCAAGGAAGACAAACTATGTAAAGAAGAAGCTGCAAGCAGAACCTGAATAGTGCTGTAAGAAGTATGTACAGAGGAGACTGAGGACACGAAGAAGTAGCGATTCTGACGGGATGTCAAGAAAGGTTTCTGTTGAAGAGGGAAGCTTAAGTGAGTATTAAAGGGGATTATTTCAGAAGAAGAAAAGTACATCCCATGCAGCAGGATCAGCGTGAGCAAACGTGCGAAAGAGTGAAATAAACTCCACTAGGCCTAGAAAACAGCAACTTTCAGTCAGAAACGGAGTCTAGGAAGTGCTGGCAGGAAACGAGGTAGAAGCAAAGAGGTGGGTTTAGACCAGATCATGTCAAGTCTGGAATGCCACATGAGAGTTTAGACTCGTTCCTATTAAGAGCTGGGATGTCATTAAGTCGTTTTCAGCAGGAAAAGCATGCAAGATCATATTTTAGAAAGAGTGTTGGCATTAGTCTGGAGAGGCTAGAGGTGGGGCCAGGAGGAAACTGGAGCAGAGTCAGGAAGGAAGCTGCAGCTGCAGGCCAGCTAAGAGAGCATCTGGGCTCAGCTACAGCAATGACAACGAGATGGAGAGAATTCACTCAGATCTAGAAGTACACACCCAGGGACAAGAGACCCAGTGGCTCAAGGTCACATAGCTAGTGACAGAGCCGGAACCAAACCAGACAGTCTGACTCTAGACTGTCCGGTTTACCTTCATCTTGTACGCCCCAGGGCTTCTCAAATTTTCATGTGCATATAAATCTTTGGGGGATACTGTTAAAATGCAATTCAGTGGGTTTAATATGGAGCCTGAGATTCTGTATTTTTAAGAATTTCCCAGGTGATGCCAGTGCTGCTGCCGTTTGAGGGCCATGACTCAGGTACAAGGCTTTAGAAGGACTCTTGGACTCCAACAAGGAGGTCTCAGGGGTAGGTCAAAATTTGGGAGCCATCATTCTATAGGTGATCATATGCCTAGACTGGACCCAGGACTTACTAAAATATAGGAAGGGACAAAGAAAACTTGTAGAAGAGAATGCCAAAGAGTGACTCAGTAAGATGAAAAAAATCTACTAGATTTGACAATTGAAGGTTGCCTTTTCCATCTGAGATGGTGGTGTCACAGCCTTGATTATAGTGGACTGAGGAAGAGACTGTTATATGAGCAAATAGACAATGTATTACTATTTTGGGCGGAAAAAATAAGAAAAGCTAGAAGCTAAAAGGGAAAGGCACAGGGATGAAAAAAAAAAGTCTGTTATTATTTGTGAATATCATGATGCAAAAGATCAGCAGGTTTAGAGGCACAGGAAACACTTCGATTTCTTAGAATTTTCTAACTGAAATGTAAGTTCTTGCTGCGTACTTATCAAGCACGTGCAATTGCCAGGGAATGATCTGGGATCTTTGGCTACATTAGTTAACAAGATTCACAAAGTTCCATGCTTCCGTAGAGCAGATAGTTTGGTAGCTGAGGACAAACAATAACCAAAATAAATAAATAAATTGGATGTCGTGGTTCAGGAGGATATGCTGTGGGGAGAAAAAGAAGATGTAGAGAAGGGTAAGTGAAATCAGTAGTACTGGAGAGAGGGCCAGGGGGTTACAATCTTAATCAGGCTGGGGTCCACTGAGGTGACTACTTGGGTGACATGTGAGCAGACCTGGAGGAAGTGAGCGGGTCTGATATGTCTGAGGCACTGCAAGAAGTCCAAGTGCCTGGAAGGAGGGGAGAGCAGGGAGCAGCAAGCAATGAAGTCAGAGAGCACAGCACCTGTTCAACTCAAGACTATTTAGAAATGAGGGAAGCAAGAACACAAAAACATCAAACCTATCAGAATAAACTAAAATGGATAGCCAACAAGGACCTACTGTATATATAGCACATGGAACCTCCCCAATGTTATGTGGCAGCCTGGATAGGAGGGGGTTTGAGGGAGAACACATATATGTATGGCTGAGTCCCTTCACTGTTCACTTGAAACTATCACAACATTCTTAATCAGCTATACCCCAATATCGGAGAAGGCAATGGCAACGCACTCCAGTACTCTTGCCTGGAAAATCCCATGGATGCAGGAGCCCGGTAGGCTGCCACCTATGCGGTCGCGCAGAGTTGGAACAACAGAAGCAACTTAGCGCAGCAGCATACTCCAATATAAAAGAAAAAGTTTATAAAAAGGAATGAAACTACAATTAAATCAAATGCTGGCTACTATATTATTTTCTTCACCAATGATGATATCTCTTTTTACTATACGTACTCTCTTCGCTATTTTACCAAAAAAAAAAAAAAATTCATGTAAACTGTACAAAACTCTCCTCTGAAAATCAATAAAGCTGAATTCATCTAAATAGGACTTACTCGCAGTCGTATAAGAGGCTTCTCTGGCTGTCGAGAATTTCCCAGACGTTCCCGTTCTGCATTTTCAAGCATTTCTTCAACCTCAAAATAAAGATATTGTCATGACTAGGGGGAAGAGGGACTGCTGGCTGGCATCTAGTGGTAAAGGTCAGAGAGGACTTGTAAAAATCCACTGTGCACAGAACAAGTTCCCACAACAAAGTGTTTCCCAGTCTAAACTGTCAGCTATGCCAAGGCTGAAAGACCCTGTGCTCCCTGAGTAGGCCGGGACAATCCACTCACTCATTCTCCATCTCCCTCGCCTCAGAGGTCGGGTTCAGGGACAAGTACACAACCTCAGTCCACGGAAACTCAATGTTTAAGGGGTTTATCTGGAACCACTGGGGAAAAAAATGATTCTTTCAGCTGTAAAGACAATATTAAGTCTGTGGGCTACCACAGCACAGCCTTCCTTATAGTGAAGCTTAAGATAAAAACCATAGGACTGGGTGGCACAGGACTAAACAAACACGCAAACAGAGACAGAGGGACCTGCTATCTTAATTTGAGTTTCTGGGTCTGGTCATCTTGAAACCAGCAAACCTAAACTTTTCAGTTATGTGAGTTACATGCTGCTAGTAAAGTTGTGACATTGGGTGAGTTACTTTAAGGTTCAGCTCCAGTGGGCGTTTCCACAGTTTAGTGGTTATCACGTTTGCCTCACTTTAAGGTTCAGCTCCTCTTTCTATAAAATGTGGATGGTAGACTCTAATCGTCCTATAGCATTGCTAAGTGGATTAAATGCAAAATGCTGTCAACAGTGTCCAGAATATACAAGCGATGAATAGCAGTGACAATTATCATCATCATCAGGCTTTTCATGAGAATAAAATGCAAAGCAGAAGAGCATACACAGAGTAAGAACTGAGTAAGTGTCAGCAATTAATGTTACATATGAGTGACTTCTGTTCCAAGAGCAAATCTGTAAGTAATTTGTTCGTAAGTCCAACAGTTATCCTAGGTACTCAACTAACACAATTGGCTACATAATCCTGTACTGTAATAGGTTTCCCAGCTGGTGCTAGTAGTAAAGAAATCGTCTGCCAATGCAGGAGACATAGAGATGCAAGTTTGATCCCTCAGTCAGGAAGATTCCCTGGAGGAGGGCACAGCAACCCACTCCAGTATTCTTGCCTGGAGAATCCCATGGACAGAGGAGCCTGGCGGGCTACAGTCCAAAGGGTTGCAAAGACTCAGACACGACTGAAGAGACTTGGCACACATGCACTCAATAGGTTTATAATACTTTTCACACAAATAATACGTAAAAACAAACACAAAAAATAAAGAAAACATTTTTAATCTTAAGCGTAGCACTTTGAAAAGTACAACGGCACCAGCCACATCACTGCTGCTTTTACGCTTCCCTCCAGACATTCTTCAGCATGAAATAAAGATACTGTACTACCATACTCTATACAGCGGTTGTGGTGGTTTAGTCGCTAAGTCGTGTCGGACTCTTGCAACCCCATGGACTATAGCCCACCAGGTTCCTCTGTCCGTGGGATTCTCCAGGCAAGAATACTGGAGTGGCTTGCCATTTCCTTTTCCAGGGGACCTTCCCAACTCAGTGCTCAAACCCATGTCTTCTGCATCGCATGCAGATTCTTTACTGCTGAGCCACCAGGGAAGACCACTATACAGTACAATACAGTAAAGTACACCAGAGTACAGCCACTTGCAGAGGATGCATGCAGGACATGCACACCAGACACGGAACTAACTTAAGTGATGGGACATGCAAACGCATGTCCACATCTTTCAAAGTTTGCAACTTAAAGGTTCATGTGTAGGAGACTTATTGTATTAAGATGTCAAGTTCCATATTATCAAACGCATTCATCCAACTTCAAAGTGGCTCAAGCAATTCTGCAGAGGTTTAGGGATGGTCTCTATGGGAGAAGGTATAGGACTCACACTGAAGTGACATGGTCCCTGTGCTGTGCTTAATCACTCAAGCATGTCTGACTCTTTGTGACCCCATGGACTGTAGCCCACCAGACTCCTCTGTCCATGGGATTCTCCAGGCAAGAATACTGGAGTGGGTTGCCATGACCTCCTCCAGGGGATCTTCCCAACCCAGGGATTGAACTGAGGTCTGTTGCATTGTAGGCAGACTCTACCATCTGAGCAACCAGGGAAACCTAAGAATACTGGAGTGGGTAGCCTATCCCTTCTCCAGGGGATCTTCCTGACCCAGGATTGAACCAGGATCTCCTGCACTGCAGGCAGATTCTTTACCAGCTGAGCTACCAGGGAAGCCCTAGCAGACACCTTTCAAGATTTTATCTGGAGGTAGATTTCAGGGTGAAAGGATGTGTGAGGGAGACTATTAGGCTAAGGTTCCCCTCATGTACCACAGTATCCTGCCATTCCTCAGTCAGTCACTACTTTCATTAATAAAATGAACAAGTTATTAAATCAGGATAAAAAGAAAAAAGTGATTATACATACGTCTCTGAGAAGGAGGAAAGGATCTGGGAGGGGGGCTTAAAGTCTCTTCTATATGTAACATTCTTCCATCTCAAAGACTAAAAAAAAACCTTCGATATGCCTAAACTCATTTACCAAACAGTGGTTTCTTAAAGATTTCATGAGAATATAGCAAATATAATGTCTTCCCTCTAGTCTACTGAAGTATTTAATTCAATGTAACTAACCTCTCAACTAAAATAGATTTTATTGACCTTTATCTAGAAGAATTACCTTCTCCAAGCAGAAGTTCTGTATGACTTGGGTTACTTTAGGATTATCTGGGTTAAAAATGTCTGGATGATCAGCCAGAACAACATCATCCATGAAAAACTGCCTCACTGTGCGGAGAGGAATTTTCTGCATATTCATCTTCCTTCCTTTAATACGCAGCAAACCAATGTGTCTGAAATGAGGAGGGAAATGAAAGCCTAGTCACATTGTAAATTTCCTCAGGAAGATGTGCACATCAAAACTACCATATTTGTTAATGTCTACAAAATCCTTACAACCTCCCCTCCTTAAAAAATGTTTAATGATTTGATCTGTTTTTTTTTTTTTTAATATTTATTTATTTGGCTGGGGACTTTCCAGTTGTGACATGCAACGCTTAGTAGTTGTGGCGCCTAGGCTTAGTTGCTTTGTGGCATATGGGATCTTAGATCCCTGACCAGGGATCAAACCTGTGTCTCGTGCATTGCAAGGCAGATTTTTAACCAATGAACCACCAGGGAAGACCTTTAGTAATTTGATCTTAATATTATATCACAGGAAAAAAATGTAAACATTCTTCTTCCCCAGAATAAAATCTACTAATCCATCAACTTTCCTATAGCATTCTAACTTAAATCTTAATTAATAAAAAATGTTAGCTTTGAATTGGCCTAATGAACAGCAAAATCATTAATACCACTGGGGTCTTCTCCTGCTGAAAACAGCTTAAAATTTGGGAAAACAGTAACAATATATGGAATGATCAGTCTTTATAAACAAATTTATCATGTAAGTAACAGCACTATCAGTACTTTTAGCCTATGAGATGGTCAGATTATTATAGCAAATATTTTTAAAACTTGGTTTGGAAAATATAATCATTACTCACTTCTTTACAGCTTCTCCTGGGGAAAGAGAAGTGACCACTGAACTCCCAGGCTGTGACACATAGAAGAGCTGTTGTTCGTTTTTGGTTGGAGCTATTTTACACTCATGTTCATGGCCCCAGATAACAAGATCGATGAAGTCATCCAAAAACTGCTCTGGAATGAAGTTGGTACTTCCGTGTTTACTCCTATGCCAAGATTTTTAAAAACAAGTATTATAAATGTCCAGGGATAAAAAACTTCATAAGTCTTTCTCCAGTCGCTAAAGATTTATTACATCCCTTCTGTAAGCTAGAAAGTGTTCAAGGGGTTGGGGATACGAAGATAATATCCAATTCCTAATCTCAAAAGGTTTACAAGCTTGCAGGACACAGACAAGTAAAAGCCCCCAAAGAGAAAGCGGTCAATGCTACACAGAGAGATGGGCCACTAAAGGCAGACAGGAGTAACTCTCCCTGTGGGAGAGCCAGAGAGCATGAGCTCTAAAAAGAGTGAAAACCTACAAACTGGTCTGTGTGTACACCAAACAGAAAACAGAAGATGATGTGAATTTAACCTCAGCTTTAGAAAATAAAATCAAATCTCTGAATATGTCCCATCATTTTTAACATGTTTCTTTTACTGGTTAAAATAATGAGAATGTCAGTCTTATATGTGATAAGAGTTTTCAATATTAAACAAAATATTGCATTAATGTGATTTCCAAACCCTTATTTTGTACCTAGCTTAGCTGCTATTATTAAAAGATATTTGAAAACCCAAAGAAAGGAAGACAAGAAAAAAATTTTCCATAATACTGATTTACATCACTGGGAATTTAAGTACAACTGTCCAACTACTTCAACCAGCATTCACTTGAGGCAAGCCGACATTCATTCATTCAGCAAACATTTACTGAGTGTCTATTATGTGTCAGGTTTCCCAGATCTCTTCTAGATCCTGAAGACATAGCAATGAACAAAGTCCTTGCTCAAATGGGGGAAACCAGCAATAACACAACATGTTCATGTATATGCATACACACACACACATACATATATACATCTATGTTTTTTATATAAAGTTTTGTCAGATAGTGATAGGTGCTATAAAGAAAAATAAAGGGAAAAGTTACATGTAAAAGGGAGGCTACTATACATAGGGTGGTCCAGAAAGGCCTCTCTGACAGGAGACAAGTAGCAGAGAATGGAGATGAGGGACCAGGAATGCCTGAGACCTAGGCAGAGGGAGGAACTGATGGCAAAGGCGTTGACATGGGAATGTGTCCAGTGAATTCAAGAGCAGCAAGGGAACCAATGTAGCTGCAGGGAAGAGCAGGAAGTGAAATCAAAGAAGCTCATGTATCTAGGAATGTTTATGTGAAAAAACACTTTTATGTAAAAAATGTATAATGGTATCACAACGACTGAAGAGATGCAGAATAACTCAAATAAAACATGATGTAAGTGTGCCTTCATGGAGCAGTGGAAAAGGGAGAATTACGCTGGTGGGTTGACTTTGACTTATGACCTAGAAGCTGATTAGAACATCCTTGTGGAAATATTTTGCACGACAAAATCTGTTTAGGGTTTACCTTCTTTGCTGCAAGAAAAAGAAAACTGATCAACATACAGAAACAAATAGGAAATAAAGTAAAATGTAAAAGGCTCAAAAATTCTTGCTCAATAAGAGAAAATGTTTTTTTTTCACAAGACCTTGAAAACATACTTACCCTGAAAACAGGAAGTATGTAAGAATGCTGAAGGTGAAAAATGACCCTAACAGCATTACCAAAAAAACCCATTATGACCACAATGAAGGGGTAGGGGAAAAGGAATTGACCTAAGTAACTTTAGAAAGTGGTGTTTTTTTACTAGATATAGTAAGGCTATGGACTAAAATAATATACAAACACTGAATCCTAGCTGGCAAATTTTCTCAATTTTGAAATTACTTTATATGTGAATTAAGATTAAAAAAATAAGTAAACATAAAGTTGATACAATCCAGGTTTCTATTAGAAAAAGAAGTCTCAAATAAGGGAGAAGACAAAAATGAACCTGTAGGGCTGGATTCGAATCAGTATGAACTTGCACTGGGGTGTTTTTTTTTTTTAAACACATATATCTGTTGTTCAGTCGCTCCGTCGTGTCCAACTCTTTGCGACCCCATGGACTGCAGCACGCCAGGCTTCCCTGTCCTTCACCATCTCCGGGAGTTTGCTCAAACACATTTATACATACAGACATGTATGCATGGATTAGTAAATATACATATATTCCTTAACTCTAGTCATGAGGGCTATGGAGACCTGCAGTAGCAATAAGCACACTTAGTGGCCATATCTGGGTTTCTAAATACCACTCTCTGATGAAAGCAATCAGGGCTCCTTGGAGAAGTAGTTGATTCCAGGGCTTGGGAGAAAAACACAAGAGGAGCCTGGAGCGTCTTGTAGGACTGGAAGGTTAATGACACAGCTCAAATGGAAGAGGGCTTGCTGAAAGAGCACACAAACCAATATAAAAAAGCTCTCAATGGTCAGAGTAGAAACAAAGTAAGCAACAACAAAAACTGATGATACTGGATTATACCTCAAAGAATAAAATAAACATCTAGAGTCTACAGTAACATAAATAAATTAATGGAATGAATAAGTAAATAAATGAGAATGACAAATTCTCCTAACAGAAGACTTTCAGTCAATAATTATAGAAAGAATAAGGGAAATTAAAAGAGTCACAAACACCACCACAGCATTAATTACTGGAAACAAGATGCACCAGTGGATTCTAAAGTCTGTGGGCCAAAGTTTAAGGGGAAACAGGATATTCATAGTCTCAATGTATTTTTCCCAAAATATTTACTAAGTAGAAGATGTGACCTTTCCAGTGGAGAAACCTGGTTTACACCACCTTAATCGAATGATCAATATTATTAACATCACCATTAACAGCAACCAGCCATACCAACATTATATTACCCATTCCCCTCAACAATGCTGCCACTCCACCTCTCATTTTGGTATGGAATGGCTTATGACCGTTCCTTCTGACTTATCCCTACTTGGGGAAAGCAGAAAGTGTAGCAGAACTGGGAAGCCCTCAGCAAGAGAAGCAACAAACTCCCTGTCTATTACATGGAAACCACACATATCAAAACCCTGGCCTGTTCCTCCTTTGAAACTCACAGTGTTTATTCAAGAGTATACATAAGGCAACATAACACTGCAGCCTAAAACCTTTCTTTCACTGAGTACTAGTGATGGATAAGTACCAGAGTATTCTACAGTCAATAAATATCTCTTCAATAAATGATACTATTTAATAATAATAAGAAGAAATTATACAATCAGGCCCCAAATCCCTTCAGATTCTTCTTCAATAACTTTTCAACTTTGTTCCTTATGTATCATTTCACTGCACCATTGTTACCATCTCACACTTTTTTACTATAATTATCACATAATAAATCTTGTTTCTTCAAATCTCTCTTTCAATCAACCTTGCACCCTGCCAGTAGATTAAATTTCTTAAAACTACCAACAAAAAAGTGCTGATCTACCTGTATTTAATATTCTGGAAAAACACCTGTATATATGTACCAGGAGTGATGTATAAGAATATTCCTATGCTCACTTCAGCAGCACATATACTTAAAAAAAAAAAAAAAAAGAATGTTCCTAACAAAAAGATTAAAAAAAATCTGGAAATAACAAAACACTCATCAACAGGAGAAAAAGTTGAAATGTATACATCAGTGAAAATAAGTTATGCTATTAAGCAGCAAAATGAATCACAGTAACACAGGGCTTCCCTAGTGGCTCAGTGGTAAAGAATCCACCTGCAATGCAGGAGACCTGGGTTTGATCCCTGGGTCAGGAAGATCCCCTGGAGAAGGGAATGGCTACCAGCCCCAGTATTCTTGCCTGGAGAATTCCATGGACAGAGGAGCCTGGCAGGCTACAGTCCATGGGGTCGCAAGAGTCAGACACGACTAGTGACTGACACTTTCACTTTGAAGTAACATACTGCTGAACAAAAATAAGCCAACTGCAAAATATAAAGCATGGTTCCAGTTATACCAAAACCAAATGAAGACGACTCATTGTAAGTGTGTAACTGAACAATAAAGAAAGCTATAGACAGATTAAGTAAAAAGTGAAGATAGTGCTTCCCTCTAAAGTATGTGGAAAAATATAGGGTCAGAAAAGGGCATGGGGTAATGTACTGCTCATGTTCCACTTCCTTCTGAATTTAGGAGCATTCATTTTACGGTTTTTGGTATACCTTACCCATATGCTAGAAATATTTGTTTGTATTAATAAGTATGAATATATATTGAAAACGATTTCAAGATGCAGTCACACAATGCATATCTAAGTTTGCCTGATCTTGCACTGACAGCTTTCAAAGAATAAGGAGCCCTTTGCTAAAATAGGTAAGCTTAGAAACAGAGATTTGGGGAACCTCAACATTTGACTCAAGAATTTTCAGAGACAAAACTTTTACCTGTTCTGATGAATCACAAATAAGTTAAACCAAGAGTTCTCATCTTCTTTGGGTCTCAACATTGTTACTTTTTTGTTGACAAACATTCGATAGAGCCTTTCATCTGGAATGGATCCTGAAATAGACATTACATTATTTTAAAAGGTTTGCTTCTAAATTACGTGCTTCTCTGAGTATCTCATTTTCCTATTAGATATTTGAAATCTGATATCATTATTCACAAATGAAAATGTTCCAAGTTCATGCCTGACAGCTGCTGAGCAGTTGTTGTTTAGTCGCTCAGTCGTGTCAGACTCTTTGTGACCCCATGGACTGTAGGCCGTCAGACTCCTCTGTCCGTGAGATTTCCCAGGCAAGAATACTGGAGTGGGTTGCCATTTTCTCCTCCAGGGGGTCTTCCCGACCCAGGGATTGAACCCGAGTCTCCTACAAGTGTCCAGCACTGGCAGGGGGAGTCTTCACGGCTGAGCCACTGGGGAAACCTGCTGAGCAGTTAGTTGCATTCAAAGAATGTTTTCCATGTCAAGCATACACACCTTCAAAATCTAGAAAATGTAGAATAAAAATCTGTTTTCTATGCTTATAGTCTTATTAAAATTTTTAATAATATTGTTTTCTACTCTATTTCTTCTATGTGTACTTTTGATCTAACATATACATTGTAAAATACACAGGAAGTGACATTAAAAGGGATGAGATTTTAAAATGTACTTAAAAATAATAGTTTTATGTATATTACGCTTTTAAATAAAAATAGTGTGTTTTAAATAACTTAATGACTTTTAAATAACTCTTCCTAATTCCCCAAAGGATCATCTTAGTCTATTAGAAGTCAATGAAAATAAACATGCAAATTATAATTTTAAATACTATAAAAGGGAAAAAAGTCAGGATGCTAAGAAGGTGATTATCAGTGGGAGGACACGGTTACGACTTCATGGAGTGATCAGGGAAGGCCTGGGAAGAAAAGCCAGTGCTGTAGAAGTGTAAGAGCTAGAAGAGGTCTGGCTTCCAAAGAGAGCTCCCAGTGCTGCCAGTGAAATAGATGGTAGAATGTATGACTGGGACAAAAGAGGCAAGACATGAAAATTCAGGGCATTAGAAGGTTGATCTACTTAGCTGCTGAAGCACTGAGAACATTGACAAAATTGGAAGGTAAGCAGGTAAGAAAACTGAGGTAATGGAAAGGGCAGTTTACCGGTTGGCAGTTAGCTTCAAGGGTGTCTGAAAAGGAAGGACAGGGGGTGGCAGCTGGAAGCAAGGAGAACAGGGACTTGTGTTCCAGCCCCTCCGGCCTAAAGCCTGTGAGAGGCCAGGAGAAAACCGCACAGGACACAGGAATCTCGTGGGCCAGTTTCACTGAGAGTGGCAGAGCACAGGCAGCATTCAGACTGATGATATGAAGAGTCTGCTAACTAAAAAGGGCTCTAGCGTATACAGAGCTGGGGTGAGAGGAGCCACTGGAAGGTAGAGACTGAGTCCAGTTAAGGAAAACAGAACAGGATGAGATGAGAGCTTGGGGGAAAAAGGGATGACTGAAGCAGTTTGCTTCTGGCAGTGACTAAGGCATAATGGGGTCTATCCTTGGTCTGAAAGTGTGAGGATCAATCATTTTCTTCAGATATGATCCCTAACGTTACAGTGATTAAAATATCAGTAGTTTTTTTTTAAGTGTATTTTACTTCCTGCTCTATCACTTGCAAAAATCAGACACAATATTTTGATCTCATCTTCTGTATCTCTAAAATAGAGATTGCCATGATGCTTTTCTATTTGTTGGCAAAATTATGTAACCTGGGCAAAGATGCTACACTTCCTACAGAAAGTATTTAAATAAACCACCCATCTTAATTATTCTTTAAAAACATATACATAATTACTCTTAATTATTCTTTAAAAACATATACAAAGAGAAATGAGTACTAAGGCTTATATTTTACTAAAATTACTCAAAAAATAATGAAAATTATTTTGAGATTAGATACAGTGTGATTTTTTTCTCAATTTCCCTTGGGGTACTTTAAAACTGGTTTAACATGAAGTATAATTTTTATAATACTTTAGGAAATGGCAACCCACTCCAGTGTTCTTGCCTGGAGAATTCCATGGATGCAAGAGCCTGGTGGGCTACAGTCCATGGAGTCACTAAGAGTCTGGCACGATTTAGCGACTAAATGATACACATCAAAAACAATAAAACTATTGTATTCATATAACAAATATCAAACTGAACTTAACCAAATGAAGACACAAAAAATACACTCTGAATGCATGCTGAAAATGGTTTTCCCAGTAGTCATGTATGGATGTAAGAGCTGGACCATAAAGAAGGCTGAGCACAAAAGAATTGATGCTTTCAAACTGTGGTGCTGGAGAAGACTCTAGAGAGTCCCTTGGACTGCAAGGAGATCCAACCAGTCAATCCTAAAGGAAATCAACCCTGAATATCCATCGGAAGAACTGATGCTGAAGCTGAAACTCCAATACTTCGGCCACCTGATGCGAAGAGCCAACTCATTGGAAAAGACCCTGATGCTTGCAAACATTGAAGGCAAAAGAAAGGAGCAGTAGAGGATGAGATGGCTAGATAACATCACCTACTCAATGGACATGAATCTGAGCAAACTCCAGGAGACAGTGAAGGACATGGGGGCCTGGCGTGCTGAAGTCAATGGGGTCGCAAGAGTCAGACACAACTTAGCGACTGACGAACAACAAACATAAAAACAGTCTTCCACTCACATGTAATAAAGCCTAGCAAACAGCTTCTACCTGCTGGAAACTAAATAAACTACATAAGTTGATAAAGCAAATTTTCTGAGCATTGTAGATGACAGCTCTAAACTAACACTAATAAAAATAACATGTGAGCCACCAAAATGGGCCAAATATGTAATTTTTTAATTTTCTAGTAGCCACATTAAAATAAGTAAAAGCAATAGGTGAAATTAATTTTAATATGTTTTATTTAACCCAATATCTGAGTAAGGTATTTTACATTTTTTCCTAAGTCTTTGAAATCCAATATGTATTTTATACTTATAGCATGACTCAATCTAGACTAGCCACTTTTCTAGTGCCTGATATCCACATGATTACTGTATTGGACAGTGAAACTTTAAACCTTTCAAAGATTTCCAAAATATCAAAATGCAGTTTTTCTAAATTACTCTACATTTCTGATGTTCAGGATTCTTGTCTCAGTCTAAAAGGAAAAAAAGAAAGAAAAAATAAACAATAGATACTAAGGGAAAAATATTTTTTCATCGAAACTGCTATTAAATCTCAAGGACTATTGAAATGAAATGAAATATCAGTCGGTCAGTGATGTCTGACTCTTTAAAACCAGATGGACTGTAGCCCACCTGGCTCCTCTGTCCGTGGAATTCTCCAGGCAAGAATACTGGAGTGAGTAGCCATTCCCTTCTCCAGGGGATCTTCCCGACCCAGGGATTGAACCTGGGTCTCCTGCACTGCAGATTCTTTACCATATTGGTGCCTATAAAATAATAAAAAATGTCCACCAAAACCCTGTATCATTTTTTAAAGTCACCCATAAGGAATAATTAGATTTGCCTCACTTCCTTCCAAGCAGCAACAAAGTAAACTCCAGAATTTGATTTCCTAGTTGCTTAAACAATTAAACATTTATCAACATAAATAGTAATATAAAGCCATCTTACCTAAGCCATATAGAGCGATTTTTGTGCTTCCTTTTTGAAGCAAAACTGGACTAATGTCTATCTTCTCCACAGACATTGAACGTCCAAAGTGATTGACAAATCCAGCACAACTTAAAACATCCAGGGCGCAGAGTGCGTCTGCCTATGCAAAATATTTTCAAAGAATATTAATGTATATCTAAAAGTAAATAATCTGCATATCATGTTATTACTTATTAAAAGTATATTCTGTATAGCAGGTATAAAAACCTAGATTAACATAGTGTCTTGTCAAAACAAGATTACAATAGTAAAGTATGTGCTATCCTTTTTTCTAGCACTGTGAACAGAATCACATGCTAAATGCAAAGTTAATGTTTCATCAAAACTTATCATGTCTTGTCCACTGAAAAATAAAATCAGCTACAGAATCAGTTATTTGTCATATTAAGCAGACCTCTCAAGAGGTGAGGAAAAAAAGACTAGCTAAGTAGTGATTTATAATATATAAATGACCAGAAAAAAAAAAAAAGATATTTTGAGATTATTTTAGGATCCCTATTAAATAAATAATAAAGATCTTCCTCGACTTACAGTGGATTTAGGTACCAATAAATCCATAGCAAATTGAAAATACTGTAAGTCAAAAATGCAGTTAAAGTACCTAATCTACTGAAAATCATAGCTTAACCTAGCCTATTTTAAACATGCTCAGAACACTTATATGAACCTACAGTTGGGAAAAAGTATAAATATTTTACAGTAAAGTACAGAGTATCTTGTATTTACTGGATAATCTACTGTACGTGAAGAACAGAATAGCTGTTTGGTACGTACACATACAGAATGGTTGTAAGTGTGGCAGCTATTTACCCTTGTGCTAGGGTGGCTGACTGAGAGCTGGGCCTCATTGTCTTTACTCAGCATCACAAGAGCATATCTTCCCACAAATCATTAGCCCAAAAAAAGATCAAAACTCGTAATTCAGTTTCAACTGAATGCATATCAGTTTCACACCATTGTAAAGTTGAAAACTCTTAGGTCGAGCCATCATAAGCTGAAGATGGTCTGTACTTCCTTATCAAACAAAATAAGATGATCTAATTTAGATTTAAAACTGTTCATGAAACAATTATTTCCTACAGTGAGATTTCTGATAAAAGCACCAGATAATCTGTAAAGCATTATAAAACATTAGGTTATTCCCAACATTTATTTATTTCTAAATGTTATTCCTTCTATTGGTTACTTATTGTTAACTTTGGCACTCAAGAAATAAAAGCGTATCTCACACATCAATTATTATCTCAGATTTTTTAATGTATCTAAAAAGCAGTATAAAAGCCTATATGAGTGATTAAACGTCAATTTGAATCTCTGAGTCAATCTGACTAAAAGTTGCTGGGAAGAAGTGGAAGAATGCTTCCCATAGACAAATGGAAAATTTCTAAAATTTCAACAAACTTTAAGAACACAATAATTACCCCTGTGGGATCATCATGATTGCCATGAATACTAAACACTGGAATTGAAATGTTGAGATTGCCATCTTGGTAGTTCACCCATGGAAACCTTAAAAAAGAAAGAAAGAGAGAAGTTTCTGTAACAGACAGAAGCTCTTTCCTCCATTATCCTCCTCCAAACACTTAATACAGTTACAGGTAAACTGGATGATCTAAGTTGGCAGACGACTACTAGTTTGGAGCTTTAACAAAAAAAATCAATCAGAGGCAATAATTCAAGTTTGAAAAGATCTCAAAAGTACTGCACTTGAAAAGAAAACCTTACAGTATATGTTGTTTGTGAATTGTACGAACGATTTGATTATCTGAATAGTAAGCTAATAGGCTTTCAAAATTTTTAAAGTCTTTTTGTAAGGTTTGTATTTGTATTGTAGAAGTGGGAGGGGAAGAAACACATCTACTCTGGAATACAAAAGACCTTGATTAAAAATTCCAGCTCTCTCACTCACTACTTGTATGACAAATTTTCACAATACTCCTGTCCGTAGTCACCAAGCTCCTCTTCTCAGAGGAAATGACACTAGCAATTTCTACTTTTTCTGTGCAAAAATATCTTATACCTGTAAAGCAAATAAATACATCTTCCTTCTTCCACAAATGGCAGCAGAATACAGACCTCTGGACCCTGCCTTTATCACTTAAAATACTTTGCAAATCATTCCATATCAGTATGTAAAGAGCTTCCTTGTGGTTTTTTTAGCCAGACACTGTATGGATTATTATAATGTGTTTAAGTAGATACCTATCAATGGACCCTTAGGCCGTTTCCAGTCTTTTGTTTCACAAATGGTTACAGTGAGTTATCCAGTACAAAAGTGCCCTTGTGAGAGTATAGGAAATTATCTAGGAGGACACTGTCAGGTCAAAAAGTACACCTACATTTGTAAATTTGATTACTGCCAATTTCCCCCCATTGAGGTGGTATAACTTACATATAATACAATGGCAATGCATGAGACCATTTCCCCTTACTCCACTACTACAATATATGGTCAAACTTCTTCAATCTGTGCCAGTGGTTCTGAACCCTAGCTGCACAGCAAAATTCTCTACGGATCTTTGAAGATCCGCCAATGTCTGAGACACACTCAGGAAGATTAACTGACCTAGAGACTGGGCATCAGTATTTTTTAAAATTCTGAGGTAATGATAATACACATCCAGGACTGAGAATTACTGATGTATATCAATCCTATAGGAGAAAAATATCTCAGTATACTTCATCTCATACCTTTCATATTCTTTTAATATGTTTAAATGTCACTTTATTTCCTTTTCAGTGAATGATGTCCATATTCTTTACCTTTTTTTTAATTAACTCATGAATTTCTTTTAACTGACATGAAAAATTATTTATCTATTGGGAAAATTAGACCTTAATTTGCCATGAATTAAAAATGTTCTTTCTGGTTGAACCTGGGCTTCTGACTTCCATGGGCAGCTCTTGCCATGCAGAAATTTACAAAGACAAAAACATCAATCTTTTCTTTTATGGATTCTGCATTTGTGCAATACTTAGAAAAGTCTTTTCCACATCCAGATTTTTTTAAATGCTTAAACAGTTTCGTCTAGTTCTTTTGTTGAATAAGCTATATTTTCCTGGAGATATGTGACACCACCTTTATCAAATACTAAATTCCCACATGTATCGAGGCTATTTCTGGAACGTCTATACTCTTCCAATTATCTGCCTATCAATTCATGAGTCATACCACATTTTTTACTATTGTAGCATTATAATATACTTTTTTCCAGCTTTATTGTAATATAACTGACATGCAACATTATGTTACTTTAAGGTATATAAATACATTGGTTTGATATATTCATATACTGCAAAATGATAACCACTGTAACTTACCTAGCACCATAAGCTTAACACACACTTAACAGCTGCCAGCATGTCACACAGTTACTATCTCCTTTTTGTAACATTCAAGATCTACTCTCTAGAAACTTTATTAACTATAACTAATACTATGCTGTACATTAGATCATAGGAATGGAATCATTTTTTAATCAAAATTATACTGTTTGACCAGCATCTTCACTCCCCCCCCAACACCTGGCCCTGGTAACCACCATTTCAGTCTCCATTTATATGAGTTCAGATTTCCTATACTGTGGAGGTGATATTACACATTATTTGTGTCTTTGTCTGACTTACTTTACTTAGCATAAAGCCTTCAAGGTCCATGCATGTTGTCTCAGATGAAAGGATGTCTCTTCTCACAGTTCAGTGGCATGTATGTATTACATATACATAAGTAATATACCTATATATGTACATTACATGTTTATCCATTCTTCCACTGATGGGCATATACACTGTTGCCACCACTGTCTTATCTTGTGAATAATGCTGCAATGAAGCTGGGAGTGCAGATTATCTCTTAAGATACCGTTTTCATTCCCTTTGGATATATACCCAGAGGGAGAACTACTGGATCACACGGTGGTTCTGTCTTTGAGGGGGAACCTCCAGTGTTTTCCAGTGGCTGCATAAATTGGCATTCCCAATAGTGCGCAAGGGTTTTCTCCTCTCCACATTCTCCCCAATACTTGTTCTCCCTTATCTTTTTGATGACAGACATCCTAAGGTATATCACCTGTCAGGTGATAAATCTCACTGTGGTTTTCATATGTATTTCCCCAATGATTAGTGATGCTGAGCACATTTTCCTGTACTTGTTGTTTGTTCTATTTCTGTGAAAACTACCATTGGAATTTTGACAGGGATTGAATTGAGCTAAACGCTACTTAGTAGTCCTCTTTTTCAGAGTTTCCCTATTTTTTTTTTTTGTTGTTCTATTTTTCTACATGAACTAGTAAACTGGAAGGGAAAATTATCCAAAATGTAGTACAAAGAAATAAGGTTATAGGGGATATTAAAAATTGGGTAAGATATAATTTTCAGAAAGAACAGGAAAGAAGGTTTGAAAACATGTGCTACTGTTGTTTAGCTGAAAAGTCGTGTCCAGCTCTCTTGCAACCTCATGGCTTGTAGCCCACCAGGCTCCTCTGTCATGGGATTTCTCAGGTAAGAATATTGGCATGGGTTGCTATTTCCTTCGCCATGGACTCTTTCCAACCCAGGGACTGAACCCGTATCTCCTGCACTGGCAGGCGGGCTCTTCACTACTGAGCCACCAGGGAAGCCCCATTTGAAAATATACTGGATATGATGCTGCTGCTGCTGCTTCTGCTGCTAAGTCACTTCAGTCGTGTCCGACTCTGTGCGACCCCATAGACGGCAGCCCATCAGGCGCCCCCGTTGCTGGGATTCTCCAGGCAAGAATACTGGAGTGGGTTGCCATTTCCTTCTCCAATGCATGAAAGTGAAAAGTGAAAGTGAAGCCGCTCAGTCGTGTCCGACTCTTAGTGACCCCATGGACTGCAGCCCACCAGACTCCTCCGTCCATGGGATTTTCCAAGCAAGAGTACTGGAGTGGGGTGCCATTGCCTTCTCCGATACTGGATATGAATTTTCCAAATTTGCTGGAAAAAAAGTTCTTAGACTGAAATGTGTATAGCTCAAGCAGGATAAAGAGAACTAAATCCACAACTAAATATGTCATAGTAAGGCTGCAAAATGCTAAGAGCAATGAGAAAAACTTACTAGTTATGTGAGTGTTTTCTTCATGCCAGTTACTATTCTAAGCAATTTTCTTAACTCAACTACAGCTATCAACAATTCTGTAAGATTAGCTATTCTTTTCCCATCTTACAATAATGAAACTAAGACAGGGCAGAGCCAGGATTTGAACTTCGTCTACCAGAGTCCATGATTTCAAGCACTATGTTATTATGCTTTTCCAGCAACTGAAATGACAGCAACAAGAACCAAGAGTTTAATGACAGCCAGTGAAGAACTGCTAAAAACTGTACCTGGAAAGGAAACTGAATCTAGACAAAAGAAATCAAATATAGGAAACAGCAATAGTGAGCAAAGAAAGTGGATGAAGCAGTTTAATAAGAAGAAAAAACTCAAGTTTTAGATCTGAATAGAAGACTGCTTAAAACACTTGATTAGAATTTTTTAAAACAAGGATGTATGTTAAAAATTGTAAGAATACTTCAAAATCCAATTCTATACTCAGCCAAATTATCGACCCAAAGTTAAAAATACCCATTTTCTTACATACTAAAAATCTCCAAAAATTTACCTCCAAACATAAACTTATTTTTAAAATATATATATATACACAAATAGGTACGAAATAATAATGGAAATAGCTGTGAAAAGCAGAGAAGCAAAAGTCAAAGGAGAAAAGGAAAGATATACCCATTTGAATGCAGAGTTCCAAAGAATAGCAAGGAAAGATAAGAAAGCCTTCCTCAGTAATCAATGTAAACAAATAGAGGAAAAAATAGAATGGGAAAGACTAGAGATCTCTTCAGGAAAATTAGAGATACTAAAGGAACGTTTTGTGTAAAGATGGAGACAATAAAGGACAGAAATGGTGTGGACCTAACAGAAGCAGAAGATATTAAGAAGAGATGGCAAGAATACACAGAAGAACTGTACAAAAAAGATCTTCAGATAATCATGATGGTGCGATCACTCACCTAGAGCCAGACATCCTAGAATGCAAAGTCAAGTGGGCCTTAGGAAGCATTACTATGAACAAAGGTAGTGGAGGTGATGGAATTCCAGTTGAGCTATTTCAAATCCCACAAGATAATGCTGTGAAAGTGCTGCACTCAATATGCCAGCAAATTTGGAAAACTCAGCACTGACCACAGGACTGGAAAAAGTCAGTTTTCATTTCAATCCCAAAGAGAGGCAATGCCAAAGAATGCTCAAACTACTGCACAATTGCATTCATCTCACATGCTAGCAAAGTAATGTTCAAAATTCTCCAAGCCAGACTTTAACAGTATGTGAACCGTGAACTTCCAGACGTTCAAGCTGGTTTTAGAAAAGGCAGAGAAACTAGAGATCAAACTGCCAACATCTGTTGGATCATCGAAAAAGCAAGGATGTTCCAGATAAGCATCTACTTCTGCTTTATTGACTACACCAAAGCCTTTGACTGTGTGGATCACAACAAACTGTGGAAAATTCATAAAGAGTTGGGAATACCAGACCACCTCATCTGTCTCCTGAAAAATCTGTATGCAGGTCAAGAAGCAACAGTTAGAACAGGACATGGAACAGACTGGTTCCAAATCGGGAAAGTAGTTCATCAAGGCTGTATATTGTCACCCTGCTTATTTAACTTCTAGGCAAAGTATAGCATGAGAAATGCTGGACTGGATAAAGCATAAGCTAGAATCAAGATTGCTGGGAGAAATATCAATAACCTCAGATATGCAGATGACACCACCCTTATGGCAGAAAGTGAAGAAGAACTAAAGATCCTCTTGATGAAAGTGAAAGAGGAAAGTGAAAAAGCTGGTTTAAAACTCAACCTTCAGAAAACTAAGATCATGGCATCTGGTCTCATCACTTCATGGAAAATAGATGGGAAACAGTGGAGACAGTGACAGACTTCATTTTGGGGGGCTCCAAAATCACTGCAGATGGTGATTGCAGCCATGAAATTAAAAGACACTTACTCCTTGGAAGAAAAGTTATGACCAACCTAGACAGCATATTGAAAAGCAGAGACATTACTTTGCCAACAAAGGTCCATCTAGTCAAAGCTATGGCTTTTCCAGTAGTCATGTATGGATGTGAGAGATGGACTATAAAGAAAGCTGAGAGCAGAAGAATTGATGCTTTTGAACTGTGGTGCTGGAGAAGACTCTTGAGAGTCCCTTGGATTGCAAGGAGATCCAACCAGTCCATCCTAAAGGAAATCAGTCCTGAATATTCTTTGGAAGGACTAATGCTGAAGCTGAAACTCCAATACTTTACCACTTGATGTGAAGAACTCACTCCTTGGAAAAGTCCCTGATGCTGGGGAAGATTGAAGGTGGGAGGAGAAGAGGATGACAGAGGATGAGATGGTTGGATGTTATCACCGACTCAATAGACTTGAGTTTGAGTAAATTCTAGGAGTTGATGGACAGGGAGGCCTGGCATGCTGCAGTCCATTGGGTCGCAAAGAGTCAGACACGACTGAGCAACTGAACTGAACTGATGTCTGTTTTCATGGGTTACTTTTTATATATATATGTATGTGTGTATACATATACACATATACCTATACATACACACACACATACATATACGTATGCACACATTTTTACATATATATATTTAAGTTCTGCGCACTGAGAGAAACTAGAAACACCACAAGACAATAGCCACATGCATGCCAAGCATCCAGACTCTAGCTTCCAAAAACCATTCCAAAAGAAACCAAGACTCCATGAGTATAAAGCTTGGGAAAAAACAGAATTAGCCTGCAGCATCTTCCAGTGCCAAAAAGTAAGAAAGACAGGGAAAAAAGATTAAAGTACATTGACAGTACACAAGAGCCCATCTGAAAGAGTGCCCAATGGCTAAAGCTGGAACAATTTATTTGAGCAACAAAACAGATTATCAAAATAATGTTAAATTACAACCCAAAGGAAAAAAATGATTTCACGCTGATATAAATGATTTAATAAGTTCCTACTAATATAGACAACTGCTGCTGCTGCTAAGTCGCTTCAGACGTGTTTGACTCTGTGCGACCCCATAGACGGCAGCCCACCATGCTCCGCCATCCCTGGGATTTTCCAGGCAAGAGTACTGGAGTGGGTTGCCACTGCCTTCTCCATATAGACAACTGAATATATAAATAAACAAATGGGGGACAAGGGACAAATCTTTATAGAAGAATTCCAATTACTAAATGGCAGAAAGAATGTGGGAAACAGGAAATCACCATGAGGACACTACAGTTACAATAGCTGTAGGTAAGAACCCACTGGCAAATGCTAAAATTACTGGACAAACATTAAAGAGAAAGGGAATAGGTGCAGAGCCTCTCCTAAAATTTTACTAATTTTAGTAAGTGGTGGCTTTAACATGCCCATCAATTCTTTGACACTCCTTTCTCTCTCCAGGAAGCGACACATAACTCCCTCTCTTTGAGTGTGGGCTGGACTTGGAGACTCACTTCTAAAAAACAGTGAATGGAAAGAGAAAAATATTAAGTTGATAGTAGAGAAACCTGTAAGACACCATCTTAACCAAGTGACCAGGGTTAACGTCACCAGTGCAGGTCATGTTGATGGCATATATTCTTGATATGCTATGAGAAGGGCAATTCACCTATAAGGAATACTCTTTCCCCAAAATCAATAACCCTAGTCTAATCATGAGAAAAACCCAAATTGAGAGACATTCTATAAAATATCTGACCAGTACACTTCAAAACTGTCAGTGTCTTTTAGGAAAAGACCAAGACACTGGCATAGGCAGAAGACAACTTTGAGATCATTTTAACTAAAAGCAATGTGGTATCCTGCACAATGTATAAGAACAAAATGACATACCTTTATGACAGGGGGGTTCTAGGTAAATATTGTCAGTAAGTCCCAAAAGCACAAATCTTAAAGTAAAAGAACAATACATTTGACTATGAACATCAAAATTAAGTATTTCTGTCAACAAAAGGTCCTGTGAACAGTCAAAAGACAATCCACTGATTGGGAAAAAAAATACATGCCTAACAAAGGCTTGATATCTAGAATATATAAATAGCTCCTGCAAATTCAACATGAGAAACAGAAAAAACAATCCAAACTTTTTAAATGGACACAAGATATGAACAGATATACCAAAAGTACAATAAAAATCTGAGAAGTTATTCAATCTCACTATTAATTAGGGAAATACAAATTAATACAATAATGTACAGAAAATTCAAAGAACTACAATTGCCAAGGAAATAGCTTATAATGAAGAGAAGATGACTAACTGTTAACGCGTTCATGCATCTTACATAGGAAATATTATATATCATAGACACATGCAGTATTATATACTACAAGAAAACATTAATTGAAATATTTAAACATACTTACTTACTAAAACCAAAGTTAACTGACTGGTCGCTGAGAATTTCAAACTGTACAGGACGGTCCCCCATACAATATTTTCTTAATAACTCGAGGCAGGTATGTAATGTTTTTCTTGAGGGTTTATTTTCATGAAAAAGGTCACCACCTAACAAAATAAAATCCACCTAATCAACAGAAAATAGTGTGAAAATTAGTTATGTTTTATAGGTAAAGTTTTTAAAATTATAGACCAAAGAGAGAAAAAGATTTTATAAAAGATACCATTACGTATGGAGATTTAAAGTTTCATATTTTATTCATTCAAAGGCCCTTCCAATCTGGTTACTAATCTGACTCCCACTTAGGTTTCCAGGCCACCTTCAAAAAGCCATCTTCAAATTACTATACCAAGTCTCCAACTCATGTTACCAGAAGTGATTTCTTTTTTTAAAGTTATCCAAATCAAACATAAACTTTTCACTTTAATAAAACCTACAGAAGGAATGGTTCAGTGGTAAAGAATCTACCTGCCAAGCAGGAGACCCGGCTTTGATACCTGGGTCGGGAAAGTCCACTGAAGAAGGAATTGGCAACCCACTCTCCAGTATTCCTGCCTGGGAAATCCCATGGACAGAGGAGCCTGGCGGGCTACAGTCTATGGGATCACAAAGAGTCAGAGACAACTTAGCAACTAAACAACAACATGGAAGGAAGAGCTGATTCAATCCAAATTATTTACTTGATTCATTCAGAAGAAAATAAACAAGTAGATAATTCAATAAATTATTCCAGATAGTGCTATAAAAAAAATAAATGAGTAATGTGATAAGACTGTTTGGAGTTATCAGGGAAGACCTCTCCAAAAAGATAAAATTTGAACTGAGAAGTAAACCCTGACAAAATCAAGATGCTCTGAGCAGGAAGAGAACCAGACACATCGAGGTCCCAGAGTAGAACACATATTGCAGTGTAGATGGAGCATAAGCCAACCACCCAGAGTCAAAGGAGATGAAGTCTTCTAGTAGGGGCCAGACCATGTTGAACTTTGTAGTTTAATTTTTACTCTAGATTTAATGGAAGGCCACTTAGATTTTGAAGCAGCAGAGTGACATGATCTGATTTATGATTTTATAAGTTCACTCTGTCTGCTATGCTGTAAAAAAGAAAAAAAAAAAACCTAAGGGGAGCTACTGTAGTTCAGCAAAATAAGATAAAAGTTTTGGATTAAGTTTATAGACACAAAGGCAGAAAATAGTGGAGAGGATCTACTGATAAATATTTGGAAATATAAACTAAAGGACTTGCAAAAAAACTGAACAGAACTCTGAGGAAAAGTAAAAGTTGAAGATAACAGTTTGCAAGTCACCCAAATTTATGTTTATTCCCCAGCTGTCTTTTGGGCTCTAGATGGACATTTTATCTGTCTGCCTGAAGGTTTCCGTGAATATCCTGTTGGAACCTCCAGCTCAAATGGTCTAAATCAAAATTCATCACCTTCCCACATAATGAAGTATGTAATAAGGCACTGCGAAAATAAGAAAGAAATCTTCCTTATTTAAAACCTACTTCTATTATCGGTAACACCATTCACCCAAACTTAACACACTTCAGAGATACTGTCATCCCTTCTCCCTCATCTGCATCTCCTAATCAAAGTATGTAAACCCTATTTTTGTAGCTCTTGTATTCACTTTCTTTTTTTCATTGCAAGCCACCACTTTAAAAAGCCTCAAACTTATCTTGACTTCATGCTATATTCTGTTGCCAGAAGACTTTCTATTAAGTCGGGTACAAACTCCCCAATGTGGCATTTGAAGCTCTGACTGCAGCTCAAACCACAATTCTAGTTTTTCAGCCCTCTTTCTAACACAGGACCCACCAGTGAGTTAACATGGCTGCTGTACCCCTCCCAAGCCCCAGTTAAATGCCACTTAATTTATCTCATCTTGCTGTCCTCTTCTAAATGTGATCTCTTCTACATCTAATCTCCCAGGAAATGCTGTTTATAATTTTCTTATGGCTCTTATCACATACGACCTTGCATCTGAGCATTTTAGACATTTATCACATATCACATGCTGATTTGCCTGCTGTACGTTCTTTGAAAGCAGAACCTATGACAGTCATCTTTACAGTTCAAATAGAAACATGCTGCACTCAGTAAACACTTCATCAATTTTCATAAATTTTTACAGACTATTTACAAAAGTCACTTCTACTTGAATTCAGGGAATAAGGCACACGAAATCTGATTTGGGCTTTCAGCATACTTATCTTTAAGCAGGCAGTTTGAGCACATGAACATATAAAATAAACCTCTCACTTTAAAAGGAAAAAGAGTAAGTATGGGAACGTGGTAGAAATTGCAAAAATGCAAACCAAACTCACATCATTTTCCTGGGCAAGTCTTAAAATTTCATCAAATGTTACAAATGTATCATGTCCTCTCACGGCATCTTTTTCCATAAATCCGAGATGAATATCTGTTGCAACCAAGATTTTAAATGTATTTTCATCATCGCTGTATTAAAAAAGAAGAAACACTTCAATATAATTCATCGAAAGAATGTTCAAGCATACTGAAACCTAAATCTATAAAATAGCAATTATGAAATAAAACCACTTTTCCAGCTCTAAACGAGGTCGGAAAATTTGAAGCATTCACTAGTTTATTAACATCACAATTTTCCTACCACTAATACAATGTAGAATATATACACATTTTTTAAAAGGCTCTGTAACTGCTTCAAAAAAATATAATCATGTTACAAGCAGCTTTACCTACTCATATGTAACCTAGATTTGAAAGCTTATTTTCCTACTCTGTTCCACAGCAAAAATCTAACAGAATTTGATCCCAGTATCTAACCTTGTTATTTATCTACTTTGCACTTTTCCAGGAATATTAGAATTAGCTAGTTAATTTAAAAAGCACCCCTCTTATTTTATAAGTAGATTTCTACCATAATAAGCTAGTAACTTCTATCCAGGCCCCTGAAGAGGCTTGCTTGACTACTCTCCATACAAAGTTAGCTTCCCATTAACAAATTTGGCCAAGCAAAAAAATGAATTTACAATGCCATTTAAATTTGGTAGTATTCAAAAGATTCAATACTTTCATGTGAAACAGCAATATGATAGTTATTAATACTCTCTTAAACTTGATGTGACTTTTTAACTGTCTTTAAAATAATTTATCTCTGGTCACATCTCAACTCTCACATATAAAGAGGTTAAGTATTATTGTTTCTGAAAAACCAGAAGGCTAAATACTAGAAATTAATTGATTTATCATGAAACAAAATGGCAGAAATGGGATTAAAAGCCAGGATTAAAATTCAGGCTGTTTTCACTAAACCATATGAACTTAAAAACAAACTTTTATATATCTCTAAAATTCAAATCTTTATACACAGGAGAATTTTCCAGAAAAGATGTCTCTTCAGAAACTTCAAAATGATATGCACAGTTCTGATTGCTATATACATACAGATTAAGTCAGAATACTTTCTGATCACATTACTACCCAGACGTCTACAGCAATTTCTAAAGTATTTTCACTTGAATTTCTTCACTTAAATATGAAAATTTATCTGAGAGTCATTTTAACTTGATGATACACATGAAGAAATTGAGGTGAAGTTTAAAGGCTTGCTAACTTGTCCAGGGTCAAACAATACTAATCAAGAAATTAAAACCAGGACGAAAGACTCCAAGCTGAAAGCTTTTCCCACATGACTTTTCCCAGTTCTTTTATTTACTTTCATTTTAGTCAGATTCATTTCCAATTTATTCAGTACTAGGGCAATTTATCCCTCTAAAAATGTGCTCTAAAAGACTTGCATTACCTAGTCAGACTTAGTTCAAGAATATTTATAGCTTCAATAGTTTAAGAAAAACTTAACATAAATTTATACAGCAATATGCCAATCTACTGCAAAACCCCAATCTACAAGCTGCATATTATGTTTAACTAATAAACATACAGTATTAATTGCTAACCATTCCAAATACTCTTTTTGATGACTAACACTTGTGTTCATGTAAACTCTTTATTTACTAAATAAGTTTTCTTTTATGGTGATCATAGTCGATAGGCTATTTGGTAGAAACCCAAACCAACAAAGATTTCGGAAGAAAGGTGCTTACAGGGCGTCTGCAGGACTCATTTCTACGGTCAGTCCACCTCCTCCGAGACCAGTTCCCTCTCCAAGTACCCTTGGGTCCGGTGCTCAAATAGGTCAGAAAACTCACTCGATTCCAAATTCTAAAACAAAATTTTATTTAAAACACATTTTAAAAACGCAGACTGGCAATTTCGGAAGAGTCTCATTTTCACTTAAGCACCTACTATATTTTTATTTTTAATGTTAACAACAACAAAAAATAGCGAATCTCCAGTGCCACTCTAGTTTTACCACTGTAATTAAACTCCCCTCCCAGTTCCCTTTGCGTGCCCTGTGGGAACTAATGTTTGTTAAATGACTAGGCAAAGAGAGTCACACAATACTTCCGGTTTAGCACACGAATAACTCTGGATGAAGAAAAAGGTTTAAGTTGCATGCAAGGGCTATCCTGGAGCCTAAAGTGATCCTGTATTTCCTGCTTAAACACAGACTTATTTTAAAGACACGGGCTTGTTTTGAAAGGATAAGGGGTCCACGTTTGAATAAACAAACACATGTTGAAGGAAAACAGCCAGGATTTTTGAGGAGGAGCGGCTGCCACCGTGGAACGACCCCCCCCACCCCCCCGCCCCCACGCCCCACGCCAAGATCGCCTGTTCGGTGAGGATCCTAAACCTCAGCGCGCCCGCACCACAGAGCTCGAGGAACCTCCAAGGCTCTTCCCGAGTCTACTGGGCTCATTCTTCCCACAAAGTCAGTTCTCTCTGGGCTTCCGCCTGCGACGCCGCAGACAGCGGAAGCAACCCCCAAATTACCCCACAACTGGACTCTCCAAAGCCCCACCCTGGGGTCCCGAGGCTGGCTTTTACCCGGGAAGAAGGAGGGACAACCGCGACAAGAAAAGCTACAGCACCACACAGGATGGCGTCTCAGAACCGGCTTGTTGGTAAACCCGAATTAGGCGGGAGAATAACAGCGGCTCCTTCTCTCGCGATACCTCACTGGTGACGTAAGCGCTTCAGCTCCTCTCATTGGCTGTTGAGTGCCGCGAGGTCGCAAGAAAAGTTGAAGCGAGGCCCCGCCCTCATGGAGGAGCCAATCCTGAGTAGCCGAGGAGACGAAACCCGGAAGCGAGGTTCCCGGCGGCGATTTTTCCGTCTCTGAGGTGGGTAGCTCTTTCTCGTAGGGGTCACACTTCCTGGTCGCTTGGCGCCACCTTTGAGCTTCTGAACCTAAAGGGGCGGGCCCCTGTGGACCCCTGGTGAGCTCTGCAAACCCTTCCGCGATGTAGGTCTTCGGTAGGGCTGGAGCGGTTTCCTCTCGCTTAGCGGTTTGGAAGGCCGTAGACGCGCCTCCTGGGCCTGCGAAGTGACCGGCCAATGCCGGAGGGTCGGGACTGGTGGCCTTGTCTCTCACTGCCCTCCTCAGAGAGTGAACATTCGGCCTCTAGTTTACAGGCCTTTCCCTGCGTCTCCTTATTGTGTCCGTGGACCCCAGGTTCAGCACACCTGTATTGCTTTGTGCTGACTGCATTAAAAAAATAATAATAATGTTGCAGCCACGTGTTTTGGGAAACGAACTCACTCAGAAGGACAATGCAGGTAGTGGAATGCAGTTTATTACACCGGCCGGCCCAAAGCAGAGTCTTCTCTTAGCCAAGGACTCCGACCAGAATTTGTGAAAATCTTTTATACCGCATGTGTACGGGTGTCCGAACTCACCACCCCAAATTCCTTGAGACTTACATAAACAAAGGAAGGGTAAATACAATCACAACAATCCCATCATTCATGTGTTATGTGTTCAAACAGTTAAACAATTGGCCAATAATGAATAAGCCCAAGGTTACACTCCGATAGGTACAGAAAAATTTATGGCCTGTCTGGAGACAGGGGTGATTAGTGTATGTTTTCTCTTAGGCGATGAGTAACCTGGATACGATCTTCAAGTTTCCCCTGTCCAGAGGGGGGTCTTATCCTTTTATTGTCATTTCCATAGGCACTAAGCACAGAATTTGGAGTCCATTAGAGAGGTGGCCAAGCGTGATCAGCATGAACAAGCCTAAGATGGAGTCCAGGCCCTATGAATTCCCTCTTCAATAATAATGTGAAACTTTTGAATTAGAAAATCCGGGCCTTTAGTTCCATTGAAAGTTGTTTTAACCTTACTAAACCTCAGCGCCTTGGCTTGTGTAATGGGGCTTATAGCTCCACCTGTCTCTAAAAAACATAGCCTAGTTCCTCCTCTTGCAATATCATCAAGTAGGAATCTTGATCGACTGTTTAAACCTTGAATCAGGGAGATGTACCAGAGGTTGACTTTTTAAATTAAATTAATTAAGAAGTTTTTTTATGTAATTTATTTTACCTGAAACAGGAAATTCAAATTTTAGAAAGTTTTTATAAAAAGGAGAGGAGGGGCATATATATCATACTGTGCTCTAAACTTACTGTGCTGTACCTACACTCTCAGAAGCTTCAGTCGTGTTTGACTCTTGTGACTGGGGCTTGCCAGGCTCCTCAATCTATAAGATTCTTTCTGCAAGAATACTGGAGTGGATTGCCATGCCCTCCTCCAGGAGATCCTGACCCAGGGATCGAGCCCACCTCTCCTGAGTCTCCTTCATTGCAGGTGGATTCTTTACTGCTGAGCCACCAGGGGAGCCCCAATAATGTTACTATGGTTGCTGTAATGAATATGTGAACTTTACATTATTTACTGGTATTTATTAAGGGTTTAATGAATAGATGTATATTGCATTGTAAGCTTCAGAGAATAGTTTGAGTAAAAAGTGAAAATATTAGAATATAAAAACCTTTTTGATAGGGTCTCTTGATTGATCTGAAAAACTGAACAGTCTTTGAAAACTCTTTAGTACAGTACTTTCATTGTGCATAGGGTCTTCCCTGGTGACTCATGGTAAAGAATCTGCCTACAATGCAGGAGACCCGGGTTCTATCCCAGCGTCGGGAAGATCCCCTGGAGAAGGGAATGGCAACCCATTCCAATATTCTTGCCTGGAAAATTCCATGGACAGAGGTCTCTTGCAGGCTACAGTCCATGGGGTCACAAAGAGTCAGCCATGACTCAGCAACTAACCCTTCATTGTGCAACAAAGTAACAGGTCCAGAGAAGGTATTGGTCATGTGTGATAGATTTAAACTTGGCTTTAATGCTCTTGGCACTAGTATTAAAATCTAATGATGCATTAGGATTCATTCAATTAAAACTCATGAAAATTAGGTAGAAAGAAATCTGTATCGTAGGAGTATGAGTAACTAAGATTTCTCAGAGTCCGTCCCAAGCAAAATCAAGTGATAGCACTTTAATCATGTTATTCTGCAAATGTTTTTTAATGCTTGCTGTATATAAGTCGGACATAAATGTAAGTTAAATACAGTCCCTATCCTTAAGCTAAAAAATCTTTTAGAGGCTAAAACAAGAATAAAATTAGTGATGAATAAGACAGTATGTATCACCAAGAAACAGGAGATACTAGAGAGAGATCTAATATGCAGGCGAAAGAAAGACTTAAGAGAGAGGCAACTTCTGGGAAGAGTCTTGAATGGCTAAAAAGATTTCAACAAATATAATTAGGAAGCTGAGAAATATTTTTAAATATTATACTCATTTAATTGGTTAAAATTTGATACACTGTACAACTTTTTTTAAATTAATTAATTTATTTTAATTGGAGGCTAATCACTTTACAATATTGTGGTGGTTTTTGCCATAAATTGACATGAATCAGCCATGGGTGTACATGTGTTCCCCCATCCTGAACCCCCCCCTCACCTCCCTCCCCATCCCATCCCTTTGGGTTGTCCCAGTACACTGGCTTTGAGTGCCCTGTTTCATGCATCGAACTTAGACTGGTCTTCTATTTCACATATGGTAATATACATGTTTCAATGCTATTCTCTCAAATCATCCCACCCTCACCTTCTCCCACAGAGTCCAAAACTCTGTTCTTTATATCTGTGTCTCTTGCTGTCTCGCATATAGGGTCATCGTTGCCATCTTTATAAATTCCATATATATGCGTTAATATACTGTATTGGTGTTTTTCTTTCTGAGTTACTTCACTCTGTGTAATAGGCTCCAGTCTCATCAGCCTCATTAGAACTGATTCAAATGCGTTCTTTTTAACAGCTGAGTAATATTCCATTGGGTATGTACCACAGCTTTCTTATCCATTCGTCTGCCTATGGACATCTGGGTTGCTTCCCTGTCCTAGCTATTGTGAACAGTGCTGCAATGAACATTGGGGTACACATGTCTCTTTCAGTTCTGGTTTCCTCGGTGTGTATGCCCAGCAGTGGGATTGCTGGGTCATATGGCAGTTCTATTCCCAGTTTTTTAAGGAATCTCCACACTGTTCTCCATAGTGGCTGTACTAGTTTACATTCCCATCAACAGTGTAAGAGGGTTCTCTTTTCTCCACACCCTCTGCAGCATTTATTATTTGTAGACTTTTGGATAGCAGCCATTCTGACCAGCGTGAAGTGGTACCTCATTGTGGTTTTGATTTGCATTTCTCTGATAATGAGTGATGTTGAGCATTTTTCCATGTGTTTCTTAGCCACCTGTATGTCTTCTTTGGATAAATGTCTGTTTAGTTCTTTGGCCCAGTTTTTTGATTGTGTCGTTTATTTTTCTGGTATTGAGTTGCATGAGCTATTTGTATATTTTTGAGATTAATTCTTTGTCAGTTGTTTCTTTTACTATTATTTTCTCCAACTCTGAAGGCTGTCTTTTCACCTTGCTTATAGTTTCCTTCGTTGTACAAAAGCTTTTAAGTTTAATTAGGTCCCATTTGTTTATTTTTGCTTTTATTTCCATTACTCTGGGTGGTGGGTCTTAGAGGATCTTGCTGTGATTTATGTCGGAGAGTGTTTTGCCTATGTTTTCCTCTAGTAGTTTTATAGTTTCTGGTCTTACATTTAGATCTTTAATCCATTTTGAGTTAATTTTTTTTATGGTGTTAGAAAGTGTTCTAGTTTCATTCTTTTACATGTGGTTGACCAGTTTTCCCAGCACCACTTACTAAAGAGATTGTCTTCTCTCCATTGTAGGTTTTTGCATACTTTGTCAAAGATAAGTGTCTATTGGTGTGTGGATGTATATCTGGGTTTTCTATTTTGTGCCATTGATCTATATTTCTGTCTTTGTACCAGTACCATACTGTCTTGATGACTGTGGCTTTGTAGTAGAGTCTGAAATTAGACAGGTTGATTCCTCCAGTTCCGTTCTTCTTTCTCAAGATTGCTTTGGCTGTTCGAGGATTTTTGCATTTCCATACAAATTGTCAAATTATTTGTTCTAGTTCTGTGAAAAATATTGTTGGTGGCTTGACAGGGATTGCATTGAATCTATAGATTGCTTTGGGTACTATACTCATTTTCACCATATTGATTCTTCTGATCCATGAACATGATATATTTCTCCATCTATTTGTGTCATCTTTGATTTCTTTCATTGGGGTTTTATAGTTTTCTATATATAGGTCTATTGTTTCTTTAGGTAGATTTATTCATAAGTATTTTATTCTTTTTGTCACAATGGTGAATGGGATTGTTTCCTTAATTTCTCTTTCTCTTTCTCACTGTTAGTGTATAGGAATGCAAGGGATTTCTGTATGTTAATTTTATATCCTGCAACTTTACTATATTCATTGATTAGCTCTAGTAGTTTTCTGGTGGTGTCTTTAGGGTTTTCTATGTAGAGTATCATGTCATCTGCAAACAGTGAGAGTTTTACTTCTTCTTTTCCAATCTGGATTCCTTTTATTTCTTTTTCTGCTCTGATTACTGTGGCTAAAACTTCCAAAACTATGTTGAATAGTAGTGGTGAGAGTTGGCACCCTTGTCTTGTTCCTTACTTTAGGAGAAATGCTTTCAATATTTCGCCATTGAGGATAATGTTTGCTGTGGGTTGATCATATATGGCTTTTATTATGTTGAGGTATGTTCCTTCTATGCCTGTTTTCTGGAGAGTCTTTATCATAAATGGGTGTTGAATTTTGTCAAAGGCTTTCTTTGCATCTGTTGAGATAATCATATGATTTTTATCCTTCAATTTGTTAATGTGGTGTATCACATTGAGTGATTTGCAAATATTGAAGAATCCCTGCATCCCTGGGATGCCGTGTGTCTCCTCTGGGAAGCTGATCTCAGGCTGTGACCCTCCTTGCAGATGTCAACCATCCAGGATCCCAGGAAGATGTGGCTAGCAACCGGGGGCCTGCTCACAGTTTGGTGGAGGACGCAAAGAGTCGGACACGACTGAGCAACTTCACTTTCACCTTTCACTTTTGTGCGTTGGAGAAGGAAATGGCAACCCACTCGATTGTTCTTGCCTGGAGAATCCCAGGGACGGGGTAGCCTGGTGGGCAGCCGTCTATGGGGTCGCACAGAGTCAGACACGACTGAAGCGACTTAGCAGCAACAGCAGCAGCAGCAGCTGTCTCTGGGACCGAGATTGGGGCAGCCCCTTGCCTTCCGGCTCTGGCTGTCACCCGCCTGCCTCTCTGCCTCCGGGCAAGGAGGGGCTTGTACACAGGTACAAAGGCTAGCTCACCTTTGCTGTTTGCTCAGTCCTTTGTTCTGTGAGCGGGCGAGGCTTCGAGTTAGAGCCTTTTGCGGGAAGGTTCTATTTTTTTTTTTTCCTCTCCAGAGATCCCACAGTTTGGGCTACTATCTCAGGTTAGCTCTCTCAGATTGTCCTCAGGGCATTCAGGCCCCGTCCAGTCCTTACCCTAAGTATGCAGCCCGTGCCTCCCTGTCCAGGCCCCGGTGGTGAATGTCAGCTTCTGGGCCACTTCTCCGCTGGCAGTTGTGGTTAGGCGCATATTCTGTGGGTTTTGTTTTTTTTCCTCCTGGTTATGTTGCCCTCTGAGATTCTAAAACTCCCCACAGACCTGCTGGTGAGAGGGTTTCCTGCTCTTTGGAAACTTCTCTTCTTTCACAACTCCATCCCCAGGGCAGGTCTCCATCCCTAACTCTTTTGTCACTCTTTTTGTCTTTTATATTTTGTCCTCCCTCCTTGAAGAGAATGGGCTGACTTTTTGGGTGCCTGGTGTCCTCCGCTAGCATTCCGAAGTTGTTTTGTGAAGGTTGCTCAGCACTCAAATGATCTTTTGATGAATTTGTGGAGAAGAAAATGGTCTCCCTGTCATATTCCTCCGCCATCTTAGGACCACTCCCCTGCATAACTCTTTAAGCTGATATTGTTTATAAATTATTATGGCATATGACCCAGCAATCCCACTGCTGGGCATACACACTGAGGAAACCAGAATTGAAAGAGACACGTGTACCCCAATGTTCACAGCAGCACTGTTTATAATAGCCAGGACATGGAAGCAGCCTAGATGCCCATCAGCAGATGAATGGATAAGGAAGCTGTGGTACATATACACAACTGAATATTACTCAGCCATTAAAAAGAATACATTCGAATCAGTTCTAATGAGGTGGATGAAACTGGAGCCTATTATACAGAGTGAAGTAAGCCAAAAAGAAAAACACCAATACAGTATACTAACACATATATGTGGTGTTTAGTCAATCGGTAAAGGTAACCCGAGCTGCTGAGCCGTCGCAGCCGCCTCGCTTCGGGGCCCGGGGGCCGGGGGCGGTGGCCGAGAGGGGCTAGGCTGGGCCGGGGGCCAGGGGCGGCGGCCGACGGCCTAGGCCGGGCCGGGGGCCGGGGGCTGGGGGCGGCGGCCGACAGGGGCTAGGGCGGGCCGGGGCCCGGGAGCTGGGGGCGGCGGCCAACAGGCGCTAGGCCAGGCCGGGGGCCGGGAGCTGGGGGTGGCAACCGAGAGGGCCTAGGCTGGGCCGGGGGCCGGAGGCTGGGGGCAGCGGCTGACAGGGCCTAGGCCGGGCCGGGGACTGGGGGCCGAGGGCTGGGGGCGGCAATCGAGAGGGGCTAGGCCAGGCCGGGGGCTGGGGCCGGCGGCAGCGGTGGCAGCGGCAAGAGGAATTACCCAAGGCCCAAGGTAAGAGAAATCCAAGTAAGACGGTAAGTGTTGCGAGAGGGCATCAGAGGGCAGACACACTAAAACTAAAACTACAGAAAACTAGCTAATCTGATCACACGGACCACAGCCTTGTCTATCTCAATGAAACTAAGCCATGCCGTGTGGGGCCACCCAAGACGGATGGGTCATGGTGGAGAGGTCTGACAGATTGTGGTCCACTGGAGAAGGGCATGGCAAACCACTTCAGTATTCTTGCCTTGAGAACCCCATGAACAGTATGAAAAGGCAAAAGGATAGGACACTGAAAGATGAACTCCCCAGGTCAGTAGGTGCCCAATATGCTAATGGAGATCAGTGGAGAAATAACTCCAGAAAGAATGATGGGATGGAGCCAAAGCAAAAACGATACCCAACTGTGGATGTGACTGGTGATAGACGCAAAGTCCAATGCTGTAAAGAGCAATATTGCATAGGAACCTGGAATGTTAGGTCCATGAATCAAGGCAAACTGGAAGTGGTCAAACAGGAGATGGCAAGAGTGAACGTTGACATTCTAGGAATCAGCGAACTAAGATGGACTGGAATGGGTGAATTTAACTCAGATGACCATTATATCTACTACTGTGGGCAAGAATCCCTTAGAAGAAATGGAGTAGCCATCATGGTCAACAAAAGAGTCCGAAATGCAGTACTTGGATGCAATCTCAAAAACGACAGAATGATCTCTGTTCGCTTTCAAGGCAAACCATTCAATATCACGGTAATCCAAGTCTATGCCCCGACCAGTAACGCCGAAGAAGCTGAAGTTGAACGATTCTATGAAGACCTACAAGACCTTCTAGAACTAACACCCAAAAAAGATGTCCTTTTCATTATAGGGGACTGGAATGCAAAAGTAGGAAGTCAAGAAACACCTGGCGTAACAGGCAGGTTTGGCCTTGGAGTACAGAATGAAGCAGGGCAAAGGCTAATAGAGTTTTGCCACGAGAACGCACTGGTCATAGCAAACACCCTGTTCCAACAACACAAGAGAAGACTCTACACGTGGACATCACCAGATGGTCAACACCGAAATCAGATTGATTATATTCTTTGCAGCCAAAGATGGAGAAGCTCTATACAGTCAGCAAAAACAAGACCGGGAGCAGACTGTGGCTCAGATCATGAACTGCTTATTGCCAAATTCAGACTTAAATTGAAGAAAGTAGGGAAAACCACTAGACCATTCAGGTATGACCTAGATCAAATCCCTTATGAGTATACAGTGGAAGTGACAAATAGATTTAAGGGACTAGACCTGACAGACAGAATGCCTGATGAACTATGGACAGAGGTTCGTGACATTGTACAGGAGACAGGGATCAAGAAAATCCCCATGGAAAAGAAATGCAAAAAAGCAAAATGGCTGTCTGAGGAGGCCTTACAGATAGCTGGGAAGAGAAGAGAAGCGAAAAGCAAAGGAGAAAAGGAAAGATATTCTCATCTGAATGCAGAGTTCCAAAGAATAGCAAGGAGAGATAAGAAAGCCTTCCTCAGCGATCAGTGCAAACAAATAGAGGAAAACAACAGATTGGGAAAGACTAGAGACCTCTTCAAGAAAATTAGAGATACCAAGGGAACATTTCACGCAAAGATAGGCTCGATAAAGGACAGAAATGGTATGGACCTAACAGAAGCAGAAGATATTAAGAAGAGGTGGCAAGAATACACAGAAGAACTGTACAGAAAAGATCTTCACGACCCAGATAATCACGATGGTGTGATCACTCACCTAGAGCCAGACATCCTGGAATGTGGAGTCAAGTGGGCCTTAGAAAGCATCACTACGAACAAAGCTAGTGGAGGTGATGGAATTCCAGTTGAGCTATTTCAAATCCTCAAAGGTGATGCTGTGAAAGTGCTGCACTCGATATGCCAGCAAATTTGGAAAACTCAGCAGTGGCCACAGGACTGGAAGAGGTCAGTCTTCATTCCAATCCCAAAGAAAGGCAATGCCAAAGAATGCTCAAACTACCGCACAATTGCACTCATCTCACATGCTAGTAAAGTAATGCTCAAAATTCTCCAAGCCAGGCTTCAGCAATGTGTGAACCGTGAACTTCCAGATGTTCAAGCTGGTTTTAGAAAAGGCAGAGGAACCAGAGATCAAATTGCCAACATCCGCTGGATCATCGAAAAAGCAAGAGAGTTCCAGAAAAACATCTATTTCTGCTTTATTGACTATGCCAAAGCCTTTGACTGTGTGGATCACAATAAACTGTGGAAAATTCTGAAAGAGATGGGAATACCAGACCATCTAACCTGTCTCTTGAGAAACCTGTATGCAGGTCAGGAAGCAACAGTTAGAACTGGACATGGAACAACACACTGGTTCCAAATAGGAAAAGGAGTACGTCAAGGCTGTATATTGTCACCCTGCTTATTTAACTTATATGCAGAGTACATCATGAGAAACGCTGGGCTGGAAGAAACACAAGCTGGAATCAAGATTGCCGGTAGAAATATCAATAACCTCAGATATGTGTATGACACCACTCTTATGGCAGAAAGTGAAGAAGAACTAAAGAGCCTCTTGATGAAGGTGAAGGAGGAGAGTGAAAAAGTTGGCTTAAAGCTCAACGTTCAGAAAACTAAGATCATGGCATCTGGTCCCATCACTCCGTGGGAAATAGATGGGGAAACAGTGGAAACAGTGTCAGTCTTTACTTTTTTGGGCTCCAGAATCACTGCTGATTGTGACTGCAGCCATGAAATTAAAAGACGCTTACTACTTGGAAGGAAGGTTATGGCCAACCTAGATAGCATGTTTAAAAGCAGAGACATTACTTTGCCAACAAAAGTCCGTCTAGTCAAGGCTATGGTTTTTCCAGTGGTCATGTATGGATGTGAGAGTTGGACGGTGAAGAAAGCTGAGCGCCGCAGAATTGATGCTTTTGAACTGTGGTGTTGGAGAAGACTCTTGAGAGTTTCTTGGACTGCAAGGAGATCCAATCAATCCATCCTAAAAGAGATCAATCCTGGGTGTTCATTGGAAGGTCTGATGTTGAAGCTGAAGCTCCAATACTTTGGCCACCTCATGCGAAGGGTTGACTCATTGGAAAAGACCCTAATGCTGGGTAGGATTGGGGGCGGGAGGAGAAGGGGACGACAGAGGATGAGATGGTTGGATGGCATCACCGACTCGATGAACATGGGTTTGGGTAAACTCCGGGAGTTGGTGATGGACAGAGAGGCCTGGCGTGCTGCAATTCATGGGGTCGCAGAGAGTCGGACACGACTGAGCGACTGAACTGAACTGAACTGAAAGATAACCCTGTATGCAAGACATCAAAAGAGACACAGATAAATAGAACAGTATTATGGACTCTATGGGAGAGAGTGAGGGCGGGATGCTATGGGAGAATGGCATTGAAGCATGAAAATTATCATATGTGAAACGAATCTCCAATCCAGTTTCAACACATGATACAGGGTGCTCGGGGCTGGTGCACCGGGATGACCCGGAGGGATGGGGTGGGGAGGGAGGTGGAAGGGGGGCTCTGGAAGGGCAAAACATGTACACCCGTGGTGGATTCATGTCAATGTATGGCAAAACAAATACAATATTGTAAAGTTAAAAAATAGAAAATAAACTAATTTTAAAAAGTTATTATGACAATCTAGCAGAATAAATGTCATTTCCTTCTGTAATCCCTTGGCGGTGGTATTTTAGTCACTAAGTCGTGTCTAACTCTGCAAACCCATGGACTGTAGCCCACCAGGCTTCTCTGTCCATGGGATTTCCCAGGCAAGAATACTGCTGCTGCTGCTGCTGCTGCTAAGTCGCTTCAGTTGTGTCCGACTCTGTGCGACCCCAGAGACAGCCGCCCACCCGGCTCCCCCTTCCCTGGGATTCTCCAGGCAAGAGTACTGGAGTGGGTTGCCATTTCCTTCTCCAAAGAATACTGCAGTGTGTTGCTATTTCCTTCTCCTGGGCATCTTCCCAACCCAGGGACTGAACCTATGTCTCCTGCATTGGCAGACAAATTCTTTACCACTGAGCCACCAGGGAGGCCCTCAGTAATCCCATAAGACTGGGTTAATTATGGTCCTCCTGTGTGTTCATTGTATCTGGATACAGTGTTATCATAGTACTTAATGCTGTTTTTGCCAGTCTTCCTGACTAGATGGTAAACTTCATGAGGTAAAGACATTAATCTTGTTCACATTGAATCCCAGTACCTAGAGATTGGCAGGCTTCCCAAGTGCTGCAGTGGTAAAGAACCTGCCTGCAAATGTAGGAGACAAAAGAGAAGCGGGTTTGATCCCTGGGTTGGGAAGATCCCCTGGAGAAAGAAATGGCACCCCACTCCAGGGATTTCCAGCCTGGGAAATCCCTTAGGCAGAGGAGCCTGGCAGGCTACTGTTTGGAGGATCGCACAGAGTTGGGTTTGAATGAGCCACTAAGCACAAGCACGTAACACCGAGAGACTGCACATGCCAGGGTTTTTTTCATCTTCGTTGAATGAAGGAGTGAGTGACAGCCAAAATTCTGTTTCACAAGAACCCAGTTAAGAACAATAGTTGTCTCTCAGTGAATAGGACTACTTTTTAAAGCTGTGAATTTTCCTAAGCCAGAAATTGTTCGAGTAGAAAGAGGATGATTATTATAGTTGTCATGGTAAAGATGTCTGCATTGATGAGAGATTGGGACATGTGTCCTCTGGGGACTATTCCAACTCTAAGAATCTCTGATTTTTGGAAGTAGTTTTTAGGAGCTAAAAGTTTTTGCTTCTCTTCTATTACATCTGTGTGTCTAGTTTATAAAAATGGTGAATGTTCTCTTCTTTATTGTATTAGTTATAATTTAAAAGCTTCAAGCATTGACCAACTGTTAGTACAATACAACATAGTATCCGAACCAATAGATTCAAAATAAATAGAGTTATAGCTACTGACTTAGTAGAAGAAAACAATAAAAAATGCATATTAAGACAAAAATAAAGATAACTGAAATCTGTCAGCTCTGATATTTGATGAATGTAAAGGGTATTAATAAACACCAAAAAGTTTAGACAGAGTATATTTGTGTATGTTTGCAAGACTTATTTATGCTGTTGATAAAGCCTCAATTACTGGTTTGCTCCTAATTTTTGTGTTTGTGTTTTCAGATCTTGATGAATAAAATAAAGCAGACATAATCATCTCTGGAGAGATTGTTTATATCCTGGTGTTGGAAATGATTTATATTTAAAATAGTAGTGAAAATGGAAAAAGAGAAAGTAAATGATGAAAAAACAGACCCAGAGAACTCCTTGGACTTTTCTGAACACTTCAACCAACTTGAACTGTTGGAAACACATGGACACCTTATTCCCACTGGTACCCAGAGTCTCTGGGTAGGGAATTCTGATGAAGATGAGGAGCAAGATGAAAATACTGAAGAGTGGTATCAGCTGCAAGAAAAAAAAATGGAAAAGGATCCAAGCAAATTGCTTCTTTGGGCTGCTGAAAAAAATCGGGTAAAAAAAAAAAAGAACAGTTAAAAAAGAAACCTTAATTTAGTAGAAAAACTACTAGATTGGAAGCCAGAGGACCTGTCCCTGAAGCTTGCTTTGTCCTCAGACCAAACAGAAAAAAAAAAATCACTTCCTGAAAACGGGTGTCTGAGGTTGTTTTAGTTAGAAATAATTGAGCTTCTTAATCTCTAGATTTCCTTGTTAGCATTGTATTCTACTGATAAAAGTTTATGTTTTAAAGTTTTGTACACCATGCATATTGGTGTGATAATCCTACTACTGAAAGATCAGAACATAATGTTTCATTATTATGTTTTCTTCACAGATGAAACATAACATATCAAACATGATTGTAGCCTATATTGTTCATCTAACTGTAGCTTTAGTGCAGTAAGCCTTAACTGGACCGGGAGTAAACGTATGGATTGCTTTTCAGAGAATCACGTTCATAAAATCAAGTTTATGAGGGAAAAGAGACCAAAATGATTTACCGTTAACACTGACTTGTTCATTGTTCAAATCAGTTGTCCTCCTCCCCAAAAGAAATCTTAACGTCTGTTTTATAGTCATCTACTAACAAGGAAGTTTTCATGTAACTTAATTAAACACTAGACCGTTTCATGTTCTTTATTTACTGTTTTGTTTCATCTTGAGTTTGTGAAAGATCTCCTGTTTTCTTCTCAGCTGACCACAGTGCGGCGACTGCTTTCAGAAAGGGCTACCCACGTGAACGCTCGAGATGAAGACAAGTACACACCGCTCCACCGAGCAGCCTACAGTGGGCACTTAGACATGGTCCGGGAGCTGATTGCACACGGAGCAGATGTCCACGCGGTGACTGTGGATGGCTGGACACCCCTGCACAGTGCCTGTAAGTGGAATAATGCCAGAGTAGCTTCTTTCTTGCTGCAGCATGATGCAGATATCAACGCCCAAACGAAAGGCCTCCTGACCCCCCTACACCTTGCCGCTGGGAACAGAGACAGCAAAGACACCCTGGAGCTCCTCCTGATGAACCGCTACATCAAGCCAGGTCTGAAGAACAGCCTGGAGGAAACGGCATTTGACATCGCCAGGAGGACCGGTATCTATTACTACCTCTTTGAAATTGTGGAAGGCTGCACAAATTGTTCACCTCAGTCTTAATAACGGTTCTAATAATTTTCTTGAGTTTCTAAGTCCGAGTGCCTGCTTTGTGTGAGATGTGAAATGTCCCCATTGTACAAAGTTGACATCAAAAGTCTTAGGACAGTAATTCAATGGTACTCACGATACTATCCCTCCAAGTGAATTGGCTGACCTTGATGTCAAAATATATTTGAAAGTTGTTTGGATTTATCTTTAATGATCTCCATGGCGTTTGTGATTTTTACCAAATCATTTTAACTTGCCTATATTGAAAAACTTGTCAGAGGTTGTACAGAAAACTAATGATATTTTTGGTGCTGATCCAAGAGAAATGTATTTTTACATTTACAATATCCCCCATCCTAGAGCTTTGTGGAGTATTTAGTATATCAACATGTATTTTTATAAGGTCAGGTAACTCAGAATTTCATTTAAAAATCTTAAATATACTGGTGCAGTTCATCTGTCTTCTCTGCATCACCATAGCCATTTGCTTTCACTGTAAACCATAAGAGTGAATATATTAGTGACTTGAATCTTCATAAGTTTAAAAAAAATTGAGAAACTTAGATCTTTGTCTCTTATTAATGGAACCATAGATGTTTAATCTACGAATGTTATATACTGCCTCTCCTTCCACAATCCACACAATCCTGTGGACCCTCCTACCTCACCCTGGTCAACCTACATAATCCTTATTCTCCTGGTGAGTCAGCACGACCCTTAAGACATGCGCACAACTGTACCTTGGTCCAGGTGATCATAGCGTATTTGCCATACGGCTAGTTTTACCTATCTGGTCCTGCTGAGCCGGGCCCTGCTCGTCTCATCTCCCAGGTTCACAGGAAGGGTTCTTTACCAGGATCCTCATTTTACAGAAGCCACACAAAGTCAAAGCGACAAGGGAAAACGAATTCTAAGATGATTATACTGGGGCAAGAACCACAAAGTGGCTCAGGCGTTTTTTAAAAGCCACGTTGTAGATAACAACAAAAGCATAAGTATAAATATTCTAAAAAAAATAAAGATTTTAAACAACCAAGAAAAAGCATGAATAATTCTTATACCTGTGTGTATCTTCCTTGGATTCATAACGTATTTATCTATCCAGCATACATTTGTTTAGGTTTGACTGTCCATCTCTCCAGCAGCAGCTTCCTGTTCCTTTGCCCTTCTGTGACTAAAACAAAAGAGTTATCTCTCAACTTCTCAGCACCAGAACTAACACACTGGGGAAAGGGAGCTGAACTAATGGGCCTTTTCTTTGGTTATATGTATGTATGTGTGTGTGTGTGTGTATAAACATATATACAGTTTTTTATTTTATTTTCTTCTCTTTGGCTGTGTTGTGAGGCTTGCAGGATCTTAGTTCCCCAACCAGGGATTGATCCTGCATCCTTGGCAGTGAAAGCTCAGAGTCCTAACCACTAGACCACCAGGGAATTCCCTCTATGATTATATTTTTTAAATGTCCACCAAGGTATTTGTTTCTTTTGACCCAGCCCATGTGACCCAGTTACCTTAAACTAAGTAACAACGTTATTTAATCAAACATATGTGGCAGTTTTTAGGTTAAAACAAGATTGGATCATCTCAGAAAAGTTAAAGATGACATATGAACTGAATCATTGTGGCAGTGTTTTGAAGACTTAAGAGAGCTTTGGTTATTTTGTGATCTCTGGCTAGGAGATAGCTCTATTTCAGAGTATCAATACCTTTGATATAAAGGTTTTGGCAGAAAGTGAGAGGTTGATTTCTGTTTAATCTGACCTAATGTAGTGATACCAAATGACAAGGTATAGCTGATAGAAATGACAGTAGAAAAAAAAAGAAAAAAAGAAATGACAGTAGAATAATACCCCAGCTACCCCATTAGACTGCTAAAGGAGGCTACTTGATTACTTGAAAGTCGCAGAGCCTATGGCTCCTTTCTTACTTGGGAATGAGTTGCATTTGTGATTTTATATATGTAAGCTTTCCCTATGAGTATGACTCCAAAGGAGCTGCTTTATTTCTAAGAAAATGAGATGTGACTTCTCCCTTTTTTTCAGTCTTCAATCACTCAACCAATCCTAGGGAGCAAATTTCTACATATTAGAGAAATCCCTTCCATCCCTGAGGGTGGAATTTGTATTACTTGCTTCCTTTATACCTTCCTTGGTGGTTTTTTAATTTCATTTTTTATTATTTTTTCTTTTTTAACTGAAGTATACTTGACATAAAATATTATATATTTCAGGTATATAACAAAGTGATTTTTTTTTTTTTTCTTTTTGGCCGTGCTTCATGACCTGCAGGCTTTGGTTCCCCAATCAGGGATCCAGCCCACACCTCTCACATTGGAAGCACACAGTCTTAACCAGGGGACCTCCAGAAGTCCCAACAAAGTGATTTGATACTCTCCTTAGTATTTTCTGACTCCTCAGTCCCCAGAAGATGTGTGCTAATCATGCTTTTCACTACTCAGTGGACCCTTGCACACACATTTGTATCGTGCAGGTCCATGTATAAGCAGTACTACACAACCCGTGCTGGAGAAGGAAATGGCAACCACTCCAGTATTCTTACCTGGAAAATTCCACGAACAGAGGAGCCTGGTGGGCTACAGTGCCTGGGGTGGCAAAGAGTTGGGCACGATTGAGCACTCATGCCTACATGCACACAACCTGTGCATTTGGTTAAATCTGGGGATGCAGAACCACAGATACAGTTCCAATGAGAAAGTTCAATTTTCGGTTATGCAGAGGGTTGGCACCCCAATCCTTGTGTTTAAGGGTCAACTCTGTATCACCTGTGTTTACCAGTTGCCTTTAAGAAGACTAAATAAATCCATTTGCAAACAAAATTTTCACTAGTCTTACAGAGTTTATCTCAAGGACTTTTTAAAAAATAAAATCTGTTTTGCATAACAAGGCTTAACTGTTTAACTATGTGCTTGAGGAAGAGGTGACTTTGTCATTGTTCAAGGGGCAGTGACCCACAGTGAAATTAGTTGACTTTGCCTTTATAAATCTTAACTGTGCTTCTCCAGGGCCCAAACATTTGTTCTGGCTCACAACTTACAACAGTGAAAGGATTTAGCATTTTTATACTATGGATGTGAAAGCATCCATTTGTGTCTATTCTCTGGCATCTATTATTGCATTTACCACTATGCTAGAAGACCATGATCAAAAGAGGCCCAGAGGGGGGCAAAAAAAAAAAGAGGCTCAGAGAAGTAAAACTTGGTCTAAGACTTATGTCCCATACCAAAATGAAATTGCATCAGTTCTCCATTCCTGAAGAAAACATGTGCCATCTTCACCCTACCTGAAATGACTCAAGGAATTTACAGCACTGCTTTGATTCAGGGAGGTACCAAACATGATCAAAAAATCATTGATAATGGCTTACTTCATTAGTTACCATAGGATGCTCTAGTCCCTCTGTAGGTTTGTAGGATGACCATTCAACTTGTGTAAGACAGTGCTTTCTCTAGAGGGAATTAAAGATCCATGTTTATTAAGTTCAGAAGACAGTAAACTAAGAAGGATTGAGTGTAGCATATTCATGTTTTAAATTCCTAAAAATTTCCCTTTGAAATCCTATAATTTCACTTCTAGGAACCTAAGTAGAAATGATCAAAATCAGTGCTACTACATAGAAATATAATGTGAGCCACATAGGTAATTTTAAGTTTTTTTTTCTAAACAAAAATTTTTTTCTAAGTTTTTTTTGCATTAAAACACAAATGGGTGAAATTAATTTTAATAATCCACATCATCTAACCTGATACATCCAAAGCATTCATTCCAGTATGATACAAATATTTTTAAATTATTGAGATATTTTACTTTTTTTATAGTACATCTTCAAAATGCAATGTGTATTTTATGTTGTTGTTCAGTCAGTAAGTCATGTCTGACTTTTTGTGATCCCATGGACTACACAGCATTCCAGGCTCCTCTGTCCTCCACTATCTCCCTGAGTTTGCCTAAATTCATGTCCACTGAGTCAGTGAGGCTATCTAATCATCTCATCCTCTGCCCAAGAAAATATCTGTCATTGCTTCTAGTGTATTTTATGGCACATCTTAATTCAGATGAGCCCCATTTGACTAGTGGCTACTTTGTTCAGCACAGGTCAAGATGCCTGAAACTTTCCCTGGAGGCAAAGCAGAAGGCAAATAGGAGGAGCAGGAAATTTTGAGCCAGGTAAATCTGTGTCCAAATCATGATTGCCACCTATGTGCGCCTTTTGGCAAATGACCTATTTTCTCACATGTAGTATGCAGATAGTACCAGCGTGTTACAGTTTTGTGGCAAATAAATGAGATGTAATATAGATAAGGTATTTCCTTTCCCCAACATTTCAAGCAGAAATGCCCTTTCTATTTTAGGTATTTGGATCCTTGAAGATCCCAAAGTTCTCCCTTGATATTCCTATAGTTCTTTCTCATGACTTTAGTAGGATATGCAACAAAGAGTTTCTTTCAAGAATCCAAACACCTTCACTCCTAGGAAAAATGCCTTCCCATCTTCAAAGGCCCTTACCAGCTGTCAAGGTCTCCAACAGAAGAAAAACTTCAAGGAACAAGAAAAGGCAAAAGAATTTCAGCAGCTAATTCAATTTTCGGTTATGCAGAGAGTCAGCACCCCAGTCCTTGTGTTTAAAGGTCAACTCGGTATTACCTAGCTAATTACAGCTAATTACAGGGATTTGAAGGAAATGAGATTCTAAGAGAAAATCCGTTTACATTGTGGACCCAGCGCCTTGAAACTCAGAATACTTTACTGCTCATTCCATGTGTGGAACTTTTTGGTAATTACCAAATGAGTGATTCTAAATTGATGCCATTTTCCCTTTTCAGTTCAGTTCAGTTCAGTCGCTCAGTCATGTCCAACTCTTTGTGACCCCCTGAACCACAGCACGCCAGGCCTCCCTGTCCATCACCAGCTCCCGGAGTACACCCAAACCCATGTCCATAGAGTCGGTGATGCCATCGAACCATCTCATCCTCTGTCGTCCCCTTCTCCTCCTGCCTTCAATTTACCCAGCAGCAGGGTCTTTTCAAATGAGTCAGCTCTTTGTATCAGGTGGCCAAAGTATTGGAGTTTCTGCTTCAGCATCAGTCCTTCCGATGAATGTTCAGGAGTGATTTCCTTTAGGATGGACTGATTAGATCTCCTTGCAGTCCAAGGGACTCTCAAGAGTCTTCAACACCACAGTTCAAAAACATCAATTCTTCTGCGCTCAGCCTTCTTTATAGTCCAACTCTCACATCCATACATGACCACTGGAAAAACCATAGCCTTGACTAGACGGACCTTTGTTGACAAAGTAATGTCTCTGCTTTTCAATATGCTGTCTAGGTTGGTCATAACTTTCCTTCCAAGGAGTAAGCATCTTTTAATTTCATGGCTGCAATCACCATCTGCAGTGATTTTGGAGCCCAGAAAAGTAATCTCTGACACTGTTTCCACTGTTTCCCCATCTATTTCCCATGAACTGATGGGACCAGATGCCATGATCTTAGTTTTCTGAATGTTGAGCTTTAAGCCAACTTTTTCACTCTCCTCTTTCACTTTCATCAAGAGTCTCTTCAATTCTTCTTCACTTTCTGCCATAAGGGTGGTGTCATCCACATATCTGAGGTTATTGATATTTCTCCCAGCAATCTTGATTCCAGCTTATGCTTCTTCCAGCCCAGTGTTTCTCATGATGTACTCTGCATATAAGTTAAATAAGCATGGTGATAATATACAGCCTTGACGTACTCCTTTTCCTATTTGGAACCAGTGTGTTGTTCCATGTCCAGTTCTAACTGTTACTTCCTGACCTGCATGCAGGTTTCTCAAGAGGCATGTCAGGTGGTCTGGTATTCCCATCTCTTTCAGAATTTTCCACAGTTTATTGTGATGAACACAGTCAAAGGTTTTGGCATAGTCAATAAAGCAGAAATAGATGTTTTTCTGGTCAGATGTTGGCAATTAAATCTCTGGTTCCTCTGCTTTTTCTAAAACCAGCTTGAACATCTGGAAGTTCACGGTTCACATATTGCTGAAGCCTGGCTTGGAGAATTTTAAGCATTACTTTACTAGCATGTGAGATGAGTGTAATTGTGTGGTAGTTTGAGCATTCTTTGGCATTGCCTTTCTCTGGGATTAGGACTTCCCTGGTGGCTCAGAGGTTAAAGCGTCTGCCTCCAATGCGGGAGACCTGGGTTCGATCCCTGGGTCGGGAAGATCCCCTGGAGAAGGAAATGGCAAACCACTCCAGTATTCTTGCCTGGAGAATCCCATGGACAGAGGAGCCTGGTAGGCTACAGTCCACGGGGTCGCAAAGAGTCGGACACGACTGAGCGACTTCCCTTCCCTTCTCTGGGATTAGAATGAAAACTGACCGTTTCCAGTCCTGTGGCCGCTGCTGAGTTTTCCAAATTTGCTGGCATATTGAGTGCAGCACTTTCACATCATCATCTTTCAGGATTTGAAATAGCTCAACTGGAATTCCATCACCTCCACTAGCTTTGTTCGTAGTGATGCTTCATAAGGGCCACTTGACTTCACATTCCAGGATGTCTGGCTCTAGGTGAGTGATCACACCATCATGATTATCTGGGTTGTGAAGAACTTTTTTGTATAGTTCTTCTGTGTATTCTTGCCACCTCTTCTTTTCATGATGGGTCTTATTAATGCTGAGCAAATGGAATAAAAGCACTCATATTTGGTTTATCACTTTAATTATTCAATCAAGCCTCAGGAACATCTAATAGTCCTCACCATGAATTGAATGACATAGCCCCATCTGCCACTGAATCTCAGAGAAGCAGAAATTTGTAAGCCCGAAAATGTGTTTAATGAAAGAAATAGCTTATGCAATCTAAAAGCAAACTACCACCTAATTTGTTTTCTTGCTTCCCTTTCTATTACAACACGTTCAGCATTTTGTCTCTGCTAGACAGTGCTTGGAAGTTAGGAGGACATCACTGGAGAATTAATATGAGTTCATAAGCACTGACTCCTGAGTGGTCACTGGTATTCCTTTTTCAGACACAGCTGTCTTAAACAAGGCAATTTTTAGCAATAAAAAACAAATGAGAATGTGGGCCTGCCTATATTAAAAAACATCAGGTGTCTCTCAGGTTTTTCTAAACCCAAATGTAATAACTCATGAAGAAGATGTATCCTGATTGAAGGGACCAAATCTAGGAGCAAGAAATAGTCCTTCATGACACATACTAGAAAAAGCACTAGAGTTCAGATTTGCTTCTCTGTTCTTTGCATATTTGTTATTTGAAGATATGCATGGCTTTCAAGAAGAATCAAAAGGAAGAAAATTGGGTATTAAGATGGATCCTTTCATCCATGCTTTTGATTTTAGTCTGCACCTTGAACAATGAGATTTTGGAGCCCATATAGAAAGGTAATCATGTGTCATGGTTCTTCACTCTGTTGACATTGGGGCTGAATAATTCTGTGTATTCAAATTCTGTGTATTCTGTGTATTCAGATAATACATAGGGGCATCCTGTGTATTAGTGATGTTTATCAGCATTCCTGGCCTCTACTTGCTGGATATACCTCCCACCCCGCCACCCAGCTGTGACCCCCAAAACTGTCTGCAGACATTGCCAAGTGTTTCTTGCTCTATGTCATCAGAAGTCCTTAAGGCAGGAGATTTCAGAATTTGGCTAGCCACAGAGTTGTTTTGTTATCATTCAAGTAAATTTTATTTAAAATGCACGTTTTTCTTATATTTTGCTAGTCATTCCAAATATTCATCAGTGAACACTCAAAAATTATATAATCGTTGATTCTGCTTAAAATCTTTGGTATTTTGTTGAGATCATTCAAACATATTCAAAAATTGGGCTAAAATATACAGTTAGAAAAAGAACTCTTCGATACTGAGTTTCATACGTCAGAAAAACACTCCTGTTCACAGGTTTGGTCTCTAGGAAACTTGTTTTTTTACCTTTTCTTTCTTTTTCTACCCTTTACTTTCTTTTTCTTTTTCATCCTTTACTTTTTTTTCTTTCTTTGGGGAAGGCCTCACTGCCCAGCATGTGGGATCTCAGTTCCCTCACCAAGGATCAAACCCACAGCCCCAGCAGTGGAAGGAAACACAGTCTCAACCACTGGATGACCAGGGAAGTCTCTTGCCTCTAGGAAATTTATCCCTTAAGTCAGATGAGAAATTCTAGAGAATTTAGAAAAAGTCTGACTTCTGGTATCAAGGGAAATAATAAATCCTGATTTTTAATAGGTTGTACAATTATAAATGTAAAATTTTTATTGCACTGCTGGACAAAGTGCAATGAAATTGATGCACAGTTTTTTCTTTAGAAAAGATTTTAGAAGAAATGGGGTAAGAAGAGCCAACCACTTCTGTAGAGAAGAAGGAAATGGAGAGAGAGTTGGCATCTTCCAAGTGTCAACAACTGCAGAAATAGAAGATAATCTCGTAATGTCATTGCCATTTGAGAACCCTTAGTTATTAAAAAGAGAAATAATATGGTATAATTTATTCTGGCGATTGTTGGAGACCTTTCAGCAAAGGTCATTAAGAGCATGTGGACTGACCCAGGCAATGGAGGCTCCTCACCCCCTCCACTGTCCTTGGAATGTATGTTCTTCCTACTGTTTCCACCATGGGAACCCTTTCAAGGGTGTGACCTTGGGAGAGCAATGTGTTGTTGGGACTTCCTTGAACTCAGTACATGACTGAACCCAGTTGAGGCCTCTATGCAAATTTTTAAGATTCTGGAGGGCAGGAGGGGAGATCAACTCATCATGCAGTCACCCTAGACAATCTTGCTATGTAAGCTCCCTTACTTATTAACCTTGCCATCTATCAAGCTGGAGTGGTCTGCTGTTTTCTTCGGTCTCTCCTCATCCTGCCTGTGTGGGAGCCAATCTTAGGTTTCACCCAGGAAACTCGAGGTTGCAAACCAACAGAGATGACTTTTGCTTTAAAAATGAATCCCAAGATAAAATGTATTAAAGTCATAATGTAAAAAAAGAAAAAAATTTTGCGTCTGTTTATCAGCCTTCCCTAATCATTTTTAATGTGATGCACAAGTAGAATAATCTCACATGGTCTTCTTTATGAAAGTTTTTATATATCCAGATGTGCTACACTGAGCCACTGTGATAATAACTGTTGACTGGGTGCAGGCTGTGCTGTAGGTGCTCACATGCATTACCTCATGTGAGCCTCACAATAACTCTCGGAGATAAGATGCCGTTGTATATACAGGGAAGTGGGCTAATGGAGGTTAAGTAAATTGTCATGCAGTTAGTGAGAGATGGAGATAAGTTTCAAGCATGTCTTTGTGATTCTACCACCTTGATCTTTGTATTTGCAAAGTTGATTAAAGAAGATATCCTTTGGTGCACATTGAGTTTATTTTCTTTGAACTGTTTACAGAAAACTTTGTTCCAACATTACCACTTTTCACATATGAGTGTTAATATCCCGATATCACCAGTTAGTTTATCAAATAATCATAACAAAAATTCAGTTTTCTTTCTTTTCCATTTTCTTTAAGATTATTTTTATGTAGTCAATTTACAGTAGTGTTTGAGGATATAAAAATGTACTATTATTAGGAGAAAGGGCTTCCCTGGTAGCTCAGCTGGTAAAGCATCTGCCTATAATGCAGGAGACCCCAGTTTTATTCCCTAGGGAAGGAAGATACGCTGGAGAAAGGAATATCTACCCACTCCAGTATTCTTGCCTGGAGAATCCCATGGACAGAGGAGCCTGGCAGGCTAGACTGTTTCACTCTCAACTCCACCTGGGAGAACACTCTGGGTGCTGATTCTTTCTTCACTACAATCAGTTCCTGACACAGCACGTGAATTTTCTGGCTGAAGCATGGTGCTCAGATCTCCTTCCCAAGAACTCATCTGCTAGAACACCTAGGTTCATGTTATTGTATGGTTATTTCAACTCAACACACAGAGAACAACCAGGTCACTCCACTTCGGTCATCCAAGGTTGTTTGACTCAAGTGTATATTTTCAGTGCTGAGATACTGCAAGGAAACATGCTAGGTGTCAAACTGGCAATTGGGCTCTGCTAGCAAGAAGTCTGCTCTTATCGTGTGAAAGCAAGAGTGTGTCATTCTTAAACCCAAAAAATCACTGCGGATGGTGATTGCAGCCATGAAATTAAAAGACGCTTACTCCTTGGAAGGAAGGTTATGACCAACCTAGATAGCATATTTAAAAGCAGAGACATTACTTTGCCAACAAAAGTAGTCAAGGCTATGGTTTTTCCAGTGGTCATGTATGGATGTGAGAGTTGGATGGTGAAGAAAGCTGAGCGCTGAAGAATTGATGCTTTTGAACTGTGGTGTTGGAGAAGACTCTTGAGAGTCCCTTGGACTGCAAGGAGATCCAACCAGGCCATCCTAAAGGAGATCAGTCCTGGGTGTTCATTGGAAGGACTGATGTTGAAGCAGAAACTCCAATACTTTGGCCACCTGATGCGAAGAACTGACTCATTGGTAAAGACCCTGATGCTGGGAAGGATTGGGGGCAGGAGGAGAAGGGGATGACAGAGGATGAGACGGTTGGATGGCATCACCGACTGGATGGACATGGGTTTGGGTAAACTCCAGGAGTTGGTGATGGACAGGGAGGCCTGGCGTGCTGCGACTCATGGGGTTGCAAAGAGTCGGACACGACTGAATGACTGAACTGAACTGAACTGAGGGAAACACTTTGGGTGTTTGAGAAAACACTTTGGGTGGTAGTGATGATCCCTCACTGCCATCAATACTGGTCACCTGGCATGACTTTTCTGAAGAAACACTGTGCTTTCATCTCCTTACTAGGAACTCTACTCAGAACACCTAGGTTCATAACACATTGTAGGGTTATGCCACTCACGACACAAAGATCAACCAGTGCACACCACTGTCTTTGTGGAAAGGTTCAGTGTGTTGCAAGTGAGTCGACTCAAGTTTGGGACACTGCCAGGAAACACGCTGGTTTTGTGAACTTGCCATTTGTGGACTGCTGGCATAAACAGTGTGCTCACCCTGTAAATGCAAGAACGTTTCACTCTGAAGCCTCTTACAAAAACACTGATTCTCAGTTCACAACCATCAGTGTTTAGTGCAAGCAAGTAGTATTTCTAAAGTAAAATTTGCCTGACTGGCCTTACTACCAGCTCTGCTTATTGAACACCTAGGTTCCTACTGTGTTGTATGGGTTGGCCACTCACCACATAGATAAGAGTTCACATAACTTTCTAAATGCAAAGGTTTGGTTTGTACCAACTGTTCATTTCTAGTGCTGCAAGACAGCAGAGGAGTATGCGGGGTGTGCCTCAGTCATTTATGTTCAGCAGGCAAACGCCGTTTTCTCACCCTTTGCAAGCTAATAGTGTTTCACTCTCAAACCCCCTTGAGAAAGCTTGGGTGCTGACTTTCTCTTCACTACAGGCAGTTAATGCAAGGAGGTGACACTACTAAAGGACACAATGTGCTTCAGTCTCCAGAGCTGGAATTCATCTCATAGAACTCCGACATTCATGATGCGTTTATTTTTCTGCCATGCACGACACAGAGAATATCCGTTCAACTGCTTCTTTTGTGGAAAGGGTCAGTTTGTCTGAAGTTTATATTTTCAAGGCTGAGACACTGTTGGGAAGTATGATGGGTGTGAACCTGCCCTTTGAGTTCTGCTGGCCAAAACACTGCTCTCACCCTGTGAATGCTGGACTGTTTCACTGTCAAAACCACCTAGGAAAACACTCTGGGTGTGGATTTCATCTTCACTACAGTCAGTTTTTATCACCTGCAAGTTGCTTTTCTGAAGAAACACTGTGCTTGAATCTCCTTACTGAATTCTCCTTACTGAATCTTCTTACTGAATTCTACAAGCTAGATCCACAGTGTGTTGTATGGTTAAGGCTGTCACTGCACAGAGAACAATCAGTTGATACCACTTCCTTCGTGGAAACGTTCAATTTGTTCTGAGTGAGTACTTTCAACTCTGAGACACTTTCAGGAAATATGCTGGGTGTAAACTTGCCAGTAGTGGACTGCTGGCAAAACAGTGTGCTCACCCTATAAATAATAGAAGGTTTCACCCTGAATCCACTTACAAAAACACATTGGGTGCTGATTTTCACTTCACTACCATCAATTTTTAGTGCACGCAAGTTAACTTTGCTGAAGGAAAAACTGCGTGCATCTCCTTACTATAAGCTCTGCTTGTAGAACACCTTGTATGGTTATGCCACTAAACGTCCAGTGAAAATCCAGTTCACACCAGTTCGTTCATGGAAAATTTTGGTTTGACCCAAGTGTATATTTTCCGTGATGAGACATTGCAGGGGTTTATTCTCAGTGTGAACCTGCCAAATGGGGTTTGCTAGCAAAAACACTGATCGAATACTGTGAAAGCTAGAGTGTGACATTCTCAAAACCCACTGATGAAAATACTTTGAGTGCTGATTCTCCCTTCATTCACGTCAATTTTTCGTCGCTATCAAGTGACTATTCTGAAGAAATGCCATGCTTGGATCGCTTTAATATGAGGTCTTCTCATAGACGACCCAGGTTCATAATGCCTAGTATGGTTAGGAAGCTCATCACACAGAGATCAGCCAGTACACCCCACTTCTATATCAAAAGGTTGTTTGACTCAAGTGTGTATTCTCAGTGCTGAGACACTGCAAGGAAACGTGCTGGATGTGAACCTGGCAATTGGGGTTTGCTAGCAAAAACTGCTCTCATCCTGTGAAAGCAAGATGTGTCATTCTCAAACCCACTGAGGAAAACAATTTGAGTGTTAGAGAAAAACACTTTGGGTGCTGATTCTCTCTTCACAACCGTCAATTTTTCTGGCCAATGCATGCCTTTTCTGAAGAAACACTGTACTTGGATCTCCTTACTAGGAGGTCTGCACGTAGACCACCTAGGTTCATAATGTGTTGTAGGCTTATGCCACTCAAGACACGGAGATCAACCACTTCACACCACTTCCCTCTTGGAAATGTTGTTTGTTCAGAGTGAGTACTTCCAACTCTGGGACACTTTCAGGAAATAGGCTGGGTGTGTACTTGCTGGTTGCGGACTGCTGGCAAAACAGTGTGCTCATCCTATAAATCCTAGAAAGTTTCACCCTGAAACCACTTAGAAAAACACTTTGGGTACTGATTTTCACTTTACTACTGTCAATTTTTAGCACAAGCAAGTTAAGTTGCTGAAGGAAATCTGTGCCCGCGTCTCCTTACTACAAGCTCTGCTTATAGAACACCTTGTATGTTATGCCACTAAATACCTGGTGAACAACCAGTTCACCTCACGTCCTTCATGGAAAGGTTGGGTTTGAACCAAATGTCTGTTTTCAGTGCTGGGACATTGCTTGGATTTATTCTTGGTGTGAACCTGCCAATTGGAGTCTGCTGGCGAAAACACTGCTTAATACAGTGAAAACTCAAATGTGACATTTTCAAAACCCACTGAGGAAAACACTTTGGGTGCTGATTCTTCCTTCACTCTGGTCGATTTTTCGTCACTATCAAGTGACTAGTCTGAAGAAACACCTTACTAGGGGCTCGTCTCATAGAACACCTAGGTTCATAATGGCTTGTTTGGTTACACAACTTAACACACAGAGAACAACCAGTTCACCCCACTTCCATCATCGAAAGGTTGTTTGACTCAAGTGTGTATTTTCAGTGCTGACACACTGCAAGGAAACATGATGGGTGTGAACATGACAATTGGGGTCTACTAGCCAAAACTTTGCTCTCATCCTGTGAAAGCAAGAATGTGTCATTCTCAAATCCACTGAAGAAAACACTTTTGGTGTTTGAATAAACAAACACTTTCACTACCGTCAATTTTGGTCACTAGCTGAAGAACACTCTATTTGCATCTCTTTACTAGGACCTCTTCCCATGGAACACCAAGGTTTATAGAATATTCTAGGGCTATGCCATTCATGACACAGATCAGCCAGTTCACACCACTTCCTTTGTGGAAATGTTTTAGTAAGTTCCGAGTAAGTACTTCCAACTCTGGTACAGTGTCAGGTAATATGCTGGGTGTGAACATGCCAGTTGTGGACTGGTGGCCAATGTGCTTGGATCTTCATCTTAGCTCTCATCTCATAGGACACCAAAGTTCATAATGCATTGATTTTTCTGCCACACAGCACGCAGAGAACAGCCAGTTCAACCACTTCCTTCATGGGAAGGTTCAGTTTGTCCCAAGTGTGTGATCTCAATGCTGGGACCCTGCAAGGAAATGGGCTGAGGGGAACTTGCCAATTGGGGACAGCTACCAAAACAGTGTGTTCAACCCATGAAAAGAAAATGTTTCACTTTCATGGAAATGATGACCCTATATGCAAGACAGCAAAAGAGACACAGATGTAAAGAACAGACTTTTGGACTCTGTGAGAAGGTGAGGGTGGGATGATTTGACAGGGTAGCATTGAAACTTGTGTATTATCATATGTGAAGAGGATTACTGGTCCAGATTCGATGCATTGAGACAGGGTGCTCAGGGCTGGTGCACTGGGATGATCCTGGGGGATGGGATGGGGAGGGAGGTGGGAGGGGGGTCTGGATGGGGAACACATGTGCGCCCGTGGCTGATTCATGTCGATGTTTGGCCAAAAACCACTACACTACTGTAAAGTAATTAGCCTCCAATTAAAATTAATTAATTAATTTTTTAAAAAGTTTCACTTTCAAACCAAGCTGGGAAGACTCTTTGGTGCCTATTCTCTGTTCACTACAGTCAGTACTTGGGCCAGGCAAGTGAACTTTCTGAATGAAACACTGTCCTTGGATCTCCTTCCTAAGAACTCATCTCCTAGAACACCTAGGCTCATAATGCCTTGTATGGTTATGCTTACTCCATACACAGCGAACAATCAGTTCACATCACTTCCTTCGTGGAATGTTTTGGCTTGACCCAAGTGTGTATTTTCAGTTCTGGGATATTGCAGGGAATTACTCTCGATGTGAACCTGCCAATTGCGGTGTGTTATCAAAATCACTTCTCAAATAACTGTGAAAGCTTGAATGTGACATTCTCAAAACCCACCGAGGAAAACACTTTGGGTGCTGATTCTCCCATCACTCCACTCGATTTTTGTCACTATCAAGTAACTATTTTGGAGAAACACCATGCTTGGATCACCTTACTAGGAGCTCATCTCATAGAACACCTCAGTTCATAATGCCTTGCATGGTTGTGCAACTCAACACGCTTAGAAAAACCACTTCACCCCAGTTCCATCATCAAAAAGTTGTTTAACTCAGGTGTGTATTTTCAGTGTTGAGACACTCCAAGGAAACATGCTGGGTGTGAACCTTGCAATTGGGGTCTGCTAGCACAAACTCAGCTCTCATCCTGTGAAAGAAAGAATGTGTCATTCTCAAACCCACCTGGAAAAACAGTTTGGGTGTTTGGGAAAACACTTTGGAGGCTGATTCTCTCTTCACTATCGTCAATTTTTGTCGCCAGCTTGAGACTTTTCTAAAGAAACACTGTGCTTGGATCTCCTTACTAGGAGCTCTGCCCATACGTTCATAATGTGTTCTAGGGCTAGGCCACTCACGACACAGAGATCAACCAGTTGACACCACTTCCTTCGTGGAAATGTTCAGTTTGTTCAGAGTGAGTTCTTTCAATCTTGGTACACTGCAAGGAAATATGCTGGGTATGAACTTGCCAGTTGTGGACTCCTGTGCTCACCTTGTAAAACCCAGAATGTTTCACTCTGAAGCCACTTACAAAAACAGTTTGATTCTCACTTCACTACTGTCAATTTTTAGTGCAAGCAAGTTACTTTTCTGAAGGAAAATCTGCCTAACTCGCCTTAAAGAACTCTGCTTATACAACACCTAGGTTATACTGTGTCGTATGGGTTTGCCACTTTCCACATTGAGAAAAGTTCACACAATTTTTTAAACGCAAAGTTTTGGTTTGTCCCAACTGTGCATTTCTAGTGCTGAGACACAGCAGAGATATATGCTGGGTGTGAATTGGCCATTTACATTCAGCAGGCAAAAACAGTTTTCTCACCTTCTGAAAGCTAGAATGTTTCATTCTCAAAGCCACCTAGGAAAACAGCTTGGGTGCTGACTTTCTCTTCACTACAGTCAATTGGTGCAAGGAAATGACACTATTAAAGGACACAATGTGCTTGAATCTCCATCCTAGGGGCTCATCTCATAGAACACCAACTTTTATAATGCGTTTATTTTTATGTCATGCACACACAGAGAACAGTCAGTTCAACTGCTTCTTTGTGGAAATGTCCAGTTTGTCCCAAGTCTGTATTTTCAAGGTTGGGACACTGCAGGGAAGTATGAACCTGCCATCTGAATTCTGCTGCCAAGAACACTGCTCTCACCCTGTGAGAGCTAGACTGTACCGCTCTCCAATCCATATAGGAAAACACTTTGGGTGCTGATTCTATCTTCACTACAGTCAATTTTTGTTGCCAGAAAGTGGCTTTTCTGAAGAAACACTGTGCTTGGATCTCCCTCCTAAGGGCTCATCTCCTAGAACACTGAGTCTCATCATGCCTTGTATGGTTATGCAGCTCAACACACAGAGAACAACCAGTTCACCCCACTTGTGGTGTCAAAAGGTTATTGACTCAAGTGTGTAATTTCAGTACTGAGACACTGCAAGGAAACATGATGGGTATGAACCTGGGATTTGGGGTCTGCTAGCAAACCCTATTCTTATCCTATGAAAGCAAGAATGTGTCTTTCTAAAACCCAGCTAGGAAAGCACTTTGGGTGTTTGGAAAACATTTTGGGTGCTGATTTTCTCTTCACTGACATCAATTTTGGCTGCAGCTCAGGACTTTTCTGAAAAAACACTGTGCTTGGATCTCCTTGCTATTATTTCATGACTTAGAGAAACCAAGGTTCAAAATGCACTGTATGGTTATGGCAGTACCACACAGAGAACAAACAGTTTGCACCACTTCCTTTATGGAAAGCTTCTGATTCTAAGCTTCTGTCCTTCACAGAAAGGTTCAGTTTGTCCCAAGTGTGTAGTTTAAGGGCTGGACACTGCAAGGAAATATGCCGGTTGTGATCCTGCTAATTGGGTACTGATGGCAAAAAGAGTATGCTCATCCTTTAAAGGTAGTATGTTTCATTCTCACATTCACCTAGGACCCATTTAGGAAAACACTAGTTTTGAACTCGCTATTTTTGGTCAGAGGGCTAAAACAGTTTTCTCCCCTTTGAATGGTTGAAAGTTTCACTCTCAAATCCACCCTGGAAAACATTTTGGGTGCTACACTCCATTTTTGACACAAGCAAGTGGCTTTTCTAAAGGAAACACTGTGCTTGGATCTCAATAATAGGAGCTCATCTCCTTCAACAGCTAGGTTCACATTGTGCTGTATGGGTATGCCACTCAACACAGAGAACAACCAGTTCCCACCACTTCCTTCATGGAAATGTTCAGTTTGTCCCAAGTGTACATTGTCAGTTCTGAGACACTGCAGGGAAAATTCCTGTGTGTGAACCTGCCAATTGGGTCTGCTTACAAAAACGGTGTTCTCACCCTCTGATAGCTAGAATGTTTCACTCTCAAACCCACCTAGGAAAACACTTTGGGTACTGATTCTCTCCTCACCAGTTAATTGTTGGCGCAAGCAAGTGACACTTCTGAAGGAAACACTGTGCTGGGATCTCCTTACTAGGAGCTCATCTCCTAGAACACCTATGTTCATAATGTATTGTATGGCTATGCCAGTCAACACACACAGAACAAGCCGGTCATACCACTTCCTTGTAGAAAGTTCAGTTTGTTCCAAGTGTGTATTTTCATTTCTGGGACACTGTAGAGAAATATGCTGGGTGTCAACTTGCCAATTTGGGACTGCTTACAAAAACTGTGAGCTCTCCCTGTGAAAGATTTACTGTTTCATTTGCAAACCCACCTATGAAGACACTTTGGGTGCTGATTTTCTCTTCATGACAGTCAGTTCTTTGCACAAGCAGGTAACTTTTCTTAGGGAGACACTGTGCTTGGAGCTCAATACTAAGACCTCATTTCCTACAACACTTAGGTTCATAAGACCACTCACCACACAGAGAACAAGCAGTTCACACCACTTCCTTCATGGAAAGTTTTGTTCCAAGTGTGTATTTTCAGTTCTGGGACACTGCAGGAAATACGGTGGGTGTGAATCTGCCAATTGGGATCTGCTAACAAAGACACTGGAAATTGCTGGCTCTTGAGTGGAGCTTGGATTCAGTGTAGGTATGGAGACTTGGGTGGGCTGTCGTCTATTAATGTTCCCTGTGGTCAGGAGCTCTATGATGATACCAAATTCTGAAGTTGAGTCTCCAGCCTCTGGGTTTTGGTCACAACTTCTTACAATAGCATCAGGACATGTCCGTCCACACAGCACAGAATACAAAAGCCCTAGGTTATCGGTGAAACAATTCTTCACAGCCAGGAACAACCAAAGAGATTCACAAAGTTATATAGAGAATAGAAGAGGGAGGAAGGAGAAAGAGGTGACCAAGAGGAGAGAAGAGAGAGTCAAAAATGAAGAGAGCAATCAAGCCAGTAATCAAATCCCTAAGTAAAAACAGGTACTAAAAATTAGCCTCTTAAAGATACAAGATTAATAACTAGATCAAAAACAAAAACTAAAAACCTAGAAAAAAATTAGACTCTCAAAATTACAATATTAAAAAAGACAAAATAGAGCACAAAAATTTAAAAATATGGAACCTATTTAAAAAATAAGTTTTTTTCTCTTTTTTAGAAAGGTAAAAGTAGGGTATAAAAAAAGTTAAAGGAGTAATAAAGAACCATATTAGAACAGTTTGAGGGAAAAAAGAAAAAGAGCAGAAGAGGAAAGGAGAAAAAAGGGCAGAAAAAAATAGAATAAAAAAGAAATTAAATAAATAACATTTTTAAAAATTAAAATTAATTTTTTTTGTATTTTTTAATGAGGCATGGGGATATATATGGTAGTAGTGAGGTGAATGTTCATGTGATTCCTCCGTTTTCCCTCTCCAGTCGACTTGCCTACTCAGAAATTCCTCCAGTGTATCTAGGAATGTCTCTGGAGCTCTTGTCAGTGTAGAATCAGTCCAGCGTTAGATATTCCATTGTTCTGGCTTGTGCTTGTTCTCAGTGTCTACAGGTGCCCCTCAAATGCACAGTCTCAGCTTAACTGCAGGATTTTAATCTGTTGCACCTGCCACCTCTGGGGCGATTCCCCCTTCTTTTTTTTGCTTAGGTTGGCCTCCTCTGCTTGCAAGTCTCTATTCAGTGTCTGATTTCCACCCTGGCATGATGGGGTGAAAGTGGTCACTTATTCGGGCTCACTTGCTCTGTTGTACTGTGGAGAGGGAGGGACACCGCAAACAAACGCCACTGGTGTGTGTGGGGAGCTCTCACAGTTGATAGACCACGGGGGAGTCTAAGTCACTTGGGCTCCCAGGTGCCCTGTGAGGGCACAGTCAATGGCATTTTCTTAATTGCTTTGGGTTTTTGTAGGTCTTTTCCTTCTCTTGTGTATCCTGCCTATAGAAGTCACTTTAACATTTGTTGTAAAGCTAGTTTGGTGGTGCTAAATTCTCTTAACTTTTGCTTGTCTGTACACTTTTGATTTCTCTATCAATATTGAATGAGATCCTTGCCAGGTAGAGTAATATTGGTTGTAGATTTTTCCCTTTCAGTAATTTAAATATACACTGCCATTCCCTTCTGGCGTGAAGAATTTCTGCTGAAAGATTAGCTGTTAATCGTTTGGGGTTTCCTTAGTATGTTACTTATTGCTTTTCCTTTGCTGCTTTTAGTATTCTTTTTTTGTGTTTAGTCTTTGTTAGTTTGATTATTATGTGTCTCAGCATGTTTCTCCTTGGACTTGCCCTGTATGGGGCTCTCTGTGCTTCTTGGACTTGATTGACTATTTCCTATCCCATACTGGGGAATATTTTGACTATATCTCTTCAGAAACATTCTCAGACCTTTTCTTTTTCTCTTCTTCTTCTGGTACCCCTATACTTTGAATGTTAGTGCATTTAATATTGTCTCAGAGGTCTCTGAGGCTATCCTCAATTCTTTTCATTTTTTCCCTTTATTCTGCTCTTCAGTGGTTATTTCCAACATTGTACCTTCCAGCTCACTAAATCCTTCATCTGCCTCAGTTATTCTGCTATCAATTCCTTCTAAAGTATTTTTAATTTCATAAATTGTGTTATTCATTTCTGTTTGTTTATTTTTTATTTCTTCTAGCTCCTTGTTATATGTGCTTATTTATTCTTTCATTTTATCCATTCTATTTTCAAAGTTTTGGATCATCTTTTCTAACATTACTCTGAATTCTTTTTTTGGTAGTTTGCCTACTTCCTCTTCGTTTATTTGGCCTTGTGAGTTTCTAATTTGTACCTTAATTTGCTTAATATTTTTCTGTCTTTTCATTTTTTTTTTCTAACTTACTGTTCTTGAGGTCTCCTTTTCCTAGGCTTTACGGTCATATTCCTTCTTCATTTTGGTTTCTGCCCTTGGTGGGTTAGGTTGGTCCAGTGGTTTGTGTAGGGTTCATATTGGGAGTAACTTGTGCCTGTGTTCTGGTAGGAAGAGGTGAATTGTTTTTTCCCCTCTGATAAGCAGGGCTGTGTGAAGTAGTATGTTTTGAGGTGTCCGTGGGAACCCTGTATGCTGATGATTAGGTTTGTGTTTTTGTCTTGCTTCTCTTTTATGTGAGGCATCTTACACTGTCTGCTCTCAGCAGTTGGGTGATGCTGGATCTTGTGTACTTGTGGAGGCCTTCACAGGAGTTCTCACTGATTAATACTCCCTAGGGTTAGGAATTCTCTGTCAGTCTAGGGCCTTGGGTCCTGGACCCAATCCAAAGACTCAGGCCTGATCTCTGGCTGGAGAACTGTGATTCAACAAGTCATTTGTTATGGCATTAAAGGGAGTTAAAATAAACATACAAAAACAAGAAACAAAAGATGAACCCCAGGCAAATAGTAAATACAAAATCAGAAAAATAACAAAAAATAATGGAATTCACATACACTCACATACACACACACACACAAACAAAACCAAAATAGTACAAAGAAAAAGTACAAGAGAGTGATCCAGCAAGCGAAGAATACTAAAAATGATATTGAGGAAATAAAACAAAACTAACTAAAACACAAGCTGGAAAACAAAACCAAAGCAGAGTGCCAACTAGGGAATAAAGCAAAAAAAAAAAAAAAAAAACAACCCACAGAACTAACAAACATGGTGAAAAAAATTAAGAAAGGAAATGAAAGAAAGGAAAAGTAGAAAAGCAAAGTTAAATAGAATTATATAAAGAGATTTTTATATATTGAAGAATAACTACAGCAGGAAAATAACAGTAATGAAAATAACAAGCAAAAAAATATTTTTTAAAATTTGAAACAAGAAAAAATCCCCACAGAACCACAAAAGGCCAGTGTAGAAGTAGAAGTGACAGCTGATGGTGAATGATGCTGGATATGTGATCTCTGAGGAAGATTCAGTTTGGGGATCAGGGACCAGGCTTAATCACTCAGAGCTTTTGTGTAATAAAACTCAGAAGTTTTATTACAGTGAAAAAGGCAGGGAAAGCTTCTGACACAGACATCAGAACATGGATGGAGAGTGTCCCGCACGCTAGTATGATCAAGGCCTTATATATTTTTAACATACCCAGTCCAACAGTCAAAGTGGCAAATAGATTCAAGGCATTAGATCTGATAGACAGAGTGCCTGAAGAACTATGGACGGAGGTTCATGACACTGTACAGGAGTCAGTGATCAAGATCATCCCCAAGAAAAAGGAATGCAAAAAGGCAAAATGGTTGTCTGAGGTGGCCATACAAATAGCTGAAAAAAGAAGAAAAGCTGAAGGCAAAGGAGAAAAGGAAAGATATACCCATTTGAATGCAGAGTTCTAAAGAATAGCAAGGAGAGATAAAGCCTTCCTCAGTGATCACTGCAAAGAAACAGAGGAAAACAATAAAATGGGAAAGACTAGAGATCTCTTCAAGAAAATTAGAGATACAAAGGGAACATTTCATGCAAAGATGGGCACAATAAATGACCTAACAGAAGCAGAAGATGTTAAGAAAATGTGGCAAGAACACACAGAACTATACAAAAAAGATCTTCATGACCTAGATAACCACGATAGTGTGATCACTCACCTAGAGCCAGATGTCCTGGGATGCAAAGTCAAGTGGGCCTCAGGAAGCATCAATATGACTAAAGCTAGTGGAGGTGATGAAATTCCAGTTGAGCTATTTCAAATCCTAAAAGATGATGCTGTGAAAGTGCTGCACGAAATATGCCAGCAAATTTGGAAAACTCAGCAGTGGCCACAGGACTGGAAAAGGTCAGTTTTCATTCCAATCCCTAAGAAAGGCAATGCCAAAGACTGTTCAAACTACTGAACAATTGCATTCATCTCACACACTAGCAAAGTAAAGCTCAAAATTTTCCAAGTCAGGCTTCAACAGTACATGAACTGTGAAATTCCAGATGTTCAAGCTGGATTTAGAAAAGGCAGAGGAACCAGAGATCAAATTGCCAACATTTACTGGATCATAGAAAATGTAGAGAGTTTCAGAAAAACATCTACTTCTCCTTTATTGACTACACCAAAGCCTTTGACTGCATGGATCATAACAAACTGTGGAAAATTCTGAAAGAGATGGGAATACCAGACCACCTTACCTGCCTTCTGAGAAAGCTATATACAGGTCAATAAGCAACAGTTAGAACTAGTTGCGCCCATCACCGCCTGCACCCAGAGCCACAGCCGGCCTGAGAGAACGCTCTCCCACCACATATTGCCGGCCCCCACGGCCCTCACACGCACAACCCACTGCACCCAGCTTCCCCCCATCTCAGGGACTGAGGGCACTGCTTTGCCCAGGGATGCCACTGGCCTACGGAGGCTGGGGGACGACACCCACATGAAGCATGGAACAACAGACTGGTTCCAAATCGGGAAAGAAGTACGTCAAGGCTGTATGTTGTCACCCTGTTTATTTAACTTCTATGCAAAGTACATCATGAGAAATGACAGGCTGGATGAAGCACAAGCTGGAATCAAGATTGCCGGGAGAAATATCAAATATACGTCAGTACGCAGATGACACCACCCTTATGTCAGAAAGCAAAGAAGAACTAAAGAGCCTCTTGATGAAAGTGAAAGAGGAGAATGAAAAAGTTGGCTTAAAACTCAACATACAGAAAACTAAGATCATGGCATCCGGTCCCATCACTTCACGGCAAACAGATGGTGAAACAATGTAACCAGTGAGAGACTTTATTTTTTTGCACTCCAAAACCACTGCAGATGGTGACTGCAGCCATGAAATTAAAAAACACTTGCTCCTTGGAAGAAAAGCTGTGACCAACCTAGACAGCATATTAAAAAGCAGAGACACTACTTTGCCAACAAAGGTCTGTCTAGTCAAAGCTATGGCTTTTCCAGCAGTCATGTATGGATGTGAGAGTTGGATGATAAAGAAAGCTGAGTACCGAAGAATTGATGCTTTTGAACTGTGTTGTTGGAGAAGACTCTTCAGAGTCCGTTGGACTACAAGGAGATCCAACCAATCCATTCTAAAGGAAATCAGTCCTGAATATTCATTGGAAGGACTGATGCTGAAGCTGAAACTTCAGAACTTTGGCCACCTGATGTGAAGAACTGACTCACTGAAAAAGACCCTGATGCTGGGAAAGATTGAAAGCAAGAGGAGAAGGGGACAACAGAGGATGAGATGGTTGGATGGCATCACTGACTCAATGGACTTGAGTTTGAACAAGTTTCAGGAGTTGGTGATGGACAGGGAGGCCTGGCATGGTGTAGTCCATGGGGTCGCAAAGAGTCGGACATGACTGAGCGACTGAACTGAGCTGAACTTCCACAACATACATCTTAAATTAACAAGATTAGAACTAGCAATAGAAATGTCTTACCAGACCCACTGGTACAACATACATCTTAAGATAACAAGATCATCTAAGATTAGTCAGAAGATTCTTGTTAAGAAGGAGAAACATATCCTCAAGATACATTGTTCTTATATAATCATTAGTACACAGCTTAAGGAAAAACATACCCTTGAGCAAGATGGGTTGTTTTGTTGTGTAATCATTAGCTCTGAGCTTAAGGAAAGTTAGTCTTAAAAATTGTTGTCATAACAACTCAGAGTTTAAGAATAAACATCTTATGACTAAGGCAAAGAAATGTAGAAAAAATGTTTGTCCTTTTCTCCTCGAGAGCCTTGGACCCCTTTCTCCTTGAGGGCCCTGGACTCCTTATCACCCCACCTAAGAATTAGCTCTCTCACAAGCATATGAAGGAAATAAAAAGTACGATTAAAAAGAAGTTCTCAAAAGACTAAGTAGAGTTAATAGGAATAATAAAACCAACAATGACAGCAACAGGGGGAAAAGAATCCAGAACCAATAACAGAACAAATCAAAATAAAAGAATGATAACTATTTTTTCTCACATCTTAGCTATCAGCGTCCGTTCCCTCGCTGTCACAGAGCCCCTGCGCCTCCCTAGGGTGCCCCCCAACACTGGCGTGGTCTCTGGACCTACTGTGGGGGCAGCTCAGACTCTAACCTTGCCCTACTGTTGGGTGTTCTTGCCCCCAGTGTCCACAGTTGCCAGAGTTTGTGAGTTTCCTTTTGTGGGAACTCTCGTTGTTCTTTCATATACTCCATAGACACAGAGCCTGCCTAGTCGAGTGTGTGGATTTAATCTGCAGCTTGTACAATTGGTGGGAAGGTATTTCCTCCTCCTCCTCAGCCCCCTGCCCCTGCATTTCAATTGTGTTTTTATCTTGAATGGTTGTTGCTGAGCCGTGAAGGACGCTGGGATTCTTGGCCTCCGGAGTAGAAGAATTCAATCTGGGGCTAGTGATGAGGCTTGAGAGCTCAGAGCTTTTGTGTAGTAAAGTTTTATAAAGTATGAAAGAGATAGAGAAAGCTTCTGACATAGATACCAGAAGCGGGCAGAAAGAGTGCTGTTCTGCTAGTCTTTAGCCAGATGTTATATAGCTACTAGCAGGCTGCTAATTGGAGAAAGGAGATGTCTCAAAACTCAGAGAATGGCACCAGGCCCCTCACCCACAACATGTATTTTGAGATAACGTTGGCACAAGGTGAGTGGTCCCAGGCCATAAAATGATTGACATGAATCCTGAAGAAAGGTACGTTTCCAAGCAAATACAGTCTTATTAACATAGCTTAAGAGAACGTTTTCATGAGTAAAACATACTGGTTTGTCAACTTGGTTCTGAGTCTTAGGTGGAACCAACTTGAAGACAGAGTCTAGGGTAAATACATAGTTCATTAACAGCTTAAGACACACTTCTCCATAAGAAAAACACATTGGTTAACTCAAGGTTTGAGAAAAGTTAAGTTCAGCTGGAACCAGGTGTTGTCATGGCAACACAGAATTTTAAAAGAAACCTCTTTTTAAATTTGTATAGAGAAGGGGAAAAAATCTAACACTTGTAGTTTGTTTCCTCTGAAGGAGGAAAGGAACAGGCCGAGCTGACTCCATCTTGAAAAGGAAGGAAAGTCCATCTTACATTCCCAGTGAACTTTGGACTATGTGCCTGGAGGCCATAGAGATCACATACCCATGACGGAACAGACCTCCCAGCCTGATAGACACCAGATCCCGTGCCAAGATTTCCCTTCGCCAGAAAGAATGTAATAACCCCCTATGTAGTCAATCACCTTTGTAATCTTTACGGCACCCATTGCTGTAGGTTACAATGTATAACCAGCTGACCCTTCTGATTATGAATCATGGCTGCAACCTGATTGTATCTGCCTTTAACATTTTCCAGGCTAGGCTTAAGGAATTTGGGGATGTGGGCTTGAGCAGTACACTTAAGGTATATAAGGTGTTAACAAAAGTTGGATGGGGTCCTTGGCTAAAGAGGAAACTCTGCATCGGACCCGCCTGAGTAATAAACTGCACTCCACTATCCACACTGTCCTTCTGAGTGAGTTTGTCTCCCGGAGCATTTGGCTATAACACCTCCTGCCACTTAAGAGAGACAAAAAATGTCTGACACTTGGTGCCTATTTTTCCTGTTTGGAGACCCCTGGATTTCTGCCTGTTACCCTCTCAATCTCTACTTCTGCTTGTGGGTCATCCACAGGAGTTTGCTCCTAAGGCTGCCCTGGAGGACTTGCCCAGTGAGGACCAGGTGTGGAGGTGGTGCAGCTGTTTGGATTGCAGGGACCCTGGCAGTACCAAGTGTGCTGGGATACCAGCTGCCTCAGCTATGGTACTATTAAGAGTTTTTCTAGCCTCTGACAGCTGGCATTCAAAGGACCTCCCTGGCTGGTCCTTCTCTGTTGCTCAAGGCATTCAGGCACTTAGATGGCCCCCCTGGCTGGGGTCCTTCTCTATTGCTTGGCATGTCAGGCACTTAAGTGGCCCCCCCCTGGCTGGGGTCCTTCCTTAGGCACTTAATCCCCCTTCCCCCTCGGCTGGGGTTCTTCGTTTCTTGGTGTGTCGGGGACCGCCCTGTCTGAGGTCTTTCTCTACTGGTCAGTTGCTGGTGCTGGCATGAGGGAGAGAGGTGACGGTGATGGCCCCACACTCTGTGTGTGACTCAGCAGTATTGCCCAAAGGCATTTCTCATTGCAATCTCCTCGCTCATATCCCCTTGGGCTGTCTCCCTACAGTTAACAGCAGACTTTGTACTGGGGTTGCTCTCCAATTCCTAGGCTTCAGCTCCCAGCCGCCATGCACTCCAGGGGACTTGCCTCCCTGTCCAGTGTATGTACAGCTGCGGCAAGGATTGTCTGTATGGTTCTCATTCAACCTGTCGCAGATCACTGCTGCACTCTCCAACAGTCTCAAATGCTTCTCTTCTGCAAACAAATAATTGCAGTTCCAGTTCCCGCACCCACCAGGTGCAGGACCAGTCCTGCTCACTCTCTGGTTTTTCTCCCCCTTCATTTGTCCTGCCAAATTTTGCATGGGTCTATATATTCCTTTCTAGCGGTCAAGGATTCCCGCCTGCTCTCAGCTGGTGTCCTGCAAGAGCTTCTGTGTCTGAAGGTGTAATCCTGATGCATCAGTGGAGAGATGTATTCCATGTCACCTACTCCTCTGCCATTTTGTTTCTCCTGTTTGTAAACTTTTTAATGATGGCCATTCTGACTGGTATGAGGTGATATATTGTACTTTTGATTTGCATTTCTCTAATAATTAGCTATATTGAGAATCTTTTTATGGCCTATTGGCCATCTAGATGTCTTCTTTGGAGAAATGTCTGTTTATGTTTTCTTCCCAATTTTTGATTGGGTTGTTTTTTAGTTGTTGAGTAGGATATTTTTAAATTATACACTTTATTTTGACATAATTGGAAATTCACATGTACCTGTAAAATACTAGACATATTGTGTTTACTCTGCATGCAAAACTATAGGACAATGTTACAACCAGAATTTTGATATTGATACAATCAAGATACATAACATTAACATCTCAACAAGGATCCCTTGTGTCTTACTGCAGCCATACCTTCTTCCTTCCTGTCCCCACCACCTCTTTATATCCTGGCAGTCACTAATCTGCTATTTCTATAATTTTGTCATTTAAAGGATGTTATATATAAAGGATGTTATATAGATCCTTTATATGTGTGTGTGTGTGTGTATATATATATATATATATAAATGTAAATATATACACTATATATACTTTCATAACTGACTTTTTTCACTCAGTGTAATTTTCTGGCCTTTCACCCAAATTGTAGTGTGTGTCAATAGTTCATTCCTTTTTATTGCTGAGTTTGTATCCCATGGTATAGATGTATGATAATTAAACCACTTACTATATAATAGTAGACTGAATAACTGTCCCCAAAGATACCCCTAATCCCTGGAACTAAACCATAAATATGACTTAGTGTAAGAAATTTGAGTTCTAGATTATTTGAGTGGGCCGTAAATTCAATCACAACCATCCTCGTAAGAGAGAGGCAGAGGGAGATTTGACACACGCTAAAGAGGCAATGTGTCCTTGAAGACAAAGAATTGAGTGATGTAACACCAGCCGAGGGATGTTGGCAGCCACCAGAAGCTAAAAGGCAAGGAACTGATCTCCCCTGGAGCCCTAGAGCCTCCTGAGAGAGTATAGCCCTGCTGACACCTTAATCTCAGCCCAGATTTTAGACTTCTGGCCTCCAGAAGTGTGAGAGAATACATTTCTCTTCTTGTAAGCAACCAAGTTTTTGGTAACGAGCAAGCCCACATTCCCATCTCCCTAAGACTCTGGACCCTTCCAAACGTTCTGACATTTCCACCGAGCTGGCTGTAGGCAGCTACTGTGTCAATGCTGCTATCACTCCCAGGTTTCCAAGCCAATACATTCCATCACATTCCCCATGTGAGTACACCAGTATCAACAATCCTGGCCTATCCCATGTCACACGTTTGGTGTGTACCTAGAATCCACCTCCACACTTGTTTCCCAGGCTCCTACCGATGCAGAGCGGTAATATCCTGCACAGGTGCCTTCTCTTGGGCTCAACGTCGTACTCATTTGGGATACGCTGGCACTTAAACCCATTGTTTTCCGGAGTGTAAAGGTGGATGGCAGGTGTAGACCCTGATATCCTCTGAGAGAATTTTCTTAGGTGAAGTCACTGAAAGCTTTATTTTCTTGGGAGTAAGACTGTTTCCCTCAAAGAGGAAGGATTCCTTCTGTCAACTACAAAGGACAAGATAATCCCCTAAAGCTGCCACAGTTAAGTTTTCTGATGTTTCACACTTGCTTTCAATTTACCCTTTTTCCTGTGTCTATCTCCTGGACATCCAAAAAGGCTAGCCCAGGACTTCCCTAGCACTCCAGTGGTTAAGACTCTGTGCTTCCACCGCAGAGGGTACAGGTCTGATCCTTGGTCAGGGAACTAGTATCTTGCATGCCATGTGGCATAGGCAAAAAATAAAAATCCCGAACGACTAGCCCTCACAACCTCTGTAATCCCCACCGTGACCAGAGTGACTAAACGCCACAGCCACTCGATCTTCTTAACCCATTGTTCTCCAACACCCCGCAACACCATTAGGGACAATGTGAGCAAATGTGAAATCACCTCTTGAGGCTCTGCTTCCTGAAGCTGCTCGTGGTACAAATGACTATATTCTACAGGATTGCCCCAGGAAAAGGGAATGGAGTGAACAAAGAGTGCAGGCAAGGATAAAGGACACTACAAAAGTTGGTGAAGCAGCCTGGGTCAAGCAAGAGCACCATGTTTCTACTCATAAGGAGAAAATGCAAGGAAAACCCGTTGCTGAACCTGTGAGATCTACTTCTGGGTTACGTCAGGACCTGTAATGTGGAGAAATACAGCCATTTCCAAATCACTGCGTGAGAGGAGGCAAAAGAATAAACTCCTTGACCTCCTTCCCTTCCCACCCAGTCTTCTCCTAATGGCCTCGCCCATTTGCAACACTCTACCAAGGAAAAGGAATTCTGGTTAATATAGTGCATAGAAGCCAACTTCTTGGGTACTGAGCTGGGTGAAGGGTGGAGTAGGTTTGGAGAGCCAGGTTATCAGGCTTCCTTACTAAGGCAGCACTGGGAAGAGCACAGAAAGGGTGCTAAGTACAAACAGATATGACAGCATAATGTTCAGTTCAGTTCAGTTGCTCAGTCGCGTCTGAACTGCATGACGCAGCCATGAACTGCAGTACGCCAGGCTTCCCTATCCAACACCAACTCCGGAGCTTATTCAAACTCACATCCTTCCAGTTGGTGATGCCATCCAACCATCTCATGCTGTCATCCTCTTCTCTTCCTGCCTTCAATCTTTCCCAGCATCAGGGTCTTTTCAAATGAGTCTGTTCTTCACATCAGATGACCAAAGTATTGGAGTTTCAGCTTCAGCATCAGTCCCTCCAAAGAATATTCAGGACTGATCTCCGTTAGGATGGACTGGTTGGATCTTGCAGTCCAAGGGACTCTCAAGAGTCTTCTCCAACACCACAGTTTAAAAGCATTGATTCTTTGGCGCTCAGCTTTCTTTATGGTCCAACTCTCACATCCATACATGACTACTGGAGAAACCATAGCTTTGACTAGACGGACCTTTGTTGGCAAAGTAATGTCTCTGCTTTTCAATACACTGTCTTGGTTGGTCAGAGGTTTTCTTCCAAGGAGCAAACCATCTTTTAATTTCATGGCTGCAATCACCATCTGCAGTGATCTTGGAGCCCAAGAAAATAAAGTCTGACACTGTTTCCATTGTTTCTCCATCTATTTGCCATGAAGTGATGGGACCACCAAAACTGTGGGCTTCCACTAACCTACTACTTGAGCTCCAGCTGGTAGAAGAGTCGCTTTATATCTAGCACACAGGTGCTTTCTTGAAGGTGACTTGCAAAGGTATGCATTATGCCAAGCATCAGGCTCTACTTCTGATTAAGTATTCAACAAACTTCACTTTTTGTCCTCCTAATGTTGGCTCCTATTTAATTTTTCCATTGAAAAATGATCCTGAAGGAACTGTGACTGCATATTCCTAAGCAAGGAAGTTTCTCTGCTGTCCTTTTTGTTTTAAAAGTTGGGCAATTTTACATTCTACGTTACTATTATCAGTATTGCTTCCATCATAAAGATTCTTTCCAAAAATGTAGATAAGAATGAATGCCTCCAGATGTCCTATTGTAACTCCTAACGGTGACTACTTACCTTTAAGGGTATGTATGTATGTATGTGCGTGGTTAAGTCACTTCAGTCGTGTCTGACTCTTGTGACTCTATGAACTGTAGCCCCCAGGCTCCTCTGTCCATGGAATTCTCCAGGCAAGAATACTAGAGTGGGTTGCCATGCCCTCCTCCAGGGGATCTTCCTGAGCCAGGAATTGAATCCTCATCTCTTGTTTCCTGTATTGGCAGGCAGGTTCTTTACCACTAGCACCATCTGGGATGCCTCAGGGTATGTATAATTTAATTGAGCTGATTATTCTCATACTGTTGCCACTTTGAAGACATCCAATCCTGATGTTTCAATTCTAATAGGAAAATATAGGCTGTTAAGTATATAACATTATTCATAGACTATGGATGCATACACAAGTAGTTAAGTCCATAAAACTACAAGTGATACTCATTATCTCTGGGAGGGAAAAAGGAATAGGACTGGGGGTGATGCCAAAACTCAGCCTCTGTGCATCAGTGCCAAATTGAATCTCGAAGACAAGGTTTTGGGTGAAGTAGAAGAGCTTTATTGCCTTGCTGGGTAAAGGGAACACAGTGGGCTAATGCCCTCCAAACTGTGTGCCCCAAGTCAGGGAGGATTTGGTGAAGAGTTTTATAGCAATGATTCAAGGATAAGATTGCTGATGAGGACCAGTTATGTTTAAGACCTGCATTGCTTTCATCTGGCCTCAGGTGGTCTCCTGATGAGCTTCTGTGGTTCTCAAACTGTGATCTTCTCTGGAATAAAGAATTCGCAAGTAGTAAACATCTCCCACTTGTTGGGGGTTTTAGTTCTGTGGAAGAGCTCAGATATTGTTATGTGTATCCCTTGAGGCAGAATCATGACCCTGCATACTACTATTCAATTGTTCCTCCTGTCTCTGCATTCCCTCCATTCCTTGGTTAGCAACTGTTTGAACCTGTCCTTTGGAACTCAGAGGTCACGGAGGCTGAAGTCTATACTGTACAAACAAGAAACGAGAAACATGGAAAGGCTTCCATGACCAGGAGCCCCACACAGTCCTGCTTGGTTTCAGGGGTGGGAGCTATCAGGCACTATCTTTGGGATAAAAAATTTGAGGCAAATATGGCAAGACAGTGATAAACCTAGGTATTGGTGACCTGGCATTATTTAATGAAATCAGCAAAAGCTACAAATTAAGGCTTCCAGGCTCTATCATCCTTGCCCCAGGATCACTTCCATTCTTTACAGGGTCACTAAATTTTAGTACAGTTCAATTCAGACTCTGGATCTAGGCTACCTGGTTCAAATGTGGAGACCACTATATAATTGCGTCTGCTTTATTAGTCAACTGCTTAACATCTCAGTACCTTATTTTACCCATCAGTAAAAAGGGGATACTAGTTCGATGCATGAGACAAGGGCTCAGGGCCGGGGCAATGGGATGACCCAGAGGGATGGGATGGGGAGGGAGGTGGGTGGGGGGTCCAGGAAGGGGAACACATGTAAACCCATGGCTGATTCATGTCAATGTATGGCAAAAACTATTACAATATTGTAAAGTAATTAGCCCCCAACTAAAATAAATAAATTTATAAAAATAAAATAAAATAAAATAAAATGAGTGAGAGGAAAAAAAAAAGGGGGGGGGATACTAGGACTTACCCTGCAAAGTTATGAGGATTGCTTGATACATGTGAAGCACTTATAATGGAAGATAGGTATTCTAACATAGATGCTCTCAGACAGACAAAAGATATTCATTTATGTGCAAAGACTTTTGCCAACCCCAAATTCACAAACTCTGGTAGCATGTTTTCCCCATAACTATTAGCTCTCCTCATATCCCTTTTAATTTGATCAAGAACTGCTGCTACTGCTAAGTTGCTTCAGTCATGTCCAAGTCTTTGTGACCCTATGGACCGTAACCTGCCAGGCTCCACTGCCCATGGGATTCTCAGGCAAGAATACTGCAGTGGGTTGCCATGCCCCTCTCCAGGGGATCTTCCCAACCCAGGGACTGAACCTGCACCTCATGTCTCCTCCAATGGGCAGGCAGGTTCTTTACCACTAGTGCTACCTAGGAAGTGCAAGTACTAGATGGAATCATCCTTATGCATATTTTTGATCAGATGTATATATTTAAGTATACATATATTTATGTATATACATACATAAAAACGTATACAGAAACATACAGACATATAAATCTCTTTAGCTGTTTAAGTTCAGATGGCAGTACTTCAGTTAGCAAAGGGCTATTTAGTTACCCAAATCTAATTAGTTTCTGAGTTTCAGATACTTGGTAGTAAGGATGGCAAACATTTTAGTTGAAAATATATCCAAATATATTCAATTCCTGAGTTTGAAGAGCACAGGATATGTGAATATGTTTATGTGCACACATACACACACAGATTCATTTTAAAAAGTCAATCCATCAGAGTTCCTAGGCAGGAAAATATTAACAGAAACCAATGAAGCTATAAATACTGGGCAGTATGGTACAATGCTAAGAATGTTTCTGGACTCAGCAAAATATGGATATTAAACAGTGCTGTGGTCCAGTCCAGCTCAGGACTCAAAAACTGGTGACAGTAAATACAGCGTGCTTTGGTGGGAGAACTGAATGGCGTAATCTGTAAGAAGAAATTAGATCTCCTATACCACTCTGCAAAAAAAAATGTATCCCTATACCCCCTTTGTTCTCAAGAAGTTACTTGATAATGATCCACACAAATGAAGCAGTAATCTTAAAAAAGACATGAGACACAGAAAATGGGCCATCAGGGAATCCAACATAGCGGTGCACGTGCTAGTTTTGCCCAACTCTTGGACTGTGGCCTCTAGGCCCCTCTGTCCATAGGATTATCCTGGCAGTAATACTGCAGTGGGTTGCCATTTCCTCCTGCAGGGCATCTTCCTGACTCAGAGACTGAACCTGAATCTCCTGCACTGGCAGGTGGATTCTCTACCACTGAGCCACCTGGTGAGCCCCCAACATAAGGGAGACAGAAGTAATTCCTAGGATGACGGTGACAAGAGATCCCAGGATGACAGCTGTGCACTAGCCACAGAGGCAACAAGTTCAGAATGGACAAAACAGATTATTGCTTCAGGAGCAATTTCTTCAAGATGGATGAAACTGATAAACAACTGGTATGTCTGAACATAGAGTTGGGTTTAATTAGCAATAAGTACACAGAAACCTATGCAAACAAAGTTAATTTAGTCAAGGAAATAAAAAGGCAGTACAGGGTAATAAGAGTAACACATCACTTAGCTGTACAGTGTTACATAATCTCAATCGTGCATACATTCTTAATCACAGTCAATAATGAAAACACTGAATTACATACACTGGGAAAAGGGGAGCAGTAAGGGAAAGTGTAATGGCTGGGAAGCAGCAGATCAAAGTTTTCTATTAGGAATTAAAGAAATGCCTCAAACTGGAAACAGGTAAAGCAATATAAGCATGCTATTTAGAGATACGGTAATAAATAACAACAAAAAAATCAGTGAACAGCTCACTCTGGGGACAGGAAATAGGAGAAGGTCAAGGGAATGGTATTTTTACTAGAAAAAAAGACTTTTATAGACCTACTTGAATCTAAACTATGTGTATTTATTTGATTCTGACTATCTGAAACCTTATCTCCACCCACTGCCCTCCACCCCCGGAAACGCAGCATGGTGCCTGATTCATAAAAATTCAGAAATGTTATAATGACAAGACAGACGACAGTTTTTTCATATCACCATTACACTCATGCTAGGGATAACAATGCTTCCTCTGCTATAAATGCTACTCGATCCTTTTAAAACAAGTTATTTACTATGCTTGGAATATCTGTGCATGCTTAACGAAATAAATAAAATGTTCAAAATTTTTCTTGTACTTAAGCAAAATACCTAATTTTATACAATTTAAACACAACTTTTCACTTTAGTAATAGAAACAATGAAACTATTTCACTTCTGACATTTAACAATTATTAATATAAGACTTCAAACTCCCCAAGACATGCACTACAACCATAGAACAGATTCTGTCATCAGTATGATGGTCTTGCATTTTACGTATTATGTTTGTACTTTAAGTCTTATTTACCAAAATAAAAACAGGTTAAGATAATGAATAGGCAGTTCATACAAAAAGAATACAAACAGCCAATAATAACACTGCCATAGCAACCTCATTTGTAATGAAAGCAACACACTTTTAAAATATAAGGTACCATTTTTAACCTATATTGGCAAAGATTAATGTTGTTTTTTTTTAAAAAAGATCCTATCTACAGATGTCCAGAGAGTCTGTAGGTTGAGGGGGGTGGGGGTGGTGAGAGAATGATCCAACATATAACACTAACTGGAAGTATAAATTATGCAGCCTTTTTGGAGAACAATTTGGCAATACTTATCAAGGCTCTAAATATATTTAATTCCTTTGGACGTAATTAAACATGTACTTCAAAATGTGGCTACAAGGATATTCAATAAACTACTGCTTACAGTAAAAACTGCAGACATCAAAATGCCTAGCTCAGAGGACAGAATGAGTCAGCTTTGGCACACCTTCCTCTCGGCAGGCTGTGGGCCTCCCCTACGTATCACTCCCCCAGACTCTGCTTAGGCTTATTCGTTACCAAGAGTTCCCTTTCCACAGCAGCCAAGAGTGTCAAGTTCAGCTTTCTCAGTGACCTGATCTGCGTCAACAGAAACTTTGTGGAAATTTTCTGGGGGCTCTTAAGAGGAAAAAACTTTCCTTACTAACAAAACTGAGATATGAGAGGCAAAACAGCCTTTTCTGCCTTTCAGATGCACAAGGGAGACCAGCCTAAAGCAAAACAAATAAGCTAAGGCGGAGGCAAAAAGAAGGCCTTAATGGCAACTCTAAATTGTTTGTTATGTGAGACGATAAATGTCCTTGGTTACTTAAGTCAATTACAGTTGAACACTATTACCTCTGGTCAACTGCATCGATAGTAGATGGAAAACAGAATACTTAAGCAGCAGTAAAAGTTAGGCTACACCAGTGTATTTATGGACCTCAGATGTACAGTCAAGAGAAAAATTAAATATAGCATGTTCTATTAAAAAAAAAGACTAAGTATATTTATAGGGAATCATTTGCCAAGAAAAAGATCTGGGAAGATACTCCATGTTTTAAGGATAGGTACCTCTAAAATAGTTATCTCTGAAAAATAGGAATTTGACCATTCTCTATTTTGTGTATTCCATTTTATCACTTTAAGACTCTACCATCAATTTCTATTTTTTTTTTTTTTTTAGCAAATCTAATGTGATTTTGGGGACGAAGAAGAGGTAAACATGTATTCTAGTCACCTATCTTGATCTGGGAATCTGCCTTTTTAATAGGAAAAGTTGTTTCTTCGTTTTAAAAATGTTTTGTGAAATAAAATTTGATACTCTCAGGCATTTATTTTTCAGTGAATACAGAAGACTACAGTTTTCACTTCCCTTTGTTACTCAGAAAATCATATCACGACTTTGTACCATTTCTTATTGAAATCTCTTCTGTGAAGCAAAAACAGTCCCAAAATGAAGGATCTTCAGGGGTCATAGGAACTGCAGATGATATTAAATCATTAAAGGTGAGAATAGTAAACTGCCTCTGGGTTGCTTTAGAATCATCTTGAGATGTAACCTAAAAGGGGGGAAAAAAGCCCTTAGATTACCTCAAAATTATAATGTGTATTAATCTTATGGTCAATTTTATAATTAGGAAAATAAGAAATCAATAATCACATTTCAGTAATATTAAATTACACTTCAATAACATTAAATAACACAGTGGAATTTTAGATAATTGTTTGTTTCTTATATTAGTGTTGTCAATATAAACAAATTAAGAATAATATGAAATAATCTGATTCTTAACACTTTTTGTAGATAACAATTGCCTGTGGTATTTGTTTAAAATGTAGATCTACTGAGCCATACATCCAACAATTCTGATTCTATAGAAAAGGATCCCCAAATAGATAACTTTAACAAACAGGTGGGTTATTCTGACAGGGAGAGACCACCAGGTAAACTTCTGAGAAATACTCTAGAGGGTGCATCTAATAAAATTCCCGTAACTACTTAGAGATGCAGCACTTCATTAGTAAGTGATTCATTCAACACTAAACTGAAATTTTATCTTACATTCTGTGATACAGCCCTTGTTCCTAACTAAGCCCAGTGTGGACTGTCTTCAACATTCTATACATTCTAGTAAAGACAGTACTTGGGTCTTCTGCAGTGCTTTTACAGGGTCAGTATCTGTTTCATATGATTTAATTCTCATGACTATGTTGATATGGTTATGTTACCTCAATTCTATAGATGGGGAAACTGAGGCTCAGTAAGATCGGTCAATGTATACAAGCTTACAACATAGCTTACATGGTAGACCTGGGCCTGGAACTCTTGCTCTTTTCTCACTATGATACTGCTGCCCAGACAGACTCTCTTCAAGGAAACACAGCACTGCTATGTGCAAATGTTACAGAAAATATAAAGCTCTATGGAATCATAAGGTATCTGCAGAAAGGGCAATGCTGAAACTTCAGTATACAAGGACAGGTAACCTGTTTCAGAACATCTTCAGATAAAAGGAGTCAATTTTAACATGTAGTCCCTTTTAAAATAAAATAATTTATGAAGAATTTTACTCTTTTTTAATCTATCAAAGGCATGATCTGTATTGAGCTTTTATCCTAGAAGTAATGATGCAAATACACTGATCACATTACATTCCCTTATGCAGATTCTCTAAAATAATCATATGCATTTAATTTCAATTATTGTAACATTATCAGTATTCCTTAAATAAATACTTCTATAGAATCACAACTGTTTGTAGACCGAAAGTCAAGACCCTAAGGTTTCTCTTTTAAAAAATTTCCCAACTTACCAATTAATAGGAAAAGAAAGTAAAAACAGATTTTAATCGGAAGAATTGAAGTTATGCTGCTGCTGCTAAGTCGCTTCAGTCGTGTCCGACTCTGAGCAACCTCATGGACGGCAGCCCACCAGGCTCCCCCATCCATGGGATTCTCCAGGCAAGAACACTGGAGTGGGTTGCCATTTCCTTCTCCAATGCATGAAAGTGAAAAGTGAATGAAGTTGCTCAGTCGTGTCCAACTCTTAGCAACCCCTTGGACTGCAGCCCACCAGGCCCCTCCGTCCATGGGATTTTCCATGATTTTCTCTGATGTTATGCTAGAATATATCATAAGGTCTCTCACACGTTTGACATTTTGGGAATAATTTAGGAGAGCAGTATAAAAAAGGGAAGGAGATCAATTTGACAGATAATTCCATTATTCACTACCCCTCAACTTAGTACCATTATATTCAGTTCAGTTCAGTTGTTCAGTTCAGTTGCTCAGTCGTGTCTTGACTCTTTGCGACCCCATGGACTGCAGCACGCCAGGCCTCCCTGTCCATCACCAACGCCCGGAGTTTACCCAAACTCATGTCCATTGAGTCGGTGATGCCATCCAACGATCCCATCCTCTGTCGTCCCCTTCTCCTCCCGCTTTCAATCTCTCCCAGCTTCAGGGTCTTTTCAAATGAGTCAGTTCTTCACATCAGGTGGCCAAAGTATTGGAGTTTCAGCTTCAGCATCAGGCCTTCAGTGAATATTCAGGACTGATTTCCTGTAGAATGGACTGGTTGGATCTCCTTGCAGTCCAGGGGACTCTCAAGAGTCTTCTCCAACACCACCGTTCAAAAGCATCAATTCTTCAGCGCTCAGCTTTCTTTATGGTCCAACTATCACATCCATACATGACTACCAGAAAAACCATAGCTTTGACTAGACGAACCTTTGTCGGCAATGTCTCTGCTTTTTAATATGCTGTCTAGGTTGGTCATAACTTTTCTTATATTCAAGACAGCCCTAATTCACCAGGAAACAAACCATTGTTAAGATGACCAAGATAGTAATTATCTTGAATTTCTATTGAAAATATGAATATTGGAACAGTACTACCAAAATTTTTTCTTTGTAATATTTAAGTGTATTTGAAAGTGAAGTAGCAGGTAATGTATTTTAAAAACATTTCTGTGAAGTCCCAAATGATCTTAAGGATTAGATAGTGAACACTTCTAAAGTCTATCATTAAAAAAAAAGCTAAAACCTCTAACCTGATATAAAACAAACGATTATTTCCATCATAACAAATTCAACCTTAATACATGCTTTTTAGAAAAACAAACAAAAAGAGAAATCTTACATTCTGATGTCTAGATCCATTGGGTTTCCTAAGAGCTACTGCAACAAAATGGTGCTCATCTACTTTGCTTTCCTGAAAAATGAAACATAAATAAAGAGAATATTAAATACAGAAACTTAGATACAGTTCTATTTTCATCTAAAAAAACCTCACAATCCCCCCCCAAACACACAGACTCACACACATGTATACACATTCACTTGCCCTGAACAGTCTAAGGTAAAGTCACATACATTCTGGCCCTCTACACTGAAACACTGCAGTGTGTTTTCTAATAGGGACACTGTCACATACCCACAGTAGTTAATAATAACATCAATAAATTTAACACTGAAATACTACTTAAATCTACTCTCCATATTCCAGATTTTGTGAATAATACAATAATGTCCTTTATACCATTTCCCCACCTTCAGTATAGGAGCCAGTCTGTGGTCAAGAATTGCATTCAGTTGTCATGTCTCGCTAAATGTTTTGTCTTTTATGACACTAATATTTTAAGATACAAGCTCCACCCCCCACTTTTTATTAATAAACACTGCTTATTTTTTGTCTGATGGTTCTTTATTTAGATTATAGATTCTTAATAGGGATACCATACAGATAAAGCATCATACCTAGAGGTATGTCTAGAGAGCCATCGCCCTCATTGGTGATGTTAGTTTTGTACATGCTTCAAGTGATTAAAAAAAAAACAGTCTGCAACATTGGTTTATAAGCATTTAGTTAACTACATGGAGAAGGCAATGGCACCCCACTCCAGTACTCCTGCCTGGAAAATCCCATGGATGGAGGAGCCTGGTGGGCTACGGTCCATGGGGTCGCTAAGAGTCGGACATGACTGAGCGACTTCACTTTAACTTTTCCCTTTCATGCACTGGAGAAGGAAATGGCAACCCACTCCAGTATTCTTGCCTGGAGAATCCCAGGGACGGTGGAGCCTGGTGGGCTGCCGTCTATGGGGTCGCACAGAGTCGGACACGACTGAAGCGACTTAGCAGCAGTAGCAGTAGTTAACTACATATTACAGCTTAAGGAAAATCATGTGGAAACTCATAGGTACAACTTAAAAAAATTTCACTGAGGAGCCATTTTACTAAGGCAGTACTCTGTAAGAAATCAGCTGAAATAGGAAACTACGATCAGAAATAGCGTTAGAGACTTTCCATCCTTTATCCTCCTCCGTGTATCTTCGCACCGTAAGATATCCAAATTTGCAAAAAACAAATAAAAGAAATTCAAAAGAGATAAATTAAGGAAAATATTTCAAGAGAAAAAAATAACTAAGTATGAGAAAAGACTTAATAGGCTAAAGTTTGTTATTAACATTATAAACAGAACTATTCTTTTTGAACATGGTCCTCCCATTCTTTACACTGAGTATATTGATAATACAAACCCTGTAACACAGAGGTGTTTTGGCTGTAATTCCTTTTGGAAAATCACTTAGCTCAGCAGTTTTGCAGTGTCTGTATCTACGGTGGAGTGTCAGTGTTACCATGGGCAGCAGCCCGTCTTCACTCAGTCTGTCTCCTAAACGCCAAGACACACTGCTCAATTTGTCTATTCACCTCACAATGAGCCAAGATTCAATGAGACTGATTGCAAAATACAGATTCACCATATCTACTCACCCTTCATCAACATCACATAAATATGAAATTAACACTGCAAAACTAAAGAAGGTATTTGACAATGATTCCAGTTATCAAACATTAATATTCGATGTCTCACCAGAATAAAAGTTCTATGCAGTTAACTTTACCCTAAATCCCCTCTGCCTAGTATGTCTACAATATTAGTTGAAAAAGGAAATGAAGCTAGCTAGCTAGCTAAAGTTACGGCAATACATTCAATACCACCGAACTGAAGACTTAATTTTAAGACTTTCCAAATTTTAAAATTTTTTCTAAGCTTACAGTTTTTTATCCATAAAATTATGAACAGCAAAAATTTCCTTAAAATCTTCAACAAACCCAAAGAAACAATATTTTATTTTTTCAAGAGGTAGTTTAGCATTAGACTACAAAGATTAATCTGCTTCAGTTAAATTGTATGTCATTCTCTTAGTATAATTTTACTTTGTTTATAAGATAAAAGACAAAGTTTAACTTTAAAACATTCAAGTTTTACAATGCTTTCCCAATGGTAAAGTGCTGAATAAAATGTCATAAATGTTATTCTTTCTACTGTTTAAAACACCTCCTTTCAAACATAAAGCCAAGAATTTGTTTCACCTAATCTCATCATTTTAAACTATGATGGTAAATTTAACTTTCCAAATAGAAACTGGTTATGAAAATTGAGAGCCTATGAAAACACAAGATTCCTCTTGGCATAAGAATTCATACTTCTAGAGTATTATTTTTCCAGGTGTGAGATACATGCATGCCTACTAAGTTGCCTGGGTTGTGTCTGACTCTTTGCAACCCTAGGGACTGCAGCTTGCCAGGCTCCTCTGTCCATGGGATTCTCCAGGCAAGAATCCTGGAGTGGGTTGCCATGCCCTCCTCTAGGGGATCCTTTTGACCCAGGGATCAAATCCATGTCTCTTCAGTCTACCTGCGTTGGCAGGTGGGTTCTTGACCACGAGTGCACCCTGGGAAACTACATGAGACACATCTGTCTTCCCGACTCCGGGTGCTCCCTCATTCACTATGCCTCACCAGGCAGAGTAATGATAACACTGTTGTTTAGAACCCTGGGTCACATCAAGTATCCAGTGTGGGTAAATCCAGTGGATGAAAAGAACGAAGAAGGGGAGGAAAGGCCAGTGAAGATCACTTATGCCACAGGTGGACACTGTAACCACAGCCATCCCTCCGCTGCATGCCTAAAGGCTGGTTCTTTACCTCATGCGGGTACAGAGATGCCCCAACAGGAATTCCCACCGTGTTCCTTGACTCTAGGCATGCCTCCCTTGACTCTAGGCTCATCATTCTCCCCTCAAACCCTGGCTTCTGCTGTCCATACCACCAGACTCATTCTGTTAAGGTCACTCTCTCTTCCCAGGCCTGTTTACATAGCTTACATAAATAGTACACACTTAAATATATGTATCTAACATATTATTTGTATATTTTCCTAACTGGTACACTGAATGGACAAAACGCTCAAGTACATTCAATTCAATAATTTTTCTTCCATAGATGTTTTCAAATGTGCCCTGCTGGATCTCCATTCCCAGTTCCTGGACAAGCTCTTAGGCCAACCTGATAGCTCTTCAGTCACTTTCAGCTTAAAAAAAAAAATCCTATTTCAATTCTTAAGACACATTCTTCCTGGCCTCACCTTCCTCTTCCTCTGGTTTCCTTTGGTTAGGTGGCAGAGAGGCAAGGGATGGAGAACAGGCAAAGTAATGATCAACACTGTTGCAATCCACTTTTTAGAACCCTGGGTCACATCAAGTATCCAAAGGCTAGCTTAGTGGGCATCTGAGGAATTTTCAGAGAAATACTACCTGTTCCTCTGCCCTGTACCACTGCATGAGACTAGCAGTGCGTTTAAGAGCTGACTTCTTGTATTTCCTACCCTCAGCAATTAATACACAGCAGAATGCCCACTGCCTCTTTCTTGTGGAAATGAAAATGCCTCTTAGCTATCTTTTCAAGATACTTCAGGCCCTTTTTCTACAGCATCTCACAGGCCCACAGGAACTCAAACATCTTTGTCACCTCAAAAGTTGAAGCACAGCTGGCCCAATCACTGATTCTTTCCTCCTCACCCTGCGACTAGGTCTATTCCATCTGGCACTATTAAGAATAAAGGAGTCTCCATGAATGAAATGGCTGACATCTGCCCCTTTCATAATGAAAAAAAAATTTTTAATTGTATTAAAAAACACAGTATGTTAAATATAATTTACTCTTTAACTGGTACAACCCCTATCTTACTTGGTATGTTAGCAATTTTGCTAACTTTCTGCCTTTGGATCACCTAACACTACTTTCTGTCATTAAAAATATATATATATATTTATTTGGCTGCACGGGATCTTCGTTGGGGCATATGAGATCTTCCTTGCACTGTGCACGTTCTTCTGTTGAGGCGCCAGCTCCAGGGCTCAGGAGGGCTCAGCGGTTGCGGCACGCAGGCTTAGCTGCTCCGCAGCTTGTGGGATCTTAGATCTCTGACCAGAGATAGAACCTGTGTCCCCTGCACTGCAAGGTGAATTCTCAACCACTGGACCACCATGGAAGCCCCCTCCTTTCTTAATTTACATCTTAGTTATTCTTTCTCAGTCTCCCGTCCACTCCACCTTTAAACAGCATTCTCAGGACTGTACTAGGTCTTTCTAAATTCTAATTCAGGTACTCTCACTGCTGCAACTGTCAATCCCATGGTTTCAGCTACCACTCACATGTTAATGATTACCTTTTTTCCTTTAGCCCAGTCTTTCATTCTATTTGCCTGCTCAATCCCTTCACTTAGATGTTTCTATGGTATCTCACCCTTAAATCCCACTTGTTTTCTAATATCCAGTATCTCAACCGACAGTCCTATAAGTCACAGAATTGATAACTTCTTTGACACCTCACTTTCTTAACCTCCAGATACAATCACAGAGAGAATGTGGTCTTAAAATACGATTCTGATCTTACAACTCTCTATTTACAACTTGTTAAATTCCCTTGAGAAAATGAATGAACATCTCCTATTTTATCTACTCATCATGAAATCTTTATTCTGGATACTGGCGTTCTCTGCACACAATTCAGGTGATGACTGCAAGAACCACCACAGTATAATACAGACCATGTGGCTGGGCTATGGACACTTGATACCAGTTGTAACACACTTCCTTGGCTATGTCTGGTCAAGAGAAAAGCAACTAACATCCAACCTAAGCCATGGAATCTCTTTTCCGGAGCTTTTACGGCTTGAACCAATGAGTTCACCAATCTCTGTGGGTTTTTACACTGTAAATTGTTACACATTAGAGTGATAGACAGTCATGCTTCTTGCATAAGCAACCTTAACCAGATAACCTTAAGAAAGCTGGTGTATAGAATGAAAAATGTGGGTGGGAGAAAACTGAAGACAGGAAGGATAAAGAGAAAAGATAAAAAGAGTTCTGAGTTTTCCAGTCTCTAATTCTAGCCAATTCTGCAATTTGGTTATATGAATCACTCTAATAATCTATCATAATGTCTTTTTGGCTGAAATGAGTTTGTTAAGATTTCTCTCATTAGCAACCAAGAACTGCTAGTGACAGAAACCAAATAAGTAAGAGACCAAAATATTAACAGACTCATAATGCCCTGCATGATCTTATCAGCCTGAAACAGCATCTCTCTCAACCCCCTCACCTCAGCACAGTGACAAATGGTAGCCTTTAGTGGTTCTATTACAGGGGCTACTTGTCCCCTCTCTTTTACTTTATGTACTATGATTTATCTTTCATGTATCAGCGTAAACGTTATATGTGCTCCTAGTATCTCTGACTTCACCTTCAGAGCACCCAGACTGGATTCCAAATGTGTCAAGGTTCAATGACTAGCCTCCCCAAGTTGAGCTTATATTCACATGCACAAAATAAGAAAATTCTTATAGCAATTCTGATAAATTTCTTACCTCAAATGCCCATTCTTTTTCTTCTTCTCCATCCAAAAATAAACGTGTTTCTTTATAAACTTGGCCTATATCCAGGTTTAATGGGGATATATCGAATTCAAGCCGTTGCAATTCAAATCCTAATCCAACACCTATTGCTTTTATGAAGCTTTCTTTCAGTGCCTAAGATACAGACAGACATTTTCTCTTAGAGCTTTAGTAGATAAAATTGATCATACAACCGTCAACACATATGGATTTTTAATTCTCTACTACAGTACAACTGTAAGCTACTTATTTTCACCTTTATACTAGCACAGAGGCTCCCCGTGCCTCCATTACCCCATGTGTAACATGCAATAATAACAATGCCTTCTTCATGGGGTTATATGACAACTAATTTATGAAGGGCTTACAGTAATGTCTTCTGGTACATAATAAATATTATGTAAGGGTTTTTTAAATAAGTTCTAATATGTATGAGATTCTTAAGACAGAAACCATTAAACTTTACTAATAATGACAAATAAAATGTCTTATTTTAGCTTTAAGAGTAAGGATCTTCTAATTGAGTATTAAACATATGTTAAATTTTCTTAAATGTCATTATAATAACGTATACATAAAAATCATGAAGTTCCCAAGTAGTGACTTATGTACTTCATACACTGTACAAAATACAGCGTTACCAATGGACTTTTGCTCCTGCTTTTAATAACACAGGGGCTTACTCTCAAAACTAGAAAGAAATTATACCCAATTCCTATAAAACATATCCAGCTGAGTCCATTCATCCTTAAAGCTTCTGATTGTTTCCCATTCTTTGTTGGTAAACTTTCTTTTCATAATATGAAAAAATTCTGGAATTGAACCACGACCTGTCAATTGAGGAAATAGAGAATTACCAAACTGTCAGAGATAGCACACAAGAGAAAACAACAGTCCAGCCTTACTTTCGAATACAGTCACAATTTTGCTAAACGAAGTATCAGAAAATCAAAGCAAGTTGAGAATTAAAGGATAACATACAAGACAAGCATGGGTTAGTCCAGAAATAGAAGGGTAACTTAAGAGAATGGTGAAATTCTCTGAATTACTAAAGAATTAAGGAGAAAAAACATGGTTATATAAACAGATGCCCACCAAAAATTTGATAAATTTTTATAAATCTTAAAATAACTAGGGGAAGTTTCCTATATATGGTAGAATATCAGAAATCCAAAATAAGTACTCTTAAAAAATAGAGTAACAGTGTCCTTGGGTTTAGAATTTTACTTTGCTATTTAACAGGAAAATCAGAGAACAATTTATAATTTTGAGGGAATTGGTAGAAAGCTAAGAAGTGTTCTTTTAAGTGAATAACATGACTGGAAAGTTAATATACACTTATTTCCTTTACAATAACTGTTTTTAAACATGTATTCTAATATGATTTTTCCAAATAAAAACAGATTTTTGACTTCGTTCTATTGGCTCATTTAAAAAAAAATACTGTTCCACAGACAATTATTACACAGCATCCAAAAACTCAATAGAACTCAAAGAATCTGATTCCCACAATTAAGAGCTAAGATGCAAATTATAATATATAGTATGCTTTTTATATTACATTTTTCAAAATATTATGTTTATCTTTACTACTAAAGAGGAACCTTCTATCATCATCCATTTACTTATTCTACAATTATGCAGAATGTGTACAAATATTATACCATTATGAACTGAACTAATGGTTAAGAACAAATCCGTCATGGTTCTTACTCTCACACAATTACAGCCTAAGTGGTCTATCAGAAAAATCTGGCAACAGGGTGTATGCATGCTAAGTCACTTTAGTCGTGTCCGACTCTTTGTGACCCCATGGACTGTAGCCCGCCAGGCTCTTCTGTCCATGGGATTCTCCAGGCAAGAATACTGGAGTGGATTGCCATGCCCTCCTCTAGGGCATTTTCCCACCCCAGGGATCAAACCCAGGTCTCCTGCATTGCAGGCAGATTTGTTACCGTCTGAGCCACCAGGGAAGCCCAGCAACGAGGTAGGTAAATCATAAATGTTTACTATATGAATAAATAAATGTATGTTAACTATTACCTGGTAAATTAAATGCTCTACTGCCCTATATCCTTATTTCATGATTACATTACTTCCAGCAAGCCTCTTGAAATAGTTCTTCTGCAGGTTCTGTTAACAAAGTTTGTCTACTCCCAAACTTCCATTTCTAAAATATTTAACTTCAAAATCTGACATTCCCAACTGGCTGGAAAGAAAAAAGATGTCAAATGCCCCTACTTCATGCTTTATTGGTATTTAATCACTAACTAACCCCATGAGAATTCAACAATTAGAATGCACACTATATCATCCACTCCAAAAGTACCTTTTGAACAGTTATCTCAAGGGTAGAAAATATTAAAAACCAGCTCTTCCACAGAATTGCCCATAATTCCCCCACCATCTCGACTTCGAAATAATAAAAATAGCCTCCTCTCGTTTACATAGGAAATATTTCTAATGACTCTCCAATGATACGTGGTCCTTTAGTTCAAGGCAAAGATCCTCAATTATTTTCAAGTTCATCAGAGTCATTTGATTTATCTATCTACTCCTTAGTCCTCTACTGTTCTCGAGAATGAAACCTTTACAATCCCTTTTTATGAATCAACTAATGTTTATTGTTTATATTCTTATCAATGTTACAAGGCTATCATTTCTGGGACTTTCCTGGTGGCCCAGTGGTTAGGACTTCGCCTTCCAATGCAAGGGGTGCAGCTTCCACTCCTGGTCAGGGAGCTAAGATTCCACGTGCCTCGTGGCCACAAAGTCAAGACAGAAGTAGTATTGTAACAAATTCCATAAAGACCATAAAACTTTTAAAAAGCCAGATTACACACACACACAGAGTTATTATTTCCTAAAATAACTCTGCAAAGCTGTAAAGTCATTTCATGCAAAAGCACTGAAATATTAAACTCTTAGGAGTCCCAGGGGGATTCTAACCCTTTTAGGGCTATGAACACTCTTTGATAGTCTGGTGTTTATTCCTTAAGCCCTTTAATAAAGTCTTAGTGCAAGCATCACTAGTATATCCTGGTTGCCAGGTAAAACACTAAAGAAAGTAAACACGGTAAGCTTTGTTTTTTCAAAAGTGACAGAAGAAAATCTGGAGATTTTAAATACTTGGAGCACTAAACACACATAAATCATAAACTTTTCTTTTGAATAGATTCTGCTACAAATAGGATAAGTAATAACAATGGAACGAACAGCTACCTTGAATTTGGAAGACACCATTTTATATTTTGAGTGGAAGGGAAAGTCATTCAGTCATGTCAGACTCTTTGCGACCCCATGGACTATATAGTCCATGAAATTCTCCAGGCCACAATACTGGAGTGGGTTAGCTGTTCCCTTCTCTAGGGGATCTTCCCAACTCAGGATCGAACCCATGTCTCCTGCACTGCAGGTGGATTCTTTACAAGCTGAGCCACAAGGGAAGCCCATTTTGAATGGAACTGCAGCTTTACCAGAATACTATCCAAAAAAACCTATAGGGTCATTATGTTCGTTGGTTTCTTTAAGCTATAATTTCATAATCTTAAAGAAGTCCTCTGATTTTTACCTAAATATGATGGGGCAATCAAGGAAAAAATTTAAATAGTCATGCTAGTAAAAACTCATTTAACATAAAAAAGCAATCTAGCACAATCACTGAAAAAAGTAGTCATAACTGATTATGCACAGCTAAAAAAAATATCTGCTATGACTATTTTCATATACTTTTGAGAGCATCATATGCCACAAAAAAAGAGACTGACAGCAACAGAAAATGGCTTTGTAAATATTCAGCCAAAGAACCACAGTGCCACACTGTGACTTAAGGTGAAAGTACACACGTGCTGGATAAGCACTCTGTTAAGGACTCAGTTTATCTTCGATATTGGAATTTTAAAAATCAGTAGGAAATATCAGAATAGAACACCCTCAAACTAGCTGAAGATGACACAATCATTAGCCACATAAATTGGCAAAGCCTCCAAGTAATACCAACACAATTCATGTCTATTACAGCCTTCGATTTAATAGACAGGTAAGAACTTAAGTACATAAAGTACATACATAAAGACAAAATACCTGAAAAACTTCTATAGAATGAATCACTAACCAGGTAGAGAAAAACAGGATTCCCCCACCTTACAGCTTAATCTTTTGGGAAAGCAGCACTAAACTAAGTGTTCTGCAATGATCAATTAATCAACGTCACACAGCAACTAAAAAAATAATTTACACAGTTGAGCCTTGAATAAAGTGGGTTTGAACTGTGAGAGTCTAGTTGTCCTAAAACTCATGCGCACATAGAAACTAAAAATGTGACCTTATTGGAAACAGAGTCTTTGCAGATGTAACCAAGTTAAGATGACATCATCTTGGATTAGGTAGGTCCTATATCCAATGATTGGTGTCCTTTAAGGAGAAACATTTAGACAAACGAGAGAATACAGGGAAAAAGCAGCCCTAGGAAACTAATACATAACTGCAAACAATTTAATTTAAATATACAGACACATTCATATACTCTTAGCTTTAGTGTTATGCCACTGAAGTCGAATGTTCAAATCTTGGCTCCATCACTTCTTTTAACTTTTTATTTTGTATTGAGGTATAGGTGATTAACAATGTTGTGATAGGTTCAAGTGAAGAGAGAAGGGACTCAGCCATACACATACCCATATCCACTCTCCCCCAAACTCCTCCCATCTAGGCTACCACATACTGACCAGCATTCCATGTGCTATACGGTAGGTCCTTGCTGGTTATCCATTTTAAATACAGCAGTGTGTACATGTCCATTCTAAACTCTCTAACTACTCCTTCCCCTCTTCCCTCTGGCAACCGTGAATTCATTCGCTAAGTCTATAAGTCTCTTTCTATTTTGTAAGTTAAGTCCCTTTGTATCATTTCTTTTCAGATTCCACATATGAGGGATGACATACAATATTTCTCCTTCTTTACCTGACTTACTTCTCTCAGTATGACACTCTCTAGGTCCCATCAACAGTGTAGGAGGGTTCCCTTCCCCAGTATTAATTACCTTTTTACTCATTTATTTATTTGGCTGAGTTACACAGCATGTGGGATCTCAGTTCTCCAACCAGGCATGGAACCCGCGCCCCCTGCTGTGGAAGCCGAGTCTTAACCTCTGGGCCACCAGGGAAGTCCTCAGCATTTATTTTTGATGATAGCCATTCTGTCTGGTATCACTTCTTTACTATTATTTAACTTCTCTATGGCTGTTTCTTAAGCTATAAGATAGGAAAAAGAGTTGGGTAGTTCAAGAAAGAAACATATAAATGGCCTGGGCCTGGAGCTAATAAGTACTTAATAAAGATTAGCTTTAAGGCTGTTGCAGTAATGTTTAATATAGATATATATCGTTGCTCTTTTGTGAAATGTTTTATCAAGACTGTAGTCCAATCATTAGGTAAGTTTTAAGGGGCTTTGCTAGCAATACTTACAAAGTATTTTAAATATTAACCATATTAACCTCTGTGTGTCTTATTTGCCCCTGTTTGTGAGAAAGAAGAGACTTTAACATGAAATCAATGACATCTGCTAACTTTGCGGGTTCTTCTTACCTTTCTAAGTTTAAAAGGTATCCTTCTTTCAGAAGTCTGGCCAAATATACAATTCTATTGTGTTCTAGTAACCTTTGTTAAAACCCAATTCTAATTAACTTTGTTGTACATGGTGAAACAAGGATCTAATGGCTTTCAGATAATCTTACTCATTAAAAAAAGTTGACAGGTTACAATCGTTCTGTTGGTTCCATAAACTTACATCTAATACAGTGTTTCCCAAACACTAGTATGTCTAACAATCACCTGAGAAACTGTTTGAGTATAGACTCACTGGCTGCATCTAAGAAATTCTAGTTTGAGAGGTATGAGAGGGTTTCAAGGAACTTGCACAGGCATCCTGGCTGATTGTAACATCCTGATCACCATTTCAGAAATACCATTCTATACATCTAACAACTATAACAACCACCTTAGAGCTAACATTTACTTATGAAGTACTTAATAATTCCAGGCACTTTACATGTTTATTCCTAATCTATCCCACGCTGATGGTGCTAAAACTTCTGTGCCATATGATGCAAAATATTTACATACAAATTCTAGGGGAACTAAAGATTTAAAGGTAAAAAAATGATACAATTTTAAGACAAAAACTAGGAGACTCTATAACCTATTGTTGGAGTAAATGTTTTACCAATTTATTTATTTTTTTGAAATCAGACAGAGTTCAGTATTTATCAAGGAAAAGTTAGATATATTAATTTAAAAAAAGATAAATCTGTCTGCCAATGCAGGAGACATGGGTTCGATCCCTGATCTAGAAAGATCCCACATGTGGAGGAGCAACTAAGCCCATGCACCACAACTACTGAGCCCATGTGCTGCAATTACTGAAGCCTGCGCTCTGCAACAAGAGAAGCCACTGCAATGAGAAGCATGCACAATACGGCTAGAGTAGCCTCTGCTCTCTGCAACTAGAGAAAAGCCCAGCACAGCTGAAAATAAATATATTAATAAATACAATAAAAAAAAAAGAAAATAGTTGTAACAGATATCAAAGAAGTGTCAATATCCAAAGTACATAAAAAGCTTTTATATATGGGTTAGAAAATATTAATAGGCAGTTTATGGAACAGCAAATTCAAGTAGCCAACAAGCTATTACCCTAGTGATTAATGTACCATTTAATAAATAATCTTTAACCACTGAATTGAAATATTACATATAAGTACTAATCAGTACTAGTTGTCTATTCTTTCACTAACATCATGCTTTTTTGTTTAGGATGCCTCAGTTCAGTCCAGTTCAGTTGCTCAGTTGTGTCCGAGTCTTTGCGACCCCATGGACTGCAGCACGCCAGGCCTCCCTGTCCATCACCAACTCCCGGAGTTTACTCAAACTCACGTCCATTGAGTCAGTGATGCCCATCCAACCATCTCATCCTCTGTCGTCCCCTTCTCCTCCTGCCCTCAATCTTTCCCAGCATCAGGGTCTTTTCAAATGAGTCAGTTCTTAGCATCAGGTGGCCAAAGTATTGGAGTTTCAGCTTCAAACATCAGTCCTTCCAATGAACACTTAGGACTGATCTCCTTTAGGATGGTCTGGTTGGATCTTCTTGCAGTCCAAGGGACTTTCAAAAGTCTTCTCCAACACCACAGTTCAAAAGCATCAATTCTTCGATGCTCAGCTTTCTTTATAGTCCAACTCTCACATCCATACATGACTACTGGAAAAACCATAGCCTTGACTAGACAGACCTTTGTTGACAAAATAATGTCTCTGCTTTTTAATATGCTATCTAGGTTGGTCATAGCTTTTCTTCCAAGGAGCAAGCCTAGTATAAGTTTAAACAATGGTAAGGCAAGTTCCAGCTCACTTTTGTATACCGTTCTTAGACATCAGTTCCTTCCTCAAAACTTTAAATTCATTTAACCCAGTTCCATAGAATTTTTCAGTATTTTGTACCTGCAAATTCTTCGCATTTAACACACAGAAGTTGCTCAATAAATACTAGTTCTATGTTGTGATCCCACTGAATTCCTCTGCACAGCAGGAAAGACCCATCCTGTAATCTGGGAAAAGGGAAAACTACTTGCCAGTAAACACCTGCTTTTCCAGTAGCAGTTCAGAGCACAAAAAGAAGTGTGACTTATTTAAGCTGCTTGACAGCTGTAAATCTCCCAGTTTAAAAAAAAACAACCGCCCCCAAAATGCTTTAACTAAGCATATCTTTCAAAATGCAGATCCAGAAGAATGTAGATCAGCTTAAAAATGTAGATCAGAAATGACAGTGGAATGCAGTTCTTTGATTTATGATGAAGTTATGTCCTGATAAATCCACTGTTAAGCTGAAAATATTTTAGGATTGAAAATGCATTTAATACCCCTAAGCTATGAAACATCATGGCTTAGCTTAGCCTACTTTAAACATGTTCAGAACACTTACATTAGCCTACAAACGGGCAAAATCATTTAACAAAAAGCCTATTTTATAAGAGTGTTGAATACCTCATGAAATGCACTGAATACTGCACTGAAAGTTAAAAAAACAATGGTTGTACTGGGTGTTTACCCTTGTGACTGTGTGGCTGACTGGGAGCTATGGCTCACTGCTGCTGCCTAGCATTATGACATATGGCTAGCCTGAGAAAATGTCAAAATTAAAAGTATGGCTTCTACTGAATTGCTTTTAAACCATAATAAAGTTGAAAAATTTTAAGTCGGAGACTGTAGATTGCAACAGTCACAAAGCTGGAAACTGAATCTGATGGGGATGCAAATGCAGGAGAGAAGTAGCGAGGGAGACTATTGAAGGGTGAGGAAGAAGACTTGAAGGGAGAACTGTTTGTAACCACAACTCACTAATGAGAACAGTTTATACTCCAACTAGAATCTGATATAGACATCCCTGTTTACTGTAGCTGCAAACCAACTTTTCAACAAATCTAAGGAATTTTTCAACAAATGTAAGGAATATTTTCAGTGAAATTGAGAATTTCTATTATTTGTACATTCAATGTGCTAGACACATTAAGTACTAGGTCTGCACGGCTCGTGAACTTATTTAATGAAGGGGAACAGAAATGAAGGATAATAATCAAATAACTAAGTTATAATCAGAAATGAGAAAGGCTGTGAGAGAAAACAAAAGCAGGTTGTCAGGAAAGCCCTTTCTGAGGAGGTACTGGAACTGGTTACTTCCAGCCTTCAGAGCTCAGGTACTCAAGAACAGTGAGCAGAGAACAGATTAAAATACAAAAGGAGAGATAAAGGAGAAGCGATGAGACGACACAGCCATGTTACAAGGAACGAATTTTATTAATAAGCAACCTAAAAGTTTTAAGACAATTGCTTTAAAGAAATTATTAAAGACCACTCTCTAACTGTACAGACAATGTACTGAGTGAGAAGAGAAGTAAAGAGGGGGAACCAATTAAGAAGCTACTAAAATAGTGCTACCAATTAGTATGGTGGAGGGAGACAACAACTAAGACTCTACCAAAGCTATCACATAATACCATCACTTACTTTATACTTACTGTACTTAATTTAGGTAGCAACTGTTCAAGAGGAGCAGTTCCATGATGCACTCATTTCAAAGCTATTAAATTAGCATTAAATCTCAAAATACCAAGTCATTTGTCCTGCCAATTAATATCCAGAAAAGTTTATAAGAAAAATGTGAACTAGAAAGTATAAACTCATGGGGAAAAGTATTTTGGGTCTTTCTCCAAATTCTAATAATTTTTACATTGTATCTATCTTATCTTGGGCTTCCCTGCCAGCTCAGCTGGTAAAGAATCCGCCTGGAGTGCAGGAGACCCCAGTTTGATTCCTGGGTCAGGAAGATCCGCTGGAGAAGGGATAGGCTACCCACTCCAGCATTCTTTGGCTTCCCTTGTGGCTCAGCTGCTAAAGAATCTGCCTGCAATGCGGAGACCTGGGTTTGATCCCTGGGTTGGGAAGATCCCCTAAAGAAGGGAAAGGCTACCCACTCCAGTATTCTGGCTTAAGAACTCCATGGACTACAGTCCATTGGGTCGCAAAGAGTCAGACACAACTGAGCACCTTTCATCTTTTTTTTAAAAATTAATTAATTAATTTTAATTGGAAGCTAATTACTTGACAATATTGTGGTGGTTTTTCGCTTTCATATTAACTTGCTGTATCTTTTAAGTATGGGTACAAAACTGAACAATTCACAAAACTATCCTTATACTTCTAACTGCAAAAGCCTTTAGTGGTAGACAAAAGTTATTAGAAAAGGAAGGAAAAACAACCAATATTTCCCAACTGGGTGCAGCAGAATATAATGATGACCTATAAAACACCCGCCCCCAGGGTTAGGATTATATTGCACTGGCAATTTATCTATACTGGGGCCCCATAATAACTCCTTCTCTGGATATTCATTAAATAAATAATTACTGAGTGCCAAGTATACACCAGTTACTTTTGTATAAGGTTCCTCTCTCCATTCGGCAGAGAAAACAGTGGTAGGTTCAACAGTATCCTTAATTGTGGGCATCTGGGTAGAAGGCGGGAACCCTAAAACTTCTTAATCCATGATATATTCTCTCCTACCCTGTCACAGCAACAAAGGGAACTGGGGGAAGGTGGGAAATGATCTGCAGCCAGTAGGAGTGTCCAATGCGACGAGGAAAGACTCCACAAGTTCCTATGTGATGTCTGCATGTTAAGTCACTTCAATTGTGTCCAAACTCTTTGCAACGCTATGGACTGTAACCCACCAGGCTCCCCCGTCCGTGGGATTCTTCAGGCAATACTGGGGTGGGTTACCATGCTCTGCAGACAAAATGGGAGTAATGGAACCAAGTCTTTCAATATACTAATGATGCCCCCAAAGTCTAACTTCATCTTGAGATGAAGTTAGATAATCTTAATTACAACATTCAGAACAAAGTACAATACTTCCCTTGCTGCTATACTAAGTTTTACCTCCATCATTTAGCAAATCGTCCCTTGGACTGTAAGGAGATCCAATCAATCCATCCTAAAAGAGAGCAATCCTGCGTGTTCTTTGCAAGGACTGATGTTGAAGCTGAAACTCCAATACTTTGGCCACTTCATGCGAAGAGTTGACTCATTGGAAAAGACCCTAATGCTGGGAAGGATTGGGGGCAGGAGGAGAAGGGGACGACAGAGGATGAGATGGTTGGATGGCATCGCTGATTCGATGGACATGGGTTTGGGTGGACTCCGGGAGTTGGTGATGGACAGGGAGGCCTGGCGTGCTGCGGTTCATGGGGTCGCAAAGAGTCAGACATGACTGAGAGACTGAACTGAAGGAACGTCTCCTGCTCAGTTTCCTCACTCTGATAAGCAGAGTAATGCAATGAATTGCCAGTGAAGTAAACCAGTGTCTACTTCCTAAGAAATAATGCTGCATACATTAATCTTTTTGAAATTAGTGACACAGTAACAATACTAATGAAAACTGGAAAATATCTCTTCCTCAGTGCATTACTGATATGTCAATAGCTTTTTGGCAATGAAACAGCTAAACAGTAAGAGGCCTGGATACTGTGATTAGACAAATGAGAGCAAAGAAAAAAGATGGTGGATGAAAAAGGCTAATAAAATACAATTTACAGAAAACAGAATCTTCATTTTTTGCTTTAGTAATTATTTGTTTATCCAGTGTTGACCATAACCCAATATTGCCCACTAAACCAACTGTAATTAAATCCATGCCTCACAGGCATAATTTCTAAGCAGATATCAACTTGATGAGCCAACCATTATTATGTAATTGTGCTGACCGCATTCTAAGGAGCAATGGCCTCTCCAGTAATTTTTGATTTTAAGGGAAAATTCATATAAGAAACACAGAAAACTGTGAAGTTTACAGGCTCATTTGCATGCTCACTCTGAAGCCTCTAGAGCAGTGGTTCTTTCACAATACACCTTCTATGACCCTGCAGAAACCAGATCCTCTCTTTGAGAAAAGCACACCTGTGCATACAAAATGTAGAGAACAATTTCAGGAGGTTAAAAAAATGATGCTTATTTGGGGTCAAGAACCCCTGTTATAACTAGTACAGCTCCCTTCTGAACAAAGAATAGAGTTTTAATAGATTTGTGAACAGGTTAGAGAAAAAGCAGCTGGTGGGAAAATTTAACATAAGGGAGAGATGAGAGTCACAGCCATATTCTGAAGCCTTACTATTGTAGCACAGAATGCTTATTCATTCATTTAACAAATATTTATTATGCATTACTTCGAACCAGGTAAGGTGCTAGATGTGATAGTACAGTGGGAAGACAATCATCCTGATAAATAACTATAAAATGAAGTATATTATTGGAATGAAGGAAATATATTTTATGAGAGCCTAGAACAAAGCAACCTGGCTTAGTCTGAAGGTTCACAAAGGCTTCCCTAAAATAAGACTGAAGTGGAAGCTAACCAATAAATAAGTTATCTGTGCAGAAATGAAGGTGGGCACAACATTATCACAAATATTCCAGTCCAAGGGAAACACAAGCAAAGAACCTGTGGCAGATACAGTGTGGAGATTAAGAAATTGCACAATGAAATTAGGAAGATGTTGGTTCTCTTATTTTAACAGCTTTCTTCTTATCCTGTTACTTATCTTCTGAAAAGTCCCACTCAACATATAATATACATAAAGCACTGAGAAAATATCTTGGCACACAGCAAGTGCTCACTAATGTTAGTGATGATGAAAATTACAGAGGAGTTGAGAGAGGCTATGTTCTATTAAAATTACTTAAGTATAGTCAACCACACAATAAATGTCAGCAGTTCCAACAGTCATCAACTGCAAATTTCTAAGGCAAAATATAAAGATTTTAGTAACAGTTTGCTCTTTTTGTTTTATATAAATGTGCTACAAAGATCTATATTTAGATATAATACAAATACATGTTATCTCTGCTTAGGGATTATAATATACTTCACTATCGACATTATTATTTTTTAAACAAGTTAGTATTCGTCACTCAGTCATGTCTGACTCTTTGCTACCCCATGGGCTGTAGCCCACCAGGCTCCTCTGTCCACGGAAATCTCCAGGCAAGAAGACTTAAGTGGGTAACCATTTCTCCAGGGGATCTTCTTGACCCAGGGATATCGAACCTGAGTCTCCTGCATTGCAGACGGATTCTTTACTGTCGGAGCCACCAGGGAAGCCCACCAGTTTGATCTTCCTGACTAAGGGATAGAACCTGGGTCTCCCCTGGTGGCTCAGAAGGTAAAAAATCCACCTGCAATGCAGGAGACTTGGGTTCAATCCTGGGTTGGGAAGATCCCCTGGAGGAGGGTATGGGAACCCACTCCAGCCTTCTTCCTTGGAGAATTCCATAGACAGAGGAGCCTTGCGGGCTACAGTCCCTGGGGTCACAGTCGGACACAACTGAGCAACTAAGCACAGCACAAGAACTAAAAGAAGACATTTAATAACTCATGTATTACAAAAAATGCAACATTACCTGGAAAACTAGTCTTCATTATATCAATTCCAACTTGTAGCTCAGATTCTGCAGCGAGTACAGCATAGTCTCCTTGATGAGAGATATTAAAGTTGAAATTGGGGTAAGGATTCGATGAGTCTTTTGCAAGAACTGGTTTTCCTTTTGCAGTTCTTTGCAAACGAATATTATTCCAAGGTATATTCAATTTCTCTGCAACTAATTTCCTTATCATCAGACGACCAGCCTGTTAATAAAACATTTGGTAAGTATAGCTGTCTATACTAAAGATTCAAGTAAAACTGCCTATAACATACCAAGTCTATTTTTGTGGTTTCTAAAATACTCACTTCTTAAAGCTTTAAAACTATGTAAGTATTAAATATCCTGCATTAAGATTTAAGAAATGCTTATGAAGACAGAAAAGTTGAAGTCCCTCTTTAGTAATTCCCTCCGTCCCATCAACAAATAACCAATGTTGACAAGTATTCATCCTTCATCTTTTCTCTAAGTATCCCAATATATGCTCATTTGCATTTGCTATCCATCCATCCATTTATTTGAAATCCCACTATATGTACTATTCTACCACGTATGAAATTCTTCATTTCTAAGTATTGGGGATTATCTTATGTCTGCACGTAACCATTGGCCTGTGAATTTTTAAATGTCGCATAATATTTCATAGTATCAGGTACCACAACTTGACTATCCCCCTATTTCTGGATATTTTAGGCTGGCTCTGGTTTTGCTATTATATAAAAAGAAAATCCCCCAGTGGGCAATCCTGTTGCACCTACATCTCTGTGCACATGTGCGAGTGTTTCTAGATCGTATGTGCTTATCACTTGCCTCCACAATTAGAAAGGCATAAACTATCTTTTTTCACATATACCCCATTCCACTCTCTCTGATTAAGAAAGGTCTAAAATCACAAAAAATACCCGAGGACATAAGAAAACAAGGTAGATAACATTTTGCAAAATCTTGAAGTTTTTTTTTCCTTCAGTTCTAACACTGACTTTTAAATACTGCAACACTTTGAATTTCACGAAAATATTCACTAGCGTGCCTTCAAAAATCTATTTGTCTACATTTCAAACGAAAAAGTCCTTTGACAGAGGGACATTTTCAGGATAATGACAGTCTTTGACGAGATGGCACTCAGAAGCTGTGCCATGCTGCGCTATATAGACATTATTTTGAAACCCAAGCTTCCATTTGTTGCTAAAAATATATACGTAAAATCAACGATTATATTCAAAATAGTGTTTTCAGAGCTAAATATTTAGTTAAAAAGGTATGCCTAAGATCGCATCCTTCCTCAGCTTCGGTTTCATCGGTAAGAGGAGGCTAGACTCTTCCAGTTCTATGGTGTGCAAGGCTAAGCTAAGTGATACTGTCAATATTTTTTAGGGCCTACCACGTGCACGGTGCACAAGGTGGGGTATTTAACAGGCTGATACTGTGCTATGGGCCCAAGCAAGGAAATAAAAAAACGTTATTAACACTTAAAAATAAGGAAAACCCTATTGACAGACCTCCGCAACAGCTATTTTAGGGTTTAGCAGGACCTCTCTTTTCAAATGCAACGGGGGAGGGGCTGATTTTTTCTGCAGACGAGGCGACGACAAAGGCGGCGGAGACTAGGCCGGGCACACCCCGGAGTCGCCCGCGGCGGCCGCACGCGGGCGCCGAGGCTCGCGTGTGGGGTCTCTACTGCGCGGCCCACCACCCCGACGGCTGCTCCCCGACCCGAAGCGCAAAAGACCCGCGGTACCAGGGCGGCCTTAGCGTCCCGAGCGAAGACGAACTGGCCGATGCGCTCCTTCTCCTCGGGCTGGATCGATCGCACCGCTAGCAGCCATTCGGCGCGGCTGGGCAGCCACGTGCCGCAGGGAAAGGCCCAGCGCACGCCCTCCATCGCCGGCAGCACGCAGAGTCGCCGGGCAAGGAGAACCATCCAACAAGGGCCTCACCGCCGCCCCGGGATCGATGGCGCGGACGCGGGCGGATCCCCGCCCAGCTCCCCCGGCGCCGCGCGGGGGGCGGAACGCCGCGTGCGTGGGCGGGGCGCCGCGTGCGTCCTCCCGCGAGGGGGGCGGGGCGCCGCGTGCGTCCGCGGAACCTGGCTCACGGGGGGCGGGGCGCCTCCTGCGTAGGCGGGGCGCCGCGTGCGCCCTCCCGCGCGGGGGCGGGGCGTCGCGTGCGAGGGCGGGGCGCCGCGCGCGTCCGCGGGACGTGGCTCACCGCGGCCCTCAGTGCGCGTCACCCGCGCGGCCGCCGCCTCCTCGGGAGCGGAAGCCGGCGCCCTGCTCTGCGCTCTGCATCCTCTGCGCTCTGCGGCAGCGCGTGACCGCGCGAGGGGCGGGGCTTCGGGGGCGCGGGGGGCGGGACGGAGGCGCAGCGCGTACCGGCCGGCGCTCAGACTTGAAGAAGAGGCAGCGCGACAGCGGCGGGAGCCAATCGCAGCCAGGCCTCGGGAGCGGAGAGGCCGGGCTGGAGACTTTGGAGACCGCGGTGCAGGTGGGTGATCTCGGGGCGCTGGGGAAGCGTGGGGGGCCCGCCTCGTTTCCGGGCCAGGACTGGCCCCGTTGTCCGCAGAGCGGAGGGCTCTGTGGCCTCGGCCGCCCGTGCCGCTCCTTGTGTGCCGGGGCAGGGGGCTGCCGTGACACAGGGCGCCGCGCGGCGCCTCAGGAGTTGTTTCCCGGGCCCCGAGCTGCCTCCCCCAACACCCGACCCCGGAGGCCTGAGCGCCCCGAGGCCCTTCCGGCCTTGTGCCCGCCCCGGCCCCGAGCCCTGCCTCGGAAGACGGGCCAAGGCGCGGCGCTCCGAGCCCTGCCTCGCTCCTCCCGGAGCTGCGCGGCCCCGCCTGAAGCCGTGCCGAGGCCGTCACGGGAACCAGGGGCTGTTTCTGCGGTTGCCAAGCCCGGGCCGGAGCCCTGGGGAGAAAAGTGAGGATTCTGTTGTTGAGGCGCCGGTGGTTCCGTTGTTATTACGGGTCCTGGCTCTGAAAGCAACGGAGCCAAGTTAAGTAGTTTCAGGAGCCCTTCATAGTTGCTCTGCGCCTTTGCTCAGTTGTTTGTGATCAAAGATCCTTGTGGGTTTGGTGCCAGGGAACAGTTGAGATCTGTAGATGAATATAAATGCCTATCTTTGAGCTAGATTAAATGCCACGCTGTGTGATTCAGCCAATTGCCTTCTTCCTTTGGCTGCCAGAGTATTAACTAAAGGCCAGCAGTAGTACTTAACAGTTACCTGCGGCTTACTTCCGTCTTCTTTAAGATGGGTTCTAGTCTATTTTCATTTATATTTGTTTCTGTTAACTTTTCGTGGTATAAGCCCCCTCCAATCATTTGCAACTAAATGGAATCTTGAACACACGCAAACACAAATCCTCAAAGGGCTGTAAAATTAATTACTCGCTTCACATATCCATTTAGCTAATACTAAAAACGTGTCAGGTGCTTTATCTGCTTACAGTCTGGCAAAGAAGATGAAACATGTACAAAAAACTACAGAAAGAGAAAATGTAAAGATATGTAAAGTATGAAGTGCTGATACCCATAGCAGCAATGATTGTAACTAATTTCTCTACTTTTAACGTTATGTAGCTAAGCATCATACTAAAACTTTTCCATTCTTGTCTATTTGAACTGACTTTTACAATTTTGTTCTATTTATGTTTCTAAACCACTTATATGTTCATTATCTCACATGTTCTATGAAATAATTTTTACTGATGCAGAAACTGAGATGAGAAAGAATTTATGAGATTACTTAAACTCAGATTTAGGAATTTATGGTCTACCCTTTTATTATTCAACTAAGCTCTGTGTATTCAATCTATAGAGCCTAATGTAGGCAGGTAATGTAGTGGTTATTTGTACTTGTTTTCTCAGAATATTCTCTGCAACTTCCATCATCACATTCCTTGTTTCTCTTTGTCATTCAGGTCTTAGCTCAAATGTCATACCAAAGAGAATGTCTCCATGGAACATGTATAAAAAGCTCATTCTTCCCACTCTCTAACCCCCAGCCCTGAGCCTTACCTTAGTCGACACTGTTTATAGGTTTGTTTAATGTAATCCCCTTCCCCATCTACTTTTAAAATTCTTACTTGTCCTTGAAGGCTTAGCTCAAATCTAAAGGACTACCACAGTGTACTTAAAAAAAAAAAATACATATTATATATGTATATACATATAGTCTATACAATTCGTTTGACAATTATTCTAGTACTATCTTATGACGTTTCTTCTGTTGGCCTGAATTATTTATAATTGCAAATTAGAATGTAAACTGCTCAAGGGGGATTTCCTGTGTATCTTGTCCTTTACAAATAGTTTACTTCAGCAAATGTTTTTGATGAACTTTTGATAGATTTTACTCTTCATAAGCTAATACTGATATTTATAGTCTACTTTTACTTTCTTTACTTTTTTCTTAAAGACATATAAAGTATGCAGTTAATAGCTTGCCTAATTATATGCAATAAACCCAAAAATGTATTGCGGTATTTTTTACTGCATTGGTTAGGAAAAAAAAGGACTAAAGCTTGTGAGAGCATTCATCTTGCCAGATCCTGATCTGTGGCTTCTTAGGATTATGAGAGATTTGTGTTCTATTTTCAGTTCTATCACCAATTATCTTTGTGACTTTGGGTAAATCACATAACCTCTCCCAAGTATCAGTTTTAGTAGAAAAGCATGAAATGAAATCCATCTCTAAAATTTGGTGATTTTTTAGGTAATGTTCATTAGTTTTTTATTCTATTGCAAAATCTTGATTTCCCCTATTCCTTTAATTCCTGTATCCGATCTGTCCCAAAGTTCTATTGGTTCTATTTCTAAAATAGAGCTAAAATCTATTTCTAGTCTCTAGTCTAAACCACCGTCATTCTAACCTGAAATACTGATTAGTTTTCTATCTTGTTCAGGAAAAGGAAACATTCTCTTCATATGTCTGTCCTCCATGACAAGCACTCCTGAACCAGTCTTCAGAGCTAAGTTTATAAGACCATGCTCTTAATCACAGTGCTTTAGGCCTCTTTATTTAAGGTAAGAAGCAGAGAGGAAACCCGAGAAGTGTTGTGGCACAGAAAAGAAGGGGGAACTAGTTAACAGTGTGAACACTTCCGAGAGGTTATGAGATGAGGGGAGAGAAGTTAGCGTTTGACTGCAAGTTGAAAGTGTGGTGACATTGACATGAACAGTTTATTTTATTTTCATTTTTATTTGTATTATTTATTTATTTTATTGAAGTATAGGTGGCTTACAGTGTTTGGAGTATACAGGCAAATGATTACGTTTTATGTATATATATAAATGAGACTTTGAATATAGTGCCCTGTTGTATACAGTAGGTCCTTGTTTATTTTATGTATAATAGTGTGTATCCTTTAATTCCCAGGTCTCAGTTTATCTCTTCCCCTATTTCCCTTTTAGTAACCATCAGTTATTTTTCTATGTCTGTGAGCTTATTTCTGTTTTTTAAGTAAGTTCATTTGTATCGTTTTTCAGATTCCACATAATAAGTGATATCATATGATATTTATCTTTCTCTGTCTTACTTATTTCACTTAGTATGATAATCTCTAGGTCTATCCATGTTGCTGCAGATGGCATTATTTCATTCTTTGAAATGGCTGAATAATATTGCATTTATAGATATAGCATGTCTTCTTTATCCATTCATATGCTGATGGACATGTAGGTTGCTTCCTTGCCTTGGCTGTTGCTAACAGTGCTGCTGTGAACATAGGGGGCATGTATCTTTTCTAATTATGCTTTTCTTCTTTCTTGAATATATGCTCAGGAGTGGGATTGCTTGATCATGTGGTAATTCTGTTTTGTTTTCAAGAAGCCTTCATACTGTTCTCCGTAGTGGCTGCACCAGTTTATATTGCTACCAACAGTGTAGGAGAGTTCCCTTTTCTCCACACGCTCTGTAGCATTTATTTGTAGATTTTTTGATGATGGCCATTCTGACTCATGTAAGGTGGTACCTCACTGTAGTTTTGATTTGCATATTTCTTATAATGAAGGACGTTGAGCATCTTGTTATGTGCCTGTTGGCCATCTGTGTGTCTTCTTTGGAGAAATGTCTGTTTAGGTCTTCCTATTTTATGATTAGGTTGTTATTTTTGATATTGTGTTGTATAAGCTGTTTGTATATTTTGGAAATTAAGACTTTGTTGATTGCACTGTTTGCAAATATTTTCTCCCATTCTGTAGGTTGTCTTCTTGTTTTGTTTATGATTTCTTTTTCTGTGAAACAGATTTTAAGTTTAATTAGGCCCTATTTGTTTCTTTTTGCTTTTGCTTCTAATATTCTAGGGGAGGGATACAAAACAAAGGTTGCTGAGGTTTATGTCAAAGACTTGGTTTTCCTCTAGGAGTTTTATAATATTGGATTTTGCATTTAGGTATTTAATCCGTTTTGAGGTTTTTTTTCCTGTACATGTGTTAAAGACTATTATAATTTTTTTCTTTTACCTATAGCTGTCAACTATTCTCAGCAGCTCTTATTGAAGCGACTATCATCTCTATTGTATTGTAATTGACTATAAGTGTGTGTATTTATTTCTGGGCTTTCAGACCTTTTGCATTGATCTGTGTGTGTGTTTTTTTGTGCCAGTACAATACTGTTTTGATTATTCTAGCTTTGTATAGGCTGAAGTCAGGGAGCATGATTCCTCCAGCTCCATTCTTCTTTCTTCAGATTGTTTTGGCTATTTAGGGTCTTTTGCTTTCCATACAAATTAAAATTTTTTTGGGTTCAGTGACATGAGCAATGTTAATAGAGTGAAAGAGAAGAACCTGATTGTAGTGGGTTGAGATAACAACTGGTTGCAAAGTTAGTGCAGACAGTTCTTTAAAGAATTTTTTCTGGGAATAAAAGAATAGGATGATAGCTAGCAGAGAGTGCAAGGTCAAATGATAGACTTTTGTTTGATGTTTGTTTAAAGATGGGAGATAGTAAAACTTGTATACTGATAGAAAATGTTCAGTAGAGTGGGAGAACTTGTGGATGTATGAGTTTGTATGTGTGTTCACCACTCAGAAATGTACTCCAGAGTGGAGGACCTTGTCTCTATTATTTTTGACTCTGTGTCCAATCTCTGCAATAGTGCTTACTACAATAATAGTTACTTCATAAATTTTATAATATTTGTTGAATAAATGAATGACTTAGACTCTATCTATCTTAACTTCTTTCAATTTATTCTTTACACATCAGCCAGATGGATTATTAAAAAAAAAGGGGGGGGTTATGTCCCTGTCTAGTTCAGTCTTCCATAAATCCAGTAGGAAGTCAAGAAACACCTGAAGTAACTGGCACATTTGGGCTTGGAGTACAGAGTGAAGCAGGGAAAAGGCTAATAGTGTTTTGCCAAGAGAACGCGCTGGTCATAGCAAACACCCTCTTGCAAAAGCACAAGAGAAGACTCTACACATGGATATCACCAGATGGTCAATACCGAAATCAGATTAATTATATTGTTTGCAGCCAAAGATGGAGTAGCTCTATACAGTCAGCAAAAACAAGACCAGGAGCTGACTGTGGCTCAGATCATGAACTGCTTATTGCCAAATTCAGACTTAAATTGAAGAAAGTGGGGAAAACCACTAGTCCATTCAGGTATGACCTAAATCAAATCCCTTATGATTATACAGTGGAAGTGAGAAATAGATTTAAGGGACTAGATCTGATAGAGTGCCTGGTGAACTATGGACGGAGGTTCGTGACATTGTACAGGAGACAGGAATCAAGACCATCCTCAAGAAAAAGAAATGCAAAAAAGCAAAATGGCTGTCTGAGGAGGCCTTACAAATAGCTGTGAAAAGAAGAGAAGCCAAAAGCAAAGGAGAAAAGGAAAGACATTCCCATTTGAATGCAGAATTCCAAAGAATAGCAAGGAGAGATAAGAAAGCCTTCCTCAGTGATCAGTGCAAAGAAATAGGAAACAATAGAATGGGAAAGACTAGAGATCTCTTGAAGAAAATTAGAGATACCAAGGGAACATTTCATGTGAAGATGGGCTCAATAAAGGACAGAAACTGTATGGACCTAACAGAAGCAGAAGATATTAAAAAGAGGTGGCAAGAATACACGGAAGAACTGTACAAAAAAGATCTTCACAACCCAGATAATCACAATGGTGTGATCACTCACCTAGAGCCAGACATCTGGAATGCAAAGTCAAGTGGACCTTAGGAAGCATCACTACAAACAAGGCTAGTGGTGGTGATGGAATTCCAGTTGAGCTATTTTAAATCCTAAAAGATGATGCTGTGAAAGTGCTGCACTCAATATGCCAGCAAATTTGGAAAACAGCAGTGTGGAAAAGGTCAGTTTTCATTCCTATCCCATAGAAAGGCAATGCCAAAGAATGCTCGAACTACCACACAATTGCACTCATCTCACACGTTAGTAAAATAATGCTCAAAATTCTCCAAGCCAGGCTTCAACAATACCGTGAACTGTGAACTTCCAGATATTCAAGCTGGATTTAGAAAAGGCAGAGGAACCAGAGATCAAATTGCCAACATCTGCCGGATCATTGAAAAAGCAAGAGAGTTCCAGAAAAACATCTATTTTTGCTTTATTGACTATGCCAAAGCCTTTGACTGTGGATCACAACAAACTGAAAAATTCTTCAAGACATGGGCATACCAGACCACCTGACCTGCCTCTTGAGAAACCTGTATGCAGGTCAGGAAGCAACAGTTAGAACGGGACATGGAACAACAGACTGGTTCCAAATAGGGAAAGGAGTACGTCAAGGCTGTATATTGTCACCCTGCTTATTTAACTTATATGCTGAATACATCATGAGAAACGCTAGGCTGGATGAAGTACAAGCTGAAATCAAGATTGCCGGGAGAAATATCAGTAACCTCAGATATGCAGATGACACCACCCTTATGGCAAGAAAGCGAAGAAAAACTAAAGAGCCTCTTGATGAAAGTGAAAGAGGAGAGTGAAAAAGTTGGCTTAAAGCTCTACATTTAGAAAACTAAGATCATAACATCCGGTCCCATTAATTCATGGCAAATAGATGGGGAAACAGTGGCAGACTTTATTTTTTGGGTCTCCAAAAATCACTGCAGATGGGGACTGCAACCATGAAATTAAAAGATGCTTGCTCCTTGGAAGAAAAGCTACGACCAACCTAGACAGCCTATTAAAAAGCAGAGACATTACTTTGCCAACAAAGATCTGTCTAGTCAAGGCTATGGTTTTTCCATTAGTCATGTATGGATGTGAGAGTTGGACTATAAAGAAAGCTGAGCGTGGAAGAATTGATGCTTTTGAACTGTGATGTTGGAGAAGTCTCTTGAGAGTCCCTTGGACTGCAAGGAGATCCAACCAGTCCATCCTAAAGGGATGTTCTGGGTGTTCAGTCCTGGAACTAATATTCCAGTTAGTTCATTGGAAGGACTGATGTTGAAGCTGAAACTCCAGTACTTTGTCCATCTGATGCAAAGAGCTGACTCATTGGAAAAGACCCTGATTCTGGGAAAGGTTGAAGGCAGGAAGAGAAGGGGACGACAGAGGACAAGATGATTGGATGGCATCACTGACTCGATAGACATGGGTTTGGGTAAACTCCGGGAGTTGGTGATAGACAGGGAGGCCTGGCATTCTGCGATTCATGGGGTCACAAAGAGTCGGACATGACTGAGCGCCTGAACTGAACTGATTGCATTATCAGAAATTGAATACCACCCACTGTTCATTTTTATTTTCATTTTCCAGTTGTTTCTTCATAGTATTTATTATATTTATAATTTGTCAGTCTTCTTTTCTATATACTAAACATCAGGAAAGCAGCGGTCATGTCTGACTTTATTCTCCTTGCTATCTCTAGTGTGTAATTCAGTACCTGGCGTATAGTTAGCACTCTGTAACAAATATTGAAATAGAATAGCTAGAAATATCAGTGACCAAACTTCTATCAGTGGGAGACTTAAAGAAATCAGCGCCTGCATCAGTCATAGCACAGCTTTAGTTTCATATTCCTCTTCTATCAATTTGCATATGTTCCTTTGTTGTTACTTAATATCAAAGGCTTGGTTATTGGGCTTGGTGCCTGTAATTTCAGTGACTAAATTTTTTTAAATCAAATTTTAATGGAAGACAGTAAAAGAAAAAAATTTGAAAATGATTCAGTGTTTTCAGCAGGAAGGTGAATAGAAAAATGCCATTTAACTGTGACACAGCTTTTCATGACTTGGGAGTTTTCATTCTTATGGCAAGCCCTTTTAAAAAAAAATCGTATCAACCTTGTACACACATTTTAAAAAGTAAGCAAAATTAATTTGCTGAGATAGTCACATTCAGAGTCTAACTCTTCTATTCACCTTCAACTTAAAGTTGCAGTATCCATCAGGAACATTAGTGATGTATCCTTTTTTAAACAAAGTCAGTGTCCATTTTTATCTTCAGGGTTTTCTCCAAGACTGATACACATCTTTCACATTTTGATGCACATAACCCATGTAATAACAAATATGTTATGACTGCTGTTTAACTAAAGTGTTTATTAGATACATTTCTATCAATTTCAGATGTGTTAAGTATGAAAAGTTGTGTCTCAAAATTAGTGAAATATGATATTGAATTGATAGAATATTTTGGAAAAAAAGAACTGCCTACAAATCTTTTACCCAGATTTAAGAATTGTTTAACATTTAATAATGTTTATCGCTAAGTATACATTATTATTGATTTTGACCATTACTATTTATATACCAGTTGACAACATTAATATTAATGTCATTTAAGCATCACAACAGTACAACGTAATTTAGTGTGTCCACTTTGCAGTTAAGGAAGCCAGAGCCTTAAAGAGCATCAGTACGGGTCATTAGTCAGTGATGTATCATCTGGGACCCTGTTCTTCACCTCTCAATTCCAGGTTGTTTGCCATTTGCAAAATACGCTAATATTAGTAGTGAAATTAAAAGTCTCTCAGTCGTGTCCGACTCTTTGTGATCCCATGGACAGTAGCCCACCATTCTCCTCTGTCCATGGAATTCTCCAGGGCAGAATACTCGAGAGGTAACTGTTTTCCTTCTCCAGGGGATCTTCCCAACCCAAGGACTGAACCCAGGTCTCCCGCATTGCAGGCGGATTCAGGCTTCCCTGGTGGCTCAGTTGGTTAAAGAATCCGCCTGCAACGTGGGAGACCTGGGTTGGGACGATCCCCTGGAGGAGGGCATGGCAACCCACTCCCGTATGCTGGCCTGGAGAATTCCATGGGCTGTATAGTCCATGGGGTCGCAAAGAGTCAGACACGGCTGAGCAACTTTCAGTTTCTTTACCCCCTGAGCTACCAGGGGAGCCTTCTATTAGTAGAGACTTACTCAAACCAAATTTAAGAATAGAAGGTTTCAGCTTCTTGGATTTATCCTGTGTAGAGTACATGGATGGTGGGCTTTATCTTTTATAAAAGTGACTAGCTGTGTATGACTTAATATATTTGAGAATACTTGAAAATTTATAGTAAAGTTTGCTTTTAGTGACTATCTTTGTATCAATAGAAATAAGAATGCTTTTTTATAATTGGAGGATAATTGCTTTACAATGTTGTGGTGGTCTCTGCCATACATCAACATGATGCATCATAATTAGATATATATCCCCTCCCTCTTGAGCCTCCTTCACACCCCCTACACCCCCATATTCCACCCCTTTCGTTGTCACAGAGCACCAGGCTGGGCTCCCTGTGTTTTACAGCAGCTTCCTGCTGGTTATCTGTTTTACTCTGCTGCTACTGCTGCTGCTAAGTCTCTCAGTCGTGTCCGACTCTTCGCAACCCCATGGACTGCAGCCCACCAGGCTCCTCCGTCCATGGGATTTTCTAGGCAAGAGTACTGGAGTGGGGTGCCATTGCCTTCTCTGATCTGTTTTACTCATGATAGTGTATATATGTCAGTGCTACTTGCTCAATTTGTCCTACATTTTCCTTCCCCTGTTGTGTCCACAGACCATTCTCAATGTCGGGGTCTGCATTTATTCTCCATAAATAGGTTCATCAGTACTAGTTCCTAGATTCCATATTTATGTGTTAATATACACTATTTGTTTTTCTATGACTTACATCACTCTGTGTAACAGGCCTTCATCCACCTCACTACTACTGACTCAAATTCCTCCCTTTTTATGGCTGAGTTTGGGCTTCCCTGGTGGCTCAGCTGGTAACAATTCTGCCTGCAATGCGGGAGACCTGGGTTCGATCCCTGTGTTGGGAAGATCCCCTGGAGAAGGGAACAGCTACCCACTCCAGTATACTGGCCTGGAGAATCCTATGGACTGTATAGTCCACGGGGTCGGAAAGAGTCGGAGCTGCCTGAGCGCCTTTCCCTCGCTCGCTCGTTCCGTAGTCTGTATGTGCTACAGTTTGTCCCTCCCTCAGCTGATGGACACCCAGACTGACTCCGCGTCTTGGCTGTTGTAAACAAGTGCTGTGGTGAGTGTGAGGTGCGTGTGTCTTTTTGAGTTGTGGTTTTTAAGGGTGTATGCTCAGTGTTGAGATTGCTGGGTCATATGGTATTTGTACTGCTAGTTTTTAAAGAAATTTACATACTGTTCTCCATAGTGGCGATACCACTTTACATCCCACCAGCAGTGCAGGATGCTTCCCTTTCTCAGCATCCACTCCAGGATTTATTGTTTGTAGGTTTTTTGATGATGGCCATTGTGACCTGTGTGAGGTGACACCTCATGGTGGTTTTGATTTGCATTTCTCTGATAATGAGCAATGTTGAGCATCTTTTCATGTGTTTATTGGCCATCTGTATGTCTTCTTTGGAGACATGTCTGTTTAGGTCTTCTGCTCATTTTTTGATTGGGCTGTTTGTTTTTCTGATATTGAGGTGTATGAGCTGCTTATACATTTTGGAGAATAATCCTTTGTCAGTTGCTTCATTTGCAAATATTTTCTCCCATTCTGAGGGTTGTCTTTTAATCTTGTATATTGTTTCTTTGCCTTGCAAAAGCTTTATAGTTTAATTAGGTGTCATTTGGGGCTTCTCTAGTGACTCAGTGTTAAAGAATCTGCAGGAGATGGCAAGAGTCTTGGGTTCAATCTCTGGGTCAGGAAGATCAATTTGAGGAGGAAATGGCAACCCACTCCAGCATTCTTGCCTGGAGAATCCCATGGACAGAGGATCCTAGTGAGCTACAGCCCATAGGGTCACAAAGAGTCAGCCACACTGATTCCACCAAGCATGCATGCAGATCCTATTTATTTTTGTTTTTATTTCCCTTACTTTAAGAGGTGGGTCAAGGAGAATCTTATGTCAAAGACTGTTCTACCTATGTTTTCCTCTAACAGCTTTATAGTCGCTAGTCTAACATTTGAGTCTTTAATCCATTTTGAGTTTATTTTTGTGTATGGTGGTAGAAAGTGTTCTTTTCATTCTTTTATGTGTGGCTGTCCAGTTTTCCCAACACTGCTTATTGAAGAGGCTCTCTCTTCTCCATTGTATAGTCTTCTTTGTCAAAAATAAGGTGCCCATAGGTATGTGGGTTTATCTCTGGGCTTTCAGTCTTGTCCCATTGGTTTGTATTTGTGTTTTTGTGCTGGTACCATACTCTTGATGACTATAGCTTTGTAGTATAGTCTGAAGTTAGCAAGATTGATTTCTCCAGCTCTGGTTTTCTTAAGATTGCTTTGGCTATTTGGGGGTCTTTTGTTTTTCCAAACAAATCATGAATTTTTTTGTTCCAGTACAGTGAAAAATTACATTGGTAGTTTGATAGGGATAACATTGAGTCTGGAGATTGCTTTGGGTAGTATAGTCATTTTTACAATATTGATTTTTCCAGTTCAAGAACATGGTATATCACTTCATCTGTTTGTGTTGTCTTTGATTTCTTTCATCTGTATCTTACAGTTTTCTGCATACAGGTATTTTGTCTCTTTAGGTTGGTTTATTCCTAGCAATTTTATTCCTTTTGTTGCAATGGTGAATGGAATTGTTTCCTTAATTTCTCTTTCTGATTTTTCATTTTTAGTGTATAGGAATGTAAGGGATTTCTGTATATTAATTTTATATTCTCAGACTTTACAGTATTCATTGATTAGCTGTAGTAATTTTCTGGTGGCATCTTTAGTGTTCTGTGTATAGTATTATGTCATGTACAAACAGTGAGAATTTTACTTTTTCTTTTCCAATCTATACTCCTTTTATTTCTTGTTCTTCTCTGACGGCTATGGCTAGGACTTCCAAAACTATATTGAATAATAGTGTTAAGAATGAGCACCCTTAATCATGTTCCTGATCTTAAAATGCTTTCAGTTTTTCAGCATTGAGAATAACGTTTTTCTGTGGGTTACTTGTACATGACCTTAATCATGTTGAGGTATGTTCCTTTTCTACCTACATTCTGGAGAATTTTTTTTATAATTATATTGATTTTAAATTGATTGATTGCTTTACAATATTGGTTTGATTTCTCTCATACTTCAACATGAATTAACCATAGGTGTACATACGTCTCCTCCCTCTTGAACCTTCCTCCCACCTCCCAACCTTTCCCACCCCTCTAGGTTGTCACAGAGCCCCAGTGTGAGTTCCCTGAGTCATGTAGCAAATTCCCATTGGCTGTCTGTTTTACATGTTAGTGTATGTGCCTCCATGCTGCTCTCTCCATTCATCTTGCTGTCTCCTTCTTCTCTCCTGCCCTTGTCCATAAATGTTCTCTGTGTTCTCCCCATTGCTGCCCTGAAAGTAAGTTCATCAGTACCATCTTTCTAGATTTCATATATATGCATTAATATATGATATTTGTTTATCTGACTTACTTCAGTCTGTGTAATAGGCTCTAGGTTCATCTACCTCATTAGAACTGACTCAGGGGTGTTCCTTTTTATGGCTGAGTAGTATTCCATTGTATGTAGGTACCACAGCTTCTTGATCCATTCATCTGTCGATGGACATCTAGGTTGCTTCCATGTCCTACTGCTGCTGCATCGCTTCAGTCGTGTCCGACTCTGTGTGACCCCATAGATGGCAGCCCACCAGGCTCCCCCATCCCTGGGATTCTCCAGGCAAGAGCACTGGAGTGGGTTGCCATTTCCTTCTCCAATGCATGAAAGCAAAAAGTGAAAGTGAAGTCGCTCAGTCCTGTCTGACTCTGAGCGACCCCATGAACTGCAGCCTACCAGGCTCCTCTGTCCATGGGATTTTCCAGGCAGGAGTACTGGAGTGGGATGCCATTGCCTTCTCTGTTCCATGTCCTAGGTATAGTAAATAGTGCTGCAGTGAACATTGGGGTACATGTGTCTTTTTCTGTTTTGGACTCCTCAGCGTATATGTTTAAAAGTGGTATTGCTGGGTCACATGGTAGTTTTATTCCTGATTTTTTAAGGAATCTCCATACTGTCTTCCATCATGGCTGTGTCAGTTTATATTCCCAGTAGCAGTGCACGAGGGTTCCCTTTTCTCCACACCCTCTCCAGCACTTGTTTGCGGACTTTTTGACGATGGCCATTCTGACTGCTGTGAGGTGATAGCTCATTGTAGTTTTGATTTACATTTCTCTAATAATGAGTGGTGTTGAGCATCTCTTCATGTGTTTATTAGCCATCCATATGTTTTTGGAGAAATGTCTGTTTATGTCTTTTGCCCACTTTTTGATTGGATTGTTTCTCTGGCATTGAGTTGTATGAACTGTTTGTATATTTTGGAGATTAATCCTTTGTCAGTTGTTTCATTTGCTATTATTGTCTCCAATTCTGAGGGTTGTCTTTTCACCTTGTTTCCACCTATGTTCTCTTCTAAGAGTTTTATAGTTTCTATAGTTTGTATGAAACTGTAGTTTTATAGTTTACATTTAGGTCTTTAATCCATTTCAAGTTTATCTTCGTGTACGGTGTTAGGAAGTGTTCTAATTTCATTCTTTTACACGTTGTTGTCCAGTTCTCCCAGCACCACTTATCAAAGAAGCTATCTTTTTCCCCATTGTATATTCTTAACTCCTTTGTCAAAGATAAAGTGCCCCTAGGTGCGTGGGTTTGTCTCTGGGCTTTCTATCTCGTTCAGTTGGTCTGTACTTCTCTTTTTGTGCCACTACCATACTGTCTTGATGACTGTAGCTTTGTAGTATAGTCTGAAATCAGGTAAGTTGATTCCTTCAACTCCATTCTTCTTTCTCAAGATTGCTTTGGCTATTTGGGATCTTTTGTGTTTACTTACAAACTGAGATTTTTTGTTCTAGTTCTGTGAAAAATGCCATTGGTAATTTGATAGGGATTGCCTTGAATCTGTTGATTGCATTTGGTAGTATAGCCATTTTCACAATATTGATTCTTCCAACCCAGGATCATGGAATATTCCTCCATCTATTTATATCATCCTTGATTTCTTTCATCAGTGTCTTATAGTTTTCTGAATACAGTTCTTCTGTCTCCTTAGATAGATTTATTCCTAGGTTTTTTATTCTTTTTGTTGCAATGGTAAATGAGATTGATTCCTTAATTTCTCTTTCTGATTTTTCATTGTTAGTATATAGGAATGCATTTGTTTTCTGTGTATCGATTTTGTATACTGCAACTTTACCATATTCACTGATTAGCTCTAGTAATTTTCTGATAGTATCTTTAGGGTTTCTTATGTACAGTATCATGTTATCTGCAAATAGAGTTTTATTTCTTCCTTTCCACTTTGGATTCCTTTTATTTCTTTTTCTTCTCTGATTGCCGTAGCTAGGACATCCAAACCTATGTTGAACAATAGGGCACCCTATCTCACAAGTGGGCACCCTTGTCTTGTTTCTGATCTTAGAGTGAATGCTTTCAGTTCCTCACCATTGAGAATCATGTTTGCTGTTGGTTTGCTGTAAACGGCCTTTATTTTGTTAAGGTAGATTCCTTCTGTGCCCATTTTTTTGAAGAGTTTATTTTAACATAAATGGGTGCTGAATTTTGCAAAAGCTTTTTCTGTCTTTGTTGAGATTATCATATGGTTTTATCTTTCAGTTTGTTAATATGGTGTATCACATTGATTGATTTGTGTGTATTGAAGAATCCTTGCATTCCTGAGATAAACCTCACTTGATAAGGGGATATCTGACCCTTTTAATATGTTGTTGGATTCTGTTTGCTAGTATTTTGTTGAGGATTTTTGTATCAGTGTTTATTAGTTATTGACTTCCCAGGTGACATGGTGGTAAAAGAATCTACTTGCCATTACAGGAGACTCAGAATCATAGGTTCAATCTCCAGGACAGGCAGAACCCTTGGAGTAGGAAATGGGAAACCACTCTAGTATTCTGGCCTGGAAAATTCCATGGACAGAGGAGCCTGGTGGGCTACAGTTCATGGGATTGCAAAGAGTCGGACCTGAAAGCATGCATGCAGTACATGTCATCAATGATATTGGCCTGTGATTTTCTTTTTTTGTGTATGTTTGTCACATTTTGGTATCAGGGTGATGGTGACCTCGTAAAACGAGTTTGGGAGTTTTCCTTCCTCTGCAGTTTTGTGGAAGAGTTTGAGCAGCATATGCGTTAGCTCTTCTCTAAACTTTTGATAAAGCTTGCCTTTGAAGCTATGTGGCACTGGGCTTTTGTTGGAAGATTTTTTGATTAGAGTTTTGATTTCAGTGTTTGTGATTGGTCTGTTCATTTTTTCTATTTCTTCCTAGCTCACTCTTGAAAGTTTGTACTTTTCATAGAATTCATCCATTTCTTCCAGCTTGTCCATTTTATTGGCATATAGTTGCTCATAGTGGTGTTTTATAATCCTTTGTATTTCTTTATTGTCTGTTGTAACTTCTTTTTCTATTCTAATTTTATTGACTTGAGTTTTCTCCTTTTTTTCCTTGATGAGTCTGGCTAACAGTCTGTCAGTTTTGCTTATCTTCTCAAAACACCAGCTTTTAGTTTCACTGATTTTTCCTATTGCCTCCTTCACTTCTTTTTCATTTATTTCTGCTCTGATCTTTATAATTTCTTTCCTTCTAACAACTTTGGGTTTTTTGTTGTTGTTGTTGTTGTTCTTATTTTTCTAGTTGCTTAAATGTAAGGGTAAGTTGTTTATTTGATGTTTTTCTTGTTTCTTGAGCTAGGTTTATATTGCTATAAACTTCTCTCATAGCACTGTTTTTTACTGAATCCTATAGGTTTTGAGTTGTTGTGTTTTCCTTTTTTGCTTTCCCCACTTTGAGATCTTCAGTGAATTCTTGGTTATTTAGAAGCATATTGTTTAGCCTTCCTGTGTTTGTGATTTTTTTACAGTTTTTTCTTGTTGTTCATATCTAATCTTATACCATTGTGGTAAAAAAAAAAATGCTTGATATAGTTTTAGTTTTACTTTTTTTAAACTTACCAAGGCTTAATTTGTGACCCCAAGATGTTATCTTTCCTGGAGTTTGTTTCTTATGCACTAGAGAAAAAAGTGAAATCTACTGTTTTTTGAATGAAATGTCCTCTAGAAATCAATTAAGTCCATCTGGTCCAGTGTATCATTTAAAACTTGTGTTTCCTTAGTAATTTTTGTGTATGGATGACCTGTCCATTGGTGTGAGTGAGGTTTTAAAGTCCCCCCTCTATTATTATGTTACTGTTGATTTTTCCTTTTATAGTTGTTAGCATTACCTTATATATTGAGGTTCTCCTATGTTTGGTGCATATGTATTTTTGATTGTTATATCTTCTTCCTGGATTACTCCCTTGATCTTTATGTAATGTCCTTCCCTGTCTCCAGTAATGGTCATTTTAAAGTCTATTATATGGTATGGTAGTGCTACTCCTAACTTCCTTTTGATTTTCACTTGCATGGAATATAATTTTTAAGTTAAGCTCCATACTTCCAATCTCTATGTGTTCCTATGTCTGAAGTGGGTTTCTTGTAGACGGCATATATAGGGGTCTTGTTTCTGTATCCGTTCATCCCGTCTGTGTCTTTTGCTTGTAGCATTTGATCCATTTACATTCAAGCTAATTAGTGATATGTATGGTCCTTATTTTATTGTCTTGAGTTTGTTTTTGTAGGTCTTCTCTTTCTCTTGTGTTTCTTCTCTAGAGACGTTCCTTTAGTATTTGTCGTAAAGCTGGTTTGGTGGTGCTGAATTCTCTTAACTTTTGCTTCTCTGTAAAGCTTTTGATTTCTCTGTCAAATCTGAATGAGATCCTTACTCTAAAGAGTAGTCTTGGTTTTAGGTTTTTTCTTTGCATCATTTTAAGTATATCCTGCTACTCCTTTCTGGACTACAGATTTTCTGCTGAAAGATCAGTTATTAGCTTTATGGGAATCCCCTTGTACGTTATTTATTGTTTTGCCCTTGCTCTTTTAAGTTTTTCTTTGTGTCTAATTTTTGTTAGAACCTCTGTTTATGGCACACAGGAAGGGTGTGTGACCAGAATGGCTGAAAATTTCTATTAGCAAGAACAGTGGGTTGGGAGGACCCTAAAGGTATCTTTACAGGGCCTAGGCCGGGCCGGGACCCGAGGGCCAGGGGCAGCGGCCGACAGGGCCTAGGCCGGGCCAGGGGCCGGGGGCCGGGGGCGGCGGCCGAGAGGGGCTAGGCCGGGCCGGGGGCCGGGGGTGGCGGCCGACAGGGCCTAGGCCGGGCGGGGGGCCGGGGGCGGCGGCCGACAGGGGCTAGGCCGGGCCGGAGGATGGGGGCCGGGAGCGGCGGCCTACAGGGCCTAGGCCGGGCCGGGGCCCGGGGGCCGGGGGTGGCAGCCGACAGGGAAAACTAGCTAATCTGATCACACGGACCACAGCCTTGTCTATCTCAATGAAACTATGCCATGCCACGTGGGGCCACCCAAGACAGATGGGTCATGGTGGAGAGGTCTGAAAGATTGTGGTCCACTGGAGAAGGGCATGGCAAACCACTTCAGTATTCTTGCCTTGAGAACCCCATGAACAGTATGAAAAGGCAAAAATATAGGACACTGAAAGATGAACTCCCCAGGTCAGTAGGTGCCCAATATACTAATGGAGATCAGTGGAGAAATAACTCCAGAAAGAATGATGGGATGGAGGCAAAGCGAAAACGATACCCAACTGTGGATGTGACTGGTGACAGACGCAAAGTCCAATGCTGTAAAGAGCAATATTGCATAGGAACCTGGAATGTTAGGTCCATGAATCAAGGCAAATTGGAAGTGGTCAAACAGGAGATGGCAAGAGTGAACGTCGACATTCTAGGAATCAGCGAACTAAGATGGACTGGAATGGGTGAATTTAACCCAGATGACCATTATATCTACTACTGTGGGCAAGAATCCCTTAGAAGAAATGGAGTAGCCATCATGGTCAACAAAAGAGTCTGAAATGCAGTACTTGGATGCAATCTCAAAAATGATAGAATGATCTCTGTTCGTTTCCAAGGCAAACCATTCAATATCACGGTAATCCAAGTCTATGCCCCAAACAGTAATGCCGAAGAAGCTGAAGTTGAACGATTCTATGAAGACCTACAAGACCTTTTAGAACTAACACCCCAAAAAGATGTCCTTTTCATTATAGGGGACTGGAATGCAAAAGTAGGAAGTCAAGAAACACCTGGCGTAACAGGCAAGTTTGGCCTTGGAGTACAGAATGAAGCAGGGCAAAGGCTGATAGAGTTTTGCCACGAGAACGCACTGGTGATAGCAAACACCCTATTCCAACAACACAAGAGAAGACTCTACACGTGGACATCACCAGATGGTCAACACCGAAAGCAGATTGATTATATTCTTTGCAGCCAAAGATGGAGAAGCTCTATACAGTCAGAAAAAACAAGACCAGGAGCAGACTGTGGCTCAGATCATGAACTGCTTATTGCCAAATTCAGACTTGAATTGAAGAAAGTAGGGAAAACCACTAGACCATTCAGGTATGACCTAGATCAAATCCCTTATGAGTATACAGTGGAAGTGACAAATAGATTTAAGGGACTAGACCTGATAGACAGAGTGCCTGATGAACTATGGACAGAGGTTCGTGACATTGTACAGGAGACAGGGATCAAGAAAATCCCCATGGCAAAGAAATGCAAAAAAGCAAAATGGCTGTCTGAGGAGGCCTTACAGATAGCTGGGAAGAGAAGAGAAGCGAAAAGCAAAGGAGAAAAGGAAGGATATTCTCATCTGAATGCAGAGTTCCAAAGAATAGCAAGGAGAGATAAGAAAGCCTTCCTCAGCGATCAGTGCAAAGAAATAGAGGAAAACAACAGATTGGGAAAGACTAGAGACCTCTTCAAGAAAATTAGAGATACCAAAGGAACATTTCATGCAATGATAGGCTCGATAAAGGACTGAAATGTTATGGACCTAACAGAAGCAGAAGATATTAAGAATAGGTGGCAAGAATACACAGAAGAACTGTACAAAAAAGATCTTCATGACCCAGATAATCACGATGGTGTGATCACTCAGCTAGAGCCAGACATCCTGGAATGTGAAGTCAAGTGGGCCTTAGAAAGCATCACTACAAACAAAGCTAGTGGAGGTGATGTAATTCCAGTTGAGCTATTTCAAATCCTCAAAGGTGATGCTGTGAAAGTGCTGCACTCGATATGCCAGCAAATCTAGAAAACTCAGCAGTGGCCACAGGACTGGAAGAGGTCAGTCTTCGTTCCAATCCCAAAGAAAGGCAATGCCAAAGAATGCTCAAACTACTGCACAATTGCACTCATCTCACGTGCTAGTAAAGTAATGCTCAAAATTCTCCAAGCCAGGCTTCAGCAATACGTGAACCGTGAACTTCCAGATGTTCAAGCTGGTTTTAGAAAAGGCAGAGGAACCAGAGATCAAATTGCCAATATCTGCTGGATCATCAAAAAAGCAAGAGAGTTCCAGAAAAACATCTATTTCTGCTTTATTGACTATGCCAAAGCCTTTGACTGTGTGGATCACAATAAACTGTGGAAAATTCTGAAAGAGATGGGAATACCAGACCATCTGACCTGTCTCTTGAGAAACCTGTATGCAGGTCAGGAAGTAACAGTTAGAACTGGACATTGAACAACAGACTGGTTCCAAATAGGAAAAGGAGTATGTCAAGGCTGTATATTGTCACCCTGCTTATTTAACTTCTATGCAGAGTGCATCATGAGAAACGCTGGGCTGGAAGAAACACAAGCTGGAATCAAGATTGCCGGGAGAAATGTCAATAACCTCAGATATGCGGATGACACCACCCTTATGGCACAAATAAGAACTAAAGAGCCTCTTGATGAAGGTGAAAGAGGAGAGTGAAAAAGTTGGCTTAAAGCTCACCGTTCAGAAAACTAAGATCCTGGCATCTGGTCCCATTACTTCATGGGAAATAGATGGGGAAACAGTGGAAACAGTGTCAGACTTTATTTTGGGCTCCAAAATCACTGCTGATGGTGATTACAGCCATGAAATTAAAAGACGCTTACTCCTTGGAAGGAAGGTTATGGCCAACCTAGATAGCATGTTTAAAAGCAGAGACATTACTTTGCCAACAAAAGTCCGTCTAGTCAAGGCTGTGGTTTTTCCAGTGGTCATGTATGGGTGTGAGAGTTAGATGATGAAGAAAGCTGAGCGCCGAATAATTGATGCTTTTGAACTGTGGCGTTGGAGAAGACTCTTGAGAGTCCCTTGGACTGCAAGGAGATCCAATCAGTCCATCCTAAAAGAGATTAATCCTGGGTGTTCATTGGAAGGTCTGATGTTGAAGCTGAAACTCCAATACTTTGGGCCCCTCATGCGAAGTGTTGACTCATTGGAAAAGACCCTAATGCTGGGTAGGATTGGGGGCAGGAGGAGAAGGGGACGACAGAGGATGAGATGGTTGGATGGCATCACCGACTCGATGGACATGAGTTTGGGTAGACTCCGGGAGTTGGTGATGGACAGAGAGGCCTGGCATGCTGCAATTCATGGGGTCGCAGAGAGTCGGACACAACTGAGCAACTGAACTGAACTGAATTTTTGTTAGTTTGATTAATATGTGTCTCGGTCTGTTTCTCTTTGGTTTTATTCTGTGTGGGACTCTCTTGGCTTCCTGGGCTTGTATGGTGTTTCCTTTCCCATGTTAGGGAAGTTTTGACTATAATCTCCTCAAATATTTTCTCATACCCTTTCTATTTGTCTTCTTCTTCTGGGTCCTAAATAATTCAAATGTTGGTGTGCTTAATTATGTTACAGTCGTCTCTGAGGCTGTCTTCGTTTCTTTTCATTCTTTGTTCTGCTGTGCTTCAGTTATTTCCACCATTCTATCTTCCTGCCCACTTATCCATTCTTCTGCCTCAATTATTCTGCTCTTGGTTTCCTCTAGTGTATTTTTCCTCTCAGTTATTGTGTTTTTCATTGCTGATTATCTGTTCTTTGTTTCTACCAGGTACTTATTAAACATTTCTTGTATCTTCTCAGTCCGTGCCTCCATTCTGTTTATCTGTGCTTTCATTTTCCACATTTTTGGATCATCTTTATTTTCATTCCTCTGAATTCTTTTTCCAGTAGACTGCCTATTTCTTCTTCATTTGTTTGATTTTGTTGGTTTTACCGTGTTCCTTCATCTACTGTATGTTTCTCTGTCTTTTCCTTTTGTTTAGTTTACTGTGCTTGAGGTCTCCTTTCTGTAGCTGCAAGGTCGTAGTTCATGTTATTTGTGGACTTGATCCCCAGCTGATGGATTTGGACCAGTGCCTTGTGAAGCTTTACTTGTTGGTGGGGATTGGTGCCTGTGTTCTGGTGCTTGGCGTTGGATCTTGTCTTTCCAAAGGACATTACTGCATCCAGTGGTTTGTTTTGGGGTGTCTGTAAACAAGGTGTGGCATTGGGACACCTCTCTGCTACTGAGCAGTGTTGTGTTCATGTTTTGCTAATGGTTTGGCATCAGATGTCCGGCATTGGAGCTTGCTGGCCTTTTGTGTGTTGCATGGTCTTAGTGTTGAGATGGCGGCCTTTGGGAAAGCTCTTGCTGTTTAATGTTCCATGGGGTTGGGAGTTCTCTCGTGGTGCAACACCCTGGACTCAAGTCTCCTACCTTGGAGGTTCAGGCCTGACTCCTTACTATAGCCCCAAGACTCCACAAGCCACACAGCACAAAAGGGAAAGAAAAAATAATAAAGGGCAAAAAAAAAAAAAAAGGAGTGAGAGGAAAAAAAAAAGAAAAGAGGGGAAAGGGTGAAAAAAAAAGAAAGGAAAAGCAAAAGGAAAAAGAGGAAGTCAACTATAGAAAGAAAAACAATGGACAGACAAAACCCCAAGACAAGTGGTGAAAGCAACACAAGCAACAATCAACAGACAAGAACAAACAAAGGAACTCTCATACTCACAAAGTGAATAGAAAGAGAGAGAGAGAGAGAAAAGAATAAGAATAGGAACCAAAAGAGAGTACATTCAAGCCAGTAAGCAAATGCTAAGTGAAAACAAATACTAAAAACTAAAGCAGCAAAAATACAAGATCAAAAATGTGGGAAAAAATGGAATATAACTAGAGTACTCTAAAAATAGGAAAAAAATAAATTTATTCTAAAGTAAAAGGTTTTTAAAAAGGAAAAGTAAGTTAAAAAATAAAACAGGAATAATAAAGAACACCATTACAACAATATGAAAAAGAAAAATTACATACATATATAGAGAGAAGAATGTCCTCCTGAATCCTCCGTTGTCCTTGTGCACAGTGAGCACTAGTCATTCTGTCTACTCAGGAAGTCCTCCCAACATTTCTGGGAAGGTCTCTGGACCTGTTGTGGGTGCTATACAGTCAGCTCAGACTCAGATCTGGTCTTAGTCCAGCTTGTTCTTGCCCCCAAAGTCCGCAGCCTTAGGCTGTTTGTGGGGATTTAATCTGCTGCACCTGCGGCTAGAGGTGCACATTCCCTTCCTCTTCCTCCATCCTATGACCCCTGGTGCTCAGCTTTGGTTTTGGCCCTGCTCTTGCTTGTAGGCCACCCTCCAGTGTCTGTTCCCCACCCAGACAAGAGTGAGTGAGAGTAGCAGCTGATCAGGGCTCGCTTGCTCAGTTTGACTTGGGAGAGGGAGTGAATGGCAGACACAACTGGGACGTGTGGGAGTGCCCACGGACGTGGAGGCCTGCAGGAGGCTGCTGCAGCCAGGCTGTCGTGTGCTCCCTCAGGGGAGTCTGTCCCTCAGCAGAGCCAAGCTGCAAAGGCTCCCCGGAAGGTCTGGGCAGTGACCTGTGCTTGGTGAAAGCTGCTGCCTCTGGGGTTGGGACCACAGTGGCATTTTGTCAACAACCTCTGGCCCTCGCCTTGGCTTTAGAGGTGGCCAGTCAGCCTGCATTCCACACTCTCGGATGGTGAACTGCAGTCGTGGCTAGGGCCACACCTGGCACTTGCGCCAGTTTTGGTGGTGGTGACCAGTGTACCTACCTCTGGGGTCGCAGTCCACATCTGTGGCTTCTTCCTTCTATGGCTCTCACAAAGGCAGAGTCCTGTAGTCTGTGCGCGTGTGGAATTAGAGTTTCCCTGCAGCAGTGATCCCTTGACTCTCTGGAAGGCCCAGGCTTTACCCTGGACTCCCTCAGCTCTGTTGTACTAGCCCCCTCAGAGTAGCATCATTGCTGTCAACCCCAGTTTTCACCCTGGGGTCGAGTGCCTGAAGCCTGAGCCTCAGCACCCAGTCCCAACTCACTGTACTGGGCATGCAAACAGTGTCTCAGCTGGAAAGTGCTGGTCAGCAGTTATCTCTGTGGTGAATTCTTTTCATTTTGCCTTCCTGATGTTGCTGCATTCCCCTTTGAGGTTCTGAAGATGCTCTTGTCCCAGCCCATGAGGGGGTTTCTGAGTGTGCAGACTTTTCCTCCTCCACGGCTCCCTCCTGGAGGTTGAGGTCCCCGTCCCAAGCCTTTGTCTTTCATTTTTCCTGTATCTTTTGCCCTACTTCATTCTGTGGAGATTAGCTTGCCTTTTTGGAAGTCTGGCATCTTTTGCTAGCATCCAGAAGGTGTTGCGAACGAGTTGTTCCACATGCAGATGCATTTGTGGTAGAGTCTTCATGGTATAGTCTTACTCCTCTGCCATTTTGAAAGTCCCCCAAAGAGCTTCTTTATGCTTATATTATTGAGTTTAATTGTTTAATTCTTCATGAACAATCAGACTCAGTAATTGACTTAATCTAACAATCCAAATTACATTCATATTTTTAACATCAGTAAACTTAATATAAAAAATTTATGGTTGAGTTTTTAAAATTGATGTTCTCAAGATCTGTACCACAATGAAGAAATAGAGATTTTATCCTTTTGAAAGTCTCAGATTTGGATATCTTCTTCTTGTTTTACATTCAACTTATTTTTAAAAACTGAGGAACCAGTTACACCAAAAATAAAAGGGAAATTTTCTTTGAATATTCTGAGTGTTTTGAATAAGAACCGTAAAGTCAAAATAGTTTCTGATTTGAATTTAAATGTCGTTGTCTTTTTCTCTTCATTTTTAAAACAGTAACTACAGATACACAGGAAGTTACAAAACTAGTACAGAGAGATCACATGTATCCTTCACCCAATTTCCCCAGTTTTATGTTTTACATAATTATTGTTCAAATACAAAACCAGGAATTTGACATTGATACACTGTAATTTCATGTCATTTTATCACCTGTGATGGATCCCTGTGGCTACTGTCACAATCAAGTCTCCTTTGTGTATATCCACTTCCTCTAAACCCCCACAACAGAGTCTTCAATGCCTGGAAACCTCTAATATCTTTCTCATGCCTATAATTTTATCATTTAAAGAATATTTTAGAAGTGGAATTATAAAATATGTGACCTTTAGAGACTGAATTTTCATTCTTGATAATGCTCTTGTAATTCATCTAAATTGTGTATATAGTAATTTGTTCCTTTTAATGGTGAGTTATACTTCTTGGTACAGATGTACCAGTATGTATACTCATCCGTTTGTTTAGTAACATTTTGGTTGTTTCCAGTTTTTGACTATATAAATAAAGCTGCTGTGGAAAGTTATATACAGGTTTTTATGCCCACATAAATTTTTATTTCTCCTAGGATAAATGCCCAGGTCTGTGATAATTGAGTTGTATGATATATGTTTAGTTTCCTGCCCCCTAGTTTTACTGAGATGTAATTGATATATAACATTGTACTTTTGGTGTACATTATGATTCCTGCAGTGCAGGAGATACAGCAAACATGGGTTTGATCCCTGGGTTGGGAAGATCCCCTGGAAGAGGAAATGGCAACCCTCCCCAATATTCTTGCCCGAGAAATCCCATGGACAGAGTAGTCTGGCAGGCTAAGTCCAAAGGGTTACAGAGAGCTGAACACACTGAGCAAATGAACACACACATACATGTACTGCTAAATAATTACCACAATAAGTTAGCATCTGTCTCCTGAAGTTAGTTTTTTCTTCTGATGTGAACTTGTGAGCTCTACTCTCTTAGTAACTTTCAGATATTCCACAAAGTATTGTTAACTATTGTCATCATGCTGAATGTTACATTTCCAGAACTTATTTATCTTATAACTGAAAACCTGTATATTCTTACTACTTTTACCCAGTTCTCTCCTGCACACACACACCCACCCACCTTTGGCTAACACTGATTTATTCTGTTTCTATGACTTGAGGTTTTTAGATCCCACATATAAGTGACATTGTACAATATTTGTCTTTCTCCATCTGACCTAGCATAATGCCCACAAGGTCAATCCGTGTTGTCACAACTAGCAATATTCCTTCTTTTTCATGGCTGAATAATTTTCCTGTGTGTGTGTGTGTGTATGTGTGTGTATATCATTTTTTCTTTATCCTTTCATTTACCCATGGGCCTGTACAATGTCTCCAAGTCTTCGCTATTGTGAACAATGCTACAGTGAAGTGGGGGTACAGACACCTATTCAGGATAGTGATTTGATGTATTTTGGGTATATACCCAGAAGTTGAATTGCTGAATCATGTGGTACTTCTCCCTGGAGGAGGAAATGGCAACCCACTCTGGTATCTTTGCCTGGAAAATCCTGTTGACAGAGGAGCCTAGTGGACTAGAGTCCATGAGTTGCAAAGAGTTGGACATGACTGAAGCGTAAAGTGGTACTTCTATCTTTAATTTTTCAAAAAACCTGCACAGTGTTTTCTATTTGACTATACTAGTTTACATTCACAACAGATGTATGCAAAGGTTTCTTTCCTTTTCTCCACATCCCCAACACCACTTGTTATTGGTTCTGTTTTTAACAGTAGCTATGCCAAAAGTGTGAGGTGATCTATTAGGGTTTTGATTAGTGATGTTGCGTACCTTTTCATGTTCCTGTTGGCCATTTGAATATCTTTTTTGGGAAAAGAAATCTATTTGATTTTTTTGCCCATTTTTAATGGTATTATTTGGATTTTTTTTGCTATTGAGTTGTTTGAGTTTATTATACAGTTTGGATGTTGACATTTTATCAGGTGTGTGGTTTGAGAATATTTTGTTGCATTCTACAGATTGCCTTTTCGTTTTGTAGATTGTTTCATTTACTGTACAGAAGCCTCTTTGTTTGCTATAGTCCCACTTGTTTATTTTATTGTGTCTGCGCTTTAGATGTCATACCACCCCCTCACCTCCCCAAATCATTGCCATTACTGGGGTCAAGGAGCTTATTCCTCATTTTTCTTCTGGGAGTTTTATAGTATCAGATTTTACATTTAAGTCTCTAATTAATTTTGAGTTAATTTTTGTGGGTATGATGAAATACGGATGTAGTTTCATTCTTTGGCATGTGAATATCCATTTTTCCCAGCTCAGGTTTTGAAGAAATTTGTCTTTTTACCACTGAGTTTGTGGCCTCCTTGTCAAACATTAGTTGAACTTATGTGTGTTTCCCATTAGTCTATGTATCTAGTTTTGTCCTAGTGCATAATGTTTTGATCACTGTTCAGTTCAGTTCAGTCGCTCAGTCGTGTCGAACTCTTTGCGACCCCATGAATTGCAGCACGCCAGGCCTCTCTGTCCATCACCAACTCCCGGAGTCCACCCAAACCCATGTTCATCGAGTCGGTGATGCCATCCAACCATCTCATCCTCTGTCGTCCCCTTCTCCTCCCGTCCCCAATCCTACCCAGCATTAGGGTCTTTTCCAATGAGTCAACCCTTTGCATGAGGTGGCCAAAGTATTAGAGTTTCAGCTTCAACATCAGACCTTCCAATGAACACCCAGGATTGATCTCCGTTAGGATGGATTGATTGGATCTCCTTGCAGTCCAAGGGACTTTCAAGAGTCTTCTCCAACACCACAGTTCAAAAGCATCAATTATTCGGCGCTCAGCTTCCTTCACCGTCCAACTCTCACATCCATACATGACCACTGGAAAAACCATAGCCTTGACTAGACGGACTTTTGTTGGCAAAGTAATGTCTCTGCTTTTAAATATACTATCTAGGTTGGCCATAACCGTCCTTCCAAGGAGTAAGCGTCTTTTAATTTCATGGCTGCAGTCACCATCAGCAGTGATTCTGGAGCCCCAAAAAATAAAGTCTGACACTGTTTCCACTGTTTCCCCATCTATTTCCCATGAAGTGATTGGACCAGATGCCATGATCTTAGTTTTCTGAACGTTGAGCTTTAAGCCAACTTTTTCACTCTCCTCTTTCACCTTCATCAAGAGGCTCTTTAGTTCTTATTTGTGCCATAAGGGTGGTGTCATCCGCATATCTGAGGTTATTGATATTTCTCCCGGCAATCTTGATTCCAGCTTGTGTTTCTTCCAGCCCAGCGTTTCTCATGATGCACTCTGCATAGAAGTTAAATAAGCAGGGTGACAATATACAGCCTTGACATACTCCTTTTCCTATTTGGAACCAGTCTGTTGTTCCATGTCCAGTTCTAACTGTTGCTTCCTGACCTGCATACAGGTTTCTCAAGAGACAGGTCAGATGGTCTGGTATTCCCATCTCTTTCAGAATTTTCCACAGTTTATTGTGATCCACACAGTCAAAGGCTTTGGCATAGTCAATAAAGCAGAAATGGATGTTTTTCTGGAACTCTCTTGCTTTTTCGATGATCCAGCGGATGTTGGCAATTTGATCTCTGGTTCCTCTGCCTTTTCTAAAACCAGCTTGAACATCTGGAAGTTCACTGTTCACGTATTGCTGAAGCCTGGCTTGGAGAATTTTGAGCATTACTTTACTAGCATGTGAGATGAGTGCAATTGTGCGGTAGTTTGAGCATTCTTTGGCATTGCCTTTCTTTGGGATTGGAACGAAAACTGACCTTTTCCAGTCCTGTGGCCACTGCTGAGGTTTCCAAATTTGCTGGCATATCGAGTGCAGCACTTTCACAGCTTCACCTTCGAGGATTTGTAATAGCTCAACTGGAATTCCATCTCCCCCACTAGCTTTGTACTGTAGTTTTGTAATATAGTTGAAAGTCAAGACATGATGTGTCTAGCTTTGTTCTTTCTCAGGATTGTTTTGGCTGTTTAGTGTCTATGATAGTTGCAGATAAATCACAAGATTTTTTTTTCTGTTATTTTGTGCGTGTGTGTGTGTGTGTGAGAAATGCCTAGAGAATCATGATAGGGATTGTATTGACTCTATAGATGGCTTTGTGTTGTACAGACATTTTAATAATGTTAATTCTTCAAATCCAAGAACATTTAATATCTTTATTTGTGTCTAAATAATAACATTTATTTGTGTCTTCTTCAGCTTCTTTCATTAGTATCCTGTACTTTTTGGTGTGTTAAGTTTTTCACCTACATGGTAAAGGTACTCCTAAGTATTATATTGTTATTGATGCTGTCATAGGTGGGAATATTTTATTTACTTCATAATTAATTTAGTTCTTAGCATATACAAGACCTGGAGCTTACTGTTGCTCAGATCATGAACTGCAAAATTCAGACTTAAATTGAAGAAAGTAGGGAAAACCATTAGGCCATTCAGGTATGACCTAAATCATATCCCTTATGATTTTACAGTGGAAGTGACAAATAGGTTCGAGGGATTAGATCTGATAAGAGTCCCTGAAGAACTATGGATGGAGGTTCATAACATTGTACAGGAGACAGTGACCAAAACTGTACAAAAAAGATCTTAACGAGCTGGATAACCCCAGTGGTGTGGTCATTCACCTAGAACCAGACATTCTCGAATGTGAAGTCAAGTGGGCTTTAGGAGGCATTACTATGAACAAATCTAGTGGAAGTGTTGGAATTCCAGCTGAGCTATTTCAAACCCTAAAAGTTGATGCTGTTAAAGTGCTGCACTTGATATGCCAGCAAATTTGGAAAACTCACCACTGCCCACAGGACTGGAAAGGGTCAGTTTTCATTCCAATCCTAAAGAAGGGCCATACCAGAGAGTGTTCAAACTACTGTACTGCTGTGCTCATTTCACATGCTAGCAAAGTAATGCTCAAAGTCCTTCAAGCTTAGCTTCAACAGTATGTGAACTGAGAACTTCCAGATGATCAAGCTGGATTTAGAAAAGGCAGAGGAACCAGAGGTCAAATTACTAACATCCATTGGATCACAAAAAGCAAGGGGATTCTAGAAAAGCATCTACTTCTGCTTTATTGACTATGCTAAAGCCTTTGTGTGGAGCACAACAAACTGTTGAAAATTCTTAAAGAGATGGGAAAACCAGACCACTTTACATGTCTCCTGAGAAACCTGTATGTAGGTCAAGAAGCAATGGTTAGAACTGAACATGTAACAACAGACTGGTACAAAATTTGGGAAGGAGTACATCAAGGCTGTATATTGTCACCTTGCTTATTTAATTTATATGCAGAGTGTATCATGTGAAATGCTGGGCTGGATGAATTACAAACTGGAATCAAGATTACCAGGAGAAATATCAACAACCTCAGATATGCAGATGATACCAGCCTACTAGCATAAAATGAAGAGGAACTAAAGAGCCTCTGGATGAAAGTGAAAGAAGGTGAAAAAGCAAAAAACTAGTGCTGGCATCTGGTCCCATCACTTCATAGCAAGTAGATTGGTAAAAAGTAGAAACAGTGCACATTTTATTTTCTTGGGCTCCAAAATCACTGCAGATGTTAACTGCAGCCATGAAATGAAAAGACACTTGCTCCTTGAAAGAAAAGCTATCATAAACCTTGTCAGTGTATTAAAAAGCAGAGACATCACTTTGTCAACAGAGGTTCATATTGTCAAGGCTGTGGTTTTTCCAGTAGTTGTGTACGGCTGTGAGAGTTGGACCATAAAGAAGGCTAATTACCGAAGAATTGATGCTTTCAAATTGGGGTGTTGAGAAGACTCTCAAGAATCCCTTGGACAGCAAGGAGATCAAACCAGTTAATCCTAAAGGAAATCAACCCTGAATATTCACTGGAAGGACTGATGCTGAAGCTGAAGTTCCAATACTTTGGCCACCAGATGGGAAAAACTGGCTCGTTGGAAAAGACCTTGATGCTGAGAAAGATTGAGGGCAGGATGAGAATGGGGCGACAGAGAGAAAGAGATGATTGGATGGCATCAATAAATCAGTGGTCTTTGAGTTTGAGCAAAGAGGTGGTGAAGGACAGGGAAGCCTGGCATGCTGTAGTCCATGAGGTGCAAAGAGTCAGACACAGCTTAAGAACTGAGCAACAGTATATAAATCGGTCAATTTTTGTATGTTGAAATTGTATCCTGTAATTTTGCTTAATTTATTAATGCTTACATTTCTTGGTGGAGTGTATGGAATTTTCTACATAGAAAATCATGTCATCTGCAAACAAAGTCAATTTTCTTCTTCCTTTCTGAAATCTGAAATCTTTATTTGTTTTTCTTTCCTGATTCCTCTGGCTAGAATTTCTAGTACTATGTGAGTGTGGATTACCCTTATCCTAGCAGTGACATTAGAAGAAAAGCTCTTCAGCCTTTCATCATTGAGTATATTGTTTGCTGTGTGCTTGTCATATATCGCCTTTATTAGGTTGTGGTACTTTCCCTCAAGGCCCATTTCCTTGAGGATTTTTATCATGAATGTGTCTTAAATTTTCATATACTTTTTCTGTATCTATTGAGATAATCAGATGATTTTTATCTTACTATTAATGTTGAATCACATTGATTTGCATGTGTTGAACCATTCTTGCATCCCAGGAATGAATCATGGGATGTGATCTTTTAAATGTGCTGTTGAATTTAGTTTGCTAGTATTTTTTTGAGAATTTTTGCCGCTATCAGGGATGGTGGTCTGTGTTGCTTTATTACCACAGTAATGTTGGTTTCGTAAAATGTGTTTAGATACAGTACCTCCTCATTTTTTTTTTTAAGAGTGTGAAAAGAATTAACCTTGATTCTTAAATATTTTGTAAATTTTACCTATGAATCCATCTGTTTCTGGACTTTTCTTCATTGAGACTTTTGTTTTGATTACGGATTTAATCTTTGAGAAATTGAACTTACCCAGATTTTCCATTTTTTTCATGATTCAGAATTGGTAGGTTTATGTTTTCAGGAATTTATCCATTTCTTCTGAGTTGTCCAGTTTGTTGGTGTTTAGTTATTCGTAGTAATTTCTTATGATCCTTTGTATGTCTATGGTATCAGTTGTAATGACTCCTCTTTCACTTACAGTTTAAGTTCTCAATCTCTGTGTCTCTCCCTCTGTCTTTCCTGTCCTCCTGGGTTAGTCAAGACAACTGTTTGTCAATTTTATATATTTTCTCAAGAGCCAACTCTTAGCTTTGTCATCCTGTTTTTTTTGTTCATTTCTACTATAATCATTTATTATTCCCTTACTTCTAACTTTGGGCTTATTTTGTTCTTTTTCTAGTTCTTTAGACATAAAACTAGGTTGTTTATTTGAAGTCTTTTTACCCAGTATATGCGTCAGTTCAGATCAGTCACTCAGATATGTCCGACTCTTTGTGACCCCATGGAATGCAACAGGACAGGCCTCCCTGTCCATCACCAACTCCCGGAGCTTGCTCAAACTCACGTCCACCGAGTCGGTGATGCCATCCAACCATCTCGACCTCTGTCATCCCCTTCTCCTCCTTCCTTCCGTACCTTTGTTGGCAAAGTAATGTTTTTGCTTTTTGATATGTGTCTAGGTTTGTCATAGCTTTTCTTCTAAGAAGCAGGCCTCTTTTAATTTCATGGCTGCAGTCACCATCTGCAGTGGTTTTGGAGCCCAAGGAAATAAAATCTGTCACTGTTTCCACTATTACCCCATCTATTTGCCATGAAGAGATGGGACCGGATGCCATGATCTTAGTTTTCTGAATGTTGAGCTTTAAGCCAACTTTTTCACTTTCCTTTCACATTCATCAAGAGGCATCAAAAGATGCTTGCTCCTTGGAAGAAAAGATATGACCAACCTAGACAGCATGTTAAAAAGCAGAGATAGTACTCTGCTGACAAAGGTCCTTCTAGTCAAAGCTATGGTTTTTCCTGTAGTCATGTATAGATATGAGAGTTGGACTGTAAAGAAAGCTGAGTGCTGAAGAATTGATGCTTTGGAACTGTGGTGTTGGAGAAGACTCTTGAGAGTCCCTTGGTCTGCAAGGAGATCAAACCAATCAATTCTAAAGGAAATCAATCCTGAATATTCATTTGAAGGACTGATGCTGAAGCTGAAGCTCCAATACTTTGGCCACCTGATGTGAAGAACTGAATCATTGGAAAAGACCTGATGCTGGGAAAGATGGAAGGCAGGAGGAGAAGGGATGACAGAAGATGAGATGGTTGGATGATATCACCCACTCAATGGATATGAGTTTGAGTAAACTCCAGGTGATGAACAGGGAGGCCTGGAGTGCTGCAGTCCATGGGATCGCAAAAAGTTGGACACAACTGAGCATCTGAACTGAACTGAGAGGCGCTTTAATTCCTTGTTGCTTTCTGCCATAAGGGTGTTGTCATCTGCATATCTGAGGTTATTGATGTTATTGAGGTTATTAATAATGTAATTATTAATAGGTAAAGACTTCTGTTGCCATTGTGTTAATAGTGTTGACTTTCTTTTTTATCTCTCTTCTTTGTGACTTGATTTTTTTGTAGTAATATTCTTTAACTGACTTCCCTGATAGCTCAGTTGGTAAAGAATCCGCCTGCAATGCAGGAGACCTGGGTTCGATCCCTGGGTTGGGAAGATCCCCTGGAGAAGGAAACGACTATCCATTCCAGTATTCTGGCCTGGAGAATTCCATGGACTGTATAGTCTATGGGGTTGCAAAGAGCTGGACATAACTGAGCGACTTTCACTTCACATTCTTTGACTCTTCTGTCATAATCGTTAGTGTAACTAGATTTTTTCTTTTTGTTTACTATGAGACTTACATAAAATTTATGTTTTTAACTTATTGTTTTAATCTGACTCAGTTTCAATTGCATAGATAAACTTTATATTTTTACTTCTCCTTTTCCATTTTAAATTATTAATTTTTTAGTTTATATGTATTTTATATTGTGCATCTAATACATTATTTTAGTTATGGTTATCTATTAATATTTATTTAAAATTTTTGAATTATGTACCACCATTATAATATTAGAGAATCTGACTTCATGTATTTACCTGGTTAGTTTTACACTTACATTCATGTGTTTTTATCATCTTTTCATTCCTACTTGAACTCCCTTTATTATTTCTTTTAAGATAAATCTAGTGGTGATGAACTCACTCAGTTTTTGTATTTTCAGAAAAGTCTTTACCTTTCATTAATTTCTGAAAGATTATTTTGTTGGGTATAGTATTCTTGAAGACAGTGTTTTGTTTTCTTTCAGTATTTTGAATATATCACCCCATTCTCTCCAGGACTACAAAGTTTCTGTTGAGAAATCTGACCATAGTCTATTGGGAGTGGTCTGTTGTATATGATGTGTTGCTCCTCTGCTCCTTTTAAAATTCTTTCTTGTCTGACTTTTGACAGTGTAATTACAATGTGTCTCTATAGCTGTTTTGGAGTAGTCTCTTCGACGTCCTTTGGGCCTCATGGCTCTTGATGTCCAAATTTCTCCCCAGATTTGTACAGCCATTATTGCTTTAAAATATTTTCTGTTCTTTTTTCTTTGGGGATTCTCATAATGCAATTGTTATTCATTTGATGGTATCCTATGGTTCTCACAGACGATTTTACTCTTTCGCACTTTTTTTCTCCTCCAGCTGAATGATTTTAAATTCCCTGTTTTCTAGTTCATTGATTCTTTCTTCTGCTTGACCAAGTCTGATGTTAAAGCTCTCCATTGAATTCTTCAGATCAGTCATTGTGTTCTTCAACTCTAGAATTTTTTTTTAATGGCTTATTTCTTGGTTGAATTTCTTGCTTTGCTCATGCACTGTTTTCCTAATTTTGTTTAATGTCTGTAAAGAAGCTCACTAAACTTCTTTGAGGGGATTATTCCGAAATCTTTGTACACAGTTCAGAAATCTCCGTTTCTTTAGGGTGAGCTTGGAACTTCATTACTTTCCTTTGATGGTGCCTTGTTGGCTCAGCTTTCTGCTCCATTGCTGTTGTAAGCAGGGTGGTAGGTGGGGCTACACAGCTTCCTGAGTTTTCTGTTTAGTTTTTCTGATTGGGCAGGCATGGAAGCTGTATTCAGGCCAGGCTTTGAATTTGCTTTCCAACCTGGGGGCCATGTAACAGCATTCACAGCTGGTATGACTTGCTGGCTAAGGACCTTAGTCAGTCAAAACTACTCACTAAGTTCCTTGGTCAGACAGAATCACTGGCTTGGTGCTCTTCAAGTGTTGCTGAGCTGCTCTGTTTCCTGGGTGCTCTGGCCAGGTTTCCAGGTAAGTGGGGCTGGGGTTGCATTCACCAATAAAACTAGAAATTAGCTTCCTTACCTGGGCCAGCAACAGCAGCAAAGCAGGCATCAAAGCCAGCAAAGCATTGTTGGGGATCTTGCACCGTAGTCTTGAAAACACAAGCTAAACCACTATTTAAGAAACTAGCAAATAATTTCCATTAGCAATGTATGAATGGTCTAGTGTCTCTGAATCCTGTCAAGCTTTTGGTGTTATGACTGTTTTTAATAATATATTAGCAATTCTAATAGGTAATAATATTTCCACTGTGGTCTTAAGTTTACATTTTTTCATAGTGGAATATCTTGGAGGTATAGACATGTTGGTTCCAGACCTCTGTAATAAAACAAATATTGCAATAAAGCAAATTATATGTAGTTGTTGTTTTTCCCAATGCTTAAAAAAGTTATGTTTACTCTGTACTATATGTATTAATATCAATAGCACCAAGTTTAAAAATACTGTTGCTGCTGCTGCTAAGTCGCTTCAGTCGTGTCCGACTCTGTGCGACCCCATAGACGGCAGCCCACCAGGCTCCGCCGTCCCTAGGATTCTCCAGGCAAGAATACTGGAGTGGGTTGCCATTTCCTTCTCCAGTGCATGAAAGGGAAAAGTGAAAGCGAAGTCGCTCAGTCGTGTCCGACTCTTAGCGACCCCATGGACTGCAGCCTACCAGGCTCCTCCATCCATGGGATTTTCCAGGCAAGAGTACTGGAGTGGGGTGCCTTAATTTAAAATATCATTTCTAAAAAATGCTAACCATTATCTGACAGCACAGGGTTGCCACAAATTATCAAAACTGCAATATCTGTGAAGTTGAATAGAATGAATTATGCCTTTAATGACTAATGATATGAACATCTCTTTTAATGTGCTTATTTTCCATCTGTATGTTTTCATTGTCCAAATATTTCTTCATGCCCTTTGGTTATTTTTTAGTTGGATTGTTTGGGTTTTATCAACCCATTGAGTTTTGAGAGTTCTTTATGTGACTCTTTTATCAGATTTCATTTGCAAGTATTTTCTTAAAGTCCATAGCTTGTCTTTTCATCATCTTTACATCATCTTTCACAAAGGAAAAGATTTTCCTTTTGGTAAAATTCAGCCTATCAATTCTTTCCTCTATTTTATGGATTATACTTTATCTGTCATATCTGAGAACTCATATTCAGTTCAGTTCAGTCACTCAGTCGTATCTGACTCTTTGCGACCCCATGAATTGCAGCACGCCAGGCCTCCCTGTCCATCACCAACTCCCAGAGTCTACCCAAACCCATGTCCATCGAGTCGGCGATGCTATCCAACCATCTCATCCTCTGTCGTCCCCTTCTCCTCCCGCCCCCAATCCTACCCAGCATTAGGGTCTTTTCCAATGAGTCAACCCTTTGCATGAGGTGGCCAAAGTATTGGAGTCTCAGCTTCAACATAAGTCCTTCCAATGAACACCCAGGATTGATCTCCGTTAGGATGGATTGATTGGATCTCCTTGCAGTCCAAGGGACTCTCAAGAGTCTTCTCCAACACCACAGTTCAAAGCATCAATTCTTCGCACTCAGCTTTCTTCACCGTCCAACTCTCACATCGATACATGACCACTGGAAAAACCATAGCCTTGACTAGACGGACTTTTGTTGGCAAAGTAATGTCTCTGCTTTTAAATATGCTAACTAGGTTGGCCATAACCTTCCTTCCAAGGAGTAAGCGTCTTTTAATTTCATGGCTGCAATCACCATCAGCAGTGATTCTGGAGCCCCAAAAAATAAAGTCTGACACTGTTTCCACTGTTTCCCCATCTATTTCCCATGAAGTGATTGGACCAGATGCCATGATCTTAGTTTTCTGAACGTTGAGCTTTAAGCCAACTTTTTCACTCTCCTCTTTCACCTTCATCAAGAGGCTCTTTAGTTCTTCTTCACTTTCTGCCGTAAGGGTGGTGTTATCCGCATATCTGAGATTATTGATATTTCTCCTGGCAATCTTGATTCCAGCTTGTGTTTCTTCCAGCCCAGCGTTTCTCATGATGAACTCATATTGACTAACCCCTAGTCACAAAGATTTTCTCCTATAATTTCTTTCTTCTAAAAGTTTTGTAGTTTAAATTTTTTCCTTTAAATTTATGATGCATTTTGAGTTAATTTCTGTATGAAGGGTGATGATTAGATAAAGGTTCACTTCTTTTTTGCTTGTGGATATCCATTTGTTTTAATATCATTTGCTTGAGTACTATTCTTTGAATTACTTTTGAACTTTGGTAAAAAATGTGACTTTATTTGAGCGGGACTGTTTGTTAGTTATATATTCTGTTCCACTGATCTGTGTATTTAGTTTTCACCAGTATCATATAGTCTTGATTACTGTAGCTATATAAGTCTTAAAATTAGGTAGACTGATACTTCTCACATTATTTTAGGAATTTGTGTTAGCTATTCAGCTTTCCTTGTCATCCCATATATGTTTTGGGATAAAGTTATCTATATTTTAGAAAAACCTTTCTGAGATTTTGATAGGAATTGTATTAAACCAGTATAGTCAGTATGGGGAGAACTGACATACTTACTATGGTGATTTTTCTAACTCAAGAATGTGGCATATCTCACCATGTATTTCGGTTTTGTTGATTTTTTTGATTAGCATGTTGTAGTTGTCAGTATATGAATCCTTGTACATGTTTTGTTAGTTTTATACCTGTGAATTTCTCTTTCCCTCTCTCCCTTCTTTGATATTGTAAGTAGTATTATATATTAAATTTTGGTTTCCATGTATTCATGGCTATTTTAAAGAAAAACTGTTTTCATGTGTTATTATATCCTGTGGCATTGTTGAACTTATTTATTTGTGTGTGTGTGTGTGTGCTCAGTCATGTTTGCCTCTTTGCAGCCCCATGGACTGTAGCCCACCAGGCTCCTCTGTCCATAGTATTTCCCAGGCAAGAATACTGAAGTGGGTTGCCATTTCCTACTCCAGGAGATCTTCTCAACTCAGGGATTGAACCCGTGTCTCTTATGTCTCCTGCATTGGCAGGCAGGTCCTTTACCACTAGTGCCACCTCAGAAGCCTATATATATATATATAACGGTTCACTTCTTTTTTGCTTGTGGATATCCATTTGTTTTAATATCATTTGCTTGAGTACTATTCTTTCAATTACTTGTGAACTTTGGTAAAAAATCAGTTGACTTTACTTGAGTGGGACTGTTTGTTAGTTACATATTCTGTTCCACTGATCTGTGTATTTAGTCTTCACCAGTGTCATATAGTCTTGATGACTGTGTGTATATGTATATATGTGTGTGTATGTGTATTTACATATACAAATATGTATTTGTATTTATATATATATATACACACACACACATATATTTTATCAAATACTTTTTCACAGACAAGTTTAAGTCTATAAATAGTTTATTTCTTCCTTTCAAATATGTATGCTTTGTATGGTATTTTCTTGCTTTGGTGTGCTGGCTAGAACTTCCAATATTATGATGAAAGGCAATGGTAAGAGTGGATATCCTTGTCATTTTTTCTCATCTTAGAACATTCAGTTCCCTGTTGTTGTTCAGTTGCTAAGTCATGTCTGACTCTTTGTGACCTCATGGACTGTAGCACGCCAGGCTTCCCTTCCTTCACTATCTCCCAGACTTTGCTCGAACTCATGTCCATTGAGTCAGTGGTGCCATCCAGCTGTCTCATCCTCTGTCACCCCCTTCTCTTCCTGCCCTCAATCTTTCCCAGGATCAGAGTCCTTTCCAGTGAGTCTGCTTCACCTCAAGTGGCCAAAGTATTGGAGCTTCAGCATCCATCATTCCAGGGTTGTTCAGGGTTGATTTCCTTTAGGATTGACTGGTTTGACCTTCTGTCCAGCTCTCTTACCCTTTAGTATATAATGTAATTGATAAATTTTATTGTAGATGTTCTTTATCAATTTGAGGAAATTCTCTATTTCTTATTGGCTGAAGAGTTTTTCTCACTAATAGGTATTGGATTTTTAATGCTTGGACTGTGTTGATTTTCTTTCATAGCATCTTTCAAAGGTGGATTACATCTATTGATACTTGAATATTGAAATATTCTTACATCCCTGGATAAACCTACATGGTAGTAATATAAAGTTTCTTTTGTTTATTGCTGAACTTTTAAAAATAATTTTTACATCATATTTGTGAAGGTACTAATTTATAATTCAGGCTTTCTTTTTATAGTTTCTTTGGGATGCTACAGAAAAACTGACTTTATAAAATTAATTAAGAAGTATTCCCTCCTCTTTTATAGTATGGAAGAGATTGTATAGATGTAGTATCCATTCTTTAAACTTTTGGAAAACTTAATTTGTTTAATAGTAACATAGCTGTTCAAATTTTATATTTCATTTTGAGTGAGCTGTTCTAATGTGTGCTTTCTGAGGAATTAGTCCATTTCATCTGTACTATCAAATTGTTATGTGAACAGTTATTTGTATAAGGGAGTACTATTAATACAAATAACTGTTCACATAACACGGCCTGTAGTAATTCCCTTGCTTCATTCCTGATATTAATAATTTGTGCTTTTTTTCCTTCTTTCTACAGTCTTACTGTAGGTTGGTCTACTTTGTTGAACTTTTCAAAGAATAAGCTCTTTGTTTCATTGATTTTTCTCTGCATTTTAAAATTTTCGATTTCATAGATATTTACTCTTCATCATTTCATCTCTCTTGCATACACTGAGTTTATTTTGCTCTTCTTTTCCTAGTTTTCTAAGGTGTGAGCTTCGATTATTGGTTTGAGACCTTTATTTCATAACATAGGCATTTATTGAGATTAAATTTTCTCTCAACATTGTTAGCTACATCCCACACATTTAAATATGTTATATTTTTGTTCCAATTAAATGTATTTTTTAAAACAATTTCCCTTGAGACTTTCTCTTTGTCTCATGGATTGTTAGGAAGTGTGTTATTTCATTTCTAGGTGTGGGGGAGATTTTAGTGTTAACTGTCTTCTTAATTTTTAGTCTCGTTTCATTGTGGCCACATAACATAGTGTGTGTGTGACTTCAATTCTTTTAAATCATTGGAAGTTTCTTTTTGTGAGTCAGAATATGGTCACCCTAAATATATGTTTCATAGGCACTTAAAACTCATGTGTATTCTGTTGATTAGATTCTGTTGGTTGCTGGTGTTACCAAGTTCTTATGTACCATTGCTGATTTACTATTTTCTTGTTCTGTTAATTTTAGAGAGAAAGGTGTTCAGGTCTCCAGCATTATAGGTATAATAAATATTTTTGTCTGTTCTTTTCAGACCTATCCTTTTTTGCCTCACATTATTTCAGCTCTTTTGTTTGATATACACACTTTGGTTTACCCTGTCTTCTTGGTGGATTGACCTTATGTGATATTTCTCTCTGTCCCTGATACTTTTACTTGCTGGTCTACTCCATCTGATATTCATATAGCCCCACCTGTTTTCTCTTTAATTCATGCTTGTATAGTATATCTTTCTTTATTCTTTGACTTCTAGGCTACTTGTATCATTCTGTTTGAAGTGACTTATTTGTAAGAAGGATAAAATCGGGGTAATTTAAAATCTCTGCTGTTCTCTGCCTTAAATCAATATATATATATGATGTGTGTGTGTGTGTACCATTTACATTTAGTACAGTTATTGCTATTTTAGTACTTAAGTCTGCTTTTTGGTTGTTTGTTTTCTGTTTATTCTGTTTTTAATTTCCTTTTTTCCTGTCTTCCTGTGGGTTACTTGAACCGTTTTTAGGATTCCATCTTCCATTTTCATTCAGCTATAATGACTCTGGGTGTATCTCTTTGTATAGACTGTGTAGTGGTTGTTTTAAGTATTACATCACTTACATATTTTGTACATGCATTCAGTCCTCCAGATCTACAGGTTCTGCATCCACAGATTGAGAGGACTGACCATACTTTGCCAGCCATTTTTTATTTATTGAAGGATAATTGCTTTAAAGAATTTTGTTTTCTGTCAAACCTCAACATGAATCAGCGATAGGTACACATATATCCCCTCCCGTCAGAACCTCCCTCCCACCTCCCTCCCCATCCCACCCCTCTAGGTTGACACCCTAGGTTGAGCCCCTGTTTGAGTTTCCTGAGCCAGACAACAAATTCCTGTTGGCTATCTTTTTTTACATACAATGTAAGTTTCCATGTTACTCTTTCCATACATCTCACCCTCTCTGCCCCTCTCCCCATGTCTGTAAATCTGTTTTCTATGTTTGCCTCTCCATTGCTGCCCTGTAAATAAATTCTTTAATACCATTTTTCTAGATTCTGTATATGTGCGTTAGAATACGGTATTTATCTTTCTCTTTCTGACTTACTTCACTCTGTATAATAGGTTCTAAGTTCATCCACCTCATTAGGACTGACTCAAATGCATTCCTTTTTCTGGCTGAGTAATATTCCATTGTGTGTATGTACCACAACTTCTTTATCCATTCATCTGTCAATAGACATCCAGGTTGCTTCCATGTTCTATTGTAAATAGTGCTGCAGTGAACAATGGGATACATGTTTCTTTTTCAGTTTTGCTTTCCTCAGGGTATATCCCTAGGAGTGGGATTGTTGGGTCATATGGTGGTTTTACTCCTGATTGTTTAAGGAATCTGCGTACTGTCTTCGATAGTGGTTGTATCGGTTTGCATTCCCACCGACAGTGCAAGAGTGTTCCATTTTCTCCACACCCTCTCCAGCATTTATTGTTTGTAGACCTTTTGATGATGGCCATTCTGACCGGTGTGGGGTGATATCTCACTGTAGTTTTGATTTGCATTTCTCTAGTAATGAGTATGTGGAGCATCTTTTCATGTTTGTTAGCCATCTATATGTCTTCTTTGGAGAAAAGTCTTAGGTCTTTTCCCCACTTTTTGATTGGGTTGTTGGGTTGTTTGTTTTTCTGGTTTTGAGTTGTATGAGCTTGCTTGTTTATTTTGGAAATTTATCCTTTGTCAGTTGTTTCATTTGCTGTTATTTTCTCCATTCTCAGGGTTGTCTTTTCACCTTGCTTATAGTTTCCTTTGCTGTGCAAAAGCTTTTAAGTTTAATCAGGTCCCACTTGGTTACTTTGGTTTTTATTTCCATTACTCTAGGAGTTGGGTCATAGAGGATCTTGCTTTGATTTATGTCATCGAGTGTTCTCCCTATGTTTTCCTCTTAAGAGTTTTATAGCTTCTAGTCTTCCATTTAGGTCTTTAATCCATTTTGAGTGTATCTTTGTGTATGGTGTTAGGAAGTGCTCTGATTTCATTCTTTTACATGTAGCTGTCCAGTTTTCCCAGCACCGTTTATTGAAGAAGCTGTCTTTCCCCATTTTATATTCTTGCCTCCTTTGTCAAAAATAAGGTACCCGTAGGTGCATGGGTTTATTTCTGGGATTTCTATCTTCTTCCATTGGTCTATATTTCTGTTTTTGTGCCAGTGCCATACTGTCTTGATGACTGTAGCTTTCTAGTATAATCTGCAGTCAGGAAGATTGATTCCTCCAGCTCCATTCTTCTTTCTCAAAACTGCTTTGGCTATTTGGGGTCTTTTGTGTTTCCATATGAATTGTAAATTTTTGTTGTAGTTTTGTGAAAAATGCCATTGGTAATTTGATAGGGATCACACTGAATCTGTAGATTGCCTTTGGTAGTATAGACATTTTCACAGCATTGATTCTTTCTACCCAGCAACATGGAATATGATGCATCTGTGGAGTTTGGTGTTAGATGGGGTGGAGTGTCTTGGAAGCAACCCTCTTTGGTTACAAAGGGACCAATGTATATAATATATATGTGTGCATGCTTCTCTGGTGGCTCAGTAGTCAAGAATCTGCCTGCCATGCAGGAGACAACAGGTTCAATCGCTGGGTTGTGATGTTCCGCTGGAGAAGGAGATGGCAACCCACTCCAGTATTCTTGCCTGGGAAATCCCATGGACAGAGGAGACTGGCAGGATACAGTCCATGGGGTCGCAGAACAATCAGAAAGAACTGAGCATCTAAACAACAACAATGTAATATATACTTTGTAATTGTTCATTGAAGCTTTTCCAAGATCAGTTCAGTCGCTCAGTCATGTCCGACTCTTTGTAACACCATGCTGCAGTACAGAAGGCATCTTGTCCATCCGCAACTCCCGGAGATTGCTCAAACTCATGTCCATTGAGTCGGTGATGCCATCCAACCATCTCGTCCTATGTCATCCCCTTCTCCTCCTGCCTTCAGTCTTTCCCAGCATCAGGGTCTTTTCCACTGAGTCAGTTCTTCACATCAGGTGGCCAAAGTCTGGAGCTTCCGCTTCAGCATCAGTCCTTCCAGTGAGTACTCACGATTGATTTCCTTTAGGATTAACTGGTTTGATCTCCTTGCAGTCCAAGGGACTCTCAAGAATCTTCTCCAACACCACAGTTCAAAAGCATCAATTCTTTGGTGCTCAACCTTCTTTATGGTCCAACTCTCACATCCATACATGACTACTGGAAAAACCATAACTTTGACAAATGGTACTGACTAAATGTTAGATCTTATTATCATCATATATGTCTTTCTTTATCAGAATGACCTTAAGTTGTCACGGTAACTTTTGACCAGTACATTTATATTTGGATCTTTTGAGCAGTAAAATACTTTGTGAGCTTTCATTTGATATTAAAATCCAGGGTCAAAATAGTATTGAAAATATGATGGACTTTGAGTGAAGCAAGCATAGTTCTGTTAGTTTTCTGTCTAAATCTTATTGTTTAATCTTGGCTTCAATTTCCCATTTTGGAAAAATAATTGTTAATCTTAAAGGATTATGAATATTGAATAAAATAGCTCTATAAATTGCTAATTATAAATTCTAATACTATCAGGTCTGTTATATCACAAACTATGAAATTTGAGTCTCTAATCGTTCATTTATTTATTAATGTTTACATGTTAACAGAAATGGGAGTTTTACAAGATAGTATTTTTCTCCAGTTTATTGCTTTAAAGGTCCAAAAAGATCTGCATTGATAGGGATGTAAGTTCTTAATTCCCCTCATGGATCACAGCCTTGTTGTGGTGAAGGGGTTAGCTTAACTCGGTGAAGATATGAGCCAGGCCGTGCAGGGAAGATGTATGGGTCGGCCATAGTGAATAGTTCTGATAAAACGTGGTCCAGTGGAGGAGGGAATGGCACACCACTCCAGTGTTCTTGATGTGAGAACCCCATGAACAATATGAAAAGGCAAAAAGATAGGACACCAAAGGATGAGTCTCCCAGGTTAGAAGGTGTCCAGTAGGCCACTGGGGAAGAGCACAGGGTAATTACTAATAGCTCCAGAAAGAATGCAGTGGCTGGGGCCGAGAGGAAATGGCAGTCATTGCAGACGTCTCTGGTGGTGACAGTAAGTCCAATGAACAGTATATTGCTTAGGAAAATGGAATGTTAGGGCCATCAGTCAAGGTAAATTGGACATGGTCAAGTCAAAAACAGAGTCTAAAATGCAGTTCAGTTCACTCGGTCAGTCTTCTCTGACTCTTTGCAACCCCATGAATCACAGCACGCCAGGCCTCCCTGTCCATCACCAACGCCTGGAGTTTACCCAAACCCATGTCCATTGAGTCGGTGATGCCATCCAGCCTTCTCATACTCTTGTTGTCCCCTTCTCCTCCTGTCCCCAATCTTTCCCAGCATCAGGGTCTTTTCCAATGAGTCAGCTCTTCGCATCAGATGGACAAAGTATTGGAGTTTCAGCTTCAACATCAGTCCTTCCAATGAACACCCAGGACTGATCTCCTTTAGGGTGGACTGGTTGGATCTCCTTGCAGTCCAAGGGACTCTCAAGAGTCTTCTCCAACACCACAGTTCAAAAGCATCAATTCTTCAGCGCTCAACTTTCTTCACTGTCCAACTCTCACATCCATACATGACCGCTGGAAGAACCATAGCCATGACTAGATGGACCTTTGTTGGCAAAGTAATGTCTGCTTTTTAATATGCCAGCTAGGTTGGTCACAGTTTTCCTTCCAAGGAGTAAGCATCTTTTAATTTCATGGTGGCAGTCACCATCTGCAGTGATTTTGGAGCCCAGAAAAATAAAGTCTGACACTGTTTCCACTGTTTCCCCATCTATTTGCCATGAAGTGATGGGACCAGATGCCATGATCTTAGTTTTCTGAATGTTGAGCTTTAAGCCAACTTTTTCACTTTCCTCTCTCACTTTCATCATGAGGCTTTTTAGTTCCTCTTCACTTTCTGCCATAAGGGTGGAGTCATCTGCATATCTGAGGTTATTGATATTTCTCCCGGCATTCTTGATTCCAGCTTGTGCTTCTTCCAGCCCAGCGTTTCTCATGATGTACTCAGCATGTAAGTTAAATAAGCAGAGTGACAATATACAGCCTTGACGTACTTCTTTTCCTATTTGGAACCAGTCTGTTGTTCCATGTCCAGTTCTAACTGTTGCTTCCTGACCTGCATACAGGTTTCTCAAGAGACAGGCAGGTGGTCTGGCATTCCCATCTCTTTCAGAATTTTCCACAGTTTATTGTGATCCACACAGTCAAAGGCTTTGGCATAGTCAATAAAGCAGAAATAGATGTTTTTCTGGAACTCTCTTGCTTTTTTGATGATCCAGCGGATGTTGGCAATTTGATCTCTGGTTCCTCTGCCTTTTCTAAAACCAGCTTGAACATCTTGAAGTTCACTGTTCACGTATTGCTGAAGCCTGGCTTGGAGAATTTTGAGCATTACTTTACTAGCATGTGAGATGAGTGCAATTGTGCGGTAGTTTGAGCATTCTTTGGCATTGCCTTTCTTTGGGACTGGAATGAAAACTGACCTTTTCCAGTCCTGTGGCCACTGCTGAGTTTCCCAAATTTGCTGGCATATCGAGTGCAGCACTTTCACAGCATCATCCTTCAGGATTTGAAATAACTCAACTGGAATTGCATCACCTCCACTAGCTTTGTTTGTAGTGATGCTTTCTAAGGCCCATTTGACTTCACATTCCAGGATGTCTGGTTCTAGCTGAGTGATCACACCATCGTGATAATCTGGTTCATAAAGATCTTTTTTGTACAGTTTTTCTGTGTATTCTTGCCACCTCTTCTTAACATCTGCTTCTGTTAGATCTATACCATTTCTGTCCTTTATTGAGCCCATCTTTGCATGAAATGTTCCCTAATGGTATCTCTAATTTTCTTGAAGAGATCTCTAAAATGCAGTACTTGGGTGCAATCTCAAAAACAATGGGATGATTTCGGTTTGTTTCCAAGGGAGACCAATATTTCAGCAATCCAAATCTGTGCCCCAGCCACTAATGCTGAAGAGCTGAAGTTGACCAGTTCTTAGAAGACCTACAAGACTTTCTAGAACTCACACCAAAAAAAAGATGTCATTCTCATCACTGGAGATTGGAATGCAAAAGTAGGAAGTCAAGAGATACCTGAAATAACAGGCAAGTTTGGCCTTGGAGTGCAAAATGAAGCAGCTGACAGTTTTGTTATGACATACTCATAGCAAACACTCTCTTCCAACAACACAAGAGATGATTCTACCCATGGACATCACCAAATGGTCAGTAACTAAGGCAGATTGATTATATTCTTTGCAGCCGAACGTGGAGAAGCTCTATACATACAGCAAAAACAAGATATGGCGCTAACTGTGGCTAGATCATGAGCTCCTTACTGCAAAATGCAGGCTTAAATAGAAGAAAGTAGGAAAAGCTACTAGCCCACTTAGGTGTGACCTAAATCAAATCTCTGATGATTATATGGTGGAGGTGACAAATAGATTCAAGGGATTAGATCTGGTAGGTAGAGTACCTGAAGAACTATGGACAGAAGTTCATAGCCCTGTATAGGAGGCAGAGACTAAAACCATCCCCGAGGAAAAGAAATGCAAGAAGGCAAAGTGGTTGCCTGAGGAGGCTATACAAAAAGAGAAGCAAAAGGCAAAGGAGAAAAGGAAAGATACACCTGAGTGCAGAGTTCCTGAAAATAGCAAGGAGTGTTTAGAAGGCCTTCCTAAATAAACAGTGCAAAGAAATAGAGGAAAACAATCGAATGGAAAAGAGATCTCGTCAAGAAAATTGCAGATATCAAGGGGACATTTCATATAAGGGATGGGTACAATAAAGGATAAAAACGGTAAGGACATAACAGAAACAGAAGAGATTAAGAAGAGGTGGCAAGAATACACAGAAGCACTATATAAAAATGATCTTAATGACCCAGATAACCACAATGGTGTGATCACTCACCTGCACTCAACATGTCAGCAAATTTGAAAAACTCGACAGTGGACACCAGACTGGAAAGGGTCAGTTTTCATTGCAATCCCATAGAAGGGCAAGCCAAAGAAGGTTCAGACTACTGTACAGATGTGCTTATTTCACATGCTAATAAGGTTCTGCTCAAAATCCTTCAAGGTAGGCTTCATCAGTACACGAACCGAGAATTTCCACATGTACAAGCTGCATTTAGAAAAGGCAGAGGAACCAGAGATCAAATTGCCAGCATTCGTTGGATCAAGGAGAAGGCAAGGGAATTCCAGAAAAAAAAACCACACATGTTTCTTCTTGGACTAAAGCCTTTGACTGTGTAGATCACAACAAACTGTTGAAAATTCTTACAGAGAGAGGAATACCATACCACCTTACCTTCTCCTGCAAAACCTGTATGCAGGTCAAGAAGCAACAGTTAGAACCAGACATGGAACAACTGACTGATTTAAATTTGGGAAAGGAACAAGACAAGTCTGTATGTCTCTCTGGTTATTTAACTTATATGCAGACTACATCATAGGAAATGGTGGGCTGAATGACTTACAAACTGGAATCAAGGTTCCCTGGAGAAACATCAACAACTTTAGATATGGAGATAACACCACTCTAAATGGCAGAAAGTGAAGAGGAACTAAAGAGCCTCTTGATGAAGGTGAAAGGCGAGAGTGAAAAAGCTGGCTTGAACTCAACATTCAAAAAACTTAAGAACATGGCTTCTGGTCCCATCACTTCATGGCAAATAGAAAGGGAAAAAGTAGAAATAGTGACAGATTTTATTTTCTTGGGCTCCAAAATCTCTGTGGACGAGACTGCAGCCATGAAATGAAAAGATGCTTGCTCCTTGTAAGAAAAGCTGTCACAAACCATGTCAGCATATTAAAAAAGCAGAGACATCACTTTGCCAATAAAGGATGTCTAGTCAAAGCTATCCGGAGAAGGCAATGGCACCCCACTCCAGTACTCTTGCCTGGAAAATCCCATGGACGGAGGAGCCTGGTAGGCTGTAGTCCGTTGGGTCGCTAAGAGTCGGACACGACTAAGCAACTTCACTTTCTCACTTTTCCCTTTCATGCACTGGAGAAGGAAATGGCAGTCCACTCCAGTATTCTTGCCTGGAGAATCCTAGGGACGGCAGAGCCTGGTGAGCTGCCGTCCATGGGGTCGCACAGAGTCGGACACGACTGAAGCGACTTAGCAGTAGCAGCAGTCAAAGCTATGGTTTTTCCAGTAGTCATGTCCGGATGTGAGAGTTGGACCATAAAGAAGGCTGATCACCGAAAAATTGAAGCTTTTAAATTGTGCTGGAGAAGACTCCTGAGAGTCCCTTGGACAGTGAGATCAAACCAGTCAGTCCTAAAGGAAATCAATCCTGAATGTTCATTCGGACTGATGTTGAAGCTGATGCTTCAATACTTTGGCCACCTGATGGGAAAGCTGACTCACTGGAAAAAACACTGATGCTGGGAAAGATTGAGAGCAGGAGCAGAAGAGGGCAGCAGAGGATGAGTTGGTTGGATATCGTCACCGACTCACTGCATAAGAATTTGAGCAAAGTCCGGGAGATAGTGAAGGACAGGGAAGTCTGGAGTTCTGTATTCCATGTGGTTGCAAAGTGTCAGATTGAACTTTTGACTGAAGAATAACAATAAAAAGTGCTTAATTTAGATTGTTGTAATCATTATCAAAAATTTTCCTCTACTTTTCCACCCTTCTTCTCAGTGTATACATTTCTCCCATCTAAGCAAAACAAAATTCCTTAGAATCTACATGGTCCTCTAGTTCCAGCCTCACTGAACTTAAAAAAATTTATATAAAATATGTTCATTATCCTCTCTTAAAACCACTGTAATCTGACCTCTCCCTACCCCACCCTCAAATCATCAGTGACTTCTTTTCAGACCTTACCTTACCTAAACTTTTTCAGCTTTGATGATATGGGAGCTACTTCATTTTTGAAATTCTCCTCCTATGGCTTCCACCATCTCTCCCAGTTAATTTTCCTCCATTTCTCTCCCTGTTCTTTTTATTTTTTTTCTCAGCTGTAGAACTTTTTCACCTGTGTCTTCTACAGATTATATTTCTCATATTTTCTTTCCATCTAGACTGTCACCTGGTATGTAGCAAATGCTGCATAAATGATTCTTCAGCTTAGATTGTCTATCCCTTAAGGTTGATTATCCTTGGTGTTCTATCCTTAATACTCTTCTCTAGTCATTCTACTTGTCTTTGAATGATTTTTATTAATTTCAGTGGATTTAGTTATCTTGTGGATTAGTTCCCTCTTTCCTGTACATATATTTTCCAGTGTCCTTTGTCTATGATAGTGCTTATAATTGTTAAGTAAAGTCTACATACAGAAATTTATCCAAGCCAAATTGACCAAATAGGACATTTCAGCTTCTCTGCTTAACCTCTGTACATAGAGTAAACATGGAGGGTTTTAACCTTAGGCACATTGCACAAGTGAACACTCTTGTGTAATACTAATGTGTTATCAGTTCAATACTTGAAAATTTCTAATAAAGCCATTTTACTTATATTACTACTCATAGAAATAAAAATTACTGTGTGTATATATCATTGGGTTCACTTCTTATCTATGAACTATTAGCTTCAGTAATTTAGACTTACTCTAATACAAGTTCCAGATTATTTATATATTTATATAATAACAGTATAAATAATTAGGTATAAATTATATATACACACTTATATAATGATATTCTTAAAAGTATTGCAACTCATGTTGCTTTTATTCATCAGTGTTCAGGAGGTCTTAGCTACTACTGTAGTACAAAAAAAGGAAATAAAATTGGTAAAAAATAATACAAAAAAGCAATCTCAATATTTACAAATGATGTATTTTTTATGTATTAAACAGTCAAGAATCAACAGATAAATATTTAGATTGATAAATATGTTTAATGAGTTGCTGAGATTAAAATAAGGGACTAGACCTGATAGAGTGCCTGATGAACTATGGACAGAGGTTCGTGACATTGTACAGGAGACAGGGATCAAGACCATGCTCATGGAAAAGAAATGCAAAAAAGCAAAATGGCTGTCTGAGGAGGCCTTACAGATAGCTGGGAAGAGAAGAGAAGCAAAAAGCAAAGGAGAAAAGGAAAGATATTCCCATCTGAATGAAGAGTTCCAAAGAATAGCAAGGAGAGATAAGAAAGCCTTCCTCAGCAATCAGTGAAAAGAAATAGAGGAAAACAACAGATTGGGAAAGACTAGAGATCTCTTCAAGAAAATTAGAGATACCAAAGGAACATTTCATGCAAAGATAGGCTCGATAAATGACAGAAATGGTATGGACCTAACAGAAGCAGAAGATACTAAGAAGAGGTGGCAAGAATACACAGAAGAACTGTACAAAAAAGATCTTCACGACCCAGATAATCACGATGGTGTGATCACTCACCTAGAGCCAGACATCCTGGAATGTGAAGTCAACTGGGCCTTAGAAAGCATCACTATGAACAAAGCTAGTGGAGGTGATGCAATTCCAGTTGAGCTATTACAAATCCTCGAAGGTGATGCTGTGAAAGTGCTGCATTCGATATGCCAGCAAATTTGGAAAACTCAGCAGTGGCCACAGGACTGGAAAAGGTCAGTTTTCGTTCCAATCCCAAAGAAAGGCAATGCCAAAGAATGCTCAAACTACCGCACAATTGCACTCATCTCACATGCTAGTAAAGTAATGCTCAAAATTCTCCAAGCCAGGCTTCAGCAATACGTGAACCGTGAACTTCCAGATGTTCAAGCTGGTTTTAGAAAAGGCAGAGGAACCAGAGATCAAATTGCCAACATCCGCTGGATCATCGAAAAAGCAAGAGAGTTCCAGAAAAACATCCATTTCTGCTTTATTGACTATGCCAAAGCCTTTGACTGTGTGGATCACAATAAACTGTGGAAAATTCTGAAAGAGATGGGAATACCAGACCATCTGACCTGTCTCTTGAGAAACCTGTATGCAGGTCAGGAAGCAACAGTTAGAACTGGACATGGAACAACAGACTGGTTCCAAATAGGAAAAGAAATACGTCAAGGCTGTATATTGTCACCCTGCTTATTTAACTTGTATGCAGAGTACATCATGAGAAACGCTGGGCTGGAAGAAACACAAGCTGGAATTAAGATTGCCAGGAGATATATCAATAACCTCAGATATGCGAATGACACCACCCTTATGGCAGAAAGTGAAGAAGAACTAAAGAGCCTCTTGATGAAGGTGAAAGAGGAGAGTGAAAAAGCTTAAAGCTCAACATTCAGAAAACTAAGATGATGGCATCTGGTCCAATCACTTCATGGAAAATAGATGGGGAAACAGTGTCAGACTTTATTTTTTTGGGCTCCAGAATCACTGCTGATGGTGACTGCAGCCATGAAATTGAAAGACTCTTACTCCTTGGAAGGAAGGTTATGGCCAACCTAGATAGCATATTTAAAAGCAGAGACATTACTCTGCCAACAAAAGTCCGTCTAGTCAAGGCTATGGTTTTTCCAGTGGTCATGTATGGATGTGAGAGTCGGATGGTGAAGAAAGCTGAGTGCCGAACAATTGATGCTTTTGAACTGTGGTGTTGGAGAAGACTCTTGAGAGTCCCTTGGACTGCAAGGAGATCCAATCAATCCATCCTAAAAGAGATCAATCCTGGGTGTTCATTGGAAGGACTGATGTTGAAGCTGAAACTCCAATACTTTGGGCACCTCATGCGAAGGGTTGACTCATTGGAAAAGACCCTAATGCTGGGTAGGATTGGGGGCGGGAGGGGAAGGGGACGACAGAGGATGAGATGGTTGGATGGCATCACCGACTCGATGGACATGGGTTTGGGTAGACCCCGGGAGTTGGTGATGGACAGAGAGGCCTGGCGTGCTGCAATTCATGGGGTCGCAAAGAGTCGGACATGACTGTGCGACTGAACTGAACTGAACTGAGATTAAAATTAATACTCATAAGTTAAGATAATCCTATTTGGGTTTTACCTAGGGGCTCAGTTAAGCTGTCTGCCAATGCAGGGGATATAGGTTCAATCCCTGGTCGTATAAAAGTCTGCATGCCAAGGGGCAGCTAAGCCTGTGTTCAACAGCTGCTGAGCCTGTACTCTAGAGCCTGTTTACTGCCAACTACTGAGCCCCCGGTCACTGCAACCAAAGATAGCCTGTGCGCAGCAGTAAAGACTTGGTACAACCAGAAATAAATAAAATTTAAAAAACCGATCCTATTTGTTGTAATAGCTGCATCTCAGTGAATTAACAAATTAAAGTTGTTTTTCATTAAAGTGGATTTTAAAAAACTGATACTCATTACCAGTGCCACAGCACATGCATATCTGTCTCATTAGATAGTAAGCTCCATGAAAGTAAGAGCCACATCTTTGTTACTCACTGCTGTATTCTTAGCAGACTTTCTAAATGTAAATCCAATGGTATGATGCCAATCATTCTTAAAAGTTTACTATATGTTCCATATTACCTATAGAATGAAACCCACACCCCCTTTCATGAGGTAAACACCCTGTTTACCACTTAAACTTTTTTTTTATCCTGTCCCCTGACCTCAACTTTGTTCTCCTCCATAGGATCATAATAACTCTTTTATCCATGCCTTAATTAGAGATACCAAGGGAACATTTCATGCAAAGATGGGCTTGATAAAGGACAGAAACGGTATGGACCTAACAGACGCAGAAGATATTAAGTAGAGGTGGCAAGAATACACAGAAGAACTGTACAAAAAAGATCTTCATGACCCAGATAATCACGATGGTGTGATCACTCACCTAGAGCCATACATCCTGGAATGTGAAGTCAAATGGGCCTTAGAAAGCATCACTACGAACAAAGCTAGTGGAGGTGATGGAATTCTAGTTGAGCTATTTCAAATCCTCAAAGATGATGCTGTGAAAGTGCTGCACTCAATATGCCAGCAAATTTGGGAAACTCAGCAGTGGCCACAGGACTGAAAAAGGTCAGTTTTCATTCCCGTCCCAGAGGAAGTCAATGCCAAAGAATGCTCAAACTACCACACAATTACACTCAGTTCACACAGTAGAAAAGTAATGCTCAAAATTCTCCAAGCCAGGCTTCAGCAATACGTGAACCATGAACTTCCAGATGTTCAAGCTGGTTTTAGAAAAGGCAGAGGAACCAGAGATCAAATTGCCAACATCCGCTGGATCATCGAAAAAGCAAGAGAGTTCCAGAAAAACATCTATTTCTGCTTTATTGACTATGCCAAAGCCTTTGACTGTGTGGATCACAATAAACTGTGGAGAATTCTGAAAGAGATGGGAATACCAAACCTGCCTCTTGAGAAACCTGTATGCAGGTCAGGAAGCAACAGTTAGAACTGGACATGGAACAACAGACTGGTTCCAAATAAGAAAAGGAGTACGTCAAGGCTGTATATTGTCACCCTGCTTCTTTAACTTACATACTGAGTACATCACGAGAAACGCTGGGCTGGAAGAAGCACAAGTTGGAATCAAGAATGCCGGGAGAAATATCAATAACCTCAGATATGCAGATGACACCACCCTTATGGCAGAAAGTGAAGAAGCACTAAAGAGCCTCTTGATGAAAATGAGAGAGGAGAGTGAAAAAGTTGGCTTAAAGCTCAACATTCAGAAAACCAAAATCATGGCATCGGGTCCCATCACTTCTTGGAAATAGATGGGGAAACAGTGGAAACAGTGTCAGACTTTATTTTTTTGGCTCCAGAATCACTGCAGATGGTGATTGCAGTCATGAAATTAAAAGACGCTTACTTCTTGGAAGGAAAATTGTGACCAACTTAGATAGCACATTAAAAAGCAGAGACATTACTTTGCCAACAAAGGTCCGTCTAGTCAAGGCTATGGTTTTTCCAATAGTCATGTATGGATGTGAGAGTTGGACTCTGAAGAAAGCTGAGTGCAGAAGAATTGATGCTTTTGAACTGTGGTGTTGGAGAAGACTCTTGAGAGTCCCTTGGACTGCAAGGAGATCCAACCAGTCCATCCTAAAGGAGATCAGTCCTGGGTGTTCATTGGAAGGACTGATGTTGAAGCTGAAACTCCAATACTTTGGCCACCTCATGCGGAGAGTTGACTCATTGGAAAAGACCCTAATGCTGGGAAGGATTGGGGGAAGGAGGAAAAGGGGACGACAGAGGATGAGATGGCTGGATGGCATCACCGACTCGATGGACATGAGTTTGGGTAAACTCCGGGAGTTGGTGATGGACAGGGAGGCCTGTCATGCTGCGATTCATGGGGTCACAAAGAGTTGGACACGACTGAGCAACTGAACTGAACTGAACTTGCACTTAACAGCTTAATTTTTTCTCTTGGAAATGTCGATCTCACCTTCTTTGATAACCATTTTTCTTTTTTTTTTTTTTAACAGCTCAAGTACCATACTCATCAGAATGGTTTCCTCAGTCCTCCCCTCTCTCCTTTGTCCTCTGCACTCCTGACAGCAAGGCTGAATGGTGTTCTTCCTCTGTGCTTACATAGTACTTGCTCTGCTGCTGCTGCTGCTAAGTTGCTCAGTCGTGTCTGACTCTGTGCGACCCCATGGACTGCAGCCCACCAGGCTCCTCTGTCCATGGGATTTTCCAGGCAAGAGTACTGGAGTGGGGTGCCATTGCCTTCTCTCAGTACTTGCTCATATCTCTTTTATGACCATTGTACAGTTTACGTGGGGCCTCACTGCCAGCTCAGATGGTAAAGAATCCGCCTGCAATGCAGGAGACCAGGGTTCAAGACCTGGGTCGGGAAGATCCCCTGGAGGGGAATGGCTACCCACTCCAGTATTCTTGCTTGAAGAATCCCATGGACAGAGGAGCCTGGCAGGCTACAGTTCATGGGGTTGCAAAGAGTTGGACACAACTGAGTGACTAACTTTCACAGTTTACTTATTTCTCTCTGCACTAGCCTATAAACCTGTAAGAACAGGAATCCTATACCTCATTTATCGTATATTCCCAATGTATGTACAGGTTTGAAAACCAGAAGATTTTAAATAAAAGTTTATAGAATAAGGGAATATTAGTGTGGAGGCTGTTGGGGCAATTCAAGTGAGAGTAATGAGAGCCTAAACTAAAAGAATGACAAATAGGGAGGGAAAGAAGTGGTTTTGAAATGAGTGTGTATCATTGGTAAAATATGACTTCCAGTTGTCTGCCTTGGAGAGTATAGAAGCTATTCATCTAGATGAGAATTAGAAAAATAATAGAGTTACGGGGGAAAACCAGTATGATACTACTTAAATTTTGGTAGTTTCTAGTGGTAATTATGACCACATTGAAGAGTTGAATAATAGAGATACTGTGAAATGTCCAATGAAAATATATTTTTAAATTGAAATTAAATTGTAAAAAAACTTTATGTATACACACGTACATAATCAGTCATACAGAATGGAAAGTATTATGAAACAAGTCGTCTGTATCTACCCACATCTTTTCCTTCATCTCTCCCTGATTAGATGGCTTGGAGGTCATGGTAGTAATTTCTGCTTTAGATTGTCACATGTGGATCAAATATCTTTGTCAACACCTATAATCCTAAACTTTGAGGGAACTTTTAAAAACCCAGAAGAATCTAAGCTTGTAGGAGATAAATTTATTTTTCCATCTTCAGCATTTACCTTTCTCTAATAAAGAAGGCTTTAAATACATGTCTTTAAATGGATGAGAAGCTGGAGCAATTCCAGTGGGTGTCTAGGCACTATGAACTGAGTTAGCCACTGCTCTGATTCTTTGAGGCAGGTCATGGAGAAACCCTACATTGCTTGTATAGAGTATGGATGCTTCAGCCCATTGCTTAACTTGAGAAACAAGCCAAGGATAACACCTTGGCCTCATTGTGTCGTTAAGAAAATACTTTGCTCTGTGCACCACATTAACCCATGTCTGTCTGTCTGGTGCCAGTCATGCTGGCTGTTTGCTCTGTTGTGCTCCCCTTTTGTTTGTGTAAGTATTCCTTTCCATCATCATGGAGTCAGAAAGAGAAGGCTGGCTCATGTTTCCACCAGCTGTCTCTCTCCTCTTTCACTGATACTCCATATAAAACTACTCTGCAGTGATAGCTCTTATGCTCAATTTTCTCTTAAGGTCTAGGAATTATTAAACAACTGCTTCTACTCTCCTCCCCCCATCACCTTATAAACATAAACATTTTGATTAATGTCATTTAAATGATTTTTTGACTTTTAAATGGACTTCTAATAGAAAACTGGCTTCCCTGGTGGCTCAGATGGTAAAGAATCCACCTGCAATGCTGGAGACCCAGGTGTGATCCCTGAGTCAAGAAGATCCCCTGGGGGAGGAAATGGCAGCCTGCTCCAGTATTTTTGCCTGGAAAAGCCCATGGACAGAGGAGGCTGGTGGTTGCAAAGAGTCGAACACAACTGAGCGACTAAGCACACACGCACACATGCACACACTAACTTTCATTTAGCACATGGTAAATGCTAAGTTATGGATTACTTTTTAATATCAGCAACACAACTAGATAAAGTTTATCCTTACTTTACAAATGAAGAAAATGAGAATCAAAGATTAGTAGTTACTTGCCTCAAATATATCACAAGTATATTGCACAGCCAGAACTGGAACTCAAGTCTATCCTGTTCTGTGTGTGTTAGTTGCTCAGTCGTGTGTCCAACTCTTTGCAACTCCATGGACTTTAGCCCACCAGTCTGCTCTGTCCACGGAATTCTCCAGGCAAGAATACTGGAGTGGGTTGCCATTTCCTTCTCCAGGAGATCTTCCGGACCCAGGGATCAATCTTCCTGCATTGCAGGCAGATTCTTTACAGTCTGAGCCACCAGGGAAGCCCATCCTATTCCAGAGCCCTGCTTCTATTTCATATTACATCATAGCTCTGGGAAGATATGATTTTGTAGTTATTAGAAAAGGAGGGAAAGCATGCATATTTTATAAACATAGTGACTTAAGAAGTATGCCTTGTGAGGTAAGGAATTACCATTGGGACAATGGCCATATATAATTATTGGTACAAAGATTTTGTACCCTACTCTAACTTGGAATATTTTTTTTATCCTAGATCAGATGTTACCAACATTCTTTTTTTTTTGTTGTTTTGTTTGGCCGCAGCATACGGCTTGGGGAAATCTTAGTTCCTCACCAAGGATTGAACCCAGGACCCAGCAGTGAAAGCACAGAGTCTTAACCACTGGACTACTAGGGAATTAACGTCAACAGTCTTAAGTAAAGATTTGCACCATTGTGATGATTTTCTCTGTAGCCCACTCTAACTTGGAATATTCTTTTGCATCCTAGATTGGATGTTATCAACATTCTTAAGATTTGCACTGTTTGCACTGTTGTAATGACTTGGCACTGGGTGCCCAGACATTTGGTCAAATGGTTATTCTGGGTATGTCTGTGTAGGTGTTTCTGGATAAGATTAACACTTGAGTAGATAGACTGAGTAAATTATTGCCACTTCTAATGCATGTGGGCCTCATCCAATCAATTGAAGACCTGAATAGACCATTAGTCATTTCCTGCCTTTGGCCTTGAACTGAAAAATAATCTCTTCCTAGGTTTCCAGCCTGCCAGCTTTCAGAGTAGAACTGACACCGTCAGCTTCTGGTTCTTAGGCCTTTGGATTCAAAGTGAAACTACACCATTGGCTGTTCTCTCTCTGACTAGCCAACCATAATCTTGGGACCTCCACAATTTTGTGGGCCAATTATGTGTATGTATATGCATATATACTATATTTACATACACACATATACATATACACACACAACCCACACAGTTACCACACATATACCAGTAGTTATATATATAACAAATAGGCTTATAGCCAAATATATGGCCTATTGGTTCTTTTTCTCTGAAGAACTCTAAAACAACTGTTTTCTGTCTCATGTTTTTTTGGAGCTGCTCCCAAGCCTATTATCTTTCTCCCTTTATGACACTTCATTCTTTTTGTTTGTTTGTAAGTTTAACTTTATTGACAACAAATATTTTCAGTTCTTTCCCTGAAAATGGCAGACTCACATCCTTCACTTTTGAGAATATCTGCCAAATACCCAAGATAGAATAGCCATAATGTGTCATTTGACATTCCGTATAAACAGTAGCTGCATCCGTGCTTTTCCTCAAGGTGGCATAGTTCTTGGGCACGTAGCAGAAGTGTTCTATGTGGGCTTCCCATTTAGTTACATGGAATTAAAAAGATGTATCCTCAAGGAGCAAGCTTTACTAAAATCAGGAATTTTTAGTGCTTCACTAAGGACAGTTTTAAGTGAAGTTGACCTTTTCCCCTTTCCGAGTGCTTGAGGTGAAGAATACAATAAATAGGTGTATTCCTTGGTGGTAGCAATTTCATTCACATTTCTTTTGTATCATCAGTGCAAGTGTCAGAATAGTGAGAAAAGCAACTACTTAATGTTTGTATGAAAATAATTTTAACTTCACAGACTCCTGAGAGGGCTTCAGGGACCCTTGGTGGTCCATAGGCCACATTAGAGAAACAGTTTGAGATGCTATCTCACAGAATAGACGTGGTTGCTGATGATGAATCTGGGTGATACTTAACCTTCTTTCTCTCCCTTCTTGTGATTTTTTTTCGTGATTTGTCAGCAACTGCAGTTCCATCAGATGCCTGTAGCATTTCTCTAAATGAGAGTGGCAGAACAAATTCACCATTTGATCCTTCATCTTGTGTGTCTTGCATCTGCTTTGTTTGATCTTAGAAATTTGAAACCAGTAATGTCCTTTGAGACTTTATTTCCTAGATGACAACAGTAAGGTTCTAAGATCTGGGAGTCAGAAAACAACAGCAACTTGGAAACAAAGCTTTGACCTGGCTAGAGTAAAACTGTAACTATTGGCACCCACATTTAGAGCCATTCCTTGAATATGTTTTATTCCAGAGCGATTTTTCATCATTACTCTGCCTTCCAGCTCGTAAGCAGCTGATTTGGAATTTTCCTAAATTCAGATTTACAACATTTGGTAATAACATCAGAAAGTGAGGCATGCTATCAGAATCAGAAACAATTCTGCTTTCCAAGACCTGTAATCACCCAATTTGAAACTCTTTGCATACTGGCAATATATTAAAGCATGTGTAGCATGCACAGAAGTGAAAATGGAAATTTACTACAGGAATCCTCAATTTTTGGTATGTCATGATCCTGTACCTAAATCTGCAGAATGAGGCATCCATTTTTTATACCCTTAAAGACACTGTTTTTGAAAGTTTCCCTTTTTTCATCTCTACCTATTTGATTTCCCTCTTCTTTCATTTCCACAGGAGTTCACTCCCACCTTCATTCTTAATATATCTCCCTCCTTACAGTTACTCAGAACACTGTTCACAAAATGACTGCAGGTAACTTATTTTTCCAATACTTACTGCAAATTGCATCATATTACTGCCTCCTGCACATGCATGCACACACACTCTTAACAGAGGCACATTATTTTATAGTACATCAGCTAGTCAGTAACTTTCTGTGATGATGAAAATACTCCTTATTTGCTGTGTAATACATTATACTACAGTTACCATTAGCCACATGTATTAGTGTTCTCCAGAGAAACAGAGCCAATTGGAGGGAAGATAGATAGATTGATTTACCCTGTAGAGTTGGCTTATATGCTTATGGAAACTGAGCAGTCGTAACATCAGAAAACTGATCCTAGTAGTAAAACTAGCAGTAAAGTTGTAATCCAAGTTTTAGTCCAAAGGAAGGAGAAGTCTGATACTCCAACTCAAAGACAGTCTGGCAGAGAGAAAAAATTCTTTCTTACTGGACCTTTTGTTCTTTGCAGGCCTTTAATGGATTCATTGAGTTCCACTCACATTAAGTAAAGCAACCTGCTTTCCTCAGTCTGCTGATTCAGATGTTAGTCTCATCCAAAAACACCTTCACAGACATACCCAGATACAGTGGTTAGCCAAATATCAGGGTACCCCCATGGCCCAATCAAGTTGACACATAAAAGTAACTATCATATTACATATAGCTACTGACTACTTAAAATATGGCTAGACCAAGGAACTAAACTTTTAGTTTTTATTTAATTTTAAATAGTTTAAATTGGTATACATGGTTCATGCTTACTATTTTGGATAACACAGAGATAGATTGTCTCAGTCTTAGAATGAAGTTTTGATTGATGTTGTAGGACAATTCAGACTACCTCTCCAGCATCTAGCTTTCACCTGGGCTTAAAACTCCTCCTCTAGAACACAGCTCCCATGTAAGAAGTCTAGCTACCCTGAGACTGCCATGCTATGAGGAAGTGTTAAGCTAGTCACATGGAGAGAGTGCATCAGGAGGGGAAGAGAGCCCTGTCTGTCCTAGCTGTCCATCCTATCTGAAGGAGATGTGAGTGAGGAGATCGTGCTGGATCTCTCACCCAGCTTAATCAGGCCTTCAGGTGAGCCACCACCTGACTGACCATATGAAAGCCTACAAATAAGAAGCTCCATCTAAACATGCAGAACCGTGAGAGAATAAGTTGTGTTAAGCCACGAAGTTTTGGGGTGATTTGCAAAGCAATAAATAACCAGAACAGAAGTATGCTAAGGAATCAAGGTTTCCTATTTCTCTGACTCACCTAGATCCCAGTCTTACTGTCTTTCTGTTTCCTACTTTCTTGCTTTTTGTGGTATAAAATTTTATGCTCAAAACTAAAATTGCAGTTTGGGAAAGTCACAGTTAATCTGGCCTTCAACTATCTTGGATTTCTGACCTCATTTAAAGGCTTTCCTGCTTTCAAATAGGACAGCTTGAACCAATGTTTGACTTTTCCTTCCTTACTAAAGGCCATAACCAGTTAATTTAACACCCTTTTCTTTTCCAACCAGTTGTTTTTTAAAAGTGTAATCCCAGAAGACATATACCTGTGCTTCAATATCAACATTTTAACATCTGGTTTGCTACCAGAAGGAAAAGGATAGGAGTGGAGAGGGGTGTGTTGGATAGATACTCAAATGATACCTGCTTATAAAAGCGATACCTCTTATATGTAACAAGACTAGACATGTAGTCAGATTCTATGTCAGTTTTTAATACAACTTGTAATTGTGCTATTTAATGCAATTATACAGCCTTGAACTTTATCCCTAAATAACATACTTTTTATTTCAGTGAGCTCAATATTTATAAAAATTTAAAAGGAATTTACTGTTAAATGTCATGAAAACAAGTGTGTGGGAAAAAATTTACCATTATGATTGTTTTTAGTGAGCATTTTTTTGTTATTTACACTAAGAGGGCAAATTTTAGATCTGAAAATTCTCTGCTATATCAGTGATTTGTTTTTTTTTTTCCTTCTAGTCCTAAGAACAGATAGAAGTGGCTATGGATAATTCATATGATTTCAATCAAAAAGGCTCATGTAATGGAATTCCATCTGAGAAGAAAAACAACTTCCTTGTGTCAGAAGATCATGGACAGAAAATCTTAAGTATACTACAGAATTTTCGAGAACAAAATATCTTTTATGATTTCAAAATAATCATGAAAGATGAAATAATCCCATGTCATCGTTGTGTGTTAGCAGCATGCAGTGACTTTTTCAGGTACTTTACCTTGTCTATCTATCCCTCAGATTTTATGATACCACTAATTAAGTTATTTTTATGAGTGTAACTCAATTTTTCCCCTACAGAGCATGGAATAGTAATCTTTAATACTTAAAAAGAGATACTTAGAACCTAGATTAACTAATGATTATTTTAATAAGAAAATATAAGACTACCTTTTTTAAAGCTCAAGTCTTCCCAGGCTAGGATTTCCCAAAGTTAAATATTAGTCCTTTGAATGTTCTGGAAAAAGAAATTGTTTTGATGTGGGGTTAGTTTTGTTTGGGAGGTCCCTTGCACTGTGTAATTTGGCAAAAAGAGGAAAGGATAGACTGAGCACAAATGGAAGCCAAGCTCAAAGAAAATGAGGCATCTGAGAAAAAAATACATTTTGGCCATGGGTTGTATCCTGTGGATTGTCCAGGGAAGAGGGACTCTAACGTGGAGAGTTTCTCTTCTCTCTAGCCTGGATCGTCCTAAAGTGGGGAAAAGTACTTCCAGAGCCATTTCTGGAGAGCACTCAACTTGTTTTGATTCTCATTCTGAGTATAATTCGGTTCCCCAAGTAGATCATCCTACAAGGAATGCACTAGTCATAACACTGTTAAAATCCACTATGATGACAGTGGGTTGATGATTCTTCTTGGTTAAGAGTCAGACACATGACCTTAGTGTTGTGGTAACTGTATGAAGGTAACACCTCTGAGACTTACTCATCAGACAGGCAGACCTCCCTTGCTGACATCCTGACCTTCAGCCCTCCTAGTCATACTTTAATAAACTTCCATCCTAATTGCAGTATTTTGCATTAAGTTCAGTTTTAGAAGCAATTCTAAGTAAGCAGAGTTTAAATCTCTAACAAACTTGATAAAAAAAAGCAAGATATAAGATATAAAAACATCTAGATACAAGTTAACTTATAACTGTTTTAATCCTTAATTGAACTCTTGTTTTACTACCAACATATAATTAAACCATACCCCTTTTGCTCAAGATTAAATCTTTCAGGTTGTATTTCATTCAGCAAGTTTATTGATATCTACTACTCACTAAACACCTTTTTTTTTTTTTTTTGACAGCCCTATGTGGCATGCAGGATCTTAGTTCCCTGACCAGGGATCAAATCGTGCCCCCTGCATTGGAAGCGTAGAGTCTTACCCACTCGACCACCAGTGGAAGTCACTAAACACCAGTTTGTCTAGGGTTTCCTGCTTTGAATTTGAGAGCAGTGGCTCAGTGCTACATCACAGTTGACTGAGGACAAGGGGAACTACACCTTTTACTAGCTTTTTGCCTAACTAGACTATATGTCTTCATGTATTCTTTTCATTTCTTCTCTCAGGTAACCTAAGTTATTCTTCTTCAGCCTCCACTGGGGCCCTAACTGGCCTTATGCTCTCCCATTTTCAGGTTCCACTAGTTTCTTTCCACCTCCCTTTGAATTCAGTTTTTCTTCCAAGGAACTCTTTTTTGTTCCCTTATCCTTCATATCACCTCTTCATTAGAGGAAGCAGTACAGTATAACAGGTATGTATTTGGCCTCTTAATGCACATGCCCTAAATCTAAATTCCAGCTCCACCATTTATTAGACTGAACTTAGGTAACTTAGCCTCTTTAGGCTTCAGTTTCTTTATTTGTAAAAAATTAAGACAAATAGGACCTAGCTCATAAAGTCATTAATGAGAGTTCAATAACATATACGCAATGATTAGGTCAGTCTTCCCTGGTGTCTTGGTGGTAAAGAATCCCATCTGCCAATGCAGGAGAGGCAGGTTCAATCCTTCGGTCGGGAAGATCCCGTGGAAAAGGAAATGCCTGCCTGGGAAATCCTATGGACAGAGGAGCCTGGTGGGCTATGGTCCATGGGGTTGCAGTGAGTCAGACACTACTTAGAGACTAAATAACAACAATTGATTAGTGTCCACTACATTCAGTTATTATTGTTGAATTAAATTGTTATTAAGCTGAATTTATTATTATTTATTATTATTATTTTAGCTCAGTTTTTTTTTAGCTGAAATTATTTCCAAGTCTAGCCAAAAAATGGAAATAATTTGGTATGAACATGCAATCTTATTTCCTTATAAAGTTTTCATGTTAACAAAATAAGAAGTTCATGTGAGCATTTGAATCTGCTGTCCTCTACTCTTTATGTGGAGTTATGCCTACTGCTTAGCTTTTTAGGGATCTGTTTTCAATTTTTAAAAATTACTGTTAAAACAGTGTTTTTTTAAATTTGTACCTGTTCTGAAGTAAAACAAATGACAGTTTTATAATGACCTGAATCTCTTATGATATATAATATTTTACTAAATGAGTATATAGTTCACATAAAAATGTGTACAAATGTAGATAGAAGGTCTAGATAATTTACACTGTTGTAGATAAGGCCACTAATATAAACTTACAGGAATATTGGGGTATATAAAAAAGAGCAGAAAAGTACCTAGTGCATGGTAAATGCCCTTTATAATATTTTTGGAAAATAAAAATTATGATTGAAATGTAAAGTCCCTGGAGACAGGATTCAAAAGGAAGCACACTATTGTATAACTACTTTATGATAACACAGTAAATTTGAGATAGAAGTTAACTGAATACTTTAAAGATGAATAGGATGAAGTTTAGAAATACGATATTACATGTGTCTTCTCAGAGGCAATGGGGAAGCTGATGGTAAATTAGAAATGCATACTATTTTAGAAAACTTTTTTTTCCTTAAAATGATAGTAACAGCTAATGTGCTCAGTGCTTAGTTGCTATGCAACCCCATGGGCTGTAGCTTGCCAGGCTTCTCTGTCCATGGAGTTTTTCAGGCAAGAATACTAGAGTGGGTTGCCATTTCCTACTCTGATAACAGCTAACATTTTGCATCAATTAACTTAGTTGTTTCTCTCATAACTCGGTGGCATAGGTACTACTAGTATCCTCATTTTCAGAAGAATTTGAAGTACGATTAACTTGTTACCTCCCCAAGGTCACACAGTTAATAAGGCAGCCCTGTTTGAGGCCACGCTGTTATTATTACCTTAAACTGACTATAGATATCTTAATAATCTAATACGATTATCATCACAGGTTAATGTTTCTAAGTTGATTACATTATTGAAATATCCTGCACAGTGTGGAACATGTATAAATTTTGATAACCATGTTTATTTGTTATTATATTAAGAAGTATTGGATATCCCTAGTAGAAAGGGGCTTTATCATCCTTTTCCTAAGGAGTGTTCTGTATTTGGAAGCCTCCTCATATTTTTCAGGTGGACACTAGTGTTTCTTTAATAGCTTTAGTTACTCTCTAGAATAGACTTTAATAATGAACTTTAGTACTAGAGTACTACTTGGGGGCGTCCCTCGTTGCTCAGATGGTAAAGAATCCACCTGTAGTGCTGGAGATGTGGGTTTGAAACCTGGGTTTGGAAGATACCCTGGAGGAAGAAATGGCAACCCACCCCAGTATTCTTACCCGGGAAATCCCATGGACAGAGGAGCCTGGCGGGCTACGGTCCATGGAGTTGCAAAGAGTCTAACACACTAACCAACTAAGCACACTTGCAGAGTGCTTGGGTGCTGCTCACAGAGGTGTCCTGGACAATACTGGTACAAAAACAAACCAGTGTTAAACCAGGCCTAAAGTCAGATGCTCTTTAGTCTTAATGAATGTTCAACTGGCAATCGTTAGTTCTTTGTTGTAGCTCTTTCCTCTTTAACCTTAATTTTTATTTGTAGTTCTACTGAAAACCATCCTAATGGGTTTGTTTAAAGTGTAAAAATTAGTAACTCTGGATATAAGGATGGATGGCAATATTGTTCTTACCAAAGCCAGTTGTGAAATATATCTTAGTCTCCTGCCTAAACATTTCCAAATAATTTATATTTTTGCTTAGAATGAGCCAAAAAAGTTCCCAGTTTCTTAGAGTGGTATCAACTTTACCAGGTGGGGATAATGTATATGTAAGTTTATCCTATATTTTAAGTAATTTTAATTATCACCTGCAGAGTTGATACTAAATTAATCCATAGGTAAATAAATTCAGTCATTGGATTTTACCCCAATTTTATGAATAATATATAAGAACATCAAATCAGACACAAAATTTGAATCTTTTTATAGCCTTTGGATTCATTGCTGTGGCTTAGCTGTAATCTATATATTTTTCAATGTGGTATTGTGTAATATGTGTATTTTACAGATAAATAATATGGTCTCTATTATAGATATTAATTTATTAGGATGCTTTAAAAATGTATTTTGTAAATATATTTTATATCAACCTAAGAGTGAAGGAAACCTCTTTTAAGGTCATATTGAAAATTATCTTGGAATAAAATATTCCTGTTTATTTGTTCTTCTGTGTTCTTCATTTTTACAGGGCTATGTTTGAAGTAAACATGAAAGAAAGAGATGGTGGAAGTGTTACCATTACTAATTTGTCCTCCAAAGCAGTAAAAGCATTTCTTGATTATGCCTATACTGGAAAAACAAAGATAACAGATGATAATGTGGAAATGTTCTTCCAGTTGTCATCATTTCTTCAAGTTTCCTTCCTATCCAAAGCTTGCAGTGACTTTTTAATAAAAAGTATTAATCTTGTCAATTGTTTACAATTATTATCTATATCAGATAGCTATGGCTCTGCCCGTTTGTTTGACCATGCTTTATACTTTGTACAACATCACTTTTCTTTATTATTTAAATCCAGTGATTTCTTAGAGATGAATTTTGGAGTACTGCAGAAGTGTCTGGAATCAGATGAATTAAATGTTCCTGAAGAAGAAACTGTACTGAAAGTTGTCCTTAGTTGGACTAAACATAACTTAGAATCAAGGCAAAAACATCTGCCTTATTTGATTAAAAAAGTAAGATTATGTCAGTTATCTGAGGAGACACTTCAAGATTGTCTACTCAATGAAGAGTGTTTACTCAAAAGCACAAACTGTTTTGATGTAATCATGGATGCAATTAAGTGTGTGCAAGGTTCTGGTGGACTTTTCCCTGATGCTCGACCATCCACAACTGAAAAATATATATTTGTTCACAAAACTGAGGAAAATGGAGAAGCTCAATATACGTTTTGCTATAATATTAAAAGTGATTCATGGAAGATACTGCCACAGTCACACCTGATTGATTTGCCAGGATCTAGTCTGTCTAGTTATGGGGAGAAAATATTCTTGACAGGTGGTTGCAAAGGGCCATGTTGTAGAACAGTTCGGCTTCATATTGCAGAATCATATCATGATGCCACTGATCAAACCTGGTGCTACTGTCCAGTCAAAAATGATTTTTTCCTGGTATCAACCATGAAAACCCCAAGAACCATGCATACATCAGTTATGGCTCTCAATAAATTATTTGTCATAGGTGGAAAAACTAGAGGATCTCAGGACATTAAAAGTCTCTTAGATGTTGAATCCTACAATCCTCTTTCCAAAGAATGGGTGTCTGTTAGCCCATTACCCAGGGGCATATACTATCCTGAAGCAAGTGCATGCCAAAATGTAATTTATGTTCTTGGATCAGAGGTGGAAATTACAGATGCTTTTAACCCATCACTTGATTGCTTTTTCAACTACAATGCTACAACTGATCAGTGGTCTGAACTAGTAGCAGAATTTGGGCAGTTTTTTCATGCAACACTAATTAAAGCTGTTCCAGTAAACTGCACACTCTATATATGTGACCTTTCCACTTATAAGGTTTATAGTTTTTGTCCAGATACTTGTGTTTGGAAGGGTGAAGGATCTTTTGAATGTGCAGGCTTCAATGCAGGTGCAGTTGGAATTGAAGATAAAATTTATATATTAGGTGGTGATTATGCACCAGATGAAATCACAGATGAAGTTCAGGTCTACCACAGCAGCAGGTCTGAGTGGGAAGAAGTTTCACCAATGCCAAGAGCCTTAACTGAATTTTACTGCCAGGTGATTCAGTTTAATAAATACAGAGACCCATGGTTTTCTAATCATTTCTAAAAGTAGTGTATGAGTAGACATTCTAAAACAATTGCAGTTCTAGAAGCCTGCAGTAAATTTATTAACTAATTATTGGTAAAAAGGTCTTTACAGCTTAGTAAGATAAAATACACCTCCTATAAGAGAATTACTATGAATGTATACCATATTAGAGAAATATTATGAATGTATACTATATATGAATTAGCAGTTCCTAGAAACTTAAAATACACAATACATTTTACCAAAAACTGTATTTAATTTAATCTTGGAGAATCTAGGATATTAATATTTTCATATGTAAGTAAAACTCAGGCTTTGATGTTTTGATTCTTAAAGTACTTTATCCATGACAGAAAAACAAATCACACTTCACAGAACTGTACAATGTAAATGGGAGAAGTCTCTTAAGGTAGTAAAAATGACTTGTTTATACTATATGATATAAACTGTAAAACATACTAGAGGTGAGAATCCTATCTTGTTACTACAGGTATAAGAGTAGTTGAATTCCTATTTTTTCTGTTCATTGGTTAGCTATTTTTAAGCCCTTTCTTTTCTTTCACTATTTTTCAGTCAGAAAATGTTCTGAAATGAAGTATATTTCCCCAGACTTCTAAAACTGTACACTAAACATGTTTTAATTTTTTGATTCAGCTCTTCATTAAGATCATAGTGTACTGTAATGCTGTTGGCAGTTACTGAAATGTCTTAAAATTTGCTTTTTGTATTAGTTTTCAGTGTTAGTTGGTCTCAGTTTTTAGAGGTATTTTATATTCTGGCTCAAGCTCAGTAAATTAACTTTCTTATTTATTTAGTCAGTTCAAGTTATACCTGACCTGATTTTATCTTGACGTGTAACCCTTCTAGTGAAGTTCTTGGATTCGGGGATGGTAGTCCTAAAATAATTTTCCATATCATCGCCAGATTCCAATGTAAGCGAGATTATAGAAAATCTGACCTCTAGATAAGTGGACCACTATTGTTGGCATTTCTTAAACTTTTGCATGTCCAAATTTGAGTTGCAGTAAGAAATTTCAACATTTCAGTTAGTACCATGTCAGTCTTTTGTGGTGATGTATTCCAGCTGTAAAGTGCTGTGTATGTTTTCTTCTTCAGCAAATTATTCATAGTGAATTATTTACTAAATTTAAAAATGTGACTGGGCTTTTGGTATTGATAGTAGATATTTGAAACTTGCAACTTATTAGATGTTTAATCATCTCTAACCCAAACAATGGAAGAGAATCATCTTTGTTCTCAACTAAGATGATTCTGCCTTGTAAGAGGATATGCTTTTTTAATCACTTTTAACGATACAGGTATTTTAGGTTTTAGGACCTGATTTATATCTCAGGTAATGTGTAGACTGTATTTCTCTGGAATCAAACGAAGTTTCCCACAGACTGTAGTTAAATGTTAATCTGTTGTAAATATTCTTTAGAAGTGGAAATATACCTAAACGAAGGTCCTTTTATTTTACCATATAAATTTATGCAATCATAAGTTTCAAATATATTTTTCAAAATGGAACAGAATGTTAGACTAAATTATCATGCAATTCCAAAATCAGGCATTGTCCGTAATCAGACGATAGTTGCATAAAAACTCTTCTGTAGAATTGGTTGCTTCTTCCCTACCTACCTTTGTTGGCTCTGCCCTTTTCTCTCTCTCTCTCTCTCTGTGTGGGTGTGTGTATGTGTGTTGTGTGAGAAAGAAAGAAAATTCAGTGGAGGCTTTCTCTGTGTGTTATGTGGCACTTTGAAAACAAGTTATTTGAGAAAGACCATAACACAGTGGGTGATTAAATTGTTAATTTAAACGTATATAAACAAATACTTCCAGAAAGGAGAAACTAAAGCAAAACAGAATCCCTTCCTGATCTTGTTTTATTATTATATCTTGATTTCTACCATTCTTCTCACTGACCATTGATTTTTTAAATTTTATTTTTACTTGGAGGATAATTACGATGTGGTAATGGTTTCTGCCATACATCAACATGAGTCAGCTATAGGCATGTATACGTCCCCTCCCTCTCGAACCTTCCTCCCACCTCCCTCCACACCCCACCTCTCTGGATTGTCACAGAGCAACCGCGGCCATTGGTTCCTGATGTTACTAGAAGTATCCTTGTTACCAAGGCATAAGTAGCTCCCTCTGCATTTGATTTAAAACACTTTTCAATGCACAAGGCTTTCTGCCTTAGTTTCCACAATTGCTTCAGGAAACTTGTTGATCGTCTTTTCACTTACTGTCATCCCTTTACATCTGTACCTGAGTGTTCTTCATTAGTTATAACTGCAAAAAAGTATTCTTTCTAGTCATAAAACCCAAACTCTTCCTTTACTTACTGTTCTTTTTTCTTTGGCATTATAGCAGTCTGTGCTGGGCTTGGCTCTCTTAGCAATTAATCTTGTTCTCTCCAATTTTGCATCATCTGGTAAAGGTAACACTTTCATTTGCTCTACTAAATGGTTATTGAAAAATGGTTCTGGGTGTTCAAAATCCTCAAGGAACCCAGGCACATGTACACATGGTCAATGACTTAACTGTTATTATCACTGATCTTGCCAATCACTTTGGCTTCACTAAGAACCACATATATTATTTCTGGCCTGGCCCTCTATTCTCGATCTCTTGCAAGTCTCAGTGATCTTTCAAGTCTATTCTACCCAGGAGGAGCCGTTTTTCCTGTCTGTAAGATTAGAAAACAATATCCCTTTATCTATGACTTCTTTCCTTAGTCTTTTTTTTTCTTTAAAATTTCCTTTCCTTTCATTATCCTCCTTCAGTCAGTGCTGCATTGTAAGAGACAAAATAATTAAGCTCAGTATCCAGATTGGTTTCATTCTTGTAGAAAAATTCTAAGTAACATTTCCAAATTCTTTATCATTTGTCCTGGTAAATGGATTATGCATGCAAAAAAACTTGCAGTATTATAGTATCCTAGTGTCCGCTAAAATTGAAAGTAGTTATGTGTCACTATTAAACATAAAGATTAAATTCAACATTTATATGATATCAAAGTTAATGAACATTTTTAGAACTATCTTCAAACTTGATTTATAATATAGAGCACCTGTTGTTCATCTATTGCCTATGAAACAAAAGCAGTATGAAGAATATTTGCATAATCAAATTAACTGCATTCATATAATACTCAATTTTGGTTTGGGAGGGAAAGCAGTCTTTATCACAACAGTATTCATTATATGTTACTCTTTTTTTTTTCAGCTTTCCTTTTTTTTTTTTAAATTAGTTTATTTTTTAAAATTTTACAATACTGTATTTGTTATGCCATACATTGACATGAATCCACCATGGGTGTACATGTGTTCCCCTTCCAGAACCCCGCTCCCACCTCCCTCCCCAATCCCATCCCTCCGGGTCGTCCCGGTGCACCAGCCCCAAGCACCCTGTATCACGCATTGAACCTGGACTGGTGATTCGACACATATAATTTACATGCTTCAATGCCATTCTCCCATATCATCCCGCCCTCGCATATGTTACTGTTGAAAGCCAGAATATTATTTGAAAGCAACCACATACTGCAACATGATTCCATTTCCCCCAGATACCAAGAAGAGCAGTTGAATGTGTGTTCAGGGTACCTAGATCAAGGTGTCCGACTTGAAAATCAGAGTCAAATATAGAGGAGACATCAGTTTACCTTTTGAGATTTGGAAGCAATAAACGTAATAGTTAAATATATTGTTGAATATGTTTTGGGTCATCATTCTCAGTTTAATTGGATCCAATGTTTGCAAACCCATGTATTTAGAATAGAATGTCTAAGAACAAAAAATACCTTCCAGTGGGCAGCTCTTGAGGGCAACCTAAAAACGAAGTCTAAAGTTTATAAGGAAGCCAACTTCTGTTCAACATAACAAAATTCACTCCACTTTATAAAGCCATATTTGGAATAAGACTAAATATCAAAAACTGTGGCATGTGGCAGAGAACTAGCCCAAACAAATTTCTACACAGGAGTACACAACCAAAGATTTCTATGTTTTATTTGCACATTTTGATCTTAATATATTTTTCTGCCTTTTGACTAATTGCTTCCTCCAGTTTATTTAGCATTTAGACATTCAGAGTAACTTGATTTTAATGATTCTGCATACTCAAGATTTCAATAAGGTGTGAGTCATAAAATTACATCATTTTAGGAGTATTCTTATTGAAGGAAATTTGTTCTTTTTTTAAAATCACTTAGGAAAAAGTCTGTAAAGGGTGCTGACATTTATAGTGAGCTGCTAATAGGGATTTCTCCTTGTGTTTACCATAAGTGCACATTTGTTTTACAGTGAATAGAAATTGAAAGACCATTACCTAAAATTTTGTCCTGAATTATTCTTATTTCACTGCAAATTTAGCTCTATAGCTATATGTAGTGAATCTAGTTAAATATTATGTGATTTGAAAGATATCTTTAGTTCTTAAAAATCTATGTTTATAAATAAATTATATTTGATTACACTAAGATACTTAATTAAATTGAACTTATAAATAGAGGTTTTAATCAGCACAATATTACAATAGGGATTTTAATCACAGCATGGTATTACACACTGATCAAGAGATAACTTTTCTAAATCATAGATTCATATTCAAACTTGAAAATAATCTTAGAATCTAATACAGCTTCCAGCCTTGTATAGAAAACCCCTGTACATTCTAAAATACCCTTGACAGATGATTTTCTTTTCAAATTCTAATTCAGTTCTTTCAGGGTAAAGAGCTCACTACCTCCATTTTTAAACAGTTCTATTAGAAAGTTCTTCTAAGGTTGAAAGTAACTGCCTCCCTATAATAACTTTCAGTCCTTGATCTTAAGTTGCTGTCTCCATAAGTATTGGAAATAGCATGTCTTCCATTCCTCTAAAATCAAGTCCTCACTTTTCTTCTTGTTCAAATGCTTAACACTTTAAAACTTGCCACAGTGGCCAAGGTTACATACCTTCTACATATACATTTGCCTCAGAAAAATCCATCCTAGCTCTGTTGCTTATTTGGTGTGTTGAGCATGATGAGCATTGCATAATCTTCTAATAAAGCAAGCACTTCGTTCCCTTAATCAGCTCTTATAAATCCAGTGTGAGCTACAGCCTTGTTATCTCTATCAACTATCGACATAATCACAAACATACTTTCTGGGAGAGGAATTCTGAAGCCAGATTTTAATGTCTTTTGATCATTTGTCATTAGATATGGTTTTCAGAATTTTAATAACACTTCTAAAAGAAACTAAATCATATACAAAAAAATAGAAACCAAAGCAGTCACTAACTAGCTCAACGAACTATGCTATTGGTTCCAAGGGTAACAAGGTTGCTGGAATTACTTAAGAGTACAATTCTCTGAGTATCACATTGTAGTGTAAATACTTCTTTGTATATCTGTCTTATTTAATTCGAAACTCTTAGGAGTAGGGATATTATCATTTCTGGACCTAGCAATTAGCACAGTGCTTGCATATTAATAAGGCATCTAATAAGCTAACATTCTATCAAGCCAATATATGAAGCAAAATTTATTATAGTTATATTGTTTCTGAATGGGTTAGACTTAACTGCATATTTTGCAATTTTCATGTACAAAAAATTGATTTACATTAGGATTTTACATTTAAGAATGCTACACATTGTACTTTAGTTATCAATGTATGTGTCAATTCTTTTGTAATATTTGATATCCTTATGTTAAAAGCCTGGGCTAGCTAATTTATACAACTTTTTGTTAGTATATGTTGTATATTTTTGTTAGTATATGGAAAAAATAATGAAGTACTTTTTATTTGAGAATGAAATTGCATTACACAGTACATTGCCCACATTTGGAGAACATGTATAGTTGGTTGTATAGTTGTGTTGTATATGTATATTTGGTACTTGAAAGTGAAATTATACTTTCAGAGTAATTCATTGAATTTTTTTAGTGCTTAAGGATTATTTATTCTCCTTGAGTTTTAATTATAATATTTAATTCTGTGTTTCCTTTCAAATGCAGTAATAGATAAGACAATGACTGAAAGTATCATTAGTAGACATATAACCCCCATTTCCCCTATAAGAACATAATAGCTTTAGTGACCTTTTTCCCACAGGGGAGACTGTGCGCAAAGCTACTTAACTTTGCATACATAAATGATTTGTTTCATTTTCTATTAGTAGAATATGGGCATTTACCATATGCTATGAGGAATAAAGTCATTTTTTTCAGGTCCATGTTAACCATATTAATATGTAGTAAACATTTCAATTATATAAAATAATTACTAATGTATTAAAATGTATCTCAGAAAAGAATATATATTGTTTGTATTTATTGTTACTAGAAATAAAAAAGGTAGAAAAAGGTGAATGCTAAGGCTCTCATTTTCTTGCCACCCCCTTCCCCAGATGCCCTGAGTGGCTCTGATGAATCTCAGAATTCCTGAGAGAGTGGTGGAGGAGGTGGGATTACTGTTAGAAGGGGCTCTGTAACATGTTGAGCTGAGTAAATAAAATGCAGCTAGATTTGAAATGAATCGTAGATGGGGAGAGACCTTGAGGTGCTGCATGAACTAAGAAAGAACAGACCAAATGTCCATGAGCCACAAATGAAAGCAGAGAAGCTAGCTGAATGTCTAAGGTCAGGCACTGTGCAACCCTACTTAAACAGACATCAGCAACACAAGAATCAGCCAGGTGCCAGGATATAAGCCTCCCTTCTACCTAATATGTACAGGTGAGCTAGTGAAGAGGTCCAGAGTCTGAGAGACTAAATCATACCATAACGAGACTTATTTTAAGATATTTACATTGGACAGATGCTGTCTTAATTCCAGTTCCATTTTTCCTCTTTCTGGAAAGACACATTTGCCATCACATTTCTGGTTTTCCTATCTGATCAGTGATTTACTGATTTACTAAACAACCTTGACTCCCAAACCCTCTTCTAGAATATTGCTCAGGTTGAAACAGTTAATCTATGGAAACCTAACCCTTAAAAAATCAACTTCTATCCCACATGCTTGCATAAGGCTAGTTGCTTTCTCTTCATTTCTTAAGCTCTCTTATCAAATCCTTGGTCCAACCTTACTGCTCAAGACTTCTTCCCTTATTACTTCCAATTCTCCATGTACTTCCAGCTTCTGTAGTTGACTTTGCTTGCGGATAATGACTCACCTCTCTTTAATCCCCATAGTTAATTTAAAATGTAAGGATATTGGAGGGAATTTGCCTGTTACTAGGTGGTTGGGGATGCTCCCCCAAAACCAGAGGTCTCCCTTGGTCAGCATTTTAATACTTGCAAGTTGTCCTCTTATGTCATTAAATAGAATGGTTCATAATCTCAGACTGATGCACTGGCATTTGAAGTTCTTTCCCTAAATTCTGAACTGCCTGAATTTATCCTTCTCCTCACTGCAAAACAAAAGCTCCTCAAAGACAAAATTTAATCTCTATACTCAGAAAATAAATTGCAAAACACATTTAAACTTAAGTAATTAAGAATTACTTAATATTGTGTTACAGGCTCTTATTCAGTTACAGTGTAAGTTGTAAATATGTTTTGTCAAAAACTACTTTAGCAATTTGGCCAATATACAGATTTTAATTCATATATATGTACATTTTTCAGAGAAAAAATAATCCTAAAAAGTAATTACTTTTCACTATGAATATGCAGTTTCAAAGTAATATTTACAAAGTGCTTTGAGGTTTTTGAAACTATAAAATATTGAATTTTTATACAATGTGGCACTAAACCAACCTACCTAGTGAACATTAATTAATTAAAACTAATTTATTTTAATTTTATAAAACCTATGTTTCCAGGGTAAAGTTTCTTTGGATTTATTAAATTCTGCAATTTTGAAGACCTCTATAAAGCTTAATGAAACTAAACCTGAAATAGCAAACAATACTCATGAAAAACTTAAGAAATATGTGGGACCATCTTAAAATATTTAACATATCATCGTAGTATTTATAGAGTTAGATTTCATTGCACCTGATAAATATTTTTGCAATTCTTCCAAATTCAGGGCTTGTTTAACCTGATTCTGTTCTAGTAGTAATTAGTGACTCCTTCCATGGAAAATTAATTACCCTTACCTAACTTTGAGTACAATACATGGTGCAAAGTTAGTTTAAAATTTTCAGTCAAGAAAAGACTTTCTTCAGCCTTTTCATTTAAAAATCCAACTAGCGGGGAGGGAGGTGGGAGGGGGCTTCAGGATGGGGAACACATGTAAACCCAAGGCTGATTCATGTCAATGTATGGCAAAAACCACTACAATATTGTAAAGTAATTAGCCCCCAACTAAAATAAATTTATTTAAAAAAATAAATAAAAAAATAAAAATCCAACTAGCCTAATTTTTTCCTTTTAGAGATTAACCACCTTTTATGTTATGAAACATTAATTGGGATTCAAAAAAACTTTTTAAAACAATTTTCAACAAATGGGTATTTTTTTTGTTTCGTATACAAATAGTGTTCACCTTGTGATTTATCCTTGTGTGAAGGAGTGAAATATACCACAATATTTTTGCATTTAAATACAATTCATATTTCACTTATAAGCACAAATTAATGAACACTTGTTTCTAGGAATTTTCACAAAGAGAATTATTCTAGTAGTTTAAAGCATCTAAATTTCTTTCCTTGATGAATGAAATACTAAGCTCTAACCAATAATTTTTGTTATGGGATGTCTACCCAGGAATATATGTGTCAGGCAGTGTTCCTTAAAGTTTCATCAAAAAAAAAAAAAAAAAAAAAACAGGTCATCTGGGAGTCCCATTAAAAATACTGAATCCAGGGGGAGGTGCCGCCAGGCTAGCAGGAAACATCCAACCCCCTGTGCTACGAGATGAATGGAAAACTCTGATTTAAACAAAGTACTAACAAGGAATTGTCCTTGATTTTTGTACTTTGTAGCATTCCTCAATTCTTTTCACATCTTCCCTTACTGTAAAAACTGCATTTAAGTTAGAAAATGAAGCAATTGAAGAGGAAAAGCAATTTCAGTGTACAAGCCCTTTTGAAAGAAATTACAGAAAGGAAGGAAGTAATTTTTTCTAAGCAGCTTAATACAACACTTAATGTGATGAAGCGGATGGTTTGGGAGGAGATTGCACAGTGCGTGAATGCTGTAGGAGAAGGAGGCCATAGAACAGGGACAGAAGTGAAGAGAAGTTACCTTGACTGGTGAGCCCTTATGAAAAGAAAGAAGATGAAGGCAAACATTAAGCTAGTTGGTTCAGTGTTTCCCCTTCCCACATCTGATTTAGATGACTCTCTCACTGAAGAGATAGGTGAAAAGATTGGATTCCGAAGTGATACAAATTTTGATTGACAAAATGAGGCAGATTTCAGGGATGCAGGTAGATCCTGAGGTCAAGGAAGAAGAGGAAGAAAGAGAGCCCCAGAGTCCTGAATTTGAGATTGAAGAGGAAGAAGAAATGTCATCAGTCATACCAGATTCCAGGAGGGAAAATGAACTTCCTGATTTCCCCCACATTGATGAATTTTTTACTCTGAACTCAACACCCTCTAGGTCTGCATATGATGAGCCCCATTTGCTTGTAAACATAGAGAAATAGAAATTAGAATTGGAAAAACGAAGGCTTCATATTGAGGCTGAAAGACTACAGGTAGAGAAGGAACAGATTGAGAAAGAGAGGCTGCGACATTTAGACATGGAGTATGAGCGACTTCAGCTGGAGAAGGAGCGGTTGCAGATTGGAAGAGAGAAGCTGAGGTTACAGATAGTCAACTCAGAGAAGCCATCTTTGGAAAGTGAACTTGGTCAAGGGGAAAAGTCCATACATCAACTACAGGATATAGAAACGGAGAAGTTAAAACTTGAGAGAGAACGCTTACAACTGAAAAAAGATAGGCTGCGGTTTTTGAAATCTGAATCGGAGAAGCTGCAGATTGAAAAGAAACTCTTTCAAGTAGGGAGAGACTACGAATTCAGAAGGAAGGACACTTGTAGTGATTTATCTAGGTCTCCATTTATCAAATGTTTGTAAAGCATAAGTTTAGGTTTAAAAATGGTTGCAGGATTAGCTGTACTGTTGTTGTTTTTCCCCTGTTTAATATTAGTGTTTTCAATACAAAAAAGATAATTATTTGTGGTTAACAAATGCTTAAGTCTTCTATGAAAACTACGTGCCCTAGAATAAACAGTATAGCAGAAGTTGTTGTACTATGAGCTTTAATTTAGTAAAATTTAGTAAATTTAATTTAATTAAATTTAATTTAATTAAATTTACTAAATTTAATTTAGTAAAATTACAGTCTTGTATGATCTATGGACTCAGAGTTTACAATATGTCTGTGTAAAATTCTAGCTCTGTAGTTGTCAACTAGGGGTGACTATGGCCCTCAAAAGACATTTGGCAATGTCTGGTGACATTTTTTGGTTGTCAAAATTGGAAATTGGAGCACATTGCTACTGGCATGTAGTAGGTAGAGGCTAGGGATGCCTACATCCTGCAATGCACAGGACAGTTCCCACCCTCCCCCCCAAAAAAGAATGATCAAACCCCAAATAGCTATGTTGCTGAAGTTTAGGAACCCTGTCTTAGCCTGGCTGAGTACCTCTTTAGCTTTGTTTCAGTTTCAGAATATTAAAACTGCAGGTATTTATGTGGGAATTACTTAAGTGGCCCAAAACTTTAACTATGAAACAGTACTGTATAATGTATTGACTATAGGAAGTGACGAAGATTATAGATGTTTTATTCCTTTGTTTCCATCTGTATATAATGTGAGAGTCAGAAAACAATAAAGGCAACATCAGAGGTTGCCTAAAGTGGGTTACTTTCCAAAGCAGTTCACTCATCTGGCTATTAGGGCTTTAGAAACAGCACACATTTTTGTAAGCTTTATGCTTTCTTCTGTGACTCCATTGACTAAGCCAGTAGTTCAGACAAAAATTGTCATTTCAACCATGTACTGAAACCTTAATATACTTGGTTGAAGCTAGTAAGAATGTTACCAGTTTAAAAATGGTGTCAGTAGTCAATGAACTGGAACTCAGCAAGTGGTCATTTGATTTTTAAAACAGATAATAGCTATTTGGAACTGGGAGTGAGGGTGAGGGAGAATGTCCTCTGTATCCAATAGTAATGATGATGGTGATGAAATAATGATAGTAGTGGTGTATTATGAATTAGGGAAGCAGTTATTGTACACTATCTGACCTAATCTGTAGAAAAAGTCTTGAGAGTAGTATCATTATTCCTGAATCTGAGACTTAGAAAAGTCACACTTCTCTTAAATGACTGATTTTGTATATCAAGATGTATTTTGTCTTTGTTCTTCCCTGTGGAACAAAGTTTGTATCTTAGTCAGTCATTTTGGTGTTTATTCTGAGACCAAGGGTTTATGTAATCTGGTGATTTGCCTTCAGTCCCCTAAAGGTACTTTTTCCACTGTCCAGATGATTCTAATGCACACTGAAGTTGAGAATAACTGCATGAGATCATTTTGTATTTTCCCATTTCCAGTATATGTAGCCTTAGTATGTCTCTTCTATTGACAGATACTACCTTGATTCTACATTGATTCTTGTTAATTTAAGAATGTCTTGAAACCAAATTTAGAGAAGAGCTAACCCCTATCCTACTCAAACTATCCCAGAAAATTGCAGAGGAAGGTAGACTCCCAAACTTGTTCTATGATGCCACCATCACCCTAATACCAAAAAGAGACAAAGATGCCACCAAAAAAGAAAACTACAGGCCAATATCACGGATGAATATAGATGCAAAAATCCTCAACAAAATTCTAGCAAACAGAATCCAACAACATATTAAAAAGATCATATATCATGACCAAGTGGGCTTTATCCCAGGGCTGCAAGTATTCTTCAGTATTAGCAAATCAATCAATATGGTACACCACATTAACAAATTGAAAGATAAAAGCCATATGATTATCTCAATAGATGCAGAGAAAGCCTTTGACAAAATTCAACACCATTTATGATTAAAAACTTTCCAGAAAATAGGCATAGAAGGAACATACCTAAACATAATAAGAGCCATATATGATAAACCTATAGCCAACATTATACTCAATGGTGAAAAATGGAAAGCATTTCCTCTAAAGTCAGGAACAAGACAAAGGTGCCCACTCTCACCACTACTATTCAACACAGTTTTGAATGCTTTAGCCACAGCAATCAGAGAAGAAAAAGAAAGAAAAGACTCTAGATTGGAAAAGAAGAAGTAAAACTCTGTTTGCAGATGACATGATCTTCTACATAGAAAACACTAAAGACACCACCAGAAAATTACTAGAGCTAATCAATGACTATAGTAAAGTTACAGGATATAAAATTAATACACAGAAATCCCTTGCATCCCTATACACTAACAATGAGAAAATAGAGAAATTAAGGAAATAATTCCATTCACCTTTGCAACAAAAAGCATAAAATACTTAAGAATAAATCTACCTAAAGAAACAAAAGACCTATGTATAGGAAACTATAAAACACCAATGAAAGAAATCAAAGACAACACAAATAGATGGAAAATATACCATGTTCATGGATCAGAAGAATCAATATAGTGAAAATGAGTATACTACCCAAAGCAATCTATAGATTCAATGCAATCCCTATCAAGCTACCAATGGTATTTGTCACAAAACTAGAACAAATAACTTCACAAATTGTATGGAAATACAAACAACCTCGAATAGGCAAAGCAATTTTAAGAAAGAAGAATGCAACTGGAGGAACCAACCTTCCTGACTTCAGACTATACCACAAAATTACAGTCATCAACACAGTATGGTACTGACACAAAGACAGAAATGTAGATCAATGGATCAAAATAGCCCAGAGATAAATCCATGCACCTATGAACACCTTATCTTTGACAAATGAGGCAAAAATATACAATGGAGAAAAGACAATCTTTTTAACAAGTGGTGCTGGGAAAACTGGTCACCACCTGTCAAAGAATGAAACTAGAACATTTTCTAACACCATACACAGAAATAAACTCAAAATGGATTAAAGATCTAAATGTAAGACCAGAAACTATAAAACTCCTAGAGGAAAACACAGGCAAAACACTCTCTAACATAAATCACAGCAAGATCCTCTATGACCCATATCCCAGAGTAATGGAAATAAAAGCAAAAATAAACAAATGGGACCTAATTCAACTTAAAAGCTTTTGCACAACGAAGGAAACTATAAGCAAGGTAAAAAGGCAGTCTTCAGAATGGGAGAAAATAATAGAAAATAAGACAACTGAAAAAGAATTAATCTGTAAAATATACAAGCTGCTAAAGCTGCTCACTACCAGAAAAATAAATAACCCAATCAAAAAGTGGGCCAAAGAACTAAACAGGCATTTCTCCACAGAAGACATACAGATGACTAACAAACACATGAAAAGATGCTCAACATCACTCATTACCAGAGAAATGCAAATCAAAATCACAATGACGTAACATCTCATGCCGGTCAGAATGGTTGCTATCAAAAAGTCTACAAACAATAAATGCTGGAGAGGATGTGGAGAAAAGGGAGCCCTCTAACCCTGTTGGTGGGAATGCAAACTAGTACAGTCACTATGGAGAACTGTGGAGCTTCCTTAAGAAACTGGCAATAGAACTGCCATATGACCCAGCAATGCCACTGCTGGGCATACACACCTATGAAAGCAGAATTGAAAGAGACTCGTGTACACCAATGTTCATCGCAGCACTGTTTACAATCACTAGGACAGGAAAGCAACCTAGATGTCCATCGGTAGACGAATGGATAAGAAAGCTGTGGTACATATACCCACTGGAATATTACTCTGCTATTAAGAAGAATGCATTGAATCAGTTCTAATGAGGTGGATGAAAGTGGAGCCTATTAGACAGAGTGAAGTAAGTCAGAAAGAAAAACACCAACACAGTGTATTAACACATATATATGGAATTTAGAAAGATGGTAATGATAACCCTATACACGAGATAAGAAAGCCTTCCTCAGCGATCAATGCAAAGAAATAGAGGAAAACAACATAATCGGAAAGACTAGAGATCTCTTCAAGAAAATTAGAGATACCAAGGGAATATTTCATGCAAAGATGTGCTTGATAAAGGACAGAAATGGTATGGACCTAACAGAAGCAGAAGCTATTAAGAAGAGGTGGCAAGAATATACAGAAGAACTGTACAAAAAAGATCTTCATGACCCAGATAATCAAGGTGATGTGATCACTCACCTAGAGCCAGAGATCCTGGAATGTGAAGTCCAGTGGGCCTTAGAAAGCAGCACTATGAACAAAGCTAGTGGAGGTGATGGAATTCCAGTTGAGCTATTTCAAATCCCACAAGATGATGCTGTGAAAGTGCTGCACTCGATATGCCAGCAAAGTTGGAAAACTCAGCAGTGGCCACAGGACTGGAAAAGGTCATTCATTCCAATCCCAAAGAAAGGCAATGCCAAAGAATGCTCTAACTACCACACAATTGCACTCATCTCACACGCTAGTAAAGTAATGCTCAAAATTCTCCAAGCCAGGCTCCAGCAATATGTGAACTATGAACTTCCAGATGTTCAAGCTGGTTTTAGAAAAGGCAGAGGAACCAGAGATCAAATTGCCAACATCCGCTGGATCATCGAAAAAGCAAGAGAGTTCCAGAAAAACATCTATTTCTGCTTTATTGACTATGCCAAAGCCTTTGACTGTGTGGATCACAATAAACTGTGGAAAATTCTGAAAGAGATGGGAATACCAGACCACCTGGCCTTCCTCTTGAGAAACCTGTATGCAGATCAGGAAGCAACAGTTAGAACTGGACATGGAACAACAGACTGGTTCCAAATAGGAAAAGGAGTGCGTCAAGGCTGTATATTGTCATCCTGCTTATTTAACTTATATGCAGAGTACATCATGAGAAATGCTGGGCTGGAGGAAGCACAAGCTGGAATATAGGTTGCCGGGAGAAATATCAATAACCTCAGATATGCAGATGACATCACCCTTATGGCAGAAAGCAAAGAAGACCTAAAGAGCCTCTTGAAGAAAGTGAAAGAGGAGAGTGAAAAAGTTGGTTTAAAGCTCAACATTCAGAAAACTAAAATCATGGCATCTGGCCCCATCCCTTCATGGGAAATAGATGGGGAAACAGTGGAAACAGTGTCAGACTTTATTTTTTGGGGCTCCAAAATCACTGCTGATGGTGATTGCAGCCATGAAATTAAAAGATGCTTACTCCTTGGAAGGAAGGTTATAGCCAACCTAGATAGCATATTTAAAAGCAGAGACATTACTTTGCCAACAAAAGTCCGTCTAGTCAAGGCTATGGTTTTTCCAGTGGTCATGTATGGATGTGAGAGTTGGACAGTGAAGAAAGCTGAGCGCAGAAGAATTGATGCTCTTGAACTGTGGTGTTAGAGAAGACTCTTGAGAGTCCCTTGGATGGCAAGAAGATCCAACCAGTCCATCCTAAAGGAGATCAGTCCTGGGTGTTCATTGGAAGGACTGATGTTGAAGCTGAAACTCCCATACTTTGGCCACCTCCTGTGAAGGGTTGACTCATTGGAAAAGACCCTAATACTAGGAAGGATTGGGGGCAGGAGGAGGAGGGGACAACAGAGGATGAGATGGTTTGATGGCATCATTGACTCGATGGACATGGGTTTGGGTAGACTCCTTGAGTTGGTGATGGACAGGGGGGCCTGGAGTGCTAGATTCATGGGGTCGCAAAGAGTTGGACACGACTGAGCGACTGAATTGACTGATTTAACTGATACACGAGACAGCAAAAGAGACAGAGATATAAAGAACCAACTTTTGGACTCCGTGGGAAAAGGGGAGGGTGGGGTGATTTGAGAGAATAGCATTGAAACATGTATATTACCATATTTGAAATAGATGAACAGTCCAAGTTCAATGCATGAAAAGGGCACTCAAAGCCGGTGCACTGGGACAACCTAGAGGGATGGGACGGGGAGGGAGGTGGGGGAACGATTTGGGATGGGGACACACGTACACTTGTGGCTGATTCATGTCAATGGATGGCAAAAAACCGCACAATATTGTAAAGTAATTAGCCTCCAATTAAAATAAATTAATTAAAAATATATAAAAAAAGATTATCTTAAAAACCATATGTGACATTTGAGTATGGGTATATAAGGCAAAAATATACATCTTAGTTATCTTGTGTTTGAAGTAGTGTTATTTTTCTATAATTGAAATAAATGCTACCATAGGAAAAGAAACCCTAATCCACGACCTTATCCTTAGAGATTTTCATTTAGTAAGTTCTAGATTCGGGTCCTAGGAACTCATAGCTTTTACAAGCACTGCAAATACTTCTTATCAGTAAGCAGGCCTGGAAATATACTAAGGTAGACACTGAGAACCCAACTCTAAGTCAAGTAGGTTTGGGTCTGTATCTTTGTTCTACCATAGAGTGGTTTAAAAGCTGTACAACCGAGCAAATTACTTAAACATTCTGTGCCCTGCCGGGAGCCAGCCCACGAGATCCCACCCATGACGGTGTCATGAAGGGCAGGACTGATCGAGCATGGCTTCTCAGGCCTCAGGGATTCTCGGAAGGCTGCCTCAGCGCTCACCTTAAAGATGACGTCTGTCTTTCTGATGTTCGCTACAGTAGACCTCTTCTTATTTTCTATGACTTAGGTAAAAGGCCTTTTCCTGATTCTCTTCCAATATAGATCAATCTAAAACCTCAATCGACAAGACCCCTAAAAAATGGTGGCACCCTGATGGGATTGTCTAGGATATGGAGTATATTAATCTAAATTCTTCTTACTGGCATATTGGTTTATTTAATAAATGTACCTGTGCCTTTGGAGCTAATGTGCATGACTGCCCTTTAACAATAAACAGCATTGAGAGCCTAACACACAAAAGCCCCAATAGGTACAGAGCTCTTCGTAGGAAAAAGGCTTATTAGGAAATATAAGAAATATTGCTTTATAAAACTGTTACTTAGTCTATATTTACTCACTATGTTTTTGCTCTTAACGTATTTAGCCTGCGTAATGAAAGTATAATAGTTAAAAACTTATAGAAATAAAAGTTTAGCCTTAATACAAATAATAAGACGATTGTTAATTTAGCTGGTGATTTTTGCTAAGAACTGACCTTTGTACTGTATTGTTTCAGCTTGCTGTACCATGACTTTGTAGAACCACATTCCTTTTTGTTGGGCTCAAGGCATAAGACAGATTATAGAAAAACAGGTTTTACTTTAAGACTTTCTGTTGGCGAATTCATTCTTTGTCGTAATCTGCTGTGCCTGATACAAAAGTGTTTTGGCTGATCAACCCTTAGAAAAACAGGTTTTGCTTTAAAACTTTCTGTTAATGAATTCTTTCTTTGTCATAATCTGCTGTGCCTATATTCTTTAAAAAGTACAACTAAAGATATAAAAGCTGTCTTAAAAAACAATAAAGTCGGAAGACACTTGGAAAACACCGAGACTCGCTGTGTCTTCTCATTCGCATCGCTGACGCCGTCCTTCCTGAGGGAACCCTGGACCAGCTGGAGCTGGACTCTGGCAGTGCCCCAGGTGTTTTACTGGCAAAACAGATAATAGTTATACCTCATACAACATGTTGTTGTAAGAATTAAATAACACACGTGACATAGTTGACAATGGGAAATGTTCAGTAAATGTCCTTTGTCTCCTCTCTTGCCTTGTTTGCTTTCAGCAGAAGCCATCTTCTAATTCTCTGACATGCTACTACAACTTTACATTCTACAATTAGGGCTAAAATTTTAAATCTGAAAAGTATACAAATCTTCCTTTACAGAGGGGATTGATGGGACAAAGTAAAACTTTGCCTAATACACAGTTTAGCTTTGACTTGGCCCTAAACATTCCTTCTTAGGCTCAACCATGAGTATCTCATTTATTAATTTATTCATTTAACTGAGTTCCTAATGTGTGTCATCAGTGTAGTAGGCTTGAAGGTACAATAGCAAGAAAATCAGATGTGTTCTCTATTTTCCTTGAATTCATTTAGTGTTCTGTCACTTCTTCAAGTCTCTCCAGGCTTGAATTTGCCTAATCTCTATTGATAACAAACACTTTCGATTTGGCCCCATTTTTGTTTTCCAATCCCTATCTCAGGGCCTTGAACCTTAGAAAGTTCTTTGGCTTCCACATCTGCTCTGTCCAGATGAGAATTCCCTTTTTCTCTTTGACCCGCATCTCTCACCTTTTTCTCAAGTTTAATTTTGGCTGATGCCAGATAGAGAATGAAATTCAAATCTTCTGCATACACCTGATCAGAGGGTAAGACAACCAGGTTACAGAACCCTAAAATGGGTAAGAGCTCTTAGAAGTCTACAAGGAATTTAAAATCTTTGGAATGTTTATTTTCACAAACTGCAATGTAGAATGTATACAAGATTCAAAATTTTGAACACAATTCGAAAACTTTTTTCTCATTAATTTCCCATCCTGGTATCTGTATTCAACCCTATATAATATGTCATTTTGAGGGGGTGGTCCCAAGATGGCTGAGGAATAGGACGGGGCGATAACTTTCTCCCCCACAAATTCATCTAAAGATCAGTTGAATGTTGAGCAACGTCCACAAAACAACTTTTGAACTCTGGCTGAGGACACCAGGCACTGAGAAAGGTTGCCCAATCTCTTTGAAAGGAGGTAGGACAAAATATAAAAGATGAAAACAGAGACAAAAGATTTAGGGATGGAAACCTTTCCTGGGGAGGAGTCGTGAAGGAGTAGGATAACCCTCTCATAAGCTCTCTAGATTTGTCACAGCTTTTCTTCCAAGGAGCAAGCGTCTTTTAACTTCATGGCTGCAGTCACCATCCACGGTGATTTTGGAGCCCAAGAAAATAAAGTCTGCCATTGTTTCCATTGTTTCCCCATCTATTTACAGTGAAGTGATGGGACCAGATGCCATGATCTTAGTTTCCTGAATGTTGAGCTTTAAGCCAACTTTTTCACTCTCCTCATTCATTTTCATCAAGAGCCTCTTTAGTTCTTCTTTACTTTCTGCCATAAGTGTAGTGTCATCTGCATATCAGAGGTTATAGATATTTCTCCCAGCAATCTTGATTCCAGCTTGTCCTTCATCCAGTCCAGCGTTTCTCGTGATGTACTCTGCATATAAGTTAAATAAGCAGGGTGACAATATACAGTCTTGACGCACTTCTTTTCCTATTTGGAACCAGTCTGTTGTTCCATGTCCAGGTCTAACTCTTGATTCCTGACCTGCATACAGGTTTCTCAAGAGGCAGGTCAAGTGGTCTGGTATTCCCATCTCTTTAAGAATTTTCCACAGTTTGTTGTGGTCCATACAGTCAAACGCTCTGGCATAGTCAATAAAGCAGAAGTAGATATTTTTCTGAAACTCTCTTGCTTTTTCGATGATCCAGCAGATGTTGGCAATTTGATTTCTAGTCTACAAATAATCTACAGAGCAAGTCAAAACATAAGAATAATAAATGTTTTTCTTGAGTCACTGCTGTCAGAGTCCTTTCCTGAGCTGGGAGTCATAGTCCATCTCACCTCCCAAGGATGCCCTCCAACACTGTGCTGATCTCTTGACCTGCTGTGGGGACAGCTCAAATTCTAATCTGGTTCTCCTCCTGTGTGTTCTTGCCTCCAATGTCCACAGCTATCAGTACTAGTGCATTTCCTTTTGTGGAAGCTCTCAATGATCTTTTATATATTCCATAGACACAGAATCAGCCTAGTTGATTGTGTGGGTTTAATCTGCAGTTTGTACAGCTGGTGGGAAGGTTTTGGGTCTTCTTCCTTAGCCCCACTGCCCCTGGGTTTCATTTGTGCTCTTGAGTAGGATAGGTATTAGCTCTTCTCTAAATTTTTGGTAGAATTCACCTGTGAAGCCATCTGGTCCTGGGTTTTTGTTTGTTGGAAGATGTTTGATTACAGTTTCGATTTCCATTCTTATGATGGGTCTGTTAAGATTTTCTATTTCTTCCTGGTTCAGTTTTGAAAGGTTATATTTTTCTAAGAATTTGTCCATTTCTCCAAGTTGTCCAGTTTATTGGCATATAGTTGCTCATAGTAGTCTCTTATGATTTTTTGTATTTCTGTATTGTCTGCTGTGATTTCTCCATTTTGTTTTTAATTTTATTGATTTGATTCTTCTCCATTTTATTCTTCATGAGTCGGCTAATGGTTTGTCTATTTTATTTATCTTCTCAAAGGGCCATCTTTTAGTTTTGTTGATTTTTCCTATAGTCTCCTTCGTTTCCTTTTGATTTATTTCTGCTCTGATTTTTATGATGACTTTCCTTATACTAACTTTGGCGTTTTTCTGTTCTTCTTTTTCTAGCTGCTTTAGGTGTAAAGTTAGGTGGTTTATTTGGTATTTCTCTTGTTTCCTGAAGTAAGTTTGTATTGCTATGAATCTCCCTCCTAGCCCTGCTTTTACTGAATCACATAGGTTTTAGGTTGCCGTGTTTTCATTTTCATTTGTTTCTATGCATATTTTGATTTCCTTTTTGATTTGTTCCATGATCTGTTGGTTATTCGGAAGCATGTTATTTTGCCTCTGTATGTTTGTATTTTTAATAGTTTTTTTTTTCCTGTAGTTGACATCTAATCTTAAAGCATTGCAATCAGAAAAGATGCTTAAATTGATTTTGATTTTTTAAAATTTGCCAAGGCTCGATTTATGGCCCAGGATGTGATCTTTCCTGGAGAATGTTCCATGTGCTCTTAAGATAAAGGTGAAATTCATTGGTTTTTCGTGAAATGCCATGTAGATATCAATTAGGTCTAAGTGGTCCATTGTATCATTTAAAGCTTGTGTTTCCTTGCTAATTTTCTGTTGGGTTGATCTATCCATAGGTGTGAGTGGGGTATAAAAGTCCCCCACTATTATTGTGTTACTGTTAATTTCCCTTTTTATACTTGTCAGCACTTGCCTTATGTGTTGAGGTGCTCCTATGTTGGGTGCATATATTTATAATTGCTATATCTACTTCTTGGATTGATCTTTTGATCATTATGTAGGGTGCTTCTTTGTCTCTTATCACGGCCTTTATTTCAAAGTCTATTTTATCTGATATGAGTATTGCTACTCCTGCTTTCTTTTGGTCTCCATTTGCATGAAATATCATTTTCAGCCCCTCACTTTCAGTCTATATGTGTCCCTAGGTTTGATGTGGGTCTCTTGTAGACAGCATATACAGGTGTCTTGTTTATGTATCCATTCAGCCAGTCTTTGATTTTTGGTTGGAGCATTGAACCTATTTATATTTAAGGTAATTATTGACAAATATGATCCCATTACCATTTACTTTGTTGTTTTGGATTCGTTTTTATAAACCTTTTCTTTGTTTCCTATCTAAAGAAGATCCTTCAGCATTTGTTGAGGAGCTGGTTTGGTGGTGCTGAATTCTCTCAGCTTTTGTTTGTCTATAATGCTTTTGATTTCTCCTTTGAATCTGAATGAGATCCTTGCTGGGTAGAGTAATCTTGGTTGTCATTTCTTCTCTTTCATCACTTTAAGTATGTCCTGCCATTCCCTTCTGGCCTGAAAAGTTTCTGTTAAAAGATCAGCTGTTATCCTTATGGGGATCCCCTTGTGTGTTATCTGCTGCTTTTCCCTTGCTGCTTTTAATATTTTCTCTTTGTATTTGATATTTGTTAGTTTGATTAATATGTGTCTTGGCTTGTTTTGCCTTGGGGTTATCCTGTCTCTGGGTCTCTTGGACTTTGTTGGCTATTTCCTTCCCAATTTTAGGGACATTTTGACTGTTATCTCCTCAAGTATTTCCTCATGCTCCTTCTTTTAGTCTTCTTCTTCTGGGACACCTATGATTCAAATGTTGGGGCAATTAACATTGCCTCAGAGGTTTCTGAGGTTGTCCTCATTTCTTTTAATTCCTTTTTTCTTCTTTCCTCTCTGCTTTATTTATTGCCACCATTCCATCTTCCACCTTACTTATCTACTCTTCTGCCTCTGTTATTCTATTGTTGGTTCCCTCCAGATAGCTTTTAATCTCACTTATTGCATTGTTCATTATTGATTGACTATTCTTTATTCTATGTCCTTGTTAAACATTTTTGGCATCTTCTCAATCCTTGTCTCTCGTCTGTTTATCTGTAACTCCATTTTTCTTTCAAGATTTTGGATCATCTTTACTATCATTATTCTGAATTCTTTTAAAAGTAGACTCCCTATCTCCTCCTCTTTTGTTGGGTTTTTACCATGTTCCTTCATCTGCTGTATATTTCTCTGCCTTTTCATTTTGTTTAGATTGCTGTGTTTGGGGTGCCCTTTCTACAGGCTGGAAGTTTGTGATTCCTCTTAATAGTGGAGTCTGCTCCCTGTGACTGGGGTTGGACCAATGGCTTCTCAAGGTTTCCTGGTTGGGGGAGCTTGTGTCTATGTTCTGGTGGGTGGAGGTGGATCTCTTCTCTCTAGAGTGCAATGAAGTGTCCAGTGTCTATGGGTTTGGTATGGCTTTTGGCAGCCCGTCTTTCAATTTTCAGGATTGTGTTCCTGTTTGCATGGTGTGCCTTGCACTGGAGCTTGTTGGCTCTTGTGTGAATCTTGGTTTGAGTGTACATATGAAGACTTTTGTGTGAGGTGTTGTCTATTAATGCTTCCTGGAGTTAGGAATTCTCTGATCTTCTAGAGTTCTGGAGTTAATCCTCCTGCCTCTGGCTTTTAGTCCTTCTCTTACAGTAGCCTCAAGACTTCTCCATCCATATGGCACAAGATAAAACCACTAGGTTAATGGTGAAACAATTCTCCACAGCCAGGCACACCCAGAGAGATTCAAAGAGTTATATAGAGAAGAGAATAGGGAGGAGGGGTATAGAGGTGGCCAGGAGGAAAAAAAGGAGAGTCAAAAGGGGAGAAAGCAATCTAGCTAGTAATCAAATCTCTAAGTGCTCTTCAAAGTCCGGAATACCTAAAGAGATTCACAGAGTTATATAGAAAAGAGAAGAGTGATGGAGGAGATAGAGGTGACCTGGTGGAGAAAAGGGAGTGGCAAAAGGAGAGAGAGCGATCAAGCCAGTAATCAAATCCCTGCATCAAAATGGATACTGAAGATTAGATTCTTAAAGGTACAAAATTAATAACAAATACCAAAAATCAAAGATTAAAAACCTAAAACAGAGATTAGACTCTGAAAAATACAATATAAAAAATACAAAACAAAATCAATCCCAGAAATTAAAAATATATGTATATGGAAATGACCTAAATCAAATTACTTATGATTATATGGTGGAAGTGACAAATAGATTCAAGGGTTTAATCTTATAAACAGAGTACCTGAAAAACTATGGGCAGAGGTTCCTGACATTGTACAGGAGGCAGTGATCAAGACCATCCGCAAGAAAAGAAATGCAAAAAGACAAAATGGTTGTCTGAGGAGGCCATACAAATAGCTGAAAAAAGAAGAGAAGCTAAGGGCAAATGAGAAAAGGAAAGATATCTCCATTTGAATAAAGAGTTCCAAAGAATAGCAAGCAAGGAGAGATAAGAAAGCCTTCCTCAGTGATCAATGCAAAGAAATGAGGAAAACAATAGAATGGAAAAGACTAGATATCTCTTAAAGAAAATTAGAGATACAAAGGGTATATTTCATGCAAAGATGGGGACAATAAATGACCTAACAGAAGCAGAAGATATTAAGAAGAGGTGGCAAGAATACACAGAAGAACTGTACAGAAAAGATCTTCACGACCCAGATAATCACGATAGTATGATCACTCACTTGGAGCCAGACATCCTGGAATGTGAAGTCAAGTGGGTCTTAGGAAGCATCACTATGAACAAAGCTAGTGGAAGTAATGGAATTCCAGTTCAGCTATTTCAAATCTTAAAAGATGATGCTGTTAAAAGGCTGCACTAAATATGCCAGCAAATTTGGAAAACTCAGCAGTGGCCACAGGACTGAAAAATGTCAGTTTTCATTCAATCCCAAAGAAAGACAATGCCAAGTAATGCTCAAATTACCACACAATTGCACTCATCTCACAAGCTAGTAAAGTAATGCTCAGAATTCTCCAAGCCAGGCTTCAACAGTACATGAACCATGAACTTCCAGACAGATGTTCCAGCTGGTTTTAGAAAAGGCAGAGGAACCAGAGATCAAATAGCCAACATCCACTGGATCATCGAAAAAGCAAGAGTTCCACTAAAACATCTACTTCTGTTTTATTGATTATGCCAAAGCCTTTGACTGTGTGGATCACAACAAACTATGGAAAATTCTTAAAGAGATGGGAATACCAGACCACCTGACCTACCTCCTGAGAAATGTGTATGAAGGTCAAGAAGCAAGAGTTAGACCTGGACATGGAACAACAGACTGGTTCCAAATTGGGAAAGGTGTACGTCAAGGCTGTATATTGTCACCCTGCTTATTTAACTTATATGCAGAGTACATCATGAGAAATGCTGGACTGGATGAAGGACAAGACGGAATCAAGATTGCCGGGAGAAATATCTATAACCTCAGATAGGCAGATGACACCACCCTTATGGCAGAAAGTGAAGGAGAACTAAACAGCCTCTTGATGAAAATGTTTGAGGAGAATGAAAAAGTTGGCTTAAAGCTCAGCATTCAAAAACTTAGATCATGGCATCTGGTTCCATCACTTCATGGGAAATAGATGGGGAAACAGTGGAAACAGTGACAGACTTTATTTTTGGGGGGTCCAAAATCACTGGAGATGGTGAGTGTTGCAATGAAATTAAAAGACACGCTTCTTGGAAGAAAAGCTATGACCAACCTAGACAGCATATTAAAAAGCAGAGGCATTACTTTGCCAGCAAATGTCCCTGTTGTCAAAGCTATGGTTTTTCCAGTAGTCATGTTCTGGATGTGAGAGTTGGACTATAAAGAAAGCTGAGTGCCAAAGAATTGATGCTTTTGAGCTGTGGTGTTGGAGAAGACTCTTGAGAGTCCCTTTTACAGCAAGGAGATCCAACCAGTCCATCCTAAAGGATATCAGTCCTGAATATTCATTGTAAGGACTGATGTTGAAACTGAAACTCCAATACTTTGGCCACCTGCTGTGAAGAACTGACTCATTGGAAAAGACCCTGATACTGGGAAAGATTGAAGGCGGGAGGTGAAAGGGTCGTCAGAGGATGAGGTGATTGGATGGCATCACTGACTCAGTGGACATTAGTTTGAGGAACTCTGGGAGTTGGCGATGGACAGAGAAGCCTGGCGTGCTGCAGTCCATGGGGTCACAAAGAGTCGGACATGACTGGGTGACTGAACTGAACTGAGCTGACTGTAGATTATTTTGGATGTTTTTTCGTTTTTTCCCCCCTCTCTTGTAGTTGTTGATTTTATTCGCACTGTGAAATCTAACTAAAGCTTTTGAGCTTTTCTTTTTTCCCTCAGTCACATTTTTTGTTGTTATAAACCTCTGCTTCTATGTTGGGCTTTTGCCGTTCTGTAGAGTTTTCCCTTCTTTTTCCTCTCTCTCTTTTTCGAATTTTAATTTTTTAAACCTATTAGTTCCCCCCCCCCCATTTATTCTTTTGTTTCCTTTTCCGGCAGTTCTTTTCCCCTTGTGGTTCATCTTTGATGCATATAAATCTTTATCTACCTCTATTTAACTTTGCATTTCCATTCTTTCTTTCCTTTCCTCTCAACATATTTGTAATTTTTATTTTCATTGCTTTATTCTCCAATTGGTACCTTGCTGTAATTTGTTTTCCAGTTTGTGCTTTAGTTAGTTTTGTTCTGGGAGATATAATTTTTGGTTTCCTTTTTTCATCAGGTTAATCTATTGTACTTTATTTTTGTTGGACTGTTTTGATTTTGCATGTGGGTGTATATGTATATGTGTACATTCAGTCACACATTATATTGTTGTTATAACCCTCTGCCTCTACATTGGGCTATTTTTTTTTAATAAATTTATTTATTTTAGTTGGGGGCTAATTACTTTACAATATTGTAGTGGTTTTTGCCATACATTGACACGAATCAGCCATGGGTTTACATGTGTTCCCCATCCTGAACCCCCCTCCCACCTCCCTCCCCATCCCATCCCTCTGGGTCATCCCATTGCCCCAGCCCTGAGCATTTGTCTCATACATCGAACCTGGAATGGTGTTCTGTTTCACATATGATAATACACATGTTTCAATGCTATTCTCTCAGAACGTCCCACCCTCACCTTCTCCCTCAGAGTCCATAAGACTGTTCTATGCATCTGTGTCTCTTATTCTGTCTCGCATATAGGGTTATCATTACCATCTTTCAAATTCCATATCTATGCATTAGTATACTGTATTGGTGTTTTTCTTTCTGGCTTACTTCACTCTGTATAATGGGCTCCAGTTTCATCCATCTCAATAGAACTGATTCAAATTTATTCTTTTTAATGGCTGAGTAATATTCCATTGTGTATATGTACCACAGCTTCCTTATCCATTCATCTGTTGAAGGACATCTAGGTTGCTTCCATGTCCTGGCTATTGTAAACAGTGCTGCGATGAACATTGGAGTACACGTGTCTCATTCAATTCTGGTTTCCTCAGAGTGTATGCCCAGCAATGGGATTGCTGGGTCATATGGCAGTTCTATTCCCAGTTTTTTAAGGAATCTCCACACTGTTCTCCAGAGTGGCTGTACTAGTTTGCTTTCCCACCAACAGTGTAAGAGGGTTCCCTTTTCTCCACACCCTCTCCAGCATTTATTGCTTGTAGACTTTTGGATAGCAGCCAGTCTGACTGGTGTGAAATGGTACCTCATTGTGGTTTTGATTTGCATTTCTCTAGTAATGAGTGATGTTGAGCATCTTTTCATGTGTTTGTTAGCCATCTGTATGTCTTCTGTGGAGAAATGTCTGTTTAGTTCTTTGGCCCATTTTTTGATTGGGTCGTTTATTTTTCTGGAATTCAGCTGCAGGAGTTGCTCGTATATTTTTGAGATTAATTGTTTGTCTGTTGCTTCATTTGCTATTATTTTCTCCCATTCTGAAGGCTGTCTTTTCACCTTGCTCATAGTTTCCTTTGTTGTGCAACAGCTTTTAATTTTAATTAGGTCCCATTTGTTTATATTTGCTTTTATTTCCAATATTCTGGGAGGTGGTCATGGAGGATCCTGCTGTGATTTTTGTCGGAGAGTGTTTTGCCTATGTTTTCCTCTAGGAGTTTTATAGTTTCTGGTCTTACGTTTAGATCTTTAATCCATTTTGAGTTTATTTTTGTGTATGGTGTTAGAAAGTGTTCTAGTTTCATTCTTTTACAAGTGGTTGACCAGTTTTCCCAGTACCGCTTGTTAAAGAGATTGTCTTTTCTCCATTGTATATTCTTGCCTCCTTTGTCGAAGATAAGGTGTCCATAGGTGCATGGATTTATCTCTAGGCTTTCTATTTTGTTCCATTGATCTATATTTCTATCTTTGTGACAGTACCATACTGTCTTGATGACTGTGGCTTTGTAGTAGAGCCTGAAGTCAGGCAGGTTGATTCCTCCAGTTCCATTCTTCTTTCTCAAGATTGCTTTGGCTATTTGAGGTTTCTTATATTTCCATACAAATTGTGAAATGATTTGTTCTAGTTCTGTGAAAAATACCGTTGGTAGCTTGATAGGGATTGCATTGAATCTATAGATTGCTTTGGGTAGTATACTCATTTTCACTATATTAATTCTTCCAATCCATGAACACGGTATATTTCTCCATCTGTTTGTGTCCTCTTTGATTTCTTTTATCAGTGTTTTATAGTTTTCTCTATATAAGTCTTTTGTTTCTTTAAGTAGATATATTCCTAGGTATTTTATTCTTTTTGTTGTGATGGTGAATGGTATTGTTTCCTTAATTTCTCTTTCTGTTTTCTCATTATTGGTGTATAGGAATGCAAGGGATTTCTGTGTGTTAATTTTATATCCTGCAACTTTACAATATTCATTGATTAGCTCTAGTAATATTCTGGTAGAATCTTTAGGGTTTTCTATGTAGAGGATCATGTCATCTGCAAACAGTGAGAGTTTTACTTCTTCTTTTCCTATCTGTATTCCTTTTATTTCTTTTTCAGCTCTGATTGCTGTGGCCAAAATTTCCAAAACTGTGTTGAATAGTAGTGGTGAAAGTGGGCACCCTTGCCTTGTTCCTGACTTTAGGGGAAATGCTTTCAATTTTTCACCATTGAGGGTAATGTTTGCTGTGGGTTTGTCATATATAGCTTTTATTATGTTGATGTATGTTCCTTCTATTCCTGCTTTCTGGAGGGTTTTTATCATAAATGGATGTTGAATTTTGTCAAAAGCTTTTTCTGCATCTATTGAGATAATCATATGGTTTTTATCTTTCAACTTGTTCTCTTATCTTTCAATTTCAATACACTGGGCTTTTGAAGTTGTGTGGAGTTTTCCTTTTTTTCCCGTTTTTCTTTGTTCTTCCATTTTTATAATTTAATTTTTAATTTTTTAAAAAAACAACTATATTTTTTCCTACATTTATTCATTTGTTTGACTTTCCTGCTGTTCTTTTCCCCTTGCAGTTAACCTTTAATCTTTAATCTTCTTCATCTATCTCTATTTAACTTTGCATATTTATTCTTGCTTTCTTTTCTTTATTTCCTTTCGTCTGAACATAATCGTTAGTTTTGTTTTCATTGCTTTATTCCCTAATTGGTACCTTGCTTTAGTTTTTATTTTTGTGTTGTTTTTTTTTCAGTTTGTGCTTTAGTTAGTTTTGTTCTTAACGGGTAAATGTAATTTTTGATTTACTTTGATTCCTAAGTCTATCTACTGCATTTCATTTTTGTTAGACTGTTTTGAATTTGCTCATGGGTATATATGTATATGTGTATATTCTATTATTTTAATTATTATTTGCCTGATTTTGTAACTGCCATTTTTCTGGGATACATCTTTGGTTTCTCGTTTTTAGATATTTGTTTTAATCTCAATAACATAACAAACTGCTTGTGGAATCTTCATTGCTGACCAGAGATCAAGCCCTGAGCCTTTGTAGTGGGAGCACTGACTCCACGATTCCAGACTACCAGAGAACTAACCCTAGGGAGTATCAAATAGTGAGAAATCACAGAAAGGAAGCCACTTGAATACAAGATCCAGCAACACCCAACCACCAGTAGCACCCTGTGCAAGACGTCTCATCTAAACAACAAACAAACAAAAATACAAACCCAATCATCAGCAGACAGCATCATCACCTCACTCAGCCTTGCTTATCAGAGGAAAAACAAACAAAAAAAACAAACAAAAACTCAGCACAAATCTCACTCTTTATGAAGCTTACACAAACCACTGGACCAAACTTAGGAGGGCAGAAACCAAAAGGAAGAAAGAATTCAACCTTGAAGCCTGGGAAAATCAGACCTCAAACCTAATAAGTTAGAAAAATAATGAGAAGGCAGCGAAGTGCTACACAAATGAAGGAACAATCTAGAAACACAGAAGTCCAAATAAATGAAGAATAAATTGGCAAACTACCTGAAAAAGTATTCAGAATACTGATAGGAAAGATGATCAAAAACCTTGAAAACAAAATGGAGAAAAGGCAAGAATCAATTAACAAAGACCTAGAAGAATTAAAGAATAAATATACAAACAACACAATTACTGAAATGAAAAATACTCTAGATGGAATCAATAGAATATCTGAAGCAGAAGACAATACAGTGAGCTGGAAGATAAAATGGTGGTAATAAGTTCTGAAGAGCAGAATAAAGTAAAAAGAATGAAAAGAATTGAGGATAGTCTCAGAGACTTCTGGGACAATATAAAATGCACCAACATTCAAATTATAGGGGTCCCAGAAGAAGAAGAGAAAAAGAAACGGTATGAGAAAAGTTTTAAAGAGATGATAGTTGAAAATTTCCCTAACATGGTAAAGGAAATAGTGAATCACGTCCAAGAGGCACAAAGAGTCCCATACAGGATAAACCCAAGAAGGAACATGCCAAGACACATACTAATTTAACTAACAAAGACTAAACACAAATAAAGAATGTTAAAAACAGCAAGAGAGAAGCAACAAGTAACTTACAAGGGAAACCCCATGAGCTTAACAGCTTATCTTTCAGCAGAAACTCTGCAGTCCAGAAGAGAATGGCAGTATGTATTTAAAGTACTGAATGGAAAAAATCTACAACCAAGATTACTGAGGCTGGCAAGGATCTCATTCAAAATTGATGGAGAAATAAAAAGAATTTCAGAGAAGCAAAAATTAAGAGAACTCAGTACCACCAAACCAGCTTTGCAACAAATATTAAAGGGACCTATATAGTCAAGAAATACAAGAGAAGAAAAAAAATCTATGAAATCAACCCCAAACAATTAAGAAAATGGCAATAGGAACATATATATCAATAATTACTTTAAATGTAAATGGATTAAATGCTCCAAACAAAAGACACAGACTGGCTGAAAGGATACCAAAAAAAAAAAAAAAAACCCCGTATATACGCTGTCTATAAGAAACCTACTTCAGACCTCAAGACACATATAGACTGAAAGTGAGAGGATGGAAAAATATATTCCATGCAAATGGGAAGCAAAAGAAAGCTGGAGTAGCAATTTTCATATCAGACAAAATGGACCTTAAGATAAAGATTACAAGAGGTAAGGAAGAACACTACATCATGATCAAGGGATCAATCCAAGAGGAAGACATAACAATTGTAAATATCTATGCACGCAACATAGGAGCACCTCAATACAAAAGACAAACACTAACTGACATAAAAGGAAACATTGACAGTAACACAATAATAGTAAGAGACTTTAACACCCCACTCACACCAATGGACCAATCATCAAAACAGAAAATTAATAAGGAAGCACAAGTCTTAAATGATACATTTGATGAGATGGATCTCACTGATATCTTCAGGACATTCCATCCAAATGCAGAAGAATACAATTTCTTCTCAAGTGCACATGAAACATTCTCCAGGATAGACCATATCTTGGGTCACAAATCAAGCCTCAGTATATTTAAGAAAACTGAAATCGTATCAAGCATCTTCTCTGACCAGAACGGTATGAGACTAGATATCAATTAAAAGAAAGAAACTGTAAGAAACAGAAACACAAGGAGATTAAACATGTTTCTAAATAACCAACATGTTACTGAAGAAATCAAAAGGGAAATCAAAAAATTTCTAGAAAGAAATGACAGTGAAAATACAACAACTCAAAACCTATGGGATGCAGTGAAAGCAGTTCTAAGAGGGAAGTTTATAGCAAGACAATCCTATGTCAAGAAACAAGAAAAACATCGAATAGACAACTTAACCTTACACCTAAAACAGCTGGTAAAAGGAGAACAAAAACCCCCAAAATTAATAGAAGGAAAGAAATTTAAAGATCTGAGCAGAAATAAATAAAAAAGAAATGAAAGACACAATAGTAAAGATTAATAAAACTAAAAGCTGGTTCTTTGAGAAGATAAACAAAATTGAGAAGACTTTAGTCAGACTCATCAAGAAAAAAAGAGAGAAGAATCAATTCAACAAAATTAGAAACGAAAAAGGAGAGGTTACAGTGAACAATACAGACATACAAAGGATTATAAGAGACTATTATGAAAACTATATGGCAATAAAATGGATTACCTGGAAGAAAGGGACAGATTCTTAGAAAAGTTCAATCTTCCAAGACTGAACCAGGAAGAAATAGAAATTATGAACAACCCAATTACAAGCACTGAAATTGAAGCTGTGATAAAAAAATCTCCAAAAAACAAAAGCCAGATGGCTTCACAGAATTCTATCAAACATTTAGAAAAGAGTTAATGCCTATCTTTCTAAAACTCTCAAAAAATTTCAGAGGAAGGGACACTTCCAAACTCATTCTACAAGGCCACCATCACCCTGATACCAAAACCAGACAAAGACAACACAAAAAAGAAAACTACAGGCCAATATCACTGATGAACATAGATGCAAAATTCCTCAACAATATTTTAGTTAACAGAATTCAGGAACACATCAAAAAGCTCATACACCATGATCAAATTGGGTTTATTCCAGGAATGCAAGGATTCTTCAATATATGCAAATCAACCAATGTGATACACCATATTAACAAATTGAAAGAAAACAATCATATGATCATCTCAATAGATGCAGAAAAAACCTTTGACAAAATTCAGCACCCATTTATGATCAAAATTCTTCAAAAAATGGGCATAGAAGGAACCTACCTCAACATAGTAAAGGCCATATATGATAAGCCTACAGCAAACATTATTCTCAATGGTGAAAAATTGAAAGCATTTCCCCTAAGATCAGGAGAGCAAGAAAAGGGTGTCCACTTTCACCACTATTATTCAACATAGTTCTGGAAGTCCTAGCCAAAGCAATCAGAGAAGAAAAAGAAATGAAAGGAATCCAGATTGAAAAAGAAGAACTAAAGCTCTCACTGTTTGCAGGTGACATGATTCTATACATAGAAAACTCTAAAGATAGTATCAGAAAATTACTAGAGCTAGTCAGTGAATTTAGAAGTTGTAGGATACAAAATCAATGCACAGAAATCACTTGCATTTCTGTATACTAACAATGAAAAATCAGAGAGAGAAATTAAGGAATCAATCCCATTCACCATTATAGCAAAAAGAATTAAATATCTAGGAATAAACTTACCTAAGAAGACAAAAGAGCTATACACAGAAAATTATAAGACACTAATGAAATAAATCATAGATGACATAAACAGATAGAGAGATATTCTATGTTTCTGGGTAGGAAGAATCAATATTGTGAAAATGACTATATTACCAAATTCAATCTACAGATTCAATACGATCCCTGTCAAATTACCAATGGCATTTTTCACAGAACTAGAAGAAAAAATTTCACAATTCATATGGAAAAGCAAAAGACCCTGTATAGCCAAAGCAGTCCTGAGAAAGAAGAATGGAGCTGGAGGAATAGACCTTCCTGACTTCAGATTATACTACAAAGCTACAGTCATCAAGACAGTATGGTACTGGTACAAAAACAGAAATATAGACCAATGGAACAAGATAGAAAGCCAAGAAATATACCCATGCACCTACGGGTACCTTATTTTTGACAAAGGAGGCAAGAATATACAATGGGGCAAAGACAGCCTCTTCAGTAAATGATGCTTCTACAGCTGGACAGGTACATGTGAAAGAATGAAATTAGAACATTTCTTAACACCACACACAAAGATAAACTCAAAATGGATTAAAGACCAAAATGTAAAACCAGAATCTATAAAACTCTTAGAGGAAAACATAGGCAGAACACTCGATGACATAAACCAAAGCAATATTCTCTATTACCCACCTCCTAGAGTAACGGAAATAAAAACCTAAGTAAACAAGTGGGACCTGATTAGACTTAAATGCTTTTGCACAGCAAAGGAAAGTATAAGCAAGGTGAAAAGACAACCCGTAGAATGGAAGAAAATAATAGCAAATGAAGCAACTGACAAAGGATTAATTTCTAAAATATACAAGCAGCTCATACAACTCAATGCCAGAAAAACATACAGCCCAATCAAAAAGTGGGAAAATGACCTAAATAGACATTTCTCCAAAGAAGACATAGATGGCTACCAAACATGTGAAAAGATGCTCAACATCGCTCATTATTAGAGAAATACAAAGCAAAACTACAGTGAGATATTATCTCACACCAGTCAAAATGGCCATCATCAGAAAATCTTCAAAAAACAAATGCTGGAGAGGGTGTGGAGAAAATGGAATGCTCTTGTACTTTTGGTGCAAATGTAAATTGATACAGCCACTAAGGAAGACGGTATGGAGATTCCTTAAAAAGCTAGAAATAAAACCACCATATGACCCAAAAATCCCACTCCTAGGCATATACCCTGAGGAAACCAAAACTGAAAAAACACATGTATCCTATTGTTCATTGCAGCACTATTTACAATAGCTAGAACATGAGCAACCTAGATGTCCATCAGCAGATGAATGGATAAAGAAGTTGTGGTACATATACACAATGAAATATTACTCAGCCATAAAAAGAACACATCTGAGTCAGTTCTGATGAGGTGGATGAACCTAGAACCTATTATATGAGTGAAGTGAATCAGAAAAAGAAAGATAAATTTCGTTTTCTAATGCATACATATGGAATCTAGAAAAATGGTACTGAAGAATTTATTTACAGGGCAGCAGTGGAGAAGCAGACATAGAGAATAGACTTATGGACATGGGGAGAGGGGAGGAGAAGGTGAGATGTATGGAAAGAGTAACATAGAAACTTACATTATTATATGTAAAGTAGATAGCCAATTAGAATTTGCTGTATGGCTCAGGAAACTCAATCGAGGGCTCTGTATCAACCTAGAAGGGTGGGATGGGGAGGGAGATGGGAGGGAGGTTCAGAAGGGAGGGGATATATGTATACCTATGGCTGATTCATGTTGAGGTTGGACAGAAAACAACAAAATTCTGTAAAGCAATTATCCTTCAATAAAAAAAAAAAAGATCATACATCATGACCAACTGGGCTTTATGCCAGGGATGCAAGGATTCCTCATTATTCACAAATCAATCAATGTGATACACCACATTAACAAATTGAAAGATAAAGACCATATGATTATCTCAATAGATGCAGAGAAAGCCTTTGACAAAATTCATACCCATTTATTATAAAAACATTCCAGGAAGCAGGCATAGAAGGAATATACCTCAACATAATAAAAGCCATATATGACAAACCCGCAGCAAACATTATCCTCAATGGCAAAAAATTGAAAGCATTTCCCCTAAACTCAGGAACAAGACAAGAGTGCCCACTCTCACCACTACTATTCAACATAGTTTTGGAAGTCCTAACCACAGCAATCAGAAAAGGAAAAAAAAAAAAAAAAGGAATCCAGATTGGAAAAGAAGAAGTAAAATTCTCACTGTTTTCAGATAACATGATTTTCTACATAGAAAACCCTAAAGATGCCAGAAAATTACTAGAGTTAATCAATGAATATAGTAAAGTAGTTTCAGGATATACAATCAATACACAGAAATCCCTTGCATTCATATACACTAACAATGAAAAAACAGAAAGAGAAATTAAGGAAACAGTCCCATTCACCACTGCAACAAAAAGAATAAAGCACTTAGGAATAAATCTGCCTACAGAAACAAAGGACCTATGTATAGGAAACTATAAAACACTGATGAAAGAAATCAAAGATGACTCAAATAGATGGAAAAATATACCATGTTTATGGATCATAAGAATCAATATATTGAAAATGAATATACTACCCAAAGCAATCTATAGATTCTAGACAGTGTCTGTCAAGCTACCAAAGGTATTTTTCACAGAACTAGAACAAACAGTTTTGCAATTTGTATGGAAACACAAAAAACCTCAAATAGCCAAAGCAATCTTGAGGAAGAAAAATGGAACTGGAGGAATCAACCTTCCTGACTTCAGATTATACTACAAAGTTACAGTCATCAAGACAGTATGGTACTGGCACAAAGACAGAAATATAGATCACTGGAACAAAATAGAAAACCCAGAGATAAATCCACGCACACCTTATCTTTGGACACCTTATCTTTGACAAAGGAGACAAGAATATACAATGGAGAAAAGACAATATCGTTAACAAGTGCTGCTGAGAAAACTGGTCAACCACATGTAAAAGAATGAAACAAGAACACTAACACCATACACAAAAATAAACTCAAAATGGATTAAAGATCTAACTGTAAGACCAGAAACTGAAGGAAAACATAGGCACAACACTCTCTGACATAAACCACAGCAAGATCCTCTATGACACACATGCCAGAGTAGCGGCAAAAAACCAAAAATGAACAAATGGGACCTAATTAAACTTAAAAGCTTTTGCAGAGTGAAGGAAACTGTAAGCAAGGTAAAAAGGTAGCTTTCAGAATGGGAGAAAATAATAGCAAATTAAACAACTGACAAACAATTAATCTCCAAAATATACAAGCAGCTCATGCAGCTCACTACCAGAAAAATAAATCACCCAATCAAAAAGTGGGCCAAAGAACTAAACAGACATTTCTCCAAAGACATACAGATGGCTAACAAACACATGAAAAGATGCTCAACATCACTCATTATCAGAGAAATGCAAATCAAAACCACAATGAGGTACATCTCACACTGGTCAGAATGGCTGCCATTAAAAAGTCTACAAAGAGTAAATGCTGGAGAGGGTGTGCAGTAAATGGAACCCTCTTACACTGTTGGTGGGAATGCAAACTAGTACAGCCACTATGGAGAACAGTGTGGAGATTCTTTAAAAAACTGGAAACAGAACTGTCATACGACCCAGCAATCCTACTGCTGGGCATACACACTGAGGAAACCAGAAATGAAAGAGACACATGTACCTCAATGTTCATTGCAGTACTATTTACAATAGGTAGGCCATGGAAGCAACTTAAATGTCCATCGGCAGATAAATGGATAAGAAAGTTGTGGTACATATGCACAAATATTACTCAGCTATAAAAAAAAGAATGCATTTGAGTCAGTTCTAATGAGGTGGATGAAATTGGAGCCTGTTATACAGAGTGAAGTAAGTCAGAAAGAGAAACACCAATACCGTATATTAATGCACATATATGGAATTTAGAAAGATAGTAACAATGACCCTATTTGCAAGATAGCAAAAGAGACACAGATGTAAAGAACAGACTTTGGGACTATGTGGGAGAAGGCGAGGGTGGGACGATATGAGAGGATAGCATTGAAACATGTATATTACCATGTGTAAAATAGATGAACAGTGCAAGTTTGATGCATGAAGCAGGGCACTCAAAGTTGGTGCTCTGGGACAACTCAGAGGGATAGATTGGGGAAGGATATGGGAGGGTGGTTCAGGATGGGGGAGCACATCTGCACCCGTGGCTGATCCATGTTGATGTATGGCAAAAATCACCACAATATTGTAAAGTAAGTAGCCTCCAAATAAAATAATTTTAATTATTTTTTAATTTTTTAAAAAGTTATAAAAAGTCAGGTTGACAAACTCTTATATCATACAGGGTACTACTTTAATATTTTTTCACCTGGTAAGAATTTCTCATTTTTTCTGAAAGGTTGTTTGCTGAATCACGAAAAGATGGCCGGCATTCTTGGCCTCCAGAGGAGAGGAATTCAATCCGGGGCCAGAGACGAGGCTTGATCGCTCAGAGCTTTTGTGCAATAGAGTTTATTAAAGTATAAAAGGGATAGAGAAAGCTTCTGACATAGGCATCAGAAGGGGGCAGAAAGAGTACCCCCTTGCTAGTGTTAGCAGTGGAGTTATATACTCTAAGATAACAGGATTAGCCAGAAGGTTAATCCAGAGACTGTCCTTCAGGCAGGATACATTATTGTTATAATCCTTGTAAAGACAGACCTACTCCCATAATTTACATTTTAAGATAACAGAATTAGAATCCAGAGAGTTTAATCCAGAGACTGTCCTCAGGCAGGATATATTATTGTTATATAATCCTGGTAAAGACAGACCTACTCCCATAATTTACATTTTAAGATAAAAAAATTAGCCAGAAAGTTTAATACAGAGACTGTCCTTAGGTGGGATACATTATTGTTATATAATCCTAAGGAATGTTGAGAGAAAAGAAAAAAAAAAGTTTGTCTTTTCTTCCTCCTTGAGAATCCCAGACCCTTCTCTCCTTGGGGACCCATAGACTTCTTATCAACCTGCCTAGTAAAGGACTCTCTCATTCCCCCCTTTGCTTTTAGAATTATGTCGACAAGGGAAAAGGGCGTCATTTTCATTCCATAACTACTTCCTGCTGTTTAGGGGCGTGGTTCCTAAATTGTTGAGGCAACATATTCTCCTAACCCTCATATTGAGCGTCTCTGATCCAGGGGCCCCAGGTAATAGTTGGAGGAGGCTGTGGCACTAGTAGGAGCTTGGACAACCATTTTGTAACTTAAAGGCCTTCATGCGACTAGAAACAAATCCAGTTACACAGTTACAGATGCAGGGAGCAAATAGCAAAAACAAAACAACCAGAATTATTGTAATTAAGATAGTTTTCCACCATGGGGAACTAGTTAACGTCTCCCAAAGTGAAGCAATTGAGGCTTCAGGAATATCCATAGCCCCAATCATCTTGGTTATGTGTTTAGTAAAATGAGTAACATTGGTGCTCATATCAGGTATATATGTACAGCACTGGGTATGAATAATGGCACAAGTTCCTCCTTGCGCAGCTGTCAGAATATCTAAAGCCAATCGGTTTTGTAAAACCACCTTTCTAATTTGTGCTTGTTCAGCATTAAGAGCTGAAATAGCTTTTTGAGAATCGTGTAATGCTTGTTAAGTAAAACTAGTCAATGCATCCACTCGTAGCATAACATCTGTAGTTTCCAGAGAGGGAACGAACACTGCAGCCAAATAATCATACCAGTGAAATACAGGCCTTGCCCACCGAGTTTTAAGGTGGGGTAAATTAGCAGGCTTTTCTGGAAGCTCTGAAAATATAAAGCCGTGAGTAAAGGCTAGACATAGGGTGCATCTCCCTATCCAACCAGGGGGAAGCCATGCCCATAGGTAAGAGCCACATATCCAGTAGGCCCCATTTGGAGCCAGCCAACGCGACTGAGATATCCAGCCCCAATCAGTGCCCGGCCAGACAAAGGGAGGACCTGAACTGGGGTTGGAAAACACGGGAATGATTACATTGCATGTTTCCTGAGGCAAAAATCCCAAGTGTTTCCAGTCATTATAATTCAGTTGTTGACTAACTTCTGGGGATGGCTCTATTTGTTCTCAGCATATGGGGCAGTAGATATTAGACGTCCCTTTTCAGGAGTTAACCATATAAACTCATCCCATATTTGATAAACATCAGGTAAAAAACCATTAGATCTAGAACTATTTGCCTTCTGTGTGGCGAAATAGTCATTAAACTGAGACAATGTATAATCAAAATTAAAAGTCACGTTATGTCCATAGTTAAAGTACAAAGTGTTGCACCAGTCCATTTTAGGGTTGTTAGATGTCATCAGTTTAAGAAGAGGCATCACATGCGATTGTTGTTGAAGGTATTTGCAGACTTGGAGAAAGTCTTTTCCTTGAGGTGGAGATGTTCACCACGGGAAGCCTTCCACTGATGAAGAGGGGAGCGCTCCACAGACCCAGCGGTTAGACTGATTGTGAAATGCTGCGTAGGAGTGAGCCCAGGGCAAGAAGGCATTGTCTTGAGGATCAAACAGCAGACTCAGGATCTTTGGCGTCAGCAGAAGTAGGTTCACATAGATTATCAGAAAAGTACAAAGTTGGAGCATAAAGACATAAAATGAAGTCACTTAGTTCTGGTCAGGGTGCCACCTCTTAACTCGAGTGTGATGTACCCACGAATCAATTCCTGGTACTTTGACAGCTGTGGGAGAAGAAAGAATAACCGGGTAAGGGCCTTCCCAGAGGGGCTCAAGGGATCGGCCACCAGACCCCAATGTTTTTATGAGGACCTCGGTTCCTGGCTCAAATAGAGGCTTGCTTGACTCAGAGAGGCTGGGTCAGGAGTCGTCTCCTGGAGTTCTGTTAATGCCTGTTGAAAAGCTGAGAGCTGAGTTACATAATTAGTTAGTTCCAAGGCTTCAGGGTCTATAACAATCTGCGTAAGAAAGGCCTTCCATAAATACATTCAAAGGGGGACAGTCCCTCCTTTTTGGGGGCAGTTCGAGCCCTCATTAAAGCTATGGGTAGGACTTTAATCCAATTGTCCTGCGTCTCTTGAGTTAATTTGTGCAGATGTCTTTTGATAGTGTCATTAGCTTTTTCAACCTTTCCTGAGGATTGGGGTCTCCAGGAACAGTGTGATATTCTATTCCTAGAGCTTTAGACACCCCCTGAGTTATAGCAGCTTTAAAGACAGAGCCATTGTCACTCTGAAGGCTCCGTGGCAGCCCAAACCTGGGAATAATTTCATAGATTAGAATCTTTATAACCTCTTTAGCCTGTTCACTACAACAGGGAAAAGCCTCAATCCATCCAGTAAAAGTATCCACCCAAACTTGTAAGCAAGAATATCCATTAGCTTTGGGCATATGAGTAAAACCAATTTCCCAGTCGTCTCCAGGATATTTTCCACTTCGTTGTAATCCAGATTTTGCTAGCTTTTCAGTCTTTGGGTTATTTTTCTGGCAAATCTCACACCTTTTGATAATGTTCTTTAAAGTTTTCATTACATTTTTACCTTTAAACAAACGAGAAGCCATCTGGTAAGTACTCTCTGCACCCAAATGAAAACTCTGGTGTAAACCCTTAAGAATTTTCCATTGAGCATTTTCAGGAATTATTAGTCGTCCATCGTCGGACTGTAACCATCCTTTATCAGTAATCTTTGCTCCTCTTTTCTCATATCTCTCTAATTCTTCCTCGGTATATTGTGGTTTTTCCTGTTCCACAGGACGTGTCCAGATCAAAGGCCTCTGTAGTGACGGGGATTCTAGTAAAGTGCCCCTTTTCTGGTTTGACAGCCAGCCAGCTGATTACCTTGGCTACCTTACTCCCATCCCTGTTGTGTCCTTTGCAATGCATAACAGCTACTTCCTTAGGACAATATATAGCAGTTAAAAGTCTCCTGATCTCTCTGAAATGCTTAATAGGTTCTCCTGTTGCTGTTTTAAACTGTCTTTCTTTCCATATTGCAGTATGAGCATGTAAAGTCAAATAAGCATACTTAGAATCAGTGTAGATATTTACCCGCTGCCCTTTGCTTAACTCTAGAGCTCGGGTCAGAGCCACAAGCTCCGCTAACAGAGCACTGGTTCCCTGGGGGAGAGATTTTGCTTCTAAAACCTGTTCAGCAGTCACCACGGCGTAACCTGCTTTACGCTTTCCATCTCGAACAAAAGAACTGCCATCTGTAAATATTTCCATGTCAGGATTGTCTAATGTGGTATCCGTTAGATCTTCCCAAGCTGCATAGTTTAAAGTTAGGAATTGGGAACAATTGTGATCAGGTGTTTCATTTTCCTTCTCAGGAAGGAAAGTGGCAGGATTTAAATTTCCACAAACTTTAAACTTAGTTACTGGTCCTTCTAACAACAATGACTGATATTTAAGAAGCCTACTGTCTGTCATCCAAATATTAACCTTAGAATTTAAGATTCTGCTCACATCATGAGAAGTCAGTACAGTAAAGTTTCATCCATTAATTATTTTTAAAGCTTCAGGTGCTAATAAAGCCGTTGCCCCAATTACTCTTAGGCAGTGGGGCCACCCACGTGAAACTATATCTAATTCTCTGCTTAGATAAGCAATAGGTTGCTGGTGAGGCCCTCAGGGTTGTGTCAAAACTCGCAAAGCCATACCTTTTCTTTCAGTGACAAACAAATTAAATTCTGACCCTGTGGGCAAGCTCAAAGCGGGAGCTTGCAGGAGAGCAGTCTGAAGAACCTTAAGAGCCTTTTGAGTATCTGGAGACCAAACCAGTTTGTCGGTTTCAGCTGTAAGTTTATATAGAGGCCGGGCAAGTTCCCCATAACCGGAATCCAAATGCGAGGGTAACCTGTGATTCCCAAAAATCCTCTCAGTTGTCTTAAAGTCATAGGTAGGGGATGATTTAGTATAGGTTTAATTCTCTCGGGGCCTATGGCCCTAGTCCCTTCTGATATGATTAGGCCCAGATATCTAACAGATTGTTGACAAAGCTGAGCCTTTTCTCTTGATGCCTTGTAACCGCAGCTTGCCAGAAAGTTTAAGAAATCTTCTGAGGCTCGTGAACAAGCTTCCTCTGTCTCAGCACAGAGCAAAATATCATCTACATATTGTAACACCACCGCTTCAGAGCTATTAAAGTTTTGTAGATCCCGTGACAAACTGTCCAAATAAGTGAGAACTGTCACGAAATCCCTGGTGCAAAACTGTCCAGGTTAACTGAGAAGCTGGCTGCGTAGGGTCTTCAAAGCCAAATAGAAATTGACTTTCCTCCGCCAAAGGCACTGAATAGAAGGCATCTTTCAAATCAATTACTGAGAAATATTTGGCTCATTCAGGAATTTCAGACAATAGAATATAAGGGTTAGGCACCAAGGGGTGTAAAGGAACTACAGCCTCATTTATTATTCATAAATCTTGAACTAGTCTCCATTTACCATTTGATTTCTTTATACCCAAAATAGGAGTGTTGCATGGACTGTTACAGGGAATTAATAGTCCCTGCTCCTTTAAATTCTCGATGATGGGTTTTAACCCTTCCTTAACCTCAGGCTTCAGTGGATGCTGTTTCTTACGTGGAAATAAGTGCGGGTCTTTGAGCTTGACAACTACAAGAATAGCATTTTGTGCTCGACCCACAGATTTTCCATCAGCCCATACTATAGGATTTACATTTTGTTCAATTAAAGGGAGAGAAAGGAAGGGCTCCATATTCATGAAAACAGAGGCATGGACCTTACACAGTATATCCCTCCCCAAAAGAGGTGAGGGTGATTCTGGCACGATCAGAAACTCGTGTGAAAATAGCACCGAATCCCAGTCACAACTGACAGCAACACAGAAGTGATATCTTTTGTCTCGTCCAGACAGTCCCATTACGGAAGCGGGTCGGGAAGAAAGTGGGCCAGGGGCTTCAGTAAGCACAGAGTAAGTCGCCCCGGTATCTAAAAGGAAATCGACGGATTGGCCTCCCACAGATATTAGTACCCAGGGTTCCTCAGGTGTAATTAGGACGAGAGCTTGTGTGGGGACCCCCCGGCCACCTTCAGTCCTGATTGTCTTGAGAGTCCGACCCCTGAAACCTATGCCTCAGGAGGCAGTCTCTCTTCCAGTGTGGTTCCTTGCAGACTGGACATGGAGCCGGGGGCGGCTTGGATGCCTGAGGGCAATATTGCTTGAGGTGCCCCTCCTTACCACAGTAATAGCAAGCCCATCCCTTTTCACCTGGGTCCCTCTGGGCATTAGTCTCAGGCTGTTTTAGAATGGTTCTTACAGCCATTGCGAAGGCTTCCGCCTGTTTCTTTGTCTTTTTCTGCCTTCTTTCTTTTCCTCATATTCCCTACCATAATAGACTGTCTGAGCCAGTTGTAACAGATTATCTAAAGACTGGTTAGGTCCATACGCCCGTTTTAATAGCTTATGGCGGATATCTGGAGCCGAGTGAGTGAGAAATCTATCTTTTAAGGTCACTTTTCCCTCCTCACTTTCGGGATCAATCTCAGTGAATCTGCGAAGGGCTTCTCTCAGTCTATCCAGGAATTTACCCGGAGCTTCCTTCTCCTCCTGTTCTATGCTTGCCAATTTGCCATAGTTTAAAAGCTTAGCACGTGCCTGCCTGAGTCCTTCCAGAATGCATCTGACAAAATGACTCTGATCCCATCTTCCTTTAGCTATGTTGTAGTTCTATAGTTGCGACTGCCTGATTCCCAGTGGGGAGGGCGGCTATCTCATCCTCCCTCTTCCTTACGGATTCATTACCAAGCCATTCATCTCCGTAAGCAACTGCTTTCCCCAAAACTCGGGAGTCAGCGTTTGTCCCAAGATATACATCACATCCTTCCAAGTAAGGTCATAAAGCAGAGTGACACCTTTAAAAGCACTAATATATTTTTCTGGGTCCTCTAAACAGTCTCCCAGATCCTCCTTAATTCTTTGTATTTCTTGATAAGAAAAAGGCTTATTAACTTTTATAGACTGATTATTTCTCCCGGTGGGTGCTTCATGAAGAGGCAACAGCTTGTGAGGCTGTTCCTCAGTCTCTCTGGCTGCTCTGCACATATGATCCCAGGGATAGAGAGGAGAAACCTGCTTTTCTTTATCTCCTTGCCTCCTGTCCTCCTTCTCATCTCTTACTTTGAGAGTCTGAGTTTCTCTTGAAACCAGAGTATTCCGAGGTCGTACTGAGACAGGAGTTGTTTGGACCTCTAATGGGCAGTTTGAATCTCAGTTTGGGTTTCCACTGAGACCAAGGAAGCCCTTCTTACGGGATTTCTCTGGCTTTCAGTTTGTTCAGTTGGGAGCCCCGGGTACGGGGGCAAAGTAGGAGGACAGGAGGGAGCTGAAGGAGTCATACCCAAATCTATAGCCTTAGAACACAAGTCTGGCATATTTCTCAGAGAGAAAAAGGGCAACACATATGCTACTTCTACCCATTTCCCTTGTTTTCTACAGAACCGGTCTAATTGTAGAACATTATTATACTTAAGAGACCCTCCAACTAGCCACCGTTCACCGTCCTCCAGTGGGTATTGCGGCCATGCAGTATCACATAGGAAGACCAGGTGTGGCTTCTTTAAACCCTGGGGATCAAATCTATCCCAGTTTTTCAGGATATAGTTCAAAGGAGTGAGGCTGGAATTGTTAGCTCCCATCTGTAAGAGAGAAAAAAAGCGACCAGCGCCCTCTTTCTACCGGAGGCCTCCCTCTCTGCTCTAGATGGGGGTGTAGACAGACTTTATGGTCGGACTTAGTCTGTCCCTTACCAACGCAGGCGCCGTACTCGTCGCTCCCGGTTCTACCACCGAGACGGGGTAGGGATGCACCAGGGGTAGACCTGATGGCATCCTTAACTGACATCCAGCTCCTCACTATTAAAACCTTGCCTGCCTCTGATGTCACCCACGGTGCCATCAGAGTAACCTTCCAGAATGCCTCCCTGGCCAAGACTGCTGGGGGAGACATTCATCACCGGAGTGCCTGTGCACGACCCTGAGTATATTCCTGACCACTATAAGACCGATATGAACATAAAACTGAGATGTTCCTTCCAAGCGTCACCACACCAGTATAAGAGTCTCCTCTGGTCCACTAAGAGCCAGCGCTACCAAAGGAAATAAACATTGCAGTTCCAATCCGAATATCCTTTAACCTCAGAGATGTTCTTGTAGCTAGAGCTCCATCTAGCTTCTGAACTTTCAATTCCTAGCGAGGCTAGGCGCTTCCTGACTACCAATCCAAGCTTGGGACCTAAGTCACAGTACACAATAACAGCATAGATCACAAGTCCCTTGAAAGTCTATGATCCGATAGATTAGGTTAGTACTTCTAATTCCCAAGGAGTTATGAAATGGTCAAAGAGACCAAAAAGTTTGACCGAGAAAGGAGAGTTCGGTCCACACGCATTGCCCATTTCTGGTCAGTCCAAAGGAGACATTGGGTACCTCTTGGCATTGGCAGGTCGGTATAAATCCCCGACCTGGTTTCTGCCATAAGCCATATGAGGTCACCGCGGAACCGCAGAGCAGGGCTCCTCACTGCTTCGCACAGGGCATTTCATTCATTCACACAAGTACACCGTAGAGTTAGTACAGTACTGCAGAAAACGTGTTCACTAGGAGAACAAAGAACTAGAGCTCCAAGCATCCTTACCTTGTCCTGAAGAATCCCAGACGAGCCCTCAAGATGAAAGGTTGTTTGGTGAATCACGAAAAGACGGCCGGGATTCTTGGCCTCTGGAGGAGAGGAATTCAATCTGGGGCCAGAGACGAGGCTTGATCACTCAGAGCTTTTGTGCAATAGAGTTTATTAAAGTATAAAAGGGATAGAGAGAGCTTCTGACATAGGCATCAGAAGGGGGCAGAAAGAGTACCCCCTTGCTAGTGTTAGCAGTGGAGTTATGTACTCTAAGATAACAGGATTAGCCAGAAGGTTTAATCCATAGACTGTCCTTCAGGCAGGATACATTATTGTTATAATCCTTGTAAAGACAGACCTATTCCCATAATTTACATTTTGAGATAACAGAAGTAGCCAGAAAGTTTAATCCAGAGACTGTCCTCAGGCGGGATACATTATTGTTATATAATCTTAAGGAATGTGGAGAGAAAAGAAAAAAAAAGTTTGTCCTTTCTTCCTCCTTGAGAATTCCAGACCCCTCTCTCCTTGGGGACCCCTAGACTTCTTATCAACCTGCCTAGGAAAGAACTCTCTCAGTTCCTCAAGCATACTCCTCCCCAAAATAACAGACTTAAGAATATGTGCAGAGATCAGCTTATTGATATTTAGAAATACAAAATGAGGATGGTCAGTCATGAAAAATTCCACTTACATATAATGATCCTTCTCATTAATCATTTAAGAGTCCAGCTCAATCTTGCAAGTAATGCAGCATCAGTGGAGTAAATGAAAGCAGAGGCAAATAGTATAAATTCCATGTGACCAAGAATACTGATGATACAGTGCAGTCAGGACCTCAGCAGTAATGGGAGGACTGAAGGATAGAAACTAGAGATTGTGTAAGAATTAGGTCAGCAATTGCTGTAAATTGTCATTCTTTGACTCTGTTCTGCTCAGTCAACATCTCTTGCCTTAGCTAGACTACACTTACATATGGCCAAGAGTTACGACAATGTGCATCTTTGAGTGGGGGTTAATGGCGGAAGGGTATCTTAAGGGGAGTAGGAGGGATCTGTACTTACACATTTTGTTGAGCCCAGAAAATAGACACTCAAATCCAGTGGCTGGGGCCCAGATTTCCTTGTTGTAAACTTCCATTTTATCATAGAGAGCTCTCTGAGCAGAGGTGAGACGCCTGCATATGAAGACCCTATTGCTTAATAAATGAAAATGGTTCTTTCTATTCTGAGTGCCTCAATTTCTTTCGCTGGGGCTGCAGTCCACATTTATGTAGAATAGAAATGTCATAGTTTGAATGGAATAGCATGTGGCATTAAGGTGTCACCTAAAAGTGCCAGCTGCTTACCCCAGACAGGTCCTCATAGGATGGCAGGACTTTGTTGCCAGCGTGTCTGTATCAGTTACCAATTGTTACATAAAAAACTACCTCAAATTTAATGACTTAAACAATCTCATTGCTCATAATTCTGTGGGTCAGGAATTTGAGCAGAGCTCTGCAAAGGGACAGCTTGTCTTTGTTCCACATGGGCTGGACAGGTTCATGTGGGAGGACTGGAGGCCTCACACACCAGGTGCCTTGGTGCTAGCAGTCAGAGGGGCAGCTCAGCTCTCTTTGCGTGGCCTCTCTCTTTCTGTGGTGTCTTTCATTTTAGGGCTGTACTGTCCAGTATGGTAAGCACTATCACATGTGGATTTTTACATAAAAAAATTGTGTTAGTCAAAAAGTTTTTTAAATTAACAATGTAGCTTCTCAATCACAAGTAACATTTCAAGTACACAGTAGTTATGTGAGGTTAGTGGATATCACATTAGACAATGTAGAGTATTTTGTCATAGCAGAAATTTCTGTTGGAAAGCATTATTCTAGGGCCTTTCTCTTCATGCTGCTCCAGCAGGAGCTGAACTTCTTTTCATGGGACCTGGCTTCTCTCTAACTGATAGCATAGCTTCAGAGCCTCAAGACCTGGACTGAGACATCTCAGACACCACTTCTATATTCTACTAGGCAGAGCAATTCACAAAACAACATAGATTTAAGGGATGGGAAACAGACTCCATAGCATATAGCAAACACATATTTCAAAGGGTACAGAAAAAAGATATGGTTTATTGGGTATCATTTCTAACGATTTACCAATATATTGAATCCAATTCTGAGTTGTCTCTAGGAAGTAAGTACTCATAGGTCAGAATCTGGATTCTATGAGCTTCTTCTCTTTACTTATATTCTCTGTACTATTTTTGGCACTCATATTTCCTCAAACCTCTGCCTCTATATCCTCTCTTTCTCTCTTACCTTTGCAAGATAAAATTACATCGTAAGGTAAAAAAGGCTTACATTCCATTGTCGAACTATGCATACATGGCATTCTCCAATCCTTTGCCCCTCTCTTGCTTTGTCATACTTCACAAAACCAAAACTGAAGTGATCTGAGGAGACTTCTATTAACTCTTACCACCAACCACATTGGAAATTCCTGATGTACAAGCTGGGTTTACAACAGGCAAAGGAACCAGAGATCAAGTTGCCAACATTCATTGGATCATAGAGAAAGCAAGGGGATTCCAGAAAAAAACATCTACTTCTACTTCACTGACTATGCTAAAGCCTTTGACTGTGTGAATAGCAATAAACTGTAGAATATTCTTAAAGAGATGGGAGTACTAGACCATCTTACCTGTCTCCTGAGAAACCTATATGTGGGTAAAGAAGCAATAGTTAGAACTGGACATGGAACAACTGACTGATTCAAAATTGGGAAAGGGGTACGACAAGGCTGTATATTATCACTATGCTTATTTAACTTCTATGCAGAGTACATCATGGGAAATGCCAGGCTGGATGAAGCTCAAGCTGGAGTCAAGTTTGCCAGGGGAAATATCAAGAACCTCAGATATGCAGATGATATCACTCTGATGACAGAGAGTGAAGTGGAACTAAGCGTTTTGATGAGGGTGAAAGAGGAGAATGAAAAAGCTGGCTTGAAACTCAACGTTCAAAAAACGAAGATCATGGCATCCGGTTCCATCATGTGTTCATGCTGAGCCTCTCGGGAAGCCAAGTAGAAGTAGCATGTGCTCAGTCACTCAGTTGAGTCCAACTGTGGCTCCATGGACTGTAGCCTGCCAGGATCCTTTGTCCATGGAATTTTCCAGGCAAGAATACTGGAGCTGGTTGCCATTTTATACTCCAGGGAATGAATCCACATCTCTTATGTCTCCTGCACTGTCAGGCAGGTTCTTTACCACTAGTGCCACTTGGGAGAAACTTCCCTGGTGGCTCAGATTAGGTAAAGAATCTGCCTGCAATGCAGGAGACCCAGGTTTGATCACTGGGCCAGAAAGATCCCCTAGAGAAGGAAATAGAAACCTACTCCACTATTCTCGACTGGAAAATCCCATGGACAGAGGAGCCTGGGGGGCTATAGTCATGAGGCCCCAAAGACTTGGACACGACTGAGTGACTAACACATTCCACCTGGGAAGCCCACTAAACTACTATACTCTCTTACAACTCTGTAATGGCATCTCTAGCCTATTTTTTGGGGGGACAAAGAGCTCATTTTGTGTTGTTGTTGTATTATTTCTTTTTATTCTCTTTTACTTGAAGTATACTTACTTTATAACCTTGTGTTAGTTTCAGGGCTGCAGAAAAGTGATTGCATTATATATATATATTTATTTGCTTCTTTATTGTTTTTAGGTAAGAAATAGACTTATTTACAGAGAAATACACTTTACAGACAGAGTGTGAATCATCTTCGAAGGTGAGATACCCTGAAATATGGTATGGTTAGTTTTTATGATCTAGGTAATTACATAGGCTAAGAGGATGAGGTAGTTGGATGGCATCACCGACTCAATGGACATGAGTTTGAGTAAACTCCAGGAGTTGGTGATGGACAGGGAGGCCTGGCATGCTGCAGTCCATAGGGTTGCAAAGAGTTGGACACAACTGAGCGACTAAACTGAACTGAACTGAACAAATGAGTGGGAGGATTATTCCAATTATTTGGGGGAAGGGGTGAGGATTTCCAGGAATTGGGCTACTGCCCACTTTTTGGTCTTTTACGGTTAGCTTCTGAACTGTCGTGGTGTCTTTGGGTATGTCATTTAGCATGTTAATGTATTACAATGAACATATAATGAAGCCCAAGGTCTACTGGAAGTCACATCTTGGACCATCTTGGACCTAGTTGGTTCTAACCAGTTTTTCTCATGTCCTGTGGCTGTGTGCCCTGTCATAGATCACAGACTTTAATGGTGAAGGGGCTTGCATAACTCAAAGAAACTATGAGCCATGCCAAGCAGGGCCACCCAAGATGGACAGGTCATAGTAGAGAGTTCTGACAAAATGTGGTCCACTGGAGGAGGGAATGGCAAACCACTCCAGTATTCTTGCTGTGAGAACCCCATGAACAGTATGAAAAGGCAAAAAGATATGACACTGGAAGATGATCCCCCAGGTTGGAAGGTGTCCAATAGGCTACTGGGAAGAGAGGAGGGCAATTACTAATAGCTCCAGAAAGAATGAAGCATCTGGGTCAAAGTGGAAATGATGCCCAGTAGTGGATATGTCTGGTGGTGAAAGTAAAGTCCAATGCTGTAAAGAACAATATTGCATAGGAACTGGAATGTTAGGTTTATGAATCAAGGTAAACTGGATAAGATTAAGCAGGAGATGGTAAGAGTGAACATTGAAATTTTAGGTATCAGTGAACTAAAATGGATGGAAATGGGCAAATTTAATTCAGATGACTATTATATCTACTACTGTGGGCAAGAAATGGAGTAGCCCCCATAGTCAACAGAAGAGTCCAAAATCCAGTATTTGGGTGCAATCTCAAAAATGACAGAATAATCTTTGTTCATTTCCAAGGCAAGCCATTCAACATCACAGTAATCTAAGTCTATGCCCCAACCACTAATGCTGAAGAGCTGAAGTTGACCAGTTCTATGAAGACCTTTAAGAATTTCTAGAACTAACACCAAAGAAAGATGTCCTTTTCATCATATAGTATTGGAATGAAAAAGTAGGAAATCAAGAGATACCTGGAGTAATAGGTAAGTTTGGCCATGGAGTACAAAACAAAGCAGGACAAAGGCTAACAGAGCTTTGTCAAGAGAACACAGTGATCATAGCAAACACCCTTTTCTAACAACACAAAAGATGACTCTACACATGGACATCACCAGATGGTCAATACCAAAATCAGATTGATTATATTCTTTGCAGCCAAAGATGGAACAGCTCCATACAGTCAGCAGAAGCAAGACCAGGAGCTGACTGTGGCTCAGTTCATATGTTCCTTACTGCAAAATTCAGACTTAAATTGAAGAAAGTAGGGAAAAACAGTAGGCCATTTAGGTGTGACCTAAATCAAATCCCTTATGATTATACATACAGTAGAGGTGCCAAACAGATTCAGGGGATTAGATCTGATAGACAGACTGCCTGAAGAACTATGGATGAAGGTTTGTAACATTTTACAGGAGGCAGTGACCAAAACTTTCCCAAAGAAAAAGAAATGCAAGAAGGCAAAGTGCTTGTTTGAGGAGGCTTTACAAATAGCTGAGAAAAGAAAAGAAGTGAAAGGTACAGAAGAAAGGGAAAGATATACTCACTAAATGCAGAGTTCCAGAAAATAGCAAGGAAAGATAAGAAGGCTTTCTTAAATGAAAAATGCAGATAAAAAGAGGAAAACAATAGAATGGGAAAAACTAGAGATCTCTTCAAGAAAATTGGAGATATGAAGGGAACATTTCATGCAAAGATGAGCACAATAAAGGACAGAAATTGTAAGGACCTAACAGAAGCAGAAGAGATTAAGATTAAGTGGCAAGAACATACAAAAGAAATATGCAAAAAAGTCTTGACGCAGATAACCATGATGGTGTGGTCACTCACCTAGAGCCAGACACTCTGGATTCTGAAGTCAAGTGAGTCTTAGGAAGCAATACTATGAACAAAGCTAGGGGAAATGATGGAATTCCAGCTGAGCTATTTCAAATCCTAAAAGATGATGCTGTTAAAGTGATGCACTCAGTATGTCAGCAAATCTGGAAAGCTCAGCAGTGGTCATAAGACTGGAAGAGGTCAGTTTTCATTCAATCTTCCCAAAAAGCAATGTCAAATAATATTCAGACTACCATACATTTGTCATGCTAGCTTTCATGCTAGCAAGGGTATGCTCAAAATCCTTCAAGCTAGGCTTTAGCAGTACAGGAACTGAGAATTTCCAGATGTATAAGCTCGGTTTAGGAAAGGCAGAGGAACCAGAGATCAAATTGCTAACACATGTTGGATCATAAAGAAAGCAGGGAATTCCAGAAAAATATCTACATCTGCTTCATTGACTACACTAAATCTTTTGACTATGTGGTCACAGCAATCTGTGGAAAAATCTTAAAGAGATAGGAATACCATGCCACCTTGCTTGTCTCCTGAGAAACCTGTAATGCAGATAAAGAAGCAACAATTAGAACTGAACATGGAATGATGAAAATGGAACAAAAAAAAAATTTGGAAAGGAGTACAACAAGGTTGTAAATTTTCACCCTCCTTATTTAACTTCTATGCAGAGTACAACGTGCAAAATTTTGTGCTGGATGAATTACAAGCTGGAATCAAGATTGCCAGGAGAATGTCAACAACCTCTAATATTCAGATTACACTACTCTAATGGCAGAAATTGAAGAAGAACTAAAGAGCCTCTTGATGAGGGTGAAAGAAAAGAATGAAAAAGCTGCTTAAAACTCACCCTTAAAAACTAAGATCATAGCATCTTGTCCCATCACTTTACGGCAAATAGAAAGGAAAAAAGTGCAAACAGTGACAGATTTTATTTTCTTGGGCTCCAAAATCACTCCAGACAGTGACTGCAGTCATGAAATTAAAAGAGAGTTGTTCCTTGGAAGGAAAGTGATGAAAAACCTAGTTCAGTTCAGTTCAGTTCAGTCTCTCAGTCGTGTCCGACTCTCTGCGACCCCATGAATTGCAGCACGCCAGGCCTCTCTGTCCATCACCAACTCCCGGAGTCCACCCAAACCCATGTTCATCGAGTCGGTGATGCCATCCAACCATCTCATCCTCTGTCGTCCCCTTCTCCTCCCGCCCCCAATCCTACCCAGCATTAGGGTCTTTTCCAATGAGTCAACCCTTCGCATGACGTGGCCAAAGTATTGGAGCTTCAGCTTCAACATCAAACCTTCCAATGAACACCCAGGATTGATCTCTTTTAGGATGGATTGATTGGATCTCCTTGCAGTCCAAGGGACTCTCAAGAGTCTTCTCCAACACCACAGTTCAAAAGCATCAATTCTGCGGCACTCAGCTTTCTTCACTGTCCAACTCTCACATCCATACATGACCACTGGAAAAACCATAGCCTTGACTAGACGGACTTTTGTTGGCAAAGTAATGTCTCTGCTTTTAAACATGCTATCTAGGTTGGCCATAACCTTCCTTCCAAGGAGTAAGCGTCTTTTAATTTCATGGCTGCAGTCACCATCAGCAGTGATTCTGGAGCCCAAACAAGTAAAGTCTGACACTGTTTCCACTGTTTCCCCATCTATTTCCCATGGAGTGATGGGACCAGATGCCATGATCTTAGTTTTCTGAACGTTGAGCTTTAAGCCAACTTTTTCACTCTCCTCCTTCACCTTCATCAAGAGGCTCTTTAGTTCTTCTTCACTTTCTGCCATAAGAGTGGTGTCATCTTCATATCTGAGGTTATTGATATTTCTCCCGGCAATCTTGATTCCAGCTTGTGTTTCTTCCAGCCCAGCGTTTCTCATGATGTACTCTGCATAGAAGTTAAATAAGCAGGGTGACAATATACAGCCTTGACGTACTCCTTTTCCTATTTGGAAATAGTCTGTTGTTCCATGTCCAGTTCTAACTGTTGCTTCCTGACCTGCATACAGGTTTCTCAAGAGACAGGTCAGATGGTCTGGTATACCCATCTCTTTCAGAATTTTCCACAGTTTATTGTGATCCACACAGTCAAAGGCTTTGGCATAGTCAATAAAGCAGAAATAGATGTTTTTCTGGAAGTCTCTTGCTTTTTCGATGACCCAGCGGATGTTGGCAATTTGATCTCTGGTTCCTCTGCCTTTTCTAAAACCAGCTTGAACATCTGGAAGTTCACAGTTCATGTATTGCTGAAGCCTGGCTTGGAGAATTTTGAGCATTACTTTACTAGCATGTGAGATGAGTGCAATTGTGCGGTAGTTTGAGCATTCTTTGGCATTGCCTTTCTTTGGGATTGGAACGAAAACTGACCTTTTCCAGTCCTGTGGCCACTGTTGAGTTTTCCAAATTTGCTGGCATATCGACTGCAGCACTTTCACAGCATCATTTTTCAGAATTTGAAATAGCTCAACTGGAATTTCATCACCGCCACTAGCTTTGTTCGTAGGGATGCTTTCTAAGGCCCACTTGACTTCACATTCCAGGATGTCTGGTTCTACAGTGTTCATATCAGTATTATTTACAGTTGTCAAGATATGGAAGCAACCTAAGTGTCTACCAGCAGATAAATCGATAACAAGTGGTGGTATGTGTATGTCTGTGTGTTTAGTCTCTAAGTTATGTCTGACTCTTGCAAGTTGAGAAATCCACATGCATTTATTCTACAGAAGCAATGTGTGAAATGGTAGTTAATTTTCTGGGCTGACCAGCCAAAATACATGTAATACCAAATGTGCCTGAGCTATATAAATAATAGTCTCACTTTCATAATTTCTAATCCCTTTTATAAATTTGTTTCAATTGTTCAAAGTTAACTTTCATTTTCATTTCAGGAACTTGTCTCAAGCAGCCGATAATAGTAGTTCTGTCAACAAAAAGCATTCCTAGGTATCAGTAATGTGTTGGCTAACTATATTTCTGTAGTAGGTGTGGTAATTTCCCCTGAACGTTATCCGTATGCTTACCCCCAGGATGTATAAATATGTGATCTTACACGATGTGAAAACACACATGAAGAAAATGGTGTTGTGACTGGGATCGTGCCCCTGCAAGCTAGTGTGTGCTCAGTCGTGTCTGACTCTTTGCAACTCCATAAACTATTGCCCGCCAGGCTCCTCTGTGTGTGAGATTTTCCAGGCAGGAATACTGGAGTGGGTTGCCATTTCTTTCTCCAGAGGATCTTCCCAACCCAGGAATTGAACCTACGTCTTCTGCATTGCAGGCAGATTCTTCCCACTGAGTCACCTGGAAAGCCTTGCTGCAAGCTAGGATAGCTGGCAAATACCAGAAGCCAGAAGAACCAGGAAGGATTCTGTGCTAGAGATGTCAGAGGAGGCAACACCTTGATTTCAAACTTCTATCCCCCTCAAACTGTGAGGGAATACATATATGTTGTTTTAACCCACCATCCAAATAATCTATGTTACCTTACATGGCAGAAGGGATTTGCCACATGTGATTAAGAATCTTAAGGTGGGGAAATTCTTCTCTATATCTTGGTGGGTCCAATTTAATTACAAGCATCCTGATAAGTAAAATGGAGGAGGAGAGAATCATAGTGACGCAGTGTCATAAAACTTAACAAGACATTGCTGGCTTTGAAGAGAGAGTCAGGAATCATGAGCCAAAGAATGTGGGCAGCCTCTAGAAGCTGGAAAAGGCAAAGAACTGAATTTTAAACCAGTGATTCCAATTTTGGAATTCAGGCCTCTAGAACTATAAGAGATTAAATTTGTGTTGTGGCCAAGTTTATGTTTTTATTAAAGCAGCTATAGGAAATTAGTGCAAATTCCACACCTAAATAAAGAAAAGAGCTCTCAAAGAGCAGTGATTTTAAATTGCTTTTGATTTGGCCCATTTAAATTCCACTTAAAAAATTTCCTTCACCCACTACAAGCTATGCTGTATGAGCAAAATAATTCTCATCATACGGAAAATGTATAAAGTAACAATAAAAATGAGAAGTAGCAAAATAAAATAAACTTTGTCTTAATAAAAGACAAAAAAATCAGCAAAAGTAAAAATTTTATGATTAGGTTAACAACAAACAAAATACACAACCAGATTAAACCAATACAGAGAATTTAATAATAACAAATTTCCCTCTAGAAAATGTTGGGGATTCTAATGATCTGCATATGCTCATACACAAAGAATAATTTTGTAATGTTACCAAGAACTATGTGAAGTCAGACTCTCAGTGAACTCAAGATGATGCTAGTTTTAGTTTATGAGGATCAGATTTTATTCATAGTCATGTATGGATGTGAGAGTTGGACAGTGAAGAAAGCTGAGCGCCGCAGAATTGATGCTTTTGAATGTGGTGTTGGAGTAGATTCTTGAGAGTCCCTTGAACTGAAAGGAGATCCAACCAGTCCATCCTAAAGGAAATCAGTCCTGGTTGTTCATTGGAAGGAGTGATGTTGAAGCTGAAACTCCAATACTTTAGCCACCTGATGCAAAGAGTTGACTCATTGGAAAAGACCCTAACGCTGGGAAGGATTGGGGGCAGGAGGAGAAGGGGACGACAGAAGATGAGATGGTTGGATGGCATCACCGACTCGATGGACATGGGTTTGGTAGACTCCGGGAGTTGGTGATGGACAGGGAGGCCTGGCGTGCTGCGATTCATGGGGTCACAAAGAGTCGGACATGACTGAGCGACTGAACTGAACTGAATAACATACTAGGTGGGGGGCTTTACAGGTGGTGCAGTAGGAAAGAATCTGCCTGCCAATGCAGGAGACACAAGGGATGCAGATTCAATCCCTGAGTTGGGAAGATACCCTGGAGTAGGAAATGGCAACCTATTCCAGTAATCTTGCCTAGAAAATTCCATGGATAGAGGAGCCTGGTGGACTATTGTCCATGGGGTCAGAAAGAGTTGGACATAACTGAGCAAACACACATACACAACATACTAGGTATACTTAAAATTAGCCCTTATCCATATGAAAATTAGCCCTTATCTATATGAATAGGGCTTTTGAAATGGACCCTTAAGAACCAAAAGTCAGCCCTTGATTTGGGACATCTGTAAAACAAATAATAGGTGATCAAACTTTGACAAACAATACATAATCATTCTTTCTGGAACTTTTTTATAATGTGTTGGAGAGGAAATACTTCTTGTGTGCATAAGGTGAGAAACTGTGAAGAGGGGTTGAAAGAACATGAAAGAAAATAATTTAAATTTTGATTCCTGACAGATGATCCCACTCATGTAGGTCATTATAAACCGATTCTTTTTCTTTGAATAATTTGATTTAAACTTTCATTTAATTATTCATCATTAATCTAGATTTATCAATTAACAGTTGTTACAGTTTAATCTAGTGTTGCAGGAAGGAAGAAACTTCCCAGGGCCCAAGAGTGGGCTTTTGTTTAACACTTGGAAATAAATTGTCCAAGGAGACACACGTGCTGACAAAGCAAGAGACTTTATTAGAAAAAGGTGCCCAGGTGGAGAGCAGGAGGGTGAGGGAACCCAGGAGGACTGCTCTGCCGTGTGGCTCACAATCTCCAGTTTTATGGGATGGGATTAGTTTCTGGGTTGTCTCTGGCCAATCATGCTGACTCAGGGTCCTTCCTGGTATCACATGCATTGCTCAGCCAAGATGAATTCCAGGGAGAGGGATTCTGGGAGGTGGTAGAACATGTGGCATCTCCTTTTGACCTTTCCTGAATTCTTACAGTTGGTGTTGGCTTGTTAGTACTGTGTTCCTTACCAGGACCTCCTGTTGTAAAATAACACACAAATGATTACTTTCTAATGGTGTCTGGCCAGGGTTGGCTGTTTCAATCAGTTCAGTTTGGTTGCTCAGTGGTGTCCAACTCTTTGGGACCCCATGGACTGCAGCACGCCTGGCCTCCCTGTCCATCACCAACTCCTGGAGTTTACTCATGTCCATTGAGTCACTGATGCCATCTAACCATCTCATCCTCTGTCGTCCCCTTCTCCTCATGCTTTTAATCTTTCCCAGCATCAGGGTCTTTTCAAATGAGTCAGCTCTTCGCATTAGGTGGCCAAAGTATTGGAGTTACTTCATCAGTCCTTCCAATGAATATTCAGGACTGATTTCCTTTAGGATGGACTGATTAGATCTCCTTGCAGTCCAAGGGACTCTCAAGAGTCTTCTCCAACACCACAGGTCAAAAGCATCAATTCTTTGGTGCTCAGCTTTCTTTATCGTCCAACTCTCATATCCATACACGACCACTGGAAAAACCATAGCCTTGACTAGATGGACCTTTGTTGGCAAAGTAATATCTCTGCTTTTTTAATATGCTATCTAGGTTGGTCATAACTTTTCTTCCAAGGAGTAAGCGTCTATTAATTTCATGGCTGCAGTCACCATCTGCAGTGATTTTGAAGCCCCCCCCCCAAATAAATTCTGCCACTGTTTCCCCATCTATTTCCCATGAAGTGATGGAACCAGATGCCATGATCTTAGTTTTCTGAACGTTGAGCTTTAAGCCAACATTTTCACTCTCCTCTTTCACTTTCATCAAGAGGCTCTTTAATTCTTCATTTTCTGCCATAAGGGTGTTTCAGTGTGTTTCCCCTAAAACAGATATTAGAGCTACCCTACCAGAAAAGAAATAATTTGATTGCTATATTTTCAGAAAGCTCCATAGAAATTGATAGCAGACATTCCAGATATTAAAATGGGAGTCACTGAATCACAAGAGTGAAATGTTCTCTACAAGTGACCAACTTCAAATAACTTAAAAAATATTTGACACTGATCTGCCCAGCCCCACAAAGATCTTTCTACCTAAACATTCCCAATTGTTTTAATTAATTTTCAAGATAGGATTTCAAGCCTCTTCACACCTTGGTCTTTTAGAATAGTCTAGTATTCTTTTTAAAAAATGTGATATGCCATATCTTATATTGTATCATATAAAATGTGATCTCCCCATAGTATAACAATCAAACCATCATTTTCCTTATTAATGAAGGGTAAGGGGCTTCCCTGGTAGCTCAGCTGGTAAAAAAAATCCCCCTACAATGGATGAGACCCCAGTTCAATTCCTGGGTCGGGAAGATCCACTGGAGAAGGGATAGGCTACCCACTCCAGTATTCTTGGGCTTCCCTGGTGGCTCAGCTAGTAAAGAATCCCCCTGCAATGTGGAAGACTTGGGTTCAATCCTTGGATTGGGAAAGATCCCCTGGAGAAGGGAATGGCTACCCACTCCAATGTTCTGGCCTGGAGAGTTCCATGGACTCTATAGTTCATTGGGTCGCAAAGAGTTGGACATGACTGAGTGATTTTCAGTTTCAATATTGCATTTATCTGCTGTTTATCTGATTACTACATTTATTCATTCAACAAAAATGTATTGAGGCTCTACTATGTGAATAGCAACAAGAAAAATCCCTATTCTCATGAAATTTATATTACATGACCTATATCATGACTTATAAATGCATAAGTTCTAAATTTATTTTGAATTTATTTTAATTCTATTCACTAGGTTCCTGTCATTTTAATAACTGTTTGTCATGAGATGTTTGCTTCTGCTTTATTTTTCAAAGTTTTCATGGCTTACTGTGTGTAAAAGTTGCCATTCTTTCACAATAAACAGATATTTGAATGAAAATATCTGTATCCACTTTTTACACTTAACCTTTAATTCAAAATTATTTACTATGTCCTTTCCTTCCTGAAAACAATAACATCAAGTGAGAATAAGCAGAACAATAGTGAGGTATCTTAGAAAACTAAGCATAACAACAATAGCGGAAAAAAAATCCAAAAGGTACAACCTCAGCACTTTGAGAATAATGAAAAGAAATAGAAACTATGCATAAATACTTAATTGCCAAAAAGAAAAGCAGCACACTAGTGAGGACAATTATTAAGAAGCACGTCACCTGGTATTCTCTATGTTGAGTATTTGATTACTCTTATTTTCATTCATGCATGTGGAATTTAAATATTTTTAAATTATGCCATAAAGAAAGCTGAACATGCTTTTTATTTTATGCAGGAAACAAAATGTTTTTGCAGCATCACTAATTAAAGTAATAACTTATTTCAAGGCACTTTTCAAAAGCATGAGTTACTACTTTTGCTGGGAAGCAAGAATCCCTTAAGTGTATGAATCAGCATACACTTATTGTCAGGCGAGTGTGTGTTCCTCGGTTCTGTCTCATCACAATAAAGATTTGGAGTGACGGACATTAGAGCCCTCGACCCTCGGCGGGTCACAGCTCTTGGGTCTTGGACAGACCGTGTTATAGCTCTCAGGTCTTGAACGGACTGTGTTATAGCTCTTAGGTGAATCAGTGTTACAGCTCTTTTATTTAGATGATAGCAGGAAAATCCATCCTTGAAGCATGAGGGCATGCCAACCCAAAGACACAAAGAGAAGAGAGTGGCAGAGTGTGCCAGTGCGGGGGTGGGGGGAGAGACAGAAAGAGTGCACCCACGCGGGGGGGAGAGAGAGAGAGCACTTTTGGCTCCTTTTTTTATATGTTTTTTTTCCTCCCCCAGGCCTGCCCTATGCAAATTGGGCTTAGCCAGGAGTGCTGTTCTACCTGAAGTTCTCACTCAGGTCCTTGGACCTTCCTTTGACCTTCCTTTGTTCTATTTTTGCGGGCTTTTCCCTTCCTTGTCTTTTAGCCACCGCCATTTTGGACTCCTGTTTCCTATTCTAACTACCGAACACTTAACCACCAGGAGTTTCTCACAGCTAACAAAGGAAAGGGACATTCTAACATGACTGCTTGTATTTCTCCCTCACTCCCAAAACTAATCAGTCTTTTATATTTTCTTTCTTCAGTGTTTTTTCAATATCTCTTCTGTGTTGTGGGTCTCAATGTCTTTTGCCTATAGAAAAGTATACTCTCCTCAGTAATCCTCCTGCACAAATCCATCCTGTTTACTGCCGTCTAGAGTCTCATCTTGAAACAGATTCCATCTAGTTACTTACCCTCATTCTCAAAAATCTCTACCCCTCATCCTGCTTCCTGTTTTTCTTTTTCATAACAAAATCTCATTAATATCTTCTGAGTTTTTACAAGGTAATTTTTTTGTTTTCTTATCACTGACAAACTCTTTACCATAGCTTTATCTTTTATTTGGGATTTCATATTTGGGATTTTTGTGTCTTTTTCTAGGGAAAAAAATGGAGTGAGGCAAAGTGAGGCGTCTATATGTTTTTAGGCTGTGGTACATTCTAATGAGTATGTACATTCCCGTCTCTTCCTGTAGGAAGGTAGGTAATAGTATTAATGAAATAAAATCTATATTTTATGGCAAGGTAGGAAAAATGTAAACATAAAATTTTCTCTCTGCCTTATTGGGCCTCTTCCCTCCTCTTTAGTGAGCACTGTGCATGTGCATTATACATTAACCAAACCTTAGAAGACATAGGAATGCCTGCTCAACTGAAAAGAGCAATTTTCTTCTGGCACCAGTGAAGTAGCTCCTTAGGAGATAGCAACATTCCTTTTTCAATCCTGTAAAGCGTTATGATGATCCCACTACTCACCTTGTATGTGCAGATCTGGACTATATGAAGTGTCAATATGTTACTTTGATGTATAATCCTTTGTTTCAAAATGTATATAACTGTGCTTTGACCTCTAGTGGTAGAACAGTCCTAAGAAATTTCTGAAAGACTATAAAATTATATTAGGATGGCTCTAATAAAATTCTCTATTTTTTTAGGTTGATTATTATTTAATTTTTCATCTACAATATCTTGGACAAGCATTGAATGATGAGAATAGTAGACAGGACAGTAAAGTTTGCCTGAAAAGAAAAAAAGAAAACCTTTTGACAACACGAAGGAGGATTTTAGGTGAGAAATGGTGAAGGAACAGCAGATAGAGTTGTAGATCTGCTGGCGGATGAGTTGGGGCTGGTTAGATGAATGTGTGTCAATATCACAACACAAGGATTTACAGTAGAGGCTGTGTTAAAAATAGGCTTGAACCATTTATCTAACCATAATTAGATCATTTTGGTTAGGCAAAACAGTGCCAACTACTGTACAATCCATGGTTGTATTAGAAATTTAATTAGATGGATATATTTAAAAGCCATTATAATGTAAGTTTAAAACCATATACATTTATTGAATCTTTTTTGTTATTTTCCTATGGAGCAGTTTGATGTGGTGGAGACATCACTGGATAGAAATTAAGGGAGATCTGAGGGACTTCCCTGATAGGCCAGTGGCTAAGACTCCATGCTCCCAATACAGGGGGCCTGGGTTTAACCCCTAGTTCAGTTCAGTTTAACTCAGTCGCTCAGTCGTGTCTGACTCTTTGCAACCCCATGAGTCACAGCACGCCAGGCCTCCCTGTCCACCACCAACTCCTGGAGTTTACCCAAACCCATGTCCATCAAGTCGGTGATGCCATCCAACCATCTCATCTTCTGTCGTCCCTTTCTCCTCCTGCCCCCAATCCTTCCCAACATTAGGGTCTTTTCCAATTAGTCAACTCTTCATATGAGGTGGCCAAAGTATTGGAGTTTCAGCTTCAAAATCAGTCTTTCCAATGAACACCCAGGACTGATCTCCTTTAGGATGGACTGGTTGGATCTCCTTGCAGTCCAAGGGACTCTCAAGAGTCTTCTCCAACACCACATTCAAAAGCATCAATTCTGCGGCGCTCAGCTTTCTTCACTGTCCAACTCTCACATCCATACATGACCACTGGAAAAACCATAGCCTTGACTAGACGGACTTTTGTTGGCCAAGTAATGTCTCTGCTGTTAAATATGCTATCTAGGTTGGCCATAACCTTCCTTCCAAGGAGTAAGCGTCTTTTAATTTCATGGCTGCAATCACCATCAGCAGTGATTTTGGAGCCCCCCAAAATAAAGTCTGACACTGTTTCCACTCTTTTCCCATCTATTTCCCATGAAGTGATGGAACCAGATGCCATGATCTTAGTTTTCTGAACATTGAGCTTTAAGCCAACTTTTTCACTCTCCTCTTTCACTTTCATCAAGAGGCTCTTTAGTTCTTCTTTACTTTCTGTCATAAGGGTGGTGTCATCTGCATATCTGAGGTTATTAATATTTCTCCTGGCAATCTTGATTCCAGCTTGTGTTTCTTCCAGCCCAGCGTTTCTCATGATGTACTCTGCATATAATTTAAATAAGCAGGGTGACAATATACAGCCTTGACGTACTCCTTTTCCTATTCGGAACCAGTCTGTTGTTTCATGTCCAGTTCTAACTGTTGCTTCCTGACCTACATACAGGTTTCTCAAGACACAGGTCAAGTAGGGGAACGATATCCTACATGGTGCAACTAGGAGTTCTCATGCTGCAACTAGAAATCCCAAGTGCTGCAGCTAAGACCCAGTGCAGCCAAATAAATAAAAATAAATATTAAAAAGTGGAATATTATATTTTCCATAGATGACCACAACAATATCTCCCAGTCCCCACATTCTTTTACAATGTGACCTTGCCACTTCCCTATTATGAGAGGGAGTCTGTTTCTCCTTCTTGAATCAATGGTCAGGTCCTGTGACTACCTTGACCAAAACCAAGAAACAAATATCCCCAACCACAGCAATAAGAAAACCACCAGAAGCAGTGTTATGCAAGTCCCAGACAGAACTCAACTGGTATGGGAGCTTTCATTTCTGCCTCTTGCAAGGCTGCTGCTGCTGCTAAGTCGCTTCAGTCGTGTCCGACTCTGTGCGACCCCATAGACGGCAGCCCACCAGGCTCTGCCATCCCTAGGATTCTCCAGGCAAGAATACTGGAGCGGGTTGCCATTTCCTTCTCCAGTGCATGAAAGGGAAAAGTGAAAGTGAAGTCGCTCAGTCGTGTCCAACTCTTAGCGACCCCATGGACTGTAGCGTACCAGGCTCCTCCGTCCATGGAATTTTCCAGGCAAGAGTACTGGAGTGGGGTGCCACTGCAAGGCAGCCACCGTATATATGTGACTACTCTAAGAAGTCCACACGTGGAGAGATCCTGAAGGATAAAATGTGATGTGGAAATGAAAAGGCACTATGAAACAATGAGGTAGAAGACAGGTATGTGAAGAAACCATTTTGGAAGCTGAATCCTTACCTACTCGCACAGCTGATGCTTCACAGATTAGAAACAAACCACAGAGCCAAACACTTCTGAAATTCCTCATCCACAAAATGGGAGGGGGTGGCAGATGCAGTGTTGGTTCTAAACCAGTAAATTTGCAGGTGTTTTATTACACAGCAATAGATAACCAAAGTAAGATTCTGCTTTCATTTCTGTCATTTAGTAATCCAGTGGCTGAAGAGGTTTTTCATCTACCTCTATAAGATGTGAACATTAACTCTTGTATATCTTCCTCATATACTTGTTGTGATGTTCAAAGAAGATAAATAGGTTGAAGTGTGGAGGAGGCAAAATAATATTATTGTTCCTTGAAAAATGTCTATTTGTCTATATTACTTGTGTTTGCCTGTGTATGTATGTTTTCATTACCTTATGATTGTTGTGTGCAATTATAAGTCAAGGTATTTGAGATTAGATCACTGTATTTCCTTAATGGTAGCTTTCAATTTAGGTGAAATATCTTTTATTAAACATAGAAATGGAAAGGTGGTCCCAAGGTGGTGGAGGAATAGCACAGGGAGACCACTTTCTTCCCCACAAATACATCAAATGATCATTTGAATGTGGAGCAACTTCCACAAAACAATTTCTGAATGCTAACAGAGGACTCCAGACACCCAGAAAGGCAACCCAATCTCTTTGAAAGGATTTAGGGCAAAGATAAAAGATGAAAAGAGAGGCAAACAATTTAGGGGTGGAGACCCTTCCTGGGGAGGGAGTCGTGAAGGAGGAGAAGTTTCCACACAATAGGAAACACTCTCACAGGCAGGTCAGTGGGGAACTTTGGAATCTCAGAGGGCAACATAACCGAAAGAAAAAGAAAAAGTCACCACAGAATTCCCTCCAAACTGCAGTTACCAGCAGAGAAGTGGCTCAGATGCTCTGGACCACTGGCAGCGAGTGGGGGCTGGGCATGGAATTGTGGGCTTGAATGCCCTAAGGACAATCTGAGGGGGCTAATGTGACATAGCAACCCAAACCATGGGAACACCAGGGAGACAAAAAGAAACAAAGGATCTTTCATGTGAGAAGGTTCTAATGCCCCATGGTGACTTCTGGTGCACTCATAGAACAAAGGATAGCACCCTAGCAAATACCAAAGGAGAGCAAGCCTGCTGCAGTTTACAACCCTCCCTCCATGGATGCAGAGAGGCCAGTGTGTGACAGCCAAAAGTGGAAGGCAAGGGGCCACTGCAATCTCGGCCGCAGAGACGGCATCTCCTGCCAAGCTGTGAGGAGGCTGCCAATCACTAACCATGTCTTCCTGGGATCCTGGATGATTCACGTTGGCTAGGAGTGTCACAGTCTGGGATCAGATTCCCTGAGGAGACACATGGCACACTTGGGACAATGTCTTTGTGGTGCACCCAGGAAACAGAGCAGCTTGGACCAGGGAGGTGCACAAGGTGCACAAGATTCACAGCCCACCTGGGACAGCGTGCTTGCTGAGTAAGGGGTCACCTGAGTGGCTTGGACCTGGGAAGGGAACAAAATGTACAGCCCACCTGGGTCTGTGCCCCTGTGGAGCACCCTAGAGCCTGGGTGTCTTGGACCTGGGAAGCACACAAAATGCATGCCCACTTGGGACAGTGGCCTTCTGGAGCACACAAGAGCCTGAGCAGTGTGGACCTGGGGAGTACATGCCACCTTGGGCTGTGGCAATCCTGCTGTGGTCCATCCACTGTGAGCAACCTCCCTTCCCCCCAGCCCCCCACCACATGCCAGCGGTATTTGTTTGCAGTGTCCCTTCCTGTCCACAGCACAACTAAGCATGTGAGCCTGAGTAAGTGGACACCTTCATGGCACTCCTCATGCCAGGGCAGAGATTAGACGCTGAAGAGACTTACAAACAGAGGAAGCCAAAATAAGCAAAGAAGGGGAAACTGCCCCAGAAGTGACAAGTGCAACAGATTAAAACCCTGCAGTTAAGCTGAGAATGTGCATTTAAGGGGCAACTATAGACTTTGAGAACATGTATGAGCTGGAACAGGGACTATCTTTCACTGAACTGATACCACATTGGCCACAACAGCTCCAGAGAAATCCCTAGTTGTATTTTTATTATTATCATTTCTTAGTTTTTAAAAACTTTAGTTCTCTATTACTCTTTAAGCTTTCATTTTTATAACCTACTATTACCTGTCTAAAATGAAACCCTGTTTTTTAAAACAAATTCCATATACATTTTTTAATTTTTGTGATCAATTTTGTTTTGTATTTTTTATATTGTACTTTTGAGAGTCTAATCTCTATTCTAGGTTTTTAATCTTTGCTTTTTGATATTTGTTATCAAATTTGTACCTTTAAAAGTCTATTTTTTGGTATCCATTTTTACTTAGGGATTTGATTACTGTCTTGATTGCTCTCTCCTCTTTTGACTCCCCTTTTTCTCTGCCTGGTCACCTCTATCTCCCTCCTCTCTTTTATTTTCTCTATATAACTCTGTGAGTCACTCCAGGTGTTCCTGTCTGTGGAGAGTTGTTTCACCATAACCTAGGTGTTCTGTCTTCTGTGCTCTGTGGATAGAGAAGTCTTAAGGGTGCTGGAAGTGGGGAGACTGAAACCCAGAAGCAGGAGGCTCAACTTCTGAGCTTTGGACCTTCATAGAATTCCAGACCCCAGGGAACATTAATAGACAAGAGCCCACCCCAAAATCTTCATACCTACACTGAAACCAAACTCCACCCAAGAGCCAGAAAGTTTCAGTGCAAGACGTGCCATGCTAATTCTCCACCAAAACAAGAACACAACTCTGAACATTAAAAGATAGGCTGCAAAAAGCCATACCAAATCCATAGACACCACAAAACTCACTACTGGACACTTCATTGCACTCCAGAGAGAAGAGATCCAGCTCCATCTACCAGAACACAGACACAAGTTACTCCAACCAGGAAACCTTCACAAGCCACTGGTTCGACTCCACCCACATGGAGCAGACTCCACAATTAAGAGGAACCACAACCCTCCAGCCCGCAGAAAGGGGACCTAAAGCACAGCAATCTAAAAATGAAAAGACAGAAGAATATCCAGCAGGTGAAGGAACATAAAACAACAAACCAAACAAAAGAGGAGGAGATAGGGAATCTACCTGCAAACGAATTCAGAATAATGATAGTAAAGATGATCTCAAATCTTGAAAACAAAATGTAGTTACACATAAATAGAGACACAGATTGAGAAGATGAAAGAAATATTTAACAAGAACCTAGAAGAAATAAAGAAGAGTCAATCAATAATGAACAATACAACAACTGGGATTAAAAACACCCTGGAGGGAACCAGTAGTAGAGTAACTGAGGCAGAAGAAAGGATAAGTGAGGGGGAAGGTAGAATGGGGGAAATAAATGAAACAGAAAGGAAAAAAAAGAAAAAAAATTAGGACAACTTTAGAGAACTCTCGGGCAATGTTAAATGCCCCAACATTTGAATCATAGGGGTCCCAGAAGAATAAGAAAAAAGAACGAGCATGAGAAAATACTTGAGGAGATAATCGCTGAAAACTTCCCTAAAATGGGAAGGAAATAGCTCCCCAAGTCCAAGAAAACCAGAGAGTCCCAAAAAAGATAAACCCAAGGCAAAACATGTCAGGACATATACTAATCAAACTAACAAAAATTAAACACAAGTGAGCAAATACTAAAAGCAGCAAGGGAAAAGCAACAAATAACATACAAGGGGATTCTCATAAGGATAACAGCTGATCTTTCAATAGAAACTCTCACTCCAGAAGGGAATTGCAGGATATACTTAAAGTGATGAAAGAGAAAAACCTACAACCAAGATTATTCTACCCAGCAAGGATCTCATTCAGATTCAAAGGAGAAACCAAAAGCTTTACAGACAAGCAAAAGCTGAGAGAATTCAGCACCATCAAACCAGCTCTTCAACAAATGCTAAAGGATCCTCTCTAGATAGGAAACACAGAACAGATTTATAAAAACAAACCCAAAATAACAAAGTAAATTGTAATATGATAATACTTACCAATAATTACCTTAAGCATAAATGTAGACAAAGACTGGACTAATGGATAAAAACAAAAACGAAAAACCCTGTATATGTTGTCTACAAGAGACCCACCTCAAACCTAGGGACATATACAGACTGAAAGTGAGGGGCCAGAAAAAGATATTTAATGCAAATGGAGATCAAAAGAAAGCAGGAGTAAGCAATACTCCTATCTGATAAAATAGACTTTGAAATAAAGACTGTTATAAGAGACATAGAAGGACACTACATAATGATCAAGGGATCAATCCAAAAAGAAGATATAACAATTATAAATATATATGCACCCAACATAGGAGCACCTCCATACATAAGGCAAATGCTAACAAGTATGAAAGGGGAAATCAACAGTAACACAATAATAGTCAGAGATTTTAATACCCCACTCACACCAATGGATAGATCCATCAAACAGAAAATTAACAAGAAAATAAAAGCTTTAAACAATACAATGGGCCAGTTAAACCTAATTGATATCTACATGGCATTTCACCAAAAACCAGTGGATTTCACCTTTTTCTCAAGTGCATATGGAATATTCTTCAGGATTGATCACATCCTGGGCCACAAATCTAGCCTTGGTAAATTAAAAAAAAACTGAAGTCATTTCAAGCATCTTTTCTGATCACAATGTGGTAAGATTAGATATCAACTACAGGAAAAAAACTATAAAGGACAGAAATAAATGGAGGCTAAACAACACTCTTCTTAATAACCAACAGATCACTGAAGAAATAAAAAAGGAAATCAAAATACACACAGAAAAAAATGATAATGAAAACATGACAACCTCAAACTTATGAGGTTCAGTAAAAGCAGTGCTAAGTGGGAGGTTCATAGCAATACAAAACCTACCTCAGAAAACAAGAGAAACATCAATTAAGCAACCTAACCTTACACCTAAAACAACTGGAAAAAGAAGAACAAACCCCTCTCCAAAGTTAGTAGAAGAAGATAAATCATGAAAATTAGAGCATAAATAAATGAAAAAGAAACGAAGGAGACTATGGCAAAGATCAACAAAACTAAAAGCTGGTTCTTTGAGAAGATAAACAAAATAGACAAAACATTAGCCAGACTCATCAAGAAAAGAAGGGAGAAGACTCAAATCAATATAATTAGAAGTGAAAATGGAGAAGTCACAACATACAACCCAGAAACACAGATGATCATAATAGACTACTATGAGCAACTATATGCCAACAAACTGGACAACTTGGAAGAAATGAACGAATTCTTAGAAAAGTATAACCTCCCAAAACTGAACCAGGAAGAAATAGAAAATCTTAACAGACCAATCACAAGCACAGAAATTGAAACTGTAATAAAAAATTTTCCTACAAACAAAAGCCCGGGACCAGATGGCCCCACAGGTGAATTCTACCAAAAATTTAGAGAAGAGCTAGCACTTATCCTATTCAAACTCTTCCAGAAAATTGCAGTGGAAGGAAAACTCCAAAAACTCATTCTATTAGGCCACCATCACCCTGACACCAAAACCAGACAAAGATGTCACAAAAAAAGAAAAATACAGGTCAATATCACTGATTAACACACATGGAAAAATCCTCAAAAATTCTAGCAAACATATCCAACAACTTAGCAAAAAGTGAAAGAGCTAATGGTCAAGTAGGCCTCAATAGGGAGGCCAGGGTCCCCCAAGTGGGAGGAGAAATAAACTGCAAGTGGCAGACATTTTTTTTTGTTCTTTTCTTTTTCTACATTCCTTTCTCTACACAAGATTAAAGGTGGCTCCGTTAATCTTGTGTTGCCATAATGACACTTGGTTCCACCTCAAACTAACTTTTTCTCAAATCTTGAACTGCTAATGGCTCAGCAAACCAATACATCTTGCTCATGGAAATGTTTTTCTTAAGCTATGTTAATGAAACTATGTATTTGCATGGGAATCTGCCTTTCTTCAAAGTTTTTTTTTTTTTTTTTAAATAGCTCAGTTGTGCTGGACTCTTTGCGACCCCATGGACTGCAGCCCATCAGGCTCCTCTGTCCATGGAATTTTCCAGGCAAGGACACTGGAGTAGTTTGCCATTTCTTTCTCCAGGAAATCTTCCTGACCCAGGGATTGAACCCGGGTCTCTTGCACTGCAGGCAGATTCTTTACCAACTGAGCTACCAGGGAAGCCTCTTTTCTTCAAGAGTCATGTCAATTGTTTTATGGCCAGAGATGATTCCCCTTGTGCTGATGCTATCTCAAAATGCATGTGTTGGGAGAGGAGCCTGGTGAAACTCTCTCAGACTTGAGGTGTTTCTTTTATTTATGATCCCCAGCTTGCTAACAGGTATACAATGCCTTACTACAAACTAGCAAGGGGGTACTCTTTCTGCCCCTTTCTGATATGTTTGTCAGAAGCTTTATAAGAAGCTTTATACTTTAATAAAATTCTGCTACACAAAAGCTCTTGAGTGATCTCATCTCTGGTCCTGGATCAAAATTTTCTCCTCCAGAGGTCACAAATACTGGCTTTGTTCACATCTCATGGCCATAACCTTTCAAAAGATCATACACCATGACTATGTGGGCTTCATTCCAGGTATGCAAGGATTCTTCAATATTCACAAATCAATCAATGTTATATACCCTATTAAAAATGAAAGATAAAAACCATATGATTATCTCAATAGATGCAGAGAAAGCCTCTGACAAAGTTCAACACCCATTCATGATTAAAAAAAAAAACTCTCAAGAAAGTAGGCACAGAAGGAACACACTTCATCATAATAAAAGCCATATATGACAAACCCACAGAGAGCATTATCCTCAAAGGTGAAAAACTGAAACCATTTCCTTTAAAATCAGGAACAAGACAAGAGTGCACACTCTCACCACTATTGTTCAACATAATTCTGGTAGTCTTAACCACAGCAATCAGAAAAGAAAAAGAAATAAAAGGAATCCAGATTGGAAAAGAGAAGTAAAACTCTCACTGTTTGTAGATGACATGATCCTCTGCATAGAAAACTCTAAAGTTGACACCAGAAACTACTGCTGTTGCTACAGCTGCTAAGTCGCTTCAGTCGTGTCCGACTCTGTGTGACCCCATAGACAGTAGCCCACCAGGCTCCCCCATCCCTGGGATTCTCCAGGCAAGAACACTGGAGTGGGTTGCCATTTCCTTCGCCAATGCGTGAAAGTGAAAAGTGGAAGTGAAGTCGCTCAGTTGTGTCCAACTCTTCACGACCCCATGGACTGCAGCCTACCAGGCTCTTCCATCCATGGGATTTTCCAGGCAAGAGTACTGGAGTGGGCTGCCATTGCCTTCTCCAACTACAGCTAATCAATGAATATAGTAAAGTTTCAGGATATAAAATTGATACACAGAATTCCCTTGCATTTCCTATACATTAACAATGAAAAATCAGAAAGAGAAATTAAGGAGCAATCACATTCACAAATGCAATGAAAAGAATAAAGTATTAGGAATAAATTTACTGAAGAAGCAAAAGACGTGTATATAGAAAACTATACAGCACTGGTGAAAGAAAGCAAAGATGACACAAATAGATGGAGAAATATACCATGTTTATGGATTGGAAGAATCAATATTGATTCTTGAAAATTGAATATACCACCCAAAGCAATCTGCAGATTCAACACAATGTCTATCAAAATACCAATAGTATTTTTTCTGAGAACTAGAACAAATAATTTCACAATTTGTATGAAAGTGAAAGTCTTAGTCACTTAGTGAAAGACTTAGTCACTTAGTCGTGTCCAACTCTTTGTGACCCCATGGACTGTAGCCCACCATGCTCATCCATGGAAGTATGGAAACACAAAAAACCTTGAATATCCAAAGCAATCTTGAGAAAGAAGAACGGAACTGGAGGAATTAACCGTCCTGACTTCAGACTATACTACAAAGTTACAGTCATTAAGACAGTATGTTACTGCCACAAAGACAGATATATAGATCAATGGAACAACAGAGAGAGTCCAGAGATAAATCTAGACATCTATGGACACCTTATCTTTGACAAAGGAGGCAAACATATACAATGGAGAAAAGACAATCTCTTCAAAACGTTGCTCTTATTTAACTGCTCAGTCATATTCAACTTCTTGTGACTCCATTTACTGCAGCATGCTAGGCTTCCCTGGCCTTCACCATCTCTGGGACTTTCTTAAACTCATGTCCATGAGTCGGTGATGCCATCCAACCAACTCATCCTCTGTCATCCTCTTCTGCTCCTGCCTTCAATCTTCCCCATCATCAGGATCTTTTCTAATGAGTGGGCTCTTAGCATCAGGTAGCCAAAGTATTGGAGTTTCAATTTCAGCATCAGTCCTTCCAATGAATATTCAAGATTGATTTCCTTTAGGATTGACTGGTTGGATCTTGCAGAACAAGGGACTCTCGAATCTTCTCCAACACCATAGTTCAAAAGCATCAATTCTTCAGTGCTCAGCCTTCTTTAAGGTCCAGTTCTCACATCCATACATAATTAATGGAAAAACCATAGCCTTGACTAGATGGACCTTTGTCAGAAAAGTAATGTCTCTGCTTTTTAATATGCTGTCTAGGTTGGTCATAGCTTTTCTTCCAAGGAGTAAGTGTCTTTTAATTTCATGGCTTCAGTTGCCATCTGCAGTGATTTTTGAGCCCAAGAAAAGAAAGTCTGTAACTGTTTACATTGTTTCCCCATCTATCTGCAGTGAAATGATGGGACCAGATGCCATGATGTTTGTTTTTTGAACGTTGAGCTTTAGGCCAGCTTTTTCACTCTCTTTCACTTTCATCAAGAGGCTCTTTAGTTCCTCTTCAATTTCTGCCATAAGCGTGATGTCATCTGAATATCTGAGGTTATTGGCATTTCTCCTGGAAATCTTGATTCTAGCTTATGTTTCATCCAGCCTGGCATTTCACAATAAGTACTCTGCATATAAGTTAAATAAACACTGTGCCCATATACAGAGTTGACGTACTCCTTTCCCAATTTTGAACTAGTCCATCATTCCATATCTGGTTGTAACTGTTGCTTCTTGACCTTCTTGACCTGCATACATATTTCTCAGGAGGTAGGTAAGATAGTCTGGTATTACCATCTCTTGAAGAATTTTCAACAGTTTGTTATGATACACACAGTCAAAGGCTTTAGCGTAGTCATTGAAGCAGAAGTAGATGTTTTTCTGGAATTCTCTTGCTTTTTCTATGATCCAATGGATGTTGGCAATTTAGTTCCTCTGCCTTTTCTAAATCCAGCTTGAACATCTGGGAGTTCTCGGTTCACTTTCACTTACTAGTAATTTTGAGCATTACTTTGCTAGCGTGTGAAATAAGTGAAATTGTGCGGTAGTTCGAACATTCTTTGGCATTATCTTTCTTAGGGAAGGAATGAAAACTGACATTTTCCAGTCCTGTGGCCACTGCTGAGTTTTCCAAATTTGCTGGCATATTGAGTGCAGCACTTCAACAGCATCGTCTTTTAGGATTTGAAATAGCTCAGCAGGAATCCCATCACATCTACTAGCTTTGTTTGTAGTGATGCTTTCTAAGGGCTACTTGACCTTGCACTCCAGGATATCTAGCTTAGGGGAGTGATCACACCATTATGGTTAAGACCTTTTTTGCATAGTTCCTCTGTGTATTCTTGCCACCTCTTCTTAATATCTTCTGCTTCTGTCATGTCCAGGGTTTCCCTGATAACTCAGTTGGTAAATAATCTGTCTGCAATGCAAAAGACTCCAGTTCGATTCCTGGGTCGGGAAGATCCCCTGGAGAAGGGACAAGCTACCCACTCCCGTATTCTTGGGCTTCCCTGGTGGCTCAGCTGTTAAAAAAATCCACCTTCAATGTGGGAGACCTTGGTTTGATCCCTGGGTTGGGAAGATCTCCTGGAGAAGGGAAAGGCTAACCACTCCAATATTCTGGCCTGGAGAATTCCATGGACTACAGTCCGTGGGGTACAAAGAGTCGGACAGGACTGAGCAACTGTCACTTTCACTTCTGTTATGTCCATACAATTTCCATCCTTTTGTATGCCCATCCTTGCATGAAATGTTCCCTTGGTGTCATGTACAGTTCTTCTGTGTATTCTTGCCACCTCTTCTTAATATCTTCTGCTTCTGTTAGGTCCATAGCATTTCTGTCCTTTATCGAGCCTATCTTTGCATGAAATGTTCCTTTGGTATCTCTAATTTTCTTGAAGAGATCTCTAGTCTTTCCCAATCTGTTGTTTTCCTCTATTTCTTTGCATTGATCGCTGAGGATGGCTTTCTTATCTCTCCTTGCTATTCTTTGGAACTCTGCATTCAGATGGGTATATATTTCCTTTTCTCTTTTGCCTTTCACTTCTCTTCTTTTCTCAGCACTTTCTAAGGTCTCCTCAGACAACCATTTTGCCTGTTTGCATTTCTTTCTTGGGGATGGTCTTGATCATCACTTCCTGTACAATGTTACAAACCTCCATCATAATTCTTTAGGCACTCTGTCAGATCTAATCTCTTGAATCTATTTGTTACTTCCACTATGTAATGTAAGGGATTTGATTTAGGTCATACTTAAGTGGTTTTCCCTACTCTCTTCAATTTAAGTCTGAATTTTGCAATATGGGGTTCATGATCTGAGCCACAGTCAGCTCCTTGTCTTATTTATGCTGACTGTATAGAGCTTCTCCATCTTTGGCTGCAAAGAATATAATCAATCTGATTTCGCTATTGACTACCTGGTGATGTCCATGTGTAGAGTCTTCTCTTGTGTTGTTGGAAGAGGATGTTTGCTATGACCAGTGTGTTCTCTTGGAAAAACTGTTAACCTCTGCTCCGCTTCATTTTGTACTCGAAGCCCAAACTTGTCTGTTACTCTAGGCATCTCTTGACTTTCTACGTTTGTATTCCAGTCCCCTATAATGAAAAGGACATCTTTTTTCCTTTTCATCATAAAATTTGAAAACTGGTCAACCATGTGTAAAAGAATGAAACTAGAGCACTTTCTAATACCATATACCAGAATAAACTCAAAATGGATTAAAGACCTAAATGTAAGAGCAGAAACTATGAAACTCTCAGAGGAAAACATAGACAGAACTCTCTCTGACATAAACCACAGCAAGACCCTCTATGACCCACCTCCTAGAGTAATGGAAATAAAAACAAGAATAAACAAATGCGACCTAATTCAACTCAAAAGTTTTTGTGCAATGATAGAAACTATAAGCAAGGAGAAAAGACAGCTTTCAGAATAGAAGAAAATAATAGCAAATGAAACAACTGACAAAGAATTAACCTCCAAAATATACAAGTAGCTCATGCAACCCAATACCAGAAAAATGAAGAACCCAATCAAAATGTGGTCCAAAGAACTAAACAGGCATTTCTCCAAAGAAGACATTTAGATGGCTAATAGACACTTGTAGAGATGCTCAACATTACTCATCATTAGAGAAATGCAAATCAAAACCACAGTGAGGTATCATCTTACAGTGGTCAGAATGGCCATTATAAAAAAAGTCTACAAACCGTAAATGCTGGGGAGGGTGTACAGAAAAGGGAACCCTCTTACACTGTTGGTGGGAAAGCAAACTGGTACAGCCACTAGGGAGAACAGTATGGAAATTAAAAAAAAAAAAACTGGAAATAGAACTGCCATATGAACCAGCAATCCCCCTGCTGGGCATACACCCTGAGGAAACCAGAACTGAAAGAGATACATGTACCCCAATGTTAATTGCAGCACTATTCGTAATAGCTAGGACATGGAAGCAACCTAGATGTTCATCAGCAGATGAATGGATAAGGAAGCTGTTTGGTACACATACCTAATGGAATATTACTCAACTATTAAAAAGGAACACATGTGAGTTACTTCTAATGAGGTGGATGAAACTGGATCCTATTACACAGAGTGAAGTAAGTCAGAAAGAGAAAGACAATTACTGTATATTAATGCATATATATGGAATTTAGAAAGACGGCAACAATGATCCTACATGCAGAGCAACAGAAGAGACACAGATGTAAAGAACAGACTTTTGGGCTCTGTGAGAGAAGGCAAGGGTGGGATGATGTGAAAGAATAGCGCTGAAACATGTATATTACCATGTGTAAAATAGATGACCAGTGCAAGTTTGATGCATGAAGCAGGGCACCAAAAACAAGTGCTCTGGGACAACCCAGAGGTACAGAGTGGGAAGGGAGGTGGGAGGGGGGTTCATGATGGGGGGACACATGTATACCCATGGCTGACTTATGTTGATGTATAGCAAAAACCATCACAATAACGTAAAGTAATTATCCTCCAATTAAAATAAATTAATTTAGAAAATTAAAAAATGCAGATATTATCCTACTATGCTATTTTAATAACAATCTTTTAAGCAATATTACTGCTTTTCATTCAAATTTATACATTTTGTTTCAATATGATGAGAAAGTATCTACATTTTTACATTTATAAAAATGATTTTATAATTCTTTAAATAAATTACAAAGTCTTAAAGGAATTCTATGTTTCATTGTTTCTTGACTAAGGTAATTTGAAAGAGGAAATAAAAATCAATTCTGCTTCTCTGAATAATAGATAAGCAAAGGAGAAATCAAAGTAGCAGTAAAATTGTATTGGCTGCTTTTCTTCTACAGAGCAAGCATATTTCTAATTTATAGTCAGCTGAGTGACTCAATCTGCACAATTGGTCAATAATGTAATTCAATCATTCTCAAACTTTGAGCCATTTTAGTTAATCACAGAAGGGCTCACATTTCAATAATTAGGTTGATAATAACCTTATAATGTTGAACAAAAGCCAATTTTTTTCTGGTAAAACAGTAGAAAATGTTGATGAAATAAAGTTTCACAACTTTGCTACTTCCAATTATGGCATCTTGGAATTGAGTGTTCTAGTCAATTTAGTGATCTGGTTAATAAAAACTTTTATACAGAGGCAGTGTGGTTTCAAGAAAATAGTTCCTGGTTCTATCTGGAGCTGCTCATCTTACTCGTTATGTGTCTTCAGACAGTTCAGTCACTCAGTCATGTCCGACTCTTTGTTACTCCATGGAATGCAGCACACCAGCCTCCCTGTCCATCACCAATGGTCGGAGGTTACCAAACTCATGTACATTGGGTCGGTGATGCCATCTAACCAATTCATCCTCTGTCGTTCCCTTCTCCTCCCTCCTTCTATTTTTCCCAGCATCAGGGTCTTTTCAAATGAGTTAGCTGTTCGCATCAGGTGGCCAAAGTATAGGAGTTTCAGCTTCAACATCAGTCCTTCCAATGAATATTCAGGGCTAATTTCCTTTAGGATGGACTGGTTGGATTTCCTTGCAGTCCAAGGGACTCTCAAGAGTCTTCTCCAAAATTACAGTTGAAAATCATCAATTCTTCGGTGCTCAGTTTTCTTTATTGTCCAACTCTCACATCCATACATGATTAGTGGAAAAGCCATAGCCTTGACTAGATGGACATTTGTTGGCAAAGTAATGTCTCTGCTTTTTAATATGCTGTCTAGGGTGGTCATAACTTTCCTTCCAAGGAGTAAGCGTCTTTTAATTTCATGGCTGCAGTCACCATCAGCAGTGATTTTGGAGCCAACCAAAATAAAGTCTGCCACTGTTTCCAATGTTTCCCCATCTATTTCCCGTGAAGTGATGGGACCAGATGCCATAATCTTAGTTTCCTGAATGCTGAGTTTTAAGCCAACTTTTTTACTCTCCTCTTTCACTTTCATCAAGAGGCTCTTTAGTTCTTCTTCAATTTCTTCCATGACGGCGGTGTCATCTGCATATCTGAGGTTATTGATATTTCTCCTGGCAATCTTGATCCCAGCTTGTGCTTCATCCTGTCCAGTGTTTCTCATGATGTACTCTGCATATAAGTTAAATAAGATGGGTGACAATATACAGCCTTGACGTACTCCTTTTCCTATTTGGAAATAGTCTGTTGTTCCATGTCCAGTTCTAACTGTTGCTTCCTAACCTGCATACAGATTTCTCAAGAGGCAGGCCAGGTGGTCTGGTATGCCCATCTCTTTAAGAATTTTCCACAGTTTTTTGTGATCCACAGAGTCAAAAGCTTTGGCCTAGTCAATAAAGCAGAAATAGATGTTTTTCTGGAACTCTCTTGCTTTTTCGATGATCCAGCAGATGTTGGCAATTTGATCTCTGGTTCCTCTGCCTTTTCTAAAACCAGCTTGAACATCTGGAAGTTCACGGTTCACGTATTGCTGAAGCCTGGCTTGGAGAATTTTGAGCATTACTTTACTAGAGTGTGAGATGAGTGCAACTGTGTGATAGTTTGAGCATTCATTGGCATCGCCTTTCTTTGGGATTGGAATGAAAACTGAAAAATTTTCCAGTCCTGTGGCCACTGCTGAGTTTTCCAAATTTGCTGGCATATTGAGTGAAGCACTTTCACAGCATCATCCTTTAGGATTTGAAACAGCTCAACTGGAATTCCATCACCTCCACTAGCTTTGTTCATAGTGATGCTTCCTGAGGTCCACTAGACTTCACATTCCAGGATATCTGGCTCTAGGTGAGTGATCACACCATTGTGATTATCTGGGTCATGAAGATCTTTTTTGTATAGTTCTTCTGTGTATTCTTGCCACCTCTTCTTAATATCTTCTGCTTTGGTTACGTCCATACTATTTCTGTCCTTTATCTAGTCCATTTTTCCATGAAATGCTCCCTTGCTATCTCTAATTTTCTTGAAGAGATCTCTAGTCTTTCCCATTCTGTTGTTTTCCTCTATTTCTTTGCATTGATCGCTGAGGAAGGCTTTCTTATCTCTCCTTGCTATTCTTTGGAACTTTCCATTCAGATGGGAATATCTTTCCTTTTCTCCTTTGCTTTTCATTTCTCTTCTTTTCACAGCTATTTGTAAGGCCTCCTCAGACAGTCATTTTGCTTGTTTGCATTTCTTTTCCATGGGGTTGATCTTGATCCCTGTCTTCTGTACAATGTCACAAACCTCTGTCCATAGTTCACCAGGCACTCTGTCAATCAGATCTAGTCTTTTAAATCTATTTGTCACTTCCACTGTATAATCATAAGGGATTTGATTTAGGTCATACTTGAATGGTCTAGTGGTTTTCCCTACTTTCTTCAATTGAAGTCTGAATTTGGCAATAAGGAGTTCATGATCCAAGCCACAGTCTGCTCCCGGTCTTGTTTTTGCTGACTGTATAGAGCTTCTCCATCTTGGCTGCAAAGAATATAATCAATCTGATTTCAGTGTTGACCATCTTGTGATGTCCATGTGTAAAGTCTTCTCTTGTGTTGTTGGAAGAGGGTGTTTGCTATGACCAGTGTATTCTGTTGGCAAAACTCTATTAGCCTTTGCCCTGTTTCATTCTGTACTCCAAGGCCAAATTTGCCTGTTACGCCAGGTGTTTCCTGACTTCCTACTTTTGCATTCCAGTCTCCTATAATGAAAAGGACATCTTTTTTGGGTGTTAGTTCTAAAAGGTCTTGTAGGTCTTCATAGAACCGTTCAACTTCAGCTTCTTCAGCGTTGCTGGTCGGGGAATAGACTTGGATTACCATGATACTGAATGGTTTGCCTTGGAACAGAGATCGTTCTGTCGTTTTTGAGATTGCATCCAAGTACTGAATTTCGGACTCTTTTGTTGACCATGATGGCTACTCCATTTCTTCTAAGGGATTCCTGCCCACAATAGTAGATATAATGGTCATTTGAGTTAAATTCACCCATTCCAGTCCATCTTAGTTCGCTGATTCCTAGAATGTCGACGTTCACTCTTGCCATCTCCTGTTTGACCACTTCCAATTTGCCTTAATTCATGGACCTAACATTCCACATTCCTATGCAATATTGCTCTTTACAGCATCGGACTTTGGCTCTGTCACTAGTCACATCCACAGCTGGGTATAGTTTTTGCTTTGGCTCCATTCCATCATTCTTTCTGGAGTTATTTCTCCACTGATCTCCAGGAGCATATTGGGCACTTACCGACCTGGGGAGTTCATCTTTCAGTGTCCTATCTTTTTGCCTTTTCATACTGTTCATGTTAATACTTTAGTAACCCCCCAAATCCAGGACCAGATGACTTTACAGATGAATTTTACCAAACATTTTGATAATAAAATTCTCTACGCTTCTGAAAATAGTCCAAAAAATTGCAGAGGAAGGATCATTTCTGAACTCATTCTAGGAGGTTATCATCACTTTGATACTAAAACCAGAAAAATAACACACAAAATACAAAAGTACAGGCCAGTATAACATAGATGCAAAAATCCCCAAGAAAATCCTAGCAAATTGAATCCAGCAGTGCATTAAAAGTATTATGTGCCATGATCAAGTGGGATTTATCCTAGGTAGACAAATGTTTTTCAGTATCTGCAAATTAATATACCACATTAACAAACTGAATGGTAAAACCATGTGATCAACTAAATACATGCATAAAAAACCTGTGATAAAATTTCACACCAATTTATAATAAAAACTCCAGAAAATGGACATAGAAGGAAGATAACTCAAGATAATAAATGTCATATATGAGAAACCCACAGCTAACATCATACCCAAGTATGTATGACTGAGCATGCCCTCTAAGGTTAGGAAGAAGACAAAGATACCTAGTCTCTCCACTTGTATTCAACATAGTTTTGGAAGTCATGGCCATGGCAAAATCTTTTCAGAGAAGAAGAACAAATAAAAGGAAACCATATTGGAAAAGAAGAACAAAAACAGTCACTATTAGAACAAAAAACTTTACAATTTGCATGGAAACACAAAAGACTACAAATAGCCAAATGTATCTTGCAAAGAAAAATAGAGCTGTAGGATTCAGCTGACTTCAGAATATACTGCAAATCTACATCCTCAAAACAGTATGGTACTGGCACAAAAACTGAAATATAGATTATTGGAATAGGATAGAAAGTCCAGAGATACACCCAAACAACTATGGTCACCTAGTATATGACAAAGGAGGCAAGAATATAAAATGGAGAAAAGCCAGTCTCTTCAATAAGTGGTGCTAGGAAAACTAGAGTGCTACATGTAAAGAATGAAATTAGAACACTCCATAACAGCATACATAAATATAAATTCAAAATGAATTAAAGACCACATGTAAGCCTAGATAGTTAAAAATCTTACAGAAAAATGTACACAGAACACTTTTTGACATACACCACAGCAAGATCTTTTTTGATCCACCTCCTAGAGTAATGAAAATAAAACAGAAATAAACAAATGGGACCTAATTAAGCTTCAAAGCTTTTGCACAGTGAAGGAAACCACACGTAAAGGAAAACAATAACCCACAGAATGTGAGAAATATTTGCAAATGACAAGGTACTAATCTTTAAAATATAAAAACTGCTTATGGAGCTCAACATCAAAAGAACAAACAAACTAATCAAAAAATGGGACAGAAAACCACAAAATTCTGTAAAACATTATCCTTCAATTAAAAAAATATAGTGTCAAAATAAACAGGCAGAAGATATTTCTCCAAAATAGACATACAGGTGGCATAATGCACATGAAAAGATGCTTGACATTGCTAATTATTAGAGAAATGCAAATCAAAACTATAATGCAGTATAACCTCACACAGATCAGAATGCCCATTATTAAAAATTCTACAAACAATAAAAGCTGGAGAGGATGTGGAGAAAATGAAAGCCCCTTACACTTTGGTGGTAACGTAACTTGGTACAGCCATTATGGTGAACAGTAATGAGATTCCTCAGTAAAGTAAAAATAGAGCTAGCATATGAACCAGCCATTCCACTCCTGGGAATATATCTGCAGAAATGCAAAATTTGGAAAGATACAGGCATCCCAATATTCATCGTGGCACTGTCCAGGACATGGAAGCAACCTATATGTCCATCTCTGCAGGAAAGGATAAAGATGATGTAGTACATATATACAATGGAGTATTACTCAGTCATAAAAGAGAAATAACGCTCTTTGTGTCAACATGGATGGACCTAGACACTGTCATACTGAATGAAGTAAGTCAGGCAGTGAAGGGTAAATATCATAACTTACCTATGCATAATCTAAAAAATATGGTACAAATTAACTTATTTACCAAACAGAAATAGAGTCACAGACGTAGGGAACAAACTTACGGTCAGCAGGACAGGGGGAGAGAAGAGGAAGGATAAATTGGGGGATTGGGATTGATATATACACACTGTGCATGTGTGCTCAGTCGCTCAGTCATGTCTGACTCTTTGTGACCCCTTGGACTATAGCCCTCCAGGCTCCTCTGCCCATGGGATTTCCCAGGCAAGAATATTGGAGTGGGTTGCCATTTCCTACTCCAGGGGATTTTCTCGACCCAGGGAACGAACTCGTGTCTCTTGTGTCTTCTGCATTGCAGGCAGATTCTTTACCACTGCACCACATGGGGAGCCCCATATGCACACAACTATATATAAATTGATAATTAATAAGGAACTACTGTATAGCACAGGGAACTTTAATCAATACTCTGCAATGGCCTTCATGGGAAAAGAATCTAAAATCAAGTAGATATATGTATAACAGATTCACTTTGCTATACTCCTGAAATCCTAACACAATATTGTATATCATTTATAATCCAATAAAAAAATGAATAAAAATGAAATGTATTTATTTCTTTAAAAAGATTTTTAAAGACAGAAAAAAAATAAAACTATTGCTGTTTGCAGATGACATGATACTATGCACAGAAAAATCCTAAAGACACCACCAGAAAACTACTAGAGCTCATCAATTAATTCAGTGATGTAGCAGAATAGAAAATTAATATGCAGAAATCTGTATATTTCTATGTGCTAACAACAAACTATCAGGCAGAGAAATTAAGGAAATAATCCAATTTACCACTGCATCAAAAATAATAAAATACCTATGGCTAAAACTACTCAAGGAGGCTGAGACTCCTCTACTCCAAAAAGTATAAGATGCTTATGAAAGAAATTTAAGACAACACAAATAGAAAGATATATCATGTTCTTCAATTGGAAGCATCAATACAGTTAACATGACTATATTACCCAAGACAATGTACAGATTCAATGCCATCTCAATCAAATTACCAATGGTGCTTTTCATATAACTAGAACAAAAAAGTTTTTAATTTGTATGGAAACACAAAACACCACAAATAGTCAAAAAATTTTTGAGAAAAACTAATAAAGCTGGAGGGATCATGTTCTCTGACTTCAGACTATACTACAGGGCTCTAATAGTCAATGGTACTGGCAGAAAAACAGACACATAGATCAACGGAACAGTATAGAATCTCAGAAATAAACCCTTGAGCCTATGGTCAATTTATCTATGACGATGGGAGCAAGAATCCAGCTACATGTAAAAGAATGATATTGGCACATTCTCTAATACCACACATAAAAATAAACTCAAAATGAATTATGAATTTAAATGCAACACCAGATACTATAAAACTTCTAGAGGGAAACATATTTAGATCACTCTGATACCAATTGCAGCAATACTTTTTTGAATCTATTTTTTTAGAGGTACAGAAACGAAAACAAAAATTAAAAAAATGAGACCTAAACAAACCTAAAAGTTCTTGTGCAGCAAAGGAAACCATAATCAAAACAAATCAGATGAAGTATAGAATGGGAGAAACTATTTGTAAATGATGAACCAATGAGGGATTAGTTTCCAAAATATCCCAAACGGCCTACACAGCTCAATATAAACTAAGCCCCATGACATATTTTCCCTAACTATAAAACCCTTTAAAGAGATAATGTTGGCATAGTACTTAAAAATGAGTGAAAGTTGCTCAGTCGTGTCGAACTCTTTGTGACCCCATGGACTATAGCCCGCCAGGCTCCTCTGTCCATGGAATTCTCCAGGCAAGAATACTGGAGTCCGTTGCCATTTCCTTCTCCAGGGTATATTCCAGACCCAGGGATTGAACCGGGGTCTCCTGCATTGCAGGTGGACTCTTTTCCAACTGAACCATGAGGGAAGTCCATAGTATTTAGTAAGAATCTAGCAATTTTAGCAGTTGTTACGTTTTCTAGCTGGGAATTATAGAAATGGAAGGAATTCAGAAAGGACATAACATGGGTCTATTTTATGTTTGTCTGTCTTTTGTTTCTCAATTGCAAAGTTTTTGAAAAATTAAATAATTTTATATAGAAGAACATGCTACTTGAAGAGGCAGACTATGACTCTGAAGTTAGATAGTAGAGAGAAAATATAGCAGGAGCTGCCAAACTTCTGAGGTGGTCTCAGATTACCCAGTTATTCAGTTCAGTTCAGTTCAGTTCAGTCGCTCAGTTGTGTCCAACTCTTTGCGACCCCATGAATCGCAGCACACCAGGCCTCCCTGTCCATTACCAACTCCCAGAGTTTACTCAAACTCATGTCCATCGAGTCGGTGATGCCATCCAGCCATCTCATCCTCTGTCGTCCCCTTCTCCTCTTGCCCCCAATCCTTCCCAGCATCAGGGTCTTTTCCAATGAGTCAACTCTTTGCATCAGGTGGCCAAAGTATAGGAGTTTCAGCTTCAACATCAGTCCTTCCAATGAACACCTAGGACTGATCTCCTTTAGGATGGACTGGTTGGATCTCCTTGCAGTCCAAGGGACTCTCAAGAGTCTTCTCCAACACCACGGTTCAAAAGCATCAATTCTGCGGCGCTCATCTTTCTTCACCGTCCAACTCTCACATCCATACATGACCACTGGAAAAACCATAGCCTTGACTAGATGGACCTTTGTTGGCAAAGTAATGTCTCTGCTTTTTAATATGCTATCTAGATTGTTATTAGATAAGTCATTAATCACTCTGGACATGTATTCTTTTTTAGAAAATGGAGATTAAAAGATACCATCTTGAGTATGGCATGTGAGCTCTGCCATAGAGCCACTGAGCAGACAATCTACAAACTGGAGAACAATCATACCAAAGAAGTTCTCACACTGTTGTGAAAGTTTTAGGTCCCACAACAAATTTTCCAACCTGGGGATCTGTCAAAGGGACTGAGAACCCCCAGGGAATTTGACTTTTAAGGTCAGTGGTGTTTGATTACAGAACTTCCACAGGATGAGGGCAACAGATTCTTGGAGGGCACAAGCAAAACCGTGTGTGCACCACCAGGACCCAGAAGAAAGGAGCCGTGACCCCACAAGAGACTGAGCCAGTGAGTGTCCTGGAGTCTTGCCTGTGAGTGTCCAGGAGTCACCAGAGGAGGCGTGGGTCAACAGTGGCCTGCTGTGGGGTCAGAGGCACCGAATAAAACAGTTCTGGAATAAGTATTTTGAAGGAGGTAGCCATTACTGCCATTACCCCTAGCCTCATCTATCAACAGAAAATTGGATTAAAGATTTACTGAGCATGGCCCTGCCTATCAGAGCAAGACCCAGGTTCCCCCACAGCCAGTCCCTCCCATCAGGAAGATTCCACAAGCCTCTTATCCTTATCCATCTGAGGGTAGACAACATGGAAACCACAATTACAGAAAACTAACCAAACTGATGACTTGGATCAAAGCCTTGTATAACTCAATGAAACTATGAGCCATGCCGTGTAGGGCCACCAAAGACAGAGGTCATGGTGGAGAGTTCTGAGAAAATGTGGTCCACTGGAGAAGAGAACTGCAAACCACTTTGGTATTCTTGCCTTGAGAACCCCATGAACAGTATGAAAAGGCAAAAAGGTATGACACTGAAAGAAGAACTCCCCAGGTCAGTAGGTGCCCAATATGCTACTGGAGATCAGTGGAGAAATAACTCCAGAAAGAATGAAGAAACTGAGCAAAAGCAAAAACAACACACAGTTGTGGATGTGACTGGTGATGGACATAAAGTCCAATGCTGTAAAGAACAATATTGCACAGGAACCTGAAATGTTAGGTCCATGAATCAAGGCAACTGGATGTGGTCAAACAGGAGATGGCAAGAGTGAACAACATTTTAGGAATCAGTGAACTAAAATGGATCAGAATTGGCGAATTTAATTCAGATGATCATTATATCTACTACTACAGGCAAGAATCCCTTAGAAGAAATAAGCAGTCCTCATACTCAAAAAGAGAGTCCAAAATGCAGTACTTGGTTGCAATCTCAAATATGACAAAATGATCTCTGTTCATTTCCAAGGCAAACCATTCAATATCACAGTAACCCAAGTCTATGCTCACACTACTAATACTGAAGAATCTGAAATTGAATGGTTTTATGAAGACCTACAAAGCCTTCTAGAACACCAAAAAAAGATGTCCTTTTCATTGCAGGAGACTGGAATGCAAAAGCACGAAGTCAAGAGATACCTGGAGTAACAGACAAGTTTGGTCTTGGAGTACAAAATGAAGCAGGGCAAAGATTAACAGAGTTTTGCCATGAGAATACATTGGTCATGGAAAACACCCTTTTCCAACAACACAAGCGAAGACTCTACACATGGACATCAACAGATGGTAAATATTGAAATCAGATTAATTATATTCTTTGCAGGCGAAGTTGGTGAAGATCTATACAGTCAGCAAAAACAAGATCAGGAGCTGGCTATGGCTCAGATCATAAACTCCGTATTTCAAAATTCAGAGTTAAATTGAAGAAAGTAGGGAAAACCACTAGATCATTCAGGTATGATAAATCCCTTACGATTATACAGTGAAAGTGATAAATAGATTCAAGGGATTAGATCTGCTATATAGATGAAGAACTAAGGATGGAGGTTTGTAACATCGTACAGGAGGCAGTGATCAAAACCATCCCCAAGAAGATGAAATGCAAAAAGGCAAAATGGTTGTCTAAGGAGGCTTTACAAATAGCTGAGGAAAGAAGAGAAGCTAAAGGCAAAAGAGAAAAGGAAAGATATACCCATCTGAATGCAGAGTTCCAAAGAGTGGTAAGGAGAGATAAGAAAGCCTTCCTAAGTGATCAATGGAAAGAAATAGAGGAAAACAATAGAATGAGAAAGACTAGACAGCTCTTCAAGAAAATTAGAGATACCAAGGGAACATTTCATGCAAAGATGGGTACAATAAAGGACGGAAACTGTACGGACTTAATATAAGCAGAAGATATTAAGAAGAGGTAGCAAGAACACACAGAACTATACAAAAAAGATCTTAATGACCCAGATAACCATGATGGTGTGATCACTCACCTATAGCCAGACATCCTGGAGTCCAAAGTTAAGTAGGCCTTAGGAAGCATCACTATGAACAAAGCTAGTGGAGGTGATGGAATTCCAGCTGAGTTATTTCAAATCCTGCAAGATGGTACTGGAAAAGGGCTGCACTCAATATGCCAGCAAATTTGGAAAATGAAGCAGTGGCCACAAGACTGGAAAAGGTCAGTTTTCATTCCCATCCCAAAGAAAGGCAATGCCAAAGCATGCTCAATGTACCGCACAATTGCACTCATCTCACACACTAGCAAAATAATGCTCAAAATTCTACAAGCTAGGCTTCAACTGTACATGAACCATGAACTTCCAGATGTTCAAGAAGGATTTAGAAAAGGCAGAGGAGCCAGAGATCAAATTGCCAACATCCATTGGATCATAGAAAAAGCAAGAGAATTCCAGAAAAAAACATCTACTTCTGCTTCATTGACTATGCTAAAGCCTTTGACTGTGTGGATCACAACAATTTGTGGGAAATTCTTAAAGACACGGGAATACCAGACCACCTTACCTGCCTCCTCAGAAACCTGTATGCAGGTCAAGAAGCAACAGTTAGAGCTGGACATGTAACATGGACTGGTTCCAAATTGGGAAAGGAGTACATCAAGGCTGTATATTGTCACCTTGCTTATTTGACTTATGTGCAGAGTACATCATGAGAAACGCTGGGCTGTATGAATCACAAACTGGATGAAGGTAAGGGTAGAATCAAGATTGCAAGGAGAAATCAATAACTTCACATATGCAGATGACACTGCTGTTATGACAGAAAGCAAAGAGGAACAAGAGAGTCTCTTGATCAAGGTGAAAAAGGAGAGTGAAAAAGCTGGCTTAAACCTCAACATTCAAAAAACTAAGATCATGGCATCTTGTCCCATCACTTCATGGCAAATAGATGGGGAAACACTGGAAACAGTGACAGAATTAATTTTCTTGGGCTCCAAAGTGACTGCACCCATGAAATTAAAAGATGCTTGCTTATTGGAAGAAAAGTTATGACAAACCTCAACAGCATATTAGAAAGCAGAGGCATTACTTTGCCAATAAAGTCTATATAGTCAAAGCCATGATTTTTCCAGTAGTCATGTATGGATGTGAGAGTTGGACTATAAATAAAGCTGAGGGCTGAAGAATTGATGCTTTTGAGCTGTGGCGTTGGAAAAGACTCTTGAGATTCCCTTGGACAGCAAGGAAATCAAACCAGTCAATCCTAAAGGAAATCAGTCCTGAATATTCACGAGAAGGACTGATGCTGAAATTGAAGCTCCAATACTTTGGCTACCTGATGTGAAGAGCTGACTTATGGGAAAAGACCCTGATGCTGGGAAAGATTGAAGGCAGGAGAGAAGCAGACGACAGAGGATGAGATGGTTGGATGGCATCACCGACCCAATGGACATGAATCTGAGCATACTCCAGGAGATGGTGATGGACAGGGAAGCCTGATATGCTGTAGTCTATGGAGTCCAAAGAGTCAGACAGGACTTAGGAACTGAACAACAATAATAGCAACAGTATAAGTGTAAAACTCATAGAAAAAAGGAAATTTTGATCCCAACATTCTCAGGGAAGAGTTTGTTTTAAAGGGTGATAAGAGTATGTCAAAAAGACAAGACAAGGAGGAAGCAGTACATGTGCTAAGGAAAAGGAAATAGCATGTGCAAAGGCAAAAAGGGAGACTGATAACAGCACTGATACAGTTAAGTGCAGTTAAGAACATATATAATCTGTTCACTGGGTTTTTTATCTTAAATTATGTTGAAGGGAGAAGGCAATGGCAACCCACTCCAGTACTCTTGCCTGGAAAATCTCATGGACAGAGAAGCCTGGCGGGCTGTCGTTTATTAGGTCACACGGTGTCGGACACGACTGACGCGACTTGGCGGCAGCAGCAGCGGAATGTTTGAAAGAGACAGGAAAAGTGATTTTTTTGGTTAAATAATACACAATGAAATAGATAGATTTTAGTTAACAATTATATTTCCATTCTGAAATTTTTGATAAGCTATGGCCAGGCACAGTCTAGTACAGCATTTTCTGAGAAATATAATGCTATCCACATATATACATTTAAATTTCTTATTAGACTCATTTTAAAAAGTAAAAATATTTACAGGTGTAATTTTAATAATTATTTCCTTAACATAATTATGCAATATATTATAATTCCAACTTTTCAGTATAATCAATATAAAATGATCAGTGCGACATTTTACATTTTATGTTAAATCTTCAAAATCATGTATATATTTTAAACTTAGAGCACATCTCAGTTCAGATATTCTTTATCAGCAATATTCAATCTGTACTTATATATCAAAAAGTTTATAATTGAAAAAGTAGATTCATATCACTCAAGTTTCCCAAACAGACATTATTCATTAATTGAATTGAGTATCAATTTTTAAATTAAAATTAAATACAATTAAAATTCAGTTACTCAGTTGTAGTAGCCAAATATCAAGGGCTCATCTACCAAGTGGCTCCTGCAGTGGAACAAACTCAGTTCTAGAATAAGTATTAGGTCAATTTTCTTGCTTGAAATTACTATCTCAAAAATCAAATTTGCAAAGAGACTATCAGGTTAGTAATAGGGTACTAATATTAATGTTAGGCATTTTGGATTACCTTTCATCTCTCCCTTGTTGATCTGTGTCTACTCAGACAAGATACAGATGAGAACAAAAAAAGAGAGGGTATCTGGAAAAGATCTCTCAATCAGCAAAGAGACTGAGGTAATTGGAGGAAGCTGAAAGAGTTCATGACATAAAGGTAGAAAGTTCTTAACACTTACTGACTTACCAGGCCTTAACCCTTTTACTTATGTAAATAAATAGATTTAAATAGTAGACAGACACTGAAAAGGTCAGAAAGAATCTGGTCATAAAAATGATGGATAGTTCTTTTGCCTTTTCACTATACTCACACAGAAAATGTCCACTACAAACAAAACCCCAAACTATAAAACACAAGATGTCATATTTTTTCAAAAGCAAACTGTTTACATTTCAAAGAGCATTATTTCATAAGTACTTCTATTTTATGGAAGAGAATTCCTTCAGGAACATTGAGCAAGTATTCACAATTCACCCAGAATATTCCTTTATTTATTTGCCAAAACTCTTTTGGGTGCCTATTATATTTTAGGCACTGAAAAGAAATTTCAGCAGTGGACAAGGAAGACCTACCCACCTGGAATATGTGATAAAAGCTGTCAGAGGAAAGGCGCTAACTACCGTGGGAGCATTCTGAAGGAGGGTTGGCAGATTTACCAAATAAAAATACAGGATGTCAAATATTACATAGGATACGGTTATACTAAAAATTATTTGTTACATATCTGAACTACAAATTTAGTTGAGTATCCTGTCTTTTATCTGGCAAACCTACATTAGAGGGACAACTTGTAAGTGGAGATAGGGTGAATGGAGAGAAAGGAAGGCTTACTTGGAAAAAAACTTCTAAAACAAATCCTGGGCATAGCAGGGAATAGGCAGGGAGAAATCATTCTGGGTGGAAACAATGCAATACAAACTAAAAGTCCCAAGGCCACTGTTAAGTCCAGGAACTGAAAGAAACGAAAGTAATTGGGGTAAGGAAGAAGGTAAATGAAAGAGGGGTAATGTTGATGAAAGATGAAGCCCGAGAGAAAAATAGAAGAAACTCTTGTAAAGAGTTTGTACTTTATCATGAGTATGGTTCCACCAAAGACGTGTAAGCAGCTTGTCTTAGCTACAGTACGAAGAATAGACTACAGTCCTCTTGGCGGTATGATTGATAGCCCAGTGAGAATGCTACTGATGTAACTGAGGATTTCAATGGACGCCTGAACAAAGGCAATGGAATGACAGACTCATTAGTAACACCAGAACTAGAACTTGAGATGGCAGCTAAAGCCTCGGCAATTGCAAAGGGTATAGATATGAGAACTGAGAGGGAGGAAAACCAGGGGAAGCATTATGGAAATCAAACGAAGAAAGGTCAACAAGTCAACTATTTTATGAGGAGGTAAGATAAGAGCTGAGAAGTGATGACTAGATTTAGCCGCAAGGAAATCACCAGTGACCTTTGGAGGGGTAGTTTTAGAGGGAATGACTGAGGCAAAATTAGGTCACCGTTGGCTGAGCAGAAGGTGATCCTAGGTTCGGAACCAGCTGGGGAAATGCGAGGGTCCCACTTCCTGTTTGCCCTTTTAACAGGTTTGGGTCAAGGACAGGAACGGTTTGGAGATGAAGCTGACTGTGCTCCAATCGCGCAAAACGGCGCAGCGGGCGACCGCGAGGGGCCAATCCTTCCCCACAGCGCTCTAGATTGACGGGGCACGGCGCCAAGGAGCTCTGGCGGGAGGCCGAGTCACGGGGGGGCGGAGTCAGGGCACTAACCCGGAACGGCTTGGGACGCGCTTTCCATTGTGAGGCCGGACCCGGGCGGGCCCTCAGCCAGAACGGCAGCGTCCTCCGGGCCAACGGGCGAGCCTCGTTAGACGAGCGGCGGCCGCGGCAGCCAATGGCGTAGAGGCAGGGGCGGGCCGAGTCCGTGGGCGGGGAATTGATAAAGCATCTCTGTTTGCCACCCCGCCCCACACACACCCCAGAGGCAACGGCGAGGAGGCGCCACCCGGCCTGCAGGTGAGCGGCGGTGCCGCGGAAGAGGCTGTGAGGCGGGCGGCGTCTCCGCGGACGGTAGGTGCCAGCCGGGCGGCGTCAGGCCGCGGTCACCCCGCCGCTGGCTTTGGACCCGGCTTCGCGGCGTCGCGGACCACAACGCTCAGAAGAGATCGCAGTCGCCGCTGCAGCCTGACCTGGGAGGGTGGGGAGGGCCCAGGCCTCTGCAGCGAGGCTGGGAAAGTTTCCGGGCCCCAGTCAGGGCTCTGATTTGCAGAGCGAGCACTTTCTTCCAGGTTGCCCTGTATCCTGTCAGGTGCAGCCGTGGCTGTGGCCGAGTCTGCGGCGCGCCCCCTCCTCCTGGCTGGCCTCCTGGGAACTCAGCCTTCCTGGATTTTCCCAAGGGGCTGTTCCAAAGGGAGAGGACGGGAGTGAGAGATACTTTATTAATGTGATAACAGGGGACGCTTAAATAAAGTTTAGTCATTTACCTACCACAAGTTACAGGCAGGGAGTTGAATGTCCTCTAAGAGTATAGTGGCGACAGTAGGGCCCGGTGTTGGTGGGAGGTGGGAAGACCATTGCAAAGAGGATTGGGGGAAGTTTGTAGATTTTGTGATGTTTTTCTTCTTGAACAATCTAATGAGTTTACCTAAAAAAATTTTGGGCCCAGAATTTATGCCCGATTTTCCTTAGACCTCTTAATTCTGTCTTAACATGCAATATTTAGTAACTTCATTCTCAAGTGTTAGTCCTTGAAAAAAAAATGCCCAGGTGTAATATGCCTTTGGTGGTACACCATCTTCACAAGGGTTATGTAAGTGAACTACTTATACCTATTTTCACCCAATGAAGAATGATTGTGAAATGGGATTTCAGGAAAATGGCTGTTCTCTGTGATTGGGCATGGAAGAACTATGAATTTTTAGAGGTTGCAACTACTGAATTCCCTTTTGTAAAGATACGGAAGACAACCAATATAAAAGGGATAGTATTTGACATCTAAAACGGCTTTTTAAAATATTTTGTGAGGTATTTAGCCCCAGCACCAAGAATATGTGCTTGACACATAGTAGGAGCTTGATATATTTGAGTAAAATTATTGGGCAATGGATGATGAAAACCCAAACGGTTACATGAGTACAACAATGTAAAGGAGAAGAGAGAAAAAAATTCCTGGAAACATAGCTTATTTTCTACTCATGCAAGCATAGCTACCAAATATCAGCTCAAGGTTACTTTTTTGGATACTATCTTACATTAATCAGAAGATGTCAAAGATTTTCACACAATTAAGCCATGACTGACTGGAAGTCTAAGATATATTTTGATATCAATTTCAGTGAGGTAGAAAGTGTGTGTTAAAGTGCAAATGCATTTTGTCAAGAGTTCCTTACTGGTCTAGTGGTTAGGGTCTGTGCTTTCACTGCTGTGGCCCAGAATTCCCTGGTTGGGAAATTCCCCCATGCCATGCCTGTCAGCCAAAAATTTTTTAAAAAAGTGAATTTTATCAATGAACTAGTTCATCAGTTTGGCATAGAACAAAGGGTTAGGAACATAGGTCAAAGACAAAGGGATACCACTTTTGTAGGATAGAGATACGGAGTTGCAAATTGTTGGTGGGGTGCACAGAATATGCAAATAATAGAAACTGCTGCCCAAATTTTAAGAATATATTGACTCAGGCATAGTTTTAAGAGGATTGTTATTTCTATCATTACAAAATTGATCTTACATTCTAAGAGCAGCAAAATCTGATTACAGATTTTTGTCTAAATTAGGATTCTGTTTGCAACTGCAATCATTGTTTATTATGCACTTGTATTTTGTATGTTATAGTTTGTGTAACAGTGCTTCCATATAAAAGGCATATTGCTTGAATTTCAAAAAAAATATGAATTTTCAGATATATTTGCCTCTTAACAGTAAGTTTCTTAGCAAAGAGTAGGGCCTTTCAAGCCAACCTGACATGTGGCCCCAACGTAGTTATTTAACTTTGATCCTGATACTTCTGCTATGTATTACTGCCCCTCCAAATCAAATGCCAGTTCCTTCTGACAGCTTTCCTTGATCCCACCAAAGATTACTCCTTCTGAACACCCAGGAGATTGTTAGTATTTCTCTTTGTGCACTTTCCTTACATTCACATTATTCATCGAGTAAAGAAGTATTCATTTACTGTGTCCAGACTATACTAGGAAGTGGATAATAGCTGATATTTGCTAAGGGCTTATTATATCTTAGATATTATAAGCTTTTTGTTTCTGTTGTCTCATTTACTCCTCAAAATATTGTGGTATTCTATTATTTTTCCCATTTGTAAATTAGGAAATAAGTTTAAAAGGTTAAGTAATGTATTCAGATCATAGAGCTTCTAAGTAGTGGAATTAATGTACAAGCCTTGGTAGCCTCTATTCAAAACTTTCCGTTTATAGTCTCCATAATAAGTTTTTCATGTAAATTTTATGCATATATGTTTTAATAGATTGTAGATTATTTGTTAGAAATAGTATATTCATTCTTTGATCCATTATTGCTTCTAATGTAAAGTAAGTGGTTATAACAGCCTGTTAGTGGAAGCATGTGGCTAGGCCAACAAACAGCTATATGACTGAGATAAATGACTATATATGTGATCTCTAGAGCTGGTGAATGATGGCGGACAGAGTGAGTGAACTTGTTGTAGAGCATAGCATGTTCTGTCTAGAAATGTTCTTAGGTTGAAAACTGAGCTTCTGTGATTATGTACACAACATAGACATACATACATATATTCCTTTCCTGATTTTGTTGGTTTGCATTAGCATACTACTAATGTTGTGCTAAGCCATATTCATACTGTAATTGGGTATTACATTCCATTATGTGGCTGTACTGCAGGTTATTCATCTAATCCCTTATTGAATATTTATATTTTTACCATACTTCTACCTTTTAAATATGACAATGCTTTTAAAATGGTTCAAGAAGCCATTTAAATATCTGAAACATTCTGTATCTTTTGGAAACAAAAAGTCATCCTTAATTTGATACGGAATTTGATGTAACTTTAACAATCTTTTCTATTTTTAAGGACATCTGACTTACTGATTCCATTTTTAAAATATGTTTTTAATAATCTGCTACTCATTGGTTCATACTGCCTAAGTAGTTCTTCATAGCCTATTTATTTAAAATTTTCTTTTCAGAATTTTGTATAACTTGTTAACTGTTACATTCTTTAGTATAGTTATAGGGTAGGTAGTTTAAGGTCTTCACTTAATTTCATGAACTGCTTCTTGCCTATATTGACTTGGGCTGCCTTTTTCTTTTAAATATATACTTTGCCTGTAGCAGTTTGTTTTGCTAGCTTACCTTACTTGAGTTATTGTCTGTTTCATTTTCTGCTCTTTCTCCTCCCCCAATCACTTTCTTATTTTATGTTGTATTTTTACCTCCTATTAGGCACAGTGTTATGTATTGAAGATACTGCCTTTGGAGCAGGTGGGGTACCATCTTCTAGATCCTCATAAGGGTGGAGCAAATGGTAGAGGAAGGAGGAAATGAAGTTTGACTGCACTAATTCTTTGAAATGTGATGCAATGGCCCTATAGGTGCTAAAGAGAAGTATATTGGGGCTGGTTTAATGATGTGCAAATGATGTGTAAATCAGTTTTCTTCAGTTCCTTTTTTATGGTGCTTATAGATATAGTGAAGAAAAAAGCATTAGTCATTCAGTTGTGTCCAACTCTGCAACCCCATGAACTGTAGCCCACCAGGCTCCTCTGTCCTTGGAATTCTCCAGGCAAGAATACTGGAGTGGGTTGCCAGTCCCTTCTCCAGGGGATCTTCCTGACCCAGGGATCGAACCCAAGTCTCTTGCATTGTGGGCAGATTCTTTACTGTCTGAGCCATCAGGGATGCCCCATAAATACAGTATTTCGTGATTATTCTTCAGTTGCCTCTAGAGAAAAGCAGTATACTTGCCCAGCTCAACTGAGAACTTGAATTACATAAGGAATGTTAGGTCAGTGCTAATTAAATGAGATCCTCTAAAATTACAAGGCTTCTAGAATGTTCACTAAACTGTTGTAGGATCAGATGTTAAAACATTCCATTTTCTTATTTTTTATTAGGTAATATTTGAAATATGGAAAAATCATGTAGCTTTAAGTATAATAGTAAACCAGCTCCTTGACCACTGAAAAGAAAAACATACTAGTTTGTAACATTTGTCCATTTCTGTGTTGTAAATACTGCCATCTTGGCCAGTTTCTAGTTCCCAACATGACATTACTGAATATGGAGTTGGGAAGTGTACAATGACCTTCACCAGCTCGTATCAGCAGGCTCCAGTATACTCCTAATGTTATAAAGCATAGAAATAAAGACCAACAGACTTACCACTTGGCCTATGAACTAGAACAATACCAGTATTATTGTGGCCTTCATCTTCCTTTAGAGATTCGCCTTTCATGCAATAATAGTGAACTTAACTTGTTGTGTGCCAGGAACTATTCTCCATATTTTACTAAATCCTTTAATCCTTATAGTATCTCTATGAAGTAACAATATTATTTTACAAATGGAATTGCATGTAGGGAAATTAAATAACTAAGGCACACAGTTAGGAAGTTGCGGAGCCAGGATTCCAACCAGCCATCTGACTGCACAACCTGTGCTTATAACCATTACACTGTGCTTTGAAATGTGTGCATGCTTAGTCATGTCCAACTCTTTGCAACCCTATGGACTGTAACTTGCCAGGCTCCTCTGTTCATGGGATTCTCCAGGCTTGAATACTGGAGTGGGTTGCCGTTTCCTCCTCCAGGGGGTCATTGGTGGGCAGATTCTTTACCACTGAGCCACAGCCTGTTTTGATGCTTTTTTAATGTATGAGTATATTTGCTTATCTGACCTGTCTCTTGAGAAACCTGTATGCAGGTCAGGAAGCAACAGTTAGAACTGGACATGGAACAACAGATTGGTTCCAAATAGGAAAAGGAGTACGTCAAGGCTGTGTATTGTCACCCTGCTTATTTAACTTATATGCAGAGTACATCATGAGAAATGCTGGGCTGGAAGAAACACAAGCTGGAATCAAGATCGTCGGGAGAAATATCAATAACCTCAGATATGCGGATGACACCACCCTTATGGCAGAAAGTGAAGAAGAACCAAAGAGCCTCTTGATGAAAGTGAAAGAGGAGAGTGAAAAAGTTGGTTTAAAGCTCAACATTCAGAAAACTAAAATCATGGCATCTGGCCCCATCCCTTCATGGCGAATGGATGGTGAAACAGTGGAAACAGTGTCAGACTTTATTTTTTGGGCTCCAAAATCACTGCTGATGGTGACTGCAGCCATGAAATTAAAAGACGCTTACTCCTTGGAAGGAGGGTTATGGCCAACCTAGATAGCATATTTAAAAGCAGAGACATTACTTTGCCAACAAAAGTCCATCTAGTTAAGGCTATGGTTTTTCCAGTGGTCATGTATGGATGTGAGAGTTGGATGGTGAAGAAAGCTGAGCGCCGCAGAATTGATGCTTTTGAACTGTGGTGTTGGAGAAGACTCTTGAGAGTCCCTTGGACAGCAAAGAGATCCAATCAATCCATCCTAAAGGAGATCAATCCTGGGTGTTCATTGGAAGGACTGATGTTGAAGCTGAAACTCCAACACTTTGGCCACCTCATGCGAAGGGTTGACTCATTGGAAAAGACCCTAATGCTGGGTAGGATTGGGGGCAAGAGGAGAAGGGGACGACGGAGGATGAGATGGTTGGATGGCATCGCTGACTCGATGGACATGGGTTTGAGTAGACTCCGGGAGTTGGTAATGGACAGAGAGGCCTGGAGTGCTGCAATTCATGGGGTCGCAAATAGTCAGACACGACTGAGCGACTGAACTGAACTGAGTGACAAGAGGCTTATATTTACTATAATGGCAGTATTTGCCTAAGACAAGATCAAAAGTGCTGCCACTGTTTGATTATACATTCTAATTTAGTGGATTTCAATTTTATTATTAAATGTCTCAAGTAACTGGAAGTCTGCTTTAGTAATAGTTTGCTGCAATTCTTTTTTTTCCCCCTGTTTTTGCCTGCTTTGCCCTTTTTGTGGGTGTATGAAATTGTTAGTGACTTTTTGAGGGTTTATTTTCTGCTCTTTTAAGTTTTTAGTTCTCTCTGGTCTTCATTTTAGCATCAAGGAGTAGTTCAGGAGATGGTTACTGTACATCAATGGTTAGAAACAAAAAGATGCATTGGTGGGCATTTTTTTGATGATGTTACTAGACACACACAAGATCAGTTGAATAAGTATTACTGGAAACTTGAAAAAATGCATACAAGGAGTGAAATCTTAAAAAATATATTGTTATTAGAGATTAGAAATAAAGGATTTGCATCCACTTTTAAGCCCTGGGGAGAAGAGGTTTAACAGTGATAGAAAAGATTTGTGCATTTACTGATTAAATTTAGTTAGCCTTAATTACTATGCTTTTGCTTCAGTAGAAAATTCTATTTATATTGTCAATTACCAGAGAAATATTTTTCACTCTAATAGTAAAATTTTAAACTGGCAAATAATAAAGTTTTTCAGTGAAGAAACTGGTGGAGTGAAACATAACTGGTTGAAACTGGAGAGTTTTCTGGCTACATATAGAACTTTATCTAGACTTAATGATGGGACATGGAATTTAATGGATATTAGTATTTTTCTTTATATTGGCAGGAAATGTTTATGCTCCTACAATGATAGAGCTGGAAGGGACCTTAACAGCCTACCCTCTCATTTTGTAAAGGAGGGGGGAAAAAAAGCTCTGTAGCAGTGATCAGTGAGTGAATTTGAAGTCAGAAAACGTGGTTTGTGTGAATGCGTACGTGCAAAGTCACTTCAGTTGTGTCAACTTTGTGACCCTATGGACTGTAGCCCACGAGGCTCCTCTGTCCAGGGATTCTCCAGGCAAGAATATTGGAGTTGGTTGCCGCTTCCTTCTCCAAGAGATCTTCCTAACCCAGGGATCAAACCCACGTCTCTTTGTCTACTGCACTGGCAGGCAGATTCTTTACTGCTGAGCCACCAAGGAAGCCCTTGTTCCTCATTACATACTTTAAAAATCTCTTTTCCAAGGAAAAGACCCATTCAGCATCTTTTCCAGTTTGTTTGTGTGCCTTCCCATAATGCAAAGGTTAGATAGCAGAAAAACTACCTTTCCCAGCTATTGTATTGAGGATCTGAATGTGCTTTAGATTCCACCAAAGAGATACATTTGTATAAGACTTGAAATCAAAGTGTGTGAGAGAATCAGGTGTGTAAAGCATTTGTTTTACTAATGTGGGTCAGCACCATGGTTTTCAAACTTTAGCACGTATTAGGGTCATCTGGAAGACGTATTGAAACGTAGATTGCCAGATCTTGCCACCAGAGTGCTGTATTCAAATGGTCTGGAGTGGGGCCTGAAAAGTTTTCCTTTCTAACAAGTTTCAGGTACACCCTCTTTCAGTCTTAATTTTTTTGCTTTTTAACATCTAGTGGTCACTTTGGCAGGTTGACTCATTTATTCATTCAAAATTGTTTATAGTATGTATGCCTGCCATGTGCCAGGATCTCTGCTAGACTCTGGAGACATGCTGGTGAGCAGAAATGTTGCTGTCTTCTGAAACTTCTAGTGAAATGGGAAAGAGACACTCTTAGTTGTATATTAGAACAAGTGTAACATTTAGGTGAGGAAAACGAGTAATTACTTGTCAGGAGAGGATTCACTGAGGAGCAGATGTCTAATCTGCAAGCTGAAAGATGAGGAGGGATTAAGTAGGCCAAGCAGGGAACAATCCATTTTCTAGGCAGAGGAAATAGTGTATACAAAAACCCTGAACAGGGAAAGAGATTGACAACGGTGGGTGACTTAAAGAAGGCCTTTGCAGTTAGAGTACAGAGGATGAATTGGGGAGAGCAGAAGTAGGGAGCAGATCAAGAGTGAATATTGGCAGTTAGTTAGGAACCTTTACAGCAGCCTAGGTGAGAGAAAATGGTAGCTTGGACTGCGGTAGTGCTGGCAGAGACAGAAAATGTAGTCAGTTTTGAGCCATATTAAGAGGGCTTTCTTTGTTTGTTTTTAAATTATATAACTTATTGGGTTGAACTATATTGCAAAAGTTGCGGGTTGATTGATTTTTACTTTTTTCTCTTTAGGAATCATCCAGCCTGCCTGTGCTACTAAATGAATGGAAAACTCTGATTTAAACAAAGTACTAACAAGGAATTGCCCTTGATTTTTGTACTTTGTAGCATTCCTCAAATTCTTTTCACATCGTTCCTTACTGTAAAAATTGCATTTAAGTTAGAAAATGAAGCAATTGAAGAGGAAAAGGAAAAGCAATTTCAGTGTACAAGAAACTCAGACCCTTTTGAAAGAAATTACAAAAAGGAAAGAAGTAATTTTTTCCAAGCAGCTCAATACAACAATTAACGTGATGAAGCGGATGGCTTGGGAGGAGATTGCACAGTGCGTGAATGCTGTAGGAGAAGGAGAACAGAGAACAGGGACAGAAGTGAAGAGAAGGTACCTTGACTGGCGAGCCCTTATGAAGAGAAAGAAGATGAAGGCAAACATTAAGCTAGTTGGTTCAGGGTTTCCCCTTCCCACATCTGATTTAGATGACTCTCTCACTGAAGAGATAGATGAAAAGATTGGATTCCGAAGTGATACAAATTTTGATTGGCAAAATGTGGCAGATTTCAGAGATGCAGGTGGATCCTTAACTGAGGTCAAGGTGGAAGAGGAAGAAAGAGATCCCCAGAGTCCTGAAGTAAGTATTAGCCTATGTGAACCCTCTTTTTATTTCCTCATTTCTGATATGAGAGTTTGTTATAGACCAAGAACAGTTAAGAAATTCCCAGATTTTCAAGCTAACTTAAAAATAGTACATAACAGAGTCATTCCATTTTTTTTTACTATCTTACCGTCATTAATCTCGTCTCACCTCAATGTACTCTTTTAACTGTACATATTAATGATGTCACACAATTGTAAATATTTTTCAAAATTCAAAGTAAATGGTTTTGTGTACTCAAATACAGAAAGCTTTAAAGAAATGCCTAGAGAAATTAACAACTATGAATATAAATAAATACTGAGAACTACTTTTCTCTTTTAGTTTGAGATTGAAGAGGAAGAAGAAATGTTGTCATCAGTCATACCAGATTCCAGGAGGGAAAATGAACTTCCTGATTTCCCCCACATTGATGAATTTTTTACTCTGAGCTCAACACCCTCTAGGTCTGCATATGATGAGCCCCATTTGCTTGTAAACATAGAGAAACAGAAATTAGAATTGGAAAAACGAAGGCTTGATATTGAGGCTGAAAGACTGCAGGTAGAGAAGGAACGCCTACAGATTGAGAAAGAGAGGCTGCGACATTTAGACATGGAGCATGAGCGACTCCAGCTGGAGAAGGAGCGGTTGCAGATTGAAAGAGAGAAGCTGAGGTTACAGATAGTTAACTCAGAGAAGCCATCTTTGGAAAGTGAACTTGGTCAAGGGGAAAAGTCCATACATCAGCCACAGGATATAGAAACGGAGAAGTTAAAACTTGAGAGAGAACGCTTACAACTGGAAAAAGATAGGCTGCAGTTTTTGAAATTTGAATCAGAGAAGCTGCAGATTGAGAAGGAACGCTTACAAGTAGAGAAAGAGAGACTACGAATTCAGAAGGAAGGACACTTGCAGTGATTTATCTAGGTCTCCATTTATCAAATGTTTGTAAACCATAGGTTTAGGTTTAAAAATGGTTGCAGGATTAGCTATATTGTTGGTTTTTTTCCCTGTTTAATATTAGTGTTTTCAGTAGGAAAAAGATGATTATTTGTGGGTAATTATATGCTTAAGTCTTGTATGAAAACTATGTGCCCTAGCATAAACAGTATAGCAGAAATTGTTGTACTATACTCTTTAAATTAGTAAAATTACACACAGTCTTGTATAATCTATGGACTCAGAGTTTACAATTATGTCTGTGTAAAATTCTAGCTCTGTAGTTGTCAACTGGGGGTGACTTTGGCCCCCAAAAGACATTTGGCAATGTCTGGTGACATTTTTTGGTTGTCAGAATTGGAAAATTGGGCACATTGCTACTGGCATGCAGTAGGTAGAGGCTAGGGATGCCTACATCCTGCAATGCACAGGACAGGTTCCACCTCCCCCCCCCAAAAAAAAAGAATGATCAAACCCAAAATCACAATATTGCTGAAGTTGAAGAACACTGTCTTAGCCTGACTGAGCACCTCTTTAGGTATGTTTCAATTTCAGAATGTTAAAACCACAGATATTTATGTGGGAATTACTTAAATGGCCCAAAACTTAAACTGTGAAACAGTACTGTAATAGTATATTGACTGTAGGAAATGATGAAGATGATAGATGTTTTATTCCTTTGTTTCCATCTGTATATAATGTGAGAGTCAATATAGACAACATCAGAGGTTGTCTAAAGTGGGTTACTTTGCAGAGCAGTTCGTTTGTTTAGCTTTTGGTGCTTTAGAAACAGCACACATTTTTGTAAGCTTTATGGTTTCTTCTGTGACTCCATTGACTAAGCCAGTAGTTCAGGCAAAAATTGTCATTTAAACCATGTACTGAAATCTTAATATACTTGGTTGAAGCTAGTAAGAATGTTACCAGTTTAAAAATGGTGCCAGTAGTCGACAAACTGGAACTCAGTAAGTGGTCATTTGATTTTTAAAATAGATAATAACTATTTGGAACTGGGAATGGGGGTGGGGGAGATTGTCCTCTGTATCCAATAGTAGTGATGGTGATGAAATAATGATAGTAGTGGTGTATTATGAATTAGGGAAGCACTATTGCACACTATCTGACCTAATCTGTAGAAAAAGTCTTGAGAGTAGTAGTATTCCTGAACCTGAGGCTTAGAGAATTCACACTTCGCTTAAATGACTGGTTTCATGTATCATGATGCATTTTGTCTTTGTTCCTCCCTGTGAAACAAAGTTTGTATCTTTAGTCAGTCGTTTTGGTATTTATTCTGAGACTGAGGGTTTACTTAATCTGGTGATTTGCCTTCAGTCTCCTAAAGGTACTTTTTCCACTGTCCAGATGATTCTAATGCACACTAAAGTTGAGAGTCACTGCATGAGACCATTTTGTATTTTCCCATTTCCCTATATGTAGCCTTAGTATGTCTCTACTATTGACAGATACTACCTTGATTCTACATTGATTCTTGTTAATTTAAGAATGTCTTGAAACCATATATAACATTTGAGTATGGGTATATAAGGCAAAAATATACATCTTAGTTACCTTGAGTTTGGAATAGTGTTATTTTTGTATAATTGAAATAAATGCTTATACCATAGAGATGAATTTGCCGATACTAATTGTGTGAACATTTATCATTTCAAGTGATGCTCAATGCCCTGAGGGTTGAGGTTGTCAAGGCTGGAAGAGAGCTTTATCATGGTGAGTAGGGGAAAGGGGCCTAACATTTGTGTTAGGCATTATGCTATGTGCTTTTCATGCATTATTTTGTTTCTTAAAACAAGCCTTGAGTCATTTTGGCCTGACTTTTATAAGAAAGGAAACGGTACTTCATCAGTTTAATTAAAGAATACATTAAAAAGTGATACGACAGTACTGACCCAAGATTTTAGCATAAAAGCTCTGAGGAGAAGGAGTACTGAAAGTTTATAGATGTAGTTATAGTATTGTAGCTTGGTCACTTGCTACTTGTGAAAGTCATTTAACTTGCACTATGATTTCCTCATTTGTAAAATGAGTGTAGTGATATCTGCTCTGCATATGCTTCATAGTTCTTTTTTTGTTAATAATATGTAAAGTAAAATGTTATTTTAAAGGCAAGTTGATATTAGTGTTAACATTTAAGATCAATAGATTTTAACTTCCTAGAAGTAAGCATTGAAGATAGCCAGTATTATTTACGGATGGAGCATTCTTGATTCCTAGAAGTAAGAGACCTAAAAGAAAAGAAGCATCCACTTACTATCTTCCAGGGATTTGGTTGAAGAGCTTTGAACTTCTTAACACTGTCCCAGGTACAGATAGATTCAGTTGGTTCACTGTAGTAGGAAACTTCATTGCTGCATTTCTGAAGTGGTAGGCACACTTGGAGTGAGTCATTTTATTTAGCTGTTTCTGTGTAACTTGTTGTTGCTGTTGTTCAGTCACTAAGTCGTGTCTGACTTTTTGTGACCCCATGAACTGCAGCACACCAGGCTTCCAAGTCCTTCACTATCTCCAGGAGAGTGCTCAAACTCATGTCCGTTGAGTCAGTGATGCCATCCAACCATCTCATCCTCTGTCAACCCCGTCTCCTCCTGCCTTCAATCTTTTCCAGCGTCAGGGTCTTTTCCAGTGAGTTGGCTCTTTGCATCAGGTAGCCAAAGTATTGGAGCTTCAGCTTCAGCTTCAGTCCTTTCAATGAATGTTCAGGGTTGATTTCCTTTAGGATTGATTGGTTTGATCTCCTTGTTGTCCAAGGGACACCCAAGAGTCTTCCCCAGCACCACAGTTCAAAGGCAAATTCTTTGGTGCTTAGTCTTCATTATTGTCCAACTCTCATATCTGTACATGACTGCTGGAAAAATCATAGCTTTGACTATATGGACCTTTGTTGGCTAAATGATGTCTCTGCTTTTTAATTTGCTGTCTAGGTTTGTCACAGCTTTTCTTCCAAGGAGCAAGTGTCTTTTAATTTCGTGGCTGCAGTCACCATTCGCAGTGATTTGGAGCTGAAAATCATTTTAGTTAGCTGTTTCTGTGTAATAAACCACTCCCAAACTTATGTTTTGGACTCATGTTGCTTATGATTTTAGAGGCAATTAGGCTGAACTCAGTTGGGTGGTTCTGATCTTGGCTGTGTTCTCATGGTTAGCTGCAGGTTAGCTAGGCTGTTCAGCTTCTGGGGGTATTAACTGGATATGGGTTTGTGGTGAGGGGTTTGTTTCAGCTCTCCTGATGGTGTTTAATCCTCTAACAGGACTTATTTTAGTGAGGATGGCAGGAGTTCAAGAACAAAAGAATTGATGCTCAAGGTGTTTTGAGGCCAAGGCTCAGAACTGGCACTTCACTTCTGCTGCATGATATTGGCCAAAACAAATCATTGGGTCATACCAGAGTTGAAAGGTGAGGGAGAGTGTCACCTTTTGATATGCAGAGCTGAGGAACCAGAGATCAAATGGCCAACATCTGCTGGATCATTGAAAAAGCAAGAGAGTTCCAGAAAAACATCTATTTCTGCTCTATTGACTATGCCAAAGCCTTTGACTGTGTGGATCACAGTAAACTGTGGAAAATTCTGAAAGAGATGGGAATACCAGACCACCTGACCTGCCTCTTGAGAAACCTGTATGCAGGTCAGGAAGCAACAGTTAGAACAGGACATGGAACAACAGACTGGTTCCAAATAGGAAAAGGAGTACATCAAGGCTGTATATTGTCACCCTGCTTATTTAACCTACATACAGAGTACATCATGAGAAACGCTGGGCTGGATGAAACACAAGCTGGAATCAAGATTGCCGGGAGAAATATCAATAACCTCAGATATGCAGATGACACCACCCTTATGGCAGAAAGTGAAGAAGAACTAAAGAGCCTCTTGATGAAAGTGAAAGAGGAGATTGAAAAAGTTGGTTTAAAGCTCAACATTCAGAAAAATAAAATCATGGCATCCTGTTCCATCACTTCATGGCAGATAGATGGGGAAACAGTGGAAACAGCGGCTGACTTTATTTTTCCGGGCTCCAAAATCACTGCAGATGGTGATTGTAGCCATGAAATTAAAAGGTGCTTACTCCTTGGAAGAAAAGTTATGACCAACCTAGACAGGATATTAAAAAGCAGAGACATTACTTTGTCAACAAAGGTCTGTCTAGTCAAGGCTATGGTTTTTCCAGTGGTCGTGTATGGATGTGAGAATTGGGCTATAAAGAAAGCTGAGTGCAGAAGAATTGATGCTTTTGAACTGTGATGTTGGAGAAGACTCTTGAGAGTCCCTTGGACTGCATGGAGATCCAACCAGTCCACCCTAAAGGAGATCAGGCCTGGGTGTTCATTGGTAGGATTGATATTAAAGCTGAAACTCCAATATTTGGCCACCTGATGCAAAGAGCTGACTCATTTGAAAAGATCCTGATGCTGGGAAAGATTGAAGGCAGGAGGAGAAGGGGACGACAGAGGATGAGATGGTTGGATGGCATCACCAACTCAATGCACATGGGTTTGGGTGGATTCTGGCAGTTGGTGATGGACAGGGAGTCCTGTGGTGCTGCAGTTCATGGGGTCGCAAAGAGTCGGACACGACTGAGCGACTGAACTGAACTAAAAGTCTTTCGGAAAAAATGGGGATACAGAGAGGGGTGAGAAGTTGTGTTCATTCTCATATTCTACTACATAGGCATTCTGGTTTATCTGGATGCTCCTGATTATATTAGTGGTATTGGTAGTTTATCTGGTTTAGCATTTGTTCTAGACAGAAATACCCTAATATGGGCATTAAATTATATTGTCATTCTGATCATGAAGAATACCTTTTGTAAGGATACTGACTTAAAAGAAGATAGGGGCCATAATTTTGCAGAAAAAACAGTGTGCTTTCAGGCTTTTTCTTATAAATTAAACACATTAGTCTGTAACTGAAGAGAATTCTTTACTTCTTTTTTTTTCTACCTAATTTGTCCTTTTTTTTTTTTTGCCTCTCTATTTTCATTTTTCTACCTCTTCATACTTCATCGTTTAATCCCGAAAATAAGAGCAGATCATAGCGTTTCCAGAATATTTTAAGTTGATAGCTACCTTTCCTATCTCTCCTAAATTTTTTGAAATAAAAATTATTTTCATTGGTTTGCTCTACACTTGCTTTAACATTATACTTCCCCCTGAAAGATTAATTTTTTAAATATAGATGACTCCTTGAATGATATTGGAGATTAGGGGCACTCACCCCTCCCCCCATGCAGCTGAAAATTTGCATATACTTTTTGACTCCCTGAAAATTTACTATTAACCTACTCTTGACTGGAAGCTTTACTGATAACATAAACAGTTGGTTAACGTATTTTATACATGTATTATGTTCTGTATTCTTACAATAGAGTAAGTTAGAGAAAAGAAAATGTTATTAAGAAAATCATGAGAAGAAGAGAATACATTTAATAGAACCGCATTGTATTTATCTATACCTTAAGTTTACATCATCTGCATACAAGATGAATTATCTGTCTTGGCAGTATCTCCATCAATATTGTCTTATATGATAGAAAACACTATAGATGTTGTTTGTATTAGTACTGGATATCAAAAATGTAAAGGTTATGTGAAAAATTAATTTATTTACAGGTATAATGATTCATGTATTGATAATAAAGAAGCAGCAATGTGATTGCTTTATGCTAGCTTAGTGTGCTGCTGCTGCTGCTGCTAAGTCGCTTCAGTCGTGTCCGACTCTGTGCGACCCCACAGACGGCAGCCCACCAGGCTCTGCCATCCCTGGGATTCTCCAGGCAAGAATAGCGGGTTGCCATTTCCTTCTCCAGTGCATGAAAGGGAAAAGTGAAAGTGAAGTCGCTCAGTCGTGTCCGACTCTTAGCGACCCCATGGACTGTAGCCTACCAGGCTCCTCCATCCATGGGATTTTCCAGGCAAGAGTACTGGAGTGGGGTGCCATTGCCTTCTCCGTAGCTTAGTGTAGTCAATATAATTACTCCATGGTAGCCTAGCCTACGGTCATGTCCGAATCTTTGTGACCCTGTAAAATGGCCTGCCAGGCTTCTCTTTCAGGGAGGGGGGTTCTCCAGGCAAGAATACTGGAGTGTGTTGGCCAAAACTGGTTGCCACACCCTTTTGGAGCACTATATTTCCTGCTGCCCTAGCCGCCAACTCCCCTGAGTACCTGGTGCTGCCAGAACCCCTGGGACCCAAGCAGCTGCACCACCTCCACACCTGGTCACCACAGGGACAAACCTAAGGCCTCCAGAGCAGCCTCAGGAGCAAACCCCAGTGGAATGACCCACATACAAAGGTGGAGATAAAACCACAATTGAAACCCAGGTGCAGTGTGACTAAGGAAGAAGACCCCAAACCTTCCCACTAGCCATACAAGCTGCAGATTTAATCCACACGATCAACTAGGCAGACTCTGTCTCTATGGAATATATAAAAGGACATTGAAAGGTCCCACAGAAGAAAACACACTAGTTCTGATAGCTGTGGACATTAGAGGCAAGAACACACAGGGGTAGGACCAGATTAGAATCTGAGCTGCCCCCACAGCAGGTCCAGAGACCAGCACAGTGTTGGAGAGTGTCCTAGGAAGGTAAGGTGGACTGTGACTCCCAGCAAGAGAAAGGACTCTGACAGCAGTTACTCCAGGAAACCATTTATTTTTCTTATGTTTTGACTTGTTCTGTAGATTCTTGTGCTTTCTTTTCCTCCCTCTGTTATAGTTGTTGATTTTGCTAGTACTTTGAAATCTTATGAAATCTAATTAAGCTTTTGAGCTTTTTTTTTTTTTCTCCTCAGTCACATTTTTTATTGTTGTTATAAACCTCTGCCTCTATGTTGGGCTTTTGCAGTTCTGTGGAGTTTACCTTTTTTTTTTCTTTTCTCTTTTTTTAAAAATTTTTAAACATATCATATTATTTTCTACATTTATTCATTTGTTTGCTTTTCCTACTTTTCTTTTCCCCTTGCCATTAAACTTTAATGTATATAAATCTTCTTTATCTACCTCTATTTAACTTTGCATATCAGGTATTTCTTTCTTTTTTTCCTTTCCTCTCAACATATTTGTTAGTTTTATTTTCATTGATTTATTCCCCAATTGGCACCTGGCCTTAGTTTTGTTTTCCAGTTTGTGCTTTTAGTTAGTTTTGTTCTTAACTGGTAGGTATAATTCTTGGTTTCTTTTGTTCACTGGGTCAATCTATTGTACTTTATTTTTGTTGGACTGTTTTCATTTTGCTTATGGGTGTATATGTATATGTGTATATTCAGTCACATTTTTATAGTTGTTATAAACCTCTGCTTCTACGTTGGGCTTTTGCAGTTCTATGGAGTTTTCCTTTTTTCTTTATTCTTCCTTTTTTTTTTCCTTTTCTCTTTTTTATAATTTTATCTTTTAATTTTTTTTAAAACTATTACACTTTTTCTACATTTACTCCTTTGTTTGCCTTTCCTTCTGTTCTTTTCCCCTTGCAGTTAATCTTTAATATATATAAATCTTCTTCATCTACCTCTATTTAACTTTGCATATCTATTCTTGCCTTCTTGTCTTTCTTTCCTTTCCTCTCAACATATATGTTAGTTTTGTTTTCATTCCCTTATTCTCCACTTGGCATCTTGCTTTAGTTTCTGTTAGTTAGTTTTGTTCTTCACTGGTAAATATAACTTTTGATTTCCTTTGTTTACCAGGTCAATCTACTGTACTTTATTTTGTTGGGATGTTTTGACTTTGCTTATGGGTGTATATGTATATGTGTATATTCCATTATTTTAATTATTATTTGCATGATTTTGTAACTGTCATTTGTCTGGGGTTCATCTTTGGTTTCTCATTTTTGGGTATTTGTTTTAATCTCACTTAATGTCATAACAAACCACTTGTGGAATCTTCGTTCCTGACCACAGATCAAGCCCTGAGCCTTTGGAATGGGAGCACTGACTCCAAGACCCTAGACTACCAGAGAACTAACCCTAGGGAGTATCAAATAGTGAGAGCTCACACAAAGGAAACCACTCATCACCCAACCACCAGTAGCACCCTATGCAGGACACATCATCTAAATAAATAAAACAAAAATACAAACCCAATCATCAGCAGACAGGATTACCACCTCACTCAGCCTTGCCTATCTTCATGCAAAGATAGGCTCGATAAAGGACAGAAATGGTATGGACCTAACAGAAGCAGAAGATATTAAGAAGAGGTGGCAAGAATACACAGAAGAACTGTACAAAAAAGATCTTCACGACCCAGATAATCACGATGGTGTGATCACTCACCTAGAGCCAGACATCCTGGAATGTGAAGTCAACTGGGCCTTAGAAAGCATCACTACGAACAAAGCTAGTGGAGGTGATGGAATTCCAGTTGAGCTACTTCAAATCCTGAAAGATGATGCTGTGAAAGTGCTGCACTCGATATGCCAGCAAATTTGGAAAACTCAGCAGCGGCCACAGGACTGGAAAAAGTCAGTTTTCGTTCCAATCACAAAGAAAGGCAATGCCAAAGAATGCTCAAACTACCACACAATTGCACTCATCTCACATGCTAGTAAAGTAATGCTCAAAATTCTCCAAGCCAGGCTTCAGCAATATGTGAACCATGAAATTCCAGATGTTCAAGCTGTTTTAGAAAAGGCAGAGGAACCGGAGATCAAATTGCCAATATCTGCTGGATCACTGAAAAAGCAAGAGAGTTCCAGAAAAACATCTATTTCTGCTTTATTGACTATGCCAAAGCCTTTGACTGTGTGGATCACAATAAGCTGTGGAAAATTCTGAAAGAGATGGACATACCAGACCATCTGACCTGTCTCTTGAGAAACCTGTATGCAGATCAGGAAGCAGCAGTTAGAACTGGACATGGAACAACAGACTGGTTCCAAATAGGAAAAGGAGCGTGTCAAGGCTGTATATTGTTACCCTGCTTATTTAACTTCTATGCCTAATACATCATGAGAAACGCTGGGCTGGAAGAAACACAAGCTGGAATCAAGATTGCCGGGAGAAATATCAATAACTTCAGGTGTGCAGATGACACCACCCTTCTGGCAGAAAGTGAAGAAGAACTAAAGAGCCTCTTGATGAAAGTGAAAGAGAAGAGTGAAAAAGGTGGCTTAAAGTTCAACGTTCAGGAAACTAAGATCATGGCATCTGGTCCCATCACTTCATGGGAAATAGATGGGGAAACAGTGGAAGCAGTGTCAGACTTAATTTTTTGGGGCTCCAAAATCACTGCTGATGGTGATTGCAGCCATGAAATTAAAAGACGCTTACTTCTTGGAAGGAAGATTGTGGCCAACTTAGATAGCATATTTAAAAGCAGAGACATTACTTGGCCAACAAAAGTCCGTCTAGTCAAGGCTATGGTTTTTCCTGTGGTCATGTATGGATGTGAGAGTTGGACAGTGAAGAAAGCTGAGCGCCACAGAATTGATGCTTTTGAATGTGGTGTTGGAGAAGACTCTTGAGAGTCCCTTGGACTGCAAGGAGATCCAATCAATCCAACCTAAAAGAGATCAATCCTGGGTGTTCAGTGGAAGCACTGATGTTGAAGCTGAAACTCCAATACTTTGGCCACCTCATGCGAAGGGTTGTCTCAGTGGAAAAGACCCTAATGCTGGGTAGGATTGGGGGCGGGAGGAGAAGGGGACGACAGAGGATGAGATGGTTGGATGGCATCACCAACTCGATGGACATGGGTTTTGGTAAACTCCGGGAGTTGGTAACGGACAGAGAGGCCTGACGTGCTGCATTTCATGTGGTCGCAAATAGTCGGACACGACTGAGCGACTGAACTGAACTGACCTGTATCAAAATAAAAAAGAACTATTCAGGAAGATATCCATTCTCCTCAGTGACATTCTTAATCGCATTTGGGAACTTGTCTGCTGCCTCTTGGTCAGCATAAGGTTCTCCTCCTATGGTCCTGACATTTTTTTTAAAAAGCCAAACCTTTTTTTAAAATTATTAAACGATTCTTTGCTAGCATTAAATTCTCCAGCTTTAGATCCATCACCTGCTTGCTTTAAATTGTCATGTAACGATTTTGCTTTTTCTTGACTCATATTAGAGTCTATAGATATATGCCTTTCTTTTAGCAACCCTGCCTCCATATGAAAGTTGAATTTTCAATATAAGATAAAAAAGTATTTTGCATCTTCTTTTCCAATCTGGATTCTTTAAATTTCATTTTCTTCTCTGATTGCCATGGCTAGGGCTTCGAAAACATTGTTGAATAGTGGTTAGAGTGGGCACCCTAGGTGTGTTCCTGATCTTAGAGGAAATGCTTTCAGTTTTTCAACATTGAGAATAACGTTTGCTATATGTTTGTATATGGCCTTTATTAAATAAAAGTATGCCAGGTTTCTGGAGAGTTTTATCATAAATGAGTGTTGAATTTTGTCTAAAACTTTTGCTGCATCTATTGAGATTTCATGTCTTATCATATTATATCATATGCTTTTATCCTTCAGTTTGTTAATGTGTGTCACATTGATTGATTTGCATATATTGAAGAATCCTTGCATTCCTAAGATAAATCCCAGTTGACCATAGAGTATGGCCCTTTTAATGTATTGTTGGATTCTGTTTGCTAGTATTTTGTTGAGGATTTTTGTATCCCTGTTCATCAATGATATTGGCCTGTTATTTTCTTTTTTTGTGAGGTTTCTTTGTCTGGTTTTGGTATCAGGGTGCTGGTGGCATCATAGAAGGAGTGTTTCTCCCACTACAATTTTTTGGAAGAGTTTAAGAAGGGTATGTGTTACGTCTTCTCTAAATGTTTCATAGAATTCACCTGTGAAGTCATCTGGCCCTGGGCTCTTATTTGTTGGAAGATTTTAACCACAGTTTCAGTACTTGTGAACAGTCTGGTCATATTTTCTATTTCTTCCTGCTTCAATCTTGGAAGATAGTCCAAGAATTTGTCCATTTCTTCCAGGTTGTCCATTTTATTGGCATAGTTGCTTGTGGTAGTCTCTTATGAATCCTTGCATTTCTGCAATGTCAGTTGTAACTTCTGTCACTGTTTGCAGATGACATGATACTATAGAAAATCCTAAAGATGCCACCAGAAAACTGCTAGAGTTAATCAATGGATTTAGTAAAGTCATATGATATAAAATTAATACACAGAAATTTCTTGCATTCCTATACACTAACAGCAAAAAGCCAGGAAGAGAAATTAAGGAAACAATCCCATTCACCACTGTAGCAAAAGGAATAAATACCTAGAAATAAATTTACCTAGGGAGACAAAATACCTGTGAAGAAAACAATAAGACAGTGATGAAAGAATTCAAAGATGACACAAACAGATGGACAGATATGCCATGTTCTTGGATTTGAAGAATGAATATTGTGAAAATGACTACATTACCCCCAAATTCAATACAATCTCTATCAAATTACCAATGCCTTTTTCTCAGAACTTGAACAAAACATTTATGATTTCTTTTTTATTGTTTTACAAATTTTATTTTTATCTTTTTAAAAACTGTGTTTCAGGAGTACAGCATTATGATTTGACATCTATGTACACTACAGAGTGAGTGAACCAGTGAAGCTGCTCAGTCGTGTCTGACTCTTTGCCATCCCATGGACTGTAGCCTACCAGGCTACTTCATCCATGGAATTTTCCAGACAAAAGTACTGGAGTGGGTTGCCATTTCCTTCCCCAGGGGATCTTCCTGACCCAGGGATCGAACCCAGGTCTGCTGCATTGCAGGGAGATGCTTTACCGTCTGAGCCACCAGGGAAGCCCTACAGAGTAATCACTACCACAAATGTAGTTGCCATATATCATCTCCTTCACCCAATTTATCCGCTCTCCTTCATTTTCCTTCTGATAACTACTAATCTAAAGCGATGACAAACCTAGAGATAGTGTTGAAAAGCAGAGACATTACTTTGCCGACAGAGGTCCGTCTAGTCGAAGCTATGGTTTTTCCAGTAGTCATGTAGGGTTGTGAGAGTTAGACTCTAAAGAAAGCTGAACGCCGAAGAATTGATGCTTTTGAACTGTGACGTTGGAGAAGACTCTTCAGAGTTCCTTGGACTGCAGGGACATCAAGCTAGTCAATCCTAAAGGAAATCAGTCCTGAATGTTCATTGGAAGGACTGAAGCCAAAGCTGAACCTCCAATATTTTGGCCACCTGTTGTGAAGAACTGACTCATTGGAAACTATCCTGATGCTGGGAAAGATGGAAGGCAGGAGGAGAAGGGGACAGCAGAGAATGAGATGGTTGGATGGCATCCCTGACTCAATGGACATGAGTTTGAGCAAGCTCTGGCAGTTAGTGATGGACAGGGAAGCCTGGCATGCTGCAGTCCGTGGGGTTTCAAGGAGTTGGACATGACTGGGCGACTGAACAACACCAACCACTAATGTGTTCCATTTGTTTATATTTGTTTGTTCATTTGTTTTGCTTTTAGATTCCACATATGGGTGAAATCATATGGCATTTTTCTTTCTCTCTCTGATTTATCTTAGCATAATACTTTCAAGGTCTATCCATGTTTATTGTAAATAGCAGGGTTTTATTCTTTTTTATGGTTGAGTGATATTCCATTAGAACTATTGCTTTTCTTGCCCTCCCCTAAGTCTTCCATAATCTCTTTTTATACCCTCTCCTGCTACTGTCCACCTTTACCACAGTGCTCTAGGCACAAAGATTTTGCTACTTTAACATGCCAAGTAAGCGCACTACTTTGGGTCTTTGTCTTTGTTTTCCTTTTGCTTGCAATCTCATTACCAAGATTGCTGAATTTTGCTTCCTCTCCTACTTTGAGAATCTACTGAAATATAAGGATTTTTGCTGGTATTTTCTTGACTATATGATTTTTTCAAAAATTTATTTATTTTTTAATTGACGGATAATTGCTTTACAGGATTTTATTATTTTCTGTCAAACATCAACATGAATCAGCAATAGATGTACAGAGGTCCTCTCTCTCTTAAAACTCCCTCCCATCTCCCTCCCAATCCCACCATTCTAGATTGTTACAGAGCCCCCATTTGAGTCATACAGCAAATGCCCATTACTCATCTGTTTTGCATATGGTAGTGTGAGTTTCCATGTTACTCTCTCCATACATCTCACCCTCTCGTCCCCTCTCCCTGAAGTCTGTTCTCTGTTTCTCCATTGCTGCATTGCAAATAAATTCATCAGTATCATCTTTCTAGATTCCATATATATGTGTTATATCTTTCTCTTCTGACTTACTTCACTCTATTTAATAGACTCAGGGTTCATCCACCTCATTAGGACTGACTCAAATGCGTTCCCTTTTGTGGCTGAGTAATATTCCACTGTGTATATGTACCACAGCTTCTTTATCCATTCATCTGTCAATGTACATCTAGGGTGCTTCCATGTTCTAGCTATGGTAAATAGTGCTGCAATGAACAATGGGACACGTGTCTTTTTCAGCTTTGGTTTCCTCCGAGCATATGCCTAGGAGTGGGATTTCTGGGTCATATGGTGGTTTTATTTCTAGTTTTTTAAAGAAATCTTCATACCGTCTTCCTTAGCGGCTGTATCAATATACATTCCACCAGCAATGCAAGAGGGTTCCCTTTCCGCCACATCCTCCAGTAAATAGCACAGCACAAAAAGTGATCTCTCACAGTTCCTGTGTATTTTTCATTGTGTTTATCACAATACCATAAAGCTTGAATAACACCACGGGACCCATACAAAATGCCACAAGTGATGCTGAAAGTGTTCCCAAGAAGCAAAGTCATAACTTTATAAGGAAAATTTGAATTACCCGATATGCAGAGTAGATTAAGTTTAACAACTGTGGTTACCTGCCATTTCAAAACACATGGATTCAGCCTAAGGATCACTATAAAAAAAGGAAAAGGAAACCTCTGAGCCTGCATCAGCAGGCTACATCAGCAGGTGTGAAAACCTCGTACATTTTGCAAATTATTTTTTTAATGTTTTTTATTGGATTATAATTGCTTCACAATGTTGTGTTAGTTTCTGCTATGTAACAAAGTGAATCAGCTATATGTATACATATACCCTCTCCCCCTTGAGCCTCTCTCCTACCCCACACTCCATCCTATCCTTCTAGGTCATCACAGAATACTGAGATGAATTCCACGCAGCTTCCCGCTACCTGTCCTACACGTGGCAGTGTGTGTATGTCAGTGCCATTCTCCCAGTTCATTCCACCCTCCCCTCCATTTTCCCCATGTCCATTGGTCCATTCCCTATGTCTATATCTCTATTCCTGCCCTGAAAATAGGTTCATCAATATCATTTTTTTCTAAATTCCATATATAAATACATATATATATATGTTTTAATACATGAAATTTGTTTTTCTCTTTCTGAATTACTTCACTGTATCTGATAGACCCTAGGTTCATTCACATCACTACAAATGACCCAATTTCATTCCTTTTACAACTTCTTTATCCATTCCTCAGTTGATGGACATTTATGTTGCTTCTATGTTCTGGCCTAGTGCTCCAGTGAATACTGGGGTGCATGTTGAATTATGGTTTACTCAGGGTGTTGGCCAATACTGGGATTGCTAGGTCATATGTTAGTTTTATTTCTAGTTTTTTAAGGAAACTCCATATTCTCCATAGTGGTTGTTATCAATTTACATTCCTATCAACAGTGCAAAAGGGTTCCCTTTACTCTACATCCTCCCCAGCATTTATTGTTTGCAGATTTTTTTGATGATGGCCATTCTGACTGATGTGAGTTGATACCTCATTGTAGTATTGTAGTTTTGATTTGCATTTCTCTAATAATGAGTGATGGTGAGCATCTTTTCACGTACTTATTGGCCATCTGTGTGTCTTTTTGAAGAAATGTCTGTTTAGGTCTTCCACCTATTTTTTTATTGTGTTGCTTACTCTTTTATATTGAGCTGCATGAGCTGCTTGTATACTTTGGAGATTAATCCTTTGTCAGTTGCTCATTTACAATATTTTCTCCCAGTGACTGCAGCCATGAAATTAAGATGCTTGTTCCTTGGAAGAAAAGCTATGACAAATCTACACAGTGTATTAAAAAGCAGAGACATTACTTGCTGACAAAGGTCCATCTAGTCAAAGCTATGCTTCTTCCAGTAGTCATGTATGGATATGAGAGTTGGACCATAAAGAACTCTGAGTGCGGAAGAACTGATGTTTTCAAACTGTGGTGTTGAAGAAGACTCTTGAGAGTCCCCTGGACTGCAAGGAGATCAAACCAGTCCATCCTAAAGGAAATTAGTCTTGAATATTCATTGGAAGGACTGATGCTGAAGCTGAAGCTCCAATACCATGACCACCTGATGTGACGAACTGACTCACTGGAAAAGACCCTGATGCTGGCAAAGATCGAAGGCAGGAGGAGAAGGTGATGACAGAGGATGAGATGGTTGGATTGGGACCGGCCAAAGCGACCCCATTTTCATAGATGCGAGAGTTTTTATTTTGCCTGTGGCAGTTCTGCTCCAGTGAGGGTTGAGCATGAAGGTAGTGCAGCTGCTTGGGTCCTGGGGACCCTGGTGGCGCCAAGTGTACAGGGACATGGACTGCCTCCGCTGCAGGAGTTAAGGCCCTATCAGAGTCTTTTTCAAACCTCTGGCCGCTGGTGATCAGAAGGCCTCTTTGGCTAGTCTTTCTCTATTGCTCTGCCCATTCAGGCACTTAGAGGGCTCCCTTGTCTGGGGTCCTTCTCTGCTGTTCAGTGAGTCAGGCACATAAAGTGGCCCTCCCGGCTGGCGTCCTACTCTGTTGTTTGGTGCACATAGTATAGTCATTTTCACAATATTGATTCTTCCTACCCAGGAACATGGAATATCTCTCCATTTGTTTATGTCATCTTTGATCTCTTTCATCAGTGTCTTATAATTTTCCATTTACAGTTCTTTTTTCTCCTTAAGTAAGTTTATTCCTAGATATTTTATTCTTTTTGTTGCAGTGGTGAATGGGATTGATTCCTTAGTTTCTCTTCCTGATTTGTCATTGTTAGTATATAAGAATGCAAATGATTTCTGTATATTGACCTTTTATCCTGTGACTTTACTGAATTCACTGATTAGCTCTAGTAATTTTCTGATAGTTTCTTGTGGGTTTTCTATATATAGTATCATGTCGTCTGCAGACAGTGAGAGTTTTATTTCTTCTTTTCCAATCTGTATTCTTTTTATTTCTTTTCCTTCTCTGATTGCTTTAGCTAGGACATCCAAAACTATGTTGAATGATAGTGGTGAGAGTGAACACCCTTGACTTCCTGACCTTAGAGGGAGTGCTTGCAGTTTTCACCATTGAGAATAATGTTTGCTGTGAACTTATCATATATGGCCCTTTCTATGTTGAGGTAGGATCATTCTTTGCCCATTTTTTGAAGTGTTTTTATCATAAATACGTGCTGAATTTCGTCAAAGGCTTTTTCTACATCTATAGAGATGATCATATGGTTTTTATTTTTCAATTTGTTAATATGGTTTATCACATTGATGGATTTGCATATATTGAAGAATCCTTGCATCCCTGGAATAAACCCAACCTGACCATGTGTCTGATTTTTTTTTAATGTGTTGTTGAATTCTGTTTTCTAGAACTTTGTTGAGGATTTTTACATCTCTGTTAATCAGTGACACTGGCTTGTAGTTTTCTATTTTGTATTGTCTTTGCCTGGCTTTGGTATCAGGGTGATTGTGGCCTGATACAGTGAGTTTGGAAGTATTTCTTTCTCTATAATTTTTTAGAAGAGTTTCAGAAAAATAGGCATTACCTTTTCTCTAATGGTTGCTAGAATTTCCCTGTGAAGCCATCTGGCCCTGGGCTTTTGTTTTTTGGGGAGTTTTTGATCACAACTTCGATTTCAGTGTTTGTAATTGTTTTGTTCCTAATTTCTATTTCTTCCTGGTTCAGTCTTGGGAGGTTGAACTTTTCTAAGAATCTATCCATTTCCTCTAGGTTGTCTATTTTATTAGCATATAGTTGCTCATAATATTCTCTTATGATCCTTTGTATTTTTGTGTTGTCTGTTGTAACCTCTCCTTTTTCATTTCTCATTTTTAAAATTTTTATCCCTTTTCTTTTTGATGAGTCTGGCTAAATGTTTGTCAGTTTTGTTTTTCATCTCAAAGAACCAGCTTTTAGTTTTATTAATTTTTGCTATTATTTCCTTCTTTTCTTTTTATTTTATTTCTCCTCTGATCTTTATGATTTCTTTCCTTCTTCTTTTTACTCCTCCTTTAGATGTCAAGTTAGGTTGTCTATTTGATGCTTTTCCTGTTTCTTGAGGTAGGATTGTATTGCTATAAACTTCCCTCTTAGAACTACTTTTGCTGAATTCCATAGATTTTGGGTCATCGTGTTTTCTTTGTCATTTGTTTCTGGGAATCTTTGGATTTCCATTCTTATTTCTTCAGTAACCTCTTCTTTGTTTAGTAATGTACTGTTTAATCTCCATGAGTTTGTATTTTTTGCAGTTTTTTTCCCCTGTAGTTGATACTTAGTCTCAGAGTTGTGGTCTGAGAAGATTCTTGATACAATTTCAATTTTCTTAAACTTACTGAGGCTTAATTTGTGGCCCAGGATGTAGTCTATCCTTAAGAATGTTCTTTGTGGACTAAAGAAGAAAGTTTATTCTTCTGCATTTGGATGTAAAGTCCTGAAGATACAAATTAGGTCCATTTTTTCTAATGATTCATATAAGGGTTGTGTTTCCTTGATGATTCTCTGTTTTGATGATCTGTCCATTGGTGGAATTTGGGTGTTAAAGTCCCTTACTATTATTGTGATACTGTCAACTTCCCCTATTATGCCTGTTATTGTTTGCCTTATGTATTGAGGTGCTCTATGTTGGGGCATAAATATTTATAATTGTTATGTCTTCTTCTTGGATTGATCCTTTGAACACTACGTAGTGTCCTTCTTTGTCTCTTAAAATATGCTTTATTTTGTCTGAAATAAGGATTGCCACTCCAGCTTTCTTTTGGTTTCCATTCACATGGAATATCTTTTTCCATCCTTTTACTTTGAGTCTGTTTGTGTCTCTAGGTCTGAGGTGGGTCTCTTTTAGGCAGCATGTATATGTGTCTTGTTTTTGTATCCATTCAGTTAGTCTTTATCTTTTGGTTGTTGCATTTAATCTGTTTACATTAAAAGTATTGATTTATATGTCCCTATTGGCATTTTCTTAATTGTTTTGTATTTGTTTTTGTAGGTCTTTCCTTTCTCTCATGTTTATTAGCTATGTAACTCCCTTTAGTATTTGTTGTAAGGCTGGTTCAGTGGTGCTAAATTCTCTTAACTTTTGCTTGTCTGTAAAGCTTTTGATTTCTCCATCAGTTTTGAATGAGATCTTTGCAGGGTATAGTAATCTTTGTTGTAGATTGTTTTCTTTAAGTACTTTAAATATATCCTGACATTCCCTTTGGCCTGCAGAGTTTCTGCTGAAAGATATGCTTTTAATCATATGGGTTTTCCCTTGTATATTACTTGTTGCTTCTCCCTTGCTGGTTTTAATATTCTTTGTGTTTAATATCTGTTAGCTTGATTAATATGTATCTTGATGTTTTCTCCTTGGGCTTATCCTGTAAGTGGCTCTGTGCTTCTTGGATTTGATTGACTATTTCCTTTCCCATGTTGAGGAAGCTTTCAACTATCATTTCTTCAAAAATTTTCTGTGTCTTTCTTTTCTTCTTCCTCTGCAACCCCATTAACTCAAATTTTGGTGCATTTAACATTGTCTCAAAAGTCTCTGAGGCTATCCTCAATTCTTTTCATTCTTTTTCTTTATTCTGCTTTCAGCAGTTATTTCTACCATTCTGTCTTCTGGCTCACTTATCCATTCTTATGTCTCAGTTATTCTGCTGTTGACTGCTTCTCAGTTCAGTTCAGTTCAGTTCAGTTGCTCAGTCGTGTCCAACTCTTTGTGACTCCATGAACCGTAGCACGCCAGGCCTCACTGTCCATCAGCAATTCCCGGGGTCCATCCAAACCCATGTCCATTGACTTGGTGGTGCGTCCCCTTCTCCTCCTGCCCTCAATCTTTCCAAGCATCAGGGTCTTTTCAAATGAGTCAGCTCTTCACATCAGGTGGCCAATGTATTGGAGTTTCAGCTTCAACATCAATCCTACCAATGAACACACAGGACTGATCTCCTTTAGGATGGACTTGTTGGATTTCCTCGCAGTCCAAGGGACTCTCAAGAGTCTTCTCCAACACCACAGTTCAAAAGCATCCGTTTTCTGCACTCAGCTTTCTTTATAGTCCAACTCTCACATCTATACATGACCACTGAAAAAACCATAGCCTTGACTAGATGGACCTTTGAAACAACGTAATGTTTCTGCTTTTTAATATGCTGTCTAGGTTGGTCACAACTTTCCTTCCAAGGAGTAAGCGTCTTTTAATTTCTGCAATCACCATCTGCAGTGATTTTGGAGCCGAGAAAAAGCCACTGTTTCCACTCTTTCCCCATCTATTTGCCATGAGGTGATGGAACTGGATGCCATGAACTTAGTTTTCTAAATGTTGAACTTTAGGCCAACTTTTTCACTCTCCTCTTTTTCATCAAGAGACTTTTTAGTTCTTCTTCACTTTCTGTCAAAAGCGTGGTGTCATCTGCATATATGAGGTTATTGATATTTCTCCCTACAATCTTGATTCCAGCTTGTGCTTCTTTCAGCCCAGAGTTTCTCATGATGTACTCTGCAGATAAGTTAAATAAGCAGGGTGACAATATACAGCTTTGACGGACTCCTTTTCCTATTTGGAACCAGTCTGTTGTTCCATGTCCAGTTCTAACTGTTGCTTCCTGACTTGCATACAGGTTTCTCAAGAGTCAGGTCAGGTGGTCTGGTATGCCCATCCCTTTCAGAATTTTCCACAGTTTTTTTGTGATCCACACAGTCAAAGGCTTTGGCATAGTCAATTAAGCAGAAATAGATGTTTTTCTGGAACTCTCTTGCTTTTTCGATGATCCATCGGATGTTGGTAATTTGATCTCTGGTTCCTCTGCCTTTTCTAAAACCAGCTTGAACATCTGAAGTTCATGGTTCACGTATTGCTAAAGCCTGGCTTGGAGAATTTTGAGCATTACTTTACTAACATGTGAGACGAGTGCTATTGTGCAGTAGTTCGAGCAATCTTTGCCATTGCCTTTCTTTGGGATTGAAATGAAAACTGACCTTTTCCAGTCCTGTGGCCACTCCTGAGTTTTCCAAGTTTGCTGGCATATTGAATGGAGCACTTTCACAGCATCATCTTTCAGCATTTGAAATAGCTCAACTGGAATTCCATCACCTCCACTAGCTTTGCTCATAGTGATGCTTCCTAAGGCCCATTTGACTTCACATTCCAGGATGTCTTGCTCTAGGTGTGTGATCACACCATCGTGATTATCTGGATGGTGAAGATCTTTTTTGTACAGTTCTTCTGTGTATTCTTGCCACCTCTTCTTAACATCTTCTGCTTCTGTTAGGTCCCTACCATTTCTGTCCTTTATTGAGCCCATCTTTGCATGAAATGTTCCTTGACATCTCTAATTTTCTTGAAGGGATCTCTAGACTTTCCCGTTCTGTCGTTTTCCTCTATTTCTTTGCATTGATCACTGAGGAAGTCTTTCTTATCTCTCCTTGCTATTCTTTGGAACTCTGCATTCAAATGGATATTTCTTTCCTTTTCTCCTTTGCTTTCCACTTCCCTTCTTTTCACAGCTATTTGTAAGGCCTCCTCAGACAGCCATTTTGTCTTTTTGCATTTCTGTTTCTTGGGGATGGTCTTGATTCCTGTGTCCTGTACAATGTCATGAATCTCCGTCCATAGTTCATCAGGTACTCTATCAGATCTAGTCCCTTAAATCTATTTATCACTTCCATTGTATAATCATAAGGGATTTGATTTAGGTCATACCTGAATGGTCTAGTGGTTTTCCCCACTTTCTTCAATTTCAGTCTGAATTTGGCAATAAGGAGTTCACGATCTGAGCCACAGTCAGCTCCCAGTCTTGTTTTTGCTGACTGTATAGAGCTCTCCATCTTTGTCTGCAAAGAATATAATCAATCTGATTTTGGTGTTTACCATCTGGTGATGTCCATGTATGGAGTCTTCTCTTGTGTTGTTGAAAGAGGTTGTTTGCTCTGACCAGTGCATTCTCTTGGCAAAACTCTATTAGCCTTTGCCCTGCTTCATTCTGTACTCCAAGGTCAAATTTGCCTGTTACTCCAGGTGTTTCTTAACTTTGTACTTTTGCATTCCAGCCCCCTATAATGAAAAGGACATCTTTTTGGGGTGTTAGTTCTAGAAGGTCTTGTAGGTCTTCATAACGTAATACATAAATGCATGTTACATGCTGTCAAATACTTTTTTGCATCTATTGAGGTAATGAGGTGAATTTTATTCTGTCATGTTGATTCATATGGATATTGAATCATCCTTATATCCCTGGAATAAATTCCACTTTATCATGATGTGTGATCCTCTTTAAGTATGGTTGAATTGTGTTTGCTGCTATTTTGTTGAGGAATTTTGTGAGTGTTAATAAGGGTTGTTGGCTTTTAATTTCCTTTTATTGTAGTTTCTTTGTCTGTTTTTGGTATCAGGGTAATACTAACCATAGTAAAATACCCTTGGAAGTATTCCAGTCCCTTCAGGCTTTTGCAGAACTTTGAAAAGAATTGTTATAAACTCTTTTGTAAATATTTGGTAGAATTCATCTCTATATTCTTACTGTCCTGGACATTTTTGTTGGGAGTTTTTTGATTACTGCTTCAGTTTAATACTAGCATTCAGTACATTCAGTTTTTCTATTTCTTTCTGATACAGTCTTGGACAAGTGTTTGCTTCTGGCAATTTATCCATTGCTTCTAAATTAAACCAATTTGTTATAACTGTTCGTAGTAATCTCATAATTATTTGTATTTCTGTGATACTGGTTGTAACTTTTTTAAATTTCTAATTGTGTTTATTTGGGCCCTCTTTTTTCCTTAATGTGTTTGTCTGAAGGTTTATTGATTTTGTTTATATTTTCAAATAATCAACTTTTATTTCTACTGATCTTTTTGTTTGTTTTTAGTCTCTATTTTATTTGTTTCTTCTCATTATTTCTTTTCTTCTGCTGATTTTGGGCTTTCTTTGTTCTTTGTTCTTTTTGTTTTTTTTAAATAATTCCATTAGATGGAAAGGATTTGAGATATTTCTTGTTTGTTTATGTGAGCCTATGTCTGTTAAACTTCCCTCTTAGAATAGCTTTTGCTACATCCCATAAATTTTGGAAAAACTTGTTTCAATTTTCATTTTCTCAAGGTACTTTTTTGTTTGTTTCCTTTGTCGCCCCATTGGTTTTTTAGTAGTGTGTTGCTTAGTCTCCACATATTTGTGCTTCCTCCCCCCCACCCCAGCTTTCTTCCTGTTATTGGTTTTTAGTTTCATATTATAGCTGGTAAAAATGCTTGGTATAATTGCAGTCATCTTAAATTTACTGTGACTTGTTTTGTGGCCTAGCATATTATCTATCTTGGAGAAAGATCCATATGCATTTGAAAAGAATGTGTATTCTACTGGTTTTGGATGGAGTGTTCTATGGATATGTATTAAGTCCATCTAATCTAACATATAATTTAAAGCTGCTGTTTCCTTATTGATTTTGTGTTTGGATGATCTATCCATTGGTATAGGTGGCTATGTGCATCACTGTCAATTTCTCCCTTTTGTCAGTTAATATTTTCTTTATATTTAGATGCTCCTGTATTAGTTGCATGCATGTTTATGAATGTTATATCCTCTTCTTGAATTGACCCTTTTATCATTACACAATGTCCTTCTTTGTCTTTTAAGACTTTTGAATTGGAACATTTAGCCCATTGACATTTAAGTGATTATTGACGGGTGTGCACTTAATGACAATAAGTCATTTTGGTACTTGTGCTCTTGTTGTTTTCATAGTTCTCTTTTTTTCTCCTTTTAATGTTTCCCCTATGGCTTGATGATTTTCTTTGGTTTTATGTTTGGGTTCCTTCCTCTTTGTTTTTGTGTGTCTGTTGTAGGTTTTTGATTTGTGGTTACCATGAGTTTCATGTATATTGACCTATAAATATATCTGCTTGTTTGAAAGTCATTTAAGTTTAAACACATTATAAAAGCTCTATATTTTTTACCTTCCCCTCTACATTTTAGGTTTTGGTGTAATATTTTACATTTCTATGTATATCCTTTAGTTGTTGATTGTAGTTATAATTGATTTTACAGTTTTTGTCTTTTAACCTTTATACTGACTTAAGCGGCTGATCCATTGAATTTCCTATATATTTACATTTACCAGTAAGATATTTCTTATTTTTTTTAAGGCTTTTTCTTTTTCTCTAAAGGCCTTTTAACATTTCTTGTAGGGCTGATTTAGTAATAATAAAGTTTTTTTTTTTCTTTCCCTTTTTGGCAAGCTCTGTATCATTCCTTCAATTCTCAATGATAACCTTGCCTGGTAGAGTTGGTTGTAGGCTTTTTCCTTTTAATACTTGAAATGTATCATGCCATGCCCTTCTAGCCTGCAAAGTTTCTGCTGAAAAATTCCCTGATATCCTTATGGGGTTTCCTTTGTATGTGACTCTGGTTTTTTGTTGTTGTTATTGTTGTTGTTGTTGTCATTAAAATTCTGTCTTTATTTTTAACTTTTGCTTTTTAATTATGGTATGTCTTTTTGTGGTTCTCTTTGAATTCATGCTGTTTTGGGCTCTCTGGGATTCCTGGCCCTTCCTATCTGTTAGGTTAGGAAAGCTCTCAGCCATATTTTCATTGAATACATTTTCTGCCTCTTTCTCTCTCTCTTTTTTCTGGGTCCCCTATAATGCAAATTTTGTAACTTGACTCTATCCTAGACGTTTCTTAAACTATCCTAAGTAAAATTTTCTTCTATATGACATTCTGAATTGGATGGTTTCTGATGGTTTATTGTATTTTTCTGTTATGATCAGTTCTTTTTGATGTTTTCTAGTTCTTTGATGAAGTTCTCACTGTGTTCTTCTATTCTTTTCCCAAATTCAGTGAGAATTTTTGTCACTACTGCTTTGAAGTCTTTATCAGGTAAATTACCTATCTCCATTTCATTATTTTTTCCCGTGGGGGTTTTATCTTGTTCTTTCCTTTGGAACATATTCCTATGCTCTCATTTTGTTTGACTTTATGTGGTTTTATTCTTGAAAGCAGGCAAAACAGTTACCTATCCTAGTCCTGAAGGTGTGTCCTTGTGTGGAAGCATCCCCATGTATTCTGTAGCTGTCCAGTGGTTTTGGTGGGAGACCAGGATTTAAAGCATGGATTTTATCTTTCCTAGGGTGTACTGGCAGCCACTGCTTTGGTGGAGAGTAATATTTTGGCCACTTGATGCAAAGACCCAACTCATTGTAAAAGACCCTGATGCTGGTAAAGATTGAGTACAAGAATAGAAGGGAGCAACAGAGGATGAGAGCAAACTCTGGGAGATAGTGAAGTACAGGGAAGTCTGGCATGCTGCAGTTCATGGGGTTACAAAGATTTGGACATGACTTAGCAAATGAACTACAACAAAACTTAACTTGCAGCTTTCACATTGTGCTTTTTTTTTTAAGTCAACACAATAAATGTTGGAGAGGATGTGTAGAAAAAGGAACCTCCTCCACTGTTGTTGGGAATGTAAATTGGTACAGCTACTATAGAGAACGGCAATGAGGTTCCTTAAAAACTAAAAATAGAGCTACCACATGACCCTATAATCTCATTCCTCGGCATATATCTGGAGAAAACAATAGTATGATACAATGTTAGTGCTTTGATGTAGACCAGTATGTGAAAGACTGCATTGGTAAAAGTAATGCTTCAGTTTAATCAAAATGGTATTAATAATATGTTTCTCCACTTGTTCACTCCAGTATTCTTGTCTGGAAAATCCCAAGGACGGAGGAATCTGGTAGGCTACAGTCCATTGGGTCGCAAAGAGTCAGACACGACTGAGCGACTTCACTTTCACTTTCACTTTCCACTTGTTAGAACACATATTAATAAATTGTGTATTTTTATAAATGTTCCCAAATTATTTGAGTTACTGTCTGGTAAAGCCATGTACTTTTGTCCTGAAAGAAAGAGGAATCTCCCATCTTTTCCTGTGTGCCAGTTTTGCAAACTGGTACCAGAAATATGAAAAATTCTGACTAAGAGGCATATTTTGGTATACCCAGAATTCCTATCTCTTCCTGACTTTATAGATTTTCTTCTAGAATTCACTAAATTTCCCATCTTCACAGTCCAGGTAAAGATGACTTGATCCCAAGCTCTAGGAAAGGTGTATGATGAGTTCAATTATCTATATGTTTCATTCTCTTTTTACAATGGTTGGTTCAGAGACAGGCACATAATTCATTCAGAGCCAATGAAACTGAAGAAGGTATTTGTTGAAAATTCTAAGAAAGAAACCTCCTTCTTCCACTTGACATCTGTTTCCCATGGAGATGAGACGTCTGCAGAGGTGTGAAGCCATTTTATTATGTTGAATGGCATAGTTGGGAAGTCTCTGTAAACAGCCTATCAGGGGAGACAGAAATGAGAGGGTAAAGTTGAGCTCTTAATGAGATCACTTGAACTACCAAATAAAACCTCACTTGATATTGAGACTAATTCTGAATTTTCAATTTTATGAACCAGGGAATTTCTCCCTGTTCTGTGCTTTCCTGGATTCTACGTTTGTCTATTTGAGATACATTCATCACAGAGTCTCTTTGTTACCTCTTTGACTGGGTAGAGACTGCTTCTCTCATGACTAGTAAATTCTTAGAGATAGACTGGCCTATGCATTTCGTATGTAAGCCAACTAATCTTGAGTCTATATGTCTCAGGGACCTCGTTTATCAAGCTATAATACAACAAGCTACTAATTCCTCTGCCTTAAATCCAGGACCAGGTAAGCAACATTATTCAAACTGGCCAATCCGAAGCTGTTTAACCTGCCCTGCCATGCCTTTTCCATGGAAACGCCAATAAAAACTTTGACCAGGCTTTTAAATTACTCTTCTGCCTCCAGCCAAAGGCGTGACACTTCTTCTGTGACCCTGCACGGTGTGGTGTAAGAAATAAAAATCTTTGAGGTCTTTCCCCTCTTCATGTTGTCACTCAGCCATACCTCTGTATATTAAATTCCAGATATAATTTTAGAGCACTCCCATTCCCCCATTCCTTTATTTTAGGGGGGGAGTTCGATTAAGTTGTTTGACTTGGAGTTTTTATTACTTAGAACATGTTTTAAAACTTATTTATCCAGGCAACTTTAATAAAAAAGTAAGTCACCTTAGTGATATTCTTATCAGATAGCTGTCCACTTCTTTCTTTTTATTAGACAACTTTATTCTCTTATATTCTTCTCTCCTTCATTTCCTCCTCACTTTTAGTTTCCCTCTCTTCCTTAATTCAATATTTATGAAGTGTTGGTGAGTGCCTGTGATGGCACAAATGTTGCAAAATCATATGAGACAGTTCCCACCCTTAAAGTGGCTTGCAATGAATACATTTGGAGTAAGCAGATGATAAGTATGATGGAAGCATGTACAAGATTCAGTGACGCCTGAGTGATTGATTCTTCTTAAGAGTAGTGTTAAGGAAGTTTCCTAGAAGGAGTGGGTCTTAGAATTTTTAATGAAAGACAAAAACAGAGCATAGAAAAGCTTTCAGTCAGAGGCTACTGCATGGAGAAAGATTCAGAGGCTTAACTCTTGGGATGCTTTGGTGTAGAAAAATAATTTTCTATGGCTGTAGCACAGAATGTGGCACTTAGTCTGCTGCAAAATTTAATGGGGAACCAAAAACCTAAGTAATTGATAAATTTATTTTAACACAGTATTTTTATAACAATTCATGCAAAATTCTTGATAAACAAAATATGAAAATTTGACATTTAAAAAGTGACATAGTAAAACAAATGATACTTTGCCACCTTGCAAAAGAAGTTTCAGTAAGATGAAATTGATTAAAAATTACTGAAGATGCTTACTTATTTTTAAAAAGTACCAAAAATGGCAATTTTCCCAATCAATAAGAAGATAAAGAAGTCGATTTTGAAAATATTATGTGCTTGCCTTAATTAAAATAATGAAAGTAAAAAGAGAATACATTTTGCTTTGAAATGAATAAAATATTTAAACCTAAAATAATACTGTTGGTTTAATATATCTATTTTCTAAATTTTTGATATTTTTCAACTACCTTAATATTTTATAATAAAGGTAGCCAATTCAAATAAAAAACATGTATATAGGGACATTTTTTCCTTATCTGAATCCCTAATGATTTGGCATGGAACTTTCTGAATATTGTCTTTTTTAAAATTTTGATATTTTTATCAAAATATTTTACATTAATTTTTAAACTATATTACAATAAAATATTATTTTAACTTGAATACTGAGTTATTTGGTTTCCTGTTAATTTTTGCTCTTAAAGCAGATGCCTCACTGATCTCACTTTAATATTGGCCTTGGAAATGGAGTTAGATTCATTTAAAGAAGCACACATTCTTAATGTTCATACTCACTACAAATTGCTTTTTGATGAGTGAATTTAAATTGGTAATACTTTACTGAAACTGACAACCAATGTGTTAGAAAAACTTAGTGGTCTTCCTTCTATGTGTCTCTCTTACTCCTCACACAGAACACTTTACTTCTGCCAGTCTGGTCACCAAATATTCAGGTTTTTTTCCCCCCACACCAAGCGACTCTCCACAACACCAGCTGGCATCCTATAATTTAACTCAACTCTGACAGAGAGTGTTATATCCCATAGTTTAAGGGCTCAGTGCCATAAGACTACTCCCACCCTACTTCAGATGCCAATGGCAAATAGCAGGTTCTCAAGTTACCCATAACTTCTGTTAGACTTGGCTACAAATGAGGTCTTCCCATTGCCTGCTCCTAGTTGGATTTCATAATTTGCTGAGCATTTCATAATCTCAAGGAAATGCTTATCTTTACCAGTTTATCAAAGGATATGATAACAAATACAAATGAACAACTCGATGAAGGGATACAAAAGACAAGGGCTGGGAGGCTCCTGAGTACAAGAACTTCTGCCCTGTGGAAGGTGCTTCATGCTCTCAGCATATGGATATTCACAGAATTAGAAACTCAGCAGACACTTTTAGGATTTTTATGGAGGTTTTATCGCACAGACATGATGGCTTATTAACTCCATTTTCAGCCTGTCTCAAGAGAATAAGTGTGGGACTGAAAATTCCAAGCTTCTAATAATGGTTTGGTCTTTCTGGTCAATGACCATTCATCCAGGAGCTGTCCAGGAGCCCACACAGAGTCTCCTCATTAGAACAAAAGACACCTCTATTACTCATAAAATTGCAAGGGTTTCAAGAGCCCTGTGCCAGAAATGGAGATGAATTTACATATAAATATATATTTATAAATTACAATATCACATCATTATGTAAAAAGCAAGTATGTAGTCCTACCCTCCAGGAAGCCTTTCTAACTTCTAGACAAGCTGAACCTACCAAGGGAGAGACACTAGTCTCAAGAATGCAACAGCTCCATGGCCTGTGGACCCATTCTGCTTCAACAACAGGCCAGATTCTGCATTGGAATGGGTTGGGTCTTGACCCTACCCACTATCAGGCCACCACAAGCTTCAGGACACCCCAGAAACTGCAACCAACTGTGTCAGAAAACACCCCATCCACCAGCAATCTACACCAGTGTAGAGATCCCTGGGTGCTGCAATCAGACTCCAGCACCCAGCTCTGCCAGCCATTACACCAGCAAAAGCCCCAGGAAATAGCTTCACCCATTAGTGGGCAAGTAACCATCCTAGAATCTCTAGCTTCCAGACAACTCTCACCTATCTGGGGCAGACTCCAGTCACAAGGAAACGTTACCTCCATAGACTGTTGACGTGCTCCCTTCCCTCCTGCAAACTAAATGAAGGGCCCGTGCAGCTCTTATAGGAGGAATCCCTTAGAACATACAGCTCAAGAGATGAAAGTGGAAGGAAGCATAGAACATCTCCTACAGAGGCCAATTTTAGGCCTTTTAGCCTGGAAATGTAAGCAACCTACCAGATACATAAAAAGAAATGCAGCACTTAGGCAAAATGAGGTAACAGAAGAGCATGTTACAAATGAAGGACAACATAAAACCCCAGAAGAAAGATTAAGTGAAATGGAGATAGGCAATCTACCAAAGGAAGAATTTGGAGTATGATCATAAAGATAATCAAATAACTAGGGAGGAGAATGGATGCACAGGATGAGAAGTTATATGTTTTAAATAAAGAGTAAGAAAATATAAAGAGCAATCAAACAGAGATGAAGAATACAATAACTGAAATGAAAAATACACTGCAAGGAATCAATAGTAGACTAAATGATATAGAGGAGCACATTGGGGAACTGGAAGACAGAGTAGTGGAAACCACTGAAACTGGACATAATAAAAAAGAATGAAAAGAAATGAAGACTGGTTAAGACACCTAAAGGAAAACATCAAACACATCAATATTTGAATGGTAGGGGTCCCAGAAAGAAAAGGGAGAGAAATGGGCTGATAACATATTCAAGACATAATAGCTGAAAACGTCCTTTACCTAGGAAAGGAAACAGTCATGAAAGTCCAAGAAGCACAGAGAATCCTATATATAGGATTAACCCAAAGAGGACCACACCAAGACATTTGCAAACAAAATGACAAAAATTAAGGATAAACAGAGAATGTTAAAAGTAGCAAGGGAAAAGAAACAAATAACATACAAGGGAATTCCCATAGGATATCAGTTGATTTTTTCACCAGAAACTGTAGGCCCAAGGAGAACAGCATGATATATTTAAAATGATAAAAGGGAAAACTTACAGTCAAGAATATTCTACCCAGAAAGGCTTTCCTTCAGGTTTCATGGAGAAATCAAAAGTTTTACAGACGTGCCAAAGCTAAGAGTTCAGCACCACAACCAGTTATACAAGAAATGCTAACAGAATTTCTCTAAATAAAAAAAAAAGAAAAGGCCACAACCAGAAACATGAAAATTATGAAAGGAAAATCTTCATCAGTAAAAACAAAGATGCAGTGAGGGTAGGAAAGCATCCACGCACAATCTAGTAGGAATGTCAAAAGTAGTAAAATCATGAGTATTCACAATGAACAGTTAAGAGATGCACAAAACAATTAGATATAAAACACAGTATCAGGAACACTAAATTTGAGGGGAAAGGAAAGGAAAGTGAAGTCGCTCAGTTGCGTCTGACTCTTTGCGACCCCATGGACTGTAGCCTGCTAGGCTCCTCTGTCCATTGGATTCTCCAGGCAAGAATACTGGGGTGGGTTGCCATTTCCTTCTCCAGGGGATCTTCCCAACACAGGGATCGAACCCAAGTCTCCCATACTGCAGCCAGACTCTACTGTCTGAGCCACCAGTGGTTAAATTTGAGGGAAGATGAATACAAATTTACGGTAGCTAAAATACTTTTGAAATTAAGAGATAAGCAACTTAAAACAAACCCATATATATATATAGATTGTTACACAAAAACCTCATGGTAGCCACAAACTAAAAGTCTATAATAGATAATACACAAAAAAAGAAATCCAGGAATCCAGCCATAAAACTAGAGGTAGTTGTGAAATCACAAGAGAACAAAAGAAGAAAAAAGGAACAAATAAGGCCTACAAAACTCCAAAACAATGAACAAAATGGCAATAAGAACATAGAAATTAGTAATTAAATGTAAATGGACTAGATGCTCCAATCAAAAGACAGAGTCGTTGAATGGATATAAAAACAGGAATCATATACATGCTGCCTACAAGAAACTCACTACAGATCTAAAGACACACTAGACTGAAAGTGAGGGGATGGAAAAAGTTATTTCATAGAGAAATGCAAATCAAAACTACCGTGAGGTATCAACTCACACCCATCAGAATGTCCACCATCAAAAATTTTATAAACAGTAAGTGGTAGAAACGGTGGGAGAGAAGGGAACCCTTCTACACTGTTGGTGGGGATGCAAATTGGTACAGCCACAATGCAGAACAGTATCAGTTCTGATTCAGTCACTCAGTCGTGTCCAGCTCTTTGTGACCCTATAGACTGCCACACAGCAGGCTTCCCTGTCCATAACCAACTCCCTGAGCTTACTCAACTCATGTCCATCGAGTTGGTGATGCCATCCAACTATCTCATCCTCTGTCATCCCCTTCTCCTGCCTTCAGTATTCCCCAGCATCAGGGTCTTTTCAAATGAGTCAGTTCTTTCCATCAGGTGGTCAAAGTATTGGAGTTTCAGCTTTAGCATCAGTCCTTCCAACGAATATTCAGAACTAAATTTTTTTAGGATTGACTGGTTTGACCACCTTGCAGTCAAAGGGACTCTCAAGAGTTTTCTCCAACACCACAATTCAAAAGCATCAATTCTTTGCTGTTCAGCTTTCTTTATACTCCAACTCTCACATCCATACATGACAGCTGGAAAAACCATAGCTTTGACAAGACAGACCTTTGTCAGCAAAGTAATGACTCTGCTTTTTTAATATGCTGTCTAGGTTGGTCGTAACTTTTCTTCCAAAGAGAAAAAGTCTTTAATTTCATGGCCGCAGTCACCATCTGCAGTGCTTTTCACAAAATGTGGTCCACTGGAGGAGGGAATGGCAAATCACTTCAGTATTCTTGTCTTGAGAACCCCATGAACACTATGAAAAGACAAAAAGATAGGACACTGAAAGATGAACTCCCCAGGTCAGTAGGTGCCCAATATGCTACTGGAGAACAGTGAAGAAATAACTACAGAAAGAATGAAGAGACAGAGCCAAAGCAAAAACAACATCCAGTTGTGGATGTGACTGGTGATGGAAGCAAGGTCCGATGCTGTAAAGAGCAATATTGCATAGAAACCTGGAATGTTAGGTCCATGAATCAAAGCAAATTGGAAGTGGTCAAACAGGAGATGGCAAGAGTGAACATCGACATTTTAGGAATCAGGGAACTAAAATGGATTGGAATGGGTGAATTTAACTCAGATGACCATAATATCTACTACTGTGGGCAAGAATCCCTTAGAAGAAATGGAGTAGCCCTCATAGTTAACAAAAGAGTCCAGAATGCAGTACTTGGATGCAATCTCAAAAATGACAGAATGATCTCTGTTGATTTCCAAGGCAAACTGTTCAGTATCACAGTAATCCAAGTCCATGCCCCAACCAGTAATGCTGAAGAAGCTGAAGCTGAACAGTTCTATGAAAGACCTACAAGACCTTCTGGAACTACATGGACACCACCAGATGGTCAATACCAAAATCAGATTGATTATATTCTTTGAAGCCAAAGATGGAGAAGCTCTATACAATCAGCAGAAACAAGACTGGGAGCTGACTGTGGCTCAGATCATGAACTCGGTATTGCCAAATTTAGACTTAATTGAAGAAAGTGGGGAAAACCACTAGACCATTCAGGTATGACCTAAATCAAATCCCTTGTGATTGTACAGTGGAAGTGAGAAATGGATTCAAGGGATTAGATCTGATAGAGTGCCTGAAGAACTATGGACGCAGGTTCATGACATTGTACAGGAGACAGGGATCAAGACCATCCCCAAGAAAAAGAAATAGAAAAAGGCAAGATGGTTGTCTGAGGCTGTGAAAAGAAGAGAAGGGAAAGGCAAAGGAGAAAAGGAAAGATATACCCATTTGAATGCAGAGCTCCAAAGAATAACAAGGAGAGATAAGAAAGCCTTCATTAGTGATCAATGCAAAGAAATAGAGGAAAACAATAGAATGGGAGAAACTAGAGATCTCTTCAAGAAAATTAGAGATACCAATGGAACATTTCATGCAAAGATGGGCACAATAAAGGACAGAAATGGTAGGGACCTAACAGAATCAGAAGATATTAAGAAGAGGTGGCAAGAATACACAAAAGAACTATACAAAAATGATCTTCATGACCCAGATAACCACGATGGTGTGATCACTCACCTAGAGCCATACATCCTGGAATGTGAAGTCAAGTGGGCCTTAGGAAGCATCACTAGGAACATAGTGGAGGTGATGGAATTCCAGTTGAGCTGTTTCAAATCCTAAAAGATGATGCTATGAAAGTGCTACACTCAATATGTCAGCTAATTTGGAAAACTCAGCAGTGGCCACAGGACTGGAAAAGTCAGTTTTCATTCTAATCGTAAAGAAAAGCAATGCCAAAAAATGTTCAAACTACTGCACAATAGCACTCTTCTCACATGCTAGCAAAGTAATCCTCCAAGCTGGCTTCAATAGTATGTGAACCATGAACTTCCAGACGTTCAAGCTGGATTTAGAAAAGGCAGAGGAACCAGAGATCAAATTGCCAACATCCATTGGATCATTGAAAAAGCAAGAAGTTTTTCCAGAAGAAAAACATTTGCTTCTGCTTTATTGATTACACCAAAGTCTTTGACTGTGTGGCTCACAATAAACTGTGGAAAATTCTTAAAGAGATGGGAATACGAGACCACCTGATCAGTCTGCTGAGAAATCTGTATGCAGGTCAAGAAGCAACAGTTAGAACTGGACATGGAGCAACAGACTGGTTCCAAATCGAGAAAGAAGTACATCAAGGCTGTGTATTGTCACCCTGCTTAATTAAGTTATATGCAGAGTACATCATGTGAAATGCGAGGGTGGGTGAAGCAGAAGCTGGAATCAAGATTGCCGGGAAAAATATCAGTAACCTCAGTTATGCAGATGACACTAGCCTTATGATAGAAAGTGAAGAAGAAATAAAGAGCTTCTTGATGAAAGTGAAAGAGGAGAGTGAAAAATTGGCTTAAAACTCAGCATTCAGAAAAGTAAGATCATGGCATCCTTTCACTGCAAATTGATGGGGAAACAATGGAAACAGTGGGAGAATAGTATGGGGGATCTTTAAAAAATTAAAAATAGAACTATCTTGACCCAGAGATCCTGTTACTAGGCATATACCTGGAGAAAGCCATAATTCAAAAGATACATGTACATAAATGTTCATTTCAGCACTATTTACATTAGCCAGGATATGGAAGAAACCTAAATGTCCATCAGCAGAGGAATGGATAAAGATGTGGTGTGTATATACAGTAGAATATTACTCATCCATTAAAAGGAACGGAATAGTATCAATTACAGAAACATACATGGACCTAGGACTGTCATGCAGAGTGAAGTAAGTCAGAAGGAGAAAAAATATCATATATTAACACATATATGTTAAATCTAGGAAAATGGTATAGATGATCCTATTTGCAAAGGAGAAATAGAGGCAGACATAGAGAACAAATGTATGATTACCAAGGGGTTAGGGGAATGGTGGGATGAATTGGAAGATTGGGGTGGGCATACATACACACATACATATATATATATATATGTATATATACATATATATATATGTATATATACATATATGTATATTTACCATGTATAAAATAGATAACTAATGAGAAAATACTGTATAGTACAGGGAACTCTACTCCGTGCTCTGTGGTGACCAAAATGGGAAGGAAATATAAAAAAGACGGGCTGCTATGTAGGGCTGCTTCACTTTCCTGCACAGCAGAAACAGACACAGCAGTTTAAAGCAACCATCAGTTCAGTTCAGTTCAGTCGCGTCCGACTCTTTGTGACTCCATGGACTGCAGCACGCCAGGCCTCCCTGTCCATCACCAACTCCTGGAGTTTACTCAAACTCATGCTCATTGAGTTGGTGATGCCATCCAACCATCTCATCCTCTGTCATCCCCTTCTCCTCGGGCCTTCAATCTTCCCCAGCATCAGGGTTTTTTCAATTGTGTCACCTCTTCACATCAGGTGGCCAAAGTACTGGAGTTTCAGCTCAATCATCAGTCCTTCCAATGAATATTCAGGACTGATCTCCTTTAGGATGGACTGATTGGATCTCCTTGCAGTCCAAGGGACTCTCAAGAGTCTTCTCCAACACCACAGTTCAAAAGCATCAATTCTTCGGTGCTCAGCTTTCTTCACAGTCCAACTCTCACAGCTATACATGACTACTGGAAAGACCATAGCCTTGACTAGATGGACCTTTGTTGGCAAAGTAATGTCGCTGCTTTTTAATATGCTGGGTCGCAAAGAGTCGGACACGAGTGAGCGACTGAACTGAACTGAGGTTGATCATAAATTTTCTCCCAAGGAGTAAGCATCTTTTAATTTCATGGCTGTGGTCACCATCTGCAGTAATTTTGGAGCCCCTCCCAAAAAATAAAGTCCGCCACTGTCTCCACTGTTTCTCCATCTATTTGCCATGAAGTGATGGGACTGGATGGCATGATCTTTGTTTTCTGAATGTTGAGCTTTAAGCCAATTTTTTCACTCTCCTCTTTCACTTTCATCAAGAGGCTCTTTAGTTCTTCTTCACTTTCTGCCATAAGGGTTGTGTCATCTTCATATCTGAGGTTATTGATATTTTTCCTGGCAAACTTGATTCCCACTTGTGCTTCATCCAAAGCGGCTATACTCCAGTCATAAAAAGGAAAAAAGTATTCCATGCAAATGGAAATCAAAAGAAAGCTGGAGTAGCGATACTTATCTCAGACAATATTGTCTTTAAAAATTAAGATTGTTATAAGGGACAAAGAAGAACATTACATAATGGTTAAGGGATCAATCCAAGGAGAAGATATAGCAATTGTAAATATACATATACCCAACATATGAGGATCTCAATACATAAAGCAAATATTAATGGACAAAAAGGGAGAAATTGACAGTAATACAACGATAATAAGGGACTTTAACACACCACTTATGGCAATGGAAAAATCTCTCAGAGAGAAAATCAATAAAATAACATTGGCTTTAAATGACACATTAGACAAACGACTTAATAAATACACGTAGAACATTCTATCCAAAAGCAGCAGAATACCTATTCTTTTCAAGTGTACATGGAACATTCTCCAGTATACATCACATGCTAGATCACAAAACAAGCCTTGGTAAATTTAAGAAAATTGAAATGATATCAGACTAGAAATCAACTACAAGAAAAACTTGCAAAATAGCCCACAAGCATGTGGAGGCTACATAAAATATCAAAGGATCACTGAAGAAATCAAAAAGGAAAGAAAAAAATCTACATACAAATGAAAACAAAAACATGATCCAAAATCTATGGGATGCAGCAAAAGCAGTTCTAAGAGGGAAGTTTAAAGTGATACAAGCTTATCTCAGGAAATGAGAAAAAAATTAAATAAACAACTTAACCTGACAACTAAAGGAGCTAGAAAAAGAAGAACAAGTAAGACCCAAAGTTGGTAAATGAGAAGGAATCATAAAGATCAGAGCAGAAGTAAATGAAATAGAGCCTGAAAAAAAATAGAAAAGATCAATGAAACTAAGAGCTGGTTCTTTCAAGTTTTACAGACAAGCAAAACTGATAAACCTTAAGGTTGACTCATCAAGAAAAAAGAGAAGGTCAACATCAATAAAATTAGAAACGAGAAAGGAGTAGTTACAATAGATACCAAAGAAATACAAAGGATCGTAAGAGATTACAATGAAAAACTACATATATATATAATATATATGTATATATATCTCAATAAGATGAATAACCTTAGAAGAAGTGAAAAAATTCATAGAAACGTACAAGCTCCAAAGACTAAATGATGAAGAAATAGAAAATATGAACAGAACAATTACCAGTATGAAATTGAATCAGTATGAATAAAGAAATAAATAAAAACTCCCAACAAACAAAAGTCCAGGGCCAGATGGCTTCACAGGTGAATCTTACATTTAACATTTAGAGCAGTGTTAACACAAATTCTTTTCAAACTGTCCCCTTCAAAATGCTTCCCAATGCATTCTATTAGGCCTTCATCACCTTGATATCAAAACCAAAAAAGTTATCACACATAAAAAGAAAAATGCAGGTCAATTCACTGGTGAACATGGATGCAAAAATCCTCAACAAAACATTAGCATTGGAAGGACTGATGCTGAAGCTGAAACTCCAATACTTTGGTGACCTGATGTGAAGAACTGACTCATTGGAAAAGACCCTGATGCTGGGAAAGATTGAAGGCAGGTGGAGAGGGGGTGACAGAAGATAAGATGGTTGGATGGCATCACCGACTTGATGGACATGAGTTTGAGCAAGATCTGGGAGTTGGTGATGAACAGGGAAGTCTGGTGTGCTGCAGTCCATGGGGTCACAAAGAGTCAGACTGAGCAACTGAACTGAACTCAACTGAACTCAGAGATGCAAAAATGATTTTATGTCTACAAGTCACTATGACATGCCACATTAGCAAGTTGAAGAATAAAAACATATGATCATCTCAAGAGATTCAGAAAAAGATTTTGACAAAATTCAACACCCATTTATGATAACAAACTCTCCAGAAATTGGGCATAGGTGGAACCTACCTCAACATAATGGGCCTCTCAGGTGGTGCAGTGGTAAAGAATCCACCTGCCAATGCAGGAAATGCGGGTTTGATCACTGGGTCAGGAAGATCCCCTGGAGTAGGAAATGGCAATTCACTCCAGTATTCTTCCCTGGAAAATTCCACAGACAGAAGAACCTGATTGCTACCGTCCATTGGATCACAAAGAGTCACACATGACTGAGCATGCCTGCACAAACAAAAAACTTACCTCAACACAATAAAGGACACATATGACAAGTCCACAACTAACATCATGCTCAATATTGAAAAGCTGAAAACATGTCCTCTAAGATCAGGTACAAGACAAGGATGCCCACCCTCACCACATTTATTGGACATAGTTTTGGGAATCCTAACCAAAGCAAGCAGACAACAAGAAGAATAAAAGAAATATTCATTCATTCACTCAGTAATTTGAATCAGCATTTTAATATGCCAGTTGCCACATTTGTGATTATGGTTATACTTTAAGTGCTTTTCTTGTATATAGCTGTGCATAGATGGTATAATGTTGAGTATTGCTTTCTTCTGTGATCCTCAATCTCTTTCTTCCTTTAATGGATGCATTTAGACCATTCACATTGGCTATATTTATTAACGTGGTCATATTTAAATTTATCATCTTCCTAGTTGTTTTCTGTGTACTGATTGATTCTTTGCTCCTTTTTATTTTCTTTTCCTGCCTTATGTTACATTGTTTTTTATAACTCTATTTCAACTCTAGTAATGGCTTATTAATTGTATATTTTTAGATAAATTTTCTTATAGTTTTTCACCTAACATTTGCAATATATACCTTCAATTTATCAAATCTACAATCAAATAATACAGTCTTTTATGTGTAGTGTCAGAAACTTCACATAGTATACCTTCAATTTCTCCCTCCCTTCTTTTGTAACACTATCATCATTAACATTTTAATGTGTTTTAACCCCTTCAGTTCCTTGACTGTTCACAACATGATATTCTTTCATGCCAGCAGCACTGCATCTCTCTTATTTCTGCTTTTACCTCTAGGCTTCCTTCTAAGACCTCACTTTATTAAGTTAAGCCCACCCAGAATAATCTCCCTTTAATGAAATCAGCTGGTTTGAGACCTTAATAACATCTGAAAAAAAATCCATTTTCCATGTAATGTATCATAAACAAGGGTGTGTCATGCTCTCAAATCTACCAGTCTTGCCCACACTTAAGAAGAAGAGATTGTATAAGAGCTTGCATCATTAGGGGCCATCTTAGAATTTTGCCTAATGCATCTGTTTGTTGTTGTTGTTGTTCAGTCACTCAGTCGTTTCTGACTCTTTGTGACCCCATGCATTGCAGCACACCAGGCTTCCCTGTCCTTCACTCTCTCTTGGAGTTTGCTCAAACCAAGTCCATTGAGTCAATGATGCAACCATCTCAACCTTTGTAGCCTCCTTCTCCTCAAGCTCTCATCTTTCTCAGCATTAGGGTCTTTTTCAATTTGTTTAAAGATCCTGTATTATAGTTCCAACATCTGTGTACCGTTCTGTTTATTAATTTATTTCTCGATTATGGGTTTTTTCCTCCTTTCTCTGTGTGTGTGTTTGTGTGTGCCTTGTAATTTTTTTTTTATTAAATACTGAACATTACAGGCAGAAGAAGAGTAGAGACTGAAGTGAGTAGTATTTACATGTGTAAATGGAACTTCCATTTTTTGGTCAGGACTTTATTTTTAGAGTGTTGAGTAAGTCTAGTTAAGAGTTGTGAAGCTTTGTTGTTATTAGCAAAAGTTTCAGTACACTATAGGTTTCAAAGTCATCTAGAGGTGGGCTGCTGTTAAAGAAAACTGGAAGTGAAAAATGTTAGTTGCTCAGTCATGTCCGACTTTTTGCAACCCCGTGGACTATAGCTCACCAGGTTCCTCTGTCCTTGGAACTCTTCAGACAAGATACTGGAGTGGGTAGCCATTTCCTTCTCCAGGAGATCTTTCTGACCCAGGGATCAAACTCAGGTCTCCTGAATTACAGGTGGATTCTTTACTGTCTGAGCCACCAGGGTCACTGTTACCCTCTGCATAATGTGTAGACTGAGATACAAGAGGGTTTTTCTCTTTGTTCCTGTTCCTCACATAAGCTTTCAGTGATTCCTTCTCACCTTTGCCAAAGTGGAAGTCTCTTTCCACACTCTTTTCCTTCCCCTCAGTAGTATGCAGATGTAGCTTGTTAATCAGTACTAGGCTTGTTGTGAGAGCAAACTAGGATTTTCTTTTATGCTTGTCTAGCATCAGTCATCGGAGAAGGCAATGGCACCCCACCCACTCCAGTACTCTTGCCTGGAAAATCCCATGGATGGAGGAGCCTGGTAGGCTGCAGCCCATGGGGTCGCGAAGAGTCGGACACGACTGAACGACTTCACCTTCACTTTTCCCTTTCATGCACTGGAGAAGGAAATGGCAACCCACCGCAGTATTCTTGCCTGAAGAATCCCAGGGACGGCGGAGCCTGGTGGGCTGCCGTCTATGGGGTCGCACAGAGTTGGACACGACTGAAGCGATTTAGCAGCAGCAGCAGCAGCAGCATCAGTCATAGGTAGGCAGTTTTTATTTTGGCATTGAAAGTTAGACTTTCTCAGTATTCCTGCCCTACTATGTCTCAGAAGCAAGACTGCAGCCTATTTTGGGTGAGAAATTCTTGCCTTTTGCCAGTAGAAGTAGATGTCTGCAGAGTGTTGGTATAGAACCTTGGGTGCATGACAGATACCGATACCTCTTGCAGAGGGGCTTCATTATTTCAGCTGTTCAGTTAGTTCGATTATTTCTCCCAAAACCGTAATTCTTTGCGTCTTGGGAACAAAAGGATTTGTTGTTCCTCCTCCAGTAGCTTGAGACTTTTGATTTGTAAAACAAAAGGGTCTGGGAAATCAGGCAGGACATTTTCCTGTCCCCTAGTAGATGGTATTCAACTCATGTACATCAGCTCCATCAAAGGAGTCTCTCACTCTGCCCCCAATCTTTCTTCTGAATACTTAGTGAAGGGTTTGGAGAAAGAGCTTGCAAGTATGTTTGATCCAGGGTCTTGATCCAGGGTCCTTAGCTATTTCAAACTGACATACTAGTCAACACTTGGCCTTCAAGAATTTTTTTTGACATTTTAGCTAAATTCTTATCGACTTGTGTTGGCAAGAACAGTATCACTTCCTCTTTATTGTACCAAGTGTGAAACTTTTTGTATCCCGTTTCTCTCTGAAGGGATTTGTCCTTCTTCCAAATTCAGATGACTTGGATGCCATGAGAAGACTTGTGCAAGAAAAGTTATGATTTTTAAAAAATTATTTGGCTTTTTCTTATTATTAGGGTGAAAATGATATTTTTGCAGCTTTCTATTTCTTAGGCAGATGCAGAAAGTCAAGGCTATAGAGATGAAATAAATATAGTTTTGTTTATCGAGCTCTTGTTACTGGATATGTAAGAAGCAATTTGTAAACATTTATTCTAATTGACTAAAAAAAGCACAATATGAGAGCTGTGAGTTAAGTTTTATTTGGGAAAATATGAGAACTACAGCCCAGGAGATAGCACCTAGGATAGTTCTGAGAAACTGTTCCAAAGAGGCAGGGGAAAAGCCAGTATATATGTGGCTTTACCTTTTTGGTAAAGGGAGAAATATATGCAATCAAGCACATGTTTTTCCAAAAGATTTCTACTGATCTCATGAAGCTTCTGCTAGGCATGAGAAACAGTTGTCACCATGAAGGAATTTAGTGCTTTTCTAGATATGAGGAGATAGAAGAATTGGGCTCATAAAATCAGCTCCTGAGAATGTCTAGGTATCTGAAGACCTCTACTGCCAATTATCCTTTGAGCACAGAGCACCTCATTTCTGCTCTCCACCTTGAACTCCTCCAGGGGGTGTGGGAAGTCAGCAGCTGCAGCAGCACATGATCTAATTCTTGTTGAGGTAGATGGCAAGCACCCATGGCATGTGCCAATTTGTAACTGACATTCTCAACTTCACAGCAGCATCAACTGTTATTTATTCTTGTTTCCATTTTGTATATGAAACAATAGGCTTTTTTTCTCCCAGAGGTTAGGTTAAATGCCCAAACAAGGAGGTACACTTAGTTCTGTCTGACTCTAAGGCTGATTTAATACTCGTTGCCTCTGGAACCAAAGAGTGTAGAAAGATAAAGTGAAGAAGTTTATAAAAATAACCATGTAACTGGCTATTTTATACTTTGGTGATCCGATGTGAACAGTTGGCTCACTGGAAAAGACCCTGATGCTGGGAACGACTGAGGGCAGGAGGAAAAGGGCGTGACAGAGGATGAGGTGGTTAAATAGCATTGCCAAATCAATGGACATGAACTTGGGAAAACTCCAAGAGATGGTGAAGGATAGGGAAGTCTGGCATACTGCAGTCCATGGAATCATGAAGAGCTGGACACAACCTGGTGACTGAACAACAACAGTGGCATAAATCCTATGATAGAAGTACACATAGGACATAGGTAAATAAAAAAGGGGGATCTCCAAACTGAGATAATCAGGAATGTATACCCAAAGATATGATTTCTACAATCCAACTATCATCCTTGTTGGATGAGTAGGAATTAGGCACAAAGGGACAGAGGATGTATGCCACACTTTGTGCCCACTCAGCTTCTTTTGAATATGTTCCTACATTTATTTTCCATAATATGTTTCCCTAAAGTGGAAGCCAATGTTTGGTTTCCCTGTCTGCCTAGGGTGCAAAAGGAAGAAGAGAACCGAGTTGTCACCTAAAACCACCAGTTAGATATTCATGCCCGAAATTTTAATTGGAAAGAGGTCATGCTTGGAGCCTCTTTCCTGAGAAGGTAACAGAATATGCTGGGAGGCACCTCATCTTCAGAGGCAGTTGAAGCAGAAGTCCTAACAACAATGTCCCTTGTCCAGTGTCCTGGTTCTGATATATGTGTCCACTGGTGGTTAGGGGCAGATCGGAGATATAATTTATGCATTATTCCTGGCTGCTTTTCCTTCAGGTCTGACTCTCTGTGTTTCCCAGAAGTTCTGTGAATTCTCTAGTATTTATTAATAAATCCACTTTTTGCTTAATGGATGAAAGTGGTTCTGTTGGTTATAATTAGGAATCCTTTATGAAACAGACACATTTCAGATAAAAGTAATAATTGGCAAAACTTAAAAGGGAAAGAACATGAAATATTCTGAAAACTGGAGCTGTTAAGGTAATTTGCTGTTAATGGAATGAAGTGTAGATGAGAGAACATACTGGAGATGTTTATAGGCCTCACAGAATGGACACTGAGTTATTTTAATCAGGAAGGTGACAGGATCATATTTATGTTTTGGAAAATTCTCTCTGACAGCCGCATAGAAGATGGACTGAGGAAGATATAAGTGAGAAAGGAAGCAAGGAAACTGAATAGAATACAACTGTAGTAGTAACAGTGAGAGATCGAGTCTTTGATTAAGTCAGTCATTGTGTGGATGAAGAGCATGGGACAGAGTAAGGAGATATTTAGGGTATGCAAGAAAGTTAACATGTTGATTAATTATATGTGAGAATGATGAAGAAAAGCATTCTGGAATCATTCCCACTTTTTTAATTTGGAAGATTAGATAAATGTTAGTGCCGCTCACTGAGACAGGGAATATAAATGGAGGTAGGAATGTAGACTGGAAGTTTGACAAGTTGCAATTAAGTCAAAAAGAGCTAACCACTAGAAAATTGGATATGTGAGACTGGAATGGAAGATAAGGATTTCTGAGCTAATATATAGATGTTTGTGGACATCTTAATGATGGTGAAATCAGCTGGGTGATTTATGTCTTGAGAAGAAAAAGGGGAAGAGGATACAACTCAACCCTGGGTAATATCAACAGGTTTGATTGGAAGTAATAAGGAACATTAAATAGAATGAGAAGGAATAAACAGGGGATTAAGGGAAAACTATACAGAAAGGTTAAATAAGGGATAAAAGGCCACTTTTTTCAGTGACTACGGTATGAAAGGAAGGAGAGAATTGAGTCATTATCTGGAGGAAGATGGGAAGGTAAATGATCATAAGGTCTGCTACATGTCTATTGGCATGGGTGACTTAACACAGAGTAAAAGAACTGCAGAGCCAAGACTTCCATACATTGACCTTGAAGTTGTTCAAGATGATAATAGAACTTGGAAAGGAAGAATAAGCCAAATGCCATAGTCCTTGATGAGGCAATGACAGGGAAATCAGCAGACAAAATGGCCAAGTAGGCAGCCCATTGTGACAGCATGTTTACATGATATATACTTCAAAGAGGAGGGGTTTTTTATGCATGGGAGAAGATGTGTAATTGTAAGGATTGCCATTCCTTTTCCTTCTAAGTTCCTTTGCTCTATGTAGACTGATATTATTAGGGTATTGGGCAGTGCTCTGGGGAGAGACTGTGGCTGTCAGGAGTTTCCTGATTTTCTAATGAGGACACTAGGAAGAAGGATGGCAAAGTCAGGGAGAGGGGGAAACAGTGAGAAGATGAGTGGGGAGAAATATGAGAAGCACAGAATAATGTCGGGAGGAGAATGTGGAATGAGAGAGAGAGAGGGAATACTGGGATGACTTCAAGGTGTAGCTGTGACCAAGAATGGCCTGGATGTAGACTTAGTGGGTTGAACGTTTCAACTGAAGCTCAAGTCAAAGTATCAGAAGTTCCTGTACACGTCTCAGACCCAAAGATCTGGAAGCTTTGACTTTCTCTGATGGTGGTCTTAGAAGATTAATGATGCTGATAGACTTTTGTTGTATTTAGAGTTAGAAACAGAATATTGTTGGGAAGGATGACATTGAGAAATTCTCAGACAGATAGCATTAATCAACCCCCACATTTTAAAAGTTTGAAACAGCACCAGTTTTCAGTGACTAATGTCAATCTCTAGATGGAGACAGATATGGTCTAAATTATTTCTAATACCTTCTTTGTTAGAAAATGTTTGAAAGTATTCACATTTATGCAGAAAATTCGCTAAGAAGCTGGCAGAAGTTTCTGTACAGGCAATGATCATGAATATCTTTAGTTGATCTTCACTCATTAATTCCTTTATTCATTTAGTCAATCAGCTCAATCAATCATATATTGAAACAGTGGTTGCCAGTGACACAGATTTCAGCCGTTACTAAATGTTTAGGAACTTTAGAAGTATTGGTCAAATGTATGAACTCTGAGAGGGAAGTTATAATAATTTATTTAAGTAGATTCTCTTTGTGTTTAGGATTCAGTTCAGTTCAGTTGCTCAGTCATGTCCGACTCTTTGTGACCCCATGAATTGCAGCACGCCAGGCCTCCCTGTCCATCACCAACTCCCGGAGTTTACCCAAACCCATGTCCATCGAGTCAGTGATGCCATCCAACCATCTCATCCTCTGTTGTCCCCTTCTCCTCCTTTCCCAATCCTTCCCAGCATTAGGGTCTTTTCCAATGAGTCAACTCTTCGCATAAGGTGGCCAAAGCATTGGAGTTTCAGCTTCAACATCAGTCCTTCCAATGAACACCCAGGACTGATCTCCATTAGGATGGATTGATTGGATCTCCTTGCAGTCCAAGGGACTCTCAAGAGTCTTCTGCAACACCACAGTTCAAAAGCATCAATTCTGAGGCACTCAGCTTTCTTCACCGTCTAACTCTCACATCCATACATGACCACTGGAAAAACCATAGCCTTGACTAGACGGACTTTTGTTGGCCAAGTAATGTCTCTGCTTTTTAATATGCTGTCTAGATTGTCCATAACTTTCCTTCCAAGGAGTAAGCGTCTTTTAATTTCATGGTTGCAATCACCATCAGCAGTGATTTTGGAGCCACCCAAAATAAAGTCTGACACTGTTTCCACTGTTTCCCCATCTATTTCTCATGAAGTGATGGGACCAGATGCCATGATCTTAGTTTTCTGAACGTTGAGCTTTAAGCCATCTTTTTCACTCTCCTCTTTCACTTTCATCAAGAGGCTCTTTAGTTCTTCTTCACTTTCTACCATAAGGGTGGTGTCATCTGCATTTCTGAGGTTATTGATATTTCTCCCGGCAACCTTGATTCCAGTTTGTGTTTCTTCCAGTCCAGCGTTTCTCATGATGTACTCTGCATATAAGTTAAATAAGCAGGGTGACAATATACAGCCTTGACGTACTCCTTTTCCTATTTGGAAATAGTCTGTTCCATGTCCAGTTCTTACTGTTGCTTCCTGACCTGCATACAGGTTTCTCAATGACAGGTCAGATGGTCTGGTATTCCCATCTCTTTCAGAATTTTCCACAGTTGATTGTGATCCACACAGTCAAAGGCTTTGGCGTAATCAATAAAGCAGAAATAGATGTTTTTCTGGAACTCTCTTGCTTTTTCAATGATCCAGCGGATGTTGGCAATTTGATCTTTGGTTCCTCTGCCTATTCTAAAACCAGCTTGAACATCTGGAAGTTCACGGTTCACTTATTGCTGAAGCCTGGCTTGGAGAATTTTGAGCATTACTTTATTAGCGTGTGAGATGAGTGCAATTGTGCGGTAGTATGAGCATTCTTTGGCATTGCCTTTCTTTGGGATTGGGATGAAAACTGACCTTTTCCAGTCCTGTGGCAACTGCTGAGTTTTCCAAATTTTCCGGGATATCGAGTGCAGCACTTTCACAGCATCATCTTTCAGGATGATGATACTCAAGCCATGAATTGGACATTATAACTTAACAGATTATTTACTTAATGATGTTATTATATAATTAAATAATGATCTATGTTTTATGCTTTATTTTGTTGTTTATGACATTTTTAAGCTAGCACAGGTGGCTAAAAAACAGTTATGTGTCTGGCCTACCATTTTCTTCAGATTCAGAAAAAAATAAAATGAACTGCTGATTTCATTTTGTCTGCATTTCATTTTGCTGATTTCATTTTGTCTGCTGATTTCATTTTTTGCCATGTGGAAGGGCAAGTTTCAGTCTAGGTTTCTGCACATTTTTTTTTGTGGGAAAGAGACATATTATTAGGGTTACTTTTGGCCTAGCATCAAACCAAACACAGGATTTAGAATTCTCTCCTTGACTCCCTCCTTTAATCCAACCACAAATATCAGTCTGGGGCATGTAGGCAATTTTAATCTGCTGGTCATGGGAAGAAGAAATATATCAAAAATTTAATATCTACCATGGAAAAATCATATGCCAGACATTCCTGTTCCAATAAGTTTTTTTGGCCACCCAGGGGATTCCTATTGGCCTTATACCTAACTTTCTACTCTCTTAATGTTCCTTTTTTCCCTTATCTTTTATTTTTCTTCATTTCTCAGTCCATTTTTTTTTCACCCAAAGGAAATAAAATCAAAGCAGGATAAATAAATAAACAGATTTATTCTTATTTCATGGAAAGTAATTTAGCTCTTTTGTTGTTTTTTGAGATACATTTTCCAAATCTCATCTCTTGCTCTTCATAATTTATCAAAATATTTTCTTAAAAAGCAGTTCTCTTTTGAAACGATTTCTGGTACTAGCTGTTTAGAATATACATACACATACCACTGATTAAATTTGCATTTGGTTTTACAAATGCTATGTACTCTAGCCTGCTGGACTATCTGAAATTAAAGCCTGTTTATGAATGTGCACAAAAAGGCACATTTTTCATGCAGCATTATATTAATAAGTATAGGAAAATGAATCTGTGCAATTTCAATTTGTCTTTTCAGAAACTCTCCTGGATATAACTTTTCATTTAGCTTTTATTCTTACTGACACTTCATTGGTTTTTCCAACTGGGTTATTCTATTTTCCAGGAAAACAGACCATTTTTTCACTGATACTGACTGTATAAAATTATGCTTATGCACTGAGAAATGTATTGGACACCTACTATGTGCTATGCCTTTGGGAAATGGAATGAGTTGACAGTCAATGGGTGGATGACCAGGCAGCAGCCTGCAGCAAGCTTGAAGCAAGTGTAAACAGTGTGCCATTTTCAATTAGTAGCTATTGAACTGAGTGCAATAAAGTGGTTCTTCTGAGGACTCTATATCTTTCAAATGTGGTCATCGTGTTCTTGCTGATACAGTTTCAAAATTGGCTTTTCCTAATATGTTCAGGAAGTTCTGCCGTAGATGGTGATCATGCTTGCTTGGTAATTGAGTTCTTTGTTTTGTAGAACTAAGAGTTTGAACTTAAATGTTTTTAAACAACATTTTCTAGTTTCATAGCACTTCCTCAGATTGGAGTCCAGACAGATATCACTTTTTAATAAGGCAAAATTTAAAATTTTGTTTTTGGCAAAATTATTCTGTAATAAATTCAGAAATTCAACTATATAATAGGATTATTGATATAGAAATAAAACTATAAGAAATATAACTTCTTAAATGTACACCACTAATCCACTCAGTGACTTAAATGAAAGCTACTTTTAGAAGTATGGCTAAAACCTTAATTATCTATGACAGTTTCTCTAACTAGACAAATTATTCCTCAAGTAGATACAATTACATGGAATACCTTCTCATCTGGCCAGAGAATTCATCAGATCATCTCTTTTTTAGTGTGGTAGACAATGAAGTAGACAATGTCATGAAATCAGCCAAACTTCACTCTTCTTTTTAACCCACTGTGTCCTTAATACACATTGTTAATGAGAAAAAGACTGTTAATGCGGAAAGATGTCTTTTCTGTTTCTACTAAATTAATTTGATTCAATTCAATTCAGTTCATTCATTCAACAAGTATTTATTAAGCACCTACAATATGCCAGGCACTGTGCTGGGTGCTGGGGATACAACTGTGAACAAGATAGACACAGTCCCTGCCCTCACAGGGCTTACAGTCTAGTAGTTAAACAGACAAGTACACAGGCAATTACAATGCAGTATGGTAAGTGCTGTGATGGTGACAAAACATCAAAGGGGCACCTAGCTCAGTCTCATAGGCAGGGACTGGTAGACAGTCATGGAAATCCTCCCATGACAGGTAAAATATGATTTGAGTACTGAAGGATGAGCACTAGTTAGTCAGGTAAAGAGAAGATAGGAAAGTGTTATAGATTGAGGAAATAGTAAACGCAGTGTCCCTGCTTCTGAGGTTTTTCATGGGCAGCAGAGGTTGGGTAGGGGGTGAGAGAGTTCATGGAAGAAATGTGAGGGTCAGATTATAAAGTGACTCATTTTCTTTGCTCAAGAGCTTGCAATTTTTCCTGAGGGAACTCTGTGTGTGTGTATGTGTGTGCGCACGCATGTATGTGCATGCGCTATCAGATTTGCACTTTTTAGGATTACTCTTACTGCAGCACAGAAATTGAATGGGGAATGGGAATCTTGAGAATTGAAGCAAGGTGATCAGTCTTTCACCTTTTCCATTTTTGTCTTCCATGATATCACATCCATTTCTCTCCAGCCCTTCCTGTTGCATATACTCTTTAAACAGTCCATTGACAAGCTACGTATTGGGTCATTGCTCACCTGTAAGGCTTTCAACACCTATGAAACTCAACTCATCCTTCAAGGCCAAACATCCAAAATCATTCTATCTTGTGCTTTCTTCCAGGATCTCTAAGTGTTGCGATGTTTATCTATGTTGTACTTATTATTTCAAATGATCTAAGCTTTCTTTTGAACTGAGTTAATTTAATCCCTACATAACTAAAGGTGATTTTTGTAAATAATCATGTATAATTTTCTTCACAATTTTCAATTGAAAACAAAGACTAATTCTTCATATGTTTTCTACCACAAACTATGATTAGTGCCTTCAAATGATTTAAATGGAACAATGGGAATGGGGAGAGAAGCTCAAGAGACACATTCTTTTATGCAGCAAAATACAGCCAAGTAAAATTTCAGTACATAATTATGGGGTATGTTGTTATTATGACAATGATTAAATTCCCCAATTCAGATGTTCCATCTTTGACAATTTAACTGCTAATGAGGCAAAGATCTGGGTAAAAAATTAGCTTACTATGCAAAAATAATAAGGGCTAGCTACATTTTCCAATATGGCCCACAGTTTACTTTTACTATCGCACCTATAGTCTCATAATTTCTCATGTAACTTTTATAATGATAAGAAAAAACTTTAAGCTCTGTAAATATTGTAAGAATGTAAATATTGTTTATTCTTTTTGGTGGGTACAAAAACCACAATTTTGTACACAGAACAAGATTATAAATAATATTGATAACATGAATGACCCATAGTATCTTCTGATTCTACATTGTAGACTGATGATTTTACGTTAATGTTGTCTTCATTTTGTTCCTGGTAGTGAGACAAATGCAATCTGTGGACACTGACTCATGTGACAGAGTGAAGGTTACAGCAAACAAAATGACCAACAACTTTTATTTTAAAAAAGTCTCTAAAGTTTATTACAGTGATGGCATTTATTTCAATTATTGCAATGTATTTTTCCCTAAGATGGTTAGAAAAAAGAATTGTGTTGTCCTCTACTGAATTTATGTCAGTTAAAAAGCAAGCATGTTTCAGTATTTGTTTTCTCCAAAGTAAGTGTAATTACTTCCTTTAAGTTTTTTTTTTTTTTTCCACAGGATTTACATGTTTGTTTATTATTTCTTGTCAGAGTATAGTGATTTGTTTTCTCAGCTGGATAGTCTTCCATTGAATATATGGGTGTTCTGGAGACACAAGTTAGCATATTCATTGACTTCTATAACTATTTTATGCCTTGAAGTGAAGACTGAGGCCTTTCTGAGCAAGAACTTCACACTTTAATGTGCTAACTTGCATGTCTGATTAGTTTTTAAGTCCACTCAAGTGAAATTTGTTGCTGTTGATACACCCATCCCAGCTCCCCCCCAACCCACCCCCCCGCCCCACTACCCGAAAGAAATCTAAATTGTGAGTTTTCCTGATATAAAATCTGAGTTTGGGTTTCCGAGCTGAGCTCATGCACACGTTGCTGATGTTTGGCGCCTTAGGACGAACTTCTGGCTCTCAGCCAAAGGTTTGTTTGAGCGAAGACCCGCGCTTAGCCTGTCCCTCAGGGCTGCGTTTCCATCAGTCACAAACACAGTTTAATTAAGGCACTCAATTATTTTTTTGGTTTTTATGGAAGGTCCGATGCAATGACAGCCAATCCTGAACTTTGTCTAATTGTAGTTCCAGTGTGTACAGCCTTAGGGCAGTCGGGTGTCAAGACGCGACCGTTTTCACCCACACTCCCAGTGATGGATAGTCTGGCTTTGTTTCTTATGGCTTCAGAAAAGGTCAGCTGGGTTGCATGGAAAGGAAACAGAAAGAATGGGAAGTGTTATAATATTTCTGTCTTTTCAGCAAAATATGACACAACAAACACCAAAATATCAATGATTAGACATCTGCATTTTTTCCCCAAACTCTTTTGGTCATATTAAAACTACTTTTCACAGGAAAAAGAAACTCAACGACCTCGAAGAATAAATCACTCTAGAGTTACTGCTCCTGTTTAAGAACTAATTTTCTAAAATCCTGCAAGATTTTGTTTGGCAAATCTGGGCAGGACACATCTTTTAACTTGCTGCACTCTACATCCTAGTATTTCCAGTTGAACTTAGAAGGTCCCTTAGGTTTGACAACAATCGTTCTTTGTATCTTTTTTCTGTTAGAAAATATCTTAACAGTTAAATGACTGATCTCTTAAAATCATGATGAATTGTCTAAGGGAACTCTACGTAGACTATTTATAACAGATCTTCCTGTTTTTAGAACACAGATCTATCCACAGATGCTTTCACACATTCACTAAAGCTGCTATAGACAGCTATAGAAAGGCAAGTCAGTCACATAAAGTTCATTCTATGCCTATAATGGAAGTTAAGGGTCATATTTTAAGAAGCTTTAAGTGCTTAAAGGGAAGTGTACTGAAAGGGGGCATGTTTTAATGCTTCATGGAATGGTCATCACTGGGAAACTTCCCAGATTGATGTTCCTGGGTCTTTGACATCCTCATTATATTCTTGCTCTGTCATAATAGGTAGCAGGCAGTAACACCACACTGAGGAGAAACAGGCAGCATTATTATTGAAATCTACTGACTGTTCACTCATGCCTTTAAATTCTTTCTAGTTGCTGAATTTTAACGTTAACTCAAGAGAAAATAAGGTAAAGGTATTCCCTAAGTTTGTTGTAGTTTAGATCATAATTTTCTCATAATTCATATTGTATCTTAATTCCTTGCTGTGAATTTAAGTTTACCCAGTTCTTTTGGAAATTCCATCCTTATATTTATTCTGCCTTGTACCTTAAATATTAGAATAATGATATATTAAATATGAAATAAAAATTGGATTAAAAATGTCATAATGAAAAGGCTTAATGATCATTTACCCTGATAATTTCAGAAACTTGAAGTCAAAATGCTACTGACATATCTATGGTAAACACCAAGGTCATTATTATAGTTTGCCTTTAGTGAACAGTCTCAAAAATTAAAAACTATTTATCTTTATAATCAGGAGTCAGGAGACTATCTCTACAGACACTACTCATCACTAAATTAAAACAAACCAAGCAAGATGACAGTCTGAATTTGTTTCTTCAGATTCCCTTTCAACATTTAATATTAAGTAAAACAATTATATAAAACATTTATTAGTGTTTTTTTTTGAAGAGGGAATTTAGTATTTATTGATACTAATTAATACATAATAAAAGCATTGTGACTTTTCAGGAAGATTGTCATAAAATCTGTTTCTTCCTTGTATTTTCTTGATTGCCTTTATAAGGAAATGAAAATAGAAAAAATGGGAAGGATTCCATATACTTTCAAGTAATCTCTCCTTCTCTATAGATAAATGCAGTTGAGTGCTGATAATTCTGCTAACTGCTTATTTTCTCTTTAAATCTTAGTGTTCTTTGTTCTCAGAATTCTTATATTCCACACTTAAATCTCCTACTTCTTACATAAAATGTCATTTCTGTTCATCTTTATGTGACCTTATTGAGACTACTCAAACTAGAAAACTTTCTTATAAATTTACCATATAGTGTAAGTCTCGTCGGATTGTTGTGGCAATGGCTGTAACTTTATTTATGTGTTCCCTTGAGGGATAATTACTTTCAGAGTAGACATTTAGATTTTGTTTTTGAAATTCTGACACTAAATATAATCTAAATTATCAGTCATTTTCATAATTATGCTCAATAGAATTTTTGAAAGGAAAAAGCCATGTAATATGCGAGTACAATAAAAAATGCTTACTCTCAAATCTCTACAAGTGCATATCATTTAATTTGCTCTGAATGTCATTAAGTCTTTCCTGTGAGAATGCATATCTCTTTCTAGCAATTCCCCAGGACTTTGTATTGAACTGTCATATATGAACATTTCTAGAATTTTTCTAGAATGTACTTGCTATGCTAAAGGAAACTTTAAAAATATATCTTATGAAATTCATCACAGAATGAAGTCCAAATAATTGGCTCTAGAAACTTGTCACATATTATTTTTCTGTTTGGAAAAATCTCTCCTCAGTTCTGTAAATATTAAGATGAAATCCTTATTATAATGACTAAGAAACCTTGGCCTTATCAATTTGCTTTTCTGCTATTAGAAAAGACATGCTCTAAACATTCTGATCTGAGTGAATTGACAATTTCATGATCGATTCTTTCCACAAAATTTGGAAAGAAAAACTTTGGGCTTGTCTATGTGCAGTTGTACTCAGTTACTATTCTATTTCTAGATTATGGTTTAAAGCAATTAGATCTTGATTTAAAGGAGTAGCTTTTGTTCTTTGCTTTAAGATACTAACAAGTATTTCAGTAGCTTTTCTTGGGTTGTGCCACCTGGCCTGCGGGATCTCAGTTCACCTACCAGGGACTGAACCTGGCTGGGCCACCACTGTGAAAGCCTGGAATCCTAATCACTAGGCACTAGGCTACCAAGGAACTCTCTCAATAGCTTTTTTGAATAAATAAATATAAAAGTTGAGCATATTTATCTGGCATAACTTCACGTGTACATCTTATTCTTAGAAAAATTCTATTGGGTTTGACTCTAGGATACCTCAGGCACTAAATGTCTCTTGCAGGTTCAAAGTTTCATTTATCATTGTAATCAGAATGGCTCTTATATACAATTTCAGAAAATGGATTTTAGAGACCTGATTTTAAGAAAAGCAACAACAAATGCTTCCAGGTCTTACTTTAAATTCATTTTCTATCATCAAAGGGAAAAAGCACTGGACATTTAGAGTCTTAAAAAATGAACTTCGTCCTGTGTTTCACTGAATGTTTATAATTTTTTTTTATTGTCACATGGTGAGAAGATGTAAGTGAGACTGATCTGGCTCACTCAAAAGCAGTTGAAATGAAAACAAAAGTCAATAAAAACTCACTGCAAGTTTTATTTTTACTGTGTCTCTCCTAAAGAAAATATGTTGCTGACATTTTTGATGGAGGAATTGCCTAAAACGTTTATTCACCTTAGTGATGTTGTGAAAATGAAAGCTGAATTTCATCTAATACATGTGAACTATAGTCAATATTCTGGTGGTCACTTCTGCCTAAAGGTTTGGTTCAAGGACTATTGCCAGAAGAACAAACATCGGGGTTTCCCTCTAAAAATATAGAAAGATGGTTAATGTAAAAGAAACCAGAAGAGGAGCTAAAACTCACTGAGTGCTTACTATGTGCCTTGGAGATTTTACATGTATTTTCTCAGAAAACAACACACCCTTATCAAAATAGGCAATTGTTTGGCTTTGATAATTTGAAAAAATTTTATGCTTATTTTGTTAGCATTTAGCTTAAAATTAGATTGTTCCAGAGAAGACAAGCCTGTTCTGTGTAAAAGAAAATTCAGATCTAACTTCAAATTTCTCCCAATTTTCAGATAGAATATACTATTTAAATCATTTTACAGAGCAATTCTGGAGGTTTATTTTTGTCTTTCAAACCCTTTCAATGCAGATATCTATTGGTAACATAAAGTTTTGAACAGTACATCTGCAGCCAAAGAAAACTGAACCATTTTGCACTGAAGTTTTCAAAAATATAAAGCTCTAAATTAGAAGCAAGCAGTACCATCACTGGACAGACAGGTCACAACACTCCATTTACAGAATGCATCACCCACTCACTGTAGTGGCCCTACGTCCTACCCCTAAATTTTAATACTTTCGGTTCCATATACGTTGTAACCTTCTCTATAGGTTGCTAAATTCTGGGTATTCTGCGAGGAAGTTGGGTTAAAAGTCTGTGCACTCTTTGCCACCTTCATTCTCTTCGCTTCTGCCCTGGACTTGTAACAGAACTCTATCAAAGCCACCAGCATTGCCAAGCCCAAGCCGCCAACCAGAATGTAGAAGACGCCTGCTACGTTGCTCAGGCTCAAGGCACTCGTCTTGTCCTGGGGGGATAAAGACATCTCAGTTAACTGTGGAAAGTCACATCCAGAAGGTGAAAGAACACATGAAATCCAAACAGCTAATTAAAGTCAATGCCTAATTTAACCTGAAATTATTTAACATGTAAAAGTCACTAGTGTAACACTATGAATTTAAACATAAAGCTTATAGTTCTTGAGAGAAAGGAAATTATGATGATAACGAATAAATTGTGTGTAATTACATTCAATAAAATCTGTAACATTTTGTCATTGTTAACTATTATAAAGAAGAGCACTATACTTAAACGTATATAAGCATAGGGTAGCAGAAGTGGGCTTATTATTGTTAAGTTTGAAAATGACATGCTTAAAACACAATTACATGACAAGGGAAACTGTTTTCCCTTTCCTTCTATTAAAACATTTTTAATGTTTGATATTTCTGTTGAATAAAGCTAACTTCATGTTTCCTACTTAAAGAAGTAAGGGACCTTAAGCTAGCAGTTTCACGTCTTGTTCATCATGAATTCACCAAATATATGCAAATAGTGTGCTAGGGTACATGTTATTTGTTCTTTTAGTCACATTTGTTTGGGAAATCTGCTGGAAAGTGCACTTTAACATATTATATACTATTTAGGAATAACTATGTATGCAGCACATTGGTAACTTTAAAAAAATGTACAAATTTTTCCATGATCAATTGAGAAATAAGTCATTTGTGGACAGAGTTAGAACTATTTCTATTGATTTTAAAATATGATTCTATTTCACTTTAAAATGCTTAATCAGTTAATATTTTAGACATAGATTCTCCAGAGCTTTCATATACATATTATTTTATAATAAATTCAGAATTAGTCAAGCACATTATTGGAAGATATTAAAATTATAACAATAATTCATATTTTTTCATAAATTGTAAATATATATTATATAAAATTATTTGAGTAGGTATTTTAGGTTGACTACCTGAAGAATGCCCTGAGGCCATCATTTCTCAGTTGTGTGTCTTGTGCAAACTTAATTAGTTTTATTAGGAGAATATTTAACTGAAATAAGTATTATGTACACTATATCCACTTAGCCATGATATCAACTGATTAGACCAAAAATTTAGGGTAACTTCATTTTAAAAATTAAGTACTTGTTCTTCTCTGACTTTACATAAGGGTTTGAAATAGCTTTTTCATTATCTGGCCAAGCTTGTCTCATTCCACTCCGGTTCAAAGGCAGACAAAAGTGATTAAAACACAGGGAGATGCTTGAAAAGAGATCAGTTAATATTACTTTATCTCTTTCTTAAATTAACTGAAGTTTTCCTATACATGTAAGTCACTTATTTAATGTTGTAGGATAGCTAATAATTTTTTTCTTTCTAAAACAAGATATGGAAAAAATATTTCAAAAATTCTCAACCATGGCTTTCAGGCATTACGTCCTATTAATTTATGCAGGTATTTAGATTCACTGATAAACAGCTACATTTTGTTCTTTAAATGAAAACATAACTGTAACACTATTTTCATTTGTACTCAACAGAATCAGACTTATAAGTTCCTGTATTGTTCTAAAAATAATTGCTATAAGATCTCTGCATGAATGATATCTTAGAAGTTTAGGTTATTATTCATAAACATTGATTTATTAAAATCATTTTGATAGAACAGAACTGGAAAATTTTACTGTTTATCTGTCAGAACAAAAATATAACAGGTCATCTTCAAACTAAAGTGGAATGATTGGCAAAACAGTGACAAAAGACTGAACTTCTGAATAAGAAACATTTACTATTTAAAATTTTCTTTCTGTAAAAGACTACTGACCAATTTCTCATTTCCTGTTTTGAGAATACATCAGTTCTTGAAATAATAGATTTGATGTTCTTTGCCTCCAAAACAAATGAACAAAAATCAAACCTGAAAGCACTACTGTTATTAGTGGTACGTATATTTGAGAATAATATAGGAATTTTATTATTTTATATATTTGTACCGTTAAGTTTATTTAAAAGCCTTAATATTAGGGAGCAGTTTGCAATTTTCTGAAAAGATAATCCCTGTGGCTTAAATCATTGACATTAGTTTCTAGTTTAGATAGGTATAGAGAAACATTTAATTTTTACTGTTTCCATATACTCTTGACAATTGCTCCCATTTACTGCTTTGTGAACACAAGAGGAGGCCCCGAACTGCAGTGACTGACCTTGCTTCCAGAGTCCTTGGGTCCACATTCACCTTTATCGTACCACCATTTGTTTTTCAGCTTGTCTAAGACGCCTGCCTCACTGAGTTTCAAAACGGCAAGGTTTACAGGAGTTCTTCACGTGGAAAATAACATAAATAACATTATATATGTTATTTTATGTTATTCAAGTAAAACTACATTAGAATCGCATGGCAAAGTGACGGAGCAGAGGCCACAGTTGGGGTTATGTCTTGTACTGTAGGCCCAGGTTTTGGATCAGACATAAAACTGGGGCCTGCTCCATCGCTTTAGGTAACAGGTACATACTGCTAGGGAGGATTTTTAAATAAAATGTATGCAATTACTGTGAACCCAAAACTATTAGCCTGGATTGGGTTTCTTCAGCATTTTCAATTTTCCCACCATAAATATAGAGTCATTCAAAATCTAGAATCTCTCTTCAAAAGTGGCTATAGGTTGACAGACTTAAAAAAGTAGAAGCTAGATAGGTCTGGTTGCTTGCAGGCATCATTATTCAGCTAGTGGAATTTTGCTTTATGCTTTAAAAGTATGTCTACAGTATCCATCATTAAATTGACTCCTCTGCCGCTCTCATCCAAGACTTAATTTAAAGAGGAGGGTGATTCTGACTCAAGTGTTACTGACACAGATCCACTGCATGCAGAGAAAAGTCCTTATAAGCAAATATGTAAATCATTATTTTAAAGTGTAAGCCAGTGCTGATACTTTCCTTCTGAGTTGCAGTATTTAACTTAAATAATATCACCAGAAATAATTTTCATCTATCTTAAATCTACCGTATGAATATACTCTGAAGTGCAGTGACTATTTTATACTCTATAAATTCTTACCAACACATATAGGATAGATTAGGAATAACCAAGATTTTTATAAATAGACTCCTCATACTATAAAATTCCTTTTCTTTTTTCTATCGTCTTTGAGTCCTTCAATACTAAATATTATACAAGGAGTATCAGAGAGGAAATGTTCACTGGTCAGTCAGTATCAGTGTTCTGAGGAATCTAAGAATTCTTGTTTCATCCCCATGTTAACCTCTGTGTGTAGAATAAAGGCTAAGGAGATGGATGGCAAGTAGCAACACGCAGGACCTTCTGTTGTTACTATAATATTATTCTGTTTTGGTGGTTGTTTGGTTTTCATTTCTTTTTGCTTTTTACGAACATTCAAAGAGAGACTGCTTGCATTTCTCTTGACATTTTTAAGGCTGCCACAATCATTTTGTCTGGCTGTATCACCTAATGCCTCACTTCTAGGAAATGTTGAATCCGTTTGGAGAAACACAGTATGTATCTGTTTGGTTACAAGGGAATTAATTCCACAGGCCTGTCTACACAACTACGTAATGCACTAGTAATGATGCTGGTGATGATCCCTAACACTTACTGAGCACTTACTATGTACCAAGGGACTGTTAAAGGTATTTTACATGCTTAGTTGCTATTATCACCTGTATTTTACAAATGAGGAAATCAAAACACAGAAAGGTTAATTCATCTAGGCACATCTAGGAAGGAGCTGAATCAGGGTTTGTAATGGTCTATTTTCATAGCCTGTGTAATTAAAAATATTAACAACAGAAGACTCAAGAAATAGGAATTTCTGGTTTATTGAGTTTTCTGATTAACAGTTAAACTAAAATTCACTTTTTTAAGGTATTACTGGTTCTGAAAAAAGTTTCTAAAATGTGTTTTTCTTTTCATTTATATGGTTTTTGAATTCAATTTAATTTTTGTATCAATGTTATAAGATCTTACAAGGTTTATTGTTCAATTTAAAAATATGCAATTGCCACATTCCTAGAATATTATATGATTTTTTTGGATTAAAATCTAACGTTAGCATGATTTAAAACTTTGTACTAAAAACTGAGTTTGGGGGTGGGGTGAGGTGAGGATTATGGTTAACTGGAGTCCTTGGTTAGCCCCAGTTAATCTAGATTTTACTATCTATAACCTCCCCACCTCCACATACATCTAGCACTTCCATTTATGAAGTGATTGTTATAAAACCACACCTGCATGTTGGTTGGTGAACTGTGAACTTCAAGAATAGAAGACATATATCATTCATCTTTGTAAAATATTTACAAGGGTATCTGACTCAGGTTAGGTGCTCTGTAAAATTATTACATTTGAATTATTTTGAATCCAGGACAACCACTTCTTTAAACTGATACTAAGGGTTTTTTGGTCATCAAGCTAGCCCACTAAAGCCTTTTTAACACATGTGCAGAGTACATTATTGGAGGAGGAAATGGCAACCCATTCCAGTGTTCTTGCCTGGAGAATCCCATGGACCAAGGAGCCTGGCAGCCTACAGTCCTTGGGGGCACAAGGAGTCGGACACGACTTAAGCGGCTGAGCACGCAAGCATAGAATACATTATATTAGCCCACATTGCACTTCTTGAATGGGTTTTGATGGGAAGAGGAAAATTTAATGCTGAAAAGAGAAGGAAACTGAAAGCACTTTCCTTACAGTTTCTTTTAGAAGGGACAGCTGAACGCAAAACTATGGATTAAATGAAGACTGCCTTTGACTTACCTCTCTCCCTTCCTGAGGTATCATTTCTCCTACCTGCTTCATTTTTCCCTTGTCTCTTTGTCCTTTCTGCTACTCACTCCAGCAGTCTGGTTTTAGAGGATAAAATTAGGTTAGAATTTTGAGTATAAGATATTTATCAATAGCCAAACTTAATGGTCAAGTGGTGGAATGTCAGACACTGAGCAAGGAATTCATTACTAGGAGAGTCCTTTTCTAGGGGTTAGCTTTCCTGACTGATCTTTGTTTAATACATTTTTTCCTGCTTATGAATGCATGTTTTCCATAATAATTCCTTTATTATTGCATTGGTTTCCATGGCTGTGGATAAGGCCGTTTGCAAGTGTAACATATGTTAAAGTCAGGCTGTATTCTTTGAAGTGTCAAATTAAAAACTGGATATTATGGGATTTACTATACTCCTAAAGAACTCATTATTTGGTAATCACATTTACAAAATGGCTTTAATGTAAATATCTATATCTACGAGTATGCCTATTTTGTATGTATATATGGGGAGAATAAAGTATAAAACAAGCAAAAAATCAATAATTTTGTAGATAATATTAGCATTATGGGTCATTAATGATTACAAGCATTGCTAAAATTTCCTTTTAGAACCTGGTTTAAACAATTCACACAGAAATAGGGATAAAATTCTGTGTATGGTTTGTGCTCAGACTAAATCATATCACATTAATCAAAGGGAATATGAGTTTTAGACACTGCAATGAAACTTATAATTTCTGTTATTCACAAAAATGAGTATGGTTTTCTTATGGCCATAAAAATGGCCACAGCACAATAATATTCAAATGAGTAATTTTTCAAACAAACAAACTCATTCTTTCCCAAATCATGCCTTTCCACTTTATTTCATTTTACACATCAGACTTCTTTCCTTATTTCTTTTGTTGAGCCTCTGGTTGAGGGCTACTTTGGTCATGCTCTGGGAATTGCTATCAGTTGAGCTGATTATTTTGTAGCCATGGGGTGCAAATGGAAGCTGTCACTGTGACTCTAAATAATTTAGCTGTTGATTATATTAAATCATAAGCTCCTTGATGTATTTTTTTTTTTTTACCCACAGATACTTGTGCATGGCCCGGGTAAAGCAGAATTTTACTATTATGCCACTGTATGGAAGTCTGGGGATATCTTTCCTTGTTGCTGCTGCTAAGTTGCCTCTGTCGTGTCAGTCCTGTAAATAAGGTGGATCAATCGGCTCCTCATTGGAACCTATTCATGTGTGGTACAGCTTTCCATGCTTTTCCCCCTTCACCAGATGAGTCACTGTTAGGAAAGTTAAGTTTTTCCTACTAAGATTGTATATCTCAAAATCGGATTACATCAGATAACTGTATACTTGTGAGGAGATCTCTGAAGGTGCACTGTACATAATGTGCATTGTAGATAAACTGGCAGCATTTAATTTTCTCTTCTGCTTTGGCTTTATACTTATCAAAGCCCACAAGCCAGCATCATCTTCCAATTCAGCATTTTTCCTCCTTTTACCTTTTTCAATAAAGATTGGGCCAAATGGAAGGGGTGAGGTAAGTTCAAAAAGAAAATCAGTCACCCAGAAAAGGTACAGAACAAAAATTAAAAAGCAGCAACTGTCTTCTGGTAGTTTACTTTGACTCTAAATTAGGTCAGGCCATTTAAAATATCATCTTTTAAAATAGATATAGAATTATTGTTGTTCAGTTACCCAGTTGTGTCTGAGTCTTTGTGACCCCATGGAATGCAGCATGCCAGGCCTCCCTGTCCCTCACCATCTCCTGAGGGTGGTATTATTATTACCCATTCTATTGGTGATAAATATTATATCAGTATACAACCTACGAGAATTTTTTCGTAGTATGAAATCAAAATTCTTGAGGGAAAATAGAACAAAGTAATTAACATGCATTTTATGTTAATTTTTATAGCATTTTAGAAAATGACTTATTAGGATATGAAATAATATTTTCATATCTTAAATTTATATCTAAATAAAATTTTAGAATATTATCTTAGAGTTTATGTTTGGTGAAAGTAACAGGGGCAAGCAGTTTGATTTTTGAAAACTACAAAGTTAGCTTCTTATTTATTTCTTTAGATGACAAATATTTACTTGGTGTCTATCATGTACCAAACAATGTGTTGGATGCAAATAGATTAAATTCAATTGAGTTGTCCAATCCCTTATTTAAATAAATTAAAATGACTTTTGTTACATAGATTTTTTCCATTATGTGTACATTTCTGCTTCTGTTTGCTTAATTTTCTGTGGAAAGAGTCTTTAATGTACACTGAAACAGGAATTCATTATATACTTTTATGGAAAACTTTATCTGTTAAGCAATGTTATACTTTGTTTATATTTGTGACAAAAAATATAAATTTGCAAACAATTTCTTTTTCTAATTGAATAGAATATCTTCAATTTTATTTTCTCTGGTTCTATTAGAGTACATTTTCTTACATTTCTAATTTGCATAGAGTAGGTTATTATTGTAAATGAGTGATTTTCTGTTTATGTGTGTATATATGTATGTATTTCTATTTCATAAAAATGACCAGAATGTTCTAGGCAAGTTGGGGCACCAAAATACAAAAGAGTTGACACTCCTAAAGAAAACAAACAGTTGGTGTCTTGAATGGAGGTGCCTTAAAGGGGAATCATCTCAGAAGAACCCCTGATGACTCTCTAGGGAGCTCATATTCTCCCTCAGAATAGTCAATGAATGAGAATTGTGTCCACACCATCTTGTTTTTTCGTCTTCTTTCATGCCTCCTTCTTTTGCCAAAATAATCATTTGGCAAAGTTTATTCTTTCTCTTCCTGCAACAGGGCTGGCAGGATGCACAAAGGAGCTGAATTTGAAAGACTTTTCAGATCAGGATCAAGGAGGAAGTTATCAGCATTGAAAGAGGGTGACGTTAGCAGTTACCTTGACAGATACTCCTTTTCTAAAAAAATGAATTCATTTATTTTAATTGGAGGATAATTACTTTACAATATTGTGATGGTTTTACATTACCATATGTAAAATAGACAGATACTCCTTTTAAATGGAGCATCATTGTCTGGGCTTGGTGGCCAGCCAAGTGAGAGAATTTGTAGCCCAGTGAAGAACCTGAAGAAGAGCAGGATTTCTTGTTTTGGGCAGTTCTCTAGAATTTAAAAGAAAGACAAGAATGTATATTTTAAAATTTTCAATGTTCTTACATACCAATTGTAGATATGCAAGGAAAGAAATTCAGTCAGAATATTCCCATCTCTAGATTGCTTTAAGTCTATCTACAGTGAAGAAGAGTTCTGAAACACTGGTTAATAATTTCTGCTAACTGGATATCTTTTTTTAAAAGACACTGGTCAGAAATAAAAATAAAACATTATTTTATGAAGCTGGAAATATGACATGGATGCAATAAAGATAAAGCTGAGTTGGTCTTCTTTTTGTAACCCGATCTTTTCTTTAGTTTGATTCATTTATGGAAGGTAAAAGCATACAGTTCATATAATTCCCTTTGATTTGTTATGTAATTTGCTATTTAATGGAAGCCTGACAGTTTTACGTGGAGAAATGTCTTTCTGGAAGGTACCTGTTCTAGGTGACGCTAGACTTGCTATTATTCAAAAATATTTTGTGGCAGCTCTGGTGAGAAAACAAGACAGACTGACCTTTTCTCTCTCCTCCTCACTTTCAAAAGCCTGCTTTCTAACACCAAGGTTCTTAGGACTATGTCTGATCTGTAACTTCTTCCAAACCGGAGATTTTCAGTGATTGTTTTAGTTTGATTTGTTAGTGTGTCCCCAGATTGATATTGTTTGCAAATATTTTTGCTTTGACAGTAATTGCATACTTAAGTTTGTGAAATGACTTGACTGGTGATTCCCATGGTATTCGCAGGTCTGAATTGCGTCTCCTAGCAGATGCACCTATTACTTCACACACTGTTACCCGCTCTTGGTGACATTGAGGCTAACCTTGGAGTCACCTCCCCCGCTGCCACATTCTCCTTTGTCGTACCACCATTTGTTTTTCAATTTGTCCAAGAGGCCTTGTTCATTCAGTTTTAAAACTGCGAGGTTAACAGCATTTCTTGAAACGATAAAACATATCTTGTAAGAAACTGCACAGCTGTTAAGATGTTAGAAGGAATGAGGGTTTAAGCTCTTTTATAAGCTTCTCCCAGATGCTAAATAAACCTCTCATTTTGTCATCCTGCAACCCCTTCTACCAGGCAATTGTAATTTCCTTCAAAGTGTATTAAACCTATGGTGTTTAGTGCTATTCACAGTTCATTTATTATCAAGTAACTGACATCAACATCAACCAATTACATGAATTATTTTTTTTTTGCAAAACAGTAATAAACTGGAATTTACTAGTAATTGAGAAAGAATTGTGTCTTGAATTCCCTTGCTTCTAGAATGTCAATGACCAACAGGAAAAAAATGAAAATCCATTCCCAGAAGGAAAAATATAATTGCACAAACAAATCAACAAATCAGTAACTAATTTTTGTGTACTGATTTCCTAATAAAGAGTATGGCTTAATTATTATTCCTTTTATTATTTGTGTTGGTTCAGTTTTCTGGTCTGGAAGTCATAGGATGGTCAAAAGAAAGGTAGTAGCAGCTCTCAGGGAAATTATATTTGAATTTTGTGTTGATTTTTAAAGTCACTAGATGCTATTTAGAAAGCAGGATCATACATCCAATTTGACTGTTTAAATTATATAATTAAACCCCAGGAAAACATGCTGCATGTGATATGGGCAAGCAAACACTAAATTAGATTTCTTCCATGTGTATCTCTATAGGGGATAAGGGTGGCATATTCTAATTATTCTCTAAGAGGATTGAAAAAAATGTGTCATGGGTTTTGCTTCTCATGTACTTGGTTTCTTTCTTGCTTTCAAGGTACAGGTTTTAATTGAACCATTAACTCTTTTAAAAAGTTTTCCCAGTATTTAATGAAATGTCTGTTATATCTAGTGAGTGGCTTATATACTGAGAGACTTTGGGTTTAGTTTGTGCCATTCTGTGTGATAATTACCAAGTTTGGTGATTGATTAATGACAAATTAATTATAATTATATTTAATACTTAATTTATTATTATACTTAATAATTAATTAATAATAAAATAAAAACAACCTCATGTTAATGGATAGCATTTGAACATTGATTTGCAAGTGAAATATCATTTAGTTGATTAATAAAATGCATTGTTTGTTTCACCACAAATCAGTCTATTAAAATATTTATTCTCTTAAAATGTGTTTGTAATATTTCAGGTAAATGATGTCCATTTTCCAGTGCTGTAATAGTCTGATCCACTTGGAGAGTAAATTTTTCCTATGAGTAAACCACATACTTCAAGAGGATGGACACTTTGTAAGAGTTAGATTGCCATTTACCAAATGCTAAATAAATAGTTAGCTATTCCCACATTCCCAAGTAAGTCCCATGCTAGTGGCATAAAATAAGTAATATACTTCCTGAAGTGAAAAGTTGTCAGTTTAATTAGCAAGAGGACCAGACTAAAATGTAGGAATAAATGAATTCAGTGAGGCTAGAGACATCTATTTTTAAAAAATGCTGTTAGGAGAAAAGAATTGTTTTATCTTATTGTCCACAGAAACTAAATTTGTCTTTCAATGAATTGAAACTAACAACTAAAGTTTTCTAATTTGGAGAAAATTGTTTTTATAATCCATTTTATTTTAGTCTTAAACATTTCTATCAGATTTTTTTTTCAGTAAAGTGCTATCCCAATTATTTTATATGTTGGTTTAGACCATTCCTTTGATCATTTCCTATAATCATTTCATGAGAGGGTTATTTAACAGGGTTATTAGCCATATCCAAAGACAGTTTCACAGCACAATAGAAAACAAAAAAGCAAAATTAAAAAATGGATAAGGAAAAAAAGCTTTATGTTGAGAAAATTGTTTGGAATAAAGCTTTCTACAAAGTTACTCTAAGACATTGTCTTTCTAATAACATCTAATAGGCCATGTAAAAACAGATCAGTTTCACACTGCTATCCATATATGTGTACATATGTGTATCTACATTGGTCAATATGATACTCTTGACCAGTAGGTTAAGTCACTGCCCAGTTCACAATTAATCCACATTTTCCTGTGGTTCCTCAGTAGAATTCACTTAATACTATCACATGTAAAATGTACTTTCCATAAATGAAGGCACTTGGTAATTAATAGTTAGGGACTGTCTTTAGGATTTTGAGGACTTCCCTGGTGGCTCAGATGGTAAAGTGTCTGCCTACAATGCAGGAGACCTGGGTTCAATCCCTGGTTCAGGAAGATCCCCTAGAGAAGGAAATGGCAACCCACTCTAGTACTCTTGCCTGGAGAATCCCAGGGACAGAGGAGCCTGGTAAGCTACAGTCCATGGGGTCGCAAAGAGTCAGACACGACTTCACTTTTACTTTCACTTTAGGATTTCAAGATTTCTTTGCCTTTTAAAAAGGCTTGCTATTTTCTGTAATTGTCTGACTAAAGATGTAATTTCTTTGTGTAATCAGTTTAGGTCTAAAGTTTTCCTTAGAATGTTATTTATAATATAGCACAAACCATATCTGTGAGGACCACTTGAACATCTGCTCTACTTTATGGAATGCATCACTTTTGTGTATTATTAATAAGAATCATCAACTGACTTTTAAAATATATATAAAGTTACTTATGATGGTCTATAGTCCCTGGGGTCACAAAGAGTTGGATACACTGAACATGCACACACCTAAAGTTACTTTACTCAGTTTTTTAGATTAGATTAAAAATCATTTTTTATCCAGGTAAAAAGGGAAAGGAACGCTGAAGACATAATTACAAGCAAGCCTAAGGAAGTCAGGAGTCAGGAAAATAAAGAACATAGAAAGCAGATCCTTGCTGCAGCACATTTTACTATTGCTTTGAAATTCCCTTCATACATTTCAGACATAGATTTTGAAATCTATGTCAACAAACTAGAATTGATGATGAGCATATTCTTGTCTTGATTAAGCATTAGAGAAGTTGTAATAGTGATCTGTCAAGCAGATAAGAAAAAAGAAAAATATTGGGTTTTTTTTTACATTAATTATTCCCTTCATTCTATTAAATGCAGGTTTTACAGAATAAACAAATGAAATTAATTGCTTTCATTTAAAAATGGAAGGAGATGAAGAAACAACAAGTGATCACATTTTTTGCTAGAGATGTAAACCACATTTGACAGCCCAGGTATGTTGACCATGACCTTTTATAGACTACAACAGGACCTATGAAACATACTTATTTGCCTTGTCCTTTTATGACTTAGCAGAATCCTAGGTAAGAAAAACCCCTCTCCAAATAGCATTTTCATGGTGGTGAGATGATGGGGAACGCAATTCAGGGTTGAAACAAAAATGCTCACCCAGACAAATTCCAGGAACTCCGGAAAAATTTCAAGGGTTTTTATTCCTGAATTGTTGTTCAATTGAGTTTGAGATTATGAAATCTATCTCTCATTGCCCAAGCCTCTGGGACCCATTTTTGTTAACTAAACAAAAACTGTAGAATGGGAACTAACAGACTTAAACTTTTTCCATTTATTAATTTTGTATAAATTAATCTAGTGCAAATTAAGATTTCCTTGTTGAAAGCGTGCTTAATTCAGGCTAAGCTATTTATATTTTCCTCTCTATCCTTCCATAAGTAATTTCTTATTAATCTATAGATTAAGATATTCTTTTTTAAAATATAAATTTACTTATTTTAATTGGAGGCTAATTACTTTACAATATTGTATTGGTTTTGCCATACATTGACATGAATCCACCATGGGTGTACATGCGTTCCCCATTAGATTTAGATATTCTTTTATGCTTAATTTATGTCTTACTCATTGTATTTACTTCTAGACCATAATTCTTATAGTATAATTTTTTCTGTTAGTGAGATATTGACATTCATATAGAGAAAACTTGAAAGACTTGTTTAATAAAGTACTCATGATTTCCTGGATTTAAGAATATTATCATAAAGGACTGATATACAAGCTTTAGATTTAGTTATTGTTTGTACACAAGATATTTAGGGTATATATAATTTCTAAAATAAATAGTCAGCAATATTATATTTAGTCTAGTTAAAACAAATCAATTACATTTTACGTAGTAGGATGAACGCTTCATTATTGTCTCTGATATCAATAATATATGGGTTTAATGTATTTTTTTTGTCTAAACTACTGTGTAATTTTGCTAATGCTTTATTATCCTTATAAAGAAGGATTCATTAATTATATGCACACAAGGAAGCCTCCTTCATTTTAGGCCTGTACTCTTTTAACTTGAGTGTTCTCTTCTTACTTAATTCTCTATAAAATTTAAATACCAGGTGTTACAATATCCAGAATATTTACCTGAATGATGCTACAAAGTGTTTTCATAGTCCTAATAAATATTAATATTATGTGACTCAACAAGAAATTGTGTAAAATACCTTAGAAAATCTTTTAAAATCTGCAAAAGACATTGGTAGATAGTTTATGCAGGAAGAAGTACAAATCATATAAAAATGATTTACTCTTACTTGGAATTAAACTAACGTGAATCAAAGAAATCCAAATTTTTTGCTATTCATATTAGAAAAGATAAAAGTAAGGATAATATTCAATATAGCCAAGAATTTAATATAGCCCTGAAATTAGAATACACTGAAAATAGAATAGAAAGAAAATAATATGGTTTTATAAAACAAAAAAACATAGTTCTTACCCTTGCAAATTATTAATAACAATTCTCCTTTGAGGAAACAATCCTAAGAAATAAATCAATGATGTTGACAAAGTAATATGATAAATGTTATAGCATGTTTATATAACAAAACATTGAAAGCAACTTACATGCCCAACAGAAAGGGAGAATTACGTAGATTTAGTGTACAACAGTGGTTTTTAATCTTGATTTAAATGTTAGAACAATTTATTACAGATACAGATGCTCAGGACTAACTTGCTGTATCAGAATCTTCTGACATGGGGGCAGAGTATATACATTTTTAGAAAGCTCCCTAGATGATAGCAATGATAAGCACCAATAATCCATATGACTGAATGTTTAACAATCATTACAGGATTTTAATGACAAAGGAAATGCTTAATGTTGAGTGAATAAAAGAAACAAATTGTATATTCATTGTGATCTTAATTTTAGAAAAGATATATAATGTTTGTATGTATGTATATATATATATAAATGCCATATATATTTTTATGTATTTATTTAAACGTTATTTATTTGTACGTATAAATGTTAATGAAAGTTGCTCTCTGTAGGTAGTAGGACTATGATTGATTTGGATTGCATATTGTTCTTTGTGCTTTCCCACTCATTCAAAATTTTCTTCAATGAAAAGTGACACTTTAGTAAAGAACAAACAAAAATACTCTCTTAATTATGTTATAATATGCATATTAGAATCGTTTCATGCAAATTAAACTATATATTCTATTTTGGATCAAGAAAGATTAAGGAAGTTAGAATTTAGAAATTTGTCTTAAGGATCTCAGAAAAGCATTCATTGTTTTGATAGTATGGTTTGCTTTGGCTCACTTGGTTTTGTATCTCTAGTCAAGGCTGGATGGAGAACATGTGATACATTTGGCTTCTACAAAGGTTCTACCTTGTTTGAGGGGAGCAGGTCTGTCAGAGAGGTATGAGTCTACCCAACAGAAAGGATCTTTGGGACGTTAATGGAACTCTCGGTGGCCTAGGGAGAAGCCTTGCTGTTTCACAAAAATTCCATAGACAAGGTAAATTTTTTCCCTTAAGACAGATGAAATGAAGGTGATTGTGAATAAAGTTGAGTCCTGCTAAGTGGGCCATAATATATATATATATATATATATATATATGTATATGTATATATAGCTTTGTTTTTAGAAAAAGATTATATGGTTGGAAGCTATGTTCTTTTCCAAATGAGTATTAAACTCTAAGAAAAAACTTTTTTTTCAGGGGTTCAAAAAAGGCAATTAAAAAAAAAACTTCCACCATACAACATACTTTTTTTATCCTTCTTTTTGAAATCATGTTAAAATTGCAGATTGGAAAACTCATTTGATTTAAATTTTGTTGTGCAGTAGGTAAATATATGCAGAAGTTTTTCCAGGGCCACTCTAATAGGAAAATAGTAATTTCATAAAATATAAATAATAACCAATTCTGTATAGACTCTTCATTCTGATATTTAAATGGTTGCATTGTCAGTATTTTAACAAGTGTTACGTACATGAAAGTTCATCCCATATGGAAGATGAGATAGGTAGACAAGAGCAAATGTCCCAGAGGATTTTACTTTTGTGGTTTAATCATGTCCTCCCATTCACTCCCCACCCTTACATAAGGGTAGCTAGAGGAAATTATCAGGAAAACTGACAATTTAAAACAAATCCCAGAACTTTGCATACAGGCAGTTAATAACTAACTGAGAAAAAGAACTATTTTATTACTCAAAGAAATATAGAAAGTGAATAAAAATCAACAGGCTATCAAATAACTAAATATATCTGATTTATGGAAAGATATTTGCTTTCACAGTTCTACCCTTTATCTGCTATGTAGGCCTGGAAGACTAGCTAATTCTCAGCATTTATCAATGTTCCACTGTTTTCAGTTTAACTTGTAGCAATGCTCTTACTATTTGTCCCCCAAATTATTCCTTCTAGTAAATAAGCACAAGCCTCTTTTTGCCTCATTGGGTTTGTGCGCTCATTTCCAAAGGAAGAATTTGGGCCAAGTTGCTCCATCTGTATATGCAGACATTTTTAGAAAAAATATTAAGTTTTCACTCCAGTTTGCTTATGTGATGACAGTTAAGGTTTGCATAAAATGGCACTATTGATCAATAATTTAATATCAAAATTCAGAGGAAAAATTATTTAATGTGAAAAGACAATTCAGACCCAGCAAGATTTATAATGAGCATTTGAAAACCACTTTGATAATGACGGATTTCTTGTCTTTATTTTGGAGTTTGGATGACATATATAATTAAGTTAGTCTATAGAAATGTTTGTATTGCATATTTCAATTGAATGAAAAAGAACTGAACAAATAGAGTTAACACTGGGCTAGATTCCAAGAATTGTCTCTAAATCGTATTCTTTGGGATTTGCGTGACTAATTCCTATTTGAGAACTAGGCCCCAAGAATGTGATTTTTGAAAGAACACTATTATTTTTTGTGAGGATATCTGCCACTAGTTTAGGCAGCACACTAGCTAGAGATTGTGATAAACAACAAAAAAAATTTATATTTTAATATTGAGGTTTTTAAACATAATCTTTACAAATATTTTATTCAGCCTGATTTCTTGATTTTTGTCAGTTTTAGGTCATAGACTAGAATTTTTTGCCCTCCGTTGGTCATAGACTTCTTTTAGAAGTCAATGAAAGCATGGATACTTCCTCAGGAAAAATGCACAAATATGCAAAATGCAGACTGGGACACAATTTTAGGGAGCTGCATGCGAACAAAATTTGCCACAGCAGAATATATCTTGCATGTGGATTATTTCAAGATGAAAATAATCATGGCCCAAAAGACTCAAGAAGAAACTTTGATCTTCTTGCTAACTGCCTTAAAAATTGAGATGGAATTCCTCTGTTATAGAAATAGAGTTACCACCAGGGATATCTGCAAAGAATATTGGCTAGGTAGGTATCATGGGGGAAACTCGTAGAGATCAGGGTCTATTTTGTATCCCATTGTCTCTGCCTGGCCTTGCAAACATTTGGTTCCCAAACATTTGCTTTTCTATCTCTATGTGATTTGCCTTCCTCCCCTTTGAAGTTCCAAACCTTTACCCACAACATCCCTTTTTGTCTCTTGCTGAAGATGGTATTTAATGTGAGGATTTGGGCCACTTTGGCTAGTTACTAAGTTTTCTTGGGTCTCTGCCATGTATACATGTTATTAAACTTTTGTTTGATTTTCTCCTGTTAATCTGTCTCATGTCAATTTAATTTTTAGACTAGCCAGAAGAACCTATAAGGGTAAAGGAAAATTTATTCCTCCCCAACAGATAGGATTCAACTTTATTGGCTGAACACTACTCCTCATAAAGCTGCTATGGTGAAGAGACCCTGGGGCACCCAACAAAAGCCAGCAAAAGGTATTATTTGTTACCATGTGGGTTAGTCTCACAAATCTCTGGCTGCAGGGTCTGTTGGAAAAGAGATTGGTAAGAGTTTTTCTCTTTTCTCAAATTAGATTAACAGGAGAAAATACTTGTGAGGCTAGCTCCTTGGACTTTGTGACTGTTGGTTTAAAGTTTCATAAAGTACTACCCTTGGTTTGTTGATCATTTTTCCCCAGAGATGGTCACTGATTGTTTTTGTCTTTTGTGCCATTTGTTATAAGGAGAAAGCCATTGCTGTGATTAAGTTTTCCTTTTGTCTTGTTCTATGTCTTGAGGGTTTGGTTTATATACTAATGTGAAAAGTCTCTCTGGTTTCTGCCATCCAAAAGGTACACATACTAATGTTCATTTAGCAGCCAGTTAAATAGGCTGAGATTCTGAGCAGTCTCTTTGTTCAACTGTGCCAGCTCTCACAGGGAGTTTTGTTATACAGGCTCCAGTCTATAAGGGGCCTTTCTCTTCTCAAACTTTGCTGGCTATTTTGAGAGTCATGGAACATGGGGACTAAATCATCCATTTACTTCAGGACACCTGTTGTGTCCATGATACCATGTCTAGAAAGTTACTTCAGGGTCTTTCTATAAATTGGCTTATTGGTTTAAATCACATTAAAATCCTCTCATCAGTGGTCCTCCTTCATGGATCAGTCTTTTCATGGTGAAAGGGCTTGCATAGCTTGCATATCCATGAGCCATGTCATGCAGGGCTACCCAAGATGGATGGGTCATAGTGAAGAGTTCTGACAAAATGTGGTCCTCTAGAGATGAGAATGGCAAACTACTACCGAATTCTTGCCATGCAAACCCCATGAACAGTAGGAAAAGACAAAAAGATATGACACCAAAGATGAGCCCCTAAAGTTGGAAAGTGTCCAATAGGCTACTAGGGAAGAACAGAGAGCAATTATTAATAGCTCCAGAAAGAATGAAGTGGCTGGGCCAAAGTGGAAATGACACTCCGTTGTGGATGTGTCTGGTGGTAAAAGTGAAGTCTGATGTCGTAAAGAACAATATTGTGTAGGAACCTGAAATGTTAGGTCCATGAATCAAGGTAAATTGGATGTGGTCAAGCAGGAGATGGCAAGAGTGAACACTGACACCTTATGAATCAGTAAACTAAAATAGATGGGGATGGGTGAATTTAATTAAGATGACCATTATATCTACTACTGTGGTCAAGAATTCCTTAGAAGAAATGAAGTACCCTCATAGTCAATGAAAGAGTTAGAAATGCAGTACTTGGGTGAAATCTTAAAAAGGACAGAATGATCTTTGTTTCCAAGGCAAATGATTAAACATCACAGTAATCCAAGTTTAGGTGCCAACCAGTGATGCTGAAGAAGCTGAAATTGACCAGTTTTGTAATGATCTACAACACCTTCTAGAACTAACGCCAAAAAAAAAAAAAAAGATGTCCTTTTCATCATATAGGATTGGAATGCAAAAGTAGGAAGTCAAGAGATATACCCAGAATAACAGGCAAGTTTAGCCTTGGATTACATATTGAAGCAGGACAAAGACTAACAGAGTTCTGTCAAGAGAACGCACTGGTCATAGCAAACACCCTCTTGCAACAACCCAAGAGATGACTCCACACATGGACATCACCAGATGGTCAATACAGAAATCAGTTTGATTATGTTCTTTGCAACCAAAGATGGAGGAGCTCTATATAGTCAGCAAAAACAAGACCTGGAGTTGACCTTGTGTCAGATTATGAGCTCCTTATTGCAAAATTAGGCTTAAATTGAAGAAAGTAGGGAAAGCCACTAGGTCATTCAGGTATGACTTAAATCAAATCCCTTATGATTATACAGTGGAGATGACAAATAGATTCACGGGATTAGATCTGGTAGACACAGTGCTTGAAGAATGATGGATGGAGGTTCATAACACTGTGTAGGAGGCAATGACCAAACCATCCCTAGGAAAAAGAAATGCAAGAAGGCAAAGTGGTTGTTTAGAAGGCTAAACAAATAGCTGAGAAAAGGAGAGAAACAAAAGGCAAGGGAAAAAGGGAAAGATATACCCAACTGAATGCAGAGTTCCAGAGAATAGCAAGGAGAGACAAGAAGGCTTTAAAAAAAAAAAAAAGATGCAAAGAAACAGAGTTAAACAATAGAATGAGAAAAACTAGAGATCTCTTCAAGAAAATTAGAGATATCAAGGGGATATTTCATGTAAGGATGGGCACAATAAAGGATAGAAATAGTGAGGACTTAGCAGAAGCAGGAGAGATTAAGAAGAGGTAGCAAGAATACACAGAAGAACTATACAAAAAAGGTCTAAATGACTCAGATAACCATGATGGTGTAGTCACTCACCTAGACTTGGGCAGCCTGGAGTGTAAAGTCAAGTGGGCCTCAGGTAGGAATACAATGAACAAAGCTAGCAGAGGTGAAGGGCTTTCCAGGTGGTGCTAATGGTGAAGAAACCCCCCTGCCATTGCCAGAGATATAAGAGATGCGAGTTTGATCCCTGGGGTGGGAAGATCCCCTGGAGAAGGGCATGGCAACCTATTCCAATATTCTTGCCTGGAGAATCCCATGGACAGAGGACCCTGGCGGGCTATAGTATATGGGGTTGGAAAGAGTCAGACATGACTGAATCAACTTAAAAGGCATGAACAGTAGAGATGAAGAAATTCCAGCTGAGCTATTTAAAATCCAAAAACCTGCTGATTTAAAGTGCTACACTCAATATGTCAATAATTTGGAAAACTCAGCAGTGGTCACAGGACTGGAAGAGGTCAGTTTTCATTCCAACTCCCCAAAACAGCAATGCCAAAGAATGTTCAAACTACCATAGAGTTATTCTCATTTCACATGCTAGCAAGGTTATGCTCAAAAGTCTTCAAACTAGGCTTCAACAGTATGTGAACTAAGAAATTCCAGGTGTTCAAGCTGGATTTAGAAAATTCAGAGGGACCAGGGATCAAATTGCCAACATTTGTTCGATCATGAGGAAAGCAAGGGAGTTCCAGAAAAACATCTACTTCTGCTACATTGACTGTGCTAAAGCCTTTGTGTGGATCACAGCAAACTTTGGAAAGCTCTTAAACAGATGGAAGTACCAGACCACCTTACCTGTCTCCTGAGAAATCTGTATGCAGTTCAGAAACAATAGTTAGAGCCTCACATGGAACAACTGACTGATTCAAAATTGGGAAAGATGCATGACAAGGTTGTATATTGTCACCCTGCATATTTAACTTATATGTGGAGTACATCATGTGAAATTCTGGGCTGGATGAATCGCAAGCTGGAATCACGATTGTCAGAAGAATATCAACATTCTCAGATATGCAGATGATATCATTTTAATGGCAGAAAATGAAGAGGCACTAAAGAGCCTCTTGATGAGGGTGAAAGAAGAAAGTGAAAATGCTGGCTTGAGACTCAACATTCAAAAAACTAAGATCATGGCATTCAGTCCCATCATTTCATGGCAAATAGAAGGCCAAAAAGTAGCTGCAGTGGCATATATTATTTTCTTGGGCTCCAAAATCACTGAGGAAAGTTACTGCAGCCATGAAATTAAAAGATGCTTGCTTCTTGGAAGGAAAGATATGATAAACCTAGACAGCATATTAAAATGTAGAGACATCACTTTGCTGACAAAGGTCCGTATAGTCAAAACTATGGTTTTTCCAGTAGTCATGTACAGATGTGAGAGTTGGACCATAAAGAAGGCTGAGCACAAGAATTGATGCTTTCAAATTGTGGTGCTTGGAGAAGACTCTTGAATCCCCTTGGATTGCAAAGATATCCAACCAGATAATCCTAAAGGTAATCTATCCTGAATATTCATTGGAAGGACTGTTGCTGAAGCTAAAGCTCCAATACTTTGGCTACCTCATGAGAAGAGCATACTCATTGGGAAAGGTTGGAGCAAAAGGAGAAGGTAGCAGCAGAGGATGAGGTGGTTAGATAGCAGCATCAACTCAATGCACATGAATTTGAGCAAACTCTGGGAGATAGTGGAGGTAGAGGAGCCTGGCGTGCTGTAGTCCATAGGATTGCAAAGAGGTGGACACGACTTAGCAACTGAACAACAAATGACAATAACATCAATGGCCAGATGCTGGATCTTTTGAATTGGAAAATTGGTCAACATTTGCAAAGCTCTCATCATAGACAGTTGTATTACTAGTACTACGGAAAGACCAAATTAAAAGTTGGATACAAAGAAATATAAAAGCTAACCTTAAAAAGTCTCTTAGTTTAAAAAATAGAAGAAAATCTTTTCAAGAAGCCTTATTAAATTCATATTCTAAATGGGTCTTACAGGTGCTAATAAAAACATTGTTTATTAATAAGAGAATGGAAGGGAAAGAGACTCTTCCCAAAAAGAATTTAAAATCCTAAATAGTTGTTAAATAATAAAGTAAATAAAACAAATAATGAAAGTGGGAATAAAGAGGAATCAGAAAGGGAAGAGTCATGGGATTAATCAAAGCAGGATGAAAATCTTTAGATGGTTATTAAGAATTGGGATAAATAAAATGAGCATTTGTGGGATCAAAACAAAGGTTTTATAATACAGCACTACCTAAGATTGTGTGAGCCCAAAGGACCCTATATTGGTTCTCCCCAACAGTAAAGATCCCAAACAAATCTACTCTAATTACTTCAGTTTAGATAAATTTTAAAAGCTGGAAGGAAAAGATTACACACTGAGAAAACTGCAACTGTTTGGGGGCAACAGTTATGCCAATTAATCAAGTTAAATGTTGACAAAAGAGCCTCGGTCCCTTGGGTCTACCCCTTACTGGGGTCATCAGAACCTTTGTATTGGAATGAAGCAAATGGCTGGGGGATAAAAAGAAAAAGTTTCTGAGACTCCTTGTAAGACTGAGACTTGTTGATGGCATTTTAATGGAAACTAAGATGGCACCCCACTCCAGTACTCTTGCCTGGAAAATCCCATGGACGGAGGAGCCTGGTAGGCTGCAGTCCAAGGGGTCGCTAAGGGTCGGATACGACTAAGCGACTTCACTTTCACTTTTCCCTTTCATGCATTGGAGAAGGAAATGGCAACCCACTCCAGTGTTCTTGCCTGGAGAATCCCAGGGATGGGGGAGCCTGGTGGGCTGCCGTCTATGGGGTCGCACAGAGTCGGACACGACTGAAGCGACTTAGCAGCAACAAGGTTACAGAACTGATAGAACTGAGATGGAAGTTTATTAAAAAATTTGTGTATTTGAGTGGGCTTTTTGTAAGATGGTTGCATTTCTTTTGCCTTGATGATATCGTAGGGATGAGCATTGTGTCTTCCCTTGCCTGGTTTTGTAAGATGGGGCAGGTAAACCCACCCTTGAGGGAGTGTTAATTGAATCAAGGAAGCTGATAGTGCTGAGCCCACATAATATGAGATGGAAACTCAGAAACTGGGGGCTGATATTTAGGGGCTAAAAGAAGCAATAGTGGAAGATTTTGTCCCAAGAGTGAACTGGTATGTGGAAGTGCACCCTCACAGGAAATCTAATTCACAGCCTCCTTAAAGATTTATCAAGGAGAAATACATAAGTTTTTTCCACAAATAGTAAAAAGCCTTAACAATCTGAGCATATACAATTTTTTTCCAATTGTTATTTATAAACTAGTGAGTTTTGTGATATACCTGATTCATGACTTAAGTTTTACAACGAAAGCTATGAGAGTTCTGGTTGTGTTTATGTTTATGTGTGTACATTATTGACACAGCATTTTTCTATCTCCAAATGATATTAACAAAATTAATTTGCAAAAGAGCTCTTTTTAATTGCCTTAAAAGTAAGTGTTTATGAATTAAATATTTCTAAATGTAGTAGAAACTAACCCAAATGTTTTCCAGTATACCTGATTTAGGATTAATCTTTAGTAAGTAAAAGCAAGTTCAAGCTTGTTGGTTTAATTAAATAGGCCTCTCTCAAGAGTTACCAGCATTAAATGTAAAGCGTATATTCTATTGGGCTTACCAAAAGTTAAATACATTCAGCTATCTCTGTTACAAAATTTGTCTGCAAAAAATGATAAATTTGTATGATAAAATTTTCATAAATAATTAAATAAGTTTAAATGAAACAAAAGTTTTTAGGTGAAATCTTTAATAATAATTATGCTTTATGGCATAGCTACTTAAAAATAGTTTCCTCAAATTTGTTTTGGTAACTTGAAGCTTTAGAGTTTTACTAAGTTAAATAATGGGAATTCTTGAATGTTTAGATCATTTCCAGAGAAGATAAAATACCAAAACATTAATTGTTAAACATATCTAAGTCTATTTTTTGGTCTTATTACAGAGAACTAAAGATACTTGGGTTTATTAAAACATGTCATGGATCACATTGAAAAAAATTATGCGATAAGGGAGTCTTATTAAGAGATAAAGTTTTCTTGGAGTATTTGTATATATATGTATTTACCTTTGAAATCTTTTATTGTCACTTTGGTTAAGTGAATAAGTATTGCTTTACAGTGACCTATAATCATATTTGACCAGGTGATTTAAAACATTTTGATAGCTTTGACAAAGTCTCCCAAATCAAAATTCTAATTAAGTCCCTTTGAGCCTCTACTTAACTATGAGATGTTTCATAGGGCCCCTGAAACATCTCAAAGAGAGATATTAAATTAAAAAACATGGTACATTAAATTATATGGAAATCATTGTTAAATGAGCAATGATAAACCTTCTTAGGCGTATTGTATGGGTAAATGCTGTTAATACAGGTGTTCTAGAGGTTATATGAAATTCCTAAAATTCAGATGTGTCCTGGTATGTTATCAGTCATATTTCTAGTTATTATCTTAAAAGGTTGCATGTCACAGAAATAGACAAATTTCCATGTCAACTGCATTGCAATTAGATCTTTAACTATGTGATTTTAAGTTTTTGTCATTCATAGACAGTTTTGTTTTACTAAAATGCTCTTAGAAAAATGAAGATGTTCATAGAAATAATTTTTGGACAAATATAAGTTTGTGATAACTTTTAGATCATGTCACTAAACTGGTAAGAAATTATAGAATTCTATTGAAAAACCTAATGGCTTCATAACACTGCTAATAAAAGATCAAGATCAATAAGAATTAATTATATGGAACTGAATGAACTGATGAATATGATTTATAATTTTTATAACTTTTTATCTGAAATATTGCTTTCCAGAAACAAAGAAATATTTCCTCTTCTATTAACTATGACTTACAGCAATTTGGCAAATTGTACCTATATAAATAGAATTGAAAAATCTTTTTCTTCCTACCTGATCCCCTCAGAATTTAGAAACTCTTAGTGAGTATTCTTATTTTCATGACAATATATTTATTTACATACTTTCACTAAGAATTTGTACTCCTTGTATTAGAAGACAATTGGAAACATTGGTTATATTATCAAGGCTTTGACTGGAATGTCATATTTAAAAATGTCCATAGAATCAGTCAGATATGACCAGACAGCTTTAAGGAATTAAGATCGACTGTATGGAGCCATAAAATCCTTTACAAAAATAGCCTGGTACTTTTCTTACATGGTTCCTAGCAGCCTTACCAGTTGAGTAAGAAAGATTATTTCCTGGAAGGTACAAGAAACTCAGGATATTTTGGAGACCTTGTGGTTTAACTGGTAAAGAATTTGCTTACAATGCGGGAGACCTGGATTTGATCCCTGGGTTGGGAAGATCCTCAGGAGAAGGGAAAGGCTACCCACTCCAGTATTCTGGCCTAGAGAATTCCATGGATTGTGTAGTCTGTGGGGTCGCAAAGAGTCGGATATGACTGAGCGACTTTCACTTTCTCTTTCAAGATGAGAAGAATTCACCCAAATTTATATACATTACAGGTAAATCTGGTAGCAAGTCCTTGGCATGGTTTCATGGTATAAGAGGCATTTAAAAATTTAATCTGGAGATTCCTTTGAAAAATTCTAGCAAAGCGGATCAATTACCGTTTTTGCTGGATTTAGGTAAATAACCAGGGAAAATTTAATGACACTAAACTAATTTTGAAAACAAATTAGTCTTAATTTGATTTTCTTTGATAGAAATAAGGGTAATTTTTAGAGAGAAAAAAAAAAAGCCTAGTGTTTTCAGTTTTTCTTCTGCTTCTTCTTTCAACTTGGAATCATTGAGAATGAAAGCTTCCCTTTTCCTGAAGCCCTGCAAACTGAAGCTGAACAACGTGATATAAACTTGAGAGATCATAATAATTGCCTATATTTAGACAAACTTCTTGACTATTGCTGTGTAGGATTCTCAGAAAATTTACCTGAATACCCAATGACATCACTGAAGACATTTCATACTGCAAAACATGTTTCAGTCCTGATATCTAGAAATCTTGACTGGCAGCTCTCAGGACTCAGATACTGGGTTTATAATTTACTCCAATCATTAACCTTTTTTTTTTTTTTTTTGCCTCCATACAAATACCTCCTGCCTGATTGTTTGCACCATATAGCCCTAACTTTGAGAGCCCACCTGCATCATGGCCTCCTGAAAATGATTTATTTTATTGTCAGACTATGCGGCTGATTTGATGAGCTAAAAAGCAACATATCAAGTCAAATTCTGGACTACGAAACTTCTAGAAGAAATTCCAAAGACGAGACTAAAGGCAAACAAAATCTGTTTCCCCCAAATATTTCTGGCATGCAAAGTATTTCAAATTGAAAACAATCAAGGCTTGAAAGGCTCAGGAAGAAACTTTGACCTTGCTAACTGCCTTAAGAATTTGTATATTATCATATGTGAAACAGAACACCATTCCATATTCGATGCATGAGACAAATGCTCAGGGCTGGGGCAATGGGATGACCCAGAGGGATGGGATGGGGAGGAAGGTGGGAGGGGGGTCCAGGAAGGGGAACACATGTAAACCCATGGCTGATTCATGTCAATGTATGGCAAAAACTTCTACAATATTGTAAAGTAATTAGCTCCCAACTAAAATAAATAAATTTATTAAAAAAAAAAAGGAATTTAGGTAGAAGGCCTTTTATAGGAATAGAACTAAAGAGAACATGGGCTAGATGTGTTGGGAAAACTAGAGATCACAGTCTACTCAGCATCCCACTGTCTCCCCATGGCCCAAGCATTTGTTTCCCAAATATTTGTTTTTCCATCTCTATATGAATTTTATATCTCTCCATTTGAGGTACCAAACCACTGCCCTCAACAATCTTTTTTTGTCTTTAGCTGAAGATGGCATTTAAGGAGAGGGTTTGGGCCATTTGGTGAGTTATTCAGTTTTCCTGGGTCTCTCCCTGTATACATGTTATTAAACTTTTGTTTGATTTTCTCCTGTAATCTGTCTCATATCAATTTAATTCTTAGCCTGGCTGGGGTTGAGGAAGTGTGTCTAACTCTCTCTGACAATTCTAATAAACCTATTTTAAAATTAATTAATGACTATTTTCAAATATGCTTATTAAAGATGAGTAAAAATATTTCTGTGACCCATATTGGCTCCAGAATTTTAATAGAGAAGAGGTTTTCAGATTATGATTTGGCAGAAAGGAATTTCCAAGATATTAACTCCATTTGTGATCATTCTGAAAACACATCATATATGGGTTTTTTTTAAAAGGACTGTCTGTTAAATCAATAAAAATTTAAAATAAATGTTGTCAAAAGATATTTTATCCTTACATAATATTTAGAAAATATAATCATATTAAATAATGTAAATTTTATTTTATTTGTGGTGGCCTTTCAAGTGTGCAGTTTGAGATTATATGAGATAAAGTCCCTGCCTTAAGCCACCCCATTGTTATAATTATCTGTGATTAAATTGTACAAAAGAGGATTTTATTTAAGATGAGATCATAACTATCTAGATTAAGTGCTTCAAGTTACCTCTGGTTATCATTCACTTTTTAGTTGTGATTGTCACCATTCTAAAGTAAAACTTCAAAAATACTAGGCCCCACCCATGGTGGATTCATGTCAATGTATGGCAAAACAAATAAAAAAAAAAATACTAGGCCTTTCACAAAGATGCTTTGTCTGGACTGTCATTTGCTATGTGGACCCTGTCCCATCTCCAACTTTAGATACTTTCATCTCCTAGACCATTCTCTTTACTCTCTTTACACAACTTCCAGAATTCTAAACTATTCCATTCCATGTACCTTGACCATGTTTCCTTCTTCCATCCTTTGCCAATTCTTAAAAGCTTTCACTGATTATTTAAAGAACTAGAATCCTATAATATTTGAGTCAAAATGTGGTTTAGAGGTTGTCTCCAATTTTCTCATTTTATTGATGTGGTCACTGGGGTCTAATGAAAGTTAGGTGACTTGCTCAACAAAGCCCAGCTGGGACACAGGTCTTCTGCTTTCTAGTCCAGTGCTCTTTCCCACAGTACTATGGTATCTTTGCTTCCTGTCATCCTGTGAAGTTAAACTATTTACTCATCCTTCCTATTGCTCTCTAAAGAAACTTTCCTTTTTCCTGAGAAGTTTTTCATGCTTGGTAGGGGTTACCTTTTGGTTAAGCTTTGACTCATATTCCTTGCCCTAGTAAGTTGACAACTTCTGTTCTCTCTAAACACTCCTTGAGCTGAGACAAATCTTAAAAGGCAAATAATCTTGTCAACTGACCTGCTCCTTCCTAAATATTCAAGAAGAAAGTACAGTAGATGACTGTCTTTAAAAAACGGTACTAACAACCTAAATGATGATTTGATTTCATTAGATGGTAACATTTATTTTCTCCTAAGGTTAAAAGAAGATAGGTTGATTTTAATACATACAAGGTTCTTAATGATTTAAGTGCTAAACTTTTACAATATGTAATCTTGAGTTTCTGAGAACAGCATCATAATGAAGCATCGGTATAATGAATTAGATGGTCACAAAAACTCAGTCTCATCTTCGAATTCTTGTTTCCTCTCCTTTCCCATAGTCAATCATCCATTAAGAACTGTTTTTCTAAAAATGTCTCCTAGTTTCATTTCTATTATATTGACACCACCTTATCAAAACCTTTATCACCTGAGACAATACCCACTGACTCAGTCCCTCCTTAGATGCTCACAGTCAGAATAACCTTGCTTCTCTGCTCATATGTGGTGCTTTGTCAAAAACCTTCAGTGATTCCTGATTGCCTCTAAACTACTGTTCTAATTTTTCTGGTATTCATGGCTTTCCAACAATTCAATTTACATATACCTTTACAGTATAATTTTATTAAGCCAGACTCTATGTCAAGTTATGTGTATTCTCACTGAATCCTCATTGAATCCACATGGCTAGTAAATGGCAAATGGAAATGGACCCTGGGTATCTCTAACACAGAAGCCCAGCCTCTTAAGCACTAGTTCACCAAACAGAACTTCTCTTCCTCTAGCCAGTCTTATTTTCTTATAGTCTCAAATATATTTTATTCAGAGCCAATTCCAGTGTCATGATAGAAAGTTCACCAGAAATTCCTCTTTTTCTCTCTTAGCTTTCCTAAATTTCTTATAATTTTCCAGTAATCACTCATTGACTTATTCATTCAACTGGTACATCTGAACCTATTTTATCAGGTCTTTCCTAGATATTCTAATTACCTCCTGCTTCTTTAAATTATCTGTATATTATGTAGCACACTCAAATTTGCTCTGAGTCAAACATTCCATTACAATGTTAGCTGTACATTTTTTTCTCCTTGGAGAGCAGCAGCTGTGTCTTGTGATACTCTATAACATTCTCGGTCCCAGTGCAGGGCAAGAAATATAGTAGGCATGCAGTAACAAAATGTAGGACAATATCTCAATGAGTTAACTTAAGGTGCTAGTTTTCAAGCAACCATTCAAATGAAAACATGGTGTCTTATACAATGAAAGAGAATCTTTCAACCATGGAACCTGATAAATTTTGGGAAGACCTGATATGAAGAATGTTTTAAAAAGAAATAAAATAAAATAAAGCAAAAGGCTTCAAAACTGTCTGTTAAATATTGGCAAGAGGAACATATGAACTTATTGACTCTAGAACTTTTGTCCATTGTATAAACAAAATAATCTAAGAAGGTATTCCATATTATAGATAGTTAAAATAAAGGGGTCACCAGTTCAGTTTGTGTAGCCAGACAAAGAAAGAATACTAAAAGATAAAATCAAATATAAGTTTGTTTGTGAATATCAAGGGAAATCTGATACTTTCAATGAAACTCGAAGATAAAAATCACAGATACCAGTATTTCTATAGTTCAGATCTAATCTATTTTAGTGTAGCAAATAAAACATACTACCTTAAAAAAATTTTTTTTCTGCTTAGAACACTATAATTCAGCATATTTCAGAAATTAAAAATTTCATTTATCATAAACAGATTTTAAATGGCCACTGTATTTGGTTTAAGATTTATTTTGTTGTACATATAAATATGTATTTAATTCACTAAATACACCTACTTAATCTTTATATACAAATACTTTAAATTTCCTATCAAGTTCTTGAAAGAAAATATTAAAGTTTTAATTTTTATCTTTCATTTAAGGTTTCTGTTTTTTAGTAATAGACTAGCTTCCTAGGTGGCGCTAGTGGTAAAGAATGGCCAGCCAATACAGGAGACATGAGTTGTTGGTTTGATTCCTGGGTCAGAAAGATCCCCTGGAGGAAGGCATGGCAACTGGCTCCAGTATTCTTGCCTGGAGAATTCCATGGACAGAGGAGTCTGGCAACTGACAGTCCACAGGGTTGTAAAGAGTTTGACATGACTGAAGTGACAGAGCATGCATGCACAGTCTTTAAATATAACTTAAAATATATAGTTTAAAGTGTCTTTTAAGTGATCTTGTTTCATCTATCTTTAAGTTTTGACTCAGATTTTGGTTAGGTGGGAGAATAGCACAAACAGAAAAAGGAAATTGTTTGGTAAAAACAGGGTCTTGAAAAGAGGCTATCTGAACTTGCCATTCAAAGGAGGCTCATAACTAGGAGAACGTGTGGCTTTTCCATTATTCTCTGAAAAGAATTGAAGACTTGGATTTCTAAATACATTTGTCTGTGAATATTATAAGCTTATGCCATTCTAAGTGAAATACAAAGCTCTTATCTTTGAGAGCAACAGGGCATACAATCATATTTCAAAACAGAAACATATTCTCTCACTTATTTTTATCAAAATTTCAATAGGAAGAAAGTTTGAATTATTAAAATAGTCTCACCTACCGTTGCTCCTATTGATGTTAATACTAGAACAATATCACACTGTCTTTTAACTATTAGCTTCTCATCAGGGGTTGGATATTTTTTAAATGACCAGTTTGGGCACTTTCACCATCTAGTTTTAATATATTTAATAAATTAAATGCAGGTAACATGAGATCAGTACTTTCGCTTTACTGAGAAACTAGAAAAAGAAAAAATGATGTTTTATCTCAATTTCAGGTTATCCAAAAGAGCTAGAAATCACTGCAGAACCACAAATTCTTTCTTAGAATGAGATTATCATGATACATTTTTTAAGAATTCAAAGTATATAACAGATCTGCCTGACATAACTAATGTCTGTGTGGGTGTCAAATTCTAACACATCAATACTTTACTAAAAATATTGTGACTTTTTTTCTTTTTTTTTTTTTTTTGCCTAAGCAATCCATGTATCTGGCATGATAAAATTCAGGAATAAATACATTAGGAATAAGTAAGTTACCTTAAATATAGCCTATACTTTTCACTAAGAGAGTCAGTGAGTGAGAAAGCCAAAGTTAAGTTCTATCTGACAAAATGCTTTATCTGCTAAAAGTTCAGTAGTTAGGTTTTTGGATTAGGTGACCATTGCAATATCATTGGGCTTCCCCAGTGGCTCAGTGGTAAAGAATCTGCCTATAATGTGTGTGCCGCAGGAGGCTTGGGTTCCATCGCCTGGGACAGGAAGGTTCCCTAGAGAAGGGTATCGGAACCCACTCCAGTCTTCTTGCCTGGAGAATCCCACTGACAGAGGAACCTGGTGGGCTACAGTCCATAGTATTGAGAGAGTCATACATGACTGAAGCGACTTAGCACTACAAAGCAATATCATTAATCTACGTAAATGTTGGTATAAAATCACGTTTCTAGTTTGTATGTACATTCATGTACATTCCTAGTTAAATGACTACTATGGTTCCTGCTCAGAAGGCAACAATCTCTACAATAATATATCCTTCTGAAATGATTTTCTTTCACTACTGCTGCTGCTGCTGCTGCTGCGTCGCTTCAGTCGTGTCCGACTCTGTGCGACCCCATAGACGGCAGCCCACCAGGCTCCGCCGTCCCTGGGATTCTCCAGGCAAGAATACTGGAGTGGGTTGCCATTTCCTTCTCCAGTGCATGAAAGGGAAAAGTGAAAGTGAAGTCGCTCAGTCGTGTCCGACTCTGTGCGATCCCATGGACTGTAGCCTACCTGGCTCCTCCGTCCATGGGATTTTCCAGGCAAGAGTACTGGAATGGGGGTACCATTGCCTTTTCCGTTTCTTTCTCACTAGAACCCCCCAAATCCAATTTTAAGCTGATGTCAAGATTCTAAACATATCTGTAACAAAGAAAAAACAGTTTCTGAAAGATGATTATTTACTAGTGACTCACTGCTTGAATTCTCATTCTTTCCGCACATTTCTTCTTTTTTTTCTAAAATTTCCTTCTTTATCCACAAGTGTCTTAGTTATATGATTCTAGAGCTTTCTTAAAATCTGTTTGAGTCATGTAAGATCTAGCCTTCTTGAGAGTAACAATAACAAAAAAATATTTCTGGCTAGAATCTGAGAGCTGATCCCTCCATAATCTATAAGACTTCTTCAAATATCTCAAATTCTGGATGTTTTATAAATTCTCACTTTGGATTTCACTTGCTTCTCGCTTTGCACTTCTCCCCCATGGAGGGACCAATTTGAAATAGGGTATTAAATTCAGAGAACACTGATGTTATGTTTATGGATAACAACATAAAACATGAGAAGTATCACTGGGAACCATTAATAGCAATGCAAGAGGCCTGGTAAGTGCTTCTATAAGCATGGAGAAATACTGGTTGAAACAATATTACCTCCCTTTCCTCTTAGATTTTTCTAACCACAGCTTTCAAAAGGTACCTTAAAATTTCACTAATATATATTACTTCACACTAAGTCTAACTTGACCATATTTACCATTATATATCATTTAAATTGCATCAGCTGCTTATTTAAATTAAACAATTCCTTAATAATGATATATTTGCTATATAAACACCTTGGATGTTACCAAAATTTTTGCAACCTTATTATCCATTATGGTTTGATTGTCAGTTACCACTCATATTTTACATGTAATAAAATTCCAAACTGATGACAATTCCCTAAGACCTATATAAGAAGCTAATCCTTAATAGAAGACTGGCGCTGATGTTTAATGATGATGAAAAACCTTAGCATATAACTGATAAGACGTGTGAAGGTTCTTTATCCTGCTATTACATTTGTAAGTGGGTATTCAAATAACTATTATGTACAGGTGGCAAGCTGGTTTCTTAATCCTGTTAAGTTAAAAAATATAAATGTAGAAAGAAAAGAGGATTAAAAATAGGTGGGGGAGGGGTTTCCTTCAAATAAATGGAACCCATTCTTTTGAAAGAAAACTCCCCTCTTACCTTGGTCCTGGAGCTGGTTAGTTCTCCTCTGTCCTCCTCCTAGGGGAGAAATACCCAAAGTTAAACAATAATAGAACATGGTCTTGTATTAAAGTCAAGCTCAGTTCTGGCTGATCCTTTTCTCATGTCTCACAAGACACTACCAACTGTCTGATATACTGGAGCATTCACTGAATTGAACTTAAGATCCATTTAAGGATTAAACCAACATTAGCTGTGTAAGGGAGACAAAATTGTCTGCTCTCTAGTTAGTCTATTTTATTAGAGCTCCAATAAATTGAATACTGACTTAGAGCAAAGTAATTTATGGAAGAGTATTGACTTGTTAATTTTCATCAGGAGTGAGTTATGTAGGGTGTACCATGAGAGTACCTAGAGTTCCCCAGGTAGGGAGAGGCACGCTGTGATGTTTCAACCTATTTCCCTGATGTTCATGTCTTTTGAGGGTAAAATGATAATACTAGAAGCAACATCATATTTGGAGCAGTACTAAATCTGATATGAACTAGAATTATTGTAAAAGTGAAAAAAAAACCCTTAATAGGTCATTAGATTGGAAGATTAATAAAAAGTCTGGGAGATGAGTATGATTGCAAACTATATGATTTAATTTTTCAAAACAGATAATCATAGGTAAGATAAATATGGGATTGTTTTTTTTTTCTTTTCTTAACGTGTCTATCTAACTAGGACTCTTGGCTTCTTTGGAGAGAAACAAGACAGCATAGTGAAATGAGCATGGATCTGGTAATTATACAATAATGGGCTTCTATTCCAGTTCTGTCATTTCTCAGTTATTTGACTTGAGTTTCAACACCATCATCTGTCCAGATGAAAATACCAACATCAAAGGGCTGTGGGGGAAAATATATTCATATATGTATGCTTGATATGTAGTAGATATTAATCTTTTTCATTTATATGGTCTCTGATATGGTCTTTTTTAAAATTGAAATTTCTGCTGTACAACAAAGAAAGTCAGTTATACATGATATATTCTTTTCTTACTTGAATGACTTCATCTCTTCAGAGACCACTGTCTAATTAATTGACCTTTGAGCCAATTCCTGGATACTCCTTGACATAATTTCAGAGATAGTGACTGGATCCCATAAAAAATCAAATACCAGACAGTTAATTAAATTCTGTGAGACGTAGAGGAAAGTGGAGACCAAGAATGAGCCTGAACCCATACAAGATCATGTGCTATTGTTATTTAACTTTGGGTAACTTATTAAAATTCTTTATCAAGTAAAATGACATCAAGTGAGAAAATGGATATATTTTTGGAAGCTCAGGTTGTCACAATATATTCCAGAGACATCAGAATGAAGGATGTAGCTGTTAGTCAAATGGCTATTATGAATATATGCAGGGAAAAAACACTGTATGGAAGATTCTGTATTATACATCTATTAGTATTACCACTTATTTAGCATTAGAGTCACCCTATGATCTTTAATCACTTTAAAGTTCCATAATATTTCTATGGCACAATAGAACTCCTCCAACTACAAATATACACATTTTTCTCATCCTTAGAAACTTTAACATCATCTCTTTAATGAAGATTCTAAGAATGGCTCTTTTGACAAAGCTGTCTTTATCCCTTATACTCTATAAATTCTAAAGAAAATATACAGAAATACTTTCCTTTTTTTCTGAAAAAGATACATTCAGAAATCATAAATCTATGCTATAAATAGAAAAAAAGTATATTTTATGAAACACCTACTTCATCCATGGAGCCCACTTATATGACAGAGTTTTGACAGAAATACCTTTATATTCCAAATAATCTGAGAATCTATGAATAAGAAAAACTGTAGGTACACTGCCAGGCTTGGTTACAATCACAATGGCTGTGCAGTCTTCCTGCTTCAGGGCATTAACTGATTGCTATTTATGATGAGGAAAAAAAATGGAAAAGAAATTAAATAGTAATAAAGCTGTTGGGGATATTATGGTGCCCTTAAATATAAACACTCTCAAGTATTATATACTGAAACAATACGGGATACAATATTATACAGATCCATTTTTAAAATCATATCTAGATATGGAAAAATATGTTTCATTCTTAAAAAACTAAAGAAAGCCCTTCTACATGCATGTGCTTCACTTTAGGTGTTTTACTGCTGCTAAGTCGCTTCAGTCGTGTCCGACTCTGTGCGACCCCAGAGACGGCGGCAGCCCGCCAGGCTCCTCCATCCCTGGGATTCTCCAGGCAAGAGTACTGGAGTGGGATGTCATACCACTCATATAATTCAAAGGATTTTGTCAGATTTGTGTATTGCCAAAAATTTGATGTCAGTATCTAATTTTAAAACTCTATATAATTATACAAGAACTGTGTCTCTCTGGTTCTCTCAGAAGTGCTTTCTTTAAATACTTTTCCATTTCACATTGTAGACAGACTATGATAAAAGCAGCTATTTACTTAATTAGTGAATTACTTAATCCCAAAACCTGATGAGCTTCTATTGAAATTGAAATTCTGGGAATGAATTTTCCCCTAGTGTTATTAAGTGTCTACAGCTTCAAAGAGGTATAACAGAATTCTTTGGTTGTTTTACTAAAGACAGTTCAAGACATGACCCAGAATCTCAGACTCTCAAAGTGAAATGGGAATTTAGATGTCACTGTCTGTACTCTCTGAGACATGAGAATCTCTTCTATTGGAACAGTTTGGGAAACATAGCCAATTTCCCCCCATTATTTGAACCCATTTTAATTGCTTTAAAATCTTTCTTTGTGTTTACCTGAAACCTACCTCTGTCTAATTTAGTTAACTTAGCAAGAATTTCTTTAGTTTATAATATGAATTAAACGTTATAATTTCTTGAGTTCTTATATGGGTATTTTCAATATATCTTGAAATTATCAATATTGATGAAACTACAGCATGGAATAATCACAGAATCTGTTCAATAACCTTTCAAAGTAAACTTCAGTTATAGGAAAGAGGTTTTTGTTGTTGTTGTTCTTTTCCCATAAGAGCACTGGAGAGAGTTAGAAGATCTCATTTCCAATCTCAGCTGTGGGGCTGCGGGCAAGTCACTTAACATCTCTAATTCACGTCTTCCTTTATAATAAAGTGACATCATAAGAGGGTTAAAAGGAGCAGGTAAATATATATGTATATGTATATATATATGTGAAAGTGGTTTGAAAGCTATAATGCTGTATTTTTACTAATATTATTTCACTTTTGAAATAGCCTGCCCAGCAATTTTTAGAGTATACATTAAGCTAAATGCAAACATTATGTCTTAAAAGTGAACAAATTAAAAATATTAATTAAATGATAGACTGATTCTTTGCCTTATATTATCATTACTTTATCATTTCATAGAAAGTAATTCTTTTTTATTTTAGTCTATGCCCTTCATATTTACTCTGGAAGACAATCAGGTCCATTTTTCTTGGATCCTATTTACTTCTGGCTAGCCTAGTCTCACACATAAGCCAAAGGTTAGGGTATTGATTTAGGGTTCCGGATATTGGTTTAATTTTAAGTTTTCTATTTCTCATGCTTTTTAAAAAGCATTTGCTTTTCATGCTAAAGTCAGTAGCAATGACTTGTTGATAATACTTTTTCTGTGGTCCTTGTTACAAGCGCCTGAAAAGAGAGGAGACTAGGGACTGGGGATCTGGTGATATCTTCTCTTATTTACTAATAGTATTCTGGCCTGTTACTCTATCAAAAAAGGACGTTCAGAAGTTGCATATCTCTCACCTCCAAATATGAAATGATTAGGCTTCTATAATAGCAGAGGCCTTGCAGATAGTTCTTGACAGTTTTTACACAAACTTGCCTAGTAAAGCAACAATGGAGAGGGGTCCATTACTCATATCGCCTTTGAAAGTGAGTTGCTTATGTTACACTTGTTTGATTGACTCCAGTTTGATCTTTATTTTGGCAAACTCTCAAAGAATTAACACTTAGAGAAAACAGATCGAATTTTTAACATTTCTGTAAAAAAAAAACTTGTGTACTTTCTTCATTGAGAATCTTAGAGAAAAAGCAATATAAATAAAACCACGGTTATTTCAATATGATGTCATGATTTTGGTCAGTAGAGTTTAAAGCAATAGATTTCTTGCACATTTTGGCATAGTATACTTTTAAAGGCACACTTTAATGCTAAGAATATTTTTATGCCTTTAGTGTTTTTTCATTGTTGAGTTGTGTGACGGTAGAGAAACGTGTTGAAATGGCTTTACAAAGTTTTTGAAAGAATATTTCATTCTTTGAATGAGTCCTAATAATGTTTTAGGTTTTCAGAATGTATGGTACCTGTTCATTAAAAATAAACTACTTTTAATCATGAAAAAGCCATTTGCGGTATTAATGGAGGCTAGACAATGTATTCATAGTATTTCTAACTTCTGTTTGTATAATTATTATTGATAAAATGTTCTTAGAGTCAATATAATGCCATTTATGAGAAGGTTTGAGGCCAGGTGAGGTATTTTGGAGAGTTGAATGGTGACTTTCTCTTCAGGTGTTGCCAGGTGCATATGATATTATGCTTGCAGCAAAGCTATCTCAAACGTATTTTATATCATTTTGAAAACAAAAGTTATAGGACTGATTTTTCGGGAGAAATCAACATTTATAAAATAAAGAGGTTACAGCTTCTTATTTCTACTTAAAACAGAATATAATTCTAAACCATAGTCTTTACTATTTTCCAGTTCATTTCAAATGACTGTCAAAATATTTTATCTTCCTTCTCTTAAATATGAATAACAAACCAGTCCAAACAAACTTGGCTGACATTATCTTGGCTGAACAGACTCATTGTTCACTTGCTTTCTTGTTTATCTGGGTCCCCTTTATAACCTGAACACTAGTACTGCAATTCTGGAAACCAATTCTTGTAGTGAGATGATCTATAAAGATGAGTACATAATATGGAACTTGTCCAGCTATTAGACATATACCAAGAGGAAGCACATCTCAGCATATTTATACATATCAGATTATGAACTTAGAGACAACTTTATGTTTCCTAAATATATGTGGCATGTGTAACGCAAGGTTGCCTGACTTGGTTGGTTATAGATTCTGCACTCATATTAGTTGTGTGTTGAAATGGAATTAACTTGAATTTTATAGGATATAGATATTTTTGGGGGGAATTCTTTATACTTAAGAGTATTTGTTTACAAGATAATAGTGTGGGATGGAAGAACAGCAGTGTGGGATTCTGGCTTTTCACTGCACTGTCAAAAGGGAGACCTAGTTTTAGATCTCTTGTTAAATCAGTTCGTAAATGTTTACCTGTTGAACTTCTTTTTTAGCCATTTTATTTGTTAAATTTAATCCTCTTTGAAGTAGTATAAACTAAAACAGACACATATTATTCACTTTTCTCAGGCAAGTTACTAAAATATAGCTTCTAAATGTAATGGAGAGCTGAATATTGAATTTAGAAACACAGCTGAATATTGAATTTAGAAACAGTCAAATGGTGTTACTTAGCTAGCCACAAAACATCCCTAGAGCGAACAATTTGAAATCTATTTGGTAAATTCTCAGTTGAAACTCAATAACCATTTGTTGAATAAATTGGCAAATGAATGAAAGCAAATCATATTAGCATTTATTTTTAATAAGTGGGAAGAATGAAAAATGTTAATGCTTGATGAATCTCAAAGAAATGTAGAAAAATGCAAGATTTTTTTCCTTTGCGTGGGAAGTTGTAATTTTAATCATCTTTTAATTGTAGGAAAAGAGCTAAATGAAGATCCTAAAATTTTAAATGGCAGTGGAAAGGTTTATGTTTCCTACTGTACTCAGTATCAAGCAAGAGAAGGATGGAACGTATGAATGCTAAAGAGAAGGATTTCCCCCTGGGACACATTTAACACAGATACCTTTACCACACGAATGTGAAATACTTGGTATTTCCACATCTCTAACAGCAAACAGGGTAAGTGTTGAAGCATATCACAGCCAGGGGGAATTGCATGTGTTTGTGTTCACGTGTGCTGAGAGGTGCTATGGATGTCTGTATGAGTGCATTTTAGGCTATCAGACTAAGTTCCAAAACATAAAGAGATCACAAGAACTAAGTTTTTGTATAGCATTTTTAAATATGTCAGTTATCTGTAGCATTTTTTAATATGGCACCAAATAAAATGAAGGATATTTATAAATGAGAATCTCTCTCTTTTCCCATAATAGTTAAAAAAAACCAAAATTGTGTACTAATCTTTTGTAATTCATTTCCAGAAAACAAATTAAAATCATATTTAACTTGAGGCCGAGTACTAATAAGTACTCAGCTTTAAATTTCTGCACTTTTAAGTTTTACTAGTGTCTACGTTAAGTGAGAACAATTGACTTGTTACTAACACCAAAAATAAGAGTACAACTTTATTCTCACAAATAATATCAAGAAACTCCTCCTTTCTAACTTTCTAAGAACTCTTGAACTGATGACTAAATATGTCCCACAAATTTTACATAGGAAAGTGGTTGCTTATAGAGAATATATTTTTCACACATGAACTTAAATGTTAAATTGAATACATCTGCTCTAAAAAATACTCTAAAGTGGAAGAAACATAATTTGGCATACAGAGAACTCTACCTACCCTGATACAGATTTAGAATTGAGCCAAGTGTCTGATGAGGGCAGTGATTGTGTTTAACACTCAAATAAAAGGTCCAATGAAGATGTCCCCTGGTAGTTCCATTCTTAGTACCTCGTCTCCCCCTGCCATGCTATTGCTGTGGGGGTTCTAAGTTGCTTCTTTTAAACTAAGCATGATGTGCTTGGCTTCAAAGGATCAGCTCCCACTGCCACAGGTTCCTGTGGCATTAGCAAGTCTAACTGGACCTCTTTTCCCTCCAGAGTTCAAACACTGATGAAGTTCTTTTGGGGCTGCTTTCTCTTGAAAGACATTTTTTTTGACAGATCATTAGTCTTATACTAGCAACAGTTCCACAAATACTGCATATCTTTAGAGAAGGCAACATTTGAGTGGGGATTGTAACTATTGAATAATAAAAGTACAGGAAATTAGTTTTTTCCTTTTTAAATTTTATTTTTAGCTGCACTATGTGGCTTGCAGGATCTTAGTTCCCTGGCCAAGGTCTGAACAGAGGTTCAGGGCAGTGAAAGCAACAAGTCCTAACCACCAGACCTCCAGGGAATTCCCAGAAGACCAGTTCTTTTACTTGACTCCAAACGTTAAGGTCAAGTATACACATTCTTACAAAGGCCAGGAGAATTCTGAAGATATGACCTACTACTAGGTTCCCTAGAGGTACTTGAAGATTCTAGATACCATGAATATCTTTAAAAAGGGTATTTCTCATTTAACAACCATTTAATAGCCAATAAATCTGTATTAACTACATTATGATTCACTTTAAGGAATCTTTATCAGTTTACTTATTGCATGGCAAAGATAGGAGTATAGAAACTAGTGTAATATAGATAATATACAAAAGAAAGCACTATTTTGATAGTAAAGTATACAACTTTACTATGTATACATATATAGAAGGAAGATTTTTTTCCTTTTCTTAAAGTCTCATGTTGCCCATGAATAAAAACAGCAGCATTTGAAAGAAAGCTATAATTAATGACAATAAAATAGGCCAGTCTCACTGTATCCAGAACTATTAACCCCAAAATCTGGTTAAAAAAGATCTTACAGGAAAACAGACTTAGTCTCAACTGAACAAATAAGGAAGACAGCTTTCAAAGATACTCCGATTCAGGTATACCCTCTGGATTTTGCTCTAAGGACTGCAATTCTTTTGCATTTTATCCTTTATACAGAAGGTGCCTATTAGTCCATCTCTACATTCTTCTCTATGTTAGTTTCCCTGTTTTGAAGCAGAAGGTTGCTGGTTGAATAAGAAGAAGAATTTAAGCTTAATGAGCCTCCTACTCAGCAGGTCTGAGTGTGAAGAGTGAAGAGGTGTGGGTGAGGTGAACGCTGGTTCGCCCTCAGTGCCCTTCCATTATTCTCAAAGGCAGGACAAAATGACTGTTTTTGTCATGCAGGGGCCAGCTTGCTCAGGAAATTGTGACATGTATAAAGCAAAGCACATAAACAAACTCTTCACCCAGGAAGCTGAGTTTAACAACTGCCTCATTAACAAGATCCAAGGAAAGACAGGAAAAGCAGGGGGAGGCCAGAGCTGATTATTATACAGTTCTAGACAGATGAAGTCCTTCAGCTTCCCCCCAAACAATCCCTGTAGTGTGGATTTGACAAAGTGGCACATTTAAGACGAAAACACTGTTGCTATCAATGGGAGTCAGACGCACCAGTATCTGCGGGCCAAATTCAGTCCCTGAAACTTGACTTTTATCAGTAGACACAAGACAGAGGACAAGGCAGCCACATCCGCAGAGAATTAACTAAGAGCAAATGCTACATCCAGTGAATGTAATCAATGGTCTGAACAGTGATCTACATATCAACCACCATAGCTGTCTCCCTTTGGGTTTTTTAAAAATTATTTATACTTTGTACTCTTGTAGTTACTATTTTGATGGAGATGTATTTGCCACGTGGCCTCATTGAGATTATATCTTTCTTTTATTTCATTAAACAAAATAAACCCTTTAAAGACCAAATATCCTGATGCCACTTTAAGTTTCTGAATGGCTAAAATAATTTGGGGTAGAATTTTATCATGGATAATTGATTTATTTATTTTGATATTTAACAATTATTTATTGATGTATACCTTGCCCAGCATTATTTAAGAACTACAGATTCCTCTGTTATAGTTAGAGGATTCCCACGGATAATTTATGTTGGACTTCCCCCTTGCACATTTCTCCAGTTTCACATGGGAAGTATGTTCAAATAAACCTGACTTCAGAATTGCCGAAGTTTACACTCAAATTTGTCCTTACTGGCTAACTTTTTCCTATCTCTTTAAAAATCCTCCCTTTTGAACATAACATGACACCGCTCTCTAATTATTACAGTGTTGTTTGCAAGCACAAAATATTGGTTTAACACAACTTTTCAGTACTAGTATTTGTTTCTTATATTTGTCTCAACTCCTCCACCACCCAATACATACACCCAAAGCACTTTGCAGTTCCCCCTTTTGAAACCAATCACATATTATTATATTGTTTTCACTCTTAACTAGGCAATAGTACAGGTCTTATTACCTTAATTTCTCAGAAGCTTACCAGAAACATCATTTCTCAAGATCAGGTTCTTGGTTAATTCCTTTAGCAAAGATTCTGATTTCCTCTTGAATCTGTGCTTTGTATGAATCTCTCCTAAACAGCACTGAGACCAGAGTAATTTGTCAGTTGTCACTTTTGACCCCAGCTTTATTCTAGCCCCAGTAACTCAAAAGCAGCCTTTATTACTTAAGGAAAATAGGAAACACTGCCTCCTGGACATAAACATGTGGATTTTCTATGTCCAGGACCAAAAGGGTAAAAAGGGCAGGTTTTACCAACATTTCCTTGAGAATTCAAGTGCCACTTTTAACATTTGTGGGCTATTAACCACATGTGTGATGCTTTAGTCATAAGTCATATTTTAGGGGTCTATGTGTTAACAGTTTTGCATTGTTATTGGGTCTAATTTTACAGATCTTACTTATGCCATACTCCCTTTGCAACAGATGAGAGTGTGACTTGAGTAAGCACCATAAAATCAGAGCCCGGTTTTCCCTCCTGCATTTTTAAATAAATGTGATTTGTAAAGTTAGCATCAGTAAAACATCAGGATTTTCTAAAAATATAATGATGTCATAATAAATGAAAGATTGAAATGGAAAAAAAAGTGTTTTTCTAGAAGATGTTGATTTCTTCATAGAAACTAGTGGGCAGGCATAATTTTTAAAAATAATGAAAAATGTAGAATTATTACTGACACAATGAGAATGTAGATTTCAGTGACCAAAAAAAGTTGATGAGATATAGAAGCATATGCTACCCATGTTTTAGGCCCACTGGAAGCAGCTAGTGTTCAACCAGTTTGGTTTTTATATGGCCTTAAAAGATATATGTTGATTATGATTAATTATTCTAAAATTAAAAAAAATTACCTGATTGTTGACCAAAAAATATGAAATGGAGAAAAAGAAAAACAAACAAACATACCATGTTCACACACAAAACAAAATAATTCTCTCAGGGACATCAGGGAAGGTGGAATACTATAACAACACATGTTATATTGTTATACTATTCCACCCACCTTAATGACGAGCCCTTGGGCGTTGCTACTCCATAGCCTTTTGAATCCAGATTTCCTCCAACTTTCATTGTGTCACATGGCTTTCGCTGCTCAATGTATTCATTCATAGTGGACTCCAGGAGAAAGGCAAATTTGCCCTTGGATTTTCGGACACGAGCTACTCCCTCAGCTGTAGTCCTAGTGAACACTGATGGCTCTGCTGATCGCATGTAGGTCCACATCTTTTCATACACTGCTATTTTTGATCTCTGGAGGAAATTAAAATAAAATTAAATACAGGAAAGAAGGGAACAAGATGTTAATATTGACTGAACTGGAATCAGGATAAAGCCTTTTACATTACCCCCTAATTCCAATTTGTCATAATAGCACTATTTTTTTTTTTCAATTAGAAAACTGCCTTTTACCATTGTTTAAGAAAATCACTGAAATGAAAGATATTTAAAAGTGATATTTGATGAAAAAGGTACCTCATGCCATAATTATCCTAGTTAACTGCTTAAAGAACAACTTATTATTTTTATAAAATATAGACATCCATAGAGAGAGTTGTACTGAATTATAGCAAAGAAGGAGAATTGTTATATTGTTTTATTTTTATATTTTTCCATGTCTCCAAGTCTTAATGAGAACCATTCTAAAAAGCTACATACAAAATATGCAGTCCCTATCAAGTCAGTAGTTTAGCACCAAAGGAGGAGAAGAAATCTGCCCTAGTTTGTAAACCAAATATCTATAAAACAAGAATCAAATTTTAGGTCCATCAAAACATTTTTAGATCTTTTCTAACAAAATCTCCAAATAGAACATACATTAAACTTAAAGAGAAGTGATTCCAGTTTTTCCACTTTCTATTTTGGAAAGTTAGTTTTTCTAATCCTTTGACTTCAGTAAAGAAATTTTATTTATTTTTTTATTTATTGGCTCAATCTACACTGCTTTTTGTACTTAATTTATTCAATTCCTTTTGTGGGTATCTGCATTCATATTATATTTTTTATCCACACATTCTTTTTTTTTTAATGTGAAAGTATATCCAAATGAATGCAAATATCCCTAAGGATGTGTTTGATAAAATAGAAAAGCCTGAATCCTGTTTGGTGTTTGTTAATACAATGATACGCACAGACTTTTATCTGGTGCAGTTATTTTTGTTCAGTAGCAAAGTGGGGAAATTTTGCACCCGGGTCAAAACTAAAAGTAATGGAGATTTCCACCAAACTTGACTCTATGCATGAGGCCAAATTCTGAGTATCGTGTATAATTATTTAAGCCAACTTTGTTTGGTTACCAGAAAATAGAATCCAACAAGAAGCAGATATTCAATAATCGACAAGGAACCTGAATAGCAAACTTAAGAATACATGTTCTGGGCAAAAGCAAATTACTCATATGATTGATTAAAAGTGGTGTTCAAAATTTTGGCTTCATAAGATGGAAATTTAGCAGTCAATAAATCTATACAATAAGCCACATAAGATGTTTGCATAACTAAAAAACCAAACTCCAGATATTTTATGTTAATATATATTCAAATAGTGACAAATATCAGATGGGAAATAGATATCCTGATAATTTTCAGAAAATAGAAATTATTTATTTCAGGAGATAGGTATCTTAAATGTTTTTACGTTATTAACACTTAAAACTATCTCATGATACAGAGATCCTGATATATTTGTGTATGTGTGTTCAGGTAATGACAGGTTACTTCTGGCTACAGAAATCCTCACATTAGGAACATTCTATGCCAACTATATTTCAGTTGCAAAAATTCTATGTGGTTCCAGGGCAGAAGATTATCTGAATCAATGAGATCCACTAGGGAGGCCATATTGCTAGGCCCCATTCATTTCATCTCTAATAATGAAGTTCTTTTCCGGAGAATGAGCTATTCCATTTTACAGTGAGTTCCAATCTCTGAAAATTATAAAATCCCTGGATCACTTAATACTGATTGTCTTTAAACATCTATTCTGGTTATTTCAATTTAGAGACTTGTTGGTAAACATCTATTAGCCATATAGTAAAACATATATATATTTGCTTCACTATGTTTACTAAATTGAAACCAGAAGAAATAAAATCTGAGTATTATTTTGATTAAAATTTCTTTTAAAAAATTTAAGAATACAAGAATCATGTTTGTTACTTGCCAACTTTCTTATTATTCAGTATCTCATTACAGGAACAAGAAACAAGTAAACAAAACTAACACAGCAAAATGGAAAAAAAGAAAAATTTTAGGACTTGGTAATTATGCAAGTAATTTTACAATATAAATGCAACAGAATATTAAAGCAAGTGATTTTTGTAAAGGAATAAAATACCTTTGTTATTGATATTTTATTGTAGTCCATTCCCATAATATTAATGTGAGGAAAATTACTGCTGTATTTGTTTAAATCATATTGAATTATATATACTGTAAATGCAAAAGAAACTAACTCCTTTAAAATCCTGAAGAAAGAGGAATCTTTAGTGTAATTACGCTTAACAGTTCTTATGTATCAGTATAATATAAATTAGGAATGATGAAAGAAACTCTTTAGAAAAAAAATTTAGATGGTGTGTCACTATGTTAATGTTTAAAAATTCTGATTCTGATTTAAAAGGGGCATGGTTTAGGAAAAATCAAATCCACATGGTGGAGAAGGTAAGGTGGGAGAATTCAAGAAGTAAAGGACTGGAAATAATATTGCTGTGCCTTACCTGTCACTGTAAGAGGGTGTTGTTAAGGAATGAGGCAAGGTAATCGTTATAAATTTGCTAAGACAGGCTAAACTGAGGAAATTTCTGCAGACCCTGGAAATTCATAAATGTAGTGATAATAGCACTTTTAATATCTTCATCTTCAATGGTAAAGATCAGGTTTGGGGCGTGAACATGCTCAAGATAATAAGCAAAGGTAATATGTCACTATTTTTTAAAATTATAAAATTAATGTCAATTTCATCTTTATTATGAAACACAATATATTGGAAGCTATTTCATTTAGAACACTATTTTATTATTTAAAATCATTCTTGGAGATTTAAAAATGTGCTTTCTTTTTAATTTCTCAAAATTAAGTATTTTGCCATTTCTGCTTTTAATATAAATATAAAAATGTCATACACTGTAGTTGATATTTACATTGTTATCATGTGAATTATTTCCTGCTTTTCGTAGCTTATGGAGCAAGACTGAAGTTCCAGTGAGAGCTCATCAATGCACTATGATCATATTATAACAACTGAGACACTAATCCACCTCATTTATGCATTCATAATTTCACTGATGACAAACACAGGATAAAATTGCACTGAAATGAAAATCAGTGTGCTCAAATCAGGTATAATGTAAAAGGGCCTTTACAAAAGCCAGTCATTAAGTGACAAACACAAAATTTCTTTAAATGCCTCTATGTGTATGCTTAACAAGGTGCACAGAACAAGAGACTTATCAAGTTTCCTAATGGGACAAAACCAAGGCAATAGTTGAATTCGGATGTTATTTTCCCCATGGCTTAAATCTTTTCCCAGAACAACGGCAACATTTTTTGAAGTTCTGAGTACAGATAACTGCCTGAGGCAATTTAGTGAAGCTGATAGATGTACCATTACTGTGTTCCTGTAAGAAAACATTTTGATAAGGACAAAAATACCTTTCACGGTCTGCTTCCTCAGCCTATCAGACATAGTTTATTTAAACCAGGTCATCATGTGTGAGAGAGGAAGGAGAACACAGGGTAGGAAATGAATGAGGTTTTTATCAGAGAACTGACATTTACGCATTCCTGGAAGTGCGCTTCCAGGGAAAATGATTTTCCTGTCCCATTTGGGTTCAACTTTTCTACAGCATAAATACCTATACTTATAAAACTCTTTCAACTTTAAAATTGGAATTGGGTAGGACAGAAAGGACATAGGGCATGGTGACTGCACAATCTATATGGAAGACTCTGTGTCTAGGAAGCAGCTTTCTTTATTTCTATATTTTTAATCAATATATTCTCTTATCTACCTCATTAGTTTTTTAAATTTGAGCAGTTTTTAAAAATTCTATAAAGATTGAAATAATATTTTCAATGTACTTGATGACAAAGAGATTTACAGAGAGTTAGCTTTGAAATCGGAGAAGGCAATGGCACCCCACTCCAGTACTCTTGCCTGGAAATCCCATGGACGGAGGAGCCTGGTAGGCTACAGTCCATGGGGTCGCTAAGAGTCGGACACGACTGAGCGACTTCACTTTCACTTTTCCCATTCATGCACTGGAGAAGGAAATGGCAACCCACTCTAGTATTCTTGCCTGGAGAATCCCAGGGACGGCGGAGCCTGGTGGGCTGCCGTCTATGGGGTCGCACAGAGTCGGACACGACTGAAGCGACTTGGCAGCAGCTTTGAAATATTTTCAGGAAATCACTATGGTGTTTCTTTTCTCCTTTTTCATTCAAAGCAGAATGATGAACCTATAAACATTTGCTTTATTTACATGAAAATCAGCCATCATTTTCCAGTAAAATGCAATAAATAGCACAAATTAGTATACTATTTTATTGCATATACATACTGATTTTTAGGCAAATCACTACATTTTACCTACTTTCTTTTGGGTGAAACTTTAATGACAACCCACTCCAGTACTCTTGCCTGGGAAATCCCATGGACAGAGGAGCCTGGAAGGCTATAGTCCTTGGGCTCGTAGAGTTGGACACAACTGAGTGACTAACACTTTCACCTTTTAGATTTCTAGCAAGGTTTTGAAGTTATGCTCAAATGAATTAGAGCAGTATGCTATTATATTAAAGCTTTAGAGAGTGAGATGCACTTAGTAACTTAAAAAAGTTTGGCTAATTAAATTTATTCATAGAGTATTGTTAATAAAATGTATTGTCATGACTATTATTTACAGTTTTAGAAAAATCTACAAATACTTTATAATTAACTTAAAATTTTATATCTATTAGTAATGTTCCAAATTGTTGACAAATATGCTCACTGTCTGGTTTTTCATTTTTTAAAAACACAATGTGCAGTGACAGGCTTGACAGTTTTGAATGACTTGCCATGTTACATCAGTGATTTAGTGTTACATCACCATTTATAGTACATAAGAATACTATAATTGAATTTTTTTTTAGAGAAAATATCTTAAAAGAGAGATATCTTATCAAAATTCAAGTGCATGAAAATTAAGTCTGGCTTAAGGAGTAATATCTTCATTGTTTTTAATTTGCAACCTGAATGAGAAAACAATAAATGTATACATTTAAAATGAAAGTATAATTTCCCATGTACTATATATAAGAATGAATTTGCTTTAAAGGGCTATCATTAATTTTATATAATAGTTTAGGAAATAGTGAAATATATCTTGTCCTCTAAATTATTAAATATCTAGTCTCTAAGCAATGATGTTTAATACTAATATAAGATGCAATTATTACCTAGCTAAATATCTGTGAAAATATTACCCTTACTACTTTTTAGTTTTTTGGTTCTGAAGTCACAAAATGAATCTTTATCTCTGATCAGATATTATGAAATTTATATTTCTGGATTTAAGTAAAACCAGAGTAAAAGAGATTCTCTGATCAAAAAATTCATCCTTAGGGTGGCACTAAGAACTGAAAACAAAAACCCTCCAAAATACTTGCCATCCTGATGGCAAGCCAGAGGAATCATATCCATATGTGAAATGCAGTTATATCAGTTTGAAAAATTTTATCTGCAAAAGCAGATAAATCAGCTCAAATGAAATACCACACAATGTTTTACAAGGTTGCTAGAACTTGGTAGTTATTGTTCTCTTTAGCTAGTGAGAAAGCAAATATATTGCTTTGAAATCCATTGTTACAGAGTATATTATGGAACAATAAACCTCAGATAAGTACCATAACATGCTATTAAGGCTTTGAGACTCAAATGTAGTAAGGTAATTGTATTTTATTTTTTTATGCCCTGTTTTCATTTTTATGCTCTAAGTCCCAAAGCACAGACAAATCCAAATCTTACCAGATAAAGTATTGTCATGGCATTATCAACTTTGGAATCTTTGGGATGAATTATTGAATAAAGTTGTTTTATTTACCTTTTTTGCTGTTACTTTTCCTTAGTGAGGGTCCCTCTTGCAATGTGAATAAATCAATCGGCTTTTGCAACTTAAAATGACTAAAATCCAAGTAGAAATATACAGCATAGCTATGTTTAAATGTAGCAGTTACCATTGTGTTTGCAAAGCCTATAATAGCTAGAGCCCATAGTATAATTGTTTGCAAAATTGCCTAAATTTCAAAGATATGAACATTTCCTTTTTAGTTTTCTCCTCAACTTACTCTGAAGAATTCTTTTGTTGACCCTGAATCCAGTGTTCCATAGGCAATTTCTGTTTGTTTGGCCAGATCTTCTGCACTTTCTATGGGGGAGACCATTCTCTCAACCGTCAGGAAAGCAGCGAGGTTAGCAGTATAAGATGATATAATGATGAGTGTAAAGAACCACCAAACACCTCCAACAATTCGTCCTGAGAGGGATCTAAACATAAATAAGACAATGTACAGTTTCCTTTCTATAATCAACATAAAGAAAAGAAATACCATTGTGTATGTTTAAAAATAATTGCAAGTGTCATTTTATGTTCTGAATAGTCAACTCAAAATGATTCTAGTATTTCTGTAGCATTTGTTATCTTTCATGCTATATTGAATGTATAAATGCCATTTTAAAAATACTTTTCCTTTTAATTGTTTGCTTGGCAGAAATGTGGAACCAAATGCTTTTCCTTCAGATCCAGAGGAAGAACACTTGCTAAATTCAATGACTCCCCTCTTACACTTCAGTGTCTCTGAAATTAGGATGCAGCCTATGTTTGATGAGATAAAACACAGTATCACAGTTTGACTGGCAGCACTGTTATAAAATAGCAATGCATCTTAACAATGGGTAAGCTCTTAGATTTGATACAAGGTGGTAGATGCTTTTGTGAGAGAACTTGTTTTTACCTTCAGTCAGAGGTATGCAAGGATAGATGGGACATATGCCAAGGTGGGGCTTGACCAGAAAAATATCTAAGATTGGTCTCCAAGGAACCATAGTTGAGAACATTTTGTTGGTTTGTTGGATAAGAATATTCCATTTCTTATCTGAGTGGAGGATGAGCTATGTCTTAAAGTGCTTTCCACACTGGTATAAAAATGTTTTCTTTGCCACTGCCCACATGAGACAAAAGCATGTGACTTGTCAATGTGCAGTATGACAGTACTGAAAACTGATGCTAGAGCTCAAAAAATGTTTTCTCTCACCCTTTCTCTGGCTATCAAGGATGTGTGAGTGAGCAGAGGAAAAGTGAGAATGAAATGGGTAAAAAATTCAGAGCACAGTCATAACTGATTTCACCCAATAGGACCATCAGACTATCTAAAATTCCTGTGACAATTATTTTTAAATATTTTCTTAATATTTTCCATGGCATTTCTAACTTAAAATGCTCCCTTCTTAATGTTACAAGTGGCACCTATTGGTTTTAACTTAGAATTTACTTAATCCTGATTTTAAAAACCATAAAATTATTACTTGATTTGTTTTGATTTCTTTTCATTAATTGAAGATTATTTATTCAAATTCCTATGTTATTGGAATTTATGCATATTTATAGTGTTCTTGGGTCATAAGGAATACAAAGTGCATTGTAGCTAAAATGTCTCTTTTTAAGAAAGCATTATATTTCTTAAAATGATACACATATATGTGATGCTAATATAAGCCACTATTTAATTCTTAGCTTCTCTTGCCATCAGCTACTTTTCTCAGAGAAATTTGGTATTTTTCTTGTAGCAGTAGTTTGGCTGCATTTTTGTCAGACTTAACTAAACTATGTCTTAACTGACATGAGCTGTGACTCCACAGGTAAAACATACATGGTATTTACATTTCTGACTCTGTATACTGCTTAGCTTGTTTATGATTGTTTAGAAAAAAGTATCTCTGGAACCTACTATGTTGACTTAGGTTTTAGGTAATTTCATGGCAGAAATTTCCATTAAGCTATGGTTTTTCCATTGGTCATGTATGGATGTGAGAGTTGGACGGTAAAGAAAGCTGAGCGCCGAAGAATTGATGCTTTTGAACTGTGGTGTTGGAGAAGACTCTTGAGAGTCCCTTGCACTGCAAGGAGATCCAATCAATCCATCCTAAAAGAGATCAATCCTGGGTGTTCATTGGAATGTCTGATGTTGAAGCTGAAACTCCAATACTTTGGCCACCTCATGCAAAGAGTTGACTCATTGGAAAAGACCCTAATGCTGGGTAGGATTGGTGGGCGGGAGGAGAAGGGGACGACAGAGGATGAGATGGTTGGATGGAATCACTGACTCGATAGACATGGGTTTGGGTAGACTCCGGGAGTTGGTGATGGACAGAGAGGCCTGGCGTGCTGCAATTCATGGGGTCGCAAAGAGTCGAACACGACTGAGCGACTGAACTGAATTGACACAGGATTTAAGTTGAGCTCAAAATTGAACAATGACAAAAACATTTGATTTTGTACAGGAAATAACATGAAAATAAATTTCTTTTCTTAAGAATTTAGATTTAGTTTCCATCTGTCAAGTCACCAAGCTGCTGCTGCTGCTGCTAAGTCGCTTCAGTCGTGTCCAACTCTGTGCTACCCCATAGACGGCAGCCCACCAGGCTCCCCCGTCCCTGGGATTCTTCAGGCAAGAACACTGGAGTGGTTGCCATTTCCTTCTCCAATGCATGAAAGTGAAAAGGGAAAGTGAAGTCGCTCAGTTGTGTCCGACTCTTTGCGACCCCATGGACTGCAGCCTACCAGGCTCCTCTGTCCATGGGATTCTCCAGGCAAGAACACTGGAGTGGGATGCCATTGCCTTCTCCGGTCAAGTCACCTTAGGAAATATTAATACTAAATGATTTTTGAGAGTTCTGATGGGTTCCATATATTTCTTTTCCATTGGGAAATTAACCTTTATGATGTATCCATACTTTGTGCCAATCTGGAAAAATTGGTTATGAGTATATTTAGATTAATCTGGGGAGGACAAAGTCTATCTCTGTTTTAGGTAATGCTCTGCCTCTAGAAAAAGAATATATATAGAGATGTTATGCACAATATTTAGAATTACTAGGGAGTTGGTGAAGACTTTAAGGGCTTTAAAACTGACCTGGGTGAAATGTCGCATCCTTGCTGCATGAAAGCGCCCAGGGAAAACCAGAGGCTGTTAAAGATGCCAAACTCGTTGGGGGGCTGGTCGCTGGGCCCTTCCTTCCCGTCTTCGGGCTCCTCTGTGCGCCACTCGTACGGGCTGAACCTGCTGACCAGGAACAGGACCACGCTGACACCGATATAGGCGAAGACAATGCACATCCAGATCTCATAGGCCAGAGGGTCCAAGAAGGAAAACACTCCTGGCTTAGATTTCTGAGGCTTTTTGATCATAATAGATATGCCCAAACTCATGAAGGGCTTCGAGAAGTCAATGACCTCCTCTCGGACCAAAGTGATTGTCAGAGGGGCAATAGCAATCTCTGCTTTCTGTAAAACAAAAGATATATGAAAAAAATGTAGGTTAATAGATTGCACGAACCATTGAGTACTGGATTGATTCACTCAGATTTTAACCTGTTAGTCTTTATTCTACATTTTTTTGGGAATACCTACAATAAATAAGGCCAGTGACAAAGATGAACAGGAGATTATTTTTCATAAGATGTCACTTTAATTGCAAATATATTTTTTATTTGTGCTAGTAATTAGATAAGAGGGAGAGAAAAAGAGAAAGAGTAGGCATAGCAAAAATAGCTGAAACTCAAATAACTGCTTTTGTCTTTAAGGGTCTGACATAGTGCAGAGGAGGACACTTGCAAGTTTCCCATACGGCTGAATTTCTGAATTTCTTAGCTAGAACTGCTGATATTTTGCAGTCTTTTCTATTTTATTTGGAATGTTGTCACTAATTCATTACTTGGCCATTCCTTAAAATTATGAATTGCAAATTTCAAATAGCCTCTTCTTTTTTATTCCTTTCTAGTTATGAGAAAACCTAGCATGAAGCTTTTGTTTGTAAAATAGAAGAAACCTGTTGTTTGACAACATTTTTCAACTCAAAATGCAAATAAAAATATGGAAGTTGGCATTTATTTCTTCCTATTCACATACTTTGATTTCTACTTTCAATTTCTAAAAAAGATTTTGGAAATGGTACATTCAACTCTTATAAATTATTATTAATAAGATACCAGCTTCCATTCTTATGTTGTGATTCTAAGTAACTTTTCTGAACCTGTTTCCATATCTCCAAAATTAAGACATTTTCTTTCTTGTTTACCTCATTACATTATTGTGATTATTAAACAAATCTTAATAAAACAATAAAACATTTACTGAACAGTTACTGAGGGATTTTATGTCTATGTAGATTTAACTGTTTTGAATGGCTTCTCACTTAACCATCTTAAATAGATAAACAATGTTACACTTATCATTGTTTTACAGATGGTTGAGACTGAGAGTTAAATTAGTTTTACACATCATAGCAGCTCTGCAATTTGGGATTGTATTTCTGTTAAATCATGCCATCTCTAAAATCAAATGAAGTGAAGTGTTGTGAAAAAACTGTAAATTGTTACATGATCTACAAATGAGAAAAGTTTTTTTGATTATTTATTTTAGAAGGAAAATATTTGGTATTAAAATGGAATCTGAAACACAGACATATATGTTCTTACATAGTGGCTGCCACTTTTATATTCACTCTATATATCTTCAGGCCCCTGGATTGATATGATGGTCAGCAGCTTGGTACAAGGGTAACTGGGGGGTTAGAATGGGAAATGTACTCTTGCTGTCATGCTTTCCACTGAGTGTCTGAAAAGTAACTGCATATGCTTTCAAGTGGGAATAAATTTAGTTCCCATCAAAAATGCCTATGTATAATACAAAAGTCAGAATCATTTTTGAGAGGTTATTACTTCCCCATAGTTATTATTATTTGTATAATTTTCATTATACAGTGATATAAGAAGTAAATATAGACTATAAAAACAGAAACAGAAAATTAAGAAAAGTTATCTTCATTTCCTTCATTACTCTTATTTTTAAAATATGCCCTATCAAAAGTTATTTTATGAATATCATTTTTCTTATTTTAAAATTGGATAATATAGAACATGATATCTTATAATTCCTTTTCTCAAGAGAATATGATGAGGTATTTCAACATTATTTCAACATATATAGTAAAAATAAGTTTTAATGATTGCAAATATTTTATCATGTTAAAGTATCAAAATTTATTCATTCAATTTATTTTGGGGGGATATCTGTATTGTTTCCAGTTTTACACAATTTATAACAATGGTGATATAAACAACTTTGAAGACAAATCCTCACGTATATCTTTGTTATTTAATGCTCATTATGTATTTTCCCCAATTTCTCTCCCTAAAGATCACGCAAATTTGTATTGTTATTAACACTGTGTGAAAGCACCTTCAGCTTTGAACCCTGGATATTCCCTGTGTATTTCCAGGGGATTTTTTCATTTATTCTCATTTTTCTTTACTAATTTGCTAATCTTATTGTACTGATTTGAATTTTTTAAATTTTTGAAAAACAAACACTTTTACTCCTTTTATATATTACTTGTCATAATCTTCCCCACTTCCATATGGGCTATTCTCTTTTTGCTCACTAATTTATGTGTTTTAAATATGTTAAAATATTGTTTTCCATACATATATTTTAAATATTCTTCCTAGTCATCAATTGTTTTGTTTACATTACTTGGTTTGTGATACTTTATTTTAGTATACATGTTTTAAAATTTTGTTGTGGCCATATAAAATTATATTTTTGTATTTTCAGCCTTTGGTTTCATGCTTAGAAAAATCCTTCTCATAGCTTATGATCAACCTCAATATATACTTTATTCTAGTACCTATAATCCCCCTATAGTTTATCTAGTATATTACATGATAATATATTACAAAATTGTCCTGCTTTACCAGTAGGGATAAATGAATAATGCTTCCTTTCACTGATGTGGAATACCACCTTTCGAATACTACACTGTTCGGTGTAGTATCTTCTGAAATTTTTTGCTTATACAAGTGATCAATGAGAGTAAACACATTAAAGGTAGAGATGCATGAAGAGAAATAAAGGAGTCTTCAGCACATAAAACCAGGTGCAATGGAAAGCAAACGTTAGATATCAGTGATGACGGCAATGCTCAATAGGGACACACTTGAAGTTCTGAAAGAGGCCAGCGAACAGAAGATACATCTGAGTTTTCTCTGCTAACTTTGGAGATGTTGCATTTGTCTTGTTCCATTAGCTCTCAGCGATTCCCCACATTGTGAAAAATGTCTCCTGTAAGAGCTTGATAATATTTGGATTCTCAATGACTTCTGGAGTGAGGCTGATGAACCAGCATTTTAACACCTACCACAAGTAACTCTAGTGTTGGCAAGACATGAAATTTGCTCTGAGAAAAATCTCTTTGGTTAACATATACACACAGAAGAACTGCAGGGCACAGGAAAAGGCCCTGGAGCAGTATACCACAGAAGATCCTATAAGGAATTTGTTGCAGTGTGCAATAGTGACAGGCAGAAAGAACCTGAAAGTGTAAGGGAGGTTTTGAGCTTTGGGGTAACCACTTGGTGGTATGCTGAGATCACATCTAAGTGTCTGGCAGATAATCTATTCCTAACAATTACAGTAACAAGGTTTGCAAAGAATAAAGTAAAAAAAAAAAAAAAAATGGACTCAAAGTTAATCATTCTGCTGGCTTTGCTGAGTAGAAGAATATACACGGAGTTTTACTTCGGGCCTGTAAACTGAGAATTCATGTGTGCGTTAGCAGTAAGAAAGAAAAAAAAAGGTAGTTGAGAGGCAAGTAAAGACTTTGCAGACACCAGAATGGAAAATATCAAATCTGTGGAAAATATATGAGACATGAACAAAGATTCTTTTTGGGAAAAAATTGGACAACTCAAGTGGCAAGGATCAGATTATTTAAATCCTTGCAAACTGGCTGAGGAATGAATAAAGAGTAATAACCATTATGTTATCTTCTCTCTCTGAGAACAGCCTGACATTGTGACTTTCTGTGCCCTGTGACACACGCACTAGAGATACCATTTTGTTGTTTTTAATTATACGACTCCCTTCATAGCACTTGTTTTCACTATTTAAACAATATTCTCCCAATAAAACATCATCAGAACACTTGCAAAGGAGTGAGCCTGGGTTACCAACTTGGTAAGGACTCCAGAGGAGAGATATGTAACAAATGTAGAAAATAACTCTGATTAGTTATCTGGTCCGAAATTAACTGACAATTCAAAAATGCATTTTTGAGATGAAATACTCAGTAGTGTTTTCTGAAGGAAATGAATTAATGTAGTTCTAGGCACTAGGTTAATGTTCACATTTAAAATCTTGAAGTTTAATACATTACCAACAAACATATGCTTTAAGAACTCTTTTTCTTTGAGAATTAAAGCTCAATATCAAACTGTTGATGAGCCCAGTGGTAAAATACTTTTTGATTTTTTAAAACTGAAAATTTTGTTTTCCTCCTTTAGGGCACCTAGCTAGTCAGCAGTCCTTTCAAATGAATATAATTCTAACTAATTGCCGAATAATTTTAATTGGCAAATTTTAATGCCAAATAATTACTGCCAAATAATTTAATGCCAAATCCTCTTACTGCTATAGGTGTTCTGTGCAGAGAATGTTCATTGTTTCATGGTCTGAAAGCAGGATGTAGAAACACAAATGTATTGAACTGTAGTTCTGGCTCAAAAGTGAGCCCCTCTGTATACTTCAGTTATGTTCTAACTGGAGTGGGTTGCCTTGCCCTTCTTCAGGGGATCTTCCCGACCCAGGGATCAAACCCAAGTCTCCTGCATTGTGGGCAGATTCTTTATCATTAGAGCTACCTGGGAAGCCCAGTGTTCTTTCTAACTTGTTCTACCTTTATTCTTTCCTGGGGAAGGATTACTTTGTGTAATTCTTTATTTTTAAAGGGAGTCTTGGAGAATTAATCAGACAGAATATGTTTTGAACATGAAATTTATAAAATGTAAATTGGCTTATAGGAAATTTCAGAATACATTTCAAGTGTATATGACTTTTATTGGTTACTTGATGAATAGAACTCACTGCGGGCCCTAGGTTTGATTTCTGGACTTTGGAAATATACCATCACTGGCATTTGATAAATGCTGGCTTGATTGTAACACTGCAAAGTTAGCTGAAGAGACTAATCTTGTTCTAGTTCAGGCAGGAATGTCTACACTGAATTTGCCCTTGACTTTGAATATGTATGACTTCCCTGTTATCTCAGATGGTAAAGCGTCTGCCTACAATGTGGAAGACACAGGTTCGATCCCTGAGTTGGGAAGATCCTCTGGAGAAGGAAATGGCAACCCACTCTAGCACTCTTGCCTGGAAAATCCCATGGACGGATGACCATGGTAGGCTACAGTCCGTGGGGTCGCAAAGAGTTGGACACGACTGAATGACTTCACTTTCACTTTGAATATGTACGATAAAAATCTGGTGAACTCAAAGGGAAGGGCCTGACATGCTTTCATGTGAAACCCACTATGGAATAAATTATCGCTTTTGTGTTTACTATGTTGGAGAAAATGATGTCATTGCATATAAGTTTAAATTTATTGTGTTCAGCAGAGTTGTAAGAATTTCACATTATTGGTGAGTCTTTAATATATGCTAGCTAGTTTGCTGATTGCTTCACTAATGATTTAAAAGATATTTACTTGTGAATACAACCAATAGAAATATAAATAATTAGCTAAAATAAGGCTCAACTTTATGCTGTTAAAGGAAATCAATCTGCTCCTAAAATTATCAAGTAACAGATAAGTAATGGAGTTGTTTTGTAGCTATCAGAACATGTCTCTGGTATAGCAGCATCAAGCTTAAGAGAATAATCATCATCCTGAAGTTAGCGTTTTTTTAAAATAGAATATCATATTCTGAATTTTTACCTTTTTGAAGTTCTCAAGTATTAACTTCCCTAACTGTTTAGAAATTAGACTACTAATGAAATAGGGAAACATTTGACATCATATATGCTTCTTTGAATGTAACTGCAAATTTAAAAAAAACAACAATAGACATTTAAAAATTGATATGTGCCCAAGTGAAAAAAAACTTTCAGGTTTATGTAAGTAAATTTTCTAATAGATTGATTTGCTTACCCCATAAACAAGTTCTCCTACCATCCCATTCCAGATTTTTGTGTCTGCATCCCTTGCTCCGTATTTTCCATCAGGGACAATGGCAATTTTATACTTGATACCAATGTGTTTTGCAATTTCAGATGCCAAATCTACACAATATCCTTCATATTTGTCATTTCCTTCAAACATTTCATGATTTTTCTTGTACATAACATATGGGGATTCCTATAATGAGAGAAGTAGAACTGTAAAGGAGAAATTATGAAACATTCAAAAATTTTATGCAATTTTCACTTTCAGAACTGAAAAAATAGATTATATTCAGTATTAATACACACCCTGGTTTTGTGTGGCAAGAAATTGATAATAAAACAGATGAATAAATAACTATGCTTAGAAGTATATTTAGTTGCTTTATAGATTCTGTTTTTATACTAAAAATAGAATCTTTAAAATAAATTTCTTTTGAGTGATTATTACATACTTAGCACTGTGACTGTGATAGGAAAAATATATGTTCATAATTGACTAGAGAAGCATAAATGATCATCTATGGCAATGGGAGTACCATTTTCAAAGTATCTCATGACCTGAAGACTACTTAGGAGTCAACTTTGTGCAATAAAAGATTTGTTCAAAGTCATAGGTCTCTGTATTCTGTATCTGGTTTAGCCACATTCAGCTGAGGCTTCCTTCAGGAAAAGAGCTATATTATTTTTCTTTGCTCTCTGGGATTTAGCAAGATGCCTTGGTCAGAGCAGGTATTAGCAAGTGCAAAGAAGAAACAATTTAGCAGTCCTTAACATTTTATATACTAATTTGCGTTAAATTGGCTTTCCTAAAATTGTCCTGTATCTTGGCTTTAATTAAGGTTGTGATCCAAGAATTTTTATTCTAGTATAAAAATGTGTTCCTTATGGAAGCTAATAATTTTTTCCCAATTGTGAAAATCATAACTCTTCAAGTAATATTTCTAGTAATATTCTCATTTAGTTTTTGAAGCAATAAGACAAAATAGGATGAAGAATTATTGTGAAATGAAAAGATTACTGCTAATTAATAATAACTGAACAGTTTTCAGTACACACACACACACACACTCCCTAAACCAAACCATTTAAAGTCTGTGAAACTAAATAGACATGTTAGCAGAAAAGTATTTCATTTTATAAATAAAACCTAATGCCACCAACTAAAAGATAGGCTCAGTGAACATGCAGTACATACAGAACTCCTGGTCACACTTCAGATTCCTTAATCATTTGAAGACAAGGAATGACCACTTTTGACTACAGTGTCACTGAAGTTATGATTTATATTTTATAAAATAGCACCGTGATATTCATTTAGTAATTTTAATATGTATCTTTTCTTTTCTCCCAGGAAATCTGTAATTGGGAAAGTTGAACTTGCTCTTAAAACTCTGGATTATAAGATGATTTACTTTGCATTACATGGCAGTCTACACTAATTCTGATTTTGTTTTAAAGTACGTTGTAACTATAGAAACTATTTCAAAAAACAATAGAAGTGTAAATTATATAATATGTAATTTTCTCATAGAGATGCCCTAAATAACTCTGTTGTGGGCAATTGTATAGTATTGGCTCTTGTATTATTTTCTTAAATCCTGCCTTAGGTAGACATGGCCAAAAGAACCAGAATTCTCTCACTTCTTCCTTGAATTTGATGAATATTCTAACACTGGACTTGGTTAAGAAATTTCTCCACCTACAAAATAAAGGCAGCTAATTATCTCTTTAGATAGAAGAAAATTATTTGTTAGCTTAAAGAAAACATTCTCCAGATATAAATCATTTTGAAAAATATGAATGTGGTTATAAAAATTGGTAAGTTGTTGCAAGAGTGTTAATTTCTAAGATATGTTATGGAATATTACTTAAAATGAACCAATATTTTCATTTTGTCTCTTTTCTTCTCATGGTGACTAAAATATGGAAGAATATATATAAACAAGCACAAATTGCACATTTGCACAATCCTTAACATTCTAATTGAAATGGTTGTTAATATAACAAATGAGAGGTTTTCAAAAGGAGTATTGCTAAGGTTCACACTTGCTACTAAGGTTGATAAATTCTAAAGAGTCTGAAATACTTGAACACATGAATTTTAGCCCTCAAATGTGTATTAGCTAGTGTACAGAAGTTTCTTTAGCTAGTATTATCATCTAGCTTGCACAATCCCCTCTACATTATATAGTGAATAATTTGTTTCATTAAAAGCTGCATTTTCAATGTTTACTCAAATATTTGATAAATGCCCACTGTGTGCCAGGCAGCTTGCTGGGAACTAGGGGTATACAAATAAATTATATATGCTCCTCATCCTCTGAATGATTATGATTAAATTCTTTGTAATAAAGGTACAGGAGTGAGAATGGTGGGAGACCACCATATACAATAAAATATATAGTAAAAAATAATACAAGCCCTCAGTTATTTAGTGCTTGCTCTGCGTCAAGTACAAAGTTATTTAACTGTTCTTTAACGGTATCCTTTTATTTATTTTTCACACTGCCATTTTGAGGTAAGAATTTCCCATTTGCAGATGGAAAATTTAAGCTTAAAGAATTTCAACAAATTGTTCAGTTTCACAGAACTAGCAGAAGTGGAAGTTGAACCTGTAATTTGAAATGTCTGGATATTTTTGAAGCTATTGTAGCATCTGTCAAAATATATGCAACTATTTGAGATTTCATGTGATTTAACAAGAGAGAAGACAAGATTAAATGAATGAATTGCTGTATTTTTAGTGAATGAAATATTTGAAAAAAACAATTAAAACCTTTCCATATTTCCTCATAGTGTCTGGTACTCAATAAATATAAGGCATTCAATAAATATAAAGATTTCCTGGTCTATCAATGCTTCCTAAATAAGAATATCATGGAAAGGTATTTATATTAGAACTTCTGGTTCAGGGGTTCAAAAGGAAAGTAAATATTAATGAGTTCCAGATCATCTCTTCTGAAACAGGCATGTGTATCTATAAATACAAATTTATTTAGTGTCCTTGATTTTTTTCACTTCCTTTTTTGGATAGCAGCACCCATCAGATTTTTGTTTTCCTAACAAACAAACCAACAAAAGCTAGAGAAGCCTTCAGTTTACTGAAAATGTTGATTAGAAGTTTGTTGCTGTTCAGTCTGGAGAAGGCAATGGCACCCCACTCCAGTACTCTTGCCTGGAAATCCCATGGACGGAGGAGCCTGGTGGGCTACAGTCCATGGGGTCGCTAAGAGTCGGACACGACTGAGCGACTTCACTTTCACTTTTCACTTTCATGCGTTGGAGAAGGAACTGGCAACCCGCTCCAGTATTCTTGCCTGGAGAATCCCAGGGACGGCGGAGCCTGGTGGGCTGCCGTCTATGGGGTTGCACAGAGTCAGACAAGACTGAAGAGACTTGGCAGCAGCAGCAGCAGCAGCTGTGCAGTCACTAAGTCATGTCTGACTCATAGGGGCATGAATAATTGTTGAGATTCAAATATTGGTGCATGCAAGTTAAGAGAAATATGTCGCACTCAGGAAGATGGAAGAACGAAAGGAGGGAACAGTTAGGCGTTTCTCGAACAAGATCTCTCATAGTTGCTCAGCTCTTTCCAGTTTCTTTGAGTCTGCTTCCTTTTCCTTTTCTTTCATGTTAAGTCCAAATTAGCAGCAAATCCTCAACACGCTCTCAACCTTTTCATTTGTCCCATCTCGAACCTGATAATTTATGTACAAGTAGCCCTTCAAACACTGCATACTTGAGGGGACTCAATACAAAGCTGTGGTGAAGAAAATACCAAGTCTTTTCAGTATAGTAAAAAATGAGTTATAGTCAATCATTAAGGGTTGTTTGTGGACCATCTTTGATAAGCAACCTTATGGAGCCCCAGGTGCTCAACTGTGAATTAAAATGGAAGACTATAACCTACCATCTTTGTTATCAACTGCTGCGTTCTGCCGAACAGCAATTCCTTAGAAGTTATTTGAAATGCATTACTTCTTAGTGGTTATGAGTTTATTAGTACAATTTCCATAATGCATAGTGTTCCACATTGCTCTGCTATTTCAGGAAAGAAATCAATCTCTGTCTAAAGCTATGGCATCAGGGTTTGCTTATGAAAATGCCTATGTCAATGAATTAAGATGATTTTCAATAAATAAAGTATCATTTTCCTACTGAGGGAAATTTTGTTTGGAATATTTGTCTTGATATTTAGCAAAAATAAAACTGTCAAAGTGTATATTTATTGGAAAAGCTTTAAGATTTTCTAAACATCACACATATAATCGCTGAAATCACTAGTTGAAAACAGGTAAAATAATAAAATCAGTAATATCAAAAGTTATTTGCTATGTGGGTATTTGCTTTTATCCAAAGACTCTATGGGAGAGGGCGAGGGCGGGATGATATGGGAGAATGGCACTGAAGCATGTAAATTACCATATGTGAAACGAATCGCCAGTCCAGGTTCGACGCATGATACAGGGTGCTCGGGGCTGGTGCACCGGGATGACCCGGAGGGATGGGATGGGGAGGGAGGCGGGAGGGGGGTTCTGAAAGGGGAACACATGTACACCCATGGTGGATTCATGTCAATGTATGGCAAAACAGATACAACATTGTAAAGTTAAAAAATAGATAAATAAACTAATTAAAAAAACCAAAAACAAAGAATATTAATGTAGATAATTTATCCTATGGGTAAAATTCCTAAAAGTGAACATTAAAATATTATTCAATTCATAAGAAATGAGTAAATTTAATAGTGGCATAATTTTAAGTTTATTAGAAATAACATTTAAAAGCATTGAGTTATAAACTTTGGAAGCAGGCACATGTATTGGGAAGATTAATATTTTGTACAAGAAAGAAAATAAAAAAATCTGTATAGATATTTATATGTATGTATAAATATGCACTTGTATATTGTATATACATTTGTATCTATGTGCAGTGCATTTACAAAATTCTACATAAAAAAGATAAACTATCAAACAACTCATAAAAAGGATAAAAAATATTTCTGGAAGGACTGTTATAAGTAAAATTGTTTTAAGGTTTATAAAGTAATTATGATACTGCAGTGAATAAATTTGGATTTTGTGGAAAAATTTCCAACAGGATTGTTGTGTTCATAAGATGGTAAGAAATGCATTCTTAGTTTAGTAATATGTTTCATTTACTTTCAGCGAAAGATTTTGGGAAAAATGAGATTGACTGAAGTTTAATTGCATCTCTCCTTTTCCAGAGAGTTCAGCCAAAGAAAGTAGTGAGATTACAGAGGAAACCACCACCCCAATGTCTACCTCAAACCACTTTTTCCTCAATTGCTACACTTATCTAAACCACGTGGCACCTTTGGCTTCCTTAGGTTGTTTATTTTGAATGTAAAATGTTAAATTAACAAGGTCACAGTCTCATACATTTTACAAATTTTATAAAATTTTTAGTCACTAAGACTTAAAGAGAAAAAATGTTGAGCGTCTGAATCCAAAACTTTAGACCTTTCAATTTTGTAGTCGTGATTCTCATGTGATGATAGTGTCAAACTTACTTTTATTTAGATTTAGTTAAGTTATATTCAGTACGACTATATTCAGGAAGAATAAATTAGTCATTAAAATAAAGACATAAAACAAATAGATTTCAGCAACGCAAAAAGCTAAAGACACATTTTATTGAAAAATGGTATCTACTATACCTATTATGTTTCTTGTCTACTTTCTCTCATTAGAATTAAAATTCAATTGAAAGTGCAGGATTTTTGTCTGTTTTCTTGGCTAACATATCCCAGGCTTATAACTGTGCCTAGCAAATAGCAGACGCTTAATAAATATTTGTGAATGAATAAATAAATTTCTCAGTCAACTTTATTCAACAATACCATATACTATTACAGTGTATCAACATGTAAATAACAACATACACAAAGGAAAGACAAATGGTAGAACAGCAAAGTCATAACAATTTTGATCAAAATGAATGAGTTCCAGTGCCACAACAGCCTTCTTTTTATGTCTAGATATCTGTCTTGCACATAGTTTAACATCTAACCAATTCCATTCCTGTTGAAAGTTTTCAACTTAATCTGAGGGATTATAATACACCAGTGTCAATATCTCATTCATCTACAAAAAAGCACATTTCTTTCAAAATGAAGAGATGATGGAGATGTCATAGGTCCTGGGATAATATCAACAAAAGCAAATACAAGGAACACTTTCGGCGAAAGGATGCTAGTATTTTTGTTTTTGAATTATTGAAGTTGCAAAGATCATAGGTATTATTTATATAGCGATTACATTTTTATACAAAAGACAGATACTAGTACTGCACTATTTTCATTGCCAAAATATTGGTGACATCACTGTCAAAGAAAAGATAACTATACAGAATAGCCTTTATATATATATATAGGAAACAATTGGATTTTTCAATCATTTTTACTCATTTTTTGACAGCGTGCTTTCTGAAAAATAGCCATGCTTGAAAAACTAATTCAATATTGTGGCCTGAAGAATTGTATCTCCACCCCCTTTTAATAACAGAATCTACATTATACCTATAATGAACACTAAAACACCTTATTTCATGTAGAACAGGCAAAATTTCAAAAAATTTTTAAAGAAAGCAACTATGTGTATCCAGAAAAGAAGGATGCAAATTCATAGATATTTACTTTTAGAAAATCTACTCTTGGAATTAGAAGTGTTAAAATTCCATCATTTATGTACAATGACTTCATTTCGAGATAATGGGAATTGATACGTCAGAATTAAGTATTCTTTTTCAACATTTAGTTTCTTGAAAAAGATGAGGATTAATTCTTCTTTGTTCTAGTATCTCAGGAAAGTCACAGAACTTAAAAATAAGTGTTTTTTTCTGGTAGTCCAGAGTTGATCATCCAAGAAGAATCCCACATGAACAATTAGCTTAAATATACTACACAGAAGAACAAGACTTGAGCTTTAGTTAGGAATAGTCGAACAACGTGGAGCTCATTTCTTTCTTGATCAATTTCTTAAAATAGGATTCTTCATCAGAGGCTGAAAAGAGGAGGACTGTACTGAAGTATGACTTTCCATTACTGTGTCTTTTTTAGGAATATATATATGTATATGTACATATACATATATATATATATATTTAAGTCCCATGCATTACACAATTAAGTTAGAAGATATATATTTTTCATTCATATACAAAAATTGCTGTTGGTTGGTTTGAATTCTAAAATTACAAACTTCCAATTAAGGCTTGACAGATTAACATTAAGTTGCTAGCTGGTGGCGCAACACTGATAAAATTAATTGCAACATGTGAAAGCTTTTCTCTGGCATTTTCATGCTTTGACCTCAATGTCAAAATTTTGGAAATAACTTGACATTACTAAAAACATAAAGTTAAAATAACATAAGCTAAAAATTAAATTACAGAAAATAGTTTCTCTTTATTTAGAGTAAGGGCTTTATAAAAGTTAAAAATGTGTCCTGCCTAATGAGACAGTGAGCTGAGGATATATAACTTAAAATTAGATAGAAACAGTTACCGATTGTTGATCTCCTTTGACTAGCATTGACTCTAAAAAGCATGTTTGAATTTAGAAGAGAAAAATATGAGATACACTATTTAAAAGATAATTTCATGAGAATCTCTTTGAAAAAGCAGACTTAAGATTTAGAGTATTTTTCATTTTACAATGTGACCAAATGAAGATTATATTTTTATTAATTCCTAGGAGAATTTCAATAAATTTTAATGCATTTTTTTCCCACAGGTCAATGAGAAAAATAATCGGTACAAAAACTCCTTTGTGAAGTAAGTATAAATATAAAACAAAATTTATTTTAAAAGCATACAGTTATGTAAAACATGCTCATTAAAATCTTAACATTCATATCTCTATTATAAAGACAATGCAAATCATTATTAAATTAATAAAGTACCTGAAAATTTTAATTTTGAGCACTATTAGCTATTATTACATTGATGTTTTAAAAACATAATAACAATATATGATGTTTACTACTGGGTATTTCATGTGATTAGTTGTTGATCTTTTTCATGTTCATTCTTTTGTCTTTTGAAATCTTAGCATTTGATTCATTTCCAATGAAAGAGTTTCAGTTTCTAATATCTGAGCATTTTTCCAAGAACAATAATGCAACAAAAGATAATACAAATAAAAGTACTGAAATGAGTTCAGGACAAACTTATTCAAAGCCTCAACAGACTTTTGTTGATCAGAACACCAATGCCACCAATCACTAAGATGAGCCTTCTCCCTCCCTGTTCACCATAGCTGGGAATTAAAATTGCCTGTGGGCAAAACGAAACATCATAAAGCACAGACCAAAACTTACCATAATAGTGGTTACAACAACTGTTCTGTTTTCAATAGCTGCTGTGTCATTGCCAAGAGTAGGTACATCTTGAATCAAGACTAATTTATCCATATCATTCCAGTATCCAACCTGCCAAATAGAGAAAATTCTTGAAAACACATTTTAGAAGAGTTTTCTCTAGTTCTTATTGGAACAATGAGAATTATTAATAAGAAAACAAAACAAATTTATGAAGCACACACAAAAAAATGTGTTTGGAAGTTTTCTTAATTGATGATGAGCCACTTTTTCTAATGTTAATGATACTACCTACTTACACATTTGCCAACTTTGCAATTTATTAATACACTCATGGACTAGTTAAGACATTGAGAATCCATGGGTTCAAAAAGGAATATGGATACAGATGGAATACCATTTTGTGCTGATGTTCTTGTAGTGAGATTGATTGGAAACTTCTATACTTAATTTACATGATTTTTATCAATAATGTTACAGAGTTTATAGTAAAGAGAATAGATTTACACAGGGCACATGTGCAGGATGTTTTCAAAAAAATAGGCTTGTGTATTTTAAAGCAATATAGAAATAGTTTTTGGTTTCATATAACCTAGGCACTAGATAACAATCTTACTATTTCTAAAATGCTAAATATATCAAATGTTAGTGATTACTTAATATTTTCACTTTTGAAAATTTTAAATTTGTATTTTTTAATTTTTAAATCCTTATATTACTTCTCATTTAGACTTGGAGCAAACTCTTTTCCATAAAATATATTAAGTAATTAATTAAGCACTATACAAAGTAGCAAACTAAAATAGGATCCTAAAGGAAATTTAGGATTCTTTTCAGCATGCAGACCACTTCTTTACTGCTTGCTCTCTGACAGACACTGTAATCAATGCTTTTTTAAAAAAATACATGCATCTTAAAGTTTATACACGCAGCAAATATAAAGGTAGGTGCAATTACAAGTCCATATACTTTACTGTTATGGTACATATACTTTACTGTTATGCTACATACACCCAAATGAGTGTTCATTTAATGCTTGCCAAACTTCTCTTTTGAATTTCCAGATGCAGTTGATAAAACTCACGTTTTTAATAAAATGTATGCAATTGATCACAGGGAAGCCTGGTGTGCTCTAGTCCATGGGGTCACAAAGAGCCAGACACAACTGAGCGACTGAACAACAACAACAAATTGCTCACTGGTTTGTATTCACTGTTTGTTCTAATATGTTTTGAAAGTCTTGTTTCCTTAAAGTTTTTACTGTCATGTTAGTATTTGTGAACATATTAAAATAAAATAAGCATTAGCATATAAAAAAGAAACACTATATTATTTATAAATATTGCATATATAATTAATAGAATGTAGAAAAAACAATTTTCATTAATATATTTTGCTACATTGCTTAATTTGATCTAAAATTATGAGTATAAATCAATTCAGCAGTTATTTTTAATTGCTCATATGGATTTGAAAGTGAAAGTGAAAGTCGCTCAGTTGGGTCTGACTCTTTGCAACCCAGGCCAGAATTCTCTAGGCCAGAATACTGGAGTGGATAGCCTTTCCCTTTTCCAGGGGATCTTCCCAACTCAGGCATCAAACCCAGGTCTCCAACATTATGGGCAGATTCTTTACCATCTGAGCCACAAGGAAAGCCCAAGAATACTGGAGTGGGTAGCCTATATCTTCTTCAGTGGATCTTCCCAACCCAGCAATTGAACTGGGGTTTCCTGCATTGCAGGTGGATTCTTATTAACTGAGCTATCAGGGAATTTGTGCTAACACATTTAATATCAGTGAAAAATTTAATTAAAACAAAATAAATGTACCTTTGAGACCTACCCTCTCCTCAACTTCTACATGTACTTAAAAAGTAATTTAAAAAACATGTCAGTTGCTTCCTGTTAATTCTCCTTTGCACATGACAATTATACAACATAAAAATAGGTTTCACAGTTTAGTACTGCATTAAAATGCAGCCACCTTCCAGATCTCAGCAGCCCATTCTCTGGGAAAGCAAATTTTTTCTGTTAATGAGTAATGAGTTCCCACAACCGAAAAACTATAGATCTAAGACACATTCTGGAGAGTCTTCAGATGTTGACAAGACCTTGACATTTTGTATTTAAGTACAACCTGTGGGTTCATGAGTATCTCCCTGCATCCCAAGATTTAGAAGTAATGGCAAATTAAAATAATAACCAAAACTTTACCCAACTGTATCTATTTATCTTAAATCTACTTGGAATTCTAGTGAAAAAGAAATCCAAGGTTTGTGATACAGAACCATGGTTTGTACATAGATGTTGCGTGGGCCATTGGACTTACTGGGAAGAAGAACAGTACGGGGCAAACAATAGCTCAAAAGTCATTTCCTAAAGCAAAAGATATTAAAGTTTGTACCTAGAACCTCAGGTGAGCATTTTTGCTAAGAACTCTTCCCGTGCCTGAACTCATTTAAGTAAGAAAGGAGGCATATTTTTTCCCCTAGAGACAGAAATTGGGTGAACAAGAGTTTTGTAATGCTCTTGTAATGTAAAAATGTAATGTATTTTTTTTAATGGCTGAGTAATATTCCATTGTGTATATGTACCACAGCTTCCTTATCCATTCGTCTGCTGATGGACATATAGGTTGCTTCCATGTCCTGGCTATTGTAAACAGTGCTGCGATGCACATTGGGGTACACGCGTCTCTTTCAATTCTGGTTTCCTCGGTGTATATGCCCAGCAGTGGGATTGCTGGGTCATATGGCAGTTCTATTCCCAGTTTTTTAAGGAATCTCCACACTGTTCTCCATAGTGGCTGTACTAGTTTGCATTCCCACCAACAGTGTAAGAGGGTTCCCTTTTCTCCACACCCTCTCCAGCATTTATTGCTTGTAGACTAAAAAATACATTTGAATCGGTTCTACTGAGATGGATGAAACTGGAGCCCATTATACAGAGTGAAGTAAGCCAGAAAGAAAAACAACAATACAGTATACTAATGCATATATATGGAATTTGAAAGATGGTAACGATAACCCTATATGCGAGACAGAATAAGAGACACAGATGCATAGAACAATTTTATGGACTCTGAGGGAGAAGGTGAGGGTGGGACGTTCTGGGAGAATAGCATTGAAACAAGTATATTATCATATGTGAAACAGAACACCATTCCATGTTCGATGCATGAGACAAGGGCTCAGGGCCGGGGCAATGGGATGACCCAGAGGGATGGGATGGGGAGGGAGGTGGGTGGGGGGTCCAGGAAGGGGAGCACATGTAAACCCATGGCTGATTCATGTCAATGTATGGCAAAAGCTATTACAATATTGTAAAGTAATTAGCCCCCAACTAAAACAAATAAATGTATAAAAAAATAAAAAAATAAAGTAATGTAAAAATATGGAAGCATTTAAATTGCTGAACTGTAGGAAATGTCAGAGAAATATTTGTCTTCTTTGGATTCCTAAAGATGAATTGTACACAAACATAACCATAGTATAATGTATGAGTAAATATCTCTGTTTTTATGGTAGGGGCTTCCCTCGTAGTTCAGCTGTTAAAGAATCTGCCTGCAATGCAGGAGACCCTGTCCTGGGTCAGGAAGATTTCCTGAAGAAGGGATAGGCTACCCACTCCAGTATTGTTCGGCTTCCCTGGTGACCCAGATGGTAAAGAATTGCCTGCAATGTGGGAGACCTGGGTTCAATCCCTGGGTTGGGAAGATCCCCTGGAGGAGGGCATGGCAACCCACTCCATTATTCTTGCCTGGAGAATCCCCGTGGACAGAGGAGCCTGGTGGGTTGCAGTTCATGGGGTTGCTAAAGAGTTGGACACAACTGAGAAACTAAGCACTGCACATAGCAAATATCTCTATTTACGGTAGACTTTGCCTGCAATGTAGGGATTGAGGGGCCATGAAAAGCCTCTGTTTTACTCAAAGTTGGTTCCTAGGAGAGATGATTTGACCAGATCTGTCCTGAAAAACATGGCTTAATACTTATACCAACCTTGAGGAGAAAAGTTATGGGCCCTGGGACTGATAATATTTTGTGGCAGTTGAGAGAGTACCTTTGAAGCTACATAATGAGCCTTGGTCTCCACCCCAGCTCCATCTCTTTCTGGTTGAACATCCCTGTGCAGGTTACTTAGTTTCTCTGAACCTTAATTTTCTCTTATATAAAATGAGAAAAATAGGTCTAGTTTTCCGATTACTGTAAGATTAAATACTAAAATATACAAAAATTTTCCTTCATATGTATGGCATATAATCTGCTCTCAATAAATATAATATTTATGATTTACAAAGGTCCGTCTAGTCAAAGCTATGGTTTTTCTGGTGGTCATGTATGGATGTGAGAGTTGGATTATAAAGAAAGCTGAGCACAAAAGAATTGATGCTTTGAACAGTGGTGTTGGAGAAGACTCTTGAGAGTCCCTTGGACTGCAAGGAGATCCAACCAGTCATCCTAAAGGAAATCAGTCCTGACTATTCATCGGAAGGACTGATGCTGAAGCTGAAACTCCAATACTTTGGCCACCTGATGTGAAAAACTGACTCATTTGAAAAGATCCTGATGCTGGGAAAGATTGAAGGCAGGAGGAGAAGGGCACGACAGAAGATGAGATGGTTGGATGGTCTCACCAACTCAATGGACATGAATCTGAATAAACTCTGGGAGTTGGTGATGGACAGGGAGGCTTGGCGTGCGGCAGTCCATGGGGTCACAGAGTCAGATACGACTGAGCGACTGAACTGAACTGACCCGAAGAATTACTGAAATCATGGAAGCCTGGTTTTCGAGCATTTTTGTAAGATCACTGGAATTCCAAGAAGATTCCACAATACTTAGGAGCTGAGACTTCAGAAAGAGCTTTGTGGCTTCTGCTTAATGAGACTCTGCTCAATTTTCTGTTACGGAATCCAGACAAACTGATTCGTTAACTCTCTGATCTGTTTTCGAAGATAGCTCTCTTATGGGCAAGTGTTCAATTTATAAGAAGACTGCTTGCTTTTCAGACATACTGCCGATACTCACCAGCTTAGTGTCTCTCACAGTAGTTCATTTTTAAGTTTGGTATTCCTGACAGAATGCCCAAGAAAAACAAGGATAGATAAGTCTACACCATTTCACACTTCATATTTCTTTTAACAGTTTTAGACAAATATCAGCTGAGCCTAAAGATGTAATGTTTATTACTTTCCCATCTTATTCTTTAAATTTCCCTCTAAAAACCTTAATTTTTGTTACCATCACGGTTCAATAGGCCATGAAAAGATTCACTGCTTTAAATAACTCACTTGATGTTACCACTAGTTACCACCAACTTCCTTTTTCCATTATTCTTTCTTTAATGAGGAGATCGTTTTACTTTTTGTATTTACTGTTTTGGGAAATATGGAATTGTCTTTTGCATTTTAGAAGGGTTCTACTTAAATGACTAACTTTGCAGAATTTGATTTGTGATAGTCTGATCACCAGTTAGCCAATATTCTTAGGGACTTGTGGAATATTCTGTCTGCTCTACAGCTAGCAGTGGGACTTAGCTTAAAATGGGCTTCTTTCTTTCTTGTTGCAAACCGTGTGCTGACAGAGTGAGTAGAATCAGTGTTTACATTAAATTTTTTCTTGGCAGCATATCTCAGTCCCTTTCTTCAGGCAGTACCCTTAAAAGGGCTCATCATACAGCCTGGCTTTGAAACTGCCATTCCGTGTTCTACCCTACCTGATCTGGGTCATATAGGCTCCTGACTGCTCTGTATTGGTTGGCAGTGTGCACTCACAGCAATGCCACTAAAAGGGTGAAAGTCTAGAGATGGTTTTCATGGCAGCTTCAAATCGAGGAGCACACACTATGACAGACTGGAGCAAAACACAACTTGGAAAGCCATTAACATCTTCCAGTGTGTGCCTTTAATTATCCTGCCTCCAGCCTGTCCTTGGATCTTGCCTTTACCATTTCTACCTATTCAGACTCTAACTTCACACCCTCACTTTGAATCTCAGCTCCTCCATGCAGCCTTCTTTGATTTGTTTTCCTCCACCAGGAAGTGATCTCTTCTGCTTTAGGCTTTCCAAATGCTTTCTCTTTAACTGCTGTATTGAACTTACTATATTCTATCCTGCTAGAAAATAAAACTCCTTTAGGACAGAGTCTACTCAGGTGGGTTAATGAGTAGAAAGCTTCTAAAGTCAGATATATCTGAATTAAAATCTTTGTTTTCTCATTTATAGGCCTCAGACAAATAGTTATAATCTATTGCAGTATTGCAGAAAGTGAAGAAGAACTAAAGAGTCTCTTGATGAAGGTGAAAGAGGAGAGTGAAAAAGCTGGCTCAAAACTCAACATTCAAAAAACTAAAATCATGGCATCTGGTCCCATCATTTTATGGCAAATAGGTGGGGAAACAATGGAAATGGTGACAAAACTTTATTTTCTTGGGCTCCAAAATCACTGCAGGTGGTGACTGCAGCCATGAAATTGAAAAACACTTGCTCCTTGGAAGAAAAGCTGTGATAAACCTAGAGAGTGTCTTAAAAATCAGAGACATTGCTTTGCTGACAAAGGTCCATCTACTCAAAGCTATCGTTTTTCCAGTAGTCATGCATGGATGTGAGAGTTGGACCATAAAGAAGGCTGAGCACTGAGGAATTGATGCTTTTGAACTGTGGTGTTGGAGAAGACTCTTGAGAGTCCCTTGGACTGCAAGGAGATCCAATCAGTCCATCCTAAAGGAAATCAATCCTGAATATTCATTGGAAGGACTGATGCTGAAGCTGAAACTCCAATACTTTGGCCACGTGATATGAAGAACCAACTTATTGGAAAAGACCCTGATGCTGGGAAAGATTGAAGGCAGGAGAAGAAGGGGACGACAAAGGATGAGGTGGTTGGATGGCATCACCGACTCGATGGACATGAGTTTAAGCAGGCTTCGGGAGATGGTGAAGGACAGGGAAGCTGGCATGCTGCAGTCCATGGGGTTGCAAAAAGTCAGACAGACTGAGCTACTGAACAGCAACAACAACAATTGCACTATAATTTTCTCACTGGGAAAAGAGAGAAAATAGTACTCCATTACAGGCTCATTGTGAGGATTAAATTACACCAAGTCCAGTGCTTGGAACATAGCAGGCATTTCATAAATTGTAACTATCACTACCATATTAACACGGGAAAATGTATTTGGGAAAGTTTTTTTTTAACATCCAAATGTTGAAACAGATAATTTTTAGATAAGATAAGTTGAATATATCTTTCTTAAGCATCTTAGCTAATGCTAGAGAAAAGGAATGTTAAAAAATTATATGTTAGGTATAAAATGTTTATAGTCAATTTCTGTGGTGGAATTGTATTGCTCCAATATATAAAGCACTTTTTGGATGTTGAGAACATTGGTGATGCTTATGATGTTTAGTCGTATCACAAGATCAGCAATTATATTCTGAAATCCAAAAGTCTATCACCAGCAGCTATCTGAACAACCTCCCTGGTCCCTCAATTGAAGTTCTTAGGTATCTCTCTCTCTTCAACCTAACAGTCATCTTAATAATATTATCTTCCATCAGCTCTTTTCTTTGAATATTTATTTCAGGAACATTTAGCCTTCTATAATATGCCTATCCATTAGCAGTAATTTTCTTGTTCTTTCTCTAATGGTTTCAGAAATGACTACATGAAAATGAATAACTCTCTTACTTACATTGTGCGCTTTCCTGGAGTGTATTATGGGTTCTGGGAATCTTTTTGTTAAGCCTTTAAAAAATTGCTTTTATTTTGGATAAGGACTATAAATAGTGGGTAAATTAGTTCATTTCAGCTTTGGTACACCATTAATTATCAATCATATGACACAAGAATTTATCTCAGCATGAATAACCAAGAAAATATTACTTGTAAGTGCAGATGACCCTTATCAACACAGGTTTGAACTGCTCAGGTCCAATTTTACATGGATTCTTTTCACAGTAAATACCACAATACTACACAATCTGTGTTGGTTGAATCCTCAGATGTGGAACTGCAGCAATGGAGGAACCACATATATGGAGGGCCCATTATAATTTTGACACAGATTTTTGACTGTGTGGAGAGTCAGATCCCCTAAACCCCACTTTGTTCAAGGGTTAGCCATACTCACAATTTTTTAAAAATGTAGGCTATCCAGCTATATTTCACCTATAAGATTTTAATTGACATTTTAAAATTAAAATTAAAATTAAAATTTGATTTTAATTGACATTTTAAAAATGTCAAATGCCAACTAAGAAAACAGTTCAAGTGTGGCTCACCTTTCTAGGTCCTGTGCTCTTTAGCTCGAACACATCCATTGTGTAATTGACCCTACGTCCATAGTGGTCAAACTGAACATTTCCTGTTAGTCCTTGAATTTGAACCTATGAATGAAAAAGAATATCTACACATGTAACCATTTGCCATTTTACTTACAGAAATCTTTACTTCATCTGCTAGGCTTATGACTACACATGGGTGTGGAACTATAATCTATAAGCAACTTACTAAAAAAGCCATGGGGTATTTGAGCTACTGGGATAGAATTGGATAGAGGAATATCAAAGAAATATATAAGCAATTCTGTTATGTACTTGAAAGATAAATATGTTTTTTTATTATGAAGTTTCCATTGTACTTCTTCAATTTTGAAATATTATTTATAAGAATAGAAATATGGTTTGCTTTATAGTTACTTTTCAGTTTTATCTACACATCCACATAATAGGTTAAATAACCCTGATAACCACAGCAGATCATATTTCTCCTTGCTAATGTTAAAATTAAGATATTCAGAAAAATAAACATATTTTTGAAAATATTCAAGTCTACTTCATTACAAATCCTTTTAATTCATTTAAACTTATGTTCTGAACTGATGGCATTTCAGAACATTTAAAATGTATTACTAAAAATACACACATATTACAGTAATCATTTGAAAAACAGTGTTCGTATAATTATAAAGACTAAAATAAATACTTAATCCAAGGTTACAAAGCAATTTGAAGGTCTATTGAGGCAGTCAGTAGATTAGTAGACTAAGAGTGTATGCCAAATATTTGAGGTTCTTCCTCATTCTGGGTCCAAGGTGGAGTTGTTCTTGGACCCTTTTTGGTTAGTTAGGTCTATGTGACTCTTTCTGACAAGAGTTGTAAACAGATGTAATGAGTGCTAAAGCATTTAATTGCCAATTAGAAACCTCCCTACAACTCTCTTCCTTTTGTAGCATTCAAGATGGTAGCTGTTATGTCAGCTTGAGTCCCTGAGTGATTATAAAAAGCAGAGTGCCCCTACTAATCTGGTGTGTGTCTGTGAATGTGAAATCCTCTTTTGTTGTTTTAAGCCACTGAAGTTTAGGGTTGTTTATTACTGTGACATAACCTAGCTTATCCTGGCTGAGCGTCTACATAACATATAAACACCAGTATTCTATCTAGCGGCTTCCTAGGTGGCTCAGTGGTAAAGAAGCTGTTTGCTAAACAGGAGATGTGGGTTTGATTCCTTTGTTGGGAAGATCCCCTGGGGGGAGAAATGACAAACCACTCCAGTATTCTTGCCTGGGAAATTCCATGGACAGAGGATCCTGGCAGACTACAGTCCATGGGTTTGCAAAGAGCTGGGCATGACTTAGTGACTAAACCACTACCTCCACCATTCTGTCCAGTATCCTATGTAGAAATGTCTCAGAAATGATAATGGCTCAATATATTAAACTGGAAATTGTAATATATAGGCATTTGCCAATAGATTATTTTGTTTTCCTGAATACTCCATTTAAAAAGGACAATGAAATAAATTGAAGGCTTCCCAGGTTGTTCTAGTGCTAAAGAACTTGCTTGCCAATGCAGGAGACATAAGAGATACAGGTTTGACCCCTAGGTCAGGAAGATACCCTGGAGGAGGGCATGGAAACCACTTCAGTATTCTTGCCTGGAGAATCCTATGGACGCTGGAGCCTGGCAGGCTGCAGTCCATAGGGTTGCAAAGGGTCGGACACAACAGAAGTGACTTAGCACACATGCATGTGTGAAACAAGCTGAACATAAATAAAATTGTGAGTTACCTGTTTGAGTGTCCTCTCCATGTCAATCCCTTGGCCCCATGGAGCAGCTGGATTTGCCAGACAATCTCCAGCATTTCCTCTCCTGGAAATATCAATTTTCTGTCTTCTGAGACTTCGGAATGTTTCAGCCATCACAAGGACTCCATCATATGTCAGAGCAGATGTATACTAACAAAATGAAAGTAAATATAATGGTAAAATGTTAAATCCTTATCAATCTTTAGGAATTGTTTGGGGACTATGTGGGTTTATGACATAAAGTACCATGCTGTCTGAAGGGCAGATAAATTACTGCCCTTAATTTAACTTCCCCTTAAATTAAATTCCTTTAATTTAACTTTAATTAATTTCCTCTAGCTGCAGAAATTTATACTATTGCTTTGTTATAAAGACTATATATCAGTCCTTACCACTATGATTTTAAAAGGCAGAAAACACACTCTGTAAAATAGAAATTCTAATGCCCAGCTTTCCATCAGTTGGGAGAAGCAAGCCCTCTTTCTGTTGTGTCCAAGTAGAAACAGCTAATGTATTTTTTTAAAAAAGGCTAAATGCAGTATTTCCACAATATACTTGTAGTCTCTTGCTGTGGGTGAGCCTCAGAAGGGCTAGGATATCTCACTCTTTCCTTTTCTCCATGTCCATCAGCTGTTCCTTAGATTTCATATATGTTTCTTGACTTAAAGTGTATATCCCTGTCTAGTTTTTCAGAAGAATGAATGGGAATGTTTATTGTTACTTTAAATATAAGGTATCAGAAGTAACATCTACTTATTTACCAAATGTATATACACATTGCTAAATAAACATGAGTACTATTATGCCCATGCCTGCAGAGTGTGCTCAGGAAGGTTAAATCATTTCTCTAAGTTTCTATTGTAACTTAGGATCAAAGTGGAGAAATGAAATATAGATCATCCGTTTTCTGATGATCATCCTATGCTTCTCTTTGGGAAAAGAGACATAATCTCAGGAAAAGATTACTAAGTTTAAGAGAGAAAATGAAGAAAAACTGAGAAGAAAATATGGTTTGTTTAATCTGAAAATCAAGAGAACAGGGAATACTTCTAAAATCTGTTTAAAGAATTCTTAATCATATGAAAAATATGGTACAATTTTCTTGAAGTGTGGCAGAGCATCAACTGCTGATCATGATGAAAAACTACATTTTCTCTTTCAAGAATTTCATATATGCGCAATTCTATATGATTAATGCATTCTAAGCTTATACTAAGGGTAGTTTTGTGACATGGAACATGGAAGATGATCTTGATTTGCTGCTTATAAATTAAGAAAAAATCATTATAAATTTAAATTGTAGAAAGTAAACTTAGGCAATATGACCATTAAGTATAGCAGTCAATTTTCCAGGGAAGGACTGAAATACGGATAAGATGAATACAAATTCCAACAAAGAACTTTTCAATGGTAAAGAATCTAAATAAAGCTTCATCAGAAAGATTTATATGCAACATATAAATTATAAGTCTTGCTATATATTCTTCAAGGACATGAAAAAATGGATTTAAACAGAAGCATACACACTCATGATTGGAGTGGTATGAATGATGAAAATTGAGATACTTAACCAAAAATGGATATACCTCCTCCCCTGCCTGGACCAACATACTTTTGAGTAGAGAAAGCCATCAAATCATCTTTTTGGATGGCAAGAAAATAAAAACAAGCATTGAAGCAGAAAGAAAAAAAAAAAAAGCAATGCTAGCATTTTAGGATCAAGAGAGAAAAAAGGAAAACTATTGTTGCTTTTTTATATGGGAGAAAAAAGCTAAGAAGATATGACACCAAAAAAGCAAAAGCACTTGCTGGGTTTAAAAAGTTCATTCACTTTTTTGAAACAAGTGAACTACAGAAGAGAATAGATATCGTACAGACTGGAGCAGAGCAAAGCGGATATTCAGCCAGTGGCAAAGCCTTTTGACAGATCATAGAGCTGATAAATGGAAAGAAGCAGTAGTTAAAATTGGTTTTACTTTTTAAAAGGATTTCAGTATTTTCTATGTGTCCTCTTGTGCTAACGTCCAAGAAATCATATTTATGGGCACATATGCCCATAAATTTCTAGATGGCATCTAGAAATTCTTATTAAACATATTCTTCATTTTGGAGGTAAGGTGGCACTTCCCTGGTAGCTCAGATGGTAAAGAATCCACCTAAAATGAGGGAGATCTGGGTTTGATCCCTGGGTTGGGAAGATCCCCTGGAGAAGGAAATGGCAACCCACTCCAGTATTCTTGCCTGGAGAACTCCATGGACTGAGGAGTCTGGTGGGTCCACGGGGTCGCAAAGAGTTGGACACGACTGAGCAACTAACACTAACTGAAACTAAGTGCTGACTTAGAGCTATTTATTACTTTAAGCAGTGATTAGAATGATGGGATGAATTCTGTTTATCAAAGATTGTATATAAAAAGGTATAGTTTGGCAGAATCATAGTGCAGTAACAAGAGTCTAGGTTTTGAGAAGAAAGAACTACATGAATTCTAATTCTATTCACAGTTTTAAGGAAATGTGTAGGAAGTTTTCTAGTTACAAAGCACAAAACAGAACAAAATAAAATAAAATAATGACTATTTTCTGTGTAGTTGTGAGGATAAAATTTCATATTATATCTGAGAGTTCTTTGAAAAGTGTGCTAGACACTGGCTAGGAACTGTGATGACTACATATGTGTGAAGTCACTTCAGTCCTGTGTTACTCTTTGCAACCCCACAGACTGTAGCCCACCTGGCTCCTCTGACCGTGGGATTCTCTAAGCAAGAATGCTGGAGTGGGTTGCCATTTCCTCCTACAGGGAACGTTTCTGACCCAAGGATCAAGCTCGTGTGTCTAATGTCTCCTGCACTGGCAGGAAGGTTCTTTACCACTAGCACCTGGGAAGCCTATACAGATTGCCCAAAGGTGTAATGGTAAAGTGCTGTCTAGTGTTCCTGAGTGCAGGAAGTCTGTGATGTGCTTTATAGAAAAAATATATGTTTAATAAGCTTTGTTCAGGCTTGACTTATAGTACTATTGGCTGTGAATTCAATTAATATTAATTGATCGACAATATCTTAAATAAGATATGTTTAAACCAAAACACACATATAACAAAGTGTTATGTGTTGATTGGTTGACAAAACTGTTGTGACCTAACTTTGTAATTTTCCCTAGGAGTAAGGGTTCAATATTCACGCATTCAGTGTTCATGGCAGCTTTATAGAATGTAGCTACCATAAATAATGAGAACTGATGGCCACTGGATGCCTAGCATACTAAGAGAGCTGTGAAAGATAAAACAAAGTGCCCAAAGCTATGACATAGATAAATCTGGTTGGTGATGATCAAATAGTAAACCTTGTGATAGGCTAAAGGCAAGAGAGGGAAGGAGTCACCACACCAGCGTATCTGGACAGAAGGACCACAGTGGACACATATATTACATGTTACCACTGAAATTAAAAAAAAACAGTTACAAGGAACTACAAAACACTGCCAAGAAGTTTGAAGCCCATTCTAGATACTAAAACTCTAAGGATAACAAGGACTTGAAGAGATGGTTTATAGAAGAAATGCTGAGATTAAAAAAACAGCTGAAAAATACGTGAGGAAGAAAGAGAAGACAGAGAAGGGCAAGAGGGTCTCTACATACACTGATGAAGAATGAGAGGAACATGCTGTAAAGCAAATTGTTCAGATGATTTTGGAAGGAAGATGATGCTCGTTTTTCCTTGTGTGTTAATATTTAAAATAATTGAGCTTTTGGGATAATTTTCCTCTGAGCCAACTTGAAGGAAAAGCAGACTAAAAGACTTAAGTTGCTTTTTATCCTGAAAGTGGTGTGCATCTTGAAGATATTTTTGCTTTTTAATATGCTTTCATACGTATTACCTAAGCTTGCAAAGAGGTGTAATATACTGGACAATGAACTTGTGTAAGGCTCAAGGAGTTTACAACTTGATCCTGGGCGAACATTCCACAAATCTGGTCCTTGACTCAAGGACAATCAATTAACATACCATTTAATATCTTGCATTTAGAAATTTGTAAAATCTGAGTGTGGACTACAGTGCTTGACACATAGTGGATACTCTATAAATGCTTTGTTTTGAAAGTAGTGAAACCGGTATGACTAGCCAAACTGCTATACTACACAGAGGAAATTGACAAAGCTGGAAGAACTTAGATTCTCTACCTTAGATTATAGTTCTAGGCTTGAATTTCCAAATTATGTCTGAAAACTTTTTACTTGTATATACTGTCAATGAGAGATTAGTAAAAGTTGTTTAAATGATGATGTCTTATTATCAGTTCAGTTCAGTTCAGTCGCTCAGTTGTGTCCGACTCTTTGTGATCCCATGGACTGCAGCTCGGCAGGCCTCCCTGTCCATCACCAACTCCCAGAGTTTACTCAAACTCATGCCCAATGAGATGGATGGCATCACCAACTCAATGTCTTATTATGGAGAAGCTCAAAACCACTAATTTAGAGTTTAAGAAACATTATGCCATTATCTACATGATATCTAAGGGATTTATCTTTTCAGGAGAGAAAAAATGTGCTTATGATCAGAAATTTACCAACTTCCTTTGCAAATATCAATAATATACTTCTGCAATGTCTGTCAGATAAAATTAATCTGACATTTTACTGTTAATTTGAGAGAGAAATTTTGCAGAAGTTATATATTTTACATTTTTTACCACTTTCCTTACTCATTGTAAATCATTTTGCAGATATAGTTGTTTTCTGAGTGGAATAGTTACTAGTGGTTATTCACATTTGAAATATTTAGTTAACAAAAAATTTTAAAGTATATAATTTATTCAGGGATGTTCATATATGAATTAATAATAATAATAAACTACTTGAGCAAATGGCTAACACCTCTTCCATAAAATATAAAAGTTTAGAAAATATTGATTTATGTGACAAATAGTGACAAAATATTTCTGCCCCATGCCACACTGTGCCTGACAAAATATTCCTAGAAGAACTGCATAATGAACTTTCTACCTTAAATTTTAAAAAGTACTAAAAATGCATAAGATAAAAACAAACAAATACCTTTGGAGGTGTCTCAGATCCTGGATATTCTCTCTGATCTAGTTTCTTCCAGCGATCCATTAATTTGGTTACCATAGGTGTATTAAAATCTACCAACTGGAATCCTGTAACATTGGCTCCACCATGTATAAATCTCTCAAGAGAAATATCCTTGAATCCCTATAAAAATCAATATGACAGTTTGGTAAACTTAATTATTGGAGTTAATAGCTAACATTTTGGCTCCTTAATGTCAACATGAATTGATAACCAATATGATTTATAATAAAATGATGGCTATAAACAACTGGAAGATTATGTCAATGTTGACATAATAACAATTATGTCAATTTAACTGTTAAACTCTGTCATTCAAAATCTAATACATGACACCATATCAACAACAATAAAGACAAAAATCACATGATCATCTCAACAGATACATAAAAAACATTTGACAAAATTTACCATCCACTCATGGTAAATATTCCCATCAAAGTGGATATAGTGGATACATATATCAACATAATAAAAGCTATTTATGACAAACACACAGCCAACATAATATTCAATGGTGAAAAGCTGAAAGCCTTCTTGCTAAAATTTGGAATAAGACAAGGATGCCCACTGTCACCTCTTCTATTCAACATACTACTGAAAGTCCTAGCCACAGTAATCAGACAAGAAAAAGAAACAAAGTTTTATTCAAATTGGTAAGGAAAAGGTAAAGTTGTCATTATCTCAGATGGCATGACATATATAGAACACTCTAAAGATTCCACAGAAAAACTACTAGAACTGATAAAAGAATTTAGCATAGTAATATTTACACTAATAATACATATCAGAAAGAGAATGTAAAAAAACTATTAAATACATCAAAAAAACTTAAAATACCTAGGCGTAAACTTCACAGAGGTGAAAGGCTTAAATGCTAAGATCTATAAAACAATGATAAAGGAACCTGAAGATGATTCAAAGAAATAGAAAAATAGCACATGCTCTTGGATTGGAAGCGTTAATATTATTAAAATGGCCAACTACCTAAAGTAATATACAGATTTAATGAGATCCTTATCAAATAACCCATGACATTTTTCACAGAACTAGAATGAATAATCCTAAAATGTATATGGAACCACAAAAGACCCGGAATTAAAAAGCAATCTTGAAGAAAAAGAACAATGGTGGAGGCCTAACCGTCTCATACTTCAGACAGTAATATAAAGCTACAGTAATCAAAACAGCATGATCTTGGCACAAAAACAGATATATGGGTCAATGGAACAGAACAGAGAGCTCAGAAAAAAGCGAACACACCTATAGTCAGTTAATCTTCAATGAGGGAGGCAAGATTATATAATGGAGAAAAAGAAGTCAGTCTCTTAAGCAAGTGTCTTGGGAAAGCTGGACAGCTGCATATAAATCAATGATGTAAGAACACTCTCTCACACCATACATAAAAATAAACTCAGAATGGCTTAAAGATTTAAATACAAGACCTGATCCCATAAAACTCCCAAAAGAGAACATAGGCAAAACCATCTCTGACATAAATTGAGCAATATTCCCTTGGTCAGTCTCCCAAAGCCAAATAAATAAAAGCAAAAATAAACAAATTGAAACAAATCAAAATTAAAAGCTTTTGAGCAGTACAGGAAATCATAAACAAAATGAAAAGGCAACCTACAGGGTAGAAGAAAGAAAATATTTGCAAATGATGTGACTGACAAGGACTTAATTTCCAAAATATACAAACTGCTTATATAGCTTAATATCAAAAAGACAAGCAACCCAATCAAAAAAATGGATAGAAGACTTATATTGACATTTTTCCAAAGAAGACATTCAGATGGTCAAAAATCCCATGAAAAATGCTCAGCATTGCTAATCATTAGAGAAATGCAAATAAAAATCACAATGAGGGATCACCTCATACAAGTCAAAATAGACAGCTTCAGAAAGTCTACAAATAAATGTTGGTAAGGGTGTGGAGGAAAGGGGGCCCTCTGACATTGTTTGATGGGAATGTAAATTGGTATAACCACTATTGAGAACAGTATGGAGGTTCCTTAAAAAACTAAAAATAGAATTGCCATATGATTTAGCAGTTCTACTCTTGAGCATATATCTGGAGAAAATTCTAATTTGAAAAGACATCTGCATACCAGTGTTCATAGCAGCACTATTTACAATAGCCAAGACATGGAAACAACCTAAATGTTCATCAACAAATGAGTGAATAAAGAAGATATGGCATATATACATTATGGAATATTGCTCAATCACAATAGAATGAATGCATGCAGGAACATGGATGTGCCTAGAGATTATCATACTAAATGAATTAAGTCAGACAGAGAAGGACAAATATCATATGATATCACTTGTATGTGGAATTAGAATAAAATAATACAAATTAATTCATTTACAAAACAAACTTAACAGACATAGGAAGCAAATTTATGTTTACTAAAGGAGGAGAGGTGGGAAGGATAAATTAAGAATTTGGGATTAACAGACATATACTACTACATACAAAACAGATAAACAATATGCTAACATATATAATAGGGAGCTACATTCAATATTTTTTAACAATCTATAATGGAAAATAATCTGAAAAAGAATATATATATAAACACATATACACACACACACACACGAGTATGTGTATAACTGAATCACTTTTCTCTAAATCTGAGACTAACACATTACAAGCCAAGTGTATTTCAATTAAAAAATATAACACATGAGAAAAGGATATAAATGTTTCTAGTTCAGTTCAACTCAATTTAACAAGTATCAATATTTCTGAAATGCCTCTGAGTGCCTTTTATGAAGCATGGAGGAGGATACAGGAAATGAATGAAAAGCATCAAACAAAAGACACCTAAGCAGATACATGTCTTATATGAAAATGTGTCTTATATTAATATTAAGGTTTAATGGTACTCTGAGTCTGTGATGTGCAACACTTTTCATGGAGGTTCAGCTTAATTACAAAGTGGTTTGAAAGAAGATAGAGATAGTGTTTTGAGACAGAGAGGGTGAAAACTTTGATTATATCAGTCACTACAATCCTCATAGCTCTGAGAAATGTCAGTGGATGAGAAGAGAGCAAATAGGCCATTCACGTGTGGTAGGGAAAAATACAAGTCCCAGCAGGTGGAGTGAGGAAGGTGGACGGGAAGGTGTCATCTCATTTGGTTCAGAGGTTGTTAACTAAGTTAAAAAAATTCTGGAAAAAAGTTATTTATTTTCTAGCTATATCTTTCTATCATCTATCTGTTTATCTCTCAATTCTCTATCTTCTACATATGTATTCCATATCTGGCTCTATTTTTCCATTAGAAATTTGAAGTTACTTAAAAAGTACATGCCCAATTTTGTAAAGAAACAATTATAGGAAAAAGACAAAAAGTATATTACAGAAGTGAATTATTATAACCAAAGGTATTAACTCAGACAAAAGTAAACCACACACACCCAGAGTTTGAAGCATCTGCACTTGCTTTTCTGTCTGTCCCCTTTAGGTATTTAGGAAACCTTTTTTTAAATGTGAATTTGATTCAGTAGTCTTGAGAAAAATTTTACCTTTTCCCTTTGTTTGGTCAACATAAATTATGCAGCAGTGACCCTATGGTTATAGTAGGAATCAAGAAGAAGAGGAAGACCTAGTGTTACCTATCTTGTTGCATGTGTCTCAGCCATGATTTTGGAAACTTCCCTGTTTTTTATTTTAATAACAAAGAGAAATTTCTTACTAGCCAATATATACATGTTGCTGTCCGCCTACTGGCAGCTAAGGGACGTTGAAAGACTCAGGAGTGTATATTCACAGTTAATATTAATGCTTGGCTGATTATGTATCAGGCATTGTGGTAAGCACATTCTACTGATTATCAATCTAGTTTAATTCTCACAACAAGCTTATGAGATAGATCCTATCTTACAAATAAGGAAACCAAGTGTCAGTGGGTTAAAGCAAAACTATTCAAGATCTCTCAGCAAATACATATTAGAACCAAAAGATTCTCAACTTTGCCTTTTTAAATTATGTTCTTGTGTGCTGCTGCTGCTGCTAAGTCGCTTCAGCCCTGTTCGACTCTGTGCGACCCCATAGACGGAAGCCCACCAGTCTCCCCCGTCCCTGGGATTTTCCAGGCAAGAACACTGGAGTGGATTGCCATTTCCTTCTCCAACGCATGAAAGTGAAAAGGGAAAGTGAAGTCGCTCAGTCCTGTCTGACTCTTAGTCGTGTCTGACTCTTAGCAACCCCATGGACCGCAGCCTACCAGGCTCCTCCGTCCATGGGATTTTCCAGGCAATAGTACTGGAGTGGGTTGCCATTGCCTTCTCCGATGCTTTTGTGTATTTTTACACAAATATGTGTTTTCTCTTGAAGAAATAGAGCTTCCCTTGTGGCTCAGCTGGTAAAGAATCCGCCTCCAATGTGCGGGACCTGGGTTCGATCCCTGGGTTGGGAAGATTCCTTAGAGAAGGGAATGGCTACCCACTCCAGTATTCTGGCCTGGAGAATTCCATGGACTATACCGTCCATGGGGTTGCAAAGAGATGGACACGACTGAGCGACTTTCACTTTTCATGTGTTTTCAATTTTGGTATTTATAATAATATTCCTAGGAGAGGCAGGGAGATACTGTAGAAAGCAATCCAGGGTCTGAATCCCATTTCTGCAACTTTCTAGCCTTAGGTTTCCCACATACAAAATAAGAATGATAATGCTAACTCAATTAGCACATCTGGTTTGAATTTAGTAAATAATGTCTATTGTTAATTAATTCATTCAATAAATATTTATTTCATGTTTATTATATGCCAGCTGATTTGACAGTTCATCAGTAATATTCTCGTTTTACTGGGAAGAAAATTAGACACCAGAAATCAAATACATGATTTTGAAACTGGAAAAACACTATCTCTAGCTAGTTAAATGTCAGTTGAACATTTGTTCATAAAAATGAGAAGATAGGGCAGACCCAGAGATAGGCAAATAATTTCAATTTTCCAAAAGCTACAGTGATTCAACTATTGCATTAGTTGCTAACTGACAACATTATTATTTTATTTTAGCAGTGGCTGAAATAGAATGCCTGTCAAGTTTTTTTTTTTTTTTGATAGAGTTTTCCCACAGGTACAATACATACAGGCAAAGCTGTAGCCTTCAGAAAAATCATCTGATGTAAAGCCTAACTGATAAATAATAGTTCACATTTCTCTGGTTCCATTCTGTTGTTATGCTGAAGGTAAAGGAAAAAATATTACTACATCTAATTATAAGCTTCTTTTAGTTATAATCTAAAGAGTGTTAGGTGACTCAGTTAATTTTAGCTACGTCTATTTGAGTATAGGTAATATTTTTTCTTTCATATATTTTACACTAATTTCATATAGAAAATCGATAGGCTGTAGACTGGAAAGCAGGTTTCGTGAAAGGTTACTTTGATGACTAAGTTCTTAATCACAGGATATTGTGGGACTGTGGAACAAACAGTTTCCAGAACAAACTGTGGAAAATTCTTCAACAGATGGGAATAGCAGACCACCTTACCTGCCTCTTGAGAAATCTGTATGCAGGTCAAGAAGCAACAGTTCGAACTGGACATGGAACAACAGAATGGTTCCAAATTGGGAAAGGAGTACATCAAGGCTGTATATTGTCACCCTGCTTATTTAACTTCTATGCAGAGTATATCATGTGAAATGCCGGGCTGGATGAAGTACAAGCTGGAATCTAGATTGCTGGGAGAAATATCAGTAACTTCAGATACACAGATGACACCACCCTTACGGCAGAAAGCGAAGAAGAACTAAAGAGCCTCTTGATGAATGTGAAAGAGGAGAGTGAAAAGTTGGCTTTAAACTCAACATTCAAAAAACAAAGATCATGGCATCCGATCCATCACTTCAAGGCAAATAGATGGGGAAACAATGGAAACAGTGAGAGAATTTATTTCGGGGGGCTCCAAAATCACTGCAGATGGTGACTTCAGCCAGTCATGAAATTAAAAGATGCTTTCTCCTTGGAAGAAAAGCTATGACCAAACTAAACAGCATGTTAAAAAGCAGAGACATTACTTTACCAACAAAGGTCCATCTAGTCAAAGCTATGACTTTTCCAGTAGTCATGTACAGATGTGATAGTTGGACTATAAAGAAAGCTGAACTCTGAAGAATTGATGTTTTTGAACTGTGGTGTTGGAGAAGTCTCTTGAGAATTCCTTCAACTGCAAGGAAACCCAACCAGTCCATCCTAAAGGAAATCAATTCTGAATATTCTTTGGAAAGACTGATGCTGAAGCTGAAGCTCCAATACTTTGGCCACCTGATATGAAGAACTGACTTATTTGAAAAGACCCTGATGCTGGGAAAGATTGGAGGTGGGAGGAGAAGGGGACGACAGAGGATGAGATGGCTTGATGGCATCACCAACTCGATGGACATGAGTTTGAGCAAGCTCTGGGTATTGGTGATGGACAGGGAAGCTTGGCGTGCTGCAGTCCATGGGGTCAGAAAGAGTAGGACGTGACTGAGCTACTGAACCAAACTGAACTGACTGTTTCCACAGTTTGAAAGTGTGGAAAACTTTGTAATAAAATCATCTCTAGAGTCCTAGAGCAGTGAAGAGAGAGGTGGTCGGTGGTTAAATAACTAAGTAAATAATGCCCCAGAGGGCAGAGGGGAGACCAATGAGAGAGTTTCTGCTTATTGGAATGGGCTACTCAACATCTGCATTTCACAATAGTTAATGACATTTTATGAAAATATTAATTTCCAAATTGGCTTTCCTTTAAATTTTATTTTAGAGTTGATACATCCTCTGGGAAGAAGAGGGAAAGACAAATTAATAAATTCGAGAACTTCAGATGTCCTGATGATTACTGATGTAAATCTATAGGTTCATCAAATCATATGTGTTTAATAAATACTTATTTTATATTTTTCTAATTAAGATAGAATTTCTGCTGTTTTGCATTTCAAGTTCACAGGTTGGCTAAATCATACTGAGACAGCTTAGGTGCAGTTAAAAGAAATAGTGTCAAATAGAATGGGAGAAATTCCCTTTTAACACCTTTAAAATGTTAGGTTAAAAATTGACTTGGGGGGGGGGTGGTCCCAAGATCGTGGAGTAATAGGACGGGGAGACCACTTTCCCCCACAAATTCATCAAAAGATCATTTGAATGCTGAGCAACTTCCACAAAACAACTTCTGAACGCTGGTGGAGGACACCAAGCACACAGAAAGGCAGCCTATTCTCTTCAAAAGGAGGCAGGACAAAATATAAAAGACAAAAAGTGTGACAAAAGAGTTGGGGATGGAGACCCATCCTGGGGAGGGAGTCATGAAGGAGGAGAAGTTTCCAAACAGCAGGAAACCCTCTCACCAGCAGGTCTGTGGGGAGTTTTGGAATCTCAGAGGCCAACATAACTGGGAGGAAAAAGAAAAAACCCCACAGAATAGGTGCCTAACCACAACTCCCAGTGGAGAAGTGGCCCAGAGGCTCGCATCAGCCACCGGGGGCTGGACAGGAAGGCGCGGGCTGCATGCTTAGGGTAAGGACCGGGCCTGAATGCCCTGAGGACAATCTGAGGGAGCTAACGTGAGACAGCAGCCCAAACTGTGGGATAGCCAGAGAGAGAGAGAGAGAGAAAAGAACTTTCCTGCAAAAGGCTCTAACTTAATGCGCAGGCTGGCCCGCTCACAGGGAAAAGGATTGAGCGATCACAGAAGGAGAGCTAGCCAGCTGCGTATAGGCCCTGCCCTGCCGGAGGCAGAGAGGCAGGCGGGGGACAACCAGGGCCTGAAGGCGAGGGGCTGCCCCAATCTCGGCCCAGAGACAGCATCCTCCACCAAACTGTGAGCAGGCTCTCGGTTGCTAGCCACGTCTTCCTGGGATCCTGGATGGTTGACATCTGCAAGGAGGGTCACAGCCTGAGATCAGCTTCACAGAGGAGACACACGGCACACCCGAGACCAGAGAGGTGATTAAGATGCACCGCCCACCTGGGACAGTGCACTCGCCAAGCACCTGAGCTGCTCAGACCCGGGGAGGGCGCAAGACGCACGCCCAACAGAGCTTGTGCCCTTGCGGAGTATCCGAGAACCTGAACCCGAGCGGCTTAGACCTGGGAAGTGCATGAAACCCAGGGCCCGCTTTGGACAGTGCCCTGCAGAGCACCCTGCAGCCTGAACAGTGTAGAACCAGAAAGCACATGCCATGAGTGGGAGAAAACCCAGTGTGGCCCAGCCACTGCAAGCACTCTCCACACACGCCAGTGATATTTGTTTGCAGTGTTCCTCCCTCCCCAAAACGCAACTGAACAAGTGAGAGTAAATAAGTGACCACCCCTGCCTCCTTGTGTCAGGGTGGAAATTAGACACTGAAGAGACTTTCAAACAGAGGAAGCCAAAATAAACAAAGAAGGGTAAACCACTCTGGAGGTGACATGTGCAACAGATTAAAACCCCGTAGTTAACATTGACTAAGCATTGGAGGGGGCCTATAGACTCTGAGGAGAAGTACAAGCTGGAATAAGGAACTATCTGAAACTGAACTGACCCCACACTGCCCTCAACAGCTCCAGAGAAATTCCTAGATATATTTTACTATTATCACTTTTTAATTTTTAAAATTTTTAAGTTCTTTATTATTCCTTTAATTTTCAGTTTTATAGACTACTATTACTTTGTAAAAAAAAAAAAAAGACCCTATTTTTAAAGCAAATTTCATAGGTATATTTTTTATAATTTTTCTGATTGATTTTGTTTTGTATTTTTAACATTGTATTTTTGAGAGTCTAACCTCTACTCTAGATTTTTAATCTTTTTGTTTTTTGGTATTTGTTACCAATTTGGTACCTTTAAGAATCTAATCTTCAGTATCCATGTTTATCTCAGTTCAGTTCAGTTCAGCCACTCAGTCGTGTCTGACTCTTTGCAACCCCATGAACTGCAGCACATCAGGCCTCCCTGTCCATCACCATCAGCCAGAGTCTACCCAAACCCATGTCCATTGAGTCAGTGACGCCATCCAACCATTTCATCCTCTGTCATCCCCTTCTCCTCCTGCCCTCAATCTTTGCCAGCATCAGGGTCTTCTCAAATGAGTCAGCTCTTTGCATCAGATGGCCAAAGCATGGGAGTTTCAGCTTCAACATCAGTCCTTCCAATGAATACCCAGAACTGATTTCCTTTAGGATGGACTGGTTGGATCTCCTTGCAGTCCAAGGGACTCTTAAGAGTCTTCTCCAACACCACAGGTCAAAAGCATCAATTCTTCGGCGCTCAGCTTTCTTTATAGTCCAACTCTCACATCCATAAAGTTTTCCATACTGGAAAAACCATAGCCTTGACTAGACGGACCTTCGTTGGCAAAGTAATGTCTCTGCTTTTTAATACGCTGTCTAGGTTGGACATAACTTTCCTTCCAAGGAGTAAGAGTCTTTTAATTTCATGGCTGCAATCACCATCTGCAGTGATTTTGGAGCCCAAGAAAACAGTCAGCCACTGTTTCCACTGTTTCCCCATCTATTTGCTATAAGGTGATGGGACGGATGCCATGATCTTAGTTTTCTGAATGTTGAGCTTTAAGCCAACTTTTTCACTCTCCTCTTTCATGTTTACTTAGTGTTGTGATTACTGGCTTTATTGCTCTCTCCCCTTTTGACACTCCCTTTTCTCCCCCAGGTCACCTTTATCTCCCCCCCCCTTCTCTTCTCTGCTTAACTCTGTGAATCTCTCTGGGTGTTCCTGGCTATGGAGTACTCTTAGGGAACTTATTGCTGGCTAGGTTGGTCTCTTCCATTTTGATTCCCCCTCTTCTTCTCCCTCCTCCCTCCTCTCTTCTCCATGTAACTCTGTGAATTTCTCCGGGCACCCCAGACTGTGGAGAGTCTTTTCACCATTAACCTAATGTTTTATTATCTGTGCTGTATGGATGGAGAAGACTTGAGGCTACTGTAAGAATAAGACTGAAAGCCAGAGGCAGGAGGCTTAAATCCAAAACCTGAGAACACCAGAGAACTCCCGATTCCAGGAAACATGAATAGACAAGAGCTCATCAAAAGCCTCTGTACCTACACTGAAATCAAGCACCACACAAGAGCCAACAAGTTCCAGATCAAGATTTACCTGCTAATTCTCCAGCAAAGCAGGAAAACAGCCCTGAACATTAAAATTCAGGCTGCCCAAAGCCATGCCAAACCCATAGACACCCCAAAACTCACTACTGGACACATCATTGCACTCCAGAGAGAAGAGATCCAGCTCCACCCACCAGAACACAGACGCAAGCTCCCCTAACCAGGAAACAAGCCACTAGTCCAACCCCACCGCCAGGGAGCAGGCTCCACAATAAAAAGGAACCACAAACTTCCAGCATACAGAAAGGCCACCCCCCAAACAGCAATCTAAACAAAATGAAAAGGCAGAGAAACATTCAGCAAGTAAAGGAACATGATAAATACCCACCAAACCAAACAAAAAAGGAGGAGATAGGGAGCCTATCTGAAAAATAATTCAGAATAGTGATAGTAAAGATGCTCCAAAATCTTGAAAACAGATAGACCAGAGACAAGGATTGAGAAGATGCAAGGAATGTTTAATAAGGACCTAGAGAAATAAAAAAGAGTCAATCAATAATGAACAATGCAATAACTGAGATCAAAAGCACTCTGGAGGGAACCAACATAGAATAACTGAGGCAGAAGATAGGATAAGTGAGGTGGAAGATAGAAAGGTGGAAATAAATGAAGCAGAGAGGAAAAAAGAAAAAAGAAATAAAAGAGATGAGGACAACCTCAGAGACGTCTGGGGCAATGTTAAATGTCCCAACATTCGAATCATAGGAGCCCCAGAAGAAGAAGACAAAAAGAAAGGGCATGAGAAAATACTTGAGGAGGTAATAGTTGAAAACTTCCCTAAAATGAGGAAGGAAATAGCCACCCAAGTCCAAGAAACCCAAAGAGTCCCAAATGGATAAACCCAAGGTGAATCATCCCAAGACACATATTAATCAAATTAATGAAGATCAAACACAAAGAACAAATATTAAAAGCAGCAAGGGAAAAGCAACAAATTAAACACAAGGGATCTCCATAAGGATAACAGCTATTCTTTCACTAGAAACTGTTCAGAGTTCCCCAGAAGGGAATGGCAGGACATACTCAAAATGATGAAAGAGAAAAACCTACAACCCAATTACTGTACCCAGCAAGGATCTCATTCAAGTATGAACAGGAAAGCAAAAGCTTTACAGATAAGCAAAAGCTGAGAGAATTCAGCACCACCAAACCAGCTCTCCAACAAATGCTAAAGGATCTTCTCTAGACAGGAAACACAGAAAAGTTTATAAACTCGAACTCAAAACAACAAAGTAAATGGCAATGGGATCATACTTATCAATAATTACCTTAAATGTAAATGGGTTGAATACCCCAACCAAAAAACAAAGACTGGCTGAATGGGTACAAAACCAAACCCCTATATATGCTGTCTACAAGAGACCCACCTCAAATAAAGGGACACATACAGACTGAAAGTGAAGGGCTGGAAAAAGATATTTCACACTAAAGAGACCAAAAGAAAGCAGGAGTCGCAATACTCATATCAGATAATATAGACTTTGAAATAAAGACTGTGATAAGAGACAAAGAACGACACTACATAATGATCAAAGGATCAATCCAAGAAGACATAACAATTATAAATATATTTGCACCCAACATAGGAGCACCTCAGGCAAATGCTAAGAGGTATGAAAAGAGAAATTAATAGTAACACAATAATACTGGGAGACTTTAATACTCCACTCACACCTATGGATAGATCAACCAAACAGAAAATTAGCAAGAAAACACAAACCTTAAATAATACAATGGACCAGTTAGCCCTAATTGATATCTATAGGACATTTCAACCCAAAACAATGAACTTCGCCTTTTTTTCTCAAGTGCACATGGAACATTCTCTGGGATAAATCACAACCTGCACCATTAATCTAGTCTTGGTAAATTAAAAAAAAAATTGAAATCATTTCAAGCATCTCCTGCAATGCGGGAGGCCCCAGTTCGATTCCTGGGTTGGGAAGAGCCCCTGGAGAAGGGAAAGGCTACCCAATATAGCACTCTGGCCTGGAGAATTCCATGGACTGTATAGTCCATGGGAGTGCAAAGAGTCAGACATGACTGAACGATTTTAGATGTAAAATGTAATGCAAGCATCTTTTCTGATCACAGTGTGGTAAGATTATATGTCAACTATAGGAAGAAAACTATTAAAAATACAAACATATGGAGGCTAAACAACATGCTTCTGAATAACCAGAAAATCACAGAAGAAATTAAAAGAGAGATCAAAATATGCCACAAATGAAAATGAAAACATGACTACCCAAAATCTATGGGTTTCAGTAAAAGCAGTGGTAAGGGGAAGGTTCATAGCAATACAAACTTGCCTCAAGAAACAAGAGCAAAATCAAATAAATAACCTAACTTTACACCTAAAGCAATTAGCAAAAGAAGAAATGAAGAACCTGAGGGTTAGCAGAGGGAAAGAAATCATAAAAATTAGGGCAGAAATAAATGAAAAAGAAACCGAGGAGACTCAGGCAGAAATCAACAAACTAAAAGCTGGTTATTTGAGAAGATAAATAAAATAGACAAACCATTAGCCAGACTCATCAAGAAAAAAAAAGGGGGGGGGGAGAAGAATCAAATCAACAAAATTAGAAATGAAGAAATTAAGGAAAAAATTCCGTTCACCTTTGTGATGAATAAAATGCTTATCTACCTAAAGAAACAAAAGACCTATATATAGAAAACTATAAAACACTGATGAAAGAAATCAAAGATGATGCAAATAGATGGAGAAATACACCATGTTCATGGATCAGAAGAATCAGTATAGTGAAAATGAATATAATACCCAAAGCAATCTACAGATTCAATGCAATCCCTGTCAAGCTACCAACGGTATCTTTCAGTGAACTAGAACAAATAATTTCACAATTTATACGGAAATATAAAAAATCTTGAATAGCCAAAGCAAACTTGAGAAAGAAGAATGGAACTGGAAGAATCAACCTGCCTGACTTCAGACTATACTAACAAGTCATAAAGACACTATGGTACTGGCACAAAGACAGAAATACAGATCAATGCAACAAAATAGAAAGCCCAGAGATAAACCCACACACGTATGGACACCTTATCTTTGACAAAGGAGGCAAGAAAATACAATGGAGAAAAGACAATCTCTTTAACAAGTGGTGCTGGGAAAACTGGCCAACCACCTGTAAAAGAATGAAACTAGAACACTTTCTAACACCATACACAAAAATAAACTCAAAATGGATTAAAGATCTAAATGTAAGAAGAGAAAGTATAAAACTCCTAGAGGAAAACATAGGCAAAACACTCTCTGACATAAATCACAGTAGGATCCTCTATGACCTACCTCCCAGAGTAATGGAAATAAAAGCAAAAATAAACAAATGGGACCTAGGTAAACTTAAAAAAACTTAAAAGCTTTTGCACAACAAAGGAAACTATAAGCAAGGTGAAAAGACAGCCTTCAGAATGAGAGAAAAAAATAGCAAACAAAGCAACTGACAAAGAATTAATCTCAAAAATATACAAGCAGCTCCTGCAGCTCAATACCAGAAAAATAAATGACCCAATCGAAAAATGGGCCAAAGAACTAAACAGACATTTCTCCGAAGAAGACATGCAGATGACACATGAAAAGATGCTCAACATCACTCTATGAGTTCAGTTCAGTTCAGTTGCTCAGTAGTGTCCTACTCTTTGCTACCCCATGAACTGCAGCATGCCAGGCTTCGCTGTCCATCACCAACTCCTGGAGTTTACTCAAACTCACGTCCATTGAGTCAGTGACGCCATCCAACCATTTCATCCTCTGTCATCCCCTTCTCCTCCCACCTTCAATCTTTCCCAGCATCAGGGTCTTTTCAAATGAGTCAGCTCTTCGCATCAGGTTGCCAAAGTACTAGAGTTTCAGCTTCAGCATCAGTCTTTCCAATGAATATTCACGACTAATTTCCTTTAGGATTGACTGGTTTGATCTCCTTACAGGCCAAGGAACTCTCAAGAGTCTTCTCCAACACCACAGTACAAAGCATCAATTCTTCTGTGCTCAGCCTTCTCTATGCTCCAACTCTCACATCCATACATGACTACTGGAAAATCATAGCTTTGACTAGATAGATATTTGTTGGCAAAGTAATGTCTCTGCTTTTTAATATGATGTTAAGTTGGTCATAGTTTTTCTTCCAAGGAGCATGCATTTTTTAATTTCATGGCTGCAGTCACCATCTGCAGTGAATTTGGAACACAAGGAAATAAAGACTATCACTGTTTGCATTGTTTCCCCATCTACTTGCCATGAAGTGATGGGACTGGATGCCATGATCTTAGTATTTTGAATGTTGAGCTTTAAGACAACGTTTTCACTCTCCTCTTTCACTTTCATCCAGAGGCTCTTTGGTTCTTCGCTTTCTGCCATAAGGGTGATGTCATCTCTATATCTGAGGTTATTGATATTTCTCCTGGCAATCTTGATTCCATCTTCTGCTTCAACCAGCCCAGCATTTCACATGATGTATTCCTGTATAGAATTTAAATAAGCAGGGTGACAATATACAGCCTTGACGTACTCCCTTCCTTATTTGGAACCAGTCTGTTGTTCCATGTCCAGTTCTAACTGTTGCTTCTTGACCTGCATACAGGTTCTTCTCCAGCACAATTCGAAAGTATCAATTCTTTGGTGCTCAGACTTCTTTATGGTCAAACTCTCACATCCAGACGTGACTGCTGGAAATACAACAACATTGACTATACAGACATTTGTTGGCTGTTTTTTTATGTGCTATCTTGGTGTGTCATAGCTTTCATTCTAAACAACAAACATCTTTAAATTTCATGGCTGCAGTCACCTTCCACAGTGATTTTGGAAGCCAAGAAAAGAAAATCTGTCACTGCTTCCACTTTTTCCCCTTCTTTTTGCCATGAAGTGATAGGACTGGATGCCATCATCTTAGTTTTTTGAATGCTGAGTAGTTTCAAGTCAGCTTTTTCACTCTTCTCTTTCACCCTCATTAGAGGCTCTTCAGTTCCTCCTCATTTTCTGCCGTTAGAGTGGTACCATTTGCATACCTGCAGTTGTTGACATCCTCCCAGCAATCTTGATTCTAGCTTGTGATTCATCCAGCCTGACATTTCTCACAAGGTACTCTTCATAGAAGTTAAATAAGTAGGGTGACAACATACAGCCTTGATGTACTTCTTTCCCTATTTGGAACCATTTCATTGTTCCATGTCCAGTTCTAACTGTTGCTTCTAGATTCACATACTGTTGCTTCTCGATTTGCATACATCTTTCTCAGGAGACAGGTAAAGTGGTCTGCTATTCCTACTTCTTTAAGAATTTTCCAGTTTGTTGTGATCCACACAGTCAAATTCTTTAGCGTAGTCAGTGAAGCACAAATAGATAGTTTTTCTAGAATTCCTTTGCTTTCTCTATGATCCAATGAATCTTGGCAATTTGATCTCTGGTTCCTCTGCCTTTTCTAAACCCAGCTTGTACATCTGGAAGTTCTCAGTTCACATACTGCTGAAGCATAGCTTGAAGGATTTTGAGCATTCCCTTGCTAGCATGTGAACTGAGCACAGTTCTGTGGTAGTTTGGACATTCTTTGACATTATCCTTCTTTGGGATTGGAAAGGAAACTGACTTTTTCCAGTCCTGTGGGAGTTTTCCAAATTTGCTGACATATTGAGTGCAGCACTTTAAAGCATCATGTTTTAGGATTTTAAATAGCTCAGGTGAATTCTGTCACCTCCACCAGCTATTTTTCCTAGTAATGCTTCCTAAAGTCATTTGACTACACACTCCAGGATGTCTGATTCGAGGTGAGTGAACAAGCCATCATGGATATTTGGGTCTTTAAGATCTTTTCTGGGTATATTCTTCTATGTATTCTTGCCACCATATCTTCTGCTTCTGTTAGGTCATTACCATTTCTGTCCTTTATTGTGCCAATACTTGCATGACATTTCCTTAGATATCTCCAATTTTCTTGAAGAGAACTGTTGTCTTACTCATCATATTTTTTTCCTCTATTTATTTTGATTGCTCATTTAAGAAAGCTTCTTATGTTTCCTTGCTCTTCTCTGGAACTCTGCATTCAGTTGCGTATATCTTTCCCTTTTCTCTTTGCCTTTCACTTCTTTTCTTTCCTCAGTTATTTGTAAGGCCTCCTCGGATAACCACCTTGCCTTCTTGCACTGCTTTTTCTTAGGTATAATTTTGGTCACTGCTTCCTGTACAATGCTATGAACTTCCATCCATATTTCTTCAGGCACTTTGTCTACCAGATCTAATCCCTTGAATCTATTTTTCACCTCTACTGTATAATCCTAAGTGGTTTGATTTAGGTCATACCTGATTGGCCTATTGGTTTTCCCTACTTTCTTCAATTTAAACGTGAATTTTGCAATAAGGAGCTCATGATCTGAGCCACAGCCTCTCCAGGTCTTGTTTTTGCTGACCATATAGAGCTTGTCCATCTATGGCTCTAAAGAATATAATCAATCTGATTTCAGTGTTGACCATCTGGCGATATCCATGTGGAGAGTTGTCTCTTGTCATTATGGAAGAGAGTGCTTTCTATAATCAGTGTACTCTCTTGGCAAAACTCTTGGCCTTTGCCCTTGGCCTTTGCCTTTCTTCATTTTGTATTCTAGGGTCAAACTTGCCTGTTACTCCAGGTATCTCCTGACTTCCTACTTTTGCATTCTAATACCCTACAATGAAAAGGGCATCTTTTTTTGTTGTTAGTTCTAGAAGGTTTTGCAGTTCTTCATAGAATCGTCCTAAAATGTCGACATTCACTGTTGCCATGTCCTGCTTGACCACATCCAATTTACCTTGATTCATGGACCTAACATGCTAGTTTCCTATGTAATATTGTTCTTTACAGCATCAGATTTGTTGTATACCATCAGACACATCCACAACTGGTCATCTTTTCTGCTTTGGTCCAGCCTTTTCATTCTTTCTGGAGCTATTTCTGCACTCTTCCCCAGTAGTTTATTGGCCACCTAATTACCTGAGGGGCTCATCTTCCAGTGTTGTATCTTTCTACCTTTTCATACTGTTCTGGGGGTTCCTGAGGCAACATTACTGAAGTGGTTTGCCATTCCCTTCTCCCATGCCTGAGTATATATCCAGAAAAAAAAAACACTAATTTAAAAATATATGGATATTCCAATGTTTATAATAACATTATTTAAGGTAGCCAATATGTGGAAGCAACCAAAGTGCCCATCAATGTATGTGGATAAAAAAGGTATGAGATAAACAATGGATTTTGTTTATCCATAAAATAACGAAATTTTGCCATTTGCAGCACCATAGATGGATATGGAAGGTGTTATGCTTAGTGAAATAAGTCAGACAGAGAAATATAAATGTTGCATGATGTATGTTTTATCTGTAATCTAAAAAATAAATGAATTAGTGTAGCAAAAGAGAAACAGATTCATAGATATAGAGACAAGCTAAGAGTTACCAGGGGCGAAAGGAAAATGGGGAAGGGCAAGTTAGGGGTAAGGGGTAGGATGTACAAACTACTATATGTAAAATAAATAAGCTACAAGCACAATGGACATAGATAATATTTTATAACCTTGAGTGAGTGAGTGGAAGTCACTCAGTTGTGCCTGACTATTTGCGACCCCATGGACTGTACAGTCCTTGGAATTTTCCAGGCCAGAATACTGGAGTGGGTAGCCTTTCCCTTCTCCAAGGGATCTTCCCAACCCAGGGATCGAACCCAGGTCTTCTGCATTGCAGGAGGATTCTTTACAAGCTGATTCACAAGGGAAGCCCCGGGGAGGTAAGAGGAATCTTAAGAACTGAGAGTTACCAGTGATTTTTCTGGTGCTGAGTTCCATGAAATACAAAGGAAGAGTTTGAGGAAGAAGTGGATGGTCAACCTGCAATCCTCATGGCGATGGATCACATGGAAGACTGAGAATGGCAGTGGGTGTGATTTCTCAGCTGTTCAGTGGGCAGGAGGGCAAGAGCTGGATGCACTGTCCAGGGCAGGTGAACCCATCAGGGCTCTCATTTGTAAACATCAGACACTGACTAGGCCAGTGTGAGCAGAAAAGAATTAGTGAAAGGACATGGGGATAATCGTAGAATTTCTGGGAACATTAACCTTAAATGGAATACAACCCCAAAATACTAAAACAGTGTGTTGTATATTTAAAACAATGTAATATTATAAATAAATTACACTTCAATTTTCTAAAAAGAAATGTCCATCCATTTAGATATCAGGCACAGCTCATACTGTTTAGATGGTATCAACTCATTGTCGGTCTCTTTGGATATTTAGAAGGGTAAGGTTTGAGTAATAAAAGGAAAGGGATTCTCATTTCTTTTGGCCTGACTGGAGGTGAGATCTTAGTACAGTGCAGTAGCTGTGTAAGAGAATCAGTGAGACAGGGGAAACATCAATTTACTCCCACTTCATGCGGATAGAAGGATGAATGAGATGGAATTGTCATTAACTAAAAAAGATAAATTCATCATATAAGTAATAAAAAGGCAATTTAAAATAATGTTGAAAAGCATTTACAAACTACTTGCATTCTTACTCATAATGAAATTGAATATTACTTTATTTAATTACACAAGATCTGGCTTCTATGTTCCAGCGAAATAACTTGATAGCAATTAAAAAGCCAATATCTCTGTCTCATTACTTATTCTGTCTCTTATTTTAGAGAAATATCATTTATAAAGAATCCAAAGAATATCCATATTTAAAATTTCATCTGCTTCAGAGAGTCAACTTAGTTTAAATATGGGAAGCATTTGACTTATACAAAAAAGTATGCTTTTAAGACAGTAGGATAAATCTGGTGAAGTAGGAGGATATGGAGTTCACCTCCCACTACAAACACATTAAAAATGCATCTATATGTGAAACATTTCTCACAGAAAACTAACTAAAAGCTGACAGAACTCCTGTACAACCAAAATTGCAAGAAATGTCTCTATATAACTAGATAGTTGTTTTTTTTTTTAAATAAGTTTCAGATCAGGAAATGAGGTTCTGGGAAAGATCTGTCAAAAAGAGAAGGTCTATACAGGCAACACTTGCTCTGGGGAGTGAGCAGATCAAGCCACAATCTGGGCATCCCAGTCATGCAGTCTTATGAGGAGGAAACAAGAAATTTGCCTGCTGGGAAAACTGCTGGGATAGTAAGGAGACTAGAGAAGCCTAGATTATATTAATGCTTGTAAGGCATGCCTGCCAGCTAGCTTGTAAGCAATCAAGACAAACAGAGCCTTGCACTGGCAGCTGCTCCTCACCACAATCCCCAATATAAATGAGGACCCATGTTACAGAAGTTGGCAATGAAACTCTTAACTGATTTAAGAAATATTACCTATAAAATGCAGTAAAAAAGGAACTAAAACTATAAAGATGAAATAATAAAAGATAGATAATTCAATTGCTGAGATAAGAAGAAATATAAAAGCAATGAATAGGTGATTAAATTCAACAGAAGAAGGAATAAGTGATCTGGAAGATGAAAGAATGTAAATCACCCAATCAAAACAGCAGACAAAGAGACAAGTGGAAAAAAAAATACGAAAAGAAAGTAACATATGAGAACTATGGGATAATATAGGGTCTCCCAAAAGAGAAGGGAGGGGGAGATCAAAAAATTATTTGAAGAAATTATGGCTGAAAACTTATCAAATCTAAAGAAGAAAATAGACATCCAGGTATAGAAAACACAGAGGGTCTAAACAAGATGAACTCAAACTGAATGCACCAAAAGACATGTCATAATTAAAATGGCAAATGTTAAACAGGATTTTAAATGCAGCAAGAGCAAAGCAAAGAGTCAGTTACAAGGGATCCCTATAATACTATCAGCTGATTTCTCTGAAGAAACTTTCCAGGCCAGAATAGGGTGGCATGATTAGTTCAAAATTGTGAACAGGAAAAATCTACAATGTATAATCCTCTAATAAGCAAGATTATAATTTAGAATAGAAGAAAAATAGTTTCTTAGACAAATGAAATCTAAAATAATTCAGCAATACTATTTCTACTTTAAAAGTAATATTGATAACTCTTCTCAAAATGGAAAAGAAGCAAGAATCTTTCAGAAAATGGGAAGACAAATATAAGAAAGGATTGAAGATCACTAACTTGTGTGTTAGTCACTCAGTTGTGTCTGACTCTTTGTGACCATGTGGACTGTTGCCCACCAGGCTCTTATGTCTATGGGATTCTCCAGGCAAGAATACTGTAGTGGGTTGCCATTTCCTTCTTCACACTTAACTAGTACATAGATTGAAAAACAATAAAATGTTGTAAAAATAATTGTAACTATAATACAGTGTAAAATGATAAGCATGAAGATATAAAATAAGACACTGAAATCACAAAATGTGGGTGAGAGGAGTATATAAATACAGAGCTTTGAGAATACATTTGAATTTGAATTGCTATCAGCTTGAAGCAAACAAATATCATCATGGGTCAGCATACTTGAACTCTATGGTAAGCATAAATCAAAAACATGGTTTCACAAAAAACAAAAAATCATCAAACAGGAAAAGGAAAAACAAAAAGAACAAGTGAACAAAAAAAAGCTACCCCCAAAACTGTAAAACAAGTACTAAAATGGCAATTAGTACATACATATCAATAGTTACTTAAAATTTTACTTTTTTAAAAATTAGTTTATTTATCTATTTTTTTAACTTTACAATATTGTATTTGTTTTACCATACATTGACATGAATCCACCATGAGTGTACATGATTTCCCCTTCCAGAACCCCCCTCCCACCTCCCTCCCCATCCCATCCCTCTGGGTCATTTTTCCGGTGCACCAGCCCCGAATGCCCTGTATCCTGCATCGAACCTGGACTGGCGATTCGTTTCACATATGATAATTTACATGCTTCAATGCCATTCTCCCATATCATCCTGCCCTCGTCCTCTCCCATCGAGTCCATAATGCTGTTCTATTTATCTGTGTCTCTTTTGATGTCTCGCATACAGGGTTATCTTTACCGATTGACTAAATACCATACATATGTGTTAGTATACTGTATTGGAGTTTTTCTTTCTGGCTTACTTCACTCTGTATAATAGGCTCCAGTTTCATCCACCTCATTAGAACTGATTCGAATGTATTCTTTTTAATGGCTGAGTAATATTCCATTGTGTATATGTACCACAGCTTCCCTATCCATTCATCTGCTGATGGGCATCTAGGCTGCTTCCATATCAAATTTTAATAAACAACAATGTCTGATCAAAACCATAGCATGGCAGACTGATTAAAAAACAAAAAGCAAATAAGAACTTGCAATATGTTGCCTACAAGAGACTCACTTCAGCATGTAAGACAAACATAGACTAAAGGGATAGAGAAAATAATTCATGCATATGGAAATAACAAGAAGTGAGCGCACCATTATCACATCAGACAAAATAGACTTTAAAACAAAGGCCATAAAGAAAGACAAAGGGGCATTATATAACAAAGGAGAGATCATTACAAGAAGAGGATGTTACACCTTTTTACACATATGTACCCAATATAGGGACACTTAAATATATAAATCAAACACTAACAGACATTAAGGGAGAAATGTAGAAGACTTATTTATTAGTAGGAGACTTTAACACTCCACTTACATCAACAAGACAGAAAGTCAAAAACAGAACAGAAGTTATAGATGGCACAATGAATACGTTGTACAGGACACTACATTAAAAAAAACCAAGGATAAAAATTATTTTCTAGTGTACATGGAACCTTTTCTAGGATAGACCACATGTTAGGTCACAAAACAAACCTCATTAAATTTAAGAGAATAGGAATTATTTCAAGCGTCTTTTCTGACCACCATGGTACAAAGTAGAAATCAACTACAGAATGAAAAATGAGAAAAAGGACTAAAAAGTGGAGACTAAATAATATGCTACTGAAAAACTAACAGGTCAATGATGAGATCAAAGAAGGAAAATATCTCAATCCAAATGAAAATGAATACATGACTTCATCAAATCTATGGGGTGACACAGACATTCATTCAGAATCAAGAAACATCTCAAATGACCAAACTAACCTATCCTCTAAAGAACTGGAAAAAAAGAACAAGCAAACCCAAAGTCAGCAGAAGGAAGGAGATAATAAAGTTCAGAGTCAATAAATTGAAAAAAAGCATCAGAGAAGAGAAGGAAAATCATTTTTTTTTGAAAACATAAACAAAATTGACAAATTTTAGCCAGGATAACTAAGAAGAAAAAGAGAGGACCCAAATCAACAAAGCAAGAAACTAAAGAGGAGAAATAAGAATACCACAGAAAATACAAAAAATAAAAACAAAAAAACCTGAGAATATTATGAACAGTTATCTGTCAAGAAATTGGGCAACCTGGAAGAGATGGATATTTCTAGAAACATATAGCCTGCCAAGAATAAATCAAGAATAAATAGATAATTTGAACCGGTTGATTAGTAGAAGTGAAATTGAATCTGTAATTTAAAAAAAAGAAACAAACTCCCTCCAAGCAAAAGTCCAGGAACAAAGACCTTCAGAGGGAATTCTACCAAAAATGTAAAGAAGAGATAATTCCTATGTTTCTCAAACAATTCCAAAAAATTGAATAGGAGGGAACCCTCTTAAAGTTACTCTATGAAGCCACTATCAGCCTGGTATCCAAATCAGACAAAGGCACTACAAAAAAATAAAATTAAAGGTCAATATCTTAGATGAGTATAGAAGCAAAAAATCCTCAACAAAATGTTAGGAAACTGAGTCCAATAACACATAAAAAAGATCATATACCAGGAACAATTTGGATTCATTCTAGGGCCGCAAGGATGTTTCACCAGATGCAAATCAATCAATGTGATGTATCACATCAATAAAATGAAAGAACACATGATCATCTCAATAGAAGCAGAAAAAGCATTTGACAAAATTCAACATCTACTCATGATAAAACCTCTCATCACAGTAGATATACAGGGAATGTATCTCAATATAAAAGGCTGTTTATGTAATAAGCCCACAGCCAATATCATTCTCAACACTGAAATGCTAAAAGCCTTCCCCAAAAATTTAGGATCAAGAAAAGGATGCCTACTCTCATCACTTCTATTCAACATTGTATTGGAAATCTTAGTCACACTAATCATACAAGAGACAAAAATAAAGATACTCGAATTGGAAGGGAAGAGGTTAAAATTGTCACTATTTGCAGAAAATGATAGTTTATAGAGAACTGTGTTTCTCTATAATACTTTATAGAGAACTATGATGTGGGCACCAGGACCCAGGAGAAAGGAGCAGTGACCCTACAAGAGACTGACCCAGACTTGCTTGTGAGTGTCCAGGAGTCTCCGGTGGAGGCCTGTTGCAAGGCTGGGGGCACTGAGTGCAGCAGAGTGTGCATGGGACCTTTTAAAGGAGGTCTCCATTATCTTCATCACCTCCACCATAGTTTGGTATCAGGTAAATAACACAGTCCCACGTATCAACAGAAAATTGGATTAAAGATGTACTGAGCATGGCCCCGTCCATCAGAACAAGACCCAGTTCCCCCTCAGTCAGTCTCTCCCACCAGGAAGCTTCCATAAGCCTGTTATCCTTCTCCATCAGAGGGCAGATAGACTGAAAACCACAATCACAGAAAACTAACCAATCTAACCACATGGACCACAGCCTTGTCTAACTCAATGAAACTATGATCCATGCTGTGTAGAGACACCCAAGATGGGTCATGGTGGAGAGGTCATGACAAAACGTGGTCCACTGGAGAAGGGAATGGCAAACCACTTCAGTATTCTTGCCTTGAGAACCCCATGAACACTATGAAAAGGCAAAAAGATAGGACACTGAAAGATGAACTTCCCAGGTCAGCAGGTGCCCAATATGTTACTGGAGATCAGTGGAGAAATAACTCCAGAAAGAGTGAAGAGACAGAGCCAAAGCAACAACAACACACAGTTGTGGATGTAACTGCTGATGGAAGCAAGGTCTGATGCTGTAAAGAACAATATTGTATAGGAACCTAGAATGTCAGGTCCATGAATCAAGGCAAATTGGAAGTGGTGAAACAGGAGATGGCATTGTCATTTTAGGAATCAGTGAACTAAAATGGACTGGAATGGGTGAATTTAACTCAGTTGACCATTATATCTACCACTGTAGGCAAGAATCCCTTAGAAGAAATGGAGCAGCCATCTTAGTCAACAAAAGAGTCTGAAATGCAGTACTTGAATGCAATTTCATAAACGACAGAATGATCTCTGTTCGTTTCCAAGGCAAACCATTCAATTCCACAGTAATCCAAGTCCATACCCCAACAAGTAATGCTGAAAAAGCTGAATTTGAATGGTTCTATGGAGACTTACAAGACCTTCTAGAATGAACACCCCCAAAAGATGTCCTTTTCATTGTAGGGGACTGGAATGCAAAAGTAGGAAGTTAAGAAATACCTGGAGAAAGAGGCAAATTTGGCCTTGGAGTACAGAATGAAACAGAGCAAAAACTAACAGAGTGTTACCAAGAGAACGCACTGGTCATAGAAAACACCCTCTTTCAACAACACAAGAGAAGACTCTATACATGGACATCACCAGGTGATCAATACTGAAATCAGATTGATTATATTCTTTGCAGACAAAGATAGGGAAACTCTATGCAGTTGGCAAAAACAAGACTGGGAGCTGACTGTGGCTCAGATCCTGAACTCCTTGTTGACAAATTCAGACTTAAGTTGAAGAAAGTAGGGAAAACCACTAGACTATTCAGGTATGACCTAAATCAAATGATTGTACAGTGAAAGTGAGGAATAGATCAAGGGATTAGATTAGATAGAGTGTCTGAAGAACTATGGACAAAGGTTCATGACGTTGTACAGGAGATGGGTATCAAGACCATCCCTAAGAAAAAGAAATGCAAAAGGTTGTCTGATTAAGCCTTACACATAGCTGTGAAAAGAAGAGACGTGAAAGGCAAAGGAGAAAAGGAAAGAAATACCTATTTGAATGCACAGTATCAAAGAACAACAGTAGAGATAAAAAGCCTTCCTCAGTGATCAATGTAAAGAAATAGAGGAAAACAATAGAATGGGAAAGACTAGAGATCTCTTCAAGAAAATTGGAGATACAAAGGGAATAATTAATGTAAAAAATGGGTACAATAAAGGACAGAAATGGTATGTACGTAACAGAAGAAGAAAATATTAAGAAAACGTGGCAAAATATACAGAAGAACTATAAGATCTTCGCGATCCAGATAATCACATGACCGTGTGATCACTCACCTAGAACCAGACATCCTGGAATGAGAAGTCAAGCGGGCCTTAGGAAGCATCACTAAGAACAAAGCTAATGGAGGTATTAGAATTCGATGACACTGTGAAAGTGCTACACTCAATATGCTAGCAAATCTGGAAAACCCAGCAGTGGCCACAGGACTGGAAAAGGTCAGTTTTCTTTCCAATCCCAAAGAAAGGCAATGCCAAAGAATGTTCAAACTATTGCACAATTGCGCTCATCTCACATGCTAGCAAAGTAATGCTCAAAATTCTCCAAGAGAGGCTTCAACAGTGTGTGAACTAGGAACTTCCAGATGTTTAAGCTGGATTTAGAAAAGTCAGAGGAACCAGAGATCAAATTGCAAACACTCGTTGGATCATTGAATAAGCAAGAGAGTTCCAGAAAAACATCTACTTTGCTTCATTGACTACACCAAATCCTTTGACTGTGTAGATCATGAAAAACTGGAAAATTCTTAAAGAGATGGGGATACCAGACCACTGACCTGCCTCTTGAGAAATCTGTATGCAGGTCAAGAAGCAACAGTTTGAACTGGACATGGAACAACAGAATGGTTCCAAATTGGGAAAGGAGTACTTCAAGGTTGTATATTGCCACTCTGCTTATTTAACTTACATGAAGACTACATCATGAGAAATGCTGGACTGGATGAAGCACAAGCTGAAATCAAGATTGCCAAGAGAAATATCAATACCCTCAGATATGCATATGACACCACCCTATGGCAGAAAGAGAAGAAGAACTAAAGAGCCTCTTGATGAAAGTGAAAGAAGAGAGTGAAAAAAGTTGGCTTAAAGGCTCAACATTCAGAAAACTAAGATCATGACATCTGGTCCTATCTCTTTAAGGGAAATAGATGGGGAAACAGTGGAAACAGTGTCAAACTTTATTTTTTGGTGCTCCAAAATCACTGCAGATGGTGATTGCAGCCATGAAATTAAAAGATGCTTGTTCCTTGGAAGGAAAGTTATGACCAACCTAGATAACATATTAAAAAGCAGAGACATTTCTTTGCCAACAAAGGTCCATCTAGTGAAAGCAATGACTTTTCCAGTAGTCAAGTATGGATGTGAGAATTGGAGCATAGAGAAGGCTGAGCACAGAAGAATTCATGCTTTTGAACTGTGGTGTTGGAGAAGTCTCTTGAGAGTTCCTTGGACTGCAAGGAGATCCAACCAGTCCATCCTGATGCTGAATCTGAAACTCCAATACTTTGGCCACCTGATGCAAAGAACTAACTCATTGGAAAAGACCCTGATTCTGGGAAAGATTGAAGGTGGGAGGAAAAGTGGATGACAGAGGATGAGATGGTTGGATGGTATCACTGACTCAATGGACATGAGTTTGAATAAACTCTAGGAGTTGGTGATGAACAGGGAGGCCTGATGTGCTGCAGTCCATGGAGTCTCAAAGAGTCGGACATGACTGAACTGAACTTAACTTCGATGTTTCTACATAAAATTATGAGAACTACTAAATGAATTCCAGAAGGTAGCAGCAAACAAATTTACTATACAGAAATCTATTTCATTTCTTTATACTAACAACAATATAGTGGAGAGAGAAATTTCAAAAAATTCAATTCCATTTAAAATCACCTTAAAAAAATTAGGAAGAAATTTCACCAAGAAGGTGAAATATCTCTATAATGAAAACTATAAAACATTGATAAAGGAACTTGAAAATGATTCCAAGAAATGGAATGATATCCTGTACTCTTAGATCAAAAGTATCAATACTGTTAAAATGGCCATACTGACCAAAGTAACCTACAGATTCAATGTAATTCCTATGAAAATACCTATGACATTTTTCACATAACTAGAACAAAGAATCCTATAATTCATATAGAACTATGAAAGACAAAGGATTGTCAAAGTACTCCTGAGGAAAAAACTTAAAGCTGGAGGTATAGTATTTCTTTCTAGACTTGAGACTATACTCAAAACTACAGTAATCAAAATTATGTGATATTCGCACAAAAAATAGACATATAAATCAATGGAACAGCAAATTGTTGTTGGTGTTCAGTCCCTCAGTCTTGTGCAACTCCTTGAGACCCGATGGATGGCAGCATGCCAGACTTCCCTGCCCATCACCAACTCCTGGAGCTTGCTCAAACTCATTCCCATTGAGTCTGTGATACCATCCAACCATCTTGCCCTCTTTCGTCCCCTTCTTTTCCTGCCTTCAATCTTCCCCCATCAGGGTCTTTTCTAATTAGTTTGCTCTTCCTTTAAGGTGGCTAAAATATTGGAGCTTCAGTATCAGTCCTTCCAATGAATATTCTGGGTTGATTTCCTTTAGGATTGACTGGTTTGATCTCCTTGCAGTCCAAGGGACTCTCAAGAGTCTTCTCCAACACCACGGTTCAAAGCATCAATTCTTCAGTGCTCAGCTTTCCTTATGGTCCAACTCTCTCATCCATACATGACTACTGGAAAAACCATAGCTTTGACTAGATGGACTTTTGTCAGTAAAATAGACTTAAATGATATTTATAGGACATTCCACCCCAAAGTGGCAGAATACACTTTCTTCTCAAGTGCTCATGGAACATTCTCTAGGATAGATTGCATCAAGGGTCACAAATCAAACCTTGATAAATTACAAAAATTGAAATCATAATAAGCATGTTTTTTTGACCACAATGAGATTACAAATGAATTACAGTGAAAAAAATGAAAACAAAAATGCAACTACATGGAAGCTAAATAATACACTACTAAATAAACAAGAGATTGCAGAAGAAAAGAAAGAGGAAATAAAAAATTACCTAGAAACAAATGACAACAAAGACATGATGATCAAAAAACCTATGGAATGCAGCAAAAAACTCTTCTAAGAGTGAAGTTTATAGCAATACAACCCTACCTCAAGAAACAAGAAAAATCTCAAGTAACAACTTAACCTTACAGCAACTAAAGAAAGAACAACAACAACAACAACAACAACCTTAAAATTGGTAGAAGCAAAGAACTCATAAAGATCAGGGGTAAAATAAATTAAATAAAAATGAAAAAACTGTAGCAAAGATAAAAAAATTGATTCTTTGAGAGGTTAAACAAAGTTTATAGACTTTTAACCAGAACAATCAAGGAAAAAAAGAAGATTCAAATCAATAAAATTAGAAATAACAGTGGAGAAGTTAGAACTGACGCTACAGAGATACAAAGGTCACAAGAGATACTATGAGAAACTATACACCAATAAATGGACAACCTGGAAGAAGTGGATAAATTCTTAGAAAAGTGAAAGCTTCCAAGACTGAACCAAGAAGAAATACAAAGAAATAACAGACCAATCACAAACAATGAAATTTAAACTGTGATTAAAAATTTTTCAACAAACAAAAGTCCAATATCAAATGGCCTCACAGGAAAATTCTATCAAACATTTAGAGAAGAGCTAACACTTATCCTTCTCAAACTTTTTCAAAAAATTCCAGAGGGTGGAACACCCTTAATCTCATTGTATGAGGTCACTATCAGGCTAATACCCAAAGCAGACAAAGGTATCACTCAAAAAAAGAAAGAAATAAAATTACAAGTAATATCACTGATAAATATAGACACAAAAATCCTCAACAAAACAGTAGCAAATGAAACCCAGCAACTCAGAAAGAGTCATACACCATGGTTAAGTGGGATTTATCCCAGGGATGCAAGGATTCTTCAATATACACAAATCAATCAATGTGATATACCATGTTAACAAATTGAAGAATAAAATCCATATGATCATCTCAATAAATGCAGAAAAACTTTTGAAAAAATTCAACACCCATGTATGATTAAAAACTCTCCAGAAAGTGGTCATAGAGGGAATCTGCCTCAATAAAATAAAAGTCATATATGACAAGTGAAGTGAAGTCACTCAGTCGTGTCCGACTCTGCGACCCCGTAGACTGTAGCCTACCAGGCTCCTCTCTCCATGGGATTCTCCAGGCAAGAATACTGGAGTGGGTTGCCGTTTCCTTCTCCAGGGGATCTTCCCGACCCAGAGACCAAACCCAGGTCTCCCGCACTGCAGGCATACGCTTTAACCTTTGAGCCAAACCCATATGATAATCATGGAAGTCATCTCTATGGCAATTAGAGAAGAAACGGAAATAAAAAGAATTGAACTTGGAAAAGACCAAGTAAAACTTTCACTGTTTACAGATGGTATGATGTTATACATAGAAAATCCAGAAGATGTCACTAGAAAACTACTCAAGCTAATCAATGAGTTTAGTAAATTAATACACAGAAATGTCTTACATTCCTATACACTAACAATAAAATATTAGAAAGTGAAGTTAAGGAAAATATTCCATTTACTACTGCAACAAAAAGAACAAAACACCTAGAAATAAACCTATCTAATGAGGCAGAAGACCTCTACCCACAGAGCTATACGACCCTGATGGAAGAAATCAAAGGTGACACTAACAGATGGAGAGATATATCATGTTCTTGAATTGGAAGAATCAACAATGTGAAATAGACTATACTACTCAATATAATCTACCGATTCAATGAAATGCCTATCAAATAACCCATGGCATTTCTCCCAGAGCTAGAAAAAAATTTCAATTTGTAAGGAAGTACAAAAGACCCCAACTAGCCAAATCAATCTTGAGAGAAAAAAATGAAGTTGTAGGAATCAAACTTCCTGGCTTCCAACTACACTACAAAGGCGCAGTCATCATGATAGTATGGTACTGGCACAAAAGCAGACATACAGATCAATGCAACAGGATAGAAAGCCTAGAGATAAACCCATGCATCTATGGCTACCTCATCTTTGGCAAAGGAGACCAGGATATACAATGTAACAAATATAGCTTCTTCAATAAGTGGTGCTGGGAAAACTGTACAGCCACATATGAAAGAATGAAATCAGAACACTATTTAACACACTACACAAAAATAAACTCAAAATGCATTAAAGACCTAAATGTAAAGCCAGACTCTATAAAACTCTTAGGGGAAAACAGGCAGAATACTCTTTGATATAAACCACAGCAAGATATTTTTTAACTCATCTCCTGGAGAAATAAAAACTTAAATAAAAAAGAGACCTAATTAAACCTAAAGGCTTTTGCACGACAAATGAAAGCATAAGCAAGACAAAAAAAAAAAAGCCCCCACAATGGGAGAAAATATTTGCAAATGAAGCAACTGACAATTAATCTCCAAAATATACAATTTATTTGGCTCAGTACAAAAAAAGCACAATCAAAAAGTGGGCAGAAGTCCTAAACAGACTTTTCTCCAAAGAAGACAAACAGATGGCCCTCAAAACATGAAAAGATGTTCAATATCACTAATTATTAGAAAAACGCAATCAAAAGTAAAATCAGATATCACCTCATAATGGTCAGAATGACCATCATCAAAAACATCTACAGACAATAAATGCTTCAAAGGGTGTGGAGAAAAGGGGACACATGCACTCTCAATGGGAGTGCAAATTGATACAACCACTGTGGAAAACAGTATGGAGGTTTCCTAAAAACCTAAAAATAGAACTACCATATGACCCAGTGACTCAACTCCTGAGTATATACCAAGAAATTCATAATTAAAATTATATATATATGTGTGTATATATATATATATATATACACATACACACACACATACGTACATTCACTTCTCTGATGGTTCAGCTGGTAAAGAATCTGCCTGCAATGCAGGAGATGAAGATTTGATCATATTCTTGCATGGAGAATCCCGTGGACAGAGGAGCCTGGCTGGCTACAGTCCATGGGGTAACAAAGAGCTGAACACGACTGAGCGACTAATCAGCATTCACCCCAATGTTCATAGCAGCACTATTTATAATAGCCAGAACACGGAAGCAACCTAAATGTCCATCAACAATGGAATGGATAAAGGTGTAGTACATACATACAATAGAATATTAGTCATAAAAAGGAATGAACTCAAGTCATTTGTAGACATGTGAATTTACCTAGAGAGTGTCATACAGAGTTAAGTATGTTAAAAAGGGAAAAACAAACATTTATTATTACACATACATGGAATCTAGAAAAATGGTATAGATGATAGTTTGTCCAGGAGAAATAGAGACACAGACTAGAGAATAAATACTTGAATACCAAGAGGGAAATGAGGAGTGTGATCAATTGAGATATTGGGATTGAAACATATATACTACTGATACCATGTATAAAGTAGACAACTAATGAGAACATACTATATAACACAGGGAACTCTTCTTTGTGCACTGTGGTCACCTGAAAGGGAAGGAAGTCCAAAAGCAAGGGGAGCCACCTCGCTTCTGTGTGGACCGTTGCAGCTGAGAGGAGCTAGCCCGGGCCGGAGGCTGGGGGCGGTGGGCGAGAGACGCTAGCCCAGGCCAGAGGCGGCCGAGAGGAGCTAGCCCAGGCTGGAGGCCGGGGGCAGCGTCTGAGAGGAGCTAGCCTGGGCCGGAGGCGGCCGAGAGGAGCTAACCCTGGCCGGAGGCCGGGGGCGGCGGCCAAGAGGAGCTAGCGGGGACCAGAGGCTGGGGGCGGCGGCCGAGAGGAGCTAGCTTAGCAGGGGCCGGAGGCCAGGGGTGGCGGCTAAGAGGAGTTGCCCTAGGTTCAAGGAGCGGCGGCTGCGTGGGTACAGGAGGGCCAGAGGAGTTACTCCATATTCAAGGTCAGGAGGGGCCGTCGTGAGTAGATACCCCTTGTCCAAGGTAAGGAGCAACGGCTGCATTTTGCTGGAGCAGCCATGAAGAGATACCTCGCGTCCAAGGTAAGAGAAACCCAAGTAAGATGGTAGGTGTTGCGAGAGGGCATCAGAGGGCAGACACACTGAAACTATAATCACAGAAAACTGGCTAATCTGATTACATGGACCACAGCCTTGTCTATCTCAATGAAACTAAGACATGCTGTGTGGGGCCACCCAAGATGGATGGGTCATGGTGGAGAGGTCTGACAGAAAGTGGTCCACTGGAGAAGGGCATGGCAAACCACTTCTGTATTCTTGCCTGGAGAACCACATGAATGGTATGAAAAGGCAAAAAGATAGGACACTGAAAGATGAACTCCCCAGGCCGGTAGGTGCCCAATATGCTACTGGAGATCAGTGGAGAAATGACTCCAGAAAGAATGATGGGATGGAGCCAAAGCAAAAACTATACCCAGCTGTGGATGTGACTGGTGATAGAAGCAAAGTCCGATGCTGTAAAGAACAATATTGCACAGGAACCTGGAATGTTAGGTTCATGAATCAAGGCAAATTGGAAGTGGTCAGATAGGAGATGGCAAGAGTGAACGTTGACATTCTAGGAATCAGCAAACTAAGATGGACTGGAATGGGTGAATTCAACTCAGATGACCATTATATCTACTACTGTGGGCAAGAATCCCTTAGAAGAAATGGAGTAGCCATCATGGTCAACAAAAGAGTCCAAAATGCAGTACTTGGATGCAATCTCAAAAACGACAGAATGATCTCTGTTCATTTCCAAGGCAAACCATTCAATATCACGGTAATCCAAGTCTATGTCCCGACCAGCAACGCTGAAGAAGCTGAACTTGAACGGTTCTATGAAGACCTACAAGACCTTTTAGAACTAACACCCCCAAAAGATGTCCTTTTCATTACAGGGAACTGGAATGCAAAAGTAGGAAGTCAGGAAACACCTGGCATAACAGGCAAATTTGGCCTTGGAGTACAGAATGAAGCAGTGCAAAGGCTAATAGAGTTTTGCCAAGAGAACGCACTGGTAATAGCAAATACCCTCTTCCAACAAGACAAGAGAAGACTCTACATGTGGACATCACCAGATGGTCAACATCGAAATGAGATTGATTATATTCTTTGCAGCCAAAAATGGAGAAGCTCTATACAGTCAGCAAAAACAAGACCGGGAGCAGACTGTGGCTCAGATTCTGAACTCCTTATTGCCAAATTCAGACCTAAGTTGAAGAAAGTAGGGAAAACCACTAGACCATTCAGGTATGACCTAAATCAAATCCCTTATGATTATACAGTGGAAGTGAAAAATAGATTTAAGGGACTAGATCTGATAGACAGAGTGCCCAAAGAACTATGCACAGAGGTTCGTGACATTGTACAGGAGACAGGGATCAAGACCATCCCCATGGAAAAGAAATGCAAAAAAGCAAAATGGCTGTCTGAGGAGGCCTTACAAATAGCTGGGAAAAGAAGAGAAGTGAAAAGCAAAGGAGAGAAAGAAAGATATTCCCATCTGAATGCAGAGTTCCAAAGAATAGCAAGGAGAGATAAGAAAGCCTTTCTCAGCAATCAATGCAAAGAAATAGAGGAAAACAACAGAATGGGAAAGACTAGAGATCTCCTCAAGAAAATTAGAGATACCAAGGGAACATTTCATGCAAAGATGGGCTCAATAAAGGACAGAAATGGTATGGACCTAACAGAAGCAGAAGATTTTAAGAAGAGGTGGCAAGAATATACAGAAGAACTGTACAAAAAAGATCTTCACGACCCATATCATCACGATGGTGTGATCACTCACCTAGAGCCAGACATCCTAGAATGTGAAGTCAAGTGGGCCTTAGAAAGCATCCCTACGAACAAAGCTAGTGGAGGTGATGGAATTCCAGTTGAGCTATTTCAAATCCTGAAAGATGATGCTGTGAAAGTGCTGCACTCAATATGCCAGCAAATCTGGAAAACTCAGCAGTGGCCACAGGACTGGAAAAGTCAGTTTTCATCCCAATCCCAAAGAAAGGCAATGCCAAAGAATGCTCAGACTACCGCACAATTGCACTCATCTCACATGCTAGTAAAGTAATGCTCAAAATTCTCCAAGCCAGGCTTCAGCAATACATAAACCGTGAACTTCCAGATGTTCAAGCTGGTTTTAGAAAAGGCAGAGGAACCAGAGATCAAATTGCCGACATCCGCTAGATCATCAAAAAAGCAAGAGAGTTCCAGAAAAACATCTATTTCTGCTTTATTGACTATGCCAAAGCCTTTGATTGTGTGGATCACAATAAACTGTGGAAAATTCTGAAAGAGATGGGAATACCAGATCATCTGATCTGTTTCTTGAGAAACCTGTATGCAGGTCAGGAAGCAACAGTTAGAACTGGACATGAAACAACAGACTGGTTCCAAATAGGGAAAGGAGTATGTCAAGGCTGTATATTGTCACCCTGCTTATTCAACTTACATGCAGAGTACATCATGAGAAACGCTGGGCTGAAAGAAGCACAAGCTGGAATCAAGATTGTTGGGAGAAATATCAATAACCTCAGATATGCTGATGACACCACACTTATGGCAGAAAGTGAAGAAGAACTAAAGAGCTTCTTGATGAAAGTGAAAGAGGAGAGTGAAAATGTTGGCTTAAAGCTCAACGTTCAGAAAACTTAGATCATGGCATCTGGCCCCATCACTTCATGGGAAATAGATGAGGAAACAGTGGAAACAGTGTCAGACTTTATTTTTTTGGGCTCCAAAATCACTGCTGATGGTGATTGCAGCCATGTGATTAAAAGACGCTTACTCCTTGGAAGGAAGGTTATGACCAACCTAGATAGCATATTTAAAAGCAGAGACATTACTTTGCCAACAAAGGTCCATCTAGTCCAGGCTAAGGTTTTTCCAGTGGTCATATATGGATGTGAGAGTTGGACGGTGAAGAACGCTGAGCGCCAAAGAATTGATGCTTTAGAACTGTGGTGTTGGAGAAGACTCTTGAGAATCCCTGGGACTGCAAGAAGATCCAACCAGTCCATCCTAAAGGAGATCAGTCCTGGGTGTTCATTGGAAGGACTGATGTTGAAGCTGAAACTCCAATACTTTGACCATCTCATGTGACGAGTTGACTCATTGGAAAAGACCCTGATGCTGGGAAGGATTGGGAGCAGGAGGAGAAGGGGACGACAGAGGATGAGATGGTTGGATGGCATCACTGACTCGATGAACGTAGGTTTGGGTACTCTCCGGGAGTTGGTGGTGGACAGGGAGACCTGGTGTGCTGCGATTCATGGGGTTGCAAAGAGTAGGACACGACTGAGCGACTGAACTGAACTGATATGTATATGTACGCCTGATTCATGTTGATGTATAGTAGAAACTCACACAACATTGTAAAGCAACTACACTCCAATAAAAATTAACTCTAAAAAGTGATGGGAAAACCAAACAGCTACATGTAATTTAATGAAATTAAAACACTCTGTTATACTATATACAAAAATAAACTCAAAATGGTTTAAAGAACTATGTAAAACAGGACACTACAAACTCCTAGAAGAGAACATAGACAAAACATTCTTTGACATAAATCATAGTAATATTTTCTTTGATCAGTTTCCCAAAGCATAAAGATTTAAAAGGAAATATAAACAAATTGCACCTAATCAACTTAATGGCTTTTGTGTAGCAAAGAAGCTATAAACAATATGAAAAGACAACCTATGGGATGGGAGAAAATATTTGCAAATGGGATTAATATGCAAAATATACAGACAATACATAAGTTTAATATCTAAAAAAATAACCCAGTTAAAAAATAGGCAGGAGATCTAAATAGACATTTTTCCAAAGAAGACATACAGATGGCCAATAAGCACATGAAAACATGCTCAACATCACTAATTAGAGAAATGCAAATCAAAATCACAATGAGGCATCATCTTACATCGGTCAGAATGACTACAAATAATAATTGCTAGAGAGGGTTTGGACACTGTTGTTGGGAATGTAAATTGTGCAGCCACTGTGGAAAACAAACATTCCTTGAAAAATTAAAAATAGAGTTATCATATGATACAGAAATCCCTCTGTTGGGCATATATCCAGAAAAGATAACTCTATTCAAAAAGATACATGCACCCCAATGTTTATATGGAAGCACTTTTTCCAATAGTCAAGAGATGGAAGCAATCTATGTGTCCATCAACAGACAGCTGGCTTAAAATATTTGATATGTATCTATATCTATCTCTCCCTGTGCAGCAACACGGATGTACCTGGAGAATATTAAGTAAGTAGTAAGTAAGGGGTGTCCAACTCTTTGCGAAACCACAGACTGTCACCCACTGGATTCATCTGTCCGTGGGGTTTTCCCAGCAAGTATGCTGCAATAGGTTGCTATTTCCTCCTCCAGGGGATCTTCCAGACCCAGGGATCAAACTCACATCTCCTGTGACTCCTGCATTGGAAAGTGGATTCTTTACTACTGAGCCACTTGGGAAACTCCCTAGAGAATATTATACTTAGTGAAATAAGTTAGACAAAGACAAATACTATATGATATCACTTATATGAGGGATCAAAAAATAATACAAGCGAATAAAAAATAATACACATAGAAATGATTGACATACATAGGAAAAACCTTTAGGTTTGCTGAAAGGAAGAAAGAGGGGGAAGAACTAAATTAGGTATAATGGATTAATGGGGCTTCCCTGGTGGCTCACTGGTAAAGAATCCACCTCTCATACAGCACATGGAGTTCAATCCCTGGGTACAGAATATCCTCTAGAGGAGAAAGTGGCAACCCACTCCAGTATTCTTGCTGATAAAATCCCATGGACGGATGAGCTTGGAGGGCTAAAAGCCATGGAGTCATAAAAGAATTGATCAAGATGTAGTGACGAAACAACAATGGGATAAGGAGATACAAATTGCTATATATAAAATATGTAAGCATTTACTTTATAGCACAAGGAATTACATTCAATAACTTGTAATGACCTATAGTAGAATATAATCTGCAAAAAACCCCGCACCTAAATCACTATGCTGAACTCACATCTTAAACTCACAAAATTAACACAACATTGTAAATCAACTACAGTTACAAATAAATATGTTTGTAAATTCCTGTCATAATTGTAAACACTGTGTACTGATCTTTGCCTTGCTTCATTCTTCTCTTTTTGTTAAGCATAAATTGGACTTCATATTTTCTGCTTTGATTTTCAACTTTATGACTACAGAATATTTGAAACTTGCTGAAATATTTGTAGTCTCCAGTAACCAGTAAGAATTTTTATTTTAGAAGTCAGTTCTTACTATTATCATTATATCAGTTTTTTCATCTGTTATTGAGGGATAGATTCAATTAAAATTGTAATATATTTAAACTGTACAGTGATGATTTGATATATGTATATACCGTGAAAGATTCCCACCTTGGATTTAGTTAATATACCCACCACTTCACATTTCCTTCTCTTTTTTTTGAGGAACAGAAGTTCTACTCTCTTAGCAAATTTCAGTATTATACTATTATGAATAATACTGAACATGTTATACACTGAATTCTGAGATCTTTTCACTTCATAACTGAAAGTTTGCAATAATTTACTAATTTTTATTTTGTCAACCCTCTAGCCCCTAGCCACCATCATTCTGTTTCTATGAGTTGATTTTGAAAAAAAAATTCTGATATAAGTGATACCATGCTTGCTTGTGTGCTAAGTTGCTTCAGGTTGTGACTCTGCAACCCTATGGACTGTAGCCCACTAGGTTCCTCTGTCCATGGGATTCTCCAGGGAAGAATACTGGAGTAGGTTGCCATTTTTCTCCTCTCTTGAGTCTCCTGCATTGACAGGTGGGTTCTTTACCACTAATGCCACCTGGGAAGCCCATAAGTGATACCATGTCATATTATTTTACACTATCGATCTTATTTCACCTACCATAATGCCCTCCAGTTTTGTCACTGTTTCACAAAAGGCAGGATTTCTTTCTTTTTTTTAAGGCTGCATAATATGTCTGTGTGTGTGTCTGTGTAATATACACATATCTGTATCTATGCATGTGCATGCCTGATAAATTGCTTCAGTCATATCCAACTCTGTGACTCTATGGACTGTAGCCCACCAGGCTCCTCTGTTCATGGGATTCTCCAGGCAAGAATACTGGAGTGGGTGGTCATGCCTTTCTCTAGGGGATCTTCCCAATCCAGGGATCAAATCCATGTCTCTTATGTTTCCTACATAGGCAGGCAGTTTCTTTACCACTAGTGCCACCTGGGAAGCCCCATCTCCATCTCTATCTCTGCATCTGCATCTGCGCCTGCATCTACATCTTCATCTAAATCTATATCTCCATTTATCTATTTAGGTAATCACCACCCAACAGGTCTCAGGTGATATCTCATTGTGGTTTTGATTTGCATTTCCATGATGATTAATGATGTTTAGCATCTTTTCGCATATTGTTGATAACTTGTTTGTCTTTGGACAAAACGTCTTATCAGGTCTTTGCCCATTAAAAAAAAATTAAATTCACTTATTTTTTAATTGAAGGATAATTCCTTCAAAGAATTGTGTTAGTTTCTGCCAAACATCATTTTTAAATTGAGTTGTTTTCTCAATATTGAGTTGTAAAAATTCCTAGTATATTTTACATATTAATCCCTTATTTGATAGATGATTAGCAAATATTTTCTCCCATTCAGTAGATTGTCTTTTCGACTTGTTGATGGTCTCCTTTGCTGTGTAATAGCTTTTTTCATTTGACATAGTCCCACTTGCTTATTTCTCTTTTTGTTGCTTGTACTTTGGGTCTCAAATCCAAAAACTTATTGCCAGTACCAATGTCAAGGGGATTACCCCTTAGTTTTTCTTCAAGGAGTTTTACAGTTTCAGATCTCGTTTTCAATAGTCCATTTTTGAATTAACTTTTGTACAGGGTATAAAGGTCCATTTTCATTCTTTTGCATAGGAATATTCAGTTTTCCTGACATCACTTATTGAAGAGATTATCCTTTCCTCATTGTATATTCTTGGCTCCTTTGTTGAAAGCTAACTGTCCATATATGCTGGGGTTTATTCCTGGGCTCTATATTCTGTTCCATTTATCTATGTGACTGTTTTTATTCCAATATCACATTGCTTACTGGAGTTTCATAATTAAGTTTGAAACCAGGAAATGTAATGCCTTCAGCTGTTCTTAATGTTATATTAATAGATAAAACCCAGTTGCATTTCTGAACAGTATAAACAAACTATCAGAAAGAAAAATTAAGAACAGCTGGAGGCATTACATTTCCTGGTTTTGAACTCTATTATAAAGCAACAGTAATCAAATCAATATGATATTGAAATAAAAACAGACATTTTGTGTGTGAATATTTAGTTTTCCTAACATCGTTTAATGAAGAGATTATATTTCCTCATTGTATATTATTGGTTCCTTTGTTGAAAGTTAACTGGCCATATATACTGGGGTTTATTTCTTTTTTTTTTTTTTTTTATAAATTTATTTACTTTAGTTGGGGGCTAATTACTTTACAATATTGTAATAGTTTTTGCCATACATTGACATGAATCAGCCATGGGTTTACATGTGTTCCCCTTCCTGGACCCCCCACCCACCTCCCTCCCCATCCCATCCCTCTGAGTCATCCCATTGCCCCGGCCCTGAGCCCTTGTCTCATGCATCGAACATGGAATGGTGTTCTGTTTCACATATGATAATATACATGTTTCAATGCTATTCTCCCAGAACGTCCCACCCTCACCTTCTCCCTCAGAGTCCATAAAATTGTTCTATGCATCTGTGTCTCTTATGACCCAGCAATCCCACTGCTTGGCATACACACCGAGGAAACCAGAATTGAAAGAGACGCGTGTACCCCAATGTTCATCGCAGCACTGTTTAATAGCCAGGACATGGAAGCAACCTAGATGTCCATCAGCAGACGAATGGATAAGGAAGCTGTGGTACATATACACAATGGAATATTACTCAGCCATTAAAAAAATACATTTGAATCGGTTCTACTGAGATGGATGAAACTGGAGCCCATTATACAGAATGAAGTAAGCCAGAAAGAAAAACAACAATACAGTATACTAATGCATATATATGGAATTTGAAAGATGGTAACGATAACCCTATATGCGAGACAGAATAAGAGACACAGATGGGGTTTATTTCTTAAAGGAAAAGCTTTCAGCTCTTCAACATTACATATGTTATTAATAGATGTGGGCTTTTCATACATAATCTTTGTTATAGTGAGGTACATTCCTTCTTTACTCAGGTTCTTGAGTACAGAATTATCATGAAATGATGTGAATTATGTCAAAAGCTTTTTCTACCTCTATCGAGATGATCTTAAGATTTTTTTCTTTTGGTAATGTGGTGCATTACATTGGTTGATTTACTGATCTTGAACCATCTTTGCATTCTTGGAAAAATCCCTCAATCTTGATATCATCTTGGTACAACTCTTTTAATGTACTGTTTAATTTAATTTTAATAATACTTTTGTAGAGGATTTTTCATCTATTCAGTAGTCTGAGGTTTACTTTTTTTGTAGTATCCTTGTCTGGCTTTGGTATCAGTGTAATGATAACACGAAAATAAGTTTGAAAATATTCTCTCTGCTTATATTTGTTGGAATAATTTTAAAAGTTTTGGTGTTTATTCTTCTTCAAATATTTGGTAGAAATTATTCATGAAGTCATATGATCCTGGACTTTTTTGTGGGGGAGTCTTTTGGTTAGTGATTCAAATTTCTTTCACATTGATTAGTTCAGATTTTCCTTTTAATTATAATTCATGCTTGATAGGTTTAATGTTTCTAAGAATTTGTTCATTTCTTCTAGGGTATATAGTTTGTTGGTACTATTGTTCATAGTAATTTCTTATGATCTTTACTATTTGTGTGGTATTAGCTGTAATCAATCTTAGCTTTACAATGTTTTAAAAGTCTTCTTTCTTTCTTGTCTAGCTAAAGATTTGTCAGCTTTATCATTTCAAAAAACTAGCATCATTAATCTTTTTTATTGTCTTTTAGTTTCTACTACATTTATCTCTACTGTCGTCTTTGTTATTTCCTTCTTTCTCCTAACTTTGAGCTTAGTTTGTTCTCATTTCTCTAGTTCCTTGAAGTATAAAACTGTTCATTTGCTTTCTCTAGCTTTATTTAATGTAGGCATCTATTGCCAGTCAATCCTAAAGGAAATCAGTCCTGAATATTCTTTGGAAGGACTGATGCTGAGGCTGAAACTACAATACTTTGGCCAACTGATGCGAAGACTGACACATTGGAAAAGACTCTGATGCTGGGAAAGATTGAAGACAGGAGAAGGGGATGACAGAGGATGAGATGGTTGTATGGCATCAGCGACTCAATGGACACGTTTGAGCAAGCTCTGGGAGTTGGTGATGGACAGGGAAGCTTTGTGTGCCATAGTCCATGGGGTTAAAAAGAGTTGGACACGACTGAGTGACTGAACTGAAACTCAATTGCTATAAACCTTCCTTTTAGAACTGCTTTAGGTGTATTTCATATGTTCTGGTATGGTATGTTTCCATTTTTAATCGCATTTGTCTCAAGGTATCTTGATTTCTATCTTGCGATTTTCTTTGATCCGATGGTTGTCAGGAAGATTTGGCTGATCTCCACATATTTGTATATTTTCCATTTTTTCCTTGTAATTAATTTTTAATTTCACACCACTATGGTAATAAAAGATGTTCTATATCGTTTTGATCTTCTTAAATTGATTAAGACTTGTTCTATGGCCTATCACATAATCTATTCTGAAACATATTCCATGTGCACTTGAGAAGACTTTATTCTGCTGTTAGATGGAATATTCTGTATTTGTCTGTTAGGTTCATGTAGTTTAATGGGTAGTATAAAGTCCAATGTCTTCTTACTGATATTCTGCTCAAGGATTTATCTATTGCTGAATAAGGTATTGACCTTCTATACTAATATAGCATTGATGTTTATTTCTCTTTTCACATCTCTTACTATTTGTTTTATGTGTTTACATGCTGTGATGTTGGGTACAGAAATGTTGTATTCTATTGATACATTGAGCCCTTTATCATTGTATAATGATCTTCTCTTATAATAGTTTTTGATTTAAAGTTCATTTAAAGTTGATTTGATCTTCTTTTCTTGGTTTCCATTTGCATGGGCTATCTTTTTTTCCATTCATTCACTTGCATCTATGTGTGCCCTTAAAGTTTAATTATTCTCTTATAGGCAACATATAGCTGGGTCTTCTTTTTCTATCCACTTAGGCACTCTGTGATTTTGACTGGAGGATTTAGTATATTTACCTTTCAGTTGGGCTTCCCAGGTGTCTCAGTGGGTAAAGAATCCTCCTGAAATGCAGGAGTTGTGGGTTAGTTCTCTGGGTCAGGAAGATCCCATGGAGGAGGACATGGCAATCCACTCTAGTGTTCTTGCCTGGAGATTCTGATGGACAGAGGAGCCTGGTGGGCTACAGTTCAGAGGGTTGCAAAGAATCGGACATGACTGAAGCGACTGAGCACACATGCACACAGGCACACCTTTCAATAGTTACTGGTAAGGATGTACTTAATATTGATATTTTGTTAATCGTTTTCTAGACAACTTACAGCTCTATAGTTCCTTTCTCTCATTCTTAATCCCTGATTTTATGATTTGATAATTTTCTCTGACATGGTTAGGTTCCCCCCATTTTTTTCCTCTTCAATGTTTCTACTCTAGGATTTTGCATTGTGATTACCATGAGGCTTACATCTTGTAACTGTTCACTTTAAGATAATAACTAAACTCTTAACACATATAAAAACTCTACAACTTTACACATTCCCTCCTACTTTTCATGTTTTTATATCAAAATCCAAATCAAAATATTGTGTATTCATTAGGAAATGATTGTAGTTATAATTATTTTCATTACTCTTTTCCTTTAACCTTAGAAGTGATTTACTCACCACCATCACAATATTGAAGAATTTTTTTTTTTTGAAGATTGTTTCTGGACAAATCCCAGAGGTCTCCATGTATACTTGCATAATTCAGTGATGCTAAGTGATGTGTTAGCCTCTCTTTAAAAAAAAAAAAATCATGTATTTATTTTTGGCTTCACTGAACCTTCATTGGTAAGTCCTGAATGCGGGCTGCTCTTTAGTTGTACAGTGAGGGCTTCTCATTATGATGGCTTCTCTTGTTGCAGAGCACAGGTTCTAAGCACATGAACTTCAGTGAGCTGAAGCACCTGGCTCAGTAGTTGCAGCTCTTGGGCTTAGTTTCCGTGCAGCATGTAGCGTCTTCCTGGACCAGGGATTGAACTGATAAAGCCTGCATTGGCAGGCAGATTCTCAATCACTGGACCACCAGGGAAGCCCCAAATGAAAGTATTCTGGAGCTTTGTGTGTGTGTGTGTGTGTGTATATTTAACTTTACCAATGGATTTTGTATTTCCATATGTTCTCATGTTTCTAATTTGGTGTTTTATTCAGCTTGAAGTTTTAATGTATTTTGTAATGTAACTTATGGTGATAACATTTTCAATTTTTGCTTGCTGCAAAACTCTTTACCCTCCTTCAGTTCTGAAGTACGATTTTGTCTGATAAAATATGATTGGATGAAAGGTTTTTTCTATCAGCACTTTATTATGTCCCACTCCATTTTTGCTTGTAAAGTTTCTCCTGAAAATATGATAGTCAGGTAGTGGTTCCCTTGTACATAAAAGTTTTTCTTTTTCTTGATGCTCTTAAGATTCTTTCTCTTTATTCTTAGAAAACTTTAGTTTTATACTATGTCTCACTGTCTCTTTAGATTCACCTTATCTGGTATTTTTTGGTCTTATTGGATCTGGATATGTGTTTCTTTCCTCAGCCTAAGAAAGTTTTTAGCCATTATTTCTTGAATATGTTTTCTCTTTTTCTCTTTCTTGAACTCCTGGAATGCAAAAGTTGGAAGTCAAGAAACACCTGGGGTAACAGGCAAATTTGGCCTTGGAGTACAGAATGAAGCAAGGCAAAGGCTCATAGAGTTCTGCCAAGAGAACGTACTGGTCATAGCAAACACCCTCTTACAACAACACAAGAGAAGACTCTACACATGGACATCACCAGATGGTCAATACTGAAATCAGATTGATTGTATTCTTTGCAGCCAAAGATGGAGAGCTCTATACAGTCAGCAAAAACCAGACTGGGAGCTGACTATGGCTCAGATCCTGAACTCCTTATCGACAAATTCAGACTTAAGTTGAAGAAAGTAGGGAAAACCACTAGACCATTCAGGTATGACCTAAATCAAATCCCTTATGATTACACAGTGGAAGTGACAAATAGATTCAATGGATTAGATCTGCTAGACAGAGTGCCTGATGAAATATGGATAGAGGTTCATGACATTGTACAAGAGACAGGGATCAAGACGATCCCCAAGAAAAAGAAATGCAAAAAAGCGAAATGGATTTCTGAGGAGGGCTTACAAATATTTGAGAAAAGAAGAGAAGTGAAAAGCAAAGAGAAAAGAAAAGATATACCCATTTGAATGCAGTGTTACAAAGAATAGTAACGAGAGATATTAAAGCCTTCCTCAGTGATCAATGCAAAGAAATAGAGGAAAACAATAGAATGGGAAAGACTAGAGATCTCTTCAAGAAAATTAGCGATACAAGGGAATATTTCATGGAAAGATGCTCACAATAAAGGACAGAAATGTTATGGACCTAACAGAAGCAGAAAATAATAAAAAGAAGTGGCAAGAATACACAGAAGAAGTATACAAAAAGATCTTCACAACCCAGATAATGACGATGGTGTGATCACTCACCTAGAGCCAAACATCCTAGAATGTGAAGTCAAAGTGGGCCTTAGGAAACATCACTACGAACAAAGTTAGTGGAGGTGATGAAATTCCAGTTGAGCTATTTCAAATCCTAAAAGATGATGCTGTGTAAGTGCTGCACTCAATATGCCAGCAAATCTGGAAAACTCAGCAGTGGCCACAGGACTGGAAAACGTGTTTTCATTCCAACCCCAAAGAAAGGCAATGCCAAAGAATGCTCAAACTCCTGCACAACTGCACTCATCTCACACACTAGTAAAGTAGTGCTCAAAATTCTCCAAGCCAGGCTTCAACAGTACGTGAACCATGAACTTCCAGATGTTCAAGCTGCTTTTTAAAAAGGCAGAGGAACCAGAGATCAAATTGCCAACATCCGCTGGATTATCAGAAAAGCAAGAGAGTTCCAGAAAACATCCATTTCTGCTTTATTAACCATGGCAAAGCCTTTGACTATGTGGATCACAATAAACTGTGGAAAATTCTTAAAAAGATGGGAATACCAGACCACTGACATGCCTCTTGAGAAATCTGTTTGCAGGCCAGGAAGCAACAGTTAGAACTGGACATGGAACAACAGACTGGTTCAAAATAGTAAAAGGAGTACATCAAGGCTGGATATTGTTACCTTGCTTATTTAACTTATGTGCAGAGGACATCATGAGAAACACTGGACTGGTTGAAGCACAAATTGAAATCAAGATTGCTGGGAGAAATATCAATAACCTCAGATATGCATATGACACTACCCTTATGGCAGAAAGTGAAGAAGAACTAAAGAGCCTCTTGATGAAAGTGAAAGAGGAAAGTGAAAATGTTGGCTTAAAGCTCAACATTCAGAAAACTAAGATCATGGCATCTGGTCCCACCAATTTCTGTCAAATAGATGGGGCGTGCTGCAGTCCAATGACGTGCGACTGAACTGAACTTATAATATAAATATTGATTAATTTGATGTTGTATTGTAAGTCCCTTAGTTCAGTTCAGTTCAGTCACTCAGTCGTGTCCGAGTCTTTGTGACCCCATGAACTGCAGCACCACAGGCCTCCCTGTCCATCACCAACTGCCGGAGTCCACCCAAACCCATGTCCATTGAGTTGGTGATGCCATCCCACCATCTCATCCTCTGTCGTCCCCTTCTCTTCTTGCCCTCAATCTTTTCCAGCATCAGGGTCTTTTCAAATGAGTCAGCTCTTTGCATCAGGTGGCCAAATATTGGAGTTTCAGCTTTAATATCGGTCCTTCAAATGAACACCCAGGATTGATCTCCTTTAGGATGGACTGGTTGGATCTCCTTGCAGTCCAAGGGACTCTCAAGAGTCTTCTCCAACACCGCAGGTCAAAAGCATCAATTCTTCGGTGCTCAGCTTTCTTTATAGTCCAACTCACATCCATGCATGACCACTGGAAAAACCATTTCGGACCTTTGTTGACAAAGTAGTGTCTCTGCTTTTTAATATGCTGTCTATGTGGTCATAATTTTTCTTCCAAAGTGTAAGTGTCTTTTAATTTCATGGCTGCAATCACCATCTGCAGTGATTTTGGAGCCCAAAAAAAACACAAAGTCTGACACTGTTTCCACTGTTTCCCCATCTATTTGCCATGAAGTGTTGGGACCGGATGCCATGATCTTAGTTTTCTGAATGTTGAGCTTTAAGCCAACTTTTTCACTCTCCTCTTTCACTTTCAAGAGACTCTTTAGTACTTCTTCACTTTCTGCTGTAGGGGTTGTGTCCCCTGCATATCTGAGGTTATTGCTATTTCTCCCGGCAATCTTGATTCCAGCTTGTGTTTCATCCAGCCCAGCGTTTCTCATGATGTAGTCTGCATATAAATTAAACGATCAGGGTGACAATATACAGCCTTGATGTACTCCTTTTCCTATTTGGAACCAGTCTGTTGTTCCATGTCCAGTTCTAACTGTTGCTTCCTGACCTGCATACAGGTTTCTCAAGACCCTTAAGCTATCCTCATTCTTTCTACTTTTTCTGATTGAATGAATTCCACTGCCATGTATTCAAATTAGGTGATATATTCTTCAACTTAATCCAATTTGCAGTTTATCTCCTAAAGTGATTTTTTTTTCAGTTATTGTATTCCTCATCTCTCTGACTTCTCTTTGGTACTTTGAAGTATTTTATATTTCCTTGTTGACATTCTCATTTTGTTCATTAATTATTCCCATGACCTTAATGAGCATCTTTATAACTGTTATTTTGAACTCTCTATTCAGTAAATCATTTATCTCCATTTTATTAAGATTTTCTTCTAGAGATTTATGTTGTTCTTTTGTTTGGAAAATATTACTTTTATTATTATTTTTTCTTGACCCTCTCTGTTGGTTTCTGCTCACTAGATAAAATAGTCACCTCTCCTAGTCTAGAAAAATTCAGCTTGTGTAGGAGATGAGCCTAGTCAATCAGCCTTGACTAAGCTCCTTATTGTCTCTCAAAGCTATGTGATTGTCCTAGCTGCCTTCTTTTTTCTTAATGGTCCCAAGTAGTTGAGGATTTGACAATACTTGCCAGTCTCTTAAAGAAGAATATCATAGTCAGCACCTACATGCAGTCCAATTATAAGTTTGACCTTTAGGCAGTGCCTTATAAGTATGCTGTCAAATTCATTTCAGGGAAAAGACTGGGAAATGAGTATTTTTCCTATACCTTCTATGTTGAGTCCTGAAGGGGTAGCCCAGTGAATACTGTCATGTACACTTGTTAAGACCTTCTTTGTTGACTGCTGAAGTCCTGTAGAACTTGTGAATGCAAGGTCTGTTTGCTGTCAGATTGAGTAGTCCTGTTGATGGGAGCAGCAAAAGGTGGAATAACAGGCATCTGTACAACCTCCTTCTAGAGATGTGTTGATAACCTGGTTTTACACTTGGAACAAGGAGGGATAAGTGACATAAATGCCCATTGACTCCACTGGGCTCTGTGGATGATCACAGTCAAACCCCAGATGTGTGCAGCCAGATCCTTTGAGGAGGAACTCTTAGGCAGCAGTTTGTAAAGTAAATCCCCTTCCAGGGAAAACTGGGAGATAGGAGTTTGTCTGCTCTCTTTGTGCTCAGGCCTGTGATGGTAGGTGCAGTGAGTACTCATGTGCCTATTAAGAATGACTTCTTTGATTTCTATAGACTTGTGGGTCATGTGCCTGCATGCACCATTGTCTTTTGCACCTGGGGTTTTTTGAGGGTTGTTTCTTGAATTGCAGCCTTAAAAACTGGTGTGTTAAATATGTGCTCCAAATCCTTCTATCTTTATGTCGAAACTGAAAGTTGGGGATTCTCTCCTGATTCTATCTGTGGGCTACACTGAGGGTAGTGTTTATGAAAAGAGTGTGTCTCACCCTTGTCAACTTATATCTATGTCAATATTTTCTCAGTTGCCTAATGTGTAGGAGTCACTCAGCTAGTGTGTGCATTTCCCTCAGAGGAATAGCTCTGTTTGTGTGTCTGTAGGAGAAAGGAAGTTCAGTGGTTTCCTGAGTCTCCATCTTAATCCCTCCAACTAAATTGGTATTTTCTACTTCGTGTATTATTGCTGTGTGCTGTGCTTAGTACCTCAGCTGTGTCCAACTATTTGCAACCCCACGGATTGTAGCCTGCCAGGATCCTTTGTCCACGGGGATTCTCCAGGCAAGAATACTGGTGTGAGTTGCTATGCTCTCCTCCAGGGGATTTTCCCAACCAAGGAATTGAACCCATGTCTCTTGCATTTCAGACAGATTCTTTACTGTATGAGCCACCAGGGAAGCCCAAGAATGCTGGAATGGGTAGTCTATCCCTTCTCCAGGAGATCTTCCCAACCCGGAAATTGAGCTGGTGAGTCCTACATTGCAGGTGGATTCTTTACAACTGAGTTACCAGGGAAGCTATTATATAATAACTTGAATATGGTGTCATCTGCTAGGGTTGTTTAGTATAGGCTGTTATACCCTTTAGGAGAATTATTAATTCTTCTAATTTTTCATTGGTTTGTCAATGTCAGCAGTTTCTTTTTGGCGTGATAATCTATAGCATATTGTCGTCTGTTTTCCCTTCTGAATTCCATGTTTGGAAAGAACAGATGTTATTAAAACCCTCTATTTGCTAGAATCTCCTTGTATATTGTCATTGTGACATTATATGTCACATAAATAAATGTCTCTCTTTTTCTCATATGGTGATTAATATCAAGATATATTTGCTTTAAGATTTACATTTTTATAAAATATATTAAAGCATCCTGACTATGGGGCTACTAAAAACAATGAAAAAAAGTCAAAATTTCCCAGTATTTTCATGATAATATTAAGTAACAAAATTGTACTTTATTCAAGAAACACAATGCAATAAGACTTTACAGTTTATGGCTTCATTTAATAGCCCAAATTCATAGTGAAACCTAGTTCATTAAAGACTTAAAATTCTTGTCTCAAAGTGTGATGGACTCTTTGCTACATAAAAAGAGTAGATGAATATGTATCCCTTTCGTAGTCTTCAGTTCTTTTCCTGCTTTAAGCACAAGATCCTCATCAAGGAAATGTACAGTGGAAAAGAGAAAACACATTCTTAACTTCTCTAGGATAAACCACTTTTGAGATTAAGCCATTAGAGGTAGATGATACTAAATAATTCAAGGACACTGACCCTCTGCATGGTCAGTTTTCCCCCACACTTCCAAAATTAGCAAGAAATACTTGAGCTTTGCCAAGAAATCTAAAAGAACTTGCCTTACACCTTTAAGAATTTTATACTAGTACCTGTATCTTGTTCAGTAAACATCTATATATACATGAAAAGTTGACATAAGTAAAATAATTTGAATTCCTTTCAACAAAAGGGTTCCTTAAATAACCATTTCAAACATTTTTTTTAAATAAAATTAAAAAACATGGGTCATCAGTTTTAATCATTCTTATCATACCCCAAAGTATTGGCAACTTTTATCCATAGAGTAGCACGTTTATCATTTACACAGAGAAAAGGCCATTATTTAATTTGCCAAGTAATATCACAGTAAAATGAGCATTATAATTAGTTTTGACGATCACTTTGGCAAATATAAAGCTAACCTTCATTAAAAAATATTGAATTAGAAATAAAATGATCACTTCAATTAATGAAATAAATTTTTTAAAGGCAGGACAAGAAAAATTTAACATAAAATTTTCTTTGCTATTTGAGTACTACCTCCTCCAATTTAGTGTGCACTGTGCATCCACATTGTACAATACATTAACTAGATTCCCTTAGAATACACAGGAATGCCCACTCACCAAGAAAAAAAGAAAAAAAAGCAATTTCTACCTGGCAACCAGCAAGATAACTACTTAGGAGATTAGGAGATAACATTCCTTTCTCAATTTTGTGAAAGATCATAATGACTCATTGCCCTATTGGACTATGAGACGGACACAATGAACATGAATTTGAGAAAACTCTGGGAGATAGTAAAGGACAGAGGAGCATAGTGTACTGTAGTAACAGGTGGCGGATTTCAAACATGGCTTAGTGACTGAACAACAACAATCTGTCAATGTGTATGACTCCTTGCCACCCCATGAACTGTAGCCCACCAGGTAACTCTGTCCATGGGGTTTTCCAGGCAGGAATACATTTCGTTTTCCAAGGGATCTTCCCAGATCAGTGATTGAAACCCCATCTCCTGCACTGGAAGGCAGATTCTTAACCACTGAACCACCAGAAAAGCTCATATGAATATGTTAGTTGGATGTGTAACTCTTTAACTCAAAAACTTACACTTTTACCTCTAAGTTGTGCAGAAAATCGTGTTGCTTTGACCTCTAATGGGAAGAACAGTCCTCAAAGATTTCTGAAATACTATCCCCTAGGTCATTATCCTTCATATAGTCTTAAATAAAATTCTCCATTTCTTAATAAAGTTTTTTGTGAACACATAAAAGTGTCATTTTATGTGTTGTAAAACAGCTTAATAGGTAATGTAGTTTAACAATTTATTACAGTATTATTTTAAGGTGCGGCTAACATGATCTTGACTGTCTGAACAATTTTTATGAAAAATAGAAAATAAAGAGTTCTTACCAAGTTTGCAATGATATAATGGTAGCCTTTAACATGCTTTCCAACACTCACAATCTGTGAAGATATAAAAAAATACGAGGTAACAAATTTAATTCGACTGAATGATTATGCTTTTAAAAAAGACGAATTTTAACTATTGCAGCATAATTTCACATGGAAATATGATAAGAAAATAATATATTAATAATTTTTCTTGTAAAAGTTATTTATTCTAATAAAAAGTAATTCATAAGCCACATTAGAAATTAAGTGGTTTAAGTAAAAAAAATTCAATCACATTGTATAAATGCCAAAAATTTCATTATATATTGTTCAGAAAACTACTATGCTATAATTCCCTCAATGAGAATGACAATGCTATGAAAGAAACCAATAGTTTGCATGTATTTCTAAAAAAGAATAGTTCAACATAAGAAAAATTATTTTGGTTTAAATAATTTAGATGTACTTAATTTACTGATAATTTACAGGAATTCATGATAGACTGTTAGATATTTTCAACTGGTGAGAATGATTTTCTCTGAGTAGATTGGATTGTTGTCCTGAAAAGCAGTAAAGATTTTTCTAAGGCACAGTATCTCTCTTTAGATACTGTGAATACTTAGTTAATTCCCACTCACCTGTGGATGTAGCAATAGTTTACTATAATAAAAAGAATAAGGATAAAACAACATCAAAAGACATTTACTTCTGCTAGATTTATTTTTTCAATGAATATTTTTAGGAATGTTTAGAAAATTAGGAATAAGAAATTTTAGGAAAAAGTAATTCAATTTTTTTAAAAGTATAACTTTATTTCTATATTAGAAATTCAAATTCTTATTTTGTAATGCTGCAATTCCTTTTTAGAGAAAAATTTAATGGCAATTACTAATGAGCTGTTTTGTAGACTCATTGGTATCTTCAAAGGTAATAATAAAATATATTTTCATATACTTTTATCATTAAAGAAAAACACTGAATTTTTTTGTAGTTTAACATCTCCTAAAATAATTTTTTTATAAATTAGTGATGTGTATGAAACACAGGAAAGCTATTTTATTTATTATATTTTTCAAGATAGCAGAAGTAGCTTTATTCTGAAGCTTGCACAGCATTGCAGTATTAAAGCATTGGTTATATCCAGTATTTCAAAAGTTTCCATATGAGTTTTACAAGTTTAGTTACTAAAAAATATTTAATTTAATGAAATGTTTAGATAATCCCTGAAATGTTTAAGCAAAACTTCAATCAGATATTCCTTGTAAAAATTACTGTTAGTAAGTACCAGCTTATTCCATATAGTATTTGTGAACTAGGGGGCTATGATATTGTTCTCATTTTCATTCTTATTCAGTCCACATAACCACACTTTCATGCAGGTGTAAAATTTATTCCTGAGAGATTGAGGTTAATTTGTGCAGGATTGACACATTGCAAGCTGGCCAGCACCAGAAACAATTTATCATATTTAAGGATTGAGGAAGAAAGCATCTGGAAGCCAAAGATACACTAACTGAGACTTTACATTCTACTTCAATCCTTGGTTGGCTTTTAACCAGAGCCAAGTTGACCTCATATAAGTCCCCTCTGTTTTAAACTCCCACCTGCTCTTTCTTCTCCTATCAATCTACTTTCCAAACCTATTTTCTATTTTCCAAAGTCTAATCCATTTAAAAAAAAATTATGGAGTATAGTTGATTTAAAATGTTGTGTTAGCTTTTGCTGTATAGCAAAGGGAATTAGTTATACATATATATTTATCCACTCTTTAGATTCTTTTCCCACATAGGTCAATACAGAGTATTGAGAAGAGTTCCCTGTGCTACACAGTAGGTATTTACTATTTATATATGTTGCTGCTGCTGCTAAGTCGCTTCAGTCGTGTCCAACTCTGTGCGACCCCAGAGACGGCAGCCCACCAGGCTCCGCCATCCCTGGGATTCTCCAGGCAAGAATACTGGAGTGGGTTGCCATTTCCTTCTTCAGTGCATGAACAGGAAAAGTGAAAGTGAAGTCGCTCAGTCATGTCTGACTCTTAGCGACCCCATGGACTACAGCCTACCAGGCTCCTCCGTCCATGGGATTTTCCAGGCAAGAGTACTGGAGTGGGGTGCCATTGCCTTCTCCGACTATTTATATATAGCACTGCGTATATGTCAATCCCAATCTCCCAATTGCATGGGCGTAAACCCAGGTAACCATAAATTTATTTTCTACACTTTATTTCTGTTTTGTAAAAGAGTTCATTTGTACTATTTTTTTTTGTTTCAGATTCTACATATAAGCAATATCATATGATATTTACCCTCCCCTGTCTGATTTACTTTATTCAGTATGACAATCTCTAGGTCCATCCATGTTACTGCAAATAGCGTTATTTTTTTCTTTTTCTTGGCTAAGTAATATTCCATTGTATACGTGCCACATCTTATTTATTCATTCCTCTGTTGGTGGACATTTAGACTGTTTCATGTCCTAGCTATTGTAAATAATCCTGCAATGAAAACTTGAGTACATGTATCTCTCTGAATTATAGTTTATCTCTGAGTATATGCCCAGGAGTGGGATTGTTGGATTATATGGTAGCTCTAGTTTTAATTTTTTGAAAAGCCTCTTTACTGTTTTCCACAGGGGTTGCACCAATTTTCATTTCAACAGTGTAGGGATATTATCTTTTCTCCATATCCACTGCAGCACTTATTGTCTGTGGATTTTTTGATGATGGCCATTCAGACCATTGTGAGATGATACCTCATTGTAGTTTTGATTTATATTTCTCTAATAATTAGTGATGTTGAGCAACTTTTTATATGATTTTGGCCACCGGTATGTATTCTTTGAGGAAATATTTATTTAGATCTTCCACCCATATTTTGACTGGGCTGTTTCTCTTTTGATATTCAACTGTGTGAGCTCTTTGTATTTATTGAGGATTAAATCTTTGTCATTTACTTCATTTCAAATATTTTCTCCAGTTTTGAGGATTGTCTTTTCGTTTTGCTATGGCTTCCTTTGCTGTGAAAAAGCTTTAAAGTTTAATTAGGTCTCATTTGTTTATTTTTATTTCCATTACTCTAAGATCAGTTCAGTTAATAATAATTCGCTCCATCATGTCTGACCCTTTGTGACCCCATGAACCGCAGCACCACAGGCCTCCCTGTCCATCACCAACTGCCAGAGTCCACCCAAACCCATGTCCATTGAATCGGTGATGCCATCCAACCATCTCATCCTCTGTTGTCCCCTTCTCTTCCTGCCCTCAATCTTTCCCATTATCAGGGTCTTTTCGAATGAGTCAGCTCTTTGCATCAGGTGGCCAAATATTGGAGTTTCATCTTTAATATCAGTCCTACCAATGAACACCCAGGACTGATCTCCTTTAGGATGGACTGGTTGAATCTCCCTGCAGTCCAAGGGGCTCTCAAGAGTCTTTTCCACCACCACAGTTCAAAAGCATCAATTCTTCTGCACTCAGCTTTTTTTATAGCCCAACTCTCACAACCATACATGACTACTGGAAAAACCATAGCCTTGACGAGATGGACCTTTGTTGGCAAAGTAATGTCTCTACTTTTTAATATGGTGGCTAGGTTGGTCATAACTTTCCTTCTAAGGAGTAAGTGTCTTTTAATTTCATGGCTACAATCACCATCTGCAGTGATTTTGGAGCCCAAAAAACAAAGTCAGCCACTGTTTTCCCATCTATTTGCCATGAAGTGATGGCACCTGATGCCATGATCTTAGTTTTCTGAATGTTGAGCTTTAAGCCAACTTTTTCACTCTCCTCTTTCACTTTCATCAAGAGGCTCTTTGGTTCTTCTTCACTTTCTGCCATAAAGGTGGTGTCATCTGCATATCTTAAGTTATTGATATTTCTCCCAGAAATCTTGATTCCAGATTGTGCTTCTTCCAGCCCAGAGTTTCTCATGATGTACTCAGCATATAAGTTAAATAAGCAAGGTGACAATATACAACCTTGACGTACTCCTTTTCCTATTTGGAACCAGTCTGTTGTTCCATGTCCAGTTCTAAGTGTTGCTTCCTGACCTGCATACAGGTTTCTCAAGAGGCAGGTCAGACGGTCTGGTATTCCCATCTCTTTCAGAATTTTCCACAGTTGATTATGATCCACACAATCCACAGTCCACAGTCAAAGGCTTTGGCATAGTCAATAAAGCAGAAATAGATGTTTTTCTGAAACTCTCTTGCTTTTTCGATGACCCAGTGGATGTTGGCAATTTGATCTCTGGTTCCTCTGCCTTTTCTAAAACCAGCTTGAATATCTGGAAGTTCATGGTTCATGTGTTGTTGAAGCCTGGTTTGGAGACTTTTGAGCATTACTTTACTAGCGTGTGAGATGAGTGCAATTGTGTGGTAGTTTGAGCATTCTTTGGCATTGCCTCTGTTTGGGATCGGAATGAAAACTGAACTCTTCTAGTCCTGTGGCCACTGCTGAGTTTTCCAAATTTGCTGACATATTGACTGCAGCATTTTCACAACATCATCTTTTAGGGTTTGAAATAGCTCTACTGGAATTCCATCACCTCCACTAGCTTTGTTCCATTACTCCAAGAGGTGGATAAAAAAAAAAAAAAATCTTGTTGCATTTAAGTCAGAGAGTGCTGTGGCTATGTTTTCCTCTTAGAGTTTTATAGTATCTGGCATTTCAATTAGGTCTTTAATCCATTTTGAGTTTATTTTTGTGTGCGGTGTTAGGGAGTGTTTAAATTTCATCCATTTACACGTATCTGCCCAGTTTTCCCAGCACCGCTTATAAAAGAGGCTGTCTTTTCTCTATTATATATTTTTTCCTTCTTTGTCATAGATTAGGTGACCATAGGTGCATGGGTTTATCGCTGAACTTTCTATCTTGTCCCATTGGTCTATATTTCTGTTTTTCTGTACATACTGTTTTGATGGACTGTAGCTTTGTAGTATAGTCTGAAGTCAGGGAGACTAATTCCTCCAGCTATCATTCTTTCTAAAGATTCCTTTTGCTATTTAGGGTCTCTGGTGTTTCAGTAAAAATTGTAGAATATTTTGCTACAAGTCTATGAAAGTTGCCATTGATAACTTAATAGGGATTGCGTTAAATCTGTATATTGCTTTGGGTACTATAGTCATTTTAACAATATTGATTCTTCAAATCCAGGAACATGGTATATCTTTACATTTATTAGTGTCATTTTTTATTTATTTCATCAATATCTTACAGTTTTTTGAATATAGTTCTTTTGCCTCATTTAGTAAGTTTGTTCCTAGGTATTTTATTTTTAATACAAGAACAAATGGGATTGTAATTTCTCCTTTTGATCTTTTATTAGTGTATAGAAATCTAATACATTTCTGTGTATTAATTTTGCATCCTACAACCTCCCCAAATTCGTTGATGAGCTTTAGTAAGTTTTGGTAGTATCCTTAAGATTTTTCTACGTGTAGTATTATGTCATTTGCAAACACTAACATTTTTACTTCTGTCCCAACTTAGACTTCTTATATTTCTTATTCCTCTCTGATTGCCATGTCTAGGACTTCCACAACTATGTTGAGTAAAAGCAGTAAAAGTGTATATCCTTGTCTTGTCCCTAATCCTAGAGGGAATGCTTTCAGGTTTTCACTATTGAAAATGATGTTTGCTGTGGTTTTTTATCATATACAACCTTTATTATGGTGGGTATGTTTTCTTGATGTCCACTTTCTGGAGAGTTTTTTTTTTTTCTTTTTTAGTGATAGTGGCCTGTAATTTTCTTTTTTGTGTGTGATATCTTAGTCTGCTTTTGGTATCAGAATGATGGTGGCCTCCTGAATGTGCTTCAGAGTGTTTCTTTGTCTGCAATTTTTTGGAAGAGTTTGAGAAGGATATGCATTAGCTCTTCTCTTAGTACTTGATAGAATTAGCCTGTGATGCCATCAGGTCCTGGACTTTTGTTTGTTGGAAAATTTTAATCATAGTTTCAATGCCAGTGCTTGTGATTTGTCTGTTCATATTTTCTATTTATTCCTGATTCAGTCTTGGAAGGTTGCACTTTTCTAAGAGCTTGTCCATTTCTTCCAGGTGGTTCATTTCATTGGCATATGGTTTCTTATAGTATTCTCTTATTATCTTTTATTTCTGCAGTGTCAATTCTAACTTCTTCTTTTTCATTTATATTTTGCTAATTTTATTTCTCTCCTTTTTTTCTTGTGTCTGGCAATGTCAACAACACATTTGGCCCAAGAACTGCTAACGAACTTAACAGTGCAGTGGTGATTCAAGAAGTTTTGCAAAGGAGACAAGAGCCTTGAAGATGAGGAGCATACTAGCAAGCCATTGGAAGTTGACAATGACCAACTGAGAGTCATCATCATCAAAGCTGATCCACTTTCTATTACATGAGAAGTTTCTGGAGAACTCAGTGCTGACTATTTTATGGCCATTCAGCATTTGAAGCAAATTGGAAAGGTGAAGAAGTGCAATCAGTGGTGCCTCATGAGCTGACCAGAAACAAACTAAAAAAAAAAAGTGTTTTAAAATGTTGTCTTCTCTTATTCTACACAATTAGCAATGAACCATTTCTCAATCAAATTGTGATGTGTAATGAAAAATTGATTTTATGACAATTGACAACAACCAACTCAGTGGTTGGGCCAAGAAGAAACTCCAAAGCACTTCCCAAAGCTAACCATGCTCCTCCCCCCCCCCCAAATGGTCATGGTCACTGGTGGTCTGCTGCTAGTCTGATCCACTACAACTTTCTGAATCCCAGGGAAACCACTACATCTGAGAAGCATGCTCAGCAAATAGACGAGATACACTGAAAACTGCAGTGCCTACAGCTGGCATTGATCAACAGAATGGACACAATTCTTCTCCATTACAATGCCCGACCACACATCACACAACCAGTGCTTCAAAAGTTGAACAAATTGGGCTACAAGTTTTTGCCTCATCTGACATATTGACCTAACTTCTTGCCAACCTTCTACCACTTCTTCAAGCATCTGGACATCTTTTTTTCAGGGAAAAATCTTCTACAACCAGCAGGATGCAGAAAATTCTTTCCAAGAATTTGTTGATTCCTAAAGCATGGACTTTTATGCTACAGGTAAGAAACAAGCTTATTTCTCACTAGCAAAAAATGTGTTGATTGTAATGATTCCTATTTTGATTAATAAAGATGCATTTGAGCCTAGTTTTGATGATTTAAAATTCAAGGTCTAAAACTACAATTACTTTTGGGCCAAACTTAATAATAACTTCGGTTTTTGTTGTTTTTGATCTTCTTCTATATCTAGTTGCTTTAGATATAAGGTAGGTTGTTTATCTGAGATTTTTCTTGTTTCCTGAGGTATTCTATAGCTATAAACTTCCATCTTAGAACTACTATTGCTGTGTTCCATAGGTTTTGTCATTTATTTGCAGGTATTTTTAAAATTTCCTCGTTGATTTCTTCAGTGATCCATTGGTTGTTTAGTAACATATCATTTAGCCTCTATGTGTCCTTAAAATTATATATATATATATATATATATATACACATATATATATATATATATATATATAAATTACCTCTTTCCTGTAATTGTTTTCCTATTTTTATAGTGTTGTGGTCAGAAAAATGTTTGATATGATTTCAATTTTCTTAAACTTGATTTGTGACCCAGGATGTGATCTATCCTGGAAAATGTCTCATGTGCACTTGAGAAGAAAGTGTATTGTGCTGCTTTCTGATGGAATGCCCTATAAATATCAAAGTCTATCTGGTTTAATGTGTCGTTTAGGGCTTGTGTTTCCTTATTAAATTTTCTCTGTGGATGATCTGTCCATTGGTGTAAATGGGATGAAAAAGTACCCACTGTTATTGTATTACTGTCAATTTCTCTTTTTATGGATGTTAGGTTTTGCCCTCTTTATTGAAGTGCTCCTTTGTTGGGTGCATATATATTTACAATTGTTATATCTTCTTTCTAGATTGGCCCATTGATCATTATACAGTGTCCTTCCTTGTGTCTCACAGCAGTTTGTAAGTCTATTGTCTCTAATATGAGTATTGCTACTCAATCTTTTTTTTCAAGTTCCATTTGCATGGAATAATTTCCCACCCTCTCACTTTCAGTCTGTATGTGTCTTCAGGTCTGATGTGGGTCTTTTGTAGACAGCATATGTATGAGCCTAGTTTTTGTATCTATTCAGCCTTTTGGTTGAAACCTTTAATCCATTCACATTTAAGGTAATTGTCGATAAGAATGTTCCTACTGTCACTTTCCTTAACTGCTTTGGGTTTCTTTATAGGTGTTTTTCCTTCCATTTCTCTTTTGTTCTCTTCTCTTGTGGTTTGATGACCATTTTAAGTGCTGCAAACACAGCACTTAAAATGGGTTGTTTTTTCTTTATGTGTACCTACTGTAGTTTTTTGGTTTGCATTTCCCATGTGGTTTTGATTTAGCAGTCTATATACAAACAAGGTTGTTTTAGGTTGCTGATATCTTAATTTCAAGTGCAATTCCCATTTCCTGAATTTATACCCTGTTTTTCTTATGATTGCTTGTTTTGATAGTATATTTGTGTGTCAGTGGTTTCCTACTTTTATTGTATAATTTTTCCTTTAGTAGTGAGTTTTCCCATTTGTAATTTTCTTGTTTCCAATTGTGGCCTCTTTATTTCCCTTCCTACTGAAGTTCCTCTAGGATTTGTTGTAATGCTATTCTAGTGATGATGAATTCTCTTAGCTTTTGCTTATGTTGAAAGTTGTTGATTTCTCTATAGTATCTGAATGAAAGCCTTGCTGGGTAGAGTATTTTTGGTTGTAGGTTTTTCCCTTTCATCATTTGAAACATATTGTACCACTTGCTTCTGACCTGCAGAGTTTTTGCTTAAAAATCAACTGATAACCTTATAGGTATTCCCTTTTATATTATTTGTTGCTTTTCTCTTGTTACTTCTAATATTTTTCCTTGTGTTTAATTTTTGACTGTTTGATTAATATGCATCTTGGCGTGCTCCTCCTTGAGTTTATCTTTTATAGGACTCTCTGCACCTCCTGCACTTGGGTGACTATTTCCTTTCCCATGTTAGGGAGGTTTTTGACTATAACTCTTCAGTTTTTGTTTGTGGTCCTTTCGCCTCTTTTCTGGGCACCTTATAACATGAATGTTGCATTTAACGTTGTCCCAGAGGCCTTTGAGATTATTCTCATTTCTTTTCATCCTTTTTTCTTTATTCTATTCCATGGCAGTTATTTTCACCACTCTGTCTGACTCATTTATTTATTTTTCTGCCTCAGTTATTCTACTATTGATTCCATATAATGCATTTTAAAATTTTTACTATTGTGTCATTCATCTCTTTTTGTCTCTCTTTTAAATCTTTTATTTCTTTGTTAATCATTTATTTTATCTCTTTGGTCTGTACTTCCATTCTTTTTTGAGATCTTGGATCATCTTTACTATAATTACTCTGAATTCTTTCCTTAGTATATTGCCTATACCATTTTAATTTCATTTTTCATGTAGGTTTTTATCTTGCTGCTTCATCAGCAACACATTTCCCTGTCATTTCATTTTGTCATTACCTTAACTGTTTGTGGTCTCGTTTCCACAGGCTGAATGGTTGTAGTTCTTGTTGTTTCTGGTGACTGACCCCTGGTAGGTGATGTTGGTCCAGGGGCTTGTGTTTGCTTCCTGATGGGGGGGGGGGGCTGGTGCTTTCCCTTTTGTAGGTAGAGTTGAGTCTTGCCCCATGGGTGGGCAGGGACATGTCAACAGGTGCATTTTGGTGTGCTTGTGAGCTTAGTAAGACTTTAGGCAGCCTATCTAATTATGGGCACAACGTATTCTTGTCTTGTTAGTGTTTTGGTATAAGGCATTCCAGCACTGGATCCTGTAGGCTGTTGGGCAGGGTCAGGTGTTGGCATCAAAATGGGGACCTCCTGGAGATCTCATCCCAAGTAATATTCTCTGGAGCCTCTGCTACCAATGTCCTCATCTCCCTGGTGAACTGCAGCTAGAGTCTTCTGCCTCTCCAGGAGACTTTCCAAGACACATAAATTAGTCTAACACCAGTTCATCTGGAGGTATTTTCTTTTTGTGCTGAGTCCCAGTGTCTGTGATAACTTCTGTGTGCCCTCCAAGAGTTGAGTATCTGTTTCCCCCAGCCCTATGGGTCTCTTGCCTCAAATCCTGCTGGTGTTCAAAACTAAATGCTTCAGGGGTTCCTTCTTGTAATTCCAGACCTTCAGACAGTCTTGAAGGGTTATTTTTATGTGGGAACATCCCTGTGATGTCTGCTTGGGTTTAAACTTTGTGTGTGTGAGAGAGAGCTGTTTATAATGTGTATGTCCACTACCTCTCCTTAGCATACGCTGGCCATTATTAACTTGATAGGGTGTTTGACTGATGTTGTGGTGACTGGAGCCTGCCCTGGATGTTGAGCAGAACTTCCCCTTTGCTGTTTGTCAGCACCCATCAAGGGTAGTGTCTGCTCCCTAGTCGGCTGAATAGAGACTCTCAGATCTGTCTTTTAGCTGGGTTTCTGACCTGCAGTGTGAGGTAGGTGGGATTGGAACACTTCCTCTGGGAGAGAAGCCACTGAGAATTCCTCCTCTGGAGCTGTTCACCTGAAAGCACGTTCGGTTGTGTCACCTTCCCCTCATTGTATGAACTCACAAGTTAGTTTATTGTTGGCAGTGCTCTTGGCTCCACCTTAATCATGGGTACGCTGGCAATTGACCCTGGTGCCTGTCAGGCATTATTTTCACCAAGACACCAGCATAGATACACTGAAGTCAGGTCCTAGGATTGCAGTAATCATAGATCTGGACCCACTGTGGGCTCTATGGGGGCAGCTCAGATTCTGACCTGGCCCATCCTTTGCATATATGTACTCACAAAATCCAACTACTAAAGCTAGATCCATCTCAGTTGCAAGAGCACTCATTGACTGTTAAGATGTTCTGCAAGCACTGAATTTACAAAGCAGTCATAGGGGTGTAATTCCACAATTTATGAGGAGAGATTTCAGCTTTTCTTCCTTAGTTGCAATGTCCCTGGAGCTCAGCTGGGGTTTCAGCTCAATATCTGCAAATGGGCCACCCACAAGTGTCTGCTCTCAAGGATGTTCCAGAGCTCAAGAGCCTTCCCTAGTGGGGATGGGGTTTTAGTGTGATTTCAGTGGCTGCAGGCACGAGGGAGCTGGCCTTGGTAAGATCCCTTCCTGTTGCCTAGGACAAGCAGGTGCTAGTGTGTGGGGAGAGAGGCTGCAGTGGCAGCCCTTCTCTCTGTGCATCACTCAACACTTGCTCCTTGGAAGGAAAGTTATGACCAACCTAGACAGCATATTAAAAAGCAGAGATATTACTTTGCTGACAAAGGTCCATTTAGTCAAAGCTATGATTTTTCCAGTAGTCATGTATGAACATGAGAATTGTATCATAAAGAAGGCTGAGCACTGAAGAATTGATGCTTTTGAACTGTGGTGTTGGAGAAGACTTTTGAGAGTCCCTTGGACTGCAAGGAGATCCAACCAGTCCATCCTAAAGGAGATCAATCTTGAATATTCATTGGAAGGACTGATGCCGAAGCTGAAACTCTAGTACTTTGGCCACCTGATGAAAAGAGCTGACTCATGAGAAAAGACCCTGTTGCTGGGAAAGATTGAAGGCTGGAGGAGAAGGGGACAACAGAGAATGAGGTGGTTGGATGGCATTGCTGACTCAATGGGCATGAGTTTTAGCAATCTCCAGGAGATGGTGAAGGACCAGGAAACCTGGTGTGCTGCAGTCCATGCATGGGTTGCAAAGAGTTGGATATGACTGAACAACTGAACAACAACAATAGTGCTTCATTTTTATGGTGATTTGCTTTTCCTCCAGGAGCATTCTCAGTTGCAGAGCTACTCTTTTCCATCCCCTCAGTCTGTCTCCTCCCAGCTAACAGTAGTCCTCCCCCTGGGTCTGCTCTCCAGACCCCATTTTTCAGCACCCAGGCCCTGACTACACTGGGGACAAGTGTCTCAGGCTGGGATATGTAAGGCTGTGTTCACACCCTCTGTGTAGGTCTCATTCTACCCTGCCTACAGCGGACTGGTTGCTGTGCTTGCCTCCAAGTTCTTGAATCATCCCTTCTGTCCTAGCTCATCTTCTCTATGCTGAGGGGTCTTTCCCATATGGGGGACCACTCCTCTCCTTCTGCCCCCTTAAGAGTGTGGGTGATATCTCACTTCCTCTCCTCTTCTTTGCCCTTTCTTCTTTCTTCCATCCTACCTGTTTACATAGGGAGCTTTCTTGCCTTTTTGTTGTCTGAGCTCCTCTACTAGTGTTTGTCAGGTGCTCTGTGAGAATTGTTCCATGTGTAGTTGTATTCTTGATGCATTTGTGGGGAAAGAAAAACTACATCCTCCTACTTCTCCACTATCTTGACTTCTCAACCCTTTTATTTTAAATCCAGAATATATAAATTGTGTTGGAAAACAGAGTTTTGAATATATGGTTATTGGTGAAATGGAGTCTCTGCTCATCTCTTCTTTTTGATTACATATAAGACCTTTTTCTTTGTATTAATGATTCTACAGTTTCATTACAATAAGCTTGAATATTTACTTTTTAATTTTTGTTTAATTTATTCAGCATTTTTGTGTTTCCTAAATTTGAGGATTGTATTTCAACAATTTTGGGAAATTCTCAGCCAATATCCCATACACTATCCATTCAAATATACTTTATTTTTGTTTCTAACTGATATTGCAATGTTGGTATCCGTAGCCTTAGGGCCACTTTTATGATAATTTCTCAGTTTCCAGATTCCCAGATCACAGTATGTCCTATAAATTCAAACTACACTCTGCCTAAAGAAAGCTGTAAAGACAAATTCTCACAAAGATATCTCCCTCCCTACATTAAGCCCAGGCCAAGACAAACAATACTTCAATAGTAGATTTTTTTCCTATTCTTTCTCTTTATTAAGGTGTTGCCCTTCAATAGTCTGGCTTTGTAAGGGACTTAAGATCTAACTTATTACCTCGACTGAGCACAAAGTTCCTGTTCTTGGGTGAACATTAAATCCTCAGTCAAGCTACCCAATCTGACAACTTCCTTCAGCACAGTCATCTTTCATTCTTGGTTCCTAAAGATTTTCTTTACTTTCTTGGAAATTCAGCTATGCATTTATAATATTTTATTTAGTATTCCTGCATGTTTTATATTTCCAAATTTATGTAGTCCATAGTTTACCTAAAACTGAACTTACCTTGACAGTATCACCATAAAGATGAGGTCAAGCAACAGATATACTGGAGCATGAACAAGTTCAGTAAATAAGCAGTTTATGGGATGGGGAGGGAGGTGGGAGGGGGGTTCTGGAAGGGGAAAACATGTACACCCATGGTGGATTCATGTCAATGTACGGCAAAACAAATACAATATTGTAAAGTTAAAAAAATAGATAAATAAACTAATTAAAAAATAAACAGTTTAATTACTCATGTTATTGGGTGATGTGAACCCAAATGATTTAGCATGGGCTGAGCAGACTGGAGAGCTCTTATTCTCTGGGAATTTCAGGTACAGCCTGTACAAAGATAATTATCAAGGATGATTGGTACTCATTTGGGAAACTATATAATCGATTATTGACTCTTACTAGAGATTCCTGCTATTTAATCTCAGCATGGTTTGTTGCCACTTAACAATCTGTTATTTATTTCTTTCTATAACTTTTCTCTGCTGTGGCTGTTTAAGCATTTTACATGATCTCTTTAAGCCCACATATTATCCTGCCTCTTGTTTCTCAGCTTGCAATCTCTGTGTGGCTTTAGTCTATAACCTCTGATTTCTATTGAATTTATTTTAAAGTAAAAGCATTTATAAATGTTAGAAAGATATGAGACTAGTGGAAATTCTGCACTAGGTGTCTTCATTAAAAAAAATCATTGTCAGTTCTAGATTGCCTAGCAAAGATCTATAATAAATAAAAGCTTTTGTAATATATTTTCAAGAGTTGAGGACTTAACAAAACCACAAAGAACTGAAAGTGACATAAATCCTGGCAGAAAAGACCTTGTAGAGCTTGATGTGTGCCAATAATCTGGAAGCTGAGAGCTTAAGGAGCAGAAATCTGAAGATTTATTTACTTGGCTGATGATGCTAGAGTGAATATAATTTTTGCTGAACCACATCCTGGCTGAGAAAAAAACAAATATTCTAGACAAACTCTTGCAAAGGCCTCATTGCCTTTGAACACTCACCACCCTATCCTTGTGTGCCCATACCATAAGGTCAGATTTTGGTCTCTCTGCCAAGAATCTAGAACTAGGGTGAAATATCTTTGTGGAAAATAACTTAAGTTATACTCCATAGTAAAGTGTCCTACATTTGTCTAAAGTGTTTTTTTTTTTAATGATTCTGTAAAACTGACAATATCATGGGTATGGTTTTTCATGAATTTCATCATCACAACCAAAGTGAAGACTATCTCTTAAAACAAAAACAACACTCTCCAACATAAATCACAGCAGGATCCTCCATGACTCACCTCTCAGAATACTGGAAATAAAAGCAAAAATAAATGAATGGGACCTAATTAAAATTAAAAGCTTTTGCACAACAAAGGAAACTATAAGCAAGGTGAAAAGACAGCCTTCAGAATGGGAGAAAATAATAGCAAATGAAGCAACAGACAAACAATTACTCTCAAAAATATACAAGCAACTCCTGCAGCTGAATTCCAGAAAAATAAACGACCCAATCAAAAAATGGGCCAAAGAACTAAACAGACATTTCTCCAAAGAAGACATACAGATGGCTAACAAACACATGAAAAGATGCTCAACATCACTCATTATTAGAGAAATGCAAATCAAAACCACAATGAGGTACCATTTCACACCAGTCAGAATGGCTGCTATCCAAAAGTCTACAAGCAATAAATGCTGGAGAGGGTGTGGAGAAAAGGGAACCCTCTTACACTGTTGGTGGGAATGCAAAGTAGTACAGCCACTATGGAGAACAGTGTGGAGATTCCTTAAAAAACTGGGAATAGAACTGCCATATGACCCAGCAATCCCACTGGTGGGCATACACACAGAGGAAACCAGAAATGAAAGAGACACGTGTACCCCAATGTTCATCGTAGCACTGTTTACAATAGCCAGGACATGGAAGCAACCTAGATTTCCATCAGCAGACGAATGGATAAGGAAGCTGTGGTACATATACACAATGGAATATTACTCAGCCATTAAAAAGAATATATTTGAATCAATTCTATTGAGATGGATGAAACTGGAGCCCATTATACAGAGTGAAGTAAGCCAGAAAGAAAAACAACAATACAGTATACTAATGCATAGATATGGAATTTGAAAGATGGTAACGATAACCCTATATGCGAGACAGAATAAGAGACACATGCATAGAACAGTCTCATGGACTCTGAGGGAGAAGGTGAGGGTGGGACCTTCTAAGAGAATAGCATTGAAACATGTATATTATCATATGTGAAACAGAACACCATTCCAGGTTCGATGCATGAGACAAATGCTCAGGGCTGGGACAATGGGATGACCCAGAGGGTTGGGATGGGGAAGGAGGTGGGAGAGGGGTTCAGGATGGGGAACACATGTAAACCCATGGCTGATTCATGTCAATGTATGGCAAAAACCACTACAATATTGTAAAGTAATTAGCCCCCAACTAAAATAAATAAATTTATTAAAAAAACAAAAACAAAAACAAATCTGAGTGATTTGATGTTGGATGCAGACCAAATATCGTGTCTCTGCATTTCTGATGTTATTCTTTCATAAAGAGGGAAATAAACAGCTTGAGGTGAACGATATAAATATAAACTTTCACTATCTTCATACAAGTGTGCTTGGCCAAGTTGTTAAGAGAAAACAACGCCTAGGGTGAGGACTTGGTTGCAATGATTTATTATGGGCTTTCATAGGGACAGAAAAATGTGAGTAGAGGATCTTCATTTCCATTCTTTTCATCTTCTTAAAAGACATAGAGGAAGCATATAAAGAATAATGAACTGTTTGAATTTGTTTGTGTTCTGAAGCATATACAAGTCATATTAATCACATTCTTTCAAAGAAGTTCATCTTTACAAGAATAAAATGCTTATGTGCTGTGTTGTGCCTAGTAGCTCAGTCATGTCTGACTCTTTGCAACCTCATGGACTGTAACCTACCAGGTTCCTCTGTTCATGGGGATTCTCCAGGCAAGAATTCTGGAGTGAGTTGCCATGCCCTTCTCCAGGGTATCTTCCCAACCCAGGAATTGAACCCAGGTCTCTTGCATTGCAGGTGGATTCTTTACCGTCTGAGCCACCAGAGTGACTAATTAATTCCTTTAGTTACTTTTGATTGTTTTTTAGGAAGCAAACAATTGTTTAGAAGTCTTTGGTGCTGGTCAAATAAGTCAGTTATAAAATTGAGCCTATGTATATTAACCTGGTAAAACCCAGGTGCAATCCCAACAATTGTTTTGTTAACAAATTATGGCATCTTTATGACTACGACTTCTAAGTGTTTATTCATTTATTAAACTTAGGGGAAAATGGATACAGGATACTTCCATATTGATCTCACCTTTAAATAAATACAATAAATGTTACCTATGTGTAAGGACTATAAAGTAACTCTGTGCTGCTGTTAAAAGGATATTCATTATCTCACAAGGGTATAAGGTTTAAACAAAAATGACTGAAATGCAGAGCAGAGTAAAGGAAGTGCTGTGTGTCTTAAACAGAAGTGGCATCATTTGGTTAAGACAGCAAGGTAGTTTTAAAGACAGAACAGGTACTAAACAAATATTGACTGAATGGATGGCAAAAGAAGTTTATGAGGTTATAAATGTCAGAAACACTAATATATTGAGATTAATTTGAGCATTCCAAATGAATGATAGTTTGGCCTTCAATCCACAATTTGATTAATTTTGTAATTCTTTATATGTCAATGACTTATAAAGCACTCAGATGTCTTTCTAGATAAAAACAGATTTATATTACCTCAAACTATTATTACAAACCAATGATCATTATACTGAGCACTCTCTTTAAGCTAAAGATCTGCAATGGCACACTCGAGTATGAATGATTTTGGTTTCTCTTTTAATTTGATTTCATAAGTCAGCTTTAAGTTCCTCTCTCAAGAATTAGAATTCAGTGACATGGATAAAACAGTATGGTATATTTGGTAGTGATAGGGACATGATAATTGATAAATGCAGGAAGCATTATAATGAAGGCAGGCACTGTCACTAACACTTTTTAAGTAGACATTCCAAAGTCCCAAATGTCCTCTGAATGTTGATTTTTAAGATGCTTCAAAATACATTATTATTGATAAAAACAAAAACTTTAGTTTGTTTAGTTTACTTCAGTTCCATCAAAGTAAGACATAAAGCAAAGGACTTCAGTAATCAACCTGCAGACTTAAAATGTAACTTATAAGATAACAGCAAGCCCTCAGCATGATGAACAGATGGGGAGAGGAAAATAAGGAATCCCCCGGCAGCCTTCATACAATAACTGAAAGGAGCTGGACAGATACTCTCAACTCTTTTTCCCCACAAGTGAGAAGATTCTGAAATATATATATATATATATATATATATATATATATATATCCTGGTGCACTGGGATGACCCGGAGGGATGGGATGGGGAGGGAGGTGGAAGGGGGGTTCTGGAAGGGGAAATCATGTACACCCACAGTGGATTCATGTCAATGTATGGCAAAACAAATACAATATCATAAAGTTAAAAAATAGAAAATAAACTAATTAAAAAAATAAAAAAAATAGAAATACAAAGGATCATAAGAGACTACTATCAGGAACTATATGCCAATGAAATGGACAACTTGGAAGAAATGGATGATATTCTTAGGAAAGTAACTTTCCAAAAATGAACCAAGAAGAAATAGAAAATCTGAACAGACCCATCACAAGCACGGAAATCGAAACTGTAATCAGAAATCTTCCAACAAACAAAAGCCCAGGACCAAATGGCTTCACAGCTGAATCCTATCAAAAATTTAGCGAAGAGCTACCACCTATCCTACTCAAACTCTTCCAGAAAATTGCAGAGGAAGGTAAACTTCAAACTCATTTTATGAGGCCACCATCACCCTACTACCAAAACCGGACAAAGATGCCACAAAAAAGAAAACTACAGGCCAATATCACTAATGAACATAGATGCAAAAATCCTTAACAAAATCCCAGCAAACAGAATCCAACAACAAAATCCCAGCAAACAGAATCCAACAACATATTAAAAAGATGATACATCATGACCAAGTGGGCTTTATCCCAGGGATACAAGGATTCTTTAATATCCACAAATCAATCAATGTGATACACCACATTAACAAATTGAAAGATAAAAACCATATGATTATCTCAATAGATGCAGAAAAAGCCTTTGACAAAATTCAACATCCATTTATGATAAAAACCCTCCAGAAAGCAGGCATAGAAGGAACATACCTCAACATAATAAAAGCCATATATGATAAACCCATATTCTCAATGGTGAAAAATTGAAAGCATTTCCCCTAAAGTCAGGAAGAAGAGAAGGGTGCCTACTCTCACCACTACTATTCGACCTAGTTTTGGAAATTTTAGCCACAGCAATCAGAGAAGAAAAAGAAATAGAAGGAATCCAGATTGGAAGAGAAGAAATACACCTCTCACTGCTTGCACATGACAAGTTCTTCTGCATAGAAAACCCTAAAGATTCCACCAGAAAATTACTAGAACTAATCAATGAATATAGTAAATTTGCAGCATATAAAATTAACACACAGAAATCCTTTGCATTCCTATACACTAACAATGAGAAAACACAAGGAGAAATTAAGGAAACAGCTCCATTCACCATTGCAAAGAAAAGAATAAAAACTTGGAATATATCTACCTAAAGAAACAAAAGACCTATATATAGAAAACTGCAAAACACTGATAAAAAAATAAAAAATAATAGAAAGAGATGGAGAAATACACCACGTTCATGGATCGGAAGAATCAATATAGTGAAAATGAGTATACTACCCAAAGCAATCTATAGATTCAATGCAATCACTGTCAAGCTACCAACAGTATTTTTTTTTTTTTTTAGCGAACTAGAACAAATAATGTCACAATTTGTATGGAAATACAAAAACCTTGAATAGCCAAAGCAATCTTGAGAAAGAAGAATGGACCTGGAGGAATCAACCCGCCTGACTTCAGGCTATACTACAAAGCTACAGTCATCAAGATAGTATGGTACTGGCACAAAGACAGAAATATAGATCAACGGAATGAAATAGAAAGCCCAGAGATAAATCCACAAACATATGGACATCTTATCTTTGACAAAGGAGGCAAGAATATACAACGGAGAAAAGACAATCTCTTTAACAAGTGGTGCTGGGAAAACTGGTCAACCACCTGTAAAAGAATGAAACTAGAACACTTTCTAACACCATACACAAAAATAAACTCAAAATGGATTAAAGATCTAAGCGTAAGACCAGAAACTTTAAAACTCCTAAAGGAAACATAGACAAAACACTCTCTGACATAAATCACAGTAGGATCCTCTATGACCCGCTTCCCAGAGAAATGGAAATAAAAGCAAAAATAAACAACTGGGACCTAATCAAATTTCAAAGCTTTTGCACAACAAAGGAAACTATAAGCAAGGTGAAAAGACAGCCTTCAAAATGAGAGAAAATAATAGCAAACGAAGCAACTGACAATGAATTAATCTCAAAAATATACAAGCAGCCCATGAAGCTCAATTCTAGAAAAATAAATGACCCAATCAAAAAATGGGCCAAAGAACTAAACAGACATTTCTCTAAAGAAGACATACAGATGGCTAACAAACACAAACACATGAAAAGATGCTCAACATCACTCATTATCAGAGAAATGCAAATCAAAACCACAATGAGATACCATTTCACGCAGGTCTGAATGGCTGCTATCAAAAGCTGTGGTACATATACACAATGGAATATTACTCAGCCATTGAAAAGAATACATTCGAATCGGTTCTAATGAGGTGGATGAAACTGGAGCCTATTATACAGAGTGAAGTAAGCCAAAAAAAAAAAAAAACACCAATACAGTATACTAACACATATATATGGTATTTAGTCAATCAGTAAAGATAAACTTGTATGCGAGACATCAAAAGAGACACAGATAAATAGAACAGTATTATGGACTCTATGGGAGAGGGCGAGGGTGTGATGATATGGGAGAATGGCATGGAAGCATGTAAATTATCGTATGTGAAACGAATCGCCAGTCCAGGTTCGACGCATGATACAGGGTGCTCGAGGCTGGTGCACCGGGATGACCCAGAGGGATGGGATGGGGAGGGAGGTGGTAGGGGGGTTCTGGAAGGGGAACACATGTACACCCATGGTGGATTCATGTTAATGTATGGAAAAACAAATACAATATTGTAAAGTTAAAAAATAGAAAAAAACTAATTAAAAAAAAGTGTACAAACAAGAAATTCTGGAGAGGGTGTGGAGAAAAGTGAATCCTCTTACACTGTTGGTGAGAATGCAAACTAGTACAGCCACTATGGAGAACAGAGAAGAGGTTCCTTAAAAACCTGAAAATAAAACTGCAATACGACCCAGCAGTCCCACTGCTGGGCATACACACCAAGGAAACCAGAACTGAAAGAGACACGTGTACACCAATGTTCATCACAGCACTCTTTACAATAGCCAGGACATGGAAGCAGCCTAGATGTCCATTGGCAGACGAATGGATAAGAAAGCTGTGGTACACATACATAATGGAATATTACTCAGCTATTAAAAGGAATGCATTTGAATCAGTTTTAATGAGGTGGATGAAACTGGAGCCTATTATACAGAGTGAAGTAAGTCAGAAAGAAAAACACCAATACAGTATATTAATGCATATATATGGAATTTAGAAAGATGGTAACGATGACCCTATACACGAGACAGCAAAAGAGATACAGATGTAAAGAACAAACTTTTGGACTCTGTGGGAGAAGGCGAGGGTGGGATGATTTGAGAGATTAGCATTGAAACATGTATATTATCATATGTGAAATAGATCTCCAGTCCAGGTCCGATGCATGAAAAAAGGAGCTCAGGGCTGGTGCACTGGGATGTCCCTGAGGGATGGGATGGGGAGGGAGATGGAAGGGGGTTCAGGGTGAGGAACACAAGTACACCCATGGCTGATTCACGTCAATGTATGGCAAAAACCACTACGATGTTGTAAAGTAATTAGCCTCCAATTAAAATAAATAAATTAATTAAACAAATTAACAATTGGAGATTCCTTACTCATCTCTCAGAAAGTGAAAGCAGTCATCATTTTTGTAAACATCATAATTTCGTGGATATTAGTCAATATACCAAAGGAAGAGGTAGAATGTTGATAAGGCATGAGATAAATTATTAGGGATTTTTGCAAGTAATTAAGTTGAAGATTTAAAAATCAATGGACATGTGTAGAAATAAAATAATGTATGAAAAGTTTCCCTATTTATACTGGGCATTTATTTTGATATAAAAACAATTCAGTTATTTCAACTTACATTGCTGTTTATCAGTTGCTCAGTCATGTCTGACTCTGTTGACCCCATGGACTGCTGCATGCCAGGCTTCCCTGTCCTTCACCATCTCCTGGAGCTTGCTCAAACTCAAGTTTGTTGAGTAGGTGATGCCATCCAACAATTTTTTCCTCTGTCATCCCCTTCTCCTCCTGCCTTCAATATTTCCCAGCATTAGGGTCTTTTCTAATGAGTCAGCTCTTTGATCAGATGGCCAAATTATTGGAGCTTCACTTTCAGCATCAGTTCTCCCAATGAATATTCAGGACTGATTTCCTTTAGGATTGACTGGTTTGATCTCCTTGAAGTCCAAGGGACTCTCAAGAGTCTTCTCCAACACCACAGTTCAAAACCATCAGTTCTTCAGTGTTCAGCATTCTTTATGGTCCAACTCTCACATACATACATGATTACTGAAGAAACCATAGCTTTGACTATATGGACATTTGTTGGAAAAGTAATGTCTCTGCTTTTTAATACACTGTCTAGTTTTGTCATAGCTTTTTTTCTAAGGAGCAAGTGTCTTTGAATTTCTGGCTGCCATCACCATCTGCAGTGATTTTGGGGCTCAAGAAAAGAAAGTCTGTCACTATTTCCATTGTTTCCCCATCTATTTGCCATGAAGGGATGGAACTGGATGCCATGATCTTCATTTTTTGAATATGCTGAGTTTTAAGCCAGCTTTTTCACTCTCCTCTTTCACTTTCATCAAGAGGATATTTAATTCTTCTTCACTTTCTGCCATAAGGATGGTGTCATCTGCACATCTGAGGTTATTGATAATTCTCTAAGCTATCTTGATTCCAGCTTGTGCTTCATCCAGCCTGGCATTTCACATGACGTACTCTGCATATAAGTTAGATATGCTGGGTGACAATATACAGCCTTGATGTACTCCTTACCCAATTTTGAACCAGTCCATTGTTCCATGTCGAGTTTTAACTGTTGCTTCTTGACCTGCATACAGATTTCTCAAGAGGCAGATCAGGTGATCTGGTATTCCCATCTCTGTAAGAATTTCCCACAGTTTGTTGTGATCCACATAGTCAAATTGACTAGCGAAAACCACTAGTCCATTCAGGTATGACCTAGATCAAATCCCTAATGAGTATACAGTAGAAGTGCCAAATAGATTTAAGAGACTAGATCTGATAGACAGAGTACCTGATGAGCTATGGACACAGGTTCATGACATTGTACAGGAGACGGGGATCAAAACCATCCTCATGGAAAAGAAATGCAAAAAAGCAAAATGGCAGTCTGAGGAGGCCTTACAGATAGCTGGGAAGAGAAGAGAAGTGAAAAGCAAAGGAGAAAAGGAAAGATATTCCCATCTGAATGCCGAGTTCCAAAGAATAGCAAGGAGAGATAAGAAAGCCTTCCTCAGCGATCAATGCAAAGAAATAGTGGAAAACAACAGATTGGGAAAGACTAGAGATCTCTTCAAGAAAATTAGAGATACAAAAGGAACATTTCATGAAAAGATAGGCTCGATAAAGGACAGAAATTGTATGGACGTAACAGAAGCAGAAGATAGTAAGAAGAGGTGGCAAGAATACACAGAAGAACTGTACAAAAAAGATCTTCATGACCTAGATAATCACGATGGTGTGATCACTCACCTAGAGCCAGACATCCTGGAATGTGAAGTCAAGTGGGCCTTAGAAAGCATCGCTACGAACAAAGCTAGTGGAGGTGATGGAATTCCAGTTGAGCTATTTCAAATCCTGAAAGATGATGCTGTGAAAGAGCTGCACTCGATATGCCAGCAAATTTGGAAAACTCAGCAGTGGCCACAGGACTGGAAATGGTCAGTTTTCGTTCCAATCCCAAAGAAAGGAAATGCCAAAAGATGCTCAAACTACCGCACAATTGCACTCATCTCACATGCCAGTAAAGTAATGCTCAAAATTCTCCAAGCCAGGCTTCAGCAATACATGAACCGTGAACTTTCAGATGTTCAAGCTGGTTTTAGAAAAGGCAGAGGAACCAGAGATCAAATTGCCAATATCCGCTGGATCATCAAAAAAGCAAGAGAGTTCCAGAAAAAACATCTATTTCTGCTTTATTGACTATGCCAAAGCCTTTGACTGTGTGGATCACAATAAACTGTGGAAAATTCTGAAAGAGATGGGAATACCAGACCATCTGACCTGTCCCTTGAGAAACCTGTATGCAGGTCAGGAAGCAACACTTAGAACTGGACATGGACCAACAGACTGGTTCCAAATAGGAAAAGGAGTGTGTCAAGGCTGTATATTGTCACCCTGCTTATTTAACTTCTATGCAGAGTACATCATGAGAAACGCTGGGCTGGAAGAAACACAAGCTGGAATCAAGATTGCCAGGAGAAATATCAATAACCTCAGATATGCAGATGACTCCACCCTTATGGCAGAAAGTGAAGAAGAACTAAAGAGCCTCTTGATGAAAGTGAAAGAGGAGAGTGAAAATGTTGGCTTAAAGCTCAACATTCAGAAAACTAAGAGCATGGCATCTGGTCCCATCACTTCATGGGAAATAAATGGAGAAAAAATGGAAACAGTGGCTGACTTTATTTTTGTGTGCTCCACAATCACTACTGATGGTGATTGCAGCCATGAAATTAAAAGATGCTTACTCCTTGGAAGGAAGGTTATGGCCAACCTAGGTAGCATATTTAAAAGCAGAGACATTACTTTGCCCACAAAAGTCCGTCTAGTCAAGGCTATGGTTTTTCCAGTGGTCATATATGGATGTGAGAGTTGGATGGTGAAGAAAGCTGAGCACCGCAGAATTGATGCTTTTGAACTGTGGTGTTGGAGAAGACTCTTGAGAGTCCCTTGGACTGCAAGGAGATCCAATCAGTCCATCCTAAAGGAGATCAATCCTGGGTGTTCCTTGGAAGGAGTGATGTTGAAGCTGAAACTCCAATACTTTGGCCACCTCATGCGAAGGGTTGACTCATTGGAAAAGACCCTAATGCTGGGTAGGATTGGGGGCAGGAGGAGAAAGGGACGACAGATTATGAGATGGTTGGATGGCATCACTGACTCGATGGACATGGGTTTGGGTAGACTCCGGGAGTTGTTGATGTACAGGGCGGCCTGGCGTACTGCAATTCATGGGGTCGCAAGGAGTCAGACACGACTGAGCGACTGAACCGAGCTGAACACTGTCAAAGGCTTGGGCATAGTCACTAAAGCAGGAGTAGATGTTTTTCTGGAATTTTTTGCTTTTTCTATAATCCAGCCGATGTTGGCAGTTTGATCTCTGCCTTTTCTAAACCTTGTTTGAACATCTAGAAGTTCTTGGTTCATGTACTGTTGAAGCCTGGGTCAGAGAATTTTGAGCATTACTTTGCTAGCATGTGAAATGAGTGCAACTGTGCTGTAGTTTGAACATTCTTTGGCAATGCCTTTCTTTGGGACTTTATGAAAACTGCCCTATTCCAGTCCTGTGGTCACTGTTGAGTTTTCCAAATTTGCTGGCGTATCGAGTGCAGCACTTTCACAGCATCATCTTTCAGGATTTGAAATAGCTCAACTGGAATTCCATCACCTCCACTAGCTTTGTTCATAGTGATGCTTCCTAAGGCCCACCTGACTTCACACTCCATGATGTCCGGCTCTTCGTGAGTGATCACACCATCGTGGTTATCTGGGTCATTAAGGTCATTTTTTTGGTATAGTTCTTTGGTGTATTCTTGCCATCTCTTCTTAGTGTCTTCTGTTTCTGTTATGTCCATACCATTTCCTTCCGATATTGTGCCCAACTTTTCATGAAATATTCCCTTGGTATCTCTAATTTTCTTGAAGAGATCACTAGTGTTTCCCATTCTATTGTTTTCCTCTATTCTCTGCACCATTTTCTTAGGAAGACTTTCTTATCTCTCCTCTTTAGTCTTGGGAACTCTGCATTCAAATGGGTATGTCTTTCCTTTTCTCCTTTGCCTTTCACTTCTTTTGTTTTTGCAGCTATTTGTAAGGCTTCCTCAGACAGCCATTTTGCCTTTTTGCATTTCTTTTTCTTGGGGATGTTTTTGATCACCACCTCCTGTACAATGTCATTTACCTCTGTCAGTAGTTTTTCACACACTCTGTCTATCCGATCTAACCCCATATAATCTATTTGTCACTTGCACTGTATAATCATAAGGGCCATACCAGAATGGCCTAATGGTTTTCCCTACTTTCTTCAAGTTAAGTGTGATATTGGCAATAAGGAGTTATAGTAAGATCCTATATTATATAATATAATATGACTATATAATATAGTCATGTTAAGCTATGCCATAAAACAATTGATAAAGAAACTAGATAAGACAAATAATGAGTAGTGTTAGTGTCCAAAATTGTATACTATTATAAGTAAAAATTGAAACTTTCTATCATTAGTTAATTGCAAATTCAACAAATACCCCACAACTATTTTTAGCCTTATGTTTCTTTTCATAATTTTTTTTTTAGGCCGATGAGTAAATCAAATTGCCATGGGATTTAGAGAAACAATAATGCAGCTTGTTTTATTGGACTATGATACAAACAATACAATAAACCTAACTTGGTAGCTTTTTAAAAAAATATATTTCTATTTTTATATAATTTTAATATTTTTATATATTTCTCTCTATATATAAATATATATAAAATCTCTCTATATATTTTATATTTCTTACAGCTCAGTGGATGATACTTATTCATTATATTTATTCATACACAAATTCTTTCATTTTTTTCCCCTATTGTGTATTTAAGAGTGGAAAAATCAATATATTTTTAAAACTCATTTTCAAATATTTGTTTTGAAACTCATGTTTTGAAATATTTGAATATATATATGGCTAAGTTCTATTTTAACTATCAGGCATTTATGACAACTAATTAGTTCACAGCATAAAAATAATTTGGAAAACATGTACAGAAGATAAAATGCTTCTCAAAACAGTTGTTTGTTAATGTATTTTGAAAGAAAATTGTGAGCTATTTCCATCATGATTTTGTAAGTTGGTGCAAATTAAAATGTCAATGAAGTAATTATTGACAGCTTGCCATCACAATATGAAATGTGCCTATCCTTCAAGAAATTTAATAACACATTCTCTTATCCTCATTGTATTAATTTCTCCATCTGAGAAAGGGCTACCTTGTCAAACGCTTTTTTTTTTTTGAAAGGGGAAAAAAAGATGGCAGAGAAAGAGGACATTGAGCTCACTTACTTCCACAAACATATCAAAAATGTATCTGCATGTGGAGCAACTCTAGCTGTAAACAAATTGGAAACTGGTAGAAAGCTCTTCCACAAGCAAGACTGTAAGAAAGACCCACACAGAGATAGGTAACAAAGGAGGCAAAACCATCAGGGTTTGAACTACATATTGGACACCTCATTCCTGGGGTCTTACATTGAGAAGACAAGTCACTTTAGCTGGTTTGAAAACTAGCTGGACTTAAGACGGGGCTGTAAGAAACTGAGATTTTACTTTTGAAAAATGCGCACACACCCACTTGTTTTTGGGAAAATGGGAAGGAATTGAAAACTCCCTGGGATTCTGGCCAGTTTTTTATGGCCATCCTAGAGATTTAATACAGATTTAATGCAATTCTTACCAAAATACAGTGATATTTTTCACAAAACTAGAGCAAATAATCCAAAAATTTATATGGAAACAAAAAAGATCCTGAATAGCTGAAACAATCTTGAGAAAAAAGAATAAAATAGGAGGTAATCACACTCCCTGACATCATTATACTACAAAGCTACAGTCATCAAAACAATATGCTACTGGCACCAAAAAGACACATAGATCAATAGAACAGACTAAAGACCCCAGAAACAAACCCATGTACCTATAGTCAATTAAGCTACAATAAAGAGACAAGAATATATAATGGAGAAAATGCAGTCTTTTCACCAAGTGGTGCTGGGAAAATTGGACACTTATATGTAAAAGAATGAAATTAGAACATTTTGTCAGACCATATACACAAAGAAAGTATTAAAGACTGGAAAGTATTAAAAGCTGGAAACCATAAAACTCTTAGAATAAAATGTTCAGAACACCATCTTTGACATAAATCATAGCAATATATTTTGGACCATTCTTTTCAGACAAAGGAAACAAGCAAAGGTAAACAAATGGGACCTTGTCAAACTTAAAAGTTTTTGCATAGTAAAGGAAACCATTGACAAGACAGAAAGACAACTTAATGAGAAAAATTACTAACAAATGATATGAGTGATAAAGGAATTAATATCCCAAGTATATAAACAACACATAGAATTTAAGATTAAAAAAAAATCTGATTAAAACATTGGCAGAAGGCCTGAATTAACATTTTTCTTTTTTTATGGAGATGGCCAATAGTCACATGAAAAGATGCTCCACACCATTATGTTAGCGAAATGCAAATCAAAAACCGCAATAACATAGTACCTCACAACTGTCAGAATGACCATTGCTGTCAAAAGCCCACAGATAACAAATATAGGCAAGGATATGAAGAAAAGTGACCACTACTACACTGTTAAAGGGGATGTTAATTGGTGCTGCCACTATAGAAACAAGTAGGAAAATTCCTTTAAAAAATGAAAAGATAGAACTACTATTTTGTTAAGGAATCCCACTCCTGGGTATGCATTCAAAGAAAGTAAAAACTAATTTAAAAGGTATACGTATCTCAAAGTTCATAGCTAGATTATTTACAATACCCAAGGTAAAGAAGTAATCAAGTGGATAAATGGATAATGGATAAAGTGGATAATGGATAATGGAAAATGGATAATGGATAAGAGGATAATGGATAAAGAAGATGTAGTATATCATGAAATATTACTCAACCATAAAGAAACAAAAATTTGCCATTTGTAACAGCATGGATGGAACTGGAGGGTATTTTACTTAGCGAAATAAGTCAGACAGAGAAAGACAAATACAGTTTATAATCATTTATATGTTGAATTTAAGAAATAAATTAAAGAATTTGACATAACAAAACAGAAACAGACTCACAAACATAGAGAAAAAACTAATGGTTACCAACAGAAAGAGGGAAGGAGTGAGTGACAAGACAGGAGTAGGGGATTAAGAGGTACAATTTACTATGCATAGAGTAAGTAAGATCCAAAGATATGTTGTACAGTGCAGGGAATATAGCTGATATTTTATAATAACTCTAAATGAAATATTTAGGCGGCTGCGACGGCTCAGCGCAGAAGGGTGGCCGAGAGGAGCTAGGCCGGGCCGGGGGCAGCGGCCGAGAGGGGCTGGGGGCTGGTGGCGGCGGCGAGAGGAATTACCCAAGGCCCAAGGTAAGAGAAACCCAAGTAAGACTGTAAGTGTTGCGAGAGGGCATCAAGGGCAGACACACTGAAACTAGAATAACAGAAAACTAGCTAATCTGATCACACGGACCACAGCCTTGTCTATCTCAATGAAACTAAGCCATGCCGTGTGGGGCCACCTAAGACGGATGGGTCATGGTGGAGAGGTCTGACAGATTGTGGTCCACTGGAGAAGGGCATGGCAAACCACTTCAGTATTCTTGCCTTGAGAACCCCATGAACAGTATGAAAAGGCAAAAAGATAGGACACTGAAAGATGAACTCCCCAGGTCCGTTGGTGCCCAATATACTAATGGAGATCAGTGGAGAAACAACTCCAGAAAGAATGATGGGATGGAGCCAAAGCAAAAACGATACCCAACTGTGGATGTGACTGGTGATAGACACAAGTCCGATGCTGTAAAGAGCAATATTGCATAGGAACCTGGAATGTTAGGTCCATGAATCAAGGCAAATTGGAAGTGGTCAGATAGGAGATGGCAAGAGTGAACGTTGACATTCTAGGAATCAGCAAACTAAGATGGACTGGAATGGGTGAATTTAACTCAGATGACCGTTATGTCTACTACTGTGGGCAAGAATCCCTTAGAAGAAATGGAGTAGCCATCATGGTCAACAAAAGAGTCCAAAATGCAGTACTTGGATGCAATCTCAAAAACGATAGAATGATCTCTGTTCGTTTCCAAGGCAAACCATTCAATATCACAGTAATCCAAGTCTATGTCCCGACCAGTAACGCCAAAGAAGCTGAAGTTGAACGATTCTATGAAGACGTACAAGACCTTCTAGAACTAACACCCCCAAAAGATGTCCTTTTCATTATAGGGGACTGGAATGCAAAAGTAGGAAGTCAAGAAACACCTGGCATAACAGGCAAGTTTGGCCTTGGAGTACAGAATGAAGCAGGGCAAAGGCTGATAGAGTTTTGCCACGAGAACGCACTGGTAATAGCAAACACCCTATTCCAACAACACAAGAGAAGACTCGACACGTGGACATCACCAGATGGTCAACACCGAAATCAGATTGATTATATTCTTTGCAGCCAAAGATGGAGAAGCTCTCTACACTCAAGAAAAACAAGACCGGGAGCAGACTGTGGCTCGGATCATGAACTGCTTATTGCCAAATTCAGATTTAATTGAAGAAAGTAGGGAAAACTACTAGACCATTCAGGTATGACCTAGATCAAATCCCTTATGAGTATACAGTGGAAGTGACAAATAGATTTAAGGGACTAGACCTGATAGACAGAGTGTCTGATGAACTATGGACAGAGGTTCGTGACATTGTACAGGAGACAGGGATCAAGAAAATCCCCATGGCAAAGAAATGCAAAAAAGCAAAATGGCTGTCTGAGGAGGCATTACAGATAGCTGGGAAGAGAAGAGAAGTGAAAAGCAAAGGAGAAAAGGAAAGATATTCCCATCTGAATGCAGAGTTCCAAAGAATAGCAAGGAGAGATAAGAAAGCCTTCCTCAGCGATCAGTGCAAAGAAATAGAGGAAAACAACAGATTGGGAAAGACTAGAGATCTCTTCAAGAAAATTAGAGATACCAAAGGAACATTTCATGTAAAGATAGGCTCGATAAAGGACAGAAATGGTATGGACCTAACAGAAGCAGAAGATAGTAAGAAGAGGTGGCAAGAATACACAGAAGAACTGTACAAAAAAGATCTTCACGACCCAGATAATCACGATGGTGTGATCACTCACCTAGAGCCAGACATCCTGGAATGTGAAGTCAAGTGGGCCTTAGAAAGCATCGCTACGAACAAAGCTAGTGGAGGTGATGGAATTCCAGTTGAGCTATTTCAAATCCTCAAAGGTGATGCTGTGAAAGTGCTGCACTCAATATGCCAGCAAATTTGGAAAACTCAGCAGTGGCCACAGGACCGGAAAAGGTCAGTTTTCGTTCCAATCCCAAAGAAAGGCAATGCGAAAAGATGCTCAAACTACCGCACAATTGCACTCATCTCACATGCTAGTAAAGTAATGCTCAAAATTCTCCAATCAGGCTTCAGCAATACATGAACCGTGAACTTCCAGATGTTCAAGCTGGTTTTAGAAAAGGCAGAGGAACCAGAGATCAAATTGCCAACATCCGCTGGATCATTGAAAAAGCAAGACAGTTCCAGAAAAACATCTGTTTCTGCTTTATTGACTATGCCAAAGCCTTTGACTGTGTGGATCACAATGAACTGTGGAAAATTCTGAAAGAGATGGAAATACCAGACCATCTGACCTGTCTCTTGAGAAACCTGTATGCAGGTCAGGAAGCAACACTTAGAACTGGACATGGACCAACAGACTGGTTCCAAATAGGAAAAGGAGTGTGTCAAGGCTGTATATTGTCACCCTGCTTATTTAACTTCTATGCAGAGTACATCATGAGAAACGCTGGGCTGGAAGAAACACAAGCTGGAATCAAGATTGCTGGGAGAAATATCAATAACCTCAGATATGCGGATGACACCACCCTTATGGCAGAAAGTGAAGAAGAACTAAAGAGCCTCTTGATGAAAGTGAAAGAGGAGAGTGAAAAAGTTTACTTAAAGCTCAACGTTCAGAAAACTAAGATCATGGCATCTGGTCCCATCACTTCATGGGAGATAGATAGGGAAACATTGGAAACAGTGTCATACTTTATTTTTGGGGGCTCCAAAATCACTGCTGATGGTGATTGCAGCCATGAAATTAAGAGACACTTACTCCTTGGAAGGAAGGTTATAGCCAACCTAGATAGCATATTTAAAAGCAGAGACATTACTTTGCCAACAAAAGTCCGTCTAGTCAAGGCTATGGTTTTTCCAGTGGTCATGTATGGATGTGAGAGTCAGACGGTGAAGAAAGCTGAGCGCCGAAGAATTGATTCTTTTGACCTGTGGTGTTGGAGAAGACTCTTGAGAGTCCCTTGGACTGCAAGGAGATCCAATCAATCCATCCTAAAAGAGATGAATCCTGGGTGTTCATTGGAAGGTCTGATGTTGAAGCTGAAACTCCAATACTTTGGCCACCTCATGCGAAGGGCTGACTCATTGGAAAAGACCCTAATGCTCGGTAGGATTGGGGGCAGCAGGAGAAGGAGGTGACAGAGGATGAGATGGTTGGATGGCATAACTGACTCGATGGACATGGGTTTGGGTGGACTCCGAGAGTTGGTGATGGACAGAGAGGCCTGGCGTGCTGCAATTCATGGGGTTGCAAAGAGTCGGACACGACTGAGCGACTGAACTGAACTGAACTGAAATGAAATATAATCTATGAAAATATTGACTCTGTGTTGTATACTTGAAAATCATTTATATTTTAATAGAAAAAACTCAGAGACATTTTTCTGATCAAGATTATTTAGCATTTTACTTTGTAAAAAAAATGCTTTGATTCTCTGGAACTTTTTTCTATTATTTTATTAAAGAGGATGTTGAAACAGAGTTATTGAAGTGCGTGTACAAATTCCTGACAGAATTTGGTTTAGCTTTTGTTTTTAGATGAATCAGAAATGAAATTTTACTTAGAGCTACAGGAATTAAAATATAGACAGTGAAAAAATGTTCAGGATAGGAGCAGCTTTTCTTGGGGAGAAAATTTATAGGACAATTAAGAACATATAATGTATTCTTACAGTAGGGTGGACTTTGTTACAATTTATGAGATTTATATTTGAGTGGTATTTTAAAGAGACAAAGATTTGTTAATAGTCTCATTATTACTCTGCATTCATGGTAAAAAAAAAAAACCTCTTAGAATTCTGGAATAATTAAAATAGAGTTGATAATGGTAAACATTCAACTTTTCTAAGTTTTGAGTATCTGATGTACAGCTTGGTAACTATAGTTAACAACACTGTATCATATACTCAGAAGTTGCTAAGAAAATAGATCTTAAGTGTTCCCACTCCTAAGAAGAAAAAAGATTTGTACAGTTTGTGTAGTCATCAAAGGTATGCAAGAAGAAAAGAGTCATTATGTGAAGTGCTGGAGGAGGAAATGGCAACCCACTCCAGTATTCTTGCCTGGAAACTCTCATGGACAGAGGAGCCTGGTAGGCTGCAGTCCATGGAGTCACAGCGTCAGACACGACTGAGCGACAGATTACAGCACACGATGAAGGTGTTAGCTAACCCTACTGTGATAATCATTTCACAATATATTTGTGTATCAAAGTATAATGTATTTCTCTTGTATGTTAATAATATCTCAATAAAGCTGGAAAAAATTAATTTCTTTGAAGCTGTGACAAAAATAAGATGTCTGGTTTCCTTAGCAAGAGTTTATTTAACGTTATTTATTCAACAATTATCCATAGCCCCTGGGTGTGCTGATTTTCTTCTTAGAAACCTGCTAAACCTATGAAATGGGTCAGTGTGCTCTAGGCACTCAGTTGCCTTCTCCAGATGCGGTCTTTCATAGCACAAGTCTTTTAGCAACTAGAGGATCTGAGCCTTACTCACCAACTGACAGGAACTTGGTAATCCCTGAAGTTATTACAATTGACTGTACTGTAGGATTTGTGAAGAGTTATTTACAAAGTTTCAGTTATTCATGTCAAACAACTCAAACTCTCAGCATAGGAGTGGAGTGGGAGAAGGAAGAAATGAGAGTGTGAGCTGAAATGACTAGGTCTTGCTCAAGAGAGAAGGTAACCTTCTTTCTTGGATTCCATAAATGCACACTAAAAGTTTCATATACTTTATGTAATTACAACCTTAATGATTTCTTGGACTCCCTGAGGAATAAACCTGAGTGATATACAGGTTAAAATTAACATTTTCTGATAGAATAATATCAATTCATCAATCAACTGTTTTTTTCCCCCTTTCTTCTATAAAAGGGTAACAGGTGAAGAATACTGTCATTTTTTTCTTACAGTATAGTCTGGCTTCAAAGAACTTTAAAATAAATTCTACATTCTTTTTTGCTTTTGCCTTTTACAAATGCTAATTATTGTTGAAGAAAGAAACTTATGGCATCTAGTTTAATGTCCCGGATATTAAGGAGAAATCTCTGAAACATGTCTTGGTTTTGATTTGTATAGTTGAGTACTTAAGTTGTTCTTATAAATAAACTTCCAAATTGGTAAGTTATTACTATGAATAAAATCATAGTAATCAAATCAAATCATGGTATGCAAATGAACTGTATGTAGCAAACTAACCAACGAAACATGCTACAATATTGTTTAGCAAGACTAACATACTGTAGGAAAATATGAGCAAACATTTATAAAACCACTAGATGGCATTCATTCACTGCAATTTTGGCTAAATACAGCCTTTAAAGCTTTATCATGATATGCAGGATTAGAAGCAAGTATTATCCCTTATTTGATGATATTTTTCTGTCGTTTAACGCAATGACAGAGTTCAATTTTACCTTTTCCTGTATGCTTTAAATCAAATCAACAAGCACTGAAAATTTTTGTTAAAGGATTCTTGCGAGAAGATTTAAAAACCATCTTCACTGTAGTGGTAATGTATTTACTTAAAACATTTAGAAGAAAATATGCACAGTATGTCACTTAATTTTCTTGTATTTCATTGCTTTGTTAATTCATTTGAATATTTCTCACGTAGCTAGTTCTCTAAAGGTTATACAAAGTACAGAGTCACTTTTTTTTAAATGAATTTATTTATTTTAGTTGGGGCTAATTACTTTACAATATTGTAGTAGTTTTTGCCATACATTGACATCTATCAGCCATGGGTTTACATGTGTTCCCCTTCCTGGATCCCTCTCCCACCTCCCTCTCCATCCCATCCCTCTGGGTCATCCCATTGCCCCAGCCCTGAGCATTTGTCTCATGCATCAAACATGGAATGGTGCTCTGTTTCACATATGATAATATACATGTTTCAATGCTATTCTCCCAGAACGTCCCACCCTCACCTTCTCCCTCAGAGTCCATAAGCCTGTTCTATGCATCTGTGTCTCTTATTCTGTCTCACATATAGGGTTATCGTTACCATCTTTCAAATTCCATATATATGCATTAGTATACTGTATCAGAGTCACATTTTGTAATATTCTAGAAGGCATTAATCTTTAGAATTAGTGTTTATGAAAATAGAAGGTCAAGAGCTCTTGAGTCACAAAAAATCCTTCCTATTGTACAGCTTAAAAATGTATGAGAAATAGTGTTTTTAAGTATATTGAGAACCAAAACGGCTTTTGGTATTAAAAAATTATGATTTAGTCTTGCGTGTGTGTGTGCTCAGTCGCTAAGTTGTGTCCAACTCTTTGTGACCCCATGGACTGTAGCCTGCCAGGCTCCTCTGTCCATGGAATTCTTTTGGCAAGAATACTGGAGTGGGTTGCCATTTCCTCCTCCAGGAGATCTTCTCTCTCCGCACCCGCCCTCCTCCAGGGATTGATTCCACATCTCTTGTGTCTCTTGCATTGACAGGTAGGTTCTTTACCACTGAGCTACCTGGGAAGCCCATGACTTAATATTAGAAATAAATAGATCAGGGAGCAAAAACTCCCAAACTACACACTTTGACTAAATGGGTGAGAGAACATATTTATGGACCAAAAAAGTCAACCATATTTGTAGAAGATCTAGGTTGATAATAACATAAAATAACATAAAATCCAGCACTTACCTGTTCTAATATGTTTTGAAGCCTCTCTATTTCACAGTCTATTACAAATTTCTTCTCTTGTCTTCTATCAAGTTCTTCTAAAAGTTGCCTGTAGTTGACATCATTAAAATTTTCCACACATATAGCGCTGACGTGCCAACCATTTTGTCCTGCTTTTTCCATAATAGCTTGAAGTATCGAGTATCCTAGAGGGGAAAAAATTCAGATTGGTTACTAAAAACGTGCCCTTAAATAACTTATGCAGGCACGGAGTCTACATCAATATTTCTATATTCCAAAAAAAAAAAAAGAACTCTTAGAAATTTAAAAATATGAGTGGTTATTTCTGAATCATTCAATTTTCCTTTCTTTGCATGTGTTTATGCTAAGCTGTTTCAGTCACATTCAACTCTTTGCAACCTTATCTACTGTAGTCCACGAGGCTCCTCTATATTTGGGATTCTCCAGGCAAGAATACTGGAGTGGGTTTCCATGCCCTCCTCTAGGGGATCTTCCTGACCCAGGGATAGAACCCTCATTTCCTGTGGCTTCTGCATTGCAGGCAGAGTCTTTTGCCTCTGAGCTGCCAAGGAAGCCTTTTTACTTTCTTTACTCAGGACAAAAACATTCCTTAAAAATATTGCCTAAAATGAAGTAACAACATCATACCTTGAGTAAGTGCTCTCAAAAATCCCTCTACTGAATAAGCATTCCTTAAAAATATTGCTTGAATGAAGTATCAAATCATACCTTGAAAAAGTTCTCAAAATTCTTCTACCAAAGACATTGCTTTGGAGACATTTTTGATGAGATAAACCTAAAACAAAATCTAGTACCCTCTGTAGTCAAGAACAATTTCAAAAATCTTTGCTAATTTTACTCACTCAACAGAATTAATTTTGAACATCTGTATTGACTCTCCTCTTTAACAAGTAATAACATTTTTGGGTTCAACTGTGGAAGATAAGTTATAAAATAAACATTAGAACAGTATTGATTGAAGACCCATTATTATAAGTGGAGAAAACATTATTTAACTCTTCCTGTCTTAACAGGAGAATTAAGTGGATTGTGGGGGGAATTGAATGAAAATCAGGTGAAGAAATGGCCTCTCAAGCTCATAATCTAGTAGAGGAAAAAGATATTCAATTAAAAAAATGCAACTTAGTTTAAAACTATAATGATTGCTGCATGCAAGGAAAAGTTTTGGCCCAAGGGAAAGTTTGGTTAAATCTGCCTGATGAGACAAGGGAAAATGCCCTGAGAAGAAACGATTTGAGTTGGGTCTTGAAAGTTGAGAAGGTACCTCTAAAATTGCTGAGGAAAGAGTGTTTATTAGCTGGAGACAGCCTTCCAGAGGGGTGGAATGGTCTTTACTCTGTTTTTGATCCAGATCTCTCTCCATATGGAAGAGAAGTATGGATCTTAATATCTTGGTAAAGGAAGAAGGGGCAAACTCATGAAACCAGCCTTTAGAATATTTCTTCATGTGAACACTGGCTTGAAATCTTGCCTTTTCCAGCTCTAAGTTTTGAAGTGGAATGTGAAAAAAAAAGGAAAAGAAACTTTGAATCTATGTATAGCATTTGACATAAGCCTTTTTGTGTTGTTCAGTCACTCAGTGGTGTCTGACTCTTTCGGACCACATGGACTACAGCACATCAGTCTTCCCTGTCCATAAGAAACTCCCAGACCTTGCTCAAATTCATGTTCATCGAGTCAATAATGCCATCTAACCATCTCATCCTCTGTTGTCCCATTCTCCTCTGGCCTTTAATCTTTCCCAGCATCAGGGTCTTTTCCAATGAATCAGCTCTTCACATCAGGTGGCAAGAGTCTTGAAGCTTCAGCTTCAGCATCACTCTTTCCAATGATATTCAGGACTGATTTCCTTTAGAATGGACTGGTTGGATCTCCTTGCAGTCCAAGGGACTCTCAAGAGGCTTCTCCAACACCACAGTTCAAAAGCATCGAATATTCAGTGTTCAGCCTTCTTTATGGTGCAACTCTCAAATCAGTTCAGGACTACTAGAAAAATCATAGCTTTGACTATACAGAACTTTGTTGGCAAAGTAATGTCTCTGCTTTTTAATATGCTCTCTAGGTGTGTCATACCTTTTCTTCTAAGGAGCAAGCATCTTTTAATTTTGTGGCTGCATCACCATCTGCAATGATTTTGGAGCCCCCCAAAATAAAGTCTCTCACTGTTTCCATTGTTTCCCCATCAGTTTGCCATGAAGTGAAGGGACCAGATGCCATGATCTTCGCTTTTTGAATGTTGAGTTCTAAGCTATCTTTTCCACTCTCCTCTTCCACTTTCATCAAGAAGCTCTTTAGTTCCTCTTCACTTTCTGCCATAAGGGTGGTGTCATCTGCATATTTCTTGCAACAAACTTGATTCCACCTTGTGCTTCTACCATCCCACCATTTCACATGATGTCTTCTGCATATAAGTTAAATAAGCAAAGTGACAATATACAGCCTTGGCATACTCCTTTCCCAATTTGGAGCCAGTCCTTTGTTCCATGTCTGGTTCTAATTGTTGCTTCTTGGCTTGCATACTGGTTTCTCAGGAGGCAGGTAAGGTGGTACTTATGCTTCTTAAAGGTAAGCATAAGCCTTTAAAAAGATACAATTCTTATTTGAGCTCATTCTATGCCAGTTATAGTTTCTTATAGTTTCTTCCTTCCTTGCTCCCTACAAAGCATCACTATGAACAAACTGGTGAAGGTGATGGAATTCCAGCTGAGCTATTTCAAATCCTAAAATGCTGTGAAATGCTGCACTTAATATGCTAGCAAACTTGGAAAACTCATCAGTGGCTACAGGACTGGAAAAGGTCAGTTCTCATTCCAATCCCAAAGAAAGGCAATGCCAAAGAATGTTCAGACTACCAAACAATTGCACTCATCTCACATACTAGCAAAGTAATGCTCAAACTTCTCAAAGAGAGGTTTCAACAGTATGTGAACCAAGAACTTCCAGATGTTCAAGCTGGATTTAGAAAATGCAGAGGAACCAGAGGTCAAATTGTCAACATACATTGGATCATAGAAAAAACAAGAGAGTTACAGGAAAACATCTACATCTGCTTCATTGACTACGCTAAAGTCTTTGACTGTGTGGATCACAAAAAAATGGAAAATTCTTAAAGAGATGGGAATACCAGACCACCTTACCTGCCTCCTGAGAAACCTGTATGTAGGTCAAGAAGTAACAGTTAGAACTGGATGTGGGACAATGGACTGGTTCCAAATTGGGAATGGAGTACGTCAAGGGTGTATATTGTCACCTTGCTTATTTAACTTATATGCAGGTACATTATGTGAAATGCTGGGTTCGATGAACTACAAGCTGGAATCAAGATTGCAGGAAGAAAAATCAATAATCTCAGGTATTCAGATGACACTACCCTAATGGCAGAAAGTGAAGAGGAACTAAAAACCCTCCTGATCAAAGTGAAAGAGCAGAGTGATAAAGATGGCTTAAAACTCAACATTAAAAAAAATGGCATCTGGTCCCATCATTTCATGGCAAATCAATGAGGAAACAATGGAAACTGTGACAGACTTTGTTTTGGCCCAAAATCAGTGCAGATGGTGGCTGCAGCCATGAAGTTAAATGGTGCTTCTTAGAAGAAAAGCTATGACAAACCTAGACAGCATATTAAAAAGAAGAGATAACGTCCATATAGTAAAAGCTATCGTTTTTCTAGTAGTTATATGTATGTGAGAGTTGGATCAGAGATAAAATTGAGCGCCAAAGAATTGATGCTTTTAAACTGTGCTGTTGGAGAAGACTCTTGAGAGTCTTCTGCAAGGAAATCAAGCCAGTCAATCTTAAAGGAATTCAGTCCTGAATATTCATTGGAAGGACTGATGCTGAAGCTGAAGGTCCAATACTTTGTCAACAGATGGTCACCAGAAGAACTGACTCATTGGAAAAGACCCTGTGGCTGGGAAAGACTGAAGGCAGGAGTAGGGGCAACAGAGGATGAGATGGTTGGATGGCATCACTGACTCGATGGACATGAGCTTGAGGGGTCTCTGTGTGTTGGTGATGAACAGGGAAGCCTGGGGTGCTGCAGTCCATGCATACACAAAGAGTTGGACACGACTGAGTGACTGAACTGAACTTGCTCCCTGTAGTTAGACTGAAGAGCTGGGTGGATTAAAAGTGAAGACTTAAAATGATTACAAAGCATTTTCTGGATAAGAGCACCTTTTCTCAGTGTTCTAATTTTTATATGAGTCTCTCACATTTAAGGATTTTGATTTTTAGATATATTATCTACAAGTCAAAGCTTCAAACACTACAGATGTTCAATTAATATCAACACATGGAACTGATGATGAGATCATAACTGAAATATAAATTACCTGATATTCTGCCAAATGAAATACTGTGGCAGTGAGGATTTATTTTTATCTAAACAAAAAAATAATTCCCAAAGAGGAAGAAAGAGGGCATGTTGATTACTATCTAATTATTCCAGTATATCTATTACTCCATTTAGTCTTTCTTTTTGTAATGTATGCCTGTAATTATCTTTTCAAATCTTATCTAGATTCCCTCCTTCCCTGCCCCTAATCAAGTCCTCTTTCCCTTGTTTCCTACCTTATGCATATGTAACATGAAGATTTGTGTCCTGCCTTAATGAAATCAAACAGGACTTGAGGGATCTTCCTGTGTTCAAAAGCCCCTCAGAGTCCCCCATTTCTTACTTTTAGAGAAAGACTTTAAGTCTTCTAGGCCTTCCCTAAGTTGCAAAGAGTGGACTCTTTTACAATTACTATAATCAGGAAATTGAGGGAACACAAGTGAAGCAAACCCAAATGGTCTTGCAGGAAACAAAAATCTCAAAAGGTCTTAAAAGAAAAAAAATATCAGGAGCCATTGCAAATTGACATTCTTGACCAACACATAATGCTCTAAGTAAATAATAAAATGTCTCAACTATTGTTTTTACTCTCTGTAGAATAAGAGTTGAAGGCTTACTAATTTGCTCTGCAGGAACAATCATCAAAATCACACTGAGTGACAAGACAGTGGCAGTAAGTCTGCAATTGAGATCTGTGGGAAGCTAAAATTACAAAGCCCCCTCCTCTTTACCCTTCTTGCTTTTTTTTTTTTTTTTAATAAATTTATTTATTTTAGTTGGGGGCTAATTACTTTACAATATTGTAGTAGTTTTTGCCATACATTGACATGAATCAGCCATGGGTTTACATGTGTTCCCCTTCCTGGACCCCCCTCCCACCTCCCTCCCCATCCCATCCCTCTGGGTCATCCCATTGCCCCAGCCCTGAGCATTTGTCTCATGCATTGAACATGGAATGGTGTTCTGTTTCATATATGATAATATACCCTTCTTGCTTTTAAAAACCTTGCACCCTGGCCAGCCAGCATGATGGATCTGAGAACAGCCATCTCCTATCTTCTCTGGAGGGCAGTGCCCCAAATCCATAAACTTTTCTCTGCTGCAAGTTCTGATTTTTCTTTTTGTTTGGCCTCACTATGCATCTAGCACACAAACTTGGTTTAGAGAACATTAGTGTACATGTTCATTCCTCATTTATTCTGTTACTTGGATTTCCTCTCTGATACGTGTTCCCATCTTTGGCTGCAAAGAATATAATCAATCTGATTTCGGTGTTGACCATATGGTGATGTCCATGTGCAGAGTCTTGTGTTGTTGGAAGAGGGTGTTTGCTATGACCAGTGTGTTCTCTAGGCAGAGCTCTATTAGCCTTTGCCCTGCTTCATTCTGTACCCCAAGGCCAAATTTGCCTGTTACTCCAGGTATTTCTTGACTTCCTACTTTTGCATTCCAGTCTCCTATAGTGAAAAGGAAATCTTTTTTGGCTGTTAGTTTTAGAAGGTCTTGTAGGTCTTCATAGAACCGTTCAAGTTCAGCTTCTTCAGCATTACTGGTCAGAGTGTAGACTTAGATCACTGTAATATTTAATGGTTTACTTTGGAAATGAAGAGATCATTCTGCCGTTTTTGAGATTGTATCCAAGTACTGCATTTTGGACTCTTGTTTACTATGATGGCTACTTCATTTCTTCTAAGGGATTCTTGCCCACAGTAGTAGATATAATGGTCATCTGAATTAAATTCACCCGTTTAGTCCATTATAGCTCGCTGATTCCTAAAATGTTGACGTTCCATCTTGCCATCTCCTGTTTGACCACTTCCAATTTGCCTTGATTTATGGAACCTAATATTCCAGGTTTCTATGCAGCATTGTTCTTTACAGCATCAGACTTTACTTCCATCACCAGTCACATCCACAACTGGGTGTTGTTTTTGCTTTGGTTCTGTCTCTTCATTCCTTCTGGAGTTATTTCTCCACTGATCTCCAGTAGCATATTGAGCACCTACCAACCTGGGGAGTTCATCTTTCAGTGTCCTCTCTTTTTTCCTTTTCATGCTGTTCATGGGGTTCTTAAGGCAAGAATACTGAAGCGTTTGCCATTCCCTTCTCCAGTGGACTACGTTTTGTCAGAACTCTCCACCATGGAAGGACTGATGCTGAAGCTGAAACTCCAATACTTTGACCACCTGATATGAAGAACTAAATCATTTGAAAAGACCCTGATGCTGGGAGGTGAAGGGCATGACAGAGAATGAGATGGCTGGATGGCATCACCGACTCAATGGACATGAGTTTGAGTAAACTCCAGGAGTTGATGATAGACAGTGAGGCCTGGCATGCTGTAGTCAGTCCATGGGTAGCAAAAAGTCAGACATGACTGAGCTACTGAACTGAACTGAAGGGCTTCCCAGGTAGCACTACTGGTAAAGAACACTCCTGTCAGTGTAGGAGATGTAAGAGATGGAGGTTTGATCCCTGGATCAGGAAGATACCCTCAAGGAGGGCATGGCAACTCAGTCCGTTATTCTTGCCTGGAGAATCCGCATGGACACAGCCTAGCTGGCTACAGTCCATAGGGTGGCAAAGATTTGAACACAACTGAAGCGACTCAGCAGCAGTAGCAGTGAATCAATGTTCTTTCATTCTTTTTTGACATTTATTAACATGTTATTTTTAAAAATGTCAATTAACATCTTTTCCTTTTTCTCATTTTATTTACTGTTATATCAAAGTAATTAAAAAACACACTTTTGTTTGATTTTCTTGTTAGTTGTAAAAATAATAATGAATTTCCACCCACATCTTCCTATGACCATAGCTTGGCACAAATTTTTAGATATTGTTTTTGTTTGCTATCATTGCTTCATGTCAGTACTACGCTGCTATTTTTCTGCCTACAAGAATTTTATGGAATATAGACCTATATACATTCTGATGACATTTATATATGCTTCCAGTTGCATGACAGATATTGAAAGATTCACACTAGTAAAACACAATTCAAATTCAACATTTTGTTATCTAATTTTTCAGATTTAGAAGTGACAATAGAATTGAAATAAAACAAAAACCTAGCACACAATCTCTGTGGAAAAGAAAGTTGTCTGCCTAAAAAGAATCATTAATCACAGTCAGAAATAAGTGGCATCTTTTCTATACAGTGCAGAGGACACACAATTATAGTTTCAGAGCCAAGTTGAAAATTTGAGTTCTTTTATAAGCTGTGTTTGATTTTAATATCCTCTCTTATTCACTGTAACTCAGATGTGCTTTTCTTAATTATTTGCCAAGATTGCTGGGAATATATTGTAACTCAGAGAAAATACTGCCGTTGAATCTATGATTGTGTAACTTATCTGTTATATAAACTAGAAAATCACAAGTCAAGTCATATTAATTCTATGTCTGGCTATGAATAGTATCACCTAGTTATTAGAAAATCTGTAGTGAAATATTGTTGATCAGAACATGAATGCTACTCTTAAATATCACAAGGCTAATGGGGAGTTCATGACTGCAATTTTTAAAGAAATCTTTCTTTTATTTAAAGCTAACATTTTAATTTAATTTATTAAAAATAAAGATGTCCAAAATTCTTTAAGGTATGCCAGTATAAGCAGAGTTATGATTCTTGAAAGGAATTTAACTAGCAAAACTGATATTTAGGTAAACTATTATGCAAATTGCATTGTGTTATATAAATAACTTAAAAAGAATCCAAATAATTTTATTAGAATGGTAGTGAAAATGTATGATGGACAAGATCACATTTTTCATGGTGGTTAGAGAACACAATCAATTATAGACATAAATATTTAAAAAATGTTAAATTATATAATAATATTGCTAATTATCCTGAATAAATTCATGGCAATTTAAGCAGTTTTAGCTACTGTATCTTTACGCATCAACACTTTTTTATATGACCTGTGAATAATGACCTATTTTGGATGAGTAGTACATTCCAGATATGCAGCTGCTAGCAACACAAGCTGGGCTTATTTGTTGATGTTCTCTTTTGCAAGATTTATTTGATTCAACTATCTGCACACAGAAGGGAAGGACGAGAGTCAGGATAAGTGTATGTCAGAGTGTATATAATTTCAAAAAAGAGATAATTATTTGTATGCTATAAAAAAACCTCCACTTAGATAAGAACAGAAAACTGCTTTTTAATTAGAAGATCACTGGTACACACAACAGGAGTAGCATCAATGGAATGCTGAATATAGGAGTCATATTGCAGGGAAGTAAGAAATTGAAAAGAAAATGAGAAGTGAAAACGTAGAAATTATGAAGGAATATCATCATAATAATTAATTAAATGCAAGAAGGGATATGACATTATGATAAATGTGAGATAAACAGTGAGGCCCTGGAAACTGGTTTGCTAAGAAAAGGACTGGTCTGTCCCATGGGACACTCTTGAGCTTTAAAAGAAGTGAGAAAGGGATATAGCAGCAGCTTGTGTTCAATACTTACTCAAACTAGAGCCTCTTTTATTAATCCTATAAGTTGCTGTTCAGGTATCACCTACTACCAGATTTCTCTGATCTGACACAATTACTGGCATCCAAAGCTAGCATATTCCAAGAGAAAGATGTGTACTACTTTATGTGTTTAAACCTTATTAGTAGAAAGGAATAAGATTCTGTAATCTTCACAGCATTTAATGCCATCATATTAGAAATAAAGAGCCGATTTAGTAACCATTTAGTTTGGACCTTTTTCAAAGCAGCTTAGGTACTGAAATAACATGTTCAAAGGTTACAGTCTGGACTTTAAGATCTCTGAACACAGAAAGAGTTCGACATTGTAGCTTGGTTAAAATTATCTGCTGTTGCGACTATAGCATTTATTTATGTCCTAGTTCAAGAAAGGCATAGTGAGAATAAGCAAAGATCTTCCAACTTACACAGTTTGAAGCCACACATGTAAACCTGGAAGTAAGATAGAATGTTTCAAGTTGTTCTTTTCTTTTTACAAAGAATCAAGAGTAAAAAAAAAAAAAAAAAAAAAACTTCTTCAACGATGGTTATTTTGGGTGTTTGGGGTCTTAGATTTTCCCTAAGTTCTCTTGTATTTTCTGACAGTAGTGTTTATTGTTTCTTGATCCCTACATTACAGTGTCCATATTTATTTCAGATATATAGGAGAATTTGATACTTAAATCTTTGAAGTTTTCTGTCAGTTGCAACATAAACCTTATTTGTATAGGCATATAGAAAATATGTTCAACTATTTGTCACAGGTTCAGGCACTGAACTCCTCTCAGACATGCATTTTTTCTTATTTCTCTTGGGCTTTTCTAGAACTAGATCATTGGAGTATTTTATTTCACTTGTTTACATGGCAACTAGACTGATGTTTGTCTACTTCGTTTTTAACAGGAAAATCTATGGTACTTCTTTGAATGAATCTTTCAATGTTTTCCTATTCGTTTATGAAGCAAACCAAAATCTGGTCATATCTATTCTTTCTTTCTTTTCCTCTCAACATATTTGTTAGTTTTGTTTTCACTGCTTTATTCTCCACTTGGCACCTTGCTTTAGTTTTGTTTTCCAGTTTGTGCTTAAGTTAGTTTTGTTCTTAACTGGTAAATATAATTTTTGATTTCCTTTGTTCACTAGATCAATCTACTGTACTTTATTTTTGTTGGACTGTTTTCACTTTGCTCATGGGTGTACATGTATATGTGTATATTCTATTATTTTAATTATTATTTTCATGATTTTGTAACTGCCATTGGTCTGGGGTTCATCTTTGATTTCTCATTTTTGGATATTTAGATATTTTGGATATTTTTGGATATTATCTCTCCCTTTATGCCATAACAAACGACTTGTGGAATCTTCATTCCTTACCAGAGATCAAACCCTGAGCCTTTGGAGTGGGAGCACTGACTCCAAGACCCCAGACTACAAGAGAACTAACCCTAGGGAGTATCAAATAGTGAGAACTCACACAAAGGAAACCACTTGAATGCAAGACCCAGGATAACCCAACCACCAGTAGCACCCCATGCAGGACACCTCATCTAAACAGCAAACAAAGCAAAAATACAAACCCAAAAATACAAACTGAGTGAGGAGTACCACCTCACTCAGTCTTACCCTTCAGGGGAAAAACAAACAAACCAACAAAAACTCAGCACAAATCTCACCCTATACAAAGCTCACACAAACCACTGGACCAAACTTAGGAGGGCAGAAACAAAATGAAGAAAGAATTCAACCTTCTTCAAGGAAAGCACTCAACTTTCCATGAACCCTGGGAAAAGGAGACCTTAAACACAATAACTTTAAAAGAAAAGAAAAGGCAGGGAAATACTGCACAAATGAAGGAACAAACTAGAAACACAGAAGTCCAAATAAATGAAGAGGAAATAGGAATATTACCTGAAAAAGAATTCAGAATAATGATAGCAAAGATGATCAAAAACCATGAAAACAAAATGGAGAAAATGCAAGAATGAACAAAGACCTAGAAGAATTAAAGAATAAGCATAGAGACACAAATAACACAATTACTGAAATTAAAAATACTCTAGAAGGCATCAATAGCGGAAAATCTGAAGCAGAAGAATGATTCAGTGAACTGGAAGATAAAATGGTGGAAATAACTTCTGAAGAGCAGAATAAATTAAAAAGAATGAAAAGAGCTGAGGACAGTCTCAGAGACCTCCAGGACCATATCAAACACACTAATATTTGAATTATAGGGGTCCCAGAAGAAAAAGAGAGAAAGAAAGGATATGAGAAAGTTTTTGAAGAGATTATAGTTAAAATTTCCCCAACATGGAAAAAGAGATAGCCAATCAAGTCCTAGAGGCACAGAGAGTCTCATATAGAATAAACCCAAGGAGAAACATGCTAAGGCACATACTAATAATCAAACTAACAAAGACTAAACACCAAGAAAGAATATGAAAAGCAGCAAGGAGAAGCAAAAAGTAACAAACAAGGGAAACCACATATGCTTAACAGCTGATCTTTCAGCAGAAACTCTGCAGGCCAGATGGGAATGGCAGGATATAGTTAAAGTACTGAAAGGGAAAAATCTACAACCAAGATTACTGTACTTGGCAAGGATCTCATTCAAAATTGATGGAGAAATCAAAAGCTTTTCAGTCAAGCAAAAGTTAAGATAATTTAGTACCATTACACCAGCTTTACAACAAATGTTAAATGGACTTCTATAGTCAAGAAATACAACAGAAGATAAAAGATCTACAAAATCAACCCCAAACAATTAGAAAATGGAAGTAGGAACATATATATCAATAATTACTTTAAATGTAAATGAATTAAATGCTCCAACCCAAAGACACAGACTGGCTGAATGAATACAAAAACAAGACCCATATATATGCTGTCTACAAGAAACCCACTTCAGACCTCAAGACACATATAGACTGAAAGTGAGAGGATGGAAGAATATACTCCATGCAAATGGGAAGCAAAAGAAAGCTGAAGTAGCAATCCTCATATCAGACAAAATAGACCTTATAATAAAGAAGATTACAAGAGATAAGGAAGAACACTACATAATGATCAAGGGATCAATCCAAGAGGAAGCCATAGCAATTATAAATATCTATGCATCCAACATAGGAATATCTCAATACATAAGAAAAACACTAACACACATAAAAGGAGAAATTGACAGTAGAATAATAATAGTAGTAGATTTTAACACCCCACTCACACCAATGCACAGATCAACAAAACAGAATTAATAAGGAAACACAAGTCTTAAATGACACATTGAATGAGTTGGATCTCATTTATATCTTCAGGACATTCCATAGAAATGCAGAAGAATACATCTTTTCAAGTGCACACAGAACATTCTCCAGGATAGACCACATCTTGAGTCACAAACCAAACTTCAGTCAATTTAAGAAAACTGAAATATCATGCTTCTTCTCTGACTACAACACTATGAGACTAGATATCAATTACAAGAATAAAAATGCAAGAAACACAGACACACATTTCTAAATAACCAACAGGTTACTGAAGAAATCAAAAAATTTCTGGAAACAAATGACACTGAGAACATGACAACTCAAAACCTATGGGATGTGGCAAAAGCAGTTCTAAGAGGGAAGTTTATAGCAATACAATCCTACCTCAAGAAACAAGAAAAACATCGACTAGAAAACCTAACTTTAAACCTAAAGCAACTGGAAAAAGAAGAAGAAGAAAAAAAACCCCTAGAATTAGTAGAAGGAAAGAAATCATAAAGATCTGAGAAGATATAAATGGAAGATGAAAGAAACAATAGTAAAGATTAATAAAACTAAAAGCTGATTCTTTGATAAGATAAACAAAATTGACAAACCCTTAGCCAGACTCAGCAAGAAAAAAGAAAAGAATCAAATCAACAAAATTAGAAATGAAAAAGGAGAGGTTACAACAGACAATGCAGAGATACAAAGGATTGTAAGAGGCTATTATGAACAAGTATATGACAATAAAATAGATAACGTGGAAGAAATGGACAGATTCTTAGAAAAGTTCAATCTTCAAATACTGAACCAGGAAGAAATAGAAATTATGAACAACCCAATTACAAGCACTGAAATTGAAGCTGTGATCAAAAATCTCCCCCAAAACAAAAGCCCAGGACCAGATGGCTTCACAGAAAAATTCTATCAAACATTTAGAGAAGAGCTAATGCCTATCCTTCTAAAACTCTTTCAAAAAACTGCAGAGGAAGGAACACTTCCAAATTCATCTTATGAGGCCACCATCATCCTGATACCAAAACCAGATAAAGACAACACAAAAAAAGAAAACTACATTCTAATATCACTGATGAACATAGATGCAAAAATCCTCAACAAAATTTTAGCAAACAGAATTCAGCAACAAATCATAAAGCTCATACACCATGATCAAGTTGGGTTTATTCCAGAGATACAAGGATTCTTCAATATATACAAATCAAACAATATGACACACCAGATTAACAAATTGAAAGATAAAAACCATATGATCATTTCAATAGATGCAGAAAAAGCCTTTGACAAAATTCAGAACATATTTATGATGAAAACTCTTCCAAAAATGGGCATAGAATTAACCTATCTCAACATAGTAAAAGTCATATGTGATAGACCCTGAATAGCCAAAGCAGTCTTGAGAAAGAGGAGTGGAGCAGGAGGAATCAAGCTTCCTGACTTCAGGTTATACTACAAAGCTACAGTCATCAAGAGAGTATGGTACTGGCACAAAAACAGAAATATAGACCAATGGAACAAGATAGAAAGCCCAGAAATAAACCCATGCTCCTATGGGTACCTTATTTTTGACAAAGGCAAGAATATACAATGGGGCAAAAACAGACTTTTCAATAAATGGTGCTTGGAAAACTGAACAGCTACATGTAAAGAATGAATTTGGAACACTTCCTAACAGCATACACAAGGAAAAACTCAGAATGGATTAAAGACTCAAATGGAAGACCAGAAACTATAAAATTCTTAGAGGGAAACATAGGCAGAACACTCGACATAAATCAAAGAAAAATCCTCTATGACCCACTTCCTAGAGTAATGGAAATAAAAACAAAAGTAAACAAGTGGGACCTGATTAAACTTAAAAGCTTTTGTGCAACAAAGGAAACTATAAACAAGGTGAAAAGACAACCCTCTGAATGGGAGAAAATAATAGCAAATGAAACAACTGACAAAAGATTAATTTCCAAAAAATACAACAGCTTATACAACCCAATACCAGAAAAAAACAAAACAAGACAATCAAAAAGTGGGAAAAATACCTAAACAGACATTTCTCCAAAGAAGACATACAGATGGCTAACAAACACATAAAAAGATGCTCAACATCGTTCATTATTCAGTTCAGTTCAGTTCAGTGGCTCAGTCGTGTCCGACTTTTTGTGACCCCATGAACCACAGCACGCCAGGCCTCCCTGTCCATCACCGACTCCTGGAGTCTACCCAAACCCATGTCCATCGAGTCGGTGATGCCATCCAACTATCTCATCCTCTGTCGTCCCCTTCTCCTCCTGCTCTCAATCTTTCCTGGCATCAGGGTCTTTTCAAATGAGTCAGCTATTCACATCAGGTGGCCAAAGTATTGGAGTTTCAGCTTCAGCATCAGTCCTTCCAAAGAATATTCAGGACTGATCTCCTTTAGGATGGACTGGTTGGATCTCCTTGCAGTCCAAGTGACTCTCAAGAGTCTTCTCCAGCACCACCGGTCAAAAGCATCCATTCTTTGGCGCTCAGCTTTCTTGATAGTCCAACTCTCACATCCATACATGACCAATGGAAAAATCATAGCCTTGACTAGATGGACCTTTGTTGATAAAGCAATGTCTCTGCTTTTCAACGTGTTGTCTAGATTGGTCACAACTTTCCTTCAAAGGAGTAAGCATCTTTTAATTTCATGACTGCAATCACCATCTGCACTGATTTTGGAGCCCAGAAAAATAAAGTCATCCACTGTTTCCCCATCTATTTTCCATGAAGTGATGGAACTGGATGCCATGATCTTAGTTTTCTGAATGTTGAGCTTTAAGCCAACTTTTTCACTCTACTCTTTCACTTTTACCCAGAGGCTTTTTGGTTCTTCTTCACTTTTGGCCATGAGGGTGGTTTCATCTGCATATCTGAAGTTATTGATATCTCTCCTGGCAATCTTGATTCCAGCTTGTGCTTCATCCAGCCCAGCATTTCTCATGATGTACTCTCCATATAAGTTAAATAAGCAGGTAGACAATATACAGCCTTGATGTACTCCCTTTCCTATTTGGAACCAGTCTGTTGTTCCATGTCCAGTTCTAACTGTTGCTTCCTGACCTGCATACAGGTTTCTCAAGGGACAGGTCAAATGGTCTGGTATTCCCATCTCTTTCAGAATTTTCCACATTTTATTGTGGTCCATACAGTCAAAAGCTTTGGCATAGTCAATAAAGCAGAAATAGATGTTTTTCTGGAACTCTTTTGCTTTTTTGATGATCCAGCAGATGTTGGCAATTTGATCTCTGGTTCCTCTGCCTTTTCTAAAACCAGCTTGAACATCTGGTAGCTCATGGTTCACGTATTGCTGAAGCCTGGCTTGGAGAATTTTGAGCATTACTTTACTAACGTGTGAGATGAGTGCAATTGTGTGATAGTTTGATCATTCTTTGGCATTGCCTTTTTGGGATTGGAATGAAAACTGACCTTTTCCGGTCTTGTGGCAACTGCTGAGTTTTCCAAGTTTGTTGTCATAATGAGTACAGCACTTTCACAGCATCATCTTTTAGGATTTGAAATAGATCAACTGGAATTCCATCACCTCCACTAGCTTTGTTTGTAGTGATGCTTCGTAAGGCCCACTTGACTTCACATTCCAGGATGTCTGGCTCTAGGTGAGTGAGTGATCACACCATCATGATTTTCTGGGTTGTGAAGATCTTTTCTGTACAGTTCTTCTGTGTATTCTTGCCACCTCTTCTTAGTATCTTCTACTTCTTTTAGGTCCACACCATTTCTGTCCTTTATCGAGCCTATCTTTGCATGAAATTTTCCCTTGGTATCTCTAATTTACTTGAAGAGATTTCTAGTCTTTCTCATTCTATTGTTTTCCTCTATTTCTTTGCATTGATCACTGAGGAAGGCTTTCTTATCCCTCCTTGCTCTTCTTTGGAACTCTGCATTCAAATGGGTATATCTTTCCTTTTCTCCTTTGCTTTTTGCTTCTCTTCTTTTCACAGCTATTTGTAAGGCCTCCTCAGACAGCCATTTTGCTTTTTTGCATATCTTTTTCTTGGGGATGGTCTTGATTCTTGTCTCTTGCTCATTATTAGAGAAATGCATATCAAAACTACAATGAGATATCATCTCACACCAGTCAGAATGGCCCTCATCAAAATGTTTACAAATGATAAATGCTGGAAAGAGTGCGGAGAAAAGGGAACAGTCTTGCAGTGTTGGTGAGAATGTAAATTGGTACAGCAGCTATGAAAGATGTTATGGAGATTCCTCAAAGAACTTGTTATAAAACCACCATATGACCCAGCATTCCCACTCCTAGGCATATACCCTGAGGAAACCAAAATTGAAAGAGATACATGTATCTCATTGTTCATTGCAGCACTATTTACAATAGCTAGAAGATGGAAGCAACCTAGATGTCCATTGACAGATGAATGGATAAAGAATTGTGGTATATATACCACTTTAGAATATTGCTCAGCCATAAAAAGGAACACGTTTGAGTCAATTCTAATGAGGTGGATGAACCTAGAATCTATTATGCAGAGTGGAGTGAGTCAGAAAGTGAAAAAAAAAATACTGTATTCTTACACATATATACAGAATCTAGAAGAATTATACTGAAAAATTTATTTACAAGGCAATAATGGAGAAACAGACATAGAGAATTGACTTATGGACATAGGGAGATGGGAGGAGAGGGTGAAATATATGGAAAGAGTAACATGGAAACTTACATTACTGTATGTAAAATAGATAGCCAATGGGGATTTGCTGTATGGCTCAGGAAACTCAAGCCGGGGCTCTTATCAACATAGAGGGGTGGCATGGGGAGGGAGATGGGTGGGAGTTTCAAAAGGGCAGGGGTATATGTATACCTATGGCTGATTCAGGTTGAGGCTTGACAGAAAACAGCAAAATTCTGTAAAGCAATTAACCTTTAGTAAAAAATAAATTAATAAAAAAAGAAAATAATAAAACAGAACACGGGAGGAGCTTTAACTAGCAGAAACACAACCTTGTAAAGAAATTATACTCCAATAATTAAAATTTGAAAATGAAAAATGAAAAAAAAATAAAGCAACCCAACACTGCACCTAGCATGTAGCCCACACGGAGAAACAAAGATCCAGTAGAGTGAAAATAAATAAATAGATAAATAAAGAAATAAATAAGTGCCTAAAAAAAGAGAGATGAACAAAATTGAATGTGTTTTAGAGGGATCATTTAGCTAAGGAGTGAAGAATACAATGGAGGTAACACAAAAATGTGAAAACCAGTTGGGGGTCCAAAATGAAGTAATTCAGCTAAGAGGTAATAAGATGAGTAGGTTCTAGGTTAAAGTGTCAGAATAAATCAACTTGGTTATTGTGAAACATAAGAAATAATGAGAAGAAACATTTCAGCATAATGGCAATCTATTCTACTGGTGTTAATTTTATTTGTTTTTGGAAGAACTCCTAAGTCTTTTTAATCTTCTGAAGATGCAAGTATTTTTCTATTTGATTTCAGATGTCAAATAACTTCTAATGATATGGTCTTTACAGTCACATCCTTCATCAGCCAAAGATTTAAGAAACCCATTTTTCTCTCTTACTATTAACATCCATTTTTCTAGACACCATCTCTGTAGACTTTGAATATTCCCTAAGAATAGTTGGGTAATTTTTAAAGTTTATCTTTAGCATTTTTACTTCCTCAGCACTTGGGCTATATATCAGTATCTTTTTATAATATAAGGAAATCTCTTTTTATGCTAGAAAAACATTCTTGCAAATTGCATAATTTTAAAATCTAACTACAGATTAACTTTCTAAAAAATAAATATCTAGCATAATTTGCTAAGTTGAGATTTTATCTACTTTTATGGCATACTTGGAAAAGACCCTAATGCTGGGAAGGATTAGGGGCAGGGGGAGAAGGGGATGACAGAGAATGAGATGGTTGGATGGCATCACCGACTCGATGGACATGGGTTTAGGTAAACTCCGGGAGTTGGTAATGGACAGGGGGGCCTGGCGTGCTGCGATTCATGGGGTCGCAAAGAGTCGGACACGACTGAGCGACTGAACTGAACTGAACTGATAAAAAGCTCACAATTCTGATTTTACCTCTTTTTAATATCACAATATATAAAGTTTGCAATTCAAATTTGCATAAAATGCAATGATTATCTTCATAAGGAGATTATAATTTAAATTTATGAATTAACTGTTACCTGAGTAATGTTTGTCTCATATTAAGCATTACTTAAGGCCTTATCTTGCATGTTAAAGTTATATGCTAACACTTTGGGAAAGCAGAGTGCTGAATTGAAAGGAGTAATAGAGCCCCTCAGAGAGGACTTCACTGCAAAGGGAATGACGTGTACTATGATTTGATTCTTAGAGGACAGGATTTAATGGCTGAAGATGGTGAAGAAAAATGAACTACTACAGCATAAGGCAAAGACAGAGAGGCAAGAAACTTGAAGAATACTTCATAAATTATCAATATTCAATAGACTAGTTTTCTGTTTTATTATCATTTTATAATACAACTGGATCCCATAAAAGCCCTGTGAAGTAGGTATTATTGTTGTTCAGTCTCCAAGTTGTGTCTAACTCTTCACAAGTCCATGGACTGCAGCACACCAGACTTCCCTGTTCCTCATCATCTCCCAGAGTTTTATCAAGTTCATGTCCATTGAATCAGTGATGCCATCCAATCATCTCATCCTCTGTAACCCTGTTCTTCTGCCTTCAATCTTTCCCAGAATCAGTTGGCCAAATTATTGGAGTTTCAGCTTCAGTACCTGTCCTTCCAAAGAATATTCAGGGTTGATTTCCTTTAAGATTGACTGGTTTGATCTCCTTGCTTTCCAAGGGACTCTCAGGAGTCTTCTTCAGCACCACAGTTCAAAAGCATCGATTCTTTGGTGCTCTGCCATCTTTATTGTCCAGCTCTCATATCCATCCATACATGACTACTGGAAACACCATAGCCTTGACTATACAGACTTTGTTAGCAAAGTGATGTCTTTGCTTTTTAACACGCTGTCTAGGTTTGTCATAGCTTTCCTGCCAAGAAGGAATCATCTAATTTCATGGCTACAGTCACCATCCACAGTGATTTTAGAGCCCAAGAAGAGGAAGTCTGTCACTACTTCCACTTTTCCCCCTTCTATTCAGCATGAAGTGATGATACTGGATGCCACGATCTTAGTGTTTTTTTTTTTTAATATTAAGTTTTAAAACAGCGTTTTCACTTTTCTCCTTCACCCTCATCAAGAGGCTCTTTAGTTCCTCTTCACTTTCTGGCATTAGAGTGGTATCCTCCGTGTATCTGAAATTGTTGATATTTCTCCTGGTCATCTTGATTCCAGCTTTTAACTCATCCATCCTGGCATTTCACATGATGTGCCCTGTGTATAAGTTAAATAAACAGGGTGACAATAAACAGCCTTTTCTTACTCCTTTCTCAATCCTGAACCAGTCAGTTGTTCCATACAGGGTTCTATTGTTGCTTCTTGACACGCATACAGATTTCTCAGGAGACAGTTAAGGTGGTCTGGTATTCCCATCTCTTTAAGAGTTTTCCACAGTTGTTATGGTCCATACAGCATAGTCAATGAAAGAGAAAGTGAAAGTGAAATCGTTCAGTCGTGTCGGACTCTTTGTCACCCCATTGTCTGTAGCCTACCAGGATTCTTCGTTCATGGGATTTTTCCAGGCAAGAGTGCTGGAGTGGGTTGCCATTTCCTTCTCTAGGGGATCTTCCCAACCCAGGGGTTGAACCCGGGTCTCCTGCAATGCAGGCAGACGCTTTACCCTCTGAGCCACCAGGGAAGACCCAGTGAAAGAGAGGTAGATGTTTTTGTGGAATTCCCTTGTTTTCTCTATGATTTAGTGAATGCTGGAAATTTGACTTCTGGTTCCTCTTCCTTTTCTAAACTCAGCTTGAACATCTGGTAGTTCATGGCTCATGTAATGCTGAAGCCTAGCTTGGAGGATTTTGAGCATAACCTTACTAGCATGGGAGATGAGTTCAATTGTGCAGTGGTTTGCATATTTTTTAGTACTGCCTTTCTTGGGAGTTGGGATGAGGATCGACTTTTTCCAATTCTGTGGCCACTGCAGTGTTTTGCAAATTTGCTGACATAAAGAATGCAGCACTTTAATAGCATATCTTTTAGGATTTTAAACAGCTCTGAGGGAATTCCATCATCTCCACTAGCTTTGTTGGCAGCAGTGCTTCCTAAGCCCCACTTGACTTCATATTGCAGAATGTCTGGCTCTGAGTGAGAGACTACACCACTGTGGTTACCCGGGTCATTAAGATTAAGGTCTTTTTTGTACAGTTCTTCTGTGTATTCTTTAAATCTCTTCTTGATTTCTTATGCTTCTATTAGGTCTTTACTGTTTCTGTCCTTTACTGTGCCCATCTTTGGATGAAATGTTCCTTCAATATTTCCAATTTTCTTGAAGAGATCTCTAGTCTTACCCTTTCTGTTGTTATCCTCTATTCCATTGCACTGTTCACTGAACAGAACAGCCTTCTTGTCTCCTGAATTTAGCTGGGTGTACTTTCTTTTCACTTCTTTTCTTTCCTCAGCTTTTTGAATAGCTTCCTTAAACAGCCACTTTGCCTTCTTGAATTTCTTTTTCTTTGGGATGGTTTTGGTCACTGCCTCCTATACAATATTATGTACTTCTGTCCATAGTTCTTCAGGCACTCTGTTTACTAGATCTAATCCCTTGAATCTATTTGTCACCTCTGCTGTATTCACAGGGGATTTGATTTAAGTCATACCTGATAGGCCTAGTGGCTTTCCCTGCTTTCTTAGTTTAAGCCTGAATTTTGCTATGAGGAGCTGTTGATGGTCTGAGCCCAAGTCAGCCCTAGGTCTTGATTTTGCTGACTGTATACAACTTCCATCTCTTTGTCTACAAAGAATGTAATCAATCTGATTTTGGTATTGACCTGCTTTGTAAGTGAAGAAACAGCAATAAAGATAATTATGTGATTTATATCAAATCATTACACTAATAAGTGGCAGAGATACAGTTTGAACTTAAGCCTTCCATTTTCACATCTAGGGAATTTTCCACTGCACTTTTAGCAAATAGGGAGAGCAGGAGATACAATTAGAAAGGAAGGTTGAAGCTACGTTGTGAAGGCCTTTAAACAAGTCATTATCAACACAAGCACATCTCATGTTGTAACATATTCTGTCAGTGCTATCTTTAAAATATGTCAAGAATCTGACCATTTCTTCCTGTATCCACTGTGAGCATTTAGGTTCAAACTGTATCTCCTCTCATTTGGATTATTACAATTATGTCCTTACAAGCCAGGTCATATCACTCACAGTTCCAAAGCTTTACATAGTACCCTGCCACATCTCTGACCTCATCTACTCTCACTCTCAGACATCATTAGTAAACTTGCCTCTTTGAAGTTTCAGTAACCTGATGGGTGGTACTCTATTTCAGTCTTTTGCCTTGGTATGCTCTCTCCATTCCAAGGGATTGAACCAACATCTCTTATATCTCCTGCATTGGCAGGCAGGTTCTTTACCACTAATGCCACTGGGAAGCCCCTAAGTCCAATACGTTTTCTGTCATTTTGTACTTAACTATGTAAGAGCCCAGAGAAGGCAATAGCACCCCACTCCAGTACTCTTGTCTGGAAAATCCCATGGATGGAGGAGCCTGGTAGGCTACAGTCCATGGGGTCGCTGAGAGTCGGACGACTGAGCGACTTCACTTTCACTTTTCCCTTTCATGCACTGGAGAAGGAAATGGCAACCCACTCCAGTATTCTTGCCTGGAGAATCCTAGGGACGGCAGAGCCTGGTGAGCTGCCGTCTATGGGGTCTCACAGAATCGGACACGACTGAAGCAACATAGCAGCAGCAGCAGCATGTAAGAGTCAGGATGTTTTTCATTATATCAGGTGGAGTCATATGATATTGACATTACTGTTAGTCTAAAGTAACCAAATTGCAGCAAATGTCTTATGGTTCAATCTAGAGATAATTTCTGAATCAATAATAAATAATTTTCAGTGGAATTACAGTGACATGAAAATGACTTAATTTATATAGTGAGACCCTAAAATGTGACAATGCAAAAACTCCCAATCTGGAGCAGAGGGAGGTCATGAGCTGTGTAAACTAAGAGCTCTGCACACCTCAGCAAGTCCTTAGGTTATCCCTGGAAATTGCTCGAGTTTTCGTGATCAGTCTTCATAGCAGCTTTCTTGAATCATTAATAAAAGCTAAAATAAGTCTCAAAAAACCTAGAGTTAAAGGAAGTGTGAAATTCATTTTAGAAAGAACTATACTCTAAATGATAGAAACAGGCATACTTTTGGTTTATAAAAAAGAAAATCCTCAGCTAACTCTGAAAGGTCAGTTTATTGGTTGAGAATGCAACATAGCCAATGCTCTACATAAAATTCTGATTCTTAAAAGATCAATTAATTTATTCTATCCAAGTTGAAGTTTGAGGTCAATATATCTCAGTAATTTGTCATGAAAACATCACTAGCAATGAAACACACAGAAATGTTTCACAACATATTAAATATCAGTTAACTGTATTCAAATTTTAAATTGTGTACTGTAAATAATATTAATTTGGATCTATATTTTATGCACAAAGCCAAAACAATTCATTTTTGTTGATTTGAAAGTGTTTTAAAATTTTACTTTAGTCATTTCTTTAGAAAAGTAATAGCAATACATAATTTTCTGTGGTGTTTCTGGTGAAAGGATTTGCATACAATTAGTGAGACGATTTCTGTTTTTAGCAGAGACACACACAAGATGAAGTAAATATTCACCATATGATTATCCTAATTTTTATATCCCACTGTGGCAAGCTCAACTCCAAGAAGTAATTGTAAACTCATGTCAGTGACAATGAGAATGAGTACATTTGATTACTCACTATTAAATTTCTTTAGTAGGGAAATGATGCTGAGTTTATCATCTAAATAAAGAGTGATTTCTTGCACAGCATGCCATGTGGCAGATGATGGGTTCAGGGATAGACTCAGTTAATTTCAGCTGCAAAAATTGTGTTTCCCATTTCAACTATACAATTCTGTGGCAGGTTATTTGAATTCCTTAATTGTCCACTTTTGACTTCTATGCAATAAAGCTGAAAATGTAAGATTTTATTAGTTATAGTAGTTCACTCTATAGCTGTTAATAAAAATCAGCTTCATTACTTATGCTAGAGTGAATTTAAAATGCTGTTGTACATCTGAGGGAAATACTTTGTGGATTCTTGATAGGTGAGGGGATTCTTCTCTACAACTCTGGGAGAATCATAATATGTGACGCAACATCACAGTCCATCTCAAAAATGAAAGAAAACAAAAGCTTAACTCTTATTCTTGAACTAATATTTAGTTATTAGCCATTTACTCAGTCACTTTAGTCAGAAACTTAGATAATAGTCACAGAGTTGTCACTCTTCTTTACACTTATATCAAGTCAATCCTGATATTTCTTTCTAAATAATATATTTAAGGTCTTTCATAAGCAAGTCCCTATTATGCTTTCATTTCCATTCAAAGAATATTTATTGAGTATCTACTATATGTCAGGCGATTGCTCTAGGGACTGCAGACATACAAATAATAAAAATAGTAAAATGTGCCTACCTTCATCAAGTTTACACTCCAGTGGCTGAGCCAGACAGTAAACAAATACACAAATACATTTATAGTATAGCGACAAGAAGTGGTAAGTGATATGAGGAAAAATGAAGGAAAAGCAGGACAGAAATGACTGAAGATGATGGTGGGAAGGGTGATTATCTTTCCAAACCAATCTTTTTTAAGTATGCACCACTCGAGTCATACTACAGATTGATAGTTTGCTGAATAAACCAGGTTCTCTCTTGTCTTAATTCATTGCAACGGCAGTTACTCATGCTAAGAAATCTATATTCTTTATCTTCAGTTGCAACTTATAATCCTACTTTAAACTTTAGCTTTAGAACATTTGAGAAGACATCTCTAACCTTCTTATATTGAATTGTGCTTTTGCTTTATATTTCCAAAGTTTTCTGTATAATAATTATACCTCACATCTCATTGAAATAATTTTTTTTATCAAATAAGTACTATATGCTACTTTTGAAAGTACTAAGTATACAGCGAATCACAGTTATTGACTTCAAGGATGTTGAATTACAATAGTTGCAATGTCTAGCTTACCTGTCTAGTTCTCTTTAAGCATGAGTTCCTATTCATTTTTATTTCTCAAGGTTTTTTTTCTTTTTTTCCCCACACTCAGGAAAGAATAAGATCAGTATGGGTTAGATTGAACTGAATGGCGGGTAAAAATTCTCCCTTTTTATATAACCCTTCCCTTACTTGATCAAGGCCAATAATATTAAAGATAATAATAAAATAACTAACAATCATTGATGGTCTGCCCAATCTATAGTAAACTGTATTAATTGCTTTGTGTGCATGGTGTTAGTTTTATTGTCTTATTTGTATAAAGAAAACCGATGATAGAGAAGTGAAGTTCTTGGCCAAAACTACTTAGCTATTAATTGGTAGAGCCTCCTTCTGTCCTATATTAAAGGATGGCTTCTATTCTCCTCTATGATATTGTCTATAGTACAATGAACATTTAATTCTATTCTGTTTGGATTAGTTTTATCCTCTTATCAAGAATTAATTTTTTCCACAGAAGTATCCCTGACTGTGAAGCATTTCTAGATACCATCGACGTTTCCACAGAGCACTGTGCCTTCTATTCAAGTTAGGGAATGCTTGCTGCTTTAATTCCAGGTTCACAGAGAAGCAAAGTACCTTCCCTTCAGTACCCACTCCTCGATGGTTTCTGGCTGATTTGGTCCAATGTTACAACCACTGAAAAGATTACAATAATGAACAAAGTTTCTTCTTTGACAATAGCGTGTGAATGCTGCCCTGTGATCAAGTTTGATTAATGATGTCATCCTTGGCATTGCTCAGGACATACTATCAACTACTTTCTCTCTGTAAGGACATCAAACGTTAAATTATAGAACTAGGTCACTCTGATGAAAAGTTTTTGAATTACTATTTATATCTATCTATATGCTTGCCCAAATTCTTTCCTTCCAGAAGGAGTAACAAAAGCCTATAGGACTATTTCATAAATAATATTTGCTAATGAAGGGGTTAATGTATGTGATTTATTGGAATAGGTACTAAGACAATAAAACCAAAAAGTGCTTTCATTTTTAATTAGATTAAGATTGCCTGAAAATTGTTGTGGATTTGGAAACAATTGTATACTATTTCATTATTGTAACAAATTTGAACCAAGTTTGTATAATCAGTATGAAAAGTCAGATCATGCTATTCAGTTTTTCAATCAACTATTTGCAATATGGCAGTAAGTGAGTAAATCAGTGTATACTTTGGTTTATAAATCAATAATCTAAAGATAGTCTGTGTACCATTGACATATTGGCTGAAACTCAAGATTTTCAAGGTTCATTTTGATGAAGCCAGTAAGTCCCTGCCAAATTAATTGCATTTGTGAATTTTATTTTTATTAGTTTAGTTATTATAAAGCATCCAATGAATTACTTCATAAAGATAGTTCAGATTTCTTCATAATATGCTTTTAAAACATAAAATTTGGAATATATTATATTATACTGTAAATACTAAATATTCCAAATATGTTGTTAACATATTGATAATTATAATTCTTGAAATCAACTATTGTCTTTTGTCTAAGAAGCTTTTATTGACAGTATAATATAGTCCATATGTAAAACCAAAAACTTCCAGATGTACAAGCTGGATTTAGAAAAAGCAGAGGAATCAGAGATCAAATTGCCAACAACCATGGGGTGATAGAAAAAGTAAGAGAATTCCAGAAAGACATCTACTTCTGCTTCAGAAAGACATCTACTTCTGCTTCATTGGCTATGCTAAAACCTTTGACTGTGTGGATCACAACAGACTCGAAAATTCTTCAGGAGATGAGTATACCAGAACACCTTATCTGCCTCCTGAGAAACCTGTATGCAGGTCAAGAAACAACAGTTAGAGCTAGACATGGAACAATGGACTGGTTCCATATTGGGAATGGATTATATCAAAGCTGTATATTGTCACTCAGCTTATTTAACTTATATTCAGAGTGCATCATAAGACAGAGGATGAGATGGTTGGATGGCATCATTGACTCAATGAACATGAGTTTAAACAAGCTCTTGGAGATAGCAAGAAAAAGGGAAGCCTGGCGTGCTGCAGTCCATGGGGTCTAAAATAGTTGGACATGACTGAGTGACTGAACAACAAAAATAACAACAACAACAACAACATCATGTGAAACGCTGGACTGGATGAATCACAAGCTGGAATCAAGATTGCTCACAGAAATACCAATAACCTCAGATAAAGAGATGAAACTTCCCTAATGGCAGAAATTGAAGAGGAACTAAAGAGCCTCCTGATGAAGGTGAAAGAGGAGAGTGAAAAAACTGGTTTAAAACTCAAAATTCCAAAAACTAAAATTATGGCATCTGGTCCCATCACTTCATGGCAAACAGATGGGGAAAGGATAGTAACATTTTATTTTTTTGGCTCCAAAATCACTGGAGATAGTGACTGCAGCCATGAAATTAAAAGATGTTTTCTCCTTGGAAGAAAAGCTATGACAAAACTAGAGAGCATATTAAAAAGCAGAGACATGATTTCACCAACAAAATTCTGTATACTCAAAGCTATGGTTTTTATAGTAGTAATGTACAGATGTGAGTTGGACCATAAAGAAGGCTGAGTGCCAAAGAACTGACATTTTCGAACAGTGATGCTGGAGAAGACTCTTGAGAGTTCCTTGGACACTAGGGAGATCAAACGAGTCAATCCTAAAGGGAATAAATCCTGAATACTCATTGGAAGAACTGATGGTGAAGCTGAAGAGCCAATACTTTGGCCATCTCATGTGAAGAGCTGACTCAGTGGAAAAGACCTTGATTCTGGGAAAGATTGAGGGCATGAGAAGAAGGGGGCAACAGAAGATGAGATGATTGGATGGCCTCATCAACTCAATGGACATGAGTTTGAACAAACTCTGGGATATAGTGAAGGACAAGGAAATTTGGCGTTCTGCAGTCCATGGAATCCCAGAGTCAGACAGGACTGAGTGACTGAACAACAATATGTGAAATTATACCCATTTGTAGATTGATAGAGGTAAATGAGAGTTTATATGCAATATTTCCTCAAATAATGCTAATTTTTTTAAACATGGGTTGCTCTCTTAAAATTTTTATTCATTTATTCATGTATTTATTTTTGTCTCCCCCGGGTCCTTGTTGCTGTGCTTGGGCTTTCTCTAGTTGAGGCGTGTGGGATCTACTCTAGTTGTGGTACCTCTGCTTCTCATTGTGGTGACTTCTCTTGTTGCCGAGCATGGGCTCTAAATGTGTGGACTTCAGTAGCTGTGGTGCATGGGCTTAGTTGCTGCATGACATGTGGGATCTTCCTGGACCAGGGATTGAACCCATGTCACCTGCATTGGCAGGTGGATTCTTAACCACTGGACCAACAAGGAAGGCCCTCAATTGCTTCTTATGATATTCTTTCATTAATTCTGGCAATTTTTGTAAGATTGCACCATTTCAGAACAATCTGGAAAGAAAAGATTTCTTTTTGTTAGTGGTGTTTTAATCAAATTCAAAATCTCTAGAGTTCAAATTTTTTTCTTTTTTCTTTTTCCCCGGAACTCATCTCTTTGTAGGGTAGGGTGGTTTTGTGTCCAGAAGAGAGTATAATTTGGATTTCTGTATTTTGTAACAGAATGTTATCTTTGACATCTGTCTATTTTTTACATAAGGTATATATATTCTTTCTGCAATTGGGAATGCAATCCTGCTCCCCTAGCAAATCTAAGATCTCACTGACTATTTGCAACCCAAAGAGACTTTTAGGGATAATGTAGTACAAATTCTTGCAAGAGTGAACGCTCTTCTCAAAAGGTGACTTCCCGAGATCTAAGTGCTAGGTATGGCAGGGGCTAAAACAGAGAGCTCCTGACTTTAAATAGTATACTTACATGTATATCACTGTCTCAGATTCCTGCTATAAATTTCCAGCTATTTTTAGCAATTACTATTTGAGAAAAGTCATCTGATGAATATGCTATTTACCAAGGATCTAATTAACAGATATGAATATTTATATTGTACTTATTAATTTGGACCTCGGCATCAGATATTTTGGAAGGTAATAAAACATTCTTAATGGCCCTTGTATAAGAAAGAACCTTGATAAATTCCTTTTATTCAAAGGAGGAAAGAGTTTGTTTCTCAAAATCATGATTCTAATCTAGATCCTCTTAATCTAGATTCTTTTGCAAAACAGTATGAATAAAAATCTAACCAATTATATCTCCTGTTTGCTTTGGATCCAAGAAAGAGAAGAGTAAAGGCTAAAATTATGGTATATCTTTCTCTGATGAGTATTCTTGTACTGTATAATGATACTATTGCTCATATATTATTGTGCTAAATGGAAAGCAACTATTATTATGTTACCAAGTGTAAGTTCTCCTTCATGGTTTATAGCCTTGTTGTGGTGAACAGGCTTGTGAAATGAAATGAAGCTATAAGCCATGTCTTGCAGGGCCACCTAAGATGGGCAGGTCGTAGTGAAGAGTTCTGACAAAATGTGGTCCACTGGAGGAGGAAATGGGAAATCACTCCAGTATTCTTGCCACAAGAACCCCATGAACAATATAAACAGGCAAAAAGGTATGACACCAGAAGATGAATCCCTAGCTTGGAAAGTGTCCAATAGGCTACTGGGAAAAAGCAGAGGGAAATTACAAATAGCTCCAGAAAGAATGAAGCAGACGCAATGCTCAATAGTGGATGGATCTGGTGGTAAAAGTAAAGTACAGTGCTGTAAAGAACAATATTGCATAGGAACCTGGAGTGTGAGGTCCATGAATCAAGGTAAATTGCTTATGGTGAGGCAGGAGATGGCAAAAGTGAACATTGATATTTTAGGAATCAGTGAACTAAAATGGATGGGAATGGGCAACTTTAATTCAGATTGCCATTATATCTACTACTCTGGGCAACAATACCTTACAAGGATTGGAGTAGCCTTCGTAGTCAACAAGAGTCCAAAATGTAGTACTTGGGTGCAACCTCAAAAATATCTTGGTTCATTTCCAAGGCAAACCATTCAACATGAGAGTAACTCAAGTCTATGGCCTAACTGCTAATGCTGAAGATGCTGAAGTTGTCCAGTTCTATGAAGACCTACAAGACTTTCTAGAACTAACACCACCCCCACCACCAAAAAAAAAAAGAAAAAAGTGTCCTTTTCATCATAGGGGATTAGAATGCAAGAGACAACTGGAAGACATGTTTGGCCTTGGAGTGAAAATGAAGCAGAGCAAAGGCTAACAGGATTTTTTAAAGAGAATACATTGGCCATAGCAAACACCCTCTTCCAACAACACAAGAGATGACTCTATACATGGACATCACCAGATGGTCAATACTGAAATCAAATTGACAATATTATTTGCAGCTGAAGATGGAGAAGCTCTATACAGTCAGCAAAACAAGAGCAGGAACTGATTGTGGCTCAGATCGTAAGCTCCTTATTGTAAAATTCAGGCTTAAATTGAAGAAAGTAGGGAAAACCACTGGCTATTCAGGTGTGGCCTAAAGTCAATCCCTTTTGATTATAGAGTGGAGGTGACAAATAGATTCAAGGAATTAGATACGGTAGTCAGAGTGCCTGAAGAACTATGAACAGAAGTTCGTTAACACTGTACAGGAGGTGGTGATCAAAACTATCCTAAAGAAGAAGAAATGCAAGAAGGCAAAATTGTTGTCTGAGGAGGCCTTAAAAAGAGCTGAGGAAAGAGAAGCAAAAGGCAAAGGAGAAAGAGAAAGATAAACTGCAGAATTTCTGGGAATAGCAAGGAAAGATATGAAGGCCTTTTTCAATGAACAATGCAAAGAAATAGAGGAAAACTATAGAACAATAGAATGGGAAAGATTAGAGATTTCTTCAAGAAAGATACTAAGGGAATATTTTATGCAAGGCTGGGCTTGAAAAAGGACAGACTTTATAAGGACCTAACAAAAGCAGAAGGGATTAAGAAGAGGCGGTAAGAATACACTAAAGAATTATACAAAAAGGTCTTAATTACCTGGATAACCATGATGGTGTGGTCACTTACCTAGAGCCAGACACCTGGGAGTGTGAACTCAATACTTCCTTAAGAAACATTATTATGGACAAATCTAGTGGTGATGATGGAAATCCAGTTGAGCTATCTCAAATCCTAAAACATGATGCTGTTAATGGCCACAGGACTGGAAAAATTCAGCTTTTATTACAATCCCAAAGAAAGGCAATGACAAACAATGTTCAAAATATGTGCAATTATGCTCATTTCACATGCTAGTAAAGTAATGCTCAAAATTCTTTAAGATAGGCTTCAGCAATTGTGAATTGAGAACTTCCAGATGTACAAGCTGGGTTTAGAAAAGGCAGAGGAACCAGAGATCAAATTGCCAACATTCATTGGATCGTAGAGAAAGCAAGGGAATTTGAGAAAATCATCTACTTCTGGCTCATTGAGTATGCAAAAACCTTTAGCTGTGCAGATCACAGCAAACTGTGGGAAATTCTTAAAGGGATGGGAATATAGACCACCTTACCTGTCTCCTGAGAAGCCTGTACGCAGTTCAGAAACAACAGTTAGAACCAGACATGGAAGAACTGGTTGGCTCAAAACTGGGAAGGGTGTATAACAATGCTGTATATTGTTACCCTGATTATTTAGCTTATATGCAGAATACATCATATGAAATGCTGAGTTGGATAAATCACACAAGCTGGAATCAAGACTGCCTATAGGAACATCAACAATTTCAGATATGCAGATAATACATACCACTCTAATGGCAGAAAGTGAGGAGGAACTAAACAGCCTCTTGATGAAGGTGAAAAGAGACTGAAAAAGCTGGTTTAAAACTCAGCATTCAAAAAACTAAAATCATGGCATCTGGTCCCATCACTTGATGGCAAGTAGAAGCAGAAGAAGTGGAAGCAGTGACAGATTTTTATTTTCTTGGGCTCCAAAATCACTGTGGACAGTGACTGCAGCCATGAAATTAAAAGATGCTTGCTACTTGGAAGGAAAGCTATGACAAACCTATACAGCATATTAAAAAGTCGAGACATCACTTTGCTGACAAACGTCCATATACTCAGAGCTATGGTTTTTCTAGTAGTGATGTGAGTTGGACCATAAAGAAGGTTGAACACTGAATAATTGATGCTTTTGAACTGTGGCATTGGAGAAGACTCTTGAGAGTTCCGTGGACAGCAAGGGGAACAAACCAGTCAGTCCTAAAGGAAATCAACCCTGAATATTCACTGGAAGGACTGATACTGAAGCTGAAGCTCAAGTACTTTGTCCACCTGATGTGAAGAGGTGACTCATTGGAAAGGACCCTCAAGCTAAGAAAGATTGAAGGCAAAGGAGAAGGGGAAGTTAGAGAATGAGGTGTTTAGATAGTATTACTGACTCCACGGACATGAATTTAAGCAAACTCTGGGAGACAGTGGAGGACAGAGGAGTAAGGCATACTGCAATTGATGGAATTGAAAAGGGTCAGACATGACTTAGCGAGTCACAATAAAATATAAGTTAATTGTCACAAATGGCACAGGGTAGAGAATGAGAAGGTGTGTTTGTAAATGTAGGAGACCTAAAGAAAATAATTTAACATTATTGAATATCACTGAGTAAGTTACTGAATGTGGTTGAGTGCTACTCATATAAGCAATCATGAAATTTTATAGACAGAAAAACTCAACCCTTACTTTATAGATAAGGGAACTGAGTCTTTGGTTGAAGAAACACTAGACAACTCTACAGAAGTCAGAAGCACAAGTGATAGCTGTGGACTTCAGACTATGAAATATTACACATAAAATGAAGAAACAGAAATCTCTCTCTTTTTCTCTCTCCACTTCCTCTCGTTCTCTTTTGCTTCTAGTTTTTTTCTTTTTCTTCCCATCCATCTATCCCATCTTCTCTCTTTATGTCTAATTTTACCTTCCTACCCTTAACATTATTTAAGAGCTTCCCTGTAGCTTTAATGGTAAAGAATCTGTCTGCGATGCAGGAAACCTGGGTTCAATCCCCTAGTCAGGAAAATCCCCTGGAGAAGGGCATGGCAGCCTACTCCAGTATTCTTGCCTGGAGAATCCTATGGACAGAGGAGGCTGGAGGGCTACAGTCCATGAGGCTACAAAAAGTCAGACACGACTGAGTGACTGACATTACTATTACTACTACTTTTAATATTATTTATACTTACCATAGTTCATTTAATGTAATTCAGATCAAATGCAGTTCACTGATAGCTTTATGAAGAATAAAAAACAGACTAAAATATTACAAATCATTTTTATTTTCAATAAATAGCATGCAATTACTAAATTGCAATATAGCTTTTTGTTGTTTACAAACAGAAACCAAATAGCACTGAAGTGTTCTCTTTCTGTCAACATGCCTTTCATGTACATTTAAAGCTGCATATAATTTTTCTAGGTCCTTGAGAGGGGGGTTCAATAGGGAGGGGATGTATATATACCTAATGCTGATTCATGTTGATGTAAGGCAAAACCCATCACAATATTGGAAAGTAATTATCCTCTAATTTAAAATATATTTAAAAAGATTAAATATATTAAAAAAAAGAGGAGAAAAAAAAAGAATGGTAGAGGATTCCTGGGTGTCTTCTGTGCTTCCGTTTTGTAAGGACATTTGCTTTCAATGTCCTCAAGAGCTCCCTTGTGTAATCTGAAACCTGCCCTATACATGAAGGGCAGGGAGAGACTCCCTCCCCAAATAACTGCATACAAAATGAAACTGCTTTCTCTTTTCTTTATTGTGTTTGTGCATGCATGCATGCATTTACTTAGGTCTTTAAATTCAAGAATTGGTCTAAAAATATCAAAGGCTCCTAAATAATTGGAGAAGGAAATGGCAACCTATTCCAGTATTCTTGTTGCAGAATCCAACGGACAGAAGATCCTGGAGAGCTACAGTCTATGGGGTTGCAAGGAGTTGGATACAACTGAGTGACTAATACACACAAATAATGTAGTACTTGGGAATGTAAATGAACAAAGAATATCTTAAATTCAAAGATAAATGAAATGTGCCACTTGACAGATGTAACCACATAAATAAATGTGCTTGTTGCCTATTTGTTTTTCTTGTGTCTGAAAAATCACTAATCTTATAGAGTTACTACACAGAGCTGAGAGCAGGTAAAACGTGATGTGCGTTAACTTCTCTTCCATGACAATATCTGTTTCAGGTCTTTCTTGACTATAAACCTTGATCAGATGATTAAAACATTTGTCTTATCACTTAAAAATGTCTCACATTGAAAATCAGCACAAAATTTAGAAAAAAAAACTGTGCTTAAGTAGGCACAGTTTTGCAAAGTTCTGATACCTGAAGAAAATTTTAGTTTTCCTGGATTTTTAAAAACTGGAGCTATTTAACATTTTCCTATTTCTAAAAGTAATTATCTAAATCTATATCTATCTATCTACCTACCTATCTAATGAGAGAGAGATAGAGACAGTGAAAAATATGCATTCAAATAAAACAACTTAAAAGTCAACCATATAGATGTTCAACATTGTGGAGGAGTGGGAGAGTGTGGAGTTCATCTCTCACAGATGCAACAAGAATACATCTAAAAATGGAACAATACCCACAGAGCATCTGCTGAGCCTTAGCAGAGGACCTCAAACTCTTAAATGGACAAGAAATATCCCTACATAACCGGGTAGGATGAAATAAAGAAGAAGGAAAAAGGAAGAGGAGAGGAAGTGGGGGTGAGACCTGCACCCCAGGTTGGAAACTGAAGGTGGGGAGAGGTTCTCACATCTGGGGAAGCTCCCTCACTGGTAGGGAGATCTGCTGGGACAGGAGGGGAGACTCAGGGGCTCAGAGGAGAGCACAGCAACTGTTACATGGCAGGCAGGGCAGAGTGAGGCCTGCGCAGATGGTCTGTACCACAGCCCTGTGCACCCCAGCCTGAGACAGGTGTCCACCAGTGTGCCCAGGGACTGGGTGCTGGAACAAGGAGTCTGGAGTGCAGATCAGGGAAGGGGATTGCTGTTGGCTTTGAGGAGACAGCTTTTCTCATGAGAGTGAGGAAATCCACCACTGGGACAGCCATAGAAGTGAAAGTGAAGTGCCACTGTTAAGTGACATGCAAGAAGAGGAGCCACCACGCAGCCTCTCTTCCCCTTGCACTGACCCTTCCATCAATGGGCACTAGGAAGAGCTCCAAGAGCAGCTGGCTCCTGTGTCCCCACCATCGCCTCCCCAATGAACCCTCACCCATGACTTGCTTGCACCAATGTCTCCCCTTGGCTTCCTCCTGCCTGATGAGCTCTCATGTTCCAACTGCTACCCCAGAACCTTCCTGCCTGGGTGGCCTGCTTATCCTGATCACTATCTTGGCTCCTTTCTGCCTGACAAGTTCCTGTGCTCTGATTACCTGTGGAACAGATTCCAGTGGGAAGAACACATGAAGAGGTAGGGTGAAAACCACAGCCAAGCTCAGGGTTTATGTTGCCAAAGAAAAGCTGAAATCTCCTTGCAACTGCATGAAACTCAGAGTTACACTTCCACTGACAGCTTCCTGAATTCAGCAACTTTGGAACAGCGAAACAGACAACAAGTGCTCCTGCAGTTGATACTGCTCTGGCTTTAGCAGCTGGGGGCTTTGTGGGCATGTAACATGGGAGCTGGGCCAGACCATAGTCTACCCTGCCTCCATATTTCCCAAGTGGGTCCAGGTGAATGACTAGCGCTGTATGAGACCTGACTTCAGTGGATTTGTGCCGGTGACCTGGTATAAATAATGCCTGAGAGTCACCTAAGTCAACTGTCAGCATACCCATAATTAAGGCGGGACTGAGAGCAGTGTCAGAAACTATACTCTGTAAACCCACACAACAGGTAAAAGGAACACAACGGAGCACATTCACAGGTGAACAGATCCGGAGGAGGCAATACTCAGTGGCTTCTCTCCTGGTGAGAGTGCTCCAATCCTGCCTACCTTGCACCATTGGTCAGAATGCAGTTAAGAAACAGATAGGGAGTGGAGGGCAGTCTACTTCAACAGCAAAGGAGCAGATGCCATCCTTTCCAGGGCATTGAAACCCACAGATCAAAGGGGAGGCCCCATAAACAGCCAGGAAGGCTCTGGTCACAAAAATACCAGTTGAACTCCTTATCTAAGAGACACTGGCATGAGCCTCTGGATCAGCCCCACCCACCAAGGAGGAAGACACCAGAAGCAAAAGGAACTGTGGACCTACAGTCTGCAGAAAGGAGACCACAAACACAGTAAGTTAGACAAAATGAGGCAATAAAGAAATACATTGCAGATGAAGGAGGAAGATAAAAACTTACAAGAATAAGTAAATAAAGAGAAGATAGGCAATCCACTATTAAAATAACTCAGAATAATGATAGTAAATATGATCCAAGATTACAGAAAAAGGATGAAGGCATGAATTAAGAAGTTCTACGAAATGATTAACAAAGGCCTAGAAGAACTAAAGAAGAAACAAACAGAGATGAAAGCACAATACTGAAATGAAAAATACACTAGACAGAATCAATGGCAGAATAACTTAAGCATAAGAACAAGTAAAGAGCAGAAGACAGAGTGGTGAAAGTTACTGCCATGACAAAGAATAAAGAGGAAAGAATAAAAAGAAATGAGGACAGTTTCAGAAACCTCTGGGACAACATTAAACATACCAACATAGCATTATAGGTTTCCCAGAAGAGAAAGACACTGAAAAAAAATATTTAAAGGGATTATAGTTGAAAAAGGCTTCCCTGATAGCTCAGTTGGGAAAGAATCCACCTATAATGCAGGAAACCCTTGTTCGATTCCTGGGTCAGGAAGATTTGCTGGAAAAGGGATAGGCTACTCACTCCAGTATTCGTAGGCTTCCCTTGTGGCTCAGCTGGTAAAGAATCCGCCTGCAATGTGGGAGATCTGGGAAGATCCCCTGGAGAAGGGAAAGGCTACCCACTCTAGTATTCTGGTCTGGAGAATTCCAGGGACTGTATAGTCCATGGGGTGGCAGAGAGTTGGACACGACTGAGTGACTTTCACTTCACTTCATATTTGAAAAACTCCTTAACATGGGGAAGGAAACTATCACCGAAGTCAAAAAAGCAGAGGGTCCAATACAGGATAAACCCAAGGAGGAACATACCAAGATATATATTAATCAAACTAACAAAAATTAATAAAATGAAAAAATACTAAAAGAAACAAGGGGAAAACAACAAATAACATACAAGTATCCCTGGAAGGTTATCAGCTTATTTTTAAGCAAAAACTCTGCAGGCTAAAAGGAAATGGCAGGATATATTTAAAGTGATGAAAAGGAAAACCTTACAACCAAGACTAGCCAACAAATCTCTCATTCAGATTAGGCAAATAATATAACAGCTTTAAGAGCAAAAAGTAAGAGACTTTAGCACCACCAGACCAGCTTTATAATGCTAAAAGAACTTCCCTAAGCAGGAGAAAAAAGACACAACTAGAAACAAGAAAATCACAAATGGGAAAGCTCACTGGTAAAGGCAAACACAATAAAAGTAAGAAATCATTCATACACAAATATGACATCAAAAGCAGCAATCATGAGGAAGACAATATTGTGAATGCAGGAAATGGGAATAGCATTTGAAATTGAGGCCATCAACTGACAAGAACTTTGTATACTGCTTTATCAAATGCTTTATCAAAACCTATGCGGAATGCAACCTCCCCCAGAATACAATAGAACACACACAAGCTACTGAAACACAACAATAAATATTGTCATCAAACTATAAGAAAACTCAAATCCCAAGCCATTAAGAAAATGGCAATACTACATATCAATAATTATCTTAAATGTAAATAGATTAAGTGCTCCAACCAAAACACATAGACCGGCTGAATGGATACAAAATCAAGACCCATATATATGCTGTCTACAAGAGACCCAATTCAGACGTAGGGATACATACAGATAGAAAATGAGGGGATGGAAAAAGATATTTCATACAAATTGAAATCAAAAGAAAGCTAAGATAGCAGTACTCACATTAGACAAAATAGACTTTAAAATAAAGACTGTTACAAGAGACTAGGAAGGGCACTACATAATGATTAAGGGATCAATCCCACAAGAAGATATAACAATTGTAAATAAATAAACATGCAACATAGGAGCACCTCAATTTATAAGGCAAATGCTAAAAGCCATGAAAGAGGAAATCAACAGTAATATAGTAATAGTGGGCGACTGTAACACTCATTTAGGCCAATGGACAGATCATCTAGACAGAAAATTAATAAGAAAACACAAGCCTTAAGTGGCACATAAGGCTTGACCCGATAGACTTAATTGATATTTTTAAAACAATCCATCTGAAAGCAGCAGAATACACTTTCTTGCCAATAACACGTGGAATATTCTCCAGCATAGATCACATTCTGGGTCACAAATCAAGCCTTGATAAATTCAAGAAAATTGAAATAATATCAAGCATCTTTTGTGACCCAATGCTATGAGGTTAGAAATCAATTACAGGAAAAAAAAAACTGTAAAAAGCAAACACATGGAAGCTAACCAATGTTACTAAATAATCACTAGATCACTGAAGAAGTTAAAGAGGAAAAAAATAAAATACCTAGAGAAAAACGACAAGGAAAACTGATGAGCCAAAACCTATGGAACAAAGCAAAATCAGTTCTGAGAAGGACATTTACAATCTTACCTCAAGAAGCAAGAAGAATGTCAAACTACCTGATCTTACACCTAAAACAACTAGAGAAAGAACAACAAAACCCAACGTTAATGCTGCTGCTGCTGCTAAGTCGCTTCAGCCGTGTCCGACTCTGTGAGACCCCACAGACGGCAGCCCACCAGACTCCGCCGTCCCTGGGATTCTCCAGGCAAGAATACTGAAGTGGGTTGCTATTTCCTTCTCCAGTGCACGAAAGGGAAAAGTGAAAGTGAAGTAGCTCAGTCCTGTCTGACTCTTAGCGACCCCATGGACTGTAGCTTACCAGGCTCCTCCGCCCATGGGGTTTTCCAGGCAAAAGTACTGGAGTGGGGTGCCATTGCCTCCTCCGCCAAAGTTAATAGACGGAAAGAAATCATAAAAGTAACAGCAGAAATAAATGAAATAGAGACGAAGAAAACAATAGCAATGATCAATAAATTTAAAAGCTGGTTCTTTGAGATGATAAATAAAATTGATAAACCTTTAACCTGAGCCATCAAAAAAGGGAGAGGACTTGAATCAATAAAATTAGAGGTAAAAAGGAGAAGTTACAACCGACACCATAAAAATGAAAATGATCATAAGAGACTACTACCAGCAACTATATACCCCTAAATTGGACAGCCTAGAAGAAATGGACAAATTCTTAGAAAGGTTCAACCTTCTAAAACTGAACTAAGGTGAAATAAATTATATGTATGGATTATTCACATGTTCTGAACTTGAAACTGTGAGTAAAAATCTTCCAATGAACAAAAGTCCAGGACAAGATGGCTTCACAGGCTAATTCTATCAAACATTCAGGGAAGAGTTAAAAGCCACCCTTCTAAAACTTCCAAACATGCCAAAATCAGATAAAGATATAACACACAAAAAAAGAAAATTACAGGCCAATATCACTGATGAACATAGATGCAAAGATTCTCAACAAAATACTAGCAAACTGAATCCAACAACACATTAAAATAATCATAGACTGTGATCAAGTGGGATTTATCCCAGGAAAGCAAGGATTCTTATAAATCCATCAATGTTATAAATACATCATGTTAATGAATTGAAGAATAAAAATCATATGATCATCTGAATAGATGAAGAAAAAGTTTTTGACAGAATTCCACACCCATCTATGATAAAAAATTCTCTAGAAAGTGGCCATTAGATGGAACCTACCTCAACATAATAAAGGCTGTATATGACAAACCCATAGCAAACTACATTCTCAATGGTTAAAACATGAAAGTATTTCTTCTAAGATCAAGAACAAGACAAGAATGTCCACTCTAACCACTTTTATTCAACATATTTTGGAAGTCCTAGCCACAAAAACAATCAGAGACAAATAAGAAGTAAAATGAATCCAAATTAGAAAAAGAAGTATCTGTTTAGCTCTTTGACAATATTGTAAAGTTAAAAAATAGAAAATAAACTAATCAAAAAAATTAAAAAATAAAACAAACAAACAAACCAAAAGAAGTAAAGTTGTCAGTGTTTACAGACATGGTATTGTACATGTAAAACCCGAAAGATGCTACCAGAAAACTACCAGAGCTCATCAATAAACTTGGCAAAGTTGCAGAATACAAAATCAATACACAAAATCTCTTGCATTTCTATATACTAACAGTAAAAATCAGATAGAGAAATTAAGGAAACAATACCATGTATCCTTGCATCAAAAAGAATAAAATACCTAAGGAGGCAAAAGACCTGTACTTGGAAAAGTATAAGATATTGATGAAAGAAATAAAAGATGAAATAAACGTAAGGAGAGATACACCATGTTCTTGGATTGGAAGAATCAATATTGTCAAAATGACTATACTACCCAAAGCAATCTACAGATTTTACAGATTCAGATAGGGATTAGTGTAATCCCTATCAAATTGCCAATGGCACTTTTCACAGAACTAGAACAAAAATTTTTACAATTGTATGGAAATACGAAAGACCCTGACTAGCCAAAGCAATCTTGAGTAAGGAAAATGGAGCTGGAGGAATCAAGCTCCCTGACTTCAGATTATATTGCTAAGCTACAGGCATTAAAACAGTATGATACTGGCACTAAAACCGAAATATAGATCAATGGAACAGGATACAAAGCCAAGAGGCAAACCCATGCACTATGGTTACCTAATCTATTGCAAAAGAGGCAAGAATACTCAATGGAGAAGATAGTCACTTCAATAAATGGTTGTGGAGAAACTGGACAGACACATGTAAAAGAAGAAAATTAAAACACTCCCTAAAATCATACACAAAAATAATTCAAAATAGATTAAAAACCTGAATGTAAGGCTCAATACATTCAGTTATATTTTGGCCCTCCTTACTTGGGGGTTGTACTTTAATGATCTTATATTCCTTTTATATTTTAGACTAAGGCTGTTTTATAATAAATAATAATCAGGTGTTCTCCATTATGCTAGTGATATATCATTTTTGTGAACCAGATATGGCTTGAAAAGACAAAGATTTTGTCATCCAATCGCTACTGCAAAGAATGGCCTATTTGACCAAAGAAACTGTCAAAATTAGAATCATTATTTTTGATAGGAATTATCCAAAATTAAATCATTTAATTCTACAGAACTTCATCCAGCAAGTGTTATCATCAAATTACATAGAATGAGCTTTTCAGTTCACCCAGACTGGCAGGCTGGCAGATGGTTAAGTGTCCATAACCAGATAGTTGATTGGGGCCTTAATAAGGCATTTTCAGTGACTCAAGTGGATCAGGTTTAATACCTCTTATTAAAGTTTTCCAAATATAAATATTTCTCCCTTATGATTTGGAACTTTGAGGTCACAATCAAGTATACAAATGTCTGACTTAGATACAAAGATGCTTTGTGGAACATAGTTTAGCTTTGTCTACAAATAATTTTCTATAGGGAGATAGGAATATATTTTCTGTAATTTTTCAGTATTCAAAATGAAATACATTATCCTGCGCCTGATTATCTGATTCTCAAAACATACGGATGCTGACTCAGCCAGTAGTTTAAAAAATCATTGCTTTAGGACCTCTTTAAATATACTCTTGAATAATCTGCCATCCTTTCATCAAGTGCTGATAGAGAAAAGGAAGTTGATTAGTTTTACTCTTTAGTTGCTTACACATTTTATACCACAGACTATGTCAAAATAGGTTATTGGATGACGCCTGCTTAGCCCCACCTGCAGAACTGGGTTCAGAAATATCCTGTAATGTTATATATTCAACTTTTATTGAATAACACTATTTAGACAGTTTCTGCATTTATTGTAAACTATCTTTAAAGAAAACACTTTTTACCTAGTTCTCTCCAAACAAGGTCTCACATTTAATGTATTTCATCATCAAGATGACCCTTTTTGGAGAACTGGTAAACTTGGTATTTTATGGTAACAGGAATTATACCATCCATAATTTTCCTTTTTCTTCCACTGATCACCAAGCAGTTCAGGACAAATGCTATGTTCAGCTATTACAACTGAATTAGCCCTGCCTGTGCTTTTATAGTTGTTTTTCCATTCTTTTTCACATCTTTGTCTATTATTTCTTTTAAAATAATACACATATGTGTGTGTGTGTGTGTGTTGTTGTCGTTGTTCAGTGGCACAGTCATGACTGACTCTTTGTGACCCAATGGACTGCAGCAAGCCAGGGCTCCCTGTCCCTCACCATCTCCTGGAGTTTGCCCAAGTTCATGCCTATTGCATCAGTGATGCCCTCCAGCCATCTTATCCTCTGATGTCCTCTTCTCTTTCTGCCCTCAATCTCTCCCAGCTTCCAGGGCTTTTCCAATGAGCTGACTGTTCACATTAGATGACCAAAATACTGGAGTTTCAGCTTCAGCATCTGTCCTTCCAATGAGTATTCAGGGTTGATTTCCCTTAAGATTGACTGGTGTCCAAGGGACCCTCAGGTGTCTTCTCCAGCACCACAGTTGAAGGCATCAGTTCTTTGGCATTCTGCCTTCTTTATGGTCCAGCTCTCGTGACAACTGGGAAGATATATGGACCTTTGTTGGCAGAGTAATGTCTCTGATTTTCAACACATTGTCTAGGTTTGTCATAGCTTTCCTGCCCAGAAGCAATCATCTTCTGATTTCATGAATGTGGTCACCCTCTGCAGTGATTTTAGAGCCCAAGAAGAGGAAATCTGTCACTACTTTCACCTTTTCCCCTTCTATTTGCCATGAAGTAATAGGGCCAGATGCCATGATCTTAGATTTTTCAATATTGAGCTTTAAGACAGCTCTTTCACTCTCCTCCTTCACCCTCATCAAGTGGGTCTTTAGTTCCTCTTTGCTTTCTGCGTATCTGTGTATCTGAGGTTATTGATGTTTCTCCTGTCTATCTTTATTCCAGCTTGCAATTTATCCAGCCTTGCATTTCTCACGATGTACTTAGCATATAGGTTAAATAAATAAGGTGACAGCAGACAATCCTGTGGTACTCCTTTCTCAATCTTGAACCTATCATTTGTTTCATACAGAGTTCTAACTGTTGCTTCTTGACAATATGCAGGTTTCTCAGGAGACAGGTAAAATGGTCTGGTATTCCCATCTCTCTAAGAGCTTTCCACAGTTTATTATGATTCACATAGTTAAGGGCTTTATTGTAGTTGATGAAACAGAGGTACATGTTTTTTTTCTGGAATTCTCTTGCTTTCTATATGATCTATGATCCAGCGAATGTTGGCAATTTGATCTCTGGTTCCTCTTCTTTTTCTAAACACATCTTGGCCATCTAGAAATTCTTGGTTCGCATAATGCTTAGGCTTAGTATGTGAGATTTTAAGCATGACCTTACTAGCATGGATGATGAATGTAACTGTCCAATGGTTAATACATTCTTTAGCACTACCCTTCTTGAGAATTGGGATGAGTTTTCCAGTCCTGTGGCCACTGTTGGGTCTTCCAAATTTGCTGACATATTGAATGCAACACCTTGATGGCATCATCCTTTAGGGTTTTGAATAGCTGTAACTGGAATTCCATTGCATCCACTACCTTTATTAACAGCAGTGCTTCCTAAGGCCCACTTGACTGCATACTTCAGAATATCTGGCTCTGGAGGACTGACCACACCATCGCAGTAATCTGGTTCATTAAGATCTTTTTTTTGAGGAGTTCTTGCATGTATTCTTTCCATCTCTTCTTGATCTATTCAGCAACTACTAGGTCTCTACTGCTTCTGTCCTTTATTGTACCCATTTTTGGGTAAAATGTTCCCTTGATATTTCCAGTTTTCCTGAAGAGATCTTTATTTCCCCTTCTGTTGCTTTCTTCTAGTTTAGTGCACTGTTAATTAAAGAAGGCCTTCTTGTCTCTCCATGCTATTTTCTGGAACTCTGTGTTTAGTTGGATGTGCCTTTCTCTTTCTCCCTTGCTTTCCCCTTCTTTTCTTTCTTCAGCTGGTTGTAAAGCTTCCTCAGATAATCACTTTGCCTTCTTGCTTTTCTTTATCTTTGGGATAGCTTTGTTCACTGCCTTCTACACAGTATTATGGACCTCTGCCCATAGTTCTTTATCCCCACTGTTCATAAGATCTAATCCCTTTAATCTATTCATTACTTCCACTGCATATTCATAGGGGATTTGATTTAAGTCATATCTGGCTGGCCTAGTGGTTTTCCTCACCTTCTTTAGTTTAAGCCTGATTTTTTCTATGAGAAGCTGATGATCTGAACCACAGTCAGTCCAGGTCTTGTTTTTGCTGATTGTATACAGCTTCTCCACCTTCATCTACAAAGAATGTAATCACTTTGATTTTGGTATTGATCATTTTTTGATGTCCTTGTGTAAAGTCATCTCTTATGTTGTTGAAAAAGAGTATTTGCCATGACCAGTGCATTCTCTTGGAAGAATTCATTTAGTCTTTGTCCTCCTTCATTTTGTTCTTCAAGCCAAACTTGCCTGTTATTCTAGGTATTGCTTGACTTCCTTTTTGCCTTCCAATCCCCAGTGATGAATAGAACATCTCCTTTTGGTGTTAGTTCTAAGAGGTCTTCTAGATTTAGCCCTGTGTTTTCATAGTCGTTTTTTCCTTCTTTTTCATGTCTTTGTCTTTTATTTCTTTTGAAGTAATATACACATATATATATGTGTGTGTGTGTGTGTGTGTGTGTGTGAAATTCAGATATATGTATAATGCTTAAATACATATGCATATAATTACATACATATACAATTACATATATATGCATTCTATACTATATTATGTATTTACATTTTCATTATATTGCAAAACCATCTCAATTCTAATTTGTTAAAAATGAAGTTATAAATACCTATGAAAATACTTTCTGAAATTTCATACGAATACATGTAAAAATAATTTCCTCCTTTCTTCTTCAAAACTAACTATAGGTACTATTAAAACAATTTACCTGGAACGAACATTAGAAAAATCAGGAATTTTAAAATGGACTTTGTTTTCCAAATGCAAAATACCCAAGTTCCCTAATTTTTAGAATTATTAACAAAGAAATATTGTATATGTAGATTCCAAAAGTATTTACATATTGTCATCAGGAATTTATTTCTATCACTCATTTTACGGATAAACACATCATGACTAGTTAATACTGTTCATGGGGTTCTTAAGGCAAGAATACTGATGTGGTTTGTCATTGCCTTATCCAGGTAAACTGGTTTTTGAAATCAGTAATGGGGCTCATATTTCCAGTGTTGATCCTGGTAGTAGAGTGCCAAGTGTGGAGCCTGAATCCTTTGCTTCTCTGGGAGGACCTCTGAGTTTGTGACAGCCCCTTCCCCTTTAGGGTTGCCTGCTATGGGATGTGGATCCTTACTAGACCACTCTCTTCTCCTAGCCATCCTGGTGAAGTTTTTTTCCTGATGTCCTTAATTGTAGAAGAGCTGTTCTGCTAGTCTTCATGTAGCTTTCAGAGATAGCTGTTTAATATGTAGCTGTAGTCTTCATTTGTCCTTAGGAGGTGATTAATCTCATGATCTTCTTAGTTTTCCCTCTTGATCACTCACTGAATAATCTGAATTTTTTTCAAGAATGGCTGAAGGTGATCTGCATATCAAATTTATTCAGACTGGATCGATCATTTCTTAGCCCAACAATATTTAACTTTGCTCATTATATTAATAAGTAGAGTGAGTGTTAAATTTATATTCAAACTGAGATATTTAAAAAGTAAAAGGGGGCACTGTATATATTACACTGGAGTGTCAGGTATAAACCAGAACCTTGCAGGCAAACCTAAATGAAGATTTAGCTATCAATCTAGGTTCTGGGGACAGCAACGATAAAGAAGGCATCGCCCACAGGCAGCTCATAATTTTCACATTTCTCCCATGTTGTAATTGAGAACTGATAAAAAGCACTGGCAGAAAAAAATGACCAATGGGAGAGGTCATGTGAAGGTCCAGAGGTAGAGGAGGTGGTTACAAGATGGTGGAGGAATAGGACAGGGAGACCACTTTATCCTCCACAAATTCATCAAAAAATGGTTTGGATGTTGAGCAACTTCCACAAAACAGGTTCTGAACACTGGTGGAGGACACTGGGCACCCAGAAAGGCAACCCAATCTCTTCAAAAGGAGGTAGGACAAAATATAAAAGACAAAAAAAAAAAGATAAAATATTTAGAGATGGAGACCCGCCCTGGGGAGGGAGTAGTGAAGCAGGAGAAGTTTCCACACAGTAGGAAACCCTCTCACAGGTGTGTCTGTGGGTTTTGAAATTTTAGAGAGCAACATAATCGGGAGAAAAAAAACAACACAGAATACATGTCTAACCGCAACTACAAGTGGAGATGGAGAAGTGACACAGACGTTCTCATCCACCACCAGTGAGTGGGGGCTGGGCAGGGAGGTGTGGGCTGCATCACTGGTCCTTAGGGTAAGAACCGGGCCTGAATGCCCTGAGGACATCCTGAGGGAGCTAATGTGAGACAGCAACACAAACCCTGGGATCACCAGAGACACACACACACAAAGACCTTTTGCACGAACAGCTCCTACATCACACAGTGATCCCTGGCATGCTCACAAAAGAAAGGGCTCAATGAATACCAAAGGAGAGCAAGTCAGCTGCCATATAGGGCCCTCTGTCTCTGGAGGCAGAGAGGCAGGCATGCGACAGCCAGAGCTGGAAGGGAAGGGGCTGCTGTAGTCTTGGCCTCAGAGACTGCATCTTCCTCCAAACTGTGAGCAGGCTCCCAGTTGCTAACCATGTCTCCCTGGGATCCTGGACAGTTGACATCTGCCAGGAGTGTTACAACCTGAAATCAGTTCCCCAGAGGAGACACACAACACTCCTGGGACTGTGCACTCACAGCATACCCAGGAAACCAAGGGGCCAGGACCAACGAGGTGAATAAGACACATGCTCCCCCTGGGACAGTGTGCTCTCCTAGGACCCGGGTGCCTGGGCTGCTTGGACCTGGGAAGGGCAAAAACCAAACAGACTGTCTGGGTCTGTGTCCCTGAGGAGCACCTGAGAACCCAAGTGGCTTAGACCTGGGAGCTGCACAAAGCATAGTGCCTGCTTGGGACAGGGTCCTTGTAGAGCACCCTGGAGCCTGAGCAGTGTGGACCTGGGAAGTACACGCTGCTTTGGGCTGTGGCAAACCCAGTATGGTCCATCCACTGCAAGCACTCCCCACCATGCCAGCAGTATTTTTCTGCAGTGTCCCTCCCTCCCCACAGCACAACTGAACAAGTAAGCCTAAATGAGTGGCCACCTTCACCTTCTTGTGTCAGGGTGGAAATTAGACACTGAAGGGACTTGCAAACAGAGGAAACCAAGATAAACAAAGAAGGGGAAATCGCTCTGGAAGTGACTGGTGCCGTCAGATTAAAACTCTGCAGTTAATACTGAGACTGTGCAGTTGAGGGGCATCTGTAGACATTGAGAAAAAGCACCAGCTGGAACAATGGACTATCCAACAGTGAACTCACAACACAGTGCCCACAACAACTCCAGAGAAATTCTTAGACATATTTTTAATATTATCACTTTTAATTAAAAAAAATACTTCTTTATTACTCCTTTAACTTACATTTTTACAGCCTACTATTACCTTTCAAAAAAAAACCTTATTTAAAAAAACAAATTCCATATTAAAAAAAACAAAATCAATAACTTATGTGCTTGATTTTGTTTTGTATTTTTTATATTGTATTTTTGAGAGTTTAGCCTCTACTCTAGCTTTTTAGTCTTTGCTTTTCGATATTTGTCATCAGTTTTGTACCTTTAAGAATCTAGTCTTCAGTATCCATTTTCACTTAGGGATTTACTCACTGGCTTGATTGCTCTCTCCCCTTTTGACTCTCCCTTTTCTCCTCCAGGTCACCTCTATCTCTGTCCTCCCTCTTCTCTTCTCTACATAACTCTGTGAATCTCTCTGGGTGTTCTGGGCTGTGGAGAGCACTTAGGGATTTGATTAATGGCTAAATTGTTACCTCCCCTTCTGACTCCCCCTTTTCTCCTCCTGGTCACCACTATCTCCCTTCTCCCTCTTCTCTTATCTATATAACTCTATGAATCTCTCTGGGTGTTCCTGGTTGTGTAGAACTCTTTCACCACTAACTTAGAGGTTTTACCTTCTGTGCTGTATGGATGGAGAAGTCTTGAGGTTACTGTAAGAGACAGATCAAAAGCCAGAGGTAGGAGGATTAATTTCAAAACTTTAGAACATCAGAGAACTCTTGACTCCAGGGAATATTAATAGATAAAGGCTCACCCAAAAGTCTCCATACCTACCCTGAAACCAAGCTCCACCCAAGAGCTAGAAAGTTCCAGTGCAAGACACAGCACACTCATTGTCTAGCAAAACAGGAACACAACCTTGAACATTAAAAGATGAGCTACCTAAAGACATGCCAAACAAATAGACACCCCAAAACTCACTACTGGAAACTACATTGCACTCCAGAGAGGCGATCCAGCTCCATCCACCAGAACACAGACACAAGCTCCCCCAACCAGGAAACCTTGACAAGTCACTGGTCTAACCCCACCCAAGTGGAGGAGACTCCATAATTGAGAGAAACCATGAAATTCCAGACTTCATAAAGGGCACCCCAAACACAACAATCTAAAAATGAAAAGGCAGAGAAATATTCAGCACATGAAGGAACATGATAAAACCTCACCAAACTGAACAGAAGAGGAGGAGATAGGGAGTCCACCTGGAAAATAATTCAGACTAATGATAGTAAAGACGATCCAAAATTTTGAAAACCAAATGTAGTTACAGATAAATATACTAGAGACAAGGATTGAGAGAATGCAAGAATTGTTTAACAAGGACCAAAAGAAATATATGAGTCAATAAATAATGAACAAAGCAATAACTGACATTAAAAGCACTAGAGAGAATCAACAGTAGAATAACTGAGGCAAGAGAGGATAAGTGAAGTGGTAGAGAGAATGGTGGAAATAAATGAAGCAGAGAGGAAAAAAGAAAAATGAAAGAATTAAAAGAAATGAGGACAACCTCAGAGACCTCTGAGGTTAAATGCCCCAACATTCAAATCATAGGTGCCCCAGAAGAAGAATACAAAAAGAAAGGGCATGAGAAAATAGTTGAGGAGATAATAGTCAAAAATTTTCCTAAAATTGGGAAGGAAATAGCCACCCAAATCCAAGAAACCCAGAGAGTCCCAAACAGGATAATCTCAAGGCCAAACCACCCCAAGACACATATTAATGAAACTAGTGAAGATCAAACTTAAAGAGCAAATATTAAAGGCAGCAAGGGAAAAGCAACAAGCAACACACAAGGGGATCCCCATAAGGATAAGAGCTGATCTTTAAATAGAAACTCTTCTGGCCAGAAGGGAATGGCAGGACATGTTTAAAGAGATGAAAGAGAAAAACCTACAACCAAGATTACTCTACCCAGCAAGGATCTCATTCAGATGTGAAGGAGAAGTCAAAAGCTTTATAGACAAGCAAAAGCTGAGAATTCAGCACCACCAAACCAGCTGTTCAACAAATGCTAAAAGATCTTCTCTAGACAGGAAATGCAGAAAAGGTTTATAAAAATGAACCCAAAGCAACAAAGTAAATGGTAACAGGGTCATATTTATCAAAAACTACCTTAAATGTAAATAGGTTAAATGCTTCAACAAAGGACAGAGACTGGCCAAATGGATACAAAACAAGACCCCTATATATGCTGTCTACTAGAGACTCACCTCAAACCTAGGGACACATAAAGACTCAAAGTTAAGGGCTGGAAAAAAAATATTACATTCAAATGCAGACCAAAAGAAAGCAAGAGTAGCAATACTCATGTCAGATAAAATAGACTTTGAAATAAAGACTGCAATAAGAGACAAAGAAGGACACTACATAATATCAAAGGATCAACCCCAAAAGAAGATATAACAGTTATATATGCACCCAATATAGGAGCCCCTCAATGCATAAGGCAAATGCTAACAAGTATGAAAGGGGAAATTAACAGTAATACAATAATAGTGGGGGACTTTAATACCTGACTCACACCTATGGATAGATCAAGCAAAGAGGGAATTAGGAAGGAAACACAAACTTTAAATGATGCAATGGACCAATTAAAGCTAATTGATGTCTATAGGGCATTTCACTTCAAAACAATGGATATCATCTTTTTCTCAAGTGCACGTGAAACATTCTTCAGGACAGATCACATCTTGGGTGATAAATCTAGCCTTGGTAAATTAAAAAAAAAATTGAAATCATTTCAAGCAACTTTTCTGATCACAGTGCAGTAAGATTAGATGTCAACTACAGAGAAAAAAAAACTATTAAAAATGCAAACATATGATGGCTAAACAACATGCTTCTGAATAACTAACATATCACAGAAGAAATCAAAAAAGAAATAAAAATATGCAGAGAAACAAATTAAAATGAAAACATAATAACCCACAACCTATGTGATTCAGTAAAAGCAGTGATAAGAGGGAAGTTCATAGCAATAAAACCTACCTCAAGAAACAATAGAAACATCAAATAAACACCCTAGCTTTACACCTAAAGCAACTAGAAAAAGAAGAAAAGAAGAATCCCAAAATTAGTAGAATAAAGAAATCATAAAAATCAGAGCAGAAACAAATGAAAAAGATATGAAGGAGACTATGGCAAAAATCAAGAAAACTAAAAGCTGGTTATTTGAGAAGATAAATAAAATAGACAAACTGTTATCCAGACTCATCAAGAAAAAAAGGGAGAAGAATCAAATCAATAAAATTAGAAATGAAAATGGAGAAATCACAAGAGACAACACAGAAGTACAAAAGATCATAAGAGACTATTATGAGCAGCTATATGCCAATAAAATGGACAACTTGGAAGAAATGCACAAATTCTTAGAAAAGCATAACCTTTAAAAACTGAACCAAGAAGAAATAGAAAATTTTAACAGACCCATCACAAGCATGGAAATTGAAACTGTAATAAAAAACCTTCCAACAAACAAAAGCCCAGGACCAGATGGCTTCACAGATGAATTCTACTAAAGATTTTGAAAAGAGCTAACACCTATCCTACTCAAACTCTTCCAGAAAATTGCAGAGGAAGGTAAATTTCCAAACTCATTCTACGAGGCCACCATCACCCTAATGCAAAAACCAGACAAAGATGCCACAAAAAAAGAAAACTACAATCCAACATCACTCATGAACATAGAGGCAAAAATCCTCAACAAAATTCTAGCAAACAGGATCCAACAACATATTAAAAAGATCATACATCATGACCAAGTAGTTTTATCCCAGGTGTGCAGGGATTCTTCAATATTTGAGAATCAATTGATGTGATACACCATATTAACAAGTTGAGAGATAAAAAACATATGATTATCTCAATAGATGCAGAAAAAGCCTTTGACAAAATTCAGCACCCTTTTATGATAAAAACTCTACAGAAAGAAGGCATAGAAGGAACATATGTCAACATAATAATATTTAACATAGTTTTGGAATTCCTAGCCACAGCAATCAGAAAAGAAAAAGAAATAAAAGGATTCCATATTGGAAAAGAAAAAGCAAAATTCTCACTGTTTGCAGATGACATGACCCTCTGCAGAGAAAACCCTAAGGACACCACCAGAATATTACTAGATCTAATCAATGAATATAGTATTTGCAGGGTATAAAATTAATACACAGAAATCCCTTGCACAAAACGGAAAGAGAAATTAAGGAAACAATCCCATTCACCATTGCAACGAAAAGAATAAAATACTTAGGAATAAATTTACCTAAAGAAATAAAAAACGTATATATAGAAAACCATAAGATACTGAGGAAATAAATCAAATATGACACAAATGGATGGAGAAATATACCATGTTCTAAGATTGGAAGAACTAATATAGTGAAAACGAGTATGCTACTCAAAGCAATCTATAGATTCAATGCAATCTGTATCAAGCTACCGATATCTTTCAGAGAACTAGAGCAAATAATTTCACAACTTGTATGGAAATACAAAAAAAACCTCGAATAGCCAAAGCAAACTTGAGGAAGAAGAATGGAACTAGAGGAATCAACCTTCTTGACTTCAGACTATCCTACAAAGCTACAGTCATCAAGACAGTATGGTACTGGCACAAATACAGAAATATAGATAAATGGAACAAAATAGAAAGCCCAGAGAGGATCTATGTACCTATGGACACCTTATCTTTGACAAAGGAAAGAAAAATATACAATGGAGAAAAGGCAAACTTTTTAACAAGTGGTGCTGGGATAACTGGTCAACCATCTGTTACAGAATGAAACTAGAACAATTCTTAACACCATACCCAAAAATAAACTCAAAATGGACTAAATATCTAACAAGACCAGAAACTATAAAATTCTTGGAAGAAAACATAGGCAGAAAACTCTCTAACACAAATCAAATCAAGATCCTCTATGACCCACCTCCCAGAGTAACAGAAACGAAAACAAAAATAAACATATGGGACCCAATTTAGCTTAAAAGCTTTTGCATAACAAAGGAAACTATAAGCCAGGTGAAAAGATAGCCTTCAGAATGGGAGAAAACAATAGCAAACAAAACAACTGACAAGGAGTTAATCTCCAAAATATACAAGCAGCTCCTGCAGCTCAATACCAGAAAAATAAATGACCCAATCAAAAATTAGGCCAAATAACTAAACATACATTTCTCCAAAGAAGACATATAGATGGTTAATAAACACATGAAAAGTTGCTCAACATTATCAGAGAAATGCAATCAAAACCACAATGAGGTACCATCTCATGCCAGTCAGAATGGTTGCCATCAAACATCTACAAATAATAAATGCTGGAGAGGGTGTGGAGAAAAAGGAATCCTCTTATACTGTTTGTGGGAATGCAAACTAGTACAGCCACTATAGAAAACAGTGTGGAGATTCCTTAAAAAAAATTGGAAAGAGAACTGTCATACAACCCAGCAATCCCACTGTTGAGCATACACACAGAGGAAACCAGAATTGAAAGAGATACAGGTATCCCAATGTTCATTGCAACACTGTTTACAAGAGCTAGGACATGGAAGCAACCTGAATGTCCATCGGCAGATGAATGGATAAGGAAGTGTGGTACATATACACAATGGAATATCACTCAACTATAATAAAGAATGCATTTGAGTTAATTCTAATGAGGTGGATGTAACTGGAGTCTACTAAACAGAGTGAAGTAAGTCAGAAAGAGAAATACCAATACAGTACATTAACACATATATATGGAATTTAGAAAGACAGTAATGATGATCCTATATGCAAGACAGCAAAAGAGACACAGATGTAAAGAAGACTTTTGAACTATGTGGGAGAAGGTGGGGGTGGGAATATTTGAGAGAACAGCACTGAAACATATATATTACCATATATATAATATATGTGCAGGTTGATTAATGAAGCAGGGCACTCAAAGCCTGGAAAAACCCCGAGGAATGGGGTGGGGAGGGAGGTGGGAGAGGGGTTCAGAATGTGGGGACACATGTATACCCGTGGCTGATTCATGTCAATGTATGGCAAAATCCACTACAATATGTATAAATAATTAACCTTCAATTAAAATAAATTAAAAAAAAGAAAGTCCAGAGGTATTATCTGTGAAGTCTTAGTTGTCTAGGTAATCTCTGAATCTCCTTTAAGTTTTCTTGTTTTTATTTGGCCAAAGTTTAACTAATCCATGTCTCTGAGGCCTTACATGTGAACCAATCAACACTTTTTTTTTTAAAGGGAAGGTACATATGTATATGTGTGTGATCAGTTGCTTAGCCATGCCCTACTCTTTGTAACCTCATGAACTGTAGCCTGCCAGGCTCTTCTGTCCATGGAATTTCCCTGACAAGAATTCCAAAGTAAAGCAATTCAAGTTTCTCAGTTTGGAAAAATATTAAAAGGGTGATACATTTGGGTTAACAGAATGAATTCTATTCCTGAAAAGCTAAATTAACTTTTAGACATATGAGAGAATTCAAACATAAGCCTAATACTTTATTTACTTAAGTTTTTGTTTGTTATATATCATATTTTATATCAATATTTTCCAAACAAATTTAGAAGTGTTAGCAAATAAACATAATGGTATTTATTTTAAACAAAACAGCATAGGCTAGTAAATTTGAAGATCAAGTGAACTTATCAGGGAAGCAGATTTCACTTCCAATTTTAATCTGTGTTGAATCAAAGCATTTTATAGCTAGGAGGAATTACAGTGCAGTGTAATCAAACTTGTGATGTGAACACAAAAGCTAAGCCAGAGTGCTGACATGACTTGCCCAAGGGAAAGGGCTAGTTATGGGAAGCTGGTTGGTGGCAGACAATGATCTAAAAAAACAAATTCTTGTCTCTCTGAGAATATTGTCCTTGTCCTTGGGGAAATCTGGATGGGGAAAAGCTAAGAATGTCAGCAGTTCTCAAAAGGATTTGGACTTCCATTAGCTTTGGGCAGAATAAAACAAAAGAGGAAAAAGAAGAATGTGACTTTTAAGTTCCTATTGAAATAAAGAGTTAAGAAGTTTCTTAAGATTTATCCCCAGTTTGATTTTCTTTCTCCTCAGCTTCATATGTTTCTAGGAAAAGATTTGTATCAACAATTCATGAATCATACAATGATTGGTTAGTTCCAGACTCTGTGGACCTGAAATTCCAGTTTTCTTTGTATTTCAGTGTTTTCACTCTTTCATTTCTTCTTTAAAAGGAGTGGCTGCCTTTAGAAGAGATCAAGTGAGTATGGGTTGAAAATTATCATGTGATTGTTTCATGGTCTACTTAAGCAAACTTACAGTTAACATATTTGTTGGTAGAATGCTCTAGGAGGTCACTTACCCATACATTTCAAGAAGTATGATCTACTATTGTTAGATCTTATATTCTCTAAATTCTCTTGGTTCTGCCTTCAAAATAAATGTGGACAGTTTTCAACATCTTTACTACTATTCTCTCATCTAAGTTATCCTGTTTTGGCTCCAGACTTCTTTCAGTCTGTTCTCATCACAGTAGTCAGATTGATCCTGTTCTGATCCTACATGAGTGCATTCAAGCTAAGTTGACAAGCATGTACGACTCTGTGAGACCCCATGGAGTGTAGACCCCAGGTTCCTCTGTTCATGGGGCTTCTCCAGGCAAGAATACTAGAGTGGGTCTTATCGCCTGCATTAGCAGGAGGTTTTTTTTTTTTTTCCACTAGTGCCACCTGTTCTCATTCTACATCTTTGCCCAAAATCGTCTGATAGCTTTCCATATCATTTAGGGCAATACTGATGGCTCAGATGGTAGAGTCTGCCTGCAATGCAGGAGACCTAGTTTCAATCCCTGGGTCAGGAAGATCCCCTGTAGAAGGGAATGGTAATCCACCTCAGTATTCTTTCCTGGAGAATTCCATGGACAGAGGAGCCTGGTGGGCTACAGTCCATGGGGTCTCAAAGAGTTGAAGACGACTGAGTGACTAACACACTAGGGCAATATAGACATACATATATTAATACGTATTTAAATTAAGTACAAGTTTTTTTTTTTAATTAAGCTTTTACAATGGTACTTTTAGCCCACTCTTGTACTTTTTGAACCTCTTTTCCTTTCCTCAGCTGTTTGCTTACTTTGCTCTAGTAAACTGACCTCACTGATATTCCTTAATTATATAAGGTTTACTCTCTCTCTTCAAGGCTTTGTACATGCTGTTCCCTCCAGCTTCCATGCTTTTCCTCAGAAAGACACACAGCTTTCTCATTTCTTTCAAGTTTCACTCATAGTACCTTCTCCATGAGGTATTCCCAGAGCACCACATTTAAAAATTAAAGTTAAAAAGTTTACAAAGTCAAACCTGTATCTCCGGTGGTTAGTATGTGGAAGGGACTCAGTAAATATTAATTCAATGAATGAAGGACTATATCTTGTGCCCCATTAGCTGTGACATTCACATAGATCTCTTTTTGTTTCTTGTTTCTCTTGGGTAGCATAAAATAGCGTGTGTAGATCTGAGGGGTGCAAACCCAGAACTGGGGTGAAATCTCCATATGGCCTTAGACTCAAGACTCTACAGTCTTTGGAATGACAGCAACAACAAAAATGGAAGTATTCACTTTGTTTTTATTTTAAAAAGTCAGGATGATAAAAAAAAATTTTAAAAATCTGATTATTATCATCTATATCTGCATAATTTTATAGAAGAAAACATTTTAACTCTAAAAGAGTAGGAAAGATATAGCTTTAGAATAAGGAACATTTCTCGAAATTAAAAAAAAAAATTGGCTTCACAGAAACCCTCCACACTGTCTTGATTTTCTCTCTTTGTTTACTCTGGGAGGTGGGTCCATAAGAAACACGAGCTTTGGACTCTAAACTTGCAATTCTGCTGTGACTGTGTCACAGTCATCTGCAGAGAAAGCAAACTCCTTCCCACAAGGCGGCAGACAGAATGGTGCTTGTTTCTTCACTTTATCATCAAAAGACAAAACTAAGGGTTTAATAAAAATTTGGAGGGTTAGGAAAGAAGAGTGAAAATTTTAAGACTTAAATGCCCACCCTACATTCCTTTTTCAGTTCAAGCATCTGAATGTTGACTTATTTGATTTTACCAAGGAGAAACTGTATCATTAAGAAATGAGAGTTAAAGAAAAACTATTAAAACCTAAAGGAGGAATGTTAATCATTTGAATTTTGCCATGGAACAGACTGGAAGCTTGAGAAGCCCAAAACAAAATTCAAATTTTTTAGGGCTTCATAATAAAGTCATTTCTACAGAGGCTGACCCCTTGCTTACTTTTAGAGCTTTGTCGGGGTTGGGGGGGTGGGTAACAGCATATTTTTTGAGGTTTTAAGATGGTTGATTATGAAAAGGTCTAAAAGGTAAAAAAAGGTGAACCAGTGAAGTTGCTCAGTCTTGTCCGACTCTTTGCCATCCCATGGACTGTGGCCTACCAGGCTCCTTCATCCATGGAATTTTCTAGACAAGAGTACTGGAGTGGGTTGCCATTTCCTTCTGCAGGGGATCTTCCTGACCCAGGGATTGAACCCAGGTCTCCTGCATTGCAGGCAGACGCTTTACTGTCTGAGCCACCAGGGAAGCCCCCCTCTCCCCCAAAAGGTGAAACCTCTTGGTTAATAATAGATGATAATGAGCAATTTATGAAACCACAGGCATAATAAAATGAGGAGAAATTTAGATTCCAATTTCTTTATGAGATTAGCTTTCTAATTGATGCACATTTCCCAGCACATTTTGAATCTGTGAGATGTTTCTCCTTTTTGATGTCAAAAGTTACACTTACATACAGGAGACTGAAATTGAGAGCTTCCATGAAGCAATTTTGGGGTATGTTATAATATAAGAAACTGCATCTTTCAAACCTTCTGCGTATATATGAACACAGCACATCGCCACCAGTACTCTATAACACACCAACATCCATTATGCTGTATTAATAAGGCATTCTAAATGCTGTGGGTACATGCTGCAGGTATGTATGGAAATTTCTATCAAAACAAATCTTTTCGCATTCACCTATCACATTATGCTCATTAAGCTCCCCTGTGAGTTATGTTGTCAATTTTGAGGGACATTATTGGAATCTGAAACAGAATAATGTACTTATGGGCTACCTATTAGTGGTTTATACATTGTGGAAGAATACATATGTTTTAGAGCCAATAACAGGGTGATCCAGTTTGCTATGGGTAGTAATTTGGTAATTAGAGATTTTTAAACAAGATCTATGAGAAAAGGCTTGTGTTCAGCAGTTTATAATGGGAGAAAACTTTACTTTATGAAAAGAAAAATTTATTGACATAGAAATGAATAGAGTTTTCACCTCTTATGGATATATCCCCAAGAGTGGGGATTTTTGGATCATATGATAGCTTTGTTTTTAGTTTTTTAAGAAACTTCCATACTGTTTTCTATACAGGCTGCACCATTGTATATTCCCACCAACAGTGTAGGAGGGGGTCCTTTTTCTCCACTCTTTCTAATACTTATTATTTGTAGACTTTTTGATGATAACCATCTGACTTGTGTAATTCAACAAAACAAATGCACCCTAATTTTCATAGCAACATTATTTACCATAGTAAAGATATGAAAACAACCCAAGTGCCCATCAACTTATGATTAGTTTAAGAGGATGTGATATATAGTGAAATATCTCTCAGTCCAAAGAAGAATGAAATATTTCCATTTGCAGCAGCATGGATGGACCTAGAGAATATCATACTAAATGGCATATGTAAGACAGACAAAGATTATGTGTTATCCTTTATATGTGGAATCTAAAAAGTAATATAAATATATCTATATACAAAATAGAAACAGAAAATAAACTTACAGTTACCAAATGGAAAGTGAAGAAGAGAGGAATAAATGAAGAATATGGGATTAACAGATAAAAATTACTATACATAAAATAGGATTTACTATAGAGTATAGAGACTTATTTACATTCAACATCTTATAATAATCAATAATGGAAAATAATCTGAAAATTATATAATTGAATCACTTTGTTGTATACCCCAAACTAAGACAATATTGTAAATCAACTATACTTCAATCAAACAAGAAAAAAAATGAAAAAAAGCCTTCAGAGATTTTAATCTACTATTCAAAGTAAATAAGAATTGTTTGGAATGTTGTAATGTTATCTATCTATAATAACTTATGAAATAAGAGTCAGATTATTTTAAAACATAAAACTTTTGTTTTGGCAGTAATAACAAAGCAATCTGAAAATACTTCTATAGCTTTAATTAATTCATCTAAACTTGTAAAAAATTTAGATAAGGTAGGCTCAAGTTTACATTTTCCTTAGTAATTAATGAAATTTTATAAAAAAAATAACATTGATAAAATAAAATAATAAATTAAAGTTGATTATGGTTAAAATATACTTTATGCAAATTTCTTTGTAAGATCATTATGGAAATTATATTAGTTATATATAGTATAATTCTTGTCTTATGTAGAAATGTTTATCATTATATATTTCTATATATATTGAATTGTGTACAATATAAAAGTGAAAAGTGAAAGTGTTAGTCACTCAGTTGTATCTGACTCTTTGCAACTTCAGAAATGCAGGAGCCTGCCAGGCTCCTCTGTCCATGGGAATTCTCCAGGCAAGAATATTGGAGTGGGTAGCCATTCCTTCCTCCAGGGTGTCTTCTTGGGCCAAGGATTAAACCCAAGTCTCCTGCATTGCAGGCAGATTCTTTACCACCTGAGCCATCAGAGAATGGAGGGAGTTATGATTATCTCCATTTCTCAAATAGAGAAGCTGATTATAGGAATTAAGTATCAACCATTATTAACAAATTAAAGATAAGACTAAATGTGTAATTTGTGATCCTTATTTTGAGTCTTTAGTCCATTAATTCTTAGATATTATTGATTGTACTTATATAAGATTTTAATACAGCATCCCATACAAACATAATACATTTTCAAGGAAGAACATCTTTACCATTTTATAGCCAAATAAAATGAGATAGAGATTAAATGACCTCACCCCAAAAAGAGGTTAATGAAAGGAAACCATTATCAGAATAGAAACAAAAATGGAGAGAATCTTGTTTCCTTGGTATTCATTCAATAAATATTTATTGAGCACCTTTCTATATTTAGATATGGTGATTTAGACTTGAGAAATAAAGAGAAATGAAACTAGTCCATGCCCATGAACAACTCACACTCTGTCAGGAGAGGCAGGAATCTTCCTCTACAGTAGGAAAGAGGACGTGAACATAACTTTCCTACAAGGTTGAAATTAGTAGATATAACTACTAATCAAGAGCTCAAGATACACTACTGTGAAAGCTCAATAGCAATAGCTTCTTTTACTAGAGTGAGTAAAATCTGCCATAGGCATGTCTCCATAACCTCAGAAAGGAAAGAGACAAAGCCGCAGCAGTAGAGGCAGCCTAGAAGAAGCCTGTATATGGATGGGATAGGACAAGAGCCTTGTCTCTCAAAATTTGTATGGGGACAAGGGAGACACTGAAGAAGTAGATGAAATTCTATTGAGTAGCAAGAACTAGAAAAGTTCTCAAAGAAGAAAGCTGTGCAAGTAGGAGCCTGAAAGTCAGTTTCAGGGAATGGTCACATTTCAGGTTTCTGTCTGACATTAGTCATTACCCTGTCACCAAGACAGAGAGAGTGTTTTCTTTAATGCAGTAGTTCTCTGAACAGGGCTTCCCTGATGGCTCACAGGGTAAAGTGTCTGCCTGCAATGTCGGAGAGCTGGGTTCAATCCCTGGGTTGGGAAGATCCTCTGGAGAAAGAAATGGCAAACCACTCAAGTACTCTTGCCTGGAAAATGTCATGGGACAGAGGAGCCTGATAGGCTAGTCAGTGGGATCGCAAAAAGTTGCACACGACTGAGCAACTTCACATCACTCTCTGAATTGACTTGGGAAGCAATGTTTCTGCTTCAGGCAGACTTGAGACTATTCCAGGGGTCAGATGAGGGTCAGCTTTTCTGCATCATTTTAGCCAATACCACTTAGATCACTCTGCATGGCCAGAACTCCACAGGAAAACATTTACATGAGAACCTTGGGAGTATAAGATATGTATCTATAGAGTAGTAGCTGGGCCTGTTAGTCCCACAGCAGAAGAAACCACATTACTTTATACAGAATGAAAATGTCTGTGCCTATTCACACATGCCATATGATCATGGTAGAAAGGTTCATATTATGGCTTAATTTATAGAAATGGAAATTCCAGGATTTAATTTAAAACTTTAAAGCAAGCGTGGCCGAGAGGAGCTAGGCCGGGCCGAGGGCCGGGAGCCGAGGGCGGCGGCCGAGAGGGGCTAGGCCGGGCCGGGGCCCGGGGGCCGGGGGCGGCGGCCGAGAGGGGCTAGGCCGGGCCGGGGGCCGGGGGCGGCGGCCGAAAGGGGCTAGGCCGGGCCGGGGGCTGCGGCCAGCGGCGGCGGTGGCTGCAGCAAGAGGAATTACCCAAGGCCCAAGGTAAGAGAAACCCAAGTAAGACGGTAAGTGTTGCGAGAGGGCATCAGAGGGCAGACACACTAAAACTAAAACTACAGAAAACTAGCTAATCTGATCACACGGACCACAGCCTTGTCTATCTCAATGAAACTAAGCCATGCCATGTGGGGCCACCCAAGACGGATGGGTCATGGTGGAGAGGTCTGACAGATTGTGGTCCACTGGAGAAGGGCATGGCAAACCACTTCAGTATTCTTGCCTTGAGAACCCCATGAACAGTATGAAAAGGCAAAAGGATAGGACACTGAAAGATGAACTCCCCAGGTCAGTAGGTGCCCAATATGCTAATGGAGATCAGTGGAGAAATAACTCCAGAAAGAATGATGGGATGGAGCCAAAGCAAAAACGATACCCAACTGTGGATGTGACTGGTGATAGACGCAAAGTCCAATGCTGTAAAGAGCAATATTGCATAGGAACCTGGAATGTTAGGTCCATGAATCAAGGCAAACTGGAAGTGGTCAAACAGGAGATGGCAAGAGTGAACGTTGACATTCTAGGAATCAGCGAACTAAGATGGACTGGAATGGGTGAATTTAACTCAGATGACCATTATATCTACTACTGTGGGCAAGAATCCCTTAGAAGAAATGGAGTAGCCATCATGGTCAACAAAAGAGTCCGAAATGCAGTACTTGGATGCAATCTCAAAAACGACAGAATGATCTCTGTTCATTTCCAAGGCAAACCATTCAATATCACGGTAATCCAAGTCTATGCCCCGAGCAGTAACGCCGAAGAAGCAGAAGTTGAGCGGTTCTATGAAGACCTACAAGACCTTCTAGAACTAACACCCCCAAAAGATGTCCTTTTCATTATAGGGGACTGGAATGCAAAAGTAGGAAGTCAAGAAACACCTGGCGTAACAGGCAAGTTTGGCCTTGGAGTACAGAATGAAGCAGGGCAAAGGCTAATAGAGTTTTGCCACGAGAACGCACTGGTGATAGCAAACACCCTATTCCAACAACACAAGAGAAGACTCGACACGTGGACATCACCAGATGGTCAACACCGAAATCAGATTGATTATATTCTTTGCAGCCAAAGATGGAGAAGCTCTATACAGTCAGCAAAAACAAGACCAGGAGCAGACTGTGGCTCAGATCATGAACTGCTTATTGCCAAATTCAGACTTGAATTGAAGAAAGTAGGGAAAACCACTAGACCATTCAGGTATGACCTAGATCAAATCCCTTATGAGTATACAGTGGAAGTGACAAATAGATTTAAGGGACTAGACCTGATAGACAGAGTGCCTGATGAACTATGGACAGAGGTTCGTGACATTGTACAGGAGACAGGGATCAAGAAAATCCCCATGGCAAAGAAATGCAAAAAAGCAAAATGGCTGTCTGAGGAGGCCTTACAGATAGCTGGGAAGAGAAGAGAAGCGAAAAGCAAAGGAGAAAAGGAAGGATATTCTCATCTGAATGCAGAGTTCCAAAGAATAGCAAGGAGAGATAAGAAAGCCTTCCTCAGCGATCAGTGCAAAGAAATAGAGGAAAACAACAGATTGGGAAAGACTAGAGACCTCTTCAAGAAAATTAGAGATACCAAAGGAACATTTCATGCAATGATAGACTCGATAAAGGACTGAAATGATATGGACCTAACAGAAGCAGAAGATATTAAGAATAGGTGGCAAGAATACACAGAAGAACTGTACAAAAAAGATCTTCATGACCCAGATAATCACGATGGTGTGATCACTCACCTAGAGCCAGACATCCTGGAATGTGAAGTCCAGTGGGCCTTAGAAAGCATCACTACGAACAAAGCTAGTGGAGGTGATGGAATTCCAGTTGAGCTATTTCAAATCCTGAAAGATGATGCTGTGAAAGAGCTGCACTCGATATGCCAGCAAATTTGGAAAACTCAGCAGTGGCCACAGGACTGGAAAAGGTCAGTTTTCGTTCCAATCCCAAAGAAAGGAAATGCCAAAAGATGCTCAAACTCCCGCACAATTGCACTCATCTCACATGCCAGTAAAGTAATGCTCAAAATTCTCCAAGCCAGGCTTCAGCAATACGTGAACCGTGAACTTCCAGATGTTCAAGCTGGTTTTAGAAAAGGCAGAGGAACCAGAGATCAAACTGCCAATATCCGCTGGATCATCGAAAAAGCAAGAGAGTTCCAGAAAAACATCTATTTCTGCTTTATTGACTATGCCAAAGCCTTTGACTGTGTGGATCACAATAAACTGTGGAAAATTCTGAAAGAGATGGGAATACCAGACCATCTGACCTGTCTCTTGAGAAACCTGTATACAGGTCAGGAAGCAATACTTAGAACTGGACATGGAACAACAGACTGGTTCCAAATAGGAAAAGGAGTGTGTCAAGGCTGTATATTGTCACCCTGCTTATTTAACTTCTATGCAGAGTACATCATGAGAAACGCTGGGCTGGAAGAAACACAAGCTGGAATCAAGATTGCCGGGAGAAATATCAATAACCTCAGATATGCGGATGACACCACCCTTATGGCACAAAGTGAAGAAGAACTAAAGAGCCTCTTGATGAAGGTGAAGGAGGAGAGTGAAAAAGTTGGCTTAAAGCTCAACGTTCAGAAAACTAAGATCATGGCATCTGGTCCCATCACTCCATGAGAAATAGATGGGGAAACAGTGGAAACAGTGTCAGACTTTACTTTTTTGGGCTCCAGAATCACTGCTGATGGTGACTGCAGCCATGAAATTAAAAGACGCTTACTCCTTGGAAGGAAGGTTATGGCCAACCTAGATAGCATGTTTAAAAGCAGAGACATTACTTTGCCAACAAAAGTCCGTCTGGTCAAGGCTATGGTTTTTCCAGTGGTCATGTATGGATGTGAGAGTTGGACGGTGAAGAAAGCTGAGCGCTGCAGAATTGATGCTTTTGAACTGTGGTGTTGGAGAAGACTCTTGAGAGTCCCTTTGACTGCAAGGAGATCCAATCAATCCATCCTAAAAGAGATCAGTCCTGGGTGTTCATTGGAAGGTCTGATGTTGAAGCTGAAACTCCAATACTTTGGCCACCTCATGCGAAGGGTTGACTCATTGGAAAAAACTCTAATGCTGGGTAGGATTGGGAGCGGGAGGAGAAGGGGATGACAGAGGATGAGATGGTTGGATGGCATCACCGACTCGATGAACATGGGTTTGGGTAGACTCCGGGAGTTGGTGATGGACAGAGAGGCCTGGCGTGCTGCAGTTCATGGGGTCGCAGAGAGTCGGACACGACTGAGCGACTGAACTGAACTGAACTGAACTCACAAAAAGAGAACTGTGATTATTTGATTGATGATTTTTATCTTTATTAGAAAATAATGTTGGTGTTAAATACTCATTTTTTTACCTTTACCTTTTATTGAGGATGTAATCAACTAATAATCAAAGTTTAATTTATTTTAATGATCAAACCCTTAGTGTGATTTTGAAAATTGCTAGAAATAGGTCAATCATTTTGAAATCAATTTAAATAAAATGTCTTCAGATGAGAGGAATAGAGTAGGCTTTAGCTCTCTAGTTCCTTCGCAAGTGTATTGAAAACATAAGTGATTGTAATAGAATGGAGTTGATTACTCTGTCTTGTCTTCTCACTTAGCCCTGTGATTCATAATGATATGTAATTTTTATTTGGAAACCATAGTATACTATGGTTACATACATACTTAAATATGTCATATTTTTTTAATTAAAAGATAATATAGGGCTTCCCAGGTGATAAAGAATCTGCCTGCCAATGCAGGAGACACACAAGAGACACATGTAGCTTCGATCCCTGGGTTGGGAAGATCCCCTGGAGTAGGAAATGGCAAGATACTCCAAAACTCTTGCCTGGAAAGTCCCATGGGTAAAGGGGCCAAGAAGGCTGCAGTCTATGGGGTCACAAAGAGTCAGACATGACTGAGCACACACACACCACACACACATACACACAAAAGATAATAAATATTATATTAAAACTTAAAAATCAGGCAAAATTCATGAATTCCTGATTGAAAACATTTCTTCATATTATGAGAACCTATTCCATGGTAGTATGGAATAAACACTGATTTTGGATTGGGGTCCACAGAATGCTTCTCTTTTCCCTTTAGATTTGTAGATTTAGTCTCCCTCTGTCCTATATTTGTACGACCTTAAGAGAAACCAGAGTCTCACCTTCCACAGTTGGTCTTGCTGCTCTACCTGACAGAAGATGAAAGACATCTGGAAGAATATCCTTTAAACATTCTCTAACACTTCAGTCTAGATTGTTCTTCTTGCCCTTTCCTCAATAATGGAAGGACAATTGGAAGGTGTTCTTCTTTCTTTCTCATGCCAGTGACTACACCTGGTCTTGTATGTAGCGAATAGAGATCCAATGTGTTCCTAAGGTGTCTGGGAACATCTTCATCAGGGGGAATCACTAATTTTAACTATGTCATCTGAATCCTGTTGCTAGTTCATTCAATACACTTCACAAATATTTTTTGAATATGGATAATCACACACATAAAATATAAAATCAAAGTTAGTATTAGAAGTAATGCACACACATAGTAAATTTATTCTTGTATACTACTTAAGACTATTTCTCAAAATGTTATTTTCAGATCATCTACATCAAAACTACACATTGTGCTTGTTAAAAAGAATATACTTGGGATGTATACCAGACCCGCTAAATCAGAACTTCTGAGTATGGGACACACAAACTCACGTGACTATCATGTGATTATTATGGAAAATAAAGTTTGAGAGTCATTGACTTAATATGATGACAAAGACAGTATAAACTATGAAGGCTCTGGAGTTGAAACCTAAGGTGAAGCGTTCATAATATGAAGGAAGGAAGATTTGCCAAAGCAAGAAATACAGAATAAAGAGAGAGCAAGGGTTTCCCAGGTGGAGCTAGTAGTAAAGATACCAAATGCCAGTGAAGGAGATGTAAGAGACCCAGGTTCGACACCTGGATTGGGAAGATCCCCTGGAGTAGGAAATGACAACCCACTCTAGTATTCTTGCTTGGAGAATCCCATGGACAGAGGAGCTTGGTCATACAGTCCTTAGGGTTGCAAAGACTTGGACACAACTGAAGTGACTTAGCATGCACACATGCAAATGGGGAGGATAGTGACTCCACGAATCAGGTAGTCTGTACTCTTTATAACACTATATCACCTCATGATTACCCTCAGCTCAATGGCTAGAATTTTTCAGTCACCACTCCATCTCTTTGGACAGTCTTCTCACTGAAATTGTGAGGTGGTTCCAATATTGGCTTCTACCCCCATTGTTCACAAAATAATTGAGCAAGTTAGCATCCAGTACTTTCTCCATTCTTTTTTTGTGCTCCAGATCTGGTGGAAAGGAGGAGGGGAAAGGAATACATCAAAGTTGCTACTTCAAGAGTCCCATGTTGCTACAACTATTTACTTTCCCTTTCTACCAGCCTAGGAGCGTCACTCTTCATTATTGAGGAAAGCAAAGGGAATATTATTGAGCTGACATTCTATTAATTCACAATATATTTTTGTTACCACTTTTATCTCCTTCTTCTCGCTCATACTCAAAATCTTCTTCGATCAGCTCTTACCTTCTATCTTCAAACACACCTAGACCCTTTTATCTTGATAAACTGTTTATCCTTACCCTCTCTTACCCTAGGGATTCCCTGATAGCTCAGCTGGTAAAGAATCCGCCTGCAACGCAAGAGACCTGGGTTTGATCCCTGGGTTGGGAAGATACCCCAGAGAAGGGAATGGCTACCCACTCCAGTATTAAGGCCTGGAGCATTCCATGGGCTATACAGTCCATAAGGTCGCAGAGAGTCGGACACTTTCCAACTTTTTGAAAGTGAGAGAATTTCACTTTCACTTTCTCTCACCCTAATTAATTATTGTATTGTTTTTCTTCCTTCTTTCATTATCAAACTTCTCAAATGACTAGGGTTTATCTGCTGAACTCATTTTCTTGCAACCCTTTATTTCTAGCTCCAGACTAAAGACACCACTCTCAAATATCACTGATAGTCTCTGATTTTCTAAATCAAATGACTTTCAGTCTTTTTCACATTGGTTAAAAGCTGTAAAAAGATCATGGAGTTTAATATGTATCATGTGGGAATCCATTCGCCAAATAGTTAATTGATCACCAGTATTAATATAATATTTAATAAAAGCCCATGAATCTGTTGATTGTTATTTGGACATAATTGATTACATTTCATCAGCATTTGACTCTGCACACTGTTGAACTCATAGCTTTATTTCTTATTTATTAAAATGGAGGATGAGAATGAAAAATCATAGTTTAGGATAATCACACACATCTGTATTTAATAAATTCAGATGTTTTGTACAGTGTATAATGGGAAACAGTGGAAACAGTGGCTGACTTTATTTTTGGGGCTTCAAAATCACTGCAGATGGTGATTGCAGCCATGAAATTAAAAGACGCCTACTCCTAGGAAGGAAAGTTATGACCAACCTAGACAGCATATTAAAAAGCAGAGACATTACTTAGCCAGCAAAGGTCCATCTAGTCAAGGTTATGGTTTTTCCAGTAGTTGTGTATGGATGTGATAGTTGGACTATAAAGAAAGCTGAGCGCCAAAGAATGGATGCTTTTAAACTGTGGTGTTGGAGAAGACTCTTGAGAGTCCCTTGGACTGCAAGGAGATCCAACCAGTCCATCCTAAAGGAGATCAGTCCTGGGTGTTCATTGGAAGGACTGATGTTGAAGCTGAAACTCCAATACTTTGTCCACCTGATGCGAAAAGCTGACTCATTCGAAAAGACCCTGATCCTGGGAAAGGTTGAGGGCAGGAGAAGGGGGCGACAGAGGATGAGATGGTTGAATGGTGTCACCAACTCAATGGACATGAGTTGGGGTAGGCTCTGGGAGTTGGTGATGGACAGGGAGGCCTGGCGTGCTGCATTCTATGGGGTCGCAAAGAGTCAGACACGACTGAGCGACTGAACTGACTGAACTGAATGGGCTTCCCTGAAGGCTCAGAGTGTAAAGAAACTGCCTACAATGTGGGAGACCCGGATTTGATCCCTGGGTTGGGAAGATCACCTGGTGGAGGGTATAGCAACTCACTCCAGTTTTCTTACAAGGAGAATCCCATGGAGAGAGGAACCTGGCAGTCTACAGTCCATGGGTTCACAAAGAGTTGGACATGACTGAACGACTAACATTTTCTTCACAGTGTATAAGAGGGTTTCCTTGATGGCTCAGATCGTAAAAAGTCTGCTTGCAATGCAAGAGATGTGGGTTTGATCCTTGGGTCGAAAAGATCCCCTGAAGAAGGAAATGACAACCCACTGCAGCATTCTTGCCTGGAGAATCCCATGGACAGAGGAGCCTGGCAGGCTACAATCCATGGGGTCACAAAGAGTTGGACACGATTGGGTGACTTATACTACTATACAGTGTATATATAGTTTTGTGTTATTTATATACCATATACTGGAGGAAGAAATGGCAATCCACTCCAGTACTCTTGCCTGGAAAATCCCATGGATAGAGGAGCATGCTAGGCTACAGTCCATGGGGTCGCAAAAGTTGGACACAACTGAGCAATTTCACTTTCATATACTATATACAAATTTGTAAACATTTTCAAGTTAAATATTTATTAGTGTATATTAGTAAAACCATGTCATGTAATGGATGCATCCCTGATGTGTAAATCAAGTTTTCTATATCTGATCATAGAATAGTTTAACTGATGAAGAAAACTCTCTACTTAAAATTTGTCAACATAAATAACCTTTTATGATTTGTTTTGCTCAAATCTTACAAAGTTATGTATAATGTTTAGTAAAGAAATTAAAAAATATTAAAAAATTAAAATATATGATAGAATATATGGAATAGAGAATAACATGTTTCAGTTTTTTAGATTTCCAATTTAATATTAACATTTCTAGAAATAGAAAGGATTACTTTGTATTTTATGACAAAAAATGAATAATTGTCTTGCTGCTGCTGCTGCTGCTTAATTATCCCTTCATCTTGTACATATATTGATCAGAAACTCTTGAATCAAATGCACTATACTAATGAATTGTATTTATTAGGGTGATATTAAAATTTATTGAAGACTATTTGCAGCAAGCTAACATTTAAACAATCAGCCTGGATAGGTTTTCTCTTTGTTAGTATTTCAACTTGCTGCTGGCATGCTCAAGGCTGGGATATCTGCTTGAATACACAGGAAACTGAACTTATCCCTTAAGGCCAATCAGTGTGGAAGCTAAAATAGGTCTTTATGCAGCAGGACAACAATACTTACATGTGCAAATTTCTTTCAATGATTTTATGTTTTATTGCATATTTCTAGGTAAAAAACATATTTTCCATAGCTCTTTGATTCACTTAAGATCTTTTATATCTTCTTGTCTGTAAAATGTTACTGTGTTTCCCATAGACAATACTAGCATTGCTCTTCCCAAACACATTTCATTAGCGTGGCCAAAGTGTAGTAGCATGCTACCACGTCATTCTCTGTTTAGTGATGCTATATTCAAGTCTGCTGATTTTAACACAGAATGGTCAGAGCTTTGTTAATGGATAGTGCCAAGTGTATAAGCAGCATATGTGGGATAATTTGGGCTCTGAGACATCATTTGTCCTTAAATATTTTCTCACTGACCTTCTATTATATTTGCACAGATTAATTTACCATGTTAATAGTTATTATTTTGGATAATTTAGATATTATGAAAAGATTGAAGAATTGAGCTATGGAAAATGGAATAAGTATGTGTGTGTGTGTATGTGTATAAGTATAAAGACAGCAACCTCTAGAACTGCGTTAGCTCTTCTTTCCCTCTGCTAATTTTTTCTAACTATGATATGCTCAGATGTTCCTGTATTTGCAAAGTCAGGACAATTACAATAGTTTATTATAACTATCCTTTACATTGACTGTTTTGAAACAACTAATCAACATATGAATAAAAATAAATTGTTTTGAAATAGAAAGTCATGGTAAAGTGATTGTCAATGAATGTTGCTTTCCTTAAAATAAATAATTGAGACAATAGCCTGGGATTATGTTTATAGAAACAGTAAATAAATGTAATAAATATTGATCATGTAAAAATAGTAACATAACAAACAAGTACAACTGAAAGATGGTTGAACATAGGTAGGAGACAATATAAGGGCACTATACTTCATATCTTATAAAGCACAAAGCTAATCAGCATTTTTTAAAGCAAAACATACTGGGGGAGCAAGATGGTAGAGTAGGAGAAAATGGAACTTATCTTCCCCCAAAACACATAAAAAATAAATCAATATGTAGAACAATTCTCACAAAGAACTAACTAAAAACTGACAGAAGACATTCTATATAATCAAAGCTTCAAAAAATATCTCTACATAACCAAGTAGGATGGGAAAAATGACATCAGATCGGGACCTGAGAGGGATATGTAACAAAGAAGTAGTCTGTATGGGCAGACCCTAGCCCTTAGGAGTGAACAGATCAAGCCACTATCTGGGCATCACAGTCCTGAGGTCCTGCAAGTACTTTGTCTGCTGGGAGAACCACTGGGATGGAGACAAGAGCTAGAGAAAACTAGACTGTATTTGTGAGGAGCACCTGCAAGCCTCTTTGCCAACAATCAAGGCAGAGAGAGCCTTGCACTGGTGGCTGCCAACTCACCCCAATCCCCAATCTGAATGGGGTGAACACAATGGCCCACTCACTCCACACTATAGTCATGCACTAGGTTGGGGATACACACAACAGAGAAAGAAACAAGACTTTGAGCTTGTTCTGGGTAGAACAAAGACATTTCGATAGGCAGTGCATAGGTCCTGTGTGATTGCATGAGCCTGACTTGTTTCGTTAGACCCCTTCTCTGACAGTGCAGCAACAGCCATGGAGCAGGGAGGAAGTCTCACCTCACATCCTGCACAAGTTTTAAACTCCCCAACACCAACCACACACCCTTTAAGGGGATAACAACCAGCACACACTGAGGAAAGATGTGGGTGGCATCCATATTAAAACCAGAACTCATAACAAAGACATCAGATACACAGTCTAAACAGGGATGCTCCCACAGAAAAATACTCCTATAACTCTTTCTTCAAAATGCACAGAGACAGCAAAAGTTAAGTAAAATGAAAAGACAGAGAAACTGCTCTCAATTCAAAGAGCAAGAGAAATTCCCTGAAAGTATAGACAATGAAACAGAACTCACCAATCCACCAGATCCCAAGTTAAACCCAGATAAAATGACAAAAGCTACTTTAAATTATCTTTCATACTATCGAATTTGTATATAATATGAGGATACATTTATCTGAGTTGCCATTTTCTGAGCTAAGATGACAGGGGTTATGAGTTGCAGTACATTAATAGCAAGTATCACCAACTTGAACGCATAAATCCAGAGAATATAAGCTTTATTAGGCCCCAATTCTTTTTCAGTTGAATATGAATGTTTTATTGTGTAGTGTGCACTCCTTAGTAAATTGTAAGCCAAATCACTTTCTGTTACTACTACTATGCCATTTTAGATATTTATGGTAATAGTTCAGCCTTGTAGATACTTGAATTTGGATGACTAAGCTATCTATTTTCTTGGGCTCCAAAATCACTGTGGATGGTGACTGCAGCCATGAAATTAAAAGACACTTGCTCCTTGGGAGAAAAGCTATGTCAAACCTCGACAGCAGAGTAAAAGGCAAAGACATCACTTTGCCAACAGTCTTTGCTGTCAAGGCTCCATATAGTCAAAGCTATGGTTTTTTTCAGTAGTCAGGTCCAGATGTGAGAGTTGGACCATAAAAGAGGATGAGTGCAAAGAATTCATGCTTTCCAATTGAGGTGCTGAAGAAGACTCTTGAAAGTCCCTTGGACTGCAAGGAGATCAAACCAGTCAATCCTAAAGGAAATCAACCCTGAATATTCTTTGGAAGGACTGATGCTGAAGCTGAAGCTCCAATACTTTGGCCACCTGGTGTGAAGAGCTGACTCATTGAAAAAGGCCTTGGTGCTTGGAAAGATTGAGGGCAAAGGAAGAAGAGAGTGGCAAAGGATAAGATGGTTGGATAGCATCACTGACTCAATGGACATGAATTTAAACAAAGTCTGGGATATAGTGGAGGGCAGAGGAGCTTGCCATGCTACAGTCCATGGGGCTGTAGAGTAGGACACGACTTAGTGACTGAACAACAAGTCACCTCAAACCCAGAATGACCAAAATGGAATTTATTGTTTTCCTTACTATGCTTGCTTCTTCTGCTGGGCTTTCTATCTCAACTGGTTACATTTGTATCTACTCAGTCTCTTAATTTTGAAATTATAGAACAAAAGATGTGTTGGACGGTTTTGCACTGTATAGCTCTGAAGGATGCCATTCATATAGTAGTCTCTGTGAATGGAGTCAAATGATGTACAGTGTACAGCTTGAATAACTGGACATGGCAGTCCTCTCAAGAGCTCTAAAGGGACAATATTTTGAGTATAGATTGTTATAGGTGAAAATGATAATATAGGAAGGTTTTTGTATTAAACGTATACATTTTAACACTGCATACAGATGAGTGAGGTGTGTGCATATGTGTTTTGTAGAGAGTATCCAAAGATAAGCCTCAACAATCCTCTCTCCCTGTATGCAAATGCTGCTCCTCACATCAAGAGGTGGAACTTATTTCCCTTTCCCTTGAATCTGGTGATGATTTCATTATTACCCTTGGCCTATGGAATATTATCAAAAGAGATACAACTGAAGACTTGCCAAGTCTTGAAACCAGTGCACGAACACTGGACCTTGTCCTTTGAAACACTCCTTGTTAGAACCTAACTGCCATGTTTGAGAAATATACAAAGAGGCATGTTGGTTAATAGACCCAGCTGAGATCCAAACTGACATTAGTATCAATTTGATAGTCATGTCAACTAGCCACCTTGGACATTATAGCTCAGTCAAGTCCCCAGATGACTATAGCCCTATTTGTAGTAACAGGATTGGCCCAGGAGCAGAAGCATTGATCAGCTGAACAAGTCTCCAAAGAGAGTAATTAGGAATAATAAATGCTCCTTTTATTCACTAAGTTTGGGGTGGTTTATACCCAGGGATAGATAAGTAAGACAGTGTGTGTGTGTGTGTGTGTGTGTGTGTCTGTGTGTCTGTCTGTCTGTATGTGTACATGAGTGTGTACACACTCTTCTTTAAGGAGCCTAAAGAAAAGGCAAATAAGACCATGAGCTAAAACTGGTATGCATATTTTGGGTGGAAACAGTTTCCAAATGAGTTATCTGCAATATTCAGTAAAACCACCTGCTACGGCCATGGGATAAAGAATAGAAAAGAGAGGAGAATGCCCCAGAGGTGAGGAGAACAGGGCCTGATCCTGGGTGAAAGAATGTGGACAATGAGTCTCATGATCTAAGCTTCTGGTTATCCTTTTATATGTAATGTGTGCATGTGTGCTAAGTTGCTTCAGCCATGTCCGATTCTTTGTGGCGCTATGGACTGTCGTCCACCAGGTTTCTCTGTCCATGGAAAACTCTAGGCAAGAATACTGGGGTGGTTCACCATGCCCTCCTCCAAGGGATCTTCCCAACCCAGGGATCGAATCTGGATCTCTCATGTCTCCTGCATTTCAGCAAGATTCTATACCACTAGCACCACCTGGCAAGCCCTTTATATGTCATATCTATGCCTAACTAAGTTGATAAAACTTCAAGTAAGTGGATGATAGTGAAGCAAGTGAAGATTGAGAAGTTCTTAACATTTCTTCTACCTTTAAATTTCATAAATGGAGTCTCTACAATCTGCTGACTTGTCTATAAGACTTGAAAACCTGCTGAGATGTAGCTTGTCATATACATGACTGGTACCATCATCAACTCCATGGGAACTAGGAACCAGCAGGGGGAAGTTTGCTTTTCTCTCCCCACTCCTTATCTCATGTATCTTCTGGGTTTTGTATAAATGGCCTTGAGACAACACAATGTGCATTGAGGAAACTTAGATAAATTTTAGCATTTTGAAATTCAAGTCCAATGCAATTCCCATTTCCACTTACACTATTTTATAGTCTTTTCATATTTAAGACTAAACCACTACATTAGCTTCCTAAATCATTACCTTGTCCATAGTTTCTATGTGTGTTTGTGTGTGTGTGTGTGTGTGTGTGTGTGAAATGGATGGTAGTCTGCTAGATTCCTCTGTCCATGGAATTTTTCCAAGCAATTATACTGGAGTGGATGGCCATTTCCTACTCCGGGGGATCTTTCTGATACAAGGGTTGAACCCGTGTCTCCTGCACTGGCAGGTGAATACTTTACCACTAGCACCACTGAGCTTCTATTTCTTTCCACTAACACATCATCTGCTGTCAGTGATCTTTTAAAACACAGATCGGTCACTTTACTTCCCAATTACTCAACACACAGAATGGAGTAATTGTTAAGAGCAACAGAGATGGGAGATCTTAGATCTCAGGCTAAGGAGTTTAGGTTTTATTTAATATGGAATAAGTATAATGATTTTACAGGAGAGAGTTAAATAATTAACAGTGTTTCAAAAATGTCTTCCAGTATCAGATCCATAAATTTCTCTTGATTTTAACAAAGCTCCTAGTTTTAGATCATAGCAATTATTTTTTGTGGGTCTATTTTATGTCCTTTTTCACTTTAATCTGCACATGTTTCATGCTCCAATTCACTTTCATAGTCCCATGTTTCCCTAACTCAGTCCCCCACCCCCACTTTACTTACCTCTGTTTAAATCTACAACTTTAAATTTATATTTACATATAGATAAAAAAGCTTTCTGCTTGTCTACCCCCAATTTATGTTATCTAAAGAAAGTGGACCTACAAGACCTTTTAGAACTAACACCCAAAAAAGATGTCCTTTTTATTATAGGGGACTGGAGTGCAAAAGTAGGAAATCAAGAAACACCTGGAGTAACAGGCAAATTTGGCCTTGGAGTACAGAATGAAGCAGGACAAAGGCTAATAGAGCTTTGCCAAGAGAACGTACTGGTCATATAAAACACCCTTTTCCAACAACACAAGAGAAGACTCTACACATGGACATCACCAGATGGCCAACACCGAAATCAGATTAATTATATTCTTTGCAGCCAAAGATGGAGAAGCTCTATACAGTCAGCAAAAACAAGACCAGGAGCAGACTGTGGCTCAGATCATGAACTTCTTACTGCCAAATTCAGACTTAAATTGAAGAAATTGGGGAAAACCACTAGACCATTCAGGTATGATGTAAATCAAATCCCTTACAATTATACAGTGGAAGTCACAAATAGATTTAAGAGACTAGATCTGGCAGACAGAATGCTTGATGAACTACAGATGGAGGTTTGTGACATTGTACAGGTGACGGGAATCAAGACCATCCTCAAGAAAAAGAAATGCAAAAGAGCAAAATGGCTGGCTGAGGAGATCTCACAAATAGCTGTGAAAAGAAGGGAAGCAAAAGCAAAGAAGAAAAGGAAAGATATTCCCATTTAAAGGCAGAGTTCCAAATAATAGCAAGGAGAGATAAGAAAGACTTCTTCAGCGATCAATGCAAAGAAATAGAGGAAAACAATAGAATGGGAAAGACTAGAGATCTCTTCAAGAAAATTAGAGATACCAAGGGAATATTTCATGCAAAGATGGGCTCGATAAAGGGCAGAAATGGTATGAACCTAACAGAAGCAAAAGATATTGAGAAGAGGTGGCAAGAATACACAGAAGAACTGAACAAAAAACATCTTCATGACTCAGATAATCATGATGGTGTGATCACTCACCTAGAGCCAGACATCCTGGAATGTGAAGTCAAGTGGGCCTTAGAAAGCATCACTACGAACAAAGCTAGTGGAGGTGATGGAATTCCAGTTGAGCTATTTCAAATCCTGAAAGATGATGCTGTGAAAATGCTGCACTCCATATGCTAGCAAATTTGGAAAACTCAGCAGTAGCCACAGGACTGGAAAAGGTCAGTTTTCATTCCAGTCTCAAAGAAAGGCAATGCCAAAGAATGCTCAAACGCCCGCACAATTGCATTCATTTCACACGCTAGTAAAGTAATGCTCAAAATTCTCCAAGCCAGGCTTCAACAATACGTGAACCATGAACTTCCAGATGTTCAAGCTGGTTTTAGAAAAGGCAGATGAACCAGAGATCAAATTGCCAACATTCGCTGGATCATCGAAAAGGCAAGAGATTTCCAGAAAAACATCTATTTCTGCTTTATTGACTATGCCAAAGCCTTTGACTGTGTGTATCACAATAAATTGCGGAAAATTCTAAAGGAGATGGGAATACCAGACCACCTGACCTGCCTCTTACGAAGCATGTATGCAGGTCAGGAAGCAACAGTTAGAACTGGACATGGAACAACAGACTGGTTCCAAATAGGAAAAGGAGTATGTCAAGGCTGTATATCGTCACCCTGTTTATTTAACTTATATGCAGAGTACATCATGAGAAATGCTGGGATGAATGAAACAGAAGCTGGAATCAATATTGCTGGGAGAAATATCAATAACCTCAGATATGCAGATGACACCACTCTTATGGCAGAAAGTGAAGAAGAGCCTCTTGATGAGAGTGAAAGAGTTGGCTTAAAGCTCAACCTTCAGAAAACTAAGATCATGGCATCCAGTCCCATCACTTCATGGCAAATAGATGGGGAAACAGTGGCTGACTTTATTTTTCTGGGCTCCAAAATCGCTGCAGATGGTGATTGCAGCCATAAAATTAAAAGATGCTTACTCTTTGGAAGGAAAGTTATGACCAACCTAGACAGCATATTAAAAAGCAGAGACATTACTTTGTCAACAAAGGTCCATCTAGTCAAGGTTATGGTGTTCCCAGGGGTCATGTATGGATGTGAGAGTTGGACTATTAAGAAAGCTGAGCACAGAAGAATTGATGGTTTTTAACTGTGGTGTTGGAGAAGATTCTTAAGAGTCCCTTGGGCTGCAAGGAGATCCAACCAGTCTATCCTAAAGGAGATCAGTCCTGGGTGTTCATTGGAAGGACTAATGTTGAAGCTGAAATTCCAATATTTTGGCCACCTGATGCGAAGAGCTGACATTTGACAAGACCCTGACGCTGGGAAAGATTGACGGCTGGAGGAGAAGGGGACGAGAGAGAATGAGACGGTTTGATGGTGTCACCGACTCAATGAACATGAGTTTGGGTCAACTCTGGGAGTTGGTAATGGACAGGGAGGCCTGACATGCTGCAGTTCACGGGGTCGCAAAAAGTCGGACACGACTGAGTGACTAAACTGAAATGAACTGAAAGAAAGTGGAACCAAACCCAGTAGATCAGAAAGTATTTCCCTTTTCATTGAACATCTCCCAAAACAAACATCCGGACCTCTGTTAATATATGTTGACATGAAATAGGGAATATATCTTATAACTGGGCCATTTTAAGTGGTCTCTGTAGCAATGTCTTCCCAGGTTGTGCTAGTGGTAAAGAGCACACCAGCCAATGCAGGAGACAAAATAAATGCAGTTTCGATTTCTCAGTTGGGAAAATTCGCTGGATGAAGAAGTGGCACCCACTCCAGTATTCTTGCCAAGAGAATCCCGTGGACAAAGGAGCCTGTAGGGCTACAGTCCATAGAGTTGCAAAGAATTTCACACAATTGAGTGTCTGAGCATGTGCATGTGCTGGTATGAGAACTAATTGTGGGTAGTTGATCATGTTTCAGTTTAAACTACCTGACACAGTCCCTTTGTTTTCCACAAAGACAACTGCAGGATTTATTTCCAGAAGCCAGCAGCCATTGCTACTTTTGTCACTGGCAGATGAGGTTTGTAAATTAAAATCATTCTACAGACGTCCTCTGAAGTCTTCTCAATTTTTACCAGATTCACTGAGTAAGAAGATTACATATTAGGAGACATTTCTTGACTCCATATTGCTCCTGCTAAATAATTAGTTATTGTTCTTGTGTTAGAAATCAGGACATCAACTTAAAATGGACTTGATTTTTCAATTCCTAATTTTAGACATGTCCTCAGTTAAAGTCTCTCTTACTTGCAAACTGGATGGTTTTCCATGAGTTACTAAACCTTAATGAGTTTTACTCTTCTCATCTATAAAAGGGTTATAATGGTATCTCTTTTATACCATTATACTTTATACCATAGAGAATTAGAGATTATTAGTCTGTGTAAGTGTGTATATGTGAACATCACTGACATAGGACCCAATAAATAGAGCTATTATTTTTAGGTGATTCTATGACTCTTTTCCCTATTGTAAGTCTGTCGGTAATACTGGGAACTCTATGTCCTCCTTCCCATTAAGGAGAAGTTTTCAGTTTGTAATGTCAATAAGCTATTCTCTGAGATAAATCTGCAAATTGTCTCTATACATTTAAGAGGATGAATATAAGCAATCTCATGTCAAAAATCACATTTTGTGACTCTACATAGAACAGAAGGTAATCCCCTAAGACATGAGGCTATAATGTTTTCAGATAAACCATTTCTCAAGAATTGTTGCGACAGATCTTTGAAAGCTTTGTTACACCATGTGTGAAAAATCAGATCATGGGGCACACAGAAATTGAAAATCTGAAAGCCTAATACTTTTATTGAAAACAGAGATTTGTCTCACCAGTCTTTCATCTTTGAGAAAGTCTGTTGACTGGCAAAATGTCATGTTTAAATCTCTCCTTATTTTGAATTGTGATCAGGAGCTACAAGCTTCCTTAAATATTATTTTCATCTATTTTAGTAGCCTCCCTACCCTGTACTGGCAGCCTCAGTGTTGCTAAGCACTAGCAACAGTGCTTAGCCGCATTTTCAACATATGGAATCATCTGGGTATATACCACATACAGAGTTGGAGGTGACTATTGTGCCAACCACAGTTTCTCATGCATAAAATATGTATGCTTGGCTACGTCATTTGTCCACATTTAAAAGTCCGTCTGGACTCAGCATGAATACCATGTCTCTTAAATAGACCAAAACAGCTTGGGAGATTTTATTTTTCCTTCAACAACAGCCAGAAGCATTTGATCAGTTGAAAAATAAATTAAATTTTGTGAAGGAGTAACAATAATATATTTGAAATATACATAGCTGTTATTTTAAAATGACTAAGCCTATTTAATTCACATTTGTGATGTCAATTGTTAAGTAGAAATAAAATCTTGTGGACCTGTTTTAACGGTTAAAAACAGTGTTACAATAAAATTCTAACTGGAAAAGCAGACCTGTTTCACTGACGATACCTTAAAAAGACACAACATATTAAGTGTTTGCTGCATGTTTTTTTTTATTATGTGCACTAAAATTCTTTGTACCAGAAACGTATCAAGTTGTTTGACAAAATCTGGGACTCATTATTGAATTGTTGTCATATAAGAAAGTAAATTCAGTTAATAAACATTGATTTAAATATAAATTATTAATTTAAAAATACTTATGGAGTATACTAGAATGTAAGGAGATTTAAAAAGTGCATATTTTTGCTTTTGGATATCCCTATTAGTCTCCCCTCTGTTCTTTTGATGACGGAGATTATAAAATAATCAGCAGTAATATCATATAGCTCTATTTACTCTCAAGCTTTGTAGCACTGATGAAAGAAGAGAATTACAAAACAAATTTTTAAAAAAATTTTTTAGCTCTCATTTTCTTTTACTTTTTGAAAGACAGTTATACCAGAATAGCTATGACATTCTTTTCTCATCCTCTGATTATTAAATAAAATTACAATATTTTAGTAAATCCATGAAATGAAAAGGATTGATTTTAAGATAAGTTGCTTTAACATGAAAATTTTTCCAAAATACAAATTTAACTTTAGGTTATTTCTCCAGTTTGCTGTTTTTTCTTCTCTTATGTTTTATAATTTGCTTCATTGTAATCAGTTAGCAATGTAATTTTTTAAATACTATGTCACTGACATTGGTATCTTATATTGAATTAAATTACTAGGCCCAGGATGGAGCCACTCCTGCTGTGGGGTGGGGGTGTGGGCATGTCAGCAGACTGAAACTTAGATAACATTTGTGGATGAAAATGTGTCACTTGTTATATTAGTAAACAAAGGATGTTTTGGCCATCAAGTCATCAGCCACTGTACCCACCCCTGCTGTGTACCTTGAAGGTATGCAGGATGGAGAAAAACAGGAGAGTGGCCCTAGACTGTCAAGGTGTCTATCAAATGATTTCGGTAAGCCCAAACTCTTGCATCATTTCACATGTCGAAAAGCCCTAAATTCATTAACTTGAGATGTCTTGTTTTCTTTAATTAACAATAATCTTTTGATGTTCTGATTACTTGGCTTTTGTTGCAAAAATACCTGTATATCCTGGCTCATCCCTTAGCGCTTTGAGGTAGTCCCTCAGAACTCTTTGAGAGGCTGCACCCAGGGCTTAAGTCCTTACAAGTTCATAAACATAAACATAAACTCAGTGTTTAGGTTGTGCTTTTTTTTTTTCAATCAACACTCTTTTGTCCCTGTAAATGCTCTATTTAACTAGAAACCAAGTCATTCTTCAAACATCTAGTTTGAAAAAACATTCTTGAAACATCTAGTCATTCTTCAAACATCAAGCCAACTCTGAGATTTATATTTATTTCTGTGTTCTTTATTCATTTTCTATTTTTTCTCTTTCTTATTTTTTATCCTTCATCCTATAAAAGCTTTCTGCCTTCTGCCTCATTTTGCAGTTCTCTGAAAGTTGGGAACAAAGACTGCTCACTTCAGGAAGTGTTAGATAAAGTTTGTTTGTAAATTTTCTTCCTTAATCATCTAAACACTTATGTATAGCAAAATATTATTTTGTTATTGCAATATTTTATGAATTCTTTGTTTAATGTATATTTTTGGAATCTGTTCGGATTTCAAGTAGACATTTTAGAATTTCCCAAGCTTGAAAACCATTTTATTCAATATTTTCAAGTGCAGCCTAGATATTCTGTTAGATCATTGGAAAGCAATTGCTGAGCTTAAACTCTTCTATTTTGGAATCTTTGGAGGTTTGCAAGCAATGTTGCTCAATTAACATACGAAGAACCCTCCATTTCATCTATGGAAAGTGAGAGTCTTTTCCTATTTTGTATCTCCATAGGCATTCCCTTCCTTAAAATCTATCATTGTTCTGGTTAAACATGGCAGACTGAATACAGATGATTATTTTTGCTTCCTCCTGAAATTCAACTAAAATGACATTGCACTAAGGGAAAAACCCACAGAAGTACAGAAAACTGGATAAGATATGAGAGCGCATTTGAGATATCAATAACATATTGGAAACTGAAAATATAGTGACTTATTTAGACAAGCAGAGGCAGATGAAAACTGTGTGTTTGAAATGGAGGAAGCAAGGATCAAGACAAATAATGCTGCAAAACATCAGTGTCTCAGGATTTGAAGGTGTCAGTTCTGAAGGATGGACAATCAGTAGGACTAAATAACAGAAATAGAGTGGGCTAGTCTTCCAGATTTTCTCTTTAATCCTTCCAGGAAACAGTTAGTTTACTGCCTGTGGAGGATAACAGCAGAGCTGAGGGTAAGGGCGCTGTATCAAACAGAAGGAATAATGTGAAAGTTTATATGTTAAAAGGTAAAGAATCTCAGTCCCTTTTTCAAACTCCTTTCCAAGAATTGTGGCCATTACGGTTACATACAATAGACAAGAGACTGATGATTCTTCCTGGGGATATTAAGTAGTCCAAGAACTTAAAGATTTAGTCCTCAGTCCAAGACCTGAGGAGTTGAAACGATAGATTCTTCCCTACTCATTCTGTAATGATGCAAATCACTTAACAAGCTTCAGCCATTGTTACAGAGCTTCTAGGCAGTTTATTTATTTATTTATTTTGGTTGTTGTTATCATCTCAATTTTAAATAAGGACAAATAGACAAGAAATATCACACGTTCAAAAAAGTCTGTAAGATTAAAGATGGAGATCAAAACAAAAAAAGAACTTAAAGGAACACAGAAATTCTTGGAACAGAAGAAGACTCAGAGCTAAGACAAAGTACTGTACTCATGAAGCAAAAAAAGAGTAAGCTTTTGAAAAGAAACATTCAGAAATTTAAAAGAAGAAACTTAGAACTTAAATTTGTAAACTAAAAAAAATAACAGCAGAAATTAAAAATTTAATAACCAAGTTAGAAGAAAAAGTTAACAAAAATCTCTCTTAAAGTACACAAATAGGAAAGGAGAAATGAGAGGAAACATAAGCAAAATTAAAAGATAAGTCTAGAAAATCTTTTGATTAAATAATGAGACTTTTATAAAGGAAAGCACTGAACACAGAGAAGAAGAAATTACCAAAAAAAGAATAAGAAAGTTTCTCAGAAATGAAAGGCAAGAATTTTGAAACAATTTACTCTAAACAAGTAGTTTAAGAACAAATGTTTATCTCACACCTATTGTCAGGAGACAATTCTTCATGACCTTTCATATTTATGCATGTTTTGGAGAATTACCTTTGTTCCAGGCTATTTTTTCATAGATTGTTGTATAGCAAACAGCCTTGGAAAATAGAAATAAAATTCATTTCTGGGGCAAAGAGTAGGTTTGTTTAAAGCTCTGGAAATAAAAGAGTATCTCCTCTGTTCACAGGGTTAGGCATGCCTGCTGCCCATAAAAAAGATTCAGGATCCCTCAGCCCAGGGTTCCTTTCCTTAGATGCAACATACTGTGTATGCAGATGTCACCTGACTCTTTTTGTTTCATCTTCTGGAAATTGGAGCTTGGGAAATGGACATGAAAATGATGATACTCTAGCTTCTGTGATTGCTATGAGTAATAAACTGTCTTTCATCTTTGATCCAGGAGAATTTTCTCTTCTTCCACTCACAAAACAATATCAGGATAACTAGTTAGCTTACAGACAGGGTGCAATCTCAGATCCATTACAACTCTTGACAGTTTTGACAGTGAGGATGAGGTGTGGAGAGGTAATGGCATTCTGAGAACAGAAGGGTCTTTCAACCAAATGCTGGTATACAAGCTTTAAAGGAAATCCATAGGCATCAGTAGCAAAATTGTTGACTAAACTATATCACCATGCAAGGCAGTAAATTATCCCATGCCTATTAGTGAGGAGGAATTTAAGACATGGTTGCTGACTGAGTAACAAGATGTGGGTTCAAAGACAGCTGCCCAAACAGTGGCCTGTGTGTATGTTAGTCACTCAGTTGTACTGGAATGGGTAGCTATTTCCTTCTCCAGGAGATCTTCCTGATCCAGAGATTGAACTCACAGGGATTGAACCCATGTCTTGTGCAAAGCAGGAAGATTCTTTATCATCTGAACCACCAGGGAAGCCCCAATCTTGCCCTAGTCATTGTTAACTCTATTCCAGACAGGGGATTTCCTTGCCAGTGTGATGTGCAGTCTCAGGTCTGCCCTATTGTAATAAGCATTACTATTGTTCATTTGGGCTTCCCAGGTGGCTCAGTGGTAAAGAACACACCTGCCAATGCAGGAGACACAGGAGACGTGAGTTAGACTCCTTGGTCAGGAAGATCCCCTGGAGAAGGGCATAGCAATCAACTTCAGTATTCTTGCCTGGAAAATCCCATGGACAGGGGAGACTGTCCATAGGGTTACAGTTCATAGGGTTGCAAAGAGTTAGACACGACTGAAGCGAATTAGCATGTAGGCATGTACTTCTCAGTTCGTGGGGTAAGAAGGTGTTCCTACATTTCAGATAACAGTTGCAGGACTGTGCACTGTCACTAAGAATTTGTTTACAAAATGGAGGTGGGTTATATAATGTTTTTCAGAACGTATGTCAACAGCAAGGCCATCATCAGGCTTAGCCCCTCTTGCAGTCTATCCTGACAAACTCTAATCCATTCACAGAAGATCTCAGAGTTTTGTTTTTGTTTTGTAGTGGATGTTGGTGGCTAAACGGGAGCTTTGGCCCTTTGGGTATATTTCCTTGAATTAGATAAACTTTAATCAGAAACTACAGTTGAAGCATTGACTAGTTTGGGGGCTCTCAATGCCCTGGATTTGGCCGTAATGTTGATGCAGTTGACACACTTTAGAATGAGAAATTGACCACAACTCGAGAGGGAAAATGAAAGCAGCACCTAGCTGCTACTCTTTCCTGCTCAGAAGAGGGAACACCCACATTTAACTGATAAGATTTAAACAGAGTTCCCAGTAAGGAGAGAAGCTGAAATGACCTTGTGAGTCAGGCCTTTTGTACTAATTCACTGTGTTATTTTTGTGGCTTCTATTGTAGAACATATCATTGGTATTGTATGCCTATACTATGAATGCTCACAAATACCACAGAGGGATGTTCCTAAATGGGAAAAGCTATAGTTGGAGAAGGAAATGGCAACCACTTCCAGTACCCTTGCCTGGAAAATCCCATGGACGGAGAAGGTTTCGGCCCATGCGGTCACAAAGACTGAGCGACTTCACTTTCACTTTCATAGTTGGAGAAGTGATAGTATCTTGGGGGCTCCTCAATCTTAAGGACCCTTTGAGATAATTGTCTCTGACTGATGATTTTGCCAATTGAAACTTCTGGCAAAAGAAGGCAATTTCTATTGAGAGATACCCTTCTGGTTTGGGACTCTTTTTTTTTTTTAATTAATTAATTAATTTTTATTGGAGGATAATTACTTTACAATATTGTGCTGGGTTTTGGTCATACATTGACATGAATCTTTTGTGTCCCTGACACACCTACCAGGTGCATGCTTTTGTAAAGGAGCTTTTGTTTCTAGGTTCTTGTTGAAATCAAGTGTCTGAAGCATAGTAGCTTTTAGACTCTGACCTGACATTCCCATCTTGGGGTAAGTCAACTTGGAGTCAATGTATAACAAGGTCAAAGGGACCAGCAAGCCTCAACTATTAGACAGCAAAGAATGTCACTGGCATAGACACAGCAGCTTATCAATTTTAGGTAAAGAAATTGCACTGCCTGAACAAAGTCTCTGGCACAGTGCTATCCCTAGTTTACAGCAATTCTTCTGAATGCCTGGACCTAGTTTACTGATGGTTACTGATGTTTCAGCTAGGCTGAAGTCTACTGATGTCCATGGAAATACTGCAGATTTTACCAACCACACAATTGAAAATGGATGTGGTCGTTTTGTTTAGTGAGCAGAACTCAAGTCTATACCTCTGGCTAATGCTCTCCTTCATGAACCTCATTATATTTTTATTGACTCATAGGTGATTGCCAATGACCTTAGCTTTTTGGCCTGAAAATTGGAGACCTATAAATTGGCAGATTAGTGGTACTCTCTTTGAGACCACAAATTGTGAGAAAAAAATTGTGGTTGCTGATTAAACTGAGTCATTTACTTTTCTCAGTGACTAACAAGGGGAATGGGCCCATTCTCTGGAATAAGACTGGAATCAAGAGCTGATTGAGACTACACTTCTCAGATTGCCACCATGGCTCCCTGGATGCATTGTCGTACTAGTCATGACAAAACAGCCATCATCATCAACTGGGCATAAAATACAGAGTCCCACTGTTAAAGGAAATGCCTGCCTTCAGATGACTGTGGCAACCTGTTCAAAATGAGGAGACAGGAGGAACAAGCTGGTGGAGGAGTAGGGGGACGTGGAGTACATCTCTGTCCATGGATACATCAGGAATGGATGTATACCTTCATGATATGGTATACCATATGGTGTATATGTTCATAGTATACCATGATGTATTCCTTAATGGATACCTTCAGACACAGAAGTGCTTGCAGAACATCAGCTGAGAACAGAAAGGAGTCCCTGACCACTAGAAAAGAATACACAGACCCATGCAAAACTCAGTAGGATGAAGGAACTAGGGGGGAAAACAAGAGTGTTACTAGGACTGGACCTGCCCTCAGCATGTGGGGGACCTGAAGCAGAGGTCTGATCCCACATTAGGGCAATTGTCTGGGTCAGAGGAGAAACATTTAAGGCTGAGAGTGAAACAGCCGATCTGTGACAGCCTAAATGGAATGAGAATTAGACAGTCCTTGCCACAGCCATAAGTACCCCAGACAGGGACACAGGTCCCCTAGAAGGTGCGGCAGCTGGGAGCTGGAGCATCAGGATTGTAGAGCAATCCCAGAGTGAAGGCTGCTGTTGACTGCAGAGAGATGGATGAGGGGAAGTGAGGGAGGAAATTGTTGTGGGAAGTGCCTGCCATTACTGTAGCCTCTATCTCCCCACGTGCCAGCATCACCAGCTGGCCCATCAAGCTCAAGGAACAACAGAGTAGGACCCAACCCAGGGTGCCCCTTTAAAGTGCCTGATGAGCTGAACAACAAAGTAGGACCCCAGTCAGGGAGGTCCCTCTATGTGCCTGACATGCTGAACAACAGAGAAGGATCCAAGGTAAGGGGGCCTCTAAGTGTCTGAACAGGCAGAGCTACAGAAAAAGACTAGCCAAAGAGGCCTTCTGATTGCCAGTTAACAGAGGCTCAAAAAAAGACTCTGAAAGGGCCATAACTTCACACTTGGCACTGTCAGGGTCCCTGTGACCCAAGCAGCTGTGCCACCTTCCCGTTCAACCCTCACTGGGGCAGAGCTGCCACACAGGGGGTTGCTTCAATAATGTCCAACTCTTTGCAACCCTGTGGATTGTGGCCTGCCATGCTTCTCTGTCAGTGGGGTTCTCCAGGCAAGAATGCTAGAGTGGGTTGCCATACCCTTCTAGAGCACTATATTTCCAGCTGCCCTATCCACCAACTCCCCTGAGTACCTGGTGCTGCCAGGCCCTGTGCAACCCAAGCAGCTGCACCACCTCCACATCTGGCTCTCACTGGGGAAGACCCAAGTCCTCCAGGGCATACTCAGGAGCAAACCCCAGTGGACAACATATGTGCAGAGGTGGAAATAAAACACAATTGAAATCCAGGTGCAGTGTGGCTAAGGAAGAAGACCCCAAAACTTCCTATTAGTTGTACAAACTGCAGGTTAAACCCACAAGATCAACTAGGCAGACTCTGTGTCTATGGAACATATTAAAAGACACTGAGAGCTCCCACAAAAGAAAACGCACCAGTTCTGATAGCTGTGGACATTGGAGGCAAGAACACACAGGAGCAGGACCAGATTAGAGTCTGAGCTGCCCCCACAGCAAGTCCAGAGACCAGAGCAGTGTTGGAGGGCATCCTAGGGAGGTGAGGTGGACTATGACTCCCTGCAAGTGGAAGGACACTGACAGCGGTGACGCCAGAAAACCATTTATTATTCTTATATTTTGACTTGTTCTGTAGTTTTTTTCAATTTCTTTTTCTATTTTTCTCCCCTCCTTTCTTTTACCTCTGTTTTAGTTGTCAATTTTATTAGCACTATGAAATCTAATCAAGCTTTTGAGGTTTTTTGTTTGTTTGTTTGTTTGTTTTCAATCACACTTTTTAAGTGCTGTTATAAACGTCTGCCTCTATGTTGGTCTTTTGCAGTTCTGTGGAGTTATCCTTTTTTCTTTTTTTTAATTTTTAACTTTTTAAACCCATTATTATTTTTCTACATTTATTGCTTTGTTTGTTTTTCCCACTGTTATTTTCTCCTTGCAGTCAATCTTTAATATATATAAGTCTTCTTTATATACCTCTATTTAATTTTGCATTTGTATTTTTTCTTTCTTTTTTCTCTTTTGTTTCTTTTTCTCACCATATTCATTAGTTTTGTTTTCATTGCTTTACTCCCCAATTGGCACCTCACTTTAGTTTTGTATTCCAGTTTGTGCTTTAGTTAGTTATGTTCTTAACTGGTGGATATCATTTTAGTTTCCTTTGTTTGCCTGGCCAACCTATTGTACTTTATTTTGGTTGGATTGTTTTGATTTGCTTATGGATTATATGTCTCTGTGTATATTCCATTATTTTAATTATGATTTGCTTGATTTTGTAACTGTCATTTGTCTGAGGTTCATCTTTGGTTTCTCCTTTTTGGGTATTTGTGTTAATCCCATTAAATGCCATAACAAACCACCTGTAGAATCTCTGTTCTTGGCCAGAGATCAAGCTATGAGCCTTTGGAGTGGGAGCATTGACTCCAAGACACTAGACAACCAGATAACTCCTAACCTTAGGAGTATCAAATAGTGGGAATTCCCCCAAAGGCAGCCACTTGTATGCAAGACCTGGTATCACCATCACTGCCAGTAGCACCCTGCTCAGGATGCCTCATCCAAACAACAAACAAGACAAAAATACAAGCCCAATCTTCAGCAGGCAAAATTACCACCTCACTCAGCCTTGCCCATCAGGGGAGGAAAAAAAAACAAAAAACTCAGCACAAATGTCACTCTATACAAAGCTTACCCAAACCAATGGGCCAATGGAGGGCAGAAACCAAAAGGAAGAAAGAATTCAACCTTGAAGCCTAGGAAAAGGAGACTTCAAATACAACAAGTTTAAACAAAATAATGAAAGGCAGAGAAATACTACACAAGTGAAGTAACAAACTAGAACACAGAAGTCCAAATAAATGAAGAGGAAAGAGGCAAACTACCTGAAAAAGGATTCAGAATAGTGATAGAAAAGGTGATCAAAAACCTTGAAAAAAAAAAGAGAAAATAGAAGAATCAATTAACAAAGACCTAGAAGAATTAAATAATAAGCATATAGAGACAAACAACACAATTACTGAAATTAAAAATACTCTGGAAGGAATCAATAGCAGAATATCTGAAGAAGAATGGATCAATGAGCTGGAAGATAAAATGGTGGAAATAACTGCTAAAGAGCAAAATAAACTAAAAAGAATGAAAAGAACTAAGGATAGTCTCAGAGACCTCTGGGACAATATTAACTGCACTAACATTCAAATTATAGGGGTCTCAGAAGAAGAAGAGAAAAAAAAAGTTATGAGAATTTTTTTGAAGAGAGTATAATTGAAAATTTCCCCAACATGGAAAAGGAGACAGTCAATCAAGTCCAAGAAGCAGAAAGAGTCCCATACAGGATAAACCCAAGGAGAAACATGCAAGACATACTAATTAAACTAACAAAGACTAAATACAAAGAAAGAATATTAAAAGCAGCAAAAGAGAAGCAACAAGTAACATACAAGGGAAATCCCATGTTCTTAACAGCTTATCTTTCAGCAGAAACTGCAGGCAAGAAGGGAATGGCAGGATATATTTAAAGTACTGCAAGGGAAAAAGCTACAACCAAGATTACTCTACCCAGTAAGTATCTCGTTCAAAATTAATGGAGAAATCAAAACATTTACAGATAAGTAAAAGTTAAGAGAATTCAGTACCACCAAACTAGCTCGACAACAAATGTTAAAGGGACTTATATAGTCAGGAAGTAGAAGAGAAGAAAAAGATCTGCGAAAGCAAACCCAAAACAATTAAGAAAATGGCAATAGGACCATATATATCAATAATTAGTTTAAATGTAAATGGATGAAATGCTTCAACCAAAGACACAGACTGTCTGAATGGATACAAACACAAGACCCGTATATATACTGTCTGCAAGAAACTCACTTCAGACCTACAGACACATATAGACTGAAAGTGAGAGGATGGAAAAATATATTTCATGCAAATGGAAATCAAAAGAAAGCTGGAGTAGCAATCCTTATATCAGACAAAATAGACCTTAAAGTAAGAGTTGACTCATTTGAAAAGACCCTGATGCTGGGAAAGGTTGAGGGCAGGAGGAGAAGGGGACGACAGAGGATGAGATGGTTGGATGGCATCATTGACTCGATGGACATGGGTTTGGGTGGACTCTGGTAGTTTGTGATGGAGAGGGAGGCCTGGCGTGCTGCGATTCATGGGGTCACAGAGTCGGACACAACTGAGTGACTGAACTGAACTGAAGCAAGACAGAAGTAACCATAATATCTTGGAAGAATGCCACCTTACAGTTTTGTCAGTTGGTCCCATTTAATCTTGCAAAACACCCTTTCTACCACCTGCTATCTTGAGTGCACACAGGATTTTTTTCATATGTGTTTCTTTCTTTTGTTCTCTTTCTTCCATTTTTGACCTCTTCTCCTCTTTTTCTTTTTCTTTTTTTTTTTTTTTAATTTTAGCTTACTACCTTTTGCCCCCGCCACCACAAGAACTTAAGCACAAAATTCTTTCCTGTTCTTCGGAGAAATTGAATGATTATGGCAAGAGAAGAAAAAAAAAGTCACCTTTGTGGTCTGTAATTCTGTAACTCAAACTCTATAATATAATAAGTCCAAACTAACCCTGGCAAATCCTTTGGGCAATATCTGCAAACAAACACTGTGATTCCAAATGAATTTTTGTAATCAGTGATAAGAATCCTGCTTTATCACAATGCATTTGAGAATATCCTGACAGAAATACTGAACAAAATTAATGGGGAAGTGTTAAATGAGATTGAACTGAGAGAGCGTTAACATATTACTTAACGCACTCTCACTATAAAAGAACTGAAAACATTGGGAATAGCCTAAAAATACTGAAAAAAACTGAGTAGTTATAACATTATGACACTAGGTACGTTCAGAAGCATCAGCTGTATTAAAAGTAGCAGAAAGGGATTGGCCAATAAATACAATATATTGTATTCAGACCTGGCAAAACTAATGTCCAAATATTATATACTCCAATTAAAAAATCCATTTTGGTTATACAATTTTGTGCCATATTGACTCTGCCTTCTTCTTTCAGATTGTTTTACTCTTTCCCCTGCCATTATACTATATTAGTATGGTATAATATAGTATAATAATATAATAATATTAGTATAGTATAATATAGTATAATAGTATAGTATAATAGTATAGTATAATAGTATAATAGTATATTTAATTAAGGCTGTAAACTAAGAATGCTGCCAGCCATGTAGGTAAACAAAAGATGTTGCAGTCATCAAGGTACCACATGACCCATACATAGAAAAGCCCTAAATTTCTTAACTTGAGGTACCTGGCTTTCTTTAATAACATTTTGATGTTCTGACTACCTGCCCATTGTTGCAAAAACTCCTATGAATCCCGGTTCCCTACTTGCCTTCTGGGAGCAGTCTCTCAGATTCATTTGAGATGCTGTCTTCTAGGCTTGAAATCCTAAGAAGCCTGATGAATAAAACATAACTCTCAACTTTAATGTTGTGCTTTTTTTTTCAGTAGACAAGGCTAATTAAGTCCCAGTTCATCACACTTTAATTAATTACTCTACTACCAAAACACAACAAAATTTAAGTAAGCTTACAAGGAAATAGAATAAGAATGTGAACAAATATAGTAAAAGGAAAATCGGTAGAAAAAAAATCAATGCATTTTTTGAATACCCTACTGTTTGCCAACATTATGCTAAATGTTATATACATGCAAAAGTGGTTAAAACATGTTTCTTTCCCAAGAGGTTAAAATCTACTTTGCTGACATCAGTCTGCATAAACATAAACACTTATAGTAAGTATCTAACATTCCAAAATTTAACAAATCATTCTCTAAAATCAAATGGAAAGGTCAGTAAAACTCAGATTTTTTTTTTCTCAAAGACATTTTTGCTTTCCTTTGGGGTAGGCCTCAGGCAGCACTCCAAGCAAAGTCTTCTGCTGGCATTTAAACTTTATCTTGGTTATTATCACATACCAGTGATAAAATTATATTTATATCATTTGTCAAATGCCTTATTACCTTGAAGAATGAAAGGTGCTACAGGAGTTGAAATAACATTATATATATACAAAGGGATGGCTTGGCTTAAAGCTAAGTATTTTCAGTTCCACTTAAGTTTTTGGTATTACCACCTCTTTGTAATGCAAATTGTTCTACAGTACAAGGATTTTTCCATATCTGGGAACCTTTATAGCTAGCAAAGCTTAGACTAGCTCATCTGCAGTGTCTAACAGTTCTGCTGCATTATGTGAATACTTCAGAGTAGCAGTGAAATCAGTCTGACTTTGCTTAATACGATAAGTCATAATTTGTGTTGGTCTTTGGTCTAATGTGCTGTCCCTATATGTGTGTGTATGTGTGTGTGTATAGCTTTTTTTAACTAAATTTTTGGTGGGAAATTATGGACAAGAAATAAAAATTACAGAATTCAAACTAGCAAGATTTTTGAAAATTTCTTCAGAAGGAGTGATATTGCCAAAATTAAATTGCTTAAACGTAATTTTAATTAAATAATTCAGATTCTGACTTTTTCCTTTTTTAACATATTATTTTATGAAAACAATTTCTAAAATGCAACTTTTGACTCTAAGTGTTCAGTCTCACTATTTTCTTGAATATTGAGATGAAGTGAGCTCTTAGTTTAGGGTCTTCTGAAGATTCAATGAAATTTCAACTGTAACAGAAGACATACAATCTGGGAAGAGGTATGGTGCTAGTGAACTTGCTCAGTCGTGTCCGACTGTTTGTGACCCCATGGACTGTCTCCTCCCTCCATGGGATTTTCCAGGCAAAAAAATGCTGGAGGGGGTTGTCATTTCCTTCTCCAAGGAAGAGGTATAAATAGTGGTATAAATGGAGAGCCAATCAGTACATAACAGCAACAGTCACAAACTACTGGAAGCCCAGGATTCATACACTGTCATGAAAGTCTTCCCTCTGTCCCTAACAGCCTGTTGATCAGTTTCTGGGTTGAAGAATAGGACAGAGATTACATATGAGATAAACAGATGCGGCAAGTGGTGCATTTAAAAGGCGTCAATGCCTTAGTTTATTGATCCTGACTCTAAGGAACTTAAAATTCATGAGGTTACTAATCACCTTCATTCAAGTTACTAATCACCTGCAAACACAACTGAATGAAAATGAGAGCTAAATAAAATAATGGATAATAAATAATGATAGAACATGGATATAAAGAGGAAAAAGGAGTAATTCTGACAAGGTAGATGAAAAACGTGGATTTGGGGGTGTCTGACATAGAAATAGATTTAAGGGACTAGATCTGATAGACAGAGTGCCTGATGAACTATGGATGGAGGTTTGTGACATTGTACAAGAAAAGAATCAAGACCATCCCCAAGAAAAAGAAATGCAAAAAAGCAAAATGGCTGTCTGAGGAGGCCTTACAAATAGCTGTGAAAAGACGGGAAGCGAAAAGCAAAGGAGAAAAGGAAAGATATTCCCATCTGAATGGAGAGTTCCAAAGAATAGCAAAGAGAGATAAGAAAGCCTTCCTCAGAGATCAATGCAAAGAAATAGAGGAAAACAATAGAATGGGCAAGACTAGAGATCTCTTCAAGAAAATTAGAGATACCAAGGGAACATTTCATGCAAAGATGGGCTCAATAAAGGGCAGAAATGGTAAGGACTTAACAGAAGCAAAAGATATTAAGAAGAGGTGGAAAGAATACACAGAAGAACTGTACAAAAAAGGTCTTAATGACCCAGATAATCACGATGGTGTGACACTCACCTAGAGCCAGACATCCTGGAATCTGAAGTCAAGTGGGCCTTAGGAAGCATCATTACGAACAAATCTAGTGGAGGTGATGGAATTCCAGTTGAGCTATTTCAAATCCTGAAAGATGATGCTGTGGAAGAGCTGCACTTAATGTGTCAGCAAATTTGGAAAACTCAGCAGTGGCCACAGGACTGGAAAAGGTCAGTTTTCATCCCAATCCCCAAGAAAGGCAATGCCAAAGAATGCTCAAACTCCCACACAATTGCACTCATCTCAAATGCAAGTAAAGTAATGCTCAAAATTCTCCAAGCAAGGCTTTAGTAAAACGTGAACCATGAACTTCCAGATGTTCAAGCTGGTTTTAGAAAAGGCAGAGGAACCAGAGATCAAATTGCTAACATCTGCTGGATCATCAAAAACGCAAGAGAGTTCCAGAAAAATGTCTACCTCTGCTTTATTGACTATGCCAAAGCCTTTGACTGTTTAGATCACAATAAACTGTGGAAAATTCTGAAAGAGATGAGCATACCAGACCACCTGATCTGCCTCTTGAGAAACCTGTATGCAGGTCAGGAAGCAACAGTTAGAACTGGACATGAAACAACAGACTGGTTCTAAATAGGAAAAGGAGTACGTCAAGGCTGTATATTGTCACCCTGCTTATTTAACTTATATGCAGAGTACATCATGAGAAACGCTGGGCTGGAGGAAGCACAAACTGGAATCAAGATTGCCCAGAGAAATATCAATAACCTCATATATGCAGATGGCACCACCCTTATGGCAGAAAGTGAAGAGGAACTAAAGAGCCTCTTGATGAAAGTGAAAGAAGAGAGTGAAAAAGTTGGCTTAAAGCTCTACGTTCAGAAAACTAAGATCATGGCATCTGGTCCCATCACTTCATGGGAAATGGATGGGGAAACAGTGGAAACAGTGGCTGACTTTATTTTTAGGGGCTCTATAATCACTGCACATGGTGATTGCAGGCATGAAATTAAAAGACGCTTACTCTTTGGATGGAAAGTTATGACCAACTTAGAGAGCATATTTAGAGAAGGCAGTGGCACCCTACTCCAGTACTCTTGCCGGGAAAATCCCATGGACGGAGGAGCCTGGTAGACTACAGTCCATGCGGTCGCTAAGAGTCGGACACGACTGAGCGACTTCACTTTCGCTTTTCCCTTTCATGCACTGGAGAAGGAAATGGCAACCCACTCAAGTATTCTTGCCTGGAGAATCCCAGGGACGGCAGAGCCTGGTGGGCTGCCATCTATGGGGTCGCACAGAGTCGGACACAACTGAAGCGACTTAGCAGCAGCAGCAGCAGACAGCATATTAAAAATCAGAGACATTACTTTGCCAACAAAAGTCTGTCTAGTCAAGGCTATGGTTTTTCCCGTGGTCATGTATGGATGTGAGAGTTGGACTATAAAGAAAGCTGAGCCCCGAAAAATTGATGCTTTTGACCTGTGGTGTTGGAGGACTCGTGAGAGTCCCTTGGACTGCAAGGAGATCCAACCAGTCCATCCTAAAGGAGATCAGCCCTGGGTGTTCATTGGAAGGACTGATGTTGAGGCTGAAACTCCAATACTTTGGCAGCCTCATGTGAAGAGTTAACTCATTGGAAAAGACTCTAATGTTGGGAAGGATTGGGGGCAGAAGGAGAAGGGGACGACAGAGGATGAGATGGCTGGATGGCATCATCGACTCAATGGACATGGGTTTGGGTGGACTCCGGGAGTTATTGATGGACAGGGAGGCCTGGTGTGCTGCGGTTCATGGGGTCGCAAAGAGTCAGACACGACTGAGCGACAGAAATGACTGACTGACTTACTTATAGTTTGGAGGGTGAGGATTTTTGTGAAGGAAAAATGAAGGAAAATATTTCAGCCTGAGAGAACACTATATATGCAAACTGTCAGTGTGATATGTGGTGTGGAGGAACCAGTTATGAACATATTTTTCTTTCTGTGACTAAATACACAGTAAACACATGCCTGGCAGTGGGGAAGGACTAGTTGAGAATCATGGCTGCCTGGAGTGGAAGGTGTATGAAAGAATGCTGGAAAGAGACAGGGAGTTGGATCTTAAATCCAAAACATATAGCTTCATTTACCTACTAATTATGTGATCTTGGATAAATCTTTTACTGTCTGGGCCTGAATTTCCTTACTTATGAAATGAGAATTGTATTAGCTTCCTAGAGCTGTTGTAACAAAATACCATAAACTTGGTGACTTAAAACAACTAAAGTGCATTATCTTCACACTTCTGCAGGTTACAAATCCAAAATCAAGGCAGAAGTATACTCTCTCTGAAATCTGTAGGGAAATCTTTCTTTGCATTTTCCTAGCTTCTTATGGCTTACTTACAGTCTTTGCTGTGCTTGGCTTGGAGCTGCATACCTTCAGTGTCTGCTTTAGTTGTCACATGGCATTCTCCCTTTGTGTCTCTGGCTTCACATGTTGTCTTATCAGGAGTCCCTAGTCATATTTGATTAACAGCACCCTACTCCAGTAAGACTTTGAAAAGAAAGTGAAAGTGTTATGTCATGTCCAACTCTGTGCAATCCCATGGACTGTAGTCTGCCATCCTCCTTTCTCCATAGAATTCTCCACGCAAGAATACTGGAGTGGTTTGCTGTACCCTTCTCCAGGGGATCTTCCTGATGCAGGGATTGAACCCAAGTCTCCTGCATTGCAGGCAGATTCTCTACCATCTGAGCCACCTGGGAATCCCCAGTATGACTTTATCTTTTAAGTATGCTGCTAAGTCACTTCAGTCGTGTCTGACTCTGTGTGACTCCATAGACGGAAGCCCACCAGGCTCCCCTGTCCCTGGGATTCTCCAGGCAAGAATACTGGAGTGGGTTGCCATTTCCTTCTCCAAATCTTTTAAGTATGACTTTATCTTAACTAAATACATCTTCGGTGATCCTTTATGCGAATAAGGTCATGTTCTGAGTTACTGGATGTTGGGATTTCAATGTTTTTTCTCTTTTTTTTTAAGGGGACCCGATTCAACCAATTAAAAGGCACTATAATCTCTGTTCGTTTCCAAGGCAAACTGTTCAATATCACGGTAATCGAAGCCTATGCCCCTACAAGTAATACTGAAGAAGCTGAAGTTGAACAGTTCTATGAAGACCTACAAGACCTTTTAGAACTAACATCCAAAAAAGATGTCCTTTCAACTATGAGAATGCAAAAGTAGGAAGTCAAGAAACACTTGGAGTAACAGGAAAATTTGGCCTTGGAGTACAGAATGAAGCAGGGCAAAGGCTAATAGAGTTTGGCCAAGAGAATGCACTGGTCATAGTAAACACCCTCTCCCAACAACGCAAGAGAAGACTACACATGGACATCACTAGATGGTCAACACCGAAATCAGATTGATTATATTCTTTGCAGCCAAAGATGGAGAAGCTCTATACAGTCAACAAAAACAAGACCGGGAGCTGACTGTGGCATGAACTGCTTATTGCCAAATTCAGACTTAAATTGAAGAAAGTAGGGAAAACCACTAGACCACTCAGATGTGACCTAAATCAAATCTCTTATGATTATACAGTGGAAGTGAGAAATAGATTTAAGGAACGAGATCTGATAGACTGCTTGCTTAATGAACTATGGACAGAGGTTCATGCCATTGTACAGGAGACAAGGATCAAGACCATCCCCATGGCAAAGAAATGCCAAAAAGCAAAATGGCTGTCTGAGGAGGCCTTACAAATAGCTGAGAAAAGAAGAGAAGTGAAAAGCAAAGGAGAAAAGGAAAGATATTCCCATCTGAATGGAGAGTTCCAAAGAATAGCAAAGAGAGATAAGAAAGCCTTCCTCAGAGATCAATGCAAAGAAATAGAGGAAAACAATAGAATGGGCAAGACTAGAGATCTCTTCAAGAAAATTAGAGATACCAAGGGAACATTTCATGGAAAGATGGGCTCGATAAAGGGCAGAAATGGTATGAACCTAATAGAAGCAGAAGATATTAAGAAGAGGTGGCCAGAATACACAGAAGAACTGTACAAAAAACATCTTCATGACCCAGATAATCACGATGGTGTGATCACTCACCTAGAGCCAGACATCCTGGAATCTGAAGTCAAGTGGGCCTTAGAAAGCATCACTACGAACAAAGTTAGTGGAGGTGATGGAATTCCAATTGCGCTGTTTCAAATCCTGAAAGATGATGCTGTGAAAGTGCTGCACTCAATATATCAGCAAATTTGGAAAACTCAGCAGTGGCCACAGGACTGGAAAAGGTCAGTTTTCATCCCAATCCCCAAGAAAGGCAATGCCAAAGAATGCTCAAACTCCCACACAATTGCACTCATTTCACATGCTAGTAAAGTAATGCTCAAAATTCTCCAAGCCAGGCTTCAACAATACGTGAACCATGAATTTCCAGATGTTCAAGCTGGTTTTAGAAAAGGCAGAGGAACCGGAGATCAAATTGCCAACATCTGCTGGATCATCAAAAACGCAAGAGAGTTTCAGAAAAGCATCTACCTCTGCTTTATTGACTATGCCAAAGCCTTTGACTGTTTGGATCACAATAAACTGTGGAAAATTCTGAAAGAGATTGGAATACTGAACCACCTGACCTGCCTCTTGAGAAACCTGTATGCAGGTCAGGAAGCAACAGTTAGAACTGGACATGGAACAACAGACTGGTTCCAAATAGGAGAAGGAATATGTCAAGGCTGTATATTGTCACCTTGCTTATTTAACTTATATGCAGAGCACATCATGAGAAACACTGGGCTGGAAGAAGCACAAGCTGGAATCAAGATTGCCGGGGGAAATATCAATAACCTCAGATATGCAGATGGCACCACCCTTATGGCAGAAAGTGAAGAGGAAATAAAAAGCCTCTTGATGAAAGTGAGAAGAAGGTGAAAAATTTGGCTTAAAGCTCAACATTCAGAAACTAAGACCATGATATCTGGTCCCATCACTTCATGGGAAATGGATGGGGAAACAGTGGAAACAGTGGCTGACTTTATTTTTTGGGGCTCCAGAATCACTGCAGATGGTGATTGCAGTCATGAAATTAAAAGACTCTTACTCTTTGGAGGAAAGTTATGACCAACCTAGACAGCATATTAAAATGCAGAGATATTACTTTGCCAACAAAGGTCTGTCTAGTCAAGGCTATGGTTTTTCTAGTAGACATGTATGGATGTTAGAGTTGGACTGTGAAGAAATCTGAGCGCTGAAGAATTGATGCTTTTGAACTGTGGTGTTGGAGCAGACCCTTGAGAGTCCCTTGGACTGCAAGGAGATCCAACCAGTCCATCCTAAAGGAGATCAGTCCTGGGTGTTCATGAAGGAAGGACTGATGTTGAGGCTGAAACTCCAATAATTGGGCCACCTCATGTGAAGAGTTGACTCATTGGAAAAGACCCTGATGCTGGGAAGGTTTGGGGGCAGGAGAAGAAGGGGGCAACAGTGGATGAGATGGCTGGATGGCATCACAGACTCGATGGGCATAAGTTTGGATAAACTCCAGGAGTTAGTGTTGGACAGGGAGGCCTTGCGAGGGGTGATTCATGGGATCGCAAAGAGTTGTACACGACTGAGCGACAGAACTGAACTGACTGCATATTTCATTGCATTGTTGAGAAGCTTATATATGATAGAGTGTAATAATGTAAGCTTGTTATAAAATATAAAATTAATTGAGTGCATGTTATGTGCTGATCACTGTTGTGAAATTTATGAAATAACTATCAACCCAAATAGATTCATCATCATCCTCATTTTAACAGATGGGGAAAGTAAGGTACAAAGTTGTTAACAGCCTTGCAGTAGGTCACATAAATAGTAAGAGGGGGAGCCAGGATCCAAAACCAGATATAATGGTTAGACCACAGGTTCTTGAATTCTGCTGGTATGTGTCTCAGTAATGGCATGCAGACAAATAAAGACACATTTCCACTTTTCTACCCTTGGATGCCCTAGTTCTTCCTGAAACCATACAATGTTTTACAGTGACTCCAGGGAAAAATTATATATAAAAATAAACTGATATTGCTCAAACTTGAAAGCGTGCTTTTTAGGCCCTTAATCCATGCGCCTCAGGAAAATGAAATGAAATTTTTCTTCCATTGTCCTAATTTCCTTATCTAAACTGGGTGGTCTGAAATCTAGTAATTTATATATCTTGATTTTCTTATACAATCATAAAAAGTTGATTAGAAACAGAGGAAATGTTTAGGTTTAAAACATATGACTTTTAAAATCCTATATCAAACTTGTGACTATTTTCAGAGGTATGTCGGCATCATGTGGTAAAGGTCACTTATGTTTGGCTATTAGCAGAAACCCTTTGTGGCTACATTCTCTATCCTGCTGTTTGCCCTTCAGTCATTTGGGTCCCATTATGCTCTCCTCTATGCACGTGAAGGAAAGAGGTCAGTCTGTAAAAGTTGCATCTGTCACAAAATTATTCTCAGCATGCATTTTGTGCTCTAAGGTGACGAAATTTCACTCAGATGAAGTTTGCACCATTCTAAGAATGTCATCCATCTGAATAATCTCTGTTACTGTTATTATGTGTAATAAACTATTAACTGAATATTTGGAGCATATAACATAACAAGCAAAGGAGGATGAAGATTAGCTCTTTGTAAGTATCATTGGTCATAATGGTTGGAACTATCACCAGCCATATTTTCAAGTTTTTGGAGTGCAGTAGGTTACCCACGCTCTTAATGTGAAAACAATGTTCTGAAGTTGCATCTACCTCTCTCCTGAATAACAGACCCATTCTCCCAACTTTCTATGGGACATCTCCATATGAGGGTGGCATGGCACTGTAAGTCATTAGGTGCCAAACTAAACACCATCTTTTCCTACTAACTCTAGGGAATATAATTCTGCATTGAGCGGATTTCTTGGACCTGTCTTCCATAACTCCAATTTGCTTTATACTCTCTTCAAAGTCTTTGCTGCTGCTATTGTTTAGTCGCTTCAGTCGTATCCAACTGTGTATGACTCTATGGATTGAAGCCCATCAGGCTCCTCTGTCCAGGAGATTCTCTAGGCAAGAGTACTAGAATGGGTTGCCATGCCCTCCCCTAGGGGATCTGCCCGACCCAGGGATCAAATCTGGGTCTCTTCCCTTGCAGGCAAATTCTTTACCACTGAACCAGCAAGGACGCCCGCCAAAGTGTTTAGCTAATCTCTTTATTTGGCTGATTTTTGATGAATCGTACTGTACTTTAAGTAATGTTAATTCTCTCCTGTCCTTCTAATTTTATCTTTATTTCTTTTTTATCATTTTATTTTCTTGAACGTTTGTATCTCTGCTTGTGTTCTTTCTTCATTTAAGTGCTTGCATCGTTAAATTAAAATGCTTGCCAAACAAACAAACTAACTAACTCATAGAAATAGATGTTTTTCTGGAACTCTCTTGCTTTTTCGATGATCCAGCAGATATTGGCAATTCAGAAAATTCTGAAAGAGATGGGAATACCAGACCATCTGACCTGTCTCTTGAGAAACCTGTATGCAGGTCAGGAAGCAACAGTTAGAACTGGACATGGAACAACAGACTGGTTCCAAATAGGAAAAGGAGTACATCAGGCTGTATATTGTCACCTTGCTTATTTAACTTATATGCAGAGTACATCATGAGAAACGCTGGGCTGGAAGAAACACAAGCTGGAATCAAGATTGCCGGAAGAAATATCAATAACCTCAGATATGCGGATGACACCACCCTTATGGCAGAAAGTGAAGAACTAAAGAGCCTCTTGAAGAAAGTGAAAGAGGAGAGTGAAAAAGTTGGCTTAAAGCTCAACGTTCAGAAAACTAAGATCATGGCATCTGGTCCCATCACTTCATGGGAAATGGATGGGGAAACAGTGGAAACAGTGTCAGACTTTATCTTTTTGGGCTCCAAAATCACTGCTGATGGTGATTGCAGCCGTGAAATTAAAAGACGCTTACTCATTGGAAGGAAGGTTATGGCCAACCTAGATAGCATATTTAAAAGCGGAGACATTACTTTGCCAACTAAAGTCCGTCTGGTCAAGGCTATGGTTTTTCCAGTGGTCATGTATGGATGTGAGAGTTGGACGGTGAAGAAAGCTGAGCACTGCAGAATTGATGCTTTTGAACTGTGGTGTTGGAGAAGACTCTTGAGAGTCCCTTGGACTGCAAGGAGATCCAATCAATCCATCCTAAAGGAGATCAATCCTGGGTGTTCATTGGAAGGACTGATGTTGAAGCTGAAACTCCAATACTTTGGCCACCTCATGCGAAGAATTGACTCATTGGAAAAGACCCTAATGCTGAGTAGGATTGGGGGCAGGAGGAGAAGGGGATGACAGAGGATGAGATGGTTGGATGGCATCACCGACTCAATGGACATGGGTTTGGGTAGACTCCGGGAGTTGGTGATGGACAGAGAGGCCTGGCGTGCTGCAATTCATGGGGTCACAAACAGTCGGACATGACTGAGAGACTGAAGTGAACTGAACTCATAGAAAAAGAGACCAAATTTGTGGTTATCAGAGGCAGTGGGTGGGGAAAAGGGACACTGGACGAAGGCAGTCAAAAGGTACAACAAATTTCAAGTTATAAGATAAATAAGTACTAGAGACATAATGCAAAACATGATAAATATAATTAACACTGCTTTATGTTATATATGAAAGTTTTTAAGATAAAAATTCCTTGGGGTTCTCATTATACACATTTTTTCTTTTATTTTGTATCTCTATGGGATGATGGATGTTCTAAACTAAACTTGTTAAGCTAAACTTATTGCTATAATTATTTAATGATGCATGTAAGTCAAACCATGATGTTGCATACCTAAAACAACAGTGCTTTATGTCAGTTATATCTCAGTATAACTAAGAAAATAAAATTAAAAATAATTGTTCCCCAAAAGAGGTTTACCACAAGTTTCACTGGATTCAATTTGTTGGTATATGTTTTTAGTTGCTTGTTTTTTCCATTCATTTACATTCTTCCTACCTCTTCTGACCCATGCTTTTTTATTATTAACTTTTGAAGGAGGTTGAGTTATTCCTGAAGTATCTGTTAGTAAGCAATATATATTGAAGAGGGATGGGTGTAGCTCTTTTCTATGGAAACGAATTTTTATTCAGAACTTGGGTTTTGCTGATAAGTGTGTTTCACCTTTATTGCTCCCGATCCAGTAGGGAAAGACAGATGCGAGATTGTTGGCAATGTAAACACTCTCTTCTCTACCGGATATTGGATATCTTCTTGCAAGTACAGATTGTTTCTGTCAGTCCTTACTTAGCTATAGCTCCTCTACTTCTTGGAGCAGGGAAGCTCCTACCACTATGATCTATTACTGTCACTGACATGAAATTTAAGTTTTATACATCAGATTGTGCCTCTCACTTTAAGACACAACTTTCCAGTTCTTCTGAAATCGGTCTCAATGTCATTTCTATATTGCTTTCTACCTCAACCCTACTTGATACTGCTTTGGTATCAAGCAAATTTTTCATAAATAAAAATTTTTTTTTTTAAGATTTCTGTTGTTTTCTAGTTTCACAATGATGGCCTTTAGGATTGTTTCTAATTTTCTTGTTTGTTATTGTGGAAAATTCCAAGAGGTGAAGTAGCTAGCTTTATTTTACCATATTTATGATTTGTGATTATGATTTGAATGCAATAAATGTTTTTAAAGTAAACTCTATAGATATTCCACAAGATTTTGGTTATCCAAACTTTGGAGTTGTGTTGTTCTTAGATATGCTATCTTAAGGAAAAAAATAATTGAAATGTAATTCACGTACTATAAAATTTACTCTTTTAAAGTGTACAACAGTTTTTAGTATATTCACAATGTTGTACAACTATCACCACTATCTAATTCCAGAAGATTTTAATTGCTTCTAAAAGAAACCTTGGACACTTTGGTGGTCATCTCCTGGCAACTTCTACACAACTCTTGGCAACTAATCTACCTTTTTGTCCCTACAGATTTACCTATTCTGAACATTTACTGTAAATGGAGTCATACAGTATGCAGCCTTTTGTCTCTGGCTTCTTTTATTTAGCACAATGTTTTCTAGGTTTATTGATGATGTATAAGTACGTTTTTATTGCTGAATAATAAATACTTCAGTATATAAACAGACCACATTTTGTTTATCCATTTATTAGTTGATGGGCATTTGGTTTGTTGGCAAAATAACTGGAACTGGGCAGAAAATAAAGTAGTCACATAATACTTAAAGTGTCTATCACAATACGCAATACCCTATTAGGAATCATACGTGTACTATTTCTAAACATAAAATAACCTATTTTGTTGTTGTTTGCCTGCTCAGTTGTGTCTGACTCTTTTGCAACCCCATGGACTGTAGGAATTTTCCTGGCAATATTACTGGAGTAGGTTGCCATTTCCTCCTGCAGGAGATCTTCCTGACACAGGGATCAAACCTGCCTCTCTGCATCTCCTGAATAGCAGCGGGATTTTTTTTTTTTTTTTTTTTTACCACCGAGCCAGTAGGGAAGCTACCTTACATTGTAGGTATTGTTTTACTGAATAGGAAACTAATGCTCAGAGAACTGGTTTTGCCCAATGTTACAGACCTAGGATGAGTGAGCAGAGACCCCAGGCACAGGAAATCTAAAGCCTGTGCTTTCTCCATTATGCTATGCTATATCATGTTATATCACATACACCCAGAATGGTAGGTGTGATATCAAGTGGGCTACTGGGCAATAAGGAGGTGTATCTTAATTAATTATTTCCTGGAAACATGTAGAAAAATGAATGAATCTTGGCACATTAATAAATTCAATCAAACCTCAAAGTGACTGAGAAATTTCATAAGAAATTGTGACCTTTTCCTATTAAAATCATATGCTCCCTGAAGCTATCTTACTTCCTAACATTTTTATTAAAGTTCTGTAAAGCAATTATCCTTTAATAAAAAGTTAATTAATTAAAAAAATTAGATGTAGCAGAAATTATTTCCAAAATCTAACAACTTTGCTAATGCTTTGAAAATGAGAAAGAAGAAATTCAAGTCTTGTTTTATGCAAGTTTTGTTTTGTTTTGCCATTTTTCATATATGTGCTTAGTCCCTCAGTCATGTCCCTCTTTTGCAACCCCATAGACTGTAGTCCACCAGCTCCTCTGTCTATGGATATTTTGCAGGCAAGAATACTGGAGTGGGTTGCCATGCCTTCCTCCAGGGAATCTTCCTAACCCAGGGATCAAGCCCAGGTCTCCCACATTGCAGGTGGATTCTTTACCATCTAAGCCATCAGGGAAGCTCTTTTTCATTTATATAAACTCTTTAAATACATACCTATCAGTGTATCTAAAAGCTTCTTACTCAGCCTTTAGCAATATCAGCTAGAGCAAGATCATTAGGTTAGGCATCAAAAAGAACACAGAGAGGTTTCAGAATTGAGGATGACATGGTAGGTGAGGGAAGCCAGAAGTCAGGCAAGAGAACAGATAAAGAGTGGGAGGAACAACAACACTCTGGGAAGGGAAGGACAATTCCACTTAACCTTTCTGAGAGGTGAAAGAATCTTAGCCACATTTCTTGTCTTAGCTGGTTATATTTCTAAATCCCTTTTTCAAAACAGAGTGAAATATTTGCTTTCGAGAATGGTAAACTTGTGCCCAAAATAGGTGAATATGTTGCTTGATCTATTAGATAAGAATCTGATTCATGACACTGGTTTAAGCAAAAAGTAGGAGGTTTATTGACTCATGTAACTGGAGATGTTCAGTGGAAAGGCTGGCTTTATGTATTAGTTGATTTACAGACTTTTACACTGTCATTAGGGGTCTATTTCTCAATAAGCAAAACTGAGCTTTTTTGCTTATAGACCCAGATGCAACTGCAACTTATCTATGTAATCACTCCAATAAAAGTTTTTTTTTTTGTATTGCTGTGATGGAGAAGTCCCTGACTGGCAAAGGTTGGATCACATGTCCATTTTGAATCTATCACTCTGAACTGGGGGGTGATATTACAGTTTGGTCAATCATGAGTTATGTTGTTATGTGTTAATAGGGGGGCTTCCCCCCATGGCTCAGAGGTAAAGAATCTGCCTGCAATGCAGGAACCACAGGAGATGCAGATTCCATCCTTGGCTTGGGAAGATCTCCTGGAGAAGAGCATGGCAACCCACTCCAGTACTCTTGCCTGGAGAATCCCCATAGACAGAGGAGCTTGGTGGCTACAGTCCATACGGTTGCAGTGTCAGACATGGCTGAAGTGTCAGTGTGTGTGCAAGTTCAGGAGGTTAATGATGAATAGGATCTACCCCATCCTTGGGAGGGACTCTTCATGAATTGGTTGGGATTCCCTGTAGCAGAATGAATAAGAGGAAGGTCTGCCAGGAATATTATGACAATAGATATTTACATGAATTTCTCTACATTTATTTCTGTATATATTACATATGTTCTTATGGATATGAGGCTGAAGATATATCCAATTTTGTTTTCCCCTTTGTGTATATACTTAAAATGATAATGAGTAGCATTTATTATTTTCCTATTATTTTTCTCTCTACTAGGCATTTTATGTTTTCTCATATGAATCCCAACACCTTACCATTGTTACCATTTTACAAACCAAAACACTGAATTTTCAGTGAGATAATTTGTTCAAGGCTACACAGAAACCAAAATATGCATAAAATAATTTATCTAACCTAATGATAGAGACCATATCATTTTAACTTCTTTAATGGTTATCAAGCACACGACAAGGTCACTAATAATCTGCTTATACATTTAGAGTAATATCAACAATAATAACAAGCAGATTTCATTTAAAAAGTAACCTTTATTTAATTTTTATGCAGAGTACATTATGCAAAATGCCAGGTTGGTGAGTCACATGCTGGAATCAAGATTGTCAGGAAAAATATCAACAACCTCAGATAAGCAGATGATACCACCGAAATGGAAAAAAAAAAAAAAAGAGGAACTAAAGAGTCTCTTGATGAAAACCTGGCTTAAAACTCAACAACCAAAGAACTAAGATCATGGCACCCAGTCCCATCACTTCATGTCAGAGAAGAGGGGATGGAAAATAGAAACCGTGGCAGATTTTATTTTCTTGGACTCCAAAATCACTGCAGATGGTGACTACAGCCATGAAATTAAAAGATGCACTTGCTCCTTGGAAGAAAAGCTATGACAAACATAGACAGCATATTAAAAAGCAGAGACATCACTTTGCCAACAAAGGCCCGTCTAGTCAAGGCTATGGTTTTTCCAATAGTCATGTGTGGATGTGAGAGTTGGACTATAAAGAAAGCTGAGCACTGAAGAATTAATGCTTTTGAAATGTGGTGCTGGAGAAGACTCTTGAGAGTCCCTTGAACTGCAAGGAGATCCAACCAGTCCATCCTAAAGAAAATCAACCCTGAATATTCATTGGAAGGGCTAATGTTGAAGCTGAAACTCCCATACTTTGGCCTCCTGATGCAAAGAACTCGCTCACTGGAAAAGATGTTGGGAAAGATTGAAAGGAAGAGGAGAAGGGGCAACAGAGAATGAGATGGTTGGATGACATCACTGACTCATTGGATATGAGTTTTAGCATACTCTGGGAGATAGTGAAGGGCAGGGAAGCCTGGCGTGAGGTAGTCTATGGAGTTTCAAAGGGTCAGATATGACTTAGCAACTGAACACCAACACAACAACAATAAAATACTAATTGCTAAATTCATTGAATAGTAAGTATGTATCAGATATTAAAATTCATTGCATGGACTCTATAATCCATGCTGTTGCCAAGAGTCAGATATGACTGACTGACTTTCACTCACTTGTCCTTAAATACTTAACAAATAAATGTGAAAGACTCCCTGTATGCTATTGAGTCGGCCAAAAATTTCATTCAGACAAACCCAAATCAACTTTTTGGCCAACCCAGTACATGAGAAAGGACAGAGAACTGCACAAACCCAAAAGCATTGTGGTTGAATGAATCAATTCTAAGATAACAGAGATAATCCTCAGCAAAATTGAGATATTCAAGGTTACTTCAGGTATTTTCCTTTCTCCTCAACACTCTCCTACCTGTCCAGGTGCCCATTCTGGGTATACTAATGGAACCATCTTACTCTAAAATCAGAGTCCATAGGTTCCCTTTCTGAAAAGCAAGGGAGGGAAGGGTAAAGCAAAGGATGATAGGAATAGAAGGGAGCAGATGTGTGCCAAAGGATACTGATCTGTGAATTCTAACCCAGCAGAAACACTTACTAAGGAGAGTTTGGTGGTGTTTTTCAGTCACTAAGTCTTGTCCAACTCTTTGTGACCCCATGGACTGCAGCACACCAAGCTCCCCTGTTATTCACTGTCTCCTGGAGTTGGTTCAAATTTGTATCCACTGAGCCAGTCATACTATCTAACTTCTTCATCCTCTGCCACTCCCTTCTTTTGTCTTCAATCTTTCTCAGCATCAGGGTCTTTTCCAATGAGTCTGCTCTTTGCATCAGATGGCCAAAGTATTGGGCTTTAGCATCAGTCCTTCCAATGAATATTCGGCATTGATTTCCTTTAGGATTAGAGACTCAAGAGTCTTCTCCAACACCATAACTCAAAAGCATCAATTCTTTGGCGTTCAGCTTTCTTTATGGCCCAAATCTCACATCTGTCCACGACTACTGGGAAATCAGTTTTAAATATACTGACCTTTGTTGGCAAAGTTATGTCTCTGCTTTTTAATATGCAGTCTAGGTTTGTCATAGCTTTCCTTCCAAGAAGCAACCGTCTTTTAATTTCATGGCTGCAGTCACAGTCTGCAGTAATTCTAGAGCCCAAGAAAATAAAATCTGTCACTGCTTCCACCTTTTCCCTTTCTATTTGCCATCAAGTGATGCCATCAAGTGATGTTTTATCATGGCTTAGCTTTGTGATGTGATCTAAGATTGTAAGATATGGTAGGTAAAAATATAAGATACTCAGTTAAATATCAATTTCTGATGAGCATCAAATAATTTTAGTGTATGCCATGCAGTGTTTGGAATATACCTTTCAAAAAATTTACTCATTGTTTATCTGAAATTCAAATTTAGCTGGTGTCCTGTATTTTGTCAGATAGTCCAGTCTGAGTTTCATTAAAAAAAAAATAAACATACCAATAATATCGCTGTTTTATTTGTAAGTGATCATTAAAAAAAAATTGCTCCTGAGAATGAGCAATTCTAGCCAACCTTTTGTGTACTGCCAGGTTGGGGTCTGGAAGTTGCTGACACCAGAAGCTGTCTTTGGAAACTTGACATTTGGGACTTGACATACCAAAGGAATGTGGGAGATAGAGTCAGAGAAAAAGGAACTGAAGAGATAGATTAAAGGTCTCCCTGCCACTGGTTCCCAGATAGATTGAAGTAAGAATTTTCATTTCTCTTTTACAGTTTAAGACTCTTGAAGTAAGTCTGAAAGTCACAACATGTTTAGTACAATTCCCTCACTACGCACTCTCTGCAGTCCTTGTAGCTCTATCTCAACCACGGTTCACACTTGTGACTTCCTTTCTTCTTTTACCACTTAAGACCCCTGTATGGGTAATTTTATAATTGGGAGGAAGGGTGATTGCATTCTAATAAGAACTGAGAGTTAAAAGCCTGGGAGAAAGAGAAAAGAAAAAACATCAACAGACACATGAAGAACAAATCTAGAAATTAGAACAATAATAACAACACTTGGCACTCTTAAATGAAATTAAAAGAAATTTGGACTACAAAGACCTCAAAGAACTATTTTCTCTTAAAGAATCCTTGGGATTTGTGTCTCTGTAGAGTTTTATCTGGTTACTATCTATCAGATGGAATTAAAGAAATAAATCTGCTTAAAAAAAAATTCTACTCATCACTTCTAAATAAATCATCCCTCTCCTACCTCTTCTCAAGTATACAGAATCTCATCTGGCATAAAATTTGCTAAAAGTTGTAGCATTGCAATCAGTATTGCAGTGCAGGCTAGACATTCTCAGAAATAGCAGGCTTTTAAAAAAGCAAACAGTAATCAACATTTTTAAAAATGCTTAAACACAGTTGCAAATATTGCAATTTCTTGTAAAAATAATTCTGAAAAAAGAGATCAACAAACAATTGTCTTTTCCCTTATTATAGCTTATGCAAAAAAGTCTGCTTCATCCTGTTTTCAGGTATCAGGTGAAACTCTCAAAGATGCTAAGGAAATAGTAAGGGAAGTTTACCTGAATATCCAAGCAAGCTTGAATATTTACCTATAACCTCTTCTTTAGAGAGTCAGGTCTCAGGGAGAAGGTTGAAGACAGGTATATTCTGGAAAATTCCTCAGGGAATTATTTTCTTCCTCACCTTGGCTATCAATACTCAAGAAATGCTGTTTGGTTATATTAGTATTTACAGGGGTGGTCCCCCTTTTAACCCCCTTGAAGACTGATTCCTCTAGGACCTAATGGGATAAACTATTTAAAAATGGGCTTTTACTGTGACAGTTTCACTCAGCTGAATTGCTTGGCAAGTGCCGCTGCCTGGAGTCCTTTAAATCACCTGTACTAGATAGCCAGATGACTAGTGAGTACTGCAGACTCCGGCTCTCAGTCAAGTGGAGGTCTAGATCCCCTGCTATTGCCCTTCCTTTAAGACAAAAGAAAGAGGTTAACATTGCCAAGCTCTCGTCCAGAGCTAAAACTAAGTTCAGTTCAATTCAGTCGCTCAGTTGTGTCCGACTCTTTGCAACCCCATGGATTGCAGCATGTCAGGCTTTTCTGTCCATCACCAACTCCCAGAGCTTGCTCAAACTTATGTACATCGAGTTGGTGATGCCATCCAACCATCTCGTCCTCTGTTGTCTCCTTCTCCTCTTGCCTTTAATGTTTCCAGCATCAGGGTCTTTTCTGAGGAGTCAGTTCTTCACATCAGGTTGCCAAAGAATTGGAGTTTCAACTTCAACACCAGTCCTTTCAATGAATATTCAGGACTGATTTCCCTTAGGATTGACTGATTTGATCTCCTTGCAGTCCAAGGGACTCTCAAGAGTCTTCTCCAACACCACAGCTCAAAAGCATCAATTCTTCAGTACTCAGTTTTCTTTATAATCCAACTGTCTCATCCATACATGACTACTGGAAAAAACAGCTTTGACTAGATGCACCTTTGTGATAAAGTAATGTTTCTGCTGTTTAATATGCTGCCTAGTTTGGTCATAGCTTTTCTTCCAAGGAGCAAGTGTCTTTTAATTTCATGGCTACAGTCACCATCTGCAGTGATTTTGGAGCCCAAGAAAATAAAGTTTCTCACTCTTTCCCCATCTATTTGCCATGAAGTGATGGAACCAGATGCCATGATCTTTATTTTCTGAATACTAAGTTTTAAGCCAACGTTTTCACTCTCTGCTTTCACTTTCATCAAGATGCTCTTAAGTTTTTCCTCACTTTCTGCCATAAGGGTAGTGTCATCTGCATCCCTGAGGTTATTGATATTTCTCCTGGTTATTGATATTTCTCCTGGCAATCTTGATTCCAGCTTGTGCTTCATCCAGCCCAGAATTTTGCATGATGTACACTGCATATAAGTTAAATAAGCAGGGTGACAATATACAGCCTTCATGTATTCCTTTCCCAATTTGGAACAAGTTGTTATTCCATGTCCATTTTTAACTGTTGCTTATTGATCATCATACAGATTTTTCAGGAGGCAGGTAAGGTGGTCTGATATTTCAAACTCTTTATGAATTTTCCAGTTTGCTGAGATCCACACAGTCAAAGTCTTTGGTGCAGTCAATAAAGCAGAAGTAGATATTTTTCTGGAACTCTTGCTTTTTTAGCGATCCAACAGATGTTGGCAATTTGATCTCTGGTTCTTTTGCCTTTTCTAAATCCAGCTTGAACATCTGGAAGTTCATGGTTCATGTACTGTTGAAGCCTGGTTTGGAGAATTTTGAACATTACTTTGCTAGTGTGCGAGAAGAGCACGATTGTGTGGTAGTGTGAACATTCTATGGCATTGTCTTTCTTTGGGATTGCAATCAAAACTGACCTTTTCCAGTCTTGTGGCCACTGCTGAGTTTTCCAAATTTGCTGGCATATTGAATGCAGCACTTTCACAGCATCATCTTTTAGGATTTGAAATAGCTCAACTGGAATTGCATCACCTCCACTAGCTTTGTTCATAGTTATTCTTCCTAAGACCCATGCAACTTTACGCTTGATGATGTCTGGCTCTAGGTGAGTGGTCACACCATCATGCTTATCTGAGACCTTTCTTGTATAGTTCTTCTGTGTATTCTTTCCACCTCTTCTTAATATCTTCTGCTTCTGTTAGGTCCACACCATTTCTGTCCTTTATTGTGCCCATCTTTGCATGAAACGTTCCCTTGCTATCTCTAATTTTCTTGAAGAGATCTCTAGTCTTTCCCATTCTATTGTTTTCATCTATTTCTTTGAATTGATTACTAAGGAAGGCTTTCTTATCTCTCCTTGCTATTCTTTGGAACTCTGCATTCAAGTGGGTATATCTTTCCTTTTCTCCTTTGCCTTGTAAATAGATGAGAAAAGAAGAGAAGCTAAAGGCAAAGGAAAAAACTATGCTACTTGACTGCAACTTTCACTGAACAATGCTGCTGTGATATGACTTAGTTAATTTATTAGCCAACAGTGTAGTAACAAATAGGCTTTTTTCCTTTGTATAAAACAAACGTGTATCTCTGGAATTATCTTTAAGTTTTTAAAAGAAATGCATTAGTGACAATCATATAGGGCTTCATTTTCATTATGTAGCTTTTTTAAAGGAATCTAACCACGTCCTATAATATACATGGTTATCTTTGTTACTATTTCAGGTGGAAAATAAAAACATACAGATATTACTTGTTTGAATGCAAAAAAGATGAAAAGTTCTAAAAAAAAATGGAAGTCGCAAGCTAAACTCCAGATTGAATGGATGAAAGCTGTGAAGCAAAGCTAAATAAAAACTATCCCTCTCCTAGAGGTCAAAGTAATGCATTTCAGACTCTTTTGTTAACAATAAGAGTTACCCCATTTCTTCTAAGGATTCTTGCTCACAATAGCAGATATAATGGCCATTTTAATTAAATTATCTCATTCCCATCCATTTTAGCTCACTGATTCCTAAAATGTTGATGTTCAATCTTGCCATCTTCTTCTTCACCATGTCCAATTTACCTTGATTCATGTGTCTAACATCCCAGGTTCCTAGTCAATACTGTTCTTACAGCATTGGGCTTTACTTTTACCACCTGACACATTCACAACTAAGCATCATTTCTGCTTGGTGCAAACCCTTCATTCTTTCTGGATCTATTAGTAATTGTCCTCCACTCTTCCTCAATAGCTTATTGGACACTTTCCAATAAGAGGAAAGTGAGAGGCTCATTTTCTGGTTTCATGTCTTTGTATTTTTTTCATTATTGTCTGTGGGTTCTTCAGGCAACAATATTGGAGTGAATTTCCATATCCTTCTCCTGTGGACCTCATTTTGTCAGAATTCTTCACTATGACCCTCTTGGGTGGCCCTGCATGGCATGGCCCATAGTTTCATTGATTTATACAAGCCCCTTCACCAAGACAAGGCTGTGATCCATGAAGGTGAGGGGAAACTAAGTGAAAAGTGAAAGTTTTAGTTGCTCAGTCATGTCCAACTCTTTGCAACCCCATGAACTACAGCCTGCCAGTATCTTCTGCCCATGGAATCCTCTAGGCAGAATACTGGAGTGTGTAGCCATGTCCTTTTCCAGGGGACCTTCCCAACTAAGGAATCAAACCTGGGTCTCCTACATTGCAGGCAGTTTCTTTACCATCTGAGCTACCAGGGAACCTAGTTCAGTTCAGTTGAATCACTCAGTCCTGTCCGACTGTGTGTGAGGGCATGGACTGCAGCATGCCAGGCTTCCCTGTCCATCACCAACTCCCGGAGCCTACTTAAACTCATGTCCATCAAGTCCGTGATGCCATCCAACCATCTCACCCTCTATTGTCCCCTTCTCCTCCTGCCTTCAATCTTTCCCAGCATCAGAGTCTTTTCAAATGAGTCAGTTCTTTGCATCAGGTGGTCAAAATATTAGAGTTTCAACTTCAGCATCAGTCCTTCCAATGAATATTCAGAACTGATTTTCTTTAGGATTGACGGGTTGGATCTCCTTGCAGTCCAAGGGACTCTCGAGTCTTCTCCAACACCACAGCCAAAAGCATCAATTCTTTGGCGCTCAGCTTTCTTTATAGTCCAACTCTCACATCCATACATGACTACTGGAAAAACCATAGCTTTAACTAGGTGGACCTTTATTGGCAAAGTACTGTCTCTGCTTTTTAATATGCTCTCTAGGTTGGTCATAACTTTTCTTCCAAGGAGCAAGTGTCTTTTAATTTCATGGCTGCAGTCACCATCTGCAGTGATTTTGGAGCCCCCCAAAATAAAGTCTCTAACTGTTTCCATTGTTTCCCCTTCTATTTGACATGAAGTGATGGGACCGGATGTCATAATCTTAGTTTTCTGCATATTGAGTTTTAAGTCAACTTTTTGACTCTCCTCTTTCACTTTCATCAAGAGGCTCATTAGTTCTTCTTTACTTTCTGCCATAAGGGTGCTGTCATCTGCATATCTGAAGTTATTAATATTTCTCCCAGCAATTTTGATTCTAGCTTGTGCTTCATCCAACTCAGCATTTCTCATGATGTACTCTGAGTATAAGTTAAATAAGCAGGGTGACAATATACAGTCCTGACTTATTCCTTTCCCAATTTGGAACCAAATTCAAGGAAGCCCAGGAGAAAATAAAGTTTGTATTCAATCATAATATGACTAATAAAGACTAATATGACATAATATGACTAATATTCAGGTTTATGTATCTATTTTCTTCAATTTTTTGGAACATTCTTAATTTACAATATTGTGTTAATTTCTGCTGTACAGTAAAGTGAGTTAATTATACATATATACATGTCCAATCTTTTTAAGATTCTTTTCCCATGTAGATCATTACAGAGTATTCAATAGAGTTCCCTATGCTATACAGTAGGTCCTTACTAGTTATCTCTTTTATATATAGTAGTGTGTATATGTCAATCACAATCTCCTGATCTATCCCTTGCTCAGGTTTACATTTTTCAAAGTCTAAGTGAAATTATTATTTTTTAAAAATTAGTTTATTTTCTATTTTTTAACTTTGCAATATTGTATTTGTTTTGCCATACATTGACATGAATCCACCATGGGTGTACCTGTTTTCCTCTTCCAGAACCCCCCTTTCACCTCCCTCCCCATTCCATCCCTCCGGGTCATCCGGTGCTCCAGCCCCGAGCACCCTGCATCATGCGTTGAACCTGAACTGGCGATTCGTTTCACATATGATAATTTACATGCTTCAATGCCATTCTCCCATATCATCCCACCCTCGCCCTCTCCCATAGAGTCCATAACACTGTTCTATGAAATCATTTTTGTAGGTTATTTTGTCACCCATACCTTCCCCTGAAACCTAAATGATCCAGCCTTGATTTATCTCTGTTTATTTCAAAAGCCCCTGGCACTTGATCGAAATATCTGCACTTTAAGAAATACTTGTTGGCCACAGCCATTAACTGGGTCTGATTTGACCACAGGAACATGCCCTCCCAGATGAGACCTGAGGTGTCCAAGTTAATTTTGCTTCATTACCATTTCTGCACAAAGGTTATTTGTACTCTAGTAGGTGTAAAATAATGTGAAAGTCTGTGTCCAGCTGCCTTTCTTCCCCTGGAAATCTCGAGAGCCCTGATGACATTTCTTCCTCTTACCCCTTAAAATCGCCTACGGCCCTTTCTTTGAGGAGAAGGTGTTTTTAGAGTATGAGCTCTCTCTTTTTCATTTCTTGATCAGTGAATAAAGTTCCTGATTTGCTTACATTGAACCTAGCTTCATGTCATTAGCATTTGTGACTGCAGTGGGCAAAAGACCCATTGTGTGGTCACTGACCCATTGAGGATTGGTAACAGTATTATTCATATTTATTAATTAGGATGTTTAGTTAACATTTCATAAGTGTGTAATGTAAGAGTGATTCACTAGATTACTAATATATACTTTAAATAAAAGTAGCATCAAAAACAAATAATTAACAATGCATTCTATAACAAAGTTTCCAAAGGTAGCAAATAAACATGTTTCATAATTTTCTGTGTCCAAATGCCTCATTCTTCTTATCTCAAATTTACCTTTGGCTTTTTCAAATCTAGGAAATAAGAAACACACAAGAGAGAGCTCTTCTTAATGGCAAATTTCAAGTTATCAGTATCTTGATATTTAATATTTTTATTATAGCACCAACTAGCATCACTTATCTATTCAATTTACCAACTACATTATAAGCATACTTTGAGACTAGCACCACATCTATAATTTTGAAGCCTAAAACAAAGTTCATTAAGAGCTCATAAAGTATTCTTTACTGAAAGATGTACAATGTATATTGCTTAACTAATTAAAAATTATGAGAGAAATAGCAGTTCAATTCATTTAGCTGTAAATGAATATTGTTTAAAAATATTTTTCAGAAAAGTCTGTGGGTTTAATTACCTCAGTTATGCCTTAAAGTAGTTAAAACAAATAATTAACTTGTCAGTGTAAATTTGCTTGCACATTAACATGAATAAATAAATTTTGTTATGTTTTATGAAGCATAATATCATACATAAAGCTGTCATATTATAATCTAAATTCATGTATACATCTATATATGTATAGTAAAGATGTGTTTATTTTTTACACATTGACCTAAATGTATTATTAACTTGGAAAGAATCTAAAATTCAAAGTGTGAATAATTCCAAATCCTAGAGCCTTAGTCTTCTTTATATATGGAACTAATGTTAAACTCAATTCAGTGATTAAAAGGATCATAAAACCATGATCAAGTGGGATTCATCCCATGGATGCAAGGATAATTCAAAGTCTGTGAAGATATCAGTGTGATATGCCACAGAAACAATAAAAAAATAAAAATCATATCATCATCTCAATAGATATATATAACTCTTTCGAGAAAAATTCACCATTAATTTATGATAAAAATTCTCGATGAAGTAGGTATAAAGGGAACATATCTCAACATATTAATGGCCAAAAAAAAAGAAAGAAACATTATACTCAACAGTGAAAAGCTGAAAGACTTTTCTCTAAGATCAAGAGCAAGAGAAGAACGCCTACTCTTGCCAATTTTATTTTACAGAGTATTGGAAGTTCTAGTCACAACAATCAGACAAGAAAAAGAAACAAAAAGGATACAAATTGAAAAGGAAGAAGTAAAACTGTCACTCCTTGCTGATGATATTACATATAGAAAATCCTAAAGATGTCACAAAAAATGATTACAAACAATAAATGAAGGACCTTTATTCAATTCATATATTCAATATATAAAGTTGAAAGATAAAAATTAGCATGCAGAAATCTGTTGCATTGCTATGCACTAACAACAAGCTATCAGAAATAGAAGTTAAAAATAATCTCATCTAAAAGTGTAACATACTTAGGAAAAAATCTAACCAAGGAGGGGAAAGACGTGTACTCCTTTAACTATATTAATGAGAGAAATTGAAGCTAACAAAGCAAATGAAAGTATATTCTATGCTCATTGATTGGAAGAATTGTTATTGTTAAAATGACCATACTCCCAAGGCAAATCTACAGATTTAATGCAATCTCCATCCAAATACCAGTGGCATTTTTCACAGAACTAAAACAAGTAATGAAACCTTAAATACTTGAAACCTTAAAATTCCTAGCAGAAAATATACTCAGTACACTCTTTGACATCAGTCTTAGCAATATTCTTTTGGGTATGTCTCCTCAGACAAGAGAAACAAAAGCAAAAATAAACAAATGGGATTATATCAAATGAAAGTTTTAACAGTGAAGGAAACTATCAACAAAACAAAAGCTGCCTACTGATGGAAGAAGGTGTTTACAAATGATAAAAGCGATAAGGGGTTAATATCCAAAACATATGAAGAACTCATAGGATTCAACATAAAAAATAAATAAATACACAACCTGATGAAAAGATGGGCAGCAAATCTCAATAGACATTTTCCCTAATGAAGACCTATGGATGATCAATAGGCAAATGGAAAGATGCTCAACATTGCTAGTCATCAGGGAAATGTAAATGAAAACAACAATGAAATATCACTTCACACCTGTCAAAATAGCTATTTTCAAAAAGACAACATATAATAATGTTGGTAAGGATGTGGAGAAAAGGGAACCATTGTGCACTGTTGATGGGAATGGAAACTGGTACAGCCACTTTGAAAAATAATATAGACATTCGTAAAAATATTAAAAATAGAGCTACCATACAATCCAGTAAACTTATCTCTGGGTATTTACCTGAAGAAACAAAAATACTAATTTAAATAAATGCATGCACTGCAATGTGTGTTGTCGCATTTATTCACAATAGCCAAGATATAAAAGTAACCCAATGAATGAATCGATCAATCAGTGGACATCCATCAGTGGACAAACGAATACAGAAGTTATGGTAAACACACATGCAAACACAAACTGGAATATTTTTTTCAGACAAAAAAAGAATGAAATCTTGCCATTTGTGACAACATGGATGGATTTAGAAGGTTTTATGCTAAGTGAGATGTCACAGAGAAGGACATATGGTATGATCTTTCTCAAATATGGAGTCTAAACAAAACAAACCAAGTTTATTTATACAGAGAAGAGATTGGTGGTTTTTGCTGGAAGCGGAAGGTGGGAGAAATGGACGGAGGGGATCAAATGGTAGAAAGAACAGCAATAACTAGAGCTAGAGGAGGACAGTTGGTTTGAATATGTTTGCATATACTTAGATAGGAAACAGAACAATTCAGGAAAAAAAAAATGCTTCTAGACCAGAAAGGTGATATATATTCAAATCTTGAGCCCTCAGGAAGGATTTCCAGAGGGGGGGAAAATGCCTAAAATTTATTGACACGTGTTTGGTAGATGACGCATTAACTACCAAACCTGACAACAAGCCAATGAAGAAGGAGTGACTCTTCAATTCTATAGATGAATAAACTGAGTTTTAGTGAAGGTAAAGAAACTTTTCAAAAGTTGTACAGCTGGTAAATAGTGCCAGAATTTATCTCTATTTTTCTATCTGAGTTGCAAAGCCCATTTCTTTTGTTATGCTTTCTCAAAAAAAAAAAAGTATCATTATATAGTGAATACTATTATTATGAGGTTCTAGTATGTGTGCTTGTGCCTCTGTTTGTATATGTATATGTGGTGTGTCTATGCAGGTATACAATGGGTATAGTATTTATATTCTTAATATGTCATAACCTAATATAAATTAATAGAATATAGTTATAAATAATCTTTTTGAAAGAAGTAAAAATAAATGTTGATATTTCAAGGAGAGATACTTTGAAATTAACTTATGTGATGAATTTTAGTAAGAAAATTATATTCAATATGCTTGTAAAGAAAAACAATTCTCAGTAAACATTAAAGAAATTATCAGTATTTATTCATAAGAATTTTGGATTAATTTAATAAGCAATATCTAGAAAACCTTATAAAGCTTTACTGGTTGTTAAGAAGAAAGAGAATATCCCACCTATTATAACAAGCTCAGAAATATTAATAATTGCCTTTATTGATAGGCTTGTTTGTATATCAAGCCATTTTCCTCATTTTGTGCCTACAGTTCAATTAGCTAACACTTCCTACATTTTGACAGCCTGAGTCACTGATGAGGTTAACTAAATCTTTGGATTTTATTTGCTGTTAATGTATGTCTACTCATCTTCATACTGCAAATATCTATTTATCTCAGATTGTTCTAAATCTAAAAGTGATTAACTCAGCTCTTAAAGGGAATGCATAGAAGCTCTATTTCAACATCTTGTCTGCACTGCCATTCTGGCTTTACTTTTGATGTTCCACTAGCAGATGGAATTTTGGTCTTGAATTCCAGCTTCCATTTGGCTTTTCTGTCCTTATGCTCTATTTTCCCACTGCCAGTCCCTGGAACTCAGCTGTCCTGGGTCTGTAAGCTTGTGTCAGGTCATTGATCAAACTGATGAATCTCCTTGAAGTGGAAGCATCTGTCTATCTGGACCTAAGCAGGTTGTCTTTGTTAAGTTATTCTTTTTCTTCAATTCCACTGATTTTGCTGCCTCATTCTGCTAGAATTGGCATGCCAGATGCCAATTATCTTCAACGTTGTATAATACTGACCTGCTTCATATCTTTTCTTTGTGATTCATACTTAGGTATCACACCATTAGCATTATAGACTACTAGATATAAAATATTTTCTTGCACACCTCTGTGATCAGAAGGAACTCAATTCCATTTTCATTATACTTTTTGTTAGAAAGTTCTTTCTTATTTTGAGTCAAATTCAACCTCTCTGTAGTTTTATCCCTTGTTGGCCTTAAAAAGGTCATTGTGCTTATGCACTGAAGACAATAAATATAGTGTTTATTATTATTTATAGCTCAAAGTTTTCAATTAAAATATTTTTCTCCCCATGGAGAATAAGAATGGAAGCAAAAATCCACAGTTCAGAAACTGTTGAGTAACTTCCCAAAAGTTATAGTTAGTAGATTGTGGTCCTAGGCTTTATTTTATTTTTTTTTCAATTTTGTTGTTTCTTATTTTCAAGCTATCTTAATTTCACCTAATACACTGTAGCCACTCATACCCATAGGTACAGCTGTGACACTGACAAAAACTGCAATCCCTACATAATCAGTTACCCTTTAAAATTCACTCCCTGTTCCTCCAACTAATTCCCCCCAGACCCATATTCCAACAATTCTTTGACCCCATTAGAATCTTTGGTCAATTAGTCCTATTGTTTTGCTCTAGACTTCATTGTCTTTGTGTGTTTTCTTGTCTCATAAACTAGCCTAAAATTCATGGATTTTACACTTGCATACACTCTCAATTCCTTTAACTCTATCCAGTTTATTGTAGTTATATGAAAAAGTCTAACCCAGGTTAAATCCAGTTCTTCATCATGTGGAGCCTACATGCATATACTTGAATTTGGTTGGATAAAAACTCAGTCATACAAGTTAGTGTCCCTTTGATTGTTCCTGGAAACCATACACTATTTCCCTAATTTATTCTCTTTCCTACTATCTCAGGTGATTTTTTCAGCAGATGACCTTAACCCTTATTTTATTTAAAAACTTGAAGCTGAAAGTCGCTCAGTCGTGTCCACCTCCTTCCCCATGGACTATACAGTCCATGAAATTCTCTAGGCCAGAACACCAGAGTGGGTAGCCTTTCCCTTCTCCAGGGGATCTTCCCAACCCAGGGGTTGAACCCAGGTCTCCTGCATTGCAGGCATATTCTTTATCAGCTAAGCCACAAGGGAAGCCCAAGAGTACTGGAGTGGGTAGCCTACCCTTTCTCCAGGGTATCTTCCCGACCCAGGAATTGAACCTGGGTCTCCTGCATTGCAGGCGGATTCTTTACCAACTGAGCTATCAGGGAAGCCTACTATTTATAAACTTAAGCTTTCAAAAAAGAGCTTTCACAAGCTACTGTCACTATATCTACGCATGCAGCTGACTCTGTGTGCAAATATTTCAGTTTTTCTCCTGTTACTGTGAGTTCATTATCTGTGTTCCTAGCTAAGACCAAGTCCTCTATGTGTACCTTAGATCACATCTTCCTTTACCTATTCAAGGACGTCTTTCTCTCCAGAATCACTTTTTCCACTCTGGATCATTTATCAGTTTTATAGGCATGCTGTTATTTCTTCTATATCTTGATCTTATTTTTCCCTTCAGCTACTGCCTCATTTTTGTCCTTTTCTTTACAACAAAATTCCTTGAAAGTATTATTTATTCTTGTCGTCTTCAATTTCTCACCTTCTATTCTTTCTTGAACACAAATTAAGTTTTCACCTCCTTTGGTGAGACTGTTCTTGTGAGGAGCAGTTGTTAAATCCAGTGGAATTTCTCAGACATAATCATACTTGATTTATATTAATAAAAAGCATTTTATTCAAATGATCACTCTTCCTTGAAACCATTTGATACTTGGCATCTAGAACTACCCAACTTACCTCATTTTCCTTCTTTCTGGGATTTTTCCAGGCAAGAATACTGAAGTGGGTTCCATTTCCTTCTCCAGAGGATCTTCCTGACCTGGGGATTAAACCTGGGTCTCCTGCATTGCAGGCAGACTCTTCACTATCTGAGCCATCGGGGTAGGCCCTTCCTTCTTTCTAGCCATTCATTACTTAGTCTCTATTGATTCATTTTTATCTCATCCATCTTAACAAATCACAGTACACCCAGAACATAGTTCACTACATAGTTCACTACTTGGACTTCTTTTATTTTTCTATCCTCACTGTCTAGGTGTTACCATTCTCTAGTGATGGTGAAGACTCAATATCATCTTAATACTAATAACTCCAAAATCTATATCTTAATCTTGATCCTCTCTTAATTCTAGACCCACATATCTACTTAAGACTTCCACTTGGAGATTTAACAATAAACATCTCATAATTAACATAATAAAAACTGAATTCTCCTTCACTCCTCACCAGCGTTTTCCTGTTTTCCTCATCTCAGTAATGATAATCTCATTTTCTGGCTGCTAGAGAGTGAAAGCTTGATGTTATTGCTGTTCCTTCCATTTTCCTCATACTCCATCATAGCACAAGTCTTATTGACTTTAACTTCAAAACATATCCTGTATTTAACCATTTGTGACCATACCCCAGCACCAATCCATGCATTTCTTGGATTATTGTAATACTCTCCTAAATGGTCCCATGTTTCTGCCCACTGCAATTGTCAATCAGTAAACATAGAGATTTTGCTAATATGTAAGTCATATTATGTCATTTCTCTTTTCATTCAAAACTAGATCCTGCAGGGTCCCATGTCATATAACATCTATCACCTCTCTGAGCCAACTTCCTATTCTTCTCCTCTTCATCCTATCTTTCCAGCCACTTCACTTCATCACTATTCCTCAAGAACTATAAGGAAATTACTTTCTTGCTCAGGTTTTTGCAACTGTTTATTCTGCCTGAAAACTCTCCCACAGATATTCTCAAGGCTAACCCCTCACTTCCTTCGGATCTTACTCAAAGTTACCTGACAGGTGAATCCACCTTCCTATTAACACTTCATATTCCTCTTCCTGGCTCTATGTTATTGCTGTTGTTGTTAACTTGTTACCTAACATCTTTTTATTGTCTGCCTCTTCTATTTGAGCACAAGCTCCATGGGTATAGGATGTATTGTTGGGTGTGTGTGGTTTTGTGTATATGTGTATTGTGATTTCATTTGTCTTGCTTGTATTGCTAAATCTAGGATAGTTCCTGGCACACAGTGGTTTCTACAAATATTTGCTAAATAAATGAATACATAGAGGATGAAGAATTGAAACTAGGCTTATCTTATTCTAAAAATTCATAGGGGAACTTTCAATATGGTGTAGGAGTAAGATGGGGAAATCATCTTCTCCCCACAAATACATCAAAAATACATCTGCACCTGAAACAACTCCTACAGAACACATTCTGAACACTGGCAGAAGACCTCAGACTTCCAAAAAGGCAAGCTAATCTCCACTGAATGAGGTAGGGCAAAAGATATGGGAAAATAAAGAGATAAAGGATTTGGGATGGAGACCGATGCCTCAGGAAGGGAGCTGTGAAGGAGGAAAAGTTTCCATACACTCAGAAAACCCCTCACAAGCGAGGACAGGAGAGAGCTTCAGAACCTCAGAGAAGAAGAACAAGTGCTTGGAAGGCAAAAATAGAGAGAATTCACTACAGAGATCATTGCTGACAAACACTTCCCAGCCAAGAAGCTGTTTGCATGCCTTCTGTAGTGAGTGGGGGCTGGGAGCTGAGGCTCAGGCCAAGGCTCAGACCACAGGGAGAGGACTGGGATTGACTGCCATGAAGATACTCTGAGGAGGCTAGTATGCACGTGGCTGAGGGAATCCAGGGAAAAGCCTGGGCCTGCAAAAGAGTCAAGAGATCATTGCTGCTGGGAACTAACACTGTGTGCTTGCAGAACCCTGTCTTCATGAGTGTCATAGGTGGGATGAGCCACTGCCGTGGACTGCGACCCCAGAGGTAGATACACCAAAGCCAGTGTCAATGCCAGAGGCAGGGCTACCTGCAACTGCAGTTTGCAATCCTAGAGAGGGAAATGATAGCCACTTGGTCACTGCCAAGGCAGTGTGGGTGCCAGAGGTAGAGAACAGGAGGCTGCCATGGTCCTGACCCCAGGAGTTGCAGCTGCCACCAAGCTGTGAGCAGGTGCTGGTCTCTGCCCACAATCTCCTGAAAGCCTGTGCAGCTTGGCTCTACTGAGGGATCCACAACCCTAGTCTGACTACCTTGGGAGAGTGCATGGATCGCCTCAGACTGTAGCAACTTCCCAAAGGCCTCGGCCACAGCAGGCACTCCGCACACACCCTGACTGTGGCTGCCCTACCCCTCCCTCTCCTCAGCCTGACTGAGCAAGTGAGCCCTAATAAGCTTCTACTTTTATTCCCTCTTGTCTGAATGGGTAATAGACACGAGAGCGCAGCCTATGGACAAAAGTAGTGACAAAACCAAAGTTGAGCTCCAGGGGCTGTGTGCCCAAGGAAGAAGAAGGGAATTTGCTCCTGAAATTGCAGGTGCAGTGGATTAAATCCCTGCAATTATCCTGACATTGTAGACTTTGGGAGAAATTATGGACTTTGGAGGAAAGTACAAGCTAGAGTAAGGCCAGATTTGAGTCTGAACTGACCCCACAGTGCCCACAGCAGGTCCAGAGACCTTCCTAAAGATATTGGATGACTTCATGAGTGGGAAGATTAGCTGCTGCTCACTCTGTGGTGAGGATTATGGAGGATGCAGGAGGACATTCTTCTTACTGCCACTCTCTCTCTCTGTCTCTATCAATATATATGTGTACACACACACACACACACACACACACACACACACATATAGTTGCCATTCAGTTGCTCATCAGCCTTCTTTATGATCCAACTCTCACATCCATGCATGACTACTGGAAAAACCATAGGTTTGACTATATGTACTTTGTTGGCAAAGTAATGTCTCTGCTTTTTAATATGCTGTCTAGGTTTGTCATACCTTTACTTCCAAGGAGCAAGCATCTTTCCATTTCATGGCTGCAGTCACTATATATATATATAGAGAGAGAGAGAGAGAGAGAGTTTTTTTCTTTATTGTATTGTTATTTTGTTGTCCTTCTTTATTATTCCTTTAATTTTTATTTTTAACTTACTTTTTCCTTTTTTTAAAATTAGTTTATTTGTCTATTTTTTAACTTTACAATATTGTATTGGTTTTGCCATGCATTGGCATGAATCCACCATGGGTGTACATGTGTTCCCCTTCCAGAATCCCCCTCCCACCTTCCTCCACATCCAATCCTTCCTTTTTATTTTAAATAAATTCATTTAATTCTATTTTTCCTATTTTTACTTTTCTCTTTAGTTATATTGCATTTCCCCCCATGTTTTCTATTTTGTATTTTTTTCTAGTCTAGTTTTTACTATTTGTTTTTATATATGAGTTTGTTTATTGGCTAGATTGATCTCTTCTGGTCTCTGGTTTTATTTTTTTTCTCTCTTCTTTCTGTTTGGGAGTGTGTGAGTTTCTTTGGGTGTTCTTGTCTGTTGAGTGTTGCTTTCACCATTTGTCTTGGGGTCTTGTCTGTCCATTTTTTTTTGTTGTATGCTTCCTTGACTTTCCCCCCACCCCCCACCCCCACCACCTTATCTCTTTCTCTTTCTGCTCTGTGCTGTATAGCTTGTGGAGTCCTGGTCAGCTTCTGAGATGAGAGTTCCAAGTTTAAAATGTTGGACTGCCAGAGAACTCCGGACCCCATGGAACATTAATTGGGTAGAGCTCTCCCAAAGGCCTCCATCTCAACACTAAGACCGGCCCCACCCAACGGCCAGCAAGCTCCAGTGCCAGGCACCTCATGCCAAACCATCAGTAAAATAGGAACACGACCATACCCATTAGCAGATAGGCTGCCCAAGCCATTCCCAGCTCCAAAACAACCTCAACACACCACTGAACATGTCACTGCCCTTCAGAGAGACATGATCCAGTTCCACCCACCAGAACACAGGCACCAGTCCCCCCAACCAGGAAACCCTCAAAAGGCACTAGTCCATCCCGACCTACTGAGGACAGACTCCTCAAACAGGAGGAACTACAACCTTGCAACCTGCATAAAGGAGACCACATACACAGTAAATCAAACAAAATGAAAAGACAGAGAAACATGCAGCAGATGAAGGAACATGGTAAAAACCCAAAAAACCAAACAAATGAAGTGGAAATAGGCAATCTAAATCTACCTAAAAAGAATTCAGAGTAATGATAGTAAAGATGATGCAAAATCTTGGAAATTAAATGGAGGCACCAATAAATAGAATGAAGGCACAAATTGAGAAGATACAAAAAATGTTTAACAAGGATCTAGAAGAAATAAAGAATAGACGATCAGCAGTGAACAACACAATAACTAAGTAAAAACACATTAGAGGGAACCAATAGCAGAATAACTGAGGTAGAGGGATGGATACGTGAGCTGGAAGATAGAATAGTGGAAACAACTGAAGCAGAGCCAAACAGAGAAAAATGGAATGAAAAGGAATGAGGACAGCCTCAGAGACCTCTGGGTCTTTAAGCACACCAATATTTGAATTACAGGGATCCCAGAAGAAGAAGAGAAAAGAAAGGGTGAAATAAAATTCTTGAAGAGACTATAGCTGAAAACTTTCCTGTCATGGGAAAGGAGATAGCCACCCAATTACAGGAAGCCCAGAGAGTCCAATACAGGATAAACCCAAGGAAAAACACACCAAGACACATATTAATCAATGTAATAAGATTAAACAAAAAGAAAAAATATTAGAAGCAGCAAGAGAAAAGCAGCACATAACATATAACGGGATTCCCCATAAGACAAATGGCTGATTTTTCAAAAGAAACTCTTCAGCCAGAAAGGAGTGGCAGGATATACTTAAAGTGATGAAATGAAAAAACCTACAATCAAGATTACCCAGCAAGGATATCATTCAGATTTGACAGAGAAATGAAAAGCTTTACAGATAAGCAGATGTTAATATAATTCAGCACCACCAAACCAGCTTTAAACAAATGTAAAGGAACTTCTCTAGACAGAAAACACAAGAGACAGAAAAGACTTACAGTAACAAAGCCAACTAATAAAGTAAATGGTAAAAGGATCATACAAATCAATAATTACCTTAAATGTAAATTGACTAAATGCTCCAACTGAAAGACACAGACTGGCTGAATGGATACAAAAACAAGATCCCTATATATTCTGTCTACAGAATAGACAGAAAGTGAGGGGATGGAAAAAGGTATCCCATGAAAATGGAAATCAAAAGAAAGCAGGAGTAGCCATACTCATATCAGATAAAATAGACTTTAAAGTAAAGACCATTACAAGAGAAAAGGAAGGATACCACATAATGATCAAATGATCAATCTAAGAAGATACATATATACACACACACAATTATAAATACCTATGCACCCAACATAGAAGCACCTCAATACATAGTGTTAGTCACTCAGTCATGTCTGACTCTTTGTGGCCCCATGGACTGTCGCCTGCCAAGCTCCTCTGTCCATGGAATTTTCCAGTCAAGAATACTGGTGTGTGTAGCCATTGTCTTCTCCATGGGATCTTCTCGACACAGGGATCGAACTTGGGTTTCCTACATTGCAGGCAGATTCTTTACCATCTGAGCCATCGTGGAAGCCTCAACACATAAGGCAAATGTTAACAACTATAAAAGGGGAAATTGACAACAACACAATGGGAGATTTTAACACCGGACTCACACCAATGGACACATCATCCAGATGGAATATTAGTAAGGAAACACAAGCTTTAAATGATACATTGGACTACATGGATCTAATTGATATTTATAGGATATTTCATCTAAAAATTCACATAATTCCTATTATTTAAATTGTGAAAGTGAAAGTGTTAGTCACTCACTTGTGTCTGACTCTTTGCAACTTCATGGATTCTAACCCACCAGACTCCTAAGTCCATGGAGTTCTCCAGGCAAGAATACTGGAGTGGGTTGTCATTTCCTTCTCCAGGGGAACTTCCTGACCCAAGGATCAAACCTGGGTCTCCTGCATTATACACAGATTTTTTCCATCTGAGCCTCCAGGGAAGCCCATTTAAATTGTAGTCAGCTGTTCAACAAATACACTGAGATCTATGCTGTGTACTAGAAGGCATGATGATAAAGAGTTTACATTCTTGTTGGAACGCAGTTGAAGTCAACAATAAGTAGCAGAAGTTGGCCTATAATTATTTGCAAGTGGTGTGGTACTGATGACAAATCCCAAGAAGGGGAGATTAATACAATATACAGGAATCCATTATGGTTTCCAAAAGTGGTATAATTAAGATGATTTACGCAATGGGTAATATTTACCCAGATAACAAGGATAAAGCATGAGCTATATTGGAAGTATGTTGGAGAACTGACTAACTGGGATGATTTAAGGGAATGAATTTTAATTTGGTGATGGTATTCCAAGCAAAATACAGAAGCAAGCAGTGTTAAATTGAGAGTTAGAGTGCATAGACCCCCAAGCTCACTATATAATCAAGCTTCCTAATTATTCATATTTCTAGAACCAAAACAGTTTAAATTTTCCTTGTTATGTATATACTATGATTTGGCTTTACAGATGATGTTGATGGGAAAGAACCCACCTGCCAATGCAGGAGACGTGAGACATGGTTATGATCCTTGGGTTGGGAAGATCCACTGGAGGAGAGCATGGCAACCCACTCCAGTATTCTTGCCTGGAGAATCCCAGGGACAGAGAAGCCTGGAGGGCTAGAGTCCATAGGGTTGCAAAGAATTGGACAGAAGCAACTTTGTGGACATACATACCATAATTATCTTCTAAAATGTGCATACAACTCATTAAGCCTTCATTCTATAACCATGTTTGACAATGAATTTTATATATGTCTCTTTTGTCATCTAAACACAAAATCTTTAGTATTTGTTATATGTCATTGCTTCTAACGGAGAAGGCAGTGGCACCCCACTCCAGTACTCTTGCCTGGAAAATCCCATGGATGGAGGAGCCTGGTAGGCTACAGTCCATGGGGTCGCTAAGAGTCGGACACGACTGAGCAACTTCACTTTCACTTTTCCCTTTCATGGACTAGAGAAGCAAATGGCAACCCACTCCAGTATTCTTGCCTGGAGAATTCCAGGGACGGCGGAGCCTGGTGGGCTGACGTCTATGGGGTCGCACAGAGTCGGACACGACTGAAGCGACTTAGCAGCAGCAGCATTGCTTCTAATGTATTGCCTTATGGATAGTCTCTAATTTATTTGGGCTTCTTTCTTCTCATTAACAAAATAAGTTATTAAAGTTTACATGGAAAAGAAAGACAAATGACAAAATCTTCTATGAGATCTTTATAAGAAAAATCATCAGTATTTATCAATGTATTAATCTATTGCCTAGTGGTAAGTTTGGTACAACTATCTAAAAAATGTTCTGAGGAAAATAAATTCTATTTTATTTATTTACAGAGTCTCTTTATTTTGTAAAGAAGATACTTTTTCTTTCTTATTTTCCCATGTGTTTACATTCTAAATAACTACCTATTTGCCTTCTCTTGTACCTCACAGGATGATGGAAGAACAAGAACATTGATGGAAATCAGCTTACACAGGAGGTTGGTTAAAAGTAAATACAGTAATGACTCAATATTTATCAAATATTTGAAATTTTCGACTACAATGAACACTGATATTCATGAGATTAATTAGAGTAGAAACTAAATGCTTTAACAGCCCAGCTCAGAGTTCACTCATTGTCTCCAACATACGTAATTTAAAAAAATCATATATAAATTTTATATATTTAATATAAAATCATATGTAAAATGATTGTATACAAACAAAATAAAAGTTGTGTCATGCTTCAATGGATTTAGAAAGAAAACAACAGGTTTAGCATTTAATCAGCAGAAAACATCCAAATATATGAATGCATGCTAAAAAGAGCAAAATTTTGAATAATCTTGCTCAACAACATAGGGCATTTGATTTTAGATTAATAAGTTAGCTGGATGGGAACAGTGACACTATTGAATTTTATCCTGGGGAACAAGCAGCACAGGAAAAAGAGAATTTGGCTAAAGATAAAATTAAAATTGAAGCAACTGATATGTGTCCTTTAAAATGATAGAGCTCATCAAGAAATCACTACATCCAAATGAAGGCTTAGGATGATGATTAAAATGGGCTTGCCTATGATTAAAATGGGCTTTACTGAAGGCAGTTGGCTGGTAGTCTTTTTTGCATGGACTTACCGCTACATTGGCATTTGTCATTTGCCGAACATTACTTCCTTTAACCACCAAATGAAATAGAAATAGTTGTGTTAGGCAAGAGCAATAAAGTTTATGCTCAGTTTAGATCAGTTCAGTCTCTCAATCGTGTTTGACTCTTTGCGACCCCACGAACTGCAGCACACAAGGCTTCCCTGTCCATCACCAACTCCCAGACCTTGCTCAAACTCGTGTCCATTGAGTCGGTGATGCCATACAACCATCTCATCTTCTGTTATCCCCTTCTCCTCCTGTCTTCAATCTTTCCCAGCATCAGGGTCTTTGCAAATGAGTCAGTTCTTCGCATAAGGTGGCCAAAGTATTGGAGTTTCAGCTTCATCATCAGTCCTTCCAATGTATATTCAGCACTGATTTCCTAAGGAATGACTGGTTTGATTTTGCAGTCCAAGGGACTCTCAAGAGTCTTCTCCAACACCACAATTCAAAAGCATCAATTTTTCAGTGCTCAGCTGTCTTTATACTCCAACTCTCACATCCATATATAACTACTGGAAAAACCATAGCTATGACTATATGGACATTTGTCGGGAAAGAAACGTCTCTGCTTTTTAATATGCTGTCTAGGTTTGTCATAGCTTTTCTTCCAAGGGACAAGTGTCTTTTAATTTAATAGCTTCAGTCACCATCTGTAGTGATTTTGGAGTCCCCCAAAATAAAGTATCTCACTGTTTCCATTGTTTTGCTGTCTATTTGTCATGAAGTGATGGGACTGGATGCCATTATCTTCATTTTTTGAATGTTGAGTTTTAAGCAAGTTTTTTGTTGTTTTTTTTTTTTTTTGCTCTCCTCTTTCAATTTCATCAAGAGGCTATTTAGTTCCTGTTCACTTTCTGGTATAAGGGTGGTATCATCTGTATATATGAGGTTATTGATATTTCTCCCTGCAATCTTCATTCCAGCTTGTCCAGCATCCAGTCCAGAATTTCATGTGATGTACTCTGCATATAAGGTAAATAAGCAGGGTGGTGATATACAGGCTTGACATACCCCTTTCTCATTTTGAAACCAGTCTTTTGTTCCATGTCCTGTTCTAACTGCTGCTTCTTGACCTGCATACAGATTTCTCAGGAGGCAGGTAAGGTGGTCTGATATTTCATTGTCTTTAAGAATTTTTCAGTTTGTTGTGATCCACACAGTCAAAGGTTTTAGCATAGTAAATGAAGCAAAAATAGATGTTTTTTTGGAATTCTCTTGCTTTTTCTAGGATACAGTAGTTGTCGGCAATTTGATCTCTTGTTCTTTTGCCTTTTCTAAATACAGCTTGAACATCTGGAAGTTCTTGATTCATGTACTGCTGAAGCGTAGCTTGGAGAATTTTGAGCATTACTTTGCTAGCATATGAGATGAGTGCAATTGTGTAGTAGTTTGAAAGTTTATACTACTAATAACAAAATCATCTGAAAGCGAAAGTGAAAGGGAATGTCGCTCAGTCATGTCCGACTCTGTGAGACTCCATGGACTATACAGTCCATGGAATTCTTCAGGCTGAAATACTGGAGTGGGTAGAATTTCCTTTCTCCAGGGGATCTTCCCAACCCAGTGATTGAACTCAGGTGTCCCTCAGTAGTAAATTTGAATATGAAAAGTTAATAAACATTGATGTTCTAGCACCATGTTGATTTTATCTATGTGTATTTTTCTAATGGCAATGCAGGACTCAGACCATTATCCTGAATTATTGTAACTATTTTAATTGGTCTCCCTGCTTAATGCTTGCCCTTTCCCATATAAATTCACTCCAGAGTGACCTTTTACTCTATTTTTAAAACACATGAATATCTTTGCATTATCCTTGGAATAAAGTGCAAACTCTTTTGAGTCTTGTCTTACTTAGCTTAAGTGTATCTCTTATCCTCTAAACACTCACCTCCTCTACTCACACAGTCACAGTCTGGTTCCTTTCACAATAAACTTCCTTCAGGGTCTGTACATGTATACCCTCATACTAATTTTTCAGATGAAGCAGGGCATGAAAATCTTTGCAAGACATCTATCTATCCTATATATGTGACAGCATTCTATTCTTCCCCTATCAGTACACTTACCATATCATTGAACAATAATTAATTTTAGTTAATTTCTTTTTTACCCCTAGACTTGGAATTCTTAACAAATTTTGGTATCATGAACCTATTTAGTATTCTGATGAGGTCTATTAATTCCCTTCTCAGAACAATGCTTTTAAAGGCACAAGATAGATTACTTCGGATAACAAAGAGAAACCTGTTATATTGAAATACATATTCGAGACATTAATAACTAAACTGACTATGTACTAATATTCCTGATTTTTAATTATTGCATTAAGTAATAAAACCTAGTGGTAAGTCAACAGCAAACAACTAAAAAATCATGAGGAGTGTTTTTCTGGCATTGAGTTTTATGAGATGTTTGCATATTTTGGAAATTAATCATTTGCCAGTTGTTTTATTTGCTATTATATTCTCCCATTCTGAGGATTGTCTTTTTATCCCATTGTTCATGGAAACACTATTTATAATAGCTAGCACATGAAAGTAAACTAGATGTCTATTGACAGATGAATGGATAAAGATGTTGTGGTACATACACACAATGGAATATTACTCAGCCATAAAAAGAAACACATCTGAGTCAGTTCTAATGAGGTGGATGAACCTAGAACCTATTATACAGAGTGAAGTGAGTCAGAAAATACCGTATACCAATGCATATATACAGAATCTAGAAAAATGGTACTGAAGAATTTATTTACAGGGCAACAATGGAGAAACAGACATAGAGAATAGACTTATGGACATAGGGAGATTGGAGGAGAGGGTGAAATGTATGGAAAGAGTAACGTGGAAACTTACATTACCATGTGTAAAATAGGTTGCCAATGGGAATTTGTTGTATGGCTCAGGAAACTCGGAACAGGGGCTCTGGGTCAACCTAGAGGGGTTGAGTGGGGAGGGAGGTTCAAAAGGGAGGGGATATATGTATACCTATGGCTGATTCATGTCAAGGTTTGACAGAAAAGAGCAAAATTCTGTAAAGCAATTATCCTTCAATAAAAAATAAATAAATTAAAAAATATCATGAGGAGTAAAAATGGTATTTTCAGACATCTGCAACACTGAAAGGTATTATCTGTGATTTTTAATGGTGACAGTCACATTTACTACTGATACCTCTGTGATTTCTGGTCTATATTAATAATTAAATTTAATGTTAATTTTCAGTTATAGGTAAGGAAAACTAAAGATGCCGGTTTTTGTTTTTTTTCCATACAAGTTTACAATGCCCTCTAAGCTATCCTAGGCTAAAGCCTGTCTACTAGCATGCCAACTCAGTAAGGAGAGGCACTAGATCTGTACTGCCTGTCATTGAATCCTCACTTTTTGACTATATAATTATACAACTATAACATAACTACATATATAACAATTTCTGTTTTATGTGTTGGAGATAGAGCTGTGAATAATAAGACAAAAGCAGTATGTTTCATGGAATTTTCATTCTCATGGGAGAGGGAAGCACATCAAAGACACTCATATTGTTCATGGAATAGAATGCTTCTCTTTTGCTTTGACCTCTTCTAAGATCAATAAGTGTCTAGAAACACTTACTATAGCAGTTTTTTTTAATTGTTTATTTTTTAATTGAAGGATAATTGCTTTACACGATTTTGTTGTTTTCTTCAAACCTCAAAATGAATCAACCAGAGCAGTTTTTACTCAGGTGTTGAAGTTCTGAATTAATTGGCTGATAATAAAAAGATCATTTAAAGAGGAAAGAAATTGTTATTACCATCTAAAATATACATGTTCATAACAGTCTGCTTATTTAGGGCTTCTTGATATAGGACCATAATTTCTACATCTTCACACCCTTGTTTATGCAATTCTCCCTTCTTTGAGGTCCTACTATTTTTGGTAATTACTAACTTTTCAAGACTAAGGTATCATTTACTCTGGGAAGATTTTTCTACATTCCTCTCCACATAGCTTCACCAGTCTGGTTTGGAATCCTTCCTTGGTGTTCAAGTAGCACTTTGGGTATATCTATATTTGTGAACAGCTGACAGACAGGAATTAAATTATCTGCCTGTTATTGCATATCTTTGTTTTTCTTCCTCTAAATTATGTAACCTCAGTAAAGCTGACACATCACTCTCTCTACTGAAACCCTGCTTCTGAACTCCCTGTGGGAAAGAAAACCCTTCAAATCTGAGAACATTCATTCTTGCCTTACTGAGAATCTTTAAAAGTCAATTTTAAGAGAGGTAGCAGAATGCATGCATTTTGGGGTTCTCAAAATTCCAAAGGGATTGTGTCAAGATATTGTGATCCTAATACCTGACCAGCATTATCCCTCATCCTCTATTTGTTCCTGAGGAGGATGTAGAACAGGGACACCCTTATGTACTTATGTATGTGTAGTATCCTTATTACTGTCTATATCTTTAAAAGTATAGGAAATGACATTGGCTTCAGGTATGTTTTCAAGAGACTTGCTGTTCCTCATTTAAATCTACTTTCTTTAACCTAAAATCCCATGGAGTAGTAGCCCAGTCTTACTTTTATTTGTATCTTCTGGAGTTAGCACAGTGTTCAGTGTATGGTAGCTAGCTATAAATGATTCCTGAACTGAACCAAAGTGATTTTAATGAAATTATGAAGTTTTTAGACTGCTACCACAAGAAATTGTTTTCCTGTTGGTAATGCATACTTTTCCATAAATATGAGAATAAAGGGAATCTGTGAAAACATAACATGATTTTGAATGCATTATTTCAAAATCTCAATAATGTAATTTATGAATAGACAAATATGTAGCCTATTTGTGTATTATGGGTCAAGCAGTTGGTAAACTGGCATAGACTTGACCATATCCCCGATTGGGACTTTAAATATCAATTTAGGAAGTTGGCGGTGTAGGAAGACCCTGAGCTTAACAAAGTTACATGAGCACAACAAAATTACAACTGGACTGCAAGGAGATCAAACCAGTCAATCCTAAAGTAAATCAGTGCTGAATATTCATTGAAAGGACTGATGCTGAAGCTGAAACTCCAACACTTTGGCCACCTATGCACAGAACTAACTCATTGGAAAAGAATCTGATACTAGGAAAGATTGAAGGCAGGAGGAAAAAGGGACAACAGAGGATAAGATGGTTGGAGGGCATCACCAATTCGATGGACATGAGTTTGAGTAAGCTCTGGGAGTTAGTGATGGACAGGAAAGCCTGGTGTGCTGCAGTGCGTGGAGTCGCAAAGAATCTGACATGAATGAGTGACTGAACTGAACTGAACAGAACAAGTATTGATGAGAGAGATCTGAAGACCAGCCAAAAAAAAAAAAAGAAAGAAAGAAAAGGTTTTCTACAACTAAAGATGTAAATACTAAACCACAAAGATACGGTTAGAAGGGGTATAAATAAGGTATATTAAAGATCCATACCCATGGGTCAGTGACCCACAAACAGGATAATTACAAAGTTTCCCCTCAAGGAGCAATGGGTCCAAGCTCCACAGCAGGCACCCCAGACTGGGGATCATGGATCAAGGAATTGATGATGTTTGATTTTGGAGGTCAAATGAGGCTTACTTTCAGAGGAGCCAGAGACATGTAGGAAATAGACTGCAGTTTTAAATGGCACTCACAAATCTCACGTGCTCAAGGACCCAGGGAATAAGCAGTGGTTTGAAAGGAGCCTGGGTTAGATGTACTTGCTGAGACTCAGAGAGGCAGAAGGCAAATGGAGCTCAACCTTGGAACACAGACACTGGAAGAAGCCATTTTCAGAAGCTCATTCTGTCGTGAGGACACTAGTACTGGCAAGCACCAATTCAGAATTCTCCCTCAAGCTGATTAGCATGAAAACCCAACCACCCAAACCCAACCCAAACCCAACCATGGCACTAGTACCGAGATGCCTCAGGTCAAGCAGCTATCTGGGTGAGACCACAGCTCCATGTGCCACCAGAGAAGCTGCCTCAGGGCACCCCTGAATCCCCAGCTGCTCTGAGACCCAGCCCTGCTCATCAGAGGGACCAGGATCCAGCCCTTCTCACCAGCAGTCTAGCACCAGCTCAGGGACCCCTGAGTTTCTTATTGCAAGGGCAATAAGAGAATGTAGGTCCCAGCTCCATATCCAAGTGGGCTGGAACTAGTCTCTGGACTCCTTAGGCTACTTCCCCACCCACCAGTGAACTGATATCGGCTCCGAGATATTTGCTCCCTGTAGCAACAGATTCAAGAATCCAACACCACTTACCAGTGGGTTGGCAATAGCCCCAGGAAATGGCTTCACCCATCAGTGAGACAGTACTAGTCCTGTGATACCCTGGGTCCTTGTCCCACTCACCAGCAGGCTGACACCAGCCCTAGCACCCCATTGGGCCCCAATGCTTCTCACCAGCATGTTGCATCAAGTCCAAGGCACATTGGGCTCCTAATCCACTCACCTTAGGATCTGATATTACTCACCAACAGGCAGCGCCACCTTTGGGACACTCTGGAACCTGTAGTCAGCTGTGTTAGGAACTGATCCCACCATCAACAAGCCAACACAAAATCTGGGGTCCTCTGGCCAGCACTAGTCACTCTGGGACTCAACTCCTCTCACTTCTGGACCAGCAATAGCTTGAAGCTACACAGCCTGCCATCTTAAGACTTGGCCACACTGGCCAACATTTGCTGCACAAGTCAGAGTCTGGAAACCAGTGGAACTATAGGAAAGCCACACTTACAAGAGTACCCACAGTAGACAGCCTTTCACAATAGAAAGGCCCATGCAGCTCATGTAAGGGGCTCCCCTAGAGCATATAGCCCTGGTGACTAGAGGAGTGGATTCCTCCAATGCATGAAGTGTCCATAGAAAAGGCCAGTTCTCCAAGATCACCAAATTTAACCAACACAATGAATATAAAAACTAAAACAGCAAACTGGGAAAAATGAGAAGAACAAAGAATATGTCCCAAATGAAGAAACAAAATAAATCCTTAGAAGAAGAACTAAGTGGAGATAAGCAATCTATCCAATGAAGAGTTCAAGATAATAATCATAAAGATGCTCAAAGTACTTGAGATAAGAATGGACAAACACATTGAGAACTTTAACAAGGAATTAGAAAATATAAAAAAAGATTCAAACAGAGCTGAAGAATACTATAACTGAAATAAAATATATACTAGAAGGAATTAACAGTAGATTAGATGATATGAAGGAACAGATTTGTGAACTGGAAGAAAAGTGGAGGCTGAAAAGAAGAAAGAAAAAAACAGCAAAATTATGAGGACAGTTAGGAGAAATGTGGAACAATATCAAGCATATTAACATTAACATTTTAGGGGTCTCAGAAAGAGATGAGAGAGAAGGGGCAAAAATTATATTTGAAAACAAAATAGCTGGAGACTTCCTTAGCCTGGGAAGGAAACAGAGATCCAGGTCCAGGAATCACAGAGAGTCTCAAACAGGATCAAGCCAGAGGTACACACCAAGGCATGTCATATTCAAAATGGCAAAAATTAAATTAAGAGACATTATTAAAATCAGCAAGGGAAAAGCAACAAGTTAAGCATAAAGGAACTCCCAAAATCTATCAACACACTTTTCAGCAGAAATTCTGTTGGTCATAAGGGAATGTGTTAGTTGCTCAGTTGTGTCCAATTCTATGCAACCCCATGGACTCTAGCCTGCCAGTCTCCTCTGTCCATGGAATTCTCCAGGCAAGAATACTGGAGTGGATTGCTGTTTCCTTCTCCAGGGGATCTTCCTGACCCAGGGATCAAACCTGGGTCTCCCACATTGTAGGCAGATTCTTTACTGTTTGAGCCACCAGGGAAGATTCCATAAGGGAATAGCATGATATATTTACAAGTGACAAAAGGGAAACGTGCACAGCCAAGAAGGCTTTCATTTAAGAAAGCTACCTGGCGAGGATTTCATTCCAGTTTGAAAGAGTTCCACAAGCCAGCAAAGAGTTTTACAAGAAATGTTTTTTGGGCCTTCTCTAAGTAGAAAAGAAAAAGCCACAACTAGAAATATCAAATGGATGAAAGAAAAGATTTGTTGGTAAAGGTAAATATACAGTAAAGTTAATAAATTGACCACATATAGAGCTAGTAGGAAGCTTAAAAGATCAAAGTAGGAATATCATCTATATGCATAGTACATAATTAAGAGATACACAAGCAAGAAAATGTAAAACATGATGTCATAACAGTAAATGGGAGTGGGCTATTAAAATCCGTTTGAATTTAGAACAGCAACTTAAAATAATCATGTATACATAGGATGGTGTATATAAACCTCATGGTAACAACTCCAATACTTTGGCCACCTGATGTAAAGAGCTGACTCATTGAAAAAGATCCTGATGTTGGAAAATATTGAGGGTAGGAGGAGAAGCAGGTGACAGAGGATGAGATGGTTAGATGTCATTGCTGACTCAATTGACATTAATTTGAGCAAACCCTGGGAGATGGTGAAGGGCAGGGAAGCCTGGTGTGCTGAAGAGTTCATGGGATTTCAAAGAGCTGGACATGACTTATCGACTGAACAATAACAACAATGGTAACCACAAACCAAAAATCTGCCATAAATACACCTATGGAATAGAGAAAGACATTTGGATATATCTCTAAAGATAATCATCAAATCACAGGGGAATATATCAAAAGAAAAGAAAAGACCAAAAAACAACTTAACAATAATCCAAAATCAATTAACAAAATGGCAATGAGTACAAAATTATTATAAAAATTACCTTAAATGTAAATAGACTAAATGCTCCAAAGAAGAGATACAGAGTAGCTGAATGAATACATAAATAAGACCCATACAGAAGCTGCCTACAAGAGACTTACTTCAGATATAAACACACACACAGACTGCATATGAGATGAGAAATGATATTCCATGAAAGTGATGAAAGCTGGAGTATCAATACTTATATAAGACAAAACAGACATTAAAACAAAGACTGTAACAAGATCATCAAGGGGTCAATCTAAGAAAAAGATATAACATTGTAAATATACATTATCCCTACATAGAAGCACCTAAATACAAAAAGCAAACACTAACAGACAAAAAGTGAGATATCTACAGTAACACAATAATAATAGTGGACTTTATCCCCTCACTTACACCAATGGCCAAATCATCCAAATCAATAAGGAAACGTTTATCTTAAATGACACATAAGGCCAATGGACTTAAATGATAACAGAGCATTCCATCCAAAGCGGCAGTATACATATTCTCATCAAGTGCACATGGAACATTCTGTAGAAAAGATCAGGTGCTAGGCCATAAAATAATCAATAAATATAAGAAAATTGAATTCATGGGAAGCATCTTTTCTGATCATATTGCTATGAGACTAGAAATCAACTATTTCATTAATAGTTTGCATTAAAAATGCAAAAATCACAAATATATGGAGGCTAAACAACATGCTAAAAACAACTAGTGGATCATTGAAGAAATCAAAGAGGAAACCAAAAAATATCTGGAGAAAAATAAAAACACAGTGACCCAAAATCTATGGGATGCAACAAATTAGTTGTAAGTGAGAAGTTTACGGTGATAGAAGTCTACCTCAGGAAACAAGAAAAATTTCAAGTAAATGACCTAATTGCATACTTCATTAAAGTAGAAAAAGTTGAACAAGCAAAACCCAGACAAAAGCCAGTAGTTCAGTTCAGTTCAGTCTCTCAGTCATGTACGAAGCTTTGCAACCCCATGGAGTGCAGCACACCAGGCTTCCCTGCTCATCACCAACTTCTCGAGCTTGCTCAAACCCATGGCCATCGAGTCTGTGATGCCATCCAACCATCTCATTTTCTGTTGTCCCCTTCTCCTCCTACCTTCAATCTTTCCCAGAATCTTTTCCAATGAGTTAGTTCTGTGAATCAGGTAGCCAACGTATTGGAGTTTCAGCTAGGCCATCAGTCCTTCCGATGAACACTCAGGACTGATTTTCTTTAAGATTGACTGGTTGGATCTCCTTGCAGTCCAGGGGACACACAAGAGTCTTCTCCAACACCACAGGTCAAAAGCATCAAATCTTTGGTGCTCAGTCTTCTTTATAGTCCAACTCTCACATCCATACATGACTACTGGGAAAACTATAGCTTTGACCAGACAGAACTTTGTTGGCAAACTAAAGTCTGCTTTTTAATATGCTATCTAGGTTAGTCATAGCATTTCTTCCAAGGAGCAAAGAAAAGAAAGTGAAGTCGCTTAGTCGTGTCCAACTCTTTGCGACCCCGTGGACTGTAGCCTACCAGGCCCCTCAGTCCAAGGAATTTTCCAGGCAAAAGTACTGGAGTGGGTTGCCATTTCCTTCTCCAAGGGATCTTCCCGACCCAGGGATTGAACCCGGGCATCCCTCATTGCAGGCAGATGCTTTACTGTCTGAGCCACCAGGGAAGCCCCAAAAGAAAAGACTACAGTACCCGGTATTCCCAGGCGGCCTACTATCTAAGTACTGTATAGGCCCGACCCTGTTTAGCTTCCGAGATCAGACGGGATCCGGTGCATTCAGGGAGGTATGGCCATAGCGTCTTTTAATTTCATGGCTGCAGTCACCATCTGCAATGATTTTGGAGCCCAAGAGACTAAAGTCTGTCACTGTTTTCATTGTTTCCCCATCTATTTTCCAAGAAGTGATAGGACTGGATGCTATGACCTTAGTTTTTTGAATGTCAAGTTCTAAGCCAACGTTTTCACTCTCCTTTTTCACTTTCATCAAGAGACTATTTAGTTCTTTGCTTTCTGGCATAAGGGTGGAGTCGTCTGTGTATCTGAGGTTATTGATATTTCCCCCTAAAATCTTGATTCCAGCTTGTGGTTCACCCAGTACAGTATTTTTCATGGTGTACTCTGCATGTAAGTTAAATATGCTGCTGCTGCTGCTAAGTCGCTTCAGTCGTGTCCGACTCTGTGCGACCCTATAGACGGCAGCCTACCAGGCTCCGCCGTCCCTAGGATTCTCCAGGCAAGAATACTGGAGTGGGTTGCCATTTCCTTCTCCAGTGCATGAAAGGGAAAAGTCAAAGTGAAGTCGCTCAGTCGTGTCCGACTCTTAGCGACCCCATGGACTATAGCCTACCAGGCTCCTCCATCCATGGGATTTTCCAGGCAAGAGTACTGGAGTGAGGTGCCATTGCCTTCTCTGAGTTAAATATGCAGGGTGACATTATACAGACTTGACGCACTCCTTTCCCAATTTGTAACTAGTCCATTATTCCATGTCCAGTTCTAACTTGCTTCTTGACCTGCACATAGATTTCTCAGGAGGCAGATAGCGTTGTCTGGTATTTCAGTCTCTAAGAATTTTCCACAGTTTGCTGTGATCCACACAGTCAAAGACTTTGGTGTAGCCAATAATGCAGAAGTAGATATTTTCTGGTACTCTCTCACTTTTTGTATGATCCAACAGATGTTGGCAATTTGATCTCTGGTTCCTCTGCCTTTTTTAAATCCAGCTTGAATATCTGGAAGTTCTCAGTTCATGTACTGTTGAAGCCTGGCTTGGAGAATTTTGACCATTACTTTGCAAGCATGTGAAATGAGTGCAAGCGTGCAGTAGTTTGAACATTCTTTGGCATTACCCTTCTTTGGGATTGAAATGAAAACTGACCTTTTACAGTCTTGTGGTCACTGCTGAGTTTTCCAGATTTTCTGGCATATTTGCTGGCATGCAGGACTTTCACAGCATCATCTTTTAGTATTTGAAATGGCTAAACTGGAATTCCATCACCTCTACTAACTTTGCTCGTAGTGATGCTTCCTAAAGCCCACTTAACTTCACATTCCAGGATGTCTGGCTCTAGGTGAGTGATCATACCATCTGGGTTAACCAGTGGTTATCTGGATCATTAAGATCTTTTTTGTGTAGGTATTCTGTATATTCTTGCCACCTCTTCATAATCTCTTCTGCTTCTGTTAGGTCCATACCATTTCAGTCCTTTATTTTGCCCATCTTTGCATGAAATTTTCCCTTGGTATCCCTAATTTTCATGAAGAGATCTCTAGTCTTTCCCATTATATTTCTTTCCTCTATTTCTTTGCACTGATCACTGAGGAAGGCTTCCTTATCTCTCCTTGTTATTCTTTGGAACTCTTCATTCAGATGGGTATATCATTCATTTTCACCTTTGCCTTTAGCTTCTCTTCTTTTCTCAGCTATTTGTATGGCCTCCTCAGATAACCTTTTTGCATTTCTTTTTCTTGGGGACAATCTGAATCACTGCCTCCTGTACAGTGTCATGAAGCTTCATCCATAGTTCTTCAGGCACTCTGCTTATCAGATCTAATTCCTCAAATTTATTTGTCACTTTCACTACATAATTGTGAAGTATTTGATTTAGGTCATATCTGAATGGTCTAGTGGTTTTCCCTACTTTCTACAATTTAAGTTTGAGTTTTGTAATAAGGAGTTCATGATCTGAGCCACCATCAGCTCCTGATCTTGTTTTTTTCTGACCGTATAGAGCTTCTCCATCTTTGTCTGCAAAAAATATAATCAATCTGATTACTGTATTGACCATCTGGTCATGTCCATGTGTATAGTCGTCTCTTGTGCTGTTGGAAGAGGGTGTTTGCTATGACCAGTGTGTTCTCTTGGCAAACTCTGTTAGCCTTTGCCCTGTCAAAATTTTTACTCCAAGGCCAAACTTGCCTGTTACTCTAGGTACCTCTTGACTTCCTACTTTTGAATTCCTGTCCTTTGTGATGAAAAAGGACATCTGTTTTGGTGTTAGTTCTAGAAGATCTTGTAGGTCTTCATAGGACTATTCAGCTTCAGCTTCTTCAGCATTAGTGGTTGAGGCATAGACTTAGATTACTGTGTTATTGTATGATCTGCCTTGGAAATGTACAGAGATCATTCTATCATTTTTAAGATTGCACCCAAGTACTGTTTTGGGAGTCTTTTGTTGACTAAAAGGGCTACTCCATTTCTTCTAAGTGATTCTTACCCACAGTAGTACATATAAATGGTCATCTGAAATAAATTCACCTACTGGAACAACAGACTGGTTCCAAATAGGACAAGGAGCATGTCAAGGCTGTACATTGTCACCCTGTTTATTTAACTTATATGCAGAGTACATCATGAGAAATGCTGGGCTGGAAGAAACACAAGCTGGAATCAAGATTGCCAGGAGAAATATCAATAACCTCAGATATGCAGATGACACCACCCTTATGACAGAAAGCGAAGAAGAACAAAAGAGCCTCTTGATGAAAGTGAAAGGCGAGAGTGAAGAATTTGGCTTAAAGCTCAACATTCAGAAAACTAAGATCATGGCATCTGGTCCCATCACTTCATGGGAAATAGATGGGGAAACAGTGGAAACAGTGTCAGACTTTATTTTTTTGGGCTCCAAAATCACTGCTGATGATGACTGCAGCCATGATATTAAAAGACGCTTACTCCTTGGATTGACTGTGTTGATTGAGATCACAATAAACTGTGGAAAATTCTTAAAAAGATGGGAATACCAGACCTTCTGACTTGTCTCTTGAGAAAGCTGTATGCAAGTCAGGAAGCAACAGTCAGAACTGGACATGGAACAACAGACTGGTTCCAAATAGGAAAAGGAGTACATCAAGGCTGTATATTGTCACCCTGCTTATTTTACTTATATGCAGAGTACATCATGAGAAACGCTGGGCTGGAAGAAACACAAGCTGGAATCAAGATTGCCGGGAGAAATATCAATAACCTCAGATATGCAGATGACACCACCCTTACGGCAGAAAGTGAAGAAGAACTAAAAATCCTCTTTATGAAAGTGAGAGAGGAGATTGAAAAAGTTAGCTTAAAGCTCAACATTCAGAAAACTAAGATCATGGCATCTGGTCCCATCATTTCATGGGAAATAGCTGGGGAAACAGTGGAAACAGTGTCAGACTTTATTTTTTTGGGCTCCAAAATCACTGCTGATGGTGACTGCAGCCATGAAATTAAAAGACGCTTACTCCTTGGAAGGAAGGTTATGACCAAACTAGATAGCATATTTAAAAGCAGAGACATTACTTTGCCAACAAAGGTCCATCTAGTCAAGGCTATGCTTTATCCAGTAGTCATATTTGGATGTGAGAGTTGGATGGTGAAGAAAGCTGAGTGCCAAAGAATTGATGCTTTTGAACTGTGGTGTTGGAGAAGTTTCTTGAGAGTCCCTTGGACTGCAAGAAGATCCAACCAGTCCAACCTAAAGGAGGTCAGTCCTGAGTGTTCATTGGTAGGACTGATGTTGAAGCTGAAACTCCAATACTTTGGCCACCTCATGCGAAGCGTTGACTCATTGGAAAAGACCCTAATGCTGGGAAGGTTTGGGGCCAGGAGGAGAAGGGGACGACAGAGGATGAGATGGCTGGATGGCATCACTGACTCAATGGACATGGGTTTGGGTAGACTCCGGGAGTTGGTGATGGACAGGGAGACCTGGTGTGCTGCGATTCATGGGGTCGCGAAGAGTCGGACATGACTGAGCGACTGAACTGAACTGAACTGACTTCAGTCCATTTTAGTTCACTGATTCCTAAAACGTTGATGCTCACTCTTGCCACCTCCTGTTTCACTACTTCCAGTTTAGCTTAATTTATACACCAAACATTCCAGATTCCTATACAATACTGCTCTTTTCAGCATTGGACTGAAGAGATGGAGCCAGTGCAAAAACAATGCCCAGTTTTGCGTGTGACTGGTGATGAAAATAGAGTCCAATGCTGTAAAGAACAAACCCAGTAGAAGGAAAATCATTCATAAATATCACAGTAGAAATAAATGACATAAGAATTAAAGAAAAATAAAAAATAGACAACATGAATGAAACCAAGAGCTGGTTATTTGAAAAAAGAAGCAAGATTGAAAAATCTGTTTACAGACTTATCAAGGAAATGAAAAAAAAATTAAAAAAGAGATGTTCAAAATTAATAAAGTTAGAAGTTAAAAAGGAGAGATTACAACTGATATCACAGAAATACAAAGGATCATAAAAGATTATTATAAACATTCATATGCTAATAAAATTGACAACCTAGAAGAAATGGACAAATTCCTATAAACGTTCCATACTTCAAGACTAAATCAGTAAGAAATAGAAAATATGAAGAGATTAATTACCAGTAAAATTGGATATCATTAATTAAAAAAAAATTCCCAACAAAGATCACAGGTGTTTATTAACATCACAGGTAAATTCTACCAAATATTTAGAGGAGCATTACTACCCATCCTTTCTAAATTAGCCAACAAAACTGCAGAAGAAGGAATACTTACAAACTCACTGTAAGATGTGAACATCATCCTGATGTCAAACCAAAGATATCACAAAAGAAAATTCTAGGCTAATATCTCTGATAAACATAGATGTAAAAATTCTCTATAAAATATTGGAAAACTCAATTCAATGATCATTAAAATATACAAAATAATCAAGTTGGATTACTTTCAGGGATACAAGGATAGTTCAACATCCCTAAGTCAATCAATGTGCTTACCATGTTAACAAATTGAAGAATAAAATAATATAATCATTTCAATAGATGTGGGAAAATCCTTCAACAAAATCTAACATTTATGATAAAAAACAGATAATAAAGTGAGTATAGAGGAAACATATTTCAATATAATTAAGTCCAAATGAAAAATTTTCAGCTAGTGTCATACTCAATGGTGAAAAACTGAAAGAATTTCCTCTAATATCAGGAATAAGACAATGTTGGCCACTCTCAACAATTTTACTTATCATAATATCAGAATGTGTAGCCACAGCAATCAGACAAAAAAGAGAAATAAAAGACCTCAAAATTGGAAAGCAAGAAATAAATATGTCACTGTAGATGACATGACACTATAAATATAAAATTCTAAAGACACTATCAAGAAATCTAGAAGTAATAAATTAATTTGGTAAAGTTGCAGGGCACAAAATCAATATGCAGAAATCTGTTGCATTCCATACACTAACATCAAACTACCAGAAATAGAAATTAAAAGAACAATTCTAATTGCAACAAAATAAAAAATACATAGGAATAAATCCAACAAAGGAGGTAAAAGATCTGTATTTGGAAACATTTAAGACACAAGAAAGAAACTGAAGACCACACAAAGAGATAACAAGAGACAACATGCTCATGGATTTGAATAATTTATATTGTTAAAATGATCATACTACCTAAAGCAATCTGATTTAATGCCATCCCTATAAAAAAATCAATGACATTTTTCACACAAGTGAACAAATAATTCTAAAATTTGTTGGAAACATAAAAGATTTCAAATAGCCAAAACAATCTTTGAGAAAGAACAAAATCTGGAGACATTATGCTATCTGATTTCAAGCTATACACCAAACCTATAGTAATCAAAACAGTACGGTACTGGAACAAAAATAGACACGTGGATAAATGGACCAGAATATAAAGCCCAGAAATGAGTTCACTGTTATATGCTCAATTAATCTATGGCAAAGGAGCCAAGAGTATATAATAAGGAAAAACAGACTCTTAAATAAATGTTGTTTGGTACAGCTACATGCAAAGTAATCAAACTGGGCTGCTTTCTCACATCATATACAAAACTAAACTCAAAATATATTAAAGGCTTAAAATAAGACATTAAACTAAACCTTCTGGAATAAAATAGGCAGTATTCTCTTTGACATTGGTATTAGCAATGATTTTATGGATATGTATCCTCAAGCAAGGGAAACCAAAACAAAAACAAGCAAGTGAGATTACCTCAAAGTAAAAAGCTTTTGTACAGTGAGGGAAACTATCAAAAAAAAAAAAAAAAGAAAAAAGAAAAGGTCACCTACTAATGGGAGAAAATATTTACAAATGACACATGCCATAAGAGGTTACTATCCAAAACATATAAAGAACTCATACAATTCAACATAAAAAGAATAAATAATCTGATGAAGAAAGGGGCAGAGGATCTACATAGACATTTTTCCAAAGAAGACAGAGAGATGGCCAACAGGGACTTGAAAACATACTCAACATAACTAATAAACAGGAAAATGTAGAGTTAAAACCATGATGAAATGTTACCTCACATTTGTCAGAATGGCAAAAGGACAACAAATAACGTGTTGACAATAAAGTGGCAAAAAGGGAACTATTGTACACTGTTGATGGGAATGTAAATTGGTGTGGCCACTATGGAAAACATTATGGAGATTCCTCAAAACGTTAAAAACAGAATTACTATTACTCCACTCGCGTATTTATCTGAAAAAAATGAAAACACTAATTCAAAAAGATATATGCACCCCATGTTCATTTCAACATTATTTATAATATATAAGATATGGAAGGACCTTACGTGCCAATAAATGGATGAATGAATAAAGAAGATGTTGTGTATATATATATATATGTGTGTATATATATATATATATATATACATATATATATATATACATACATATACACACAATGATTTATTACTCAGCTATAAAAATGAATGAAATCATGTTCTTGGTGACAACATGGAAGGACATAGAGGGTATTACGTTAATTAAAATAAGTTCAGACAGAGATATATAAATAGTATATGATTTGACTTATGTGGAATATACAAAATAAAGCAAATGAATATGCATAGAAAAACAGAAATGGGTCACAGATTTAAAGAACAAGTAGGTGGTTACCAGAAGGATGGATTTAGGGAGACAATAGAAATAGGTGAGGGAAATTAAGAGTTACAAACTTATGGTTGCAAATAAATGAGTCATGAGTATAAAATTTACAGTGTTGGGAATATAGTCAATAATTATGTAATATATTTTTGTAGTGACAATCAGTAACTAGAGTTATTGTGATGATCATTTTGAAATGCATAGACATATTGAATCACTATGTTGTGTACTAGAAACTAACAGAGTGTTTTAGGTCAATTATACTACAAACTTAAGTAAAGCAACAAATATAATCATAGAAAAAGAGATCAGATTTATGTGTACCAAAGGAGATGGCAGGGGAAGAGGTAACTGAACAAATCAGTCAAAAGGTACAAACTTCCAATTAGAAGGTAAATGAGTGCTAGGGGTGCAATGCACAGCATGATAAATACAATTAACACTGTTGCATGTTATAAATGAAGGTTAAGAGAGCAAATTCTGAGTTCTCATCACAAGGAAAATATAATTTTTCTATTTCTTTATCTTGTATCTGTATTAGGTGATAGATGTTCACTAAACTTATGTGGTAAACATTTCATGATGCATGCAATACAAATGATTATGCTGTGCACCTTAAACTCATACAATGCTATATATCAATTGCATATTAATAAAACTAGAAGAAAAACATTTAAAATGCCACTACAGTGGTTTTAGAAAAGGAGAGGAACCAGAGATCAAATTGCCAACATCTGATGGATCATAGAAAAAGCAAGAGAGTTCCAGAAAAATATCTATTTTTGCTTGATTGAAAAAGTTGGCTTAAAACTCAACATTCAGAAAACTAAGATCATGGCATCTGGTCCCATCACTTCATGGCGAATAGATGGGGAAACAGCGGAAACAGTGACTGACTCTATTTTTCTGGGCTCCAAAATCACTGCAGATGGTGACTGCAGCCATGAAATTAAAATACGCTTACTCCTTGGAAGGAAAGTTATGACCAACCTAGACAGCATATTGAAAAGCAGAGACATTACTTTGTCAACAAAGGTCCGTCTAGTCAAGGCTATGGTTTTTCCAGTGGTCATGTATGAATGTGAGAGTTGACTATAAAGAAAGCTGAGCACCGAAGAATGGATGCTTTTGAACTGTGGTGTTGGAGAAAACTTTTGAGAGTCCCTTGGACTGCAAGGAGATCCAACCAGTCCATCCTAAAGGAGATCAGTCCTGGGTGTTCATTGGAAGGACTGATGTTGAAGCTGAAGGTCCAATACTTCGGCCACCTGATACGAAGAGCTGACTCATTTGAAAAGACCCTGATGCTGGGAAAGATTGAGGGCAGGAGGAGAAGGGGATGACAGAGGATGAGATGGTTGGTTGGCTTCATCGACTTGATGGACATGGGTTTGGGTAGATTCCGGAAGTTGGTGATGTACAGGGAGGCCTGGCATGCTGCAGTTCATGGGGTTACAAAGAGTTGGAAAGGACTGAGTGACTGAACTGAACTGATAGTGTCTATGTCTTGTTCTAGACTATAAACCACTTGAAGGAAATATGCTCATTAAAGTATATTTGTTTAAATGAGCAAGATAGATAAAATCCTCCTCAAAAGATATGCATACACATTATGTGTCTTCGCTCTTACATTGCTGTTTTGTTCAGTTGCTCAGTCGTGTCCAGCTCTTTGTGATCCCATGGAATGCAGCACGCCAGGCTTCCCTGTTCTCCAATATCTCCAGGAGTTTGCTGAAACTCATGTCCATTGAGTTGGTGATGCCATCCAAACATCTCTTCCTCTGTCATCCTCTTCTCCTTCTGCCCTCAGTCTTTCTGAGCATCGGGGTCTTTTCCAATGAGTCAGCTCTTCAAATCAGGGGCCCAAATGTTTCAGCATCAGTTCTACCAATGAGTATTCAGGGTTGATTTTCTTTAGGATTGACTTGTTTGATCACCTTGCTGTCCAAGGGACTCTCAAGAGTCTTCTTCAACACCACAGTTCAAAAGATCAATTCTTTGGCACTTAGCCTTCTTTATGGTCCAACTCTCACATCAGTACATGACTACCAGAAAAATCATAACTTTGGCTATATGGACCTTTGTCAGCAAAATGATATCTCTCATTTTTAATATGCTGTCTAAGCTCGTCATAGCTTGTCTTCCAAGGAACAAGCATCTTTTAATTTCATGGCCACAATTTCCATCCACAGTGACTTTGGAGCACAAAATAATAAAATCTCTCACTGTTTCCATTGTTTTCCCATCTACTTACAATGAAGTGATGGGACTGGATGCCATGATCTTAGTTTTTTAAATGTTAAGTTTTAAGTTACTTTTTCACTCTCCTTTTTTATCTTCATCAAGAGGCTCTTTGGTTCCTCTTCACTTTCTGCCATAAGGGTGGTGTCATCTTCATATTTGAAGCTGTTGATATTTCTTATGGCAATCTTGATTCCAACTTGTGCTTTACCCATCCTGGCATTTTGCATGATGTACTCTGCATATCAGTTAAATAAGCAGGGTGGCAATATACAGCCTTGATGTACTCCTTTTCAATTTTGAATCAATCCATTGTTCCATGTCTGGTTCTAACTGTTGCTTTTTGACATGCCTACAAGTTTCTAAGAACAGGTAAGATGGTCTGACATTCCCATTTGTTAAAGGATTTTCCACAGTTTGTTGTGATTCACACAGTCAAAAACTTTAGCATAGTCAACAAAGCAGAAGTAGATGTTTAGATGTATTTCTGGAATTCTGTTGCTTTTCCTATGATCCAATGGATGTTGGAAATTTGACCTCTGGTTCTTCTGTCTTTTCTACATAAAGCTTATACATCTGGAAGTTTTCAATTCACACATACTGTGGAAGAATAGCTTGAAGGATTTTGAGCATTACCTTGCTAGCACATGAAATGATCATACCCGTGTGGTAGTTTGACCATTTTTTGGCATTGTCTTTCTTTAGGACTGCAATGAAAACTGACCTTCTCCAGTCTTGTGGCCACTACTGAGTTTTCCAAATTTTCTGGCATACTGAGTGGAGCACTTTCACAGCATCATCTTTTAGGATTTGAAATAGCTCAGCTGGAACTCCATCACCTCCACTAGTTTTGTTGGTAATAATGCTTCCCAAGGCCCACTTGACTTTACACTCTAATATGTCTGGCTCTAGGTGAGTGACTGGGTCATTAAGACTTTTTCTGTATTTCTTCTATGTATTCTTATCACCTCTTCTTAATCTCTTCTGCTTCCGCGAGTTCCATTCTGTTTCTGTCCTTTATTGTGTCCATGTTTGCATGAAATGTTCCTTTGGTATTTCTAATTTTCTTGAGGAGATCTCTAGTCTTTCCCATTCTATTGTTTTCCCCTATTTCTTTTCATTGTTCATTTAAGAAGGCTTTCTTGCTATTTCCTTGCTATTCTTTGGAGCTCTACATTCAGATGGGTAGACCTTTCCTTGTCCCCTTTGCCTTTTGCTTTTCTTCTTTCCTCACCTATTTGTAAGGTCTTCTCAGACAACTATTTTGCCTTGTTGCAATTCTTTTCTTTCCCTTTTTTTTCCTTGTGTTTCTTATGTGCACCAGGAAACAGGGAAAGGAGCAGTGATTCCAACACCTCTCCCCCCCACCCAAGAGCCTGAGCCAAACCTACCTGTCAGTGTTTGAGGGTCTCCTGTGGAAGGGTTGGTCAGCAGTGGTCTGCCATGGGGAGAGGGGCTCTGGCAGCAACACTTCTGGGAGGTATAGCATGTGGCCTAACTCCTTTTGGAGGAGGTCACCATTATTCCCACCATAAAGATGCTGGGTGGGAGATCCACAAAATGAAGAACAGTTATACCAAAGAAGTTCTTAAACTGTTGCAAAGGTTCTAAACTCTTCAACAGACTTCCCAACCTGGGGATCCAGCAAAGGGACTGAGAATCCCCAGGGAATCTGACTTTGAAGGTCAGCGGGATTTGATTACAGAATTTCCACAGGAATGAGGAAACAGAGACTGTTGGAGGGCACAAGCAAAACCTTGTGCACACCAAGACCCAGGAGAAAAAAGTGACACCATTAGAGTCTGAGTCCAGCTTGCCTTGCTCTAGGAGTCTCCAGTGGAAGCACAGGTCGAAACTGGCCTGCCACAGAGTCAGGAGTGTTGGCAGCAGCATTCCTGGGAGGCACAGTGTGTTGGGATAAGTGCTCTTGGAGGAGGTTGCCACTAGGCCTAACACAGACTATAGTCCTTCCATAGAGAATATAAGACTCCAGGAATGGGCACCTAAGGCCAAACTACAGGAAGGGAGTAAAGCCCACCCATCAGCAGAAAATTGTATTAAAGGTTTACTGAGGTTGGCCCTGCCTACCAGAGCAAGACTTAATTTTCCTCACAGCCAGTACCTCCCATCAGGAAGCTCGCACAAGCATGTTATCTTCATTCATCAGAAGACAAACAGGAGAGAAACCACAATCAAAGAAAATTAGCTACAATTTACATATAGATCACAGCCTTTTATAACTCAATGAAACTATAAGCCGTATCATATAGGGCCACCCAAGACAGATCAGTCATGGCGGAGAGTTCTGACAAAATGTGGTCCACTGGAGCAGGAAATGGCAAACCATTTCAGCATTTTTGACTTGATAATCCCATGATCAGTATGAAAAGGCAAAAAAGATATGACACTGAAAGATGGACTCCCCAGGTTGGCAGATGTTCTGTATGCTGCTGAGAAGAGCAGAGAAATAGCTCCAGAAGTAATGAAGAGGCTGAGTCAAAGCAGAAACAACACCCATTTGTGAATGTGTCTGGTGATGAAAGTAAAGTGTGATGCTGTAAAGAACAGTATTTAATAGGAACCTGGAATATTAGGCCCATTAATCAAGGTAAATTGGAAGTTGTCAAACGGGAGATGGCAAGAGTGAGCATCAAAATTTAAGAAATCAGTGAACTAAAATGGAAGGAAATGAGCATATTTAATTCAGATGACCATTATATCTATTACTGTTGGCAAGAATACCTTACAAGAAATGGGGTGGCCCTCAAAGTCAACAAAAGAGTCCAAAATGCAGTTATTTGATGCAATCTCAAAAATGACAGAATGATCTTGGTTCATTTAAAAGCATATCATTCAACATCACAATAATCCAAGTCTGTGCCCCAACCACTAATGCTGAAAAAGATGAATTGAATGGTTCTATGAAGATCAACAAGACATTCTATAACTAACATGCACACACAAACACACACACACACACACACACAGAGTGAAAGATGTCCTTTTTATCATAGGGGACTGGAATGCAAAAGTAGGAAGTCAAGAGATATCTGGAGTAACAGGCAAGTTGGCCTGGGAATAAAAAATGAAGCAGGGAAAAGGCTAACAGAACTTTGAGAAGAGAATGCACTGGTCATAGCAAACCACCTCTTCCAACAACACAAGAGATGACTCTACACATGGACATCACCAGATGGTCAGCACTGAAATCAGATTGATTATATTCTTTGCAACCAAAGATGGAGAAGCTCTATACAGTCAGCAAAAACAAGACCAATAGCTGACTGTGGCTCAGATCATGAGCTCCCTATCCAAAATTCAGACTTAAATTGAAGAAACTAGGGAAATCCACTAGGACTTTCAGGTATGACCTAATTTAATTTATACCTAGATAAAATCAAACCCCTTATACAGTGGAAGTGATAAATAGATTCAAGGGATTAGGTCTGACAGACAGAGTGCCTGAAGAACTATGGACGGTGTTCATAACACTGTACAGGAGGCACTGACCAAAATCTTTATGTATAAGAATTAAAAATTCTTATTGAAAGAATTGAAGAAATATCATAAGGTATGTTAAAATATGTGTTCTTTAAAAACTTATGCCTTCAAAATATAGTTCATGAATACAAAATTATTTTGGGGAGATTGAACATGTTTGATCATCCAAGTTGTTATTAACAGTTGAATTGGTTTTTCTTTTTTTTTTTTAAATTAATTTATTTGTCTTAGTTGGAGGCTAATTACTTTGCAATGTTGTAGTGGTTTTTGCCATACATTGATATGAATCAGCCATGAGTTTACATATGTTCTCCACCCTGAACCCCCTTCCTACCTCCCTCCCCATCCCATCCCTCTGGGTCATCCCATTGCACCGGCCCTGAGCACTTGTCTCATGCATCGGACGTGGACTGGTGTTCTGTTTCACATATGATAATATACACGTTTCAGTGCTATTCTCTCAGATCATCCCACTCTCACCTTCTTCCACAGAGTTCAAAAGATTGTTCTATTCATCTGTGTCTCTTTTTCTGTCTCGCATATAGGGTTATCATTACCATCTTTCTAAATTCCATATATAAGCATTAGTATACTGTATTGTTGTTTTTCTTTCTGGCTTACTTCACTCTGTACCATGGGCTCCAGTTTCAACCACTTCAGTAAAACTGATTCAAATGTATTCTTTTTAATGGCTGAGCAATATTCCATTGTGTATATGCACCACAGCTTCCTTATCCATTCGTCTGCTGATCGACATCTAGGTTGCTTCCATGTCCTGGCTATTATAAACAGTGCTTTGATGAACATTGGGGTACACGTGTCTCTTTCAACTCTAGTTTCCTTGGTGTGCGTGCCCAGCAGTGGGATTGCTGGGTCATATGGCAGTACTATTTCCAGTTTTTTAAGGAAACTCCACACTGTTCTCCATAGCGGCTGTACTAGTTTGCATTCCCACCAACAGTGAAAGAGGGTTCCCTTTTCTCCACACCTTCTCCAGCGTTTATTGCTTGTAGACTTTTGGATAGCAGCCATTCTGACTGGCATGAAATGGTACCTCATTGTGGTTTCGATTTGCATTTCTCTAATAATGAGTGATGTTGAGCATCTTTTCATGTGTTTGTTAGCCATCTGTATGTCTTCTTTAGAGAAATGTCTGTTTAGTTCTTTGGCCCATTTTTTGACTTGGTCATTTATTTTTCTGGAATTGAGCTGCAGGAGTTGCTTGCATGTTTTTGAGATTAATTCTTTGTCTGATGCTTCATTTGCTATTATTTTATCCCATTCTGAAGGCTGTCTTTTCATCTTGCTTATAGTTTCCTTCATTGTGCAAAAGCTTTTAAGTTTAATTAGGTCCTACTTGTTTCTTTTTGCTATTATTTCCAATATTCTGGGAGGTGGGTCATAGAGGATCTTGCTGTGGTTTATGTCAGAGAGTGTTTTCCTCTAGGAGTTTTAGTTTCTGGTCTTATGTTTAGATCATATCCATTTTGAGTTCATTTTTGTGTATGATGCTAGAAAGTGTTCTAGTTTCATTCTTTCACAAGGGTTGATCAGTTTTCCCAACACCATTGTTAAAGAGATTGTCTTTTTCCCTTTGTATATTCTTGCCTCCTTTGTCGAAGATAAGATGTCCATAGGTACGTGGATTTATCTCTGAGCTTTCTATTTTGTTCCATTGATCTATATTTCTGTCTTTGTGCCAGTACCATACTGTCTTGATGACTGTGGCTTTGTAGTAGAGCCTGAAGTCAGGCGGGTTGATTTCTCCAGTTCCATTCTTCTTTCTCAAGATTACTTTGGCTATTCGAGGTTTTTTGTATTTCCATACAAATTGTGAAATTATTTGTTCTAGTTCTGTGAAAAATACCGTTGGTAGTTTGATAGGGATTGCATTGAATCTATAGATTGCTTTGGGTAGTACACTCATTTGCACTATATTGATTCTTCCAATCCATGAACATGGTATATTTCTCCATCTATTTGTGTCCTCTTTGATTTCTTTCATCAGTGTTTTACAGTTTTCTATATATAGGTCTTTTGTTACTTTAGGTAGATATATTCCTAAGTATTTTATTCTTTTCGTTGCAATGGTGAATGGTATTGTTTCCTTAATTTCTCTTTCTGCTTTCTCATTGTTGGTGTATAGGAATGCAAGGGATTTCTGTGTGTTAATTTTATATCCTGAAACTTTACTATATTCATTGATTAGCTCTAGTAATTTTATGGTAGAGTCTTTAGGGTTTTCTATGAAGAGAATCATATCATCTGCAAACAGTGAGAGTTTTACTTCTTCTTGTCCTATCTGGATTCCTTTTATTTCTTTTTCTGCTCTGATTGTTGTGGCCAAAACTTCCAAAACTATGTTGAATAGTAGTGGTGAGAGTGGGCACCCTTGCCTTGTTCCTGACATTAGGGGAAATGTTTTCAATTTTTCACCATTGAGGATAATGTTTGCTGTGGGTTTGTCATATATAGCTTTTATTATGTTGAAGAATGTTCCTTCTATTCCTGCTTTCTGGAGGGTTTTTATCATGAATGGATGTTGAATTTTGTCAAAGGCTTTTTCTGCATCTATTGAGATAATCATATGATTTTTGTCTTTCAATTTGTTAATGTGGTGTATTACATTGATTGATTTGTGGATATTAAAGAATCCTTGCATTCCTGGGATAAAGCCCCCTTGGTCATGATGTACGATCTTTTTATTATGTTGTTGGATTCTGTTTGCTAGAATTTTGTTAAGGATTTTTGCATCTATGTTCATCAGTGATAGTGGCATGTAGTTTTATTTTTTTGTGGTATCTTTTTCTGGTTTTGGTATTAGGGTGATGGTGGCCTCGTAGAAGGAGTTTGGAAGTTTACCTTCTTCTGCAATTTTCTGGAAGAGTTTGAGTAAAATAGGTGTTAGCTCTTCTCTAAATTTTTGGTAGAATTCATCTGTGAAGCCATCTGGTCCTGGGCTTTTGTTTGCTGGAAGATTTCTGATTACAGTTTAGATTTCCATGCTTGTGATGCATCTGTTAAGATCTTCTATTTCTTCCTGGTTCAGTTTTGGAAAGTTATACTTTTCTAAGAATTTGTCCATTTTATTGGCATATAGCTGTTGGTAGTAGTCTCTTAAGTTCCTTTGTATTTCTGTGTAGTCTGTTGTGATCTCTCCATTTTCATTTCTAATTTTGTTAATTTGATTCTTCTTTTATTTCTTGATGAGTCTGGCTAACGGCTTGTCAGTTTTATTTATCTTACCAAAAAACCAGTTGTTAGCTTTGTTGATTTTTGCTATTGTCTCTCTTGTTTCTTTTGCATTTATTTCTGCCCTAATTTTTAAGATTTCTTTCCTTCTACTAACCCTAGGGTTCTTCATTTCTTCCTTCTCTAGTTGCTTTAGGTGTAGAGTTAGGTTATTTATTTGACTTTTTTGTTGTTTCTTGAGGTAAGCCTCTATTGCTATGAACCTTCCCCTTAGCACTATTTTTACAGTGTCCCATAGATTTGGGGTTGTTGTATTTTCATTTTTGTTCGTTTCTATGCATATTTTGATTTCTTTTTTGATTTCTTCTGTGATTTGTTGGTCATTCAGAAGCGTGTTGTTTAGCCTCCATATGTTGGAATTTTTAATAGTTTTTTTCCTGTAATTAATTTTTAATCTTATTGCATTGTGTTCAGTGAAGATGATTGGAATTATTTCAATTTTTTTGAATTTACCAAGGCTAGATTTATGGCCCAGGATGTGATCTATTCTGGAGAAGTTTCCATGTTCACTTGAGAAAAAGGTGAAATTGATTTTTTTGTGGTGAAATGTCCTATAGATATCAATTAGGCTAGCTAGTCCATTGTGTCATTTAAAGTTTGTGTTTCCTTGTTAATTTTCTGTTTAGTTAATCTATCCATAGGTGTGAGTGGAGTATTAAAGTCTTCCACTGTTATTGTGTTATTGTTAATTTCCCCTTTCATACTTGTTAGCATTTGCCTTACATATTGCGGTGCTCCTTTGTTGGGTGCATATATATTTATAATTTTTATATCTTCTTCTTGGATTGATCCTTTGATCATTATGTAGTGTCCTTCTTTGTCTCTATTCACAGCCTTTATTTTAAAGTCTATTTTATCTGAAATGAGTATTGCGACCCCTGCTTTCTTTTGGTCTCCGTTTGTGTGAAATATTTTTTTCCAGCCCTTCACTTTCAGTCTGTATGTGTCCCTTGTTTTGAAGTGGGTCTCTTGTAGGCAGCATATATAGGGGTCTTGTTTCGTATCCATTCAGCCAGTCTTTGTCTTTTGGTTGGGGCATTCAACACATTTACATTTAAGGTAATTATTGATAAGTATGGTCCCATTGCCATTTACTTTGTTGTTTTGGGTTGAATGCCCCAACCAAAAGACAAAGCCTGGCCGAATGAAATGGTTTTTCATATGAAAAGGATTTTATGTATTCTTGATAAGAAATTTTTAGAAGAATTATGATGTGAATATCTTATAAATATCGGTTTTAATTGTGAAGTGTTAAGATTTTATTTCACTACTGATATCACAAAACTTTCTTATAGGAACTCTTTTGACTAAACTTAGGCAAAAGAAATTGCATATTTCACTGTGGCCATTCTCCTTGCACATTACTTTTTTTTTTTTTAAATAAATTTATTTATTTTAGTTGAGGGCTAATCACTTTACAATATTATAATAGTTTTTGCCATACATTGACATGAATCAGCCATGGGTTTACATGTGTTCCCCTTCCTGGACCCCCCACCCACCTCCCTCCCCATCCCATCCCTCTGGGTCATCCCATTGCCCCGGCCCTGAGCATTTGTCTCATGCATCGAACATGGAATGGTGTTCTGTTTCACATATGATAATATACATGTTTCAATGCTATTCTCCCAGAATGTCCCACCCTCACCTTCTCCCTCAGAGTCCATAAAAAAATATTTTAAATATATTCAGGTATAAAAAGTAATGTGTGTGTCTCCTTGCACATTACTTTTTATATCTGAATATATTTAAAATATTTTAAAATATAGGTTCTTTGGATGTAGGTTTGTTTCTTGTATTTTATGTCTAATTTTTCCAATTCTGTAGCCTGGCATTGACTGTCATCCTACAGACTTAATAGTTATATGAAGTTCAGAACTATTTTATTTTTGTTTATCATTTGAGAAGAATCAAGTGTAGATTTAATTTTTGACATTCCTAAAAGTTTTTTCTATTGTCTTTAGCATGTGACATTGATAAATAATATCTTAAGAGCATTCAGCTACTCTTATAAGGGAAAGCGATGGTTCTGTTTTTCTATTTTCATTTAGCCAACATTAGATTGGTTCCATGTGAGCCAACTTTCTTACATGACCTTCCATGAAAATCTTTTTAGCCTTCTACATCTCCTATTGATCATGTGGGGATAAATCCTTTCACTAAACTTTATTGTTCTAAAACACTGACGATATTTACATGCTCAGTCACTTCAGTGGTGTCCAACTCTTTGTGACCCTATGGACTGTAGCCTGCCAGGCTTCACTCTTCATGGGATTCTCCAGGCAAGAATATGGAGAGGGTTGCCATGCCCTCCTCCAGGGGATCTTGCCTATCCAGGGATTGAACCCATGTTTTTTACATCACCTGCATTACAGGCAGATTCTTTATTGCTGAGCCACTGGGGATGCCCATTGATGATATTGCCCAAATGTAATTCATTTTGGAATTAAATCTCTAATGTTAATTTCAAATGGATATTCAACTAATGACAAAATTTGTACTGCTATGGCATCTTTGTGACTCCGGGTGTATTATATTCCTGCAGTCTTTATTAGCTGGGAAAGATCATTCCTTTTTAACAGATAAAAGGACTATAAGTGGCTAATATAACTAGGAACAAGTTTTTTGTGCAGATACATGTTCCAGGTAGCTGATAAGACAGGGCATGACCAGTACATGGCACTCCATGGCACATTGGCTGATTGGTGAAGAAAAATAAACACTAAGAATATAGGAATGAAATGGGGGCACTGTCCCTTAACAATGAAGATGACAGGCTCATGTGTATACTGAATGTGTAATATTTTTAAGCTTTAAAAAGTGAATTGTAAAAACAATTCTGATGTGTTTTATATTCACATTGTTTTTTGAGACACAGCAACAAAATTGAGTATACTTGAACCTGTTAGTAATGATACACATAAGCACATATCACAACTTTTTCTTCTTTGACATTATTGAAAATACCTTTACTGTCTTTAGTTTTTAAACAGCACTGCCATGTATAATTCAAATATATTATTGCTTTTTTATTGGGTCAGAAGAAACCACCTCAGTTAAACCCTATGTTAAATGAGCCAACTTAGGTGGGAAACAAACAAACAAGCAAGCAAAAACAACAAAAAACAATCCTCAGGCATAATCATCAAGAAGACCATCTGGGCTGCAAGTTCTTCAGCATGTAAAGGGATATAATACTCAAACTAGTCATCCACCCAGTGAGAGGGCAACACTCACAGAAAACATTGAATCTGTTCACAAAGACTTTAGGTGATGATAAATAGGGTAGAATGCTATCAACACGAAGAGGGATTTTCAATGGACAGCCAAGGTTCTTTAGGATGGAAAAGTATGCAAATTATCAAATCACACAAGAAGCAAATGAAAATATACATTATTGTACATGCAATGGTCATCTTTTAATTTGCCTTAGGCCTTAGCTCTTTTCACTATCTTTTTCAGATCCGAAAAAAAAAAAATTAAAAAATTATACAAATAGTTCATACAGCTCAATATCAAAAAATCTGAAAACCCAATAAAAAAATTGGGCAAAAGATCTAAAGAGACATTTCTTCAAAGAAGACATGCATGCGTGCATGCCTAAGTAGCTTCAGTCCTGTCCAACTCTGTGTGACCCTTTGGATTATAGCTCATTAGGGTCCTCTGTCCATAGGATTCTCCAGGCAAAAGTACTGGAGTGGGTTGCCATGCCCTCCTTCAGGGAATCTTCCCGACCTAGGGATCGAACCCATTTCTCTTATGTCTCCTGCATTGGCAGACAGGTTTTTTACCACTACCACCACCTGGGAAGCCCAAAGAAGACATACAGATGGCCAAGAGGCACAGGAAAACATGCTCAAAATAGCTAACTATTAGAGAAATGTAAATGAAAACTGCAATGAGGTATCACCTCACACCAGTCAGAACGGTCATCATTAAAAAGCCTACAAATAATAAATACTGGAGAGAGTATAGAGAAAAAGGAACTCTCCTAACACTGTTGTTGGGAATGTAAATTGATACAGCTACTATAGAAAACAGTATGAAGGTTCTCCCCAAAATTAAAAAGAGTTGCTATATGATCCATCAATTCGAGTCTTGGGTATATATACAGAAAAAAAAGCAACATTCGAAAAGATGCATGCACCCCAATGTTCACTGCAGCACTATTTACGGTAGCCAAGACATAGAAACAGTCTAAATACCCACTGACAAATGAACACATAAAATAGATGCGGTGTGAGTGTGGCAGTATCTCAATACTTTACTGACAAAAAATAGGTAAAGGGGCATAACTTGCTGCCCCCTGAACTTTATAATTGACTGAACCAAAATGGTGGAGATGAGATGGTGATAGGAAGCGGCAGTGGCAACAACTGAAGTGCAGTTTTTACTGTGGACTGGGCACAGTTCTAGGGATCTAAAGTGCAATTTCTCATTTAATCTTGATAGTAATTTTATGAAATAGGCATTATCTAGCCCCATTTTACAGACTAAGAAACTATATATATATATATATATATATATATATATATATAATAGGATATTGCTCAGCCATAAAATAAAATGAAATAATATCATTTGCAACAACATGGATAGAACTAGAAATTATCATACTATGTGAAGTAAGCCAGACAGAGAAAGAAAAATTTCATATGATATTGCTTATATGTGGAATTAAAAAAAATGACACAAATGAATTTATACACAAAACAGAATTAGACCCACAGGCATAGAAAACAAGCTTACAATTACCAAAGGGGAAATGGTTGGGGAGGGATAATTTGGGAGTTTAGGGTTAACATATACATACTACTATATATAAAATAGATAAAAGCCAAGATCTTTAATGTATAGCACAGAGATATATATTTATATTGGTAATAACCTATGAGGGAAAAGAACTTGAAAAAGAATATATACACACACACAAGTTTCCCAGGTGGCACTAGTGGTAAAGAACCCTCCTGCCAATACAAGAGATATAAGAGACACAAGTTTGATCTCTGCGTAAGGAAGATCCCCTGGAGGAGAACATGGCAACCTACTCCAGTATTCTTGCCTGGAGAACACCATGGACAGAGGAGCTTGGTGGGCTAGTCTTTGGAGTCCCAAAGAGTTAGACTTAAGCGACTTAGCACACACACACACACACAAACACACACACATATTTATTTATATACCTGACTCACTTTGCTGTATGTCTGAAACTAACACAATATAGTAAACCAACTACATTTCAATAAAAGAAACACACTAAATAAAATTCAGTCAGTTCAGTCCAGTCACTCAGTCCTGTCCGACTCTTTGTGACCCCATGCACTACAGCACACAAGGCTTCCCTGTCCGTCACCAACTCCTGGAGCTTAATCAAGCTAATGTCCATCAAGTCCGTGATGCCATCCAACCATCTCATCCTCTGTCGTCCCCTTCTCCTCCTGTCTTCAATCTTTCCCAGCATCTTTCCAATGAGTCTGTTCTTTGCATCAGGTGGCCAAAGTATGGGAGTTTCAGCTTTAGCATCAGTCCTTCCAATGAATATTCAGGACTAATTTCCTTTAGGATTGACTGGTCGGATTTCCTTTCAGTCCAAGAGATTTTCAGTCCAGTAATTTTTTTATAATAAAGTTACTGAATGGCAAAAGTAAATAAATAAAAGTATTACCTTTAAAATGTCAATAGTAGCATAGTAAGCTTCTGTATCCTGCAAATGTCTACTAAGACCTCCACAGGCTGTCACATTTTTTAAATTTATAGCATTACACTTAATCCTTTTTGTTCCCTGACTTGAGACAGAGAGAGGAAACGTAATGGAAGAATGGTATACATGGGCATTAAGATTATGTTAGGGATGCTTCGTGTTTTTTTTGTTTTTTTCTTAATTTTCTGTGCTTCACAGAGTATTTTAAAAACTGGCCATTTATAGAGGTTGCATGTCATTTCTGCAGCATGTGAATAGATAAGTAAGCTCACAGATACCTGCTGCCAGTGTCTGAAGTTGAGGATGGGCAACGCATGTGCCCTTAGTGATTGACATAGCTAAACAGAGTTTTCAGATGAAACTTAGTAAGATTTGATGAAGCATGCAGACACTGAAAAAGCAAGAGGTGACATACACCAATGTATTTTGGCTTACATAAAGGTAACAGATGTCTCTTCTACAGGTTAGCTAGAGAAACAGTTTGTATACAAAAAGGAAGTAGAAAAGGAGAAAGAAATTTGGAGAAGTTCCCACACAGCCTGTCGTTCTTACCCATGCAGGTGGTAGGAAAGAAAAGATTATTTTCTCTCAGGTTTTGGTAGTCAATTTTGCATTTTGAATAGCTAACAGCGTTTCATGGTTGTGAGGGTGATAGAAAACATTCTGTATCTTCTCCTAATTTGCAGAAGCATAAAGTCCACTTGTGTGACTCAGACTGCCTTGATCATCCATCAGTGTTGCAGTCCACTATGTTCTAAAGGGGAATGCTTCAGAAGAAGTAGCCCATTTTGCAAATTGACATTTAGGACTGCTAAGCATAGCACAGTGATTTCACTCAGCTTTTGTGTGTGTGTGTGTGTGTGTGTGTGTGTGTGTGTGCTGCTTTTGGTCAGTTAAGTCATCCTGAGCAACAATGAAATTAAAGATAATCATTGAAAAAAATCTGCTCATGTAAGCTTAAATTTCACTTCAGCATGTCAGAATATTACCTTTTTTTTTTTCTTTTTGTGTTTTTTGTGTGTGTGTTTTTCTTTGAAGTAATGTCAACACAAATAAGATAACAGAATTTGAATTGGTGCTGTAAACAGCTTAGGGTATGATTGACTCTAATGATTTTCCAACTGAAAAAAAACAAAACAAAACAAGGCTTAAAAAGATAAAACTGCTCAGGGTCATAGGGCAAGTAAAGCAAAGGCCCCTTCAAGTCCAGCACTGAGTCAGATTATGTTGCAAAGAATACTGCAGTAAGACACATGCCTCGTGTCTCTGAATGCTTCAGAAATTGTCACAAATACATACTACAATTGGTGTTAGTCTCTTCATGATCTAGGTGAGCTCAGGAAAAATAAAAATTAGTAGGGGCTTGGGTAGTTTGATATCAGCACTTTGAGATCTAATATAAACCTTGAACTATGGGTAAAATTCTAATATCAAGCGCCTTTTATAGCAATTCACAGGACTAGAAGCCTATTACTATTTTTATACATCTGTATTTCATCATAACATGTGATTAACATCTTAATTTGTCTTGTACACTTTTATGTTTCCTGTTTTTTTTTTCTTTTTTCTTTTTTTTTAAATAATTTTATTTATTTTAGTTGGGGGCTAATTACTTTACAATATTGTACTGGCTTTTGCCATACATTGACATGAATCAGCCATGGGTTTACATGTGTTCCCCATCCTGAACCCCTCTCCCACCTCCCTCCCCATCCCATCCCTCTGGGTCATCCTATTGCCCCAGCCCTGAACATTTGTCTCATGCATCGAACCTGGAATGGTGTTCTGTTTCACATATGATAATATACATGTTTCAATACCATTCTCTCAGAAAGTCCCACCCTCACCTTCTCCCTCAGAGTCCATAAGACTGTTCTATGCATCTGTGTCTCTTATTCTGTCTCGCATATAGGGTTATCGTTACCATCTTTCAAATTCCACATATGTGCATTAGTATACTGTATTGGTGTTTTTCTTTCTGGCTTACTTCACTCTGTATAATGGGTTCCAGTTTCATCCATCTCAATAGAACTGATTCAAATGTATTCTTTTTAATGGCTGAGTAATATTCCATTGTGTATATGTACCACAGCTTCCTTATCCATTCGTCTGCTGATGGACATCTAGGCTGCTTCCATGTCCTGGCTATTGTAAACAGTTCTGCAATGAACATTGGGGTACACATGTCTCTTTCAATTCTGGTTTCCTCAGTGTGTATGCCCAGCAGTGGGATTGCTGGGTCGTATGGCAGTTCTATTCCCCGTTTTTTAAGGAATCTCCACACTGTTCTCTGTAGTGGCTGTACTAGTTTGCATTCCCACCAACAGCGTAAGAGGGTTCCCTTTTCTCCACACCCTCTCCAGCATTTATTGTTTGTAGACTTTTGGATAGCAGCCATTCTGACTGGTGTGAAATGGTACCTCATTGTGGTTTTGATTTACATTTCTCTAATAATGAGTGATGTTGAGCATCTTTTCATGTGTTTGTTAGCCATGTATATGTCTTCTTTAGAGAAATGTCTGTTTAGCTCTTTGGCCCATTTTTTGATTGTGTCGTTTATCTTTCTGGACTTCAGCTGCAGGAGTTGCTTGTATATTTTTGAGATTAATTGTTTGTCTGTTCCTTCATTTGCTATTATTTTCTCCCATTCTGAAGGCTGTCTTTTCACCTTGCTTATAGTTTCCTTTGTTGTGCAAAAGCTTTTAATTTTATTTAGGCCCCATTTGTTTATTTTTGCTTTTATTTCCAATATTCTGGGAGGTGGGTTATGGAGGATCCTGCTGTGATTTATGTCGGAGAGTGTTTTGCCTATGTTTTCCTCTATGAGTTTTATAGTTGCTGGTCTTACGTTTAGATCCTTAATCCATTTTGAGTTTATCTTTGTGTATGGTGTTAGAAAGTGTTCTAGTTTCATTCTTTTACAAGTGGTTGACCAGTTTTCCCAGCACCACTTGTTAAAGAGACTGTCTTTTCTCCACTGTATATTCTTGCCTCCTTTGTCGAAGATAAGGTGTCCATAGGTGTGTGGATTTATCTCTGGGCTTTCTATTTGTGTAATTATACAAAATCTAGTGTTATTTTTTTCCAAAAAGTGCTTATTTACCTTTTGGTTCGATTTTCCTTCAGAACGAGGGTAGAATCCATTAAATGCTTTCGTCTCCCTGTGTGTGGCTAGAAATGTCTAACTCCCACATTTGACTGAGGATATTTTAGTCATGAGCCCTGATTTCCTTTGATTCGAGAATTCCAGATTTCATCATTCAACATTTTTAAGCATAATCTTCATGTCACTGTCTATTTTTATATGAATATATTTTATCAAAAATTTTTATTATCATAATTGTCAAAGGATTTAACAGATTGTCCTTATTTCATACCTGACTTCCAGTTTTCAATCCAGCTAGTCCTGAATGTATAGACTAGTGGTTGGAAAGCCTTTTTTCTGCTGTTTATTTGCATAGATATTTCCAGTTGCTTATTGAAATTAACATTGATATTGTAGAGTATCTTAATTCTATTAATTTTAGAAACATCACAAAGTTTTATAGGCTGTTTAGAATATTTTAATACCATTTTAATATAGCATATTTTGATTTCTAGAAGGATACTTCTTGTCATGTAGTCATTCAATTTCAATTTTATGCTGAACATTATCTTATTTTCAATAATAGTTTTTAGTATTAGTGTTACTAATCAAGCATGGACTAGCTCCATTCACTTTTCTTTCTTTGATTTATGGGGGAATCTCTTATTTACAGTGGACAGTCAATATACTCCTATTAAATAAATTAAGTAGACTATTGTAAGGACAGTATATTTTCATTGTTAACACTAATAAAACAAAAACAGAACTAGGGATAAAACCCCAAACTAGGGATACTGTCAATTTGCCTTTTTATTTTACTACAAACAGTATTTAAACAACATTTTCAAACATCAAACTTGTATGATATATGATATCAATATTACTTGGATAATTCTCCCACTGTTTTTCTGACTCAATGAACAGAATTCTTCACCTTTACAGCCTGTCTTATGTTGCTTACAAAATGTTTCCTTAGTCTTAGATTTCTCTAAACTCCATGACTGTAGGGACAACATTACAGTTTTTGTATTCTTCAAGGGGTAGGGAGTCTAATAAAGCTCTACATAAACAATGAGTCTTCATGTACTATTGGGGAAAGATAATCACTATTGCTCATTCACTATGTCTGCTCAAATTTACATTATAAAGCATTATATAATCATTTATTAATTACTTTGACTATAGTATAGTAGAGCCAAATGCTTTTTGACTCCTTTATGCAGAGAAAAAAGATGGATTTTGAACAGTTCTGAAATTGTCTTTGGTCTGAACTACAAGATTAGAGTCGCTCTGTTTTTTCACCAGAATGGAATGAATGAAAATCACTGTAATGTTTAAAATATACACTAAGGAAAAGAGTTCTTTTCACCTCTGTTTTCTGAGGAGAAGCCAGAGAGTCAGAGAACAAGGCCTCCATTTCCATGGGGGTGAGTATTGGCTCTGGTAACTTTCCTTTACCTCTTCTCTGAAGGAGATTTCTCTCTTTGGGTGAGGGAGTCCATTTCTCTTTTCTGAAAGTCCAGGATGTACCTTAACAGCATGTTTACAGCCTAATTCATGGTGGAATTGCTAGTGATTCAATTAAAACCACTGCTTTGTAGGTTAAATATTTAAACAGAGCTTCTCCTGCAGAGTAATGGTCACATTACATTTAAGGTTACCTTACAAAAAAATCAAAAGAACTTCATTTAATAAAAGAACTTGGCTATGGAGCAAGATTTTTCCCCACACTGAATTGCAAGAGAAAGACTAATATATACTATATCTTATTTATCATTTAATCACTAGAATCTATCACAGTACATGACACAACATCAGCACCTGAAAATTCTTGGTTAAATGAATGGATTAGTAAATTAATTAGTATAATTAATTCAGTCTTGGATTCTGTTTAGTATGCTTTCACCTAAAAAATTCTCATAAGGAGATAGTAAAGCATTATAAAGATAAATGTTTCATAAATCAATAATATATTGAGAAGTAAATTCTGCACTGCTTAATGATTAGATCTTGAAATTTGTTAAAATGAATGAACCTAAAGAAGAAAAAATTATGCTTCACTTTCACCATGACTTGTGATAAACCACTATAATAGTAGATGCAACTCAATGACATGATCTTAAGTGCTGTAACAAGGTCATTAATATTTTAAAAAAGCATTGTAATAAACTGCTGATTAATAGCACACATTTTATTCTAGGCTTGAACACCTTTATCCTAGGCAATTGTTACCATTGGCAAGAGTTCTCCAATATTTTCATGTTTCAATTATTTGATTTTAGTACTAGATTAAAAGACAGAACACAGAAGTTGAGAGATTAGCTAGATGTTAATTAAATATGGAATTGTTAGGAGCGTTTAATGGGAAGCTCCTGTGTGCTGTTTTCTGTCTTGCATAAATCCTTTGTTCCTTATTAATCCTTGAATATTCAAGGATTAAGAGGAGATGGCAAGCCACTCCTGGGAACAAGGAATGTATGTATTCGTTAGCTTTTCCATATGGTGAAAATTAACTATTTATGACCTTCTTCCTTTCTGATATGGAAAGTGATTATTTACAATCCTCTCGTTGAGCCTTATGTTTCCTTGGTGATTTATAAGAATTTCGATCCCTATCTCTGCTGAAAAAGCTATCTTGTAAGACAGTACATATATATGCCCACAATATGTTGAATAAAGGCCCCTGTTGCATCAGAACTCGGGTCCCCGTGTCTTTCTTCATTTCTCTCTCTGCCTTTTACTCTATTTCTTTCCTTCAGGTGAATTTCCAGAAGTGCAGAGGCTCGCTGTATTTACTTACCTGCCCGGGCTTTCAAGACCTCCTCGAGAGAGACACCTGAGCCTACGTAAACAGCACAAATCCTTTGTCTAGGATTTTATTGGTTTTCTGCGTAAACCAGGGAGTATCAGCTTCTTTCCTTTGCTTTCTTATGGTCGACTCCGTACCACCAGGTTCCGGTCTGTTTAAGGACCCCAAAGAGTGGCGCCTGAACCGGGACTTGGTAGGCAGTTCAGGCGGACTGACTCAAGAGCCTATTGAGGCTGGTAAGTACTAAAGACATGGGTATAACGGTGGGAAATCCTCATCACTTTTCTAATTTACTTTATCAATTATTTAAAGCTCAGGGATTTTCAGTTTCACACCAGGAAATAGAGGCTTGCCTTCAAACAGTGGTTGAATGTAACCCTTGGTTCCCTGAGTAAGGCAGTCTTGATTTAGAAGTTTGGCACCAGGTCAAAAAGAATGTTAAACAAGCTGCTAGACAGGGAAAAAACATTCCTACAGAATTTTGGCCTTTATGGGCTCTTATTAAAACTGTGATTCTGACACTTCAAGTTAATCCTGGCCCTCTTGATATTCAGCAACAGGCAGAACACTTAGTACATGAACATGAACTAAATGATAAAACCTTACAAAAGGCCCAATTAGAACAACATAATATATTTACAAACCCTTTGCCAGTTGTTCCTAGCGCTTCCCCTCTGCCAGCAGACACAAATCCAAGAGCCTCTCCTTTGCTAGAACCTAATAGCTAGTGGAGGTGATGGAATTCCAGTTGAGCTATTTCAAACCCTCAAAGATGATGCTGTGAAAGTGCTGCACTCGATATGCCAGCAAATTTGGAAAACTCAGCAGTGGCCACAGGACTGGAAAAGGTCAGTTTTCGTTCCAATCCCAAAGAAAGGCAATGCCAAAGAATGCTCAAACTACCACAACAATTGCACTCATCTCACATGCTAGTAAAGTAATGCTCAAAATTCTCCAAGCCAGGCTTCAGCAATACACGAACCGTGAACTTCCAGATGTTCAAGCTGGTTTTAGAAAAGGCAGAGGAACCAGAGATCAAATTGCCAACATCTGCTGGATCATCAAAAAAGCAAGAGAGTACCAGAAAAACATCTATTTCTGCTTTATTGACTATGCCAAAGCCTTTGACTGTGTGGATCACAATAAACTGTGGAAAATTCTGAAAGAGATGAGAATACCAGATCATCTGATCTGTGTCTTGAGAAACCTGTATGCAGGTCAGGAAGCAACAGTTAGAACTGGACATGAACAACAGACTGGTTCCAAATAGGAGAAGAAGAACGTCAAGGCTGTATATTGTCACCCTGCTTATTTTACTTATATGCATAGTACATCATGAGAAACGCTGGGCTGGAAGAAACACAAGCTGGAATCAAGATTGCTGGGAGAAATATAATAACCTCAGATATGCAGATGACACCACCCTTCTGGCAGAAAGTGAAGAAGGACTAAAGAGCCTCTTGATGAAGGTGAAAGAGGAGAGTGAAAAAGTTGGCTTAAAGCTCAACGTTCAGAAAACTAAGATCATGGCATCTGGTCCCACCACGTCATGGGAAATAGATGGGGAAACAGTGGAAACAGTGTCAGACTTTATTTTTGGGGGCTCCAAAATCACTGCTGATGGTGATTGCAGCCATGAAATTAAAAGCCGCTTACTCCTTGGAAGGAAGGTTATGGCCAACCTAGATAGCATATTTAAAATCAGAGACATTACTTTGCCAACAAAAGTCCGTCTAGTCAAGGCTATGGTTTTTCCAGTGGTCATGTATGGATGTGCGAGTTGGACGGACTGATGTTGAAGCTGAAACTCCAATACTTTGGCCACCTCGTGCGAAGGGTTGACTCATTGGAAAAGACCCTGATGCTGGGAAGGATTGGGGGCAGGAGGAGAAGGGGACAACAGAGGATGAGATGGCTGGATGGCATCACCAACTCGTTGGACATGAGTTTGGGTTAACTCCGGGAGTTGGTGATGGACAGGGATGCCTGGTGTGCTGCAATTCATGGGGTCGCAAAGAGTTGGACACGACTGAGTGACTGAACTGAACTGAAAATGCAAGCCCTAATTCCCAGTAAGACTGTGTTTGGAGATAGAACCTACAGGTGGTTAAAATAAGGTTAAATAAAGTCATAAAAGGGGCTTCCCTGGTGGCTCAGACTGTAAAGAATCTGCCTGCAAAGCAAGCGACCCAGGTTCCATCCCTGGGTCTGGAAGATCCCCTGGAGAGGGGAATGGCAACTCACTCCAGTATTTGCCTGGAGAATTCCGTGGACAGAGAAGCCTGGTGGGCTTCAGTCCCAGGGTTCACAAAGAGTCAGACAGGACTGAATGATTTTCACTTTCACTTTCAAGGTCATAAGGGTGGGATCTTGATCCAATAGGGTTGGTGTCCTTATAAGAAGAGAGCTTTCTCTTTCTCTCTCTCTCCCCACGGTGTAATGCCAGAGCAAGGAAGTGGCTGTTTAGAAGCCAGGAAGAGCGTTCTCATCAGAAACTAACTTTTGGCCTCTAACTTCCAGAAATGTGAGAAAATAAATTTCTATTAATTAAAAAAAAAAAAAAGATGAACGCCAAAGAATTGATGCTTTTGAACTGTGGTGTTGGAGAAGACTCTTGAGAGTCCCTTGGACTGCAAGGAGATCCAATCAATCCATCCTAAAGGAGATCAATCCTGGGTGTTCATTGGAAGGACTGATGTTGAAGCTGAAACTCCAATACTTTGGCCACCTCATGCGAAGAGTTAACTCATTGGAAAAGACCCTAATGCTGGGTAGGATTGGGGGCGGGAGGAGAAGGGGACGACAGAGGATGAGATGGTTGGATGGCATCACCGACTCAATGGACATGGGTTTGGGTATACTCTGGAAGTTGGTGATGGACAGGGAGGCCTGGTGTGCTGCGATTCATGGGGTCACAAAGTCGGACACAACTGGGCGACTGAACTGAACTGACTGAATGATTCTGGCAACAATTCCCCTAAGAAATCTTTTGACATTAAAATTGACATCACTTTTCTGAATAACAATGATGAGTTTTCATCTCGTACTCTTAACTGTAGAAATTTGCACCTACTCAATTTCCTTTGTGACAGAGGCTTTCTGAATTGTTGGCTTCACAATCACAAATCTCTTAAACCGATGGTTTTTCCGCCTTTCCAGTTTTAAGATATCCCGATGCTCAAGGGCACGTAATACCTCAATATGAGGCTATTAACTTTTATCACATGCAACAAATAAAAAAGGCTATAACTATGTACGGCCCACATTCACCTTTTACTAAAGTACTTCTAAATTTTATAACACCCACTCTTGGAAATTTTATTCCCCATGATAGGCGCACTTTAATAAGAGCTCTCTGTAAACCAGGAGAATATCTTCAATGGACAGTGTGGTTTCATGACATAGCCAGAGATCATGCTAACAGAAATGCTCAAGCTGGTGCTCCTCCAAATAAAATTACTTTTGAGATGCTAACTGGTACAGGACAATTTGACACCTTAGAAGCTCAAATACAGTGCCCTCCTTTGTTGCATGAACAAGTAAAAACAATGGCCCTTGAAGCTTGGGATTGAATTACTCCTCAAGGGGAGCCTACAGGTAGCTACACTAAAATATTGCAAGGATCCAATGAAACGTATGCTGATTTTTTATCCATATTACACACTGCTATTTCCCATAATGTAATCAGAGAAGAAATTAAAAGACAACTAGAGAAAGTGCTTGCTTATGAAAGTGCAAATCAGGAATGCCAAAAACCCTAGATCCTATTCGGGAGACTAGGGACTATTATAGATTATAGATTATTATATTATTATTATATAGTATTATAACATTAATATTACAATTAATTAATATTATAATTATATTTATAATTATTATCATTATATATATTATAGACTATTATAGATTATTTGAAGGCTTGTCACAATCTAGGATCGGAAACTCAAAAGATGCAAATGCTAGCTGAAACAATGTTTGCTGCTCTTAAAAGAGGAAATGAAGGATGTTTTACATGTGGAGATAAAAGCCATTTAAAAAGGGATTGCCCTAAGAGGGCTAATAAAAAAACCTCCCCAAATCTGCCCTCATTGCCATAGAAGAATTCATTGGGCCAAAGATTGTAAATCTAAATTTGACATTGAAGGGAAACCTATTCTGGGAAACTCCAAGCAGGGGACCCCCCAGGTCCCCTTCAACAAAAACCAGAGGCAAATTCCATCTTTTCCCTCAAACCCTCAACATCTGGCAGTGCTGCCATCGACATACCAGCCATAAATGACTTGCCCCTTTACCCTCAAGCAGTCCCCTCTAGAATACCTACCAGATTGTTTGTACCCCTGCCCCCACAAACTTTCAGTCTTTTACTTGGCTGATCTAGTTTGACTTCTAAAGGAATTACTGTACATCCTGGAGTAATTGATTCAGATTATAGAGGAGAAATTCAAATTACGATGTCATCCCAGATTTTATGGCAATTCAAAAAGGGGGACAAAATTGCTTAATTGCTTCTTTTACCTTACATTTCTATTAACTCCTCTAAAGATGTAAGGATGGGTGGATTTGGCAGTATGGATCAAAAACAATCCTTGTGGACTTCATTAATATCTGAATTTGCCCGACCAAATATAAATATCAAAATTAATGGTAAAAAATTTTCTGGTCTCCTTGACACTGGATCTGATATTACTATTATTTCCAAACATTTATGGCCCAAATCCTGGCCTATACAAAAAATTTCTTGCAAAGTTGCAGGAATTTCTCAAACTAAAGTACAAGAGGTTTATCAAAGTACTCAAATATATCCTTGCGAAGGACCAGAAGGCCAACCTGAAACATTAAAACCTTATGTGATAGATGCACCCCTTAATTTAATAGGGAGAGACTTACTTATGCAATGGCAGACTCAAATTCACATTTCACATTTTCCTAGGGGCCACTGCTCATTTAGCAAACAATGCAATTATTAAAATAACTTGGAAGAATGATGAGCCTATTTGGACAGAGCAGTGGCCCCTCATGAAAGAGAAATTACAGATGGCTAAAGAACTTATAGATACACAACTAGAATTAAAACATATTGAGGAGTCTTGTTCTCCTTGGAACTCTCCTATTTTTGTTATAAAAAAGAAATCTAACAAATGGCATCTCCTAAGAGACCTTAGAAAAGTTAATGCATCTATGAAACCTATGGGTGCATTACAACCAGGAATCCCATCACCTACAACCATTCCTCAAAATTGGCACATTATTATTATTGATTTACAGGACTGCTTTTTTAATATACCTCTACACCCTTTAGACCAAGAGAGGTTCACCTTCTCTCTCCCTTATCCTAATCATATCGGACCTCATAAATGGTACCAATGGACTGTGCTGCCTCAAGGGATGATGAATTCTCCCACCGTGTGTCAGTACCATGTAGCTAAAGACCTTGAGCCTGTGAGAGCACAATTTCCTAACTTTCTTGTTATTCACTATATGGATGATATATTGTTTTCAGCTCTATCATAGAAACTCAACACATGTTTGACATAGCTCAATTATGCTTAAAAAACTCTGGATTAATCATTGCCCCTGATAAAATTCAAACCTCTACACCTTACCATTACTTGGGGTTTGTTGTTAATTGACAACGTATTACTCCTCAACTAACCTAAATTATCAACCTTAAATGATTTTCAAAAGCTCTTAGGTGATATAAATTGGATTAGACCTTTAGGCACTGCTGATTACCAACTGAATAATCTATTTAATGCTTTAAAAGGAGATCCTGATTTAAATAGTCTTCGTTCACTTTCTCAAGAGGCATGAGAGGAGCTCTATTTAGTGCAAAATAAATTACAAAAACAGTTTCTTACTCGCATCAGACTAGATTTACCTCTAGAATTATTTATACTCCCCTCTCTCCATTCTCCCACAGGACTTCTTGCCCAAGAAGAGCACCCAATAGAATGGATCTATACCCATTTTAGGGGGATACAGTCACTTACACTCTATCTTGATTTAATTGCTCTAATCATTATCAATGGTAGAAATAGGACTAAAACTCTAATTGGCTCTGATCCTCATAAAATTGTAATACTGATCAATAAATCTCAATTTGAGAACACATTACAAACTTCTACCGATTTCCAAACAGCTTTTCTGGAATATTTTGGAGAAATTTCATTTCATTATCCTTCTGGTAAGCTATGGAATTTCTTCAAAAATACTGAATTTATTATTTCTCATGCTATCAGCTGACAGCCTATACCACAAGCTGAGGTCTTTAATATACATGTGACTAAAAACGCCAAAGCTTCATTCTGGTCTCTTAAGGAATATAAAGTCTTTTATACTAAATTTCATTCTGCTCAACAAAATGAATTGTATGCTCTTATTCAAGTTATTTGCCTGCATCCTTACCCCATTATATTTATATCCTTATATTCAGTTTTTGTATTAAAAAATATAGAAACTGCCACCATAAACTCCAATCAACCTATGATTCAACAACTTTTTTTCAAACTGCAATCCATCATTAGAAACCGCACTTATCCCATTTATATTACCCATATTCGAGCACACTCCTGTCTTCCTGGTCCTATGACTCATGGTAATGTACAAGCTGACAAACTCATTTCTTTTGCTACTCCAGAGGAACAGCATGCTCTGTTACTTAACAAAGCTGGCTCCCTACACTAGCTATGGAAAATCTCATACCACCAGGCTAAAGAAATTATTAATAAATGCTCCACTTGTAGACCCTTGCATCTTTGACCCATTGCACTAGGAATTAATCCTCGCAGATTGCAACCTAATGAACTATGGCAAATGGATGTGACTCATTGCCCTGAACTTTCTCCCTCGTCTTTCTTACATGTCTGTATCGATACAAATTCTTTTATTTGGGCCACACCTCTTTGCGGTGAAGCTGCACAACACATTATAACTCACTTACTAGCTTGTTTTGCTGTAATGGGAACTCGTAGTTCTATTAAAACATACAATGGCCCTGCCTATATTTCTAGGCACTTTAGACAATTTTTACGATCATTCGCTATTAAACATATTACAGGTATTCCTTATAATCCACAGGCACAAGGTATAGTCGAACAAGCACATCACACACTTAAATTGAAAATTAAAAAATTAAAAAATTAAAAAAGGGAGAATACACAGGAACACTACTGTCTTCCTTATTTAAAGCAGACTTTACTAGATTCAAACATAAGATATTTTCTAAACCTATAACTATTGTTAATACAGCTTTATTTGTTTTAAAGTTTTTAAACTTACCACAGGGAGATATCTTAACTAGAACAGAAAAACATTTTGAGGAATTGAAGGACACTTCTCTTTCTCTGCCCAGTTGGTACCAAGACGGGTTAACAAAACAATGGAAATCTGGGAAACTGATCATACAGAGAAAGGGATATGCTTGTATCTCTTCAGATGGATCCAACAAACTCACATTGCTTTCTCTTCGGAAAATTCAACCCAAGGGGACCCCCCAGCCTTCAAAACAGAGACAAAACAACAAAAACCTCAGGAGGAAGAAATTCCAATATGGGCCATGGTGGCTTTAAAGATCTCCAGGAAGCACTGCCCTCGGCAGCATCAACCTTATAATCTCCCCACTTGGGGACAAATAAAAACCCTTACTAATCGAGCTGAAAATTTGGTGTCTCAACAGGGTATGCCACAGAATCCTGAATACATTTTCCTGGCAATGGTCAGTTTGGTCGTCTGTGCCTCCCCCTTACCCGAACAAAATTGATTATTCATACCCAACCCCCCTCTTTACTACAGGTGGTAGATTGGACGGAGAGAGGACTAATTGTTTCTACTCATGACTCTATACATATGCCTTTTCCCTAGAACATTAAAGGGCCCTCACACCTTGAAGTAGAAGGGAAACTAATTAATATTTCTCTAGGTTATGAAATCTTTCCTTTGTGCATGGGCCCAACAGAATTATGCATAAACGTTAGCCAACAAACTTGGGCTTTCACCCTGCCTCCCAAAAAGGACTTTTGAAAGTTGCCTGGATTGTTTACAGCCCTTTCTTTCTCTGTGAACCATGTTTATACTATGGAAACTTTAGGGAAAGAGTTAGGGAGAGAACTCATCACCATGACAAAGGACTTCTTGAGTGGCTTGACAGAGAAATCTCCCCACTTCGCCCTCAAATTGTCCTCGATAAACATATTGGGCCTGAACTATGGGACACCTAAACATTTGCTGTGAGCACCGAAGAACTTGAGAGTTGGACCGGACATTTCACAGGGACCAGCCGTGGTTTTAGTAGCTATTTCTTTCTCTATAATCAATCCTATTTCATACAGGCATGTGCTACACTTCCTTTTGTTATAGCCATAGGAGTTCAGTTCAGTTCAGTCGCTCAGTCGTGTCCGACTCTTTGCGACCCCATGAACTGCAGCACGCCAGGCCTCTCTGTCCATCACCAACCCCCGGAGTCTACCCAAACCCATGTCCATCGAGTCGTGATGACATCCAACCATCTCATCCTCTTTCGTCCCCTTCTCCTCCTGCCTCCAATCCTACCCAGCATTAGGGTCTTTTCCAATGAGTCAACCCTTCGCATGAGGTGGCCAAAGTATTGGAGTTTCAGCTTCAACATCAGTCCTTCCAATGAACACCCAGGATTGATCTCTTTTAGGATGGATTGATTGGATCTCCTTGCAGTCCAAGGGACTCTCAAGAGTCTTCTCCAACACCACAGTTCCAAAGCATCAGTTCTGCGGTGCTCAGCTTTCTTTATCGTCCAACTCTCACATCCATACATGACCACTGGAAAAACCATAGTCTTGACTAGACGGGCTTTCGTTGGCAAAGTAATGTCTCTGATTTTAAATATGCTATCTAGGTTGGCCATAACCTTCCTTCCAAGGAGTAAACGTCTTTTATCAGCAGTGATCTTGGAGCCCAAAAAAATAAAGTCTGAAACTGTTTCCACGGTTTCCCCATCTATTTGCCATGAAGTGATGGGACCAGATGCCATGATCTTAGTTTTCTGAACGTTGAGCTTTAAGCCAATTTTTTCACTCTCCTCTTTCACCTTCATCAAGAGGCTCTTTAGTTCTTCTTCACTTTCTGCCATAAGGGTGGTGTCATCTGCATATCTGAGGTTATTGATATTTCTCCCGGCAATCTTGATTCCAGCTTGTGTTTCTTCCAGCCCAGCGTTTCTCATGATGTACTATGCATATGAGTAAAATAAGCAGGGTGACAATATACAGCCTTGAAGTACTCCTTTTCCTATTTGGAACCAGTCTGTTGTTCATGTCCAGTTCTAACTGTTGCTTCCTGACCTGCATACAGGTTTCTCAAGAGACAGGTCAGATGATCTGGTATTCCCATCTCTTTCAGAATTTTCCACAGTTTATTGTGATTCTGCGTGGAGCCGTTGCAGCCGCTTCTAGCCATAGGAGACTTACAATTTAATCAGACTTTACGTTCTGTAACTTGCCTTCTTCCACTAATTTAGAGACTTTAGCTGAGCAACTAGCTGTTCAATTATCTGGGCTAGACCCACGAGGTTGGTTTCAAAATATTATTCCCATCATCAGGTCTGGACCTGTAACTTTGGTGATTGTCTTGGTGATTTTATTTGTTTTCTACCTTTGCCTTTCTATAAGATTGGTTAATACTAAACAAACTCATATGGTCAGGATCTTTTTTACAAATATAATAAAATAGAGGGAATTGTTAGGAGCATTTAACAGAAGGCTTCCTGTGTGCTGTTTTCTGTCTTGCATAAATCCTCTGTTCCCTATTAATCCTTGAATATTAAAGGATTAAGAGGAGATGGCAAGCCACTCCTGGGAACAAGGAATGTATGCATTCATTAGCTTTTCCATACAGTGAAAATTAACCATTTATGACCTTCTTCCTTTCTGATATGCAAAGTGATTATTTACAATCCTCTCTTTGAGCCTTATGTTTCCTTGGTGATTTGTAAGAATTTTGATCCTTATTTCTGCTGAAAAATCTATCTTGTAAGACAGTGTATATATGCCCACAATATGTTGAATAAAGGCCCCTGTTGCATCAGAACTCAGGTCCCCGTGTCTTTCTTCATTTTTCTCTCTCCCTTTTACTCAATTTCTCTCCTTTAGGCGAATTTCCAGGAGCACAGAGGCTCGCTGTGTTTACTTACATGCCCAGGCTTTCAAGAGCTCCTCGAGAGGGAGTCCTGAGCCTACTTAAATGGCGCAAATCCTTTGTCTAGCATTTTATTGGCTTTCTGCGTAAACAAAGGAATATCAGCTTCTTTCCTTTGCTTTCTTATGGTCGACTCCGTACCACCAGGTTCCGGTCCATTAAAGGACTCCAACATGGAACAAGTGACCTTTTGATGCTATATAACTGTAAAGATGTGAGCATAACTTGATTATATATATTGTAAATTTCCTATGAAAGGACTACCATTTGAAAAAATATTAGAGGTCTAAGCTATATCAGCACATGCCTAGTTCATGCCTTATTAGAAATGTCTAAAGGTGATGGTTAGTTCAACTTTCCAAGAAACAATTTATGTCTCTTTGGTACTTTATAGAAATAAATTAAATCACCCCTAATTAGTGTTTTATTTATTTATAATACCTTTTTTCATTCTATCCTCCCTGTAATACCTTACTTATTCCCCATTTGATATTGGAAACAACATTTATTGCCTTTCAGACTGATATAATTGATATAATAGCAATAATTAACATACGTACATTTTGCACATAGATTCAAACGACTTTCAATATGTATTGGTGAATTTCTACAGATTCTGAAATCCATCTTATATCGACTGAACCAGAATCTCTATTGAGAATCACAACTATAGTCTATCCAATTAAGTGATGCTTAATTTTTTTTTTTTATTTTAGTTGGGGGCTAATTACTTTACAATATTGTAATAGTTTTTGCCATACATTGACATGAATCAGCCATGGGTTTACATGTGTTCCCCTTCCTGGACCCCCCACCCACCTCCCTCCCCATCCCATCCCTCTGGGTCATCCCATTGCCCCGGCCCTGAGCCCTTGTCTCATGCATCGAACATGGAATGGTGTTCTGTTTCACATATGATAATATACATGTTTCAATGCTATTCTCCCAGAATGTCCCACCCTCACCTTCTCCCTCAGAGTCCATAAAATTGTTCTATGCATCTGTGTCTCTTATTCTGTCTCGCATATAGGGTTATCGTTATTTTTTCCTTGCAAAAGTAGTTACGTCGTGCTTCCCTGATACCTCAGTTGGTAAAGAATCTGCCTGCAATGCAGGAGACCTGGGTTTGATCCCTGGGTGTGGGAGAAGGGAAACGCTACCCAATCCAGTATTCTGGCCAGGAGAATTCCACAGACTGTTTAGTCCATGGGGTTGCAAAGAGTCAGACACCACTGAGTGACTTTCACTTTCACTTTCTTTTTAACAACACAAATTTGATTTATGTCAGCAAAAGGAGTATGGCTAAATCTTTGATTGGAAGAAATACTTGTAAAGTTTAAACTTTTCATGACTTAAAAATGGAAAATTGGTACTTTATTGTGATACAATAGAAAAGATGATTTGTACAAAAAATCACACAATTTTAAGAAGTCTAAGCCAATCTCCACTATTTACTAAATAGATCTCATTTACTAAATAGATCTCAGCACGTACTGATTGAGTGCAAATACATGTCCAGTTCTGTGCTAATTACCAGGGTTACAAAGATGAGCAAGTGGGGGAAGACTCCTGTACTCATGCCATTTAAACAATGAAATGCTCATATTTAAGAATTAATATTGAAATAATTGTTTTAATAACAGAATTAAATTTTTAATAGCTATCTGTCTAGTCTGTATGCAAATTATAAAAATGTGATGTCTAACAAGCTACAGAAAATGCTTCTTTTGTCTTCCAAAGTAAATGTCTTCTAAATTAAATCTGATTAGTCATTCAGTCCTATCTGACTCTTTATGAGATGATGGACTATAGCCTGCCAGGCTCCTCCATCCATGAAGTTCTCTAGGCCAGAATACTGGAGTCGGTTGTCATTTCCTTCTTTAGGCAATCAGCCTAACCCAGGGATTGAACATGGATCTCTTTATTGCAAGCAGATTCTTCGCCGTTTGAGCCACCAGGGAAGCCCGATTACAAGGTAACCAAATTATATTGCAATTAATTTGCTAAACCAACATAGGGATACATTCATGGGATAATGTTAAATAATACTAATTATGAAAACTATAAGTTATGTAATATTTATGATAATTCAAGCATTGTTCTAAGCTTTTTCATAGATGCACTCAATCTTTCAAAACAAGTATATAGGGAAGGTAGTATTATTGTTTCCATTTGACGTGTTAAGGTGAGGAACAGAGAGATAAGCAACCCAAAGTCACATAATATAGGAGGTAACATCAGGATGTAAACCCAGGTAGGCTGGCTTTGAAGTTGATTATGCTTTGATAATTTTGCTACACCTAAATCGACATGTAAATGATTAATGTATTACAATGCAACTTCACAAAACTGAGTAAGGTGAAGCTAAATACTGGTGCATAAGATTTTTTTTCTCTTTTATACACACACACACACAAAACATTTTATGTTTTCTTATTTCAAAGCCTGCCATGTTTTGAATGGCGCAATTGAGAAATATTTTAATACTATGCCAGAATAAAAGGTAACCAATATAATTTTGGAATTGCAACTGTCAGGAAGAAACATATGGTTCATAAAGGAAGCTTTGCAACATTTCTGATGAACAGCTGTTCTAGTTGGTTGAATTCTTCCTTAGATGACTGTTATTGAGTCTTTATATTTCTGCACTGGTATTATGCATCCTCTGAAAGGAATTCAGAATCATGCAAATGAGTGGAAAGAGATCTATCTCTGTGCAGTTGGATAATTCCCAGTATAGCAGCTGTGTGAGGCTAAGGCTGAAAGTGACTCTAGAAACGAGAAGATTGTGGGGCTTTGTGTTCCCTTAATTTTGGTTTTAAACTTTCCCAAATGTTTGAGAACTACACACAGTAAATTGTTTCAGATTAGATTAGTTCAAAATGCCTTTTAATCCATGGTAATGATACAATTAATGCATATATTTTCTGTTCTTCATTGGAAACAATAAAGAATCACAGTAAAAAAAAATTATCCTTGAATTATTTTACTTTTTTTTTTTTCAAAGGCAACTTGGCATTATAAGAGCTCCCCTGGTGGCTCAGAGAATAAAGAATCTGCTTGCAATGCAGGAGACCTGGGTTTGATCCCTGGGTTGGGAAGATCCCCTGGAGAAGGGAATGGCAACCCACTCCAGTATTTTTGCCTGGAGAGTTCATGGACAGAGTATGGAGTTGCAAAGGGCTGGACATGACTGAGTGACATAACACTTTTACTTTGGCATTAAAAAGGTAAAACCACTGAATTTAGTGTCAGAATAGCTCAATTTTATGCTAAATTCTGAGTTAAGTGGGAGAAACCTTTATTAAACAGCTATTATGGGCCTGGTATTGATTTGAGTATCAATACAACTTTGCATTTATTATTTCACTCTATCCTCAGCCCTACCAGAGGACTGGAAAGCCTGATAAGCAGCCAGAAACTGCTGAAGCCAGAATCTAAACCAGAGCCAGTTCTGTTTGAACCCAAAGCCCTTGACCTTTCCATAGCACACAAATATTTCTCTTCCTTTATGAAGTCATGTTGGGCTTTTGTTGATGAGAAGTGAGCAGTTTCTTGGTGTGATCTAAGAAGGACACAAAGATCACTTACAGCAGTGCCTAATCTTCATCCTGCTGCTTATCCATTTGATTCAGTCTTTAATTTAAGGTAGTGTTTCTCAAACTTGGGAAATCACAGACCTGAAAGACTATCTTCAGACCTTTCAGAGTCTGTGAATGCTAAAGTGAAAAACATCACCTTAAAAACTAAGCCCTGTAACTTTGCTTTATTGTTTGATACCATGTAATGAGGGCTTCCCTGGTAGCTCAACTGGTAAAGAATTGGCCTGAAATGCAGAAGACCTGGTTGGATTCCTGGGTGGGCAAGATCCCATACAGAAATGATAGGCTACCCACTCCAATATTCTTGGGCTTCCCTGGTGACTCAGATAGTAAGGAATCCACCTGCAATGTGGGAGACCTGGGTTCGATCTCTGGTTTGGGAAGATGGAGAGTAAAAATTTACACATTTATAGAAAAACTTAAAACACACACCCCTTAGTTATAGAGGATATCCAATAACCCTTTGCTAATTTTCTGTCATTATTATCACTGAAACAAAGGCATATGCTTAAAAAGTCTGAAAACATGACAATTTCTTAGTATGAAAACTTTGGATTGTGAGATTTTGTTTCTAAGAAACTATGTTAACATCAAACACATATCTTGGTAGAATGCATTTTTACTCAGAATCATTCACTAAATGTTAGTGCTGGTGAATTTGTGAGATTAATTAGTAAATATCTAGAAATATCCTGAGGGAATGGGGCAAAAGTCAGATAAGTTTCCTGGTGGGAAAAGGTCTAAACTGCATAGATCAAGGATTATTGATACTACAACTGATAGAGAACTTAGTCCCAGGCCAGATACACTATGTGTGACCTGATTATCAGTTCAGTTCAGTCTCACAGTAGTGTCCGACTCTTTGTGACCCCATGAATCTCAGCATGCCAGGCCTCCCTGTCCATCACCAACCCCCCAGAGTTAACCCAAACTTATCTTATGACCTTCAAGTCGGTGATGCCATCCAGCCATCTCATCCTCTGTTGTCCCCTTCTCCTCCTGTCCCCAATCCTTCCCAGCATCAGGGTATTTTCCAATGAGTCAACTCTTCGTATGAGGTGGCCAAAGTATTGGAGTCCTTCCAATGAACACCCAGGACTGATCTCCTTTAGGAAGGACTGGTTGGATGTCCTTGCAGTCCAAGGGACTCTCAAGAGTCTTCTCCAACACCACAGTTCAAAAGCATCAATTCTTCAATGCTCAGCTTTCTTCACAGTCCAACTGTCACATCCATAGTTGACTACTGGAAAAACTATAGCCTTGACTAGATGGACCTTTGTTGACAAAGTAATGTCTCTGCTTTTTAATATGCTGTCTAGGTTGGTCATAACTTTCCTTCCAAGGAGTAAGCGTCTTTTAATTTCATGGCTGCAATCACCATCTGCAGTGATTTTGGAGCCACTGTTTCCACTGTTTCCCCATCTATTTGCCATGAAGTGATGGGACCAGATGCTATAATCTTAGTTTTCTGAATTTTGAGCTTTAAGCCAAATTTTTCACTCTCTTCTCTCACTTTCATCAAGAGGCTTTTTAGTTCTTCACTTTCTGCCATAAGGGTGGTGTCATCTGCTTCACTTTCTGCCATAAGGGTGGTGTCATCTGCATATCTGAGGTTATTGATATTTCTCCCGGCAATCTTGATTCCAGCTTGTGCTTCTTCCAGCGTTTCTCATGATGTACTCTGCATATAAGTTAAATAAGCAGGGTGACAATATACAGCCTTGACGTACTCCTTTTCCTATTTGGAACCAGTCTGTTGTTCCATGTCCAGTTCTAACTGTTGCTTCCTGACCTGCATACAGGTTTCTCAAGAGACAGGTCAGATGGTCTGGTATTCCCATCTCTTTCAGAATTTTCCACAGTTTATTGTGATCCACACAGTCAAAGGCTTTGGCATAGTCAATAAAGCAGAAATAGATGTTTTTCTGGAACTCTCTTGCTTTTTCGATGATCCAGTGGATGTTGGCAATTTGATTTCTGGTTCCTCTGCCTTTTCTAAAACCAGCTTGAACATCTGGGAGGTCACAGTTCATGTATTGCTGAAGCCTGCCTTGGAGAATTTTGAGCATTACTTTACTAGTGTCTGAGATGAGTGCAATTGTGCGGGAGTTTGAGCATTCTCTGATATTGCCTTTCTTTGGGATTGGGATGAAAACTGACCTTTTCCAGTCCTATGGCCACTGCTGAGTTTTCCAAATTTGCTGGCATATTGAGTGCAGCACTTTCACAGCATCATCTTTCAGGATTTGAAATAGCTCAACTGGAATTCCATCACCTCCACTAGCTTTGTTTGTAGTGATGCTTTCTAAGGCCCACTTGACTTCACATTCCAGGATGTCTGGCTCTAGGTGAGTGATCACACCATTGTGATTATCTGAGTCGTGAAGATCTTTTTTGTATAGTTTTTCTGTGTATTCTCACCACCTCTTCTTAATATAAGGGGTGCTAAATTCAGTGAGAGGAATAGTTTGGGAGCTTATCTTTATGGTTTAGAAAACATATTGAGTTTCTCTTAGGCATTATTTCCTGCTTCTGTTTCAGATTTGTTTATTTTACAATTAACAAAAGTCTACCCTCTCCTTTGAATCTTTAAGCAAACATTACTCAAAAAGCTTAATACCTCCTTGCTGATTGTAAAATAAATCTGCAATGTAGAAATAAACGCTTCTCTTTTGGGACATTGGAAGATATTCTTTTTCCAACTATTGTTTCTAGGTTATTGTGTATAATTTACCCTTGGCTTCACTAGGTCTTCAAAAGTAAGCATCTTTAGGATTATCTATGTATAGTATCAGGCTTCCCTGGTGGCTCAGATGGTAAAAAAATATCTCCGTGCAAAGCAGGAGACCTAGGTTTGATCCCAGGGTTGAGAAGATCCCCTGGAAAAGGTAATGGCTACCCACTCCAGTATTCTTTCCTGGAGAATTACATGGAGAGAAGAGCCTGGTTGCCTACAGTCTATGAGGTTGTAGAGTTGTACACGGCTGAGTGACTAACATTTTCACATGTATAATATCATGTCTTTGCAAATAGTGACAATTTTACTTGTATTTCCACAGTTTTGATTCTTTTTATTTCTTTTACTTTTCTGATTGCTGTGGCTAGGGCTTTCAAAACTATGTTGAATAAAAGTGGAGAGAGTGGACATCCTTGTCTTTTTCCTGATCTCAGAGGAAATATTTTCATCTTTTCATCATTGTGTATGATGTTAGCTGTGGGTATGTCATATGTTCCCTCTGCACCCACTTTCTGAAGAGTTATTATCATAAATCATTGCTGAATTTTATCAAAAGCTTTTTCTGCATTTATTGAAGTGGCTTTTTATTCTTCAATTTGGTAATGTGGTGTGTCACACTGATTGATTTGCAGATAATGAAAAATCCTTGCATCCCTGGAATTAAATCTCACTTGCTCATGGTATATGATCTTTTAATGTCTTGCTGGACACAGATTGCTGGAATTTTATTGATGATTTTTGAATCTATGTTTATCTTTGATATTGGTTGTAGTTTTCTTCCTTTGTAGTATCTGGGTCTGGTTTTGTTATCAGGGTGATGTTGGCCTCATTGAATGAGCTCAAAAGTGTTCCATCCGCTGCAATTTTTTGAAAAGGTTCAAAACAATTCTTGTTAACTCTTCTCTAAATGTTTGTTAGAATTTGCCTGTGAAACCACCTGGTCCTAAACTTTTGTTTGCTGGGAGTTTTTAAATTACAAATTCAGTTAGGATTTATAATCACTTTGTTCATATTTTCTATTTCTTCCTGGCTTTGTTCAGTTCAGTCACTCAGTTGTGTCCACCTCTTTGCAACCCCATGGACTGCAGCACACCAGGCTTCTCTGTCCATCACCAACTCCTGGAGCTTGCTCAGACTCATGTCCATTGAGTCAGTGATGCCATCCAACCATCTCATCCTCTGTCATCCCCTTCTCCTCCTGCCTTCAATCTTTCCCAGAATAAGAGTCTTTTCCAGTGAGTTGGCTCTTCGCATCAAGTGGCCAAAGTATTGGAGTTTCAGCTTCAGCATCAGTACTTCCAATGAATATTCAGGACTGATTTACTTTAGGATTTGTTATCCTTGCCATCCAAGGGACTCTCAAGAGTCTTCTACAACATCAATTCAAAAGCATCAATTCTTTGGCACTTTCTTTATAGTCCAACTATCACATCCATACATGACTACTGGGAAAACCATAGGCTTGACTAGATGGACCTTTGGATGCAAAGTAATGTCTCTGCTTTTTAATATGCTGTTTAGGTTGTCAGATTTTCTTCAAAGGAGCAAGCATCTTTTAATTTCATGGCTGCAGTCACCATCTGCAGTGATTTTGGAGCACCCCAAAATAAAGTCTGTCACTGTTTTCATTATTTTCCCATCTATTTGCCATGAAGTGATGGGACCAGATGCCACGATTTTCGTTTTTTGAATATTGAATTTTAAGCCAGCTTTTTCACTCTCTTCTTTCACTTTCATCAAGAGGCTCTTTAGTTCCTCTTCACTTTCTGCCATAAGTGTGGTGACATCTGCATATCTGAAGTTATTGATATTTCTCCTGGCAATCTTGATTCTAGCTTGTGCTATGTGCAGCCCAGATTTTCGCATGATGTACTCTGCATATAAGTTAAATAAGCAGGGTGACAATATACAGCCTTGACATACTCCTTTCCCAATTTGGAACCAGTTTGCTGTTCCATGTCCAGTTCTAAGTGTTGATTCTTGACCTGCATACAGATTTCTCAGGAGACAGGTCAGATAATCTGATATTCCCATCTCTTGAAGAATTTTCCAGTTTGTTGTAATCTACACGTTCAAAGACTTTGGCATAATCAGTTAGACTGATAGATGGTTTCTGGAAATCTCTTGCCTTTTATATGACCCAATGGATATTGACAATCTGATCTTTGGTTCTTCTGCCGTTTCGAAATCCATCTTGAATATTAGTAAGTTCTCAGTTCACATACTGTCGAAGTCTGACTTGGAGAATTTTGAACATCACTTTGCTAGTGTGTGAGATAAGTGAAATTGTGTTGTAGTTTGAATAACCTCTGGCATTGCCATTCTTTGTGATTGGAATGAAAACTGACCTTTTCCAGTCCTGTGGCCACTGCTGAGTTTTCTAAATTTGCTGGAATATTGTGTGCAGCACTTTAATAGGATCATGTTTTAGGAGTTGAAATAGCTCAACTGGAATTCTATCACCTCCACTAGCTTTGTTCATAGTGATGCTTCCTAAGGCCCACTCAACTTTGCATTCCAGGATGTCTGATCTAGGTGAGTGATCACACCATAGTCCTACAAATGAGCAATATACCCTTTAAAATGCATGTGTATTAAAAATAGAGGTTAAAGAGTGTTCCCCAGAAAAGAAATTCACATAATATAATAAAAAAGTATTCAACCTTAAAAAAAAAGTGAATGGAAATTGCACTATGTATTATTGCCTAGGTGATGGGAGATTATAAGTGGTTTCTAAAAGAACGCTGAGTTGAACTGATCCTACCTATAAATAGAAAGAGTGAACACTCAAGATGGCAGAGTAGATGGACTTGTGCTAATCTTCTCCTGCGAGAGCACCAAAGTTGTAACTAGCTGCTGAACAACCATCAATGGGAGAGTGTTGGATCCCACCAAAAAAGATGCTGTCTGTCTAAGGGCAAAGGGAAAGACACAACAAGATGGTCGGAGGGGTGAAATCACATTTAAAGTAAAATCTCATACTGTCAGGGTTACTTGGAGGGAACAAACAAAACCTTGTGTGCACTAGAACCAAGGGAAGGAATAGTGATCCTCACAAAGACTGAGCCAGACATGCCTGTGAGTGTTTGAGGGTCTCCTGCAGAGGCCCAGGTCAGCAGTGTCCTGCCACAGGGACAAGGATTTGGCAGCAACAGTCCTGAGAGGCTTAGTGGATGGCATAAGTCCTCTTGGAGGAGGTCACGATTAGCCCCACTATAGAGCCACTAGGCAGGCGACCCACAAACAGGAGAACAATTATACCAAAGAAGGTCTCGCACTGTTGTAAAAGTTCTAGTGCCCACAACAAATTTCCCAACCTGAGGATCCAGCTAAGGGACTGCGAACCCCCAAGGAATTTGACTTTGAAGGCCAGTGGGTTTTGATTACAGAACTTCCACAGGACTGGGGAAATACATTCTTGGAGGGCACAAGCAAAACCTTGTGTGCACCAGTACTCAGGAGAAAGGAGAAGTGGCCCCACAAGAGACTGAGCCAGACTTGCCTGTGAGTGTTATGCAGTCTCTGGTGGGGGCATGGGTCAACAGTGGCCTGTTGCAGGGCCAGGGACACTGACTGTAACAGTTCTGGTGTTAGTGGAAGCATACTGACTGAAACCACTCACCCTAGCCAGGCACCATAGTAACCTTTTGCATTAATTGTTTTATGATAAGAGGTCCTGGTAAGGAACACAAAACTAATAAGCCACCACCAACTGGAAGAGTTCAAGAAAGGTCAAAAGGAGACATCAGTTGTCCAACCACTTCCAAGAATCTTTCTCACTAGAATCCATTGTGGCTGAGCAATGTGTGTGCCACCAGGAAAGACTTTGAGTCAGAATGATTGGCCAAAGACAACACAGAAACTAATCCCATCACCATAAAAGTGAGCCATGTGGCAGAGCATTTATCTTGCATTCCCTTACCCTACTGTTCTCTGCCCACCTTTCCAATAATCTCTTGCTTTGTCAGCACATGTGTCTCCTCGGACAATCCATTTCTGAGGGTTAGACAAGAGCCCACTTTCAGGCCCTAGAAGGGGTCCCCCTTCCTGCAACATTGGGAGGCACGGTATGCTGGTATAAATCCTTTTGGAGGAGGTTGTCATTAACCCTACAATAGTTTGAACTCAAGGCAAACTACAGGGAGGGAACACAGAGCCACACATCAGCAGAAAATTGGATTAAAGATTACTGAGCATGCCCAGTGCAAGACCCAGTTTTCTCCACAGCCAGTTCTTCATATCAGGAAGATTTCACAAGCCTCTTATCTCCATGCATCAGAGGGCAGACAGAATGAAAACCACAACCACAGATAACTAACCAAACTGATCACATGGATAACTCAATTAAACTAAGCCATGCTGTGCAGGGCCAACCAAGATGGTCATGATGGAGTGTTCTGACAAAACATGGTTCACAGGAGAAGGGATTCAGCATTCTTGTTTTGAGAACCACATGAACAGTATGCAAAAGCAAAAGGATATGACACTGAAAGACGAACTCCCAGTTCAGGAGCTGCCAGTATGTTACTGGAGAAGAGCAGAGAAATAGCTCCAAAAGAAATGAAGAGGCTGAGTCAAAGCTGAAACAATACCCAGTAGTCGATGTGTCTGGTGGTGAAAATAAAGTCTGATGCTGTAAGGAAAGATATTGCATTGGAATTTGGAATGTCAAGTCCATGAATCAAGGTAAATTGGAAGTGGTCAAACAGGAGATGGCAAGAGTGAACATCCACATTTTAGGAATGAGTAAACTGAAATGAATGGGAATGGGCAAATATAATTCAGATGACCATTATATTGACTACTTTGGTCAAGGATCCTTTAGAAGAAATTAAGCGGCCATCAAAGTCAAAAAAAGAGTCCAAAATATAGTGCTTGGATGCAGTCTGAAAAATGACAGAATGATCTCAGTTTGTTTCCAAGGCACACCATTCAACATCAAAGTAATCCAAGTCTATGTCCCAACCACTGATGCCAAAGAAGCTGAAGTTGAATAGTTCTGTGAACACCTACAAGCCCTTCTAGAACTAACACACACACACACAAAAAGAGATGTACTTTCATCATAGGGGACTGGAGGGCAAGAGATACCTGGAGTAATAGGCAAGTTAGCCTAAGAGTAAAAAAATGAAGCAGAGCAAAGACTAACAGAGTTTTGTCAAGAGAATTCACTGGTCATAGCAAATACCCTCTTCCAACCACACAAGAAATGACTCTACATATGAACATCAACAGACGGTCAATACTGAAATCAGATTGATTATATTCTTTGCAGCCAAAGATGGAGAGTTCTACACAATCAGCAAAAACAAGACTGAGAGATGTCTGTAGCTCAGAATATGATCTCCTTATTGAAAAATTTAGACTTAAAATGAAAAAAGTAGGGAAAACCACTAGGCCATTCAGGTATGACCTAAATCAAACCCCTCACAATTTTACAGTGGAAGTAATAAATAAATTCAAGGGATTAGATCTGATAATGTGCCTGAAAAACTATAGATGGAGGTTTGTATCGGAGGCAGTGATCAAAATCATCCACAAGAAAAAGAAATGTGAAAAAGGCAAAATGGCTGTCTGAGGAGGCCTTACAAATAACTGAGAATAGAAGAGAAGCAAAAGGCAAAGGAGAAAAGAAAAGATATACCCATCTGAAAGTAGAGTTCCAAAGACTAACAAATAAAGATCAGAAAGCCCTCCTAAGTGAATAATGTGAAGAAATTGAGGAAAATAATAGAATGGGAAAGACTAGAGATCTCTTCAAGTAAATTAGAGATACCAAGGGAACATTTCGTGAAAAGATGGGCACAGTAAAGGACAGAAATGGTATGGACCTAACAGAAGCAAATATATTAAGAAGAGGTGGCAAAAATACACAGAAGAGCTATACCAGAAAGATCTTAAAGACCAGGATAACACAATGTTGTGATCACTCACCTAGAGCAAGACATGCTGGAGTGTGAAGTCAAGTGGACCTTAGGAAGCAATACTATGGACAAAGTTAGTGGAGATAATAGAATTCCAGTTGAGATATTTCAAATCCTAAAAGATGATTCTGTTAAAGTGCTGCACTCAATATACCAGCAAATTTAGAAAACTCACCAGTGGCCACAGGACTGGAAAAATTCAGTTTTCCTTCCAATGCCAAAGAAGGGCAATGCTAAAGAATGTTCAAACAACTGCACTTCTTTCACATGCTAGCAATGTGATGCTCAAAATTCTCCAAGCTAGGATCGAACAGTATGTGAACCAAGACTTCCAGATGTACAAGTTGGATTTAGAGACAGCAAAGGAACCAGAGATCAAATTGCCAACATCAATTGGGTCATAAAAAAAAGCAAGAGAATTTGAGAAAAACATTTACTCCTGCTTCATTGAATATGGGAAAACCTTTGACTATGTGCATCACAACAAACTGTGGAATATTTTTAAAAAGATGAGAATATGAGGCCACCTTTTCTGCCTCCTGAGAAACCTGTATGCAGGTTAAGAAGCAGCAGTTCGAATTGGACATGGAACAATGGACTGGTTCAATTTGGGAAAAAATATGTAAAGGCTGTATATTGTCACCCTGCTTATTTAACTTATATGCATAATACATCATGCAAAATGTCAAGGTGAATGAAGCTCAAACTGAAATCAAGATTTTCAGGAGAAATATCAGTAACTCCAGATATGCAGATGAGAGAGTCAATTCCTAGGCAGGTTGATAAGAAGTCCAGGGGTCTCCAAGGAGAGAGGGGTCTGGAATTCTCAAGGAGGAGGAAAGGACAAACATTTTTTGTCTACATTCCTTAGTCTTAGTCAATTACACAACTCAGTTTAAACCCTGTACTAGGGATTATACAACAACAATGTATCCTGCTTGAGGACAGTTTCTTCTTCCTGAAAACCTTCTGACTAATCCTCAGATCTCAGAATGTAAATTGTGGGAGTGGGTCTGGTAAAATTTTTACAACTTCCAGACATTCTTTTGATTCATTGTAATAACTAATTCAAAGATATATAACTCCACTGCTAACACTAGCAAGGGGGGTACTCTTTCTGCCCCCTTCTGATGTCTATGTCAGACACTTTCTCTATCCCTTTTATACTTTAATAAAACTCTATTACACAAAAGCTCTGAGCGATCAAGCCTCGTCTCTGGCCCCAGATTGAATTCTTCTCCAGAGGCCAAGAATTCCAGCATCTTTCGTGGTTCAGCAACAACCTTTCACAGATGACATAACCCAGATGGCAGAAAGCAAAGAGGAATTGAAGAACATCTTGATAAAGGTGAAAGAGGAGAGTGAAAAAGCCGGCCTAAAACTCATCTTTCAAAAACCTATGATCATGGCATCCAGTCCAATCACTTTATGGCAAATAAATGAGGAAGCAGTGGAAACAGAGACTTAATTTTCTTGGGCTGAAAATCACTGTGGATGATGACTGCAGCCATGAAATTAAAAGACACTTGCTCCTTGGAAAGGAAAGCTATGACAAACCTAGACAGCATTTTAGAAAGCAGTTGTTGTAGTTCTGTTGGTCAGGCGTGTCCAACTCTTTGAGACCCAAGGACGGCAGCACACCAGGCTTCCCTGTCCTTCACCATCTCCCGGAGCTTGCTCAAACTCATATCCATTGAGTAAGTGATGTCATTCTACCGTCTCATCCTCTGTTTTCCCCTTCTCCTCTTGCCTTCTATCTTCCCCAGGGTCAAGGTCTTTTCCAATGAATCAGCTCTTCACAACAGGGGGCCAGAGTATTGGAGCTTCAGCTTCAACATCAGTACTTCCAGTGTTGTTCCTTTAGGATTGACTGGTTTGATCTCTTTGCTGTCCAAGGGACCCTGAAGAGTATTCTCCAGCACCACAGTTCAAAGGCATCAATTCTTTGGTGTTCAGCCTTTATTACTGTTCAGCTCTCACATCTGTACATTACTACTATAAAAACCATAGCTTTGACTATATGGATCTATGTAGGCAAAGTAATGTCTCTGCTTTTTAATATGCTGTCAAGGTTTGCCATTGCTTTTCTTCCAAGAAAAGTGCAATATTACTGTAAAGAACAGTATTGCATAAGAAGCTGGAATGTTAGGTCCATAAATCAAGTTAAAGTGAACATGATCAAACAGGATATGGCAAGAGTGGACAGCAACATTTTAGGAATCAGTGAACAAAAATGGACAGGAATGGGCGAACTTAATTTCAGGTGACCATTATATCTACTACTGTTGGCAGAAATCCCTTAGAATAAATAGAGCAGCCCTTATAGTCAACTAAAGTGTCCAAAATGCAGTACTTGTGGGCAGTCTCAAAAATTATAGAATGATTTTGGTTCATTTCCAAGGCAAAGCATTCAACGTCATAGTAATCTTAGTCTATTCCCCAACCACTAATGCCAAAGAAGCTACAATTGAATGGTTCTATGAAAACCTACAAGATCGTCTAGAACGAATACCAAAAAAGATGTCATTTTCAATATAGGGAACTGGAATGCAGTACTAGGAACTCAACATACACCTAGAGTGTCAGACAAGTTTGACCTTGGAGTACAAAATAATGAGGAGAAAGACTACCAGACTTTTGCCAAGAGAATGCATTGGTCATAGCAACCCCCTCTTGCAACAACACAAGAGACAACCCTACACATGGACATCACCATGTGGTCAATACCAAAATCAGATCTGTTATATTCTTTTTTTAGCTGAAGATGAAGTCGCTCTATACAGTCAGCAGAAACAAGACCAGGAGCTGACTGTGGCTCAGATCATGAACTACTTATTGCAGAGACATTACTTTGCTTGTAAAGGTCCTTATAGTCAAAGACATGGTTTTTCTAGTAGTCATTTCTGGATGTGAGAGTTGGATCTTTAAAAACAGCTGAGTGCCAAAAAATTGATGCTTTCAAACTGTGGTGCTGGAGAAGACTCCTGAGAGTCCCTTGGAGTGCAAGGAGATTAAGCCAATCAATCCTAAAGGAAATCAACCCTGAATATTCATTGGAAAGATTGATGCTGAAGCTGCAGCTCCAATACTCTGGTCACCTCATGTGAAGAGCTGACTCATTAGAAAAGACCCTGATGCTGGGAAAGATTGAAGGCAGGAGGAGAAGGGGATGAAAAAGGATAAGATGGTTGGATGGCATCACCAACTTGATGGACATGAGTTTGAATAAACCTCGAGAGAGGGTGAAGGACTGTGTTCTGCAGTCCATGGAGTTGCAAAGAGATGGACACAACTCAGCAACTGAATAACAATAAATTGAAAGAGTACCAATGAGTAAACAGTGCTTCTTTTCTGTAGGATCTAATTCTATATAGAAACATTAAGTTTTATTTCCATGAGGTATGAGATAATCACCAATATACAATAAAGTGTACCCCAGAAATTGTGAAACAAAAATGAAAAAAAAAAGGTTATTCACTTTATATATCTAGATACTTCATCTTTTGTTAAAAAAAAAAAAGTCTCTGAATGGTGGAAGAAAAAAGAACAGTAGTATGGATGATCAAAAAAAGAAGAACTGGAGATCTAAATCTGTGTCCTTGTTGGAATCCAATACCCTGAAGGCTTTGAAAGTGTGAGGGAAGGCTACACATGATGAAATTGCTGTAAGCAGACAGTAGAGTAGGTTTGATACATTTATCTTTTTGAGAACTAATCAGTGCTCTGTAATTCCATTATTCTAATGCATTTATTCTTTCAAGCAACTCCTTGAGTCATCAATGCCCCATTGAAAATAGACATTCCATAGTTTTCAAGCAACTGCTATCCATTTAAAATGCAAAGCCCATAAATGTGAGCTATTGAATATAAATGTGGATATTTGTTTTATTTGGATGACTTACTACTATCATAGAAATAGAGTATGAGCTGAGCTCTGTACTCTGTAACATTGATGGGACTTTTGATAATGTTTTCCTTGATTGATGTCTTAACTGCTAAGTCACTTCAGTCGTGTCCGACTCTGTGCGACCCCATAGACGGCAGCCCACCAGGCTCCACCATCCCTGGGATTCTCCAGGCAAGAATACTGGAGTGGGATGCCATTTCCTTCTCCAGTGCATGAACGGGAAAAGTCAAAGTGAAGTCACTCAGTCGTGTCCGACTCTTAGCGACCCCATGGACTATAGCCTACCAGGCTCCTCCGTCCATGGGATTTTCCAGGCAAGAGTCCTGGAGTGGGGTGCCATTGCCTTCTCCTGATGTCTTAAACATCCTCTCTTTTACTTACTTACTTAAAGATTTTATTTGCATTCAGTTAGTAAAACAAGAAGGTCATTTTCAAAAGATGTGTGCATCTTTGCAAAAAAATATATATTTAGGGATTTCCACAAGGCATTGATGAACATACAATCTATAAGATGGAATCCCTGAATTTACAATAAAATAATATTCAGTAATAGAAGCTAAAAGGGTTTTAAAAGCACCAGGGAAACTTTAGGAAACATGAGGAAACCACTGTCCTTAGTTCAAGGGGAATTCCTTACCAAATTTTGGCCAAGAATTCCCTTTAACAGAAATTTGGAATAAAAACTAGAAGACTCAATATAGTTCAGTCTGGCTTAGACTCATGAATCAGTATCTGTGGAGTGAATCAGTATCTGACCCGTTCTTGAAGTATAGAAACTATGAAGTGAAAACATAAACCAGAAGAGCATCTTCCTGCCTGGTCTGGTGATTTTTCAGCTCTTGATCCTTTTCCCTTACTGAGACCTCTTTTATTCCTGACGTTGGGACCAGTGAAGCACCACCAATGAAGCAAAGTCCACAAATGTGAGTTGTTGAATGTAAATGTGGATATTTGTCATATTTTGATAACTTACACATGAGCTGAGCTCTGTACTCTAACATTGATGAGACTTTTAATAATGTTTTCCTTGATTGGTGTCCTAAACATCCTCCCTTTTACTTAGTTATTTAAAGATTTTATTTACATTCCTGTTACTTACATTCCTGTTTATTTGCATTCCTGTTACAGCACACTTCTGTTACTTTCAAGTGAGGGGTTGGAAGCAGTGACTTCTTTTGGGGACTATTATTATACTTTAATTATTCACATAAAAGTTACTGAGATGAATGGCTGCCATTCTAGTAGGTAAATTGGGCTCTAGAAAGTGAACTTTTCCAGGCATTCTTTCATATTTCCATGAACTATGAACACTTCATCTTGATGGTATTTGAAATCATAAAAAAAAGAATAAATAAAAGATGTTATTTGATCAGTGTGTTATTTAGGTCACCATTGAAACAATGGTAAGGATTTTCCTGAATGATTATGCACTAAAAGGAGTAAGGACTTATTTTAATCCGATGTAAGGAAAGATATATGAATATTAAATAGAATGTTTCATCTCTATGGGGAGTGAATGAGGACCTATTTAGCAATAAATTGGTAGGTGAAAATTTCCTGCAGTTTTATTGTTGCTGTTGCTTAGTCATTAAGTCTGTCCAATTCTTTTCTGACCTTTCGAACTGTAGCCTGCCTGGCTCCTCTGTTCATGCAATTTTCCAAACAAGAATACTGGAGTGAGTTGCCATTTCCTACTCCAGGAGAATCTTCCCCAAACGGGGATACTCATATATATTACTCACATATATTAGTTTTTGCCCTTGACCTCATTATTTAATTTTTTCTTCATGCTTAACTTAGACATATAAAGTGTGTCTTTTTGTTTTTTAAGCATCTTGAGTTGAAAGATTAGTTTATTTGTATCTATTTTTCTTGTTTTATGATAAATTTCTTCAAAAGTATAAAATTACCTCTCAGTACAATTTCAATTACATCGCACATATTTTTATAATTTACATTTGGAAATAATTTCAGCTTACAGAAAAATTTAAGTATAAAAATAATACAAGAAAAATCCACATATACAAATTTACCTAGAGTTATCAATTCTACACACAAATATGTATATCTATCTATATATACATGTACATGTATATAGTCCATGGGTTATACATACTTTTTTCTGAAACAAAATGTATATATTATGATCCTTGAATCCTAATTATCTCAGTGCTTATTTCTTAAATATTAGCTGTGTAAATCAATCAATACCTAGTTTATTTAAAAATGTTAATTATACCTTCTTAGAGGAATTTGTTTGAAAAAAAGGGACTGAAGTTTAGCGTGACCTCATACAGAGGTAGAGATTCAAGAATCATTCAGATCAAAATTATTTAAAAACATTTTTACCATTAAAAGCAATGGTACAAGCAACATTGGCTCCAGAGAGAATGTTGAGAGAGCAGAGTTGAGCAGTAAGGACTGAATGTGGAGAATATTAATGCTTAAGATGAGGAACATAAGGCAGAGAACAAACAGCACAGTTGTCCCTTAGTATTTGCAGAGTATCAGTTTCAGGACTCCTGCAGATTTTGAAATCCACAGTTGCTCAAGTCCCTTATATGAAATGTAGTATTTGCATGAAATCGCTGTACATCCTCCAATATTCTTTAAATAATCTCGATATTACTTATTAAACCTAATACAATATAAGTACTATGTAAATAATTTTGATTTGGGGAATTTTCTAGAATTTTTTTCTGAATATTTTTGGTCTGCTGCTTGTTGAATTTTCGTGTGTGGAACCTATGGCTATGGAGGTCTGCCTGTACTGAAGATGATCATGGAAATATACTGTTTCAAAAACTAGTGCAAAATAATATCAAATACCAAAGAGCAATTTAAGAGGATAAAGAATAAGAAGCATTTAAGAATATGAAATATCTGGAACATCTTTGGATTTGGAGAGCTGAAGGTTAATTTTTGAAGAGCTTAAATCTGTAGGGTAGAGTGCCGGTAGTAGAACCCAAATTGCAAAGGGTTAAGGCGTGAAAATGTAGGAAGAATTTTGTAGACTCTGTTGCAATGAATGTGTTGATGAGGGATTTAGCATACTGGCTCAGGAGAATTCAAGTTATAAAGAGTGCTGAAAGTTTGCTTACAGTTAGGGAAATTTTGGTATATGTATAGACAAAGAGGGAAAACTGAACAGGTTGTGTAGATGACCAAAGGGTAATATGAAAGAAAATGTTTGGAGAGTTAGCCTTGAACATTTGGAGAAATAGCCTCAAAGACTATTTCTTGAAGGCAGAAAGAACATAGGAGGAGTATTCAGATCATTCTGATGTGGATAAATATTGAGGTAGCTCACGTTAAATGGCCTCAATAAAAACAACTTGATCTCTAGAGAATTAAGGGAGGGGGGGGGAAAAAAGTCCAGCTTGATATCTGTGAAAAATATAAAAACACTTTAAATAAGAACTTTGGGTAAAGTAACAAGTTTTAAGTAGGGATAAGCAGAAATCACTTAGCAGAAGTGAGGGCCTAGATCAGTTTGTAATGGTACAAATTGACCCCATTTTATTTCTTTCCTCAGGACTAATTGGCAGCTTAGAAATAGGGAAAGATTGAATGATTGGGTTTATTTTAAAAAATTATGTTAAGCTGGAGGATATTGCTAAGTCATACACTCAAATACTTAATATATTAAATATTCAGGTCATCACAGTCAAACTCTCCTCGCATCAGGATGCTATGTACATATAAGGCTGTAGCAAGCTAGAGCAGTTTATCATCCATATTCTACATGTGTATTACTATTACACGAAATAGTAATATAAATACACCAAATAGTAATATAACTGATGTATTATGACACGAAGAAAATGTATATATTGATGTTACTAGCATCTTTAGTACATATTGAAATACAGAATTGATGTAGGAACCCATGAGTTAAAGTACTACTTTGCTTTTTGTTACTTAAAAGTAACATAAAAGTTAAAATGTGGGAACTTTTTAAAAAATAAAATCTGAACCAAATCCCAAATGATAAATTTTGTCTAAAGCCAGCCTACTCTGATGATTCATGAATAGAACACCTTCTGAGCATTTATGTGAGCTTCCCTGGTGGCTCAGATGGTAAAGAGTCTGCCTGCAGTGCAGGAGACCTGGGTTCGATCCCTGGGTTGGGAAGATCCTCTGGAGAAGGAAATGGCAACCCACTCCAATATTCTTGCCTGGAAAATCCCATGGATAGAGGAGCCTGGCAAGCTACAGTCCATGGGGTCACAAAGACTCGGACACGACTGAGCGACTTCACTTTACTTTTATGCTTTAGCATTTATGTATATAGGTTTTCCTATGCTCATTTTTTACTTATTTATGTGTCACGTTCTAATTTTCATGGTTGCTTTTTCTAGTCTGCAGAAACTTACCACTTTCGCTTCATTCTCCATATTGTTTGAGTGTCATATTTTTGAAGCAAAAACTTTTATCATATCAACGCTCAAATAACTATTGGCACCCTCTTACCTAGGGCACAGAGTCCATATTCTTAGGAGGGCATATACAATCCAACATTATTTGTTCTCATATGTCCCAAACATTCTCAGCCAGTCCCATTCTCTCTGCCAATCATCTCTCACTTCCTTTTTAATTGCACCATACTGAGTAATTTACCATTTGCATAATATATCATGCTGTTGTATAGCCTGACGTCTCTAAAAAATGCCATTCTTTCCTCACTTCATCTGGAAGTCTCTTAGTTACTCTTTAAAATCTGCTTAGCTTAAATATTATCCTTTTTGAAGTCTCCTCTGACCGTCTAGGCAAATTAATCTGCGTTCTTTGTTTCTGTTCACAGTCTTGTATGTGCCTTAATGTGCCTTGTATGGTTTACATTGGTGCAGTGGTAAAGAATCTGCTTTCTAATGTAGGAGATGCCAGTTTGATCCCTAGGTCTGAAAGATCCCCTGGAGTAGGAAATGGCAGCTCACTCCAGTATTCTTATCTGGAAAATTCCATGGACAGAAGAGCTTAGCTTGTTTGACAATGCTGAGCACACACAGACTCTTACATTAATTACATAATGGTTATCTGCAAAGATATTATTACACAAATTGTTTCATTTAACATTTCACTTACAAGTCATTTAATTTCACCTAAATTCCAAATGCCTGTTATATATCCAACCACTGGTCTGGGGAGTTTGAACAAGACCTAGTACTTGTCATTTGGTTCACAGTTCTCTTACTAGACCCTAATGTTTTCTAGGTTACTGAAACTTTGCCCCAGAAAATGTGAACAGATCTCATTCATGTTGAAATTTTATCTTCCCATCTCTTCCCCTTTATTCATTCAATCCCCCCCTCCCTGGAATGCCTTCCTTTTTCTCTAGTTGAAAGCATGCTTTAACTTTTTAAGCACCAACTCAAATTCTACTTCTTTACTTAGGACCATCTTAGTCTCAAATCTGATAAGGGGGTCTTCTTCCTTTGAATCCTAACATTTCTTTGTTATTTTATTATGTTACTTTCTTAATGTATTTATATTACAGTGACTTGTGTTCTGTTTTCTTTTTGCTATCAAGATCTATAGTTTTTGTGTATATTCATCTTGCAATAGTACACATGAATAATCGTCATCCACAGATATTTGTTTAAGTCAGTTGGATGACTCAACTCGTATAAGGAAGGCTCTAGTTCCCTTTGACCAAAGCACCACTTAATACTGTCATTGAAGTCTCTATAGAAAGTTCCAGGTGTTTTTTTGTTTGTTTGTTTGTTTGTTTTTTAAGTACTGGTTATGGTTTATTTTTCACTTTTTTATTTTTTTCCCATGAAAACATAAGCAACACTTTGACTTCCTAAAATAGAAACATATAGATTCTTATTGTTTGCTTGATATTCAAGGGGTTATTCCTTGATGTAACTGCCTGATTTCATTACTCTATTATATCAATTTTAATTAAAACAAAATTTTAATTTTCAAAGCCTGCTAATGCTGCTCTTTTTAAGGCAGTGTCATCCTTTATCCATCCACAGATGATGTTTTTAGAAGACAGCTTTGTTTTTCTTCAATAAAAATGCATTTAGAAGAAAACTGGCACAGGAATGTCTTTGACTTTCAGTACTAAACTTGGCACATTATCTCTTGGGGCTGGCAGTCCCTACTATGCTTGCCTTGTCATTCCCCATTGTGTGTTCTAGTAGTACAGCCAACACCTGTGACCACACAAAAGACCATACACAGCAGCTGCAGGACTCAGATGTCCATGTTGAAATAAATTTCTAAAGCTGAAATATTTGGATCTGTGACTGGTTGTTTTTTGAGCCATTCAGAAATTGTTGGGATTTCCCAGTGAGGCGTAGTGATATATACAAACTGTCCAGAGTCTGCTTACTCTGCTATCTTCTTTGGCTATATCTGATTCATTTTTTTTTTTCCTGCCACTGGGCTTGCAGGATCTTAGTTCCCTGACTGGGGATGGAACATTGGCCCTGGCAGTGCAAGTACCAAGCCCTAACCATTGGACTTTCAGAGAATTCCCTATCTCTGATTCAAATTAAAGGTGGAGGCCTTCATTGGTAGCATAGCATAGTGTGTTGAGCACAGATTTTGAAGTCTGGTTACCCAGATTTGAAGCCTGGATATTCCACTGACTTGCTGTATTATCTTGGAAAAGTTATTCAACCTCTGTAGGCCTCAGATTTATGATCTTTAGAAATAGAAATAATATCAGCCACTTCAGAATGCTATGACTAAAAAATGAGTTTACATATATAGTTTTTAGAATCATACCTGCATATTGTATGCCCTATATGAGTGCTTGCTATTATTATTAAATTCTAATTTTTGAAAGACCTCAGACACCACTAGAAAGCAACAGTCCTCTAATACCTATAATTAACCTTCTTCAGTGTTCATATTTTTTTTTCCACTTGTATTTTGTAGCATATGCTTCTTGTTTATAAAAATGCTTGAATCATCAAAAACACATTGGGCTTATGTCTAACCCTGGTGAATTTAGAACAATGTACTTATCTCAAGTCACATGTTTTATTCTAAATTCACCAAGGTTAGGCATAAGGACAAAAGCAGAGAAACCATTTAAGAAGCTATGGTAGCAATCCACAACCAAGACCTACTCTATAGCATAGGGAACACTGCTCAATACTCTGTAATAACCTAAATGGGAAAATAATTTGTAAAAGGATAGATACACGTATATGTACAACTGAATCACTTTGCTGTATGCCTAAAACCAACACAACTTTGGTAATCGATTATGCTCTAGTATAAAATAAAAATTAAAAAAAGAAAAATAATAAAGAATACCAAAAAATAATAAATAATACTAAATAATATTATTATTATGACAAATAATAATAATAAAGAATACCAAAATAGAAAAGGGCAGGGCAGATAATAACAAAAGAAGCTATAGTAGCAACACAGCTTAGATATGATGGTGCCTCTGCCTTTGATCTTCTTTTTATTTGAATTGGTAAGTATATAAGTCATAAAAGAAAGCTAAGTCATATATATATATATATATATAAGCCCAATTAAGAGTTTGGAAATATGTGTAAATCCATTAAAAGCACTGGTGTTTTGTTACAATTGGGTCAAGTTTAATTTCCAAAGTCCATATCTATTACTTTACAAATGATATAAGGCAGCATAAAACAAACAAAAAAGCTGCATATGACTTAAGATAAATAACATTATTTTATATTGTTTTTATTAATCTACACATATATACATAAAAAGAAAAACATCTACACACTTAGACACCTGAGAAATATTTTTCAAAGGCATGGCATCCATAAAAGCAAACAAAAACAGTGCTGCGATGAACATTGGGGTACACGCGTCTCTTTCAATTCTGGTTTCCTCAGTGTATATGCCCAGCAGTGGGATTGCTGGGTCATATGGCAGTTCTATTGCCAGTTTTTTAAGGAATCTCCACACTGTTCTCCTTAGTGGCTGTACTAGTTTGCATTCCCACCAACAGTGTAAGAGGGTTCCCTTTTCTCCACACCCTCTCCAGCATTTATTGCTTGTAGACTTTTGGATAGCAGCCATTCTGACTGGTGTGAAATGATACCTCATTGTGGTTTTGATTTGCATTTCTCTAATAATGAGTGATGTTGAGCATCTTTTCATGTGTTTGTTAGCCATCTGTATGTCTTCTTTGGAGAAATGTCTGTTTAATTCTTTGGCCCATTTTTTGATTGGGTCGTTTATTTTTCTGGAATTCAGCTGCAGAAGTTGCTTGTATATATTTGAGATTAATTGTCTGTCTGTTGCTTCATTTGCTATTATTTTCTCCCATTCTGAAGGCTGTCTTTTCACCTTGCTTATAGTTTCCTTTGTTGTGCAAAAGCTTTTAATTTTAATTAGGTCCCATTTGTTTATTTTTGCTTTTATTTCCAATATTCTGGGAGGTGGGTCATGGAGGATCCTGCTGTGATTTATGTCGGAGAGTGTTTTGCCTATGTTTTCCTCTAGGAGTTTTATAGTTTCTGGTCTTACGTTTAGATCTTTAATCCATTTTGAGTTTATTTTTGTGTGTGGCGTTAGGAAGTGTTCTAGTTTCATTCTTTTACAAGTAGTTGACCAGTTTTCCCAGCACCACTTGTTAAAGAGATTGTCTTTTCTCCATTGTATATTCTTGCCTCCTTTGTCGAAGATAAGAAAGAAAAACAACAATACAGTATACTAATGCATATATATGGAATTTGAAAGATGGTAACGATAACCCTATATGCGAGACAGAATAAGAGACACAGATGCATAGAACAATTTTATGGACTCTGAGGGAGAAGGTGAGAGTGGGACGTTCTGGGAGAATAGCACTGAAACATGTATATTATCATATGTGAAAGAGAACACCATTCCATGTTCGATGCACGAGACAAGGGCTCAGGGCCGGGGCAATGGGATGACCCAGAGGGATGGGATGGGGAGGGAGGTGGGTGGGGGGTCCAGGAAGGGGAACACATGTAAACCCATGGCTGATTCATGTCAATGTATGGCAAAAACTATTACAATATTGTAAAGTAATTAGCCCCCAACTAAAATAAATAAATTTATATATATATAAAAATAAAATGCTCTCGAAGCAAAATAAAAAAAAAAGCAAACAAAAAAAAATAATCCCTAGTTGGTTATATCACATTAGAGTCTTTGATGAGGTTTGTCTTGTGATTATAGTGTACCCTGAAGAATAGAAAATATCTTTATTTAAAAAGAAAGACTAGTAATTGGTAGGAATAGTTCATTATTAATGTGAAAGATATGAAAACTAAAACTTTGTTAGGTCAGAAATGCAATATATCAGGTATAATACCTCTATTCATGCTATAAATAGATTCATAATAAATGCTTTTTCCATGCTACTCATACTTACACTTGCAGCATGGAAATAGCATTTATACTTAAATCAGCATGTCAAATACTTAGTTACTTTTAAGAATGATTTTTAAATGTATTTTTGTATTCTGCAAAGATGGTTTATTTAGCAATGTAAACATATACAGAACAAACAGAAACAAACTTTTTCATATATGATGATTCTATTGACATAATCAATTTCATAATCATAATCAATAAAATAAAGACTTCCTCAGTGATCAATGCAAAGTAATAGAGGAAAACAATAGAATGGGAAAAACTAGAGATATATGCAAAAATATTAGAGATACCAAGGAAATATTTCATGCAAAGATGGGCAGAAATGGTATGGATCTAACAGAAGCAGAAGATAGTAAGAAGAGGTGGCAAGAAAGCACAGAAGAACTATACAAAAAATATCATAATAATCCAGATAACTAGGATGGTGTGATCACTCACCTAGAGCCAGGCATTCTGGAATGTGAAGTCAAGTACGCCTTAGGAAGCATCACTATAAATAAAGCTAGTGGAGTTGATGGAATTCCAGTTGAGCTATTTCAAATCCTAAAAGATGATACTGTGAAAGTGCTGCACTCAATATGCCAGCAAATTTAAAAACACTCAGCAGTGGCTACACCTGGAAAGGTCAGTTTTCATCCCAATCCCAAAGAAAGGCAATGCCAAAGAATGTTCAAACAGCCACACAATTGGATTCATCTCACATGCAACCAAAGTAATGCTCAAAATTCTCCAAGCCACACTTCAACAGTACATGAACCTAGAACTTTCAGATGTTCAAGCTGGATTTAGAAAAGGCAGAGGAACCAGAGATCAAATTGCCAACATCCATTATGATCATAGAAAAAACAAGAGAGTTCCAGAAAAACATCTACTTCTGCTTTATTGATTATGCCATAGCCTTTGACTGTGTGGATCACAACAAACTGTAGCAAAGTCTTAGAGAGATGGCAATACAAGACCACCTGAGCTGCCTCCTGAGATATCTGTATGAAGGTCAGGAAGCAACAGTTAGACCTGGACATGGAACAATGCACTAGTTCCAAATTGGAAAAGAAGTATGTCAAGTCTGTATCACCGTGCTTATTTAACTTATATGCAGAGTACATCATGCGAAATGCCAGGCTGGATGAAGCATAAGCTGGAATAAGGTCTGCCTGTAGAAATACAGATGACACCACCCTTATCACAGAAAGCAAAGAATATCTAAAGAGCTTCTTAATTAAAGTGAAAAAGGAGAGTGAAAATGTTGGCTTAAAACTCAACATTCAAAAAACTAAGATCATGGCAAACAAATGGGGAAAAAATGGAAACAGTGAGAGACTTCATTTTGGGGAGGGGGGCTCCAAAATCACTGCAGATGGTGACTGCAGCCATGAAATTAAAAGATGCTTGCCCCTTAGAAGAAAAGCTATGACCAATCTAGACAGCATATTAAAAAGCAGAGACATTACTTTGTCAACAAAAGTCCCTCTAGTCAAAGCTATGACTTTTCCAGTAGTCATGTATAGATGTGAGATTTGGACTACAAAGAAAGCTGAGTGCCAAAGAATTGATGCTTTTGAACTATGGCGTTGGAGAAGATTCTTGAGAGTTCCTTGGACTGCAAGGAGATCCAACCAGTCCATCCTAAAAGAAATCAGTCCTGAATATTCATTGGAAGGACTGATGCTGAAGCTGAAACTCCAATACTTTGGCCACCTGATGCGAAGAACTGACTCATCAGAAAAGACTCTGATGCTGGGAAAGATTGATGGCAGGAGAAGAAGGGGATGAAATAGGATGAGATAGTTGGATGGCATCACTTACTTGATGGCCATGGCTTTGAGCAAGCTCCAGGAACCGATGATGGGTGGGGAAGTCTGACATGCTGCAGTTCATGGGGTCGAAAGAATCAGACACAACTGAGTGACTGAACTGAACTGAATCTATTTTCAGTGAAGATTCTAAATCATGTGTTAGCAAGCTTTTGTAAAGGGTCAGGTAGTATATATTTTAGGCTTTGTAGGCTGTGAGGCTTCTATTGTAACTACTCAGCTCTGCCATTGTAGTGAGTGTGAGTGAGTGAGTGAAGTCTCTCAGTTGTGTCTGACTCTTTGTGAACCCATGGACTGTAGCCTATCAGGTTTCTCCATCCATGGGATTTTCCAGGCAAGAATACCAGAGTGGGTTGCCATTTCCTTCTCCAGGAGATCTTCCCAGCCCAGGGATTGTAGTGAGAAAGTGGCCACAAATGATACATAAATGAATATGTGGTTGTGATCCAATACAAATTTATTCGGAAAAAAAAGCTGCTAGTCAGAATGGATCCTCCAGATTTAGTTTGCTCAGTCCTATTCTAGAAGTTAGGAGTGAAAAGTTTCAGATCTAAGATTTGTGGTAACTGATAAATTCTAATATTATAGATGCCCAAAGCCCTAATTCTCAGACTTGGTCCTGTCTATATTCTTCAGAATTATCCATTTCATGTCTATTTCCAGTAAGCAGTTCATTTGCTCGCCAGTTATTTCATTAGCAATATGCTAGCGCCAGTACTTCTTTAATTCATTCTAATTTGTCTAATGTACATGATATTTCAGTACCTTAACTCTTGCTGTTTTTGATGAGATTCTATTATTGCTACTTTTAAAAATGTTACTCTGTTTTTTTTTTTTTTAATTTAAACATCTGTGCATAGAAATACAGTGCTGAACAGGATTATTTCTCTATGAAAAATCTTAAGTATTGTATAATCTGTTCCATTTTGTATTAATCTGTATTGAGTTCAGCTAACTTGGGATACTCTTTGAATCTACTTTTCAAGGTTATATTACTTTAATGATCCTCCCCCTCTGAGGGAGGTCCTCCCCCTCTTAGATTCAGTATAGCCATGAGGCTGAAAGCACTATTGATCACATACTTCTCAGGCCTGTATACTGCTTGGCTCTGCTACCATCTGGTCCAGTGGGTAGTACTGTCTTTATTCTGACAGCTCTATGACTTTAATAGACCTTTTGATCTAGTAAGGATCTACTTTGTTCCATGTTTTTAACAAGAAAAACATAATTTTTAGCTTAGGTCCTACCATGGTTATTTCTTAAGAAAAAAAAAAATCCCTTTCTTTGCCTTTTTTTACCTTGTTATTTTAAAAAAACAACCTGCTTTTCTCTGACTACCGTAGTACATAGCCAACATACACTTGATATCTAAGAAGACAACTCACTCTCAAGCCTATCATTCTCCTTGAACAGCCATTGTCTTTTAAAATCTGCTAACTCCTTAATAGGAAGTTAAGAAATACCTGAAGTAGCAAAAAATTTGGCCTTGGAGTACAGAATGAAGCAGGGCAAAGGCTAATAGAGTTTTGCCAAGAAAACACATTTGTCGTAGAAAACACCCTCTTCCAACAACACAAGAGAAGATCCTACACGTGGCCATCACCAGAGGGTCAATACTGAAATCAGATTGATTATATTCTTTGCAGCCAAAGATGGAGAAGCTCTATACAGTCAGCAAAAACAAGACCAGCAACTGACTATGGGTCCAATCATGAACTCCTTATTGCCAAATTTAGACATAAACTGAATAAAGTAGGGAAAACCACTAGGCCATTCAGGTATGATCTAAATCAAATCCCTTACGATTACACACTGGAAGTGACAAACAGATTCAAGGGATTAGATATGTTAAACAGAGTGCCTGAAGAACTATGGATGGGGATTCCTGACATTGTACAGGAGGCAGTGATCAAGAACATCCCCAAGAAAAAGAAATACAAAATGGTTGTTTGAGGAGGCCTTACAAATAGCTATGAAAAGAAGAGGAGTGAAAGGCAAAGCAGAAAAGGAAAGATATACCCATTTGAAAGCAGAATTCCAAAGAATAGCAAGGAGAGATAAGAAAGCCTTCCTCAGTGATCAATGCAAAGAAATAGAGGAAAACGATAGAATGAGAAAGACTAGAGATCTTTTCAAAAAAAATTACAGATACTGAGGGTAAATTTCATTCCAAGATGGGCACAGTAGAGGACATAAATGGTATGGACCTAGAAGAAGCAGAAGATAGTAAGAAGAGGTGGCAAGAATGCACAGAATAACTATACAAAAAATATCTTAATAATCCTGATAACCACGATGGTGTGATCACTCACCTAGAGCCAGGTATTCTGAAATGTGAAGTTAAGTGGGCCTTAGGAAGCATCACTACAAACAAAGCTAGTGGAGGTGATGGAATTCCAGTTGAGCTATTTCAAATCCTAAAAGATGATGCTGTGAAAGTGCTGCACTCAATATGCCAGCAAATTTGGAAAACTCAGCAGTGGCCACAGGACTAGAAAAGGTCAGTTTTCATTCCAATCCCAGAGAAAGGCAATGCCAAAGGATGCTCAAACTACTGCACAATTGGGTTCTTCTCACACGCTAGCAAAGTAATGCTCAAAATTCTCCAAGCCAGGCTTCAACTTACATGAATCTCGAACTTTCAGATGTTCAACTGGATTTAGAAAAGGCAGAGGAACCAGAGATCAAATTACCAACCTCTCTTGGATCATCAAAAAATCAATAAAGTTCCAGAAAAAAACATCTATTTCTGCTTTGTTGATTATGCCAAAGGCTTTGGCTGTGTGGATCACAACAAACTGTGGAAAATTCATAGAGATGGGAATACCAGACCACCTGAGCAGCCTCCTGAGAAATCTGTATGCAGGTCAAGAATCAACAGTTAGAACGACATGGAACAACAGACTGGTTCCAAATCAGGAAAGGAATAAGTCAAGGCTGTGCATTGTCATCCTGCTTATTTAACTTATATGCAGAGTACATCATGAGAAACACTGGTCTGGATGAATCACAAGCTAGAATCAAGATTGCCAGGAGAAATATCAATAACGTCAGGTACGCAGATGACACCACACTTATGACAGAAATCAAAGAAGAACTAAAGAGCCTCTTGATGAAAGTGAAAGAGGAGAGTGAAAAAGTTGGTTTAAAATCAACATTCAGAAAATTAAGATCATGGCATCTGGTCCCATCACTTCATGGTAAATAGATGGGGAAACAGTGGAAACAGTGACAGGCTTTATTTTTCTGGGCTCCAGAATCACTGCAGATGGTTATTGCAGCCATGAAATTGAAAGATGCTTGCTCCTTTGAAGAAAAGTAATGACCAACTTAGACAGCATGTTAAAAAGCAGAGACTTGCTTTACCAACACTGGTCCGTCTAGTCAAAGCTATGGTTTTTCCAGTAGTCATGTATGGATGTGAGAGTTGGGCTATGAAGAAAGCTGAGTGCCAAAGAATTGATGCTTTTGAACTGTGGTGTTGGAGAAGACTCTTGAGAGTCCCTTGGACTGAAAGAAGCTCCAGCCAGTCCATCCTAAAGGAAATCAGTCCTGGGTGTTCATTGGAAGAACTGATGTTGAAGCTGAAATTCCAATACTTTGGCCACGTCATGCGAAGCATTGACTCATTGGAAAAGACCCTGATGCTGGGAAGGATTGGGGACAGGAGGTGAAGGGGATGACAGAAGATGAGATGGCTGGATGGCATCACAGACTCGATGGACATGGGTTTGGGTAGATTCCAGAAGTTGGTGATGGACTGGGAGGCCTGGCGTACTGTGATTCATGGGGTCACAAAGAGTCGGACACGACTGAGCGACTGAACTGAACTGAATTGAAAAGAGTGACTGAACTGAACTTAACTGAGCTCCTTAATACACTGTGTATACCTCCTGTGTAAAAAAATGTAGATCTTCATGGGGTTGGGACTGGGGTGGAGGTACAGAGCAACTCTTTTTCATTTAAATTAACTTTAGAAGGGTATTGTTTAGACTTAATAGGCATGTGGAATCTTTGATTCTATGTACCATTTATTTTCTAAGTAACTGGGCAAAATGATTTTTGCTAAGTCATGTCTGACTCTTTGAGACCCTGTTGACGGTAGCCCACCGGGTTCCTCTGTCCTTCAAGTTCCTCTGCACTTCAAATAACATACATTTCAGGTAAAAATGTAAATAAGAATTAATTATCAAGTTGAATATAAAACTGCAGAAAAATAATCTCTTCAGTATATATCAGTCACAAAATGTTAGTTTTAATTTTATTCTCTACTTGTCATCTTTTTCTAAATTGACATTTTAAGGTTATGCTTGGGGGATTTTAAGATATATGTAAACAAAATTTTTAAATGACTTATAGCTCATGTCTTTCCTAAATTAGAATTGATAGAAATGCCCCTTTCAAATATTGTTTTCTAAAGTTCATATGAAAAGAGCTAAATGATTCCCAATGAAGTAAGAGAGAAACAAAGTAAAATGTGTACTCACATAAAATATCCTATGACATGGAATCATTTCTGGCAGGGTATAATAGGCAAAAATGTAAATGTTCCAGAGAGCAATATCCCTGAAAATTCTTTTCTCTGCTTTCCAAATTGAAGTGGCAGGATGTTATAAAGAACATCTATGCTATTTTCCTCTAGTAGAGTAAGAATGTTTGTTTGTTATTGGTCTTAATCTGGCAACTATCAAAACAGAATAAAACCAAAAAATAAACTTTGGAAAATAGTTAGAATGTAATCTTTTGTATGACAATGGTTACTGTCTTCAGTCACCAAACTCTTCTGGTATATTCCATCTGTTTAGTAGGTCTTATCTCTTCTTCCATGAATTGATGATTCTAGTTACATTCCATACTCTCTTAGGAGTTTTTAAAACTTTAGTAAATACACAATGACACAGGGCCAACACATAATCTTAGTGAAGCATAGTCACCACAACCACATCACTGGCCTTAACTTGCCCCTCCGTCTAAACCCCATATGCCAAAGATTTAACCAAAGCAGACTTCTTAGCATCTGAAAAACACTCCGTGAGCTTTTTCACTTTCACATCTTGACCTATTCTGCCTACTCTACCAAGAGTGCCTTCTTTCTTCACTCCTTTTTCTTCTAGAAAAATCTTATTTCTTCAGACTCTTTTTGTCCTCCCCTAAAGGTGGCGCTAGTGGTAAAGAATCTGCTTGCCAATGCAGCAGACATAAGAGACATGGGTTTGATCGATCCCTGGGTTGGGAATATCTCCTGGAGAAGAAAATGGCAACCCACTACAGCATTCTTGCTTGGAAAATCCCATGGACAGAGGATCCTCAAGGGCTACAGGATTGCAGAGTTGGAAATGACTGATCACTTGTCAATCAGCAAAGGGTATTAGAATCTCCTATTACTTTGAACCTGGTATTTACCCATATCCCCTTTTTATTTTATATTTCACCCACTCCTCTACTTTGATAGGACCATGCATATACCACACACTGAAACATGGTCCTTAAACTTGAGTCAACAGTTGCTTCTGAAATTGATCTCAAATAGTTTTTTTTTTTCTGTAATCTGTTAGCATGTAGTATACAATGCACTATGATGTAAAAATTCCTCAAGCAAACAAAAATATTTATGGCAGATACATATTTACAAAACAAACTAATAATAAATAGCTTGGAGATTTGTATTTCAATGTTAGAGATCAGTTTATTCTAATTAACCAATTAGAGACAAAATCATCAAGAAAATAATTGTCAGAAAAGTTATTACTTGGACTCTAAGCAAAAATTTAACAAAGAATATTTTGTTTGTGTCCTACTGAGTTTAAATATTAAGACATTCCGAAGGAGTATGAGCAAGAGATGTGCTGGGAAGGTTTGCAGACTCATACATGTGTCGTAACACTCCATTTAGCTGTATAATCAGAGAACCATTTCTAACATGTTAGTGAACTTTTAATTTAATACAGTTAATCGTATTAAACAACAACACAAAGTTTAAAACTTAAGAGTTTTTAAAAATAGCAATCTATTACATTTTGCAAACTACAGTTCATGGGCCAGGCCCCCAATTGTCTTGGTGTGGACTATAAGGAATTGGGCTTCCCTGATAGCTCAATTGGTAAAAAGTGCACCTGCAATGCAGGAGACCCTGGTTCAATTCCAATTCCTGGGTCAGGAAGATCTGCTGGAGAAGGGATAGGCTACCCAGTCCAGTATTCTTAGGCTTCCCTTGTGGCTCAGCTGGTAGAGTCCACCTGCAATGCGGGAGACCTGAGTTCAATCCCTGGGTTGGGAAGACTGCCTGGAGAAGGGAAAGGCTACCCACTCCAGTATTCTGGCCTGAAGAAATCCCCCTGGAGAAGTACATGGAGTCGCAAAGAGTCGGACACAACTGAGCGATTTGTACTTCACTCCACTTCATATGAGGAATTAATGGTTTTTACATTTTAAATGTCTAGAGGGGAGACAGTGAAACAAAATAAAAATATTTTGGCACATGAATATTATATAAAATTAAAATTTCAGTGTCTAAAAATACAGTTTCATTAGAACACAGAATTACTCATTCATTCATGTATTATGTATCAGTGGCTTCTTTTTGCTACAACATCAGAGTTGACTAGTTGTGACAGAAACCACATTGCAAAGACTAAACTAAACTATCTGCTATCTGGCTCTGTATAGTAAAAGTTTGCTAAGCCTTGGCATTCATCATCCTCCCTCATTAAGTAAGGAAAATGAACACAGTGTAAACTTTTCTTGGCACATAGTATAACAAAGTAGTTAAAGGCAGCAGTTTGTTGACTACACAGGCTTTGCACTCTCATTGACTGTTATATGACTTTGGGAAAATTATTTAAACTCTCTAAGTTTTATTTATCTCAGAAAAAAAAAAACAGAATAATAATTCTACTTACCTTTTGGGTTTGAAGAGAATTAAATATATAACATACATAATAAATAACTTAGTGCAGAATGACAGTTGTAAAGTGAAAAAGACATGTAAAGTAAAAAAAAAATCTAAGAATACAGGAAAAAAATAAAATTATGGCAAAAGATATATTTGACAAATATGAGCCAAAAGAAAATTAACATATTAGCTATGTTAAAAGATTGAAAAAAGAGGCCTTAAGACAAAAAGTATCATTGAGGAGAGAGGGTTTCATTACATAGCATAAAAAAGGTTCAATTTCCTAGGAAGATGTTAAAAATTCTAAAGTATTTTATATTAAAATAGGTCATATATATAGCAAAAATCAATCAATACAGTAAGAAATTGAGAAATCTATGACCACAATTGGAGGCTTCTATGTACATGTCTCAATTAGGTTAGTCAAAAATTCATTAAAAACATAGAAATTTGAATAAAAATGTATAGTTATTATATAGAAATGTACAGCTAAAAATAGAAAGCATCCTTAGGCTCCATGGAATATAATCAAAGTTGTACATGCTTTGGAACATGAAGAAAGTTCTAAGAAGTTTAAACAATTAGTATCACAGAGAACACATTTTCTGCTAGAATTCATTAAGCACTTCACACAAATGCATTTTATGTATCTTAACAAATATGACACAAGGAGAAATGAAACATTTGAATGAGGTTATTGACTCATGAAAGAAGTTGAAGCATAGTTAAAAAGATTTTTCAGATTTCATGCCTAAATATTTTAAGGCAAATTTTAATCAAACTTTTGAGGAAAAGTTAGATTTAACATACAAACACATGCAGAAAACAGAAAAAAAATAAATAATATTCTTCAACATAGTCTAGAAAGCCAATATAACCTTGCTACAAAATTGCATGTGTAACTACATGTGTAAAATGACACACGTGGTTAAGGGGGTGAGTGAATGAGTGAAAGTCGCTCAGTTGTGTCCAACTCTTTGAGACCCCATAGACTGTAGCCCACCAGGCTCCTCTGTCCATGGGATTCTTCAGGCAAGAATACTGGAGTGGGTTGCCATGCCCTTCTCCAGGGAATCTTCCCAACCCAGGAATCGCATAAGAGGGTGGTGTGGGTTTATTTCCCGCCACTCCTTCCTGTTGACTGTTAAACAGATACGACACCTGACTGGAGCTTAAATAACTACCATGGACCTTAAAGTGAAGCCACATGTTGAGGATGTTGCAGCACCAATAATAGAAGTCTGATTGCTAAAAGACAATGGGGTTTCCAGAGCAGTTATGTAATAGCTCCATGCTGGTGCTGCTGCTGCTAAGTCCCTTCAATCGTGTCCGACTCTGTGCGACCCCACAGATGACAGCCTACTGGGCTCCTCCGTCCCTGGGACTCTCCAGGCAAGAATACTGGAGTGGGTTGCCATTTCCTTCTCCAATGCATGCATTCATGCTAAGTCGCTTCAGTTGTGTCTGACTCTGTGTGACCCTATGGACAGCAGCCCACCAGGCTCCTCCATCCACAGGATTCTCTAGGCAAGAATACTGGAGTGGGTTACCATTTCCTTCTCCTAATAGCTTCATAGTATATGTATTTCATATGTGTGTGTGTGTGTGTGTGTATGTGTATGTGTGTATTGATATATAATATTTTTCTGTGTTTGTTATTATTTGAATCCTAAACTATTCCTATTCATATACTATCCAATATAGGAAACAGTTTCTAGTAAACTTTCGTGGCACTTTCTTTAGAAATATCACACTTCACACAAGTATCTCATGAGTTATTCTTTCCAAATATATAGGAAGTATTTGCAAGTACAATGTACAATTTCCGAATACTTTTGAAGATTTTAAAGCACAAAAGTGACAATCTGTGGTCTGTATTGCAAGTAGTTCACCCTTCCAAGTGAATGGAAGATGGGTTTAAGAAGAACAATATTGGAGCCAAGGAGAGACATTGATTGATGCAGGGGAATGAAGAAGGCTTGAGCAAAGTCTGCACTATTATCTTCCTCAAATCTTTCTTCTGTGCATTTACATAGAAGAAAGGATGAATTTGGCATCTTTTTATGTAAAACACATTTGGCAAGGTTGATGATTGGTTTGGAGAAGAGAGTAGCAAGCCTAGCATGCAAGGCAGAGAACCACTTTCCATGATAGAGAATGTATGAAGAGGAACATGTTTGAGGGGGATGGTGGTAGATTGACTCTTACAATGATGAGTTTTTAGATACAGTGGGAAATTCAATAGTTACCAAGCAAACATGTCACACAAGTGAGGACAAGACCATAAGATTCACTGATTTGTATTTATTGAGTGTGGCTAAATAACTGGTCCAGTCCTTGCTTAGGGAAGCTCAGTGAGTACGAAAGAATTCCTGCTATTATTGACTTTAAACAATCCAATGACAAAGGCATAGAATTAAACAAAGAGTTAAATATCAGGTTTGATAGAGATAATAAAGGAATTTCCTGGTGGCTCAGATAGTAATGAATCTGCCTGCAATGCAGGAAATGTGAGTTTGATCCCTGCATTGGGAAGATCCTCTGGAGAAGGGAATGACAGTCCACTCCAGAATTCTTGCCTGGAGAATTCCATGGACAGAGGAACTTGGCGGGCTATAGCCCATGGTGTTACACCGAGTCAGATACGACTTAGCAATTGAGCACTATAGAGATAATGCAAAATACAATCAGAGTACACGCAACAGGGGTTAACTCACTAGAGGTAGACATAGATGTAGAAAAAGACTTCTTGAAGCTATTATAGTTATGTTCATAACTGAAGGATGAATAGGAGTTATTCCACAGATATGCAATAAATGTTTGAAGTTAAGGAAATGGCATTTGCAGAGCTGTCAAGGCCAATGAGAGAACCTAGGACTCAAAATCTTTAGAAAGGCCATTTTCATGGGGCTTGGTATTTCAGGAGAAGTGGACTATATAATGGTATGTGAGAAGCAATCAAGAGATGTATTATAAAGTATCACTTAAGGAATTTGAACTTTATAAAAAAAAGTAATAATAAAAATCATGAAGTAAATTCTAATCATGAATGGAAATTTACAGAGGCAAAGTGGCTGAGGCAAGACTCCATGGGGGAATATCAGCATTTTAAGAGAAGTTAGAGGAAGTCTATGAAGGAAATGAAAAATAAGAAATCACAAATTTATGATTCAGTCATCAATTTAGCATTTATAATCAGAAATGTCTTATGTATTGTTGTTTTTGTTTTTTAGTTGCTATGGCATGTCAGATTCCTCTGTCCTCAACTATCTCCCAAAGTTTGCCCAAATTCATGTCCACTGTGTCCATGATACTATCTAATCATCTCATTCTCAATTGCCCCCTTCTCCTTTTGCCTTCAATTTTTCCTAGCATTAAAGTCTTTTCCAATGAGGTGTCTCTTCACATCAGGTAGCCAAAGTATTGGAGTTTAAGCTTCAGCATCAGTCCTTCCAATGAATATTCACGACTCATTTCCTTTAGGGTAGACTGGTTGGATGTCCTTGCAGTCCAAGGGACTCTTAAGAGTCTTCTCCAACACCACAGTTCAAAACCATCAATTCTTCGGTGCTCAGTTTTCTTTAAGTCCAAATCTCACACCCATACATGACTACTGTCAAAATCATAGCTTTAACTAGACAGAACTTTGTCAACAAAGTAATGTCTCTTCTTTTTCATATGCTGTCTAGGTTGGTCATAGCTTTTCTTCCAAGGAGCAAGCATCTTTTAATTTCATGGCTGCAGTCACCATCTGCAGTGATTTTGAAGCTGCCCCAGAATGAAGTCTGTCACTGTTTCCATTGTTTCCCCATCTATTTGCCATGAAGTGATGGGACTGGATGCCATGATCTTAGTTTTCTGAATGTTGACTTTTAAGTCAACTTTTTCACTCTTCACTTTCACTTTCATCAAGAGGCTCTTTAGCTCTTCTTTGCTTTCTACCACAAGGGTAATCTTATCTGCATATCTGAGGTTATTGATATTTCTCCTGGCAACCTTGATTCCAGATTGTGATTTGTCCAGCCATACATTTCCCATGATTTACTCTGCATATGAGAAAAATAAACAGGGTGACAATATACAGCCTTGACATACTTCTTATCCGATTTGGAACCAGTCTGTTTTTCCATGTCCAGTTCTAACAGTTGCTTCTTGACTTGCATACAGATTTCCCAGGAGACAGGTAAGGTGGTCTGGTATTCCCATCTTTTTAAGACTTTTCTACAATTTGTTGTGATCCACACAGTGAAAGACTTTGGCATAGTCAATAAAGCAGAAATAGATGTTTTTCTGGAACTCTCTTGTTTTTCGATGATCCAACGGATGTTGGTAATTTCATCTCTGGTTCTTCTGCATTTTTAAAATCCAGCTTGAGGAAGTTCACAGTTCATGTACTGTTGAAGCCTGGCTTGGAGAATTTTGAGCATTACTTTGCTAGTTTGTGAGAAGAGTGCAATTGTGCAGTAGTTTGAGCATCTTTGGCATTGCCTTTCTTTGAGAGTGGAATAAAAACTGACCTTTTCCAGTCCTGTGGCCACTGCTGGGTTTTCCCAATTTACTGGCATATTGAGTGCAGCACTTTCACAACATCATCTTTTAGGATTTAAAATAGCTCAACTAGACTTCCATCACCTCCACTAGTTTTGCTTGTAGTGATGCTTCTTAAGGTCCACTTGATTTCACACTCAATTATGTTTGGCTCTAGGTGGGTGAATACACCATCATGGTTATCTGGGTCATGAAGGTCTTTTTTGTGTAGTTCTCCTGTGTATTATTGCACCTCTTCTTAATATCTCCTGCTTCGATTTGGTCCATAACATTTCTGTCCCTTATTGTGCCCATCTTTGCTTGAGATGCTCCCTTTGTATCTGTCATTTTCTTGAAGCAATCTCTTGTGTTTCCCATTCTATGGTTTTCCTCTATTTCTTTTCATTGATCACTGAGTAAGACTTTCTTATCTCTCTTTGCTATTGCTTAGAACTATGCATTCAAATGGGTATATCTTACCTTTTCGCCTTTGTTTTTCACTTCTCTTCTTTTCTCAGCTATTTGTAATGCCTCCTCAGACAACCATTTTGCCTTTTTGCATTTCCTTTCCTTGGGGATAGTCTTGATCACGACCCCCTGTCCAAAGTAATGAACCTCCATCCATAGTTTTTCAGGCACTCTGTCTATCAGCTCTAATCCTTTGAATCTGTTTGTCACTTCCACTGTATAATTGTAAGGGATTTGATTTAGGTCATTCCTGAATGGTGTAGTGATTTTCCCTACTTTCTTTAATCTAAGTCTGAATTTTGCAATAAGTAGTTCATGATCTGAGCCATGCTCAGTTCCTGGCCTTGTTTTTGCTGACTCTATAGAGCTTCTCCATCTTTGGCTGCAAAGAATATAATCAATATGATTTTGATATTGACAATCTGGTGACGTCCGTTTGTAGAATCATCTCTCATGTTGTTGGAAGAGGGTGTTTGCTATGACTAGTGAGTTCTCTTGGCAAAACTCTGTTAGCCTTTGCCCTGCTTCATTTTGTACTCCGAGGCCAAATTTTTCTGTTATTCCAGTTATCTTTTGATTTCCTACTTTTTCATTCAAGTCCCCTCTAATGAAGAGGACATCTTTTTTTTGGGGGGGGGGGTGTTTGTTCTAGAAGGTCTTGTAGGTCTTCATAAAACTTTTCAACTTCAGCTTCTTCAGCATTACTGGTTAGGGCATAGACTTGGATTACTGTGATATTGGATTGTTTTTCTTGGAAATGAACAGAGATCATTCTGTCATTTTGAGATTTCATCCAAGAACTGCATTTAGGACTCTTTTGTTGACTATGATGGCTACTCCATTTCTTTTAAGGGATTCTTGCCCATAGTAATAGATATAATGGTCCTCTGTATTAAATTCACCCATTCCAGTCCATTTTAGTTCACTGATTCCTAAAATGTTGATGCTCACTCTTGCCATCTCCTGTTTGACCACTTCTAATTTGCCTTAATTCATCGACCTGACATTCCAGGTTCCTATGCATAATTCTTCTTTTCAGCATCAGACTTTTCTTCCATCAACAGTCACATTCACAACTGGGCATTGTTTTCCCTTTGGCTCCATGTCTTCATTCTTTCTGGAGTTATTTCTCTACTCTTCTCCAGTAGCATATTGGGCACCTATGGACCTGGGGAATTCATCTTTCAGTGTCATATCCTTTTGCCTTTTCATATTCTTCATGGGATACTCAAGGCAAGCATACTGAAGTGGTTTTCCATTCCCTCTCCAGTGGAGCACATCTTTTCAGAACTCTCCACTATGACCCATCTGTCTTGGGTGGCTCATAGTTTCATTGAGTTAGATAAGGCTGTGGTCCACGTGATCAGTTTGATTAGTTTTTTGTGAATGTGGTTTTCATTCTGCCTGTGCTCTGAATTATAAGGATAAGAGGCTTATGGAAGCTTCCTGCTGAGAGAGACTGACTCTGGGGGAAACTGGGTCTTGTTCTGATGGGTGAGGCCATGCTCAGAAAATCTTTAATCAGATTTTCAGTTGATAAGTGGATCTGTGTTCCCTCCCTGTTGTTTGACCTCAGACCAAACTTGAGTGGAGGTAATGAAGATAATGGGACCTCCTTCATAAGGTCCTATGCAGGTACTGAAGCACTCAGTGCCCCTGACTCTGAAGTAGGCCTCCGCCAACCCACACTTATGCTGGAGACTTCTGGACATTCACAGGCCAGTCTGGGTCAGTCTCGTGTGGGGTCACTGCTCCTTTCTCCTGGTTCCTTGTGTGTACACGAATTTTTTTTTTTTTTTTTGGTGCCCTCCAAGAGTCTGTTTCCCCAGTCCTGTGTAAGTTTTGGCACAAAACAGTGCGCACCAGGAGACCCCACAGAGACTGAGTCAGACTTGCCTTTGAGTGTTTGAGTGTCTCCTGTGGAGGTACGGGCCAGCAATGGCCTGCCACAGGGGCAGAAGCTCTGGGTGCCATACCTGGGTGTGGCATAAGCCATCTTGGAAGAGATCTCCATTAAGCCCACCACAGAGCCACCAGAATTGTATTGAGGACTTCCAATATTAAGTTAAATTGAAGGAGTGAGAATGAACCTTCTTGTCTTTTTCCTGATTTGAGAGAAAATCTTTCCGTTCTAAATGATAGTCTTGCTGGGTAGTGTATCCTGTCAGTCTGTGCTTAGTTGCTCAGTTGTGTGTGACTCTTTGCAACCCCATAGAGCCAACAGGCTTCTTTGCCCATGGGGATTCTTCAGGCAAGAATACTGGAGTGAGTTGCCATGCCTTTCTCCAGGGGATCTCCCCCACAAACGGATGGAATCTAGGTCCCCTGCATTGCAGGAGGATTCTTTACCATCCGAGTCACCAGGGAAGCCCAGAGTATCCTGGGTTGCAGGTTTTTACCTTTTAGGACTTAAAATATATACTGCCATTGCCTCTGGCCTGCAAATTTTCTGCAAAAACATCAGTTAATAGCCCCATGAAAGTTACCTTGTATGTGACTGTTTCCTCTTGATGCCTTTCAGAGTTCTATCTTTTTTTTTTTTAATAAATTTATTTATTTAAGTTGGGGGCTAATTACTTTACAATATTGTAATAGTTTTTGCCATACATTGACATGAATCAGCCATGAGTTTACATGTGTTCCCCTTCCTGGACCCCTCACCCACCTCCCTCCCCATCCCATCCCTCTGGGTCATCTCATTGCCCCAGCCCTGAGCCTTTGTCTCATGCATTGAACATGGAATGGTGTTCTGTTTCACATATGATAATATACATGTTTCAATGCTATTCTCCCAGAACGTCCCACCCTCACCTTCTCCCTCAGAGTCCATAAAATGGTTCTATGCATCTGTGTCTCTTATTCTGTCTCGCATATAGGATTATCGTTACCATCTTTCAAATTCCATATATATGCATTAGTATACTGTATTGTTGTTTTTCTTTCTGGCTTACTTCACTCTGTATAATGGGCTCCAGTTTCATCCATCTCAGTAGAACCGATTCAAATGTATTTTTTTTAATGGCTGAGTAATATTCCATTGTGTATATGTACCACAGCTTCCTTATCCATTCGTCTGCCAAAGAACTAAACAGACATTTCTCCAAAGAAGACATACAGATGGCTAACAGAGTTCTATCTTTGAATTATGCCACTTTAATTACATTGTGTCTTGGTGTGAGCTGTTTTGGTTCATCTTGTTTGGAACCCTCTGTGCTTCCTGCATACTTCTGACTCTCTCTACTTCTGAGGCCTGTAATGTGAATTCTGGTACAATTCATGTTGTCTTAGAGCTCTCTTAAATTGTTCTCATTGTTAAAAATTTGCCTTTCTCTTTGCTGTTTTAATTGGGTGGTTTCCATTAGTCTGTCTTCCAGATCAGTGAGGAGTTCTTCTCTATCATCTTGTCTGCTGTCAATTACTTCTAATATGTTTTTCATTTCAGTTATTACATTACTCAATTTTGACTGCTTCTTTTTTATTATTATTATTTTCTAGTTTCTTGTTATAATTCTTACCAAACTTCCCTATTTCAGTTAACATTTTTATTACTACTCTTTTCCCTAATTCAGTTAGCATCATTATTCTAATGCTTTGAACTCTTTATCTTGCAAATTATTTGTTTCATTAGTTTTCTCACTTTTTTTTCTTGCTCTTTCAATTGAAACCTGTCTTCTCATTCTGTTTAACTTTCTCTGCCTTTATGAAATTAAGTGAAGTGTTTACCTATTGCAGTCTTGAATGAGGATGTCTTTGTGTGGGAGTGTCTGTGTATAGTTTGCGTGTGCCCAATGACTTTGTTGGTAGAGCTGGATCAGATATGAACACAAAAGACTTGCCTTTTCCCAGGATGTGCTGGTAGCTTTCACCTTGGGAGGAGGTGGGGCTTGACATACAGTGACTAGAACACAGTCAGATGTAGCTGGGGCATCTCCTATGCTCAGTGGCCTTCACTGCCCTATCTGGGTTGGAGGTGGGTCCTAAGTTGCTGGAGCATAAGTTCTGATGGTTAAATCCGAGCTGGCTGCATTCCCTTTAAGTGTGTGCTCTGCCACCCCCTAGTCCTTGTGCCCTTGCCCTTGAGGGGAGCAGTGCTTGGGTAGAAGGGCTGCTTTGGGAGGCCCATATGGGTCTGGGTATGGGCTGCGGCAGTCCCACCATAGCTGGAGCCCCAAGGTGGCTCTGATACACTGCCTGTGTAAGCACCATCACAGCTGCCCTTGCTCCTCTCAGATGCAGCTCAGATCCTTAGCTGCCTTTGTCCCTCACAGCTGAGCTACCCCCAGCTACAGCAGCCCTCACCCCAGCATGGAGTTGTGTCCTGAAGCAACTGGGATTGAGGCAGTCACTCAGTTTAGGGTAGGGTCTGTGCATGGGTGGTCCTGGGAAACTGGCCAGTGACCTCATACAGATTCAATCTGCCCTGTTTCAGGAGTGTGTGTGAGTGCCTCAGGAGTGGAGTCTAGGCTCCCCACATCCTTCCTTCACTGCCACTGGCCCTCCAACCAGCCTGACAGACTCCTGTGTCCCTTCTTGAGGGCACAGTCCCAACCTGACTTCTTCTCTGCCCCTCCTACCTGATTCTGTGTGGATCTTTCTTACACTTGGTTTGTAAACTCTTTCTGCCAGTCTCCACTGGCAGTGAGTTTGCAGTGAGAACTGTTCCACATGTGGGTGTATTTTTGTTGTGTTCCTTGAGGGAGGCGAGTTCTGTGTCCTTCAACTCTGCCTCCATGATCTCGCCCCTCACCCAGTTATGTTCTTATTTTCTTATTTAGAGACTGAACACACGCAGTGGAAATAAGTGACAAAGGAAGAATGTCCAGACCGGTGGTCCATCAGTCACTCAACAATGCGTGTCTAGTGCCTACTAAGTGACAACTAAATTATTGTTAATTTATTAACAATCTAATATTCAAATTCAGCTCAAATATTCATGAAAGGTGCATACTTATTTTCTCTGCCCTCACACTCAGGTATCTTTAACCTTTCAGATGAATGTTTGAAAGGCTTTGGGCCCTACAAAAGCAAATGTAGGCATCCGTATTTCACCTTAGAATTTCTTCATTCTGCCAACCCATTGTTTATTATGCTGTTCCTGGCTCTGCTTTCGTCTTTGATTTCCCTTGTTTTAGCTTCATAACATTGTTCTTTGCTAATCTCTGCCTTGTTTGGCAGTCCTATTCTAATTCATTCTTCTTGTCAGATTTCAGCATTCTTTCAGCATTTAACTTCCAGTATTTGTCCTCAAATTTTCATTCTGTAGTCAGGGAAAGTGGGAGATGACAGATAGATGTGCAGCTCTTTTGACTTCTCTCACAGTGAAAAGGGATTGGACACAAACCCTCTTTGTAAAAATACCCACCAATATTCCTTAATTCTATCCACTTACCCCTTAGTACACTTCTCCCCTTCTTAGCACACAGTGGTAACAGCCTGTAGACTCTGGGTTAACAGGGACAGGGAATAAACATTGCATGCATGTATGCTAAGTTGCTTCAGTTGTGTCCAATTCTTTGTGACCCTATGGACTGTAGCCCACTAGGCTTCTCTGTCCATGGAATTCTCCAGGCAAGAATACTGCAGTGGGTTGCTATGCCCTCCTCCAGGGAATCTTCCTGACCCAGGGATCAAACCCTCATCTCTTAAGTCTCCGGCAGTGGCAGGCAGGTTCTTTACCACTAGCGCCACCTGAGAAGCCCCAATACACTTTGCAGTAACAACCAAAGGAGAGGCTATGAAGGGAGCAGGGAATGCCTTGCCTCTTTCTGATTACACTAGTTTCCGTTATTTGAGGCTTTACTCTCCATGGTTTCAGCAACATTTAGTCGACCATAGTCCAAAAATAGTAAATGAGTATGTGTAGAAATAAGCTTATAAGTTTTAAATTGTGTGCCCTTCTGAGAAGTGTGATGAAATCTCCTACTGTTCCTGCTTCATTCTGCCTGAGCTGCGAATCCTCCCTTTGTCCAGCTATCTTGCACCTTATTCACTTAGTAGCTGGCTTGGTTATCAGATCAGCTGTCAAGGTATTGCAGTACTTGTCTTCAAGTCACCCTTATTTTACTTAAGTTTGGCCCCAAAGCCTAAGAGCAGTGATTATGGCAAATGTGGATATACCAAAGAGAAGCCATAATGTGTTTCCTTTAAGTATAAAAGTGAAAATTCTTAATAAGAAAAGAAAAAAAAATGATGAAATTTCTAAGGTCCATGGTTGGAACAAATGTTCTATCCATGAAAGCATGAAGAAGAAAATAGAAATTTGTACTAGTTTTGCTGTTGTACTATCTGTAAAAGTATGGGCACATTCTGTGATAAGTGCTCAGTTAAGATAGAAAAGGCATTACATTTTTACAATAAGATACTTTTAGAGTGAGAGACTACATTCACATAAGTTTTATTACAGCGCATTTTTATAACTTTCTATTTTTAGTTATTGTTATTAGTCTTTCCTGTGCATAATTTATAAATTAAAATTTATCAGTGGAAAAACAACATATGCAACATTTGGCACTATCCATGGTTTCGAGCATCCACTAGGGGTGAAACATATTCTCCAAGGATAAGAGGGGACAACTGTACTATTTCTCCCTCAGTTACAAGTTAAAATCTCCATAGTAAGCTCCATTGTTACATCCATATTTTCCTTTGCTCTTCCACTGACCTGGATCCAGCAGAAAGGCAGGAATACATTTTTGAAAGATATAGTTGTGTTGATTCCCTCTTGTTGGAATGGATTTTACTCATACTTGGCAATTTGCAACAAGTAAGTATTTGGCACATCAATCTGACCACAAATGTAACGAAAGTCAGTAAGCAAGTTTGGATGAGCTATAAAATATAGTCTAAACACTAATGTATTCACTATAAACAGATAGTTGCCTGAAAGTTGTCATGAGAGTTTACAAAACGGAATTAATTTTCATCCTGGTAAATGCTTTAGACAATTTTTTTTTTCCAGGACTAGAAAATAAGTTGAAAATGGGGCTTAATGCTGTAAAGAATTAAAGATAAATTACTCATCCTTTCTTGGATAATAGGGCTTCCAAGGTGGCTCAGTGATAAAGACTCCACCCACTAGTGCAGGAGCTGATGGAGATATGGGTTCGAACCTGTGTCAGGAAGGCCTCTGGAGGAGCAAATGGCAACCACTCCAGTATTCTTGCTGGATAATACCATGGACAGAGGAGCCTGGTGGGCTACAGTCTATGGGGTCATAAAAATACCCAGTTATAACTTGTAAGATTCTTCCTTCTCCTAACTTTGTGTGTCAATTAACTCTGTCTTCATATTGTATTTTTAATTTTGTTTTTAATAAGAAAAATGGTCCTGAAGCATTTTAAGTGGCACACTTAATAGTAGATGTATGTTAGCAGAGCATCAGTATGTGTGGTAATTAAGAATTGGAGATGGGTGAGGGATGAGGGGAAAAAAAGATGCTTATAATCAGTACTGTAGACACTAAGCACTCCAAGTTCGGTTGACAGGCTGTATAACTGCATAATTACCCTTGATTTTTCCCCATCTCACTCTTATTTGAAAAAGATTTCAAAGAAGGAATGGATATCAGTAATTTTACTTTTGTGTGACTTGAAGTCATTAGACTGTATTCCTTAGAGTTATCTGCTCTGTCATCCCTCTACATTATTATAAATTTGAGTTTAAGGGGATTGTAGGAGTCCATAGTTGGTAATAGATGAGAGAAAGATTAAGGTTCTCAGTGCGATTGAAATCATTCATGTTGCCTACCCACTCTAGGTTCTGAGGGAAGGCAGAGAAAGAGGGGAAGAACAGTAAAATGAAACAATGTGAGAAAAAAATAGAGAAGAAAATTGGAGCTGAACCCAAAAGAAAGACAGGAGAGTTTTCTGGAGTGATTTAAACAGGTTTAATTTGGGCCAGGTAAAAGGGATGCTGAAAGTTATCTCATGCTTTTTCATTTACTTCTTTTTCCATTACTTAGATCTCAACTTTGTTGCAAATGGATTTAAGGCAGCTTAAAAGTAAATGGTATGCATGTGGTGAAAACCAAAAAGCAGAAATAAAATAGCAAGATGCCTCCTCTCCCCAGGCAAACATATTTTTTTTCCCATCCCCTCATCACTTGCACTGGCTTCAGCATAGGATAATCAGCATGTGCATATTATGCCATCCACAGTGTTGTTTTTTAAGCTTCTCATTACATAGATTATGCAATGTGTAGAACATATTTTTGTAACAAAGGAAAAGCTCACCCCCCCAAAAAAATCAAGAAAGACAAAAGGAAACAAGCCAAAACTAACAAAGTAAATTTTATCCTCCATGCTTTGTCACATATATCTCTTCTAGACATAATTTACATAAAGCTATAATATTTATTAAGATAATGGGTAAAAGATATTTAGTAACCTGTGAAACAACACCAATAGCCTGGAAAGCACTGATGTAGGTAAAACATTGAGCATTAAACTTTAAAGTGAACCAAGATTAAGTAAAATAAGGTCTGTGTCAGCCACTGCTTAGGTTAGATATGAGATCAAAGTTGATGGCCATCATAACACTTATGAAAAATTATGAAGAGCGTTCATTGGAATTAAAAAAAAAAGTGAGGTCTATGTTTCTTCTTTTTTCCATTGATCATAAATTCACCTTGTTATCAGTGGTGTTAGAAATGGCCTTAAACACATCATAAATACTTAAAATTTTGGGCAACGGACACAGGTAAAAATATTTATTTTGAAAAGGTTTATTGAAGATTAACCATTACTTATTTTGTAAATATTTAAATTAATGTGTCTTTTTCACTCAAGGAAATCCAAAAAAAAATCAAGATTTTATATTACTGAAAATATTATTTAAAAATTTTAAAAATATTTAATATGTCTAAACTAGAACACTAATTTTCAGCCTTCTTGATGTTTATTCATGATAATAAAATTGCATTCAATTCAAGTACCATTCCTACAAAAGAATTTTTCATTTTGACTATTCTATGAACCATCTGGTCCATTAAAATATGATACCCGATCCCATGGACAGTAGCCCACTAGACTCCTCTGTCCATGGAATTCTCTAGGCAACAATACTGGAGTGGGTTGCCACTTCCTTCTCTAGGGCATCTTTCTGACCCAGGGATTGAACATGGGTCTCCTGCCTTGAGGGTGGATTCTTTACTGCTGAGCCACCTAGGAAGCCCTTTAATAAAAAATGAGTTATATGATCAGTTTTTAGAGCTCTAAAATTATTTGATACTTATTGCCAATGACTTCATTTGATTAATTCATTTATCTAATATTTATAGTATGCCTAACAGGCATTACTGTGCTAAATATGAAAGGTACAGCTATAAAAAGATATAACAATAACTGGAGAACTTTCATTTCTAAAGGAAAAAAAGGTACGTAAATGTATACACATTGCAGTGTGAAAATTACTATAAAAGGATTATGCACAGGATGTTCTCTAAGTTCTTTTCTTACATAGTAAAATATGAATCAAAAAGAAATTTAGAAATTTCACTCAAAGTGAAATAAATGATTATAAATGAGCTCACTCGTTAGATATGCTGTGTTTTCCAATATGGTAGCTTTTAGGCAAATGTAATCATTTAAATTAATCAATCAAAGTTAAACAAAATTTAAAATTCAGTTTCTCAGGTAGGTACATAAGCCATATTTTAAAGCACTTAATAATGTCATATTTATTAACACAAAAATCTTACCAAAGTTTGTGTTTAAATGATGTTTCATAATGTTTTTTCCTCAAAAGGCAATGATTTTTATGGGAAGTAATTATGTTCCAATTTAAAATTGTAAAAACATCAAGCTATGAATCAAAGGCATGTTTCTAGTTGTCAAGTAGAATGCTGTGTACTATTTCCTAATGAAGTTACAGCAAGAGTGTATTTTCAGTAGTGTCTTGTTCATTGTTGCATTCTTAATACTTCTCAAATTACCTGTTGAAATCTGAACAACAAAGGTTTATTGAATGCTAAATGGATAAATAGATTGAACCTATAAATAAATGAACAGTTTTCTTTTCTTCTTTGAGAATCAGTCAAATGAACAGAAGCAGGTAGTCATCAGCTGGTAAAGAGATCACTTATGCCACCTATTATCTTTATTTTTTCCCCCACCATTTCAAAGGAAAGAATAGAATAAGTGATGACAATATAAGAGATAACTCAGTGGATCAATGAAATAATTTATTCCAAAATAAGAATTTATGAGGCATCAGAAAGTTATGGGATAGAGAGAGAAGTGGGAAGGGGGTTCATGATGGGGAACACATGTACACCCATGGCTGATTCATGTCAGTGTATGGCAAAACCACTACAATACTGTAAAGTAATTAGCCTACAATTAAAATAAATAAATTAAAAAAATAAATGAAAGAAAGTTATGCTTCACTCAAGTTCATAGAGAAACTCAGGATCATATTAAGGCAGTTACTTTTAATAGATGAAATGTTTAGATGAGCAGTTGATAATGACAGTAAAGGATTAGATAAAAGTACTAAAGTATACCATGCTACCTTATTTCTTTACATTTGGTTTTGTGCATTTTTTTTTTTAAATTTTGGTCTCTAATGTTGATGTGTGAATGTTCCTTTAATTCTTAACAATGTAAAAATATAGATGACTCTTAGCCAACTATTTTTATGATAGAAGTTAATCACACTTTCATAACTGAGGTTTATACTTCAGTTGGTGATAATGAGGCATAATTTTAAACACCGTATCTAAGAGGAGTTAAATTGGGCTTATGATCATAAAATGAGTATAATAATTTCAAAGGGGGAAAATTACTCTTGTCCTTTGCAAGTGCTTGAGTAAGACCCAGAATATTGAGAAAAATGTTAATATCATGGCAGAGTGAACTAACTGAACATACGAAACATGTTACTTTTTATTCATGTAATTGCCACCTGGAACAAAGGTGTATACGTGGAAGTTGGGTTGAATTAATATGTGTGTGTGTGCTCAGTCACTCAGTCATGTCCAACTCTGTATCCCATGGACTGTAGCCTGACAGGCTCCTCTGTTCATGGGATTATCCAAGCAAGAATACTAGAATGCAAAGCTATTTCCTCTTCCAGGGGATCTTCCAGACCCAGGGATTAAAACCCTCGACTCCTGCAGCTTCTGCATTGGCAAGCAGATTCTTTACCACTTGAACCACCTTGGAAGCGCTGAGTTACTAAAATGAATGCAGTTCAAATGACTAGCTATTCGTCCCAAAGTAAGTTACCGGAGAGAAACTAGAGATTATAGACAGTGACTTGCATCAGTTGGTTAGAAGTAAACCAGTTCAATTATTGGGTGATGACAAGAAAAAGGAGGCATTTTGTACAGCAAGCTAATAAGTAGGTTAACGATTTCAAGATGTTTATTAGAAGAAATAGTGCTTGTACCATGATGAATTTAATCCTTTGAAGGCAGATATTTAGCCAGGAAAAAGAAGCTTTAAATAACCAAGTATTGTCTGCTTACATTAAAGTGATCTCATGGTGAAAAGATGGGAGGTAGTTTAAGATTGGAGCATCTGAATTGTTATGCAGAAGTGAGTATCCTAAAAAGTATAAACAGGTGCAAAAGCAAAGCATAATTTTTTATATTTATTTATTTATTTATTATTTGAAAGATAATTAATTTACAATGTTGCGTTCCCAGGTGGCTCAGTGGTAAAGAATCCACCTGCCAGTGCAGGAGACACAGGGGATGTAAGTTCAACTCTTGGGTTGGAAAGATCCCCTGGAAAAGGAAATAGCAATACGTTCCAGCATTCCTGCTGGGAAAATTCCCATGGGCAGAGGAGCCTAGAGGGCCACAAAGTCCATGGGGCCACAAAGAATCAGACAGGACTGAGTGACTGAGAAGTCACGTTGGTTTCCACCATACAACAACACAAATCAGACATCAGAGATGCGAATTTGATCCCTGGGTGGGGAAGATCCCCTGGAAAATGGAATGGCTACCCACTCCAGTGTTCTTGTTTGGGGAGTTCCATGGACCAAAAAGCCTGGTGGGTTACAGTTCAGGAGGTTCTAAAGAGTCGAACACGACTGAGTAACACTTTCACTTTCAGTACCATTTTAATCCTTACTGGGTGGGGCGGTTGCTGCATAAATGCCTAGAATCCTCTCCTTGCCAGAGACTGGTTTGCACAAGGCAAAGAAAGAAGCAAGACAGTTCCTTATGGTATTTCACAGAGCAACTTCTGCCCGTAGTGGCAAACTGAGCTGTGTCATAACAAACCACCGAAAGAGCCATCTCATCCATATTCCAGTATATATTTCTTAACATCATGATTCAGTTTTTAAACACCTAAAATCAAATTGCCAACATCCATTAGATCTTAGAGAAAGCAAGGAAATTCTAGGAAAATATCGGCTTCATTGACTACGCAGAAGCCATTGACTGTGTGGATCAAAACAAACTGTGGACAATTCTTAAAGAGATGGGAATATCAGGCGACCTTACCTGTCTCCTGAGAAACTTGTCTGCAGGTCAATAAGCAACAATTAGAACCAGACATAGAACAACAAGCTGGTTCAAAATTGGGAAAGGAGTATGACAAGGCTGTATAGGGTCACCCTCCTTATTTAACTTATATGCAGAGTACATTGTGTGAAATGCCAGGCTGAATGAATGAAAAGCTGGAATCAAGAATGCTGAGAGAAATATCAGTAACCTGAGATATGCAGATGACACCACTCCAATGGCAGAAAGTGAAGAGGAACTAAAGAGCCTCTTGATGAGTGTGAAAGAGCAGAGGGAAAAACCTGTCTTAAAGCTCAATATTCAAAAAGCAAGATAATGGCATCCAGTCCCATCACTTCATGGCAAATAAATGGGGAAAAGGTGGAAACAGTGACAGATTTTAGTTTCTTGGACTCCAAAATCACTGCGGAGGGTGACTGCAGCCAAAAAGTTAAAAGACACTTGCTTTTTGGAGGAAAAGCTATGTCAAACCTAGAAAGCATATTAAAAATTAGATACATCACTTTTCTGACAAAGGTCCATGTAAGTCAAAACTATGGTTTTTCCAGTAGTCATGTACAGATGTGAGAAATTGGACCATAAAGACGACTGAGTGCTAAAGAATTGATACTTTCAAACTGAGGTGCTGGAGAAGACTCTTGAGAGTCCCGTGGACAGCAAGGAGATAAAACCAGTCAATCTTAAAGGAAATCAACCTTGAATATTCATTGGAAGAACTGCTACTGAAACTGAAGCTCCAATACTTAGGCCACCTGATGCAAAGAGCTGACTCATTGGAAAAGACCCTGATGCTGGGAAAGATTGAGGACAGGAGGAGGAGGAGGGGGTGACAGAGGATCAGATGGTTGGACGGCATCACTGACTCAATGTATATGAATTTAAGCACTCTGGGAGATAGTGGAGGACAGGGAAGCCTGGCATGCTGCAGTCCATGGGGTCTCAAAGTCTGACGTGACTTAATGACTGAACAGCAACCACAGTTTAATCTTCTCTTCCCTTACTGAAGGGCATCTTGGTTGTTTCTAAGTTGTGGCTATTATGAATAAAACTGTTATAAAACATCTGTGTGAAGATTTTTCTGTGATTTGGATGAAAACATTAAGGAGCATGGCTGCTGGAACGTATAGTAGGAATAAATTTAATTTTGTAAGGAACAGTCAAATTGTCGTCCAAAGTAGCTATACCACTTTGTGTTCCTACCAACAATGAAAGAGAGTTCTTGTTTCTCCTTGTCCTAATCATCCTTTGATGTTGTCAGTGATCTGAATTTTGGCCATTCTGATAGATATATAGTAGTAGCTCATCGTTGTTTTAATTTGCATTATGATTCCATTTTCAGTGTCCTTTTGCTTAAGGATATTTCCAAAAGTTAGAAATGAACAGAGTGGTAATTTTTAAATCTGTAATTCATCCTCTAGGATGCTTTGAATTGCCAGCTATTGGAAAATGACATCATGAAATATAGATATGCTCCCAAATTTCCAAGTGAGAATTAGTGTATGCTACAATCCTGAAGAAAATACACTGATGATATTAAATTTTCTGAGCTTGTTTCCAAATGGTAAGTTTACCAAGAATGCCAATTTAAGCAAAGGGCTATCATTGGTATGCAAATTAAATATCATTAAATATTCAAATTTTAATGAGAAATTAATTCAATTAATGAATTTTAATCTCTGAATATAAGACTCTGAATACTTGGATTTTGAAGATAATTATATATTCAATGACTTATTTTGCTTGTTTATTATTTTTACATTTATTTTAAATTCATTTTACAGATAGACTTATTCAAGCATGTTCTTAAAATGTTGCCTGGTTGAACTTTTACTATAATTTCTTGTTTGCTCATAAACCTTATGCTTCAAGGAAAAAGGACTGGACAAAACCCTACAGGTGCTTTCCTCATGTTTGTTTTGAAACATAATATGTTGTTATGATTTTGGTCACTAAATAAAGAGCAAAACTGAGAAAAATTGGAATTCTTTAAGTTTTATCTCCAAATAAAGTCAAAATATTTCAAAATTGTATGTATTGCAATAATTGAATGTTATCTATCTTATTTATCCAATACAAAGATCATATTGTATCACTTACTAATCTAATATAGACTTATAGGAAAAGATAAAGTGAAAAGTTGCCAGCAAGCAGAGGTCTTACCACAAAATCTTTATTCTCATTGTCATGACTTTTCAATTACACATTTAACTCAAGCTGATACTGTTTTAAAATCTTCTGAAATATTAAGTGATATGCATTTGAGGCAAAAACACTTATTTTATGACTGCACCTGAATTATCATCGTGGAAATTAAAAAAAAAAATCTATTTCAATTTCAACTAAGTAACAGAGCAAACATTGCTTGAGTGACCTTGTGAATTTGAAGCTCATTTAATTAGAAAAATTTCCTCAGAGTCAAGATAAATACAGTAAGAATTCATATTGACCATTTTCTCATTTAAGCCATATTAGGGATCAAAATATATTGCTAAATCACACAAGTGATACAAAGCTATTTAAACTGAAAATTAGAGTTTTACTTAGGTAGAAGTGGAATTTCAACTTACCCCTGTCTGTGTCATACAGGAATACAAAACAGTTCCATTCATAGTGATCCAGCAGACTCAAGAGGGCTCCTCTTAAGGAAGGCCTTAGCTGCAGCACAAACTGGCTCTCTCCCTCAGTAGGAAAACTTGGTGTGATGAGGGAGATATGTAAGGCGCTGCAGAATGAGGTCAAGGTATGTACTGACCTCTTATCATAGAGTCCAAAAATGGCAAATACTCCTCTGGAATACTGGGAACAGACTAAAACAGAAGAAGAAGAAGAAAAAACTATTAGCACACTTTAAAATTGTTGACTCCACACCTACAGTTTATGGAAAAAAAATTCTGAATCCTCGATATGTCAGGAATATAATATGAGGAAAGAGAAAAAGTGAAGTGTGCAATCAGTCATGCAAATAATTAATGAACTCTTGAGGGTGTACTCAATGCCCTGCAGTGAATGAGATAACAAGAGGTTTACTCAAGAAACCAATTTAAATTAAGGAAAAATTGACTAAAATGAAGTAATATATAGCTCCCCATGATAATGTGACAAATCCTATGATAGAAAATTCTGAGTATGACAAATCTCGATTTTTCTCTGTATTTTTTATTATATGCAAAAATATGATATTATACTTAAAAATGTCTGATTATTAATTGGAGGAGCATTTAAATTACCTCAGTGCTATCCTTCTTAAGCTATATGCATTTATTTGTCTTTTCTATTTTGAATTGGATTGCATTTGCAACTTAGTCTAAATTGTTACTTTTTTTTTTCCTTTTGCAAGGTTACTTTCAGTTGTTACCACAACTTTAGAGTTCTCTTGATTTACATTTGAAAACAAGAGGTTATGCTATCTGGGAAGTCACTACTGTGCTATCCTAGAAGGTTAGTGGAATTGTTGCCAGTTGTGTAGCTTCAGCACACGTGCGTGCTTAGCTGCTCAGTCGTGTGTGACCTCATGCACTGCCGCCTGCCCGGGCTCCTCTGTCCATGGGGATTCTCCAGGCAGGAATACTGGAGTGGGTTGTCATGCCCTCCTCCAGGGGATCTTCCTAACCCAGGGATAGAACCTAGGTCTACCCACACTGCAGGCAGATTCTTTAACCATCTGAGACACCAGGGAAGCCCAAGAATACTGGAGCGGGTAGCCTATCCCTTCTCCAGGGGATCTTCCCAACCCAGGAATAGGAGCGGGGTCTCCTGCATTGCAGGCAGATTCTTCACCAGCTGAGCTACCGTGTAGCTTCCAGGTGGAAGCAATTCTCAAACCCAATGGAACCAAGTTTTTCTGAAGTATTTAAAAGAACTTCAGGTAAACAAATGCACAGCCTCGTCTTGACCTTTCTTTCCCATGCTCCCAGTTGATACAAGGACAAGAAGGCAAATTCATAAAGAGAAAAAAAAAAAAGAAAAAAACCCTTTCTCAAGATTCTTGCATAATCATATTCTGATACCTCTTTTGACATGACTGATTTCAAACTTGGGTGACTTTTAAATTAAAATTTAATGGATACAGACCTGCATTAAAAGATACTCTTTCTTATATATACAGTAAATCAAGAATGTTTGAATTCCAAATTCTTACAGTTAATCACATATGGCTAAAGGCCTATTTCTCCTGGGTTTATCTAGCTAGCTTGAGAACTTTTTTAGTTATAGAAAGATTTATTTACAAATTTAATTGATAAATTCATTAAGAAGCCTAGAATGTTGGATAGTGGAATAGTTCCTTGTGAAACATAAGAAACTTGCAGTAATAGGCTCTTGAAAAAAGCAGCAATCCTGATAACATTTGTATCTATATTCTATATCTGGGATTTAGGAAATTATGGAGAACAATTAGATAAGATAAATTAATAAAATCTGGAAATGTTTCATTCTTTTCTATTGTATGTCTTGAAATTGGGAATAGAGTCTAAGAACTTTAATTAAATCAGAAGAGGGTAACAATTAAAAGAAAATAACAGTGCTGTTGATTTTCTTTAGATGATGTTCTCTAAGAGATACATGCATGTTCCACAAAAATTAAAGGCCAAATAAGGGACCACAGTCTATGCTCATATAAATAAGACTAAGATAGAACTGACATTAAGATATAAGGGAAAGGCTGCAAACTTTGCAAATAAGTTCAAACAATAGTGTTTTTACTTATAACCAGTTTGTTATTATTCAGTCACTCAGTCATGTCTAACTCATTGTGACCCCATGGACTGCCTCACGCCAGGCTTCCCTGTCCTCCACATCTCCTGGAGTTCACTCAAACTCATGTCCATTGAGTCAGTGATGTAACCCAACCATTTGATCCTCTGTCATCCCCTTCTCCTCCTGCCTTCAATCTTTCCCACCATCAGGTTTTTTTCCTAAGGAGTCAGCTCTTCACATCAGTTGGCCAAAGTACTGGAGCTTTAGCTTTAGTATCGGTCTTTCTAGTGAATATTCAGAGTTGATTTCCTTTAGAATTGACTAAGGTTTGATCCCCATGCAGTCCAAGGGACTCTCAAGAGTCTTCTCCAACACCACAGTTCTAAGTCAGCAGTTCTTCAGTGCTCAGCCTTTTTATGGTTCAACTCTCATATCTGTACATGACTACTGGGAAAACTGTAGCTTTGACTATATAAAACTTCGTCAGCAAAGTGATGTCTCTCATTTTTAATGCACTGTCTAGGTTTGTAATAGATTTTCTTCCAAGAAACAAGCATCTCTTCATCAAGAGGCTCTTTAGTTCCTCTTCACTTTCTGCCATAAGAGTGGTGTCATCTTATACCAATCCTAACCTGGGCTAAATTCCTTATTCTTATTTGTCTCAACTATGAATATAGTTGAGATGAATAAGATGGTGGAGTAGAAGGATTTGCGCTCATCTTCTCCTGTAAAAACACCAAAATTGCAACTAATGCTGAACAAACATCAACTGGAAAATGTTGGATCCCACCAAAAAAAGATACCCCACTGCAAGGGCAAAGGAGAAGCCCAGACAAGACATTAGGAGGGGTGCAATCGTGTTTAAAATCAAATCACAGACCCACCAGTGACTCTTGGAGGGCACAAACCATTCGTTCTGTGCAACAGGACCCAGGCAATGGAGAAGTGACCTACACAAGAGACTGAGCCAGACTTGCCTTTGAGTATCTGAGTATCTCCTGTGGAGGCACAGTTCAGCGGTGACTTGCCAGGGGACAGGGGCTCTGGCTGTAGCAGTATTCAGGTGCAATCTCCAAAACAACAGAATGATCTCTGTTCATTTTCAAGGCAAATCATTCAATATCACAGTTTACAAGTCTATGCCCCAAACATTAATGAACAGGAGCTGAAGTCGAATGGTTTTATATAGACATACAAGACCTTCCAGAAATAACACCCAAAACAGATGAACTTTTCATCATAGGGGCCACAGTGAAAAAGCAGGAAGTCAAGAGATACCTGGAGTAACAGGCAAGTTTGGTCTTAGAGTAAAAAATGAAGCAGGGCAAAAGCTAATGGACTTTGCCAAGAGAATGCACTGGACTGGGCATAACAATCCCCCTCTTCCAATGACACAAGAGCTGACTCTACATAAGAGCAGCACCAGATGGTCAGTACTGAAATCTGATTGATTATATTCTTTGCAGTCAAAGAAGGAGAAGCTCTATACAGTCAGGAAAAAAAAAAAAAAAAAGCAGATGTTGACTATGGCTCAGGTCATGAACTCCTTATTGCAAAATTTAGACTTAAATTGAAGAAAGTAGGGAAACCCAATAGGCCATTCAGGTATGATCTAAATCAAATCCCTTATGATCATACAGTGAAAGTGACAAATAGATTCAAGGGATTAAATCTAATAGACAGAGTGCCTGACGATCTATGGGTGGAGGTTCATAACATTGTACAGAAGGTGGTGATTAAAGCCATCCTCAAGAAAAATAAATGCAAAAAGACAAAATGGTTGTCTGAGGAGGCCTTACAAATAGCTGAAAAAAAAACGGAGAAGTGAAAGGCAAAGGAGAAATGGAAAACCATACCCATCTGAATGCAGAGTGTCAAAGAATAGGAAGGAGAGATAAGAAAGCCTTTCTAAGTGATCAATGCAAAGAAATAGAGGGAAAAAGTAGAATAGGAAAGACTAGAGAGCTCCTCAAGAAAGTTAGAGATACCAAGGGAACATTTAAAGCAAGATGGGCACAATAAAGGACAGAAATTGTATGGACCTAATAGAAGCAGAAGATATAAAGAAGCGGTGGCAAGAATACACCGAAGAGCTATGCAGAAAATATCATAAAGACTGGATAACCACGATGGTGTGATCATTCACCTAGAGCCGGATATTTTGGAGTGCGAAGTCAAGTGGGCCTTAGGAAGTATCACTACAAAAAAAGCTGGTGGTGGTGATGGAATTCCAGCTGAGCTATTTCAAATCCTAAAAGGATGATGCTGTGAAAGTGCTGCATTCAGTACACTAGTGAATTTGGAAAACTCAGCACTAGCTACAGGACAGAAACAGGTCAGTCTTCATTCCAGTTCCAAAGAAGGGCAATGTCAAGGAATGTTCCAACTACAGCACAATTGCTCTCATTTCACATGCTAGCAAAGTAATGCTCAAAATTCCTCTAGCTAGGTTTCAACAGTACGTGAACCGAGAACTTCCATATGTTCAAGGTGCATTTAGAAAAGGTAGAGTAACCGGAGTCCAAATTGCCAACATCTGTTGGATCATAGAAAAGTCAAGAGAATTCCAGGAAAACATCTATTTCTGTTTCATTGACTACGTTAAAGCCTTTGACTGTGTAGATCACAACAGACTGGAAAAATCTTAAAGAAATGGGGATATCAGGTAACCTTACCTGCCTCCTGAGAAATCTGTATGCAGGTTAAGAAGCAGTAGTTAGAACTGGATATGGAACAACAAAGTGGTCCAAATTGGAAAAGGTGTATGTCAAGGCTGTATATTGTCACCCTGGTTATTTAACTTATATGCAGAGTATATCATGTGAAATTTTAGGCTGGATGAATCACAAGCTGGAATGAAGATTGCAGGGAGAAATATCAGTAACCTCAGATATGAACATGACACCACCCTTAAGGAAGAAAGGAAAGGGGAACTAAAGAGCCTCTTGATGAAGGTGAAAGAGGAGAGTTAAAATTTCCGGCTTAAAACTCAACATTCAAAAAACTAAGATCATGGCATCTAGTCCCATCACTTTATGACAAATAGATGGGAAAACAATGGAAACAACTAGAGACTTTATTTTCTTGGGCTCCAAAATCACTGCAGATGGTGACTGCAGCCATGAGTTTAAAGGACACTTGCTCCTTGAAAGAAAAGCTATGACAAATCTAGACAGTGTATGAAAAAGCAAAGACATTACTCTGCAGCAAAGGTCCATCTAGTCAAGGCTATGTTTTTTTCCAGTAGTCATGTATGGATGTGAGATTTTGACCATAAAGAAAGCTGAGCACCTAGAATTGATGCTTTTGAACTGTGGTTGAAGACTCTTGAGAGTCCCTTGGACTGCATGGAGATCAAACCAGTCAATCCTAAAGGAAATCAGTCCTGAATACTCGATGGAAGTTCTGATGCTGAAACTGAAGCTCCAGTACTTTGGCCACCTGCTGTGAAGAGTTGACTCATTAGAAAATACCCTGATGCTGGGAAAGATAGAAGACAGGAGTAGCAGTGGATGACAGGGGATGAGATGGTTGGATGGCATCACTGATTCCATGGACATGAGTTTGAGCAAGCTCCAGGAGATAGTGAAAGACAAGGAATCCTGGCATGCTGCAGTCCATGGGGTCACAAATAGTCAGGCATGGCTGAGCAACTGAACAACCACAGCAATGAATATATAAAATGCCAAGGATCATATGAGATAATGTATGTAAGACTGGACTTTCCAGGTGGCTCAGTGGTAAACAATCCACCTGCCAATACACGAAATGCAAGAGACATGGGTGGGTTGATCCCTGTGTCGAAAAGATCCCCTGGAGTAGAAAATGGTAATCCACTCCAGTATTCTTTCCCGGAACAGTCTATGGACAGAGAAGTCTGGCGGTCCACAGTGCATGAGGTCTCAAAGAGTCGGGCAGGGCTGAACAAATGAGCATGCATGTAAGTCTATCATCTTATGAGTATATATGAGGCAATTAGTAAGTGGCTGATCTTATGAACACAAATTTTCTATATTTGTGTATAAATTTAAGTAGTTTTAGTGTTTAATATGAGCACAAAAGGATTAGAGAGTAAAATACCACAGGTCATAGAAAACCAAGCATTCAGAATCTGTATGACAAATACCAATTATTTTCATGAATGTTTGCATTAGGGTTTATAAAGAAATTCAACCAAGAAAGAATTTTTAATTATATTTCTATATTCATTAGGAACTAGAATTTGATTAACTGAGTAGATTCATTAACCTAGAAAGCTTGTTCTGACAGTGTAACTTGTTATAATTTTCATGGAAGTTAAGAGAAACATCATAATCTAACATGGATATTTTCAGTTTGAACTCAATTAAGTTCTTTAATTTAAAGCACCTAATAAAAGTGTTGCTGGATTGGACCTTAACCTCATGAAATTTCCACCAAGATTTGGATATATTTATGTAAGTACTATTAATTTGGCATATAACTTGGAGTTACTAAGTGAGTTTGTTATTTCATACTTTCCTGTTCCTTTGATTTTCATGCAAAATTAAGTGGATTTTTCGTGCAAGTTGGCCGACTCTCAATCCTTATACATTAAGTAATCCAGTAATCTGGTTCAATAAATCTTTGTTTTATACTTTACTGAAAAAAAAGTTGAAGAGATTTAGAACTCAAATCTAAGATACTGACTTTCAGTTTGATGCTAAAAATTATACTTTTGCATCAATTCATAAAATTTAATAAAAATATTATATATCTATATTATTTATTCACCCATCAGTGAACACTTAGGTTGTTTCTGTGCATTGGCTACTGTATAATAATCATGTACAATAATGCTGCAGTGAACATGGCTGTGCAGACATCTCTTTGAGATAGTGATTTCATTCCCTTCAGATACATACCCACAAGCATCATTAATGAATCATATGGTAGTACCATTTTAATTTTTTGAGGCGCCTCTATACTGTTGTCTATAGTGGCTATACCAATTTGTATCCTCCCTCCCTCCCACAAAGTTTGAGGGTTCCTTTTTCTCTACATCTTTTACAGTTTTACTTTTTACACAATTATCACTTGTCTTATTGATAATAGCCATTCTAACAGGTGTGAAGTGATATCACATTGTGCTTTTGATTTGCATTTCCCAGATTGATTGATTTCTCTAATGTTGAGCATCTTTTCATGTATCAACTTGTCTTTAGAGAAATTCCTATTCAAGTCTTTTATTTTTTCTAAATTTTTTTTTTACAATATTGTGTTGGTTTCTGCCATACAACAACACAAAATATACATACGTATATGTATATGTATAACATAAGTATACATACATCCCTCCTTCCAAAGCCTCCCTCCCCTCCCCCCATATCATTGCTCCAGGTCATGATAGAGTACCAGATTGGACTCCCTGTGCTACACAGCAACTTCTCAACAGCTACTCATCTTATACATGATAGTGTATTTATATTGATGCACCTTACTTTTTCTTCTCTCTCTCTCTTTTTTTTTTTTTTTGCTTTTCCACACTCCACACCTTGTGGGGTCCCAGTTTACAGTGCAGAAATCATGACTGAGCCCCTGAGGTGGTAGCACTGAGTCCGAACAGCTGGAGTGACGAAGTATGTCAGGACCCAGGGAATATTAATCTGAGTGAGGTATCCCAGAGGTTCACATCTCAACACAAAGACTCAGCTCTACCCAACTGCCTGCAAATCCCACTGCTGGAAACCTCAGGCCAAACAAATAGTAAGACAGGAACACAATCTTACCCATCCAAAAAAAGTGAAGGGACAAACGTATATGCTACAGATAGACGAGCAAGGTAAAAACTTCTAAGACCAAATTAGTGAAAAGAAAATAGGCAACCTATCTGAAAAAGAACTGAGAGCAATGATAGTAAAGATGTTTCCAGATATCAAAAAAGAATGGAGAAAATACAATAAACATGCAAAAGGATAGGAACCTTTCGAGTTGAATTTAGTGACCTGTGATCTTGAATGATCTTGAATGTCCCAATCTTGTCCCTGGTCTGGGAAATTTTCAACCATTATTTCTTTAAGTAAGTTTTCAGTTCCTATTTTGTTCTCTTCTTTCAGAACTCCCATAATGCATAGATGTTTTATCTTATGGTATCTCATAAGTCTTGTAGGTTTTCTTCATTTTCTTTCTTTCCTCCTTTTTTAAAATGTTACTCCAATTGGATATTTACAAGTAGTATATCTTCAAGCTCACTGATTCTTTCTCTTGTTGGTTGAGCCTGCTGTTGAAACTTTCTATTGAGTACTCCAGTGAGTCATTATATTTTTGAGCTCCAAGGTTCCTATTAGGAGAAGGAAATGGCAACGCACTCCAGTATTCTTGCCTGGAGAATCCCAGGGACAGAGGAACCTGGTGGGCTGCCGTCTGTGGGGTCGCACAGAGTTGGACACGACTGACGCAACTTGGCAGCAGCAGCAGCAGCAAGGCTCGTATTTGGTTCTTTTTATATTTTCTATTTCTATTTTTTTTTGTTGTTGAACTTCTCATTTCTTGTTATTGCTTTCCTGATTTCTTTAAATTGCTTATCTGTCTTCTCCTGTGGTTGAGAACCTTTAGACAACTATTTTGCATTATTTGTCAGGCAATTCATGGATCGTCATTTCCTTGGGGTCAATAACTGGATATTTACTGTGTTCCTTTTGTGCTGTCATGTTTCCCTGATTCTTTGTGATCCATGTAACCTTGTGTAGGTGTCTGTACATTATAAGCACATATTTCCTTTTCAAGGTTTTACGGAAGAGTCTTAGCTGTGGGTTGGGGAATGCTAGAACATTTTGTGACTCCAGTCTAGTCTAATACTACAGAATACCAAGTACAGGGGTGGGGTGAGCACTTCAGGTCTAGGGTGAGGGTGCATTGTGTCTCATCAGCTCAGGTAGCTGGGGACTATGACATTGAAAATTGCATGGTCCTTAGTAAGAGCTGTGGGGGTTATTACACAGTGGCCACTAAGGCTGCTGGGGTTCTCACAGCATCGTCAGATCCAGTAGCTAGGGTCAAGGGAAGGTGACAGTGGTGGCTAGAACCAATGGTGTGTATATCCTTGGCTGGCTGCATAAGCACATACAGTGGTGAGAGCTGAGACTAGAAGCAGGATCCAAGGGCTAGCTGCATGAACACTAGCAGTTTTGGAAGCCCAGGTTGTTCGCATGTAGTCATGTGATAGCATGGGCTAACTGCAAATGCATGTATGATGGGGTGGCAGCTGGTGATGGGAATCAGGGCAGGGATTGCGCAGGTGCTTGGCTACTAGGACAAGCTGTAAGTAACCAACTGCAGTGCAGGCCAATGAGAAAGGTCAGGGCCAGATCTGGGCCCACAGCTGGTGTGGGGACCTTGGCTTTGGGTGGGCACTTATATGGCTATAGGAGCTAATAATGGGTGTGCACACAGCAGTAGGAGTTGGCTGCAGGGGTCCAGTCTGGCATCGTGCATGCATATAACTGCAGAGGCTGGGTCTGAATGTTAGTACAGACTTGGGTTCTGGCAAAAAAAAGAAGGAAGAAAGTAGCAAGGGAATCAGGCAACTTGCATCTGTGAATGTGAAAATATGCAGGACAAAATTTTCAGCCATGAAATATACAGGGATTCTGTCATGGTTGTTCTAATTGGTTTCTTCAGCAGAGAAATCTGCCTGGGTCTGCTGTAGACTAGCTTGCTGGGGTCCAATGATAAAAGTTGTGCTGGCCTGCAACGTCTTTAAGGGCTCTTGAGATCCTTAGTCATGAAGCCTACTGTGATCCTCTGACAAGCAGGCTCCTGGAACCCAGGTCATTTCTGCACATGGCTGTTATTGGTAACCCCTTCTCTTCTTCATTATTCCTAGATGTCTCAGTATCTCTGGTCTCTGGATGTGGTAAAACCACAGTGGGTACTTTGTGCAGTTCCCTAAAAGACTGGGGAAACTGATCATTCACCTTGCTCTTCTTTCCTGGACCAAGAGAACTCTCTCAGATTGGGAGCTCCCTTTGGGCCCTGAGCACGGATGATGAAGACAAAATGAAATTTTTCTTCCTATCATTTTTGTGTGGCTACTAAGATTTTTGCTCTATGGTGTTTCTGAAGCTTTGTAAGTGGGCTACTGAGCTTTCCCAGAGCTATTTTCATTTGAAGACAACTGCCTAGTTGTTGTTCTCTGTGTGAAGACAGAAGCTTGGGTCTCCTACACTGCCACCTTTGTTATAAAATTCTAAATTTAATAAATATATCCATATTTCATCTGAATAACACAAAGATATGTAAGCATTTTATCCTAGAAACTTTGTTCCTGTCATACATTTTATTATTCAATATTGAAGTTCCACATGTGTTTAAACATTTTAAACATATCATAAGCTCTATCTGATATTTCTGAAACCCTTGGTAATTTAACTCTTCTTTGTGTGGATTCTAATGCTTGCTCAAGGTGAGTTGTCAACATGCTAGTTACATAGTTTTGCATACTGAGCTCATTTTAACCAAGTCTGTTTATGAGAATTTAGAGAAACCTGCTTCAGAGAAACATTTCTCCAAAGCGAATTTGCCTTTACTCTGCCAAGCACCTCAGTGCATTTGTGCATTTGGTGGCCATAGTGGTGCTGTTGTGTGTGCATGTGCATGAGTTATGTGCGGTATCAATGAATTTCTCAGTTTATGGGCACTTAGAAAATGCAGAGTGCATAACTTGGTATAGGAAACTGACATTAGAGCAGGCAATTGTATAAAAATTCTCATGGGAGACCATCATTATGATTATTTTTGTCTAAAGAGCTCTTGGCAAGCCACTGAAAATACTCTCTCTCACTAAAGCTATAGCCTGGTTTATATGATAGTCTTAGCTCCAATTTCATGCCACTTGTTGGCAATGTCTTTAAAATCATGTTCCCATTTAGACATTTAGTTCAAATCTTCTCAAGGAAAGCTGCATGGTCCACTCTTGTTCTTAAATTATTATTGCTTCCAGTTCCCCAGTTCTGTCTTTCGGATATAAGCTTGTAAAGTCAATACACATTTTAAATATCTAATACTTATAATTGTTTTTTATTTAATTAATTTATTTTTGATTGGAGGATAATTGCTTTACTTTTACTCTCTTGCTTTTTCAATGATCCAGCAGATATTGGCAATTTGATCTGTGGTTCCTCTGCCTTTTCTAAATCCAGCTTGAACGTCTGGAAGTTTACGGTTCACATATTGCTGAAGCCTGGCTTGGAGACATTTGAGCATTACTTTACTAGCATGTGAGATGAGTGCAGTTGTGTGGTAGTTTGAGGATTCTTTGGCATTCCCTTTCTTTGGGATTGGAATGAAAACTGACCTTTTCCAGTCTTGTGGCCACTGCTGAGCTTTCCAAATTTGCTGACATATTGAGTGCAACACTTTCACAGCATCATCTTTCAGGATTTGAAATAGCTCAACTGGAACTCCATCACCTCCACTAGCTTTGTTCATAGTGATACTTCCTAAGGCCCACTTGACTTCACATTCCAAAATGCCTGGCTCTAGGTGAGTGATCACACCATTGTGATATCTGGGTCATGAAGATCTTTTATGTACAGTTCCTCTGTGTATCCTTGCTGCCTTTTCTTAATAGAGTTCTAGCAAAACATCTATTTTTGCTTTATTGACTATGACAAAGACTTTGACTGTGTGGATCACAACAAACTGAGGAAAATTCTTCAAGAGATGGGAATAGCAGACCATCTGACCTGCTTCTTGAGAAATCTGTATGCAGGTCAGGAAGCAACAGTTAGAACTGGACATGGAACAACAGACTGGTTCCAAATAGGAAAAGGAGTATTTCAAGGCTCTATATCATCACCTTGCTTATTTAACTTATATGCAGAGTATATTATGAGAAACGCTGGGCTGGAAGAAACACAAGCTGGAATCAAGATTGCTGGGAGAAATATCAGTAACCTCAGATATGCAGATGACACCACCTTTATGGCAGAAAGTGAAGAAGAACTAAAGAGCCACTCAATGAAAGTGTAAGAGGAGAGTGAAAAAGTTGGGTTAAAGCTCAACATTCAGAAAACTAAGATCATGGCATCTGGTCCCATCACTTCAGGGCAAATATATGGGGAAACAATGAAAACAGTGACAGATTTTATTTTTGGGAGCTCCAAAATCACTGCAGATGGTGATTGCAGCCGTGAAATTTAAAGGCGCTTGCTACTTGGAAGAAAAGCTATGATCAACCTATACAGCATATTAAAAAGCAGCAACATTACTTTGCCAACAAAGGTCCATCTAGTCAAGGCTATGGTTTTTCCAGTAATCATGTATGGATGTGAATGTTGGAGTACAAAGAAAGCTGAGCGCCAAAGGACTGATGCTTTTGAACTGTGGTATTGGAGAAGACTCCTGAGAGTCCCTTGGATGGCAAGGAGATCCAACCAGTCCATCCTAAAGGAGATCAGTCCTGGGTGTTCATTGAAAGGACTGATGTTGAATCTTGGCCACCTGATGTGAAGGCTGACTCAATGCTGGGAAAGATTGAAGGCTGAAGGAAAAGGGGACAACAGAGGATGAGATGGTTAGATGGCATCACCGACTCAATGGACACGAGTCTGGGTAAACTCCGAGAGTTGGTGATGGACAGGGGGGCCTGGCGTGCTGCAGTCCATGGTGTCGCAAAGAGTAGGACACGACTGAGTGACTGAACTTAACTGCTTTGCAATGTTTTGTTGGTTTCTGCCATACAACATTGTGAATCAACTATAATATATCCCCTCCTTCTTGTGTCTTCCTCCCATCCATCCCTTTCCACCACCACTCTAGGTCATCACAAAGCACCAGTCTGATCTCCCTGTGTTACAGCAGTTTCCTGCAAGCTATCTATTTTACACATTGTAGTATATATATATATATATATATGTATATATATATATGTATATATGTCAATGTTGCTTTATAATTGTTTTTAAAATGTATGCTTTATATTATAGAATCAGTAATAATTCTGTAATCTTTGCTATATATGTTACTAAGATGTTGTGGTCTAAAGTAGAAATTTCATCCAAACTTATGTTTGGCATCGCCCCTGATATATTTTGGCCTTCTTATGAATTATCAATTCTAATAATGCAGAAATTTTATTTTCTCACAACTTTCCCTGATTTCCTTAGGCTGAATTACAGCTCCCCCTTTTTTTCTTTCTTACTCTATACATTTCTTAAAACACTGAACTTTTTCAGCTATATTTGTTATAATTACTTGTCATATTGTCTATCGCTAGCAAGAGCCATGAGATTCCTGGGAGTCTTAGTCATCTTATGTTCCCCAATTGATATTTTGTTGAATGAACAAGTGAATAAACAAGTCACCCTGTTGCACATCTGTAACTCATATAATGTGTGCTCAGTCACGTCCAACTCTTTGTGTCCCCATGGACTGTAGCTGGCCAGGCTCCTCTACCCATGAAATTCCAGGCAACATTACTGGAGTGCATTGCCATTTCCTACTCTAGGGGATCTCCCAACCCAGGGATTGAACCCACATCTTTTGTGTTTCCTGAATTGACAGGCAGATTCTTTACCACTAGTGCCAACTGGGAAGCCCAATAAATTTTTAAAAAATACAATAATATTTTAAGGAAGCATATTATTTTATATCATCTGATATATTATCATTCTTTCAGAAACTTTACTACTTTCTTTCTATTATTATACTGTAATCAAGTTATTTGTTTCTCTCTTAGGTACTAGGTTTATGTATACAATTAATATTAGATATTGCGTGCTGTAGACATATTCCATAAATGTTTAGAGACATATTTCAACAATAATTGTTGGATAATATTAATAAAAATTGCATCTATTAATATTGGAGGAGGAAAATGTATTAATTTTGGTTATCAGAAATAGAATGTGATGAGTCTGTAAGTTCAGGGGAAGAAGAACAGTAAGGCAAACATTGAGGAGAAGGAGGCAAACTAAAAAAGAGGAGACTAAAGGATATTTATATTCTTATGATCACAGAAGTGAGGTAACTTAAGAATGTGTTGGAACAAGGCCATGTTGGACAGAGATATCAACATAAATTGAACTATGCAAGTCTCATTGCTAGCTGTTACAGTGATAAACCTCTTCTTTATACTAATATTTACCAATACAAATAATGTTAAAAATGGTTAGTTTGAACAACAAATGAAGTAGTCATTACATTTTGCTAGGGAAGAATTTGTGAGCCAGATATAGGTGAGCTTATAAGGACTGTAAGGTAAAATGCATTATTATGCTGGGGACATTGGCTTAGATCTGTTGGTTCTTCCTTCTCATGGATTAGTCAGGGTAAACATAATAGGTACTTTGTGCTTATGTGTTACTTCACTTGTTCTACGTGCTGGTCATTATGACATTGGTAGATACCCAATAAGTAAACAAATTCTCCACTCTGATGGCGTTGGTAAATTAGCTGACTTTGTTAGCATTTGTGAAAATCTACTGCCTTAAATAATTTTCCCAGCCTTTTCTGCTACAGAAGTGCTAGTATGTGTTGGTGAAAGATTAAAAAATTAAAGACAACAGCTTATTCATTTAGATAGATTTTTACATTTTACTAAGAACATTCACATATATTACCTCACTTATTATTATTGCTATTTTATTGTTGTTATTATTATCATTTACACTTTATATGAAGGAAAATATTAATTATTCCTTAGTACATGAAAATATAGGTCACAGAAATTTATCTAATGTTAAAGTTATTCTCTTTGGAACTGCTAGTTTCTTCCTATACTCATTCTTTATTTTTTATTTTCACTGATGCACAGTTTATGTAGAGTATTGCATAAGTTTCAGGTGTACAACATAGTGATTCACAATTTTTAAAAATTATATTCAATTTATAATTATTTTAAAATATTGGCTATGTTCCCTGTTTTGTATAATATAGCATTGTCTTTTATTTATTTTATATATAGTGGCTTGTACCTCTTAAACCTCTATTCTTACCTTGCCCTTACCTAGTCCCACTGTCAACCACCTGTCTGTTCTCTGTATCCATGAGTCTGTTTCTGTTTTATTATATTCACTAGTTTGATTTATTTTTTAAATTCCAGACAACCACATTGTACTTGTCCCTTTGTGTCTGAATCACCCTACCCAGGCCAATATATGTTACAAATCCATCCACTATTGTTGCAAACGGCAAAACTTCAGTCTCCTTTATGGCTGAGTGACATTGCACCACATACATACACTATATCCTATTTATCCATCTATCCGTTGACAGACACCCAGGTTGCCCCCATAGCCTACAACTGTAAATAATGCTGCCATGAACACTGGGGAGCACATATCTTTTTGAATCAGTGCTTTCATTTTCCCTGGTGGCTTAGTAGTAAAGAATCCCCCAGCTACTGCAGGAGATGCAGGACAATCCCTGTTGTCAAGGTCCCGTGGAGAAGGAAATGTCAACTCACATCAATATTCTTGTCTGGGAAACCTCATGGCCAGAGGAGCCTGGTCAGCTATAGTCCATGGGGTTGCAAAAGTATTGGACATGATTTATCAGTTAAACAACAAAAACAACAATGCTCAGATATTATCAGAGTACAGAAAAAATAGATAATCATTTTTCTTATACCCCAATGTTCATCGCAGCACTGTTTACAATAGCCAGGACATGGAAGCAACCTAGATGTCCATCAGCAGACGAATGGATAAGGAAGCTGTGGTACATATACACAATGGAATATTACTCAGCCATTAAAAAAATACATTTGAATCAGTTCTACTGAGATGGATGAAACTGGAGCCCATTATACAGAGTGAAGTAAGCCAGAAAGAAAAACAACAATACAGTATACTAATGCATATATATGGAATTTGAAAGATGGTAACGATAACCCTATATGCGAGACAGAATAAGAGACACAGATGCATGGAACAATTTTATGGACTCTGAGGGAGAAGGTGAGGGTGGGACGTTCTGGGAGAATAGCATTGAAACATGTATATTATCATATGTGGGGCAGAGCACCATTCCATGTTCGATGCATGAGACGGGGGCTCGGGGCCGGGGCAATGGGATGACCCGGAGGGATGGGATGGGGGGAGGGGGGTGGGGGGTCCGGGAGGGGGGACACGTGTGGACCCATGGCTGATTCATGTCAATGTGTGGCAAAAACTATTACAATATTGTAAAGTAATTAGCCCCCAACTAAAATAAATAAATTTATATAAAAAAAAAAACTTAATTACTTACTCTTTTTGGAAATTTACTGTATTTAAAGCAACAAAATTATGATTGGAACCTGCAGATAGAAAATATATCATTTGATGAAATCAACAAATATTGGAAAGTTTATGAAAAAGTTGAAAAATGTAATGCATAGTATGTGGACACACTGGGTCTGTCAAAAGAGCAGAACAGAAAATATAAAACTACTAAAATTACATTATCTTTTGTACTATCCAATTTGTAAATACTATGTAGAATACATTTATATGCATGTATGCATGCTAAGTCGCTTCAGTCGTGTCCGACTCTGTGCAACCTCATAGACGGCAAGCCACCAGGTTCACCCGTCCCTGGGATTCTCAAGGCAAGAATATTGGAGTGGGTTGCCATTTCCTTTTCCATGAGTTGCCATTTTCTGAGCTAAGGTGACAGGAGTTATTTGTTGTAGTACATCTATAGCAGGTATCACCAGCTTGAACCCATGAATATAGAGAATATGAGCTTTATTTGTCCCCAGTTTTTTTTTCAGTTAAGTATGAATGCTTTATGGTGGAGGGTGCACTCCTTAGTAAGCTGAAAGATAAACCACTTCTTATTACTACTACTATGATATTTCAGATATTTGTGATAATAGCCCAGTCTTGTAGATACTTGAATTTAGATAACTAACCTATTTTCCTACATAAACATAACTGTTTCTTGGTTTGGACAAACTGTATAAAATATTGAAAAAGCATTAATGTTCCATCTGTAGCAGAAAGAATGCGCTGCAAAAAGGGTAGACTAAATACTATCACTTATGTCATTCAACAAATGCTTGCATACTGCTTAGTCACTGTGTTAAACATTTTTAATAAAGTACAGTTAATAGGATACCTTCACTGAGAATTCACACTCTAGAGGACAAGATAGAGATATAAATTGATATTCAGGGTGGTGAATGCAATGAGGAATTGGTATACAGGGAATGAGGAAGCACAGAGGAGTCAGGGTGACATAGAAAAGGAGACAGGAGGAAATGACACTTGCCTATGAAGGTTAAGGTTGAAGACATAGAAATCAATAAGCAGGCTATTATAGAGAGTTCCAGAGAAACATCTACTTCTGCTTTATTGACTATGCCAAAGCCTTTGGCTATGTGGATCCCAACAATTTGTGCCAAGAGATGACAATAACAGACCTCCTGACCTGCCTCCTGAGAAATCTGGGTGCAGGTCAAGAAGCAACAGTTAGAACTGGACATGGAACAGCAGCCTGGATCCAGATCAGGAAAGAAGTACCTCAAGGCTGTATGTTGTCACCCTGCTTATTTAACTTAATATGCAGAGTACATCATGAGAAATGCTGGACTAAATGAAGCACAAGCTGGAATCAAGATTGCTAGGAAAAATATCAATAACCTCAGATAGGCAGATGACCCCACCCTTATGGGAGAAAGTGAAGAAGAACTAAAGAGCCTCTTGATGAAAGTGAAAGAGGAGAGTGAAAAAGAGGTGAGTGAAACAGCCAAAGTACGCTGTTTGGTCCATGGGGTTGATGAGGTTCTTGTCACTGTAGGAGAAACATGGCTTCTCATCCAGGAACTATAAATCAAAGTTGTACATAACAACTTCTAGGAGATAATTGGCAACATGAGTATTAGAAAGCTCCCAATAATCCTTTTTTCAGATTCATGATTGATGAATCTATCTTCAAAGGAATATGACTTTACAGAATATCAAATGGTAATATTGATATTATCTTGGGGGATCCTTGAGGGAGAAAAGGAGAAACTTGAACATGTTTATGGATTGAAGAAATAGAGCCAGGAGAGAGAGGAAGACAGAATACAGAAGAGAAAAGGGACAATAATTAAGTAAGGCCACAGAAAAACAGAATCTTTTGGGTCAGTGGTCAATATAAGATTGACCTTGAATGAAATGTGCAGGTGTGTGAAGGGTACCTCATTCCATAGATTCCATAAATGAAAAGATTAGGTAAGATGTGGGCTGATAGTTTTCTAGTTTCACTGATATAAAAGGTAAAATTGTATCAGTGAGATTTGATGCTGGTGTTTAAAAATGCACATGTTTCAAGTGGTTGAAGAGGGTAGGAGAGGAAACTAACCAAGAAAACATACAACAGTTTATGTTCACCTCTTTTTCAAGTGCACATGGAACCTTCTCCAGGATAGATCACATTCTGGGCCATAAAACTAGCCTTGGTAAATTCAAAAATATTGATATCATTCCAAGCATATTTTCTGAACACAATGCAGTAAGATTAGATGTCAACTACAGGGGAAAAAAAAAAACTATTAAAAATTACAACACATGGAGGCTAAATGACACACTTCTGAATAACCAACAAATCACAGAAGAAATCAAAAAGGAAGTCAAAATCTGCATAGAAATGAATGAAAATGAAAACACAACAACCCAAAACCTATGGGACTCGGTAAAAGCAGTGCTAAGAGGAAGGTTCATAGCAATACAAGCTTACCTCAAGAAACAAGAAAAAAGTCAAATACATAACCTAACTCTACACCTAAAGCAACTAGAAAAGGAAGAAATGAAGAACCCCAGGATTATTAGAAGGAAAGAAGTCATAAAAATTAGGGCAGAAATAAATGCAAAAGAAACACAAGACACCATAGCAAAAATCAGCAAAGCTAAAAGATGGTTTTTTGAGAATACAAATAAAATAGACAAGCCTTTAGCCAGACTCATCAAGAAACAAAAAGAGAAAAATCAAATCAGCAAAATTAGAACTGAAAATAGAGAGATCACAACAGACAACACAGAAATACAAAGAATCATAAGAGACTATTATCAGCAACTATATGCCAATAAAATGGACAACTTGGAAGAAATGGACAAATTCTTAGAAAAGTATAACTTTCCAAAACTGAACCAGGAAGAAATAGAAGATCTTAACAGACCCATCACAAGCACGGAAATCGAAACTGTAATCAGAAATCTTCCAGCAAACAAAAGCCCAGGACCAGATGGCTTCACAGCTGAATTCTATCAAAAATTTAGAGAAGAGCTAACACCTATCCTACTCAAACTCTTCCAGAAAATCATAGAGGAAGGTAAACTTCCAAACTCATTCTATGAGGCCACCATCACCCTAATACCAAAACCAGACAGTTAAGTTCAGTTCAGTTGCTCAGTCGTGTCTGACTGTTTGTGACCTCATGGATCACAGCACGCCAGGCCTCCCTGTCCATCACCAACTCCCGGAGTTTACCCAAACCCATCTCCATTGAGTCAGTGATGCCATCCAACCATCTCATCCTCTGTCGTTCCCTTCTCCTCCTGTCCCTAATCCTTCCCAGCATTAGAGTCTTTTCCAATGAGTCAACACTTTGCATGAGGTGGCCAAAGTATTGGAGTTGCAGCTTCAACATCAGTTCTTCCAATGAACACCCAGGACTGATCTCCTTTAGGATGGACTGGTTGGATCTCCTTGCAGTCCAAGGAACTCTCAAGAGTCTTCTCCAACACCACAGTTCAAAAGCATCAATTCTTCAGCACTCAGCTTTCTTCATAGTCCAACTCTCACATCCATACATGACTACTGGGAAAACCAGACAAAGATGCCACAAGAAAAAGAAAACTACAGGCCAACATCACTGATGAACATAGATGCAAAAATCCTTAACAAACTCCTAGCAAACAGAATCCAATAATATATTTAAAAAGACCTCAAGACCAAGCGGGCTTTATCTCAGGGATGCAAGGATTCTTTAATATCCACAAATCAATCAATGTGATACACCACATTAACAAATTGAAAGATAAAAACCATATGATTAGCTCAATAGGTGCAGAAAAAGCCTTTGACAAAATTCAACAACCATTTTTGATAAAAACCTTCAAGAAAGCAGGCATAGAAGGAACATACCTCAACATAATAAATGCTATATATGACAAACCCATGGCAAACATTATCCTCAACGGTGAAAAATTGAAAGCATTTCCCCTAAAGTCAGGAACAAGACAAGGGTGCCCACTCTCACGACTACTATTCAACATAATTTTGGGAGTTTTAGCCACAGCAATCAGAGCAGAAAAAGAAATAAAAGGAATCCAGATTGGAAAAGAAGAAGTAAAATTCTCACTGTTTGCAAATGACATGATCCTCTACATAGAAAACCCTAAAGACTCCACCAGAAAATTACTAGAGCTAATCAACAAATAAAGTAAAGCTGCAGGATATAAAATTAACACACAGAAATCCCTTGCATTCCTATACACTAACAATGAGAAAACAGAAAGAGAAATTAAGGAAACAATTACATTCACCATTGCAACGAAAAAAATAAAATACTTAGGAATAAATCTACGTAAAGAAACAAAAGACCTATATATAGAAAACTATAAAACACTGGTGAAAGAAATCAAAGAGGACACAAATAGATGAAGAAATATACTGTGTTCATGGATCAGAAGAATCAATATAGTGAAAATGAGTATACTACCCAAAGCAATCTATAGATTCAATGCAATCCCTATCAAGCTACCAACGGTATTTTTCAGAGAGCTAGAACAAATAATTTCACAATTTGTATGGAAATTAAAAAACCTCTAATAGCCAAAGCAATCTTGAGAAAGAAGAATGGAACTGGAGGAATCTACCTGCCTAACTTCAGGCTCTACTACAAAGCCACAGTCATCAAGACAGTACGGTACTGGCACAAAGACAGAAATATAGATCAATGGAACAAAAGAGAAAGCCCAGAGATAAATCCACGCACCTATAGACACCTTATCTTCGACAAAGGAGGCAAGAATATACAATGGAGAAAAGACAATCTCTTTAACAGCGGTGCTGGGAAAACTGGTCAACCACTTGTAAAAGAATGAGAATGAAACACTTTCTGGCACCATACACAAAAATAAAATCAAAATGGATTAAAGATCTAAATGTAAGCGATGAGGAGGCTTCCGAGGAGGCAGAGGAGGAGGAGACCACAAGCCACAAGGAAAGAAGACGAAGTTTGAATAGTTTCTTCTATCCCTGTCTCTCCCTCTTCCATTTGAAAGAAAGGACTCTGGGGTTTTTACTCTGTTACCTGATCAATGACAGAGCCTTCTGAGGACATTCCAAGACAGTATACAGCCCTGTGGTCTACTTGGAAATCCGTATAGATAACATTTCAAGGGAGATAACCCTGTTGGTGTTGACTGGATATTCGTATAAACTTTTTAAAGAGATGAGTGATAGAGCTAACCCTTATCTGTAAGTTTTGAATTTATATTGTTTCTTCCCATGTATAAAACCATTTTTTTCCTACAGAGGTTTTTTTTTTGTTTTTGCATTGGGGGTTGTAAAGGAAAGCAGAATGTTTTATCATGATTTTTGCTTCAGCAATTTTGGGACAAATTAAAAGTCCTAGAACTCTAAAAAAAAAAAAAAAAAAAAAAAGACCAGAAACTATAAAACTCCTAGAGGAAAACATAGGCAAAACACTCTCTGACATAAATCACAGCAGGATCCTCTATGACCCACCTCCCAGAGCAATGGAAATAAAAGCAAAAGCAAACAATAGGGACCTAATTAAACTTAAAAGCTTTCACACAATGAAGGAAACTACAAGCAAGGTGAAAAGACAGCCTTCAGAATGGGAGAAAATAATAGCAAATGAAGCATTGACAAAGAATTAGTCTCAAAAATATACAAGCAGCTCCTGAAGCTCAATTCCAGAAAAGTAAACGACCCAATCAAAAAATGGGCCAAAGAACTAAACAAACATTTCTCCAAAAAGACATACAGATGGCTAGCAAACACATGAAAAGATGCTCAACATCACTCATTATCAGAGAAATGCAAATCAAAACCACAATGAGATACTATCTCACACCGGTCAGAATGGCTGCTCTCCAAAAGTCTACAAGCAATAAATGCTGGAGAGGGTGTGGAGAAAAGGGAACCCTCTTACACTGTTGGTGGGAATGCAAAGTAGTACAGCCACTATGGAGAACATTGTGGAGATTTTTTAAAAAACTGGAAATAGAACTGCCATATGTCCCAGCAATACCACTGGTGGGCATACACACAGAGGAAACCAGAATTGAAAGAGACACGTGTATCCCAATGTTCATCGCAGCTCTGTTTACAATAGCCAGGGCATGGAAGCAACCTAGATGTCCATTGGCAGATGAATGGATAAGAAAGCTATTGTACACATACACAATGGAATATTACTCAGCCATTAAAAAGAATACTTTTGAATCAGTTCTAATGAGGTGGATGAAACTAGAGCCTATTATACAGAGTGAAGTAAGTCAGAAAGAAAAACACCAATACACAGTATACTAATGCATATATATGGAATTTAGACAGATAGTAACGATGACCCTATATACGAGACAGCAAAAGAAGACACAGATATATAGAACAGTCTTTTGGACTCTGTGGGAAGAGGCGAGGGTGGGATGATTTGAGAGAATAGCATTGAAACATGTATACTATTATATGTGAATCAGATCGCCAGTCCAGGTTCGACGCATGAGCCAGGGTGCTCAGGGCTGGTGCACTGGGATGACCCAGAGGAATGGGATGGGGAGGGAGTTGGGAGGGGGCCTCAGGATGGGGAACATATGTACACCCATGGCTGATTCATGTCAATGTATGGCAAAAACCACCACAATATTGTAAAGTAGTTAGCCTCCAAGTAAAATAAATAAATTTAAACAAATTAAAAAAATAAGAAATAAAAAAAAACTGTGAGCTCTTATGGCATAGAAATTTAATGATTCTCTATAAGGAAATCAATTATACAAAATTATATAGTTATTATATAATTATTATCAAATTATCAAATATATGATTATAAAATTATATATAATTATAATTATCAAATTATATAATAATTTTTAACAACTTAAAATTCAGGCAATAGAATGACTCTCTTCTTCACAATTGATCAAAAATATAATTTTATATTTTTATCAGAGTGATTCTATAATTTCATTTTTATACATTTAATTTCTACTAGCTAGAAGATGATGAGGCTATAAGTTTACCCACAGCACAGAATCTGTAGTTGCGTGTGAAATTCTATTTATTCCTGGTCTTGTATCCTTTCCTGAACCCCACTCTGTATAGCTCCTGGTCCTAGACTTTCTTGACTATTTATTCCATCAAGAATTCACCTAGTTTCTACCTGTTAATTTTTAGATTCCTTCCATTTATTTTTCTTATAAAAGAAATATAATTGCCCATCTGAATCTTTAAAATAATTTCTCTTAAAATGCTAACTGCTGCTGCTAAGTCGCTTCAGTCGTGTCCGACTCTGTGCGACCCCACAGACGGCAGCCCATCAAGCTCTGCCGTCCCTGGGATTCTCCAGGCAAGAATACTGGAGTGGATTGCCATTTCCTTCTCCAGTGCATAAAAGGGAAAAGTGAAAGTGAAGTCGCTCAGTCGTGTCCGACTCTTAGAGACCCCATGGACTGTAGCCTACCAGGCTCCTCCATCCATGGGATTTTCCAGGCAAGAGTACTGGAGTGGGGTGCCATTGCCTTCTCCAAAAATACTAACAGTTTATATGAAATCTTGAAAAAGTCAGAAAGTATTCATTAAGCATTTTACTCTTTCTTTAATTATTTGCTCTTAAAATGATTAACTCTTCATGTTCAGATTTGAAAAGGCTAAAAAAGATGATGATTAGCACATGCTGGACCCAGAATTCATCAATTTATGCCTTTAAGACATTATTATAGTTTATTAATATGTAAAAGCTAGTTTTGTTAGATGTCCCAATGGTGGTTACCTGCAGTACATAACTTTTCTGAAGCTCATCACTATGAATGACAAGTTGAAATTCAAATTACACAAAAATATTTCACTTTAATTATATCACAATTAAGTTCTTTTATTTTTTCCGATGTCTTCTCTGAAGATGCTCTGGACAAGGCCGTGAAATATCACAGTGAGATGTAATCATGGCCTGCATCTGCACAACACTGTACATGTTCCCCTTCATTTTTATGAGGTCTCAGCTAGAAAGAACATCTCAATTCTAAATTAAGCTAATCAAAAGCTTAGTAAAAATATACAAACTTGTTTGCACATTTCTTTCTGGAGTCAGGCCATCATAATGGAAACAGATGGCACATTTTTCTTTCAAGGCCTATAAAGGAATAAGCAGAAGGCTATCTGCAATACTCAGCATGTGAAGCAAGATTCCAGTTAGTATAAGATGGCTTCCTTGGCAATAGTTTGGGTGCCAAGAAGATCAGTCATTCTTTTATACTACTAATATATAACTAAAGGACTCAAGAAGTGAAGCTTTAGAAGGAAGGAAGGTAAAAGGAGAGGGAGAAACCAATTCTAAAAAGCAACTAAATCATAACAAATCTGTTTGGTTCTTTGTCAGCTTCCAATCATGAAGAAAGTGTAGCAGGAAGGGCAGCCAGTGATTTACTGTTTAACATTCAAGGATTTGGAGTATATTTTTACCATTAAGTGGTCCCTTAATGGAAAATTTTGATTCATCATCTATATTTTATATTAGATAACTCAATAGCATAATTTCAGTAGCTTGTTTTTATGCTAGATAAACATTTTTTTCAAGGATCTAAATAATATGTTGAAAGCTTTTCTTCATTTGAGGAGACACAGCTGTCTTCCTAGAAAGATTTGAATATGTTGTAGAAGTGGATAACATCAATTAAAAGTGGAATGGAATAGTATTTGTTAGGTATTTGAGTAGATTTCACTCAATAGGTTTTACTCAATAGTCGGTTTTAGAAACAACCTGGAAAATCCCATGAACGGAGGAGCCTGGTAGTGTACAGTCCATGGAGTCGCTAAGAGTTGGACAAGATTGAGCGACTTCACTTTCACTTTTCACTTTCATGCATTGGAGAAGGAAATGGCAACCCGCTCCAGTGTTCTTGCCTGGAGAATCCCAGGGACGGGGGACCCTGGTGGGCTGCCGTCTATGGGGTCGCACAGAGTCGGACACGACTGAAGCGACTTAGCAGCAGCAGCAGCGTTCTCATGAATATTATGCTTCTTGAATAACTGAAGTGTCAATACTCATTTTAGATGCAGAATTTGTGACATTTGTTTAATGTATGTTGGTACTACTAGACATAATTCTTGGATAGCAAGGATTATGGCTGCTTTAATCAAAAGTTTTTTCCTCCAGCATCCAGTATAGTTTGTGGCACATAGTTGGTGGTCAGTAAATATTTGCTGAATGAATAACTAAGCCAATGGAGACAAAGAAGAGGTCATGCGTGAAAGGTATTTCTGATTCATTAAGATATTTGACTCTAACTAATATTTTGAATGATACAAGCAGCCATTTCAAGCAAATCTAATATGCAAAACTGTATTTTCACAAAGTATACTTATGTGTTGTATTTAAGCTGACACAATTTTACCAAAGCTAATTTACATACAGCTTGTTTGGAACTTACAGCTTACATACTTTTAATGGGATGGCCAACTCTGTGTTTTAGGCCAAGGATATATATACAAACGTTCTAATGCCATTCCCAAGCATGAGGGAGCCATCTAGACAGCTAGCTGAAGAAGCGAAAAGGAAAACAACTTAATGAATAAATACCTACTGTGTGTCAGGCTCTGTAATAGTCATTTTGCATTCATTATATCATTCAAACTTCCTGACAACCCTGCAAGGTAGGCATTATGCTTTTAGAAGTGAAATTTGTTAAAGTTATATAACTTGTATAAGTTTCATCTAAGTGGTAAAAGAGAAATTTTTAACCCTTCAGATTCCAAAGTTTTTGCTCATTCTACCCTACTGCTTGAAAAGAAAATCATTGGTTAAGCACTTCTTCCGTTCTGCTCTACTGAAGGGATGTTCGTCATTATACTTTTATGCATGATAAGTATACTTATACTTCATGGAAATAAAAGTAGGTCTTAAGAGATTATAGAAAATTGATTTTGTGTTAAAAAGCCACTTCTTAAAGCAAACCAAGTTTTAACTGTCAATTTAAAAAGAACAAACAGCATATACATAACTCAGACAAGTAAGATGCAGTATTCACTGTTCAAATTTTTTTCCTTTGTAATTGTGCATTTGCAAATCACCCTGAACAAAATCCTGAAAGAGAATTTACAAGTAACCATGACTAGATGGAGATACTAAATATTTGCAGGGTAGTCAGTTCAGCTACAAAAGCATCTACATTTTTCCCATTCTAGAATATAATACTGAAACCAGTAGTCAGATGTTAGTAATGGTCATAAAATGGTTGGTTTACTTGTGTGTCGTGGTACATTGTTTTGCCTATGCTCAAACTTCAAGAACAAATTCCAAACATCTGAACTGTGCACTAAGAAGGAAAACACAAAATAGAAATAATGAGACACTCCAGTTACTTTGTCAAAGTTATATTTTTAACTTTTGTGAAATCTTAGAATCATTTTCAGAGTTTTCATAGTTAAAGAAATTCTTACTGTAAAGCTCTAAATTGCTTTGCTCCGTCTAGTCAAGGCTATAGTTTTTCCAGTAGTCATGTATAGATGTGAGAGTTGGACTATAAAGAAAGCTGAATGCAAGCCAGAAAGAAAAACACCAATACAGTATACTAACATATATATATGGTATTTAGTCAATCGGTAAAGATAACCCTGTATGCGAGACATTAAAACAGACACAGATAAATAGAACAGTATTATGGACTCTATGGGAGAGGGCGAGGGCGGGATGATATGGGAGAATGGCACTGAAGCATGTAAATTACCATATGTGAAATGAATCGCCAGTCCAGTTTCGATGCAGGATACAGGGTGCTCGGGGCTGGTGCACCGGGATGACCCGGAGGGATGGGATGGGGAGGGAGGAGGGAGGGGGGTGCTGGAAGGGGAACACACGTACACCCATGGTGAATTCATGTCAATGTATGGCAAAACAAATACAATATTGTAAAGTTAAAACATAGAAAATAAACTAATTTTAAAAAAAAGAAAGAAAGCTAAACGCAGAAGAATTGATGCTTTTGAACTGTGGTGTTGGAGAAGACTCTTGAGAGTTCCTTGGACTGCAAGCAGATCCAACCAGTCCATCCTAAAGGGGATCAGTCCTGAGTATTCATTGGAAGGACTGATGTTGAAACTAAAACTCCAATATTTTGGCCACCTGATGTGAAGAGCTGACTTGAAAAGACATTGATGTTGGGAAAGATTGAAGGCAGGTGGAGAAGGAGATGACAGAGGATGAGATGGTTAGATGGCATCACCGACTCAATGGACATGAGTTTGGGTAAGCTCCAGGAGTTGGTGATGGACAGGGAGGCCTGGCATACTATGGTTCATGGGGTTGCAAACAGTCAGACATGACTGAGCGACTGAACTGAACTGAAACTATTAGGATATTATAGAACAGAATGGTGTCTTATGAAAATGCTATTTCATTCCCTATGATATTAAGTCATGACATATTATTCAAAGAATACTATTTGACCTGACTGATCTGTGTGTGTATCTGAGTGTATGTATGTAATGAAAATAGAAAATACTTTTGGGTTTTGAGAAATCAGACTATACCCTAGTGTAATAATCATATGATCACAATCCTTTTTTTTTTTAATTGGAGGCTAATTACTTTACAATATTGTAATGGTTTTTGCCGTACATTGACATGAATCAGCCATGGGTGTATATGTGTTTCCCATCCTGAACACCCCTCCCACCTTCCTCTCTATCCCATCCCTCAGGGTCATCCCAGTGCACTGGCCTGAGCACCCTGTCTCATGAATCGAACCTGGACTGGCGATCTATTTCACATATGGCAATATACATGTTTCAGTGCTATTCTCTCAAATCATCCCACCCTCGCCTTCTCCCACAGAGTCCAAAAGTCTGTTTGTTACATCTGTGTCTCTTTTGCTGTCTCACATATAGTATTAAAATTTAAAGTTTATATCTTCTTGCTTTTATACTAAAACGTTTTTTATGATAACTTTTCTTAGAATAATTAGAATTATTTATGACCAAAAACATCAGACTTTATATTAGAACATTGATTTTTGAAAAAAAAAAGTCAAAATTTATGTACACCTGTTTCTTGGCTAATAAAATGAAGAAACATTTATTCATTTTATCTGAGGGAAAAGAAGTTTTGCAATATAAGATTTAATTATGTATAAGTAAATGTATGTCGTGTTGAAAAGACTGACAGACATAATTTTTGTACAACATATTACACAGGAGGATTCTAAAATTTTTCTAAATGACTTGATCATTTGCAATGCTGTGAAAGAAAATAATAGATTTCAGAATGATATACTAACACTAAGATCCATAGTTTTCTGAAAAATCATAAACTTTTCAAATATAATAGTCTTCTAACATAAGCAACATTTTTTTAATTAGTTTATTTTCTATTTTTTAACTTTACAATATTGTATTTGTTTTGCCGTACATTGACATGAATCCACCATGGGTCTACATGTTTTCCCCTTCCAGAGCCCCCCTTTCACCTCCCTCCCCATCCCATCCCTCCGGGTCATCCCAGTGCACATAAGGAAGCTGTGGTACATATAGACAATGGAATATTACTCAGCCATTAAAAAGAATACATTCGAATCAGTTCTAATGAGGTGGATGAAACTGGAGCCTATTACACAGAGTGAAGTAAGCCAGAAAGAAAAACACCAATACAGTATACTAACACATATATATGGTATTTAGTCAATCGGTAAAAATAACCCTGTATGTGAGACATCAAAAGAGACACAGATAAATAGAACAGTATTATGGACTCTATGGGAGAGGGCGAGGGCGGGATGATATGGGAGAATGGCATGGAAGCATGTAAATTATCATATGTGAAATGAATCGTCAGTCCAGGTTCAATGCATGATACAGGGCGCTCGGGGTTGGTGTGGAAATATAACTGCCATATGATCCAGCAACATTTTTTAAGAGAAATGAACAATAATGATTTTTTTCCCCAGTTTTGCTCCTCTCTCTCTCTATATATATATATATGTGTGTGTGTGTATATACACACACACACATATATATACTCTTCCTGATTATTCACCTAATATTAATGTCCTCTAAATGATGACTACAAAATTCAGTCCTTACAGTTGCTACTTGGGAAATGTTGATGAGTGTAACAGGGCAGGGAAGGGTGATGACACCAGCATTGAGCTTGAGAAAACTTGCCCGTTTAAGAGGGCTAATCATTCTCATCTTTACGTAATTGTTACAAGAGGGATTAATGGCCCACTGTAGTGGGAATTTGGAATTTTCAAAAAATATTTAAATATGAATATTTGTGAGTAGTCTCATTTTAAAATGTTGGCCAACAATTGAAACATCATTTATTGTAGAGTGAGTTGGGGCAATTTTTATTTGTGGGTAGCCTGTTTCCTAGAAACAAAAGATTTTGGGACTATTTCTAGACAGAAATAATCTATTTCTCTTCATTTCGGTTTGACAATATATTGCCAAACTAAATTTTATGATCTTCACATTGTTTGTGTTAACCTGGTGCTCTTAAATTTGAACTGTTTATTGTCAGTATTAAAAAGTATGTATAAATATTTAAGTGGGTATAGTTCCAGCGTTAAAGAGAAAATATTTTTCCTAGATTATGGAATTTGGTGACTGGAAGAAACTTTAGAGACTACCCTGATTGAACTATCTCCTTCATGGAGGAGGAAAGTGAATTCCTATTATACAGTCACTTTCCCATGGCTTCTAGACACTGACAAGGTAAAGCAGACATCCTTAGCTTAGACAAATAGTACAAGTCAAAAGTCCATTCAAATGAGAGAAATAATTCAATAGAAAGATCCTAACTATGAATTAATAGATATTTAAATTTTATAGAGTGTATTATTTGTTACTGGTAGAGCAGGGAGATCTGTGAGCAAAGAAAGTGTACACTGTCCTTTGTCATGGTGTTAAACTATATTTTATGAAATCATTGAGCTCAGAGAGTCTCCCCAATATTTCTGTAGATTTTCATTCTGGGTCTGAACACATTTTAATTACTCAAATATTTAAGCAGTGTTTCATTTTGTATAAACTGTTCTCCTTTTTCTTCTGCTGAGTAAGAAAATGAGTTGCTTTTTTAAATTTATTCACTTGTAGGTGAACAGACTTGTAAGTCATACTATACTTTATTGAGTCATTAAGCAGATTCCTGTTTTTGCAACTTGATTGTTCTTCTGACAATGCTTTCAGGCATCATGGGATACAATTTCTAATAAAGTTTTATATTAAAATTTTATAAATTTTTATATTCAGAAATTTTGTTTTTATATTTAGAAAATATAAAAGTTAGTTATATTGAATAATATTTTGTGGTTGAGGTAGCTATATAATACTTTAGCATATAATGATTTAGTTGTATATTATTACAGTGTGTTTCAGGTACTCTCTTAAGGGCTGAGGAAATAAAAAAAATATAAAATACATTCTATAACTTTTGAAGATATGCAAAATAGGAATTTTATGAAACAGTATTTAATGTCATCAGGCCTAGAATATTCATTCAACTATACTAAGAATCTACTTTGAGATTGGCAAAGTTCTAGGTGTTAGGGACACCTCAACAAATGATTCAAATGTATACTCTTACACTGAACATATTATGACAAGTGGAATAAATTCTTATAAAAGGGGAGATTAGTAAAGAATGTATATTTAATCTAAGTGTTAACTAGGAGTATGTCAGTCACAAAGTGAGGAAAATTTTGTCAGATTCAACAAATGTAAATTTCAAAAAGCTATAAAGAAACTGAAGAGACTATTTTATTTGCTGCCTAGAGAGGGAGGGGAAAAGGCAAGTGTTAAATCTGACGAAGAAATACAAAGCCAGGTCTTTGAGAAGATGTGTAAGGACAATGTGGATTTTGGACTTATCCTAAGGGCAATGGGAAACCACTCTCTTATTGGGAAGTAGGAGAGTAAAGTACTCTGATTTGTGTTTTTAGAATACTAGCTGCTATGTGGAAAAATTAAACAAGGCTAATATGTATCTTTGCTTACAAAGAGCCATATAGTAGTCAAAGCTATGGTTTTTCCAGTAGTCATATATGGACGTGAGAGTTGGACCATAAAGAAGGCTGAGCACTAAAGAATTGATGCTTTTGAGCTGTGGTGCTGGAGAAGACTCTTGAGAGTACCTTGGACTGCAAGGAGATCAAACCAGTCAATCCTAAAGGAAATCAGCTCTGAATATTCATTGGAAGGAGTGGTGCTGAAACGTCAATATTTTGGCTGCTTGATGTGAAGAGACAACTCATTGGAAAACACCCTGATTCTGGGAGAGATTGAGGGCAAGAAGGAAAGGGGTGGACAGGATCAGATGGTTGGATGGCATCCCTGACTCAAAAGATCTGAGTTTGAGCAAACTCAGGGACATAGTGAAGGACAAGGAAACCTGGCATGCTGCAACTCATGGGGCTGTAGAGAGACACAACTTAGCAACTGAACAACAAATCACAGATCCTAGGAAACTTGATATCTCCTGTTGTAGTAGTCCAGACAATAGCTGACGATTGTTTAGAATTCAGAGGCTGTGAAGATGGAGAGAAATACACGACCTCAAGCTATACTTAGAAAGTAGAAGTAATCAACTTTTGTAATTAATGATATGCAAGTATTAGGTAAATTTATGTCTCAGTTTCCTGTGAAAACAACTGATTGAAAGATTGCTGGAGTATTCACCATTCACTGAGGCAGAGTAAGCTGTGGAAGGTTTAGTGAGTCCAGTTTTGTACATATTGAGTTTGAGATGCCTAGAAGAAGTTCAAAGAGAAATGCCAATTAGGCAGTTCAGCACATATATCTAAATCTGATGATAGAATATTTTATCATATTAAAAATAAATGCCCTGTTAATTCAGAGGAGCTGAAAAATTTATAAAAAACTTACATATTGAGGCTAGCCATAGTAAGGAAGGTATGAGAATGAAAAGAAAATCAGTACAATGTGGTATCATAGAATAATCCTAGAATAATAATAGAAAAAAGTGATTCATAAAAGATAAGGGGTCATTAGTTCCCAAGACTGCCTGGGCAGAATGGGGACATCAAAAGCAGGATAAGAATAGAAGTCATTGGAAACCAATGAGAAACCAAGAAGTGAGAGAAAAAACTACTTAAAGATGCAAAGAATACATCCATTCCATATTTATGTGGGAGTCCATCAGTGCCTATTTGTAAATAAATGTCTGCTTCAGGTATGTATCATATATACACCCTTATCACTTCTATCTACATGTGTGGGTATATTAATACTATTAACACAATATCTTATATGAAGTGTTATTTCATCCAATAGTGTGATATAAAAGATACCACTGGTTATAATTATTTTCTTGGAGTTTGGTAACTTTATGACAATGAGATAGACATTTATTAAGCTGTATTAACTCTTCAACTATTATGCCTTAAAGGTACATGATGTATCTAACAACACTGGTTTGCCTACACACTGAATTGACATCTAGCCACAATCTGCACACAAGAAAGATGATATAAGAAATATAAGATATAAAGAGGATGCTTTTATGTTACAATATGGATATTTAGCTACATCAAATGAGATAATAAATGTGAAAGCAATGTGTAAACTGATACTGCAATGGATGTCAGTATTTTCGACTGTCTGATATTGGAAATGCTTGCCTGTGTATAGGAAACTCACCACCTCATGAATCTTGAACCCTGAAAATGCCAGACATTGTTTTCCGAGCCTCCCTGGAAACTAACCTGTGAACTTGTGTGACTCATTTCCCTCTGCTCCAAATCCATGTTTTCATGTGATACTGGCTCTTGATCCTGCTGTGTAACACTGGTGCTGGATCCTGTGAATATTCCCTTTGCCATTTGGTGGAATGTGAGGCTTTCACAGAGGGCACAAAGTGATAGTAGAAGGTAGATATTTTCTTTAGGGTTTGGCCCTCCATTATTATTTTTCCAAGCAGGCATCCAGTAGCTCCCTCTGAGGAGCTCCAATGGCACCCCATGCCACACTCTCCCCACTAGAGGCTTCCAAGCATCTCCAGCCTACTAGAACACCATAGCAACACACAGCTGTTCTACAAACCTGTACACCCTACACAATAGCAGCTTCAAATGCTTCGGAAGATATGAACTCTGCCAACTCAAACCCTTCACTCAACAGATTTGTTCTGGATCATTTCTAGAAACCAGAAATGCTACCATAGGAATTTGGCTGCAATTTCTGGAAGGTTTCTTTGCTACCTGAAGACTGCAATTTCCTATGGTAGCTACACTCTCTTCACAGAAGTCTGAATTCCTTCCCTTGGCAGGGAACCTTTCTCCATCTTCAATTCCTATTGTTCACTCTTACTCACTCTAGGATTGTAGCTATTCTTTTGCGCTTGCTAATTCTGGGCACTGTTGTATGCCTTTTAGTACTCAATTTTATAGTATTAATGATTCTTTATATTAAATCCCTTTCCCAGCGTCTACTCCTAGCAAATAAATTATGTGGCTTCTAAGTCATGATTAGATTCTAGCTGGTACAGCTCATGATCTGAATTTTGCCAATCCAAGTAGGTATTCATGATATGTAGAATTAGCAATCACAGGGTGCTTTCTGTGGTGGGCAGTCAGGTTTTAGTCCTAAGGAGTTTCTGGTGCAAGAGGCTATATTCTGTGTACAGCACATACGTGTCCTCACTGGACCATTTTGTGGTTAATTTGTGCAATGTTCATGTCTTATTTCTGGATCTAGCTAACCAGTTGGCCTGAAAATTCTAAGAAGTACTTAATAAATTTGTAATGAATTAGCTCTTGACTTAAGCGAACTAGAATTAGCTTCCATTGCTTGGTACTAAGAATACTGTTAGAAATAGCTAATTACTAAGGATTACATTGTTTAGGTATTTTATAATTACTTTATATATATTACATTTAATCCTGTTAAAAATCTGATAAAGTAGCGATTATCCATGTTTTATAAAGCTAAAGCTCAGAGAGAAAATATTTGTCCAAAGTCACAGAATTAAATAATAGAGATGATAGTCAAAATGGCATTTGATTCCTAAACCTGGTGCTCTTACTTGCACTGGCAGACATCTTCTTTATAACTTTTGTGGCAATATGTGTTAGTCACTCAGTCATGTCTGAGTTTTTGTGACCCCATGAACTGTAGAAGGCCAGGCTCCTCAGTCCATGGAAGTCTCTAGGCAAGAACATTGGAGTGGGTTGCCATTCCTTTCTGCAGGGAATATTCCCAACCCAGGGATCGAACCTGGGTCTCTCGCCTTGCAGGCAGGTTCTTTACCATCTGCGTTACCAGAAGCCTTTTGTGACAATAATGTGTGATGAAACACAGAGTTTTACTTTTCCCCAACAACACAGGAATTAACATTTGACAGTCAAGCTAGAGAGAAAAAGCTAACTCTGTATCATTAGTGCTCAATCCAGAGCCCAAATTTTATTGCACTTCAGGGCCAAACTGAGTCAACATTTCCTTGAGATATTTCCTAATCATTTTCTACTCATTCATCACACTTTCCCTATAAACTGATATTTTGAGAAATCTAAGATCATTATTAATTCTCTATCCAGTGAATGGTATAGATTAGGGAGGATAAGCGATTTGGGGTTAAAGTTAATTCCTACCAAAGACAACGTAAATAAAGTTAGTAGGAGTAAGAATCTTATATCCTTTCTTCATCATTGTGTGAATAATTTTCCTTCTTAGAATTTACACACCCTAACTCTCTATTCTATGGGACATCATCTTATTAATTTACCATAAAAGTTAACCAATCATTATTGTTCATTAGATATGTTGATATGTTTTATTCTTGAGAAATGCAAAATTTAAATTTACATGTTTATTTTTAAAGTGTAATGAAGTAGTTTGGTCAGTCATTCTTTACATAATTTCAAAACACAGCTTAAGTAACTAAATGCTCCTGGACCATTTTAGGAAGAGGCATGGTTTAAACAATTTAAAGAGCCCATTACACTCAACTGCAGTTTAAAAATTGCATAATTTGATTAAATTGACATTTAAATGTCAAGTATTTTTCCAACTTATCCTTTCTCATGATTGCTCACTGCTAGACATTTGTACATAATTAGGAGTGTTTATTCACCCTCTTTCTTTTTAAAATAAGTATCTCTTCAAACTTATTATCTACCAGATTTCAGTGTCCATTTGTTTTCTTCCTAGAATTGAATTGTGGGGTCATAAAATCTGAGCTATTACATCTCTAACAGTCTTAATATTTAATTAAATGAAAAATCACTTAAAAGAAAAATTATTTTTTTAAAAATAAGGTGATTTATAAGAGTGACAAATTCTAAGCGTGTGATTATATTAGTTTGGTTATAATATGTTTTCATTATAAAAATAACTTGAGCATGGAAATTTGGTTGTGAAGTAAAGTTTTTAAATATTTACTTAAATAAATACTTAATATTTACTTACATAAGTACTTCAATAAATACTTAAATATTTACTCTACTTTATTGTTGTGTATATATATATATATATATATATATTATATGGCTTTTCTAGTTGCTCAGATGGTAATGATTCTGCCTGCAATGCGGGAGACCTGGGTTCACTCTCTGGGTTGAGAAGATCCCCTGGAGAAGGGAATGGCAACCCACTCCAGTATTCTTGCCTGGAAAACCCCTGGATGGAGGAGCCTGGCAGGCTTATGGGGTTGCAGAGTCAGACACCAGTGAGTGACTAATACAATATAGCACTTTCTAAACTTAGAATTAAAATATTGACCACCAAGATCAGGTACTAATGGTTGAAGAGATTAAGTTTGTCTATACCATGCAGTTAAACTGTAATCAGTTGACTTCCTTTTAAATTTAAAAATGATTCAAAACATTACTCTCCATATCAAAAAAAAAAAAAAAGAAAAAAGAGAGAGAGAGAAAGGTTGAGAGAGAGAGAGATTGTGAGACAGAGAGAGAAGGATCAATGTTTTAAGGATAAAGCCTGCAATGCTGTCAATGCCTCAAATATGGAACTCAACAGATATACTTGGCATGTAAGTTCATTCATGTGTAATTCCTCACCTTGTGTCTCTTTTCTGGTTCCAAATTCTTAAGTAGGTGGCTGATTGAAATCGACAAGAATTCTGCTCTAGGAGTTTGAGCAAGCACTAATCTTTTCCATTTCAGTGCTCTGATAAGTCTAAGGAAACAGCTGCCAAGGGAGCAATGGATGGAAAGGCATTCCCTCTCCTTTCATCAGTGCTTACACTAACAGTACTCAGGCTTATTCTGTTTTACTTCCTTTCAAGAGGTATTAGTTAACTAGGTAAACGAAAAAAAATCACTGCCACCTAAAACAAACAAAAAAAGATACCCCATTTGAGACTCTGAATATGCATGTCTTTGATAAGAAAATAAATGGTATTTTTAGGTGACTGATCTTTGTAACTCTCTGCTATCAAGTTTCCTTTGTTGTAGTGAAAGGTATTCAAATTTTCTTATAAAGAGAATTGCTAAACATTTTTAATTGAGAATCCCTCCCTCAAAGAGACAAATATGTTATCTCTTAAGATTCTATCAATAGATCTTTGTGAATTGAACTTGTGAATTGAACACTGTCACATCACAACCTGTGAGATCTCCCAGATTTTTAAAAGAATACTGATTCTGATAGCTAATATCTGTCTCACATCATGTGTGTTAATAGGCATGTTTGCCTGTGTTAGATAATCATTCCATTTGTAGTGAGCTAAAGTTGCCTCGTTCTTTTCTACATATGTTATCACGGTTCAGCAATACTTTTCTATTGTTATTTATACTGGCTTCAAAATCTTTGAAATCTTCACCTGCCTCTAATAGCACATCCATTTATCCAAACAATGAGGTTTGTTAAAAAGCATCACAATAAACGAGATGGAAGAGAGAGTGTGCTTATTGTACATACAATATACAATTGGTACTGCTGCCTAGAGTCTCATAATTATACCATAGATCCATTTGCAAACTAGTGAAATATTAGAAAAACTGAGCTGTCCTTCACATATATTCTATATACCTGTGTGATAACAATGAATTTTGTACATGAGTTTCACAGGTACTATGGCTCTTAAAAATTTTTAAGATTATACATATTGTGTCTTCATATGGGGTATATATTTGAGGTGAACCATAGTACATAACTTGATTTTGACTTTAGTACATAGCAAAGCAATGATTCATTCTTTTTTCATAAGAACAATGCCTGCACTTGAATATCATAATCAGTTTCACTCCATTTCTCATCTCCTCTTCATTGTTGATCTTAGCCAGATGGCTTATTCTCATTGGCATTTGTATTTCTCTCCCCCAGTATGATTAATTCTTATTTGCAAGAAAAAAAAACTAATTGGTAATGATATATTTTTAGGAATTCAGAGATGTGTCATTGAGTCAAAGACTTTGTCTTAGGGGAATTTTGCTTTAGTAGAGAATGAAGTTAAGATTTATTTCACATTCTCTAAAAAGTTCGTCACTACGAGTTCTTTAAAAGTAACTGCTAAAGTAGCTCAGGTAAGAGGAGAATTTCTTACCTTAATTTTTCTCTTTCTTCCTTTTGTTAAGCAAATATGCTCTATTTATAGTCACATAGAGAAGTTATCTATTATGGGATTTGTCATAATCTTACACGGAAAAAAAAGATTGAAGGTGTGAGGAGAAGGGGATGACAGAGGATGAGATGGTTGGATGGCATCACCGACTCGATGGTCATGAATTTGAGTAAGCTCCAGGAGTTGGTGATGGACAGGGAAGCCAGGCATGCTGTAGTCCATGGAGTTGCAAAGAGTTGGACATGACTGAGGGACTGAACAGCACTGAACTGACATGGAAAAATGAATTTTAAAAAGATGACTCATGGACAGGGCACATTTGGACTGACATTTCAGGAATTCTGAGTTCTAATCTTTCTACTGTGTCAGCCTATGGAGTTTAAGATAATGTCAACTTAATCTTCAAAATAAGAGGAAAAATATTCACTTGTCTTGAATATTTCATAGATTAATGGATAAAATGTCATGAAATATTTTATTAAAATAAACATCTGTATAAAGCTGGATTTGGTGGTTCAGCTGGTAAAGAATCTTCCTACAATGCAGGAGACCCCGGGTTGATTCCTGGGTCAGGAAGATCCCGTGGAGAAAGAATAGGCTCCCTACTCCAGTATTCTTAGGCTTCGCTGTGGCTCAGCTGGTAAAAATCCACCTGCAATGTGGGAGACTTGGGCTTGATCCCTGGGTTGGCAAGATCCCCTGGAGAAGGGAGTAGCTATCCAGACTTAGAAAATACAGAGGAACAAGAGACCAAATTGCCAACATCCATTGGATCATAGAGAAAATACAAGAATTCCAGAAAAGCATCTATTTCTGCTTTATTGACTACACCAAAGCCTTTAATTATGTGGATCACAACAGACTGGGGAAAATTCTTTAAGAAATGGGAATACCAGACCACCTTACCTAACTCCTGAGAACAGTGAATGCAGGTCAAGAAGCAACAGTTAAAACTGGACATGGAACAATGGACTGGTTCAAAATTGAGAAAGGAGTACATCGAGGGTGTATATTGTCACCCAGCATATCTAACTTATATGCAGAGTACATCATGTGAAATGCCAGACTGGATGAAGCACAAGCTAGAATCAAGATTGCCAGGAGAAATATCAATAACCTCAGATATGCAGATACCACCCTTATGGCAGAAAGTGAAGAGAAACTAAACAGCCTCTTGATGACAGTAAAAGAGGAGAGTGAAAAAAACTGGCTTGAAACTCAAAATTCAGAAAACTAAGATCATGGCATCTGGTCCCATCTCTTCATGGCAAATAGTTGGGGAAACAATGGAAATAGTGAGAAACTTTATTTTCTTGGGCTCCAAAATCACTGCAGCTGGTGACTGCAGCTATGAAATTAAAAGATACTTGCTCCTTGCTATGACCAACCTAGACAGCATATTAAAAAGCAGAGACATTACTTTACCAAAAAAGGTCCCTGTAGTCAAAGCTATGGTTTTTCCAGTAGTCTTGATGGATGTAAGATTTGGACCGTAAAGAAAGCTGGAGAATGGATGCTTTTGAATTGTGGTGTTGGAGAAGACTCTTTGAGAGTCCCTTGGGTAACAAGGAGAGCAAACCAGTTAATCCTAAAGGATATTAGTCCTGAATGTTCATTGGAAGGACTGATGTTGAAGCTGAAGTTCTGATATTTGACAACCTGATGTAAAGAACTGACTCATTGGAAAAGACCCTGCTGCTGAAAAAGATTGAAGGTGGGAGGAATAGGAGACGACAGAGGATGAGATGGTTGGATGGCATCACTGACTCAATGGACATGAGTTTGAGCAAGCTCCGGGAATTGATGATGGACAGGGAAGCCCAACATGCTGCAGTATATGTGGTTGCAAAGAGTTAGGCATGACTGAGAGACTGAACTTAATTGATATAAGACTGAATAGTAAGGATTATGGAGAGTAGGGAAAGGCACAGATTTAGAGTTTCTTATTTTCTGATTTAGAGCAGCTGCTTATCAAGTGGTAGAAAGTGAGAAAATTTTCTCTTCTGAATATAAGGCAGCAAGGTAATTTGCATTATAATGTAGTATCTTCTCTAGTTCAGCACTGAATTACAGTCTATTTGAGTGTAGATTTTTCAATAATTTCTCATTTTTACAGAATTTTGTTCTCTGTTATACATGAGTATTTCTACTAAGTTATGAAACCTCATAATACTATATGACATAGAAATATGTCTATTGACACATACTATGTCTATAGAAAAAGGTATTGATGTTAAACACAATAATTCTACTCTAGAAAATTGTACTAGGGTACGTTGAAATGCTGCTAATAGCATACAGCCAGAATATACACATCTGTACAGTGAAGGTGTACAGTATAGAGGTTTTGGGAAGCTGTCTACCAATCCTTTTCTAACCAGAGTATCTATGCATCATGTTCTGTTATAGCATAGATATTTTAGGTTTCAGTGACGTAGTAAATTTTAATTTATAAAGCTAAAGTTTTAAACAACTGCACGATCATTTAAAATTATTGAAATTAAGGAAGTTGAGAATCCAGTGATAAATAAAATCTTTAAAAATCTTTTGAAATGTATATATTATCTAATATACTGTAAAAGTAAGTAAATTATTTTACTTTTTTATGCAAATAGATGTTTGTTCTTTCTTCTGTGCTCTCAATGAAATCTGCATTTAATCACAACTAATAAATGTTCTGAAGTATAAGATAGTGGCCTGTAAATATAGGATTTTTCAATAGATTCAAAACCTTTTAGTATATAGATAAAGTTTTTGTATGTGTGGAAAAACAAGTAGCTATAATGGATAAGAAATTTATATAGAAATTATAGACATGTCTAAGGGAAAAATATGCTTATTAGTATGCTCAAGAATATTTGTATTTTATAAGTAATTTATTATTTTAATATGTGTGTCAGAGTTCACTAGCATGTACTCTTTTTTGCTTCTTATCACTCAGTTCCATTACATTTCCAGGTCTCATTTGCAGTTGCTGGTGGCTGAGCAAATAAGCCTTTCCCATTGAAAACTGAGTAGAATGAGACGAGCCTCTTTCCAGCTTGACACATTTCACCTCTCACATGTAGTTTGTACTTTTTCCTGCTAGCTGAAGTCAGATGGCAGTGATGGCTTTATAGGATGCCAACACCATAACATGAAACGATCCTTGGTGCTCAGAAGCCAAGTAGAGGAAAACTCTTCTTCTGTTGACTTGAATAAGCATTATAGAGTTATGACTTCTCTTTCATTGATCTTGAAATGTTTAGGTCTTTTTGTCATAGCAACCTATCTTATTCTAGCCAGAACAGAGCTATATTGAATCCTATAATGTCCAAATATAATCTATATTTCCAGACTTGGCTCAAAGTCGCTATCTTCTATGCAGACTTCCCATTGCTTTTATCTTGATGTTAATGGTCTTTTCCTTATCAGATTTCTTATGCTAATCAATTGACTGCTAATTAGAGCGAAACATCTGTCTGTAGGCTTCTTGGCCATCAAAGCAAAAAAGGAAAACTGGAAAGTTAATTACTCTTGCTTCCAGTGGGTAAAAAACATGCCAGGGATGGAAAGAAAGATTTCTCTAATGTTAAATTCTAAAATATATTCTAAACATAAAACTTCATATAGAGAAGACATAGCTATAATAGAAAATGAACTCAACAACATACCTGCAAGAAATGTAATTAATGTATTCAATAATATGGTAAGTTATGACATCTATTGGTTGTTATGGTTGGCAGCCCTGCAGAGTGTCAAAGTGATACATAGTAAATAGGTAATTGGTATTTTCCTGCCTCAAACTGAAGATCAGACTTATTTAACAGCATAGTTTTTAGAAATTCTCCATAAGATGTAATACCTGTGTGCCAGATTAAAAAAAAAATAAGAATTTCACAGCAATCAATTGTGGTTATGATTATATCAAATCTGACCTCGATGGCAGAAAGTTCTGAGTTGTTTGTTGATGGTGAATCCGTTATATTGGAGAGCAGAAAAGTATATGGTTTGACTACTATCCTTTTGTGGACATAAGGAAATTTAATCTAGACTCTTTACTAATATTAAACCTTCAAAGACACCTGTTGAAAAGTCAGAATATCATACACATAAACACACAAACACACACAGATTTCTGGGTCTGTTCTAACTTGGTTAAAGTCACAGAGTCATTCAGTTCAGTTCAGTTCAGTCGCTCAGTCGTGTCCGACTCTTTGCGACCCCATGAACTGCAGCACGCCAGGCCTCTCTGTCCATCACCAACTCCCGGAGTTTACCCAAACCCATGTCCATCGAGTCGGTGATGCCATCCCACCATCTCATCCTCTGTCGTCCCCTTCTCCTCCTGCCCCCAATTCTACCCAGCATTAGGGTCTTTTCCAGTGAATCAACTCTTCACATGAGGTGGCCAAAGTATTGGAGTTTCAGCTTCAACATCAGTCCTTCCAATGAACACCCAGGATTGATCTCCTTTAGGCTGCATTGATTGGATCTCCTCGCAGTCCAAGGGACTCTCAAGAGTCTTCTCCAACACCACAGTTCAAAAGCATCAATTCTGCGGCGCTCAGCTTTCTTCACCATCCAACTTTCACATCCATACATGACCACTGGAAAAACATTAGCCTTGACTAGATGGATTTTTGTTGTCAAGGTAATGTCTCTGCTTTTAAATATGCTAAAGAAGGAATTCATGGGGCCTGGACTCCATCTGAGGCCTGTTCGTGCTGATCATGTTCGGCCACCTCTCTAATGGACTCTGAACTCTGTGCTTAGTGCCTGTGAAAACGACAATAGAAGGAAAAGACCCCCTTCGGACAGGGGAATCTTGAAGGTTGTATCCAGGTTACTCATCACCTAAGAGAAAACATACACTAATCCCCCTACCTCCGGACAGGTCATACATTTTTTCTGTCACCTCGGGCTTATTGATAATTGATTGTTTGAACACATAACACATGAATGATGGGGTCATTGTGATTGTATTTACCTTTCCTTTGTTTATGTAAGTCACAAGGAAATTGGGGTGGTGGGTTCAGACACGTACACATGGGGTATAAAAGATTTTCACAAATGCTGGTCAGGGTCCTTGGCTAAGAGGAGACTCTGCCTTGGGCCTGCTGGTGTAATAAACTGCACTATCTGCATCGTCCTTCTGAGTGAGCTTGTTTCCCGGAATGCGTGGCTATAACATTTGGTGCATTGGCCGGGAAACTCCTCACTTTGAGGAGACAGGTCTCGTTTGAGGCCACCCCGAGGCTTTGTAGCTTGAATCTCCTAGGGGGGGAAGGCGCCTCGCCCCTCAGAAAGAACTCGGCCTTTCAACGCCCGGTTTCTTTGCTTTGGCAGGTAGTGAATGGCAGCAAGGGAACTGAGCGCTCAGATAGGGAGGAACCCACCTGGTAGGGTGGAAGAGGGGGCCTGATCACCCCCCTGGGAGGGACCAGAAGGGAGACACATAGGAAACTGGTTTAGGTTGGCGACGATAGCTACTCGGCACTCGGGTTGACGGCCGTGCCAGGGATAAAGAAAGGGAACTTAGGGTTTAAGAAAGCCAGTTAGGAGGTGTATCCACGCCATCTTAGGGAACGTGCCGAACGGTCGCCACAAGGTTTTAGGAAGCAGATATTGAATTCCGTGTGCTCGTATTCTGCCCTCCCCCAGGAGGTACCCATCTGTTGTGTGACCCATCATCTCCCCTACCAGTGGAAACAGGTAGATTGGTTTCTCGGGAAGGCCCTGGGACAGGGAAATCCAGAGGTAAGAAAATGGGAGGAAGCGGATCTAAGGCCACTGTATTGGAGAATATGATTAAGAATTTTAAGAAAGGGTTCAATGGAGACTATGGGAAGAAAATGACACCCGGCCGGCTCCGTACCCTTTGTGAAGTCTAATGGCCTTCCATGGGAGTTGGCTGGCCACCAGAGGGAACTATGGACTTAAATCTCATAAAGGCAGTCTATGCTATAGTTACGGGAAAGCCTGCACACCCCGATCAGTTCCCGTACATAGACTCTTGGCTGGGAATAGCCCAAGACACCCCCCCCCCCAAATGGGCCCGTTTTTATGCTCATGGCGGGGAAGGAAAAATCTTGATGGCCCAAAAGGTAACCAAGGGCGAGGAGGAAATTTTACAGGACCCTGAAAGAGATGAACTTCCCCCACCGCCGTATTGGATGATGGTCCCACCAACTAGTATCACCGCGGCCACTGGAGGCCCAACCGGAGGAACCAGCCCGAGACCGGTAAGCCTCCCGGACTCCTCAGTGGTCCCAACAGCTCCACAGGTTGCAGAGCCGCCCACTCGGCAGGCTCCAGCCTCAGCTGGAGGGACAATGAGCCCACCAGACTCTACCACCCCGGATGCTGCCTCTACGTTCCCTAAACTCTACCCTCCACTCCCGGTAAGTACTCCCAGACAAGGGGGAGGAACCACTGGAATTAAACAAAGGCTCCATTCTGCCAAAGAGCCAGAGGGAAGAATACCCTTGCAGATGCCCCTGAGAGAAGTTCAGCAACCCTCAATGATAGGGGAGGATGGTAATTATCACCAAGCTCCTGTAACCTATTACTATCGACCCTGTTCATCAACTGATATACTAAACTGGCAAAAACACACCCCTTCTTACTCGGTGGAACCCCAGGGCATGACTAGACTGATGGAGACTATTTTCCGCACTCATTGACCAACCTGGGATGATATAATGCAATTACTAGCATCTTTCTTCAGTACAAAAGAGATATATAGGATCAAATCCTGACTGGACTCTGTATACTGATGGCACCAGCCTGGTAAAGCTAGGACAGCGAATGTCAGGCTATGCTGTCGTCACAGAGAAGACTGTTATTGAGGCCAGCTCCTTACCACAGCACTGGTCAGCCCAATGAGCTGAATTATGGGCCTTAGTCCGGGCACTGCAATTGTCAAAGGGTAAGAAGGTGAACGTCTACACCGACTCCCAGTATGCTTTTGCTATGCTCCACGTACATGGGGCGCTATACCGGGAGAGAGGCCTTCTAACAGCCAATGGAAAGGACATTAAGAATAAAGAGGAGATCCTGACTCTGCTAGACGCTGTCTGGAGCCCCACGGAGGTAGCAGTCATGCACTGCCATGGGCACCGAAAGGAAGACACCCCACAGGCTCGAGGGAATAGGCTGGCTGACGAGACCGCCAGACGAGCAGCTGAGGACAAAAAGGAATCCTGGGAAATCCCCATGAGAACTTTTGTCCTAGCTGAGCTACCCGAGCTGGCCCTAGACTCCCCAACATACACTGAGGCTCAAAACCAACTAGCTGAAGCAGAGGGAGCCACCAAGACAGAAAAAGGTTGGTGGGAACTACTGGATGGTAAGCTACTAGTGCCTGAAAAGATGGCCCCCTCTCTGGTGAGCCAAGCTCACCACATGACTCGCCTGGGACATGACAAATTAGAGGAATTGATCCGAAGGTATTTTCTGGTTCCTCGCCTCTCCTCTCTATGTAGAATGGAATCCCAAAATTGCAACGCCTGCTCTCAGATTAACGCTGCCCCAGGGTGCAGACCAAAACTTCCAGGTATCCAATTAAAAGGTACTCTTCCTTTTGAACATCTGGAAGTGGACTTCACTGAGATGAAACCATATCGCCATTTTTGCTACATGTTGGTCCTGGTATGTACATTCTTGGGATGGGTGGAGGCCTTCCCCACCCGAATTGAGAGAGCATCAGAAGTAGCTCCCAGCCTGCTTAGGGAAATAGTTCCCCGATTTGGATTCCCCATCAGCATAGGATCAGATAACAGCCCAGCCTTCATATCAGATCTGATACAACAAGTAAGTAAAGCCATGAATATAAAATGGAAGTTACACACCGCCTACCGGCCTCAGAGCTCCGGAATGGTAGAACGAACTAACCGGACACTAAAGGAGACACTTTCTAAATGGATTATAGAAACTGACTGTTCCTGGGTAGATTTACTTCCCATGGTCTTGCTCAAACTCAGGATGACCCCACGGTCCCACGGCTACTCTCCCTACGAAATTGTGTATGAGAGGCTTCCTCCCATAATAAGACAGGTAACAACTGATATACTCTAAGTAAGGGGAGATGGGATATCACAGCAGATGGAACAACTAGGTAAGAATACCGTTCCCCTTGGGGTAGCAGATGCATGAGTTTATACCAGGGGACCAGGTATGGGTGAAAGACTGAAAACATGACTCACTGGCCCCCCGATGGAAAGGTCCTTACACTGTTGTTTTAACCACCCCTACCGCAGTTAAAGTTGCAGGCATTGCTCCTTGGATCCATCACACCAGAGTGAAGAAGGCATACCACGCTGACTCGAAAAATGCCGAGTGGGCCACCCAGAAGGACCCCACCGACCCACGGGAAACCAAGATCATTCTGAAGAGGAAGAAGAAAACAAGGTCCCAGACGAGCCCTCTCTAGGATGGAGCTGGGTAAACGACTCCTGCTACTCGGCCTCACCAACGCAGTTCTGAACCTGACCACTGTTCCTGCACAGGACAACATCTTCATCTCATGGGCACATTCCTATGCAGACTTCCACAACTCCTCTGACTGTTGGGTATGTGGGGCTATGCCCCTGTCAGTTATGGACGGACTCCCCTGGTGGGTGTCGCCACTTCGTTATGGAGACTTTATACCACTGTGCTCCTTCTTGGAACAACAGAAGGGAACTTTGCTTTCCCTCACCAATCATAACCTTTCTTTGCTCTCCTGGTGTAAGAAAAAGCCATCAATGGACCAGGGACATGGGGTTACATTTAATATGAACACTAGTCTTACGGAGGTAACAAGAGCTTATACCTCATATATGAAAAATAAAAAAGAGAAGGGCTCCCTTACAAAAGGGGGACAGGCCTCCCGGTACCTTGAGCAATACTACCAGGTCTGGGATGAATATTTCTGGATGACTCCTGAGAAAGGACAGTTGATTGCTCCCGCTACTATTTGCTGAGAACAAAAAGAACACAAAGTTGGATTTGGAGACCACAACCTAGACCCAAAAGAATTAAAATATATGTGTTATTTGTCTCCTGAACAATGTAAACAAATCATAGAAGTTACCTATCACCCCAATCAGTCAGTTCAGTGGCCCGGTTCCGACTGGAAATATAATCCTGGAATCCGTTGGGTAGCCCCCAAAGGGACCCAGTGGCTCTGTGGGCTTAACTTATGGCCATGGTTACCAGTTGGCTGGGTAGGGCGCTGCACACTGGGATTTGCTTTTTTGCCCATGGCAGTATTAAGCCTAGCCTACACCAACCTCCAGTAAACCTGCCCTATCTGCATGCAAGATGGACAAGATCTGTGTTCCAATGGTATGACTATCTTGCTGCCTTATTTGTACCCTCTGTAGGGACAATGGATATCATGATTAAGGTGGAGGCCTTAACTAATTTCACTAAACAGGCCCTCTTAGACAGTACAAAAGCCATTCAAGCTTTGAACGAAGAACAAATTCAAATGAGGAAGGCAGTAATTCAAAATAGGATGGCATTAGACATACTCACAGCAGCCCAGGGAGGAACTTGCGCCATAATTAAAGTCGAATGTTGTGTATACATCCATGACCTGTCTAAAAATGTATCTACTGCCTTGGAAGATATGCAAAAGCAAGTGAAAGCCGTGTCTGATGAAAATATTCCCTTTTGGACTTCGGTCCTGTCCTGGGTAAAGGGAGACTGGTGGAAAACTATTGTTACTGTTTTCATAATAGTTCTAATCATACTGCTTTGTGGGCCCTGCTTCTTACAACGTCTTGTAAACTTTGTAACCCAGAGGTTGATAGCGTTCTCTCATGTGGGTGGCCAGAGGGCTAAAGTACAATATATCTCAATAAATGATGCTCGTTATGAAAACTAGGAGCATCAAGAGGGGGGAATAAAGAAGGAATTCATGGGGTCTGGACTCCATCTTAGGCCTGTTCGTGCTGATCATGTTCGGCCACCTCTCTAATGGACTCTGAACTCTGTGCTTAGTGCCTGTGAAAACGACAATAGAAGGATAAGACCCCCTCCGGACAGGGGAATCTTGAAGGTTGTATCCAGGTTACTCATCACCTAAGAGAAAACATACACTAATCCCCCTACCTCTGGACAGGTCATACATTTTTTCTGTCACCTCGGGCTTATTGATAATTGATTGTTTGAACACATAACACATGAATGATGGGGTTATTGTGATTGTATTTACCTTTCCTTTGTTTATGTAAGTCACAAGGAAATTGAGGTGGTGGGTTCAGACACGTACACATGGGGTATAAAAGATTTTCACAAATGCTGGTCGGGGTCCTTTGCTAAGAGGAGACTCTGCCTTGGGCCCGCTGGTGTAATAAACTGCACTTCACTATCTGCATCATCCTTCTGAGTGAGCTTGTTTCCCGGAACGCGTGGCTATAACAATGCTATCCAGGTTGGCCATAACCTTCCTTCCAAGGAGTAAGCGTCTTTTAATTTCATGGCTGCAATCACCATCAGCAGTGATTTTGGAGACCAAAAAAATAAAGTCTGACACTTTTTCCACTGTTTCCCCCTCTATTTCCCACGAAGTATAATTGTATTATGTTCTAAAGCAGATGTTGTCATTGCAGTTCAATAAATATCTGCATTGACATATCTAATTTGAACAATATAGATTTCTGATGAATCTGAATAAAATAATTATTTTGAAGTTCATCCATTAAGATAGATTTATTTAAAAATGAACCAATTACATCTTGAAGGACAATTGATGTTATTTCATAATAGAGTATGCTAGTCTTATGTCTAATAATATTAACATACTCGGTTCTACTGTTGATCGAGGTTGGTGTTGATTTGTGACATACTATTCTTCTATGGTGACTTGCCCATCATTTATTATAGGGAAACATCAACAAGGTTATGTAGAAGTGGTAACACATTATTAAAATGTTAAGAAATTGAACATAATCTAATTTTGTGACACATATTCTCCAGCATAATTTTTTTTTATATAAAAGTTGCACCAATAGCTTTTAAATCACAATTGTATGTTTATTTGGTTTCTATTTGTCTTTTTTTTTAGAATTTAAAGTATTTCATGATAAATTTTTGTAATTCTCAGCATAAAAATTACTAAAATAAGATTGAGATCAATTCCTAAAAAAGTAAAAAATAAAATTTTGTTTTATCAAATATAGCCTCTAGTAATGTTTTTGTAAATTGAATTTGGAAATTGAGACATAAATCCTCTAATTCTCACATACAAGTAACTCAAAAAATATTTTATAAAACCTGTCATATAAAACCTAAATCTAATCACAGGCTGTCTCAAGGCCTTTCTAAATTTAGTGGTTTCAATATTATCATTAGAACAAATAAAGTTAGTTTAACATACCTGTGCTCACTGAAGTATCTACCAGTTCCAAAGCCTGCCAGTGTAATTGTTTTGCCAACAGCTGTACCTATTATTGCTTCTATTGCTTCTCTGGGTCAGTTGCTAATAGTTGTTAAATTGTCGTTTTGTTAGTAATGGCCTCAAGTTAATTTAAGTTTCCATTCCGGTTTGTGTTTCTGCATCTTTAAAATATTTTATACTCATAATTAGCATATATTAATTAATAATTCACGAACTCATTTCCCTGAGTAATTCAACAATTAACCCAAATTAAAAAAAGCTTCTTGTACAAGACAGAGAAACAGGTAGTTGAAAATATATTGAAAGAGTCTATTCCCATCGATCATTCAGGAAAGAGAAAACACCTGAAGTTAAAATTGGAATGTATGATGCATGATGGAAATTTCATAAATTAAGCATAGATTTTATTTACTAAAGCATTGGAAAAAATTTGAATAAATTCCCATAATCCTATCATTTTAAAAAATAATTTCATTTTATAAATTTCTTTTGAGTGTGTGTCCATAGGAACACAATTAAATGTATTCAGAATGTTTTTGTATGCTATATTTAAATAGTACCTATTAGTAGAAGAGTTTTGCTTACATTTCTAAAGATAAACACTATTTTTATATCTCTATCATGAAATTAAACATATTATCATATACAAAAATATTGAATGATATTTCTCTTTCTAAAATATGTTTAAATTTAATATATGATGTCTGTTAATGAAATCATTTTTCTAGTGCCTTTTTAACACTATGCTCACATTTTCTGAGCATTCACTAGTTTTGAGGAATGGTCTGATCTTGGACTGCAAGGGGATCCAACCAGTCCATCCTAAAGGAGATCAGTCCTGAGTGTTCAACGGAAGGACTGATGTTAAAGCTGAAACTCCAATACTTTGGCCAACTGATGCGAAGAGCTGACTCATTGGAAAAGACCCTGATGCTGGGAAAGATCAAGGGCAAGAGGAGAAGGCGACGACAGAAGATGAGATGGCTGGAGGGCATCACCGACTCGATGGACATGGGTTTGGGTGGACTTAGGGCCTTAGTGATGGACAGGGAGGCCTGGTGTGTCGTGGTTCATGGGGTCACAAAGAGTTGGACACAACTGAGCGACTGAACTGAACTGAACTGGTCTAAACATACCTTTGTATCTGGAGTTCAATGATTTATTCATAGATAATTCACTCAAAACTTTTTTTTAAAATAAATTTATTTATTTTAGTTGGGGGCTAATTACTTTACAATATTGTAATAGTTTTTGCCATACATTGACATGAATCAGCCATGGGTTTACATGTGCTCCCCTTCCTGGACCCCCTACCCACCTCCCTCCCCATCCCATCCCTCTGGGTCATCCCATTGCCCCGGCCCTGAGCCCTTGTCTCATGCATCGAACATGGAATGGTGTTCTGTTTCACATATGATAATATACATGTTTCAATGCTATTCTCCCAGAACGTCCCACCCTCACCTTCTCCCTCAGAGTCCATAAAATTGTTCTATGCATCTGTGCCTCTTATTCTGTCCCGCATATAGGGTTATCGTTACCACCTTTCAAATTCCATATATATGCATTAGTATACTGTATTGTTGTTTTTCTTTCTGGCTTACTTCACTCTGTATAATGGGCTCCAGTTTCACCCATCTCAGTAGAACCGATTCAAAAATAAACTCAAAATGGATTAAAGATCTAAACGTAAGACCAGAAACTATAAAACTCCTAGAGGAAAACATATGCAAAACACTCTCGAACATAAATCACAGCAGGATCCTCCATGACCCACCTCCCAGAATATTGGAAATAAAAGCAAAAATAAACAAATGGGACCTAATTAAAATTAAAAGCTTTTGCACAACAAAGGAAACTATAAGCAAGGTGAAAAGACAGCCTTCAGAATGGGAGAAAATAATAGCAAATGAAGCAACAGACAAACAATTAATCTCAAAAATATACGAGCAACTTCTGCAGCTGAATTCCAGAAAAATAAACGACCCAATCAAAAAATGGGCCAAAGAACTAAACAGACATTTCTCCAAAGAAGACATACAGATGGCTAACAAACACATGAAAAGATGCTCAACATCACTCATTATTAGAGAAATGCAAATCAAAACCACAATGAGGTATCATTTCACACCAGTCAGAATGGCTGCTATCCAAAAGTCTACAAGCAATAAATGCTGGAGAGGGTGTGGAGAAAAGGGAACCCTCTTACACTGTTGGTGGGAATGCAAACTAGTACAGCCACTATGGAGAACAGTGTGGAGATTCCTTAAAAAACTGGGAATAGAGCTGCCATATGACCCAGCAATCCCACTGCTGGGCATATACACTGAGGAAACCAGAATTGAAAGAGACGCATGTACCCCTATGTTCATCGCAGCACTGTTTACAATGGCCAGGACATGGAAGCAACTTAGATGTCCATCGGCAGACGAATGGATAAGGAAGCTGTGGTACATATACACAATGGAATATTACTCAAAACTTTTTAGTGTTAACACAAAGCTATATGAGAAAGATTCATGAAGTTTAGTAAGGGGAAAAAGTAATGCGATTTTTAAATTATGCACAAAAATAAGATGAGTTGAAGTATTGAAATAATGTTTTTGTTGAGAAGCAAATATGAATTGACTTTGAAATCTTCTTGTATGTGGCAGAATTTTGTATTATTTATCCCATTTCCATTTCTATGGTATTTTCTTATTCTGAATAAGATAGAAATTTACTGAATTATACCACTGACATAGCATGATAAGGAATGTGCCTATAGACCTTTCAGTTCCCTTGAATTTATTTTCGCTGTCTGAAAATTTTACTTTTATACCTAGATATTCTAGACATAAATCTCTTGGACAGTTTAACATGAATTAGATACACCAGATCTTTACCATAAGGGAAAAAGCCACCATATTTTCCAATGTCCTATGACTAGATGTTGACCATGAAAATGCACAAAAATGTACATTCATTTATGAGATTGATAAGAGTAAATTAAAGCCATTTTTCTAATTATTCTTAATAACAATTATTTTAATTTGTATAATGACTTATAACCTATAACATCCATGTATTTTAAAGCTGAATCTTCTAAAAAAAATGCTGTGATAAAGGGTAAGGGAAAGAAACACTGACATTTATTTCCAGGCAAATTACTTTCACAATATTTTACATTTAATTCTCCCAGGTTTTCAAAATAAATGCTGAGGTATTCCCATATTAAGAAGGTGGAACCATAGTTTAGAGAGGTTTTTAACTTGCCCAATAGTATAGTTTGGTAAATTGCTGAGCCAGAATAGAATTGAGCCTCAAGTCAAGGCCTATCTGGTTCTAAACTCTTAAGGACAGATACCACATCTTAAAAAGATTATATCAATAAAATTGCTTTTACTGTCTGGGACATGGACCATGCTTAATCGATGTTGATTTCACTAAACAGCCTGTCTTCCTATATCATCATTCCTGAAATTTCTTCTTAAAGTTGCCCTTAAAAAGAAAAAAAGAAAAAAGTGACTCTCACAGAAATAGTGTTCTGAGTCAAGAGTATTTTATTTTCAGAGTGGTTTCTACTTTGTTCATTTTCAGGTTTTTCCCCCAAAGGAAGTACATGGATGAAATCCACAGAAATCAAGTTTTATATAATGAGCAAGTCTGGACAATGTGAAATGCAAGTATGCTATAACACATGAAGGAGTAATTTTTCTCCTCTTCATAAATTTAGCTTTGGAGTGTTGCTTTGAACCAAATTAGGTGAGTAAATTTGCATTACACAAGTCAAAAGTGTATTGTGTATATGTTAACAATAATCTGTCTGTTTTAGCAATGATCCACTATATTGATATGTATGATCTTCAAATAAATAGATTAACTAAAGTTGGCTTAATGTTGTGACTGATAAATGGAATGCAGTAAGTCCCACACATACAAACTTTCAAGTTGTGAACTTTCAAAGATGTGAACATGTGCTCACATGCCGAATCACATGAGTAAGTTTACATGTCTGGTATATGTTGTCACATGCAGGCATCCTCTACAAGTGGTTGTGCTTTTGTGTACTTTACTATACAGTACTATATAGAGTACAGTATTACAGTATTTTTGTTTCAAGCCCAGAATGTCTGGAAGCAAGGACAAAAGCAGCAGTGAGATAGCTGGTACTGCTAAGACATGCCAAACAGTAATGATTGAAAAAAAGAGTGAAAATGATTGAATGAAGCAAAGTTAGAAGATGGTAGATGTTGACTGTTCTTATAACATGAATTGTTCAACCATTGGCACAATTCAGAAGAACAAGGACAAGATCATGGCACGTGTAAAGTCTGCTCTGCTAATGATGTTGACAATAATATTGAAAAAGTGTGGAAAAGTGGTGGAGGAGATGAAGAAACTTCTCAGCATGTGGATGCAGGATCAGCATCCAGGATTCAGTCCTGCTCAGCTTACTGCTGATTCGAGAGAAAGTCTAAAGCCTTTATAAAGACATGAAGAAGAAATACGGCAAGGGATTAGAGGGCACATCTTGTAATACCAGATATAGCTGGTTTCATTGGTTTAAGACTTGAGCCAACCTTCACAACATGAAAGTAAATGGTGAGGCAGTGAGTGCAGGTATGGAATTTCCTGAAACTCTTTGAGAAATTATTGATGAAAGCACATATTTATTGAAGCAGGTTTTTAATGTGGGTGAGACAGAACTGTACTGGAAGAGAATGCCAGACTAAAGTTACATCAGTAGTGAGGAAAATTTGATGCCAGGCTGTAAAGCAGCAAAAGATCAGAAACTCTACTGTTTGGTAGCACTGCTTCTGGTCATATAAAGCTAAAGCGTCTCTTAGTTTATCATCCAGAGAACCCAAGAGCCCTTAAACACATAGCCAGGAGCTCTCTTCCTGTTGTGGGGAAGATAACCCCAAAGCCTCGGTTACACAGGCTGTAACCCAGAACCGTTATTTACACCACTTTATCCTGGAGATAGAGAAAGATTGCTTAGAGAAGAACATCCCATCCAACATTCTTTTGCTGCTCAACAATGCTCCGTGTCATTTCCCATCATTGATGACTTTCATCCCAACATCAAAGTAGTGCATCTACCACTGAAAACTACATCACTCATTCAACCTATGGACCAGGGAGTTATAGTGACTTTCAAGAAATATTATATATGTCACACTTTTTGTCAAAGAGTAAAATGAGTGACAAATCAGTAACAACCTTGCAACAATTTTGAAAGAACCATAACATCTACAAGGCCATAAAAAGCATTGACTTTGCTTGGTGTGAGATTATGGCTGTCACCATGAGTGGAGTTTGGAAGAAACTTTGCCTGCAGTTCATTCACAATTTTCACGAATTTGAGAAGGGAGATGAGTAGTTCAGAGATGTCTTCTGCAACTTAATGACCCTCAGCAAGACGCTGGAGCTAGATCTGCAAAAGGAAAACCACTGAATTCCTTGATGTGCAACACAAGGAGCTTACTAATGAAGACCTGATGGATTTGGAGGCCCAGAGAAAGAATGAAGACAGACAAGAGGAGGAATAAGTAACTGAAGAGCTGAAGAGATTCATGGTACAAGAAATGGCAAAGGGATTTTTCCTTGTCTGAGGAGGCACTATTAGTTTTTGAGATACAGGACCTAAATGTGGAATGGTAGATGAAGGTTGAAGCAGCTGTTCAGAGGGCAGTTCACTACTACCATGTCATCCATAACAAGGAAAAAAACAGCTACTACTCAGACACCACTGGATTGTTTTTTTCAAGAGGGTAGATAGAACTGAATCCAGCGAGGAACCAGAACCTGTGTCATAAACTCAAGTGTGAGTGAAATTGAAGCTTGTTCTCTGTCTTCTATTGCTAACATTCCTTCAGCTCTACCATCTCCCACCTCCTGTCTCTCTTCCATTCAGTAGCTCTTCTTGCCTTCACGCTCAATGCCCACCCCTCTATGCCAGCTGTTGGGCTATTGTATTGTACCTCTGTGTGCTGTGCTTTTCAAGGTAATGTACTATGATATGAGATATGTTTTCTTTAGTCTTTGTGATATATTATTTGTGTGACAAGTATTATAAACCTATTAAAGTGCAGATTGTGCTAGTTGGATACCTAGGCTAACTTTGTTGAATTCACAGCCATGCTCTCAGAATGGAATTCATTCATATGTAGGGGACTTACTGTATTGCTACTGTATCATAAACAAAGGGTGTCACAGTCACCAGTGATTACAGCCTTCCAACGTGAGCTGGTGAGTCCCAAGGAAACTCAGGATGTGAAAACGAAGGATACTGGCCACAGATAGCTGAGAATCATATCGTAAGAATGATTTCAATGAGCCCAGACTCTTGCATTGTCCCATTCCTAGAAAAGCACTGAAGTCTTTAACTTGGGATATCTAGTTTTCTTTAATTAATTAATCTTTTGACATTTTGATCTGCACTTTATTGCAAAACTTCAATATAACTTGGTTCCACTCTCATCTCCTTGAAGTACTGCTCCCAAGGTTACTTGAGATGCTGCCTCTTGTGCTTAAAAATTCCTTTTAGGTTGTGAATATTTTTTAAGTCAACAGTAGTATATGTTTGTATATTGTATAGACAAATTAAATTTTGTTTACCAAACAGAATATTGTTTCCCAAAATTACTAAGTGAATTCTTTTTTCTCTACCCCTTTAAGTATGGTTATATCATTTATTTGTAATATATTGATAGCTAGGTATTTTGTACTATTGCCATTCTTGTATTCCATTTTGGGCTACCTCTACATCTGGTTTTCTCATATATTTTTGTTGTAGGGTACATCCTAAAAGACAGTGCTACACAGAAAATTATACTTAGAGGCTCCTTTCACACTCTTTCATTGCTGTTCCTATCCACCATGTGACACTGGTGACCAATTTCATGAGTTTCTGTTTTATCTTTCTGATATTTCTTTTGAAGAGATTAGTGGATAAATCTGTTTTCTATCATTGCCCTTGTTTCTTACATAAAGGATAGCATAATACAGATACTCTTTTAAATGTCCCTTTTTCATGATTGTACAAATGACTTTTTTATTTAAAAAACAAAGTATATTATTAATATCAATAAATATGGACAATGACAGTAGTAAATCATTATATATTGTCAACTGAAACTCATAATTGATGTTTATAGAAAAGTTCTTAAATATCAGACAGCCTTTTCTTCAGTGACTTTCTTCAACAGATTTCTCTGAAATTATTGTTGAGAAACATTATCTCAAACATCCTGCCATAGTTCATTAATAATTAGAACATATCATCCCCTACTCCACCCGTTCTACTGATTTCCAGGATGCTTCTCTTCTTTACCACCCAATAAAGAAATTCTTGCAATCTTAGTTGGATCAATAATTCCTTTCTTCATCATATTCACAAAATCTCCAAGCATAGCATGACAACCAACTACTGATAAACTTAGCATGATTTTATCAATTATGAATAATCTTCCTACACCTACATTTTTAAAACAATGATCATGACAAGAATTTTGAGTGTCCTTTTAGTAATTTCTATATCACTAAATAAATTTTCATTAGATGTAATTAGTGACTCTAAGGCTGAAATGTATTAAAGCTGAATACAACTCCCTTCCAGAACAATGCTTTCTTTAATAGCAACTCCTGGAACTCCAAGAGCATCTGTAAATTTCTTTTCATTCACTTCAGCATAGTTTGTTTCATTAACCTGAAGCACAACTATTCTACTGAAAGTTTTATGAGTCCACTCAGTTTTTTCTTTTCATATTCTCTAGTTATGATATCTAACTGCTCATTGATTTCTTGAACATGCTTTTAAATATGAGATTGTCAACCTTTTCCTTTTAAGAGCAGAGCTTCATCTTTGGTCACCACGACCTCCTCAACTTTGGCTATGTCATGAGTGAGAACAACATCAGCATCAAGATTTAAGGTCAAACTCTCTTCTGCAAGCACTGAACCACAAATAGTGATGTGTGAGTGCTGTTTCTCACTAGTTTCCTCCCCTTTGTGACCTTATGGACTGTACCCTGCCGGGTTCCTCTGTCCATAGGATTGTCCAAGCAAGAAAACTGGAATGGGTTTTCATTTCCTCCTCCAGGGAGTCTTCCTAATGCAGGGATCGGACCTGCATCTCTTGCATTGGCAGGTGGCTTCTTTACCACTGAGCCACCTGGGAAGCCCACCAGCAGTGACAGGCATGTCCTTAAGCAGGTTTTTCATATTATCAACAACATCTGGAACTTTGCTACAATCTGAAGACCAACTTTTAGCTTATTCAAAAGGGATGTGTTTAGAGCTTCTCCATTAATGTCTTCAGCAATCATTATCAAAGACAACAATGAACATTGGCAATTTCAAAGGCAAGAATAACAGACTAGACACTATCTTTTCACTAAATAGAATACAGGCATTCTAAAATTCACATTTCTGATCTTTTGGTGCATAAAAATATGAAGAAATAAACTTCCACTTAATAATTTAATAATTTATAATTATCATTCAGGATTTATCCATCATTTTATATAGCCCATCTCTTTGGTGAAATCTTAGCAGTCAGCAATTTCTTCAAGGGCTGATACAGCTTTAGACTGCATATTAAGTTTAGCAATTATAGTACCTATAGCTAAGATTACACCTCTTCTGATTTCCACTGGATTAACTCCTTTGCTAATCTTCTCTAAGCTGTCTTTGGGCTTCTTTGGTGGTTCAGATGGTAAAAAAATCTGCCTGCAATGCAAGAGACCCAGGTTTGATCCCTGGGTTGGGAAGATACCCTGAAGAAGGGAATGGCTACCCACTCAAATATTCCTGCTTGGAAAATTTCTTGGGCAGAAGAGCCTGGTGGGTTAGAGTCCATAGAGTCACAAAGAGTTGGATATGACTGAGCAACCAGCACAGTCACTTGACTTTCAATGTTTTCTAAGCTGTCTTTGGTAATAGAGTATATCAGTATTGCAACAGTGGTGGTGGGTCTGCAGTTTTTTCATTTGTATTATTGGCAACATTTTTAAACAAGTATAGGTCCAATATTTTTATATTTATTCAGTATTGCAACTGACTTTGCATTAGCCACACTATCTGTTGTTATTTGGGGACTTTTCAAACACTGTTCTTCCCTTTAGCCACCTGATAATGACTCTAGCATCAACTAAAAGGTCTAATACACCTTGAAGCATTAGTGTCTTCACTAAAGACACTGTCTTCAACTTTGGCATAAGCCTGAGTAAGATGAGGATGCAGTGCCCTGATACTGGCCTAGTCTGGTGAAAGACTGCAGCCATCAAGTAATTTATGTAAGGGGTAGTGAGGCATGCACAGGTGAAGTGAGAGACAACCTGCATGGCACACACAGCAAAGAACCCACGTGTCCTCTCTCCATTGTTCTCTCTGCACTTTGGCATAGTCTGTGCAGCAGCTTCCTTTCCCTTCTTGTTTTCCCATGTGTGACAATCTGTGTGCAACAAGATTTAAAAGGAAAACTTAACAATATAGATTGGAAATTACTCCATTTTAGCTTTTAGAGCTCTTCTTTATTCCTTTTATAAATTTATTTTTAAATTGGAGAATAATTGCTTTATAATGTTGTGTTGGTTTCTGCCAGACAGCAATGCAAATCAGTAATAATTATATGAATATCACCTCCCTCTTGAGCCTCTCTCCCCTCCCCTCATTCCACCCCTCTAGGTCATCACAGAATGCCCTGCGTTATATAGCAACTTCTTACCAGCTATCTAATTTAAAACATGGTAGTGTACTCTATTGTTGGAAGTACCATATTTTATTCAGGCACTCTGCTGTGTAAGATCACCTAGGTAATTTCCAATATTTTGCAATTCAAACAGTACTGCAAAGAAGAATCTTATGCATATGTATTGCTGGAGGTGTATCTTCAGGGTAGATTCTTAAAAGTGGGATGACCAGATCAAAAGATCAAAAGATAAGTGTATATATAAATATACACAGAGTTTTGTTACACATTGTTAAATCCTTCACAAGAAGGGTCCTACCAGTTTGCATTCTCATGGACAATATGTGAGTCCTTGTTCACCACAAAGAGGATGCACTGTCATATTTTTAAATTTTGCCAAGCAAATGAAATTTTAAAATAATATATTTAAGGGTGATTTTTATCTTTTTTTTCTGTGTGTGAATTTCTTCTTGGATCTTTTTCTTATTTTGTTGTTGGGCTATTTTGTCACTTTTTTTTTTTTTTTTTAGTTTTAAGAGGCCTGTATTTATTAGGATAAAAGATCACAACTCCCTTTGTGTAATGCAATGATGCTATGAGCCATGTCATACAGGGTCACCCAATAAGGATACGTCATATGAAGTAAAGTGTATGAACTCTTCACATATGAAGTGAAGAGTTCTGGCAAAAAGTGGTCCATTGGATGAGGAAATGGCCCACTCCAGTATTCTTGCTATGAGAACCCCGTAAACAGCACGAAAAGGCAAAAAGATATGACACTAGAAGTTGAGCCCCTCGGGTTGGAAAGTGTCCAATAGGCTATTGGAGAAGAGCAGAGGGCAGTTATTAACAGCTCCACAAAGAATGAAGCAGCTGGACCAAAGTGGAAATGATGCTCTGTTGCATCTGATGGTGAACATGGATGCTTCTGGTAGTGAATAAAGTCCAATGCTGTAAGGAACAATATTGCATAGGAACCTGGCATGTTAAGTCCATCAATCAAATTAAATTGGACATCGTCAAGCAGGAGCTGACAAGACTTAACATCAACATCTTAGGAATCAGTGAATTAAAATGGATGGAAAGGGTGAATTTAATTCAGATGACCATGATATCTACTACTGTAAGCAAGAATCCCTTAGAAGAAATGGAGTAGACCCTATAGTCAACAAGAGTCCAAAATGCAGTACTTGGGTGCAACCTCAAAAGCAACAGAATGATCTCAGTTCATTTCCAAGGCAAACCACTTAACATCACAGTAATCAAAGTCTATGCTCCAAGCACTGATGTTGAAGAAGCTGAAATTGACAGGTTCTATGAGGACCTGCTGCTGCTGCTGCTAAGTCGCTTCAGTCATGTCCGACTCTGTGCGACCCCATAGACGGCAGCCCACCAGGCTCCCCCGTCCCTGGGATGCTCCAGGCAAGAATACTGGAGTGGGTTGCCATTTCCTTCTCCAATGCATGAAAGTGAAAAGGGAAAGTGAAGTCGCTCAGTTGTGTCCGACTGGTAGCGACCCCATGGACTGCAGCCTACCAGGCTCCTCCGTCCATGGGATTTTCCAGGCAAGAGTACTGGAGTGGGGTGCCATTGCCTTCTCCGCTATGAGGACCTAATCACCTTCTAGAACTAATACCAAAAAGAGATGGCCTTTTCAGCATGTGTGTGTGCTCAGTTGCTTGGTTCTTCCTGACCTGGGGATAAAACCTGCATCTCTTGCATTTTTTTTGCATTGGCTGGCAGATTCTTTATCACTATGCCACCTGGAAAGCTTTTTTCATCATAGGGGATTAGAATGCAGAAGTAGAAAGTCAAGAGATACCTGGAGTAACAGGCAAGGTTGGCCTTGGAGTACAAAATGAAGCAGGGCAAAAGCTAACAGAGTTTTGTCAAGAAAATGTGCTGGTCATAGCAAACACCAGTTACCAGCAACACAAAAGACTACATGTGGACATCATCAGATGGTCTATACTGAAATCAGATTGATTATATTCTTTGCAACCAAAGACAGAGAAGCTCTATAGGGTCAGCAAAAACAAGTCCAGGAGTTGACCGTGGCTCAGATCATGAGCTCCTTGTTGGAAAATTCAGAATTAAATGGAAGAAAATAGGGAAAGACCACTAGGCCATCAGTGTTACCTAAATCAAAACCCTTATACATTGGAGGTGACAAATAGATTCAATAGATTAGATCTGGTAGACAGAGTATGTGAAGAACTATGAATAGAGTTTCATAACATTGTACAGGAGGCAGTGGTCAAAATCATCTTGAAGAAATAGAAAATCAAGAAGGCACAAATAGCTGAGGGAAGAAGAGAAGAAAACACCAAGGGAGAAGGGGAAAGACATGCCCAAATGAGGGTTTCCCTGGTGGCTCAGATGGTAAAGGATCTGCCTGGAGTAGAGGAGACCCAGGATAGATCCCTGGGTTTGGAAGATCCCCTAGAGAAGGGAAGGGCAACCCACTGCAGTATTTTTGCCTGGAGGATTCCATGGATAGAGTAGCTGGGCGGGCTACAGTCCAAGGGTCATAAAGAGTCAAACCCAACTGAGTGACTAACACACAGACACTTACCCAAAAGAATGCAGAATTCCAGAGAAGAGCAAGGAAAGATAAAAAGCCTTCTTTAATGAACAATGCAAATAAATAGAGTAAAACAACAGAATAGGAAAGACTAGAGATCTCTCCAGAAAAATTGGCGATACGAAGGAAACATTTCATGCAACAATGGGCGTGATGAAGAATGGAAAATGTAAGGACCCAGCAGAAGCAGAAGAAATTAAGACGAGGTGGCAAGAATACACAGAAGAACAATACAAAGCAATGACCTGGATAACCACGATGGTGTGGTGACTCACCTAGAGCCAGATATCCTGGCGTGTGTAGTCAAGAGGACCTTAGAAAGCGTTGCAATGAGTAAAGCTAGTTGAAGTGAGGGAAGAAATCAAATTGCCAACAGTCGTTGAATCATAGAGAAAGAAAGAGAGTGCCAGAAAAAAATATCTATTTTGCTTCACTGACTATGCTAAATCCTTTGACTGTGTGGATCACTACAAGCACTGGGGAAATTGTTATAGAGATTGGAATACCAGACCTCCTTACCTTTCTCCTGAGAAACCTATAACAGGGTCAAGAAGCAACAGTTAGAACCATATATGAAACAACTGACTGGTTCAAAATTGAAAAAAATGAGTATTATAAGGCTGTATACTATCACCCCACTTACTTAACTTATATACAGAGTCCATGTGTGCATGCTCCATCACTTCAGTTATGTCTTATTCTTTGTGGCCCCATGGTATGTAGCCCACCAGACTCCTCTGTCCATGGGATTCTTCAGGCAAGAACACTGGAGTGGGTTGCCATGCCCTTCTCCAGGGGATCTTCCTGACCTAGAGACTGAATCCCTGTCTCCTGCATCTTATGCATCATGGGCAGATTCTTTACACACTGAGTCAATAGGGAAGTACTGTATGCAGAGTACATCATTTGAAATCTCAGATTGGATGAATCACAATATAGAATCCAGACTGCTGGGAGAAATATCAACAACCTCAGATATGCAGATGATACCACTCTTCAGAAACTGAAGAGGAACTAAAGATCCTTTTGATGAGACTGAAAGAAGAAAGTGAAAAATTTGGCTTGAAATTCAACATTAAAAAAATCTAAGATTATGGCACCACCACTTTGATAGAAGGGAAAAAAATGAAAACACTGACAGATTTTATTTTTTGTTTCCAAAATCACTGAGGACAGTGACTGCAGCCATGAAATTCAAAGATGCTTGCTTCTTGGAAGGAAAGCTATGACAAATCTTTACAGCACATTATAAAGCAGAGACATCACTTTGCCAAGTGATAGTCCAAACTGTGTTTTTTCCAATATTCAAGTACAATGTAAGAGTTGGACCATAAAGAAAGCTAAACACTGAAGAATTGATGCTTTTGAATTGCGGTGCTGGAGAAGATACTTGAGAGTCCTTTGGGCTGGAAGGAGATCAAATCCATCAATCCAAAGAGAAATCAATCCTGAATACTCATTGTAAGGACGGATGCTGTAGGTGAAGCTCCAATCCTTTGGGGACCTGAAGTGAAGAGCCAGCTCATTGGAAAGCAGAGGAGGAAATGGTTAGATAGCATCACCGACTCAATGGACATGAGTTTGAGCAAAGCCTGAAAGATAGTGGAGAACAGAGAAGCCTGGTGGGCTGGAAACCATGGGGTCACAAAGAGTTGTGTAGAACTTAGTGACAAGAACAGTGTATCAATAGCATTGCTCTCTGTGTTACACATTACAATTATTTTCTCCCAGTTCATCAATTATCTGTGATACTTCATGTTATTGTCTTAGCTTTTTTTTTTTAACTTTCACGTTCATGTGGTCAAATTTATCAGTTTTTTCTTTCATTTTTCTACAGTTTGAGAAATAAAATGTATTTTCTTATTATGATGATAAAGAGAAACTCATCCCAGTGCTCTTCTAGTTCTTGTGTTTTTTTCATTTTTATATTTAGATTTCTGATCTATTTGGAATTTATTCTGGTATATGGTGTGTGATATTTATCAAATATTTTTTCCAAATGATCTCCCAGTTGGTCAACAATCATTAATTTGAAACTCCATCTTTGAGTCATTGTTGCTCCAAACATATTACCTTTATCATATAATAAATTTCTTTGTATACTTGGATCTGTTTCTGGGTTTTCCATTCTGTTTCTCTGTTCTCTTAACAGAAAGTTTGAAGTAAATCTTTATAGCTTTCTATCTAGCACAGCTAATATCTTCTCGTACATTTTCCTTTTCAGTGTTTTCCTGCCTCTTCTTGTATGTTTGCTTTTCCATACAAACTTCATTATTTACTTGTCTTATACCATAAAAGAGTCTGCTAATATTTTGATTAAGATTGAGTTAAGTTGATAAGTTTATTAAGAGAGGACTGTCATCTTTATAGTTTAATAGTCTCACACGAGAAGATGAACTGTCTTTGCACTTATTCAAGTCTAATTTTGCATCTCTCAGGTATGGTTTAAAGTTTCTCTTATAAAAGTAATGCATATTTCTTTTTAAGTTTATTTGAAATATTTGATCTTCTTTGTTGTAGTTGTTTTTTCTTTTTTTTTGTACCCTTCCATATCTTTCTTAGGCTACTTAAGAAACTCCCAGCAATCATTCATATCTTCCTTCAATTCTTTCTCTACATTGGATCCAGGGTGATCTTTTTAAAAGTGTAAATTTGTGCTTTTTTTTTTTTTCTGAAGTCCTTCAAAAACTTCTACGTAAAATGAAGACCAAGTTCCTAGGTAGGCCTAACAAGTCTTCTACCTTCTGGCCTATATAGCCACATTATCCATTGTTCTTTCTATGAGGCCTCTGCCCTTACTCCCTCAACCTTGAAATGTTCCTGTTCACTTAACCACTACTTCTTCACCTAGTCACCTTAGTCATTTTTCACTACTCAGATCTGTCACTATCTTGAGGATGTCATTCTTAATCTCTGAATTCAGTGTACATTTTACAAGGTCTCATAGAATCTATACTTTTCAATAACATTCCCTGAAATTGGAATTTAATGGTTAACTAGGTTATAAATTGACTAATAAAAACTTATGGGGAAAGAATTTTTTTCTTTGGTGGCTGCCACAGACTATTCTGTATTACAGACTCGTATTGAATGAAGATAGTAAACCTATGTTTTTAAGTAAACACACTTTAAATTGTATTGAATTGAATAAGTATTTACTATATTTATAGAGCTGGAAATATCTGTGAGTCTTTTAAATAAATTAGATAAAGAAGGTGCACTTATAATTCTAAAATATCAAGAGTTTTAGATCCTCTTCTTTACTCTTTTGGGTATATTTGCAAAATTAATTTTATTTTTTGTTAATTTTATTTTTTACAGAAAAGTATTGTTAGCACTTGAATGTACTATGACTAAAATGTTAGATTAAGTAGATTAATCTTTTAAAAATTCACAAGAAACTACTCATTCTTTACATATCCCATTATACTTTGGAATCTAATGCAGAAAAGGCAGAAAGTAATAGGTTTGTTCAGTTCAGTCGCTCAGTCGTGTCCGACTCTTTGCGACCCCATGAAGTGCAGCACGCCAGGCCTCTCTGTCCATCACCAACTCCTGGAGTCCACCCAAACCCATGTCCATCGAGTCGGTTATGTTTGAGAATTTGGCAAATTAGAAACAAAACTATAGTCTTAATTTTCTTTTATGTTTTTAGGTGCATTGAGGAGTGAATTTATTTTTTAAGAATTGTAAAACATTAAAGAGGAAACTTTTAAAAATAATCTGTTGTTTTATCTCCATTATGCAATAACTACTGTCTTTCTGTTTCAGTTCAATTCAGTTCAGTCTCTCAGTCGTGTCTGACTCTTTGCAATCCCATGAATTGCAGCACGCCAGGCCTCCCTGTCCATCACCAACTCCTGGAGTTTACCCAAACCCATGTCCATCGAGTCAGTGATGCCATCCAACCATCTCATCCTCTGTCGTCCCCTTCTTCTCCTGCCCCCAATCTTTCCCAGCATTAGGGTCTTTTCCAGTGAATCAACTCTTCGCATGAGGTGGCCAAAGTGTTGGAGTTTCAGCTTCAACATCAGTCCTTCCAATGAACACCCAGGACTGCTCTCCTTTAGGATGGACTGGTTGGATCTCCTTGCAGTCCAAGGGACTCTCAAGGGTCTTCTCCAACACCACAGTTCAAAAGCATCAATTCTGCGGTGCTCAGCTTTCTTCTTTCTTTCTGTTTACCAATATTTATTTTTTGGTATACATAGGTTTAATAGAGTCCTAGTAAGAGTATACTTAAAAATGTTTTTTTTAAATCATCAACAGTTTGGGTCAAGTTGGTGGAATAGGAGGACCCAGGTTTCACTTCTCTCCACAGGAACATCAAGAATATATTTACAAGTAGAACAATTTTCACAGAGCAGCTCATGGACACTAGCAGAGGACTTCAGATACCTAAAAGGACAAGAGAAATCCCTATGTAACCAGGTTAGAAGAAAGAGAAAAGGAAGAAAAAGAAAAGAGAAAATGGGAGGGGACCCACAGCTCTGCCTGCTTGGGGGAACCTGAAGGAAAGGAGAGTTAACTGGACTTGGGGAAGCCCCCTCACTAGCTGGGAGACCAGCTGAAACAGAAAGGGAGCTTTGGGGGCTGGCTATCAGAGGAAATTGCAGAGGTCAGTCTGTGGCAGGCAGGACAGAACAAGACTTACACAGATGGTCCATGCCACAGTTTTTCATATCCAAGCAACAGATAGGTGTTTGCTGATGCTGGCAAAGGCTAGGAGCTAAAACATGAGGTTAAGAGTGTACCCAGGGAGACGACTACTGTTGGCTGTGTGCAGACAGCTCTAGGGGCTGGCAGTGGGGAGCTTTGCAGCCAGGAATGCCTCAGGAGGAAGCACGGACTTCCGTGGAAGCCAGGTACTGAGGTTGAGTGACATGCAAATACAGGGCCGCCATCGAGGCCTCTTTCCCCACATGCCAGCCCCTGCCCTGGGCACTGGGAGGGGCTCTGGCCAGAGCAAGCGTGAGTGTCTCACTTGTTGATGTCTTATTCTCCTCTAACCTGAGTGAGCATCCACCTTTCGGTCACCACTTCTTGCCCATCCCACCTAAGTTAGCAAGAGTGCCCCAGTCAGTTGTTGCCCCACCCCATCCAGCCAAAATGGAACAGCATGCCTCCAGTCCCAGCCTTTGCCCCCTCTATCCTGGAGCAGACACCTCAGCAGAGACCTGAAGGTAGCCCACCTGCAGAGGTGGGACCCAAACCAAAGGTGAGCTCCAGAGGCTGTGAGACTAAGGAAGAAGAACTGAAATCTCTCCTCCCAACTGTGCAAACTGTGGATTAAACCTCTCAGTCACCCGGTAAACCCAGCAGCTGCAGAACATCTGAACGGACAATGAATGCTTCCACAACTGAGATCAGTCTAGCTTTAGTATCTGTGGACTTGGTGGGCACATGCATGCAGGAGTTGGGCGAGGTCGGTGTCTGAGCTGCCCCCACAGTGCCCACAATGGGTCCAGAGACCTGCCTAGGGTCTTGAGGGCCTCTAGAGGAGGCAGGGCTTGGCTGTGGCTCACCATGGAGGCAAGGATACCCGTAGCAGGAGCCCCAGAGAATTTTTGGTGTTGTTTTATTATTTTTACTTCTTACATTTTTAATATATTTTTATTTCTCTATTTCATATTTTTTTGTTTTTTTTTTTTCTGCTTGATTTTCAGCTTTTTGTTTCTTGATTATTGTTATGTTTTCTTTGCTTTTTTTTTTTCCAACTGTGATTGATCTGTTCATGTTTTCTATTTCTTCCTGTTTCAGTCTTGGAAATCTATACCATTCTAAGAATCTGTTTCTTCTAGGTTGCTCATTGTATTGGTGTATAGCTGCTTGTAAGAATGTCTTTAGGTTCTTTATATTTCTGTGGTGTATATTGTGATTTCTTATTTTTCATTTCTAATTTTATTGAATTGAGTCCTCTTCCTTTTATCTTGATGAGTCTAGCTTAAGGTTTATCAGTTTTGTTTATCTTCTCAAAAAAAAGAGCAATAACAGCTTTTAGTTTCATTGATCTTTGCTGTTCTTTCTTCATCTCTATTTCATCTATTTCTGCTCTTATCTTTATGACTCTTTTTCTTCTACTAACTTTGCGTTTTATTTGTTCTTCTTCCTCTAGTTGATTAATATGTAAGGGTAGGTTGTTTATTTGAGATTTGTTTTCTTAAGGTAAGATTGCATTGTTTATAAACTTCCCTCTTCTAACTGTTTTTGTTATTCTTATAGGTTTTGATTATGTTTCTATTGTCATTTGTCTATAGGTATTTTTTAATTTCCTCTTTAATTTCTTCTGTGATCCATTGATTATTTAGCAACATATTTTTTAGCCTTCATTTTTTTTTTCAATTGTTTCCCTTGTAATTGTTTTCTAATCACATAGTGTTGTGGTTTGAAAAGATGCCTGATATGATTTCAACTTTCTTAAATTACTGAGGTTTGATTTGTGAACCAAGATGTGATTATCCTGAAATAGGTTTTGTGTGCATTTGGGAAGAAAATGTATTCTTCTGCTTTCAGATGGAATGCCCTATGAAGTTTAATCTGTCATTTAAGGCTTGTGTTTCCTTATTAATTCTCTGTATGGATAATCTGCCAATTGATAAAAGAGGGGTGATAAAGGTTCCCACTATTGCCCTGTTACTGTTGATTTCCCCTTTGATAGTTGTTAGAATTTGCCTTGTATATTGAGACATTCCTATGTTGGGTGCATATATATTTGCAGTTGTTACATCTTCTTGATTGATCCTTTGATCATTATGCAGTGTTCTTACTTGTTTCTTGTAACAGTCTTCATTTAAACTCTGTATTTTTATATGACTATTACTACTTCAGCCTTCTTTTGATTTCCTTTTGCATGAAGTATCTTTTTCCATCCTCTCATTTTCAGTCTGCATCTGTCCTTAGATCTGAAGTGAGTATCTAGTAGACAGCATATATATATATAATCTTGGTTTTGTATCCATTCAGCCAATCTATGTCTTTTGATTATAGCATTTAATCCATTTACATTTAGGGTAATTATTGATCATGTATGTTTCTGTTGCCATTCTCTTAATTGCTTTGGGTTTCTTTTTGTACGTCTTTTTTCTTCTCTTTCCCTTTTATTCCCTTCTCTTCTGTCTACTGCCTAGGGAGATTCCTTTTAGCATTTGTTTTAAAACTGGTTTAGTGGTACTATATTCTGTTAGCTTTTACTTGTCTATAAAGCTTCTGATTTCTCAGCCAAATCCAGCAATCCCACTACTGGCCATATACCCTGAGAAAACCATAATTGAAAAAGACATATGTACCCCAATGTTCATTAAAATACTATTTACAATAGCCAGGACATGAAAGTAACCTACATGTCTTTGACAGATGAATGGATAAAGAAATTATAGTACATATAAACAATGGAATATTACTAAGCAATGAAAAGGAACACATTTGAGTCAGTTCTAGTGAGGTGGATAAACCTAGAGCTTGTTATATAGAGTGAAGTTAAGTCAGAAAGATAAAAACAAATATTGTATATTAATGCATAAATACGGAATCTAGAGAAATGGTTTTGATGAATCTATTTGCAGGGCAGGAATAGAGACTTGGACATAGAGAACAGACTTATGGACACTGAGGGAGGAAGGAGAAGGTGTGATGAATTGAGAGAATGGCATTAAGATAAATACACCATCATGTGTAAAACATAGCTAATGGGAAGTTATTGTATAGCTCAGGGAGTTCAGTCTGGAGCTCTGTGACAACCTAGAGGGATGAGATAGGGTGGGAAGGGGGAGGGGGTTTCAAGAGGGAGGGGGCATGTGTATAACTATGGCTGATTTACATTGATGTATGGCAGAAACCAGCATAACAAAGTAAATCAAGTATCTTGCAATTAAAAATAAATAATTACATTTTATTAATCAAAATAAATAATTTTAAAAAATAAAGAAAAATTTAAATGAGAGCCTTGTTGGGTTATCTTGATTGCAGTTTTTTTCCTTTTCATCACTTTTAATATATACTGCTACTACCTTCTGGCCTGCAGAGTTTCTGCTGAAATATTAACTGATTATCTTATGGGGATTCCTTTGTGTAATTTTTGTTGCTTTCCCCTTGCTGCTCTTAATACTTTTTTCTTTGTATTTAATTTTTGTTAGTTTGATTAATATGTTTCTTGGTGTGTTACTCATTTGAGGTGTTTTTTTTTGCCTGAAAACTGTAAGATACTGGTGAAAATATATATAAGGTTACACAAACCGATGCAGAAACATACTATTTTCTTGGGTTGGAACAATCAATTTTATCAAAATGACTATGCCACCCAGAGCAGTCTATAGATTCAATGCAATCCCTATCAAATTATCAATGGCATTTTTCACAGAATTAGAGCAAACAGTTTTAAAATTTGTATGAAGACACAAAAGACCCCAAATAGCCAAAGCAACCTTGAGAAAGAAAAATGGAGCTCGAGGAATCAAGTTCCCTGACCTAAGACTATACTACAAAGCTACAGTCATCAAGACAGTGTGGTACTGGCATAAAAACAGAAGTATTTGTTGATCAATGGAAAAGGATAGAAAGCTCAGCGATAAACCCACACAACTATAGTCACTTTATCTTTGACAAAAGAAGGAAGAATATAAAATGGAGAAAAGACAGCTTCTTCTATAAGTTGGTGCAGGGAAAACAAAACAGCTTCATGTAAAACAATGAAATTAGAACACTGCCTAACAGCATACAGAAAAATTAACTCTAAATGGATTGATAATCTAAATGTAAGGCCAGATACTATAAAACTCTTAGAGGAAATCAGTGGCAGAACAATTTGTGACATAAATTACAAAAAATATCTTTTCCCATTCCCTCCTGGAGTAATGCAAATAAGAAGAAAATTAAAAAAAAGAGAGAGAGAGAGAGAGAAAGACTTAATTAAATGTAAAAGCTTTTGCACAGCAAAGGAAACTAAAAACAAAACAAAAGAACAACCCTAAGAATGGGAGAAAGTATTTGCCAATGAAGCAATTGGCAAAGAATTAATGTCCAAAATGTACAAACAACTCATGGAGCTCATTTTTGTTGCAGGGAGAAGTCAATTCTGACTACATATCGAACTGTTCCTTTGACTTGCTTGCCATTGCTTTTGTTATTAGAATCATACATAATGGCCTACTTCAGAATCCTGTCCCTCTGACTCACTGTTAAACTAAAGTGCCTTTGTTCAGAACTCTATCCACCTGTAGATGGCAGGAAGGAAGAAATTAACACATCAGCCTACAAATTTAACCATTTGAAGATTAATGGCCCTTTTACTTTGTTTCCTCACTTCCCTCTCCATCTCTAATCTATAAAAGAACCTGGCATCCAGACCCTCCCTAACAAAATGGTTATTGTGAGACATTACTCTGGCATCTCTTCAGTCATCTGGCTCTCTGAATAAAAGCATACTCCTTGCCTCAACACCTCTTCTCTCAGATTCATTGGCCTGTCATGTAGCAAGCAGAACAAGCTTGGACTCGGTAACAAATTTGGCTTAGCCAGATAGCAGCCTTGCTCCTTATGGCTAGCCAACCCAGTCAGGAAATAATGGGGCAAGCCTTAGCAGCTGCCAGGTCCAGTTGTCCTGAGGGTCTTTCCTTCAAGATTCCTTGAAGCAACACTGGCTGTCCCTATACTTGTCAGTTGAAGCAAGGAACTGACAAACTTCTATGAATCAATGGACTCAATTTCATGGGGTAAGTCTACCCAATTCATTAGCCAGTTTGTTTATGGTTTTGTGTGCCCCTTTGTGCTATGAGTTGATGGACTTGATTTTGTAAGCTATGTCTCTCTGGTGTGCTGGGAATATATTATTCCCTCAATTTGGACTTTTCCATTATGGGACACTCTGATTTGGATGGGGTATCCTGTTGCTGGGGGGAGGTTTTGGACTTTACTTGAGTTAGAACTGGTTCATTGGGAACTAGTTCATAGGGAGGTTAAGCCTACCCTAGTTGTAACAGTTCACTTTTATTTAAATTTATTTACCTGAGTTGGGAACTGGTTCATCTGTGCATCGATGCAATTTATTTGTGTGTGTGTGTGTGTGTGTGTGTGTGTGTGTGTGTGTGTGAAATCTGCTTATATCTTTTGTGCTTTGGTGTTATCAAACTTATAAAGATGACAAATATTTCATCTATCTTGAAGGAAACCTCTTTGGGCATATATTAGATATATGAGGAATAGAAAAGCAATGGCCTCTAAATGGCTCCCAATTATACAATTTCAGTTATAAACACCTTGCAAAGGAGAGGAACACTTTGATAGTGAATGAAGAGACCCAGGAGCTCCTTTGGACTTGAGGCATCTGATTCTAATTTTTCCTACAGGCGCCCTGGGTAACTTTGATAGTGAGGAGTTTTAGCTCCAACTTTGGGAGCTTCCCCGTGGAGGAAAATTCCATTTATAAGGCACTTTGGAAAAAGATCACAGATCTAATGAGACTGGGAAGTGAGGTTAGTGTGAATTTCTGGCTGGCTAGGTTTTGGTACATTCTGGCTACTTTGGTAATACACAAACATCTGGTACTAACTGCTCAAGCTAAAATGAGAAGTATTTCCTATAAAGCTCCCCCTACTCTCATTTCCGGAGAAGGCAATGGCACCCCACTCCAGTACTCTTGCCTGGAAAATCCCATGGACGGAGGAGCCTGGTAAGCTACAGTCCATGGGGTCGCACAGAGTCGGACACGACTGAAGCGACTTAGCAGCAGCAGCAGCAACTCTCATTTCTCACTCCCTGAATCCTCTGCAAACAGGCAGAAGCAGTTGGGGAACTCTGGCCAAGGTTATACTCTGGAGTGTTCCAAAGGCCCCATAATCCACTGTCCCCAGTAACTGCTACCCAAATGGGTGAGGACTCTCTTTTCCTCTATGTCCCTTAAGCTGAGGACCAGACCAATTAAAATTGTGTAAGCATGGGTAAGGCACTTAAAAGCCATTAGGGCACATTCCACTTGAAGACTCCCATGACAGGATAAGGGAGTCAGGGAATGGAGCAGACCATTAGTGTCTCCCCCCAACAAGACAACTTCTGTGCATTGTTATGGGCTTCCCAGTTGGTGCTAGTTGTAAAGAACCTGCCTGACAATGCAGGAGATGTAAGAGACGTGGGTTTGATCCCTGTGTCAGGAAGATGCTCTGGAAAAGGAAATTGCAACTCACTCCAGTATTTTTGCTTGGGGAACCACATGAACAGAGGAGTCTGGTGGGTTACAGTCCACGTGGTCGCAAAGAGTCCAACATGACTGAAGCGACTTGGCACACAAGTGCATTGATGGCATATATTGTTTCAAGCAAAACACTGAGCCCACTCCCCACTGGCTGCTGCATTTCTGGCAGGACTATAAGGCAGATTCCTAAGCCTGTCTTTCCTGTTGACTTCAGGTCTTTCCCCCTCAGTATTAAAAAAAGGGAAAACAAAGTCATCCCAGGAAGAACTAGTTTGTATCTTTGAGATGCAAATGTCTTACCTGGTCTTCTCAGCAACCCTAATTTCTGTGGTCTTTTTAAAATGCAAATTTTCAAGAGGAGAATATAATTTAGAAGTTTGCTTGTCCAAAGTAATTAGCAATTGCTTTTTATGCAAATATTAGCCATCTAGCCAAGTGGGCTTGACTTGCTCCATCTGTGAGAAACCCAATTCTAATTCAACCTCTTGTAAACTGATGAGATTTACATTGCTGCACCTGATTTAGGATTGCAATTTTGAAATAAGAACTGAGGCCTCACTGTTTGTGTGTTTATACATGATTTTTGGATAGCATTGCTGTGGCTGATTTGTGAAAGCTCTATTTAATTGACTTAAACAAAAGTTAGTGCTTACAAAAAAATAATTCTGAATTCAAGAGAAATTAAGCTAAATTAATTTCAGGAACACATGAACTGGGAAATGTTCAATGCTAAATTGGCACTAGTAATAATGTTCAGTTTTGTACATGTAGTTAATATAGACACGTCTGAGTCATCAACATTAAATATAATATTTTCATTGTACCTAGGTCTAATATAAACTAAGTAAGATCTTATTATATCTGTTCCAAATTTGTCAGCAAGGAGTCAGTTCAGTTCAGTCACTCAGTCATCTCCGACTTTTTGTGACCCCACGGACTGCAGCACGCCAGGCCTCCCTGTCCATCACCAACTCCCAGAGCTTACTCAAACTCATGTCCATTGAGTCAGTGATGCCATCCAACCATCTTGTCCTGTGTTGCCCCCTTCTCCTCCCACCTTCAATCTTTCCCAGCATCAGGGTCTTTACAAATGAGTCAGTTCTTCACATTAGGTGGCCAAATATTGGAGTTTCATCTTCAGCATCAGTCCTTCCAATGAATATTCAGAACTGATTTCCTTTAGGATGGACTGGTTGAATCTCCTTGCAGTCCAAGGGACTCTCAAGAGTCTTCTCCAACACCACAGTTCAAAGGCATCAATTCTTCGGCCCTCAGCTTTCTTTATAGTCCAACTCTCACACCCATAGAAGGATCACATACATACATCCAAGCGAGGAAAGTAACTCAATATAATGAAACTTTTGAGGAAAGATAGAGCAAATGTGAAAAGAGTTTTGAGTGAACTTTTAGAAATAATCATATTTTAGGATCTCTTGAGATATTCAACAACATGAAAATTAATGTGCTAAAATAAAGTGATGGAAAGTTTGTGAAAAGTAGACCCTGAAAAAGGAGTTTTGTACATGACCAGTCAGGACTGACCAAGTTTAAACAAGTTTATTGAGTAAATGAACCTTTAAAGTAAGTTGGTGCAAAGCTTAAACTTGACTTCTCTCTGTTAGAAAAGACAAGTTTTCTGAAGATGTTGAACTGCCTTTAATAAGATATTTTAAGTTTATTTACCTTTTAAATAATCTGTATTTGCCTTTGAAATCTTTTATTGTCACTTTGGCTAAGTAAATAACTACTGATTCACAATGATCTATGATCCTGTTGTGTTTTAAAATGTTTTTGTTTTATTGCTCTTTTGACAAAACTTCCCAAATCAAATTTCTAATGAAGTACCATTGTCCTCTTGCTACCTTTGGGATGCTTCAAAGGGCCCCTGAAGGACCCAAAGGGAAGTGGGTATTAAACTAATTGATTCACTTGGTGTGAATTGTTATCAAATGAGTAATAAAATTTAAGTTTTACAATGTGGTAAATGATATAGATATTCTAGAGATTATATGGTGCTCTTAAAAATCTGATATATCCTGGTAGAGTAATATCAGTCATCTGTCTGTCAGTTCAGTCATTCAGTAATGTTAAACTCTTTGCGATCCCACGGACTGCAGCACGCCAGGTTTCCCTGTCCATCACCAACCCCCAGAGCTTGCTCAAACTCATGTCCATCGAGTCGGTGATACCATCCAACCATCGCATCCTCTGTCATCCCCTTCTCCTGCCTTCAGTCTTTCCCAGGATCAGAGTCTTTTCCAATGAGTCAGTTCTTCGCATCAAGTGGCCAAAGTATTGGAGCTTCAGCTTCAGCACCAATGAATATTCAGGATTGATTTCCTTTAGGCTTGACTGGTTTTATCTCCTTGCTGAAATTCTAGTTTCTTTCTGAAAGTGTTGTATGTCACAGAAGTAACCAGGTTACTTTGTCAATTGCATTCAATATAAAAGTGCCTTCTTAAGTTTTTTTTATCATTAACTGTCAAACAGACACTTCTGTTTTCAAACAGATGCCTTTGGAAAAATGCCTCTTCTTCAAGATTTATAAAAAGGACATTTGGATTTTTCATGTTTTTGTCTTTCAGATCATAATACTGAACTGAGTAAAAACTTGAAGAATTCTAATGAGAAAGCTGATGACTTCATAAAACTGTTAACAAAATGTACTAGTTACATAGGACTCAGTAAACTGGTAAACACGGTTGTAATTTTTTATGGTTTCTACTTAAAAAGATTATTGGTTTAAATATGTGCTTTCCAGATGTGAGAAAAATCTCCTTCAATTAATTATGACTTTCAGTAGTTTGGTAGATTATGTCTTTTGTGAGTAGAATTAGAACACTTACCTTTCTCTCTCTACCTGGTTGATTCTGCCAGTGGCATATGCTTATCTCAAAGGTTAAGCCATGCTTAAGTGTGTATAGTCATTACAGTGAAAGTGAAGATAATTCATTAAATCAGTTATTACAACTGGATTCAGTTCAGTTCAATTGAGTCACTCAGTAGTGTACAACTCTTTGAGACTCCATGAGCTGCAGCATGCCAGGCCTCCCTGTCCAGTACCAACTCCTGGAGTCCGCCCAAACCCATGTCCATTGAGTCAATGATGCCATCCAACCATCTCATCCTCTCTCGTCCCCTTCTCCTCCTGCCCCCAATCCTACCCAGCATCAGGGTCTTTTCCAATGAGTCAACTCTTTGCATGAGGTGGCCAAAGTATTGAAGTTTCAGCTCCAACATCAGTCCTTCCAATGAACACCCAGGACTGATCTCCTTTTAGGATGGACTGGTTGGATCTCCTTGCAGTCCAAGGGACTCTCAAGAGTCTTCTCCAACACCACAGTTCAAAAGCATCAATTCTTCGGCGCTCAGCTTTCTTTATAGTCCACCTCTCACATCCATACATGACCACTGGAAAAACCATACCCTTGACTAGATGGACCTTTGTTGGCAAGGTAATGTCTCTGTTTTTTAATACGCTATCTAGGTTGGCCATAACTTTCCTTCCAAGGAGTAAGCATCTTTTAATTTCATGGCTGCAATTACCATCTGCAGTGATTTTGGAGATCAAAAAAAAAATAAAGTCTCTCACTGTTTCCCCATTTATTTGCCATGAAGTGATGGGACCCGATGCCATGATCTTAGTTTTATAAGATCAACAACTAGATTACAGCTAGTTATACTAATCATTGTTTAAATTGCTCTTTATTTTCAAGTGCTTTGCCTTTCCTCTTTGCACTATGTCTAGTGTGACTAGCTCTGTTACTTGTATCCTGTCAAATGTATAAGATTATTGTTACTGACAGTGCATACATCCTAAGTCCGTTCAGCCATGTCCGACTCTTTGCAACACCATGGACTGTAGCTCTCCAGGCTCCTCTGTCCATGGAATTCTCCAGGCAAGAATACTGGAGTGAGTTTCTGTGTCCTCCTCCAGGAGATCTTCCCAACCAAAGGATCAAACCTGTACTCTTATGGCTCCTGCACCAGCAAGCAGATCCTTTACCACTAGAGTCACCCAGTGTATAACCAGGTTTTTAACAAAACTTCTATGGCTAAATGTCTTGAGAAAATAGATCACACTTGTAGCAACATAATTGGAATAGTGTGAATCTAGGAACTGAAAGAAGCAACAAGGGAAAATGTCTCCCAGATTATAATTGGACAGACTTCAGAGAACCTTTAATTTATTGATGGGACTTGGCCCAAAATTTAGCACCTGCAATGGCACATTATGTCACCTAGAGGCAGACATCCTGGAATGCAAAGTCAAGTGGGCCTTATGAAACATCACTACAAACAAAGCTAGTGGAGGTGATGGAATTCCAGTTGAGATATTTCAAAACCTAAAAAATGATGCTGTGAAACTGTTGCATTCAATATGCCAGCAAATTTGAAAAGCTCAGCAGTAGCCACAGGACTGGAAAAGGCCAGTTTTCATTCCAATCCCAAAGAAAGGCCATGCCAAAGAATGTTCAAACTACTGCACAATTGTACTCATCTCACACGCTAGCAAAGTATTGCTCAAAATTCTCCAAGACAGTCTTCAACAGTACATGAACGGTGAACTTCCAGATGTCCAAGCTGGATTTAGAAAAGGCAGAGGAACCAGAGATCAAATTGCCAACATCAGCTGGATCTTTGAAAAATCAAGAGAGTTTCAGGAAAGCACCTATTTCTGCTTTATTGACTACACCAAAGCCTTTGACTGTGTGGATCACAACGAACTGTGGAAAATTCTGCAAGAAACGGGGATACAAGACCACCTGAGCTTCATTCTGAGAAGTCTATATGCAGATCAGGAAGTATCAGTTAGAACTGGACATGGAACAACAGACTGGTTCTAAATTGGGAAGGAGTATGTCAAGGCTGTATATTATCACCCTGCTTATTTAACTTATATGTAGAGTATATCATGAGAAATGCTGGACTGGATAAAGCACAGGCTGGAATCAAGATTGCCTGGAGAAATATCAATAATCTCATATATGCAGAAGACACCACACATATGGTAGAAAATGAAGGATAACTAAAGAGCCTCTTGATGAAAGTGAAAGAGGAGAGTGAAAAAGTTGACTTAAAGCTCTACATTCAGAAAACTAAGATCATGGTTCCATCATTTCATGGCAAACAGATGGGGAAACAAAGGAAACAGTGACAGATTTTATTTTCTTGGGCTTCAAAATCACTGCAGATGGTGACTGCAGCCATGATATTAAAAGACGTTTGTTCCTTGGAGGAAAAGTTATGACCAACCTAGACAGCATATTAAAAAGCGGAGACATTACTTTGTCAACAAAGGTCCGTTTAGTCAAAGCTATGGTTTTTCCAGTAGTCACGTATGGATGTGAGAGTTGGAATATAAAGAAAGCTGAGCACTGAAGAATTTCTGCCTTTGAGCTGTGGTGTTGAAGAAGATCTTGAGAGTCCTTGGACTGCAAGGAGATCCAACCAGTCCAACCTAAAGGAAATCAGTCCTGAATATTCATTGGAAGAACTGATGTTGAAGCTGAAACTCCAATACTCTGGACACCTGATGCAAAGAACTGACTCATTTGTAAAGACCCTGATGATGGGAAAGATTGAAGGCAGGAGGAGAAGGGGATGACAGAGGATGAGACAGTTGGATAGCATCACTGATTCGATGGACATGAGTTTGAGTAAGTTCTGGGTGTTGGTGATGAACAGGGAAGCCTGGCGTGCTGCAGTCCATGGGGTCGCAAAGAGTCGGACACGACTGAGTGGCTGAACTGAACTGAACTGAACTGAAATGGAATATCAAGAATTTTTGCCTGATCTGCCATGAGCCTTCCAGCACCATGGGACAGAATTTGATTATGAAGTGTCTCCCAAATATTGGTCAAATTCCTGACAAGAGGGTAAGACCTGAGAAATGGAATCAGCAGTCCAGCCCTCCAGTGTGAGCTGGTGAGCCCCAAGGAAGGAGAATACTTGCCATATGGCAATCATCAGATTGTGGACTCTCCCTTTGCTGAACCCTGAGGAAACTCTAGGAATAGAGGACTACAGGTCCTGAATAGCAGAGGTACTATCAATGAGATGATTTTAGTGAGTCCTTGCATCTTCCCATGCATAGAAAAGTGCTAAACTCCTTAACTTGAGATGCTGCCTCATGAGTTTTTCTAAGCCTATTCTTGTAAAGTTAATACTTTCCAAGGGGAAAAAATTAAGGCAAATCTCAACATTTGGAACACTGGCACTGATGTTGGACACTCCCAGAAAGATCCTTCTGATGTAGCAATTAGAAGGGTCATTGCTCCTTTTCTACAGGATTGTAGGGGTTTTGCAGTGGGGACTTGGTGCAGGGAGAAGTCAATTAGGAATCCAAGTTGGAACTGTTTCTTTGAATTGCTTTCCATTGCTTTTGTTATTATAATCATACATAATGGCCTGGCTCAGAATCCTGCCCAATTGCCAGACCATTAAACTAAAGTGCCTCTGTTCAGAACTCTATCCACCTGTAGATGAGAGGAAGGAAGAAATTAACACATCACCCTGTCTGAGGCTTGCCATTCTAGGAAATATTTGCAAGATTAATGGCCTTTTTACGTTGTTTCCTCACCTCCCCCTCATCTCTGATCCATAAAAGAAAGTGGAATCCTACTAGTACAGCCACTATGGAGAACAGTGTGGAGATTCCTTAAAAAACTGGGAATAGAACTGCCATATGACCCAGCAATCCCACTGCTGGGCATATACACCGAGGAAACCAGAATTGAAAGAGACGCGTGTACCCCAATGCTCATCGCAGCACTGTTTACAATAGCCAGGACATGGAAGCAACCTAGATGTCCATCAGCAGACGAATGGATAAGGAAGCTGTGGTACATATACACAATGGAATATTACTCAGCCATTAAAAAAATACATTTGAATCGGTTCTACTGAGATGGATGAAACTGGAGCCCATTATACAGAGTGAAGTAAGCCAGAAAGAAAAACAACAATACAGTATACTAATGCATATATATGGAATTTGAAAGATGGTAACGATAACCCTATATGCGAGACAGAATAAGAGACACAGATGCATGGAACAATTTTATGGACTCTGAGGGAGAAGGTGAGGGTGGGATGTTCTGGGAGAATAGCATTGAAACATGTATATTATCATATGTGAAACAGAACACCATTCCATGTTCGATGCATGTGACAAGGGCTCAGGGCCGGGGCAATGGGATGATCCAGAAGGATGGGATGGGGAGGGAGGTGGGTGGGGGGTCCAGGAAGGGGAACACATGTAAACCCATGGCTGATTCATGTCAATGTATGGCAAAAACTATTACAATATTGTAAAGTAATTAGCCCCCAACTAAAATAAATAAATTTATAAAAAAAAAAAAAGAAAGTGGAATCCAGACCCCGACAAGACGGTTATTTTGAGACTTTATTGTGCCATCTTTTAGATAGGCCAGCTCTCCAAATAAAGGTGTATTACTTGCCTCAACACCTTGTCTCTCAGATTCATTGGCCTGTTGTGCAGTAAGCAGAGAGATCTTGGAATTGATAACAATATCAAAAAAATGAAATCAAAAAATTGGCAGAATATCTAAATACAAATTTCTCCAAAGAAGACATATAGATGATTAAAAAGCACATGAAAAGATGTTGAACATCACTAATTATTAGAGAAATGGAACTCCAAACTTCAGTGAGGTATCACCACATACAAGTCAGAATGGCCATCATCAAAACATGTACAAACAGTAAATGCTGAAGAAATTGTGGAGTAAATGAAACTCTTCTATATTGTTGGTGTGGATTTAAATCAATACAGCCACTATGGAGAACGATACAGAGGTTCCTTCAAAAACTAAAAACAGAGCTACCATATGATCCAGTAATCTTACTGCTGGGCATATATCTGGAGAAAACCATAATTCATAGAGACATACACACCAGTATTCCTTGTAGGACTATTTACAGTAGCCAGGATATGGAAGAAACCTAAATGTCCATCAACAGAGAAATGAATAAAGAAGATGTGGTACATATATACGATAGGATACTACTCAGCCATAAAAAAGGACAAACTAATGCTTTTTTCAGCAATATGGATGGAGGTAGGGATTGCCATATTCAGTGAAATAGTCAGAGAGGGAAAGACAAATACCACATGATATTGTTTATATACGAAATATAAAATAAAGGATTCAAATAATCTTATCTACAAAACAGAAATAGAGTCACAGATGTAGAAAATAAACTTACGATTACCAGGTTTAAATGAGAGAGGTATAAATCAGAAGTTTGCTGTTGACATATACACGTTACATAAAATAAGTAACTAATAAGGACCTATTGTATAGCACAGGGAGCTCTACTTGATACTCTGTAATGGCCTATTTGAGAAAAGAATCTAAAAGTGAGTAGATATATGTATATATTTAATAGATTCACCTTGCTGTATAGCTGAAACTAACACAACATTGTAAAACTACTGTACTCTAAAAAAATGTATTTTTTTCCTCTCACGTAATTTTATTTCACAAATACTTCTTAGTATTGCTTTATATTTTTGAAATATATAATTTTAATGGCAATATCAATTTTATTACAATATCTCCAATGTGTTTAACAATTCATCAGTTTTTAACTTTTATTTTTCAAGATTTATTTCAACTACTCAGACTTGCCATACTAAGCTTTCTGTGCAAATATATTGCAATATCTTTGCACAAAACCTTTAAATTATTTAATTTTTGAATTATTTCTTTGATATAAATTATAAGAAATAACATCAGAATTTTTAATAAAATCATTTTATTCGAATATCAAACTGTTCAAGAGAACAATAACAACAATAATTGATAGTTATTCATAAGTTTCTGTGTTCTATTATATCTTCACAATTGGAGTTTTTGTCCTTAATTTAAATATTTGCATGATTTTATGTGGAAAAGAATCCTTGCCCATGTTCAATCTAGACATTTTCATTTTCTAGTTAGTTAACATTGTGTTGTCATTTATCCTATTTGTCCTTCAGTTACTTTATTTCAAATGAGGATAATATCACATCTCTTATAGGATTAAATGCATTAATATATGAAAACATGTTTAGAACAATGGTTGGCACACCTCAAACACTATATATGAGTGAGATTAGCATCATTGTGGCAAGAAGTGTTTCTACTTTTGTCCCCTTTTCAACAAAAAAATTAGACACCCTTCTGGGAGTAATGGGATCAAATGTTACATGTCAAAGGACTTGGAAAAGTCTTGTCATTTGTTCACCCAACGCAGGCAGACAGATAGTACAGGCTGTGGAACTGGCAGAGCAGCCAAGCTGCCTCCATCGCTAACCAAACTCAGGAAAAAACCTGAATAGGGCTGACCTGGGAAGACACGCATAAATGAGAGGCAAACTGTAGAAGGGAAATTTCTCTTGAGGGGAAATTCTAGCAGACAATTGGAGAAAAAAAAATACTAGTTAGGATGCAGTGAAGATGGTGAGAACCTTACCAGTGTTATTCCCACTCCACTCCCCACACCCACCCCATGCAATACCACATGTGGCTGAACTTTCCAGCAGTGGCCATCTTTTGTTACAGCAGGCAGGTAGTTAGGTGTGAGCAAAGAAATGGGGGCAGAGGCCAGGATCCAGGAAATCACAGATCTTGTAAACAGAGGGAGTCTATAGGCAGACAAAGAAAATCAGGAACCTCGAAACTGACAAGTAACAAGAAACCACGTGTTTTGGGTGATAAGTGTCCCAGTATCAAAGAAAGATAGGGAAAGGCAAGAATTTCTTGTATCTGAATGCAATTTTTTGTTCTTTATGTTCTCATTACAATAAAATTAGCCTTATAGATAAGAAGTACTCATCATTCACTGGCACCATGATACTTCTGATCTAAGCTAAATAAGGACAAAAATCCCTCCTCCCCTAAGGAAATGGAGCTGGGATGAAAAATCAGAGAACTTGACCCAGAATCGCCTCCTTCCCCAGTGAATATTTCTCCCCTTCATTTGTATGCTGATCCTCTGAAGAAAGGAATGGCAACCCACTCCGGTACTGTTTTCCAGGAAATCCCGCTGACAGAGGAGTCTAGTGGGCTATAGTCCATGGGGCTGCAATAGAGTAGGATATGACTTGGCAACTAAACAACAACAATAAAAAGACCAGCTTGACAAAGAGACCAGGGGTTGTAGCTCTTCACCTGTGTGCCAGCTTTCCTCCTGAGAGTGTATTTTTGAATAAATAAACTCCCATTTTACTTTCTTAACCTCTGCTTCATTTCTGAATTTTTCATGATGAAAAAAGAACTTTAAATTCACTGGCAACACTTTCTTGTATGAAAAGGGAGATCAGTGAACCCATTTTTCTCCAGCAGCACCCAGAATACTGAGGCAGGATATCTATGACTTGGAGGAGAGGGATGATCAAGAAAGAGGCAGATAAAAATATCAAAGTACATTAAAGGAATGCAGTTCCTGCAGTCTGCACAGTAGACTTCAGCAGGAAGTCCACACTTGTGAGCTTCTGAATGTACCTCATCTGAGTATCTTCTTACTAGTTCTGTAGGCCGCAGGGGCTAAACACACACCACCTGCCACACTGAGGCAGCTTCTTGTGCAGAGGGAAGTAATGCACTTCTTGTGCACTGTATCTTGTTCAAGATACAGTAGGCAGGAAGTACACTCAGAAAACATGCCAGGATCTGTGGGCAAGGGAGAAGGTACAAACTTGAGCTATAATGCCACCTTTTGAAAAACAAAAGTGCTCAGTAGCCGCCTGGTGAATTGTTAAGAACCAGAATGGGCAGACATCAAAGCTTAAGAATTCTGCCACAAGAGGGAGAAGAAGATTAGAATGTATCTATACAAAAGAAGAGAAAACCCTAGTTTTTTTTTTTTTATGTGTCTCATATTGTAAAAGATACAGGAGCTCCCAGCTCCTGTATGTCTCAGCAGGTAAAGAATTTGCCTGCAATGCAGGAGACTCAAGATATGCAGGTTTGATCCCCGAGTCTGGAGGATCCTCTGGAGGAGAAAATGGGAGCCCACTCCAGTATTCTTGCCTGGAGAATTTCATGGACAAATGAGCCTGGTAGGCTACAGTCCTTGTAGTCGCAAAGAGTCGGACTCAACTGAGCACACATAAACAAGTATAAGATACAGCACCAATAAGCAGAATAACCCATCTGAAGGAAACTAGCAAAGATTTAAGGAGGTGTCTGCTACATAAAATATAAAAGAAGCAATGTAAAACTACAAAGAACTTAAAAAATATCAAGATAATATTATCAACAAAAATAATTCTCCAATAACTGAGCTGAAAGGATCATTGAAGTACATGATCTAATTGATAAATACCTCAGAATAGTTTTGAATTTCTTCTTTAAAGAAACTCAACAAGCTGTAAGGGAACTCAGAAGAACTTTTCAATGGTTTTGAAAAAAAATAGTGATTAAAATGAGATATTTACCAAAAGAACAGAAATGATATGAAAGAACTAAACAGAAATTCTGGAGCTTAAAAATTCAGTGAATGAAACAAAATACAATAAAGAGCATCCACAGTAGAGCAGGGCAAATGAAGATGTAATAAATGAGTTATAGAACAAGGAGTTTGAAATAACTCACTTAGAAGAGAACAAAGAAGAAAGAATGGGAAAGAGTAAGAAAAATGTGCTCTATGGGATTCCATAAAAAGAACAAATAGAATAACCAGAATCCAGAAAAAGAGAGGGCAAAGGAGATATAAACTTTATTTAAAAGAAATAATAGCTGAGAAAATTTCCTAAACCTGGGACAGAACTGGATATCAGAGTTCATGAAGTTGAGAGATCACTCTAAAAAAGACCTTCTCCAAGACACTTCATAAAGAAACTGTCAAAAATCAAAGATAAACAATTCCAGCAGCAGCTAAGGATTGATAGTGACCCTACAAAGGAACTTCCATTAGGCTATCAGTATAAACGTATGTATCAGCACATTGTATAAAATCACCATACAGAATCCAGTTGCACAAACAACTGTTCACAAACAAAACAGTTGAAAATTAAATAAATAAAACTTCTCATGTTGTTGATAAGTCGCTTAGTTGTGTCTGATTCTTTGTGACCACATGGAGTGCAACACACCAGGCTTCCCTGTTCTTCATTATCTCTCAGAGTCTGCTCAAACTCATCTTCATTGAGTCAGTGATGCCATCCCCTTCTCTTGATGCCTTCAATCTTTCCCATCATGAGCATCTTTTCCAAAGAGTTAGTTCATCGCATGAGGTGGCCAAAGTATTGGAGCTTCAGCATTAGTGCTCAAAGAATATTGAGTGTTGACTTCTTTTAGACTTGACTGGTTTGATCTCCTTGCTGTCTAAGGGACTCTCAAGAGTCTTCTCCAGCACCACAGTTCAAAAGCATAAATTCTTCAATATGCAGCCTTCTTTATGGTCCAACTCTCACGTCTGTACATGACTATTGGAAAAACTATAGCTTTAACTACATGTACCTTTGTTGGCAAAATGATGTCTCTGCTTTTTAGTAGCATCAAAAACAATAGAATATTTAGGAATAAATTTGAACAAAGAAGTGTAAGATTTGTACAATGAAAACTATAAGATTTTGATGAAAGAAATTGAAGAAGACACACATGAATAGAAAAATTGCTGTGTTCATGGATCAGAAGAACTAATGTTTGTAAAATGTACATACTGCCCAAAGTCATCTGTAGATTCAATACAATCCCAACCAAAATTCCTGTGTCATTTTTCACATAAATAGAAAAAGAACTATCCTAAAATTTGTATGTATTCATGATTCCAAATAGCCAAAGCAATCATGAAAAATAAAAACAAAGCTGCAGATATCACATTTTCTGATTTCATGCTATACACAGCTACAGTAATTAATTAGAGCAGTATGGTACTGTCATAAAAACAGGCACATAAATCAATGGAACAGAATCAAGAGCAGATAAACAAGCTTCCAAATTTATAAGTAATATTTGGTGAGGGAGCCAAGAACACTCAATGGTGAAAGAGTGATCTTCAACAAATGGTGTTGTAAAGACTTGATAACCACATGAAGAAGATGAAATTGGATCCCTATATTAGACCACTCAGAAAAATTTCTCAAAGTGTGTTAAAGGCTTAAATGTAAGTCCCGATATGGTAAAATTCTTGGAAGAGAATATAAAGAACAGTCCTTGACATTGGTCTTGGAAATATTTTTTAAATATAACACTGGAAGCACAAAAACAAAAATCAACAAGTGGGATGACATCAAACTAAAAAGATTCTGCACAGCAAAAGAAACAACAAAATGAAAAGATAACTCATGGAATGGGAGAAAATATTTGAAAAACATATAAAGGGTTTCACATCCAAAATATATAAAGAACTCATATAACTCTCTTTTAAAAATCTGTTTAAAAATGAGCAGAGGAACTAAACAGACGTTTTCCGAATAAGGCAAGATGATTGGCATCACTAGTCATCGGGGAAATACAATTCAAAAATCAATGAGGTATCACCTTACATTTGTTGAAATGGCCATCATCAAGTAGACAAGAGATAACAAGTGTTGGTTAGAATGTGCAGATGTTTACTATTGATGGGAATGTAGCTTATTCAGCCACTAAGGAAGGCAATATGGAAGCTCCTTAAACAGTTAAAGCTTCCTTGGTAACTCAGCTGGTAAAGAATCCAACTGCAATGCAGGAGACCCCGGTTCGGTTCCTGGGTTGGGAAGATCCCCTAGAGAAGGGATAGGCTACCCATTCCAGTATTCTTGGGATTCTCTGGTGGCTCAGATGGTAAATAATCCACCTGCAATGTGGGAGACCTGGGTTTGATCCCTGGATTGGGAAGATCCCCTGGAGGAGGACACAGCAACCCCAAAACAGAACTACAATTTGATCCAGCAATTCAATTTTTGGATATACAGCAAACCTTGGAGCTATTGCCGGTTCGGTTCCAGATCCATGCAATAAAGTGAATATATCAACAAGGCAAGTCTCGCAAACATTTTGGTTTCTGAATGCAGATAAAGGATATCTTTACACTATGCTACAGTTTATTAAGTGAATTATAGCATTATATGTGGGCTACCCAGATGGTGCCAGTGGTGAAGAACCCGTCTGCCAATGAAAGAAACATGAGAGGCGGGTTCGATCTTGGGTCAGGAATATTCCCTGGAGGAGGGCAAAGCAGCCCACTCCAGTATTCTTGCCTGGAGAAACCCGTGGACAGAGGAGCCTCTCAGTCTACAGTCCATAGAGTCACAGACTCATGCATGACTGAGTGACTTAGCACACATACAGCATTATATCTAAAAAAAAAAAAAAAAAAAAAGCACATACCTTAATTACAGATTATTTAATGCCAATAAGTGCTAGCCATCATCTGAACCTAAAGCAAGTGGTAATCTTTTTGCTGGTGGAGGATATTGCCTTGATATTGATGATTGTTAACTGATCAGGGTGGTGGTTGCTGAAGGCTAACATAGCTGTGGTACTTCTTAAAATAAAACAGTACTGAAATTTGCTTCAGCAATTGACTATTCGTTTCACAATTTCTCTGCAGCATGCATTGCTGTTGGCTAGCATTTTACCCACAATAGAACTTTCAAAATTGGAATCAGTCCTCCCAAGTCCTCCTTTTATTTCATCAGCTGTTTATATAATATTCTAAGCCCTTTGTTATCATTTCAACAATCTTCACAGCACTTTCACCAGAAATAGATTCCATCTCAAAAAAACACTTTCTTTGCTCATCCATAAGAAACAACTCGTCATTTGTTTAAGTTTTAACATGAAATTGAAGCAGTTTATTTTGCCACATGTTTGGACTCCACTTCTAGTTCTCTTTCTATTTCCATCACATGTGAGGTTACTTCCTCTACTGAAGTCTTCAACCCTTCAAAGTTACCCATGAGGGTTGAAATCAACTTCTTCCAAACTCTTACATATGTTAATATTTTGGCCTCTTCCCATGAAGCATTAATGTTCTCAATGGCATCTAGAATGGTGAATCCTTTTCAAATGGATTTCAATTTATTTTGCCCAGATCCATTGGAGGAATCACTATCAATAAGACTTAAAAGTCAAAACTGCTCCCTGATCCATTGGCTGCAGGATGGGTGTTGTGTTAGCAGGCATGAAAACAACATGTATTTCACTGTACCTCACCATCAGAGCTTTTGGGTGATCAGATACATTGTCAATGAGCAGTCATATTTTGAAAGGAATTTTTTTTCTAGGCAGTAGGTCTCAACAGTGGGCTTAAACTATTCAGTAAACCATGTTGTAAACTTATGTTCTGTCATTCAGGCTTTGTTGATTCATGTATATAGTATTGGCAGAGTAGACTCATCATAATTTTTAAGGACCCTAGGATTTTTGAAATGGTAAATAAGCATTTGCTTTAACTTAAATTTGAAGTTTGTATCTAACAAGAGAGTCTGTTCTTTGAAGCTTTGAAGTCTTCTCTAGCTTTGAAAGTCTTAAAAGATATCATCTTCCAACATAAGGCTGTTTCATCTACATTGAAAATCTATTATTTAGTGTGGCTATCTTAACTAACTATTTTAGCTAGATTTCTGGATAACCTATTCCAGCCTCCACATTAGAACTTGCTGTTTCACCTTGTACTTTTATGTTATGAAGATGGCTTATCTCCTTAAACCTTAAGACCCAACCTCTACTAAGCTTCAAGCTTTTCTTCTGTAGCTTCCCCAGCTTTCTCAGCGCTCTTAGAACTGAAGAAAGTTTAGAGCCTTATTCTGGATTAGGCTTTGATTCAAGGGAATATTGTAGCTAGCTTGACCTTGTATATAGACCAGTAAAACTTTCTCCGTGTTAGTAGTAAGACTGTTTTGTTTTCCTACCATTTGTTCACTGGAGTAGCATTTTTAATTTCCTTCAAAAACTTTTTCTTTGCATTCACACTTTGGCTAACTGTTTGGTGCAAGAGGCCTAGTTTTCTGCCTATCCAGGCTTTCAACATGCCTTCTTCACTAAGCTTAATCATTTCTAGCTTTTTTCTTAAAGTGAGAAACGTGTGACTTCCTTTCACTTGAACACTTAGAGGTCATCGTAGGATACCAACTGACTTATTTCAGCATTTTTGTGTCCCAGAGAATATGCAGGTCTGAGGAGAGGAAGATGGAACAGCCAGAACACAAACAACTTTTATCAATTAAGTGTATTTTCTAATATCGGCAAGGTTCATGGTACCCCAAAACAATCACATTTGTAACATGAGATCACAGATCACCTTAACAAATATTATATAACGAAATTTTGAAATATTGTGAGAATTACCAATATATGACACAGAGAGAAAAAGTGAGCAAACGGTGTTGGAAAAATGTTAACTGAATTGCCACAAACCCTCAAATCGTAAAAAAATGCAATATCAGTGAAGTGCAATTAAGTGAAGAGTAGTAAAATGAGATACTCTGGTGTTATACAAACAGACACACAGGAATATTATTCAGCCATGAAAAAGAAAGAAATCTTGTAATTTGCACATATGGTAAGGCTGTGAGAGTATTATGTAAAGTGAGATGTCAGGCAAAGAAAGACAGTATTGTATGGTATCACTTATATGTGTAATCTAAGAAAACAAATTCATAAAAACAGAGAGTAGAATGGTAGTTAGAAAGGGTTGGAGAGTAGAGGAAATTGGAAGATGTTGTTTAAACTAAAAACTAGAAGATAAATAATCCTGGAGCTGTAATGCTCAGAATAGTGATTATGGACAACTACATTGTATTATAAATTTCAGAGTTGTTAAGAGATTATATTTTAGTTGTTCCTCATTGCAAAAATGTTATAATTATGAGTCATGATACAGGTTTTGGGCTTCCTTCATAGCTCAGTTGATAAAGAATCCACTTGCAAAAAAAAAAAAAAAATCTGCCTGCAATGCGGGATACCTGGGTTTGATTCCTGGGTTGGGAAGATACCCTGGAGAAGGGAAAGGCTACCCAGTCCAGTACTCTGGCTTGGAGAATTACATGGACTGTATAGTCCATGAGGTCACAAAGAGTGGGGCATGACTGAATGACTTTCATTCTCACTCTATCTCATGATACCGATTTAACTAATACTATACATATAGATATAGATATGTATATAACATATGTGTGTGTGTGGTTAAATGTTACTTACAATTTTTTTTTTGCCTGTTACTTACAATTATATTTATCAGTTTACCTTTGTATTTTCCTGTATTACTTTAGAATCTTCTGAATGACTTGGATATTAAATTTTATCTTCAATTGTTTTATTTTTAATTGGAACTTTATTGTGGGTTGCCTTTGAAGCTGCACATAGCTACAAGTTAACTTTTCATAAATGACTAGAAAAAAGTGTGTAAGAATAAAAATGGCTTGAGAAAAAGTTAATATATATAACTGTGATCAAATATTTACTCTTCAGCAAAAATATAAAAATGAAACATTTTACAGTTTTAAGTCACACACCTAACTTCAGGGGAAATCATTTTAAAGTCTGATAGTATCAGGTTTGAATGTGTATTATGTTTATTAACTTCTTCTTATTCATTTTCTAGTGTTGTCACAAATCCAGCAGTTAACACTTTTCAGGTGAAAGAAACTAAGTGAAGGTGTAATATTAATCCATGATTTCTCGATACTGTTTAATTGCATTCAAGAAGGTTCAAAATTATGTTTGCCTTATACTTGCAGAAAGTGTTACCCAATACCCTAAATAAACCTTGTTTCATATTCATCTGAACATACATACTCTATTCAATAATGGAAGTGAATTCTTGATCAACAGGTAATGGGTACATTCTGCCTTGAAATAAAGAAAAGCTTTAATTTAAAAACACATTTGTATATATTCTAAAGCCTCTGATTGTCTTGAAGGACTTGTGAACTTCTAAAAGTGACTTCTAGATAGATGTTATGGAAGCATACTATCTGATTGAATATAAATACATTTTGATAGTAGTTAAGCACTTTTTAAACAAATGATGCTAAATACTATGTGTTTTGAGACCCCATGGACTGTAGCCCACCAGGCTCCTCTGTTCATGAGATTTTCCAGGCAAGAATACTGGAGTGGGTTGCCATTTCCTTCTCCAGGGGATCTTCCCAACCCAGGGATCGAACCCAGGTCTCCTGAACTGCAGGCAGATTCTTTACTGACTGAGCTACAAGGGAAGCCCAACACAGATGATAGTAGTGGCTATATACTATCTACTAGATATTTGCCTAGTGGGTAAGTAGATAGTAGCTATCTACTAGATAGCAGGCTAGTGGGTAAGCAAGAAAGTAAATAGGCAATTTCAGTACTGTGTGTTTTAAATCTTATGATAGAGGTGATCACTGTGTGACATATAAGTGCAGATAAAAAGTGAAAATGTTAGTTGCTCAGTCGTGTCTGACTCTTTGTCACCCCATGGACTATAGCTCCCCAAACTCCTCTGTCCATGGAATTCTCCAGGCAAGAATACAGGAGCGAGTAGTCATTCTCTTCTCCAGGGTATCTTCTCAACACAGGGATCGAACCCCAGTCTCCTGCATTGCAGGCAGATTCTTTACCATTTGAGCCACCAGGAAAGACAGAGAGCCACCAGGAAAGCCACAGAGGAAAGACACCTAATTCAGCCCCAGAGAATGAAGCAAATTCTGAATATGACAGTCTCCAAACTTAAGTCAAGAACAGTGAATACATCCTACCAAAAATGGGAGAGAAGTTTTACCAAGTATAGGGAATAATGTTTACGAAATCAAGAGTCAAGAAAGAACATAGAAAACAAGATGGCGGCGGAGTAGGTGGATGTGGGGTATATCTCTCCCCACGGATACTTTCAGGCACAGAAGTGCATGCCAAACACCAGCTGAGAGTAGACAGGAGTACCTGACCAGCAGAAAAGAATATATAGAACCACGCAAAAGCTCAGTAGGATGAAGGAACTGGGAGAAAAAAGAGGAGTATTACTAGAGCTGGATCTGCTCTCTAGGGGTGAGGGAACCGAATGAAGCAGGGGTCTGATCCCCACATCGGGGCAATTGTCTAAGTCAGAGGAGAAACATTTAAAGCTGAGAGTGAAACAGCTGATCTGTGGCAGCCTAAATGGAGTGAGAGTCAGATAGTCCTTGCTGCAGCCATACATACACTGGACAGGGATGCAGTTCTCCTAGAAGGCGCAGTGGCTGGGAGCTGTAGCATAAGGACTGTGGAGAAATCCCAGGGCGAGGGCTGCTAATGACTGCAGAGAGATGGACTGAGGAGATGTGAGGGAGGAGATCGTGGTGGGAAATGGCTGTGCAGGAAAGCCAGGCAGCAATGGAAGCAAGGCGATACTGCTGAGTCACATGAAGGGAGTGGAGCCATCACCACAGCCTCTCTCCCCACAGGCCACCATCTGCAGCTGAACCATAGAAAAGCTGACCCATCAAGTGCCTGACACACTGAACTACAGAGAAGGACCCCACTCAGAGTGCTCCTTTAGGTGCCTGAAGAACTGAACAACAGAGAAGGACCCCCAGGCAAGAGACTAACTAAATGGGCACTGCTGCTGCTGCTGCTAAGTCACGTCAGTCGTGTCCCACTCTGTGCGACACCATAGATGGCAGCCCATCAGACTTCTCTGTCCCTGGGATTCTCCAGGCAAGAATACTGGAGTGGGTTGCCATTTCCTTCTCCAATGCATGAAAGTGAAAAGTGAAAGTGAAGTTGCTCAGTCGTGTCCGACTCCGCGACCCCATGGACTGTAGCCTACCAGGCTCCTCCATCCATGGTATTTTCCAGGCAAGAGTACTGGAGTGGCTTGTCATTGCCTTCTCTGGAATGGGCACTAAGAGTGCCTAAGTGCCTGAATGGGCAGAGCTACAGAGAAAGACTAGCCAAAGAGGCCTCTGATCACCTACTACCAGAGATTCAAAAAAAAAAGCTCTGATAGGGCCATAACTCCTGTGGCTGAGGCAGTTCTTGTCCCTGCACACTTGGTGCTGCCAGGGTCCCCACAAGCAGCTGTGCCACCTTCACACTCAACCCTCACCAGGGCAGAAATGCCACAGGCAAAAAAAAAAAAAAAGTCTTGCATCTATGCACACTGGGTGACTTCAGGCATGTTCAACTCTTTTCGACCCTGTGGACTGGTCTGCCAGGCTTTTCTGTCAGGGGAGTCCTCCAGTCAAGAATACTGGAGTGTATTGGCCAATACTGGTTGCCATATCCTTCTAGAGCACTATATTTCCTACTGCCATAGCCACCAACTCCCCTGAGTGGCTGGTGCTGCCAGAACCCCTGTGACCCAAGCAGCTGCACCACCTCCACACCTGGTCATCACAGAGGCAGATCCAAGTCCTCCAGGGCAGCCTCAGGAGCAAACCCCAGTGGGTGACCCATATGCAGAGGTGGAAATAAAAGCACAGTTGAAACACAGGGGCAGTGGGCTAAGGAAGAAGACCCAAAACCTTCCCACCAGCTATACAAGCTGCAGATTAAATCCACACGACCAACTAGGCAGACTGTGTCCATGGCATATATAAAAGGACATTGAGAGCTCCCACAAAAAAAAAAAAAAATGCACCAGTTCTGATAGCTGTGGACATTGGAGGCAAGAACACACAGGAATAGGACCAGATTAGTGTCTGAGCTTCCCCGACAGCAGGTCCAGAGACCAGCAGAGTGTTGGAGGGCATCCTAGGGAGGTGAGGTGGACTGTGACTCCCAGTAAGGGAAAGGACACTGACAGGAGTGATTAAAAAAGAAAAAAAATTCTTATGTGTTCACTTGCTCTGTAGTTTATTTTGGAAGTTTTGTTTTTTTGTTTTTGTTTTTTTTTTGCTTTTACTTTTTTTCCCCTTCCCACTTCCCTCTGTTGTAGCTGTCGGTTTTATTGGTGCTATGAAATTTAATTAAGTTTTTGAGCTTTTTTATTTAATTGCATGTTTTTTATGGGTATTATAAATCTCTGCTTCTACACTGGACTTTTTCAGTTCTATGGAGTTTTCCATTTTTTTCTTTTCCTCTTCCTGTTTTCTTTTCTCTTAATTTTAATTTTTTTTTAAAACATATTAATATTTTTTCTACACTTCTTTCTCCATTTGCTTTGCCTACTCTTCTTTTCCCCTTGCAGTTATTCTTTAATATATATAAATCTTCTTTATCTACCTCAACTTAACTTGGCGTATCTATTCTTTCTTTATTTTCTTTCTTTCTTTTCCTCTCCACATATTTGTTAGTTTCATTTTCATTGTTTTCATCCCCATTTGGCACCTTGCTTTACTTTTGTTTTCCAGTTTGCACTTTAGCTGGTTTTGTTCTTAACTAGTAGATATAATTTGTGGCTTCCTTTGTTCGCCAGGTCAATCTATTGTACTTTATTTTTGTTGGACTGTTTTGATTTTGCTTATGGGTATATATGTATATGTGTATATTCCATTTCTTTCTTTCTTTATTTATTTTTTGCTTGATTCTGTAACTGCGATTTGTCTGGGATTCATCTTTGGTTGCTCATTTTTGGGTATTTTTTTTAATCTCACTTAATGCCATAAAAAACCACCATTCCTGACCAGAGGTCAAGCCCTGAGCCTTCAGAGTGGGAGCTCTGACTCTAAGACTCGAGACTACCAGAGAACTAACCCTAGGGAATATCAAATAGTGAGAATTCCCATAAAGGAAACCGCTTGAATACAAGACCCGACATCACCCAACCACCAGTTACACCCTGTGCAGGACACCTCATCCAAACGACAAACAGAACAAAAATACAAACCCAATCATAAGCAGACAGGATTACCACCTCACTCAGCCTTGCCCATCAGAGGGAAAACAAGCAAACAAACAAACAAACAACTCAGCACAAATCTCACTGTATAAGAAGCTTACTCAAACCACTGGACCAACCTTAGGAGAGTAGAAACCAGAACAAAGAAACGATTCATCCTTGAAGCCTGGGAAAAGGAGACCTCAAACACAATAAACTTAAAAAAAATAATGAAATAATACACAAATGAAGGAACAAACTAGAAATACAGAAGTCCAAGTAAATGAAGAAGAAATAGGCAAAATACCTGAAAAAGAATTCAGAATAATGATAGTAAAGATGATAGAAAACCTTGAAAACAGAATGGAGAAAATGGAATACTCAATTAACAAAAGCAAAGAACAATTAAAGAATAAACATAAAAAAGACAAACCACACAATTACTGAAATTAAAAATACTCTATAAGGACACAATAGCAGAATATCTAAAGCAGAAGAACAAATCAGTGAGCTGAAAGATAAAATGGCAGAAATAATTTCTGAAGAACAGAAAAAAGAATTAAAAGAACTAAGGATAGTCTCAGAGACCACTGGGACAATATCAAAGGAACCATCATTTGAATTATAGGGGTCCCAGGAAAAGAAGAGAAAAAGAAAGAGTATGAGAAAAATTTTGAAAAGACTATAGTTGAAAACTTCCCCAGCAAGGAAAAGGAAATCATCAATCAAGTCCAAGAGGTTCAAAGAGTCCCATACAGTATAAACCCAAGGAGAAACACACAAAGACATACTAATCAACCTAACTAAGATTAAACGCAAAGAAAGAATATTAAAAGCAGCAAGGGAGAAGCAACAAGTAATGTACAAGGGAAATCCCATATGTTTAACAGCTGATCGTTCAGCTGAAAGTCTGCAGGCCAAAAGGGAATGGTAGGATATATTTAAAGTACTGAAAGGGAAAAACCTACAAACAAGATTACTCTACCCAGCAAGGATCTCATTCAAAATTGATGGAGAAATCAAAAGCTTTTCAGACAAGCAAAAGTTGAGAGAATTCAGTACCACAAAATCAGCACTACAACAAATGTTAAAGGGGCTTATATCGTCAAGAAATACAAGAGAATAAAATATATGTATATAAAGTCAAACCCCAAACAATTAAGAAAATGTCAGTAGGAACATATATATCAATAATTACTTTAAATGTAAACGGATTAACTGTTCCAACCAAAAGATAAAGATTGGCTGAATGGATACAAAAGCAAGACCCATATATATGCTGTCTAAAAGAATCCCACTTCAGACATAAGGAGGCATAAGACTGAAACTCAGAGGATGGAAAAATATATTCCATGCAAATGAAAAGCAAAAGAAAGGTGGAGTAGCAATCCTCATATCAGACAAAATAGACCTTAAAATAAAGATTGCAAGAGGTAAGGAAGGACACTACACAATGATCAATGGATCAATCCGAGAGGAAGACACAGCAATTGTAAATACCTATGAACCCAAAATAAGAACACCTCAGAACATAAGACCTACAAAAGACCTACACAGACACAAAAGGAGAAACTGACAATAACACAATAGTAGTACGAGACTTTAGCACCCCACTGACACCAAAGGACAGATCATCAAAACAGAAAATTAATAAGGAAACACAAGTCTTAAGTGATACATTTGAAGAGGTGGATCTCAGTGATATCTTCAGGACATTCCATCCAAATGCAGAAGAATAAACCTTCTTCTCAAGTGCACATGAAACATTCTCCAGGATAGACCACATCTTGGGTCACAAAACAAACCTCAGTAAATTTAAGAAAATTGAAATTGTATCAACCATCTTTTCTGACCACAACTCTATTAGACTAGATATCAATTAAGAGAAAAAAAAAACTGTAAAAAATATGAACACAATGAGATTAAACAATACGTTTCTAAATAACCAACAGGATACTGAAAAGATCAAAAGAAAACATACAAAGAAAAAAAAACTCTCTAGAAACAAATGACAGTGAAAACACGACAACTGAAAACCTATGGGATGCAGAAAAAGCAGTTCTAAGAGGGAAGTTTATAGCAATACAATCCTACCTCAAGAAACAAACTAACAAACAAAAAACATCAAATAGACAACCTAACATTATACTTAAAACAACTGGAAAGAGAAGAACAAAAAAGCCCCCAAATTAGCAGAAGGAAAGAAATCATAATATCAGAGCAGAAATAAGTGAAAAAGAATGAAAGAAACGATGGTAAAGATTAATAAAATCAAAAGCTGGTTCTTTGAGAAGATTAACAAAATTGACAAAACTTTTAGCCAGACTCATAAAGAAAAAAAGAGAGAAGAATCAAATAAACAAAATTAGAATTGAAAAAGGATAGGTTACAACAAACAATGCAGAAATACAAAGAGACTATTGAAAATGAACATGAAAGTTGCTCAGTCTTGTCTGACTCTTTGTGACCCAATGGGCTATCCATGGAATACTCCAGGCCAGAATACTGGAGTGGGTAGTTTTTCCCTTCTCCAAGGAACCTTTCCAACCAAAGGATTGAACCCAGGTTTCCCGCACTGCAGGCGGATTAGAACAACTATATGACAATAAAATGGATAACCTGGAAGAAATGAAAGGAGTCTTAGAAAAGTTCAATCTTCCAAGACTGAACCAGGAAGAAATAGAAATTATAAACAACCCAATTACAAGCACTGAAATTGAAGCTGTAATAAAAAATCTCCCAAAAAATGAAAGCCCAGGACCAAATGGCTTCACAGCAGAATTCTATCAAACATTTAGAGAAGAGCTAATGCCTATCCTTCTAAAACTCTTTCAAAAAATTGTAAAGGAAGGAACACTTCCAAACTCATTCTACAAGGCCACCATCACCCTGATACCAAAACCAGAAAAGGTAACACAAAAAAGAAAACTATAGGCCAATATCACCGATGAACATAGATGCAAAAATCCTCAATAAAATTTTAGCAAACAGAATTCAGCAACACATCAAAAAGCTCATACAACATGATCAGGTTGGGTTTATTACAGGAATGCAAGGATTTTTCAATATTTGGAAATCAATCAACGTGATACACCATATTAACAACTTGAGAGATTAAAAAAAATGATAATCTCAACAAATGCAGAAAAAGCCTTTGACAAAATTCAGCACCCATTTATGATTAAAACTCTTCAAAAAATGGGCATAGAAGGAACCTACCTCAACATAGTAAAGACCATATATGATAATCCTACAGCAAACATTTTTCTCAATGGTGAAAACCTGAAAGCATTCCCCCTAAGATCAGGAATAAGACAAGGGTGTCCACTTTCATCACTACCATTTGACATAGTTTTGAAAGTCCTAGCTACATTAAGCAGAGAAGAAAAAGAAATAAGAGAAATTCAGATCAGAAAAGAAGAAGGAAAGCTCTCACTGTTTGCAGATGACATGATTCTGTACATATAAAACCCTAAAGACACTATTAGAAAATTACTATAGCTAATCAGTGAATTTAGCAAAGTCACAGGATACAAAATCAATACACAGAAATCATTTGCATTTCTATATACTAACAATGAAAAATCAGAAATAGAAATTAAGGAATCACATTCATCATTGCAACAAAAATAATAAAATATCTATGAATAAAGTTACCTAAGGAGACAAAAGAACTGTAAACAGAAAATGATAATAACACTGATGAAAGATATCAAAGATGACATAAACAGATGGAGAGATATTCCATGTTACTGGGTAGGAAGAATCAATATTGTGAAAATGACTGTACTATCAAATGCAATCTACAGATTCAGTGTGATCCCTATCAAATTACCAATGACTTTTTTCACAGAACTAGAACAAAAAATTTCACAATTGATACAGAAACACAAAACACCCTGAATAGCCAAATCAGTCTAGAGAAAGAAGAATGGAGCTGGAGGAATCAACCTTCCTGAATTCAGATTATAATACAAAGCTACAGTCACTAAGACAGCATGGTAATGGCACAGAAACAGAAACATAGACCAATGGAACAAGATAGAAAGCCCAGAAATAAACCTAATAAACCCATGCCCAGAAATAAACCCATGCACCTACCTTATATTTGACAAAGGAGACAAGAATATACAATGGGGAAAAGACAGCCTCTCCAATAAACGGGGCTGGCAAAACTGGACAGTTACATGTACAAGAATGAAACTAGAATACTTCCTAACAGCATACACAAAGATAAACTCAAAATGGATTAAAGACTTAAATGGAATACCAGAAACTATAAAACCCTTAGAGGAAAACATAGGCAGAACACACAATGACATAAATCAAAGCAAGATCCTCTATGACCTACCTCGTAGAGTAATGGAAATAAAAACAAAAGTAAACAAGTGTGACCTGATTAAACTTAAAGGCTTTTACACAGCAAAGGAACCTATAAGTAAGATAAAAAGACAACCTCAGAATGGGAGAAAATAATAGCAAATGAAACCACTGACAAAGGATTAATTTCCAAAATATAAAAGCAGCTCATACATCTCAATACCAGGGGAAAAAAAAAATCCAATAAAAAAGTGGGAAAAATACCTGAACAGACACTTTTCCAAAGAAGACACACAGATGGCTGACAAACACATGAAAAGATGCTCAATATCTCTCCTTATTAGAGAAATGCAAATCAAAACTACAATGAGATATCACCTTACACCAGTCAGAACGGCCATCACCAAAAAGTCTACAAACAATAAATGCTGGAAAGGGTGTAGAGAAAAGGGAACACTCTTGTACTCTTGGTGAGAATGTAAATTGATACAGCCACTGTGGAAGATGTTATGGAGATTCCTTAAAAAACTAGGAATAAAACCACCATATGACCCAGGAATCCCACTCCTAGGCACAATCCCTGAGGAAACCAAAATTGAAAAATACATATGTATCCCATTGTTCATTGCAGCACTATTTACAATAGCTAGAACATGGGAGCAACCTAGATGTCCATCGAGAGATGAATGGATAAAGAAGTTGTGGTACATATACACAATGAAATATTATTCAAACATAAAAAGGAAGGCCTTTGAGTCAGTTCTAATGAGGTGGATGAACCTAGAGTCTATTCTACAGGATGAAGTAAGTCAGAAAGAGAAAGATGAATATCTTATTCTTACACAAATATAAGGAATCTAGAAAAATAAATATCTTTTTAAAAAAGAAAATTGCAAAAAAATAAAAAAAAGAACTATTTTAAATACCTTGAGTCACTCAGTTGTGTCCGATTTTTTGCGACCCCATGGACTGTAGCCTACCAAGCTCCTCTGTCTGTTGCAGAGAAGAACCAATTCTGATTCTTAGTTGGAAGTGTTTCTTTGACTTGCTTTTTGTTGCTTTTGTTATTATAGTCATACATAATGACCCCTCTACCAGTCTTTTAAAGTGTTTTTCTTCAGATATTAGAGAGATAATCTGATTCTGCCCATCTATGAAAGGCTGAAAGCAAGAAAAGATTAAGACATCCCTCCCTTCCTTGATGCTTCCTTGATTCTCAGAGATGTTTGCAAAACTGATGGCCCTTTTAACCTCCCCACCTCTCTCTCTTTTCTGCCTTTTCTATTTTACTTCCTCACCTCTTCTCTCCCTAGTTCTAGAAAAGAACCTGACATCCAGACCCCAAGAATAATGGTTGTCGTGAGACATTAGTCTGCCATCTTCTAGGTCTGCCAGCTTTCTGACTACGTCATATTGCTTGCCTCAACATCTCATCTCTTCGATTCACTGGCCTGTTGTGCAGCAAGCAAAGTGAGCTTGGACTTAGTAAAATGTTCATAGAATTTTCCAGGCAAGAATACTATGGTGGGAAGCCATTCCCTTCTCCAGGGGATTTTGCTGATCCAGGGGTCGAACCCTGGTCTCCTGAATCTCAGGCAGACTTTTTACCATCTGAGCCACCACTTTACTTGCCCCTTATTCATGGTGCAATGGTGATCCACTAAAGACTTTTAAAAGAAGGGTGATGCAAACTGGAGACAAGAATGCAATGCTATTCAACATTTAAAGTGTTTAGAAGTGAATCAGTTCAGTTCAGTCACTCAGTCGTGTCCGACTCTTTGTGACCCCATGAACCGCAGCACACCAGGCCTCCCTGTACATCACCAACTCCCAGAGTTCACCCAAACTCATGTCCATTGAGTCAGCGATGCCATCCAACCATCTCATCCTCTCTTGTCCCCTTCTCCTCCTGCCTTCAATCTTTCCTAGAATCAGGGTCTTTTCAAATGAGTCAGCTCTTCGCATCAGGTGGACAAAGTATTGGAGTTTCAGCTTCAACATCAGTCCTTCCAATGAACACCTAGGACTGATCTCCTTTAGGATGGACTGGTTGGATCTCCTTGCAGTCCAAGGGACTCTCAAGAGTCTTCTCCAACACCACAGTTCAAAAGCATCAATTCTTTAGCACTCAGCTTTCTTTATAGTCCACCTCTCACATCTATACAGAACTACTGGAAAAACCATAGCCTTGACTAGACGGACCTTTGTTGACAAAGTAATGTCTCTGCTTTTCAATATGCTGTCTAGGTTGGTCATAACTTTCCTTCCAAGAAGCAAACATCTTTTAATTTCATGGCAGCAATCACCATCAGCAGTGATTTTGGAGCCCAGAAAAATAAAGTCTCTCACTGTTTCCCCATCTATTTGCCATGAAATGATGGGACCAGATGCCATGATCTTAGTTTTCTGAATGTTGAGCTTTAAGCCAACTTTTTCACTCTCCTCTTTCACTTTCATCAAGAGGCTCTTTAGTTCTTCTTCACTTTCTTCCATAAGGGTGGTGTCATCTGCATATCTGAGGTTATTGATATTTCTTCTGGTAATCTTGATTCCAATTTGTGATTTTTCCAGCCCAGCGTTTCTCATGATGTACTCTGCATGTAAGTTAAATAAGCAAGGTGAAAATATACAGCCTTCACATGCTCCTTTTCCTGTTTGAAACCAGTCTGTTATTCCATGACCAGTTCTAACTGTTGCTTCCTGACCTGCATACAGGTTTCTCAAGAGGCAGGTAAGCTGATTGAAATTAGTTCAAATACTTCAGGTCTTTAGAATTTGGTTTCTATAAACTTCAGATGTAATGAATGGTTCCTTGTCAATAAAAATTAAAAAAACAAAAAACCAAAACCAAAAAAACCCCAATAAAACTACACTCTCATTTCCTGTCAAATAAACTACCATTTAGCACACAACAAAGAAATACATGTGATTATAAAAATAATGGATTTTAAGGCTGTCCTCCAAACTAATGTTAGGATAAAAACACTGACTTTTTTAGGAAAGGCCACTGTTTTCAAATCAAAGTAAGAAAAAGGGAAGAAGAAAGATTCCTCCTCCTATCACTTCCTCCTTTCCCTAGAATGAAAACTTAAGAAGAGAAAATAAGGTAATGACAATGAACAGCACTGATGCTGGCTATGGAGCCACTCCATGGACTGAAAAAGACTGATAGGACAGTGACTGAAAAGAAGAAGAAAATCACCTGGGAATAGATGGCAGATGTAATTGACCTTCACCAAAACAAAATAAAACACAATGACATAAATGCAGTGCTTGGCAAGACACAAGTGGGAAATGTGTAGTTAATATGTTTCATAAAAAATTTTAGTTCAGAATAAATGAACAAATGAACAATACTTTAGCCTTGTCTAAACAGCCTTATGAGTGTAAAGCTGGAGAAAAAGTGTGACAAGGCAATCTTGAGTTCAGATCTGCTACTTACTTGGGCCCCTTCATGGATCACAGCCTTGTCGTGATAAATGAGTATGCAAAGCTAACTTAAGCTATGAGCCTCATTGTGTAGGGCCACCCATGATTGACGGGTCACAGTGAAAACGTCTGACAAATGTGGTCCACTGGAGGAGGAAATGGCAACTCACTCCATTATTCTTGCCTGGATAACTTTATGGACAGTATAAAAAGGCAAAAGATATGACACTGGAAGTTGAGCCCCTCATTTTGGAAGGTGTCCAGTATGCTACTAGGGAAGGGCAGAGGGCAATTATGAATAACCCCAGAAAGAATGAAGCAGCTGGTCAAAAGCAGAATCTATGTTCAAGTGGTTGTTTCTGGTGGTAAAAGTAAAATTCAATGCTGTAGAGAACAACATTGCATAGGGACCTGGGATGTTACGTCCATGAATCAAGGCAAATTGGATGTGGTCATGTAAGAGATGGCAAGAGTCAACATCAAAATGTTAGAAATCTGTGAAATAAAATGGCAGGGAATGGGCAAATTTAATTCATAGGACAATTATATCTACTACTGTTGGCAAGAATCCCTTACCCCTCATAGTCAACCAAAGAGTCTAAAATGCAGTGCTTGGTTACAATCTCAAAAACAACACAACAATCTTGGTTCATTTCCAAGACAAACTATTCAGCATTACAGTAATCCAAGTGTATGCCCCAACCATTGATGCTACAGAAGCTGACGTTGATGATTCTATGAAGAATTACAATACCTTCTAGAACTAGAGCCAAAAAAAAAAAAAAAAGTTCTTTTCATCATAGGGGATTAGAATGCAAATTAGGAAGTAAAGAGAGTCCTTCCAATGAGTACTCAGGTTTGACTTCCCTTAGGAGACTGTTTGATCTGCTTGCTGTCCAAGAGATTCTCAAGAGTCTTCTCTAGCAACACAGCTAGAAAGTATCAATTCTTCAGTGTTCAGCCAACTCACATCCATATATGACTACTGGAAAAATCATAGCTTTGACCAGACAGACCTTTGTCGTCAAAGTAATGTCTCTGCTTTGTAATATGCCATCTAGGTTGGTCATAGCTTTTTTTCCAAGGAGCAAACGCCTTTTAACTTCATGGCTGTAGTCACTATCTGCAGTGATTGTAGAGCTCAAGAAAACAGTCTGTCACTGTTTCCTTTGTTTCCCCATCCATTTGCCATGAAGTGATGGAACCAGATGCCATAATCTTAGGTTTTTGAATGTTGAATTTTAAGCCAGCTTTTTCACTCTCCTCTTTCATTTTTATCAAGAGGCCACTCAGTTCCTCTTTACTTTCTGCCATAAGGGTGGTGTCATCTGCGTATCTGAGGTTATTGATATTTCTCCCTAAAATCTTGATTTCAGCTTGTGTTTCATCCAGCCTGTCATTTTGCATGATGTACTCTATATAGAATTTAAGTATGCAGGGTGACAATATACAGCCTTGATGTACTCCTATCCCAATTTTGAAACAGTTTTTTGTTTCATGTCCGATTTTAACTGTTGCTTCTTGACCTCTATACAGCTTACACAAGCCTCTTATCCTCACCTATCAGAGGGTAGACAGAATGAAAACCACAATCACAGAAATGGACACAATAAAGGACAGAAATTGTTAAGGCCCGACAGAAACAGAGGAGATTTTGAAGAGGTGCCAAGAATATGGAGAATTATTCTAAAATGATCTTATGACCCACATAACCATGAAAGTGTGGTCACTCACCTAGACCTGGACATCCTGGAGTGTGAAGTCAAGTGGGCCTTAGGAAGCATTACTGTGGACAAGACTAGTGGAGGTGACAGAATTCCAGCTGAGCTATTTGAAGTCCTAAAAGATGATGCTGTTAAAGTGCCTCACTCAATGTGTCATAAAATATAGAAAACTCGGCAGTGGCCACAGGATTGGAAATGGTCAGTTTTCATTTCAACTTCAAAGAAGGACATTGCCAAAGAATGTTTATACTATGGTACAGTTGCAGTCATTTCACATACTAGCAAGGTTATGCTGAAAATTCTTCAAGCTAAGTTTCAGCAGTAAGTGAACTGAGAACTTCCAGACGTACAAAATGGGTTTCAAAGAGTCAGAGGAACCAGAGATCAAATTGCCAACATTCGCTGGATCATGGAGGAAACAAGGGAGTTCCAGAAAAGCATCTACTTCTGCTTTACTGACTACTCTAAAGCCTTTTACTGTGTGGATCACAAGAAACTGTGGAAAATTATGAGAAACATAGGAATACCAGACCACCTTACCTGATTTCTGATAAACCTGTATGCAGGTCAAGAAAAGATTTGGTCTGTAAAGTAGGCTAAGGACTGAGGAATTGATGCTTTTAAACTGTGGTGTGCTGCAGAAGACTCTTGATAGTGCCTTGGATTTCAAAGAGATCCAAACAGTTAATCTTAACGGAAATAAACTTGCAACATTCATCAAAGAACTGTTGCTGAAGCCAAAGCTCCAATAATTTGGCTACCTGATGCAAAGAGACCATTTTGCTGAGAAAAATTGAAGGCAAAAGAAAAAGAGGGTGACAGAGGAAGAGATGATTAGATAGCACCACTGACAAATGGATGTGAATTTGAGCAAACCCCTGGAGATAGAGGACAGTGGAGCCTGGCATGCTTCAGTCCATGGTGTGGCAAAAAGTTGGATACAACTTAGCAACAATTACACTTAGGCAAGTTATACTTTGGGCAAATTACTTTGTTAACTTTAATCCCTAAATTCCACATCTGTTTAGGCTTTTGTGACAGTATAAATGACCTTTTGATGACCATTTTCTTACAATATTTCTTATTATCATAATAGATGATCAAATAGAACCCTATTATATACATTTTGAAAAAAAAATACTCAGTAAAAGTTTAAAATTTTACCCGAGGTTGAACACTTAGAAGCAAAAGAAAACTTCCGAAAAGTGTATGTTCACACACACACACACACACACACACACACACGTATGTATGTGTATATATATATATATAATGAACTTATACGCATATAGTATCTTACTTCTAATAACACAACATTCAATTTAAGGCATGGTTAATTTAATTCTTCAGTTTTATGAATTTAGTTGAAACAGAAAGGTAGAAGTTTCAAAAATCAATGGGTGTGAGAACTTAAAAATGTTTTATAATTTTAAAAAGTGTTCTAAATTGAATCAAAAACAAACACAAGAGGCAATACAAACAATAGTTTACTATGAGCTTGACTCTTCTAAGCAAAATATAAACTTTAGGAGACAAAGATTTCAGTTTTGTTCATTGCTGTGTCTCAAAGAACTCCTAGTACATAGTTGTTCCCAATTAAATATTTTTTGTGATTTCCACAGGTAGTTAAATTTTAGTTAAATTCTTATGTTGTAGGATACTACATTCAGACACTGGGCTAGCCTGGAGTAAGAGGCAAACTGGGAGTCTTTCACTGAAAAAAGGGATGGCTAAACAGTGGTGAATGTACAGCACAAAGTACACACACAGAAGATAAAAACAAGAGATTTAGGGTCTGGATTTGTTAGACTGGATTTAGTAGACTGCAAGAACATGCTTCTGAAGAGAAGAGGGGAAAAGAGGGAAGGAAGGAAGGGAGGAAGGAAGAAAATTAATATAAAATACTATGCACTGTTCAAGGGTTTACAATGAATAACAGGTAAGCCAATAATAATAATAATAAAAGTATAATATGCTAGAAAGAATACTGTACTGTGTGAGGACACAGGAAGAAATGCCAGATCTCCCTCTGGCCATTAGGGACAGCATGTGTCTGGGAATTGGCTTCCCAGGTAGCACAGTAAAGAATCCACCAGCCAATGCAAGAGATGAAAGATATTCAGGTTCTATCCCTGGGTTGAGAAGGTCCCCAGAGTAGGAAATGGTAACCCACTCCAGAAATCTTGTCTGGAAAATTCCATGGACAAAGGAACCTGGAGGCTACAGTCCAAGGTGTTGCAAAGAATTGGACATGACTGAGAGACTGAGCACAGCACAGAATTCACAGTCTCTAGGAATATTTACATCCTCTCTTTTAAATCCTGCAAAGTTTAAAAATTCGCTTTATAATTAAATTTTTTTAATTTTAAATTAGTTTATTTATCTATTTTTTAATTTTACAATGTTGTGTTTGTTTTGCCATATATTGACGTGAATCCACTATGGGTGTACATATTTTCCCCTTCCAGAACCCTACTTCCACCTCCCTCCCTATCCCATCCCCTAAAATTTTTCTTTTCCTAAAAGTCAAAAACATTGATTAGGACTTCTTAATAATTAATTTTAGAAATCCTAGACATCAAGAATGTTTTATTTTTCCTTTGGTCAGATGTCATTTGCCAGTTTGCTGATAAACTGCATATTTATCAGAAGCAAGAATGGAGTGATATGTAAGAATTATTTTCATAACATGCACAGATATTTGTCTGCAAGGGACTAAATAGCAGACATTACTATTAGTTATATTTTCACTCCTTTTTTTCTGAACTTTGATTTGCTTTCACTCAATTATTTTATTTAGTTATGACTTTTAATGACTGAGGGAGTGACAATATTAAAAATTACAATCTACTAATATTAATAACATAAAGTGGTATACAAGATGGCAGAGCATAAGGATGTGTGCTCATCTTCTCCTGTGACAACTCCAAATTTAAAATCGCTGTTGAACAGCCATCAACAGAAGAATGTTGGATCCCACCAAAAGATACCCCATGTCCAAGGGCAAAGGAGAAGACAAGCAAGATGGTAAGAGGGGTGAAATTGTGCTTGGAATCAAACCCCATACCCATCAGAGATGCTTGGAGGGCTCAAACAAAACCTTGTATGCACCAGGACCCAGAGACACCACAGAGACTGAGCCAGACCTGCCTCTGAGTGTTTGAGTGTCTCCTGAGGAGGTATGGGGAAGCAGTGGCCTACCGCAGGGGCAGGGTCTCTGCCTATAGCAGACCTGGGTCACACAGCGTGTGGCATAAGCCCTCTTGGAGAAGGTTGCCATCAACCTCACAATAAAGGCACTGAGCAGATGACCCACAAACTTCAGAACAATTATACCAAATAAATTCTCACACTGCTAAGAAAGTTCTAGGACCCACAACAGATTTCCCAACCTAGGGGTCTGGCGACTGGACTGAGAACCCTTAGAGAATTTGTCTTTGAAGACCGGCGGGATTTGATTATAGAACTTACATAGGACTGGGGAAGCAGACTCTTGGAGGGCACAAATAAAACCTTGTGCATACCAGGACCCAGGAAAAAGGAGCAGTGACCCCACAAGAGACTGGCCCAGACTTGCCCAGGAGTGTCCAGGAGTCTCTGGTGGATGTGTGGGTTGGCAGCGGCCTGCTGCAAGGTCAGGGGCACTGAGTGTGGCAGTGTGTGTATGTGACCTTTTCAAGGATGTTGCCATTGCCTTCATTACCCTTACCATACCTTTGTCTCAGGTCAAATAACAGGGAGGGAACACAGTCCCACTCATCAACAGAAAATTGGATTAAAGATTTACTGAGCATGGCCCCACCCATCAGATTAAGACCTAGTTTCCCTCTCAGTCAGTCTCTTGCACCAGGAAGCTTCCATAAGCCTGTATCCTTATCCTGCAGAGGACAGACAGAATGAAAACCACAATCACAGAAAACTAATCAAACTGACCATATGGACATAGACAGAAAACTAATCAACCTGACCACATGGCCTTGTCTAACATAATGAAATTATGAGCCATGCCGTGTAGGGCCACCCAACAAATGGGTCATGGTGGAGACTTCTGACAAAACACAGTCCACTGGAGAAGGGAATGGCAAACGACTTCAGTATTCTTGCCTTGAGAACCCCATAAACAGTATGAAAAGGCAAAAAAATAGGACACTGAAAGATGAACTCCACAGGTCGGTAGATGCCCAATATGCTACTGGAGAAAAGTGGAGAAATAATTCCAGAAATAATGAAGAGATGGAATCAAAGCAAAAACAACAGCCAGTTGTGGATGTGACTGGAGATAGAAGCAAAGTCTGATGCTATAAAGAGCAATATTGCATAGAAAGCTGGAATGTTAAGTCCATGAATCAAGGTAAATGGGAAGTGGTCAAACAGGAGATGGCAAGAGTGAACGTTGACATATTAGGAATCAGTGAACTGAAATGCATGGGAAAGGGCGAATTTAATTCAGATGACCATTATATCTACTACTGTGGGCAAGAATCCCTTAGAAGAAATGGGGGTAGCCCTCACAGTAAACAAAACAATCTGAAATGCAGTATTTGGGAACAATCTCAAAAACGACAGAATGACCTTAGTTTGTTTCCAAGGCAAATCACTCAATATCACAGTAATCCAAGTCTATGACCCAACAGTAATGCTGAAGAAGCTGAAGTTGAGTGGTTCTATGAAGACCTACAAGATCTTCTAGAACTAACACACAAAAAATGTGTCCTTTTCATTTTAGGGGACTGAAGTGCAAGAGTAGGAAGTCAAGAGATACCTGGAGTAACAGGAATATTTGGCCTTGGAGTACAGCATGAAGCAGGGCAAAGGCTAACAGAGTTTTGCCAAGAGAACACACTGGTCATAGCAAACACCCTGGTCCAACAACACGAGAGAAGACTCTACACATGGACATCACCAGATGGTCAATACCAAAATCAGATTGATTATATTCTTTGCAGTCAAAGATGGAGAAACTCTATGTGAAGTGAAATGAAAATCTCTCAGTCGTGTTCGACTCTTTGTGACCCCATGAACTATACAATCCATTGAATTCTCCAGGCCAGAATACTGGAGTGGGTATCTATTCCCTTCTCCAGGGGATCGTCCCAATCCAGGGATCAAACCCAGGTCTCCCTCATTGCAGGCGGATTCTTTACCAGCTGAGCCAACAGGGAAGCTCTATATAGTCAGTGTAAATAAGACCAGGAGCTGACTGTGGCTCAGATCATGACCACCTTAGTGCAGAATTCAGAATTAAATTGAAAAAACTAGGAAAAACCACTAGATCATTCAGTTATGACCTAAATCAAATCCCTTATGATTATATGTGAAAGTGACAAATAGATTCAAAAGATTAGATTTGGTTGACAGAGTGCCTGATGAACTATGGATGAGGTTCATGACATTGTACAGGAGCCAGTGATCAAGACCATCACAAGAAAAAGAAATGGAAAAAGGCCAAATGGTTGTCAGAGGAGGCTTTAAAATTAGCTGAGAAAAGAAGAGAAGTTAAAGGCAAAAGAAAAGGAAAGATATATCCATCCGAATACAGAGTTACAAACAATAGCAAGGAGAGATATGAAAGCCTTCCTCAGTGATCAATGCAAGGAAATAGAGGAAAACAATAGAATGGGAAAGGCTAGCGATCTCTTTTAGAAAATTAGAGATAGCAAGGGAATATTTCATGCAAAGATGGGCACAATAAAGGCCAAAAATGGCATGGAGCTAACAGAAGCAGAGATATTAAGAAGAGGTGGCACGAATACACAGAAGAACCGTAGAAAAAAGATCTTCATGACCCAGATAACCACGAAGGTGTGATCACTCACCTAGAGCCAGACATTCTGGAATGTAAAGTCAAGTTGGCCTTAGGAAACATCAATACAAGCATAGCTAGAGGAGGTGATGGAATTCCAGTTAAGCTATTTCAAATGCTAAAAGATGATGCTGTGAAAGCGTTTCATTCAATATGCCAGCAAATTTGGATAACACAGCAGTGGTCCCACGACTGGAAAATATCAGTTTTCATTCCAATCCCAAAGAAAAGCAATGTCAAATAATGTTCAAGCTACTGCACAACTGCACTCATCTCACACACTAGTAAAGTAATTCTCAAAATTCTCCAAGCAAGTCTTCAGCTGTACATGAACATTGAAATTCCAGATGTTTAAGCTGGATTTAGAAAAGGCAGAGGAACCAGAGATCAAATTAGCAACATCTTTTGGATCATTGAAAAAGCAAGAGAGTTCCAGAATAACGTTTACTTCTCCTTTATTGACTGCACCAAATTCCTTGACTCTTTGGATCAAAACAAACAATGGAAAAATTTTAAAGTGATAAGAATACCAGAACACCTTACCTGCCTCCTGAGAAATCTGTATACAGGTCAAGGAGCAACAGTTGCAACGAGACATGGCACAACAGACTGGTTCCAAATCGGAAAGAGTACGTCAAGGCTGTATATTTTCACCCTGCTTATTTAGCTTATATGCAGAGTACATCATACAAAATATCAGGCTGGATGAAGCACAGCTGGAATGAAGAGTGTCGGGAGAAATATCAATAACCCCAGATATGCAGATGACATCATCCTTAGGCAGAAAATGAAGAGGAATGAAAGAGCCTCTTGATGAAAGTGAAAGAGGAGAGTGAAAAAGTTGGCTTAAAGCTCAACATTCAGAAAACTAAGATCATGGTATCTATTCCCATAACTCCATGGCAAATAGATGAGGAAACAATGGAAATAGTGGGAGACTTTATTTTCTTGGGCTCCAAAATCACTGTAGATGGTGAGTGCAGCCATGAAATTAAAAGACGTTTGCTCCTTGGAAGAAAAGCTGTGACCAACCTAGACAGCATATTGAAAAGAACAGACATTACTCTGCCAACAAAGGTGCGTCGATTCAAGGCTATGGTTTTTCCAGTAGTCCTAAATGGGTGTGAGAATTTTGAGTATAAAGAAAGTTGAGCACCAAAGAACTGATGCTTTTGAACTGTGGTGTTGAAGACACTTGGGAGTCCCTTCAGAAAACGAGGAGATCCAACCAGCCAATCCTAAAGAAAATTAGTCCTGAATATTCATTGGAAGGACCGACGCTGAAGTTGAAACTCCAATACTTTGGCCACCTGATGCGAAGAACTGACTCACTGGGAAAAAATTCTGATGTTGGGAAAGATTTAAGGTGGAGGAAAAGGGGACTACAGAGGATGAGATGGTTGGATGGCATCATGACTCGATGTACATGAGTTTGAGCAAGCTCCGGAAGCTGGTGATGGACAGGGAAGCCTGGTGTGCTGCAGCCCATGGGGTAGCAAAGAGCCGAATACGACTGAGTAACTGATCTGACTATAGTGGTATAGAAATAGTTGAAGCGTTCAACTCCCTCCCTTCAGTGAAGTCTCTGGCAGATGATGACCAAGCCACTTAGTGGCAAAATGCTATGAATGAAGAATCTAATATACTTTTTTGTCCCCCAAGAAGTACAGTGTATGCCAAAAATCCTGCAACATACTTTCACATGTTTCATATCCATTCACGCTTAGCAATGCTCAAAACTGCATCATTTAGGTGAAATTTAAAAATACTACAATTACCTTATATCTCAGTTGTTAAGGAATGTGTCTGCTATGCAGGAGACCTGGGTTTGATTCCTGGGTCAGCAAGACCCTATGGAGAAGGAAATGGCAATTCACTCCAGTAGTATTACCTGAAGAATCCCCATGAACAGAGGAGCCTGGTGGGCTACAGTCCATGTGGTTGCAAAGAGTCAGACATGAATTAGCAACTATACCAAACCAAAATTAATTTAATAATTTTTGTTAAATTATGTGCATTAATCCCTAGAGGAAAAAAAATACTCAACTGATGTGTTATATATTCCATCATTGTAGTTTTGAGTGATTACAATTCAGAATTCTATATATCTCTCAGATATCCAAATATCTTCCATATCTAAAGCTGAACTAATGAGTTACCAAAAGGTTATGTAAAAGCATAGTTAGATAAGTGACTATTTTGAGTCTAGCTCTAGTTAAATGGAACCAGTCTGTTGTTCCACATCCAGTTCTAACTGTTGCTTCCTGACCTGCATACATGTTTCTCAAGAGACAGGTCAGATGGTCTGGTATTCACATCTCTTTCAGAATTTTCCACAATTTATTGTGATCCACACAGTCAAAGGCTTTAGCATAGTCAATAAAGCAGAAGTAGATGTTTTTCTGGAACTCTCTTGCTTTTTCGATGATCCAGCAGATATTGGCAATTAAATATATCTCTGGTTCCTCTGCCTTCTCTAAAACCAGCTTGAACATCTGGAAGTTCACGGTTCACATATTGCTGAAGCCTTGCTTGGAGAATTTTGAGCATTACTTTATTAGATTGTGAGATGAGTGCAATTGTGTGGTAGTTTGAGCATTCTTTGGCATTGCCTTTCTTTGGGGTTGGAATGAAAACCGACTTTTTCCAGTCCTGTGGCCACTGCTGAGTTTTCCAAATTTGCTGGCATATCCAGTACAGCACTTTAACAGCATCATCTTTCAGGATTTGACATAGCTCAACTGGAATTCCATCACTGCCACTAGCTTTGTTCGTAGTGATGCTTTCTAAGGCCCACTTGATTTCACATTCCAGGATGTCTGGCTCTAGGTGAGTGATCACACCATCATGAATATCTGGGTCGTGAAGATCTTTTTTGTACAGTTCTTCTGTGTCTTCTTGCCACCTCTTCTTAATATCTTCTGCTTCTGTTAGGTCCATAGCATTTCTGTCCTTTATCGAGCCTACCTTTGCATGAAATGTTCCCTTGGTATCTCTAATTTTCTTGAAGAGATCTCTAGTCTTTCCCAATCTGTTGTTTTCCTCTATTTCTTTGCATTGATCGCTGAGGAAGGCTTTCTTATCTCTCCTTGCTATTCTTTGGAACTCTGCATTCAGATGGGAATATCTTTCCTTTACTCCTTTGCTTTTCGCTTCTCTTCTCTTCCCAGCTATCTGTAAGGCCTCCTCAGAGAGCCATTTTGCTTTTTAGCATTTCTTTTCTCTGGGGATTGTCTTGATCCTTGTCTCCTGTACAATGTCACGAACCTCTGTCCATAGTTCATCAGGCACTCTGTCTATCAGATCTAGTCCCTTAAATCTATTTGTCACTTCTACTGTATACTCATAAGGGAAGAAACACAAGCTGGAATCAAGATTGCCGGGAGAAATATCAATAACCTCAGATATGCAGATGACACCACCCCTATGGCAGAAAGTGAAGAAGAACTAAACAGCGTCTTGATGAAAGTGAAAGAAGAGAGTGAAAAAGTTGGCTTAAAGCTTAACGTTCAGAAAACTAAGATCATGGCATCTGGTCCCATCACTTCATGGAAATAGATGGGGAAACAGTGGAAACAGTGTCAGACTTTATTTTTTTGGGGCTCCAAAATCACTGCTGATGGTGATTGCAGCCATGAAATTAAAAGATGCTTGCTCCTTGGAAGGAAGGTTATGACCAACCTAGATAGCATATTGAAAAGCAGAGACATTACTTTGCCAACAAAAGTCCATCTAGTCAAGGCTATGGTTTTTCCAGTGGTCATGTATGGATGTGAGAGTTGGACGGTGAAGAAAGCTGAGCATTGAAGAATTGATGCTTTTGAACTGTGGTGTTGGAGAAAACTCTTGAGAGTCCCTTGGACTGCAAGGAGTTCCAATCAATACATCCTAAAGGAGATCAATCCTGGGTGTTCATTGGAAGGACTGATGTTGAAGCTGAAACTCCAATAATTTGGCCACCTCATGCGAAGAGTTGATTCAGTGGAAAAGACCCTAATGCTGGGTACGATTGGAGGCAGGAGGAGAAGGGGATGACAGAGGATGAGATGGTTGGATAGCATCACTGGCTCGATGGACATGGGTTTGGGTAGACTCCGGGAGTTGGTGATGGATAGAGAGGCCTGGCGTGCTGCAATTCATGGGGGCGCAAAGAGTCGGACACAGCTGAGCGACTGAACTGAACTCAACTAGTTAAAAGGGTATAAGTCCATTCTTTGATTGGCGTTTCTAATGAAACATGTTAAGATGGATTTTTTTTTCCAAGTTGGTTTTATGAGTGATTTACATTTGGACACAGTAGTACTTTCCAATCAAAGAGATGAATCTACAGAAGTTTGAAAGAATAGTAAATATTTCATTGATATTTAATTTTTCCCAGGTCATATCATATTTCTCTAAGAGCACTGGTGTTTGGAAATAACAAGTACCTTTGGAGTCTTTGTGTACCCAATAATGTTTAAAAAATCACTCAATAAGTACCAGTTTAAAAAAAATTAATGTGATTGTATATGCAATGTTTCTATTGCAGATCTAACCCATGTAATGTACTTAAGTAAATGATGGCTATTATCTTTTTTCTCATCATCATCATCATCTTTGTCATCATCAACATCACAACACCATCAAACTTATGCAATCCCTACATTCTGTGCATCTTAGGAAATGTATATTTAAATAGATCAGCACCATGGGGTTAACTTGCAACTCAGTTTTTGCTAATTTTATATATTCTCTTACGTGTATGCTTTTAGAATTTAGCAATATGTGTTTGTATATCTATTATTTAATACTATGTGACTGTGTTTTAAAATAGGCTTCAATAAGATTACTCATTTAATCATCAAAATAGTCCTATGACATTATTACTATCATTATCTTTATTTTATAGGTGGGAAAACTGAGAATCAATTATTTAAAACTAACTTTTAATTAAGCTAAGTGAAATATTATTCAGACTCAAAAGATTTTACATATGACTTTCATAAGACAATTTAATTTCTCCTTCTGGGTAAATTCTATGAAGGAAATATAGTATATATATTTATTTTTTCTAAGAAATTCCTTATTCTGTCTTGTTCTTGTTTCTTCCATTTTCTGTATTTAAACAACACAATCTGGAAATATATATATATTCTTGATTGCTCAATCTTGTCACTCCCATCAGGCACACATTAGTTGGTCTAACTTGGCTGTTGTAACTTACTTATTTATAAAAATCTATACCAAGGCATCATACCTGCATGCACTTTCCAGCATGCTAGTCTTAAACTAATGAACTATCTCATTAACTAGCCAAACAATTAGCTAATCAACCACATAGCTAGAAAAATAAAAACTTTCAACAAGGTTTAGGTGATTTTTCTTCTCATCTTTTTCTTAGCACCATAATTATTTTCTTCTCAGTCAGTACAAACTGCAGGAAGCACTTGATCTTGTTTATTCTCCTTAGAGTTCTATTACCTTCCTTCTTGATATCCACTCTCTGCCCTTGACTACTCAGTGAAGTACTAACACAAAAAGAAGACAAGGTTTACCCAAGAAAAGTATCCATTTATTTTCTATTTCAAAATTTTAAGAAGTCCTCAATATTAAAGAAAATTGATACAATATAATCAGTTATTTGTATATAAGAGAATGGTATTATAACAAGGATTTCTTCCCCACATGAGTGCACAAATACAGAAGCAGACGCAAACACACATACACAGAGACTACACAGTATCATAAAGAGCCATTTCTAACTAGTCTCCAAGTAAACCTCAGGTCTTTATGACAGTTTCAAATAAAAACTGAATATAAAAGGCACATAGAGAAAAAACACGAGAAAGACTGATGGGAAAATTAATTAACCCACAAAGTTTAAATATTTGATCTTGAAGTTATGGCAATTCTTTAGTAACTTTGCCTTTATTAAATATAAATGGCATCTGAGATATGATTATTTAAAAATCTCTAGAAAAGTCACTTGGACTGATCTCCACTCTGGGCAGGAAAATGTCTATCCATGGTAGGTGGTTGAATACTTTCAAAATTTTGAGATAGAGCGTGAATATATCTTTTTACTTAAAATACATACATATTTCTATTATTTAAGCAACTTCATCACAGAAGTTATGAGAATGTTGTAAAATAAGATTTATGTTTATCCCTGATCCTTTCATTTTTGAATTTTCATTTTAAGAATATCCCTTTTATTTTAATATCGCTATTCAGACCCTACTCTTCCCTAACTCTGTTAAGAGTAAACCTATCAGAATCTGTTAATTTCCATTAAGGTAAAAGTGACTGATTAACCTACACAGAGCTAATTTAGCCACATACTTACTGCAGACTGGTCAAATATTAAAGCTGTCCCCAAACTGTGACTTGTTTATTTACTATTTTAAAATTTTAAATGGGGTATAGTTGATTTACAATGTTGTGTTAGTTTCAAGGGTACAGTATAAAGTGAATCGGTTATACATGTACATATATACCTACTCTTTCTTAGATTCTTTTACCATATAGATCATTACAGAGTATTGAGAAGAGTTCCCTGTGCTTTGCAGTAGATCCTTATTAGTTATCTGTTTTACATATAGTAGTGAGTATATGTCAATTCCAATCTTCCAATTTATCCCTCTCCGACCTTTACCCCTGGTTGCTGCTGCTGCTGCTGCTGCTAAGTCGCTTCAGTCGTGTCCGACTCTTAGCGACCCCGCGGACGGTAGCCTACCAGGCTCCTCCATCCATGGGATTTTCCAGGCAAGAGTACTGGAGTGGGGTGCCATTGCCTTCTCCTTACCCCTGGTTACCCCTACTCTATTTTCTATACCTATGGCTGTATTTCTGTGTTGTAAATAAGTTCATGTGTACCATGTCTTTAGATTCCACATACAAGCAATAATCATATGATATTTGTCTTTCTCTATCTGACTAACTTCTTTCTGTGTGACAATGTAAGATCTTTAAAAAAAAAAAATGCAGCTTCTGTCAGCAAACGAACATGAGCTCAGTTAAGAAAAATAATGTTAACTCAAATATAACAGAAAGTTAAGTATAAACTTGCTAAAGGCTGGAGCATTGGGGTTGCCACGGAAATCAAGTTATACTCCTTTTCTGAAAGGTCAGAAAAGTCATGAGATCAAGAGAGATGGAAACACTGCATTTCTTTAGGTACAAAGGGAAAATGCAAGTAAAATGATTCTTCTGTCAGGGGTAGCAGAAGGCTGCTCCAAAAAAACGGGGTTAGCTGAGGTGCAAGGATAAGAACTGATTAAGTATAGCTATAGTGTAAAGACTAGACCAGAAGCTGCTGACAGAAACTTGAAAGCCTTTCTGCAAAGATGGATAAAGCTTTAAAGTTAAAAAAAAATAATAATTGTGCTTTGGTTACAACCTCCTGAAGCCCTACTGCACAAAAGTTAGTTGCTAGAGAGGGAATTTGGAGTGCAAAGTTCTGGGCTGACTGAATGAGAGGGATTCTATCACATGACTTGCTGATACTGAAGTAAAGGAGAAAGAATAAGATCATAATGAAGGTGAACTAGATCAATTAGAAACTAAGTGCTCCATTTGATGTTTTAAAAAAATTTCTCTTGAAGGTTGTACTCTTTTGGTATCAATTATGATTTACTTCTGCAAATTATAGAGCAATATTTTGGCAATAAAATTTAATCCTCCTTAAAAATAATTATGACAATTTTATTGGTTAACTTAATTTTTTTATGCAAATTTGAAAGGTTACTTTCTGCCGGAGCCCCGCTCCAGCTGGTCCAGGGGTCCCCAAGGGATGAACAGCATTGGCGAAAGGAAAAGAAAGAAGACAGAGAGTTTTTGATGGTCCAAAGACCATAATCTTTATTGCTTTAGTCTCTATTTATATTGCACATGTTCTTCTACATAATGATTCTTACAATATTTTTCCACTCAGATCAACATCCCCTGATTCTAAGATGTGTTAAAAGTTTTTTCCTAGTTTATTGTCACATTTTGGTTACATGTTTACCCTGAAACCTATTTTTATTTTACTAGAACATAGTCTATGAATCATATCATTCCATTTACTTTTTCTGTACAGCCTGCTACTACAGCGAATACAGCGTCTTGCTTCAGTGAATAAGTACTATAGCGGTGTCTAAGGGCAAAACGTTTCTCATAGCACAGCCATTGTCAGTAGTGGTTTGTTTACCATCTACCCACATAATACAAGACTATTTCTGGCAGGGACAAGTCTTTTGCAGTTTACCTAGAAACCATTTACAACACAATTCATACAGATTTTTTCCGTTTATGCTTAGATTCTGAGGGGAAAAGGCAATTGGCTTAGTTTCTGTAATTTTCCCTGATACACGACCCAAGTTTTCCAGTCATCAATAACAATCTCCTCATGAGGCCAGGTCACAATAGGCTTAGGACTTGTTTTCTAAATGATCATGGCCTTATGCCCTGGCTGAGTGTTAGGGACCCACCAGTCAGGGGCCTCAATAGGTTTAATCAATTTTGGAATGTTTCTCGGGGGCAAGGGATCATTTATTTTTAATGGCATCTCATGACCTCATCATGGAAGCCCCTACAACTCCAGCCATCAAAGAATGAAACAGAGTTAGCCACAACAAAAGCATAGAAACAGGAAGGTTCTGATCCTGGAGAGAAACTGCTTTGCAGTTTCTTCTTGAGTGGTGCCGTGACTTTGTCATCCAGCAGTAGTTCCAGAATGGCTCCCAACAACTTTCCTTCAAAATTATTGAAAAATATTGCCTATATTCCCCATGTTGTAATGTAAATCTTTGAGCCTATCTTATACCCAATAGTTTTTACCTCCCACTCCCCTACTACTATATTACCTCCCCCCAACTAGTAACCACTAGTTTTCTATCTATATATGTGTTTTCTTCATTTTTCTTTTCTGTTATACTCACTAGCTTGTTATATTTTTTAGACCATATAATTGCATTCATTTCACATATTATAAGGTTATACTCAACATCCTTCAAGCTAGTATTCAGCAGTATGTGAATCAAAACCTTTCAGGTGTACAAGCTGGGTTTAGAAAAGGCAGAAGGACCAGAGATCAAATTGCCAACATTTGTTGGATCATGCAAAAGCAAAGGAATTCCAGAAAAAAAAAAAAAAACACATCTATTTCTTCATTGACTACACTAAAGCCTTTGACTGTGTGGATCACAACAAACTTGAAAATCCCTAAAGAGATGGGAATACCAGACCACCTAACTTGTCTCTTGAGAGACCTATATGAAGGTAAAGAAGCAATAGTTATAACCAGGCATGGAACAACTGACTGGTTCAGAACTGGGAAAGGAGTATGTTAAGGCTACATATTGTCATCCCGCTTATTTAACTTCTGTGCAGAGTACATCACGATAAATTCTGGGCTGGATGAATCGCAAGATGGAATCAAGATTACCAGGCAGATGATACCACTTTAATGGAAGAAACGGAAGACCTAAAGGGCCTCTTGATGAGGGTAAAAGAGGGGACAGCTCTTGAGAGTCTCTTGGACAGAAAAGAGATCAAATAAGTCCTGCTTATAGGAAATCAACCCTGAATATTCATTGGAAGGGCTGATGCTGAATCTGAAGCTCCAAAACTTTGGTCATTTCTTTCTCCAGAGGGTCTTCATGACCCAGAGATTTAACTCATATCTCCTGCATTGGCAGCTGGATTATTTACTACTGAGCCAATGGAAAGTCCCAGTCTTGTCCATAGAAGAGAGTAAAAATTTTCAACTAACTCCTCAAATGTTTTTCAAGCCTTTTTTTTTTTTGGTCCCTGCCAATTTTGGTCTAGCTATATTGACAGAATATCATTGCTGCAATAGTTTCAATTTTATTTCTCAGCTTTAAGGGTTTTCTCATACTCCTTTTGTCCCATATGCATGTCATTGCCTTATCTATCTTTAAAAAATTCAGGACAGCTTATGTGAATGAAAAACCTTTGTTATTTTTTCTATTATATATTAAATTCATAAATTCTTCATGTAGTGTCAAAGATCTTTAAAATCTGGCCACTGTTAACCTTTAGAGTCTAGCCTCTCTCTGTTCTTTCACATACAACACATAGAAGAGTAGTTTTTCTGGTATAACTCTCCTAATACACTCGACATTTTTCCTCTTTCATAAATTTGTTGGTATTTCTCTTTTCTCTTGGAATGTCTTCCATCTTACTTTCATTCTCAATCTAATCTAATTTGATTTAAAACTTTTCCGATCATATATAAGTCACAATTTTCATACTTCCCTCTTTTATGTAATTAGGAGCTATTGGCCAACGATTATGTTTTATATTATCTCCACATACCCTGTAGTGACTATTACTCTTCTGTCAGGTTGAAATGCATCAAAGTGTTGAATCTTGTCAGTGTTGACCTTTCAAATGGCAAGGCCATATGATTTTACATTATATTTTCATGCTATTACAGAAGCGGCTTGGCAGTGATTTCAAACCAGGGGCTAAGTCTGTTAAGTTTGAACACAGCATTTTTTAAAGTTTACATTTTAAGCTTAGAGCTTTGACTGAGAATCTCAGTTTAATGAAGTGACCTCCATTTCTGAAAAATAAGCTGCAGCCAGTGGGTATGTTTCAGTTTTATTTCAGTTTTTATGGGTATGTGAAGAATTTTTCTGTCTTTCTTCCCTTCTTCCTTCCTCTCTCCCTCCCTCTCTCCTAGCCTCTCTCTTTGCTTTCTTCCTTCTCTCTCTCTCACTCCCTCTCTTTTTGTAGCTAGGATTTTTGTGGCAAAACCAAAGACTCAAAGGAATCTAGGTGGCAGGTAATTGATAAATAGATGTGCTACCTGATCATAAATGCTATCATCCAGACATATCAGGGATACTGTTCTTTTGTAGCCAGATAAGTCGTATTATTTTTATTCACAAAAGGAATCAATGCAAATAGTTGTTCAAGATTCCAATTTTTACATGACTTATTGGAAATAAGACATGCATCAAATATTGAATAACCTTTTTAATGAAACTCAGATAAAGGATTTTTTAGGAAACTACATTTTCTTTATGAGAACATCTGTCAATTTACTATTTTCTATTGAGGACTTCTAGAACTTACACAAGACTGGGGAAATAGACTCTTGGAGGGCACAAACAGAACCTTGTGCATACCAGGACCCAGGAGAAAGAAACTGTGACCCCACAAGAGACTGACCCAGACTTACCCATGAGTGTCCAGGAGTCTCCAGTGGAAGCGTGGGTCAGCAGTGACCTGCTGCAGGGTTGGGGGCATTGAGTGTACCAGTGCCTGCTAGGGACCGTTTGAAGGAGGTGGCCATTATCTTCATTACCTCCACCATAGTTTGGACCCAGGTAAATAACAGGAAGGGAACACAGCCCCACCCATCAAAAGAAAATTGGATTAAATATTTACTGAGCATGGCCCCATCCCTTCATAACAAGAGCCAGTTTCCCCTCAGTCAGTCTCTCCCATCAGGAAGATTCCATAAGGCTCTTATCCTTCTCCATCCGAGGGTAGACAGGCTGAAAACCACAGTCAAAGAAAGCTAACCAATCTGATCACATGGTCCACAGCCTTGCCTAATTCAATGAAACTATGAGCCATGCTGAGTAGGGCCACCCAAGACAGATAAGACATGGTGGTGAGTTCTGACAAAACGTGGTCCACTGGAGAAGGGACTGGCAAACCACTTCAGTATTCTTGCCTTGAGAACACTATGAACAGTATGAAAAGACAAGAAGATAGGACACTGAAACATGAACTCCCCAGGTCGGTAGGTGCCAATATGCTGCTGGAGATCAGTGGAGAAAAAACTCCAGAAAGACTGAAGAGATGGAGACAGAGCAAAAACAACACACAGTTGTGGATATGACTGGTGATGGAAGTAAAATCCAATGCTCTAAAGAGTAATATTGCACAGAAACCTGGAATGTTAGGTCCATGAATCAAGGGAAATTGGAAGTGGTCAAACAGTAGACGGCAAGAGTAAACATCAACATTTTAAGAATCAGCCAACTAAGATGGACTGGAATGGGTGAATTTAACTCAGATGACGATTATATCTACTACTGTGGGCAGGCATCCCTTAGAAGAAATGGCTGCTGCTGCTGCCAAGTCGCTTCAGTCGTGTCCGACACTGTGAAACCCCATAGATGGCAGCCCACCAGGCTCCCCTGTCCCTGGGATTCTCCAGACAAGAACACTGGGGTGGGTTGCCATTTCCTTCTCTAATGCATGAAAGTGAAAATTGGAAGTGAAGTCGTCACTCAGTTGTGTCCGACTCTTCGTGATCCCATGGACTGCAGCCCACCAGACTCCTCCGGCCATAGGATCCTCCAGGCAAGAGTACTGGAGTGGATTGCCATTACCTTCTCCATAGAAGAAATGGAGTAGCCATCATAGCCAATAAAAGAGTCCAAAATGCAATACTTGAATGCAGTCTCAAAAATGACAGAATGATCTCAGTTCATTTCCAGGGCAAACCATTCAATATCACAATAATCCAAGTCTATGCCCCGACCAGTAATGCTGAAGAAGCTAAAGTTGAATGGTTTTATGAAGACCTACAAGACCTTTTAACTAACACACAAAAAAGATGTCCTTTATCATTATAGGGGACTGGAATGCAAAAGTAGGAAGTTAAGAAACCCCTGGAGTAACAGGCAAATTTGGCCTTGGAATACAGAATGAAGCAGGCAAAGGCTAATAGAGTTTTGCCAAGAGAATGCACTGGTCATAGCAAACACCCTCTTCCAACAATACAAGAGAAGATTCTACACATGGACATCACCAGATGGTCAGCACCAAAATCAGATTGATTATATTCTTTGCAGCTGAAGATGAAGAAGCTCTATACAGTCAGCAAAAACAAGACCCAGAGCTGACTGTGGCTCACATCATGAACTCCGTATTGCTAAATTCAGATTTAAATAGAAGAAATTAGAGAAAACCAGTAGACCATTCAGGTATGACTCTAATCAAATTCCTTACGATTATACATTGGAAGTGAGAAATAGATTCAAGGGAATATATCTGATAGAGTGCCTGAAGAGCTATGGACAGAAGTTCGTGACATTGTACAGGAGGCATGGATGGAGACCATCCCCAAGAAAAAGAAATGCAAAAAGGCAAAATGGTTGTCTGAGGAGGCCTTACAAATAGCTGTGAAGAGAAGTGAAAGGCAAAGAAGAAAAGGAAAGATATATTGATTTGAATGAATAATTCCAAAGAACAGCAAGGAGAGATAAGAAAGCCTTCCTCAGTGATCAGTGCAAAGAAATAGAGGAAAATAATAGAATGGGAAAGACTAGAGATCTCTTCAAGAAAATGAGAGATACAAAGGGAATATTTCATGCAAGGATGGGCACAATAAAGGACAGAAATGGTATGGACCTAACAGAAGCAGAAGATATTAAGAAGAGGTGGCAAGAATACACAGAACAACTATACAAAAAAGATCTTCATGACCCAGATAATCACAATGGTATGATCACTCACCTAGAGCCAGACATCTGGAATGTGAAGTCAAGTGAGGCTAAGGAAGCATCACTACGAACAAAGCTGGTGGAGGTGATGGAATTCCAGTTGAGCTATTCCAAATGTTAAAAGATGATGCTGTGAAAGTGTTGCACTTAACATGTCAGCAAATCTGGAAAACTCAGCAGTGGCCACAGGACTGGAAAGGGTCAGTTTTCGTTCCAATTCCAAAGAAAGGCAACACCAAAGAATGCTCAAACTACCACACAATTCCACTCATCTCACACGCTAGTAACACAATGCTCAAAATTCTCCAAGCCAGGCTTCAACAGTACATGAAGCTAGAATTTTCAGCTGTTCAAGCTGAATTTAGAAAAGGCAGAAGAACCAGAGAGCAAATTGCTGACATCTGCTGGATCATAGAAAAAGCAAGAGAGTTCCAAGAAAACATGTACTTCTGCTTCATTGACTATGCCAAAGCTTTTGACTGTATGGATCACAATAAACTGTGGAAAAATTTTAAAGAGATGGGGATATCAGACCACTTGTGCTGCCTCTTGAGAAATCTGTATACAGGTTAGGAAGCAACAGTCAGAACTGGACATGGAACCACAGACTGGTTTCAAATCTAAAGAGAGTACGTCAAGGTTGTATATTGTCACCCTGCTTATTTAACTTATATGCAGAGTATATTGTGAGAAACGCTCGGCTGGATGAAGCACAAGCTGGAATCAAGATTGCCGGGAGAAATATCAATAACGTCAGATATGCAGATGGCACCACCCTTATGGCAGAAAGTGAAGAAGAACTAAAGAGCCTCTTGATGAAAGTGAAAGAGGAGAGTGAAAAAGTTGTCTTAAACTCAACAGTCAGAAAATTAAGATCATGGCATCTGGTCCCATCACTTCATGGCAAATGGATGGGGAAAAAGTGGAAACAGTGTCAGACTTCATTTATTTATTTTGGGCTCGAAAATCACTGCAGATGATGACTACAGCCATGAAATTAAAAGATGCTTGCACCTTGGAAAAAAAGTTATGACCAGCTTAGACAACATATTAAAAACCAGAGACATTACTTTGGCAACAAAGGTCCATGTAGTCAAAGCTATGTTTTTTCCAGTAGTCTTGTATGGATGCGAAAGTTGGACTCTAAAGAAAGGTGAGCACTGAAGAATCGATGCCTTTGAACTGTGGTGTTAGAGAAGACTCTTTAGAGTCCCTTGGACTACAAGGAGATCCAAGTAGTCCATCCTAAAGGAAATCAGTTCTGAATATTCATTGGAAGGATTGATGCTGAAGCTGAAACTCCGATAATTTGGCCACCTGATGTGAAGAACTGATTCATTTGAAAAACTCTGATGCTGGGAAAGATTGAAGGTGGGAGTAGAAGGGGACGACAGAGGATGAGATGGTTGGATGGCATCACTGACTCAATGGGCATGAGTTTGAGTAAACTCTGGGAGTTGGTGATGGACAGGGAAACCTGGTGTGCTGCATTCCTTGGGGTCACAAAAGTCTGACACAACTGAGTTACTCAACTGACCTAAACTGAACTAATTGAGAAATGCTTATGCATCAACTTAAGCAGTGTTAACAATTCTAAAGAAGGCCCTATTTTCAAAATGTCCATCTTTAGAATAGATAGAATTTATGTAAACTAATGTTTTTCCTTCTTAAAGACTGATTTTTTTTTCTCCTAGGTTACATTATTTACCCTATTTTTCCTCTGAAACAAAAATCACCTAAGATGTTTTTGTTGTTTTTTGTTTGTTTACTGTGTTCACTGTAAGCCAACATAATCTTCATATATTTTTAGTTTAGCAACTGAAACAAAAGCAACTCATTCACCCATACAAATGACTGAGACATAAAGTATTAGGGCTACATATAGTTGTAATGGATACACGGTATAATGATGAACAAATCATACAATGTCTGTTCCCTATTTGTATAATATCATCCAGAAAATTCTTAAGCTAAGAATATCCTGAAGACATAACATCTGTCATACTGAAACGAAGTTTCCCTTGCAACATTCTGTGTGGCACACCCCCACTCCAATAATGTGCATTTATTTCTGTTTCTTCTATATCTTCTTCTTTCCCCATTTTCACTCTTTTATGACTTTAATTTTCCCCCTCGCTGCTTTTTTACTTAATCCTGTAGTATTAAATAGCACAGTATTATCCAAAAATTATGGTCAAATAGTCAAATAAATATATTATGTATTGTTTGAGAAAGTTGATGGTAATCATGTAAAAATCTTTTTTATATCTTATTATTCACACTGGAGAAGAATTAGAAAGTAGAACCAAATATTTCCATGAATAACAAATTAATAAAATATTTTATATATACTCTTTGATGATATGCTCTATAATTGAATCATAAATTAAAGCCTTAGGAAGTTTCTAAAAAGTTGGTTATATATTATTTTATATTGGAAAAAAGAATCTTCCTGCCTTCAGAAACCTTGGTTTTAAGCTTAGTTCCAAATTTAAGTAAATATTGTCTGTTATCATATATTTTCTTATCAAAATATTGATTTTTTTAAATGTCAAAAATACTATTAATTGACTGCTTCAGATTGATTCTGGGTATGAGAAAAGAAAAAAGTAATTAATTAATATTAATTAATGTAATTTTAAGGGCCACTGTATACAATGATTTATTTGCAAAATATGAAGTGCCAGAAAAACTTGAAATATAATTAGTATTGTATATCATTGAACAAAATACCTGTTAAAGTAACATATGTTTTAATATACACAGAGGAAAAAACTTTAAATTTCTTATACTTCCACTCTATCTTAAATATTTTAATCTTAGCTTGTCGATTTATTTCCTTAGAGCTGTAAGACTAGAAAAAATCAAAGACTTACCATTATTATAAATGGGTTTTGTATTTCAAAGTTACTATCAATATTAGAGATTTTTTTTTTCCTCTCTGAGAGGATTTCACCTTTCAAAAATAATGAGTAGATTACAGGGCATTTTTATATGATGGGTGAAGGTTTTGACATTCTTCACATTAGGAGGATGCATCATCAGTTCAGGCTATGGTTTTTGTTAAAGACAGCTACAATCGTTACTCCAATCATTTATTACTGTGAAGGTGACTGCCATTTCCAAGAGAATAGTGTTGGGGCTCCAAGCTCTGCTCTTCTTTAAATTTTAGTGTTGCTTAATTAATCATCTGAGCCAATTGCAGTTCTGGGTTAAAATAAGAGAGCAAAACAGCTAACTTCTGATCATGACTTGCTTTTTGTACAGATCATTAAGTAATACCCATGGTTGGGCTGATGACATCTCTATCCAAGAAGTGCATTGGTTGCTATCTGTTTAAATTCCACTGCCAAGTAGACAGATCTAACTGCCTTCTGAACACATTGCTTATATTGGTCTCCAATGAAAAGAGCATCCATCATATGATTCTTGAAATGCTCATTTTACTTGATAAAAGGAATCAAGAAGTACTATTTTGTAAGGCAGACAAAATTTAAGGCAGTTAACTAGTTTGCATTTTGTTGCTAAAAGGGCTTTGCAGGCAGCTCCGAGGTAAAAGAATCTGCCTGATGATGCACGGGATGCAGGTTAAATCTCAGGGTCAGGAAGATCCCCTGGAGAAGGAAATGGTAATCCACTTCAGTATTCTTGCCTGGAATATCCCATGGACAGAAAAGCCTGACCGGCTATAGTCCACAGGGTCACAGAAGAGTCAGACATAACTTAGTGACTAAAAAACAATATTAAGTAGAAGCTTTGTTGCTAATTACAAATTTGAAAAAAAGTGTCCTGTTTTTGACCACTGAGGGGTTCCAAACTGAAGAGAGATGGGCCATGGACTAATTCAGTATATTTACTGTTTTATACCATTAATAGTATTTCCTTTTCAATATTTTGGAAATAGTGCTTAAGAAAGTCAAAGATAAATTTGCCTTCAGTTAGAACTCCTAAGAAACCTGAACAGTTGTATCATACAACATCCTAATGCCTAAACCTCAGAAATGAGGGTTTGGAGTTGCTTCAGTTCTGTTCAGTTCAGTACATTCACTTAGTCGTGTCTGACTCTTTGCAACCCCATGGACTGCAGCACGCCAGGCCTCCCTGTCCATCACCAACTCCCAGAGTCTACCCAAACCCATGTCCATCGAGTCGGTGACGCCATCCAATCATCTCATCCTCTGTCATCCCCTTCTCCTCCTGCCCTCAATCTTTCCCAGCATCAGGGCCCTTTCAAATGAGTCAGCTCTTTGTATCAGGTGGCCAAAATATTGGAGTTTCAGCTTCAACATCAGTCCTTCCAATGAACACCCAGGACTGATCTCCTTTAGGATGGACTGGTTGGATCTCCTTGTAGGCCAAGGGACTCTCAAGAGTTTTCTCCAACACCACAGTTCAAAAGCATCAATTCTTTGTCATTGAGCTTTCTTTATATTCCAACTCTCACATCCATACATGATTACTGGAAAAACCATAGCCTTGACTAGAAGGACCTTTGTTGACAAAGTAGTGTCTCTGCCTTTTAATATGCTAAGTGGGTTATAACTTTCCTTCCAAGGAGTGAGCATCTTTTAATTTCATGGTGGCAATAATTATATACAGTGATTTTGATTTTGATTTTTCATTTTCTGCCATAATGGTGGTGTCATCTGCATAACTGAGGTCATTGATACTTCTCCTGGCAATCTTGATTCCAGCTTGTGCTTCCTCCAGCTCAGCATTTTTCATGATGTACTTTGCATATAAATTAAATAAGCAGGGTGACAATATACAGCCTTGACGTACTCCTTTTCCTATTTGGAATCTGTCTGTTGTTCCATGTCCCATTCTAACTGTTCTTTCTTGACCTGCATGCAGGTTTCTCAATAGGCAGGTCAGGTGGTCTGGTATTCCCATCACTTGAATTTTCCACAGTTTATTGTAATCCACACAGTCAAAGGCTTTGGCATAGTCAATAAGGCAGAAATAGATAATTTTTTCTGGAACTCTCATGCTTAAATGATGATCCAGTAGACGCTGGCAATTTGATCTCTGGTTCCTCTGGCTTTTCTAAAACCAGCTTGAACATCTGGAAATTCATGGTTCACGTATTGCTGAAGTCTGGCTAGGAGAATTTTGAGCTTACTTTTCTAGTGTGTGAGATGAGTGGAATTGTGTGGTAGTTTGAGCATTCTTTGGCATTGCCTTTCTTTGGGATTGAAATGAAAACTGACCTTCTCCAGTCCTTTGGCCACTGCTGAGTTTTCCAAATTTGCTGAGATATTGAGTGCAACACTTTCACAGCATCATATTTTAGCATTTGAAATAGCTCAACTGGAATTCCATCACTCCCACTAGCTTGTTTGTAGTGATGCTTCCTAAGGTCCACTTGACTTCACATTCCAGGATGTCTGGCTCTAGGTGAGTGTGAGCAATCACACCCTCGTCATTATCTGGGTCGTGAAGATTTTTTTTTTTGTACAGTTCTTCTGTGTTTTCTTGCCACCTCTTCTTAATATCTTCTGCTTCTGTTAGGTCCCTACCATTTCTGTCCTTTATCGAGCCCGTCTTTGCATGAAATGTTCCCTTGGTATCTCTAATTTTCTTGAAGAGATCTTTAGTCTTTCCCATTCTGTTGTTTTCCTCTATTTCTTTGCATTGATTGCTGAGGAAGGCTTTCTTATCTTTCCTTGCTATTCTTTGGAACTCTGCATTCAAATTGGTATAGCTTTCCTTTTCTCCTTTGTTTTTCGCTTCTCTTCTTTTCACAACTATTTGTGGCCTCCTCAGACAGCCATTTTCCTTTTTTGCATTTTTTTTCCTTGGGGATGATCTTGATTCCTGTCTCCTGTACAATGTCATGAACCTCTGTCCATAGTTCATCAGGCACTCTGTCTATCAGATCTAGTCCCTTAAATCTATTTCTCACTTCTACTGTATAGTCCTAAGGGAGTTGATTTGGGTCATACCTGAATGGTCTAGTGGTTTTCCCCACTTTCTTCAATTTAAGTCTGAATTTGGCAATAAGAAGTTCATGATCTGAGCCACAGTCAGCTCCCGGTCTTGTTTTTGCTGACTGTACAGAGCTTCTCCAACTTTGGGTGCAAGAATATAATCAATCTGATTTCAGTGTTGACCATCTGGTGATGTCCATGTGTAGAGTCTTCTCTTGTGTTGGTGGAAGAGGGTGTTTGCTGTGACCAGTGTGTTCTCTTGGCAAAACTCTATTAACCTTTGCCCAGCTTCATTCTGTACTCCAAGACCAAATTTGCCTGTTACTCCAGGGGCTTCTTGACTTCTTACTTTTGCATTCAGGTCCCCTATAATGAAAAGGACATCTTTTTTGTGTGTTAGTTCTAAAAGGTCTCGTAGGTCTTCATAAAACCATTCAACTTCAGCTTCTTCAGCATTACAGGTCGGGAAATAGTCTTGGGTTACTGTGATATTGAATGGGGTTCCTTACCAGGTAATGAACCATGGCCAGCTGAGATGAGATGCTTGCTGAGGTCATACTAGCTGTGATCACAAGGCTAGTTATAGAAATCAGGACTATAATTATCATGAATATTTTCTTTATTTTGTTATACATGAATTTGCATATATATATACACACAAATATATTTATTTGTTTTTGGTCCTCTCTTATCATGTAACAGAAAATGCATTTATTTTATATCATAATATTTAAGTATTATTAACTTTACATCATCATATTTAAGTTACAGGATGTCAAAGAGAAAAGTAAGCATCACATAAGGACTTGCTTCTTTTCTTGGAAAAGGGTTAGCCATTTTCAGTTGTATGCAGGATGGTTGTGGTTGTGTCATGTTAGGCAGAATTATGACCTTATTATTGTCTTTACTGAGACATTAAGTATTCTTTAGGAGATGCATATAGGTGCCAAGGTGACAAGGGGTAATTTGTAATGGTTAATTTTATGTGTCAACTTGGCTGAACCATGCTGCCCAGATCCTGGGTCAAACAATATTCTCGATGTTTCTGTGAGAGTATTTTTTGAATGATATTAGCCTTGAAATCAGTGGACTTTGAGTAAAGCACATGACCTCTGCTATATGTGAGTGGGACTCATCTAATCAGTTGAGGCCTTAATAGAACAAAAACTGACCTTCCCCAATCAAGAAGAAATTCTGCCAGCAGATGGTTTTTGAACTTGAACAACAGCATGGGTCTTCCCTGGGTCTCCAGCCTGCCAATACACTCTAGCAAATTGCGGAATTGCCGGCCTCTATTATCATGTAATCGAATTCCTTAAAATCTCTCTCTCTCTCTCTCTCTCTCTCTGTATATATATATATATATATATACATATATATATATACACACACATACATTATATTGATTCTGTTTCTCTAGGGAACCTTGACTAATCATTCACTAAATCAAAATTTCCTTAATTGAATCTCCAAATCTTGTCTTTTTCTTTTCAGTAAAAAAACGTTCTCTAAGACATTCCATTCAGGGTTGAATTCTCTTCAAGTTGGAAAATTAACTACAATCCTCTCCTAACTTATTCCCTTGAACCCCCAAAGACCTTACATCCTACCTATCTAGAATGGCTTATTCAGAGTCTCATAATTTCTAGATGTACTTCACTGACATCAGTATGAATGGCAATTTCAATGAGAAGCTCCTGTGGAAAAACACTCAGAAATTAATTTCAAAAGCTGAAATTCAGAGGTGAATTTTGGATACTAAACATAGAGCTTATTCATGCAGCAACAGGTTATGAAACTTGGTTAAATAAATGTAGAATACAAATTTGGTGTGGCTTACATGAAATGTCAAAAACCATGCTGCATTTCTATTCATAAACAGTTATGAATAGAAAACTGAAATAGAAAAACATTAGCTCCCCCAATTAAATGTAGAGTTAGAGTGAATAAGAAAAGTGGGAACAATTTTCAACTCTTACCACTCTCTTTTAATCTTCTGAAATGCTTGCTCACTAATAAGCAAGATAATGATAATGGATAAAGCCCATTAGAGTTCTAAGTGAGAAAGGAAACTCCATAGTCAATGCTGAAATAGATTAATCTTTAAACATGTACCTAATTGGGCCCCTGCATGACCTTTATATTTACTCATACAGAACTTTCTTATTATTGTTAGTGACCCAAGTCCTGGCTTAAATATTGCTTGTTCCAAGGCTTTGAAATACACAAACTATAATATTTTTTAAAGTACATCCTTGAATAGAAACTTCCCTGGTGGCTCAGCTGGTAAAGAATCCACCTGCAATGTCGGGGACCTGTGTTCGATCCCTGGGTTGGGAAAATCCCTTGGATAGGGAACAGCTACCCACTCCAGTATTCTGGCCTGGAGAATTCCATGGACTGTAGTCCATAGGGTCATAAAGAGTTGGACAGGACTGAGTGACTTTCACATGGAAATATCAAATTCCAATATGATTTTATCCAAAAAATATTTATTGAGTGTCTGCTTGGTTCCAGCATGGTGTGAACCTCAGTGATAACACTGGGTGATGAGATGGAGTTAGTCTCTGAACAGGTTCATAGAAGATGCAGACATATAAATGATTACAGTGTAAAACATCCATATTCCTTATCATAATTTACAAATATTTATTTAGTCTCTCTGCCTCTGTGACCTGATCATTTTCTAATAGAAATACCACCATTGTTCATGCACACTAGCCAGACTGGCTTTTGCAATGGCTGTTTCCTGAACCTGCATTTCTTTCTGTAGGTCTTTACTTGGCTAATTTTCTCATTCAGGGCTCAATTCAAAAATTATCTTCTTTCTAGACTGAAATTGCTGCATGTCTATTCTACTTTTTAATTTCAAAAGGAATATGAGGTATACTAGACAAGAAAGAACCTGAGTGGTGGCAACATAAAATACATTTAAAAATGCAATATACTACAAATTCTCAAGATCGGAATTGAAATTTTGTTTTGTTTTGTTTAGGGAGGGAGTACCTGGGTAAACTCTTCTTTGTTTGAATTTGTAAATTATTTTTGAAAAAAATCGCTAGTTCTATTGCATTGCCTATTTTGTGTTTTTTGGCATCGTCTTAATTTGTTGATACTTTATTGACTGGTCATGCAGTTCATTAGAAATGTTCCCTGGTCAGGAAAACAGGAGAAAGCTAGCTCAACTTATTTTTGCCAAGTTAACTAATTTTTCATTGGGCTTCCCTGATGGCTCAGTGGATAAAGAATCCACCTTCAATGCAGGAGACGTAGGTGACACAGACCAATCCCTAGTTTGGGAAGATTCCCCTTGAGGAGGAATTGATAACTTACTCCCGTATTTTTTTGCCACAAGCATCAAGAGTGTGTATTGCTTGATCGTGCTTATCACTTTGCCCTTCTCTTTACTTCATCAGAAGACACACCAAAGGCACTTTGTACTTAAGGCTTTATAGCTTAATTATTGACTTTAATTATTTATTCTAGAGATAAATAAAAATGAGAGATTATATCACTTGTCATTCATTTAAAAATAATGAAAATAATTTTATCTTTAAGTCTGATTCTTTCACATGTATGCATTTAACAGTAACATATAAATCTACTTTTGTGCTTTACAAATTCTGTACTTTGTATAATTGAATTTTGAAAATTGCTCATTTTTCTTATTAAAATATGTGACCTATGTAATCTACTTACGCAGGTATGCTCAGTTGTATCTTACTCTTTGCGACCCTATGGACTGTAGCTCACTAGGAGCCTCTGTCTATGGGATTTTCCAGGCAAGAATACTGGAGTGGGTTGCCATTTCCTCCTCCAGGGGATCTCTCTGACCCAGGGGTTGAACCAAGTATCATGAGCTTCTTGGATTGCTGGCAGATTCTCTACTGCTTGAGCCATTTGTATTTATAGGTAATCGCCAATTATTCAATAGTAAATATGCAAAGAGAAATCTTTACCTGCTTCATCTGCTCCCCAAGAATTCCTTTCTCTAGCAATTCTGAAGTATTTGAACATTTCTGTGGTTATTAAAATATATTCTCTTAAGCTGAATCATTAAAATCATCCTCCAGGTTCCAAAAAAAAGCACCATTTGCTCTTCCAATGTTCACTCAAAATTTCATATTCTTTGTGAAAATTTTTCTATCCTTGTCATTTAAATTTAGATATTTCCCTTCATGATCACTGTCTTCATTACATACTTCTGTTTCCACATTTGGGGCTTCCCAGGTGGTGCAGTGGTAAAAAAAAAAAAAAAAAAAAAAACCTGCCTGCCAATGCTGGAGTCACAGGTTCAGTCCTTTGGTTGGGAAGATCTCCTGGAGTAGGAAATGGCAACCTACACCAGTATTCTTGCCTGGAAAATTCCATGGCCATGAGGCCGCAGAGTTGGATACAACTGAACACGCATATGCAACTCTATATTTACATGGTGTTAGCGCACTTCCTGGTCAACCTGAATCTTTTCTCCTCCTAAAAATGAAGCTTCTTGAAGATGAGATTTTACCTGACTCATTTGGTACTCACAGAACCCAGTGCAATGTTTAGTAGATACAATGAATAATGAAGTGAAATATTTCAGCATCTAGAATTCAAGGGAGAGCTTTTCCTCACAAGAAAAGCAATAGATTAGGGAATACACTGTGGTGGAAGGATCATGAGGGATATCTAGAAGTCTTTTGGAGGAAAAGGATGTATGAAATTCATAGGACCAAGAAGGAGGAAACGAAAGAGGAAACAGCATAGTCAGTGGGGTGGGCAGTGGAGAGGGAGGAGCCATCCTAAATGTAAGCCTTTGAGGTAAACAATATGTAATGGCATTGCAGGAAGTTTAGCCATGGGAAAAACTGCACAAACTCTATGACATAAATACATGAAAACTTTAAGATATAAATTGGTAAAACACACTTTGGAATGTAACACATATACTTAATACCTGTTGAACTCATACATGTGAACTATTTCCCTGCTTTAGAGACACCTAAAATTAGTCACTTACTGCTCTTTACTCAGGTATGCTTCTATAGCATGCATCATATTAAATTCATTTTTGCTATTTATTTTTAATTTTACAATTATCACGTATATGAAATATGAGAAATAATGCTAAAATCCACCTTTACCATCACCAAATAGCCAGTTTTACCCCATAAGTAATTACTGTTATTAATTCACGTATACATTTTGTGAATTCTTTCTATGCATTTGTAAATATACATGTACACGCACACACACCCACACACACAAACACGCGGGCAAATACCTTGATTTGTTGGTATAGATATTTTTAAATATATCTAGTGAATATGTTCTACAAACCAAATGAAACTTTTGTCCTATTCACTCAAATCTTTGTATAAATTACAGGGAAGTTTATTTAGCCATTACGAATGGAAGGACATTTGGTTTGTTCCTCTATTTCATCTAATACAAACAATCCTGTTGTAAAATAATGAAACTACCTTGTGTATATTTGTCCAGGTATTTTTCTAGAGTAGATACCAAAAGCTTGTTTGAAAAGAATATGCATGAATTTTTAATAATGTTCAGTTCAGTTCAGTCACTCAGTTTTGTGCAACTATTTGTGACTCCATGGACTGCAGCACACCAGGCTTCCCTGTCCATCACCAACTCCTGGAGCTTGCTCAAACTCATGTCCATTGAGTCAGTGATGCCATCCAACCATCTCTTTCTCTGTCGTCCCCTTCTTCTCCCACCTTCAATCTTTCCAAGAATCAGGGTCTTTTCCAACCAGTCAGTTCTTCGCATCAGGTGGTCAAAGTACTGGAGTTTCAGCTTCAGCACCAGTCCTTCCGTTGAATATTCAGGACTGATTTCCTTCAAGATTGACTGGTTTGATCTCCTTGCAGTCCAAGGGACTCTCAAGAGTCTTCTTCAACACCACAGTTCAAAAGCATCAATTCTTTGGCACTCAGCTTTCTTTATAGTCCAACTCTCATATCCATACATGACTCCTGGAAAAACCATAGCTTTGACTAGATGGACTTTTGTCTCTGCTTTTTAATATGCTGTCTAGATCGGTCATAGCTTTTCTTCCAAGGGGCAAGCGTCTTTTAATTTCATGGCTGCAGTCATCATCTGCAGTGATTTTGGAGCCCAAGAAAATGAAGTCTGTCACTGTTTCCATTATTTTTCCATCTATTTGCATGAAGTGATGTGGCCAGATGCCATGATCTTAGATTTTTGAATGTTGAGTTTTAAGCCACCATAAGGGTGGTATCATCTGTGTATCTGAGGTTATTAATATTTCTCCAAGCAACCTTGATTCTAGCTTATGCTTCATCCAGCCCAGCATTTCGTGTGATGTACTCTGCATATAAGTTAAATAAGGAGGGTGACAATATACAGCCTTAACATACTCTTTTCCCAATTTGGAACCAGTCCATTGTTCCATTAATAATGCTATTTACTACCAAATTCCTTAATACAGTTGGTATAACAAATTTTTATACATCAGTAGTGTAAGAACTCACCTACTTCCTCTCATTCTTTCCAAGACTTGTATTTTGTTCTTTTAGTTGCTAAGTCATGTCCAACTCTCTTATGATGCCATGGACTATCACCCAGCAGTTTCCTCTGTCCATAGAATTTCCCAAGTAAAAATAGTGGAGTGGGTTGCCATTTCCTTCTGCAGGGGATCTTCCTGACTCTGGGATTGAACCCACATCTCCTGCATTGGCCAATAGATTCTTTACCACTGAACCACCTAGGAAGTTAATACTTATATGCTACATTTTAAAAAAGAATATTCTCTATTTTTTTTTTTTTTTTTTTATAAATTTATTTATTTTAGTTGGGGGCCAATCACTTCACAACATTGCAATAGTTTTTGCCATATATTGACATGAATCAGCCATGGGTTTACATGTGTTCCCCCTCCTGGACCCCCCACCCACCTCCCTCCCCATCCCATCCTTCTGGATCATCCCATTGCCCCGGCCCTGAGCCCTTGTCTCATGCATCGAACATGGAATGGTGTTCTGTTTCACATATGATAATATACATGTTTCAATGCTATTCTCCCAGAACGTCCCACCCTCACCTTCTCCCTCAGAGTCCATAAAATTGTTCCATGCATCTGTGTCTCTTATTCTGTCTCGCATATAGGGTTATCGTTACCATCTTTCAAATTCCATATATATGCATTAGTATACTGTATTGTTGTTTTTCTTTCTGGCTTACTTCACTCTGTATAATGGGCTCCAGTTTCATCCATCTCAGTAGAACCGATTCAAATGTATTTTTTTTTAATGGCTGAGTAATATTCCATTGTGTATATGTACCACAGCTTCCTTGAAAGAGACGCGTGTACCCCAATGTTCATCGCAGCACTGTTTACAATAGCCAGGACATGGAAGCAACCTAGATGTCCATCAGCAGACGAATGGATAAGGAAGCTGTGGTACATATTCTCTATTTTATTTATTAACATATCCCCTGTCCTTAAATACTTATCTTTGTTATTTTGTATTTATTAAATACTTGTTGAATAAAGTAATATATTTATAAATGTGAAAATACTGATGTGAAAAGATCAAAGGCATGTTGGTAATATCGTGCATGTGTTCTTAGAATCATTATAGTTAGTCTGGGAGCAAATAAAAGACTAAATATATCTGGAATATAGCTACATGTTTTTTCATATTGCATAATTAAAATAGTATAAAGAATGTAGAAATACATTTGCCCAAAAGCTGATTCCATAATCTAAAAAAATTATTTTTGGATTTTGAAATAATAAAAGACATCACTATTATAGGCAATCAAATACTACAGGGAGGTAGATATTCTGCATCCAAGATTATAAAAGTCACTGAAATTAATTGGGTAATAACTGTAACATTTGACAGTTCTTATAGATATTGCTCTTAAGAAAACAATTCAAAAATTCAAACTGAATTCCAATTACAGAAGACTATGACATCTGAGATAGAGTTTTTGAGTGTCAATTTATGTTTACTATTAAATTCCTCAGTGTTTATTTTTAATTTCTTTTTTTTAAATTGAAGGATAATTCTTTACAGAATTTTCTTGTTTTCTGTCAAACCTCAACTTGAATCAGCCATAGGTATACACATATCCCCTCCCTCTTGAATCATGCTCCCATGTCCCTCCCCATCCCACCCTCTAAGTTGATACAGAACCCCTTTTGAGTTTCCTGAGACATACATCAAATTCCCTTTGGCTGTCTAGTTTTCTATTAAAAATTAAGCAAGAGAGAGACTCTAAGGATTAATTAAATCTCCTGGTCAATAAACTGTGTTTTGACTCCTAAATATTAGAACTGTTATTCTGATCATGTCAATAAGTAGATGGCTCAAGTAATTATATTCTTATGAAATGTATTGCTAAAATGTACAGAATATTTTGATTAAAAATTATCTTAGGTCGCAAAAACTATACATTAAAAAAATGCTTTTTACAAATAAGCAGCAGATAGCTTTTTACAAAGTCAGAATCAACACAAAGGGGAGTCATGGGGATTTTTTTCTATGTTGCCATCAATTCATACCTAATTACTTGAAAATAGAAACCAATTCAAAGTCTGTGCCATTAATTGACTAGCTTTCCTGAGCTTCAGCTACAGTAAAAATCTTGAAATGAACACGAACACTCTGCCTGTCAGCTACAATAAGAACATATCCCCCAAGGAATGCTTTTAGTATTTTAAAAATATTCTCCACACAGAGATTTCCTTTTTTACATGGGAACTTACATCTTCAATTCTTTACAAGTCCCTGAGGACTAAGAGAGAGTTAATACTTTCATCTGTAAGATGATGACCTAGTGCTACTGAGGTTTTGATCTTACAACTGAGTTTCTCACCTGAATTTGTTCTATTTTTTTTTTCATGGAGTAAAAGATTATTTCATATTTATAAATAGGGATACTAAAGTAACCTTCCATTTTCTTCTTGCAATACTCCTTTTCTTAAACTTGTAAGCTAGGTTTTCCTTTTGATGCACACTTTTAATGCCCAGTAGTAATAAGTGTGATAATACAAAATATATACAGGCATCCTAGGTAGTATGCATATCTTAGTAGTATATATAAGTATATCTTAATGGAAATGCTGAAATAATTGGGTTCTCTACTTATCCATATGATTTCAAATTTGCAAACACACCAAAACAATGTGGTTGGCCATATAGAAACTCATAATTTTTGCTCATGACTGAATTATAGTATAGCCTGTATTTGGCCATGGCATTACTACTGTCTTCAGAAGTCTACTCCACCCTTTTTCTTTCAACAGAAATCATCCTTGGTAAATGGGTTTCTAAAACATCTGGTACATGTCAAGTTATAGAGATGCGTACTTGACTTCTTTGAATAAAGATTACCCAATTCTTTCACCACACACTCATATATGCACATCATTACTTTGCTAAACTTACTTTAATTCAACATTGCTCAAAATTTGAAACTGATTTACTTGCATGGAAAAAATGTGAATACATCATAGAATACACATATTATCAAAATGCATACACATTTCAGAACATGACTGCAAGAAACTTATAGAATATTTCACCACTAGATAAAAGAAGTAAACATTTAAAGTGCCATTTCTCCATTTCCACATATGTTTTCACATTCTTCATGATTCATATGTCATTCCGGTAAGTGACACATTATATTTCAAATATAGATGTAACTTTAAATGGATTGAGTATGCAAGTGGTGAAGTAGTCCTTTCCTTAAATCTCACTACATTTAAAATCTAAGAACACCTGAAAATCCACTTACATTTTAAAAAAGATTAGATATATTCTACTATTTAAAATTTTTTCCACTAAAACTATAATCAGTTGACCTTACAATTTGATGTAGATAACTTTAAGAAATAGTTTTATCAGTAATGAAGTTTCTGAATGTAATAAAAATAATCCATGTACCTGTTTTAAGTACTTTCTTGTCTTTAATTAATTAATGTTAATTAAAATTTTAATCTTTATTTCTAAGTAACATAGTAACATGGGAAACTTTAAATACGATAGAGCTATTTTATGAGAGATGAATGTGGAAAAAATGAGAGTGGGTGCTTCTTTTTCATTTGGAAGAAAACATTCATTTGCATCAATTTATAAAGGGATTCCTTCTAGTTTTACATTTTGCCAACTCCAATGCAAAGGTTAGGAAACATTTCGCTTTGTACACTTTGTTTACATAGCATGTGACAGTCAAAGTTGACCAGTTGTGTCCACCTCTTTGCGACCCCTTGGACTGTAGCCTGCCAGGCTTTTCTGTTCAAGGAATTCTCTAGGCAGTAATATTGGAGTGGGTACCCATTCCCTTCTCCAGAGTATCTTCCTCACCTAGGGATTGAAACTTGGGTCTCCCCCTCTGCAGGCGGATTCCTTATTCTCTGAGCCACCAGGGAAGCCCCTTAAATAAGTATAGTGTATGTCAATGATACTTACCATATAACACTTTAAAATGTGTTTTCATTTTTTTCGTTATTTATTTTTCCATTATTTTGTGGAGCCAGGCACCTAGTCTCAATCACCTTTTCAGCACCAGGACAACACTTTTCAGTTAGCTTCTTTTGGGGTTCTATTTTCGACAGATTTATAGTTCAGGGACAATGTAGGCGAAAATGATATAGTTAGGTAGATGAGATAACTTGCATTTAGTTCATAGTGCTGATTTGGATGTGTTAATAATAGTAGGTATCCAGGCAGAATGTGGAGAGAGTGGAGTGTTCTTGCAATAGAAAAACATGAGCACATGTTCAGAGAAAGTACAGAAAATGTGACTTCCAGCAACTGAATTATAATAGCTATAATTTTGGTGGGTGGAGTTAAGTATATGCAGTAAGGCTGGAAAGGTAAGTAGGAGTCAGATACTGTTGATCTCTTCAGCCCCACTTAGGTATTTAGAGTTATCCTAAAAGCAAAGGGGATAGATCAGAAAAGTTTAATTAGAAAAATTAAGTGAACTATCCAATTTGATTTTCAATTAGGAAAGTTCAAATCAACTACAAGGACACAAATGACCTATTCTGAAACATATATTTTAAATGAATTCTGGTATTTTATAAATATCTGTGACTAAACTGAGCTGAACTGAACTGTGTCACTCTGGTTATTTAACTTATATGCTGAGTATATAATGAGAAACGCTGGGCTGGAAGAAGCACAAACTGGAATCAAGATGGCCGGGAGAAATATCAATAACCTCAGATATGCAGATGACACCACCCTATGGCAGAAAGTGAAGAAGAACTAAAAAGCCTCTTGATGAAAGTGAGAGAGGAGACTGAAAAAGTTGGCTTAAAGCTCAACATTCATAAAACTAAGATCATGGCATCTGGTCCCATCACTTCATGGGAAATAGATGGAGAAACAGTGGAAACAGTGTCAGACTTTATCTTTTGGGCTCCAAAATCACTGCAGATTGTGATTGAAGCCATGAAATTAAAGGATGCTTACTCCTTGGAAGGAAAGTTATGACCAACCTAGATAGCATATTGAAAAGCAGAGACATTACTTTGCAAACAGAGGTCCGTCTAGTCAAGGCTATGGTTTTCCCAGTAGTCATGTATGGATGTGAGAGTTGGACTGTGAAGAAAGCTGAGCACCAAAGAATTGATGCTTTTGAACTGTGGTATTGGAGAAGACTCTTCAGAGTCCCTTGGACTACAAGGAGATCCAACCAGTCCATCCTAAAGGAGATCAGTCGTGGGTGTTCATTGGAAGGACTGATGTTGAAGCTGAAACTCCAATACTTTGGCCACCTCATGCAAAGAGTTGACTCATTGGAAAAGACCCTGATGCTGGGAAGAGTTGGGGGCAGGAGGAGAAGGGGACGGCAGAGGATGAGATGGCTGGATGACATCACTGACTCGATGGACATGAGTTTGGGTAAACTCCCGGAGTTGGTGATGGACAGGGAGGCCTGGCGTGCTGTGATTCATGGGGTTGCAAAGAGGCGGACACGACTGAGCGACTGAACTGAACTGAACTGAACTGAATATGTATGTGTGCACGAAAATTGATAAGGAAACTATAGGAATAGAAAACAAATTCTAGATTGGTAAAAATAAAACAAAATTTAGAAAAAAATAATTTTCCTAATTAATTCTTTAGTTAACCTGTATCATTTCTTATAGCAATCACAGTTGAACTCCCTTATGGAAATGACTGCATCTCTGAGTTAAATAACAGGTGATAATGAAGTAAAATAAAAATATGCCCAATTATTTGGCTGTGAGGATGCCATTATCATTGCCAATATAGATCAGTATTAAGCTCTACATTGAAAAGTTGTTCTGAATTTTATGTTAAAAAGTCAGTTTATTTCTGCTGGAGCCACCAGACTTGTCTTTCTAGGGAAGTTCCATAGTTGGGCCTTACTTAGTGTTAGAAAGTATCCTTCAATTTGTATTATATTTTAAGTAAACTAAATATAGTAATATTAAAACAAACATTTTCTTTGGTAATTTATGAGCTACATTAACTTTATTTTTTCATTAGTATAAAGAACTTCTTTCCTGTTTACCTTTAAAGTAGAATGGGTAAGACTAACGTGCTTTATAAAGGTGTGACTACTTTGATCCTCACATAGAAGTTAGCCCACATTTATGTGTAGGGTGACCAATAAATGAATTTATTTTGAATAAAGCCAAAATTTATGATTATTCAACTCATTTTAATTGCATACAATTCTTAAATGATGAAAGAATTGTAGTAACTGATTAAAATGTATTTTTCATAGACCTTAGTCATTATATTTACTTTAATTTAAAACTCTATATTGCACTATTCCATTTCATACTGAATGTCACTTTTGAATAATATATATATTCTCCAGAGCAGTGGTTCACAAGTTCTTTTCTTTTTTTTTAATTAGTTTGTTTATCTATTTTTTTTCTTTACAATATTGTATTTGTTTTGCCATACACTGACATGAATCCACCATGGGTGTACATGTGTTCCCCTTGCAGAATCCCCCTCCCACCATCCCTCCCCATCCCATCCCTCCGGGTTATCCCGGTGCACCAGCCCTGAGCACCCAATTTCACTAAGAGCAATTAAGCCGTTCTAGCTCCAGTGGTAAAGAAATAAAAACTATAGCAACATTTCTTGAAGCATAGTAGTAAATGTACACAATCAGAATCACCTGATATGAATGTTAAAAAGCAAAAGTCTACACGCAATCAAAGACCTATTGAGTCAGCATCCCTAGTGGATGGAGTCTAGGATGTACATTGTAACAGTACCTAAATATCAGTTGTAAAAATAGAATAGAACTTTATGAATATTAATAGGTATTTCCTTAAGAATAGATGATGTTACACTAATTATGTTTTTATTTCTTTAATATTATATGGACCATACAGTTAAATCCGTAATTACATAAATTCTGATTTTGAAACTCATTTGATCAATTGTCAACATCAGAAATGAAACTTCTTTTGATCACTTCCTCTGAATGGTCCTTTTAACTCCCTCTCGCAGATCCCCAAGCCATTTATCCATTCTGAAAACAAGGCATGGTAGGTAGAAAAATGGTTCCACAAAGGCATTCATGTTTCAATCCCTGGAACCAATTGAATCCAAGTTATGGAGCTAAAAGGGTCTTGCAGAAATGATTAATGACTTTGAGATGAGGAGATTATCTTATATTATCCAAGAAGGACTAATATAACCACATGAACCTATGAAAGTAAAGAACCTTTACCAGATGTGGTCAGAGAGGATGAAGTGACTATGGTAGAAAGGTATGAAGAAGAGCATTTGTCAAATGGCATTTTTTTTTTTTTTTTTAGGATGGAGTAATATTGGATTGTATATATACACCACATCTTCTTATCCATTCATCTGCTGATGGATATTTAGGCTGCTTCTGCATCTAGGCTATTGTGCTGCTAAAGTGTATCACTCTTTTTGAATTCTAGTTTTGTCTGGATATATGTCCAGGAGTGGGATTGTTGGATTATATATTTGTATACATCATCTATTTGTATAGTTTTCTGAGAAACATCCATATTGTTTTTCACAGTGGCTGCACCAACTTACATTCCCACCAACAGTGTAGGAAGGTTCATTCTTCTCCACACCCTCTCTGAAATTTGTTATTTGTAGGTGTTTTATGATAGTCATTCTGACCAGCATGGGATGGTACCTCACTGTAGTTTTCATTTGCATTTCTCTAAGAATTAGTGATGAACTATATTCAATATTCTGTGATAAATTATAGTGGAAAATAATATGAAAAATAATGTGTATATGTATAACTTAGTCACTTTGCTATACAACAGTAGTTAACACAACATTGTAATTCAGCTATATTTCAACTTAAAAAAAAAGAAAACTAAAAAAAAAAAACCCTCAACAACAACAACAAAAGATTCACTGCTGCTATTTTTTTTTTTAAGTTGGAAGAAAGAGAACAGGAGCCAAGGGACACAAAGGGCCCCTAGAAGCTGGAAACGGCAAGGAAACTGATATAACAGACCCGGGGTGCTGGAAAGGGATGAAGCCCTATTGACATATTTATTTTTAAACAGAGAATAATTGCTTTACAATGTTGTGTTAGTTTCTGCCATACAATGTGAATCAGCCCTAAGTGTATATATATATATATAAATATGTCCCCTCTCTCTTGAAACTTCCTCCCACCTCCCACCCCATCCCACCCCTGTAGGTAGCCACAGAGCACCAGGTGTAGCTCACCACTTCCCATTAGCTATCTATTTAAAATATGTAAAACAGGTGTACTCATACAGGTTCAGCAGCCTGCAGAAACAATTCTGCAATATATACACTTTTGGTTCCACTTAAGGGAGCGTTTTGGGAAGGACTGAAGACTGACCATATAGAATCATGTGGATACAAAACACATGATGTTCACTCACTCTCAAACTTCCTTAATGTGAGGAGACACTGCTGGATACCGAATATATAGAAGAATATATACTCATCTTTTAAGTCTCTGATCTTGGACTTCCATGGTGGTGCAGTGGATGGAAAACTGCCTGCCAGTGTAGGGGACAGGGGCTCAATTCCTGCTCCAGGAAGATTCCACATGCCATGGAGCAACTACACACGTATGCCACAGCTACTGAGCCTGTGTGCCGCAACAGAATCCACGCGCCTCCAGCCGGTGCTCCACAACAAGAGAAGTCACCACAATGACAAGCCTGTGCATAGTAGTGAAGAGCAGCACCTGCTCATCACAACTAGAAGAAGCTGGCACAAAGCGACATAGACCCAACACAGCCAAAAGAAGTCTCCAGTTGCCAAGTTTAATAAGGCAATATGGTTAGAGAGATCAACAAATTAACAATGAAGTACAATGCATTGTGACTTCCTGTGATAAAAGATCAAAATAGATCAGAGAGAAAATAAATCACAGTATTATACATTCTGAGTAAAAAAGTGAAGCTCGTCTTGGAAGAGAGATTATGAGATTTTGTTTGTATAAAGGTTTGGTTAAAGTATACTCAGTCAGAAAGAGCAGTATGAATAAATGAGCAGTGATTGCACATCCTGTGTGACTGAATTTGAAGGTGATAAAAAATATTGAAAGTGAACATATGACAAGATTATATGTATTTTATATATATATATGTTGATTATATATGCTTTAATTCTGTTTTAATTCTGGTATGGAAGATAGATTGAAGTCCAAAGAGATTAGTGTAAAGCTGGTATATGCAAAAAAGAATATTTTAGTGATTCAGGGAGAAGACAAAATTAGAACAGAGGCTGTAAAATTGGAAAAGAGGACACAGAATAAGAGAGAAATTCTGGAGATACCTGGTAGGAATAATAAGAGTTTGGTAACTAATTAATGTAGCAAGTGTAGGAAATATAAATATGGCTCCTAGTTTTCTGGCATATATAACTGAAATGTATGTACTCTAAGAAATGCAGCAAATGATGAAAGGGCAAATTTTTTTTTTGGACATTGTGCCAGGAACATCTAGCTAGCAAAGTCCAGCAGAAGAATATTAGAAACAGATGAGCAAAGCTCAGGAAAGGTACTGGAATTAAGAATTCATGTTTTATTCACTTTTTTCTTTCTTTCTTTTTTTTTTTTCTGACCATGTCACACAGCTAGTAGGATCTTAGTTCTCTGACCAGGGACTCCACCTGGACCACTGCTGTGAAAGCACTAAGTCCTAATCACTGGACTGTCAGGGAATTCTTGACAGTTGTTGGCTATTTATTTTTTAAACCAACATCAAAGGAGACTTTTAGTTCTTAAATATTTTCAGATTTTTAAATTGAAGTATAGTCAATTCACAATGTTGTATTAATTTCAAGTGTACAGCAAACTGATTCAGTTGTGTGTGTGTGTGTGCACTATATATATATGAATTAATGTTTTGTTTGTATGTTACACTCAGACAAATTGCTTCATACTTGTGCTTTCTACTTCCTGGACTCTTTTCATTTCCAGTTCCCAATACCTAGTATTATGCCCTAGCTCCTTATAGCATCCCGCCTGGTACTGTCCTAATGCCATTCTCCATGAAGAATTCTACATTGACATAGAGTAATAGTTAAAAACCTGGAATAAGTGTCAGCATGGGTAGATCCGAATAAATGGAGTTGTCTTTTCGCTTTGTTTATGGCTTCCTTTGTTGTGCAAAAGCTTGTAAGTTTGATTAGGTCCCATTTGCTTATTATTTTTATTTCTATTGCTTTGGTAGGCTGACCTAAAAAAATAATTGCTATTATTTATCTCAGAGAATGTTTCGCCTATGTTCTCTTCCAGGAGTTTTATAGTGTGCTGTCATATATTTAATTCTATAGGACATTTTGAGTTTACTTTTGTGTGTGGTGTGAGGGAGTGTTCTAACTTCATTGATTTACATGTGACTTTCCATCTTTCCTGGGCTTCCCTGATAGCTCAGTTGGTAAGGAATCTGCCTGCAAAGAAGGAGACACTGGTTCGATTCCTGGGTCAGGAAGATCCACTAGACAAGGGATAGGCTACCCACTCCAGTATTCTTGGGCTTCCCTTGTGGCTCAGCTGGTAAAGAGTCCATCTGCAATGTGGGAGACCTGGATTTGATTCTTGGATTGGGAAGATCCCCTGGAGAAGGGAAAGGCTATCCATTCCAGTATTCTGGCCCTGAGAATTGCCATAGTCCATGGGGTCGCAAAGGGTCAGACACGACTGAGAGAATTTCACTTCACTTCCATCTTTCCCAGCATCACTTTCTAAAGAGACTGTCTTTTATCCATTGTCTATTCTTGCCTCCTTTGTTGTAATTGACCATAGGTGTGTAGATTTATTTATGGGCTCTCCATTCTGTTCCATTGATCCAGATGATGTTTTTGTGCCAAGACCATGCTTTTATGATTACTGTAGCTTTGTAGTATTGTCTGAAGTCAGGGACGTTTATGCCTCTTGTTTATTTTATTTTTTTTTCTTTGAATTGTTTGAGCATTTCTAGGTCTTTAATGGTTCCATATAAATTTTAGGATTATTTGTTCTAGTTCTGTGAAAAATGTCAAGATTTGATAGAGATTACATTATATCTGTAGATTGCTTTGGGTAGTATGACCATTTCAACAATATTATTTCTTTTCATCCAAGATCATGGGATATCTTTCCTTTTCTTTGAATCATCTTAAGTTTCCATATATGCACTGATATGTTTTATAGTTCTTATATAATTCTTCACCTCCTTGATCAGGTTTATTCCTAAGTATTTTTGATGCAACTTTGAGAAGGATTTATTTTTAAAGTTTCTCTTTTTGTTATATCATTGTTTAGTGTAAATAAATGCAAACTATTTCTGTATATTAATCTTTCAACCTGCTACCTTTCTGAATTCATTTGTCAGTTCTAGTGATTTTTGTGTTTAGTCTTTAGGGTTTTCTATATATAGTATCATGTAATCTGCATATTAACAACAATTTTACCTCTTCCCTTTCAATTTGGGTAATTTTTACTTCTTTACTTATCTGACAGCTGTGGCTAGTACTTTCAATAGTATGTTGAATAGAAGTGGTAAGAATGAACATTCTTGTCCTGTTCCAGATTTTAGCAGGAACCTTTCAGTTTTCCATCAGTGAGTATTATGTTGGCTATGAGTTTGTCATAAATAGCTTTTATTATGTTAAGATATGGCCTCTCTGTATCCAATTTGATAAGAGCTTTTATCATGAATGTATGTTGAATTTTATCAAATGCTTTTTTTTTTTTCATCTACTGAGATGATCATGATTTTTCTTTTCTTTTGTTGATGTGGCAAATCACATTCATTGATATGCTTATGTTGAGCTATCATTGTGAGTCTGGATGAACCAAACTTGGCCGTGGTGTATTATTTTTGTGTGTGTGTGTGTTGTTGGATTTGATCTGCTAATATTTTTGTTGAAAAATTTTGCATCTATCGTCATCAAAGATATTGGCCTGTAGTTTTCCTTCTTGGTAGTGTCTTTGTCTGATGTTGGTAACAGAGTGATGACTTTGAGAGTGTTCCTTATTTTGCATTTTTTTTTGGAAAAGTTTGAGAAGTTGGTATACTTTGGTATACGTTCTTTCTATGTTCTGTAGAATTCCCTGGTAAAACCATCTGGTCCTGGACTTTTGTTTGTAGAGAGAATTATAATGAAATAAACAGTGAAAGAGTGTAATAAACATATTCTATTTCACTTCTCATGATCAGTCTGTTCAAATTATCTATTTCTTCTTGATTCAGTGTTGGTGGACTGTAAGAGGGTGTCAGAGGGAGAGATGGTTGGATGGCATCACCAATGCAATAAACATAAACTTGGGTAAACTCTGGAAGGTGGTTAGGTACAGGGAGGCCTGGCGTGCTGCAGTCCATGGGGTCACAATGAGTTCGACATGACAGGGTGATTGAACAACAGCAACATGTTTCTAGAAACTTATTTGTTTATTCTAATGTCCAATTTTTAAAATTATTTTATTTTCTATTTTTTAACTTTACAATATTGTATTTGTTTTGCCATACATTGACATGAATTCACCATAATTGTTCATAGTATTCTCTCTTTGGTATTTCTGCTATATCAGTGTTCTCTCACTTATTTCATTTTTTAATTCTATTTGAGTCCTCTCTCTTTTCTTCTTGGTGAGCCTGACCAGAGGTTTGTCAATATTATGTACTCTTTCAAAGAACCAGCTCTTGGTTTTATTGACTTTTTTTTCTATTGATTTTTAATATCTATTTTATTTACTGCCTTTCTGATCTTTATTGTTTCCTTCCTTCTGCTGACTTTAGGTTTTGTTTGTTCTTCTTTTTCTAATTCTTTTAGGTGGTAGGTTAGGTTGTTTATTTGAATTTTGTTTTTCTGTTTTTTTTTTGAGGAAGACATATATCACTGTGTATCCCACTAAGATCTGCATTAGTTGCATCTCATGGATTTTGTATGGTTTTTGTGTTTTCATTGTCATTTGTCTCAAGGTATTTTTCAATTTCCTCTTTGACTGCATCACTTACTGATTGTTCTTTTTTTTTTAGAAACCTGTTGCTTCGTATTCATGTAATTGTTTTGTTTTTTCTCATTTCTTTCTCTGTGCTTGAGTTCTAGTTTCATGCTGTCGTGATGAGAAAAGATACTTGAACAAATGCTTGAACTAATTTCTATCTTCTTAATTTTGTTGAGGCATATTTTGTGACCCATTACATGGTTAATCTTAGAGAATATTCTATGTGCATTTGAAAAGAATGTGTATTATGTTTTTTATATATATAATATCTTGAAAATATCTATTAAGTCTAATCACTCTATTGTATCATTTAGGATCTCTGTTTCCTCTTAAAAGGCAAGTCCTGTCATCTCTGTGGATTTTCTGTCTCAAATATCTGTCTATTAATATGACTTTGGTGTTAAAAATCCTACTACAATCCTACTACAATTGTATTTCTGCCAATTTCTCCCTTATGTCAGTATCTATTTTATGTATTTAAGTGCTTTTATATTATGTACATATGTTTCCAAGTATAATATCATCTTTTATTGATACTTTTATCATTATGCAGTGCCCTTTATCTTTGTTTATGGCATGTATTTAAAAGTCTGTTTTGTCTGATACTATCACTACCCCTGCTTTCTTGACATTTTCGCTTGCATGAAATATCTTTCTCCATTCCTTTACTTTCAATTTATATGTGTCCTTCCCTCTAAAGTGAGTCTCTTATAAGCAGCATATTATAGGCTTTTATTTTATTATCCAATCTTCCCCTCAATATCTTTTTATTGGAACATTTAGTCTATTGACTTTTAATGTAACTATTGATATATATTTATTGCCATTTTAAACCTTGTTTTCCAGTTGTATTTCTTCTATGTTTCTTTCTTTTCCTTTTTATTTTTCCTTTTGTGGTGTGATGTTTTTCTTCTTTTTTTTTTTTTAACTTTTTATTTTGTATTGGAATACAACTGATTAACAATGTTGTCATAATTTCAGGTGCACAGCAAAGCGACTCAGCCATAAATATACATGTATTCATTCTCCCCCAAAATCTTTTTTATTATGTTTGTGTCCTCTTCTTTTTGATTTTTGTGAAATTATTATATATATTTTTGATTTGTGGTTACCCTGTTTTTCAAGTGTATTAACCCTGTTCTGTATCTCCTTGCTTTAGATTAGTAGTCATACAGGCTGAAACACATTTTTAAAAATCCATGCTTTCTTACTCTCTTTTCCCACATTTTATGATTTTGATGTCCACTTGCATATCTTCATTTTTATCATTGTGCTCTTCACTGTGGTTATCATTTCTTTCACATTTTTTTCTAAAACATATATGTTGACTTATTGAAGTGATTTAATTTCCAATTATGATTTTCTGTGTCCCTCAGATTTTTGCTTCTTTTTTTAAAGAAGAACTTTTAATATTTATTTTAGGATAAGTTTGATATTGCTGTATTCTTTTAGTTTCCTTGCTTGTCTGAGAACTGTTTTACTTATCCTTCTATTCTAAGTGATGATCTTTCTGGTTAGAGTATCCTAGGTTGCAGAATTTTCCCTTTCAAGTCTTTCAATATATCTTGTACTCCCCTTTGGCCTGCAATGTTTCTGTAGACAAATCAGTTGATAGTCTTCTGTGGGTGGCTTTGCAATTAACTCTTTGTTTTCCTCTTATCTTTAAAATCTTCTCTTTATCTAACTTTTGTCATTTTAATTACAACATATCTTATAGATTTATTTGGGTTTATATTTTGGGGGAACCTTTGTGCTTCCTGTACCTGGATATCTGTTTTCTTCTTTAGATTTGGGAAGTTTTCAGTCATAATTTCTGCAAATACATTTTTGATCCTCTTTTCTCTTTCTTCTCCTTCTGGGATCCCTATCATGTGTAGATTGGCATATGTCATATTAGTTCTCTTGTACTATTCCCCCCACCCACCCATTTCTTTTTCTGTCTGCTGTTTTGACTGGTTGATTTTCATTATTCTATCTTCCAAATCACTTATTTGTTCTTCTGTATTATTCAATTTGCTATTTTGTCTTTAGCGTGGCTTTTGTCTTGGCAAATGAGTTTTCTAAATATTCTTGTTTCCTCTTATAGTTTCTCATTCCTTTTTACAGTACTTTACTTTTCCACTGATGAGCGTGTGGTCAGTTGATCAGTCATGTCTGACTCTTTGGAACACCCTAGACTGTAGCCTGCCAGGCTCCTCTGTCCATAGGATTTTTCAGGCAGGAATACTGGACTGGGTGGCCATTTCCTCCTTCAGGGAATCTTCCTAGTCCAAGGATTAAACCCACATCTCCTGTGGCTCCTGCCTTGCTAGGCAAATGCTTTATCACTGAGCTACCTAGGAATCCATTTTCTATTGATAGCCTTTCTTAATTCCTTCAGTATTTTTATTTCCTCCTTTTTGAACTTAATGTCTATTAGATTGAACATGTCTCTTTCATTGATTGTTCTTTCAGCGGAATTCTCTTGATATTTTAATTGAAAATGGTTTCTCTGTTTCTTCATTTTATCTATATTTCTCTGAGTCTATGAGTTCAGGGGAAACTGTTATACATTGTTTTCTTGGAAGGCTAATGTTATGTGAGAGCATTCCTGTGTAGGCTGAGTGGGCTACTATTTTTGATGTGGGGGCTATTTTTAGTATGGATGCCTGTTGCATCTTTCCTCAGTGTGTGCTAGCCTTTATCTCCTTGATCATGGGTATGATTAGTGCTTACCAGAGCCTGCACTGTATATTGAATGCCCTCCTCCCCCTTTGCTCTGTGGTTGTCACAGCACTGTCAGGAGTAGAGTCTGCTTCTTAGTTGTTTGAGTAGAAGCTCCCAGATCTATTTCTGAGCTGTGGTGTGAAGTAGGTGAGATTGGAAAACTTCTACTGTGAGAGGAGCCCGTGAGTACTCTTCTGCTGGAGTTGTCAACTAAAGAGTGCATTCTGTGGTGCTGCCCACTGTGCAGGCTCACAAGGTACACTGTTGTTGGCACTGCCCTTGGTCCTGCCTCAACCGTGGGAATGCAGATGCTGTGTTCACAAATCCACCAGAGCAGACCACAATCACACTTCCACTGAATTCAGGTACCAGGATCACAGCAGTTGTGCATTCAAACCTGCATTGGGAGCTACAGAAACAGGCTGGCCTAGGCCTGACCTCCACATACGCACACCCACTACGCCTGTGGCTGCTAATGCTGGACTCATCTCAGCCACAGGAGCACCCATAGACCACTGAGATGTTCTACAGTCCCTCAGTTTACAAAGCCCCAGAGGCTGAGTTGTAAACCTGTGTGAACCACACCTGCAAGGAGAGGGCTCAGATTTCAGTCCGGCTTCCTAAGTCACATAGCTCCAGGAAATCAGCTTTGATTTCAGCCTCATTTCCATATATGGGCAACACTCTGGTGCTTGCAGGATTCCAGAACCCATAGAAGTGTTGCTGTGCTGGTTGAAATTGTGCTGAGAAAGAGGATGCTATGGTGGGCCTTGCCCTTTTCATCATGGACTTGCTAATAATGATGCTTCCCCTCTATGATGGGCCTAGGTTCCTCTCCTGTACACCTCCAGTTGCAGCTTGTTTCACACTTCAGCCCTTTCAGGTTTTCTCCACATAGTCAACTCCAGTTCTTTCCCTGGATCTGTCCTCTGAAGCCCAAGTTTTAACACTCAGCCCCTGCCCCCATGAGTAGATGCACATCTTGGACTGAGGAGTAAAAGGAGGTAGCACAGACCTATGTGCTATTGAAAACTGGCTGCTACACTCCTCTGAGTCTCTGAAGCTACCTTTCTGTCCCACCTGACCTCCCTACTGTTGAAGAGGCATACCAGGGTGAGAAAACCATTCCTCTTTCACAGTTCTCTCCTGGAAGTGCTTGGCCTATCCTGACTCTTTTGTCTTTTATCCTATCCAGTTATATGGAGATCTTTCTTGCAATTTTGGCTGTCTGAGATTTTTTGCCAGTGTTCAGTAGGTACTTGATCAGAACTGTTCCACATGTAGATATGTTTTTGATGTATTTGTGGGAGGAGGTGAGTTTAACAACTTTCTATTCCACCATCTTGATTGGAGTCACCTTTGACATCTTGGTCTCACAATAGTTTATCTTCTGAAGATTGGCCAGCATATTGCTGTATTTTACAGAGGACTAAATAAGTCACACTAGTCTAACAAAGCAAGATTTTAATTGTTGTTTTAACAAGTTATTTTACAGATAGAAAAGACTACTGATTCTGCAACAGATGTGCTCGATAATATAAACATATCAAAGCTCTCCAAGTGAGGCTTCAACAGTATGTGAACTGAGAACTTCCAGATGTTCAAGCTGGATTTAGAAAAGGCAGAGGAACGAGAGATCAAATTGCCAACATCCGTTAGATCATTGAAAAAGCAAGACAGTTCCAGAAAAACAGCTACTTCTGCTTTATTGACACAACAAAGCCTTTGACTGTGTAGATCGCAATGAACTGTGGAAAATTCTTCAAGAGATGGGAATACCAGACCACCTTACCTACCTTCTGAGAAATCTGTATGTAGGTCAACCAGCAACAGTTAGAAATGGACATGGAACACCAGACTGGTTTCAAATTGGGAATATGTCAAGGCTGTATATTGTCACCCTCCTTATTTAATTTATATTCAGAGTACATCACACAAAGTGCTGAGATGGATGAAGCACAGCTGGGATCAAGATTGCCAGAAGAAATATCGATAACCTCAGATATGCAGATAACACCACCCTTAAGGCAGAAAGTAAAGAGGAACTGAAGAGCCTCTTGATGAAACTGAAAGAGGAGAGTGAAAAAGTTGGCTTAAAACTCAACACTCAAAAAACTAAGATCATGGCATACATTTCCACCACTTCATGGCAAATGAATGGGGAAACAATGGAAACAGTGACAGACTTTATTTTCCTGGGCTCCAAAATCACTGCAGATGGCGACTACAGCCGTGAAACTAAAAGACACTGATCCTTGGAAGAAAAGCTGTGACCAACTTGGACAGCATAGTAAAAAGCAGAGACATTACTTTGTCAACAGAAGTCCATCTCATCAAGGCTATGGTTTTTCCAGTAGTCATGTATGGATGTCAGAGTTGGACCTTAAAGAAAGCTGAGTTCCAAAGAATTGATGCTTTTTAACTGTGGTGTTGGAGAAGACTCTTGAGAGTACTTGGACAGCAAGGAGAGCAAACCATTCAATCCTAAAGGATATCAGTCCTGAATATTCATTGGAAGGACTGATGCTGAAGGTGAAGCTTCAATTCTTTGGCCACCTGATGTGAAAACTTGACTCATTGGAAAATACCCTGATGCTGGGAAGGATTGAAGGGAGGAAGAGAAGGGGACAACAGAGGATGAGATGGTTGGATGACATCACTGACTCGATGAACATGAGTTTGAGCAAGCTCCCAGAGTTGGTGATGGACAGGGAAGCCTGGCGTGCTGTATTCCATGGGGTTCCAAAAAGTCAGACTCAACTGAGTGACGGAATTGAACTGAACATCAAAGCTACAAAATACATATCTGAGTAGTTAGAGTTACAATTTTCATTTATACATCAGATTATGTTTTTGTTTTTTTTTCTTATCCTAATTAGGGATAGAAATCAAAACTCCTTATTCTGGTTTTCAAAGTCCTTGCATGCACATACCTCTTGGATCTCATCTTATTCCATTTTCTTTATTACTTGCCACCGTGTCTTCATGCTAGACATGTTGGTTTACTTTCTGTTTCAAAACTGACAAGCTCATTTTGATCATAGGTCCCTGGTTTGGACTTTCTTTTTCCTAATTCTCACTTGTCTGACACTCAGTATTTACATCTTGATCACAGATGCACTTCAAATGAGAAAACACATCTAATCACCCCTATTACTAGAATCTAGTATCCAAGAAATCAACACCTTTGCTACCTTTTCTCTAAGGTATCCCCAAAAGCTTGATTAGTTCACTCTATACACTGGACACAATGAATTATTTGCTGAAGAGTGGAATATCACTTTTTACATGATAGTCTGTGCACTGCTAGTGATACATAAAACATCTTATTCAGTCCTCTTAACAATCCTGCTAGATAAATATTATGATTTATAACTAATAAGGGCCCAGATTCAGCATCTGGTTTGTCTGGCTCCAAAACTCTTATATTTTGACTCACCTACTAGCAAAGATGAATAAAAACTTGAGCACTGTGAGTCCTGCCATCATCTCTGCTTGCATATCATGTTATACAGATGTCTATTGCAACACTTGTCACTTTAAAACATATTTCCATGTTGATTTTCCACATGAGAGTATGAATTCCATGAGAGTAATGACTCTGCCTTCTTATCTATATAGCTCTTTTGCCTCGAATATAGTAGAGTTGTAATGAATGTCTGTTGAAGACATAGATTAACTTAGATAATCTCTATTACTTATGACTATAATGAGATTTTTGTTGTTGTTGAACTATGTATTGTAGAGAGCTTTAAAACATGACACATTTTCTTAACCAAGTAACTTTGAATTGGAAATCTTATGCACTTTAGATATATAAACTTTTCAATATCAAAAATTAGCTGAGTAAATTGATGGCCTAGATAAAAAGAGCTCATACTTTTCAAGAGAGTTGCACTTTTTAAAATTTTTCTTTCTCAGAGACATGAGTTTATAATTACTGGTGTTCAATAACAATGTTTCCTCATAAAGATATAAGGACATTTTGGATTATCTGCTATATAAATGTGTTTTGCAAAATTTTTTTATCAACTAATTTCTTGAATATTTTATATTCTAAAATATTTTATTATGTAGTTTTTCCTTTCTCTGTCATAGCTGTAAAGTAGCAGACAATTTAGTGTGAGAGAGTATGAGTGCAACTACAATGAAATCTTCACTGGAAGGTAAAGAACACAGAGATGCCCTTCCATCTTTCTTCTCATCAGTGCTGAGGAAATCTCAGCCTCAGGCTGGAACTTCCTTTTTCTGCTTTCAATCATTATATTTTCTGAAATATTTAGCATTCTCCTACATTATTACTTTCAACTTTATACAGATGCCTTTCTAATTACATAGTATTTGCTTTGTCAAATAGTATTCTCCATCTTTCTAAAAATTCTACTTCAGAATGAGTCAAGAGTAAGACATTTTTTCTCTTAAAAAATTAAGTATTGTCACTTTACTATGGCCTTGTTTACAGCTGTTAGGTCCTACTGATCTGACAGATCCCCTTTTCCATCTCAATTTAACCTCTTCAGTTTGGACTATTAGCATTTTCATTTCCCATCCTATCCACTCTATGAAATGTATATCTTATAAGGGTTCTATAAAATGATATTATTGTTGTTGTTCAGTCACTCAGTTATGTCCAACTTTTTGAGAACTCATGGACTGAAGAGCCAGGCCTCCCTGTCCATCACCAACTCCCCGAGTCCACCCAAACCCATGTCCATTGAGTCGGTAATGCCATCCAGCCATCTCATCCTCTGTCGTCCCCTTCTCCTCCCGCCCCCAATCCTTCCCAGCATTAGGGTCTTTTCCGATGAGTCATCTCTTCTCATGAGGTGGTCAAAATATTGGAGTTTCAGCTTCAACATCAGTACTTCCAATGAACACCCAGGACTGATCTCCTTTAGGATGGACTGGTTGGATCTCCTTGCAGTCCAAGGGACTCTCAAGAGTCTTCTCCAACACCACAGTTCAAAAGCATCAATTCTTCGGCACTCAGCTTTTTTTAAGTTTCAATTCTCAGATCCATACATGACAACTGGAAAAAAACTTACATTGACTATATGGACATTTGTCAGCAAAGTGATGTCTCTGTTTTTTTAATATACTGTCTGGGTTCCTCATGACTTTTCTTCCAAGAAACAAGCATTTTTTTAATTTCATGTCTGCAGTCACCATCCACAGTGATTTTGAGCCCAAGAATTAAAGTCTGTCACAGTTTCCATTGTTTTCCCATCTATTTTCCATGAAGAGATGGGACTGGATACCATGATCTTCATTTTTTGAATCTTGAGCTTTAAGCCAGCTTATTCACTCTCCTCCTTCACCTTCCTCAAGGGACTCTTTAGTTCCTCATTGCTTTCTGCCAGTAGGTTGATGTCATCTGCATATTTAAAGTTATTGATACTTCTCCCACGAATCTTTATTCCAACTTAAGCTTTATCCAGCCCAGAATTTTGCATGATGCACTATGTAAAAGAGTTAAATAAGCCATATGGCAATATACAGCCTTGAGATACTCCTTTCCCAATTTGGAACCAGTCCGTTGTTCCATGATTGGTTCTAATGGTTGCTTCTTGACCTGCACGCAGTTTCTTGAGGAGGCAGGTAAGGTGCTCTGGTATTCCCATCTCTTGAAGAATTTTCCAGTTTCTTTTGATCTACACAGTCAAAAGCTTCAGTGTAGTCGATGAAGCAGAAGTAGATGCTTTCTGGAATTATCTTGCTTTTTCGGTGATTCAACAGATGTTGGCAATTTGATCTCTGGTTCTTCTACCTTTCCTAAATCCAGCTTGAACATCTGGGAGTTCTCAGTTCATGCAGTGTTGAAGCCTAGCTTGGGGAATTTTGAGCATTACTTTGCCAGCATGTGAAATGAGTGCAATTATGGGGCAGTTAGAACATTCTTTGGTATTGCCCTTCTTTGGAACTGGAACAAAAACTGACTTTTCCAGTCCTGGGGCCACTGCTGAGTTTTCCATATTTGCTGGCATATTGAATGCGGTACTTTCACAGCATCATCTTTTAGGATTTGAAATAGTTCAGCTGGAATTCCATCACCTCCGCTAGCTTTGTTCATAGCAATGCTTTCCTAAGGCCCACTTGAATTTGCACTCCAAGATGTCTGGCTCTAGGTGAGTGATCATGGTTATCTGGGTCATTAAGATCTTTTATATATAGTTCTTCTTTGTATTATAGTCACCTCTTCTTAATATCTTCTGCTTCTGTTAGGTCCATATCATTTCTTTCCTTTATTGTGCCCATCTTTGCATGAAATGTTCCCTTGGTATCTCTAATTTTCTTGAAGAAATCTCTAGTCTCTCCCATTCTATTGTTTTCTTTTATTTCTTTGCATTGATTGCTGAGGGAGGCTTTATCTCTCCTTACTACTCTTTGGAACTCTGCATTCAGATGGATATATCTTTAATTTCTCCTTTGCCTCTCACTTCTCTTTTTTTTCAGCTATTTTTAAGTCCTCCTTAAACATTTTGCTTTTTTGCATTTCTTTTTCTTGAGGATGGTTTTGATCACCACTTCCATTCATACAGTCGTATGAAGCTCTGTTCATAGTTCTTCAGGCACACTGTCAGGTTTAATCCTTTGATTCCATCTTTCACTTCCACTGTATAATCATAAGGGATTTTATTTAGGTCTCTCCTGAATGGCCCAGTGGTTTTCCCTACTTTCTTCAATTTAAGTCTGAATTTGGCAGTAAGGAGTTCATGATCTGAGACGCAGTCAGCTCCCAGTCTTGTTTTTGTTGACTGTATAGAGCTTTCCCATATTTTGGTGCAAAGAATATAATCAATCTGATTTCAGTATTGACTTTCTGGTGATGTCCATGTGTAGAGTTGTCTCTTGTGTGTTGGAAGAGGGTGTTTGTTATGATCAGTGTTTTCTCCTGGCAAAACTCTGCTAGCCTTTGCACTCCAAGGCCAAACTTGCCTGTTACTCCAGGTATTTCTTGACTTCCTAATTTTGCATTCCAGTCCCTATGATGAGAAGAACATATTTTTTCGGTGTTAGTTCTAGAAGGTTATGTAGGTCTTCATTGAACCGTTCAAATTCAACTTCAACTTCACTGGCATTTTTGATTGGAGCATAGTCTTGGATTACTCTTATATTGAATGGTTTACCTTGGAAACAAACAGAGATCACTCTGCCGTTTTTGAGACTGCACCCAAGTACTGCATTTTGGAATCTTTCATTGACTTTCAGGGCTACTCCATATCTTCTATGGGATTCTTGCCTGCAGGAGTAGATATACTGGTCATCTGAATTTAATTCACCCATTCCTATGCATTTTAGTTCACTGATTCCTAAAATGTCAGTGTTTACTCTTGCCATTTCCTGTTTGCCACTTCCAATTTACTTTGATTCATGGGCCTAACCTTTCACGTTCCTATGCGATATTTTTCTTTACAGCATTGGACTTTGCTTTCACCACCAAACACACTAACAATTGGGTATTGTTTCCACTTTGGCTCGGCCTCTTCATTCCTTCTGTAGCTATTTCTCTGTTCTTCTCCAGTAGCATCTTGGGCACCTACTGTCCTGGGGAGTTTATTTTATACTGAACTGCCAAATTTCTAATTGTGTATAAGGTAGCATAAATGTATATGGACCACTATTATTCTGTGATAAATAAAATCTCATCTGCTTTGTTAAGTCTTGCCTGACTTGCCACATCACATTCTTTTAACCTTGTCAAATACTATTGAGCTCATATTTTTAATATACATTTGGTGTGTGCACAGACATTCACACATACATTGCACAGTTAAAAGCCTTATTACCTCAACTTAATGGTTATACTAGAAGAATCAATTCATTCCTTTTATTTTTTTTCATTGAAATATATGAACATGATTAAAAAAAAATTAAGTGGTGTAGAAAATCCTATAATGATAAAATAATCTGTTGTCTCATCTTTTCTTAACCAAGTCTTCTCTAGGGGCAACTATGTTTACAAAAAATATTATTTAATCATCATATGCCATCACCCAAAATTAATCATTATCAAGAATTTACCATACTATCTATATTTTCCTCTTCCCTTGATCCTCCCAACTCAGGTAGATTTTATTTAAAAGCAAAGTCCAGACATAATGCTATCCCATTTTTTTTTATATATCCCTCTGTACAAGGAATTAAGCATAAATTTCTTTAAAAGTACATAAATTTTCATCATCTAATAAGATGTCCTTTTATTACTTAACACAATTAATTCCTTGATTTCATCTAATATTCAACCTATATTCTTATTTTCCTAATTATCTCAAGGTTATTTATCTCTCAAAAAGCTGTTTGAATCAGAATCTAAACAGGATCCATATATTACAAATTGCATTCAGTTCTTTTGTGACTTCAATTTCTTATTTTATAGAAGTTACTAGGGACAAGGAACTTGCTGATAATATAATTAGAGGTTTCAGTTTTAAATTTATGTTCTTTTCATTGAATTATTTTTCTTTTCTGTGGTATTTTTAAAGTATTCATTTAGTACCACATTATAGTCTTTCCTCAAAAGTCTGATGCCCCTTGCATATTTGCTTATATTTTAGAATTAACTAATAAAAACTGACTGGGACTTTGGATAGGGTAGAAGTTTGTCAATCAGAAGCTTTATTTGAGGCTGTCTGTTGGAAGAACAATAATAACACAATGATTAAATAAAATGTCTTAAACTGTGGAAAATCTATAAATATGAAGGTAGGTTATTCCAGAGTTATTCATAAATTCAATGATCCTATTCAGGGAAGACGGTTATAGGTTTGTCCTTTAGTAACAAAAGTCTGTGGGAATTCCAGATATCCTAGGTAGACATGACAAATACGATAAAAAAAAAAAAAAAGGATGTTTTCTCCTAACATTCTTTAACTTAGTGAGATATATCTTCCCCAGAAATCTCTCAATACCTCCTCCAATCCATTCAACTTATCAGGGTTAGGTCAAAGGCTCATGACCAATATGTGTAAGTCTTCAAAAATGGATATTTGGCACTTTAACCTTGATGGTAACAGTCATCTCTTTCAATAAAGAAAAGTTTGGAGGTTAATATGGGTAACATTTGGGTTACTAATCCCAAGCAGCTGTCATGTAGGGGTTAGGCAAAGAACGAACATGTATTTTTGTGTCATGAATCTTCTTAGAGTTTGGCCAAATTCATTGGTTCATTTTCTGCTTTGTTTCTGTGAAATTTTTGTGATCTACTGATGTCCTTTCCCCACTACCTCCATCAATGTGGATTTGTATCTTTTAATTACTTGAATGTCATTTTTTAGGGTATTAGAAGAAGAGATAAATGTGTGAATTAAGTCTATCATTTTGACCTGAAAATTTTAAATTCAAGTTCAGTTGGAGTTTTAATTACCAACCTACTTTTCAAGTCACATTTAAGGAGGAACTTGTAAATTTATTACATCCTGCTACTTTTCCATAGACATCTCTTAGAAACTTCCTCTCTTAGAAACTTCAGTAATGATTTGGGAAGTCTCTGTTCATTTCACATTTGAGTCTATATCCTTATAATATTTTTTGTTGATGTCAAAATATCACAGCCAAAATAATTTCTGCCATCTGTTATTTCATTTGTCAATAATTTTTCCTTCATATCCTCATTTCTTTCTGCATGAATTTACTCATATTGAATTCATAGACCTCCACCAGTTGGTCCGCACAGAAGTCACCCCTCTTAAGATGTGGGTTTAAACCCACATATTTTTATCTAGAAAAATGACCTTTTCTTTTTTTAGACATGCTTCAGATTTTCGTTTGTGATCAGTTCAGTCACTCAGTTGTGTCTGACTCCTTGTGACCCCATGAACTGCAAGATGCCAGGCCTTCCGGTCCATCACCAACTTCTGGAGCTTACTCAAACTCATGTCCAAGGTTTCAGTGATGCCATCCAACCATCTCATCCTCTGTCATCCCCTTCTCTCATCTTCAATCTTTCCCAGTATCAGAGTCTTTTCCAAGAGTTAGCTCTTTGCATCAGGTGGCCAAAGAATTGGAGCTTCAGCTTCAGCATCAATCCTCCCAATGAATATTCAGGACTAATTTCCTTGAGAATTGACTGGTTGGGTCTCCCTGCAGTCCAAGGGTTTCTCAAGAGTCTTCAACACCACAGTTCAAAAGCATCAATTCTTCAGTGCTCAGCTTTCTTTATAGTCCAACTCTCATATCCATACATGACTACCGGAAAAACCATAGCTTTGACTAGACAGATCTTTTTTGGCAAAGTCATGTCTCTGCTTTTTAATATGCTGTCTAGATTGGTCATAGCTTTTCTTCCAAGGAGCAAGTATCTTTTAATTTCTTGGCTGCAGTCACCATCTGCGGTGATTTTGGAGCCCAAGAAAATAAAGTTTGTCACTGTTTCCGTGGTTTCCCCATCTATTTGCCATGAAGTGATGGGACTGGATGCCATGATCTTAGTTTTCTGAATGTTGAGTTTTAAGCCAACTTTTTCACTCTCCTCTTTCACTTTCATCAAGAGGCTTGTTAGTTCTTCTTCTCTTTCTGCCATAAGGGTAATGTCATCTGCACATTGGAAGTTATTGACATTTCTCCCGGTAACCTTGTTTCCAACATATGCTTTATCCAGCCTGGCATTTTGCATGATGCACTCTGCATATAAGTTAAATAAACAGGGTGACAATATACCACCTTGACGTACTCCTTTCACAATTTGGAACCACTCTGTTGTTCCATGTCCACTTCTAACTGTTGCTCTTTGACCTGCATACAGATTTCTCAGGAGGCAGGTAAGGTGGTCAGGTATTTACTTTGTGATACAACAGATCATTTTATGAAATGCATTAAAAACACTCCGTTTAAAGATCAGTTACTTGGTTTTCTGGGCCTCATTTTTACAATGTAGACTACAGGTTTTAAAGGAGGAAATCTATTCAGGATATAAAATGAAAATTCTGTCCTTTCATCTTCTTTATCCTATAAACTCATATCATGTGGCAAATTCATCCAGAAATATTTTAAACCCCAAAAAGACACACTTAGATATTTATTCATCCCAAATATTTGTAATTTATTATAAAACCTGTTGCATTAACTGTAATAGTCTTTGAAAAATTGTGATGCTGTTTTACAAAAGACATAGTCCAAGCTCAGCATCCTACCTCTGCATAAATGTTTCTGATTTCTAGATACATTCAGAACAGAAAGTATAATTTTTAAGGTGGTGTTATACTCATAAGTAAAGTACTGAAAATAATAGATCCAACATTTTTTAAATTAGAAAATTCACTTTGTATCTTAAAACATTCGGTTTGCTCATTTTCTTTAAATCGGTAAAATGTTTCATTACTAGAAATATTTCTCTCTATAGGTAGTAAGTTGCAAATTTAAGTGTATAAGTATATACATTGTTTAATAAATTTAACCTTTTCTGGTACATGATGACAATGTCCACCACATAACTTGAATTTCTATATATATATTTAAGTAATACTACTTATTACTTGGAACCTAAGAAAGGCCATATAACCAAGCATTTTGTAAGTTTAGACTATATGATATTCATATTGATAGTCTTCAACTTTTTAACTTTCTGATATTTATAAAGTATGTTGACATTTTCTGTAAAAATAGTATTTAAAATGAGGAACTTAATGATAAAATATTTGTAAACACAAATGATTAAATTAAAAGATATAATAAAAATATAAAATTATATTTCATGGCAATGAAATTGCCTTCCATTTGCACTTTCTTTAAATGTATAAATCTTATTTTTCCTTTTCATATAGAAGTTAATCTAATTTTGCATATATAACAAAACACATTCTTTTCAAACTATTTGAGATTCTTAAATTAATATAGCTACTAAATAAAGTAAAAAAAAAATTAATGTCAAACTTCATTCAGAAAGTCCAGTATGAAATTGTATATTTTTCATGTTGTGCCTCCATCACAGTGTATGTGCTAATATTTAATCATTAACTCCATAACTGCTTCTTTAAGTTACAACTTTTGAAGGTAAAATTCCCACATAGAGTAAGAGTTTTATAGGAGCAAATAATAAACTGGATTCTAATATTTCTAAGAATGAAGTCGATATTTTCTCTATGTCCTGTAATCCATTGCTTCTTACCACTGGTCTTTATGTGACTGGCCGAGACACAATGAAGTGTTATGGTTATGATGCAATACATATTCTCTTCTGGAATTTTCCATACCTTCTAAGCATAGATTCTACAATACCGTATAATTCTAAAGTAACTCTATTGATGAAACATCAATATTTACTAGCTATAAATAAAGGAACTATTTTTATTTCCAAATATAGATATAAACCCAGGAGAAACTTGCTGAGTGTTGAAAAGGACACATATATTCAAATGAAAATTTTATCTTTCCTGAAGGAGAGTTGTCTTGTCTGTATTGAACATGAGGTACACTTTTTAAAATTAATTAATTAATTTTAACTGGAGACTAATTACTTTAAAATATTTTAGTGGTTTTTGCCATACATCGACATGAATCAGTCATGGGTGTACATGTTTCCCACTATCCTGAACCCCCTCCCACCTCCCTGCCCACCACATCCCTCTGGGTATGCAAGACAGCGAAAGAGGTATATTTTTAATTCTAGTTCTCAGTTCACATAGCTTTTGAGCTGTGTGGGTGACAACATCCACTGTTCCAATGAAGTATAAATCTCTTGTTCAGTAGGATAGATGAACTAATTTTCTGAGAATCTTAGTTACTATTTAGTGTAAAGTCTATATATATCAAACTTATAGCAAATAGATTTGTGAAGATCAAAGATACTTGAAAAGTGGAAAGGAACAACAGAAAGTAATTCTAATTATTCTAAAGTATCATCCTAGTCATACAAATTGTCAAAGTCAAATGTCAAGACTACTGGCTGTTAAAAGTCCACAGTAAATATGTCATGTCAAACTGATTTATAAAAACAATATAGTCACAATGAAATGTACTGCTTATTTCCTAGGTAATAGAATCCATTTTTAAGTTTTTATCCTTATAGTGTTAGACTCTATTTATTGCTATTGTAAAACACCCTTCTGGTTTTGTTTTATTTCAGTTCTTTTTTTTTTTTTTTTTGACTATATGGGCCTTTAAATTCAAAGTGCTATATTAAAAAAAAAACAAAAAACCAAAAAACAAACAAACCTCCTGTGCTGTTACTTTGATTTGGCTTCAGGTTGCTATATCTACATGAAAAATTCATAAATGGTGTAAAATCATGTATTTATGTCTCAGACAACCTGATAGTTGAGAATGCTATCATGAGGAGATGAAAATTGGAAACATTGCTGGATGCCATCAATGGGCATCTGACCCTAAAAGGTATTACAGCATTCAGAACACTAAGACACATCAGAGCAGATTTACCAAAGGATTTGGAAAGACAGTTTAACAGTAATTTAAAGAAGCTTAGAAATGACTTTCACCAAGATTGTATGGACCAGCCCCTTCATCTTTTCTTAAGATTTTGGCATCACTTCTAACATTAGGTTAGCAGTGTCACTCAGTCATTTCTGACTCTTTGCAACCCATGAACTGTACGTAGCCTGCCAGGCTCCTCTGTCCACGGAATTTTCCAGGCAAGAAAACTGGAGTGGGTAGCCATTCGCTTCTCCAGGGGGTCTTCCCAACCCAGGGATTGAAGCCGGGTCTCCCACATTGGAGACAGATTCTTTGCCATCTAAGCCACCAGGGAAGCCCCTAGTCAATACTACTAAGGGTAAATAAATGGAAGATGAATAACACATCTAAGAATCATGATATCTCTTTTGTTAACACAGGAAAAGAAAATTTATTCCAATATTTATAAAATATTTTTGAATATTATGAGTAACTGGAAAAGTTTGATTGCGGCTCATAAAAAGGGTGGGGAAAGCTTAAGCTTATATCAATTAACAATAATTGTTTCCTTAACATAAATTTGGTTATTCCAGTGTTAATTACTGGAATTGAGGGTTATCACACCCACCAACGTTGTTTCCTTGGTTCTCTATATATTTTCTATGGCCACTGTTAGCCACTAGGTTTAAAGGCTGCATTTCATTTGACATATACTGTTTTTGTTTCCTGCAGAGATAAAACAATCCTCTTAAATGTACAGGTCAAATGAGAGTACATACTCAGAGCTGTTCATCAAAACAAACTGAAACATTCTTCAGGAGATTAGAATAGCAGACCACCTTACCTGCCTCCTGAGAAATCTGTATGCAGGTTAACCAGTAACAGTTAGAAATGGGCATATATTGTCACCCTGCTTATTTAGCTTATATAGAATATATCATGTGAAACACTGGGCTGGATGAAGCACAACCTGGAATTAAGATTACCGGGAGAAATATCAACAACCTCAGATATGCAAATGACACCATCTTCATGGCAAAAAGTGAAAAGGAACTGAGGAGCCACTTGATGAAAATTAAAGAGGAGAGTAGAAAAGCTGGCTTAAAACTCAATATTCAAAAAACTAAGATCATGTCATCTGGTCCCATCAATTCATGGCAAATAGATGGAGAACAATGGAAACAGTGACAGACTATTTTCTTGGGCTCCAAAATCACCACAGATGGTGACTGCAGCCATGAATTTAAAAGATGCTTGCTCCTTGGAAGAAAAGCTATAACTAACTTAGACAGCATATTAAAAAGCAGAGACATGGCTTTGCCAACAAAGGTCCGTGTAGTCAAAGCTATGGTTTTTCCAGTAGTCATGTATGGATGTGAGAGTTGGAACATAAAGAAAGCTGAGCACCAAAGAATTGATGCTTTTGAACTGTGGTGTTGGAGAATACTTTTGAGAGTCCCTTGGACAGCAAGGAGATCAAACCATCAATCTTAAAGGAAATCAACCCTGAATATTCATTGGAAGGACTGATGCTGAAGCTGAAGCTCCAATGCTTTGGCCACCTGATTCGAGGAACTGACTCATTGGGAAAGACCCTGATTCTGGGAAAGATTGAAGGTGGGAGGAGGAGGGGACGACAGTGGATGAGATGTTTGGGTGGCATCACCTACTCAATGGACATGAGTTTGAGCAGGCTCCGGGAGTTGGTGATGGACAGGGAAGCCTGATGTGGTGCAGTCCATGGGGTGACAAATAGTTGGACAGAACTGAGCGACTGAACTGAACTGAACTGAGGTAGCAAGTGGCTTCTCTTAACCTATCTAGTGCTTTTCACATTAACATCAACTTTTTTTTTATAAGCAGTATAGCATGAGTATGGCAGTGAAGATCGTGGGCTATGGAACCAGGCCATCCAAGGTGGAACCCAAAACCTGCCTCTCATAATCTGTGACACCTTGGGCAAAGCTGTTAGCTCTCTGTTCTGCAGTCTATGAGTATAAAGTGGCCGTGATAACAGTACCTACTCAAGGGGCTGTTAAAACCCAGAAAAGTTTTCTCTTTTTTGACTCTATCCTTCCCTCCTTTTTATTCGAGAATCTTTCTCTCTGTCCCTCCTTCCTTTTATGCCTTCTTTTTGGTACTTTCTAAGATCTCTGCAAATATATATATTTTTAAACTCTCTGAGACAATTGACTAGACCATGTTTTCTTCAGAATACAAAACATTTTATACAACATAAACATTATATTTTAATAATTGAGGATATAAAATTATATTGTTATAACACAATTTTTACCATCTTATATATTTTTTTATTTTCTTGATTTCCTTAATATTCTCTTTGATTTCTATCAGTTTGTTACAGTTTACATATTCTTTAGCCTTCTAGTAATTTGGAGGATAACTTGTCATTCTAAATAATGTGCTTATTGCTTCATGTACCAACTTAAGCTGTTAACAGTGTCTATTATAACTCACTCCACTCTGAAATGCACTTACTAGTCTCCACATTTGAAACAAATTGTTTTCTGGTAATAGTGAATTCAATTTAATTTACTATTGCATTTTATTTTAAGAATGAAAGCTTCTTCCACTTTCAATAATAATTATTAGAGTTTATGACTAATTATTGTTTAAGTAATTATATTTAACTCCAGATCTTCAATATCATAAATTTCCAAATAACCTTAATTATTTTATAAAATGTTATTGAAATACATCCTCTAATATTATCTTTAGAAAGAGCAAAGTTGTGATTTTTATCTTGATATATTGCATTTTTGATATTGCTTTTATATATGAGTAACAATACAACTAGTATGGGCTTCCCAGATGGCACTAGTGGTAAAGAGCCTGCCTGCCAATGGAGGAGACTTAAGAGACCCAGGTTTGATTTCTGGGCCAGTAAGATCCCCCAGAGGAGTGCACATCAACCCACTCCAGTATCCTTGCCAGGAGAAATCCATAGACAGAGGAGCGTGGTTGGCTACCACCCACAATGTTGCAAACAGTGGGACAGGACTGAAGCAACTTAGCACACAACACAAACAATTAGTGAGAAAGTTAATTCTTAGGTAGGTTGATAAGGAGTACAAGACACTCAAGGAGGAGAAAAGGACAAGTTTTTTCTTTTTTTCTACATTCCTTTGTCTCAGTCACATAAGACAGTTTTTGTCTTGAGCTATGAGTTGTTATGGCAACAACCTAGTCTGCCTAAAACTAACTTTCTTTAAGTTCAGAGCTAATGATTACACAAGAAGACAACATATTCTTGCTCAAAGGTATGTTTTTCCTTAAGCTCCGTTCAGTTCAGTTCAGTCGCTCAGTCGTGTCTGACTCTTTGCGGCTCCATGAATCACAGTACGCCAGGCCTCCCTGCTCATCACCAACTCCCGGAGTTTACCCAAATCCATGTCCATCGAGTCGATGATGCCATCCAACCATCTCATCCTCGGTTGTCCCCTTCTCCACCTGCCCCCAATTCTTCCCAATATCAGGGTCTTTTCCAGTGAGTCAACTCTTAGCATGAGGTGGCCAAAGTATTGGAGTTTCAGCTTCAACATCAGTCCTTCAAATGAACAATCAGGACTGATCTCCTTTCAGACGGACTGGTTGGATCTTCTTGCAGTCCAAGTGACTCTCAAGAGTCTTCTCCAACACCACAGTTCAAAAGCATCAATTCTGCAGCGCTCAGCTTTCTTCACCATCCAACTCTCACAACCATACATGACCACTGGAAAAACCATAGCCTTGACTAGACGGACCATTGTTGGCAGAGTATTGTCTCTGCTTTTAAATATGCTATCTAGGTTGGTCATAACCTTCCTTCCAAGGAGTAAGCGTCTTTTAATTTCATGGCTGCAGTCACCATCTGCAGTGATTTTGGAGCCCCTCAAAAAAAAGATCTGACACTATTTCCACTGTTTCCCCATCTACTTCGCATGAAGTGATGGGACCAGATGCCATGATCTTAGTTTTCTGAACGTTGAGCTTTAAGCCAACTTTTTCATTCTCCTCTTTCACTTTCATCAAGAGGCTCTTTAGTTCTTCTTCACTTTCTGCCATAAGGATGTTGTCATCTGCATATCTGAGGTTATTGATATTTCTCCCAGCAATCTTGATTCCAGCTTGTGTTTCTTCCAGACTAGCGTTTCTCATGATGTACTCTGCATATAAGTTCAACAAGCAGGGTGACAACATACAGCCTTGACGTACTCCTTTTCCTATTTGGAACCAGTCTGTTGTTCCATGTCCAGTTCTAACTGTTGCTTCTTGACCTGCATACAGGTTTCTCAAGAGACAGGTCAGATGGTCTGGTATTCCCATCTCTTTCAGAATTTTCCACAGTTTATTGTGATCCACACAATCAAAGGCTTTGGCATAGTCAATAAAACAGAAATAGATGTTTTTCTGGAACTCTCTTGCTTTTTCCATGATCCAGCGGATGTTGGCAATTTGATCTCTGGTTCCTCTGCCTTTTCTAAAACAAGCTTGAACATTTGGAAGTTCACGGTTCACGTATTGCTGAAGCCTGGCTTGGAGAATTTTGAACATTACTTTACTAGCATGTGAGATGAGTGCAATTGTGCAGTATTCGAGAATTCTTTGGCATTGCCTTTCTTTGGGATTGGAATGAAAACGGACCTTTTCCAGTCCTGTGGCCACTGCTGAGTTTTCCAGATTTGGTGGCATATCGGGTGCAACACTTTCACAGCATCATCTTTCAGTATTTGAAATAGCTCAACTGGAATTCCATCACCTCCACTAGCTTTGTTCATAGTGATGCTTTCTAAGGCCCACTTGACTTCACATTCCAGGACGTCTGGCTCTAGGTGAGTGATCACACCATCGTGATTATCTGTGTCGTGAAGATCTTTTTTGTACAGTTCTTCTGTGTATTCTTGCCACCTCTTCTTAATATCTTCTGCTTCTGTTAGGTCCTTACCATTTCTGTCCTTATCGAGCCCATCTTTGCATGAAATATTCCCTTGCTATCTCCGGTTTTCTTGAAGAGATCTCTAGTCTTTCCCAATCTGTTGTTTTCCTCTATTTCTTTGCATTGATCATTGAGGAAGGCTTTCTTATCTCTCCTTGCTATTCTTTGGAACTCTGCATTCAGATGGGAATATCTTTCCTTTTCTCTTTTGCTTTTTGCTTCTCTTCTTTTCACAGCTATTTGTAAGGCCTCCTCAAACAGGCAATTTGCTTTTTTGCATTTCTTTTCCATGGGAATGGTCTTGATCCCTGTCTCCTGTACAATACCACGAACCTCTGTCCATAGTTCATCGGGCATTCTGTCTATCAGATCTAGTCCCTTAAATCTATTTGTCACTTCCACTGTATAATCATAAAGGATTTGGTCTAGGTCATACCTGAATGGACTGGTGGTTTTCCCTACTTTCTTCAATTTAAGTCTGAATTTGTCAATAAGTAGTTCATGATCTGAGCCACAGTCTTCTTCTGGTCTTGTTTTTGCTGACTCTATAGAGCTTCTCCATCTTTGGCTGCAAAGAATATAATCAATCTGATTTCGGTGTTGACCATCTGGTGATGTCCATGTGTGCTCCGTACTAATATATAACAACAATGTATCTTGCTTGAGGATGTATTTCTCCTTAACAAAACTTTCTGACTAATCTTCCTATCTTATGTTGTGGGAGTGGGTCTGGTAAGACCTTTCTACTGTTAGTAACTAATTGAAAAAGTACATTAGGCCTTAATAAGACTAGAGAGTGGGGCACTCTCTGTAGCTTCTGATGTCTATGGCAGAGGCTTTCTCTGTCTCTTTTTCACTGTAGTAAAACTCTGCTACACAAAAGCTCTGAGTGATCAAGCCTCGTCTCTGGCCCTGGATTGAAATTCTTTCCTCTGGAGGCCACAAATCTGACACCTTTCACCATAAGCTATGTACACATAAGTACACATGCTTAACTGTTTACCCCCTCGACTACCGTGCAGGAGAACCTAGTTCAATTCCTGAGTCAGGAAGATCCCCTGGAGAAGGGATAGACTACCTACTCCAGTATTCATGGGCTTCCCTGGTAATTCAAATGGTAAAGAATTTGCCTACAGTGCAGGAGACTTGCGTTAGGCAGATCCCCTGGAGAAGGGTATGGCAACCCACTTCAGTATCTTTGCCTGGAGAATCTCTGTGGAAAGAGGAGCCCTGCAGGCTACAGTCCATGAAGTCGTGAAGATTCGGACATGACTGAGTGACTAAACGTAGCACAGTACATAGGTATTTCTGTCGATGAGAGAGATCTGGTCAATGCATAAGACACATACACAATGCAGAGCAGAGGGGAGAGAGGAGGCCAAAAGGCAGAGAAAATTTTTCATGTTTAAATTTTTCTTGTCTTGCCATAAAGCATGAGATTTCTTTCATGAAATATAACAAGATTTGACTTACAGAACTTAAAGTAAACATTGTTCCATATCTGGAACTTCATTATATTCATTTTTTTTATTATTTTCTCATCTTTAAAAATGCCAATTATTTATATATTTGACAAACATTATCTTTCTATAGATTAGGTAACCTATAATTATCTTCCTATAATAGCTAATCCATCATTTCTTAGGTTCTGGTTCTGCAACTCTTCATTGTGTGATATATTCTCCACTCTATCCTCCTTACTTTAAAAATACTGATTCTGGTGCACCAGCCCTGGGCACCCTGTATCATGTACACTCATGGTGGATTCATGTCAATGTATGGCAAAACTAATACAATATTGTAAAGTAAAAAATAGATAAATAAATTAAAAAATGCTGATTTTACTTATTGATGTTGCTAATGTAGGTTTAAGCTTTGAGGTGATTTTGCTTTTCTAATCAAATGTTTTACTTAATTTTACTAGCTCCCTTTAAACTCTTTATGTTCTTTCTTTACTCTTTCAATTCGTTTCATAGATATCATAGTCTCTTTAATTTTCTTACAAGTTCAAGCACCTGCTTTTTAGTTTTTTTCTAATATCTTAGATTATACATTTAAATAAATACTCCTCATTTGTCCTTTGCATACTATATCTGTTTTTTGTAGATTTAACAGAAACTTTACAGTGTTACCATGATATTCTTTGCTGCTTTTGTTGTATTTATACTATTTAATTATGACTTAGAGAAGTTCCTTTCATTCCTGTTAACTGCCCCAAAATAATGATGATGGCTGGTATTTTATTTCCGCTCCCTGTTTAAACAGATGCTGTTGGAATCTTCTCCCGATTCTTTAAACTGGATGCTTTAGTTATTCACTTGCTTGAAGGAAGCTGTAAATAGGGCCTGAGGCAAAAGGGCAGCTGCATTTTGGGTTTATTTCTGCCCACTTTCTTTCCAAATCAGTTGATCCTCTGCCAAGGAGCATTTCTGGATTTTACCATTTTTCCAGCTTGGCAAAAGCAATCAGGTTTTCAGTAACTTCCTTTGAAAGATCTTTCTATGCAGAACTCTTCTCATACTTAGCTTTATATCTGACTAAGTTATATTGGTATAACTAAGTTATATTGATAACTTAGTTAAACTGTAGTAGGAATAACTGCGTGTAACACAATGTTACAAGTAGTATTACTTTCACATCTACAACTACTAGTAGTACCTACATTACTACTCTGAGGATGATTCCCACCAATTCCAATGAAGGAGATCAGGAAAACGAGGTACATCTAATTTATTGGCACTTCAGCAGAACATATTTTAGAATCTTTTTAAAATCTCTAAGTAAATCAAAAGGAAACATAGGGTCAAAATTGAAAAGTCAGTGACATTTTAACTGGTTAAATAACGTTGACTATTGATAGACATCAACATTTTCTAAAGGAGAGATTTTTAAAACGAATTCTACAGTGTCATCTTTTTCATGTTCCTATACTACATTGGTATTATTATCATTCCCTTGAATGTTTATCATAATATTTTTAGGAATTAAGAAGCAGATAAAATGTGAATATATCAAACATATTGTATTGTATTGAACTATGCTGCTACTGCGGCTAAATCGCTTCAGTCGTGTCCGACTCTGTGCGACCCCATAGACGGCAGCCCACCAGGCTCCCCCGTCCCTGGGATTCTCCAGGCAAGAACACTGGAGTGGGTTGCCATTTCCTTTTCCAATGCATGAAAGTGAAAAGTGCAAATGAAGTCGCTCAGTCATGTCCGAATCTTAGCGACCCCATGGACTACAGCCTACCAGGCTCCTCCATCCATGGGATTTTCCAGGAAAGAGTACTGGAGTGGGTTGCCATTGCCTTCTCCGTATTGAACTATGACCTGTACTCAAAACAAAAATCATAGGAAGAAATATGAAATATTGTACCTAAACAAATTACCTAAATGTTTATAGAATGTGTAGGACCTGGATTTGAATCAGAATTAAAAACAAACAATATTTTAAGCTAGATGTGTCTGATTCAACTATATAATAAAACTTATCTTGCATTAATAGAGTCCAATAGAAAGACTAAACGTAGGATCTAAGACATGTGGTCTAGATCAACTTAGATACATCTGTTCTTTCCTGGAACTTTAGTGACTGGTAAAGTAGGAGGGGAGGGCTTCTTTTGCCAGTTATTTATTTGCTTAAAAATTAAGACTATTGATGGTGTAGTTTAATTAATACCTTTGAAGTTTTTTTAGGTCCCAAATTTGGAATAAGAATCACCCCTTAACATCCCAAGGATTGTTGGATGTGATCCAACTATGGATGAAATTTCAGCATACCATTTAACATAGTCAGAGTGTCCAATTTTGTTTTGTGAATAATGGGTTTCCCTCAGGATGGATGGGTGACTTTGTTTAATGCAATGAGTGTTCTTAACTTATTTGCTTCCCATGCCTCCTCCTATGAATGGGCATTTCTGTGAAAACACAGAAGTAGGGTTAGAAAGGGCAAATTTGCATCTTGCAAGGAATAAAATACAGATAACATTGCTTTGTGGACCACTAGCAGAACACTCACTGGAGAACTTTTTTTCCTATAGCAAAGTACTGAAAGGTAGACAGGTGCCGATTTTCTATGGGCTATAAAAGAATTTGGTGAATAACATCACCATATGGCCCATAGGATCCACATGACCAAAATGAGGGATGACATAGAATGATATCATATGCTGGTCCATATGTTTATTGAGATATGCTCTATTTTGTTATATTTAAAGATTCTTTGGATATTAAAAACAATTTCCCATATCAGAGATATCTTCCCTATCAAGTCTGTTGCCATTTTAATGCTCTCAGTACTAGCCTCAGTTAAACCATTAAGCATAAAACTTCTTCTCAATTTTCTGCTCATATAATTACTAAAATAAACATCACTGACCCGATTGAACTGGGAAATAACATCAAAGAGAAGATAATGGCTAGGGTAAGTAGAGAGCAAAAGCCCAATGTAATACAATTTAGGTTAAATGACCACTAGATCTAAATTTGATAAAAATTAAAATCTAATTAAAAATTAATATAGTTGCTATTTTCAGAATTTTAGTATACATATAAACTTAATAATTATCCAACATTACTTATTCATTAAATGCTAATGGGTTTCTAGATTTAAATGATAAATCAAAGTTCTGTTTTATTTTACTTTTAGTTTTTTTCGGTATTATCATGACAACACTGAATAGACACTCATAAACATTTGTAAGTGCTCATTAAAAGCTTACATAGCAGAGGCGGTCCTAAGATGGTGGAGGAATAGGATGGGGAGATGACTTTCTCTCCCACAAATTCAATGAAAGAGCATTTAGACGCCAAGCAAATTCCACAAAACAACTTCTGAATGCTGGCAGAGGACATCAGACACACAGAAAGGCAACTCATAGTCTTCAAAAGGAAGTAGGACAAAAGAGATAGGGAGAGAGATCCGTCCCGGGAAGGGAGTCTTAAAAAAGAGAGATGTTTCCAAACACCAGGAAACACTCTCCCCGGCGAGTCTGTGGAGAGCCTTGGAATCGCAGAGGGCACAATAAACAGGGGAAAAATAAATAAATAATTAAAACCCGCGGTTTACATACCTAACAGCAAATCCCAGCGGGCACGCAGCCCAGACGCGCGCATCCCCAGCTAGCAAGCTGAGGCTGGGCAGGGAAGGGTGGGCTGCATTGCTTTGGATAAGGACTGGGCCTGAATGCCCCGAGGACAATCTGAGAGAACTAAATTGAGAGAGCAACCTATACCTTGGGATAGCTTTCCTGAGAAAAGCCTTAACCTAAGACATCGCCAAGCCCGCTCACAGAACAAAGGACTGAGCAGAGCAAGCCAGCTGCGGACCAGCCCATCCCCTGCCAGAGACAGGCAAGCGAGGGCAGTCAGAGCCGGAAGGGCTGAATCGCGGCCCCAAAGAGGCATCCTATACCAAACTGCAAACAGATCTCGTTGCTAACCAGGACTTCTTGGGACTCTGGAGGGTTGACAGCCTCCAAGAGGGTCACAGCCAGAGATCAGCTCCCCAGGGGAGAGCATGGCACACCCGGGAAGCTGTGCCCGTTGTATATCCAGAAAACAGCAGGTGGGACGAGGGAAGGGGAAAAGGTGCAGTCCCCGACCATGCTAGCCAAAAACCTGGTCACCAGAGCTACTCGGACCTGGGAAGGGCACAAAACCCAGGCTCAACCAAGTCTGCACCTTTGTGAAGAACCCAGGAACCTGAACTTGAGCGGCTTAAACCTGGGAAGTACAGGCAACCCCAGGAGCTGCTTCAGACAGTTCCTGGCAGTGCAACCTAGAGCCTGAGCAGTGTAGACTGGGAAAGCACACACGCCATGAGTGGGGCAAACCCAGTGTGGCCGAAACATTGTGAGCGCATGCCAGTGAGATTTGTTTGCAGTGTTCCTCCCTCCCCACAGCACGACTGAACAAGTGAGACTAAAAAAAACAATGACCACCACCTCCCCCCTTGTGTCAGGGAAGAAATTAGACACTGAAGAGACCAGCAAACAGAAGAAGCTAAAACAAACAGAGGGAACTGCTTTGGAAGTGACAGATGCAACAGATTAAAACCCTGTAGCTAGCACCAGCTGCATAGGAAGGAGCCTAGAGACCTTGAGAAGTACAAGCTGGACCAAGGAACTATCTGAAAATGAACTGAACCCACACTGTCCGTAACAACTCCAGAGAAAGCCCTAGATATATTTTTACTATTATCATTTCTTAAATTTTTTAAACTTCTTTATTATTTTTTTATTTTTAAAATTTTATTTGATTTTTATTTTTAAGTCCACTATTACTCCTTCAATTTTCATTTTTACAACCTACTATTACCTTGCAAAAAAAAAAGACTCTATTTTTTTTGTAGTTTATTTTATTTATTTTAAGATCTTATTTTTAAAGCAAACTTCATATATATATTTTTTTAATAATTTTTGTGACTCCGGTGTTTTTTTTTTTCTTTCTCTTTTTTTAATATTGTATTTTTGAGAACCTAACCTCTACTCTAGATTTTTAATCTTTGCTTTTTTGTATTTGTTATCAACTTTGTACCTTCAAGAACCCAATCTTCAGCACACGTTTTTACTTGGGAGCGAGATCACTGGCTTGATTGCTCTCTCCCCCTTTTAGCTCTCCTTTTTCTCCACCAGGTCACCTCCATCTCCCCACTCCCTCTTTTCATCTCACTTCAACTCTGTGAATCTCTTTGTATGTTCTGGGCTGTGGAGAACACTTAGAGAACAGATTACTGGCTGGATCTGTCTCGCCCCTTTTGATTCCCCCTTCTCTCCACCTGGCCACCTCTGTCTCCTCCCCCCCTCTTCTCTTTCCTGTGTAACTCCGTGAACAGCTCTGAGAGATCCAGACGGTGGAGAGCACATAGGGAAGTGATTACTGGCTAGGTTGCTCTCTCCCCTTTTGAATCCCCTCTTCTCCTCCTGGTCACTTATATCTCCCTCCTCCCTCTTCTCTTCTCCATGTAACTCTGTGAACCTCTCCATGTGTCCCTCACTGTGGAGAAAGTTTTCATCATTAACCTAGATGTTTTATCATCAATGCTGTATAGATGGAGAAGTCTTGAGGCTACTGTAAGAATAAGACTGAAAACCAGAGACAGGAGACTTAAGTCCAAATCTTGAGAACACCAGAGAACTTCTGAATCCAGGAAGCATTAAATGATAGGAGCTCATCAAATGCCACCATACCTACACTGAAACCAAGCACCACTCAAGGGCCAACAAGTTCCAGAGTAAGATATACCATGCAAATTCTCCAGCAACACAGGAACATAGCCCTGAGCTTCAATATACAGGCTGCCCAAAGTCACACCAAAACCATTGACATCTCAAAACCCATTACTGGACACTACATTGCACTCCAGAGAGAAGAAATCCAGTTCCACCCACCAGAACAACGACACAAGGAAACCTTGACAAACCACCTGTCTAACCCCAACCACAGTGAGGAACCTCCACAATAAAGAGGAACCACAAACTGCCAGAAAACAGAAAGGCCACCCCAAACACAGCAATATAAACAAGATGAAAAGGCAGAGAAATACCCGGCAGGTAAAGGAAAAGGATAAATGCCCTTCAAATCAAACAAAAGAGGAAGAGATAGGAAATCTACCTGATAAAGAATTCCAAATAATGATAGTGAAAATGATCCAAAATCTTGAAAACAAATTGAAGTTACACATAAATAACCTGGAGACAAGAATAGAGAAGATGCAAGAAAGGTTTAACAAGGACTTATAAGAAATAAAAAAGAGTCAATATATAATTAATAATGCAATAATTGAGAGCGAAAACACTCTGGAGGGAACCAACTGTAGAATAATGGAGGCAGAAGATAGGATAAGTGAGGTAAAAGACAGAATGATAGAAATAAATGAAACAGAGAGGAAAAAAGAAAAAAGAATTAAAAGAAATGGGGACAACCTCAGAGACCTCTGGGACAATGTTAAATGCACCAACATACGAATCATAGGAGTCCCAGAAGAAGAAGACAAAAAGAAAGACCATGAGAAAATACTCGAGGAGATAATAGTTGAAAACTTCCCTAACGTGGGGAAGGAAATAATCACCCAAGTCCAAGAAAGCCAGAGAGTCCCAAACAGGAAAAACCCAAGGCGAAACACCACAAGAAACATATTAATCAAATTAACAAAGCTCAAACACAAAGAACAAATATTAAAAGCAGCAAGGGAAAAACAACAAATACCACACAAGGGGATTCCCGTAAGGATAACAGCTGATCTTTCAATAGAAACTCTTCAGGCCAGAAGGGAATGACAGGACATACTTAAAGTGATGAAAGAAAATACTCTACAGCCCAGATTACTGTATCCTGCAAGAATCTCATTCAAATACGAAGGAGAAATCAAAAGCTTTACAGACAAGCAAAACCTCAGAGAATTCAGCACCACCAAACCAGCTCTCCAACAAATGCTAAAGGACCTTCTCTAGAAAGGAAACACAGAAAGGGTGTATAATCTCGAACCCAAAACAATAAAGTAAATGGCAACGGGATCATACTTATCAATAATTATCTTAAATGTAAATGGGTTGAATGCCCCAACCAAAAGACAAAGACTGGCTGAATGGATACAAAAACAAGACCCCTATATATGTTGTCTACAAGAGACCCACCTTGAAACAAGGAACACATACAGACTGAAAGTGAAGGGCTGGAAAAAGACATTTCATGAAAATAGAGACCAAAAGAAAGCAGGAGTAGCAATACTCATATCAGATAAAATAGACTTTAAAGCAAAGGTGGTGAAAAGAGACAAAGATGGACACTACATAATGATCAAAGGATCAATCCAAGAAGATATAACAATTATAAATATATATGCACCCAACATCAGAGCACCACAATATGTAAGGCAAAAGCTAACAAGTATGAAAGGGGAAATTAACAATAACACAATAATAGTGGGAGAATTTAATACCCCACTCACATCTATGGACAGATCAACTAAACAGAAAATTAACAAGGAAACACAAACTTTAAATGATATAATATACCAGTCAGACCTAAGTGATATCTATAGGTCATTTCACCCCAAAACAATGAATTTCACCTTTTTCTCAAGCACACACGGAACCTTCTCCAGAATAGATCACATCCTGGGCCATAAATCTAGTCTTGATAAATTAAAAAAAAAATTGAAATTATTCCAAGCATCTTTTCTGACCACAATGCAGTCAATTACAGGAGAAAAACTATTAAAAATTCCAACATATGGAGGCTGAACAACACACTTCTGAATAACCAAGAAATCACAGAAGAAATCAAAAAAGAACTCAAAATCTGCTTAGAAACGAATGAAAATGAAAACACAAAACCTATGGGACACTGTAAAAGAAGTGCTAAGGGGAAGATTCATAGCAATACAGGCTCACCTCAAGAAACAAGAAAAAAAGTCAAATAAATAACCTAACTTTACACCTAAAGCAACTAGAGAAGGAAGAAATGAAGAACCCCTGGGTTAGTAGAAGGAAAGAAATCTTAAAAATTAGGGCAGAAATAAATGCAAAAGAAACAAAAGAGACCATAGCAAAAATCAGCAAAGCCAAAAGCTGGTTCTTTGAGAGGATAAATAAAATTGACAAGCCATTAGCCAGACTCATCAAGAAACAAAGGGAGAAGAATCAAATCAACAAAATTAGAAATGAAAACGGAGAGATCACAACAGACAACACAGAAATACAAAGAATCATAAGAGACTATTATCAGCAACTATATGCAAATAAAATGGACAACTTGGAAGAAATGGATAAATTCTTAGAAAAGTACAACTTCCCAAAACTGAACCAGGAAGAAATAGAAAATCTCAAAAGACCCATCACAAGCACGGAAATTGAAACTGTAATCAGAAATCTTCTAGCAAACAAAAGCCCAGGACCAGATGGCTTCACAGCTGAATTCTACCAAAAATTTGGAGAAGAGCTAACATCTATCCTACTCAAACTCTTCCAGAAAATTGCAGAGGAAGGTAAACTTCCGAACTCATTCTATGAAGCCACCATCACTCTAATACGAAAACCTGACAAAGATGCCACAAAACAAGAAAACTACAGGCCGATATCACTGATGAACATAGATGCAAAAATCCTTAACAAAATCCTAGCAAACAGAATCCAACAACATATTAAAAAGGTCATACATCATGACCAAGTGGGCTTTATCCCAGGGATGCAAGGATTCTTCAATATCCACAAATCAATCAATGTAATACACCACATAAACAAATTGAAAAATAAAAACCATAGGATTATTTCAATAGATGCAGAGAAAGCCTTCGACAAAATTCAACATCCATTTATGATAAAAACCCTACAAAAAACAAGAATAGAAGGAACATACCTCAACATAATAAAAGCTATATATGACAAACCCACAGCAAACATTATCCTAAATGGTGAAAAGCTGAAAGCACTTCCCCTAAAGTCAGGAACAAGACAAGGGTGCCCACTCTCACCACTACTATTCAACATAGTTTTGGAAGTTTTGGCCACAACAATCAGAGCAGAAAAAGAAATAAAAGGAATCAGATTGGAAAAGAAGAAGTAAAACTCTCACTGTTTGCAAATGACATGATCCTCTACATAGAAAACCCTAAAGACTCCACCAGAAAAGTTCTAGAGCTAATCAATGAATATAGTAAAGTTTCAGGATATAAAATTAACACACAGAAATCCCTTGCATTCCTATACACTAACAACGAGAAAACAGAAAGAGAAATCAAGGAAACAATTCCATTCACCATTTCAACAAAAAGAATAAAATACTTAGGAATATATCTACCTAAAGAAACAAAAGACCTATATATAGAAAACTATAAAACACTGGTGAAAGAAATCAAAGAGGACACAAATAGATGGAGAAATATACCATCTTCATGGATCTGAAGAATCAATATAGTGAAAATGAGTATACTACCCAAAGCAATCTATAGATTCAATGCAATCCCTATCAAGCTACCAACGGTATTCTTCAGAGAACTAGAACAAATAATTTCACAATTTGTATGGAAATTAAAAAACCTTGAATAGCCAAAGCAATCTTGAGAAAGAAGAATGGAACTGGAGGAATCAACCTGCCTGACTTCAGGCTCTACTACAAAGCCACAGTCATCAAGACAGTATGGTACTAGCACAAAGATAGAAATATAGATCAATGGGGCAAAATAGAAAGCCCAGAGATAAATCCATGCACCTATGGGCACCTTATCTTTGACAAAGGAGGCAAGAATATACAATGGAGAAATGACAATCTCTTTAACAACTGGTGCTGGGAAAACTGGTCAACCACTTGTAAAAGAATGAAACTAGAACACTTTCTAACATCATACACAAAAGTAAAGTCAAAATGGATTAAAGATCTAAACGTAAGACCAGAAACTATAAAACTCCTAGAGGAAAACATAGGCCAAACACTCTCTGATGTAAACCACAGCAGGATCCTCTATGACCCACCTCCCAGATTATTGGAAATAAAAGCAAAAATAAACAATTGGGACCTAATTAAAATTAAAAGCTTTTGCACAACAAAGGAAACTATAAGCAAGGTGAAAAGACAGCCTTCAGAATGGGAGAAAATAATAGCAAATGAAGCAACAGACGAACAATTAATCTCAAAAATATACAAGCAACTCCTGCAGCTGAATTCCAGAAAAGTAAACGACCCAATCAAAAAATGGGCCAAAGAACTAAACAGACACTTGTCCAAAGAGGATATACAGATGGCTAACAAATACATGAAAAGATGCTCAACATCACTCATTATAAGAGAAATGCAAATCAAAACCTCAGTGAGGTACCATTTCACGCCCGTCAGAATGGCTGATAACCAAGCAATAAATGCTGGAGAGGGTGTGGAGAAAAGGGAACCCTCTTACACTGTTGGTGGGAATGCAAACTAGTACAGTCACTATGGAGAATAGTGTAGAGATTCCTCAAAAAACTGGAAACAGAACTGCCATATGACCCAGCAATCCCACTGCTGGGCATACACACTGAGGAAACCAGAATTGAAAGAGACACGTGTATCCCAATGTTCATCACAGCACTGTTTATAATAGCTAGGACATGGAAGCAGCCTAGATGCCTATCAGCAGACGAATGGATAAGGAAGCTGTGGTACATATACACAATGGAATATTACTCAGCCATTAAAAAGAATACATTCGAATCAGTTCTAATGAGGTGGATGAAACTGGAGCCTATTATACAGAGTGAAGTAAGCCAGAAAGAAAAACACAAATACAGTATACTAACACATATATATGATATTTAGTTAATCGGTAAAGATAACCCAGTATGCGAGACATCAAAAGAGACACAGATAAATAGAACAGTATTATGGACTCCATGGGAGAGGGCGAAGGTGGGAGGATATGGGAGAATGGCACTGAAGCATGTAAATTATCATATGTGAAACGAATCGCCAGTCCAAGTTCGATGCAAGATACAGGGTGCTTGGGGCTCGTGCACCAGGATGACCCAGAGGGATGGGATAGGGAGGGAGGTAGAAGGGGGGTTCTGGAAGGGGAAAACATGTACACCCATGGTGGATTCATGTCAATGTATGGCAAAAGAAATACAATATTGTAAAGTTAAAAAATAGATAAATAAACTAATTTTTAAAAAAGCTTATATAGCAAATTTGCATAATTTTAAATATCATGAATAAAAATAGTAATTAGGATAAGAATAATGCTATAAAATATCTTCTGCTTGAGGCTGAAAAGACCAGTTTAATCTAATTTATTTTTTCATGCTAGATTAAGGGAAAAGTAAAAACTGAGGAAGGGAAATGTAGTTTAAAATACATAACAAAGTAAAACAAAATGAAAATACTTAACTATGAACAGTCATCCATCTAATTAAAAAATAAATAAGTAGAAATTAATATATAGTGTGATGAAAAGTATGTCATAAGACACTAACGGTGGCCATATTTGTCTGTCTGGAACTGAAAAATTTTTAATGGTTCAATTTTTCCAGTTTATAACAAACAAGTAACAATTTGGTCATACTCCTGCTTATTTCCATTGGGTTTGTTTATAGAATTACTGCGTGAAGGAGCATGCACATTTAACTGAGCACAAAAGTATTGATGCTTTTGAACTGGGATGTTGGGGAAGACTCTTGGACTGCAAGGAGATCAAACCAGTCAATCCTAAAGCAAATCAGTCCTGAATATTCATTGGAAGGACTGTTGCTGAAGCTGTAGTTCCAATAGTTTAGCCACCTGATGGGAAGAACCGATTCATTGGAAAAGACTCTGATGCTGGGAAAGATTGAAGGCAGGAAGAGAAGGGGATGACAGAAGATGAGATGGTTCGATGGCATTACTGACTCCATGGACATGAGTTTGAGCAAGCTCTGGGAGTTGGTGATGGACAGGGAAGGCAGGCATGCTGCAGTCTATGGGGCCCAAAGAGTCAGGCATGACTGAGCAACTGAACTTAACTGAACTGACATCAAATACATTATTTTTTTATTTAAAACTTTTATCAATTGTAAGGGAGATCAAGATGAAGGAGTAGGAAGATGCTGAGCTCACCTCTCCAGTGAAGACATCAAAAATACATCTACATATCAAGCAACTATCAAAACAATCTGGAGACTATCAGTAAAGCTTTTCTACAATCAAAGCTGTAAAGAAAGATACATATGAAACCAAGTTATTTAAGGGAGGAGAAATGATCAGGTCAAGCCCCACACCCCTAGCAGAAGACACTAGAGGAGGGACATATCACGGGCTCAGGGAATGAGTGATTCAAGCCACATATTGTGTACTCCATGCCTGGGGTCTGACAGAGGGGAAATGAGTCCTCTTAGCTGGTTTGAAAATCAATGAGAACTTACCAGGGGGTTGTAAGAAAGTGAATGTGCATATGCTTATTCCTGGGAACAACATAGAGGCAGTAGATTGAAAACTGGTCTGATCAGCTTGTTAAGATCCTTCCAGCCTAAACTTTAGCCCATCCTGGGCACCTGCTCCAGCTCTTCCTGCTCCAGCATTGTTCTCAACGAGAGCAGAGGTGACACTGCAAATGACATTGTGCACAACTAGAAGAGATAGAGCTAGCTTGCACCAGACAATGCCTCTGAACATGGCAAAAGAAAAGAAAAAAAAAAAAACAAAACATTAGGAGCACTTACACAGAAGCAGTGTTGGAAACTGCCTGGGACTCTGAATGACTGGGCAGGACCACCGCAGCCCGTACCCCAGGCTGCACAGGGCACCTACTTCTTTCCTCTTGCTCAGGTATTGCTCTGCACAAGGGGGGACGCTGTCATTAGCAAGGAGAGTGCACAACTTAGAAGGGACAGCTCAGAGGTGACTCTCAGGGTTTCTACTCCAGCACCTTGGGCCCTGCCACCACCCCAATAAAGTGGTGACTGCTAATGAGCATAGGCAAAGCCCTGGCCCAAATCTTGCTCTGGCTCTAGTCTCTCCATGTCTACCCTCTGCCTCCCAACAAAGTGGAAGCTGTCAGAACATTCTGGGGGAAGACATTACCTGTGCTAACTTCAGATCCAGATCTCCTACCACAGCCACTGGACACATGTAGACAACAGAGTGGTTCCCACACAAAAGGATCCCTATAGGATCAGGATAGGTAACTATTTTATCTTCTTATCTTTTTTCATAAGAAGGAAAGTTAAAAAAAAATGAGAAGACAGAAAAATGCATTTGAAATGAAGAGTAATAAAGATCTCTGAAAAAAAATCTAATAAAAAATAAATAATTTACCAGATAAAGAGTTCAAAGCATTTAGTAATAAGAATGCTAAAAGAAACAGAGCTGAAGAAAACAATAACTGAAATGAAAAATACACTAGAAGGAGTTAACAGCAAAGGGGGTGATACAGAAAAATGCATAAAAGAACTAGAAAACAGAATAGAAGTCACCCAATCAGAACAGCAAGAAGAAGAAGACAATTTCAAAAATAAGTATGTTGTATAGATTGTTTGGACAACATCAGGCATACAAACATTCTTATTATAAGGGTCCAAGAAGGAGAAGAAAATTAAAAAAAAAAAAGGTTGAAAGTATATTTTATAAAATTGTGACTTGAAATTTCCCAAAACTGCAGAAGGAAACAGATTTCCAGGTATATGAAACAAAGAGAGTCCCAAGCAAGATAAACTCAAAGAGACCTATACCCAGACCTTTCATAAATGACAAAAGATAAAGAGAATTTTAAAGGCAGCACACAGACATATACAAGGGGACCCCCATAAGGTCATCAGCCTATTTTTAAAAGAGACTTTGCAGGACAGAAGGGAGTGGTGTGATGTACTGAGTCCTTAGAGGGAACACCCGGGGCCTATGATACACACACCATGGGCATCATATTCAGAGCTGAAGGGGACAGGGGAGTTACCAGACATGCAAGACTTAGAGATTTCATCAACACTAGCCCAGCCTTACAAGAATTATTAAAGGCTTTTCTTCAGGTAGAAAATAAAAGGCTACAGAAAGAATACCTAGAAATGGAAACTGACAATCATACAATAATATTTGGGGAATTAAACATCCATAAGGAAACACAAATCTTAAATGACACATTAATTATTGGACTTATTCCCAGGAATAAGCATGTGCACATTCAATTTCTTACAGGCCCCTGGTAATGATTTTCAAACCAAATAGAAATCCCACTATAAAGAAGTGTGAAATAACCTGCGCATAAAATAAATAGTTAAGAGTTAGACATGAAGATGTAAAATACAATGTTAAATATACGAAATGTGGGGGAGGTGAATAAAATGTAAATCTTTCAGAATGTGTTTGAACTTAAATGACTATCAATTAAAACAAGTAAATATAGATCAACATGTAGCATCGTGTTGGAAATCGGGATACTGAAAAATGAACTCAGCAGAAAGCTCACGTGGCTCAGTCTCAGATTCCAGAAGCCCTCCGGTTAAGGTAGGAGGTCCTCGCTCCTATGGCTGGAAGGACATATGCATAATGAAATCTTAATTCCTTCACAATCTCTTGTTTCTTGTTTCTTTGAACCCCCCACCTTGCCCTGTGAACAGGTGGGTGGCAGTGGGCACAACTGAGGGACTCTGGAGAGGTAGCTCTTTGGTATGTCCCAAAGACACTATCTGTTGAGCCTCAGTAGCTGTTACCCAAGCCAGTGGGGGTTCTTCTGTCCTTAATCTTCTCTGTGCCAAGGATCAGGCTAATGAAAACTGTGAGCACAGGTGAGGTATTGAGGTATTTAGATATTTTCCGGCAGGCTATGAAGGCGATTGGAGAAGGCAATGGCAACCCACTCCAGTACTTTTGCCTGGAAAATCTCATGGATGGAGGAGCCTGGTAGGCTGCAGTCCATGGGATTGCGAAGAGTCGGACACGACTGAACGACTTCACTCTCACTTTTCACTTTTATACATTAGAGAAGGAAATGGCAACTCACTCCAGTGTTCTTGCCTGGAGAATCCCAGGGACGGAGGAGCCTGGTGGGCTGCCCTCTATGGGGTCGCACAGAGTTGGACACAACTGACGTGACTTAGCAGCAGCAGCAGCAGTAGCTATAAGTCAACATTACTTCAAGAAATATACATACATATGTAGAGAATTACCTCAAGAGATATATTATGTACATATATATATATATATATATATATATATGTATATGTATGTATAGAGATTTACCTCAAGAAATAAGGAAAATCTCAAATAAACAACCTAACCATCATGACCTGGAAAAAGAACAAAGCTCAAAGTTCAGCAGAAAGAAGGAAATATTAAAACCGAAAGCAATAGAAATAATCAACAAAACCAAGAGCTGTCTTGTTAAAATAATTAACAAAATTGCTAAGCCTCTAGACCAGCTTAACAAGAAAAAAAGAAAAATGAGAAAAGACATAAACAAAAAGATGAAAGAGGAGAAATTACAACTGATATCACAGAGATACAAAAAATTATAAGAAAATAAATACTATGAACAATTATGCCATCAAATTGGACAAACTAGAAGAAATGGGTAAATTTCTAGAAACATACAATATTCCAAGACTGATTCAGAAAGAAACATACAATCTCAACAGATTGATGGCTAGTAGTGAAATTGAGCTGATAACCAAAAATCTCCGAGAAAATAAAAGTCCAGAATCAGATGGCTTCACAGGAGAATTCTACCAAACATATAATGAGCTAATATCTATCTTTCTTAAACTATTACAAAAATTTGTAGAAAATGATCACCCCCAACTTCATTATATGAAATGAGCCCATCATTACCCTGATATCAAAACCAAAGACATAAAAAGAAAAGGAATTTATAGTCCAATATCTTGGAAAAATATAGATGTAAAAATACTCAGCAAAATATAGCAAACTAAATTCAACAATATATAAAAAGGATCATGCAACATGATCAAGTGGAATTTATTCAAGGGGTATAAGGATGGTTCACTATCTGGAAATCAATGAATGTGATATATGACATTAACAAAGGGAAGGATAAAAATCATCTCAACTGATGCACCAAAAAAATGTGACAAAACACATTCAACATTCAATCATTATAAAAACTCTCATCAAAGCTATTATTATAGAGGGAACATATCTCCAAGTAATAAAGACTTTATGAAAAACCTACAGCTAACATCACATTTAATATTGAAAAGTAAAAAATTCTTCTTCTAAAATCAGGAAGAAGACAAGGATGTCCATTTCTATCACTTTTTAAACATAGGATTGGAAGTCCTAGCCACAACATTCAAAACAGAAAAAGAAATAAAACAAGCATTTAAATTGGAAAAGGAAAAGGAAAACTGTCACTATTTGAAGATGGTATGCTATTACATGTAAAAAGCATAAAGTCTCCACCAAAAACTATTAGAACTCAGAAATTAATGAGGCGTAGTTGAAGGATATAAGATAAATATACATAAATCTGTTAGTTTTCTATACATTAATAATGAACTATAAGAGAAAGCAAGAAAACAATTTTGTTCAAAATTACATCAAAAAATAAAACAGATAAAAATAAACTTAACCAAGGAATCTGAAGGACCTATACTCTGAAATCTATAAAACACTGATGAAGAACATTAAAGATGATACAAAAAAATGTAAAGATACCCCAGATTCATGGTTGGGATGATTAATATTATTAAAGTGACCATACTATCCAAAGCAATCCATAGATTCAATGCAATTCCTATTAAAATGCCACGAAACTTTATAGAGAAGTAGAAAAAATAATCTGAAAATTCATAGAGAAGCATAAAAGACCACTTATAACCAAAACAATCTTGAGGAGAAAGAATAAAACTGAAGGCATGATGCTTCCTGACATTAGACCATACTACAAAGCTACAGTCATCAAAACAATATGGTACTGGTACAGAAAAGACATATAGATCAATGGGACAGCATAGAGAGCCCAGAAATAAACCCACACACTTATGGTCAATTAACATATGACAAAGGATACATATCTATTCAATGGAATACTACTCATCCATAAAAAAGTTAGAAATCTTGCCATTTGTGACAATGCGGATGCACCTAGATGATATCATATCAAGTGAGATAAGTCAAAGAAAGACAAAATATCATATTATTTCACTTATATGTAGAATCTAAAATATAGACTGATAGATGCATAGAACAAATAAGTTGTTGCCAGAGGGGCATGAGTCAGAAGATGGGAGATGAGTGAAACTGGTTAGAAAGATTCAGAGACACAAACTTCCATTTATGAAATAAATGAGTAACAAAATGAAATGTGAAGCATGGGGAATATAGTCAACAATATTGTAATATCTCTGCATAGTGACAATGATAACTAGACTTATTGAGATCATTTTGTAATGTATAGAAATACTGAATCACTATGTTGTAGATCTGGAACTAGCATAATATTGTAGGTATTATAAATGGCATTTCAAAAAAAGAAAAAAAGATAATCAGTGTACTTGATCATTAATATGATTAAATAAATATTCCCTTTCCCATAAAGTGTGAGATAAGATCTATTTCCTGCTTTATTTATGAAGATTTGTTTTCTGTCTTTGTTCTATTGTTTTAAGGGAAAATGAAGACATGATTAGCGAAATACTGAGTGTTCATATAAATATTTTCTGATTATCTACTACATGTAGTACCTTAATTTGAGAACTGAGAGTATTTAATAGAAAAGAATATGTGGACAACTTCATTAATAAAAAGGTAAAAGATGAGGGAGAAGAAAAATGAAGACTGAATATTACCCTGAAAAAGCTAAAGAAAGTGAGTTCAAATAATTAAAAGAAATGTGGATAAAGAAAAAAAGTACTTCCCTCCAGGAGTAGAGATGAAGTGAAAATGGTAGTTCACTATAAGTTATGGAGGCTAAAGTGTGAAAACCTAAGGTCAGTGAAGAGACTTTGAAAGATTAGGGTAAATGAAAATAGTGAGTTTTCACTATCAAAACTTAAAAAAATCTATTAAAACTTAAAAAAAAAGGCTGAATAATAGATGTTATTTCAAAAGTGGTACAAATACTTGCAGTAATAAAGTATATATATATATATATATGTACTCTCAAAGGTGCAGATTTCTGAGGAGTAAAATTATTTGACAATATCTTGACTTTGTAATTATTGCATTTATTTAAAAATGAATTTGTATAATTTTTACAGAATAAAGTAATAAGATTTAGATCAATAGGTGCTCAGTAAATTCAAGGAACCTGCATATACACTCTGCTTAATGGGTATTTTTTTGTGCATACTCCAGGTGTTGATGGTGGTGTTAAGTTGCTCAGTCATGTCCCACTCTTTGTGACCCCACAGACTAGTCCACCAGGCTCCTCTGTCCATGGAATTCTCCAGGCAAGAATACTGGGCTGGGTAGCCATTTCCTTCTCCGGGGGTTCTTTGCAACCCAAGGATCAAACCCAGGAGAAATTGTAGGAGGATTCTTTACTGCTGAGCTCCTGGGGAAGCCCCCAGGCCTGGATAGCCTCTAGTTAATACAGTGTTTCTGAACCATCGTTTCCACCTCATCTCTCCCTATTCATATCAGCATGATGTGTCTGCTGCTTTGGTTTCACATCAATTCACCATCAATAGTGTTTCAACTTCAGGATCTCTTTGGGAGAGGAACTGCACAATTTCACTCTTGCATAACAACTCAGCATAAAAGCTACTCTAGTTCTTTCAGAAAAATCAACCTATATCATTACCAGGTGACAGTGAAATTAGTTCAAACTTACATGACGTATTGGTAACAAAAATATACCATTATAAGAATTCAGGCTCTCAGGTAATGTGCTGATTCAACTCTAGCCAAGTGCTGTTAGAAATCAGCACCTCTGCCTCTGTGGTTTATTTGAAATGACTCATTGTTGAGAGATACTGTCTTCCCAGGTCATCATTTTAGAATTTTTCTTTACAAAGATTTAATGGATTAAATAAGCATCCTTTCTCCTAAGCATATGTTTACAATGACATTGTCACAACAGTGGGGAAGCATCACCATATGGTGTGCATTATATGAGGGTGGACTTTAGACCACAGACTTCCAAAGCCTTGGAACACTAGGAAAAATGGCTGGGGCACTCTTTTCCAGGCTAGTCCTGGAAATGTAGAGATTACTATAAAGAAGAGAAAAGGACAAAATTATATGACATTTTGATTTAGTATGTAGGTCAGGTGGGGTAAGGAATGTAAGACTCTGAATAAAAAAGTCACTTTGAAAATCAAAGGTGTGTTGAAAAATGGTGAACTATTCTTGAGGGATAAAATGAAGAGACCAGGTTAGTAGGGAAAAAAAAACTAGAAAATGATACTATTTATACTTCTGCAAATTTTGTTCACTACTGCCTTAAAATGTACATTTCATGGACATTATCTTCTTTTAAAAACATGAAAATTTTATACTGTTAGATATTCCACGTGGGGACTCATCTAATAAAAATAACTGATGGAAAACAAGAAGGCATTTGTCTTTTACTTTCTATGTATTAGAAGCTGCTCACTTTGTATTCCAAAACTGCCTTTATATGCCTTCACATTTAAAGGATTCCAGTAATTAAGAGCCAGTGTTTAGCATGGTAACAGAAGCATGAAGCAGAGGTACCTTTAGTTTGATGCGGATCACTCAGCTCTCAGGTTCTCTGGAAGCACTCTCTCAGACGAGAGAGATGACTGTGCTGTTTCTTCCTGTTTCTTAGTACATGCAATAATGTATATATGCTTTTTTTAGGATTTGATTTTATGGAGAATAGTTGAAATAAGGTTAGATTCTACTGTGATATTTAACTTGTAAATAAAAATGTGAGAAATAGTTCATATTGGTTCATAGTCAAGGCCAAAATCTGCCATTAGCCACTAACACAATTTCAAGTGCAATGATGGTGAGGGTCATTTGAGGGAACTTTTTGGCTGGGAGTCTGTGTGGAATGCTGCCACAGCTCAGCCAGGCAAAAAGGCTCTTCTCATGCCTCTAATGATCTGTGAAATGGCATCAACCCAGGATGAGACTCAGCTCTGTGAGTCCCACAGAAATTACAAAATGTCTTTCATAGTTTTTCCTTTGTCAGAAATGTAATTTCCACAATTCCTATGTCAGTTTTACTTAGCCACTTCTCCTAGAGTAAAACCAAAGAAATTTATAATGCACATTTTTACACTTGACACTTAACTGTGAAACCATCATTTATCAGCACTATTATAGCTCTTCTTTATATTGTCTTTCCCCTTACAATATTGTTTTCTGTCTCCTAAGTCACAAATTATATATTTCTTAGTATAGCTGTAATTCAAATACTGACATTTTACTTTTCCTGTGGAGAGGTTAATTCCCCTGCTTCTATTTTGTGTTCCAAAGAAAATTAAAGATACTTTATTTCTGAAGTTTCTGACAGTGCTTTTTTATAGAATATTTAAATATGACTCCTGTATCTGATTATAGATATTTAAGAAAAAGACAAAGTTGTAGTTTTAACTGGCAACACACTTATCAGAAACTGTGTATATCATCTAATCTTGGAAACATTGTGACATACTATACATGTGTGAGCTGTTATCACAGCTCTACAGACAAAGGTATGCATGTTCTTCAAGTCTCGGTCCAAAATTACACACCCCCAAAATCTTTTAGTAAAAATGCTGGTGCACGGACTACAGAGTGTGCACTTTTTAAAATTAGTTTTTATGAAAACATTTCCAACATTCACCTATACCTAGAATATCTAACAATATTTTAGTTTCACAATCATGCAGCCAGTCCAAAAGATTATTTTCCACATATGGTATTATGTAAGTATACAAAGGCAGCCTAAGAAATTTGGAGACTGTCATAATCTGAGATATCAAACAGTGGAATTTTTAAGCCTGTGTAGTCTATTGTGGAACAGAAAACATAGGCTGGAATCTGGAGTCAGAAGATTTCAGTTTGAAGTCCACTTACTGGCTGAGGGACCTTGGGCAAGTAGCAAAATAATCAAGTAGCAAAATAATCATAGTCACAGTGGGATTGATCCACGCAGGAGGTACTACGCTAGGCACATGACAAGCAAAATCTCCGTCAAAGCTCACAGGAGCCCTTCAGGTTACTACTATTTTCCCTGTTTTGCAGATCAGGAACCTGAGACTCAAAAAGGTTCAGTCATCTGCTTAAGGTCATGATGTCTAGGAAGTGGCAGAAACCATTTACAGCCAAAGAGCACTAAGCTCCAGGCTAGTGCTGGGAGTCTCAGGTTCCAGATTAATATTTCTAGTTATTTCTCAGTGTTGTATTGAAAATAAAATAACATAAGCTGTATGAGAGGTTTTATAAATTATAATATTGTTGTCATTTACTTGATTTCAAAAAGTGTCTTCCAGGTTTGGATTCTGATTTTGCTATTGAATTAGGTCTGGAATACAGTTCTTTGACTTAAATAGTCTGAATTTCTGTGGCACAAGAGACTTTCAAACTCCACTTCAAAACTCCAGTGCAATTACACTTGATTTGTGGACTCACAGCTTGAGTAATAATGCAAACCTATATTCAAAAATATTTCCTGAGTTTATTACAATTTGCATTCTGTGCTATGTTCTATGTTCAGGGGATAAAACAACATAACTGGAGACTCTGTCCATGAGAAGCTTATACTCTACTGAGCAGATTTACAACTTGCCACAGAATTTGTAAATTTATACTTTGGAATCTGTTTATTTGAATTTGAAAACCAGAAATATACTTACTTTAGATCAGTGGTCCATAGCATTTTGGTCCCAAACATCCAGGGACCAGTTTCATGGAAGACAATTTTTCCAGGGACCATGGCGAGGGAGATGGTTTCAGGATGATTCAAGTGCATTACATTTATTTTGCACTTTATTTCTATTATTATTGTATCAGCTCCACCTCAGATCATCAGATATTAGATCCCAGAGGTTGGGAACTCCTGTTTTAGATAGACATATAAAAATCTTCTAAGAAGTGGCAATACTGAACTTCCATAGTGGCCCAGTGATTGAGAATCTACCTGCCAGTTGGGGGGACAAGGGTTTGATCCCTGGTCCGGGAGAATTTCATGTGCCGCAGGGCAACTAAGCCCGTGAGCCACACCCACCGAAGCCCGTGTGCCCTAAGCCCATGCTCCACAACCAGAGAAAGCCTGCACACAGCAATCAAGACCCAGAGCAGCCACAATTAATTAACTTTCAAAAAGAAATGACAATACTGTCAGTTGTGAAAATCAACGACTCCTGACCAAAAAAAAAAAAAAATCAACCTTGACTTTAAGATAATTTTCAAGCAGATATACACATATGTGGAATAGTAAATTTCTTCTTTTTAAATCACACTTTTCATTAAGGTCATTTAGTAATTTCTAAGCACATACAGAACTAATATTTCTCATAATACATAAAATACAACATAGAACACAATGGAGTAACTACCTTCAAGGAGTTTCTATGTTTATGTTCTGATTCATTCTAAATACTGCAAGATATTGGGGAGGTTGCCTTCTTAAATGATTTTAAAGCTGAGCAGTCTCTCCCTAATCACAGATATTTCAGTTTTACTCCCCACACCTCTGTGAGGCTTATGTCAGGGTTGTGAATCTCTGAGAAACTGTTCTTGCTTATTTGTTCTTTTTCTCAGGAGTCATCTAGTCAAATGCATATAAGGCCTAAATGGAAGTAGGCCTCAGGATTTCTATCACCTGACTAGAGACGGTAGATCTTATTCAACTGGGGCACTCACTAATCTTCACACTATTGCTGCCATTAGGAAATTCTAAAAACATAGCCTGGATTGTAATAAGGATTGAAATAAGGATTTTGTAATTTTACAGAGAAGTTAGAAATACAAAATTTTATGTACAATCTACTAATTTTTAGGTTGGAAATAAATTACATTTTAAAGTCTTATGAATCAAATATGACAGCTTTTGTCTTTCTTCTCCTGTTATTGATCTTCCCCAGCAATCCTTTTCTTTTTTTTAAGCTAACTGCATATATTCCAGCAATCTCCTTCTTGTTAATATTTTTAACTGTCACCTACCTGCAGACTATTCTAAAACCCATATCTTCACCTCAGACCTTTCTGCAGCTACTTGACTACTTTAGATACCTACAGGACTCCTCCAGCAGACAGAAATTCATAATTTAATTAGCTACAAAATGAAAGCATAAATTAGTCTAGGACCTTTAATTCTATCTTCATTCCATATCCTACTTAGCAACAATACTCTCTACTATCTTTTAACTCTTAATAGTAGAGACACCTTCCCATTTACCTCCATCAGCCATTAAAGTCAGAATTTTATTTTCTTCACATGAGGCTGAGTGAATGATACATATTATTATTTCAATGATTACTGCAGTTACACAAATCCTCAGAGGACAATACCTACACAATTTATATGACACATTTTAATGCACACTGTTTTATGTTTCCAATTAAAAAAAATTTCCCCTTAATTTATCATTTAGGCTCCTGAAACTTAGAGAGGTTGATTAGCTCATCAAAAATTCACAGTTGAGTGACAATGATGGGAATTGAATCTATGTCTACCTCAAGTCTATACTTTCTCCCTCCACAAGAACCTTGATTAAAAGGATGGATGTGTTTCTACCTATGCAAAGAAGGTGGAAAGACATTTAAAGCAGTGCTATTTCTTGTCTTTGAAGCTGGATAGAAGTGAGAAAGAGAAGAGGTTGGAAAGTGAGAAGTATAAGTAAATAGAAGTGTCTAGAGTAGATTCTTATGAGGAGATAAGATGAGAAGTCAGTTAAAACTATAGATTTAAGGGGACCCAGAACAGTGAGAGGTAATCAGAGATGAGTGACATTTTGTTCTGGTTCATTTTATGTTCTTGCATCTACCCTCTTTTCTCTCTAGTTGATCCTGCATATCATGCCAAAACAATGACCCCTGAATTCTACCTTTCATAATGCAGTCTCCTGGCCAAGCCTTAAGATGTTCCCTGTTATCAGCTCCTTTCCTTGGGTTCTGCAGTCCTGAACTTACCATGGGCTCCCCTCCCTGTCTCCCCTCACTCTAACTCCGCCTGGATCCAGTGAGACACTTTTCTGAGATGTTCTGCTGCCTTTTCAAGAGGTCAGTAAGCGTGCTTTCTCTGTTCAATTCTCTTTTATTTATGCCTCTATTTTCCCTTCCAATTACCTTTACAACAAGATTTTAAATTATACTTTATTAACGTTTATGTTTATAAAGTATGGCTTCTTCTGATATTCCTTCTTTGGTGATTAACCATATTCTAATTTAACATCATCCTATTCTCTTATTTCACATCAAGTTATTTATACTTTTCCAGCAAATTATTAACCATAAATATCACAATATCACATCTAATACACATCTAATATTTCTTTTCAATAAAATGTATGGCACAATGAAGGAAACAAGACAGTTGCCAAATGAGCAGTCAATTAACTAAACTGACAACTGAACACTTAAAAAGCTACATATTAATAACTTGGTGGCAAACACATACAGATGCTTAAGGAATATAGTATACAGAAATGATAAGTAATTTGATGTCCGTGAGACAACATGAGTTGTTCAGATTCATAGGTGTTGAGTAAAACCTGGGAATGACAAAGAATTTGGTTTTATTTTATACTGGTTTTATATTTTATATTTGGTATTATTTTATATTCCATATAAATTTTTGCATCTGAATAGATCATCCAATCTTACTTCATTAATCAAATTAGTATGCATTATGTTGACTCTTTTTCTTGAATCTGTTATCTTGGCCTTATAAGAGACAGTCAAACTGTCCTCTCCCTTTGAGGAGGAAAAAGAGAAAATGCCTTTAAAAATACATTATAGAAACACTTATACATGCGGGGTTAGCTGCCTCCTCTCTAATGTAATCATAGTATCTGCCACATTACGTTGAGATTTTCAGTGGTCATCACTAGATAGTGTTTCACTTTAGAGCAAAGAGGCTTGGGTCTCCAGAATGGAATATCGCTTGGCACACTAGACACACAAAAAGTTGTCTTGGAAGCCAGGTAGAAATGTAAGAATTTTGGGGGGTCTAAACTTTTATGGATGCTGTGTAAAAAACAAAGTTTGGAGTAGAAATGAGAATAAACCATTGATGCTTGGATCAGAATTTTAAATGGAGAGCTGAGATATCCCTGTTGTGGGCAGGCATCCTGAAAGTATCAATAATTCAGGTGAAATAATCCTCTTGAGCTATATGAACTCAGAGGGAAGGCCACTTGTTAGGCTGTCCCTTCTCATTTGGAGATTCTAAATATACAACTCTTAGCCTATAAATCCTGAAGGCAATGTGCTTATACAGCTACAATAATTGTAGTAATATTTACAATCATTCACTAGTCATCTATTCATATGGGGATGTCAACAAAGAATTGTTTTTCATAGTTTTATAGTGTCTACAGTCACTAATACAGAATCTGCCACAATTCTTAACTGGATGCTCAAAAAATTGATTTAAAACACTAGTATCTAGTATGGCTAAGTCTCTTTGCTGTTCATCTGAAACTAGCACAGTTGTTAATTGGCTATACCCCAATACATAATAAAAAGTCTAAAGTTTGAAAAAAAAAAACACACTAGTATCTCATCATAAATTCCTCCATTCTCACAGCCATAAACTTAATAGGCAGTAATTTAGTGATATGTTCTAGGCATTGTTCCATGAATCAAGCACTAGGGATTCATTCACAAAAACAATGGGAAACTAGTTAACCAGGAGTTTATATTCCAGGGGGAGAATGTGAACATTCTGAAGACAATGTGACTGTAGCACTATAAAACCACGAAAAACAATTCTTTATTGACATCCCCATATAAATAGATGAGTCATGCATGATTGTAAATATTATTACAATTATTATAGTTGTGTAAACACATTGCCTTCAGGATTGCCTCCCACATTGCAGGCAGATTCTTTACCAGCTGAGCCACAGGAGCAGCCCAGGGTGATCAAAAAAGATGACTGAAAGACAGTGACCAGATATTCAAAAGCCATCAACTCAGACACGCAGTTACTATGCTTTCTATAGAACTGAAAATAATATATGCTATTAGACTTTGTAAGTTATATATTTTAATTGGCAATGAAAAATGCTTGTAATCACCGGATGTTCTCTTGGTTCTTTTAAAGTAAATATAATGACTTAATTTTAATACTTTTAATTAATTCAAGCTGATAGTTCCATTTTAAAATAATGAATGCATGTAAACAAAGAGATCAAACATGGTGACTGATAACTGGACATGATATTCTGACTTCAAGATCTTATATTGGCTTAAATGTCTAGAGATCTCCTTAGATTATCTGTCACATTTGAATAGAGCAAGACAAACAGATTACTTAGTGGTGAGAGCACAATATGTTCTTTTAGCTAAATACCGTTAATTAGAAAACTCTAAATGTACGCTTTTTGTAAACATAAAAACCTCAGAAACGTGTAATTAAAAACAAAAATTCTGCATAAAACATTAAAGAAAAACAGTCATTACCAAAACTTTGGTATGGTAACTTTAAATCTCTTGTTTGTATTACAGTTCTTATGAAAATGGAATCAAAGAGAGTATATTTTTTCACTGATGTCATATCCTATATATTAAGTGTCTCGAATTATATACTATTCTGGGGCTTCCCGGGTGGCTCAGTGGTAAAGAATCCACCTGCCAATGCGGAGTTGCAGGAGATGAGGGTTCATTCGCTGGGTTGGGAAGATCCCCCGAAGGGGGCAATGGCAACCCACTCCACTATTCTTGCCTGGGAAATCCCATGGAGAGAGGAGCCTGGCAGGCTACAGTCCATGGGGGTTGCAAGAGTGATACATGACTGAGCTACTGAGCATGCGCACAGGCTATTCTGCCAAACTGAGCACATTGGTTGCACTCTATTGACTTAAAAGCACTGGAGTATTACTATCACTAAATGTAAAATTACCCTTTAAAATAAAATAAAGTGCAGGAGAAGTAAAGATATTGCTATTTTGAAAAACAGAAATAAAAATTTAGCAAGACTTCCTTCTCAATAAAATATTCATACTTGCTTTCTAATATGTGATTTTATCATTTCTGTAAAGTAAGGCTTATTTTCATAACCAGGTATGTTTTCATAATATACAGTCATAATCAAATTTTGTAAAAATAATGAGAATTAAATGCTAAAGTCATGAATATATTATATATGTACACAACAGATTCTGATGTATATGCTATATATGTTTATATCTATAAATAAAAGCATAAAGTTATTTACAGTTATTTGTAACTGTACTAATTATGATTCTAGTCTTACAACTTATCAGCTTACTTTTTAAAAACCAGTTCTTATAACTCTCCATTATGTGACTGAGTGACAAGTCACAATTTTAGTGTAGATGCTCATCTGTGCCAACTAAAGTAAATAATAAGTCTGTTTCAAGATCGATAATTTAAAAGAGGGAAGATAGTCTGAAATTTAACCTGGAATGCATATGCAGTGTTCTGTCAGCATCTATCCCAATATTTAAGGAGAATTATTTGCCTTTAAATACATTATAAATGATGTTTTGTTAATTTTTCCCCTCCCATAGATACCAACTCTTTTCCAACCTGCATATTATAAAAGACCTGATTTGCTGTTTGAAGGTACATGGTTGAAATGATACCCTGAGGTGCTTTTTTTTTTGCTGAAAGTACCAGCTCTTGATGGAAAATAGTGAGCAGAATCACATACAGTAATGAGTTTTACAAAGAGCAACTGAAGTAGCAAAACAACATTTCATGCCTAGGAAATGGTTTCTTTGTGTATTTGGTATGGAAAGGAATTCTATTAAACTATATACATGAATGATGAAGAGTGGTGCTGGAATTCTTCCTAGAACACAGATATGTTATAAACTGCTTAAAATGATTCTCGTTGTCTTCTGGTCCAGAATAAAAATAAAATAAAATAAAATAAAATCCCTATCCTACCTTACAAGGTAAATTGAAGACTCCTCGCTGCCTCTGTAGTGAGGTTTGCAAACCTTCCACTTGACCCTCTGTTCTCCCACCCACGCCTCTGTTTTCCTTCTGCATTTCTGCTCCCCAAAATTGTCCACACACGTTTACACTTTTTTTTTCCTATGATACTCTTTTGTCTGTAGAAATATTTTTCTCTTTACAGAATGGCAAAATCTCATGCATCTTTCAGACCCAAGTAGATTATCACATAATTTCCGAATCTCCCTCAATATCTTGTGTGCTTGGGAGGATGAGAGGTGAGGGGAAAGATTCGAGAAGTTGGGCAAAGCCAATGATAGTGATTTTTCATATCAGTCATTGACTAGAATTTTCATCTACCTGCACAGAACCGTGAGATACACCACCTCCAGGACAATGTACCTATCTTTACCTGGCTATCAGTCAGGACTGGGGTGGAAGATCTATGCCCTCTAAACAGCTGATGCTTTTAAAAAATCATCCAAATAGCTCTATCCAACTCCAATAGTCGTTATTGCATTTTGAAAACATCTTGTTTATATCTGACTAGAACACTTCTTTTCTATTATGAAACTGGTTTTTCAGTAAGAAAACAAAACAAAATAATAAATACAAAGAAAGGAAACAAACATATAGAGTTTCTATATACACAGAAAAAAATTCTTGAACTCAGGACTGTTGGGACAAGTCAGATAGAGGATTATGATTGACATTCTTCCTTAAAGGATCTGGGATGGATTTTAATTAATTTAACCATTCCCCCAACTAAATATTGCTAAGTAAAGCTTTAATGAGCATTTTCATGACTAAAGATTTTCTTGTTTTCATGAGTTCAAACGATTCACAATTTTAACGTCTTTGATCTATTGTGACCAAATGATTTTCAAAAGCATTGTATCAATTTTAAATGCCCCAGCCATTTTGAGTGATTTAAAAATTTCCTTTTCAATTAAATTTGATGGCCTTTGTGTTTGTTTTAATGTTTAAAAAAGTACAAGTGCAGTGAAATGACAATTGTTATAAACAACCTGGAGAAAGTTGGTCATACATTATTTTAGGATAATTCACAATTAACTACCACACATACCTAAAGAGTATTGGTTCATGACTTGGTGTCACAGCTTGTTTTTTAATTCTGATCATCAATAAGGATAATCATACAGCAAATAGTCAAATTGAGTTGAAAATAGTTTATAGCTAGTTTAATTATAACTAAAGATGGTCTTGATGTTTCCATAAACTCCAGGAGATGGTGGTGGACAGGGAGGCCTGGTGTGCTGCAATCCATGTAGTCATAAAGATTCGGACAAGACTGAGCGACAGAACTGAACTGAACATGTAAAATATTTCATTTTGAATTTTAAAAACTGCCTTATAGAGAGGTTGATTTGTAGCAATTTATGAAGGATAAAGAGCAAAGTTTTAAGTTTTAATTGACCATGAATTTAACAAGAATAGAGTGATATAACAGGCTAATTAAAACTCAAATAATCTTGGTCTACACTTTATATGTATAATGCCTAAATAATTGGAATTAATATTCTCACCTGAATAGATCATGTCAGATCATCATCTGTGTCAAAAATGTGGTTTAATTCTGGACAGTTTATGATAGGAGAATGGGGTTAATTCAGGTGAATGCTGCTGCTGCTGCTAAGTCGTTCCAGTCGTGTCCGACTCTGTGCGACCCCATAGAGGGCAGCCCATCAGGCTCTGCTGTCCCTGGGATTCTCCAGGCAAGAATACTGGAGTGGATTGCCATTTCCTTCTCCACTGCATGAAAGGGAAAAGTGAAAGTGAAGTCGCTCAGTCGTGTCCGACTCTCAGCGACTCCATGGACTGTAGCCTACCAGGCTCCTCCGTCCATGGGATTTTCCACGCAAGAGTACTGGAGTGGGGTGCCATTGCCTTCTCCGAATTCAGGTGAATATATTTTAACAAAATTATGATAAATCCATGGGATATTAAAAATGCCAGAACTAGGATGTTAAAGGTTTTAGAAAGTATATCATATAAGGAAGTGTTATTTAGCCTGGGGAAGTCCAAAGGGGATTTGTGATATCTGTTTTCAAAATTGTGAAGGGTTTGATTCATGTGGAGAAGAAGTTAACTTATGTTATGTTAATTCAATTCTGGCTAGGAATTAGTTGTTATAATAACGAACCAAGAAATGAACATAATCCTATTACGGTGATAGACTCATGGAATAGACATACTAATAAGGTTACCACACTTGTCCTCAAAGAACTCACAATCTAACGGAATTGACAGGTTATCTACCTATCGATATATCATCTTCCAAGGCATATACAATATACAGAAAATACTATATAGGAAAGGTAAAGCAAAAGCTGATCTACACCTTCATTGAAAGGGGTATCATCGACACTCTTAATTTATAGATACTGTACCTTTGTGCGTCTTTCTTAAGATGATGTGTATAGGCTTATAAGATATATTTATACATCTTATATATACAATGTTTATACATTGTTTATATATACAATGCTTGATATCTACATTGTTTGTATCATATATAAAACTCATATATTATTTATATTATATATATGAGTTTAGAAAAACCAAAATATATAAATAAAGCTAATTTTTTCATTGGAGTATAATTGCTTCACAATGTTGTGTTGGTTTCTGCTTTACAATGAAGTGAAATAGCTACATATATACATATAAGCCCTCCTTTTCACCCCCAACCCCCATCTTACATATATAGGTCATTACAGATCACCAAGATGGGCTTCCTGTGCTTTAGAGCATATTCCCAATATCTATTTTACATAAGATAGTGTCTACACTCCCGATTCATCCAAGCCTTCATTTCCCCCTGCTGTGTCCACATGTCCCTTCTCTATGCCTGGATCTCTATTTCTGCCCTCCCCAGTGCTAATTCCAGCACTATTTACAATAGCTAGGACATGGAAACAATCTAAAAGTCAAACAACAAATGAATGGATAAAGAAGATGTGGTGTATGCATGCTAAGTCATGTCAGCCATATCCGACTCTGCAACCCTACGGACTCTATGAATTCTATGCAACCCTACGAATCTCCTCTGTCCATGAGATTTTCCAGCAAGAATACTGGAGTGGGTTGCCATGCCCTTCTCCAGGGCATCTTCCCAACACAGGTATAGACAGGCATCTCTTAAGTTTCCTGCATTGCCAGGCAGGTCCTTTACCACTAGTGCCTCCTGGAAAGCCCAAGAAGATGTGGTGCATATATACAATGGAATATTGCTCAACCATAAAAGAGATGGATCATTGCAGAAATGTGGATGGACTTGGAGTCTGTTATACAGAGTAAAGTAAGTCAGAAAGATAAAAACAAATAACATGTACTAACATATATGTGGAATCTATAAAAATGATACAAAGGTATTTTTTTTCAACTGGGAATCAATGTTGTTACTGATTAGTAAATGTGAAAATTGAGCTCCTTGGTAATCAGAGCAAAAAGGGAAACATTTGGACTGACAAGTTTTTCATTACAAGAAAGAAAGCATGCATATAGTTTTTTCAGAAAATATATATGTATCTTGATTTTAAAACTTTGGAGCATAGAAATAGTGAAATGCTTCTCCAACTTGCAAAAGTAAGATTATATACTTAGCTTAAATTTAAGCAATTTGAACAAAGATGAACTAATTTCAAACAGGAGGGACAAAGGCTATAGAAACTGGCAAATTGTGAAATTTATAGAAGATGCAGTGTAGGTGATCAAGAATTGACAGATTTTCATTGTACATTTGACTACAGATGCCTTCTTTCACATGTCTTCTAATTTCATGAACTTTAAGAAGTACTAAAGAAGCAATGCTTGGTGGCTCAGATGGTAAAGTGTCTGCCTGCTATGCAGGAGACCTGGGTTCAATCCCTGGGGTTGGGAAGATCCACTGGAGAAGCAAATGACAACCCAGTCCAGTATTCTTGCCTGGAGAATTCACAGAAAGAGGAGCCTGGTGGGCTACAGTCCATGGGGTTGCAAATAGTCGGACATGACTGAGTGACTTTCACTCACTCACTCAAGGAAGAAGCCAACGAACAGATCACCTGAATAGATGATTCTCTTGAGCATGCTTACTAATACATCTGGGCTTCCCATATGTGCTTTTTTCTACTCTGAAAGAGTACTGAATCAGCATTTTCTTCTTCTTTTGTCAGCAGAGACCACATGTTATAAGCACCTAGAAGTTCTTTTCTACCAGATTTAAATTCATCAAAGTGCCATCAGGCCAATGGAATATAAATCAATTTGCATTAATGCTCCCATTTTCTTCTTTATAAGACTTATCTTCCTCCTTCCCTAACCCATCACATCAACTGACTCTAATGAAAACAAATTAGAGAAGAAAAAAAAAAGAAGAACATGCTTAAGATAAGGAATGAATCCACTATCTTATTGTCTTTAGATCCTCTGCTCAATTTTCTTCTAAAATACATGAAAAGTCTTAGCTATCTTAAGAATCCCCCAAAGATGAGTGAAGAGAAAACTCATCACACATTGTTCATTCATATATTCAAAGATACATACTGATTCTTGCTTTGTACCAGGTATTGAGCAAGACTATGAGGATATATTGTTTAACAAGGCAAATAAAGTCCTGGTTATGGGAGTTTTTATTCTACTGGGAATATAGATGATAAATATGTAAACAAATGAAAAAAACAATTACAGATTGTAAAAAAAGCAAAGATTATCATAGGGTTGGCAATGCAGTACAAAGTAAATGGAGCTTGGGTGTGAGAGAGCTTACTCTACAGAGGTTGGCATGGAAGATTTCTCTTAGGCAATGACTTGACCTGAGTCCTGAAGATCCAGAAAAAGCTACTCAACAAAAACTGGATTGGAGGGCTCCCTACCCCCAAGAAAGAAAGGATTAAATGATGTGTAGGAACCAAAAAGAAGACTGAGTGAACTCCAACATGGTGGAACATGGCAAAAAGATGGACAAGAGAAAGATCATGCTTAGAGTCATAGTCTGTTAAAAGAGTTGCAATTTTACTCCAAGAAACTGAAAACCATTGGAGGGTATTAAGTAAGAAGAAACAGTATTTTGCTTCAATTCTGAAGGGAACCACTGGCTCTGGTATGTAAAGTGAGTGGGGAAAGGAAATGGTAAAAGTAGGATATTCAGTACTAAATTATTAGAAAAGTGTCATTGACTTGCACTAGAACTGTGGGCTAGAAATGGTGAAAGTTGGAGATATTTGTAATGAGCTTTGGAGATAAAAACAAGAGGAGCTGATTGGATGGTAACAAACAGGGGGAAAACCTAGGAAAGTAATAGATGGAGCAAGAAAGCAGATAATAAAATCATCAAAACTAGCAACTATGATCATGTGAGACTGTCAGGACCAGGAGATGAAGAACAGCAAAGAGGAGAACCTGGGAAGAGGTAAAAGGCAGAACTGTGCAAGCTCAAATTCAGTCATGATTACAGGAGATTTGCACAAATGTTGATACATTCAAAGAAATAGTAAAAAAAAAAAAAAAAAGAAAAGCTAATTAAAATAAATAGGACAGAAAAAAATTAGTACCTGACACACATAATAAATTGCAAAAGAGTTAGCATTATAAATATAAAACCACAAAGTATACTAAAAAAATGTGGAACAATATTCTACAGTTTTAAGGATAGGAATACCTTTATAAGCATAGTATGAAATCTAGAAGCCATGAAAAAAATGACTAACAGATTTGACTATATAAAAATTGTAAATGTCTATATAGTAAAAGGCATCATAAATGAAGCTGGAAGCCAAAGGCATGTAGAAAAATAGTAGAAAATAAAAATAGTAGAAAAATAATCTTCAACATCATGACAAAGGGTTCATTTCTATAGTTTGTAAAACACTCCCTCAAATAAAGAAGAAAACATTGGTAAAGCGAAAGAACAACAGTTCACACAGAAAGATATAAAAGATCTTATAGATACAGGAAAATATTCTTAACCTCACTGTTAATCAAAAATATGCAAATTAAGGCAGCAATTAGATGTCATTTTCACCCATCATACAGTTCATGGGGCTCAAGGAAAGAATACTGAAGTGGTTTGCCATTCCCTTCTCCAGTGGACCACGTTTAGTCAGAACTCTCCACCATGACCCATCCAGCTTGGGTGGCCCTACACAGCATGGCTCATAGTTTTATTGAGTTAGACAAGGCTGTGATCCATGTGATCAGTTTGGTTTGTTTTCTGTGATTGTGGTTTTCATTATGTCTGCTCTCTTATGGACAAGGATAAAAGGCTTCTGGAAGCTTCCTAATGGGAGAGACTGACTGTGGGGGAATCTGGGTCTTGTTCTGATGGGTAGGGTCATGCTCAGTAAATCTTTAATCCAATTTTCTGTTGATGGGCTAGGCTGTGTTCCTTCCCTGTTGTTTGGCCTGAGGACTTATGCCCGCACTATAGTATTCAGTGCCCCTGACCCCGCAGCAGGCCACTGTTGAACCATGCCTCCACCTGATACTCCTGGACACTCATAGGCAAGTAGGGCTCAGTCTCTTGTGGGGACACTATTCCTTCCTCCTGGGTCCTGATTCGAACAAAGTTTTGTTTCTGTCCTGCAAGATTCTGTTTCCTCAGTCCTGTGGACATGGAAAAATGGACTGGTTCCAAATTGGGAAAGGAGTATGTCCAGGCTGTATATTGTCACCCTGATAATTTAACGTATATGCAGACTACATCATGTGAAATGCCGGGCTGGATGAAGCACAAGGTGGAATCAAGATTTCTGGGAGAAGTATCAATAACCCCAGATATGGAGATGACACCATCCCCATGGCAGAAAGTGAAGAGGAACTAAAGAGTCTCTTGATGAAAGTGAAAGAGGAGAGTGAAAAAACTGGCTTAAAACTCAAAATTCAGAAAACTAAGATCTTAGCATCTGGTCCCATCGCTTCATGGCAAATAGATGGGGAAACAATGGAAACAGTGACACACTTATTTTCCTTGAGCTCCAAAATCACTGCAGATGGTGACTGCAGCCATGAAATTAAAAGACGCTTGTTCCTTGGAAGAAAAGCTATGACCAACCTAGACAGCATATTAAAAAAAACAGAGATGAGATGACCCAGAGGGATGGTATGGGGAGGGAGGTGGGTGGGGGGTCCAGGAAGGGGAACTCATGTAAACCCATGGCTGATTCATGTCAATGTATGGCAAAAACTATTACAATATTGTAAAGTAATTAGCCTCCAACTAAAATAAATAAATTTATAAAAAAAAAATAACAGAGACAATACTTTACTAACAAAGTTCTGTCTAGTCAACGCCACGGTTTCTCCAGTAGTTATGTATGGATGTGAGATTTGGACCATTAAGAAAGCTGAAGAATTGATGCTTTTGAACTGTGGTGCTGGAGAAGACTCTTGAGAGTAACTTGGACTGTAAGGAGATCAAACCAGTCAATACTAAAGAAATCAGTCCTGAATATTCATTGGAAGGACTGAGGTTGAAACTGAAGCTCCAATATTTTGGCCACATGATGTTAATAACTGACTCATTGGAGAAGACCCTGATGCTGGGAATGATGAAAGGCAGGAGGAGAAGGGAATGCCAGAGGATAAGATAGTTGGATAGCATCATGACCTGATAGACATGAGTCTGAACAAGCTCCAAGAATTGGTGATGGACAGGGAACCCTGGCATGTTGCAGTCCATGGGGTCCCAAAGAATTGGACATGACTGAGTGACTGATCTGAACTGAACTGAACTTCACCCATTAGGACAAGTGAAGATTCAAGAGACTGATAATGACTAGTGTTAGCAGGTCATAGAAAACCAATTATTCTTACATCTTGGTTGCTGTAAATTTAAATAATACTTTTTGAGGAAAGGACATTAATAATACAAACTAAAAGCAAAAATACACATTGTTCGATATAGTAATTTCATTTCTAGGAATTAATCCTATGGGACTATTCACACAGGTACTCAGATAGCTTTACTGCTATTCTGTTTATAACATAAAAAATGGGAAACAACATAAATGTTGATCCAGAGGGTATTGACTACATTTAACAGCAACTTTGCACAATGGTGTTACATGGCAGTAAAAGAAAATAAGGTAGGTCTTATATACTGACAGAAAACTTTTTATGAAACAAAACATTAATAAATTCACTTATAGATTAATATGTTATTAAAAAGTTATATATATATAGGTATTTTATGTTAATAGTATTCTACTGCTCACTTTAGGTCTATACATATAAAATAAAAAGTCCAGAAAGATCTATTTACTGTGATTACCCTTTAGTGGTGAGAATGAAATAATATTTTGGCTTTTAAGATTTCTAAATCACTTGAAATTTTCATGAGTCAGTTTAAAAAGATAAAAATATGAGAATATAAAGAACACAATATGTAATATATTTAAAGTTACTGATGAGAAGGTTATTCGTGAGCATGCTGGGCTGGATGAAGCACAGGATGGAATCAAGACTGCCGTGAGAAATATCAATAACCTAAGATATGCAAATGACATCACCCTTATGGCAGAAAGTGAATAGGAACTAAGAAATCTCTTGATGAAGGTGAAAGAGGAGAGTGAAAAAGCTGGCTTAAAACTCAACATTCAAAAAATGAAGATCATGGCATCTGGTCCCTCACTTCATGGCAAATAGATGGGGAAACAATGGAAACAGTGACAGACTTTTTTTCCTTGAGCTCCAAAATCACTGCAGATGGTGACTGTAGCCATGAAATTAAAAGATGCTTCCTCCTTGGAATAAAAGCTATGACAAACCTAGGGAACACATTAAAAAGCAGAGACATCACTTTGCCAACAAAGGTCCACATAGTCAAAGCTATGATTATTCTAGTAGTCATATAGATATGAGATTTGGACCATAAAGAAGGTTGAATGCTGAAAAATTGATGCTTTTGAGCTGTGGTGTTGGAGAAGACCCTTGAGAGTCCCTTGGACAGCGTGGAGATCAAACCAGTCCATCCTAAAATAAATCAGTTCTGAATATTCATTGGAAGGACTGATGCTGAAGCTTAAGTTCCAATATTTTGGCCACCTGATGTGAAAAGCCAACTCATTAGAAAAGACCCTGATGCTGGGAATGATTAAAGGCAGGAGGAAAAGGGGACGACAGAGGACGAGATGGTAGGATGGCATCACTGACTCAATGGATATGAGTTTGAGCGAGCTCCGGGAGATGATGAAGGACACGGAAACCTGTTGTGCTGCAGTCCATGGGGTTGCAAAGAGACTGAGTGACTCAACAGCAGCAACAATGAGAAATTGCTTTTTTAAAAATAAGGATATAAGCAAAAATAAGCAAACAATGGCTATAGCTTAGGTGTAATTTTTGCTGGAGAAGTATAATGGCTTGTTCAAAAAAAAGTATTACATCACAATTTTTTACCTTTCATTTCTAAGATAACATTGAACTTTTTATTTATGACTCTAGTAGTTTTATTAAATTGGAGGCAAGTAAGGACGCTATGAAGACTGCAGCAGTTTTGACTTGACACCAGGATGACCCAGAGGGATGGGATGGGGAGGGAGGTGGGAGGTGTACACCCATGGTGGATTCATGTCAATGTATGGCAAAACAAATACAATACTGCAAAGTTAAAAAATTAAAAAAATATATATGTAAAAAAAAAAAAAAAAGACTTTCCTCATTACGTTTATTGGAATCCAAAAACATGTAAGGGAAAACCTGAAATGAACTCCCTGACCGCTAGTTATCAAATAACATTCCTATAAAGATTATGTAGGTTGGCCAAATAATGAAGTAGCTAATGTTGTTTGTGCAACACATAAAGACTCATTTATTCATTTTTACACCTAGTGGTATTTATTCATTTTTACACCGGTGGCATTTTATTCACCGGGTAAATGGAAATGGTTAAAGAAGTAACCTTGAGGGAAACATCTTTCTATTCAAATTAAGAGTTACTTAACCACTGTCACACAGAGTGATGGCTATTTTACAAATACTATACTAACCAGGAGACTAGTGTGAATGGAAGGCAAAACTGACTTCAGGATCTGATGCACAGAATACTTTGTGGTTAAGCAGATTTTCTTAACTACAAATCTTTAATTTCTCCATATATAAAATAAAAATAATAGTGATGCCTGTTTCTTACAGTTGTGTAAGAATGTAACTAATTACTACAGACCCTTGGCATATAATCGCTAGCTAATTATATTATCAGGGAGAAATGAGTTTCAAGAACAGGGGGTTATCAGCTATGTCAAATCCTGCAAATTATTAAAAGACTGTGACTAAGGAACAATGAAATTTACTAATCTGTAAATCACTGATGACCTTCAAGAACACTGTTGAAGGAGTGGTGATGGTTAAGGGAAAAGGCAAATCATGATAACAATAGAAGCAGTTGATGTGGAATGTGTAGAGCTTTTGATAGTAAAGAGAAGAAATCAAAATAATACAATGATAGTTTAATAGGCAGAAGACCAAACCAAGCATTTTCCCAGCTAGGACGCATTGATTATTTTCTATGATGAGGAAGAAGCTATTGGAGATGAAGTTTATGGAAAAATTCTTGGTTAGTTTAAAAAATAAAACCCAATTGGCTTTTGAAATGAAGAAGATAGGGAATGGAGTGCTGTTTATCTGATCTATGTGTAACTCCTTTAGGGCTGTGAGCCTTGTGTGTGTGTGAGTGACTGGAATTCACTGATAAGCTATTCAAAAATTTAGACTGTCTCTCTGTGAACACACACATACATGCATACACACATGCCACACTCAAGAACACACAATTTTGCATACAATTAGGAGAATCCATTAACCTCTTTAACCCATTCATGAACCAATTATTTCTCCAAATGGTCCACAGATTCCCAACAAAGTTACCCTCTTGTAGGACTTAGAAATAGTTTAGACAAATATGCATTTAGAATTGTGTATAAACTAAAATTAACAATTAAGTTAGAGGTCAAAAATTCCTATGAAATATAAATAAAATATATTTATTAAAAACACAAATTACTTTTCAAAATATAAACAGAAAATATAAACTTGAAATTTTTGTACTGATCAGAAATAAATGTTCTACATGACACAGAAAATGTAATACAGCTAAATTTAATTGAGTTATAATTATAGGCTAAATATTTTCCAAGCACTTTTCTAATATTCATAAAATACGTGTGTCTTTTGTTAATGAATGAAGAAACTGAGGCTCAAAAGTGCAAGTAACTGGCCCACTATCAGGTTGCAAATCCAAGCCCATCTGGATCAAAAGTTCAGAAAAGATTATACCTATCACTAACTATAAGAATATTCTAGGCCACTATACACAAAGAGTATACATTAATAGAATCTATGTGGGATTAATAAAGGCTGCTTTTTTTCTAGTCAAAATACAAAAGAACACCAAAGAGAAGAAAAGACTGATGTTAAAGATCAATTACCCTTGCAAAACTTGTTATTAAAATTCTGCAATCAAAGACATGATTGATCACTAGTTACTTGAAATTCTTCCTATCTCTTGGCTCCCGTGAACTATTCTTACCTCACTTTCCTCTGAACTCTGACCCATTTCCTTCAGGTTCCTTTTCTCTCCTTGTCCCTGAAGTACTGGTATTTCCTGGGAATTTGTCCTCAGCATTCTTTTCACTGCTTTTGCTCTCTTTGGATTATATCATCCACATCCATGGTTTCAGCCATTATTCAGTGTGTCTCTTCAGTTCAGACTGAGCCCAAGAGCTCCAGATACATATGTCCGAAATCCTATTGCATTTAAATGTCTTTTAAATGCCTCCTTATCCGTATATCCACACTAAACTCACCTTCCTCATTCAAATCCGCTCCTTCTTTGGTGTGTCCCTTCCTAGTTCAGTTTTGATAATTTGTCAAAACTAAAAATTGAAGAAATCATCTTTAATTCTTACCATACTTCTTTTCACCAGTCTACACAGACATCCAAACCATCACTACATTCTGTCAACAGTTCTGTATGGATCTATCTACCTTTCTCTCGTCTCAGAGCTTCCACTTTTTTTCAAGAACTTATCATCCTAAGTTGTATTACTTCAAGACTACTGTTTTTTTCTTCCCCTTTTGCCCCCTTCTGATACATTTTCCTTCTTGAAATCATCCTGTTCTTTATAAAACATAAATCTGATCATGTCACTGTTGTGTTACATCATTTATGGGTCCCCCTTTTATTCAAAAGAGTTTCCTTTCAAGAGCTACAAGCCCCTGTGTGGATCTACAGAGTTCTGCCCCTTAGCACACCTCTCCTCCCCCTCACAATCTGTACTACAGTCAGACTAAACCACATGCAGTGGCTCAGTCACACCTGGCCTTGCCATCCCTTGATGCCTTGTCATATGCTGCTACTTTGGCTAGGGGTGCCTTCCTTTCCGTCTATATTTCAGATAACTAGAGCCTTAAAGCCCAAATCAGGTAGTAACTCCCATAGGACAGCATGCCGAGTTTGACGTTCCTTCCTGTGTTACTCTCTGTCACAGCACTCTATTTCTCTGTCATAACACTTTGTCTTACTGAACTATGATGACCGGCTTGTATATATTTCCCACTGCTCCTTGAGGGCAACAACTACTCTTATAATTTTCAGTATCCTTATTTCTGGGCTTCCCAGGTGGCTCAGTGGTAAAGAATTTGCCTTCAATGCAGGAGACACGAGTTGGATCTTTGGGTCAGGACAATCCCTGGAAAAGGAAATGGCAACCCACTCCAGTATTCTTGCCTGGGAAATTCCATGGACAGAGGAGCCTGGTGGGCTACAGTCCATGGGGTTGCAAAAGAGTCAGACATGATTTAGCAACTAAACATCAATCTTCATTTATAGTAGAGTGTCTTAAATACAGTTGCCCTTGATAAACATGTTTAATGAATAAGTGACTATGTTTATTATCTAATCTAGTGAGTGAATGGGCAGATTCATTACAAAATATGACTTCAGTCTTTGCTGCATCACTCACTGTCATCTGATTAATGAATAAGTTGCCCAGAAATGTCTTGTCCTATTTTCTTCAAAATATTACAATAAAATTAGAAAGAAAAAAAAAAGACAGTTATTTTATTTCTTGATTCAAGTAATCTCAGTACAGATGTATTTTTCACATCCATGGTCTCCTGGTTAAAGTACTAGGATAGTGACTAGAACAACTGGGTTCAAATCTCAGCTCTGTGGCTTATTAGCTACATGGTCTTTGGCAAATCAAGTGATTTCTTTGAGTCAAATCTGGCTTACCTAAAAAATAATGACTATCTTCTCAGACAGGCTCATGCCAAGACTAGTTGAAGTCAAATAAAATCAGGTACACAAAAACAGTTTAAAACCTGGGTTATAATAAAATGTAAGGTATATGGAATTTATTCTTCATTTTAAATTCCTGAATACTAATAAAATTTTGTTAATAAGATATATACATATTACCTAAAGTCAGAAAGTAAAAATTGTTCCTCTTTGAGAAATAAACACCTCTTGGGAGAATTCATAAGAAAAAAATTAAGATAATTTTTTCAAATGGCTTTATGGAAGTTTAATCCTGTGACAATTCTGAAATACATCAATGCAAACTGTGCATCATTTAAGAAAGGTCCAAGCCACAGGAATATGACTCATCTTTGTCATCAATCTCATGATGGAAAATTAAGATAAAAGGGGGAAATAATATTATAAAACTAAATAATTATTTCAAATCAACATAGAATCTTGCTATCAACTCAAAATAAGGAAACCTAATTACGATAACTCATTTTCCTAAAAACAATCAAAAGTCAAACAATATTCAATTCTAATATATTTCTATAATAACTATGAAGATCAAAATATCAAAATTTTAATTTTAGCATTTTTAAAATATTATATCAGTCCAATATATACTCTTAGAATGCCTTTTTAAGTTTCATGCCCCTGAAAAGAAAAATACATACTATTTAAACATTGTTAAAGTCAAAAGACCTTATTATTCAGCACCCTTAAATTCAACATGTTTGAATTAAGTCCCTAGCATATAAGCAAAAATGCCTGCAGACCCTACTGGATATACTGTCACATTTAAAGCATATTTAGATTAACTAAACTAGTATATTTTACATACTGACCTACTTTTACAAGTAGCACTCAACTTGGATATTTAGGGTTGATAACTAAACCCTTCACAAATAGAATTAATATTCAAGTTAAAAAAGAACAACTTTTTCATCATTACTAGGGTATAATATGCATTCTATTTTTGATTTACAACTTTCCAATCCATCACGTTGCAAACCACTGAATAGACAGATTTTAGACAGAAAAGGCAAGTAAGATAAACAAATCATTAAAAAATAAATAAATAAAAGACAACAAAAATATTAACCAGTTAGTCTTTCCTATCCAAGTTTAAAAAGTTGGAAATATTCAACAAAAAGTCTATTTCACCTGAGTGATAATACATGACTACTTAATCTTTCTCATTATGTATTTCTACTACCCATTTGAAATTAAAATAATCATTTGAGAAACTGAACATCTGTGTGTTTTACTGTAAAGAGACTGCCTCTTTTACAGGATTTCAAACATAACTGAACTAAAGTGATAATTGCAATATCTCATGTTTTTGTTTTTTTTTTTATCTTTTAGAAAACTTGATGATAGGCTAGGTCAATATTGTGGTTATTATTGCTTTGGCCAAATTTAAGATATATCATCCTCCAAACAAAAATATCTTTATTAATTAACCATTAGAAAAATATAAGAACATCACCTCCTTTTAGGTTGTCTTAAATGTTTTGCAGAGAACATAGTCAATTTAACTAGCATGTTTGCTTCTGAAGATAGCTATTTGGGGTCAAATACATAATATTTTGTTAAAGAAAATTGTCCATATCAAATTATTTTTTAAATATCTATTTTGCCAAAGCCCATACTTTGAATAGATTACAGCAAATAAATGTATATCTTTAATTACACTTTGAAATTCAACTACTTGGGCTACCTATTACACCTATACTTTGTTATTGAAATAAGACATAATTCTATGTAATCTGTATTTCTTATAATTTCAGTTTTTTACTAAGAAAAGTATGATTTTTCAACAATGGGAATAGTTTAAAAAGAGAACAGTATTTTAACTTAATCTTACACAAATGCTGTTTAAAAAAACAAAAAGATGACACACCTAATAAACCCCATTCTCCTTCAGAAACATGAGATTTATCCCAACAGTGCAAGTTTTGAATTTATTGGGGTTTATAATTATGTAGTATGTAAACTCCATACACAGAATGTTTAGATTGTCCAAAATATTCTTTAAACTTTAATTTTGAGACAGAAGAATCCACCTTAAATTACATTTATCCAGTAGATGACCAATAATACTCTTTATTCCTTAATCTGCTTTTTTTAGTTTTTAAGTGTGTATTTCATAAAATAAATATATCCTATATAGTGGTTCTCATTCACAAAGACACTAGATTATGCAGTTTTACAAGGATTCACTTTAGGAAAATCATATTTAAAATAAACCTAGTTGAACACATATTATACCTTTATATTTAATACAACATGAAAAATTTTAAAATCTAGTCTGTATCACTGTGAGGAATAAGTTCATGTTAATTTTCTAGAACACTATTTTTATCTTTTGTACCCAAAGGCATAGAGCTTGATATATGAGGTTGCCTCATACTTATTGCTTATGTTTCACCTTTAATTAGACTGGAAAATTACGCGTGTACAGGCTCTTGGTCAGTTCATTTAACAAACACCAATCATCTGACCCATACTCTCTGACCATTGATTTTTCCAAAATTCTGCTTATATTCACCTTAAGGACATTTGGCATACTCATTTGTCAAAAATTTTTCCTTTCTTCACTAGAAAATGTTTTTCCCTTATTTACAACTTATGTTTAAAAAAAAATACTTTAAACATGTACACAAAGTCAATTACAAGTGATTATGAAAAACATGATACCACCAACATTACATTACAGTTGGAATCAAAATAAGCAGATTTTGTTTTCTTAGCTTCAATTTTCTCAATTCTAACATGTTAAAGAATAGCATACTACCTATATTTTATACCTGTTTCTACTTTTCATGCTGTGTACAGTTTCTTATCAATTTCTTATGTTTATAGGTTCTTTGCCACTAACATTTTATTCTATATAACATTGTTATCACATAAATCATATGATAGTAACTAAAATTAACCTGAAAGAGATTAACAAATTATATGGAAGGAGAAAAAAAAAGAATTATCACTGTAGTTTAGAAAGCTGGACGCCATAATACAAACTTTAGAATATTTAAGAACCTAATCTGGAAAAATAAAACTAATATAGCTCCACTTTTATGAAAGTCTTTCAAAATTAAATAATAAAAATATATATTAAATAGCAATTTACTGTAGACAAAGTACCTTCAGATGTATTTGAATCATGAATTATTTTTAAACTTTGTAGTGTTTTTGTTGCCAAAATCTCAAGAGATATATAAGGAAAACACTTAAATCAACAGATAATATTCATGTACTAAGGAAACTATTTTATATCTAGAACTATTTGAAATGTTGACATCTCTATCAAAACTTGGAACAAAAAATAATAACAAGACATTAAAAAAAGTCACTATCCATAAACTTAGCTCTAATTTATGTTCATTTCTGCTTAAAAACAATTCCCATATAATTATCTTTATAATGAATATTGATTTTATTACTAAATAAAACAAGTGATTTTTCAAATTAAGTAGTACTCAAAGGAACTAAACATTCCTGCAAATTAATACAACTTCTGCAGATTAAAAAAAAAGTCAAATGCTTTACCTCCTTATGAAATGAAGTTCAAAATAAAGTATTAATTAGGTGCCAAAAATTAAGGAAACATGATCATGTTATTTGTTAGATGAATTAATCACAGATATATATGAATTAAATGAAACAGATATCCTCCTAACACATAAAAACTCTTTGTTTTCAAATTCACTTGTTTGTTCAAAATACACTTTCTTGTATTTAGAGTACTTTCAAAATAAAAATATACTCAGCTTGATATATTAAAAATACTATACAATGTGGACTGAATATTTTATTATCATTGTGCAAAACTTTATGTAGAAACTATTTCTACATGTCTTACATAATCTATAACAATTATCTTAACACACAAATTTTAAAGAGCAGTAAATTAGCATCTAAAAATAAGGAGGTATGGAAAACATGAATTTCCCTCAAGAATGAAAATGTAACCTAAATGCCCTATTGATCATATTTTAGTGATTTTTAAATTAATACACAGTTGATTATATTTTTACTTTATGTTATGCAGTATTATCATAGGGGAACTTTAAAAAACTGTTTAATTATAGCATTAGGTAAGATCACCAAATCTTAATTTTATTGTGGGGATAATAGATCCAGCTGGGTTAGTATGTGAATTCAGTGGATTGGAGATTAACATGATTTGGCACCAAGGTAAGGTTCCATGGAGTTATATCCACAGGATATATAGATTACCTGATAGCAAGAGACATTTACAACCCAGAATATAAGAGCAGGACAGCCTCAAGTGACATCACCAGATCATCTGCAGCGTCAGCCAACCTAGTGGACTATCCATCCTCCACACCACCACTCCCCACTTTCTCACTGTTAGCAAACCTGCCACTGCCTTTACCAGTGTGAGAGAGCATGTGTCTTCTTTAAAAGCAAGATGCATGCTCACCCAAGTGAAAAGCAAATACAAACCAAAGGAAAAGAAATAGAAAACAAGATTGAGTACAATTTTCACTAACTTGACATTCAGGTTGTAGGAATAATACTGAAATGTTAAAGGAGAAAGTAATTTCAAGAAAAAGGAAAGGAGAAAGAAAGGAAGAAAGAGAGGGAGGGAGGAGGGGGAGATGAAGGGAGGGAAGGAAGAGAAAGAAAGACCAGCCAAACTGAGACTAAATCTTGTCTATAACTCTGATTTCCTCTCTAACCAGCAAACTGTGGAGAGCTTGAATGTCTTTCTAAAATATAATAACAGTAATAATACAGAGGAAAGGGACTCTATCGCCCCCGTCTTAATTCTCTTCTTATTCATCTTCAACTGATGTTTTACTTACAAGCATTTGTTACAGCAAAGCTGTTGGCGGTCTCGATGTTGTCCACATGAGGTACCAAATTAAAAGGAGCTTCTGACGCATTGGGGCTGGTGTTATGTAGAAAAATTGCTAATCGAAAAGCAGTGTACTCCTGATCTGTGTTTCGGATGAAGAGACCACCTATCAAAAACAGCAGAAAAAGCCCCCTCAGTGTTTCCTCTTGTAACTATTATTACACCCGCACCAAGCACTGTCAAATCCACGGCCATTCACCAATACACACATTAAGGAGCTAGCCCTGCCACATCTTGGGAGGCTACCCTTTGTCTCTAAAGTGTATGTTTAGCATTTCAGTCTTTAGGATAGCTCAGCTTTTTACTGTTCCAATTTGTGATGATCACAGTGGCCTCTGAGACAGACCATTTAGTGTGTTTTGCTTTCTCTCTCTTGCCCTCCCCATGATTCCCAGCACACTGCTACAGAAGCCTGCTCCAGGCATTTCTAAGATGCATGCAGATGGACAGAAAAGACAATTTGCATTAAAATACAGAAATGAAGGTTTGTGGTGACATGCAGGTGAGAGGGAAATCAGGAGGGAGATCTGAACTTTGTTTTTATGCAGTTCCTGGACCCAGCCTAATTAGCCCCGTTTTGTGCACTGTCCACGAGAAATGATGCAGTGTGAGGCTGGGCTTAGCTGGAAGGAATTCAATAGCTGCGTCCCATCAAAAGACAGGGGAGAACAGCAAAAAAAAAAAAAAAAAGCCAAGGGCAGGACGGATAGGGTCCCCAGAAATCGAGTCCCGAGGGAGGATTAAAGGCAAAAAATGCAAGAGGAAAACAAAAGAAGAAAAGGTTCCAGGGAAGGCATATAATTTTGGAATCGGTTAACTGGTAGGTAGCAAGCAAAGGCAAAGAGGTCGGGGTGTAAATGTATTTTCTTTCTTTTTAACCTAAACAACGTCTTGTAATAGCGAAAGCTGTTGCCTATAGCATTGGAAGAAGAGTGGATGGGTTTTGTTTTGTTTAAACAAACTCTACATCCCTTCACACTCCAGAAAAATAAATGAAAAGATATATTAGATAAAATGCAATGAAACCCCACGGAGATTTTATCCCAACTTATTGCAATGCTACTTTCGCGACATGAGGCAAATAGGAGTATAGACTGAGGATGGATGGAGTATACACTGAGAACCGCTCTGTGCTGTTTCAACTGAACGAGCACCGAAGAGGCAGTCCTTATAAAGGGAAGAAAGGACGAGAAAAGAGGGGAAAGGAGACGCCGAAGGTTCCCTTAAATTGCTTATCAGCAACTCATTTAACTCACTTTAGGTATCTGCTACAGCCACCCACATGCATACCCCACTGGATCAGAGCTTACCTATTTGCACGCTGCTCGGAAAGGCTCCCATGGCGAGTCCCCAAAATCCAGAAAATAACAAGACAATCTGTCTGCAAATAATCCTCATCTTCTTTTCTCCTCTCCCTGGCACGCGCTCTTTCTCTCGCACTCTTCCTAAAGACCGTTCAGAGAGACATTGAGGACTATGGCGCTAAAATTAAAAACAACCAGAAAAAAAAAAAAAAAAAAAACGGAAAGAGGTTTGGACGGTTTAGGGTTATAACTTCCCTTAGCAATCCATCTCGAGCTGCCAGATTTTTCCCGCAGTCTCCATAGCCCTGGGAGAGGTTTGCTGTCCGGCTGCAAATGTTGTACATGCAAAAGATGGTGGTGGAGCGGCTCCTGGCTGCTCGCAGGGATGAGACATGCGCTCTGTCTGTGCCTAGCTCACACTCGCGCTCGGCCCTCGCTTTCTCACCTACACACGCACGCACACACACACACACACACACACACGTATACACACTGGCGCCGCGGCCGCCGCGCGCTCCGCGGCTGGGGTCTGCCACCGGCCACCTAGAGCCCCCGCCGCCCCGCGCGCCCCTCCACGGGCGCCGAGCGCTAGCTCGGCACGTCCCTCGCCCACCGCACGGCGGGCTTCGCCCCCGGGTGCTCACCGGAGCGCCCCAGGCTCTCCGACGCTCCGCAGCTAGTGGAGACAGGTTTTTCCCTTTCACCGCTCCCGCCTCTTTCTTTCCCGCGTTGGCAGGGGGTTCCACTCTGGGGGTGGGCACCCCCAGGGTCCCTCTTTTTGCTTTCCAGGCGCCCCTGTTCCGCGGCCGCTTGAGGCTGGAGATCCACCCGCGGGCCAGGTCCTCAAGCCCCGACCAGGGCCCCTGGGAGCTGGTCCCTCCCGGTGCTCCTGGCCCCCTGTCGCATTCTTGCAGGCTCTGGGGAGGACCGGCTGCCTCCCTCTCCAGCTCAGCCTTTCTCTCAGCCTCGCCCTCTTCTGCCACTGGGCTGCGCACAGGACTCCGGTCCGCGCTGCAGCAAATGTTTCTCATCAGCAAACAGCCCAGGGAATCTGGAGGGCCTGAGAACGGGATGGATGAGATGAAGGGGCACAGAGGGAGCAAGGATGAGGAAAGGCGCAAAGGGCAGCCGCTGGAGAGTCTAAGAGCCCGGGACCAGCGAGGGAAGAAGTGAGGAAGGTCAGGCTGGAAAAGAGACAAAGAGAGGCTGAAACAGGCTAGCAAAGAGAGCAAGGAAGGAAAAGTTAATTTAAAGAACAAAGAAGGGTAATGAACAAGGTGGGGAAGGGACTGAGAAATGAAAACTGAATAGGGCCTCTATGCTGTTCTTTGAAAGTGGGAACTAGGAGTTAGAACCGCTTGACCTGTAAAGTAAGAAGGGGAATTAGAGTCCTTTCTTTACAGGCTCTGTTTCAGGTGACACGTTTCCTCTGTGCTGGGCCTGCCTCAGGATTTAGGAAGCACATAGTTCAGAGGCTGACGAAGGAGAACCGTAAGAGCAGCGCTTGGGTTAGCGGGCACAAGTGACTATTCGTGCCGGATAGAAAAATCGGGTGTTTTTCATGCACATCTTTTAACTTGAGCTCCAGAACACTCAGCTCTACTCCATGTCTCCCCAGGAATACTTAAGCACCGCATTGATAATGTCAATAGTTGCTTTAAATGGGTAGAAGAAAATTAATTATCCTAGAAAGTTTTAGAGCTGTGGTGTCACTGCCTCTCCATGGGTCATCTTTAAGACTTCATTTCACTTGATTCTGTTGGATGGAATCTGTGCCACACCCAGAGAGCCACTGCAGAAGCAGTGGATGAAAGGTTTCTAATTTCCTCTGTACCATCTGAGGTCTCCTGACCTAGACAGTATATTCGATACCCGAATTCCATTAAGTTATGAAAGAAAAAGTGTTTTAAATCTTTACAGGTCTTTGGGTGCCATTGCTTGAATCATATTATTTTAGAGTCTGGAAGACTGGGTCACATCAGCTAAAGCCAAGGTTCTAAAGAATTGTTAGAGGGAAGGATTCTGCTTAAAGGTTAACTGCAAGAAATTTTAGAAATATAGTGGTATGATGCTTTCATTTAATGTATTAGTATCTTCAAAGTACTGTGTTCTATTATATTTTAGGAAAGAATATAGGAAGTGCAAATAGGAAAAGGAGTATGTCAAGTTTGTATATTGTCACCCTGCTTATTTAACTAATACGCAGAGTACATCATGAGAAACGCTGGGCTGGAAGAAGCACAAGCTGGAATCAAGATTGCTGGGAGAAATATCAATAACCTCAGATATGCAGAGGACACCACCCTTATGGCAGAAAGTGAAGAGGAAATAAAAAGCCTCTTGATGAAAGTGAAAGAGGAGAGTGAAAAAGTTGGCTTAAAGATCAACATTCAGAAAACTAAGATCATGGCATCTGGTCCCATCACTTCATGGGAAGTAGATGGGGAACCAGTTGAAACAGTGTCAGAGTTTATTTTGGGCTCCAAAATCACTGCAGATGGTGATTGCAGCCATGAAATGAAAAGACACTTACTTCTTGGAAGGAAAGTTATGACCAACCTAAACAGCATATTAAAAAGCAGAGACATTACTTTGCCAACAAAGGTCCATCTAGTCAAGGCTATGGTTTTTCCAGTGGTCATGTATGGATGTGAGATTTGGACAGTGAAGAAAGCTGAGTGCCTAAGAATTGATGCTGTTGAACTATGGTGTTGGAGAAGATTCTTGAGAGTCCCTTGGACTGCAAGGAGATCCAACCAGTCCATCCTAAAGGAGATCAGTCCTGAGTGTTCATTGGTAGGACTGATGTTGAAGCTGAAACTCCAATGCTTTGGCCACCTCATGCGAAGAGTTGACTCATTGGAAAGACCCTGATGCTGGGAAGGATTGGGGGCAGGAGGAGAAGGGGACGACAGAGGATGAGATGGTTGGATGGCAACCCTGACTCAATGTACATGAGTTTGGGTAAGTTCCGGGAGTTGGTGATGGACAAGGAGGCCTGATGTGGTGTGATTCATGGGGTCGCAAAGAGTTGGACACGATTGAGTGACTGAACTGAACTGATAGGAAGTGCCTGTGTTTATTTGATGTAACATTTGGGAAAAGAAGAGAAAGAACTGATTAATGTGGAGTTCTTACAAGGGTCCAATTGGTAAAGACTTCTTGAAATATGTATTACTTTTACTCCTTCAAATATCCTTTTATTAGATGTCACCAAGTGCCTGTATTCAGAGTTTGAGGATGACATTTAATAATCCCTGACTAAACATCAGAGTGCTTTTCTTCAGAGTGTTTCTCTAAGTTCTGAATTTTGCTTTTAAATACATTTTTTTTTGTTGTTATTTATCCACTTTTCCGTTACATTTCACTACAAATTGTCATGACAAAAAACAACTTAAACAATTGTGAGTAATTGGATGTCACAAATCATACATTTGTCACTTAGTTTATAAGGCTTTAGTTTTTCAAGTCAAGTGGGATTTGAAATGTTTTCCTTTTTATCATTTCTGTCAATGTAAAAACCAAACTGTAATAATATTAGTTTCTCTTATAAGAATATGATAAAATAGATCTCATAAAATTTAAGTTGAAGTTAACTGAAATTAAAATTTCAAAACCCAGAAAGCCATTAATTTCATCACCTCCTGGGCAAATAGTCTAGCTTTCCTTAATGCATAGAGGCAATTATTAACTTTTGTTCCCAAAAATGAAAGAGTTGAGGTTTCACAGGATGAAATGCCACTATCAATAGAGGTGCAAAACAAGTTTTATTTTTCATCTAACCAGTAGAATGACACCTTGGCTAATAATGACACCTTGGCTATATTTTCCAATATATAGACCTAGATATTTTTCTCTATATCTATACCTACATGGATATACATATAGATATGCCCTCCTGTCATGCCTGCCTTTAAGGCAAATTCTTTTGTTAAGATTTACCAAAAGAAAAAGAGTTTGGATTTTGCTAGGAAGGACAGCAAGTGGAGGCTGTGACAAATGTTGTGCATTCATATATAACAGAAATGATAATCAACAATGCTGAAGACAAAGCAGTGAAAAATGAAAATGGATCTGGTAATGGTACAGCTAACACCTGCACTTTTAATCTTGAAAATTGGCCCTCCAAACAATATTGTATCTACTACTACTACAAATTATGTTATGTCTATTTACTACTATGATATTATATCCACTACTGTGGGCAAGGATCCCTTAGAAGAAATGGACTAGCCCTCATAGTCAACAAGAGTCCAAATGCAGTACTTGGGTGCAATCTTGACAGAATGAACTCTGTGTGTTTCCAAGGCAAACCATTCAATATCACAGTAATCCAAGTCTAGGCCCCAACCACTAATACCGAACAAGCTGAAGATGAATGGTTCCATGAAGACCTACATGACCTTCTAGAATGAACACCAAAAAAAAAAAAAAAAAAAGGTTCTTTTCATCATAGAGAACTAGAATGCAAAAATAAGAAGTCAAGAGATATCTGGGGTAACTGGCCTGTTTGGACTTGGAGTACAAGATTTGGACTTGCAGTAGGGCAAAGGCTAATAGAAATTTGCCAAGAGAACACATTATTCATAGCAAGCACCCTCTTGCAGCAACACAAGAGATGACTCAACACATGGTCAATACTGAAAACAGATTGTTTATATTCTTTGCAGCCAAAGATGGAAAGGCCCTATACAGTCAGCAAACACAAAATTGGGAGCTGACTGTGGCTCAGATCATGAAGCCCCTACAGCAAAATTCAGACTGAAATTGAAGAAAGTAGGGAAAACCACTAGGCCATTCAGGTATAACCTAAATCAAATTGCTTACGATGAAACAGTGGAAGTGACAAATAGGTTCAAGGGATTGGACTGAGAGACAGAGTGCCGGAAGAACTATGGATAGAAGTTAGTAACATTCTACATGAGGCTGTGATCAAAACCATGTCTAAGAAAAAGAAATACAAAAAAGCAAAATGGTTCTCAGAGGTGGTAGTGGTTTAGTCGCTAAGTTGTGTCCAACTCTTGCGACCCCAAGGACTGTAGCCTTCCAGGCTTCTCTGTCCATGGGATTCTCGGGGCAAGAGTAAGGGAGTGGATTTTCATTTTCTTCTCCAGGAAATCTTTCCAACCCAGGAATCAAACCTCGGTCTCCTGCATTGCAGGCAGATTCTTTACCAACTGAGCTACAAATAGCTGAGAGAAGAAGAGAAGTGAAAGGCAAAGGAGACAAAGAAAAATGTACACATCTGAATCAGTTCAGTTCAGTTCAGGTGCTCATTCGTGTCCAACTCCTTGCAACCCCAGCCTTCCCTGTCCATCACCAGCTCCCAGAGTTTGCTCAAACTCATGTCCAAGGAGTTGGTGATGTTACCAACCATCTCATCCTCTGCCATCTCCTTCTCCTCCTGACTTCAATCTTTTCCAGTATCAGGGTCTTTTCAAATGAGTCAATTCTTCACATCAGGTGGCCAAAATATTGGCGTTTCAGCTTCAGCATCAGTCTTTCTGATGAATATTCAGGACTGATCTCCTTTAGGATGGACTGGTTGGATCTCCTTGCAGTCCAAGGGACTCTCAAGAGTCTTCTCCAGCATCACAGTTCAAGCGTCAATTCTTCAGTGCTCAGCTTTCTTTATGGTGAATTCTCACACATATACATGAATTCTGGAAAAACTATAGCTTTGCCTAGGCAGACCTTTGTCGGTAAAGTAATGCTCTGCCTTTGACTATGTTGTCTAGGCTGGTGACAGCTTTTCTTCCAAGGAACAAGCGACCTTTAATTTCATGGCTGCAGTCACCTCTGCAGTGATTTTGAAGCCCAAAGGAATAAAGCCTGTCACTGTTCCCATGTTTTTCCCATGTATTTGCATGGAGTGATGGGACCAGATGCCATGATCTTCATTTTTTGAATGTTGAGTCTTAAGCCGGCTTTTTCACTCTCCTCAAGAGGGTTTTATTTTCTTTTCACTTTCTGCCATGGGTGGTGTCATCTGCACATCTGAGATTACTGATATTTCTCCTGGAAATCTTGATTCCAGCTTGTGCTTCATCCAGCCCAGCATTTCACATGATGTGCTCTGCATATAAGTTAAGTAAGTAGAGTGACAATATGCAGCCTTGATGTACTCCTGTCCCAAATATGAATCAGTCTGTTGTTCCATGTCCGGTTCTAACTGCTGCTTCTTGACCTGCATACAGGGTTCTCAGGAGGCAGATAAGGTGATCTGGTATTTCAGTCTCTTGAAGAAGTTTCCACAGTTTGTCGTGATCCACATAGTCAAAGGCTTTAGCATCATCAATGAAACAGAAGTAGATGTTTTTCTGGAATTCTCTTGCTTTTCCTATGATCCACTGGATTTTGGCAATTTGATCTCTGGTTTCTCTGCCTTTTCTAAATCCAGCTTGACCATCTGGAAGTTCTCAGTTCACATAGCTGAAGCCTAGCTTGGTGAATTTTGAGAATTACTTTGCTAGTGTGTGAGATGAGTGCAATTGAGAGGTAGTTTGAACATTCATTTCTTTGGGATTGGAGTGAAAATTACTCTTTCAAGTCCTGTGGCCACTGCTGAATTTTCCAAATTTGCTGGCATATTGAGTGTAGCACTTTCACAGCATTATGTTTTAGCATTTGAAATAGATCAACTGGAATTCCATCACCTCCACTAGCTTTGTCCGTAGTGATGCTTCCTAAGATCCACTTGACACACACATGTCTGGCTTTAGTTAATGATCACACCATCATGGTTATCTGGGTCATCAACATCTTTTCTTAATAGTTCTTCTGGGTATTCTTGCCATCTCTTCTTAATATCTTATGCTTCCGTTAGGTCCATACCATTTCTGTCTTTTATTGTGCCCATCTTGGCATGAAATCTTCCCTTGATATCTCTAATTTTCTTGAAGATATTCTTTTCCATTCTATTTTTTGCCCCTATTTCTTTTCATTGATCATTTAGGAAAGCTTTCTTATCTCTCCTTGCTATTGTTTGGAACTCTACATTCATATGGATATATCTTTCCTTTTCTTCTTTGTCTTTTGCTTCTCTTCTTTTCTCAGCTATTTTTAAAGCCTCCTCAGGCAACCTTTTTGCCTTTTTGCATTTCTTTTTCTTTGGGATGGTTTTGATTACAGCCTTCTATACAATGTTCCTAACCTCTATCCATAGTTCTTCAAGCATTCTATCAGGTCTAATCCCTTGAATCTATTTGTCACTTCCACTGTATAATTGTAAGCAGTTTCATTTAGGTCATACGGGAATGGTCTAGTGGTTTTCCCTACTTTCTTCAATTTAAGTCTGAATTTTGCCATAAGGAGTTGATGATTTGAACCACAGTGAGCTCTCAGTCTTGTTTTTGCTGACTGTATAGAGCTTCTTCATCTTTGGCTACAAAAAAATATAATCAATCTGATTTCGATATTGACCATCTAGTGATGTCCATGTGTAGAGTCGTCTGTTGTGTTGTTGGAGGAGTGTGTTTGCTATGACCAGTGCGTTCTCTTGGCAAAACTTTTTAGCCTTTGCCCTGCTTCATTTTGTACTCCAAGGCCAAACAAGCCAGTTACTCCAGTAATCTCTTGATTTCCTACTTTTGCATTCCAGTTCCCTATGATGAAAAGGACATCTTTTTTTGGTGTTTGTTCTAGAAGGTCATGTAGGTCTTCATAGAACCATTCAACTTCAGCTACTTTGGGATTAGTGGTTGGGGCCTAGACATGAATTACTGTGATATTGAATGGTTTGCCTTGGAAACACACAGAGATCATTCTGTTGTTTTTGAGATTGCATCCAAGTACTGCATTTTGGATTCTTTTTTTGGCTATGAGACCTAGTCCATTTCTTCTAAGGGATTCTTGTCCACAGTAGTAGATGTAATGGTCATCTGAATTAAATTTGCCCATTCCCATCCATTTAGTTTACTGATTACAAATACGTCTATGTTCACTCTTGCCATCTCTTGTTTGACCACTTCCAATTTACCTTGATGCATGGATCTAACATTCCAGGTTCATATGCAATATTGTTCTTTATAGCTTTGGACTTTACTGGTCACATCCACAATACCTGTTTTTGCTTTGGCTCTGTCTCTTCATTCTTTCCTGAGCTATTTCTCCACTCTTCTCCAGTAACATATTGGGCATTGACTGACCTGGGGAGTTTTTCTTTCAGTTTCATACCTTTTTTACCTTTTATAACTTTTCATACTGTTCATGGGGTTCTCAAGGCAAGGATACTGAAGGGATTTGCCATTCTCTTCTCCAGTGGACCACATTTTGTCAGAGCTCTCGACAATGACCTGTCCATCTCGTGTGGCCCTACATGACATAGTAAATTGTTTCACTGAGTTTGACAAGTCTGTGATCCATGTGATCACTATGATTAGTTTTCTGTGAATGGTATCTGAATGCAGAGTTGCATACCATAGCAAGGAGAGATAAGAAAGCCTTCCTAAGTTATCAATGCAAAGAAATAGAGGCAAACAATAGAATGGGAAAGACTAGAGGTCTCCTCAAAAAGAATTAGAGATACTAAGGGAATATTTCATGCAAAGATGGGCACAATAAAGCATAGAAATGGTATAGAGCTAACAGAAGCATAAGATATTAAAAAGAGGTGGTAAGAATACCTGGAATAACTATAACAAAAAAAGGTCTTAATGACTCAGATAATCATTATGATGTGATAACTCACCTAGAGCCAGACATTCTGCAGTGGGAGATCAAGTAGGCCGCAGAAAGCATCACTGTGAACAAAGCTAGTAGAAGAGATGGAATTCCAGCTGAACTATGTCAGTTCCTAAAAGATGGTGATGTCAAAGTGCTGCACTCAATATGCCAGGAAACTTGGAAAACTCAGCAGTGGCCACAGGACTGGAAAAGGTCAGTTTTCATTCCAATTCCAAAGAAAAGACAATGCCAATGAATATTCAAACAACCGCACAATTGTGCTCATCTCACATGCTAACAAAGTGAAAGTGAAATCGAAAGTTGCTCAGTCGTGTCCAACTCTTTGTGACCCCATGGACTATACAGTCCATGGAATTCTCTAGGCAAGAATACTGGAGTGGGTAGTCTTTCCCTTCTTCAGGGTATCTTCCCAACCCAGGGATTGAACTCAGGTCTCCCTCAATTCATGCAGATTCTTTACCAACTGAGTCACAAGGAAAGCCTAAGAATACTGGAGTGGTTACCCTATCATTCTCCAACAGATCTTCCCCACCCAGGAACTGAACCCGGGCCTCCTGCGTTGCAGGTGGATTCTTTAACAACTGAGCTTTCAGGGAAGCCCAAAGTAATGCTCAGAATTCTCCAAGCTAGGCTTCAACATTACATGAATGGATAACTTACAATGTTCAGGCTGGATTTATAAAAGGCAGAGGGACCAGAGATCAAATTGCCAACATCCACTGGATCATAGAAAAAGCAAGAGAGTTCCAGAAAAACATCTACTTCTGTTTCATTGATGAAGTTAAAGCCTTTGACTGTGTAGATCACAATAAACTGTGGAAGCTTCTTCAAAAGATGGGAATACCAGACTACCTTACCTGCCTCCTGAGAAATCTGTATGCAGGTCAGGAAGCAACAGTTAGAATCAGACATGGAACAACAGGCTGATTCAAAATTGGGACAGCAGTATGTCAAAGCTGTTTATTGTCACCTTGCTTAATGAAAAAGCCAGCTTAAAACATTCAAAAAATGAAGATCATGGCATCTAGTCCTATCCCTTCATGGTAAAAAGATGGGGAAATAATGGAATCAGTGACTGACTTTATATTCTTGGGCTTCAAAATCACTGCAGATAGTGACTGCAGCCATGTAATTAAAAGTCGCTTGTTCCGTGAAAGAAAAGCTATCACCAACAAAGAAAGCATAGTAAAAAGCAGGTACATTACTTTGCCGACAAAGGTTTGTCTTGGTGAAGCTATTGTTTTTCCAGTAGTCATGTATGGATGTGAGAGTTGGATCATAAAAAAGCCAAGCATTTAAGAATTGCTCCTTTTGAACTGTGGTGTTAGAGAGAAGACTCTTGAGAGTCCCTTGGACTACAGGGAAAACAAACCAGTCAATCCTAAAGGAAATCAACCCCGAATATTCATCAGAAGGACTGATGCTAAAGCTGAAGCTCCAGTACTTTGCCCACCTGATGCAAAGAGTTGACTCATTAAAAAAGACCCTAATGATTGAAGGAATGAGGAGAACGGGATGACAGAGGATAAAATTTTTGGATGGCATCACCAACTCAAGAGAGATGAGTTTGAGCAAGCTCCAGCAGATGGTGAAGGACAAGGAAGTATGGCGTGCTGCAGTCCATGAACTTTCAAAGAGTTGGATGTGACTGAGCGATTGAGCAACAACAAACACTGTTATAAATTTTGTCATACACTTCCTATTATTCCAGGTGTGTATTTATATATATAAAAGGATTTCTTGATCCTGTCTTTGGAACATTAGTAAAGGCAGAGGTAAAAGTTCCTGCTATATCACTACCAAAATTTCAAAGTGTTGCTGCTAGCTGAGAAAATCAAACATACATATGTTTTGATTTTATTGCTTTTGGGTTATTCTAAGTAAATATTTTCAGTTTATGAAATACAATTTACTAATATATTAAAAGAAGGTATCAAATCTGAAGATTTCTAAAATTTCTTATAGTTAATCAGATATCTGATCTTACGATGTTAGTTCAGCCAGAATTTGGACAGTTCTACTGTGGGAAATGCCCTGATGTTGTAGGCAATCCACAGATGAATGTACCATACTCAAGGAATGGAGACAAAGATGTAGAGAATGGACTTGTGGACCCAGTGGGGGAAGGAGAGAGTGCTACATATGGATAAAATAGCATCAACATATATACTCTGTCAGGTGTAAGATGGATAGCTGGTGAGAAGTAGCTGTGTAGCACAGGGAGCCCAATCTGGCACTCTGTGATGACCTGGAGGGATGGGATGGGGGCAGGGGAGAGAAATTAGAGAGGGAGAGGATATGTATATGATTATGGCTAATTTGCATTGCTGTGTGGCAGAAACCAACACAACATTGTAAATTTAAAAATATATATATTTTAAAAATAAAAAAAAATAAAAATAAAAAAAAACAACGTTCACCTGTTGTTGCAGAATGCGATCACATAGAATCAGTGAATCATTGTCAAAGAGGAGAGGAGAAATAACACCTAGAGTATATCAGCAAAGGCTTTGTGGAGAACTTTCAGTGAGAAGAATATATATTGATGGATAAGTACAGCTTTCTAAGTAGAAAAATGGTGTCCAAGGCCTGATGGTATAAAGCACATGCTGCTGAGTGGTTTTGAGGTACAAATTTGGGGTTATAGAGGATAAGACAGAAAGTCAGGTTGGACCATTAAAGAGAGCATATGGAAGGAAGTACTTAATATATTCTATGAGGTGGTGTCTAGAATGTATACATATAGAAAGGGGACATTGGTGATAGTGAAGTAGTTTGATAATGTAGAACAGGAAAGGCAGAAGCTGAGACTAGTTTAGTTTATAGGCTGCTCTTTCGGAAAATCAAGTGAAATGGCACAAATATCTGGGATAAAACCGTAAAAAGAAACAGGATAAACAAGGTAGAAAAATTACTGCCAAGATAAAACTGACAGGGCACACTCATCACCTGCTAGGGAGTCATGGGAATGTGGCACATATTTAAGAGTTAGGATCAAAGGTAACCTCAAGTTTGAAACCTGATTGTTCTATAAAGAAGATGTGGTCATCAGCAGGTTGGCGATACTTTCAGTTGAGAAAAGGAACTTAAAAGAAAGGCAAGTTTTTTGGGAAATAGGCTTTTTATTAAACAATGCATGCTCAAAAAGTTATATACTGAGTATCTACGATGTGTGAATGCTTGAGATATAATGGTAAACAAACAAAATTCTGGCTATTACTGTAAGATTCCTAACATTTGTGAACCTCAGTTCAGTTCAGTTCAGTAGCTCAGTCATGTCTGACTCATCCATGGACTGCAGAATGGCAGGCTTTCCTGTCCATCACCAACTCTTGGAGCTTGCTCAAACTCATGTCCATCGAGTCGGTGATGCCATCCAACCATATCATCCTTTGTTGTCCCCTTCTCTTCCTGCCTTACATATATAATTTGACCTACAGAAAAATTTAGATATTATTAAACTGATTAGAAAACCTACCTAAAGATTAAAATTCTGACACAAGTTTATATTCCTAGTAACTGATAAAACCAAGAGTTAGGGATAAAGCTCAGGTCTGTTTAATTTCATAGACCATGTTGTCCTCATTAAAACCTGCTGAGTTAATGAGCTAAGATACAAGTTAAGGTGCAAAGAGGGGTCTGGAAGAGAAAAAGTAAATTGTAAGAATCCACAATATTTAGAAAAGTAATCTAGTATATCTAGTTCAGAGACCTCAGGCTTTTAGAGTAAAGTAAGTGGGTTGAGATTTTAGGAGATTAGTGTCATGGTCGCATTAGTGTAGATACACTACTTAACTTTCTATTCTGATAGAATATATGTAAATTTCCAGCACCGTTTTGGCATGGTCCTTACTAATAAAGAACTGTTTACAGTTCTGGCAGTTCCCATTAATAAGGAGTTACCAAAAAATATGTGATCAAAGTTCTAATAGAGGAGGCATAGAGTACCATGTGAGCAAATAGGAGGTCTAATTCTGATTTTGAGGGAATCCAGGAAGAACTCACAGAGAAAGATAATTTGAACTGAATTTTTATGGGTGTGTTTTATGGATTGGGTAGAGAGAAAAGACTATATGCAAGACATGAGTGGGCATAGGCCTTACTATAAATACTAAAAGCTTGGTATAACTGGACTGAAAGTTGTATTGGGGTTAGTACTGGAAGTAAGGTTGGAAAGCAAAGCAAAGGATGGTCATGAAATGTTTCATTCAGTAGTTTGAATCTTGTAGAGACAGAGAAACAAATGTTGTCAGTAAAGGAATAAAATGATCAGACTTGCATTTTAGATCCCCAAATCAAAAATCTTGAAATGTGTAGCAATTCTATATGATGAAGCTGGAAGCAAGCAGCTCCAACTTGAAAGCTGTAGAAATAGTCTAGATGAAAAAATGATTGTGTAACTAAAGCTAATAACAATTGAATTTACCTGAAATCATATTTTAGGTTTCTGCCCCAAATATTAATATGTTGTTTTTCAGTGTCTAAGTCGTGTCCAACTCTTTTGTAACCCCATGGACTATAACTAAACAGGCTCCTCAGCCCGTGGGATTTCCCAGGAAAGAACACTGAAGTGGATTGGCATTTACTTCTCCAGGGAATCTTCCCAACCCAGGGATCAAATCTGTGTCTCCTGAAATGACAGTTAGAATCTTTATCACCGAGTCACCTGGGAAACCCGGATATATACTAGCAGAATTATAAAAGTTGCATGTACATAGCTATGTACTATTTATCATAGCAAAACCCAAAGCAACCCAAATGTCCTTTGAGAGGAGACTATCTTACTAATTATGGTAAGAGTTTGTACCATTGATGTGTTAAACATTGGTGTGCTATGAGTTTTTCAGTGAAACAGAAGTGCCTCTATATACCTCTGTGGAGTGCTCTCAAGGATATATTACGTGACAGAAAGGAAGGCAGAGACATGTATATGCACACTAGCATTTATCTAAAAGAAGGAGTATTTACGATAGGGACAGAGAGTCAGGGTGAAGAGGAAGAAGCAATAAACCTTCTATGGGTACTCAGGTTTTCATTATCCTAGTTTATTTAAAAGCAGATAATTCTGGCATCTTCTATAGTGGGATATCTCCTAAGTACAAAAATTTGCACTACTTTCACTAATCACATTGTTGATGTTAATATTAATATCACAGTTCAGAAAATGTTTTTTATATATTGTTACACAAAGCCAATGGATTATTATGCTGGTGTTCTTGTAAAAAGCATTAGAGAAAGGTGAAACATTTTTTATTGTAACTTTTTAAAACTAATTAATTTATTTTAATTGGAGGCTAATTACTTAAGATCAAAGAGGGTAAGTAAGACACCTGACAGTTTAGAACTGAAAATTTCAGTATAGATTAATGACTTATTTTATATTTTCAATGAAATATATATTTTCTAGTTCTACATACTAAAAAATTAGAAATAATGTATAAGTATATATAAAAATGTATAATTATACTATAAAAATCAGCACTTCTTGTGTACATTTTATGGTATCTAATACTATACCACCAAAAAGACATTTCAAGTGTAGGGAAATGACTCATTTCAGGTCTATGGAAGAAACAGTACAAATGCACTTGAAACAATGTGTTGTAACAGAAAGAAATGAAGATATTATAATTACTGAGTTCATGATGAGAGTTTTCAGCAGCCAACTGGAAGATCTTTCCATTGGTTGAAGATGTGATAATTTAGATATCAAAATGTATATTATAACACATCACTGTTAAATCCATGGCATCATAGTGATAATTTTAAAAAGAGATAGAGGCTTTATTGGTCTACTTTATAAGGTGTTAGGAAACCAAGTCATAAATTTTTAACATAAACTTTTCATTTTAGCATAATATTTGATTTATAGAAGAGTTGGAGAGGTACTATGGAGAGAGCTTCCCTATACCCCTCACCTGGTTTGTTTTATTTAATGTAATGTTAGATTATATTACTTTGGTGCATTTATCTAAACTAAGAAACTGACACTAGCATGTTACTGTTAAAAAAAACTCCAGATTTTGTATTTTACTGGATTTTCTATTACTGTTTTACTCTGCTGCAGAATTCAATTCAGAATACTTCAATGCATTTAGTTGAACCTGGGTCTTCTGCATTGCAGGCAGATTCTTTGTGTCTCTGCTATTCTGCAAGTTTCAGCATCTTTGTTTTTCATGACTTCAATGGTAGGATGAGTACAAAACAGGAGTTTTGTAGAATGCCTTCCAGTTTGGATTTGATGCTTTTCTCATGTTGAGAGTGTAGAATTTTGGTAAGAACACCACACCATAGAATTGAAGTGCCTTTCTTATCACATCATACCAGGGGTTCCATGTTATTCCCATTGACGTAGCTAGTGATAATCTTCATCATCTGGTTAAAGTGTTTGCAAGGTTTCTCCACTGTAAGGTTACGGTTTTTCCATTCCTTAATCTAGTCCATAGAAGTGAATCATGAAGTATGGCTCACTCTCTAGGATGAGAGGATATCTACACGTATTACTTGTAATTTTGTAAGGAAGATTTGCCTCATATCCTCATTCTTAAATTTAATTGCTTGTTTAAATAAATATGAAGAAAAGTGAAAGTAAAAGTCACTCAGTCGTGTGACCCCATGGACTATAGAGTCGATGGAATTCTCCAGGCCAGAATACTGAAGTGGATAGCCGTTTTCTTCTCCAGGGGACCTTCCCAACTCAGGGATCAAAGCCAGGTCTCTGAGTTGCCAGAGAAGCCCAAGAATACTGTAGTGGTTAGCCTATTCCTCCTACAGCAGATCTCCTCAACCCAGGAATCAAACTGGGTCTCCTGCCTTGCAGGCAGATTCTTTACCAGATGAGTGACATATTCATTTTATATTTTGGGCTACAATCCAAAACTAAATTATTTACTAATCATTTTGTTGCTTCAGTTCAGTTCAGTTAAGTCATTCACTCATGTCTGACTCTTTGCGACCCCATGGACTGCAGAACGCCAGGCCTCCCTGTCTATCACCAACTCCCGGAGCTTGCTCAAACTCATTTCCATCGAGTTGGTGATGCCATCCAACCATCTTATCCTCTGTTGTCCCCTTCTCTCTTGGCCTCAATCTTTCCCAGCATCAGGGTCATTTCCAATGAGTCAGTTCTTTGCATCAGGTAGCCAAATATTGGAGCTTCAGCTTCAACATCAGTCCTTTCAATGAATATTCAGGACTGATTTCCTTTAGGATAGACTGGATTGATCTCCCTGCTGTCCAGGGGACTCTCAAGAGTATTCTCCAATACTACAGTTCATAAGCATCATTCTTTGACTATCAGCTTTCTTTATGGTCCAACTCTCACATCCGTACATGACTAATGGAAAAACCATAGTTTTGACTAGATAGATCTTTGTTGGCAAAGTAATGTCTCTGCTTGTTAATGCATTGTTTAGGTTGGTCATAGCTTTTCTTCCAAGCAACAAGCTTCTTTTGATTTCATGTTTACAGTCACCATCTGCAGTGATTTTGGAGCCCAAGAAAATAAAGTCTGTCACTGTTTTCATTGTTTCCCTATCTATTTGCCATGGAGTGATGGGACCAGATGCCATGATCTTAGTTTTTTGAATGTTGAGTTTCAAGCCAACTTTTTCACTCTCCTCTTTCACATTCATCAAGAGGCTCTCTAGTTCTTCTTCGCTTTCTGCCATCTGTGTGTCTGAGGTTATTGATATTTCTCCTGGCAATCTTGATTCCAGCCCAGCATTTCACATGATGTACTTTGCATAGAAGTTAAATAAGCAAGGTAACAATATACAGCTTTGCTGTACTCCTTTCCCAATTTGGAACCAATCTGTTGTTCCATGTTCGGTTGTAACTGCTGCTTCTTGACCTGCATACAGATTTCTCAGGAGGCAGGTATCCCCATCTCTTGAAGTATTTTCCACAGTTTGTTGTGATTCACACAGTCAAAAGCTTTGACTGAGTCAATAAAGCAGAAGTAGATGTTTTCTGGAACTTTCTTGCTTATTTGATGATCCAACAGATGTTGGCAATTTGATCTCTGGCTCTTCTGCCTTTTCTAAATCCAGTCTGAACATCTGGAAGTTCACAGTTCATATATTGTTGAAGTCTGGCTTGGAGAATTTTGAGCATTACTTTGCTAGTGTGTGAGATGAGTGCAATGGTGTGGTAGTTTTAACATTCCTTGGCATTGCCTTTCTTTGAAATTGCAATGAACACTGACCTTTTCTGGTCCTGTAGGCACTGCTGGCTTCCAAATTTGCTGGCATATTGAGTGCAGCACTTTAACAGCATCATGTTTTAGGATTTGAAATAGATCAACTGAAATTCCATCACCTCCACTAGCTTTATTCATAGTGATACTTCCTAATGTCCACTTGACTTCACATTCTAGGATGTCTGGCTCTAGCTGAGTGATCACACCATTGTGGTTATCTGGGTCATGAAGATCTTTTTTTTGAATAGTTCTTCTGTGTATTGTTTGTTGCTTACACTAGTCCATCTTTGGACATTTGGAACTATTGTTATGACACCATCCTTTTGTTTTTTGAACCCTTCCATGCTGATTGCAAGTTCCCTGGTACCTCAGATGGTAAAGAATCTGCCTGCAATGCAGAAGACCCAGGTTTGATCCCTGGTTTGGAAGATATCCTGGAGAAGGAAATGAGAACCCACTCCTGTATTCTTGCCTTGGAAATCCCATGGAGAGAGGATCCTGGCAGACTACTGTTCATGGAGTCACAAGGAACAGACACCACTTAGTGACTACACCACCACATGCTTACTGTGGGGCTTCCCTGGTGACTCAGATGGTAAAGAATCTGCCTGCAATGCAGGAGATGCTGGTTCAATTCCTAGGTCGGGAAGATCCCTTGGAGAAGAGAATGGATACCCACTCCGCTATTCTTGCTTGGAGAATTCCATGGACACAGAAGTCTGGCAGGCTACAGTCCATAGGGTCGCAAACAGTGGGACGTGACTGAACAATTACTTTCACTTTTACATGTTATTTTTTTTGTAGTCTTAGTGTGATACTTTTCTTTAAAGAGTCCTATTTCCTCTTATTGGAGCATGATATTAAAAAAAAAAATCTGGACAATGATTTTTCTCATTGTTACCGGGCTGTCATTGCTTCCAGGTTTTCATGTAAGGTAGAGCTTGTATACTAACCTATGTATACATATGTACTGAAAGTTATTTCTCTAGCTATCCATCTGTGCTGTGCTGTGTTAGGTCACTTCAGTCATGTCCAAATCTTTGCAGCCCCTTGGACTGTAGCCTGCCAGGCTCCTCTGTCCATGGGATTCTCCAGGGAAGAATACTGAAGTGAACTGCCATTTCCTACTCCAGGTTATCCATCTGCATGTGTATTAAACTAAATATGAGTTCATATTGATGTTTCCACCTCAAAACCAGCACTACAGGGTTCACTGTAGCTTCCCTTTTTCTTATCTTGTTAGATATCAAAATAAATTATACCTGCAATATATTATAACATATCACTGCTAAATCTATGACATTATAATGATGAGTTTAAAAAGACACCATTCTCACCAGTCTTTATATAATGTTAGGAAACCAATTCATAATTTCTCTCTAACTATGAGAAATGTGGTTCCCACAATCAAGTAAAATGCATTTACTTATGATGCAAACCTGAATCTAAGTTTTCCAAAGCAATTTAATTTTGTTACCATATTTTTGTTTTCACTCATGATTACTGAAATGTCATGTATAATATTGTTGATTATCTGCATGCTTGGAACACAATGAATTTTATAGACATTAAAATGAATGGATGACATTGTTTATGGCTTTATGTCCTATAAGAGGCCAATGCATTAAATAGACTAATACCAACAGTTTAGTAAATATATTTACTTATGTATTTGTTAACTAAATCATCTCTTGGTAGGGTTTAGATTTTTCAATATATACATATTTTTTCCCCAATTAAACTGAACCATTTTGATTTTCATATAGATTAGTGAAATCACTTTCCAGCAATATGAATACCCTATTGCTTCATGGAGTTCATTGCTGTACCTTTTTGTCTATCTGTCAAACATGCTTGAAATCAGCACACTAATCTTGCCCTATAGCATTGCTTGGCTAATTTATTTTCTGTCTGCTACCTCATATAGTTTCTCCATGAAACTGACTGACATTGAGTATGATTTTAATGGCGATAAATTATCTCTCCTTCAAAACCACAGAATCCTCAAACACGAAAAAAAGATTACTTTCCTTGTTTTATGTTCCCCATTCCTCTCTACAGTCACTAAAATTGAAAGAGATCACTAAGTAAAACTAATTCACTAATTCATTCACCACTTATTTATAGAACATTTATTATGAATCATGGTATCATAAAGGAATGAAAGTGTGTCTTAGCAATTATGACATTTGTTTCTTAAAATTGCAAGATCCTAAATACAAACTTGTGTACATAAACACACATACACAAGTAAGTACCAAAAAAAAAAAGAAGTAAACCCTACTTTAGTGGTAGAAATTGATGTGATTTATCTCCTTCAAGGTAAGAATTATGTTATATTAAACATGAATCTATGTCTCCCTAATGCTAGTTCCTTGTCTTAATACTTACTTAAGGATAGAAATCATTGAGTAAAGTATCATGGGAAAGCTAGTACTTGAACATGATTGCAAAAAGCTGGGTGGTTATCTTTTGTGGAGAAATGGAGGAGCATTCCAGACAGAGGAAAGAAGTGGTTGTGCATTAGAAACAATGAGTAACTCAGAGGTAGGAGTCAAGATGGGGATTAGTAACCAGTGAGGCTTCCCTAATGGCTCAGCAGTAAAGCATCTGCCTGCAATGCAAAGATTCAGAAGACACAGGTTCTATCCCTGGGTCAAGAAGATCGCCTGGAGGAGGGCATGACAATGCACTCCAGTATTCTTGCCTGAAGAATCCCATGGACAGAGGAGCCTGGTGGGCTACAGTTCACAGGGTCACAAAGAGTCTGACATGACTGAAGTGACTGAGCATGCAGCATGCACCCAGCCAGTTGGACTCAAGAGTTTGGTTAAAGCCAGACTTTGAAGAGCTTGGCATATGTAGACGTTAAATAAATATTTGTAAACAAAACTGACAAGTGATACAAAAGGGTTGTTGAGTCATATGTTTCTCCTGTACCTTATTAACAAATGCTACTGTATTTCTTTTACTTACGAAGTCACAGGTTGTTTTGCTTAACTTGATGGAGAATTGATGAAATTACTTGGATAATCAAACTTCCCCAAAATGGTATTTCAGATTTAAAAAGTGAATGTTGTATTCTGATTTCCTGTTTAAACAACCACACTGGACACATTCACAAATATGCATTTAATATTTAAAAGTTTAATCCAATTTTGGACACTTTAATAGCGATGACTATAATTGTTCTTTATTAGGCAAATACTGTGATATAAAAATGTAATTTTTAGTTCTTAAAAAATAATCTTTCAATGTAAGTACTACTAGCTTTGCTTTCAAGATGAGAAAATTAAAGCATAAAGTGTTTTAAGTAACAAGCCCAATGTCACATAGCTAGTAATGGTACATCAGGATTCAAAGAAATATCCAATTCCATAAACATCACATATATTTATGAGAAAAGCCAAATGTTTGCTTTGCAACAATCATTATCATTGTCATGGCTCTGACTTAAGCTGAAGCTTATGCATCATTAATGAAAGAAAAATTATGTGTATTTGCATTTTTTTTTGAAATATTACTACTGACTGGGTCATTTAATAAAAATGCCATGATAGCAAAGTTAGATCAATTGTAATTATTTCTTACAGCTTAACAAATATAAATGTTTGATTGGTTAAAAGGGAAAAAAATATTTAAAAAGGGAAATAAGCAGGCACACTCTAGTTACATAACCATTTGGTACTTGAAAGAAAGTGTGAAATTGTTAGTCGTTCAGTCGTGTCCAGTGGTTTGTGACACCATGGACTGTAGTCCACCAGTTTTCTGTGTTCATGGGATCCTCCAGGCGAGAATACTTGAGCAGTTTGCCATTTCCTTCTCTAGGAGATATTCCCCACCCAGGGATCAAACCCAGGTCTCCCACATTGCAGCAGATTATTTACTGTCTGAGCCATCAGGGAAGGCTGGTACTTGAAACAACTTGAACAGTTGATGTATAATAGAATTACCTTCTTCCTTATTGTTAATCATATACATCCCAGTTTATTACATTTAAGTTATAATTTTTTTTCAGATCCTTTTTCTTCTTCCTTTTTTTGTCACATAAGATTGAGTTGTATGTATTTAATCACACCCTATCCAACTGTATTCCCTTAGATATGTTTGACTGTGAATGAATGTATTTGGCATAGTATTTTTAACAAAAATAACATGGAGTCATACTGATTTCACTTTCAAGATAATTCCACTCACAAACTTTTCTGGTTTTCTGAATGTTCAAAACGTTCTTGTGCAATGTTTGTCTGCCAGCACACTTCTTAGTCCAATAGAGAGATTATAGGTAAGCTATTTATGAAAGTGATCAGTTACAACTATCCCCAGATACACTCTTAACATAGGATTATTTTAATAACTGTATTAGAAGAAAACAAAACTCTATTTTTATAAACTATATATAATATATATAATTATACATAATAACATATTGCATGTAACTCAGATACATAAAAGAAAGTATTCAGTTCAGTTCAGTCACCTAGTCATATCCAACTCTTTGTGACCCCATGGACTGAATCATGCCAGGCTTCCCTGTCCTTCACTATCTCCCAGAGTTTGCTCAAACTCATGTGCATTACATCGATGATGCCATCCAACCATCTCATGCCCTGCCACCCTCTTCTTCTCCTGCCTCCAATTTTTCCCAACATCAGGGTCTTTTGCAGTCAGTTGGCACTTCTCATCAGGTAGTCAAAGTATTCAGTTCAGTTCAGTCTCTCAGTCGTGTCTGACTCTTTGCGACCCCATGGGCTGCAGCTTCCCTGTCCGTCACCAACTCCTGGAGTTTAAACTGATGTCCATTGAATTGATGATGCTATCCAACAATATTATCCTCTGTCGTCCCCTTCTCCACCTGCCTTCAATCTTTCCCAGCATCAGGGTCTCTTCAAATGAATCAGTTCTTTGCATCAGGTGGCCAAAGTATTGGAGTTTCAGCTTCAACATCAGTCCTTCCAATGAATATTCAGGACTGATTTCCTTCAGGATGGACCAGTTTGATCTCCTTGCAGTCCAAGGGACTCTCAAGAGTGTTCTCCAACACCACACTTCAAAAGCATCGACTCTTTGGCGCTCAGTTTTCTTTATATATAGTCCAACTCTTACACCCATACAAGACTAAGTATTGACTAAGTTAAATACTTAGTATTAGACTTAGTCAAGTACTTAGTATTAGACTAAGTCAAAGCATTAGAGTTTCAAAATCAGCATATGTCCATCCAATTAATATTCAGGGTTGATTTCCTTAAGGGTTGACTGATTTGATCTCCTTGCAGTCTAAGGGACTCTTGAGTCTTCCCCAGCATCACAGTTCAGAAGCACCAATTCTTCGGTGCTCAGCCTTCTTTATGGTCCAGCTCTCAAATCTGTACATGACTACTGGGAAAACCATAGCTTTGACTATAGGGACCTTTGTTGATGAAGTGTTATCTCTGATTTTTAATACACTGTCTAGGTTTGTCATAGCTTTTCTTCCAAGGAGCAACTGTCCTTTAATTTCATGGCTGCAGTCACCATCCGTGGTCACTTTGGAGCCCAAGAAAATAAAGTTTGTCATTGCTTCCATTTTTCCCCATCCATTGACCATGAAATGATGAGACTGGATACCATGATCTTAGTTTTTTGAATGTTGAGTTGTAAGCCAGTTTTTTTTTTTTCTCTCCTAGTTCACCTTCATCAAGAGGCTCTTTAGCTCCTCTTCACTTTCACTCATTGGGTTGGTATCATCTGCTTATCTGTGGTTATTGATATTTCTCCAGGCAATCTTGATTCCAACTTCTGTTTTGTCCAGCCCAGAGTTTTGCATGATGTACTCTGCTTATAAGTTAATCAGCAGAGTGACAATATACAGCCTTGACGTACTCCTTTCCCAAATTTGAACCAGTTTGTTTTTCCCTGTCCAGTTATGACTGTTGCTTTTTGACTTTCATAAAGATTTGTCAGGAGGCAGGTAAAGTTTTCTGGTATTCCTACCTCTTTAAGAGTGTTCCAGTTTGTTGTGATCCACACAGTCAAAGGTGTTAGCATAGTCAATGAAGCGGAAGTAGGTTTTCTGTTTGTTTGTTTTTTTCTAGAATTCCCTTGCTTTTTCTATGATCCAATGGATGTTGGCATTTTGATATCTGGTTCCTCTGTCTTTTCTAAATCCAACTTGTATATCTGGAAGTTTTAAGTTCATGCATCTTTGAAGCCTATCTTAAAGGATTTTGAACATTATGTTGTTAGCATGTGAAATGAGCCCAATTGTGTTGTAGATTGAACATTTTTGACATTTCCTTTCTGCGGGATTGAAATGAAAAATGATTTTTCCAGTCCTGTGGTCACTGCTGAGTTTTCCAAATTTTCTGGCATATTGAATGCATCACTTTTACAGCATCATCTTTTAGAGTTTGAAATAACTTGGCTGGAATTCCTTCACCTCCACAAGCTTTGTTCATAAAATGCTTCCTAAGGCCCACTTGACTTCACACTCCAGGATGTCTGGCTCTAGGTGAGTGATCACACCATAGTGGTTACCTGGGTCATTAAGATCTTTTTTGTATAGTTCTTCTGTGTATTCTTGCCATCTCTTCTTAATATTGTCTGCTTCTGTTAAGTCCATACTACTTTTCTTCTAAGGGATTTTTGCCTCAAGTAGTGGATACAATGATTATATGAACTAAATTTGCCCATTCCAGTCCAGTTTTGTTCTCTGATTCCTAAAATGTCGATGTTCATTATTGCCATCTTCTGTTTGACTACATCTTATTTACTTTGATTCATGGACCTGATCTTCCAGGTTCCTCTGCAATATTTTTCTTTACAGCTTCAGACTTTATTTTCACCACTAGACACATCCACAAGAGGGCATCATATCCACTTTGGTTTAGCCTCTTCATTCTTTCTGGAGTTATTTCTCCACTCTTCTCCAGTAGCATATTAGATACCTCCTGACCTGAGGCGGGAGGGGTTATCTTTCAATATCATATATTCTTGCCTTTTCATACTGTTCATTGGGTTACCAAGGCAAGAATGCTGAAGTGGTTTGCCTTTCCCTTCTCAGGTCAATCACGTTTTGTCAGAACTCTCCAACCATGACCTGTCCAAATTGGGTGGCCCTAGATGGCATGGCTTACAGTTTCATTGAGTTACACAAGGCTGTGATCAATGTGATCATTTTAGTTAGTTTTCTGTGATTGTGGTTTCCATTCTGTCTGCCCTCTGATAGAGGCCTGTGCCAACTTCCTTATGGGAGGGACTGGCTGTGGGGAAAACTGGGTTCTTGCTCTGGTGGACAGAGCCATGCTCAACAAATCTTTAATATGATTTTCTGCTCATGAGTGGTGCTTGCTCCCTCCCTGTAGTTTGGCCTTAGGTGGCCGAGTTCTGGAGTCTTGTACGCTCCATGGAAGTGCTATAATCTGTGTTAGGTCTAATGGTGACCTCCTCCACCTCCAAGAGGACTTATGCCAACACACTGCACCTCCTAGGAATGCAGCTGGCAGTACTCCTGATCTCACAGCAGACCACTGTGAACCCGCGCCTCTCTCCAAGACTCCCAAACAGCATCCTTCTATTCTGCCATCTAACTTGAAGCCAAAGTAAACATTATTAATGGTTACTTGGGGAATGTGTTATCATAGGTATTTTAAAATTCTTTTACATACTTTCAAAATATTCTAAATTAGTCTGTATTGCTTTATTTATTTATTTGTTGAGGTATGGTTGATTTACAATATTATATCAATTTCCAGTGTACAACATAGTGATTCAACATTTTTGTAGATTGTACTCCATTTAAAATTTTATAAAATATTTATTAGATTCTAGTACTGTGAGATATATCCTCGTGCCTTATTTATTTTATACATAGTAATTTGTACCTCTTAAGACCCTCCCGTTATCTTGTATCCTTCCCTCTTACCTATTCCTACTAATAACCAATGGTTTCTTCCCTATATAGGTAACCCTGTTTCTTTTTTATTAAATTCATGTTTGTTTTTTAAATTCCATATTTAATTAACAACACACAGTATTTGTCTTTCTCTGTTGATTTATTTCACTCAGTTTAATACCTACTTGGTCATCCATGCTGTTGCAAGTGGCAAATTTCCATTCTTTTTTAAAGCTGAGTAATATTCCATTGCATGCATGCTGCACCTTATTTATTTATTCATTTGTTGATAGACACTTAAGTTTCTTCCATATCTTGGCTTATGGAAATGATGCTGTTATGAAATTTGGGGTGCATGTCTATTTTCCAATTAGTTTCATTTTCTTTGGGTATGTAACCAGAGTAGAATTGTTGAAGTATATACTAGTTCTATTTTTATTCTTCTTAAGAAGCCTCCACATTGTTTTCCACAGTCACTACACCAATTACCGTTCCCACCAACAGTATACAGGGTTCCCTTTTCTCCATATCCTCACCAACATTTGTTATTTGTGTTCTTTTTGATAATAGCCATTCTGATTGGTATGAGGTGATACCTTATTTTTGTTGTGACTTGTAGGTTCCTTATGCATAGCAATGGTGGGCATATTTTCATATGCTTATTGGCCATATCTATGTCTTCTTTAAAAAAAAATGTTGGTGTCTTCTGCACATTTTTCAATTGGATTGTTGGGTTTTTTTTTAATATTGAGTTATATGAACTGTTCATATATTTTGGAGATTGACCCCTTGTCATTCATATTATTTGCAAACATTTCTTCCTACTCAGTAGGTTGTCTTTACGTTTTCTTGATGGTTTCCTTTGCTGTGTAAAAGCATTTAAGTTAAATTAAGTCCAATTTTTAATTTTGCTTTTGTTTCTTTTGCTTTAGGAAACAATTCCAAAAAATATTGCTGATTTATATGGACAGGGAGGCCTGGCGTGCTGCAGCTGCTGGGGTCACAAAGAGTCATATGTGGCTGAGTGACTGAAGTAAACTGAATTGAATATCAAAGAGTGTTCTGCCTATCTTTACTTCTAGAAGTTCTAATGATTTTAATCTTACATTTAATCCATTATGAGTTTATTTTTGTATGTGATATGAGAAAATGTTCTAATTTCCTTCTTTGATGTGTAGATGCACAGTTTTTCCAGCAGCACTTACTGGAGAGACTATCTTTCCCCTACTGTATATTCTTGCCTCTTTTGTAATAGATTAATTGACTGTAAGTATAAGTGCACAGGTTTATTTTTGGGCTCTCTGTTTTATTGGTCTACATGTCTTGCTCCCCACCCCACCCCCCGCCGCCTTTGGCTAATACCACACTCTTGATTTCTGTAGCTTTGTAGTATAGCCTGCAGTCAGATAGCATACCACCTATAGCTCTGTTCTTGTTTCTCTAGATTGCTCTGGTTATTCAGGGTCTTTTGTGTTCCCATGCAAATTTTAGATATATTTGTTCTAACTCTGTGGAAAATGCCATTGGTATTTTGATAGAGATTGCACCGATTTGTAGATTACTTGAGGTAATATGGTCATTTTAACAATCAGCTTTTCCAATCCTTGAACTTGCTCTATCTTACCATCTGTTCATGTCATCTTCAACTTATTTTTGTCCAGCATCTTATAGTTTGTTGAGTAAAGTTATTTTATAATACCTTCTTAGATTAATTCCTTATTTTATTCTTTCAATGTAATTATAAATGAGATTATATTATGTTTTTAATACTTTGCTGTTAGTATTTCTGTATATTAGTATAGATATATAGATATATAACATCTGTATATTAGCTAGAACATAGGTCAGACAGATGGTAGACAAAGGAGCCACATAGCATCCTGTGAAAGACTTTTAATATTGTGATGATAGTGGTATCCAAATAAATTTTTCTTCAATCTTCTATTAATAAAAAAAAGAACAGATATTCTAATGTAAATTTAGTGACATTTATAATAATTTGCATTTATTATGACCCCTAAATATGTTTGAAGATTAATTACATATTATTAGTTTAATATGTTTGGACCTTAAACCAACTGGTGGAGAAAAGTGGTTGAACTTCCTTTGTAATTGGAAGAAATAAAATGTATATAATTGAAATGGACCAAATACTTCTAAAACAAGCACAAAAGTATGTAGGTTGTCTTGGTTGGAGTAGAATCCATATCCCATAGATGAAATTTATAGTAAGACAGAGAAGAAACATACCAAATGGGTAGAGAAATTTGAGCAACACACAGGCAATGCCAATGTGTGAAAGAGTGATTGTATATTTTCTAATGGCAGAGTGTATGTCAATTCTTAGGTAAACCATGGGAATTTGTATATTAAGAATTAGGAAATAAAGAATATTTCAATTTAATTTTTTCATAAGAGGAAAATCTTTTAATATTTCCATAAAATATTGTTTTATATAATTTATTAATAAAATCTAGTAGCATGTTCTATATATTACAGTATGTTTTTATTTATTAATGGTTTGTGAGACCAGTTTGATCAAATACGTTTTACTAGTTTTGAAATTTTGCTTTCATTCTTTAAGATACAGGCGTTTGAAGACCTGGTTATAATTTTGGTTTGTTTTGGTACTAATTTTAATGGCCAGCAAAGTTGAACGTACACTGTAAATATATACAGATACAAATGGAACAACTTTGCTATATTATTTACTGTATCCAGTCATCATATTTATTTTTTTTATTGATCCAACCAACAAATTATTCAAACACTATGTGTTGAAACCTTGCGTTTAATTTTTTTTAATGAGAACTCTTAGGATTTATCCTCTTAACAGCTTTCACATACAACATAGAGCAATGTTTGTTACATTTATCATGTTATATATTACATCCCTAGTACTTAATTATCTTGAAACTAGAAGTTTGTACTTTTGATTGCCTTCATTCAGTTCCCCCTCCCCTTAATTCCCTCCTCTAGTAATTGCAAATCTGATCTTATTCTGAGTTGGTTTGCTTTTGTGGTATAATTGACCTAAAGTACTATGTCAGTTCCTCGTACATAATATAGTGATTTAATATTTCTATACATTTCAAAATGACCACTTGGCTTTGATAAGCCTATTTATGAAATGTCACCAAAAAATATATATTACATGATTATTGACTATATTCTTCATGCTGTACATTCCATAACAATACCAATTATTTGTGGTCTTTTGGATAATAGAAATTCTACCAGAGGTGAGATGATATCTCATTGTGATATGATATCTCATTTTGATTTGCATTTCCCTTATGACTAGTGATGTTAACTGTCTCTTCATATGCATCTTGGCCATCTGCATACATTTTTTGAAAAAAAAAAGTCTATTAAGTTCTTCTTTTCACTTTTTAATAGTTTTTCTTTTCCAAGTTGACTTGTGTGAGTTCTTTGTATGCTTTGAATATTAATGCCTCATGGAATATATTGTTTGTAAATATCTTCTCGCATGCAGTAGGTGATCTTTCCTTTCTGTTGATAGATTCTTTTGCTATATAAAAGCTTCTTAATTTGATGTAGTCCCATTTGTTTACTTTTGTTTCTGTCTCCCTCAGGGAGACATATCCATATGTATTAATAAGGCCAATATCAAAATGTGTACTGCTTATATTTTCTTCCAGAAGTTTTATGATTTCAAGTCTCACATTTAAGTCTTTAATCTACTTCAAGTTAATTTATGTGCATGGTGTCAGAGAGTAGTCCAGTTAGATTATTTTGCATTTAACTGTCCAGTTTTTCCAACAACATTTATTTAAGAGGCTATCTTTCTCTGTTTTATATTTATTTCTGGGCTCCTCTTCTGTTCTGTTGATTATCTGTCTGTTTTTGTGCAAGTATCATATTTGTTTTATTATTGTAACATTGTAGTATAGTTTGGAGTCAGGGAGCCTGATATTTCCAGCATTGTTTGTCTTTCTCAAAATTGTTTTGACTATTCAGATGCTTTCATGATTCCATACAAACTGTAAAACTATTTGTTCTAGTTCTATGAAAAAAAAATGTCATTTGTACTTTGGTAAAGATTACATGAAACCTGTAGATTGCCTTTGTAAGTATGCTGATATTAAAAATACTAATTCTTCCAATCCATGAACATGGTATATCTTTCTATCTGTTTGTGTAATCTTCAATTTCTTTTGCCAGTGTGTCTTCTAAGTACATGTCTTTTACCTTCTACGTGAAATTTATTCCCAGATATTTTGTTCTTTTTGATGTGATTGCAAATGAGATTATTCTCTTAAATTCTATTTCTGATAGTTTATTGTTAATGTATAGTAATGCAGCAGATATATTAATCTTGAATACTAGAGCTTATTGATGAATAAGAATTCATCAATTCATTGATGAATTCTAGGAGCTTTGGGTAATGTCTTTGTGATTTCCTAAATATGATGTCATGTGCAAAAAATATTCTATTAATACCTCGTCCTTCCTAACTTGCATTCTTTTTATTCCTTTTTATTTTCTGACTGCTGGAGCTAGGACTTTCAAAACGATGTGACAAAAGTAGCATTCTAGTTTCATTCCTGGTCTTAGAGGAAATATTTCCAGCTTTTCACTACTGAGTTATGATAGTTGTGTGTATGTGTTATATGGCCTTTATTATGTTCAAGTATGTTTCCTCTGAACTCACTTAGTTGAAAGTTTTTATTATAAATGGATGCTGAAATTTGTCAAAAGCTTTTTTTTTTCATCTGTTGAGATAATCATATGATTTGTCTTTTTAAAAATTTTTATTGGAGTACAGTTTATTTGCAATGGTGTGTTAGTTTCTGCTATACAGCAAAGTGAATCAGTTGTGCATATACACATACATACTCTTTTTAAGATTCTTTTCCCATGCTGGTCATTACTGAGTACTGAGAGGGGTTCACAGTCCTATACTGTAGATCCTTATTAGTTATCTATTTCTTATATAGTTGTGTACACATATCCATCACAACTTCCTAGTTTATTCTCTCTTCCCCTGCCACTTTTTTCCTCTGGTAACCATAAGTTTGTTTTTATATCTGTGACTCTATCTCTGTTTTGTAAAGAAATTCATGTGTGCCACGCCTATTGTTGAACACTGAGGTGCATGCCTCATTTTGAATTATGGGTTTCTCTGGATATATACCTAAAATAGGGATTGCAGGATTATATGGTAGCCTTATTTTTTTAAGAAACAATCATACCGTTCTCCCTAATGGCTATACCCATTTAAATTCTGACCGACAGTGTAGGAGGGTTCCCATTTCTTTGCACCCTCTACAGAACTTACTGTTTGTGATATTTTATGATGGCTATTCTTAGTGGTGTGAGGTGATATCTCATTGTAGTTTGATTTGCATTTCTCTAATAATTAATGATGCTGAGGATTTTTTCCCTTATGCTTTTTGGACATCTGTGTATCTTCTTTGGAAAATAACTGTTTAGTTCTTCTGCCATTTTTGGATTGGGTTATTTGGTTTTTTGGTATCAAACTGCATGAGCTGTTTGTATATTTTGGATATCAATTTTTTGTCCATTGCATGGTTTGCAGGCATTTTCTCTTATTCTAAGGATTGCCTTTCTGTTTTGTTTCTTATGTCCGTTTCTATGCAAAAGCTTTTAAGTTTAATTAGGTCCCACTTGTTTACTGTTGTTTTTATTTTCATTACTCTAGGAGATGGATCAAAAAATATTTAAACAGTGCTTCAATCAATATTGAGGTACATGTGTCATTTTCAATTCTGATTTCCTCAGTGTGTATGCCCAGCAGTGGGATTGCTGGGTCATATGGCAGTTCTATTCCCAGTTTTCTAAGGAATCTCCACACTGTTCTCCATAGTGGCTGTACTAGTTTGCATTCCCACCAACAGTGTAATAAGGTTCCCTTTTATTCACACCCTCTCCAGAGTTTATTGTTTGTAGACTTTTTGATGACAGCCATTCTGATCAGTGTGAGATAATACCTCATTGTGGTTTTGATTTGCATTTATCTGATAATGAGTGATATGGAGCATCTTTTCTTGTGTTTATTAGCCATCTGCATGTCTTCTTTGGAGAAATATCTGTTTAGTTCTTTGGCCCAGGTTTTGATTGGGTTCTTTATTTTTCAGTATTAAGCTGCATAAGCCACTTGTATATTTTGGAGATTAAGTCTTTGTCAGTTGTTTCACTTGCTATTATTTTCTCCCATTCTGAAGGATGTCTTTTCACCTTGCTTATTAGTTTCCTTCATTGTGCAAAAGCTTTTAAGTTTAATCAGGTCCTATTTGTTTATTTTTGTTTATATTTCCATTACTCTGGGAAGATCTTGCTGTGATTTATTTCAGAGAGTGTTCTGCCTATGTTTTCCTCTAGGAGTTTTGTAGTTTCTGGTCTTACATTTAGATCTTTAATCCATTTTGAGTTTATTTTTGTGTATTGTGTTAGAAAGTGTTCTAGTTTCATTCTTTTACATGTGATTGACCAGTTTTCCCAGAACCACTTGATAAGAGATTGTCTTTTCTCCATTGTATATTTTTGCCTCCTTCATTACCCTTATTTTAGCTTGGTCTCAGGTCATGTAACAGGGAAGGATCACAGCCCGACCCATCAAAAGAAAATTAGATTAAGGATTTACTGAGCAGGACCCTGCCCATCAGAACAAGACCCAGTTTCCCCCACAGTCAGTCTCTCCCATCAGGAAGCTCCATACGCCTCTTATCCTTATCCTTCAGTGGGCAGACAGAATGAAAACCACATTCACAGAAAACTAATAAAACTGATCATAAGAAAAGTGGAGAAATAACTCCAGAAAGAATAAAGAGACAGAACCAAAGCAAAAACAATGCTCAGTTGTGGATAAGACTGGTAATGGAAGTATATTCGATGCTGTAAGAAAAATATTGCATAGGAACCTGGAATGTTAGGTCCATGAATCAAAGTAAATTGGAAGTGGTCAAACAGGAGATGCAGGAGTGAACATCGGCATTTTAGGAATCAGTGAACTAAAATAGAATCAGAATGGGTGAATTTAATTCATACGACCATTTTATTTACTACTGTGGGCAAGAATCCTTTAGAAAAAATGGAGTAGCTCTCATAGTCAATAAGTCTGAAATGCAGTACTTGGGTACAGTGTCAAAAATGACATAATGATCTCTGTTTCTTTCCAAAGCAAACCATTCAATATCAGTAATCCACGTCTATGCCCCTAACAGTAATGCCAAAGACTAAAGTCGAACAGTTCTGGGAAGACATACAAGATCTTCTAGAACTAACCCCCAAAATATATGTCCTTTTGATCATGGAAGAATGGAATGCAAAAGTAGGAAGTCAAGAGATACCTGCAGTAACAGGCAAATTTGACCTTGTAGTACAAAATGAAGCAGGGCAAAAGCTAAGAGAATTTTGCCAAGAGAATGCACTGGTCATAGCAAACACACACTTCCAATAACACAAGAGACGACTCTATACATGGATATCACCCAGTGGTCAATGCTGGAATCAGATTGATTATATTCTTTTTACCCAAAGATGGAGAAACTCTATACAGTCAGCAAAAACAAGACTGGGAGCTGACTGTGGCTCAGATCACGAACTCCTTATTGCAAAATTCATACTTAAATTGAAAAAAAGTAGGGGAAACCAATAGACCATTCAGGTATGACCTAAAAGAAATCCCTTATGATTATACAGTGCGAGAGACAAATAGATTCAAGGGATTAGATCTGATAGACAGAGTGCCTGAAGAACTATGGATGGAGGCCCATGACATTAGATAGGAGACAGTGATCATTACCTTCTCCAAAAATAGAAATGAAAAAAGGCAAAATGGTTGTCTGAGGAGGCCTTGCAAATAGCTGAGGAAAGAAAAGAAGCAAAAGGCAAAGAAGAAAAGGAAAGATATATCCATTTGAATGGAGAGTTCCAAAGAATAGCAAGGACAGATAAGAAAGCCTTCCTCAGTGACCAACGCAGAGAAGTAGAGGAAAACAATAGAACGGGAAAGACTAGAGATCTCCTCAAGAAAATCAGAGATACCAAGGGAACATTTCATGCAAAGATGGCATAATTAAAGATATAATTTGTATGGAACTAACTGAAGCATAAGATATTAAAAAGAAGTGGCAAGAATATACAGAAGAATTATACAGAAAATATGTTTATGACCAAGGTAACCATGATAGTGTGATCACTCACCTAGAGCCAGATATCCTGGAATGTAAAGTCAAATGGGCCTTAGGAAGTATCACTAAAAGCAAAGCTAATGGAGGTGATGGAATTCCAGTTGAGCTATTTCAAATGCTAAAAGATGATGCTGTGGAAGTGCTGCACTCAATATACCAGCAAATTTGGAAAACTCAACTGTGGCCACAGGACTGGAAATGGTCAATTTTCATTCTAATCTAAAAGAAAGACAGTGTCAATGAATATTCACACTACCACACAATCGCACTCATCTCATACACTAGGAAAGTAATGCTCAAAATTCTCCAAGCCAGGCTTCAACAGTATTCAAATTGAAATTCCAGATGTTCAAGTTGTATTTAGAAAAAGCAGAGGAACCAGAGATCACTGAGTGACTGAACTGAACTGAGCTGAAGATGATTGAAGTTTTATCAAGCATATGTTTGTTATGATTAAGTCAAGTATTTAATTTTTCAAACATAACTGGGAATGATATGTTAGGAAATCTGGCAAATTCATAAATATGTCAAAATTAAACAGTGTACTTCTGTACAACCAATGTGTCACAAAAAGAAAGCAAAAGAAAGAGAAAAAGAATTTTGAGACATGAAGTAATGGAAACCCAATAAAGCAAAACTTTTGGGATTCAGCAAAAGCAGTTCTAAGTAAAAGATAGTTTATAAATGCCTTTATTAAGCAAAGAAAAAAAAGCTCAAAAAAGAAGCATCTTTACACCTCAAGAAATGAAGAAAGGAAGAACAATCTAAGAGTACATTTGCAGAGGAAGAAAATAATAATTTGTGCTGAAATAGGAGAAATGGAAACAAAGACATAAAATAAAAAAAAAATCAGTAAAACTAACAGTTGTTTTTTAAAAGATAAATACAATTGACAATGTTAACTAGGTTAAGAAAAATATATATTTCTCAAATTAATAAAATTATAAACACATGAGGAGACATTACTTGTTCCACAGAAATACAAAGGATCATGAGAGTCTTTTATGATTAATTATCAGCCAGAAAATTAGACAACTTAGAAAAAATAAATTCCTAAAAATATACAGCTCACCCAAACTGAATCATGATGTAATAGAAAGCTTAAACAGATCAAGAATGAGCAAGGAGATTACATCAGTAATAAAAATATTCTCCCAAAAGAAAGTTCAAGATGAGATGATTTTATAAAGTCTATAAAAAATTAAAGAATACTTTATCTTAATTCTTCTTATCAAAGAAAATAAATGAAGAATAAATACTTCTAAATGTATTATTTAAATTTTTAAGAAGTATAGGTCCGGAAAAAGCATTGTCTATATTATTTGCACGCATGGGCTATGTGTTACATTTGTCAACTCCTGCTACAAAACATTGATGAAGAAGTGTGAAAATGATACAAAGAAATAAATATTGCCAAAACAATTGTCAGAGAAAATAACTAAACTGGAGGCATTATTCTGTCTGACTTCAAGCTATACTACAAAGATACAGTAATCAAAAGCTACAGTCACAAAAATCAATGTAACAGAATAGAGAGCCCAGAAAGAAAACAAGAAGAGACTCACAGATACAGAAACAAACTACTAGTGGGGAGAGGAAATAGGGGAGGGGCAAGGTAAGGATATAGGCTTAAGAGGTACAAAACTTTATTTAAAATATGAAAGCTATAAGGATATATTCTACAGAACAAGGAAATATAACAGTTGCTTTATAATAAATACAAATGGAGTGTAATTTATAAAATATTGAATCACTCTATAGTAACTGAGCTAATATAATATTATACATCAATTCTACTCAATAAATATAAAATAGAATAAAATAAATTGCTATTCACTAATAGTAAACCAAACTATATTTATGTCATTCTAATACCATGCTCCTATTATTCATTTCTTTCTTTGTAGGTATAAATCAAACTTTATTTATTGTAAAATGTAATTTATAAACTTAGGTTGTTAGTAGGAATATGAAAGTGAAAGTGTTAGTCTCTCAGCTGTGCCCAACTCTTTGCTACCCCACGGACTGTAGCCTGCCAAACTCCTCTGTCTATGGTTTTCTCCAGGCAAATATACTGGAATGGGTTGCCATTTCTTCCTCCAAGGGATCTTCCCAACCCAGAGATCAAACCCAGGTCTCTGTACTGCAGGCAGATTCTTTGCTGTCTAAGCCACAAGGGAAGCCAAGTAAGAATACTGCTATTGTTGCTCAATCACTCAGTCATGTCTAACTCTTTGCGACCCCACGGACTGCATGCAGCACACCAGGCTTCCATGTCCTTCCTTTCACCATTTCCTGGAGCTTGCTCAAAGTCGTGTCCATCAATTCAGTGATGTCATCTCACCATCTCATCCTCTGAAATCCCCTTTGCCTCCTGCTTTCAATCTTTTCTAGCATCAGGGTCTTTTCTAATGAGTTAGCTTTTCCCATCAGGTGGTCAAGGTATTGGAGCTTCAGTTTCAACATCAGTCCTTCTAATGAATATTCAGGATTGACTTTCTTTATGATTGACTGGTTTGATCTCCTTGCAGTACAAGGAATTCTCAAGAGTCTTATCCAACACCACAGTCAAAAGCATCCATTCTTTGGCACTCAAACTTCTTTATGGTCCAACTCTCACATCCATACATGACTATTGAAAAAAACATAGCTTTGACTATATGGATATTTGTCAGCAAAGTGATGTTTCTGCTTTTTAATATGCTGTCTAGGTTTGTTATAGGTTTTTATTTTTAAAGAATGAATAATTTGACAGATCACAAATAAAGTACCTAAGAAAAGACAGACAGGAATTAAAGACTGTCAATATGTTAAAACAGTTGGTCTAAGTGATGAGTCTATGGGTGTTTGTTCATTTTTTTTTTTCTGAGCCATAAAATTTTTATGCCTTTGCAACATTCTAAAATAAACATTTCCTCAGTGTGTATGCCCAGCAGTGGGATTGCTGGGTCATATGGCAGTTCTATTCCCAGTTTTTTAAGAAATCTCCACACTGTTCTCCATAGTGGCTGTACTAGTTTGCATTCCCACCAACAGCGTAAGAGGGTTCCCTTTTTCTCCACACCCTCTCCAGCATTTATCTCTTGTAGACTTTTGTATAGCAGCCATTCTGACAGGTGTGAAATGGTACCTCATTGTGGTTTTGATTTGCATTTCTCTAATAATGTTCATCACAACACTGTTTATAATAGCCAGGACATGGAAGCAACCTAGATGTCCATCAACAGACGAATGGATAAGGAAGCTCTGGTACGTATACACAATGGAATATTACTCAGCCAATACATTTGAATCAGTTCTTTTGAGATGGATGAAACTGGAGCCCATTATACAGAGTGAAGTAAGCCAGAAAGAAAAATACCAATACAGTATACTAATGCATATATATGGAATTTGAAAGATGGTAACGATAACCCTATATGTGAGACAGAATAAGAGACACAGATGCATAGAAAAGTCTTATGGACTCTGAGGGAGAAGGTGAGGGTGGGACGTTCTGAGAGAATAGCATTGAAACATGTATGTTATCATATGTGAAACAGAACACCATTCCAGGTTCGATGCATGAGACAAATGCTCAGGGCTTGGGCAATGGGATGACCCAGAGGGATGGGATGGGGAGGGAGGTGGGAGAAGGGGTTCAGGATGGGGAACACATGTAAACCCATGGTTGATTCATGTCAATGTATGACAAAATCCACTACAATATTGTAAAGTAATTAGCCCCCAACTAAAATAAATAAATTTATTAAAAAAAATAAAATAAACATTTCCCTAACAATCAAAAAAAAAAAGAAAACACAATAAATATATAGTTTATACATGTTCATACTTGATAATAAGCCTCTGTTACTGAGGTAAGGACCTCCTTGGTGGCATAGTGGATGAGAATCCACCTGCCTGTGCATGGGGCAGGGGTTCGATCTCAGGTCCAGGAAGATTTCACATGCTGCAGAGCAACTAATCCTAAGTGTCACAGTATCTGAGTCCATGTTCTTGAGATCAGGAGCCACAAGCTACTGAGCCTGTGTGCTGCAAAAGGAGAAGCCGGCGGCCCTAGAGCTGCCCACTGCATCTACTGAGCTCACGTGCTGCAACTATTGAAGCCCATGTGCCTAGAGCCTGTGCTCCACAACAAGAAAAGCCTCCACAATGAGAAGCCCAAGCACCACAAGGAAGAGTAGGCCCTGCTCCCTGCAACTAGAGAAAAGCCCATATGCAGCGAAAAAGACCCAGTGCAAAAGAAAAGAAAATAAAAAGACAAGAAAATAAAAGAAAATGTTATTTCTAAATTCAATCTGAAGACCAAAATATTTCTTAATATAATCCAGATAGCAGAATTTCTTTAATACAATGGCAGTGTGTAAAGAAAAATAATGAAACATTTACAAAAATAAACCTCTATAAATGTATAAATTAACTTGTAAATATATTTTTGAGATAATATTTTTCAGATTGCAGGGGGTCTGCTAAAAGTTTTGAAAATTACAGCCTTACAGATAGAGGAATTATCTCAGTTTATTAAAAACTCTTCAGAAAGAACTTGTCTGATTCTAAATGACCAGCTTGGATGATTTTGGATGAACGGCATTCTGTCTTGAAGAGACTCCAACTTTTCTGTTTTCATCTGCAAAGGACTTTCTGATTTACAGCTTCTTATCCTGAGATTCCTTACTCGGTGGAAAAATATGAGACCCAGTATACTTCAAAAATGTGTGTTAAACCTGATAGATACATAGGGAAAGATGGCATAGTGCTTTTCCTTACAATGCCCTTAGTTTTAGACAAGATACAGATGTATAAAGTTATAAAGTATAACATAATATGATGAATACGACATTGGATGCAAGAACTGTAAAGACAGTTCAGTTCAGTTCAGTCGCTCAGTCGTGACCTGCTCTTTGCAACCCCATGGACTGCAGCATGCCAGGACTTCCTGTCCATTGCCCACTCCAGAGTTTGCTCAAACTCATGTCCATTCAGTTGGTGATGCCATCCAACCATCTCATCCTCAGCACACTCTTTTTCTTCTGCCTTCAACCTTCTGAACATCATGGTCCTTTCCGATGAGTCAGTTCTTTATATCAGGTGGCCAAAGTATTGGAGTTTCAGTTTCAGCATCAGTACTTTCAGTGAATATTCAGAATTGATTTCCTTTAGGATTGACTGGTTTGATCACCTTGCAGTCCAAGGGACTCTCAAGAGTATTCTCCAACATCACATTTCAAAAGCATCAAATCTTTGGTGTTCAATTTTATTTATAGTCCAAGTCCCACATCCTTACATGACTACTGGAAAAATCATAGCTCTGACTAGACAGACCTTTGTCGTCAAAGTAATGTCTCTGCTTTTTAATATGCTGTCAAGTTTGGTCATAGCTTTTCTTCCAAGGAGCAAGTGTCTTTATTAATATTTTTTTTAAATATTGTATTTGTTTTGCCATACATTGACATGAATCCACCGTGAATGTACATGCTTTCCCATCCCTCCGGGTCATCCCAGTGCACCAGTCCCAAGCACCCTGTATCACGTGTTGAACCTGGACTGGTGATTCGTTTCACATATGATAATTTACATATTTCAGTGCTATTCTCCTATATCATCCCGCCCTCATAATGGCTGCAGTCACCATCTGCAGTGATTATGGAGCCCAGGAAAATAAAGTCAGCCACTGTTTCCCTATCTATTTGCCATGAAGTGATAGGACCAGATGCCATGAACTTAGTTTTTTGAATGCTGAGTTTTAAACCAACTTTTTAACTCTCCTCTTTCACTTTCATCAAGAGGCTCTTTAGTTCCTCTTCACTTTCTGCCATAAGGATGGTATCATCTGCGTATCTGAGGTTATTGATATTTCTAATGGCAATCTTGATCGCAACTTATGCTTTATCCAGTCCAGCATTTCGCCTAATGTACTCTGCATTCAGTTCAGTTCAGTTTAGTTCAGTCACTCAGTCCTGTCCGACTCTTTGCGACCGCATGGACTGCAGCACGCCATGCCTTCCTGTTCATCACCAACTGCCAGAGTGTACCTAAACCCACGCCCATTGAGTCAGTGATGTCATCCAACCATCTCATGCTCTGTCGTCCCCTTCTCCTCCTACCCTCCATCTTTCCCAGCATCAGGGTCTTTTCCAATGATTCAACTCTTCGCATGAGGTGACCAAAGTATTGGAGTTTCAGCTTCAACATCAGTCCTTCCAGTGAACACCCAGGACTGATCTCCTTTAGGATGGACTAGTTGGATCTTCTTGCAGTCCAAGGGACTCTCAAGAGTTTTCTCCAACACCACAGTTTAAAAGCATCAATTCTTCGGTGCTCAGCTTTCTTTATAGTCCACCTCTCACATTCATACATGACTACTGGAAAAATAGAAGTTAAATAAACAAGGTGACAATATACAACCTTGACATACTCCTTTCCCAATTTGGAACCAGTCTGTTGTTCCATGTCCATTTCTAACTGTTGCTTCTTGACCTGCATACAGATTTCTCAGGAGACAGGTCAGGTGGTCTGGTATTCCCATTCTTTAAAGAGTTTTCCACAGTTTGTGTGATCTACACATTCAAAGACTTTGTTGTAATCAATAAAGCAGAAGTATACATACATATATATATATATATATATATTTTTTTTTTCCAGTATTCTCTTGCTTCTTCGATGATCCAATGGATGTTGGCAATTTGATCTCTGGTTCCTCTGCCTTTCCTGAATCCAGCTTGAACATCTGGAAGTTCACAGTTCATGTACTGTTGAAGCCTGGCTTGGAGAATTTTGAGCATTACTTTGCTAGCATGTGAGATGAGTGCTATTTTGCAGTAGTTTGAGAATTCTTTGGCATTGCCCTTCTTTGGAACTGGAATGAAAGCTGACCTTTACCAGTGCTTTGGCCACTGCTGAGTTTTCCAAATTTACTGACATATTGGGTACACAACTTCCACAGCATCATCTTTTAGCATTTGAAATGGCTCAATTGGAATTCCATCAATTCCATCACCTCCACTAGCTTTGTTCATACTGATGTTTGCTAAGGCCCACTTAACTTCACATTCCAGGATGTCTGGCTCTAGGTGACTGATCACACCACCTTGGTTATCTGGGTCATGAAGATCGTTTTTGCTTAGTTCTTCTGGGTATTCTTGCCACCTCTTCTTAATATCTTCTGCTTCTGTTAGGTCCCTACCATTTCTGTCCTTTATTGAGCCCATCTTTGCATGAAATGTTCCCTTGGTATCTCTAATTTTCTTGAAGAGATCTCTATTCTTTCCCATTCTGTTATTTTCCTCTGTTTCCTTGCACTGATCACTGGGGAAGGCTTTCTTGTCTCTCCTTGCTATTCTTTGGGACTCTGCATTCAAATGAGCATATGCTTTCCTTTCTCCTTTGCCTTTAGCTTATATTCTTTCCTCAGCTATTTTAAGGCCTCCTCAGACAACCATTTTGCCTTTTTGTATTTCTTTTTCTTGGGCATGGTCTTGATCAATGTCTCTGTCCAGTGTCATGAACCTCCATACATTGTTCTTCAGGCACTCTGTTTATAAGATCCAATCCCTTGAATCTATTTGTCACTCCCACTGTATAATCATAAGGGATTTGATTTAGGTCATACCTAAATGGTGTAGTGGTTTTTCCTACTTTCTTCAATTTAAGCCTGAATTTTGCACTAAGAAGGTCATGATCTTAGTCACAGTCAGCTCCCGATCTTGTTTTTGCTGACTGTATAGAACTTTTCCATCTTTGGGTGCAAAGAATATAATCAGTCTGGTTTTATATATAAGCAATATAACCACTAATGAAAATTGCTCAGTTTTTCCAACTCTTTGTGACACCATGGACTATACAGACTACGGAATTCATGGATTTAAAGTCAATGGAATATGGAATAGTGGGTATCCTTTCCCTTCTCCATGGGATCTTCCCAACCCACAGATTGAACCCAGGTCTCCCACATTGCAGGTGGATTCTTTGTATAAAATATAATCAAAGAATATAATCAATCTGTAAAGACAGGAAGTGATTAAATGTGTTGAGAGAACATTACATTACAAGAGAGTTTTCCAGAAGGAAGTTTTTCTAACAAAACTCTTTGTTGAGTTTTAAAAGAAAATTGGAATTTTATCAAAGGAAGGGTGATGTGGATGAATGATTTCATTTCTTACCAGTAAAACTGATGTTCATAGACATGCTTAATAGGCGGAACTTCCAAAGTTGAAAGAAAGAATCCTCCTAGACAGACTCATTCTATACAAATGTCAAGTGTGCCAAAAAATGATGAGTAATATCAGGTTATACAAAATTGACTGGGTAACTATTCTTAATCTTATGAAATGTGCAGAAATGTAGATAAAATACAAACACAGGAGATAATTTGGTTTTCTGTCTCTCTAAAAATGACACTCTAGGTCATTAAGTAAAAAGGGTTATTATTTTTTATTTACTTTATTAGCCAACATGGAGATTTTTATGTTATACACAATTTCAGTGAAAATGAAATGTTACGTGAGTTTACAATATTGTGCTCAAGAACATTCTAATTAACCAGCATTCATTTATCTTTAAGCTAACTTCAGCTGTGACAGTTTCTCACACTTTCTTTGTTGTTGATCATCTTGATAATTTTTAGGAATACTGATCAGATATTTTGAGTATACCCTCAATGTTCTCAAATGTCTTGGTAAATGTTTCATGTGAAAATAATGTGTATTTTGTGGTATTGGGTATACTCTCCTGTCAATTAGATCAAAAGTGTTGATCAGATGTTCTTTATCCATTAATTTGATTTCAGTTTTTATTTGTTTTGTCAGTTATTGAGAATATGATCATAAATCTCCAACAGTTATTTTAGATTTTTATATATCTCAACTTATTTCTGTCAAATTATCTTCATGTATTTGAATGTATGTTATTTATAGCATGCTCATTTAAGATTAACTTCCCTGATAGCCTAGTTGATAAAGAATCCATCTGCAAGCAGGAGACCCTGGTTCAATTCCTGGGTCGGGAAGACCTACTAGAGAAGGGATAGTCTACCCTCGCCATCACTCTTGGGCTTCCCTTGAGGCTTAGCTGGTAAAGAATCCACCTGCAATGCAGGAGACCTGGGTTTTATCCTTGGATTGGAAGATCCCCTGGAGAAGGGAAAGGCTACCCACCCCAGTATTCTGGCCTAGAGAATTCCATGGACTGTATAGTCCATGGGGTCACAAACAGGTGGACACGACTGAGCGACTTTCACTTTCATTTAGGATTACTATGTGTGCTAAGTCACTTCAGTCTTGTCCAACTCTTTGTGACCCCATGGACTGTAGCCCACCAGGCTCTTCTTTCCATGGGATTCTCCAGGGAAGAGTATTGGAGTGGATCGCTGTGCCCTCCTCCAGGGGATCTTCACCCAGGGATCAAATTTGTATATCTTATGTCCCCTGCATTGGAAGGCAAGCTTTTTGCCACTAATGTCCCCTGGTAAACCTGTATGGGAGCACAGAAGACCCAAAATAGACAAAGCAATCTAGAGAAAGACAACCAGACCTGGAGGAATAAGTTTCCCTGACTTCAGACTATCCCACATAGCTATAGTAACCAAAACAGAGTGGTGCTGGGACAAATACAGGCTTATAGATCAATAGAACAGGAAAGAAACCCTGAAATAAACCCAGGTAATTATGGTCAGTTAACTTACATTAAAGGAGGCAATAAAATACAGTGGAGAAAAGATAGTCTCTTCAATTAGTGGTGCTGGGAAAACTGGACAGCTACATGAAAAAAATAAAATTAGAATATTCCTTCATCCCATACACAAAAATAAACTCAAAATGGATTAAAGAACTAAATGTAAGGTTGGATAACATAAAATTCTTAGAGTAAAACATAGAACACTCTCTGACATAAATAGTATCAATGTATTTTTGGAGCTACCTCTTAGAGTAATGAAAATAAAAACAAAACTATAAAAATCACACTTAACCCAATTTAAAAACTTTTGCACAACAATGGGAACCATAAGTCAAACAAAAAGACAGCCCACAGAATGTGAGAAAATACTTGGAAATAATGCAACCCACAAGGGATTAATCTCCAAAATTACAAACAGCTCATGCAGCTCAAAATCAAAAGAGCAAACAACTCAATCAAAAAATATGCAGAAGATCTAAATAGATATTTCTTTAAAGAGTATATACAGCGGATATACAGAGGCTAAAGAGCATATGAAAATATACTCAACATAACTAATAGAGAAATGAAAATCAAAAGAACAATGAGGTATCACTTCACCTTGGTCAGAAGGACCATTATCAAAAAGTCTACAAACAATAACTGCTGGAGAGGGTGTGGAGAAAGGGTTACTCTCCTGTCCTATTGGTTGGAATGCACCAAAGCCTTTGATTGTGTGGATCACAATAAAGTGTGGAAAATTCTGAAGGAGATGGGAAGACCAGACCACTTGACCTACATCTTGAGAAACCTGTATGCAGGTCAGGAAGCAACATGTATGCAGGTCAGGAAGCAACAGTTAGAACTGGACATGAAACAACAGATTGGTTCCAAATAGGAAAAGGAGTACATCAAGGCTGTATGTTGTCACGCTGCTTATTTAATTTGTATACAGAGTACAACATGAGAAATGCTGGGCTGGAGAAAACACAAGCTGGAATCAAGATTGCCGGGAGAAATATCAATAACCTCAGATATGCAGATGACACCACCCTTATGGCAGAAAGTGAAGAAGAACCAAAGAACCTCTTGATGAAAGTGAAAGAGGAGAGTAAAAAAGTTGGCCTAAAGCTCAACATTCGGAAAACCAAGATCATGGCATCCGGTGCCATCACTTCATGGCAAATGGGGAAACAATGGAAACAGTGGCTGACTATTTTTCTGGGCTTCAAAATCACTGCAGATGGTTATTGCAGCCATGAAATTAAAAGACGCTTGCTCCTTGGAAGGAAAGTTATGACCAACCTAGATAGCATATTAAAAAGCAGAGACATTACTTTGTCCACAAAGGCCCATCTAATCAAGGCTATGGTTTTTCCAGTAGTCATGTGTCGATGCGAGAGTTGGACTATAAAGAAAGCTGAGTGCCAAAGAATTGATGCTTTTGAACTGTGGTGTTGGAGAAGACTCTTGAGATTCCCTTGGACTGCAAGGAGATCCTCCAGTCCATCCTAAAAGAGATAAGTCTTAGGTGTTCATTGGAAGGACTGATGTTGAAGCTGAAGCTCCAATGCTTTGGCCACCTCATGCGAAGAGCTGACTCATTTGAAAAGACCCTGATGCTGGGAAAGATTGAAGGCAGGAGGATAAGGGGACGACAGAGGATGAGATGGCTGGATAGCATCACCGACTCAGTGGACATGGGTTTGGGTGCACTCTGGCAGTTGGTGATGGACAGGGAGGCCTGGCATGCTGCGGTTCAAGGAGTTGCAGAGTCAGACACGACTGAGCGACTGAACTGAACTGAACTGAACATGTTTATAAACTGGTTTCTCATAAACACATTACAATTTAGTGAGGAGGAGAAATTACAAAAGGAAAACTACTACAATAACCCAGTTCTACTATGACAGAAAAATGCTAAAATTATAATTCAGATATATCTTTGTGAGTTTTTACATTATCTAAATAAAAATACGTGTTGGCTAATTTTTAAGCGAGGTTTACCAATCTGGTAGTCAAATAAATTGATTTTTTTCATGAGGCAAATTTGCCCACAATTTGTTGTTGTTGTTCAGTCACTCAGTCGTGTCTCAAACTTTGCACATCAGGCTCCCCTGTCCTTCACCATCTCCCAGAGTTTGCTCAAACTAATGTGCATTGTGTCAGTGATGCCATCCAACCATCTCATTCTCTGTCACCCCCTTCTCCCCCTGTCTTCAATCTTTCCCAGCATCAGAGTATTTTTTAATGAGTCACTTTTTCTCATCAGGTGGCCAAAGGGTTGGAGCTTTGGCTTCAGCATTAGTACCTACAATGTATATTCAAGGTTAATTTCTTTTAGGATTGACTGGTTTGATCTCCTTGGAGTCCAACGGCCTCTCAAGAGTCTTCTTCAGCACCATGGTTCTAAAACATCAATTCTTTGGTGCTCAGCCATCACTATGGTCCAAGTATCACATCCATACATGACTACTGGAAAATCTATAGCTTTGACTATACTGACCTTTGCTGGCAAAGTTATGTGTCTGCTTTTTAATACAACATTTAGGTTTGCCATAGCTTTTCTTGATGGACATGAGTTTGAGCAAACTGTGGAAAATTCTTAAACAAATGGGAATACAGGACCACCTTAACTGCCTCCTGAGAAATCTGTATGCAGGTCAAGAAGCAACAGTTAGAACTGGACATGGAACAACAGACGGATGCCAAATCATGAAAGGAGTACGTCAAGGCTGCATATTGTCACCCTGCTTATTTAATTTCTATGCAGAGTACACCACGAGAAATGCCGGGCTGGATGAAACACAGGATGGAATCATGATTGCCTTGAGAAATAGCAAAAACCTCTGATACGCAGATGACACCACCCTTATGGCAGAAAGCGAAGAAGAACTGAAGGGCCTCTCCATGAAAGTGAAAGAGGAGAGTGAAAAATTTGGCTTAAAACTCAACATTCAAGAAAACTAAGATCATGACATCTGGTCCCATCACTCCATGGCAAATAGAGGGGGAAACGATGGAAACAGTGAGAAATTTTATTTTGGGGGGCTCCAAAATCACTGCATATGGTGGCTGCAGTCATGAAATTAAAAGATGCTTGCTCCTTGAAGAAAAACTATGATAAATCTAGACAGCATATTAAAAAGGAGAGACATTACTTTGCCAACAAAGTCTGTCTAGTCAAGTCTATGGTTTTTCCAGTAGTCATGTATGGATGTGAGAGTTGGACTATAAAGAAAGCTGAGTGCTGAAGAATTGATGCTTTTGAACTGTGGTGTTGGAGAAGACTCTTGAGAGTCCTTTGGACTGCAAGGAGATCCAACCAGTCCATCCTAAAGGAGATCAGTCCTGGCTGTTCATTGGAAGAACTGCTGTTGAAGCTGAAACTCCAATACTTTGGCCACCTGATACAAAGAGCTGACTCATTTGAAAAGGCCCTGATGCTGGGAAAGATTGAAGGTAGAAGGAGAAGGGAACTACAGAGGATGAGATGGTTGGATGGCAACACCAACTTGATGGACATTTGTTTGAGTAAGCTCCGGGATTTGGTGATGGACAGTGAAGCCTGGTGTGCTGCAGTCCATGGGTCGCAAAGAGTTGGACACAACTGAGGGACTGAACTGAAGTGGTCTGAATAAGCACATGAAAAGATACTCAACATCATTAGGCATACTATAAATTAAAATAGAAATTGTTATGAGTCACCCCTGAATTATAATTATTAAAAGTCTGATAATACTAAACCCAAAGGCTATCCTAAGTGATGCCAGCAGTAAAGAACTTGCCTGCCAATGCAGAAGACACAAGAGATGTGGATTCGATCCCTGGGTTCGGAAGATACCCTGGAGAAGAAAATGGCATCCCACTCCAGTATTCTTGCCCAGAGAATTCCATGGACAGAGCAATCTGACCACCTACAGTCCATAGGGTGACAAAGAGCAACTTAGCACTGTGAAACAACTTAGCATGCACAAAGGCTATAGAGAAATAAATTCTTCCCCTGCTGGTCAGACTAGGAATGGCATATCTACTTTAATATGTGTGTGTGTGTGTGTGTGCGTGTGTGTGTGTGTGTGTGTGTTGGAGTGGGGTTTCTCTGGTGGTGGTTCAGATGGTAAAGAGTCTGCCTGTAATGCAGGAGACCTGAGTTCGATCCCTGGATCAGGAAGCTCCCCTAGAGAAGAGGATGGCTATCCACTCCAGTATTCCTGCCTGGAGAATTCCATGGACAGAGGAACCTGGTGGGCCACATTCCATGAAGTTGCAAAGAGTCGGACAGGACTGAGCAACTAACACTTTCACTTTCACATTTCGTAGTTTATTTGCAGTGTTGTGTTAGCTTCAAACATCAGACACAGTAATTTAGTTACAACTATATACATACCTATTCTTTTTCAGATTTTTTCCTCATATAGTTTGTTACAGAATGTTGAGTAAAGTTCCCTGTTCTATACCTTAGGTCTTTGTTGATTTCCATTTTATGGATAGTAGTGTGTATATGTTAATCACAATCTCCTAATTTATCCCTCCCCCAACCTTTCCCTTTTGGTAACTATAAATTTGTTTTCTAAGTCTGTTTCAGTTTTGCAAATAAGTTCATTTGTATCATTTTTGAATCACACATATAAGTGATATTATATGGTATTTGTCTTTCTCTGTCATACTTACTTTACTAAGTATAATAATCTCTAGGTCCGTTCATGTTGCTGTATATGGCATTATTATTTTATTCATTTTTAGGCGTGAGTTATATTCCACTGCATATATGTACCACCTCTGCATGGTCCATTCATCTGTCAATGTACATTGAAGATATTTCCATGTCTTAGTTATTATAAATAGTATTGCTATGAATATTGGGATGCATCTATCTTTGTGAAGAATGGTTTTTCCAAATATATGTCCAGGAGTGGGATTGCTCAGTAGCTCTACTTTTAGTTTTTTGAAGAACTATTCTCCAAAATGGCTGCACCAGGTTCAGTTCAGTTCAGTCGCTCAGTCGTATCTGACTCTTTGCGACCCCATTAACTCTAGCACGCCAGGCCTCCCTGTCCATCGCCAACTCCCGGGCTCTACACAAACCCATGTCTATTGAGTCAGTGATGCCATCCAACCATCTCATCCTCTGTCACCCCTTTCTCATCCTGCCCTCAATCTTTCCCAGCACCAGGGTCTTTTCAAATGAGTCAGCTCTTCAAATCAGGGGGCCAAAGTATTGGAGTTTCAGCTTCAACATCAGTCCTTCCAATGAACACCCAGGACTGATCTCCTTTAGGATGGACTGGTGGCTCTCCTTGCAGTCCCAGGGACTCTCAAGTGTCTTCTCCAACACCACAGTTCAAAAGCATCAATTCTGCAGCACTCAGCTTTCTTTACAGTCCAACTCTCACATCCATACATGACCACTGGAAAAACCATAGCCTTGACTAGACAGACCTTTGTTGGCAAAATAATGTCTCTGCTTTTTTTATTTTTAATAAATTTATTTATATTAGTTGGGGGCTAATTACTTTACAATATTGTAGTGGTTTTTGCCATACATTGACATGAATCAGCTATGGGTTTACACGTGTTCCCCATCCTGAACCCCCCTCCCACCTCCCTCCCCATCCCATCACTCTGGGTCATCCCATTGCCCCAGCCCTGAGCATTTGTCTCATGCATCGAACCTGGAATGCTGTTCTGTTTCACATATGATAATATATATGTTTCAATGCTATTCTCTCAGAACGTCCCACCCTCACTTTCTCCCTCAGAGTTCATAAGACTGTTCTATGCATCTGTGTCTCTTATTCTGTCTCTCGTATAGGGTTATCGTTACCATCTTTCAAATTCCATATATATGCATTAGTATACTGTATTGGTGTTTTTCTTTCTGGCTTACTACACTCAGTATAATGGGCTCCAGTTTCATCCATCTCAGTAGAACTGATTCAAATGTATTCTTTTTAATGGCTGAATAATATTCCATTGTGTATATGTACCACAGCTTCCTTATCTATTCATCTGCTGATGGACATCTAGGTTGCTTCCATGTCCTGGCTATTCTAAACAATGCTGTGATGAACATTGGGGTACACGTGTCTCTTTCAATTCTGGTTTCCTCGGTGTGTATGCCCAGCAGTGGGATTGCTGGGTCATATGGCAGTTCTATTCCCAGTTTTAAAAGGAATCTCCACACTGTTCTCCATAGTGGCTGTACTAGTTTGCATTCCCACCAACAGCGTAAGAGGGTTCCCTTTTCTCCACCCTCTCTCCAGCATTTATTTCTTGTAGACTTTTGGATAACAGCCATTCTGACTGGCATGAAATAGTACCTCATTGTGGTTTTGGTTTGCATTTCTCTAATAATGAGTGATGTTGAGCATCTTTTCATGTGTTTGTTGGCCATCTGTATGTCTTCTTTGGAGAAATGTCTGTTTAGTTCTTTGGCCCATTTTTGTTGTTGCTGTTGTTGTTCTTTTTTTTTTAAATTTAGTTTTATTTTTTTAAATACATTTCTTTATTTTAGTTGGGGGCTAATTACTTTACAATATTGTAGTAGTTTTTGCCATACATTGACATTTTTTGATTGGGTCATTTATTTTTCTGAAATTCAGCTGCAGGAGTTGCTTGTATATTTTTGAGATTAATTGTTTGTCTGTTGCTTTGTTTGCTATTATGTCTCTGCTTTTTAACACACTGTCTAGGTTGGTCATAACTTTCCTTCCAAGGAGTAAGCGTCTTTTAAATTTCATGACTGCAATCACCATTTGCAGTGATTTTGGAGTCCCCCCAAATAAAATCTCTCACTGTTTTCATTGTTTCCCCATTTGTTTGCCATGGAGTGATGGGACCGGATGCCATGATCTTAGTTTTCTTGAATGTTGAGTTTTAAGTCAAATTTTTCACCCTCATCTTTCACTTTCATATTGAAGCCCTTTAGTTCTTCAGTTTCTGCCATAAGGTTGGTGTCATCTGCATATCTGAAGTTATTGCTATTTCTCAAGGCAATCTTGATTCCATCTTGTGTTTCATCCAGCCTGACATTTCTCATGATGTATTCTTCATAGAAATTAAATAAGCAGAGTGACAATATGCAGCCTTGACGTACTCCTCTCCCAATTTGGAACCAGTCTGTTGTTCCATGTCCATTTCTAACTGTTGCTTCTTGACCTGCATACAGATTTCTCAGGAGGCAGTTAAGGTGGTCCTGTATTCTCATCTGTTTAAGAATTTTCCACAGTTTATTGTGTTCCACACAGTCAAAGGCTTTGGCATTGTCAATAAAGCAGATGTAGATATATTAAGAATAAAAAAAAAAAAGGAAAATTTACTTCTAACCAAACTGAACAATATAAGCTGAGAGATAGACTCTCTAACTCACTAACTTCTATTTTTTAGAAGTCAAAGGCAGAGTCATATCCATTTTGAGACAAATGATTTTACATCAAGATGAAGTACTGAAATTTTACATAAATTTTACCCACGATATATAATCCAGGTAAGCACATAGAAGGCAAGAAGAAAGTCATCACGATCCCCTATAGAGTTGGGAAAGATTGCTTTTTTTTTTTTTAAGTTCCATTGCTAGTCAGAAGAAGAAAAATGATAATAAATGTTCTTTAGGCTCAAGCAGGCAGTAAGGTAACATCATTCAGGAGCTCGGTTTAACAAATAAGGCAGAAACACTGCAAATAAGGGAGGGAAGGAATGAGCATGACCAAAAATAGTTTTTCATGTTCGAATTTATCTTGTCGTGCCTTAAAATACAAATTTTATTTCATCAAACTGGAGCTGAATGTTTTGTGACAATTTTGTGCTGATCACTCATGGTGTCTCCTACGTTTTGGGACCCAGAAGTTATAACATACAGAAAAAAAAACAAAAAAACTATTTGATCTTCTTTTGCTGCTTCTCTGGAAAATTCCAAGTATCTAGAGATTCCTAAAACAACTGAAAATATCACTAAAATCAACCTTTTAAATGGTATGCTCTAAATCTACACACTGGTTAAGTTTCAGTTCAGTCACTCAGTCATGTCCAACTGTTTGTGACACCATGGACTGCAGCATGCCAGGTGTCCCTGTACATCACCAACTCCCATAGCTTGTTCAAACTAATGTCCATCAAGTTGGTGATGACACCCAACCATGTTATCCTCAGCTGTGTTCTTCTCTTCCTGCCTTCATTCTTTCCCAGCATCAGGATCTTTTCCAAGAAGTTAATTCTTCGCATCAGGTGGTCAAAGTATTGGAGTTTCAGCTTCAGCGTCAGTCCTTTTGATAGCTTACAGTGAATGACGATGGATTTGTGATCTGTGAAGAAGATTTAGCTTTGGGATCAGGGACCAGGCTTGATCACTCAAGAGGTTTTGTGTAGCAGAGTTTTGTTAAAGTATGAAAAGGGAGAGAGAGAGCTTTTGACTTAGACATCAGAAGGAGAGTGCCCTACTCGCTAGTGTTTAGCAAGTGAGTTATATATTTTTTAATTAGCTATTACAATAAATCAAAAAAATGACCCAAGGTTGTAAAAATTTTACCAGACCCACTCCCATAAAATTTATATTCTAGTATAACAGGATTAGAATTTAACAATAGAGAGATCCTACCAGACCGACTCCCATAAAATACATTCTAAGATATCAGGGTTAATCAGAAGGTTTTCAGGAAGGAGAAACTGTCTTCAATCAGGATATATTGTTGTTATATAATCCCTAGCACAGAGTTTAAACTGAGTTGTTTGTTGTGTAATCATCGATTCCTGGTCTAAAGGGAAAAAAAAATGTGACTAAGACTAAGAATGTAGAGAAAAACAAACAAACAAACAGATTTTCCTTGAGAAATTCCAGGCCCCTATCTCCTCAGGGACCCCCGAACTTCTTATTAACATGCCTAGAAATTGACTCTCTCACTTCTGATGAATTTCAGGACTGATTTCCTTTAAGATTGACTTGTTTGATCTCCTTGCACTCCAAGGGAATCTCAAGAGTCTTCTTCAGCACCACAGTTCAAAATCATCAATTCTTTGGCGCTCAGGTTTCTTTACAATCCAACTCTCACATCAGTACATGACTACTGGAAAACTCATAGCTTTGAATAGATCGACCTTTGTTGGAAAAGTAATGTCTCTGCTTTTTAATATGCTGTCTAGGTTGGTCATAGTTTTTCTTCAAGGAGCAAGCATCTTTTAATTTCATGGCTGCAGTCACCATCTGCAGTGATTTTTGAGCCCTAGAAAATAAAGTCTCTCACTGTTTCCTTTGTTTCCCCATCTATTTGCCATGAAGTGATGGGCCCATATGCCATAATCTTTAGTTTTTTGAATGCTGAGTTTTAAACCAACTTTTTCACTCTCCTCTTTCATTTTCATCCTGAGGCTCTTTAGTTCCTCTTCACTTTCTGCCTATAAGGGTGGTGTCATCTGTGTATCTGAGGTTATTGATATTTCTCATGGCTATCCTTGTTCCACCTTGTGCTTCCTCCAGCCCAGCATTTCTCATGATGTACTCTGCATATAAGTTAAATAAGCAGGGTGACAATATACAGCCTTGATGTACTCCTTTTCCTATTTGGAATCAGTCTGTTGTTCTACGTTCAGATCTAACTGTTCCTTCCTGAGCTGCATACACGTTTCTCAAGAGGCAGGTCAGGTGGTCTGATATTTCCATCTCCTTCAGAAATTTCCATAGTATATTGTGATCCACGCAGTCAAGGGCTTTGGCATAGTCCATAAAGCAGAAATAGATGTTTTCCTCAAACTCTCTTGCTTTTTCAATGATTCACCAGATGTTGGCAATTTGATCTCTGGTTCCTCTGCCTTTTCTAAAACCAGCTTGAGCATCTGGAATTTCACGGTTAACGTATTGTTGAGGCATGGCTTGGAGAATTTTGAGCATTACTTTACTAGCATGTGAGATGAGTGCAATTGTGTGATAGTTTGAGCATTCTTTGGTATTGCCTTTCTTTGGGATTGGAGTGAAAACTGACCTTTTCCAGTCCTGTGGCCACTGCTGAGTTTTCCAAATTTGCTGACATATTGAGTGCAGCACTTTCACAGAATCATGTTTTAGGATTTGAAATAGCTCAACTGGAATTCCATCACCTCCACTAGCTTTGTTCATAGTGATGCTTCCTAAGGCCCACTTGACTTCACATTTCAGGATGTCTGGCCCTAGGTGAGTGTGAGTGATCACATCATCATGATTATCTGGGTCATGAAGATATTTTTTGTACAGTTATTCTGTGTATTCTTGCCACCTCTTCTTAATATCTTCTGCTTCTGTTAGGTCCATACCATTTCTGTCCTTTTTTGAGCCCATCTTTGCATGAAATATTCCCTTGGTATCTCTAATTTTCTTGAAGAGATCCCTAGTCTTTCCCATTCTATTGTTTTCCTCTATTTCTTTGCATCAGTCACTGAGGAAGGCTTTCTTATCTCTCCTTGCTATTCTTTGGAACTCTGCATTCAAATGGGTATATCTTTCCTTTTCTCCTTTGCTTTTCACTTCTCCTCTTTTCACAGCTATTTGTAAGGCCTTGTCAGACAGCCATTTTGCTTTTTTTCATTTATTTTTCTTGGGGATGATCTTGATTCCTGTCTTCTGTACAATGTCACAAACCTCCGTCCATAGTTCATCAGGTATTCTATCAGATTCAGTCCCTTAAATCTATTTCTCACTTCCACTATATAGTCATAAGGGATTTGATTTAGGTCATACATGAATGGTCGAGTGGTTTTCCCCAATTTCTTCAAGGAGGGGGATCCTAGAAATTCAAACAGAAACTCCTGGAAGAATTGGAGCTGGGCTCAATGGAAAATTCTTTGAAGGTCAGGACCTGAATACCTACAGGTGGGAGTATTCTCACAGGGGATTTTTGGACATAGAGTAAGGTAAATGACTAAGTAGCAGTAGAGCCCAAACCCATTGCCCCTATTTGTTTGACAGATACAATAAAAATGAGGTGAACCCAATGATTCCATCTGATAAAAAACAACAATGAGTTTAAACAGTGTGTCCCATATAAGTTAATGTACCACATGAGCTCAGTAAACTTATGATCTCTCCTTTAGATGTTCCAGGAGCCCTTTGAAACATCCCAAAGATAGCTGGTGACCACAATAACTTTAATTAAAATTTGATATTTGTAAAATCTGTCAAAAATTTCAAAATATTTTAAAACATCCAGTCAGATAACGTCATAGGTTACTGTGAAACAATGCTTATCCTTGAGCTAGGGTGAAACAAGGATTCCAAAAGTAAATACAAATCAGTTAAGGCACAGAAACTCACATGATGTTGTGAAAAGCAGAATTTTAGGAAAACTTTCTTGATAACATCCACTTATCTAATTAAACTTAATCCAATCTTAAAGAAGTCCTGATCACATAAAAATTCTTTTCCCAGTGTCCCTTTTCCACAAACATTTGCAAATTTCTGAAGCCATACAATTGTGTCCCTTTTCTCGTATTCAGAAGTAAGCTTTAAGACAAAATCACCCTTTTTCCTTTAATGAAATATATTTCCATTTTGCATATCTTCTTTTACTGAAAATCTACATCCTACCTTCAGTTAGTAACCATCAACTATCTTTTACATTAGCATTTCCTGATTGGAATATCCCATAACCTCTAGAAACCTGCTTCTTTCCAAAGCACAATTTCCTTCCTTAATGTGGTATGTGGGACCAGACATGTGTCTAATATACCCAAACATCTTTAGTTTCTCTCTCATAAGAAAACAAAAGTAGGTATATTTAGACCTATTTAGCAATAAATGTTCCAGTATTTCATCTTAGTTGAAATAACCTGGATGTTCAATGCGTTTCTATCATTTAACTAAATTTTGTTTCAAGCCACCGAAATTTGGAAGGACTATATTAGATGGACATTTCCAAAGCATATTTACTCCTACTGAGTTTACCGAAAAGCTATCTGTTATATTTACTTTAAAGTTTGATCATATCAGGCTATTTTCCCTGTTGCCAGATTTTATAATAGAAACAACATGTACTTACTGACTTTCAGTAACCATCGGTACGATAAAATCGCCATACTTAGTGTTGATGACTCTAAAAACAAGTCTGTATGTGCGTGGGTTTATCTCTGGGCTTTCTATTTTGTTCCATTGATATATATTTCTATCTTTGTGCCAGTACCATACTGTCTTGATGACTGTGGCTTTGTAGTAGAGCCTGAAGTCAGGCAGGTTGATTCCTCCAGTTCCATTCTTCTTCCTCAAGATTGCTTTGGCTATTCGAGGTTTCTTATATTTCCATACAAATTGTGAGATGATTTGTTCTAGTTCTGTGAAAAATACCATTGGTAGCTTGATAGGGATTGCATTGAATCTATAGATTGCTTTGGTTAGTATACTCATTTTCACTATATTAATTCTTCCAATCCATGAACACGGTATATTTCTCCATCTGTTTGTGTCCTCTTTGATTTCTTTCATCAGTGTTTTATAGTTTTCTATATATAAGTCTTTTGTTTCTTTAGGTAGATATATTCCTAAGTATTTTATTCTTTTTGTTGCAATGGTGAATGGTATTGTTTCCTTAATTTCTCTTTCTGTTTTCTCATTATTGGAGTATAGGAATGCAAGGGATTTCTGTGTGTTAATTTTATATCCTGCAACTTTACTATATTCATTGATTAACTCTAGTAATTTTCTAGTAGAGTCTTTAGGGTTTTCTATGTAGAGGATCATGTCATCTGCAAACAGTGAGAGTTTTACCTCTTCTTTTCCTATCTGTATTCCTTTTATTTCTTTTTCAGCTCTGATTGCTGTGGCCAAAACTTCCAAAACTATGTTGAATAGTAGTGGTGAAAGTGGGCATCCTTGTCTTGTTCCTGACTTTAGGGGAAATGCTTTCAATTTTTCACCATTGAGGATAATGTTTGCTGTGGGTTTGTCATATATGGCTTTTATTATGTTGAGATATGTTCCTTCCATTCCTGCTTTCTGGAGGACTTTTATCATAAATGGATGCTGAATTTTGTCAAAGGCTTTTTCTGCATCTATTGAGATAACCATATGGTTTTTTTCTTTCAATTTGTTAATGTGGTGTATTACATTGATTGATTTGCGGATGTTAAAAAAAGACAGCCTTCAGAATGGGAGAAAATAATAGCAAACGAAGCAACAGACAAACAATTAATCTCAAAAATATACAAGCAACTCCTGCAGCTGAATTCCAGAAAAATAAACGACCCAATCAAAAAATGGGCCAAAGAATTAAACAGACATTTCTCCAAAGAAGAAATACAGATGGCTAACAAACACATGAAAAGATGCTCAACATCACTCATTATTAGAGAAATGCAAATCAAAACCACAATGAGGTATCATTTCACACCAGTCAGAATGGCTGCTATCCAAAAGTCTACAAGCAATAAATGCTGGAGAGGGTGTGGAGAAAAGGGAACCCTCCTACACTGTTGGTGGGAATGCAAACTAGTACAGCCACTATGGAGAACAGTGTGGAGATTCCTTAAAAAACTGGGAATAGAACTGCCACATGACACAGCAATCCCACTGCTGGGCATATACACCGAGGAAACCAGAATTGAAAGAGACGCGTGTGCCCCAATGTTCATCGCAGCACTGTTTACAATAGCCAGGACATGGAAGCAACCTAGATGTCCATCAGCAGACGAATGGATAAGGAAGCTGTGGTACATATACACAATGGAATATTACTCAGCCATTAAAAAGAATACATTTGAATCAGTTCTACCGAGATGGATGAAACTGGAGCCCATTATACAGAGTGATGTAAGCCAGAAAGAAAAACACCAATACAGTATACTAATGCATATACATGGAATTTGAAAGATGGTAACGATAACCCTATATGCAAGACAGAATAAGAGACACAGATGCATAGAACAATTTTATGGACTCTGAGGGAGAAGGTGAGGGTGGGACGTTCTGGGAGAATAGCATTGAAACATGTATATTATCATATGTGAAACAGAACACCATTCCATGTTCGATGCATGAGACAAGGGCTCAGGGCCGGGGCAATGGGATGACCCAGAGGGATGGGATGGGGAGGGAGGTGGGTGGGGGGTCCAGGAAGGGAAACACATGTAAACCCATGGCTGATTCATGTCAATGTATGGCAAAAACTATTACAATATTGTAAAGTAATTAGCCCCCAACTAAAATAAATAAATTTATAAAAAAAACTAAAAAAAATAAAAACAAGTCTATATTAATTAAGCCACAAACTTAAGCTAGCTTTAATACTAGATATTAATTCAGTGTTGACTATTAACCAGATCACATGAACCTGAAATGCATTTTGGTGAGTTTCTTTTATATTTCTGATAATGTATATAAGCACATAATTTTTTAAGCCAATTAAATGTGGCTAAATTATAAGCTAACTATTATGTAAAGACAGACAGAATCACAGATCTCATAGTTTTCTAACTTGAATTTAAGAAGGTTTCTCTCTCTCTTTTTTTTTTTTTCTCTCTCTCTCAGTCTGTGGAACTACAGATGAATCAGATAGTTCCCGAGAGTGCAGGCAGAATAATTGCATTGCAAAGGCAGAGGAGAGAAATTTAAGCTCCCTGAGCCCAAGTAAGAGAGTTGCATTGAAAAGGCATAGGAGATTCAAGCTCCTCTCCTTTTTCCCTGTTTAAAATCCCACTAAGTAACCCACGGCTGAAATCTCAGGAAGCACGGGCTGTGTTTGTATTTAAAGGCTTAAGTGTTCCACCATGCCTACAATTTCAGCAGAGACTTACAGGAGCAGTTATACAGGAAAACAAACAACAACAACAACAACAAACTACATAAAACAAACATATCAATGACCAAAACTTAAGGGCATAAGTTTTCAGGATAAAGAAGATAGGAGTGAAGTTATAAGGCTCAAGGGTGAAATAAGAGGAGGAAGGATGGAGATATTGAGAACAGAGGAAGTGTAAGCACAAAATAAAGGTGACAATACTGGAGTGATAGCATTTCTAGTCACTGCATAATATGAGCTTTGAACTTCTGTCACTTTCATAAACCCCTGAACCTACTGGACCAAAGTCTGCAGAGTATAATGGGAGCCTTTCCCACCTCTGCTTTTCACTCATCAAAATGAGATGGGTGAAAACTGATCACAGGGAGCATGTTCTCACAAGCTTAGAGGAATGATGCTGTAGCTGCCTGAAATGCACTCTCTTGGAGGATATGATCGAGAAGTAGACAGATGTCAGGACAGGAAAAGAGACTATGGAGAGAAGAGAAATATTGTCTGAATGAGAGTACTGTGGCTCCCAGGGGCCAGAAAAGCAGATTTACCAAATGCGGTGATACTAAAACAAGAGGTTCAGATGGTCACTCGTCACCAATGGGGATCCTGCATTTGGTAGTCCTGGAGGTGCCCAGATCCTCCTGGGAGGAGACAGCTATCCCCTGTTGGATACCACTAAGTCTGTTACCAACCAGGGTTCTTAGCCTTCCCCAATAAATAGAAATTGAAAAGAAGCCAGACCAGAAACTTAGGCTTTCCTGGTGCTTCCACTGTGAAAACAAGTAAAGGTTCCCCTGTTTGTGCCTAAAGGAAAGCAAACATTTTCTTACATGGGTTGAGTTAAGGTTGTGTCAAGGGGTCATGCTAGAAGGGTGACTTGGCTGGTGTTGAATGCAGGAGGTATGTGAAATACCCTGACTTTGTTCCCAACACACTGTTCTTGCTCTCACCTATTCAGAATTGGCAGGGTTTCTTCTTTGTCTTTTTGTATCTTAATGTCCATAATTTCCCCAACTGTGCATGCATGTAGTTATTTTTAGTCCATTACAATTTCTTTGTATTTTATTTCTTGAGGAGATGGTCTTCCAGATGCAAGCACTATAGCAAAGTTTCCCAGGTCCCAGATCCCAGCCTGTCTCATTACCACCAAAATAAATAAATAAAGCAAGGGGATGCAAGAACTCTATTGAAGATGACAGCTGTATTTATCACTCTGACTGTGATGGTATTACAGATGTATCCATATAGTCAAATGCATCAAAATGTATACAGAAAATACATATGTATTAAGTATATATAGTAGCCATATTATATTATAATATATCAAATTAACATATTTTACACTTTAAATTTACACAACTGTTGCTCACTCAGTCATGTCCGACCATTTGCAACACCAGCACACCAGGCTTCCCTGTCCTTCACCATCTCCCAAAGTTTTCTCAAGCTCTTATCCATTGAGTTAGTGATGCTATCCATTCATCTTTTCCTCTGTCATCCCCTTATCCCTCTGCCTTCAGTCTTTCCCAGTATCAGTGTCTTTACTAATGAGCTGATGCTTCACATAGGGTGACTGAAGTATTGGAGCTTCAGTTTCAGCATCAGTCCTTCCAATGAATATTCAGGGTTGATTTCTTTCAGAATTGACTGATTGGATCTCCTTGCAGTTCAAGGGACTCTCAAGAGTCTTCTCCAACACTAAAGTTTGAAAGCATCCGTTCTTCAGTGCTCAGCCTTTTTTATGGTCCAACTCTCACATTCATACATGACTACTGAAAAAAAACATAGTTTTGAATATTCGGACCTTTGTCAGCAAAATAATGTCTCTGCTTTTGAATACACTGCCTAGGTTTGTCATAGCTTTTCTTCCAAAGAGTAAGTGTCGTTTAATGTCATGGCTGCTGTCATTATCTGCGGTATTTTGGAACCCAAGAAAAGTCTGCCAGTTTCCACTGTTTCCTCATTTATTTGCCATGAAATGATGGGACCAGATGCTATGATCTTCTTTTTTTTAATGTTGAGTTTTAAATTGGCTTTTTCACTATTCTCTTTCACCTTCATCAATATACTCTTTATTTCCTCTTTGCTTTCTGCCATAAGGGTGGTGTCATCTGCATATCTGAGGTTATTAATTTTTTTCCTGGCAATCTACATTTCTAAAAATAAAAGAAAATTTTTATTTAAAAAACTCTAAGAATCTATACATAAATAAAGCAGATTTGGAAGTGATGCAGTAACTAGAGGCCCAAAACATTCTACAAAGTCCTAATACTAGAGGTACATTTTGGAGAAAGGTTTTACATTTACAAAAAATTGAGGAAATTGTACTTAAACTGTTATATGGATACATACTATGGCTTTTCTATATGGCAGAAGTTTTTCTAATTGTCAGTATCCTACTGTGCACAGATTGAACAAGTTGCATTTGACCTTGGGCTGCATCTCTGCTACATTCCTTTCATCTATATGAAGTATTCATTAATATCAGCGATTTAGGAAGTACCCATTTAAAGAGACATTTTCTTATTATTTTGATCAAAGCTACCCATTGTAACCATTCAAGGGAAACGACCTAATATGTCAAATATCAAGTATTATCCAGGTTACTGTAATCCACCTTTTTCCTTTTTCACTTTCCCCTTTTTCCAGAGTAAGCAAATAGTAACAGACTGTATTTACTAGACTCTTCTATAGCTAGGTGTAGTGATGTGACTATATTTTTTGACCATGGGATGTGAATGGAAATTATATAAAATTATGAACCTAAGGCCTTGAACATGCAGGGCTCCATGAATGCTTTTCCTCTAGTCACCTGGATCATGGACATGTCTGAGGTTTTGTGTGATCTTGCAGATAAAAGTAAGGAGAAGTGGCAAAGCAACACGGCGGAAAGAACTTGGGGCCCTGAATATCCTGATAAGTTTGGACCACTCACCTTGGAAAAGTAGTGCAAAAAGAATTCAATTTTATATTCTTTGAGCCGCTATATGATTGAGTCCTCTTGTTTCAGCAGCTTTGCTTTTCATCTCAATAATTTCACCAAATAAAACTTACTAACTATCAATCATTGAGCATTTACTGTATTAAGGCAGGATTGCTATACTGCACAATTGTACTCTGAGTGATCCATATGTATTAGACTCTTTAATCTTCACAAAAAGTGTTTGAAGTGTGTACTGTTGTTGTTCAGTTGATGTGTCCCACTCTTTGCAACCCCATGGACTGTGATACTCCAGGCTTCTCTGTCCTCCACAATCTCCCAGAGTTTGCTCAGATTCATGTACATTCTGTTGATGATGCAATCTAACCATCTCATTCTCTGCTGTCCCCTTCTCTCTTGCTTTCAAACTTTCCCAGCATCAGGGTCTTTTCCAATGGGTCAGCTCTTGGCAGTAAGTGGCCAAAATATTGGAGCTTCAGCATCAGTCCTTCCAGTAAACATTCAGGGCTGATTTCCTTTAGGATTGAAAAGTTGATCTCCTTGGAGTCCAAGGGACTCTGAAGAGTCTTCTCCAGCACTACAATTCAAAAGCATCAATTCCTCCGTGCTCAGCCTTATTTATGGTCTAACTCTCACATCCATATATGACTACTGGTACTGTCGTTTTCTCCCTTTTCCTAGGCATGGAAACATTAAGTAACTTACCTGATGTCTTGTGGTGTGGAGGTAGCACAGATATTGTTTTAAACTACCTTAGTCTTGTTCCAAATCTAAATTTCTTAATCTCTACATTGTACAGCCATTCAGTAGAAATATCCATAGGTAAGAAATTATTTCATATTTGCATTTTTATATCAACGCATTTCCTATCAATATATGCATTATATATAAATCAAATCATAGCCTTGGGAATATTTAATTTACTAGTAAACTCACATAACTTTTCATCCATCATTTTAACACACATTTATAAAATTTCCAGATTACTCAATTGCAAGAAGTAAACTCAGAAAATTAGCAATTTCAAAGGAAACTATGTTAGATTGTTAAATTATTTTATTTGTGTTAATTGGAGGATAATTACTTCACAATATTGTGATGGTTTTTGACCTACATCGAAATGAATCAGCTGCAGGCACATGTGTCCCCCATTCTGAACCTCTCTCCCACGTCCTTCCCCATCCCACCCCTCCGGGTTTTCCCAGAGCCGGCTTTGGATGCCCTGCTCCATGCATGGAACTTGCATTGGTCATCTATTTTACATATGGTAATATACATGTTTCAATGCTATTCTCTCAAATCATCTCACCCTCACCTTCTCCCACAGAGTCCAAAAGTCCGATTTTTACATCTGTGTCTTTTTTGTTGCCCTGCACATACAATTATTGTTACTGTCTTTCTAAATTCCATATATGCATTAATATACAGTATTTGTGTTTCTCTTTCTGACTTATTTCACTCTGTATAATATGCTCCAGGTTCATCTACCTCATTAGAACTGACTCAAATGCATTCATTTTTATAGTTGAGTAATATTCCATTGTGTAAATGTATCACAAATTCCTTATTCATTCCTCTGCTGATGGACATATAGGTTGTTTTCATCTTCTAGCTATGTAATCACTGCTGCAATGGACATTAAGCTACACGTGTCTCCTTCAATTCTGGTTTCCTCGAGGTGTATGTTTTTTTTGTGTGTGTATTTTAAATTTAGTTATTTTTTATTTGAAGAATAATTGCTTTACAAAATTGTGTTGGTTTCTGACAAACATCAACATGAATAAGCAATAGGTATACATATGTTTCTTTCCTCTGGAACCTCCCTCCATCGCCCTTCCTGCCCCTCTAGTTTGTTACAAAGTCCCATTATGAGTTTCCTGGGTCATACAGAAAATTCTCATTGGCTCTCTATTTTCAACATAGAAATTAAGTTTCCATGTTACTCTTTCCATACATCCCACCGTCTCCATACTGCTCCCCACCCCATATCCATAAGTCTGTTCTCTATGTCTGTGTCTCCACTGCTGCCTTGCAAATGATTTCATCAGTACCATCCTTTTAGATTCCATGTATACACATTAATATATGATATTTATTTTTCTCTTTCTGACTTACATCACTCTGTATAATGGGCTCTGGGTTTATCCACTTCATTAGAACTAACACAAATGCACTCCTTTTCATGGTTGAGTAATGTTTCATATAAATGTACCACAGCTTCTTTATCTATTCATCTGTCAAATGGACATCTAGATTGCTTCCATGTTCTGCTACTGCTGCTGCTGCTAAGTCGCTTCAGTCGTGTCCGACTCTGTGCGACCCCATAGATGGCAACCCAACAGGCTCCTCCGTCCCTGGGATTCTCCAGGCAAGAACACTGGAGTGGGTTGCCATTTCCATGTCCTAGCTGTTGCAAATAGTGCTGCAGTAAACATTGGGGTATATGTGTCTTTTTCAATTTTGGTTTCCTAAGGGTGAATGCCTAGTAGTGGGATTACTGGGTGATATGGTGGATGGATGGCGTCACTGAGTCAACGCACATGAGTTTGAGCAAGCTCCGGGAGTTTGTAATGGACAAGGAACCCTGGCATGCAGCAGTCCATGGGGACTCAAAGAGTCGTATACAACTGAGGGACTGAACTGAATTGAACTGAACAGATGGTGGTTTTATTCCTAGTTTTTAAAGGAATCCCCATACTATCTTCCATAGTGGCTGTATCAGTTTACATTCCCACCAACAACGCAAAAGCGTTCCCTATTCTCCACATTGTCTCCAGCACTTATTGTTTGTAGACTTTTTGATAATAGCCATTCTGACTGGTGTGATTGTACTGATTGTAGGTTTGATTTGCCTTTCTCTAATAATGAGCAATGTTGAGTATCTTTTCATGTATTTGTTAGCCATCTGTATGTCTTCTTTGGAGAAATGCCTTCTTCCCACCTTTCGATTGAATGATTTGTTTTTCTGGTATTGGTATGTATGAGGTGCTTGCATATTTTGGAAATTAATCCTTTGTCAGTTGTTTCATTTGCTTTTATCTTATCCCATTCTGAGGGTTGTCAAGGTTTCACCTTGTTTATAGTTTCCTCTGCTGTGAAAAAGCTTTTACGTTTAATTAGGTCCCACACATTTATTTTTGTTTTTATTTCCATTACTCTAGAAGGTGGGTCATGGAGGATCTTGCTGTGATTTATGTCATCGAGTGTTCTGCCTATGTTTTCCTCTAAGAGTTTTATAGTTTCTTGTCTCACAGTTAGGTCTTTAATCCATTTTGGGTTTATCTTTGTGTGTAGTGTTAGGAATTGTTCTAATTTCATTCTTTTACACATAGTTGTCCAGTTTTCCCAATACCACATATTGAAGAGACAATCTTTGACCAATTGCATATTCTTGTCTCCTTTGTAAAAAAATGAGGTATCCATGGGTGTGTAGGTTTATGTCTGGGCTTTCTATCTTGTTCCATTGGTATATATTTCAGTCTTTGTGCCAGTACCATACTGTCTTGATGACTGTAGCTTTGTAGTGTACTCTGCAGTCAGGAAGGTTGATTCCTCCAGCTCCATTCTTCTTTCTCAAGACTGCTTTGGTGGTTTGGGGTCTTTTGTGTTTCCATATGAATTGTGACGTTTTTTATTCTAGTTCTGTGAAAAATGCCATTCGTATTTTGATAAGGCATTAGATCAGTATATTGAATTTTGTAGTATAGTCATTTTCACAATATTGTTTCTTCCAACCCAGAAACATGGGATATCTCTCCATCTGTTTATGTCCTCTTTGATTAATTCATCAGTGTCTTATCGTTTTCTGTATACAGTTCTTTTTGCCCCTTAGATAGGTTTATTCCTAGATATTTTGTTATTTTTGTTGCAATGGTGTATGGGATTGATTATTTAATTCCTCTTTCTGATTTTTTATTGTTAGTATGTAGAAATGCAAGTGATTTCTGTGCATTGATTTTGTATCTTGCAACTTTGCTAAATTCACTGATTAGCTCTAGTAATTTTCTGATTCTATCTTTAGGGTTTTGTATATATAGTATCATGTCACCTGAAAACAGTCAGAGTTTTACTTCCTCATTTCTGATTGGTATTCCTTCTATTTATTTTACTCTTCTGATTTCCGTAGCTAGAACTTTGAAAATTATGTTGAATAATAGTGGTTAGAGTGGGCACGCTTGTCTTGTTTCTGATCTTAGGGGGGGTGCTTTCAGATTTTCACCATTGAGAATAATGTTTGCTATGGATTTATCATACATGGCCTTTACTATGTTGAGGTAGGTTTCTTCTATGCCCATTTTTTGAATAGTTTTAATCATAAATGGCTGCTTAATTTTGTCAAAGGATTTTTCTGCATCTATTGAAATTATAATATGATTTTTTTCTTTCATTTTGTTAATATGGCGTATCACATTGATTTATTTGTGTATATTAAGAATCCATGCATCCCTGGGATAACCCAACTTGATCATTGTGTATCGTTTTTTTAATCTGTTGTTGAATTCTGTTTGCCAGAGTTTTGCTGAGGATTTTTGCATCATATTCATCTGTGACATTGGCCTATAATTTTCTTTTTCTGTGTTGTCTTTGTCTAGTTTTGATATCAGGGTGATGGTGGCCTCTTAGAATGAGTTTGAAAGTGTTACTTCCTCTGCAATTTATTGAAACAGTTTTGGAAGTATAGGCATTAGCTCTTCTCTAATTGTTTGGTAGAATTCACCTGGGAAGCCATCTGTCCCTGGGCTCTTCTTTTCACAATTTTGATTTCAATACTTATACTTGGGTTTTTCATAATTTCCATTTCTTCCTGATTCAGTCCCAAAAGATTGAACTTTTCTAAGAATCTCTCCATTTCTTCCAGGATATCCACTTAATTGACATAGAGTTGTTAATAATTGTCTCTTATATGCAGAGTACATCATGAGAAATGCTGGGCTGGAGGAAGCACAAGCTGGAATCAAGATTGCTGGGAGAAATATCAATAACCTCAGATATGCAGATGACACCACCTTTATGGCAGAAAGTGAAGAAGAACTAAAGAGCCTCTTGATGAAAGTGAAAGAGGAGAGTGAAAAAGTTGGCTTAAAGCTCAACATTCAGAAAACTAAGATCATGGCATCCGGTCCCATCACTTCATGGCAGATAGATGGGGAAACAATGGAAACAGTGGCTGACTTTATTTTTCTGGGCTCCAAAATCACTGCAGATGACGACTGCCACCATGAAATTAAAAGACACTTACTCCTTGGAAGGAAAGTTATGACCAACCTAGATAGCATATTAAAAAGCAGAGACATTACTTTGCCAACAAAGGTCTGTCTAGACAAGGCTATGGTTTTTCCAGTGGTCATGTATGGATGTAAGAGTTGGACTATAAAGAAAGCTGAGCACTGAAGAATTGATGATTTTGAACTGTGGTGTTGGAGAAGACTCTCGAGAGTCCCTTGGACTGCAAGGATATCCAACCAGTCCAACCTAAAGGAGATCAGTCCTGGGTGTTCATTGGAAGGACTGACGTTGAAGCTGAAACTCCAATACTTTGGCCACCTCATGCGAAGGGCTGACTCATTTGAAAAGGCCCTGATGCTGGGAAAGATTGACAGGAGGAGAAGGGGACGACAGAGGATGAGATGGCTGGATGGCATCACCAACTCGATGGACATGGGGTTGGGTGGACTTAGGGAGTTAGTGATGGGCAGGGAGGCCTGGCGTGCTGTGGTTCATGGGGTCACAAAGAGTCAGACATGACTGAGTGACTGAACTGAACTGAAAAATCCTATGTATTTCTGCATTGTCTGTTGCAATCTCTCCTTTTTTATTTCTTATTTTGTTGATCTGATTCTTCACTCTTTTTTCATGATGAGTCTATCTAAAGGTTTGTCAATTTTGTTTAACTTCTCAAAGAAACAGCTTTTAGTTTTATTAATCTTTGCTATTGTTTCTTTCATTTCATTTTCATTTACTTCTGCTCTGACTTTTATAACTTGTTTCCTTCTACTAACTTTGCTTTTTGTTGTTGTTGTTGCTGTTGTTGTTCTTTTTCTTGTGTGTTAGGAGTAAAAATAGGTTGTCTATTTGAAGTTTTTCTTCTTTCTTGAGGTTGGATTGCATTGCTATAAACTTCCCTCTTAGAACTGCTTTTGCTGAATCCCACAAGTTTTGAGATGTTGTGTTTCCTTGTCATTTATTTCTAGGATTTTTTTTTAATTTCCCTTTTGATTTCCTTAATAACCTGTTTGTTATGTAGAAATGTATTGTTTAATCTACATGTGCCTTTTTTTTTAAAGTTTTTTCCCCCTGCAATTGTTATTTAATCTCATAGCATTGTGACCCGAAAAGATGCTTGATATGATTTCAATTTTCTTAAATATACTGAGATTTGATTTGTGACCCAAGATGTGGTCTATCCTGGAGAATGTTCCATGTGCACTTGAGGAGAAAGTGTGTTCTTCTGCATTTGGATGGAATGTCCTTAAGACATCAATGAGATCCATCTAGCCTAATATATCACTTAAGGCTTGTGTTTCCTTATTAATTTTCTGTTTTGATGATCTGTTCATTGGTATAAGTGGGGTGTTAAAGTCCCATGCTATTGTGTTACTGTCAATTTCTCCTTTTGTGTCTGTTAGAGTTTTTCTTATGTAGTGAGGTGTTCCTATGTTGGGTGCATAAATATTTAAGATTGTTTAGTCTTTCTCTTGGATTGATCCCTTGATAATCATGTATGTCCTTCCTTATCTCTTGTAATCTATTTTAAGGTCTATTTTGTCTGATACAAGGATTGCAACTCTGGCTTTCTTTTGATTTCCATTTGCATGGAATATATTTTTCCATCCTCTCACTTTCAGTCTATATGTGTCTTCAGGTCTGAAGTGAGTCTCTTGTAGACAGCATATTTATTGGTCTTGGTTTATATCCATTCAACCAGTCTGTGTCTTTTTGTTGGAGCATTTACTCTTTGTACATTTAATATATATATATATATATATATATATATATATATTCCTATTGCTATTTTCTTAATTATTTGTGGTTTGTTTCTGTATTTATTTTTCTTTTCTTGTATGCTGTCTATATCAGTCCTTTTCACTTATTTCTTTTTTTTTGTAAAGCTGACTTTTTAGTACTAAATTCTCTTAACTTTTGTTTGTCTATAAAACTTCTGTCTTCTCCATCAATTTTGAATGAGATCCTTCCTGGGTAGAGTAATCTTGGTTGCATATTTTTTTCCTTTCAGTACTTTAAATATATCCTGCCATTCTCATCTGACCTGCAGAGTTTCTGCTGTTACATGTATGGGGTTTCCCTTGTATGTTACTTATTGCTTTCCCTTGATGATTTTAATATTTCTTTGTGTTTAGTTTTTGTCAGTTTGATTAGTATGCCTCAGCATTTTTCTCCTTGGGTTTATCCTGTATGATACTCTGCACTTCGTGGACTTGATTGACTATTTCTTTTCCCATGTTGGGGACATTTTCACTACAATCTATTCAGAAAATTTTCTCATACCCTTTCTTTTTCTCTTCTTCTTGGCCATATAATTCGAATGCTGATGCATTTAATATTTTCCCAGAGGTCTCTGAGATTATCCTCAGTTCTTTGTACTCTTTTTACTTTATTCTGCTAGTCAGCAGTTATTTCCACCATCCTATCTTCCAGATTGCTTACATGTCCTTCTGCCTCAGAACTTCTATTGATTCCTTCTAAAGTATTTTTAATTTCAGTATTTGTGTTGTTTGTCTGCATTTATTTATTTATTTCTTCTAGGTCTTTGTGCTTGTTAAATATGTTAATTGATTCTTGCTTCTTCTCTATTTCTTTTTTGAGGATTTGGATCGTCTTTACTATCATTATATATATATTTGAGGAATCTCAATACTCTTTTCCATAGTGGCTACATCCATGTACATTCCTACTAACAGTACACAGTGGTTCCCTTTTTCCATATTATTGCCAATTCATATTATTTGTTGTCATTTTGACATGCATGAGATGCTATCTCAACGTGATTTTGATTTGCATTTCCCTGATGATCACTCATGTTAACCATTTTTTAATGTGTCTTTTGGTTGACAGTATCACTTTTTTGGGAAAAAAAAGTCTATTTGTGTCCTCTACACATTTTTAATCAGTTTTTTTTTTTGATGTTCAGTTGAATGAGTTCTTAGTTTACTTTACACATTAACTCTTTATCAGACATTGCAAATATTTTCTACCATTCAGTGCTCTGCCTTTTCTGTCTGTTGATAGCTGTTTACTTTGATGTAATCCAGTTTGCTGATTTTCCCTTTTGTTTCCATTGCCGTTCAGTCTGGTTGGTTGCTAAGCTCTTTCTAGTGCAGAGGCTGCTGGCAGATGGTGGGTGGGGACAGGTCCAGATGAGGTTGGCTGCAGAGCTCAGAGTATCCTGAGCGTAAATTGAAAAAAGTGGAGAAAACCTCTAGACCATTCAGGTATGAACTAAATCAAATCCCTTATGACTACACAGTGGAAGTGAGAAATAAATTTAAGGGACTAGATCAGATAGACAGAGTGCCTGGTGAACTATGGATGGAGGTTCATGACATTGTACAGAAGACAGGAATCAAGACCACCCCCAAGAAAAAGAATTGCAAAAAAGCAAAATGGCTGTCTGAGGAGGCCTTACAAATAGCTGTGAAAAGAAAAGAAGCGAAAAGCAAACGAGAAAAGGAAAGATATACCCATTTGAATGCAGAGTTCCAAAGAATATCAGAGAGAGATAAGAAAGCCTTCCTTACCGATTGATGCAAAGAAATAGAGGAAAACAATAGAATGGGAAAGACTAGAGATCTCTTCAAAAAAATTAGAGATACGAAGGGAATATTTCATGAAAAGATAGGCTCGATAAAGGACAGAAATGGTAGGGACCTAACAGAAGCAGAAGATATTAAGAAGAGGTGGCAAGAATATACAGAAGAACTGTACAAAAAATATCTTCACAATACAGATAATCACAATGGTGTGATTACTCACCTAGAGCCAGACATCCTGGAATGTGAAGTCAAGTGTGCCTTAGGAAGAATCACTACAAACAAAGCTAGTGGAGGTGATGGAATTCCAAATGAGCTATTTCAAATCCTGAAAGATGATGCTGTGAAAGTGCTGCACTCAATATGCCAGTAAATTTGGAAAACTCAGCAGTGACCACAGGACTGGAAGAGGTCAATTTTCATTCCAATCTCAAAGAAAGGCAATGCCAAAGAATGCCCAAACTACTGCACAATTGTACTCATCTCACACACTACTAAAGTAATGCTTAAAATTATCCAAGCCAGGTTTCAGCAATACATGAACCGTGAACTTCCAGATGTTCAAGACTGTTTTAGAAAAGGCAGAGGAACCAGAGATCAAATTGCCAACATCCAATGGATCATCAAAAAAACAAGAGAGTTCCAGAAAAACATCTATTTCTGCTTTATTGACTATCCCAAATCCTTGACTGTGTGGATCACAATAAACTTTGGAAAATTCTGAAAGGGATGGGCATACTGGACCACCTGACCTGCTTCTTGAGAAACTTGTATGCAGATCAGGAAGCAACAGTTAGAACTGGACATGGAACAACAGACTGGTTCCAAATAGGAAAAGGAGTATGTCGAGGCTATGTATTGTCACCCTGCTTATTTAACTTATATGCAGAGTACATCATGAGAAACGTTGGGCTGGAGGAAGTACAAGCTGGAATCAAGATTGCTGGGAGAAATACCAATAACGTCAGATGTGCAGATGACACCACCCTTATGGCAGAAAGTGAAGAAGAACTAAAGAGCCTCTTGATGAAAATGGAAGAGGAGAGTGAAAAAGTTGTCTTAAAGCTCAAGATTCAGAAAACTAAGATCATGGCATCTGGTCCCATCACTTCATGGCAGATAGAGGAGGAAACAGTGGAAACAGTGTCAGACTTTTTTTTTCTGGGCTCCAAAATCACTGCAGATGATGACTGCAGCCATGAAATTAAAAGACATTTACTCCTTGGAAGGAAAGTTATGACCAACCTAGACAGCATATTAAAAAGCAGAGACATTACTTTGCCAACAAAGATCCGTCTAGTCAAGCCTATGGTTTTTCCAGTGGTCATGTACGGATGTGAGATTTGGACTATAAAGAAAGCTGAGCACCGAAGAATTGATGCTTTTAAACTGTGGTGTTGGAGAAGACTGTTGAGAGTCCCTTGGACTGCAAGTAGATCCAACCAGTCCAACCTAAATGAGATCAGTCCTGGGTGTTCATTGGAAGGACTGATGTTGAAACTGAAACTTCAATACTTTGACAACCTGATGTGAAGAGGTGACTCATTTGAAAAGACCTTGGTGCTGGGAAAGATTGAGGGCAGGAGGAGAAGGGGACGACAGAGGATGAGATGTTTGGATGGCATCATCAACTCGATGGACATGGATTTGGGTGGACTCCAGGAGTTGGTTATGGACAGGGAGGCCTGGCGTGCTGTGGTTCATGGGGTCACAAAGAGTTATACACGACTGAGTGACTGAACTGAACTGGTGGGCAGGGTTGGGTTATAAAGCTACTGGTTTTGGATACCTGTGGTGTCATGGAGCTACTGTTGGCCCACTGGTAACTGACCTGTGTCCAGGCTGGTTGGTTTTGCACTGGAGTCCTAATAGTTAGTGTTGCCTGTTTGTGGGTGGAGTTGTGGACTGTTGGGTCCTAAAGAATGGCTATGGGGTGAGGCTGGCAAGTTCTGGAGCAGATTTCTGCACACTGGTCGTTTTACCTGTTCCTGGGGCAACTTTTGGAGAGGTTCAGTGGCCCCAGAGCTGGTTTTAGCCTGCTCATGGGTGGGGACAGGGTCTAGGCGATCCTGGGGCTGACGCCTTCTCACTGATTTCTGGAGCTGGGTGCTGGAGTCTTTATCTTGGGCCATGGATATTTTAGAGCCTCTGTATGTTCTTCAGTAGGTGAAGTCTGGATCATTGGTGGGGCAAACAGGGTCCTTGGGTATGTGACTATGGTATCTGAGGTTTCCTGAAGTTGGTGTTAGCAACCTAATGGGCTAGGTTGGTACCCAGTGTGTCCTGGTGTGAGTGCTGGCACTATGGTGGATGAAGTTGGGTTCTAGGGTCCCTGGCTAAGGAGCCCTGGAAGTCTCAGATTTAATGTCTGCTTTCTGATGGGTGAAGCAGTTTCCAGGAGTGATTGGGTCTTTGGAGTTCCTATTGCAGCCTACCTGCTGATTGGTCAGACTGTGTCACTACCCAGCAAGCTGCCTGGCCTGAGGTGTCCTAGGACTGGTGGTGACTGGATGGTGGGTGAGGCTGGCCCAGTGTTAGAGAGTGCATTCCAAATATGGTACATCAATATTCACATGGTAGTATGAACTCCCCTAAAAGGCTACTGCCAATATCTATGTCCCCACGGTGAACCCTCTTGCCTCTCTAGGAGGCTCTCCAAGATCAGACAGTGGATCTGACCCAGGCTTCTTTTAAATTACTGCTTCTGCCCTGGGACTCAAAATATAAAATTTTAGGTATACTCATTACGAATAGAGTCTCAGGGCTTCCCTGGTAGCCCAAAGGTTAAGAATCTGCCTTTCCATGCCAGGGTGGGAGTTAAATGCCTGGTCAGAGAACTAAGCTCCCACATGCAATAGGGCAACTAAGTCCATGTGCTACAACTGTTGGCCTTGCGTGCCACAGCTAGAAAATCTGTGCAGTGCAACTACTGAGCCCACATGCTACAACTAGAGAGGAGCCGTCTTGTGGCAACAAAGAGACCAAGGGCCACAACAAAAGGTCCCACATGGTACAACTAAGACCCACAGCCAAAAAATACATTAAAAAAAATAATTTACTAGTTAATTAAAAAAAATAAAGTTTTCATTTCCTATAGTCCACTGGCTCTCCTAAAAGTAAGTCCCAATAGTGTTCAAAGTTAAACTTTCTGGGGGATTGTCTTCCTACTGCAGTAGCCCCAGGCTGAGGAATCAAATGTGGGACTTAAACCATTTGCTCTTTGGGGAGAACTCTGCAATTGTAATTATTCTCCCATTTGTTGGTTTCTCATCTGGAGCTTTGGGTCTTGATCATACAATGTCTCTGCCCCTCTTAGCTATCTCATTGTGGCTCCTTCTTTATATCTTTAAAAGATTTTTTCTGCTATTTGTAACATTAATGTGCCTGTGAGAGGAGGTGGCCTCAATGTGTTCCTACTTTGCCAATTTGTCTATTTCCTTTTTTTAAAATAGATTTTACAATTCTCAATTTTAAGACAGGCCATACACACAAATTGTCTAAGAATCTGATTGTGACTCTATTGAATTGAGACACATTTGGGAGAATATTTTTATATTGCTTGTTGTAATCAATAAACATGATATACTGGAAGCAGTTCACTGATTTTTTTTTTAATGTGTTATACTTCACATTTTTTTGGATTTTCTTTGTTGTATTCCTTCTTAGATATTTGATATTTTTTGGTATCTTATGAGCCTTTTAAAATATATTTAAAAATATATTACATATATACTTGCTATATAAAATTATCAGTCACTCAGTCATGTCCGACACTTTGCCACCCCATAGACTGCAGAAGCCAGGCTTCCCTGTACATCACCAAGTCCCAGAGCTTGGTCAAAGTCATGTCTGAGTCAGTGATGCCATCCAACTATATCATCCTCTGTTGTCTCCTTCTCCTCCTGACTTCAAAATTTCCCAGCATCAGGATCTTTTCCAATGAGTAAGTTCTTTGCATCAGATGGCACAGTCTTAAAAACTAATGGGTGGGTGTTGAAAATTATTCAATGTTTTTCTGAGTCTATTGAAATAATCAATGAATGTGGTGATTTGCATTGACACATTTTTCTAATGGATCATGTTTCTGAAATAAATCAACCTTGAATATGACATATTATCCATTTTGCACTTTGCTGAATTTAGATTTCTATTCTTTTCATGATGATTACATCTCTGTTTCTGAGAGAGATTTCCTGGAAGCTTTCCTTTGTTATACTGTTTTTGTTCAATTTTATCAAAATATATTGTCCTCAGAAAATTATATGGGGATTATTGTCTTTTTTTTTCCTGAAAGATTTTGGGCAATATTGTTTCTATGAAAGCTTCATCACATCAATGGAAGAAATCGATAATTAATGGAAGAATGAATAATTAATGTCATCTGGATCTAAAGTTTTCTTCACAAGCAGGTTTAAATTGAGTATTTAATTTCTTAATAGAATCAGTGCTTTGGATTTTTTCTTTTGGACTTGTATTAATCTTTATAAGCTGTGTTATGTAAGAAATTTGTCAACATCCTTTAAATTTTCAAATTTTAACATACTCTTTTTTATAGTGTCCTATTTTATAAACATTTAAAAATCTATGAGATCTCTACATTTCCATTTCCCTATCATTCCAGATATTAACAAGTTATTCTTTCTCACTTTTTTGTGAATTATTTTGTCAGGAGTTTATCGATTTTTATCAACATTTTCAAATAATGTAATTGTGACTTTGCTGATTCTTCTACACTTCAATCATCAGTGACTTTATATTAAGTGTACTACTCAAATTCTTACGGTGGATATTTAAATCATTGATTTTCTTTTTTTAATATATAATTTGAATCAGAAAAATATTCCTCCAGAAAGAGTTTTACTGCATCCTAAGAATTTCAATATTTATATTTTTGTATCATCTATCCAAAATATTTACTATATTTTATTGTGATTTTTTATTTGATTGATGAGATACTTAGAAGTTATTGGTTACATTTTTTAGATATTTTCATTTTTTTATTGATTTCTAAACTAATTCTTTTATGATCAGAGAATGCATTCTGTGTAATTTTATAACATTTATTGAGACATTTTATGGCACCATAATATAGCCTTTCACAAATATTTCATGTGCATTTGAGGAAAAATTGTTTTCTGTAATTCATTTATGTAGTGTACTATATATATCAATGATGTTATATTTTTAATCATATCGTATTTTATATTCTTGCTTATTTTTTTGTCTACTTGATCTATCTGTTACTGAGAATTACATGTCAAATCTCCAGTGACGGTGAGTTATTTACTTCTCCTTTCAGTATCTCAATTTTTGCTTCATGTATTTTGAGACTAGTCAAATAGAATCATGGACCATTAGAAATGCTGCATTTTCCTTTTCCTCATAACTATATTTATCTCAAGTAATGCTTATGCCTTAAGTTAAATTGTATTAATATTAGTGCATCTATCTTTTGTAAAAGTTTACTTTGAGACAATCATAGATTCATATAAGTTATAAAAATAGTATAGAGAGATTTGGTGTACTGTTAACCCAGTTTTTCCCATGGTTATATCTTGTAAAACAATAGTATAACATCACAACCACAATATTGAAACTGATAAAATTAAGGTACAGATATTTCCATCATAACAATAATGTCTCATGCTATCTTTTTGTAGCCATATACACTTTTCTCCCACCTAGATCCCTTCCACTCCTGACAACCAGTAATATGGTCCCCATTTCTATAAATTCTCATCTCAAGAATGTTAACCAATGGAGTAATACAGTATGCCACCTTTTGGGAAACTGCCAAATGGTTTTCCAGAATGATTGCACTATTTTACATTCTTACCAAAATGTATGAGTGATTCAACGTTTTTATATCCTCTCCAGTATTTGGGTTGTCTCTATTTTTAATTTTAGCTATTTGGATAAATATGTAGTGACAACTTATTGTGTTCTTTTTAAAATGAATTTTTTCTCATTTATGTAAAATATACATTTATGTATGTAAATTGGCAAACTGTTGTTTCAGTCAGTTCAGTTCGGTCACTCAGTTGTGTCCAATTCTTTGTGACCCCATGGACTGCAGCAAGCCAGGCTTCCCTGTCCATCACCAACTCCCGGAGCTGACTCAAACCCATGTCCGTTGAGATGGTGATGCCATCGAACCATCTTATTCTCTGCCGTTCCATTCTCCTTCTGTCTTCAATATTTCCCAGCATCAGGGTCTTTTCCAATGAGGCAGTTCTTCACATCAGGTGGAGGTAATATTTGAGTTTCAGCTTCAACATCAGTGCTTCCAATGAATATTCAGGGTTGATTTCCTTTAGGATGGACTGGCTCGACTTCCTTGCAATCCAAGGGACTCTGGAGGGTCTTCTCCAACACCATAGTTTAAAGCATCAATTCTTTAGCACTCAGCTTTCTTTATAGTCCAACTCTCACATCCATACATGACTACGGGAAAAATGTTAGCTTTGACTAGATGGATCTTTGTTAGCAAAGTAATGTCTCTTCTTGTTAATATGCTGCCTAGATTGGTCATAATTTTAAAATTGTTTAAAACTTTCAAACTGCTGTTTACTCTTTTTTTTAATTTAATTAAAAAATATATATATATTGGAGTATAGGGCTTCCCAGGTGGCTCAGTGGTAAAGGGTAAAGATTGTGCCTGCCAAGCAAGAGACAGATTTGATGCCTGGGTCTGAAAGATCCCGTGGAGAAGGAATTGACAACCCACTCCAGTAGTCTTGCCTGGAAAATCCCATGGACAGAGGAGAGAGGTGGGTGACAGTCCATGAGGTCACAAAAAATTGGGGCATGCCTTAGTGAACGGCAACAACAAAATAGTTGATCAGCAATATTGCATTAGTTTCATGTGTATAGCAAAGCGATTCACTTTATACATGCACATATGTTTGTTCCTTTCCTGATTCTTTACCCATATAGATTATTATAGATTATTGAGTAGTTTTGCTGTGCTATAGAGTAGATCCTTATTGTGGTTTTAATTTGCATTTCTCTACTCTAATGGCTGCTGATGTTGAACATCTATTCATGTGTTTACTTGCCATCATTATGTTCTCTTCAAGGAAATGTCTTTGTATGTCTTTTGCCCATTTTCTAATTTGATATTTTTACCTGTTAAGTGTGAGAATTATTTTATAGTTTAGAAATTGGTACTTTGTTGGATGTGTTTTGCAAATTTTTTCTCAGTTTGCTGCTTGTCTTTTCATACTCTTACAGTGTATTTTCCTGAGCAATAGTTTTTGACTTTGATGAAGTCCAATTTCTTTTTCTTTTTCTTTTATGGACTGTGCTTTCGATGCCAAGTCTAACTCTTTACCTAGACCTAGAGCTCAAATCTTTTCTACCATTTTTATATGATTTATAGTTTTACATTTAATTCTGTGGTCTATTCTGAGTTTTTTGTAGAAGGTATGTGGTTTTGATTCAGGTTCAGTTGGGTTTTTTTTTGTTTTTTAAATCTGGATATCCATGTCTAACCACACCATTTGTTGAAAAAGCTATCTTTCCTCCATTGAATCATTTCTATGCCTCTGTTAAAATCAGTTGGACATATTTGGTTAGATCGGATTTCTCTTTATGGTTCCGTTGACTAATGTTTCTATTCCTCTAACAATAGCATGAGGTCTTGGTTATTGCAGTTGTGTAATAAAATTTTAAATTTGGTAGAATGCCTTTTCTTCCTTCCTACCATTTCTTTTTCAAAATTATTTTACCTATTTTGGTTCCTTTGACTTTCAATATAAATTATAAAACAATCTTGTCTATACTTACAATGATGGGTTGGTATTTTGGTAAGAATTGTATTAAATGTATAAAATTTGGGGGAGAATAGATGACTTCTCCATGTGGAGTCTTTCAATCCATGAACATAGTGTGCCTCTCCATATATTCAGCTTTTCTTTGATTTCTTTGATCAACATTTAGAATAAGTCAGTGTACAAGTACTGTACATATTTTATACAATATTTTGAGCTTTTGACTAATTTTAAATGGCATTATATTTTTATTTTAGTATTTGTATTGTCTATTTTTCTTTATAGATTTTATTTCTCTGCTTAAATTCTTCACAGTGTAATTCTTTTTCTGGAAAAAAATGATCAACTTCATTTTAAAGTCTGTTTCTGTTATAAAAATATCTTTAATCTTATGTATAATAGTTTCTATTTTATATTTTTACTCTTAGTTTTTCATAATTCTATTTTTTTACTGTACCCATTGATTTTTATTTTTTATTAATTATTAACCATTTGGTATGAAAATTTAGAGAGCTAGTCTGCTATTCTTTTAGTCTTGCTATTATTTTTTATTTAAATATGATTTTATTTTTAGTTTTATTTTTTCTTCTTGGAAGTCTATTAAGGAAGAGGCAGATCACTATAAAGCGTGTTTATATTGAGGTTATTTATTTCAGTTTTTGTGAGAGTCAGACTATTTAAACTGTTTTTACTATTGTCTGTGAACCTTTAGATGTCTCAAGTGAGAGACTGGCATTTTACCAAGACCTCCCTTCCTTGGCTAATTCTAAACTCCATTTCTCTTAGCAGCCATATATATATATATATATATATATATATATATACACACATATACATACACACACACACATACTTATATGTATATGTATGTATATGTACATTTTTTCACATTCCTTTTCATTATTTTGTTTTGTTTGTTTTTTAGTCACTAAGTTCTTCCGCTTCTTTTGCAACCCCATTCACTGTAGCCCACAAGGCTCTTCTGTTCATGGGATTTTGCAGATAAGAATACTGGAGTGGGTTGCCATTTCCTTCTCCAGGAGATCTTCCCAACCCAGGGATTGAGCCCATATCTCCTGTATTGCAGGTCGATTCTTTACTGCTGAGCCACCTGGGAATTCCTTTTTCATTGCAGGTTATTACAAAATATTGAGTGTAGTTCCCTGAGATATACGTGGGCCCTTGTTCTTTTTTTTTTTTTTTTTTTTGGCCTATTTTATATATAATAGTATGTGTATGTTAATCTCAAACTCTATATTTATCTCCCTCCCCCCTGCTGCTATCCCCTTTAGTACTCATACGTTTGCATTGTATGTCTGTGCGTCTATTTCTTATTTTGTAAATAAGTCCATTGTACATGGAACAACTGACTGGTTCATAATTAGGAAAGGAGTATGACAAGGCAGTATATTGTCACTGTGCAGATTTAATTTATATGCAGACTACATCATATAAAATACTGGACTGGATGAAAGACAAGTTAGAATCAAGTTTGCCAGGAGAAACAGATATGCAGATGGTATTGCTCTAATGGCCGAAAATGAAGGGGAACTAAAAAGCCTCTTGATGAGGGTGAAAGATGAGAAGGAAAAAGCTGACATAAAACTCAACATTCAAAAAGCTAAGATCATGGGATCCGGTCTTGTCACTTCAAGTCAAATAGATAGGGGAAAAGTGGAAATTGACAGATATCATTTTTTTAATCTCCAAAATCACTTTCACTTTGGACAATGACTGCAGCTATGAAACTCAGAGCCATTTGCTCCTTGGAAGGAAAGCTATGTCAAACCTAGTTGTTGTTCTTGTTGTTTTGCTAAGTTATGTCCAACTCTTTTGCCATGGGATTCCCCAGGCAAGAATACTGGATTAGGGTGTCATTTCCTTCTCCAGGGGATCTTCCTGGTCCAGGGATTGAACCCATGTCTTCTGCATTGCAGGCAGATTCTTTACCATTAAGCCACCAGGGAAGCCCTGATAAACCTAGACAGCATATCTGAAAGCAGAAACATAACTGTGTTGCTGATCCTGTTCATGATGCCAATTGCCTCACTGTTCACTGAACCCAGGGTAGGCAAAGCACAAGCTAAGAGGCTGGAAGAAGACTCAAGGAGCTGTAGGAACTGTAGACATGTTTATTCTCTCTTGGTTGGCACAACAGCCATAACAGTGTTCTCTCCTGGTTGATGAGTAGCTGTAGCAGTAGAAATGCTATATTCTCTCTTCTTATGGCTGACTCAACTGACACAGCCATGATGCAGGAGTAATGCCACCACTTTCTAGATGGAACTCGTATCCCTAAAGCACAAAGTAGCCCATCACCAAGTGAATGTCTTGTGATGTGCCTGCACAGTGCTATAAGTGATCTCAGTTGTTACACAGTCATTATTTGCAAAACCTGTGGTGAGAGATCCTGAATATGCCATCTTGGCTAATTTGCTCTCTCCCCACAATCACTTTGCTGACAAAGCTGTGTATATTCAAAGCTACGTTTTTTCCAGTAGTCCTGTACTGATATGAGAGTTTTACTATAAAGAAGGATGAATGCCAAAGAATTGATACTTTCAATTGTGGTGCTGGAGAAGACTCTTTAGAGTCCCTTGGACAGCAAGGAGATCAAGTCAGTTCATCCTAAAGGAAATCAACCCTGAATATTCATTGGAAGGACTGTTGCTGAAGCTGATGCTCCAATACTTTGGCCACCTGATGTGAAGAGTTAACTCAGTGGAAAAGGCCCTGATGCTGGAAATGATTAAAGGCCAAAGAAGAAGGGGAAGGCAGAGGATGAGATAGTTAGATAGATGACCCACTCAGTGGACCTGAATCCAGGAGACAGTGGAGGACAGAGGAGCCTGGGATCTTACAGTGCATGGGGTCACAAAGAGTTGGACACAATTTAGCAACTGAATACAACAATCATTTTTTAGATTCTGCAAATAAATGATATCATATATTTATCTTTCTCTGATTTACTTTACTTAATATGGCAATCTCTGGGTCCAATCACGTTGCTACAAAAAGCCGTTTTCTTTGTTCAGCTTTTGACTTCTTATATTCAGTACTGACATCTTCCTTGGTGAATAGCAACACTTGAAAGTTTTGTCTCATCTCTTTATATTTACTTTCTGTCTTTGATTTTTTCTCTTAAGTTCTTTGCATTTTTAGGAAACAAAATTCTTGAAATAGATGCAAAGAAACTACATTGTTGAGTTTTCCTACTTGTTATGTTTGGAGAAATTGTGGCAATACAAGCTCATCTGCCATAGTCAGAAACAGATATCCTGGACTCTTATTTTATTTTTAACAATTCCATAATTAATTCCTAAAATAAAATCAATAAAATGGTGAATGTCTAGAAAGAACATTATTGGTGAAACATATCTGTTATTGATAGATAGCCTTCTTAGAAAAAAAGAAAATGTAGTGATGACATGATAATATTTTCATATATTTAAATGATTGTTATATATGAGAGAAAAACATTTTCTTTAATGCTGCATTATAATATTCTCCTAAAAGTGACAGAAGAAAGTACATTTTTGTTCCATTTAAGCGAGTTTTTGCTGATAATTCACAAAGTTTACAAATAGAACATGCTGTTCTCTAAAGTACAATGCTCTGTACCACAGAAAATGGCTAGAGAGAGGCAGGTGGAATCCACATAAAGAATAAAAGCTTATAAAATGAGGAGAAAGCTAAATTCTAAATAAGCCTTGAGGAATATTTATGGATTAATGCATAAATTAGGTACAATGAATTTTCCAGAGAAGAGAAACGTTTTATGGAAAGATGTGGTGATAAAGAAGTGTAAATTATTTTGAGTAGAGAGGTTTAATGAATAGTTTTGTCTGGATAAAGGTTTTAATTTGATCAATTATAAAGATATTTTCTACTAAGAGCAAGCTTCTACCAGAAATTCCTTAATATTTTATAGTACTTATGCTTATGTTTTCCTGTAATTTTCTACCATATTATGAAGTATTTAATAGAAAGGGTAAATTTTTCATTTCTTTATTCCTTCTTGAAGACAATAGGGATTATACAAGGTTTTGAGGAGAAAGAAGTAAGGTGACATCAGTCAGTCAGTCAGTTCAGTTGCTCAGTCATGTCCAACTGCTTGCAACCCCATGGACTGCAGCACACCAGGCCTTCCTGTCCATCACCAACTCCTGGAGTTTACTCAAACTCATGACATCATGACATCAGTATTTTGGAAATAACTTATTTGAGGTAACCAGAATAATCCATATAGAGTGAAAACATTTATCCTAGTTAGGAAGTTTTCTGTTACTGAAATATTTTCTGTAGTGAAAACAAAGAGGAAGAATTAAAGACACCACGGAGGAAGAATTGGAACAATTCTGTAAACTGACTGTAGTAAACTAAGGAAAGAGAGAAGTGACTCCCAGACTGTATGACTGGGAGAATATTGGTTTTATTTATAGAAACTGACAAGAAACACTCCTATCCCTTGAGATACTTTCTATCATATATTACAAATTACACTGAGTGCTTCAATTTCCAGTGTCTAACATCTACCCGTGACAGGTGTGTTAAGAGAGTTCTACATCTTTCGTTGAAAATCCTGTATTCTCATAACTCTTATTGACACATTTTTGAATAATTATAGTCTGATGGCATTTTATTTGTTGTTGTGTTAAATGAAAGGTTCATAAGTTTTCCAAGATTATAGGTTCATGAGTGCTAGATACATATCCGTTTTCATTCCAATCCCAAAGAAAGGCAATGCCAAAGACTGCTCAAACTACTGCACAATTGCACTCATCTCACACGCTAGTAAAGTAATGCTTAAAATTCTCAAAGCAAGGCTTCAGTAATACGTGAACCGTGAACTTCCAGATGTTCAAGCTGGTTTTAGAAAAGGCAGAGTAATCAGAGATCACATTGCCAACATCTGCTGGATCATCGAAAAAGCAAGAAAGTACCAGAAAAACATCTATTTCTGCTTTATTGACTATGCCAAAACCTTTGACTGTGTGGATCACAATAAACTGTGGAAAATTCTGAAAGAGATGGGCATATCAGACCACCTGACCTGCCTCTTGAGAAACCTGTATGCAGGTCAGGAAGCAACAGTTAGAAATGGACATGGCACAACAGATTGGTTCCCAATAGGAAAAGGAGTATGTCAAGGCTGTATATTGTCACCCTGCTTATTTAACTTATATGCAGAGTACATCATGAGAAATGCTGGGCTGGAAGAAACACAAGCTGGAATCAAGATTGCCGGGAGAAGTATCAATAACATCAGATATGCAGATGACACCACCCTTATGGCAGAAAGTGAAAAAGAACTAAAGAGCCTCTTGATGAAAGTGAAAGAGGAGAGTGAAAAAGTTGATTTAAAGCTCAACATTCAGAAAACTAAGATCATGGCATCTGGTCCCATCACTTCATGGCAGATAGATGGGGAAACAGTGGAAACAGTGTCAGACTTTATTTTTCTGGGCTCCACAATCACTGCAGATGGTGACTGCAGCCATGTAATTAAAAGATGCTTACTCCCTGGAAGGAAAGTTATGACCAACCTAGACAGCATATTAAAAAGCAGAGACATTACTTTGCCAACAAAGGTCAGTCTAGTCAAGGCTATGGTTTTTCCAGTGGTCATGTATGGATGTGAGAGTTGGACTAAAAAGAAAGCTGAGCCCTGAAGAATTGATGCTTTTGAGCTGTGGTGTTGGAGAAGACTCTTGAGAGTCCCTTGGACTGCAAGGAGATCCAACCAGTCCATCCTAAAGGGGATCAGTCCTGGGTATTCATTGGAAGGACTGATGTTGAAGCTGAAACTCCAATACTTTGGCCATCTGATGCGAAGAGCTTACTCATTGGAAAAGACCCTGATGCTGGGAAAGATTGAGGGTAGGAAGAGAAGGGGACGACAAAGGATGAGATGGCTGGATGGCATCACTGACTTGGTGGACATGGGTTTTGGCGGACTTAGGGACTTAGTGATGGACAGGGAGGCCTGGCGTGCTGCGGTTCATGGGGTTGCAAAGAGTCGGACACAACCGAGCGACTGAACTGAACTGAGATATGTATAGTCTAAATAAGTTTAAATTTATATCTGACTGATAAATCCAGTCTTATTTAATTTTTAATGAGATTTGACTAAAATTATTTAATTAATATGAATAAATAATTTAATATCATCACCATATCACAATATAGGTATTCCAGTAGATTTTTACCATTAAACTTGAAGTCAAAGTATATAAGCACTTACAAACTGTAGTTGTACTGAATTTGTCAAGTGTGCTTTGAGTTCCTAATTATGGCTAATGTTCACTTTCATAATCCAATTTGTTTTCTGCTGCAGCTAAGCTAATGTAAACTCTTTAGTGTTTGCAATTTGAGTAGGTTTTCCACTGAATTATTAAATGTCAAAGAATTGGACTTTTTAATTATAACAAAAGCCCATCTGAAACTGGTTAACCTAATGCAGAAATTTGTTATCTCATATAAGAAGACATATAAGTCCCAGGTTCAGCACATCAGAGATCAGTCCTCTATTAGATGGCTTTCAGCTCAGTTCAGTCGCTCAATCATGTCCGACTCTTTGTGACCCCGTGGTGTGCAGCACGCCAGGCTTCCCTATCCATCACCAACTCCTGGAGCTTATTCAAACTCATGTCCACTGAGTCAGTGATGCCATCCAACCATCTCATCCTCTGTCGTCCCCTTCTCCTCCCACCTTCAACCTTTGCCAGCATCAGGGTCTTTTCAAATGAGTCAGATCTTCACATCAGGTGGCCAAAGTATTGAAGTTTCAGCTTCAGCATCAGTCCTTCCAATGAATATTCAGGACTGATTTCCTTTAGGATGGACTGGTTGGATCTCCTTGCAGTCCAAGGGACTCTCAAGAATCTTCTCCAACACTGCAGTTCAAAAGCATCAATTCTTTGGTGCTCAGCTTTCTCACATCCATACATGATGACCAGAAAAACCATAGGTTTGACTAGACGGACCTTTGTTGGCAAAGTAATGTCTCTGCTTTTTAATATACTGTCTAGGTTGGCCATAGCTTTTCTTCCAAGAAGCAAATGTCTTTTAATTTCATGGCTTCAGTCACCAACTAGAGTGATTTTGGAACCCCCCAAAATAGTATCTCACTGTTTCCATTGTTTCCCCATGTATTTGCCATGAAGTGATGGGACTGGATGCCATAATCTTAGTTTTCTGAATGTTGAGTTTTAAGCCAACTTTTTCACTGTCCTCTTTCACTTTCATCAAGAGACTCTTTAGCTCTTCTTCGCTTTCTGCCATAATGGTGGTGTCATCTGCATATCTGAGTTTATTGATATTTCTCCCTGCAATCTTGATACCTTGTGCTTCATCCAGCCAGACATTTTGCATGATGTACTCTGTATTTAAGTTAAATAAGCAGGGTGACAATATATAGCCTTTACATGTTCCTTTCCTGATTTGTAACCAGTCTGTTCCATGTCTGGTTCTAACTATTGCTTCTTGATTTGCATACAGATTTTCTCAGGGGACAGGTCAGGTGGTGTGGTACTCCCATCTCTTTAAGAATTTTCCATGGTTTCTTATGATCCACATAGTCAAAGATTTTGGCATAGTCAATAAAGCAGAAGTAGATGTTTTTTTCTGGAACTCTCTGGCTTTTTTGATGATCTGACGGATGTTGACAATTTAATCTCTGGTTATTCTTCCTTTTCTATATCCAGCTTGAACATCTGGAAGTTTATGATTCATGTACTGTTGAAGCCTGGCTTGGAGAAGTTTTAGCATTACTTTTCTAGTGTGTGAGATGAGTGCAATTGTGTGGTAGTTTGAACATTCCTTGGCATTGCCTTTCTTTGGGATTGGAATGAAAACTGACCTTTTCCAGTCCTGTGGCCACTGCTGAGTTTTCCAAATTTGCTGGCATATTGAATGCAGCACTTTCACAGCATCATCTTTTAGGATTTGAAATAGCTTAACTGGAATTCCATCACTTCCACTAGCTTTGTTCATAGTGATGGTTCCTAAGGCCCATTTGACTATGCATTACAGGATGTCTGGCTCTAGGTGAGTGATCACACACCATCTTGGTTATCTGGGTCATCAAGATCTTCTTTGTAAAGTTCTTCTGTGTATTCTTGGCATCTCTTTTTAACATTTTCTGGTTCTGTTAGGTCCACATCATTTCTGTCCTTAATTGTGCCATCTTTGCGTGAAAAGTTCCCTTGGTATCTCTTATCTTCTTGAAGATATCTCTAGTCTTTCCCATTCTATTGGCTTCCTCTACTTTTTTGCACTGATCACTGAGGAAGGTTTTCTTATCTCTCCATGCTGTTATTTGGAACTCTGCATTCAAATGGGTATATCTTTCCTTTTCTCCTTTGCCTTTAGCTTCTCTTCTCTCCTCAGCTATTTGCAAGGCCTCATCAGCCAGCCATTTTACCTTTTTGCATTTATTTTTCTTGGGGATGGTCTTGATCCATGCCTCTTGTATAATGTCATGAACCTCTGTCCATAGTTTTTCCAGAACTATGTCTATCAGATCTAATCCTTTAAATCTATTTGTCACTTCCACTGTATAAGCGGTTTCATTTAGGTCATATCTGAATGATCTAGTGATTTTCCCTACTTTCTTCATTTTAAGTCTTAATTTGTCAACTAGGGTTTCCTGATCTGAGCCACAGTCAGCTCCTCGTCTAGTTTTTGCTGACTGTATACAGCTTCTCCATCTTTGGCTGCAAAGAATGTTCAGTTCAGTTCAGTTCAGTCGCTCAGTCGTGTCCGACTCTCTGCGACCCCATGAATTGCAGCACGCCAGGCCTCTCTGTCCATCACCAATTCCCGGAGTCTACCAAACCCATGTTCATCGAGTCGGTGATGCCATCCAACCATCTCATCCTCTGTCGTCCCCTTCTCCTCCCGCCCCCAATCCTACCCAGCATTAGGGTCTTTTCCAATGAGTCAACCCTTCGCATGAGGTGGCCAAAGTATTGGAGCTTCAGCTTCAACATCAGACCTTCCAATGAACACCCAGGATTGATCTCTTTTAGGATGGATTGATTGGATCTCCTTGCAGTCCAAGAAACTCTCAAGAGTCTTCTCCAACACCACAGCTCAAAAGCATCAATTCTGCGGGGCTCAGCTTTCTTCACCGTCCAACTTTCACATCCATACATGACCACTGGAAAAACCATAGTCTTGACTAGACGGACTTTTGTTGGCAAAGTAATGTCTCTGCTTTTAAACATGCTATCTAGGTTGGCCATAACCTTCCTTCCAAGGAGTAAGCGTCTTTTAATTTCATGGCTGCAGTCACCATCAGCAGTGATTCTGGAGCCCAAAAAAGTAAAGTCTGACACTGTTTCCACTGTTTCCCCATCTATTTCCCACAGAGTGATGGGACCAGATGCCATGATCTTAGTTTTCTGAACGTTGAGCTTTAAGCCAACTTTTTCACTTTCCTCCTTCACCTTCATCAAGAGGCTCTTTAGTTCTTCTTCACTTTCTGCCATAAGGGTGGTGTCATCCGCATATCTGAGGTTATTGATATTTCTCCCGGCAATCTTGATTCCAGCTTGTGTTTCTTCCAGCCCAGCGTTTCTCATGATGTACTCTGCATATAAGTTAAATATGCAGGGTGACAATATACAGCCTTGACGTACTCCTTTTCCTATTTGGAACCAGTCTGTTGTTCCATGTCCAGTTCTAACTGTTGCTTCCTGACCTGCATACAGGTTTCTCAAGAGACAGGTCAGATGGTCTGGTATGCCCATCTCTTTCAGAATTTTCCACAGTTTATTGTGATCCACACAGTCAAAGGCTTTGGCATAGTCAATAAAGCAGAAATAGATGTTTTTCTGGAACTCTCTTGCTTTTTCGATGATCCAGCGGATATTGGCAATGTGATCTCTGGTTCCTCTGCCTTTTCTAAAACCAGCTTGAACATCTGGAAGTTCACGGTTCACGTATTGCTGAAGCCTGGCTTGGAGAATTTTGAGCATTACTTTACTAGCATGTGAGATGAGTGCAATTGGGCGGTAGTTTGAGCATTCTTTGGCATTGCCTTTCTTTGGGATTGGAATGAAAACTGACCTCTTCCAGTCCTGTGGCCCCTGCTGAGTTTTCCATATTTGCTGGCATATCGAGTGCAGCACTTTCACAGCATCACCTTTGAGGATTTGAAATAGCTCAACTGGAATTCCATCACCTCCACTAGCTTTGTTCGTAGTGATGCTTTCTAAGGCCCACTTGACTTCACATTCCAGGATGTCTGTCTCTAGGTGAGTGATCACACCATCGTGATTATCTGTGTCGTGAAGATCTTTTTTGTACAGTTCTTCTGTGTATTCTTGCCACCTCTTCTTAATATCTTCTGCTTCTGTTAGGTCCATACCATTTCTGTCCTTTATCGAGCCCATCTTTGCATGAAATGTTCCCTTGGTATCTCTAATTTTCTTGAAGAGGTCTCTAGTCTTTTCCAATCTGTTGTTTTCCTCTATTTGTTTGCACTGATCGCTGAGGAATGCTTTCTTATCTCTTTCAATTGAAGAAAGTAGGGAAAACCACTGGACCATTCAGGTATGACCTAGATCAAATCCCTTATGAGTATACAGTGGAAGTGACAAATAGATTTAAGGGACTAGACCTGATAGACAAAATGCCTGATGAACTATGGGCAGAGGTTCGTGACATTGTACAGGAGACAGGGATCAAGAAAATCCCCATGGAAAAGAAATGCAAAGAATGTAGTCAATCTTATTTCCTTATTGATTAGATGACTTTACCCTTAACTGATTCCAGCAGTTTCAAGTGTCACATCTAAATAACATAAGAACCAAAGTGCAAAGAAGATTTTCTATTACTTTATGTCTTTATTAAGTAGGAAGTACCCCTTTTTACTGTACCTTAAAAAAATTTTCCTTATGTCTCTTTGATCAGAATCACATACTCAAACCTAAATCAATTAATTGATTGCTGCAGAGGGCAATGAGATTACCACAATTTTCTTGGCCTCATCAAAATCCACTGTCTGAAAGGATTGAATCAAGTTGGTGGAGTAGAAGCCCGTACACTAACTAATCTCCTTGTGTGAGAGAACCAAAATTGCAACTGTTGAATAGCTTTTGACAGGAGGATGCTGGAACTCACAAAACAACAACAACAACAAAACATACTCCACATCCAAATACAAAACAGAAGCTACAATCTATCTTAATTAATGAATATAAATCAGTACCCTATTATCATCACTACACCTCAATATATGTGTTCCTGTAGCTTTTTAACTTTTAATTTGAAATCAAAGTGACATAAACACTTGCAAATTATAGCTTTACTGAATTTTCCAAGTGTGCTTTTAGTTTCTAATTACAGCTAATGCTTACTTTCACAATCCAGTTTTTCTTCCATCTTTAATAATTCCACTGAATTACTAAGGGCCAAATACTTGGATTTTAAAATTTTTCAGAATGGTAGGAGGAAGGCAATCACCATAAAAATCAAATCCCATATCTGTCAGGTGGTGGTGGTGGTGGGTTGGTTGTTCAGCCTAACATACAAGGGAACTCCCATAGGGTTATCAGCTAATTTCTCAACAGAAACTCTACTAGCCAGAAGGGAACAGTGAAATATATTTAACGTGATGAAAGAAGAGAACCTGCATCCAAGAACAAGTTACCTAGCAAGATTCTCATTCAGGTTTGATAGAGAAATCAAAAGCTTTCCAGACAAGCAAAAGTTAAGGGAATTTAGCACCACTAAACCAGTTTTGCAACCAATGCTAAAGAAACTTCTCTAGGCAGGATACACAAGAAAAGGAAAAGACCTACAAAAAATAAACCCAAAGCAATTAAGAAAGTGGTAATTGAATCACGTGTGTGTGTGTGCGCACACACGCCCTCAGTTTCTCAGTCATGTCCAGATCTTGGTGACCTCATGGGCTGTGGCCTGCCAGGCTCTGCTGTTTTCCAGGCAAGAATACTGCAGCAGGTTGCCATTTCCTACTCCAGGGATTTTCCTGACCCAAGGAAATGGATTAAATGCAACAACAAAAAGACACAGAATAGCTGGGTGTATGAAAACAAGGATATGTATGTGCTTCCACTTACCACATCACTCTACTTAACCCCCAAAAGTTCATGTAATTATATTATATCGCTAGATTAATCATGTTTCCATTATGGCTTACAATTGTAATTGTCTTTTATTTTTTGTTTAGCTATTGATTGTGAAAATTGATCAACACCATTTGCTATTGTGATTATGTAACTATTACTCATTTTAATACCATTTTATCAGGATTGGCCAACAGAAAATAATAGAATTCTATATCACTAAAACTACCATTAAATAGAAAAACCTGTAATCACTTTTTAAAATACAGATGCTCACTAGAATTATCCCGGAATTTTTTGAAAAATACAAATGCCCAGGTATCTCCAAATCTCCCGATGTAATTCTAACAAACAGCCATGTTTAAAATCAACTAGACTATATGATGATATTTTACTTTTATCTAGCTTGTTAGACTTTTTCTATTTCATATTCAGTGTTCTCATTTCATTTCATATTTTCCAATTTCTCTGTCTCTTTTTTGATTTTGTTCTTTCTCAAGCTTTTATCAAGTATATAAATGTTTATTTATACATATAGCATTTCTATATAATATGTATATATACATCATTAATATATATTATATAGATACATAAACATTTATTTAGTCACTCAGTTGTGTCGAACTCTTTGTGACCCCATGGGCTTCAGTATCTCATGCTTTTCTGTCCTTCACCATCTCCCGGAGCTTGCTCAAATTCATGTCCATTGAGTCAGTTATGCCATCCAACCATCTGTCATCCCCTTCTCCTCCTGTCTTCAATTTTTTCCAGCATCAAGGTCTTTTCTAATGAGTTGGCTCTTCGCATCAGGAAGCCAAAGTATTGGAGTTTCAGTATCAGTCCTTCTAATGAATATTCAAGATTGGTTTCCTTTAGGATTGAGGTTTGATCTCCTTGCAGTCCAAGGGCCTCTCAAGAGTCTTCTCTAACACCACAGTTCAAAAGCATTCATTCTTTGACACTCAGCTTTCTTTATGGCCCAACTCTCCCATAAATACTGGAAAAATTATAGCTTTGACTAGATGGACCTTTGTTGGCAAAGCAATGTCTTCGCTTTTTAATATGCTGTCTAGATTTGTCATAAATTTTCTTCCAAGGAGCAAGCATCTTTAAATTTCATGGCTGCAGTCACCATCTGCAGTGACTTTGGAGCTCCCCAAAGTTAAGTCTCCCACTGTTTCCATTATTTCCCTATCTATTTGCCCTGAAGTGATGGGACCAGATACCATGATCTTCATTTTTGAATGCTGAATTTACTCCAGCTTTTTCACTCTCCTCTCACTTTCATCAAGAGGCTCTTTAGTTCCTCTTTGCTTTCTGCCATAAGGGTGGTGTCATTTGCATATCTGAGGTTATTGATATTTCTCCCTGCAATCTTGATTCCATCTTGTGACTCATCCAGCCCGGTGTTTTTCATTATATACTTTGTATATAAGTTAAATAACAGGGTGACAATATACAAACTTGACATACTCTTTTCTCAATTTGGAACCAGTCAGTTCCTCCACGTCCAGTTCTAACTGTTGCTTCTTGACCTGCATACAGGTTTTGCAGGAGGAAGGTAAGGTGCTTTAGAAAACTGACAAATTTTTGCCTATCTGAAATATTTATGACAGTTTTATTCCACTTGTTTGATTACGTATGAAATTAATGGTAGATTTCTAATTTTTTATTCACTCAAAATTTTGATGTGTCTCCATTTATACTGGTGTCTGGCCTTACTGAAGCATGTAAATTATCATATGTGAAACGAATCGCCAGTCCAGGTTCAATACATGATACAGGGTGCTCAGGGCTGGTGCACCAGGATGACCTGGAGGGATGGGATGGGGAGGGAGGTGGAAGGGGAGTTCTGGAAGGGGAAAACATGTACACCCAGGGTGGATTCATGTCAATGTATGGCAAAACAAATACAATATTGTAAAGTTAAAAAATAGAAAATAAACCAATTAAAAAAATCTAGAAAGCTTATTATATTAATGATTTTTTTCTTTTTTTTTCTCATTTTATAAATTTATTTATTAATATGTGACTGAGGCTTGAAACTTTTAATCAAATTCTAATAATAGAAGAACATAATATAATGTTTTAAAAACAGGAATTTAACATGTGATACACTATTATTGACTAAAGTACAGATCTTATTCAAATTTCACAAAATTTTATGGTAATGTCCATGACTTGTTTTCATACCTTACGATTCCACATTGTATTTAGTTGCATTGAGCAGCTTCAGCTGCATGCAACACATTCTGGTAAATTCTCTTTTACTTTTATTTTTCCAGTTTTCCTTGTTTTATCTTCTTAGATTCATCATTTAAAAGTGGGCATTTCATTTCCAAATGCATGTCTTTTTTTTTTAAATATCTTTGATATTAATTTATCATTTAAATACTTCCTAGCAATCAGCCTCTGTGTTATTCAGTCTTTTAGCATAATTGAGGTTTTCAATGGTTAAGTCAAAGATCTCTTTTGGCAAATGTCGCTTTGCACTTGAAAATATGTGGATTATTTTCAAATATCTTTTGATATTGATTTCTAACATAATTCCACAGTGATAAAGGAACATATTTTGTATGATTTCAATAACCTTAGACCATGAAATGCTTGCACTTTGTTTTATGTCCCTTGATATGTTCCAGTGTCTCCTAGATTATAGTCTATGGCACTTGAATAGAATTTGTTTCCTACTATTGTGTGAAAATTGCATAATCTTAATCATGTTGAGTTGATTTGTAGTGCTTTTCAGGTCTACTATATCCTTCTACTTTTCTATATATTCAGTCTATTAATTTTTGAAAGTTTGATATTAAAATTTCAACTAAATATTAAATTTAATTTATATAATATCAAACCTAATTTATTTACTTAAAATAATTGCAATATATTGTGGAACTATTTGTAATTTTATTCTGTATTTTCCAAGTCTCCTGTAAATGCATTATCATACTTTCATTATTAAAAAAAAATAAAAAGAAATAAAATAATAAAAACTAAAAAAGAAGAAAAAAGTCAATATTGTATTTTTATTTTTTAATTAGTTTATTTTCTATTTTTTAACTTTACAATATTGTATTTGTTTTGCCATACATTGACATGAATCCACCATGGGTGTACATGTTTTCCCCCTCCAGAACCCCCCTTCCACCTCCCTCCCCATCCCATCCCTCCAGGTCATCCTGGTGCACCAGCCCCGAGCACCCTGTATCATGCATTGAACCTGGACTGGCGATTCGCTTCACATATGATAATTTACATGCTTCCATGCCATTCTCCCATATCATCCCGCCCTCGCCCTCTCCCATAGAGTCCATAATACTGTTCTATTTATCTGTGTCTCTTTTGAGGGGGTCTTTCTTTCTTTTTATATAGATAAAAGGGTGCATAGTTGAGTAAAATCTATGTATTTTAGAAAACAGAAGGGAAAACATGGAACTATAGAGAGTAACGAATAGGATAAACTCTAGAATTTCTACAATGTTAATTGCTCAAAAAATTTTTTTGTAATATTCAAGGGAATATTGTAAAGGATTTAATTTTGTATATGTTATTTATAATGTTATCTGGTGACAGTTGTAGGAATATAGCACTCAGTTAAAAGGTTTTCAAGCTTGTTCATGAAGAGTGTCACCTATCATTTTGTAAAATGATGATAAGTGCACTAAAGGCAAATTTACATTTTGGAAATTTTTTTAAAGTAAAAATTAAAAAAAAAAATCAAATAAAGAAAAATTCCAATTATTCCAGCAATGATTATCAATCTGTGTCTCTACTGACCCACCATTACATTGTCATTATAGTTATAAATCGATCTTGTAACCATTGCCAATACACACAGTGCTTTTAGGATCTCAATCCAATGTATATAATTTCAACTCATATTTTTCCTCTATTCTTCTCTAACATCAAGTTTTATAGAGAAGATAAACATTGTTAAATTCTTGAAGCTAAGCAGAGTCTTGAGAAACACTCTGGTTGACAGAAAATGTGAGCACAGACCTTCTATTCAGCAACCCTTATTCTCTGCCTTGGGATCAATATAGTAGCTCTTTTTTCTTTCTTAACATAGAGTTTGTGCTTCCCTGATAGCTTAGTTGGTAAAAAAAAATCCACCTGCAATGCAGGAGACTCTGGTTCAATTCCTGGGTCAGGAGAAGGGATAGGCTACCTACTCCGGTATTCTTGGGCTTTCCTTGTTTCTCAGCTGGTAAAGAATCCTCCTACAATGTGGAGACCTGGGTTCTATCCCTGGGTTGGGGAGATGCCCTGGAGAAGGGAAAGGCCACCCACTCCAATATTCTGGCCTGGAGAATTCCATGGACTGTATAGTCCATGGGGTCGCAAAGAGTCGGACAAGACTGAGTGACTTTCACTTTCAACATAGAGTTTTAATCTTCATCTAGATCCCTCGAGAGTTTTAGGTAATATAGGACCAAAATTTATGGGGGGAAAAAAAAAACACCTTAGATGATTATCTATCCTTCTTAGTATTAGAATGTGGCTTCAAGTGGGCTATTCTCCCTCCGCTAGACATACAAAATGGCTTCTCAGCCTTTCTGATTTCTTTGAAAATTGCAACAATTTTTATAATGATAATGGTCCTAGGATCGTGAAACATAACAGGCAAACCTTCTGGGAAATTCTGCCAAGTTTTGCATTAACTTGTGGGGTTTGTTCTTGCTGTCTGGCTTAGATGGATTCTGTATCAACAAATAATATGGATTGTCATCCCTTTTATGGCTAAGCAAATGAGGATCCTCATTTTAATACATTTTATTTTCTGTATTTCTTCTAGTGCCATAGTGAGGATTACAATAGTGTTTGTGGTGATGTTGACATGGGGTTCATTGTTCAGGATTTGTACTTGTAAAGTTCAGAGACATATATTGAGGATTACTGAGATGCAAGTATTGAACAGTAGTCACTAGAAATTCCAAGGGGTAACATGGTCATCAAGTCTTAACAGCTGGATGAAAAATACAATTCTGTCAGGGAATGACTAGTAATTGTCATCATGTCTGACTGTCGTTTTTGTGAGTATTAGTTAATCATGTAAACTCCTAGTTAGGAAAAGAACATCAATGGAGGCACTGAAAGCTTGATTAGACCAGTAAAGTAAAATCAAACTACGACAGTTTTGTGGCAGCAGATGGTCCTTCGTTATCACTGATAAGAAAAAACTGATGATTATTACACTGTATAAGGAAATGTTGTGAATGCTCCTGCTTCTAAAAACCCGACCACCCTCACCATTTTGGCATCCACAGAGGTTCAAAAAGGAGTCAGTATGGAAGGAAGGAGAGAAAGAACTGATTGCAAGTTATATGGAAGGAAGGAGAGAAAGAACTGATTGCAAGTTATATCTATTGATGGATTAGAGGGATTCTGAAGCCAGGCACAAAATCATGTGCACAAATATTTTATGCAAAAAGAAAAAAATCAAAATTATACATTTTACTCTAAGCTGGCATTAAAATTAGTTGAAGAACATTTTAAAAGAGATGAAATTAAATTCAATAATATTTATGGCTTATAATATGTAGCATTAAGAAACCCACAACATTTTCATTGCCCTTGACTTATAGTAGCTACAGTTCATTGAAAACTTGCTGTCTAATAGCCACTGTGCTGAGTGATTTCTGTTTATCATTTCCTTTAAACTTAAAACAACCCAAGAGGTATATATTTTAATTATCTCCATTTTATTTATAGAAAATCTAAAGCTCAGATGGTTTAAAAATCTTGTCTACATAATGCATTGGTCATACTATATGGCAGCAAACTTGCCAATTAAGAAGCAGCCATAATTTGAAGAATTTTATACTACGCATGCACATTAGCTGTATTTTTCAGTGAGCTTTCAGCTGCTGGATTAGACGTCATTAGAATCTAGTGAAAGCACAACAGAGAGGAAGGCTAGGGGCTCCCAAACAGAGGAAGTAAGTTGCAAGTGTCAGATATTTTTTATCTCTCTCTTAAGTGGCAAGAGGAAGCAAAATACAACTGTCAGTGTTTTTCTTTTCTTTTTTTCCTCTTCTCTATACAAAATTAGCAGGAGGTTTCTTTTAAAATTATGTGCTGCCATGACAACACCTGGTTTCACCTGAACTTTTCTCAAAATCTTGAGCTAACCAATGCATTTTTTTTTTTTTTTGGAAATGTTTTTCTTAAGCTACGTTAATAAACTATGTATTTACCTTAGACTGTGACTTCAAGTTCCTCCTAAGACACAGAACTGACTTGACAAACCAGTATGTTTTACTCAAAAAACCAGTAGGTTTTACTCATGCAAACTGTCTCTTAAGCTATGCTAATGATACTATGTATTTGCTTGGAAACTTACCTTTCTTCAAGATTCATGTCAATTGTTTCATGGCCCTGGATGACTCACCTTGTGCCAATGTTATCTCAAAATGCATGTTGTGGGTGAGGAGCCTGGGGCCACTCTCTGAGTTTTGAGACATTTCCTCTCTCTAAGTAGCAGCCTGCTGGTAGGTATATAACTTCCTGCTAAAAACTAGCAGGGGGGCACTCTTTCTGATCCCTTCTGATGTTTATGTCAGAAGCATTCTGTATCTCTTTTATACTTTAATAAAACTTTATTACACAAAAGCTCTGAGTGACTGAGCCTCATCACTGGCCCTAGATTGAATTCTTTTCCTCCAGAGGCCAAGAATCCTTGTGTCTTTAGCAGCTCAGCAACAACCTTTCAACGGGGAAATAACTATTTCCAAATGAGTATCAAAATACTGCAAAACATGATATGTCAGAAAGTGAAGAATTTTTATAAAGTTAGTGAATGGGAAAGCAGACTGTAATAAACCAAGTGGAATCTTGCCTGAGGTCCAGGGTCAAAGTTGTTTCTGAAAAAGAAGTTGGATCTTTAAAAGAAATGAATGGCAAAAAAGTCTGTTTTGCAATTTATATGACAGAAGGTACAAACGTGATGATTACTTTATTTTGTTATCTTGTTTTATTTCAAGATTTTTATTTGTGTGTGTAATATTAGCATTCAGAGGATAGAATTCTATGTTTCATAGCTCTTTCTATATAAATTCTCTTAGGTAATATGTCATTCGGGCACTGTATCTAAACATTTTTTTTTTCTCAAAGCTATACTGTAATAGGTCTTCCCCAGATGACAAGGTTTTTGATTTTGTAAACTTAGTTGAGTAGAGAAGTAGAACATATAATAAATAATTAATTTAGTCCCATTTAAACTCAAATAGCACCCTTTCTTATTGTAAAATTCAAATTTAAATTGAAGAAGGTAGGGAAAGCCAATTGACCATTAAGGCATGACCAAAATCAAATCCCTTATGATTATACAGTGAAAGTGACAAATAGATTCAAGGAAATAGATCTGATAGACAGAGTTCCTAAAGAGCTATGGACAAAGGTTCATGACATTGTACAGGAAGACATGACTAAAACTAACCCGAGGAAGAAGAAACGCAAAAAGGCAAAACGGTTGTCTGAGCAGGCCTTACAAATAGCTGAGAAAAGAAGAGAAGCAAAAGGCAAAGGAGAATAAGAAAGATACATCCATCTGAATGCAGCGTTCCAACGAATATGAAGGATAGATAAGAAAGCCTTCCTCAGTGATCAATACAAAGAAACAGAGGAAAACAAAAGAATGGAAAAGACTAGATGTCGCTTCAAGAAAAATAGAGATATCAAGGGAATATTTCATGCAAAGATGGGCACAATAAAAAGACAGAAACAGTAAGGACCTAATACACCCAGAAGATATTAAGAACAGGTGGCAAGAATACACAAAAGAATGAACAAAAAGATCTTTATGACCCAGATAACCATGATGGTGTGATCACTCACCTAGAGCCAGACATCTTGGAATGCAAAGTCAAGAGGGCCTTCCGAACCATCACTACGAACAAAGCTCGTGGAAGGTATGGGATTTGAGCTGAGTTATTTTAAATCCTAAAAGATGATGATGTGAAAGTGCTGGACTCAGTTTAGTTCAGTTCAGTCGCTCAGTCGTGTCTGACTCTTTGCGACCCCATGAATTGCAGCACGCCAGGCCTCTCTGTCCATCACCAACTCCCAGAGTCTACCCAAACCTATGTCCATCGAGTCAGTGATGCCATCCAACCATCTCATCCTCTGTCGTCTCCTTCTCCTCCTGCCCCCAATCCTACCCAGCATTAGGGTCGTTTCCAATGAGTCAACTCTTTGCATGAGGTGGCCAAAATATTGGAGTTTCAGCCTCAACATCTGTCCTTCCAATGAACACCCAGGATTGATCTCCTTTAGGATGGATTGACTGGATCTCCTTGCAGTCCAAGGGACTCTCAAGAGTCTTCTCCCAACACCACAGTTCAAAAGCATCAATTCTTCGGCGCTCAGCTGTCTTCACCGTCCAACTCTCACATCCATACATGACCACTGGAAAAACCATAGCCTTGACTAGACGGACTTTTGTTGGCAAAGTAATGTCTCTGCTTTTAAATATGCTATTTAGGTTGGCCAAAACCTTCCTTCCAAGGAGTAAGCGTCTTTTAATTTCATGGCTGCAATCACCATCAGCAGTGATTTTGGAGCCCAAAAAAGTAAAGTCTGGTCCAAAAAAAAAAAAAAAAAGTAAAGTCTGACATTGTTTCCACTGTTTCCCTATCTATTTCCCATGAAGTGATGGGACCAGATGCCATAATCTTGGTTTTCTGAACGTTGAGCTTTAAGCAAACTTTTTCACTCTCCTCTTTCACGTTCATCAAGAGCTCTTTAGTTCTTCTTCACTTTCTGCCATAAGGGTGGTGTCATCTGCATATCTGAGGTTATTGATATTTCTCCTGGCAATCTTGATTCCAGCTTGTGTTTCTTCTAGCCCAGCGTTTCTCAAGATGTACACTGCATATAAGTTAAAAAAGCAGGGTGACAATATACAGCCTTGACATACACCTTTCCCTATTTGGAACCAGTCTGTTGTTCCATATCCAGTTCTAACTGTCGCTTCCTGACCTGCATACAGGTTTCTCAAGAGACAGGTCAGATGGTCTGGTATTCCCATCTCTTTCAGAATTTTCCACAGTTTATTGTGATCCACACAGTCAAAGGCTTTGGCATAGTCAATAATGCAGAAATAGATGTTTTCCTGAAACTGTCTTGCTTTTTCGATGATCCAGCAGATGTTGGAAATTTGATCTCTGGTTCCTCTGCCTTTTCTTAAACCAACTTGAACATCTGTAAGTTCACGGTTCACGTACTACTGAAGCCTGGCTTGGAGAATTTTGAGCATTACTTTACTAGCATGTGAGATTAGCTCAATTGCACGGTAGTTTGAGCATTCATTGGCATTGCCTTTCTTTGGGATTGGAACAAAAACTGACCTTTTCCAGTCCTGTGGCCACTGCTGAGTTTTCCAGATTTGGTGGCATATCGAGTGCAGCACTTTCACAGCATCATCTTTCAGGATTTGAACTAGCTCAACTGGAATTCCATCACCTCCACTAGCTTTGTCCATAGTGATGCTTTCTAAGGCTCACTTGACTTCACTTTCCAGAATATCTGGCTCTAGGTGAATGATCACACCATCGTGATTATCTGGGTCATGAAGATTTTTTTTGTACAGTTTTTCTGTGTATTCTTGCCACCTCTTCTTAATATCTTCTGCTTCTGTTAAGTCCATACCATTTGTGTCCTTTATCGAGCCTATGTTTGCATGAAATGTTCCCTTGATATCTCTAATTTTCTTGAAGAGATCTCTAGTCTTTCCCAATCTGTTGTTTTCCTCTATTTCTTTGCATTGATCGCTGAGGAAGGCTTTCTTATCTCTCCTTGCTATTCTTTGGAAGTCTGCATTCAGATGGGAATATCTTTCCTTTTCTCCTTTGCTTTTTGCTTCTCTTCCCTTCCCAGCTATCTACAAGGCCTCCTCAGACAGCTATTTTGCTTTTTTGCATTTCTTTTGCATGGGGATTGTCTTGTTCCCTGTCTCCTGTAGAATGTCACGAACCTCTGTCCATAGTTCATCAGGCAGTCTGTCTATCAGATCTAGTCCCTTAAGGCTATTTGTCACTTCTACTGTATACTCATAAGGGATTTGATCTAGGTCATACCTGAATGGACTAGTGGTTTTCCCTACTTTGTTCAATTTAAGTCTGAATTTGGAAATAAGAAGTTCATGATCTGAGTCACAGTCTGCTCCTGGTCTTGTTTTTTCTGACTATATAGAGCTTCTCCATCTTTGGCTGCAAAGAATATAATCAATCTCATTTCGGTGTTGACCATCTGGTGATGTCCACGTGTAGAGCCTTCTCTTGTGTTGTTGGAATAGAGTGTTTGCTATGACCAGCACGTTCTCTTGGCAAAACTCTATTAGCCTTTGCCCTGCTCATTCTGCACTCCAAGGCCAAATTTGCCTGTTATGCCAGGTGTTTCTTGACTTCCTACTTTTGCATTCCAGTCCCCTATAATGAAAAGGACATCTTTTTTGGGTGTTAGTTCTAGAAGGCCTTGTAGGTCTTCATAGAACCGTTCAACTTCAGCTTCTTCAGCATTACTGGTCAGGGCATAGACTTGGATTACTGTGATATTAAATGGTGTGCCTTGGAAACGAACAGAGATCATTCTATCGTTTTTGAGATTGCATCCAAGTACTGCCTTTTGGACTCTTTTGTTGACCATGATGGCTACTCCATTTCTTCTAAGGGATTCTTGCCCACAGTAGTAGATATAATGGTCATCTGAGTTAAATTCACCCATTCCAGTCCATCTTAGTTCACTGATTCTTAGAATGTCGACATTCACTCTTGCCATCTCCTGTTTGACCACTTCCAATTTGCCTTGACTCATGAACCTAACATTCCAGGTTCATATGCAATATTGCTCTTTATAGCATCGGACTTTGCATCTATCACCAGTCACATCCACAGCTGGGTATCGTTTTTGCTTTGGCTCCATCCCATCATTCTTTCTAGAGTTATTTCTCCACTGATCTCCAGTACCATATTGGGCACTTACTGACCTGGGGAGATCATCTCTCAGTGTCCTATCTTTTTGCATGTTCATACTGTTCATGGGGTTCTCAAGGCAAGAATACTGAAGTGGTTTGCCATGCCCTTCTCCAGTGGACCACATTCTGTCAGACCTCTCCACCATGACCCATCCATCTTGGGTGGCCCCACACGGCATGGCTTAGTTTCATTGAAATAGACAAGGCTGTGGCCCGTGTGATCAGATTAGCCAGTTTTCTGTACTCAATATGCCAGCTCAATATGTACTCAATAGTTAGCTGCACTCAATATGCCAGCAAATTTGGAAAACTCAGCAGTGACAATAGGAATGGAAAAGGTTAGTTTTCATTCTAATACCAAAGAAAGGCAAGACCAAAGAATGTTCAAACTACTGCACAAGTGCACTCATCTCACACGGTAGCAAAGTAATGCTCATAATTCTCCAAACTAGGCTCCAGCAGTACATAAACCAAGGAATTCCAGGTGTTCAAGATGGATTTAGAAAGGAGGAATCACATATATCAAATTGCCAACATCTGTTAGATCATAGAAAAATCAAGAGAGTTCCAGAAAACATCTACCTCTGCTTTATTGACTATGTCAAAGCCTTTGACTGTGTGGATCATAGCAAACTTTGGAAAATTCTTTAAGATATGGGAATAGCAGACCATTTTACATGCTTTCTCAGAAACTGTATGCAGATTAAGAAGCAACATTTAGAACTGGACATAGAAAAGCAGATTGGTCACAAATTGGTAAAGGAGTATGTCAGGATGTACATTGTCATTCTGAATATTTAACTTATGTATATAAAGAGTATATCATGGGAAATGCTAGGCTGCATGAAGTGCAAAATCAAGATTGCAGGGAGAAATATTAATGACCTCAGATATGCAGATGACACCACCATTATGGCAGAAAGTGAAGAGAAACTAAAGAGCCTCTTGATGAAAGTGAAAGAGGAGAGTGAAAAGCTGGCTTAAAACTACCCTTTCAAAAAACTAAGATCATGGCATCCAGTCCCATCACTTTCTGGCAAATATATGGGGAAACAAAGGAAACAGTGACAGACTTTATTTTCTTGGGCTCCAAGAGTGCAGCCATGAAATTAAAAGATGCTTGTTACTTGGCAGTTCAGTTCAGTTCCGTTCAGTCGCTCAGTTGTGTCCGACTCTTTGCAACTCCATGAACCGCAGCACACCAGGCCTCCCTGTCCATCACCAACTCCCAGAGTTCACCCAAACCCATGTCCATTGAGTCGATGATGCTATCCAACCATCTCATACTCTGTCATCCCCTTCTCCTCCTGCCCTCAATCTTTCCCAGCATCAAGGTCTTTTCAAATGAGTCAGCTCTTCGCATAACGTGGCCAAAATATTGGAGTTTCAACTTCAACACCAGCCTACAAATGAACACCCAGGACTGATCTTTAGGATGGACTGGTTGGATATCCTTGCCGACCAAGGGACTCTCAAGAATCTTCTCCAACACCACGGTTCAAAAGCATCAATTCTTCGGTGCTCACCCTTCTTTACAGTCCAACTCTCATATCCATACATGACCACTGGAAAAACCATAGCCTTGACTAGACGGACCTCTGTTGACAAAGTAATGTCTCTGCTCTTTAAAATGCTGTCTAGGTTGGTCATAACTTTCCTTCCAAGGAGTAAGCATCTTTTAATTTCATGGCTACAGTCACCATCTGCAGTGATTTTGGAGCCCCCCCGCCCAATAAAGTTAGCCACTGTTTCCCCGTCTATTTCCCATGAAGTGATGGGACCAGATGCCATGATCTTAGTTTTCAAAATGTTGAGCTTTAACCCAACTTTTTCACTCTCCTCTTTCACGTTCATCAAGAGGCTCTTTAGTTCTTCTTCACTTTCTGCCATAAGGGTGGTGTCATCTGCATATCTGAGGTTATTGATATTTCTCCTGGCAATCTTGATTCCAGCTTGGGTTTCTTCTAGCCCAGCGTTTCTCATGATGTACTCTGCATATAAGTTAAATGAGTATGGTGACAGTGTATAGCCTTTGATGTACTCCTTTTCCTATTTGGAACCAGTCTGTTGTTCCATGTCCATTTCTAACTGTTGCTTCCTGACCTGCATACAGGTTTCTCAAGAAACAGGTAAGGTGGTCTGGTATTTCCATCTCTGAAGGAATTCTGAAGGAATTTTCCACAGTTTATTGTGATCCACACAGTCAAAGGCTTTGGCATAGTCAATAAAGCAGAAATAGATGTTTATCTGAAACTCTCTTGCTTTTTCGATGATCCAGCGGATTTTGGCAATTTGATCTCTGGTTCCTCTGCCTTTTCTAAAACCAGCTTGAACATCTGGAATTTCACGATTTACGTATTGCTGAATCCTGGCTTGGAGAATTTTAAGCATTACTTTACTAGCTATGACATACTTAGAGAACATATTAAAAACAGAGTCTTTACTTTGCCAACAAAGGCCCGTCTAGTCAAAACTAGTAGTCATGTATGGATGTGAGAGTTGGACCATAAGAAAACTCATTGCCAAAAATTGTTGCTTTAAAAATATATAAATTTATTTTAATTGGAGGATAAGTACCTTAAAAGTTTGTGGTATTTTTTGCCTTACATCAACATGTATCATTCATGGGTGCAGATGTGTCCACCATCCAGAACTCCCCTCCCTCTTCCCTCCACGCCCATCCCTCTGGGTTGTCCCATAGCACCCGCTTTGAGTGCTCTGCTTCACGCATCAAACTTGCACTTGTCATCTATTTTACACATGATAATATACCTGTTTCAATGCTAGTCTCTCAAATCATCCCATCCTTACCTTCTCCCATGTAGTCCAAAAGTCTGTTCTTTACATCTGTGTCTCTTTTTCTGTATTGCATATAGGATCATTATCACTGTCCTTCTCAATTCCATATATATGCATTAATATATCGTATTGGTGTTTCTCTTTCTGACTTACTTCAGTATGCATAATAGGCTCCAGTTTCATCACCTCTTTAGAACTGACTCAAATGCATTCATTTTTATAACTGAGTAATCGGTGCTTTTGAACTCTGGTGTTGGATAAGCCTCTTGAGATTCCCTTGGACGACAAGGAGATCAAACAAGTCAATCCTAAAGGAAATCAACTCTGAATATTCATTGGAAGGACTGATGCTGAAGCTGAAGCTCCAATACTGTGGCCACCTGATGCGAAGAACTGACTCATTGGTAAAGACCCTGACGCTGGGCAAGATTGAAGGCAGGAGGAGAAGAGGATGACAGAGGATGAGATGGCTGGATGACATCACTGACTAGATGGACATGAGTCTGAGTAAGCCTCGGGAGTAGGTGATGGACAGGGAAGCCTGGTGTGCTGCAATCCATGGGGTTGCAGAATTGGAGAGGATTGAGTGACTGAAATGAACTGAAATCCCTTTCTCCAATTGTAGTTTTTAATTTAAAATATATACTGAATTTTTGAACACAAGGTTTAATAAAATCAGCTTTCTCCCAATTAACATAAAACATAATTTCTGCAACACACACATTATGGTATATTGCTGAATTTTTTTTTACCATATTCAAATATGAGAGTTCAATCAGATTTTACCCATCCTGATGAAAGTTCTATTAAAGTAAATGTTCCGAAAATGTTCCTTTAAATAAGCTTTATATGTATGCAGTTCAATGATAGTAAATTTATGGATTCATGTAATCATCACCATAATACAATTTTAGAACATTTTCATCACTTCTATTTTGTTACTTTTTGTCTTACCCAGAGCCTTAGGAAACCACTGTTCTGCTTTCTGTTTGTAAATCTGTCTCTTTTAGACACTGCATATAAATGGAATCATAGCATGTAGTCTCATAACATGTAGTCATGACTTACTTTTTTCACTTAGCATGAAGATTTTTAGGTTCATCCATTTTTGAAAAAAAATTAAACTACTCTCTTTTGTTAATTTTTTAAAGTATTCAAGGTTGGGATAGGGGAAGAAATTCTCTTTAAACATTTTATTTTAGAAAATAAATAACATATACAAAATGATAGCTAACATGAATTAAAAGCTTGCAAAATACCAACTACTCTTTTAAGTGGTTTAAAGTTATAAATTACTTTAAATACACAATATCTCTGTGAATATTTTTTTATTACTTTCACCTTATAAATGAGAAGATGGAAGTATAATGAGGCTAATCTGTCCAGTTATAATACTAGTTAATGATGAAAATGGAGTTGTTTGTTTTTTTTTTTTAAGTTGCTTTATTGTAAATGAGATAAAAGCTTCAGGTAATTCTGGGGTCAAAGGATATATTTTCCGTTTTTTCTAAGCCTGTTAATCAGGGTTCTTAGTTACAAACATTGGAAATCTCCTGGATAAGTTAAGCATTTGAGCATATAACTAACCACACAAATAAACATGTAAAAATTAGTACAGTTAATGACAGGCATTTCAAGCATAAATATGCTAATAACTAAGTATGTAGATTTTGTTTTCTTGTGCACATTTTTCCGTCTCTAAAATAAAAGTTGTTATTAAATGCCCTAATCTCTCCACTGTAAATACTAAAATTCTAAAAGAGCATCTAAGATCAATTTTTAGAGGAATGTATTAAGAAATAAAATGTATAATTAGTGTTCCATTTTTTTCTTTTTTTTCTTTCTTTATTTTTTTTAATTTGTTTTGCCATACGTTGACGCACACACTTCGGGGCTGGTGCACCGGGATGACCCGGAGGGATGGGATGGGGAGGGAGGTGGAAGGGGGGTTCTGAAAGGGGAAAACATGTACACCCATGGAAGATGGAGTTTGAATCCAAGAAATCTGGCTTTAAAACTAAATTTTTAATCCCTAGGCCAAGGGATTATTAATATTATATTCAAAATGTTTTCAAAAGATTAGTGATTAAATGAACTAAATGGAAATGTTGGGCAATATAAGATACACAAAAATATTTGAAATCCTTTTCCCTGGGAAAGAATGAATAGTAGAAAGTGTAACTGGCAGTATTAACTAAGTAAAGTTAACAAATAGCCTGATTGTTATAAGTGGTATCAAGAACACAAGTCGCAGTGACAATCTGTGGTTTCTAGGAAAAGGGAACTGAAGAAAATGCAAGGATTTTATGATCTGAATATGTGTGGAACTCTACCAGGAAAGCAGGACAGGTTCTACTCTGAGGAGTTAGTGTATTAAAGGGGCTTTAATATATTCATACTGAGTAGTATTTGATAGACATAGAAGTGTATTTAAGTTATGGAGCAAGATAATAAACATCAGCAAAACCATCACACAATTTAACTAGAAAATTAACAATAACACTGAGGTGATATTGTGTTGTTCTTCTATCCTATCTTACCACCTTCCCACTTGCCCTGAATGGTGTATTATCATTTCCTTGCATTTTTGAAACGATATAGTAAGACTAAAAAAAATAGTTTAATTGTGCTTGTGTCAGAGTTTTATATGGTACTTAAACTTCTGAAATATGCTTTCTATTATGTGTTTATTGAAGTACAGTTTATTTACAATATTGTGTTATTTTGCAGTATACAATATAGTGATTCAGTATTCTTGTAGATTGTAATCTATTATAGGTTATTACAAGACAATATGTATAACACACACATATATATATGTACATATATTTGTTACTCACCTATTTTATATAGAGAAGTTTGTTTCTGTTAATCCCATGCCCCTAATTTGTCTCCTGTTTCCTCCTCTTGTTCCTCTTCCCTTTGGTAACCACAAGTTTGTTTTCTATTCTGTGAATCTGTTTTTGTATATAGTTTATTTATATTTTAGATTCAATGTATGTGATATCATATTTTATCTATCTTTCCCTGTATGAAATTTCATGAAGTATAATATTCTATAAGACCATCCACATTGCCAATAATGGTAGTATTTCATTCCTTTTTTTACAGCTGAGTAATATCCCACTATCGGAGAAGGCAATGGCCCCCCACTCCAGTACTCTTGCCTGGAAAATCCCATGGACGGAGGAGCCTGGTGGGCTGCAGTCCATGGGGTCGCTAAGAGTTGGACGCGACTGAGCGACTTCACTTTTACTTTTCACTTTCATGCATTGGAGAAGGAAATGGCAACCCACTCCAGTGTTCTTGCCTGGAGAATCCCAGGGATGGCAGAGCCTGGTGGGCTGCCGTCTGTGGGGTCGCACAGAGTCAGACATGACTGAAGCGACTTAGCAGCAGCAGCAGCAATATCCCACTATACATCACACTTGTTAATCCAATCTTCTGTAGATGAGACTTCGGGTTGCTTCTATGTCTTTACTATTGTAAATAGCTCTGTTATGATCAATGCATGTATATTTTTGAATTAGTGTTTTTTGTTTCTTCTGGATGTACAACCAAGAGTGCGATCGCTGAATTAGATGGGAGTTCAATTTTTAGTTTTTTAAGAAAACTCCATACTGTTTTTCATAGTGGCTGCACCAATTTACATTCCCATCAATAGTGTACAAAAGTTCCCTTTTTTCCATATCTACTCAACATTTGTGATTTGCATACTTTTGATGATAACCATTCTGACAAGTGTGAGGTCAGAATCCTCATTGTGGATTTATTTTATGTTTCTCTAATAACTAGCAACATTCAGCATGTTTTCATGTGCCTGTTCACCATCTCTATGTCTTTGGGACAAAGCTATTTTTTCTGTCCAATTTCATTGATTTTTTTAACATATATATAATTAGTTGTATGAGCTGTTTCTATATTTTGAATATTAACTCCTTGTTAGTCATATCGTTTGCAAACATTTCTCCCATTCCATATGTTTTGTTTTCATCTTGTTGATGGTTTCCTTTGCTGTGCAAGAGCTTTAATGGTTAATGTCTTGTCTGTTTATTTGTGTTTCTATTTATTTTGCCTTAGGAGATTAATCCAAGAAATGATTGCTACAATTTATATCAAACAGTTCTCCCTCTATGTGCTCTTCTAGGAGTTTTATAGTTTCATGTCTTAATTTATTTTTTAGAAATATTTTCAATTTTTATATAGTGTGAAGCAATGTTCTAATCTTATTGTTTTACATGCAACTGACCAGTTTCCCAGCACTGCTTATTGAAAAAAAACTGTCTTTTATCCATTTTATGTTCCTGTCTCTTTTGTCAAAGATTGCTTGAACATTGATGCGTGGGTTTATTTCTGGGTTCTCCATTTTGTTCCATTAATTTCTGTATCAGTTTTTATACCAATATTGTGCTGTTTTGAATATTGTAACTTTGTAATAGCAGGTGGGGGTGGAGCATTTTCTTGGCTGTGACTGTGAGTCAGAGCATTGTTTTCATGGGAATTGAAGAGACTGTGCCACCCTCAAAAGTCTGGGCTTCTGAAGCACTGTTTTTGTAATTACCAAAAATAGCCACCATTATACTACCTAGAACTCTCAGGTCCCAGGGCTAGCCTCTGTATTTCTAGATTGAACTTATTCCCAGGAGCCAGCCTTTCTAGATACAGTGTGAAGCTGTAGTGTGGAATAAGTGAGATCTTAGTATTTACTCAGGTTGGTTTGGGGAGTGCAGTAGGGCTGCAGCTACTGGAGTGGACTTTTCTCTGTCCTGTTTGGTGGAAAGCCAGCAAGCACCCATGCATTCCTCCTCTCCAGACTTTCTTTCTGCCCTAAGTGAGTGAGTGAAGTCACTCAGTCGTGTCCAAATCTTTGCGACTCCATGGACTGTAGGAGACTACCATGCTCCTCTGTCCATGGGATTTTCCAGGTAAGGGTACTGGAGTGGGTTGCCATTTCCTTCTCCAGAGGATCTTCCCGACCCAGGGATTGAACCTGGGTCTCTCGCATTGTAGGCAGACACTTTACTGTCTGAGACACCATAGTTCTCTTTCTGCACTAGCATTCTCCAAACAGCCACAAGATCTTTTCTACTCTGCTTAAGACCCAGGGACTAGGAAACTCAGTCTGTGGTTTGAGCTGCCCACTCTGCCCATGTCATCTTCTGTTTCCTCTTAGTCCCATCCCAGGGGCACAGTTCCCAACTAGATTTTTTTTCCCCCTGTCCTACCAGATTACATGGAAGTGGGCGTTTTTGCAGGTTTGATTTTGTAGGAATTCTTCTGTCCATTTCCAGTTAATTTTCCATGAGATTTTTTCCACATATAGATGAATTTTTTATGCATTTGTGGGTTTGTAGGGAGCAGAGATCTCCAGATTCTCTTACTTCTCCATCTTGATTTCCCTCCTTCTCCAATTTTATTTTTAATTTTTTTTCTATGGATACTATACAGGCACTAAATATTTTAATACAGTCTACATTTACAATTAATCTCAATGTAATACATATTTTTTTGCTGATATTTATTCAAATAAATAATACAAGCTGCATCCCTCTCTTCCTCCCTACTTTTCTTCCTACATGCCTCCACAACCATGGTTTATCTAAGAAAATTCTATCACAGTTCCAGTGGTTAGTGGTAAAGATCTTATGTACTTCCTATCACTAAACAATGCAGATTGTAACTATCTCAATTCACTTTTTACTTCATTCTCTCTAAACATTCTCAGCTCACTCCAAGGAGGCCAGTTTTTGCTCCACACTTCTGTTTCAAGCTCCTGACTCTCCTTCCACCTTTAACACAGCATCCCTTCTAATTACCTCGCTTTTTCTCTTCTATTGTCAGCAAAGCAGTAGGAGTTCACTGCATTTCCTCAGCTTTCCTTCATTCTTCAGCCTCCTGCAGTTTGATTTCTTTCCCCAGTCACACAGGTGAACCTGTTCTTATGAAGCTTTAATGATGGTCTCCATCCTTTGGAAACTTTTCAGTATTTACAACTTTAGGTTTCTCTAACGCATTAGACTCTGTTGAACATACTATATGTTTTGGTATTTCCTATTCTGTTGCCTTCTCTATTTCCATGCCCTCCTGATCATGTAGTTCCATACTTTCGACCACTTATTCTGTTTTCTTCTGAAATTTTCCTCCCCTTCCCACTCTGTAATTGTGATTCCTTCTATGTTTCTATCCTTAATGTATTTTCCTCCACATGTTCTCCTTGTGTGATTTTATCCATTTTTATGTTTTATGTTTTCTTTTTTTTTGAATGTTGAGTTTTAAGACAGATTTTCTTCATTAAGATAGATATATCTTTCCTTTTCTCCTTTGTCTTTCACTTCTCTTCTTTACTTAATTATTTGTGAGTCTTCCTCAAACAAGCTTTTTGCATTTCTTTTTCTTGGGGATGGTCTTGATCACTGCCTCCTGTACAATGTCAGGAATCCTCTGTCCACAGTTCTTCAGGCACTCTGTCTATCAGATCTAATCCCTTGAATCTAATTGTCATGTTCACTGTATAATCATAAGGGATTTGATTTAGGTCATACCTGAATGGTCTAGTGGCTTTCCCTACTTTCTTCAATTGTCTGAATTTTGCAATAAGGAATTCATGACCTGAGCCACAGTCAGCCCTTGGTGATAAATATGTATCCATTTTAATTATTTAAGTACCTAACATTCTTGAAAATATATATATAATGATGTCCCACTACCTACAGAATCATCATATCAGGCATATAACACATAATGAACTCTTATTATGTGCAGGTATACTTATACCAAGAAAGTTCATATATTTTTACTCATTATTTGTTGTACAGTTATTACTCTTATTAAATCTTTACTACAGTCCTTCAAGAAAGGGTTAATTATTTTTATTGGCTTCCCTGGTGACAGAGATAGTAAGAATCTGCCTGCAGTGCTGGAGACCTGGCTTTGATCCCTGGGTGGGGAAGATCCCCTGGAGAAGGGAATGGCTACCCATTACAGTGCTCTTGCCTGAAGAATCCCATTAACAGAGAACCTTGGTGTGGTCCATGGGGTCGCAAAGAGTCAGACATGAATGAACAACTAAACACACATTCTCATTGTTATTAAAAAAAAAAAAAAAGCCAATCCCAAGCTCAAAGAAATGCCACTAAATTTTCCAGACATAACCTTGCTGATTATTGCCAAGACAAGACTGAGGTTTTTATGACTCTGTAGTTTATAACCTCGCCATTATCAATTTTACCTTCCTAGTTCTTATGCTCAAAGGGCTTACATTCTTGCTAAAGATGACATATATAAAAGTCTGGGATTCAAAGGTCTAAATCATAAACTACCCCTTCACTGATCCCTGCATAATCACACTCATTTCAGCTTTCAAACTTTTTTTCCATAGAAATAGAGAAAAATTATTCAAAGTCTATCAAAACTTCTTTATTATGAAGCTTTCTTTGGATCTTGCTACCAATATTGAGTGCTGTCTTCCAATTTTGAAACTTTACAAAATTTTTCTTTCAGTTAATATTCTAGAATTCTTTATTTTGTTACTCCATAATTTTTTATTTTGCTGGGGGGAGATCTCAAGTAAAGTTAAGAGCTTGTGGTTAAAGACTCGGGCTTTGCTGCTGTATGTATATATATTAAAAAGCATTAGGAGAGAACTACTACTCAATAAATATATTCTGAATTTTATTGAATTTAAAATTGAACTGAATTGCTCTGTGACCTATATTAATGCTATATAATGGAGAGAAAGCTTAGTAATATAAAACTAATTATGGTGTGCAAAGAAAGCAACAAATGATTGATTATATAAACTTGTAAGAGAAAGTATTTTTGCAGCTATTCCAAGCTCAGTAAATAAAAAATAGCTTGCCATGTGTGACTCCTAGTTTCTAAAAAAAAATCATCATTTTTTACATGCGTTTAAAGAGAAGAAGCAGGCTCCAGGACTTGGTGACGGACAGGGTAACCTGGTGTGCTGTAGTCCATGGGGTGGCAAAGAGTTGGACATGACTGAGAGACTGAACTGGACTGAACTGAAAGAAATAATTCTACAAATAGAAACACACAAAGAAAATTAGTCCTCGTTCCTATCTGTCATTTATCTATCTAATCATCAACATCTATCTATGTTTATATTTGTATAAAACACACCTGAGTTTGGACATTGAGTTGAGTTGAGAAAATTTTAATTTCTGAAAAAAATAGACAAATATAACAATGATTTTTAATGTTGATTCAGTAACAATAAATGATTGAAGATTATGTTAATGAAGTATTTTTAATAAACATAGGCTAAATGTTCAACAAAGCTTAAATTTTAAGTTAAACTTGATGGCTTTTAGAAGTAGCAAACACTCCTTTGAAACTTCCCTGTCTCTTCATTATTATTATATTAATTAATATTTACTCAATCCCTCCGATGACAGACACTCTCTCCCTACACTATCTCTTGTCCAGACAAACCTCTACTTGGCTTTTATCACATTGTTTTTGTTGTTGATCAGTCACTCAGTCATGTCTGATTCTTTATAACCCCATAAGCAGGAGCACACTAGGCTTCCCTGCCTTCACTATTCCCCTGAGTTTGCTCAAATTCATGTCCATTGAATCAGCAATGCCATCCAAACACTTAATCTTCTGTCACTCCCTTTTCCTCCTGCCCTCAATCTTTCCCAGTATCAGGGTCTTCTCTAATGGGTCAGCTCTTCACATTGGTGGCTTTCCACCAAAGTATTGGAGCTTCAGCTTCATCATCAGTCCTTTCAAGGAATATTCAGGGTTGATTTTCTTTAAGATTGACTGGTTTGATCTCCTTTTTCTCCAAGGAGCTCTCAAGAGTCTTTTCCAGTGCCACAGTTTGATACAATCAATTCTTCACTGCTAAGCCTTCTTTATGGCCCAACTCTCACATCTGTACATGACCACTGGAATTATATACCTTCAAAATAATCTTTTCAGCTCAAAATTATACCATAAAGATATTTTAGTTACTACTTTATCTAAGAAACCTGGCCATATGAATCATGATTTAAAAACACAATCTGTTTTCTTATGTTCTCATGCACTGTCCACAGCCATATTTTATTACAGTGAATTTCATAACCTTGGTGTTTGTATGGGGATATTTGCAAAAATGCATGTCCCTAGCCTATATTCTCCTAGAGAAGGTCATGGCAACCCACTCCAGTATTCTTGCCTGGAGAAACCCCAAGGACAGGAGAGCCTGGTGGGCTATACTGTCCATGGGGTCACAAAAAGTCAGACATGATTGAGCAACTAGGCACAGCCTGTATTCTAGAATTATCCAATAGTTCTTGGGGAAAACTGATATATTTGAACTTTAAATAAGTATCCCTTGTAATTCTGATACTGGTAATATGATTTATTTATGGAACAAACAATGAGAAACTCTGGTCTTTAATATTTACTCTTGTTAACTCTTTCCAGACTCAGGCAAGGATGGTGGAGTAAAAGGATGTGTGCTCATCTTCTCCTGGGAGAACTCCAAAATTACAACTCACTGCTGAAAAAACATTGACAGGAAGAATGTTGGATCCCACCAAAAAAAGATATCCCACTTTCAAGGGCAAAGGAAGAGCCCCAGCAAGATGATAGGAGGGGCAAATTCACGTTTAGAATAAAATGCCATACCTGCCAGATATGCTCAGAGGGCTGAAACAGAACCTTGTGCACACCAGGACCCAGAGACCCCGCAGAGACTGAGCCAGGCCTGCCTTTGAGTGTTTGAGTGTCACCTGTGGAGGCACAGGTCAGCAGTGGCCTGCCACAGGGGCAGGGGCTCTAGGTGCAGCAGATCTGGGTCACACAGTATGTGTCATGAGCCCTCTTGGAGGAGGTCGCCATTAACCCCACGATAGAGCTGCTGAGCAGATGACCCACAAACTGCAGAACAATTACACCAAAGAAATTCTCACACTGTTAAGAAAGTTCTAGGACCCACAACAGAGTTCCCAACTTGGGGATCTGGCAAAGGAACTGAGAATCCCCAGGGAAATTGACTTTGGAGACCAGTGGGGTTTGATTACAGAACTTACACAGGACTAGAGAAACAGACACTTGCAGGGCACAAACAAAACCTTGTGCACACCAGTGGTCATGAACAGTGGGAGAATTGGGCCATTAAGAATGCTTAGCACTGAAGAATTGACTGTATCAAACTGTGGTAGTGGAGAGTTCCTTCGAAGTAGTACCCAGAAGAAAGGAGCAGTGATCCCAAAAGAGAATGACCTAGACTTGCCTGTGAGTGTCCCAGAGTCTCCGGTGGAGACATGGGTCGGTTGCGGCCTGGTGAAGGGTCAGGGGCAGTGACTATGGTAGTGTGTGCACAGGATATTTTGAAGGGGGTTGTCATTATTTTCCTTACTTCCACCATAGTTTCCTCTCAGGTCAAACAACAAGGAGGTAAAACAGCCCCACCCATCAACAGAAAACTGAATTAAAGATTTACTGAGCATGTCCCTGACCATCAGAACAAGAAGACCCAGTTTCCCCTACAGTCAGTATCTCCCATCAGGAAGCTTAACAGAAGCCTCTTATCCTTATCAGAGGGCAGACAGGAAGAAAACCACAAACACAGAAAACTAATCAAACTGATCACATAGACCACAACCTTGCCTAACTCAAAAGAAGCTATGAGCCATGCCATGTATGGTCACCAAAGATGGATGGGTCATGGTGGGGAGTTTTCACAATATGTGGTCAACTGGAGAATGGAAAAACCACTTCAGTACTCTTGCCTTGAGAACCCCATGGACAGTATGAAAAGGCAAAAAGATAGGACACTGAAAGATGAACTTCCCAGGTGTGTAGGTGCCCAATATGCTACTGGAGATCAGTGGAGAAATAACTCCAGAAAGAGTGAAGAGATGGAGCCAAAGCAAAAACAATGCCCAGCTGTGGATGTGACTGGTGATGGAAGTAAAGTCTGATGCTATAAAGAAGAATATTGCATAGGAATCCGGAATGTTAGGTCCATGAATCAAAGAAAATTGGAAGTGGTCAAACAGGAGATGGGAAAGAGTGAACATTGACATTTTCAGAATCAGTGAACTAAAATGAACTGGAATGGGAGAATTTAATTCAGATGACCATTATATCTACTACTGTGGGCAAGAATCCCTTAGAAGAAATGGAGTAGCCCCCATAGTAAACAAAAGGGTCCAAAATGCAGAACTTGGGTGCAATCTCAAAAACGACAGAATGATCTCTGTTTTTTTCCAAGGCAAATCATTTAATATCATGGTAATCCAAGTCTATGCTCCTACCAGTAATGCTGAAGAAGCTGAATTTGAACGGTTCTATGAAGACCTACAAGACTTTCTAGAACTAACACCCAAACAAGATGTCCTTTTCATCATAGGTGACTGGAATGCAAAAGTAGGAAGTCAAGAAATGCCTGGAGTAACAGACAAATTTGGCTCTGGAGTACAGAATGAAGCAGGGCAGGTGGATTCTTTACAAACTGATCTATCAGGGAAGCCCCAGACCATTCAGTTTTGCCAAGAGAACACACTGGTCATAGCAAAAACCCTCTCCTAACAGCACAGGAGAAGACTCTACGCATGGACACCACCAGATGGTCAATACCAAAATAAGATTGATTATATTCTCTGCAGCCAAAGATGGAAAAGCTTTATACAGTCAGCAAAAACAAGACCAGAAGTGGACTGTGGCTCAGATCATGAACTGCTTATTTCCAAATTCAGACTTAAATTTAAGAAAGTAGGGAAAACCACTAGCCCATTCAGGTATGAAAGTGAAAGTGAAAGTCTCTCAGTCATGTCGGACTCTTTGTGACCCCATATACTGTATAGTTTATGGAATTATCCAGGCAAGAATACTGGAGTGGATAGCCTTTCCCTTCTCCAGCGGATCTTCCAAACACAGGGATTGAACCTAGGTCTCCAGCATTGCAGGCGGATTCTTTGCCAGCTGAGCCAAAAAGGAATCACAGGAATACTGGAGTGGGTAGCCGATCCCTTCTCTAGCGGATCTTTCCATCCCAGGAAGTGACTCTGTGTCTCCTGCATTGCTGGCAGATCCTTTACCAACTGAGCTAACAGGTAAGCCCCAGACCATTTAGATATGACCTAAATGAAATCCCTTATGATTATACAGTGGAAGTAACAAATAGATTCAAGGGATTATCTGATAGACAGAGTATTATCTGATAGACAAGGAGATTATCTGATAGACAAGGAGACCTCAAACACAGTATGTTACATAAAATGAAAGATAAAGAAATATTGTGCACATGAAGGAAAAAAGTAAAACACACAAGGCCAAATAAATGCAGTGGAAATAGGCAAACTAGCTGAAAAAGAAATCAGAGTAATGATAGTAAAGATGATCCAAAGTCTTGAAAATAGAATGGATAAAATGCAAGCATCATTTAACACATTTAACATGGACCTAGAAGAAACAAACAGTGATGAACAACATAAATAATGAAATTAAAAATAATCTAGACAGAGTCAATATAATAACTGTGACAGAAGAACAGATAGATGAGCTGGAAGATAGAATGGTGGAAACAACTGTTGAATAGCAGTCAGGAACTGAGGATAGTTTCAGAGATCTATGGGACAAAATTAAATGCACTAATGTTCAAATTATGAGGGCCCAGAAGAGGATTAAAAGAAAGAGTCTGAATAAATTTTTGAAGAGAATGTAATAGAAATCTTCCCTAACATGGGAAATGAAATAGTCAATCAAGTCCAAAAAGGGCAGAGAATTCCATAATGTATAAATACAAAGAGAAACATGCCAAGATACATATTAATAAAACAAACAATAATGAAAAAAAAATTAAAAGCAGCAAGTGAAAATCAACAAGTGACACTCAAGGGAAACCCTGTATGATTAACAGCTGATTTTTCAAAAGATAATTTGCAGGTCAGAAGGGAATGGCAGTGTATATTTAAATTAATGAAAGGGAAAAACCTATAACCAAGATTATTCTACACAGCAAAGATCTCATTAAAAACTGATGGAGAAATCAAAAGCTTTACAGAAAAGCAAAAATTAAGAGAATTTAGTACCAGCAAACCAGCTTTACAACAAATGCTAAAGGGACTTCTTTAGGCAAGAAACATCAGAAAAGGTAAAGACCTACAAAGAGAAATTCAAAGCAATTAAGAAAAAGCCTATAGGAATATATATATAAATGACTTTAAATGTAAGTGGATTAATGTTCCAGATAAAAGACACAGACAGATTAAATGTACACAAAAACAATACCCACATATATGCTGTCTAGAAGAGTCTTGCTTCAGACCTTGGGGCACATATAGACTGAAAGTGAGAGGATGAAAAAAATACATTCCATGCATATGAATAGTAAAAGGAAGCCAGAGTAGCAATTATCATATCAGACAAAATACACCTTAAATTTAAAAATATTACAAGAGGTAAAGAAGTACATTACATAAAAATCAATGGATCAATCCAAGAAGAAGACATAACAATTATAAATATTTATGCACCAATATGAGTACATCAATACATAAGGGAAATACTAAAAGACACAAAGGGGAAACTGACAGTAACAGAGCAATAAGGGATTTTAATACCTCACTATGCTAATGGATACATCATCAAAAGAGAAGATTAATAAGAAAATACAAACCTTAAACGGCATATTAGACTGGATGTACCTAATTGATATCTTCATGGCATTCCATCTAAATACAGAGGAACACAGTATCTTATGAAGTGCACATGGTACATTCTCCAGGATAAATTACATCTTGGGTCACAAATCAAACCTAAGTAAATTTAAGAAAATTGAAATGCTATTATTAAGCATCTTTGCTGACCAGGATGCCATGAGACTAGATATCAATTACAGGATTTACAGGAAAAAAAAAACTGTAGAAAACACAAATGCATGGAGATTAAACAATATGTTACTAAATAACCAATATGTTATTTATTTTATAATTTATATATATATCTATAATATATTAATTTAAGCTTTATTTTATTAATTTACATTATATGTCAAAACTGCTGTTAATAAAGCTACTGGATGCAATGAAATTCCAGCAGAATGATTCAAATCCTTAAAAGATCATGCCATCAAGGTTTACAATCATTATGTCAGCAAATCTGGAAGACCTAGGAGTAACCACAGGACCAGAAAAAGTCAATCCTCATCCCAATTCCCAAGAAGAGTAGTACCAAAGAATGGGCTACCATTGGACAATTGCACTCACTTCCCATGTAGTAAGGTCATACTTGAAATCTTGCATGCTAGGCTTCAGAATTATATGAACCAAGAACTTCCAGAGGTCCATGCTGGATTTTGAAAAGGAAGAACTAGAGATCAAATTGCCAACAGTCCCTGGATTATAGAGAAAGCAAGGGGATTTCAGTAAAACATTTACCTCTGTTTCATTGACTATGCTAAAGCCTTTGTGCAGATCATCACAAACTGTGCAAAGCTCTTAGAGAGATAGGAATACCAGACTACCTTACCTGTCTCCTGAGAAACCTCTATGTGGGTCAAGAAGCAACAGTTAGAACCCTGTATGGAACAACTAATTGGTTCAAGATCGAGAAAGGAGTACGACAGGGCTGCCTGCTGTCATCCTGTTTGTTTAACCTATACGCTGAGCACAACATGGGAAATATCAAGTTGGATGAGTTACAAGTTGGAATCAAGATAGACAGGAGAAACATCAACAACCCTGGATATGCAGGTGATACCATTCTAATGGCAAAAAGCAAAGATAAACTAAAGAGCCTCTTGACGAGGGTGAAGGAGAAGAGTGAAAAAGCCTGCTTAACATAAAATACTAAAAAAAAAAAAAAAATCTAAGATCATGACATCTGGCCTCATTACTGCATGGAAAATAGAAGGGGGAAATGTGGAAGTAGTGACAGCAAAGTCATGGCAGATGGTGACTGTAGCCATGAAATCAGAAGCCACTGGCTTCTTGGCAGGAAAGTGATGAAAAACCTAGACAGTGTGTTGAAAAGCAAAGACATTACTCTACCAAAAAAGGTCCCTATAATCAAGGCTATAGTCTTCCCAGTGGTCACATACGGTTGTGAGATCTGGACCGTAAAGAACGCAGAACGTCAAAGAATTGATGTCTTTGAACTGTGGTGCTGGAGAAAACTCATGAAAGTCCGTTGGACAGCAAGGAGATCAAATCAGTCATTCTTAATGGAGATCGACCCTGAATATTCACTGGAAGGGTTGATGTTGAGGCTCCAGTATTTTGGTCATCTGATATGAACAGATGACTCATGGAGAAGTCCCTGATGCTGGGAAAGATTGAGGGCAGAAGGAGAAGAGGACATCAGAGGATGAGATGGCTGGATGGCATCACTGTTGTAATGAACATGAACTTTGGGGTCAAAAACAGTCAGACATGATTGGGTGACCAATAACAATAAACCAGCATGTTACTCAAGAGATACAAGGGAAAGAAACTATACCTACAAACAAATGACAATCAAAACAGCTCAAAAGCTATAGGATTCAGCAAAAGCAATTCTAAGAAGAAAGTTTATAGTAATACAATCCTACCTCAAGAAACAAGAAAAATATCAAACAGGCAACCTAACTTTACAGCTAAAGCATCTGAATAAAGAACAGAAAGTCCCCAAAGTTAACGGAAGGAAAGAACTCATAAAAGATCAGAGCAGAAATAAATGAAAAAGAGATGAAAAGATGGAGGAATCAATAGCAAAGATCAATAAAACTAAAAGATGTTTCTTTGAGAAGGTAAACAAATTGACAAACCATTATCTGGACTCATTAAGAAAAAAAGAGAGAAGACTCAAATTAGCAAAATCAAAATAATAAAAAAAGAAGAGCTACAACAGACAGTGCAAAAGTATAAAGGATCATAAGAGGTTATTATGAGCAATTATGTGCCAGTAAAATGTACAACTAAAAGAAATTGACAAATTCTTAGAAAAGTTCAACTTTTTATGATTGTGCCAGGAAGAAATAGAAATTATGAACAAGCCAATCACAAACAATGAAATAAAAACTGTTAAAAAAAAAAATCTCCCCCAAAAGCAAAAGCCCAAGACCAGATGGATTAACAGGTGAATACTATCAAATATTTTCTGAGGGGCTAATGCCTATCCTTTGCAAACTCTTCCAAAAAATTGAAGAGAAAGGAACTCTCCCAAAATCTACAAGTAAGACCACCATCATCGTGATACCAAAACCAGATAAATACATCTCACACACACTAAAGAAAATTTCAGGGCAATAACACTGATGAACATAGATGTAAAAATCTCAACAAAATTATAGCAAACAGAATGCAACAACACATTAAAAGGATCATACACCATGATTAACTCAGATATATCCAAGTGATGCAAAGATTCTTCAATATATGAAAATCAATGTGATTCACCATATTAACAAATTAAAAGATAAAAATACTATGATGATATTAATATATTCAGAAAAAGCTTTTAAACATATTCAGTACACATTCATGATGAAAACTATTCAGAAAATGAGCCCAGAAGGAATCTACTTCAACGTACTAAAGGCTCTGTATGATACACCCACAGCAAACATTGTTCTCAATGGTGAAAAACAGGAAACTAAGATCAGGAACAATACAAGGGTGCCTACTCTTGCTACTATTATTCAACATAGATTTGGAAGCCCTTTCCATGGCAACCAGAGAAGAAAAGGAAATAAAGGGAACCAGGTTGGAAAAGAAGAAACAAAACTCTTATTGTTTGCAGAGGACATGCTGCTATACATAGAAAACCCTAAAGATACTATAGGTAAATTAATAGAGCTAATCATTGAATTTAGTAAATTCAAAGGATACAAAATCAATGCATGGAAATGTCTTATGTTCCTGTATACTAACACTGAAAAATCTAAAAAAAAAAAAAAAATTAAGGAGTCAATCCAATTCACCTTTGCAAGAAAGGAATAAAATACCTAGGAATAAACCTACATGAAGAGACAAAAGGCCTACATACCAAAATTTACTCATGAAAGAAATCAAAGATGACGTAAACAGATGGAGAGATACATCACGTTCTCAGATTAGATGAATCAATATTGTGAAAACAACTATACTACCTAAAGCAATCTACAGATTCAGTGTAATCCCTATTAAATTACCAATGACATTTTTTCCCCCACAGAATTAGAACAACAACAACAACAACAAACACAACTTGCATGTAAAAATAAAAGACTCCAAACAGCAAAAGCAATCTTGAGAAAGAAGAATGAAACCAGGGGAAATCAACCTTCCTAACTTAAGACTATCCTACAAAGCTACAGTCATCAAGACAGTATGGTACTGGCACAAAAACAGAAATATAGACCAATGGAACAAGATAGAGAGCCCAGAGATCCACCCATGCACCTATGGGAATCTTATCTTTGACAAAGCAGGCAAGAATATACAATGGAGAAAAGACATCCTCTTCAGTAAGTGGTAATGGGAAGCTGGACAGCTATGTGTAAAAGAAGGAAGGAAAGCTATGACACACCTAGATGACATATAAAGAACAAGAGATACTACTTTGCTGGTAAAGGTGTATATAGTCAAAGCTATGATTTTTCCAGTAGTCGTTTACAGATGTGAGAGTTAGACAATATAGAAAGCTGAGTGCCAAATAACTGATGCTTTCAAACTGTGTGCTAGAGAGGACTGCTGACAGTCCCTTGGACTGCAAGATCAAATCAGTCAACCCAAAAGGAAATTAACCCTGAATATTCATTGGAAGAGCTAATGCTGAAGCTAAATCTCCAGTTCTTAGGACACCAGATGCAAAGAACTGAATAATTGGAAAAGATCCCGATGCTGGAAAAGACTAAGGGCAAAAGGAGAAGGGTGTGGCAGAGGATGAAATGGTTAGGCAGCATCACTGATTCAATGGACATGAATTTTGGCAATCTCTAGGAGACAGTGTCTCCACAGGTTCACAGAGTCAGACGCTACTTAACGACTTAACAGCAATAGTAATAACATGTGAAAGAATTAAATTAGAACACTTCCTTTCCCCAAGTACAAAGATGAACTCATGTCAGACCAGAAACTATAAAACTCATAGCAGAATGCATACACAGCGCACTCTGACATAAATCACAGCAAGATCCTCTATTACCCACCCCCTTGAACAATGGAAATGAAAACAAAAATAAACAAATGGTACATAATTAAACTTAAAAACTTTTGGACAGCAAAGCAAACCATAAGCACAATGAAAATATAACACTTGGAATGGGAGAAAATCATTGCAAATGAAACAATTGACAAAGAATTAACCTCCCAATATTTAAGCTAGCTCAGTATAAGAAAACAAGCACCTATATAAAATAATGGAGAGAAGACTTAAACAGACATTTCCCTGCTGGTTCAGACGGTAAAGAATCTGCCTGCAATGCATGAGACCTGAGTTCGATACCTGGGTTGGGAAGATCCCCTAGAGAAGGGAGTGTCCACCCACTCCATTATACTTGCAGTGAAAATTCCATGGACAGAGAAACCCGGAGAGCTACAGTCTATGGGTTGCAAAGAGTCAGACATGACTGAGGGACTTGTTGTTTTTGTTGTTCAGTTGCTTAGTTGAGTCTGATTCTTTGCAACTCTATGGACTGCAGCACACCTGTCTTCCCTGTCCTTCACCATCTCATGGAGTTTGCTCAAACTCATGTCCGTTGAGTCAATTATGCCGTTCAACCATGTCATCCTTTGTCATCCCCTTCTCTATAGTTTGTGTATTAGACTGAGTGACTAAACCTTTCAAAGAAGACATACAGATGTCTAATACACATGTGAAAAAAGTGGTCAACATCACTTTTATTAGAGGAATACATATCAAAGTTATGATGGTATATCATCTCACACTGGTCAGAATGGTCATTATCAAAATACATACAGACAATAAGTGCAGTAGACAATGTGGAGGAAAAGGAACACTCTTGCACTATTGGGAATATTAATCGATACAGCCACTATGGAGAACAGTATGGAGATTTGTTTAAAAATCTGGGAATAATGATCCAGCAGTCTCACTACTGGACATATACCCTGAGAAAACCACAATTCAAACAGATACATGTACTTCAATATTCATTACAGCGATTTTTACAAAAACCAGGCATGAAAACATCCTAGATGTCCATTAACAGGTAAATGGATAAAGAAGTTGTGGTACATATATACAATGAAATATCACTCGGCCATAAAAACAAGACAAAACAAACAAACAAAAAAACTTATTTGAGTCAGTTCCAGAGAGGTGATGAACTTAGGGCCTGTTATACAGAGTGAAGTATGTCAGAAAGAGAAAAGCAATATCATATATTAATGCATATATATGGAATCTAGAAAAATAGTAGATGAACCTGTTTGCAGTGTGCAGTGGGAACATACGTATAGAGATCAGACTTGTGGACATGGTGGGGAAAGGAGAGGGTGGGACAAACTAAGAGAGTAGCATTGATGTATATACATATGTAAAATAGATAGGCAGTGGAAATTTTGAATGATGCAGGGAGCTAAACTGGGTACTCTTTGACAACCTAAAGGGTGGGATGGGGCCAGGGGAGGTGGGAGTTTCAAGAAGGAGGGGATATATGTGTATTTATGGCTTATCACGTTTGTGCATGGCAGAAACCAACACAACATTGTAAAGCAATTCTCTTCTCATTAAAAATAAATAAATTAAAATACAAAACAATCAAAAAAGAAGTATCTTTACTTTTCGCCAGAATCCTAATTCTTCACAATTAACTTATGTGATTTCATAGTGTTTTCTCTTTTTTGCCTTTATAAACTTCCCTCATTATTATAGTCTGGAGAACAAAATTCAAGTGCTTCTTGCATCTGTCTCCCAGGCTATATTCCTCAGTTTGGCTCAAATAAAATTCTTTCCAATTCTTAAAAAAAAAAAACAAAATAAATCTCTTTATCGTAACCTAAGTACCTTTTCTTTTCTTGCCCTTTCAGAATGGAAATGACAAACTAAGTTTATAGCACAAAATAATTATATACCTCATTGCAGTTTTGATTTGTATTTCTTTAGTTATGAGTGATGCTGAACATCTTTTCATGTGTTTTTTTGCCATCTATATATTTTCTTTGGAGAAATGTCTGTTTAGATCTTCTGCCCATTTTTTGATTAAGTTGTTATTTTTAAGATATTGACTTTCATGAGTTACTTGTATATTTTGAAAATTAATCCTTTGTCAGTTGTTTCATTTGCAATTATTTTATCTCATTCTGAGGGTTGTCCTTTCATCTTGTTTATAGTTTTCTTTGCTGTACAAAAGATTTAAGTTTAATTAGGTTCCCATTTTGGAGAAGGAAATGGCAACACACTCCAGTATTCTTGCCTAGAGAATCCTGTGGACAGAGGAGCCTGATGGGCTGCTGACCATAGGGTTGCACAGAGTTGGACACTACTGAAGCGGCTTACCAGCAGCAGCAGGAGCAAGTCCCATTTATTTATTTTTATTTTCATTTCCATTATTCTAGGAGGTGAATCAAAAAGAATCTTGCTGTGGTTTCTGTCAAAGAGTGTTCTGCATACATTTTCTTCTAAGTTTTATAGTTTCTGGCCTTAAATTTAGATCTTTAATCCATTTTGAGATTCTTTTTGTGTATGGTTTCATTCATTTTCATGTAGCTCTCCAGTTTTCCCACCACCGTTTACTGAAGCGGATGCTTTTCCTCCATTGTTTGCTCTTGCCTTTGTCAAAGATAAGGTGCCCATAAGTGCAAGGGCTTATCTCTGGGCTTTCTATCTTGTTCCATTTTTTTTTTTTTTTGGCCAATTTTATATGGTCTTGATTAACTGTAGCTTTATAGTATAGCCTAAAGTCAGGAAGGGTGAACTACCATATGACCTAGCAACTACATTACTGGGCATGTACCCTCAGAAAACCATAAGTAAAAAAAGACACGTGTACCCCAATGTTCACAGCAACACTATTTACAATAGCTAGGGCATGGAAGCAACCTAGTTGTCCATCAACAGATGAATAGATTAAAAAATGGTAATATATGTGTGTGTGTGTGTGTATGTGTGTATATATATATGTATATACACACATATATATGTATAATGGAATATTTGTCATAAAAAGGACTGAATCTGAGTCAGTTGATGTGAGGTGGATGACCTTATAACCTGTTAAACAAAGTGAGATAAGCCAGAATGAAAAAACAAATAGTGAATCTGGAAAAATAGTACTGATGAACCTATTTGCAGGGCAGGAATAGAGACTCAGACATAGAGATTGAACTTGTGGGCACAGTGAGGGAAGGAGAGATGGGGTGTATGGAGAGATTCGCACTGATATATATATATATATATATATATATATATATATAGACACTACCATGTGTAAAATAGATAGCTAGTAGCAGGAAGCAGTTATAGAGCAGAGCAAACTCAGCTCGGTGCTCTGTGTTGATCTAGAGGGCTAGGAAGTGGTGGGCAGGGGGCTTAAGAGGGCTGGGTATAGGTGTACTTACGGATGATTGTTGTACAACAGAAACCAACACAACATTGTGAAGCAATTATTCTCCAATCTAAAGCATCCTTTCAGATAAATGCAAATTCTATAAAGAAAAATATTGCAGGTAATATTAGGTTTCTGGATGGTAAGGGACTGAATTTAGTTAGGTGGTCATAGAGGGCCTCTGAACAGGCCTATGGATGATATGAAAGAACACAACGCACACAGTTCTAGGCAAACAACTTTTCAGATGGATGTAATATTAAATGAATAGTCTCTAAGGTAGGAAATGATTAGGTACTAGAAGATAAACAGAAGGCCAATGAGGGCCGGAGAATGAGCAAGGGGGGGACACCAGTGGAGAAGGTCAGAGAACTGGCCAGAGGCCAGAGCATGTTCAGTGACCCTGTCCTGGAATATGTGACCGAACTATAATACTTAATTAACAACTTAGGATAAAAAACTTTTAATAAAAGTTTATCAAATTTTAACCTTTCAAAAGGTAGGCAAGGCTTCTTATGCCTTAAAGGATGAAATAATAATTCATTATGATTTAGTGACATGATCTTAGTTGTGCTACTAACTAAACTTATACTAGTAGACAGCAGCTCAGTTAACAGAGATAGATCTTAGTTTCTCTATCATTTTAAGAAGAGGATTGGATAGCATTATTTTACTTTTTCTTTTTTTCATCTCTGAAAATTGCTTTAGAGAATTTTCTTCCTATAGATCAAAGCAACAATTCAAATTCAGCAGAAAGAAATAAATAAGAAGTAAGTGGAACCATCGTGCTCTTTAAATTTTTAAATTATCTTTCAGATGAAGAAGTTCTGAAATGCTCTGAGAATCTCTAGGAATTTGTAATTACTTTTAAGGGTTCAGGAAATAATATGATTATAAAGAAAAAAGAAAACAGAATTCTAATACATTCTGATTTAGGGCTTTATGGCTCAATTTGTATCTAATTTTTCAAATTCTCTAATCAAGTGAATTTTTTTATTGCATTTCCAAATATTCCATGTATTATATTGCACATTGCCCTATACTGATTTATTATATTTTGAAGTGTAATTTATATACTATAAAATTCACCATTTTGAAATATAAATTCACCGATTTGGGGATATTTGCAGAGTTTTGCTATCATCACCATTATTTAATTATAGAATATTTTCATCAATCCTCAAAGAAACCTTGTGACCCTTGACTGTTACTCTCCTCCCCTTTATCTTATCCATGAATAAACACTAATTGACTTTCAGTTTCTATGGATTTCTCTATTAGGAACATTTAATATAAATGGAATTATACAACGTAGCTTTTCTTTGGCTTGACTTCTTTCACTTAGCATGAAGATTTTAAGTTTTGTCTATGTTGTAGCAGGTATGTATTCCATTCCTTTTTAGTTGAATAATATTCCATTGTATGAATATGACATTTTATTAATATTTATCTATAAGTGGTTGATGGACGTTTGAATTTCTCCTATTTTTTGGCTATTATAAATAATGCTGCTATGAAAACACATAAGTCTTTGTGTAAATACAAGCTTTTTAGGAATAGATTTGTGGATCATTTAACTCTATGCTTAAGTTTCTGAGGAATTGCCAGACTGTTTCCCAAAGCAGCTGCACCATTTTACATTACCATCAGCTATTAATGGTACCAGTGTCTCCACATCCTTTCTACTCTAGAGTATTTTGGGACTTATCAATGAATGTGTTTTAGAAGAGAGAAGGGATATGAATTTTTTTCAGATTACATAATAGAGAAATTCAAATTTATATTTAAAATGAACTATTTTGCAAACAAACACTCTTTACTATAGCTGTTTTATAAAGTTAATTTCCTTTAAGAAAAGTGTAGAGAAGCAGGGCATAAGGATGCTACTACTGTTTCTTGTGATGGAATATCTTTATCTGTAATATATTCAAGTAACATTATTCCTTTTTTATAATTCAGAGACATTTTATGTGCTTGATATCCTATCCTAAAAGAAGGGAAATTTATGGATGATACCTATTACATTTCAGAGTGGATTGATGGGGCATGACTGCATGGTCACAAAGTGATGAAACAGTATAAGTTGAGAACCTAGGGCTAGATTCTAGGTCAGCTGCCAATGGATGATGTTGTGTCCCTGGAGCATTCTAGTTCCAAATTAGGCATTTCATTCTTAAGTCATTGGAAGGTCTGATGTTGAAGATGAAACTCCAATACTTTGGCCACTTCATGCGAAGGGTTGACTCATTGGAAAAGACCCTAATGCTGGGTAGGATTGGGGGCGGGAGGAGAAGGGGACGACAGAGGATGAAATCGTTGGATGGCATCACCGACTCGATGAACATGGGTTTGGGTAGACTCCGGGAGTTGGTGATGGACAGAGAGGCCTGGCGTGCTGCAATTCATGGGGTCGCAGAGAGTCGGACACGACTGAGCGACTGAACTGAACTGAACTAACTGATTCTTAAGTCAGCGTCATGGAGTGAAAGCATACCAAGATACTCCATCAGGAAAAAACATCAATGAAAAGGCAATCCGAATATATACAGAGCTCCAGAAGAGATAGTTTTGGGGACATGTGAAAAATAGGTAACTAGCTCTTTACTCCAAAATGACAAATTTCTGACAGTGTTTTAGTACCCAGGGCGTGAACATAGCAGAACTGTGACTGTTTTAGGAGAAGTGTGAAATGCTAAGAAGGTTACAAACATAAGCAAGTGGGAAAAGGAGCCAAAATCAAAACCAAGTAGTAGGAATTATGTGTGAACTTGATCTTAGATATAGGATCCTCATTATCTGAGTAAAAGCATAAAGATGAAAAGTGTGACCTGAGAGAAGTTGTTGGTCAGCAATGGCTGTGCTCCAGGTTTGAGGGAATGAGATAAAATTCCTAAAACCTGCTGATGAGTCCTGGGGTCTGGTGTCCCTAGTTATCCTGCTAGGGTGTTGACTCAGGAAATACAGCTCATTTTTGGATAATGGAGGTTTTATTAATAAATTTACCTACATTCTGTATGCATGGGAAAGTGACCTAAATCTGAGTTTGATGTTGCTTAAATATTTCCCTTCTCTAGTTTGTTTTATTTTGGAAATTGGGGAATTATTCTGAAAGCCTGTAAAACTCAGGTTGGAAAAAAGCAGTTTAATCTTTGAAAGGAAACAAGCAGAGGCAGGGGAAAATAAAGCAAAGGCTGCTAATATCTATATGCTATTACATTTAAGAAGGGAAACAAGATTAAAGGCACATCAAGAGAGATACATTTTAACAAAATGAGACTCATTTTTTCCCCCATTTTTTCACCTCCTCACACCTCAGATACACACATACATGCACACACAAACACATACATCATCTCCTACTGGTTCACTTTTGTTAAAGTGCCTCATTCTGGCCCCCTTCTCTCTATCCTCCCTCTTTACTGCCTCATTTTTTTCTTTTTTTTTAGTTTGTGAAATTCCACTGATTACTAATCCTTCTCTTTTGAGACCACTTTTCTCAATTTTTTTCACTCTCTCTTCATCATTTCCCATAACACTGTCTGAAAGACTGTCTAAAACCTCAGACTACTTACATTATCCCCAGAGAATTTTGAGCATTACTTTACTCGCGTGTGAGATGAACGCAAATGTGCATGGACTGTAGCTCCTCTGTCCTCCACTATCTCCCAATGTTTGCTCAGACTCCTGTCCATTGAGTTGGGGATGCTATAGAACCGTCTCATCCTCTGCCACTCTCTTCTCCTTTTGCCTTCAATCTTTCCCAGCATAAGGGTCTTTTCCAATAGTCAGCTTTTTTGCATCAGGTGGCCAAAGCATTGTATTCATTAGGATTGACTGGTTTGATCTCCTTGCAGTCCAAGGGACTCTCAAGAATCTTCTCCAGCACCACAGTTCAAAAGCATCAGTTCTTCAGTGCTCAGCCATCTTTATAGTATAACTCTCACATCCCTACATGATTTCTGGATAAATCATAGCTTTGACTATATGGATTTTTGCCAACAAAGTGTCTCTGATTTTAGTATCTTGCCTGGGTTCATCATAGTTTTCCTTCCAAGGTACAAGGCTCTTTTAATTTCATGGCTGCAGTCACCATCAGTAGTGATTTTGGAGCTCAAGAAAAAATCTGCCACTGTTTCCAAATTTTTCCCTTCTATTTACTATGAAGTGATGGGACTGGATGCCATCTTCTAAGTTTTTTTTTTTTTTTTTAATATTGAGTTTCAAGCCAGCTTTTTCATTCTTGTCTTTCACCCTCATCAAGAAGTTCTTTAGTTTCTCTTCAATTTCTGCCATTAGAATGATATGATTTGCATATCTGAGGTTGTTGATATTTCTCCTGGAAATTTTGATTCTAGTTTATGATTCATCCAGCCCAGAATTTTGCACAATGTACTCTTAAGTTAAATAAGCAGGGTGACAATATACAGCTTGTATCTTTCTCAGTTTTGAATGAGTAAGTTGTTCCATGTCCAGTTCTAATTGTGGCTTCTTGACCTGTTTCTCAGGAGACAGGTAAGGTGGTCTGATACTCCCATCTCTTTAAGAATTTTCCAGTTTGTTGCAATCCACAGAGTCAAAGACATTAGCATTGTCAGTGAAGCAGAGGTAGACGTTTTCCTGGAACTCCCTTGCTTTCTCCATGATACAACAAATGTTCATAATTTGATTTCTAGCTCCACTGCCTCTTCAAAACCCAGGTGGAATTTTTCAGTTAATGTACCACTGAAGCCTAGCTTGAATTTTAAGCATTATTTTGTTAGCATGTGAAATAAATGCAATTGTTCAATAGTTGTAACATCTTCATCATTCCCCATATTTGGGATTGGAATGAAAACTGACCATTTCTAGTTCTGTGGCCACTGCTGAGTTTTCCAAATTTGCTGGTATATTGTGTGCAGCATTTAACAGCATCACCTTTTAGAATTTTAAATAGCTCAGTTGGAATTCTATCACCTCCTCTAGGTTTGTTCTTAGTGATCAATAAATGAAGCCATCAGTATCATCTGATTCAAGGTTCCCAGGTGGCTCAATGGTAAAGAATCTGCCTGCCAATGCTGGAGACCCAGGAGATTCAGGTTTAATCCCTTGTTGGGAAGATCCCCTAGAGGGGGAAATGGCAACCCATTCCAGTATTCTTGTCTGGGAAATCTCATGGACAGAGGAGCCTGGAGGCTATAGTCTATAGGGTCACAGAGAGTTGAATACGACTGAGCATGCATGCATACCATCTGATGAGGGCTTCCCTGGTGGCTTAGTCATAAAGAATCCATCTGTCAATAAAGGAGACAGGTATTTGATTCCTGGGTCAGGAAGATACATTGGAGGAGGGAATGGCATCCCACTGGAGTATTCTTGCCTGGAAAATCCCATGGACAGAGGAGCCTGGCTGTCTATATTCCATAGGGTTGCAAAGAGTTGAACATGGCAGAGCTACTAAGCAGGAATAATATATATATATATAATTATACATACATATTTGCATTTAGAATACTGCTTCCTAAGCTAGACATGCATCCAAATCACCTGGAGCATTTGTCAGAAACTGAAAAGTGAAGCCCCACCTCTAGAGTCCTCAAATCAGTAGATTTGTTGTGAGGACTAAAAATTTGCATTTATATCAATTGATATGACTCTCAGTTATTCTCAGTTGTTACTGATACTGTTGACCCAGTAATTACATTTTGAAGCTCATTCATCTATAGTACTATATTCCATGAATGTGCCATACTTTTTGTTCATTATACTCCTGATATAAATTTGAATATTGTGAATAACACATATCTGATCATGTGTACATGTGCTTGGGTGTGCTAGGATGAGTAGATAGATTGGTAGATTAATAAAAATCACAGTGTCATGGTTTATGCATATATTTATTCATAGATGATGTTGGCCAAAATCTTAAAAACAATACCACTAATCTGTATTTCCACCAGTCAAAGGGAAGTCTGGTGGTTTTACACATGTAATGGCTTTTACATTAAAAATATTGTCTACAGTATGTATGTGATGCTCATGTACTCATTCACTCAGTCGTGTCTGACTCTTTGAGATTCTATGGCCTATAACCCTTCAGGTTCCTCTGTGCATAGGTTTTCTCTGACAAGAATACTGGAACAGGTTGCCATTTCCTCGTCCAGATGGATCTTCCTGGCCCAGGGCTCAAACAAGAATTTTTTGCATCTCCTGCAGTGGCAGGCAGATTCTTTACCACTGAGCTACCTGGAAAACTTGTGCATGTAATGGTATCTCATAATTTTAACTTGTGTTTTTCCAATAAATAATATGTTGGCACATGTTTCATTAAACATCCTCTCTGGAAGGCTTTTGTTCAATTTTGTACTGATTTATCTATATTTTTCTAATTTGTAGGACTTCTCTGTCTATTTGTTGGATATAGGTTCTGTCTCTATGAGGAGTCTAGGCAAGTGAAGACAACAGATGATCTCACAGAGATATCCATGGTCCAAAACAAAGGAAAGAAGCACCAGAGGAAGTTCTAGCTCTCAATGATGAAGAAATGTATGAAAGATCTTCCAGACCTGAAGGATATTTATGGAAATGAGGGGCATCACAGAAACAATCTGTAAATATCCCAGTCCAGATGGGAGGACAGGTATCTCTACAGACACCTTTGAGTGTGAAGGACTTGAATGTAGAATGACTCCCCCTCCAATACCTCAGCTCTGTGTAAAGACACTAAAATGCAGGCAAAGGCAGAGGAGAGGAGAGACGGGACTGAACAAGGTTCAAGTTTCTCCTAATCAACAGCTCTTAAAATTGACACGAACTTATATCAGAAAAAATGCCCTTGATTTCTTGCTCACTTGAATTTGTGAATAAAATTGTAGAGAAAATGGATGATATTCTCATTCTATGAGGAAGTTTTTATAATTTTTTTAATTTAAAATGCAATATTTATTTGATAATGCTATTACATTGCTTCTTTCTCAAATTGAAGTTCATATATTGGCTTAAATCAAACTTCAGGGCTGAGAAAATTATAGTGCTAGAAGACAAAATGCCGCTAGCTTTGTGTCTTTGTCAAAACGTCTTCTGACTACATGTAAGTAGCTATGAGGGATTTCCCCATAACGAAGCAAAACATTCTATATGCATTTGATGACTGAATGTAGCATATCTATTTGAGGAATGCTAGGAGAAGGGAAATAGTGACCAAAACATGTCCCTCTTTGAGCAGGGTTCTCAAGACTGTGCACGCCTGAGAGAAAAACCATACTCTGTGTCCATAAGACTGACTTTTGCTTATGTGGCAAATAAAGTATAATGGTGAATATCAGAAAAATAGCTTATAAAATACTGTTCATACTGTTCACTGAAAGATGAACTCCCCAGGTTGTTAGGTGTCCAAAATGCTACTGGAGATCAGTGGAGAAATAACTCCAGAAAGAATGATGGGATGGAGCTAAAGTAAAAACAATACCCAGCTGTGTGTGACTGGTGATAGAAGCAAAGTCCGATGCTGTAAAGACCAATATTACATAGGAACCTGGAATGTTAGGTCCATGAGTCAAGGCAAATTGGAAGTGGTCAAACGTGAGATGGCAAGAGTGAACGTTGACATTCCAGGAATCAGCGAACTAAGATGGACTGGAATGGGTGAATTTAACTCAGATGACCATTATATCTACTACTGTGGGCAGGAATCCCTTAGAAGAAATGGAGTAGCCATCATGGTCAACAAAAGAGTCCGAAATGCAGTACTTGGATGCAATCTCAAAAATGACAGAATGATCTCTGTTCGTTTTCAAAGCAAACCATTGAATATCACGGTAATCGAAGCCTATGCCCGGACCAGTAACTCTGAAGAAGCTGAAGTTGAACGATTCTATGAAGACCTACAACACCTTTGAGAACTAACACCCAAAAAAGATGTCCTTTTCATTATAGGGGACTGGAATGCAAAAGTAGGAAGTCAGGAAACACCTGGTGCAACAGGCAAATTTGGCCTTGGAGTACAGAATGAAGCAGGGCAAAGGCTAATAGAGTTTTGCCAAGAGAACACACTGGTCATAGCAAACACCCTCATCAACAACACAAGAGAAGACTCTACACATGGGCATCACCAGATGGTCAACACTGAAATCAGATTGTTTACATTCTTTGCAGCCAAAGATGGAGAAGCTCTATAGAGTCAGCAAAAACAATACCGGGAGTGCACTGTGGCTCAGATCATGAACTCCTTATTGCCAAATTCATACTTAAATTGAAGAAAGTAGGGAAAACCACTAGTCCATTCAGGTATGACCTAAACCAAATCTCTTATGATTATACAGTGGAGGGACAAATAGATTCAAGGGACTAGATCTGATAGACAGAGTGCCTGATAAACTGTGGACAGAGGTTCGTGACTCTGTTGAGGAAACAGGGATCAAGACCATCCCCATGGAAAAGAAATGCAAAAAAGCAAAATGGCTGTCTGAGGAGGCCTTACAAATAGCTGTGAAAAGAAGAGAAGTGAAAAGCAAAGGAGAAAAGGAAAGATATTCCCGTCTGAATGCAGAGTTCCAAAGAATAGCAAGGAGAGATAAGAAAGCCTTCCTCAGCAATCAATGCAAAGAAATAGAGGAAAACAACAGATTTGGAAAGACTAGATATCTCTTCAAGAAAATTAGAGATACCAAGGGAATGTTTCATGCAAAGATGTGCTTGACAAAGGAAAGAAATAGTATGGACCTAACAGAAGCAAAAGATATTAAGAAGAGGTGGCAAGAATACACAGAAGAACTGTACAAAAAAGATCTTCACAACCCAGATAATCACAATGGTGTGATCACTCACCTAGAGCCAGACATTCTGGAATGTGAAGTCAAGTGGGCCTTAGAAAGCATTACTACGAACATAGCTAGTGGTGGCAATGGAATTCCAGTTGAGCAACTTCAAATCCTGAAAGATGATGCTGTGAAAGTGCTGCACTCGATATGCCAGGAAATTTGGAAAACTCAGCAGTGGCTACTGGACTGGAAAAAGTCAATTTTCATTCCAATCCCAAAGAAGGGCAATGCCAAAGAATGGTTGAACTACCATATAATTGCACTCATCTCACATGCTAGTAAAGTAATGCTCAAAATTCACCAAGCCAGCCTTCAGCAATACATAAATCGTGAGCTTCCAGATGTTCAAGCTGGTTTTAGAAAAGGCAGAGGAACCAGAAGTCAAGTTGCCACCATCCGATGGATCATCAAAAAAGCAAGAGAGTTCCAGAAAAACATCTACCACTGCTTTATTGACTATGCCAAAGCCTTTGACTGTGTGGATCACAATTAACTGTGGAAAATTCTGAAAGAGATGGAAATGCGAGATCATCTGACCTGTCTCTTGAGAAACCTGTATGCAGGTCAGGAAGTAACATTTAGAACTGGACATGGAACAACAGACTGGTTCCAAATAGGAAAAGAAGTACGTCAAGTCTGTATATTGTCACCCTGCTTGTTTAACTTATATGCAGAGTACATCATGAGAAACGCTGGGCTGGAAGAAACACAAGCTGGAATCAAGATTGCTGGGAGAAATATCAATAACCTCAGATATGCAGATGACACTACCCTTATGGCAGAAAGTGAAGAAGAACTAAAGAGCCTCTTGATGAAAGTGAAAGTGGAGAGTGAAAAAGTTGGCTTAAAGCTCAACGTTCAGAAAACTAAGATCATGGCATCTGGTCCCATCACTTCATGGGAAATAGATGGGAAACAGTGTCAGACTTTATTTTTTGGGGCTCCAAAATCACTGCAGATGGTGATTGCACCCATGAAATTAAAAGACACTTACTCCTTGGAAAGAAAGTTATGATCAACCTAGAGAGCATATTTAAAAGCCGAGATATTACTTTACCAACAAAGGTCCGTCTAGTCAAGGCTATGGTTTTTCCAGTAGTCATGTATGGATGTGAGATTTGGGCAATGAAGAAAGCTGAGCATCGAAGAATTGATGCTTTTGGACTGTGGTGTTGGAGAAGACTCTTGAGAGTTTCTTGGCCTGCAAGGAGATCCAACCAGTCCATCCTAAAGGAGATCAATCCTGGGTGTTCATTGGAAGGACTGATGTTGAAGCTGAAACTCCAATACTTTGACCACCTCATGTGAAGTGTTGCCTCATTGGAAAAGATCCTAATGATGGGAAGGATTGGGGGCAGGAGGAGAAGGGGGCGACAGAGGATGAGATGGCTGGATGGCATCACCGTCTCGATGGACATGGGTTTGGGTAAACTCCGGGAGTTGGTGATGGACAGGGAGGCCTGGCGTGCTGCAGTTCATGAGGTCGCAAAGAGTCGGACACGACTGAGCGACTGATCTGAGCTGAGCTGATCTAAGCTTATAAAATGAATAAATCTTTCCCTTGAAACTAGTGACATTCAAAGTATTTTTGGTTGAATTAGTTTTAGTATTTTACCAAACCAATGCTATATGAAAATGCAAGCCATGTTTTATGACGCACATGATTTTTCATTTCTTGGACAATTGTAATGTTCTTCAGATTCTTTCCGTGATTAGTGAATGAAGTAATTAGAAAACAGTAAAGTTAGTTAGTTACTTAGTGTTCTAAATCGGAACATGTTTAAATTGCTGTTCTATTTTTATAATAAAAGTATAAGCTTGTAAATTTTTTCCTTCTATATACATTATGGAGATGTCATAATACTTTTAATATAACTTCAAGAAATATTTTAAAATCAAGACTTATTCAACTATATTTTTCTCAGGGAAATGAAACAGTGATTATAGAGTTGATAATTATATATTTTAAATTATTTTGAATATAAAATGATCTTTTAGTTTCTTCAAAAATATAATGTAGAACTCAAATGTTTAAAAACTATCCAAGACTAAAATTTCTGACTTGTGACAGTTTAGATACAGGACAACTTAAGATGTAACAGGTTTCTTCCATCTTCTGAAAGCTAGAATGTGTGTGTGTGTGTGTGTGGTGTGTGTTTGTATGTGTTTCTGAAATATTATATACTTTGTTCAAAATTACAAAATGCTTTAATACTCTAAACATAAAGAAGTACACAGAATAAAATCATAAATATCTGTGTATTCACAAGCTGCTTTGTCATATTTACTTCAGATAATTCTTTTTTAAAGAGATGATACAATGCAGGTAGGACTAAAGTTCTCCCTGTAACATTATCTGTTTCATTCCTTCTCCTTCTTTAGCCTGAAATAAGTGTTGTGGCTGAATGTATTTTCCAAAACTGGCCACAAGAGCATTCAACATCTCACATGTGCTTCTCAATGTAGCTGTGGAAATCTTGCAATTAAGAGAAGGAGCTTATTGATCCTTCTCCTTAAATCAGAGCAATTGCTGAGGCTACTTTGACCAAAGGCAGATTTGATGCTAGATCAGTTCTGAGCAGTCTTCAACTGGCTTTCACTTTCTGTCTCCTGACTCATTAACAGCCAACAACCATGTAAGAAAGTGAAAGTAGTGAAAGTGAAAGTTGCTCAGTCATGTCCCAGTCTTTGCAACCCCATGGACTATACAGCCCATGGAATTCTCCAGGGAAAAAACTGGAGTGGGTAGCCTTTCCCTTCCCCAGGGGATCGTCCCAACCCAGGGATCAAACCTAGGTCTCTTGCATTGCAGGCAGATTCTTACCAGCTGAGCCACAAGGGAAGCCCACCATGTAAGAAGTATGGCACAATTGAGATTGCCATGTTGTGGGAGGTGGAATTCCGTGGAGAGGTCCTGGAGGACGAGTCACAAGGTGAAGAAAAACACCAAGGACTATCTCGTAACAGATTTTTCTAGTGACTTCAACCCAGCTGCCTTCCTTTGGCAGCTCTGAGAAAACTCCAAGCATAAACAATCTAAATGATCCCAATCGACTCACAGAGCATGCCAAAAAAATAATAAATTATTTCAAACCTTTAAGTTTTAGGGTGATTTGTTACACAGCACTAAAAAACTCAGAAATGTATGTAATCTTGAACAATGTTTTCATATATTTATATGTATCCCAAAATACAGTATTTTCATTTATTTTTTGAAATACACATAAATGTCATCACATTTTATATATCTTTTGAAATCAACGCTTCTCAAAATACGTTCATTTTCATCATTTATTTTATTGTGAAATATTATACCTACTAAAGAATATATATAGAGTTAAATGCAAAAAAAAATTGTATGTAACAATAGTAATATAATGAACATGCTTATACCTACCATTTATTGTAGTTGATTAAAACTGCAACACTCTTATTGAAACCAGCTTGTATTCAACTATACCCTTCAATTCAGTTCAACTCAGTTGCTCAGTCGTGTCCGACTCTTTGTGACCCCATGGACTGTAGCACACCAGGCCTCCCTGTCCATCACCAACTCCTGGAGTCTACTCAAACTCATGTCCATTGAGTCAGTGATGCCATCCAACCATCTCACCCTATGTCATCCCCTTCTCCTTCTGTCTTCAATCTTGTCCAGAATCAGGGTCTTTTCAAATGAGTCAGCTCTTCCCATCAGGTGGCCAAAGTATGGGAGCTTCAGCTTCAACATCAGTCCTTCCAATGAATATATACCCTTACTGATCTACTTATTACCACCCCTCTTCCACATAGGTAACCACTACTCATAATATTTTTTTATTCTTTTAATTTTACTTAATATGTGCTAATATGTAAACCAAATATTTTTATTCTTTTAATATTTTATATTGAAGAATTTGAATTGTTGAGCTATATGTATACTTAAGTAACTTGCCTTTTCTCCACCTTTGTTGTTGTTCACTTGCTAAGTCATGTCCTACTCTTTGAGATCTCACAGACTGCAGCATGCCAGCCTTCTCTGTCCTTCACTGATTCCCAGAGTTTGCTCAAATTCATGTCCATTGAATTGGTGATGCTTTCTAACAATTTCCTCCTCTGCTGCCCCCTTCTCCTTTTGTTTACAATATTTTCCATTATCAGGGTCTTTTCCAGTGAGTCGACTCTTCTTCATACCAGGTGGCCAAAATATTGGAGCTTCAGCTTCAGCATCAGTCCTTCCAAAGAATATTCAGGGTTGATTTCCTTTAGGATTGACTGGTTTGATCTCCTTGCAGTCCAAGGGACTCTCAAAGTCTTCTCCAAAGACTCTCAAAGTCTTATGACATGCTCAAATAAAAGATAATGTTTGGAAATAGAGTAATCTTTCTTCAAAGAAAGATTTTTATTGTGTATATTAAAAAAATACTATGAAAGGTATTTAAAAAAAATCCTAAAACTAATAGTGATTTTTTTCAACACAGGTTAACATACAAAAATACTTATTTTTATGTATCAGCAACAAACACTTGGAAAAAGATATAAGCAATGCCATTTTAATAAAATCAGAAAATACAAAATATTTCAAAATAAATTCAAAGAATGACATCCAAGATCGCTACTGTGAAAATTGCAAAATTTTCCTGAGCAAAATTAGAGTCCTAAAATGCTTAGAAATAAATAAAATTGTTTAAAAATCTACATGCTGAAAACTGAAAAATTTCCAAGATAAATGAAAGACAGACTTAAGATGAAATATTCTGGTCATGGATATTTAAAGCTATCAAGTGTTTCCATAAGAATATATTGATTACAATCATAATAAAAGCTCCAATTTTCTTGTTGTTGTTGCTGTAGGTTAAAACTGACACAGATTGCTCAATTTTAGCTGGAATGAAAACAACTTGAAGGGAGGAAACTTGAATGACTTACTGAAAATAACAGGAACCAATAGAGTATGGTATTGGAGTAGAAAGACAAAATAGTGGAAGAATAGAATTAAGAAATAGACAAATACAAATACAGTCATCTGATTTTTCCCAAGTATTTATTCAATACAATTATGGAAATAATGCATTTTTCAAGGAATATTTCTTGAAAAAATAAACTCTCATTTATCCATACATTTATCATTGTATTGTTTGCTACACTTTTCTTCTCCAATTTTTTATCTTGCATATTGAATCATCTTTCTTTAGGCCAAAGGAACTATCTTGGTATTTTATTTATTGCTTGTTCATTTCTGAAAAAATATTTTTTCACTCTTTTCTGAAATTTTTATTTCTATTTTGTTTACTATATATGAAACCATGAACTGAAAATGTCATTTACCTTTTTGCTTCTGGTAAGAAGTTAACTGTTAGTCTTATTGTTTTTCGTTTAAAAGTATTATGTCTTTTTCTTCATTGACTTGGGTTTTCAGAAATTTCCTTGTGATGTTTCTATGTTAAATTTCTCTTCAAATTTTTCATACTTAGGTATCATAGGTCTTCTTTAATTCATGGTTTCTTGTATTTTATGGATTTTTTAAAGAAATGTCTAAGCCATTATCTCTTCTATTTGGAAATATAATTGTTGCAATAACTTGAGTTCTAGGAAATTTTTTTTTCAGAAAGGATTTTGTTTTCTTTATCACAGTACTTGTTGGCACTAGCAATCTAGAATCACTTTAATCTGAATTCAGAGAGTCAGAATTTTTGAGTTAGAAATGTATTTGCCCAAAATTGGACATCTCCTGAGTTATGTTTAGTTTATCTTTACTCCAAGCATGTAGCCTTTCAGATGGGAAGAGGGTCATGTTTTTGGCTTTGCAGGTAACTAGATTCCAGTTTTATTTCTAAGACCCGAGTCTTTCCAATATACTGCTCAAAGCTATACCAAACACTCCCAGAGAGTGGCATTTCAAAATGCAGTGTTCATTCTCAGAATTTCAGAACCTCTCCCTTGACCTCATTATTTACTTGTTTATTTGTATCCTGCCTACAAGATAATTTTAAAAAAAGTATTTTGCCCTGTTATGATGGCTTTCCTCAATAATATTTAATAGTTAAATTATGTTAATCTATTATTTCTGGAAGTAGAAGACCCAGGATACTGTCTTTCCAAGTATCACATTTCCTTCATCATTTCTATTGTTCCTCACTGAAACTTTTATTAGACAAATGTTGCAACTTTTGTCTTCAAAGTTTTGTAATCTTACTTTAACGTGATCAATCTTTTTATCTCTTTTCCCTCTCTTTTGGGCAATTTTATGAGCTGTATCTTCTAGTTATCCAGTTAGAAGTTATCTACTTTTGAATCCACTTAAAATCTACTTTTATTTATTACATTAGCTTTCATATTTAAGATGTTATATTCATAAAATTTTCAAATATTATTTTTCCCCCCAGTATTCTTGTTCATTGTAGTTTCTCTTATATCTCTTACAACACTTTAAATGTACCATAGACAAGTTTGTAATTTCTAGTTCTTGATGTCCCTGTTTTCTTATTGATTGTACTGGGTGATTTTCTCTCAACCTGATTTTCACATTTTTTTTGAAATATTTGTTGAAAACTCCCCTTTAGGGAGAGTTTGTTTTTTATATTTCAGGAATCGCATGCATTTGTGGTATTGAAGTGGCCTTATTTTAATTTTTTTCTGCTGGAACTCTGGGATTTTCTTGGATCCTAAGCCTTTTTTTTTTTTTTTTGGTCAATTCATTTATCTTAAGAGTCTCATATCTTCAGGAAAATTTAACTTCCATACATGCATAGCATATATGCTTGGGGACTTAATTTCTCACAGAAGATTGTGTTTCTTCTCCTTCTTCTTTCCACCAGAGGTCCCAGAAAAAGCAAACATTTTTTTTTTAATGCTTTAGGCACTTTTCATGGCTGCATAACCTTTTTCGGCCCCAGGTTGATGCAGTTTTCTCAATTTCAATCCTGAATTTGACCAAGTCCAAGGTTATGTATTATTTCTCTGTGTTACTGTTAAAATTCTAGATACTGTTTTCTGAGACTCTTTTTCAGATCTGATACCAACCTTAGTATCGGATCACTTTTACCAGTGTGACTTTTAGTTCCTGCTTTATTCTGTTTATTGGAGGTTACCTTTGTATTACCTGACTCTGTATTATTATTTTATAGGCATCATGTTTTCTCAATAATTTTATTTTTAAAAATGAGAGGGAGTTCTATGACAGTTGAGTCATTCATGTTATTGGAATCTAGAATTGATAAATAGGTACCATTTTGTCAATATGTTAGTCCAAAAATCTAGAGTAGAATATTAAGAAACTAGGTTTCTGATCAAAGTGGCAATATTAACAAATAACTAACACGTGGACAAATCCTTTGAGCTATTAATACATTTTATCAGGATCAAAGAATCATTTGGTGTCAGATTAACCTTAGAACAGAATTCCAGTTCTGTTTGTTAGCTCTGAAGTCCTAGAAAGGTTTTCAAAATTTCTGAGCCATGAGTCCTTACAATATTTAAATCCAAATATATAAAATGTGTATAGAACTGTTACATAAAGATAATATGGATATATAATATGCTATTTGAAAATATACAATATATGAAAATATATAGAATATATATTGTGAATATAAAAGTGTGATCATAAATAGCATGATACATTCAGTCAGTGATATAATCCAACCATCTCATCCTCTGCCTCCTCCTTCTCCTCCTGCCTTCAATCTTTCTCAGCATTAGGTTTTTTTCCAATGAGTCAGCCCTTCCTGTTGAAGTATTGGAGCTTCAGCTTCAGTATCAGTCCTTCCAATGAATATTCAGTGTTGATTTCCTTTAGGACCAACTGGTTTGATCTCCTTGCATTCCAAGGGATTCTCGATTGTCCTCTGCAGTACCACAATTTGAAAGCATCAATTCTTCAGTGCTCAGCCTACTTTACAGTCCAACTCTCAATCTGTACATTACTACTGGAAAAAAATCATAGCTTTAACTATATAGACCTTTGTCGCAACGTGATGTCTCTGGTTTCTAATATGCTGCCTAGTTTTGCCATAGCTTTCCTTGCAAGGAGCAAGCGTCTTTTAATTTCATGGCTCCAGGCAGTGTCTGCCGTGATTATGAAGTCCAAGAAAATAAAATCTACCATGGTTTCCATTTTTTCCCCCATCTATTTGCCATGAAGTGATGGGACCGGATGCCATGATCTTAGTTTTTTGAATGTTGAGTTTTAAGCCAATTTTTTCACTCTCCTCTTTTACTTTCATCAAGAAGCTCTTTAGTTCCTCTTCAATATCTGCTGTTAGGGAGGTATCATCTGTATATCTGAGTTTTGATATTTCTCCTGGCAACCTTGTTTCCAGCCTGTGGTTCATCCAGCCTGTGATTCATCCAGCCTGGCATTTTACTTGATATACTCTGTATATAAGTTAAAAAAGCAGGGTGACAATACACAGCCTTATCATACTGTACATACTTATCATACATAATATACAGACGTGGGTTACTGTGATGTTGAATAGTTTGCATTGGAAACAGAGATCTTTCTGTTGTTTTTGAGTTTACACCCAAGTACTGCATTTTGGACTCTTCTGTTGACTATGAAGGCTACTCCATTTTTCTAAGGGATTCTTGTCCACAGTATTAAGTAATACTCTGAATTAAATTCACCCATTCCCATCCATTTTTGTTCACTGACTCCTAAAATGTCGATGTTCACTCTTGCCATCTGTTGTTTGACCACTTCCAAATTACCTTGATTCATGGACCTAACATTCCAGGTTCCTATGCAATATTGTTCTTAACAGCATTGGACTTTACTTTTACCAGCAAACACATTGATGGCTTGGCATTGTTTCTGCTTTGGCTCAGTCTCTTCACTCTTCCTGGAGCTATTTCTCTGCTCTTCCCCCTTAGCATATTGAATACCTACCGACCTGGTGACTTATCTTCCAGTGTCATATCTTTATGCCTTTTCATGCTGTTCATGGTGTTATCCAAAAAGAAAACTGAAGTGGCTTGTTATTTCCTTCTCCAGTGGACCACGTTTGTCAGAACTGTCCACCATGATCCATCTGTCTAGTTTCATTGAGTTTCAAGATCACAATGATCCTTGTAGTCATTTTGGTTCGTTTTCTGTGATTATGTTTTTTGTTCTGAAGGTCAAGATAATGTACTCTGCATAAAAGTTATTAATATAGGATATTTATATACAGGAGAACAATATTCAGCCTTATCAAACTCTTTCCCAATTTTGAACCAGACAGTTGTTTTATGTCCAGTTCTAACTGTTACTTTTTGACCCACATACAAATTTCTCAGGAGACAGGTAAAGTGGTATGGTACTCCATGCCTTCAAGAATTTTCCACAGTGTCTTGTGATACACACCGTTAAGGACTTTAGCATAGGTAATGAAGCAGAAGTAGATGTTTTTCTGAATTCCCTTGCTTTCTCCATGGCCCAATGAATGTTGACAATTTGATCTCTGGTTCCACTGCCTCTTCAAAATTCAGCTTGTACATCTGGAAGTTCTTGGTTCGTGTACTACTGAACCATAGCTTGAAGAATTTTGACCATAATCTTGCTAGCATGTGAAATGAGTGCAATTGTTCAGTAGCTGGACCATTCTTTGCCATTGCCCATCTTTGGGATTGGAATGAAAACTGACATTTTCCAGTCATGTGACCACTATTGAGTTTTTCCAAATTTGCTGGTATATTGAGTACAGCACTTTAACAGCATCATTTTTAAGGGTTTGAAATAGGTCAGCTGAAATTCCACCACCTCCACTAGCTTTGTTTGTAGTAATACTTCCTAACACTCACTTGTCTTTGCACTCCAGGATATATGGCTCTAGGTGATTAAGCACAACATCATGGTTATCCATGTCATTAAGATCTTTTTTGTATAGTTCTTCTGTGTATTCTTGCCACTTCTTAATCTATTTTGCTTCTCTTAGGTCCTTATCTTTTCTGTCCTTCATTGTGCCCATCCTCACATGAAATGTTTCCTTTATCTCTTCAGTTTTCTTGAAGAGTGTCTAGTCTTTTCTATTCTATTGTTTTCCTCTACTTCTTTGCCTTGCTCATTTAAGAATGCCTTCTTATCTCTTCATGCTCTTCTCTGGAACTTTACATTCAGTGAAAATATCTTTCCTTTTCTGTTTTGTTTTTCACTTCTCTTCTTTTCTCAGTTGTTTTTAAGGCCTCTTCCGATAACCATTTTGCCTTGTTGCATTTTTGGGAATGGTTTTGGTCATCACTTCCTGTACAATATTATGAACCTCTGTCCATAGTTTCCAGGCACTTTGTCTACTAGATTTAATCCCTTGAATCTGTTAGTCACATCCACTGTATAATCTTAAGGCGTTAGATTTAGGTCATGCCTGAATGGTGTAGTGGTTTTCTCTACTTTCCTCAATTAAGCCTGAATTTTGTAATAAGAAGTTGATGATGTGTACCACAGTCAGATCAAGGTCTTGTTTTTGCTGACTGTATAGAGCTTCTACATCTTTGGTTGCAAATAATACAATCAGTCTGATTTTGGTATTTAGGGGTGTCTGTATGTAGAGTCAATTGTTGTGTTTATAGCACTCACAAAAATGCTATCCAAAAATCCAAATCATATGCATTGATCCAAAATAACACTTTGTTTTAGAGAGATTTATTTTTAAATTTTAAATGTTAACAAATATTGTATACAAATCATTATATTCATTATATTATTATTTTGATTGTTATATTTACTCTTTTATTTTATATGTATAGTATAAGAACATTCTTTTCATAAAGAGAAATCAGATTTCCTATGTAAATTAACACATGAATTTAAACTTTTTTCAAATGAGTTTTGGTGTGATAGTAATAGCATATCAAAAATATAATATTTTATGGTTTAAAATAATATTGTCTTTAGAATCATTCATGGGTAATTTTAAAGTGATATAATACTAAATTTTTGAGGGCAGAAAGGATTACTGAGTGTATTTAGAATTTCCCAGGCTCAACTCTTTTATTACTTTGAACATCTCATTCACATTTTGTTCATGTGGTTTTCTCCTAGATATGCTATAGTTTCTTAAGAATAGTCATACTCTCTATCTATAAATTCAAGAATGTCTAGCATAGTATGTGGCACAGAGTAAATGCTCAATAAATGTGCCTTTTTGTAGAAAGAAATTACTATAATTATAGGGTGCAAATATTCCAGCACTAAGTTTTAATGCTAAATAGAAGTCATTCAAGGGAGCATTGGGTGGTTTTATGGAAGAGTGGCTGGATGCCTAGGGCTTATTCAGGGATGCATATTTTGTTGGTGTGACTGGAACATAACAAGCCAGGCAGTAATGGCTTGTGATATGTGAGGTTGGAAATATAAAACAAAGAGTTTCTATAGCATAATAACAATGATACACTTCATGTTATAAGATACAGGGAGAAATCACAAAAGCATTTTAGGCAAGATAATTATAAAAGTTGTTTTTGAGATAGATAAATCTGGTAGCTCATTGAGAATGCTTTGGAAGAAAACAGAACTAGGAGCAAGAGAAGCAAAGCATTGTGATATAAATTAAGAAACATAAATAAAATAGCATTAAATAAAGAGGGCATGAGATAAGCGTTAATGGTAGGTATGGAGATAATGGAAAGATTTAAAGATAATATTAGACTTAAAATTAGAATTATGTGTGATTGACTAGTATATAGCATGAAAACTGCAAGAGTAATCTTTAGAGGTGGTGTCGCTTGTATTTGAATACTGATTGTAAAATTATCTAACTCTGTGAATGATACTTGACAAGTTTACTAATCTCTCCAAAATTTATTCACTTCACCTGTAATTATAGTGCCACCTCATGAGATTGTTGTGAAGAGTTAAGTGAAATAACACAGGCAGAGCATTTACCATGGCATCGGGCACATTCTGAGCATTTTTTTTGTGAGATGGGCATTTTTGTGTGTGGGGGAAAGAGAGACATCTGAGTCTGCTTATTTCTGTTTCAGATTGACTTTCCTATTTAAAATTTACCTATTGTCAGTCTTTCTCAAGGGATTGTAGCATTTGAAGAAATGAAGAGTCTGACAAAGTAATGCAGCCATTTTTGTCCAAAGGCAAAGCAAGCAATGGCCCAAAGATTAATAGACTGACCATGACTCAGTTTCTAATATGAAATGTTGTCAGAATTTTTAAAAATGTGTTTATGTAACTAGAGAAGGAATTAGGAAGAATAGCCTAGTGGGAAAATTTTCTGTTTGTTTGTCTATGTTTCTTCTGCCTTGATGGGCTTCCCAGGTGACTCCCTGGTAAAGAATCAACCTGCGAATACTGGAGACAAACAGGAGACACGGATTCGATCCCTGGGTCGAGAAGATGCCCTTTATTTTTCTTGCTGGGATAATCCTGTAGACAGAGGAGCCTGGCAGACTACAGTCCATGGGGTCTCTTTCAAAGATTCAGACATGACTGCGTGACTAAGCACACATATATGCTTCTGTCTAGATCAGTGTCTTCTATATCTATACTAAACACCCTGCTTTTAAAACTCTACACACTCAGTGGGTCTTCTATACTTCCTGTGATGGAAAAAAAAAAAGTGGTTTGGAAGGATGACTTCTCCAATATATCATAGACTACTTTATATTAGAACATAGTTGATTAACAGTGTGCTATTTTCAGGTGTACAGCAAAGTGATTCAGTAATACATACATATGCATCTTTGTTTTTCAAATTCTTTTCTTATTTAGGTTATTACAGACAATTGAACTATGTAATATATGTGTATTTTTTAAATTAAATATTTTTGAAAATAATATTTAGTCAAATGGAGCTTTATCAACACTTTTACCAGGAGCTATCCATTCAGTCTACAGCTTAATAGCAATCTGTGTATTATCTATACCCAAATTTTATAACCAGCCCAGTCCTCTCTCAAGTGTTCAGTATTGCATATCCAACTTCTTACTTTCAAACTCGACTCAGATATTTAGTATATACCTCAATTGATCTCTTGGGCTTTCCTCAAAACCTGCTCCTCTTATAGTCATCTCCGTCTTAACTGATGACATCTGTATCCTTTCAGTTAGTAAGGCTGTATTCAATTCTTCCTCATCCTCTACATCCACTAGATCAGGAAATCTTGTTGGCTCTACCTCAGAAGATAGCTAGAATTGGATCCTTTTTCACATTCTTGGCTACAACTTTATCCAAATTATCATTTCTCATCTGATTACTGCAGTAGCTTCCTAACGCTTTTCGGTTTCATCTTTCTTCCCCACCTTTCAAAGCAGTTTATCAACATAGTAATTGAATTAGTTTTTTGTTGCTCTTATAACAGGTTGCTTTAGACTTAGTAGTCTATAGATCAGAAGCCTAGTAGAGGTCTCTTTACAAAAATCCAGGTGTTGATAGACTGTTCCTTTCTGGAGACACTAGTGGAAAATATGTCTGCTGTTTATTTCAGTCATTGGAAGAATTCAGTTCCTTGTGGTTTTGGGACCGAGGTCCCCATTACCTTTCTGGCTATAACTTGAGAGCAATTCCTAGTTTCTTGAGGCCACCACGTTCTTTAGTTGATAGCCCCCTTTCATCATCTTCAAACCTACCAATGGCAAATAGAGTCCTTTTCATGTTGCATCTCTGATCCAGCCTTCGACCTTCCTCTTCCATTTTCAAATTTCTTCACTTTGGTGATCAGATTGGATCCACTTAATCGCATCTGTAAATTTCCTTTTGCCATATAAGGTAATGCATTTGTACATTCCAGGTATTAAGATGTAGACCTCTCTGAGTGGCCATTATTTTACCTTCCACAGTATCTAAAGTGATTCATTAGATTATGTAACTTCTCTGTTCAAAGCCCTCCAATGATTTTGCATTTCATTCATAGTAATAGCCAAATCCTCTGTAACAAAATCCTCCATGAGATAAACCTCCCTAAGCCTCATCTTCTGTTTTGCTTCTCCTTTACTCAATCCAACCACATCAGCCTACTTCAAGTGCCTTTTATACAAAAATGCTCCCTTGTTAAGACCTTCACACTGGCTCTTCCTCTGCTTGAAACATTCTCCCCGCTGCCTGTATCTGTGTAGTGAATTCCCTCCTTCAAGTTCTACTCAAATGCCATTTCCTGAATGAGACTACCTTGAATATCTCATCAAAATGGCAACCATCACCTATTTCTAATCTAGATACTCATATTATTTTCTTGTCGTTTCTATTCTCCAAATTACTTGTCACCTTCCATCATACTATTTAATTTACTTATTTAGTATGTTTATTCTTTTTTTGACCCTACTCAACAACATAAGCTCCATGAAGACAGGGATGATTGTTTCATCCACAAACATTTACAATTATTTAGTGCCAGGTTTGGAGTTGATTTTGAATAAATACATTAAAATGACCCAATAAATGAATGACAGCATATAATTTTGGCAATTTATATGCTAGTAGTTGTATTTGAGTTTTTCTTATTGTTTGTCCAGCTACATACATAATCAGCTACCTGTGCTGCTTACACAACATTGAAATTCAATATCATTATTACTGAATTAGGGGAAATCATGAAAATATAGTATCAGTGCAGATTTTCAAACAGAATTATTCTTATAAACTTGAGGAAATTATATATATTTTTCATTTCTTATCATTTTTATAGAGACTAAATTTGGTACTCTATGTAACGGGTTTTACAGAATAAATTTTAAATTTTCACTACTAGTAAGGAGAAGGGAAAACTTACTCTCAAATCTGTGTTTTTGTTTTTGTCTTTTTTTTCCTTCTACCTAGTACAGTGATTTTTGAATTATCAACCTGGATCATTGTCAACTCTATTTTTTATCTTCCATTGCTTCCTCATTTCATTGCATTGTATAATTTTGGCCTTAACATATAGTATGGCTAAGACTAACTTTATTATATTTTAAAGTCAATGAAATTAGCAAATTAACATAGTTTTTGCTGAAAAATATTAACTTCCTATTTATATGAAATGCTTAAAACTTTGAAAAGATGACTATGTGCATTTTCAAAGTGACTTCATACCTGAAGAAATCAGTCAGTCATAGTAACATGACAATGGAAAATTTGTTGATATATTTTAAAATATATATTGAATTAGCACCTAATGAATTGCCATTTACAATGGATGCTAATGGAATTAAGTTAAAACAGTAACTTCTAACAACATTAAAAGGTATATTTATTGTACATTATATAGTATGAAACAACTTCAGTGATATATTTGGACCTTAAACTATTAAACAGAATTACACCCCAAAAATGTAACAGGCCATGAGAAAATGAAAGAAAGGAAAAAAGAAAGAAGAAAAAAGCAACTATCATTCAGTTTTCAAGGAATTTGTGTGACAAAATATACTTTCAGGAATTACATCAAAATAGAAATGTTAGTCATGCTTATGGTCCAAGACTCTGAAATTCATGGTTATAGGGATAATGAATGAGACTAGTGTTGAATTAAGTAATTTAGCAATTTTAATGAGAATGTGGAAAAAAAAAGTTGATAAGAAATGTATAGGAAGAAAGGACAGAAGTCTCACAAAATACTTTAAAAGGGAGAAAAAAAAACGTTAAGACTTTCTGAAATGAGAATTTTCTAAGATACCCTAAAAATGGAAGAATGAATTACCTTTGCTTTTGCCTATCATGTTAAGATTTTATTTTTTTATTTGTTTCTGTTTCTATAAACATGTCATTTTAGATTTAAATCTACTTGCTCAGAGAATACAGATTATTAATATACTACTAAATTGTGCCTTGTGAAATAAAGGTACCTTAGCTTCTTACCTTACCTTAGAGCAAAACCAAATTAATAAAATCATTTAAAGTTAAAAAACATCCCAACTATGAAGTCAGCTCCTTGACTTTATAAATTCTAAGGCAGAGAAAAAATGCTGGCCTTATAATATTTGTCAGAATTATTCTTTAATAGAAATTGGTTAAAAATAATATATTAGAAAATAGTTGTCGATTTGAGAAGTATATGAAAAAAAAAATTTTTTTTTTTGCCATGTCATGTGGCTTGTGGGATCTGATTATCAGTCAGGGATTGAACCCTGGGTCTTGGCAGCAAAAGTGCAGAGTCCTAACCACTAGTTCACCAGGGGATTTCCCCAAATTCTATTATCTGTCGTCCCTTGGAATTCATAGGCTATTTGGCTCTAGAGAGGGCTGATGTTTTCAAAAGCTGTCACATTGCTCATGATCTCTGGAAAACATGCTGCCCTACAATGGAGCAATTATGATTGTCATCTTTTTCCTCACGAGGATAACTCTGAAATGGAAACAATTCAAGGAAAGAGTAGAATTCCAAGAGTAGAACTTATTACTAATAGGTAATAAAATTTGATGACTTCATTACCTATTATTCCTCCAGAATTTAATTTTCAAATCAGGTGAGCGTTCTCAGATTTTTATCATTGAATTGTGACCTGAAGATTTTGTTTCAGTTTAAAGAAGTAGTTCACAAAAGCAAACTAAAACTAAGTTTCTTTTTGGATCATCTGAAAAGTAGATTCCTAAATGACGAAAAGTAGTTATGGCCTTATGCTGGAATTTTCCCCAAACTCACTGTCTCTGCAAAATATTTCATATGCAAAAATGACAAAGTATTAGAGAAAATAACAATATGCATTTTAAATTATGATATTTCATTAGGAAGCTTTTTGATACTTTGTTACTCATTTCTGTTTTTTTATTAACCTTTTCTCCTCACTCTAAAGGTAATTCATACTTATTAAATGTGTTAGAAATTCAGAAATGTCACTCACAAAAATTACTTGGTATTTTGGTCGACTTTGTTTTAGGTTCTTTTTCTCTGTATATACACACACACAGCAGAAACAGAGGTACATGCTTATATCTATATCGTGGTAAATAAGTATTGACATAAGTAAGAGTATATTTTTATTGACATGACATAGGTTTAGAACATAAATTATATGTTTACAACATTATATTTTGACTTCTGTATATTTCATAGCATGCTCACTATCAAAAATTTAGTTTCCGTCTGTCACCATGCAGTTGATTCCCATTCCCCACTACCATAATCAAAGCTATGGTTTTTCCAGTAGTCATGTATGGATGTGAGAGTTAGACCATAAAGAAAGCTGAGTGTTGAAGAATTGATGCTTTTGAACTACGTTGTTGGATAAGACTCTTGAGAATCTCTTGGACTGAAAGGAGATCCAACCAGTCAATCCTAAAGGAAATCAATCCTGAATGTTCATTGGAAAGACTGATGCTGAAGCTGAAGCTCCAATACTCTGGCCACCTAATGTGAAGAGCTGACTTATTAGAAAAGACCCTGATGCTGGGAAAGATTGAAAGCAGGAGGATAAGGGGATGACAGAGGATGAGATGGTTGGATGGCATCACCGACTCAATGGACATGAGTTTGAGCAAGCTCTGGGAGTTGGTGTAGCATAGGGAAGGCTGGCGTGTTGCAGTCCATGGGGTCTCAAATAGTCAGACACAACTGAGTGACTGAACAACATAATCACTGCTCTGTTCTCTGTATTTACATGTTTTCTCTTTGTTTTGTTTTGCTTCTTTGTCTATTATTTATTTGTTAAATATGTATTTTTATATTCCACAAATGTGTGAAATCATGCACTCTTTCTTTTTCTCCTTCTGACTTATTTTACTTAGCATGATATCCTCAATGTCTGTCCATATTGTTGCAAATGACAATATTTCATTGTTTTTTTTATTTTTTATTTTAATGTGTGTGGCTGGATAGAGTTTCAATGTATATATCCATATATATAGATATAAATTCAAATGTCTCTCTATATAGATATATAGCTTCATATATATCATGTGAATATACATGATGATTCAGAGATTCACATGCGTGAATACTCAGTCACTTTAGTCATGTCTGACTCTGTGACTCTATGGACTGTAGCCTGCCAGGGTCCTCTGTCCGTGGAATTCTCCAGGCAAGAATACTGGAGTGGGTTGCCATGTCCTCCTCCAGGGGATCTTCCCGACCCAGGAACTGAATCTTTGTCTCCTGCATTCTTACCCACTGAGCCACCTAGGAACCTATATATATATATAGACATAGTACATCCATATATGTAGTATATATACTATATCCATCCATCAGTGGGCACTTAGGTTGCTTCCATATCTTGCTTATTGTAAATAATTCTGTGATTAACACAATGGTACATATATCTTTTTTATGTTCAATTGAGTTTTTTTTAATTTTTATTTTTAATTGTAGCGTAATTGCTTTATAATGTGTTGGTTTCTGCTGTACAACATTGTGAATCAGTCATAACTATATATATCCTTGAGCCTCCCTCCCTTGCAGCCCCTTCCTGCCACTTTAGGTTGTCATAGAGTGCAAAGCTGGGCTCCCTGTGTTATGTAGAAGCTTCCCACTAGCTATCTATTATATACATGGTAGTGTGTGCATGTCAGTGCTACCTTCTCAGTTGTTCCATCCTCTCCTTCCCCCACTGTGTCTACAAGTCTGTTCTCTACATCTGTGTCTCCACTCATTCTTTGCAAATAGGTTCATCAGTACCATTTTTCTAGATTCCATATATATGTTTTCATATGCTATGTTTCTTATCTCTTTCTGACATTCTTCACGTTGTATAAGAAGCTCTATGTCCATCTACCTCACTACAAGTGATTCAAATTCATTCCTTTCTATGGCTGAGTAATATTCCTTTGTATATATGTACCATAACTTCTTTATCCATTCATCTGCTGGTGGACATCTAGGTTGCTTCCATGTCCTGGCTGTTGTAAATAGTGCTGCAGTGAACACTGGAGTACATGTGTCTTTTTGAATTGTGATTTTCTCATGGTTTCTCATGGTACATATAGACTTCCCTGGTGGCTCAGACGGTAAAGCATCTGCCTACAATGCGGGAGACCTGGGTTCAATCTCTGGGTCGGGAAGATCTCCTGGAGAAGGAAATGGCAACCCACTCCAGTATTCTTACCTGGAAAATCCCATGGATGGAGGAGCCTGATAAGCTACAGTCCATGGGGTCGCAAAGAATCAGACACGACTGAGCAACTTCACTTTCACTTTTTCATTTTCAAGGTATATATATCTTTTTGAATTACTGTTTTCATATTCTTTAAATAAATAGCAAGATGTGAAATAGCTGGATCTTATGGTTCTATTCTTAATTTTTAAAGTAATTTCCATACTGTTTTTCATAGTGGCTGCACCAATTTACATTCCCACCAACAGTGCATGAGGATTCTCTTTTCTCCACACTCTAACACTTGTAATTTCTTGCCTTTTTTGTAATAGCCATTCTAATTGGCATAAGCTGATATTACAGTGTAGTTTTAATTTTTTATATGTCTTCTAGCCATTCTTATGCCTTCCTTAGAAAATTCAGCTTCCTGTCCTTATATTAATCAGGTTGTTTTTCATTGTTGAGTTGTATGTATTCTTTATATATTATGCATATTAACCCTTTTCAAATATATGACTTGCAAATATCTTATCCCACTCAGTAAATTGTCTTTTCATTTTGTTCATAGTTTCTGTTGCTGTGAAGAAACTTTTTAGTTCAATGAAGTCCCATTTGTTTACTTTTGCCTTTGTTGCCCTTGCCTGAGGAGACATATCCAGAAAGATATTGCTAAGATCAATGCCAAAAGTTGTACTTATTTTCTTTTCCTTCTAGGAGTTTTATGCTTTAAGGTTGTATATTCAAGTATTTAATCCATTTTCAGTTAATGTTTGTTTATGATGTGTGATAGTGGTCTAGTTTCATTCTTTTGATGTAGCTGTCTAGTTTTCGTAGTATTGTTTACTGAAGAGACTCTTCTTTTTCCATTGTATGTTCTTTGCTCTTTTATCATAAATTAATTGTACATGTGAAAGCTTATTTCTGTGCTCTCATCTTTGTTCCACTGATCTATATGTCTGTTTTTCTGCCTGTATCATGTTGTTCTGATTACTATAGCTTTGTGATACAGTTTTAAATCAGAGACTATGATACCTGTAGCTTAGTTTTTTCTTTCTTTTTTTCCCCCCCTCTGGATTGCTTTGTCTATCCATGGTCTTTTGTGGTTCCATATAAATTTTAGGATATTTGTTCTATATCTGTGAAAAATGTTGCTGTGATTTCAATAGGGATGGCATTTAATCTGTAGATTGCTTTAGGTAATATGGATATTTTAGGAGTGTTAGTTTTTTCCAATCTTGAGCACAAAATATGTTTTCATTTCTTTGTGTCTTCTTCAATTTATGTCAACAGTATCTTATAGTTTTCTTAATATATATCTTTTGCCTCACCTAGATTTATATCTAGGTGTTTTATTCTTTGGTTTTTGCAATTTTAAATGGGATTATTTTCTTAATTTCTGTTTCTGCTAGTTCATTGTTAGTATGTAAACATGCAAAACGTTTTTGTATATTGATTTTGTACCATGCAACTTTACTGAATTTGTTTATTATTTTTAGTAGTTTTTGGTAGAATCTTTACAGTATTATAAATATAAAATTGTGTTAGCTGAAAACAGTGACAGTTTTACATTTTCTTTCTTTTCTTTTTTTTGTGCAACCCAATCATTGATATAGACTAATCCCATGTCCTTTCCAGCTATATTCCAATACAAAATATAAAATAAGTTAAAAAAAAATAAAGGTCAACATGAATCAGCCATAGGTTTAACAGAAAATAACAAAATTCTGTAATGCAATTATCCTTCAATTAAAAAACAATAAATTAAAAAAAATAAAGGTCATTATAACTCTGCTTCAGAGCATTGACATTGTTTCTACCAAGTATCTTTAAGGAGAGGAGAAAAGACACAGTTTTGCTTTTTCTTTTTCAATTTGAATGCCTTTTATTTCTTTTCCTTGTCTAATTGCTCTGGCTAGGACTATGCTGGAGTGTTGCAGTCCATAGGGTCGCAAAGAGTCAGACAGCAACAAGGCCTGTGATGAATAAGAATGGTGAGAGAAGGCTCCTTTTCTTGAAGACCAAACATTTTTGTACTAAATGTATAGCATTATGTACTGTACTTTCCATTTGATATTATATCAACATATCTATAATGTTACATAAAGGTCTACCTAGTCAAGGCTATGGTTTTTCCAGTAGTCATGTATGGATGTGAGAGGTGGACTATAAAGAAAGCTGAGCACCGAAGAATTAATGCTTTTGAACTGTGGTGTTGGAGAAGACTCTTGAGAGTCCCTTGGACTGCAAGGAAATCCAATCAGTCCATCCTAAAGGAAATCAGTCCTGAATATTCATTGAAAGGACTGATGCTGAAGATGAAACTGAAATACTTTGGCCACCTGATGCAAAGAATTGATTCATTTGAAAAGATCCTTATGTTGGGAATGATTGAAGGCAGGAGGAGAAGGGGATGACAGAGGATGAGATGGTTAGGTGTCATCACCGACTTGATGGGCATGAGTTTGAGTAAGCTCTGGAAGTTGGTGATGGACAGGGAAGCCTGGCATGCTGCAGTTCATGGGGTCACAAAGAGTGGAACATGACTGAGTGATTGAAGAGATAATATTATATATAAAGACTGAGATATCTAATATTTCTCTGAATAGGTACATTCTAAATTTTTAGCATTCCACCAAATAATTGGATAGGCTATCTTCAGTTTTTGTCATGTGCATGGTGTTCTATTGCTAATGTTTTTTTTTTAATTGACTATTACCATGAATGAAAATATCTGTATCATAATCTGTGAACATTATATAGTTACTGATTATATCTGATATTAGATTTCTACTCCTATGAGCAGCATCTGAGAGTATCTTTTGTATTTCATTTTTTGCAACATTTAATGTCTTAAAAATATTTCTTAATTTAAATGGTGAAAATAATACATTAATTTATAACGATGGTGCCATAAAAGGAAGTTGATATTTTTCTACGATTTGAAGCCTGTTTTATTTATCCTTTTGTCAATTTTACATTTATTCCTGTTCTCTATTTAAGTATGGCAGTTTGAGCATTTCTTTTACAATTCAAATGCTCTGTTTCTCTTTTTATAGATAGTAATATTAAATATTCAGACCTTTGGATTAAACCTATAAGCATTCTTTAGGAACAAATTGTAGCTTTTGATTTTTGCATTTATTGTAGATGTATTCCTTATTTGTTTTTACTCATTAAAGCATCATTTTAATCACTTTAATCATTAAAGCATCATTGTAAAGGATTTCAGTTGTTTATGATAGTGAAATATGATAATCTCATCCTTTATGATATTCCTTTGCTTTTAAATTTAGGGATTTTTCTCTTCTTCACAGGTTTGATCACTATTCATATATATGTGCATATCTTATTTACATATTTATGGTTTTATTTTCATATATATTTTCATTGGATTTAACTTTAAAATCCATTTGAGATATATTTTAATCTTTAGAAAAAAAATAATCGAAAATTTTTCATTCAGCTTGACTAATATCTTGACAATAGGATAATTTATTTTAAAATGAATAGTTATATAGAGTTTATTTTTTAAATAAATTGCTTTAGAGACCAGATGCTGATGAAAAATTGACTGGTTCAGTTTCTTCCCCATCACTCTCTAGATGGGAAATAGCTTTTTAGAAAGCTCCTTTCTCAGTTTCTCATCTGTAAAAAATGAGGAGGCTAATAAGAGTCGCTCTGACAATTTGTTCTATAAAGGATTATGTTAAAATTTATGTTTAACAATTACCTATGATCAGACTGTTCTTGTTATTATTTACTTTGCTCTGACAAAATGTTTTGCTAGTTTTATGGTAAGTTTAATTATAAATATTTTTATAATTTTATATAGGATTTTCCAGAACATTATGTTTGGTTAAAATAAACTTGTAAAATATTTGTAAAATGTCTGAATTAAACCTTATCCTGCTAAATATTTTGATTGCACATTGCTAGTTGCAAAACAGATGCTCAATTAATTAAATATTTATTAACTTAATTTGCAAAAATGTCAAGAATGTACTACGCACTGGTCATGCAATCTTTTTATAGTATTATGTAAATCTATATCCTTAGTTCCAGCTCTTTTAATCAGGATTATATATTTTGCCCATGCTAGGCCAATCGTGTTTTCCATTCTGGGACTCAGAATTTGGGCAGACTATCAGTCTCGGTTCTGAAGAGAGAGAAAGTCAGGAAAGATCAATCAATTCTGAAAGTTAATATGTATCAGTAAAGCACAAAAATAATAAAGAGGCTGGCTTCCTTTTAATGCTCAAACACAGTTCTCTGAGCTGTCAAATTATAGGACTAAAGTGATATTCCAGTTATAGATAAAGGGAAAAGGCAGTTTCTGAACTGCAACTCATTTCAATGTGAAGAGAATAAAGTTATAAACTTTTAATAGAAAACTGTGACTCTTTTCTCCTATATAAATGTATATTTATCAATCAGCACATAGGATATTAGAAATGAAAATTGCAATCCTCACTGTAATGTTTAGGAAGATAACTGCTAATCATTATTGTGAGGTGTATCTATAGAGGAAAATTATCAATTTTTTTTTTCGGGTAATCATACAAAATGGAATAGGAAAATGAGTTATGATAACACAGAAGATAATATTTTCCTTCCATTAAATATACTTAGTTCTTGAAGTGGCAATAAATATTGATTGACACTTTATTCTTTATGCAAGTCTATAATCCATGGGGCACAAAAGAGTCAGACATGATTGAGCAGCTGAGCACACAGGCACATTTATTAATTACTAAAATATTATATGTATACAATTGTAGATATAGGTATACAGATATGATGAGAACTAAACAATAAGTGCTTGAGTATTGTTTAAAACAATAATACACATATCTTTAATAATATATATTCCCTCTCCTGCATGTCTCCTGCTTCTCTGTAGACATACCAAACAGCACTATGACTGGCTTAGGTTAGGGCTTGATAATTAATGTACTGAATAAGCTATAGTCTCTGTTATTTTTATTCTATTTATGTTTAAAAACAAATTTTAAGAAATGAGTTTCTCTCTACAGGAAGTTACTTCTGTCAGAACTAATTAATTAGTAAAGTTAAATTTACAGCTGTTTTTGCATCATAGTATGTTCTCCTAAATTTTGATATATTTTCCAAAGTATAGTGTATATATGCATATTTACTTCATATTTTCCCATGGACTTTTAAAATTTTCTTTGATACTCCAATAATAGAATTTCTTTAAATTTGTGACTCTCTCTGATTTCTACAAAATTGATGCATTTCAAATTGTTACTGAAATTCCTTGCTGTTTAGGAATACTTGGGTATTGGGTATTAATGTTGTATTAACTTACATTAGTTATTTTTTAGTTTTAGGATTTTTCAGAGAAACAGAACACCAGAGAAGGAAATGGTAGCAGTATTTTTCAGTTCAGTTCAGTCTCTCAGTCATGTCTAACTCTTTGCCACCCCAAGGACAGCAGCACTCCAGGCTTTCCTGTCCATCACCAACTCCTGGAGCTTGCTCAAACTCATGTCCAAAGAGTTGGTGATGCCATCCAACCATCTCATCTTCTGTTGTCCCCTTATCCTCCTGCCCTCAATCTTTCTCAGCACCAGGTTCTTTTCCAAGGAATCAGTTCCTCGCTTCAGGTGGCCAAAGTATTGGAGTTTCAGCTTCAGCATCAGTCCTTCCAATGAATATTCAGGACTGATTTCCTTTAGGAATGACTTGTTTGATGTCCTTGCAGTCCAAGGGACTCACAGAGTCTTCTCCAACACCACAGTTCAAAAGCATCAATTCTTTGGTGCTCAGCTTTCTCACATCCGTACATGCCTACTGGAGAAACCATAGCATTGACTAGACAGAACTTTGTTGGAAAAGTCATGTCTCTGCTTTTTAATATGCTGTCTAGGTTGGTCATAACTTTTCTTCCAAATAGCAAGCATCTTTTAATTTCATGGCTCCAGTACTTTTGCCTGGAGAAGTTCATGGACAGAGGAGCCTAACAGGCTACAGTCCATTAGATCACAAAGAGTCGGACACGACTGAGTGACTGACACACACAAAAACATATACAACAAAAACAAAGCAAAACCAATGTCCCAGCTCCAAGCAGTTAAGTAAGAGGACATTTCCTCCTACTCGTGGCAAGGTCAGTCTTTTTTTTTTTTTTTTTTTTTGCTATTTAAGCTTTCAGCTGATTGGATAAGGCTCACCTACTTTGGGGAGTGCAATCGCCTTAATTTAGTCTACCATTTGAAGTGTTACTTACCCAGAAACACCTTCAAGACATACTCAGAAAAATGTTTGACTAAATATCTGGGCACCCCATGGCCCAGTCAAGTTAATATATAAAATTAACTATCACAGATTCATTTTCTATTTATTTAGTTTTATTTTTTTAATTCATAATTATTCAAGCCACTATCATTGAGTGAAATAATTTTCTCCCTTTTCAATCTTATTTTATTTTTTCTGGTTATAATCTCCTTTCTTCCCCTTGTGATATTCCTCACAGTTCTTCCTTGAACCTTCTCTCCCAGGTAATATCATTGTTCATGTGGCTTCATCTACCACTCATTGATGTTTTAGTCTGGCTAGGTATTCTTGAGGGAACCCTCTTGATGATCTTATCTAAATATAATTTCTCTCAATGGCCCCAGCTCCAAATAGTGTCACATTGGGAAGCAGAACTTCAATACATGAATTTTGGACAACACGATTGAGCCCATAGTAACTAACAGCATTCAAGTCTATATTTTAGCCAGAATCACTATCATGATTTGAATTATATCCCCCCTCAAATTCAGATTTTCAAATGCTAACTCTAAATAGAGATAGGGTCTTTAAAGAGATTAAGAGATTAGGCTAAACTTAAAATGAGGCTACTAGGGTGGATACTAATCTAATCTGACCATACAAGTTCTTTGAAGAAGAGGTTATTTGAATACAAATAAATACCTTGGGTTCATGTTCACAGAGGGACATTTATGTGAGGACGAAGCAAAAAGGTGGCCATTGGCAAGACAAAGAAAGAGGCTTCAGAGGAAGGAAAACCTGCTGGAATCTTAATCTTAGAATTTCAGCTTCCAATACTATGAGAAAATGAATTTGTATTTGTTTCAGCCACCTAATCTGTGGTAGTTTTGTGATGGCAGTACTGGCAAACTAATATGTTGGTTTTCTAGAGATGTGTACCTGTATTTTAATTGACTGTTAAATATTATTGCTTATATATTCTTTTTTTAAAAAATTTATTTATTTTATTTGGGGGCTAATTACTTTACAATATTGTAGTGGTTTTTACCATACATTGACATGAATCAGCCATGGGTTTACATGTGTTCCCCATCCTGAACCCCCCCTCCCATCTCCCTCCCCATCCCATCCCTCTAGGTCATCCTATTGCCCCAGCCCTGAGCATTTGTCTCATGCATCGAACCTGGAATGGCGTTCTGTTTCACATATGATAATATACATTTCAATGCTATTCTCTCAGAACGTCCCACCCTCACCTTCTCCCTCAGAGTCCATAAGACTGTTCTATGTATCTGTCTTTTATTCTGTCTCACATATAGGGTTATCGTTACCATCTTTCAAATTTAAATGCAAATCAAGACCACAATGAGGTACCATTTCACGCCAGTCAGAATGGCTGCTATCCAAAAGTCTACAAGCAATAAATGTTGGAGAGGGTGTGGAGAAAAGGGAACCCTCTTACACTGTTGGTGGGAATGAAAACTAGTACAGCCACTATGGAGAACAGTGTGGAGATTCCTCAAAACCTGGAAATAGAACTGCCATATGACCCAGCAATCCCACTGCTGGGCATACACAATGAGGAAACCAAAACTGAAAGAGACACACGTATGCCAATGTTCATCACAGCACTGTTTATAATAGCCAGGACATGGAAGCAACCTAGATGTCCATCATCAGGCGAATGGATAAGGAAGCTGTGGTATATATACACAATGGAATATTACTCAGCCATTAAAAATAATACATTTGAATCAGTTCTGTTGAGATGGATTAAACTGGAGCCCATTATACAGAGTGAAGTAAGCCAGAAAGAAAAACACCAATACAGTATACTAATGCTTATATATTCTACCAGCAATTTTAGGTAAACTTGTCTCAGAATGAACTCATTTTACTTCTTGTCTGCATCCAAATTTCACCACATCATCTTCCCGACAGACAGTCTGTAAGATAGCATGCCTAGGGCCCTGAGGTTTAAAGGACTCCTCTCTGGTTACTCTCCAGCTGAACCCTTCTTTTCAGGTTGAGAGATTGCAGGACTAATGATGTGCTCTTTGGGGGCTGTATCCTTACTTTTGAACCATAGTTCTTATTCCAGGACATCAAAATTCCCTCCCTTGAGCTTGCATGATTTTCTTCCTAAGGATTGTCCCTTTAAAAGCAGGCCTCTCCTACAGGTATGCTGACACTCGCAGCATAGTATTGATGGCTCAATGGAGGTCTGTTTCCAAGGGATGTGGACATACAGGCTGCAGACTTCAATTTAAGGATAAGGTTTACTGGTGGAAGAGAAGGGAGGTAAGGACCAGATCTATTTCTGTCACCATATCCCAGGGCAAATTTTTGGAAAGTTTGAGCTCTGATATGCTCCAAATATACTTTTCTAGATTTAGCTCTGGCACTTAGATCCTTACCCAAATTATATAGAACCATGAATTTCTTTTAATTCCTGGAATTTTTCTTATTTTCTCTAAACTTTACAATTTTCATAGATTCTATCTGTCTGGCTAATTTCTACTTATTCCATAGATTGCAACTTACAAATCCCATCTCTTGGAAGATTTCCCTGAACTGTCAAATCTGCATCCATTGCCTCATAGGGGCCTACCTCTTATTAATATAATGATTATTACACACAAATTATCTATTCCCCCCAAGTCTATTGAGGTTGTTTCTGTCTTGTTCAATTTTATATCCACAGTGATTAGCAGAATGCTTAGAACTTCACAGAAGTCATAAAATAATAATCCATGACACTGAAAACAGAATTTATATACATTTTGATATTTCTAAAGCTATCAAACACTGGCATATATAAATTTCATATGTATTCTAATTGAAAATATACTTGAGATATTATTTTGACATTTCCATTAAATCTGTTCACGCTCATGAAAAATAATGCATAGTTATGAAGTGTTTATGTATTCAAAGGGACTGCTTGGTTTCCTTTATGGAAATATCACATTTTGTTGTTCAGTTTCTAAGTCGTGTCCCACTCTTTGCAATCCCACGGACTACAGCATGCCAGGCTTCCCTATCCTTCACTACCTCTCAGAGTTTGCTCAAATTCACATCCATTGAGTTGGTGATGTTAGATGGAACCTAAAAAGAGGTACAGATGAATTTACTTACAAAATAGAAAAAGTGTCACAGATGTAGATAACAAACTTAAGATTGCCAAGGGGAAAAGGTGAGGAGAGATAAATTGGGAGGTTGGGATTGACTTAAACACACTATGGTATATAAAATGTGCATGCATGCTCAATCACTAAGTTGTGTCTGACTCTGCAACCCCTTGGACTTTAGCCCAACAGGATTCTCTGTCCACGGGATTCTCCACAAGAATGCTGGGAGTAGGTTGCCATTTCTTCCTCCAAGGAATCTTCTCAACTCAGAAACGAAAACTTTGTCTCCTGCCTCTCCTGCATTGGCAGACAGATTCTTTACCACTGAGCCACCTGAGAAGCCTCATTTATAAAATAGATAACTAATAAACATCTATTGTATAGCACAGGAAACTATACTCAGTTCTTTGTAATGAACTTTATGGGAGAAGAATCTAAAAAAAGAGTGGATATAAGTATTTGGATGACTGAGTCACTTTGCTGTACACCTGGAATTAACACAATATTGCACACCAATTCAAATATATTCCAATAAAATTCTTTTAAATAAAGAAGTAAAAGGATTGTTTTCCCTTAAGTATTACAAGGTCTATATTTATAATTTTCATATAGTATCATTTGTTTGGGCTCAGAATTTTCTGAGTAGTACTTATGTTAATTGAGACAACAGGATTCAGTCTTCTGTGGATTTGTATTTGATGATAAAATCAATATTGATTGCAAAAATGATTTATGGCTTTCCTTGAATGAACAGAAAAATATGATGGAGATACTTTTCTTGCAATGATCTTAGGTCTTCCTGACTTAATAAATATATCTTAGTACTTTTCTTCTCAGAAAGAATAAAAATAGCAAATATTCAGATGTAAAGTTTGAAAATCGTAATTCATATTTAAAAAAATGATCTGGGAAGGTTTTCTAAGTTTAGAATAGTGCTTAGAAAACAACATATAAATAAAGTCACTGCATAAAAAAAATAATTTTCATATAAAAATGGAACCCAACTTTCAAGGTAATAAAGCACATTTTGGAAAACAGCATTATTTACTTATCAGAAATGAAAATAACCTAAATTTTTAACAACCTGGGAATTGTTAAATAAATTATATTATTTTCATAAAACAGACTTTAAATGACTCCTGAATATTTTGTATGAAATCTTTGTGATGGTGCTAAAAACCCTGGCAGGATAATATTACATGGGGGGAAAAAAATCAAAGTAAATTTTTAAAAGGATAAGTATACCACCATTAAAATTTAAAAAAAAAAGTGTATGCAAAAAAGACTACAAGAAACCTGCTGCTTTTAATCCGCAGGGAGATAAAGATCAGTGATAATTATTCTCATATTTTTCTAGGTTTTTAAATTTTGAGCTTTATTACTTTTGTAATTAAACTATTTTAAGAGAACAGCGGAATAGTAGGAATTCTAAGTAATGAAATGTAATGAAGGCATTTGTCCTGTCACTTCTCAGAAGTCTATTAAAGTCATTGTGTATCTTTGTCAACATTCCCAGATTCTTTATCACTCTTTCAGATACATGTCTCTCCAGAATACGGGCTGACTTTAGTGATAGGCTTGTAACCAGTGCAATGGATCATGATGCTAAGGGTTTCTAAGGCTAGGTAATAAAAGTCAATTCAGATGCTATCTTATGACCTAATTCATCTTCAGATGACCCAAGCTTCCAGCCATTGAGTCTTCCAGTTGAAGTCACGGACGTTTTACAGTAGAAAGAAGCCATTCCTACTGTGCTGTATGAATTCCTGACCCAGGCACCCATACAAAAGTTAGGATGTAAAGGGCCTGAAAATCTCTGTGAAACTATCCTGTGCTCTGTTGCCTCTTCAACAAATGTTAATCAATATCTGAAAGCATATGATGTCCAGTAATTCCAACTGTGAGCATTTTTAGTAGGAATAAAAACAATAAATATAAATTTAATTAAATATATTATCTTAAAAAAGGAAGATAAATCTGCCATTTTTGATAATGCAGATGAAAATGATGAACACTATTGAAAACTAAATAAGCCAAATACAAAAAGACAAATACTGAATGGTGTCACTTGTATTTGTGTTTGTGTGTGCTCAATCATGTCCGATTCTGTGACTCCATGGATTATAGCCCTCTAGGCTCCTCTGTCCATAGACTTTTCCAGGCAAGAATACTGGAGTGGGTTGCCATTTCCTTCTCCAGGGGGTATTCTCGACCCAAGGATAGAAACTGTGTCTCTTGCATCTCCTGCATTGGCAGGCAGATTCTTTATCACTGTGTCACCTGGGAAGCCTTGTCACCTACATGGAAATTCTTAAAATAAAAAAATAAAAAAAAGAAGAAACACATTTTAGTAACAGCGAGTAGAATGGTAGTTACTAGAGGTTGGGGTATGGGAAACAGGGAATAATATTGGTACAAACTACAAAGCTTAAGTAGCAAAATTTACTCAAATAAGTTCTGGAGATCTACTGTACAGAATGGTAACTAAAGTTAATAATGTTTTATGCACTTGGAATTTGCTAAAAGAGTAGCAATCAGGTGTCCTCATCTCCTTGCCCCCACATTCCCACCAACGCTAAATATGTGAGGTGATGGACATGCTGTTTAGCTTAATTGGGGAAATAACTTTACAATATATCTATACAACAAAACATTATGCTGCATATCTTGAATATATAAAATTGTTATTTATCAATGAAATTTCAATAAAAATGGAAATAAAAGACCAAAAAGGAAATACATTTTAATAGAAAAAAATTAAAATATTGTAATAGAAGAAATAGAACTATCTTTAGTTGCAGATGATATGTCTATGTAGACTACCTCAAAGAATTGACCAAAACTTCTGGTAACTGACTAGTGACTATAGCAAATTTGCAGGACATAAGGTGAATGTACAGAAGGCAATTGATTTCCTATATACCAGTAAACCACTGGCATTTAATTTTTGTTTCTAAAGTTAAATAGAATTAAAATGTTATACTAATGGTAAGTTAAAGGAATATTAACAAAATAAAAAAATAGCTATAGACTTCTGATGAAATAAATCAAAGATCAAAATAAGTGGAGGTATTTCATAGTCTAGATGGCACTACTTTTAAGAGGCTAATCTTAACATTATAGTTTCATTTCAATTTCTATGAAAATCCTAACAAGCTACTTTTTATATATAAAAATACTAATTCTAAATTTATATAAGAAGGTAAAATCCCAAGATATCCAGTATAATAATAAAAAAAAATAAAAAGAAGCCAAAGTTGGATGATTCATTTGTGCTCTTTTAGGAATTATTATCAAGCTATGGTAATCAGGGCAATATGACATTGTAACAGAATAGATGGCCAAATTAGACCCACCCGATATAATCAATTGATATTTGACAAAGACACTAAAACAATGTAATAAGGAAAAGGCATTTTTCTTCAGCAAAAGAACTGGAACAATTGAACTCCATTAAAGAAAAAAAAAAAGCTAGACACAGACCTTGCTCCTTTCATAAAAATTAACTCAAAATGGATCGTAAACCTAAAAATAGACCTAAATATAAAAACTGCATAACTAAAACTTCTAGAAGAAAACATGGGGAAAAACCTATGTGGTCTTATGTTGGTGATGGATCTTTACAAACAAAACTGAAAACATATCCATAAAATGAAATTGATAATTTGGGTTTTTTACAATTAAAATCTTCTGCAAATATGATATTAAATACGTGAAAAGATCAGCCACACTCTGGGAGAAAATATCTACAAAGTGTATAGCTGCTAAAGAAGTTGTACCCAAAATACAAAGAACACTTAATCTTCAGGAATAAGAAAACAAACACAACTAAAAAATGAAGAAAATAAATCTGAACAGACACTTTATCAAAAAAGATCTAGAGATGTGAAATAAGCATGTGACAATATGACAGATGCTCAAAATGATTTGTCATCAGGTAATTACAAGATAAAACAGCAATGAGATATCACAAAATACCCATTTAAATGGCTAAAATTAAAAATAAAATGACAGTACCAATTGCTGGAGAGGATGAGGAGCAACAGGTATTGTCATTCATTGCTGGTGGGAATGCAAAATGATGGAGTCACTTTGAAAACAGATTGGAAATTTACAAAGCTAAATGTAGTTATACAATAAAATCCAGCAATTATATTCTTTGCCATTTGCCCAAATAAATTGAAAATTTATGTTCACACAAAAATCTGCACATAAATGTTCAGAGTAGCTTTATTTTTAATTGACAAAAGCTATAAATAACTAATTTATCCTCAACAGGTGAATGGGTTGAACACGTGCTGCCATATACAGTAGAAACTAAGGCAATATGTAAAGTCACTATACTCCAATGAAAATTAACTAAACAAACACACAAAACACCCTACACTCTGGAACATCTGTACAATGAAATATATTTAGCTAGAGAAAAATGTGAAGAAAGCTAAATGCATATTGCTAAGTGAAAGAAGCAGAAAATATTAAGAAGAGGTAGCAAGAATACACAGAAGAACTATTCAAAAAGGACCTTAATGACCCAGATAATCATGATGGTGTGATCGTTCACCTAGAGCTATTTTGGAGTGTAAAGTCAAGTGGGTCTTAGGAACCATCACTGTGAACAAAGTTAGTGGAAGTGATGGAATTCCAGTTGAGCTATTTCAGATCCTAAATGATGATGCTGTGAAAGTGCTGCACTCAATATGCCAGCAAATCTGGAAAACTCAGCAGTGGCCACAGGACTGGAAAAGGTCAGTTTTCATTCCAATCCCAAAGAAAGGCAATGCCAAAGAATGCTCAAACTACCGCACAATTGCACTCATCTCACACTCTAGTAAAGTAATGCTCAACGTTCTCCAAGATAGACTTCAATGTATTTGAACCGAGAACTTCCAGATGTTCAAGCTGTATTTAGAAAAGGCAGAGGAATCAGAGATCAAATTGCCAACAACCTTTGGATCATCAAAAAAGCAAGAAAGTTCCAGAAATACATCTACTTCTGCTTCACTGACTGCTCTAAAGTCTGTGACTGTGTGGATCACAGCAAACTGTGGAAAATTCTCAAAGAGATGGGAATACCAGACCAATACCAGACCACTTTATAATGCCTCCTGAGAAATCTGTATGCAGGTTAAGAACAATAGTTAGAACTGGACATGGAACAACGGACTGGTTCAAAATTGGGAAAGGAGTACATCAAGGTGTTTATTGTCACCTTGCTTATGGAACTTCTATACAGAGTACCTCATGTGAAATGTCGGGCTGGATGAAGCACGTGCTGGAATCGAGGGTGCTAGGAGAAATATCAATAACCTGAGACATACAAATGGCACCATTCTTATGGCAGAAAGCAAAGAGGAAACAAAAAGGCTCTTGATGAGGGTGAAAGAGATAAATGAAAACACTGGCTTAAAACTCAACATTCAAAAAACTAAGATCATGGCATCTGGTCCCATCACTTCATGACAAATAGATGGAGAGACAAGGGAGACAGTGACAGACTTATTTTCTTGGGCTCCAAAATCACTTCAGATGGTGACTGCATTCATGAAATTAAAAGACACTTACTCCTTGGAAGAAAAGCTATGACAAACATAGATGACATATTAAAAAGCAGAAACATTACTTTGCGACCAAGGTCCATCTAGTCAAAGCTATGGCTTTTCCAGCAGTCATGTATGGATGTGAGAATTGGACCATAAAGAAGAATAAGCACTAAAGAATTGATGCTTTCAAACTGCAGTGTTGGAGAAGACTCTTGAGAGTCCCTTGGGCTGCAAGGAGATCAAACCAGTCAATCCTAAAGGGAATCAACCTTGAATATCCATTGGAAGGACTGATGCTGAAGCTGAAGCACCAATACTTTGGCCAGCTGATATAAAGAGCCAACTCATTAGGAAAGACCCTGATGCTGGGAATGATTAGAAGGCAGGAGGAGAAGCGGATGACAGAGGAGGATGAGATGGGTGGATGGCAGCAGTGACTCAATGGGCATGAGTTTGAGCAAACTCCAGGAGGTGGTGAAGGACACGGAAGCATGGCATGCTGCAGTCCATGGGGTCACAAAGAGTTCGATACGACTGAGCGACTGAACAACAAAAAGTGAATGGATCCAATTTGAAAACTACTGTCTGGAAAAGACAAAACTATAAAAATTATAAAAGATCTGTGGTTTCCAGGAACTTGGAGGTAATTTTTTGGAATTAAAACACGAGTTTTTAAAATAGAGATCACACACATAAACCCATGGCTGATTCATGTCAATGTATGGCAAAAACTATTACAATATTGTAAAGTAATTAGCCCCCAACTAAAATAAATAAATTTATTAAAAAAATAGAGATCAAATTATTATATATGATACCATGACACTAAACATTTGTATAAGTTCATGGAACTTTACAACACAGAAAGCAAGCTTAAACATATGCAAACTTATAAAAATCATGTGAGCATTGTGGGATATAAGATAGAATATAGACTCTATGAGAAAATCTAGCTGTTTTACAAATACATAAAATGACCTCACAGAAGGGGTATGATGAGATCCCCTGTTGACCTAAGTAGTTTTGGAAATGACTGAAATCTGTTAAGACTAAAGGCAGAAAAACTGTACAGAGCCTGGTAACCTGATGGATAAAGCTTGTTCCCATGAGGGTACTGGTTAAAAATTCTGATACTGCTGTACATATACCCTGGAATTAAATAAATAAATGACAGATATTGGGAGTTAGATTTCTCACTGTTGAATTGTAAGGTTACCGAAAAGCAAGAGGAGGATGCTATAAAAATTCAGGTGACAAGAGATTATGGTGGAAGACACCAGTATGAACTCATGTATAGGTTAATATACATACACATGTTTACATATTGAAATATTTTTGGATGTGTATGTATGTATGTATATGCATGTGTGTATATGTAGGCATGTATATATATATACCCCATCAGTCATGTCCGACTCTTTGTAAACCTATGGAGTGTAGCCCGCCAGGCTCCTCTGTCCATGGGATTTTCTGGGCTAGAATACTGTAGTGGGTTGTCATTTCCTCCTTCAAGGGATCTTCCTTACCCAGAGACTGAATATGAGTCTTCGACATCTCCTTCGTGGCAACCAGATTCTTTTACCACTTAGCCACTTAGTTCACATATACACATATATGTATATATACATAGGTTATATGCACTCATGTGAAATCTTGCTTTGTCAGCTAAGATATCCTAGAAACAATAATACCCTAATAGCAATAAACAAGCACATCTAGAATCCAGATCTTGTTTTCTAATGTCATTCTTTCATAATAAGAACCAGGGCTTCTTGGAAAGATATGGCTCATTCTAGGCCTGAGGCAGAATATATAAAAGATGATTTTGGAACATGCCAAAAGTTAGGGAAGAGGGTGTTTTCTATGACCAGTGCATTCTCCTGGCAGAACTCTCTTAGCCTTTGCCCTGCGACATTCTATACTCCAAGGCCAAATTTGCCTGTTACTCCAGGTGTTTCTTGACTTCCTACTTTTGCATGTCAGTCCCCTATAATGAAAAGGACATCTTTTTGGGGTGTTAGTTCAAGAAGGTCTTGTAGGTATTCATAGAACTGTTCATCTTCAGCTTCTGCAGCGTTACTGGTCGGGGCATAGACTTGAATTACTGTGATATTGAATGATTTTCATTGGAAATGAACAGAGATCATTCTGTAGTTTTTGAAATTGCATCCAAGTACTGCATTTTGGACTCTTTTGTTGACTATGATGGCTACTCCATTTCTTGTAACGGATTCCTGCCCACAGTAGTAGATATAATGATCATCTGAGGTTGGTGACAATGTATAGAAGACAGGAATCAAGACCACCTCCAAGAAATAGAAATGCAAAAACACAAAATGGCTGTCTGAGGAGGGCTTACAAATAGCTGTGAAAAGACGAGAAGTGAAAAGCAAAGGAGAAAAGGAAAGATATACCCATTTGAATGCAGAATTCCAAAAAATAGCAAGGAGAGATAAGAAAGCCTTCCTCAGTCATCAATGCAAGAAAATAGAGGAAAACAATAGAATGGGAAAGACTAGAGATCTCTTCAAGAAAATTAGAGATACCAAAGGAATATTTCATGCAAAGATGGGCTCAGTAAAGGGCAGAAATGGTAGGGACCTAACAGAAGCAGAAGATATTAAGAAGAGGTGTCAAGAATACACAGAAAAACTGTACAAAAAAGATCTTCATGACCCAGATAATCATGATGGTGTGATGACTCACCTAGAGCCACACATCCTGGAATGTGAAGTCAAGTGGGCCTTAGGAAGCATCACTAAGAACAAAGCTAGCGGAGGCGATGGGATTCCAGTTGAGCTATTTCAAATCCTGAAAGATGATGCTGTGAAAGTGCTGCACTCGATATGCCAGCAAATTTGGAAGACTCAGCAGTGGCCACAGGACTGGAAAAGGTCAGTTTTCATTCCAATCCCAAAGAAAGGCAATGGCAAAGAATGATCAAACTACTGCACAATTGCACTCATCTCACATGCTAGTGAAGTAATGCTCAAAATTCTCCAAGCCAGGCTTCAGCAATACGTGAACTGTGAACTTCCAGATGTTCAAGCTGGTTTTAGAAAAGGCAGAGGAACCAGAGATCAAATTGCCAACATCTGCTGGATCATCGAGAAAGCAAGAGAGTTCCAGAAGAACATCTACCTCTGCTTTATTGACTATGCCAAAGCCTTTGACTGTGTGGATAACAATAAACTGTGGAAAATTCTGGAAGAGATGGGCATACCAGATCACCTGACCTGCCTCTTAAGAAACCTGTATGCAGGTCAGGAAGCAACAGTTAGAACTGGACGTGGAACAACAGACTGGTTCCAAACAGGAAAAGGAGTATGTCAAGGCTATATATTGTCCACCCTGCTTATTTAACTTATATGCAGAGCACATCATGAGAGACACTGGGCTGGAGGAAGCACAAGTTCTAATCAAGATTGCCTCGAGAAATATCAATAACCTCAGATATGCAGATGACACTACCCTTATGGCAGAAAGTGAACAAGAACTAAAGAACTCTTGATGAAAGTGAAAGAGGAGAGTGAAAAAGTTGGCTTAAAGCTCAACATTCAGAAAACTAGGATCATGGCATCCGGTCCCATCACTTCATGGCAGATAGATAGGGAAACAGTGGCTGACTTTATTTTTCTGGGCTCCATAATCACTGCAGATGGTGATTGCAGCCATGAAATTAAAACACACTTACTCCTTGGATAGAAGTTATGACCAACCTAGACAGCACATTTATAAGCAGAGACATTACTTTGCCAACAAAAGTCCGTCTAGTCAAGGCTATGGTTTTTCCAGTGGTCATGTATGGATGTGAGAATTGGGCTATAAAGAAAGCTGAGCACTGAAGGATTGATACTTTTGAAATGTGACTTTGGAGAAGACTCTTAAGAATCCCTTGGACTGCAAGGAGATCCAACCAGTCCAACCTCAGGGAGATCAGTCCTGGGTATTCACTGGAAGGACTGATGTTGAAGCTGAAACTCCAATACTTTGGCCACCTCATGCAAAGAGCTGACTCATTGGAAAAGACCCTGACGCTGGGAAAGATTGAGGGCAGAAGGAGAAGGAAACGGCAGAGAATGAGATGGTTGTATGGCATCATCGACTCGATGGACATGGGTTTGGGTGGACTCTGGGAGTCGGTAATAGACAGGGAGGCCTAGCATGCTGCGGTTCATGTGGTTGCAAAGAGTCGGACACGACTGAGCAACTGAACTGAACTGAACTGAACTGAAAAAGTAGGGAAAAGCTAAAAACAAAAGCAATAAGTGTAAAGTATATCAAAGATACCCAGGAGACAACTATAATACCCAGAGGTCTAATCTGTAACATTCTGAGCAACAATAACAAAAAATAATGTCATTAGATTATAATCTAAAGTAAATGATCAATAGTCATGAACTTGTACCAATAGAAATAAATGACTACATATATAAATGATGGAGAATATTCCAATGTGCCATACAGAAAAATCTAAAATTGCTTTAGTAGGTACTCTACCTTCTTAACTGTGGGCTGTGAACAGAGAAATTCTTCCAAAGAGTACAATATGAAAAAGCAGAGTTGAAGGTAAGTAACAGAAATTCTGAAAAACTGGTTCCCCCTCAGCTAGGTGAACAAGGACAACACTATAACTGTACTTCCTGTTAATCGTAGATACCCTCGATGTGATGTGATTAAGACAGATCCTCCTCTCGCAAATCCATAATTCAATCTGATCATGAGAAAAATATCTGACAGATCACAACTGAAACATATTTTACAAAGTACTTGTTTGGTCATCCGCAAATGACTCCCAGGTCATTAAAAGTAAGGAAAGTGTGAGAAACTGCCACAGTAAAGAGGAGCCCAAGAGGATATGACAGTAAAATATAACATGCTATATTGGAAAAAAAAGACATTAGGCAAAAAAAAAAAAAGGCAATCATAATAAATCATGGCCTTAAGTTAATAATAATGTATCCAGTTAGTTTGTTAATTGCAACAAATATAGCATGCTAATGTAAGACATTATATAGAGGGGGAATTGAGTATGTAGCTTGTACTAGTGATTTTTCTATAAATCCAAAACTGCTCTAAAATAAAAATTTTCATTTAATATTTATCTGTAAATTTTTTGATTATGGCAAATTCCACAGTACTAAAAATCAATATACAACTCAATTAGTGTTTCTTCTTTGAAAATACATAAATTTGCTGATGCCCTGTATCCAGAGGATATTTCCCAATAAGAAACATGTGAGAGAAAGTCTAAAAATTTTTAAAAACAACCTGAATGAGACTTTTTAAAATTTTCTGTAAACCAGACTTGAAAGAGACACGTGTACCCCAGTATTCATCACAGCACTGTTTATAATAGCCAGGACATGGAAGCAGCCTAGATGCCCATCAGCAGATGAATGGATAAGAAAGCTGTGGTACATATACACAATGGAATATTACTCAGCCATTAAAAAGAATACATTCGAATCAGTTCTAATGGGGTGGATGAAACTGGAGCCTATTATACCGAGTGAAGTAAGCCAGAAAGAAAAACACCAATACAGTATACTAACACATATATATGGTATTTAGTTAATCGGTAAAGATAACCCAGTATGCGAGACATCAAAAGAGACACAGATAAATAGAACAGTGTTATGGACTCTATGGGAGAGGACGAGGGCGGGATGATATGGAAGAAGGGCATGGAAGCGTGTATATTATCATATGTGAAACGAATCGCCAGTCCAGGTTCAATGCATGACACAGGATGCTCGGGGCTCATGCACCGGGATGACCCAGAGGGATGGGATGGGGAGGGAGGTGGAAGGGGGATTCTGGAAGGGGAAAACATGTACACTCATGGTGGATTCATGTCAATGCATCCAAAACAAATACAGTATTGTAAAGTTGAAAATAGAAAATAAACTAATTTAAATAAAAAAAATAATAATTTCCCCTTTAAAAAAATTCTCTAATTTTAATGTTATAAATTTTTTCTTATGATATTTTAAAGTCTCCTTTCAAGGACAAATAACATGGAACTTTATGCACAAGAATTTTCACTATTTTCAGTGTAACCAAGAACAATGATATTGGCTTAATAGAAACATGTCATTTCAAAAGAAAGAAGAATAGAAATTTTGAAGAAAATGAATTTTCTTCTATTTAAATTTCCAACTTCTTCTTTAATAAACATCAGTTCAGTTCAGTTCAGCTGCTCAGTCGTGTCCAACTCTTTGCTACCTATGGACTGCAGCACAACAGGCTTCCCTGTCCATCACCAACTCCTGGAGCTTACTCAAACTCATGTCCATCGAGTATGTGATGCTATTCAACCACCTCATCCTCTGTCGTCCCCTTCTTCTCCTCCTAGAAACGTACTAAAAATGAAAAGACTTTGATCTCTTATCCAACTTTGTATGAGCTGATTATATAAACATTTTCATTATTTTCAAGTAAACGATGTTTATAAAAATAAACATACATTAATTTTTCTTGACCTAAGAGTAGCAAGATCAAGGTAAGTCAGAAATAGAACCTATTTAAAATCATAGAATTCTATAATATTTACAAGTAAAATTCTATATGACTATCAGTATAAAATGAACAGCTATAAAGCTTCTGAAAAATAGAAGTAATACTAATCCTTCTAAATAACTGTAAGAAGCATTGTAATCTGAGAAAGTTCCAGAATAAAATAAATGATTTTTCCACTTCTAGGAAACAAAACTGTCAGATAATGTGCAAAAAAAAAAAACACTCCCCAGGAAATAATTGATAACACATTTAAAGGTAATTTCATTAACACATAAGTGAATAATCTATTTCCAAAAGATGTCCCAGGCAGAGTGAGTGGTAGTTTCAATATCTCAGAAATTAAAAAAAAAATATATATATATATATATAGGATTTGAAAATACTTGATCACTATCTTAGAGCACCTACATGAAAATAGTGGGGAGTGGGGCTGATGGACAATTTAAAGACCTCAGTCTGGAGTAATGTATTTATTATCATTACTCATTAGATAATGAGTGCCAATGATGTTCCTGATAAAGGTAGTTTTTAAAAATAGTAAATTGACAAACTGTTGGGGAAAACAAAGTTAGAAAAAAAAAAGTATGGAAATACCATCGAGAAATATGCAAAGTGAAATCAGTCAAACAGAGAAAGAAAACAAAACAAAACAATGTTATCTCTTGTATTTTGCTTCTAAGAAGTTGAATATAGAGAAACAGAAGTAGAATGGTGGTTATCAGGGGTGAAGAGGTGGGGAAAATTGGGAGATGTTTGTCAAAGTTTATAAAGTTGAAGTTATGAGATATTAATAAATCTAGAGATTCAGTGTACACCATGATAACTGTAGTTAAAAATACTGGATTTCATATGGGAAATTAGCTAAAAGGGTAGATTTCATGTACTTTTATCACACACAAAAAATATTAACTATGTGAAGGAATGATATCTTAGCTTGAGTATGGTATCATTTCATTATGTATATGTATTGTTATGTTCACCTTATCAAAAATGTAATTTTTTAAAGGAAATATACATCTAGTTGTGTAATTCCCTTAATTAAAACTGTCCATTTCCTATAAGCCCAAAATTTGCTCATTTGTCCACCTGTCCATTCATCCATTTTTCTATACACTCAATTATTCAGCAAATATTTATAAAAACAGCAAAAAGATGGAGAGATAGACAATACAATAAAAAGTATGCTGTTCAGAGACATAATGTAAGAGACCAGATATTGAGTCTAATTAAATCCTGGAGAAGAGAGAGTCTGCCTATGGCTGTAGTGAAAATTACTGCAGTTTAGAGGAGACAGAGAGCAAGAATAGAACTTTCAATTTGGAGATTTTAAAGTTACATGAAGGTAATCTTCAAGCTGGGAAGAGAAAAGAAGCAAAAAGCAAAGGAGAAAAGGAAAGATATTCACATCTGAATGCAGAGTTCCAAAGAATAGCAAGGAGAGATAAGAAAGCCTTCCTCAGCGATCAGTGCAAACAAATAGAGGAAAACAACAGATTGGAAAAGACTAGAAATCTCTTCAAGAAAATTAGAGGTACCAAAGGAACATTTCATGCAAAGATAGGCTCGATAAAGGACTGAAATGGTATGGACCTAACAGAAGCAGAAGATATTAAGAAGAGGTGGCAAGAATACACAGAAGAACTGTACAAAAAAGATCTTCACAACCCAGATAATCACGATGGTATGATCACTTACCTAGAGCAAGACATCCTGGAATGTGAAGTCAAGTGGGCCTTAGAAAGCATCACTACGAACAAAGCTAGTGGAGGTGATGGAATTCCAGTTGAGCTATTTCAAATCCTCAAAGGTGATGCTGTCAAAGTGCTGCACTCGATATGCCAGCAAATTTGGAAAACTCAGCAGTGGCCACAGGACTGGAAGAGGTCAGTTTTCATTCCAATCCCAAAGAAAGGCAATGCCGAAGAATGCTCAAACTACCGCACAATTGCACTCATCTCACATGCTAGTAAAGTAATGCTCAAAATTCTCCAAGCCAGGCTTCAGCAATACGTGATCTGTAAACTTCCAGATGTTCAAGCTGGTTTTAGAAAAGGCAGAGGAACCAGAGATCAAATTGCCAACATCTACTGGATCATCAAAAAAGCAAGAGAGTTCCAGAAAAACATCTATTTCTGCTTTATTGACTATGCCAAAGCCTTTGACTGTGTGGATCACAATAAACTGTGGAAAATTCTGAAAGAGATGGGAATACCAGACCATCTGACCTGTCTCTTGAGAAACCTGTATGCAGGTCAGGAAGCAACAGTTAGAACTGGATATGGAAAAACAGACTGGTTCCAAATAGGAAAAGGAGTACGTCAAGGCTGTATATTGTCACCCTGCTTATTTAACTTCTATGCAGAATACATCATGAGAAATGCTGGGCTGGAAGAAACACAAGCTGGAATCAAGATTGCCGGGAGAAATATCAATAACTTCAGATATGCGGATGACACCACCCTTATGGCAGAAAGTGAAGAAGAACTAAAGAGCCTCTTGATGAAAGTGAAAGTGGAGAGTGAAAAAGTTGGCTTAAAGCTCAACATTCAGAAAACTAAGATCATGGCATCTGGTCCCATCACTTCATGGGAAATAGATGGGGAAACAGTGGAAACAGTGTCAGACTTAATTTTTTTGGGCTCCAGAATCACTGCTGATGGTGATTGCAGCCATGAAATTAAAAGACGCTTACTCCTTGGAAGGAAGGTTATGGCCAACCTAGATAGCATATTGAAAAGCAGAGATATTACTTTGCCAACAAAAGTCCGTCTAATCAGGGCTATGGTTTTTCCAGTGGTCACGCATGGATGTGAGAGTGGGACGGTGAAGAAAGCTGAGTGCCGAAGAATTGATGCTTTTGAACTGTGATGTTGGAAAAGACTCTTGAGAGTCCCTCGGACTGCAAGGAGATCCAATCAATCCATCCTAAAAGAGATCAATCCTGGGTGTCCATTGGAAGGTCTGATGTTGAAGCTGAAACTCCAATACTTTGGCCACCTCATGCGAAGGGTTGACTCATTGGAAAAGACCCTAATGCTGGGATGGTTTGGGAGCAGGACGAGAAGGGGACGACAGAGGATGAGATGGTTGGATTGCATCACCGACTCGATGAACATGGGTTTGGGTAGACTCCGGGAGTTGGTGATGGACAGAGAGGCCTGGCGTGCTGCAATTCATGGGGTCGCAAAGAGTCGGACACGACTAAGCGACTGAACTGAACTGAACCGAACTGAATTTTCAAGTGGTCACTATTGTGTGAATGCTAAGTATAAAGCCAGCGAAAAATGAGTAGAGAGTCAGGAGGTGGTAAAAAAATGGAAATAGTTAAAAATACTATTTTAAAGAAATAAGCTCTTTTGGTTATAACACAACTCTGTCAGTTGTTTAGTCTCTAAATTGTGTCTGACTCTTGCGACCCCACGGACTGTAGCCCTCCAGGCTTCTCTGTCCATGGGATTCTCCAGGCAAGAATACTGGAGTGGGTTGTCATTTCCTTCTCCAGGGAATCTTCCCATCCCAGCAATCGAACATGGGTCTCCTGCATTGCAGGTAGATTCTTTACCAACTGAGCTACAAGGGAAGCCCAATAACACAACTTGCCCAGTAACTTATCTAGCTGACACAATGCTCTCCATTCATCTTCACAATCAATTCTTAGTTTGTTTATTTGTTGTAAGATTTTTGAGCTTTATTGAAGTATATTTGACATATAGCTTCATATATGTTTAAAGTGTACAGCTTGATGTTTTGATTTGTATATATATTGCAAAAATGTATTACCACCATAAGGTTAATTAACATAGCTAATGTGTGTGTGTGTGTGTGTGTGTGTGTGTAGGGAGAACACTTAATATCTACTCTCTTAACAACTTTCAAGAATACCATACAGTATTTTTACTATAGTCACCATTCTGTACATTAGATTACCAGAATTTATTAATCTTATAACTAGAAGTTTGTACCCTTTGATCACCATTTCCTCATTTCCCCCTCCTTATAGCCTTTAGTAAGCACTATTCTCTTTTTATGAGATTTTTATTATTCTGTATATGAGCTTGCCTTGTAGCTCAGTTGGTAAAGGATCTGCCCGCAATGTTGAAGCCCCAAGTTGGGAAGATTCCCTGGAGAAGGGAGTGACAACCCACTCCAGTATTCTTGCCTGGAGAATCCCGTGGACAGAGGAGCCACAGGGTCGCAAGAGTCTGACATGATTTAATGACTAAACCACCACCATATATATCATACAGCATTTTCATTTCTCTGTCTGGTTTATTTTACTTAGCATATTGCTCCCAAGGTCCGTTTGTAGTGTGCATGTCAAGTTGTTTCAGTCATATCTGACTCCTTGTGAGCCTATGGACTGTAGCGTGACAGGCTCCTCTGTCCATGGGATTTCCCAAGCAAGAACACTGGAGGGGGTTGCCACTTCTTCCTCCAGGGCATCTTCCTGACCCAGGGATCCATTTCTACACTGGCAGGCAAGATCTTTACCTTGCCACCTGGGAAGCCCCCAAGGTTTACCTATGTGACCACAAATAACAGGCTTTCCTTTATTTGGAGGGCTAAATGTTATTCCACTGTAAATATATACTACATTTTAAAAAATACAAGGGCTCAGGGCCGGGGCAATGGGATGATCCAGAAGGATGGGAGGGGGAGGGAGGTGGGTGGGGGGTCCAGGAGGGGGAACACATGTAAACCCATGGCTGATTCATGTCAATGTATGGCAAAAACTATTGCAATGTGGTGAAGTGATTGGCCCCCAACTAAAATAAATAAATTAAAAAATGCTTTCATCCTTCTGTGGATACTTATGCTGCTTCTATGTCTGGATACTGTGAATAATATTGCAGCAAAGATGAGGGTGCATCCACCTCTTTGAGACAACGATTTTAATTTCTTCAGATATATACATAGATTTTGGGTTGCTATACCATATGGTAGTTCTATTTTTTGTTTTGAAGAACTTTCTTACTATTTTCCCTAGTGACTATACCAATTACAACTCTTTGAAAGAGTAGGTCTAAAACAAGGTTAATGCACAAGGTTTGCATGCAATCCATATGATCAGAAGCACTGTTATGGATTGGTTCTATTCTTCCAAAATTAACATGTTGAGGTACCACCCAGTAACCCAGAATGTGACCTTATTGGAAGTAAAATAATTGCAGTACATTAGTTAAGACGAGGTCATACTGAAGTGGATGTACCCCTAAGCCAACAGCACTGATGTTGCTATAAAAAGGCAAAATTTGGACACAGATAGGGAGGATCAGTTCAGTTCAGTTCACTCGCTCAGTCGTGTCCGACTCTTTGCGACCCCATGAATTGCAGCACGCCAGGCCTCTCTGTCCATCACCAACTCCCGGAGTCTACGCAAACTCATGTCCATCGAGTCGGTGATGCCATCCAACCATCTCATCCTTTGTCGTCCCCTTCTTCTCCCACCTCCAATTCTACCCAGCATTAGGGTCTTTTCCAATGAGTCAACCTTTCGCATGAGGTGGCCAAAGTATTGGAGTTTCAGCTTCAACATCAGACCTTCCAATGAACACCCAGGATTGATCTCTTTTAGGATGGATTGATTGGATCTCCTTGCAGTCCGAGGGACTCTCAATAGTCTTCTCCAACACCACAGTTCAAAAGCATCAATTCTTCGGCACTCAGCTTTCTTCACCGTCCCACTCTCACATCCATGCGTGACCACTAGAAAAACCATAGCCCTGACTAGACGGACTTTTGTTGGCAAAGTAATGTCTCTGCTTTTAAATATGCTATCTAGGTTGGCCATAACCTTCCTTCCAAGGAGTAAGCGTCTTTTAATTTCATGGCTGCAATCACCATCAGCAGTGATTCTGGAGCCCCAAAAAATTAAGTCTGACACTGTTTCCACTGTTTCCCCATCTATTTCCCATGAAGTGATGGGACCAGATGCCATGATTCTAGTTTTCTGAATGTTGAGCTTTAAGCCAACTTTTTCACTCTCCACTTTCACCTTCATCAAGAGGCTCTTTAGTTCTTCTTCACTTTCTGCCATAAGGGTGGTGTCATCCGCATATCTGAAGTTATTGATATTTCTCCCGGCAATCTTGATTCCAGCTTGTGTTTCTTCCAGCCCAGCATTTCTCATGATGCACTCTGCATAGAAGTTAAATAAGCAGAGTGCCAATATACAGCCTTGACGTACTCCTTTTCCTCTTTGGAACCAGTCTGTTGTTCCATGTCCAGTTCTAACTGTTTCTTCCTGACCTACATACAGGTTTCTCAAGAGACAGGTCAGATGGTCTGGTATTCCCATCACTTTCAGAATTTTCCACAGTTTATTGTGATCCACACAGTCAAAGGCTTTGGCATAGTCAATAAAGCAGAAATAGATGTTTTTCTGGAACTCTCTTGCTTTTTCGATGATCCAGCGGATATTGGCTGGATAGGGAGAATAAGTCCATGTAAACATGAATCCGAAATAAGCTGTTGCACCTGCAGTTCTACCAATGCCAATGATTGTTAGGAGAACAGCATGCAACAGATTCTTTCTTACAACTCGTAGAAAGAACCAACTCAGCCAGCACTTTGATCTCAAACTTAGCCTCCAGAACTGTGATATAATAAATTTATATTGTTTAAGCCACTCAATTTTATGATAATTTGTGTGGCCCTAGCAAGCTAGTATAGAAATCTGGATCATATTTTCAAATCTGACACCAAAAATGAATCAAAGTTAGAAGATCTATAGACCACGAAGGCAGAGAAACACATTGAAAAAAATGAGTAGCAGAATTACAATTGAATATTCCGTTAATTTCTGAAGAAATGAAGCCATAAATCAGAGGTTTGCCTGTGTGTCTGTTGGTTGTTTAAAGAAAAAAATTGGTTAGACAGTTGTTGTGGGATTGCTGACATTTCCTTTACCCAGGAAATAACTATTTCCCATAGTTATTTATAAGTCATAGGCCCCTGTGCTTGGAAAAAAAAATTAAAATAATCAAAGAAAAAAACCTAGATATGGAGTCAGTCATGGACATCCCTGTGCCTCAGATGTAAAAGAATCTGCCTGCCAATGCAGGAGATGTAGGTTTGATCCTTGGGTCTTGAAGATCCCCTGGAGAAGGAAATGACAATCCACTCCAATATCTTTGACTGGGAAATCCCATGGACAGAGGAGCCTGCCTCCTCTGTCTATGGCTACAGTCCTTGGGGTTGCAAGAGAGACAGACACAACTAAGTGACTAAACAATCTAATCCAATCACAGTTGGTCACACTTGTGATTTAATTTTCTTGGGATACAGGCTATTTCATATTTTCTGACATCTGCCTGCCTTGACCTCCTTCTATACTCTCCTACTATATTCCTGTTTTTCATGTTTTCAGCTTTCTTCAGATTAGTCAGAACTGAAATTGTGTAACTTCCATTTCAAGGACTTGAGGTCCAGATCTCTAACTGTTTATGACCTGCTGCAGTCCTTAACCCTTAGCTGGTTCATTTCCAGCTAAGAGTTTCTGCCCAGTTTGACTCATAACCAGATTTATGCACTTATTCTTCAGGACCTCAGTATAAAAGTGAAATGGATTTTTATGTTTATATCAAGTAGAAAAGCCTCCTGCTACTTCTGAATTGAGGTGAAGAATTTTTGAGATCATTTCTTCTTACAGTGTACAATTTGATATGTAGCATATCTGGAGTAGTATAGATTTTGTTTATTGTCTGATGGCTGAGTCTTCAAAGATAAATGTGTTAAATGGTCAGTAAGCAAATTTGTCTTTTGCATAAACTATAAGAAAAGAGTATAAATTTCACAATTACTTAAAATCATATTTTGTAAGAAATGTGTAGGAGATGAGGTTCTGTTTTACAGTAGAATAAATTTTTTCTTGATATTCTAAGTTGTTCTTTTTAGATGATTTCTTATTACTTGAAATATTTACTAATAAAATGTTACAAAGCTACACACTTTTTATGTCTAATGCTTTATTCTATTTAAATATATTCTGCCTGAAATAATTAAGACCTACATTTCTAAAATATCACATTATAGTTAAGCATAAATAGCCTTCATTACCCTTGATCACGCATTTTTTGTGTTCCTGACTGTAATACCAAGATTGGTGTTTAGGGGCAAGATCTTTTTCTCAGTGTTTACTTAGCATCTGTTTTCCCAGTAACCTCTCTGTGGCTCTTCATATACTTCTGCCCTCCATGACAATTCAATTCATGTTAACGTTTAATGAAACCCCTCTGCTTTCACTAAACTATAAGTGGTTTTGCTCTTTTCCAATTTTCCTTTGACTGAGACATTTGCGATGGAAAGCATCCTAATGTATTTCCATAAATAGCAGATTTATTTTTGAATAGTCATTTAATAATACAGTTTATATTGTAAAGGCAAGAAAACATGAAATGAAAGAGAAAAGAAAGAGTAAGAAAATAGTAAAAGAGCAAAAAAGGAAGAATTAATCTGTAGTGACACACATTAACATGTATCTATTAGTACAGGGCACTCGCATGCAAGACTAAAGGAATAATGGTGTGAGAGAGTGACACTAAGTTTCAACCACTTGGCCTCTTGTGAGGAAGGACTTCTAGGATAATCCTGACCCCTCTCCCGGTGCCTTTTTCATCTCTACTCCCTTGGTTAACTATAGATCTAAGTGAATGATCAATTTGGGAAAATGAATGGTTTATTCTTACACATTGGCAGCTAGGTTTTCTTTGCTTCTACATATTATTAGTTTTAGAGGCACAGCCACTTTGGTTGAACTCTGGAGTATTTGAGCATGTTTAATGATTGGATGGATAAATTTAGTGTTGCAGTACAGCATTTAAGAAGCACACTGTTGCCATAGAGCTAGGCCAAGCTCCTCAAACAGTCTTATCTATTATGACACTGGCATTTTGATTTCCATTTGTTTGATTCCTGGGTCTCTCTCTCAATTATTTTTACATTTGTCAGGAAAATAAGGAAGTTATTTACCAATTATAAAAACATACACAGTGGAGTGTGCTATGGGGAGTTTTTGTTGTCGTTCAGTCATTCAGTTGTGTCTGACTCTCCGTGACCCCATGGACTGAAGCATGCCAGGTGTCCCTGTTTTTCACTATCTCCTGGAGTTTGCTGAAACTCATTCCATTGAGCTGACAATGCCATCCAAGCATCTCATCCTTCATCACTCCCTTTTCCTCATGCCCTCAATCTCTCCCAGCATCAGGGTCTTTTCCAATGAGTTGACTCTTCCTATCAGGTGGCCAAAGAATTGGAGCTTCAGCATCAGTCCTTCCAATGAACATTCAGAACTGATTTCTTTTAGGATTGACTGGTTTGATCTCTTTGCTGTCCAAGGGACTCTCAGTTCTTCAGCATTCATCCTTCTTTATGGTCCAACTCTCACATCTGTTCATGACTTCTGGAAAAGTTATGATGAACTTTTAAGTTCTATCTAAACTTTCTTAGATGGTAGGGCCTGTCTATGGGGACATCCTAATCTGTGCCCTAGTAAGGGAACTGTTCCATTCAGCCTTGTTGGAGAGACGGTAATTCCCTTGCCATGTTTTGCATCACATTATCTAACCCCTTGACAACACACAGCTAGACTGATTTGGTTTTCAGTTAGAAGCCAAGTTTGGGAATCTTCCCTAACATAGGCAATAGTCAACTATCATAGAATTTCTTTAAGAAGTTCTCTACTTTATAATAAGGTAACATGGAACCAAAATAAAAGCAAATGTTAAATCTCAGATTTGTCATATTTATTATCTGCTCATTATATAATAGGTTTTTCCAAAATATATAATCTTAAATTACAAGGTTATATAGGCTAAAGCACTAGTCTTTGTAATTTATAGAAATTATATTACCAAATAATAAATGTTGTCAATATTATGCACTTATATTTTATGATAAATATGTTTCTTCTAAAAATACTGTTTTCTCTTTTTTAAAAGGATGATGTTATGAATTTATACTTCTGTCCTCTTTAATCTTATCACACCATATGCCACTGTTTCATTTTTATAAGCCCCTAGAATTTTGGATGTGTTTCCAATAGAAAATGGTATTTGGCATTAACTTCTGTTGCTGCTGAGCAGTGCTAATCTATCTACATAGTAAAGATTTCAATTTTCATATGCAATAAAACAGAGATTGAAACTGTATGAAAAAGAATATCATGAGACATTATTCATAATTTTAAAAATGGAGCATTAAAGTAAAAGAAAAAAATAGCTATTATTGACTCAGTCACCAAATATTTATAAAGCAACTGATACATGTCCATTTTAAGCCATCTGCTGGGCATATAGCCATGAACATGACAGAAAAGGATGCTTTTCTTATTCCACTCTAGTGGCAGGCTATAAAAAATAGATAAAGGCCTAACAACATTATTTTTAAGTACCATCTAGTAATATATACATATGAACACTCAGGTATGGAAGTTAATTTGATGGCTGGGCTTCCGATTTAGCACTAGTGGTAAAGACCCTGCCTGCCATTGCAGGAGACATAGAGATGTGGTTTGACCCCAGGTAAGGAAGGTATCCTAGAGGAGAGCATGGCAACCCACTCCAGTATTCCTGCCTGGAGAAGCCCATGGACAGAGGAACCTGGTTGGCTAGAGTTTATAGGTGCTCAAAGAGACAGACATGATTAAAGTGACTTAACATGCACCCACTGAATCTTCAGGATAATTAATTCAAGAGAATACTCATTTGGCCTTAAAATTTCAACTGTTTGTCTTCAAAGCCAGTGTTTAGATAGAAATACATTTTTTAGATAGAAACTGTGAGTCAGAACTATGTTTATTAGAATCAAGTACTATCTGGCTTTCATTTTGGAGAGCCTCATCTTCTGCTACCCCATTTATCTTTCTGGTTGTTGATTTAGTCATTCAAGTCTCTACTTTGCCACCTTATTCTTTGGACTTTCTGTCTTTTGGTTGGTATATGCTGTTTAACTCTGTTTTGACCCTGGACTCTACTGTGTCTATGTCTGTATTTATTTGCTGCTGACTCAGGGATGGTCTCTTGGGCTCCTGACTTATGCCTTGCTATGCCCATCTTGGAGCTTTTAAGTAACATTTACGTTGAATAAGCTTTGGATATAACCCACTGTATCATCTCTATTTCAGCCTACTTGACCTGTGTCTTACCCTTTTAACAATGAAGAAAGAAAATGTCAGTTGTTTAGTGTGACAAGATTTGAAAGCTATTCCATTGTTTAAGGGCTTCCCTGGTAGCTCAGCTGGTAAAGAATCTGCCTGCAATGCAGGAGACCTCAGTTCAATTTCTGGGTTGAGAAGATTCACTGGAGAGGGGATAGGCTACCCACTCCAGTATTCTTGGGCTTCCCTGGTGGCTCAGCTGGTAAAGAATCTGCCTGTAATGCAGGATACCTGGGTTTGGTCCCTGGGTTGGGAATATTCCCTGGAGAAGGGAACAGCTACCCACTCCAGTATTCTGTTCTGGAGAATTCCATGGACTGTACAGTCACTGGGGTGGCAAAGAGTCAGACATGACTGAGTGACTCACTTCTCTTCACTTCAACTTGTTAATCATAGCTTATTGTCATTGAAATTATGTGTAAAGTTTAGGGACATAATCTTTTGCATTTGAGCTGAAATAGACTTTTCTTAACACAAAGCCCTCTTGCCAACCTGGAATTAGAGTCGAAACCAGTGGATATCTGAGGAGTTTTGTTTTCGTTTTTGTTTTTTATGATTTTAGTGAGACCAAAATCCAACTTCATTAAATACATATAGATTACACAATATATATTTTAGAAAAATTTGTTTGGGAAGTAGATGTTGTTGAAATTGAGTGATTTTCTGATTTTATCCTATCTCCACTCCTATTTGGGCTTCCCAGGTAGCACTAGTGGTAAAGAACAAGCCTACCAAGACAGGAGGCATAAGAGAAGCAGTTCGATCTGCTGGGTCAGGAGTAGCCTCTGGAGGAGGGCATAGCAACCTACTCCAGTATTCTTGCCTGGAGAATCCCACGGACAGAGGAGCCTGGCAGGCTGTGGTCCATATGGTTGCAGAGTCAGACAAAACTGAAGTAACTTATTACACACATATTTGGATCATTTAGGGTTTGAGGTTTTTTTGTTTTGTTTTGTTTTACTTTTGTTGTTAGTTTTTCAACTAAATTCCACAGGTATTCTTTCTAAAAAGTAATGTTGTAAAAATATAGTTAGCTGGACTAGGGAAAAACAATATATCTTTCCAAGAAGATGATTTGCACAAAACGTGGCAACATGAAAAACTGAGAGCTTTATAAGTGCTGTTTATGAGATATTGTTCTTTGGACCAAAAATTCAGATACTAATAAATGAGCCAGATTGTCCCCAGTGCCAAGTCACTCCGAAAACACAGCCAGCTGGATTCAGCCAGCCTTGATGAACACTGGAGGAGTCCCCTGTGTGGAAGGAGCAGGGAATTGAGAAAAAAATGATAAGCTGGTTTCGGTCTTATGAGTTAAATCTCCTTGATACAATGATGTCAGTTGAAGAGAAAAAGCATGAATGGCCTAGTTGATCTTAACCAGTTATCTTAATATTGAAAGCGAAATGTAAAAGTTAAGTTGCTCAGTCATGTTCAACTCTTTGCAACCCCATGGACTGAAGCCTTCCAGGCTCCTCTGTTCAAGGAATTCTCCAGGCCAGAATACTGGAGTGGGTAGTCATTCTCTTCTACAGGGAAACGTCCCAACTCAGGGGTCAAACTCAGGTCTCTTGCACTGCAGGTGGATTCTTTACCATTTGAGCCACCAGGGATGCCCCATTAAAATTAGGACCACAGTAAACAGAAAGACATCTACTACTGCTTCATTGACTACCTGAAAGCCTTGGACTGTGTATATCACAACAAACTTTGGAAAATTCTTAGAAAAATGGGAATGCCAGACCCAATGCCTCCTGAGAGACCTGTGTGCAGGTCAAAAAGCAACAGTTAGAACTGGACATGGGACAACAGACTGGCTCCAAATCAGGAAAGTACTTTAGGCAGTATCTTGTCACCCTGCTTATTTAACTTCTATGCAGAGTACATCATGTGAAATGCTGGGCTGCATAAAGAACAAGCTGGAATTAAGATTGCCTGGAGAAGTGTCAATAACCTCAGATATTCAGATGACACCACTCTTATGGTAGAAAGTGAAGAACTAAAGAGCCTCTTGATGAAAGTGAAAGAGGAGAGTGAAAAAGTTGGCTTAAAGCTCAACGTTCAGAAAACTAAGGTCATGGCATCCTGTCCCATCACTTCATGACAAATAGATGGGGAAACAGTGAGAGACGTTATTTTGGGGGGCTCCAAAATCACTGCAGATGGTGACTACAGCCATGAAATTAAAAGACCCTTGCTCCTTGGAAGAAAAGCTATGACCAACCTCAACAGCATATTAAAAAACAGAGACGTTACTTTGACAAAAAAGGTCCATCTAGTCAATGCTATGGTTTTTCCAGTAGTCAAGTATGGATGTGAGAGTTGGACCATAAAGAAAGCTGAGCACCAAATAACTGATTCCTTTGAACTGTAATGTTGGAGAAGACTCTTGAGAGTCCCTTGTATGGCAAGGAGAACAAACCAGCCAATCCTAAAGAAAATCAGTTGTGAATATTCATTGGAAGGACTGATGTTGAAACTCCAATACTTTGGCCACCTGATGCAAAGAATCGGCTCATTGGAAAAGACCTTGATTCTAGGTAAGATTAAAGGCGGGAGGAGAGGGGATGACAGGGGATGGGATGGTTAGATGGCATCACCAAGCTGATGGACATGAGTTTGAACAAGCTTCAGGAGTTGGTGATGGACAGGGAAGCCTGGAGTGCTGCAGTCCATTGGGTCACAAAGAATCAGACATGACTGAGCGACTGAACTGAATAGAACTTATGCAGAGCACATCATGTGAAATGACACACAAGCTGGAATCAAGATTGTGGGGAAAAATATCAATAACCTCAGACATGCAGAAGGTATCACCCTTATGTCAGGAAGTGAACAGGAATGAAAGAGCCCTTGATGAAGGTGAAAGAGGAGAGTGAAAAAGCTGGCTAAAAACTCAACATTCAAAAAGCAAAGAGCATGACATCCTTTTCCATTATTTCATGGCAAACAGATGGAGAAACAATTGAAACTGTGACAGACTTAATTTTCTTGGACTCCAAAATCACTGTGGATGGTGACTGCAGCCATGAAATGAAAAGATGCTTGTTTCTTGGAAGAAAAACTATCAAGAACCTAGATAGCATATTTAAAAAGCAGAGACATCATTTTGCCTACAAAGGTCAGTATAGTCAAAAGTATGTTTTTTCCAGTAGTCATGTATGGATGTGAGAGGTGGACAATAAAAAAAAAAAAAGGCTGAGTGCTGAAGAATTGATGGCCTTGAACTGTGGTGCTGGAGAAGACTCTTGAGAGTCCCTTGGACTAGTAAGGAGATCCAACCAGTCAATCCTAAAAGAAATCAACCCTGACTATTCATTGGAAGGACTGATGCTGAAGCTGAAGCTCTAACACTTTGGCCACCTGATGTGAACAGCCTACTCACTGGGAAAGACCCTGATGCTGGGAAAGATCGAAGGCAAGAGGAGAAGGGGACGACAGAGAATGAAATGGTTGGATGGCATCATGACTCAGTGGACATGAGTTTCAGAAAATTCTGGGTGATGGTGAAAGACAGGGAAGCCTGGCGTGCTGTAGTCCATGGGGTCACAAAGAGTTGGACATGACAACAACAGCAAATAAAGAAATAACAATGTGGATACCTAAATCAGACAAACACAAACAGTTTAAGCAGAATTTAGAATTTGAAAGACGATAAGAAAATGATAATAAAAACCTAATAAAAAAGCCTAAAACAGAGGGTGAAGTGAAAACTTTCTAATCTTCATATTAAAATTCTTAAGGCAAGAGTTAACAGATCTAAATTGAAAAAAAGAATTATATATATATTAAAAGTATGTGAAAACTAGGACTATTCTAACCTTTTTATTTTCTTCTATAAGAATGTAAATGGGAGTTAAGTTCACTCTATTCAATTTTGATAAACAAATCTGGGGACAAAATAGAGTAACTGAAAACACAAATATTTGTGAATACATATATACATTAAAATATATAAAATGAGTAATTGGCATCCCCGAACTGTTCTAAATGCCACTTATTTAGTGATCATTTATTCTTTGATAATCTGGAGAAGGCAATGGCAACCCACTCCAGTACTCTTGCCTGGAAAATCCCATGGACGGAGGAGCCTGGTAGGCTGCAGTCCATGGGGTCGCGAAGAGTCGGACACTACTGAGCGACTTCACTTCACTTTCACTATTCTTTGATAAGATGAAATTCATATTAAACTGCTTTCTCCTGTTGGAAAAAAAAAAATGTAATCCATGCCCTTAGTGACCAGTCTAAAAATGGTAGGAGTGCTGAGTGGCAGAATCAGATTGAAAATCCTTGGGTATTTCAAAGTGAAAGTAATGAAACACAATTCTGATCTAAGCACATAGACATGCTTAAAGTTATTGCTTTGCACAAAAAGTGAATTTCTGTGAAAATGCTAGTAAAAATAGTCTCACATCTTTTTCTCAAGTTGACCACAATGTGGTGAGTGTAGCTGCTTGTTTGACAAGACTAATTCATACTTTTGATTTCATAATTTGCCTGAAGCTTTGCTCCCAATAGTTTTCCCTTTCCCTTGACCCTGCTCCGATGGTAGCATAGCAGTTGTTAATTTTAACTATATTTCTCTCTGTTAGTGAATAGCACACTACATATTCTTAAGTCTATTTTTAGCCTGATCCTCTCCCTTACCTCCACACCACAGGCAATTTCAGGGAAATTCTGCAAAATTAAATTTCATACATAAAACTTTGTAGATGCAGCATAACTAAAATACTTAATAGAAAATAAAATGATCAAATATCTAAGTGCTTTTATATTCCTTTTCCTGGTTTTAATCAACAATCTTTATTACATATTTACTGATGTAAAGGAGTTTTTAGGGTAGAGATCTCTTTAGAAAGAAACGTTGTAATGAAGTAAAAGACATTCCATACCCTCAAAAAGTTTATTTTCTAGCATGGCAATAAAGATACTGAAAGGAGCTGCAAAAACTTTTTCTCTTTGTGAGTATTTGGTATCTGTTAAGTCCTTGCCCAGCAAACATTAATTACTCATCTTCAAAAGAGGAAAAATGAGAATGATTAAACATACAAATAATATGAGCCACATTAATGAAATGTTTCAGAGTAACTGTGGCTGAGAGTTGCTAATTTTCTCTTATCTTGGAAATAATGTGACAGGAAAAATGATACTGATAACTACTGAAAAAAGTCATCTTAATATTACTGTTGCCCCATTATTACCACAGCAAAGTCATGAGGATTCTTCTCTTTATCTCCGATATAAAAATAACACACTTTTCTTCAATTAAATTTTAAAGTAACTTTTCAATCTATGGTGATTATAAATAATGTATATGGAATATTAATTTTGAAGATTTTTGATAATTCTGGTACATAGTAATTACTAGTACATTTATTTTTAAAAGAAGAATTCACATGTAAAATTTTAAACAGGGACATGTTTTTTTCAATATTTCTAAGGTCACAGAGTTGATAATATAGAGATACTTTTATTTTGAACTCGCAATACATATCAAATGCTTTACCTTTTAAAAATAAGTATAATCTTCCATAACAGTTCTTCAAATCAATCTCTATCCTACTTTTCCCATGAGTAAACTGAACCCTGGGCTGGTTAAATAATTAGATGAATGTCAACAGCTATTAAGTGACAAAATGATATTTTGACTCAAATTCTTGCTTCTGCAGCATATTCCATTGAGTTGTAGAATATGATACATATTTGGAATTCAATTTGAACTTAATCTAAATGCTACCAAACTTGCATTAGACATAGTTATTTCATGGAGCTGCCCCTTCCATTGACTTAGGCTTTCTTGTCTTTTTATTTTACAGTTTCTTCCTGAAAGTAAAACTGAAAGTCACTCAGTCGTGTCCGACTCTTTGCGACCCCATGGACTATACAATCCATGGAATTCTCCAGGCCAGAATACTGGAGTGGGTAGCCTTTCCCTTCTCTAGGGGATCTTCCCAAGCCAGGAATAAAACCTAGATCTCCTGTATTTCAGGCAGATTCTTTACCAGCTGAGCCACAAGGGAAGCCCAAGAACACTGGAGTGGGTAGCCTATCCCTTCTCCAGCGGTTCTTCCCGACCCCAGGAATCGAACTGGGGTCTCCTGCATTGCAGGCGGATTCTTTACCACCTGAGCTATGAGGGAAGCCCACAGTTTCTACCTAGACTAATTTAAAACAAGATCCTCAATCATTTTTTATATCTTACTTATTCATAGATGAGTATTCAAAGATCATGTCACTCCTGAATTCAAGGCATTAGATAGCTCCAGGTGACTATCACCACCCCTTATCCAACTGGTCTAATTTCAATATATTTCCTTCAAACCTGATTATTTTTTAGTTGTTTACCCAACAAATAACACCATAATACAACTAAACTTTTTACATCAAATTTAAAAAGACTCTCTTGCTCTCAGCCTTCTCTCACCTATTTCTAACGCATCACCAATTTCAATTAACTATCTTTTAAATATTTCTGATTGACTCATTTTCCTAAATCTCCTCTGCCACAAGCCTATTACAAGCTGTCATCATCTTTTATCTTAATTGCTGTAAAACCTAATTTACTGCCTATTTTTCACTAAGATCCGTTTCTGATCCACTCAACATATTACATATAATTAGAGAGAGACATTCTCAAAACATGCATCAGGTCATGCCATTTCTGCTAAAACCCTTCAACAGCTGACCATTGCTTTAAGTTAAATTCACTGAGTTTGTCTAAAAATTCATTCATAATCTGCCTTCCAAGCCTCATTAAACATCACTCCCTCACCCAGGAAATATCCAGTTGAAAGTCCAGGGGGGCTTTTTGGGTGTTATACAGTCCTCTTTATTGGGTATAACATCCTACTCTGACAATCGATGGAAAAAGACAGGTGAAATGCCTTCCCTGAAGCAGGGAGGGCTGCAAACTTCATTGAAAGCCTCATTTGGGGAAGTGAAGGGTGGGAGAGTCACAGCAATGATTAAAACCCACAGGACTGACTTTATAAAGACTCTCTACCCTGGTAATAGAAAAAGTTATTTAAGTAGACTTTCACTCTGTTCTCTGGGAACAAATCTTTTGTCCACATTTTTTTTTTCCCCCTATAATCCATGGCAACATTTTAATGGGCATTAAGGAGGACACCTTCTTGGGGAATTCACATTCTGTAGCCATATTCTGCAAGTAAAATTATTTTTAGGCCAGACTTATGGTTTATTTGACAATAGAGTCTTTGAATAAGTGAGTCTAATCACCTTGGTCAGTACCACATATTTGAAACTATACTCAAGTTTGCTGCTAGATGTTAGTTACCTAGCTTGATCTATTTATTTGAGTCTTATCTCCTTGATTTTCTTTCATTCCCTCTGAAATTAATGACATATGATTTGAACCCTGTTAATCAGTTCTCCCCACACTTCAGCTTCTGCCTATAAATAAGTCCTTTGTTCAGCAAAAAGATCTAGGTGAGCCTCTCCCAGGTGGGGATCTAGAAACAGTTGACTTCTTCAGTCTGCAAAGCTTAGATTTTTATTATTTCTTCTCCTTTAAATTCACTTCTGCTTTCAAACTACCTAATTCTTCCTGAGGCTCATTTCTCTTTTTATTCAGTTATTTATTTTCAGCGATGCTTTACTGTGTCACTTTAAAAACACCACACATAACTGATAGTCTGCTGTATAACCTTTTCTTCCGCAGATATCCAGATTTTCAAAGGAAACAATTTTACAAAATAGCTATCCTTTATAATAATTGGCATGTTTCCAATGTCTGATAAGCACTTCCTCACTGACTGCCATCTGCTGAGTAAGCTGAGAGATCCTAATACTTTATTTTTATAATGTATAATTTGCATGTAGAGAAATGTATAGATCTTCCTTATTAGTTTATTACATTTTGGCAAAAACATAAACTTGCATAACAAATATCACAATCAAGATTTGGAACTCTTCTATCATCCCAGAAAGTTTTTTCATATCCCTTTCCAGTCAATGCTCCTGCAACAAGAGACATCAGATCTAATTTTTATCATCACAAATTTGTTTTGCCTTTTCTTAAAGTTTATATAAATCAAATCACACAAATGATCTCCTCTGCATAAACCTTCTTTTGTTTTATGTACTGTTTTCTTTTTTTATTTAATCCATTATGTTGAGGATATGAGTTGCAAGCTAATTTTAATTGCAGAGTAGTGTTACATTGTGTAAATAGATATTTTAAAATTATTCATCTGTATATAGACAGCTGGGAAGCTTCCAGTTTGTTGGAAATATTTGGAGCTTTGAACATTCTTGTACTAATTTTTTGTGGATATATGTTTTAATTTCTCTTGCACAAATAAATACAATATGGAATTTTTGAGTCATAGAAACCTCGTGTTGAAATTTAAAAGAAACTATCAAATGATTTTCTAACTTGGTTCCATTTCATATTTCCATTGTCAATGAATGAAAGTTCTGGTTGCATCAGAAACTCACAGATATTCATGCTTTCAGTTCCTTTTATTTTTGCAATGTTAGTTAGAGTGTAGTCGTATCAGATAGTTTTCTTTCTCTAATGACAGTTGTAGCACATTTTTGCTTACTGTCTAGTTGTATATTTCCTTTGTGAAATATCCAAGTCTTTGTTCACTATTTACTTGGGCTATTTGATTTTTAATATTGGTTTTAAGAGCTTTTCACATCTACATATGTGTCTTGTCAAACATTTGTATTGTGAATATTTTAACCTATGCTATAACTTGACTATTTTTTATGATGACTTTTAATGAGCAGAAATTGTTCATTTTGAAAGAGATCAGCTTATCAATGGTCAATGTACAGTTGTGTGTGTGCATTTGTGTTACTGTCAAAGATATCTTAGCAAGCCAAAAGGTCATAAAGATATTCTTTTATATATTCTTTACAAGACAAATCTTTTCCTAATGGAAAGCAATGCTGTATATTCCGGAGAAGGCAATGGTAACCCACTCCAGTACTCTTGCCTGGAAAATCCCATGGACGGAGGAGCCTGGTAGGCTGCAATCCATGGGGTCGCTAGGAGTCGGAAACGACTGAGGGACTTCACTTTCACTTTTCACTTTCATGAATTGGAGAAGGAAATGGCAACCCACTCCAATATTCTTGCCTGGAGAATCCCAGGGACTGGGGAGCCTGGTGGGCTGCCGTCTATGGGGTCTTCCAGAGGCGACTGAAGCGACTTAGCAGCAGCAGCAGCAGCTGTATATTCATTGAAAGACATGCTGAAGCTAAAGCTCCAGTACTTTGACCACACGATGCAAAGAACTGATTCACTGGAAAATACCCCGATACTGGGAAAAATTGAGGGCAAAAGAGGGAGACAGAGAATGAGATGGTTAGATAGCATCACCAACTCATGGGACATGAGATAATAGAGTATAGGTAAACCTGATGTGCTATAGCTCATAGGGTCGCAAAGAGTCAGATGGGACTTAGTGACTGAATGACAGCAACAGCAATGCTTAGTTTTTGCTTTTTGTTTTTTTAAAAACTGTACTACACTATGGTAGCCATTTATGCAATGAAACACTAATATAGACATTATGCAGTTATTTTGTAGATGGTGCTTAATATATACAATCAGTTGGTATTAAATAAATGAGAGATTAACCACTTACTTGAAAAATCTTCAACAGTAAAACAAGTTTCCACAGGGAACAAGAAATTCTGCTGGTTGATGGACTGAAGCATCAGCTCTTACCTTATAGTTCCTATTCCAGTCTGGCGATATCTCTGTCTGTTACATATTATGATGATCATAATGTCCTATGGGTTCTATTTGATTGAACTCTGACTGATATGTATCCTTATCACCTTTTTCCAGAGTTTAATTGGAGCAATATTTTTATAAATATTACTTTAATTTCTTATTTAGATTTTTTGATGCAAGACTTCATCGAATTACTTCAAATCTGTAATTTCAAATCAAATTGCTTCAAATCTGTAACTTCAAATTGGTTACTTCAAATCTGTAACCAGCTTGATTTATCTACACAAGATGGAGATGCTCATTAATTGGAGTCATTTCAAAAGTAATGGACTTCCCTCGTGGTTCAGATGGTAAAGAATCTACCCGCAATGTAGGAGACCCAGGTTCAATCCCTGGGTCTGGAAGACCCCTGGAGAAGGAAATGACAATCCACTCCAGTATTCTTGCCCAGAAAATCTCATAGAGAGAGAAGCCTGGCGGGCTACAGTCTACGGGGTTGACAAGACTCAGACATGATTGAGAAGCTAAAACAAAAAAAGTAATAAATCAGATATAGCTAACAGTAAGCACCGGACGTGTTTGTGGCAAAACACCAAGCTTATCATTAGATTTAGACAATAAGCAAAGTAATTTTCCAAAATGTTTGTCTATTTATTTATTTCTGGCTGCACTGTCTTCATTGCTGCGTGCGGGCTTTCTCTAGTTGTGGCAAGCTGGTCTACTCTTCACTGCAGTGCACAGTCTTCTCATTGCAGTGGTTCCTCATGTTGTGGAGCATGGGCTCTAGAGCACGGGCTCCGATGTTGTGGTGCATGAGCTTAGTTGCTCTGAGGCATGTGAAATCTTCCCAGACCAGGGATCGAACCTGTGTCCCCTGCTTTGACTGGAAGACTCTTACCCACTGCACCATCATTGGGTAACATAAGGACTTGTTTCATGCTTCACTTCAGACACTAGTAAGAGTCTGTAAATTTCTGGGGCCATCCCTAAAAGCAGTTACTTACAGATTCATTGATACTGCTGCTGCTGCTGCTGCTAAGTCGCTTCAGTCGTGTCCGACTCTGTGCGACCCCATAGACGGCAGCCCACCAGGCTCTGCCGTCCCTGGGATTCTCCAGGCAAGAATACTGGAGTGGATTGCCATTTTCTTCTCCAGTGCATGAAAGGGAAAAGTGAAAGTGAAGTTGCTCAGTCGTTTCCGACTCCTAGCGACCCCATGGATTGCAGCCTACCAGGCTCCTCTGTCCATGGGATTTTCCAGGCAAGAGTACTGGAGTGGGTTGCCATTGCCTTCTCCGGACTCATTGATAAGAGGTATCCAAACAGGTGGTCCTGGAACAGAGGTCTTGATCATCCATAGTTATTATACAGTAATCCAAATAATTCCTATCTGGCTTGAGGGCACGCATATAAAGGCAGAAATGTAGATTGGGATGATAAACTGATAAAGTTTTGGGCTTTAAGATCAGGAATAAATCATCAGAACCACTGCAGTGGGTAGTAGCAATAATATTTAACTCTCCAAAAGAGCCAAGTAGAACCAGTTGCAGCTCATCAGTCACTGGTTCAGTTTTGTCACTAGTTCAGTTTTCACTCAGACAACCTACTCAAATACTGTGGAGTTCCTGAAGAGCCCTGTGATTATGAGAACCCCTTTTCCTGTAAATCCCCAAAGTCATTTAAACCCATACTTTCTCCATCATATGCTACTTCACAAAGGGAAGGGGAATCTGAGTGACTATCTTTCCCATGAAAATATAAACAACCTATAATATTCATTTCATAACCTTGAATGAACCATCACAAACTTTGACAGATGGCCTTTGTTTAATTTGAATCGAAGTTTAAGGGCGAAATAGGTCAGTGAAACATGAAACAATAGAGTAGCTCATCTTGGGTGTGGCTACTGATGCCAGGATTAGGGATTGTCCATGCTTTCTGCAGGTGTTTAGTATCCTGGAATTGCCATTTAAGGGCAGATTAAAGTAAGACGGTCCCAAGAGGAAATCAGGTTTATTTTATTATATGTTGATTTTGAAGTTAGGACTGGATTCTCTGCTAAAATCTCTAAATTTTAATGCTGTCCTTCAAAGTCTAGCTAAAGTGCTTTGAAGCTTTGCTGGACCACAGAAATTCTATTTTCACTAGTCATTTAACAGTCGTATAATATTGAGTTACACCTTTTGAACCAATATTGCATTCCAAATTAACTCATTATTATTAATTGATTTTTCCTTTGACTGAGCATTTCCTTCTAACCTAAATTGTAAGCTCTTTAAGGACAAAATGTGGGCATCTCTTTGTATTCCTTTCAGTTCTTCTTAAAGTAGACATTTCAAAATATTGATTGGTTAATAAATAGCTTCATTTATATCCTAATGGCAGGGACATATCTACTCAATTATTCTGAAATATTGTCTTAGGAAAAGCAGATCTTAATTTTATCTTGAAATTTTTGAAAAGCAACAATCAGGAATTGCCTGAAATTTGCATATTACAAGAGAAAGAAAAAATTAAAAAGCAAATGAGAGAACAAAGCACAATGTAGTTTTGATATATGAAAGCATATGAATATTATACTTACAGTATTTCTGAATAATATGATTTTGTGATTAATACACATATTTAAAATTTCAATGAAGAGATGTCAACATAATACCTTATTACAGATTACAAAAAATCAACATTAGTGGCATATTCTGTCTTTGAAATTCCAGCCAAACCCATCGTCTTCTAACTGGATATAGAAATAGGCAGAAGCTGAGTTGAGTAGGAGATTCAGTTCAGTGCCAATACAACTCATGATTCTAGTCATGTAGGAAGAACAGTGGAGACACACAGAGAAATGAAAAGATTATAATTTAGATAAAAAGGAATAAGAAAATAGAGTCTTTCACCTATAAGTCACTGGTTTATAAAGTCACTGAGCAAATCTGAAGATCATGCATTTGCTTTGAATTCAGGTTGAGTTCTAAACTTGACAGTGTATTAATAACTTCTAAATGTCTGGTGAAAAAAATCCCTTGATATGATTTTTATTGGCATTTAACAGATTAATTCACAAATTATTGAGGTGGCATGGTGAAACTACTAATTGAATATGACATTTCTATAAAATGCTGTTAAAAATATTACAGTACCTACTGCCAGGTGAGTTGATTGCACCTTTCCTGCTATGTTAAATGATAAATTTAAAGGTAAGAAAAATAAATTTGCCAATGAATTAAAAATTCTCAGGATGGGATCATTTCACTGACAAAGTAAAATAAATAAGGAATTGCAACTTACTCATTGGATGTTCTCTATAATTTTAAATGCAAATCAGTACTTAAAATATGCATTATAATTTAAAAATATTCCTGTGAATAATTATGCAAGAAAATGTGTTTGAGGGAGAGTAAATGTCTCCCTGTCCAAAAGGATATCTTTTATTACCTGCTAATTTGACTAAAATTGTATTATTAGAACCACTCATTTAGATTAGGATATGGATTCCAGAAGACTGCACCGAAAAGACAGCTGTTTTCTTAAATTCTGTCTTGTGCTCTTATATAAATATGTAATTTTTGTTGAAGTATAATTGATTTACAATCATATGTTAGTTTTAGAGGTATAACATAGTAATTCAATATTATTATAGATTATAATACATTTAAAGTTATTACAAAATATTGGCTGTATTCCCTGTTGTTTTTGTTGTTGTTATTCAATTGCTAAATCATGTCCGACTCTTTGGGACCCAACGGACTGTAGCACACTAGGCTTTCCTGTGCTTTACTGTCTCCTGGAGTTTGATCAAATTCATGTTCATTGAGTGGGTAATACTATCTAACCATCTCATTCTCTGCTGTCCTCTTCTCCTTTTGCCTTCAATCTTTTCCAGCATCAGGGTCTCTTCCAATGAGTTAGCTCTTCTCATCAGGTGGCCAAAATATTGGAGTTTTAGCTTCAGCATAAGTCCTTCCAATGAATATTCAGGGTTGATTTCCTTTAGGATGGACTGGTTTGATCTCTTTGCAGTCCAAGGGACTCTCAAGAGTCTTCTCCAGCACTACAATTTGAAAGCATGAACTCTTCGGTGCTCAGGCTTCTTTATGGCACAACTCCCTCCCATGCATGACTACTGGAAAATCCATAGCTTTAGCTATACAGACCTGCTTTTTATATGTCTCTGCTTTTTAATATGTTATGTTTGTTGCAGCTTTTGTTCCAAGGAGCAAGCAACAATTTCATGGCTCCAGTCACCATCCACGGTGATTTTGGCGCCTAAGAAAATAAAATCTATCGCTGCTTCCACTTTTCCCTCATCTATCTGCCATGAAGTAGTGGGAGCAGATACCATGATCTTAGTTTTTTAATGTTGAGCTTCAAGCCAGTTTTTTCACCCTCCTTTTTCATCCTGTGCTGTGCAATATATATATATATATATATATATATATATATATATATATATATATCACCCTATACTCATTTATTTTATATTTGGTACTTTGTACTTCTTAAGAGTCTAGCCCTACCTTGTCCCTTTCCCTTTCCCTCTCCACGTTGGTAACCACTATTTCGTTCTCTGTATCTATTTCTGTTTTGTTATACTTGCTCTTTTTCTTTTCTTTTCTTTTTTTTTAGATTCTACTAAGTGGTAATTTGCAGCATTTCTTTTTCTTTGTTCGACTTACTTCACTAAATTAACTGATTTTGAAGCTGAGACTCCAGTACTTTGGCCACCTGATGGGAAGAGCTGACTCATTTGAAAAGACCCTGATGCTCGGAAAGATTGAGAGCAGGAGGAGAAGGGGACGACAGAGGATGAGATGCTTGGATGGCATCACCGACTCAATGGACATGAGTTTGGGCGGACTCTGGGAGTTGGTGATGGGCAGGGAGGCCTGGCGTGCTACAGTTCATGGGGTCACAAAGAGTCAGACACAATTGAGCAACTGAACTGCACTGAACTGAATACCCTTTAGGTTCATCCATATTGTTGCAAATAGCAAAATTGTATTCATTTTCATATGAGTTATATATACATATATATATATATATATATATATATCACATCTTCATGAATTCACTGGTTGATAGACACTTAGGATGCTTCCATATTTTGAATATAGCAAATGCCGCTGCTAAGAACATTGGAGTGCATGTATCTTTTCCAATTAGGGTTTTCATTTTGGGGGATATATACCCAAGAATAGAATTTCTGGATTAAAGTGTTGTTCTATTTTAAATATCTTGTGGAAATTTAACAATGTGTTTCACAGTGACTGCAATAATTCACATTTCTACTAACAGTGTACTAGGCTACCCTTTTCTCTAATATTTGTTATTTGTCTCACCAATATTTGTTATCTGTGGTCTTTTTTCCTTTTTTTTTAAATTGGATTATAGTTGCTTTACAAGGTTGTGTTAGTTTCTACTGTGCAGCAAAGTGAATCAGCTGCATGTATACATACATTCCCTCTCTTTTTGGAGCTCATCCCATTTAGGTCACCATGATTATAGACTAAAACCCAAAGGAATTCAGAAGTTGCTTTATGAGCAAGAACGTGGGTGAGATCTGAATCATTTATTGGACCTAGATTTTCTCTTCTGTAAACTCGTAAGGGCAACAGTATGGGCTGTTGTGAGGATTAAAGAATGTAACAGCTCAAATCTACTCAGTGCTCTGTGGTGAACTGCCCTTTCTGTAATGCAGACTCCTTGGTTGCTGGGTCAACTTTTTATTCTTTGCTGGATGTAATCTTTTTTTTTTTAATTGAAGGATAACTGCTTTACAGAATTTGTTGTTTTCTGTCAAACCTCAACATGAATCAATCATGGGTATACATGTATCCCCTCCCTTTTCAACCTCTATTTTACATATGGCAATGTAAGTTTCCACGTTACTCTTTCCATACATCATTCTCTCTCCTCCCCTCTCCCCATGTCCATAAGTCTATTCTCTATGTCTGATTCTCCATTGCTGCCCTGCAAATCAACTTTTCACTACCATTTTTCTAGATTCCGTGTATGTGCATTAAAATATGATTTTTATCTTTCTCTTTCTGACTTACTTCAGTCTTTATAATAGGCTCTAGGTTCATCTACTTCTTTAGAACTGACCCAAATGCATTCTTTTTTATGGCTGAGTAATATTCCATTGTACATATGTACCACACTTCTTTAACCATTCATCTGTTGATGGACATCTAGGTTGCTTCTATGTTCTAGCTATTGTCAATAGTGCTGCAAAGAATAATGGGATACACGTGTCTTTTTCAATTTTGGTTTCCTCAGGCTATATGACTAGGAGAGGGACTGCTGGGTCATATGGTGGTTTTATTACTAGCTTTTTAAGGAATCTCCATACTGTCTTCCATAGTGGCTGTATCAATTTACATTCTCAATGCAAGGGTGTTCCCTTTCCTCTGCACCCTCTCCACATTTATTGTTTGTAGACATTCTGGTGGTGGTCATTCTGACCAGAGTGAGGTGATATCTCATTGTAGTTTTGATTTGGATTTCTCTAATAATGACCGATGTTGGGCATCTTTTCATGTATCTGTCAGCCATCTGTACGTCTTCTTTGGAGAAATGTCTGTTTAAGTCTTTTCCCCATTTTTTTTTTCCAGCTTTCATGTATTTATTTAAAATGGAATTACAACAGGGCTACCAATGGAAAAATAAGCACTGCCAGACAGGAGTGAGAACAACTAAACAAAATAACCTATTTTCGCATAATAAAATCACCTCATTGGTACCAATGCTTTCTTTTTTCCTTCTTTTTTTTTTTTTCCGGTGGAAAGGAGGAAGTTGCTTTATTTATTTCTTTTTTAATTAGTTTATTTGCTATTTTTTTTTAACTTAACAATATCGTATTTGTTTTGCAATACATTGACATGAATCCACCATGGGTGTAAATGTTTTCCCCCTCCAGAACCACCCTTCCACCTCCTTCCCCATCCCATCCCTCCGGGTCATCCCAGTGCACCAGCCCCGAGCACCCTGTATCATGCATTAAACCTGGACTAAAGATTCATTTCATATATGATAATTTACATACTTCCATGCCACTCTCCCATATCATCCCGCCCTCGCCCTCTCCCATAGAGTCCATAATACTATTCTATTTATCTGTGTCTCTTTTGATGTCTCGCATACAGGGTTATCTTTACTGATTGACTAAATACCATATATATGTGCTAGTATACTGTATTGGTGTTTTTCTTTCTGGCTTACTTCATTCTGTATAATAGGCTCCAGTTTCATCCACCTCATTAGAACTGATTCGAATGTATTCTTTTTAAAGGCTGAGTAACATTCCATTATGTATATGTACCCCAGCTTCCTTATCCATTCGTCTGCTGATGGGCATCTAGGTTGCTTCCATGTCCTGACTATTACAAGCAGTGCTGCGATGAACATTGGAGTATACGTGTCTCTTTCAATTCTGGTTTCCTCAATGTGTATGCCCAGCAGTGGGATTGCTGGGTCATACGGCATTTCTATTCCCAGTATTTTTGAGGAATCTCCACACTGTTCTCCATAGTGTCTGTACTAGTTTGCATTCGCACCAACAGTATAAGAGGGTTCCCTTTTCTCCACATCCTCTCCAGCATTTATTGCTTGTAGTCTTTTGGATAGCAGCCATTCTGACGGGCGTGAAACGGTATCTCATTGTGGTTTTGATTTGCATTTCTCTGATGATGAATGATGTTGAGCATTTTTTCATGTGTTTCTTTGCCATCTGTATGTCTTCTTTGAAGAAGTGTCTATTTAGCTCTTTGGCCCACTTTTTGATTCTGTCGTTTATTTCTCTGGAATTGAGCTGCAGGAGTTGCTTGTATATTTTTGACATTAGTTGTTTGTCCGTTGCTTCATTTGCTATTATTTTCTCCCATTCTGAATGCTGTCTTTCACTTTGATTATAGTTTCCTTTGTTGTGTAAAAGCTTTTAATTTTAATTAGGCCCCATTTGTTTATTTTTGCTTTTATTTCCAGTATTCTATGCCAAAGCCTTTGACTGTGTGGATTACAAAAAACTGGAAAATTCTGAAAGAGATGGGAATACCAGATCATCTGACCTGTCTCTTGAGAAACCTGTATGCAGGTCAGGAAGCAACAGTTAGAACTGGACGTGGAACAACAGACTGGTTCCAAACAGGAAAAGGAGTACGTCAAGGCTGTATATTGTCACCCTGCTTATTTAACTTATATGCAGAGTACATCATGAGAAACGCTGGGCTGGAGGAAGCACAAGCTGGAGTCAAGATTGCCAGGAGAAATATCAATAACCTCAGATATGCAGATGACACCACCCTTATGGCAGAAAGTGAAGAAAAACTAAAGAGCCTCTTGATGAAAGTAAAAGAGGAGAGTGAAAAAGTTGGCTTAAAGCTCAACATTCAGAAAACTAGGATCATGGCATCTGGTCCCATCACTTCATGGGAAATAGATGGGGAAACCGTGGAAACAGTGTCAGACTTTATTTTTTTGGGCTCCAGAATCACTGTTGATGGTGATCGCAGCCATGAAATTAAAAGACGCTTACTCCTTGGAAGGAAGGTTATGGCCAACCTAGATAGCATATTTAAAAGCAGAGACATTACTTTGCCAACAAAAGTCCGTCTAGTCAAGGCTATGGTTTTTCCAGTGGTCATGTATGGATGTGAGAGTTGGACAGTGAAGAAAGCTGAGCACCGCAGAATTGATGCTTTTGAGCTGTGGTGTTGGAGAAGACTCTTGAGAGTACCTTGGACTGCAAGGAGATCCAATCAATCCATCCTAAAAGAGATCAATCCTGGGTGTTCATTGGAAGGACTGATGTTGAAGCTGAAACTCCAATACTTTGGCCACCTCATGTGAAGAGTTGACTCATTGGAAAAGAGCCTAATGCTGGGTAGGATTGGGGGCAGGAGGAGAAGGGGACAACAGAGGATGAGATGATTGGATGGCATCACCAACTTGATGGACATGGGTTTGTGTAGACCCCGGGAGTTGGTCATAGACAGAGAGGCCTGGCGTGCTGCAATTCATGGGCTCGCAAAGTGTCAGACATGACTGAGCGACTGAACTGAACTGAACTGAACTGGAAGGTGGGTCATAGAGGATCCTGCTGTGGTTTATGTCGGAGAGTGTTTTGCCTATGTTTTCTTCTAGGAGTTTTATAGTTTCTGGTCTTACATTTAGATCTTTAATCCATTTTGAGTTTATTTTTGTGTATGGTGTTAGAAAGTGTTCTAGTTTCATTATTTTACAAGTGGTTGACCAGTTTTCCCAGCACCAATTGTTAAAGAGATTGTCTTTTCTCCATTGTATATTCTTGCCTCCTTTGTCAAAGATAAGGTGTCCATAGGTGTGTGGATTTATCTCTGGGCTTTCTATTTTGATCCATTGATCTATATTTCTGCCCTTGTGCCAGTACCATACCGTCTTGATGACTGTGGCTTTGTAGTAGAGCCTGAAGTCAGGCAGGTTGATTCCTCCAGTTGCATTCTTCTTTCTCAAGATTGCTTTGGCTTAAAAACTATATATGACACACCCATGGCAAACATTATCCTAAATGGCGAAAAACTGTAAGCATTTCCCCTAAAGTCAGGAACAAGACAAGAGTGCCCACTCTCACCACTACTATTCAACATAGTTGTGGAAGTTTTGGCCACAACAATCAGAGCAGAAAAAGAAATAAAAGGAATCCAGATTGGAAAAGAAGAAGTAAAACTCTCACTGTTTGCAGATGGCATGACCTTCTACATAGAAAACCCTAAAGACTCCACCAGAAAATTACTAGAGTTAATCGATGAATATAGTAAAGTTGCAGGATAAAAAATTAACACACAGAAATCCCTTGCATTCCTATACACTAACAATGAGAAAACAGAAAGAGAAATTTAGGAAACAATTCCATTCAACATCACAACGAAAAGAATAAAATACTTAGGAATATATCAACCAAAAGAAACAGAAGACCTATATATAGAAAGCTAAAAAACACTGGTGTAAGAAATCAAAGAGGACACAAATAGATGGAGAAATATACCATGTTCATGGATCGGAAGAATCAATATAGTGAAAATGAGTATATTGCACAAAACAATCTATAGATTCAACGCAATCCCTACCAAGTGACCAAGAGTATTCTTCAGAGAACTAGAACAAATAATTTCACAATGCTTTTGTTTTAATAACCTGAAATCACAGTCATTGTTCTTTTTTGTTGTTGTTGCTGAGTAAAGAAATTTTTTATTATTTATTTATTTATTTTTTTGGAGGTTTTTTAAAAAATTAGTTTATGTCTCTATTTTTTAACTTTACAATATTTTATTTATTTTGCCATACATTGATGTGAATCCACCATGGGTGTACATGTGTTCCCCATCCTTAACTCCTCTCCCACTTCCCTTCCCATCCCTCCGGGTCATCCCGGTGCACCAGCCCTGAGCAACCTGTATCATGCATTGAATCTGGACTGACGATTCATTTCATATATGATAATTTACATGCTTCCATGCCATTCTCCCATATCATCCCACCCTCGCCCTCTCCCATAGAGTCCATAATACCATTCTATTTATCTGTGTCTCTTTTGATATCTCACATACAGTGTTATCTTCACCGATTGACTAAATACCATATATATGAGTTAGTATACTGTATTGGCGTTTTTCTTTCTGGCTTACTTCACTCTGTATAATCGACTCCAGTTTCATCCACCCCATTAGAACTGATTCAAATGTATTCTTTTTAATGGCTGAGTAATATTCCATTGTGTATATGTACCACAGCTTCCTTATCCATTTGTCTGCTGATGGGCACCTAGGCTGCTTCCATGTGCTGGACATTATAAACAGTGCTGTGATGAACATTGGGGTACACGTGTCTCTTTCAATTCTGGTTTCCTCAGTGTGTATGCCCAGCAGTGGGATTGCTGGGTCATATGGCAGTTCTATTTCCAGTATTTTTGAGGAATCTCCACACTGTTCTCCATAGTGTCTGTACTAGTTTGCATTCGCACCAACAGTATAAGAGGGTTCCCTTTTCTCCACATCCTCTCCAGCATTTATTGCCTGTAGTCTTTTGGATAGCAGCCATTCTGACAGGCGTGAAGCGATACCTCATTGTGATTTTGATTTGCATTTCTCTAATAATGAGTGATATTGAGCATCTTTTCATGTGTTTTTTAGCCATTAGTATGTCTTCTTTGGCGAGGTATCTGTATAGTTCTTTGGCCAATTTTTTGATTGAGTCGTTTATTTTTCTGAAATTGAGCTGCAGGAATTGCTTGTATATTTTTGAGATTAATTGTTTGTCCATTACTTTGTTTACTATTATTTTCTTCCATTCTGAAGGCTGTCTTTTCACCTTGCTTATAGTTTCCTTTGTCATGCAAAAGCTTTTAATTTTAATTAGGTCCAATTTGTTTATTTTTGCTTTTATTTCCAGTATTCTTGGAGGTGGGCCATAGAGGATCCTGCTGTGGTTTATGTCAGAGATTTTTTTGCCTATGTTTTCCTCTAGGAGTTTCATAGTTTCCGGTCTTACGTTTAGATCTTTAATCTATTTTGAGTTCATTTTTGCATATGGTGTTAGAAAGTGTTCCAGTTTTATTCTTTTACAAGTGGTTGACCAGTTTTCCCAGCACCACGTGTTAAAGAGATTGTCTTTTCTCCATTATATATTCTTGCCTCTTTGTCAAAGATAACGTGTCCATAGGTGTGTGGATTTATCTCTGGGCTTTCTTTATTGTTCCATTGATCTATATTTCTGTCCTTGTGCCAGGACCATACTGTCTTGATGACTGTGGCTTTGTAGTAGAGCCTGAAGTCAGGCAGGTTGATTCCTCCAGTACTCTTCTTTTTTCTCAAGATTGCTTTGGCTATTCCAGGTTTTGATTCTTTGATTTCTTTCACCAGTGTTTTATAGTTTTCTATATATAGGTCTTTTGTTTCTTTAGGTAGATATATACTTAAGTATTTTATTCTTTTTGATTTGATGGTGAATGGAATTGTTTCCTTAATTTCTCTTTCTGTATTCTTGTTATTAGTGTATAGAAATGCAAGGGATTTCTGTGTGTTAATTTTATATCCTGCAACTTTACTATATTCATTGATTAGCTCTAGTAATTTTCTGGTGGAGTCTTTAGGATTTTCTATGTAGAGGATCATGTCATCTGCAAACAGTGAGAGTTTTACTTCTTCTTTTCCAATCTGGATTCCTTTTATTTCTTTTTCTGCTCTGATTGCTGTGGCCAAAACTTCCACAACTATGTTGAATAGTAGTGGTGAGAGTGGGCACCCTTGTCTTGTTCCTGACTTTAGGGGAAATGTTTTCAGTTTTTCACCATTTAGGATAATATTTGCTGTGGGTTTGTCATATATAGTTTTTATTATGTTGAGTTGTGTTCCTCCTATTCCTGCTTTTTGGAGGGTTTTTTTTTTTTTATCATAAATGGATGTTCAGTTTTGTCAAAGGCTTTCTCTGCATCTATTGAAACAATTATGTAGTTTTTATTTTTCAATTTGTTTATGTGGTGTATTGCATTGATTGATTTGCAGATATAGAAGAATCCTTGCATCCCTTGGATAAAGCCCACTTGGTCATGATGTATGATCTTTTTAATATGTTGTTGGATTCTGTTTGCTAAGATTTTGTTAAGGATTTTTGCATCTATGTTCATCAGTGATGTTGGCCAGTAGTTTTCTTTTTTTTGTGGCATCTTTGTCAGGTTTTGGTATTAAGGTAATGGTGGCTTCATAGAATGAGTTTGAAAGTTTACATTCCTCTGCAATTTTCTGGAAGAATTTGAGTAGGATAGGTGTTAGCTCTTCTGTAAATTTTTGGTAGAATTCAGCTGTGAAGCCATCTGGTCCTGGGCTTTTGTTTGCTAGAAGATTTCTGATTACAGTTTCAATTTCCGTGCTTGTGATGGGACTGTTGAGATTTTCTATTTCTTCCTGGTTCAGTTTTGGGTAGTCATACTTTTCTAAGAATTTGTCCATTTCTTCCAAGTTGTCCAATTTATTTGCATATAGTTGCTGATAATAGTCTCTAATGATCCTTTATATTTCTGTGGTGTCTGTTGTGATCTCTCCATTTTCATTTCTAATTTTGTTGATTTGATTCTTCTCCCTTTGTTTCTTGATGAGTCTGGCTAATGGCTTGTCAATTTTATTTATCTTCTCAAAGAAGCAGCTATTGGCTTTGTTGATTTTTTCTATGGTCTCTTTTGGTTTTTTGCATTTATTTCTGCCCTAATTTTTTAAGATTTCTTTCCTTCTACTAACCTTGGGGTTCTTCATTTCTGCCTTTTCTAGTTGCTTTAGGTGTAGAGTTAGGTTATTTATTTGGCTTTTCTTGTTTCTTGAGGTGAGCCTGTATTGCTATGATTCTTCCCCTTAGCACTGCTTTTACAGTGTCCCATAGGTTTTGGGTTGTTGTGTTTTCATTTTCGTTTGTTTCTATGCATATTTTGATTTCTTTTTTGATTTTTTCTGTGATTTGCTGGTTATTCAGCAGTGTGTTGTTCCCCCTCCATATGTTGGAGTTTTTAATAGTTTTTCTCCTGTAATTGACATCTAATCTTACTGAATTGTGGTCAGAAAAGATGCTTAGAACGATTTCAATTTTTTTGAATTTACCAAGACTATATTTATGGCCCAGGATGTGATCTATTCTGGAGAAGGTTCCTTGTGCGCTTGAGAGAAAGGTGAAATTCATTGTTTTGGGGTGAAATGACCTATAGATATCAATTAGGTCTAACTGGTATATTGTATCATTTAAAGTTTGTGTTTCCTTCTTAATTTTCTGTTTACTTGATCTGTCCATAGATGTGAGTGGGGTATTAAAGTCTCTCACTATTATTATGTTGTTGTTAATTTCCCCTTTCATACTTGTAAGCATTTGCCTTACATATTGTGGTGCTCCGATGTTGGGTGTATATATATTTCTAATTGTTATATCTTCTTCTTGGATTGATCCTTTGATCATTATGTAGTGTCCATTTTGTCTCTTTTCACAACCTTTGTTTTAAAGTCTATTTTATCTGATATGAGTATTGCTACTCCTGCTTTCTTTTGGTCTCTATTTGCATGAAATATCTTTTTTCCAGCCCTTCACTTTCAGTCTGTATGTGTTCCTTGTTTCGAGGTGGGTCTCTTGTAGACAACATATAAGGGTGTCTTGTTATTGTATCCATTTAGCCAGTCTTTGTCTTTTGGTTGAAGCATTCAACCCATTTACATTTAAGGTAATTTTTGATAAGTATGTTCTCGTTGCCATTTACTTTATTGTTTTGGGTTCAAGATTATACACCATTTCTGTGTTTCCTGTCTAGAGAAGATCCTTTAGCGTTTGTTGGAGAGCTGGTTTGGAGGTGCTGAATTCTCTCAGCTTTTGCTTGTCTGTAAAGCTTTTGATTTCTCCTTCATATTTGAATGAGATTCTTGCAGGATACAGTAATCTGGGCTGTAGATTGTTTTCTTTCATCACTTTGAGTAGGTCCTGCCATTCCCTTCTGGCCTGAAGAGTTTCTATTGAAAGATAAGCTGTTATCCTTATGAGAATCCCCTTGTGTGTTATTTGTTGTTTTTCCCTTGCTGCTTTTAATATTTGTTCTTTGTGTTTTACCTTTGTTAATTTGATAATTATATGTCTTGAGGTGTTTCATCTTGGGTTTACCCTGTTTGGGACTCTCTGGGTTTGTTGGACTTGTGTGATTATTTCCTTCCCCACTTTAGGGAAGTTTTCCACTATTATATCCTCGAGTATTTTCTCATGGTCTTTCTTTTTGTCTTCTTCTTTTGGGACTCCTATGATTCATATGTTCGTGCATTTAACATTGTCCCAGAGGTCTCTGAGGTTGTCCTCATTTCTTTTAATTCTTTTTTTATTTTTTCCTCTCTGTTTCATTTATTTCTATCATTCTGTCTTCTACCTCACTTATCCTATCTTCTGCCCCTATTATTCTACTGTTGGTTCCCTCCAGAGTGTTTTTGATCTCATTCATTGCATTATTCATTATATATTGACTCCTTTTTATTTCTTCTATGTCCTTGTTAAACCTTTCTTGCATCTTCTCAATCCTTGTCTACAGGTTATTTATCTGTAACTCCAATCTGTTTTCCAGATTTTGGATCATTTTCACTATCATTATTTGGAATTATTTATCAGGTAGATTCCCTATCTCTTCCTCTTTTGTTTGATTTGGAGGGCATTTATCCTGTTCCTTTACCTGCTGGGTATTTCTCTGCCTTTTTATCTTGTTTATAGTGCTGTGTTTGGGATGGCCTTTCTGTTTTCTGGCAGTTTGTGGTTCCTCTTTATTGTGGAGGTTCCTCACTGTGGGTGGGGTTAGACGGGTGGCTTGTCAAGGTTTCATGGCTGGGAAAGCTTGTGTTGGTGTTCTGGTGGGTGGAGCTTGATTTCTTCTCTCTGGAGTGCAATGAAGTGTCCAGTAATGAGTTTTGAGATGGCAGTGGGTTTGGTGTGACTTTGGGTGGCCTGTATATTGAAGCTCAGGGCTATGTTCCTGTGTTGCTGGAGAATTTGCATGGTATATCTTACTCTGGAACTTGTTGGCCCTTGGGTGGTGCTTGGTTTCAGTGTAGATATGGAGGCGTTTGATGATCTCCTATCGTTTAATGCTTCCTGGATTCGGGAGTTCTCTAGTGTTCTCAAGATTTGGACTTAAGTCTCCTGTCTCTGGTTTTCAGTCTTATTCTTACAGTAGCCTCAAGATTTCTCCATCTATACAACACTGATGATAATAACATCTAGGTTAATGATGAAAAGTTTCTCCACAGTGAGGGACACCTGGAGAGGTTCACAGAGTTACATGGAGAAGAGAATAGGGAGGAGGGAGATAGAGGTGGCCAGGAGGAGAAGAGGGGAGTCAAAAGGGGAGAGAGCAAGCTAGCCAGTAATCACTTCCCTATGTGCTTTCCACCATCTGGATGTCTCAGAGATATTCACGGAGTTACACAGGGAAGAGAAGAGGGAGGAAGGAGACAGAGGTGGCCAAGAGGAGAAAAGGGGTAATCAAAAGGGGCGAGACAGATCCAGCCAGTAATCAGTTCTCTAAGTTTTCTCCACTGCCCGGAACACACAAGGAGATTCACAGAGTTGGGTTGAGAAGAAAAGGGGAAGTGGGGAGATGGAGGCGACCTGGTGGAGAAAAAGTAGAGTTAAGAGGGGGAGAGAGCAATCTAGCCAGTGATCTCGTTCCCAAGTAAAAATGGGTGCTTAAGATTGGGTTCTTGAAGATACAAAGTTAGTACAAATACTAAAAAGCAAAGATTAAAAATCTAGAGTAGAGGTTAGGTTCTCAAAACTATCATATTAAGAGAAGAGAAAAAAAAGAAAAAAAAACACCAGAGTCACAAAAATTATAGTGTATACATATATATATATATATATATATATATATATATATATATATGTGAAGTTTGGTTTAAAAATAAGGTCTTAAAAAAATACAAATAAAAATAGGGTCTTTTTTTTTGCAAGGTAATAGTAGGTTATAAAAATGAAAATTGAAGGAGTAATAGGGGACTTAGAAATAAAATAAGAAATAAAACAAAATTTCAAAAAATTAAAAAGTTTCAAAAATTTAAAAAATGATAATAGTAAAAATATATCTAGGACTTTCTCTGGAGCTGTTACAGACAGTGTGGGGTCAGTTCATTTTCAGATAGCTCCTTGGTCCAGCTTGTACTTCTCAGGGTCTCTAGGGCCCTTCCTATGTAGTCAGTGCTAACTATAGGGTTTTAATCTGTTGCATCTGTCACTTACAAAGTGATTCCTTCTGTTTCTTTTAGCTTCTTCTGTTTGTTGGTCTCTTCAGTGTCTAATTTCCGCCCTGACATAAGGGGGGCGGTGGTGGTCACTTTTTTTTTTTTTTTAGTCTCACTTGTTCAGTCATGCTGTAGGGAGGGAGGAACACTGCAAACAAATCTCACTGGTGTGTTCTCACAATGTTTCAGCCACACTGGGTTTGCCCCCGCTCATGACGTGTGTGCTTTCCCAGTCTACACTGTTCAGGCTCTAGGTTGCACTGCCAGGAACTGTCTGAAGCAGCCCCTGGGGTTGCCTGTACTTCCCAGGTCTAAGCCACTTGGGTTCTGGTTCTCAGGTACTTCACAAAGGCGCAGACTTGGTTGAGCCTGGGTTTTATGCCCTTCCCAGGTCCAAGCAGCTCCGGTGACCAGGTTTTTGGCTAGTGTGGTCGGGGGCTGTGCCTTTTTCCCTTTCCACATGCCAGCCGCTCGGTTTTCTGGGTGTACAATGGGAGCAGCTTCCCAGGTGTGCCGTGCTCTCCCCTGGGGAGCTGATCTCTGGCTGCGATCCTCCTGGCGGGTGTCGACCCTCCAGAGTCCCAAGCAGTCCTGGTTAGCAGTGAGGTCTCTTTGCAGTTTGGTATAGAATGCCTCTCTGGGGCCACAATTCCTCCCTTCCGGCTCTCGCTGCCCTCCCCTGCCTGTCTCCTGCTGGGGATGGGCCGGTCCTCAGCTGGCTTGCTCTGCTCAGCCATTTGTTCTGTGAGCGGGCCTGGCGGTGTCTCAGGTTAAGGCTTTTCGCGGGAAAGCTATCCCAGTGTCTAGGTTGCTGTCTCAATCTAGTTCCCTCAGATTGCCCTCGGGGCATTCAGGCCCAGTCATTACCCAAAGCAATGCAGCCCGTCCCTCCCTGCCCAGCCCCCGATTGGTAGTTGGGGATGTGCGCGTCTGCACTGTGCGCCCTCTGGGAGTTGCTGTTAGGTACATAAACTGCGGGGTTTAATTATTTATCTATTTTTCCTCCTGGTTATTTTGCCCTTTGCGATTACAAGGCTTGTCAGAGACCTGCCAGAGAGAGTGTTTCCTGGTGTTTGGAAACTTCTCTCTTTTTTAAGACTCCCTTCCTGGGACGGATCTCCATCCCTACCTCTTTTGTCTCTCTTTTTATCTTTTATATTTTGTCCTACCTCCTTTTGAAAACTATGGGCTGCCTTTCTGTGTGTCTGATGTCTTCTGCCAGCATTCAGAAGTTGTTCTGTGGAATTTGCTCAGTGTCTAAATGTTCTTTTGGTGAATTTGTGCGACAGAAATTCGTCCCCCCGTCCTATTCCTCCACCATCTTAGGACCGCCCCCTTTTCACCAATTTTTGATTGGGTTGTTTGTTTTTCTGGTATTGAGTTGTATGAGCTGCTTGTATATTTAGGAAATTAATCCTTTGTCAGTTGTTTCATTTGCTATTATTTTCTCCCATTCTGAGGGTTGTCTTTTCACCTTGCTTATACTTTCCTTTGCTGTGCAAAAGCTTTTACATTTAATCAGGTCCCACTTGTTTAATTTTGTTTTTATTTCCATTACTCTAGTAGGTGGATCATAGATGATCTTGCTTTGAATTATGTCATCGAGTGTTCTGCCCTTTTTCTATTAAGAGTTTTATAGTTTCTGGTCTCACATTTAGGTCTTTTATCCATTTTGAGTTTATCTTTGCATATGGTGTTACTAAGTGTTCTGATATCATTCTTTTACATGCAGCTGTCCAGTTTTCCCAGCACCATTTATTGAAGAGGCTGGCTGTGCCTCATTGTATATTCTTGCCTCCTTTGTCAAAATTAAGGTACCCATAAGGTGCACGGGTTTATTTCTGGGCTTTCTATCTTGTTCCATTGGTCTATATTTCTGTTTTTGTGCCAGTACCATACTGTCTTGATGACTGTAGGTTTGTAGTATAATCTGAAGTCAGGAAGGTTGATTCCTCCAGCTCCATTCTTCTTTCTCAATACTGCTTTGGCTTTTTGGGTTCTTTTGTGTTTCCATATGAATTGTGAATTTGTTTATTCTAGTTCTCTGAAAAATGCCATTGGTAATTTGATAGGGATCACATTGAATCTGTAGATTGCATTTGGTAGTATAGTCACTTTCACAATATTGATTCTTCCTTCCTACCCAGGAAGATGGAATATCTTGCCATCTGTTTCTGTCATCTTTGATTTCTTTCATTAGTGTCGTATAATTTTCTATGGACAGTTCTCTTTGATCTCCTTAGGTAAGCTCATTTCTAGATTTTATATTATTCTTGTTGCAATGGTCAATGGGAATGATTCCTTAATTCCTCTTTCTGATTTTTCATTGTTAGTATAAAGAAATGCAAGTGATTTCTGTGTATTGATTTTGTATCCTGTGACTTTGCTAAATTCACTGATTAGCTCTAGTAATTTTCTGATAGTATCTTTAGGGTTTTCTATATACATCATCATGTCATTTGCAAACAGTGAAAGCTTTACTTCTTTTCTGATCTGGATTCCTTTTATTTCTTTTTCTTATCTGATTGCTGTAGCTATGACTTCCAAAACTTGAATAATAGTGGTGAAAGTGGACACCCTTTTCTTGTTCCTGATCTTAGGGGGGATGTTTTCAGTTTTTCACCATTGAGAATAATGTTTGCTGTAAACTTATTATATATAGCCTTTACTATGTTAAGGTAGGTTCCTTCTATGCCCATTTGTTGAAGCGTTTTTATCATAAATGGGTGCTGAAATTTGTCAGTGACTTTTTCTGCATCTATTGAGATTATCATATGATTTTTATCTTTCAATTTGTTAATATGATGTATCATATTCATTGATTTGTGTATATTGAAGAATCCACGCATCCCTGGAATAAACATAACTTGATCATGGTGTATGAGCTTTTTAATGTGTTGTTGATTTCTGTTTGCTAAAACTCTGTTGAGGATTTTTGAATCTATGTTCATCAGTGATATTGGCTTGTAGTTTCCTTTTTTTTTTTTTAATGTTGTTTTTGTCTGATTTTGGTCTCAGGGTGATGGTAGCCTGATAGAATGAGTTTGAAAGTGTTCTTTCCTCTGCAATTTTTTGAAAGTGTTTTAGAAGAATAGGCATTAATTAGATCTTCTCTAAATGTTTGATAGAGTGCTCCTGTGAAGCCATCTGGTCCTGGGCTTTTGTGTTTTGGGAGGTTTTTGATCACAGCTTCAATGTCAGTGCTTGTAGTTGGATTGCTCATAATTTCTATTTCTTCCTGGTTCGGCCTTGGAAGATTGAACTTCTCTAAGTATCTTTCCATTTCTTCTAGGATATCCATTTTATTGCCATATAGTTGTTCATAATAGTCTCCTACAATCTTTCGTATTTCTATATTGTCTGCTGTAACCTCTCCTTTTTCATTTCTATTTTGTTGATTTGATTCTTTTATCTTTTTTTCTTGATGAGAAAGATTGGTCAATTTTGTTTACCTTCTCCATGAATCAATTTTTAGATTTACTATTTTCATTTTTTTTTTTTGCATTTATTTCTGCTCTGATCTTTATTATTTCTTTCCTTCTGCTAATTTTGGGTGTGTTTTTCTCCTTCTTTTTCCAGGTGTTTGATGTATAAAGTTAGGTTCTCTATTTGATATTTTTCTTGTTTCCCAAGGTAGGATTGCATTGCTATAAACTTCCCTCTTTGAACTGCTTCTGCTGCATCCTATAGGTTTTGAGTTGTCGTGTTTTCATTGTCCAGAACCAGAGATCAAATTGCCAATATCCGCTGGATCATGGAAAAAGCAAGAGAGTTCCAGAAAAACATCTATTTCTGCTTTATTGACTATGCCAAAGCCTTTGACTGTGTGGATCACAATAAACTGTGGAAAATTCTGAAAGAGATTGGAATACCAGACCATCTGACCTGTCTCTTGAGAAACCTGTATGCAGGTCAGGAAGCAACAGTTAGAACTGGACATGGAACAACAGACTGGTTCCAAATAGGAAAAGGAGTACGTCAAGGCTGTATATTGTCACCCTGCTTATTTAACTTCTATGCAGAGTACATCATGAGAAACGCTGGGCTGGAAGAAACACAAGCTGGAATCAAGATTGCCAGGAGAAATATCAATAACCTCAGATATGTGGATGACACCACCCTTATGGCAGAAAGTGAAGAAGAACTAAAGAGCCTCTTGATGAAGGTGAAAGAGGAGAGTGAAAAAGTTGGCTTAAAGCTCAACATTCAGAAAACTAGGATCATGGCATCTGGTCCCATCACTTCATGGGAAATAGACGGGGAAACAGTGGAAACAGTGTCAGACTTAATTTTTTTGGCTCCAGAATCACTGCTGATGGTGATTGCAGCCGTGAAATTAAAAGACGCTTACTCCTTGGAAAGAAGGTTATGGCCAACCTATATAGCATATTTAAAAGCAGAGACATTACTTTGCCAACAAAAGTACGTCTAGTCAAGGCTATGGTTTTTCCAGTGGTCATGTATGGATGTGAGAGTTGGACAGTGAAGAAAGCTGAGCGCCGAAGAATTGATGCTTTTGAGCTGTGGTGTTGGAGAAGACTCTTGAGAGTCCCTTGGACTGCAAGGAGATCCGATCAATCCATCCTAAAAGAGATCAATCCTGGGTGTTCATTGGAAGGTCTGATGTTGAAGCTGAAACTCCAATACTTTGGGCACTTCATGCGAAGGGTTGACTCATTGGAAAAGACCCTAATGCTGGGTAGGATTGGGGGCAGGAGGAGAAGGGGACGACAGAGGATGAGATGGTTGGATGGCATCACCGACTCGATGGACATGGGTTTGGGTAGACTCCGGGAGTTGGTGATGGACAGAGAGGCCTGGCGTGCTGCAATTCATGGGGTCGCAAAGTGTCGGACATGACTGAGCGACTGAACTGAACTGAACTGAACTGTTTTCATTGTCATTTGTTTCTAGAATTTTTTTTAATTTCCCTTTTGATTTCTTCAGTAACCTGTTGGTTATTTAGAAACGTATTGGTTAACCTCCATGCGTTTGTATTTTTTACAGGTTTTTTTCTCTTGTAATTGATATCTAGTCTCATAACATTGTGGTGGGAAAAAATGCCTGATATTATTTTAATTTTTTTAAATTTACTGCAGTTTGATTTCTGACCAAGATGTGGTCTATCCTGGAGAATATTCCATGTGCACTTGAGAAGAAGGTATATTCTTCTGCATTTGGATGGAGTGTCCTGAAGTTATCAATGAGATCCATCTCATCTAATGTATCATTTAAGATGTATATTTCCTTATCAATTTTCTCTTTTGATGATGTGTCCATTGGTGTAATTGAATGTTAAAGTCTCCTACTATGATTGTGTTACTGTCAATTTCTCCTTTCATGTTTGTGTTTGTCTTATGTTCTGAGGTGCTCCTATGTTGGGTGCATAGAAATTTATAATTGCTATGTCTTCCTCTTGGATTGATCCCTTGATCATTATGTAATGACCTTCCTTATCTCTTATAATATTCTTTATATTAATGTGTATTTTGTCTGATATGAAGATTGCTAAGATCCTCTCACTTGAAGTTTATATGTGTCTTTAGGTCTTTAGTAGGTTTCTTGTAGACAGCATATATATATTTATATATATATTACAACCAAAAGACAGAGATTGGCTGAATGGATACAAACACAGGACCCAATGGTTGAAGCATTAAACCTATTTACATTTAAATTAATTATTTATAAACATGTCCATATTGCCATTTTCTTAATTATTTGGGGTTTGATAATGTCAATCTTTTTTTTTTCTTGCATTTCCTGACTGTATAAGCCCCTTTAACATTTGTTGTAAAGCCAGTTTGGTGGTACTGAATTCTCTTAATATAAGAAAAAGAAATGCAAAAAAGCAAAGTGGTTGTATGAAGAAGCCTTGCAAATAGCTGTGAAAAGAAGAGAAGCAAAAAGCAAAGGAGAAAAGGAAAGTTATACCCATATGAATGCAGTTAGAAAAAATAGCAAGGAGAGATAAGAAAGTCTTCCTCAGCCATCAATGCAAGGAAATAGAGGAAAATAATTGAATGGGAAAGACTAGAGATCTCTTCAAGAATATTAGAGATACCAAGGAATATTTCATGCAAAGATGGGCACAATAAAGGACAGAAATGGTAGGGTCCTAACAGAAGCAGATGATATGAAGAAGCAGTGGCAAGAATACACAGAAGAACTATTAAAAAAAAAAATCTTCATGACCCAGATAATCATGATGGGCCTTACTACGAACAAAACTAGTGGAGGTGATAGAATTGCAGATGAGCTATTTCACATCCTAAAAGATAATGTTGTGAAAGTGCTGTATTCAATAAGCCAGCAAATCTGGAAAACTCAGCAGTGGACACAGAACTTGAAAAGGTCAGTCTTCATTCCAATCCCCAAAAAAGGCAATGCCAAAGAATGCTCGAACTACAACACAACTGCACTCATCTCACACGCTAGTAAAGTAATGCTCAAAATTCTCCAAGCCAGGCTTCAACAGTATGTGAACTGTGAACTTCCAGATGTTCAAGCTGGATCTAGAAAAGGCAGAGTAACCAGAGATCAAATTGTCAACATCCGCTGGATCATCGAAAAAGCCAGAGAGTTCCAGAAAAACATCTACTTCTGCTTTATTGACTATGCCAAATTCTTTGACTGTGTGGATCACAACAAACTGTGGAAAATTATTAAAGAGATGGGAATACCACACCACTTGGCCTGCTTCTTGAGAAATCTGTATGCGGGTCAGGAAGCAACAGTTACTACCGGACATGGAAAAACAGACCAGTTCCAAATAGTGAAAGGAGTACGTCAAGGCTGTATATTGTCACCCTGCTTATTTAACTTATACGTGGAGTACATCATGAGAGATGCTGGGCTGGATGAAACACCAGCTGGAATCAAGATTGCAGGGAGAAATATCAATAACCTCAGATATGCAGATGACATCACCCTTATGGTAGAAAATGAAGAACTAAAGAGCCTTTTGGTGAAAATGAAAGAGGAGTGTGAAAAAGTTGACTTAAGATGCAACATTCAGAAAACTAAAATGATGGCATCTGGTCCCATCACTTCATGGCAAATAGTTGGGGAAACAGTGGAAACAGTGAGGAACTGTATTTTGGGGGGCTCCAAAGTCACTGCAGGTTGTGATTACAGCCATGAAATTAAAAGATACTTGCTCCTTGGAAGAAAAGTTATGACCAACCTAGACAGCATGTTAAAAAGCACAGAGATTTCTTTGCCAAAAAAGTTTCATCTAGTCAAAGCTATGGTTTTTCCAGTAGTCATATATGGATATGAGAGTTGGACTATAAAGAAAGCTGAGGACCAAAGAATTGATGCTTTTGAACTGTGGTGTTGGAGAAGACTCTTGAAAATCACTTGGACTGCAAGGAGATCCAACCAGTGCATTCTAAAGATTATTCCTGAATATTCATTGGAAGGACTAATGCTGAAGCTGAAATTCCAATACTTTGGCCACCTGATGTGAAGAACTGACTCTTTTGAAAACACCCTGTGCTGGGAAAGATTGAAGGCGGGATGAGAAGGTGACGACAGAGGATTAGATGGTTGGATGGCATCACAAACTCAATGGACATGAGTTTGAGTAAACTCCATTCGTTGGTGATAGACAGGGAAGCCTGGTGTGCTGCAGTCCATGCGGTCGCATACAAAGATTCGGACGCGACTGAAGTACTGAACTGTACTGAACTGAACTTACTTATCTGAAAAGCTTGTGATTTCTCCATTAATTTTGAATGAGATCCTTGCCTGGTGCAGTAGTCTTATTTGTAGATTATTCCCTATCAGAATTTTAAGTATATCCTGCCATTCCCTTCTGGCCTGCAGAGTTTCGGCTAAAAGATCACCTTTTAAACTTATGGGGTTTACCTTGTATGTTACTTGTTGCTTTTCCCTTGCTGCTTTTAATATTCTTTCTTTGTGTTTATTCTTTGTTAGTTTGTATAGTGTCTTGGCATGTTTCTCTTTGGCTTTATCCTGTATGGGACTCTTTGTGCCTCTTGGACTTGATCGACTATTTCCTTTTCTACATTGGGGAAATTTTCAACTATAATCTCTTCAAATATTTTCTCATACACTTTCTTTTTCTCTTCTTCTTCTGGGACCCCTATAATTCAAATATTGTTGTATTTGATATTATCCCAGAGGTCTCTGAAACTATCCGTAGTTCTTTTCATTCTTTTTACTTTATTTTGCTCTTTCAAAATTATTTCCACCATTTTATTTTCCAGCTCAATAATTCATTCTTATTCTTCAGATATTCTGCTATTGATTCCTTCTAGAGTATTTTTAATTTCAGTAATTGTGTTGTTTGTCTCTGTATGTTTATTCTTTAATTCTTTTAGGTCTTCGTTAATTTTTTCTTCCATTTTTTTCCATTCTGTTTTCAAGGTTTTTGATCATCTTTTCTATCATTATTCTGTATTCTTTTTCAGGTAGTTTGCCTATTTCCTCTTCATTGATTTAGACTTCTGTGTTTCTAGTTTGTCCCTTTATTTGTGGAGTATTTCTCCACCTTTTCGTTATTTTGTTTAAACTTATTGTGTTTGAAGTCTCTTTTTCCCAGTCTTCAAGGCTGAATTCTATCTTGCTTTTGGTTTCTGCCCTCCTAATATTGGTCCATTGGTTTGTGTAAGCTTTGCATAGGATGAGATTTGTGCTGATATTTCCCCCCTCTGATGGGCAAGGCTGAGTGAGGTGGTAATCTTGTCTGCTGATGATTGGAACTGCATTTTTGCTTTGTTTGTTGTTTGGAGGCTACTGGTGATTGGGTGATGCTGACTCTTGCATTCAAGTGGTTTCCTTTGTGGGAGTTCTCACTATTTGATACTCCCTAGGGAGAAGGCAATGTCAACCCACTCCAGTACTCTTACCTGGAAAATCCCATGGACGGAGGAGCCTGTTAGGCTGCAGTCCATGGGGTCGCTAAGAGTTGGACACAACTGAGCAACTTCACTTTCACTTTTCACTTTCATTCATTGGAGAAGGAAATGGCAACCCACTTAAGTGTTCTTGCCTGGAGGATCCCAGGGATGGGGGAGCCTGATGGGCTGCCATCTATGGATTTGCACAGAGTCAGACACAACTGAAGCGACTTAGCAGCAGCAGCAGCAGCAGGGTTAGTTCTCTGGTAGTCTAGGGTCTTTTTTTTTTTTTTTTTTTATAAATTTATTTATTTTAGTTGGGGGCTAATTACTTTACAATATTGTAATAGTTTTTGCCATACATTGACATGAATCAGCCATGGGTTTACATGTGTTCCCCTTCCTGGACCCCCCACCCACCTCCCTCCCCATCCCATCCCTCTGGGTCATCCCATTGCCCCGGCCCTGAGCCCTTGTCTCATGCATCGAACATGGAATGGTGTTCTGTTTCACATATGATAATATACATGTTTCAATGCTATTCTCCCAGAACGTCCCACCCTCACCTTCTCCCTCAGAGTCCATAAAATTGTTCTATGCATCTGTGTCTCTTATTCTGTCTCGCATATAGGGTTATCGTTACCATCTTTCAAATTCCATATATATGCATTAGTATACTGTATTGGTGTTTTTCTTTCTGGCTTACTTCACTCTGTATAATGGGCTCCAGTTTCATCAATCTCAGTAGAACCGATTCAAATGTATTTTTTTTAATGGCTGAGTAATATTCCATTGTGTATATGTACCACAGCTTCCTTATCCATTCGTCTGCTGATGGACATCTAGGTTGCTTCCATGTCCTGGCTATTGTAAACAGTGCTGCGATGAACATTGGGGTACACGCGTCTCTTTCAATTCTGGTTTCCTCGGTGTATATGCCCAGCAGTGGGATTGCTTAGATTCCGTGCTCTCACTTCAAAGGCTCAGGGCTTGATCTCTGGTCAGGAATGAAGATTTCACAAGTGGTTTGTTATGGCAATAAGTGAGATTAAAACAATACCCCCAAATGACAAACCAAAGATGAATCCCAGACAAATGGCAGTTACAAAATCAGGCAAATGATAATTAGTATAAAGGAATATACACATATACATATACACCCATAAGCAAAATCAAAACAGTCCAACAAAAATAAAGTACATTAGATTGACCTAGTGAACAAAGGAAACCGAAAATTTTGTCTACCAGCTGAGAACAAAACTAACTAAAGCACAAACTGGAAAACAAAACTAAAGCAAGGTGCCAAGTGGGAAATAAAGCAATGAAAGCAAAACTAACAAATTTGTTGAGAGGAAAGGAAGAAAGAATAGATATGCAAAGTTAAACAGAGGTAGATAGAGAAGATTTATATACCTTAAATATTACCTGCAAGGGGAAAATTACAATAGGAAATGCAAACAAAGGAATAAATAATAATAAGTTCAAAAAAATAAAATTAAAGAAAAAGATAAAACAAACAAACAAACAAAAAACTCCACAGGACAGCAAAAGCCCAATGGAGAGACAGAGGTTTATAACAACAATAAAAAGTGATTGGGAAAAAGGAAAAGAAAAAATTTAAAAGCTTGATTAGATTTCACAGTGCAGTAAGGTTGACAACTACAAGGGGGGGGTTGGAAAATGAAAAAGAAAATAAAAATCCAAAATAAACTACAGAACAAGTCAAAACATAAGAATAATAAATGCTTGTCTTGAGTCACTGCTGTCAGGGTCCTTTTCCTCGCTGGGTGTCACAGTCCACCTCACCTCCCTAGGATGCCCTCCAACACTGCTCTGGTCTCTGGACCTGCTGTGGGGGCAGCTCAGATTCTAATCTGGTTCTGCTTCTGTGTGTTCTTGCCTCCCATGTCCACAGCTATCAGAACTAGTGTGTTTTGTTTTGTGGGAGCTCTCAATGTCGTTTTATATATTTCATAGACACAGAGTCTGCCTAGTTGATCATGTGGATTTAATCTACAGATTGTACAGCTGATGGGAAGGCTTTGGGCCTTCTTCCTTAGCCACACTGCCCCTGGGTTTCAATTGTGGCTTTATTTCCACCTCTGCATGTGTGTCACCCATTGGGGTTTGCTATGAGCCTGACCTGGGGGACATGGGTCTGCCCCAGTGAGAGCCAAGTACGGAGGTTGTGCAGTTGCTTGGGTTGCAGGGTTTCTGGCAGTACCAGGTATACTCAGGGGAGTTGGCAGCTAGGGCGACAGGAAATATAGTGTTCTAGAAGGGTATGGCAACCAGTATTGACGAATATACTCCAGTATTCTTGCCTGGAGAATCCCCCTGACAGAGAAACCTGGCAGATAACAGTCCACAAGGTCACAAAGAGTTGGACACAACTGAAGCATCCAGCGTGGATAGATACAAGACTCTCTTTTTGCCTGTGGCAACTCTGCCCCAGTGAGGGTTAAGCCTGAAGGTGGTGCAGCTGCTCTGGTCACAGGAACTCTGGTGGTGCCAAGTGTGCAGGGATATGGACTGTCTCAGGGCAGGAGTTATGGCCCTATCAGAGTCTTTTTTAGAACCTCTGGTAGCTGGCGATGAGTAGGCCTCTTTGGCCAGTCTTTCTCTGTAGCTCTGCCTGTCCAGGCATTTAGAGGCCTCCTTTGCCTGGGGTCCTTGTCTCTTGCCTAGCATGTCAGGCACATAGAGCCCCCACCCTACCTCTCCGCTGGGATCCTACTCTGTAGATTCACACATCGGACACTTAATGGGGCACCCTGGATGGGGAGCTACTCTGTAGTTCAGCACATCAGTCACTTAAAGGAGCACCTTGAATGGGGTCCTACTCTATAATTCCATGCATCAGGCACCTGATGGGCCAGCCTCTCTATTGTTCAGCTGCAGATGATGGCATATAGGGAGAGAGAGACTATGGTGATGGCTGCACCCGCTATGTGTGACTCAGCAGTAACGCCCTTCTTCCATGACTGCCTGGCTTTCCTCCACTGGCATTTTCCACCACAGTCTAGGTTGCTTCCATGTCCTGGCTATTGTAAACAGTGCTGCGATGCACATTGGGGTACACGCGTCTCTTTCAATTCTGGTTTCTTCGGTGTGTATGCCCAGCAGTGGGATTGCTGGGTCATATGGCAGCTCTATTCCCAGTTTTTTAAGGAATCTCCACACTGTTCTCCATAGTGGCTGTACTAGTTTGCATTCCCACCAACAGTGTGAGAGGGTTCCCTTTTCTCCACACCCTCTCCAGCATTTATTGCTTGTAGACTTTTGGATAGCAGCCATTCTGACTGGTGTGAAATGATACCTCATTGTGGTTTTGATTTGCATTTCTCTAATAATGAGTGATGTTGAGCATCTTTTCATGTGTTTGTTAGCCATCTGTATATCTTCTTTGGAGAAGTGTCTGTTTAGTTCTTTGGCCCATTTTTTGATTGGGTCGTTTATTTTTCTGGAATTCAGCTGCAGGAGTTGCTTGTATATTTTTGAGGTTAATTGTTTGTCTGTTGCTTCGTTTGCTATTATTTTCTCCCATTCTGAAGGCTGTCTTTTCACCTTGCTTATAGTTTCCTTTGTCATGCAAAAGCTTTTAATTTTAATTAGGTCCCATTTGTTTATTTTTGCTTTTATTTCCAATATTCTGGGAGGTGGGTCATGGAGGATCCTGCTGTGATTTATGTCGGAGAGTGTTTTGCCTATGTTTTCCTCTAGGAGTTTTATAGTTTCTGGTCTTACGTTTAGATCTTTAATCCATTTTGAATTTATTTTTGTGTATGGTGTTAGGAAGTGTTCTAGTTTCATTCTTTTACAAGTGGTTGACCAGTTTTCCCAGCACCACTTGTTAAAGAGATTGTCTTTTCTTCATTGTATATTCTTGCCTCCTTTGTCGAAGATAAGGTGTCCATAGGTGCGTGGGTTTATCTCTGGGCTTTCTATTTTGTTCCACTGGTCTATATTTCTATCTTTGTGTTTTTTTTTTTTAAGCATGAAATCAAGAGTCTCAATCACATTAGTGATGGCTGACCATTCTGTTTCAATTCCAGGGTTGTTTAGTGAAACTAATGAACTGTCCTGTTGCTCCAAAGCAGAGCCTTGGTCTCACAAGCCAGTTGTGAATTATGAGTACATTTCCTTTTATTGCCCATAAATCTTTTCTGTTCACAGTAGCTTAAAACACCTAAATTCACATTGCTGAATGGGCAGCAGTGTTCTGAATGTTTGGGATTAATAGTCAAGTCAAGTATATCCCCTATATTTTAAACATTCATTTTCAGTATAGTCTGACCTTAATTACAGTAAATCAGACCTTATCTGGTGATAAGGTTGACAAATGTCAGCATTTTTTTTTTTGGTATGTGTGTCATAATAATTTTCACACTTCATCATGAAATAGTGTTTTATAGAAAAAATGGCCTAGAGTTAAATACTATAGCATCAGGTTTGGAAGGTAATATTGGTTTTGACAGGAAAACACTGCATGACTGGAACTGAATAATAAAGTCAATGCCAAAGAACTGGTGTGGAGAATTTGATATGACTAATATGTGTATGGAAGTTATGGGAAAACTGATTACAAATGGGATTTCTCAAGGAGGTGTACAGAAAAAGAAGTTGATTATAACAGAGAGATTGGGGAAATACCTATAAAATAAACAAAGGAAGGGAAAATAATTAATTTGAAGGCCAGCAGAACTTACTTCCTATAACTGAAAGAAAGGCAACTGAGGTAGACACAAGTGGAAATGAAAGAGGTAGAGATGGTAAGAGCCTTTCATGAGGCAGCTATTTAAATATAAATCAGAGACAAGATAAGTGATGAAGAGGAGGCAAGTATTAAATGAAGCTTGGGGAAAAAAAAGCTGTTTAGAAGCCAGTTTTAAAGATTCAAGGGAAAGCTGAGAAAGATTCTGCAGAAGGTGGTAACTAGCTCATGCTTAATATTGCTAAGTGAAGAAGAGATGGATGGAATGAACATAAGTGAGTTGTGATGGCATGTATACAGCACTGATATGAATTTTTTGCCAAGTTCATGCGTTGTCTTTGATAAATCCTTGAAAGTAGAGTAACAGCTGTGACAAGGATGCCTGGTATAACCCCTACCCATTCTGATGCAAATGTATTCTATGATAATTCCAGAAAGAAAAAGACCAGGCTAAGGTAATGCAGAGGTAGTGTAAAACTGTAGTTTCAACAGAGCATTAGTCCTAAGATTTCCTTAAAATACAATACTATTTGTAACAGTGGCCGTTTAATATAGCAATAATAATGATAATAACAGTAGTCCCTACTTTGTGAAGGACATTTGCTATATGCCAAGGATTCTAATGTGTGTTTTGCTTATTTTAACCATTTAAATCTTCTTGCCAACCTTATGAGCTAAGCATTATTTTCCCAGTTCACTTATGAGCACTTGAGAACTCAGAGAGATTAAGAAACCTGTCCTAGGTCACTGTGAGTAATTAGAAGAGTTGTGGTTCTAATCAGATATGCTTTAGTCCCAAGGCCCAGGCTCACAATATGGCAAAACAGATTTATTTCACTGGATTAAGGAATATATTACTTTTGGTTCTTTTGTTATAAAAAATAGTCTAGGACGTGGGTTAATGTTAAAATTTGATAGCTCCATAGTTTAAGTGAATGCCTCATTTATTTTTAATTTAGAAGGTATGGCCCCAAACAGTGTGAAAGCACAAGATATTTGAAAAGAGACAATGTGCTTAAATGTTTGCTGAGAGAGAAGGAAGGTATTAAGGGCATGAAAGGAAATTTCCTCCTTTATTCCACTTTTGTTTAACCTTGTTCTTGACTAGAAGATTTTAAGATTAATTCATTTGAACAAGATGTGCATCCCAGTCATGGAATGTCTCTAAAAATATAATAATAGTTCTTTTGATTGATATATTCCTAACAACAAAAATAAAAATTCTTATTTTAAGTTGACTATTTATTATATATGAGGGGTTGTAATATGTACTTTTCTTATTTTACTCATTCAAATCCTTCCTGCAATCCTATGATAAAAACTGACAAAAATTTCCAGGAAGTGTGACTCCTTAGACACTAAGGGATCAGTGTCAAAAGTGATGGCATCAGTCCAAATACAGTTTGGGACTTCAAGAGAATAAAAATAATAGGAAATAATGTGTGACAATAAAAGCCTTGAGTAAAAAAGCAGGATTGAATTAAGATCATGTGTTAAGGTTAGATAAGTATAAAGTCCTATTCATATGTGAGAAATTGTTTCTTACATTTTTAAAGTAGGCTTTTATCATTTTAATTCAAATAGCTATATGCAAATATTTCAGATTAAAACTTAAAAGCACTTATCAACAGGCTATAAGGGTTCCCTTTTCTCCATACTCTCATAAGTACTTATTATTTCTTATCTTTTTGATGACTACTATCCTAAAAGTTTGCATTTCCCTAATCATTAATGATGTTTAGCACATTCTTATGTACTTTTGGTCACTCAAGCATATTTATAAAAATGTCCATTAAGCTTCTTTGCTGTTTTTTGTAGATTAGGTTATTTGCATGTGTGTGTGTATTGTGTGAGTTTCTTATATTTTTGGATATTAACCCCTTATCAAGTATATGATTTACAAATATTTTCTCCCATTTTGTGTTGATGGGAATAAAAATTGGTACAGCCACTATGGAAAACAGTATGAAGTTTCCTTAAAATATTGAAAGTATAACCCTCTCACGATTCAGCAATCCCACTTCTGGGTTTGTATCCAAAGGAAATGATAATAATATCTTGAAGAGATACTTGCACTCCCATGTTCATTGCAGCATCATACACTATAACCAAGGTATGGAAAAAGCCTAAGTCTCCACCTGTGGATAAATAGATAAAGAAAATATGCTATGTAAAATATTATTCAACCATAAAAAGAAGGAAATTCTGCTGAGACAACATGGATGAGCCTGGAGGAAGATGTTCGTCAAAGGGTACAGACTTTCACTTATACGATGACTAGACTCTGGGTTCTAATGTGCAAGGTTACTAAAACTATACTGTACTATACTATATAATTAAAATTTGCTATGGGAGTAGATTTTAAGTGTTCATACTGCACACACACACACACACACACACACACATAGATATAACTACATAAAGTGAAGAGATGGGAAAAAAGTTAAAGCACAAGAACTTGGGATTGAAACAGCTAATCCAAGAAGTAGTTGCTTTAATGGAAAACCAGGAACCAGAAAATAATCAGAAATTCATTTATCTGTGAGTAAGGGGGTTGGTCACATAGTTAACATAACATTAATGAGACCCTACCATAATCTGAATTTTCCACAGTTTGTTGTGATCCACAGAGTCAAAGACTTTAGTGTAGTCAATGAAACAAAAGTAGATGTTTCTTGGAAGTCCTTTGCTTTTTCTATGATCTAACAAATATTAGCAATTTGACCTCTGTTTCCTCTGCCTTTTTAAAATGCCGCTTGTCCATCTGAAAGTTCTCGGTTCATATGCTGCCGAGAGCTAGCTTGAAGGATTTTGAGCATTACCTTGCTAGCATGTGAAATGAGTGCAGTTGTACAGTAGTTTGAACATTCTTTGGCATTGCATTACTTTGGGATTGGAATGAAAACTGACATTTTCCAATCTTATGGCCATTGCTGAGTTTTCCAAATTTGCTGGCATATTGAGTGCTGTACTTTTAACAGCATCATCCTTCAGGATTTGAAATAACTCAGCTGGAATTCTATCACCTCCACTAGCTTTGTTTGTAGTAATGCTTCCTAAGGCCCATTTGACTTCACACTCCAGGATGTCTGGCTCTAGGTGAGTGAGCACACCACCGTGGTTATCTGGGGCATCAAGACCGGTTTTCCATAGTTCTGTTGGTTCGAAATTGAGAAAGGAGTATGTCAAGGTTGTATATTGTCACCCTTCTTATTTAACTAATATGCAGAGTAATTCAAGTGAAATGCTAGGCCGGATGGCTCACAAGCTGAAATCTAGATTGCTGGGAGAAATATCACCAAGCTCAGATATGCAGATGATGCCACTCTAATGGCAGAAATTGAAAATAGACTAAAAATCCTCTTGATCAGGGGGAAGAGGAGAATGAAAAAGCTGTCTTAAAACTCAACATTCAAAAAAAACACTAAGACCATGGCACTCAGTCTCAATGAAGTCTCAATGAGACTTCAGTCATGAAGTCTCATTGCTTCATGGTAAATACATAGGGAAAAAATGGAAACAGTGACAGATTCTATTTTCTTGGGCTTCCAAATCACTTCAGATGGTGATTGCAGTCACAAAATTAAAAGACACTTGTTCGTTGGAAGAAAAACTATGACAAACCTAGACAGTGTATTAAAAAGCAGAGACATTACTTCACCAACAAATGTCTATATAGTAAAAAATAAATAAATAAAGAATATGATTTTTCCATTATTCATGTACAGATGTGAGAGTTGGACCATGAAGAAGGTTGAGCATCAAGTAACTGAGCTTTCAAACTTTAGTTCTGGAAAAGAATATTGAGAGTCCCTTGAACAGCAAGGAGATCAAACCAGTCAATCCTACAGTAAATCAACCCTGAATATTTATTGAAATGACAGATGATGAAGATAGCTCCAATACTTTGGCCACTTGATGTAAAGAGCCGACTCATTTGACAAGACCCTGATGCTGGGAAAGATTGAGTGCAGGGGGAGAAGGGGGCAACAGTGAATAAGATGATTGGATGGCATCACCCAACTCAACAGACATGAGTTTGAGCAAACTCCAGATGATGGTGAAGGACAAGGAAGCCTGGTATGTTGTAGTTCCTAGGGTCACAAAGAGTCAGACACGACTTAAAGTCTAAACAACAGCCATAACCTTGAAGGAAGATATACATGTCATTGTTCCTTTCCAATAGAATCAACAGTCTAGTGGTGGCAGAGGTTACATACAGCAATAATTTAAACATAAAATGGCAATATTTAAGGTAATTTTGGAGCACAAGAATTGTTCTTAATCTGGACTGTGAGGAAAGATTTCCTGGAGGAAACATGCTGCCAGAACTGGATATTGAACTGGAAGATTTAGTTGGTAAAGAAATCTAAGGTCTTTATCTCTAGAAATATGGTAAATGACATCACCTTCCAAATGAAAGAATGAAAATACCAAATGTAATATTCAAAACAACTTTTTAAATACATTTGTGATCTGCCATTGAAAGAAATGATTCTTTCTTTATGGAGCTCATGAAGTAAAAGCAAACTTATTACTGTCAGTAGTGCATATAAAAACCGTCTTCTAATGAAAGTATTCTGCCACACTGTGGAGACCTTGAGTTTCAGGGTACAGTAGGTAAAACTTACTCTCTGCTAAAGATGGAACATCTTAGGAAAGATATTTTTTAAAAGTTGGGATCTTTTCCATAGAGTCCATAATACTGTTCTATTTATCTGTGTCTCTTTTGATGTCTCGCATACAAGAAGGGGAAAATATGTACACCCATGGTGGATTCATGTCAATGTATGGCAAAACAATAAAAAAAAATTAAAAAATATAAAATAAAATAAACATTTTAAGCCTAAAAAAAAAAAAAAGTTGGGATCTTAAGGGGCCAGTCTCAGTGTAAAACTTCATGCTAAATAAATTCCTTACCCAGAGGGAATAGTAAGCAAATCTGTTTGGAAATTGATATTGGGTGGGTGGGGAGGAAATAATATTTCCTGATAATTTTTTTATGAGCCAGTTAACCTCTGATTTATGTCTGAAATCATAGTAAATATGTGGTCTGAAAAATATCAAGCAGATAATTGAATTTAAAAAGGTTCATATATAATAGGCTCTCAAATCAACTCATATCACCGACAAAACCTGAAAATGTCCCATAGATGCAATTTTAATGAGAATACGCTGCTCACAATAAAAGGTCACATAGTACATACTGAAATAATGTCCCTGGGATGAGATCCATAAAAGTTCCAGAAAATATGGAGTTACACATACATTTCAACTGAAATTCCCAGTGCAAAGAATACAAGATACTTACATTAAATGCATTTCAGGAAATGAAGAGCATAATAGAAAGTAAAAGTGAGAAGAAAAAACGCTACAAAGAATAATATGTGTGTGTGGTTAGAGGCTGAGTTGTGTCCGACTCCTTGCGACTCATGGACTGTACCCTGCCAGGCTCCTCTGCCCATGGTATTTTCATGGCAAGAATATTGGAGTAGGTTGCCATTTCCTTCTCTAGCGGATCTTCCCAACCCAGGGATTGAACCTACATCTCTTGTGTCTCCTGCATTGGCAGGCAGATTCTTTACCACTGCACCACTTGGGAAGACCCACAAAGAACCATAGTTAAATGAAACAAAGAAAGGCTTGTAGAAATATTACAGATACATGTGTATGCATAATATATTATTCATCTAATTGAATCTTAAAACTCAATGGATGGATTAAATTCCAAAATTTACTAGAGAAATGTAAGACAGAAATCACATTTTAAAAGTTACCCAGAAAGCAGAGACATGGAGATATAGCAGTGCTTAAAAGAGATGAGAGAGCAAGCTAACACCATATGGCTTTTCAGGGCCCAGGGATAAAACAAGAAAAGGAATGAGGAGAAACACTTAAGTGAAACAATCAAAAATCTAAGAAGCTCCATAAATCTCAAAAGATTATTGAAAAGTGAAGAGAAATCCAATCTGGACCTCTAGTATTGAAATTGTGCAGCAAGAACAAAAAGTAGCTTGAGACTAAACAGAAATTACTTCCAAAAGCATAATTAACTTTGATGGTTGCTCCTTAATAGTGTCAGTGGAAACTAGAAGACAGTGGAATATCTTCTAAACACTGAGACAGATGAGCATTCAAAAATGCAGTCTTGAGAGAAGCTATCTTTTGGGAATAAGGGTAAAATACTGCAAAGAGTCGGGCACGACTGAGCGACTGAACTGAACTGAACTGAACTGATACTATAAAGACAAAACCTGAGAGATCTTAGAAACAGCTGATACTCACGAGCTAACATCCTAAGTCAAAAATTGAGGAACTGATAAAATAATCCCAAAGGGAGGATCTGTGGTTGATGTCAGAATACTGCCAAAACTATTGGCAAATGTGTGGGTAAATTTAAACAAACATGTGAAGCAATAATAATGCATATGTTTGTAAGATGAAAACTAATAAAAAACTGAATACTAAAGCATATAGCTTATGAATAGGAAGTAGGATGAGCATCGTTGAACACAAAAACAAACCTGGAAATAGTTCAGATAGCCATGAATAGGAGAATGCATTTTAATAACACAAAACACAAAATAAAAAATTCATATAAAGAAATGTTGCATATCAATTTAAAGTAGTAAACATCTGATATACACAAGATAGATGAGTGAAAAAAGCTCAGTGCAAAAGAGAATATACCATACATTTCAATTCATATGAAGTTCTATAACAGATAAAACTAATCTATCCCATCTGTAATAAAAATCAAATACATGGTTGTTTCAAGAGGGTGGTGTAGTTTGACCAAGAAGGTGAACCAAGGGACGATTAACCTATATACTGATTCAGTATAGATTGTACAGGTGGATTTTCAATAAGGTTAAGTTGTACACAGATGACCTGAGCTACACAATGGAATATTACTCAGCCATTAAAAAAAATACATTTGAATCGGTTCTACTGAGATGGATGAAACTGGAGCCCATTATACAGAGTGAAGTAAGCCAGAAAGAAAAACAATACAGTATACTAATGCATATATATGGAATTTGAAAGATGGTAACGATAACCCTATATGCGAGACAGAATAAGAGACACAGATGCATGGAACAATTTTATGGACTCTGAGGGAGAAGGTGAGGGTGGGACGTTCTGGGAGAATAGCATTGAAACATGTATATTATCATATGTGAAACAGAACACCATTCCATGTTCGATGCATGTGACAAGGGCTCAGGGCCGGGGCAATGGGATGATCCAGAAGGATGGGATGGGGAGGGAGGTGGGTGGGGGGTCCAGGAAGGGGAACACATGTAAACCCATGGCTGATTCATGTCAATGTATGGCAAAAACTATTACAATATTGTAAAGTAATTAGCCCCCAACTAAAATAAATAAATTTATAAAAAAAAAAAAAAGAGACATGTGCATGCTAAGTAGCTTCAGTCATGTCTGGCTGTTTGCAACCCTTGGGCTGTAGTCTGCCAGGCTCCTCTGTCCATGGGATTCTCCAGGCAAGAATACTGGAGTGGGTTGTGGTGACCACCTCCACGGGATCTTCCCAACCCAGGGATCAAACCTTCAGTTCTTATATCTTCTGCATTGGCAGGTGGGTTCTTTACCACTAGTGCCACTTGGAATTCTCAACAAGTAGAGGGAAAATAGAATGAAGGAAAAAAAAAAAACCTACAAACTGAATAATTGCAAAAGAAGGCAAGAGAGGGAAAAAAATGAAACTGAAAATGAGGGAAATTATATAATAGGAAGATAAATCATTAATCACAATTAATATATATTGACAAAGGTCTCAAAACACAAACGAGAGGTCATCTATATGGTGCTATATGTTGTTTATTGCTATATATGGAAGCTATAGAAAAGGATAAAGTTAGCAAGTCAAAGGGTGGAAAAAGATACACTAGAAAAACAGTGACTTGAAGATGGCATGAATGCATTATTATCTGATAAAATAGACAATAAGGCAAACATGATACTAGAAATAAAATAATATTCTATAAAATGATACAAAAGAGAAATTGAACAGGTGCCCATAAAAATTCTAAATTAGATGAATAGAAATAATTTCGATTTTTAATATTTTAATTATTTTTAGAATATTTACATATTCATGAAGTGGTTTGGTTAGACATGGGTAGTATATCCACCTGTGTATTGACTAAAAGTGTTGTAATTAAGGAAAGGAACGAGAGCTACTTATGGAGTTGGAGTGCAGGACTCTGTTAGAGTATATTTCTTTTCCCAGTGAAGAAAAGGGAACATTTATCTCAGGTTATCTGATTGGTACTGTCGACCTTTAATCTTGTTAGTTTTATAGATGTCAGAAAGATAATAAATTCATTTCTGCACATTTAAATTTATGGTGAGAATTTAAGGTAAAATAATTCAAAATTATCTGGTTATGTGGGTCTGCTGTTAAACACAGGATGAGACTGAAGTTCCAACATTGTTAGGCTTCCATATAGATATATATTTGGGACTGTGAAGTGAGGTGAATTAAGAGAAAGTCATGTGGCACTAGTGGTAAAAAACGCACCTGCTTATTCAAGAGACCCAATAAACACGGGTTTGATCCCTGGGTTGAGAAGATCCCATGGAGATGGTCACGGTAACCCACTCCAATATTTTTGCCTGGATAATCCCACAGAGAGAGTAGCCAGTGGGCTTCAGTCCATAGGGCCTCACAGAGTTGGACACAACTGAAGCGACTTAGCACACACAACACATGACAAATAATTACCGCCAATACAACAATTACACAAAATAAAAACAGTATTATGCTTTAGTGTGATAGATTGTAAGAAGAATTTCCAGAAGTAGAAAGGTAATGCATTTAAACTTGCACTCTGAATTTTATTGGAAAGTGACTTGCAAAGATAAAATTATTTGCAAACATTTAGTTTCTATGTCTAAATAACTTTTAGTTATATTCTTTTCTTAAATAAAGCTCTGTAATTAACTTTTGCCAGAATTTTTGGCTTGTCACATGTCTCTGGATTATTTGTGTTTATTTTTTAAACATCCATGCCATATTACCACTAGAAGATTTGAGGCAAGTGAATCCTCAATTTTATTCTAAGTCTTATACAGATGAAGAGATTTCAATTTAATGTTTTCAAATTTACAGATAAAATGCCATTTCTTATTCAGTAAAAATTAGGGCTCAGTGTTGTTCCTTAATATTTGATTAAAAAGACAAGAACAAGATGATTTTATTGTAAGGCAAACTTTGATTAGACAGTACAATTGTCCTTATAGGCTCCTTATTATTTCTAGCATCCTTGTGATTGTGTTTTTAACCACACACTGTGTTTGTACATGATCACCTCTGCCCTTGCTGTTTAACTCAACACTATAAAAATACTTAACCAAGGACTTCTTAGATCTTTAGTAGATGTGGTATCCACCCCATAGACGGCAGCCCACCAGGCTCCTCCATCCCTGGGATTCTCCAGGCAAGAATACTGGAGTGGGTTGCCATTTCCTCCTCCAGTAGTTAAAAAGAAACATGGACAATGTAAAACTTTGAGTTTTGGGGAGAAAACAGCCTCATTTTACTGTATTATAATTATAATATATCACAAAAATGAGATTGTCCAGAACTCAGTTTTTTAGTAAGTGGACAGAAAGGAATACTGGTCCTCATAGTGTGTAACTTTCAAATCTCTTCTCAAAATAAGATTTTCTTTAAAAACAAATTACAAAGTTTACTTGAGAGTGTGGCAGTGTGTAGAAGTAGCAATTAATGTTAGAAACATACGAAGCTAAAATACCACCTTTCCAAAGCTGTTAGAATAAAGGACCATGTAAGAGCTAAAGCATTTCTGTAGGAAACCTGCATTTGCTTGTGATTCCTTTTTCTTTTTGGACCCATTTATTTGTTTAAAAAAAATTAGTACAAAATGGATACAAACAAGAACTTCTCTATTCACATTAATGAGTGAAATTTTAAACTCTTACAGAATGCTATCCAATATAAAATGTTAGGCTTAATTTTAATGTTTCGCTGAAGACATCATAATTACAGTAACACTAGTAGTATCCATTGCCTCAAATTTAGTAATATATAAACCCAGATTTGAAAATAATATTAAATATTTCTAGGCTTAGAATAATGTTTTATATACCTCTATCTTCTCATAAGGAATTTTAAAACATCAATCTATATTTTTAATTTCTTTCACACTTGCTCCTTTAAAAAATCTGGCATGGTAATAAGGTGAAAACAACATTTTTTAATTTATTTATTTCTTTTAATTGGAGGATAATTACTTTACAATATGTGGTGGTTTTTGCAATACAGTGACATGGATCAGCCACGGATGCACATATGTCCCCCCATTCTGAACCCCGTTCCCACCTCCCTCCCCACCCCATCCCTCTGGGTTGTTTCAGAACACTGGCTTTGAGTGTCCTGTGTCATGCATCGACTTTCTCTGTCATCTATTTTATATATGGTAATACACATTTCAATGCTATTCTCTCAAATCATCCCACTCTCGCCATTCTTAACATAAAATTTCAATATGCTTTAAAAGTTTACATTTTTAATATAGATCTTTTTTGGGGGGATGTCAAAAACAAACAAACAAAAAAACCTTTCCTGTGAAAGATTCTAATGCTGCATGGTGACACTCACAAAACAAAAGATTGTGCCCCTAGCGAATACCAAAGGAGAGCAAGCCAGCTGCTGTTTACGGCCCTCCCTTCCTGGAGGCAGAGAGTCGGGTGTACAACAGCCAGACCAGGAAGGCAAGGAATAGCTTCAATCTCGACCCCAGAGACTGCATCTTCCAACAAACTGTGAACAAGTTGCCAGTTGCTAAACATCTCTTCCTGGGATCCTGGACAGTTCACATCTGCCAGGAGTGTCACAACCTGAGATCAGCTCCCACAGGAGACACACAGCACACCTGGGACTGTGCCCTTGTGGCACACTCAGGAAACCAAGCGGCCAAGGCTGGGGAGGTGTATAAGATGCATGGCTCATCTGGGACAACGCACTCACCAAACAACCAGTAGTCTGAGCAGCTTGGACTTGGGAAAGGCAGAAAATGCACAGCCCATCTGGATCTGGGCTCTTGTGGAGCACCCAAGAACCTGACCAGCTTAGACCTGGGAAGTGTATGAAGTGCAGAGGCCACGGGGGTGATACCCTTGCAGAGCATCCTGCAGCCTGAGCAGTGTGGATCCAGGAAGTACTTGCCACCTCGGGCTGTGGCAAATCCAGTGCGGTCCATCCACTGCGAGCACTCCCCACACTTGCCAGTGGTATTTGTTTGCAGTGTCCCTCTCTCTCTACAGCACAACTGAACAAGTGAGCCTAAATAATGGTCACCTTCATCCCTTCATGTCAAGGCAGAAATTAGAAACTGAAGAGACTTGCAAACAGAGGAATTCAAATTAAACAAAGAAGAGGGAACCACCCCAGAAGTGACAGGTTCACCAGGTTAAAACCCTCTGGTTAATGCTAAGACTGTGCATTTGAGGGGGAACCAATAGACCTTGAGAACAAGTGCAAGCTGGAACAAGTGACTATCTGACACTGAACTGACCCCACACTAACCACAGCAGTTCGAGAGAAACTCCTAGATATATTCTTACTATTATCACTTTTTAATTAAAAAAAAACAAACAAAACTTTAGTTCCATATTACTCCTTTAGCTTTCATTTTTATAGCCTTTCAATAAAAGCTTATTTAAAAAAATCTATATATATAATTATTTTTTTGTACTTTTCATATTGTGTTTTTGAGAATCTAAACTCTATTACAGGTTTTTAATCTTTGCTTTTTGATATTTGTCATCAATTTTGTACCTTTAAGAATCTAATCTTCAATATCCATTTTTCACTTAGGGATTTGATTACTGGCTTGATTGCTTTTTCCCCTTTTGACTCTCCTTTTTCTCCTCCAGGTCAAATCTATCTCCTTCCTCCCTCTTCTCTTCTCTATATAACTATGTGAATTTCTCTGGTTGTTCCTGGCTGTGGAGAGTTGGTTCATTATTAGCCTACGGGGTTATATTCTGTGCTGTATGGATAGAGGAGTCTTGAGGCTAGTGCAAGAGAAAGACTGAAACCCAGAGGCCAGAGGCTTAACTCCAGAACTTTAGAACATAAGAGTACTCCTGATTTCAGGGAACATTAATAGACAAGAACTCACCCAAGGTCTCCATACCTACACTGAAACCAAGCTCCACCCAAGAGCCAAAAAGAGTCAATGCAAGACACACCATGCTAATTTTCAAGAAAAACAGGAACACAACCCTGAACATAAGAATATGGGCCGCCCAAAGCCATGTCAAGCCCATAGACATCCCCAAACTCACTACTAAACACTTCATTGCACTCCAGAGAGAAGAGATCCAGCTCCACACACCAGAACACAGAGACAAATTCCCCCAACTAGGAAACCTTGACAAGCTACCAGTTCAAGCAAACCTACAGGAAGCAGACTCCACAATAAAGAGGAACCACTAACACCCAGTCTACAGAAAGAGCACCCTAAACATAACAATCTAAACGAAATGAAAAGGCAGAGAAATATTCAGCAGGTGAAGGAATATGATAAAAATCCACCAAACCAAACAAAATAGGAGGAAACAGGGAGTCTATCTGAAAAATAATTCAGAATAATGATAGTAAGGTTGATTCAAAATCTTGAAAACAAAATGGAGTTACAGATAAACAGGTTAGGAACAAGGATAGAGAAGATACAAGAAATGTTTAACAAGGACCTAGAAGAAATAAAGAAGAGTCAATCAATCATGAAAAATGCAATAACTGAGATTAAAAGCACTCTGGAGGGAACCAACAGTAGAATAACTGAGACAGATGAGAGGATAAGTGAGGTGGAAGATAGGATGGTAGAAATAAATGAAGCAGAGAGAGAAAAAAAAATTAACATGAGGACAACCTCAGAGACCTCTTGGACAATGTTAAATGCCCCAACATTCGAATCATAGGTGCTCATGTGGGGGCATGAGAAAATATTTGAGGAGTTAATAGTCAAAATCTTCCCTAAAATGGGAATGGAAATAGTAACTGAATTATAAGAAACACAGAGAGTCCCAAGCAGGATAAACCCAAGGCAAAATACCTCAAGACACATATTAATGAAACTAACAAAATTTAAACACAAAGAGCAAATATGAAAAGCAGTAAGGGAAAAGCAACAAATGACACACAAGGGGATCTTCATAAGGATAACAGCTGATCTTTCAATAGAAGCTCTTCAGGCCAGAAGGGACTAACAGGATATACTGAAAGTGAGGAAAGAGTAAAACCTACAACCAAGATTACTCTACCCAGCAAGGATCTCATTCAGATATGAGGGATAAATAAAAAAATTTACAGACAAGCAAAAGCTCAGAGAATTCAACACCACCAAGCCAGCTCTTCAACAGATGTGAAAGGATCTTTTCTAGAAAGGGGACCAAGTAAAGGTTTATAAAAACAAACCCAAAGCAACAAAGTAAATGGTAATGGGATCATAGTTGTCAATAATTACATTAAATGTAAATGGCATAAGTGTTCCAATCAAAAGATAAAGGCTGGCAGAATAGATACAAAAACAAAACCCCTATATATGCTTTATACAAGAGACTCACCTTAAACCTAAGGACACATACAGACTGAAAGAGGGGCTGGAAAAAGATATTTCATTCTAATGGAGATCAAAAGAAAGCATGAGTGGCAATATTCATATCAGATAAAATAGGCTTTGAAATAGTCTGTGATAAGAGACAAAGAAGGACATTACATAATAATCAAAGGATCAATCCAAGAAAATATAACAATTATAAATACATATGCACCCAACATAGGGGCACCTCAATATGTAAGGCAAATGCGAACAAGTATGAAAGGGGAAGTTAAAAGTAACACAATAATGGGGAATTTTAATACCCCACTCACATCTATGGCTAGATCAAACAAACAGAAAATTAGCACAGAAACACAAGCTTTAAATGATACAATGGACCAGTTCGACCTAAAACATATCTATAGGGCATTTCACTCAAAAAAACAATGGATTTCACCTTTTTTTCAAGTGCACATGTAATATTCTCAAGTATAGATCACATCCTGGGCCATAAAACTAGCCTTAGTAAATTTTTAAAAATTGAAATAATTTCAAGCATTTTTTTTTTCTGATCTCAATGCAATGAGATTAGATATCTACTATAGATAAAGAAGGAGAAGGAAATGGCAACCCATTCCAGTACTCTTGCCTGGAGAACTCCATGGATAGAGGAGCATGGAGAGCTAAATTCCATGAGGTCGCAAAGAGTCAGACACGACTGAGCAACTTCACTTTCATTTTCACAGAAAAAAAAATGCAATAAAAACACAATCATATGGAGGTTAAACAACATGTTCTTGAATATCCAACAGATTACAGTTGAAATAAAAAAGTAATCAAAATATTCATGGAAATAAATGAAAATGAAAACAGGACAGCCCCAAATCTATGGGATTCAGTAAAAACAGTGCAGAGAGGGAGATTTATAGCAATATAAGCCTACCTCAAGAAACAAGAGACACATCAAATAACCAACATAACTTTATACTTAAAGCAACTGGAAAAAAACAGAAAAAAAAAACCCTAAGTTAGTAGAAGGAAAGAAATCATAAAAGTCAGAGCAGAAATAAATGAAAAAGAAATGAAGGAGACGATAGAAAAGAGTAACAAATCTAAAAGCTGTTTTTTTGAGGAGATGAATAAAAAGACAAACTATTAGCCAGTCTCATCAAGAAAAAAAAAAAGGAGAAGAATCAAATCAGTAAAATTAGAAATGAAAATGGAGAAATCACAACAGACAACAAAGAAATACAAAAGACCATAAGAGATTACTATGAGCAATTATATGACAATACAATGGAAAACTTAGAATAAATGGACAAATACCTAGAAAAATGTAACTTTCCAAAACTAAACCAGGAAGAAATAGAAAATCTTAACAGACCCATCACAAGCACGGAAATCAAAACTGTAATAAAAAATCTTCCAACAAACACAAGTACAGGGCCATATGGCTTCACAGGTGAATTCTACCAAAAATTTAGAGAAGAGCTAACACCTATCCTACTCAAACTCTTTCAGAAAATTCCAGAGGAAGGAAAACTCCCAATCTCATTCTACAAGGCCATTACAAGGTATCATTACTCTGATACCAAAACCAGACAAAAATGCAACAAAAGAAGAAAACTACGGGACAATATCACTGATGAACATAGACGCAAAAATCCTCCACAAAATTCTAGCAAACAAAATCTGACAACATACTAAAAAGATCATACATCATGATCCAGTGGGACTTTTTCCCAGGGATACAAGGATTCTTCAATATTCTCCAGACCAGAATACTGGAGTGGGTAGCTGTTTCCTTCTCCAGGGAATCTCCTAACCCGGAGATTGAACCCAGGTCTCCCATATTGTAGGCGGATTCTTTACCAGCTGAGCCAGAGCAAAAATAGTCCATATACAATAATAAACTCAAAATAGATTAAAAATATAAATGTAATACCAGAAATTATCAAAATCGTAGAGGAAAACACAGGCAGAACACTCTCTGACATAAATCACAGCACTATCCTCTAGGACCCACCCCCCAGAGTAACGGAAATAAAAACAAAAATAAACAAATGATTCCTAATTAAATTTAAAAGCTTTTGCACAATGAAGGAAACTATAAGCAAGCAAGTGAAAAGGCAGCCTTCAGAATAGGAGAAAATAATAGCAAATGAAGGAACTAACAAAGAATTAATCTCCAAAATATTACAAGCAGCTCATGCAGCTCAATACCAGAAAAATGAACAACCCGATCAAACAGAGGCCAAAGAACTAAACAGACATTTCTCCAAAGAGGATGTATGGATGGCTAATCAACACATGAAAATAAATGGGTTCTCATTATTAGAGAAATGCAAATCAAAACCACAATGAGATATCATCTCATGTCAGTTAGAATGGCCATCATCAAAAAGTCTACAAATAAATAAATGTTGAGAGAGTGTACAGAAAAAGGAATCCTCTTACATTGCTGGTGGGAATGTAGTACAACCACTCTAGAGAGCAGTATGGAGAGTCCTTTAAAAACTGAAAGTATAACTACCATACTACCCAGCAATACCACTGGAGGGCATACACACAGAGGAAACCAGAATTGAAAGAGACACGTGTACTCCAATGTTCATTGCAGCACTGTTTACAATAGCTAAGACATGGAAACAACCTAGTTGTCTACTGGCAGACAAATCGATGGGAATTTGCGGTACAGAAGCAAGGCGGCTGTGACGGGTCCACGCAGAAGCATGGCCAAGAGGAGCTAGGCCGGGCGGGGGTCCGGGAGCAGCGGCTGTGTAGGCGCAGGAGGGCTGAGAGGAGTTACTCCACATTCAAGGTCAGGAGGGGCCGTCATGAGTAGATACCCCTTGTCCAAGGTACGGAGCAATGGCTGCACTTTGCTGGAGCAGCCGTGAAGAAATACCCCATGTCCAAGGTAAGAGAAACCCAAGTAAGACTGTAGGTATTGTGAGAGGGCATCAGAGGGCAGACACACTGAAACTGTAATCACAGAAAACTAGCTAATCTGATCACACGGATCACACCTTGTCTATCTCAATGAAACTAAGCCATACCATGTGGGGCCACTCAAGACAGATGGGTCATGGTGGAGAGGTCTGACAGAATGTGGACGACTGGAGAAGGGCATGGCAAACCACTTCAGTATTCTTGCCTTGAGAATCCCATGAACAGCATGAAAAGGCAAAAAGATAGGACACTGAGACATGAACTCCCCAGGTCAGTAAGTGCCCAATATGCTACTGGAGATCAGTGGAGAAATAACTCCAGAAAGAATGATGGGAGGGAGCCAAAGCAAAAGCGATACCCAGCTGTGGATGTGACTGGTGATAGAAGCAAATCCGATGCTGTAAAGAGCAATATTGCATAGGAACCTGGAATGTTAGGTCCATGAATCAAGGAAAATTGGAAGTGATCAAACAGGAGATGGCAAGAGTGAATGTCGACATTCTAGGAATCAGCAAACTAAGATGGACTGGAATGGGTGAATTTAACTCAGATGACCATTATATCTACTACTGTGGGCAAGAATCCCTTCGAAGAAATGGAGTAGCCATCATGGTCAACAAAAGAGTCTGAAAGGTGGTACTTGGATGCAATCTCAAAAACGATAGAATGATCTCTGTTCGTTTCCAAGGCAAACCATTCAATATCACAGTAATCCAAGTCTATGTCCCGACCAGTAACGCCAAAGAAGCTGAAGTTGAACGGTTCTATGAAGACCTACAAGACCTTCTAGAACTAACACCCAAAAAAGATGTTGTTTTCGTTATAGGGGACTGGAATGCAAAAGTAGGAAGTCAAGAAGCACCTGGCGTAACAGGCAAATTTGGCCTTGGAGTACAGAATGAAGCAGGGCAAAGCTAATAGAGTTTTGCCAAGAGAACGCACTGTTCATAGCAAACACCCTCTTCCAAAAACACAAGAGAAGACTCTATACATGGACATCACCAGATGGTCAACACCAAAATCAGATTGATTATATTCTTTGCAGCCAAAGATGGAGAAGCTCTATACAGTCAGCAAAAACAAGACCGGGAGCAGACTGTGGCTCAGATCATGAACTGCTTATTGCCAAGTTCAGACTTAAATTGAAGAAAGTAGGGAAAACCACTAGTCCATTCAGGTATGACCTAGATCAAATCCCTTATGAGTATACAGTAGAAGTGACAAATAGTTTTAAGGGACTAGATCTGATAGACAGAGCGCCTGATGAACTATGGACAGAGGTTCATGACATTGTACAGGAGACAGGGATCAAGACAATCCCCATGGAAAAGAAATGCAAAAAAGCAAAACGGCTGTCTGAGGAGGCCTTACAGATAGCTGGGAACAGAAGAGAAGCAAAAAGCAAAGGAGAAAAGGAAAGATATTCTCATCTGAATGCAGAGTTCCAAAGAATAGCAAGAAGAGATACGAGAGGCTTCCTCAGCGATCAATGCAAAGAAATAGAGGAAAACACCAGAAAGGGAAAGACTAGAGATCTTGTCAAGAAAGTTAGAGATACCAAGGGAACATTTCATGCAAAGATAGGCTCGATAAAGGAAAAAACAGAAGCAGAAGATATTAAGAAGAGGTGGAAAGAATACACAGAAGAACTGTACAAAAAAGATCTTCACGACCCAGATAATCACCATGGTGTGATCACTCACCTAGAGTGGAATATGAAGTCAAGTGGGCCTTAGAAAGCATCACTATGAACAAAGCTAGTGGAGGTGATGGAATTTCAGTTGAGCTATTTCAAATTCAGAAAGATGATGCGGTGAAAGTGCTGCACTTGATATGCCAGCAAATTTGGAAAACTCAGCAGTGGCCACTGTACTGGAAAAGGTCAGTTTTCGTTCCAATCCCAAAGAAAGCCAATGCCAAAGAATGATCAAACTACCGCACAATTGCACTCATCTCACATGCTAGTAAAGTAATGCTCAAAATTCTCCAAGCCAGGCTTCAGCAATATGTGAACCGTGAACTTCCAGATGTTCAAGCTGGTTTTAGAAAAGGCAGAGGAACCAGAGATCAAATTGCCAACATCCGTTGGATCATCGAAAAAGCAAGAGAGTTCCAGAAAAACATCTATTTCTGCTTTACTGACTATGCCAAAGCCTTTGACTATGTGGATCACAATAAACTGTGGAAAATTCTGAAAGAGATGGGAATACCAGATCATCTGACCTGTCTCTTGAGAAACGTGTATGCAGGTCAGGAAGTAACAGTTAGAACTGGACATGGAACAACAGACTGGTTCCAAATAGGAAAAGGAGTACGTCAAGGCTGTATATTGTCACCCTGCTTATTTAACTTCTATGCAGAGTACATCATGAGAAACGCTGGGCTGGAAGAAACACAAGCTGGAATCAAGATTGCCGGGAGAAATACCAATAACCTCAGATATGTGGATGACACCACCCTTATGGCAGAAAGTGAAGAACTAAGAGCCTCTTGATGAAGGTGAAAGAGGAGAGTGAAAAAGTTGGCTTAAAGCTCAACATTCAGAAAACTAAGATCATGGCATCTGGTCCCATCACTTCATGGGCAATAGATGGGGAAACCGTGGAAACAGTGTCAGATTTTATTTTGGGGGGCTCTAAAATCACTGCTGATGGTGATTGCAGCCATGAAATTAAAATAGGCTTAGTCCTTGGAAGGAAGATTATGGCCAACCCAGATAGCATATTTAAGGGCAGAGACATTACTTTGCCAACAAAAGTACGTCTAGTCAAGGCTATGGTTTTTCCAGTGGTCATGTATGGATGTGAGAGTTGGATGGTGAAGAAAGCTGAGCGCTGCAGAATTGATGCTTTTGAACTGTGGTGTTGGAGAAGACTCTTGAGAGTCCCTTGGACTGCAAGGAGGTCCAATCAATCTATCCTAAAGGAGATCAATCTGGGGTGTTCATTGGAAGGACTGATGTTGAAGCTGAAACTCCAATACTTTGCCCACCTCATGCGAAGAGTTGACTCACTGGAAAGGACCCTAATGCTGGGTAGGATTGGGGGCGGGAGGAGAAGGGGACAACAGAGGATGAGATGGTTGTATGGCATCACTGACTCGATGGACATGAGTTTGGGTAGACTCCGGGAGTTGGTGATGGACAGGGAGGCCTGGCGTACTGCAATTCATGGGGTCGCAAAATTTGGACACGACTGAGTGACTGAACTGAACTGAACTGAACTGATACACAATGGAATATTACTCAAACACACACACATACAGAAACACACGTTTGAGTCACTTCTAATGTGGTGGGAAAAAACTGGAGCCTTTTTGCAGAGTGAAGGAAGTCAGAAAGAGAAACACCAAACAGTATATTAATGTATACATTTGAAATTTAGAAAGATGGTAGCAATGGTCCTATATGCAAAGTAGCAAAAGAGACACAGATATAAATAACAGATTTTGGACTATGTGATAAATGGGGAAGGCAGGATGATTTGAGAGAATAACATTGAACCATGTATATTCAGTTCAGTTCAGTCACTAAATCGTGTCCAACTCTTTCACCTCCATGGACTATAGCACACCAGACTTCCCTGTCCATCACCAACTCCCAAGATTGCACAAACACATGTCCATCGAGTTGGTGAGGCCATCCAACTCTGTTGTCCCCTTCTCCTCCTGCCTTCAGTCTTTCCCATTCTCAGGGTCTTTTCAAATCAGTGAGTTCTTCCCATCCAGTGGACAAATTATTGAAGCTTCAGCTTCAGTGCTTCCAATGAACATTCAGGACTGATTTACTTTAGGACTGAGTGGTTTGAACTCTTTGCAGTCCAAGGGACTCTCAAGAGCCTTCTCCAACACTACAGTTCAAAAACATGAATTCTTCAGCTTTCAGCTAAAAAGCTGATGGTCCAACTCTCACATCAATACATCAGTTCAGTTCAGTCTCTCAGTCGTATTTGACTCTCTGCAACCACATGGACTGCAGTACACCAGGCTTCCCTGTCCATCATCAACTCTCAGAGCAACATCCATACATGACTACTGGAAAAACCATAGCTTTGACTAGACAAACCTTTGTTGGCAAAGTAATGTATCTGCTTTTTAATATGCTGTCTAGTTGGATCATAGCTTTTTTTTTCCAAGTAGCAAGCATCTTTTAATTTCATGGCTACAGTCACTATCTGCAGTGATTTTGGAGCCCCCCCAAAGAAAGTCTGTCACTGTTTCCATTGGTTCCCCATCTGTTTCCAATGAAGTGATGGCAGACGACTGAGAATGAGATTGTTTGATGGCATCACTGACTCAATGGACATGAGTTTGAGTAAACTGTTGGAGTTGGTGATGGACAGGGAGGTCTGGCATTCTTCAGTCAATGGGGTTGCAAAGAGTCAGACACGACTGAGTGACTGAAATCAACTGAACGGAACTGATCCCCCAATTAAAACAACAACAACAACAACAAAAATACTCGAGTGTGTTGCCATGCCTTCCCCCAGAGGATGGGTGTATATGTTCTTGCAATTCTCATATTTTCTTGTCAAATTGGTCCCTTTGTCAATAGGTAATGTTCTTCTTTGATTCTTGTTAGTCTTTGCTTTAAAGTCTACTTTGTATAATGTAAGTATCGCTACCATAGTTTTTTAAAAATTTCCATTTGAATGGAATACTTTTTCTGTCCCCTCACTTTCAATATGTGTATGTCTTGAATCTCAAGAGAGATTCTTATCAGTTCAGTCACTCATTTTTGTCCAACACTGCAATCTCATGTACTGAAACATGCTACGTTTCCCTGTCCATCACCAACTCCTGGAGTTTGCTCAAACTCATGTCTATCGAGTCATTGATGCCATCCAACCTTCTCATCCTCTGTCATCCTCTTCTCCTCCTGCCTTCAATCTTTCTCAGCATCAGGGTCATTTCTAATGAGTCAGTTCTTCAAATCAGGTGGTCAATACTTCAGCTTCAGCATCCATCCTTCCAATGAATATTCAGGATTGATTTCCTCTAGGATTGACTGGTTTGATCTCCTTGCTGTCCAACGGAGTCTCAAGAGTGTTTTCCAACATTACAGTCCAAATTATCAGTTCTTTGGCACTCAGCTTTCTTTATAGTCCAACTCTCACATCCACACGTGACTACTGGAAAAAACGTAGCTTTGACTAGACGGATCTTTGTTGGCAATTAATGTCTCTGCTTTTCAATATGCTATCTAGGTTTTTCATAGCTTTTCTTTGAAGGAGCAAACATCTTTTAATTTCATGGCTGCAGTCACCATTTGCAGTAATTTTGGAACCCAAGTAAACAAGTTCTGTCATTGTTTTAATTGCTTCCCCATCTATTTGCCATGAAGGATGGGACTGGGTGCCATGAATGTTGAGTTTTCAAACAGCTTTTTCACTCTCCTCTTTCACTTTCATCAAGAGGCTCTTTAGTTCCTCTTGGTTTTCTGCCATAAGGGCTGTGTCATCTGTGTATCTGGCATTATTGATATTTCTCCATACAATCTTGATTCCAGCTTGTGCTTCATCCAGCCTGGCATTTGTGTGATGTACTCTGCATATAAGTTAAATAAGCAGGATGACGATATATAGCTTTGGCATACTACTTTCCCAGTTTGGAACCAGTCTGTTTTTCCATGTCCATTTCTAAATGTTGCTTCTTGACCTGCATATAGATTTCTCAGGAGGCAGGTAAGATGGTCTCTTATTCCCAACTCTTTAAGCATTTTCCACAGTTTGTTGTGATCCACACAGTCAAAGACTTTAGCATAGTCAGTGAAGCAGAAGTAGATGTTTCTGGAACTCTCTTACTTTTTCTATGATGTTGGCAATTCGATCCCCACAAGAGACTGAATCAGACTTGCCTATGAGTGTCCAGGAGTCTTCGGAGGAGGTGTGGGTTGACAAAATCCTGCTGTGGCATCAGAGGCACTGAATAAAACAGTCCTTTTGAAGGAGATCTCCATTACATGTACCATAGTTTGGCCTCAGGCCAAAGTACAGGGAGAGAACATAGTCTAACCTATCAACAGAAAAGTGGGTTAAAGATTTACTGAATAGGGCCTGCATTCCTCTACTGCCAGTACCTCTCGTCAGGAAGCTTCCACAAGCTTCTTATCCTTCTCCATCAGAGGGCAGACAGAATGGAAACCACAATTACAGGAAACTAACCAAATCGATCACTTGGATCACAGCCTTGTCTAACTCAATGGCACTATGAGCCATGCCATGTAGACCACCCAAGACAGATGGGTCATGGTGGGAGTTCTGACAAAATGTGATCCACTGGAGAAGGGAATGGCAAATCACTTCAGTATTCTTGCCTTGAGAACCCCGTGAGATTTTTATAGGCAGCATATACATGTGTCTATTTTTTTTTAATCCGTTCATCATTGTTTCTTTTTATTGGAACATTTAGTCCATTGGCATTTAAATATATTATACAGTCACTATGGGGAAAAGTATGAAGGTTTCTTAAAAAGCTAAAAATAGAGCTAGCAGTGCTGCGATGAACATGGAAGCAGCCTAGATGCCCATCAGCAGACAAATGGATAAGGAAGCTGTGGTACATAGGCACAATGGAATATTACCCAACCATTAAAAAGAATACATTTGAATCAGTTCTAATGAGGTGGATGAAACTGGAGCCTATTATACAGAGTGAAGTAAGCCAGAAAGAAAAACACCAGTACAGTATACTAACACATATATTTGGTATTTAGTTAATCGGTAAAGATAACCCTGTATGAGAGACATCAAAAGAGACACAGATAAATAGAACAGTATTATGGACTCTATGGGAGAGGGCGAGGGTGGGATGATATGGGAGAATGGCATGGAAGCATGTATATTATCATATGTGAAATGACTCGCCAGTCCAGGTTTGACACATGATACAGGGTGCTCGGGGCTGGTGCACAGGGATGACCCAGAGGGATGGGATGGGGAGGGAGGTGGGAGGGGAGTTCTCGAAGGGGAACACATGTACACCCATGTGGATTCATGTCAATGTATGGCAAAACAAATACAATATTGTAAAGTTAAAAAATAGATAAATAAACTAATTAAAAAAAATAGAGCTAACATATGACTCAGGAATCTCACTCTTGGGCCTATATCTGGAGAAAAACATAGGTCAGAAATATATATCCACTCCAGTGTTCATTGCAGCACTCTTTACAATAGCTGGGATGTTAAACAACCTAAATGTCCATTAACAGAGGAATGAGTAAAGAAGATATGGTGTGTATATACAATGGAATATTACTTATTCATAATAAAGGAAAAAACTGATGCATTTACAGCATGATGGATGGACCTAGAAATTATTATACTGAGTGAAATAAGTCAGATAGAGAAAGACAAATATCATACAATATCACCTATATATAAATATATAACTGATTCACTTTGCTATACACTGGAAACTAAGACAACATTATAAGTCTACTATATACTGATAAAATTTAAAAAGCAAAGAGATGACAAAGGAAGTATAGATATGCACTTACTAGCATTTTGTTAATCATTTTCTGGGTTTTTTATTAGTTCTTTTCATTCTTTTTTGCTTGTTTTGTTGTCTTACCTTATAATCTGATGACTCTCTTTAATGTTATGTTTAGAATCCTTTCCCTTTTTTGTATGTGTGTATCTATTATAGATTTTTATTTGTGGTTACCATAAAGTTTATATATAACAAAGGTATACCTAAATATAGCTATATATATGATTCTTTTAAGTTGATATAATCTTATGTTTGAGTGTATTCTAACATTTGTGACTTTCTTCTCCTTCTCCCAAGGTTTAATGCTTTGATATAATATTTTACATATATATATATGTTTTATTTTTTGTACCCTTTACTACACAAACTATATGCAATGGATAGATGATATTAGATATGGACAATTTACTACTTTCTTTTTATTACCTTTACTATATGTTTGCCATTACCCATTATTTTTGCTGTCATATTTTCATATTTTTTTTGCTCTGGTCTTTTCTGCTTAGATAATTCCCTTTTGCCTTTCCTGTAAAGCTGATTTAGCAGTGCTAAGGCCTTTTAGGTTTAACCTTCTGTAAAACCTTTATCTCTGTTTTAAATTTAGATGATAACATTGCTGGACAGAATATTTTTGGTTGTTGGATTTTTTCTTTCATTACTTTGAATATACCATAATATTCCCTTCAAACCTGAAAAGTTTCTGCTGAAAAGTTAGTTGAGAGTTGTATGGGAGTTCCCTTGTACATGAAAATCAAAGTGTTAGTTTCTCAGTCATGTTTGACTTGACTCTTTGCAACCCCATGGACTGCAGCCTACCATACTCCTCTGTCCATGGAATTCTCCAGGCAAGAATACTTCAGTGGGTTGCCATTTCCTTCTCTAGGGATCTCCCTCAACCCAGGAATCAAACCCTGATGTCCTGCATTTCAGACAGATTCTTTACCATCTGAGCTTCTGGCCAAGTCCTCAAGTACATACGTCCCCCTGTAAGTAGTTGTTTTTCTCTTAGTACTTTAAAGATTCTGTATTTAGCTTTAATTTTTGCTATTTTAGCTATGATATTTCTTGATATACAACACTTTAGTTTAATATTTAGGGGACCTCTTTGTGCTTCTTGGACCTGGATGCCTGTTTTCTTCCTCAGACTAAGGAAATTATGTCTTCAAATAAGTTCTCTGTCTCTTCTCTTTCTGTGACTTTTATATGTTAGTACACTGGATGTTTCCCCAGATGTCCCTTAAACTACCCTTACTTTTAAAAATTCTTTTTTCTTTATTTTTTTCTGTTCAACTTGTGTGATTTACACTATTCTGCTTCAAGTTTGCTGATCTAGTCTTCTGAATCATCTAATCTTCTATCGATTCTTCTAGTGTACTTTTTATTTCAGTTTTTCTGTTCATGAGCTCTGTTTGATTCTTCTTTGAACTTTCTAACTCTGTTGAAATTCTCACTGTGTCCATTCTTTCTTCTTTTGAGTTTGGTGAATATGTTTATGATCATCACCTTGAAATCTTTATCAAGTGAATTGCTTATCTCTACTTCTTTTAGTTCTGCTACTAAGATTTTTTCTTATTCCTGCTCTTGGAAAATATTCCTCTGTCTGCTCATTTAGTGTAAGTTTCTTCATTTTTTTCTATGTATTGCATAAGTCATTTAAAGTTCTTCATTTTGAAGAAGTGGCTTTATGTAGGAGATATCCTATGTGGCCTAGCAGTACACCCCGCTCTGGTCACGAGAGCTATGATCTAAGTGTGCCTCTTATGTAAAGATCATTGGCCATTTTCCAGAGGTAGGATTGACTACCGCATGTGTTCAGGTCAGTAAATTTGACTGTCGGCCAGACTAGCTGCCAGGCCCTGATTCATGTGGTGGCTGCCAGCCAGCTTGTGCATAGGGCAGTCCCAGTATGACTGCATAGCTTGGTGTACCTGGGGTTGCTTCAAGCCTGCATGTGGTTGGATCCAGGTCCTGGGGCAGTTGGTTGCATGACCCAAGGGATTGTGAAGCTAGCACCAGCCCTCTGGTGGGTGTATAGGTCTCTGACACTAATAAGCTAGAGGGAGGACTCCAGAATTACCTTGTCAGTAACAGTGTCCTTATGAAATGTGGCAGAACAGCCTTCTAAAAATGGCTGTCACCAGTGTTCATGCCAGTAGGAGTCCAGGTTGCCTCTTGCCTCTCCAAGTCAAAAAGTGGGTCTGATGCAGACTCCTTTCAAAGTATTGGCTTTGTGCTTTGACTCAGAGCATGTGAGATTATGTGCATTCTTTTTAAAGCAGTGTCTGTGTCCTCTGTCCAAATCCTCTGTCTCTCCCATATGAAAACCTCACTGTCCTTTAAAGCCAGATGTTCTGGGGGCTCTTCTTCCCTATACAGAACCACTGGGCTGAGGAGCCTGGTGTGGGGTTCAGACACAAATTCCTTGTGAAGAAATTCTGCAGTTGTGATTATGCTTTCATCTGTGAGTCACCTATCTGGGGTTGTGGATCTGCTTCTCCTACTCTTTTAGTTGTGGTTTCTTCTTTATATTACATAGCTTTGGTTGTGGAAAATCTGTTCTGCTAGCCCTCAGATTACTCTCATAGATGGTTGCTTTGTAAATACTTGTAATTTGATGTGCTTGTAGGAGGAGGTGAACTCAGGGTTTTCCAGCTTGTCATTCTGTCCACTATCTGAAAGAATTCTTGAGTATTTCTCACCATATCACCAATCTTATTGTGTACTTTTCTTATAAAATTGTTTTAAGTACTCATTCCTTCTTCCCCTGTAATAAGAATAACATACATTTCAATTGTGGATTTAAATTATGCCAAGCACTGTGTCAAATTGTCTTGCAGAGATGTTTCTAGTAACCATGGCTTAAACCTATAAACTGACATCAAGTTATTCTTGCAACCACTTGCTGATGCCCAGAGCACCTATAAAAAATTAAGGGCAATTTTTGATACACTGTCTGAAAGTTGATTTTTTTTTTTTTTTCAGGAATCATCCCAATTCATAGTCTCTTTACCTTAAAAATTCTTTACTTTTTCCTTTAGTGATGTCATTGAATAAGGAAAGGGCATTGCTCCTTTGGAATTAACAACCAATTTATTTTTTAATAAATTAATCTCATCATCATTAAAATAATATCCAATGGACTAACCTTCTAGTTTGCCTTACTAACTTATCTACTGCTGCTGCTGCTGCTAAGTCACGTCAGTCGTGTCTGACTCTGTGCGACCCCCATAGACGACTAACCTACCTAAGAGTGACCCAATTTTGAAATAGATACACAAATTATGCCTGAGTGTGAATCAGATTTGTTTGTTGCTGAAGCCGACACTCCAGTACTTTGGGTACCTGATGCGAAGAGGTGACTCACTGGAAAAGCCCCTGATGCTAGTAAAGATTGAAGGCAAAGGGAAAAAGGGGTGGCAGAGGATATGATGGTTAGATAGCATTGCTGACACAATGGACATGAATTTGAGCAAACTCTGGGAGATAGTAGAGGGCAGAGGAGACTGTCATGCTCTAGTCCATGGAGTCACAAAGAGGCCAACACAACAGCGACTGAACAACAATATAAATCTGAGTATCTGTCAAATATAAAAATTTGAGTATATATTCAAGAGCAAGTGCTTCATGGGTTGAAATGTTCTCTTGACCTACATCTCTGGGCTGTAGATATATTTTGAGATTATTGATCGTGTATTTGGCCATGGACTTGAATTCAATAAAAGCCTGATTTCTAATATTCTTATTATATGAGCCTTTACTTTTCACTTAAAGGACTTGGCCAAACATGAAAATCCACAAGTTAAACCTTTGTCTACCTCATTGAGGAGCAACATCCATCATAAGAATGGAACATTTTCTTTCAGTTGTTTGAAAAAATAAAACAATAAAATATCAATTTTATTCTATAAAAAAAATGAGAAAAAGCAAATGCACAGATATGTTCAACTTTAGAAAAGTAGGTATTTGGTAAAATATATTTAATAATTGGTGTGTTACCCTCACACACAAAACCATACTTTCTGTGCATGCTACATTTACTATTTCATCCCTATTTATTTCATATAGATGATATTTTATAAACCTGAATAAGTTATACCAAATGACTCACTTTTTCTTTTGCCCTATATATTTTCCATGAAGGAAACATTCAAATACTGACACATGCTACTTTAAACCCACCTTAGCATTACGGGAGCTTGAGTCTAACCTCCCTTAAAATGCATGCAAGATTCTAGAGAATTTAGCCTAAGCATTCAAAAGGAAATGAAAGCTAACTAAGCTTTGATCCATTTTCATTTAGATAATGGATAGGAGAATGTAAAAGAGAAAAACCAGTCTTTAGTGCACATTTTATGATACTTTCAAGGATACAACAGTCCATAGTTCTTGGGCAAACATTAAATCCCAAGAGAAGTAAAATATTGACTTGTGAAGAATTAGGCATTATATACACTAAAGCAAAACTTTTCTTATTTGTGTAGAAAGTTGACAAATACTATGATACATGACCTTACAGATTTTGAAATTTTTAAAAGTTGCATAACCATTATATAAATCATGTGGAAAACTCAACTATATTAACAACAATAGGAAAAAAAATATGTGTTTTGCACATCCTGGTGACAGTTTATAGTATGACTGATTTGATCAAAGTCTATTAATTCATTCTTTCCACCTTCAAAATTTATCTTTGCTTTCAGTTCAGTTCAGTCGCTCAGTCGTGTCCGACTCTTTGCAACCCCATGAATTGCAGCACGCCAGGCCTCCCTGTCCATCACCAACTCCCGGGGTTTACCCAAACTCATGTCCATAGAGTCCGTGATGCCATCCAGCCATCTCAGCCTCTGTCGTCCCCTTCTTCTTCTGCCTCCAATCTTTCCCAGCATCAGGGTCTTTTTCAATGAGTCAACTCTTCACATGAGGTGGCCAAAGTATTGGAGTTTCAGCTTCAACATAAGTCCTTCCAATGAACACCCAGGACTGATCTCCTTTAGGATGGACTATGCCAGCTAGTCAAGAATCAATTGCTTTGATCATATTATAATGCTGCTGCTACGTCGCTTCAGTCGTGTCCAACTCTGTGAGACCCCATAGACAGCAACCCACCAGGCTCCTCTGTCCCTGGGATTCTCCAGGCAAGAATACTGGAGTGGGTTGCCATTTCTTTCTCCAAATGATAATATTATAATAGTGCTTATTTATATGTACAACATTTTTCTTCAAATTATATAAGGGATGTTTCTTTTTCTTATTCTATTTCTCTTCCTTTCTTCTTCTTCTTCTCCCTCCTCTTCTTCTCTTTCTTCTTTTTCTTTAGAACTGGCTCTTCTCATCCATAGATAGAATAAAGTTTATTATAAGACTGTCTGGTGTCCACATTAATTAATTAAAATTAATAGATATATTATGCTCTTCATTTTTAAAGAAATGCATATTTCTCAAGCATTAGTGGAATTATTTCTTCTGTCTTCCAAGAGTTCACAAAATGAATTACCACTGAAATTTCTATAACCTCTATCCTCTTCATGAGAAAAATAAACCTGTATCAGTAAGGGTGGCTGATTTGGTGACATCTCAATTCCACCATAAAGAGGGGGAATTTTTTACTAATGACATTATACTGTGTTACATACAGCAAAACACCTTGAGAGTGTTGACTATACTGCATTTTTTCTCCTTCCATTCACTTTTGAACCCACTTCAATCACGTCTTCATGCACATTCTTCTACAGAATCTGCTATTCTATAGGTAAAGAATAACTTGCACTTTGCCAAACACAATAATTCCCAGTCCTCAGTATAGTTGATCAACAAAGTGTTAATCAATCATTAATTCTTTAAAAAAAATACATTGGAGTTTAATTAATTAACAGTTTTGTGTTAGTTTCAGGTGTACAGCAAAAGTGATTCAGTTATAATTATACATGTGTCTTTATCAAATTGTTTTTTCATTTAGGTTATTACAAAGTATTTAGCAGATTTCTCCATGTTATGCAGTAGGTCCTTGCTGGTTACCTGTTTTAAATACAGCAGTGTGTACATGTAAATACAAAACTCCCAATCTGTTCCTCTTTGCCACACTTATGCCTTGTAAGCATAAATTTATTCTCTAAGTTTGTGAATCTGTTTCTGTTTTGTAAATAAGTTGATTCATATCATTCTTTTCAGAGTCCACATATAAGTGATACTGTGGGCTTCCCAGGTGGTGCTAGTGGTAAAGAACCCACCTATCAATTCAGGAGACACAGGAGACACAGATTTGATCCCTGGGTAAGGAAAATCCCCTGGAGGAGGGTACAGCAATCCACTCCAGTATTCTTGCTTGGAGAATCCCATGGACAGAGGAGCCTGGCAAGTTACAGTTCATACGGTTGCAAAGAGTCGGACATGACTAAGTGCATAGCATGAATGCATAAGTGATATTGTATCTTTGTCTAACAGACTTCACTCAGTGTTACAATGTCTGTGTTCAACTATGTTACTGTAAAGGGCATTATTTCATTATTTTAAATGACTGCTTAAAATTCCATTGTGTATGTGTACTACATCTCTTTATCCATTCCTCTGTTGATGGACATTTAAGTTGCTTCCATATCTTAGCTATTTTTAACAGTGCTGCAATGAACACTGGAGTGAGTGTATATTTTTGAATCATGTTTTTCAACAGATACATGCCCAGGAGTGAGACTGCTGGATTATGTGGTAACTCTATTTTTAGTTTTTAAAGAATCTCCATACATTCTCTATAGTAACTATTCTCATTCACATTCACACCAACAGTATAGGATGATTCCCTTTACACCATCTCCAGCATTTACTGTTTTGTAGATTTATTTGGTAATGGCCATTCCGACTGCTATGTGAGAATATTCCACTGTAGTTTTAATATGCATATCTTTAATAACTAGTTATGTTGAGCATCTTTTCAAATACCTCTTGGCAATCTATAGTTCTTCTTTGAAGAAATATCTATTTAGGTCTTCTGCCCATCTTTTTTATTAGGGTTATATATAGACAGATAGATAGCACACACACACACACACACACATATATATATAAACATTGGACACATGAGATGTTTGCAAATTTTGGAGACAAATCCTTTGTCAGTTGTATCATTTGCAAATATTTTCTCTCATTCTGTGAGTTGCCTTTTCATTTTGTTTATGGATTCCTTTGCTGTGCAAAAGCTTTTGAGTTTAATTAGGTCCCATTTATTCACTTCTGCTCATACTTCTGTTACTCTAGGAGGAGGATATAAGACTTGTGTGTGCATGTGTGGTCATTCAGTCATGTCCTGACTCTTTGTGACATTTTGGATGGTAGCCTGCCAGGCTGCTTTGTCCATGGGATTTTTCAGGCAAGAATACTAGAGTAGGTTGTCATTTCCTCCTCCAGTGGATCTCCCCGACCCAGGAATTGAACATGTGTCTCCTGCATTACAGGCAGATTATTTACCAGCTGAGCCATCAGAGAAGACCAAAAAGATTTACTTCAATTTATGTCAAACAGTGTCGTGCCTATGTTTTCCTCTGAGAGTTTCATGGTATACAGTCTTACATTTATTTCTTTAACCCATGTTGAGTTTATTTTTGTGTATGGTGTTAGAGAATGTTCTAATTTATTTATTTATTTTTACATATAGATGTCCTAATTTTTCCAGCATAATTTATTAAAGAGACTGGCTTTCCTCCATTGTATAGTCTTGCCTCCTTTATTATGGATTAATTGTATATGGTGCATGGGCTTATTTCTGGGTGTTCTATCCTCTTCCACTGATTTATATTTCTGTTTTTGTGCCAGTGCCATACTGTTTTGATAGTATAGTTTTGTAGTATAGCCTGAAGTTAGAGATCTTGAATACTCCAATTCTTTTTTCCATTCTTAATATTGTTTTGGCTATTCATGGTCTTTTCTGTCATTATACAAATTTTAAGATTTTTTGTTCTAGTTTTTTGAAAAAGTGTTATTGGTATATTGGTAATTTGATAGGGATTGAGTTGAACCTATAGATTGCTTTGGATTGTGCAGTCATTTTGACAATATTGAATTTGCCAGTCCAAGAATACAGTATATCTTTTCATCTGTTTGTTTCATCTTTGACTTCTTTCATCACCATCTTATAGTTTCAGAGTACAGGTCTTTTGTCTGCTTAGATAGGTTTATTCCTATGTGTCGTATTCTTCTTGATATGATGGTAAATGGGATTATTCTCTAACATATCTTTCTAGTCTTATCTGTATGTTTGTTATATATGAACTTTATTTAGTGAAATATGTTTCTCTACGTCCTTTTACTTGATAGCTTTTATCATAAATTGGTGTTGAAATTTCATCAAAACATTTTTCTGCATCAATTGGGATGATCATAAGGTTTTTATTCTTCAACTTGTTGATGTGGTTTGTCACATTTATTTGTGGATATTAAAAACTACTTTCATTCTGGGATAAATTCCAATTAACCATGCTGTATGATCTTGATGTATTGTTGGATTCAGATTGCTAGTATCTTAGTGGGGATTTATGATGGATGTTCATTAGTGACTTTGTCCTGTAGTTTTCTTCTTTTGTGATATCTTTGTCTGACTTTGGTGTCAGGGTGATGGTGGATTCATAGAATGAGTTTGAGAGTTTTCCTCCCTCTGCAATTTTTGGAATAATTTCAGGATAGATGTTATCTCTTCTCTAAATGTTTGATAGTATTCATCTATGAAGGTACCTGGTCCTCTTGGACTTTTGCTTGTTAGAAGTTATTTAATCACAATTTCAATTTCAGCAAACTTGTGATTGTTCTATTCATCTTTTCTATTTCTTCTTGGTTAAGTCTTGGAAAACTATACATTTTAAGAATTTGTCCATTTTTTCCCCTCAGTTGTCCATTTTGTTGGCATATAGTTGCGTGTAGTAATCTTATGATCCTTGGTATTTCTGTGTTGTCCATTGTAAATTCTCCTGTTTCATCTTTAATTTTATTGATTTGAGTCCTGTTTACTTTTATTAATGAGTATCATTAAAGGTTTATCAATTTTGCTTATTTTTTCAAAAAATTAGCTTTTAGTTTCCTTGATGTAGTTTGTTGTTTTCTTCCTTTCTATTTCATTCATTTCTCTTTTGATCTTTGCGATTTTTTTTCTTTCTACTATTTCTGGGTTTTTTGTTCCTCTTTAGTTCCTTTCAGTGGGGGTTTAGGTTGTTTACTTGCAATTTTTCTTGTTTCTAAGATACCATATTTTTTGCTGTAAACTTTTATCTTAGAACTACTTTTGCTGTGTGACCCATAGGTTTTGGATTCTCATACACTCTTTCTTATTTGTCTCTAGGTCATTTATGATTTTGTCTTTGATTTCTTTACCAATTCATTTGTTGTTCATATCATATTGTTTAGGCTCCATGTATTTGTGTGTGTGTGTGTGTGTGTGTGTGTGTGTGTGTGTGTGTGTTTTAGTTTTTATTTTCTTATACCTGATTTCTAATCCTATAGCATTGTGGTTGAAAAAGATGCTTGATCTAATTTTATTTTTCTTAAATTCACCTACCCTATCTTTGTGGCTCAGCATAGGATCAATCTTGGAATATGCTCCACATTCACTTGAGAAGAATGTGCATTCTGATGCTTTGGATGGGATGCTCTAAAAATATCAATTAAGTATATCTGGTCTAATACGTCATTCATGATCTGTGTTTTCTTATTCATATTCTGTCTCGATGATCTGTCCATTGATGAAAGTGGGATATTAAAATCCTCCACTATTATTATGTTACTGTCAATTTCTTATGGCTACTAGCATTTGCCTTATATATTGAAGTGTCCGTATGATGTATATATATTTAAATTGTTGTATCTTTTTCCAGCAATGAATGCTTGGATTGTGTAATGTCGTTCCTTGTCTCTTGTAACCGTCTTTATTTTAAACTATATTTTGGTTGATATTAGTACTGCTAGGCCTGGTTTCTTTTCATTTCCATTTCCATGGAATACCTTTTTCTATCTCCTCACTTTCAGTCTGTATGTGTCCCAGATTTGAAGTGGATCTCCTGTGAATGCATATATACAAGTATTATTTTTGTATCCTTTCAACCTGTCTTATGTCTTTTGTTGGAACATTTAATTTTTACATTTAAGATAGTTATTAATATGTATTTTCTTATTGGGCTTCCCTGGTGGCTCAGATGGCAAAGAACTGTCCACAATGCTGGAAATATGGGTTCAATACTTGGGTGTGGACGATTCCCCTAGAGAAAGGAATGGCTACTTAGTTGTTTTAGATTGTGTTTGTCTGTTTTTTTTTTTGTTTCTTCATCTTTTGCTCTTTTTTAATTAAGTGACTAACTTGTATCATGTCTAGGTTTCTTTTTTTTTTTTTTGTCTATGTGTCATAGCAGTCTACATATACACAAGATTGTTTTAAGTTGCTGATCTTTTATTTTTTTTACTTCTACTTTTTTTGAAGATCATAAGCCACAGGTGTGATAGGCTGATCTTCAAATCCATTCCAATATCCTGCTTTTATGCTCTCCTTTTCTCAAAATCAGTAGTTTTGATATCATATTTGTGTACAGATGATTTTCTTTACTTATTGTATATCTGCCATTAGTAGTGAACTTTTTCATTTGTAACTTTTAAATTTCTTTTGTGGCGTCTTTTTTTTTTATGAATAGAAAAGATCCTTTAGCATTTTTCATAAAGTTGATCTGGTGGTGCTGGATTCTCTTAGCCTTTGCTTGATTGTGGCACTTTTTATTTCTCTGTCTAATTTGAAAGGTAGCCTTGCTGGGTAGAGTATTCTTATATGGGAGAATGGCATTGAAGCATGTAAAGTATCATATGTGAAATGAATCGCCAATTCAGGTTCAACGCATGATACAGGGTGCTTGGGGCTGGTGCACCAGGATGACCCGGAGGGATGGGATCAGGAGGGAGGGGGCAGGGGTGTTCTGGAAGGGGAAAACATGTACACCCATGGTGGATTCATGTCAATGTATGGCAAAACAAATACAATATTGTAAAGTTAAAAAATAGATAAATAAACTAATTAAAAAAATAAAAGATTTTCCCTTTTGTCACTTTAAATATATCATGCCACTCCCTTTTGGTCTGCAGAGTTTCTGCTAATAAATCACCTGATAGCCTTATGGGGATTTCCTTGAATGCTATTTACTGCTTTTCTCTTGCTGCCTTTAATATTTTTTCTTTGTCTTTAATTTTTGTCAGTTTGATTACTATCTGTCTCAGCATTCCCTCCTTGGCCTGGGACTCTGTGCTCCCTGGATTTGAGTGACCATTTCCTTTCCCATGTTTGGGAAGTTTTCAGGTATTATTTCTTTGAACATTCTCTCAGATTCTTTCTTTTTACCTCTTCTCCTTCTGTGAACACTATAATGAAAAAGTTAGTGCATTTAATGTTGTCTCAGATATCTCTTAGGTTGTTCAGTTCAGTTCAGTTCAGTCACATCCGACTCTTTGTGACCCCATGGACTGCAGCAAGCAAGGCCTCCCTGTCCACCACCGGCTCCTGGAGTTTACCCAAACTCATGTCCATTGAGCCGGTGATGCCATCCAACCATCTCATCCTCTATCAACCCCTTCACCTCCTACCCTCAATCTTTCCCAGTATCAGGGTCTCTTCAAATGAGTCAGCTCTTTGCATCAGGTGGCCAAAGTATTGGAGTTTCAGCTTCAACATCAGCCCTTCCAAAGAACACCCAGGACTGATCTCCTTTAGGATGGACTGGTTGGATCTCCTTGCAGTCTAAGGGACACTCAAGAGTGTTTTCCAACACCACAATTCAAAAGCATCAATTCTTCGTTGCTCAGCTTTCTTTATAGTCCAACTCTGACATCCATACATGACCACTAGAAAAAACATAGCCTTGACTAGACAGACCTTTGTTGTCAAAGTAATGTCTCTGCTTTTTAATATGCTGTCTAGGTTGGCCATAACTTTCCTTCCAAGGAGTAAGTGTCTTTTAATTTCATGGCTGCAATCACCATCTGCAGTGATTTTGGAGCCCCTCAAAAATAAAGTCATCCACTGTTTCCCTATCTATTTGCCATGAAGTGATGGGACTGGATCCCATGATCTTAGTTTTCTGAATATTGAGCCTTAAGCCAGGTTTTTCACTCTCCTCTTTCACTTTCATCAAGAGGCTCTTTAGTTCTTCTTCACCCTCTGCCATAAGGGTGATGTCATGTGCATATCTGAGGTTATTGATATTTCTCCTGGCAATCTTGATTCCAGGTTGTGCTTCATCCAGCCCAGTGTTTCTCATCATGAACTCTTCATATAAGTTAAATAATCAGGGTGACAATATGCAGCCGTGACATACTCCTTTTCCTTTTTGGAACCAGTCTGTTGTTCCATGTCCACTTCTAACTGTTGCTTCTTGACCTGCGTACAGGTTTCTCAAGAGGCAGGTCAGGTGATCTGGTATTCCCATATCTTTAAGAATTTTCCAGTTTATTGTGATCAACACAATCAAAGGCTTTGGCATAGTCAATAAAGCAGAAATAGATGTTTTTCTGGAACTCTCTTGCTTTTTCAATGATTCAGCTGTACTGATTTATTTTCATCTTTTTTCCTATTTTGTTCAATGACAGTGATTTCCATCATTCTGTCTTCCACCTCACTTATTCGTTCTTCTGCCTCATTTTATTTGCTATTGATTCATTATAGTATACTTTTCATTTTAATTATTGTATTGCTCATCTCTGTTTTTTTTTGTTGTTTTTTTTTTAGTTCTTCAGTAAACATTTTTGTATATCTCAACCTGTGCCTCCTTTCTTTTTCTTAGATCTTGGTGCTTCTCCCCAGTAGCACTGGTGGTAAGGAACCCATCTGCCAATGCAGGAGACATAAGAGATACAGGTTCAATCACTGGGTTGAGAAGATACCCTGGAGAAGGGAATGGCAACCCACTCCAGTCCTCTTTCCTGAAGAATTCCATGGACAGAGGAGGCTGGAGGTCTACAGCCCATAGGGTCACAAAGAGTTGGACGTGACTGAAGCAACTTAACACGCATACATCGATCATCTTTACTAATACTCTGAATTATTTTTCAGGTAGATTGCTTATCTCCACCTCACTTAGCTTTTCTTCTGGAGTTTATCTCGTTCCGTTATCTGGAACCTATTCCTCTTCTGTCTATTTTGCCTAACTTTCTGCAATTGCAGATTCTGTTCCACAGGCTGCAGTGTTGTAGTTCTTGCTTGTGTTGTCTTCTCATTGGTGGTTGAGCACGTCTAAGAGACCTGGTCAGGCTTCCTAGTGGGAATGATTGGTTCCTGCCCACTGGTGGGTAGAACTGTATCTTTCTTTGAAACGGTTGTATCAGAACATGTGTTTATTAGGCTGCTTGTATGCTCAGGAAGACTTTCAACAGCTTGTCTGCTGATGGGTGGGACTCTGTTGCCATTCTGTAGTTTTTTTAGGCTCAAGGCATCCCAGAACTAGAGCCTACAGGCTGTTGGATGGGGCCAAGTCTTGGTGAGAAAATGGCAGCCTCTAAGAGGGCTCATACAGCTGAGTACTTCCCAGAATTACCACCACCTATGTCCTCACCTTCACAGTAAGGTATGGCCTGTCTCTGCAAGAGACACTCTAATGCTAATAGGTAAGTCTGGCTCAGTAACTTATCCGGTTATCACGTTTTTCTCCCTGGCTCCTGGTACACACAAAACCCTGTGTGGATCCTCTATGGAGTTTTTCTTTCCCTCAGTCTTGTGGAATTACTGTGGTCAAACACCACTGACCTTCAAAGCCACCAGGCTTTCCAGGGCCTCCTAGTTCCTTTGCCTGACCCCAAAGTTTATGAACCTGAGATGTGGCTAAGAAATATCACTCCTGTGGGAGAGCGTCTGTGGTATAACTTTTCCAGTTTGACCTACTCTACTTACATATTGACTTACTAATTAATAAATATAGGTATTCATCCTCAAAGAATTTAGTATCTATCTGGTAGGAGGTGATATCTATATAAACATAATTGAATAGGCACTGATACAAAATGTAAGGAAGAACTGGAGCCAATATTAAAAGCTTTCTGTGGCACATTTGGAATTATTACACATTAATGTTATAAAGTAGGAATTCGGAGTAAACAAAGGAAAATGAAGGAAATTTTCAAGAATAAGATAATTTTGCCTGTATGTTGACATAAGTAAGACTAAGAAAGACTCTCTTCTGATTAGTGAATAACATTTTGTGTTATTATTTCTGAATCTTCCACCTCTCTTTGTGGAAAGATGGTCCTCTGAAGCTTCTCTGGCTACTGAGAAGCCTAGCTGTGCTTTAGTTTGGTACTGCTACATATCTGTTCCAGAAAATAGGCCAAGAATGTTCTTCTGGGAAGATTTGTAATAAATATAAAAAAAGAGAATAGTTACTTTTTTAAACTTATAAAATAGCAACTTGTTAATAAAGTGCAATTTCTCATAAACAAGGAAAGAAAGAAAAAAATAATTAGGAAAATAACAATTATCTCACTTAATCCTCAGAAAGCTATTTAAGGTAAATAAGATTACCTTCATTTCATAGATGAAAGAACTGAAGTTTAGATAGATAGATAACTTTTTCAAAATCATGTAGCTTTGACAAGTACTTGAGTGTCACAGGAATGTCAGCATCTAAAAAGCACTATTTTCCCTCTTAGATTTTTTTTTATTTAAACTTTTAATTTATATTGGAATATAACCAGTTAACAATGTTTTGATAGTTTCAGGTGAACAGCAAAGTGACTCAGTCAATCACATATATGTATCCATTCTCCTTCAAAATTCCTCCTATTCAGGCTTCTACATAATATTGAGCAGAGTTCTCTGAGCTATAAAATAGATTCTTGTTGGTTATTCATTTTAAATAGAGCAGTGTATACCTGTCCACCCCAAACTTCCTAATTATCCTTTCCCCCATTATTTCCCCTAATAACAATAAGTTGGTTCTCTAAGTCTGTGAGTCTCTTTCCATTTTGTGAGTGAAAGTCACTCAGTTGTGTCCAACTGTTTGTGACCCCATGGACTCTACAGTCCATGGAATTCTCTGGGCCAGAACACTGGAGTGGATATCCATTCTTCTTCTCCAGGGGATCTTCCCAACTCAGGGATTGAACCCAGGTCTCCTGCACTGCAGGCAAATTCTTTACCAGCTGAGCTACTAGAGAACCCCTTCCATTTTGTAAATAAATTCATTTGCATCATTATTTTTTAGATTCCACATATCAGCAATGTTATACAATATTTCTCCTCATACCACAGTCCTTTTACTATACGTCTCTGACTTACTTCATGCAGGATGACAACCTCTACATCCATCCATCTTGCTGCAAATGACATTATTTTATTCTTTCTTAATGGCTGTGAATATGTACTGCATCCTCATTATCCATTACTCTGTTGATGCACATTTAGGTTGCTTCTTTGTCTTGGCTATAGTAAATGGGGTTGCAATAAACATTGAGGTGCAGGTATGGTTTTTGAGCATGATTTTATCTGGATAAATGCCCAGGTGTGGGATTACAGGGTCATACGGTAGTTCTATTTTTATTTGTCTTTTTATTTTTATTTTTTTATATTAATCAGTTTACTTCAATTGGAAGATAATTACTTTACAATACTGTGATGGTTTTTGCCACACATTTACATGAATCAGCCACGGGTGCCTGTGCCCCACCATACTGAACCCCCATCCACCACCCTCCCCACCTCATCTTCTGGGTTCTCCCAGAGCACCAGCTTTGAGTGCCCTGCTTCATACATCAAAATTGTACTGGTCATCTATTTTACATATGGTAATGTACATTTTTGAGTATATATTAAATCATCCCACCCTTTCAAATCATCCCACCCTTGCCTTCTCCCACAGAATCCAAAAGTCTTTTCCTTACATCTGTGTCTCTTTTGCTGCCTTGCATATAGGATATCATCTTTCTACATTCCATATATATGCATTTATAAACAGTGTTGGTATTTCTCTTTCTGACTTACTTCACTTTGTATAATAGGCTCCAGTTTCATTCACCTCATTAGAACTGACTCAAATGCATTCCTTTTTATAGCTGAATAATATTCCATTGTGTATATGTACCACTACTTCCTTATTTTTTAAGGAAGGTTCATACTGTTATCCATAGTGGCTGTATCAATTTCCATTCCCACTAACAGTGTTGGACGAGCCCCTTTTCTCCACACACTCTCCAGCATTTTTATTTGTTAATTTTTTGATGATAACCATTTTTTTGAGGATTGGAAGAATCAACATTGTCAAAATGACTATATTACCCAAGGCAATCTAAGATTCAATGCAATCCCTATCAAGTTACCTATATAATTTTTTTTTAACAGAACTAAAAAAAAAAATCTTAATTTGTGTGGAGACACAAAAGACCACAAATAGTGAAAGCGATCTTGAGAAGATAAAATGGAACCGGAAGATTCAGGCTCCCTGATTGCAGACTATAACTAAAGTTATAGTCATCAAAGCAATATAGTTCTGGCACATAAATAGAAATATAGGTCAATGGAACCAGATGGAAAACTCAGAAAAAAACGCACTCACCTATGGTCACATAGTCTATGACAAAAAGGGCAAGACTACAAAATATTGGAAAGACAATGTCTTTAATAAATGGTGCTGAGAAAACTGGATGGCTACATGTTAGAAAATGAAATTAACTGATTCTTTAACACCATGCAAAAATAAGTTCAAAATGGGTTAAAGATGTAAATGTAAGACCAGACACTGTAAAACTCTTAAAGAAAACATACACAGAATACTTTCTGGCATAATCACAGCAATGCCTTTTCTGACCCATCTCTCAGAATAATGAAAATAAAAAGAAAAATAATCAAATGGTACCTACTTAAACTCAGAAGTTTTTGCACAGCATAAGAAACAATAAAGAAAGCAAAAAGTCAACCCATAGATTTGAAGAAAGTATTTGCAAATTATATGACAGACAAAGGATTAGTCTCCAAATCTACAAATGCATGAAGGTCAACATCACCAAAACAAACAACTCAATCCAACAATGGACAGAAGACCTATATAGACATTTTTCCGAAAAAAAACGTACAGATGGCCAAAAGGTACATGAAAAGATGTGCAATATCACTAATTATTAGAAATGCAAGTCAAAACTACGATGACTTGGATTTACAACTCTAAAACTACAATATGACCTCACACCAGTCAAAATGACCATCATCAGAAAATTTCATCTTAGACTCTTCACTCCACTAAATACAGCTTAGAGAGATTAAAGAGGGAGAATGAAAAGTAGAGCAAACATTCTCTTAGTTCTTGAAATTTGACTGTTGTTGTAATTCATCTCTTTTTTTTTTTCTATTGAGGAAAAACTCTTTAAGTCTTTTATGCATATTTTATTTTACATAGTAATGATTATCCTATGTATTTATTTATTTATTTATTTATTTTATTTATTTATTTATTTATTTTATAAATTTATTTATTTTAGTTGGGGGCTAATTACTTTACAATATTGTAATAGTTTTTGCCATACATTGACATGAATCAGCCATGGGTTTACATGTGTTCCCCTTCCCGGACCCCCCACCCACCTCCCTCCCCCTCCCATCCTTCTGGATCATCCCATTGCCCCGGCCCTGAGCCCTTGTCACATGCATCGAACATGGAATGGTGCTCTTTAAAGCTTATACTAGCTTTAAATCCCGAAGTTCTGTTAGAAAAGAAAAGAGATCCATAATCTATTTCAGCCTTTTGGAAACTGTACAATGAAGAGCTTAAGAAACTTAAAACGTACTTAAGACCAATAAGGTCTATATCTGTATCTATATTCGTATCAATAGCTATATCTATGCCTGTATCTGTATCTATTAACTGATCAATGAATCTATTGACTTATCTGTATTAGATAAGTCTTTCAATGTATCATCATGCTTTTTTTCCCCCCAATTTTAAAGCAACTTACCAACATATCTTTAAAAACTTGTACTTACCAATGTATCTTTATGAACTTGAAACTATGATCTATTTCACACAAATTTCCTAGAGCCTAGAATACTTTTTACTGCATAGGACTAAATGTAAAATAAGGATCAATGAAAGACAGCAGAAAATAAAATATGAGCCTTTATTTGGCACCTATTTTTGCTCCCTTTCCTGATTAAAATCTGCAAAATAGTTTACAGAATGGTTGCTTGATCTCTTTGGGTAGGTGGTTAGCCTAAGGTGTGGAAAAAGAGATAACATAGTAAAGGAAATGCCAAACTAGAAACAGAGAAATGAGTCAAAGACTCTCTCAGGCAGGTGAAACTAGCCCTACTAGCCCTGTACATGTACCTCCACGTTAATAAAATGATGCATCATGTGGATACTTTTGTCCTTTTTTTTTTTTTTTCTGGAGGGTTACAGGAAAAAGTCTTTCCTAACTATACACACATGCTGTGGCATCGGATGGGTCCACAGATTCTACTGTAAGATTTCTCTCAGCATTCTAGACCTGCAACATATTCTCACTGTCTGTTTGAATTTGTATTCCAAAAGAGCAACTTGTCTTTGCCTGCCAAAAGCAGGCCTGGCCTGTCTGTCACTGTTGTTTCCTAGTATAGCTAAAACAGTCTGCTAAATGCTGTTTTCAATTTGTCTGAATGTATGCTTTCAATTTAATCTGCAACTCTTACACTTCTGTCTCTAATTTTTTTCAATAATGGGTCCAAATATTAACTGCCTGCCATAGTCTATACCATATTACACATTTTTTTTAAGGGATCTGCTTGAGGACATTGTATTTGTTAGTCTTATGTGATATGATGAGAATTTTTTCAGAGAAACAAATTGCATAAAATCCTGGCTCTGTATGGTTTAAGGCAGGCCCAAATGCTGTAGTAAATAACATATATACTTCCCTGATGGCTCAGACAGTAAACAACCCACCTTCAATGCTAGAAACCAGAGTTCAATTTCTGAGTCAGGAAGATCCTCTGAAGACCTAAATGGCCACCTACTCCAGTATTCTTGCTTGTATAATTCCATGGCCAGAGGAGCCTGGCAGGCTACAGTCCATGGGTAGCAAAGAGACAGACATCACTGAGAGACTAACACTTTCAGGTCATATATATAATACACATTTTAATCTCTCTTTCTCACAATGTTATTTAGGATGTGGCTGCTTGATTATTTCATCTGAAGGCTCAGTTGTGGTCAGGTTACTCTCCTACTCAGGTACTTCAGTGGCTCTACATTGCCTACTGAAAAAAGAAATACACAGGCTCAGCTTTCTGGTGCCCTTAACAGCATCAATGTTATATCCCTCTACTTCTTCCTGGACTCTTCCCTATAGCAAAAGCAACCCAACATTGATTTCATATTTTTCATATAATTGAGTTTTGATGTATAATTCAAAGCTTATCGTTCCCCTCCATACCCTCTCTCAAGCAGTATCCTTCTTCTACTGCACATCCAGTTCCCGAAATCCTAGCACCGTCCAACCCCCAATTCTGTCCAGTTTGCTATTATTCCTCTATTACTCCTTGTGACCCTTCTCCAAGCTCCATAATACAGACTCTCTCCTGGTTGATGCAGCAGCCATAGCATCAGCCATAATATAACAATGTAGACATAATGAATCATGACATAACCTCACAAAACATAACCATGATGCTGCTGTGATGTAGCCCCGATAGCACAACAGCCAGGGTTTTCATAGAGAAGCTCATACAGGCACAAAGTAACCCATGACCAAGAGGGTCCTTTGTGATGCACATGGGCAGTGCTATAAGTGATCTCAGATATTATATAATCATTATTTACAAAACAAAATCATTATTTACAAGGCAAAAGGGAGATGCCTTGGTGAGAGAGAGCCTAAACACACCATTGTAGCTAATTTGCTCTTTCTCTGCAGCTACTCTAAGTCAATGTAAATATATCTCACACAGATATATGAGATCAAAATTAATATCTTTTAATAAATGAAGAAGCTGAGGTTGAGAGGTTGTATATTTGCCTAGAGTCATAGATAATCTAGAAGATAAAGTCAGAAAAACAAGTCTTCTTTACCTAACTTGAACATGCATGCAATATAGCTTGGCTTCCTAGACTCTAGCAGACCTGGATAGGGCAAAAGAATCCCACATTATTGAATTTATCTTATTTGCATCAATCAATCATCCCAATGTACTAATCCCTATCATTTTCTGCCTTTAAGCATATCCCACAAAAGAGTAGGATACAGTACTTGGGTGCAAGCTCAAGAATGACAGAATGATTCTTGGTTCATTTCCAAGGCAAACCACTCAATATCACAATAATCTGAGTCTATGCTCCAACAACTAATGCTGAAGAAGCTGAAGATGAATGGCTCTATTAAGACCTATAAGACCTTCCAGAACTGACACTAAGAAAAGATATCCTTTCATCTAGGGGACTAGAATGCAAAAGAAGAAAGGCAAGAGACAACTGGAGCAACAGGCAAGTTTGGCCTAGGAGTACAAAATGAAATAGGGCAAAGGTTAACAATTTTGCCAAGAGAATGCAAGAATGCCAAGGTCATAGAAAACACATATTTCGAACAGCAAAAGAGATGACTCTACACATGGACATCCCCAGATTTTCAATACTGAAATCAGATTGATTATATTCTTTGCAGTCAAAAATGGAGAAGCTCTATACAGGCAGCAAAAAAAATACAATAAAATAAAATAAACCAGGAAATGACTGTGGCTCAGATCACAAACACATCACTGGCAAATTCAGACTTAAACTGAAGAATGTAGGGAAAACCACTAGGCCATTCGGCTATGACCTATATCAAATCCCCTATGATTATACAGTGGAAGTGACAAATAGATTCAAAGGATTAGATCTGAAAGAGTGCCTGAAAAATTATAAACTGAGATTTGTAATATTGTACAGGAGGTGGTGATCATATCATACCCTAGAAAAAGAAATGCAAAAAGGCAAAATGGTTGTCTGAGAGGCCTTACAAATAGCTGAGAAAAAAAGAAAAGTGAAAGGCAAAGGAAAAAAGAAAAAATATACCCATCTGAACATCTGAATGCAGAGTCCCAAAGAACAGCAAGGATAGATAAGAAAGCCTTCCTAAGGGAACAATGCAAAGAAATAGAGGAAAACAATAGAATGGGAAAGACTAGAGATCTCTTCAAGAAAATTAGAGATAATAAGGGAACATCTCATGCAAAGACAGGCAGAATAAAGGACAGAAATGATAGTAAAGGACAATAAAGGACATAAAAACAAAGACATGGACTTAACAGAAGCAGAAAATATTAAAAAGTGGCAAGAATACAAAGAAGAACTATATAAAAAGATCTTAGTGACCCAGATAATCATGATAGTGTGATCACTCACCTAGAGCCAGACATTCTGGAGTGTGAAGTAAAGTGAAGCTTAGGAAGAATTACTATAAACAAAGCTAGTAGAGGTGATGGAATTCCAGCTTAGCTGTTTCAAGTCCTGAAAGATGATGCTGTTAAAGTGCTGCACTCAACATTACAGCAAATTTGGAAAACTCAGCAGTGGGCACGGGACTGGAAAAGGTCTGTTTTCATTACAATCCCAAAGAAGGGCAATGCCAAAGAATATTCAAACACCATACAATTGCACTCATTTCACATGTTAGCAAAGTGATTCTCAAAATGTTTCAATCTTTGTTTCAACAGTATGTGAACTGAGAACTTCCAGATGTTCAACAGTATGTGAACTGAGAACTTCCAGATGTTCAACAGTATGTGAACTGAGAACTTCCAGATGTTCAAGCTGGATTTAGAAAAGGTAGGGGAACCAGAGATCATATTGCCAACATCTGTTGGATCATTGAAAAAGAGAGTTCCAGAAAACCATCTACTTCTGCACCATTGACTATGCTAAAGCCTTTGACTGTGCAAATCACAACAAACTGTGGAAAATTCTAAAGAAATGGGAATACTAGACCATCTTACCTGTCTTCTGAAAAACCGGTATGCAGGTCAAGAAGCACAGTTAGATCTGGACATGGAAAAACACACTGGTTCAAAACTGGGAAAGAAGTACCTCAAGACTGTATATTTTCACCCTGCTTATTTAATTTATATGCAGAGTACATCATGCAAAAACTGGGCCTGATGAAGCACAAGCTGGAATCAAGATTGATGGGAGAAATATTAATCATCTCAGATATACAAAAGACACCACCCTTATGGCAGAAAGTGAAGTGGAACTAAAGAGGCTCTTGTTGAAGGTAAAAGAGGAGAGTGAAAAACCTGGCTTAAAACTCAACATTCGAAAAATGAAGATCATGGCATCTGGTCCCATCACTTCATGGCTAATTGATGAGTAACCAATGGAAACAGTGGCAGACTTTCTTTTCTTGAGCTCCAAAATCACTGTGGATGGTAACTGTAGCCATAAATTTAAAATACTCCTGCTCCTTGGAAAAAAAGCAATGAGAAATATAGACAGCAAATTAAAAACAGAGACATTACTTTGCCTACAAAGATTAATATAGTCGAAGCTATAGTTTTTCCAGTAATCATGTATGGATATGAGAACTGGACAATAAAAAGGGCTTAGCACCTAAGAATTGATTCCTTTGAAATGTGGAGCTGGAGAAGACTATTGACAGTCCCTTGGACAGCAAGAGAAACAAGCCAGCCAATCTTCAAGGAAATGAACCCTGAGTATTCATTGGAAGAACTGAAGATGAAGCTCCAATACTTAGTCCACCTGATGAGAAGAGCCAACTCATTGGAAAAGATCCTGATCCTGGGAAAGATTGAAGGCAAGAGGAGAAAGGTGCAACAGAAGATGAGATGATTTAGTGACATCACCTACTCAATGGACATGAGCTTCTGCAAGCTCCAGGAGATGATGAAGAGCTGTTAGAATGAATATTAGCATTGGTCAAATGATTTTATAGAATTAAGAGACTTCTTAGGAAATTTTAATCTAGGATGAGGATTTATCATTTAATAATGAACATTTAATTACTTTAAAGAGTATCCTTAGATATTCACTCTGACAAATGAAAATAATGACCTTACTATTTAAAACACATTTGTTCAACCATATATGAATAGCTTGCCTTTGATTTTAGGTATTTTGAAGTAACAAAATTTGAAAAAAAAAATATTGTCAATAGAAGCTCTCATATATTTCATTGTTGCTGTTGCTATTCAGTTGCTCAGTCATGTCTGACCTTTTGTGATGCCATGAAATGCAGCACGCCAGGCTTTCCTGTCCTTCACCATCTGCCAGAATTTGCTCAAATTCATGTCCAACTTGATGTCTGTGGCATCAAGTCAGTGATGCCATCCAGCCATTGCATCCTCTGTTTTCCCCTTCTCCTCCTGTATTCTGTCTTTCCTAGCATCAAGGTCTTTCCCAATGAGTCAGTTCTTCACATCAGGTGGCCAAAATATTGGAGCTTCAGCTTCAGTATCAATCCTTCCAATGCATATTCAGAATTGAATTCCTTTATGATTGACTGGTTTGATCTCTTTGCAGTCCAAGGGACTCTCAAGAGTCTTCTCCAACACCAGTTTGAAAACATCAATTCTTTGGCACTTAGCTTTCTTTATGGTCCAACTCTCACATCCATACCTGACGACTAATAAAACCATAACTTTGACTATATGGGCCTTTGTCGGCCAAGTAATGTCTCTGCTTTTTAATATGCTGACTCGGTTGGTCATAGCTTTTCTTCCAAGGAGCAAGCGTCTTTTAATTTCATGGCTGCAGTCACCATCTGCAGTGATTTTGGAGCTTAAAAAGACAGAAAAAAACAAAACAAAACAAAAAAACAAAACAAAACAAAACAAACTTTGTCACTGTTTCCCTTGTTTCCCCTTGTATTTGCCATTCATTTGCCATGAAGTGAAGATGCCATGATCTTCATTTTTTGAATGTTGAGTTTTTTTTTATGGTTTTATTTTAATTTATTTTTTTCATAATACAAAACCTTGTTCCTTTTATTTATTTATTTAAAATTTTCCCTCCTTCCCTCTCCTTCCCCATCCCATCTCTCCAGGTCATCCCGGTGCACCAGCCCCGAGAACCCAGGTTTTTCACTCTCCTCTTTCACTTTCATCAAGAGGCTCTTTCTTTCTTCTTTGCTTTGTTCCATAAGGGTTGTGTCACCTGCATCTGAGGTTATTGATATTTCTCCCAGCAATCTTTATTCCAGCTTGTGCTTCATCCAGCCCGGCATTTCTCATGATGTACTCTGCACAGATGCTGAATAAGCAGGGTTATATACAGCCTTGATGTACTCTTTGCTCAATTTGGATCCAGTATATAGTTCCATGTCCGGTTCCATGTCCGCTTCTTGACCTCCTTACAGGCTTCACAGGAGTCACGTAAGGTGGTCCAGTATTCCCATCTATCTAAGAATTTTCCACATGCTTCATTGGACACATTTTAAATATAATTTACATCCTCAGCATATAGAACTTGAAGATTATAGCTGCTTAAATTACAGAACAAGACATGTTCTTTCAGTTTGCTAGTAAATTACTGCAATCTATAATTTATTTAGAGTATACAGGAAACATGCAAGTATCTTACAAATAATTAACTTCTTTTCACTCAATTTCTCATACACATAGCATTTGGTAGCATAGTTTATCTAATGAAAAATCAATATTTCTTACTGTTGACTTCACTGTAACGATTACCTTTGGCACACTTTGAAATTAGTGTGAAGACTGGGGTAACTTAAATGTCAGAGAAACCATCAGTCTAGGAAAACGATGAGTTCTTTTATAAAATATCTAACATGAAGAATAGTTGACCATTAAATTATCACTTTAAGTTGATACTAATTGTGTTCTATGAAATTCTCTATATCTTTCAGTCTGCACCAACCTGGTTGATTGACTTATTGAATGTGCATATTAGTTTTTATTTCCCATATTCAGTCTGATCTTTGTAGATGTTGTATTTTAAATTATTGTTAGAATGGGTGAAGCGTAACCAGCAAATATACTGAGCTAATTCCTTGATATCAACAGATAAAACATGTTTCCTGACATGTGTTTGCATGTTCACCCAATATTTGAACATTTATTATTAGAAAATCATGGTTATATTTGGTGAAGACCAAAATATTTCAACAATAAATGATATCTCAATGTCTTGCTAGATTAGTTTCTCATTCACTCATAAATGTTTCATAACTCTATTTGCAAGAATAAATAATATTTTTTCAATTCCAATTTTCATTTCTTATTTGTTCAGATATAGAAACACAGTTGAATTTTGTGCATTTACCTCTAAATGTATCTGTTAGTTCTAGTTTCTTATATATACGTTAGGAATTCCTTCATAAAAAACCAAGATATCTGTGATTAAAGTGACAATATATAGGCTTTTTATCTTCTTTACTTGCCATTTTGTTTATTTATTGAATTAGATATTTTATCTATTTTAAAGTATAATAAAAATGTTGTGAGCAGACTTGGGGGATAGCATTCAGTTTTTAACAAGTAATTATGATATTAGCTGTAAATTTTTCATACCTGCTTTTGATTAGGTTGAGGGAGTTCCCTTATATTTCCTATTTGTTGATGGTTTTTAAAATCATGAATGGGTATGAATTTTACCACATTATCTTTAATATCTATTAAAATAAATATAAGTTCTTTTTTCCATTAAAGTGTGTTAATATGGTGAATTACATTAATCAATTGTCAAATGTCAAGCCAGCCATACATCCTGGGATAAACCACACTTGGTAATCATTTGTATTCTTTGTATATATTACTGTATTGAACTTTCTAAAATTTTGTTGAGGATGCTTGCATTTAAGCTAATGAGGGATTAGGATTTTGGTGTATAGGTTTCTTTTCTTGTAGCACCTTTGGATTATATATCAAGATATTTCTTACCTCATAAAATAAAATGAAGAGACTATTTTCTGAAGATTTGTGTAAAATTGATATCATTCCTTTCATAAGTGTTTGGCAGAATTCACCATGAACTCATCTCAGCCTAGAATTTTCACTGGGGGAATAATTTTAAACATAGATCCAATTTGTCTAATAGTTAAAAGGTTATTTAAGTTATATACTTTTTCTTGTGTGTAATTTGGCAATTTGTATCTTGCAAGTGATTTGCATATATTACCTTCATTGTTGTCATATTATTATATAGTTATTTACAATAAGTTATGCTAATTTTTTTTGCTTGTGGGATCTTTAGTGATGTTTGTAGTATCTCTCATTTGTAGCATCTCTCTTCATTGTCCTTGTCAGTGTGATTAGAGTTTAAAAATGTTCTTACTCTTTGCTGAGAATGAGCTTATTATTTCATTGGTTTACTCTATTGTTACTGCTTTTATTTCCTTCTTTGGGATATAAAATTATGTTGTTGTTTTTTTTCTGATTATTTTGTGTTTAAATTGTTCCTTACTCCCTAGTTTCTTAAAGTAGAAGATAAGATCATTAATATGTTTCTTCTTTTCCAAATACGTATTTAAAATTATCATTTTTCCACTGCTTAGCTGGATCCCACAAATATTGATATGTTGTGTTTTGATTTTCATTTGCTTTAGAATATTTTTAGCTTCACTTATAATTTCTTCTTTAATTATGGACTATTTTTAATCAATATTGTCTTGATTACTTTTCAAATATTTGGAGATTTTCTAGATTTTATGTTTATTCTTTCAGTATAATTTCACTTGGTCAGAGAACATAATTTGTGTGAATTCTATTCATTTAAATTTATTATGACTTGCCTTGTGATTCAGAATGTGGTTTATCTTGATGAATATTCCATATTACTTGAAAGGAATGTATATTTAATGTGACTTTTTGGGGGTAGAGTTCTCTAAGTGTAAACATATACAATTTTGTTGATAGCATTTTTCAAGGTTTTTTAATATTCTTTCTGATTTTCTGTATACTTGCTTAATAATTATGGAGAAGAAAGTATTCAAATCTCCAATGATATTCATAGATTTGATTAGTACTCTTCTCATGAGATTTTGCTTCATGTATTTTGAGGCTCTGTTTTTTGGATGAATACACATTTAGACTTAATATCTTCTTGATAAATTCACCCCTTTATCTTTATGAAGTTTCCTTCTTTTCACTGGCTATATTTCTTGTTCTGTGATCAAATTTTTCTAATATTAATAAAAATCTTTGTTTTCATAGTATTGATGGGATTCAGGGTATATTGTCTCAAAATATGCTAAAGTGGCATATCCTCAGTTAAATTTGTATAAGTAGCAGTCAGTGAAAAAACACAATCTGACCTCCTTTCTGTCCCTCTGAAAGCAGGAAATAAACCTCCCATGTGAAATATATCCTTCTTGGATCAAGAGGTAGAAAGACAACCTATCACCAGAGACATGCTGTGTAAACAAACTCTGCTTATTCATTATATTTTTTTATTTACAAATTACTACCCAAACCTAACTTCCTTATCTTGTCAGTTCTTTACAAATTTATTATTATTATTATTTTGTCTAAAGATATATAAACACCTTATTTTGGTCACTTTTTGGGTTTTATATCTGAGTTCTCTGTGCAAATGAAATGTGTGGGTGTGTGTTTTCTCCTGTTAATCTGCATTGTGTCACTTTAATTATTAGACCACCATAAGAGCCAAGAATGACAGAGAGAAATTTTCCTCTCCCTGACTGTTTTTTTAGTCCTTGTACTTTAATTTCTCTGTATCTTTATATTCTAAGTAGATTTCTTATAGACAGCATATAGTAAGGTCTTGCTTTGTTATACTATCTGACAATCTATACCTTTTAATTGGAATACTAGATAATTTATACTTAGCATAATTATAGACAGCCTGGGGTTTAAACTTCTTTAAATTTATTTCTGTATGTTACTATCTCACTATCTACTAAAATGTATATTATCAAGGTCTCAGAAGATAAAGAGTTAATTTGTGGCAAAATGAGTACTATAGCTCAGGAGACAGCATTTCAGATAGCTCTGAGAAACTGCTCCAAAGATGTAGGAAGAAAGGTCAGTACATATGTGATTTTGATGAAGGGAGGATACATGCAATCAAACACATATTTTTTGTCAAGGATTTATGATAGTCTTGTGAGTGTTCCTGCTAGTCATGAGGAACAGACATCACCATGAAGGATTTTAGTACTTTTCTAGATATGAAGAGATACAAGAATTGGGCTTAAAAAAGTAACTCCTGAAAATATCTAACTATATGAAGACCTATTCTGCCGGTTTTTCCCAGAGCACAAAGCACCTCATTTATGCTCTCTGCCCTGAACTCTTTTCAGGGACTGTTGAAATTCAGCAGCTGCAGCAGAATCTGATTTAATCCTTTTAAGGTAGTTGGCCAGTGCCAATTTGTAGTTAACAAATTAGTAACTCTACTGTCAGAAGTAATTTAACTCAATTCTTCTATTCTAGCTTACCCAAACAAGAAATAGGTGGGTTTATTATTTATTTACATATTTATTCACTTTTGTCTATTTTTTTTTTTTACTAAATATTTATTAGGCATTTACTTAGGATCTGATACATTTAATGATGTCTTACTCTCTAGCATAACTCACATAATCAATGCAATGAAAATTACAATATCACAAGACTTTAGAGATGGGTCATTTACAATGCTATCCCAGGAAATTCACTTGATATACTTTACATATATTCATTTATTTCATCTTCACATACACATACAAAGATTGGTTTTAATGTTTACTTCATTTATAGAGCCAGAAGTGGGTGTCTGTCAATAACTTGCCTAATTTCACGCAGCTTGTAAATGGTGAGACTGTGATTTGAAAAGTCTGCCTCCTGTGTCTGCATTCTTACTCATCATGAATATAATTGGTTGATATTTATGTATTAATATAATTAATACATAGAAATTTTGCTTAAATGAAAGAAGTTTATAACATATATTTAATGTAAGAAATATATGCAAGTAACTGAGGTTGTGGGGCAGGGAAGGCAGATGGAGAGAAATGGACAGATAAATCTATTTCTAAAATGACTGCTGTGCCTGGTCCACCTAGGTAGGTATTATATACCATTTTACTCAAGTCAAAGGAAAAATCTAGGCAGATTTAGATTTGGAAGTTTAGTTAAGGCTTCACAGTTTTTCATCCTCAGTGTTTCAATATTAAGTTCCAAATGAAAACAGTGTAGATAATAGGCCCACCTAAGATAAGAGCAATCTTGTAGAGAGAATTTAAATGAAAGAAAAACCTTAGAAGACAGCTATTTCTTTACTATGAAGCCATCATCTCTCATTCAGTCTAACCAGAATGCATCTTTAGTGATGACACAATCTATCTTTGTTCTAAAATCGGCTGAAATCCTAAGATGGGCATTTTCTTAGCAGGGGCTCTGGTTCAGAAATGTTTAATTTTTCTTGTTAAAAAAATACAGAATTTATTTCTACCTTCTCAATTTATGTCAAGGTTATCATTTATCAGCTCAACTTGTCTTAGTAAGTAGACTAAAACCATTTCTCAATTTTTTATATTAAAATTTTGAATTTTATGTCTTACTAGCATACTTTTCAAATTACCAAATAAAATATTTTTAGATCTGAAGTTATGTAAAGCATTTTAAATAAAAATCAACTTATGGAGGTTTGCTTCTGTGGTGGCTCAGCAGTAAACAACTTGCCTATAATTCAGGAGACACAGAAGACTTGGGTTCATTCCCTGGGTCAGGGAGATCCCCTGGAGGAGGAAATGGCAACCAGCTCCAGTATTCTCACCTAGGAAATCCCATGAATAGAGGAACATGGTGGGCTACAGTCCATGGGATCACAAAGAGTTGGACACAACTGAAGCAGCTGAGCATTCATGGAGATTTAAAATTGTAATTTTAAAGTGGCTATAATACTCAGAAATGTAGCATGGTTATGATTAGAGGTGTATTTGGTGATTCTCAAAAGATTTCTGCATTCTGGAGAAACAACTATTGAAAATCATTAGATGACATATGATTAAAAACCATAACACGACTGAAGCATGCTAAGTCACTTCTGTCGTGTCTGACTCTTTGTGACCCTATGGGCTGTAGCCTGCTAGGTTCCTCTGTCCATGGGATTCTCCAAGCAATAATACTGGAGTTGATTGCCATTTGCTTCTCCAGGGGATCTTCCTGACACAGGGATTGAACTCTGGTTTCTTGCATTGCAGGTGGATTCTTTACCACTGAGCCACCTAGGAAGCTCTTGAAAATCATTTGAGAAATGCAAGTCAAAGCTACGATGAAATATCACCTCACATCAATCAGAATGGCCATCATCAAAAAATCTGCAAACGATTTATGCTCGAGAGAATATGGAGACAAGTGAATCTTCTTACACTGTTGATTGATACAGCCACTTTGGAAGACAGTATGGAAATTCCTTAAAATAAATAAATAAACTAAAAATAGAACTACCATATGACCCAACAATCCCACTACTGGGCATATACCAAGAAAAAGATAGTTCAAAAAAATGCATGCACCTCAGTGTTCATTGCAATACTATATAGTTAAGACATGGAACCAATCTAAATATCCATCAACAGAGGAATGGATAAAGAAGATATCATACATATATACTTTGGAATATTACTCAACCATAAAAAGGAATGACATTGAACCATTTGTAGAGATGTGGATGGACCTACAGAGTGTCATACAAAGTGAAGTAAGTCAGTAAGAGACTTAGTTACAATAAACAAATATTGTATATTAACACATATATGTGGAATCTAGAAAAATGGTATAGATGACCTTATTTGCAAAGGATAAATAGAGACACAGATGTGGAGAACAAATGTATGGATACCAAGGGGAGAAGGCATGGGGTGGGGGAATTGGGAGATTGCGATTGACACACATCCACTATTAACACTATGTATAAAATAGACAATTGATGGGAATGTACTGTATAACACATGGGAACTCTACTTAATGCATTGTAGTGTTCTAAATGGAAGTGAAGTCCAAAAGGAAGTGACATATGTATATGCAAGACTGATTCATTTTACTGTGCAGTAGACAGTGATACAACATTATAAAGCAACTATACATTAACTAATAACAAAAATAAATCAATCAATAAAATGGAAGATAGGGTAGTGAAGCTCTTGGGCTATTTATTACACATAGAATTTTGCCCAAAAGTTTGATTTCTCCAAAAAAGAAAACAGCTGTATTAAATGTCGCTTTCTTTATGTATTATTTATTTATTTAGTGCAGCTCAGTTCAGTTTAGTTGCTCAGTCATGTCCATGCGACCCCATAGACCACAGCACGCCAGGCCTCCCTGTCCATCACCAACTCCCGGAATTGGTCCATTGAGTTGGTGATGCCATCTAAAAATCTCATCCTCTGTTGTCTCCTTCTCCTCCTGCCTTCAATCTTTCCCAGCATCAGGGTCTCTTCAAATGAGTCTGCTCTTCGCATCAGATGGCCAAAGTATTGGAGTTTCAGCTTCAACATCAGTCTTTCCAATGAACACCCAGGACTGGTTTCCTTTAGGATGGACTGGTTGGATCTCCTTGCAATCCAAGGGACTCTCAAGAGTCTTTTCCAACACCACAGTTCAAGAGCATCAATTCTTTGACACTCAGCTTTCTTTATAGTCCAACTCTCACATCCATACCTGACTACTGGAAAAACCATAACCTTGACTAGAGAGACCTTTGTTGGCAAAGTAATGTCTCTGTGTATGTGCTGCTAAATTTGAGTTTTGACATATTGAAGCAATATTTTAGGAAACAATAAATTTATTGATATTAGGGCAATATTTACATACTTAGGCATTCCATCCTAGACTGCCATTCAAAATCAAATTTTACCATTTTTGACTACTCCCTCTTTTCTATCATCTCTGTAAAGCTTTGTATCTCTATACTTCTGCTCCTATTGTTCCTTAATTATAATTACGGCAGTACACAAATGTGGTATCCAATCAGATCACCTTTATCAGCTGGTATGGTAATTTCTAGCTGTTTCTGTCTGAAAATAATGGTTTCTAACTAGATCTTCTGCAGAATGTCTCCTTGATTATCAAGCGACACATTAAAGCTTTATACTTCAGAGCTCCCCAGGGATGAATCAAGGCTAAACTTTACTTGAGACCACATCCCTGATGAGCAAGCTTCCTTTCCCTATGCTCCACTAATCCCCTTAGAGGATTTTCCTGAGGAGTACTCCTATAACAAGCCACATGTACCTAAATCCTTGCCTTGGGTTTGGCTTCTATGGAATCGAAACTAAGAAATAACTGTTCTCACTCTTTTCTACCCTAGATTACCACTATTCTCCAGGGTCCAGCTTAAGTGCCTTTCCTCTAAAATCTTTCAGTATAGTTCCTCCATCTTGATATCCCAGGCAAAAATTAATGAGTTTTTCCTCTGTGCTTTTAATTTCTCTCTCTTTATATTCAAAGTAGATTTCCTATAGACAGCATGTATTAAGTTATGTCTTTGTTATACAACTGAAAATACGCACCTTTTAATTGGAATATTAGATAATTTATCTTTAACATTATTATAGATAGTCTGGGATTTAAACTTGCTTTTTTCTACATTTCTTTCTATTTGTTACTACCTGTTCCTTTTTTATCTTTCCTCACTGTGTTCTTTTAAATTGTGTATTTTTTTTTTAATTTCATTTTCTCTATAGCCTTAAAAACTATATCTTTTTTTCTGGTTAGTGGTTAAGAGTCTACCTTGCAATGCATGAGACATGGGTTGAGCCCTGCTATGGCAACTACTGAGCCTGTGCTCTGGAGCCCATGTGCCACAACTAGACAGTACATATGCCACAATAAAAGATCCCAGGTGACAAAATGAAGATCCCAAGTACCACAACTAAGACCTCCTATACATACCACATCTTTATTCATTCATCTGTTTCTGGAAATTAGGTTATTTTCATACCTTGGCTGTTGTAAATAAAGCTGCTATGATCATTGCAATGCATATAGCTAAGTGTTTTTGTTTACTTTGGATATATACTCACTAATGGAATTGTTGGATCATTCAGAGGACATAATGCAAAATGCCAGGCTGAATGAAGCACAAACTGGAATCAAGATTGCCAGGAGAAATGTTCATAACCTCAGATATGCAGATGATATCCTTATGACAGAAAGTGAAGAGGAACTAAAGAGTCTCTTGATAAGGTGGAAGAGTGAAAAAGCTGGTTTAAAACTCAACATTCAAAAAACTAAAATTATGGCCTCTGATCGAATCACTTCATGGCAAAATAGATGGGGAAACAATGGAAACAGTGACAGACTTTCTTTTTGGGGGCTCCAAAATCACTGTGGGCGGTGAGTGCAGCCACGAAATTAAAAGACGCTTGCTCCTTGGAAGAAAAGCTATGACTAACCTAGACAGCATATTAAAAAGCAGAGACATTACTTTGCCGATGAAGGTCCATCTAGTCAAAGCTATGGTTTTTCCAATAGTCATGTACGGATGTGAGAGTTGGATCATAAAGAAGGCTGAACACCAAAGAATTGATGCTTTCGAACTGTGGTGCTGAAGAAGACTCTTTAGAGTCCCTTGGATTTTAAAATCAATCCAGTCAATCCTAAAGAATATCAGCCCTGAAATTCATCGAAAGTACTGATGCTGAAGCTAAAACTCCAGTAATTGGCCACCTGATGCAAAGAACTGACTCATTGGAAAAGACCCTGATGATGGGAAAGATAGAAGTCAGGAGGAGAATGGGACAACAGAAGATAAGATTGTTGGATGTCATCACTGACTCAATGGACATGAGTTTTAGAAGGCTCTGGGAGATGATAAAGGACAGGGAAGCTTGGTGTGCTGCAGTCCATGGGGTCACAAAGAGTGAGATTCAACTGAGTGACTGAACAACAAGACTAGCTCTGTTTTAGCTCCATACTTTTCCATATTGGCTGTTCCAATTTACAATTCTCCAACAGTGTGCTTGGGTTCTCTTGTCTTCATATCTTCTCCAACAACTTTTATTTCTGGTCTTTTTGACAATAGACGTTCAGACAGTTGTGAAGTAATATCTCCTTTTGGTTTTGATTTGCTTTTCTCTGGTGATTAAGTGATGCTGAGTATTTTTCATGTGCCTGTTGGCGATGTCTGTGTTTTCTTTGGAAAAAAGCCTGTTTAGGCATTTTGCCCATTTTAAAATCAGAATGCATTTCAAATATTGAGTGGTGTGAAATATTTATATGCTTTGGTATTATTCCCCTGTTGAGCAAATATTTTCTGCCAATCAATTAGTTGTTTTTTTTCATTTAATCAATGGTTTCCTTTGCTGTGAAAGCATTTAAGGAAAATTATGTTTCTCTCTCTCTCTCTCTTTTTTTTTTTGCTCTTGTTTCTTTTGCTTGAGGAGACAAATCCAAAAACATTTTCCTAACTGATGTCAGGGTGTTTTTATTTTACTTTAGGAGTTTTATGATTTCCATTCTTACATTCAAGTCTATAATCTATTTTAAGGTAAGTTTTGTATGATCTGAGAAATTATTCTAACTTTGTTAGTTTGCATATGTCTGTCCAGTTTTCCCAGCACCACTTGTTGAGGTGACAGTCTCTTCTCCATTGTCTATTTTTGTCTCTTTTATCAGAGATTGATTGCCATAAGTGTGTGATTTTAATTTTGGTATTTTTATTCTGTTCCATTTTGTCTCAATTTGTGTCAATGCCATGCTGTTTGATGACTGTAGCTTTGTAGGATAGTCTGAGAAGGAAATATAAAATCTCCAGTTTTGTTATTTTATTCTCAAGATTGCTTTGGCATTTTAGTGTCTTTAGAGATTCCGTGTAAATTTTGAGATGTGAAAAATGTCATGTGTGTTTTAACGGAATTGCATTAATTCTTTGAGTGCTTTGAGTAGTGTGGATATTTTAAAAATATTAATTCTTTCAATCCATGAACATAAAGTATCTTGCAATTTCTGTGTATCAACCACAATTTCCTTCATCATTGTTGTATAATTTTTGAAGTATATGTATTTCAATCCTTAAGTGTGTTTGTTTCTAGGTATTTTGTACATTTTAATGCATTTTTTTAATGGATTGCTTTTTTGCTTTCTCTTTATGATGGCTTGTTATTATAATATAGAAAAGCAGAAAATTTCTGTGTATTAATCTTGCATACTGCCACTTTACAGAATTCATTTATAAGTTCTATTTTTTTTTTTTTAGTGTAGACTATTGCTTTCTATATATAGTACCATGTCATCTGCAATAATGACAATTTTACTTTGTATCTTCAATTTGGATGCATCTATTTATTTTTCTGGACTGACATTTATGGCTAGACGTACCAATATAATGTTACAAAGAAGTGGTAAGAGTGTGAATCTTGTTTTATTCTTAATTCTTGATTTTAAAAAAAATAGGCTTCATGGTTGAGCATAATGTTACTCTATATGTTCACTCTATATCAGCTTTTATTAAGAATTTTTCTCGTAAATAGATGTTGAATTTTGTCAAATGCTTTTACTATATCTAGTAACATGACCATGTGTTTTCTCATCCTTTTTGTTAATATTGTATGTCACATTAATTGGTTTGTGGATATTGAACCATCACTGCATTCCTGGAATAAATTCCAGTTGATTAATGTATGTAGTTCCCCTTATACATTATTGAATTTGGTTTGCCAATAATTTTTAAGGGCTTTTGCATCTATATTTATCAGAGATATTGGCCTGTAATTTTTTTGTAGTGTCTTTTTTCTGGGTTTGGTATCAGTGTATTGGTAGTATAAATTTGGTAGTATTCTCTCCTTTTTTATTTTTTTGTAATACTTTGAGAAGGATAGGTATAAATTCTTCTTTATATGTCTGGTAGAATTCTCCTGTGACATCATTCTGTCTTGAATGCATGTTTGCTGAAAATTTTTCATTACTAATTCCATTTTACTACTAGTGATGGGCCTGTGCAAATTGTCTATCTCTTCCTGATTTATTAATGAAATTTTGTAAGTTTCTAGAAACTTATCCATTTCTTCTCAGTTGTCCAAATATTTTACACGTGGCCATTCACAGAAATTTTTAATTTTGGGGGGTATATCTGTGATATTAGTTGTAATTCCTCCTCTTTCATTTCTTATTTTGTTTATTTGGATCTTCTTTCCATTTTTTCTTAATGAGTCTGGCTAAACTTTTGTCAACTTTCCTCTTCTTTTGTTGATCACTTTTTTTTTTTAATAATTCTTTGCTTTTTGTTATAGATTTTGCTGTAAAGTCTATTTTGTCTGAATGTTGCTATTCCAGATTTTTGTTTGTTTGTTTCCATTTTTATAAAACATCCATCTATTTCCATTATTTTAATATCTGTGTGTTTCTTTAGGCGTGAAGTGAGTCTCTTGTAGGCAGTATTTAGATGGTACTTTTATTCCAATCAGCCATCTTATGTCTTTTGATTGGAGCATTTATTCCTTTAACATTTAGTTATTTTTAGGTTTCTACTTATTGCCATGTTTTTACTTGTTTTATGGTTATTTTGTAATTATTTTTCTTGTTTTATTTTTCTTTTAATTTCTTCCCTGGGTTGATAATTTTCTTTATCAGTATTTGTATTTCTTTTTCTCTAGTTTTGCATATCTATTTTAGGATTTCAATTTGTGATTACCATAGGGTTCATATACAATAACCTGTAAATATATATGTTTAAACTAGCAGTCATTAGTTTGTAACACATTCTGCTGCTGCTGCTAAGTCTCTTCAGTCCTGTCCAACTCTGTGCGACCCCATAGATGGCAGCCCACCAGGCTCCTCTGTCCCTGGCATCCTCCAGGCAAGAATACTGGAGTGGGTTGCCATTTCCTTCTCCAATACATGAAAGTGAAAAGTGAAAGTGAAGTCTCTCAGTCGTGTCCGACTCTTAGCGACCCCATGGACTGCAGCCCACCAGGCTCCTCCGTTCATGGGCTTTACCAGGCAAGAGTACTGGAGTGGGGTGCCGTTGCCTTCTCCAGTAACACATTCTAAAAGATCTGAATTTTCTACCACCTTCCCTTACATTTTACTTTTTTGATGTTATATTCTGAATCTCCATGTTTATCCCTTCATTATTTCAGCTATAGTTGATTTTACACTGTTTGTTTTTAAACTTTCATACTAGCTAATTTAAGTGGGTTATTGTCAGATTTTACTATATATTTCCCTTTATCTGTGAGATTTTTTCCTTTCCTATAAATCTTTACTTCTTGTTATGGCCTTCTTTTTCCATGTAAAGATTCTTTAATACTCCTTATAGGGTCAGTTTAGTATGGATGAAATATTTTAAATTTTGCTTGTCTGAGAAATTCATTATCTCTCTTTTAATTCTGAATATTAGTTGTGTTGGTAGTTTATCCTGCTGCTGTTGCTGCTGCTGTGAAGTTACTTCAGTCGTGTCTGACTCTGTGCGACCCCATAGACGGCAGCCCACCAGGCTCCTCTGTCCCTGGGATCCTCCAGGCAAGAATACTGGAGTGGGTTGCCATTTCCTTCTTCAATTCATGCATGCATGCTAAGTCGCTTCAGTCGTGTCCGACTCTGTGCAACCTCATAGACAGCAGCCAACCAGGCTCCTCTGTCCATGAAATTCTCTAGGTGAGAGTACTAGGTTGCAGGTTTTTCCCTTTCAGTATTTTTAACATTGTATGCCACTCCTTTCAGTCCAGTAAAGTTTCTACAGAAAAATTAGGTGATAGTTATGAGGGTGTACCCTTGTATGTTACTCTGTTTAATTTTCTCTCTCTTGCTGCCTTTAGTGCTCTCTATGTTTAACTGTTGCCATTTTAATATGATATGTCTGGATGTGCATTCTCCTTGAGTTCACCTTAGTTGGGGGTCTCTATGCTTCTTTCTTCAGGTTTGAGAAGCTTTCAGTCAAAATTTTATCAGATATAGTTTTGACACATTTTTCTCTCTTTTCCTTTCTGGACTGCTATAATATAATGCTGGTGTGCTTGATATTTCCTTAGTGGTCCTTTAAATTGTTCTCATTTTAAAATTTGCTTTCCTTTTTGCTTTTTGCTTTCTATAATTTTATCTTCCAGATCGCTTATGTGTTATTTTGTATCACCTGGTCTACTACTAAATCTTTCTAATGTGTTTTCATGTGGCTCAGAGGTTAAAGTGTCTGCCTGCAATGCAGGAGACACGGGTTTGATCCCTGGGTCGGGAAGATTCCCTTGAGAAGGAAATTGCAATCCACTCCAGTATTCTTGCCTAGAGAATCCCATGAATGGAGGAGCCTGGTACTCTACAGTCTACAGGGTCACAAAAAGTCAGACACGACTGAGAGATTTCACTTTCTTACTGTATTCTTTAGGTCTAATTCATTATTTTTTAAAATATTGTCTAAAATTCTCATCATATTTTTTTTTCTTTTCTCAATTTCAGCTTTCTTATTGCTAATGTTTTGAAATCTTTCTATGGTAAATTATTTATCTCTATTATCTTAGTTTTTTTTATTTTCCCTATACTTTCATTTGAAACACCTTCTGTTTTCTAATATTATTTAACTTTCCTTATATCTGTAAAATTAGGTTAATCAGTTACATATTCCATTTTTGAAGGACTGTTCTTGTGTGGTAGTGTCCTTGTTCAGCTTGTGTGTATACAGTGGCTTTGGTAGAAGAGCTGGAAATGAATTGAGCATATGCTGCATCTTTTCCTGTGGTGCATTGGCAGCTACCATGTTGATGGGAAATAAGACTTGAGGTGGAGGGAGTAGAGACGGAGCAAAGAGCAAGCCAGGGCTTCTCTTATGCTAATTGGCCTATCAGTGGTGAGGTCAGATCTCAAACTGCTGAAGCAGAAGCCTTGATGTTTGAGTCCTAACTGGTTCTGTTCTAATGTGTTCTCTCCCCCCTCCTAACAATGGCACATTTGCCCAGTGTGGAGTAGAGCTGGTAAAGGTAGGGCTGAAGTTGGTGCCCAGTGTGAGCTGAGGCATGCCTGGGAAGGTTCTAGCATATTAGAGAGTTCCCACTCCTCTACCCCCATGAGTGCCAGAGACGGCCACCCTCACTCTGTTCAGATGCTGTACCACATTTTTGCCAGCTTTGTTCTCCCCAAATGCACACTGTCCATGAAGGGTAGCCTTCACCCTAGTGGGGAGCTTCGCTGGAGCAAGAGGAGCAAGTACCTAATGTGGGCTGGAACACATCCTGGAGCAGTCATGGAAATGGGCCAGAGTCCCAGGAAGTTCCAATTTGCTTCTTCTCCCCTGTTTCTGGGAGTAAGAAAAGCATGTAAACATGTTCTCCATAAGCACAGTGCTGGTTTATCTTCTGAGTCTCACTGGTTTTCAAGTCACCTAAGAAAACCTCTTCTCAGCCTCAGACTTCAGGGTTGGGGTGCCCAACATGTGTTTTGAAGCCCTCATTCTCCAGGGAAGCTCTCTGGGACCAATATATTCCCCTTCTCTTCTATAGCCCCCCGAGGATCATAGGTCTCAACCTTATTAGTTCTCTTTCCTTCTTACCTAACCCATGTAGATCTTTCTTAGATCTTTGGTTGCAGGAGGATCTTTCTGCCAGTCTCCAGTTTGTTTTCAGTGAAAGTTACTTGCTCCACATGTGGATGTATTTTTTATGTGTTTGGTTATGGGATGAATTAAAAAACCTCTTTTTATATCAAATGAATCTCCTTTCCAGTGGCTATCCAATTTTAATCCAAATTTAAAATGTGGTTCTGGCCAGTTATCACTCTTCTATGTCCTCATTGTATGTCAACATATTGTGAAACTTAAGTCCCTGTCAGTCAGTCAGTTCAGTCACTCAGTCATGTCCAACTCTTTGTGACCCCATGGACTGCAGCATGCCAGGCTTCCCTGTACACCACCAACTCCTGGAGCTTGCTCAAACTCATGTCCATCGAGTCAGTGATGCCATACAACCATCTGATCCTCTGTCGACCCCTTCTCCTCCTGCCTTCAATCTTTCCCAGCATCAGGGTCTTTCCCAATAACTCAGTTCTTTGCATCAGGTGGCCAAAGTATTGAAGCTTCAGCTTCAGCATCAGTCCTTCCAGTGAGTAGTCAAGACTGATTTCCTTTAGGATTGACAGCTTGGATCTCCTTGCCATCCAGGGGACTCTCAAGAGTCTTCTCCAACACCACAGTTCAAAAACAACAATTCTTCTGTGCTCAGCTTTCTTTATAGTCCAACTCTCACATCTATACATGACTACTGGAAAAGCCATAACCTTGATTAGATGGACTTTTGTTGGCTAAGTAGTGTCTCTGCATTTTAATATGCTGTCTAGATTGATTATAGTCTAACTCCTGCCAAGGAGCAAGCGTCTTTTAATTTCACGGCTGCAGTCACCATCTGCAGTGATTTTGGAACCCTTAAAAATAAAGTCTCTCACTGTTTCCATTGTTTCATCACCTATTTCCAATGAAGTGACGGAATGCCACGATCTTAGTTTTCTGAATGTTGAGTTTTAAGCCAACTTTCTCACTCTTCTCTTTCACTTTCTTCAAGAGGTCCTTTAGTTGCTCTTTACTTTCTGTCATAAGGGTGGTGTCATCTGTGTATCTGAGGTTATTGACATTTCTCTCAGCAATCTTGATTCCAGCTTGTGCTTTATTCAGCCCTGCATTTCACATTATGTACTCTGCATATAAGTTCAACAAACAAGGTGACAATATATAGCCTTGATGTACTCTTTTCCCAATTTGAAACCAGTCTGTTGTTCCATGTCCAGTTCTAACCGTTGCTTCTTGACCTGCATACATATTTCTCAGGAGTCAGGTAAGGTGGTCTGGTATGCCCATCTCTTTAAGAATTTTCCACAATTTGTTGTGATCCACACCAAAGTAATGCTCAAAATTCTCCAAGTGAGGCTTCAGTAGTATGTGAACCGTGAAATTCCAGATGTTCAAGCTGGAGTTAGAAAAGGCAAAGGGATCAGTGATCAAACTGAAAACATCTGTTAGATCATTGAAAAAGCAAAAGAGTTACAGAGAAATATCTACTTCTGATTTATTGGCTATGCCAAAGCCTTTGACTGTGTGGATCACAACTCCCTGTACCAAAAGGTATTTTTGTATAGCTGAATAACTCAGCTGAGATTATGGTGTATAAAAATTCCCTGGTAAGTATACACCATCATTGCTAGGAATTTTTAATATAGACAAGCTATAGCTAAGTACAAAATGGTTAGGAGATCAGTCCTGGTTGTTCATTGGAATGACTGATGTTGAAGCTGAAACTTCAATACTTTGGCCACCTCATGTGAAGAGTTGACTCATTGGAAAAGACCTTAAGGCTGGGAAGGGCTGGGGGCAGGAGGAGAAGGGGACGACAGAGGATGAAATTGTTGGATGGCATCACCGACTCGATGGACATGGTTTTGGGTAAACTCCGGGAGTTGATTTTGGACAGGGAGGCCTGGCGTGCTGCGATTCATGGGGTCACAAAACGTCGGACAAGACTGAGCGACTGAACTGAACTGAACTGAACTAACCTAAGATTATATGGATAGTTTGTCTCTAAAATAGGAGTTGTGGTTGTTGTTTACTTGCTAAATCTTGTTCAACTCTTTTGTGATCCCATGGACTAGAGCCCACCAGGCTCCTTTGCCCAAGAGACTTCCAGGGCAAGATTACTGGATGAGGTTGCCATTTCCTTTTCCAGGGGATCTTTCTGACCCATGGATCAAAACCGCATCTCCTGCATTGCCAGGCAGATTCTTTACCAGTGAGCCACCAGAGAAGTTCCAAAATAAAAGCTACTTAAAAAAAAAAGGTAAACTGTAATAAGCATAGCACACTGACATTTTTTTGATGTGCCTCGAAAGTTATAAACTGTGTGTGATACATTCCATGCTAGAAAGTCCATTCAAGAAAAAGTCATCAGTGAGAACTTACAGAGAATTGAAAATAAGTTTCTAAAATACTTAATCAATTTATGTTAACTATATTTCAAGCTAACATCTTGAGAAATAATGTGTTCGACAAACATAATATACTTCAATCAATCAATCATATATCTTTAGTTCAGGAAGTTTTAAGATGTGTTTTAAATATCTCCATAATTTTTGTTGTAAGATATATACAAAAGCATTGCAAAGAAAAGCCTTGAGTATAGGTCTCTTTCATTAATACATATTTAAAATGTAGTGCACAGTTTATTTAAGCAGTTAAATTTAATAGGATGTAAGCTTCTACTCCCATAAAATAATTTTTCTTTGCTAGTATTGATTTCCTAAAACCTTCTTGTGAGTGCCGGGCATGTTTCATATGGTGTTTTAGGTAGTCCTATTGATTCTCTGAAAGTTGAGAATATGGGAAGCATAGACATGGTTCTGATTTTATTTTTTCATTAAAAAGTAGCTGTGATAAATTAAAAACTCAAAGTTAATCTCTGTTTATAAACATGCCCGTTTAAAACCTTTAAAACCATGTCTTTAGGAAGCAAAAGAAGCTAATTAGATTAATCTTCATTAATGGAAATAAAAAAGGTGATGTCTCTTTCTGTTCTGAGCTAGTGAGACCAAAACTGCTGAACGTATTCAAATCTGAGTAATGTTAAACTTTAAGTAAGACTAGAGATAAATTGTAAAAGCACTAGGAAAATAGTGTGACCAAATTATTGAAAAATCTCAACGCTAAGTAAATGAGAATCTGTGTTTTCTTTTTTTTCTCCTTTTTGGTTTGGCTTGATTTGAGTTATTTTTTTGTTGTTGTTTGTTTGTTTTTGTTTTTGTATGATTAGTACATATATGTATTTTGAAGACTGACATTTAGAAGAGGGATTATACTTTAAAAATATGAACTTAATCAGTAGAAAGACAAATTTTGAATCAACGGGATAAAGAATATTCTCAGCACTTTGAAAGACTGACTAAAATCACAGAAACAATAACCATTTTCATAATAAGGTACTAAAGTTGAAAATCCAGATATAAATGGTTATATAATAGAGAAGACCCTAAGATAAATAGTCATCATATTAGAATCTAAATTGTATGAACTTTAAATTTCACCTAGAGACTCTATAATGCAATTAAAGCTTATGCATATTTATGTAAATAAGTGTTTCTGAAAAAGCACAGAAAATCCTTCTTTTGTAACTACATAGTATTTTCATAAGAGAGAATATTTGTTGCATAAGCAAGAATTATTCCATTATTGAAAAACTTTAGAATCAAAAAATTATTCCTGTCTCTGTACTTGAACAATGCTAATATCCTAAATTATTAGTGCATTTCTCTATTTTATGACTTTTTCCTTTCAGGTTATTATTTTACATTTTGTAATATGGCACTCTGAGTGTAATGTCTAAGATTAAACTCATAAATTTATGTGTGGGTTTTCCTGGTGGTATAGTGGTTGAGAATACATCTCAATGCAGGGGAGATTGGTTCTATTCCTGGTCTGGGAAAATTCCACATGCCATTGGGCAACTACGCCCATGTACCACACTACTGAGCCACACTCTAGAGCCCACGCCTACAATAAAAGAAGCCACTGTAATGGGCTGAGTGCCAAAGAATTGATGTTTTTGAACTGTGGTGTTGGGGAGGATTCTTGAGAGTCACTTGGGCAGCAAGGAGATCCAGCCAGTCCATCCTAAAGGAAATCAATCCTGAATATTCATTGGAGGGATTGATGCTGAAGCTGAAGTTCCAATACTTTGGCCACCTGATGTGAAGAGTCAACTCATACCCTGATGCTGGAAAAGATTGAAGGCAGGAGGAGAAGGGGATGACAGAGGACGAGATGGTTGGATGGCATCACCGACTCAATGGACATGAATTTGAGCAGGCTCTGGCAGATGGTGAAGAACAGGGAAGCCTGGAGTGCTGCATTCCATGGGGTAGCAAAAGTTGGACACGACTGAGTGATTGAACAACAACTACTGCAATGAGAAGCCTGAACACGTCAAATGTACAGCAGCCTCCCTTGCCAAAACTAGAGAAAACCCACATGCAGCAGCAAAGACCCAGTGTAACCAAAGTAAAATAAAATAACATTGAAATTATGTGTAAAATTGGTTTGTGCTGATTCAGTTGTGTTCAACTCTTTGTGTGACCCCATGCACTATAGCCTGCCAGGCTCCTCTGTGCATGAGTTTTCCCAGGCAAGAATAAGAATTTCCTTATCACTGTATATTTAGTATAAATTGGAAGCTTAATATAACAAATAATACTGAGATAAACATTAATGGAAACTGCTGAGTAGTGGCTGGAGACGAAGAAGAACTATCATTTTTGTCAGCTGGGATGCAGAAGAATTTGAACTTCTAGTTTCTGCAGAATGGGTTGAGGTAAATAAGACAGAAAAGTTGTTGTTTTCTTGGTCAACAGGCAACACATGTATGTATCTCACGACTGAAGCGACTTAGCATGCATGCATGCACTGGAGAAGGAAATGGCAACCCACTCCAGTATTCTTGCCTGGAGAATCCCAGGGACACAGGAGCCTAGTGGGCTGCCGTGTATAGGGTTGCACAGAGTCGGACACGACTGAAGCAACTTAGCAGCAGCAGCCTTATATTGGATTATTTTTGTAGAATGGCTTCCTGAAATAGTTGTAATAAGTCACATGGCATGGGGAGTTTATGACTCATTGTTTAGAGTGCCAAATTTCTTTCTTCACATGCTTCATCCTTTTACTTACACTTCAATTTGATTTTAAATTCAGGAATGCATTGACTACATCTTTAACATATGTTTTGCAAATGTTTGTTAGCACTTGAAATATAAAATAATCTTCTTCCACGGTCTTTTCAAACATGATGCACTCTATATTCTTTCCACCCAAATAGGCATAAACAAAAAATAAATATGGGATAGTTATTTCTTAGTTTACCTTTATGAAAACAATAAAATACTACTGGTGGTTGTAAAGATAAATACAGAAAAGACAATCTATCACAGCTATGGCCCTATATTATGTTCTTGATTTAATATTCACTGTCAGCATAACAGATTTCTCATATTCTCAGTCTGTTTCCCCATCTTGCCTGTTTCTAAGGGTTTAAGCTTTTTCTGTGTCTCCTACCTAAGAACCATCTTCATCTGTGTAACTACATCCTCTTTCTTTGTTAAATAATCACAGATGAGGCCAATTCTCAGTATGATAAAGATAGCAACATTAATAATAATAAATTATTCCTAATTGATGCTCTTAAATGTCAAACGTCATATGTCAACAATATATACATTAGGCTCCTTGAATTCCTACCACAATCCTTTGCTATCACATCCATGTTACAAAAGGCACTGAAACCACAGAGGTAATTTTCCTAACATAACTTCTTATGAACAAGGATTTTAATCCATACCTTTCTTTCCTCAAACCTATGTTTTTAACAAACCTTTTCTGCTTTAGAAAAAAATATATATATATGATAGTTAAAGTAGACACATAAAGGTCTAAATAAAAATTTTTATCAGCTGCACATGATCTTCTTTTATTATATTTAGGAGTCAAGTTTGTAAAACTTCCTCTTACAAAAGTTAACCTGACTACTCCAAAGTAGATGATACTCAAATCCCTTTGGAATACTTCTTTTTCTTCCAGCTATAAATAGCATTTACATTTTATCTGTTTGGAATATGGAATTTCATGTTGTCATTTAGTTATTTGCTATTTTTTTAACATTAGATTCTTCTTTGTTATCTATTTTTTGTTGTTTTTTGATACTTTTTTATCATTCTTAATTATTTTATTTTATTTTTTTATTGAAGGATAGTTGTTTTACAGAATTTGGTTGTTTTCTGTCAAACTTAAACATGAATCAGCCATAAGTATACATATATCCCCTCCCTTTTGACAATCACTCTCAACTCCCTCCCCATCCCACCTCTCTAGGTTGATACAGAGCCCCTGTTTGAGTTTCCTGAGCCATACAGCAAATTCCCGTTAGCTATCTATTTTATATATGGTAATTTGAATTCCCATGTTACTCTTTCCATACATCTCATCCTCTCCTCCCCTCTCCCCATGTCCATAACTCTATTCTGCCTGTCTGTTTCTCCATTGCTGCTCTGTAAAGAAATTCTTCAGTAACATTTTTTCTAGATTCCATATATGTGCATTAGAAGTTTCTAGGTTCATCCATATCATCAGAACTGACTCAAATGCATTCTTTTTTATGGGTAATATTCCACTGTGTATATGTACCACAACTTCTTTATCCATTCATCTGTCGATGGACATCTAGGTTGCTTTCATGTTCTAGCTATTGTAAATAGTGCTGCAAAGAACAATGGGATACATGTGTTTCTTTCAATTTTTGTTTCCTCGGGGTATATGCCTAGGAGTGGGATTGCTGGGTCATATTGTGGTTTTGCTCCCACTTTTTAAAGGAATCTCCATACTGTCTTCCATAGTTGCTATATCAAATTACATTCCCACCAACAGTGCAAGAGCATTCCCTTTTCTCCACACCCTCTCCAGCATTTGTTGTTTGTAGACTTCTTGATGATGGTCATTCTGACTGGTATGAGGTTATATCTCATTGTAATTTTGATTTTCACTTCTCTAATGATGAGTGATGATGATCATCTTTTCATGAGTTTGTTAGCCATCTGTATGTCTTCTTTGGAGAAATATCTGTTTAGGTCTTTTCCCCACTTTTAGATTGGTTGTTTGTTTCTGGTATTGCATTGCATGAACTACTTGTATATTTTGGAAATTAATCCTTTGTCAGTTGTTTCATTTACTATTATTTTCTCCCAGTCTGAAGACTGTCTTTTAACATTGCTTATAGCTTCTTTTGCTGTGCAGAAGCTTTTAAGTTTAATCAAGTCCCACTTGTTTATTTTTGGTTTTATTTCCATTGCTCTAGGAGGTGGGTCATAGAGGATCTTGCCTTGATTTATGTCATGGAGTGTTCTGCCTATTGTTTCTGCTAAGAGTTTTATAGTTTCTGGTCTTACATTTAGGTCTTTAATCCATTTTGAGTTTGTCTTTGTGTATGGTGTTAGAAGTGCTCTAATTTCATTCTTTTGCATGTAGCTGTCCAGTTTTCCCAGCACCATTTATTGAAGAGGCTCTATGTGCCTCATTGTATATTCTTTCCTCCTTTGTCAAAAATAAGGTAGTCATAGGTGCATGGTTTTTTTTTTTTCCTGGGCTTTCTATCTTGATCCATTGGTCTATATTTCTGTTTTTGTGCCAGTATCATATTGTCTTGATGACTGTAAGTTTGTAGTATAATCTGAAGTCAGGAATGTTGATTCCTCCAGCTTCAATCTTCTTTCTCAAGACTGCTTTGGCTATTTGGGGTCTTTTGTGTTTCCATATGAATTGTGAAATTTTTTGTTCTGGTTCTATGAAAAATACCGTTGGTAATTTAATAGGGATTGCATTGAATCTGTAGATTGTGTTTGGTAGTATAGTCATTTTTTACAATATTGATTTTTCCTACCCAGGAACATGAAATATCTCTCCATCTGTTTCTGTTGTCTTCGATTTCTTTCATTAGTGTCTTAAAATTTTCTGTGTACAGTTATTTGTCTCCTTAGGTAAGTGTGTTCCTAGATATTTAATTATTTTGTTGCAACGGTAAATGGGACTGATTCCTTAATTTCTCTTTCTGATTTTTCATTGTTAACATATAGAAATGCAAGCGATTTCTGTGTATTGATTTTATACCCCGCAGCTTGCTAAATTCTCTGATTAGCTCTACTAATTTTCTGATACGATCTTTAGGATTTTCTATGTATACTATCATGTCATTTGCAAACAGTGAGAACTTTACTTCTTTGCTGATCTGGATTCCTTTTATTTATTTTTCTTCTCTGATTGCTATAGCTAGGACTTCCAGAACTATGTTGAATAATAGTGGTGAAAGTGGATAACTTTGTCTTGTTCCTGATCTTAGGAGGAATGATTTCAGCTATTCACCATTGAGAATAATGTTTGTTGTAGGCTTATCATATATGGCCTTTACTATGTAGAGGGAGGTTCCTTCTATGTCCATTTGTTGAAGAGTTTAATCATAAATGAGTTCTGAATGCTGTCAAAGGATTTTTATGCATCTATTGAGATTATCATATGGTTTTTATCTTTCAATCTGTTAATATGGTATATCACATGGTTTGATTTGCATATATTGAAGAATCCTTGCATTCCTGGAATAAACCCAATTTGATCATGGTGTATGAGCTTTTTAATGTGTTGCTGAATTCTGTTTGCTAAAATTTTGTTCAGGATTTTTGCATCTATGTTCATCACTGATATTGGCCTGTAGTTTTCTATTTTTGTGTTGTCTTTATCTGGTTTTTGTATCAGGGTGATGGTGGCGTCATAGAATGAGTTTGGAAGTGTTCCTACTTCTGCAATTTTTTGAAAAAGTTTCAGAAGGCTAAGCATTAGCTCTTCTCTAAATGTTTTATAGACTTCTCCTGTGAAGTCATCTGGTCCTTGGCTTTTGTTTTTTGGGAGATTTTTGATCACAGCTTCATTTTCAGAGCTTGTAATTGGGTTTTTAATAATTTCTATTTCTTCCTGGTTCAGTCTTTGAAGATTTAACTTTTCTAAGAATCTGTCCATTTCTTCCAGGTTATCCATTTTATTATCATATATTAGTTCATAATAGTCTCTTTTTTTTCTCTTAATGAGTCTGGCTAAAGGCTTATCAATGTTGTTTATCTTCTCAAAGAACCAGCTTTTAGTTTTATTAATCTTTACTATTGTTTATTTCATTTTTCATTTATTTGTTTTCAGATTTTTATGATTTCTTTCCTTCTACTAATTTTGGGTGTTTTTTTATTCTTATTTTTCCAGTTGCTTTAGCTGTAAAGTTAGGTTGTCTAGTCAATGTTTTTCTTGTTTCTTGAGGTAAGATTTTATTGCTATAAACTTACCTCTTAAAACTGCATTTGCTACATCCCATAGGTTTTGAGTTGCCATGTTATCATTGTCATTTGTTTCTATAAGTTTTTTTTCCTTTTGATTTCTTCAGTAACCTGTTGGTTATTTAGAAACGTGTTGTTTAATCTCCGTGTGTTTGCGTTTCTTACTTTTTTTTTCTTGTAATTGATATCTAGTCTTATAGTGTTTTGGTCAAAGATGCGTGAAATGATTTACTGAGGTTTGATTTGTGACCCAATTTGTGGTCTATCCTGGAGAATGTTTCATTTTCCCTTGAGAAGAAGGTGTATTCTGCTGCATTTGGATGGAATGTCCTGAAACTATCAATGAGCTACATTTCCTCTAGTGTATCATTATCAAACTTGTGTTTCCTTATTAATTTTCTGTTTTGATGATCTGTCCATTGGTGTTAGTAGAGTCTTAAGCTCTCTTATTATTATTGGGTTACTGTTAATTTCTCCTTTAATGTCTGTTAGTGTTTGCCTTATGTATTGAGGTGGTCCTATATTGGGTGCATAAATACTTGCAATTGTTATGTCTTCCTCTTGGATTTATTCCTTAATCATTATATAGTGTCCTTCCTTATCTCTTGTAATCTTCTTTATTTTTAAGTTCTATTTTGTCTGATATGAGGACTACTACTCCAGCTTTCTTTTGCTTCCCATTTGCATGGAACATATTTTTACATCCTCCCACTTTCAGTCTATATGTGTCTTGAGGTCTAAAGTGGTTTCTTGTAGATAACATGTACATTGGTCTTGTTTTTGTATCCATTCAGCAGGTCTGTGTCTTTTGGTTGGAGCATTTAATCCACTTACTTTAAAAATAATTATTGATATATATGTTCCTATTGCCATTTTTTTTTTAATTGCTTGGGGTTGATTCTGTAGATCTTTTTTCTTCTCTTGTATTTCTTGACTATATAAGTCTCTTTAACATTTGTTGTAAAGCTGTTTGGTGGTACTGATTTCTCTTAACTTTTGCTTGTCTGAAAAGCTTTTCATTTCTCCATCAATGTGTTTTGGTCATTTATTTGCCTCATTTGGAGAAATGTCTATTTATATCTTCTGACCATTTTTTGATTGGGTTGTTTGCTTTTTTGGGTGTTGAACCACACGTGTTGTTTGAAAATTTTGGTCACTAATCCCTTGTTGGTAGCATTGTCTGCAAATATTTTCTCCCACACTGTAGGTTGTATTTTCATCATGTTGTCTTAATTAGTGGAACTAGAGAGTGTAGTTTCCTTTTTGCTCAGTATTAATCTTCTACAAGTTTCATTTCTTTAACACAGACAAACACTATACTTAGGGTTTCACATTCAAGGAATACAGGAAAACTTAAGCTTAACATGACAAAATAAAAATTAATTTATTGTAGAGACATTTATCTGAATGAATCAACAAAATTACTTCAACACTCAATTATGGCTGAATTTCTTTTGCACAGAATCAGGACGTTCAGACATTCTTAGATGATGGTCGCATCTGACTGACAATGATTTCAAACAGTGATACTTGAAAGAATTTTATCAGTTTACATTTTCCCTCTCTCTCTCTTCCTGTATCTCAATATAAACGTAGATAAACATAAAAGGTAATTATAATTCAACACTGGAAAATGAGCAGTGCAAGACTGCAATACCTCAAAGAAAGAATACATAAAAAGTGAGCCCTGAGGACATCTTGGCATTTTGGGAACAATTTTCATAACATAGCACAGTGTAAAAAAATAAAACAGATAAGTCAATCTGAGTAGACAAAGATCAGATTTCAGGGAAACTGAAGCAGCTATAATCTGTGGAGAAATTTATTAGAGAGAAAGAAAATGTGCAGATAAGGAAGAGAGGCAGCAATCTAAGAGTTAAAGATGAATATTCAAGTTGACCTGAGATCAGCTGTTTAGACACTGATAGCATGAAAGAGATACAAAAGCTCAAGTTATACCAGTAAATTTGGAGTTCTAGTCTCATGAAAGTAGAAGAACATCTGTATAATACAGCATCCAAATGCCAGGATTCAGTACTATGCCAGTACTTATGGTATTTCTGAAAATCTGTATAAGACAGTTCTCAACTTAATGATGTCAAGTTCACCTTAAGCAACTGAAAACAGAAGAGCAAATGAAACCCAAACTAAGTAAATAAAAAATAAATAATAAATAAAAAGAAGAGTGGAGAGTAATATAGTATAAAAAACAAAAATGAAAACTATAAGTGAATATAAAATAATCTAATAAAATTATTAAAATTAATAAGTTCTATCCAGCTACAGAAGAAAAGATGAGAAGTGCCAATTACCAATATCAGGAATGAAAGCAATATCATCATTATAGATTCCAGAAATATTGAAAAGATAACAAAGTAATATTACAAAAATATTATACCAATAAATTCGATAACATTTAAAACATAAAAATCACTTGGAAGGCAAAAGTTACCAAAGCTCCTTCAAAAAGAAATAGGTCACCTGAAACCCCAATATCTATCTCAGAAGTGAATTTATTGTTACTGCCTGACCACGAAGAAACCTGTAGGCTTTGATTGTTGTTGTCCCATCACTAAGATGTGTCTGACCCTTTGTGACCTCATGGACTGCAACATGCCAGTAGGCTCAGATGGTCTCTAGTAAATTCCTAAAATATTTAAACGAAAAAAAAATTTACAAAGACTTTCCTAGAAAACTGAAAATAATGTAATGCATTTCAGCTCATTTTATGAGAGCTCAGTTACCATGATACCAAGAACCTAACTATAGACCAATATGCCTCATAAATATTGATATAAAATTTCTAAACAAAGTTTTAGTAAACAAAGCTCAACTGTATAGGAATGAATTAATGCATCTTGATAAATTATGGTTTATTCCAGAATGCAAGAATGGTTTAGCATCCAAAAATTAATATTATATACCATATTTAAAAGGATAAAAAGAAAATTATGTGACTGCCTCAATAATATAAAGCACTTCACAATGATCACTACCCTTTCATAATTAAACAATTTCAGAAAGCTAGAATGAAACTCTTTAAATCAGACAAAAGTCATCTACAAAACATCTATAGCTATCACTACATTTAAAGCTGAAAGATTGAATTATTTTCCTTAAAATCAAGAATAGGGTAAACGTTCAGTCTCCTAGTTTTGTTTAACATTGTCTTAGAAGTTATAGCTGGGGCAACAGGCAAAAATAATAAGAAACAAAGAAGAAAAAGAAGAAATAAAGGAAGGAAGGAATGAAAGAAGACAATGAAAAACATCAGGAAAAAAAGGAAAAGAAAAGAAAACCCAGATAAAGAGCTAGAATAGTGAGTTAGTGAGTCTAGAAAACCTGCAGCATACAACAATATATAAAAATCAAAAATTGAAAATATGAATTAGTCTTGAATAAACTTAAAATATGTAAAAGGCACAAAGCTTAAAAGTACAAATGAATTGAGAGAAAATATCAAAAAAGGCCCATATACAATGATCATAGATAAATAAATCACCCTAGCTCAATATTCGGAGAAGGCAATGGCACCCCACTCCAGTACTTTTGCCTGGAAAATCCCATGGACGGAGGAGCCTGGTAGGCTACAGTTCATGGAGTCGTTAAGAGTCGGACACGACTGAGTGATTTCACTTTCCCTTTTCCCTTTCATGCATTGGAGAAGGAAATGGCAACCCACTCTAGTGTTCTTGCCTGGAGAATCTCAGGGATGGGGGAGCCTGGTGGGCTGCCATCTATGGGGTCTCACAGAGCCGGACACGACTGAAGTGACTTAGCAGCAGCAACAGCAGCAGCTCAATATAAGTAAGATGTCATTTCACATTCAAATAGATACAAATTTGGGGGACAATCTCAATAAACACATCATTTCATTTCAGTTTATTCGCTTAGTTGTGTCTGACTCTGCGACCCCACGGACTGCAGCATACCAGACATCTGTGTCTATCACCAACTCAGAGAGCTTACTCAAACTTATCTCCATTGAGTCGGTGATGCCTTCCAACCATCTCATCCTCTGTTGTCCACTTCTCCTGCCATCTTCAATCTTAGCCACCTAGCATCAGGTTCTTTTCAAATGAGTCAGTTTTCGCATCAGGTGGCCAAAATATTGGAGTTTCAGCTTCGGCGTCAGTCTTTCTGAAGAATATTCAGGACTGATTTCCTTTAGGATTGACTGGGTGGATCTCCTTGCAGTCCAAGGGACACTCAAGAGTCTTCTCCAACACCACCATTCAAAAGTATCGATTATTCTGCACTCAGCTTTCTTTATAGTCCAACTCTCACATCCATACATGACTACTGGAAAAAAACATAGCCTTGACTAGATGGACCTTTGTCAGCAGAGTAATGTCTATGCTCTTTAAAATGCTGTCAAGGTTGATCATAGCTTTACCTCCAAGGAGCAAGCATCTTTTAATATCATGGCTTCAGTCCCATCTGCAGTAATTTTGGAGCTCCCCCAAAATAAAATCATCCACTATTTCCACTCTTTCCCCATCTATTTGCCATGAAGTGATCGGACCTGATGTCATGAGCTTAGTTTTCTGAATGTTGAGCTTTAAGCCAACATTTTCACTCCCCTCTTTCACTTTCTTCAAGAGGGTCTTTAGTTCTTCACTTTCTGCCATAGGGCGGTATCATCTGCATATCTGAGGTTATTGATATTTATCCTGAAAATCTTGATTCCAGCTTGTGCTTCATCCCGCCCAGCATTTCCCATGATTACACTGAATATAACTTCAATAAGCAGGGTGACAATATATAGCCTTGACGTACTCCTTTCCCAATTTGGAACCAGTCTGTTGTTGCATGTACAATTCTAACTGTTGGCTCTTGATCTGCATACAGATTTCTCGGGAGTCAGGTAAGGTGGTCTGGTATTCTCATCTCTTAAAGAATTTTCCACAGTTTGTTGTGATCCACACAGACAAAGATTTGTAATAGTCATTAAAGCAGAAGTGGATGTTTTTCTAGAACTCTCTTGCTTTTTCAATGATCCAAAGAATGTTGGCAATTTGATCTCTGGCTCCTCTTCCTTTTCTAAATCCAGCTTGAACATTTGGAAGCTCACGGTTCACTTACTCTTGAAGGATTGGAGAATTTTGAGCATTGCTTTGTTAGCATGTGAGATGAGTGCAGTTGTCCAGTAGTTCGAACATTCCTTGACATTGCCTTTCTTTGGGATTGGAATGAGAAACTGAATTTTCCAATCCTGTAGCCACTACTGAGTTTTTCAAATTTGCTGGTATACTGAGTGCAGCACTTTCACAGCATCATCTTTTAAGATTTGAAATACCACAGCTGGAATTTCATCACCTCCACTTTGCTTGTAGTGTTGCTTCCTAAGGCTCACTTGACTTTGCATTCCAGGATATCTGGCTCTAGGTAAATGATCACACCTTTGTGGCTATCTGGGTCATGAAGATCTTTTTTATACAGGTTTCTGTGCATTTCTGCCACCTCTTCTTAATATTTTCTTCTGTTAGTTCCATACCATTTCTGTCCTTTATTGTGCCCATTTTTCCATGAAATGTTCCCTTGGTATCTTTCATTTTCTTGAAGAGCTTTCTGCTCTTTCCTATTCTAATGTTTTCCTCTATCTCTCTACACTGATCATTGAGGAAGGTTTTCTTATCTCTCCTTGCTCTTCTTTGGAACTCTGCATTCAAATGTGTATATCTTTAGTTTTTCCTTTGCCTTCCACTTCACTTCTTTTCTCAGCTATGTGTAAGGCCTCCTCAGACAACGATTTTACCATTTTGCATTTATTTTTCTCGGGAATTGTCTTGGTCACTGCTTCCTGTACAGTGTCATGAACTTCTGTCCATTGTTATTCAGGCATTCTGTCTATCAGATCTAATCCCTTGAATCTATTTGTCACTTCCACTGTATATTCATAAGTGATTTGATTGAGGTCATACATGAATGGTGTAGTTTTTCCCTACTTTCCTCAATGCAAGTCTGAATTTAGCAATAAGGAGCTCATGATCTAATCCACAGTCAGCTCCTGGTCTTGTGTTTGCTGACTGTATAGAGTTTCTCCATCTTCAGCTGAAAAGAATATAATCGATGTGATTTTGGTATTGACCATCTGTTGATGTCCATGTATAGAGTCTTCTCTTGTGTTGTTGGAAGAGGCTGTTTTCTTTGATCAGTGCATTCTGTTAGCAAAACTCTGTTAGCTTTTGCCATGTTTCATTTTGTACTCCAAGGCCAAATTTGCCTGTTAATCCAGGTATCTCTTGACTTCCTACTTTTGCATTCCAGTTCCCTACAATGAAAACAACATCTTTTTAAGGTGTTAGTTCTAGAAGGTCTTGTAAGTCTTCATAGAACTGTCCAATGTCTGCTTTTAAAATGGTACTGGTTGAGGCATAGACTAGGATCACTGTGTTATTGAATGGTTTGCCTTGGAAACGAACAGAGTTCATTCTGTCATTTTTGAGATTGCATCCAAGTACTGCATTTCACACTCTTGTTGACTATGATGGCTACTCCATTTCTTCCAAGGGATTCTTGCCCACAGTAGTAGATATAATGGTCATCTGAGTTAAATTCACCCATTCCAGTCCATTTTAGTCTCGTGATTCCTAAAATGTTAACATTTACTCTTGTCATCTCCTGTTTGACTGCTTCCAATTTGCCTTGATTCATGGACCTAATATTCCAGGTTCCTATGCAATATTGTTCGTTACAGCATTGGACTTTACTTCCATCACCAGCCACATACACAACTGTGTGTTTCTTTTTTGTTTGTTTTTTTGCTTTACCTCTTTCTACTCATTCTTTCTGGAGTTATTTCTCCACTGTTCTGCAGTAGCATATTGGGCACCTAACAACCTGGGGAGTTCATCTTTCAGTGTCATATACTTTTGCCTTTTCATACTATTTATGGTATTCTCAAGGCAAGAATACTGAAGTAGTTTACTATTCCCTTCTCCAGTGGACCACGTTTTGTCAGAACTCTCCACCACGACCCGTCCATCTTGGGTGGTCCTACAGAGCATTGCTCATAGTTTCATTGAGTTAGACAACTCTGTGGTCCATGTGATCATTTTGATTAGTTTTCTGTGATTGTGGTTTTCATTCTGTCTGCCCTCTGATGGATAAGGATAAGAGGCTTATGGAAGCTTCCTGATGGGAGAGTTTGACTGCGGGGGAAACTGAGTTTTGTTCTGATGGGTGGGACCATTAAAGTAAATTTTTAATCCAGTTTTCTGTTGATGGGAGGGGCTATGTTCCCTATCTGTTATTTGACCTGAGACCAAACTATGGTGGAAGTAATGAAGATAATGGTGACCTGCTTCAAAAGGCCCCATGTAAGCACTGCCACACTCAGTGTCCCCGACCCTGCAGCAGGCCACTGCTGATCCATGCCTCCTCCAGACACCCCTGGACATTCATAGGCAAGTCTGGGTCAGTCTCTTGTATGTTCACTGCTCCTTTCTCCCGGGTTCTGGTGGGCACAAGGTGTTGTCTGTGCCCTCCAAGAGTCTGTTTCCCCAGTTCTATGTAAGTTCTGGTGGCTCTGAGGTGGGGTTAATGGAAATCTCCTCCAAGAGGGCTTATGCCATACTCAGATCTGCTGCACCCAGAGCCCCTGTCCCTGCTTCAAGCCACTGATGCCCCATACCTCCACAGGAGACATTCAAAGGCACGTCTGGTTTAGTCTCTGTGGAGTTTTCTGGTGCACACATGGTTTTGTTTGAGCCCTCTGATCATCTTTTGTGGGTACTGGGTTTGATTCTGATGGCAATTTTCCCTCACCTACCGTCTTGCTGGGGCTTCTCCTTTGCCCTTGGATGTGGGTATCTTTTTTGGTGGGCTCCAACATTCTTCTGTCGATGGTTGTTCAGCAGCAAGTTGTAATTTTGGAATTCTCACAGGAGAAGATGAGTGCACGTCCTTCTACTCCACCATCTTGCAGCCAAGGACATCATTTAAATTGATTTAGAAAAACATATGGAAATGAAAAAAGACCAAGAACAGCCAAAACAACATTGAAAAAGGACACAGTTGTATATCTAACACTACTTGTTTTCAAGACGTAGTACAACATGCAGTCATAAAGACTGCATGCTGCTGGTATAGCATCCAATGGATAGATTAACAGATGGTCGAGGCCAGAAAGAGACCCACATCTTATGAACAACTGATTTTCAACAGTTCAGCTGGAATGGTATAGTGTTTTCAACAAGCTGTGCTTCATCAAATGGATAGTGATAGGCAGAACAAGCCAAAATAAAATAACTTCCACCTATATTTTTCACCACATTAAAAAAAAAAATGGATCACAGGTCAGAATTAAAACACAGAACTTAGAAGTGTCCATAAGAATATTGGAAAAATAGTTTGTGTTATTGGGATCAGTCCAGTTCTGTTGCTCAGTTGTGACCAACTCTTTGCAACTCCATGGACTACAGAACACCAGGCTTCCCTGTCCATCACCAACTCCCAGAGTTTGCTCAAACTCATGTTCATTAAGTGGGTGATGCCATCCAACTATCTCATCCTCTGTTGTCCCCTTCTCTTCCTGCCTTCAGTCTTTACCAGCTCAAGGTCTTTTCCAGTGAGTCAGTTCTTCACATGAGGAGGCCAAAGTTTTGGAGTTTCAGCTTCATCATCAGTCCTTCCAGTGAATATTTAGGACCGATTTCCTCTAGGATTGACTGCTTGGATCTCCTTGCAGTCTAAGGCACTCGAGAGTCTACTCCAACACCACAGTTCAAAAGCATCAACTCTTTGGTGTTCAGCTTTCTTTATGGCCCAACTCTCACATCCATCAGACTACTGGAATAGTAGCTTGACTGTATGGACCTTTGTGGGCAAAGTAATGTCTCCATTTTTTAATATGCTGTCTAGGTTTGTTATACCTTTTCTTCCAAAGAACAAGCATCTTTTAATTTCATGACTACAGTCACCATCTGCAGTGATTTTGGAGCCCAGGAAAATAAAGTCTGTTACTGTTTTCATTGTTTCCCCATCTATTTGCCATGAAGTGATGGAACTGGATGCCATCTTCTTCGTGTTTTGAATGCTGAGCTTTAAGACAGGTTTTTCACTCTCCTTTTACACTTTCATCAAGAGGTTCTTTATTTCTTCTTCACTTTCTGCCAAAAAGTTGGTGGCATCTGCATGTCTAAGTTTACTGATATTTCTCCCGGCAATCTTGATTCCATCTTGTGCTTTATCCAGCCCAGCATTTTGTATGATGTACTCTGCCCAGAATGTAAATAAGCAGTGTGACAATATGCTGCCTTGATGTACTCCTCTCCAAATTTGGAACCAGTCCATTTTTCCATATCCGGTTCTAACTTTTGCTGCTTGACCAGTATACGGATTTCTCAGGAGGCAGGTAAAGTGTTCTGGTGTTCTCATCTCTTTAACAGTTTTCCACAGTCTGTTGTGATCCACACACTCAAATGCTTTAGCATAGTCAATGAATCCGAAATAGATGATTTTCTGGAATTCTCTTGCTTTTTCTATGATTCAATGGATGTTGGCACTTTGATCTCTGGTTCCTCTCTCTTTTCTAAATCTGGCTTGAATGTCTGGAAGTTCTCGATTAGTGTACTGTTGAAGTCTAGCTTGGAGAATTTTGATCATTGGTTTGCTAGCGTGTGAGATGAGTACAATTGTGTGGTAGTTTGAACATAATTTGGCATTGACTTTCTTTGGGATTGTAACGAAAACTGACCTTTTCCAGTCCTATGGCCACTGCAGAGTTTTCCAAATTACTGGCATATGGGTGAAGCACTTTAACAACATTATGTTTGAGGATTTGAAATAGCTCAGCTGGAAATCCACCACCTCCATCAGCTTTGTTCATAGTCATGCTTGCTAAGGCCCACTTGACTTCACACTCTAGATGTCTGGTTCTAGGTGAGTGATCACCATCATGGTTATCTGGGTAATTAAGATGTGTGTTTTTTGGTTTTTTTTTTTTTGTACAGCTCTTCTGTGTATTATTACCACCTTTTCTTAATTTCTGGTTCTGTTAAGTCCATATCATTTCTGTCCTTTATTGTACCCATCTTTGCATGAAATATTCCTTTGATATCTCTTCATTTTCTTGATGATATCTCTAGTCTTTCCCATTCTATTATTTCCCACTGTTTCTTTACATTGATCACTTAGGTAGTCTTTTTTATTTCTCTTTGCTATTCTTTGGAACTCCACCTTGAGGTGGATATATCTTTCCTTTTCTCCTTTGCCTTTCACTTCTTTTCTTAGATATTTGTAATTACTCCTCAGACAACCATTTTACCTTTTTCTTTTCTTTTTTAGAGGATGGGTTTGATCACCACCTGCTGTACAATGTTACAAGCCTCCATCCATAGTTCTTCCGGCACTTTGTCTATCAAATTTTATCCCTTGAATCTATTTGTCACTTTCACTATATGTAAGAGATTTGATTTAGATCATACCTGAGTTTGATTTAGGTCTAGTGATTTTTCCCTGCTTTCTTCAATTTAAGCCTAAATTTTGCAACAAGGAGCTGATGATTTGCCCACAGTCAGCTCCTGGTCTTGTTTTTGTTGACTGTATAGAGCTTCTGCATCTTCGATTGCAAAGAATATAATCAATCTGATTTCAGTATTGACCATCTAGTGATGTTCATTTGTAGAGTCTTCTATTGTGTTGTTGGAAGAGGGTGTTTGCTAGAGATATTTGGTAGAGCTCCCCAGTAAAACCATATGGTCTTGGTCTTTTGTTTACAGGAAATTTTTATTATTATTACAAGTTTTATTTCTAGTGATCAGTCATAAAAATCTACTTCTTCTTGATTTGGTTTTATTGGGCTTTGTGTTTCTAGGAATTTGTTCATATCTACTAGATTGTCCAGTTTGTTCACATATTACTTTTCCAGAATTATTTTATGGAATTCTGTATTTCTGCAGTATCAGTTGTTATTTCTCCTCTTTCCTTTCTTATTTTATTTATTTCAGTGCCCTTTTTTTTTCTTCTAGGTAAACCTCATCAAGTTTGTCAATTCTATGTACCCATTTAAAACATAGCTTTTTTTTTTTCTATTGATTTTTCTATTGCTTTTTAAAAAATCTCTATGCAATTTATTTCCTCTTTGATGTTTTATATTTTCTTTCTTCTGTTGACTTTAAGTTTTTAATCTTCTCTTCTGATTGTTTTAGGTGGTAGTTTAGGTTATTTATTTGTCAGTTTTTCTTGTTGTTGTTGTTGTTGTTGTTTAAGGAGGTCTTGTATTGGTATAAACTTTCCTCTTGGGATTGCTTTATCTGCAGTCCATAGTTTTTGTATGGCTGTGTTTTGTCATTTATTTCAAGATACTTTTAAAAATTCCTCTCAATTTTATTTTTAAACCACTCAATGAATTTTTAGTAACATGATGTTTAGTCTCCATGTAATTAGTTTTTTCACTTATCTTTCTGTGGTTTCATGCTGCTGTGGTTAGAGAAAATACTTGAAATAATATTTGTACTGTTAAATTTGTTAGGGTGTTTTTGTGTCTTAATATGTTGTCTCACCTAGAGATTATTCCATGTTTACCTGAAAATAATCTTTATTATGAGTTTGTCCATTTTTTTTGTTTTGCTTTGCTTTGGATGAAATGCACTGAAAATATCAATTAACTCTAACCATTGAATTTGGTCATTTAATATCTCTGTTGGCTTATTGATTTTATGTCTGGCATTTCTGTCCATTGGTTTCAGTGGGTCTTAGAGTCTCCTACTTTATTGTATTTCCATCAGTTTTTCCCTCTATATCTGTGAGCATTTTTTTTTCCTCCTGTATTAAGGTGCTGTAAACTCTGGGAGTTGGTGATGGACAGGGAGGCCTGGTGTGCTGCGGTTCATGGGGTCACAAAGAGTCAGACACGACTGAGTGACTGAACTGAACTGAACTGAATACTGGATGTATATTTTTTAACAAATAAAATATCCTCTTCTTTACCTGACACTTTTGTCATTATACAGTATCTTTTATCTTTTTATGGTTTTTGTTTCAGTCTATTTATTCGATATGGGTATTCTGATACCCACCTTTTTTTCATTTCTTTTGCATGTAGTATCTTTCCAGCAACAAGACTGGAGTGGGTTGCCCTTTCTTTCTCCAGAGGCTCTTTCTGATCCAGGGATTGAATCCAGCATCTCCTGCATTGTGGATTCTTTACCACTGTGGCACCAGGAAATATCATTAACTTTTGTCTTTTTAATTATGATAAGTCTTGGTGTAGGTATATTTGGGTTCATCTTGTTTGGGACCCTCTGTGATTCCCGTTCCTGGATATCTGTTTCCTTCTTTAGGTTTGGGAAGTTTTCAGCCATAATTTCTTCAGATATAATACATTTGCAATCCTGGTTTATCTCTCTTCTTCTTCTGGGATTCACAATTACGTGTAGATTGACATGCTGTATTATCCCATAAATCTTATATGTTGCTTTTAATAATTTTTTTTAATCTGTCTGTTGTTCTGATTAGATGACTTTCATTATTCTGTCTTCCAGATCACTTATTTGAACTTTGTTATCATTTAGTTTTCTATTTGATTTCTTTAGCTTGGTTTGCTTTTCAGAAAAAAGTTGTCCAGTTTTGATTGGCTCATCTTTATCATTTCTAGTTTCTGATCTGCATTTCTATTAACAGCCTTTCTTAATTCTTTTAGCATTTTTATTATCTCCATTTTGAACTTGTGGTCTGATAGACTGAAAAGATCTGTTTCTTTGCTTTTTTCAGAAGATTTATCTTGCAATTTTAATTGCGAATGATTCCTCTCTTTTTAATTGTATTTATATTCCTTTGACCTTATAAATTTAGGGAAAATAGTTATGTACTGTGGTACTGAAGGACTATCTTTATGTGAGAGTTTCACTGTGTAGCTTACATGCATCTAATATTTTTGGTGTGAGGGATGCTTTCATATAGATGCCTGACATGTCTTTCCTCAGAGTGACTATTATCCCCTTGACATAGAATATTATTAGTATTATTCTAACCAGGACCTCCTCTTTGCTCTGTAGTCATCCGAACTCTGTCAAGGGGTCTACTCTTCAGTTGTTAGAGAAAACACTTAGATCCAGTTCTAATGTGTTTTGTGTGGTAGGCAAGATTGGAATGCTCCCTTTGGGAAAGGAACCACTGTATATTTCTTCCAAGAAATTGTCTACCAACACATTCACTCTATGATGTCACCTGTCATCTGGTGTGTGTGCTCGAAAAATAAGCTATTACTGGCGTTGCCCTTGGGCTCTGCTTCCATTATCCTTGGCCCTGGTAATTGGCTTAGATTTCAGCCCCACTTCCTTCTGTGCTCACCAACAAAACCTGATGTGGGTGTGCCACCAATGTGCCCCAGGCATTGCTGCCAGCCATCTGCTGCACCTGCTGTGAGCACAGGGAGACTGACATGCTTTGGTGGAAGCTGCACCCCCCTCCCCACACACACACTTTATGGCTTATACATAGGACTTGGGCTCCACACATCCTCAAGTCTGTCCCCAACCACCCTTCAGGCCCTTCTGAGTGTCTCCACATTACCAAACCAAGTTCTCATCCTGATCTGTCTGCTGCAGTCTGTTTCAGCACCTAGCCACTGTTCACACCTGCAGATGCCCTTCTTGGGCTGGGAAGTCAACTTGTGGGCAGGGACTTTTTATGCTGGTCTTTCTCTGTCCTGACTGCTGCAAGCCAGCCACCATACTCTCCTCTGAGTATCTGTGGCTGCCTACCTGTTATGACTTATCCCCTAGTCAATGAAAGGGGTTCCCATTGTGAGAGAACATTTCTCATTTCACAGCTCCCTCCCAAGAGTACAAGTCTAATCCAATGCATTTTTCCCTTTTATACTACTCAGTAATGTGATGATATTTCATGTACCTTTAGGTGTATGAGGTCTTCTGCAACTGTTCAGTGGATATATTGTGAGAGTTGTCCCACATGTAGTTAGATTTTTATATACATATTGGAGGAAGTCATCTTCATGTCTTTCTATTTTGCAATCTTGATTGCTGCTCTCTTTTCCTGTTTTGCTAGCCTTTATGTTATTTTTCTCTGCTCTAATACTTATATTACTATTATTATTTACTTCCCCCTTCTAGCTTTGGTTTTAGTACAATATTTCTTATTCTTAAAGATGTAGATTCAGATTATTGATTTGAGATCTAAAATATTTCTAATGTAGATATTTACAGCTATAAGTTTCCCTCTGAGATTCAGTTCAGTTCAGCTCAGTTCAGTCACTGTCATGTCCAACTGTTTATGACCCCATGGACTGCAGCACGCCAGGCCACCCTGTCTATCACCAACTCCCAAAGTTTACTCAAACTCATGTCCATTGAGTCAGTGGTGTCATCCAATCATCTCATCCTCTATTGTCCCCTTCTCCTGCCACATTCAATCTTTCCCAACTTCAGGACCTTTTCAAATGAGTCAGTTTTCACATCAGGTGGCCAAAGTATTGGAGTTTCAGCTTCAACATCAGTCCTTCCAATGAACACCCAGGACTGATCTCCTTTAGGATGGACTGATTGGATCTCCTTGCAGTCCAAGGGACTCTCAAGAGTCTTCTCCAACTCCACAGTTCAAAAGTATCCATTTTTTTGGCACTCAGCTTTCTTTATAGTCCAACTCTCACATCCATACATGACTACTGGAAAAAACATAGCTTTGACTAATGTCTCTGCTTTTTAATACACTGTCTAGGTTTGTCCTAGCTTTTCTTCCAAGGAGCAAGCATATTTTAATTTCATGGCTGCAATCAGCATCTGATTTTGGAGCCCTAAAAGATAAAGTCTGTCACTGTTTCCATTGTTGTCCCGTCTATTTGTCATGAAGTGATGGGACCAAATGCCATGATATTAGTTTTTTGAATGTTGAGCTCTAAGACAACTTTTTCACTCTCCTCTTTCACTTTGATCAAGAGATTCTTTAGTTCTTCTTCACTTTCTGCCATAATCATGGTGCCATCTATGTATCTGAAGTTATTGATATTTCTCCTGGCAATCTTGATTCCAGCTTGTGCTTCATCTAGCCAAGCATTTCTCATGATGTACTTTGCATATAAGTTAAATAAGCAGGTGGCATAATACAGCCTTAACAAAATTCTTTCCCAATTTGGAACCAATCCACTGTTACATGTCTGTTTCAAAATGTTGCTTCTTGACCTGCATACAGATTTCCCAGGAGGCAGGTCAGGTGGTCTGGTATTCCCATTTCTTGAAGAATTTTCCACAGTTTGTTGTGATCAACACAGTCAAAAGCTTTGCACAGTCAATAAAGCAGAAGTAGATGTTTTTCTGGAATTCTCTTCTTGCTTTTTTGATGATCCAGTGGATGTTGCCATTTGATCTCTGGTTCATCTGCCTTTGCTAAATCCAGTTTGAATATCTGGAAGTTCTCGGTTCACATACTGTTGAAGCCTCACTTGGAGAATTTTGAGCATTACTTTGCTAGTGTGTGAGATGAATGCAGTTGTACAGTAGTTTGAACATTCTTTGGCATTGCCTTTCTTTTAGATTGGAATGAAAACTAACATTTGGTCACAGGTCCAATCCTGTGACCACTGCTGAGTTTTCCAAGTTTGCTGGCATATTGAGTGGAGCACTTTAACAGCATCATCTTTTAATATTTGAATTGCTCAACTGAAATTCTACTAATTTTGTTCATAATTATGCTTTCTAAGGTCCACTTGATTTTGCATTCCAGGCTATCTGGCTCTAGGTGAGTAATGACACTCATAGTAATCTGGGTCATGAGGATACTTTTTGTATAATTCTTCAATTCTTCTGTGTATTCTTGCCACCCTTTCTTAATATCTTATGTTTCTGTTAGGTCCATACAATATCTGTCATTTTTATCTTCTGCTTCTGGTAAGTCCATACCATTTCTGTCTTTATTGTGCCCATCTTTGCATGAAATGTTCCCATGGTATTTCTTATTTTCTTGAAGAAAACTCTAGTCTTTCCATTTTTATTGTTTGCCTGTATTTCTTTGCATTGATTACTGAGGAAGGCTTTCTTATTTTTCCTTGCTACTCTTTGGATAATTTTCCTAAAATATGACAATATAATCCTTTTTTTCAATCATTTTTGAAATAAAAATTATAAAGTATATTACAAGAGGCAGTCTCCAATTTAAATACTCTTACATATGGAATTCAGTGTTTATAAAGTGGTTTATCAAAGTGATATGTCAACTATATGATTAGGATGTTTCATTGTTTTCATTGTTTTTTCAGGCTAATGAATTCTGATTTCAACTAGTCCTTATAGAACACCATTTCTACATCTTCACCATCTTGATACTTCTTTTTAATAATCCTGACATTTAAGCACATTTCTTAAGCTTTGCTATATTTGATGACACAAGTGAAACAAACAACAAACAAAAAGTTACCAAATTTGAGAAAATAAAAACTAACACAAAACATATATCTTTTTAGTGTTCTCCTTTGTAAAAATAAACTTTTTATTTTTGGATGATTTTAGATTTTCAGGAAACATGTGAAATAAACAGAGAACTCTTGTTACCCCACATTTAGCTTTCCCTGATATTAAAACCTTGCATTTTAGGGCATATTTATCATAATTAATGAACCAATATTGATATATTATTATTAATTAAAGTCCATATTTTTATTCATATTTCCTAGTTTGGTAGGCAGAACAATGGTCTCCAACTTGGTGTACATGCTAATTTATTCAGTCTGTGGCTTTGGTATCAGAGAGAAGACCACAAGCCATGAGAAGTTGACAATATCTAAAATCCTAGAAAAGGTAAGGAAATGAAGAGCCTCCAGAAAAGAATGCAACCTTGCCAGCACCTTGATTTTAGTTCAATGAACCTCATTTTGAACTTCTGAACTACAGAATCATAAAAAAATAAATACATGCTTTTTAAGGCACTGCTTCTGCTGTATATGTGTAACCTTGCCTTCTTTGTCAAATATTAGTTGACCATTGGTAGTAAAGCTGCACTTTGAATTGAAAGAATTAATATTGTCAAAATGACAAGGACATGTATATCTCTCTATCTGTTTGCATCATCTTTGATTTCTTTCATCAATATCTTGAAGTTTTCTGAGTACAAGTTTTTGTTTCCTTAAGCAGATTTATTACTAAGTATTTTATTCTTTTTGGTGAGCTAGTTAATGGACTGTTTCCTTAATTTCTCTTTGTGATCTTTCATTGTTAGTATATAGTAATGCAATATATTTCTGTTTATTAATTTTTTATTCTGAAACTTTATTAAATTAATTGATGAGGTCTAGCAGTTTTCTGGTAGGGTCGTTAGAATTGTCTATGAATAGAGTCATGTTTTCTGCAAAGAATGGCAGGTTTGCTTCTTCTTTTTCCTTTTTTTTTTTAAATTTAACATGTGTCCTTTTTTTGCCACTTCATTTTTTAATTGAAGGATAATTGCTTAATAGAATTTTTTTTTTCTGTCAAACATCAACAAGAATCAGCCATAGGTACAACCATGTCTCCTACCTCCCAAACCTCCCTCCTATCACCCTTTCCATCCCACCCTTCTAGATTGTCACAGAGCTGCTCTTTGAGTTCCCTGAGTCATACAGCAAATTCCATTGGCTATCAATTTTATATGTGTTATTATAAGTTTCCATGTTACTCTCTCCATACATCTCACCCTCTAGCCTCTCCCCTCCCCCACCCCGTGTTCATACGTCTGTTTTCTATGTCTGTTTCTGCATTGAAAGAAAGTGAAAGTGAAAGTAAAGTCGCTCAGTCGTGTTTGACTCTTTGTGGCCCCATGGACTGTAGGTTAGCAAGTTTCTCCATCCATGGGATTTTCCAGGCAAGAGTACCCGAGTGGGTTACCTTCTCCAGGGGTTCTTCCCAACCCAGAGATCGAACCCAGGTCTCCTGGATTGCAGGCAGACCCTTTACCCTCTGAGCCACCAGGGAAGCCCAGTTTCTGCATTACTGCCCTGCAAATAAATTCATCAGTAACATTTTTCTACATTCCATATATACGTGTCAGTATATGATGTTCATATATCTCTTTCTGACTTCACTCTGTATAATAAGCTCCAGGTTCATCCACCTCATTAGAACTGACTCAAATATGTTCCTTTTTATGACTGAGTAATATTCCATTGTATATAAGTACCACAGCTTCTTCATCCATTCATCAGTTGATGGACATCTAGGTTGCCTCCATGTCCTGGCTATTGTAAATAGTGCTGCAGTGAGCATTGGGGTACATGTGTCTTTTTCAATTTTTGTTTCCTCAGGGTATATGCCTACTAGTGGGATTGCTGGGCCATATGGTGGCTTTATTCCTAGTTTTTTAAGGAATCTCCATACCACCTTCCATAGTGGCAGTATTAATTTATATCCCCTCCAGCAATGCAAGAAGTTTCCCTTTCCTCCACACCCTCTACAGCATTTATTATTTGTAGACTTTTTGATGATGGCCATTCTGACTGGTGTGAGATGGTATATCATTGCATTTTTAATTTGTATCTCTCTAATAAGGAGCGATGTTGAACATCTTTTCATGTGTTTGTTAGCCACATATATGTCTTCTTTGGAGAAATGTCTGTGTAGGTCTTTTTCCCACTTTTTGACTGGTGGTTTATGTTTCTGTTATTGAGTTGTATGAGCTGCTTGTATATTTTGAAAAATAATCCTTTGTCAGTTGTTTCTTTTCCTAGTATTTTCTCCCATTCCGAGGGTTGTGTTTTCATCTTGCTTGTAGTTTCCTTCACTGTGCACAAATTTTTAAGTTTAATTAGGTCCCACTTGCTTATTTTTAATTTTATTTTCAATACTCTAGGAGATAGGCCATAGAGGATCTTACTGTGACTTATGTCGTCGAGTGTCCTGCCTATGTTTTCCTCTAAGAGTTTTATAGTTTCTGGTCTTACATTTAGGTCTTTAATTAATTTTAAGTTTGTCTTTGTATATGACATTAATAAGTGTTCTCATTTTATTCTTTTGCACGTAGTTGTCCAGTTTTCCCAGCACAACTTATTAAAGAGGCTCTCTTTGATCCATTGTATATTTTTGCCTCCTTTGTCAAAAATAAAGTACCCATAGGTGTGTGGGTTTACCTCTGGGATCTCTATCTTGTTCCATTGGACTATATTTCTGTTTGTGTGCCAGTACTATGCTGTCTTGATGACTGTAGTTTTGTAGTATAGTCTGAAGTCAGGAAGGTTGATTTCTCCAGCTCCATTCTTCTTTCTCAAGACTGCTTTGGCTATTCAGGGTATTTTGTATTTTAATATGAATTGTGAAATTTTTTGTTCTAGTTCTGTGAAAAATGCCATCAGTAACTTGATGGGGATCACATTGAATCTGTAGATTGCTTTTGGTAGTATACTCATTTTCACAATATTGATTCTTCCTATCCAGGAACATAGAATCTCTCTCCATCCTTTTATATCATCTTTGATTTCTTTCATCAGTGTCTTATAATTTTCTATAAAGAGTTATTTTTCTCCATAGGTAAGTTTATTCCTAGATATTTTATTATTTTTGTTGCAATGGTGAATGGGATTTATTTCTTAATTCCTCTTTCTGATTTTTCATTGTTAGTATATAAGAATGCAAGTGATTTCTGTGTATTAACCTCTTATCCCACGTCTTTGCTAAATTCACTATTTAGCTCTAGCAATTTTCTGATAGTTTCTTTTGGGTTTTCTATGTATAGTATCATGTCATCTGTAAAAAGTGAGTTTTGCTTCCTCTTTTCTGATTTGAATTCCTTTTATTTCTTTGTCTTCTCTGATTGCCATAGCTAGGATTTCCAAAACTATGTTGAATAAAGAGGTGAGTGGGCATCTTTGTCTTGTTCCTGATCTTAGAGGGAATGCTTTTACATTTTCACCATTGAAAATAATATTTTCTGTGGGCTTTTCATATATGGGTTTTACTATGTTGAGGTAGGTTCCATCTATGCCATTTTTGAAGAGATTTTGGCATAAATGGGTGTTGAATTTCATCAAAGGCCTTTTTCCCCCCATCTATTGAGATGATCATATAGTTTTTAATCTTTAAATTTATTAATATGGTGGATCACATAGATTGATTTGCATATATTGAAGAATCCTTGCATCTTTGTTATAAACCCAATTGATCATGGTGTATGAGCTTTTTAATACGTTGTTGAATTCTGTTAGACTTTTGTTGAGGATTTTTGCATCTATGTTCATCAGTGATATTCTCCTGTAATTTTTTTCTTTTTGTGTTGTCTTTGCCTGGTTTTTGTATCATGGTGATTGTGGCCTTGTAGAATGAGTTTGCATATGTTTCTTACTCTGCAATTTTTTGGAAGAGTTTCAGAAAAAAATAGGCATTACGTCTTCACTAAAATTTGATAGAATTTCCCTTTGAAGCCAACTGGCCCAAGGCTTTTGCTTTTATGGGAGATTTTTGATCACGGTTTCGACTTCAGTGTTTGTAACTGGCTTATTTATTATTTCTATTTCTTCCTGGTTCAATTGAACTTGGGAGCTTGAACTTTTCTAAGAATCTGTCCAATTTTTTCTAAGTTGTAGGTTGTCGATTTTATTAGCATATAATTGTTCATAATATTCTCTTATCCTTTGTATATCTCTTCTGTCATAATCTCTCCTTTTTCATTTTTTAATTCTGTTGATTTGATTTTATTCTGTTTTTTATGAGTTTGGCTAGTGGTTTGTCGATTTTGTTTATCTTCTCAAAGAATTGGATTTTAGTTTTATTAATTTTGCTATTGATTTCTTCATTTCTTTTTCATTTATTTCTGCTCTGATCTTTGTGATAACTTTCCTCCTGCTGACTTTATTTTATTTTATTGGTCTTCTTTTACAAGCTGCTTTAAATGTTGATTTGAATGGGTATTCAATGATTTTCTTGCTTCTTGAGATAGGATTGTATTGCTATAAACTTCCCTCTTAGAACTTTTTGCTGAAGCCCATAGGTTTTGAATTGTCTGTTTTCAGTTTCATTTGTTTCTAGGAATTGTTTGATTTCCCTTCTTATTTCTTCAGTAGCCTCTTAGTTATTTAGTAATGTATTTTTTTAAATTTATTTATTTTAGTTGGATCTCCATGAGTTTGTGTTTTATGTAGTTTTGTTTTTGTTTTTTTCCTGTAATTGTCATCTAGTCTCATAGTGTGGTCAGAGAAGATACTTGATATGATTTCAATTTTCTTAAATTTACAGAGACTTGTGGCCCAAGATGCAGTCTATCCTGGAGACTGTTCCATGTGCACTTGAGAAGAAAGGATATTCTTCTGCATTTGGATAGAAGGTCTTGAAGATATCAACTAGGTCTATTTGGTCTAATGTTTCCTTTAAGGCATGTGTTTCCTTATTGATTCTCTGTTTTGATGCTCTGTCCAATGGCGTGGCTGGGGAGTTAAAGTCTCCTACTATTATTGTTTTACTGTTGATTTCTAATCTTATGCCTGATAATGTGTGCCTTGTGTATTGAGGTGCTCCTATGTTGGGTGCATAAATATATACAATTGTTATGTCTTCTTTTTGGATTGATTCTTTGATCACCATGTAGTGGCCTTCTTTTTGTATTATAATATTCTTTATTATAAAGTTAACATCTATTTTGCCTGAAATAAGGATTGCCAATCTCGGTTTCTTTTGGTTTCCATTCACATGGGATATCTTTTCCATTCTTTTGCTTTCAGTCTGTATGTGTCTCTAGGTCTGAAATGGGTCTCTTGTAGATAGCATACATATGGGTCTTGTTTTTGTATCCCTTCAGTTAGTCTGTATCTTTTGGCTGGTGCTTTTATTTACATTTAAGTTAATTATTGATATGTATGTTCCTTTTGGTGTTTTCTTAAGTGCTTGGGTTTGTTTTTTTCTTTTCTTGGGTTTGTCTTTTCTTTCTCTTGTGTTTACTGGCTATGTGAGTCCCTTTAGTATTTGTTGTAAGGCTGGTTTGGTGGTGCTAAATTCTCTTACTTTGGCTTGTCTGTAAAGCTTTTGATTTCTCCATCAATTTTGAATGAGATGTTTTCCAGGTATAGTAATCTTGGTTATAGAGGTTTTTTTTTTTTCTTTCAGGACTTTAAATACATCCTGTTATTCCATTGTGGCCTTCAGTGTTTCTTCTGAGAAATCCACTGTTAATCATATGGGTTTTCCCTTGTATGTTACTTGTTGCTTTCCCCTAGATGCTTTTAATATTCTTTCTTTGTGCTTTCTTTGTACTTCACTGTTAGCTTGATTAATATGGGTGTCGATGTGTTCCTCCTTTGGTTTATCCTGTTAGGGATTCTCTGTGCTTCTTGGTCTTGCTTGACAATTTCCTTTTCCATGTTAGGGAATTTTTTTAACTATAATTTCTTCAAAAATGTTCTCAATGCCTTTCTTTTTTTTCTTCTTCCTCTGGGATCCCTATAACTCAAATGTTTGTAAGTTTAATATTAGCCCAAAGGTCTCTGAGGCTATACTCAATTATTTTCATTATTTTTCCTTTATTCTGCTCTTCAGCAGTTATTTCCACCATTCTATCTTCCAGCTCACTTATCCATTTTTCTGCCTCAGTTATTCTGGTATGGCTTCCTTTTAGAGTATTTTTAATTTCAGTAATTACATTATTCATCTCTGTTTGCTTATTTTTTATTTTTTCTATATCCTTGATTATTGTATTAATTGTGTTAATTGTTTTTTGCATTTTCTTCTTCTATTCTCAAGTCTTCAGAGTATCTTTATTATCGTAATTCTGAATTCTCTTTCAGATAGATTGCTTATTTTCTCTTCTTTTATTTGATATTGTGAGTTTCTACCTTGTTCTTTAATTTGTGCTTTATTTATCTGGCTTTTCTTTCTTTTTTATTTTTTCTAACCTGCTTCACTTGAGGTCTCATTTCACCCAGACTTTAGGGTTTTGTTCCTTCTTCCTTTTGGCTTTTGCCCTTGGAGGGAAAGGTTGGCTGAGTGGTTTGTGTTCACTTCTTGTTAGAGGTGATTTCTGCCTGTGTTCTAGTGGGAGGATATCAACCAGATCATGCAGGTAATTACAGAAATAATGGGACATATACATACAGTTCCACCCACAGTTATAACAAAAGTATTCTAAATAGAAGGGCACAGGAGGTTGACTTCACAAACAAGGGAAACCAAAAGTGGCATAGACCAATCAAAGGCAGAGCTAGCTAAAGGTCAGTCTGGAAAACTGAGCCTGAGCAGAGTGCCAACTGGGAAATAGAGCAAATAGAGCTCAACAATTTCACTTATGTGGTGAAAGAAAGGAAAGAGTGAAGGAAAAAAGGGAGAAGAGGAAAAGAGAAAAAACAAAGAAGGGAGAGAAAAGAGAAAAGGAAGGGGTGGAAACAGGTTAAAAAATGGAGAAAATATAAGATAAATAGTCATATGTGAAAATGATTTATATATATATTCAGGTATAGCTACAGTTGGTAAAGAAAGCAGTGGAATATGTCAAAAACAAATCGTAAAAATAAGAAACAAAGGTTGAAAAAGAAAAGAAGAAACAACCTTAAAATGATTTTTTTAAACAAGAAAAACAAAGAAGAAAACTCCACAACACTGCAAAAGGCTAATGTGAAGGTAGAAATACTGTAGGACGGATAAATAGTGTGATTTATTAAAAAAAAAAAAAAGAAAAAAGAAAAGTTCTCAAGGTCACAGTTCTTGATTATGGAGTCTGCCCCCATGGATGAGGTTGGGTTCGTGTCCTGTGATGTTTTCCTGGTTTAGAGAGCTTGTGCCTGTGTTCTGGTTGACAGAGATGGATCTCTCCTCTCTGAAGGACAGTGCAGCATCCAGTAGTAGGTCTTGGGGTGTCTATGGGTTCAGTATGCCTCAGGGCAGTCCTTCTGGCTTTGGCAGAGTTGCTGCTGCTGCTAAGTCGCGTCAGTCGTGTCCGACTCTGTGCGACCCCATAGACGGCAGCCCACCAGGCTCTCCCGTCCCTGGGATTCTCCAGACAAGAACACTGGAGTGGGTTGCCATTTCCTTTTTCAATGCATGAAAGTGAAAAGTGAAAGTGAAGTCGCTCAGTCGTGTCCGACTCTTCACAACCCCATGGGCTGCAGCCTACCAGGCTCCTCTGTCCATGGGGTTTCCCAGGCAAGAGTACTGGAGTAGGGTGCCATTGCCTTCTCCGTTGGCAGAGTTAGATGTGTCTATTTCCACAGCCACAATGAAGTGGCCCTCCCAGTGTATCTTCACTGCTGCCAGCCCCCTACTTGTCCCTGGAATCTTTGCTGACGTTTCTGTCCCCGAGACCTGCCCTGCAGGCCCAAACTTGCTAGGTACAGGCTTGTGTGGATCTTTGCTTGGCACCCCAACTATCCCCTCTGCAATACAGAGACTTATGTGGGCTTCCCTCAGCCTCCTGAGCTTGTCCTCTATATTGCTGCACTTGTGTGCACTTGCCTCTGCTCACTGAGCCTGCCTTCTGCTTTGCAGGGCTTTTGTTCAATTGTCTCAGCTCACCGGGCCCGCCCTCTGTGCCACAGGCCTTCTATGCACTTGTTTTGGCTCCTCAGGCCTGCCTTCTATGCTCTGGGGCTTGTGTGCACTTGTTTCAGCTCACTGACCTGTTCACTATGTCGTAGGGCTTGTATGTTCTTTTGGCTCCCTGAGCCCACCTTCTGTGCCTGGAGGTTTGTGTATGCTGCAGAAGTTTGTATGCCACCCCTCTCTCTGCACCCTGGGCCTGCTTTTTGTTGCTGTGGGGCTACTGTGGGCTTCCCTCTGTTCCCTGAACATGGTCTCTGGTTAGGGACACATCTCTGAGCTGTTTATAGGCTGAGAAGTGCAGTTTTCTCTGATCTCTGCCCTTTAAGTCCCTACGTTGTCCAGTTTTCTGAGATTCTGCAGCTCCCCCTTGGGCCCTCCTGTGAGGGAGATGCCCAGTGCATGGGAACTCTTAATGCTTCAGGACTTCCTCCCTCCCTTGGGGTACAAGCTCCTGCCCAGAAGTTCTCCATCTTTTCCCTTTTTATGTCTCCATCCTCTCTCCTACTTCATTCCAGGGAGCTTAGCCTGCCCCTCCTGGAGGCCTGGAATCTTCTGCTGTCACCTAGAGGTGGCTTTGTAGGAGTTGTTCCATATCTTGATGAGTTTTTTTATTTATTTGTGGGGAGGTGGGCAATCTCCTCATCTTACTCCTCTGCCATCTTTTTTTTTTTATTAAATTAGTTTATTTTCTATTTTTTAATTTTACAATATTGTATTTGTTTTGCCATACATTGACATGAATCCACCATGGGTGTACATGTGTTCCCCTTCCAGAAACTCCCTTCCACCTCCCTCCCCATCCCATCCCTCCAGGTCATCCCGGTGCACCAGCCCCGAGCACCCTGCATCATGCATTGAACCTGGACTGGCGATTCGTTCTATTGCTTTTACAATTTGCATTCCTTTTGTTTATTTTTCCTCTTTGATCACTGAGGCTAGGACTTTCAAATCTATGTTGAGTAACAGTGGCAAAAGTGGATATCTTATCTTGTTTCTGACCTTACAGGAAATGCTTTCATTTTTTCACCACTGAGATTGATGCTTGCTCTGGGTTTCTCATACATGACCTTAATACGATGAGGTTGGTTCCCTCTATGCTGTTTCTAGAAAGCCTTTTTTTTTAAAAATCATAAATATTGTTGTTGTTCAGTCATTATTTCATGTCCAACTCGGCAATCCCACGGCCTGCAGCATGTCAGGCTCATCTGTCCTTCAATATTTCCTGGAATTTGCTCAAATTCATTATCAAAAATAAGTGTTGAATTTTGTCAGAAATATTTTTTCTACATGTAGTGAAATAATTATATCGTTTTTACTCTTCAGTTCATTAACATTGATAAGTTTGCATATATTGAAGAATCCTTGCATCCCTGAGATAAATCCAACTTGACCATGGTGTATGATTCTTTTCATGTGTTGTTCGATTCAGTTTGCTAGTATTTTGTTGAGAATTTTTGTGTCTATGTTCATCAGTGGTATTGGCCTGCAATTTTCTTCTTTTGTGGTATCTTTGTCTAGTTTGGGTATCAGGATGATAGCATCATCATAGAATTAGCTTGGGAATGTTCTTCCTTCTGCAATTTTTTGAAGTCTCAGAAGGATAAATATTGACTTTTCTGTAAGTGCTTGATAGAATTCACCTGGGAAGCCACTTAGTCCTGAACTTTTATTTATTTGAAGTTTTAAAATCACAATTTCAATTTTAGTTCTTGTGATTGGTCTGCTCATATTTTCTTTTTTCTTGACTTAATCTTGGAAGGCTGTATCTTTCTATGAACCTGTCCATTTCTTCTGTGGTGTCCATTTTGCTAGCATATAGTTGTCTGTAGTTGTCTCTTATGATACTTTGCATGTTGGTGGCATCCATTGTAATTTCTCCTTTTTCATTTCTAATTTTATTGATTTTTTCTTCTTTATGAGTCTACTTTAAGATTCATCAATTTTGTTTATCTTTTCAAGGACCCAACTATTAGCTTCACTATTCTTTTCTTCATCTCTCATTTATTTCTGCTCTGACCTTAATGATTTTTTTTTCCTACTAAATTTGGGCTTGTTCTTTCTTGTTTATCTAGTTCTTTTAGCTTTTAGCTGTGAGGTTATTTACATTGAATTTTAAAAATTTATTTATTTATTTATTTATTTATTTTTCTTATTTTCTGAAGTAAAATTGCATTGCTATAAACTTATATCTTACAAAAGCTTTTGCATTGTCCTGTGGGTTTTGTATCATTGTGTCTTCATTTTCATTTATTTTTAATGTATCCATTAAATTTTCCTCTGATTTCTTAGTGAATATTGGTTATTTAGTATCACATTGCTTAGCCTCCATGTGTGTGTTTTTTATCATTTTTTCCTTGTAGTTGATTTCTAATCTCTTAGTGTTATGGTCAGGAGAGATATTTGCCATGATTCAATATTGTTAAAGTTACTGTTTCTTGCTTTGTTGCCCAGCATGCCATCTATTCTGGAGAATGTTCTACAGGTACTTAATAAGAATTTATATTCACTACTTTTGGATGAAATTCTCTATAAGTATCAATTAAATCCATCTGGTCTAATGTGTTTTTTAAAGGCTGTGTTTCCTTATTTTCTGTCTGGATGATCTATCCATTGATTTGGATAAGGTGTTAAAGTCCCACTGGGAGTGAAGCCACTGAGTATGCTTTCCCTGGAGCTGTTCACCTGTAGGTGTGCTCTGTTGTATGAACTCTCAGATTACACTGTTGTTGACACTGCTGTCAGCTACACCTGAACTGTGAGTTTGCTGACAATTGATCCTGGTATCTCTCAGGGCTTGCTTTCACCAGGCCACCAGTGTAGACACACTGTACTATAGTCAGGTCCCAGGATGGCAGTAATCATATATCTGAATCTTCTGTAGACACTATGGAGGCAGCTCAGACTCTGGCCTAGTACATCCCCACAACGGCCTTTTTCTGTTTCAAGATTTGTTGAATTTAGTTGTCATATCTTCCAGACTTCTTTTTTTTTTCCACAAAGATCAAAACTTCCTTTCAATTTCATCTCTCAGACCTTCTTTCCAATACTTATCTTGCATGACTGATCTCATCTTGGCATTGGATTCTTAAAAGACATAAGCTAACTCGTTTTTCATCCTATATGACAACCTCCTCCCATCATCTCCAGATAGTCTACTGTCAATGTTAAACCAATGGGGTGGTTCTAACTAATGGCAGCCTCTATGATTTTAAATTTGTACAAATTATGCTCCAGGTTCCAGCTGGGACCAATTCCTTGCTCCTTGCCTTTCCCTGTTTTATCACATTTTTAAAATTATCTTTCTTTTGAGATCCTTCCCCAATAAATCACATGTCCCTGAAACCGTGGCTCAGATTTTACATCTAAAGTATTATATCTAAAGTGAGCTCCTGTCAATTTGAGTGAATAAGAGAAATTTATCTTTGCTCTCAATGATTTCAGAGCCCACCATAGAAGAAAATAAAAGAGCTTTAAGACATAAGTGCTAAGATAATGACAGACATAGATACACTTATGTTGTTTCTAGTGTACTTCTTGGTGGAAGACTTGCAGAAGGTCCGGTATGTCTTTCCAAAATACGGGTGTATATCTTAATTGGGAAAATATATTTTCCAACTTGCAGGCAAGAAATAGAGAATGATAAGTCTTCTCATCATTTATTATTCCAAGTCATTTAATACATTTAACCATTGATGATTATTTGCAAGTAAAATTATTTTATTTGGCCACAAGTCCTGGTTACAAAACATTCTAGGATATGGCATGTCCCCAAATAGAAATAAATCCAAAGAAGGATTTAGTGCTGAGCAGTGGGTAACAAAGACTTGCAAGATCCCTAATCCCGTCTCTCTTACTCAAAACAATTATTTTTATATTGCAACTGCATCTTTAGCTTACTGATTGTATCTCAATAGTATTTTTCAAAGGTCAGTAATTCTGTAGTTTCAGAATTTACTCTAAATCTATACCTAGTGTTTTAGTCAATGAAAATAGTGATTTGAGTTTAATATCTTCAAGTTTATTCTTGTCATGTAAGCAGAAATATCGATTTAAAATATAGACATAACTAAGCATTTCATCTTAAATTAATTCTTATAATGATATAATAGCTTCATATTTATCCTAATGTTCACATTTTAGAATCTGAATCCAGTTAGTAATGAATGACATATTGCCCCAAATAGTCAAAGTATTTTTTCTGGAATCCAAAAACTGCTGACTAAATAGAGTTACTGATGTATATGTATACACACACACACACACACACACACACACACAGAGTTACTGATGTATATGGATGTTGACATTTTAAATGTTAAATGTTTCAATATAATAAATGTTGCTTGAGCATCTACTCTAGGTGGAATTATGCCTGGCATTATTGGAGAAATGAAGGTAAACAAGATATAGTTCCTGTAATTTCGGGGTATGAAAGGTATTGAGGAGACATATATATGTGGGAGAAATCCTAAGGCACATTGTAAGGAGTGCCATAATAGAGCTAAAAAAAAATAATGCTATATATAACAGAGAATATGGAAATTGGTTAATTCCTGTGTGAAAAGGCGAAACATCCTAGCTAGTTCCTCAGAAGAATATATAAATTCCTTCGTGTATCTTTAGCTAATTAATTATTTTCCAATTGACTTATATACCTCCTTTCATTGAAATCCTAACTAACATATTAATACATCTTAAACCAGATGAGAATAAGTAGAAAAATAAAATATTATATATATATATATATATATATACACACACACACACGCACACACACATATATATATACACAAACACAATCATATCAAAAGAAAGAATAAATTATTATACTATTTTATTCCTTATTTCTTAAATCCCAGCACATGGTTATAGGTATTTTTATAAGTACCTTTTCCATCTACTCATTGCATAGTCCTGTTGCTCTCAGAAAAAGGATGGGGTTGGTTGGTGTTCTTTGCCTGGTGATGTGGTCATAACCTGCATTCCTGAAAGTTCTGGGTCATTAGCTATCATGCTTAAATTGTTTATATTTATTTAGTTTACATAAATTTATTTTCTATTGGCTTTCATTATATGATATGGAATATACAAGGCACATATCGAGGATCTCCTACATTCCAAAATACTCCTCTTATCCCATTGTGTAATTCAAGTCAATTTTAATTTGATAGGATCGATTATCCCAGGCCTCTATTCAGTGTCATTATGATCTCAAAGTGGATGACAGTCTCACCTTCCAGTTTGGTGAAATAATTTTATTGCCTCTTGGAAGCTTTTGCAACTAAGATGTTTAGAGCATCAAAGCCTAAAATCTTGGGAACAACAAGCAAAATCTTTGCTTGTGGATTACTAGAGATAATATGAAGAAGTGCCACTCAATTTTGTATCTCTTGTTTCTCACACTCACCTATCTTTCACCATATCTGAGTCTTCAAAAGATTATTTCACCATTCAAAGAAGCCATTGCTTTAAGACAATGGGAGATGTGTTAAGATACATGGGATCACTAAGCACAGGCCTATTTATGCACTTCATTTTCTATTAAATAAATTTCTTGATCAGGAGCAGTGCTATGTAGAACACCACTCCAGTGAATAAGTTAAAGAACCCAATTTTTAATGAGTTGGGCAGATAGGGGTTTCCACACTAACAGTTCTCAAACACTGGCTGTCCTAATGATTCAACTGATTTATGATATATCTACCTGGAGATAGCATCAGATCCCACAGGTTAAGAGTTGAGTACTGCAAGGCTGTTCACCTCTCCCACTTAGGACACCAAGTGAAAGCCCAGGTTATCTCCAGTACTTCTGACATAACCATCTATATGTCAGTTTCCGATGACCCCCTTCCTTGCATTTGATTGGTTTGCTAGAGCAGTGCATGGAACTCAGAGAAACAGTCTTATTTATTAGATTATCAGTTTATTATAAATTAATACTAGTCAGGAACAGTCAGGTGAAAGAGATGCATAGGGAAACATTTGCCCTAAGCGCTCCCTCTCCCAGTGCCTCCACTAGTTTATTATTCTGGAACCCTTTTGGGGTTTTATGGAGACTTCCTTACATAAGCACAACTGATTAAGTCATCACTGGAAATATATACAATCTCCTGGTCCTCTCTCTTTCCAGAGGTCAAGAGAGCAAAACTAAAAGTTCCACCCCTCTAATCACACAGTTGGGGAAACAGTGGAAACATTGAGAGACTTTATTTTGGGGTGCTTCAAAATCACTGCAGATGGTGATTGCAGCCATGAAATTAAAAGACGCTTACTCCTTGGAAGAAAAGTTATGACCAACCTAGCTAGCATATTAAAAAGCAGAGACATCACTTTGTCAACAAATGTCCATCTAGTCAAATCTCTGGTTTTTCCAGTGGTCATGTATGGATGTGAGAGTTGGACTGTAAAGAAAGCTGAGCCCCGAAGAATAGATGCTTTTGAACTGTGGTGTTGGAGGAGACTCTTGAGAGTCCCTTGGACTGCAAGGAGATCCAACCAGTCCAGCCTAAAGGAAGTCAGTCCTGAATATTCATTGGAAGGACTGATGTTGATGCTGAAACTCCAACACTTTGACTACCTGATGTGAAGAACTGACTCATTTGAAAAGACCCTAATGCTGGGAAGGATTAAGGGCAGAAGGAGAAGGGGATGACAGAGGATGAGACGGTTGGATGGCATCACCGACTCAAAGGATATTAGTTTGCGTAAACTCCAGGAGTTTGTGATGGACAGAGAGGCCTGGTGTTCCGCAGTCCATGGGGCCACAAAGAGTTGAACATGATTGAGCGACTGAACTGAACTGAACTGAACATTGGAACATAAAATAAAAATACTAGCTGTTTGGTCTAATTTATTACAGTGTGAGTGAAAATTTAGGTTGTTTCAATGATTAATTATCTTATATATATAAATTGAGAAACTGAACATTAACCAATCAACAAATACTAGCTGCAGTATAACTGCAACTAAAGAATGCAAATTCAGTTAAAAATGTTTTTTACAAATTTCAAATTTATGCTTTTTTCCTTTAATAAATACCAGGAATTAAAACCACGAAGAACATTGGTTCCATTCAGTCACTTAATAGTGTGCAACTCTTTGCGACCCCATGGACTGCAGCACGCCAGGCCTCCCTATCCATCACCAACTCCCGGAGCTTGCTCAAACTCATGTCCATTGAGCCAATGAAGCCATCCAACCATCTCATCCTCTGTCCTCCCCTTTTCAAAGAACATGCAATATACTCAGGTGTAAAATATAAAACCAACTATTTTTGTTGTACATTTTACCTACATAATTAAAAATTGTGTTAAAAAGATGTCTTAAACTATTGCACTGGATTATATAACTAACATTGAACCTACTTCTCTATAGAAATATCTACAAAGTACAATTATAATTAAAAATTTGTGTGTCCCCAAAATACTGTACTACCTCCAGACGGTTTTCTTAACAATCTAGCTGTTTATTACTAACCTTAAAAGTTAAAGCTCTATAAAGCTTACTTCATAGGTAAACTGGTAACAGTCAAAATGGAGTAATATTGAGAATAATTTGTTAACACAAATCCTATCATGTTGCACCAATATGAATGTGTTAAAAGTATTCCTTGTACCTTTCGATTGCTAGTCATAGTAAAAACTGTGTCATTTCTTTTTCAGTGACAAGTACACGTCAATATCTAATGGCAAACTATGTTATTCAGATGTCCATTTCAGGAGAATTGTAATAATGTGATTATTTTGCCTATACCCTGGCAGTAAACTGAAGTGTTAGGTAGGAAGTTAGGCATAAGCAAATGAGGAGTGGCCTAGCAGAAAAAGATTCAAGCTAATCTCTAAATCCCACGCCAGACAGGCCCCAGTGTGGCCCAGGGGACCTCACAGATATGCTACAAAGTAACCAGAGACTTTTCCAACTCTGCATGGGCCCTAGGCACCCAGTAGATACAAACTAACCACAGATTTCTCCAACTCCTGAATGCATCCGTGATGCACAGTTGTGTCTTCAAGTTAATTCAGGTAGGTGGAAGCCTGTTAAGGGTTCATAAATAATCTATACACACATATATCTGATTATAACAGACTGGATTATGGGAAAGACATAGGCAATAAAGCCTATTGTTTTGTAACTTGCAACTGTCGATCAAAACAGTCAGTTCATACCTGCCTAGATGAATATGCAAAAATCCTGTTTTAAAAACCCTGTACCTCATCATTTCGGCTCCAGTGCCTCTCTTGGCTTGGTCCACTTCTCCCTTGAGATTTTCTTCCAGTTCTTTCTTCAGTGAACTTGCTTTTGCCAGGGGTAAGACCTCAGATTCTTCTTTGTGTCCTTATCTAGAATCGAGGCCCATGAGAAAGGGTCTTCTTCGACTCTCCCCATACCAGGTAACAGAAGGAGAAAAGGTAAAGAAGCACAAAGGAGCTGAAGATTGGGAGAAAAACGTCCTAATATTTACTTACCACCTAAAAGTGGTGTGACCTTCAATAAATGTCTTCATTTTCATGGATCTCAGTTTCCTCATCTAAAATAATGAGTTTAAACCAGACGATGCATAAAGTCCATTTCAACTGTAAACATGAATATATTTATATTCACTTATTTTTAAGCTCTAAGAGTAGCAGAAAACTGGAATTTACATATTTTGATTAGAAAATAAACACCATTTAAATAAAATCAGTACATTTATTAGATATCTAATACACTGGAAATATTCCACCTGTTAGAATATCAGAAAAGCTACAAATCTTGGTGGTCTTTGTACTATATGACTTTAGAGATCTCCTCATGAAGGACTAAAGGAAGGGTACAAGGAAATTGGGAATAAAATTGAGACTGAGAACTTGGAGTTTTCAGATTTATTCCATATTTTAGTATAAATAGTTTTCCTTGAATTATTAAATTTTGTTCTATGAACTTAATAACATGAGCATTTAGCCAGATTGTTCATTACCTGCTACATTGAGTTGAAAGGGTGCTTGAGACTCTCTGTGAGAAGATCAGAAAAGAAACAGGATTAATTGCAGACAAGTATTTGAAGGAGATGGGTATTGAACTCATACTACTGGAATGGAAAGATGGAACAAGGGTGAACAGGGCAACATGGGCAAACTGCTGCTGGAGAGGAATAGGTAATTATGAGAGAAGTAAGGTGAGTAGTAAGGTAAAGAAGAGACAAGAGAAGGGAGGGAGAATAAATGTAGCTTCAGCATTTTGAGGTAACATTGAGAAGGTGATATTCGATCTGAGGGCAAAGGAGACTCACTGATATGGAGAGTGGCATCTTCAAGAGATTGGTATAGAAAATTATTTTGAACAGTGTGTTACACACATGAAGAAAAAAGAAACCAGGTTCTAGAGAGCCAACAAAGAGTAAACTGCAGTTTTTTTATATCTTAGGTACCTAGGGATTTCTACCCAAAAGAGACTTTGTAGGCTAGAAAGGAAAGTAGAGAAATTAAAACTATCATAAGAATCAAGGTTATTAGATTTTACAAAAGTACACAATGGACTCAAAAACCACTCTTTGGAATTAGGATAAACATCAGAGTATCCTTTAGTTTATGAGAAAACTGAAACATAGCAAAGCTATTGGACTTAGTTATTTAGCTAGTTACTTGCAGAGCTAGAAATAGTAACAAGTCTTCTGACATTAGTTTTAATTTTTACTAAATAATTATTCCCTTTCTTGGAAACTGAGAATTGCTAAGGTATTTGGATGTATAAAAAGCAGGGAAATATCATCACAATTTTTCCTAAATTGTTCAAAAATACACAACGTGAAAACATTTGGGTGCACAAATTTCCTTTTTGCCAAATAAACTTAGAGATGACAGAAAGAAGCCAATGTATTACTTATTCATTTGTTCAATATGTTTACATTTATTCATTCAGTATATGATTATTTGATTATTGTTCTAGGGGGTGATATAATAACTGTAAGAAAGACTTTGCCCGTCAAGACATTCATTGCCAATGGTGTAGATAAATGTGAAGGCAAATAATGTTAACACAGGGTCATACATTCCGCAATATTATTGTGCTTGGAAAGTTATACCAATCCAGAGAAAGGACAAAACTAACATAGTTTTATTTAATCAGAGAAGACTTTCTGGAGGAGAAAATATTTGCAAATGAAGAGCAGGAATTAGCCCAGAAAAGAGAAGAGAAAGGAGATTCTCAGGATAAAGATAGAATTGGGATAAGTAGGTCTTACTGAGGTAAACTACAAGAAGTTCTGTGGGACTGGATATTGGAGGTGTGGGGTTGGGAACGGAGACCAGAGGAAAAGGCTAAGATCAGATCGTGAAGTGCTTCATACGCTACTGAGTTTAAAAGTCAAACTGCTCATACACAAGGAGCTAATAAACGAAGCTAATATGAGAATAATGATCAGTTTTGTGTTTTAGGGTGCTCACTCTGGAAGCAACGTAGAAAGCAGTTCAGCATCTGGGAGATGAGGTGGGAAGCAGTTTCAGAACTCTAAAAGGGAAACAAATGAGAACTTTAATTAGGGAAGTGTGGAGACGGAGGGTGAGTTAGGAAGAATTCGAGACATTGTTAGGAAGAAAGATGCAAGGCTCCCCATCATAAGAATGCTAGAGGAGAGAGGGAGGTAAAGCTTTCATGTCTCCAGGACTCCTGGCTTGGATGATTGGGAAAGTGCCGATGCTATTAAGAGACAGTGTTTATTCAGGAGAGAGTAATAGAACAACAACTTAATGAAAAGGAAAGGAAAGGAATAATGACAAGAGAATACCTAAAATGTGTTATGTATTTTACTAGACATTTTGAAAAGCTTATCATTGTAATACTGATGATTATCCTTTTTAAGCAATTTCCATATACTTTAGAAGGAGTTCTAAGATTTGAACTCATATACTTACAATACAAAATTTATTCTCCTTCCATTGTATCCTTGCTGAATAAATCTCAGGCTGCATCTGAGGCTTACCCATCCCCATAGCAATCATCATGCTTTTGAAAAAATCACCTAAAATCACCTAACATTTAATGTCCACATTTATAAAAGTGATCTAATGTATCCATAAAGATGATTATGTGAAAATATATCTGTAAATTGTAATTTGATACATGTTCACTACTATTGTATCAATATAACTATTAGAAATTGTTATGAAAATAAAAATTTATCTTTTTAAGTCATATCAATTCAGATTTAATATACAATACAATTGAGGTAGGAAATGGCAACCCATTCCAGTATTCTTGCCTGGGAAATTCTATTCTGGTGGGCTATAGTCCATTGGGTCACAAAGAGTCCGATATGACTGAGCACACACACACACACATACAATACAGTAAATTTCAGTAAATACAGTAAATTTAATCCTTTTTATATATAGATTTTTATTAAATTGACAAATGTATACCATTATGTATCCACTACTATAATTGAAATATAGAATATTTATTTCCATCACACAGAAAGTCCATTATGGTATACTGCAGTTAAACTCCTGAGCATACTTCTCTTTCTGGCAATAACTTTTTTTTTTTTTATAAATTTATTTATTTTAGTTGGGGGCTAATTACTTTACAATATTGTAATAGTTTTTGCCATACATTGACATGAATCAGCCATGGGTTTACATGTGTTCCCCTTCCTGGACCCTCCACCCACCTCCCTCCCCATCCCATCCCTCTGGGTCATCCCATTGCCCCGGCCCTGAGCCCTTGTCTCATGCATCAAACATGGAATGGTGTTCTGTTTCACATATGATAATATACATGTTTCAATGCTATTCTCCCAGAACGTCCCACCCTCACCTTCTCCCTCAGAGTCCATAAAATTGTTCTATGCATCTGTGTCTCTTATTCTGTCTTGCATATAGGGTTATCATTACCATCTTTCAAATTCCATATATATGCATTAGTATACTGTATTGTTGTTCTTCTTTCTGGCTTACTTCACTCTGCATAATGGGCTCCAGTTTCATCCATCTCAGTAGAACCGATAACTTTTGACATCTGTTTCTATATTGTTTTCTTTTCTAGAATGTCATACAAATAAATTCATTTGTATGTGTCCTTTTGTCTCTGATATTTTTCATTTAATGCAATGCTTATGAGAATTATCAAAGTTCTTGCATATATAGATAGGTCTTTCTTTTTAATGCTATCATATTCCATTATATAGTTTGGTTACTAAATCATGTCTGACTTTTTGTGACCCCCTAAACAGTAGCAAAGAGGTCTGGCATGCTGCAGTCGATGAATTGGCAAAGAATCAGACATGATTGAGTGACTGAACAATAACAAAACTGTAGCACCCCAGCCTCTCCTGTCCTTCACTGTCTCCTGGAGTTTGCTCAGATTTGTGTTCATTGAGTCAGTGATACTATCTAACCATCTCATCCTCTGTTCCTCCCTTCTGCTTTGGTCTTTGATCTTTCCCAGCATTAGGGTCTTTTCCAATGAGTCAACTCTTCCCAACAGATGGCTAAAATATTAGAGCTTCAGTGTCAGCATCAGTCCTTCCAATGGGTATTCAGGGTTGATTTCTTTTAAGATTGACTGGTTTGATCTCCTTGCAGCTCAAGGGACTCTCAAGAGTCTTCTCCAGCACCACAGTTTGGAAGCATCACTTCTTCAGTGTTCAGCCTTCCTTATTGTCCAACTCTCCCATCTGTATAAGACTACAGGAAAAACCATAGCTTTGACTTTGAATATAAGGATCTTTGTTGGTAAAGTGATGTCTCTGCTTTTTAATATGCTATCTAGGTTTGCCATAGCTTTTCTTCCAATGAGCAAGCATCTTTTAATTTCATGGCTGCAGTCACCATCCACAGTGACTTTGAAACCCAAGAAAATAACAGCTGCCACTGCTTCCACCTTCTCCCCATCTATTTTCCATAAAGTGATGGGATCAGATGCCATGGTCTTAGTTTTTTTTTTTTTTGAATGTTGAGTTTGAAGCCAACTTTTTCACTCTCTTCTTTTACCCTCAACAAGAGGCTCTTTAGTCCCTCTTTGTTTTCTGCCATTAATTATAGTGGCATCATCTGCATATATGAGGTTGTTTATATTTCTCCTGTCAATCTTGATTCCAGTTTGTGATTAATGCAGCCTGGCATTTTGCATAATATACTCTGCATAGAAGTTAAATAAGCAGAATGGCAATATACAGTCTTGCATACTCATTTCCCACCTTTGAACCAGTCAATTTTCCCATGTAAAATTCTAACTGTTGTTTCTTGACCTGCATACAGGTTTCTTGGGAGACAGGTAAGGTGATTGAGTACCCACATCTCTTTAAGAATGTTTCATAGTTTGTTGTGATCTACATGGTCAAAGGCTTCAGTGTCATCAATGAAAAAGAAATAGATATTTTTCTAGAATCACCTTACTTTCTCTATGATGCAGCAGATGTTGGCAATTTGATGTCTGGTTCCTCTGCCTTTTCTAAATCTAGCTTGTACGTCTGTAAGTTCTCAGTTCATGTACCAATGAAGCCTAATTCAAAGGATTTTGATCATAACTTTATTAGCATGTGAAGCGAACTCAATTGTATGGTATTTCAAACATTCTTTGGCATTGCCCTTCTTTGGGATTGGAATGAAAACTGACCTTTTCCAGTCATGTTGCCAATGTTGTTTTCCAAATTTGCTGACATCTTGAGTACCGCACACTAATGACATCATCTTTTAGGGTTTTAGTAGTTCAGTTGGGCTTCCCTGGTGGCTCTGCTGGTAAAGAATCTACCTGCAATGCAGGAGACCCTGGTTCAATTCCTAGCTCGGGAAGATCCACTGGAGAAGGGATAGGGTGCCCACTCCAGTATTATTGGGCTTCCCATGAAGATCCACTGGAGAAGGGATAGGGTGCCCACTCCAGTATTATTGGGCTTCCCATGTGGTTCAGCTGGTAAAGAATCCAACTGCAATGCAGGAAACCTGGATTTGATCCCTGGGATGGGAGACTTTCATCAAGAGGCTCTTTAGTTCTTCTTCACTTTCTGCCCTAGTAGAAAGTAATTGGCCTATTGATTAAAGTGCATGAGTTAGATTAGCAGGGCTAAGAAAAGAAGGAGACCTGGAAAGGCTTCTTGCAGGAAGTAATGCCTGAACTGCATCTTGAAGAGCCAGAAACTAAGTGTTCAACAGGTTGACAAGGGCAATTTGGGCATGGCAAAGCCTGAGCTCCAAGGTGTATGGCAGGATTGATCATGGATTGTGTAGAAGAGTTGGGAGGACAGGTCTGCATAAAAGGAGGAGAGGTGAGAAAAAAGGAGGAAAGGCGAACAGAAACTGGACAATACCAAACATCATGCTGAAAGAAGAGTTTAGTATACAAGGTGAAGCAAAGCCTTAAAATTATAAAATTATAACAGTTTAATCAAACAAAAATTTGTATACATGTTCATGGCAGCATTATTCATAATAGCTAAAAGATGGAAATAATGCAAATAGCCCTCAACTGATTAATAGAGAAACACAAAGTGACCTATCCATAGGGGAATATTCTTCAGCCATAAAAACAAGGTGAAAATGAAAATATGCTAAGTGAAAGGCCACAGATTGTATGATTTTATTTACATGACATATCTAGAATATGCAAATTCATAGAGACAGAAAACAGAGTAGTGGTTACCAGGAGCTAAGGGAAGAAATTAATAGGGATTGACTGCTTATTGGGTAGGGAATTAACTTGAGGTGAAAATAATGTTCTGGAACAAAGTAGCAGATATATTTACACAAAATTTTGAATTGTCTTTTGCTAATACAGCCACTCAGATATCTCTTTGAGTATATGGCCTATACCTATTACACACAGCAGGCATTCAACAAACCAAAAACATGATTATATCAAAACAAGATTTAGTACTTACTTTATCTTTGAATCAAATCATTATAAACTTTTAACCTATTTCTTTCAGTGGTCTTTGCTTATTCTTTTAAGACACTAGTCTTCATTTTTCAGTTAAAGTAAATTTACTTATTTTTCACATTATTAAACTTTATACCTTTTTGTGTTTCATCCTAGTTTACTTCTCTTTCAATGACAACAATTTGATAATTTATCTTGTGCCGTCGGTATTCTATTTCAATTCAGAAGAATTTATAAGTCTTGGTTGGACCATGCCAATCTAATGTGATCAGTATGCTTTCACCCTCTCAGTTGTGTCCTGTAGAATGACATTAAACTTGTGCCTACCTCTTCCCTTTGTCATGCCCCTCTTGCCCTTATGTCTTCCCTCATAGCTCAGCTGGAAAAGAATCTGCTTTCGATGCAGGAGACCCCGGTTTGATTCCTGGGTCGGGAAGATCCTCTGGAGAAGGGAAAGGCTACCCACTCCAGTATTCTGTCCTGGAGAATTCCATAGACTAGGTCTATGTGGTCGCAAAGACTGAGCGACTTTCTTTCTTGCCGTTATTGATAAACTCTAAACGTAAATCTGACTCACCCTTTTCTACCCTTCTCAGAAGTTCCTTTCTTAGTCCTTCCACTGGGTGATATCAAGCTCTGAGAATTTAAGAATTCAGAATGAAGGGAAATTTGAAGCTCATCTTATGGCCTTACTGGGTTATAAGAATTACCTTTGGTTCTGGATGTGGTATAGTGTCTCACAGTATCATGGGTGCGGTGGGAAATAGGTGAAGGTGGTCACAAAGTAAAAACTTCTAGTATACAGCATGATGACTATAGTTAATAGTAAATAATATTGTATTTGAAAGTTACCAAGAGAATAGATCACTTTTGTCTTTTTAAAAAATGTTACTCTTTTCATTGAAGTACAGTTAATAAGAGTTTATATTAAAAATTCTCATTACAAGAAAAAACGTGTAAATATATAAAGTGATGGATGTTAACTAAACTTATTTTGGTAATCATTTCACAATATATACAAATATCAATTGATTATGTTGTGCATCTTGGACTAAAACAATGTTAAACATGAACATACAATATTGTAGAGATAGCTTTATTGATTGTAGCATATTTTAATCACCCAATATGCTTAGTATAAAATATTTCTTACTTTGAAGTTTTTACTTTTTAAATGACCTTGAAGTGAAGGGGAAAGTCACTCCGTCGTGTCTGACTCTTTGCAACCCAATTGACTATGCTGTCCATGGAATTTTCCAGGTCAGAATACTGGAATGGCTAAACTATCCCTTCTCCAGGGGAGCTTCCTGACCCAGGAATCGAACCAGGGTCTCCTGCATTGCAAGCGGATTCTTTACCAACTGAGCTATCAAGGAAGCCTTAAATGACTTTATCATACTGTAATATGAGTTGAACAAGGAAAATATGGTAACTTAAGGTACTTGCTGACTGTGGTTGCCTGTGTTGCTGATGTGGTGGGCAAATGTTTTCTTCCTACAATATTCAAGAATCATATACTTCTAAAGAAAAAAAAAAATCACACATGTATGGATAAATAAACAAGCCACTCCACACAGTGGTAATGAATTAGACACTTCTGGAGGTTACATTTTGGAGGTTAATTCAAATTCGTTTTAAAACTGTGTCTGAGTGGCAGCATCTGTGGTATGATTGAACCAGTACAAATCTATTTAATTTGGTTTTAGATATGATTAAAACACAGTAATTATTTAATGACTTAGGTTCTGGCACTTATAAAGTAGTCAGTTTCAATTCAGCCAGACCCCTCATGATACTTTGTACAACTTATTGTTATATACATTATCTTATTAAATCCTTCCCCTTCATAGATCACTGCCTTGTAGTGATGAAGGGACTGGTGTAACTCAATTAAGCTATGAGCCATGCTGTGCAGGACCACCCAGTCATAGCGGAGAGTTCAGACAAAACGTTATCCTCTGGAGGAGGGAAGGGCAAACCGCTTCGGTATACCTGCCATGAGAACCCCATGAACTGTATGAAAAAATAAAAAGACATGACACCTAAAGATGAGCCTCCTCAGGTTGGAATGTGTGAAATACACTATTGGGGAAGAGCAGAAGATACCTACTAATAGCTCCAGAAAGAATGAAAAAATATCTACCTCTGTTTCATTCATTGCACTAAAGATTTTTCCTGTTTGGATCATAGCAAACTATGGAAAGCTCTTAAAGAATTAGGAATACCAGATCATCTTATTTGCCTCCTGAGAAACCTGTATTCAAGAAATGAAAGTTAGAATCTTTTATGGAAACAACTGACTTGTTCAAAATGGAGAAAGGAGTATGACAAGTCTGTTTATTATCATTCTGTTTACTTAACTTATACACAGAGCACATCATGTGAAATGCCAGGATGGATGAGTTACAAATTAGAATCAAGATTGCTGGGAGAAATATCAACTACCTTAGATATGTAGATAGTACCAATTTAATGGCAGAAAGTGAAGAGGAACTAAAGAGTCTCTTGATGAAGGTGAAAGAGGAGAGTAAAAAGTTGGCTTAAAACTCAATATTAAAAAAACTAAGATCATGACATCTGGTCCCATCACTTTATGGCAAATAGAAGGGGAAAAGGTGAAATCAGTGACATATTTCATCTTCTTGGGCTCTAAAATCACTGCAGATGGTAACTGCAGCCGTGAGATTAAAAGATGCTTGCTCCTTGGGTTGGAGGAGGGGAACTAGACAAACCTAGACAGCATATTAAGAAGCAGAGACATTACTTTACTGATAAAGGTCTGTGTAGTCAAAGCTATAGTCTTTCCAGAAGTCATGTACAGATGTGAGAGCTGGACCATAAAGAAAGCTGTACACCGGAGAACTGATGCTTTCTAACTGTGGTGCTAGAGAAGACTCTTGAGAGTCCCTTGGACTGAAAGGAGATCAAACCAGTCAGTCCTAAAGGAAATCAACCCTGAATATTCAATGGAAAAACTGATGCTGAAGCTCCACTATTTGTCCACCTGATGCAAAGAGCTGACTTATTGGAAAAGACCCTGATCCTGGGAAAGATTGAAGGCAGTAGAAGAGGGTGACAGAAGATGAGGTGCTTAGATGGCATCACTGATGCAATGGACATGAACTTGGGCAAACTCAGGGAGATGGTCTGGAACAGGGAAGCCTAAGGTGCTACAGTCCATGGGGTCACAAAGAGGTGGACACTGAACAATGACAACAAATTAAATAATTGAAACAAAACTGTACTTTTTCTTTGCCATTTTAATAAATAAGTAAGCAATATCATAAAAGTTACCAAGTTAATAAGTAAAAAAAAAAAAAGAACTGGAACCTAGGTCTCTCTGACTCTAAAGTCTATTTTCTTACCCATTATTCATTAAAATTACATTCCATATTTCATATAAATATATTCCATGTGCATATTATTACAAAATTAATCAACAATAAGATATATCACTGTTTCAACACTGATTTTGAGTCTTTCCTAGCTAATCATTGAGTTCTTTATTTCAAGAGTTGTTTCTCTTAATTCTATCCCAGAAGAGAGAGAAAGCTCTTCTGCTCAGATTGGGAGAAATGGCGCTTTAGTGTTTTCTGTGCACATGACTTGCTTAAAATCCCAAAGGATGAATTACAGCGCATCCCTAAATCTAGGCCTCTTCTTCAAAGGTGAGAGCAGTGGGAGAGAATGGAATGAAATGTTGCCCCACAGCTCTTTGATCCTCTCCACTAACACCCAGACACCTGTGAACACTCCCAGTGGGCAGTTGGCAGGCTCAAAATGGTCTGCAATCCTGAGTCTTATGGATGACACTTGCGGCCTAACTTTGTACTCACTCCTGGAAGAAATGTTGTGTCTTGAATTGTGGCATCTCAGTGGCCCTAAAGGCTGCTAATTCAGCTGTCATTGGTAGAATTGTCTTATACCTGTCTTTCCTTAGTGACAGCATGCCAACCCAGGCAATCTGAAATTCCACTCAACCTTCTCCCTGCTGCTTCTCTCTAATTCTCATGGGGAGGTGATAATCAGCCTTTTACTTTTCTGTTTGTGCCTGTGGTCCACCATAGAGAGGCTTTCATCCATGAGTCATTCTTTAAGCATTGCCTTCAAATGAGAGCTGGGTCTATCTATTTTCTTTTTACTTACCCACTTGCTTGCCTCTACTTTATCTCCATATATTTGTCTACATAGCCCTGAATATTCAATTGCCACCAACAAACTCTTTGCTTTTATTTATACTATTTTGATTCAATCTAACAAACAACTTTACAATCTTGTGTTGCTTGTAATGGTTCCTATTTTGATTAATAAAGATGTGTTTAAGCCTAGTTATAATGATTTAAAATCCATAGTCCAAAACCAAAATTATGCTTTCAGCAACCTAACATTTGAATCTTTGCTTAAGGAGAAGCAGGTATTCACTATCCCCAGCATAATGAATTTATTAAAGTTTAAATGATTTTCCTAGTTGTCTAATAATGTATCTAATAAGAAAACTTCATAATTTTTCTTTTTAATATTTTCCTATACTTCTAATATCTAATTTTAAAACATAACTTTTATAATTTTTAAAGCAATCAATGTTTATAAAATTTAACTTACTGATCTAATTTTATTCTCATTAGCTTAAATTAAAAACTTTATAGTGCTTATTTGCTACTTTTCCAGAAGAAATTATATACTAAAACAGAGAGATTCTGTCATTTTATTAATTGATCTGGATTTTTCTTTTTCAGAGTGAGAATCTTATTAAACAGTTAAACTTAAGTACACTGGAAAATGTCTCAAAAGAGACACGTGTACCCCAATGTTCATCACAACACTGTTTATAATAGCCGGGACATGGAAGCAGCCTAGATGCCCATCAGCAGATGAATGGATAAGGAAGCTGTGGTACATATACACAATGGAATATTACTCAGCCATTAAAAGGAATACATTTGAATCAGTTCTAATGAGGTGGATGAAACTGGAGCCTATTATACAGAGTGAAGTAAGCCAGAAAGAAAAACACCAATACAGTATACTAACACATATATATGGTATTTAGTCAATCGGTAAAGATAACCCTGTATGCGAGACATCAAAAGAGACACAGATAAATAGAACAGTATTATGGACTCTATGGGAGAGGGCGAGGGCAGGATGATATGGGAGAATGGCATGGAAGCATGTAAATTATCATATGTGAAACGAATCGCCAGTCCAGGTTCAATGCATGATACAGGGTGCATGCATGATATCAGGGCTGGTGCACCAGGATGACCTGGAGGGATGGGATGGGGAGGGACGTGGAAGGGGGATTCTGGAAGGGGAAAACATGTACACTCACGGTGGATTCATGTCAACGTATGGCAAAACAAATACAATATTGTAAAGTTAAAAAATAGAAAATAAACTAATAAAAAAAAAAAGTAGATGCCACTATTTTTAGTTATAAAGCAAAGCCACTCTAAAGATCTTTTCATCATCCTCTGGTATCCTTGTTAGCATTTTTCAATTGATCTTTAAGTCATTGCTCAGAAAATTACCAGGAAATACTATTATCTTAGTAGAGAGTATATTTTCAAACATTATATATTTCAAAAGAGATAGTTCCAATTTTCTAGCATGATAATTTTAGAAAAGTTCATATGAATCATCTTATCTGAATCCCATTTTATGTCTGTTGCTTAACCTATTTTAGCACACCACAGTTATTAGACGTGTAAGTGAAGGCCCCAAAATTATTAAGGGTTCAAAATTTCAACCTTTTGAAATATGAATATATTAATATATTTTATATTGCATTCCAGTATAGTGATGTATTTATATTCAAAACTGAAATCAAATCTTTGTGAAACAAATACCTACCTATTCGGTAAGCAATGCATTGATATTTAGTGTATTGTTATATTTTTTACACCATCCTTGGCCTCATAAGTTGATTTCACAACCTAATAATAAATTGGAATCTATTGTTTGAATAAGTCTGTTTTGGTAAAATTCTCTTATTTTTCAAAAAGCCACAGACTTCCATTAAGGATTTATGCATCTTCTCTGAATTGGCATAAAAATTTGGTACTAGAATTAGTATCTGAAACTCTGTCTTATGATTTTCAGTCTCTAGATCTTACTTCTTCACGCGGTAAATTAGTTTGGACACCTATTATTAAGGAACAGAACATTTCACGGAATGTAGTCTTTTTAGTTTTTTTACACATGAAAACATATTTGTCGCGTTAAATAAAATATTGATTGTAGAAATATTTGAAACACAAATAGTAAAAGCATAATTACATCATTATACTCTATTGAAAATTTATCATTCAGCATTGAATTTCACAATCCTTTTATCACATCTCTATACTTTTATTTAAAAATTTAGCACCTTTATTGATATACAACTGATATCTAATTAGCTGCACATATTTAAGTGTTCAAATTAATATTTTTATTTTTGTATTCTCCCATGAAATTATTCCACAATTAACATCTCCACATCAATCATCCCCCAAAATTTCTTTTATCACTTTGAAACGTTTTCTGTAGTCTCTCCCTACTTTTCCAACCCACTCCCTGTATCTCTAGGCAACTTCTAGTTTACTCTCTATAGCTGTAGATTAGGTTACATTTTCTAAAATTTTATACACTGCAGATCATACAGTGTGTTCCTTTTTTGTCCAGATTATCCCACTTGGTATATGTATCAGATTCATCCATGTTGTTACATATGTTAGTAGTACATTCTTTTTTATCACTGTATTGTATTCCACTATAAGTATAAACCATGGTATATTTATCCATTTGTTAGTCATTTATGCTGTTTATATTTTGTGGTGATGCTAATAAAGCTGCTATGAACATTTGTTGCATAAATAGTATGTGCATCTGCATTTGTTTCTCTTTGCTTAATATACTTAAGAAGTAGGATGGCTGAATCATACAATAGGTATATGGTTAATCTTTATGAAATTGCCTTCTAAAAGAATTTGCTTTCCAATTGTATTGATTATACTATTTAACATTTCCACCAACAGTGTGTGAGTGTTTCATACACTCATGTGTGAAATGTTTCATTCAAACATTCTGTGAAATGTTTCTCTATATTTTGCCAATGATTTATCCTTTATTAGATATATTACTTGCAAAATATTTTCTCCTAGTCTATAATTTGATTTTTATCCTCTTACAAATGCGTTCCAAAGAGCAGACAAGTTAAATTTGATCAGTCCATTTTATATATATATATATATATATGTATGTATGTATATATTTTTTTTTCTTTCATGTACCATGCCTTTGAAAGTGAAAGTGAAAGTCGCTCAGTCACGTCCGACTCTGCAGCCCCACGCACTGGAACACGATAGGCTCCTCTGTCCATGGAATTCTCCTGGCAAGAATACTGGAGTGGGTTGCCATTCCCTTCTCCAGAGGATCTTCCTGACCCAGGGATTGAACCTGGGTCTCCTGCATGGCAGGCAGATTGTTTACTGTATGAGCTACAGAAGAACACACCATGACTTTGGTGCTGCATTTAAGAAATCTTTGCCTAATCAAAGATCACAATGAGATTCTACTGTGTGTCGTCTATACTTGTATGGTTTGGGTTTTATAATTTAGGTGTATAAGTAATATTAAGTGATTGAGATCTAAGCTATGGATTAAAACTCCATGAATAGATAGAGAGACATCCAATTGCTCGAACACTATTTGTTCAAAAGGCTACCCTTTCCATTTGTATGCGAAACTATTTTTTGGCTCTCTATTCTGTTCCACTGATACATCTATCTGTTTTGATGACAATGCCACTGTCTTGAAGTCTGTAGCTTCTACTAAATTTTGATATGTTGTAGTTTCTATCTTCCAACACTCTTCTCCTTCAAATGAATTTTGGTTATTTTAGGTCCTTGGTGTTTCTCCATGAATTTCAAATCAGTGTGCCAAATCCTACCCCCACTTCCCTCAAAGAAAAAAAAAAATCCTATAATGATTTTTACACAGAATTGCCTTGATTCTGTAAAAAATATTTGGGAAGAATTGACAGGTTAACAACGTTTATGCCTTCTAATCTATTAATGTGGAATACATTCCCATTAATTTAGGACTTTTAAAGTTTTTCTCAGCAAATCTGTACAAATTTCAGTATACAGGTCCTTCTCAGATTTGTCAGATTCATTACTAGATATGTTATACATTGTGATGTTATTGGAATTGGTATTTTTGTAGTTTTATTGTTTATTGCTGGTATATGAAAATATAATTGGTTCTGCTTTTATATTGATTTTTTATTTTACAGCTTTTGTAAATTCACTTATGAAGTCTATTGCTTTTCTTGAAGGTTTAATTAAATGTTCTATATAGATAATCATGCCACAGGGAAATTAATATGGTTTTACTTTTCCTTTTCAATCTGGGTGCTTCTTCCCACCATCCTCCATTTCTATATTTACTTGGGTAGAACATCTAGTACAGTTAGAAGAAATGAGGAAAAAAATATATCTTTGTCTTTTCCCCATCTTAGAGAGAAAACCTTCAGCTATTACAATTAAATATAATGCCTGTTAGCACGTGAAGGATAATCACTTCCATGAAATGAGAATCATTATTGGCAGAAGATAATTGAGTTTATCAAATATTTTTTCTGTCTATTGAGATAACCATATGTTTTCTCTTTTATTTGTTAACATTGTTAGTTACACTCAATGATTTTTAAATGTGTAAGCAATCTTGATATATTTCACTAAGACCTGGTATATTATCCTTTCAGTATATTGTTGGATTCAATTTGCTAAAATAATTCATAAGTGTATAGTGATATCAGGTAATAATTTCAGTTTGGATTTGCCTTTTGGATACTGAAACTGAAAGGCTTTTATATATTTTTTTGCCTCCTCTGTTATCTTTGGTAAAATGTCTTTGTTCATTTTTAATTGAGTCATTTGCTTTCTTATTGTTGACTTTTTATAACGGTTTATAGTTTTAGAATGCAAGTCCTATTAATATTTGTTTTGAAGCTGTGTTCCCCTTTTGCTCAATGGGCTCTTGGGATTTGTCTACTGTTTTTTATTATGTAACAGTGACATTCACAGAGGAAAACTTTTTAATTTTTAATAAATCCAATTTATCTTTCTTTTATGAATCATATATTTGGTGTCATGTCTAAAAACTATTTGGATAATCTCAGATGGTAAATATTTTATCCAGATATTTACTCCAAGTTTTAGAGCTTTACACTTCACATTTATGTCTATGATCCATATTTAGATAAAGATAAATTCTGTACTAAGTGTTAGGCTCTACTGTGCATATACTCCCCACATCATGGCCTAGAAACTCTTTTAATGCAGTAAGCTGGCAACAGTAAGGCTTATGTGATTTTTTTATCACCTGTCAAGATCACTGTTCATCACTGCTTTTTTTATTGTCTTAAATAACATGGTTTCATATAGTTTCTGGGTTTTATTTGGTAGTTTCAGAAGGGAAAGTAAACTCAGTCCCTATTGCTTCATCTTGGCTAGAGGCAGAAATCAGAATTTCTGTATTTTAATATAATATAAATCTTGAATTTGAAGGAAACTGTTTCATGTTTTGAGAAAAAAATGAAAATACTTTCACTCAAATTTGCATACATGGAAATATAACTTTTGATTATAATAACATTTGCAGCAAAGAGGGCTGATGTGCAGATATCCTTTAAAATTATATTTTAATATTTGTTGCAATGCAGTATCTAATAAATTGCAGACATGTATTTAATAAGCATGAGTTTCTTTTCTACAATATCCAATATAGTAATGACCAATTAAGCCACTTCATCAGGTTAATGAAATAGTTTATCTCAATTTCTGAAGAACTTTAATGAAAGTTACCTAAAAGTGTGTGAAATAAAAAAGAAATAAAGAGAAGTTAGACCAAATGGAGAATGAAACAAGATTTTCTAAACGATATTTTATAACTTGGCAAGGTTCTGTCAGTTGGCACTTTTTTCTTAACCTGGAACAATAATACAATAACATCTCTAAAGTGTAAAAAAAAAAAAAAAATTTTTTTCCAAAATAAATTATACAGTGCTTAGTACTGTCATGTAAGTCTTTTTTAAATTGCTTATTAATTTATTTGTGGCTTGCTTATATAGCCTGATTAAAATATGGTCAATGGCAAGAAATTCTGCAGAGATCTGTCTTGTCATCTATAATTTTACGGACATTGGAGAAAATTGCCTTGCTGCTACCTGAGGGGTCTGATCCTTCTGCCAACTTTAAGCAAAAGAAATGACCAAAGAGATATGATAATGAGGAGAAAGAAAAGAATTTAAGAATGTATTTTATACCTTTCTTAAAATAATATTGTATATATTTCACATATTATAATGTCTCTTTCAACTCAGATTTGCTCTATGTCCTATGAAATATATGTTACAAGTTTAGAGATAGTAGTTGCTAATTTTTTTTATCAGATCAGATGATTTTGTTTCCAAATATAGTTGTAGTATTTGACTCACTTTACTAATTTTTCCTGAACCCCTTTCAGAAATTATATGGTGCTTTGCAGAAGATAAATTTCTATATATTATCCAAAGTTATTCTGTTTAAAATAGACTTCAAAGACAGTGAAATAGAATATATATCAAATGATAATAAAATTATTGTAATTATGTATACCTTTTTAGGCCAATAAAACATAGAATGGTTTGGTAAAACAAAAAAAGTAAGTACATTAATTTCATAATAAATAAGAGAATCAGTAATGATGATCATGAGTCTTCTCCTTTCTAGTAGTCACAAATAATCCCTTTTCATTTGTTTAAAAATACAGGCAGAGCTTTGAAACATCTGGAATATATTTACAAATATCTGACTACAAATTATTGCACATTTAAACAAATACTACATTTCACGTATTTGCTAACTTTTGGATAGGTATTATAGGCCAAATATAAGAGAGTCCAGAAAGTTAAAGGTGCAAATTTATCTAGAAACAATCTGATACGCTTCTGTTTTAACAGCTGCTCTACAAAGCAGGGTATAAATATCAGGTTTTTCCATCTCAAAATTCTTGAAAACAGTCTAAGTGTTTTCTGTGTTCTCATATTTTCAATATGTGTATTTCCAACACATCTTACACCATTTTGAGTAACATAACAACAGGTGAAGACATTTTTATGTTTTCACAAGCACATAATTATTAGCCTCATTTTGGAATACCTTGCAGTGTTCGATGCATGATACAGGGCTCTCGAGGCTGGTGCACCAGGATGACCCAGAGGGATGGGATGGGGAGGGAGGTGGGAGGGGTTTCTGGAAGGGGAAAACATGTACACCCATGGTGGATTCATGTCAATGAGGAGTATTTTAAAATTCTTGCCTAAAGTTAAACCCATATTTATCCCATTAATGTTCGCAAGTATGTGTGTGTGTGTGTGTGTGTGTGTATGTACGTATATATATAATGCCTAACATATATTATACTATATAATATAATAATTATATTAATATTATATATTATGATTATATATAATCTATATATTAGATATTATGATATCTAATATATAAATACCTCCAAGAATATATTTATACATCTCATAAATGTTTGCAAAAAAGATGAAAAATCAGAAACTTGAAAAATACACCAAAATAAAAGAAAAATAGCTTAGACAGGGTGTCTCAGTTTCCAGTGTGTTCATATGTATGAGAGTTGGATGACATCATCGACTTAATGGACCTGAATTTGAGCAAACTCTGGGAGATAGTAAAAGATAGGGAAGCCTGGCTTGCTTCAGTCCATGAAGTCACAAAGAGTCAGACTTGACTGAGGACTGGTAACAGATATTCCCTGTGCTTGGCAGCACTTTCCCAGTCTGCGTTCTCAATAGGCCCTACTGAAGGTTGTTTACTTAGTCATCTTTGAGGACCTGCATTTGTTTGGGCTGCTCTAGCAAAAATATCATAAGCTAGGTAGCTTATTGGAGAAGGCAATGGCAGCCCATTCCAGTACTCTTGCCTGGAAGATCCCATGAACGGAGAAGCCTGGTAGGCTGCAGTCCATGAGGTCGCTAAGAGTCGGACACAACTGAGCAGCTTCACTTTCACTTTTCATTTTCATGCCTTGGAGAAGGAAATGGCAACCCACTACATTGTTCTTGCCTGGAGAATCCCAGGGAAGGGGGAGCCTGGTGGGCTGCTGTCTATGAGGTCTCACAGAGTCAGACACGACAGAAACGACGCAGCAGCAGCAGCAGCAGCAGGTAGCTTATAAACAGCCAATTTATTTCTCACAATTCTGGGAGCAGGGAATTCCAAGATTATGGAGCTGGCAGATTCTGTGTCTGGAAGGACTTGCTTCAACCCATAGGTGGCTGTCTTTTCATGGTCTTTACGGTTAGGGTTAGGGCTAGGGTTAGAGACGGTGAAAATGAGAGAATGAATGAAGAATTTCACTGAGTTTTTTTTTTTTTTTTAAATAAAGGTAATAATGTCATTAATAAGGGCCTCACAACTTAATCACCTCCTCTAGACCCCACCTCTAAAAACCATCACATTAAGGCTTCGGTCTCAACATACGAATTTTGGGGGTGCAAATATTCAGGCCCTAGCAAGACAAGGCAAATCACACTTAGATACAACTCCTCCTACTTCCATCATTATAAAAGTATGTTATTTATTTCCAGGTGAAGTTATGTTAAATTAATATTGAAATCCTCAAAGAGAAGTGGAACTGCAAAATTAAGCTATAGTATGTGAAGGTGTTTCTCTTTAAATAAGAAAGCAATTCAGTATTTAGCTAAAGTAAAGGTTTTGAGGATTAGTTATGGTTGTGTATCCATGACTATAAAGTTTCCTGTTTTCATCAAATGTAGTTAACTTATTCCTTCTAAAACTGTTGATTTGGAAACAGTAAACCTGAATTCCAAATCACTCCAGTCATTATAGTTACTAAGGATGTTCTTTTCTGAGAAATCTTTCAGTTCAGTTCAATCGCTCAGTCGTGTTCGACTCTGCGACCCCAGGAATCGCAGCATGCCAGGGCTCCCTGTCCATCACAAACTCCCAGAGTCCACCCAAACCATGTCCATTGAGTTGGTGATGCCATCCAGCCATCTCATGCTCTGTCGTCCCCTTCTCCTCCTGCCCTCAATCCTTCCCAGCATCAGGGTCTTTTCCAATGAGTCAACTCTTCGCATGAGGTGGCCAAAGTATTGGAGTTTCAGCTTCAACATCAGTCCTTCCAATGAACATCCAGGACTGATCTTCTTTAGGATGGATTGATTGGATCTCCTTGCAGTCCAAGGGACTCTCAAGAGTCTTCTCCAACACCACAGTTCAAAAGCATCAATTCTTCAGCACTCAGCTTTCTTTATTGTCCAAATCTCGCATCCATACATGACTACGGGAAAAACCATAGCCTTGACTAGACGGACCTTTGTTGGCAGAGTAATGTCTCTGCTTTTCAATATGCTATCTAGGATGGTCATAACATTCCTTCCAAGGAGTAAGTGTCTTTTAATTTCCTGGCTGCAATCACCATCAGCAGTGATTTTGGTGCTCCCCAAAATAAAGTCTGACACTGTTTCCACTGTTTCCCCATCTATTTGCCATGAAGTAATGGGACCAGATGCCATGATCTTAGTTTTCTGAACGTTGAGCTTTAAGTCAACTTTTTCATTCTCCTCTTTCACTTTCATCAAGAGGCTCTTTAGTTCTTCTTCACTTTCTGCCATAAGGGTGGTGTCTTCTGCATATCTGAGGTTATTGATATTTCTCCCGGCAATCTTGATTCCAGCTTGTATTTCTTCCAGCCCAGCGTTTCTCATGGTGTAATCTGCATATAAGTTAAATAAGCAGGGTGACAATATACAGCCTTGACGTACTCCTTTTCCTATTTGGAACCAGTCTGTTGTTCCATGTCCAGTTCTAACTGTTGCTTCCTGACCTGCATACAGGTTTCTCAAGAGACAGGTCAGATGGTCTGGTATGCCCATCTCTTTCAGAATTTTCGAGTTTATTGTGATCCACACAGTCAAAGGCTTTGGCATAGTCAATAAAGCAGAAATAGATGTTTTTCTGGAACTCTCTTGCTTTTTTGATGATCCACCGGATGTTGGTAGTTCGATCTCTGGTTCCTCTGCCTTTTCTAAAACCAGCTTAAACATCTAGAAGTTCACGGTTCATGTATTGTTGAAGCCTGGCTTGGAGAATTTTGAGCATTACTTTACTAGCGTGTCAGATGAGTGCAATTGTGTGGTAGTTTGAGCATTGTTTGACATTGCCTTTCTTTGGGATTGGAATGAAAACTGACCTTTTCCAGTCCTGTGGCCACTGCTGAGTTTTCCAGATTTGCTGGCATATTGAGTGCAGCACTTTCACAGCATCATCTTTGAGGATTTGAAACAGCTCAACTGGAATTCCATCACCTCCACTAGCTTTGTTCATAGTGATGCTTTCTATGGCCCACTTGACTTCACATTCCAGGATGTCTGGCTCTAGGTGAGTGATCACGCCATTGTGATAATCTGGGTCATGAAGATCTTTTCTGTACAAGTCTTCTGTGTATTCTTGCCACCTCTTCTTAATATCTTCTGCTTCTGTGAGGTCCATACCATGTCTGTCCTTTATCGAGCCCATCTTTGCATGAAATGTTCCTTTGGTATCTCTGATTTTCTTAAAGAGATCTCTAGTCTTTCCCCTTCTATTGTTTTCCTCTATTTCTTTGCATTGATCACTGAGGAAAGCTTTCTTATCTCTCCTTGCTATTATTTGGAAGTCTGAATTCAGATGGGAATATCTTTCCTTTTCTCCTTTGCTTTTTGCTTCTTCTCTTCTTTTCACAGCTATTTATGAGGCCTCCTCCAACAGCCATTTTGTTTTTTTGCATTTCTTTTCCATGGGGATGGTCTTGGTCCCTGTCTCCTGTACAATGTCACAAACCTCTGTCCATAGTTCATCAGGCACTCTCTCTATCAGATCTAGTCCCTTAAATCTAATTCTCACTTCCACTGTATAATCATAAGGGATTTGATTTAGGTCATACCTGAGTGGTCTAGTGGTTTTCCCTATTTTCTTCAATTTAAGTCTGAATTTAGCAATAAGGATTTCATGATACTAAGTGATAAATTTTGAATATATATATATATACAGTATTTTACATAAGAAAAATTATTAGTAAATTAAAGACTAATACCTGTCTCTATCAATCTATGTCAGTACTTTTTTATATGGTTTTCCCTATTTTCTTCAATTTAAGTCTGAATTTAGCAATAAGGATTTCATGATACTAAGTGATAAATTTTGAATATATATATATATACAGTATTTTACATAAGAAAAATTATTAGTAAATTAAAGACTAATACCTGTCTCTATCAATCTATGTCAGTACTTTTTTATATGCTCTATTCATATAAAATAATACATGAGACTAATAAATCAAAAAGGGAAGAATGGTTAAATTATACAATAAAATTGCAATATAGTGGATAACACATGTATATAATCACAAAGATAATCATACATCCAGTACAATATTCATTGTGGTTCTAAAGGAAGTCACTATGGCTTGAAATAGCTCATTGATTTTCCCTTCAAAAAAAGAAAGTAAAAGAAAATATTCACATAGAAAATGGATGCTTTGAGTTAACATTAATAATTCAGAAATTCTAATACTTAATATACAGTTTGTTTTTCCAGTAAAGTTTGTCACTTATAATTACCCTCTTGGACTATCTTGATTTATAATATATAAACTCAGTTTAATAGCAGATGTACCAACTTCACTTTTTTGGTACTGCAGCATACTTTGTAGGATGGCACTTTAAAAAATGTGGTGTTTGATATATTGCAAAAATGTTAGTGGCTAATATTTTCTCTACTTATTTTCTCTACTTTCCCTACCAGTAAATAAGTTAGGATTTTACAGTGAGCACAGCTTTTTTTTTTTAATCTGAAGCAAACACCCTCCCTTATTTCCTTTGATATCTGCTACTTATTTATGTGCTTGCTACAGAATTACAGCCATCCAACAAAATCAGAAAACACTGAGTTCTTCACCACTAATATAGTTTCTCTTCACCCAATATTTCTATTTTCCTTTCTCATCACATTCAATTCACACAGTCAGTTTAGGAGAAGAGTAGAAAATGTCTTTATTTAAAAAAAATTATTTTTTAATTATTAAAGTAGAATTGATTCAACAGATATGGAAAATAATGTACATTTTTCTTAAAAACCTAAAAATAGAACTATCATACAATGCAGCAATCTCACCCTGAGCATTGAATCTGAGAAAACCATAATTCAAAAAGATACATGTACCCCAATATACATTGAAGCACTATTTACAATAGCCAGGATATTGAAGCAACTTAAATGTCATGGAATGAATGGATAAAGAAACTGTGGTAGAAACAGATATAGATATAAATATTATATTATATATATATATATATAATGGCATATTACTCAGCCATTAAAAGGAAGAAAATTGGGTTATTTGTAGTAATGTATTGTACAGAGTGAGGTAAGTCAGAAAGAGGAAAACAAATATCATATATTAATATATGCATATGGAATGAAGAAAAATGGTACTGATGAACCTATCTGCAGAACAGAAATGGAAACACATGTGTAGAAATGGACTTGTGAACAGCTGGGAAAAGAGAGGGTGGGATGAATTGGGAGAGTAGCATTGACATAAATACACTACCATGTGTAAAACAGATAGGAGGTGGGAGGTGCTGTATAACACAGGCATCTCAGTCCAGTGCTCTTAGATGACCTAGAGGGATAGGATGGTGTTGGGTGGGAAAAAGGCTTCAAGAGAGAGGGGATATATGTGTCTATACATATATATGTGTGTGTGTATATATATATATAATTCATTTTGCTGTACAGCAGAAAGTAACACAACATTGTAAAGCAATTATGTGCTGGGCTTAGTTGCTCAGTCCTTCTTACTCTCTGCAGCCTCGTGGAGTGTAGCTCACAAGACTCTCTGTCCATGGGGATTCTTCAGTCAAGAATACTATAGTGGTTTGCCATGTCCTCCTCCAGGGGATCTTCCCAACCCAGGGATAGAACCAAGACCTCCCCCACTGCAGGCAAATTCTTTGCCATCTGAGCCACCAGGGAAGCCCAAAGCAATTATGTTGTTACTGCTATTGTTCAGTCACCCAGTCATGTCCACCTCTTTGCAACCCCATGGAGTGTAGCAACTCAGGCCTCTCTGTCCCTCACCATCTCCCAGAGTTTGCCCAAGTTCATGTACATTTCATTGGTGATGCCATCCAGCCATCTCATCCTATGATGCCTTTTTCTCCTTCTGCCAACATCAATTTTTCCCAACATCAGGGACTTTTCCAGTGAGCTTTTTGTTCACATCAGATGACCAAAATACTGGAGTTTCGGCTTCAGCATCAGTCCTTCTAGTGAATATTCAAGGTTGATATGCTGCAAGATTGACTGGCTTTCCTTGCTGTCCAAGGGACTTTCAAGGGTCTTCTCCAGCACCACAGTTCAAAGACATCAATTCTTTGGTGCTCTGCCTTATTTACAGTCCAAAGAAATTATACTCCAATTTTTAAAAGTAAATGACAAAAAAAAAAATGAAGTATGATGTTGGTGGTTTAGTCACTATATGTGTCTGACTAGACAGTGCCTGAAGAACTATGGATGCGGGTTCGTGACATTGTACAGGAGATAGGAATCAAGACCATCCCCAAGAAAAGAAATGCAAAAAAGCAAAATGGCTGTCTGAGGAGGCTTTACAAATAGCTGTGAAAAGAAGGGAAGTGAAGAGCAAAGGAGAAAAGGAAAGATATACCCATTTGAATGCAGTGTTACAAATAATAGCAAGGAGAGATAAGAAAGCTTTTCTCAGCGATCAATGCAAAGAAATAGAAGAAAACAATAGAATGGGAAAGATTAATGATCTCTTTAGGAAAATTAGAGATACCAAGGGAATATTTCATGCAAAGATGGGCTCCATAAAGGACAGAAATGGTATGGACCTAACAGAAACAGGAGATATTAAGAAGAGGTGGCAAGAACACACAGAAGAATTGTACAAAAAAGATCTTCACAGCCTAGATAATCATGATGGTGTGATCACTCACCTAGAGCCAGACGTCATGTAATGTGAAGCAAAGTGCACCTTAGGAAGCATCACTATGAACAAAGCTAGTGGAGGTGATGGAATTCCAGTTGAGCTGTTTCAAATCCTGAAAGATGATGCTGTGAAAGTGCTGCACTCAACATGCCAGCAAATTTGGAAAACTCTACAGTGGCCATAAGACTGGAAAAAAGTCAGTTTTCATTCCCATCCCAAAGAAAGGCAATGCCAAAGAGTGCTCAAACTACCACACAATTGCACTCATCTCACACGCTAGTAAAGTAATACTTAAAATTCTCCAAGCCAGGCTTCAGCAATACGTGAACTTCCAGATGTTCAAGCTGGTTTTAGAAAAGGCAGAGGAACCAGAGATCAAATTGCCAACGTCCGCTGGATCATCGAAAAAGGAAGAGAGTTCCAGAAAAACATCTATTTCTGCTTTATTGATTATGCCAAAGGCTTTGACTGTGGGGGTCACAATAAACTATGGAAAATTCTGAAAGAGATGGCAATACCAGACCACCTTACCTGCCTCTTGAGAAACCTGTATGCAGGTCAGGAAGCAACAGTTAGAACAGGGCATGGACCAACAGACTGGTTCCAAATAGGAAAAGGACTTTATTATTATTATTATTATTTTGGACTCCAAAATCACTGCAGATGGTGATTGCAGCCATGAAATTAAAAGACACTTACTCAATGGAAGGAAAATTATGATCAACCTAGACAGCATATTAAAAAGAAGAGATATCACTTTGTCAACAAAGGTCCATCTAGTCAAAGTTATGGTTTTTCCAGTGGTCTTGAATGGATGTGAGAGTTGGACTATAAAAAAAGCTGATCACAGAAGAATTGATGCTTTTGAACTCTGGTGTTAGAGAAGACTCTTGAGAATCCCTTGGACTGCAAGGAGATCCAACCAGTTCATCCTAACAGAGATCAGTCCTGGGTGTTCATTGGTAGGACTGATGTTGAAGCTGAAACTCCAATACTTTGGCCACCTGATGCGAAGAGTTGACTCTTTTGAAAAGACTCTGATGCTGGGAAAGATTGAGGGCAGAAGGAGAAGGGGACGACAGAGGATGAGATGGTTGGATGGCATCACCGACTCAATGGACATGGGTTTGGGTGGACTCCGGGAGTTGGTGATGGACAGGGAGGCCTGGCATGCTGTGGTTCATGGGGTTGCAAAGAGTCGGACACGACTGAGAGCCTGAACTGAATTGAACTCATTCTGACCTCATGGTTGATTTATGAGGTTAAGTTTAATTTCTGCTGTACAAAAATTATTCTTCATATTATTTTCCATTGTGATTTATCACCAGATATTGAATATTGTTCCTTTGCTGTTCAGTAGGACCTTGTTGTTTATCCATCCTATATACAATTGCTTGCATCTACTAATCCCAAACTCACAGTCCTTACCTCCTCCCCACTTGGCAACCACAAGTCTATTCTCTCTTTTGGTAAGCTTGTTTTTGTTTCATAGATATGTTCATCTATATTGCACTTTAGATTCCATTTGCATGTGATAGCATATGATATTTGTCTTGTTCTTTCTGACTTTACTTAGCATAATCTCTAGAGTCATTCAAGACGTTGTAAATGTCATAGTTTTATTCTTTTTAATGATTGAGCAATATTCAATTGTGTGTGTATATACATATACATAAATCTTCTTTACTCATTCATCTTTTGATAGAAATTTAGGTTGTTTCTATGTCTCTACTATTGAAAACTGCTTCTATGGTCATAAGGGTGCTTGTATCTTTTTGAATTATAGTTTTGTCTGGGTGAATGCCCAGGAGTTGGATTGCTGGATCACATAGTAACTTAATTTTTAGTTTTTTCAAATATCTTCATATTGTTTTCCATAGTTGTTGTTGTTGTTGTTCAGTCACTCAGTTCTGTCTGACTCTTTGTGACCCCATGGCAGTCAACATGCCAGGCTTTCCTGTCCTTCACCATCTCCCAGAGCATGCTCAAACTCATGTCCATTGAGTCCACTGAACTATCTGTGGACCTGTCTTGCCAGTTTTCCTGGAGCAGAGAATGCCTCATTTCTGCTCTACATCCTGAGCTTCTTCAGGCAGTATTAGAGGTCAGTAGCTTCAGCATGATTTAATCACAATTATTGGGCTTCCCTGATAGTTCAGTTGGTAAAGAATCTGCCTGCAATGAAGGAGACCTTGGTTCAAACCCTGGGTTGGGAAGATCCCTGGAGAAGGGAAAGGTTACCCACTCCAGTATTCTGGCCTGGAGAGTTCCATGGATTGTATAGTCCCTGGGGTCGCAAAGAGTCAGACAGGACTGAGCGACTTTCACTTTAATCCTTGTAGAGGTACATGCAAGCTCCCACGGCAAGTGCCAATTGGTGGTTGATAAATCATGGTGTTATTGTGAACTTCAAATGAGATAATGTATGTAAAATTCCTATGTAAATACTAAAACTCTACACAAATAATAGCAAATATGAATATTTTTATTTTACAGTTAACATTTGAAAGAAACTACTGTTTCTCTGTTCCTTTAAAACAACATTGGCATTTTTACCTCCGTAACAAGTTTCTCATCTTTTCTCACTGTTGAAATGATCCTCACTATTGTCTGCTAATTAGCATCTTTGTCTTCTTATTCCTCCTCAAGTTCCAATTTCTTCATGAAATCTAAAAACCCTAGTGTAATAAAAAAAATCAGATATTTAGATTTTGATTCCAGTGATGTCTTAATTAGGGTATTTAACATTACTGAGAGTTTTTTTCCCCTGTTTGTAAAGTTTAGAAATGCATTTCTATTATTGTTAGGAGAAATTAAATAAACGCTGGTGCATGTAAGTCATGAGCATGTAAATATAACATAGCGATATGCTCTTTCCTCTTGTCTCTTACCCATCTCTGTCTTGCAATTTCTCAGATGCTAATTTTAAATATCTGTGGGCCTTTGTTACTGAGTTATTTTATATGTCATTAATATTTTTAAGCCCTTTGAGGGAAGGCACTGTGCCCACTACACCCTTCTAACCCTCTGTAGTTCTAAACTTAGCATTGGACAAGTAGGAAAATGCCCAATGAGTCACTGATTAGTAAGATTAGCAACTCATTCTGATTGTTGATATGCAACTTAACTGAAGTCAGATACACATTGTCACACAAGCACACATTGTCATCTTTATTACCATAATAAGTGTAGGTCTTCTCTGTATCTGATAAGATTATATTTCAAGTTAGATTTTAGGAGCCATTTGACTTTTACAGAAATGATCCCCAAATAATGGAAGATCTGATTATCCTGATAAGATCATTGCATGTGTTGTTCTTGAGGAGACAGATGCTTTTAGTGAAAGAAGGGAAGTACCAGAGAAGAAACTTCCCATGTGAAGAGCACATATTTGACAGGAATATGTAGAGTAACCTTAAGCTTCCATCATAGTGACTTGGCAATCACTATTGTGATATAAATGTAATAATGGCTTGTTCATCTGCAACATAATTCAATCAACTGAGTTGACCCTATCCTTAAATGACACATAATTTTAGACCATGAATGAGGTGAGAAACTTTCTCATCAATAATTCACTTCCTATCTCAATAACTGTGTGCTTTAGCCCCACTTACCCATGGCAGTGCCTTTCACATTAAATATAAAAGTTAAAAGGGAAGAGACCAGATCTCTGGGATTTTCTTTGATTATTTATATATCCCAAAGGTTTTGCATTACTAAATGCTACTTAAGTACTGAAGATGAAGTATTCCAAGTGAGTGATAATTTAAGCAAATGATATAAAAAAAACTTTATTCCTTGGTACCATAATGGCACTAGTAAAAATATTTCTGCTGGAGCAATTTTGCAGATAATTTTCAGTAAAAAGAAAGAGCTCAAAGATGGAAGGAGTGAATGCCTATGCTCTCCAGAGAGATGCAGAAAGTAATTATACTTTGGTTCGGGTAAGCCAATATTGCATATTTTGAAGACAGTCTCCCAAATGATATCATTGTGCACAATGTAAAAAATATGGCAGTAATAAAGCATTTCTTCTGTGTGTTTCAGCTAGCAGTTAGCATCTCTAAGTATTAATGCCTTCATCTGTAAATAATATATTGTATTGCCATTACATGACTTCAAGGCTTAGATACTTCAGTTCAGTCGCTCAGTCATGTCCGACTCTTTGCAACCCCATGAATCGCAGCACGCCAGGCGTCTCTGTCCATCACCAACTCCCGGAGTCCACCCAAATCCATGTCCATCGAGTCGGTGATGCCATCCAACCATCTCATCCTCTGTCGTCCCCTTCTCCTCCCGCCCCCAATCCTACCCAGCATTAGGGTCTTTTCCAATGAGTCAACCCTTCGCATGAGGTGGCCAAAGTATTGGAGTTTCAGCTTCAACATCAGACCTTCCAGTGAACACCCAGGATTGATCTCTTTTAGGATGGATTGATTGGATCTCCTTGCAGTCCAAGGGACTCTCAAGAGTCTTCTCCAACACCACAGTTCAAAAGCATCAATTCTTTGGCGCTCAGCTTTCTTCACCGTCCAACTCTCACATCTATACATGACCACTGGAAAAACCATAGCCTTGACTAGACGTACTTTTGTTGGCAAAGTAATGTCTCTGCTTTTAAATATGCTATCTAGGTTGGCCATAACCTTCCTTCCAAGGAGTAAGTGTCTTTTAATTTCATGGCTGCAATCACCATCAGCAGTGATTTTGGAGCCCCCAAAAATAAAGTCTGACACTGTTTCCACTGTTTCCCCATCTATTTGTCATGAAGTGATGGGACCAGATGCCATGATCTTAGTTTTCTGAACGTTGAGCTTTAAGCCGACTTTTTCACTCTCCTCTTTCACCTTCATCAGGAGGCTCTTTAGTTCTTCTTCACTTTCTGCCATAAGGGTGGTGTCTTCTGCATATCTGAGGTTATTGATATTTCTCCCGGCAATCTTGATTCCAGCTTGTGTTTCTTCCAGCACAGCGTTTCTCATGATGTACTCTGCATAGAAGTTATATAAGCAGGGTGACAATATACAGCCTTGATGTACTCCTTTTCCTATTTGGAACCAGTCTGTTTTTCCATGTCCAGTTCTAACTGTTGCTTCCTGACCTGCATACAGGTTTCTCAAGAGACAGGTCAGATGGTCCGGTATTCCCATCTCTTTCACAATTTTCCACAGTTTATTGTGATCCACACAGTCAAAGGCTTTGGCATAGTCAATAAAGCAGAAATAGATGTTTTTCTGGAACTCTCTTGCTTTTTCGATGATCCAGCGGATATTGGCAATTTGATCTCTGGTTCCTCTGCCTTTTCTAAAACCAGCTTGAACATCTGGAAGTTCACGGTTCACGTATTGTTGAAGCCTGGCTTGGAGAATTTTGAGCATTACTTTACTAGCGTGTGAGATGAGTGCAATTGGGCGGTAGTTTGAGTATTCTTTGGCATTGCCTTTCTTTGGGATTGGAACGAAGACTGACCTCTTCCAGTCCTGTGGCCACTGCTGAGTTTTCCAGATTTGCTGGCATATCGAGTGCAGCACTTTCACAGCATCACCTTTGAGGATTTGAAATAGCTCAACTGGAATTCCATCACCTCCACTAGCTTTGTTCACAGTGATGCTTTCTAAGGCCCATTTGACTTCACATTCCAGGATGTCTGGCTCTAGGTGAGTGATCACACCATTGTGATTATCTGGGTTGTGAAGATCTTTTTTGTACAGTTCTTCTGTGTATTCTTGCCACCTCTTCTTAATATCTTCTGCTTCTGTTAGGTCCATACCATTTCTGTCCTTTATCGAGCCCATCTTTGCATGAAATGTTCCTTTGGTATCTCTAATTTTCTTGAAGAGATCTCTAGTCTTTCCCAATCTGTTGTTTTCCTCTATTTCTTTGCACTGATCACTGAGGAAGGCTTTCTTATCTCTCCTTGCTATTCTTTGGAACTCTGCATTCAGATGGGAATGTCTTTCCTTTTCTCCTTTGCTTTTTGCTTCTCTTCTCTTCCAAGCTATCTGTAAGGCCTCCTCAGGCAGCCATTTTGCTTTTTTGCATTTTTTTCTCCATGGTGATTTTCTTGATCTTTGATACTACAGCAGGTTAATGATCTCTAGCAATGGAACAGTTTTATTTGATGGTGTAATTTTGGTAGCAGATGATTCCCAAATATACCAAAAAAGACACAATGAGATTTTTCAACTATCAAATTATATCTAGATCACTAGAATTTTATATAAAAATTAGGGGTGCTCTAATGGCTTAACATATTAAATAGGTTTTCCCCTAATTTGAAATTATAGTTTAATAAGATCAGAATAAGATTTCACATGTGGCATAGACAAAATAGGTCTTAAGAAAGAGACTTAAGGAGCTCAACTCTTTCATGTGCCCTATCTGAAAATCTGCTATTGACCACAAGTCTTTACCATTAGAGATTCATTCTTTAAGCATACGGATTTGGCTAAGTTCAGTTCAGTCTCTTAGTTGTGTGTGACTCTTTGGAACCCAATGGACTGCAGCATGCCAGGCTTCCCTATCACCAACTCCTGGAGCTTGCTCAAACTCATGTCCATTGAATTGGTGATGCCATCCAACCATCTCATCCTCTGTCATCCCCTTCTCATCCTGCCTTCAATCTTTTGCAGCAACAGGAACTTTTTTAATGAGTCAGTTCTTCGCGTCAAGTGGCCAAAGTATTGGAGATTCACCTTCAGTATCAGTCCTTCCATTGAATATTCAGGACTGATTTCCTTTAAGATTGACTAGTTTGATCTCTTGCAGTCCAAGGGACTCACAAGAGTCTTCGCCAATACCACGGTTCAAAAGCATCAATTCTTCAGAGCTCAGCTTTCCTTATGGTCCAACACTCACAACCATACATGATGACTGGAAAAACCATAGCTTTGACTAGATTGACCTTTATCGGTAAAACAAAGTCTCTGCTTTTTAATATGCTGCCAATGTTGGTCATAACTTTTGTTTCAAGGAGCAAGTGTCTTTTGATTTCATGGCTTCAGTCATCTGCAGTGATTTTGGAGCCCAAGAAAATAAAGTATCTTACTGTTTCCATTGTTTCCCCATCTATTTGCCATGAAGTGATGGGACCAGATGCCATGATCTTCATTTTCTGAATGTTGAGTTTTAAGCCAGCTTTTCCACTCTCCTCTTTCACTTTCATCAAGAGGCTCTTTAGTTCTTCACTTTCTACCAAAAGTGTAGGGTCATCTGGATATCTGAGGCTGTTGATAATTCTCTCAGCAATCTTGATTCCAGCTTGTGCTTCATCCAGCCCAGCATTTCACATGCTGTGCTCTGCATATAAGATAAATAAGCAGGGTGAAAATAAAGCGCCTTGATGCACTCCTTTCCTGATTTGGAACCAGTCTGTTCTTCCATGTCTAGTTCTAACTGTTGCCTCTTGACCTGAATACAGATTTCTCAGAAGGCTGGTAAGGTGGTCTGGTATATCCACCTCTTGAAAATTTTCCCCACTTTGTTGTGATCTAAATAGTCAAAGACTTTGGTGTAGTCAATAAAGCAGAAATAGATGATTTCTGGTATTCTCTTGCTTTTTCAGTGATCCAACAGATATTAGCAATTTGAAGTCTTATTCCTCTGCCTTTTCTAAATCCAGCTTGAATATCTGGAATTTTTCAGTTCACATAGTGTTGAGGCCTCACTTGGAGAATTTTGAGCATTACTTGACTAGCTCATGAGATGATTGCAATTGTATGGTAGTTTGAGCAGTCTTTGCCTTTGCCTTTCTTTGGGATGGGAATGAAAACCAACCTTTTCCAGTCCTGTGGTCACTGCTGAGCTTTCCAAATTTGTTGGCATATTAAGAGCAGCACTTTAACAACATTATCTTTTAGGATTTGAAATAGCTCAACTGGGATTCCATCACCTCCACTAGCTTTGTTCATAGTGATGCTTACTAAGGCCCACTTGACTTCACTTTCCAGGATGTCTGGCTCTAGGTGAGTGATCATACCATCGTGATTATCTGGGTCATGACAATATTTTTTGTATAGTTCCTCTGTGTATTCTTGCCACCTCTTCTTAATATCCTCTGATTCTGTTAGGTCCATAACATTTCTGTCCTTTATTGTGTCCACTTTTGCATGAAATATTACCTTGTTATCTCTAATTTTCTTGAAGAGATCTCTAGACTTTCCCATTCTGTTGTTTTCCTCTATCTCTTTGCATTGATCACTGAGGAAGGCTTTCTTATCTCTCCCTGCTATTCTTTAAAACTCTGCATTTAAATGGGTATATATTTCATTTTCTCCTTTGCCTTTAGCTTCTCTTCTCTTCTCAGCTATTTGTAAGGCCTCCTCAGACAACCACTTTGCTATGTTGCATTTCTTTTTCTTGGGGATGGTCTTGATCCCTGCCTTCTGTACAATGTCATGAACCTCTGTCCATAGTTCTTCAGACACTCTGTTAGATCTAATCCCTTGAATTTACTTGTCACTTTCACTGTATAATTGTAAGGGATTTTTAGGTCATACCTAAATGGTCTAGTAGTTTTCTCTACTTTCTGCAATTTAAGTTTGGATTTTGCAATAAGCAGCTCATGATCTGAGCCAGTCAGCTCCATCTTGCTTTTGCTGACTGTATAGAGCGTCTCCATCTTTGGCTGCAAATAATAATCAATCTGATTTCAGTATTGACTATCTGGTGATGTCCTTCTGTAGAGTCATCTCTTGTGTTTTGGAAGAGGATGTTTGCTATGACCAGTTCTCTTGGCAAAACTCGGTTAGCCTTTGACCTGCTTTATTTTGTCCTCCAAGGTCAAACTTACTTGTTACCAAGGATCTCTTGACTTCCTACTTTTACATTCCAGTCACCTATGATGGAAATGTCATTTTTTTTTTGGTGTTAATTCTTAAAGGTCTTGTTGGTCATCACAGAACCACTCAACTTTAGCCTCTTCAGCATTAGTGGTCGAAACATAGTCTTATGTTAGTGTGATATTGAATGGTTTGCTTTAGAAGGAACAGAAATCATTCTGTCATTTCTGAGATTGCATTCAAGTATTGAATTTCAGAATCTTGTTGATTATGAGGGATACTCCATTTCTTCTAAGGGGTTCTTGCCCACGGCGGTAGATATAATGTTAAGACTTTGTTGCAAATGGATGGGGGAAACAATGGAATCAGTGACAGACTTTCTTTTCTTGGGCTCCAAAATCACTAGAGTTGGTGACTGCAGCAATGACATTAAAAGATGCTTGCTCCTTGGAAGAAAAGCTATGATGAACCTAGACAGCATATTAAAAAGTAGGGAAAATACTTTGCCAACAAAATTGTGTATAGTCAAAGCTATGTTTTTCTTCCTGTAGTCATGCATGGATGTGAGATTTTGACATAAAGAAATCTGAGTGCTGAAGAGTTGATGCTTTCATACTGTCGTGTTGGAGAAGACTCTTGAGAGTCCTTTAGACTGCCTGGAGATCAAACCAGTCAACAGTAAAGAAAAACAGTTTGAATATTCATTGGAAGGATTGATATTGAAGCTGAAGCTCCAATACTTTGCCCACCTAATGGGAAGAACTGACTCTGGGAAAGACTGTGATGCTGGGAAAGATTGAATATGGGAGGAGAAAGGAACATCAGAGGATGAAATGGTTGGACGGCATCCTTGACTCAATGGACATGAGTTTGATCAGGCTCTGGGAGTTGGTGATGGACAGGGAAGCCTGGTGAGTGGCAATCTTTTGGGTCGGAAAAGTTGCACACGACTGAGTGACTTAAATGAACTGAACTGATAATGAGAACATATGTAAACTCATATTATAAAGTGTCCTTATTCATTGAAAATGTGCAATACATAAAAGGCTACCTCAAAAGAATCAGCAAACTCCTTTCTACCTTAAATGCCCAAGCTAAGCTCTTTGGATCCTGACATTTTCTATATGTTTTCAAAATAATAATCCATGTCTTGATAACCGAGTATCTAAAAATCATAAGTCTTTATTAAATGCCTTTAATGAGAGAAAAAATGACTTAACTCAGATTTCTTTTATTTCTGGTCAGAAATTTTTAAGAGAAGAATATACATATTTATTCAAATTAAAATGAAAATCGTTATCTTGTATTTATTTAATTGGCTGTATCTAGGAGACTGAAGAATAAGAATTTGAAACAGAAAATATCAAACATTTTCAGTTTATCTACCCACAATTTTGGTTTACAAATGTCTTGATTTTATAATACTGCAGTAAGAAGCAGATTAAATTTTAGCATTCTTTGCTTGCATATTTTTTCATTTATGATGTATTTTGCTTCTTAAATCAATCTTCTAAGTTATATATGCTCCAGTCTCTATAAAACATGAATCAGATCCATGCCTGACTACCTTTCGGCTTACTAGTATTTTATATCTGAGTCTTGGAGAAATTCTAACCTACCTGACACAACTGCCAAACTGATATTTCCTCTTTTCTTTTCCCTCAAAACTCCAACCTATGCTTTTCAGCATTCCTTCTTCTGTAACTTCACTTCTCAGAAGAAGCCAATTCTTTTCCTAGCCCATAAAATTAAGTCCTCAACCTGACCTTTGATGTCACCTACAAGATAGCCACAGCTTCCCCACTTTTATTTTTCTGCTAATCTATAAATAACCTATGTAACAGGGTCATTAGCACTCCCTAGTGTAATTCATGTATCCACGAAAATCGTTTTTTCTCATTTGCTCTTCTTTTTTTGAAATGCCTTCTAGAGTGGTTCTACATAGAACTAATGTATTCTGGACTGCCTATTAAGGACTATGGAGAGAGGGGAGAAAAATTGTGGAGTCCATCTCTTTATAGAATTCAATACGATCAAACAGTCCTAAGAACCCATCTCTAGCTTGTCCAACATTTGCCTTAGAATGCTTCACTTTTCTAAAAGTGGCCATGCTTACTCAAGATTTATCGGTGCTGGTTATGGGACAAAGAGTTAAAGACCTGGATCTCTAATAAACCTTGTATCCATATTTATGGAGAGATGATAAGATGCAAATCATCATAAGATATTTATTTCTTACTCAAGAGTACAGATATGAATGTAAAAGATTTATTTGATTCCACTAAGGTGCATTGTTACTGTTTTATTGTGCATTGTATAGAAAAAGGAATACAGTTGAGAAAAGATTGTAAATTGTTGACTAAAGAAGAGGATTTCTGGTGAATATACAAAGTTTGGCTAAATGTGAGGTTTAAGGCATCACATTGCCTGTTTCTTATATGGTGTTTTAGAGTCTTAGGAGCTCACAATATCTCAGTTTCATCAGAGTTTACTTATCTTCCTTTAGGTTGCTCCAGAATTAAAAATAATAATAATAACAATCACTGTGAAACAAGTCTCTGTACCTGTAACAATGTTCTCCACCTTCCCAAATATCCTTCCATTACGATTATGTTCATATCAATGCCTTTGACTTGCACGATTTCCTGAGTCTTCACTTACGTGGTACTTCTTCCTCCCTTGACCTTTGATTCTGTTATTTCATTTTCCTTTAAATTTTAATATTTCTAAATTATTCTCCATCAAATTAGCTTACACACTATTTGAAGACATTTCTCTAGAGACAACTTTATTTTGTTTTTTACAATGTGACTCTGAAAATCTTCCAGACATAGATTAAAAGTGTACAGAGAACAATGGTGAAAATTTGGTAGCAGCGGAGGTGGTAAGCAGACATCAGGTTCTGGATGAGTTATTTTAATAATTTCCCAACTAGTCACCTTGCTTCCAGCCTTGCCCCTCTTCAATCTAATTCTCAACATTGCAGCCACAGTGATTGTATTAAAATGTAAGTCAGGTCGTGTTGACTAATCAAACTGGTTCCCACCTCCATAATCTTTCCAACCTCATTTCCTACTGTTCTCAATTCCTGAGTTTCACTGACTCTTCTCACTGACTCTTCACTATTTAGATATCTTTTATCCAGTCACTTGTTTGCCACCACACACCACCACTACCCTCACACACAGAGAGACCCACAGAACACAAAGCAGATTGTTAGGTCCATGATGAGAGTGGTATCTGTCTGTTTTACTCATTATTGCATCCCTATTATCTTAAAATAATAGTTGGTATCTGGTTGGCACATTGAAGGCCATTGATAAATATCTGTTGAACAATGGGATTAAGTGCCTTGGCTGAAATTATATAATCTAAGCAGCATCAGGAGAATCCAAACTCAGTTCTATTGCTCTAGTTACTATACCAAGTAATACATTTTCAGCTACAATAATAGAATAAATAAATCCATAAAGAAAACATATTCTCTGACAAAACAAGAAAAGCAGTGTACAGAGAGAGATTTTCCCATTTTCTTTAAAACATGCTTCTATTGAGAGTGTTTTTTCCCCAAATGGTCATCCGTTATTTCTTTTATTGTATTGATTTTAAAGCTATTCAGAGAGTTATTTACCTCCCAAGTCTTCAGGGAAGTGATATTATAATTCTTATCCTTCATGCCATTGGCACTTAATTCTTTTGATCGCCTTCCATCTATTAGTGTCCATAATTTTATAACTTCCTTGACGCATTTCTCAACAATACATATGTATTGTTGTCAGTTACTAAGTCATGTCCAAATCTATGACACCATGGACTGCAGCATGCCAGGATTCCCTGTCCTTCACTATCTCCCGAGTTTGCTCAAATACATATTAATATGTATATATATATATTTACATACACATATGCTTTCACATTTTATTAAAAATTGGCATGCTCAATTTCTTGTTTCTGTGCATCATTTTTCTACATTTCCAGATAGATTGATCTTTTCCTTATCTGAAGCTAAAGATTTTTCCCACATTTCTCCCTATATATCAAAGCTGTTTTGTTTCCCTGTTGTTACTTCACAGTCAACAATGGTGTCAGTGCAACAATTTCTGATCTGCTATCATCTGTTACTATCGTTAGTTTGGTATTATTTACTCCGCTGGATAATAGGACCATACATCAACTATCTAGAGACAATATGGTTAGAGTTTTCATTATCTTTCATTTTTAGTGTTTGTGTTGTACTGCAGCTTGTATCTAAACTTGAGAAGCAAATGTCCTTGAGGCAGACATAATTCTTTTAATCCATTCTTCATCTGGTTCTTTTAAATCCATAAACAAGTTGTCATATGCATTCAACATGATGTTTCATTCATGATCCAATAATCATAATTTTTTGAGTTGAAGTGAAGTCACTCAATCGTGTCCAACTCTTTGTGAACCCATGGACTATAGCCTGCCAGGCTCCTCCATCCATGGGATTTTCCACACAAGAGTACTGGAGTGGGTTGCCATTTCCTTCTCCAGGGGAATCTTCCCGACCCAGGGATTGAACCTGAGTCTCCTGCATTTCAGGCAGACTCTTTACGGTCTGAGCCACCGGGGAACTTTTGAGTTGGTGTTAGTCCAATTCCAGGAGTCACTTGTTTTATTGCATTTTTTTTTTTCCAAGCAGCATATGGATACCATGGGCATGGCAAGCACAAAGGTTAAATTTCATTATTTGCATTTCTGCTTATAGGATAATTGTGGTGTTCTCATAACCTACTGTTTTCTATATCCTTTTGGCTTCATCATTTCATCTTTTTAACTTCATCTGATTTTATTTCCTTTCACATTTATCAAAAAGTTTTCTCTAGTTAGCCCTCAAATCACATTCCCATTTCCCCCAATTATTTCTTCCCTTTGTTTTCCAGTTTATCTACATTACAATTATAACTCGATTCCTGACCAAGTCATGCAAAAGTGTACCTCCTTTCATTTTCATATCTACCATTGCTTTGAGGCATGAATATCTGGAAGCAGAAATCTTATCGTATTTTTTATTCCTTGGTGTTTAACATACAGTAGACACTCAGTAAAGGGTAGATGACTGAATAAGTGAATTAATGGCTTGCTTATTTATAGGAACATCAGTAGAAATGTTTATTTGAATGAATTAACTTTCTGTAAGAAATATACATCAGAGTGATTTCCTCCAAATTAGTAGCATTTGTAACGTTTTTATTAGAAAATGCCAGCTTGCCTTTGCTTCTTTGTTCATAAAATGAACAAAAAATAAAACTAAAAAAAACCCAAATAATGTATAATCAGTTACTGCTATTATTTTAACCACAGAGACCCTTAGCTAACAACGTTAATTTTTTTTAAATGGAAAACAAATGTCAAGGAAATGAACCTTATAGCATATCTTTAAAATCCCTTAATATTTTCTGATTTCAATAAAGTATCAAACTGATATCCACCACAGTGTAGATTCATATTTGAATCTACAGTCATTAGATTGATGACTTTTGGATAGTTTCCATCTTGTGTTTTCCAGTATTGATCCAATTACTTGTAGTAAGTAGATAATGTTTTTAAATATGTATTGAAAGTGAAAGAAAGTGAAGTTGCTCAGTCGTGTCTGACTCTTTGCAACCCCATGGACTGTAGCCTACCAGGATCCTCCGTCCATGGGATTTTCCAGGCAAGAATACTGGAGTGGGTTGCCATTTCCTTCTCCAGGAGATCTTCCCCACCCAGAGATTGAACCCGGGTCTCCCGCATTATAGACAGACTCTTTACCATCTGAGCCACCAGAGAAGTCTCTCTAAATATGTATTAAAGGAGTTGAGTTGAAAATTATTTTAACTCAAAGAATATTATTAGTCAAAATGAACAAGATTTTTCTAATGTTGCAGAATCAATAGGTTTTGCTGATTTTAATTATAGGTTGGCATTGTTTTAAATATCAGGTGCATTCCTGTAGGAAAATGATTATATGAAATACAGGATTAACTTTATTCCTCAAATCTAGGTGTCATGAGGATTCCCTCAGGTCAGAGATTTAGATAACTTTGGCTTGAATTCTCAATTTTAAGGCTCACAAACCTGAATATTTATCACTCACATAAATTTTTACTGAGGAATAGGACTGGGAAGCCATAGTTAAAAGTTAAGGGTTGCTTTGGAAGTAGGCTTTAACACACTGTCCAAATTATACTCTTAAATTATACCATCACCTCTACTAAGACATCTGGAATTAAAGATTTAAATTAAAGCTGTGTGATCTCTATTATGAAAACTAAACATTAAATCAAGTCTACCAGCCTTTCTTTATAGCAAATTATCTTCAAAAAGTCAGGACATCATCTATATTATCATATAGCATCATGCATAGTCTTTCTTATTGTGTTAGGTTTCACTTTTCTCTCTATCTGACTCTGCCCTATTTCTGCTGTTTGAAATAATAAAATCTTGACTCCTTTGATGTAAAGATACCCACAACTTGCATAAATCAGATATGGAAAGACAGATAGAAAGATAGTCTTGGAAAGACTATCATGAAGAAAGAAGATTTTATACTTAGAGATCCCTAGAAGTGGGATAACAACACACCTTGCAAAGTCACACAGGGAAGTATCAAGTGTTGGTCAGGAGACTGAGGGAGCAAGACAAAATATGGGCAAGAGCCTTTAGCATAGTTTCCCTGGGAAGAAAGGGGCAAGGCAGAGAACAAGGATTTAAGATTGGCAATTTAAATATGTTCAGTGAGGTCAGGGCTTCCATCATAGCTCAGTTGGTAAAGAATCCACCTGCAATGCAGGAGACCCCGGTTCGATTCCAGGGTTGGGAAGATCCTCTCGAGAAGGGATAGGCTACCCACTCCAGTATTCTTGGACTTCCCTTGTGGCTCAGCTGGTAAAGAATCTGCTTGCAATGCTGGAGACCTAGGTTCCGTCCCTGGGTTGGGAAGATCCCCCGGAGAAGGGAAAGGCTACCTACTTACTTCAGTATTCTGGCCAGGAGAATTCCATGAACTGTATAGTCCAGGGGGTCGCAAACAATAGGGTCGCAAACAACTTTAACTTCACTCACTCAGTGAGGTCAGGGACTAGGGGTTCTTTCTAGTTGTCAGATACCTGGCCCTGGAGTGGTTAGGGCGGATAAATAGCAGTTAAGAGTGTAAGTGTAAGTGGGAATTTGAGCTCTTTATTGACTTGCATATGAAAGGTGCACTTGCAAATGAATTCCTTACTATCTCTAGGAAATAGCTAACCCTAAGAGAGGCAGTTCCTTCTAAGTAGCGAGGTCCCAAGAGGGCAAAATGCTAAATATAGAAACTAGAAAACATGATTACACGGTTATTATATATTGTCTTGATCTACTAGAAGCATTTAAATATTTTTTCCAAACCATCACACATATCTATTCTATGGTAAGGTAGCCTGAACTAATTATATTGTACACAATTATTTGTCCCTTTTTAATTTTTAAAATTTATTTTAGTAAATATCGATAACCTCTCTGAAAGTTCTCTGTGAAGATTCTGAGACAGGCTTGGGGCTTAGGACCTGAGGCCCTTTGCTGCAGTGTTTATACCTACAAATACTTCTCCTCGAGCAAGAAAATACAACAAAACTATGAGGGACTAACAATAACTGTGGGGTATGCACAGCAGGGCAGATTGTGAACAAAAAGATCTGAAATCAAACTGACACTTCTGAAGACCCGGGAGCAAAATCATGGTATTGGAAGCAAAAGCAAGGTATTGCTTTTGCCCCTGGCACTCAACACTACCTAAGTCACCCCTCTGTCCTGACCCCTGGATACACCCCTACTCTCACTTCATATAAGGAACTAGCTTAATTCTTATTGATTAAGGAAGCCCAAGAACCCTAATGGTAACAGTTCTACCCTCTCACTACCAGATTACAATGAAAGCAAGTTTATCTCTTGCATTGCCGGTAGATTCTTTACCAGCTGAGCCACAAGGGAAGCTCAAGAATAGTGGTGTGAGTAGCCTATCCCTTCTCCAGAGGATCTTCCGGACCAGGAATCGAGCTGGGGTCTCCTGCATTACAGGTGGATTCTTTACCAACTGAGCTATCAGGGAAGCCCTTATAGTAGATAGTAGAAAATACATATACTGGTCTCTGCTCCCAGTTCATGGCATAAGGCTCCTGAAACTTTTGTGATTTCCTGGGTGAGAGGGAAAAGTTTAATTTAAGAAAGTGACTCTGGGTGGGCTCTCGAGTGGTTTCTGGATGAGGATTTGTCCCTGGAAAAGAAAGCCATAATTAAAAGCTAAATTTTTTAGCCCTGCCTTCACACCATAGCATTCCCTCTGCTGATTAGTGATTCTCGCTTTGCGGGGGGTGCTAGTGGTAGAGAATCTGCCTGCCAGTGCAGGAGATGAAGGAGATGCAGGTGTCCAGTCACTGGGTTGGGAAGATCACCTGGAGAAGGAAATGGCAACCTGATTCAGTATTCTTGCCTGGGAAATCACACGGACAGAGAAGCTGGAAAGCTGCAGTCCATGGGGTCACAAAAGAGTCAGACACAACTGAGATAATGTCTATTCTATTCTATTCTGAGTAAAACATTTTAAAGAAAAAAGATAATCTTACCATAATCTAAAATTTAAATGTATGTATTAAATACAAGCGTTGTTGTTGTTAGTCAGTTGCTCAGTCGTGTTTGACTCTTTGCGAGCCATGGACTGCAGCACACCAGGCTCCCTGTCCTTCACCATCTCCCGGAGCTTGCCCAAACTCATGTTCGTTCAGTAAGTTATACCTTCCAACGATCTCATCCTCTGTTGTCCCTTCTTCTCCTGACTTCAATTTTTCTCAGCTTCAGAGACTTTTCTAATGAGCTGGCTCTTCCCATCAGATAGCAAAATTATTGGAGCTTCAGATTCAGCATCAGTCCCTCCACTGAGTATTTGGGACTGATTTCCTTTAGGACTGCCAAGTTTGATCTCTCTGCAGTCCAAAGGCCTCTCAAGAGTCTTCTCCAACACCACAGCTCAAAAGCATCAATTCTTCAGTGCTCAGATTTCTTATTGGTCCAACTATCACATCCACACATGACTACTGAAAAAACATAGTTTTGACTACATGAACCTTTTTAATATGCTGTCTAGGTTTGTCATAGGTTTTCTTCCAAAGAGCAAGTGTCTTTTAATTTCCTGACTGCAGTCACCATCTTCAGTGATTTTGGAGCCCAAGAGAGTAAAGCCTCTCACTGTTTCTATTTTTTTTTTTTCCATCTATTTGCCAGAAAGTTATGGGACTAGATACCATGATCTTAGTTTTCTGAATGTTGAGTTTTAAGCCAGCTTTTTCACTCTTCTCTTTCACTTTCATCAAGAGGCTCTTTACTTCCTCTTCACTTTCTGCCATAAGGGTGGTGTCATCTGCATATGTGAGGTTATTGATATTTCTCCCAGCAATCTTGATTCCAGCTTGTGCTTCATCCAACCCAGCATTTCGCATGACGTACTCTGCTTAGAAGTTAAACAAGCAGGGTGACAATACACAGCCTTGTCGTACTCCTTTCCCAATTTGGAACTAGTCCATTGTTCCATGTCCAGTTCCAACTCTTGCCTCTTGACCTGCATACAGGTTTCACAGGAGGCGGGTAAAGTGGTCTGATATTCCCATCTCTTTAAGAATTTTCCACAGTTTACTGTGATCCACACAGTTAAACGCTTTAGTATAGTCAATACAGCAGAAATAGATATTTTTCCGGAATTCTCTTGTGTTTTCTATGATGTTGGCAATGTTGATCTCTGGTTCCCCTACCTTTTCTATATCCAGCTTGAACATCTGGAAATTCTCAGTCCATGTACTGCTGAAGCCTTGCTTGGAGAATTTTGAGCATTACTTTGCTAGCATGTGAAATGAATGCATTTGTGCAGTAGTTTGAACATTCTTTGGCATTGCCTTTCTTGGGGATTCAAATGAAAACTGACATTTTCCAGTCCTCTGGTCATTGCTGAGTTTTCCAAATTTGCTGGCATATTGAGTGAAGCACTTTAACAGCATCATCTTTTAGGACTTGAAACAGCTCAGCTGAAATTCCATCATCTCCACTCTCTTTGTAGTGATGCTTCCTAAGGCCTACTTGACTTCACATTCCAGGGTGTCTGGCTCTAGGTGAGTGATCACACCCTCAAGGTTATCTGGGTCATTAAGATCTTTTTTGTATAGTTCTTCTCTGTATTCAGTAATCCTAGGAATAAGCAGTTAATATGCCTCCTTTTAATAAGGGAAACATTCCTCTGGTGAAATAAAATTTTGACCTTGTACTAGTAAAGTTCCTAACTTTCTGATGAACAATAAAAAATAATTATAATATGAAATATTACTGATCTTGCATCTGAAATAATATTAGTTATGATATCTTCTCCTCTAAATCAGATTGTACTCACTCTGTTCCCTTTATGGAGGAGATATCATCTATTAATTCCCTGGTACAATTTTCCATGAATATTTAATATGATGCAGAATATTTTGATAAATATTTTAAATAAAACTGCCATTTTAATTATACCAGCATTTTCTACCTTCTGGATAATTTGGAAAAAAAAGTCATAACACAGACTGAAGATAGTTTCTACATAACTCCCAAACCCTTTCTATTAAGGAACTTCTCACAGAATTAATCTATTAAATGTTAACAATTTTGTCTCCATCATTGTATATCAATAATACTTGATGTCTCAGTTTTAGTTTTTCAGCTTAACAGTGATTTTTCAATTGAAAAACCAAGTTGACTAGTAAATGTGTTATAAAAATAAAGGGTTATGAACTAAGAGGTTAAGAATCCCTAACTCTGTAGGAATGGAAAAAAAAAAGTAACTTGAGAATTAAAATTTAATAGTTGACAATTTAAATATTTATAAGCAAACAAATGAAACATGAAGATATGATGGGCTTCTTAGACAATATAGCGCTCTGATCATTATGAACAAGGTGTAAAACTTACAGGAGTTTTCAGTAAATCATGTTACTGAAAACTCTTCTGTTGTTCAATCACTCAGTCACGTCCAACTCTTTACAACCCCATGAACTGTGGCACTTCAGGCTTACTTGTCCTCCACCATCTCCTGGAGCTTGCGCAAACTCATGTCCACTGAGTCAGTGATGCATCCAACCATCTCGTCCTCTGCCATCCCCTTCTCCTCCCGCTTCAATCTTTCCTAGCATCAGGGTCTTTTCCAAGTGGTCGGTTCTTTGCATCAAGTGGCCAAAGTATTGGAGCTTCTGCTTCAGCAGCAGTCCTTCCAATGAATATTCAAGATTTATTTCTTTAGGATATACTGATTTGACCTCTTTGCAGTCCAAGGGACTCTCAAAAGTCTTCTCCAACAACACAGTTGAAAGCATCAATTCATCAGCGCTCAGCCTTCTTTATGATCCAACTCTCACATCCATACTTGACTACTGGAAAAACCATAGGTTTGACTAGGTTGACCTTTGTCAGGAAAGTAATATCTCTGCTTTTTAATATGCTGTCTAGGTTTGTCATAGCTTTTCTTCCAAGGAGCAAAAATCTTTTAATTTCATGACTGCATTCAGCATCTGCAGTGGTTTTGAAGCCCAAGAAAATAAAATCTGTCACTGTTTCCTTTGTTTCCCCATCTATTTGACATGAAGTGATGGGACCAGATGCCATGATCTTAGTTTTTTGAATATTGAGTTTTAAGATAGCCTTTTTACTCTCCTCTTTCACTTTCATCAAGAGGCTCTTTAGTTCCTCTTTACTTTCTGCCATAAGGGTGGTGTCATCTGCAAATCTGAGGTTATTGATAGTTCTCCTGGTAGTCTTGATTCCATCTTGTGCTTCATCCAGTCTGGTATTTTAGAGACTGCACTAAAATAAGCAAGATCTGGTCTCTTTTGTTCTTCCTCTATATAGTTATAAAGTGAAATAACTGATTTACAGAAGCAAAACTAACTTCATGCATGTGAAACTTAATTTTGGGAAAAGTCTTCCAATATGATGCACCAAATGACTCCATGGGTCAATTGTGGGAGTTTTTTCTTGAACAACTTTTGATTTAATTAATATATATCATAGATTGTTTCATAATTGTCTTCATATTATATGTTTCTTCATTCACTGTGGTTATAGAGACAGGATATGAGGTTACAGTGGATCAGAAGTTTTATAGATGATTTGATTTTTAATTTGACAAGTCTAGAAAATAAAACAGAAGATGAAAATAAACAGAAGGTGAAATCATTATCAGAATATTCATAAATAACATTAGACCTCAGCAAGCTAACTTTAGAGATATAGAATTATGCAGTTAGCGCATAATATACCTTCCCTGAAACTTCCCTCCCTCAATTCATTTCTGTTTTGGGGTTCCCACTTGTATTTTCTCATAACTCCCTGAGAATTACCTCTGTTTCCATGCTTATCATGCTGAATTATAATATAATACCAACAGTAAATAATTTTTGAATTATTTTTATATTCTATATATATTCTATATATATATACTATTTATATTCTAGACTAGTAATTTATTGTACAATATTGTTAAATCCCTAAAACAAACAAACCTGTGTGATGAGCTTTATTGACTCCATTTTGCACCAAAAGAAATAGTTCTGACAAGTTAAGAATTTCATGCAAAACCACAAGGCTATAAAATTCTGGAATTGGAATTAAAGTCCATGTCTGTCTTATTCCAAAGCCCATTACTTCTATTTATTTATGTCTATTATATTGGGAATTTTTATGAGGTCAAGGGGCTTAAACTTTCATACCATATCTTCAACAAAATTCACTGCCCTGTAACATTAAAAAAAAAAGAAAAAAGAAAAAGGCAAGCCAAATAGCAAACTTCCAGGGGCTTAATAAGCCACTTCCATTTCTAACCCAACACTATAAACTTGCTTTATATACTGAAAATGAAACATAATTCATTACTGAAATACTTATTGTTGATGTTGAGGTGTGCTAGCAAGAAGGACTTTGTGCTGTGTTTAGTCGCTCAGTCGTGTCCAACTCTTTGTGACCCCATGGACTGTAGCCTGCCAGGTTCCTCAGTCCATGGGATTCTCCAGGCAAGAATACTGGAGTGGGTTGCCATTCCCTTCTCCAGGGGATCTTCCCAACCCAGGGATTGAACCTATGTCTCCCGCATTGCAGGCAGATTCTTCACTGCTTGAGCCACTAGAGAAGCAAGAAAGACTTTAGACCTGGGCATATTTTGCACCTTGTATTTAAAGTATTGAAGCCTGTTGAAGATCTATTGAAGCCTCACAATCTACATTCTGGTATCTTTATTATTCAGTGGTTATTTTTCTGTTACCTTTATTATTCCTATACATTGGAATCACAAGGATAAGTTTTTTAAACACACAGATACCTGGACCCCAACCAAGATCAATTGAATCAGTATTTCTAAGTGTTAAGCAGTCATCACTATTTCACAAAATCAACACTTGTGACTCTATATTTGAAAACCGCTGTTAGAAATAAGTAACATCTTCCTCACAGTCTTAAATTCAAAGTCAATTTCCCTTTTCCTTAAAAAAAAAATAAAGGCAGTAATATGCCACAATGGACACAAGATAAAAATATCACAGTCTTCATAATTTGTGCTCATACTTTATAGCAGATAAGTAGAAATTACAGCCTAGTTAAGAAAATGAATCATACTTCCTGAATTCTTGTATTTGAAACCTATGTAATTGACTTTGTGGGAAGAAGCTAGTTCCTTGGTTGCCTGGAAGAAAGTGCTGAAACTAGATCTTTAAGACTACAGTCACTGGGTGGTTTTATTAACCTATCTTTTTATGTAAAAATTCATTTCTAGATTATACCATTTTACATGGATTATAGAACTGAGAATTATATATTTTAAAGGAATAATTGATATCTAAAATTAGACCACAGTGGAAGCTTGGACTACAGTCCTTCAAGCTGAGTATTACCTTTATTTGTGCAAACTTGAGCAAGTTATTCAAGCTTCTATGCTTTACTTTATTCATCTACAAAATGGGGAGAAGATAATAATTCATGCTGAGAAGCTTATCTGTATTATATAAACCTTCAACAAACACTGTAAAGTAGCTACTAATTATTATTCTCATTTTACACATGAAAAACCTGAGGCACAGTGAGGTTAAATACTGTTCAATGTCACAGAGTTCATAGACAGTGCAGCCTGTAACCAATGCTAATTTTAACACAAAAAGATCAGGCGTGTTTAACTGCCCTGGACTGTTGCCATAATTACACTATTCAGAGAAGTATTTAGAGGATGTGGTAAAATAAAATAGTGGTTTTCAAAAAACATTTCTGCTTGGTTTTCATTCATGGATATTTTCATTTCACTGATGTGGGGCGAAACCTGACCTTCGGGATTTTGCAAACCTTCCCAGGTGATCTAATGTATGACAAAGTTTTAAAACAAGTGCTATAAAGTCTAGAATGTAATCTATAATGGGAGAATAATAAATAATACCTTTATTTATTATCATTTATTATTATTGTTGATGTTAAAATTACACAATGGTTTGAAAGCAAATCAAGTGGATATTAAAAAATAATAAAGTAAGGCAAAATGACAAAAATTATTTTGATTATTATTTAATTACAAAATGAATTAGATAATTAGTTAAATTAATTGGTATGTGTCTAAAATATTTTTCTTGTTAAAAATAATTTTAAAATTGATTTCTTAAAAGATAAACTAAATGAAAAGTAGAAGCTAAAAGCAAATCAAACAATATAGACCTGAGACTTTGGTTTCAGTTGAGTTCTACTAGGTTCTGATATCCAGTTTTAGTCAGAGACAATCCTCTTTGTTGCTTCCTATTTAGGTGGCTACACAAGAGCTTTCAGGAACAAAGCTGTTTCTATTTATGGTTCAGCCTTTGAAGTTTTCTATAGTGATTACTGACTCATCTACATCTTTACAAAAAAGAAAATTTGTATTCAAGGCAATAGGAAATGCTCAGCAGTTGTTTCTTAATCTTTTTTATAATATTTCCAAACTGTTTCAGTTGGAGGCAGGGATATGGATTTCTTAAACTCTCAAGGTTTATTTGAAACTCATGGTTCTATTATGCCTGTGAGTAGTAAACACTTATAATGAAGGCATAATGAAATACTAGGCACAATTGAAAATTAGAGCAAGCCTCCCTTTTCACTAGTTTTTTGTCCTTCAGCTGTAGCTTGCTGTAGGCAAGGGACATATGGTTGCTAATTTTAGTTTGTCGATAGTTGAATTTCCTGAGGTCAGCTAGCTTTGGTGACTAGCAGAAAATGCATTTATTTACAAGTGTGTTAGGCAGAATAGACGGGTTATTTTCTCAATAACTTCTAATTTTTTATTTATTTGTCCTGGTGGAGGTGATTTGTAAATATTTTTATATAACTTATTAATTTTAACTTATTTTTACATGTGATACTTGAAAACTCACTAAATGAAGCAAAGCATTGACAATAATGACTGAGGAAACAGTGTTCAGTTCAGTTCAGTCACTCAGTCATGTCCAACTCTTTGCTACCCCATGAATTGCAGCACGCCAGGCCTCCCTGTCCATCACCAACTCCCGGAGTTTACCCAAACCCATGTCCATCGAGTTGGTGATGCCATCCAACCATCTCATCCTCTGTCGTCCCCTTCTCCTCCTGCCCCCAATCCTACCCAGCATTAGGGTCTTTTCCAATGAGTCAACTCCTCGCATGAGGTGGCCAAAGTATTGGAGTTTCAGATTCAACATCAGACCTTTCAATGAACATCCAGGATTGATTTCTTTTAGGATGGATTGATTGGATCTCCTTGCAGTCCAAGGGACTCTCAAGAGTCTTCTCCAACACCACAGTTCAAAAGCATCAATTCTGTGGTGCTCAGCTTTCTTCACCGAGGAAAGAGTGTAGATATTAATATATTTTACCTTCTTTTTGTCTCTCTCTCAGAATTTATGACAGCTGAGGAGTGTACCCATTCCATACTGCAGCTACTAAATTGATCATTTTCCAGATATCTTAATACTATTTAAATACATACAACATAAACATAACTCTATTATCAAAATTACTATAACTAACATTTCTGCCCACAAGAGATATTATCATGTTCTCAAATGTCAAGCTCCTTGTGCAATTTTGTCATGAACAATGTATGAGTTAACAATTAGAGTTTTCTATTTGGTTACAGTAAATGGATCCAAACAAATCAGAGTTTTTAGAGCATGAATGTAATTGATTTGAGACTAGCTATTGGGATTTAGAAATTCAATTCAATTATTTCCAGTTATTTAGATATTTCTTAAGAAGAGAGTATTTGGTTGTTTAAACAGCATCACAATAAATATGTATGTTATATTACCTTGAGTATATGGTTGTCATATCTGATTCTATATACAAATGTATAGAGTCAGGTATACAACCCAAGAAAACTTAATTTTCCATGCACATACACAAAAAAGCACTGCAGCATAAAGGCTAAAATTATTTTACCCATTTGTGTTAAGTATATGTGTAGAAAAAAATTACCCACTTGGATTTGCTATTGAGATTTTCAACAGGACTTCCAATTAGTGTTAAATGAAAGAGGAAACATCTGTTTAAGTAAGAGTTGAACTGTAATTTACCCTATAAAAAACAGACTTACAAATAAGTCTTACTTTTTGGTATTTCTACTGAGATGGTTATCTTAAACCATTGATAGACTTCCTAGTCACTGTTGTTTGTGGGTGTATGATTTAAAAAACTAAAACTAAATAAATGAATAAATAATAGATCAGCAGTATATCATTACTTTCTTTATACAATTTGTGTGTTTATAGAGTCTGCCCTTTAGTTTGCTAAGTTTGATATGTATTTATATTAAAATGGCTTTACTTTCCAGCAAAGAAAATCAAACAGGACAACCTTTAAGATACCCTAAAACTCATGCATCACCTTCTCAATAGACATGAGTTTGGGTAAACTCCAGGGGTTGATGATGGACAGCCAGGCCTGGCATGCTGCAGTTCATGGGGTCGCAAAGAGTTGGACACGACTGAGCTACTGAACTGAACTGAACTGATCTGAAAACTGACCAGCTAACTGAACTAGCAAGAGCATTAGGAATTCTGATAGAATCTATTTTTAACTGTCTTGATGAGGATGTGCTTTACCCTTTTATTTTCATGCTATTCTCTGCCTCAAAGTACACTCTGATATCATTAATGAGTGCTGTTAACATTTCATTTCCCTTTATGCATGTATTACTATGTATTAACCCCAAGATACTAAAGGATGGTCACTGTCATTTTTGTTGCTCTATACAGTGGTAAATTATTTAATCAGATCTCTTTCAATTCTAAAAGCTCTCCTTGTTTTCCATATTATTCTAGTGTCATCTTAAGTCAATGAATTAATTCTTTTATCAACATATATGTAGGCAAAAGCAACTGGGGAGAGGCATTTCTCTCTGTGTATGAAGGAAGGGAATGCTAAAAGTAAAACAGCAATACTAGATACAGCACCTGAAACTTTTATTTTAGGAGTCATTAGTATATATACACATTACAATATAATAAATAAATATATTAATATATCAGCATATATATATATGTTGTGTTCTCAGTCACTAAGTTGTATCTGACTCTTGCAACCCCAAAGACTGCATTTCACCAGACTCCTCTGTCCATGTGATTTCCCAGTCTAGATTACTGGAATGGGTTGTCATTTCCTTCTGCAGGTCATCTTACTGACTCAGGGATAGAACTTGCATCTCCTCTTTGGCAGGTGGATTCTTTACCACTGAGCCACCAGGAAAGCCATACACACACACACACACACACACACACACACACACATATGCATATATAAGGGTCACAGAGAGAACATATCCAGTGCCAGGATATATTTTGTAGGAGAACTAGTTTTGTCCAAATGTAGCATAGGCGGTAGCAAATTTGACCACCAAATACTTTAGCATAATGGTTGAACTTTGTGAATACTGGCTGAACATGTAAATGTGAACCAAAATAGAAACTGAGAGACCAAGTCTGTAGCTATTGTACTGACATCTGGTAAACCAGATAATTTCTATATAAATGCATGAACATCTACAGAAAGTGTGGGATCAGTTTTCAACAGAGACATCAAATAGTAGTGTTTAAAACAACTGGCTCATCAAGGCATCCAATCAACTCTCACGCATACAGCTATGCTTCCAACTCCCTTCTGTTCCATCTCTGCCTACACAATAAAGAATCCACAGTCCATCATTACAATCACTTTCTTGCAAAAATCTTCCAACTCTTTCCCCTCTCTGCCTCCATGGCAATGTCAAGGAATAGCTATAAGGATTACAATATCCCAGCATTGCTTGTATTAATAGTATCAGCTTGAATTCTTGATTGCACACTCACAGGGGCACCCAATACTTTGTGACAATCCTACACAATTTCTTTAGTGTACTTTCCCTACTTTTGAAGACAATTATTTTATATCTACTTTTCTATTGTTAAACCAAACTTTTGTCTGATGAGGTCACCTCACATTCCATTGATATAATAAAAAAGCAGTAGAATAAAAACTCTCATCTTCCATCACCATGACCTTCACTTCTAAGATAAATGAAGTAGCCTTGTCCCATTCAAAGTCTGTCTTCTTCAGCTCTTGATCTTGTTACTTCCTGTTATCTGCTCGCCTCAGCTTCTGCAGGCTTTCTTTCCTCTTCTCTTTCAACAACTCCTCATTTACCCCAATTTTTATGATAATGTATGGACACATTAAAAAATCATCTATCTTTCAAAAATTTCTCATGACTTCACTTTGCTTTTTTGCTATGGCCCAAGATCTCTATCTCCCTTCAAAGCAAAACTTAAACTCTTTCTCTTTCCACATTTCCAGTCTTCATCACTACACAGAAACTTCTTTGCCAAGACTGTCAATGACTGAAGTATTTCTTTGTTCATTGATCATAACGTTGTCCTCATCTTTATTAAACCTTCAATATTATCTGAAACAACTGAGCATTCCCTCCTTGAAATAGTCTAATATTTCAATTATTGTGAAACCATGCTGTTCTAAGGTTTATTTCTGTCTTTGCTACCTCAAGTATGTTTACTGGCTCTGTGTAGTAAAAATTAACTTTATCCAAAGAGTGATCTGGCCTTTTCCCTGCACTATCTGTGGTACCCTGTGGTATCTGGACCCTTAGAATGTCCTACCTGATAAAAGTATTTTATTTTGACTAGGAGATCTGGGTCATTGGATAATAAAAAATTGTGATTTATGACAGGGGATCTGCAGTATTCACTCTACCACTGGAGAGGCTAGAGATAAGGTCACCTATGTGTGCAGTCAACCGTGGAGCCCCAATAACATTTCTGGACACCAAGCCTCAGGTGAGCTTACCTTGTTAGCAGTGCTCCATTCATAGTCATACATTGATTTCAGGAAATAATTTCCATTGAGTTCTGTGAGTAATCCTAGAGAATTATCAAATCTGAGCTTGGTTGGAAACTCCCAAGCCATGAGGTTGGTGTTTAAAATGAGGGAAATCGGTAGACTATGTTCCCTCAAACTTCACAGGCTCCTTTTTGCTCCTTTTGTTTTTGGAGTGCTTCAGCTCTTGGTTCTGATCTCATTTTCTCTAGCTACACCCTTTCCCTAGATGATTTCATAGAATCCTAGAGTTTCAAGTACCATTCAAAATCTATAGCCCCAAATTTTCCTTCAGGATATTTTGGGCTAAATTATCTACTTCATGTGTAACACTATTTGATTTTACAGGATGAACGATCAAGAATTTCAGGATAAATGAGCAACCTCAAATGTAATAGTGTATGCATTTATGATGTTACTTGCTTAAATTCACATAACCCACAGAAAGTTCTTTTCACCCCCTCCACTTTTTTATTTTAACCAACATAGTAATCAGTTAAAAGCACCAGTATGCTCAAATTAAAACCTAAAAGTTATTCTTGATTAACCCTTTCACATATCTCATTATACAGGCAGTATTAGTTGCTCAATTATGTCCAACTCTTTGCAACCCATCAACAGTGGCCCACCAGGCTCCTTTGTCCATGTAATTCTCTAGGCAAGAGTAATGATGTGGGTTGCCATTCTCTTCTCCAGGAGATCTTTCTGACCCAGGGATTGAAAATGGGTCTCCTGCATTGCAGGCAGATTCTTTACCGTCTGAGTCAACAAAGAAGCCCGCTATATAAAACCCATTAGCAAGTCATATTTCAATTAGTGTTAAGATTTCAATCATATGCAATGGTCTGATCACCTTGATTGTTAAAACAGTATACTATCGATGGATCTGTTGATATACTGTTTATGGATTTGTTAATCATTTCTGTGAGCAAGACTCCTTTTACCCTCTACCATCTGTCCCCCTCCCTGACCCCATATCTAATTACTTCCCCAACTTTGCACAATACAATAACTAAAGATTCAGTGACTGTCAGAGGATATTAAAACTTGACCTTGTTTAGTTCTATGGTCAGCTTTAGTTATGATTTGTTGGTGTATGGCATGTGCAAGTTATATGTCAAAGTGTTTTCCCTTCTGAGCTGTTCCTTTGGCACCTCTTGAGTCTACTCAGGGCTTATTTGCTACTCCAACACCTGACATTATGCTGAATCTCCCACCAGCTCACTGTTACTTACCTAAGAAAACCCACTTTTCCAACACATCTTTGGGCAGTGCAGGAGACAGAGTGGCTGGTAGCCATGATTGTACCTCAGCATGTTAAGGTCCAATGGCCATCTGGTAGCCTGAGAGTATCTTCTGGTTTTTTGCTCTCTTGGAATCATTCTTGCTAAAGTGGCTTATTATGTGCATTATACTATGTGAGTTAAAGCTTTCTTGAAACTTTTTTCTACAGAGTTCCTGGGAGAAATCTGAGGAAAGCTTGCTCTTAATTAGTTTCATTAAAAACAGTAGTAGGGCACTACAGTCTCTGCAAGTATAGTAGGTGCTCCATAGAGAGTTGAGAGGACTGGGGAAATGTGTGGAGTTTGCAAACCTGTTTGAAGCTGGCAGAGGGAGATATCTAGAGTACAGATGCCTTTTTTTTTTTTTTTACACTTCTCATTGACTTAACTGAGATAAAAATGGAAACACCAGAACATTCACAGATTTAAACTGCACAACTCAAATATTATTAGTATATTCATAAGATTGTGAAACCACCACTACTACCCAGAAAAAAAAAGAAAAAGAAAAAGGAAAGAAGAGAAAGAGGAATCAGGAGGGATCTGTGAAGGAAGAAAGGTTTCTGCAACTGGAAAGTCCCTTCACTGATGGGGACAGAGAGGTAGCTTCAACATCTCAGAGAAGAATGCAGCAACAGTGTGTGGAGGGAAAAGTGGAGCAAGACCTGCACAGAGGTTCATGCCAGCCAGCACTCCCCAGCATGAGACACTTGTCCACCTGCCAGCTGGGGAAGGCAGAGTTGGGTACTGAGGCTCAGATTTTGGAAGCAAGACCCTTGGGAAAGAATTGAGATTGATTACATAAAGAGAGCCTGAGTGGGGCAGAGTGTAGTGCTTCACAACTGAGGGAATCTGCAAAGAAGCGTAGGCCTGCCAGAGAAGTAAGGGACCATTGTTTGGCGGTGCGTAGGAGGGCGGCAAGTCTTCCATAGACATTTCTTTCTCTCTGATCTCAGTGGTGTTAGGGCATTGCCTACACAAGCTCCAGGGACAAAGATGAGCCACAGTTGGCATCTTGAACTCCAGAGGCAAGTGTGGACTGCTACCTTGCAAGGCACACCACTACTGAAGATAGGCCAATCCAGGGCCAGCTTCCCTGGGAGAGAACAGGGCACACCACAGACTGTTAACACTTTCTGCCAGTCTCTGCTGTCTTAGGAATTTCATACACAACACAACCTGTGATCACTGTCATATCTCTCTGTGGCCTGAGCTAGTAAGTGTGCCCCAATAAGTCCAAGCTTTCACCCCCTCTCACATAGGCAGGAAAAACATGACTGAGGGTGGCTCATGTGTAGAGGTAAGGACAAAACCAAAGCTGAACCCAAGGAGCCGTAGTGGCTAAAGAAGAGGCACAGAAATGTCTCTGTGCAGCAGCAAAAATCCACGGATGAAATCCCTGTGATTGGATTGCTAAACTCTGCACCTATGGAATACCTGAATGAACTTTGGGGGCAAGTACATGTGGCAAGTGGGTCAGGTCAAAGTAGGGGCTGCCCCAGCAGTGCCCAGTGCACGTCTTACCTTGAGGTATTGGAGGGTCTCCTTGGGAGGCAGGTAATGACTATGGTTCACTGTAGTGGAAAGACAGTTACAGCTGAGGCCCTTGGAAAATATTATTACTGTTACTTTTGTTTCCTTTGTTGCTTTCTTATTTTATATTTATTATTTTTCTCTTTTGAAATTTTTAACATTATTTTTCTATTTTACTTAACATTTTGTTGTTTTATCTTGTTTTTGTTTTTATTTTCTGAATTTCTTTTATGTTGTTGGTTTTGTTTATTTTCTGATTTAATTTTGTTAGTTTTGTTTTTATCATTTGTTTGCATTTGGGGTTCTTCTATTTGGTTACTCTCTTGTTTTTTGTTTTCTTTGTATTTTTTGTCTGTTTCTTTGCTTTTGTTTGTTTAGTTTTGATTTTACTATTTGTCTTGGGCTTTTCTTGCTTCCATTTCTCTCTTTTTCTGTTGTTTTGTTACCTCTTTTCTTTTTTTCCCCCCCATACCACAAGGCTTGTTGGGTCTTGGCTCCCTGGCTAGCATTTGGACCTGATCCTAAGGGTGGCAGCACTGAGCCCAAGATATTGGGACACCAGAGAATTTTTGGTCCCAGACAATGTTAATTGGTGTAAGTTCTCTTGGTAGTATCCATCTTGACACTAAGACCTGGCTCCTCTCAACTGTCTGCAAGCTCCAATGCTGGGAAATTCATGCCAAACAAGTAGAAAGTCCAGAACACTGTCCCATAGAGCTGCAAACAGGCTGTCAAAAGTTGTACTAAACTCAGACACCACAAAACACACTACTGAACATAACACAGTCCATCAAAGGGATAGGACTGAACTCTATGCACCAGAGCCCAGTCACAAATCCCTCACAACAGAAAGCCTACACAACTCCCTATACCAACTTCAGCCACCAAGGGGCAAGAGGAACCATGACCCTACAGTCTGCAGAGAGGAGAGCACAAATACAGAAATTTAGACAAAGTTAGATGACACAGATATGTGTCACAGATGAAGGAGCTAGGTAAAAACCCACAAGACAAAATAAATGAAGAGGAAATAGGAAATCTACCTGAAAAATAGTGACAATAAAGATGATCCAATAACTAGGAATTAGAATGGATGCATGGATCAAGAAGATACAAGAAATGTTTAACAAGGAAGTAGAGGAACTAAAAAACAAACAGTGATGAAAAGCATAATGACTAAAAGTAAAAAAAAAAAAAAAAAAAAACAGTAATAGGAATCACTAGCAGAATAACTGAGGCAAAAATAACAGATAAGTGAGCTGGAAGATAGAATGGCATAAATAACTAACATGGAGCAGAACCAAGAGAAAGGAATGAGAAGAAATGAAGACAGTTCAGAAGCCTCTGGGACAACAGTAAACACTCCAACATTTGAATTACAGGGTTTCTCATGTTGTGAAGTAATGAAGATTCTGCCTCTCAATGCAGGAGATGCAAGGGACACAAGTTTGACCCCAGGGTTGGCAAGATTCCCTGGAGTAGGAAATGACAACCCCCTCCAATATGCTTGCCTGGAAAATTCCATGAACAGAAGAGTCTGGGGGGATACAGTTCAGAGTCAGACACGATTGAGCAAGCAGACTAAGATAACTAATATTTGAATTGTAAGTGTAAGGGTTAGAAGAAGAAGAAGAAGAGAAAGTATCTGATAATGTATTTGAAGAGATTATAGTCAAAAACTTCCCAAACACAAGAAAGGAAATTGTTACCCAAGTACAGAAAGCATAAAAAGAATCATAGGGAATGAACCCAAGAAGAGACATGACAAGCCACATATTAATCAAACTAACACAAATTAAGTAAAATGAAAAAATACTAAAAGCAGCAAGGGGCAAACAATAAACACACAAGGGAATCCCCATTAGGTTATCCATCATTTTTCAGCAGAAACTCTGCAGGCCAGAAGGGAATGGTAAGATATATTTAAAGTGATGAAATGAAAAAGCTTAGAACCAAGATTACTCTGCACACCTAGGATCTCCTTCAGATTTGACAGAGAAATCAAAAGATTCACAGACAAGAAAAAACAGAGTACTCGGCACCACCAAAGCAGCTTTATCACAAACACTAAATTAACTTCTCCAGATGAGAAAGACAAGAGAGGAAAAATGGCTTAAATAAACAAATCAAAACAATTAGGAAAATGGTAATAGAAACATAAAAAGTCAAAGTGTTAGATGCTTAGTCATGTCCAACTCTTTGTGACCTAATGGACTGTAGCCCACAAGGCTCCTCTGTCCATGGAATTCTCCAGGCAGGAATAGTGGACTGGATAGCCATCCCCTTCTCCAGGGGATCTTCCTGACCCAGGGATTGAACCCAGGTCTCCTGCATTGCAGATTCTTTACTGTCTGATCCAGCAGGGAAGCCCATATAAACAGATAATTGCTTTAAACTTAAAATGGGCTTTTGATGGACAGGGAAGCCTGGCATGCTGCAGTCCATGGGGGTCACAGAGTTGGACACGACTGAGTGACTGAACTGACTAAATGGGTTAAATGGTCCAAACAAAAGACACATATTGGTTGAAAGTATATAAAGCCCTTAGTGAAGAGCTAACAACTATCCTCAAACTCTTTCAAAAATTGCAACCCATTTGTGTGCTGTCTACCTACAAGAGATGCATTCCATACCTAGGGACACATACAGACTGAAAGTAAAGGAATGAAAAAAGATTATCCATGCATATCATTTTTTTTTTTTAGCTGGAGTAGCAATGCTAATATCAGACAAAATGCATTTTAAAATAAAGACTATTATAAGAGACAAACAAGACCAATTATGTACGATCAGGGGATCAATCCGAGAAGATTTATGCAACCAAACTGAGAGTGCTTCAGTTCATAAGACAAAGGTTACCATTCATAAAAGGGTAAATCAAAAATAACACAATAATAGCAGAGGATGTTAACACTTCACTTACACCAGTGGACAGATTATCAAGACAATATTAATAAGAAAACACAAACCTTAAATGATACATTAAATGAGATAGACTTAATTGGTATTTATACTACATTAAAGCAGCAGAAGACACTTTCTTCTCAAGTGCACAAGGAATATTCTCCAGAATAGATCACACATTGTGTGGCAAATCAAGCCTTGGTAAATTTAAGAAAACTGAAATTGTATCATGTATCTTCTTCGACCACAAAACTATAAGATTAGAAATAAAATACAAGGGACAAAACTTATAAAAACAAAACAAAACAAAATGCCTGAAGGCTAAGCCATATTCCACTAAATAATCAATGGATCACTGAAGAAAATGAACAAGAAATGAGAAAATACTTAGAAACAAATGAAAACAAAATAGAATGACCCAAAATCTATGGATGCAGCCAAAGAAGTCCTAAGAGGGAATTTTATAGCAATACAATCCTACCTCAAGAAACAAGAAAAATTCAAATAAAACATCAAACCTTCAACCTAAAGCAACTATAGAAATAAGAACAAACAAAACTCACTTACTAGAAGTAAAGAAATCACAAAGATCAGAGCAAAAATAAATGAAATAGAAACAAAGAAAACAACAGAAAAGATCAGCGAAACTAAAAACTGGTTCTTTGAGAAGATAAACAAAACTGATAAACATTTAGCCAGATCAATCAAGAAGAAAAAGGAGAGGACTCAAACCAATAAAATTAGAAATGAAAAGAAGTTACAATTGACACTGCAGAAATACGAAAGATCGTAAAAGACTACTAAAAGCAACTATATGCAAATAGAATGACAATCTGGAAGAAACTGACAGCTTCTTAGCACTGTACAACTTTCCAAGACTGAACCAAGAAAAAAGAGAAAATAAAACAGATCAACCACAAGTATTGAAGCTGTAATTGTCAATAAAAATCTTCCAACAAACAAAAGTACAGAAACAAGTGATTTCACAGGCATATTCTAGCAAACAGTTAGAGAAGGGCTAACAACTATCCTTCTCAAACTTTTTCAAATGTTGCAAAGGGAGACACACTCCCTAAATCATTCTAATAAGCCACAATCACTCTGATACTAAACCCATCGATATAAAAAACAGAAGAGAAAATGATAGATCCAATTCCCTGATAAACATAAACACAGAAATCCTAACAAAATAATAGATAAGAGAATCTAACAATACATTAAAAGGGTCATACACCATGATCAAATTTGATATGTCCCAGTAATGCAAGGATTATTCAATATACACAAATCAACCAATGCAATACTTGTTGTTTGTTGTCATTGGTTTGTTGGAAAAAAAATCAATACAAATTAACAAATCAAAAGATAAAAACCATATGATTATCTCAATAGATGTAGAGAAAGCTTTTGACAAAATTCAACAAAAATTTATGATAAAAACCCGCCAGAAACTGAGCATAAAGGGATCCTACCTCATCAGATGAAGACCAATAACTATATACTACAAATGCACAACAAGCACCATTGTCAAAGGTGATAACCTGAAAGCATTTTCACTAAGATACAAAATGGAACATTCAGTTCAGTTCAGTTGCTCAGTCGTGTCCGACTTTTTGCGACCCCATGAATTGCAGCACGCCAGGCCTCTCTGTCCATCACCAACTCCTGGAGTCTACCCAAACCCATGTCCATCGAGTCGGTGATGCCATCCAACCATCTCATCGTCTGTCGTCCCCTTCTCCTCCTGCCCCCAACCCTACCCAGCATCAGGGTCTTTTCCAATGAGTCAACCCTTCGCATGAAGTGGCCAAAGTATTGGAGTTTCAGCTTCAACATCAGACCTTCCAATGAACACCCAGGATTGATCTCTTTTAGGATGGATTGATTGGATCTCCTTGCAGTCCAAGGGACTCTCAAGAGTTTTCTCCAACACCACAGTTCAAAAGCATCAATTCTGTGGCGCTCAGCTGTCTTCACCGTCCAACTCTCACATCCATACATGACCACTGGAAAAACCATAGCCTTGACTAGACGGACTTTTGTTGGCAAAGTAATGTCTCTGCTTTTAAATATGCTATCTAGGTTGGCCATAACCTTCCTTCCAAGGAGTAAGAGTCTTTTAATTTCATGGCTGCAATCACCATCAGCAGTGATTCTGGAGCCCAAAAAAATAAAGTCTGACACTGTTTCCACTGTTTCCCCATCTATTTGCCATGAAGTGATGGGACCAGATGCCATGATCTTAGTTTTCTGAACGTTGAGCTTTAAGCCAACTTTTTCACTCTCCTCCTTCACCTTCATCAAGAGGCTCTTTAGTTCTTCTTCACTTTCTGCCATAAGGGCGGTGTCATCCGCATATCTGAGGTTATTGATATTACTCAGCCATTAAAAAGAATACACTTGCTCAGCCATTAAAAAGAATACACTTGAATCAGTTCTAATGAGGTGGATGAAACTGGAGCCTATTATACAGAGTGAAGTAAGCCAGAAAGAAAAACACCAATACAGTATACTAACACATATATATGGTATTTAGTTAATCGGTAAAGATAACCCTGTATGCGAGACATCAAAAGAGACACAGATAAATAGAACAGTATTATGGACTCTATGGGGGAGCGCGAGGGCGGGATGCTATGGGAGAATGGCACTGAAGCATGTAAATTATCACATGTGAAACGAATAGCCAGTCCAAGTTTGATGTATGATATAAGGTGCTCGGGGCTGGTGCACCAGGATGACCCAGAGGGATGGGATGGAGAGGGAGGTGGGAGGGGGGTTCTGGAAGGGGAAAACATGTACACCCATGGTGGATTCATGTCAATGTATGGTAAAACAAATACAATATTGTAAAGTTAAAATAAATAGATAAATAAACTAATGAATAAAAAAAAAAAAGAAGAAGACAAGGATGTCTACTCTCCCCACTCTTACTCAACATAATTTTGGAAAGTCATAGCCATGGAAATCTGAGAAGAAAATTAAATAAAAGGAATTCAAATTGGAAAAGAAGTAAAACTGTCACTATTTGCAGGTGATACTATACTTATAAAATCGTAAACACATATCACAAAACTACCAGTGCTAATCAGTGAATTTGGTAAATTTTGTGATACAAAATTAATACAAAGAAACCACTTGCATCCCCATACACTAACAGCGAATTTCAGAAATACACAAGGAAAGAATCCCATTTGCTATTACAACAAAAGGAATAAAATACAAGAAATAAGGCTACCTAGGAGGCAAAGACTTGTACTCAGAAAGCTATAAGTTTCTGACTAAAGAAATCAAAGATGACACAGTTGGAGTGATATACCATGTTCTTGGATTAAAAGAATCACTCTTGTGAAAATTACTATACTCCCCAAAGCAATCTAAAGATTCAAGGTAATCTGTATCAAATTAACAATGGAAGTTTTCATAGAATTAGAAGAAAATAATCAATTTTTATTGAAATACGAAAGACTCCAAATAGCAAAAAAAAAAAAAAAAAAAATATCAGAAGACCGAAATATGGAACTGAAGAATTCAGACTCCCTGATTTCAGACTATACAAGAAAGCTACTCTCATCAAGATGGTATGGTACTGGAACAAAAACAGAAATATAGATCAATGGAACAGAAAAGAAAGCCTTGTGATAAACTCACACATGTGTGATCATTTAATCTATGACAAAGGAGACAAAGATACACAATGGAGTAAAGACAGTCTCTTCAGTATGCAGTGCTGGGAAAAACTGTAGAGCATCATATAAAAGAATGAAATTAGAACATTGGAAGGCAAAAGAAGAAGTCAAGTAACACCTGGAGTAATGGGAAAATTTGCCCTTGGAGTGAAGAATAAAGCAGGGTAAAGGCCAATAGAGTTTTGTCAAGAGAATGCATTGGTCATAGCAAGCACCCTCTTCGAACAACACAAGAGAACATCACCAGATGGTCAATATTGAAATCAGATTGATTATATTCTTTGCAGCCAAAGAAGGAGAAGCCCTACACAGTCAGCAAAAACAAGACTGGGAGCTGACTGGGGCTCAGATCATGAACTCCTTACTGCCAAATTCAGACTTAAATTGAAGAAAGTAGGGAAAATCACAGGGCCATTCAGGTATGACCTAAATCAAATCCCTTATGACGATTCAGTGAAAGTGACAAATAGATGCAAGGGATTAGATCTGATAGAGTGCTTGAAGAACTATGGACAAAGGCTCATAAGAAGCAAAAGGCAAAGGAGAAAAGGAAAAATATACCCATTTGAAAGCAGAGTTCCAAAGAATAGCAAGGAGAGCCTTCCTCTGTGATCAATGCAAAGAAATAGCAGAAAACAATAGAATGGGAATGACTGGAGCTCTCTTCAAGAAAATTAGAAACACCAAGGGAACTTTTCATGCAAAGATGGGCATAATTAAAGGATAGAAATGGTATGGAAGTAACAGAAGCAGAAGATATTAAGAGGAGGTGGTAAGAATACACAGAACTATACAAAGAAGATCTTTATGACTCAGATAATCACGATGGTAGTTTGAGCATTCTTTGGAATTGCCTTTCTTTGGGATTGGAACGAAAACTGACCTTTTCCAGTCCTGTGGCCACTGCTGACTTTTTCAAATCTGCCGGCATACCAAGTGCAACACTTTCACAGCATAATCTTTCAGGATTTGAAATAGCTCAACTGGAATTTCAACACCTCCACTAGCTTTGTTCATAGAGATGCTTTCTAAGGCCCACTTGACTTCACATTCCAGGATGTCTGGCTCTAGGTGAGTGATCACACCATCGTGATTATCTGGGTCGTGAAGATTTTTTTTGTACAGTTCTTCTGTGTATTCTTGTCACCTCTTCTTAATATCTTCTGTTTCTGTTAGGTCCATGCAAACTACCGCACAATTGGACTCATCTCACATGCTAGTAAAGTAATGCTCAAAATTCTCCAAGCCAGGCTTCAGCAATATGTGAACTGTGAACTTCCAGATGTTAAAGCTGGTTTTAGAAAAGGCAGAGGAACCAGAGATCAAATTGGCAACGTTCGCTGGATCATCGAAAAAGCAAGAGAGTTCCAGAAAAACATCTATTTCTGCTTTATTGACTATGACAAAGCCTCTGACTATGTGGATCACAATAAACTGTGGAAAATTCTGAAAGAGATGGGAATACCAGACCATCTCACCTGTCTCTTGAGAAACCTGTATGCAGGTCTGGAAGCAACAGTTAGATCTGGACATGGAACAACAGACTGGTTCCAAATAGGAAAAGGAGTACGGCAAGGCTGTTTATTGTCACCCTGCTTATTCAACTTATATGCAGAGTGCATCATGAGAAACACTGGGCTGGAAGCAATACAAGCTGGAATCAAGATTTCTGGGAGAAATAACAATAACCTCAGATATGCAGATGACACCACCTTTATGGCAGAAAGTGAAGAAGAACTAAAGAGCCTCTTGATGAAAGTGAAAGAGGAGAGTGAAAAAGTTGTCTTAAAGCTCAACATTCAGAAAACTAAGATCATGGCATCTGGTCCCACCACTTCATGGGAAATAGATGGGGAAACCGTGGAAACAGTGTCAGACTTTATTTTTGGGGGGCTTCAAAATCACTGCAGATGGTGATTGCAGCCATGAAATTAAAAGACGCTTATTCCTTGGAAGGAAGGTTATGACCAACCTAGACAGCATGTTTAAAAGCAGAGACATTACTCTGTCAACAAATGTCCATCTAGTGAAGGCTATGGTTTTTCCAATGGTCATGTATGAATGTGAGAGTTGGACGGTGAAGAAATCTGAGCGCTGAAGAATTGATGCTTTTGAACTGTGGTGTTGGAGAAGACTCTTGAGAGTCCATTGGACTGCAAGGAGATCCAACCAGTCCATCCTAAAGGAGCTCAGTCCTGGCATGCTGTGATTCTTGGGGTCGCAAAGAGTCAGACACAACTGAGAGACTGAACTGAACTGAACTGAAAATCACTGCAGATGGTGACTGCAGCCATGAAATTAAAAGACATTTACTCCTTGAAAGAAAAATTATGACCAAGCTGGACAGCATATTAAAAAGCAGAGACATTACTTTGTCAGCAAAGGTCCATCTAGTCAAAGCAATGGTTTATCCAGTAGTCATGTATGGACGTGAGAGTTGGACTATAAAGAAAGCTGAACACCAAAGAATTGATGCTTTTGAACTGTGGTGTTGTAGAATACTCTTGAGAGTCCCTTGGACTGTAAGCAGATCCAACTAGTTCATCCTAAACGAAATCAGTCCTGAATATTCATTGGAAGGACTGATGCCGAAGCTGAAACTCCAAAATTTTGGCCACCTGATGCGAAGACTCATTGGCTTATTGTGAAAGACCACCTGACTCATTTGAAAAAACCCTAATGCTTGGAAAGATTGAAGACAGGAGAAGGGGTCGACAGAGGATGAGATGGTTGGACGCATCACTGACTCAATGGACATGAGTTTGAGTAATCTCAGGGAATTGGTGATGCACAGGGAAGCCTGGGATGTTGCTTTCCATGGGGTCTCAAAGAGTTAGACAGGACTGAGTGACTGAACTGCACTGAACTGAATACAAAGTAACTTTCATGCAGACCTGTATACTTATATATGTAAGTATGAACATCATAGTCTTACCCTACAGTTAGACCTATAAAGGCAGTCAATCAAATTGAGAAGCTTTTTCAGGGAGTCAAGAGATTTTTAATTTATTTAATTGATACTGGAGGAATCTGGATACTGTGACTTGATTCATGGCTTTCACAGTCAGATAATTTTACCAACAGAAAAAATAATCACATTTCATTTACTAATGCCTTTTTTCCCATTCAAAGGTGTTTCAATGGCTTCAGTAACCCTATATACCTTCCATTTCTGAGTGCCAGCCATTATATTAAGTATTTGCACACTAATTCCCCCCATAAGGTAACATAGGCAATATAGGACTAAGCTAAGATATGATCTATTTTCAAAACCTGTGTACCATCTAATGTTTCAATGGTCAACCAATTTTCCTTCTTATTGGCATAGTCTTTATTTAGATAGCAGAATAGCCAGTGGAATTTGACTTGAATTTAAGACCTGGTTCTGTCACTTACTAACTGCAGGGCCTAGTATAACGTACTTTAGTTCAATGAACCCCAAATTTCTTCTAAGAAAATGGAGACAAATACTTACATACATACATACACACACACACACACACACACACTTGCACACACACAGTCATGCTTTGTGTTGTGTTTAGTATGTAGTAGATTTCAATTTTCAATAAAAACGTTTATGTTATTGCAATAACAAAATCAACAACAAATAGTTCATTTCCAGTTCTTGAATTCATTCTGTCTTTTACAATTTATTTTGTAAGAATCTACTTTGATACAATAAGTCCTGCTTTCTCAGTTTAGCTTTCAAAGGAAAAGTTATCTCCTCTATTCTAAGTCAGAAAGTCTCATTAGAAACCCTGATGTGACAATATACAGACAATATACTGACAATAATTATTGGAATAAAATCTATAATATATAATTCATTTACTTGTTGATAGTGGCCAGAGGGGACAATTTTCTCCCCAAGGAAAAGGCAAGCTGTGTCTCCTACTGACTCCTGTTAGAGTGAGAATGAATAAGACTTCTAATTTTCTTAGTACATTTTTGAAGAGTCTTAAATTTCTTTATAAATATGGTTAAGGAATTGTCTTAATCACAAACACCAAAATGATTTTGAAAATTTACAAAATAAAGCCAATTATTCTTCCCTGAAAACTCAGCCATGTTTGCAGATGTGTGCGTGCATGCTAAGTCGTGTCTGACACTGTGCGACCATATGGACTGTAGCCTCCCAGGCTCTTCTGACAATGGGATTCTCCAGACAAGAATAATGGAGTAAGTTGTCATTTCTTTCTCCAGGGGATCTTCCCAATCCAGGGATCGAACCTACGTCTCTTACATCTCCAGCCTTGGCATGTGGGTTTTTTACCACTAGTGCCACTTGAGAAGCCATTTGCAGATGACTCCCATTATAATCCTAAGTGTAGTAGTGGGATGGAGAAATTTTCAGTAATGGAATTCAGTTTAGCAAACAAAAGAATAAGAGAAAATCTGGAAGCTAGTCATGGTACTGTGAGTTTGTGTAGCCATTTGTAAGCCAGTTCTTCTCTGTTATATAAATATAATCAGATGCTTGTCAGTATCAGATATTTTTTAGAGCAACAAAAAGCAGAGAATCTCACCAAGCTTAAATATGAAGTATTTTATGACATCTCTAGATGAACTAAGTATTTTATTAGAAAGAAAGTAACTTTCATTCTCAAGTTTATTACTATAGCACCAAATTTATGGTAGTTATGTTTGGGTGATAGACTGGGCAGAAAAGATTATTTACATGTACACTATTCTACATGGTTTAAGATACATATGTGTGTCTGTATGCATGCTAAGTTGCTTCATTCATGTCTGATTCTTTGTGACCCTATGGACTGTAGCTCACCAGGCTCCTCTGTCCATAGGATTCTCCAGGCAACAATACTGGAGTGTGTTGCCATGCCCTCCTCCAAGGGATCTTTCTAACCCAAGGCTTGAACCTGTGTCTCCTGCAGCTCCTCCCTTGCAGGTAGATTCTTTACCACTGAGACCCTGAGGATGCCCCATATATAAGTGTATTTAAAAATATGTTCATACTATATTTTGATATTATATATTGACAATTTTGCCAAGTTACTATATTTACCCACTTTTTACCAATATGAAAATGAGCCCAGATATTTGGGAACGAATTCCTAAGAAAAATATTAAATTTTATGGGAGCTATAAGTGAACAGAGTGCCTGAAGAACTATGGACAGAGGTTTACAACATTTTACAGAAGGTGGTGACCAAAACCATTCCAAAGAAAAAGAAATGCAAGAAGGCAAACTGGTAATCTGAGGAGGCCTTATGAATAGCTGAGAAAGGAAGAGAATAACATGTACACCCATGGCTGATTCATGTCAATGTATGGCAAAAACCACCACAATATTGTAATTAGCCTCCAATTAAAATAAATTAATTAATTAAAAAAAAGAAGAGACACAAAAGGCAAAGGAGAAAGGGGAAGATATGCCCAATTTAATGCAGCATTCCAGAGAATACCAAGGAGAGATAGGAAAGTCTTCTTATGTGAACAATGCAAATAAATAGAGGAAAACAATAGAATGGGAAAGACTAGAGATCTGTTCAAGATGACTGGAGATATCAAGGGATTATTTCATGAAAGGATGGACACAATAAAGGAAGGAAATAGTAAAGACCTAAAAGACACAGAAGAGATTAAGAAGACATAGTGATGATATACAGAAGAACTTTACAAAAAAAGTCTTAATGACCCAGATAATCACAATGGTGTGTCACTCACCTTCAACTAGCCATCCTGAAGTGTGAAGTCAAGTAGGCCTTAGGAAGTATTACTTCAAACAAAGATAGTGGATGTGATGGAATTCCACCTGAGCTATTTCAAATCCTAAGAGATGATGCTGTTATAGTGTTGCACTCAATGTGTCAGCAAATTTGGAAAACTCAGCAGTGGCCACAGGACTGGAAAAGGTCAGTTTTTATTCCAATCCCAAAGAAAGACAATGCCAAAGAATGTCCAAAATACTGTACAGTTGTACTCATGTCACATGCTAGCAAGGTAATGATCAAAATCCAAGGTAGGCTTTAGTAGTACATGAACTGAGAACTTCCAGATGTACAATGTGGATTCAGAAAAGGCATAGGAACCAGAAACCAAATCACCAACATCTGTTGGATTATAGAGAAAGCAAAGGAATTCCAGAGAAACATCTACCTCTACATCATTGACTAGGCAAAATCTTTGATTACATGTATCACAACAAACTGGAAAATTCTGAAAGAGATGGAAAAAAATAGATCATCTTACCTGTTTCCTGAAAAACCTGAATGCAGGTCCAGAAGCAATAGTTAGAACCAGACATGGAACAATGGACTGGTTCAAAACTGAGAAAGGAGTACATCAATGTTATTATATATTGTCACCCTGCTTATTTAACTTATAAGGTACATCATGGGAAATGCATGTTCATTTATTTGTTGTTCTTGATGCAATGTTTATGTTACATGACGTTCATTTATTTGTTGTACATAAGGCATGAACAGAGGAGTCTGGTGGGTCAGAGCCCATGGAGTCACAAAGAGTCAGACACAACTTAGCAACTAAGCAACTGTATATACATATGTATATATATATATATATATATATAGAGAGAGAGAGAGAGAGAGAGAGGGAGAGTGCTTTATTATAAGATTTGTCATATGTGCTCATGCTAGTTTGGAGGCTGAATAGTCTCAAGATCTGCAGTCTGAAAGTCTAAGACCAGAAGAACTGATGATGTAAGTTTGGGTTTGAGTACAAAGGCAGGAGAAGACTATTGAAGAACAATGTTCCACCTGGAAGACCATTAGGCAGAGAGAGAGAGAATTTTTTTCTTGCTCAGTCTTTTGTTGGATTCAGGCCTTCAGCATATTAAATGAGGTTCATCTACATTGAGTCACTGATGCTATCTAACAATATCATCCTCTGTCGCCCCCTTCTCCTCCTGCCCTCAATCTTTCCCAGCATCAGGGTCTTTTCCAGTGATTAAGCCCTTCACATCAGGTGGCCAAAGTATTGGAGCCTCAGCTTCAGCATCAGTCCTTCCAATGAATATTCTGGGTTGACTTCCTTTAGGATTGATTGATTTGATCTCCTTGCTATCCAAGGGACTCTCAAGAGTCTTCTCCAAGACCACAGCTTGAAAGCATTGATTCTTCTTCATTCAGTCTTCTTATGGTCCGATGCTCACATACATAAATGACTATTGGGAAAACCATAGCCTTAACAATATGGACATTTATTGGCAAAGTGATGTCTCTGCTTTTTAATATACAACCTGGGTTTGTCATAGTTTTCCTTCCAAGGAGCAAGCGTCTCTTAATTTCATAGCTGCATTAACCATCAGCAGTGATTTTGGAGACCATGAAAATAAAATCTGTCACTGTTCCACATTTTTTTCCCTTTTATTTGCCATGAAGGGATGGGACTGAATGCTATGAACTTAGCTTTTTTTTTTTTTTTTAATAGATTTATTTATTTTAGTTGGGGGCTAATTACTTTACAATATTGTAATAGTTTTTGCCATACATTGACATGAATCAGCCATGAGTTTGAACTTAGCTTTTTGAATGTTGAATTTTATGCCAGCGTTTTCACTCTCCTCTTTCACCCTCATCAAGAGGTTCTTTAGTTTCTCTTCACTTTCTGCCATTAGAGTGATATTATCTGCATATCTGAGGTTGTTGATATTTCTCCCAGTAATCTTGATCCAGCTTGTGATTCATCCAGCTTGCCATTTTTCATGATGTAATTCACATATAGGTTAAATAAGCAGGGTGACAGTCTTACAGCCTTGATGTAATCCTTTCCAAATTTTGAACTAACCCACTGTTCCATGTCCCGTTGTAACTATTGTTCTTGTCCTGAATACAGGTTTCTCGGGAGACAGGTAAGGTTATTTGGGATTCTCATTTCTTTAAGAATTTCCCAGTTTGTTATGATCTAAAAAATCAAAGTCAAAATAATCATTATTTTCAACATTTGTTGATATTCTGATTTTGTGAAAATTGTAATACAGTCAATGTTTTGTCATTCTGAACTAAATTTTTGAAAATTTCTACTATTTTTTATACTGTTCCCGGTGAATTTAAGATTATTTCTTCATGATGAAAGCATTGGGAAATGAAGTAGAGAAATTAAACAAGTAAATTGAGAGTTTATTGAAGCAAGGGTGTGCTCTCAGAGGAAGGCCGGGCAGACAGGTGAGGAGCTGTTGCCCCTGGTTCCATTTGTTACCAAGTCCAAGCTCATTCTGCTTGCCATATGGCAGGCCAGTTATTCGAAAGGTGAGGTATTGAGGCAAAGGATGATTTTATCCAGGAAGCCCGAAAACCAAGAAGATAGAAGACTACTATATCAAAATAATCATCTTAATGAGGTCTGGATGCCAGGTTGTTTTATAGAGCAGAGAGGAGGAAACAGTGAGGAATTAATGTAACAAAGCCATAATTCTTACAAATATCTCCTGGAATGGCCAGCCTAAATGAATTAATTTCTTCTTTTCTGCAGCCATCGATAGGTGGACAGGGTCCTGAACAAAGGTACTTTGGTTTAACATTCAGGCAGAGGAGAAGGGTTCTCTAAGGCAGGCCATTATGTAAGTTTATAATAACAGAATTAATGAAAAGTAAAGATTAAAGTCAAAGAAACAAAACCAACATGGAGTTAAAATTGCTGTCTTCCCTGTCAGACGGTAAAGAATCTAACTTCACTGTGGGAGACCTGGGTTGGGAAGATCCTCTGGAGAAGGGAAAGGCAACTCACTCCTTTCTTTGCCTGGAGAATTCCATGGACAGAGGATCCTGGCGACTACAGTCCATGGGTTTACAAAGAATCGGACATGACTGAGTGATTAATGCTTTGTAACAATTCAGCAATCCAGTTATAAGGGGCATACAAGTGAAGGGGCAGAATATTCACTGAGGAGAGAAGGGTTTGGGAGTCATAGTCGCTGATTTTCATCCCAGCTCCATTTTTCTGAGGGGAAGATGGGTTTTTGCCTTTATTTAACTTACATCAGAAGTGTCATGGCATGGGTGCATGATGAGTATATTTTGTCTGTAAGGTTAATCTTATTATAATGAGAGCACAATGAGCAACAGGTTACATTTGGAAGGAGGGGATTCTCACCTTTCCCGCCTTTCTTTGTCTTCTACTTGAACCCTTGTCACCCAAAATGTGTGGTCTCCTGTCAGTCTGGAGTTTCCTGCTTTCCTTTGTCTGCCTATAAACTCCCACTCTTACAAGATTTCCTGCCACCTGGTCCCTGCCCACATTTCTCGTTCAGATCTAACTACCTGCCTGCTGTAACAGTGCTATTATTTGCAAGATATGTTACATATGTCTTACTATTTTTAAAATGATAATGAAACACTTAATTTTATATATGTACAGTATATTTTTATATAAGCGTTATAATACATTGCAATGTCTTTTATACAACACATTATAATGTGTTTTATATATAATGTGTATTATAATGTGTATATAGTCCACAAGGCTCCTCTGTTCATAGAAGTTTCCAGACAAGTATACTGGAATGGGGTACCATTTTCTACTCCAGGGGATCTCCTCAACCCAGGGATTGAATCCACTTCTCTTGCATCTCCTGCATTGACAGACAGATTCTTTACCATTAATGCCACCTGGGCAGTCCATAATACATATTATAATGTATTATCATGTGTATATAATATATACGTGTAATATATATATGTAAAACAAGCACACTTTCAAGACATTTAGAAGAGAGAAAAGCTAGTAGATATAATGACTTTAATAACTAACTGATTAAAAACCTGCAAGATGAATATTGTTCTGTTAATATTAATCTAAAGATGCTCCTCACCTACCTTGTAGGTTATTCTGGGCAGACAGCATATGACAAATGTGTACTATGAGCAATTTAGTATTTATAGAACTAACTGAACAAAGATGAAGGACTTCATAAAAAAAAAAACCCCCAAACAGAAAAAATGCCAGGCTTCCCTGTCCTTCACTATTTCCTGGAGTTTACTCAAACTCATGTCCATTGAGTCAGTGATGCCATCCAACCATCTTATCCTCTGTCTCTCCCTTTACCCCCTGCCCTCAATCTTTTCCAGCATCAGGGTCTTTTCCAATGAGCTGAGTCTTTGCATCAGGTGGCCAAAGTACTTGAGTTTCAGCATCAGTCCTTCTCTGAATAATGGTAAATAGATAAATAGAAATATTTTTGGAAATGTTTGAAAATTAAAATAAGCTAAAATATTGCATAAAATTTTACTTCCATATGGCTTATTGAAATTTAAATATTATACATTGTCTGCTAGAAAATGTACTTTAGTTCTTTGCAAGTTTCAAAGCTATTTCTGGATCTCAGCCATAAGGCACAGGCTGACTCATTCACAGTCTCTGAGACTTGGGTTGGCTGAAGGCCAAGGTGTTTAGAGGAATTTCCAAGAATCTTATTTTAGTTCTATCTTTGTAAAAGGTCAAAAATCATCTTGATAAGATATCTCTTAAGTAATAGTAGGTAATATGTTAACTTTTATCTCATTAACTCACTTGAAGGAAAATACAAATGTAAACAACCTTTGTGAGTGCTTACAATTATAAGCTCTAGAATTAGTCCCGAGTTTAAGCTCAAGTTCTGGTAATTGTTAGTTGTGTGAACTCAATACATTTTTGCTCACAGCTTCATTTTTTCATCTCTAATATTAAGGTATGAAAGCTCAAAATATTACAGGATTCTTTTGACAGTTAAACAAGGTAATACTTATGGAGCCCTTAAGTAAAACGTTTAGCACCGTATACACATAAATATAATTACTATTAATATGCAGTTTATATAAAAATAATATTTTGTTAAGACTTCACTTTAGCCCTTCATATAGTGGCAACCAAAAATAATAGTTGAAGAAGTGAAGAAATGAAAGTACAATTGTTAGAAAAGGATAAACGTAGAACTTCTATTTAGTTAGAAGGATCCTCTCAGGAACTAGAATAAAATTTTCTTAATTTAAAAATAAATTGGCTCAAATATTATCATATTTTATTTTAAACATATTTTTTTGACTTTTAAAGCAAGTGTACTTTCAAGACATTTAGAAGAGAGAAAAGTTAGCAGATATAATAACTTTAATAACTAACTGATTAAAAGCCTGCAAGAAGATGGATATTGTTCTGTTAATATTCATCTAAATGTGCTCCTGAACTACTTTGTGTGCCCACTTTCATCTAAGTAGGTTATTCTGGGGGGACAGTTAGCATATGACAAATGTGTACTATGAGCAATTTACTATTTGTGGAACTAACTGAATAAAGATGAAAGACTTTATCTAAAAAAAAAAAAATCGGAGGCAGATGCTTCTGAAGTGTTTCATGGTCCTAGACTTGAAATATTAATTAACACTTTAAAGAGCTACATTTTATTTTTATATAAGTACAGAGGAAATGCATCTCTGGGACTATATAAGGTCCCTTTCAACAATATACAATTTCACTTTGTTCATGTAGTTGTGCTTTTCACACTTTGTGAAATTTCCCAGTGAATGTATTATAATTAATCTTAATAGGCCCCTTGCACATGCTCTATTCTAGAGGTGCATAGGGAAGTTTCAGTTTCTCAAAGAATGAAAGCAAAGCATGTGGCCCACAGGCCTAAAGCTATGTGAATGACAATAAGCAGAGTTTAAATGTTTAGCATTTACAAAACTGACCAGGGGATTCATTACCTAAATTATCAGAATAATTCTGGAAGTCACAAAGAAATCCTGAAAATGTGTCATTTTCCTGCCTTTAAAAATGCCATGTCATTCAGTGTGCCATATGATATTTTGTTATCACTTTCTTGGAGTTTCATTGGCTTAATCTGAGCAGAAAGATCCTGAGATGTATGTGGATTCAGAACAGGATTGAAATGATAGAATTGTCTCTGAGGCAAAATTTAAAAATTTGTGCTTGTAAACTATCTCAAAGGCTTCCTTGGTGGCTCAGTGGTTGAGAATCTGCCTGCCAATGAGGGAGTCATGCGTTTGATCTTTGTTTTGGAAAGTTCCCCTGGAGAAGGAAATGAAAACCCACTTCAGTATTCTTGTCTGGGAAATCCCAAAGAAAGAGGAGCCTGGCAGGTTAGAATCCATGGGGTTGCAAAAGAGTCAGACATGACTTAGTGACTTAACAATAACAAAATTATTGCAAACCTGTGCATCTAAGTAGGTTTTAAGTCCAAGACCTTAAAAATGTGTTTTAGATAGACAGAGAAAATATTTCCTAGATATTCAGATTATACCAGAAAATTTTATTTGTACTCAGGTAATTCCCTGAAATAAAATTTACATACTTTAGATGTGTATGAGAAGACCCTACACATGGACATCATAGATGGTCAACACTGAAATCAGATTGATAATATTATTTGCAGCCAAAGATGGAGAAGCTCTATATAGTCAGCAAAAACAAGACTGGGAGCAGACTGTGGCTCAGATCATGAACTCCTTATTGCCAAAATCATACTTAAATTGAAGAAAGGAGGGAAAACCACTAGAGCATTCAGGTATGACCTAAATCAAATCTCTTATGATTATACAGTGGAAGTGACAAATAGATTTAAGGGACTAGATCTGATAGACTGAGTGCCTGATGAACTATGGACAGAGGTTCATGACATTGTACAGGAGACAGGGATCAAGACCATCCCCATGGAAAAGAAATGCAAAAAAGCAAAATAGCTGTCTGAGGAGGCTTCCAAATAGCTGGGAAAAGAAGAGAAGCGAAAAGCAAAGGAAAAAAGAAAAGATAGTCCCATATGAATGCAGAGTTCCAAAGAATAGCAAGGAGAGATAAGAAAGCCTTCCTCAGTGATCAGTGCAAGGAAATAGAGGAAAACAACAGATTGGGAAAGACTAGAGATCTCTTCAAAAAAATTAGAGATACCAAGGAAACATTTCATGCAAAGATGGGCTTGATAAAGGACAGAAATGGTATGGACCTAACAGAAGCAGAAGATATTAAGAAGAGGTGGCAAGAATACACACAAGAACTGTACAAAAAAATCTTCACAACCCAGATAATCATGATGGTGTGATCACTCGCCTAGAGCCAGACATCCTGGAATGTGAAGTCAAGTGGGCCTTAGAAAGCATCACTACAAACAAAGCTAGTGGTGATGGAATTCCAGTTGAGCTATTTCAAATCCTGAAAGATGATGCTGTCAAAGTGCTGCACTCAATATGCCAGCAAATCTGGAAAACTCAGTAGTGTCCACTGGACTGGAAAAGGTCAGTTTTCATTCCAATCCCAAAGAAAGGCAATGCCAAAGAATGCTCAAACTAACGCACAATTACACTCATCTCACACGCTAGTAAAGTAATGTGCAAAATTCTCCAAGCCAGGCTTGAGCAATACATGAACTGTGAACTTCCAGATGTTCAAGCTGTTTTAGAAAAGGCAGAGGAACCAGAGATCAAATTGCCAATATCCGCTGGATCATCGAAAAAGCAAGAGAGTTCCAGACAAACATCTATTTCTGCTTTATTGACTATGCCACAGCCTTTGACTGTGTGGATCACAATTAACTTTGGAAAATTCTTCAAGAGATGGGAATACCAGACCATTTGACGTGTCTCTTGAGAAACCTGTATGCAGGTCAGGAAGCAACTGGACATGGAACAACAGGCTGGTTCCAAATAGGAAAAGGAGTACATCAAGGCTGTATATTGTCACTCTGCTTATTTAACTTATATACAGAGTACATTATGAGAAATGCTGTGCTGGAAGAAACAGAACCTGGAATCAAGATTGCTGGGAGAAATATCAATAACCTCAGATATGCAGATGACACCACCCTTATGGCAGAAAGTGAAGAAGAACTAAAGAGCCTCTTGATGAAAGTGAAAGAAGAGAGTGAAAAAGTTGGCTTAAAGCTCAACGTTAAGAAAACTAAGATCATGGCATCTGGTCCCATCACTTCATGGCAAATAGATGGGGAAACAGTGGAAACAGTGTCAGACTTTATTTTTTGGGCTCCAAAATCACTGCTGATGGTGATTGCAACCATGAAATTAAAAGACGCTTACTCTTTGGAAGGAACATTATGACCAACCTAGATAGCATATTTAAAAGTAGAGACATTGCTCTGCCAACAAAGGTCCATCTAGTCAAGGCTATGGTTTTTCCAGTAGTCATGTATGGATGTGAGAGTTGGACTGTGAAGAAAGCTGAGCACCGAAGAATTGATGCTTTTGAACTGTGGTGTTGGAGAAGACTCTTGAGAGTCCCTTGGACTGCAAGAAGATCCAACCAGTTCATCCTAAAGGAGATCAGTCCTGGGTGTTCATTGGAAGGACTGATGTTGAAGCTGAGACTCCAGTACTTTGGCCACCTCATGAGAAGAGTTGACTCATTGGAAACGACCCTAATGCTGGGAAGGATTGGGGGGTAGGAGGAGAAGGGGACGACAGAGGATAAGATGGCTGGATGGCATCACTGACTCGATGGACATGAGTTTGGGTAAACTCTGGGAGTTGGTGATAGACAGGAAGGCCTGGCATGCTGCAATTCATGGTGTTGGCAAAGAGTCGGACATGACTGAGCGGCTGAACTGAACTGAACTGATGTGTATGAAATGTATATATACTATATTATATTTTGTATATAATATTAAATATATAATATGCAGTATATTTATGTTATAATGTATACGTTATATGTTATATATATTACATAACATAAATATAACATATAGTATAATATGTTATATTATATTTATTATATGTTTATATTTATGTTTATCTATATGTTATGTTATATGTTTATATTATATTTATATTTAATATATATTGTATAAAGTATATATATTTTCTTTATCTGTCTTAGACATGTATATTATATATGTATATATTAAAAGCCAACATTGAAGGATTGAAAAGCAACATCGCTATGAACGCTTGGCTGCCACCAATCAGTTACCCCTGTGGTAATTTCTGACACCTCCTGCTTAAAATCCCAAAGGTCAGAAGGATCATTCTATCTTACTATTATGCCGACAGAGGATGAGATGGTTGGATGGCATCGCCAACTGAATGGACTTGAGTTTGAGAAAGCTCAGGATGTTGGTGATGGGCAGGGAAATCTGACATGCTGCAGTCTATGAGGTTGCAAAGAGTTGAACATTACAGAGCTACTGAACTGTTCTGAACTGATCTTGCTATCAAAAATGTATATGACTTAATGAATTGTCTTAATTAATCTTAGATACAAAGATTAAATGAGATAATGAACCGACTTCTTAGGGACTGGTTGTTTTGAAGTCAGCCTCATGACTCCACAAATATATTTTGTATTCAAGACACAGCTCAAAAATTGAAATAAGAGAAAGAATTGTGTATGTGCGTGTGTGCAAAGTCACTTCATTCATGTCAGACTCTGTTCTTTCAATGACTTAAACTTTCTCTTGGCTCTTTCTAATACATACTTTTATGGAAGTGATTCATTTATTGATTTCACTGATAAGGCATCAACAAATAAATTCATTAATTTATGTGTGAATATATATGTGTGTACATATATAATGTACATAATTTAGTACATGTCTGAAATATATATATAATGAATGCAATTTGATACATAATGTATATAATTTCATACATATCTGAAACTCTTATACATATATACATATATTGCATATAATTTCATACAGATCTGAAACATTATATATATATAGTATATAATTCCACACATGTGTGAAACATTATATATATATTATATATAATTCCACAAAGGTCTGAAATAGACATATATATATAATGTACAGAATTTCATACATGTCTGAAATATACATAATGAATTTAATTTCATACATATCTGAAATATATATAATGTATATAATTTGATACATGTCTGAAATATATATTTTTTGCATGTCTGAACTATTACATATTTATATAATGTATATAATTTTAGACATGTCTGAAATAAATATATGCATATATAATGTACATAATTTCAGACATATCTGAAATATTATGTACATATAATGTGTGTTTTTACATGTCTGGAATATTATATATTTATATAATGTATATAGTTTCAGACATGTCTGAAATAAATATATGCATATAAAATATGTATAATTTCACATATGTCTGAACTATATATGTATATATAATTTCAGACTTCTGAAATATATACATATGTACATATATAATTTACACATAAATTAATGAATTTATTTATTGATGTCTTATCAGTGAAATCAATAAATGAATAATTTCCATAAACATATGTATTTACAGCTTAGAAAGGGCTAAGGCAAAGTTTAAGACATTGAAAGGAATAGAGCCGGACATGACTGAAGTGACAACACACACACACACACAACTCTCTTATTTCAATTTTTGAGCTGTTTCTTGAATACAAACTATATTTTTGGAATCAAGAGACTAATTTGAAAACAACCAATCCCTAAGATGTTGGTTCATTATCTCATTTCATCCTTGCATCTAAAATAAGTATGACAGTTCATTAAGCCATTATGCATTTTTAATAGTAAATAGAATGAAATAAACTTCCTTTTCAGGATCACAGATCACAGAGTTCTCTTAAAGGCAAAATGGCTTCCATATCTAGACCACAACACATGAGCTTTTCTTTTATTTTTTATTTTACAATCTACATGCATGTGTCCAAAGTTGCTTTAGTCGTTTCTGACTCTTTGTGAACCTATGGTCACAAAGACCCTGCCAATCTCCTCTGTCCACAGGATACTCCAGGTAGGAATACTGGGCTGGGTTGCCATGCCCTCCTCCAGTAAATCTTCCTGACCCAGGGATTGAAACTGCCTCTCTTACATCTTCTGTATCGGCAGGCAGATTTGTTACCATTAGTGCCACCTGGGAAGCCCATACAATCTGCATAGTGGTTTTTAACTGCTAAATTTCAATAGTTTATTCATATAATTGAAATAGCAGGGGGCGGGGCTAAGATGGCGGAGGAATAGGACGGGGAGACCACTCTCTCCTCCACAAATTTATCGAAAGAACATCTGAACGCTGAGCAAACTTCACAAAATTACTTCTGAACGCTGGCAGAGGACATCAGGCATCCACAAAGACAGCGCATTATCTTCAAAAGAGGTAGGAGAAATTATAAAAGATAAAAAGAGAGACAAAAGAGTTAGGGACAGAGACCTGTCCCAGGGAGGGAGTCATAAAAGAGGAGAAATTTCCAAGTACCAGGAAACCCTCTCACCGGCGGGTTTGGGGGAAGAGTTCTTATCTTGGAGGACAACATAACTGGGAGAAAAAATAAATAAAACCCACAGATTACGTGCCTAAAGCAACTCCCAGCAAAGAACCCCAGACACTCGCATCCGCCACCAGCAAGTGGGGGCTGAACGGAGAGGAGCGGGCGGCACTGCTTAGGGTAAGGACCGGGCCAAGCGCCCTGAGGGCAATCTGAGGGAGCTAACGTGAGATAGTAACCTAAACTGTGGGACAGCCAGAGAGAGAGAACTATCCCTCGAAAAGCCCAACTCTAAGGCGCTGCCAGCCCGCTCACAGAACAAAGGACTGAGCGATACCAGAGGAGAGCTAGCCGGCTGCGGACTGCCCCATCCCCCGCCGGAAACAGCAGGCAGGCGGGGCCCGCCAGAGCCGGAAAGGGGCAAACTCGGCCCCAGAGAGGGCACCCCCTACCAAACTGCAAACAGGCTCCCAGTTTCTAAGCAAAGACTGCCTGAGATCCCGGAGGGTCAACAGCCGCCGGGAGGGTCGCAGCCAGAGACCAGCTCCCCAGAACCGACACAAAGCACACCGGAGCCGGGCGCGCCCGTAAACCGAGGCAGGGACCAGGGAGGTGATAAGCCGCACCGCCCCAACAGAGGAGAGTGCGCTCGCCAGACTCCTGGCTACCTGAGCAGCTCCGACCGGGAACGGCACAAGCCGCGGGCGAAACCGAGTCTGCGCCTTTGTGGAGTAACCCGGAGCCTGAACCTGAGCGGCTTAGACCTGGGAAGTGCACGCATCTCAGGGCCCACTCCCCGGCCGAGTAACCTGAAGCCTGAGCAGGGTAGACGGGGAAAGCACACACGCCGTGAGCGGGGGCGAACCCAGTGCGGCCGAGACACTGCGAGCTCACCACACACACGCCAGGTTTGCAGTGTTCCTCCCTCCCCACAGTACGACTGAACAAGCGAACCTAAAGAGACCACCTCCACCCCTTTGTTGCAGGGCGGAAATTAGATACTGAAGAGACCTCCAAACAGTAGCCAAATAAACAGAGGGAAGCGCCTTGGAAGTGACAGGCCAACAGATTAAAATCCCTGTAGTTAATACCGACTGCATTGAAAGGGGCCTATAGATCTTGAAAAGTATAAGCAGGAATAAGGATCTATCTGAAACTGAGCAGACCCCACACTGCTCACAACAGCTCCAGAGAAAGTCCGGGATATATATTTTTTACTATTATCTTTTTTTTTTTTAATTTTTTTTCTCTTCTTTCCTTTTTCTTTAAGTCCTCTATTACACCTTTAACTTTCATTTTCATAACCCACTATTAACTTGCAAAAAAAAAAAAACCTATTTTTAAAGCAAACTGCATACATATATCTTATAGCTTTTGTTTTCTTTTTTTACTGTTTTTTTCCTGTTTTACTTTTTTCCTGTTTCTTTTTTTTACTGTTTTACTGTTTTTTTTGCTTTTTACACTGTATCCTTTTTTTCTTTTTTTTATATATTGTAAGTTTTATAAGAGTCTAACCTCTACTCTAGATTTTTAATCTTTGTTTTACATATTTGATATCAATTTTGTACATTTAAGAACCCAATCTTTAGGACCCATTTTTACTCAGGAGTGTGATCACTGGCCTGATTACTCTCTCCCCCTATTGATGCTCTTTCTTCTCCCCCAGGGAACCTCTATCTCCCACCCTCCTCCTTCTCTTCTCAACCCAATTCTGTGAATCTCTGAGGGTGTTCTGGGTACCAGAGAATACATCGGGAACAGAATACTGCCCAGATCTCTCTCTCCCCTCTTGATTCCTCCCTTTCTACTCATGCTCACCTCTATTACCTTCCTCCCCCCTCTCTATGTATCTCTGTGAACCACTCTGAGGGTTCCAGACTGTGGAAAGCACAGAGGGAAGTGCTTACTGGCTAGATTGCTCTCTCCACATTTGAATTCCCCTCTTCCCCTCCTGGTCACCTCAAACACCACCACCCCCCCCCACCTCATCTCTCCATGTAACTCAGTGAACCTTTCTGGGTATCCCTCATTGTGGAGAATCTTTTCACCATTAACCTAAAAGTTTTATTATTGATGCTGTATGGATGGAGAAGTCTTGAGGCTACTGCAAGAATAAGACTGAAAGCCAGGGGAAACATTAATTAATAAGAGACCATCCAATAGCCTCCACATATACACTGAAACCAAGCTCCACCCAAGAGCCAATAAGTTCCAGAGCAAGACATACCACGCAAATTCTCCAGCAACGCAGGAACATAGCCCTGAGCATCAATATACAGGCTGCCCAGAGGCACACCAAATCCATAGACATCTCAAAAATTAATACTGGTTACTCCATTGCACTCTAGAGAGCAGAAATCCAGCTCCACCCACCACAACACCGACACAAGCTCCCCCAACCAGGGAGCCTTGACAAGCCACCTGTCCAACCCCACCCACAGTGAGGAACCTCCACAATAAAGAGGAACTTCAAACTACCAGAATACAGAAAGGCCACGCCTAACACAGCAATCTAAACAAGATGAAAAGGCAGAGAAATACGCAGCAAGTAAAGGAAAATGAGAAATGCCCACCAAACCAAACAAAAGAGGAGGAGATAGGGAATCTATCTGAAAAAAAATTTAGAATAATGATAATAAAAATGATCCAAAATCTTGAAAGCAAAATGGAGTTACAGATAAACAGCCTGGAGACAAGGATTGAGAAGATGCAAGAAATGTTTATCAGGGACCTAGAAGAAATAAAAAGGAGTCAATATATAATGAATAATGAAATAAAGGAGATAAAAGACACTCTGGAGGGAACCAACAGTAGAATAACGGAGGCAGAAGATAGGATAAGTGAGGTAGAAGATAGAATGATGGAAATAAACGAAGCAGAGAGAAAAAAAGAAAAAAGAATCAAAAGAAACGAGGAAAACCTCAGGGACCTCTGGGACAATATGAAACGCCCCAACATTCGAATCATAGGAGTCCCAGAAGAAGAAGATAAAAGGAAAGGCCATGAAAAAATACTCGAGGAGATAATAGTTGAGAATTTCCCTAAATTGAGGAAAGAAATAGTCACAGAAGTCCAAGAAACCCAGAGAGTTCCAAACAGGATAAACCCAAGGCGAAACACCCCAAGACACATATTAATCAAATTAACAAAGGTCAAACACAAAGAACAAATATTAAAAGCAGCAAGGGAAAAACAACAAATAACACACAAGGGGATCCCCATAAGGATAACAGCTGATCTTTCAATAGAAACCCTTCAGGCTAGAAGGGAATGGCAGGACATACTTAAAGTAATGAAAGAGAATAATCTACAACCCAGATTACTGTACCCAGCAAGGATCTCATTCAGATATGAAGGAGAATTCAAAAGCTTTACAGACAAGCAAGAGCTGAGGGAATTCAGCACCACCAAACCAGCTCTCCAACAAATGCTAAAGGATCTTCTCTAAACAGGAAACACAGAAAGGATGTTTCAACACGAACTCAAAACAACAAAGTAAATGGCAACGGGATCATACTTATCAATAATTACCTTAAATGTAAATGGGTTGAATGCCCCAACCAAAAGACAAAGGCTGGCTGAATGGATAAAAAAACAAGACCCCTATATATGCTGTCTACCAGAGACCCACCTCCAAACTAGGGACGCACACAGGCTGAAAGTGAAGGGATGGAAAAACATATTTCATGCAAACGGAGACCAAAAGAAAGCAGGAGTCGCAATACTCATTTCAGATAAAATAAACTTTAAAATACAGGCTGTGAAAAGGCACAAAGAAGGACACTACATAAAGATCAAAGGATCAATCCAAGAAGAAGACGTAACAATCATAAATATATATGCACCCAACATAGGAGCACCACAATATATAAGGCAAATACTAACAAGTATGAAAGGGGAAATTAACAATAACACAATAATAGTGGGAGACTTTAATACTCCACTCACACATATGTATAGATCAACTAAACAGAAAATTAACAAGGAAACACAAACTTTAAATGATACAATAGACAAATTAGATTTAATTGATATTTACAGGATTTCCCACCCCCAAAACAATCAATTTTACCTTTTTCTCAAGTGCACACGGAACTTTCTCCAGGATAGATCACATCCTGGGCCATAAATCTAGCCTTGGTAAATTCCGAAAAATTGAAATCATCCCAGCCATCTTCTCTGACCACAATGCAGTAAGATCAGACCTCAATTACAGGAAAAAAACTATTAAAAATTCCAACATATGGAGGCTAAACAACATGCTTCTGAATAACCAACAAATCACAGAAGAAATCAAAAAATAAATCAAATTATGCATAGAAATGAATGAAAATGAAAACACGACAACCCAAAACCTATGGGACACTGTAAAAGCAATGCTAAGGGGAAGGTTCATAGCAATACAGGCGTACCTCAAGAAACAAGAAAAAAATCAAATAAATCAACTAACTCTACACCTAAAGCAACTAGAGAAGGAAGAAATGAAGAACCCCAGGGTCAGTAGAAGGAAAGAAATCTTAAAAATTAGGGCAGAAATAAATGCAAAAGAAACAAAAAGAGACCATAGCAAAAATCAACAAAACTAAAAGCTGGTTTTTCGAGAAGATAAACAAAATTGACAAGCCATTAGCCAGACTCATCAAGAAACAAAGGGAGAAGAATCAGATCAACAAAATTAGAAATGAAAATGGAGAGATCACAACAGACTCCACAGAAATACAAAGGATCATAAGAGACTACTACCAACAGCTATATGCCAATAAAATGGACAACTTGGAAGAAATGGACAAATTCTTAGAAAAGTATAACTTTCCAAAACTGAACCAAGAAGAAATAGAAGATCTTAACAGACCCATCACAAGCACGGAAATCGAAACTGTAATCAGAAATCTTCCAGCAAACAAAAGCCCAGGACCAGACGGCTTCACAGCGGAATTCTACCAAAAATTTAGAGAAGAGCTAACACCTATCCTACTCAAACTCTTCCAGAAAACTGCAGAAGATGGTAAACTTCCAAACTCATTCTATGAGGCCACCATCACCCTAATTCCAAAACCAGACAAAGATGTCACAAAAAAAGAAAACTACAGGCCAATATCACTGATGAACATAGATGCAAAAATCCTTAATAAAATTTTAGCAAACAGAATCCAACATCATATTAAAAAGATCATACATCGTGACCAAGTGGGCTTTATCCCAGGAATGCAAGGTTTTTTTAACATCCGCAAATCAATCAATGTAATACACCACATTAACAAATTGAAAGAAAAAAACCATATGGTTATCTCAATAGATGCAGGAAAAGCCTTTGACAAAATTCAGCATCCATTTATGATAAAAACCCTCCAGAAAGCAGGAATAGAAGGAACATACCTCAACATAATAAAAGCTATATATGACAAACCCGCAGCAAACGTTATCCTCAATGGTGAAAAATTGAAAGCATTTCCCCTAAAGTCAGGAACAAGGCAAGGATGCCCACTTTCACCACTACTATTCAACATAGTTTTGGAAGTTTTGGCCACAGCAATCAGAGCAGAAAAAGGAATAAAAGGAATACAGATAGGAAAAGAAGAAGTAAATCTCGCACTGTTTGCAGATGACATGATCCTCTACATAGAACACCCTAAAGACTCTACTAGAAAATTACTAGAGCTAATCAATGAATATAGTAAAGTTGCAGGATATAAAATTAACACACAGAAATCCCTTGCATTCCTATACTCCAATAATGAGAAAACAGAAAGAGAACTTAAGGAAACAATACCATTCACCATTACAACAAAAAGAATAAAATACTTAGGAATATATTTACCTAAAGAAACAAAAGACTTATATATAGAAAACTATAAAACACTGATGAAAGAAATCAAGGAGGACACAAACAGATGGAGAAATATACCGTGTTCATGGATTGGAAGAATTAATATAGTGAAAATGAGTATACTACCCAAAGCAATCTATAGATTCAATGCAATCCCTATCAAGCTACCAATGGTATTTTTCACAGAACTAGAACAAATCATCTCACAATTTGTATGGAAATATAAGAAACCTCGAATAGCCAAAGCAATCTTGAGGAAGAAGAATGGAACTGGAGGAATCAACCTGCCTGACTTCAGGCTCTACTACAAAGCCACAGTCATCAAGACAGTATGGTACTGGCACAAAGACAGAAATATAGATCAATGGAACAAAATAGAAAGCCCAGAGATAAACCCACACACCTATGGACACCTTATCTTCGACAAAGGAGGCAAGAATATACAATGGAGAAAAGACAATCTCTTTAACAAGTGGTGCTGGGAAAACTGGTCAACCACTTGTAAAAGAATCAAACTAGAACACTTCCTAATACCATACACAAAAATAAACTCAAAATGGATTAAAGATCTAAATGTAAGACCAGAAACTATAAAACTCCTAGAGGAAAACATAGGCAAAACACTCTCTGACATAAATCACAGCAGGATCCTCCATGACCCACCTCCCAGAATATCGGAAATAAAGGCAAAAATAAACAAATGGGACCTAATTAAAATTAAAAGCTTTTGCACAACAAAGGAAACTATAAGCAAGGTGAAAAGAAAGCCTTCAGAATGGGAGAAAATAATAGCAAACGAAGCAACAGACAAACAATTAATCTCAAAAATATACAAGCAACTTCTGCAGCTGAATTCCAGAAAAATAAACGACCCAATCAAAAAATGGGCCAAAGAACTAAACAGACATTTCTCCGAAGAAGACATACAGAAGGCTAACAAACACATGAAAAGATGCTCAACATCACTCATTATTAGAGAAATGCAAATGAAATCCACAATGAGGTATCATTTCACACCAGTCAGAATGGCTGCTATCCAAAAGTCTACAAGCAATAAATGCTGGAGAGGGCGTGGAGAAAAGGGAACCCTCTCACACTGTTGGTGGGAATGCAAACTAGTACAGCCACTATGGAGAACAGTGTGGAGATTCCTTAAAAAACTGGGAATAGAACTGCCATATGACCCAGCAATCCCACTGCTGGGCATACACACCGAGGAAACCAGAATTGAAAGAGACGCGTGTACCCCAATGTTCATCGCAGCACTGTTTACAATAGCCAGGACATGGAAGCGACCTAGATGTCCATCAGCAGACGAATGGATAAGGAAGCTGTGGTACATATACACAATGGAATATTACTCAGCCATTAAAAAAATACATTTGAATCGGTTCTATTGAGATGGATGAAACTGGAGCCCATTATACAGAGTGAAGTAAGCCAGAAAGAAAAACACCAATACAGTATACTAATGCATATATATGGAATTTGAAAATGGTAACGATAACCCTATATGCGAGACAGAATAAGAGACACAGATGCATAGAACAGTCTTATGGACTCTGAGGGAGAAGGTGAGGGTGGGACGTTCTGGGAGAATAGCATTGAAACATGTATATTATCATATGTGAAACAGAACACCATTCCATGTTCGATGCATGAGACAAATGCTCAGGGCCGGGGCAATGGGATGACCCAGAGGGATGGGATGGGGAGGGAGGTGGGTGGGGGGTCCAGGAAGGGGAACACATGTAAACCCATGGCTGATTCATGTCAATGTATGGCAAAAACTATTACAATATTGTAAAGTAATTAGCCCCCAACTAAAATAAATAAATTTATTAAAAAAAAATAAAGATAATAGCCATTTAAAATGATCCAGTAAACCTGGTAACTGAACTCATCAAAAAAAAAAAGAAAGAAATAGCAATTAATTAGATTTACGTGATTCCTGCAAAAATGGAAGACACCAGGTCTTAAAAAAAATACATAAAACTTTCATCTCTGTATAGGTTTCCAGCTTTCAGATTTAGTTTAACAGTTTTTCTTTTTTGCTCTAGTGCTAAATACAATTCTGAGTCATTTAAAAAGCAATGTAAATGGGCCCCTCTGCAAGGAAAATATTCCTCAAAAGGGATTAAGGGAAATAAAGTCATACATTTGATTTCTCTAAATTATTCTCCAAAAGCTACTTAATATAAAAGTAAAGATTGGTCCAGATAGCTCTGTTTGGCTGAATTGGCAACTCTCCGAATAACTATAACCATGGGATGATGATTCATTACTATAGCCTGTGGGAGATTTAGTTTTCTTAAAGTAGAATACCATTTAAAAATAAATTAAACCAATTCAATCTTTCAAATTTAGGCCCACTCTAGGGAATTGTAGGAGAGAAGATAAAAGTTTTGTAGTTACCTTTTAATGGAATGTTAGCTTACATAATAAGCCTTTAAAAAATAATATAATTTATTTTTAGAGAAGTATTAGGTCCAAAGCAAAACTGAGTGGAAGGCACAGAGATTTCCCATATACCTCTGGTCCCAACATGTGCATAACCTCCCACATTATCAACATCCTTCACTAGAGTGGTACTTATTTTACAATTAATGAATCTACACTGGAACATCATTACCATCCATAGTCCATAGTTTACATTAAGGTCTACTTTAAGTGATGTATATTTTATGTGTTTTGACAAATGTACTCATGATTATAGCATCATTCGTAGTAGTTTCACTTCCCTAAAAACCCTCTGTGCTTCAATAAGTATTAAACTTTCAATAATTTTTTTTTCTGTAATATTCAAATTTTCTCAACTAGTCACAAACCTCTTATTTTTCTGTGATTCTAGTTATGAGGAGGATACTTATTTAGGGCTTATAAATGCCAGACTGGGTATCTGAGAAGCTGATAATCCAGAAACATCAGTATGCAGAGACTAAAAGGAAGAAAAAAGAAAAATTTATTCTTTCTATCCAAAGGACCAAGAAAAGAGGAAGCCTGACAAAACAGAAAAAATTCAGGCAGTGGCAACCCTACTCTAGATAAAAAAAATTGTATAAAACATCCCCACTCCCTCTAGCAAAGGCATAGTAGAAATTTACATTTTCTTCCCGGAGGGTTTTACAGGCATCTCCCACCCCCTCATTTCTTCTGGTTGAGAAAGAAGGAATGAAGATGCAGTCAGTTCTTCACATCAGGCAGCCAAAATTTTGGAGTTTCAACTTCAGCATCAATCCTTCCAATGAATATCCAGGACTGATTTCCTTTATGATGGACTGGTTGGATCTCCTTGATGTCCAATGGATGCTCAAGAGTCTTCCCCAACACCACAGTTCAAAAGAACCAATTTTTCAACACTCAGCTTTCTTTATAGTTCAACTCTCACAACCATGCATGACTACTAGAAAGACAATAGCTTTGATTAGATGGACCTTTGCTGGCAAAGTAATAACTCCGCTTTTTCATAGCCTGTCTAGGTTGGTCATAACTTTCCTTCCAAGGAGTAAGTATCTTTTAATTCCATGGATGCAGTCACCACCTGCAGTGATTTTGGAGCCCAAAATAATAAAATATGACACTATTTCCACTGTTTCCCAATTTATTTGCCATGAAGTGATGGGACCAGATGCCATCATCTTAGTTTTCTGAATGTTTAGCTTTAAGCTAATTTTTTCACTCTTCTCTTTCACTTTCATCAAGAGGCTCTTTAGTTCTTCTTCACTTCCTGCCATAAGGATGGTGTCTTCTGCATATCTGAGGCTACTGATATTTCTCCTGGAAATGTTGATTCCAGCTTGTGCTTCATCCATCCCAGGATTTCTCATGATGTACTCTGCATATAAATTATTTAAGCAGGGTGACAATATACAGCCTTGACATACTCCTTTTCTGATTTGGAACCAGTCTGCTATCTCATGTCCAGTTACGGATGCTTCTTGACCTGCATACATATTTCTCAGGAGACAGGTCAGGTGGTCTGGTATTCCCATCTCCTTAAGAATTTTCCACAGTTTGTTTTGATGCAAACAGTCAAAGGCTTTGGCATAGTCAATAAAGCAGAAATAGATGTTTTTCTGGAACTCTCTTGTTTTTTGATGATCCAGTGGATGTTGGCAATTTGATCTCTGGTTCCTCTGTCTTTTCTAAAACCAACTTGAACATCTGGAAGTTCATGGTTCACATATTGCTGAAGCCTGGCTTGGAGAATTCTGAGCATTACTTTACTAGCATGTGAGATGACTGCAATCATGCGGTAGTTTGAGCATTCTTTGGCGTTGCCTTTCTTTGGGATTGGAATGAAAACTGACCTTTTCCAGTCCTGTGGCCACTGCTAAGTTTTCCAAATTTGCTGGCATATCGAGTGCAGCACTTTCACAGCATCATCTTTCAGGATTTGAAATAGTTCAACTGGAATTCCGTCACCTCCATCAGTTGTGTTCATAGTAATGCTTCCTAAGGCCCACTTAACTTCACATTCCATGATGTCTGGCTCTAGGTAGGTGATCACACCATTGTGTGATTATCTGGGTCATGAAGATCTTTTTTGTACATTTCTTCTGTGTATTCTTGCCACATCTTCTTAATATCTTCTGCTTTTGTTAGGTCTATACTATTTTGTCCTTTATTGTACCCATCTTTGCATGAAATGTTCCTTTGGTATCTCTAATTTTCTTGAAGAGATCTCTAGTCTTTCTCATTCTATTGTTTTCCTCTATTTCTTTTAAGAAGATAAAAACAGGTTAAAGACTTCAAGAAAATATTTGTAAACCATGCATCTATCAAAGATGTATCAAAAATAAAGAATTAAAAATTCTATTGCAAAATATTCAAAAAATATAAGGAGAAAGTAGAAAAAAATTATAAAGGGAAGTTTCCACAAAGAAAATCAGTTCAGTTCAGTCTCTCAGTCAGACTTTGCAATACCATGGACTGCAGCTTGCCAGGCTTCCCTGTCCATCAACAACTCCCAGAGCTTGCTCAAACTCATGCTATCCTGTCAGTGATGCCATCCAAACATCTCACCCTCTGTCGTCCCCTTCTCTTCCTGCCTTCAATCTTTCCCAGCATCAGAGTCTCTTCTATTGAGTCAGTTCTTCAAATCAGGTGGCCAAATTATTGGAGCTTCAGGTTCAGCATCAGTCCTTCCAATGAATATTCAGGATTGATTTCCTTTAAGATTGACAGGTTTGCTTTTCTTGCAGAACAAAGGACTCTCAAGAGTCTTCTCCAACACCACAGTTCAAAAGCATCAATTATTTGGTGCTCAGCCTTCTTTATGGTACAACTCTCACCTCCATACATGACTACTGGAAAAGCCATAACTTTGACTAGATGAAACTTTGTTGGCAAAATAATGTCTCAGCTTTTTAATATGCTCTCTGTTTGTCATAGCTTTTCTTTCAAGGAGTAAGCATCTTTTAATTTCATGGCTGCAGTTACCATCTTCACTGGTTTTAAAGCCCAAGAAAATTAATTACTTCATTAATTTTTTCCCATCTGTTTTCCGTGAAGTGATGGGTTGGATACCATGATCTTCATAATTTGAATGTTCACTTTTAAGCCAACTTTTTCACTCTCTTCTTTCACTTTCTTCAAGAGGATCTTTAGTTCCTCTTCACTTTCTGCCATGAAGGTACTGTCATCTGTATATCTGAGGTTGTTGATATTTCTTCTGGCAATCTTGATTCCAGCTTTTGCTTCATTCAGCACATCATTTTGCACGATGTACTCTGCATATAAGTTAAATAAGCAAGTGACAATATGTAACCTTGTACATACTCCTTTCCCAATTTGGAAGCAGTCCCTTCCTGTTCCATGTGCAGTTCTTCTAACTGTAGCTTCTTGACTTACATACAAATTTCTCAGGGGACAGGTAAGGTGGTCTGGTATTCCCATCTCCTGAAAAATCTTCCACGATTTGTTGTGATCCACGCAAAGTCTTTAGTGTAGTCATTGAAGCAGAAGTAGATGCTTTTCCGGAATTCTCTTGCTTTTTCTGTGATCCAGTAGGTGTTGGTTATTTGATCTCTGATTCCTCTGCCTTTTCTAAATCCAGCTTGAACATCTGGAACTTCACCGTTCACGTACAGTGAAGCCTCACTTGGAGAATTCTGAGCATTACTCTGCTGGTATGTGAGATGACTACAATTGTGAAGTAGTTTGAATATACTTTGGCATTGCCTTTCTTTGGGATTGGAATGAAAACTGACCTTTTTCCAGTCCTGTGGCCACTGCTGAGTTTTCCAAATTTGTTGGCATATTGAGTGCAGCACTTTCACAGCATCATCTTTTAGGATTTGAAATAGTTCAGCTGGAATTTCATCACCTCCACTAACTTTGTTTATAGTGATGTTTCTGAAGGCCTATTTAACTTCATATTCCTGGATGTCTGCCTCTAGATGAGTGATCACACCACCTTGGTTATCTGGGTCATGAAGATCTTTTTTGTACAATTCTTCTGTGTATTCTTGCCACCTCTTCTTAATATCTTATACTTCTGTTAGGTCCATGCCATTTCTGTCCTTTATCGAGCCCATCTTTGCATGAAATGTTCCCTTGGTATATGTAATTTTCTTGAAGGGATCTAATATTTCCCATTTTGTTGCTTTCCTCCATTTCTTTGCATTGAATACTTAGGAAGGCTTTCTTATATCTCCTTCCTATTCTTTAGAACATTGCAACCAGATGGACATATTGTTTCTTTTCTCCTTTGTCTTTAACTTCTCTTCTTTTCTCAACTTTCTGTAAGGCCTCCTCAGGCAACGGTTTGCCTTTTGGCATTTCCTTTTCTTGGGGATGGTTTTGATCACCAGCCTCTACAATGTTATCACCCCTGTCCACAGTTCTTTGGACACAGTTCTTTGGACCACAGTTCTTCAGGAATTGTGTCTATCAGATCTAATCCCTTGAATCTATTTGTCACTTTCATTGAAGAATCATAGGGTTTTGATTTAGGTCATACCTTAATGACCTAGTGGTTTCCCCTACTTTCTTCAATTTAAGTCTGAATTTTGGAATAAGGAGTTAATAGCAAAGAACATATTCATGTGGAAAATAAACACATCAAAATGTGTCCAAAATTATGCAAGTTAAAGTTCAGTAGGAGATATTATTACACACAAATCAGAGTGGCTAAAGGTAAAAAAAAAAAAAAAAAAGGACAGCAGAAATACTGCCAAGGATGTAGATAAACTGAATCTGGCATACATGACTGTTGGGAATATAAAATGAAACAGTAAATGTGGAAAGTATTTGACACTTTCTTTAAGCAGTTATAGTTACTCTTGGACCTAGTGGTTGCAATCTTGAACATTTCTTCCAAAGGAAAAAAATAAAAAATAAATAAAAACCTATGTATACAAAAAACCTATACATGAATGTTGCTAGCAGCTTTATTTGCAAGAGCCAAAACCTGAAAACAGCTAAAATGTTCCTCAAAAGGTAAATTGTTAAACACCGTCATATATCTGTATTATGGACTACTACTCAGCAATAAATAGACATAAACTATAAATACACTCAATAACTTGGCTGGATTCAAAAACATTATGCTGAGTGAAAAAATAAAATCTCAGAAGATTGTATAGTGTTTATTTCTGTTAACATAACAGTCTTGACAAAATTACAGAAATGCTGAAAATTTTAAGATTTGTCAGGTTTAGGGATAGTGGGAAGGGCTAGGGAAGGTATTATATAAGTTAGAGTATAATGAGTGGTTACAGGAACCTACACATGTGATTCAGTTCAGTTCAGTCACTTAGTCGCTTCCGACCCTTTGAGACCCCATGGACTGCAACACACCAGGCTTCCCTGTCCATCACCAACTCCTGGAGCTTACTCAAACTCATGTCTATCGAGTCAGTGATGCCATCCAACCATCTCATCTCACAGGTTATTAATTGATATCAATCTGTCTATACATTAATCTATCATCAATTTTCTGGCTTTGACATTTTGTACTATACTTATGTAGGGCTTCTATTACAAGAAAATAGATAAAGACTAGAGGGAAATCTTTTGATGCTGTATTTGTAACTTCCTGTGCATCTATCAGTGTTAGTCACTCAGTCATGCCTGACTCTTTGTGACCCTGGGGACTATATTCCACCAGGCTCCTGTCTGTGGAATTTCCCAGGCAAGAGTACTGGAATGGGTTTCCATTTATTTCTCCAGGGGATCTTCCCAATGCAGGATTTAAACCCCGGTTTCCTGCACTGTAGGCAGATTATTTACAGTCTGAGCCACTAGGGAAGCCCCAAATGGTTGGTAGCCTCCAGATGGAGTTGACCAAAGAAAGTGGCCCATACAGGGATCAAATCTGTGACCATGGCATTATTAGCACCACACTCTAGCCAACTGAGCTAACTGGTTCCTAAATAATGATTGTTTCAAAATGAAAAGTTTTAAAAAGTTTAAAACTTGTTCTAAAAATAGTGGTGAGGAAATGTTGCACAGTGCAGTTTGACTTCAAGAATCAAAAATATATTAGCACATTAAAGTGCCCATTGTGTTTAGCAAAGAAAAAAATATATATTAACTTCATATTTCCCAAACTTTTTGATCAAAGAACATTTCTTCTATAACAAGAAAGTGGTGAATAGCATATAAAGCCAAAGTACAATTAAAACAACATTTGGTTATACAAAATTTTATTTGGTTCTGGAAGTAAGTATGAGGAAACTGTACAGATGTGAGAAACACTACTTTCTGTTCATTTGGTTACCAAAAACTGAATGGAGAATGGTGGAAAAGAAACATTTTAAGCCATTTTTTTACTTAAATTTAGAACCAATACTGGTTAAAAAAGGCCTTTAGAAGGATTTTCAAGTCTAGATTTATAAGAAAAAAAAAAAGGCAGAATCATGTGTGGTAGCATAGAGTATAGAATTATGCTATCCTGCTTTTAGGAAATGAGAACTAGTAGTGTTTTTGATCATCCATAGTACTTCCTGAACAAATTGGTTTTCCACCTTGCTATTTCTGTGATAAAATTCAATTCTTATATCCTCATTTCTGCTTTCTATAAAAAAGCATATCAGTTTTCCTTCTATGATTTTCAAAACCATTTTCCTTACAGTGACTTCCTTTTAGACCAAAAGTCTATGTTGTTTGAAACTTCACATTTTCTTACATGTAAAGGAGAGTTCCAGCTGCATAACTAGGTATAATTTTACAAAATCCATTAAAAAAATTTGGAGTCTAAATATTCCCAAATCCGGGGACAATTAAATCTTTTTTAAGATAGCAATTGTTTGAAATTAATTTACTATCATAATTTTATAAATCATAATAAAATATAAATTCATATATGAAAGAATATTTTAAAAATTAATTAACTAAATATGGATATGTAAGTAAAATAAAAATATAAAATCATAATTTTTTACATCATAATAAAATATAATCGATAATTTAGATACAGTTTTCAAGGACATTAGAAAGTTGATAGAAAGCCTAAATCAACTCATTACTTTTAAAGAAAATATACAGCCATTAGATATGAGACCCTAGGTAATATGCATTATTTTTAGCATTCACTTTTGATGTTACACAGGTTATGGGTTTTAACAAATGTGTGACATGAAACTAACACAATAGTTTTGAAAGTTTGTTGTTGAACCAAGAAAGACACTGGGATTCTTGGCCTCCAGAGGAGAAGAATTCAATCCGGGGCCAGAGAGGAGGCTTGATCGCTCAGAGCTTTTGTACGATAGAGTTTTATTAAAGTATAAAAGGGATAGAGAAAGCTTCTGACATAGACAACAGAAGGGGACAGAAAACATACCCACTCACTAGTGTTAGCAATGGAGTTATATACTTTTTAATTACTTATTACAGTGACCAAAAAGGATGACTGGAGGTTGTAAAGACCTCACTCAACCCAATCCCATAATTTACATTTCAAGATAACAGTATTAGCCAGAAGGTTTTGTCCAGAGACTGTCCTCAAGCAGGATACTTTATTGCTATATAATCCTAAGGAATGTAGAGGGGAGAAAAAAAAAAAAGGCCTTTCTTCTTCGTTGAGAATATCAGACACCTCTCTCCTTGGGGACCCCTGGACTTCTTATCAACCTGCCTAGGAACTGACTCTCTCAGTTTCACTACCCTAAAATCCTATAGTCTCTGTGCATGCACCTCCCTCAACCCCCTTGTTCCTGGAAATCACCAATCATTTTGCTGTCTTCACAGATTTTACTTCTTGCAGATCATAGTGTTGAAATTATGCTGTATGTAGCCTTTTCATTTTGGCTTCTTTCACTGATTATGCCTTGATGCCTCATTTCTTTTTAACACTGAATAATTTATCACTATTCTGGGTGTTCACTGGAAGGACTGATGTTGAAGCTGAAACTCCAATACTTTGGCCACCACATGCGAAGAGCTGACTCATTGGAAAAGACCCTAATGCTGGGTAGGCTTGGGGGCAGGAGGAGAAGGGGACGACAGAGGATGAGATGGTTGGATAGCATCACCGACTCGAAGGACATGGGTTTGGGTAGACTCCGGGAGTTGGTGATGGACAGAGAGGCCTGGCGTGCTGCAATTCATGGGGTCGCAAAGAGTCGGACATGGCTGAGTGACTGAACTGAACTGAATTTATCATTGTTGATATGTGCAGTTGTTTATTTAGTCATTCACCTACCAAAAAATATCTCTTTTCTGAAAGTTCTAGCAATTATGAATAAAACTGCTATGAATGTCTGTGTGCAGGGTTTTGTGTGATCATGTTTTCTTTGCTCTTTTTTAGCTTTATTCATATCATGGACAAATAAAATCTGTATATATTTTGGGCATATAACTTGATGTATTAGTATTAACATATGTAAACACTGTGAAATGACACAAAACGAGCTAATTAACAAATCCATCACACATCCTTTTATGTGTGGAGTGGGGTGACGTGGTAAGAACACTTAATAAATATTATCTCAATAAATATCAATGCAAGAAACAATTCTACTGATGATAGGCATATGCTTTACAATAGCTCTCTGGAACATGTTTATCTTACAGAGAAATGTTTTCATGTTTTCAACTTGTTTGCATAAATACCAAGAAGTAAGGTAGTTGAAATTTATGGGAAAAATACGACCACGTTTGTAAGAACCTGGCAATCTATTTTCCATGTTGCTGTCTTGCGTTCCCACCATAGGTGAATGAGAGGTCCTGTTTCTCTACCTCTTGTGAGCCTAAAGTATAATCAGTTCAAGTCAGTTGCTCAGTCGTGTCTGATTCTTTTGATCTCATGGACAGCAGCACACCAGGCCTCCCTGTCCATCACCAACTCCTGGTGTTTACTCAAACTCATGTCCACTGAGTCAGTGATGGCATCCAACCATCTCATTCTCTGTCAGCCCTTCTCTTCCTGCCTTCACTCTTCCTCAGCATCAGGGTCTTTAACAATGAGTCAGCTCTTTATATCAGGTGGTCAAAGTATTGGAGTTTCAGCTTCAACATCAGTCCTTCCAATGAATATTCAGGACTGATTTCCTTTATTTATTTTTTTTTTTTTATAAATTTATTTATTTTAGTTGGGGGCTAATTACTTTACAATATTGTAATAGTTTTTTGCCATACATTGACATGAATCAGCCATGGGTTTACATGTGTTCCCCTTCCCGGACCCCCCACCCACCTCCCTCCCCATCCCATCCCTCTGGATCATCCCATTGCCCCGGCCCTGAGCCCTTGTCACATGCATCGAACATGGAATGGTGCTCTGTTTCACATATGACAATACACATGTCTCAATGCCATTCTCCCAGAACGTCCCACCCTCACCTTCTCCCTCAGAGTCCATAAAAATTGTTCCATGCATCTGTGTCTCTTATTCTGTCTCGCATATAGGGTTATCGTTACCATCTTTCAAATTCCATATATATGCATTAGTATACTGTATTGTTGTTTTTCTTTCTGGCTTACTTCACTCTGTATAATGGGCTCCAGTTTCATCCATCTCAGTAGAACCGATTCAAATGTATTTTTTTTAATGGCTGAGTAATATTCCATTGTGTATATGTACCACAGCTTCCTTATCCATTCGTCTGCTGATGGACATCTAGGTTGCTTCCATGTCCTGGCTATTGTAAACAGTGCTGCGATGAACATTGGGGTACACGCGTCTCTTTCCATTCTGGTTTCCTCGGTGTATATGCCCAGCAGTGGGATTGCTGGGTCATATGGCAGTTCTATTCCCAGTTTTTTAAGGAATCTCCACACTGTTCTCCATAGTGGCTGTACTAGTTTGCATTCCCACCAACAGTGTAAGAGGGTTCCCTTTTCTCCACACCCTCTCCAGCATTTATTGCTTGTAGACTTTTGGATAGCAGCCATTCTGACTGGTGTGAAATGATACCTCATTGTGGTTTTGATTTGCATTTCTCTAATAATGAGTGATGTTGAGCATCTTTTCATGTGTTTGTTAGCCATCTGTATGTCTTCTTTGGAGAAATGTCTGTTTAGTTCTTTGGCCCATTTTTTGATTGGGTCGTTTATTTTTCTGGAATTCAGCTGCAGAAGTTGCTTGTATATTTTTGAGATTAATTGTTTGTCTGTTGCTTCATTTGCTATTATTTTCTCCCATTCTGAAGGCTGTCTTTTCACCTTGTTTATAGTTTCCTTTGTTGTGCAAAAGCTTTTAATTTTAATTAGGTCCCATTTGTTTATTTTTGCTTTTATTTCCAATATTCTGGGAGGTGGGTCATGGAGGATCCTGCTGTGATTTATGTCGGAGAGTGTTTTGCCTATGTTTTCCTCTAGGAGTTTTATTGTTTCTGGTCTTACGTTTAGATCTTTAATCCATTTTGAGTTTATTTTTGTGTACGGTGTTAGGAAGTGTTCTAGTTTCATTCTTTTACAAGTGGTTGACCAGTTTTCCCAGCACCACTTGTTAAAGAGATTGTCTTTTCTCCATTGTATATTCTTGCCTCCTTTGTCGAAGATAAGGTGTCTATATGTGCGTGGGTTTATCTCTGGGCTTTCTATTTTGTTCCATTGATCTATATTTCTATCTTTGTGCCAGTACCATACTGTCTTGATGACTGTGGCTTTGTAGTAGAGCCTGAAGTCAGGCAGGTTGATTCCTCCAGTTCCATTCTTCTTCCTCAAGATTGCTTTGGCTATTCGAGGTTTCTTATATTTCCATACAAATTGTGAGATGATTTGTTCTAGTTCTGTGAAAAATACCATTGGTAGCTTGATAGGGATTGCATTGAATCTGTAGATTGCTTTGGGTAGAATACTCATTTTCACTATATTAATTCTTCCAATCCATGAACACGGTATATTTCTCCATCTGCTTGTGTCCTCTTTGATTTCTTTCATCAGTGTTTTATAGTTTTCTATATATAAGTCTTTTGTTTCTTTAGGTAGATATATTCCTAAGTATTTTATTCTTTTAGGATGGGCTGGTTGGACCTCCTTGCAGTCCAAGGGACTCTGAAGAGTTTTTTCCAACACCACAGTTCAAAAACATCAACTCTTGGGACTCAGGGTTCTTTAAGGTCCAACTTACAACCATGCATGACTAATGGAAAAATCATAGCTTTCACTAGATGGGCCTTTGGTGGCAAATTAATATCTCTGCTTTTTATTATCCAGTCTAGGTTGGTCATAACTTTCCCTCCAAGGAGTAAGTGTCTTTTAATTTTACGGCTGCAGTAACCATCTACAGTTTTTTCTGAGCCCCCAAAATTAGTCTGCCACTGTTTCCACTGTTTCCCCATCTATTTGTCATGAAGAGATGGGACCGGCTGACATCATCTTAATTTTCTGAAAGTTGAGCTTTAAGCTAACTTTTTAACTATCCTCTTTAACTTTCATCAGGAGGCTCTTTAGTTCTTCTTCACTTTATGCCATAAGGGTGGTGTCATCTGCATATCTGAGGTTATTTATATTTCTCCTGGAAATCTTGATTCCAGCTTGTGTTTCATCCAGCCCTGTATTTCTCATGATGTACTCTGCATATAAGTTAAATAAGCAGAGTGGTAATATACAGCCTTGACGTACTCCTTTTCCTATTTGGAAGCAGTCTATCAGTCCATGCCCAGTTCTAACTGTTCCTTCCTGACCTGCATACAGATTTCTGAAGAGGCAGGTCAGGCGGTCTGGTATTCCCATCTCTTTCAGAATTTTTCACAGTTTATTGTGATCCACACAGTCAAAGGCTTCGGCATAGTCAATACAGCAGAAATAGATGTTTTTTTGGAAAGCTCTTGCTTTTTTGATGATCCAGTGGATGTTGGCAATTTGATCTCTGGTTCCTCTGCCTTTTCTAAAAACAGCTTGAACATCTGGTAATTCATGGTTCACGTATTGTTGAAGCCTGGCTTGGAGAATTTTGAGAATTACTTTACTAGCATGTGAGATGAGTGCAATTGTGCGGTAGTTTGAGCATTCTTTGACATTGCTTTTCTTTGGGATTGGAATGAAAACTGACCTTTTCCAGTCCTGTGATCACTGCTGAGTTTTCGAAATTTGCTGGCATATTGAGTACAACACTTTCACAGCATCATCTTTTAAGATTTGAAAGAGTTCAACTGGAATTCTATCACCTCTACTAACTTTGTTCGTAGTAATGTTTCCTAAGGCCCACTTGACTTCACGTACTCAGATGTCTAGCTCTAGATGAGTGATCACACCATCATGATTATCTGGGTCGTGAGTATCTTTTTTGTACAGCTCTTTTGTGTATTCTTGTCACCTTTTCTTAATATCTTCTGTTTCTGTTAGGTCCATACCATTTCTGTCCTTTATTGTGCCCATCTTTGCAAGAAATATTTCCTTGGTATCCCTAATTTTCTTGAAGAGATCTCTAGTTTTTTTCATTCTATTGTTTTCCTCTATTTCTTTGCACTGATCACTGAGGAAGACTTTCTTATCTCTCCTTGATATTCTTTGGAACTCTGCATTCAGATGGGTATATCTTTCCTTTTCTCCTTTGCTTTTGGCTTCTGTTCTTTTCACAGCTATTTGTAAGGCCTCTTCAGACAGTCATTTTGCTTTTCTGCATTTCTTTTTCTTGGGGATGGTCGTGATCCCTGTCTCCAGTACAATGTCACAAACTTCCATCAGGCACTCTGCCTATCAGATCTTGTCCCTTAAATCTATTTCTCACTTCCACTGTATAATTGTAAGGGAGTTGATTTAGGCCATACCTGAATGGTCTAGTGGTTTTCACTACTCCCTTCAATTTAATTCTGAATTTGGCAATAAGGAGTTCATGATCTGAGCCACAGTCAATTCCTGGTCTTGTTTTTGCTGACTGTATAGAGATTCTCCATCTTTGGCTGCAAAGAATATTATCAATCTGATTTCAATATTCACCATCTGGTGATGTCCATGTATAGAGTCTTCTCTTGTGTTGTTGGAAGAAAGTGTTTGCTATGACCAGTGTGTTCTCTTGACAAAACTCTATTAGCTTTTCCCCTGCTTCATTCTGTACTCAGTGTTTTGGATTTTCACCATTTCAATAGTCATGGAAAGTTAGCTCGTTGCTTTAATTTTCCATTCCTTAATGATACATGATGCTGAATATCTTTTCATATGAATTCGTTCTATTCATATATATTTTTGGTTAGGTGCCTCCTAAATTTATTTCCCCTTTTTAAAATTTAGAGTGTTGATTTTCTTACTATTAAGTGTTTAAAGTTTTTGTCTGTTTTAACTATTAGTCCATTAGAAAATATACCTTTCGCAGATATTTTCAGAAATTTTCTGGCTTGTCTTCTCGTTCTCTTGATTATTATTTCAATTTTATATAGATATATCTGTGTATATTTAAGCAATTTATAGAAAAAACATATCATACAAAAATAAACCATGTTTGGAAGATCGGAGTGAATGTTAGAGATTAAAATTATATATCTTGTTTAAGGAAAGAAATATAAGCAGGCTTAACCAATTAAGCTACCTAAGTCTGCTTTTGAGATGCTATTATTTTTGTTTTCAAGTAGGAGTAAATTTTTGAAAAGCATACGGTGCTGTTTACTAAGTCAGGGTTTTTGGTCCTGCCTATAATTTTTAGGATATCTTTCATATTTTGGCCAAGGTTACATTGCAAATCTAGAAGTCAAAGTGTTATTATAATATTATAGTTATATGATGTAAACCAGTAAGTTTTTCTTATATGGTATGGAGATAGCATTGAAACGGGGAAGTTATCACTTCTTCATCCGATAGTACATGTATATGCACATACTGTAGTTTCTCTACAAAAAGTACATCATGATAAAGTTGTATTTTGTTGTTGTTGCTGTTATATAATGGGTGTTATATAATCTATATATTAATGTTAAATACACATGGACAGCAGTTAAACATCTGGATAAACATCCGAATGGTTCCTGATTATAGAAGTATAAAATTTTCCCTTTCTTGTTACTTCTACCAAATATTTATGAAATTTAATGTGTTGCTTGTGCTTATTTCATTTATTGTTTTTCTAGAAAAATTCAAATGCATCTTCATATTTTTTATAAAATAATAAAATAATAGACTAAATGCTCCATAAGTGAAAGAGGAAATTCTACATCACTAATTTCAATTCACATAAAATTAACAGGGTGTCTAGGCATTATAACATTTTAGTACCCTCTGTGTTTAAGAATTTAAAAAGCTTTACAATTTTAGGTTATTCTTACACAAAACTTTTGTGGCAGACATATGGTTAATTTAAATTACAAGAAAAACAGGCAAGTTAAAAGTTCAACCTGAACCATTTAAAGAACATATAATATTGAAAATATTATCACTTGAAAATAATAATAATATCAAGTGATCCTATTCCATTTGTATACTTTCTGTTAAAATATTTTCTTTAAAGTTTTGTTTATAACCCATCCACTCGTTGCTTTCTTACCACTCTGTCCCTGCTCTTGTTTTGTTTACTCATCCACAGAGGAGGAAACAGTACGTATAGAATGATGCCATGAACATTTTTTGGTAAGTTTATAACGTTTTGGTAACGTTTCCAATTTTTTAACTGCTGTCCAATTGTATTTAACATTAATATATAGGTTATATAACACCCATTATATAACAGCAACAACAACAAAATACAACTTTATCATGACGTACTTTTTGCAGAGAAACTACAGTATGTGAATATACTGGCAACGAAAGTGGTATTTCTCTTCTATTTAAAACTTTTCCATAATTTCCAAGTTTTCTATCATAAAACTGTGGTTTAATGTAATAAAATCAATTAACCATACTATTTTTCTTTTTAGAATTGGCACTACAGAAAATTTGCTATAGTCACCATAACTAGGAATGAATACACACACATCAGAATGAAATTTTTACAGCATTTTATAACTGTCTCTAAATTCTTACTATAAACTTTTTTTGCACTGTTATTCTTTCAGTTCAGTTCAGTCGCTCAGTCATGTCTGACTCTTTGTGACCCATAGACTGCAGCACGCCAGGATCCCTGTCTATCACCAACTCCCAGAAATTGTTCAAACTCATACCCATCGAATCAGTGATGTTATCCAACCATCTCATCCTCTGTTGTCCTCTTCTCCTCCAGCCTTCAATCTTTCCCAGCATCAGGGACTGATGTTAATGTACTTTTGAAGCTTAGCTTGGGGAATTTTTTAGTGTTACTTTGATAGCGTGTGAGATCAGTGCAATTGTGCAGTAGTTTGAACACTCTTTGGCATTGCTTTTCTTTGGGATTTGAATGAAAACTGGCCTTTTCCAGTCCTTTGGTCACTGCTGAGTTTTCCAAATTTGCTGCCATATTGAGTGCAGCACTTTAGCAGCATCTTTTAGGATTTGAAATAGCTCAGCTGGAATTCCATCACCTCCACTAGCTTTGTTAGTAGTGAGGCTTCCAAAGGCCCACTTGACTTAGCATTCCAGGATGTCTGGCTCTAGATGAGTGATTACACCATCATGTTTATCTGCATCATGAAGATTTTTTTTGAATACTTCTGTGTATTCTTGCCACCTCTTCTTAATATCTTCTAATTCTGTTAAGTCCATAATGTTTCTGTCCTTTATTGTCCTTTATTTTGCATGACATATTCCCTTGCTATCTCTAATTTTCTTGAAGAGATCTCTAGTCTTTTCCATTCTATTATTTTCCTCTATTTCTTTGTGTTGATCACCGAGGAAGGCTTTCTTATCTCTCCTTGCTGTTGTTTGAACTTTGCATTCAGATGGATGTATCTTTCTTTTTCTCCTTTGCCTTTCACTTCTCTTTTTCTCAGCTTTTTGTAAGCCCTCTTCAGACAACCATTTGCATTTATTTTTCTTGGGGATGGTTTTGATCACAGCCTCCTTTACTTTAGCATGTCGTTTTTTAAATTGAACAAACCACACAGTAAAAAGTTAAAGCAAATTCAACCAGGTTACACAGACAAGGGCACAATATTAAGAGATTGGTCACTATGTCTAAGTAGAGAAAGGAAGAGAATCCTTTGGTATTTGTTGTCAAAGTATTTAATTTCCCGACTTCTGAAAATATTGCTGAGAAGCATGACAGAAAATATTTCATTGCCAGATCTATTCAGTTGCCACCCAAATAGGGTTGAGATATGCAATCTCAATTGCTTTTTAAAGGAACATCCTGTTCAGATAATGGTTATTTACTCCATATTCATCTTCATGCAGAAAGAGGTTTATCATGATTCATTTATTTTCTTACTATTTAGGCTTTCAGTCCAATCTACTTCCACAGGATGAGTCCTTATGTTCTCAAATGGTTAAAAGTTCATTTAGTTGTCTGGAAGATAGTTATGGCCATGAACATCATGTTGTTGTTCAGTCACTCAGTCGTGCCTGGATCTTTGCTACCACATGGACTGCAGCGCACCAGGCTTCCCTGTCTTAAAACAACAAAATGATCTTGGTTCATTTCCAAGGGAAACGATCCAACATCATAGTAATCCAAGTCTAGGTCTCAACCACTAATTCTGAAGAAGATGAAGTTGACTGGTTCCATGAAGACCTATAAGACCTTCTAGAACTAACACCAAAAATAGATATATTTTTCATCCTAGAGGACTGGAATGCAAAAGTAGGAAAATCATGGGCAACATTCAGATCTTCCTTTTCTCATTAATCTTAAGGTTTAACATATCTCATCCACCAAAACAAAGAAGAAATGCTGAAGTCTAATTTCCTAGACTCCTTCTTTCCTATATTATTCATACAATAACCACAATAACTTAGATTTGCCACTTAAAACCTCCCTCTAGTTCTGTACTTCTTGAGTTACATTCAGCCATATATTCAGTACGTTCATCAAGATGCACTGGTTAGTCATATTTATCAAGCCTAGTCTTTTAGTACAAAAGCCAAAGATATTACACTTTTCCTATGTCTGCAATTTCTCAACTCAGTTTTCCCCCATGTGTAAGGTTAATTAATTAGCATACAATGAAAGTCTCTTGCATTGTGGTCTATGCATCCCTCATCCCTCTCCTCTCTCACTGGAATCTAAAAGTGGACTTCTACGTTATCAAGGAAAATCAAAGTGGAAGTCTCTCAGTAGTGTTCGACTCTTCGCAATCCCATGAACTATACAATCCCTGGAATTCTCCAGGCCAGAATCCTGGAGTGGGTAGCCTTTCACTTTGCCAGGGGATCTTCCCAACCCAGGGATAGAACCCAGGTTTCCCACATTGCAGGCAGATTCTCTACCAGCTGAGCCACAAAGGAACCCCTATCAGGGAAAAAGACTCTGAAAAACTGCACATCTAAGGACATTTCAGATGTACAAGTGTGCAGAGGTGTTTTATCCTTTGCCAAGGACAATCTTGCACTGCATAAATTTGAGCCTCAGCAAAAACACAAGGAACATGTTGAATGTAATTAGGAAGTTCATATGAATTTGCTTAAATTTCTGTACCACAAGAAGACAAAAATGAAATAGTAAGAGAATCTAAATACCCTGAGATGAAAAAGAAATGGACAACATACTTTTCCCTAATTTCTCTTTTATTTTTACAAAATCTTCAATGGAAAACTATGAACAATAAGACTTTACCATCTAAAAAGGCTGTTATTTGAGGGTATCTTTGAGAAAGATAATATCTATTTTAGAAAATAATTATTCCAATGTTGCTGGTAGTTGGAGAGAAGGAATAGAATAGAGAGGGACAGAGATATGGAAGAAACTTGCCTAAGGATTTTGTTTCTTGAGCTGGAGGCTCTGCTTCCTTTGGCTATTGAAGGACAGGATAATGAGCCAAGAATCCCCCTGGGATTTTGAAAGAGGATATGAAGCCCGGAAGGAGACTGGTCTTTATTAATGCATTATGCTTCTTTTGTGATTTTTTTTTTCCTTGAATGAATCAAGTTTGACTGAGGTCACCTTATTTGCATGCAGAGAACACCAGGGACTGTTGGACTCATTAGGAAGGTGTTTGTGTATTTTGTCACCTTTTATAGGAGGTCAGTAATGGTTGTTATGAGCTGAGGGCTCTCTGAAATGGAAGTTAGTTGCAGCATTAAAACAAACAAACAAACAGACAGACAAAAAAAAAACTAATTAATGACTCACCGAGGGAGAACGAGAAGAGGATTTCACATGTGAGCAGTTCTGACAACATTAGAGTACAAAGAATAGGAGTCGTCCAAATAAAAGAGATTAAAAGGGGGAAAAAATTTAACTACTAACAGGTCATTTTTGTGAAATTTCTGAACCATGATATGAGGGGATTGGATGACACTTCTCAACATTCTCGTAACTTTTGGCAATTTATTCCTTTCAGATAAGGTCCTTTTTATAGAGTCAATAGATAATGATATAAGCAGTGGCTTATTAGAGGACAGAGAGCTAAGTCAGGGGGAGTAGACAGAATGGGAAATAAAAATTATATGGCAATGGACTTCACTTGACCTCTGATTGATACTCTCATTTGGAAAAGCATCAGGCCAGCCAATTTATAAAGTGCAGTGGGCCATAGACTCAACAACGTATAATTATTCCCCAGTAAGCATCAATATATTCTTCTAAAGATGGGATGAAATAGACACTGTATCATAGAGCCCAATAACTGATTTTAATATTCTGTTTACCATATCACCTATCATCCAGTATCTCAATTTAGTCTCACATTCCTTATGCTCAAACCCAAGTCCCTGCATCTCACATTCTGGGGTAAGAAGTCCCATGTGCTTTTTGCTGCTGCTGTTGTTGTTCAGTCTCTAAGTTGTGTCCAACTCTTTGCCACCCAGTGAACTATAGCACACCAGGCTTCCCTGTCTTTCACTATGTCTCAGAGTTTGCTCAAATTCATGTCCATTGAGTTGGTGATGCTATCTAACCATCTTATCTTCTACCACTCTCCTCTCCTTTTACCTTCAATCTTTCCCAGTTTAAGAACAAGATGGCAGAGTAGAAGGATATGCACTCATCTCTCCTGTGAGAACACCAAAATCGCAACTAGCTGCTGAACAACCATCAACAGGAGAATGTTGGATCCCTCCCCCCAAAAATACCCTGCATCCAAGGGCAAAGGAGAAGCCCCGAAAAGAGGATATGAGGGGCATAGTTACATTTAAAATCAAACCTCAGACCTACCGTAGATGCTCAGAAGGTACAAACAAAATCTTGTGTCCACCAGGACCGAAGCAAAGGAGCAGTGATCCTCACAAGAGACTGAGTCAGACCTGCCTTTAAGTGACTGAGTGTCTCTTGTGGAAGCACAGATCAGCAGTAACCTACTGTGGTGACAGGGGCTTTGGCTGCAGCAGACCTGGAAGGTGCAGCATGTGGCATAAGTCCTCTTGGACGATGTCATCATTAGCACCACCATAGAGCCACTGAGCAGATGACCCACCAACTGGAGAACAATTATACCAAAAACGTTCTCACACTGTTGCAAAAGTTCTAGGGCCCACAACAGATTGCCCAACCTGGGGATTCAGCAAAAGAATTGAGAATCCCTGGGGAAAAAGACACTTAAAGGGCACAACAAAACCTTGCACACATCAGGATCCAGGAGAAAGTAGCAGTGATCCCACAAGAGACTGAGACAGACATGCATGTTAGTGTCCAGAAGTCTTTGGTGGAGGTGTAGATCAACAGTGGCCTCCTGCGAGGTAAGAGGCACTGACTACAACAGTCCTGGGAGCCTTGGAGTGCTGATATAAGTCCTTTTGAAGGAGGTTTCTCAGGATAAGCTATAGGGAGGGACACAGCATCAACCATCAGCAGAATATTGGATTAAAGATTTACTGAGTATGGCCTTGCCCCCCAGAGCAAGACCCAGTTTTACCCACAGCCAGTCCCTCCCACCAGGAAGCTTCCACAAGCTTCTTATCTTCATCCATCAAAGGGCAGACAGAATGAAAACCACAATCACAGAAAACTAACCACACTGATTACATGGATCACAGTCTTATCTAACTCAATGAAACTATGAGCCATGCCATATAGGGCCACCCAAGATGGATGGGTCATGGTGGAGAGTTCTGATAAACCCATGGTCCACTGGAGAAGGGAACGGCAAACCACTTCAGCATTCTTGTCTTGAGAAGAGTATGAAAAGGTAAAAAGATATGACACTCAAAGATGAACTCCCCAGGTCGGTAGTTGCCCAATATGCTACTGGAGAAGAGTGTAGAAATAGTTTCAGAAGGAATGAAGAAGCTGAGCAAAGGCAAAAACAATGCCCAGTTGTGGATGTGTCAGGTGGTAAAAGTGAAGTCCCATGCTGTAAAGAACAATATTTCATAGGAACTTGGAATGTTAGGTTCATGAATCAAGATAAATTGGATGTGGTAAAACACGAGATGGCAAGAGTGAACATCAGAATTTTAGGAATCAGTGAACTAAAATGGACTGGGATGGATGAATTTGATTCAGATGACCATTATAGCTCCAATTTGGCCACTTGATGTGAAGAACTGACTCATTGAAAAAGACCCTGATGATGGGAAAGACTGAAGGCTGGAGGAGAAGGGGACAACAGAGGATGAGATAGTTGGATGGCATCACTGACTCAACGGATATGAGTTTGAGCAAGCTCTGGGAGCAGGTGATGGACAGGGAAGCCTGACGTGCTGCAGTCCATGAGGTCACAAAGAGTCGGACAAGACTAAGTGACTGAACTGGCTGACTGACTGAACTAAAACGGATGGGAATAGGCAAATTTAATTCAGATTACCATTATACCTACTACTATGGGGAAGAATACCTTAGAAGAAAGGGGTAGCCCTCATAGTCACCAAAATAGTCTGAAATGAAGCAGTTGGTTGTAATCTCAAAAATGACAGAATTATCTCTGTAGGTTTCCAAGGCTACCATTAAAAACCACAGTAATTCTAGACTATGCCCCAACCATTAATGCCGAAAAAGCTGAAGTTGAATGATTCTATGAACACCTGCAGTCAAAGACAGAGAAGCTGTATATAGTCAACAAAAACAAGAATGGGAGTTGTCTGTGGCTCAAATTAAGAATTAAATGGAAGAAAATGGGGAAAACCACTAAGCCATTCAGGTATGACCTATATCAAATCCCTTATGATTACACAGTGGAAGTGACAAATAGATTCAGGGGGCTAGATCTGAGAGAGTGCCTGAAGAACTATGAACTGAGGTTCATGACATTGTACAGAGGGTGGTGATTTAAATCATCCCCTAGAAGAAGAAATGAAAATGGCAAAATGACTGTCTGAGGAGGCCTTGCAAATAGCTGAAAAAGAAGAGAACTGAAAGGCAAAGAAGAAAAGGAAAGATATAAGCATCTGAATGCAGAGTTCCAAAGAAGAACAAGGAGAGATAAGAAAGCTTTCCTGAATGAACAATGCAAAGAAATAGAGGAAAATAATAGATGAGAAAGACTAGGGATCTCTTCAAGAAAACTAGAAATACCAAGAGAACATTTCATGCAAAGATGGGCACAATAAAAGACAGAAACAGTATACCTAACAGAAGCAAAAGATATTAAGAAGAGGTGGAAAAATACCCAGAAGAGCTATACAAAAAAAGTCATAATAACCCAGATAATCACAATGGTGTGATCACTCACCTAGAGCCAGATATCCTGGAATGCGAAGTCAAGTGGACCTTAGGAAGCATCACTATGAACAAAGCTAGTGGAGTTGACAGAATTCCACCTGAGCTATTTCAAATCCTAAAAGATGCTGTTGCTAAAGTGCTATACTAAATATGCCAGCAAATTTGGAAAACTCAGCAGTGACCAAAGGACTGGAGAAGGTCAGTTTTCATTTGAATCTCAAAGGAGGGCAATGCTAAAGAATGTTCAAACTACCATAGGATTGCACTCATTTCACATGCTAGCTAAGTGATGCTCAAAATTCTCCAAGTCAGACTTCAACAGCACATGAACTGAGCACTTCCAGATGTTCAAGCTGGATTTAGAAAAGCCAGCAAAACTAGAGATCAAATTGCCAACATCCATTAGATCATAGAAAAAGACAATTAATTCAGAAAAACATCTACTTCTACTTCATTGACTGTGTTAAAGCCTTTGTGGGGATCACAACAAACTGTGATTTTTTTTCAAGAGATGGGAATACCAGAATGCCTTACCTGCCTCCTGAGAAAACTGAATGCAGGTCAAGAAGCAACAGTTAGAACCAGACATGGAGGAACAGACAGATTCTAAATTGGGAAAGGAGTACATCAAGGCTGCACATTGTCACCCTGCTTAGTTAACATATATACAAAGTATATCATGTGAAATGCCAGGCTGGAAAAACATAAGTTGGAATAAAGATTGCATGGTGAAATATCAATAACCTCAGATATGCAGATGACACCCTAATGGCAGAAGCAAGACTACAGAGCCTCTTAATGAAGGTGACAGAGAAGAGTGAAAAAGCTGGCTTAAAACTCAGCATTCAATAAACTAAGATCCTGGCATCTAATCCCACCATTTCATGACAAATAGATGGGGGAACAATGGAAACAGTGACAGACTTTACTTTCTTGGGCTCCAAAATCACTGCAGATGGTGATTGCAGCCCTGAAATTAAGACACTTGTCTTTTGGAAGAAAAGCTATGGCAAATTTGACAACATATTAAAAGCAGAGACATTACTTTGCCAACAAAGTTCTGTCTAGTCAAAGTTAAGATTTTTAGAGTAGTCATGTATGCACATTAAAGTTGGACAAAAAAGAACGCTGAGCATCAAAAGATGATGCATTGAACTGTGGTATTGAGAAGACCTTGAGAGTGCCTTTGACAGTAAGGGGATCAAACCAGTCAATCCTAAAGGAAATCAATCCTGAATATTCACTGAAGGACCTATGTTGAAGCTGAAGCTCCAATAGTTAGGCCACCTCACACAAAGAGTCAACTCATTAGAAAAGACCTTTATGCTGGGAAAGATTGAAGGCAGGAGAAGAAGATGAGAGAGGATGAGATGGCTGAATGGCATCACTGATTCAATGCAATTGAGTTCGAACAAGCTCCAAGAGATGGTGAAGGACAGGGAAGCCTCAGTTCAGTACAGGTCAGTCGCTCAGTTGTGTCCGACTCTTTGCGACCCCATGAATCACAGCACACCAGGCTTCCCTGTCCATCACCAACTCCCAGAGTTTACCCAAACTCATGTCCATTGAGTCGGAGATGCCATCCAGCCATCTCATCCTCTGTCATCCCCTTCTCCTCTGCCCCCATTCCTTCCCAGCATTAGGGTCTTTTCCAATGAATCAACTCTTCGCATGTGGTGGCCAAAGTATTGAAGTCTTGGCTTCAACATCACTCCTTTCAATGAATACCCAGGACTGATCTCCTTTAGGATGGACTGGTTGGATCTTCTTCAGTCCAAGGGACTCTCAAGAGTCTTCTCCATCACCACAGTTCAAAAGCATCAATCTTGGGGGCTTAGCTTTCTTCACTGTTCAACTCTCACATCCACACATGACCACTGGAAAAACCATAGCCTTGACTAGATGAACTTTTGTTGGCAGAATAATGTCTCTGCTTTTAAATATGCTATCTAGGTTGGTCATAACTTTGGTTCCAAGGAGTAACTGTCTTTTAATTTAAAGGCTGCAATCATCATCAGCAGTGATTTTGGAGCCCCCCCCCCAAAAAAATAAAGTCTGACACTATTTCCAATGTTTCTCTATTTCACATGAAGTGATGGGACCAGATGCCATGATCTTACTTTTCTGAATGTTGAGCTTTAAGCCAACTTTTTCACTCTCCTCTCTCACTTTCACCAAGAGGCTCTTTAGTTCTTCTTCACTTTCTGCCATAAGGGTGGTGTCATCTGCATATCTGAGGTTATTGATATTTCTCCTGGCAATCTTGATTCAGGCTTGTGTTTCTTCTAGCCCAGCATTTCTCATGATGCACTGTGCATGTAAGTTAAATAAGCAGGATGACAATATACAGCCTTGACGTACTCCTTTTCCTATTTGGAACCAGTCTGTTGTTTTATGTCCAGTTCTAACTGTTGCTTCCTGACCTGCATACAGGTTTCTCAAGAGACAGGTCAGGTGCTATGGTATGCCCATCTCTTGAAGAATTTTCCACAGTTACTTGGGATCCACACAGTCAAAGGCTTTGGCATAGTCAATAAAGCAGAAATGGATGTTTTTCTGGAACTCTCTTGCTTTTTGATGATCTAGTGGATGTTGGCAGTTTGATCTCTGGTTCCTCTGCCTTTTCTAAAACCAGCTTGAACATCTGGAAATTCATGGTTCACGTATTGCTGAAGCCAGGCTTGGAGAATTTTGAGCATTATTTTACTAGTGTGTGAGATGAGTGCAATTGTGTGGTAGTCTGAGCATTCTTCGGCATTGGCTTTCTTTGGGATTGGAATGAAAACTGACCTTTTCCAGTCCTGTGGCCACTGCTGAGTTTTCCAGATTTGCTAGCATGTTGAGTGCAGCACTTTCACAGCATCATGTTTGAGGATTTGAAATAGCTCAACTGGAATTCCGTCATCTCCACTAGCTTTTTTTGTAGTGATGCTTTCTAAGGCCCACTTGACTTCACATTCCAAGATGTCTGGCTCTAGGTGAGTGATCACACCATCATGATTATCTGGGTCATGAAGATTTTTTTTGTACAGTTCTTCTGTGTATTCTTGCCACCTCTTCTTATATCTTCTGCTTCTGTTAGGTCTATACCATTTCTGTCCTTCATCGACCCTATCTTTGCATGAAATGTTCCCTTGGTATCTTTAATTTTCTTGAAGTGATCTCTAGTCTTTCCCATTCTGTTGTTTTTCTCTATTTTTTTGCATTGATAACTGAGGAAGGCTTTCTCATCTCTCCTTGCTATTCTTTGGAACTCTGCATTCAGATGGAAATATCTTTCCTTTTCTCCTTTGCTTTTCACTTCCCTTCTTTTCCCAGCTATTTGCAAGGCCTCCTCAGACAGCCATTTTGCTTTTTTCATTTCTTTTCCGTGGGGATGTTCTTGATCCCTGCCTCCTGTACAATGTCACGAACCTCTGTCCATAGTTCATCAGGCACTCTATCAGATCTAGTCCCTTAAATCTATTTGTCACTTCCACTGTATAATCATGAAGGATTTGATTTAGGATTTGATTTAATACCTGAGTGGTCTAGTGGTTTTCCCTACTTTCTTCCATTTAGGTCTGAATTTGTCAATAGGAGTTCATGATCTGAGCCACAGTCTGCTCCCAGTCTTGTTTTTGCTGACTGTATAGAGCTTGTTCATCTTCAGCTGCAAAGAATATAATCAATCTGATTTTGGTGTTGACTATCTGGTGATGTCCATGTGGAGAGTCTTCTCTTGTGTTACTGGAAGAGGGTGTTTTCTATGACCAGTTCGTTCTCTTGGCAAAACTCTATTAGCCTTTGCCCTGCTTCATTCTGTACTTCAAGGTCAAATTTTCCTTTTATGCCAGATGTTTCCTGACTTCCTACTTTTGCATTCAAGTCCCCTATAATGAAAAGGAAATCTTTTTTGGGTGTTAGTTCTAAAAGGTCTTGTAGGTCTTCATAGAACCTTTCAACTTCAGCTTCTTCAGCATTACTGGTTGGGGCATAAACTTGGATTACCGTGATATTGAGTGGTTTGCCTTGGAAACGGACAGAGTTCATTCTGTCGTTTTTGAGATTGCATCCACGTACTGCATTTAGGACTCTTTTGTTGACCATGATGGGTACTCTGTTTCTTTTAAGGAATTCCTGCCCACAGTAGTAGATATAATGGTCATCTGAGTTAAATTCACCCATTCCAGTCCATCTTAGTTCGCTGATTCCTAGAATGTCTACGTTCATTCTTGCCATCTCCCGTTTGACCACTTCCAATTTGCCTTGACTCATGGTCCTAACATTCCAGGTTCTTATGCAATATTGCTCTTTACAGCATGGTAGGCGTATAGTCCACGGGGTTGCGAAGACTAGGACACAGGGAAGCCTGGCATGCTGCAATTCGTGGGTTTGTAGACAAGTGACTGAACAACAAAAACAAGGCTCTTTGTACCAGGCAGCCAAAGTATTGAAGCTGAAGCTTCAGCATCTGTCCTTCCAATGAATAGTCTGGGTTTATTTTCCTTAGGATTAACTGGTTTGATCTCCTTGTAGTCCAAGTGACTCTCAAGAGTCTTTCTCAAACCTCAAAAGGATTAATTTTTTGGTGCTCAGCCTGCTTTATGGTCCAACTCTCACATCCATACATGACTACTGAAAAAACCGTAACTTTGACAATTAGTACCTTTGTTGTCAAAGTAATATCTCTTCTGTTTAATATGATGTCTAGGTTTGTCATAACTTTCCTTCCAAGGAACAAGGGTCTTTTAATTTCATGGTTGCAGACCGTCAGCAGTGATTTGGGAACCTGAGAAAAGAAAATTTGTCACCGTTTCCACTTTTTCCCCTTCTATTTGCCATGAAGTGATTGGACTGGATGCCATGGTCTTAGGTTTTTTTTTGAATTTTGAGTTTTAAACTAGTTTTTTCATTCTCCTCTTTCATCTTCATCAAGAGACTCTTTTGTTCATCTTCACATTTTGCTATTAGGATGGTGTCATCTGCATATCTGAAGTTGTTGATATTTCTCCTGACAGTCTTGATTCCAGCTTGTGATTCATTCACCCTGACATTTCATATGATGTACTCTTCATAGAAGTTAAATGCACATGGTGAAAATATACAACCTTGTCCTACTCCTTACCAATTTTGAAACGTTCAGCTGTTCCAAGTAAGATTTTAACTCTTGCTTCTTGATCCACATACAAGTTTCTCAGGAGACAGGTAAGGTGATCTGTTTTTTCTATCTCTCTAAGAATTTTCACAATTTATTGTGATTCAAACAGTCAATGAAGAAAATTAGATGTTTTTCTGAAACCCCTTGCTTTCTTTATGATCCAATAAATGTTTGTAATAAGATCTCCGATTTTTCTAGTTTTTCCAAATCCATCTTGTACACCTGGAAGTTCTCAGTTCAAATACTTCCGAAGCCTAGCTTGAAGGATTTTGAGGATAACCTCACTAGCATGTGAGATGAATACAATAATACAGTAGTTTGAACATTCTTGGCATTGACATTCTTTGGGATTGAAATTAAATCTCATCTTTTCCAGTCCTTTGGCCACTGCTGTGTTTCCCAAATTTGCTCATATGTTGAATGCAGCACTTTAGCAGCGTTATCTTTTAGCATTTCACATAGCTCAGCTGGGATTCCATTATCTCTATTGTCTTTGTTTGCAATAATGCTTCCTGAGGCCCACTTGACTTCACTCTCCAGGATGTCTAGCTACAAATGAGTTACCTCACCATCTTGGTTATCTAGGTCATTAATATCTTTATGTATAGTTCTTCTGTGTATTCTTGTAAACTCTTCTTAATATCTTCTGCTTCTGTTAGACCCTTACACTTTCTGTGCTTTATCATGCCTATCCTTGCATAAAATACTCCGTTGATCTCTCCAGTTTTCTCAGAGATCTCTAGTCTTTCCAGTCTACTGTTTTCCTTTACTTCTTTTTATTGCTCATTTAAGAAGGCCTTCTTATCTCTCCTTGCTATTCTCTGGAACTCTACTTTCAGTTGTTTGTATCTTTCCCTTTCTCCCTTATTTTTCACTTATCTTCTTTAGGCAACTATTTGTAAAGCCTCCTCAGGCAACCAATTTTCCTTCTTGCATTTCTTTTTCTTGGGGATGATTTTGATCGCTACCTCCTACACAATGTTAGGAACCTCTGTCTACAATTTTCTAGGCACTGTGTCTACCACATCTAGTCCCTCGAATTTTTTCATCATCTCCATTGTATAATCATAAGGGATTTGATTTAGGTCATACCTGTATGGCCAGTGGTTTTCCATAGTTTCTTCAATTTAAGCCTGAATTTTGCAACAAGGAACTGATGATGTGAGCCACAGCCAGCTCCAGTTCTTGTTTTTGCCAACTATATAGAGCTTATCCATTTCGGTTGCAAAGGATATAATCCATGTGATTTCGGTGTTGACCATTTGGTAATGTTCATGTGTAAAGTCATCTCTTGGGTTGTTGGAAAAGGGTGTTTGCTATGAGCAGCGTGTTCTCTTGAAAAACCAATAACAACAACAACAACAACAAACTCTGTTAGTATTTGCCCTGCTTCATTTTGTACTCCAAGGCCAAAGTTGTCTGTTACTCTAGGTATACCTTGACTTCCTACTTTTGCATTCCAATCCCCAATGATGAAAAGGACATCTTTTTTCGTGTTTGTTCCAGGAGATCTTGCAAATCTTCATGGAACTGGTCTATTCCAGCCTCTTTGGCATCAGTGGTTCAGGCATGGGCTTGGATTACTGTGATAGTGAATGGTTTGCCTTGGAAACGAACTGATATCATTCTGTGATTTTTAAGATTACATGGAAGCACTGCATTTTGGACTATGAGGGCTACTCCATTTCTTCTAAGGGATTATTGCCCAAAGTAGTAGATAGAATAGTCATCTGAATTAAATTTGCCCATCCCCATTCCTGTCCATTTTATTTTACTTATTCCTATGATGTTGATGTTCACTCTTGCCATCTCTTTGATCACATCCAATTTACCTTGATTCATGGAACTAACATTACAGGTTCCTATGCAATATCATTTTTTACAACATTGGACTTTACTTTTACCACCCAGACAGAACCACAACTGAACATCATTTCTCCTTTGGCTCATCTGCTTCCTTATAATTCTGGAGCTATTAGTAATTTCCTTCTGCTCCAGTAGCATATAGGACAACTTCTGACCTAGGAGGCTCATCTTCATACTGTTCATGAGATTCTCAGGCCAAGAATACTGAAATGGATAGGCATTACTTCCTTCAGTGGACCACATTTTGTCAGAACTCTCTACTATGACCCATCTATCTTGGGTGGCCCTGCACTACATACGCCATAGCTTCATTAAGGTATGCAAGCCCTTTTGCCCAGACAAGGCAGTGGTCTATGCAGGGGTTTCCTCCTGTGACATTCCTCTGAGATCTTTTCCTCTTGTTTTATAGCTCGATATTTATTTCCTGTCCAGAATATCTCCCTTTGCAAAGTCTTGGGAATATCTCAAAGGCTTCATCTTGGTTGTCTTCAATAACCCTAGCAGAAAAGATAAACACATCAACTTTTACATTGCTAAATTTCATAAGCTGAGAGGTGAGGTCAGGAAGATGGATAATCTTTTCCTTCCAATTTTTCTGTTATATGTGTTGGCTTTTATTCTGACATTGATTCTCAACATTATATGAGAAAAGTGTTTCAGTGATGATGATGTTAACAGACTACCTTTGGTAGTTCAAAGGCTTCCTGTGGTGGTACAGCAGTAATGGCAAGATTATAATGAAACAAACTGCCAGGTATAAATGGTATATATAGAATCTTTTGCTCTGCTGTTATTTCAAAAATATTTCATCAAATGGGTGACAGTTCACAGGTTTAACACTGAAAGCAGATGTCAGAAAGAAATGTACTACACTAGCAATGTAACTTGAAAGAAGAAATACACTAAAAGTTTTAATGTCAGCCTTACCTTCTTAAAACTTGGCAATTTTTATCACTCAAGAAAAATATTTAAAAATTAAAGATGGGGCCTGCGAGGTCTACTAATGTGTGTAAGGGCTTCTGCTAATTCCAGAATTGTAAAGGGAGATTTTTTATTGACGAAAAGGTCATGCTTCTCTGGTAGGAGCTGGAGTTTGTGCCTCATTTTTCTTTTCTTCTATAGATGGCTAATCTAATTTTCTTTCACAACTTGGGAACTGGGGAGGGAGGGCAGGAATATACGGCAGGGTGTACAAGGGCCCCTGATAAAGTAAATATATCATTTCTGTGCCAAACTGATATACTTTTGAGAGTGAAAAATTCATGCTTTTCTAGGAGGACATCAAAATAATGGGTGAATCAGGATATGGTTATTAGTTCATACAGAAAATGGGAATGGGACCAGAACTGATATAATGAGAGTAAATAAGAAGATTTATTTGGGTTACAAGGCTACTTTATAGCTTACTACCCCTTAAAACCGTGAAGGGTAAGTTTTCAGGCACTTTTAGAGACTGGGAAAGATACTGTGATGATCACTCCAATATCCATCTCTTATTCTTTAATAACAACGGAATTTTCTTTTTTTTTTTTTTTAAATTTATTTATTTTAGTTGGGGGCTAATTACTTTACAATATTGTAATAGTTTTTGCCATACATTGACATGAATCAGCCATGGGTTTACATGTGTTCCCCTTCCTGGACCCCCCACCCACCTCCCTCCCCATCCCATCCTTCTGGATCATCCCATTGCCCCGGCCCTGAGCCCTTGTCACATGCATCGAACATGGAATGGTGTTCTGTTTCACATATGATAATATACATGTTTCAATGCTATTCTCCCAGAACGTCCCACCCTCACCTTCTCCCTCAGAGTCCATAAAATTGTTCCATGCATCTGTGTCTCTTATTCTGTCTCGCATATAGGGTTATCGTTACCATCTTTCAAATTCCATATATATGCATTAGTATACTGTATTGTTGTTTTTCTTTCTGGCTTACTTCACTCTGTATAATGGGCTCCAGTTTCATCCATCTCAGTAGAACCGATTCAAATGTATTTTTTTTAATGGCTGAGTAATATTCCATTGTGTATATGTACCACAGCTTCCTTATCCATTCGTCTGCTGATGGACATCTAGGTTGCTTCCATGTCCTGGCTATTGTAAACAGTGCTGCGATGAACATTGGGGTACACGCGTCTCTTTCCATTCTGGTTTCCTCGGTGTATATGCCCAGCAGTGGGATTGCTGGGTCATATGGCAGTTCTATTCCCAGTTTTTTAAGGAATCTCCACACTGTTCTCCATAGTGGCTGTACTAGTTTGCATTCCCACCAACAGTGTAAGAGGGTTCCCTTTTCTCCACACCCTCTCCAGCATTTATTGCTTGTAGACTTTTGGATAGCAGCCATTCTGACTGGTGTGAAATGATACCTCATTGTGGTTTTGATTTGCATTTCTCTAATAATGAGTGATGTTGAGCATCTTTTCATGTGTTTGTTAGCCATCTGTATGTCTTCTTTGGAGAAATGTCTGTTTAGTTCTTTGGCCCATTTTTTGATTGGGTCGTTTATTTTTCAGGAATTCAGCTGCAGAAGTTGCTTGTATATTTTTGAGATTAATTGTTTGTCTGTTGCTTCATTTGCTATTATTTTCTCCCATTCTGAAGGCTGTCTTTTCACCTTGTTTATAGTTTCCTTTGTTGTGCAAAAGCTTTTAATTTTAATTAGGTCCCATTTGTTTATTTTTGCTTTTATTTCCAATATTCTGGGAGGTGGGTCATGGAGGATCCTGCTGTGATTTATGTCGGAGAGTGTTTTGCCTATGTTTTCCTCTAGGAGTTTTATTGTTTCTGGTCTTACATTTAGATCTTTAATCCATTTTGAGTTTATTTTTGTGTACGGTGTTAGGAAGTGTTCTAGTTTCATTCTTTTACAAGTGGTTGACCAGTTTTCCCAGCACCACTTGTTAAAGAGATTGTCTTTTCTCCATTGTATATTCTTGCCTCCTTTGTCGAAGATAAGGTGTCCATATGTGTGTGGGTTTATCTCTGGGCTTTCTATTTTGTTCCATTGATCTATATTTCTATCTTTGTGCCAGTACCATACTGTCTTGATGACTGTGGCTTTGTAGTAGAGCCTGAAGTCAGGCAGGTTGATTCCTCCAGTTCCATTCTTCTTCCTCAAGATTGCTTTGGCTATTCGAGGTTTCTTATATTTCCATACAAATTGTGAGATGATTTGTTCTAGTTCTGTGAAAAATACCATTGGTAGCTTGAGAGGGATTGCATTGAATCTGTAGATTGCTTTGGGTAGTATACTCATTTTCACTATATTAATTCTTCCAATCCATGAACACGGTATATTTCTCCATCTGTTTGTGTCCTCCTTGATTTCTTTCATCAGTGTTTTATAGTTTTCTATATATAAGTCTTTTGTTTCTTTAGGTAGATATATTCCTAAGTATTTTATTCTTTTTGATGCAATGGTGAATGGTATTGTTTCCTTAATTTCTCTTTCTGTTTTCTCAATATTGGAGTATAGGAATGCAAGGGATTTCTGTGTGTTAATTTTATATCCTGCAACTTTACTATATTCATTGATCAACTCTAGTAATTTTCTAGTAGAGTCTTTAGGGTTTTCTATGTAGAGGATCATGTCATCTGCAAACAGTGAGAGTTTTACTTCTTCTTTTCCTATCTGTATTCCTTTTATTTCTTTTTCAGCTCTGATTGCTGTGGCCAAAACTTCCAAAACTATGTTGAACAGTAGCGGTGAAAGTGGGCATCCTTGCCTTGTTCCTGACTTTAGGGGAAATGCTTTCAATTTTTCACCATTGAGGATAATGTTTGCTGTGGGTTTGTCATATATAGCTTTTATTATGTTGAGATATGTTCCTTCTATTCCTGCTTTCTGGAGGGTTTTAATCATAAATGGATGCTGAATTTTGTCAAAGGCTTTTTCTGCATCTATTGAGATAACCATATGGTTTTTTTCTTTCAATTTGTTAATGTGGTGTATTACATTGATTGATTTGCGGATGTTAAAAAAACCTTGCATTCCTGGGATAAAGCCCACTTGGTCATGATGTATGATCTTTTTAATATGATGTTGGATTCTGTTTGCTAGAATTTTATTAAGGATTTTTGCATCTATGTTCATCAGTGATATTGGCCTGTAGTTTTCCTTTTTTGTGACATCTTTGTCTGGTTTTGGAATTAGGGTGATGGTGGCCTCATAGAATGAGTTTTGAAGTTTACCATCTTCTGCAATTTTCTGGAAGAGTTTGAGTAGGATAGGTGTTAGCTCTTCTCTAAATTTTTGGTAGAATTCCGCTGTGAAGCCGTCTGGTCCTGGGCTTTTGTTTGCTGGAAGATTTCTGATTACAGTTTTGATTTCCGTGCTTGTGATGGGTCTGTTAAGATCTTCTATTTCTTCATGGTTCAGTTTTGGAAAGTTATACTTTTCTAAGAATTTGTCCATTTCTTCCAAGTTGTCCATTTTATTGGCATATAGCTGTTGGTAGTAGTCTCTTATGATCCTTTGTATTTCTGTGGAGTCTGTTGTGATCTCTCCATTTTCATTTCTAATTTTGTTGATCTGATTCTTCTCCCTTTGTTTCTTGATGAGTCTGGCTAATGGCTTATCAATTTTGTTTATCTTCTCGAAAAACCAGCTTTTAGTTTTGTTGATTTTTGCTATGGTCTCTTTTGTTTCTTTTGCATTTATTTCTGCCCTAATTTTTAAGATTTCTTTCCTTCTACTGACCCTGGGGTTTTTCATTTCTTCCTTCTCTAGTTGCTTTTGGTGTAGAGTTAGTTGATTTATTTGATTTTTTTCTTGTTTCTTGAGGTACGCCTGTATTGCTATGAACCTTCCCCTTAGTATTGCTTTTACAGTGTCCCATAGGTTTTGGGTTGTTGTGTTTTCATTTTCATTCGTTTCCATGCATAATTTTATTTCTTTTTTGATTTCTTCTGTGATTTGTTGGTTATTCAGAAGCGTGTTGTTTAGCCTCCATATGTTGGAACTTTTAATAGTTTTTTTCCTGTAATTGAGGTCTAATCTTACTGCATTGTGGTCAGAGAAGATGGCTGGGATGATTTCAATTTTTTTGAATTTACCAAGGCTAGATTTATGGCCCAGGATGTGATCTATCCTGGAGAAAGTTCCATGTGCACTTGAGAAAAAGGTAAAATTGATTGTTTTGGGGTGGAAACTCCTGTAAATATCAATTAAATCTAATTTGTCTATTGTATCATTTAAAGTTTGTGTTTCCTTGTTAATTTTCTGTTTAGTTGATCTATCCATATGCGTGAGTGGAGTATTAAAGTCTCCCACTATTATTGTGTTATTGTTAATTTCCCCTTTCATACTTGTTAGTATTTGCCTTATATATTGTGGTGCTCCTATGTTGGGTGCATATATATTTATGATTGTTACGTCTTCTTCTTGAATTGATTCTTTGATCTTTATGTAGTGTCCTTCTTTGTCCCTTTTCACATCCTTTATTTTAAAGTCTATTTTATCTGAAATGAGTATTGCGACTCCTGCTTTCTTTTGGTCTCCGTTTGCATGGAATATGTTTTTCCATCCTTTCACTTTCAGCCTGTGTGTGTCTCTAGTTTTGAGGTGGGTCTGTTGTAGACAGCATATATAGGGGTCTTGTTTTTTTATCCATTCAGCCAGCCTTTGTCTTTTGGTTGGGGCATTCAACCCATTTACATTTAAGGTAATTATTGATAAGTATGATCCCGTTGCCATTTACTTTGTTGTTTTGAGTTCGTGTTGAAACATCCTTTCTGTGTTTCCTGTTTAGAGAAGATCCTTTAGCATTTGCTGGAGAGCTGGTTTGGTGGTGCTGAATTCCCTCAGCTCTTGCTTGTCTGTAAAGCTTTTGAATTCTCCTTCATATCTGAATGAGATCCTTGCTGGGTACAGTAATCTGGGTTGTAGATTATTCTCTTTCATTACTTTAAGTATGTCCTGCCATTCCCTTCTAGCCTGAAGGGTTTCTATTGAAAGATCAGCTGTTATCCTTATGGGGATCCCCTTGTGTGTTATTTGTTGTTTTTCCCTTGCTGCTTTTAATATTTGTTCTTTGTGTTTGATCGTTGTTAATTTGATTAATATGTGTCTTGGGGTGTTTCGCCTTGGGTTTATCCTGTTTGGAACTCTCTGGGTTTCTTGGACTTCTGTGACTATTTCTTTCCTCAATTTAGGGAAATTCTCAACTATTATCTCCTCGAGTATTTTTTCATGGCCTTTCCTTTTATCTTCTTCTTCTGGGACTCCTATGATTCGAATGTTGGGGCGTTTCATATTGTCCCAGTAGTCCCGGAGGTTTTCCTCATTTCTTTTGATTCTTTTTTCTTTTTTCCTCTCTGCTTCGTTTATTTCCATCATTCTATCTTCTACCTCACTTATCCTATCTTCTGCCTCCGTTATTCTACTGTTGGTTCCCTCCAGAGTGTCTTTTATCTCCTTTATTTCATTATTCATTCTATATTGATTCCTTTTTATTTCTTTTAAGTCCTTGATAAACATTTCTTGCATCTTCTCAATCTTTGTCTCCAGGCTATTTATCTGTAACTCCATTTTGCTTTCAAGATTTTGGATCATTTTTATTATCCTTATTCTAAATTCTTTTTCAGATAGATTCCCTATCTCCTCCTCTTTTGTTTGGCTTTGTGGGCATTTCTCATTTTCCTTTACTTGCTGAGTATTTCTCTGCCTTTTCATCTTGTTTAGATTGCTGTGTTAGGCGTGGCCCTTCTGTATTCTGGTAGTATGAAGTTCCTCTTTGTTGTGGAGGTTCCTCACTGCGGTTGGGGTTGGACAGGTGGCTTGTCAAGGTTTCCTAGTTGGGGGAGCTTGTGTCGGTGTTCTGGTGGGTGGAGCTGTATTTCTGCTCTCTAGAGTGTAATGGAGTGACCAGTATTAATTTTTGAGATGTCTATGGATTTGGTGTGCCTCTGGGCAGCCTGTATATTGATGCTCAGGTCTATGTTCCTGCGTTGCTGGAGAATTTGCGTGGTATGTCTTGCTCTGGAACTTATTGTCTCTTGGGTGGAGCTTGGTTTCGGTGAATTTATGGAGGCTATTGGATGGTCTCTTATTAATTAATGTTTCCCCTGGCTTTCAGTCTAATTCTTGCAGTAGCCTCAAGACTTCTCCTTCCATACAGCCTCAATAATAAAACTTTTAGGTTAATGGTGAAAAGATTCTCCACAGTGAGGGATACCCAGAAAGGTTCACTGAGTTACATGGAGAGATGAGGTGGGGGGAGTGGGTTGAGGTGACCAGGAGGGGAAGAGGGGAATTCAAATGTGGAGAGAGCAATCTAGCCAGTAAGTACTTCCCTCTGTGCTTTCCACAGTTTGGAACCCTCAGAGTGATTCACAGAGATACATAGAGAGGGGGGAGGAAGGTAACAGAGGTGAGCATGAGTAGAAAGGGAGAAATTAAGAGGGGAGAGAGATCTGGGCAGTATCCTGTTCCTGAAGTGTTCTCCGGTACCCAGAACACCCTCAGAGATTCACAGAATTGGGTTGAGAAGAGAAGGAGGAGGGTAGGAGATAGAGGTTCCCTGAGGGAGAAGAAAGAGCATCAATAGGGGGAGAGAGTGATCAGGCCAGTGATCACACTCCTGAGTAAAAATGGGTCCTAAAGATTGGGTTCTTAAATGTACAAAGTTGATATCAAATATGTAAAACAAGATTAAAAATCTAGAGTAGAGGTTAGACTCTTATAAAACTTACAATCTAAAAAAAAAAAAAGAAAAAAGGAAACAGTGTAAAAAGAAAAAAAAAACAGTAAAACAGTAAAAAAAGAAACAGTAAAAAAGTGTAGAACAGGAAAAAAACATTAAAAAAAAGAAAACACAAAAGGTATAAGATATATGTATGTAGTTTGCTTCAAAAAAAATAATACTAATAGTAAAAAATATATATATCCCGGACTTTCTCTGGAGCTGTTGTGAGCAGTGTGGGATCTGCTCAGTTTTAGATAGATCCTTATTCCTGCTTATACTTTTCAAGATCTATAGGTCCTTTTTAATGCAGTCGGTATTAACTACAGGGAACTTAATCTGTTGGCCTTTCCCTTCCAAAGCGCTTCCCTCTGTTTATTTGGCTTCTGTTTGGAGATCTCTTCAGTATCTAATTTCCGCCCTGCAACAAAGCGGTGGAGGTGATCTCTTTAGGTTCGCGCTTGTTCAATCGTGCTGTGGGGAGGAAGGAACACTGCAATTCTGGCGTGTGTGTGGTAAGCTCGCAGTGTCTCGGCCGCACTAGGTTCGCCCCTGCTCACGGCGTGTGTGCTTTCCCCGTCTACCCTGCTCAGGCTTCAGGTTACTCGGCCGGGGGGCGGGCCCTGAGCTGCGTGCACTTCCCAGGTCTAAGCCGCTCAGGTTCAGGCTCCCGGTTACTCCACAAAGGCGCAGACTCGGTTTCGCCCGCGGCTTGTGCCGTTCCCGGTCGGAGCTGCCCAGGCGGCCAGGAGTTTGGCGAGGGCGCTCTCCCCTGTTGGGGCGGTGCGGCTTATCACCTCCCTGGTCCCCGCCTCGGTTTACGGGCGCGCCCGGCTCCGGTGTGCTTTGTGTCGGTTCTGGGGAGCTGGTCTCTGGCTGCGACCCTCCCGGCGGCTGTCGACCCTCCGGGATCTCAGGCAGTCTTTGCTTAGAAACTGGGAGCCTGTTTGCAGTTTGGTAGGGGGTGCCCTCTCTGGAGCCGAGTTTGCCCCTTTCCGGCTCTGGCGGGCCCCGCCTGCCCGCTGTGTCCGGCGGGGGATGGGGCGGTCCGCAGCCGGCTAGCTCTCCTCTGGTATCGCTCAGTCCTTTGTTCTGTGAGCGGGCCGGCAGTGCCTTAGAGTTGGGCTTTTCGCGGGATAGTTCTCTCTCTCCCGCTGTCCCACAGTTTAGGTTACTATCTCACGTTAGCTCCCTCAGATTGCCCTCGGGGCACTCGGGCCGGTCCTTACCCTAGGCAATGCAGCCCGCTCCTCTCCGTTCAGCCCCCACTTGCTGGTGGCGGATGATGCGAGCGTCTGGGGTTCTTTGCTGGGAGTTGCTTTAGGCACGTAATCTGTGGATTTTATTTATTTTTTCCCTCCCAGTTACGTTGCCCTCCGAGATAAAAAATCCTCCCCCACACCCGCCGGTGAGAGGGTTTCCTGGTGCTTGGAAATTCCTCCTCTTTTACGACTCCCTCCCCGGGACGGGTCTCCGTCCCTAACTCTTTTGTCTCTCTTTTTATCTTTTATAATTTCTCCTACCTCTTTTGAAGATAATGCGCAGTTTTTGTGGAAGCCTGACGTCCTCAGCCAGCCTTCAGAAGTAGTTTTGTGAAGTTTGGTCAGCGTTCAGATGTTCTTTCGATAAATTTGTGGAGGAGAGAGTGGTCTCCCCGTCCTATTCCTCCGCCATCTTAGCCCCGCCAACAACAACGGAATTTTCAATTGAGCACATGGCAGTCCAACTAAACTCTGTATTTTTTGTTTGTTTAGTTTTCCTGTCAGCTCTCTTGCAGCTATCTTTGGCCAGATGATTAGGTTTTGTACAAAAGCAATCAGTCAGTTCAGTCACTCAGTCGTGTCTGACTCTTTGCAACTCCATGGACTGCAGCACGCCAGGCCTCCCTGTCCATCACCAACTCCAGGAGTTTACTCAAACTCATGTCCATTGAATCGATGATTCCATCCAATCATCTCATCCTCTGTCGTCCCCTTCTCCTCCTGCCCTCAGTCCTTCCCAGCATCAGGGTCTTTTCCAATGAGTCAGCTCTTCGCATCAGGTGACCAAAGTATTGGAGTTTCGGTTTCAACATCAGTCCTTCCAATGAACATTCAGGACTGATCTCCTTTAGGATGGACTGGTTGGATCTCCTTGGAGTCTCCAAGGGACTCTCAAGAGTCTTCTCCAACACCACAGTTCAAAAGCATCTATTCTTTGGCATTCAGCTTTCTTATAAAGAAAAACTGGAAAAACCATAGCCCTGAGTAGAAGGACCTTTGTTGGCAAAGTGTACAAAGGGAAGTTAGTGAAATTTATGTGAGCTAGTTCTTGTTGGTATACTTAAAAGGAATGAAATATACTTTCCCCTTTTCCTTGTTCTGTTCCTTCAGAATGGAATGAAGGTAAGTTGACATAAGCTGAAGCAATCATTTTCAACCATGACAAGATGGAGCAAGCCTGGATCCCGAACACCCTGATGTATCAGTCTTGAAATACTTATCTGAAACTGCTTAGCCTCTTAACTGAGAAATAAAACTCTAGCTTGTTCAAGCCACTGATTTTTGGACTTTATCCAGCTGCTCAGTGTGTATTCTGATTGATACAGGGTGCATTTGCTTTAGTCATCTCTCAGAGAGAGGTACAACTCTGACCTAACTCCTTCCCTTCTGAACTTACTGGACTAAGTGAGAGGTGTCAGCCAATTCCAGCTCATTAGCCAAAAGAAAGCATACTTCATTAGAGACTACTGATCGTTTTCTGAATTGTACTCTAAGTTTCTAGAAAAAAATAAAAACAAAGAGTTATTTGTTGCCATTTATAATTCAAATTCAAATAATTTAAGAACTGTTTCCTCAATAACTTGCAGGTTTAGTTTATATCTCAGGGCTGAGTTTGAAGTGGGAAAATAGCATAACTGTCACAACTTGAATGTTGTCACCAAGTACTGAGCTTCAGGATGTCAAGGGCCAGCTCCTCGAGCACTTCTCTTGCTCTCAGTCCCAAGCAAGGAAATGACCATAGTCTTAGCTGTGACTTACCCTTGAAAAATAATGGTGGCTCTTACAAGAGAATCCTTTTAAACCCAAGCATCTTTACTAAACTAATAAAGGGGGAGGCTGAGAGTTTTAAAGGAAACTTCAGAATTGTAGAAAAAACACTGACCAGGAGACAGATGACCATTGTTTCTGCTTTCATTTGCACATGTTGCTTACTATGTGAACTTGAACATGACAGGTTACTTAACACACAGAATACCTAAAAAGAAACTAGTTATCTTAAATATTTTAAGTACTCCTGAAGATAATACATACACATTATTTGTGAATTAGGATGTCAAACTTGAAAAATACAGAAATTAAGAAGCTAGCAGACATGGAATGTAAATTTGTATCTTTCTTACAATTAGATTTTAACAATACATCATTCTACTTCTGAAGTGTTAAGTTTCTTGGCATAGAATGTTTCCAAAACAGAGGGCTGCATCAGAATCATCCTGGTATTCCTCTCAGAGAGTACTTATCTGGAAATAATATTAATAATAAAAATATTTAACTAACTTTTTAAAAAGAACTTGTTAATACCTATCTTTTAGTATGCATTGTAATTCTCTTTGCAATTTTAAGATAGCAATATGTCAATAGAGAAGAAACAAGACTCTGAATGAAGTCGAAGATATCCACACACCTTCTTCCCCTGAGTTTGTCAAAGGAGACATACACCCAGGAAACAATGGCAAAGACAAGAAAAGTACTTACTAGTTTGAATCAAACTTGCATCTGGATAACAAAGCAAAGCCAAGGCCAGGTAGCCCTGAACAATTGTACTACTTTTAGTTTTCCAGTAAAGCCTGTCTCCCTACACAGTCTTACATTATTCCTCCAACAAAAGTCTCTAGATTATCAGCTTAAAGTCTTCACACATGGTAATGAAACCTTGAGAAAAGAGAGGCAGTGGTGTAACAGGAATTTAGTATCTCTCTTACCTCTTGACAGGATATTTGGAAGACACCATCATGGGAAAATTCACAGATAAGAAGGACCAGAATAAGGATTCACATAGATATAATTCATTATACCTGCTCTGTGTAGCTCCCTACTTCCAATGAGTTCTGACTCAGTTTATGGGCCTCATATCTAGAGCCCATGTTTTATCTCTCTCCATTCATCTAGAAGAGTTCTCTCAGAAAGCAACACTACAGATTGCCCCTAGCAGTGTAATAATAATGAAGCCACTCCCTTAAGAATCCATTTAGTATTCACTTTATAAGTGCTGTTGAAAGTCTGTAAAAGAACGGTGAGGTGTTCACCAAGAGACCTGAGAACCTGAAAGTTGTTTCTGAAAGAGTGTTACCAGTGAATCAGCAGAATTTGACAACTGCTCACACGTAGCATTCAGTTGATCTTGTTGGACAAATGAAGATGGCCAAACCAAGACAAGCGAACCCAAGCACAATGTCTTGGCTTCTATTAATAATTTGACTAGCATAATGAGGGGAAACTGATAATCTCTAATGAGAGTTTAAGACAGAAAACCCAAATGACACAATAAATGTTCCGTGACATACATATATTTATTTATAAAATACCAAAATTACTTAATGTGATATGAAGACTTTTAGCATTGGGAAAGTAAGGAGAGTGGGTGGTAGAGTCAAGGTGATGAAGCCCTTAGGCCAAACTCTGCCCAGACAGTCCAGATACAATCAAGCTAAGAGAAAGCGTTGAAGAGTTGGATCAAGTATCATTCACAACCGATAGAAATAGAAATTGTGCTGCTGACTTCCAGAAGAAAACGGAAGCTTGAGTCCCAACAGAGATGATAAGAGGTAGGACCAGATAAGAAATACTTTCAAATACTGTATTCTTAGTGGAAGAGGATAATTGATCATTCTCCAACATAGACTCAGGCAGAGAGCAAGGTATTCAGTTCAGTTCAGTTCAGTTGCTCAGTCGTGTCCTACTCTTTGCGACCCCATGAATCGCAGCACGCCAGGCCTCCCTGTCCATCACCAACTCCCGGAGTTTACCCAAACCCATGTCCATCGAGTCGGTGATGCCATCCAACCATCTCATCCTCTGTCGTCCCCTTCTCCTCCTGCCCCCAATCCTTCCCAGCATTAGGGTCTTTTCCAATGAGTCAACTCTTCTCATGAGGTGGCCAAAGTATTGGAGTTTTAGCTTCAACATCGAGGAAGGTATACTGGCTTCCTAATCAATATGTTATTTCCATGTATAGTGCTCTCTTTTCTGAACTGGACCTGATGGAATATTCAGATCACAGAAAGCATTTGATGAAAAATTTTAGTCAAATTTGAAAAGATTAAGATGATTTTCCTTCTTGTTATTATTATTGGGTATACATTATATCATTCTTAATTATATTTTAATATATGAGGCACATCATAAAAGAAAATATAAATACTTTTACCCAATCGATTTTAGTGGAGTGAAATATTCAGGCAAACTAGCTAGAAAGTCAGAGAGTTATACTCATTTAAAAGACTGTTTTCTACAAAACCTCAAAGTCTTATATTTGATTTTTTCATCTTATCCATTGTTTTGGTTTAACCTTTTGGAATTTGTTGTTACAATTTAGGTGATTTCTGTTTCTGGAACATTTTTTAAGCTTAGAGGGAGGTTGAGATCTATTTTTATTTTTAAGCATTAGTATTTAAGCATTCATGAGGGAAAAATTATCACCTGGATATGTAAAATTTGTTAGAATTTTCTGAGATGGTTAAGCCAGATATAAAATAGTAAATAAGGAAATCAGTGAATAAATAAATGAATACTCCTAAATTTGGGAAAATGCACCAGCATAAATATCTGGCTTGATATGATATGATATGAGTATAACTTGATATATCAAAGAAAGCAAAAAAGAGGAAATTACTTCTTACATTAGAACAAGATCAAAAGAAATAGGATTAAATTGGAACATGAATGTGAAATTCTGGCTCTTTTGAAGAGAAAGAAAATTTCATCTCAGGAACGGTTGATATACCATACTTCATTCTACCCTGAATATCACGTAAAACATTATAACAAGTGTCTGAACAGGTATTTGATAATAAATCCACAGCTGCAATATTTTTGTCTCTAACACTAGTCTCTATGTAAAGAAATGAGAGTTCCTTGCAGGTTGGCTACTTCCATGTTTGAGGTAGAGAAAATAAGTATCATCCACGAAAGTCCTTATGTTTAAGAAAGATTTTCTATCAAAGACATTTTAGAGATAGTTAGCAAAACTATTAAAAAATTATATATATATGTGTGTGTGTGTGTGTGTGTGTATTAGGTTGCTAATTGTCAGAGTGTGTTAGCATTAACACACACACACAAGCACAAATAGTCAATAACAATAATTACAGTTATTCAAATGTAAACCTTCAAGGTATGTAAATGTCTAAAAGTTCATAGAAGTTTTCAAAGCAAGTAGATGTAAAGTTTATACACTTATATAAATGTAAAAGTTAATCATTTATGCCATTATAGTTCAAAATATTTATTTAATTCTTCCAGTTATAGTAAGTTGATTATTTATTTTGAAAAATGAATTTTTATACCTGGTTTATATAAAGTGAAAGTGAAAATGAAGTTGCTCAGTCATGTCCGACTCTGTGCGACCCCATGGACTATAGCCTACCACGCTCCTCTGATCATGGGATTTTCCAGGCAAGAGTACTGGAGTGGGTTGCCATTTCCTTCTCCATTAGAATCTAAATCAGGCATACTCTTTGTATCTGTCTTTATCTAAATCTTTTATAAATTCTTCTTTGATTTAGAACAGCCCCTCTCCTTTTAAAGTCCCCCCCTTTAGATAGAGTTTTAATATAAATGGATATTGAACTTTTTCTAAAGCTTTTTCCAAATTTATTGAATTGGTCATATAATGTGTATTATTTTATTTATTGATGTGAAGTATCACATAAATTCATTTGTAGATATTGCAAAATCCTTCCATTGCTGGGATAAATCTCACTTGATTAAGGTATATGATTCTTTTAATGTATTGTTAGATTTGGTTTGGTAATAATGAGTTGAGGATTTTGCATCTATGTTCTTCAAATATATTGGCCTGTCATTTTATTTTTTTATGATATATTTGTCTGGTTTTGGTATCAGGGTAATGCTGACATAGTTGAATGAATTTGGAACTGTTCATTAGTCAACAATATTTTGGAATAGTTTGAGAAAATAGATGTTAATTTATCTCTAATTGTTTAGTAGAATTCAACTATGAAGCCATCTGGTCCTAGATTTTTGTTTTTTGGAAGTTTTAAAATTATTGATTCAATACCATTACTGTTTTGTTTTGTTTTGTTTTTTTCATATTTTCTATTTCTCCCTGGTTCACTCTTGGGAAAGTGAACATTTCTAAAAACTTTTCCATTTATTTTTGGTTGTAATTTTATTGGCAGATAGCTGTTCATAATAGTCTCTTAAATCAACTTCTGGGGTGTTAAATGAAACTTCTTTTGTATTTCTGATTTTTTTGCTGTGAGCTCCCTCTCTTTCTTTCTTCATTTTCTGGCTAAATGTTTATCTATTTTGTTTATCTTGTCAAATGACAGTTTCATTGATCATTTCTATTGTTTTTAGTTGCCTTTTCATTTATTTCTCCTCTGATTTTTATTTCTTTTCTTCTACCAGCTTCCCTGGTTACTCAGAAGGTAAAGCATCCACCTGCAATGCAGGAGACCCGGTTTCACTCCCTGGGTCAGGAAGATACCCTGGAGAAGGAAATGGCAACCCACTCCAGTACTCTTGCCTGGAAAATCCCATGGACAGAGGAGCCTGGTCCATGGGTTCGCAAATAGTCGGACACAACTGAGCGACTTCACTTTCACTTTTTCCTTCTAACTTTGGATACTGTTTTTATCTAATTCATTTAGGTGTAAGGTTAGGTCATTTGTTCAACATTATCTTGCTTGCTGAGGTATGCTTATGTCACTATAAAAGTTTCCTTTTAGAAGACACACTGTTTTTCTATGCCCCATAGATCTTGGATTGTTTTCTTTTCATTTTTCTCCAGTTATTATCTCCCCTTTAGTTTTTTCAGTGATCTATTGATAGTTTAAGTAGCATATTGTTTAGCCTCCACATATTGTGATGTTTGAATTATTTTTCTTGTAATCAATTTATAGTCTTATAGCATTGTAGTTGGGAAAGTGCGTGATCTGATTTAAATCTTAAATTTGTCAAGGCTTGTTTTGCAGCCTAACATGATTTATCATGGAGGATGCTGTATGTTCACATTATAAAAATATGTATTCTGGTGCTTTTGCATGGAGTATTCTATGTATATCTATTAAATTCATCTGGTTTAATGTACTTTTTGATGTTCTTTTTTTTTCACTGAATTTCTGTATTGTTGATCTATTGATGAATGCAGATAGTTAAATTCCACTAATATTATTGTGTTACTGTTAGTTTTTTCCTTTATGTCTATTAATATTTGTTTTACGTATTTTACTGCTCCTTTGTTTGTTGCATATACATTTATATTAGTTCTATCATCTTCTTGAACTGATCCCTTGATCATTGAATAATGCCCTTCTTTATCTCTTGTAACAGTATTTTTTTCAATGTCTATTTTCTTTGGGATAAGTATTGCTACTCCAGCTTTCTCTCGATTTCAATCTGCATGAAATATTATTTTTCATCCTTTTTCTCTCACTTTGTCTATGTTTTTAGATCTGAAGTGAGTCTCTTGTAGGCAGTGAACATACAGATGTTTTTGTATCCATTGAGTCACTTTGTATTTTTTGATTTGATCATTTGGTCCCTCTACATTTGAGGTAATTATTGATATTTATTCTTTTATTGTTATTTTGATAATTGTTTTGGGGTTGTTTTCCTATTTTTTGTTCTTCTTTTGTTTTCTTATCTTGTGATTTGATGAATCTTTTGGGTTATGTTTAGATTTCTTTTTCATTTTTGGATGGGTATCTATTTTAGATTATTGGTCTATAATATATACCACATATATAGTTTTGTTTTTTTTCTTAAGTTGTTGTTCTCTTACTTTATGACACATTTTAACAGTCTTGCATTTGTACTCTCCTCCACTCATGATTACTGTTTTTGGTAACATATTTTACATTTAATTGTTTTGTGTCCCTTAATTTCTTACTCTGGATATCAATGATTTAGCTACTTTTGGCCTAATAGCTTTTTGTGAATGAGTTTCTACATTTACCATATGTTTGCCTTTATCAATACAGGATAAATGGTCTGGAGTGTCCCAAAACTTTTGTTGTTCTGCCAGTTGTCAGGGCCAGGGCTCAATTCATCCCAAGACAGGATCGGGCCTGCTAAATGTCAGGCTGATTCAGCAGCCTGCCAGATTTTTGGTTTTCCTGAGTCTGTTGTTTGTCCCTGTTGGGTGAGGCTCATATAGAATCGACAGCAGCTTCCCTGGGAAGGGGGGCAGGACCTAGGGCTCATGAGATTCTGAGACTGGTGCCTTCCCAGTAGTGGATGGAACTGGGTCCTGAGCCCTCTGGTAAGTAGAGACAACTGTTGACTTGGGTCTTAAATCATCCTGTTTAATGATGCAGTGGGGCTGTATCCTTGCCCAGTTAAATTTTTATGCTGAGACATTCTACCACTGGCACCTACAGACTGTTGGGTGGGGCCAGATCTTGGTGTTAATAAGCTAGAGGGAGGATTACATAATGGCAGTTGTTAGCTCTAGTGTTCACTTGGTAGAAGGTGCTACCAGAAATAGCGTCCACCAATGTCTAATTCTCACGGTGAGCTGCAGTTGACTCCTGCTTTTCCAGATAACTCTTGAAGATCAAGAGGTAGGTCTGATATGGGTTCCTCTCAGATTACTCTTTCTGCTCTGGATCCCAAAGCATATGAGATTTTGTGTGCATCCTTTAAGTGAAATCTCTATTTCCCTGAGCCCACTGGGACTCTAAAAAGTAAGTCTGTTTGCCTTCAAAGGCAAACACTCTGGCAGCTCATCTTCCAAATACAGGACCCCCAACTGACCCCAACCTGGGGCTCAGATTTCTAACTCCGTTTGGAGAAGCTCTGCAGTCTAATTTTTCTCCTTTTTGTGGGTCACTTCCCTGGATAGATGAGATTTTTGCAAGTGTATCCCTCCTACCCATTTTATGGTAGCTTCTTTATATCACAATTTCTAGATATTTTTGGTAGGTTCTGTTCCATTTCATGAATGGTTATTTTGCAGATAATTGTGATTTTGGTGTGCCCATGAGAAAAAGTGATCTTCAGGATCTTACTCCCTGCCATCATATCTTACCTCTCCACATTGAGTCTCTAGTAAATTTAAAGGTCTTATGGAGAACAACCAAGGCATGAGAGTTTACTGTCAGCCAGCACCTATAACATTCTATTTGAATTTTTATACTTTGATTTAAAGTCTACATTTTCTGATATGAGAATTGCTTTGTTTTAATTTCCATTTGGGTGGAATACTTTTTATATTCCCTCACTAACAGTCTCTCTGTTTCTCTTGCTCTTAAATGAGTCTTTTGTAGGCAGAATGTAGAAATTTTTTTGTTTGCTTTTTGTTTTTCCCTTGTCAATCACCTGTGTTTTTGTTTGGAGCATTTATTCCATTGACATTTAAAGCAGTTTTTAATAGATATACACTTATTGACATTTTACTACTTGTTTTCTGATTATTTATGTAACTCTTCTCTGTATTTTTCTTCTTATTTTAATCTATTCCCATGTGGTTTATTTTCTTTAATATTATGTTTATATTACTATATCAATTTTTGTGTATATATTATAGCTTTTTGATTCGTGGTTACATTGGAGTTCATAAATGTTCATTTGTAACTATACTTGCTTAAACTAGGAGTCATTTTATTTCATTCTTCAGGTTCAGAAAGTTTTCCACCATAATTTTATCAAGCATATTTTCAACATTCTCTCTCTTGGGACTCTATAATATGTATTAGTATGTTTGATGTTATCCCAGTGGTCCCATAAACTATTATCTTTAAAAAATATATATTTCTTTTTGTTATTTTTATTGGATGTTTGCCACTATTGTATCTTCCAAATCTCTTATGAGTACATGTGTATTATTAAGGCTGTTATTTTCTTCTGTTTTATTTTTTGTTGTTGTTGTTTTACTTATTGTGTTATTCAGCTCTGAATGCATCTATTTTAATTTTGTAGTTCTGTCTTTAAACCCTGTGTTTATCTATCCTTTTCTCTAATTCAGTTAGCAGTCTTATTATTATTATTCTTATTAACTCTCCATTAGGCAAATTATCTCTGTTTCCTTAGGGTTTTTTCTTGTTCTTTCTTTTAAAACATGTTTCTCTGTCTTCTCATTTTGTTTAACTTTCTCTGTCTCTATGAAATTAGGTGAATAGCTACTTAGCTAGTATTGAAGGTTTGCCCTGGAGTGCCCCTAGGTGATCTTGTGTGCCTTATGGCTTGATGTGAAAGATGAGTCTAAAGTGAGCATGGCCTGCATCTTTCCCTGTGGTGTGCTTGCAGCTATTGCCTTGATTGATAGAGGGTAGGATTTGGAGAAACTGTAGACAGAGCTAGGTGCTAGTGAGGGCTTATTCTATGCTCATTGGCTTATTGGGCATGGAGATGGGTCCCAAGGTGCTAGAACAGGATTTCTGAAGGAGTTGGGTTTTTTTCAGTGTATCATGGTAATGTCTGCCTCGATTCAGGTCATGGCCAGGTCTTTGGTCTCGGGGCTGCACTTCTTAGTTTGTCTCACTGTTTCCCTTGAATACACAACTTGTGTGTATGTGTGTGTTAGTTGCTCAGTTATGTCCGGTTCTTTGCTACCCCATGCACACACCTTGGGTAGAGGCTATATTGGGGCCAGAGATTTGGATCCATACAACTAAGCTAGTTCTGCCATTTTACACATGAGGACATGAACATGTGTGTCTGCAATGGTAAGCTCTTCCCTGGATCTGCTTCCACTCCCTCCCAAGTTTGTGCATGGACCTGTAAGTCAGTAATGGCACTCTCTGCCTGAAGCTAGTTTTGCTTCCTCCAGTGTGTGTGCACTAAAGCATGTGCTGGCAATGGCTACCTCTGCTCTGGTCAGAAACTGGGCTGGGGCAGGAATTGACTCTGTTCTCTCCAAGTTTTCACACTGTCACTAGCGATGGTAGGCACGAAACTAGCAGGGAGCAGTGCCTGAGCAGGAGGGTCTGGAGCAGAAGCTGTTGCACTCTGGAGGATGTGCTGGGATGGTGTTAGAAAGTTAGGCAGAACACTAGGTGGTTTTCAGTTTGCTGTTTCTACATTGGGACAAGGAGAAGCAACTCTGTGCATGCACTTTAAGAGCAGTGTCTTGGTTATTTACAACTCTTCAGTAAGTCCCACTGGACTTCAAATCAGCTAAGGGTGTTTGTCTTCCCAGTTTCAGACTGCAGGACTGAGATGCCTAAGGCATGGTTCAAATCCACTCCCCAGAGAGGATCCCCCAAGGCTGTGATACGTCTCTCGTATTCAGGGTCACCTGCATGGACTGAGGTCAACTACATGACCTTTTCTCCCCTCCTACCAGACTCTATGTGGTTCTGTCTATACAGCCATTGTTGTAGAAAGAGCTGTTCTGCTTCAGGTCATTTTCAGTGACAGCTGTGTCAATAAAATTTAATAAATAATCAGAGAAAGACATGGAAATTTTTATTCAAGACAACATGAGAAATATAACTGGTAAAACAGTCTTTAAGAAAGCTCTGAGCACTGTTCTATCTATTAGAGAACAAGGCACAGTTATCTAAGTTTTCAAGACAAAGAGTTATATATCAAAGTAACATATTGACAGGTTACATAATCCAGCATGTTAAGTAGTGGGTTGCCATGATTCCTACAAGATTTAATAATAAATGTTAACCTTACTGACACCGAGAGGAAATTGCTTTTTTTTTTTCTTTTGGTGAGGCATTCTTGTGTTTTCTAAGAGATTATATATATATATGTATATATATATATATATATACATATATATATAAAGAATATTCACAAGCACATTAAAGGTGATGGAGTAGCAGTTCAAATGGGCAGAGAGACAATTTTTTTTTTTGATCATACATCATTGCATGCAGAACTTCCCTCACCAAGGATCTAAACCATTTTGCCTGCAGTGGAAACCCAAGTCTTCAATAATTCATATATATCATTCCTAGGACCACCAGGGAAGTGGGAAGAGAGATAATTTTAGGTTTAGAAGGTTTCTTGTCCTGCTTTAAAGATAATTTTGTTTCATTGGTTGATTTATATGTAGTTGTTCAGTTCAGTTCAGTGGTTCAGTCGTGTCTGACTCATTGCAACTCCATGGACTGCAGCACACCAGGCTTTCCTGTCCATCACAAACTCCCAGAGCTCACTCAAACTCATGTCCATTGAGTCGGTGATGCCATCCAACCATCTCATCCTCTGTAGTCCCCTTCTTCTCCTGCCTTCAATCTTTCCAAGCATCAGGGTCTTTTCAAATGAGTAAGTTCTTCATATCAGATGGCCAAAGTATTAGAGCTTCAGCTTCAGTATCAGTGCTTCCAATGAATATTCAGGACTGATTTCCTTTAGGATTGACTACTTGGATCTCCTTACAGCCCAAGGGACTCTCAAAAGTCTTCTCCAAAATCACAGTTAAAAAGCATCAATTATTCAGTGCTCAGCTTTCCTTATGATCCAACTCTCGCATCCGTAAAGGACTATTGGCAAAAACATAGCTTTGACAAGATGGACTTTTGTTGGCAAAGTAATGTCTCTGCTTTTTTAATATGCTGTCTAGGTTGCTCATAGCTTTTCATTCAAGGAGCAAGTGTACTTTGATTTCACAGCTGCAGCCATAATCTGAAGTGATTTTGGAGTCCATGAAAATAAAGTCTGTCACTGTTTCAATTCTTTCCCCTTCTATTTGCCATGAAGTGATGGGACTGGATGCCATGATCCTAGTTTTTTGAATGTTGAGTTTTAAGCCCGCTTTTTCACTCTCCTCTTTCACCTTCATCAAGAGGCACTTTAGATCCTCCTCACTTTCTGTCAAAAGGGTGATGTCATCTGCATATCTGAGGTTGTTGATATTTCTCCCTGCTATCTTGATTCCAGCTTGTGTTTCATCCAGCCCGGCATTTTGCATGATGTACTCTGCATTTACGTTAAATAAGCAGGGTGACAATATACAGCCTTGACATACTCTTTTCCCAGTTTGGGGGCAGTGCATTGTTCTATGTCTGGTTCTAACTGCTGCTTCTTGACCTCCATTCAGATTTCTCAGGAGGCAGGTCAGGTGGTCTGGTATTCCCATCTCTTTCAGAATTTTCCACAGTTTGTGTTGTTCGACAGGTCAAAGGATTTGGCGTAGTCGATAACACAGAAGTAGATGTTTTTCTGGAATTCTCTTCTTGCTTTTTCAATGATCCAGTGGATGTTGGCAATTTGATCTCTGGTTCCTCTGCCTTTTCGAAATATAGCTTGAACATCTGTAAGTTCTCAGTTCATGTACTTTTGAAGCCTAGCTTGAAGAATTTTGAGCATTACTTTGCTGTGTGAAATGAGTGCAATTGTGCAATAGTTTGAACATCCTTTGGCATTACCCTTCTTTGGGATTGGAATGAAAACTGACATTTCTCAGTCCCATGGCCACTGCTGAGTTTTCCAAATTTGCTGGCATATTGAGTGCAGCACTTTAACTGTATTGTATTTTAAGATTTGAAATAGGTTAACTGGAATTTCATCACCTCCAGTAGCTTTTTCATAGTGATGCTTCTTAAGGCCTACTGATTTCACATTCCTGGATGTCTAAGTTAGTGATTAATAACCACTATCATCGTTATCTGTGTCATTAAGATCTTTTTTGTATAGTTCTTCTGGGTATTCTTGCCACCTCCTCTTAATATCTTCTGCTCCTTTAGATCCATACGGTTTCTGTCCTTAATTGTGACCATCTTGGCATGAAATTTTCCCTTGGTATCTCTAATTTTCTTGAAGAGATCTCTGCTGCTGCTGCTGCTGCTAAGTGGCTTCAGTCTTGTCTGACTCTGTGCGACCCCATAGAAGGCAGCCCTCCAGGCTCCCCCGTCCCTGGGATTCTCCAGGCAAGAACACTGGAGTGGGTTGCCATTTCCTTCTCCAATGCATGAAAGTGAAAAGTGAAAGTGAAGTTGCTCAGTCGTGTCCCACTCTCAACGACCCCATGGACTGTGGCCTACCAGGCTTCTCCGTCCATGGGATTTTCCAGGCAAGAGTACTGGAGTGGGGTGCCATAGCCTTCTCCGAAGAGATCTCTAGTCTTTCCCATTTTATTGTTTTCCTCTATTTCTTTGTATTGACCACTGAGGAAGGCTTTCTTATCTCTACTTGCTATTCTTTGGAGCCATAAATTCAAATGGATATATCTTTCCTTTTCTCCTTTGCCTTTAGCTTCTGTTCTTTTCTCAGCTATTTGTAAGGCTTCCTCAGACATCCATTTTGCCTTCTTGAATTTCTTTTCTTGGGGATGGTCTTGATCACTATCTCCTGTACAATGTCCTGAACCTCCATCCATAGTTCTTCAGGCACTCTGTCTATCAGATCTAATCTCTTTAATCTATTTCTCACTTCCACTGTTTAATCATAAGTGATTTGATTTAGGTCATACCTGAATGGTCTAGTGGTTTTCTCTACTTTCTTCAATTTGAGTCTGAATTTTGCAATAAGAAGTTCATGATTTGAGCCACAGTCAAGTTTCAGTCTTGTTTTTGCTGACTATATAAGGCTTGTCCATTTTTGGCTGCAAAGAATATAATCAGTATGATTTTGATATTGGCCATCTGGTGATGTCCATGTATAGAGTCATCTTTTCTGTTGTTTGAAGAGTGTGTTTGCTATGACCAGTCCATTTTCTTGGCATAATTATGTTAGCCTTTTCCCTGTTTCATTTGGTCTCCATCACCAAACTTGTCTATTACTTCTGGTATCTCTTGGCTTCCTACTTTGCATTCCAGTCCCTAGCCATTCTGTTCTCCAGGGAATCTATGTGTAGTTGTAATTTTTATGTATTCATGAAGGGAGATGAGCTAACTGCTCTCCTACTACTCCATCTTGATTTCACCTCTCTGTGAATTCTTCCTAGTATGAGTTTTCCCTCATGCATTAGGCATAATTTGGCTATCTTAAAATATAATTCATATGGGAAAAAGAAGATAAAAAGGTTAACTAATTTCTCTTTGATTATCAAATTTCAGAATAATTAAAAACTATCTTAGCAATTTTAACTTTCAATGAGGAGCTTTGTTTGTACTACTCCAGGGAGGCTCAAGAAGAGGTAGTATATATATATATATACTATATACTATAAATAGTATACAATGAAGAATTATCTAGCTCAAAATGTTCATTAGGTTTCCAGATAAAAACTGAACAAAAGTTAATTTAAATCTCAGTTAAATAACATATAATCTTTTTATTTTTTTCTGTAAAGAAGTTCCAAATATTTAGATAAATATGCCACATGAAATATTTGGGATGTTATTTAACTGCGAGTCACGTGTTTTTATTTGTTAAATATTGTTAGCTGAAAAGTATCTCAGTGGTTTTCCACAAAAACTCCATGAATTGGTGGTACTTAAGATACCCTTATTTGTTATTAGGAAAATGAGACTAAGAAAGGTTAAATTACTTATTAATGGCCATTGAATTAGTAGAAAAAAGCTGGAATACAGCAATCTTATAATTCATTTACTAATGACTTTTTACTACACTCTTACTGTCCTTGATGTATTGACTCAGACATTTAGCATTCAGGACATGGGCTATGATTAAAAAGAAACAAGTTATTAATAAAAGAGAAATGTATTGAATTTGGCTTTGTACTAAAATGGAACCTCTGAATCAACTTACATCTATAGAGGGAAACTATTAATATAACAGGCCTTCCTAGTCCTCTGGGTATTGGGTAGCAGGTTTTTATAAAGATTCCATCTTATAAGTTGTTTTCATAGTTGTTTTGATACTTTTATGCTAAATAAAGTGAAAAAGTGAAAGTGTTAGTCCTTCAGTTGTGTCCAATTCTTTGCAACCCCGTGGACTATAATCTACCAGGCTCCTTTGTCCATGGGATTCTCGTGGCTAGAATATTGGGGTAGGTAGCCATTTCCTTCTCCAGGGGATCTTCCCAACCCAGGAATTGAACCCAGGTCTCCTGTACTTCAGACAGTTGCTATACCATCTGAGCCACCAGGGAAACCCCTCTATAATGACTGTGCTAATTTATATCCTCACCAACAGTGTATGAAATTTCCCTTTCTCCACATGCTGGAAAACTCTTGTCATACCTTGTTATATTGATAATAGCCATTCCAGGAGAAGAAAAGTGATACCTCATCGAAGTTTTGATTTTCATTCTCATGACCATTAGTGTTTAAAAACACCTTTTCATGTACCTGTTGGCCATTTGTATGTCTTCTTTGGAAAAATCACTTATATCCTTTAGCTATTTTTCAATCAGATTATTTGTGATTTTGTTGTTGAGTTGTATGAGTTCCTCATATATTTTAGATATTAACCTCTTTGATTCATATGAAACCATAAGAAACTCCAAATAGCAAAAACATCCTTGAGAAAAAGCAGGCTGTAGGGATTACACCTTCTGATTTCAAACTATATTACAAAGCTCTAGTAGCCCAGACTGTATGGCACTGGCCATAAAAGCAGACATATATCTATGCAATAAAACTGAGAGTCCAGAAATAAACTCATGTATTTATAGTCAAATAATATTTGACAAAGGAGTCAAGAATACTCAATGGGATTAGGATAACATCTTCAATAAAGAGTTGGAAAAATTGAATATTCATGTACAAAATAATTAAATTGTGCTCTTGTCTTACACTACTCACAAAAATTAACTCATAACAGATAGACTTAAATGTAAGATCTAAAATTCTTATCAGAAAACAAGGGGAGAAAATTCCTTGACATGAGTATTTAGAATGATTTTTTTGAATATAACACCAAAAGCATAAACAACAAAGCCAAAAATAACTGTGTGGTACAATATCAAACTAAAGAAAAACATCTGCATGAAAAGGGAGAGAATTGCAAAAATGGAAAAGCAACCTATGAAATGCTACCTTGTTCTTTCATAAGAAGAAACTCTGAGACATGAGAACAGAATAACATTTTTAAAATTATATGTTATATGCATATATATGTGTGTGTGTGTGTGTGTGTGTGTGTGTGTGTGTATACAGTCATCTACACGTGCAAAATAATAGTTATATACCAAGATGTGAATATTTCCTGCTTTGACAGGAAGATCCTGATTACTTTAAGGATTTTTTTTCTTTGATTTATTTATTTATTTTCTGGCTTATAAGAAGAGAGTCACATGGGCCTTCCTTAGCAATCCAGTGGTTAAGACCCTGAGCTTCCAACTCAAGGGGCAATATTGATTCTGATTTTCGTATCCATATACATCAAAGCAATAGTACAGGTGAAGCTCCTTGTGCCCTGCCTGATAACTCACCAAAGCAGAACAAGGAGAATGATTTGGATAAGTACAGACTTGTTTTGATTTAGCTGGGTTAGAATAATGGATGTGGCCATCCATGGGCTTAGAAAGAATGAAAGGGATCTTAGAAGCAGTAAACAAACCATTCCTTGGTACTCTGGCCATTAAAGAAGGAATGGTGAAGAAACATTTCAATTACTGAGGTGACAGAGTGCTATTTCCTAAGATTATTATAAGTCTCAACATTTCTGTGTTTCCAACAGATAAGAGACTAATGGAGAAAATAAAAGTATTTGTTGACTCTGTATATGAGAACACAACAACTCATTGGTTGAGAAGTGATGTGTTGAATCAAGAGAAGACAGAAACGGGAAATGGGTAATATTATAACTATAGCTGAGACTCATGTCTTAAGTGATTTTGTCTTAAGTGACTTTGTGATTTCCAATGTCCTGCATACTAGCCAAATATTTATTGCCAAATCTGGAAGAGTGATTCCACCCTTGCTTAAAGTTGGGATTTTCTTCCTGTGAGATTCCTCAGTTCTCTTTAAGGGATGTCTCAACCTGCCCTTGCATCTTTGTACTCAATATCTGCTTTCTTATTCACTTATCAGTTAATAAATGACAAATGAGCTCTTAACCTCTTACCTACTTATCCTCAGGCTCCCTTCATGTGCTTTGGCCTGCTGTCATGCTGGCCTGCTGTCTCTTTTGTCATTGCAAAATCTTCGAGGGTCTCTGTTTTACTTTTAGACCATATCTTACTCTTTGAAGAGGATATTAGAGAATAAAAATTCAATCCTTCAGAAATAATTTGGAAGACTATTTTAATCTCCCTAAATAAATAAAAGACAAAGACCTGTACTTTGGTCCTTGATGTTCATGAAAGCTCTCGAAATTGGAAGCATTTCCCCCTCCCCTCGTCTCTGCTTACTTGACTTGGATGTGCTTTTAAGTCATTTATCTAGCAACATGCCCACTCCCACAAAATATACAACTTAAATTTTTCAAAAAATGATAGGACCAACATTCTACCACTTCTGCATAAACAGATTGTCATGCTTCTTACTATTTTTTCTTACAATCAGAATCTTAGAAATGTTTCTCATAGTCTTTACTGTGAGATATCCAAATGCTTTTCTTCATGAAAGATACTAAACATGAATGGTGATAGGGTACCAGGTACAAAATAGGGTGCTAAGTAAAATGTCTTTCCGTATCTTAAAACTCTTTGCCCTTTCACTTTCCTGAGGCCAAAACCCATAATTCTTAACCTAAGACAGGTTAATTTTTTTCTCAACAAAAACTTTGAGTCACTACTGCCAAACAGTATTTTTCATCTTGGGCATATGTAATTTTAAAATAAAACTCATATGGATATTACACAGCAAAGGGAAGAGGATAGCAATTAGAAGTTTTAAAAAGTATTTTCAGATATCGATAAGCATTATAAAGGAAAAACAAAAGATAAGCGGATATATTAGGATAGAAAATGACTGAAAGGCTACCTGGATTAGCACTCAAAATTATAAAAATTATATGAGTAATAAAATTAAGGTTTTTATAGATTTAGGGTAATAAAAACATAAATACAGAGGACAATAATTACAAAGATCTCAAGGCTAAACTATGAGGTGTTTGTGAAACACACACAAAAAATTATACATGTTGCTAAGCAGGTATGAAATAAACTCAAATTTTAAGCAGGGATTTTATCATGTAAGTCTTCAAATAGCATGTTAGAGTCACATGAATATAATTTTAAGTAGAATGAAAAACTACTGAAATGTTTCATTCAGTGCCAATACAATTGCCTAGAAGACATATTTAATTGTGAAGACAGAGAAATCTCTGACACCCTAGGTTTCTCCTTAAAGAAGGAGATGTAAAACTGTTTGATGGATATCTATGATTGTCATATAAGTTTTATTTTAGAGGACATTTACACTGATATTTTAGTAAGGTCTTTGTTCCCAAAGACATTGAACCAAGAGCAAAAGTACTATGAATGGGCTTCAGAATCGAGGAAAGTGAGCCTTGTATACCTTTTTAAAAAGTTTTTTTCTGGGTACCATTGAAGCAGTTGAAAATAGTAGGATAAGAAAATATATAGAGAGGTATGTGTTCAGGCTATTTCAGTGATTACTATAAGAGACTATGGGTTATGGGAATGGGAAGGTAGCAGTAGGGAAGGGAGAACTGATAAATAAGATGCATTTCAATGGTAGGCTTAATGGAATATGCTGATAAAATGGATCTTGGAGGAGGATGAAATGAGTAAACAATGAGGGAAATACTGGAATTAAAGAAGACCTCTAAATTTTCAATTGGAAGAATGAGTGAATAGTAGCATTATTTGTTAAGAAGCAGAAACATGAGATAAAATTATCTAGTATTTCTAACAATACACAGAAGAACTATACAAAAAGATCTTTATGACCCAGATAACCACGATGGTGTGATAACTCACCGAGAGCCAGACATCCTGGAATGTGAAGTCAAGTGGGCTTTAGGAAGCATCATTATGAATAAAGCTAGTGCAGGTGATGGAATTCCAGTTCAGCTATTTGAAATCGTAAAAGATGAGGCTGTTAAAAGTGCTTCACTCAATATGCCAGCAAATTTGGAAAACTCATCAGTGGCCACAGGACTGGAAAAGGTCAGCTTTCATTACAATCCCAAAGAAAGGCAATGCCAAGGAATGACATTCTATCCAGAGTACGTAATGCAAAATACTGGGCTGGATGAAGCACAAACTGGAATCAATATTGCCAGGAGAAATATCAATAACCTCAGATATGCAGATGACACCACCCTTATGGCAGAAAGTGAAGAAGAACTAAAGAGTCTCTTGATGAAAGTGAAAGAGGAAAGTGAAAAAGCTGGCTTGAAACTCAACATTCAGACAACTAAGGTCATGGCATCCAGTCCTATCACTTCATGGCAAATAGATGGGAGACAATGGAAACGGTGAGAGATTTTATTTAGGAGGGTTCCAAAATCACTGCAGACGGTGGCTACAGCCATGGAATTAAAAGACACTTGCTCCTTGCAAGGAAAGCTATGACCAACCTAGACAGCATATTAAAAAGCAGAGACATTACTTTGCCAGAAAATGTCCATCTAGTCAAAGCTATAGTTTTCCCAGTAGTGATGTACGGATGTGAGAGTTGGACTACAAAGAAAGCTGAGCACTCAAAAATTGATGCTTTGAACTGTGGTGTTGGAGAAGACTCTTGAGAGTCCCTTGGACTGCAAGGAGACCCAACCAGTCAATTGTAAAGGAAGCCAGTCCTAGACAGTTGGAAGGGCTGATGCTGAAGCTGAAACTCCAATACTTTGGCCATATGATGTGAAAAACAGATTCATTGGAAAAGACTCTGATGCTGGGAAAGATTGAAGAGAAGAAGGCAATGAGAAAGGTTGAGATGATAGGATGGCATCTCCGAATCGATGGACATGAGTTTGAGAAAGCTCTGGGAATTGGTGATGGATGGGGAAGCCTGGTGTGCTGTTGTCCACAGGACTGCAAAGAGTCGCACATGACTGAGTGACTGAACTGAGTATTATTAAATATATCCAAAGTTTGATGCATTAAACTTAAGTTGCCTGTTATGTATGCAAAAGCAGATATTTGAAAAAAAAATGGTTGGACTACGTAAAACTGGACATCGAAAGAACTGGACACATATAGTTGGAACTACTATTTTAACATCATAGGAATGGATGAAATCACAATGAAATAAAAAGTCAAAGGGAGCCTATGGCAAAAATTGAGGATTGTTCCAGTAATTCCAAGAATTAAAGACAGTGCTGAATTCTAGACGAAAATAACTAATTTCAATCTGCAGAAGTAAAGTCATGTCAAGAACATTTTTTTCCTTGTGATTTAATATAAACTACATACGTGTCTATGGGCTTCCCAAGTGGCAGAGGGGTGAAGAATCTCCCTGACAATGAAAGAGATAATGAGGTTTCTATCCCTGTATCAGTAAGATTCCCTAGAGGAGGGCATGAAAACCCACTCTGCAATTTTTGCCTGGTGAATCCCATAGATAGAGGAGCCCAGTGGGCTACAGTCCATAGGATCGCAAAGAGTCAGACACGATTGAAACGACTTAGCTCTCACACTCACACACATGTGTATATAAGATCTAATTATGATTCCATTGTTTTCTGAGTCCACATGATATTTGAGTAGCTAACTAATGATGATGCTATTGTTAAAATAAAACTTAATATATTCAGGCACTGCTCTAAACATTTCTAATGTATTAACTCACTGAATGCTCATGAAAATCAATGAGGAAGGTGCTATTTCTATCCTCCCATTTCAACTAAGGAAACTGAAGTAAAGAAATATTAAGAAAATAAGCTGACTTGGCTAATATATGGTAAATGGAATATTTATCTCTCCTTCCAAAGTTAATCTTTATGACTATAAATCTACAATGCTTCTTGAACAAGCAGAGCTTTCTATCCAAAGTTGCTTAATTTATAACATAGGTGTCTATTGGAATGCTGTTAACTCTGACTCAGTATCAGGTATGCCATTAATCTTATTATTTTCTTACTCTACTCTAGGGTTGTTGTTGTTGTAGAGTCACTAAGTGGTGTCGACTCTTTGCCACTTCATTGACTGTAGCACACCAGGCCTCCATGTCCCTCACTATCTCCTGGAGTTTGCCCAAGTTTATGTCCATTGAATCAGTGATGCTATCCAATTGTCTCATCCTTTGCCACCCTCTTCTCCTTTTGCCTTCAATCTTTCCCAGAATCAAGGTCTCTTCCGATGAGTCCACTCTTCACATCAGGTGGCCAAAGTAATGAAGTTTCAGCTTCAGCATCAGTCCTTCCAATGAAATTTGGGGTTGATTTCCTTTGGGATTGACTGGTTTGATCTTCTTGCTGTCCAAGGGACTCTCAAGAGTCTCCTCCAGCATCATAATTTGAAATCATCAATTTTTGGCACTCATCATTCTTTACAGTCCAACTCTCACATCCATACATAACTACTGAAAAGACCATAGCTTTGACTACACAGACTTTGGCAGAAAAATCATGCCTCTATTTATAAGACACTATCTAGGTTTGTTAAAGCTTTCCTTCCAGAAGAAAGCATCTTCTAATTTCATGACTGCAGTCAGTGTCCACAGTGTTTTGGAGCCCAATAATAGAATATCTGTCACTGCTTTCACTTTTCCCCCTTCTATTTGCCATGAAGTGGTGGGATCAGATGCCATGATCTTAGTTTTTTGAATGTTGAGTTTTAAGTCAGCTTTTCTGCTCTCCTCTATCACCTTCATCAAGAGGCTCTTTAGTTCCTCTTTGCTTTCTCTCATTAAAGTGGTGTCATCTGCATATCTGAGGATGTTGATATTTCTCCCAGCAATCTTGATTCCAGCCTGTAACTCATCCTGGCTGAAATTTCACACGATGTGCTCTGCATATATGTTGAATAAACAGAGTTAAAATATGCAGCCTTGTAGCACTCCTTTCCCAATTTTGAACCAGATTTTCCCATGTAATATTCAAGCTGTTGCTCCTTGGCCCACATGCAGATTTTTCAGAAGGCAGGTAAGATGGTCTGGTATTCCCACCTCTTTAAAGAATACATTTGAATCAGTTCTAATGAGGTGCATGAAACTGGAGCCTATTATACAGAGTGAAGTAAGCCAGAAAGAAAAACACCAATACAGTATACTAATACATATATATGGTATTTAGTCAATCGGTAAAGATAACCCTGTATGTGAGACATCAAAAGAGACATAGATAAATAGAACAGTATTATGGGCTCTATGGGAGAGGGCGAGGGTGGGATGATATGGGAGAATGGCATGGAAGCATGTAAATTATCATATGTGAAATGAATCACCAGTCCAGGTTCAATGCATGATACAGGGTGCTCGGGACTGGTGCACCGGGATGACCCAGAGGGATGGGATGGGGCGGAGGTCGGAGGGGGGTTCTGGAAGGGGAACACATGTACACCCATGGTGGATTCATGTCAATGTATGGCAAAACAAATACAACATTGTAAAGTTAAAAAATAGAAAATAAAGTAATTAAAAAAAAAAAAAAGGAATCTTCTGCAGTTTCTTATGATCCACACAGTCAAAGGCTTTTGCTTAGTCAGTAAAGCAGAATTAGATGCTTTATGGAATTCCCTTGTTTTCTGCATGTTCCAACGAATGTTAACAATTTGATCTCTGGTTCCTCTGTCTTTTCTAAATCCAGCTTGTACATCTGGAAGCATTGCTGAAAGCTAGCTTTAAAGATTTTGTGCATAACCTTATTAACATGGGAAATGAGAGAAATTGTCTGATAGCTTGAACATTCTTTAGCACTGCCCTTCCTTGGAATTGGGATGAAAACTGACTTTTCCAATCCTGTGGCCACTGCTGAGTCTTCCAAATTTGCTGACATGTTGAGTGTAGCACTTTTAACAGCATCATCTTTTAGGATTTGAAATAGCTCAGCTGGAATTCCATCATCTCCACTAGATTTGTTCATAGTAATGCTTCCTAAGGTCCACTTGGCTTCACACTCCAGATGTCTTTCTCTAGGTGAGTGACCACACAATTGTGGTTATCTGCATCATTAAGACATTTTTGGTATGTGTGCTCAGTCACTCAGTCATGTCTGACTCTTTGCGACCCCATGGACTATAGCCTGCCAATCTCCTCTGTCCAAAGAATTTTCCAGGCAAGAATACTGGAGTGGGTTGCCATTTCCTTCTCCAGGGGATCTTCCTGACCCAGGGATCGAACCCATATTCTTGTGTCTCCTGCATTGGCAGGCAGATTGTTTTCCAGCAGCACCACCTGGGAAGCTACCTCTTCTCAATTTCTACTGCCTTTGTTAGGTCCTTACTGTTTCTGTCCTTTATCATATTCATCCTTGCATGAGATGTTCTTTTGATATCTCCAGTTTTCTTCAAGAGATCGCTAGTCTAATCCATTTTATTGTTTTCCACTATGTCTTTGCAGTGTTCATTTAAGAAGGCCTTCTTACTGCTCCTTGCTATTCTTTGGAACTCTGCATTCAGTTGGGTATATTTTTCCCTTTCTCTCTTGCTTTTCACTTCTCTTCTTTCCTTGGCTGTGCATAAAGACTCCTCAGACAGCCACATTATTATCTTGCATTTCTTTTTCTTAGAATGGTTTTGGTCACTGCCTCCTGTACAATGTTATGAATCTCTGTCCATAGTTCTTCAGGCACTCTGTCTACAAAACCTAATCCCTTGAATCTATATTCATCACCTCTACTGTATAATCAAAAGGAATTTGATTTAAGTCATACCTGAATGGCCTAGTGGTTTTCCCACTTCCTTTAGTTGAAACTTGAATCTTGCAATAAGGAGCTTATAATCGTGTCAAAGTCAGCTACAGGTATTCTTTTTGCTTATTGTATAGAGTTTCTCCATCTTCAACTCCAATAATGCAACCAATCTGATTTTTATATTGACCATTTGGTGATATCTATGTGTAGAGTTGTCTCTAGTGCTGTTAGAAAAGGGTGCTTGCTATGACCAGTGCATTCTCTTGGCAGAATTTTGTTAGCCTTTGCCCTGCTTCATTTTGTACTCCAAGGCCAAACTAGCCTGTTGGTCCAGGTATCTCTTAACTTCCTGCTTTTGCATTCCAATCCCCTATGATTAATAAGACATCTTTTTGTTGTTGCTGTTGTTAGTTCTAGGAGGTCTTGTAAGTCTTCATAGAACTAGTCAACTTTAGTTTCTTCAGTATCAGTGGTTGCAGCATAGATTTGGATTACTGTGAGGTTGAATGGTTTGCCTTGGAAATGAACCAAGAACATTCTGTTGTTTTTGAGAAAGTACTACATTTCAATCTCTTTTGTTGGTTATGAGGGCTACTCCATTTCTTTTGTGGGATTCTTGCCCACAGTAGTACACATAATTGTCATCTGAATTAAATTTCCCCATTCCCATCCATTTTAGTTTACTGATTCCTAAGATGTCAATGTTTACTCTTGTCATCTCATGCTTGACTATGTCCAATTCACCTTAATTCATGGACATAGCATTACAGATTCCTATGCAATGTTGTTCTTTACAGCATCAGATTGTGCTTCCACCACCAGACATGTCCACAACTACGCATTGTTTCCACTTTGACACAGCCACTTTATTATTTCAGGAGCTATTAATAATTGCCCTTTGCTCTCCCCACTAACATACAGAACACTTTTCAACCTGGGAGGCTCATCTTTTGGTGTCATATCTTTTTGCCTTTTTATACTTTTCATGGGGTTCTCATTGCACAAATATTCTACATTGAAGTTAAATAAAATGGTGAAAATATACAGCTTCATCCTACTTCTTACCAATTTTGAACCTACCAGTTGTTCCAAGTAAAGTTCTAACTGTTGCTTCTTTACCAACATACAAGTTTCTTAGGACACAGGTAAGGTGGTCTGGTTTTTCCATCTCTTTGAGAATTTTACACAATTTTTTTTTTTTTTTTTTTTTTTGCATCTCACACAGTCAAAGGTTTTAGTGTAGTCAATGAAGCAGAAGTAGATTTTTTTTTTCTAGAATTCCCTTGCTTTCTCTATGACCCAACAAATGTTGCTATTTGATCTCTGGTACCTATGCCTTTTTCAAATCCAGGTGTATAACTGGAAGTTCTTGGTTCATATCTGCTGAAGACTAGCTTGAAGAATTTTGAGCATAACCTTACTAGCATGTTAGATGAGCATGATTATATAGTAGTTTTACCATTCTTTGGCATTGTCCATCTTTGAGACTGAAATGAAAATTGACTTTTCTAATCCTGTGGTCACTGTGAGACATTACAAATTTGCCTACATATCTAGCACAGCACTTTAGCAGCACTTTCTTTTAATATCTGATATAGCTCAGTTGGAATTCCATTACCTCCGCTAGCTTTGTTTGCTTATGTTTACAATAATGCTTCCTGAGGCCCAATTAACTTCACACTCCAGGATGTCTGGCTCTAAGTTAGTGATCACACCATCGTGGTTATCTGGGTCATTAAGACCACTTTTGTACAGTTCTTCTGTGTCTTTTTGTCACCTCTTCTTAATATTTTCTGCTTCTGTTAACACCATATAATTTCTGTCCTTTATTGTGCCCATTGTTGCATGAAATATTCCCTTGATCTTTCTAATATTCTTGAAGAGATCTCTAGTCATTTCCATTCTATCATCTTTATATCTTTGCATTGTTCATTTAAGAAGGCTTTCTTATATCTCCTTGCTACTCTTTGGAACTCTGAATTCAATTGCTTGTATCTTTTTCCTTTCTCTTTTGCCTTTCATTTCTCTTCTTACTCTGTTATGTGTAAGACCTCCTCAGATAACCATTTTTCCTTCTTGCATTTGTTTTTCTTTTGGTCTTTGGGAATCATTTTGGTTACTAACTAATGTACAATGTTAGAATCTCTGACCATAGATCTTCAGGCACTCTGTCTACCAAATCTAAACCCTTGAATCTATTCACCACCTCCACTGTATAATCATAAGAAATTTAATTTAGATCATACCCGAATGGCTTAATGGTTTTCCCAACTTTCTTCAATCAATGCCTGAATTTTGCAACAAGGAGCTGATGATCTGAGCCACAGTCAGCTCCAGGTCTTGTTTTTGCTGACTACATAGAACTTCTCCATCTTCATCTACAAAGAATATAATCAATCTGATTTTTGTATTGACTACTTGGTGATGTCCGTGTGTAAAGTCATCTCTCATGTGGTGAAAAAGTGTGTTTGTTATGACCAGTGTTTTATGTGGAAATACTCTGTTAGAGTTTGTCCTGCTTCATTTTTTACTCCAAGGCCCAACTTGCCTGTTACTCTCTCTATATCTGTTAACTTCCTACTTTTGCATTCCTATCACTTATGATGAAAATGATATCTCTTTTTCGTGTTAGTTCAAGAAGATCTTACAGGTCTTCATAAAACCAGTCAACTGAAGCTTCTTCAGCATCAATGTTTGGGATATGGACTTGGGTTACTCTGATATTGAATAGTTTGCCTTGGAAATGAACTGAGATCATTCTCTCGTTTTTGAGATTGTGATTAAGTACTGCAGTTAGGACTCTTGTTGACCGACTATGAGGGTTGTTCCATTTCTCTAAGAGATTCTTGCCCAAAGTAGTAGATAAAATGGTCATCTGAATTAAATTCACCCCTTCCTGTTCATCCTGATTCCTAAGATGTGGCTGTTCATGCTTGCCATCTGTTTGATCATGTCCAATTTATCTTGATTCCTGGACCTAAGATTCCAGGTTCCTATGCAATTTTTTTTTTTTTTTTTACAATATTGGATTTATTTTCACCACCAGACATATCCACAACTGAGCATCATTTCTCCTTTCATTTAGCTGCTTCTTTCTTTCTGTAGCTATTGTTAATTGCTTGTGCTCTTTCCTAGTAGAATATTGGACATCTTCAGAACTGGGAGCTCATCTTTTGGTGTCATATCTTTTTGCCTTTGTGTATTGATTCCCTAATAAGTCACCTGGTAAAGAATCCACCTGCAATGCAGGAGAGCCCAGTTTGATTCCTGGGTAGGGAAGATCCCCTGGAGAAGGGATAAGCTACCCATTCCAGTATTCTTGGGCTTCCCCTGTGGCTCAGCTGGTAAAGAATCCACCTGCAATACGGGAGACCTGGGTTCAATCCCTGGTTTGGGAAAATCCCCTGGAGAAGGGAAAGGCTAACCACTCCAGTATTCTGGCCTGGAGAATTCCATGGGGCTTACACTCCATGAGATTGCGAAGAGTCGGACACGACTGAGCGACTTTCACTTTCACTTTCACTTTTCACTGTTCATGTGGTTCTCATGGCAAGAATACTAGAGTGATTTGTCATTCTCACCTCCAGTGGACAAGGTTTTATCAGAACTCTCCACCATGACCCACCTGTCTTTTGGTGACCCTGCAAGGCATGGTTCATAGCTCCATTGAGTTACTCAAGCCCCTTCACCATGACAAGCAGTAAACCATGAAGGGAACTCTAAGTTTATAGTAAGTAAAATCAAAATATGTATTCTGTCCAGTTCTTTTCCCTTCTTTGTGGAAACTCATTTGTGGCTTTTGGGTAACACGCATGTCCCCAGAAAGTAAGCTAATGTAGAAATTGTTATCAATATTTTCCTGCTTGAGAATATTCTTGTGCTTCTCTGATGATCCCCAAAACACTTGCTCTAAGAAACTGATGCTTGTTCTGAGCTCTGGATATTTGGCAAGGACATTTCCTTTACTCAGTCCAGCTAGCAACACCTCAGCAGGCCTCATGCTGTTCTGTTATCCACCTAGTCCTCCTGGTGTAAGAAAGCACTAGTAATATTAACAAAACAAAGAAAGCATTTCCTCCATTGTTCAACTGAGACAAGAACTTTTTTTTTTTTAATTGGGGAGAAGAGAGCAAGGTACCTATATGGAACAAAGTCCACTTATCCTGTTATTCATAGGGACTAGCCAGACAACCATTAAGAATCAGAGGCTAGATTTAAAGGAGGCTTTAGTGGATTCCAAGAATTGAGGTATATTAATTGACTATTATTATTAGGTCCATTTTCTTTTAGTCTTCACCAAAGAGTCACATGCATCATGCATTTATGAATCTTAGGTATAGACCTTATAATCAGATAACTTCCCTGACAAAGGAACTATCTCTTGCTTAATAATTCATCTTGTTAACAAGATGTTGGACAAAATTATAACTCTTAAAAGCTAAGATATCTTCTTGCAAAGTTTTCTTCTTTCTTTCAAGAAAATAAGTACTCTTCTCTGTGATGATTTCTGGGGCAATATAGGATATTGGAATCAACAAGAAAGCCAATACACTAGATATCACAACTCTATGTCCTGTCTTACAAAACTTTTGCAGAAATTCTTGCTAGAAAAACAAAGTCAGCCTCCAGAGAACCCATAGGAAAACTTAAACTTTTGTCCTTAAAAGAAATTCCTATAATCACACAAAAAGGAGGCTGGAAGGATTAGATGGTCAAGAATGAAATGGAAGATAAAATGAAGTGGACTTTTCCCTAGATATGAATTATGAGGAGATTCTGAAAGTTGTGATTTATTTTCTAATGTTGTCTTAAGGCACTATAGAATTTAAAATATAATTATAGGTAGATATTTTCACTGTATTAAGAGTATTTATAATGGAATAATAATGATGTAATGCATTATATGTCGCTGTTGTTTAGTCACTAAGTCGTGCCCAACTCTTTTGTGACCCATAGACTGTAACCTGACAGAATTCTCTATCCATGGGATTTCCTAAGCAAGAATACTGGAGTGGGTTGCCATTTCTGTCTCCAGGGGATCTTCTCACCTGCATCTCCTGCATTGGCAGGCACATTCTTTACCACTGGGCCACCAGGGAAGCCCAAATGCATTATATATGGCATATATATATATATATATATATATATATATATATATATACACACACATATATATATATATATATAAATAAAATAATGCCCTATAATGGGCCTGAAAGTTAGTGTAGACTGATATAGGTGGGAAATGGCTTCAATATTCAAAAATGTTGAGATGGATATTGAATATTAGATAAATTTTGACTAAATCAAAGAAAGGAGGGGAAGAAGTAAATTTTCTAGCAAAATCATTGAATAAAAAACTCACATTTGTTCTCATTACCACTCTAGCATTTAGATCTTTTAGTTATACTGCAGGTTAGATTTCTTTTCCCATTGCCACGGTTTCATTTCGGAAACTCCTATCGTCCATTAGTAAGGGAGAGTGAAGAAATAGTTCTGGCAAAAGCTAGCAGACAAAGAAGTAGCCGCTATATCCTTCAGAGTGTAACTCTGACTATTATATGAATATGTAAGAAGAAATGCAATGCATCTAACTTTATTCTGCACATTTATCCAGTAACAGAGAAGGAGGACTACCCCTCATCACCTGTAACACAGAGTTTAACCACCTCTTTAGGCACAATGGGTCCAGTCGCAACATCATTTAGGTGAAAGGGCTGCTTGAGGACATGGGCTACAATGTGCATGTGGAAAAGAATCTCATAACAAAGATAAGAGTCCTTTCTCTGTGCAGTGAATATAAACCTGCATGCCCATATAGCTCTAATGACTAACCAGTTTTGTAATTTGAGGTCACTCATTTTCACTTTTCTGGAGCTTGCCTTCTTAAACTTTATAATGCAAAATTTAAATCTATAATTGTCTACACCTCCTTGAGCAATTTATATGCATATATATACATATATGTGTACACATATATAGACAATATGATGGTACGCATATATTTATATATTTCAGCCACAATATTGTCACTATTATTGTAGTTATTTTATTATCATTAAAACCCAAACTGCTCACTTCATTTAGGAAATATACACACATACACACCAACAAGTTTTGTCCCAGACTGTGGTGATACGGTTACAGCTGAGGAAGGGGTTGGAAGGGGTTCATCCCGAAGGCACTGTAGTCATAGAGGACAAAGCCCCTGAGGGAACAATGCTAACAGTGAGGCATATGGGTATGTGGAAGCATAGTTATTTTCATTTATATCTTCTACTACTCTCCAATTTCCTTCACTCCCCTGCTGGTGCATCCTGTTTGCCAAACATAATTCAAAGTTTTTGACAATGGGTATGCTCCATAAAATCATGAGACAGGGGAGGTAAGAGGAGAGAATAGATCTTGGGATGGCAAGTAAAAATAACTAGCCTAGGTGAGCTGGATTTAGAAAAGGCAGATGAACCAGAGATAAAATTGCCAACATCTGCTGGATCATAGAAAAAGCAAAGGAATTCCAGAGAAACATCTACTTCTGCTTCATTGACTATGATAAAAGCCTTTGACATTGACTATGCTAAAGTCTTTGACTGTGTAGATCACAACAGACTGTGGAAAATTCTTAAAGAGATGGGAATACCAGACCACCTTACCCACCTCCTGAGAAATCTGAATGCAAGTCAAGAAGCAACAGTTAGAACCGGACATGGAACAATGGACTGGTTCAAACTTGGGAGAAGAATACATCAAGGCTGTATATTGTCACCCTGCTTTATTAACTTATATACAAAGTACTTCATGCAAAATGCAGGGTTGGATGAATTACAAGCAGGAATCAAGACTTCTGGGAGAAATATCAATAACCTCAGATATGCAGATAATACCACGCTAATGGCAGAAAGTAAAGAGGAACTAAAGAGCCTCTTGAGGAGGGTAAAAGAGGAGAGAGAAAAATCTAGCTTAAAACTCAATATTCAAACAATGAAGATCATGACATCTGGTCCCATTACTTCAAGGCAATTAGATGCAGGGAAAATAAAAACTATCAGAAACTTTATTTTCTTGACTCCAAAATCACTGCAGATGGTGATTGCAGCCTTGAAATTAAAAGACACTTCCTCCTTGAAAGAAAAGCTATGACAAACCTAGATAACATATTAAAAAGCAGAGACATCACTTTGCTGACAAAAGTCCATAGAGTCAAAAACTATAGTTTTTCCAGAAGTCATGTGCAGATGTGAGAGTTGAACCATAGAGAAGGCTTCCACCAAACAACGGATGCTTACAAATTGTGGTGCTGGAGAGGACTCTTGAGAGTCCCTTGGACAGCAAGGAGATCAAACCAGTCAATTCTAAAGGAAATCATCCCTGAATATTCATTGGAAGGACATATGCTTAAGTTCCAATCCTTTGGCCACCTGATGCAGAGTCGACTCATTAGAAAAGACTCTGATGCTGGGAAAGATTGAGGGCATGAGGAGAAGGAGGTAACAGAGGATGAGATGGTTGGATGGCATCACTAACTCAATGGACATGAGTTTGAACAAACTCCAAGAGGTAGTGAGAGACAGGGAAATCTGGCCTGCTGCAGTCCTTGGGGTCACAAAGAGTCAGACATGACTTAGTTATTGAACAACAAAATATATACACATATATTTTAATTATAATGCAATATTATTCAGCCTTAAAATGAAAAGGAATTTTGACACATGCTACAACATGGGTAAACCTTGAAGACATTATGCTGAGTGAAATAATTCAGTCATAAAACATCCAATACTGTATGATTCCACTTATGTGAGCTAGCTAAAGCAATCAAATTTGTGCAGCCAGAAAGGAGAATTGTAGTGGGCAGATGCTGGTGATAGAAAAGAGAAATGAGGAGCTGTTGTATAGTAGGTACAGTTTCAGTTTTCTAAGATGAGTTCTGTATATATGTATGGTTGTGATAGTTGCACAGCAGTATGAGTATATATACTTCATGTCACTGAAGTGGACAAAAAGACTGATTCAGATGATCAGTTTTATGTTATGTGTATTTTAACCATAACTTGAAAGAACAAGTCTTAGCACTTGATTTAGGTGGCCCAACTTCCATTTACTTTGTTTTTACTTTCTACTTAAACCTTAGTGAGTTGAAGATTTTTTTATTGCATACATTTACCTATATGCACTTTTTCATTTGTATTATATTCTCACTCACCAAGGAAAGGTGAAGCAGGTGTCTATGGGCACAGTTCACCCCATAATCCAAGGTTTATTGACCTGAACATGTATTGGAAAGTTGCTATAATTAAAAACTTCTTAGGAAATGATAATGATAAATACATATACGGGACAGTGTAATCATTACTTCTCAATGCGCACCAGTCCTGCCTAAAGAGATAGGGCTGTTTCGCTTCCCATTTCAACTGCGTGTCCAAAGGGAATGTGAGGAGACTTCAGTCTTCCTCAGTCTGAGGGGTCGTACAGAGGAATAGTTCCAGAGAGGGCTGCACTCCTCACTAGGCTTGATGAAGTTTTACCTGAGCAGCTCTGAGGTGCAAACGGAATATTGGGAGAAAGAAAAGGAGCTCACTTAGTCTTGCACAGCATTTTGGAGATGAAAGGTCAAGACCAGGAGGAATCAGGAATCCTGCTTTTGTTCCATTATTGCGTGGCTGGTCTTCTCTGAATGTGAAGCTATGGATCACCTGAGAATGACATTGGGCGCAGGATAAGTATAAGAAACTCTTGTTCTCAAAGGAATCATCCTGCCAAACTCTTTCAGATTTCAGTGAATTAGGTTGTCAGAGCAAAATGACCTCTGACTTTCAGGACACTAAGAGGAAAATCATGGTACCACACCTCCTAGGTCATCATTTAGCATTTCTTATAAGGCAGGTCTAGTAATGATGAACTCCTTTTGTTTACCTGAGAAACTTCTTATATTTCCCTCATTTTTGAAAGACTTTTTTTTTTTCTCAGAAATAGTATTTTTATTTGACAATTATTTTTCTTTCATCACTTTGAATATGTCATTCTACCACCGTCTTGCCTGTAAAGTTTGTGATGAGAAATACACTGATAATTTTATGAGACCTCCCTAGTATATGACGAGTCAATTTTATCCTACTGCTTTCAATATCTTCTACTTGTCTTTTATTTTTGACCATCTGATTATAATGTGTTTTGTGTGAGTCTCTTTGGACATATCCTAGTTAGAATCCATTGAAATTTTTGAATTTGGATGTCCATTTCCTTCTTTAGGTAGGGTGATTTTCGGGCACATTTCTTCAAATAAATGATCTGCCCCTTGTCTCTCTCTTCTGGGACTCATATAAAGTGTGTATTGGTCTACTTGGTGATTTTTTTTTTATAAGTAACTTTGGATTTCTTGATTTTGTTTTTTTTTTAACTTTATGCTCCTGTGACTTGAGAATTTCAAATCACTTGTATTGGAGATTGCTGATTCTTCTCTTTCATCAAGTCTGCCTTGAATCCCTTCAGTGAATTTCTTAATTCAGTTATTCTATTCTTTAGCTTCAGAATTTGTTTGGTTCTTTTTAATAATTTCTATCTGTTAATATTTTCATTGTGTTCATACATCATTTTCCCAATTTTATTTAGTTTTCAATTTTTGTTTTATTTTATCTCACTGAACTTCTTTAAGATAGTTATTTTGAATTCTTTGTCAGGTAATTTATAGATTTTCTTTTTTCAAAAGTCAGTTTTGGGGATTTTTGTTGTTGCTGTTCTAGAAATTCTAGAGGCTTCACACCTTTTCTGGAGATGTGTTTTATTGGGGGTTATGCGCATAATTTCCCAATTAGAGAAATTTACTGGATTCTTTTCAAGAGGTAATAATCTCTTCTTCCTTCTGGTATCTGTCTGCACTACTGCAACTTCTCCAGTGTTGAGATTCCCATTTTCAGTGGCCCTCAAGCCTCCAAAGTATGCTGATTCCCTGTCAGTTCTCCAAATCAAGTAAGACCAAAAACAGTCCCTTGGAAGTGCCTCAGTCATAATGTTAGATATACCTGTCATTCTTCTTTTTCACATTTGATAGATAATCCAACCTGTGAGCTGCAAGTTTTCTTCTGATCACACTGAGGTATGTCTGTTTCGAGTCAGCGCTATCACAGATAAAATGCAACATTTTCTTGAAATTTTTACCCGTTTCAATGTAGCTACTCTTGAATGTGCACTTACCTGGAGTATTATGACTTCTTAAGCAATCCTAGAGATTGCACAAAGTCTTTTGGTATCAATCACTGTGATTGGCAACTTGCATACATGACTAGAGTACAAGATATAATATTATCTCACTACTACATTAGTATTCAAATACTTTCTTCAATTTCTTATGCTAAGCCAAACTTCTTTGCAGTCAAAATATTTTTTGAATATGTATGTTGATTCCAGTCAATAATTAATTTATTCAGTTCAAAATATCCATTACATCTAAGAAACTTACATATATTTTAGCAGACTTTGAATTATTAACACTCTTAAAATTTAGGATATGAAATTAACTCAGCATCAAAATTACTAAGCATCTAATTTTTGACTCCTATTATCTGTCATCAGTCAGTCACAGAAATGATCAGCCTAGCAGAATACACATTATCACTCAGGTCAAGATTTGTTGATCATTCCTAGTCACTTGAGAGTAATGTTACCATATACCACTACAAATGTCCTTTTGCAGTTTCTTATTCTTGATAAAAAAAAGAGAGAGAGAGACATATTTGGTTATTGGAAGCTAACAATGCACATGATAAGGCTACTATTGTTTCAGGAAATGGCTTACAATGGCATTTGCCAAACTGCTCTTCTTCTCTCCTTTTATTTTTGCAGAGAATAGCAGATAGTCTAGTTTTCTTGACTAGAAGAAAATTTGCCAGTCCTCCAAGTTTGTTATTTTTTGCTGCATCCCAATAAACTCTAAAACAAATTAGCTCTTTGTCTTTTGAGTTCTTAAATGAGAAATACAATTGATCATCAATGATAAAATACATAAGTGGAATCTTCAAGGTAAGGGAAAGGATTTTCTAATTTAAGATTAATTTACTATCAATTTCTTTAATGTGTAAGCTGTACTTCAACTGAATCCAAATTCAGTGGTTTTTTAATATTTTCAAAATATGATTTTAGTTTAAAATTTTTGCTGCCTGCCAAGAACCTTGGATTGCTGCTGGTAACTTTTCTTGTGTTTATATCTTATAATAGCTCAGAGAGTGTCAAAGGGAAGAAGCACTTAGAGCAGTGTACTTAGAGCAATGCACAAATACATTTAAGATGGTTACCTGGTGATCTTGTTAAAAGGAAAGTTCAAATTCAGCAAGTCTAGGTAGGACTGAGATTCTGAATTTCTTATGAGTTGCAGGTAATTCCAGTACTTTCAGAATAAACACAAACTTTAACTATCAAGGATCTAGTGAATGTTCTAATGCTGCATCACTGCCTTCCAGTTATGAGACAGCTGGAACTATTCCTACTTTTAAGGACAAATGGAAGATCATCATCTAGGCCTATGACTGAGTGAGTGCTATGTTGCTTTAGTGTAAGGTACATCAAATTGCAATTTTCCTTGTCACCCAATATTTTTCATGGACTCAATGGTACTTAACAGACTGATAAAGGTCAGAAAATGTGTCAGTTGACTCTTGGAACCTTACTCTTTTTCTGCTTTTCTCTCACGATTAAGTGACTGAACAACTTGGAGGTGAATGTTAAATGCAATATTTTATTGCTGAATGATGAGTTGTTTTTTTTTTTTTAGTTTGTTTCAAAGCCTATTGCACAAAATTAGTTTTCTTTTAAAAGGAAGAAAATGACAGCTTTGACTTTTAGTGGGAGGGTGGGGGCAGTGTGCTGTGAATGAACAAATATGTATATGTTGTTTGTGTATATGTGAGAGAGACAGAGAGAGAGAGATGGGGAATAATAATGGAGACTATGAGATTAAATATATGTATATATATATACATATATATATATATGACTACATTGACATTTTCTTGATTTTTTTTTAGTGACTACTAGCAATAAATGCAATTTTCTCTGTGAGAACATGTACAGGTGAAAAATGTCACTGTAATATCTGGGATTACTTCTTTGCTGGACCCAAATGGTTTCACTAACAAAGCCCATGGGAGGAAGATTCTTCTTGCTTTCTACTCTTCAATCTCAAGGGCATACTTTGCTAGACAGTTTTTATGAGTTGAGGTCACCAATTTCCAGGCTTCAATAAATCAAAAACTGGAAAGAGTAGGAGGTCATACAATACATAGAGGCTTAAAGCTCAACATTCAGAAAACGAAGATCATGGCATCTGGTCCCATCACTTCATGGCAAATAGATGGGGAAACAGTGGAAACCATGGCTGACTTTATTTTGGGGGGCTCCGGAATCACTGCAGATGATATTGCAGCCATGAAATTGATGCTTACTCCTTGGAAGGAAAGTTATAACCAACCTAGACAGCATATTAAAAAGCAGAGGCATTTCTTTGCCAACAAACTTCCATCTAGTCAAGGCTATGGTTTTTCCAGTGGTCATGTGTGGATGTGGGAGTTGGACTATAAAGAAAGCTGAACACCAAAGAACTGATGTTTTTGAACTGGGGTGTTGGAGAAGACTCTGAGAGTCCCTTGGACTGCAAGGAGATCCAACCAGTCCATCCTAAAGAGGATCACTCCTGAGTGTCCATTGGAAGGACTGATACTGAAGCTGAAACTGCAATACTTTGGCCACCTGATGTAAAGAACTGACTCCTTGGAAAAGACCCTGATGTTGGGAAAGATTGAGGTGGGAGGAAAAGGGGATAACAAAGAATGAGGTGATTGGATGGCATCACTGACTCAATGGACATGAGTTTGGGGAGGCTCCGGGAGTTGGTGATGGACAGGGAGGCCTGGCGTGCTGTAGTTCATGAGGTCGCAGAGTCAGACATGACTGAGCGACTGAACTGAACTGAACCAATTTAGACAGCTGAAATGTGCCTAGTCTTTACAGAATGCTTTGCATATTGTTTTATGTATTCCACTCTGTGTTATCTCCAGTTTCACTATCAATGGAAAATTATCCTATACATTCCTACCACAGACAATTGACCTGTCATTTAATGACCTCTTCAGAGTAGTGAAATAATAACAGAGGAATATGTAGACATCCCTCAGACAAAAGCAAAATAAAACTCAAAAAAACAGAAAGCTTGTTGTGTGACTAAACAGACAAGACAAATACTTGAGGGATTATTTAGTGGCTAGCTTTGCTTAAAGTTAGTTAAAGAATATCATGGAGAGCAGTGGAGAATAGGTCTGAGAAGAAACATCAGGAAAATAGTTTTGGGCTTTAAAATTTAAAGAGTTGATGTACAGGCTATTAAAAATAAATGAGCCTTGTATTCTATTTAGATTAAATTTAGGGAATTAAAATAATTTGGGTATATAATACAAATCCAACTTATAGGATATGTGATTATATGTGTAACTAACCTGAGTTACAGATTTTTTGTCTGTAAGGAGAGATAATACTACCAATATCAATGTAGTAAGAATTACATGAGATGAAACACGTAGAAAATTAAGCATAGTGCTTTCCACACAGTTCAGTTCAGTTCAGTTCAGTCACTCAGTCGTGTCCGACTCTTTGCGACCCCATGAATTGCAGCACGCCAAGCCTCTCTGTCCATCACCAACTCCCGGAGTCTACCCAAACCCATGTCCATCGAGTCATTGATGCCATCCAACCATCTCATCCTCTGGCGGCCCCTTCTCCTCCTGCCCCCAATCCTACCCAGCATTAGGGTCTCTTCCAATGAGTCAACTCTTCGCATGAGGTGGCCAAAGTATTGGAGTCTCAGCTTCAACATCAGTGCTTCCAATGAACACCCAGGATTGATCTCCTTTAGGATGGATTGATTGGACCTCCTTGCAGTCCAAGGGACTCTCAAGAGTCTTCTCCAACACCACAGATCAAAAGCATCAATTCTGCTGTGCTCAGCTTTCTTGACAGTCCAACTCTCACATCCATACATGGCCACTGGAAAAACCATAGCCTTGACTAGATGGACTTCTGTTGGCAAAGTAACATCTCTGCTTTTAAATATGCTATCTAGGTTGGCCATAACCTTTCTTCCAAGGAGTAAGCGTCTTTTAATTTCATGGCTGCAATCACCATCAGCAGTGATTTTGGAGCCCCCCAAAATAAAGTCTGACACTGTTTCCACTGTTTCCCCATCTATTTGCCATGAAGTGATGGGACCAGATGCTATGATCTTAGTTTTCTCAATGTTGAGCTTTAAGCCAACTTTTTCACTCTCCTCTTTCACTTTCATCAAGAGGCTCTTTAGTTCTTCTTCACTTTCTGCCATAAGGGTGGTGTCATCTGCATATCTGAAGTTATTGATATTTCTCCTGGCAATCTTGATTCCATCTTGTGTTTCTTCCAGCCCAGCGTTTCTCATGATGTACTCTGCATATAAGTTAAATAAGCAGGGTGACAATACACAGCCTTGACGTACTATATGGTAAGAACAACAGCAAGGATGATGACAATGATGATGAAGGTATTTTCTCAATTTGGACACCCCAGAAGCAGAGTGGGAAAAAGAGATAATAGGTAAAAAAAAAAAAAAAAAAAAAAAAAAAAATCACCTGAAAATTTTGCATTAATGAATTAATTACTATTCTGAACAACTGAACTTCATTCTTTCTGGGTGATCATCTGGGATCCTGTAGTATCTGCCTTCTAAGAAGATGGAAAATTGGAGGTATTTATCATCCGATTACTGTCTTCCAACTGTTGAAGTTTTGGGGGAGCAGGCCTTTATATACACCCAAATTCCTAAGTACGCATGCTCAGAGCTGAGCAACCCTCAGTACTTTGGTGAATATCTCCAGACAGCAAAGCAAAAAAAAAACAAAAAAATGATTCAAAGTGGCTTGATGTGGGACACTAGTCACATGCAAGAAACTCTCCATCATAATAGCATTCAAACCAGTTCAGTCAAAGGGCTATGGCATGTGATGATAATTATTTCCTCAAATTCATAGTGCAAATTAGTACTGCATACTTTGCTTATGAAACTTATGTAATACTATTTATGTCTTAAATATATTTTTTCTTCTGTTTCAGTCAGTATAATCTCCATGTCTCTCCATACTGCCCTCCTTTACCTTTGAAACAGATGTAGTTTTCCACTCTTGAATTCTTTACAGAAACAGACTGCATTTCTGTTGTGGAAACCTTTCTCTTATGACACTTCTAATTTTCCACTAGCATTATGATTATGTAAAATTATGTTAAGGTAGTAATCCCACTACTGGGTGTACACTATTCAACAGGTGAGACTCATTTTCAACATTGATTTTAATCTAACAACTTCACGAAGGCAGAGATTACATGTAAGGGAATTCAGACTTGAGTTGAATAATTATTTAACTTATATGCAGAGTATATCATGAGACATGTGGGGCTAGAAGAAGCACAAGCTGGAATCAAGATTGCTGGGAGAAATATCAACAACCTCAGATATGCAGATGACACCACCCTGATGGCAGAAAGTGAAGAGGAACCAAAAAGTCTCCTGATGAAAGTGAAAGAGGAGAGTGAAAAAATTGGCTTAAAGCTCAACATTCAGAAAACTAAGATCATGGCATCTGGCCCCATCACTTCATGGCAAATAGATGGGGAAACAGTGGAAACAGTGTCAGACTTAATTTTGGGGGGCTCCAAAATCACTGCAGATGGTAATTGCAACCACGAAATTAAAACACGCTTACTCCTTGGAAGGAAAGTTATGACCAACCTAGATAGCATATTAAAAAGCAGAGACATTACTTTGTCAACAAAGGTCCATCTAGTCAAGGCTATGGTTTTCCCATTAGTCATGTATGGATGTGAGAGTTGGACTGTGAAGAAAGCTGAGCACTGCAGAATTGATGCTTTTGAACTGTGGTGTTTGAGAAGACTCTTGAGAATCCCTTGGACTGCAAGGAGATCTAACCAGTTCATCCTAAAGGAAATCAGTCCTGGGTGTTCATTGAAAGGACTGATGTTGAAGCTGAGACTCCAATACTTTGGCCACATCATGCGGAGAATTGACTCGTTGAAAAAGACCTTGATGCTGGGAAGGATTGGGGGCAGGAGGAGAAGGGGATGACAGAGAATGAGATGGCTGGATGGCATCATCGACTCAATGGACATGGGTTTGGGTAAACTCCAGGAGTTGGTGATGGACAGGGAGGCCCAGAGTGCTGCGATTCATGGGGTCACAAAGAGTTGAACACGACTGAGCGACTGGACTGAACTGAACTGAACTGAACTGAATAATTATCACACCAATCACTACATCAATGTGAAGTGTTGATATTATTAAGAACGGCTGAGTCCAAACTCTGGTCTTTAATCACCACATTAGAGGTCACAAATGAAACAAGGCCATGGGCTTGGCAAGAAACACAAATTAAGCTAAATAGGTTAGGTGGGAAGAGGGAAAATGGGGGAACATATAAATGTAACAGTATGGACTTTGTTCCATGTAATTATTGTCCTGTGTAAATTCAGGCAAGGGAGGACTACATTCCACAATTTTATTTGAAATCTTTTAAGTTTTCAAATGTTCGACTCTTTGCGACCCCATGGACTATACAGTCCATGGAATTCTCCAGGTCGCAATACTGGAGTGGGTAGCCTTTCCCTTCTCCAGGGGATCTTCCCAACTCAGGGATCAAACCCTGTCTCCCACATTGCAGGCAGATTCTTTACCATCTGAGCCACAAGGGAAGCCCTTTTAAGTTTTAACTTCTGATAAATAACCAATGCCAAAAGAAATTATATCTGTGAAAGTCAGACAAACTTAAAATCTGTGCTCATGATGGAGTCTATGAGAGCCACCATTTTTTAACTTCGGTTGTAACTCATGCAGTCTCTGCTCTCCCACTAGACTTTAAACCTTGTGGCTGAAATCATCTGTGCTCATGTGACAAAGTAGTTTACCTCTCTGAGATTGTTTTCTCATTTGCAGAATGGAATCAACAATGCTCATATTAATTTCCTATGGTTGCTCTAAAAAAGTATCATAAACAAGGATGCTCAAAACTGAGATTTAGTGCCTTACAGTTTTGGATCCTGTCTGAAGCCAAAATGTCAGAAGACCCATGCTCTCCCTGACAGCTTCTGGTTGTTTCTGACAATCGGTGTTCCTTGGTTTATAGGTGCATGGCACTAATCTTTGCTTTCAGTATGTTATTGCTGCCTCCTCTCTGTGTATCTATATTTTTATGTGTTCTGTCTAGCTCTGTTCCTGAGTTTCCTTCCTTTTTAAAAGTCACTGGTCGTATTGAATTAAACATCCACCTTAATACAATATGATTTCATGTTAACAACATACGTTTGCAGGAACACTTTTTCCAAGTGAGTTCACATTCTGGCCTTCTGTGGGTTAGAACTTCAATATGTATTTCTGTGATATACAGTTCAACCCATAAAAATGTCTAGTTCACAGGGTTGTCATAAGATCATAAACAGTTATTCTTTGGATTTATCCAGTCTGAGGCATGTCACATTTCCTCATCCAGTGGATTCATTTGCCCTTCATTCTGAAAATAATATTTTTAAATTTCTTCTTTCTTCCATTTACTCAATTATGACTTTCTAGGAATTTAATCAGATATATGTATTAGAATTTCTCATTCAATGCTTCTTATCTCTGAATCCCTCTTTAAAATTTTCCATCTCCTCATCTCTTTTTATTGTATTCTAAATAAACTGTGTGTCTCCAGATCGTTTATATTCTCATGAATTTTGTACATCTTCCTTTTAAACTATCCATTAATTGTAACTGATACGTCTCTTATATGTGTTTCATTTTAATGGCATTGTTCTGATTTGTTGTTGTTCAGTCACCAAGTAGTGTCCAACTCTTCATGACCCCAAGGGCTGTAGTACGCCAGGCCTCCCTGTCTCCCGTCATCTCCTGGAGTTTGCCCAAGTTCATGTCCATGAACTTTGATGCTTTCAAACTGTAGTGCTAGAGAAGACCCTTGAGAGTCCCTTGGACTGCAAGGAGATCAAACCAGTCAGTCTAAATGGAAATCAACCCTGAAGACTCATTAGAAGGACTGATGCTGAAGCTGAAGGTCCAATACTTTGGCCACCTGATGCGAGCAGCCAACTCATTGCAAAAGACCCTCATGCTGGGAAAGATTAAAGGCAGAAGGAGACGAGGGCAACAGAGCGTGAGGTTGGATGGCATCACCATTTGTTCTGATTATTCCTTATTATAAAATAATCACTCCTCCCCTTTTATTTGATTGTCTCATACACTTCCATTCTGTACTCTATATATATTAGTCCAACATCTTCATATCCTTATGGACATACATTTGCAGTTTCTTGTGTCTCCTGATATAGTCTCACAGTGACTTGCATTTTAGTGAGTTTATAAACTTCACCTCTCAGTATACTTCCTATTTTGAATAGAAAATTTGATGGCCAAACTTGGAAAAGAATTCCTTCTACTTTGCTGTCATATGATAAAATCATTTTTAAGGCCTCATACAATTCTCCGCAAGGATTTGGCCCCAGGCTTATTCCAGGGTCAATCTTCTCACCTTGTAGAGGTTCTATAAGTCAGTATTTTCATATGCTGTTGAAATAGAAGTCTGATACTAGAAGACCACACTCCTGTTTGCTACCAGTCAAGGCAAGCACTTTGGTGCTCCACTCCACTTCATATTTACAGCTTCTTTTCACAGCCAAACCTAACTCCAAGATTTTCCCATCCCATCTCATGGCATGAATGCTCTGGCTACTCAAGGCCCATCTTCTGATTCATATGTGATCAGCAAAGTCTCAAAAAACAGGTACCACTAAATTCTCAATGCTGTGAAGTATGGCGGTCTCAGAGAGTTTCCATTTATTTCTGATACTAAATTAAGACATTGAGCAGTGCTATTCAATAGAGAATATATATCAAAATCATCTAGGATTATTTTTATATATTCATAACCCTGAGCCTCACTCTTAGAGATTTTGATTCAATAATATGAAGTAAATTTGAATATCAGTATTTTCAAGAGTTTTCACTAGTAGAACCAATGTAGATTAAGTATCCATTCCAAATTTATTTCTCCTTAAATACTCAATACAGAATAGCTACTTTAGAGGTAAGCTTATGTGACTCTCTTACTCAACAAGTTACATTGGCTCCCTATTGCCCATCACATCAGTTTAAATTCCCCACTGAGGCTGATTGTTATAAATCATCATATCTAGATTCAGTCTATTTCTCAAAACACACTTCCTGCTTATCCAAATAAAAACACCCTTTGATTCATACAAAATTAAAAAAAAATTTCCTCCTTCCTTGATTTTGGACTTGGAATTTTATTTGTTATGCTCCTCATTGGGTTGGGCTTCCCTGTTGGCGCAGATGGTAAAGAATCTGCCTGCAAAGCAGGAGACCCAGGTTTGATCCCTGAGTGGGGAAGATGCCTTGGAGAAGGGAATGGCTACCAGCTTCAGTATTCTTGCCTGGAAAATTCCACGGACAGAGAGGACCCATCGATGATAGTCCATGGTGTTGCAGAGTCAGACATGACTGAATGACTAGCATTCCACTCCTCATTGGATTGCTGTGTTTTCATATTTCTACTCTTTATAGTTTTTCTAAAAATATCATGGACTTCAGAGTTAAGAAATCAAGTTAAGTTTTTACTCATCGACTCTGCTATTGACAAAGAGGTGTATCTACTCAGAACCTCAGTTTCTGATCTTTAAAACTGGCTATAATTTTTCAGTATTGTTAAGCATTTGAAAAGACCTATCTTGCTACCCGAAACACAGAAATGTCTTAATAGATAAGATATTTATTTTCTCTCCTCCATTACCAATCTGAAAACTTTCCCTCCTCCCAGCCTGTGCACTCTGCCCTGAATATTCTAGGCCCTATTTAATTGACTTTTTTTGATACAGCCAAGCATTTTAACTTATGCCCTCATTTATTATCACTTATCAGTGCTTATATTTAATCTCCCCAAATTATCTTCATTCCCATAAAAATAAGTTCATAGTTCTATCCTCTGTTTTTATAGTCCATATTTCCCAAGGAGTCCAGGTTAGAGCAAAATACATCACACAGAGCAAGTATTGAATGGGAAGGAAAGCTGGCTGCTCACTCAAGTTCTGCAATTTATTGCCAAGTCTCTGAATCAACTGTTTACATGATTTTCTTGTTTATAGAATAGGATCAATGTTTATTTAACCTAACTTATACAGTTGCTATGACAGGCTATAAAATAAGGCATGTGAATAATTTAGTGTATGTTGACACTACTTTGCTTTTAATGTATAGCTCATGAGAACTGTAGATGGGAGATATTGTGGCATAGTTTTTACACATATTATGCCATCATACAAAATACTAATAATTATGAACTTCTCCATACATATGAGAAAACAGAAGATAGAATCCATTACATAAATATCCAAGACTGACAGCTAATAAATGGAAGTTGATCCCAAGGCTATTGAATCTCAATAAGCTGTATAGAAGGGAACGTTTTAGGCAAAGAATAAATAAAATAACATGTTATGTTGATTAGTAGTCTAAGATATATTAATCACAAGTTCCTAAAATATATATAGAATAAGAGAAAGATAAACTGAGAAGGTAAACAGATTTCTAAGGGATAAAAATGGCACAACCAGAACACAAGCACGGGGATCTTCTGTCTTCTGTGTAGAAGCTTCTTATGTTAGTTAGTTTTATTAAAATAATATTGTTGCACAAATATGCTATCACAGGAGAATTTTTAAATCAATATGCTTCCTTTAAAGCACTACTTACAACTGAACTGCTATATGAATTTATTTTAAGATGATTTTATATATTTAAAATTGTATGCATTATATTATCTAGGTACATATCCTAGTTTCTAAATTGATCATCTCTAGAAATTATTCCCATGAATTATTTCCTTTCTGTCTACAAATCCTAATCCAACTGTAGATAATTCCATTTCAGTCAGTATAGGAACCTCTTTCTTTTTTCAGGGTTTTTTTTTTTTTTTTTTTTTGCTACTTTTGTGGAGCTTGATAGAGTATGTCCAGAAAAATAATAAAATATTTTTTTTCTAGATTATCATTACAACAATTGATTTTAGTTTTAAAATTCAATTTTTGTGGTATAATTTATATAAAAATAAAGTATATTTCTTTTAAGGATACAATGTGATTATTAATGAAAAATGTATATTATAGTATATAACACCACCCCAATCAAGATGCAAAACATTCCCATCCATCACCCTATAAAGCTGACTTATGCCCTTTGAACTCAATTTCCTTCCACCTCCCCCTCTGACAATTAGTGATTTGATTTCTATTACAGCAACTTAGTTTTCTCTATTCTAGAACTTTATGATTGAAATCATAGGTATGTATTATATTATATATGGGTTATTTTAGTTATAAAAATATTCATGGTTCTGCATGTATCAGTAATTTATTACTTTTTTATTGTTGAGTAGTATGCCAGTATTTGCATAAAATACAATTTGTTTATTCAGACATGTTACTATAATGGGCATTTGAGGTGTTTCCAGTTTTTTGACTCTTCATTTTTGAGGCAACAGTGGATCCATGTTATGTGGGTCTCTACTTAGCTTTGGGGATCAATGGAATCATCAAATTGATTATGTCCTTAACAGTTCTACATTCTCAAGCATATTGCCCAGCCATCCTTCTGTGGCTTGGATGGCACATCAGCATGCTTCAGCTCAGTGATGTGTGTCCATGGCTGGTGGAGAAACCCTCATGTTAAATCCTTAAGGTAATTGAGAAATAACTAAACAAATAAATAAAAATGTGGACTAGAATAAATGTGCATGCAATTTCTCCTTGTTACTTTGCAACACGTCTCCCTGTGTCAAGGAGGGCAAGATTGTGCTGCAACTAGATTGAATAAGTAAGGAAAGTAGAAAAGATAAAAATTACCCTGAGGAAACCATGGATTAAAATCTACATAGTGAATTTGATTCTAATAAAATAAATTTGATACAGTCTAGACTACAGGGAGGAGAAGGCAATGGCACCCCACTCCAGTACTCTTGCCTGGAAAATCCCATGGGTGGAGGAGCCTGGTAGGCTGCAGTCCATGAGATCGCGAAGAGTCGGACACGATTAAGCAACTTCACTTTCACTTTTCACTTTCATGCATTGGAGAAGGAAATGGAAACCCACTCCAGTGTTCTTGCGGAGAAACCCAGGGACGGTGGAGCCTGGTGGGCGGCCGTCTATGGGGTTGCACAGAGTCGGACACAACTGAAGCGACTTAGCAGCAGCAGCATACTACAGGGAGCAAGACTGGTTCCCACATGTTAAAAAGCAAGTTTGTTTTTAATTGTACAGAGCTTTAAAACAATAGTTATAAAGCTATCGGTATTTACTTTAGATATTACGTGCATGTGCACATCCACACACAAACACACTGAACATTTTGGTAACTCTGGGTCTTTATTCTATTAAGATAACAAGATAACAATTCCAAAAGTATTTTATTTAAAATTTTAATCTAGTTTTATTTTCTGTTGGGGTATAGTTGATTTAAATGTTTCACTAGTTTCAGGTGATTTAGTTATACATATACATATATCTGGGATTCCTTGGTGGCTCAAAAGGTAAATAATCTGCCGAATCTGCCGGCAACACTGAAGACTTGGGTTCGATCCCTGGCCTGGGAAGAATCCCTGGAGAAGGGGATGGCAGCCCACTCAAGTATTCTTGCTGGAGAACTCCAAGGACAGAAAAGCCTGGAAAGCTACAGTTCATGGAGTAGCAAAGAGTCAGACACGACTGAGCAGCTTTCACACACACATACAGACACACACAAACACACACACATACATGTAATAGCAGACTCCTAATTTATCCTTGCACCTCATATTTCCCCTTTGATAAACAAGTTTGCTTTCCAAGCCTGTTTCTGTTTTGGAAATAAGTTTATTTGTATCAGATTTAGATTCCACATATCAGTTAAGATCAGTTCAGTTGCTCAGTCATGTCTGACTCTTTGCAAGACCATAGACTGCAGCACGTCAGGCTTCCCTGTCCATCACCAACTCAAGGGGCTTACTCAAACTCATGTCCATTGAGTTGGTGATGCCATCCAACCATCTCATCCTCTGTTGTCCCCTTCTCCTCCTGCCCTCAATCTTTCCCAGCATCAGGGTCTTTTCCAAGGAGTCATTTCTATACATCTGGTGTGAAAGTATTGGAGTTTCAGCTTCAGCATCAGGCATTACTAAGTATATTCTGGACTGATTTCTTTTAGGATTGACAGATTGAATCTCCTTGCAGTCCAAGGGACTCTCAAGAGTCTTCTCCAACATCACAGTTCAAAAGCATCATTTCTTCAGCACTCAGCTTTCTTTATATTCCAACTCTCACATCCATACATGACTACTGGAAAAACCATGGCTTTGACTAGACAGCTCTGTTGGCAAAATAATGTTTCTACTTTTTAGTATGCTGTCTAGGTTGGTCATAGGTTTCCTTCCAAGGAGTAAGCGTCTTTTACTTTCATGGCTGCAGTCACCATCTTCAGCGATTTGGGAGCACCCCCCAAAAAATAGTTTCTCACTGTTTCCATTGTTTGCCATCAATTTGCCATGAAGTGATGAGACCGGATGCCATGATCTTAGTTTTGTGAATATTGAGTTTTAAGCCAGCTTTTTCACTCTCCTCTTTCACTTTCATCAGTTCAGTTCAGTTCAGTTCATTTCAGTCGCTCAGTCGTGTCCGATTCTTTGTGACCCCATGAACCGCAGCACGCCAGGCCTCCCTGTCCATCACCAACTCCCAGAGTTTACCCAAACCCATGTCCATTGAGTCGGTGATGCCATCAAACCATCTCATCCTCCAACACCACAGTTCAAAAGCATCAATTCTTCTGTGCTCAGCTTTCTTTATAGTCCAACTCTCACATCCATACGTGATCACTGGAAAAACCATATCCTTGACTAGCTGGACCTTTGTTGGCAAAGTAATGTCTCTGTTTTTTTTTTTTTTTTAATAAATTTATTTATTTTAGTTGGGGGCTAATTACTTTACAATATTGTAAAGTTTTTGCCATACATTGACATGAATCAGCCATGGGTTTACATGTGTTCCCCTTCCTGGACCCCCCACCCACCTCCCTCCCCATCCCATCCCTCTGGGTCATCCCATTGCCCCGGCCCTGAGCCCTTGTCTCATGCATCGAACATGGAATGGTGTTCTGTTTCACATATGATAATATACATGTTTCAATGCTATTCTCCCAGAACGTCCCACCCTCACCTTCTCCCTCAGAGTCCATAAGACTGTTCTATGCATCTGTGTCTCTTATTCTGTCTCGCATATAGGGTTATCGTTATCATCTTTCAAATTCCATATATATGCATTAGTATACTGTATTGGTGTTTTTCTTTCTGGCTTACTTCACTCTGTATAATGGGCTCCAGTTTCATCCATCTCAATAGAACCGTTTCAAATGTATTTTTTTTAATGGCTGAGTAATATTCCATTGTGTATATGTACCACAGCTTCCTTATCCATTCGTCTGCTGATGGACATCTATGTCTCTGCTTTTTAATATACCGTCTAGGTTGGTCATAACTTTCCTTCCAAGGAGTAAGAGTCTTTTAATTTCATGGCTGCAATAACAATCTGGACTGATTTTGGAGCCCAGAAAAATAAAGTTAGCCACTGTTTCCCTATCTATTTGCCATGAAGTGATGGGGCTGGATGCCATGATCTTAGTTTTCTGAATGTTGAGCTTGAAGTCAACTTTTTCACTCTCCTCTTTCACTTTCATCAAGAGACTCTTTAGTTCTTCTTCACTTTCTGCCATAAGGGTGGTATCATCTGCATATCTGATGTTATTGAGATTTCTCCTGGCAATCTTGATTCCAGCTCGTACTTCATCCAGCCCAGAGTTTCTCATGATGTACTCTGCATATAAGTTAAATAAACAGGATGACAATATATAGCCTTGACATACTCCTTTCTTGATTTGGAACCAGTATCCAGTTCCATATCCAGTTAACTGTTGCTTCCTGAACTACATACAGATTTCTTAGGAGGTAGGTAAAGTAGTCTGGTATTCCCAACTCTTTAAGAATTTTTCACAGTTCTTTGTGATCCATACAGTCAAAGTCATTGGTATAGTCAATAAAGCAGAAGTAGATGTTTTTTTCTGGAACTCTCTTGCTTTATTATCTATGATCCAACAAATGTTGGCAACTTGATCTCTGGTTTCTCTGCCTTTTCTAAATTCAGCTTGAACACCTGGAAGCTCATGGTTCACGAACTGTTGAAGGAGATGAGTGCAATTGTGCAGTAGTTTGAACATTCTTTTTATTGCCTTTCTCTGGGATTAGGGCATTAGCACCCTGACCTTTTCCAGTCCTGCGGCATCTGTTGAGTTTTTCAAATTTGCTGGCATATTGAGTGCAGCACTTTAAAGCATCATCTTTTAGGATGTGAAATGACTCAACTGGAATTCCATCTGCTCCACTAGCTTTGTTTGCAGTGATGCTTCCTAAGGCCCATTAAGGATTCCACATATAAGTAATATCATATGATATTTGTCTTTCTTATCTGATTTACTTTATTTATAACTTCTAGGTTCATCCACGTTGCTGCAAATGTCATTATATCATTCCTTTTATTGTTGAGTAATATTCCATCACTTCTGTAACACATCTTTACCCATTTCTTGTTTAGGTTGTTTGCATGGCTTTATATGTATCACATCTTCTTTATCCATCCTTTTTTTTTTCTGATGTTTACGTATCTTAGCTATTGTGAACAGTGCTGCAATGAACATTGGAGTACATGTAACTTTTTAAATTATGGTTTTCTCTAGATATATGCCCAGGACTATATACCAAATCATATGGTAGTTCTAGTTTAAATTTTTTAAGGAATCCCCATACTGTTCTCCATAGTGGCTGTACCAATTTACACTTCCTGAAAGTATTTTAGTAAGTAAAGTGATAAGCATGAAGGCCTAATATCTGTGCATTGTTACTAGCCCTTTTTTCCTCAAATATATGTAAAATAAATTGGCCATGTTGAGTTTATTTCTGGGATAATTATTTGTACATGTGTTTACAAAAGCAACGACTTCTTGTGCCTTTCCAAACTCCCCTGTTTTCAGTATTAATGAGTCTTCCAAAATTCATAACCTACTTCCCTAATTTGTCCTCTTTAGTACTTACATTCTGACTTCCTAGTTACACATGTTGAGTTTCATGTTTGTCTTTTCATATTCAACGTGAGGACATAGGGGCAAGGGACCATTGTCTGTTTTGTCTCAACTCTGGCAGCTAGAACAGTTCTGATATGAAGGTTATCCATATATATTTTCTAAATGAATGAATAAGTGAGATGTACAAAAGACAAAATTAAAAGAAAAACCTGCATGTAATTAAACTTGGCTATTTTTCTAGTGTGAAATACTTACATTAAAAATAATAACACCACTTATTGTCTGCTTATCATGTGTCAGGAAACGTCCTTTGAAGTTTCAACACTTTCATTCACTTAATGATCAAATCTGTGTAGGTATTCTATTTTAATTAAAGTATTTCACAAATAAAGGAAATAAAGCATGAAAAAGTTCAATACCTTGCCCAAGAAGAGAGAGTCAAAATGCTAAGTCTGAGATTCTGAGTGCAGAACGTCTACAGTGTTCCTCAAGACAGAGGCTCTTAAAAAGGAAGTGTTACATTTGATTCCGGTGAAAAATATTTCCTTCCTAAAAGCAGAACCTGTAAGAAATTCTTTCGTTGGAACTTTTAGGAAGCTTCCTTTCTAAAAGCTTACAGGGACACACAGCTCCCAGGATGCAATCCAGAGCCATGGAGTGGGGGGAATGGGCTCACAGTAGTTCAACTTCTCCAAGGACTATATAATGAATGTCTGTACAAAGTTCCCATGTTCAAAACCTAATGCCCAAGCTGATGGCATTAGGAGGTGGGATCTTTAGATGTTGAATTGATGATGAGGGCAGAACCTTCATGGCAAGACCAGTGCCCTTATATCAGAGATCAGAGAGAGATACTTTGTCCTTTCTGCCATGTGAGGACATGGTGAGAAGTTGGCAGTCTTCAACCCAAATAAGGAACTTCACCACGATCCAACCATGCTAGCACCCTGATCTGTTACTTCTAGCCTCTGGAAGTGGAAGAAATACATTTATCTTGTTTATATGATATCCAGTCTGTGACTTTTTGTTACAGCAGCCTGAATGAATGAAGATACCAAAGGATGAGATAGTTTTGCAGATTACACTTAATTATTGTGTAAGTTTAATTGTATACATATTTCTTCATTATATTCTTATTCTGTAAGCCCCATTTGCTGCCTAGCCTGACCTGATTCAAATTGTGGTGAAGGAAATTTCCCAGGAATACACTCCCTGATGTGATATAAGTTTTAGTTATCTGATAATCTCTTTAGAACAAAAATAAATGCATATATATACATGCGCCATGGGTATTTCGCAATGTGTACACACCCTGTTGAAAAGGAAGGTGGAACAAGCTTTCAGTTTCATAACACACACCAAGGCTAAGAGGAGGAAGCCATGGCTGGTGAGTTGTTTTGTTTTTTTTTTTTTTTTTTTTACTGAAAACAGTTTCTTGAAAGAATCGTTTTGGAAGGGGCTGGCTTTTACAGAAGCCATAATTAAGTTCTGTGAATGTGCAAAGAGGGAGTGTTTGTGCAAAGAGAGGGAGGGGTGGGGGCAAAGAGAAGGAGAGGGGTGCAGAACAGCAAGGGACAGAAAGGATCCAAGCCTCAACGGCTGCTGTCTGGCTGTCATGTTGCAATCTTAACTGAATTCTGACAGAGGGTACAGAATTGGTACAGAATGCGTTCCAGCAGCTCTTTTCCCCAAAGGAAATGGAAAATCACTGTTTCATTATTTTATTATGCACAGTTGAATCAACATGAAGCATGTTAACATAGGGTTTTCCGGTACGATCTTGGAGGTAGTAAATCTCAGTCTTCAGGCCACTCTGTCAGCACATGGCTAATACTGAGGGCAGAATGAGGTGTGAGTGTCCTCAGGATTACCACACTGTGTGGGAAGGCACATTTTATTGATTAAATCTGAAGCAGGCTATTCTAAGTTGCTGAGATGAAAGGAAAGTGAGGCTGTTTTTATGACTTGAGACATTCTTTTGTTTCCAACAGACAAGGTTCTGAAAGAGAAGAGGAAACTGTTTGTTCATTCAGTGAGCAAGGGTACAATAAATGGCTTGCTGGATGAGCTATTAGAAAAAAGAGTGCTGAGCCAGGAAGAGATGCAAAAAGTAAGAGATGAAAATGCTACAGCTATGGATAAAGCCCGAGTTTTGATAGACATTGTTATTTGTAAAGGACCTCGGGCCTGCCAAATCTGCATCAGCCATATTTGTGAAGAAGACTCCCACCTGGCAGGAGTACTGGGGCTCACCTCAGGTAAGGGTCCATGACTCAGACTGAAGTTCATGTAAGCCCTGTGTTGTTAGGCCTAATATCTGACTTCTTCATTGGTTATATTAGCTTGCAGACCACTTCCTTACCTCTAGTTTCAGGGCCTTATTTCTATTTCAGTAATCATACTGCATGCCCCCTGTCTCTTTTCTTCTCCATTTCTGTTTTCTAGCCTTAGTGTCTCTGTTTTGATTAAAGCTTATTTCCTATCCTGAGTATGTTGTAGCTCATTTGTTGAAATTCATGACAACAATCTTAGAAAGTTCCATACTGTATTCTCCAGTCATCCTTCCAAGATACTTGATTGATTTATCTAGTAAATTAGTTATAGTCTAAAGGTCACTAGAAACCTATTTGTAGTCATTTGACACAAAGGTTTAAAGTCTGTAATCAAATACTTTGTATAATGTCTCTTCAAAATTTTGCTCTCCAGGAGGAATAAAATATATTTCAAGGAGAATGGAACACTCAGGGAATAAATTTATTGCTTACAGAAAAAGAGATTTTAAGTGGACTCTTGCTTTTAGCTGCCCCCTTGCATTTTCTTTGGAGGAGGATTGTGCACTCCACTGTGCACCATTCTGGGGGCCCATCGCCTCTCTATTTGTCTCCTGAAGACTCAGTCCAGGCTCAGCCATCTGAGCTGCCCCTTCAATGGTTCCCTAGCTTCTCCACACAGAAAAGACTGGAGCTCTGATGGGCTTCCAGTTACTGGCTCCTTTTGTGCTTCTAAGTTTCCCTGGAGAAGGGAAAATCTACCCACCGTATAGTCCGTGGAGTCACAAAGAGTCGGACACGACTGAACGACTTTCACTTTTGTGCTTCTAAAATCATTCAAGGAAAGTAGACGTTATTTGAAAACAAGAAGTGATTTGTCTCTCAGGAACTGAGAGGAGCCTGGGTCCCTCTCAGTAACAGCAAATGTTTTCTTTGTTGAATTTTTTTGGATACATTTTTTAGATTAACTCCCACCTTCAATAATTAAAGACAATCAATAAAAATAAGGGTCTAGAATATCTATATAATAGTCAAAATTTCTTCTTCCTTATCATACTTCTTTTAACTCACAGTCCTTGAACCTTAGAAACACTTGTGTAACTCATTGTGATAACTCTAATTCCTCAAGTCAGTTTCTCTAGTTGTTGGATGATGCCTCCTCAGTCAAGGTTGTAATGGCTTTGCTTCCTCCTCATCTATTTGCCAGTTGCTTCAGGACCCAGGTGTATGATAACTGGATTTAATATTTAAATTTACTCTAAGAGGACACACCTAAAAACATTTCTTGACATATAAACTACTGCAATAACAAGACCTCATCCAGAAAATGTTCTTGAATGTATTGATGGTTAATTTAGTCCAGCAGTCTAGATGGGAAAGATGGGACAAATTGTAGCCTATGCCTTGGATTTGAAGGATTGTGGGATGTCCTAAGGCTCTCCTCCATTCACAGCAGAGACATGGCCCATATTTTGTCTATGGAAATCTTGTCTTCAATCGGTACTATGACTTGTAGTAGTATTGATTCATGCTGATTCTTAAGTTTCTAGAATATGTTTCTCAGGCGGGTGTTGCTACTTTGAGATATTTATAAAACCTTAAATAAATTTCAATTATTGTGCTTGAAATTGACAATCATAATGTCTAGCGACCTCAGAGAATATATTAGTAGATTTGATTGCAAGTGCAGATTACAGGTTGTGATCAGGGCTCCGGTCATATGCATAATTGTATAAAACCCTTTGTGGGCTAGAGAGTGGCTTAGTGATTAAGAGGCCAGTATTGATACTCAAGACATTTTTGTATTCAAATCCTGACTCTACCACCTTCTTGTTATATGACTTAGGAAATTTACTTAACACTGATTGGGTATAGGCTTTAATTTCATTCTCATTTTGTTGTGATAAATCTTAGCACGGCTAAGTGTCCAAGCATAGATGCCTCTTAGCACTAGTTTTCTCCAAAGTCCAGGTCAACTCTGAATTAGACAACATCACTTTGAATACACATTTGTTAGGCAGTACTGATAACCTCAGGAGCCACCTTAAAATATATGTGATTCTATAGCTGATGCTGTTTCAATTTTATTTTCATCATAGAAAGTAAAAATCAAAGAAATCACTTCCAGACACTTTTGTTCCACCACTACTTAAGTTAAAAAGTCCAGTCATTCATATGTAAAAGCTTTTGTTTCCCATTGATGAGTATGGCTCCAGGTGAGTCACATCTTGCACAGGATTAAAACCTGTGGAAGGTATCTTTAGTAGGGAGTGTCCAATACACCGGGGTAAGAATCTTTGGAGATTGTGACTATTTTAATGTCCTTCGTCTTTCCTCAGGTTCACAGTCCAGAAATTATCTTAGACAAGAATCCCAAGCAGCTGTCCCTCCTTTTCCAGGTAATGATATTCTCAAGGCAATAGCATTCTTTGAATGCCACCTTCCTTGACATTAACTACAGATTAATGGGATGAATTCAGGGTGCGAGGACTAGGGGTTTATTTACAGATTTATTCTATACATTTTTTCTATTCTTAACCCATTCTGCTTTAGCAGGAGCTCTTCCTACAGCTTCACTATCATGTTTATACTAACAGTTCTGAATCTGTATCTCAAATCCTGAATAACCACTTGAGTGCCACACTTCACTATTCAAGCATCTACTGAACATATGCATTCATCTCCTACAGACACTTTCAATCATGTGAACCGAGATAGCTCACCATTCCTCTGCCACCTTGGCTCCCCTCCACTTTCCTCTATCTTGTTTAATGATGCCACTATTACCCAGTTATTCAAACCAGAAACCTGAAATTATCTTAGACCATTTCTTCTCCCTCACTTCCAAAATTTAAGTGGCACCCAGATTTTATTTTCCTCTCACAAATTCAGATAGGTTTCTGCATTTCTACTTCTACTATTAGATTTCAGAACCCCTATTCCAAGAGTGTTCCATAATTCTCCAGTGATAACTTTCACTATATTTTTCTAGTAATTTAAAAAATAAATGTATTATTTTCCCTCATAGCACTTTAAGCTTTATGAGGAAATTGAACATACATGTTTGCTTATAGACCACCTCTAATAGAATTTCACCTGTAAACCTATAATATATATGCAACAAATATTTGTTAAGACTATTTCACTGAATAATTTGGGCAGAATCACTACTATTTACTATGTCATTAGAAAATATTTGCACATGCCAATTGTGCTACAGACCATGTTCTATGGACTATTTATAAAGTAATGAATAAAACCAGCAATATTTCTTTTCTTAAAATGACTTGAATATATAAATAGTGAATGAATAGGCATTTAAGAAACTCCACCATCAAAATAAAGCCAGCCCAAAGTTGGGGATGGAAATGACACTACACATATCTGTGTCAGGTGACATGATATGGAATATTGTAATAGAGACAAATATTCATAATGGCTAGATATGATAAAAAACTTTTGTTCCAATTCAAGGAATTTCTAAAATGGGCATTTTTTTTCTTCAGATTCAGCTTTCCTTCAGGTGGTAACTCAGACATCTAGGTCTCTTTCATGCTATAGTTCTGATATCTGCAGCATACAATGCCAAAATAATTGTGGTAATAACAATCAAATTAATGACATTAGAAGGAATATGTACCATCATTTGTAAGAGATTTTGTTAGGCTTGGTCTGGATGAATAACACAGTATATCAGCTTTCATCCCATTGTCTAGAACTTAGTTATATGGCCATACCTAATCACTGGACTTGTTAGCAATATAGATTAGCTGTGTGCTCAGGAAAAAGAATGAATTGTCTTGTTGAAGATTTAGCCAGTCTCACTCACAAAATTTAAACACAGAACATTTCATTCAACATAGGACTGAAGGTAGCACAAGAAATACGTAGGTCCCAGATGATAAGAAAGGGCTTGTCATCTGGGACATTCATTATATAACCAAATGCCACAAGAAAAATTAGTTCTACTATGGTCCAAATATTTATCTAATTTTTCTATTGTTCTTCAGACTCTTTTTTTAAGAAATGAAATATTTTTTCACATGATAATGATTTCTATAGTTTTTTTCCCAACTATATTCATTCTAATCATCTCTTACTTTCTCCACAGTCAACACATTTCATGCTACCTTGGTTTACCTAACTGAATATACTACAGTTTCTATAAGTTCTTCATCGAAAAGAATATAATTTTCTTGTTTGAACAGTTTAGTTTCTAAATTATCCTCCCAAGATCAATAAAACTTATTTCTATTTTGAAGCAAAGATTACATTAATTTCTTAGAAAATGTGTAACATTATTGGATGATGTTGAATTTCTGACCAAATAAACTCCCAAGTCTTTACTCGCATAAGCCACTGTGAAAATTCTTCCTCATATATTTGTGCAATCAATATTTAGTGCTATGGATTGCTCTAGGTGTACACCTTGATTTATTCAGTTCAGTCGCTCAGTCGTGTCTGACTCTTTTCAACCCCATGAACCACAGCAAGCCAGGCCCCCCTGTCCATCACTAACTCCCTAAGTCCACCCAAACCCACGTCCATCGATTCGGTGATGCCATCCAGCCATCTCATCCTCTCCCGTCCCTTTCTCCTCCTGCCCTCAATCTTTCCCAGCATCAGGGTCTTTTCAAATGAGTCAGCTCTTCGAATCAGGTGGCCAAAGTACTGGAGTTTCAGCTTCAACATCAGTCCTTCCAATGAACACCCAGAATTGATCTCCTTTAGGATAGATTGGTTGGATCTCCTTGCAGTCCAAGGGACTCTCAAGAGTTTCTCCAATACCACGGTTCAAAAGCATCAATTCTTCGGCACTCTGCTTTCTTTATAGTCCAACTCTCACATCCATACATGACCACTGGAAAAACCATAGCCTTGACTAGACAGACTTTTGTTGGCAAAGTAATGTCTCTGCTTTTTAATATGCTATCTAGGTTGGTCATAACTTTCCTTCCAAGGAGTAAACGTCTTTTAATTTCATGGCTGCAGTCACCATCTGTAGTGATTTAAGAGCCCAGAAAAATAAAGTCAGCCACTGTCTCCAGTGTTTCCCCCATCTATTTGCCATGAAGTGATGGGGCCGGATGCCATGATCTTAGTTTTCTGAATGTTGAGCTTTAAGCCAACTTTTTCACTCTCCATTTTCACTTTTGTCAAGAGGCTCTTTAGTTCTTCTTCACTTTCTGCCATAAGAGTGGTGCCATCTGCATATCTGAGGTGACTGATATTTCTCCTGGCAATCTTGATCACAGCTTGTGCTTCCTCCAGCCCAGAATTTCTCATGATGTGCTCTGCATATAAGTTAAATAAGCAGGGTGACAACATACAGCCTTGATGTACTCCTTTTCCTATTTGGAACCAGTCTGTTGGTCCATGTCCAGTTCTAACTGTTGCTTCCTGACGTGCATATGGGTTTCTCAAGAGGCAGGTCAGGTGGTCCAGTATTCCCATCTCTTTCAGAATTTTCATATTCATTTTTGCCTGTGTATTCAATATCTTCTATTTCTCCCTATACATACACACAGTAAAGAGGTCCTAAAGGATAGGACAAAGGCCTTTTCTTCCTATCTTCCTTCCTTCCTTGCAGTCTCTAATGCCTACTCTCACAACTGTTAAGCAAATAAATAGCTAAATAAATACATACATAGACATTAATTTTTAAATCATTGAAATATATTCATTAAGGCCAACTTTGATTATCTAAGATTTCAATTATTTGAAATATATTTATAGCTTAATTATTGCATCTAACATATTGTTTTCTGGGAGTTTTAACATGCATGGCCTTGAAAAACTCCCTTTTGCTTTTTAATGAAAAGCATTTATAAAATGCTAGTTCTAAGTGATGAAGCGATGTGATATCTGTATCACACCCTGGAAATCTCTGACTTGGAATATATTCCTTTAGCAGAGTTGCTTTCAATGGTGTAAGGAGTAACACAGGATCATCTTCTTAAGAATTAATGCCCTCCTTCGTGGCTTCATGCACAGGTGATTCTGGGAGGTACACCAAATGGGATATTCAGGAATGCCATTATTCATAATGTTTCTTGTCTCTTGCAGCTCCTCAGGCAATGCAGGATAACCCAGTTAAGCTTGCATCTTCAGGACGAGGAGGGAACCTCAAGCTTTGCCCCCCAGAAACAGCCCAGAGAATATGGAAAGAAAAATCAGGAGAGGTGCTATGCTTAGAACATAAGAATCTGGGTGAAAGACACGCTGAAGAGAATTCTAAACTGCAGTGGTTCTTTTCTAGAGCTAATTTCCTTGAGAGGTTCTGGAAAACCATCCTGCTTCTTCCCTTACATAAAGAATTCCTATTTCCCCAGTTTATGAAGAGATTTTCAAGTTTAGTCCAATCCCCTGAGAAAATAGTTATAATATTAAAAACAAAACAGTTGAAATAATAAAAGCAGCTACTTAATATGAGTCAGGCACTGTTCTGAGGATATTGCCTGTAATAACACCTTGAACCCTCAAAATAACCCATTTTAGAGATCAGGAAACTGAGGCAACAGTTGTGGAATAATGTGTCTTAAGCAGTAAGTCAAGGAATCAGTTTTAAAATTGAGTTATTATAGTTCTAATTCTGCTCATTTCCCTCAGTCCTACCTCTCAAAAATAATTGAAATCAAGTGCTCAGCTGCCATTTGGGCATTCACAGATTTCATTCCACTCCTATCCCCTTTTTATTTTTACCTATGGTTCAAGAGATTGGGTTTATGTAGAGAACTAAGTGGGGAGAAGCTGCCTTAAATCAAGATGAATATTTAATTAGAGAGAGCAAGACTATTTGTCAACCTGCATTTCTTACAGATTTACCCAATAATGGAAAAGTCGAACCGCACACGTCTTGCTCTCATTATCTGCAACACAGAGTTTGAAAATCTTCCCAAAAGAGATGGAGCTGATGTTGATACCAGAAATATGAAGATGCTACTAGAAGGTCTGGGATACAATGTAGATGTGAAAGAAAATCTCACTGCTTCGGTAAGTTTTGTCATAATATAGAGACAATGGTCATGACCTTTACTCCTAAAGGATGTTAGAAAGATTGGTTGTAGCACCAGAAACTTAATCTCTTGATAGTCTAATATTCAAATTTGTTCTTGTAGAGTATTTCACGCTTCTATCCTAGAATCTCTTAGCAAGAGTCTGGTGAAACCTTTACCTGGAAAATGTTCTATTAATTCAATTATATATCCATGGCCCCCAAAATGAATAAGTAACGTCCCTTACTCTGTACTAGAAATCTCTTAATTATACCCCAGAACTCTTTTTTCACATTTATATGTATTGAAAATTAAACTTTCCTTTTGTATTCCATCTATTTTCATATCATTCAAGAGTGTCTCTTTATTGGATTCCAAGCTGCCATGATAACCAATCACATAGTTCAACACCAGTGGTATTAATATGTCTCTTCCAGGAAATGACTTTAGAACTGAAGGCATTTGCTGCTCGCTCAGAGCACCAGACCTCTGATAGTACTTTTCTGGTACTCATGTCTCATGGTATTCGGGCTGGCATTTGTGGGAAGAAATACTCTGAAAAAGTCCCAGATGTATTAAAAGTTGATGACATCTTTCAAATTTTGAACACCTGGAACTGCCCAACTTTGAAGGACAAACCCAAGGTGATCATTATCCAGGCCTGCCGTGGTGGTGAGTGCTGATGTCTGTTAGAACACAGGACACTGAAGTATTGATCTCGTTATCTGTATATGTCCAGTATTTTTCCATTGCTTTGAGTCTACTCTTTAAAGTCAAAGAAAAGCTACAATCCTGTTTGGTGAAAGTAGATATTCTTTGACATTACAAACGGGATTATAGCTTCTGTGAATTATATGACTGGTTGGTAGATTTTTGTTCCTTTTTCAACTGAAATATCACTTTTAATCTTAAGACTTTGATGTTGTTAGAATTAATTTGAGGGTTAGGAGAGACAAGAGTTGTTAAGATAGTTTTTGAGATGTGTATGTATATCTGTATCTGAATTAAAGTTATTGACAAATTAGTAAATGGTTGAACAGATGTTTAGTGGAGAAAGTTTTCTTGGCTATTGGCAGTAACAAGAAACCAAATCTTGTCTTTTCAGAGAAGCAAGGGGTGGTATGGGTAAACGATTCAGTAGCAGCTTCTGGAAACTGTTTCTTAGTGGCCCCAGAAGATTTTGAGGATGATGCCATTAGGAAAGCCCACATAGAGAAGGATTTCATTGCTTTCTGCTCTTCGACACCAGGTAATGAGTATCTGTGTAAGACACCTTTATGGGCATTACCAATGCAGAAACTCACACTGACACATTAGAGTATGGATATCTGTGTTAAAATTTTCATGAGACTTTTGAAGACTAATTCAAGTCTCCCTCTCAGTTACACCTTCAATTCTCCTTATCCATGGAGACCAAATAAATATATATCTATTTTAGTAAAGTCCCATGGTGCAAAATGATTTTTGTACTGTGAGGAATAAATAGATATGTCCATATATTGACATCCTTAACATTTCAATTTGCCTAGACATGTATTTATAGAAGACTATTTATAAAAGGGGAGAGGCAGAAAAGCAAAGTATATTGAGTCCCTATTGTAAAGGTATTTCAACCAGAAGTGTGGAGTTTATGAAACAGAAAAAACCTGAATGATTCTAAATCTAGATTTTGGATTATGAGTACTGCCAATTATATTCTGACTCTGTCACTTAGTACTTTGTAAATTAGTTCCAGTTATTTAGCTTCTCTGGGCTTTCTTTGAATTCCTCACTAATATACGTGAATACAAATATCATTGTCATAAGGCTTAAAACATTTTAATAATAAATATGAAGTGTTAAGTAATCATGACATAGAGTAAAGCACACTTTAAATGATTGCCACTATTAGTGATGCTTCTATGTTGTAGCTTAATTCAAACTTCTACCTTGAGTTACTTTCCACATCCAGGTTTAAATAAAAGTCATCCACTATAGTTTGGAATTTCTTGGACATTAACATTCTCTTGATTACTCCCAGCCTTAAGGATTTGCCACTGATCAAATAGTTTAATTTACAGATTTTTTTTTACTATAATGAGGTACCATCTCTCAGGAGACAGCATGCTTTTGCATTGTGTTGACCATATCTTGATATAAGATCAATTTTTGTCAAAAATGAAAACAATGACACTAGGAAAAGCCTCCATACATTTACAATTTGAGTGTATTTAACAGACTTTAATACTAGATGTAGCTGTTAAAAAAAAGTGATTCCAGTCTTCCACAGAGATTTACCTCTAGGTATTATAACCTTTATGGGCCCCTTGGCTTCTTGATATCTATCTTGTTGATTTTTGTCTCATTTTCTTTCACTTTCCTAATGCTCCTTTCCAGATGATTTGTAGAAACTCCAGTTCAGTTGCCTTGAGTTTCTATGAATAAATCGAGCTTTATATCCTCTGGTATTAATTCCAATTATATTGTAGTAGTCTTATGAAGAAAAGTGACCGTTCTCTAACTAATTTCACAAAGAACTTGAAGAGACATTGGCCTGCAACTCTCTCCCACCTACGTCATTTAATTGAAAACATCTTCATTAAGACAGCTGTAGTTTTAGATAGGATTTTAATCTATTACTATTATGCATTTTATTACCATTTCTATTGGCTAAAATGTTTTCATACTTTTCCTATATATTCCTTTGCATAATTTAAAAATGGCTTTTTAATTTCTAAGTCCTACTATTTTTTATATCTATTCTTTTTTAATATGTCTTTTCTACGAGAGTGTTTTGTCTTATGATCTTTCCCTCTTAAATCGTTTCTAGGTATGAACTTCCTTTCTGTTGGTACCATTTTCATATTTAATTAGCAATTTCTTTATCTAAATGCTTTATGGCCAATGTTATTTGATTTTAATTAAATCACAAGGTAGATAATTTTAAAGAAATATTATTAATATGATTTCCTTGTATTAACTGGGTACTACGTTTGTATATTCTTCCAGATCCTTGTAATGCATATTACATCTAACATGCAAATGTATTTTGAGGGCATAAATTATTAACCTACCTATTACAGTCAAGGCCTGCATTTCAGAGTATATAATTAACTTAAATCAACTCTGTCAGTGGCACTCTTGGGATCCACACTCAGGTATTTCTTCCTCAAGGCCCAGTCACTCCCTCCCATTCCATCCTGCATTTCTCTCCTTCTCTACTATATTTGTGGTTTTTTGAACCTCAAAGATTATGCTGCATAACGTCTGTACCATATACAGCATTCTTCATATGGCTTTAAAAACTGTCAAGTATCAGTGAAAATATACACACTGAATTTTGAGTAGAGTCACTTAAAAATGGCATACAGTCTGTAAGAAATAGCATAAACTCAACAGTCTGCTTTAGCCGGAACAGAAATCCTAGGACTCCATTTCTGTAGCCAAGTGAGAGGCCCTGCATGAAATTTAAAATGTTTTTTCTTCATAGATAATGTTTCCTGGAGACATCCCATATTGGGCTCTCTTTTTATTATTAAACTCATCAACATTTTTCAAGAATATGCCTGGTCTTGTGACCTGGAGGAAATTTTCCGAAAGGTAGGTGCTAGATATATCTGAAATGCTACCTCCCTATCTGTTCTAACAGGCAACCTAAGGAGCAGCTCTGGACATGTTTTCTTCTAAAAATGTCCTTCTTTTCAAATGAGTTTTGAGGTTTTCTTTGGTGAGTCAGTCAACCCAGAAGCTAGTTCCAAGCTATTATGATCTAGAAAACAACCCCTAGAAAAGAATCATTTATTTTAACATCCCTCTTTCCTGAATAGACAAATGAGTGGACTCTAATTTACTTGTGTCCAAAACTGTTAGATTCAGTAGATTTTAAAAGCGTGGTCAGTCCATCCTTAGACATGCATATCGCTGATTTGTATAGAGGTAAAACCTTTTTGTTTTAATCATTTATTTTGCTACTATTTCTCCAACATAAGTGAAAATCCTTCCACTCAGGAAAAAAAAAAAAATCTATAGAACTAATTTTCCGTTTAGGTTCGATTCTCATTTGAGCTACCAGATGGTAAAGTACAGATGCCCACCGCTGAAAGAGTGACTTTGACAAGATGTTTCTACCTCTTTCCAGGATATTAAAGTAAGTAAGTTGTAAGGACAGATGTATGTGTGGTAGGGGTGGGGCAAAATTGGGGAATGAGTGTTCAACTATCCTCCTAGTAAAGATCTCAAGGTCTAGTAAATAAACAGAGGATAACAAAAGGGTAACGAAAGCCTTTCTCCTGGTTAGTACAGGACACACTGCACTTCCCTCAAGGTCCTGCAGAAGTAGATGGCCATTTCTCAAGATTAGCTGATATAGATTGAGATTTGGCCAGAAGATGATGAAAGCTCAGTTTTAGACATTCCTCCCCTTTGCCTCAGCAGGGCAATATTGAGACATAACACGGGCTCTTCATTCTTATGAGTGTGTGTAACCACTTGGTGGAGTCATTTTATAACTTGCATTTGTTTCAGCAGAATTATTTTTTAATGCTTATTTTATTTTCTCTTCCTTTTCCATAGGAAGCCAGGAGTTCTGTCATTCTATAACGGTTTTGGAATCCTGTTGGCAGAAAACAGACATTTCTTTAAACATTTCAATAAATTTGAAATAGAAATGAAAGGTCATCTGTTTCTTTTTCACCACCCTGAGAAGGTAGGGAGGTGGAATTTGGAGCAAGTAATGGATTTGACGTCTTCAGATTTCATAAGACTTGAACTTGATACTCACACCATTCTTTCTAGAAAACATTTGCTAGATTTTCTGCTTTAGGGATACAGATATAAATTACAGTAGGTACCTGACCTCAACAAATTTTGAGCTCAACAGGAGATATTCACGGAAGGTAATGTGATAAGTAACTTACCCAAAATCTCAGAGTTTATCACTGACAAAGTCATGATTACTGTTTACACCATTATAGCCCTTCCTTAAGGCATTTCAGTAACACAAAATAATTGTGTATCTAGGTACCTTGTAGCTTACAGTCTCATTAAGAAGGTAAGACAGTCAATAAACATGAAACAATCAGCATATAGTGCATGACACCCTATAAATAAATGCTAGGGTGAGATGTATGCAAAATAATTTCTCTATGAGTTTCGGGTAAGATTTTCACTTAGCAAGGTTATACCCAGAAAGGACTGGAAAAACTACTCTTTCACTTGCAAATATGAGCCTTTTCTAATCTTAATCCATTAAAAGTGAAGATGAATTTCTGACCATTTTGTTGTTTTATTTGGACTTGTCAAATACACACTTACTGGGATTTTTTTCCAATTTTTTATTAGTATATACATATATGTATATATATATATATATATATATACACACACACACATATATATATATGGAGTATAGTTGACTTACAATGTTCTGTCAGTTTCAGGTGTACAGCAAAATTAATCAATTATGCACATAATATATCTACTCATTTTAGATTATTTTCCCACATAGGTTATTACAGAATATTGAATAGAGTTCCCTGTGCTATAAGAAGATTTTTATTAATTATCTATTTTATGTATAGTTATATGTATATATTAATCTCAATCTCCTAATTTATCCCTCCCCACCTTGCCTTTGGTAACCATACATTTATTTTCTACGTCTATGACTCTATTTCTGTTTCATAAAAAAGTTCATTTGTACCACTTTCTTTCAACTTCAAATATAAGTGATATCATATGATATTTGTCTTTCTTATCTGACTTATTTCTGTAGTATGATTTGCAGCAACATGGATGGACCTAGAATTTCTGACCACAATTTTTTTTTTCTTTCACTAAGGGAATCTATCTCTTTTGTATTATCACAGGATCATTGTACTACGTCTTGACAGTGCTTCTATGGTCAGTCTTTGTTCAGAATATAACAAAAAGAGAAACTGTCATTTTCAGTAAAAATTAAATGTTAAGAAAGCTTAGGTTGTAAAAGAAAAGCATGAAATGAAGACAAGCATTCAGAACTTATTTCCAATAAATGTTTAAAATGACAGGGAGACAGAGAGGAGATGATATTGCCATTATTAGCACAGTTAAAAAGGAAGCAAAAGTTACTCAGATAATCCTTATCCTGAAACGAAATGGCACTTGTTAGTTTCAAGTCCTTTAAACACTGAGATATCTGAGAGAGAAGAACAAAGAAAACAAGGTGTAGGGGAGTGAGGAAAGGAAAAAAAAACCAACAACAGAGGTGCCAACATAGGTCAGAAAATGTTTTGTCATTTCAATTTTTTTCTTACAAAATGAATAAACATTTCTTCCCAAAGGATTGGGAAATTAATTTGTTGACTACAGGGGACTTCCCGACAGTGAACCCAGAAGTTCTGAACAGGAATTTCACAATCTGTAGTTAGAAGTCCCAGCCCTCTGTACTAAGGAAATGCCCAGTAACTTTCATTTTCGAGATTGTGTTCCTTCAAGGCAGTAGGAAGATACTAAGCCTATTATCTATGGCTGGTGAGTAGGGGTCTTTTTCCTAGCTAGGGGTCAGACACTTGAGTCTTAGAAAACATTTTATTAATTGCTCTGTGACAGACAGAAATATACAAAAGGGAAGTGAGCCAATTCTGTGAAAGTTAAATTCTTCCTGTTAGTTTTGTGTAACTTAAACTGGGGAACTCTGCCTCAGAGACTGAAGGAAAGTGTGATCTCCAGATAGCTCAGAGCCAGGAAGCAGTTAATTCTTTTTTTTATAGCTTCTGATAATCAAAATGAAGGGTGGGTAAAGACAAATATAGTACATTTTTATATGTGAGAAAACTCTGAAAATTCCTAAATGCATTATGATATCTTCTAGGCTTCCTCTTGATTCCATAAAACTCTCTCCATGATCAGATAAGTGAGTCTTTGTATTCCCACTCTGCCTTCCCATCTCCTATATTGAATTATGCTCTTGGTCTTTATTAAGTGACTCCATTTTTTCCCTCCTTTCTAGCTCTGGTGCTAACTACTCTGGCACATTATTTCTTGGACTGTTATCACAGTTTTTAACTGTTCTCCTTCTCTCCAGAATTTAACCTTCCAATCCATCTTGCATATTGCTTTCAGGTCACATATCTTACACACAGAAGCTGGAGAGCGTAAGAAATGGAGTCTATTTATGCAGCTATTATTTATGCTATTTATGCAGCTAATATTCAAGTATTTTAAATCATTTCTTTGCTTCATTTTCTTCATTTGAAAAAAAAGAGGTTCAATTAAATCAATAATTTCTAAACTTTACAATAAATCTAAATTATTTGTAGACATTAACAAATTTAAATTATTTCCCCCTCCCTAACCTTGAATTACTCAATCATGAATAGGCTGTAATTTATAATCTTTTAAAGATCTACAAATGATTCTTATGTATCTGCATTAGGTTTGTCTATGGATTAGCATTGTTAGGAAAGAATAGATCATTATCTTTCAGTTCTTATGCTCTAGATGTCTAAACTTAGTGAGATTTTCTTACTCAGGAAATTGCAATGATCCTTACTACCATTAAAACAAACAAAATGTCTGAATTTGTCAGGCAGGTTTTCCTACCTTTCAGAATATAGTAATATTTATTCACCCTTCCATTAATTTCTCTAAAGCAAGATTTCAGTTTCCTTAAAAAATGGTTACGGCATTCACCCCACTCATACTTTCTTGCTATCGTGTTTCTTTATTTCTTTCATTTTCCCTGTAGTGTAATTATTTCCAGGTTTCTGTCTCATTTCACACGTTTATTTTAAGCTCCTAAAATGTGAGAATTAGCTGTTTTCTAGTATCTTCTTAGTGTCTTCTTCAGGATACTAATACAGCATTTGACTGGGGAGTAGTATTTTAAATTCACGCTCATGGCTGCATCTTTAGCTAGGCAGAGTGACTTCACTGGTTATTGAACTGGAATCAGGACATCATTAGATAATAGACATGAGAAACTGAAAAGCGGTAGACAAAAACTAGTAGAGTGATTCAATACACTAATGAGTTTGGCTGCCATTGTTAACTAGTTAACAACTATAAGGGGAAAAAATGCTACCTTAGGTTGAAACAAGTTTCTCTGGGAGCATATAGCTCTGACACTCGGGAGAATTTCCAAAAGGAAATGGCATGTCATTTGAGACCTGAGGGTAAAAAGAAAGGAATAAGGAATGTTGGGTGTGAGAAACTGTACATAACTTTCTAGAACCTGAATGAAGAGCAAAGTGTTCAAAATGTAATGAGCAAGATGGGTATGGTAGCAGAGGATGAGGCTGAACGAGAAGACCTAGATTACATTAAGCTGAGACATTTCACAGTGAAATCTATTCAAAAGATCTTTAGAACACTGACTCTGCTTCATTGTGAAGAGCTGATTAGAAAGGTACAAGAGTAGACTTATCTGATTCTGAGAGTAATTATAAAAGAAAAGATATTGGTCTGAACTGGAGTACTGAACTATTAAAAAAGGAAAAGCAGTCAGATTCTGCAAATATTTAGCACATAAAATCAATACAGTTTGATGTGAAATGGAAAATAAGATACAGATGGTAGAAGAGGTTCAATATCACCAGTTTTTACTGATTTGGTGTAATTGACTGTAAGATATCATTTACTAGCATGTATAGGGAATGAAGCAGGTGATGAAAAACAAGCAGTTCAGCTTTTAAAAGTTGAGTTTATGAGTTTGTGGTATACAGAGGAAAAATGACTATATGAGCCTTAATATTGACATCCATCTTTGGGCAGATCTATAAATTCAGAAATTATTTATTTAAATAATTAATTTATTATTTAAAGCTAATAACTGAAGCCATGAGTACGTGTAGATAATAAGAGGATGTAATGCCAAAATTATACAAAACTTTAATCATTTACCATATTTCTCCTAGTACCACTCATTCAGTCAACATTCAACTTTGTTGAGGGCAGAAATAAATGAAATAGAATCCCAGAATCCCATCAGAGTAAACATCTCATACATTAATTGTATGTTGTTTGTAATTCTTCAAATTCTCTGTTGTGGCATGTGTCCGCTGCACTCTAAGACCAATGTTTCTGTGACTTTTTCTGAGAAGCAGCCTTTTGTGCCCTCACCTGAAGAAATTTGTCCAGTCTTTTCTGAGTCCCTGAATTACTTTCTGTTCTCTTAACAAGTTCGATCCTGGGTTGGGAAGATCCCTTGGAGAAGGGAAAGGCTACCCACTCCAGTATTCTGGCTTGGAGAATTCCATGGACTATACAGTCCATGGGGTCACAGGGTCGGACACCGGACATGACTGAGCAACTTTCACTTTCACTTTAACAAGTATCATGTAAAGTAGTTTGATGATTTAAGAGTGGTGATTCTGGATTCTGAACCTCTGAGTTTGAATTCCTCCCTGTCCTCTTACTAAACATGGTGTGCTCTTCACACAATTTTGGTCAAATATTTAACTAACTGCTCTGGGCTTGTTTCTTTTACCATATAATAGAAATTTTAATATATCTATTACATGAAATTTTTATTAAATTTGAGAAGATTCATATGAAGTACTTGAGACCAATGGGACTTAATGGATATCAATTGTACTTACTGAAGCTGTGCTATGGTTAAATTTATAGAATATGGCATAAGAACAGAAATATGATCCAGCATTTTATTTAAATGATCTGTAAAATAGGGAAAGTATTAACCATCTCTTTGGATGATTGTGAGTGTCTATCATATTAATACTTTTAAATTACTTAGTATACTTGTAAATAATATTTTATATTGTTTTATACTTATCTTTTAAGAGATGTTAGCTATTATCAAATGAACAGATATTAGGTAACTTTTTATTCATGTTTTGTTAATTTCCATCTTTCTTTCTCATAAAAGTTGTCCAATAAACATTTATTGAAAGAATACTTGAAGATAACATAAACAGTGAGGCTGATACTGCTGGGCCAAAGTTCTTGTTCAATGTCTTGGTGAAATTTTTTAGACTATGTCATCTTGTGTCAAGGCTATCTTTATTTCTAGATGGACTGTATAACTCTCTTGTAGATTTAATTAAGGATTGGTGAGATATCCTGTCTTCCCATACACTACATGTTCAAATAATATCTATGGTATTACAACAAAATATTTAATAATTTGACTTCTTTATTTCCCCACAAAAATTCAAATTATCCCAGACAGTAATAAATTAACCTGGTGTCAGGCTGATCTACAATATTGAAAGAGCAACCACCAGATTGTTTTCAATTCTGAATTTTTTGAGACAAGATCAAGTTGAAGCTTTGTATTTCTAACAGAAGACAGACACAACAAAAACCCACTTAAGATGTTGGAATCTTTGGGCAAAGAACTCATTTCTGGCCTTTTGGATGACTTTGTGGAAAAAAATGTCTTGAAATTGGAGGAAGAGGAGAAGAAAAAAATTTATGATGCCAAACTTCAAGATAAAGCCCGGGTCTTGGTTGATTCTATACGACAGAAAAACCAAGAGGCAGGTCAAGTCTTTGTTCAAACTTTCCTAAACATAGACAAAAATTCCACCAGTATAAAAGGTAAGACTGGAATTCTTTACAAGGGATATCTTAATTTTTTTCAGAATCTACTTGACTCTAAGGCTGTTCCACTGTCGTCTATAGTTCCCTCATCCTCCTATTACTAATGTATAATTTTCATTAAATCTAGCATTCCCCTTTTAGAGACCACTTTGTCACTTGTGGGAGGGCATCCAATTTCCAATTAGCTGAGAAGCTGAGTCTTCTGTTTAGGTTGTTCATTGAGATAGCTACAGAGACTTTATAATAAGGAATATCTGAACCTGAACTTAGGTTTCTGTCACTTTGGACACTATGTGTCTTCATTCAAGTTTCTTATCCTCCATAAGCATCAATATGAGCATCTGTGAAATGGGGACAATTTCACTAACTTTGTCACAGATTTTGTAAGGCCAGGAATATAATGGCAGGTATGGGATGACAATTCCTAATATTTTAGCTCCCATATGGAATTCTCCTCTGAACTCCAAATATGCTTAGCTCTAACTTCATATTCAACATTTCCACTTGACTGCTCCATCAACTTCACAAAGCTAAGATATAAAAAATGAAATGCTTAATTCTCCCCATCAAATCTGTTTCACTTCTATCCCCTATCTTATTAAATAAGACTACAATCCACTAAGTTTCTTAATCCAGCTCACACCTTTTTATTTTATTTTTTTTCACCAATGAATAATATCTTCTAGCAGAGTACCAAGGATATAGCAGGCATATAATAAAAGTTGGATACATGCATGTAATAAATAGTAGTTATCATAATTATTCTCTAAGTTATAATATTTATACCTTTACAAGGGTTATGTATTCCTGTGAGTTTACAAAATATGATTAGGAGAATCCCTTTAAAGTGTCCAATATGTTAACCTCTTTCAAAACTTCACTTTAATTGAATTCTAAATATCACTGGAGTCTAAATATCCTCAGGTCCAAGTTCACCAGTGATGGACTCAATTTGGGAAACTTTAACCTGAAATTACAGCCCAGAATACTGGAGCTTATCAATAATAGTAAGCTGTAATAAACAAAATGCCACACAATTGTAGAGACCTCACTACAGCAACTAAGTATTTTTAATAAGCCCTTCTCTATGTAGAAGGGATGCTACCACCAGCAGGAAGTACATGCTAGTCTAATAGATATCCAAGATGTTATCATTAATATTTAAGTTGGTCCTTGTGCAAATTTATTATTTTCTCTTAAACTGGGATGGGATAAAAACAATTTGGATTTAAAAACAAAATCAGAGAGCAGACTTGTAGTTTCCAGGGGAGAGAGGTGTGGGAGAGGGATTGATTGGGATTTTGGGGTTAGCAGATGCAAACCATTACATATAGAATGGATAAACAAGGACCTACTGTACAGCACAGGGAACTATACTCAATATCCTGTAATAAGCCAGGATGGAAAATAATAGAAAATATAAGATAAAATAAGACAACACAAAATCAGAGATAATTCAACAAATAGGAATCAGAATTGAAGTAATGGAAACTTCAAAATGATTTTAGCAATCCCAGAAACAAGAATGAATCTTAAATTGAAATAACCTGTCAGCAGAATCCATGGCAGGCAGGAGGCAGGTGCAGACCCTTTGATGAAGTATCCAGTAGTCCCTGAGTTCTATCTGTACATGGAACCTCCAGAAGAGTCCTAGGACACCTAGAGTACCCCGGTCTAGGAGGTCAGGAAGCTGGGTAAGTTGGGCAATTGGAATGTGCAATATTAGAATATTAGGCCTTTGGGGCATGGATATAATTTGGAGGGTTCTTAGCTTAGTACTGAGGAAATGGGGTGGGAGATAGGAAGAATCCAAGTTATTTATTTTAACAAAGAGGTCTATACTTGCCTCCTGCCTGCCATGGACTCTTCTGATAAGATATGTTATCTCAGTTGAAGATTTGTTCTGGATCCTGCAATTGCTAAAATCATCTTGAAGTTCCCATTACTTCAATTCTGATTTCCACTTGTTAAATTATCTCCTATTTTGTTTTATTTTATCCTATCTTAATCTGCCTGCAATGCAGGAGACCTGGGTTTGATCCCTGGGTCAGGAAGATCCCCTAGAGAAGAGAATGGCCACCTACTCCAACTTTCTTTCCTGGGGAATTCCATGGACAGTGGAGCCTGGTGGGCTACAGTCCATGGGGTAGTAAAGAGTTGGACACAACTGAGTGACTAACACTTTCACTTTCACACAGACTCTGTGCCAAGAACTGCTATTTAGTCAGGAAGATAATTATTCAAATTCCTAACTTGCCAAGGGAGATGGCTTTGTCTTATCTAGTATCAGTATCTTTATTTTTGTTTCAGTTTAAGAGATTTCCTGAGCACACCATTAGATAACAGATAAAATCGAGATATTAAAATTTTTTGTCTAAACTCCTGATTTTTTTTTTTTTTTTGCTGTTCTGTCAGGCCCATGGGCGCTCCCTTTGGACAGCAGGCTACACTATATTCATTTTGCTGTATTGAAATGATTCATGCAAATTTTACTATTAGATATAAGAAAGTCTAATTTTCAGTTTTATTTGTAAATGATGTATCTATTAGGAGATGACATTTGTTGAATTTGAGAGTACACCAAACCTGTAAATTACCTGAAAACAGGAGACTTTCAATAATAAAACATACCTTCTGACCAGAGACTATCCCAGGACCCCAAACATCTTCACATTGGCAGAATCTTCTGAAATAGGTAGATTATGTGTCACATAATCTACAAAAATAAATGTTCAGAGAGTTTGGTACCCTTAAAGACTTACCATTTGCTGCACCTCCAGAACTTAGGTTTTTAGCATACTTTTCAGAAAGACATTTATAAAAATATTATTTAAAAAGTAATGGAAAAAATAAATAAAAAATATAGATGATATTGGCTTTCTAATGTAAATTAATAAGAAAAAAATTGATTAGTTCATGTATATGAACATAGAGGTTTATTCCTTTCATAGACAAAAAGCTTGTTATATTAGTTCTTGATAAACTTCTCTTCGGATTTTTGCTTATGAGGACTCTCTTCCTCCCCGCTCAAAGGAAGGGCTTTGGACTTTCCCAGTCTCTTGCACAATCGTAGTCAAATGAGGCCAACCAGTTTCAGGAAATATTACATTTCTCAAGGGATTAAGGCAGAATGAGTCATAAACAAGTGTTTCCAAGAGGGAGAAGTTATTTCCTCATATGGATTGAAAACCTAGGGCTGGTTATTCAGCATTTGGAAGCAAAGACATTCAGAGTATGTAGCATGTAGAATCTCTGACAAATGTGTCCTTTTGACACTGGGTACAGTACTATGGTTAATAGACAGCATTTATCTTTTAAATAGTTGAATTCACAGCTTGATGAGGAATCCTTGAAGCTCACTTTCTCTGGAAAGGTTAAGAATTCATACTGAGGTTGAAAAAAAAAATCATACCTGGGTGATACAAGATTTGAGATTCCTTTAAGTATCTGGGGGTGTATGTGTCTGTATTTGTTGTGTGAATTAGGAATGGACTTGGGAGGTTGGACTTAGCTTTTATGTGCATAAATTGTGTCTAGTAACACATTAAAATGGTAATATTTTTGATATATTATGTTAATTTTTTGAATTAATTGATACTATTTTTATTTAATGTAGGCATTAGAAAATTTAAAATTGCACATGCGATTCAATTATATTTATAATAGATAATGCTGATGAATATTTACTCAATGTGCTCTTGCTCAAGGCAACAGAAAATCCACATAGATAAGTAATACCTTAGAGGAAAACTATTTGAAAAATCAAATTGTTTTGTTCAGTAAGGAAAAGCTTATTTGACCCAGAATCATCAAGGTTATTTTTTTCACAATATCAGAATCTGTTATCACATTTGTTAGTAGCTCTGCTCTTACTACCAAGTATTTCTCCCTTCTTTCCCAGTGATAATACATCTACCTCTTATGACCCAACGTGTTAAAATCTTTTTCCCAGACTGTCCCCTCTCTGTCAGTCTTCTTGGGTGATAACTGGGTCACATGGACAGATATCACCAATTATATTATGTGATGTATCCTGCAGCTCCTGAGGAAATCGTGGCTGGACCAGATGAGTCAGAAGAATCTACAGCTACCCTCAAGCTTTGCCCTCATGAAGAATTCCTGAAACTGTGTAAAGAAAGGGCTGGAGAGGTGCTGTGTTCTGTACATGAAAGGGAGGAAGAGAAACGACTTCTTTCACTAATTACACAATTTCTTAAAGCACTAGTTACAGAACAGCAGGATGGGGACAGTGGTAATCTTGTTTATAAATACTTTGAGCAGGAGGAAATCACATGGCCTCACACAAATTCCAATTCTCTTTCCCTATGATAAAATATGTCTATTTTTTTCACTTATTCGTTGTCAAATATATTTGGAATCTATTAGAATTTTAGCTGTAGTCATTGAATCAAAATATTTATGAAATAACATGTCTGAGTAATAATTAGTTGCATTCTAGTTAAAAAAATGTTAATATCTGCAAAACATAATAAGTTAGTGTTAAAAATGGTATCAAAATAATGTTACCCAAGGCAAATGATTTTTGGTGTATTTATTTTTAGCTGGAGCCAATGGCAAATATCTCCTAATTTTTGCAAAATTTGACCTGAATCCTAAATGTTAAGAAAGATTTGACTAGGTGTAGAAGAAAGATGTGGAGAAGGAAATGGCAACCCACTCCAGTGTTCTTGCCTGGAGAATCCCAGGGACAGCGGAGCCTGGTGGGCTTCCATCTCTGGGGTCGCACAGAGTCGGACACGACTAAAGCGACGCAGCAGCAGAAGAAGAAGAAAGATGAGAAGGTGAGGGTAGGAGTTGTTCTAGTCTCCTCAAGATTCTTGAGTAACCATCACAACTATGTTTTGGATTTTATTCTGGGCTTTTCGAAGATAATTCACTTCCAATTTGTACTTTTTTCTATTGTCAATTTAATCCATTAGTAAGTGAGAGGAAGGGCAATGTCTTCTGGTACAGGATAGGAGAGGGGACAACTATGCAAGCCCTTAAAAGCAACAGTGATTGGTATATGAAGGTAAGAGAGATGAGGGTAAATCAAACTCATTGCATATCGATTTCTTGTAGATCTATCCAATAAAGGAGAGAAAGGACCGCACTCGCCTGGCTCTCATCATATGCAATACAGAGTTTGATCATCTGCCTCTCAGGGATGGGGCTGCCCTTGACATCCTTGGAATGAAGCAGCTGCTTGAGGGCCTTGGCTACACTGTGGAAGTGGAAGAGAAACTCACAGCCAGAGTAAGGGTCCCTCACCCACCCTGACACACACATATTCAACACTATCCTCCTCCTAAAAAGGGAACTTTACAATACTAAGCAAATGCTTTAACAACCATAGGTCTCATTTATGTGTATGTGTGTGCCTAAGTGTGTGAATGTGTGTTGTAAAGTAAATATTAAGATAGATGAAAGCTGTGTCTCTTTAGAGTTTAAATATCCTTAATTCCATAAAATCTGACAAAAAAACTGATGGGCATGTATACTCACACAATTCTGAAGTGTGAAGATTGAGATTCAGCCCTAGTATTTCCCATAAAATTCTGGAGTAAAGAATGCTAACAGGAGTGAACTGCTATTCACAGCATTCACATAAATGCTGAATTCTGACTCTGCCAGGGGCTATGCTGGCATGGGGGATGGGTCAGTAGATGAGACAGAAGGTTCCCAGCTCACACTGATGTAGGTTAACTTGCTGGGTGGCAGGGAATGATCAAGCCATAAGCAAAAAGAACCTTTCAGAAATTTGAATCTGTGTGTCTTTAAGATTGAAAAGAAAGTGAAAAGGAAAAAGGAAACAAAAGAATACATTGGTGAATGGGAAGTAATAATGTTTGATTGTTTTACTGATAACATAATAATAAGTAATAATGTTTTACAACCATGACCAAGAAAAACATCTTTGAGGAGATAATATGGGATCTGACATATGACTATCAGAGACAAGATAGCTCTAGAAAGGTGTGAATGAAATATATTCCAAGAAGGCATGACTACAAGTGAAAAATCTGAACTGAATATGAAACTGTTACATGAAAAGTAGGACGAGATCAGTGTAACCAGAGGAGGAGGAATAATGTCAAAAGGAGAAGTACGCTTATGTCAGAAGTTTTATTATATTCTAAGTATGATGGGGAGTGTTTTAGAAGGAAAATGGTATGATATGTTTATTATTCAAGTTTCTTATTAAGTAATGAGAGAAAGGAAAGAGTTGAAAGGGAAAGTATATAGTGACAATAAACAAATGTAAAATGTATTAAGAGGACAGGTTATATCAGGAGCAAAATTTGAATCTACTGATCCATTATGAAACAAAAATAAAATTATCATTGAATATCCACTATGTAAATGGACTGTGACTGAAATGTTACAGACGTTTCTTATACTGATCATAATAAATAGGAGGTCAGTTTAATTTTAATGCTTGTCCTATTGAAGTAAGACTTTGTGGTCTTTTTCAGGACATGGAATCAGTGCTGTGGAAATTTGCTGCACGTGAAGAGCACAAATCCTCAGACAGTACATTCTTGGTGTTCATGTCTCATGGCATCCTGGATGGGATCTGTGGGACTATACACAGTGATGAAAAACCAGATGTGCTACCTTACGACACCATCTTCCGGACATTCAACAACCGTAATTGCCTCAGTCTAAAGGACAAACCTAAAGTCATCATTGTCCAGGCCTGCAGAGGTGGTGAGTTGTGAGATGAAGAATCCAAAGTTCATGAAGATCATAAATATGTTTGTAATGTATGTTGTATTTCTAGGGAAAGCAATCTTGAACTAAATTGAATTATTAGGAAATTCCATTTAGGGGGCTGCTATCATGAGACTTGTTAGCTGATAAATTCCTGATAAATTAGCTGATAAATTTAATCCAAAGTAAGTGACGAAGGAGATGACTAGAATCCTCAAAAAAATTAGACATAAATATTCTAACCTTGGAATGAAATCATTTAAATGATCATTTTCTTGTAAATGTTTTACAGACATTTTGATGTTCTCTGGCTTGAGGGGAACTTCATTTGAAAGTTGGGATATTGTGTAATAGCAATATATTTTTCTTTTTTTCCTCATAGATTATTGAAATGGAAATGACTTGGGAGATGAGGGAACTTGGGATTTCGGGGAAATTTTTTTGTTTTCCTCTTTTTTCTTTTTTTCTTACTCCTAATTGCCATTTTAACTTTTAGAACAGTCTTTAAAGATGAAAAGTAGAAATAATTTAGCTATAAAATGATAAATATTCCGAGATTATGCAGATAAGGCTTTAACTCCTTTGTTATTCTCAGCAAATGTATTCCTCCAGTTTTACCATGATTTTACTACTAATTGGCACATTGCTCAATGACATAAAAAAGAGGCAGTGTTGGGTGGAGATGCACTCACATTTGTGTATTTCTGTGTGTACTTCTGTGTTTAAAACTGGTTAGAATAAACATTGTAAAATAATGAGGTAATTACAATAGTCACACTGAGGGAGACACACAGTGTGAAGAAAGTTGATGTCTCTACAGCAAATCGTGGGGAATTGTGGGTCAGTGACTCTCCAGAAGCCTTGGCAGACAGCTTTTCACAGTCACCTGAGAACCTGGAAGAGGATGCTGTTTACAAGACCCACGTGGAGAAGGACTTCATTGCTTTCTGTTCCTCAACTCCACGTATGTGTCTTTCACTTGCAGACAGGGATTTGTGGGTCTAAGTCTATCTCTGAATGATTCCTAAAAAAAAAAAAAAAAGATGAGTAGCAATGATTTGATACAAATTTTGAATACTGTCAATATATTTTACTTTTTATTCACTTTTAAAAATTGATTTTTATTATCTGTTGCACTTTACAGCCAAAGGTATAGTAACCATTAAAACAACCTAATCTAAAATAATCCCTTTACCATCACGCTGGTTAAGAACAGATTAGTGATTCAGTTTTCTATTAAATCCATTTAACATTTTGAGTATAGTTTTTATGGATCTAATGACTGACTACCCTTTCTCAAAAATTATCAACTCCAACACATGTTCTGTATTATTTCTCATCTGGTGCTTCTTAGAGCAGCACCATAAGCATTTGCTAGCAAGTAGGTACATGTCCTTTTAAAAGAAGGAGAAAATGATAAAATGGGGCTTATCACTAATAAGGAAACAGCAGTTATTTTTTAAACTTTACATAATCATCTTGAGAGGCCTTATATCTGAGCATTTCTAACTTGAAAATTTTAATCACTCATCACTTTATGGAAGCATAATTAACATACAAAAAGCTGTACATGTTTAATGTATATAGTTTAATGAGTTAGGAGATAAGTATATACCACTATCTGTTACCACTATCTATACCAAAAGCATGTCCCTCCCTTCCAAAAGTTTCATTAGATCTATTCATTTATTTTGTTCACTATATTGTGAAAGACATCATGGTTTATAATCTGTAAACAACCGCCTGTATGAATACGGAGAAATTCTTCTTTCTGAACCTGTATTCCTTCCTCTGTAAAATAGGATAATTACAATCATGTCTCAAGCCTCTTTTCAAAGCCAAGTGGATAAACTTAAGTCACACAGTAGAAAGTCAGTCTTCAAAAGACAATGCAATCTCTATGAAATGAACTTCAGTTGTGATGATCTGCTTCTTTAGTTGAACTTCTTTTGGAAAATGAGTTAATTGAAGGTTGTAAGTTATTCCCCTAAATATGTCAAGATAATTCCCAAGATACATTTTTGTTTTAAAAGATTTAAAAAAAAAAGTAAAAAAAAAAAATATGAACACCACAGCCCAAGGCTTACCGCTCCTTATCATCATAGATAATGTGTCCTGGAGAGACATCAAAAAAGGTTCTCTCTTCATTACACGACTCATCACATGCTTCCAAAAATATGCTTGGTGCTGTCATCTAGAGGAAGTATTTAGGAAGGTAAGTTCATCTTTTCTAATCATTTATTTATTAAGGAAAGCTTAAATATTATTTGCCTTTCAAGTGATAATGACAGATTTTTTCAGGCGCACAAAAGTAGAGTGGCACTTGGTTTCTGTAATACAAGTATTTAATATCTAATTTACAAAAAGACTGCATTAATCCACCACAGAAGAACAAGATGCCACAAAATACGAGCTTGTATCTTATGGGCTATAAGTTCTTATAATTCAAAGAACAGAAAGTATATTGGATCAATTTTCACTGCTTCATTTAATATATATGGGTGGTCTACTTAGTAATGGGTTATATCTTTGTGACACAGGTATAAGTGAGACACATGTGATATAAGGCTACCTAGAACTTCCATTCTTATGAGAGAGATGGGTATTGAATAAACATTCCAACAAACACATTGTGTGATACAGGTTGTGATAGGATCCATGAAGAGAAGGTCCTAGGAAATGTGAACAGCTTGCAAAGTATATCAATGACTTAGCGACTGAACAGCAAGGACATGTGAAAAAGAACAGAGGTGAAAAATTCTTTGAATAGAGTGGCCCAGAAGGAAAGGCTTGATACTCATTCCCCAACTCAGAACATTCCCTATTTCCTCCCTCCTACCTAATTCATTTTTTTCCATAACTCTTACCACCACCCAAATAATATATATTTGTTTGTTTGCTATCTTCATTTGCTTACTTGAGTGCAAGCTCATGAAGCCTGGGATTTATTCAATACTCAACATGCTAGTGGGTAGGAATTAATAGTCATTGAAGAAATAAATGCATGAATGTGTGAATAAACGTCCCTCCTTTTTCAGTAAGAAAGTTACTGGTATTACGAACATGGGAAATTATGGTTGTTTTTAAACTAAAACCATAGAGAATAATAATACTTCTGTGGGGAAAGAAGAATATACTTTCATGAATTGGAGAAAATTGTAACATAAAGTGAGTCAGGGTCTCAGTGAATAGGAACATAGGAAGTTAAGCCCTATTGAAAGAATAAGATTTACACGTTACATTTTCAAGGGACTTCCTCAGAAAAGATTAGAAATAGTGGATCTAAGTAAGTAGGGTTTCACTGATCAGTCTATGAAAAAAGAAAAAGCTTCAAAGATCAATTTAGTGGTGGGACTGTGAATCTTGCTCATCATTCAGACCTTAAGGACAAAACCCTGTGATATTGAATTAAAGAGTTAGACTTGTTGGAGGTAGGAGATAGAGGATCTCTGAGGTTAAGTTCTCATGAACAAACACCAAGGGATAATTAACCATCAGATCTATAGATCAGAAATGGAAAATAAAGAAAATGAAATTTGAAAATACTTAGTTTAGGCATAGGGCTTCTCTGATGGCTCAGAGGGTAAAGAATCTGCTTGCAATGCGGGAGACCCAGGTTCCATCCCTGGGTCAGGAAGGTCCCCTGGAGAAGGCAATGGCACTTCCCATATTCTCCCTTAGAAAATTCAATGGACAAAAATTTTGTGGGGCCACTAAGAGTCGGACATGACTGAGAGACTGAGGTATCTATTTTGAGATAAAGAGGCTATTCTGACATTGGGTATCATATCTAAGAGGTAGAATAGCAGCAACAAGGAGTTAAAATAGCCAAGGGCTTGGTTCCATCAATCCTAGGAGCACCCTTCATTACAAAAAAAAAAAAAAAAATCTTTGGCTTATTGTGCAAAACATTTTCTGAGATGCATAAGAGGTATTTATCATCTAGAATCTCTTTTTGTTTTTAGGTACAACAATCATTTGAAAAACCAAATGTTAAAGCCCAGATGCCCACTGTTGAACGGCTCTCTATGACAAGATATTTCTACCTCTTTCCTGGCAACTGAAAATAGTAAGTATCAAGAATTGTTGTTGGCAGGCAAATAAAATAGGAGAGTGATTTTAATAGTGAGGACAAATGACAGCTCATTGCTTTCGTTGTCAATTAGTAAATTGGTGTTCCTTGTTGATGTAATTTGGTAATATGTTGTTATTTGTTTACTCCATATATATGCATCTGGATCCCCCTTTCATAGTCAACAAAAAGAGTCCAAAATCCAGTATTGGGTGCAATCACAAAAATGATAGAATGATCTCTGTACGCTTCCAATATCACAGTAATCCAAATCTATGCTACAACCACTAATGCCAAAGAAGCTGAAGTTGAAGTGTTTTATGATGACTTACAAGACCACCACATGGAAGCAACCTAGATGTCCATTGGCAGACAAATGGATAAGCAAGTTGTGGTACATATGCACAATGCAATATTACTCAACTATAAAAAAAGAACACATTTGAGTCAGTTCTAATGAGGTGAATGAAGCTGGATCCTATTATACAGAGTGAAGTAAGTCAGAAAAAGAAACACCAATACAGTATGTTAATGCATATAATTGGGATTTAGAAAGATGGTAACAATGACCCTAGATGCAAGACAGCAAAAGAGACACAGTTGTAAAGAACAGATATTTGGACTCTGTGGGAGAAGGCAAGGGTGGGACAATATGAGAGAATAGCACTGAAACATGTACATTACCATAGGTAAAAAGGAAGACAGGGTAAGTTCAATACATGAAGCAGAACACTCAAAGCTCGTGTTCTGGGACAACTCAGAGGGATGGGGTGGGGAGGGAAGTGGGAGGGGGTTCAGGATGGGGGGGACACTTGTGCACCCGTGGCTGATTCATCTCAATGTATGGCAAAAACTGCTACAATATTCCAAAGTAATTAGCCTCCAATTAAAATAAATAAATAAATAAAGTTAAATAAGATTATATGTTATTGTAAACTTCATCTCAATGCTAGAAATATTTACCTACCATCTTCTACTCCTGGTTTCTGACACTCTGGTCACTTAAACCCATGAATACTTCAGCAGAATAACTTTAGTTTCTAATTAGCCCCATGGAACCACATTTGGGGATTTAATTATTTATTTGACTAATATTTGTCAAGCACTTACTATGTTCCATGTTCTATTATAGATGCTTAGAACATACCAGTGAACAAGATAAATGGGATCCTTGCTTTCAGAAAGCTCATACTCTAGTGAGTGGAGCCAGAATCTAAATACACAAGCAAGTAAATATATGTCAGAGAGTGATATGAGTTAAGGGAAAATAAATAAAAAAGGCTAAAGAGACATAAAAAGATAGATGTTGTATTGTTATAGATAGATCACTTTGGAAAGGCTGGTTTGAAGTGATGAAATGATTTGAAATCAGAATGAATAGAGTAAGGGGATGAACCTCACGGTTCTATGTGGAAAATGTGTCCCAACACCAGAAACAGGAAGTAAGTTCCTGAGGCAGATGTGCACTTAAGCTGTTTAGATGCTGCAAAAAGAGAGCTGGCTAGAGAATGTAAGTGGGAGAAATGGCAGAGTGAAATTCAGGAAAATGGTATAATCTCACTTAGACTTTACAAAGATCACTCTGGTTACTTATTGGTAAATAGCTACAAAGGTCACCAATATAAGGTACAGGAAATGGCAAAAGCATATGGAAGAAAATAAGAAAAAGAATCACAGTAAGGATTAGATTGAAGACTTCCAGGGATTACTATATTGATTTTCTGTTATTTTTCTCTTCTCCAGAAAATCACAGGAAATTCAACTATTTATCAGCTTCAAGAAGCATTTTTACCAGCACAGCCCCCATGTTTAACCTTTTGTCTTTCAATTAAAGTGAAAACAAGTGAACCGTTCTTTGATGTCCTCTAAGGAAGAATAGAATTTCAATTAAAATGGTGGATGGATGGAAATAAAGTGAAAGAAGCAAACTGGATTTTCAAGTTTTATTGCATATAATGCTTGTACTTTATTGAGTGAAGAGAACTAGTCATGACTTGCCCTCAGCATCAGGGTGAAAGGAGATGGTGCCCGTCTGGAAACAAGGACCACAAACTGGGTCAGCTCCTCCTTTGATCACTCATCAAACCTTGCAACTAGAATGATTCGGAAGAATTTTTCTAATTTATTATTTAACCAATATCATAGGTTGAGCTCATTTTTTTCAGAATGTTATTATGATACCTATGCATCTTTTTTCTTATCCATAAATTAATTTGCTTTCTTGCTGATGATTTTTCTTTCCAGATTTCCAAGCTTCAGAAAAATTTCATTATTTAGCAAACACTTGGTAATTGTCTAAAATAAATTGGGCTTTTGATTTAAGATGGTATATCTGGATGTGCTTGTATAGAAAGACAGACATTATTAGATAAAGAACAGCTAAGAGTGTGGGAAATGTCAGAAATGGGAAAGAAAATGTTAATATTTCTGGAAAGTGAATGTCAGTAGAGGAATTTTGGCAACATGGCCATCTGAGCTACCGACTAAGGAGATGTACCACTTCAATTACACACACACAGAATGCTAAATAGATATTTCAGTACATGTCGAACTGTATTACAAAATAAAATGATTTTCTAGATATCAAATACTACCATAATAAGTAATATTTATTATTGTTTGTCAGAATTATTTGAAAGATTTTGATTATTGTGAGGTATGTTGTATATTTAAGTAACTACTTTAAGACTCACAACCACCTTATGAAATAATCATTGTTAATATTTCTATTTTACAAATAATGAAACAAAAGAAAATAGAGCTTAAGTGATGTGTCTAAAGTGACACATAAAGTAGGTGGCCACACCAGGATTTGAGTGCAATCAGATTTGTTCTGAATTCTGAATTGTAAACCACTGCACCACACTACCTCTCTAAAAAGGAGAGACTGAAATTGTACAGGTTTTCAGTTATAAGGGTTAACTGAAATTTGAATTGTAATGGTTAACTAACAGTACAAAGACTGGTGATATATACATTTCTATACTTCACTTCTCCACATGGAACCGAAGATCCAAAAACATACAAAAACACATCACAATGATCAAAAAATATACAGAGACAAATTTTTTCTCTGACTACTGCATGATGACATTAAAAACTCAATAACATAAAGACTGCAATATATTTCTACATAATTAGAAATAAAAACACATGCACATAGTATATGCATATAAAAACATAAATTATAAAAGATACATACAGATATAAAATAAAGGAAAAAGTATGAACTAAGTATTCAACTTGAGAAGTCAGAAAAATACTGAACCATTAAGAAAATAGAAGAGAGCAAATGATGAAGGTTAAAAAGAAAAAATAATAATAATAATGAGACAATAACAGAACAAAACAAAAAATTTGAACAAATTCTTTAACAAAAAGAAAAAATTTCCTTTAAAAGTGAAGTGAAAGTGTTAATCACTCAGTCCTGTTCAACTCTTTGTGACCCCATGGACAGTAGCTTGCCCATCTCCTCTGTCCATGGAATTTTCCAGGCAAGAATACTGGAATGGATGGCCATTTCCTTCTCTAGGGAATCTTCCCAATCCAGGGATTGAACATGGGTCTCCTGCATTGCAGGAAGATTCTTACAGTCTGAGCCACTAAGCACACCCCTTCCTTTAAAAAAAAACTCATTAAATAGCAGACATTCACCAGGATTGAGTATGAAAAAATAGAATAAGCACAAAGACAATATTAGCGGTAAAGAGATATAACAAATAGAGATAAACATAAACACAGAAAAATCACAAGAGAATATAGTATATAACATTGATGGAATTCTAGAATATGTAAATTAGCAAATGAGGACATAAAAAAATGAAAAGACAAATGAATCAATAAATAATAAATTCAGTAAATTTTCTTTGCTATACCTACTGGAAAAAAAAAACAAAACAAAAAAAACAGACCCAAAGGATTGTAGAGAAGTGTCTTACAAAGCTTTTAAGCATTGATAAGCTCAATTTTATATAAATGCTTCCATATAATAAAAAGAGAAATAAGCTTCTTAAGTTCTTTTCAGGGCTAGTACAATCTGACTGGAGAAGGAAATGGAAACCTACTCCAGCATTCTTGCCTGGAGAATCCCATGGACAGAGGAGCCTGGCAGGCTACAGTCGCAAGAGTCGGACACGACTTAGCAAATAAACTAAATAACTAACAGAACTGATACAAAACCAGAGAAGTAGAGGCAAAGTTAGAAAAACATAAGCTGATTTTCAGGTGCACTGATGTAAGTGTTCTAAACAACATGTTAGCAAAGCAATTCCATTCATATAAGAAACATTGCTGATATTTTTAATGAGCTAGTAATTACTCTGGGAATGAAGTTATAGTTTAATAAAAATATTTATGGAAGCATTCCTCAAAATAAGAGATTAAAAAATTCTATTCAGTTTTGCACTAGATTTCAAGATTATAAAATGAAAGCTAAAAATACAAACTAAAAATTTTTGATGCCCTAGAAACAAAGCCATCACTGTTTCTGAAAACATGATTTCATTCATTGAAAAATTTTAAAAGTAATAATACAGTCCTCTAATTTGCAAGAACTGAGATCAATATACAACATTTAATAGCAATCTAGTATTCAAAACACAATTAAATTCTTTTTAAAATTTATTTATTTATTTTAATTGGAGGATAATTGCTTTACAATATTGTGATGGTATTTGCTATACATAAACGTGAATCAGTCATAGGTATACATGTGTCCCCTTCATCTTGTACCCCTCTCCCACCTCTCTCCCCACATTTTCCCTCTAAGTTGTGCCAGTACACCAGCTTTGGGTGTTCTACTTCATGCATCAAACTCACACTGGTCATCTATTTTACGTATGGTAATGTATATGTTTCAATACTATTCTCTCAAAGCATTCCAATCTCACCTTCTCCCGTTGAGTCTAAAAATGTGTTCTTTATATTTGTGTCTCCTCTGCTGCCTTGCATGTGGAATCATTGGTATCATCTTTCTAAATTCCATTTATATGTTTTGATATACAGCATGTGTCTTTTTCTTTCTGACCTATTTTACTCTCTTAAATAGGCTCCAGATTCATCCACCTTATTAGAATTGACTCAAATACATCTATTTTTATAGCTGAATAATTTTCCATTGTGTATATGCACCATAACTTCATTATCCACTCATCTGTTGATGGACATCTAGGTTGCTTCCATGTCCTAGCTTTTGTAAATAGTACTGCAATGAACATTGGGGTACATGTGTCTCTTTCAATTCGGGTTTCTTCAGGGTATATGTCCAGCAGTGGGACTGCTGGATCATATGGCAGTTCTATTCCCAGTTTTTTTAAAGGAATTTTCACATTGTTCTCCATAATGTCTGTAACCAGTTTGCATTCCCACTAATAGTGTAAAAGGGTTCCCTTTTCTCCACATCCTCTCCAGCATTTATTGTTTGTAGATTTTTTGATGAGATAACAGCCATTCTGACTGATGCAAGATGATAGCTCACTGGAGTTTTGATTTGCATTTCTATAATAATGAGTGATATTGAGCATTTTTTTTGTGTACCTATTAGTCACCTGTATTTCTTCTTTGGAGAAATGTCTGTTTAGGTCTTTTTGCCTTTTTTTGAATGAGTTGTTTGCTTTTCTGGTTTTAGCTGTATGACCTGCTCATATATTTTGGAGATTAACACTTTGTCAGCTGTTTTGTTTTCTATTATTTTCTCCCATTCTCAGGGCTGTTTTTTCACCTTGCTTATAGTTTTCCTTCGTTGTGCAAAAACTTTTATGTTTAATTTGGTCCTATTTTCTTATTTTTGTTTTTATTTCCATTACTCCAGGAGGTAGATCATAGATGATCTTGATGTGATTTATTTCAGAGTTCTCTGCCTGTTTTTTTCTAAGAATTTTATAGTTTAGGGTCATACATTTAGGTCTTTAATCCATTTTGAGTTTATTTTTGTGTGTGGTGTTAGATAATGTTCTAGTTTCATTCTTTTACACATGGTTGACTAGTTTGCCCATAACCACTTGTTGAAGAGACTGTCCTTTCCCCATTGAATATTTTTGCCTCTTTTGTGAACGATAAGGTGACCATAGGTGCTTGAATCTATCTCAGGACTTTCTACTTTGTTCTGTTTACATATATATATATATATATATATATTTGTCTTCATGCCAGTACCATACTGTCTTGATGATTGGAGCTTTACATTATAGCCTGAAGTAGGGAAGATTGATTCCTCCAGTTCCATTCTTCTTTTTCAAGGTTATTTTGCCTTTTCAGGGTCTTTTGTGTTTCCATACAAATTGTGAATTTTTTTTTTCAAATTCTGTGAAAAGTATCATTGATTGTTTGACAGGGATTGCATTGAATCCATAGATTGCTTTGAGTAGAATACTCATTTTTGCTATACTGATTCTTCCAATCCAAGAAAATGGTATATTTCCCCATCTGTCTATGTCATCCTAGACTTCATTCATTAGTGTTTTATAGTTTTCTGATGCAGATCTTATGTTTCCGTAGGTAAATTTATTCCTGAGTATTTTATTATTTTCATTGTAATGGTGAATGTGATTCTTTCCTTAATTTCTTTTCATTGTTAGCATATAGAAATAGAAAGGATATCTGTGTATTAATTTAATCCTGCAACATTAATATATTCATTGTTTTTCTGATGGCATCTTTGGGGTTTTCTGTGTAGAGAGCATGCCATCTGGAAACAGTGAGTTTTATTTCTTCTTTTCCAATCTAGATTCATTTTACTATTTTTTTTTCTTCCCTGGTTAGGACATTTAAAACTATGTTGAACAGTAGTGGTGAGAATGGTCACCCTTGTCTTGTTCCTGATTTTGGAGGAAATGCTTTGAGTTTTTTGCCATTGAAAATAATGTTTGCTGTTGGGTTTGTCATATATGGCTTTCATTATGTTGAGTTATGTTCTTTCTATGCCTACTTTCTCATAGAATTTTCTATCATAAATGGGTGTTGGATTTTGTCAAAGGCTTTCTGTGCATCTATTCAAATAATCATGATTTTTATCCTTCAATTTATTAATATGCAGTATCACATTGATTGATTTGTGAATATTGAAGAATTGTTGTATCCCTGGAATAAAGCCTATTGGTCATGATATATGAGCTTTTTAATATGTACTTGGATTCTATCTGCCAGATTTTTTGAGGTTTTGAATTTTTTGAGACATCTATGTTCATGAGTGATATCGGCCTGCGGTTTTCCTTTTTTATAGCATCTTTTTCTGGTTTTGGTATCAATATGATGATGGTCTCATAGAATGATTTTAAGATTTTTCCTTACTCTGCAATATTCTGGAAGAGTTTAAGTAAGATAGGTGTTAGCAGTTGTCTAAAGTTTTGGTAGAATTCACCTGTGAAGCCTTCTGGTTCTGGGATTATGTTTTTTGGAAAATTTTTGAGTATAGCTTTGATTTCCATGCTTGTGATTGGTCTGTTCACATTTTCTATTTCTTCCTGTTTTAGTTCTGGAAAGTTATAATTTTCTAAGAATTTCTCCATTTCTCCCAATTTGCCAATATTATTAGCATATAGCTGCTCATAGTAGTCTCTTATGATTCTTTGTATTTCTGTGTTGTCTGTTGTAATTTCTCCTTTTCATTTCAAATTTTATTGATTTGAGTCGTCTCCCTTTTTTTGTTGGTGATTCTGGCAAACTGTTTGTCTATTTTGTTTAATTTCTCAAAGAACATTCTTTTAGCTTTATTGACTTTTGCTATAGTCTCCTTCATTTCTTGGTCATTAAATTCTGCTCTGATTTTTATTATTTCTTTCCTTCTACTAAGTTGTTGTTGTTATTCATTCTCTAGTTGCTTTTTGTTTAAGTTTAGGTTTTCATTCGATGTTTCTCTTGTTTCTTGAGGTAGACATGTATTGCTATGACCTTCCCTCTTAGGACTGCTTATTGAATCCAACAGATTTTGGGTCATCTTGATTTCATTATCATTTGTTTCCATGAATATTTTTTATTTCCTTTTTGATTTCCTCAGTGATCTGTTGGTTATTCAGAAGCATGTTGTCTAGCTTTCATATGCTTATGTTTATTATAGTATTTTTTTCTCTAGTTGATATCTAAACTTACAGAATTCTTATCATAATGGATGCTTGAAATTATATCAATTTTTAAAAAATTTACCAAAGATTTACCAGAGATCAAATTTCCAACATCCTTTGGATCATAGAAACAGCAAGAGAATTCCAGAAAAACATCTACTTCTGCTTCATTGACTACACTAAAGCCTTTGACTATGTGGATCACAACAAATTGTGGAAAATTCTTAAAGAGGTGGGAATACCAGGCCGCCTCACTTGCCTTCTGGGAAATCTGTATACAGGTCAAGAAGCAACAGTTACAACCAGACATGGAAAAACTGACTGGTTCTAAATTGGGAAAGGAGTATGTAAAACCTGTATATTTTCATCCTGCTCATTTAATTTATATGCAGAGAAAATCATGAGAAATGTCAGACTGGATGAGGCACAAGGGAATTAAGTTTGCTGGGAGAAATATCAATAACCTCAGATATACAGATGACTCTAACCTTATTTCAAAAAGTGAAGAGTAACTAAAGAGTCTTTTGATGAAGGTGAAAGAGGAGAATGGAAAAGCTGACTTAAAACTCAACATTCAAAAAGTGAAGACCATGGTTTCTGGTCCCATCACTCCATGGCAAATAGATGGTGAAACAATGGAAACAGTGACAGGCTTTATTTTCCTGGGCTCCAAAATCACTGTAGATGGTGACTGTATCCATGAAGTTAAAAGATGCTTGCTCCTTGGAAGAACAGCTATGATAAACCTAGGCAGTATATTAAAAAGCAGAGATATCACTTTGCCGATAAAGGTCTGTATAGTCAAAGCTATGGTTTTTCAAGTTGTCATGTATGGATGTGGCAGCTGGACCATAAAGAAGGTTGAGTGCCAAAGAACTGATGCTTTTGAACTGTGGTGTTGGAGAAGACTCTTGAGAGTCCCTTGGACAGTAAGGAGATTCAACCAGTCCATCCTAAAAGGAGATCAGTCCTGAATATTCTTTGGAAGGACTGATGCTAAAGCTAAAGCTCCAATCCTTGAGCCACATTTTGCCACAAGCGAACTCATTGTAAAAGATCCTGATGCTGGAGAAGATTGAAGGCAAGCAGGGAAGTGGACAACAGAGGATGAGATGTTTGTATGGCATCACCAACTCAATGGACATGAGTTTGAGCATGCTCCAGGATATGGTGAAAGACAGTGAAGCCTTGCATGCTGCAGTCCGTGGGGTCTCAAAGAGTCGTACATGACTGAAAAACTAAACAAACAACAACAACGAAGGGTAGATTTGTGGCCTAGAATGTGTTCTATTCTGGAGAATATTCCATGTGCACTTGAGAAAAATTGAAATCCATTATTTTTTTTGTCAAATGCCCAGAGATATCAATTATGCCCAGGTCTAACTGGTTCAATGTATTGTTTAAAACTTGTGTTTCAATGTTAATTTTCTGTCTGGATGATCTATTGATGTGAGTGGTGTATTAAATAAAGTCCCCCACTATTATTGTGTTACTGTCATTCCCCCTTTAATATTTGTTAGCATTTGCCTTACATACCTAGGTGCTCCTATGTTGGGTACATATATCTTTATAAAAGCTATATCTTCTTTTTATTGATGTCTGGATTATTTTGTTTTTTTCTTTGTCTCTTATAATGGTGTATATTTTAAAGTCTATTTTATCTGATGAATATGATACTCCAACTTTCTTTTGGTCTCTACTTGCATGAAATATCTTTTGCTAGCCACTTATTTCCAGTCTGTATGTGTCCCTAAGTTTGAGGTAGGTTGTTTGTAGACAGCATATATAGGAGCTTAGTTTTTGTATCCATTCATCCAGTTTTTGTCTTATAGTTGAAGTGTTTAAGCCATTTGTATTTAAAGTAATTGTTGATATGTATAATCCAGTTACCATTTAATTTATTGTTTTGGATTATTTTTATAAAACTTTTTCCGTGAAAAAACAAAACAAAAAAACTTTTTCCGTGTTTCTTGTCTAGAGAAGATCCTCTGGCATTTGTTGAAGAGCTGCTTTGGTAGTGCTGAATTCTCTTAGGTTTTGCTTGTCTATAAAGATTTTGGTTTCTCCTTTGAATCTGAATGAGATCATTTCTGGGTAATCTTCATTGTCGGTTTTTCCCTTTCTTTACTTTTAGTGTATCCTGCTATTCCCTTCTGGCCTGCAGAGTTTTTGTTGAAAAATTAGCTGTTTTCCCCATGGGGATCCCCATGTATATTATTTGTTACTATTCCCTTGCTACTTTTAATATTTGTCCTTTGTGTTTAATTTTTGCTATTTTGATTAATATATGTTTTGGCATGTTTCTCCTTGCATTTATCCTGTATGGGACTCTCTGGGCTTCTTGGACTTAGGTGGCTGCTTCCATCCCCATTTTAGGGATATTTTTGACTATTATCTTCTCAAATATATTCTCATGCCCTTTCCTTTTGTCTTCTTCTTCTGGGATGCCTGTGATTCGAGTATTGGGGTGCTTAACATTGTCCCAGAGGTCTCTAAGGCTGTCCTCTTTTATTTTTATTCTTTTCTCTGCTCTGCTTCATTTATTTCCACCATTTTATTTTCCAGATCACTTGTTCTTTCTTCTGCCTCAGTTCCTCTACTGTTGGTTCCCTCAAGAGTGTTTTTAATCTCTGTTATTGCATTGTTCATTACTGATTGACTATTCGTTATTTCTTCTGGATCCTTGTTAAACATTTATTGCATATTCTCAGTCCACGTTTCTAGTTCATTTATCTTTATCTCCTTTTGTTTTCAAGATTTTAGATCATTTTTACTATCATTGTCATGAATACTGTTTTCAGGTAGGCTCCTTATCTCCTCCTCTTTGGTTTGGTTTGGTAGGTTTTTATGATGTTTCTTCACCTGCTGGATATTTCTCTACCTTTTCATTTTGTTTAGTTTTCTGTGCTTAGTGTCTCCTTTCTGCAGTCTAGAAGGTTGTAGTTCCTCTTAATTGTAGAGTCTGCTCCCTGTGGTTAGGGTTTGACCAGTGGCTTGTTAAGGGGAACTTGTTTCTGTGTTCTGGTGGATGGTGCTGGATCTCATCTCTTTGCAGGGCAGTATAGAGTCCAGTAGAGAGCTTTGGAGTGTCTCTGGGTTTGCTATGGCTTTGAGCATCCTTTCTTTTAATATCCAGGGTTGTGTTTCTGTTTTACTGGGTGGTTAACATGGGATGTCTTGCACTGGACCTTGCTGGCTTTTGGGTGGAGTTTGGTCTCAGTGTAGGCATGGAGAATTTTGGATTGACTCTTGTATATGTTAATACTCCCTGGGTCAGGAGTTCTCTAATGATGCAAAGTTCTGGAGTTGAGTCTCCTGTCTCTGGGTTTCAGTCCCAACCCCTTACAGTCGCATCAAGACTTCTCCATCCACACAACACATTAACCCTAGGTTAATGGTGAAACAATTCTTCATAGCCAGGAACACCTAAAAAGATTCATGCAGTTATATAGAGATGAAAAGAAGGAGGAAGGAGATAGAGGTGATCAGGAGGAGAAAAGGGAGAGTGAAAAGTGAAGACAGCAATCAAACCAGTAATCAAATCCCAAGGTAAAAAAGATACTAAAAATTAGACTCTTAAAGATACAAAATTAATAACAGAAGATCAAAAAGCAGAAATTAAAAACCTGCAATGAAAATTAGACTCTCAGAAGTACAATATAAAAGAAATTGGACACACACACACATACACACACACATATATATGGAATTTATTTAAACATAGTTTCTTTTTTTAAGAAAGATAAAAGTAGGCTATAAAAATAAAAGTTAAAGGAGTAATAAAAAACCATATTAGAACAATATGAGGGCAAAAAGAAAAAGTGGAGGTGAAAAAAGGGGAAAAAAGCAAAGAGAAAAAATGGAATAAAAAATTAAGGAAATTAAAAACAATAAAATTAAAAAAATGATAATGAAATATATATATCTAGGAAAATCTCTGGAGCTGTTGTGGGCAGTGTGGGGTCAGTTCAGTGTCAGATATGTCCTTGTTCTGACTTGCACTTGTTCTCAGTGTCTACAGTTGCTCCTCAAATGCACAGTCTCAGTCTAACTGCAGGATTTTAATCTGTTGCACCTGTCGCTTCTGGGGCGATTCCTGCTTTTTTTATTTGCTTGGGTTGTCCTCCTCTGCTTGCAAGTCTCCAGTTTCTGATCTCTGCCCTGACACCAAAGGGGGAAAATGATCACTTATCTGAGCTCACTTGCTCAGTTGTGCTGTGCCGAGGGAGAGAAACTGCAAACAAACACCACTGGCATGTGTAGGAAGTGCTTGAAGTGGATGGACCACACAGGGGTGGCCACAGCCCAAGGCAGTATGCACCTCCCAGATCCAAGTCCCTCAGGCTCTCGGGTATGCTAAAAGGGCACAGGTTGGCTGTGCTTCTCCTCAAGGTCTCAGTCTGTGACACTCCCAGTAGGTATGAACTGTCAAATATCCCAAGAAGACCTGGTTAGCAACTGGCGGCCTGCTCACGGTTTGGTGGGACATGCAGTCTCTAGGGCTGAGTTTGCAGCAGCTCCTTGCTTTCCACCTCTGGCTGTTGCACACCTGCCTCTCTGTCTCCAGGGAGGGCCATAAATGGCAGCTGACTCACTCTCCTTTGATATTTGCTAGGACACAACCCTTTGTTCTGTAAGTGTGCCAGGGTCAGAGTGTTGTGTTAGAGCCTTCCCAGGGGAAAGGGCCTTTGTTTTTGTTTCTCTAGCATTCCCATAGCTTAGATTTCCCCCGTTCTGTCTGTGCTATATCCCTCAGAGTGTCGTCATGGCATTTAACCCCAGTCCACTCCATAAGGACCCCACCAATGCAGCCAGCACCTGGGCACTCAACCCCACTTGCTGTGGGTGGCACGAGTACGTAAGCTGCTGCTTATAATTGCCACTTGGCTTGATTTCTGTGGTGATTTTTTTTTTTTGTCCTTGTCCTATTCCTCCACCATCTTGAGACTGCCCCCCTAGGAAGTACTTTTTGCTTTTTTTTTTCTTTTTTGCAAGACTCTCCTTGCAAAAGCAACAAATATAAAATACTTTAAGAAAATATTAAACAAATAGTTGCAAAGTATATGTGGAATATATACATATATATTTAATATTGAGTGATATAAAAGAAGATTTAACTAGAATGAGGTATATATCACTATCACTGATAAGACTAATAAGTGTAAAACTTTAATATTCTATACAAATTAATCTATAAACTTAACAGAATACCAAAGAAATCCTAACAGAGTATTTTCTTGAAATCAACAGATCGTTTATATTGTATGTTTGGAAAGTAAGGTATAAGAATAGAAATGAGGGTCATGAACAAAATTCATGTTTTGAAGGTAAAAACCAATGGATTGGAGAGTATTTTAATAAAGAAAAACAAAAGAATTAAATGTTCTACTCCGAATAACTGGAGCAATGAAATTGGGTTAAACAACTGTAAGAATAAAATGGAAAACACTCTCAGAGGAGGTAGGTGGGGAGTGAGGGTTGAAATGTCAAGATTGAGATATCTACCCTCCTACACTGTTGATGGAAATGTAAATGGGTACAGCCAATATGGAGAATAGTATGGAGGTTCCTTTAAAAACTAAAAGGGATTTACCATTGTTGTTGTCATTGTTTGGTTGCAGTGTAGTGTCTGTTTGTGACCCCATGAACTGCATCACACCAGGCTTTCCTGTCCTTCATCATTTCCTGAAACTTGCTCAAATTCATGCCCATTGAGTTGGTGATGCTATCCAACCATCTCATTCAATGTCATCCCCTTCTCCTGCCTTCAGTCTTTCTGAGCATCAGGGTCATTTCTGTTGAGAGCTACCATATGACCCTGAAAACCCACTCTTGGACATATACCCAGAGAAAAACATGGTCCAAAGGGATGCATGCACCCCAATATTCACTGCAGCACTGTTTATAATAACCAAGACACAGAAGTAACCTAAATGTCCTTTGACACAGTTATGGATAAAGAAGACATGGTACATATATACAATGGAATGTTACCCAGCCATTAAAAATAATGAAATAATGCCATTTGCATTAACATGGATGGACCTGGAAGTTGTCATCCTGAATGAAGTGAGACAGAGAAGGAGAAATATCTTATGACATCCCTTACATGTGGAATCTAAAAAATAATGATGTAAATGAATTTGTTTGCAAAATGGAAACAGACTCACATACACAGAGCAGGGAAAAAAAAAAGTATGGTTGCCATGAGGGAAAAATGGAAAGAAGAGATAGTTGGGGAGTTTGGATGGACAGGTACACACTGCTATATTTGAAATAGATAATTAACAAAATCCTACTGAATAGCACAAAGAACTCTGTTCAATGTTATTTGGTAGCCTGATTAGGAGGGGAGTTTGGGAAAGAATGGATACATATATATGTATGGTGGAGGCCCTTTGTTGTCCACCTGAAACTATCGCAACATTGTTAATTAGCTATAGCCCAATATAACATAAAAAGTTTAAAAACAAAAGATTTAGATATTTATCCAGCATTCAAATAGATACCTGTTGATGTTGGCTATGTGAATATGATATTCAGGGAACAAGCATAGGCTGAATATTAAAATTTCTAGAGCTTTCCTATATAAAACAGTAATGAAAACCAAGGCACTAGATGAGACTGTTCAATAAGTGAGGAAAAACAGAGCAAAGACTAAAGATATTAATTAGCTTGGCAAGGGTTACTGGGAAAAGTAGCCAGCCTGTGAAGTAGCAGGAGAATCAAGATAGAGTTGCTATTTGAAAGGTAAATGAATGGAGAGTTTCAAGAAGAGCTTCAAATATTACTGTGAAATGCTTCTGTAGGTCAAAAAAGCTACTGGGGATTAAATATTTAATTTGACAACAAGTCACTGGTTAAATTAACAGGAATTGTTTGGTAGGGAGCTAGAGACAAAAGGGTGATTGGAGTTGGTTCAAGATAGAATAAAGAACATTTGGAGATCTAAAGGACAGGTGATGTTTTTAGAGAAGTTATAGGCAATTAAGATAAAGAGAGGATTCTTTTTAATATAGGGTATTATAATGCATTTTTATAGTTATAGTAATGGTGATTGGGCTTCCAAGGCAGTGCTAGTGATAAAGAATCTGCCTGCTAAGACAGAAGTGCAAGACATGAGGGTTCAATCCCTGGGTTAGGAAGATTCCCTGGAGGAGGGTATGGAACACAACTCCATTATTCTTGCCTAGAAAATTCCATAGGCAGAGGAACCTGGCAGGCTTTAGTCTATGGGTCCGCAAAGAGTCAGACATGACTGAAAAATTCAGCACACACAGGTAATGATACGATGAAGTGGGAAAATCAATGATATAAGAGAGCAATGGCACTATTGTTAAACAATGTTCTTCAGTAGGTAAGAGTGAGAAAATAGAATGAAAAAAGTGAAGGTTTGGCATTAGATAGAATTATAGGAATAAAGGTCAAGCATAGAATACTAGGTATTCATAAATCAGTAGATCTTGTGTCAATATTCTTTGGGATGAAATTATTTGGGAGATTGGACCCAAAGAGAAGGAAATGTTGTTCCAGCATACCACTTTTCCAGATAGATTGCAATATGTATATAGCCAAAAATAATACGAATGTTTTTCATTGGTTCTTTAACATTGTTATTAATATTATATGGACAAAGCTGAGAAGATTTGGTTATGGATGTTGAAGAAAATGAAAATATTAATAAGTTGATAATATTAAATAAAAATCTGGGTTAAAGATGTTGGTATGATTGGAGGTGAGAAAAGATGTAGGAAACTGTATGAGGGTAACTATCTTCAATTTACATAGAAGAGAATTAAGCAGTACTGATGGAAGAGGAAATGAGGGTTAAATGTATCATTTAATATAAAAATGAATTAAAAATAATTGAAATTATGATATCATCAAATATTCAGTAGAATAGACAATAAATGAGGCAGTGTAAGTGAATTGTATCTCAGTTTTCATGAGGTAATCTATGGCATTGCTTGTATTTGATTTATAAGAAAATAGATGATAAAATAGATAAATAGAAATTCTCATGTTATTGAGAATTCTGAATATTATCACTAGGAAACAGCAACATGCATAATTTAAGAAAGTGATATGTAGGATGCAGATATAAGATGGGGAGAGATGTACTGGAGAATATAGTTTTTATTAAACCCTTTACTACTGGGATAGTTGCCTTAGGTATGCATTAATTTGATAAAACATTTTAAAATGATAATTTATCCACACTTAAATACTGTATAGCCATAGAAAATGAGATAGTTCTTAATATCTTGACTTTTTTTTTAAGGTTTTTCATACACTGTCAAATTTTCAAAAAGCAAATTATTAATAATATTCAAAAGAAGTTATGGGTAAATATATGTTTGTCAGGTATCTATTGCTGAGTAACAAACTACCCCAAAACTCAGTGGCTTAAAATAATAAGCACAACTATTATTCAAAAGTTGAGCAGTTAACTGGGTGTTTCCTGTCTCTGGGATTACTCACGTGTCTGAAATCATTTGCACATAGGACAAGCATGTCTACTGACACTGGTGGGACCACTTATATTTTTGGAAAGCATCTGGTTTTGGAGAGTTTAAAGTTGGTCTAACATGACCTTGGCTGAGACAAGTGTATTCTCTGCCACATCATGTCTCTTATTCTCTAGTAATCTAGGCCTGATTTAATCAAATGGAAGTCCAAGTATCCAAGATGGAGAAGTGCACAACGCTTCTGAAGACCTGGGCTCAGAATTGCACAATGACTCTCTACTACATCATGCTAGCCAAATCCAAGTTACAAGGCCAGTCTGTAGTCAGAGCGAAGGACATGGATACAAAGAGGTCAATGGTTGCAGTTATCAATAAAATCAGCATTGTATGATGTGTTTTTTAAAATTATAGAAAAAGTTCACAAAGATGTAAACTGAGCATATTATTGTGCTATATATTTAAAGTATTATATATTTGTAGTATGAAATTAAGAAAGTTGTATCTACGTATTTCACATTTTTTATTGTTTAATTTTCATATAAACATCTATCAATTATTCTAAGAAATTTTAAAGAGTCCTTTGTGTATTTAATAAATAAAAATATACACATGAATCTCATGGAGAAAAAATAATCAGAACTGACAAACAGCAGATGAGGAGAGAAGTAAAGAGATTCTTTATCTGAATTTTTAAAACTGTTTGGCAGTTCAGTCAGTTTCTTGCCCCCCTGCGCCCACCAAGTCTTCCAAGTCCCCACTTCATTTCTAGGGTTGAGCAGGCATCAGTAAAGTGAGGCACCCCTACCATTTAGTGGCAAAGAGGTGACATAGTGACAAATAAGGGTTTATCTGACTTATTGTGTTAAAAATAGACTGGAAGGCAGAACATAGAAACTTAAGTTTATGCCGTGTGTGTGTGTGTGTGTGTGTGTGTGTGTGTGTGTATGCCTATTTGTAAGTATGTATGTATGTGTTTCATTCTGGTATTTTTGTTACAGTAAGGAGAAAAGGCAGTATTCACTTTCTGTTTTCTAAAGGAGAGAAGCCACATATCAGAGGAAAAATCATATTCTATTCAAGCAAAGAGAAAGAGAATTTGAGCAGCTAAGTTTACTGTCAATTTAATATCAGCCTACTAGTCCACTGAGAGTAAAGAAAGCAAACTGCTTTCATTTTCACTGTCCAGGAAGTTGAAGCAGCAATGGCTGGTGAGTTGTTCCCGTTTTTCTGTCATTTATGACTGTGCTTTGGGAGAGTAACAGCTCAGGAGGAAGGTGTAGCAGAGAGAAGGAACCATGAAAGCGGCATGCATTAGATGTGACTATTTTACTCAGATCATAAAGGATGGCAGTTTGGAGCACAGTAACGAGTATGCTAACAAAGTGCTTTAGATAATATGTTACAACTTCTGGGAGAAAGGGAAAATGTAGAAAATATGGTCATATTTTCTTAAGTTTCTTGTTGATTTTAGACTTTTCTTTGGATTTACAGTGGCAGAGAAGCAGAAGATATTAAGAAGAGGTGGCAAGAATACACAGAAGAACGATACCAAAAAGATCTTGATGACACAGATAATCACAATGGTGTGATCACCACTTAGAGCCAGATATCCTGGAAAGTGAAGTCAAGTTGGCCTTAGGAAGCATCAATACAAACAGAACTAGTGGAGATGATGAAATTGCAGTTAAGCTATTTTAAATCCTAAATGATGATGCTGTGAAAGTGCTGCACTCAATATGCCAGCAAATTTGGAAAACTCAACAGTGGCCACAGAACTGGAAAAGGTCAGTTTTCATTCCAATTCCAAAGAAAGGCAATGCCAAAGAATGTTCTAACTACCACACAATTGCACTCATCTCACACGCTAGCAAAGTAATGCTCAAAGTTCTCCAAGCCACATTTCAACAGTACATGAACTGTGAAATCCCAGATGTTCAAGCTGGATTTAGAAGAAGCAGAGAAACCAAACATCAAATTGCCAACATCCGTTGGATCATTGAAAAAGCAAGACAGTTCCAGAAAAACATCTACTTCTGCTTTATTGATTATGCCAAAGCTTTTGATTGTGTGGACCACAACAAACTGTGGAAAATTCTTCAAAAGATGGGACTATCAGATCACTTTACCTGCCTCCTGAGAAATCTGTATGCAGGTCAAGAAGCAACAGTTAAACCTGGACATATAACAACAGACTGATTCCAAATCAGGAAAGGAGTACATCAAGGCTACATATTGTACCCTGCTTATTTAACTTATATGCAGAGAACATTATGCAAAATGCTGGGCTGAATGAAGCACAAGCTGGAATCAAGAATGCAGACAGATATATAAATAACCACAAATATGCAGATGACACCACCCTTATGGCAGAAAGTGAAGAGGAACGGAAGAGCTTATTGATGAAAGTGAAAGAGGAGAGTAAAAAAGTAGGCTTAAAACTCAACATTAAAAAAAATAAGATCATGGCATCTGGTCCCATTACTTCATGCCAAATAGATGGAGAAACAGTGGAAACAATGGCAGACTTTATTTTGGGGGGCTCCAAAATCACTGCAGATGGTGACTGCAGTCATGAAACTAAAAGACACTTACTCCTTGGAAGAAAAGTTATGGCAAAACTAGACAGCATATTAAAAAGCAGAGACATTACTTTGCCAACAAAGGTCCATCTAGTCAAGGCTATGGTTTTTCCAGTAGTCATGTGTGGTTGTGAAAGTTGGAATATAAATAAAGTTGAACACTGAAGAACTGATGCTGTTGAACTGTGGTGTTGGAGAAGACATTTGAGAGTCCCTTGTACTGCAAGGAGATCCAACCAGTCCATTCTAAAGGAGTTCAGTCCTGGATATTAATTGGAAGGACTGATGATGAAGCTGAAACTCCAATACTTTGGCCACCTGATGTAAAGAACTGACTCATTTGAAAAGACCCTGATGCTGGAAAGATTGAAGGGGGGAGGAGAAGGGGATGACAGAAGATGTGATGGTTGAATGGCATCACCGACTCAATGGGCATGAGTTTGAGTAAACTCTAGGAGTTGATGATGGACAAGGAGGCCTGGCGTGCTGTAGTTCATGGGGTCACAAAGATTCAGACACGACTGAGTGACTAAACTGAGCTAATACATTATATATTCATATACTAAATGAAAATCTACTGTATGCTATTTTAATTACTTCATTTATAGCAGTAAGCAAGATAAATTTCCTGCTTTCATAGAGTGTAGTGTGTGTAGCTATATAATAAGCATGCAAAAGTAAACAGTATAATTCTAGGGAATGTACACAAGAAAAGAGGATTAGAACATAGAAACAGATACTGTTGTTGGGAGGAGGGGCTCACATGAGTCAGGGTGAACAATTCTGAGAATTTTTTGGGGTGATGTTTCAGTATCTATACCTGAACAGCAGAGAGGGAATTGTGCCAAATTTTAAGGCAAAAAGATTCCATTGAAAGAGAAAGCAAGAACAAAGGCTGTGAGTCAGGAATGGTCTTGTCATGTAAAGGGGTAATAAGAAAGGTTGGTCTTTCTGGAGAATAGGAAATGAGGGGGAACTGGGTGGAGGAGCTGTTAAAGAGTCAGAGAAAGACTGCCATACTATTTGACCTCTTAGAAAATGTGAAAGAATTTGGATTTTAACTGCAATAGAAAGCCATTAAAATTGTTTAATTAAAGTAGTGATATGCATAGAATCAGAAAATCTATTTCTAAGCTATTTAAATTTTTCAGTTAAGAGATAATAGCTTTTAGTTTGGGGTTGTAGCAATAAGTTCAGTTCAGTTCAGTTCAGTTGCTCAGTCGTGACCGACTCTTTGTGACCCCATGAATCGCAGCATGCCAGGCCTCCCTATCCATCTCCAATTCCCGGAGTCTACCCAAAACAATGTCCATCAAGTCGGTGATGCCATCCAGCCATCTCACCTCTGTCATCACCTTCTCCTCCTGCCCCCAATCCTACCCAGCATTAGAGTCCCTTCCAATGAGTCAGCTCTTCGCATGAGGTGGCCAAAGTATTGGAGTTTCAGCTTCAACATCAGTCCTTCCAATGAACACCCAGGGCTGATATCTTTTAGGATGGACTGGTTGGATCTCGTTGCAGTCCAAGGGACTCTCAAGAGTCTTCTCCAACACCACAGTTCAAAAGCATCAATTCTTCAGCGTTCAGCTTTCGTTATCATCCAACTCTCATATCCATACATAACTACTGGAAAAATCATAGCCTTGACTAGACGGACCTTTGTCGGAAAAGTAATGTCTCTGCTTTTTAATATGCTATCTAGGTTGGTCATAACTTTCCTTCCAAGGAGTAAGCGTCTTTTAATTTCATGGCTGCAATCACCATCTGCAGTGATTTTGGAGCTCAAAAAAATATAAAGTCTAACACTATTTCCACACTTTCCCCATCTATTTCCCATGAAGTGATGGGACCAGATACCATGATCTTAGTTTTCTGAATGTTGAGCTTTAAGCCAACTTTTTCACTCTCCACTTTCACTATCCTCTTTCACTTTCATCAAGAGGCTCTTTAGTTCTTCTTCGCTTTCTGACATAAGGGTGGTGTCATCTGCGTATCTGAGGTTATTGATATTTCTCCTGGCAATCTTGATTATAGCTTGTGTTTATTCCAGCCCAGTGTTTCTCATTATGTACTCTGCATATAAGTTAAATAAGCAGGGTGACAATATAAAGCCTCGATGTACTCTTTTTCCTATTTGGAACCACTTGGTTGTTCCATGTCAAGTTCTAACTGTTGCTTCCTGACCTGCATACAGGTTTCTCAAGAGACAGGTCAGATGGTCTGGTATTTCCATCTCTTTAAGAATTTTCCAGTTTATTGTGATCCACACAGTCAAACACTTTGGCATAGTCAATACAGCAGAAATAGATGTTTTCCTGAAACTCTCTTGTTTTTTCGATGATCCATCAGATGTTGGCAATTTGATCTCTGGTTCCTCTGCCCCTTCTAAAACCAGCTTGAACATCTGGAAGTTCACAGTTCACGTATTCCTGAAGCCTGGCTTGGAGAATTTTGAGCATTACTTTACTAGCTTGTGAGATGAGTGCAACTGTGCGGTAGTTCGAGCATTCTTTGGCATTGCCTTTCTTTGGGATTGGAACGAAAACTGACCTTTTCCAGTCCTGTGGCCACTGCTGAGTTCTCCAGATTTGCTGGCATATCGAGTGAAGCACTTTCACAGCATCATCTTTCAGGATTTGAAATAGCTCAACTGGAATCCCATCACCTGCACTAGCTTTATTCGTAGTGATGCTTTCTAAGGCCCACTTGACTTCACATTCCAGGAGGTCTGGCTCTAGGTGAGTGATCACACCATTGTGATTATCTGGGTCATGAAGATCTTTTTTGTACAGTTCTTCTGTGTATTCTTGCCACCTCTTCTTAATATCTTCTGCTTCTGTTAGGTCCATACCAATTCTGTCCTTTATCGAGGCCATCTTTGCATGAAATGTTCCCTTGGTATCTCTAATTTTCTTGAAGTGATCTCTAGTCTTCCCCATTCTGTTGTTTTCCTCTATTTCTGTGCATTGATCGTTGAGGAAGGCTGTCTTATCTCTCCTTGCTATTCTTTGGACCTCTGCATTCAGATGGGAATATCTTTCCTTTTCTCCTTTGCTTTTCACTTCTCTTCTTTTCCCAGCTATTTGTAAGGCTTCCTCCAACAGCCATTTTGCTTTTTTGCATTTCTTTTCCATGGGAATGGTCTTGATCCCTGTCGCCTCTACAATGTCGCGAACCTCTAAAGATGATAGCAAATAGTTATATATGGTAGCTATATTGGAGATAAGACTCAACAGAAACTACAGATGGATTGGATGTGGGCTAACGAAGAGATGAAGGAATCAAGAATGATTCTAGGTTTTCAACTTGTCAACTGGGTGTAATGTATCAATTACTGAGGCAGAGCAAACTTATGGTGAGAGAAACCGTAGGAGAAACAGATTTATAGAAGATGCTATCAGGAGAAACAGATTTATAGGAGACGATACCAGAAGCCCTTCTTTGTTTCTTTAGTTTAGAAAATGGTACATCCAAGAGAAAATGTTGAATAAACGAATGAGATACAACTAGTGCGGAGAAGGCAATGGCACCCCACTCCAGTACTCTTGCCTGGAAAATCCCATGGACGGAGGAGCCTGGTAGACTACAGTCCATGGGGTCGCTAAGAGTCGGATACGACTGAGTGACTTCACTTTCACTTTTCCCTTTCATGCACTGGAGGAGGAAATGGCAACCCATTCCAGTGTTCTTGCCTGGAGAATCCCAGGGACGGCGGAGCCTGGTGGGCTACCGTCTATGGGGTTGCACAGAGTCGGACACGACTGACGCGACTTAGCAGCAGCAGCATACAACTAGTGAAATCACAGAGAAATCAGGGATGAGAATAAATCTTGAAATTCACCAGCATGTAGGTAGTATTTAAGATGATGGCGCCACCTAGAAGAGGCCACATAGGGAGAGGTGTTGATAAAGCAAAACAGAGGTTCCACTATAAGTAATCTCACTTTTAGATATCTGACAGAAGAGGAAAAGCCAGTAATGGAGACAGACAGGTTTAGAAAGAATGGCTGGAAAATGCAGCATCACAGAAATCTAGAGAGCATTTTTCAAGAAAGATGTGTCCCACCATGTTAAATGCTAAGAAAGCAAAAGTAGTCAGTGGCAACCTTTATAGCAAGTATTTTTTATTTAATTGGTGAGGATAATAACCTTTTTTTTTTGTATAAAAAAAAAAAATCAGAGTTGTAAAAATGAAAATAGTGAAACCAGACAATGCCTTTAAGGACTTGTGCTAAGAAGTGGAGCAGAGTAATGGGAAAATAACTGGAGGGAAAACATAATCAAGGGAAAGCGTTCTTAAGGGATAAAAGTAACATTAAAGCATGCTGATATGCCAATGGGAATGTCACAGAGGGAGAGAGGGAGAAACTGACGCTGTAAAAATCATGGTGGAATAAATGCTTGAGTAAAATTTCTGTGTGTGAGAGGGAATGTGACTCAGAGCATAAGCGGTGGTATCACCCTCAGATCAGAGGAGGGATATACCTTTCTTTTTAGTAGGAGGGGACAAACAGGTGGGTAGAGACATAGATAATTTGATGAACTTGTTGATTAAAATAACGAAATCATTCTTTATTAAAGTGATAATATTATTTATTTATTATATATACATGTATCTATTCTTTTAAAAAAAAATATTTTCCCATTTTCTTTGTTACATAATGTTGAGCAGAGTTCCCGCTCCCTGTTGGTTATCCACTTACAATATACCAGTGTGTGCATGTCAGTCACAACCTCCCACCACCCTTCCCCCCAACTCCCATTAATCAAAAGTTCATTCTCCAATGTTTACTTGCTTATTTATTTACTTGTTTATTTTTCATTTTGTGGAGTATACTTGATTTGCAGTGCTGTGTTAGTTTCACTGTACAGCAAGGTGAGTCAGTTATGCATACACATATATCCACACTTTTCTAGATTCTATTCCCATATATGTCATTACAGAGTATTGAGTAGCGTTCCCTGTGCCATATACAGTATTATAGTTATTGAATTAGTTATCTCTTCTATATATAGTACTGTGTATATGTCAATCCCAATCTCCCAATTTATCACTCCCTATCTTTCTCTCTGGGAATCACAAGTTTTCAATTTACATCTGTGATTCAACTACTCTTTTGTAAATAGGCTCATTTGTATCATGTCTTTAGATTGCACATATAAGTGATATCATATATGCGTCTTTTTCTGTCTGACTTACTTCACTCAATATGACAATTTCTAGATCCATCCATGTCATTCAAAATGGAATTAATTCTTTTTTATGGGAGAGTAATATTCCATTCTATGTATGTCTCACATCTTCTTTATCCATATTCTATCCACGGACATTTAGGTTGTTTCTGGCCATTGAAAATAATGTTGCACTGAACACTTCTGAATGATTGTTTTCTCCAGATATATCCTCAGAATCTGGATTACTGGATCATATGACAGTTATATTTTTAGTTTTTGCAGAAATCTCAGTACTGTTCTCCATAGTGGCTCTGCCAATTTACATTCCCACCAACAGTGTAGAGGGTTCCCTTATCTCCACATTCTCTCCAGAATTTATTGTTTGTAGATTCTTTAATGATAGCCATTTCAACTGGTGTAAGGTGATATCTCATTGCAGTTTTTTTTTTTAAATAAATTTATTTATTTTAGTTGGGGGCTAATTACTTTACAATATTGTAATAGTTTTTGCCATACATTGACATGAATCAGCCATGGGTTTACATGAGTTCCCCTTCCTGGACCCCCCACCCACCTCCCTCCACAACCCATCCCTCTGGGTCATCCCATTGCCCTGGCCCTGAGCCCTTGTCTCATGCATCGAACATGGAATGGTGTTCTGTTTCACATATGATAATATACATGTTTCAATGCTATTCTCCCAGAACGTCCCACCCTCACCTTCTCCCTCAGAGTCCATAAAATTGTTCTATGCATCTGTGTCTCTTATTCTGTCTCACATATAGGATTATCGTTACCATCTTTCAAATTCCATATATATGCATTAGTATACTGTATTGTTGTTTTTCTTTCTGGCTTACTTCACTCTGTATAATGGGCTCCAGTTTCATCCATCTCAGTAGAACCGATTCAAATGTATTTTTTTTAATGGCTGAGTAATATTCCATTGTGTATGTGTACCACAGCTTCCTTATCCATTCGTCTGCTGATGGACATCTAGGTTGCTTCCATGTCCTGGCTATTGTAAACAGTGCTGCAATGCACATTGGGGTACACGCGTCTCTTTCAATTCTGGTTTCCTCGGTGTATATGCTCAGCAGTGGGATTGCTGGGTCATATGGCAGTTCTATTCCCAGTTTTTTAAGAAATCTCCACACTGTTCTCCATAGTGGCTGTACTAGTTTGCATTCCCACCAACAGTGTAAGAGGGTTCCCTTTTCTCCACACCCTCTCCAGCATTTATTGCTTGTAGACTTTTGGATAGCAGCCATTCTGACTGGTGTGAAATGATACCTCATTGTGGTTTTGATTTGCATTTCTCTAATAATGAGTGATGTTGAGCATCTTTTCATGTGTTTGTTAGCCATCTGTATTTCTTCTTTGGAGAAATGTCTGTTTAGTTCTTTGGCCCATTTTTTGATTGGGTCGTTTATTTTTCTGGAATTCAGCTGCAGAAGTTGCTTGTATATTTTTGAGATTAATTGTTTGTCTGTTGCTTCGTTTGCTACTATTTTCTCCCATGCTGAAGGCTGTCTTTTCACCTTGCTCTACTAGAAAATTACTAGAGTTAATCAATGAATATAGAAAAGTTGCAGGATATAAAATTAACACACAGAAATCCCTTGCATTCCTATACTCCAATAATGAGAAAACAGAAAGAGAAATTAAGGAAACAATACCATTCACCATTGCAACAAAAAGAATAAAATACTTAGGAATATATCTACCTAAAGAAACAAAAGACTTATATATAGAAAACTATAAAACACTGATGAAAGAAATCAAAGAGGACACAAACAGATGGAGAAATATACCGTGTTCATGGATTGGAAGAATTAATATAGTGAAAATGAGTATACTACCCAAAGCAATCTATAGATTCAATGCAATCCCTATCAAGCTACCAATGGTATTTTTCACAGAACTAGAACAAATCATCTCACAATTTGTATGGAAATATAAGAAACCTCGAATAGCCAAAGCAATCTTGAGGAAGAAGAGTGGAACTGGAAGAATCAACCTGCCTGACTTCAGGCTCTACTACAAAGCCACAGTCATCAAGACAGTATGGTACTGGCACAAAGATAGAAATATAGATCAATGGAACAAAATAGAAAGCCCAGAGATAAATCCACACACCTATGGACACCTTATCTTCGACAAAGGAGGCAAGAATATACAATGGAGAAAAGACAATCTCTTTAACAAGTGGTGCTGGGAAAACTGGTCAACCACTTGTAAAAGAATGAAACTAGAACACTTCCTAACACCGTACACAAAAATAAACTCAAAATGGATTAAAGATCTAAACGTAAGACCAGAAACTATAAAACTCCTAGAGGAAAACATAGGCAAAACACTCTCCGACATAAATCACAGCAGGATCCTCCATGACCCACCTCCCAGAATATTGGAAATAAAAGCAAAAATAAACAAATGGGACCTAATTAAAATTAAAAGCTTTTGCACAACAAAGGAAACTATAAGCAAGGTGAAAAGACAGCCCTCATTGCAGTTTTGATTTGCCTTTCTCTAATAATTAGTGCTGATGGTGATCTCTAATAATCACTGCTGATGGTGATTGCAGCCATTAAATTAAAAGACGCTTACTCCTTGGAAGGAAGGTTATGGCCAACCCAGACAGCATATTTAAAAGCAGAGGCATTACTTTGCCAACAAAAGCCCCTCTAGTCAAGGCTATGATTTTTCCAGTGGTCATGTATGGATGTGAGAGTTGGACGGTAAAGAAAGCTGAGTGCCGCAGAATTGATGCTTTTGAATTGTGGTGTTGGAGAAGACTGTTGAGAGTCCCTTGGACTGCAAGGAGATCCAAACAATCCATCCTAAACGAGATCAATCCTGGGTGTTCATTGGAAGGACTGATGTTGAAGCTGAAACTCTAATACTTTGGCCACCTGATGCGAAGAGTTGACTTATTGGAAAAGACCCTAATGCTGGGTAGGATTGGGGACAGGAGGAGAAGGGGACGACAGAGGATGAGATGGTTGGATGGCATCACTGACTCAGTGGACATGGGTTTGGGTAGACTCCGGGAGTTGGTGATGGACAGAGAGGCCTGGCGTGCTGCAATTCATGGAGTCACGAAGAGTCGGGCACGACTGAGTGACTGAACTGAACTGAACTGAATAATTAGTGATAGTGAGCATCTTTTCATGTGTCTTTTGGCCATCTGTATGTCTTCTTTGGAGTAGTGTCCATTAAAGTGTTCTGCCCATTTTCTGTTTTTTTTTTTTTTTTTGGTTTGTTTGTTTGTTTTTTAATTGAACTTCATCCACTGTTTTTTTTATTTTACAGATTAATCACTTAGTTGCTTCTTTTTCAAATATTTTCTCTCATAATCTGCAGGTTTTCATATTTTTTTCTTTTGTTGATGATTTTGTTTACTGTACAAAAGCTAAGTTTATTTAGATCCCGCTTGCTTATTTTTGTTGTTATGTTCAGTCTCAGAGGAAATCAAAACAAGATCTCATGATTTATGTCCAAGAGTGTTTTGTCTTTATTTTCCTCTATGAGTTTTATAGTATCCGTTTTTACATTTAGGTCTTTAATCCATTTTGAATGTATTTTTGTGAATGATGTCAGAGAATATTCTAATTGTATTCCTTTGCATGTAACTATCTAGTTTTCCCAGCACCACTTATTGAAGAGACTGTCTTTTTCCTGTTGTATGTTCTTGCCTCCTTGTCATAGATTAGGTGACCATATGTGCATGAGTTTATTTCTGAAATTTCTATCCTATTCTGCTGATCTATATTTCTATTTTTTATGCCAATACCATATTGCTTTGATTACTACAGATCTGCAGTATAGTCTGAAGTCAAGGGCTTGATTCTTCCAGCTCTGTTTTTGTTTTCCCCCTCAAAGATTGCCTTGGCCATGTCTTTTTTGTTTTCATATAAAGTTGTATTTTTGTTGTTGTTGTTGCTCTAATTCTGTGAAAAATGCTATTGGTAATTTGATAGGGATTACATTGAATCCATAGATTATTTTGGGTAGTGTAGTTATTTTGACACATTGATTCTTCCAATCAAAGAACATGATCTATCTCTCCATCTATTTGTGTTGTCTTTGATTTCTTTCATCAGTGTCTATATTTTTCTGAGTATAAGTATTTTGCCTCCTTAAATAGGCTTATTCCTAGATATTTCAATCTCCTTTATTTGTCAGTAAATGGGATCGTTTTCTTAATTTATCTTTCTGATCTTTTGTAGTTAGTGTATAGAAATGCAAGGGATTTCTGTGTATAAATTTTGTATTCTGCAACTTTACCGAATTCATTGATGAGCTCTAGTACCTTTCTTGGAGCATATTTAGGATTTTCTCTATATAGTACCATGTCATCTGCAAACACTGACACTTTTACTTCTTTTCCAATTTGGATTTTTTAAATTTATTTTTATTTTCTGTTTGCTATGACTAGGAACACCAAAACTGTTAAATGCAAGTGGTGACAGTGGCTATCCATGCCTTGTTCCTGATCTTAGAGGAAATGCTTTCAGTTTTTCACGATTGAGAATGATATTTTCCATGAGTGTGTCATATATGGGTTTTATTTTGTTGAGGTAGGCTCCCTCTATGTCCATTTTCTGGAGAGTTTTTAATTCCAAGTGGGTGTGGGTTTTCTCAAAAGATTTTCCTACATCTATTGAGATGATTGTTTTTTATTCTTCAGTTGATTAATGTGGTGCTACACATTCATTGATTTATGTATGCTGAAGACTCCTTGCATCCCAGGAATACATTTGAATTGGCCCCAGTGTATGATCCTTTTAGTGTGTTACTGGATTTGGTTTTCTAGTTTTTTTTTTGTAATTTTTTGGGTCCATGTTCATCAGTGATATTGGCCTGTTATTTTTTCTGTATATGTGATATGTTTTCCTGGTTTTGAGATCAAGGTAATGGTAGCCTTGTTGAATAAGCTATGGAGTGTTCTTTCTTATGCAATTTTTGAAATAGTTTGAAGAAGATAGGTGTTAACTCTTCTCTAAATGCTTGACGGAATTCACCTATGAAGCCATCTACTCCTGTATGTTAGTTTGTTGGAAGTTTTTAATCACAGTTTCAATTTCAGTACTTGTGATTTGTCTGATCCTACTTTCTATTTCTTCCTGGTTATCTTGAAAGGCTGTAACTTTCTAGGAATCTGTCCAGTTCTTCGAGGCTGTCCATTAGCATATATTTGCTTGTATTAGACACTTGTGACCATTTATATTTCTGTGGTGTTGTAACTTCTCCTTCTGTCATTTCTAATTTTATTGATTTCAGTCCTTTCCATTTACTTTTATTGATGAGATGGGCTAAAATTTTATCAATTTTTTTAATCTTCTCAATGAACTTGCTTTTAGTTTCATTGATCTTTGCTATTACTTCCTTCATCTCTATTTCATTTACACCTGCTCTGATCCTTATCCTTTCTACTAACTTCCCTGGGGCTTTGATTACTAGTGCCCTTGCCCTCACAATGAGTGACAGTTGACCTCTGCCTCCCTGGAAGACCCTCAACAAACCCTAGGTTGGTGTGGCCCCAGGTTCCTATGTACATATTTCTTTGAGTTGTATCCCAGTACACATGAAACCTTGTGTGAACACTTGAAGATTGGAGTCTCTGTTTCCCCAGCCCTGGGGAGTTCTTGCACTAAATCCCTGCTGCCTTTCAAGGGTAAACGCTCTGGGTTTCTTATGCCCAATGTCAGACCCTTAGACTGTCATGGTGGGCTATTTTATGTGGGTATGTACCTGTGTAGCTTGTGTCAGTTTTATATTTTGTAATGTGAGAGTTTGTTAGTATAGACGTCTGCCACCACTTTCCTTACTGTATGCTGGCCATGTTTCCTTTTCTAGGATGTGTGACTGATGTTGTGGTGTCCAGAGCCTGCACTGGATACTGAATGGGACCTCCACTTTGTTTTGTGGTTGTCACTGCCCTGTCGGCAGTGGGGTCTGCTCCCTTGTTGTTGGAGTGGAGGCCCCCATATCTTTTTTTTTTTTTTTTTAACTGTGTTTCTGTTCTGTGGTCCAAAATAGGTAGGATTGGAGAACTCTTACTGGGAAGTAAGCCACTGAGTATTCCTTCTCTGGAGTTGTTCCTCTGTGGGTGTGCTCTGTTGTGTCATCTTTAACCCATTATAAGGGCTCACAAATTACACTGTTGTTGACACTGCTCTCAGCTTCACCTTAACTGTGGGTATGCCAGGAATTGGCAGCGGTATCTCTCAGAGCCCATCACTTCATGTCAGATAGATGGGGAGAAAATGGAAACCGTGACAGACTTTATTATCTTGGACTCCAAAATCATTGTGGACAGTGAATGCAGCCATGAAATTAAAAAACACTTGCTCTTCAGAAGAAAAGCTATGACAAACCTAGACAGTATATTAAAAACCAGAGACATCACTCTGCTGACAAGGTCTACATAGGCAAAGCTACATTTTTTCAGTAATCATGTATGGATGTGAGAGTTGGACCATAAAGAAGGCTGAGTGCTGAAGAATTGATGTTTTCGAACTGTGGTGTTGAAGAAGACTCTTGAGAGTCCCTTGGACTGCAAGGAGATCAAACCAGACAATCCTAAAGGAAATCAATCCTGAATATTCATTGGAAGGACTGATGCTGAAGCTGAAACTTCAATACTTTGGCTACCTAATGTGAGCAGCTGACTCATTAGAAAAGACCCTGATGGTGGAAAAAATTGAAGGCAGAAAGAGAAGCAGGCCACAGAGGACGAGATGGATGGTATCATTTACTCAATGGCCATGAGTTTGAACAAACTCCAGAAAATAGTGAAGGACAGGGAAACGTGGTGTGCTGCAGTCCATAGGGTCCAAAAAGTCAGACATGACTGAGTGACTAAACAACATCTCTTGGATGTCTTTTTCATCAGGACACCAGTGTAGATCCACTGAAATTAAGTCCCAGGATTACAAGTGACATATATGGATCTGTTGTGGGTGCTATGGGGGCAGCTCTGATTCTAGCCTGGCCCAACCCCAATGTATATGTGCCACGAAGTCTAAAGCTGTTAAAGTTAAGCCCGTCTTGACTATAGGAGCAATTGTTGTATATTCAAACATTCCATAGGTGCTGTGATTACAAGGCTGGTCATAGGGGTGTCAGTTCATGGTTTGTCCTTAGTTACATGTCTCCTGGGACACCACTATGGTTTTAGCCCCACCTCTGCATGTGGGTTGCTCACAAAGGTCTGCTCCTGAAGACAACACAAGAGTCTGCCTTGTTTGGGATAGTGCTTGTAAACAGCATAGCAGCCCATGTCTTAGGAGCCCTGGTGGTGACAGGCACCCGAGGAGCCAGTGGTCATGGGCATGCAAAAGTCAGCTCTGGTGGGGGCGCTTCCTAGTGTCTGGGAAGGCAGGGGCCAGTGTGTGGAGAGACAGTCTACAATGACAGTTATCTTCCTTATGTGTCACTCAATAATGGAACTTTGTTTCTATGGTTGTCTGGGTTTTCTCCAGGAGCATTCCTGGTTGCAGATTTCCTCACTTCTGTCACCTCAGACTGTATCCTTCCAGGTAACAGCAGTTTCCTTCCTGGGTTTAATCTCTAAACTACACATTCCAACACCTAGTCCTTATGTGCACAGGTAGACACGTATCTAAAGGCTGGGGTGCTCAGGACTGTAATACAGACCACCTGTGTAGGTATTACCCTGCCCTGCCTCCCAGTCTAAGTTGTTGCACTCTCTTCCGATAACCCTCAAAGCTCCTCCTTTGTTCCAACTGATCTGGTTAGGGGTAAAGGGTTTCTTCCAATGCAGGAAGCTGTCCTCACCTTCAGCCACCCTCCCTCTGCAGGGGTGCCATTTTGATCTTTCTTCATCTCCTCTTTTTTTTTGTTCCTCTTTTTTTTATTCCTCCTTTTTCCTTCTTTCATCTTACTTGGTTACACTGGGGTCTTTTTTTTTTTTTTTTTTCCTTTTAGATGTCCAAGTTCCTCTACTAGTGTTCAGCTGGTCCCCTGTGAGAATTGTTCGATTAGTAGATGTATGCTTGTTGTATTTGTGGGCAGAAATGAGCTCCATGCCCATGTCTTTCTACTCTTCCACCTTCATGACCTTCAATGATGACATTCTTATGCAAAAATATTAGGAAGAATAGAAAGTTTCTTGCCTAAGGGAAAATGTAAAACAGAAGATAGTTGGTAGCTATTTTCAAGTATGTGAAAATATTCATTAATGAGGAATTATGCATTTTAAATCTGTGCCAGGTATCACTCTAGATACTGGGAATACAGAGATTAAAGACATCTTCCTGTCTTAGTTATGTCAATGTGAATATGTGTGTGCTCAGTAGTGTCCTGGCTCTTTGTGACCCATTGGACTGTAGCCCATCAGGCTCCTCTATCTATAGGATTTTCCCAGTAAAAATACTGGGGCAGGTTGTCATTTCCTCCTCCAGGGCATATTCCTGACCCAGGGATCAAATCCATGTCTTCTATGTCTCTTGCATTGGCAGGCAGATTCTGCAGCATGTGGTAAGCTTTTAAGCAGGACAATTCTTTACCACAGAGCCACCTGGGAAGCTTGCTTGCTCAGTGGTGAAGAATCAGCATGCAGTGCAGGAGACACAAAATGTGGGTTCAATTCCTAGGTCAGGAAGATGCGCTGGAGGAGGAAACAGCAACCCACTCCAGTATTCTTGCCTAGAGAAATCCATTGACAGAGGAGCCTGACAGGCTACAGTCCAATGAGTCACAAACAGCTGGGATACCACTGAGCAAGAACTCCAAAATTATAACTCACTGCTGAGCAACTGTCAACAGGAGAATGTTGGATCCCACCCAAAAAAGATACTCCATGTCCAAAGGCAAAGGAAAAGCAAGATGGTAGGAGGGGCAAAATTCCATTTAGAATCAAACCCCATACACGCCAGAGATGCTTGGAGGGCTCAAATAAATCTTGCGTGCACCAGGATCCAGAGACCCCACAGAGACTGAGCCAGGACTGTGCTTGAGTGTCTCCTGTGGAGGCACAGGTCAGTAGTGGACTGCTGCAGGGGCAGGGGCCCTGAGTGCAGTAGACCTGGGTATGGCATTAGCCCTCTTGGAGGAAGTCGCCATTAACCTCACCATAGAGCCACCAACACAGGACTGGGGAAACAGACTCTTGGAGGGCACAAACAAAACCTTCCGTACACCAGGACCACAGAGAAAGGAGCAGTGATACCCAAAATAGACTGACCCAGACTTGCCCGTGAGTGTCCAGGAGTCTCCAGCAGAGGCGTGGGTCAGTGGCAGCCTGCTGCAGGGTTGGAGGCACTGAGTGCAGCAGTGCATGCATGGGGCATTTTGAGGGATGTCACCGTTATCTTCATTATGTCCACCATAGTTTGGCCTCAGGTCAAACAACAGGGAGGAAAAACAGCCCTGCCCATCAACAGAAAATTGGATTAAAGATACAGATGGCTAAAAAGCATATAAAAGAAAAAAAAATTAACATCACTAATTATGTGAGAAATGCAAAACAAAACTACAATGAGGTATCACCTCCCATCAGTCAGAAAGGCCATCATCAAAAAATCAACAAAGAATAAATGCTGGAAGGGTGTGGAGAAAAGGGAACCCTCCTATACTGTTGCTGAGAATGTAAATTGTTACAGCCACTATGGAGAACAGTATGGAGGTTCCTTAAAAAAACTAAAAATAGAACTACCATCTGGCACATTAATCCTCCTGGGCATATACCTGGAGAAAACCATAATTGAAAAAGATATACGTGCCCCAGTGTTCATTACAGCACTATTTAAAATAGCCAGGACATGGAAACCACCTAACTGTTCATCAGCAGATAAAGAAGATGTGGTGCATATATACAATGAAATATTACTCAGTCATAAAAAGGAAAAAAAATAATACCAGATGTCACAGCAGGGATGGACTTTAGAGATTTTCATACTGAGTGACATGTCAGACACAAAAGACAAATATCATATGATGTCACTTAGATGTGAAATCTGAAAACAGGTACATATGAATTCATTTACAAAACAGAAGCAGAATTATGGATGTAGAAAGTAAACTTATGGTTACTGGAAGATAAGCATGGGAGAGGGATAAATTGGGAGATTGGGACTGACATTCACACATTACTGTATATAAGTTAAAATGAAAGTGAAGTCTCTCAGTCATGTCCAACTCTTTGCGACCCCATGGACTATAGCCTACCAGGCTCCTCCATCTACGGGATTTTCCAGGCAAGAGTACTGGAGTGGGTTGCCATTTCCTTCTCCAACTGTATATAAAACAGATAACTAACAAGAGCCTGCTCTATAGCATTGGGAGCTCTATTAAATACTCTGTAGTGGGCTATGTGGGAAAAGAATCTAAAACAAACAAACAAAAACAACAACAAAAATCATTGTAAAATGAACAGTATTCAGTAAGTCAGGAACTTCTTTTAGGGATTTTGTATTTCAGTCTAAGATTACTCAGGCTATTATTTAAATAAGGAAAAGTTAGAAAGAAGGATGAGAGTGAGGAGGATGCAAAAAAGAGACAGGGCTATCTAATAAGAGCTTAATAGAGCAGGCCTTTTTAATTTTATCATTTTTAATCTTATGAAGATATTACATTTTAGTTAATGAAGAAACATCAGGAAAATTTTTCTCCTGGTTTCTAATGCTCAGGGGATATCTCTCTAAAAAGTTTTCTTTAGATAGGTAAGAAAGGTTGTTACTCTACTTTTCCAGTTCTAAAGTTTTTAGAAATCAGAGTGATTCTTCCTGAGAATTGTTATGTCAGACCAAAGATACATTCAAATCCAGTAGAGGATTGAATACTTCTGAGATGAAAGGGCTATGGAAACATATCAAAGCAAGACAGAGTGGAAGATGAGAGGTGTTCTTCCTCCTCTGTATGTGTATGTGTATATGTGCACACTAGTTTAGGGAAACTACATGTGTTCTGTGCAAATATCACATATAATTTCTTGTTATCTTCAAATTTTAGGTCTCTCTTTTTTTTTTTAAAGGTATTCTTTAAAAGATCTTTAGATCTCCTTTAATGAGAGCATTGCTCCTACTTGCCATCCTTAAACTCTCAAAAGATCCTGGATTCCTTTTTCCTTTTTGGATCTTCCAAAATCTGGTGCCTCTGACTGATTGCATTGATGCTAATAGACGATTCTCCAGCCTAAGGTTGGTTACTCTGATAAAAGACAGGGGGTCCATTCACTTCAAATAGGAAATCTTTTTTCATTCTTTCCACCAGTAAAAGTTAAAGATAAATTCTTCTCAGATTGCTCAAGGGCAAACACATGAGTTTTAAGTGTATTAAATTTCCTCTAAAGAATATATGGGCTGTTTGTTTTTCTGGTATTGAGCTACATGAGTTGCTTATATATTTTAGAGATTAATCATTTGTCACTTTTTTCATTTGTCATTATTTTATCTCATTCTGAGGATTATCTTTTCACCTTGTTTATCATTTCCTTTGTTGTGCCAAAGCTTTTAGATGTAATTAGGTCCCACTTGTTTATTTTTGTTTTTATTTCCATTACTCTAGAAGATGGATCATAGAGGATCTTGCTGTGATTTATGTTAAGGAATATTCTGCCTGTTTTCCTCTAAGAGTTCTGTAGTTTCTGCTCTTACATTTAAAAACACATTTGAGTCAGTTCTAAAGAAGTAGTTGAACCTAGAGCTTATTATACAGACTGAAGTAAGTCAGAAAGAGAAAAAACAAATATTGTATATTAATGCATATATATGGAATCTAGAAAGATGCTACTAATGAACCTAGTTGCAAGACAGCAATGGGGATGCAGACATAGAGAGCAGACTTGTGGGCACAGTAGGGGAAGGAAAAGATGGGATGAATTGAGAGAGTAGCATGGAAATTTATACATTACCATTTGCAAAATAGATAGCTGGCTTCAAACCAGTACTATGTGACAGCCTAGAGGGATGGATTAGGATGTGGGAGTTAGGTTCAAGAAAGAGGGAATGTATGTATACCTATGACTGATTCATACTGATGTATGGCAGAAACCAAAATAATATCACAAAGCAATTATCCTCTAATTAACAATAAATAAATTAAAAAGTATGAAAAAAAAGTATACATGTGTTAGACTGACTAAGGAATGCGAATTTATCCATTTACTTTGATTTTGACCTGACTTGAAAATAATAGCCTTGGCATTATTCTGCTCGGAAGCATTTTTCTCCTTCTCTTCTTTCAAGACAAAAGGACACATCATTAGCTGAGGATTATTATCTGGGAAATTATGTTTATGAAGTGATATTTTTCAGTATACTAACTGAGAAGCTATCCGTGAAGATTAAATGGAAAGACTTTCAGACTAAATAAAACTGAAAACATGGCTTATCAAGTCAAATAAAGCACTAAGCAAGAAGGAAGAACATTGAAATAGATAAGTTAACACCTTAAATAGGTGCAAGCATGGTAAAGAGCCATTCTGGGTCCTGCTGTCTACAGTATTCATAAATACAGTTTCTCTCTCGCTGTATCAATCTTTAAAGCCAAAGTTTTGGTGATGAAGATCAGAGTTGAGGTCAGATCAAGGAAGGGTAACAAAGGGAGCTGTCTAGAGCCAATGACACACACCTGCTTTATCAGAATTGCAGGGGAACTGTATTTGACACAATGGTGGTGTTAAGATGCTCAGTCGTGTCCGACTCTTTGGGACCTCATGAACTGTAGCCCATCAGACTCCTCTGTTCATGGGATTTCCCAGGCAAAAATACTGGAGTGGATTGCCATTTCCTCCTCCAGGGGTACCTGATACAATAGTAGCTGCCAGTTAGCTATTTAACAGCTTTTGACTTGCAAGTACTTTAGTATAGCTATGATTCAAAACAGAAGAGAAACAATTGAAAGAAGTTAGGACATAATAGAGTTTGTGAGTTATGAGAATATGTTTGTATTTTGCTTTGAAATGAATGGGGAACTAATGAATGATGAATGACATGTGAAAACATGTTGAAGGAGTACCCAATCACTAGTAGAAAATTAACAACGAAAATTTCCCTGAGGAACTGAACCTTCAATAAGAAAATATTTTAAAAATGTTTTCTGGTATAAATAAAACATTTAAAATGAATATGTTCTCATGTTTACTCATGTCTAGTCATGTTGCTGCTATTTTTGTTGCTACTTCTGTTGTTATTATTGAAAATACTATCATGAGAAAAGACCAGAGATTAATAGATAAAGGTCTAGGATTGGAGAATGTAGTTGTACCAGAGAAATAAGATTAATACCCAGAAAGGCATGCAAAGACACATAGAGTATGGGATGAAGACTTGCAAGTATATTTCAGTATAGCTGGGATTCAAAATAGAAGAGGATAGCTGAAGGTGAAAGTGAAGTCACTCAGTCGTGTATGACTCTTTGCGATCCCGTGGACTGTAGCCCACCAGGCCCCACTGTTCATGGGATTTTCCAGGCATGAATACTGGAATGGGTTGCCATTTCCTTCTCCAGAGGATCTTCCTAACCCAGGGATCGAATCCAGGTCTCCCGCATTGTAGGCAGATGCTTTAACCTCTGAGCCACCAGGGAGGCCCACAATAGAGTTTTCAAGTTATGATAATATGTTTGTATTTTGCTCTGAAAAGAATAAGAAGCTGATAAATTGGCAAATGACATTCATTTTAGAGCAATCTCTCTAATGATAGTCTAATATATTAGAGAAAGACCAATATGAATTTATTTTGGCCAGCATGGTCTATGTGGTATTTCAAATGAAAAATGAAAAGGGTTTGACATGAAATGGCGAGAGTGAGTACAACAAGACAAAGCAAATTTGGAAACAACTCAGTAAATTTGGCAGATTTGGTAATTTATTTTATGTCAAAAGAGCAAATAGAAAGAAATAACTTACAGAGCTAGGATTCTGACAAGGGCAAGTGTGGTGATGGAAATGATTTATAGTTCAGTTTAGAACGTGATATGCATTTTAACATTTGGGCTGCTGTAACAGGATACCACAGACTGGGTGACCTACAAACAAATGAACTTAAACTGCATACAGTTTTGGAGATCCGAAGTCTGAAATCAGGGTGACAGCAGGGTCAGACGTAGTCCCTACTCCGGTGACAGATTTCCCCTCATGTCATCGTATGGGGAAAGGATCTCTTTGAAATCACTTTTATAAAGGCACTAATCTCATTTATGAGAGTGCCACCCATGTAACCTGAGAATCTTCTAAAGCCTCTATTTCTAATACTATAACATTGAGCATTAGGATTTCAACATATGAAATTTGGGGGGATACATTCATTTGACAGCAAGGTGTTTTAGATCTTTATCGTAAATAAACATTTGCCTTTCACTTCTCTTCTTTTCTCAGCTATTTGTAAGGCCTCCTCAGACAACAGTTGTCTCCTGGTCTTGTTTTAGATTGTATCCTTCATAACTCAGTTGGTAAAGAATCCACCTGTAATGCAGGAGACCCCAGTTTGATTCCTGGGTTGGGAAGATCCGCTGGAGAAGTAATAGGCTACCCAGTCCTGTATTCTTGGGCTTCTCTTGTGGCTCAGCTGGTAAAGAATCCACCTGCAATGTGGAAGATCTGTGATCTATCCTGGGGTTGGGAAGATCCCATAGAGAAAGGAAAGGCTACCCACTCCAGTATTCTGACTTGGAGAATTTCATGGACATAGTCCATGGGATCGCAAAAAGTCATATAGAACTGACCTACTCTCACTTTCACTCTATGTAAGTAGCAAACATATCTATCTTTTTCATTGTTGTATCCCCAATGGCCACTATTGAATTAGACAGGGAACAAAGACAAAAACAATGTTTATATAATGAAAAATGTTTGATTGCAAAAAAAAAGTATGAATTTATAGGACATTAGTATATATTCTCAAGAAGAATCTACAAAAATTGGAAGAGGTTTAATAAAATAATTTTAAAAAATCCTCAACTGAAGTAAAACCAGTTTTTTATTGATAAAACAAGTTTGTATTGTAAAGCTATTATCAAAATGTACTACATAGTCTATCTCTCTAGCTTGCTAGTATATTATTTTCTAGATTTATTTATTCACCTAATCATAAATTGCATATCATCTCTGTGCCAGAGACAGGCAAATTTGGCTTTGGAGTGCAAAATGAAGCAGGGCAAAAGCTAATAGAGTTTTTCCAAGAGAACACACTGGTCACAGCAACACCCTCTTCCAACAACACAAAAGAAGACTCTGTACATGGACATCACCAGATGGTCAAAACCAAAATCAGATTGATTATATTCTTTGCAGCTGAAAATGGAGAAGCTCTATACAGTCAGCAAAAACAAGACTGGAGATGACTGTGCCTAAGATCATGAACTCCTTTGGCTCATGGGGAGTGAATATTTGGACAATTTTTTGAATTATATCTTACATAGAAAATTTAAATTTTAATGCTTTGACTCTGTCAATTTAGTTCTGAGAATATGTGCCAAAAATATTATCAGAGAGAAATTATATGTATATTTACAAGGAAATTTTTATTTTCAAATTACTGAAGATATTAAATTTGGAAATCACCTAAATTAGTAAAATATGTTCTAACATATCCATTAGATGGAATATTAGATAGCCATTAAAAATGAAAACAATGTATGATAGAGACATTGTTCAGACTCAATATGTTTTTGTTTTCCTTTTCTAGTAGCAACTCTTTTGTTTGTTTGTTTGTTTTGTTTTGTTTTTTGCTTAGGCATATGGCAATCTGCAATAAACATTAATTTTCTCAGCTTCCACTGGAGCTATGAGTTGCTTTTTTAATAAATTACTGTTAATGGCTTACCAGAAGAAAAGCTTCTCTGAAACGGATTGGACCTGTACTTTTTCATCTCTTCCTCTTCCATGTCAAAGAAGATTTCATCTCAATGATATAATCATTGCTTGATAATGGAACACCTGTTAATATATTGTATCCATAGTTCAAATAGAAAGATCATATTTTGTGTCTATTTCCTCTAGTCTACATAAGGGCCCAACTAACACTCATCTCTTATGGGGAGACAAATCATATTAAAATATCAGTGTAAATATACAATTATAAAAAAGTCTTGTTTAAATCAACAAAAAGCTCTACTTAATGATGAAACACTGGATATGCCTCCACTAAAATAATTAAGAATGTCCACTATCACTATTGTAATGTTTATTTTACATAGAGGTATATGATAAATATCAAATTTTATGGATTTGAAATGAAAGCTGTGAATACTAACTGACAAGGAAAAGATAAATTTATGATTTGCAGGTAACAAAATTTTATATGTAAAATTTTGAAATGAAAAACATTTTCTACACCAATGAATGTTCAATATGGCTATTGAATTAAATTTATATATATATATGTGTGTATACATATATATATATATATAATATTTAAGAATCAACAATGCCTGTCATTTTCTTAACAGTCACAGAAATAATCAATTGAAAATCATGTATAAAAATATTTTCATTCAAAACTGTAAGCAAATACAATTTGTCCAGGAATAACTTTATCCAAAAAATTGATCAGGTTGTATGAAGGAAAATATAAAGTTTTGCTTAAAGATAAAAATAGAATATGTAGCTTAATGATTATATAAAACCTGATCCTAGGAATGTGCATATTTAAATTCTGTTAACCCCTGCTTCTATTTGTCAGAAAACTTATAATATCTCTCCAAAATTCATCTGGAAACATTACTATACAAGAATAAGATTGTCAATAGGGAAGAACTAATGAAGATTATAAAGCAACAGCAGTTAGGAATGTGATTTGACATAGCCTGAAAAATAAATCAGTTCATGTAAGAGTGGTAATTTCTACTACAAAAACTGCCCTCTGTGACAGATGGTGTAACGAGGAGGAACTTCATATGCATAAAATTGTGCCTGCTCTATATGGGTCAAGTTTTGGTGTACCCACTTCATACTTGGAAACTTGAGTCAGATAAGTTAATTAATTTATTAAAAATGCTAACAATTAGCATTTTATAGATGTAAGATTTAAAAGAAAGACTCATTCTGCATCTGAGGGTCTAATCAGAGAGAATGATTCCCTGATTTTCAATTTTCTAGACCAGATTTCCAGAGACATAGCTATTTTTTTTTCCATGTGTAGGAATATCAGAATACTTGTTATATGCTTACGTTAAGACTGTTATTTATGTGTTTATTTATTTTTAATTGAAGGATAATTGCTTTACAATATTGGTTTGATTTCTGCCATACATCAACATGAATCAGACATAGGTGTACATATGTCCTATCCCTCTTGAACCTCCCTCATACCAGTCACCATTTCCCACCATCTAGTTTGTTACAGAGCCTTGATTTGAGTTTTCTGAGTCACGTGGCAAATTTCCATTGACTACCTATTTTACATATGGTAGTGTATATGTTTCCATGTTACTCTCTTCATTTGTCTCACCCTGTCCCTCCTACCCCTGACTAACGCCCATAAGTCTGTTTCTATGTCTGCGTCTCCACTGCTGCCTTGCAAATAGATTCATCAGTATCATCTTTCTATATCCCATATATATGCATTAATATACAAGATTTATTTTTTTATCTTTCTGATTTACTTCACTAGGTATAATAGGCTCTAGGTTCGTCCACTTCATTAGAACTGACTCAAATGTGTTCCTTTCTGTGGCTGACTAATATTCCATTGCATATGTATACCACAGCTTCTTTATCCATTGAAGAAAGGATGGAAGTCGATGGAAATCTAGGTTGCTTGCGTGTCCTAGCTATTATAAACAGTGCTTCCATGAATATTGAGGTACAGGTGTGTCTTTTTCAATTGTGTTTCCTTAAGGTATATGCCTAGAAATGGTGGTATTGCTTGGTCATATGGTAGTTTTATTGTTAGTTTTTTTAAGAAATTGCCTTACTCTTTTCCTTAGTGGCTATATCAATTTACATTCTTATCAGCAATGCAAAAGAGTTCACTTTTGTCCACACCTTCTCCAATACTTGTTTGTGGATTTTTTGATGATGGCTATTCTAACCAGTGTGAGGTGATATTTCATTGTAATTTTGATTTGCATTTCTCTGATAATGAGCGATGTTGAGCATCTTTCCATGTGTTTAGTAACCATCTGTATGTTTTCTTTGGAGAAATGTTTGTTTAGGTTTTTTTTTCCCCACTTATTGATTGGGTTGTTTGATTTTCTGGTATTGAGTTGTATGAGCTGCCTGTACATTTTGGAAATTAATCCTTTGTCTGTTGTTTAATTTGCTATTATTCTCTCCCATTCTGAGAGTTATCTTTTCACCTTATTTATAGTTTCCTTCGCTGTGCAAAAGCTTTTAAGTTTAATTAGTACTGGCAGAAAAACAGAAATACAGACCAATGGAACAAGATAGAGCATTCGCACCTTTTACAATGGGAGGAGGCAAGAATATACAATAGGGGAAAGATAGTCTCTTCAATAAGTGGTGCTGGGAGAACTGCACAATTACATGTTAAAGAATGAAATTTAGAACAATTCCTAACATCATACACAAAGATAAACTCAAAATGGATTAAAGACCTAAATGTAAGACCAGAAACTATAAAACTGTTAGCAGAAAACATACACAGGACACTGTATAACCTAAATCATACCAAGATCCTCTGTGACCCACATCCAGAATAATGGGAAAAAAGCAAAAATAAACAAATGGGACCTATTTAATCTCAAAAGACTACTTTTTTTTTTTTGAAGCTAGTTTGAGCTAATTCCAATCCCTTGTAGTCAAAGATTCCCTAATCTAAATATCAAAATATAATATTTTTATTATATAGTCTCCAAAAATGAATGGCTCAGAGCACCTTTAACTAATATTAAAGGAATTTGTAAGAAAATGAAATATGAATCAGCTAGTATTTCCCTTGCAATTTGTAAGTCATTGAAAAATATTAATAATATCCTTAGCTATAGTATGTAACAATTCTTAGAAAATGACATAATTTAATGAAAGAAAAAATCTTAAAGCAATTCTAAGCATTATTAATGAAGTAGTGCAGCATTTAATTTAAAAATAGAAGCAAACACAGAAAGCATATAAATGTATTTAATTACTGAAAATTCCAATGTCATATAATATCATACACAAAATATGATACCAAACAACTAACTAAGAAATACTTTCTAACATAGGACCACGGTTATTATACAGGAATAATTACACAAGTTGATAAGAAAAAAAAGAAAAAAAACACAAAATTTGAAACAAAATTGAGAAATAATATGAATTAATAATTCACATGAAGACTGAGCCAATTAAGGTGTTAAAATTATAACAAAAATGTGCCAAAGAAATGTACTATTTTTATCTATTAAATTGGTAGCAATATCAAAAAGAAACATTTATCTTCATTCCTCTGTCAGTCATTATCAGTATCGTTTCATGTATGCATGTAATAGACATTGATAATAAAAAAAAATTGTGAAAGTGTTTAGACTTGCAACTAGAAATACTAAAATCGTTAACAAGTATTATCTCTTTATTAAATTTCTTTGTTTTTCTATACTTAAAATTTATTTTGTAATGAGCATGCCTTATCTTTATGATAAAATGAGAAAACAAACATTATTTAAGAATAATTTATGAAGCATTAAATCAGCAACAATATATAGGAGTAATTTTACCCTGGTATTCTTGGAGGGTGGGCAGTTGAGAAGTTCACCCAAAAATATCCTTGATCAAAAGTTGACCTTTTTAAATAGTAAATTCATAGAAATCATAATGCCTCTGTTTTTCTGGAAAAAAAAAGCAAAGAGGAGAAAGCATGAGTAATTGGGCTCTTGTAGATAAGACATAAGTAGAACACATCTCTACTGTGAGGTATATCTTCACAAAAGGGCTATGGACCTGCCATTCCCAAACAGGAAGATCTACACTAGGGCCTCTTTGCCTCAGCATAGAACCAGCAGTAACAGTTGACACTGTGATCCAAGCCACCCTCATCATAAACAGAGAAGGGACGTGACTCAGCAAAACTGACTTCTTACTGAGAAAACCGAACACCTACTCTACATAGCATGCCCAATTATTTGGTTAGGTGCGTGTGTCAGGACTATGTATTTTATTCTCACTGAGTAGATCCCTGAGAGAAATGAGGACTGAATGTTTTCTAGTGGGCTACCATTGGACTTTTCATTTCATGTGCAGTCATTATATTGTGGCCAAAGTAACATAAAACCACAGTTTCACCACCAGAGGCCATTAAGAAAAGGCAGATAAGGTGAGTCTCAGTGACTACTGGGCCACACCACTCTGTCATTGTTCTCCATTCTATCCAGACTTTTTGTATAGACTCTGTACAGGGTGAACCCAAATCCACTTCTTGGACACATTTACCTGAGATACTTTGCATGATTTTAATTCCCAAAGAAGAGGTAGAAATAGCATGTCATGGATTCTTTTTCAATCGCAGGCATCTGGGTCAGTATGTTTGGTGTCTCAAATGAATGTTGAACCTAAAATAGTAAAGAAATCTTTTAGAAAATTTCTAAAAAGGAAATCCAGACTTCTTTCAGGAGTGAGTGAGTATACAGTATATAGTTTTTATTAAGGCTGTGGTCAGATAGTATAGATAGAAGAAATTTTTAGTTTTTCTTTGGAGATAGTACAAACACAAATAAAATGGTACTTTCAGAAACACTCCTTGAATAAGCAAGGCTATTAGAATCAGAGAAGCTCGCTCTTGTTCAATGTAGTGTGCTTCAAAAACTTTCTCTTAAATAAACTTGGAGTATAGGAAGGAGCCTCAAGATGACTTAAGAGTTTCAGGATTCAGAGAAAAGGTTTGCAAACAGTTCTACAAAGTTTTATAAAGCATAAAATTGAGAAAAGACAAGAAGATCCCTATGTTTCAAAAAATCTCTTTCAGATGATGACACCAAGAATATTCTTTGAAGTAATATATAGGTTAGAAAATAAAGAGGGAGCCATTTGTGTCACACCTCCAAGAAACATTATCTGAAAACAAAGGTTTTAAAATAATTGGTGATTCAGCTACCATATAAATGCACAAGACTCTTAGAGTCATAGTTTTTGAACAAAGTTTGATTTTGGTGCTTTACAGAAAAGAGGGAGGTCAAATCTGGATAGTGTTGAGATGCTTCAATAACAGGCCCAGAGAAACCATCATTGACCCTCAATTATAATTTCCCTTAAATTTCTTACTAGGCAGGATCAACATTATGGGCTCTAGGATTACAAGTAGTAGAAAAGAACATAAACCGTTTGAGCACTTATTGTATAATAGGACAAAAGAAGACATATCTTTGATTCTGAGCCTCCTCTTCACCCATACTGTTTTTATGCTATACTTTTTTGCACTTACTGTTTTACTGAGTGAATTATTTTGAATTGCAACCTCTCTTTACGATTGCAATGTGGTCAATTTTCTATCATAAAAAAGCTAATATTATCTTTATTATCACTTTATCTACAACTACTTTTCTATTTCTCCTTCCTCTTTGTAATTAAATTTCTCCAATTTGTCTTTAGTTAACATTATATCCTCCTAGTCTGCTCACTCCTATCTGCCCTCTTCTTCCCACACCAATTTTACCAAATGACTTTCCCTAAGGTCATCCATGACCTTAGGATGATTTAGTTTGTGAAGTCTAATGGTCATTTATCAGGCCTCACCTTTTACCTGGTCTCCCATTTACATCAGGAAATATTGATAACTCCAACAAGTTATTTCTTAATAATTCTGACAACACATACTCCTAGTTTACTTAATCCCTGACCATACTTTGTGAATGTAATTTGCTGATGAATATTTCTGTCTCAGATATTGAACTCTATAGTTTTTATTCAAACTTTAGCTTTAGGATTTATTCTCATTCTATTCTCTGTGAATAGATAAGATTTTCCATTTTTTAGAATATTAAATATCATATTTAAGCTAGCATTTCCCAAAATCCTAGCATAGTTCTCTCCTCTGAAATATACAGTTGTGTAACTCTCTACTCTTCATTTCATCTTGAAATATGCCAAAGACATCTCAAAATTTCTTGTAGGATTCTCACTTTAATGAATGTACCAGAATTGTCCACTTGCAAAGTTGAGTCACTTCAATCATCATTTCATTTGCAGCAGACATACTAAACTAATAGGCCATATTAATTTTATATGCTAATTATTTTCTGGATCCAACCACTTACCAAATCCCAAGACTATGTTTATCAACTATGATTTGTAATACTACAATATTATTTTAACTTATCTCTCTACATCTACTCTTGTTGTACTGTAATTCATTCTTCACAAAATTCTCAGAGTGGTCATTTTAAAAGAGATGCACACATGCCCAGAAGGCACATAAGAAGATGCTCAGCATAGCTAATTATTAGAGAAATGCAAATCAAAACTACAATGAGATAGCACCTCAACCAGTCAGAATGGCCAACATCAAGTCTACAAATAACAAATGCTGGAGATGGTGTGGAAGAAAAGACAACTCTCCTACACTATTGGTGGGGATATAAATTGGTTTAGTCACCATGGAAAATGGTATGGATGTTCTTTAAAAACTAAAAACAGAGTTTCCATATGATTCTGAAATATCACTTCTAGGTATAAATCAAAGAAAGCATAATTCAAAAAGATACATCTACCCCAATGTTCATAGCAGCATTATTTACAATAACCAAGTCATGGAAGCTATGTAAGTATACATTGACAAATGAATGGATAAAGAAAATCTGCTCTATGTGTGTACAGAATGAAATACTATTCAGCCATTAAAAACAATGAGATAGTACCATTTGGAGCAACATAAATGGACCTAGAGATTATCATACTAAGTGAAGTAAGTCATAGACAAATATCACGATTTTGATATGTAGACCCTAAAAAAAGAATATAAGTGAACTTATTTACAAAATAGAAATAGACTTACAGACATAGAAAACAAACTTGTGGTTAAACGGAGAAGAAGGAATACATTAAAATTTGGGATTAAAATATATACTACTATATATGAGTAGATAACCAACAAGAATGTGCTGTATAGCAGAGGAAACTATACCCAAATTCTTGAAATAACCTACAATGAAACAAAATGTAAAAAAGGAATCACTTTGCTGTACACTTGAAACTAACATAACACTGTAAATCAACTATATTTTAGCAAAATTTTTAAAAAGAAAAAAAACCAGAAAATCATATCATTTCATTGCTTTAAGTTCACTTAAGCAATGAAACAGAATAAAGTGAAATTAGTAATAGCATAAAGTAAAATTAGTAATAAAATATGTTAGTATAAAAGACCAAATCCTTCCCGGACCTCACAGTTGTCACTAGTGGTAAAGATTCAGCCTGCCAATTCAGGAGACACAAAAGACTTAGGTTCGATCCCTGGGTCAGGAAAATCATCTGGAGTAGGAAGTGACAACCCGCTCCAGTATTCTTGCTTGGAAAATTCCATGGACAGAAGATCCTGGAGGGCTATAGTCCTTGGGACTGCAAAGAGTCAGACATGATTGAGCATAAGCAATGAAATAATATGAAGTAAAATTATTAACAGTATAAAGGAAAATTAGTAATAAAATAGATTAGTATAAAAGACCAAATCCTTCACTAATATATAAGGCCTCAAATTCTGTGACTCTTTTGTGCTGCTTCAATCTTCTGGTTACTAGCACCTGGTTCTGTGCTTTAACCTTGCTTGTTCTCTTTTCTAAGCTCATTTTTCTCAAGTCCTCCTTGTACAATGTTTTTTTTTTTTTCTTGTCTGGAATAGTCTTCTCTTACCCTTGACAATCTAAAAGTGTTAAGAGGAAAAATAAAACAGAAGCATTTATTTGGGATCAAAGCAGTGCTATTCAGGATAAATAGATTTGGGTAGAAATCCAAATACTGTCCCTCTGCCCTTTCTAAACTCAGCTTGTACCTCTGGAAGTTCTTGGTTCACATATTGCTGAAACCTAGCTGGAAGAATTTTGAGCATAACCTTACCAGCATGTGAAATATGCACAATTGTATGCTAGTTTGACCATTCTTTGGCATGGCCCTTCTTTGACATTAGGATAAAAACTGACCTTTTCTAGTCCTGTGGCCACTGCTGAGTTTTCCAAATTTGCTGACATATTGAGTGCAGCATTTTAACAGCATCATCTTTTAGGATTTGAATTGTAATTACATAATCTACCTAGCTTTCTTTGCAATAATGCTTCCTAAGGCCCAATTGACTTCACACTCCAGGATGTCTGGCTCTAGGTAAATGTCCACACCATCATGGTTATCCCAGTCATTTAGATTTATTATCACTACTATTATTGCTATTTGTATAGTTATTTAGTGTATTCTTGTCACCTCTTCTTAATCTCTTCTGTTTCTGTTAGGTCCTTATGGTTTCTGTCCTTTATCATGCCCATCCTTGAATGAAATGTTCCCGTGATATCTTCAATTTTCTTGAAGAGATCTCTAGTCTTTCACATTCTATTTTTTCCATCTACTTCTTTGCATTGTTCATTAAAGAAGGGCTTCTTATCTTTCCTTGCTGTTCTCTGGAACTCTGCTTTCAGTTGGCTACTTCTTTCCCTTTGCCTCTTGGTTTTCACTTCTCTTCTTTCCTTAGCTGTTTGTAAAGCCTCCTCACACTTTGCCTTCTTGCATTTTTTCCCCCTTTGGGATGTTTTGGTTTTACTGTACAGTGTTATGAACCTCTGTCCATAGTTCTTCAGGCACTCTGTTTATCAGATCTAATCCCTTGAATCTATTTGTCACCTCCACTGTATAATCATGATTAAAAAAAAAAAGCAGAAAATGCAAAGGTCCATATAGTCAAAAGTGCATTTTTTTTTTTTCAGTAATCAAGTATGAATGTTAGAGTTGGACCATAAAGAAGACTGAGTGCCAAAGAATTGACACTTTCAAATTGTGGTGCTGAAAGACTCTTGAGGGTCCCTTGGACAACAAGGAGATGAATTCAGGAAATGAATCCAGATGAATAAAGGAAATCAACCCTGAATATTCATTGGCAGGAATGATACTGAAACTTCAATATTTTGGCCACCTGATGTGAAGAACCAACTCACTGGAAAAGACCCCAATTCTGGGCAAGATTGAGGGCAGGAGCAGAAGGGGATGACAGAGGATGAGGTGGCTGGATGGCATCATTAACTCAATGGACATGAATTTAAGCAAGCTCTGGGAGGAAGTGAAAGACAAGGAAGCCTGGTATACTACTAGGGGGTCACAGATTTGGACATGACTTGGCAATTGAGCAACCACCAAATAGTTTCCCACTAAGGATCAAAATAAGAAGTTTTTAAAGACAAAAAAAGGGAGTGCCTACATAATTTGCTTACAAATAACTTTGATTACCGTTGCAGGCAGAAAGCTAGTCTTGGCTGAACATGATTGTTTGCCAGTGCTATTAGTCAGCAAATATCTTTTGCTGGAGCAATAGCAGATATTCTTATAGAGTTCCTCAAATATTTGGAATATTTGCAATTTGCTCCAGATCAAAAGTTCATGTTTAAACTGGTGAGGATGTGTATAAGGTTTACATTCTTAATAGTCTCTTGCCTCCATTTTAAGTGACATAAGTGAATCCATTCGATTTTGTCTTTCATGCTCTTAATATGGCTCACTCCTTCGACTTCCAAATGTGAGCACAATGTTCTCCTTTAAAGTACTCATCTCAGTTGACAATTATTATTTATTTCTGTTAAACATGAGTCTTTCTGGCCTAACTGTATACTCTAAAATGTTCAGTAACCATGTCTGTATCTAATACAGTATCAAGACATAGTTACATACAAAAATGTTGACGCAGGAATTTCACATATTACCTTTTATTTCTTCACATGTTACACCTTATTTCTTCAATTAAACAGTCTCGGAGTATGCATCAGACTGTATGTACTTTTTAAACTTCCTTTTTAGCATAAAAGCACAGAGGTCTTCTTTCAAATAAAATATCATTAGAATTCCAGTATGTAAAACAAAGAGAAGTAGAACTGTTCCAGTTGTGGAGTGGATGTTTCCTGCTTGGTCTTCTTCCTATTTCCCCAAGTAAACTTAGGAGGACGTCTAATTCCTTCCTGTTCACATATCGCCATGAATCAACAGCTCCGGCATCACCATGAAGCTTAAACAAATAAATAAAGCACCTCAGGCTCTGTTCCAGACATACCAAATCAGAAATCTACTTTTTAATGAGATTTTCAATGATTTCCATGTACATTAAAATTTGAAATTGCTACACTTTAGCACTTAGAACTTGTATAAATTAGGTTTTTTAATAGCTTTCCTGCCAAGGTTTTCAGTCATTGGCTACATGCTCATGAAGTCGGGCACTTAAATATTAGCCGATAACCTAAGACTAGATTCAAATAACAGACCAAAAGGTTATTAGCGTGTGTTGAGCAAGACCTGCAGTTTTACTGGTTGGCTCATTTAGTTGTTAATAGATCATCAGGTGGACCAAATCTGAGATGATACAATTCTGTATCATTGCTATATCTAAAAATAACCTCTTATTTTTCACATAGTCTATTTGAGACTATTTTAAATCTGTGTCCTCATCACAGTCCTGTATATTTTCTAAATTTCCCCTAGGATCAATATTTACAGGTTTCTTATTATGAAAATCTCAATATTTAAATATCTTCTCCACCTAAGTATCTCATTAATTAGGAAAGAAATGTTCTAAGTGATAAGATATTATCATAACCAAGCCCAAGATCCAGAAACTAATAGGTTGCTTATTTCCTGATTGCTCAGACGGTAAAGCATCTGGCCGCAATGCAGGAGACCCGGGTTCGATCCCTGGGTCGGGAAGATCCCCTGGAGAAGGAAATGGCAACCCACTCCAGTACTCTTGCCTAGAAAATTCGGGCTACAATCCATGGGGTCGCAAAGAGTCGGACACGACTGAGCGACTTCACTCACTCACTCATATATTTACATGGTGTCAAAGATTTGAAAGCAATGAAGTCCTTCTCCACATGGCTCATTTTAAAAGCAGCATACCAGATGTAACATTGCAAGAACTGGTCATACTTGTATGCAGAGGCTTCTCCTGTGTCAGTCACCTAAACACCCAGCACCTTCTGAGAGAGACATCCATATCTTATAAAAGATGTCATATTAATATTAACACACACAAACACACAGAAAATCGCTTTTGTGGTTACACTTTTGATACAATATATTTTAATATGGCATTTACTAAAAATGCAAATATCTTGTCGTTGTGGTTTAGTTGCTCAGCCGTGTTCAACTCTTTGCAACTTCATGGACTGTAGACCAACAGGCTTCTCTGCCATGGGATTCTCCAGGCAAGAATACTAAAGTGAGTTGCTATTTCCTCCTTTCCTCCTCAAGGTGATCTTCCCAACCGAGGGATCAAACCCACATCTCCTGTGTCTCCTGCATTGATAGGTAGATTCTTTACCACTGAGCCACTGGGGAATGGAGAATCTGCCTCGCTGACTGGAAAACATACACAGGTCACTTAAGTTTAGAATGACCATGGTGAAAACCAAGTCGCAAATGATTGGAATATTTCTCATTATTCTAGGTTACTCATCATTTCTTTAAAAAAAAAAAAAAAAGGTACAGGCTTAATAGTGTTTCTTCCTGGACTGGACCCAAGAGTCGTACTGAAATGTTTTTCTCTTCCCATCCCTGGGAAAATGAAAGCTAGGCACCAGACTAATAGAAAAGCCTACACAGCCACTCCCCAAGTTTTCTGAACTCAAACTCGTTACTTCGGCCACCCTACATGATGATTACCTTGGGTTTGTCTTTTAGACTCTGACAGTGATGGCTGTTGAAAATTTGGAAAATGGTATCATCATGAAAAATATCTGGGTCTTTTTCTGTGTGTTTTGCCCCACAGATTTCATCCAGGATGTCATGTGACATAAATACCAAGAATATGCCATCTGAGGATTGGTGTTCTTGCTGAGCAGCAAATTCCCTTAGTGCTGTATGTGTTTCCTGAAATAGACTCCAGAATTACTGCTGAGGAACTCTCCTTTTATAGTTTACACTAAAATACTAGATGAAGTTCACAAAAAGGAGCAGGCACTAAAGAATAAGGTGATGTAAACTGAATGGAATTGTAAGTGAAATTATATTCTGACAAATACAAGATGTGGAAAATACTAAAATTAGTAGAGATTTTGGATAGCATCTAACTCAATGGTTTTCAATAGAACTTTGCACTTAGGAAGATGGTGGGAGAGGGAGTAAATGAGGGGCAAGTAAGATGATGTGTCTCCAATAGGAGAACTTTGCTTTCATCTGTTTTACAAATTGGAGTTCCTGTAAGTTTTCATTTAAAAAAGGAAAGAAAGAAAGAAAAAGGAGAGAGGCAGAGAAAGAGAGAGAGAGAATTTTGATAAAAAGATAGAAACAACAACAAATTCCTTCATCATGTAACAGGAGAATGTTAGCTTTAAAATGGTTTGTCTAAAGCCATCTGGGATATTTTTGGGAGGAGCAGAATTGCAAATTTTTCTTTATGTCTATATGTGTGTGTGCAGTTTTTTTGTTGTTCTGCACACTTGATTTTACATTTATACACAAGGTATTGAAATTATGAAAATCTCAAAAACTCATTCTGTAGATATCAATAAGTTTCAGGGCCAAAGCTTATGTCTCACCCAGACTACCAAGTAATAGATGACTTGCAGACTGAGAACTTTAGAAGATCCAACATATTTAGAGAAATACTATATAGCTTGGCTCTAAGTATTTCCTCTGAGACTGCATAGAAGGAGGCTAAAATTCAGGGGATCAATTTAGAGCAAATATGCATAATATAACACGTATTTTGTTCTTATAGCTGTTAAGTAAGATGTTCAAAACTGTTTAGGAGGGCAGGAAGCTTGTTCCGCTCTCCTGGTCCATTTCCAGAGCTGTGAGATTCTCTTTAACGACCACTGAGTATCCAAGGTTCAAGTAAATCTTACATCTGAAAGTCAACTTCAGAACCATATTGATTAGCATGTGTGCATGCTAAGTCCCTTCAGTCATGTCTGACTCTTCGCAACTTTATGAACTGTAGCTTGCCAGGCTCCTCTGTCCATGGGATTCTCCAGGCAAGAATACTGGTGTGGGTTGCCATGCCCTCCTGCAGGGAATCTTCCCTACCCAGGGATCAAACTGGAGCCTCCTGTGTCTCCTGCATTGCAAGTGGATTGTTTACCCACTGAGCCACTGAGGAAGCCCCATATCATTTAGAAAGATAAACAAATTTTTTGTTGCAGATGAGGGTCAGGAGTGCCTGGCCCTCCTTCTCCATCACTGAATATATCTGCAAAATAGATGAGTTAATACATTAATAACATATAATACATAACAAAAAGAGTTATCTCAGACATCTTAATTTTGCTTCCACAGTCCATACAAAACAGGCCTTTAAAATTATACAGTGGGTGGCTGAGAGCTTGGGAGTAGAAATGTGTCCTCTGGATGAAAAAGACAATACATGAGACTGAAAACATATACTAGGTCTGAGTATACACTCTAGGAACTGGACTTTGGTTGGTTGGTGAGTAGGAGTTCAGAATGTGATGGAACAGAGGGGAAATGAAATTTAAGTACCACTTAATTAGATAACATGACTAAGTGACATCCTATGCCCTTGTTCTGATCTTAGGGCATTTGTAACAAGAACTTAAATTGAGTGAGTCCACAGTATCTCATTTGAGTGGAAAGACTTTTAAAACATATTTCTTGAGTTACCTTTGCTGTCTTCAGTTTATGTAAATGAACATGAGGGCAAACTTTTCATTTTCAAGACTGAGAAGCTTGCTTTTTTTAAGGAGCTAATAGAGAGAAAAATAGCTCATTAAATAGTAACATCCATTACCATGCAGATCATTTGGCTGCATGGGCATTCATTCTTCACAAACTCTTACTGCCAGACCACCACAAAGCTTAATATAATAAAATAATTTCATATTTAAAATGACTAAAAGAAATTGAGGACTCTTCCTTTTACTTGCTGTTTTTACTGACACCATCATACAGTTCTGTTTTTATTAGTGGTCACAACATCAATTTATTTCTCAGACCCAACAAACTAGTCTCATGTAAACACTGGGAAGAAAACCTAATGTTCAGGTCATACGGCAAAGTCATTATTCAGATATATGAACTCCACTTACAATAGAAATATCTCCACTAACAAGGAACTTAAAACATTCTAAAGCATTGTTTAAAGTTCTGAGTGTGAGCTTTATAAAGTGTGAACTTTCCAAGCACTGGTATATATTTTCCACATTGGAAACAGTGGTCAGTTCAGTCACTCAGTTATGTCCGATTCTTTGTGCCCCCATGGAGTACAGTATGCCAGGCTTCCCTGTCCATCATCATCTCCCGGAGCTTGCTCAAACTCATGTCCGTAGAGTCAGTGATGCCATGCAGCCCTCTCATCCTCTGCCGTCCCCTTCCCCTCTTGCCTTCAATCTTCCCCAGCATCAGGGTCTTTTCCAATGAGTCAGTTCTTCGCATCAGATCCAAAGTATCGAAGTTTAAGCTTCAGCATCAGTCCTTCAAATGAACATTCAAGACTGATTTCCTTTAGGAATAACTGGCTTGATCTTCTTTCACTCTAAGAGACTCTTAAGATTCTTCAAGACCACAGTTCAAAAGCATCATTTCTTCGGCCCTCAGATTTCTTTGTAATTCCAACTCTCACATCCATACATGACTTCTGGAAAAAACAAAGTTTTGAGTAGAAAGCTTTTGTTGGCAAAGTAATGACTCTGCTTTTTAATATGCTGTCCAGGTTGATCATAGCTTTCCTTCCAAGGAGAAAGCATCTTTCAATTTCATGTCTGCAGTCACCATCTGCAGTGATTTTGGAGCATCCCAAAATAAAATCTCTCACTGTTTCCATTGTTTCCCCATCTATTTGCCATGAAGTGATGGAACCAGATGCCATGATCTTAGTTTTCTAAATGTTGACTTTGAAGCCAACTTTTTCACTCTCCTCTTTCACTTTCATCAAGAGGCTTTTTAGTTCTTCTTCACTTTCTGTCATAAAGGTGGTGTCATCTGCATATCTGAGGTTACTGATATTTCTCCTGGCAATCTTGATTCCAGCTTGTGTTTCATTCACCCCAGAACTTCTCATGATATACTCTTCATATAAGTTAAATATTCAGGGTGACAATATACACTCTTGATGAACTCCTTTCCCGATCTCGTACCAGTCTGTTGTTCCATGTCCAGTTCTAACTGTTGGTTCTTGACCTGAATACAGATTTCCCAGCAGGATGTTCAGGTGCTCTGGTATTCCATCTCTTTAAGAATTTTCCACAGTTTATTGTATCCACACAGTCAAAGGATTTGGTATAGTCAATAAAGCGAAGGTAGATGTTTTTCTGGAACTGTCTTGCTTTATTTATGATCCAATGGATCTTGACAATTTGATCTCTGGCTCTTTTGTCTTTTCTAAATCCAGCTTGAACATCTGGAAGCTCAAGGTTCACGTACTATTGAAACCTGGCTTGGAGAATTTTGAGCATTACTTTGCTAGTGTGTGACATGAGTGCAATTGTGCTGTAGTTTGAGCATTCTTTGGCATTGCCTTTCTTTGAGATTGGAATGAAAACTGACATTTTCCAGTCGTGTGGCCACTGATGAGTTTTCTAAATTTGCTGGCATCTTGAGTGCAGCACTTTCACAGCATCATCTTTTAGGATTTGAAATAGCTCAACTGGAATTCCATCACCTCCACTAGCTTTGTTCTTATTGATGCTTCCTAAGGTCCACTTCACTTTGCATTCCAGGATGTTTGGCTCTAGGTGAGTGATCACACCAGTGTGGTTATCTGCCTCATGAAGCTCTTCTTTGTATGGTTCTTCTGTGTATTGTTGTCACCTCTTTTTAATATCTTCTACTTCTGTTAGATCCGTACCATTTATGTCCTTTATTGTGCCCATCTTTGCATGAAATGTTCCCTTGATATCTCTAATTTTCTTGAAGAGATCTCTAGTCTTTCCTATTTCTATTGTTTTCCTTTATTTCTTTGCACTGATCACTGAGGAAGGCTTTCTTATATCTCCGTGCTATTCTTTGGAACTCTGAATTCAAATGGGTATATCTTTCCTTTCCTCCTTTGCTTTTGCGTCTTTTCTTTGCTCAGCTATTTGTAAGGCCGCCTCAGACAACCATTTTGCCTTTTGACATTTCTTTTTCTTGGGGATGATCTTGCTCCCTGCCTTCTGTACAATGTCATGAACCTCTGCCCATAGTTCTTCAGGCACTCTGTCTATCCGATCTAATCCCTTGAATCTATTTGTCACTTCTACTGTATAATCATAAAGGATTTGATTACGATCATACCTGAATGGTCTAGTCATTCTCCCTACTTTCTTCAATTTAAGTATGAATTTGACAACAAGGAGCTCATGATCTGAGCCACAGTATTTCCTGGTCTTGTTTCTGCTGGCTCTATACAGCAACTCCATCTTTGGCTGCAAAGAATATAATCAGTCTGATTTCGGTGTTGACCATCTGGTAATGTCCATGTATAGAGTCTTCTCTTGTGTTGTTGGAAGAGGGTGTTTGCTATGACCAATGTGTTCTCTTGGCAAAACTATTAGCCTTTGCCCTGTTTTGTTTAGTAATCCAAGGACAAATTTGCCTGTTACTTCAGGTATCTCTTGACTTCCTACTTTTGCATTCCAGTCCCTTATAAGTAAAATGACATCTTTTTTGGGGGGGGGTGTTAGTTCTAGAAGGTCTTGTAGGTCTTCATAGAACCATTCAATGTCAGCTTCTTCAGCATTACTGGTCAGGGCATAGACTTGGATTACTGTGATATTGAATGGTTTGTCTTGAAAACGAACAGAGATCATTCTGACTTTTTTGAAATTGCATCCAAGTACTGCATTTTGGACTCTTTTGTTGACTATGATGACTACTCCATTTATTCTAATGGATTCTTGCCCACAATAGTATATAAAGTGGTCATCTGAGTTAAATTCACCCATTACATTTCATTTTAGTTTGCTGATTCTTAAAATGTTGATGTTCACTCTTGCTATCTCCTGTTTGACCTCTTCCGATTTATGTTGATTCATAGACCTAACATTCCAGGTTCCTATGCAATATTGCTCTTTACAGCATTGGACTTTACTTCCATCACCAGTGGCATCCACAACTATTTGTTTGTTTGTTTGTTTTTCTTTAGCTCCATCTCGTCATTCTTTCTGGAGTTATTTCTCCACTGATCTCCAGTAGCATATTGGGCACCTATTGACTTGGGGAGTTCATCTCTCATTGTCCTATCTTTTTACTTTTTCATGTTGTTCATGGGATTCTCAAGGCAAGAATGCTGAAGTGGTTTGACATTCCCTTCTCCAGTGGACCACATTTTGTCAGAACTCTCCACCATGACCTGTCCGTCTTGGGTGGCCCTGCACGGCATGGCTCATTGTTTACTGAGCTAGACAAGGCTGTTATCCATGTTATCAGATTGGTTAGATTACTGTGATTGTGGTTTTCCGTCTGTCTGTCCTCTGATGGAGAAGGATAAGAGGCTCATGGAAGTTTTCTGATGGGAGAGAATAACTGAGGGGAAACTGGGTCTTGTCCTGATGCGTGGGGCCATGCTCAGTAAAACTTCAATCCAATTTTCTTAGTTGCCAGAGTCCAGCTCCAGCAGCCAGGGAAACGCCCTGAAGGGATGAACGGGGTCGGCGAATGAAAATGATGCAGTCTCTCACTCAAAGCACTGGCTGCATGTTTATTTTAAGCATCAGGTTTTCTTTTATACTTTTACAAAAGCATTAGGTCAGAGGTATGACATCTTCAGTTTCCCCTCACCCATATTTACTGTCTCCATAAATCATTGTTGTCCTTCAGAGTTTCTTCTTAAGTGTCCTTGTGATAACATTGTAACTCAAGTTTCTCTGGGCTGTATATTACATTCCTCAGTTTATTTCTTATCTCTTTAAATCCTGCTATCCCCTAGTAACTTAAGCTCATCATCTCCTAAAAAGGCTTTTGGCTATTAGTATCTCTAAAATACCTAGTTTCCATAAGCTATAGTAAAATATGCCAACACTACAACATACCTTAAACCTTTAGCTTCTAACTATTGTTAATTATTTCTAACCTCTAAACTCAGCAAACTTCTTTTGCCATAAACATTACCCTTACAGGCAGGTTTCAGATAACAATGTTTTCCATGATCTCAGGCTGCAGCCTATGTGCTCATCCTGGAGCATTCTTTGTAAAGATCTTTGAACAAATGTCAATAGTTAACATTATGGATTATAACATTCTTTCCAGCCAACTCAACTGGAGGAAGGAAAGGACAAGTCAGAATCTCTAGACCTAACTCCTTCATCCTGGGACTGTGCCTGCAGGATGAGGAGAGGGGGTTGGGGCCGTGCCTCCTTTTTGTCAGTAATGCCTATCGCGGCTCCGGACATCTCCGCCTTTTTTATTTTTTAGAGCATAAGTGTGAAACTCAGTAGATAAAGCAGAAACACTTCGGTTGAGTATTCTGAAAAGGCACGGGGCTAATAGACAAATCAGAACCAACAGACATAAGCACATGGCTGCATTAATCATTATTGTAAAAAAGGATCCATGGGAAAGATATCCCTCTAGATTTTTAAAAAGGGAATTAGAAAGCCATTGAGAGGAAAAATCAGACTCCGCCTGGTTCATATTCTGGATATTTTGCTGTAACTTAGAAATATCAATACTAGAATCTGAGTGATTCCAAATGCCTAAAATATGGTTTCTAATGCGTTCCCAAGAATGCACAGAATCATTCACTTGTAGAGGGGTAACGCACATCTATTTAAATTCAGCATGGCACCTTAAAGACAACTTAATTTTTAAATTTGTAATTTCTTGCCCTACAAGCAGGACTGCTTCTTCTAAAGCATTGACCTTATTTTCTATCTTCCTATCTATAATTTCCTGTGTAGCAAGAGCTACGGAGTCATTTTTGGACAGGTGATCGACAAACGAGGCAGTATGCACTTGTTTTGACAGGGCAACAGCAGAAACCGTAACTGAAGCAATTGTGGCAATCAAGGCAGTTATTCCCACAATCAGAGCTGCAATGAATCTCTTAGGTCAAGAAATTAAGCCATTAAATTCATACAAAACTTTTAATGCATAATCATCAAACCATTGTCCCTCTAATTTTACAGGAACCATCAAATATGGTGGTTGCTTTACATTCATCACAGCCTTATAATTACTATAATCGTTCCCATCAACACAATTTGATATAAAACAATTCACACATTCAACATTATAAACAGTTTCTCCTTTAAGAACTCTCAAATCATTCCGATTTTTGGCCAACAGAAAGGCATAGGGAGAATGCATGCAGGCCCGTACAATATATCTTTGTTCATTTAAAGGCCTGTGTAAAATCACAGGTGCCATAGCAGCCAGCGCTCTCCATAATTCAGGTTGTATGGGACCTGTTTCATCGAAACTCACTAAAGGAGGAACGTATCCATTAACATGCCACCTAGTAATTGCTAAAGGATAAGGGATAAATGAATTATTTCATATGGATCTATAAGGTTCTTCAAAAATTAAATTTAACCATTGATCCAAAAGATAGGGGCACCCTCATTCAATCAGAGAATGTCTGGTGGCAACAATGGGAATAAATAATTTTAGGGCATACATGCATTCTTTCCAACGAGGAAAGCCAGAAATTTTGCTTATACTTTCCCAGGCCTATAGTCCTTGTTCGTCAGAATCCGGGGTGGGGAGTGCACAGCTCGGAAAGTCCTTTAAATGAGGGGCTGCCTGTTTTATGGCATCATATTGTCTTTCTTGCGCCCCCAGCATCAACATCTATAAGGACCAAAAGTCTCTCTTGCCATTGCTTCTTGGAGAATCAGTAGGCATGCCTTTCAAGGAAGTGCTAACACATCCATTCAAAACCGGAGCTGATCCTAGTAAGGAGGAAGGTATGACAAAGCAAATAGGTGGATAAACGGACATGCCTGAAAAATTGAAGGGAGTGCTGACCACTGTTTTAACATTATTAGGAAAAATGGAAGCCCCGCCCAAAAGATGAGTATCATTAACAAAAACACGAATGGGCTCAATTATCCAATCTACAGGCTGGAAAAAAGGTGGATTAAGCAAATAGGTCCAATGAACTTTTTCTGCGCTGGAGGGCCTCGGCTGACAAGCCAACACAACAAGCATAGCCACAAACATTACCCTAGGAGTGGCCTCATATCTCCCCCTTTCTATTAATTCTTCAGCCTGCTGAGCAAGGTGTTTCAGCTGGCCCCATGTTGGCACCGTGCTGGAGGTAGTTGCTTGAGTACGATGACGGCGACGAGGCGATGAGTTGGAGCAGAATACGGTTGGACTCCATCAGCATGTCTCTTTTGAAGTGCCAGGTGCCTGAAGCGATGTACTAGCAGTGAAGCCTCAAGTGAAGGGTCACCCGCCCTTCGGCTTTCTTTGGTTCCCTCACGTCCGGACTCAATAAGCTTCTGATCTTGCCAATATCCTTCAGTCCCAGACTCCAGGACTCAAGGGATCTCAGTGACCTCAGCGGTCTCTGTGGTCTTGGAGATCTCATGGGGCTGGACATGTCGAATCGGTCTGTCAGGAATCTAAACAGGAGAAGTGGAGTCCTGCAGAAACACACAAGCATACCCTCTCCCACAAGTTAACAGCACATCTGGCCCTTTCCACTCTCCGGTAAGGAGGTCTTTCCACTTGACCAGGGGCCGAGTCACAGCCCCCTCAGGAATCCAGTGTCTCATAATTGAAGTCTGCCTCTGTGTATCTACGTTTAAGTGATTACAAAGGTATCCACGGTAACATGCACACAGGACAGTTTCCCGAAGACCGGGGTGTGAGTTGCATCCATTTGCCAGAGACTGTTAGGCCTAAGGCCTCGGGGATTTACTCCTAATGGTAGAGATGGATTAGATGTTGGGCAGTTTGGACATAACTTGACTGTTTGTCTAGCCGCCTCCCTAAGGATATGAAACTCATGCCTTAAACCAGCTGCATTTTGATGGTGAATTTTGTGAGAATTTTTAGCCTTGTCAATCTTTTCTCGTAAGTTTAAGGCAATTACTTTAGTTAATGCATCTGCCAAAGCATTTCCCTCATGTAAAGGGCCAGGCAAGCTGGAATGGGCTCTAATATGTCCCACAAAATATTTCTTAACTCTATGCTTAATCTCTTTCTGTAAATCGAGTAACAAGGAGAAAATAGTAGTCTTATTTTCCGGAATATTAGCAGTCTCAATATGAGGAAACAATCTTACAATATATCGGGAGTCAGTTAAAAGATTGAAGGCACAGTCTGTCAAATGTTGAAAAGCCCAGATAACTGCTCTTAACTCAGCTCTTTGGGCAGATGTCTCTACAGTTACCTGAACATGGGATTTTCCATTAATAATTGTAACTGCTTTACCATTAGAGGAACCATCTGTGAAAACTAAAATTGCCCCTTCTAAAGGTTGAATAGAAAATTTCTTCGGAAAAATCACGGGATGTATTTTTTAAAAATGCAAAAGGGGGTTTGAGGGTAAATGAAACAAAATTTGTCCCCTGAAATCTATCAGGGCAACTTGCCAATCATCACTATTTTGTAAAAGAAATTGCAATTGATCATTATTGAATGGAATCACTATATTTGCTACCTCTTTTCCAAAAAGTTCCACACTTCTTTTTCTACCTTTTATAATTAATTGTGCCACCAAGCTGGGATAAGATAAAACTATTTTTGGGGGGTCACTGGTAGATGGAGCCATTCTAATGGGCCTTCTTGCCACAAGCATCCTGTAGGTGTATGTTCTGTGGTGAGAATAATTAAATCCCATCCTCTGGTAATATTAATTCTAATTAACTGATCATGCAAAGCCTCATCCACTTTAACAAAAGCCAACTCTGCCTCACTAGTCAATTTTCTCTTAGAACTTGGATTAGGATCGCCCCTTAAGCAATCAAATAAGGGCTTTAAATCAGAAGTAGTCAGTCTTAAATGTGGATGTATCCAATTAATATCCCCTAATAATTTTTGAAAATCATTTAAAGTTAGTAAATGATCTCTTCACAGCTGCAAAGGAGCATGACTCACAGTATGGGTATTTAACACCCTTCCTAAATAAGAAAAAGGATTTACTTGTATCTTATCTGGAGCTATCTTCAAACCCCAGTTTTCCAAGACCTCAATCAATTCAGATAAGATTTGTTGCAATAAGGCTCTATCTTTATGGGCAGCCAACATATCATCCATATAGTGTATCAAATATAAATCTTTATACTTCCCTCTAACATTTTGCACAGCTTGATCCACAAATTTTTGACACAAGGTGGGGCTATTTTTCATTCCCTGAGGCAAAACCTTCCATTGAAACCTTCTATAGGGCTGTTTAAAATTAACTGAAGGAAGACTGAAGGCAAATCTCTTACAATCTTGAACAGCCAGGGGGATGGTAAAGAAACGATCTTGTAGATCTATGACTATCACATTATATTGAAAAGGTACAGCTACTGGGGAAGGAAGACCCAGCTGATGGCCCCCCATGCCTTCCATAGTTGCGTTTATAGCTCTCAAATCTTGTAACAATTTCCACTTTCCTGATTTCTTCTTAATGACAAAAATAGGAGTATTCCAGGGACTATTAGAAGACTCGATATGGCCGGCCACCAGTTGCTCCATAACTAAGTCTTCAGCTGTCTGCAGCTTTTCAGCTGTTAAGGGCCATTGCTCCACCCATACCGGATCATCAGATTTCCACATAATAGGATCGGCAGCAAGAGCAACAGCCTCTAGGATAAATTTGAATATCTTAAACCTTTTTTATTTTTGTTAGGAACCGTTTCTAATGGAGAAACGATTCCCTGCTGATCTTTGCCAAGCCCCTTGTCAGAATTACACCTCATTTGCAGCATTTGGTTAGTAACTTTTTCATCTGGGCTATATAAAAGCATTCCCATCTGAGATAATATATCTCTCCCCCATAAAGAAAAAGGCAGTGAAGGAATCACATAAGGGCAAAAGGTGCCTTGTGCCCCCTTTTCATCTGACCATGTCAAAATTTGTGAGCTCTTAACAACCGAAGGCATTGACCCTATTCCTACCAAGCCGGCATTGGTCAGACTTGTTGGCCAGGACGAGGGCCAGTCTTTTCCAGCAATGCAAGAGACATCTGCTCCAGTGTCTAACAGCCCTGACATTTTATTTCCTTGAATTAAAAGATCTTTCAAAGGCCTTGAAGCTGTAATTTCTTGCACCCAAAAGGCTAGATCACTAGATCCAAATCCTCTGGGGCCTCTAGCTTGAGAAGTCAAGGTTTTTCCTATCTGATAATAAGGTAAAAGCAGAAGTTGTGCTATTCTTTGACCTTTATTAATTTGCACAGTTTTGGCAGGCTTCGAAATCAAAACTTTAATTTCCTCAGTATAATCAGAATCTATTACATCAGGCACCACCGAAATTCCTTGAAGGGAAAGCGAGCCACGCCTGAGCATAAGTCTTAAAATGCCCTCAGGCAGGGGACCAGCCACTCCCGTTGGAACTGGAGCTTCCTTGCCTTCCCTTTTTGTTTTGGTACAGCCACTATGGAGAACAGTGTGGAGATTCCTTAAAAAACTGGGAATAGAACTGCCATATGACCCAGCAATCCCACTGCTGGGCATACACACTGAAGAAACCAGAATTGAAAGAGACGCGTGTACCCCAATGTTCATTGCAGCACTGTTTACAATAGCCAGGACATGGAAGCAACCTAGATGTCCATCAGCAGACGAATGGATAAGGAAGCTGTGGTACATATACACAATGGAATATTACTCAGCCATTAAAAAAAAATACATTTGAATCGGTTCTACTGAGATGGATGAAACTGGAGCCCATTATACAGAGTGAAGTAAGCCAGAAAGAAAAACACCAATACAGTATACTAATGCATATATATGGAATTTGAAAGATGGTAACGATAACCCTATATGCGAGACAGAATAAGAGACACAGATGCATGGAACAATTTTTATGGACTCTGAGGGAGAAGGTGAGGGTGGGACGTTCTGGGAGAATAGCATTGAAACATGTATATTATCATATGTGAAACAGAACACCATTCCATGTTCGATGCATGTGACAAGGGCTCAGGGCCGGGGCAATGGTATGATCCAGAAGGATGGGATGGGGAGGGAGGTGGGTGGGGGGTCCAGGAAGGGGAACACATGTAAACCCATGGCTGATTCATGTCAATGTATGGCAAAAACTATTACAATATTATAAAGTAATTAGCCCCCAACTAAAATAAATAAATTTATAAAAAAAAATAAAAAATAAAAAAAAAAATAAAGAAGGGCACAGAAAGAGTGCCCCCTTGCTAGTTTTTAGCAAGGAGCTTTATGTCTGTTAGAAAGCTATTAATCAGATAAGAGACTCACCTCAAGGCAGAGGGAGTTTCACCAGGCCCCTCTTCCACAATATTTATTGTGGATAGCATGAGGTGTGTCATCCCCCAGCCGTAAAACAATTGATAGGAATACTGGTTTGTTGAGTCATTATCAGCCCAAGGTTTGAGAAAAGAAAAAAAAATTAGTCTTAGGTGGAAACATTTTGAAGAAAGGCAAATTCCAAAGCAAATGCATAGTTTCATTAACATAGCTTAAGAAAAACATTTCCATAAGAAAAATGCATTGGTTACCTCCTGCAGAACCAGGTGTCACCAGCACAGAATTAAAAGAAGCCTCTTTTAATTTTGTGTAGAGCAGGACAAATAATGTCTGCCACTTGCAGTTTATTTCCTCCTGCCACTTGGGGGCCTCTGGCCTTCCTGCTTGTTATCCTCTCTTTAAAACAATATTGTTAATCAAATAGTTGTTGTTGTTTTTGTTCAGTCACTAAGTTGTATCCGACTCTTTGTGACCCCATAGACTACAGAAAGCCAGAATTATCAGTTCTTTACTAACTCCTGAAGTTTGCTCAAATTCATGTCCATTGAGTCAGTGATCAACTATGCTCCAATATAAAATAAAAATTAAAACAAAGAAAAATTCATTGATTGTTTTACAAATTAAAATTAAGACTAACAGATTCAGGTATATAGTTATGGTAAAAGCTTATATAGCCACATTCTGGGTGAGAAAGAGGGTGGAAGTAAGGAAGAGACCAGGATCTAGAGGGCACATGAACCCAAACTGCTCAGCTTCTGAAGGTGCTAATTGTCCACTCTCTTCCCAAAAAGGGTCAATTGATTGTCCTTCATTAGTCAAAACTATTCTAATACAACCAAAGGGGGGGGATCATTCTCACTTGTTGATAAAGATATAATATTAAAATTAAGCTGAAGTTTTTGTTCCAGCTCTTGTCCATTTTGCCATGCTTGGTTTAACATTTATCAGCAGAAACTAGATGTCAAGAACTGTGCAGCAGTTGGAGATACAAAGAGAGATAAAAATATGGTCCTTGACCTTAAGGCACAGACAGTCTGGTAGAGGAGTCTTCTTACAGGCAGCTCTTTAATATTCAAGGAAAGCATATGGAACAAACAGTTGCACAGAGAAAACAGAATAGGAACAACTAACTCAGAGATACACTATAAAGAAAGGGTCTAGGATTTGAATCTTAAACAATGGGTAAAGGATAGATAAGAAAGGGCAGAGAAGATAATTTCAGACAAAAAATCTCAGCATAAGTACAAGCATAAGTGAAAGGTGATAGGTTTCACTAATGGGATTATAGCTCTTTTGAGGTACTGGTTCTTAAAATGCAAGCTGTAATGATTTCTCTTTGCCTGGGACTGACTCAGTAACTTCCCTGGGAAAGAGGGATCGTTTTCATGGCTAGAGTCTTATACCATATACAGACTCTTGCTAAGTTTTGCTCTTGTTTAAAATATATGCTTGGACCTCTTTCTCTTTGGCTGAAACTCCAGTACTTTGGCCACCTGAAGCGAAGAGCTGACTCATTTGTAAAGCCCCTGATGCTGGGAAAGATTGAACGCGAGAGGATAAGGGGACAACAGAAGATGAAATGGTTGGATGGCATCACCAACTCAATGGGCATGAGTTTGAGTAAACTCCGGGAGTTGGTGATGTACAAGGAGGCCTGGCGTGCTGCAGTCCGTGGGGTCGCAAAGAGTCGGACACGATTGAGCGACTGAACTGAACTGAAACACTCCCATACCCACTCTCAATCTATTATTTGGTGTTTGTGTTGCTAAAATTCCTCACTCTGTTGCTCTCTTTTCTGCAGTGCAGTGCCTGCTCTTCCCCTATCTTGCTTTACCTAGTCTCAGGGTACCCAAGTCCCTTCCTGAGTTGTTATATGATTTCTATCTGATGATTCTATTTATTGATCTCCATGAACTTAAACTCCAACAGGTTTACATGCCAGTCTTCCAGTCCAGGCTCTTCCTTCACTCAACATTTAACTGTTCACATAGTCAATAATCTGTGTTACTAAGCATGAAAGTATTAAGCAACTTTAGGAAACAATAGATTGTGACTTAAATGTATCTTATATTCAGAATATTGCTTCAGGAGCTGTAAAAGAAAAAAAAAATCACCATACCAGTAAAATAGGCAAAATAATAATTCATTGCAATAGGGGAGAAAGATTGAAATCAACTCCATTGATAGAAATTGAGGAAGAATTTTTAAGCACTGCAATGACCTAGTGGAAAAGTGCTGAGAGATGTTAGTGGAGAGATGGGTGAATGTATTATGTTACCTGTGTTTGCTGATTGGTGCTCACAAAATTTCAGTTCTTGCCTTCTCCTCAAGACTGGTTGACAGAGCACTATCTCTCTTTCTTTTTATTAATTTTATTTATTTACTTGTTTTTGGCTGTGCTGAGTCTTTGCTACTGTGCAGACTTGTCTCTAGTTGTGGAGAAACGGGGGCTACTCTTTACTACAGTACATGGACTTCTCATTGCAGTGGCTTCTCTCGTTGTGGAACACTGGCTTCAGTAGTTTCAGCATGTGGACTCAGTAGTTGCGGCTCTGGGGCTCTAGATCACAAGCTCAATAGTTGTGACACACAGGCTTAGCTTCTCTGCAGCATGTGGGATCATCCCAGACCAGGAATAGAACCCTTGTCTCCTACATCGGCAGGTGGATTCTTTACCGCTGAGCCACCAGGGAAGCACAGGGCACTATCTTTCTTCAAAGAAATAACTCCCAGGTCTTTAAGAAAGACATTGCTGGTTAATAAAACTGGTTAGAGACTGGGAAAAAAAATATTTCTATCTCAAGGAGCAGATGAGAATCTACAATTTAAATTTTCTAAAGTAAATGCTCTAAGAAAAGGGAGGTCAGGGTGCTATAATGAGGGAAAACAAAAAACTGTCTAAAATTTAGTCATGCTAAGGAAAATGTTCAGCTCTTTTGGTCAGAAAGTTAATTAAGTGCAGTCCCCAACCCACTATAAGCCTACTTCTTTAAGGACTTTTTTACATCCAAAGGTTCAAAATCGTAGGATGAGAATCATATTTACTATTGCCTCTATAGTTTGGAAAATAAGACAAGTTTCTAAAACAGAACTCCAAAATAGACTAATGAATGACTTGACTGTTAAAGTCTTAGCATGCAATCTGTCTTCAAACATGTTTATTGGTCCAATTCCATCTTTTTATATCATGATTACACTTATACAGAAGAGTAAGCACGGTCTTCTAAAAGTTGTCATCGTCCCCATCTCATTGTTCCCCCCTCCACAATGTATTCCTACTTTATGTATTATCTATGTAGATTGGGCTTCCCTGGTGGCTAAGATGGTAAGGAATCTGCTTCCAATGAGAGAGACCCAGGTTCTGTCCCTGGGTCAGGAAGATACCCTGGAGAAGGAAATGACAATCCACTCCAGGATTCTTGCCTAGAGAATCCTATGGAGAGGGGAGCCTGGAAGGTTACTGTTCATGGAGTCTCAAAGAGTCAGAACAACTTGAGCAACTAACATTTTCACTCATGTAGACTTTAAGCTTTGAAGTACAGCTTATCTCAAATAAGAACCTTGCTAATAGCTCCTATGGATGACAGTTTGTTGATAATATAGTTTCTGTATCATGAAAGTCTTTGAAGTTACAGCATTATCTAACTAAAGAAACATTTAGAGTTGCTTCTCATCAAAATATATATTTATATATCCCAATAGTTTTTAGTGTCCCCTTAGATTACCCTTTGACTGCTGTATCTAGAATCCTACCCAGAATCTCTCCATTGCATCCCAGATTATTTCTTTCACAGAATGTAATGTGATCTTAAATTACCTTTAAAACTTATTTACTTGTTTATTGCCTGTCTTCCTCCTAAAAATGTTTTTAATCTCACTAAAATACTCTTTTTTTTTTAATTTTTTCATTCAGCTGGTCTTTTTCTTTAGTATTTGATTTGTTTTCAAACACATGGAACAATGTCTATCAAAAACTGGACCTTCTTGGACACTTTTCTCAGATAAATGAAGTTTATGTTTACACAAAAACCTGTTTATGAGTCTTATATCAGCTTATTCATAGCAGCAGCAAGCTGGAAATAATGAAAGTATTCCTTGATTTGCAAATGAATAAATAAAAACTGCACATCTACACCATGCAATACCATGCAGTGATATAAAAGAATGGACCATTAATACAGCAACTTGGGTGGATCACAAGAAACTTATGCTGAATAAAAAAGTCAATCTCAAAGATTATATACTATTTGATTCCATTTTTATAATATCCTTGGAATAAGAACAAAATACAGAGATGAAGAGGAGACCAGTTTTGTCAGAGAACAGAAATGGGGAAATGGGAGTTGGATGTAGCTTTACAAGAGTACACCAATTCATTAGTATAGCAGTGATGGTGGTTACCGAAATCACATATATTGAAATTGTGTAGGGTCATACACAGAGAATGACTGCATGTAAGATTAGTGAACCAGAATAAGGCCTATGGATTCTGTCAATGTCAATTTTCTCATCTTAATATTGTACAACAGTTACACAAAATGTCACCACTAGCAAAAATAGAATAAAGGGTACACAGGATCTCTTGGTGCATTTTTTCCCCTCCTGTTTTATATTCCTTTATTCAGTGAGTACTTGTTGAGATTTTAATATAAGAACTCAGTGTTAAATAGCTTGGGAGAGATTATGTATGGTGGATAAAGACAGAAATGAAATGACCACATAAATAAATGCTGAACTCCACACTGTAATAGAAACAAAAAGGACAAGTTATGGGGAAGGGGTGTTGCATGTTGGCACAGAATTAAGGGAAGATCTATGGTATCTGAGTGTCCCTAATGTCCTGAAATACAGCATGGAAGTCACGCCTGAACAACCTATACTTCCACCCATGGCCCAGAACAACTTTTGTGTGTATGTGTGAACATGCATATGTGATAAAATTCACAAAACAAAATCCACTCTTTTAACTATTTTAAAGATTACAATTCAGTGCTGTTGTTGTTCAGTAGGCAAGTCATGTCCAACTATTTGGGACCCTATGGACTGCAGCATACCAGACTTCCCTGTCCGTCACTATCTCCCGGAGTTTGCTCATACTCATTTCCATTGTGTCGATGATGCCATCAAACCATCTCATCCTCTACTATCCCCTTGTCCTCCTATCCTCAATCTTTCCCAGCATCAAGGTCTCTTAAAATGAGTTGGCTCTTCTCATCAGGTGATCAAAGTACTGGATTTTCAGCTTCAGCATCAGTCTTTCCAATGAATATTCAGGATTGATTTTCTTTAGGATTGTCTGGCTTGATCTCCTTGCTGTCCAAGGGACTCTCAAGAGTCTTCTCCAGCACCACAGTTTGAAAGCATTAATTTATTGGTGCTCAGCCTTCTTTATGGTCCAAAATCTATACATGAAAAATCACATACCACTGGAAAAATAATAGTTTTGACAATATGAACATTTGTCAGCAAAGTTTCTGCTTTTTAATATGCATTCTAAGGTTATCATAGTTTTTCTTCCAAGGAGCAACCATCTTTTAATTTCATGACTGCAGTCACCATCTGCAGTGATTTGGAGCCCAAGAAAATAAAATCTGCCACTGTTTCCACTTTTTCCACATCTATTTACCAAGAAGTAATGGGGCCAGATACCATGATCTTAGTTTTTAAATGTTGAGTTTTAGTATATTCAGTAGCTTTTAATATATTCAGAAAATTGGGTAACCATCACCCCTACCTAAGTTCAAAATATTTTTGTCAACTTGAAAGGAACTTTCTTGTCTATTAAACAGTTACTCCTCATTTCCCCTCTCCCCAGCCTGTGGCAACTAATCTTTCTGTCTCTAAAGAGCTGCCAATACTACATATTTCCTATAAGTGGAATCATACCATATGTGAGAAATGTCAGTAACCTCAGATATGCAGATGACACCACCCTTATGGCAGAAAGTAAAGAGGAACTAAAAAACCTATTGATGAAAGTTAAAGAGGAGGGTGGAAAAGTTGGTTTAAAACTCAACATTCAAAAAAAGAAGATCATGACATCTGGTCCCATCACTTCATGGCAATTAGATGGAGAAATAGTGGGGAAAGTGACAGACCTTGTTTTCTTGGGCTCAAAAATCACTGCAGATGGTGACTGCAGGCATGCAATTAGAAGACACTTGCTCCTTGGAATAAAAGGTATGACAAACCTAGACAGTGGGTTAAAAAGCAGAGACATTACTTTACCAACAAAGGTCCATCTAGTCAAAGCTATGTTTTTTCCAGTAGTGATGTACGGATGTGAGAGTCAGAGTATAAAGAAAGCTGAGCACCCAAGAATTGATGCTTTTGAACTATGGTGTTGGACAAGACTCTTGAAATTCCCTTGGGCTGCACAGAGATCAAACTAGTCAATCCTAAAGGAAATCAGTCCTCAATATTCATTGGAAGGACTGATGCTGAAGCTGAAGCTCTAATACTTTGGCCACCTGATGCAAAGAACTGACTCATTGGAAAATACCCTGATGCTGGGAAACATTGAAGGCAGAGGAAGGGGATAACAGAGAATGAGATGATTGGATGGCATCACTGACTCAATGGACGTGAGTCTGAGTAAGATTTGGGAGCTGCTGAGGGACAGGGAAGACTGGCGTGCTGCAATCCGTGGTGTCACAAAGAGTCGGACACGACTGAGCGACTGAACTGAACTGAACCATATGTGGACTATTATGTCCAGATTCTTTCATCAGTATAAGGTTTTCAAGGTTTGTCCATGATATGGTGTGCATTATTCTTTTTTTTTATGATCAAATAGTATTGCATTGTACAAATTTATCACTTTTTAAAATCTATTGATCACATGATCGATGGTTTGTTGCCACTTTTTGACTATCACTAATAATGCTGCTATAAACATTCATTTACAAGTATTTGTTTCATTTAACACATATTTTCAAATATTTTGGAAATACCTAGGAGTGGATATGCTGGGGAATTCTATGTGCAACTTTTTATGAATCAATTACCTTTTCCAATGGTTATCCCTTTCTTATAATATTTGCAGCAACAGCTATCACATTTGCCCTTAAATACTTTTGATTAATGCTATTGGGTAGCTTTCTCAACCTTAGAAGAGCTGTGAGTTAAGCAAAATAGAAATAAGCCATATGAGCTATGCCCTCAGGGAGTCATCACAAATGTCAGAATGAGGAAGCACAATTCCTGGTGAGTAAGTTTCACTCTACCCCTTCTATTACTAGATACTTGTACTGGGGACTTCACTTTCCCTTTTCACTTTCATGCATTGGAGAAGGAAATGTCAACCCACTCCAGTGTTCTTGCCTGGAGAATCCCAGAGACGGGGGAGCCTGGTGGGCTGCCGTCTATGGGGTCGCACAGAGTCGGACACGACTGAAGCGACTTAGCAGCAGCAGCAGCAGCAGTACTGGGAATGCAGAGCAGAATCTTCAAGACCACTTCCAAGTTGGGAAGCAAGGGATGGGATCTAGGTAAGCTAAAATGTAACCAAACTCTCTAGAGATTCAGTTCTTCTTTTCTTAAACTTTCCTCAATGTACTGTAAGCTTTTGAGGAGTATACAAAATTCCAAAAATTTTCAATATAACAGTTTTTGCCAGTTGGATAATATCTGATATTTTTATTGATGAGACAGAAATTTGGAATTCTCTACAATGCCATTTTCACTGATATCTACATTTTGTTCACATTTTTATTGCTTCCTATGAATCTATGATTATTTAAAAATAAAAGGTAAATAAATAAAAAACTATACAGGCTGGAATCAAGATTGCTGGGAGAAATATTAATAACCTCAGATATGCAGATGACACCACCCTTATGGCAGAAAGTGAAGAAGAACTAAAGAGCCTCTTGATGAAGGTGAAAGACGAGAGTGAAAAAGTTGGCTTAAAGCTCAACATTCAGAAAACTAAGACCGTGGCATCTGGTCCCATCACTTCATGGCAAATAGATGGGGAAACAGTGGCTGGCTTAACTTTTCTGGGCTCCAAAATCACTGCAGATGGTGATTGCAGCCATGAAATTAAAAGACACTTACTCCTTGGAAGGAAAGGTATGACCAACCTAGATAGCATATTAAAAAGCAGAGACATTATTTTGTCAACAAAGGACCATCTAGTCAAGGCTGTGATTTTCCTAGTAGTCATGTATGGATGTGAGAGTTGGACTATAAAGAAAGCTGAGCACAGAAGAATTGATGCTTTTGAACTGTGGTTTTGGAGAAGATTCGTGAGAGTCCCTTGGACTACAAGGAGATCCAACCAGTGCATCCTAAAGGAGATCAGTCCTGGATGTTCATTGGAAGGACTGATGTTGAAGCTGAAACTGCAATACTTTGGCCGCCTGATGTGAAGAGATAACTCATTTCAAAAAACTCTGATGTTGGGAAAGATTGAGGGCAGGAGGAGAAGGGAACAACAGAGGATGAGATGGTTGAATGGCATCACCGGCTCAATGGACATGGGTTTGGGTGGGCTCTGGGAGTTGAAGATGGACAGGGAGGCCTGGTGTGCTGCAGTTCATGGGTTAGCCAAGAGTTGGACACGACTGAGTGACTGAACTGAACTTGATGAATTATTGAATGAATGAAGTATAATAAGAAATAAAATACTAATAGTTGAGAAATAAATATTAGTTTAAATGTATTTATTTTAGTATCATTACAGTAGGCAAAATTTTAAACTACAATTTTTTTTCATAAAAATATTGGTAGAGAATATAGTAGCACAAATACTAATACATTGTTACTTGCTACTGTTAAATTAATATGAATTTGTTCTACTTTTTCCCAATATGAGACATGGGTTACTCATGGTACTGGATTTAACATTATCAAGACAATTTAAAACATTTTAATTTTAAGTATGAACTTATGACATAGATTTGAAAACAAAAATCACAATACATTTTTTTTATACAAGTTGTATATATTTAAGTATGCAACCTATTTTAATATACATATAGTTAATGAAATAATTACTGCATTCAAGCTAATCAACATATTTGTCTTGTCATATATTTACAATTTCTTGAATGTGTGGTGACAGAACCTGAAATCTATGCTTTGCAGTTTTCTATATTCAATTTAATATTACTAACAGTCATCATGCTGTACATTAGATCTCTAGACTCCCATATAATTGCAATTTTGTATTTTGTGGTGGCTCAGTGGGTTAAGAATCCATCTACAGTGCAGAAGACACAGGAGATGTGGACCTGATCCATGCGTTAGGAAGATTCCCTGGTGAAGGGAATGTCAACCCACTCCAGTATTCTTGCTGAAAAAGTCCTTTGGACCAAGGACCTTGTCAGGCTACAGTCCAATGGGTCACAAAGAGTCAGACACAGCTGAGTGACTAAGCATGAAGCACCAACTCTGATCAACATCTCCTCATTTCCCCTACCTTTCCATCCTTGGTAAACACTGCTCTACTCTCTGCTTCTACACATTCAGCACTGTTGAGATTCCATGTATAAATGAAACCATACAGTGTTTCTTTTTCTGTGTGTGACATTTCACTCAGCATCATGTCCTCCAGTTTCATTTACAGTTGTGGCAAATGTAAAGATCTTTTGTTTAAAAAAGGTAATTCAACCATATTCAATAATTTCTTTGTTCATCCATTGACACTGAGGTTGCTGTTTTTTTGTTTTTTTTAATATAAATTTATTTATTTTAGTTGGGGGCTAATTACTTTACAATATTGTAATAGTTTTTGCCATACATTGACATGAATCAGCCATGGGTTTACATGTGTTCCCCTTCCTGGACCCCCCACCCACCTCCCTCCCTATCCCATCCCTCTGGGTCATCCCATTGCCCCGGCCCTGAGCCCTTGTCTCATGCAGCGAACATGGAATGGTGTTCTGTTTCACATATGATAATATACATGTTTCAATGCTATTCTCCCAAGGCTGAAATGAACATAAGAGTGCAGGTACCTGATCAGGTACTGATTTCATTTCCATTATGTGTATACCCAGAAAAGGAAGTGCTAGATCACATAACAGTTCTATTTAATTTTTTGAGGAACCTCTACACTATGTTCCATAATGTCTGTAGTAATTTTCATACTCACCAGCACCATACAAGGATTCTCTTTTCTCCACACTCTTAACTTGGAATTTAATGGAATTTATCTTTACAGAAAGTATACATGAAACTACATTAACTTTAACACAAAATGAATTAAAGTAAGAGATCTACATCAACAATATAAGACAGGGTTTTATTTTTGTCATATTATTAATATTTATGTCATTTTTAAATTTAATATTTGTTAAGGTATAATTAACAGAAAATTATAATATATGTAAAACGTACATCATGATAATTTGACATAAGTATGCTTAGTTCCATTTTTAATTGTTTGAGGAAACTCCATACTATTTTCCATTGTCAGTTTGCATTTCAAACAAGTCACAATAATTCCCTTCTCTCCACACCCTTACCAGCACTTGTTATCTCTTGTCATTTGATAACAGCCATTCTAACAGATGTGAGGTTTGGGCTTTTGGTTTGTGCTTTTGACTTACAATCCTGTTGTTTAGTGATACTGAGCACCTTTTCATTTACCTGTTGGTCATTTAGATTTTCTTTCCAGAAAGACTTATATTCAATTTCTTTGCTCACTTTTAATCTTTTTTTTTTATTTTGCTATAGAATTGAATGGCTTATTTTTGTATTTTGGATATTAATCCCTTTAATTTATATGGAACTGCAAAGATTCTTGAATAGTCAAAGAAATCTTGAGAAAGGAGAATAAAGTTGAAGAATGTGTGTTTTGCTGCTGTTGGATGAAATAGTCTATCAAAGTCTATAAACTTATTTGATCAAAGTATAGTTTAATATTTGATTAATTGATTTTCTGTTTGGATGATCTATCCATTGTTGGAAGTTGTATTAATTAAGTCCCCTACCATTATTGTATTGCATATATTTCTCCAGTCATGTCTGTTAATACTTGTTTTATATATATTCAGGTTCTCCTATGTTGGGTACATGAATCTTTACAAATGTAGACTCTTATTAGATTGACCCTTTTATCATTATATAATGACCTTCTTTGATTCTCAGTATAGCCTTGCTTAAACTCTTTTTCACTTATTTTTAAGTGTAGCTCCCCTTATTTTCTTTTGGTTTTCATTTACGTGGAATTATCTTTTTGAAATGCTTCATTTTATTCTGTGTATCTCCTTAACATGAAGTAAGCATCTTGTAGGAAGTCTTGTTTTTTATGCATTTAAACATTTGATCTTTTGATTGAAGAATTTAATCCATTTACATTTAAAGTAACTATTGATAGATATAGGAGAAGGAAATGGCAACCCACTCCAGTGTTCTTGCCTGGAGAATCCCAGGGACGGGGGAGCCTTGTGGGCTGCCGTCTATGTGGTCGCCCAGAGTCGGATATGACTGAAGTGACTTAGCAGCAGCAGCAGCATTGATAGATATAACCTTACTATTACTATTTTTAAAATTGTTTACCAGCTGTTTTGTAACTTCAGTGTTCTTTTCTCCTTCACATGCTGTTTTCTTTTATTATTCGATGATTTCCTGTAGTAGTATGCTTGCGTTCCTTTCTCTTTCTGTTTGTATATCTATTGTAGATTTTTGCTTTGAGGGTAACATAAGACTTCCATAAAACCTTATATTTATACTTCTCTATTTAGGTTGGTATAAATTTAACTAGGAATGAATATTAAAGGTCTACATTTTACTCCCCCTCTCATTTTGTTTTTGATGTCACAATTTTAATAGTTTTACTTTCTGAGTTGATTAACAAATTATTATAGTTACAATTATTCTTAATACTTTTATCTTTTGTATTCTTTATCAGATAAATCATTTATGGCCATTTCTTTAAGATTTATTTCTAGAGTTTTATCATGTCCTTTTGTTTGAAACATATTTCTCTGTTTATTCATTTTCCTTGAAACTATGTTTGTTTCTACATATTAGATATAAAACCACTTCTTTCAGTCTTGAAAGAATGGTCTCATATAGAAGATGAATACCATTTTTCGGCCCAGACCAAGCTCTTGATTCTTTCTCAATCTTTTGTGATAGTTCAAATTATTATTTTGTTTAATAGCTCTCAGTAGTTGAGGTTGTGCCGAGTCAAGTCAGTATCCCAAAGGAGATTATTTCAGTCAGTACCTAGATTGGAAGACAGGAAGACAGCACATAGACTGGAAGACACCTCCTAAGCAGGAAGTGATTTTATTTTATTTTATTTTATTTTTATTTTTATTTTTTCCTGGGATTGAGTGTCTTTATTAAAGAAGTGATTAAATGGCAGCACAAATCAGCAGCAATAATTTGGGGAGGAGTGGAGACATGGTGTAGGGTCAGAGTTGATTGTTCATTTCATAGTGTCAAGATAGCTGAAGAACTGTGCCCAAGGCCCGTTTGATCAGTATTCTACACTGCAAATGCAGGAGGGCAAAACTAAAATACTAAGGCCCACGCCTATGCCTTTTAGAGACTGAATAAAATCTTACAAATGATCATAACAGCAAGATTGCATTTTAAGATTTGAAATCTGATTTTCCCCAGCCAGCGTTTTCAGCCCACAGGAGCAAAATTGTAAACTGAGCAGGCTTAAAGAAGGAACAACTTTTGAGAGTGTAACTGTTTCTGAAATGATTCAGGGCTTTTCTCTTATTATCATCTCCCACACTGTGTTATTTCCTCTTGTTTCATACCTATAACTGCCCCTAATTTCTCTGAGAAAAAAGTGTATCACAAGAAGCAGCAGGGTCACCTTAACCTTTTAGAAACCCTACAGTTTTATAGCAGATAATCTCAAAATTTACAGGGTTTTTCATCAACCCCTGAAGAAATATTTGTGTTTCCTGGCTTGGAACAAGAAATTAGGAAGGTTTGAGCAATCTCTGAAAGCTGATTAAAATGAACTAAAAAAAAAAAATCAGTCCTCCATTTTACACTGCTATACAACTCAGTGGTGCCCTCCCTCACCAGTCTTTTTTCTGGATTTAATGTCTGGGGAATAAAGGAGGAATCCCTGTGACCCAATACTCCATTGCTTGAACCCTTTACTTTGTGACTTGAGGACTTTTGAGGAAAAACTGGTAAGATAAATAAATAAATACATAAAACACAATTCAGGCAGATTCATCAGCACCACCTCAACACAGTAGAGGGGAGACAGCAAGATTGATAGGGGAAAAGAGTAGAAGGAAGGGGGTTTGAAAGGTCAGGCAATGAGGGCAAAGTGGTGGAAGAGAGAGGTCTTGGGCTTAAAGCAAGTCCAATTCGAAGGAGTGGATGCTGGCAATGGGAGCTCTCCAAAAGTTGAAGGTGCTGTACTCAAGGAGGGCATCGCCTTCTGGGTTTTTCTCCTGCTCTGTTCCGGTTGCTTGCCCCATCATTTTGCCAACGCTGCTGTCCTGGATCTTGTAGGTAGATGTATCTGACAGACCCAGGCCTTCCAGCTCCGACAGATCCAATTCTGGAATGGGCATCCTCCAGAAAAGAAAGGAGCTGTACTGGCTACTCACAGGATCCCTCATAACTTCCTGTTATCAATGAATTACTAGCGTGTTCCAAAGATGGAGGGAGTACCTCAGGGCTCCGGTGTGTGCTCTGGGCTGGAGAAAAAGAAAGCTATTGGGGCTTTGACGGCTTTGTCTTCTCACTCCCTCTCCCAGTTCAGTGACTGAGCCAGTCTGCTCAGTCTCCCCCTGCAATGCAGCCCCTCCTAAGAAGGGCGGAAGGACTCCAGGAAGTGATTTTAAAATATGCAGATATAATTCTTTCAGGGAAAGACTATCCACACTAAGCCCTGAAAGATAACTGGTTAAGAACTATTTCTTTCTTTGCTACAGGTCTTCAGAGCCAGGAATTGGAAGCTCCTCTGGCTACTTGAGCCAGTCAATCAAGGAGTGCATCCTGTGGGTGGCTAGTGTATAAACTCGAGAGCCAAGCTTGTGCAAAAGCTCCTTCTAGGGAGAATCTGGGTGCTTGGAATGGGTAAGAGGAAGAACACAAGACTATATCCATGGCCCTCCTGGTCTCAGGAGAGGATTACAGTAATATTTAGATGCTCTTGTTTAGTCACCCAGTCGTGTCTGACTGTGATCCCATGGACTACAGAACTCCAGGCTTTCCTGTCCTTCACCAGCTCCCAGAGCTTGCTCAAACTCTTGTCCATTGAGTTGATAATGCCATCCAACCATCTGGTCCCCTGTCATCCCTTTCTCCTGTCTTCAGTCTTTCCCAGCATCAAGGCCTTTTCTGATGAATTGGCTCTTCACATCAGGTGGCCAAAGTATTAGAGTTTCAGCTTCAGCATCAACTGTTCCAATGAATATCAGGATTGATTTCCTTTAGGATTGACTGGTTTGGTCTCCTTGCAGTCCAAGGGACTCTCCAACACCACAGTTCAAAAGCAGCAATTCTTCCACGTATAGCTTTCTTTATGGTCCAATTCTTACATCCGTACATGACTACTGGGAAAACAATAGCTTTGAGTATATGGACCTTTGTCGGTAATGCTTAGTTAATTAAAAGCTTGACTCTCAGTCAACATACTTTTTAAAGTATGCAGAGAGATCTCTTTCGGAGAAGACTGAGAGATTTCTGTCAGTGTTCTTTATGTTATGCCATTGGAAAATAGCCTCTTAAGAATAACTTCCTTATTCTCAACAGTAAAGAAAAGGAAAACAAAACAAAACAAAACTGAAAGCATTTCCTCTAAGATCAAGAAGAACACAAAGATGTCCACTCTAACCAATCTTATTCATTGTAGTTTAAGATTTCCTACCATAACAATGAGAAAAAAAAAACTAATAAAAATCTAAATTGGAAAAGCAGAAGTAAAACTGTCACTCTTTGCAGATGTCATGACACTATACATAGAAAATTCTAAAGATGCTACCAGGAAAATACTGGAGTTCATCAATGATTTTGGTAATGGTACAGGATATAAAATTAATGCATATATGTTATTGCATTCTTATACAATAATAATGGAAGATCAGAAACAACTCCATTAAGTAAAAAACTCCACTTAACACTAGATCAAAAAGAACAAAATAGAAATAAACTTACCCTAGGAGGCAAAAGATTTGTACACAGAAAACTGTAAAATACTGATGAAAGGAGAAAGAATCAAAGATAATACAAACTGATGATATTCTTCTTAGATTGGGAGAATAAGTATTGTCACAATGACTATGTTACTGAAAATAATCTATGGATTCAGTGCAATCCCTATCAAATTCAATCCCATTCTTTCAGAACTGGAACAAAAATGTCTTAAAATTTGTAGAAAGACACAAAAGACACTAAATAGCCAAAGCAATCTTGAGAAAGAAAAAGGGAGCTGGAGGAAACAGTCTTCCTGACTTCAGACTACACTAAAATAAATAAATAAAGCAAAAAAAAAAAAAAAGCCAAGGTTACTTTACTGTATTCAATCATGAACTTTCTCACCTCTTTGACATCATGATGAACCTTTAAATAAAATGCATACTTAGATTAGAATTAAAAAAAAAAAGAGCTACATAGTCATTAAAGCAGTGTGGTTCTGGTATAAAAACAGAAATATAGATCAATGGAGCTAGATAGAAAGCCCAGAGATAAACTTATGCACCTATGATCACATAATCTATGATAAAGAATACAAGAATACACAATGGAGAAAAGACAGTATCGTCAATAAATGGTACTGGGAAAACTGGACAGCTAAATGTAAAAGAATGAAATTAAAACATTCTCTAAAACCATATACAAAAATTCACTGAAAATGAATTAAACACATGAATGTAAGACTGGATACTATAAAACTCTTGGAGGAAAACATAGTCAGAATGATCTCTGTCATAAAACTCTGAAAGATCTTTTTTGTTCCACCTCCTAGAGTAATGAAAATAAAAATAAAAAATGAGATGCAATTAAACTTAAAAGTTTTTCCACATAAACAAAACAAAAAGACAACCCACATAATGGGAGAAAATATCTGCAAATGAAGTGAACAACAAGGGATTAATTTCTGAAATATACAAACAGCTCGTGCAGTTCTGTATCAAAAAAGCAAGCAACCCATACAACAATAGACAGAAGATCTAAACAACATTTCTCTAATGAAGACATGCAGAAGGCCAACAAGCATGAGAAAAGTTGTTCAACATCAATAATTATTGGAGAAATACAAATAAAAACTACAAAGAGTATCACCTCATAATGGTCAGATTGGCCATCATCAAAAAAAAAAAAAAATCAAAGAATATATGCTGGAGAGGGTGTGGAGAAAAGGAACTCTTCTATAATGCTAAACAGAATGTAAATTGGTACAGCCACTATGGAGAACAGTGTGGAAGTACCTTAAAAAGCTAAAAATAGAACTGCCATAGGCTTCTCAGGTGACACTAGTGGTAAAGAACATTCCGCTAAAGCAGGAGATGTAAGGGACATAGGTTAAATCCCTGGGTCAGGAAGATCCCCTGAAGGAGGCCATGGCAATTCAAACTCACTCCAGTATTCTTTTCTGGAGAATCCCATAGACAGAGTGTTCTGGCAGGCCCATGGGATCACAAAGAGGTGGACAAAACCTAGGTGACTTAACACGCACACACAGGGATGCCATAAGAGAAAACAATATCACTCCTAAGCATATACCTGGAGAAAACCCTTATTTGAAAAGATACTTGTACTCCTATATCCATTGCAACACTATATACTGTAGCCAGGACTTAGAAGCATCCTAAATGTTTATCAATGGAAGAATAGATGGGCAGATGTTGTACAATGAAATATTGTACATTGAATGAATATTTAAAGAATATATTGGGCTTCCCAGGTAGTGCTAGTGGTAAAGAGATGGGAATACCTGACCTTACCTGTCTCCTGAGAAATCTGTATGCAGATCAAGAATCAACAGTTAGAACCAGACATAGAACAAAGGACTGATTCAAAATTGGGAAAGGAGTAGGCCAAGGTTGCATATTATCACCCTGCTTATTCAACTTATATGAAGAGTACATCATGTGAAATGCCAGACTGGATGAAGCACAGGCTGGAATCAAGATTGCAGGGAGAAATATAAATAACCACAGATATGCTGATAACACCACCCTTATTGCAGAAAGTGAAGAGGAACTAAAGAACTTCTTGATGAAACTGAAAGAAGAGAGTGAAAAGCTGGCGTAAAACTCAACTTTCAAAACACTTAAGTTCATGGCTTCCTATCCCATCACTTCATGGCAAATAGATGAGGAAACACTAGAAAATGTGACAGAATGTATTTTATTGGGCTCCAAAATCACTGCAGATGGTGACTGCAGCCATGAAATTAAAGGACACTTTCCTTGGAAGAAAAACTATGACAAATTTACACAGCATATTAAAAACCAGACACATTACTTTGCCAACAAAGGTTCACATAGTCAAAATGTTGCCTTTTTCAATAGTCATGTATGGATGTGACAGTTGGACCATAAAGAAGGCTGAGCACTGAAGAAATGATGGTTTTGAAGTGTGGTATTGGAGAAACTCTTGAGAGAATCCCTTGGACAGCAAGGAGATCAAACCAGTCCATCCTAAAGGAAATCAACCTTGAATATTCATTAGAAGGACTGATGCTGAAGCTGAAGCTCTGATACTTTGGCCACCTGATGCAAAGAGTTGCCTCATTAGAAAAGGCCTTGGTGCTGGGAAAGATTGAGGGTAGGAGGAGAAGGGGAAGACAGAGGATGAGATGGTTGGATGGAATCACTAACTCAATGGACATGAGTTTGAGTAAGCTCTGGGAGATGGTGGAGGATGGGGAAGCCTGGCGTGCTGCAGTCCGTGGGGTCACAAAGAGTTGGACACTACTGAGCTACTGAACTACAAAATCTTAACCTAATGTAATAAAAAGTCCACATTTACATCCATTTTAACTTTGTTTGGCTGAACTACTTTCAGGTTTGAAAAAATCGAGTTGACCAGTCTGATTTTGTGTCTGTGTGTTGGGGTGGGGGAGGTAATTTCTAATGCAGATTAATTAAAATTAGTAACTTTGTGGATGCAAAATAGTCACAAAATAAAATTCTTTGAGAGCACAGTGAGATAAATTTTGCGCTAATTTTTTTCTCACTTTTTTCTCCCATTCCACCATTCTGACAGACATCTTGTCTTATACATCCTTACAAAGTTTGTGACTCATTTTTTTGGGGGTGGGGTGGGGGGTGTGCTTTTATCCCCAAAAGCTGGAGAAAATATATGAAGAGAAAGGGATTTATAACATCAAAACATTATTCTCTAAAGTGGTAGAAAACAATAGGTCTGGAGAGCATTGAGCAGCAGAATTACAGACTTTCTAGATTAAAAAAAAAAAATCTGTTTGCAATAGGTACAAAAAAGTAACTGAACAATTATTGATGCATTTCTATTTCTAATTCAAAGAGATTAAAAACTACCCATTTATAAAGTTCAGGTTTATTATTTCAAACTAAATTTTATAACATTTTAATGATCCACACAATAGAAATCCTTCTCAAAGTGAAAGACATTCCTCTAATTATATCAGTTACAAATGTATTTTGTGACACATTTTTGTAGTCTGTTATGACACTTATTTTCTTCGACTAAGCTCTATATTAATAATTTGTGAATTCCCAATCTACATTCATGAAATCTATTTCCTCACATATAAATTATTTCCCTGAATGAAAATGTCGTTCATGATCTTGAGTTAACAATACAGCTATGAGTTTCTGCTTAAATTATGAGTAGAGTGAATGCATTAAAAGCCTAATAAGTATAAGAGCAGAAGCCAGGAAACTCCTAGAATAAAACAGGTGAATAGTCTTTGACATAAGTAGTAGCAAGAGTTTTTTTTGTTGTTGTTTTTTCTTTTTTGATCAGTGTAAGAAATTAAAGCAAACATAAACAAATGAAACCTAACTAAACTTAAAAGCATTTGCACAACCAAATACACCAATGAGAAAATAAAAAGACAACTTATGAAATTGCAAAAAAATATTTGCAAATATGTCAAATAAGGGATTAATATTCAAAGTATATACACAGCTCTTGCAATTCAATATAAAACAAAAACAAAAAAACTTATTAAAAATGGTCAAAAGTCCTGAATAGACATTATTCCAAAGAAGATATATAGATGGCTATCAGGCACATGAAACTATACTAAATATTGCTAATTATTGGAGAAATTCAAATCAAAGTCACGATGTGATTTTGCCTCACCCTTGCCTGAATGGCTATCATCAACAGGTCTACAAATAACAAATTTTGATAAGGATATAGAGAAAAGAGACCTTTGTATACTATTGACTGGAATGTTAAGTGGTGCAGCCACTATGGAAAATAGTACTGAGGATCCTCAAAAAACCAAATATAGAATAAGGGTATGGTCCAGAAATTTCATTCCTGGGTGTATATCTGAAAAGAAAAAAAAACACTAGTTCAAACAGATGCATGCACCCCACAATTCATAGCAGCATTATTTTAATAATCAGGATATGAAACAACCCTAGTGCCCTTCAACAGATGAATGGATAAGAATTGCAATATCTGTATATCTATATCTATACCTCTATCTATCTATCTATATGTATATATATCTTTATCTATATCTATATATACTGGAATATTACTCATTATTAAAAAATTATATTTTGCCAATTGAAAAAAATGTGGATTAACCTAGAGAGTATTTTGCTTAGTAAAATATGTCAGCCAGAGAAAGATGAATTTTGCCCATTACAACTTATATGTGCTATGTAAAGAACAAAATATTTAAATGTGTATTACAAAAGAGAAACTGACTCACAGATATAGAAAACAAACCAGTGGATACCACAGGGATGAGGGAAAATGAAGAAGCAAGATAGAGATATGGTATTAAGTGATACAAGCTGCTATGTAGATGTATAAAATGGACAAGAAACAAGGGCATATTGTACAGCACAGGGAATTGCAAGCATTGTCTAGTAATAATTTTAAATGAATGTAATCTGCAAAAATACTAAATCAGTATGATGTACTCCTGAAACTATTATAATACAACAAATTAACTACACTTCAATTAAGTAAACAAATAATGCTTCTATAAATCAATTTTGTAAGGGCTAATGCCTGCCATCTCTACATGACAATATTAGCAGAAGTTACTTCCCTGGTGTCTCAGATGGTAAAAAATCGGTTTGCAATGCAGGGTTCAGTCCCTGGGTTGGGAAGATAAGGGACTTCCTTGGTAGCTCAGATTGTAAAGAATCCACCTGCAATGCAGGAAACCCTGGTTCAATTCCTGGGTAGGGAAGATCCACTGGAGAAGGCATAGACTACCACCCACTCTGGTATTCTTGGGCTTCCCTGGTGGCTTAGCCGGTAAAGAATCAGCCTGCATTGTGGGAGACTGAGGTTCAATCCCTGGGTTGGGAAGATCCCCTGGAGAAGGGAAAGGTTGCTTGTCCAGTATTCTGGCCTGGAGAACTCTATGAACTGTATCGTCTATGGGGTGACAAAAAGTCAGACGTGACTGAGTAACATTCGCTAAGGATACAGATAATCCAAAAGAATTAAGCAGTATCATTTTGATATGTCTATACCTTTGCACTCCCTTGTAGAATATAGAGAAGCAGATATACACCTCTTAAAAGAACAAGTAAAACTGAATCACATTGCTATAATTTGCAAATGCAAAATAGTGCTTTTTTGCAATGGTAATGGTAGAAGCAGAAAAGAGTAAAAGAGGCTGAGATGGTTGGATGGCATCACCAAATCAATGGACATGAACTTGGGGGCAAATTTCTGGCGATGGTGAGGGACAGAGAAGCCTGGCATGCTGCAGTCCATGGGGTTGCTAAGAGTCAGACATGATTTGGTGACTGAATAGCAACAAAAAGGGCATATACTCTTGAATGAAGAAAATACAACATCTTTAAATACTTATGCTCTCAACACAGAAGCACTTAAATACATAAATAAATAATACTTCATATAAAAGGAAAAATAGCAATACAATAACTGTAGGAAATTCAATAGTAGGAACTTTCAACAATGGATAGATTATCCAGACAGAAAAATCAATAAGCAATGGACTTAAACACTGCATTAGGCCAAAAGGACTTAATAAACATAAAGAGAGTATTCTAATCAACAGCAATGGCATATATAGTCTTCTTAAGTGCACATTGAACATTCTCCAAGATAGATCATATGTTAGACCATAAAATGTGTCTTAATAAATAAGAACATTAAAATCATATCATTTTTTCCCTGACCCCTGTGGTGTAAACTAGAAATCAATTACTATATCATTAACTGTTATTATTAAGAATGTTATTCACAAATGTAGATATTAAATAACCTGCTGCCAGTGGTCAAAGGACACATGAAAAGATCTATAAAAACATTTGATACAGATGAAAATGGAAATGCAATATATTGAAACTTATAGAATGCAAAAGCAGCCCTAGGTAATTTCATAGTCATAATCTCCCACATTAAGAAACAAGAAAAATCTCAAATAACCAACCTAACTTTACACTGCAAGGAATTACACAGAGAAGAAAAACTAAGCTAAAGTTAGTAGAAGGAAAGGAGTATCAAATATCTGAATGAAAATAAATGAAATAGTTAAAATACAATAGAAAATATCAATGTTATAAGACAGGTTTTTAAAAAGTTAAACAAAATAGACAAATCTGCAGCTAGATTCAACAATGGATAGATTATCCAGACAGAAAAATCAATAAACAATGGACTTAAACACTGCATTAGGCCAAAAGACAGAGATGTCTCCACTATATAAAGTTATAAATGAAAGAGAAGATTTTATAACTGATACCCTGGTGGCTCAGACGGCAAAGTGTCTGCTTGCAATGCAGGAGACCCGGTTTTGATCGCTGGGTTGGGAAGATCCCCTGGAGATGGAAATGGCAACCCACTCCAGTACTCTTTCCTGGAAGATTCCATGGATGGAGGAGCCTGGTAGGCTACAGTCCATGGGATTGCAAAAAGTCAGACATGACTGAGCAACTTCACCACAAAAATGCAAAGAATCATAAGAGGCTACTTATGAACAACTTTATACCAACAGATTAAACTACCTAAAGAAATGAATAAATTGTTAAACACACACAACCTAATAAGAATGAATCAGAAATAAAGAAAAGCTGAACAGATTAATTACTAGTAGGAGATTGAGTTAGTAATTAAAAGTATCCTAATAAAGACAAATTCAGGAATAGATAACTTCACTGATGCATTCTGCCAAACATTTAAAGCATATCAACTCTCCTTAAATTCTAACAAAGAACCGAGGAGAGGACACTTTTGAAATGATTTTATGCAGACCACATCACCCTAATACCAAAGCCAAGCAAGAACACTACATGAAGAGAAAACTGCAGACCAATATCCCTGGTGGACATAGATGCAAACATCTTTAACAAAGTATTACCAAATCAAACTCTGTAATAAATTTAAAGGATCATACACAGTGATCAAGAGGAATTTATTGTAATTAAAGTTAACATAAGAAGTGGAAGGATAACCAAATCAATCCCTGAATGGTTCTAAAAAACAAATAATGCTGTTTGCATATAAATTCAGTATGGGATTGATGGAGAAGGAAATGGCAACCCACTCCAGTCCTCTTGCCTGGAGAATCCCATGGACAGAGGAGCCTGGTGGGCTACAGTTCATAGGGTCGCAAGAGTCGGACACGACTGAGAGACTAAGAACACACGCACACGGAACTGATATTGTACAAAATGAGAAAAGACCAGAATATAGAGAAACACTATTAACAGGAGACTAGCGGGGGAAGTAAATTTCAAAAGCAAACGATGCATTCTCCACATACAGCACAATCTTCCAGGAACTACTTAACCCTGACCTTTATTTGACTTTGAGATATTTTGCAACTCTTTGTAAATTGTACATCACTGATAGACATACAAATTCTGTCTTTTCTGGGGGAGATTCCATTATCTTCCTTTCTACTCTGGAAAAAAAAAAATCTTGTCACCATTTACATGTTCATTTCTATATGTTTGGCCTATAAATGTGTCTGTTTTTAAATTCTCTTTTGAACCAGTTATAACATCTGTCTAATTCCATCATAAATATGTAGATCTTTTCAGTATGTTCATTTTTATATCTGTATGAGAGTCATTATTTTCTCCTTTACTGAATGTTATCTTTTAAAAACACCAAAGAAGAAAAACAGCTAAAAGAGAGCAACTGAATGATTGTTCAGAGAAGCAAAAAGACCCAAGGTATAATATATGTTGCTCAAAACAAGTGAGGAAAGTTTCAGGAGAAAGAGGGAGTCATATAGCTTAGGTATGTATTGTAAATTAAGAGTTTCAAAGTCTATTACATTTGGCGAACAAGGAACCACTGATATTTCTGCAAGAGTATTTTCACAAACTGATAGGGTTATCAAGCACAACAAAGAATTTCAAAGAATGAATTATGTGTGAGAAAGGAAAACAGTAAAGCAAAACAATTTTTTTCCTACATATATATATTAATTTTATTTTTCTGTAACTGTAAAAATGATAAATTCTCTGTCAGAATATAAATAAAGAAACTTTCTAAAATTAATGTGAACCTCACTTCAAATCATAGACACTTTTTGAGCATATTTCCATATGTTTCTCTGTGCATACTAAGTCGTTTCAGTTGTATTTGACTCTATGAAACCCTATGGACCATATCTCACCAGACTCCTCTGTTCGTGGGATTCTCCAGACAAGGATACTAGAGTGGGTTGCTGTGTCTTTCTCTAGAGGATCTTCCCAACCCAGTGACTGAACCCATGTCTCTTAGGTTTCCTGCATTGGCAGGCGTGTTCTTTACCACTAGCACCACCTGGAAACCTTCTTATGTTCACAATTTAAATAGAATCATAATATGTCTACCTGTTTTTAGGTCTCTAACTTATTTTTCAAAATCATATTTTAGTAGATCTTCTCAAACATTTATTTTTAATTTCAATACCTTCAGTTCAGTTCACTCAGTCGTGTCCAACACTTCGTGACACCATGGACTGCAGCACACCTGTCTATCACCGACTCACAGAGTTTACTCAAACTCATGTCCATTGAGTCAGTGATGCCATCCAACCATCTCAGCCTCTGTTGTCCCCTTCTCCTTCCCCCTTCAATCTTTCCCAGAAGCAGGACCTTTTCAAATGAATCAGCTCTTCGCATCAGGTGGCCAAACTATGGGAGTTTCAGCTTCAACATCAGCCCTTCCAATGAATATTTAAGGCTGATTTCCTTTAGGATGGACTGATTGGATCTCCTTGCAGTCCAAGGGACTCAAAAGAGTCTTCTCCAATACCACAGTTTAAAACCATCAATTCTTCAGTGCTCAACTTTCTTTATACTCCAACTCTCACATCCATACATGACCACTGAAAAAAACATAGCCTTGACCTTTGTTGGCAAAGTAATGTCTCTACTTTTTAGTATGCTGTCTAGGTTGTTGAGAACTTTCCTTCCAAGGAGTAAGCGTCTTTTAATGTCATGGCTGCAGTCACCACCTGCATTGAGTTTAGAGCTCCCAAAAATAAAGTCTGCTGCTGTTTCCACTGTTTCTCCATCTATTTGCCATGAAGTAATTGGACCGGATGCCATGATCTTAGTTTTCTGAATGTTGAGCTTTAAACCACTTTTTTACTCTCCTCTTTCACTTTTATCAAGAGGCTCTTTAGTTCTTCTTCACTTTCTGCCATAAGGGTGGTGTCATCTGCATATCTGAGGTTATTGATACTTTTCCTGGCAATCTTGATTCCATGTTGTGCTTCATCCAGCACAGCGTTTCTCACAATCTATTCTGTGTATAAGTTAAATAAGCAGGGTGACAATATACAGCCTTGATGTACTCCTTTTCCTATATGGAACTAGTCTGTTGTTCCATGTCCAGTTCTAACTGTTGCTTCCTGACCTGCATACAGATTTCTCAGGAGGTAGGTTAGGTGATCTGGCATTCATCTCTTTTAGAATTTTCCACAGTTTATTGTGGTCCACACAGTCAAAGGCTTTGGCATAGCCAATAAAACAGAAATAGATGTTCTTCTGGAACTCTCTTGCTTTTTTGATGATCCAGCAGATGTCGGCAATTTGATCTCTGGTCCTCTGCTTTTTCTAACACCAGCTTGAACATCTAACGCTGAAGAAGGTGATGTTGAACGGTTCTGTGAAGACCTAGAAGACCTTCTAGAATTAACATACAAAAAAGATGTCCTTTTCATTATAGGGGTTTGGAATGCAAAAGTAGGAAGTCAAGAAACACCTGGCGTAACAGGCAAATTTGGCCTTGGAGTACAGAATGAAGCAGGGCAAAGGCTTATAGAGTTTTACCAAAATAACACACTGGTCATAGCAAGCACCCTCTACCAACAACATGAGAGAAGACTACACTTGGACATCACCAGATGGTCAACACCGAAATCAGATTGATTATATTCTTTGCAGCCAAAAACGGAGAAGCTCTTTACAGGCAGAAAAAACAAGACCGGGAGATGACTGTGGCTCATATCATGAACTCCTTATTGCAAAATTCAGACTTAAATTCCAGCAATTCAGGAAAACCAGTAGACCATTCAGATATGACCTGAGTCAAATCCCTAACAACTATACAGTGGAAGTGAGAAATAGATTCAAGGGACTAGATCTAATAGCAGAGTGCCTGATGAACTATGGATGGAGATTCATGACATTGTACAGGAGACAGAGATAAAGATCATCCCCAAGAAAAAGAAATGCAAAAAAGCAAAATGTCTGTCTGAGGAGGTCTTACAAATAGCTGTGAAAAGAAGAGAAGCTAAAAGCAAAGGAGAAAAGGAAATATCTACCCATCTGAAAGCAGTTGCAAAGAATAGTAGAGAGAGATAAGAAGGCCTTCCTCAGTGAACAGTGCAAAGAAATAGAGGAAAACAATAGAATGTGAAAGACTAGAGATCTCTTCAAGAAAATTAGAGATACCAAGGGAAAATTTCACTCAAACATGGGCTCAATAAAAGAAGAAGATATTAAGAAGAGGTGGCAAGAATACACAGAAGAATTGTGCAGAAAGATCTTTATGACCCAAATAATCAGGATGGTGTGATCACTCACTTAGAGTCAGACATTCTGGAATGTGAAGTCAAGTGGGCCTTAGGAAGCATCACTGCGAACAAACCTACTGGAGGTGATGGAATTCCAGTTGAGCTGTTTCAAATCCTAAAAGATGGTGCTGTGAAAGTGCTGCACTCAATAAGCCAGCAAATTTGGAAAACTCATCAGTGGCTACAAGGCTGGAATAGGTCAGTATTCTTTCCAGTCCCAAAGAAAGGCAAAGCAAAAAACTGCTCAACCTACCACACAATTGCACTCATCTCACACACTAGTTGGAGAAGGCAATGGCACCCCACTCCAGTACTCTTGCCTGGAAAATCCCACGGACGAAGGAGCCTGGTAGGCTACAGTCCATGGGGTCGCACAGAGTCGGACATGACTGAAGCGACTTAGCAGCAGCAGCAGCAGCAGCAGCAGCACACACTAGTAAAGTAATGCTCAAAGTTCTCCAAGAAGGCTTTAACAATACATGAAATGTGAACTTCAATGCCTTACTTGAAAAAAAAAAAAAAAAAGAAAGTTCTTCTGACAAAGTAAATATTAAATGCAAGAGAGAAGTCAAGTCTGTATGAATGATCATTTAATACTTATGTCACTCATATCTATATATCTTATACAATTTTAAAGATGTCTTGGCATATTTTAACTTACTTAAACCTCAAAATTCTCTGGGATACACTGAGAAGGCATTATTCCCTTTATGTATAACAAGGAAACAGGTTTAATGTGTTTAAATGCCTACACAAGTCACAAAACTAAGTGACAAATTTTATATTTGCATTTACAAATAAATGTGTTATTAAAGTCATCCATTCACCAACAATATGACAAAGGCTATGAATGTAAATATGAGTAGGGAATGTTTAGTGAGAAATGTGTGTAAATAAGTAGAAAGAAAACCCTCTCTCTGAGAAATCCTGTAGGAAAGATCTGAAGAAAGTAGGATATAATAGTTGCCTCTTGTTTGATGATAGAATTTGGGGTGCAAATCACAATACATAAGTGTCTCATGAGCTGGGGCAATAAAAAGGACAATTCAGTTCAAAGGAGTTCTGGTTTGAGAAATGGAGTAATACCTTCATTAGGAAGCTTTTCTTGAAATATGAGTATGTATGTAAAGAAAAAAAAATTGATTCCAAGTCTTAACTGAATTTTAGTGAACAAGCTGAGCAAAATGAAAGTATGTGTCTGTGAACTTCTTTTCAAAGTAAGTATGTCACATAGACACAATGAAGATGAGTTAAGAGATTCTTACCAAAATACTATTAAAGTTTGCACGTAATGTTCTTCAGTTTCAAAGATTCATGCTTTCTGTCCTTATCCATTAAAAAAAAAAATCGCTATTGTTAAAGAAAAAAAAAATGGAGCTGAAATATTCAGTAAGTTCAAACAATTTCAGATGTATCTTAAAAATTGTAGAGAAAGCAGGACACATCAATACCTGATCTGGCTCAAAGACTGGAAAAATTAATATGTAAGCACAGCACCAAAGTCAGCTGTCTCTGCTCAGAAAGTGAATAGTCAATGGCAGGTAAACAAACCATGCAAATCATAGAAGGGCTTCTATTATGAAAGTCATGGAAATGAAAGAGAACTCCAGAGAAATAGAAGGGTCTGCTTTGAACTGAGAATAGCAAGTACTCTACTTTAGAATTAAGTATTGAATTGATTTCAAAAAAATCCCACTGCCCTACTTAGGTAAAAGAGGTTTTTTTTTTTTTCCCTCTCTCAAAAAATAATACTAAGATAATTTTTTCCAAGGACCATAGAAATTATTTAGGGATTTCTGTCTAAGCTAGATATACTAGACTGTGTCCTAGTTAATTGACAATATTATAAATGAATTATCATATATATGGCACAATACATTGATAGTATTTTTTTAAAGATTAACATTTCATTATCTTAAGGATTTTTTTTTTTTATAATGTCATTTAAGGCTCAAGGCTTCACTGAGAATATAGAAGAATCTATACCATTTTAAAAGAAATAACGATCTTTATTTTTTGGAATTTTTTAGTTCACCTCTAAAGAAAATGTCTATGCATTGTAAACTCAACTTCGTGGAACTAAAAAGTAAAAACATGTGTTTCCCTTCCAGAACCCGCCTCCCACCTCCCTCCGCATCCCATCCCTCAGGGTCATCCTGGTGCACCAGCCCCGAGCACCCTGTATCATGCATAGAACCTGGACTGGCAATTCATGTCAAAGTATGGCAAAACAAATACAATATTGTAAAGTTAAAAAATAGATAAATAAACTAATTTAAAAATAAATAAATATCTTCCTTTAAAAAAATAAAAAGTAAAAACAAAATACTAAATATAAAAGGGGAATAAATGTGACTTTTTTTTCATTTGCAAGGACTATAGTTTCTTCTTTTTTTTCTCTCGATCAGTATTTCTTTATTTATAATTAAAGTACACTTGACTTACAATACATATCTTTTGTGCACATACATATGCATATTTTGTTGTTTTTAAGCAATGTACAAATACACTAATATTAAAAACAATAATAGCATTCCCCTTTCCCATTTCCTAGGTATGTAATGATACAGTCTCTCTCTTTTTTTAAGACGGTGAAGTCAGATGAGAATATCTTCCTTCTGAGTAGTCGTGGAAGCCTAAAAGTTCATGAGAATAGTTTAGAAAAATCTAAATTCTCCAGAGCCCTAGATAGCCTCTTGTTCTGTCATCTAAAATGTGACAGTGTGCTGCCTGTTTACCTCAGGTCAAAATTGCCATTTGCACTATCTGGGCCACCACATTCCCCCAGGCTAGTTGTCTGCCTTATGTGTACTAGGGACTTCTGTGAATGCTGGTATGTGCAGTTACTCTATGCTAAATTTGATTTTTGTCATCTATTAGCAAATTAAATGCATTATGTCCAGTTACTTTTATATTTGTCATCATGTCATTCTAAATCTGAACTGCAAAACCTCAGCATTGTCGTGTGTGATGTACAATTATTCAGAACCCACTGCAAGTAGATAAAGATATTGACATGGATATTGTAAAGTTGAAGAAACTTTAATTCCAGGTCACAAATTGATAAATACAAGAGAATTAAAAGTCAGTATGAGATTTACATCCACATTAATTGTATTGTTCTTTAGAACCCAAGAAGCTTCACATCTGTGTTGATTAAATTGTACCTATGTCTGGAGTGAGTTAGATGAAGCACTACATATCTAGCAAAGCATTGGACATCATGACATTGTCCTTAATTGCCTTCAGTTGTCTCCTGCTCAGAACAAGTTCATGGGAGCCTTTACAGCAGGCAGCGGTGTCTGAGGACCAAGATTCCCATTCCAGATTTTCAAAATGGTAAGGAAGGGTTTATTTAAGGAATTCAAAGGAAGACACATTTCTTCCAAATGTTAAATGTGAATTTTGAACTCAATGACAATAAAGTCCTGTTCACCTTTACGAGTCTGTGTTTTTATGTTTGTCTCAAGGATTATTAGGGATTCCCTTGTGGCTCAGCTGGTAAAGCATCCACCTGCAATGCAGGAGACCTAGGTTCAATCCGTGGGTTGGGAAGATCCCCTGGAAAAGGGAAAGGCTACCCACTCCAGTATTCTGGCCTGGAGAATTCTATGGACTACAGTCCATGGGATTGCAAAGAGTCGGACACGACTGAGGGACTTTCACTTCCACTTTCAAGGATTATTAAACGTAAAGTGTGGTAACTTGAATTAATCTATTGTTATGCTTATAGTTTCCATCTGCAAAATTAAATCCTCCTCTTCAACAGGGGTGGGTGAGTTGCATGAAGGCATTGTTTTAGAACATGTAGATGTGGAAGAAACTGAAAATTCATCAGTCTCCCTCTTCAGGCATAGTTTCTCAAGCTTAACCTGCGAATTGAGATACAAGACCAGATTTTAGTTGGCACTAAATAAGATCTTCAGTGCAACATCAGTTAGCTAGTATTCCTGAAGTGTGAATGAGTAAGAGACATAGCTAATGATCTGATTTGTTGATATTTAATAACCAATGTCTATGAGGTGTTTTTTTCTGTAGGAGAGTAAAAGCTTGTTCTTTGCTATTACTTGGGCACTAACACAGACCTTGTCACTGTTCTAAAGTTTCTACAAGGATTAACTCATCTTCAAAAATCCTAGTGAGATATATATTTTATTTTTTCCATTTTACATATGAGAAAACTTTTCTCCTCAAAGAAAACTTTCCTAAGATACACAGGCAGAAGTGGGGGAGTCAGTTACTACTTATAGTTTCACTGCTTGGGTATTAACTATTCATTGTTAGCTTTTGACAGATAATCTGATGCCCTTTCAATGGCTCAGCATCTGGTGGAAAATGTAGATCATATCAGTGAATGCACATTTTTTTTTTTTGCCCGTTATTGTCTGTAGCATTAAGCAGAAGACAAACTTGCCTAGATGCTTCCTTGTAAAAACAGAAATAATTTTCCATTCACAAAGAATAGACACTTCTTTACTCATGGTCATCGAGATGAGAAAATGTGCATATTATTCTTTGCTGAAGATGAGATAAAATAGCCTTGAACATCTTCAGTAATGGATATTTTATTGCCTTTAGTTTAAAACTCTGTAGGTTGCTTACGTGTTGTCTTCACCCTTCTGATTCTACTTACCTCACCTTCCATGGGAGCTCAACTGCCTATGCTCCAAGAGAAAAAAAAAAAAAAAACAAAGAAGCCTGAAATAGCAGACCCTGGACTTCCCAACTACTTCCCAGAGAGCCATAATTATTAGCTCACTCCCAGACACACATCTTGGGGACAGATTCATTTGTTTCAGTCTTGAAACAATCATTCTTCTCTTCCTAACTGATTTAAAATATCTACAATCTGCATTATATTTTAGCTTCAGCAGTAAAGTTCTGAAAGAATACTTACTGAGAATGCACCGAATGTGTGAAACCCCATCTACCTACTAGGGATACATAAATGAATAACTAAATACAAGCCCTTTGGCAAATTTATGATGCGGGATTTTATCCTCAGTCCTCCACTGTTAACATGTGCTCACTGGGGACAACAACAACAGCAACTTGAACAACACAACAGTAACTCTTAAATATTTATTGAGTGTTTACTACAGACTAGATGTTATTATAAACATTGTGTAAAGTTTATCTTAATGAATCTTCATAATGGTCTCATAAAGAAATTGTGTTACCTTTATTTTATAAATGAAGAAACTTGGAATGAGAAAGATTGGATAATTTGGCTAAGAAAGAGCCTCTTGATGAAAGTGAAAGAGGAGAGTGAAAAAGTTGGCTTAAAGCTTAACATTCAGAAAACTAGGATCATGGCATCCGATCCCATCACTTCATGGCAGATAGATGGGGAAACAGTGGAAACAGTGGCTGACTTTATTTTTCTGGGCTCCAAAATCACTGCATATGGTGACTGCAGCCATGAAATTAAAAGACGCTTACTCCTTGGAAGGGAAGTTATGACTAACCTAGATAGTATATTAAAAAGCAGAAACATTACTATGCCAACAAAGGTCCATCTAGTCAAGGCTATATTTTTTACAGTGGTCATGTATGGATGTGAGAGTTGGACTATAAAGAAAGCTGAGCGCCGAAGAATTGATGCTTTTGAACTGTGGTGCTGGAGAAGACTCTTGAGAGTCCCTTGGACTGCAAGGAGATCCAACCAGTCCATCCTAAAAGAGATCAGTCCTGGGTGTTCATTGGAAGGACTGATGCTGAAGCTGAAACTCCAGTACTTTGGCCACCTGATGCGAAGAACTGACTTATTGGTAAAGACCCTGATGCTGGGAAAGATTGAGGGCAGGAGGAGAAGGGGACGACAGAGGATGAGATGGCATCACAGACTTGATGGACATGTGTGTGGGTGGACTTAGGGAGTTGGTGATGGACAGGGAGGCCTGGTGTGCTGCGGTTTATAGGGTCGCAAAGAGATGGACGCGATTGAGTGACTAAACTGAACTGAACCCAGCCCAAACTCTTTGTCACTAAGGAAAACAATGGCAAGTACAGGTGAGGGGGAGATCTTTCTTTAACCTTATAATCACTTAGTAGCCAGATTAAGTTCTTAAATAAACTAGTTCTTACTCTAGCAATTACAAGGGACTGGTGTGTAGAGGTAAAGATACAGCATAGTTATGTTTTATTAGCTAAATAAAGGATTTCTTGAGCCTTGAGAATCATGACAGGAGTACACTCCAGAGCACATTGAAAAGTGATCTGCAAAAGCAAGGGCAAAGAACATCCTTATATGTTTTCTGGACAATGTGAGGTATCTTATGGGCAAATAAGAGAGATATTTTTATTTTCTTGCATACACCTAAAAAGTTCCCCTTCATGGACCACTGCTTTGATGTGGTGAAGGGACTTGTGTAATTAGATGATGCTATTAGCCATGCAGGGCAGGGCCACCCAAGGTTGACAGGTCATAGTAGAGAGTTCTGAAAAAAATGGCCCATGGAAGGAGGGAATGGCAAACCACCCCAGTACTCTTCCCATGAGAACCCCATGAACTGCATAAAAGGCAAAAATATATGATACCAAAGCATGACCTCCCCCCCAGGTTGGAAGGTGTCCAGTATGCTACTGAGAAGAGTAAAGGACAATTTGTAATAACTCCAGAAAGCTAGGTCAAAGCTCAGTTGTGGATGTGTCTGGTGATGAGAGTAAATCCAGTGCAATAAGGACCAGTATTGCATAGGAACTTGGAATGTTATTTCCATGAATCAAGGTAAATTGGATGGAGTCAGGCAGGAGATGGCTAGAGTAAACATCAACATCTTAGGAATCAGTGAACTAAAATGGATACAATGGGAAAATTCAATTCAGATGATTATTATATCTACTGCTGTGGGCAAGAATCCCATAGAAGAAATTGAATAGCCCTCATAATCAACAAGAGTCTGAAATGCAGTACTTAGGTACAACCTCAAAAACAGTAGAATGGTCTCAGTTCGTTTCCAAGGCAAACCATTCAACATCACAGTAATCTAAGTCTATGCCCCAACCGCCAATGCCAAAGAAGCTGAGGCTGATCACTTCTATGAAGACCTACAAATCCTCCTAGAAACAACACCAAAAAAAGATGTCTTATTCATCATATGGAGTAGGAATGCAAAATTAGGTAGCCAAGAGATATCTGAAATAACAGGCAAGTTTTGGCCTTGGTGTACAAAATGAAGCATGGCAAAGACTAACAGAATTCTGCCAAGAAAACACATTGGTCATAGCAAACATCTTTTTCCAGCATAAGAGATAACTTTACAAATGGACATCATCAGATGACCAATACTGACATCAGATTGATCTCATTGTTTGCATCTGAAGATGGAGAAGCTGTATACAGTCAGCAAAATCAAGACCTGTAGCTGACTGTGGCTCAGATCATCAGCTCCTTATAGCAAAACAGACTTAAGCTAAAGAAATCAGGGAAATCACTAGGCTAATCAGGTACAACCTAAATCAAATAACCTATGATTATACAGTGGAGGTAGCAAATATATGCAAGGGATTAGATCTGGTAAACACAGTGCATAAAGAACTATGGACAGAGATTTACAACATTGCACAGGTGGCACTCACCAAAACCATCCCCAAGAAAAAGAAATGCAATAAGGAAAAGTGGTTGTCTGAGGAAGCTTTACAAATAGCTGAAGAAAGATGAGAGGTGAAAAGCAAGGGAGAAAGGGAGAGGTACACCCAACTAAAAGCAGAGTTTGAAAGAATAGCAAGGAGAGACAAGAAGGTTTTCCCCAATGAACAATGCAATGAAATAGAGCAAAACAGAAAAAGAGGAAAGATGAGAAATCTCTTCAAGAAAATTGGAGATATCAAAGAAGCATTTCAAGCAAAGATGGTCACAATAAAGGGCAGAAGGGGTAAAGGCCTAAAAGAAGCAGAAGAGATCAAGAAAAAATGGCAAGAAGAACTGTACAAAAAAGATCTTAATGACCTGGATAACCACGATAGTGTGGTCATTCACCTAGAGGTGAAGATCCTGGAGTGTGAGGTCAAATGGGCCTTAAGAAGTGCTGCTGCCAATAAAGCTAGTGGAGGTGGTGAAATTCCAGCAGAGCTATTTAAAATCCTAAAAGATGATGTTATTAAAGTGCTGCACTAAATATCTCAGCAAATTTGGAAAACCCAGCAGTGGTCACAGGATTGGAAATGGTCAATTTTCATCCCAATTTCCAAGAAAAGAAGTACTAAAGAATAATCAAAGTACCAGACAATTCTGCTCACTTCTCATGCTAGTAAGGTTATGCTCAAAATCCTTCAAGCTAGCCTGTAGTAGTAGTACCTGAATTGGGAACTTTCAAATGCATAACTGGGTTTAGAAAAGATAGAGCAGTCAGAGATCAAATTGAAAACATTTGATGCATCATAGAGAAAGCAAGGGAATTCCAGAAAAGCATGTACTTCTGTTTCATTGACTAAGCTAAAGTCTTTGACTTTGTGGATAATAACAAACTGTGAAAACCTCTTAAAGAGATGGGGATATAAGACCACCTTGTCTCCTGAGAAACCTGTATGCAGGTCAAGAAGCAACAGTTAGAACCTTATTTGAAACAACTGATTGGTTCAAAATTGAGAATGGAGTATGACAAGGCTGTATATTGTCACCCTGTTTATTTAACTCATATGCAGAACACATCATGGGAAATGCCTGACCTGATGATTTACAAGCTGGAATCAAGATTGTCAGGAGAACGATCAAAAAACCTCAGTAATGCAGATGATACCACTCGAATGGCAGAAAGCGAAGAGGAACTAAAGAGCCTCTTGATGAAGGTGAAAAAGAATAGTGAAAAAGTCAGCTTAAAACTCAAAAAAAAAAAAAAAAAACCAACCAAAAACTAAGACCATGGCATCCAGTCCCATCACTTCATGGCAAATAGAAGTGGAAAAGGTGAAAGCAGTGACAGATTTCCTCTTCTTGGGCTCTAGAATCACTGTGAACGGTGACTGCAGCCATGGAATTAAAATTGGAAGGAAAGGTCTGACAAACCTTGACAACATATCAAAAAGCAAAACCATCACTTTGCCAGCAAATGTCTGTATAGTCTAGACTATGGTCAATCTAGTAGTCAGGTACTAATATGAGAGTAGGACCGTTAGAGGCAGAGTGCTGAAGAACTGAGGCTTTCAAACTGTGAGAATACTGGAGAAGACTCTTGAGAGTCCCATGGACAGTAAGGAGATCAAACCAGTCAATCCTAAAGCAAATCAACTCTAAATATCCATTTAAAGGACTAATGCTGAAGTTAAAACTTCAATACTTTGGCCACCTCATGCAAACAGTTGACTCATTGGAAAAGACTCTGATGCTGGGAAAGATTGAAGGCAGACAAAGAAGAGGGTGACAGAGCATGGAATGGTTGGATGATATCACTGATTGAATGGACATGAACTTTGGCAAACTCTGAGAGATGATGAAGGACAGGGAGGCCTGGCGTGCTATAGTCCACGGGGTCACAAAGAGTCGGATATGACTTAGAGATTGACCAACACAAAGAAAAATGTAGCTTGCTTTTGATACCTTATGCCATGACTATTTTGCATGAAAAGACTTCTTGGCATTACTTTTAAATTTTAGGAAAGAAAATAAATCACTTTTTTTTAGTAAACTGTCCTATGATATTCACTTTTTGACTTCCTATTTTCCTCTGACCTTGCTTTATTCACGACTACCCATCTGGGTAGTTTTGGTGGTTGTGTACATAATTGTGTCACCCATCTGTTCTTATACACTACAAATATCTTCAAAAAAAAAAAAAACAGTGCTTCTAAGAATTATTTTTATTTTGGATATGTTAATTTTTTATGCAGGGAAATGGTGTTTTTACATTTACCATTTATATCAGGAATCATTTGTGGTGATTTGACATAAATGGCACCATAGCCTTGACTTCTCCCCTCAAGGCAGTCTGAACAGCTGCTTAACCCATATCTATAGCCAGTTCCTTGCTCTGTGATTTCCTACAGAACAATAAAGCTTCAATTTATAGAAGTTTCATGAGCTTTTTTTTTGTACAACATACATGCAAATAGTTGTTTTTTCACTCTTCAAGCAAGTAATTAGTTTTGAGTAAATGAAATTAAGAAAGTAACATGTCAATCATATGAAATTAGCCATTTGATTTAATACCAAGTCAAACAGCCATGTTGACTTACTGAGTCATATTTCAGGATATCTTATGGACATTTTATAAAATGGTTCCTATTCTTTAACTGTAATACTGTTAAAAACCTGAAATCTATTAAGGAACTTAAAAAAAAACAACTATCATTTAATGTCACCTGTGACTCAGTTTCTCAAATTTCTATGGAAATGCAACCATAGAATCAGAGCAAATTTAATAGAGGAAGCATTTCATTAGTTAAAAGTGTTTTCTAGAATCCAGGGCAGATGTAATTTTAGATTTGAAATCAGAATGATGCTGCAGACAGAATTTTTCCTTCCTGACCTTCTGAAAGCAGATTGCTTCAGGGGAAGCAAACCAAAATGGAAAACAAAAATGTGAAAGAAAAAGTGATGTGTCAGTTTCCATAAGAGAAGCAAAAATATTAAATGTAGCCTTATTTGGGTGATAAATCATTTTCATACTATTATGAAAATGCATTTTGCTTATTATAATTCTTAAACATTTTTATTTTAGTAAAATAAAACTAGGGCATTATCTTTATTAATTTATTTATTTTAATTGGAGGCTAATTACTTTACAATATTGTGGTGGTTTTTGCCATACAGCCATTTCTTAAACCTACTTTTTATAAGGTATGAATGAGAATACTGAAAGCTCAAAATAGACAATTGAGAAACCTACATTTAAAATAAACTCTAAAATATTTATATCCCATGCTAAATTCAACTATTCCTTACATCTTCAAATTATTTTAATTAAATGAAGATGGTATAGAATTTGAGTATGCTGATACTCAGGCATTGGAATAATACACAAAATGCAGTGAGATAAAACAATCAACCCAATTCATATTTGCATGTTTGCACAAATACACTTTATTTCACCAAATCACAGGTATTAACATGAGTCAAACACAAATTATCACCTAAGAATGATACCATGATGCACGGAAAAATACCTTTAGAAATTCTCTAAAGAATAAAGTTTTTAAGTTTTCTTATTTACAGTAGCTCCTGTGAACTCAGATTCAAAGTGATAGTGTTTTTAAATCTTACAACCTTCTTCAGATAGCAATCTTCAGAATTTGGGAGAAAGAAAGAAAAATATTAGGAATTTTTGGAAATGTCTGAAATAATATTACTCAAAATAATTCTAACATCCCTCATGCCCTTTACCAATTACTGTAGATTGATCAAACCAGTCAATTCTAAAGGAAATCTACCCTGAATATTCCTTGGAAGGAATGATGCTGAAGCTAAAGCTCCAGTACTTTGGCCACCTAATGCAAAGAGCTGACTCTTTGGAAAAGACACTGATGTGGGAAAGATTGAATGCAAAAGGAGAAAGGGGCAACAGAGGATGAAATGGTTAGAGAGTATCATTGACTCAATAACTTGAGCAAACTGTGGAGACAGTGGAGGACAGAGAAGGCTGGGGGTGCTGCAGTCCATTGGGTCACAAAGATTGGGACATGACTTAGAGATTGAACAACAAATAGATTTAAAATAATTGTTTAATAAAAATGAAATTTTATGGTTAATTTTCTTTAGAAGCAACTATAGTTTGTAGTGAATATTCAAATTTTGGAAATTACTAGGAATATCCTTACTGGATTGTATTTTAATAACATAACATAAGGATCAGTAGCAACGTTAACAGTACTACAGGGAATCACATGCTGAAGTTGACATTTTAAGGATTTTGTTTCCTAAAATTGATATTTTTTGAACACATTATTTACAAGAATGACTCACCATTAGCCAAAGATAAGACTATTTTGCTGTTGTTCAGTCACTAAATTGTGTTCGACTCTTTGAGATCTCATGGACCACATCACACCAGGCTTCCCTATCTTTCACTGTCTCCCGGAGTTTGCTCAAACTCATGTTCATCGAGTTGATGATGCCATCCAACCATCTCATCCTCAGTCATCCCCTTCTCTTGTCCTCAATATTTCCCAGCATCAAGGTCTTTTCTAATGAGTCAGCTCTTTGCATCACGTGGCCAAAGTATTGGCGCTTCAGCTTCAGCATCAATACTTCCAATGAATATTCATTGGATTTCCTTTAGGATTGACTGGTTTGATCTCCTTTAGGATTGATTTCCTTTAGAACTGACCAGTTTGATTTCCTTGAAGTCCAAGGGACTCTCAAGAGTCTTTCCAGCCACATAGTCTGAAAATCAATTATTTGGCACTCAGCATTCTTTATGGTTCAACTTTCATATCTGTATATGACTACTGGAAAAACCATAGCTTTGACTATACTTTCACTTTGTCGGCAAAGTGATGTCTCTTCTTTTTAATATGCTGTCTAGATTTGTCATAGCTTTCCTTCCAAGGAGCAAGTGTCTTTTAATTTCTAGACTGTAGTCACCATCCATAGTGACTTTAAATCCTAAGAAAATAAAATTTGTCACTGTTTCCATTTTTTCCCCATCTATTTGCCATAAAGTGATTGGATTGTATGCCATGATCTTGATTTTTTGAATGTTGAGTTTTCAGCCAGCTTTTTCACTCTCCTCTTTCACTTTCGTCAAGAGGCTCTTTAGTTCCTCTTCACTTTTTACCATTAGGGTGATAGTATCTGTATATCTAAGGTCGTTGATATCTCTCCCAGCAATTTTGATTCAAGCTTGATTCATCTAGCCCAGCATTTTGCATGATGTACTCTGCATATAAGTTAAATAAACAGAGTGACAATATACAGCCTTGACATACTCCTTTGTTCAATTTTGAACCAGTCTGTTGTTCCATGTCTATGGCCACAGGTAAAGATAAGGCTGTGCTGAGGTCATGATTACCCCTCTCCTTTTTGTGAAATGGTAACTCTAATTTTGGACTCTACAAATTAGCTTTTCTTCTTTCAAACCAATAATACCTCTATGTTAATCTTTAACCTTTTATTCTTGCAAAATAAGCACTTTCTTGATTTCTCAACTAAATTTTCCTTCCAAGATTCAGAAAACAAAAAAATATGAATTTCCTAAAAAAGTACTAGCAAGGAATCTACAAGGAAACAGCATAAGTTAATATGAATATATATTATTTATATTAATATACCAATTATGCATACTGGCTTAAGCTAAAGCAAAGTATAGGATTCCCAGGTGATGCTAGTGGTAAAAACCTGTCTGCCAGTGTAGGAGATGTAAGAGATACAGCTTCAATCCTTAGCTCAAGGAGATCCTTTAGAGGAGGGCATGGAAACCCACTCCAGTACACTTGCCTGGAGAACCCCATGGATGGAAGAGCCTGGTGGGTTACATTCCATAGGCTTGCAAAGAGTTGGACGTGACTGAAGCAACTTACCACAAAGAAAAGTATATTTTCCTTTTTAACAATAAACATCTTTAGTTACCTTTCTTCAGACTATTTTGTTAAAACACACAATGTGTGTATCTCTTAAGGTGAGTGTGAAAAGAAAACCTAGCAGGACTAGATTCTGCCACAATTAAAGGAAAATCAATAAAGTCAGAAGATAGATAAATAGATAGATGTTTAACTATCATATACTAAGATGATGAATTTTGTTATTATTTAAATTTTGTATTCCATCATTCAATAGTAAAGATATCCTTTTATTGAGACATTTTTATTAAAGATTACTTAAAAAAAAAAACCTACCTGTGATGCTATGTATTTAAAAAGTAAATTAAAAATGTCAATATATACTACATGAAATAAGGTTCTAAGCAAAATTTAAATGAATGATTACAGTGCTTCAATCATAACTTGAGCTTTCTCACATTAATTATCTAGCCAATTAATCTTCCAAGTTCCTGTTGTCCCCTAAAAAACACTACATTTTCTTTAAGAACTAAGTTAAAGTCCACATTTGGGAAGATTTTCCCAACCTGTGGTGATTTGTCTATCCTGAATCCTGTATCCCTTTGGGGCTTGTAGCCTTAAACGTTTTATAAGCCTTATTTTATAACCAAAATTTAATGAAAAGGCAGGGACCTAAATTAATTTCTGATATGTTTATATCATTTACCATAATATTTAATATAGATTTAGAATAAGAACTCAAAAAGGATTAGTTGATAGAGTTTGTAACAGGTTATAGTTTATTTATAATTTGCCTAAAGCCCTTTTGATGCTTTTATACAATGTTGACAAAAACTTAACAGAAAAGCATAGGCTCTAGCCATCAAAATTAGAAAGATTTCAATTTAATTGGCTGTCCATCCTCCTACTCTTCTTTTTTCTTCTTCTAATATAGAAACCACGCCAACACTTTACTGAATGTGTTTTTATTCCATAAAATTATTATCATATGTGAAATAGATCACCTGTCCAGGTTCAATACATGAAACAGGGTGCTCAGGGCTGGTGCAATGGGATGACCCTGAGGGATGGCATGGGGAGGGAGATGGGAGGGAGGTTCAGGATGGGGGACACATGTACACCCATGGCTGATTCATGTCAATGTATTGCAAAAACCACCACAATATTGTAAAGTAATTAGCCTTCAATTAAAATAAATAAATAAATTTAAAAAAATTGTATACCTTCACCTTTATATTAGATACTTCAAATGTCCTTCAGTCTCCATTCTTATAAGTTTGTAAAATTGCAGAATACCTGAATTGCCTTTGTAGTAAAGTAAAATATAAATTTCATGATATAGGGCTATTCAAAAATGACACCCATTTAGTTGTTTGTAAGCTCTGTCAGCTTACAAGGAATTGGCTCTCACTGTATCTCAATGAGTTATGTAGGCTTCACTTTTATTATATATGATTGACTGTGGGGTTTTATATTGAATAAAATAGCTGTCACAGCTGCTCAAAATCTGTATAAATCAAGAGTTTTCCCTCTCAGTAGCTCTGTGAGAACCTAATTTACTCTGAAAGGCAGTATGTCTTTGCAGAGAAAGATTCGCCCAGGTAAAAAGTGGGAAGCAACACAGATTTGTAACACATATCTATCCATAAGCATCTCTCTTCCTTTTTCAGCATCAGAGCTTAAAACAAGTGAGTTGTCCATTTATGTCCTCTAAATAAATGTCTTACTCCTTCCAAAACACATATTCAATTAAAAAATACAAAAGACATAATGACTAGTGTTTGTTAATAGCTTTATTGAAATATAATTTACATATGTAAAAAAGTGTACAATAAAGTTTTATAAAGAATTTTGGAAAACCATTTTGGTGGAAGAATAATCTTGGAGCAAACTTTCAATATAAATCTCTTCAAATAACACCACCAAACAGCTAAACTACCTGACACAGACAGAAGAAACTTTTTACTGCATACTTTGCCCAACTATATAATTTCTCATAGATTTTTAAAACCTTTCTTTAACTGCAAACACTACGTTATTTATTTCACATTATTGTTAGAATCAGAATTATTTAATAAATGTGGAAATGTGTTACACAAATGTATTATCATAGTAAATAATGCTTTTTCCATGCTTTATCCAATACTAATAAATTTAAAACCTTTGCAAACACATAAAATACAGCATCTCATATAAAACTCCCAGGAGTAAATCAAAGAGTATATATACAGAGAATATGTTTCTGAGGATGAAACAGAGCTAACAAAATCAATTTCAAAATATAGGCTCAAATATACAAAATATCTATGAAAAAACTTCATAACATTATGGACGATAGCAATAACCATAACCATAACATTATTTTCCATTCTAATCCAACTAAATTAAGGAACCAGCACCAAATCTGTAATTACTTTTGAGCCATAAAAGTATTCACTCTTTGCACATAGTATTATTAGATTGCTTCCCTGACTCATTGAAATTTAAGCCAAAGTTAAGAAAAACAGCTCAATAATTGAACTCTCCCCATTGATACTATCTCTTCATCAGCATTACAGTAATAACTCAAAAGGTGTTGTTTTTAAGCATTTTCAAGTATTTTCAAATTTACTAATACATTCAGACATACTCATATGATTTAAAATATTTACTATTCTCTCAAAACGTCCCACCCTCACCTTCTCCCTCAGAGTCCATAAGACTGTTCTATGCATATGTATCTCTTATTCTGTCTTGCATATAGGGTTATCATTACCATCTTTCAAATTCCATATATATGCATTAGTATACTGTATTGGTGTTTTTCTTTCTGGCTTACTTCACTCTGTATAATGGGCTCCAGTTTCATCCATCTCAATAGAACTGATTCAAACGTATTCTTTTTAATGGCTGAGTAATATTCCATTGTGTATATGTACCACAGCTTCCTTATCCATTCGTCTGCTGATTATGTGAAACAGAACACCATTCCAGGTTCGATGCATGAGACAAATGCTCCGGGCTGGGGCAATGGGATGACCCAGAGGGATGGGATGGGGAGGGAGGTGGGAGGGGGGTTCAGGATGGGGAACACATGTAAACCCATGGCTGATTCATGTCAACGTATGGCAAAAAACACTACAATATTGTAAAGTAATCATGTTCCTGTTTTTCAACTAATTGAAAATTAATTTAAAAAATAAAATAAAATATTTACTATAAGTTCTCAAAGCAAATTATGTTTTTTAAAAAAACATTGTATTATTTAAAGTGACATGATAACTTGTTTTTATGAATCATTGTATACACTCCAGGAATACTTCAAGAAAGAATGAACTCATGAAGATCTGGGGGTAAGGATCAAACAAGATCTGGAGTTTAAGAAAATTGACTTAGCACAAATGATTTTCATTTGCTGATAATATGGCAAACAAAGCTTAGAAACATTGATGTCTTCATCATCTAGGAAATCACTCCCACATACTAAGTGGAAGACCAACACACATGCATAAGGAGATTTCACTTTCTTTGAGCGACCTATGATGTATTGTATCTTTAAAACATGATTCATTAATACTGATGTCATTATAACTATGCAATATTTTGAGAAAGTTGATATTCAATAGAAGTATTAACTAAGTTGTGTTTTTCAGGTAAAGAACCAGCTTGACAATGCAGGAGATATAAAGAACACAGGTTTGATCCTTCAGCAGAGAAGATACCCTGGAGGAGGGCATGGCAACTCACTCCAATACTCTTGCCTGGAGAACCCCTTGGACAGAGAAGCCTGGCAGGCTACAATCCATAAGGTTGCAAAGAGTTGGACAAAACTGAAGTGATTTAGCAGGAGCAGCATTAAGTTACGAAGAAGAGTAATATGCTTGTTTCTTTATCCTACATAATAAAACAATTGATACAAAATTGGCCAGCAAGATGTCAGAGTAGAAAGATGAGAGTTCACTTAAAAAAAAAATTACAACCAACTGCAGATCAACTTTGATCCCCCTCCAAAAACAACAACAACAAAATTCCTGGAACCTGTCCAAAAAGATACTTGACATCCAAAGACAAAGAGAAGCCACAATGAGATAGTAGGAGGGGGGCAATTGTGATAAAATACAATTCCATACCCACCAGGTGAGTGATCCACAAACTGGAAAATAATTATATCACAGAAGTTTTGCCACAGCAATGGAAGTTCAGAGTCCCCCATTAAGATCCCCAGTCTAGTGGTCTGGCAATGGAGGAGGAACCCTCAAAATCTGGCTTTGAAGCCAAAGTTTATTTTATTTAATAATATATATATATGTACATATATATATATATATTATTGATATATAGTTGATTTACAATGTTTCAAAAGCAAAACAAGGTGATTTAGTTATACATAGGAGAAGGCAATGGCACCCCACTCCAGTACTCTTGCCTGGAAAATCCCATGGATGGAGGAGCCTGGTAGGCTGCAGTCCATGGGGTCACTAAGAGTTGGACATGACTGAACGACTTCACTTTCACTTTTCACTTCCATGCATTGGAGAAGGAAATGGCAACCCACTCCAGTGTTCTTGCCTGGAGAATCCCAGGGATGGGGGAGCCTGGTGGGATGCCATCTGTGGAGTCGCACAGAGTCGGACACGACTGAAGTGACTTAGCAGCATACACATATATTATTTTTGAAATTATTTTCCATTATAGGTTGTTACGAGATGTTAACTACAGTTCCCTATGCTATACAGTAAACTTTTGTTGCTTGTTGCATATTTATTTTTTATTAGAAATCTAGCATTCTATTTTTACTAATTCAAACAAGTGGAAACAAAATGTCATAAGCTTTTCAAGTAAAAATTCATAAGTTTTCTAAAATATATATATACTATACATATTATTTATTTATATGTAAAAAAAAGTTTTTATACTGCTCTTGATAATGGTTTGAGAAAGAAGATAAAAAAAAAGAAGAGATGAAAAAACTGGAAAACATAAACTAAGTGAAATGGGAGCATTGAATATGAAGTAGAAAAAGTGAAACTAACTAGATGGAAGTAAAAGGTAACATAGTCCAGTTGTTTCTGAAACATGACTGCTCATCAGAAACATATCTGGAGCTCCAGAGGGGGGGGAAAAAAAACAACAATGCCTGGGCATTTTTATTTTTCAAAAAATGTCAAGACAATTCTGATATGCATCTGGATTTTAAAAAGTAATTACAGGCTTTTCTATTAAATGATTGTTTTCATGATAGACAGTTCTATTGTTTTTCTGTTGACCAGTCATGCTACAATGTTAATAAGTAATAGCTACATAATCACGATAGTAAAGGATGTTTATCAGTTTTCATAATAATAAAAAAAATAGTATTTCACAATCAACAACCAGATGAAAGTAAAAGATCATTACAGTTGTAAGCCATAATGATAACATGACTAACCTAACAATATAAAATAATTACATACAATTTGGAGGGTCTAACAGAGTGATGAGGCAAGTGGAATTGCATTCTCGCACATGTTTTCATCCCTCCAGCCAGTCTATGTCTTTTGGTTGGTGCATTTAATCCATTTACATTTAGGGCAATTATCAATAGTATGATCCTATTACCATTTTTCTTAATTCTTTGGGCTTCATTTTCTGTAGGTCATTTCTTTGTCTTGTATTTCCTGCCTAGAGAAGTTTCTTCAGAATTTGCTGCTAACCTTATTTGGTGGTGCTGAATTCTCTTACCTCTTGGTTGTCTGGAAAGCTTTTGATTTCTCCATTAAATCTGAAGGAGCATCTTGCTAGGTAGAGAATTCTTGATTGTAGGTTCTTCTCTTTCATCACTTTAAATGCATCATGCGATTACTTTCTGGTTTGTAGAGTTTCTGTTGAGAAACCGGCTGATAACCTGATGGGAGTTCCCTTGTATGTTATTTGTCATTTTTGCCTTGTTTCTTTTAATATTTTATCTGTCTTTAATTTGTGTCAGTGTGATCACTATGTGTCTCGGTGTGTTTCTCCTTGGGTTTGTCCTGCCTGGAACTGTCTGTGCTCCCTGGACTCGGTTGACTATTTCCTTTCCTATGTTCAGGAAGTTTTTGACTAGGCCACTGCTAGAAATAAGAAAATTGCAAATGGAAAAGCTCATTAGTAAAAGCAAACATAAAGTAAATGTAGGAAATCACGTACATACAAATATGATATCAAAACCAGCAACTGTGAGGTGAGAACACAAATGCAAGATACTGGAAATGCATTTGAAACTAAAAGAACAGTAAATAAAATAGTCTTATTTGACTGCTATATCAAAACATCGTGGTAACTGAAAAATGAAAATCTATGATATATACACACACACAAAAAGGAATATAAATGCAACACAAGTTAATCATGACAGAGAAGAGAACAGAAAAGAAAAAGAAGAGAAAAGACTGACAAAAAGGAAGTGCTTGCAGGTGGCAGGGGACTTGGTGAGTCAGGTTCTCTGAGCTCACATCCATCCCACCCCCCACTATCCATCTTGCCTGGTTCTGCAGGATTGCAACGTCTGCTAGGACAGTTCCAGTTTTGTTCTCTGAACAAAGCCTTTAATGATTCCCTCCTCAAGCCCTCCAGATTTACCCACAGAACCAAAGAATCTTTTCTTTTTGGAAATGAAGAATCTGGCCTCATAAACTTCCTGTCATGAGTGCTCTCCTGCCAGCCAAGCTGGAATTGTTCTTCCTGAATCTGTGCCTTTTCAGTCTCCCTTCCCAAGCCCTCACCCTGGTGGAATCCATTGGTGCCACTTTCATAGATATCTCCTCTGTTAGCTTCACCAACTGCAATGCTGTGAACACGCATGGACCTTCCTCTTGCTTGAGTTCTGATTGGTGAGAACTCCTTCAAAGCAGGAACCATCATTGCCATCTTTATTCCCTGGCATGTGCACAAGAACAGACCTGGAGATGCTTATGAGAGAGTAAATTCTTAACCAGGTTGATTAGAAACCCGGGGTCCCCAAGGAGGAGAAAAGGGTCTGGTGCTCTCAAAGTGGAGATAGAGGTCTGGAATTATCAGGGAGGAGAAAAGGACAAACATTTTTTTTTTCCTCCTCTATATTCCTTCGTCTTAGTCACATAAAACAGTTTGTTTGTTTGTTTTTTTCCTTTAAGCCCAAAACTGATGATTACACAACAAACAACTCAGTTTAAACTCTGTACTAAGGATCATATAACAACAATGTTTCCTGCTTGAGGACATTTTCTCCTTCCTGAAAGATCAGTTCAGTTCAGTTCAGTCACTCAGTCGTGTCCCACTCTTTGTGACCCCATGGACTGCAGCACGCCAGGCCTCCCTGTCCATCACAAATTCCCAGAGTTTATTCAAACTCATGTCCACTGAGTCAGTGATGTCATCCAACCATCTCATCCTCTGTTGTCCCCTTCTCTTTCTGCCTTCAATCTTTCCCAGCATCAGGGTCTTTTCAAATGAGTCAGCTCTTTGCATGAGGTGGCCAAAGTATCGGAGTTTCAGCTTCAACATCAGTCCTTCCAATGAACATTTAGGACTGTTCTCCTTTAAGATGGACTGGTTGGATCTCCTTGCAGTCCAAGGGACTCTCAAGAGTCTTCTCCAACACCACAGTTCAAAAGCATCAATTATTCGGCACTCAGTGTTCTTTATAGTCCAACTCTCACATCCGTACATGACCACTGGAAAAACCATAGCCTTGACTAAATGGACCTTTGTTGGCAAAGTAATGTCTCTACTTTTTATTTTTTTTTTTAATAAATTTATTTATTTTAGTTGGGGGCTAATTACTTTACAATATTGTAATAGTTTTTGCCATACATTGACATGAATCAGCCATGGGTCCACATGTGTTCCCCCTCCCGGACCCACCACCCACCTCCCTCCCCATCCCATCCCTCTGGGTCATCCCATTGCCCCGGCCCCGAGCATCTGTCCCATGCATCGAACATGGAATGGTGTTCTGCTTCACATATGATAATATACATATTTCAATGCTAATCTCCAAAAACGTCCCACCCTCACCTTCTCCCTCAGAGTCCATAAGATTGTTCTATGCATCTGTGTCTCTTATTCTGTCTTGCATATAGGGTTATCGTTACCATCTTTCAAATTCCATATATATGCATTAGTATACTGTATTGGTGTTTTTCTTTCTGGCTTACTTCACTCTGTATAATGGGCTCCAGTTTCATCCATCTCAGTAGAATCGATTCAAATGTATTTTTTTTAATGGCTGAGTAATATTCCATTGTGTATATGTACCACAGCTTCCTTATCCATTCGTTTGCTGATGGACATCTAGGTTGCTTCCATGTGCCGGCTATTGTAAACAGTGCTGCAATGAACATTGGGGTACACGCGTCTCTTTCAATTCTGGTTTCTTCAGTGTGTATGCCCAGCAGTGGGATTGCTGGGTCATATGGCAGTTCTATTCCCAGTTTTTTAAGGAATCTCCACACTGTTCTCCACAGTGTCTGTACTAGTTTGCATTCCCACCAACAGTGTGAGAGGGTTCCCTTTTCTCCACACCCTCTCCAGCATTTATTGCTTGTAGACTTCAGAATGGGAGAAAATAATAGCAAACGAAGCAACAGACAAACAATTAATATCAAAAATATACAAGCAACTTCTGCAGCTGAATTCCAGAAAAATAAACGACCCAATCAAAAAATGGGCCAAAGAACTAAACAGACATTTCTCCAAAGAAGACATACAGATGGCTAAAAAACACATGAAAAGATGCTCAACATCACTCATTATTAGAGAAATGCAAATCAAAACCACAATGAGGTATCATTTCACACCAGTCAGAATGGCTGCTATCCAAAAGTCTACTTTTTAATATGCTGTCTAGGTTGGTCATAACTTTTCTTCCAAAGAGTAAGCATCTTTTTATTTCATGGCTGCAGTCACCATCTGCAGTGATTTTGGAGCCCCCCAAAATAAAGTCTGTCACTGTTTCCATTGTCTCTCCATCTATTTTTCATAAAATGATGGGACTGGATGCTATGTATTCTTTTTCTGAATGTTAAGTTTTAAGCCAACTTTTTCACTCTCCTCTTTCAGTTTCCTCAAGAAGATCTTTAGTCCTTCTTCACTTTCTGCCATAAGGGTGGTGTCATCTGCATATCTGAGGTTACTGATATTTCTCCTGGCAATCTTGATTCTAGCTTGTGCTTCACGCAGCCTGGCATTTTGCATGATGTTCTCAGCATATAAGTTAAATATGCAGGGTGACCGTATACAGTCTTGACATACTCAGTTCCCAATTTAGAACTGGTCCTTTGTTCTGTATCTGGTTCTAACTGTTGTTTTTTGACCTGCATACAAACTTAACAGGAGGCAGGTAAGGTGGTCTGGTATTCCTGTCCCTGGAAGAATTTTCCACAGTTTGTTGTGATCTACAGAATCAAAGGCTTTGGTGTAATCAATAAAGCAGAAGTAGGTGATTCTCTGGTATTCTCTTGCTTTATTGATGATCCAACAGATGTTGTCAATTTGATCTCTGGTTCCTCTGCCTTTTCTAAATCCAGCTTGAACATCTGGAAATTCACGGTTCCTGTACTGTTGAAGCCTGGCTTGGAGAATTTTGAGCATTACTTTACTAGCATGTGAGATGAGTGCCATTGTGCAGTAGTTTGAGCATTCTTTGGCATTGCCTTTCTTAGTGATTGGAATTAAAAAGTACCTTTTCCAGTCCTGTGGCCACTGCTGAGTTTTCCAAATTTGCTGGCATATTGAGTGCATCACTTTCACAGCATCATCTTTTAGGATTTGAAACAGCTCAACTGGAATTCCATCACCTCCACTAACTTTGAAAACCTTCCTGAAAACCTGCTGGTTAATCCTGTTATCTTAAAATGCAAATTATGGGAGTGAGTCTAGAAAGTCTTTACAACCTTGAGACATTCTTTTGATTTATTGTAATAACATTAATGTATATAACTCCCTTGCTAACACTATATAGGGGGGCATTCTCTGTGTCCCTTCTGATTTCTATGTCAGAAGCTTTGTCTGCCCCATTTCTTACTTTAATAAAACTCTGCTACACAAAAGCTCTTGAGTGATCAAGCCTGGTCCCTGGTCTCAAAGCTAAATCTTCTTCTTCGGAGATTACGAATTCGACATCATTTTCCATAAGCTATCACTCACAGCCCATGGGGAAGGGAACAGAAATAACTAGCCAGTGGAGAACAGAGCAGATATAGAGGAAATATTCCAGGCATTTGGAGACTGTTGGAAACTATTCATGCTGACTATCATGGTTTTTTTTTTTATATAAATTTATTTATTTTAGTTGGGGGCTAATTACTTTACAATATTGTAGTGGTTTTTGCCATACATTGACATGAATCAGCCATGGGTTTACATGTGTTCCCCCTCCTGGACCCCCCACCCACCTCCCTCCCCATCCCATCCCTCTGGGTCATCCCATTGTCCCTGCCCTGAGCATTTGTCTCATGCATCGAACATGGACTGGTGTTCTGTTTCACATATGATAATATACATGTTTCAATGCTATTCTCCCAGAACGTCCCACCCTCACCTTCTCCCTCAGAGTCCATAAGATTGTTCTATGCATCTGTGTCTCTTATTCTGTCTCACATATAGGGTACTAATGCATATATATGGAATTTGAAAGATGGTAACGATAACCCTATATGTGACTATCATGGTTTTGAAGTCTCTAACTGAATTGTTAAAATTGCATATTCTTTGTCCTGTACAATATCTGCCACACTGTGGGTTGTTTGGTGAGGTGTGAAGACAAGTCTGAAGAATCTGAGGAGCCATGGCAAGTGAGCCACAGTAAAGACTGATTTGTGGAAAATTAACACTAGACATTTTTCATGATGCCACTAATTAACTATTTTATTTTTGTAGCAGAATCATGTGTCTCTATGTGTGGTGTTAATACACATGTACTTCAGTGGCAGGAAAAGTTGAAAATTCCAAAATCCTTGTTACTTCCCTGTTTGAGAGCCTGAGTGAGCAGGGTGTGTGTGTGGTTGTGTGTATGTGATGTATTTATCACATTATTTTGAAAAAGTAATTGTCTATTATGTAGATATGCATTAGGTACAGCCAAATTGCATGTTTCCATTTGCTGACAAAGGTAGGATTCATGAAACTCAGGCATTAACCTGTAGATTGGATGACAGGACCACTTGAAACATTATGAAATGTCTTTTTGTTGCTCCTATTACTTCTGTCTCAGGATCACAATCTCATTCTTTAACATTTATTAAAATCTTGTGCCTGGAAGCTTATTTTGCTTAATTATCAAATAGACATGCATGTTTATGTTTATGTACAATATTTGTTGTAAATTTTTTTTTGTTTACTCTCTCAAAAATCACTGTATGTAAGAAAAATCAATGAAGGTCAGTGATACAAAAATTAGATGGACATAATTTATATTTATAGAGAATTTCATCCAAAGGCAGCAGACTACAAACTCTTCTCAAATGCACAAGGAATATTCTCCATGATTCATTATATACTGAACCACAAAATGAGCCTCAGTAAATTTAAGAAAAATAAAAGCCTATCAAGCATCTTTTCCAATGATAACACTTTGAGATTAAAAATGAACTATAAGAGAAAACATCTTAAAAACAAACAAAAAGAAAAAAAAACAAGGAAGCTAAATAATATGTTACGAAACAACCAATGGATCACCGAAGAAATCAACAGAAAATCAAAAAATACTTAGAGAAAACATCACACCATTCGGAAATGAACTGAACAGAGCAAATAAAAAAAAAAAGTCTAAGAGGGCAGTCTATAGCATTACGATCTTACCTCAGAAAATAAGAAAAATCACAAATAAACAATCTAAATTTACACCTGAAGCAATTATAAAAATAAGAACAAACAAAATCCAGAGTTAGTAGAATGAAAGGAACCACAAAGATCAGAGAGCAGAAATAAATAAAAACAAAGATCACAATACAATATATCAATCAAATGAAAAGCTGCTTAAATATTTGGCCAGACCAATCAAGAAAAAAAGGAATGTGGCTCAAATCAATAAAATTAGAAATAAAAAAGGGGGAGTTACATCAGAAATCACAGAAATATAAAGGACCGTAATAGATTATTATAAGCAAATACATGCCAATATAATGGAAACCTTAAAAAAAAGGACTAATTATTATGTGCAGCCTCCAAAGACTGCACTAGGAAGAAACAGAAAATATGAACAGAATAATTACAAGCAGTGAAATTGAATCTGTAATGTAAAAACTCCCAACAAACAAAAGTCCAGGACCAGATGGTTTCACAGGCAAATTCTACCAAACATTTATAGAAGAGTTAACACCTATCCTTCTGAACCGGTTTCAAAAATGTTGAAGAGGAAGACACACTCATCTCGTATGAGGCCACCATCACCTTGATACTGAAACCAGAAAAAGATACTATAAAACAAGAAAATTATAGCCCAATATCATTCATGAATATAGATGCAAATATACCAGCAACGCAAATCCAACAATACATTAAAAGGATCACACACTGAGATTTATTCTAGGGATGCAAGGATTCTTCAAAATCCTCAAATCAAACCATGTGATATCAACAAATTGAAAAATAAAACCATATGATCATCTCAATAGAGGCAGGAGGAACTTTTGACAAAATTCAACACCCATTTATAATAAAAATTCTTTAGAATACAGGCACAGAGTGAACATTCTTCAACACAGAAATTTTAAAAAAGCAAGCAATTTGAATGAGGATATTGGTTAAATTCAATTTCCTTTCTTTGTTTTTTTTCATGAATAAATTTGACTTGTAATATCAGGTAAGTTTAAGGTGTATGACCTGTTACTTTATTATATTTATATGTTGTAATTGATTTTACATGTAGCAATATATATTATATTATAAATTTATAGTACTGTATTTTAAAAAAAAATTATTGATACGAGTATATGTAAACTTTTAATTCCTATAATAGTATTGTTAAGAAGTTAGGCCTGAGGAATGAGGGGTGGCCTAGCCAGAAAGGATGCAAGCTGATATCTACACCCCATTCCAGATACATCCAGGAGAGCTCATAGATACACTACAAAATAACCTCAGAGACTTTTTCAACTTTCGCACATGTGCCCTAGGCACATGGAGAAGGAAATGGCAACCCGCTCCAGTGTTCTTGCCTGGAGAATTCCATGGACAGAGGAAACCAGTGGGCTGCAGTCCATGGGGTCACAAAGAGTCAGACACGACTGAGTGATTAAGCCTAGGTACACAGTGGATGCAAATTAACCACAAGGGCTTCCTTAAGTAACCTTAGGCAGCTAGGAGCCCATTAAGGGTTCATAAATATTTTACACATATATACATCTGATTATAACAAACTGAATTATGGGAAGTAAAGTAAAGTTGCTCAGTCGTGTCCGACTCTTTTCGACCCCATAGACTATAGCCTACCAGGCTCCTCCGTCCATGGAATTTTCCAGGCAAGAGGACTGAAGTGGGTTGCCATTTCCTTCTGCAGGGGATCTTCCTGACCCGGGGATCAAACCTGGTTCTCCCGCCTAGCACCTTTACCATCTGAGCCACCAGGGAAGCTGAATTATGGGAAGACATGGACAATAGAGCCTGTTGTTATATAACCTGCAACTATTAATTGCCCTTGAGTGTACTCCTATTTGCATCCACTGTCCTGATTGATGTTAGGTAAAACCCTATTTTGCACAGGGCAAAATCAAAAGAGATGAGAAGTATAAAAGGGGGAAAGCCAAGAACTGCTGCTGCTGCCAAGTTGCTTCAGTCATGTTCGACTCTGTGCGACCCCATAGACGGCAGCCCACTGGGCTCTGCCATCCCTGTGATTCTCTAGGCAAGAACACTGGAGTGGGTTGCCATTTCCTTCTCCAATGCATAAAAGTGAAAAGTGAAAGTGAAGTCGCTCAGTCGTGTCTGACTCTTAGCGACCCCATGGACTGCAGCCTATCCGGCTCCTCCGTCTATGAGATTCTCCAGGCAAGAGTACTGGAGTGGGATGCCATTGCCTTCTCCAATGCATGAAAGTGAAAGTGAAGTCACTCAGTCGTGTCTGACTCTTGGCGACCCCATGGACTGCAGCCCACCAGGCTCCTCCGTCCATGGGATTTTCCAGGCAAGAGGACTGGAGTGGGGTGCCATTGCCTTCTCCGGAAAGCCAAGAGAGATCATTGCAATTCCTTTGGGGTTGGCCTACTCCCATGTCTTGGGAGTGTCTGTTGAATAAACTTCTGTCTGCGTGAGCTGTAACTAAACTGTAACTTGTCTTGTTTTAAACTCCTTAGTTCATCAAACCTAATCTTTATCGCAATGAGACAAGAACTGAGGCAGAGAAATAAACTGACCTGAGAGTGTAACTATTTAAAATCTTACTTGATACATTTGAAAAATAGCATCTTTAAAATCATGTTTGAAAACTTTGCAGATACAGAGGACAGAGAAAAAGCTAAAATTTATTTATAATACCATCATCCATGGATAACCACAATTAACTTTGAAGATGGTCTTCCACTTTTTTTTTTATCATATATGGTTTGTGTGTAAATGAGCATATAGTTAGGTTTACATTTTTGTATTTACTTTCCCCTTAAAAACATTGGTGCTTTCTCTGATGTTAAATATATTTCTAAAACCTCAGTTTATATATTAACAGTATTATGTGAATATCTCATAATATTACCCTTAGTGAATTCTTAAGTATTAGATTTATGTAGTATTTTTTTTGTTTTTATTTAATAATGCTATAATAGATACAAGTCTTGCTTAATCTCTGACAATCTGTAGAAATGATACTCTTTTTTGACCAATAAAATCACCCTTTAAAACTTCTGTTATATTTTATTTTTATTGAGATACAGAAAGTTTTTACAACTTTATAGTTTTACCTGCAGGTATATTTCTACATATATTTGCCAACTTTGAAAACACTCACATCTCTATTCTTTCTTTATTTACTTGATTCAAAATATTTAAAGGCATGTCATTATTTTGCTAAATTATATTTCTCTAGCTGAACGGTTAAAAACATTGTGTTTTGGAATAAGTCAGACCTAGATTGGTGACCAAGCTCTACCACTCAATCACTTTGGGAAATTTAGTTGTTCTCAAAGCAAACTTTGCAATAATACTTACCTCCTGTTTCTGCTATGATATTTAATGGTATAATTTAGTGTGGTAGCTGGCATATATTAAGTACTTAAAAATGATAGAACTTACTTTGATGTCACTGCTACTCTGAAATTGATTTGAACTTCTGTTTATGTTTATTGACGATTCATTTATATACAAATTTCATGTCTAATTTTAAGACATTTTAAAAATGAGAAGTCTCTTTTTATTGATTTTTTTTTTTTCATTTTTGTGGTGTAATAAACCTTTTCAACATCACTTCTGGTACAACCATGTTATCCCCACTTGTCCTTATTCTTTTAATATGACATGATCATTTGTGAAATTCAAAATTTTCTGATTTTGTTGAACAAAATTGATTTCTAAAACTGATTATTCCTTTGCTATACACTTGAAAAGGTTTTTGCCACATGAATAATGGCTATTAACTTTGTTACCAAACTAAACTTGGGTCCTCTCACCTGCGTGCAGTAAAGCCAATCTACAAACATCAGGTTACGGTGAAGGAAAGTGCATCATTTATTGCACATGCCAAACAAGAAATATGCTCAAAAGCTCCAACTCTCTGATGGATGTCAGGGAAGGAGTTTTAAAGGCAACATGAGGGAGAGTGTCACTGGGTCCCTGATCAACTCATGTACAATTCTCTGATTGTTGATTGTAACAGAGTGGTATCACAGGGGTTAATAACATCAGTCCTCAGGGTCTGGCTGGTTTGGGGGCTATGTGCTAATCCTCATCATGTAGTTAATTTCCCTCATCTGGTGGGGATTTTAGTATCTATAAAACAACTCAAGGATATTCATCAGACATTGTTACCTGTGTCCTTCAGTCAGTTGAGTCACTCAGTCGTGTCCAACTCTCTGTGACCCCATGAATTGCAGCACTCCAGGCCTCCCTGTCCATCACCAACTCCCGGAGTTTACCCAAACCCATGTCCATCGAGTCGGTGATGCCACCCAGTCATCTCATCCTCTGTCGTCTCCTTCTCCTGCCCCTAATCCTTCCCAGCATTAGGGTCTTTTCCAAGGAGTCAACTCTTTGCATGAGGTGGCCAAAGTATTAGAGTTTCAGTTTCAACATCAGTTTTTCCAATGAACACCCAGGACTGATCTCCTTTAGGATGGACTGGTTGGATCTCCTTGCAGTCCAAGGGACTCTCAAGAGTCTTCTCCAACACCACAGTTCAAAAGCATCCATTCTTTGGCACTCTGCTTTCTTCACCGTCCAACTCTCACATCCATACATGACTACTGGAAAAACCATAGTCTTGACTAGACAGACCTTTGTTGGCAAAGTAATGTCTCTGCTTTTTAATATGCTATCTAGGTTGGTCATAACCTTCCTTTCAAGGAGTAAGCGTCTTTTAATTTCATGGCTGCAATCACCATCTTCAGTGATTTTGGAGCTCCCAAAAATAAAGTCTGACACTGTTTCCACTGTCTCCCCATCTATTTCCCATGAAGTGATGGGACCAGATGCCATGATCTTAGTGTTCTGAATGTTGAGCTAAGCCAACTTTTTCAGTCTCCACTTTTACTTTCATCAAGAGGCTCTTTAGTTCTTCTTCCTGTGTCCTTCAGGGAATAACTAAAGTTTCTGTGACTATATAAGACTGACTTGCTATTTAAATTGTCATCTGTTCTCCTGGTCCAACTGCTATTTTTTTTTCTAATTGCATGTTCACATTCTTTCAATAATTAACTCTTCAGGAGGCTTTTGTGACTCAGAGGAGGCCTGTGAGACCAAGTATTTCTTCAAATAAGAGGCAGACAGGGGACATGGTGGAGGATTTGTCCCAGGAAACCTTCATAGGGTCTTGCTTGATTACAATATCAACCCAATACATCTGATTAAACGTTTTTATGTGCTAAGAAATCTAGGATCCGGCAAGATGTACAGGCTTAGAATCTACATATTTATCAGAATTTCCAAAAGAAGTCCCCAAACATATTCAATTATATAATACAGTTGTGCATGAAAATGATCAAAACATTAATCAAAATAGACACAAATACCTACTGAATGAAAAAGTTCAAGAACATTGGAATATTAAAGCCCCATAGAAATTAAGCAAAAGGTCAAAGGATATGATGCAAAATTTATAAATATTAAAGAAAATTTCACATTAAAATAAAGCTATATGTAAATTCCATACTTCTGTATTAATCTGATCTTCCCTGGTGGCTCAGATGATAAAGAATCCACCTGCAAGGTGAGAGCCCTGGGTTCAATCCCTGGTTTGGGAAGATCCCCTGGAACAGGGTATGGCAACCCATTGCAGTATTCTTGCCTGGAGAATACCGATGGACAGAGGAGCCTGATGGGCTACAGTCCATGGGGTTGCAAAGAATCAGACAAGACTGAAAGACTAACTGCCCAAGATGATGTGATTGCCTTTAATCTCTAGAATTTAAAAATAATTTCTATAGCAATAAAATGCCTCATAAAACTTTGAATGGATGTTTTGTAGGTTAGTCTTATAGCTCCTTTCTTTAAGAACATGTCTTCAAAAGAGTTAACCTGTGATTTCTTTCTTTTGATTAATTTTAACTTTAACAAACAGAAGTTATAAAATAATATATATATGTATATACTTATATATATAGTGCATTTTAATTTTTTAAACTTTGTGTGTACTGGACATATGGAAATACACTTCCTTCAAATTACTGATAATAGAGTCAAACACTATAGAGAGATATTTCAGAAAATACTATAATAGACCTCAAGAGATTACTGGATTATTGGCCTTCATCACTTCTGAATCAGTGTCCTATCCAGACCTTCAAATAGTTGCATTTTAGTTTAGCCTTGAAACATCACTTAGAAAACATTTATCATATACATCTAAGCAGGAGGATTCAAAAGTAATCTTTTTCTTCTTATTTTTGATAAATATGAAGCAAAAATTTAAGAAGAAAATACAGCAACTTCTTTTATAATGTCCTTAATAAAGTGATTTTATAATTATTAGGTTACACCTTATGAGACTATTATTCCATAGATATTTCCTGCATATGGTGATAAGAGTGTATATTACTGGAAAGACTTAGTTCCATCTCTGTTAATCACAAAGTTTTATTGGGATTACTGTTGAATGGTTAATAATATAAGGACTTTTCTCTATATGGATTTAAGGTAATTAGATAGTTAACCAGTTGAAATAATCACAGTAGCATTAAAGCACTAGCAGAATTATCTGGAAAAAAATAACTGCTTTGCAGCTAACAAAATACTTATACCCAGATATTTTTGTACGCTTATTATGTAAGTACTTTTCTAAGTGCTTTACCTGTATTGAATCATTTAATCTTTACACCAAATACATGAGAGAGGGAATAGGTTATCTCCAGTTTATAGGTAAGAAAGTTGACTACACAGGGGATAAATAGCTGCTCTGAATGCACATAGCTAGTGTGAAAGAGCTTAGATTTGAATTTAGGCAGAATGACTTCAAGTTTTATGCTTTTGGCCTTTTATGATTCTGACTCTTAAAAAAAAAAAAGAAACACTTCCATGTAATTTATTTAAAGTAAATCCTCATGTTAAGGTGACAGATAACATCTACAAATAGTGGATCAACACCACCTGTGTTAGACTGCAAGACAAATTTAACATTGTGACCCCATGGACTGTAGTCCACAAGACTCCTCTGTCCATGGAAGTCTCCAAGGCAAGAATAATAGAGTTGGTTGTCATTCCCTTTTTCAGGGGATTTTTCCTGACCCATGGATCGAACCCAGGTCTCCCACCCTGCAGGCAGACTCTCCCAACTGAACCACCAGGGTAGCCATTAACTTTGAATGGATGGGGAACACATGTAAACCCATGGCTGATTCATGTCAATGTACGGCAAAAACCACTACAATATTGTAAAGCAATTAGCCCCCAACTAAAATAAATAAATTTATTTTTTTAAAAAAGACTTAAATATTCAAGCTAGAAGATTCTTCAAGGACTTGTAAGATGTTTTGCATTTCAAAATAAGGAGAAGATTAAGGCAACTGTTGAAAAATAAAATAAATAAGGGGATGAGCAAATTTAATTCAGTTGACCATTTAATTAATTGACCACATCAATCACTGTGGGCAAGAATCCCTTAGAAGATGTGGAATAGCCCTCATAGTCAATAAAAGAATTAGAAATGCAGTACTTGGGTGCAACCTCAAAAATAATAAAATGATCTCAGGTTTCATGCTTCTGTATTAATCTGATCTTCCCTGGTAGCTCAGATGGTAAAGAATCCACCTACAAGGTGGGAGATCTGGGTTCAATCCCTGGTTTTGGAAGATCCCCTGGAAGAGGGTATGGCAACCCATTGCAGTATTCTTGCCTGGAGAACACCCATGGATGGAGGAGCCTGATGGGCTACAGTCCATGGGGTTGCAAAGAGTCAGACAAGGCTGAAAGACTGAAAGATCTCAGGTCATTTCCAAGGCAAACCATTCAACATCACAGCAATCCAAGTCTATGCCCCAACCACTATGTCAGAAGAAACTGAAGTTGAACATGTCTCAGTCAGTTCAGTTCAGTCGCTCAGTCGTGTCCCACTCTCTGCGACTCCATGAACTGCAGCACGCCAGACCTCCCAGTCTATCACCAACTCCCGGAGTCTACCCAAACCAATGTTCAACGAGTCGGTGATGCCATCCAACCATCTCATCCTCTGTCGTCCCCTTCTCCTCCTGTCCACAATCCTACCCAGCATTAGGGTCTTTTCCAAGGAGTCAACCCTTCGCATGAGGTGGCCAAAGTATTGGAGTTTCAGCTTCAACATCAGACCTTACAATGAACACCCAGGATTGATCTCCTTTAGGATGGATTGATTGGATCTCCTTGCAGTCCAAGGGACTCTCAAGAGTCTTCTCCAACACCACAGTTCAAAAGCATCAATTCTGCGGCACTCAGCTTTCTTCACCGTCCAACTCTCACATCCATACATGACCACTGGAAAAACCATAGCCTTGACTAGACGGACTTTTGTTGGCAAAGTAATGTCTCTGCTTTTAAATATGCTATCTAGGTTGGCCATAACCTTCCTTCCAAGGAGTAAGCGTCTTTTAATTTCATGGCTGCAGTCACCATCAGTAGTGATTCTGGAGCCCCAAAAAATAAAGTCTGACACTGTTTCCCCATCTATTTCCCATGGAGTGATGGGACCAGATGCCATGATCTTAGTTTTCTGAACGTTGAGCTTTAAGCCAACTTTTTCACTCTCCTCCTTCACCTTCATCAAGAGGCTCTTTAGTTCTTCTTCACTTTCTGCCATAAGGGTGGTGTCATCCACATATCTGAGGTTATTGATATTTCTCCCGGCAATCTTGATTCCAGCTTGTGTTTCTTCCAGCCCAGCGTTTCTCATGATGTACTCTGCATATAAGTTAAACAAGCAGGGTGACAATATACAGCCTTGATGTACTTCTTTTCCTATTTGGAACCAGTCTGTTGCTCCATGTCCAGTTCTAACTGTTGCTTCCTGACCTGCATACAGGTTTCTCAAGAGACAGGTCAGATGATCTGGTACTCCCATCTCTTTCAGAATTTTCCACAGTTTCTTGTGATCCACACAGTCAAAGGCTTTGGCATAGTCAGTAAAGCAGAAATAGATGTTTTTCTGGAACTCTCTTGCTTTTTTGATGATCCAGCGGATATTGGCAGTTTGATCTCTGGTTCCTCTGCCTTTTCTAAAACCAGCTTGAACATCTGGAAGTTCACGGTTCACGTATTCCTGAAGCCTGGTTTGGAGAATTTTGAGCATTACTTTACTAGCATGTGAGATGAGTGCAATTGTGCGGTAGTTTGAGCATTCTTTGGCATTGCCTTTCTTTGGGATTGGAACGAAAACTGACCTTTTCCAGTCCTGTGGCCACTGCTGAGTTTTCCAAATTTGTTGGCATATCGAGTGCAGCACTTTCACAGCATCACCTTTGAGGATTTGAAATAGCTCAACTGCAATTCCATCACCTCCACTAGCTTTGTTCGTAGTGATGCTTTCTAAGGCCCACTTGACTTCACATTCCAGGATGTCTGGCTCTAGGTGTCTATGAAGAGCTAAAAAACCTTCTTGAACTAACAACCCAAATGATGTCCTCTTCATCATAGGGGATTGATATGAAAAAGAAAGAAGTCAAGAAATACCTGGAATAATAGCCAAGTTTGGCCTTGGAGTACAAAATGAGACAGGATAAAGTTTAACAGTTTTGCCAAAAGAACACTCTGGTCATAGCAAACATCCTCTTCCAACAACACAAGAGATAATTCTACACATGAACACAACCACATGGTCAATACCAAAATCGGACTAATTATATTCATTGAAGCCAAAGATGATAACCTCTAAAGAGTCAGCAAAGACAAGACCTGCAGCTGTGGCTCAGATCAGAGCTCCTTATTGCAAAACTCAGGCTTAAATTTAATAAAGTAGGGAAAACCAGCTAGGCTATTCAGATATGACCTAAATCAAATCCCTTATGATTATACATTGAAAGTGACAAATGTATTCAAGGGATTAGATCAGAGTGCTTGAAGAACTATGGATGTGATGGAATTTCAGTTGAGCTATTTAAAATACTAAAAGATGATGTTGTCACAGTGCTGCACTCAACATGCCAGCAAATTTGGAAAACTCAGCAATGGTCACAGGTCTGGAAAATGTCAGTTTTCATTTCAATTCCAAAGAAGGGCAATGCCAAAGAAAGTTCAAACTATTATTCAATTCTGTTCATTTCACATGCTAGCAAGGTAGTGCTCAAAATCCTTCAAGCTAAATTTCGACAGTAAATGAACCAAGAAATTTCAGAGGTACAAGCTGGATTTAGAAAAGGCAGAGGAACCAGGGATCAAATTACCAACATTCAGCAGATCATAGAAAAAGCAAGGGAATTCCGGAGAGGGTGGAGGGGGAAGGGAGGGAATCAAGATGATACCACCCTAATGGCAGAAAGCAAAGAGGAACTTATGAGCCTATTGATGAAGGTGAAATAGGAGGGTGAAAAACCTGGTTTAAAACTCGCTTAAAAAACTAAGATTATGGCATCTAGTTTTATCATTTCATGGCAAATAATGGGAAAAAAAAGAAACAGTGACACATTTTATTTTTTTGGACTTCAAAATCACTGTGGACAGTGGCTACAGCCATGAAATTAAAAGACACTTGCTCCTTGCAGGAAAAGCTATGACAAATCTAGACGGTGTATTAAAAAAGCCTAGACAACACTTTTTGAAAAAGGTCCATGAAATCAAAGCTATGTTTTTTTTCAATAGTTATATACAGATGTAAGAGTTAGACAAGAAAGAAGGCAGAGGGCTGAAGAATTGATGCTTTCAAGTTATTCTGCTGTAGAAGACGTTATCTTTTTTTCTATTTACTTTAATTGGAAGACAGTCACTTCACAACACCATGGTGGACCCTGACACACATTGGCACGGATCAGCCATGGGTGTGCATGTGCTCCCCCATCCTGAACACCCCTCCTACTGTCTCCTCTTCCCCATTCCTTCTGGGTTGTCTGTCCCAGAGCACCAGCTTTGAGAGCCCTGCTTCATGCCTTGAGAGTTCCTTGGACAGCAAGGTGATCAACCCCCCTAGCCAATCCTAAAGGAAATCAACTCTGAATATTCACTGGAAGGAATGATTCTGAAGCCGAAACTCCAGTACTTTGGCCACTTGATGCAAAGAGCCAGCTCATTGGAAAAGACCCTGATGCTGGGAATGATTGAGGGCAGGAGGAGAAGGGGGGTCCAGAGAATAAGATGGTTGAATGACATCATCAACTCAATGAACATGAGTTTGAGCAAACTCCAGGAGACAGTTAAGGACACGGAAGCCTGGCATGCTACAACCCATGGGGTCTCAAAGAGTCAGACATGACTTGGTGACTGAACAAACAAACAAACAAACAAAAGGGTTAAAAGATAAATAAATCAAATTCCAAAAAATTTTTTCCACATAAGTCCTTAACTGTCTATTCAGAAAAACATATTGAGAGAGTTACCATGCCTGGAAAATTTGTACAAGTTTTAAAAACGCTTCAAGTTTAATCATTCCCATTTGTTTAATTGAATTGATCCAATATATATAAAATTGAAATTTATAATATTATGCAGTTATCTAAATTGTGAATTTATGATAAATCAATTCCTAATTTTATACATAATTGTCATCTCTTATTTTCAAATTCCAATTAAAGACTGCAAAATGACTTATATTTCTTAAAATGTTCCATTTGAGTATATCTTAAAAGATTTTTGATTGGCTCCTGATTCATTATAAAATAAATTCTATTCACATGGTATAGAAAGAGACTTTCAGTATACTATAAAAATGATATTAATATCAGTCACTTATGACCAATATGAAGTAACATTAATTGGATTGACCCTTCTGCTCAAAACAAATAAAAACCACAGAAAAATATGAAACTATGATTTTCATGATACTTCTTACAAGACAATGAAGGGAAATTATCTCTGAGAGATGAGAAACAAACTTGTTGAAATCTAGGATTGTCCCATCTTATTGCAGAAATTCTAGGTTGTATTGCAATAAGAGAAAATATGGTCAGATGATTATATGGGGTCTAATACTATAGTTTCAAGTATTGTTCACTTGAATAATTTTCTACTTCCTAGTTGTGTGGCTTCAGAAGTTATTCTATATCCTTAAGTTTTATTTTCTTCCATATAACTAATAAAAGTTACACATAGTTTGTCAATGGTGATAAAATATGATTGTATTATTTACCTCTTTTCTAGTTAGTTAAAGCTTAAACTCATTTTCACTAATATAACTTGCTTTCACTAATGAAATCTAAGTAGAGGTAATATACCTGATATTACATTTGGATGAATAAATTAGGAGATGGTGCATCATTTGCTGTGCTCCTTTCATTGGCCTTGGTGAAATTGTGTGGCAAAGTGACACTTTCATCATTCCAGGTACCTGAATAACCAAAATGGCTAGAGCTCCTGTTGACTGTGTTGGACATGGACCCAATAATAAATTTTTGTTAAAGTACACACAGGATGTAGATTTTGTAGTTATCTTCATGCATGCACTATTGACAAACAGAACTTAAACCAAAATTGTCTAATCTAAAGAATTTTCTCATAGTTTCTGTCAATAATAATTTATTTTATTTAAGTTTTTGTGCTGAAAACATGTGATAAAAATTGAGAAACAGCCATTAGTATACAATTCTGAAGTTTGATCAAATATAAAAAATAATTGTACATTGAAAATAATTTATCTTAAAAGAAATGTTATGAAATATTTTTGTTAAGTGACTTAAAAAATAAATGATAAAGGAGACCAATAGAGGAGGATCTCTGAGTTGGATACTTCAGAGAAATTTTCAGGAAGTAGAGGATAAGAAATGTGTCTTGGGGAACATGCCAAGTTTTCACAGAAACTTCTTTTTGTGTTTGATATAATCAAAGGATTGTTGCAAGCAGGGTCTTGAAATGTGCTTAAGTGACTAGACTTGTCTTTCTGGATTTTGCCATGATCATGACAGAAGCCCACCTGTTCTGGGGAAGGATGAGAAACACGGAAAAGTCACATTGAGCTGACCTACAGTAGGAAGTAGAGGTGTCCCCAGCTATCCTGAACACCCATGGGTAAAAAGTGGACAATAAAATTTTACCACTGAGATTTTGAGATCATTTGTTGCATGTCATTATTACTGTGATAACTACCTAATATAATTTCTGAGATTTCTTAATCTGTGGAAGAATCTCACTAAACTGAGTGATGAAGTATTTAAGGGCCACTAGGAAAGCACTCTGAATTTTCCTTTGACCCTAAAGAAGGCCGAACAGCTGGTGGTTCTGAAATCTAAGACACAACACTATTTTTTTTTTCTGTCAAATGTTCTGATTTGACTTGTTGGGAATATCATGTACCCTAAACAGATTTGTATTTTTGTACTTTAAGGCCATATGCTTTTTGTAAAGAATAAGATCCTGAGGGAAATGTGGAACATGACATAATTAGTTAGCTTTATGGTAAGACTAATATCCACAAAAATATTTTATGAATATTGTCTGTAATTAAGGAGAAAATAATGCAAAATTAATATGAGTCAAGAGGGGAAAATATATTTGGTGTATCATTTGGTCTCTATTTCTTAATTGGTTCAGAGCAACTTTAGTGAAAACGGCAAACTTTCCAGTTAAATTTTGTGCACTATCGAAGAAGTATGGAAAAGTTAAATGTGTTCATGTTCATCTGATGGTGACACATACTCTTTAATTCAGTAAAGTATGTGCAATACATATTTAAAAATTTAAACAATAAATGTGCAAAATCAACCTCAGTAATGGTTAAGTGTCTGGGAGACATACAACATATACTCTATATTTGTAATTTGTCCATTAATAAGATTTCTTAGGAAAACAAGCACTTTCATTTAGGTTCTAGACTTCTTTGAAAGTTATAATAAGTGGAATTTATGTCACAGAGATTCTAATATTTTCAATGGTCAAAAGTTCTTTCTCCATGTAAAAGGAAAACCAAGAAATCTTTAGTTGTTTGAAGAACTATCTTCCCTCAGTACTATTTCTAGTCAACTGCTGGAAATAGAGATTTCTTAGCTCTGCAGGTCACTATAATACTGAAGACAATGTGTCAGACATTATGCTCAGTATCTTTGATCTCTCAAAAGAACCACAAGAATATATAGAACTTTATAAAAACAAAGTTCCTTTCTCATATGTAAAATTTTCTACTTCATATCTCTTCTTGTATAGAAGAAATATTTTCAAAAAAAATATTTTCTTTCCTAATTTTTCAGTCTTTTCCTTTCTCTGAGTCCCTCCAAAGCAACCTGGTCAACCTCAGTCTTTCCCAGAATGTTAATAATACCATTCTCTATGTTTTTAGATTTAAACAAATCACATTAACAGACAAGTAAAACCAGAACTTTTGCATTTGCTGTTTGCTCTGGCTATTTTTTTGTTCCCTAATTCCCTGTTTCCCCCAGTTTTGCTCTACCTAGGAATAAACTTAACCTGGGAGATAAAGAGCGATGATTGGAGAGGAAAGAGTAATGAGCAAAAGATGCTAAATGAAGCTAGAGGGGGCCAGACTCCTGATCATGTGAAACCTTATAGATCTTCTTAAAGAATTTAGTATTGTCCTTAGAGTGATCAAAAAATACTGGATAATCTTAAAAAAAGAGAGTGATGTAATCAACTCTTTTTTTGTTGGTTTTTTTAATACCACAGGACTTCAAATTCAAAATGACATATTGAACACTCACTGAAATCTCCTTTCATGCCAAACACCCAGGCAGAGTCAGCTGCATAATTTCTGGGACTGATATAAAATGAAAATGCAGACCCTATTTCAAAAAGAATAAAGTTTCTTTATACATAAAAGAATATATATATATATATATATAAAGAATATATATATATTCTTTATATATAAAGAATATATATATATTCTTTATATATAAAGAATATATAATTTTTACATAAAAAATTACCACAAAAAATATAATAAAATTCTGCTTCCAGAAAGATGGAGTAGATATACTTTTCACTATGCTTGCTAAGCACAACTGAAAACCCTGGACATGACTATATAAAACAAACACAAACACACTATGAAATGTAGAGAGAAGACAGACTGGCTAGATAATTAGAGACCTGGGAAAGACATTGTGCTGATTATCTAGGTTTTCTTTTCATCTTATATACCTAAGACTTGAACTGAAGGAACCAGCCACTCAGGTATCCCAGTGGTCTCAGATTAAATGAAAACACAAGCAAACAAACAAACAACAACAACAACAAACCTCTTGTCTCTGCTCACAGGAGGATAAGAAAAAAGGCAACCTAGTAAGACAAATAAATAAATAAATAAATAAACAATAACTTCTCATCATCAGCCAAATGCATAGAAATAACTATGGCTTCAGTCTCACCCGTTCCAGTGAAAGTCCACTGGGTAACCTGGATCTCTACACTCACAGGGAGAAACAAGGTACCCTCTAGCCCCCAGCAAAGTAACGTTAGAGAAAGCCAAATGGGGAGCTGGAATTTCAACACTTTCAGTTTATAAGTAACAGCTCTCATGATGTTCATGGATATATTTATGGGAAATCAGAACCCCCAACCCCACTCGATGGTAATGAGAATTAATCCCTCACACTCAGGTGTCAACAGACTCCAGAGGCCACATAAAACAGAAGGATTAAGTAGAATCAAGAGTATCATAACATAATGCTAATTCTCAATATTAGGAATGAAACAAGACATAGTTACAGACCTTCCAGAAGTCAAAAGTGTAATAAATGAATACTACAAAAAATTTATACATATATATTTGACAACTTACACTGGATTGCTTTCCTGAAAAACACAAGTTACCAAAACTTGTTCAATACAAAATTAAGTATTAGAATGTCTTATAACTGTGAAAAATTGAATTCATAATTTAAGAATTTCTAGAAATTTGAAAAGACCCCGATGCTGGGAAAGATAGAAGGCAGGAGGAGAAGGGGATGACAGAGGATTAGATGGTTGGATGGCATCACTGACTCAATAGACAGAAGTTTGAGTAGACCTCGGGAGTTGATGATGGACAGGGAGGCCTGGTGTGCTGAAGTCCATGGGGTTGCAAAGAGTCGGACATGACTGAGTGACGGAACTGAACGGAGAAACGTTCAGTATCTTGATGATACCAATATCAATATCCAGCTTATGATATTGCACTACAATTTTGCAAAATGTTATCATCTGGGAAACAAAATGAAGGGAATGTGAGATTCCTGCTTTATTTCTTATAAATGCTTGTGAATTAAAATTTAGCAAAATAAAAATTTTAATTACAATTATATTACAAGTAAGGAAAATTAAATTTTTAAATTATTAGCATGTATTTTACTGTTTATCATCATATTGTAAAATGCCAGTTTTATACAATTATAAAACCTTTTTACTGGCATGAAGAATCATCAATATTTTTTAGTTTGAACATGATTTAATTTAATTCTACCTTAAAAGTAGAAACACTGTACAAAATTGTTTTTATTGAATTCCTGAAACACACGTTCTAAACACTCTTTATTCAGTTTACTGAGAAGCAGAACAGGATTGAAAGAAAAAGAAACTATGTATTGCCATAATTTCCCCTTTCTTTATGTGTTATCATTTATTTTATTTTAATATGGTAATAACATTTAGCATGACATTTACCCTCTTAACAAATGTTTATGTGTGCAATATACTATTGCTGACTACAGGTACAATGTTGTACAGCAGATCTTTAGAGGATATTCATTTTGTTTGTGTGCATTCTCAGTCACTTCAATGTCTGACTCTTCTGTAGTCCTCCAGGCTCCTCTGTCCATGGAATTCTCCAGGCAAGAATACTGGAGTGAGTTGCCATGCCCTCTTTCAGGGGATCTACCTGACCCAGGGATGGAACCTACATCTCTTACGTCTCCTGCATTGGAAAATGGGTTCTTTACCAGTAGTGCCACCTGGGGAGAAATTGTATGCCCTTTGAACTGTGACTCCATATTCCCCCCTTTACCAGCCCTGAAAAAACTATTCCACTCTTTGATTCGATATGTTTGATTATTTTAGATAACATATATGAGTAGGATCATGTGTATTTGTCTTTCTCTGATTACCTTATTTCACTTAGCATAAGGTTCTCATTACATATATGTTGCTATATATTGCAAAATTTTCTATTTTAATAAAAAAAATAGTATTGTGCTGTCTGTATCTATGCATTTTCTGTATACACTTTCTTCATTCATTCATTGTTAGTGAACAAAAATTGTTCCCACATCTTGGGTATTGTGAATAGTACTGTGATGAACATGGGAGTACAGACATCTCTAAGATTATGATTTCAATTCTTTTGGATAAATACACAAAAAAGGGATTGCTATCACATATGAAAGTTCAATTTTTAATTTTTTATGAACTTTAATACTGTATGTGAAGAAAATGCTCAACATCACTAATCATCGGGGAAATACAAATCAAAACCATAATGAGATATCACCACATACTTGTCAGGAATGGTTATTATAAAACAATAAATAAACATAAATCAATTAGTGTAAGTGAGAATATGGAGAAATTGGAACACTGTTGGGGGGAATTTAAAATGGTGCAACTCTATAAGGAAGTATGTGTTATCATTTTCAACATGAGTGTGTGGCTAACAGAGGAAAGTAACATGAGCTAGAGAGGATACACACAAAAGAGATCAGCTTTTGAGTTTGCTAGAGCACTGTTACTATTAATATAAATAGAAAACATGTTTTATTTTTTACGCCTCTCAGCTCATTATTTAGTTAGTCCTGACATGGCTTTTGAGCATTACTTTACCAGTGTGTGAGATGAGTGCAATTGTGCTTGAGCATTCTTTGGCATTGCCTTTCTTTGAGATTGGAATGAAAACTGACCTTTTCCAGTCCTGTGGCCACTGCTGAGTTTTCCAAATTTGCTAGCATATTGAGTGCAGCATTTTCACAGCATCATATTTCAGGATTTGAAATAGCTCAACTGGAATTCCATCACCTCCAGGAGCTTTGTTCATAGTGATGCTTTCTAAGGCCCACTTGACTTCACATTCCAGGATGTCTGGCTCTAGGTGAGTGACCACACCATCGTGATTATCTGGGTCTTGAAGATCTTTTTTGTACAGTTCTTCTGTGTATTCTTGCCTCCTCTTCTTAATATCTTCTGCTTCTGTTAGGTCCATACCATTTCTGTCCTTTATCAAGCCCATCTTTGCATGAAATATACCCTTGGTATCTCTAATTTTCTTGAAGAGATCTCTAGTCTTTCCCAATCTGTTGTTTTCCTCTATTTCTTTGCATTGATCACTGAGGAAGGCTTTTTTATCTCTCCTTGCTATTCTTTGGAACTCTGCATTCAGATGGGAATATCTTTCCTTTTCTCCTTTGCTTTTCGCTTTTCTTATTTCACAGCTATTTGAAAGGCCTCCTCAGACAGCCATGTTGCTTTTTTTACATTTCTTTTCCATGAAGATGGTCTTAATCCCTGTCTCCTATACAATGTCATGAACCTCTGTCCTTAGTTCACCAGGTACTATGTCTATCAGATCTAGTCCCTTAAATCTGTTTGTCACTTCCACTGCATAATCATAAGGGATTTGATTTAGGTCATATCTGAATTGTCTATTGGTTCTCCCTACTTTCTTCAATTTAAGTGAGAATTTGGCAATGAGGAGTTCATGATCTGAGCCACAGTCTGCTCCTGGTCTTGTTTTTGCTGACTGTATAGAGCATCTCCATCTTTGGCTGCAAAGAATATAATCAATCTGATTTCGGTGTTGACCATCTGGTGATGTTCATGTGTAGAGTCTTCTCTTGTGTTGTTGGAAGAGGGTGTTTGCTATGACCAGTGCATTCTCTTTGCAAAACTCTATTAGCCTTTGCCCTGCTTCATTCGGTACTCCAAGGCCAAATTTGCCTGTTACGCCAGGTGTTTCCTGACTTCCTACCTTTGCATTCTAGTCCCCTATAATGAAAACGACATCTTTTTTGGGTGTTAGTTCTATGTAGCTCTTCATAGAACCGTTCAACTTCAGCTTCTTCAGCATTACTCGTCGGGGCATAGACTTGGATTACCGTGATATTGAATGGTTTGCCTTGGAAACGAACAGAGATCATTCTGTCGTTTTTGAGATTGCATCCAAGTACTGCATTTCGGACTCTTTTGTTGACCATGATGGCTACTCCATTTCTTATAATGGATTCCTTCCCACAGTAGTAGAATAATGGTTATCTGAGTTAAATTCACCCATTCCAGTCCATCTTAGTTCACTGATTCCTAGAATGTCAACGTTCACTCTTGCCATCTCCTGTTTGACCACTTCCAATTTTCCTTGATTCATGGACCTATCATTCCAGGTTTCTATGCAATATCGCTCTTTACAGCATCAGACTTTGTTTCTATCACCAGTCACACCCAGAGCTGGGTATTCCAAGAAGATTCTACCAGTCCATCCTAAAGGAGATCAGTCCTGGGCGTTCATTGGAAGGACTGATGTTGAAGCTGAAACTCCAATACTTTGGCCACCTCATGCGAAATGTTGACTCATTGGAAAAGAACTTAATGCTGGGAAGGATTGGGGCCAGGAGGAGAAGGGGATGACAGAGGATGAGATGGTTGGATGGCATCACTGTCTCGATGGACATGGGTTTGGGTAGACTCCGGGAGTTGGTGATGGACAGGGAGGCCTGGCGTGCTGGGATTCATGGGGTTGCAAAGAGTTGGACACGACTGAGCGACTGAACTGAGCTGAACTGTCTTATGGTTTTGGAATATGATCACAGAACTTCAATAGACTCACCTTATGTGAGAATTCAGGAAGACTCAGAACAGCACTGCACAAGGTTGAATGGATATGCTAGCAAGGACCAAGGGAGAGCAAATTGAACTCCCGTGTCATTCTCTCCTTTAGATATTATGGTTCACCAGTAGCAATTTATAATTCTATCAAACAAATATTTGAAATGTTATGAGAAAGTATTGCTATTCTTAGAAGACAGTTGAGTAAAATTATAAGGAGTATATGTTTTGTGCAGGAGAGCTTGCATTATGTTGATAAAATAAAAATGTGAGAGTGTCTGCTGGGCAATGGTGATACTTTTACTATAATAGTTGCTGGAATATACACTGCTGCTGCTGCTGCTAAGTCGCTCCAGTCATGTTCGACTCTGTGCGACTCCATAGACGGCAGACCACCAGGCTCCGCCGTTCCTGGGATTCTCCAGGCAAGAACACTGGAGTGGGTTGCCATTCCCTTTTCCAGTGCATGAAAGGGAAAAGTGAAAGTGAAGTCGCTCAGTCGTGTCCAACTCTTAGCGACCCCATGGACTGCAGCCTACCAGGCTCCTTCATCCCTGGGATTTTCCAGACAAGAGTACTGGAGTGGGGTGCCATTGCCTACTCCAGAATATACACTAGGCAGAGTATATATGCAGTTTATTAGTAAGAGAGGTTTATGAGAAAATGTGAAAGGTTCAGCTTAAATAAAAGTATATTTAACATATTACTCACAAAATGTATGGCAAAGTCATTTACTGTCTATAATCATAGTGTAAATGTGAACATGACATACACCATGATTATAGATAGTAAATGACTTTGCCATACAAATACACTATTGTAAAGAAAAAAATAGATAAATGAATAAATTTAAATTAAAAAAATAAAATGTAATATTGTATTTTAAAATTATTTTCGATTATAGTTTATTATGAGATTGAATATAGTTCCCTCTACTAAACAATAAACTTGTTGTTTACCTGTTGTATACACAGTAGCTTGTACCTGCAAATCTCAAACTCATGATTTATCTCTCCCATTTTCCCCTTTGGTAACCATAAATTTGATTTCTATGTCTGTGAATCTCTTTCTGTTTTGTAAATAAGTTCATTTGTATTATATTTTAGATGCCACATATAAGCACTATTGTATGGTATTTGCTTTTGTCTGGCTTACTTCACATAGTATGATAATGTCTAGGTCCATCCATGTTGTTGAAAATGACATTATTTCATTCTCATTCATGGCTCAGTAATATTCCATTATATGCATGTATTACATCTTCTTTGTCCTGTCATCTGTCAATAGACATTTAGGTTACGTTCATGTCTTGGCTATTGTAAACAGTGCTACTATGAACATCGGGTTGCATGTATTCTTTCAAACTATGTTTTTCTTTGGATATATGCCCAGGAGTAGGCTTTTTGGATCACATGGAGGCTCTAGTTTTAGTTTCTTAAGGAAACTCCATACTCTTCTGCATAGTGATTATCAGTTTCCCATCAACAATGTAGGAGGATTATCTTTCCTTCATATCCTCTTCAATATTTACAGTATTAGTTTCACTTGTATACCATAGTGATTCAGTATTGTTATGGATTATACTCCATTAAAAGGTATTACAAGGTAATGGCTATAATACTGTGTTATACAGTATATCCTTGTTGATTATCCATTTTGTACATAGTAGCTTGTATCTCCTAATTTGGTACATAGTAGTTTGCATCTCTTAATTCCATACCCTTAATTTGTCCCTTCACTGTCCCTCTCCCGTTTGATAATCACAAGTTTGCTTTCTGTATCTGTCAGTCTGTTTTTCTTTTGCATATATATATCAGTTGGCATTATTTTTTTAGATTCTACATATAAGAGATATCATACAGTATTTGTCTTTGTCTGACTTATTTCGATAAGAATAACAGTGTCTAGGTCCATCCATATTGTTGCCATTGGCATAATTTCAATATCTGGGTTCATTTCATTGTTACAGTTTATGCTGTTTCAGACCCTCTATGCTCCATGAATCTGGATGCCTGCTGTCTTCTTCAAATCTGGAAAGTGTTCAGTCTTATTTCCTCAAATAGAGTTTTGTCACCTTTCTCTCTTTCTCCTTCTGGTACCCTTAAAATATGAATTTTGGAAAGCTTAATGTTATTCCTTAGATCTCTTAAATTGCTTTCATTTTTTAAAGGTTTTTCATTCTGCTGTCCCGATTGAGTAATTTCCATTATTCTGTCTTCCATATCACTTATGCACTCTTCTGTATCACTTAGAGTGCTGTTCATTCTGTCTAGTGTGTCTTTCATTTTAGCTATTGCATATTTTAGTCCTGACTTTTTAAAATTCATTTATTTATTTTTATTTTTTAACTTTACAATATTGTATTTGTTTTGCCATACATTGACATGAATCTAAGATCATGGCATCTGGTCCCATCACTCTGTGGGAAATAGATGGGGAAACAGTGTCAGACTTTATTTTGGGGGACTCCAGAATCACTGCTGATGGTGACTGCAGCCATGAAATTAAAAGACGCTTACTCCTTAGAAGGAAAGTTATGGCCAACCTAGATAGCATATTTAAAAGCAGAGACATTACTTTGCCAACAAAAGTCCATCTAGTCAAGGCTATGGTTTTTCCAATGGTCATGTATGGATGTGGGAATTGGACGGTGAAGAAAGCTGAGCGCCAAAGAATTGATGCTTTTGAACTGTGGTGTTGGAGAAGACTCTTGAGAGTCTCTTGGACTGCAAGGAGATCCAATCAATCCATCCTAAAAGAGATCAATCCTGGGTGTTCATTGGAAGGTCTGATGTTGAAGCTGAAACTCCAATACTTTGGCCACCTCATGCGAAGGGTTGACTCCTTGGAAAAGACCCTAATGCTGGGTAGGATTGAGGGCGGGAGGAGAAGGGGACGACAGAGGATGAGATGGTTGGATGGCATCACCGACTCGATGGACATGGGTTTGGGTAGACTCGGGAGTTGGTGATGGACAGAGAGGCCTGGCGTGCTGCAGTTCATGGGGTCACAAAGAGTCGGACACAACTGAGCGACTGAACTGAACTGAACTGACGTGAATCCACCATGGGTGTAAGGATGATTGCTTTACAGAATTTTGTTGTTTTCTGTCAACCTCAACATGAATCAGCCATAGGTAAATGTATCCCCTCCCTTTTGAACCTCCCTCCTATCTCACTCCCTACCCCACCCCTCTAGATTGATACAGAGCCCCTGTCTGAGTTTCCTGAGACATATAGCAAATTCCTGTTGGTTATCTATTTTACATATGGGAATGTAAGTCCCCATGTTACTCTCTCCATACATCTCACCCTCTTTTTGCTTCTTCCCATGTCCATAAGTCTATTCTCTATGTCTGCCCTGTAAATAAATCTTCAGTACCATTTTTCTATATTCCATATATATGCAATAGAATACAAGATTTATCTTTATCTTTCTGACTTATTTCACTCTGTATAATAGGCTCTAGGTTCATCCACCTCATTAGAACTGACTCAAATGTGTTCCTTTTTATGGCTGAGTAATATGCCATTGTGTATACATACCACAACTTACTTATCCATTCATCTACCAATGGACTTCTAGGTTGCTTCCATGTTCTAGCTTTTGTAAATAGTGCTGCAATACAATGGGATACATGTGTCTTTTTCAATTTGGTTTCCTCAGGGTTTATGCCTAGGAGTGAGATTGCTGGGTCATGTGGTTGTTTTATTGTTGTTTTTTTAAGGGAATTTCCATGTCATCTTCCATAGTGGTTGTATCAGTTTACATTCTCACCAACAATACAAGAATGCTCCCTTTTCTCTACACTGTCTCCAGCATTTATTCTTTGTAGACTTCTTGATGATGGCCATTCTGACTGGTGTGAGGTTATATCTCATTGCAGTTTTGATTTGTGTTTCTCTAATAATGAGCATTGTTGAGCATCTTTTCATGTGCTTGTTAGCCATCTGCATATTTTCTTTGGAAAAATGTCTGTTTAGGTTTTTTTCCCACTTTTTGATTGGGTTGTTTTTCTGGTATTCAGTTGTATGAGCTGTTTGCATATTTTGGAAATTAATCCTTTATCAGTGGGTTTTCATTTCACCTTGCTTATAGCTTCCTTTGCTGAGCAAAAGCAAGGTCCCACTTGTTTGCTTTTGTTTTTATTTTCATTATTCTAGGAGGTGGGTCATAGAGGATCTTGCTTTAATTTATGCCATCGAGTGTTCTGCCTATGTTTTCCTCTAAGAGTTTTATAGTTTCTTACATTTAGGTCTTTAATCCATTTTGAGTGTATCTTTGTGTATGGTGTCAGGAAGTGTTCTAATTTCATTCTTTTACATGTAGTTGTCCAGTTTCCCCAGCACTATTTATTGAAGAGGCTTTATTTTCCCCATTGTATATTCTTTCCTCCTTTGCCAAAAATAAAGTACCCACAGTGTGTGGGTTTATTTCTGGGCTTTCTGTCTTGTTCCACTGGTCTATATTTCTGTTTCTGTGCCAGTTCCATACAGTCTTGATGACTGTAGTTTTGTAGTATTGTTTTAAGTCAGGAAGATTGATTTCTCCAGCTCCATTCTTCTTTCTCAAGGCTGCTTTGGCTATTCAGGGTTTTTTGTGTTCCCTTTCATATGAATTGTGTAGTTTTTTTTTTTGTTATAGTTCTGCAAAAAATGCCATTGGTAATTTGATAGGGATCTTTTTGAATCTGTAGATTGCATTTAGTAGCATAGTTCTTTTCACAATATTGATTCTTCCTACACAGAAACTAGAAAATCTCTCCATCTGCATATGTTCTTTGATTTATTTCATCAGTGTCTTATAATTTTCATTGTATTCTCTTTCCATGATGGGATACTCTCGCCTTTCCTCTCCTCCCTTTTCCAACTTAGATTCATCATTCAGGTGTCTTACTCTGACTATACAGATTAATCTCTCTGGACTCTCATGCTACCTATTTCTTTCACTTGCAATAGTCGATTTTTTTTAATTTTATTTTTGTGTGTGATTCCTTGATTAATAATTGGTTTTCCAAATAGATTCTAATTGCTCAAAGAACAAAGCAAACTAACCTTTAGTTAGTCCCCATCTCCATTTACTATACCTGTATTATTTACCACAATAGTGTTGGAACTCAGTATATTATAAATAAATGAATGAATATCTAAAACAGAGAATTGAACATTAATTTAGGTGGTAAGGAAGGTGAATAAATGAGATGAGAAAAAAACAACAGTTGTTGAGTGTGTGCTAGACAATGTACTAAGAACTGAACATTTTTGTCTTATCTAACTTTAACAAAACTTATATATTATTAGATTGTATATTTGTGCATGAGGAGGGTGGCATCTAAATTTTGGCAGTGTTGTTCTTACTTTAAGTGGTTATTCTTGAAATCAAAACGTGGCCCATTCCCTCAGCTATCAAACTTCTCCAGTTAGGAATATTAGAAAATTTACTTTTGAGATGAATTACCTTTCCTATTGGTAATAAGTTTTAAATAATAGAATCGTGTTCTGAGAGAAAGAGAAACATTGTACTGATAAAGAACATTTTAAATCAAGCTAAATAGCATCATTCAACATAATTCTGCTAAAATTGCTGTAAAACTATAGCCTTATTTTTTTTTTTTATGTGATGCTGAAATCACTCGTTTGGGAGAATGCCTCTTCTCATTAAAGACTTTTTCCTTTTTGTTTGAATGGAAGAACTAATTCTAAAGAAATATATTCCAGTTCATGCTATTAATAATGTATATCATAAAGAAGAATCTTGTGTTGGCAGGTGTATGGAACAGTTGAGCCAAAAGGTCATTTCAATCTCTTAATTTCTATAACTCTATGAACCTGCTCTGACAATGTGAGTACTGGAACATCCAATAATTTTGAGACCTGAATGGCTGTGAATCAAAAGTTTGTTATCTGACTGCCAATATCAGTCAACCCAAAATGTGCTGGGATAAACAGAAGATCATTTAAATTCTTTAGCAAGATGAGGTAAAGCTGGCAATGTTACTGGATAGTACATTTGCTAATTAAACTACCATCTCCTAAATTAAAAGAGGAAAATGGCCAAATAGAGAAAGAAAATGAATTATACATTTGCACATATGAAAAGATGTAATTATATGGATGTTGGTTGCAATATTATATATATATATATATATATATATATATATATATATAAAGCAGTCAATGATTAAAAAGTTAAGCTGTAGCACACAACAGAATCAGTTCAGTTCAGTTCAGTCGCTCAGTCATGTCCGACTCTTTGTGACCCCATGAATCGCAGCACACCAGGCCTCTCTGTCCATCACCAACTCCCGGAGTCTACCCAAACCCATGTCCATCGAGTTGGTGATGCCATCCAACCATCTCATCCTCTGTTGTCCCCTTCTCCTCCTGCCCCCAATCCTACACAGCATTAGAGTCTTTTCCAATGAGTCAACTCTTCACATGAGGTGGCCAAAGTATTGGAGTTTCAGCCTCAACATCAGTCCTTCCAATGAACACCCAGGATTTATCTCCTCTAGGATGGATTGATTGGATCTCCTTGCAGTCCAAGAGACTCTCAAGAGTCTTCTCCAACACCACAGTTCAAAAGCATCAATTCTGTGGCACTCAGCTTTCTTCACTGTCCAACTCTCACATCCATACATGACCACCGGAAAAACCATGGCCTTGACTAGATGGACTTTTGTTGGCAAAGTAATGCACAATAGAATACATGCAGCAATTTTAGAAGTCAGTATATCATGTCTAATGGAGAAAAAAAAGATAAAGGATTAGTTTTAAATAAAAAAATATTGAATAATATAATACATATCATATAAAAGTTACCAAAATACCAAGTAATATGTATATTTGAGGAGAAGGAAATGGCAACCCACTCCAGTATTCTTACCTGGGAAATCTCATAGACAGAGGAGCCTGACAGGCTACAGTTCATGAGGTCGCAAGAGTCGGACATGACTTAGTGACTAAACCACCACCACTTCCATGTTTGAATATATGTATATAATGCAAAACTCAAAATTATTGGTTACTCAGAAAACAAAGTATTTTATATTTTTAAAAACATTACTTTTTAGTTTTTCGAATTGCTTGTAATATTATAATAAGAATGAAATTCTGGTAGTGTTTAAATAAGCATATATAAAATAAAATAGAGCAGTATAATATCTGCTTGATTTCACATAGTTAATTTGCAAAAGAGAAGAATATAAGAAAAAGTGTTTTAAATTGGGAAAATTGAGAAAAGCCTATGCACAGATCTTGGTCTTTTTCTTGGTCTGTATTTCTTCACCTATTAATTCTGAACAATGGCAGCTACATCACAAGGCTGTTGAATGAGACACTCAATGCACAATCTCAAGTAGAGAGGTTGTTATAAGTAAAAAGGCCCTCAGTGTCCACTAGTTACCTTTCTTGTTCCTTTCCCAGCTCACTGACTTAGATCTTAAAAAAAAAAAAAAGCCCTTCATAGACATACATCTTACATTTTAGTACTGAGAAATGTAAACTGCTCAAAAGATGAATGAGGTGTAGGAAATTCATATAACAACAACTAGACAAAGTGTCTCACTATTTAAAATTATAGTGAGACAATTTGTTTTAGACTAATTATTGGGAACAGTACCAAAAATGAAAAGATGTTGAACAGATGAACTTTAAAACATAGACAGAGATGAGATCTGTGTTTAGATGTGTGACTATTTACAAACACATAGATGTCAAAGGGAAGAGCCAGTAGTTGTACGGAAAATGTTAGTGAGCTACTGGCATATGTTTTGGCCTTCCCTTTGCTCTGAAAAGGATTTGGCTGGAAGTTAGATGTTAAAATCCAATTAATAAATTGGACATATTCACTTGTCATTTATATCGTCAGCCTGTGGTCCATTAAGCTGTTGCTGGGATGCTGAGACTGTTCCCTGCTCAGAATGTAATTAATCAAACTCACTACAAAGAGAGGATATTTGCCAAGAAAAGTATGTGAAAGGCAGGATGAAGAGGGGATCAATAAGCTCATACTCACAGAAGCATCTTGTAATGCTATTGGTGAAGCTCTCCATCCCCTGAAAATATTTGAGCATGTCTCTTTGGTTTATCATTTTAAGAATCATGGATAAGACTTGGCAGCTAATTTCTCACATGATGGTTAAGATTTCTCTAAAAATAGAACAAAAGAACATACCAATCCCCTCAAAATATTTTATATCTGGATAGTCTATGTTGTTTCTCTCTTCAACCTCCAATCACCTTGGCCATTATTTTTCTCCTAGAGGAATGATCTTCTGAGAAACATCTTCTTCTTACTGCTTCAACTAAGAAAGAGAAGTGGGTTTCCACATTTGGACATGATGGAGTAAAAGGGGATGGATTTACCCTTCTGTTCAGAAAAACTAAAAACTGAACAAAATGTAGGAAATGACAGTTTTATACATTCAGTAACCAGGAGTGTAGGACAATGATCACTGGGAGGAGAGGGGTCATAATTTGCAGAAATAAATCACTGCTGCAAATTGGAAATTCTGGGTCACTCGGGTAGAGTCCACAGTAAGCAAAATCCATTCTCTGAGGAAACTAACTACAGTCCAGGTGCTGATAAAGCCAGCACTACCCACTCACTGCCATCTCTACTTGAAGCCATCATCAAATCAGATATTGTAGCACATCCACCATCATGGACTTCGGGAACACTATTAAGACTCTAGATGATTCTAACGCAAAAACTACAACTGCAAGTCAAGTTATGACTTCTGCCAACAATGATCCCAATATTTTTAGGGCAACAAAGGCCATATTGTACTGGATGAGCCCCTGACTGCTTCTGGAAATTTGACCATGAGGAATATTTTGGCAACTATCATTGGAAAAGACCCTGATGCTGGGAAAGATTGAAGGCAGGGGGAGAAGGGGATGACAGAGGATGAGATGGCTGAATGGCGTCACCAACTCGATGGACATGAGTTTGAGCAGGCTCTGGGAGTTGGTGATGGACAGGGAAGCATGGCGTGCTGCAGTCCATGGGGTCAGAAAGAGTAGGACACGACTGAGCAACTGAACTGAACTATGCTACTACTGATGCTTCACTGCTGTTGCATTTTGAGCAGTTGACTCCTTAAAGCAAAAATTGTGTCAGGTTTTCTGCTTTTCAGATCATCTATGTTCTAATAGTGGTGGGCATTCTGTCTTAAAAACCATTTAATAGATTAATTGTTATGATATTCAACGGATACCTTATTATCCTCAGATTACTGGAGTCAATATGAGGTGGAATGAACATCTATAAGTTAACTCAAAAAGATTTCTGATTCTTCCACTCTCAACTCTGTTCTACATACCTGAGTAAGACAGTCTGGTCACTAAAAAGGGTTGCCCCCAAACAAGGTCATCCTTTGGTCATCTGTAGGCTAATGAATAAGGTGAGAGATTAAATAGGGCTAACTTCAACACTGGGAATTTTACCATGACCAGTCTTAGGTATGAAGCTTCCTTCTTCCCATTGACTTCTACCCTGAGGAATCTCAACTAGTACTATCTGTAAGTAGCCATCTAGAGAGACCTCAAAGAATTCAAACTTAATTCTGATTTAGGTTCCTATACTCTTCTTAGATTCACATGATCCTGGGTCATACAACAATTACCAGCTGGTTAAGTACACTGTTCACAGAGTTTACCTATGGTGGTCCATATAGACAAAAGTAGCTGTCCAAGTCCCTCAGTTGGCTTCTTTTGACACCTGAGGAGTGGTTCCTCATTACCACTATAAAGAGATGGAAGTTCTAGTCCCCAAGTATTCTTTTAGTGATACATCCCTGGCTTGTAAAGGTTGGAGATGCCTCATTGTCCCCCACCTAGCTTTACTGACTCTATGGATGTGTGGCTTTATTAGCATCTGGTGGCGGTCAAAGTTCTAACTCTACTAAATATCCCCTGTCTCAACCCTCGCAGGAAAGAAGAGCAACATCTCACTAGTCAATGGCAACATGGAAATCCAGGATCTTTATATAAATTCCCTTAGTACCATGGAGCTGGGGTTATTACTGTCCTTTCAGGATGAAAGTTCCAACTCTCTATTCAATTTCCCTTACATCACTTTGGGACTACTCAGTATAGTCAGATAAGGGGAATTTAGTTTTCCCACCTAGCCTTTGCTAGAATGGATACAGGTTCAGTCATAGCTTTTTTCTGTGATGCTTTGCTAGTGTGGAGGCTATTATCTAAAATTCTGTCTTGCTAGGCTGTCCCTTTTCATGTACTTAGCTGGAGGAATAGGGAAATACACATTTGCTCCATCTTCCTAGAAGTTCTGTCTGGTTTGTGTTTATAAAAGTGTAGTTCTAAAAGAAAAATGTGCTTTCATTAGAAGCCAGTTTTATCAACAATACTAAGATAATGAGAATCTTTCTTGGTAGTCCATTGTTATGGAAATTGCCATTGCTTAGTCACTTTGTAGGTGAATGTGAATACATCTGAAATCTCTCCTATTCTGAATTAGCAGAATATTTTGGAGGCCCCTCATAGAGATTAGGGCTTCCCTCAGCTCAGTCAGTAAAGAATCTGCCTGCAATGCAGAAGACCCAGGTTCAATCCCTGGTTCAGGAAGATCCTCTGGAGAAAGAAATGGCAACCCACTCTAGTATTCTTGCCTGGGAAATCCTATGGACAGAGGAAATCTTATGGCAGTCTATAGTCCATGGGGTCGCAAGAGTCGAACAAGACTTAGCAACTAAATCACCACATAGAGATTAAGCAGAAGCATTTAGCTCAAAAAAGACTTGAAAGAAGAGATACAAGGAACAAGTGTTACTGTTTGGATGAGGAAGACATATGTCATCATTAAGATTTTCTATAATTTATCTCAGAAGAGAAGAAAGATTCAGCTTCTTTAAAGGAATATGTGGGAATTTATTCAAGTCAGGGGACCAATGACAAGTACTTGATCTTACAAAAAAAAAAAAAGTAGATATATCATTTTCAGACAATACAACAATTCTGGACTCCTCAAATTTTTAACATCTCTTAAGAGTGTTTTCAATGCATACATGTCTCACATTACCATACTTATGAAAACTTCTGAGACTCATTCCCTTACATTTTTCACTGTGCCCTATGCTCTAGTCAGTTTGTACTATTCTCACTTCCCTAAACTCTCCAGCTATCCTCTCTTCGCCAAAGCCATCTTCTTTGTCTCACTCAAACCTTGCACACACCTCTCTGACTCTCGTAAATCCTCCTTGAATAATTCTAACTTGAGGGTATCATCTATTTCATCCTGAGACCCTGATTGATTAAACTGGGAATGTAAATTAAACTTACTATCTCAAGACATTCCTACTTTAAATGTATATGAAAGTGACTACCAATAACTCAAATCAATAGTCATATCACAAGTTGATGGCCAGCTTTCAGTTAACCTTGCTTATGTAAGTTGCCTATTCTGGTCCAATTGGATGAGGCTAAGAGGTCAATGATCACACTGCCAAACAGGAGTACCTAGAACTGATCCTTTAAAGGATCTGAGGAAGAATATTTCATATACATGAAATATATGGTCTTTTGTTATTGACTTCTCCCATTTAGCATGTTTCCAAGGTCCATTCATCTTGTCACATGCATCAGTGTTTCAGTCCTTTTCTGACTGTTAACATTCCATTGTATGAATACACTACATTTTGATTCCAAGTTCATCAGTTTACAGACATGTAGCTTTTTCTGCTTTTTTTCTATTATAAATAATGCTTCTATAAACATTTATGCACAAGCTTATATGTGGACACATTTTCAATTTCATTTCTCTTGAAGAAATACTAGTCAGTATAATTATTGGGCAACATTATATCTAACTTTTTCGGGAATTACTATTTTCCAAAGCATTCACACCATGATACATTCTCACCAACAATGTAAGAGTGCTCTAATTTCTCAATATCCTTGCTAACACTACTAGCTCCCTTTATATATATATATAGTCATCCAAGTAGGAAAGAAGTGCTAGTGCATTATGTTTTTTTGCTTTTTGATTTTTTATTGGTGACAATTTTCTTTATTCAGCACAAGGAACATCTTAGGTATAGCACTAAGACCTTCACATATTTATTAACATTGAAATACTCATCTGCACCACCTCCTAAGATGGAGGGAGGGTACACAATTTACACTAGTGACTGTGTTGTCTCAAGTGGAGTCCGCAATACCTCCATGTTTCAGTTTTCTCTTTGTCAAAGTTTATTGCTCTTTTTGGTGGTTAAGAATCACTCCCTACATTCACCCTGCCATTGTGCACTGTTAGTGAATTCTTGACTTCACTTACAGGTTGCTCAGCTATCAAATGAATGGCAAAGTTTTCATTTACCTTTTCCTGACAACCTATAAATACAATTTTCCTGTAGTCTTTATCATCATAAGTCTAGCTAGTGCGCAGTGATTTTCTTCCCATACCCTGATATATCTGGCTTCCAGGGGTAGGCTCTGCACCACTCCTCTTCTCTTGCTTAGCAGCAAACAGAAAGGCAGTCATTGCTGATATCTTGCTGGGCTGACAGTTGATCCAGTGCCCCAGCCTGCCAAACAACTACTCATGGGCAAGGCACTTTCACTGTGGTTTTGACTTGCATTTTTATAAGGATTAATGATATTGTTCAGTTCAGTTTAGTTGCTCAGTCGTGTCCGACTCTTTGTGACTCCATGAACCGCAGCACGCCAGGCCTCCCTGCCCATTACCAACTCCCAGAATCCACCCAAAACCATGTCCATTGAGTCGGTGATGCCATTCAACCATCTTATCTTCTCCTAGTCGTCCTCTTCTCCTCCTGCCCTCAATCTTTCCCAGCATCAGGGTCTTTTCAAATGAGTCAGCTCTTCGCATCAGGTGGCCAAAGTATTGAAGTTTCAGCTTCAACATCAGTCCTTCCAATGAACACCCAGGACTGACCTCCTTTAGGATGGACTGATTGGACCTTCTTGCAGTTCAAGGGACTCTCAAGAGTCTTCTCCAACACCACAGTTCAAAAGCATCAATTCTTCTGCGCTCAGCTTTCTTTATAGTCTAACTCTCACATCCATACATGACCACTGGAAAAACCATAGCCTTGACTAGACAGACCTTTGTTGACAAAGTGATGTCTCTGCTTTTTAATATGCTATCTAGGTTGGTCATAACTTTCCTCCCAAGGAGTAAGTGTCTTAATTTCATGGCTGCAATCACCACCTGCAGTGATTTTGGAGCCCAGAAAAATAAAGTCTGACACTGTTTTCACTTTTTCCCCATTTATTTGCCATGAAGAGGTGGGACCAGATGCCGTGATCTTAGTTTTCTGAATGTTGAGCTTTGAGCGAACTTTTTCATGCTCCTCTTTCACTTTCATCAAGAGACCCTTATGGTTAATGGCCACCTGTGTATCTTCTTTGTAGAAATGTCTACTCAAATCTTTTGTCAGTTTTTTTTTTGTTTGCCTTATTGTTGTTGAGTTGTAATAATTCTTCAAATATTCAGAAAGCTTGATCATTATCAGATATAGAATATGCAAATGTTTTCTCCAATTATTTGTGTTGTCTTTTCACTTTGCCAAGTATTATTTCATTCAGAGAGTTTTTAACTTTGATAAAGTCTGAGATATCTAGTTTTTCTTTTGTTCCTTGTACTTTGGATGTCATATCTAAGATATGATATCTAAGGCATTAGATATTAGACATGTAAGGTCCTAGATATTAGGTATTAGATATATCTAAGATATTACCTAATTCAAATTTGTAAGATTTACACCTGTTTTCTTCTAGAATTTTGAAATTTCAACCCCAATATTTAGGTCTATGATCCATTTTTAGTCATTTTTTGTGTATGATGTCATTAAATGGTTCAACCTCAGTGCTTGCATATGGATATCCAGTTTCCCCACCTCTACTTGTTTAAAAGACCATTTTTTCTCCATTGACTTGTCATGGAGACTTTGTCAAAAGTCAATAGACCAAAAATATGAAACTTATTTCTGAATTCTTAATTATATTCCTATCTGTATGCCTGTACTTATAGTCTTTATTATTGTAACTTCAAAGTTTTGAAATCACACCTTGTGAGTCCTCTAGGCTTTTTATTATTTTTTTTTTCCCCAGGATCATAATTGTTTTTGAATCCAGTAGATGTCTATATAAAATTTAAGGTCAGCTTGTCTTTGAGCTTGTCATCTGGTCAATATCTGTAAAAATATCAACCGGTATTTTGAAAGATATTGTATTGAATATATAAAACTTGGGAAGTACTTCCATATTTTTATATTTCATTTTTTAATTTTTTTATGTTTTAAGGAATCTCCACATTGTTCTACATGGTACATGCACCATTTTGCATTCCCACCAACAGTGTAAGACAGTTTCCTTCTCTCCACACCCTCTCCAGAGTTTATTGTTTGTAGACTTTTTGATAGCAGCCCTTCTGACCAGCATGAGATAATACCTCACTGCGGTTTTGATTTGCATTTCTCTAATAATGAGTGATGCTGAAAATCTTTTCATGTGTTTACTATCCATCTGTATGTCTTCTTTGGAGAAATATCTGTTTAGTTATTTTGCCAACTTTTTGATTGGCTTGTTTGTTTTTCTGGTATTAAGCTGCTTTAGCTGTTTGTATATTTTGGAGATTAATTCTTTAACAGTTATTTCACTTGCTGTTATTTTTTTTTTCCCCTTTCTGAATGTTGTCTTTTCACCTTGCTTATAGTTTCTTTTATTGTGCAGAAGCTTTTAAATTTAATTAGGTCTCGTTTGTTTATTTTTGTTTTTATTTCCATTACTCTGGGAAGTGGGTCATAGAGGATCTTGCTGTGATTTATGTCAGAGAGTGTTCTGCCTATGCTTTCCTCTAAGAGTTTTAAAGTTTCTGGCATTACACTTATATTTAATCTATTTTGTGTTCATTTTTGTGTATAGTGTTTCAAAGTTTCCTAGTTTCATTCTTATACACGTGGTTAATCAGATTTACCAGCATCACTAATTGAAGAAGCTGTTTTTTCTCCATTGTATATTTTTGCCTCCTTTGTCAAAGATAAGATGCCCATAGGATTTATCTCTGGGCTTTCTCTCTCTCTCTTTTTTTTTTTCATTGATCTATGTTTCTGTCTTTGTGCCAATATCATACTGTCTTGGTGAAAGTAGCTTTGTAGTATAATCTGAAGTCAGGAGGGTTGATTCTTGCAGTTCCATTCTTCTTTCTCAAGATTGCTTTGTTTATTCAAGGTTATATGTGTTTCCATACAAATTGTGAAATTATTTGCTCTACTTCTTTAAAAAATACCATTGGTAGTTTGACAGGGAGTGTGTTGAATCTATAGATTGCCTTGGTATTATACTCATTTTCACTATATTGATTCTTCCAATCCATGAACATGGTATATTTCTCCATCTATTTGTGTCATCTTTGATTTCTTTCATCAGTGTTTTATAGTTTTCTATATACAGGTCTTTTGTTTCTTTAGGCAAAATTATTCTTAAGTATTTAATTCTTTATGTTGCAATGGTGAATGGGATTGTTTCTTTAATTTCTCTTTCTGATTTTTCATTGTTTGTGTATAGGAATGCAAGGGATTTCTGTGTATTAATTTTATATTCTGCAACTTTATTATATTCATTAATTAACTAGTAGTTTTCTGGTGACATCTTTAGGATTTTCTATATAGAGCATCATGCCATCTGCAAGCAGTGAGTTTTACTTCTTTTCCAATCTAGGTTCATTTTTCTTTATCTTCTCTGATTGCTGTGGCTAGGAGCTCCAAAACTATGTTGAACAGTAGTGGTTGGAGTGGGCACCCTTTTATTGTTCCTGATTTTAGAGGAAGTGCTTTCAATTTTTCGCTATTGAGGATAATGTTCACTGCAGGTTTCTTTTTTCTTTTTTTGTATATGGATTTTATTATGTTGAGATATGTTCCTTCTATGCCTGCTTTCTGGGGAGTTTTTATCATAAATGAGTGTTGAATTTTTCAAAAGCTTTTTTCTGCTTCTATTGAGGTAATCATATGGCTTTTATCTTTCAATTTGTTAATACAGTGTATCACATTGATTGATTTGCAAATATTGAAGAATCCTTGCATCTCTGGGATAAAGCCCAGATGTCATGATGTATGATGTTTTTGATTTCCTTCTTTATTTCTTCAGTAACCTATTTGTTATTTAGTACTGTATTGTTTAATCTCTATCAGTTTTTGTTTTGTACAGTTTTTTTTCCCCACGTAGTTGATATCTAGTCTCATAGCCTTGAGGTCAGATTAGATAATTGATACAGTTTCAACTTTCTTGAAATTTCAATTTCAAATTTACTGAGGCTTGATTTGTGGCCCAAAATGTGGTCCATCCTGGAGAATGTTCCATGTGCACTTAAGAAGAAGGTGTATTCTTCTGCATTTGTATGGAAAGTCCTGAGGATATCAATGAGATCCATTTGGTCTAATGTTTCATTTAAGATTTATGTTTCCTTATTGATTCTCTGTTTGAATGATCTGTCCATTGGTGTAAGTGGGGTGTTGAAGTCCCATACTATTATTGTGTTGCTGTTGATTTCCCCTCTTATACTTGTTAGTGTTTGCCTTATGTATTGAGGTGCTCCTATGTTGGGTGTATAAATATTTTCAATTGTTATGCCTTCTTCTTGGATTGGTCGCTTGATCATGATGTAGTGCCTTTCTTTGTCTCATAATATTCTTCATCTTGAAGTCTATTTTGTCTGAAATAAGGGTTGCCACTCTGGATTTCTTTTGGTTTCCATTCACATAGAATATCTTTTTATATCCTTTTACTTTCAGTCTGTATGTTTCTCTACATCTGAAGTGGGTCTCCTGTAGGTAGTATGGGTCTTGTTTTTGTATCCATTCAGCCAGTCTGTATCTTTTGGTTGCTGCATTTAATCTGTTTACTTTTAAGGTAGTTATCGATACATATGTTTCTATTGGCATTTTCTTGATTGTTTTGGGTTTGCTTTTGTCCATCTTTCCTTTCTCTTGTGTTTATTTTTTTTTTTACACTGATTTATACATTTTAGTTGGTTGCATATATTAACATGTACTATAAGATTCTTTTCTATGAAGCATTACATAATAAATGGATACTGTAAAAAGATCTGATTAGTTAAAAGTAACAAGCATTAACAGATACATACAAAACTCAGCCTGATCAGACTGGGTGTGAGCCTGTGATGGAGCGCAGGGCACCAGCCTTCCCACGTGGTGGCCTTCGCAGGAAGGGGGGGGTAAAAAGACCACAAGACGGTTAAAAAAATCAGAACTAATTAGACACAGATTAACTGTAAACAGTTCTCTCTCCAGTGGACAAAAGGAAGAAGCTTCCAACGCAGAAGCCACCCCAAGCGGGTGTGTACCGCCGGCCCTGCTGCTGCCGTGGAGCCCGCGGGCGGGCGGGCGGTGGGGTCTGTCAGGCGTGTGCGGGGGTCGGCGGTGTGCTGGGCTCTCTGGGCAGCCGGCTGAGAGATGACTGTCTGTGTGGAGAGGAGGGGCTCGTGGAAGAAGGCCTACGTGTGTTCTCGGTCGTGAAGGACGCTGTGCTCTGCTCTCTCCGCCTCTTCAGCAGCTGCAGCTCTCGCCCGAGGGCTTGGGGCCGAGGTTCTTGTCCAGTTTGATGGGCTCGGGGAACTCGTTGTACAACTCCACTTCCGTTTCCTGCTTGAGTGCGTTTCGGGCGATAGTCTGGAAGGCCTGCTCCACGTTGATGGCCTCCTTGGCGCTGGTCTCGAAGTAGGGAATGTTGTTTTTGCTGTAGCACCAGGCCTGTGCCCGCTTGGTGGCCACCTGTCTGTTTTCGAGGTCAATCTTGTTTCCCAGCACGACGAAGGGGAAGTTCTCGGGGTCCCGGGGACTGGCCTGGATGAGAAACTCATCTCTCCAGCTGTCAAGGGTCTTGAACGTGTTGGGGGCGGTCACATCGAACACCAGGACGCAGCAGTCCGCGCCTCTATAGAAGGCCACGCCCAGGGACTGGAACTGCTCCTGTCCGGCCGTGTCCCAGATCTGCATGGTCACTAGCCTGTCGTCCACCATCACCTCCTTCGTCAGGAAGTCTGCCCCTATTGTGGCTTTGTACTGGTTATTGAACTTCTTGTTCACATACTGGTTCATGAGTGAGGTCTTCCCGACTCCGGAGTCTCCCAGGATGATCACCTTCAACAGCACTTTCTTCCTCGAGGTCATCCTTCAAGCGCGTCCGCTCCGCTGGGCTCCGGGCCGGGCGTGTCGCGAGGGCTCTGCCGAGGAGGAGACGGGGGGGTGACGGGCGCGCGGGGAGATTCAAGCTGCGGCTCCTGCGGCCTCCCAGGCCTGTCCAAACCTCCAACGCCGCCGCCGCCGCCGCCGCCTCGGGCTTTATCTCTCTTGTGTTTACTAGCTGTGTAAGTCCCTTTAGTATTTGTTGCAATGCTGCTTTGGTGGTGGTAAATTCTCTTAATTTCTGCTTGTCTGTAAAACTTTTGATTTCCCCATCAATTTTGAATGAGATCTTTGCCTGGTATAGTAATCTTTGTTGTAGACTTTTTCTCTTTCAATACTTTAAATATGTCCTGCAATTCCCTTCTGGCCTGCAGTTTCTGCTGAAAGATCCGCTATTAATCATATGGGTGTTTCCCTTGTATGTTACTTGTTGCTTTTCCCTTGCTGCTTTGAATATTTTTGTGCTTAATCTCTGTTAGCTTGATTAATATGTGTCACGAAGTGTTTCTCCTTTCATTTATCTTTGTAAGGGACTGTCTGTGCTTCTTGGGCTTGATTGACTATTTTCTTTCACCTGTTGGGGAATTTTTCAACTATAATTACTTCAAAAATTTTCTCAGTGCCTTTGCATTTTTCTTCTTCCTCTGGGAAGAACTATAACTGAAACTTTGGTGTGCTTAGTATTATCCCAAAGGTCTCTGAGGCTATCCTCAATTCTTTCCATTCTTTTCACTTTATTCTGCTCTTCAGCAGTTATTTCCACAATTCTATCCTCCAGCTCACTTATCTCTTCTTCTAACTCAGTTATTCTGCTATTGGTTCCTTTTAGAGTATTTTTAATTTCAGTAATTGTGCTATTCATCTCTGTTTGCTTATTCTTTATTTCTTCTATGTCCTTGATAATTGTATTAAATGTACTAAATACTTCTTGCATTTTCTCCATTCTACTTTCAATCTTTAGAGCAACTTTATTATTATTATTCTGAATTCTCTTTCAGGGAGATTGCTTATTTCCTCTTTGTTAATTTGGCCTTGTGAGTTTCCACCTTGCTCTTTCATTTGTGTTGTATTTCTCTGTCTTTTCAGTTTTTTTTTTTTTTTTTTTAACTGGCTCCACTTGAGGGCTCCTTTTCTCAGGCTTTAGGGTTGTATTATTTATTCCCTTTGGTTTTTGCCCTTGGAGGGAAATGTTGGTTGGGTGGTTTGTGCTGATTTCTTGTTAAGGGTGACTTGTGCCTGTGTTCTAGGAGGAGGACATCAAGCAGGTAATTACAGAAATAACGGGACATATACACACACTTCCACACACAGTTATAACCAAAATGTTCTAAAGATAGGAGTACAGGAGATTGACTTGGTGAGCAAAAGAAACCAGAAGTGATATCAACCAATTAAAAGCAGAGCTAGCTAATGTTCAATCTGGAAATCTGAGCATTCACATAGGGCCAAATGTGGAATATAGCAAAGAGAGCTCAGCAATTTAACTTACTCAGTGAGAAAATAAGAATGAAGGAAAAAATGGAGAAGGAAAAAAGAGAGAGAGAATAGAAGAGGAGAAAGGAGGGAAAAGAGAATAGGAGGGAGTGGAAAAGGGGATTTAAAAAAGAGAGAGAAGAAAAAATAGAAAAACAAAGATAAATAGATGCATGTGGAAAAATTTATATTCAGGAATAGCTACAGCTGGTAAAGAACTATAGGAAAAACAGTTGAATATATCAAAAACAAAATCAAAAACCTCATCAAGGGTAAAAAAAAAAAAAGTGAAAAAAAAACACCTTAAAATGAATTTTTCTTTTTTTTTTGACAAGAAATACAAAGAGGGAAACTCCAAGCACCACAAAAGTGAAAATATGTAGGAGGAATAAACCGTGTGATTTATGAAAAAGAAAAGAAAATCTTAAAATGAATGTTTTTTTGTTTTGTTTTGTTTCTTTGTTTAACAAGGAAAACAAAGAGGAACACTCCACAGTACTGCAAAAGACTAATATGAAGGTGAAGATATGCAGGGGGAATAAACAGTGTGATTTATAAGGAAAAAAAGAAAAGAAAAGGTTCTCAAGTTTGTAGTTCTTGGGTTTGGAGTCTGCTCCTGTGGATGAGGTTGGGTTGGGGCCCTGTGATGCTTTCCTGGTTGGGAGAGCTTGTGCCTGTGTTCTGGTTGATGGTGCTGGATCTCATCTCTCTGAAGGGCATTGCAGTGCCAGTAGTAGGTCTTTGGGTGTCTATGGGTTCAGTATGCCTTTGGGCAGTCCTTCTGGCTTTGGCAGAGTTAGACGTGTCCATTTCTGCAACCACTTCAAAGTGACCCTCTTAGCATATCTGCAGTGCTGCCAGCCCCCTACTTGCCCCTGGGGTCATAGCCAGTGCTTCTGTCCCCATGAACTGCCCTGTGCTGCTGGCTGAAGCTTGCTGGGTAGGGGCTTGTGCAGATCTTTTGTTGTGCCCTCTGCATTGTGGAGACTTGTGTGGGCTTCCCTCAGCCCCCTGAGCTTACTCTCTGTGTTATGGGGCTTGTGTGTACTTGTTTCATCTCACTGGCCTGCCCTTTGCTTCGCAGGGCTTGGGGGTGCTTGTTTCATCTCCTGGGGCTGGCCTCTGCATCACAGGGCTAGTGTGGATTTGTTTTGCTCCCCGTGCTCGCCCTCTCCTTCAGGGGGGTTGTATGCACTTGTTTCGTCTCACCGCCTACCCTCTGTCTCAGGGCTTATGTGCTCTTCTTTTGGCTGTGCTGCGAGGGTTCTATGCACTGTCCAAGTCTGTAAGTCTCCCCTCTATTGGCACTCTGACCCCACCCTTTGCACAGTGAAGGTTCTGTGCGAACCGGGGGTTGTGTGCTGTGCCACACTCAGCTACCTGGGCCTGTGCCCTGTGCTGCAAGGGTTGTGTGTGCTGGCTGGGTGTGTATGCCACACCACTCTCAGCTATCTGGGCCCACCTTCTGTGCTGCAAGGGCTGTGTGTGCTGGCTGACCTGCTCTCTGTACTGGAAGGGTTGTGTGTGCTGTCTAGGTTTATATGCCTCCCCATTCTTGGTTCCCCAAGCCCACAGTGTGGTCGGTGCCACAGTTTGTGAGCTGTTAAAAGGCTGAGAAGCACAGCTTTCTCTGTTTTCTGCCCTCTAAGTCCCTGCTTTGCCTGGTTTTTCAAGACTCTGCACCTTTTCCCTGGGCCCACCTGTGAGGGAGTTTCCCTATGCACAGGACTTCCTCCTGTTTCAGGACTCCCTGCCTCCCTCAGGGCACAAGCTCCTGCCCAGAAAATCTCCATCTTGTCCCTTTTTATGTCTCCATCCTCTCTATCCCTCATTTCAGGGAGCTTACCCTGTCCCCCTGGAAGCCTGGGGTCTTCTGCTGTTGCCTAAAAGTTTCTTTGTAGGAGTTGTTCCATATCATTATGAGTTTTTGATGTATTAGTGGGGAAGCTGGCAATCTTCCCATCTAACTGCTCTGCCATCTTCCTGCCTGTCTCTGCCTATGCTTTTCTCTAAGAATTTTATAGCTTCTGGTCTTACACTTAGGTCTTTAATCCATTTTGAGTTTATCTTTGTGTATGTTTTTAGCTAGTGTTCTCATTTCATTCTTTTACATATAGCTGTCCAGTTTTCCCAGTACCGCTTATTGAAGAGACTACCTTTCCCCCACTGTATATTCTTGGCTCCTTTGTCAAAAATAAGGTATCCATAGGTGTGTGGGCTTATCTCTAGGCTTTCTATCTTGTTCCATTGGTTTATATTTCTGTTTTAGTGCCAGTACTATGCTGTCTTGCTGACTATAGCTTTGTAGTATAGTCTAAAGTCAGGAAGCTTGATTCCTCCAGCTCCATGCTTCTTTCTCAAGTTTGTTTTAGATATTCAGAGTCTTTTCTGTTTCCATATGAATTGTGAGATTTTTGTTTGTTTGTTTGTTTTAGTTCTGTGAAAAAATGCCATTGGTAATTCGATAGGGATTGCATTGAATCTGTAGATTACATTGAGTAGTATAGTTGTTTTCACAATAATGATTCTTCCAACCCAGCAACATGAAATATCTTTCCACCTGTTTATATTGTCTTTGATTTCTTTCATCAGTATCTTATAATTCTTATAATATTCTGTATATAGATCTTTGTCTCCTTAAGTAGGTTTACTTTTAGGTATTTCATTCTTTTTGTTGCAATGGTAAATTGGATTGATTCCTTAATTTCTCTTTCTGATATTTCATTGTTAGTACAGAGAAATGCAAATCTTTCTGTGTATTGATTTTATATCCTGCCACTTTGCTAAGTTCACTGATTAGCTCTGGTAACTTTCTTTAGGGCATCTTTATGATTTTCTATGTATAATATCATGTCATCTGCAAACAATGAGAGTTTTACTTCTTTTACAATCTGGATTCTTTTTATGTCTTTTTCTTCTCTGACTTCTGTAGAAAAGACTATGGCAAAACTATGTTGAATAATAGTGGTGAAAGTGGCCACCCTTGTCTTGTGCCCAATCTTAGAGGAAATGCTTTCAGTTTTTCAACATTGAGAATAATGTTTGCTGTGGGTTTATCATATATGGCTTTTATTATATTGAGATAGGTTCCTCTTATGCACATTTTTGAATAGATTTTTTTTAATTATAAATAGATGTTGAATTTTGTTGAAAGTTTTCTCTGTATCTATTGAGATTATCATGTGGCTTTTACCTTTCAATTTATTAATATGGTGTATCACATTGATTGACTGCATATACTGAAGAATCCTTGCATCCCTGGGATAAATTCAATTTGACCATGGTGTATGATCTTTTTAATGTGAAAGTTATTTTCAACCTAGAATTTTATTCCTTATAAACAAATAAACCTAGTTTTAAAATTTTTATTTATTTATTTTAATTGGACAATAATTGCTTTACAATATTGTGATGGCCTTTGCCATACATCAGCATTTCACACAAGCATCATCCAAAATAAAATTTACCTTTCACACGTTATCTCAGAAAACTACTCAAGTATATGCTTCAACCAAACAATGGCTGCAGGTTGACAGAACTCCAGTTGAGATTGTAACAAAGGACAAAGGATCCTTAAAATAAGCAACTCATGAACAGCAAATGAACAAAACAAGAAAATAGAAAATTCTAAAATAGCTACTCAGAGAGTAAAGAATCTGTCTGCAATGTGGGAGACCCAGGTTTGATCCTTGGGTCAGGAAGATGCCCTGGATAAGAGAATGGCTCCCCACTCCAGTATTCTTACCTGGAGAATTCTATGGATAAAGGAGCCTGGCAGGTTACCGACCATGGGGTGGCAAAGAGTTGGACACAATTGAGCCACTAACACTTTCACTTTTTTTACTTTCACAAATCTATTTGTGTATGAGTATTTGCCGATGAAATAGTTATGTATATGCAGAAAAATAAGCACACACACCAACAAAAGATAATCATGAACACCAGGGAAAACAAAAATTTTACAGAAAAGAAAAATAATTGTATATGAGTTGTGATTGAACTGTGAATAAATTATGCCCATAATATATATTGAATATTGGTTTAATCCTAAAATATTAACATAAATACATTGAAAGGATTGTAGGGAAAGCAATGATTTATTTGTGAGTAGTAGTATATAAAACGTTAAATTCTTATCATCCATCTAAAAATTCAATACATTGTGTTTATTCTCAGATAGCAGTACGAGTTATTTCTGAGAAGTGTAACAGTAAATATCACAAGAAATGGTTAAAGGATGTAAATAGAGTTTCTCTCAGGGAACAGGAAACCACATCAGGGAAATGGATTTTAGAAGCTTGTTATTTTTATGCAGAGGGTATAGCGACCCACTCCAGTATTCTTTCCTGGAGAATCCCATGGACAGAGGAGCCTGACAGGCTATAGTTCATAGATTTGCAATGAGGCTGATATAGCTGAAGCGACTTAGCACACATGCATACATGGTGGTGGTGGTAATTGTGACAAAGCCAGTTTAAAGGAGAGAGAAGGGACAGAGAGAGAGAGAGTGAGAGATAAACCATCTGTTAAAAGAAGGAAAAGTTACAAAAGAAAAGAGGAGAAGCAGAGGTAAAATAGGCTTTGTTCCAGGAGGCCAGTTCTTGTCCTATTTGCCTTCAAAGATTTGTGACTAAAAGTATGACAGAGATACAACCTTCTCCAAAGAGAGAATGTTATGGATCTTATTCACATTTAAAAAAATGTTCTTAAGTAAAAACATCCAGGAAAAGAAATAACTTGGTATGTATCCAGAATTTCATCTTTGTTCAATCATGCATGACATTGCAGTCATAGAATAGAGTGACATAAATAAACATAAATGTTAAACAAAACAAAAAAGAATTTATATTTGAACTGTATATAATTGTAGTATATGTATTCACCATAAATCTCAGTCTTGACTGAACATGGAAATTACTTAGAATGAATTTTAAAATCACAAGTCATATACAATGAGGTTTTTGGTCCATAAAACAATCTGAGTGGACAAGGTCCAGGCATCAATAGTTTTAAAACTCTATAGGCAATTTTAATTTGCAGCAAACAGAAATTATGACTATTTCATGTGGTCCTTAGACTAGCAATATTGGCATCATCTAGGTACTTCTACTAAATGTAAAGTCTCAGAACCTATCCCCAGACCTAGAGAAGGAAAAGTTTCGGGTGTAGGTATCATCTAAGACTTTAAGGTGATTCTGAAGCACACTACAGTTTGAAAACCTCTGACTTGGGGTCTTATGATATACAGTGTGGTTCATGGACCTATAACTAAGCATATCAACTATCCCAATTTGCCAGGATTATCTTAATTTGATAGTTAAATCCCTATACACTAGACAAGGGGGCTTTTAGTGGTAAATAATCCACCTATCGATACAGGACACAGATTTGATCTTTGTGTCAGGAAGATCCCCTGGAGAAGGAAATGACTTCTCACTCCAGTATTCTTGCTGGGGAATTCCCATAGGCAGAAGAGCCTGGTGGGCAACAGTCCATGGGGTTGTAAAGAGTTGGAAACGACTTAGCCAATAAACAACAGCGACAACATGCTAAACAAACCAGAATGAATGACTACCCTCAGCAACATCATTACTTGAACCTTTATATAAATAAAAGTGTTAGGCCCACTTCTAGACTGTCTACATTCAAATTTGCTTTTTAAGGAAAATTTTATTTTGCAGCAAATATTTTGCAGTACACAGATGACTTCTATGTACTTGACAATCTGAGAAGCACTGCGCTTGGACAGTAATGGTTTTCAAGCCTACTGAACATTAAAATCTGCCCAGGCTTTACCCAAGATTCAGCCAGAGTCTCTGGGCTTGAGCCCCAGGTCTCTTGTGAACTCACGATTGAGCACAACTACACGTTTATTTATTTATTTATTTTGTTTTGCTTGTTTATAAAAATTTGAAATTTTATTAAAAAAAAATAACAAGTATGAACATCGTTACAATTAGAAGCACTCTTGGTTCTCCACAGTGATACTAAGCATGCTCATAAGGGTTTCCATTGTTTAATTTCGCATAAACAATCATCTTTAGAAGAAGAAGAAGAAGAAGAAGAAAAAGCACACTACTATTTCACTTATTTAATATTTTTTCACAAATGGAGAAAAATACTAAAGTACAGACAAGGACTCATTTCTCATACTAGTAAGTTTATGCCCCAAATCCTTTGAGATATGTTTCAATAGTATGTGAACTGAGAACTTTCAGATGTACAAACTGGATTTAGAAAAGGAAGAGAAACAGAAGTCAAATTGTTAACATTTGATGGATCATAGAGAAAACAAGGGAATTCCAGAAAAAAAAAAAAATCTACTTCTGCTTCATTGACTATGCTAAAGCCTTTGACTGTGTGGATCACAACAAACTTTGGAAAATTCTTAAAGAAATGGGAATACCAGACTACCTTATCTGTCTCTTGAGAGCAACAGTTAGAAATAGACATGGAACAACTGACTGGTTCAAAATTGGGAAAGGAGTACGGCAAGACTGCATATGGTCATTCTGATTATTTAGCTTCTATGCAGAGTGTATCTTGTGGAGTGCCAGGCTGGGTGAATCACAAGCTGGAATCAAGATTGCTTGAAGAAATAACAACAACCTCAGATATGCAGAGGACTACTCTAATTGCAGAAAGTGAAAAGGAAATAAAAAATCTCTTGATGAGAGTAAAGGTGGAGAGTAAAAATCTGGCTTAAAACCCAACTTTCAAAAAACTAAGCACATGGCATCTGGTCTCCTCACTTCATCGCAAATAGAAGGGGAAAAATTGGAAACAGTGACAGATTTTATTTTGGGGGGCACCAAAACCACTGTGATGGCAAGTTCTGTGAAAGGAAATCTAGACAGTATATTAAAAAACAAAGACATAACTTTGCTGTCAAAGGTTGTATAGTCAAAGCTATGATTTTTCCAGTACTCGTGTATGGACCTGAGTGTTGGATGATAAAGAAGGCCGGGCACTGAAAAACTGATGCTTTTGAGTTGTGGTGCTAGAGAAGACTGTTGAGAGTCCCTTGGACAGCAAGGAGATCAAAAAGAGTCAATCAGAAAGGTTATCAACCCTGAATATTCACTGGAAGAACTGACATTAAAGCTGAAACTCCAATACTTTGGCCACGTGATGCGAAGAACTGACTCATTAGGAAAGACCCTGATGCTGGGAAAGAGTGAAGGTAAAAGGAGAAGAGGAAGGCAAATGATGAGATGGTTGGATAGCCTCACCAGCTCAGTGGACGTGAATTTGAGCTAATTCCAGAGACAGTGAAGGACAGGGAAGCCTGGTATGCTGCAGTTCATGGGGTCTCCAAAAGTCAAACATGATTTAGTGACTGAACAACAGGCAAGGAATAATCATAATGTTGTGACTAATATTATAAATATAGAATTATAAATTCAAAACATTTTCTGGTTTAAAAAATAAATCAGGTAGTCAATGCAGTTCTGCATGGTCTCTGTGTCCAGTGGAACTTGTGTCTGCATTCCTGTGGTGCTCACCTTTAGCATTTTTCCAGGTCCTCTACACCTGCCTCTTCTACCACCCCTCTGTTCCATCTAAGTTGCTAGGGGTCACCCAGGATCACCTTATTTTCTTCCACTAAAGTCACCATGGTTAATGTCCCATTCACCACTGAAGCCAACTCTGTCTCCACCACAACAACCTCTTAACATTCCACTAGAACCACCATAGAGATGCCAGAACTTACACAGGACTGGAAAACAAACTCTAGGCGGGCACAAACAGAACCTTGTGTGCACCAGGACCCGGGAGAAAGGAGCAGTGACCCCACAAGAGACTGACCCAGACTTGTCCATAAGTGTCCAGGAATCTCTGGTGGAGGTCAGTGGTGGCCTGCTGCAGGGCTGGGGGCACTGAGTGCAGCAGTGCCTGCATGGGACGTTTTGAAGGAGGTCGCCATTATCTTCATTACCTCCACCACAGTTTGGCCCCAGGTAAACAACAGGAAGGGAACACAGCCCCACCCTTCAACAGAGAATTGGATTAAAGATTTACTGAACATGGCCCCACCCATCAGTTCAGTCGCTCAGTCGTGTCCAACTCTTTGCGACCCCATGAATTGCAGCACACCAGACCTCTCTGTCCATCACCAACTCCCGGAGTCTACCCAAACTCATGTCCATCGAGTCAGTGATGCCATCCAACCATCTCATCTTCTGTAGTCCCTTTCTCCTCCTGCCCCCAATCCTACCCAGCATTAGGGTCTTTTCCAATGAGTCAACTCTTTGCATGAGATCAAGACCCAATTTTCCCCTTGGTTAGCCTCTCCCATCAGGAAGTTTCCATAAGCCTCTTACCCTTGTCCATCAGAGAGCAGACAGACTGAAAACCACATTCCCAGGAAAGTAACCAATCTGATCACTTGGACAACAGCCTTGCCTAACTCAGTGAACTATGGGCCATGCCATGTAGGGCCACCCAAAATGGATGGGTCATGGTGGAAAGTTCTGACAAGACACGATCCACTGGAGAAAAGAATGGCAAACCATTTTAGTATTCTTGCCTTGACAACCCCATGAACAACAAAAAGACAAAAAGATAGGGCACTGAAAGATGAACTCCACAGGGTGGTAGGTGCCTGGTATGCTACTGGAGATCATTGGAGAAATAACTCTAGAAAAAGTGAAGAGATGGAACCAAAGCAAAAACAACACCCAGTGTGGATGTGACTGGTGATGGAAGTAAAGTCTGATGCTGTAAAGAGAAACATGGCATAGGAATCTAGAATGTTAGCTCCATGAATCAAGGCAAATTGAAAGTGGTCAAACAGGGATAGCAAGGGTGAACATTGACATCTTAGGAATCAGAACTAAAATGGACTGGGATGGCTGAACTTAACTCAGATGACCATTATATCTACTACTGTGGGCAAGAATCCCTTAGAAGAAATGGAGTAGCCATCATAGTGAACAAAAGAGTCTGAAATACAGTACTTGGATGCAATCTCAAAAATGACAGAATCATCTCTGTTCGTTTACAAGACAAACCATTCAATATCACAGTAATCCAAGTCTATGCCCTGACCAGTAACGCTGAAGAAGCTGAAGTTGAATGATTCTATGAAGACCTACAAGACCTTCTATAATTAACACCTCCCCCCCAAAAAAAGATGTCCTTTTCATTATAGGCAACTGGAATGCAAAAGTAGGAAGTCAAGAAATATCTAGAGTAACAAACAAATTTGACCTTGGAGTACAGAATGAAGCAGGGAAAAGGTTAATAGAGTTTTGCCAAGAGAACACACTGGTCATAGCAAACATCCTCTTCCAACAACACAAGAAAAGACTCTACACATGGACATCATCAGATGGTCAAAACTGAAATCAGATTGATTATATTCTTTGCAGCCAAAGATGAAGAAATGCTATACAGTCAGCAAGAAAAAGACCGGGAGCTGACTGTGGCTCAGATCACGAACTCTTTATTGCAAACTTCAGACTTAAATTGAAGAAAGTAGAGAAAACCACCAGACCATTCAGGTATGATCTAAATCAAGTCTCTTACGATTATATAGTGGAAGTGGCAAATAGATTCAAGGGATTAGATCTGATAGAGTGCCTGAAGAACTATGGACAGAGGTTTGTGACATTGTACAGGAGGCAGGGATCAAGACCATCCAAGGAAAAGAAATGCAAAAAGGCAAAATGGTTGTCTGAGGAGACCTTACAAATAGCTGAGGAAAGAAGAGAAGCAAAAGGTAAAGGAGAAAAGGAAAGACATACCCATTTGAAAGCAGAATTCCAAAGAACAGGAAGGAGAGCTAAGAAAGCCTTGTTCATTGATCAATGCAAAGAAACAGAAGAAAACAATAGAATGGGAAAGACTAGGGATCTCTTCAAGAAAACTAGAGATACCAAGGGAACATTTCATGCAAATATGGGCTCAATAAAATACAGAAATGGTGTGGACCTAATGGAAGCAGAAAATATTAAGAAGTGACAAGAATCACGGAAAAACTATACAAAAAATATCTTGAAGACCCAGATAATGACAATGGTGTGATCACTCATCTAGAGCTAGACATCCTGGAATGTGAAGTCAAGTTGGTGAGCCTTAAGATGCATCACTACGAACAAAGCTAGTGAACGTGACCAGTGGAGCTATTTCAAATCCTGAAAGATGATGCTGTGAAAGTGCTGCACTCAATATGCCAGTAAATTTGGAAAACTCATCAGTGGCTATAGGACTGGAAAAGGTCAGTTTTCATTCCAATCCCAAAGAAAAGCAATGTCAAAGAATGCAAAAACTACCTCACAATTGCACTCATTTCACACGCTAATAAAGTAATGCTCAAAATTCTCCAAGTCAGGCTTCAACAATACGTGGATTGTGAAATTCCAGATGTTCAAGTTGGATTTAGAAAAGGCAGAGGAACCAGAGATTAAATTGTCAACATCCATTTTATCATCAAAAAAGCAGGAGAATTCCAAAAAAAACGTCTACTTCTGCGTTATTGACTATGCCAGTCTTTGACTGTGTGGACCACAACAAACTGTGGAAAATTCTTCAAGAGATGTGAATAACAGATCACCTTACTGTCTCCTGAGAAATCTGTATGCAAGTCAGGAAGCATTAGTTAGAATGGACATGGGACAACAGACTGGTTCCAACATCAGGAAAGGAGTATGTCAAGGCTGTATATTGTCACCCTGCTTATTTAACTTATATGCAGAGTACATCATGAGAAATGCTGGGCTTGATGAATCCTGAGCTGGAATCAAGATTGCTGGGAGAAATATCAGTAACCTCAGATATGCAGATGACACTACCCTTATTGTAGAAAGTGAAAAAGAACTATAGAGCCTCTTGATAAAAGTGAAAAAGGAGAGTGAAAAAGTTGGTTTAAAGCTCAACATTTAGAAAACTGAGATCATGGCATCTGGTCCCATCACTTCATGGCAAATAGATGGGGAAACAGTGGAAACAGTGAGATACTTTATTTTGGGGGGCTCCAAAATCACTGCAGATGGTGACTGCACCCATAAAATTAAAAGACACTTGCTCCTTGAAAGAAAAGTTATGACGAACCTAGACAGCATATTAAAAAGCAAAGACATTACTTTGCCATCAAAGGCTCATCTTGTCAAAGCCATGGTTTTTCCAGTGGTCATGTATGGATGTAAGAGTTGGACTGTAAAGAAAGCTGAGTGCTGAAGAATTGATACTTTTGAACCGTGGTTTTGGAGAAGACTCTTCAGAGTCCCTTGGACTGCAAGGAGATCCAACTAGTCCATCCTAAAAGAAATCCGTCCTGAATGTTCATTGGAAGAACTGATGCAGAAGCTGAAACTCTAATACTTTGGTCACCTGATGTGAAGAACTGATTCATTTGAAAAGACTCTGATGCTGGGAAAGTTTGAAGGCAGGAGGAGAAGGGGACGACAGAGGATGGGACGGCTCCATAGCATCACTGCCTCAATTGGTATGAGTTTGAGTAAATTCTGGGAGTTGGCGATGGACAGGGTAGCCTGGCGTGCTGCAGTCCATGTGTCACAAAGAGTCGGACACGACTGAGTGACTGAGCTGAACTGAACTGGAACCACCAGAGTCCATGAGGTCACCTTTTCTTTCCCACCTATCACCAGAGCCACCTCTGCCACAGTCACTGCCTAGGAGTTGTAAAGATGGCGAGAGGAAGCCTTCAGGTTCAGGGGCCTTACATCATTTGCACTCTGGATGAAGTTCTGTCTTCCACACCCTGAATCAGGGCATTCCAGTCTCCTCCTTAAGATGGGTTCCCTTGGGAACCCCAGGGACTTCTGTGTGGGCTCCTTCCATGACCTTCCATGTGATCCATGGGTCCGTCAGGACCTCCAGGGCCCCTGGGTCTCCTCAGGAGGTGGTGGCATCCCTCTGCATTCACGGTGTGTCATTCCATCCTTCTGCTGTTCACTGGAAGCTTCTTCTTTGTAAGAGAAACCTTTGAAAATCTCCCCCATTAAACACTCTACAGCCGTTTTGCCAGATCTTCATAGGACATTGTAGCATCACGGTCTTTGGGTTTTCCTGTTTCTTTGTCCAAGTAGATATGAATCATGGGTTGTCCACTCTTTAATGCTGACTGCTCTGCACTGCTTAAAGAAGTCTGCCAGATCATCTGATGTCACACTGGCATTTAATCCGTTCTTGCACATAAATTGCACTGTTGCCAGAGTCTTCATCTGGATCTACAGTTGCCCTAAATCAAGATCTTGTCCTTCATCCATGGGTACACCAAGCTTATTGAAGACCTCTCTCTCTAGCACCCATTCTACCTCATCTTCCTCCCTGCCCACCTGTGCTCATACTTCCACCATCAAATCTCCCTTTTCCTCTGCCCAGGTTAACCAGGTCACTCATTCTCCAGTTCCCTTCTGGTCGGAAACATCCTCCAGAACCCTGCTTGTAAACGGGAGCGGGGTGCTCTTAGGGTGGTCTTATGGGAATGAACTTTGTTGCCCGTAGCTGCTGCTTTGTTGCCTATATTGCCTTGGAACCTGGCTATACGATCCAGTTGGGGGATGGAGGGTAACTAGTGGGTGGCTGCTGCTCATAGTTGCTTTGTTGACTATAGTAGCTACTCTGCTGTCCATAGCTGAGCAAGCTGAGTGTCATATGCAGACTAAGCTGCATTAAGAGGCCTGGTTGGTAATATCTGTAGCAGTGGTTGTATCATAAGGAGCAGTACAGTATACTGGACAGGCTGACAGTACCCTTGTAGGGGGTGCAGTTCAAGTAGAATATCCATTGGGACGCTCCCCATAGGAAGTTGCGTATGTGGTCTGCCCATAGGTTGTATTGGTCTGAGCTTGGGTATAACTGACATCAGTAGGCTGTCCATAGTGTCCATATGCCTGAGTGGTCTGTGCATATCCAAGAGTGGGGTAGGTGGTGTAACCACCATAGCCCTGCTAGGCTGTAGGTACTGTAATCCATGGGTACCATTTTCTTTCCACAGCTACAAATTTAAAATGTAATGAAAATAGAATAAAATAGGTCTTAGACAAGCACTTAGTCTTCTAGGCATTCACAGTGCAAAAATATCTTAGAAGCTTTTTCTTTCTTTTTAGTTTTTGCTCAGATGGTAGATGCTGTGTTGAGCCTTGTGGAGACAAAAATGAGTAAGATGCAGACTTTACATAAAGTAATCATAAGCCAGTCACAATGACTCCTTTTTGAGCTCATGCTTGAAATTAAATAAAAATAATAATGATCACTACTAATAATAAGTTCTTCTAATGTTTCCCATTTGCCGTCTTCTTGACTAGAGAGTAACCCTTTGTTCTCAAGGGTTGGAGAAATTAAAGTGTATTGGGCTTAGTTACAAATAATGATCAGTCTTCTATGGTTATGCAGCTGAAAAATCTCAATAAAAATTACAGTGAGAAATCCAATTGTTGTCCAGACTAGGGTAAATATCTAAAGATTTATCATGCCTTTAGGATAAAATATATCTTGAATCCTGTTATGTTTTTACTTTTTTAAAGTATGAAAACCACTTCTCAAAACTAAGTAAACCACAGAAAAACATCGTTTTGGAGATATTTTTGAAAGTAAATACATAAAAAGGAAATCTTCATGGTATATATTAAGCTCTAGCTGTAAATTAGCTGTTTGAGCACTTAATTAAAATACTATCTCATCCTTTTTTAGAGTAGAGTGATTTTCCTATAAGAAACAGAGTTTGATATCAAGAACAGGAATTTGCAATCTCCCAGCTTAATCAAGACTGAGTACCCCCATTGCCTACTAATCAATTAGAAACTGATGTAGTCGTACTCTGTGAATTCAGGTGTGCTGATGAAATGATTCATACTGGCAGAAAGTTCAGGTTCATTAGATAAAAATCAAACTTGATCTTGCCTTGTAATGAACTCTTCTAACATGCATTTAAAGAACAATAGTGTAGCTCTTTGTGTTTCAAGCACTTCCATCAATTTCTCTTAAGATACATATGTTCTTCTAATTTATTCAAATGTGTTACAATCACACTTAATCTTAACAGCACAACTTTTTCTAAGTGCTAAAAAATGCTCCTGCCATAACTAAAGAAGGACATGAGATAGCATTTTACTCTTAGAGAATGGGAATGGATCTTTTTAACTGTCCATAACTTTCTATGTAAAACTCCAAGGACACAGATATTCTTGATAATTGTATAAAAGTAAGAATATTTTGAGGTAGAAGGTCAAAAACCAGAACAAAACAACAACAACAACAAAAAACTTTGTTTATATAATTAGTGAACTCTAAATTTTGGTTACTTTAGGTTAGAGTGTCCACTTTCTTAGCCACCACTAACTGGAATGCAATTATGTGTTACTGACCAGGTATTGAATAGTCAAAAATTAGTGCAAATAAAGTATTGTTTTGTCATTTAAGTAGCTACTATCCACATGACTGATATATTTTCTTGTCTTGCGTGACAAAATCTGGGACCCAAGTGATGCTCTAACATATATACCATCTTGAAAATTTTGAGTACATGAGACATAGAGGAGGCTGAATATTTGCACTACTTTGATTTGGTCTGATGGGCTTAGAGCTGAAAGAAGTCAACTATATAATAGTTCTATTGGTCATTGGGATTCCTGTTCCTTGCTTGTCTCTCATTGCATTTCTAAAGTGAATGATCTGCTATGATCAGTATCTTTAGAGAACAAACTTATGGTTACCAGAGGGAAAGAGTTGGGGGGAGGGCTAAATTGGAATTTGGGGATTGACATGTACAGACGGCTATATTTAAAATAAAATGCCTTTCTAGATTTCCCTTGAGGTCCATTTGTTATGAATCTGCCTGTCAACACAGGGGATGAGGGTTTGATCCCTGGTCTGGGAAGATTCCACAGGCTGCAGGGCAACAAAGCTTGTGTACCACTACTGCTGAGCCTGTGCTCTAAAGCCCTCAAGCTACAACTGTAGAGCCCAACTACTGAAGTCCATTCGCCCTAGAGCCCATGTTCCACAACAAGAGAAGCCATCAAATGAGAAATCTGCACACAATTAGAGAGTAGCCCTTGCTCACTGCAACTAGAGAAAACTCACAGGCAACAATGAAGATCCAGCACAGCCAAAAATAGTCAATAAATTTTAGAAATAAAGTAAAATAAAATGTCTTTCCATGAAAAAGAAAGATTTTTGTTTTCTCAGATCTTTTTTTATGCCAGAGATTGTTATTTGTAATAAGTTTTTCATGATTTTTTTGAGTCATATGGTAAATATTGTTACCATGTGAACTATATGTGTAAAGCAGAGAAATTAATGGTTATTCTTCTTTCTTTTAGCAATCATGTGATAAATACCACCAGTTTTAAGTTGGTCTAATTCTGTGAATCTCATAGAGATATATGATGAAGCAGCCATTGATCACAGGGTCTAACAATTCAGGAGGGAAGGCAACACATGCAAATGCATACAATATCTACAATTGTACAACTCATGGGTGGAACTGAAAAATGTTGGGGCTGAGAAAGGGAAAGATCCATTTGACTTTGGAGTTATCAGGGAAGACTTTACAAGGTCAGTACATAAAGCAGTGTTTGTAGATAAGCACAGCAGAAGACCACAGTTCAATATCTTCTTTCATTTTCTATTTAATGTATAAATCTCCATACCTCACTTTGTCATTTGTAACAGATTTAAAACTTTTGTCTTAAGGACAGATTGCATTAAATATAAAAGGCAAAAAATAAATGATTGAGAAAAAAATCATAGGAGAAAATCTTAATGATCTTGGAATAGCAAAAGTTTCCTTAAATAATACAGAAAGAGGCTAAGAGCATATTAATTTTTGTTTTGTCTTTACCAACCAGTAAGATAGTAGAAGAAAAATTGACAGATTATAAGAAGATGTGATGACATTGATGATGCTATGTCTGAGAGATGACTCATATCTAGAATATTCAAAAAAAAAAAAAGCTCTCAGGATTAGGTAAGGAAATGCATTGAAAAATAGGTAAAAGACTTGCAAGTCACATCACAAGATAAGCAGTCCACTTGCCCCATAAACATGAAAAGTGTTTGACTTCATTTATTATTTGATAAGTGCAGAGTAGAATCACAGTACACACAATTTTACTAGAAGAATGGAAATGACAAAAGAAAGTTCAAAATGTTGAGGAAGATGTGTAGGAACTAGAATTCTCACGTACTCTTAGTAGAAGTATAGACTGGTAAAACCGCCTTTGAAGTTCTTTGACAATTTCCAATCAACTCAAGCATAATCTGACTCTATAACTTAGCAATTCCAGCCATAGGAATATAACTGTATTGTTTCCTATTGTAACAAATTATCATAAATGCTGTGGCTTAAAACAGTACAGATTTGTTATCTTACAGTTCTTTAAATCAAAACCTCATCAGCTCTCATTGGGCTAAACTAAAGCAGTTATGTTCCTTTCTGCACACTCCAGGTAAGACTCCCTTCTGAAGCCATTTCCAGTTTCTAAAAGTGTCCTGCATTCCTCAGGTCATGGCCAAGACCTGAATTATTAATGCCAGGAATGTTCCTCACCCTTCTTACCCCATTGAATCTCTCTCTTTGTCTTTCTGTCATCTCTCTGTCTCTCATTCTGCCTGTATTTCTGTCTCTATTTGTCTATCCTTTTCTCTATGTCTCTGATTTTCTCCCTCTATTTTGCTGTTTCTCATCCACAGTAGTGAGGAAAGTTTCTTTGCTTTTAAAGATTTATGTGATCAATTAGGCCTATCTAAATAACCTAGGTCACTTACTCCATCTCAAATTCTTAACTTAAATCATATCTGCAAAATCCTATTGGTCACATAACATACTGACAGATTTGAGGATTTAGGAAGCAGTTATCAAGTTCAAAAACAGGCAAAATTCATCAATATATTAGAAATCATGATGGGAGCATCCTTGTGGAGGATGTGATTTATGATTAGGACATGGGAGGGGGGACTTTCCAGGATGACAGCACTGTTACGTTTATTATACTGGGCACTGGTAACACGCTTACTAGTTTGTGAAAATTATGTATGTTATGCTTAAATATCACATCTGAAAAATCTGTTGTATTAAATTGACAGAGCAATAGGTATAATAACCAAATGACATAAAAATATTCGATATTATCTTTATTATTTACTATTTGATAGATATTGTACTGATTTTTTTTCCTGTTCTCACATAGCACATAAGATAAGCATTGTTTTTCCAACTTAACAAATAAAGGTGCTAAGAACCAGAAGTGCTAAGTAGCATAGCTAATAAATATAATCTTGACTTAAAAGAAAATTCTCACTTTTTCCTTCTGAATAATGGAAATCATTGGGCTTTCCTGATAGCTCAGTTGGTAAAGAATCTGCTTGCAATGCAGGAGACCTGGTTCGATTCCTGGGTCAGGAAGATCTGCTGGACAAGGGATAGGCTACCCTAAGATTCTTTATCACTAATAAAGGACAGAAATGGTATGGCTCTAACAGAAGCAGAAGATGTTAAGAAAAGGTGGCAAGAATACACAGAAGAAATATGCAAAAAATATTGTCACGACCCAGATAATCACGATGGTGCGATCACTCACCTAGAGCCAGACATCCTGGAGTGTGAAGTCAAGTGGGCCTTAGGAATCATCATTATGAACAAAGCTAGTGGAGGTAATGGAATTCAAGTTGAGCTATTTCAAATCTTAAAAGATGATGCTGTTACAATACTGTACTCAATATGCCAGCAAATTCAGAAAACTTATCAGTGGCCACAGGACTGGAAAAGGTCAGTTTTCATTCCAATCACAAAGAAAGGCAATGCCCAAGAATCTTCAAACTACTACACATTTGTACTCATCTCACACACTGACAAAGTAATGTTCAAAATTCTCCAAGTTAGGCTTCAACAATATGTGAAATAAGAACTCCCAGATGTTCAAGCTGGATTTAGAAAAGGTAGAGGAACCAGAGATCAAATTTCCAACATCCTTTGGATCATAGAAAAACGAGATTTCCAGAGAAACATTGATTTCTGTTTTATTGTCTATATCAAAACTTTTGACTGTGTGGATCACAACAAACTCTGGAAAATTCTTCAAGAGATGGGAATTCCAGACCACCTTACCTGCCTCCTAAGAAATCTGTATGCAGGTCAAGAAGCAACAGTTAGAACCAGACATGGAACAACAGACTTGTTCCAAATTGGGAAAGGAGTACATCAAGCCTGTATATTGTTACCCTGATTATGTAACTTATAGGCATAACACATCATGCAAAACACTGGACTGGATGAAGCACAAGCTGGAATCAAGATTTCCAGGAGAAATATCAATAATCTCAGATATGCAGATGACACCACCCTTTTATCAGAAAGTGAGGAAGAACAAAAGAGTTTCTTGATGAAAATGAAGGTAGAGAGTGAAAATGTTGGCTTAAAACTCAACATTCAGAAAACTAAGATCATGGCATCTGGTCCCATCACTTCATGGGAAATAGATGGGGAAGCAATGGAAACATTGAAAGACTTTATTTTGGGGGGCTCCAAAATCACTGAAGATGGTGACTGCAGCCATGAAATTAAATGTCACTTACTCTTGGAAGAAAAACTATGACCAACCTAGACACCATATTAAAAAGCAGAGACATTGCTTTGCCAACAAAGGTCCATCTAGTCAAAGATATGGTTTTCCCAGTAGTCATGTATGGATGTGACAGTTGGACTATAAAGAAAGCTGAGCGCCAAAGAATTGATGCTTTTCAACTGTAGTGCTGGAGAAGATTCTTTTGAGTCCCTTGGACTGCAATGAGATCAAACCAGTCAGTCCTAAAGGAAATCAGTCCTGAGTATTCATTGGAAGGACTGATGCTGAAGCTGAAACTCCAATACTTTGGCCACCTGATGCGAAGAACTAACTCATTGGAAAAGTGTCTGATGCTGGGAAAAATTGAAGGAGGCAGAAGGGGATGAGAGAGGATGAGATGTTTGGATGGCATCACGGACTTGATGGACATGAGTTTGAGCAAACTCCGGGAGTTGATGATGGGCAGGGAGGCCTGGCGTGCTGCAGTCCATGGGATCTCAAAGAGTCAGATGCAACTGAGCAACTGAACTGAACTGAATAGAAATTATCATTTGCTTTACTTATGTAAAACTTTATCACCTCATATATGATATTGGAAATTTTGACCATGTTTCTTTATTAGATTCTGTTTACTGTTTTCTGGCCAGTGGCAAATAAGTACCTATAACGATATGCAGCACACACACCAGCATGCACGCTCAGTCACTTCAGTCATATCCAACTCTTTGTGACCCTATGGACTGTAGCTTGCCCTGATCCTCTGTCCATGGGATTCTCCAGACAAAAATAACCAGAGTGGGTTGCCATGCCCTCCTCCAGGGGATCTTCCCAACCCAGGGATCAAACCTGAGTCTCCTGGATTGCAGGAGGATTCTTTCCCACTGAGCCACCAGGGAAGCCCCTATATGCAGCATATAACCAAATATTTTAGGAAGAGTTTCAGTTGCTTCCATAAATTTTACAGACAATAGCACTGAAACTTGAAATGACATTGCCTTCCAGAGTATATAAGCCAAGACTTCTGCTTTTATACGGGACGTTGTTCTCATAAATCATGGGAGAAAAAGAGGCCTTGGAAAGGCAGAAGGATCCTGGAGAGCTATGGGATTCACTACATCTTTATCAACAGCATCTAGAATACTCCAATTATCTATGCAGGATCAGGTATCCTTTAGATGAACTCTTCAACACTAGAGAGAAAGCATTCCTTGCAAGGCTTTGAGGTAAGGAGATTGATAGAACTTTAGGGTTGCTTCTCTGTCCTAAGATTGTAAGTTTGGAAATACCATTGATATGAAAGTGAAGTGAAAGTGTTATTCACTCAGTCCTGTCCTACTTTTTGCAACATCGTGGACTGTAGCCCACCAGGCTCCTCCGTCCGTGGGATTCTCTAGGCAAGAATCCTGGAGTGGGTTGCTGTTTCCTATCCAGGGGATCTTCCTGACCCGAGGATTGGACCCGGGGATTGAACCCGGGTCTCCTGTAGTGCAGGCATATTCTTTGCCATCTGAGCCACCAGGGAAGCCATTTGATATGGGTTTCCCTAAATGTAACTAAAATCTGTTGTTCTTATGTATCAGTCTGATGGAGGCTACCAGAATATTTGGTTAATGAGTTGCATACTAGAAAAAAATATAGTGAATTAAAAATTTTCTCATATGTTTGCCATTTCTTGGAATAATGCTTATCATAATGTGCTGGTAAGAAAACAAGGTAAATTAGTATTCAACCTAATTCAAACTACAAAATTCTTTATCACATATTCTAGCTATATGCTATCAAATATATAGTTATATGAAATAAACCTGATATCTTAAACATAGTCAACCCACTTTTAACCCATTCCCTTATTTCTATTGGAAATTCAGCATTACTCCTTCCAGGCACACAGAATAGTGAGTCAGAATTATTCACATAATTAAAGTGAAGTGAAAATCACTCAGTCATGTCTGACTCTTTGCGACCTCATGGACTAAAGAGTCCATGGAATTCCCCAGGCCAGAATACCGGAGTGGATATCCTTCCCCTCCTTCTCCAGGGGATCTTGCCAACCCAGGGACTGAACCCAGGTCTCCTGCATTGCAGGCAGATTCTTTACTAGCTGAGCCACAAGGGAAGCCCAAGAGTACTGTGCTGCTGCTACTGCTGCTAAGTTGCTTCAGTCGTGTCCGACTCTGTGCGACTCCATAGACGGCAGCCCACCAGGCTCCCCCGTCCCTAGGATTCTCCAGGCAGGAATACTGGAGTGAGTTGCCATTTCCTTCTCCGAAGAATACTGTAATACTGGAGAATTCTATGGACTGTATAGTCCATAGTTTCGCAAAGAGTTGGACATGATTGAGCGACTTCCACATAATTAAACTTGTATACCAAATATATTTATGTATTTCTTTCATGTATAAGCTACAAATGTGAGCTCTAATGATTTTTTGTATTGAGTTTCAGATTTTTAAAACATATAATTCAAAATATTGTGCTGAAAATATTTAAAATATTTATAAAAATGACACTTTAAGTTGCTTCATTTTGGAGAAGGACAGAGAGTTGAGAAGGTTAGCATTATAGCAAAATAGATTTTGAATAAAACTAAAGAGAAGAATAAAAATAAAGGAAAAGTCACATTACTATAATCACCCAACAAATGATTCCTATATTTTTATGTTCTTTTCACTTTGGAGTAATCAGGAAAATGATATAAAAAATGCCAAAATGACATATGAGATAAAGATTCTCCTATTTTTTTCAACTTACAGAAAAGGAAAAAAAGAAAACAAGCAATATTGCTTTTTCTTCCTGCAATTAGGAAACACCAAAAGAACTGGCTAAAATGCATATCCTCTCACAGTTTGTTTTTGGTGTGTCAAGCAAAGCTCTTGAAAGAGGATGGATACTTGTTGAATTTCAATCTGTCTTGCTGCCTATCAGCACCTCATAGCACTAATGCCATCACTTTGCAGGTAAGATTGGTAGACAGGTAAGGCTATAACAGGGAAAGACATCAAAACATGGTACTTTGTAGCATGAAGGCTTCATTTCAGGTGACCTGGGTTTAAATGCAAAAAGTTATGCCTCTCCATGCTCTGTTTTTGTTTTTTTTTTTAATCCTTAAAATGAGAGTAACAATAATAGCACTTACCTCACAGTGATGTTGTGACAATTAACCAAGCCCATGAAATAAAAAGACGCTTGTTCTTGGAAGAAAAGCTATGACAAACCTAGACAGCATATTAAAAACCAGAGACATTACTTTGCCGACAAAGGTCCGTCTAGTCAAAGCTATGGTTTCCCAGTAGTCATGTATGAATGTGAGATTTAGACCATAAAGAAAGTTGAGTGCTGATAAAAATGATGCTTTTGAACTGTGGTGTTGGAGAAGACTCTTGAGAGTCCTTTAGACAGCAAGGAGATCAAACCAGTCAATCCTAAAAGAAATCAGTCCTGAATGTTCACTGAAGGACTGATGCTGAAGCTGAAGCTCTAATACTTTGGCCACCTGTTGTGAAGAACTGACTCATTGGAAAAGACCCTGATGCTGAGAAAGATTGAAGACAGGATGAGAAGTGGATGACAGAGGATGAGATAGTTGGATGGTATCACCTAATCGATGGACATGAGTTTGAGCAAGCTCCGGGAGTTAGTGATGGATAGGGAAGCCTGGTGTGCTGCAGTCCACGGGGTCGTAGAGAGTTGGACATGACTACGCTAAATTTAACTGACCACATGTCCTCTCTTTATAGATTTGATTGCTGTGGATATTTCATACAAATGACATATAATATGTGGCCTTTAGTACCTGACTTCTTTCACTTAATATAATGTTTTCAAAGTTTATCCATGTTTTGGCATATACCTTTACTTTATTTCTTTTATGCTAAATAATACTCCCTTGTATCTATTTACTATATGTTATTTGTAAATCAATTAAAGCATCGGTTCCAACTTTTAGCCACTGTTAGGAATGCTTCTATGAACATCTATATACATTTTTAAAATGATATCAGAGTATAATTGATTTACAATATTCTGTTAGTTTCAGGGCTACAGTGAAGTGAATCAGTTACACATACACATATATACACTCTTTTTTTTAGATTATTTTCCCATATAGACCATCACACGTATTGACTAGATTTTGCTGTGCTATGAATTAGGTTTTTGTAAGTTATCGTTTTTATATATAGTAGTGTGTTATATTCTTTGCAGCCAAAGGTGGAGAAGCTCTATACAGTCAGCAAAAACAAGACCAGGAGCAGACTGTGGCTCAGATCATGAACTGCTTATTGCCAAATTCAGACTTAAATTGAAGAAAGTAGGGAAAACCACTAGTCCATTCAGGTATGACCCAGATCAAATCCCTTATGAGTATACAGCGGAAGTGACAAACAGATTTAAGGGACTAGACCTGATAGACAGAGTGCCTGATGAACAATGGACAGAGGTTCGTGACATTGTACAGGAGACAGGGATCAAGAAAATCCCCATGGAAAAGAAATGCAAAAAAGCAAAATGGCTGCCTGAGGAGGCCTTACAGATAGCTGGGAAGAGAAGAGAAGCGAAAAGCAAAGGAGAAAAGGAAGATATTCCCAACTGAATGCAGAGTTCCAAAGAAAGCCTTCTTCAGCGATCAGCGCAAAGAAATAGAGGAAAACAACAGATTGGGAAAGACGATAGATCTCTTCAAGAAAATTAGAGATACCAAAGGAACATTTCATGCAAAGATAGGCTCGATAAAGGACAGAAATAGTATGGACCTAACAGAAGCAGAAGATATTAAAAAGAGGTGGCAAGAATACACAGGACAACTGTACAAGAAAGATCTTAACAACCCAGATAATCACGATGGTGTGATCACTCACCTAGAGCCAGACATCCTGGAATGTGAAGTCAAGTGGGCCTTAGAAAGCATCACTACGAACAAAACTAGTGCAGGTGATGGAATTCCAGTTGAGCTGTTTCAAATCCTCAAAGGTGATGCTGTGAAAGTGCTGCACTCAATAGGCCAGCAAATTTGGAAAACTCAGCAGTGGCCACAGGACTGGAAAAGGTCAGTTTTCGTTCCAATCCCAAAGAAAGGCAATGCCAAAGAATGCCCAAACTACCGCACAATTGCACTCATCTCACACGCTAGTAAAGTAATGCTCAAAATTCTCAAAACCAGGCTTTAGCAATACGTGAACCGTGAACTTCCAGATGTTGAAGCTGGTTTTAGAAAAGGCAGAGAAACCAGAGATCAAATTGCCAATATCCGCTGGATCATCGAAAAAGCAAGAGAGTTCCAGAAAAACATCTATTTCTGCTTTATTGACTATGCCAAAGCCTTTGACTGTGTGGATCACAATAAACTGTGGACAATTCTGAAAGAGATGGGAATACCAGACCATCTGACCTGTCTCTTGAGAAACCTGTATGCAGGTCAGGAAGCAACAGTTAGAACTGGACATGGAACAACAGACTGGTTCCAAATAGGAAAAGGAGTACGTCAAGGCTGTATATTGTCACCCTGCTTATTTAACTTATATGCAGAGTACATCATGAGAAACGCTGGGCTGGAAAAAACACAAGCTGGAATCAAGATTGCCGAGAGAAATATCAATAACCTCAGATATGCGGATGACACCACCCTTATGGCAGAAAGTGAAGAAGAACTAAAGATCCTCTTGATGAAGGTGAAAGAGGAGAGTGAAAAAGTTGGCTTAAAGCTCAACATTCAGAAAACTAAGATCATGGCATCTGGTCCCATCACTTCATGGGAAATAGATGGGGAAACAGTGGAAACAGTGTCAGACTTTATTTTTTTGGGCTCCAAAATCACTGCTGATGGTGACTGCAGCCATGAAATTAAAAGACGCTTACTCCTTGGAAGGAAGGTTATGGCCAACCTAGATAGCATATTGAAAAGCAGAGACATTACTTTGCCAACTAAAGTCCGTCTAGTCAAGGCTATGGTTTTTCCCATGGTCATGTATGGATGTGAGAGTTGGATGGTGAAGAAAGCTGAGTGCCGCAGAATTGATACTTTTGAACTGTGGTGTTGGAGAAGACTGTTGAGAGTCCCTTGGACTGCAAGGAGATCCAAACAATCCATCCTAAAAGAGATCAATCCTGAGTGTTCATTGGAAGGTCTGATGTTGAAGCTGAAACTCCAATACTTTGGCCACCTCATGCGAAGGGTTGTCTCATTGGAAAAGACCCTAATGTTGGGTAGGATTGGGGGTGGGAGGAGAAGGGGACGACAGAGGATGAGATGGTTTGATGGCATCACTGACTCGATGGACATGGGTGTGGGTGGACTCCGGGAGTTAGTGATGGACAGGGAGGCCTGGCGTGCTGCAATTCATCGGGTCACAAAGAGTCAGACACGACTGAGCGACTGAACTGAACTGAACTGAAGTATGTATAGGTCAACACCTATATTCCAAATTTTCCCTTCACCCCCCTTACACCCTTGTTAGCATCGGTTAGTTTCTTACATTTGTAACTCTATTTCTGTTTTGTAAATCCCTTTGTACCCTTTTTTTTTTGTTTCCACATATAAATGATTTCATATATTTTTCTTTGTCTATCTGACTTACTTCACTCAGTATGAAAATCTCTTAAGTTATTCTATGTGGTTGCAAATTGCTTTATTTAATTCTTTGCTATGGCTGACTAGTATTCCATAGTATACACACACACACACACTTCATCTTCTTTGTCCATTCCTCTGTTGATAGATGTTTAGGTTGCTTTCATTTTCTGGCTACTGTGAATAGTGCTGCAGTGAACAACGCAGTGCGTATATATATATATTTTCAAATTATGGTTTTTTTCTTTTCTGTGTATATGCCCAGGAGTGAGATTGTTGGATAAATATGGTAGCTCTATTTGTAGTTTTCAAAGGAACTTCCAAACTATGCTCCATAGTTGCTGTACCATTTTACAAAACCACCAACACTATAGGATGGTTTCCTTTTCTTCACACACTTTTCAGCATTTATTGTTTGTAGATTTTTTGATGGTGCCCATCCTGACTGTGTGAGATGATAACTACATTTTAGTTTTGATTTGGAGGTTCGATGCATGATACAGGGCACTCGGGGCTGGTGCACTGGGATGACCAGGAGGGGTGGGATGGGGAGGGAGGTGGGAGGGCAGTTCTGGAAGGGGAAAACATGTACACCCATGCTGGATTCATGTCAATGTATGACAAAACAAATAAAATATTGTAAAGTAAAAAAAAAAAGAAAATAAACTAATTAAAAAAAACAAAAATAAAAATAATTAGTGACACTGAGCCTCTATTCATGTGCTTTTTAGCCACATATATGTCTGTTTGGAGAAATGTCTATTTAGATCTTCTGCTAATTTTTTGATTGAGTGGGTTGTCTGTTTGTTTTGGTGAGCTATTTGTATATTTTGAAGATTATTTTCAATTGCTTCCTTTGCAAATATTTTCTCACATTCTAGGGTTGTCTTTTCAGTTTCTTTATCATTTCCTTTGTTGTGCAAAATTTTTTAAGTTTAATTAAGCCTCAATTGTTTATTTTTGCTTTTATTTTCATTACTGTAGGAGGTGGGTAGAAATTGATCTTACTGCAGTTTGTGTCAGAGTGTTCTGCTTCTGTTTTCCCCTAAGAGTTTTACAGTATCCAGGCTTACATTTAGGCCTTTAATCTATTTTGTGTTTATCTATTTTTTATGATGTTAGAGAATATTCTAATTTTATCCTTTTATATGCAGCTGTTAAGTTTTCTCAGAACTACTTTTTGAAGAGATTTTTGTTGTTGTTGTCATTGTATATTCTAATCTCCATCATAGATTAGGTGACCATAGATGTGTGGATTTATCTCCGTACTTTTTATCATTTTCTCCTGATGTGTGTGACAGTATCTTGCTATTTTGATTGCTATGGCTTTGTAGTAGAATCTGAAATCAGGGAGTCTGATTGTTCTCCTTTCTTAAAATCGCTTTTACTATTTGGGTCTTTTGTGTTTCCGTACAAAGTGTGAAATATTTTGTATAATTCTGTGCAAAATGCCATTGATAATCTCATGAGGATTGCATTGAATCTGTAGATTGTTTTGGGTAGTATAGTCACTTTCACAATATTGATTCGTCCAATCCAAAAACATGGTTTATCTCTTTATCATTTGTTTGTGTCATATTTTACTTATTTCTTCAATATCTTATAATTTTCTGAGTATAGATCTTTTGCCTCCTTTGGTAAGTTTATTGCTAGACATTTTATTTATTTTGATGCAAAGGTAAATAGGAAGGTTTCCTTGATTTCTTTCTGATCTTCTGTTGTTAGTGTATAGAAATGCAAGAGATTTTTGTGTGTTATTTTTGCAGTTTGCCACCTTATCAAATTTGTTGATGAACTTTAGCAGTTTTCTGTTAAAAATCTTTAGGATTTCCTATAGATAGTATTATGTCACTTGCAAACAGTGACACTTTTACCTCTTTTTTATTTTCTAACTTGAATTCCCTTTATTATTTTCTTCTCTGATTGATGTGGCCAGGACTTCCAAAATTATGCTGAATAAGATTGGCAAGACTGAACATCTTTGTCTTATTCCTGATCTTAGAGGGAGTGTGTTCAGTCTAAAAACAGCAGAATACATGTTCCTATCAAGTGCACATGGAACATTCTCCAGGAGAGATCACATCTTGGGTTACAAATCAAGCCTCAGTAAATTTAAGAAAATTGAAATATCAAGCATCTTTTTCTATCACAATACTATATGATTAGAAATAAATTACAGGGAAAAAAAACAAACACATGAAGGATAAACAGTATGTTATTAAATAACCAATATATCACTGAAGAAATAAAAAAAGGAAATCAGAACATACCCAGAGACAAATGACAATAAAAACATGATGATCCAAAATCCATGGGATGCAGCAAAAGCAGCTCTAAGAGGGAAGCTTATAATAATGCAAACTTACTTCAAGAACCAAGAAAAATCTTAAATAAACAACTTAATTTATGCATAAAACAACTCGAGAAAGAAGCACTAACAAAACCCAAAGTTAGTAGAAGGAATGATATCATAAAGATCAAATCAGAAATAAATAAAATATAAATAAAAAAACACAACAGCAAAGGTCAATGAAACTAAATGCTGGTTGTTTGAGAAGATAAACAAAATTGATAAACCTTTCACCAGACTTATCAAGGAAAAAGGATAGGGCTCAAATCAATATAATTAAAAATGAACATGAAAAAGTTACACTGGACTACACAGAAATACAAAAGATCATAAGAGACTATTACAAGCAGTGATACACCAATAAAATGGACCACCTTGAAGAAATGGACAAATTCTGAAAAGGTACAACCTTCCAAGGCAACCAGGAAGAAATAGAAAATATGAACCGACCAATCACAAGTAATGACTTTGAAACTGTGATAAAAAATCTTCCAATAATCAAAAGTCCAGGACTAGATGGCTTCACAGCTGAATCCTATCAAACATTTAGAGAAGAGTTAACACCAACCCTTCTGAAAGTTTTCCAAGAAATTGCAGAGGAAGGAAGAATAACAAGCTTATTTTATGAGGACACTAGTACCCTAACACTAAAATCAGACCAATAAATCACAAATAAGATAATTTTAGGCCATCATCACTGAAAACATAGACACAAAATCCTCAAAAAAATGCTAGCAATCTGAATCCAACAACCCATTAAAAGAGTCATACACCATGATCAAATGGGATTTATCCCAGGGATGTGAGAATGTTTCAATATCCACAAATCAATCAGTGTAAAACACATCAAAAAAATTGAGTAACAAATACAATATTGTAAAGTTAAAAAATAGAAAATAAACCAATTAAAAATAAAAGAAAAAAAACTATCTGGTCATTTCAATAGATGCAACAAAAGCTTTTGAAAAAACTCAAAACCCATTTAGAATTAAACAACAACAACAAAAAAAAAAAACTCTCCAGAAAGTTGGAACTTATCTGCCTCAACATAATAAAGGCCATATATGACAAACCCAGAGCAAACATCATTCTCATGTGCAAATTTTTGTGGGCACTTTGATATCTTAAGTATATATCTAGCAATACAATTTCTGAGTCATATAGTAACATTGTTCATGTTTAAATTTTGAGGAAATGGCAACATATTTTCCAAAGAGGATGCACTGTTTTCCATTGCTACCAGCAACGCATGAGGGTTTCAATTTTGCAAATCCTCACCAATTCTTTTTATTATCTATTAAATGATAGCAATCCCCACAGATGTGAAGTGGTATCTCACTGGGGTTTTGTTTGGAATTTCTCTTGTGAGTAATGATGTTGAACATTTATTGATGGGCTTACTGACAATCTGTAAACTTACTATGGAGAAATATCTTTTAAAGTCCTTTGTGAACTTTTTAACTTGATCATTTATATTTTTATTCAGTTGTAAGTGTTCTTTATATATTCTAGATACAACTCTCTTACCAGAAATATTTTTTTAATTGCTTTATCCCATTCTTTAAGCTGTCTTTTCACTTTCTTGATGGTATCATTTGTAACACAAATGTTTTAATTTTAATGTTATCTGAATTTTCTGTTTTTTCTATTGTCACTTGTGCTTTTAGTATTATTAATGCCTAGTCTAAGTTCAGAAAGATTTTTTCCAATGTTTTTCTTTTTTTTTTTATTTTATAAATTTATTTATTTTAGTTGGGGGCTAATTACTTTACAATATTGTAATAGTTTTTGCCATACATTGACATGAATCAGCCATGGGTTTACATGTTTTTCTTTAAATGTATAATTTTATCTCCTACAATGAAGTTTATATTTCATTCTGAATTAGTCTGGGGTTATAGCGTGGCATAGAGATCCACCCTCATTCTTTTACATGTGAACCTCCAATTGTTCTGCTCTCATTTATTAAAGACTACTTTTCTCCATTGAACTGTCTGGGAACCTTGTTGAAATGAGTTAATCATTAATGTAAAGCTTTACTTCTGTACTCAGAATTCTGTTCTTTCAATCTACATATCTATCTTTATTCCAGTACCACTCAGTCTTGATTAATTTAGTAATGTTTAAAAAGTGTGTGCTTCACTTCAGTAAGTGTGTGCTTCCCAAATTTGTTCTTTTTTCATGATTGACTATTTCAGAACCTTCAGGTTTTCATATTAACTTATGATCAGCTTGCCCAATCCTGAAAAAAATGCCAGCTGGGTATTTGATAAAGAATTTAATAATATTAGCTCTTCTGATCAATAATTATTAGATTTGTTTTCATTTATTTGGATGTTCTTTCATTTCTTTCAAAAATATGTATCTTTCAGTGTATATATAGTTTTATGCTTTTTTTGCTTTAAAATTTCACCAAAATATTTTGTTGTTTTTTTATGCTATTGTAAGTGGAATTATTAGCTTCATTTTCAGAATGGTCATTGTTAGTGTGTAAAAATATAATTCAATTTTTGTGTATTTATCTTTAATTTTGTAATCTTGATGAACTTACTTGATAATTCTAAAAGATTTTTGTGGATTTCTCATTTTTATAAACATATAAAATATGTCTATTGCCAAAAAATATAGCTCAAGTTTTGACAAATTTGTTTATATTTTCAAAAAACTATCTCTTCATTTTATTAATCATTTTTTTTATCTTTCCTATTCTCAGTTTCCTTAACTTCTTTTCTGATTTTTGTTATTACTTTTCTTCTGCTTGCTTGGACTTAGTTCACTCTTCTTTTTTTCTAGTTTATTGAAGTATAAATTTAGATTTTGTATTAACATTTGATATATTTCATTTTTTATTAATGTAGATATTTCATTTCTGTAAATTTCTCTCTTAAAACTACTTTTGCAATATCTCATAGGTTTTGACATATTGTGTTTTCACTGTCAGTTGTTTCAAGATATTTCTTGGATTCTCTTCTGATTTATTTTTTGAAATTGTTCAGCAATATATATATTTTTTTAATTTCCACATAATTGTGAATTATTCAGCTTTGCCTCTGTTATTGATTTCTAGTTCCATGCAATTGTGGTTATAAAAAATACTTTGTATGATTTTAATATTCTTAAAGACTTAGTTGTTGACCTCTCCCATGCTCTTTTCTGGAGAATGTTCATGTGAGCTTCAGGAAAATGTCTATTCTCCTACTATTGGATAAATGTTCTGTACATGTCTAGATATATTTGGTCTCAAGTATGATTCAAGACAAATGTTTTCTTGTTGATTTCTGTCATTGTTCAAAGAGGGCCATTGAAATCCCCTACTGCCATTATATTGTTATCTATTTCTTCCTTCAGATATTTTAATACTTTCTTAATATAAATATATGCTTCAGTCTTGGATGCACATCTATTTAGATTGCCACATATTCCTGATGAATTGACTTCCTTATGAAGTCACTCAGTTGTGTCTGACTCTTTGTGACCCTGTGGACGGTAGCCCACCAGGCTCTTCCATCCATGGGAATTTCCAGGCAAAAATAGTGGAGTGAGTTGCCATTTCCTTCTTCAGGGATCTTCCCAATCCAGGGATTGAACTCAGATCACAGCATTGTAGGCAGACTTTTTACCTTCTGAGCCACTAGGGAACCTCAAAATGAAAGTGAAAGTCACTCAATCATGTCCTGCCAGAGTCCAGCTCCAGCAGGTCCAGGGGTTCCCTCAGGATGGACGGCGTCGGCGATGCGAGTGAGAAGACACAGCGAGTCTCGGTGTTTCCAAGTGTCTTCCAACTTTATTATTTTTAAGACAGCTTTTATATTTTTAGTGGTACATAGAAACAAATGTAAAGTATAGAGTCATACCGATTCAGCTTAGTGGGCATACCAATTCAGCTTAGTGGGCATATGAATTCAGCTTAATAGGCCAGCAGTTTTGACCCTCATCGAAACCGTTTGCATGTTTTTAGTTACAAAAAGCCTCATTTTGTTTACATCATCTTCCGGCCTGGGGGCCTCCTAACATCTTGTGACTCTCCATTGATAAGGGTTGATCAGTCAGAACACTTTTGTATCAGGCACAGCAGGAAAGAATTCATCAATAGAAAGTTTCAAGGTAAAACCTGTTTTTGGTAATTTACTCTACGCCTTGAGCTTAACAGAAAAGAATGTGGTTCCATAGAGTCATAGAACAGCAAGCTGAAGGTCAGCTCTAAGTAAGAATCATCAGTTAAATCAACAATTGTCTTATTATTTGTATTAAAGCTAAACTTTTATTTATATAAATTTTTAACTATTATGCTTTCACTATATAGGCTAAATACGTTAAAAGTAAAAACATAGTGAGTAAATATAGATTAAGTAACAGTTTCATAAAGCAATATTTCTTACATTTCCTGACAAGCCTTTTTTCCTGCGAAGGGTTTTGTGCCCATAGGGGCTTTCTGTGCGGAGGCTCTCAATGCTGTTTATTGTTAAAAAGCAGTCATACACATTAGCTCCAAAGGCACAGGTACATTTATTAAACAAACCAATATGTTAGCAAAAGGAATTTAGATCAGCATACTCTATATCCCAGATAATTTTATTTAGGGTGCTACCGTTCAGGGGCCTTGTTGATTGAGTTTTCAGATTGATCTATTTTACAAGAGAATCAGGAAAAGCCTTTTTTCTAAGTCACAGAAAATAAGAAGAGGTTTATTGTAGCAAACATCAGAAAGACAGATACCATCTTTAAGGTGAGTGCTGAGGCAGCCTTCCGAGAATCCCTGAGGCCTGAGAAGCCGTGCTCAATCAGTCCTCTTTCTCATGACTCTGTCATGGGTGGGATCTCGTGAGCTGGCTCCCGGCAATGTCCGACTCTTTGAGACCCCATGGAATGTACAGTCCATGGAATTCTCTAGGCCAGAATACTGGAGTGGGTAGCCTTTCCCTTCTTCAGGGGATCTTCTCAACCCAGGGATCGAATCCAGGGCTCCTCCATTGAGGGTGGATTCTTTACCAGCTGAGCTACTAGGGAAGTCTCTATCATTATATAATGAATTTATTTGTTTCATTATCATTTTTGTCTTAAAGTCTACTTTGTTATATATATATATATATATATATATATATATATATATATATGTATATAAAACTACCTCTGCTGTCCTTTGGTTTTCACTTTCATGGAATACTAACTGATCTGCATTTGATACTGTGGCTGTTGTTCACCTCCTCTAATTGCTAGTTGATTTGTCATATTATCAATGATATCCCAATGCATAAATTGTTAAACAATTATAGAATTAAATTTTATCTCCTTTTCTAGGTAGTTTTTGAGTCTAGGGTTTAAGTACCTCCAAAAGTACTCTTTTTAGTCATCTCTTCCTCTAGTTTGTCTGCTCAATTTTTGGCTGGTGTATCTTGTTGCTTTCGTAGAACTAGTAGTCTTTTCTTAATTGTAAACTGCTAAACTCTCCAGTTTCTGGAAGTGCCCTTTAATTTTAAAATCTTCATGCTCAGTTCCAAATAATCAGTCTCTTTGTTGAACTAGTTGCTCTTAATTTTGAATCTCAGCTGGGTCTAAATTGTACACTAATACTCTGAACCTGGAAAGTGGAAACAATGTTTTCTGCTCTTGAATTGACTTCCTACTCTGTGAGGGAGGCACTAGGCAGGGGCAGTAGCTCTGGTCTTTGTGAATGGCCTTTCTCAGTATAAAGCCTCTGCTCATTCACCAAGCTGCAGCAAGGGTAGTCAGGATTCAGTGTTCTTGGCCTGCGCACCTAGCATAATGCTTTTATAGCTGAGTAGAAAATGTGTGCCCAGGTCTCTCAGTCAGTCCTTCTTGTCTAGAATAGAGCTCTTCCAACACAGAGATAAGAGGAATAAAATGTGCTGGGATTCTGACCTTCCTGAAGAAAGAATCCATAGCCCTTTATTGGAAGCTGGCTGGAGAAGAAGTCCCATTCCCTTTATCTCTTATTTTCTGGCTATAGTGGGGCTCCCAACATGCTGAGCTACAGATGGGCTGAGAGTGAGTTATGCTTCCTCAAATTCAGAATTTGTCCCCATCTTTACCAGAATTTAATGGATTTTCTTCATTAAATATTTCTCAATTTTTTATACATTATTAGGATAAATTCCACAGATTTAAAATGGCTGTTTGTAATTTCTGTCTTGTTGAAGAGAAAGTTTTTGATCTCCCTCATGTTATCATTCTGTGATTGTTTGTTTCTAAACCATATAATTTTAAATAAAAATACTACTTTTTAATTCCAAATCCTTCAAAATTGCTTAAGAAAATAAATGTTTAATTAATTTTCTCCTGGATAATACAGACATTTCTCTGATTAGTGTGTATTTTCCTAAGAATTTTTTTCAATATTGTAATTTAATGAGATAAGGCATATCACAAAACTCTCACAATTAATTTCAAAGGTAAATTAGTTTTCATTCAAAGTATACTATGCTGTTCACCAGTTTTCATTTAGTTCCTGGGATTAGAAATGGGAGAACACACCAGCTGATTAGAGGCCTGTGATTTTAAGATCAGAATCCTTCTTTGCTGATCTCCAACTTCCTATCTGCTTTGGTCCCAAGGTTGTGGCTACGATTTTGAACTTTTGTAACTATAATTCCTTTCAGATTCCTACTGCCAGTTCTCCCATGACTGGTAATAGTTTATCTCTTTACCTTGGGGAGCTTTTCACTATCGCCAATCTGTAAAACTTCATTATCTCTTGTTGGTTCAACTATAAAGAGTCCCTTACTTAAACTCACTTCAAAATATCAGTTAAGAATGCTATTTTCTTTTTCCTGATAGAACTGTAACTTGTTTGCTTGGTAATTGGTTCTGTGTCAAAGTAAAACTGTTAACTTTAAGGTAAGCAAATGTGATTACAGATCAGGTTCCTCTTTTAAACGTTTCCTAATAAGGACTGTGGTTTAGATCATAAATTCCATATTGCAAAACTCAGACATAAATAGAAGAAAGTAGGTAAAACTAATAGAGCATTCAGGTGTGACCTAAATTAAATCCTTTACAATTATGCAGTGGAAGTGACAAACAGATTCAATGGATTAGATCTGAAAAACAGAGTGCCTGAAGAACTATGGACAGAGTTTCTTAACATTGTACAGGAGGTGATGATCGAAGCTAGCCCCAAGGAAAAGAAATTCAAAAAGGCAAAATCATTTTGTAAGGAGGCCTTACAAAGAGCTGAGAATAGAAGAGAAGGAAAAAGCAAAACAGAAAAGGAAATATATACCCATCTGAATGCAGAGTTCCAAAGAATAGCAAGGAGAGATAAGAAAGCCTTCCTCAGTGATCACTGCAAAGAAATAGAGGAAAACGATAGAATGGGAAAGATTACAGTTTCATCAAGAACGTTAGAGATAACAAGGGAGTATTTCATGCAATGGTGGGCACCATAAAGGACAGAAATGGTGTGGACCTAAGAGAAGCAGAAGATATTAAGATGAGATGGTAAGAATACCCAGAAGAATTATATGAAAAATATCTTAATGACCCAGATAATCATGATGGTGTGATCACTTAAACTAGAGCCAGACTTCCTGGAGTACAAAGCCAAGTGGGCCTTAGGAAACATCACTATGAACAAAGCTAATGGAGGTGATGGAATTCCATCTGAGCTATTTCAAATCCCAAAAGATGATGCTGTGAAAGTGCTGCACTCAATATGCCAACTAATTTGGAAAACTCAGCAGTAGCCATAGGACTGGAAAGTGTCGGTTTTCATTCCAACCTCAAAGAAAGACAATGACAAAGAATGTTCAAAGTATCACACAATTGCATTCATTTCACATGCTAGCAAAGTAATGTTCAAAATTCTCCAAGCAAGACTTCAACAATACATCAACCGAGAACTTCCAATGTTCAAGCTAGATTTACAAAAGACGGAAGAACCAAAGATCAAATTGCCAACATCCATTGGGTCATAGAAAAAGCAAAAGAATTCCAGAAAAAAAAAATCTACTTCTGCTCTATCGACTACACTAAAGCCTTTGACTGTGTGGATCACACCAACTGTAGAAAATTCTTAAAGAGATTGAGATACTAGACTACCTTTCCTGCCTCATGAGAAATCTATATGCAGGACAAGAAGCAACAGTTAGAACCAGACATGGAATAAAGGACTGGTTCAAAATTTGGAAAGGAGTACGTCAAGGCTGTATATTGTCACCCTATTTATTTAACTTATATGCAGAGTACATCATGCTAAATGCTGGACTAGATGAAACACAAGCTGGAATCAAGATTTCTGGGAGAAATGTCAATAATCTCAGATACGCAGATGACACTACTCTTATGGTAGAAAGTGAAGAAAAACTAAAGATCCTCTTGATGAAAGTGAAAGAGGAGAGGGAAAAAGCCAGCTTAAAGCTCAACATTCAAAAAACTGAGATCATGGCATCCAATCCCATCACTTCATGGCAAATAGATGGGAAAACAATGTAAACAGTTACAGGCTTGATTTTCTTGGGCTCCAAAATCACCCCAGAAGGTGCCTGTCGCCATGAAACTAAAATACACTTGCTCCTGGGGGAAAAAAAAGCTATGACAAACCTAGACAGCATATTAAAAAGCAGAGACATTACTTTGACGACAAAGGTCCACCTAGTCAAATCTATGGTTTTTCTAGTAGTCACGTATGGATGTGAGAGTTGGACTATAAAGAAAGCTGAGCACTGAAAAGTTAATGCTTTTGAACTGTGGTGTTGGGGAAGACTCTTGAGAGTCCCTTTGGCTGCAAAGAGATCAAAAGTGTTAATACTAAATAATCAGTCCTGAGTATTCATTGGAAGGGCTGATGCTGAAACTGAAGCTCCAATACTCTGGTCTCCTGATGCTAAGAACTGACTCATTAGAAAAGACCCGGATGTTGGGAAAGATTGAAGGTGGGAGGAGAAGGGGATGACAGAGGATGAGATGATTGAATGGCCTCACCAACTTGATGGGCATGAGTTTGAGCAAGCTCCTGGAGTTTGTGATGGACAGGGGAGCCTACTGTGCTCCATGGGGTTGCAAATTGCTGGATATGACTGAGAGATATTGAACTGAAGATACATTCACTGTCTTTTTATAGACTGCTGGCTACTTTGAAGAACCCAGTATTAGTCATTGTTCTTAGCTGCTGCAACAGACAACTTAACTGCTGCAGCAACAACAGGGATATTTAAACAGAAAACAATGAATTTATCAAAAGGGTGTTACATAACTCACTGAAACTCCAGGAAGCCTAGATAATTAGAACTGGAAAATTAAGGCGGAAATTTAGGAGGAACAGAGGCATCAAAATCAGTAAAACTAGTCCAATCAGAAAACTGTTGCATTTGCCACAGAGCATAGGCACCGTGGGGTGCAGTGCTTTCATTGTTGATGCTGAAAACTGGACACTGTTCTTTGCTGCCTCTAACCTCAAGCGTTTGCCCCTGTTACTGATGCTGTACACTGACATAATGAATGGGTTCCTTGTTCTTGTCTCTGGATTCCAAGTCCGGAGTTGCTGAACTGGATTGGCAGAAAGAATATTTTATCCCATGTCCTGAGAAAACTATCTGGCAGTTTCAGTTTCCATTCAACTAATACTTACACTTCAATTAATACTCACTATGTACGGAATTCAATTAATTCCTTCAGCTAATACTCACAGAGAAGGAATTGCCCAGCTATAAAAAGGGAACGGGATGTTTGTCATCGGGAACATGATAAATACCCATTGCTACGTGCTTATTTGCCTGACAAGCTTCTAACAGCTGTTAACTACTTTTAACAGTCCAGTGATGCAAAAACAGAATGAAAAAATTTTTATACTTCAAAAGCAAAAACAGAATGAAAAAACTCCATCATCTTTCATGAAAATAAATATATTCTCACTTTTCATCAAAAAGGGGAACTCAAAATCTCATCGGTTACTGCAGCCAGTCAGAGCACCAATATTTCAGGGGAAATGTAAACTACTTTTTTTTCTAACTTCAACATGCCTTGATATTTTAAAACTATAGAATTCTCACCACAAATGTGCCCTATAGAAAACAGTAAGGGGAATGAAACAACAAACATACAAAAATAAAATAAATAAATATGGAGAAAACTTACCGGCCAGAGGGGGAGGAGGGAGGGGAGGGGGAGGAGACAGAAGAGGCGCCACCTTCTCTGCCCGCGCGCCCTCGCCCTCGCAATTGTCTGCTCTCTGCTCTGGGTAGTTTGGGGAAGTTCCCAGAGCCCTGTATTGCCAAGATGTGCAACTTCATTGAGCTGCAGCCGGCCGAGAAGATCGGCAAGATGAAGAAGTTGCCGAGAACTTTGTCGGATAGTTTCAGCTGCATTGCCTTGAAGAAAGAAGACACCACCTTTAGCGAGATACGTTTCACAAAGATGGCCACACGGAACTGCCCAGGAATGGACTCAGTGATCAAACCCCTGGACACAGTTCCTGAGGAGAAGAAAGTCAAGGTTTAGAGGACACAGAGCGCTTTTCACTCGTTTGAGAAACCCGCTAATCAAGTAAAGAGGGTGCATTGTGAGAACAATGCTTGCATTAACTTTAATAAGAGCTCCTCCTCGGGCAAAGAGTCTCCTAAAGTTCGGGGCATTCCAGCCCGCCTCAGTTCGCCAACAAGTCCTAAATTTGGAAAAGCTGACTCACACAAAAAAACTGGAAAAGCTAGGGGAAGGATCTTATGCTACAGTATACAAAGGGGAAAGCAAGGTGAATGGAAAGTTGGTAGCCCTGAGGTGATCAGGCTGTGGGAAGACGGTACACCTTTTACAGCTATCAGGGAAGGAGAAGACTCTTGAGAGTCCCTTGGACAGCAGGGAGATCAAACCAGTCAATCTGGCAACAATTGAGGCCAGGAGGAGAAGGGCATGATAGACAACGAGATGGCTGGATTGCATCCTGAGCCCAATGGACGTGAACTTGAGCAAACTCTGGGAGATGGTGAAGGATCGGAAAGCCTGGCATACGGCAGTCCATGGGGTCGCAAAGAGTTGGAAACGACTGAGTGACTGAACAAGGAAAACATAGTGACTTTGAAAAACATTTTGGCACCTTTTTAAAAAGTGGAATGTTAAATTACCATATGTGCTAACATTTTCATTCCTGGAAATCTACCCAGGAGAAAGGAAAAAAACTTCCAAAGACACATATGTGAATGTTCCCAGTGTTTCTGTGCACAATATGCAAAATCAAGAAATAATCTCAATATTCATCAACTGTTGAGTTTACACACAAAATATCAAATATCAACATAGCGATTCAGAAGGAGCTATCTACAGGTAATATGCTTCATAATATACTACAATATGTTTGAACCTTGAAAGCATTTATGCCCAATTATGTAAGCCTAGTTGAACTTTCAAGGTGGAGCTAATAGTGAAGAACCCACCTGCCAATGCAGGAGACTTAAAAGATGTGGGTTTGATTCCTGAGTTGGGAAGATCCTCTGGAGAATGGCATGGCAACCCACTCCAGTATTCTTGCCTGGAAAGTTCCATGGACAGAGGAGCCTGGCAGGCTACAATCCATGGGGTTGCAGAGTTGGAGACAACTGAAGTGACTTAGCACTTACTGAAGTGGCTAGAGTGACTAAAACCTTTCTTCAACTTATGAAAAACGTGCTCCACCTATATAGTTCCCAAACCTGTGGATTTCTCCCTTTATTTTTTTTCAGTGTTTTCAGAGTGGGACACAAATGGGTAACTAAGCACATCATAGCATAGATATTACTAGACTACCTAAAGTGGGCTTCACTTGTGGCTCAGTCAGTAAAGAATCTGCCTGCAATCGGGGACATCCTGGTTTGATTCCTGGGTCAGGAAGATCTCCTGAAGAAGGAAATGGCCACCTACTCCAGTATTCTTGCCTGGGGAATTCCATAAACAGAGGAGCCTGGTGGGCTGCAATCCATGGGATCACAGAGAGTCGGACACGACTCAGTGACTAACACACATTTTTCTATTTTTAATTAATTTTTATTGCAGTGTAATTGCTTTACAATGTTGTGTTAGTCTTTTGCTGTACAACAAAGAGGATTAGACATAAGTATGCATATATCTACTCTTTTTATGGTTTCCTTATCATTTAGGTCACCACAGACCACTGAGCAGAGTTCCTTGTGCTATACTGCAGGTCACCATTAGTTGTATGTTATATATATATTAGTCTATATATTTCAGTTCCAATCTCCCATCCATCCCACTCCAGTCTCCCTACTTCTCTTGGTAACAATAAATGTGCTCTCTATAACCCTCTATTTCTGCTTTGCATATAACTTCATCTCTACCATTTTTCTAGAATCCACGTATAAGTGATATTATACAGTATCTATTTTTCTCTATTTGACTTGCTTCACTCTGTATGACAGCCTCTATGTTCATCGACATCTCTGCAAATGACACTATGTTGTTCCTCATTATGTCTGAGTTACATTCTATTGAATACATATACCACATCATCTTTATCCACTCTTCTGTCAACGGGCATTTAGGCTGCCTACAGGTCTCAGCTACTGCAAATAGTGCTGCAACAAACATCGGGGTGCATGCATCCTTTCGAATTATGTTTTCTCTGGATGTATGCCTAGGAGTGAGAGTTCTATGCCATACGGTAGCTCGATTTTTAGTTTTTTAAGAAACCTCTGGCCTGTTCTTCATAGTGGCTATACCAGTTTACATTCCCACCAATAGCATGCAAGGGTACTCTTTTCTCCACACACCCCCCCCCAGCATCTATTGTTTGATGATTTTTGATGATGGCCATTCTGACCACTGTGAGGTGATACCTCACTGTAGCTGTGATTTGTATTTCTCTAATAATTAAGGATGTAGAGCATCTTGTAAGATGTTTGTTGTATGTCTTCTTTGAAGAAATTTCTACTTAGCTCTTCTGTCAGTTTTGTGGCCATTATTATTGTTGTTCAATTGCTCAGTCATGGAAAACTCTTTGTAATTCCTAATGGTGTTTTTTCTTTAATATTGAGCTGCACGAGCAGTTTGATTGTTTTAGACAATAATCTCCTGTCAGTTTTTCATTTCCAAACATTTTCTCCCATTCTGAAGGTTGTCTTTTCATTTTGTTTATGGTTTCCTTTCTTTTGAAAAAACTTTTAAGTTTACCTGGGTCCCCTTTTTAAAAATTTTTATCTTTTCATTACTCTAGAAGGTGGGCCAAAAAAGAGTTTGTTGAAATTTATGTCAAGGAGTGTGCAGCCTATGTTTTCCTCTAAGAATTTTATAATATCCAACATTACATTTAGGTCTTTAATCCATCTTGTGTTTATTTTTGTGTAAGATGTTTGGGAGTGTTCTAATTTTATTCTTTTACATGCAGTTGTTTGATTTTCCCAGCACAATTTATTGAAGAGACTGTCTCTTTTCCAGTGTATAGTATTACCTCTTTTGTCACAGTTTTACAAATAGCTGAGGAAAGAATAGAAGCAAGGGAGAAAGGGAACTATATACTCAACTAAATACAGAGTTCCAGAGAATAGCAATAAGAGACAAAAAGGACTTTTTAAATTGATCAGTGCAAATAAATAGAGGAAAACAATGGAATGGGAAACATTAGAGATCACTTCAAGAAAATTGGATATATCAAGAGAATATTTCTTTTTTTTTTTTTTTCTTGCATATTCTATAGGTTTCTTTTTTTTTTTTTATAAATTTATTTATTTTAGTTGGGGGCCAATCACTTCACAACATTGCAATAGTTTTTGCCATACATTGACATGAATCAGCCATGGGTTTACATGTGTTCCCCCTCCTGGACCCCCCACCCACCTCCCTCCCCATCCCATCCTTCTGGATCATCCCATTGCCCCGGCCCTGAGCCCTTGTCTCATGCATCGAACATGGAATGGTGTTCTGTTTCACATATGATAATATACATGTTTCAATGCTATTCTCCCAGAACGTCCCACCCTCACCTTCTCCCTCAGAGTCCATAAAATTGTTCCATGCATCTGTGTCTCATGTGAGGATGAGCATGATAAAAAACCAATATGGTAAAAAAAAACAAAACAATATGGTAAGGACCTAACAGAAGCAGAAGAGATTAAGAAGAGGTGGCAAGAATACACAGAACAACTATACAAGAAAGGTCTTAATAACTCAGACAATCATGATGCTGTTGTCACTTACCTAGGTCCAGACATCCTGGAGTGTGAAGTCAAGTAGGCCTTAGATAGCATTTCTACAAACAAAGAAAGTGGATTCATGTCAGTGTATGGCAAAACAAATACAGTATTGTTAAGTTAAAAAATAGATAAATAAACTAAATTAAAAAAAAGAAAGTGAAAATGATGGAATTCCAGATGAACTATTTCAAATTCTAAAAGATGATGCTGTTAAAATGCTGCATTGAACATGTGTTCAAGTCTTTAAAACTCAGCAGTGGCCACAGGACTGGAAAAGCCCGGTTTTTATTCCTATCCCAAAGAAGGGCAATTCCATTTATGCTCAAACTCCTGTACAGTTGGAGTCAGTTCACTTGCTAGCAAGGTTAATCTCAAAATCTTTCAAGATAAGTTTCAGAAGTACATAAACCAAGAAATTCCTGATGGACAAGCAGAGTTTCAAAGAGCCAGAGGAACCAGAGGTCAAATTGCCAGCATTCAGTGGATCATTAAGAAAGCAAGGGCATTCCAGAAAAATGTTTAATTCTGCTTCATTAAAGTAGCTTAAACTTTTGGCCGTGTGGATCACAACAGACTGAAAAATTCTTAAAGAAATGGGAATATCAGACCACTTTACCAGTCTCCTGAGAAACCTATGCAGATCAAGAAGCAACAGTTAGAACCTTACATAGAACAAATGACTGGTTCAAAGTTGGGAAAAGAGTACACCAAGGCTGTATATTGTCACCCTGCTTATTTAACTTATATGCAGAGTACTTCATGTAGAATACTGGGCTGCGTGAATCATAAATTGGAATCAAAATGAAGAAATATCAGCAACATCGAATATGCAGATGATACTGCTCTAATGGTAAAAAGTGAAGAACTAAAGAGCCTCTTGATGAAGGTGAAAGAGGAGAGTAAAAAAGCTGTCTTGAAACTAAACGTTCAAAACACTAAGATCATGGCATATAGCCCCATCACTTCATGGCAAATAGAAGGGGGAAAAGTGAAAACAGTGACAGATTGTACTTTCTTGGGCTCCAAAATCACTGCGGATGGTGACTACAGCCATACAAGTAAAAGACATTTGCTCCCTAGAAGGAAAATGATGAGAAAAGTAAATGATTAAAAAGGAGAGACATTGCTTTGCCAACAAAGGACCAAATAGTCAAATCTATGTGTTTTTTTTTTCAGTAGTCATGTATGGAAATGGGAGTTGGACCAAAAGGAGGCTCAGTACCAAGAATTGATGTTTTTGAATTCTGATGCTGGAGGAGACTCTTCAGAGTCCCTTGGACTTCAGGGAGATAAAACCAGTCAATTATAAAGGATATCAACTCTGAATATTCATTGGAAGTATTGTTGCTGAAACTGAAGCTCCAATACTTTGGCCACCTAATGGGAAGAGCTGACTCGTTGGAAAAGACCCTGTGTTAGGAAAGAATAAAAGCAAAAGGAGAAGGGGACAGCAGAGGACAAGATGGTTAGAGAGCACCAAGGACTCAATGGACACGAGTTTGAGCAAACTCTGGGAGATACTGGAGGACAGAGCCTGGTCTCAATGAGCTGGACATGATTATGTGACAGAATAACAACAGCACATTTTGAGTGCATTAACATTTATAATTGTTATATCCTCTTCTTGGATCAATTCCTCAAGCATTATATAGTGTCCTTTGTTTCTTGTAAAAATCTCTATTTTAAAGTGTATTTTGTCTGAGATGAGCATTACTATTCTTAGTTACTTTTCATTTCCATTTTCCTGGAATCTCTTTTTCCACCTTCTCACTTATTATCTCTAGTGTACCTATGTCTGAAGCAGGCCTCTTGTAGACAGTATATTTATGGGTCTTGTTATTTAATTCATTCAGTCAGTCTTTGTCTTTTGGTTTGAGCTTTTAATTCATTCACATTTAAAGTAATTTAAATGTTTACAATGCTCTTATTGCCAATTTATTAATTGTTTTGTGTTTGTTTTTGTAGGACTTTTTCTTCTTTTGTGTTTTCTGCTGATGGAAGATCCTTTAGCATTCATTGTAAAACTGGTTTTAATTCAGTTCACTTCAGTTGCTCAGTCATGTCTGACTTTTTGCAATCCCATGTACTGCAGCAGGCCAGGCTTCCCTGTCCATCACTCACACCCAGACCTTGCTCAATCTCATGTCCATTGAGTTGGTGATGCCATCCAACCATCTCATACTCTGTCCCCCCCTTCTCCCCTTGCCTACAGTCTTTTCCAGCATCAGGATCTTTTTTGATGAGACCAAAGTATTGGAGCTTCAGTTGCAGCATAAGGTCTTCCAATGAATATTCAGGGCTGAATTCTTTAGGATTGACTGGTTTGATCTCCTTGAAATACAAGGGACTCTCAAGAGTCTTCTCCAACACCACAGTAAAAAAAATAAACATAAAAAAATAAACATCAATTCTCGAGCACTCAACTTTCTTTATGGTCTAAATTGCACATCCCTACATGACTACTGGAAAATTATGGACCATCGTCAGCAAAATAATGTTTTTTTTGTTTTTTTAATTATGTGTCTAGGTTGATCTTAGCGTTTCTTCCAAGGAGCAAGTGTCTTTTAATTTCTTGGCTGCAGTCACCATCTGCAGTGATTTTGGAGCCCAAGAAAATGAAGTCTGTCACTGTTTACATTGTTTCCCCATCAGTTTGCCATGAAGTGATGGGACTGGATGCCATATCTCAGTTTTCTGAATGTTGAGCTTTAAGCCAACTTTTTCATTCTCTTTTTTCACTTTCACCAAGAGGCTCCTTAGTTCCTCTTCACTTTCTGCCATAAAGGTGGTGTCATCTGCATTTCTGAGGTTATTGATACTTCTCCTGGCAATCTTGATTCCAGCTGTGCTTCATGCAACGCAGCATTTCACATGATGTACTCTGCATATAAGTTAAATAATCAGAGTGAGAATATACAGCATTGAAGTATTCTTTTTCCAAGTTTTAACCAGTCTATTATTCCATGTCTGGTCCTAGCTGTTGCTTCTTGACTTGCATATGGATTTCTCAGGAGTCAGGTAAGGTGGTCTGGTATTCCCATCTCTTTAAGAATTGTTTCAAAATTTGTTGTGATTCACTTAGTCGAAGGCTTTGGAGTGATCAGTAAGGCAGAAATAGATATTTTGTGGAACTCTTGCTTTTTCTATGATCCCAAGGATGTTGGCAATTTTATATATGTTTCCTCTGCCTTTTCTAAATCCAGCTTGAATATCTGGAAGTTCTTGGTTCACATACTGTGTTGAACCTTCGCTTGGAGAATTTTGAGCATGACTTTGCTAGTGTATGAGATGAGTACAGTTGTGCAGTAGTTTGAACATTCTTTGGCATTTCCTTTCTTTGGGATTGGAATAAAAACTAACCTTTTCCAGTCCTGTGGCCACTGCTGAGTTTTCCAAATTTGCTGGCATATTGAGTGCAGCACTTTCACAGCATGATCTTTTGGGATTTGAAATAGCTCAACTGGAATTCCATCACCCCCACTAGCTTGTTCATAGTGATGCTTCCTAAGATCCACTTGAGTTTATACTCCAGGATGTTTGGCTCTAGGTGAGTGATCACACCACCATGGCTATATGGGTCACTGAGATCATTATGGTATAGTTCTTCTGTGTATTCTTGCCACCTCTTCTTTGTATCTTCTGCTTCTGTTAGGTCTATACCATTTCTGTCGTTTATTGTGCCCATCTTTGCATGAAATATTCCCTTGGTATCTCTAATTTTCTTGATGAAAGCTCTAGTCTTTCCCCTTTTATTGTTTTCCTCTATTTCTTTGCATTTTTCACTTAGGAAGCCTTTCTTATTTCTCCTTGCTCTTCTTCGGAACTCTCCATTCAGATAGGTCAGTTCAGTTCAGTCACTCAGTCTTGTCTGACTCTTTGTGATCCCATGGATTGCAGCATACCAGGCCTCCCTGTCTATCACCAACTCCTGGAGTTTACTCAAACTCATGTCCATTGATTCGGTAATGCTACCCAACCGTCTCATCCTCTGTCATCCCTTTCTCCTCTCGCCTTCAATGTTTCCCAGCATTAAGGTCTTTTCCAATGAGTCAGTTCTTTGCACCAGGTGGCCAAAGTATTGGAGTTTCAGTTTCAGCATCCATCCTTCCAATGAATATTCAGGAATGATCACCTTTAGGATGGACTGGTTGGATCTCCTTGCAGTCCAAGGGACTCTCAAGAGTCTTCTCCAAGACAAAAGCATCAGTTCTTCAGCACTCAGCTTTCTTTATAGTTCAACTGTCACAATCCTTTTATGACTACTGGAAAAACCATAACTTTGACTAGATGGACCTTTGTTGGTAAAGTAATTTCTCTGCTTTTAAATATTCTGTCTAGGATGGTCATAACTTTCCTTCCAAGGGGTAAGCGTCTTTTAATTTCATGGGTGGAGTCACCATCTGCAGTGAGTTTGGGGCCGAAAAAAATAAAGTGTGTACTGTTGCCATTGTTTCCTCATCTATTTGCCATGAAGTGATGGGACAAGATACTATGATCTTAGTTTTCTGAATATTGAGTTTTAAGCCAACTTTTTCACTCTCTTCTTTCACTTTCTTCAAGCGGCTCTTTAGTTCTTCACTTTCTGCCATGAGGGTGGTGTCATCTGCATATCAGAGGTTATTGATATTTCCCCTGGCAATCTGGATTCCAGCTTGTGCTTCATTCAGCCTAGCATTTCTCATGATGTACTCTGCATATAATTTATATAAGCAGATGTGTATATCTTTACTTTTCTCCTTTGCCTTTAGCTTCTCTTCTTTTCTGTTATTTGTAAGGCCTCCTTAGACAACCATTTTGGTTTTTTTGTATTTCTTTTCCTTGGGGATGGTTTTGATCACCACCTTCTGTACAATGTCAAGAACCTCCATCAATAGTTCTTCAGACAGTCGGTCTATCAGATCTAATCCCTTGAATCTATTTGTCACTTTCACTGTACAATTATAAGGGATTTCATCTATGTAATACCTGAAGGGTGTAGTGGTTTTCCCTATTTTATTCAATTTAAGTCTGACTATTACAATAAGTAGTTCATGATCTGAGCCACAATCAGCTCCTGATCTTGTTTTGCTGATTATATACAACTTCTCCATCTTTACCTGCAAAGAATATAATCAATCTGATTTTTGTATTGACCATCTGGTGATGTCCATGTTTAGAGTCATCTCCTATGTTTTTGCAAGACAGTGTTTTCATTCTCTTGACAAAACTGTGTTAACCTTTGCCCTGCTTCATTTTGTTCTACAAGGCCAAACTTACTTGTTACTCCAGATATCTCTTGACTTCCTTATTTTGCATTCCAGTCCCCTATGATGAAGACATTTTTGGAGGGTGTTGATTCTAGATGTTCTTGTAGGCCTTTATAGAACCATTCAGCTTCAGCTTCTTCAGCATTAGTGGTTGGGACATAGACTTGAATTACTATGATATTGAATAATTTGCCTTAGAAAGGAACAGAGATCGTTCTGTCATTTTTGAGATTGCATTCAAGTACTGCATTCCAAATTCTTTTGTTGAATATGAGGGCTACTCCATTTCTTCTAAGGGATTCTTGCCCACAGTAGTAGATGTAATGGTCATCTGAATTAAATTCCCCCATTCCAGTGTTTTAGTTCACTGATTTCTAAAATGTTGATGTTCACTCTGTCACCTTCTGTTTGACCACTTCCAATTAACCTTGATTCATAGACCCAACAAACCAGGTTCCTATGCAATGTTGTTCTTTCCATATTGGACTTTGCTACCATCACCCAGTCACATCCATAACTAGGTGCTGGTTTTGTTTTGGCTCCATCACTTCATTCTTTCTGAGCTATTTCTCTACTCTTCTCCAGTAGCATATTGGGCATCTACCAACCTGGGGAGTTCATCTTTCAGTGTCCTATCTTTTTGACTTTTCATACTGTTCATAGGCTTCTCAAGGCAAGAATACTGAAGTGGTTTCCATTCCCTTCTCCAGTGGACCACATTTTGTCAGAACTCTCCACCATAACCTGTCTGTCTTGGGTGGCCCTACAAGGCTTGGCTAACATTTTCTTTGAGTTAAACAAGGCTGTGGTCCATGTGATCAGTTTGGTTAGATTTGTGTGATTGTAGTTTTCATTCTGGCTTACCTCTGGTGGATAAAGTTAAGAAGCTTATCAAATCTTTCTGGTGGGAGAGACTGGCTATGGGGGAAACTGGGTCTTGTTCTAATGGGTGGGGCCATGCTCAGTAAATCTTTATTGGAATTTTCCATTGATGGGTTGGTGGTTGGCACTGTATCCCCTCCCTCTTGTTTGGCCTGAGGCCAAACTATAGTAGGATTAATGAAGGTAATGGTGGGCTTCTTCCAAAGGACATGTGCACTCACTGTTGTATTCAGTTCCCCTGATCCTGAAGCAGACCATTGTTGACCCACGCCTCTGCCAGAAACTCCTGGACACTCACAGGTAAGTCTGTCTCAGTCTCTTGTGGGGACACTGTTCCTTTCTTCTGGCTTCTGGTGAGCACAAGGTTTTGTTTGTGTCCTCCAGGAGTCTGTTTCTCCAGTCCTGTGGAAGTTATGAAATCAAATTCCACTGTCCTCCAAATTCTAATTCCCTGGGGGTTCTAAGTCCCTTTGCAGATCCCCAGTTTGGGAAATCTGTTGTGGGTCCTAGAACTTTCTTAAAAGTGCTAGAATTTATTTGGCATAACTGTTCTGCAGTTTGTGGTTTGTCTGCTTAGCAGTGCTCTGTTGGGGCTAAAACTGATTTGGTGGTGCTGAGTACACTTACCTTTGGCTCATCTGTAGAGCTTTTCATTTGTCCAGTGAACATGAATGATATCCTTATTCAGTTGAATATTCTTGTCTGTAGGTTTTTCCCTTTCATCACTTAAAATGTATCTGCCCACTCCCTTATGGCCAGTAGAGTTTCTGCTGAAAAATCAGCTGATAATATGGCAATTCCCTTGTATGCTATTTATTGCTTTTCCCTTGCTACTTTTAACATTTTTCTTTGTATTTAGGTTTTGTTATTTTGATTAATATAGATCTCAGCATATTTCTCCTTGAATTTATGGGATGCTCTGTACTTTTTTGACTTGATTTATATTGTCTTCAAATACTTTCTTGGACCCTCTCTCTTTCTGTTCTTCTTCTAGGACCACTTTAATTCAAACATCAGTGTGCTTAATATTGTCCCAGAAGTCTCTTTGACTATCTTCATTTCTTTTCATTCATTTTTCTGTATTCTTCTCCATGTCAGTTATTTACATCTTTCTATATTCCAGCTCATTTATCCATTCTTCTGCCTCAGTTATTCTATTGATTCTTTCTAGTATACTTTTCATTTGTTATTGTATTTTTCATCATTTTTTGTTGTTGTTCTTTAGTTCTTCTTAGTCCTTGTTGATCTTTGCTTCTTCTCAATCTGTGCTTCCATTCTATTTTGGAGATCTTGGGTCATTTTTACTATCATTGTTGTGAATTCTGTTTCAGGTAGATTGCCTATTTCCTCTTTATTTATTTTGTCTAGTGAATTTTTAACTTACTCCTTCATCTGAAACATATTCATTTCTCACTTCATTTTGTTTGACTCATGGTGTTTGTGGTTTCCTTTCTACAGTTTTCAAGGTAGTAGTTCTTGCTTCTGGTGTCTGCCCCCTGATGGCTAAGGTTGGTCCAGGGGGTTATGTAGGCTTCCTACTTGGAAGGAATGTTCCCTGTGCACCATGGATAGATTTGAGTTTTTTCACTCTGATTGGCAGGTTCACCTTAGGAGGTTTGTATTGGGGTGTCCGAGATTAGCGATTAGCGTAACTTTAGAAGCCTGTCTGCTGATCTGTGATTCTTTGTTCCCATCTTGCTGGTTGTGCGGCCTGAGGCATCCAATGTTGGAACTTGCAGGCAGAGGGGAGAAACCAGGTCCTGGTACTGTGATAAGGGCCTCCAGGAGAGCTTACACCAATTAACATTCCCTGGGGACAAGATTCTGTGCTCTCCACCTTGGGGCTCAGGTTTCTCCCCCGCTCAGGGAATGATGATCCTATAAACAGTATAGAATGGCAAATTAAAAAAAAAAAAGGAAAATGAACAAACCCCAAGACAAATAACCAAATTAAGCAAAAATAAATAAATAAATAACCAACCAAACAAACAAAGAAACAAACCGAAAAGCAGTCAAACAGAACACAAGACAGACAATAAAAATAGGACTACATGGGGCATGCTTGCTTGCTTAGGTGGGAGGGACAAAATGCAGGGACAGACTAGAGGCTGCATGCACACTCTAGCAGGGGAAGGACAAGGTGGCCATGACTAGGGCAAGCACAGTAGGTCCACTGGATCTCCCTCTCATGCCCAGGGTCACAGAGGCTCGCATGAGTTTATGAGACTGATGCACACTTGCTCTAATGTGAGTTGCTCTCTGAGCCTGTGGAGGCAGTGTTGGCATGAAGAGAGAGTCTGTGAGAGCAGCCTCCTCCCTGTGTGCCACTCGATGATGGTGCCTTGTTTAGGAGGCAGGTCACACTTCCTTCAGGAACATTCCTGATCACAGAGTTCACTCCCATCCCTGCATGCCATCTCCACATGGCCAATAGTGCTCCTCTTCTCCAGTCCACTCTCTTAAGCTCACACTTTAGCACCCAGCCCTCACCAGCCTTAGCTGACACACGACTCAGGCTGGGACACCCAGGGCTGACTCCCCAAGAGGTCCTGGCAGGGTAGCCCATGGTTTCACTGGGGCCTGCACAGCCAGAGGAGCCCTTGGCTTGAAGGAAGGATGAGTTACTCATAAGGGTGCCTTTCCCAGTGCTCTTGGAGACAATGGTTGGTGGGTTGGAATAGGGATGCAGTGGCACTCCACCCTTTGTGCACCACTCAACAATGGTGCCTTATTTTATAGCGCCCCAGACCTCTTTGCAAATTTCCCTGATTGTAGATATCCCCGCTTTCTTCCCTTCAGGCTGTCTCCTAACAACTAACAGCTGTTCCCTCCCTGTGTCCACTCTCCAAACTCCACTTTGCACCCCCAGTGACCCTCTGCACCAGAAGACATGCAACTCAGGCTGGGGTGCACCTGGCTGCAGCACACAATATGTGCATAGATCCTAATCTATCCTGCCTTCCATAGACTAGTTTCTGGGCTCCCCTCTAATCCCCTGTAAGTCCTTCCTGTCCCAGCTGGTCCACCCACTGTGAGGGGGTTTCTCTGAGTATGGAAATCTCTCTTCTCTTTCAGCTTCTTCCCAGCGGTGCTGGTCGCTTCCCATTTCCTCTTTTTTTTTTTTTTCTTTCTTTCATAATACACAGTTAAGTAGGGATTTGTGTGTGTGTGTGTGTGTGTGTGTGTGTGTGTGTGTCCTTTTATATATCTGAGGTCCTCCACTAGTATTCAGCAGATACTCTGTGACAACAGTTCCATTTGTAAATAAATTCTTCATATACATGTGAGGTAGAATCCTATTTAACCACCTTGAGTCCTTCTACTCTCCCTTTACTTTAAATGAAGATGCTTCTGTCATCTGTATATCCATCAACGTGCCATTGTATCTAGATTCAGTTAACTAAGCAAACCGTCATAAAAGCTCCAGAAAGCTTTGATTATTTTAACAATGTATAATCTTTGATATCTTTGTTAAACTTTCTGAGTTGGTATTCATTTCAGAGTTTATGCTGCTGCTTTCTGGATCTTTTTGAGAATGAGCTGGTGAAGGAGAGGTGGAAACAATCTGAACAGTGTTCAAGAATCCAAGGGATTGGATTCCCTTTTGGTACTTGAAATTACAGAATTTTAGAAGTTGGAATAAAAAAAAATGAAATGATTATCAACTTGCTCTATCACTACTTGAGATCAATTATACAGCTATCTAAACTTATAATCACTTTTTGGAAAGTGAAATTTTTGAAGTGCCCATGTCATGATCCAGCTTGCTTTCAACAGCATTTAACTAGTCTGCATGGTGTAAAAATATTTTTAAAGAAATGGAATATAGTATCCATGAGTTCTCTTTCTTTCTCCCTACCCCCTCAGAACATCAATGAGCATCAAGTAGAATGTCTTTCTCCATAACAATTTCTTATGTGTTGATAAGAGCTTATGAGCACATTCCCTCCCTGTCTCAGTAAAATTGGCCCAGTTATTAAGTCTCAAGATTCTGTGCTTTGTGTCAGTCTGGTTTCCCCAGAGTTTTGAAGTCAGCAACAATAGAATTTTGCAATTCATAGCAGAAGACTGCTGATTATCAGCAGAAGATCCATGATCTGTCTTGAGTTATCTGTTTCTCAGCTACTTCACTAAATCATCTTAGTCCTCCATTGTGACCTTATTCAGATTTTAAAGTATATTCAACACTTTCTCCTGTGTCAACATAGTGTTTCATGGCACTCATGCTGGTTGTGATCACCAATGAACTGAAAAAGTTAATTTCCTTATTTTTTTTTCAAAATTATCATTCCATATATAAATAACATGTTGAATATTTCCAATACCAACAGCACTTTTATACATTTTATGTATTGTCTCATGGAGAGAAACAATTCACATGCAAAGTAGATGAGAATAAATACAGTCAGGATTATGTTTCTTATGTAGTCACACGACTACTTTTAAATTTTCTTCTGGTGTATGGCATTTTCTGACTCTTAGGATCACCTACTTTCTTCACAGACATTTATACTTCCTTAGAATGCCTTTAAAACTAACTTATGAGGGGGAAGTGATATCCAAAATACACAGCATATTTTTAAAATGCAAGCACAAAACAGAAGAGGCTTACCAGTTGACGCTAGAGGAAAAGAACCTGCCTGTCAATGCGGGAGACATAAGTGACGTGAATTTGATCCCTGGGTTTGGAAGATCTCCTGGAGGAGGGCATTGCAACCCACTCCACTATTCTTGCCTAGAGAATCCTATGGACAGAGGATTCTGGCAGGCTACAGTCCATCGGCTGGCAAAGAGTCAGACATGACTGAAACCACTTAGCACACATATATGCACAAACAAGACAGAAACCTATAGAAAATAAAGTTGCTTAGATAAGCCTATGTCATATTCTATATCCTTTCATATTGATTTTCATGCAACTCAAATGTTTTTACTGACACCAACATGTAGGTTTTTAATAACAATTTTCGACTTAGATAGTGAATATTGTTTAGATTTACTTAAATGATATTTCAACATGTATTCACACAAATAGAGTTCAGGTATCAAATAATACTTTTGCTCTTGCCATTGCATGCTAAACATGGACAGAATTCTTTCCCTAAATATTAGCTGAATTTTTCATTTCAGCCCTGTCTAGAAAATTAACTGATCACTTAAGTGACCACACCTCATAGCACTTAAGGTTTCTTATTTCATGCAGAAGAAACAAACTGGGTAATTTAAGCAGAATATTTGTGAAGAGGATAAGTGGTTCACAAAGTATTTTAGGAAGGATAGAGAATCAGGCAGGAAAAATGGCCAGGAAGAGGGGAAACTAAGTTACTGCTAATAATAGACCAAATGCCAGTTCTACTGCTGCTGTAGCTGCTGAGCATCACACAGGTCATCTTGTACCTATGCCACAGTTGGCACCAAACACTGCACTCTGGGCATGCACTGTGCTGCTTCTGTTGTTGCTCCTGTCCCTGAAACCTGGAGAATGTTGCTACTATTGTTGTAATTGATGTTCCATGTCCTCTGGCTTAAACTTATTAAATCTCATTTCAAAGTCCAAGATGGCACAAACTTGCAGCAAGGTCACACACTGTTAATCTAGTTGCAAGAAAAGCTGTAACTATTATATTTGTTCTGTGTTGTGCTTAGTTGCTCAGTCGTGTCCGGTGCTTCATGCCCCCATGGACTGCAGCCCGTCAGGCTCCTCTGTCCATGAGATTCTCCAGGCAAGAATACTTGAGTGGGAAGCAATTTCCTTCTCCAGATCAGAGGATATACAAGAAGTCAAACATGGGAAGGGTGATCATATTCTGGAGAGCCAAATATCAGCTTATGTTGATTACATGATGTATGAACTTCCTATTATTTCAATGAGTTGAAGGAACTTTATTGTCAATAAAAAGAAAATCAGCAATCCTAAATATAAATTAATATATCAGTGGGACAATAATGGTCATAATACCATTAATGTTGGCTTTAAATTGAGGCTGAATTTACCAATTCAGTATTTTATGAGAGTACTTTAAAATCTCCTTTTAGTTATGGAGTTAGAAATTCAAAAATTCACCACTTATGAGTGAATGAGCAAGCATTTATGTAAATGCTGACCCGGGTTAAATGTGTACTCTTTGGATGCGAAAACATGAAAATAATGGGCCTATATTAAACATGAGGTCTTGACCTTGGATTGATTCAGTTCTCACCTGCAGAATTAGCCATCTGTATAAGCACTCTTATTCTCCTTTTCTTGCAAGCTTACGTGAAATCCCATTTGAAAAAGAAATGCATTTTTTTTTTCAGGCTAAAGTTAGATTTCATCAAAAGACACCAAGTTTATACTATTTAGCTCTATTATTTTGCTATCTCAAACCTCTTATAGCCCATCTCTGATTCCATAAAACTTCATAGAAAAATTAGTATTTTAAGATCCATGCACCCAGTAAAGGGCATATAAACATGGCAGATAACATGGCAGGTGGGGTTAGAAGTATAGATTTTTTATGGAAATAATCCAGCGTATTAGGACACTTTTACTAGGTGAAAATACAATTCAGTGCACTAGGAACATGTACTAGGTGAAAATATAAACAAAATGACTCCTTTTTTTCTTAGAAATTCTGGAGTTTGAGTAGAATATATATACAAATATGTGTGTGTGTGCATGTGTGTGCATATCGATTCTTAAATAAGTTACACAATACTTTGACTCCCAACAAATTTATCTTTCCACAACTGAATAAACTTTACCATTTCTGTTTAACTGCTGAGTCACTAACATATGTTCTTCTTTTCACAGACAAGACGTCCGTAAGTGACATCCATTGGTCTAAAATGACTACAGCACACTTTCTTCCACTTGGCTGTTAAGTAAATATTAATTCAATAAGACTACACTTGCAAAATTGTATTCGTTTTAAAAAACAGTATCCTCTATTTTCTCCTCCTTCATCTGGTCCCAAGGGTTCTAAAAATATGTAACTGGACTTTTGATGTGTGAAGACTGGATCTGGGAGATTTAACAAATAAATAATTGATAATAGTGGATTGAGATCCTACAGTATACAATAAAAACTAGTGTGCACTCTATACACATTACATCTGCTGACATGAAACTGCACTGACAGATATTTTTCCAGCAGAGATGGGCATATTCAGAATAGAACTGTAATTTGGGATCTTCCACCATTTCAAGACATATAGTAGTTCCTGCACATTAAAGGAAAGAGGACATTTTTGTAGGGAGAAAAAGAAAATGAAGAGGGCTATAGTAAACAAAAACTCCATGGCTTTTGATTGGCTGAGTCCTTGCTAGGAAAGAAGAGAAGTCTTTCTTTCTTATGTTGGCCTCTCATCCTCCAACTCTATTTAACAGAGGTGTCTATTTATTATGTTTTTATGTATCTAATTGTCCAAAATCATTACCAAATTCACATATATACAGGGAGGAAAGGTGATTTTCTCAGTGTTGTACCATTTTCAAATGTTAAAACTGCGATTGAGCAACATTAGCCACATTTGAGGATCTAGAGGAACTGTTAGAAAACTGATAAAGGGAAAGGATCAAGTGTGCATCCAGCCTTTCCAACGTAAATTTTACTTCCGTGTAACTAAATAATTGAGTACCAGAATTTTTCTTTAAGGAAGTGCCCAGCATTGTAAATAAAAAAAAAATGATAGAATCAGAACATGATTTTGTAAATCCAGGAGAAATAAAAATGCAGGAAATGGTTACCAATAACAGCTAAAAGTCACAAAAAGGAGAGAAAGCTAAGACTGTATGTGCTTCCTGCTGAAAATACAGAATACCACATTCTAGAATCCATCAAGACTCTTAAGTATAATAGCAGCAAGGGAGAGAGGAGCATGTTAAATAACACCCCAGGGATGCAAACAGCCAAAACCATATTGTGGAAAACTACCTGAGTCTGCAATAAATGAATTGTAAGACATTGAGAAATAGTGAGAGCAAGAGCTAGGGTAAGAGAGCATGCGCATGTACCACATGCAAGAGAGTGACAGGGAGGAAGAAAAATCTATAGATTAATGAACTTATCAACCAATTGCAACATATAAAACTTATCAGAACTCTAATTTTTAAAAATCCTTTAACAATTATTATTTTTAACTATATGGATATATTTGAACTCTGAATATTTGGTAATATTATGATACTGTTTTCATTCATATTTTAGGCATAATAAAAAGGAATAGTTTAGTTATATTTTAAAGTGTTGTATTACATATATACATGATACACATTCTTTAATTCAAGTATTTAATATTTTAGATTTGTTTGAATAACCCATTAGGAAAGGATAGATGGAGATTGAGGCATAGGTGAAAGAAGGTTGAAATTTGGAAGTTAAATAATGGGTTTCATCATATTATTCTTTCAAAATTTATAAATATTGAATTTACATAATTAATAAAATGAATCATTTTTTTATTCCATGCAGTTACTATCAAGCACACACATTTTCTTTCAAATTCTTGGTTCACTATGGGTGTCAATGAGACATTAAACTGTTTCTCCAGTAAAGATGGTTCCTTTAGATTTTAGAAAACTCATGCAAAGTGTGCTAATGTATTTATTAATATTATCACACTTGCTCTTCTAAGCCTGTCTTTCCAGTGCGGTTGTAAAAAGCCCAGCAATGCCATTTACCAAAAGCCCATTGCAAGAACTTTTCTATTTCAATTCTTTAGTTTTATTTTCAATTCTTCAGTTCAATTCTTTAGTAGGAGGCACTCAAGAAAATTGTGATAGTTTAAGAAGAAAAAGATCATATTTACCTACAGCACAAAATCATCTTCTTATGTACCAGAAGCATATACAAACATATATATGACCACTGGTTGCAGAAAGCATCAGTAGGCTTTGCTTAACAACTTTCAGAGTTCCTCTTAAGAAGCATCCACTTTCATATGGAAGGAACTGAAACATTTTGTGGCAGCTTCCCTCAAATTCCTTCATGGACATGGATAACACCAAGTTGGAAGTTTGGATTCAGGTTATGTTCTATTTTTCACATAATGTTGTTTACTTGCAAGTGTGTTTGTGAAAGTCACTGAGCTTTATACCACGATACTTACATTTTTCTGTGTGTGTGTATGCTACTCTACTTCAGTAAGATGTTGAAACAGAAAAACAAGAATAGAAAGTGCCAAAATACTTCTGCCTTCTCACATTTGTTTCAACCGAGAAAGAAAAGTCAGTCTTCATTGTGATATTGAAAGACAACAAAAGCTGACCCAAATAAATTCAGATCCGCATTATTTATGGATACCCAAGCAGCAACTCAACTGATTAAGGTCTCAGCTTTAAATTAACCCTTTGCCAAATGCAGGGCAGTGATAGAACTTTCCAGTGTAAACAGAAGCATTTTGTGCTTCATATTCAATTTGAACTTTGAGGGTAATTTGGGGGATTCTATAAGGCACTGTACCTACATTAGGAATTGTGAAATGTGAGGAACATATTTCCTGGTTCATTTAAATCTGATATATATTAGTAATTCAACTTCACTGGTAATAGCATCTCAAGATGGATGCCTTAAACCAGTTGCAAGGAAGAATTATAGGGAAAGAAATACGAGCCTCATTTATTGACCAGAAGTTCAGAAAGTGGACTTGTAGGGAAAAATCTCAGGGAGACTTTTACTTTAATGGAAAATTAATAGATTATAATGTATGTAGGGGAAACGAATAGGCTTGCTCTATGTGACACATTTTAACCCATTCTAGACTCATCTGCCGTTTAAAATATATATTTTGATAAGGCATTCTTAAACACATTAAGATGCTGATACATAAGATAAATATTGGTCATTTTGTAAATCAGTTTAAAAATGTCCCAAATATTCCATAAAGCAATTCTTAACTAAATAATCATAAGGATTTCATATATGTATATACACTTATGAAAATTAATGCTGCTATAGCAAGTTCTATTTCACAGAGCATTTTGACACATCCATTTGAATTCATTATTTTAGCAATGGCATATTATCTATATTAAAAATTATGCATATATGCTGCACACAAACTTACAATTCCTAGGAAATCACACTGTTCAATATAGTTTTTAACTTTTTTTAATGGAATTATAATTTTACATATTTTTGTAAAGATTCTAATGTTAAGAAGCTCTTAGAACAACTTTTAGAAAGTTCTTATTGATTTCCTTTCCCTTTTATCCCACTCCAGGCCTCAAGAAAAATCATATTCACAAATATGCATCCTTTCAATCCCTTTTCCATGCTTTTGTGGTATATATGCACTTACCTACACATAGAATTTTTAAAATATATCAATGTGTTCTGTAACATTGTTTTCACACTTAGCAACATGTTCTGAAATTATTTTCCATGGTAATACACATAGTTTTCCCTTTTCGTTGAACCACTACAGTATGTATTCTTTCAAATATGGGCGTTTCATAATTTAGTTGACACCTATTTCCAAAATAATCACTCTTAAAAATAATGATATGAGAGTTTACAATTCCAAATAATATAATGGTTAAAAACTTGGGTTCTTGGTCTGATTGCACGCTGCTTTTTAACTAGTGTGGAACCTTGACCAAAGTATCTAACTATGTTGCTGTTGTTATTGGGCCACCCAGTCATGTCTGACTCTTTGCAACCCCATGGACTGCAGCACGCCATGCCTCCCTGCCCCTCATCATTTCCTGAAGTTTGCCTAAATTTATTCCATCGATAGCATTGGTGATGCCAACCAGCCATCCCATCCCCTGACACCCTCTTCTGCTTCTGCCCTCAATCTTTCCCAGTATCAGGGACTTTTCCACTGTTTGCATCAGGTGACCAAAATCCTGGTGCTTCAGCTTCAGCATCAGTCCTTCCAATGAGTATTCAGGGTTATTTATTTTAAGATTGACTGGTTTGATCTCCTTGCTGTCCAAGGGACTCTCAGGAGTCTTCTCCAGCACCACAGTTTGAAGGCATCAATTCTTTGGCACTCTGCCTTCTTTATGGTCCAGTTCTCATAAGCATACATGACCACTGGGAAGACCATAGCCTTGACTATGTGGACCTTTGTTGGCAGAGTGATATCTCTGCTTTTCAACTCACTGTCTATATTTGTCATAGCTTCCCTGCCAAGAAGCAATCATCTTCTGAACTCATGGCTGCAGTCACCATCCACAGTGAGTTTAGAGCCCAAGAAGAGGAAATCTGTCACTGCTTCCATATTTTCCCTTCTATTTGCCATGATGTAATGGGACTGGATGCCATATTCTTAGTTTTTTGAATATTTAGTTTGTTTTTTTTTAAAGGAAATCTCTATAATGTAATATATGGTGACTTGTGGAATGTATTGCTAAACAAAAAGATTTCCATGCTTTTGGGAAGGTGAACCACCAACTAAAGAAACTGTTTAACTGTAAGAGATGAGCATAGATGATAAAGCTGAAGGGATAAGAAAAAGAAAGGCATTTTTGAGAAAAGTTCTTTGTCGTCCATGTTAAACTGCCATTTTCACTTTCCTCCTTTACCCTCATAAAGTGGTTCTTTAGTTCTTTGCTTTCTGCCATTAGAGTGGTATCATCTGTGTTTCTGAGGTTGCTGATATTTCTCTTGCCTATCTTAACTCTGGGAGTTGGTGATGGACAGGGAAGCCTGGTGTGCTGCAGTCTATAGGGTCACAAAGAGTCGGACATGACTGAGTGATTGAACTGAACTGAACTGAATTGATCTTGATTTCAGCCTGTAACTCATCCAGTCTGGAATTTCTCATCATGTGCTCAGAGTATAAGTTAAATAAATAGGGTGACAACAGATAGTCCTGTTGTACTCCTTTCCCAGTCCTGAAACAGTTCCACACAGAATACTAATTGTTGCTTCTATTCATCACTCCTACTGCATATGCATAGGGTATTTGATTTAAGTCGTACTTGGCTGGCCTAGTAGCTTTCCCCTCTTTCTTTAGTTTAACTCTGAATTTTGCAATGAGAAGCTGATGATCTGAGCCACAGTCAGCTCCAAGTCTTGTTTTTGCTTCTGTAAACAACTTCTCCATCTTCAGCCACAAAGAATGTAATTGATTTGATTTGGGTATTGACCATTTGGTGATGTTCATGTGTAAAGTCGTCTCTTGTGTTGTTGAAAACTGGTGTTTGTTATGACCGGTGGATTCTCTCCACAGAATTCAGCTAGCTTCTGCCCCACTTCATTTTGCACACCAAGGCCAAACTTGCCTGTTATTCCAAGTATCTCTTGACTTCCTACTTTTGCGTTTCAATCCCCAATGATGAATAGAACATCTTTTTCTAGTGTTAGTTCTAGTAGGTCTTCTAGATTTTTATAGAACTGATTAACTTCAGTTTCTTCAGTATTGGTGGCAGGAGCATAGACTTGAATTGCTGTGATGAGGAATGGCTTCCCTTGGAAATGAACCAACATCATCCTGTCGCTTTTGAGGTTGCACCCAAGTACTGCATTTCAGATTCTTTTGTTGATTATGAGAGCTCTTCTATTTCTTCTATGGGATTCTTGACCATAGATGTAACGGTCATTTGAATTAAATTCACCCATTTCTGTCCATTTTAGTTCACTGATTCCTAAAATGCCTAAATGAGGCATTAATAAATCTGCCTTAATGTTCTATTTCTGCTTGTTCTACATTGAAATTAAATAATATCAACCAAAGTCTCTCCTAATAATTCATATGTGTCAGATATGATATACATACTGATGATCTTCACATAGCTGCACCTAATTGAGTAACGAGCCTAAGAAGCATTTTAATACTTAATTTTCACACTTAAGTGGAAGAAATATTGAACTGTAATACTGAAAATTGAGCTCCCCAAAAGTTCCCAGGACTGTGTGTCAATTATTAGTACTTTGATAAGATAGATAAACTTTTTTTTTTAGGGTCCTCCAATAACTGATTTAGTTCACTGATTTCTAAGATGTCAATATTTGTTCTTGCCATCTCCTGCTTGACCATGTCCAATTTACATTGACTCATGGATCTAACACTCCAGCTTCCTATGCAATTTTGTTCTTTGCAGCATCAAATTTTACTTCCATAACCAGACACTTCCACAACTGAGGGTCGTTTCTGCTTTGGCCAAGCCACTTCATTCTTTCTGGGGTTATTGATAGTTGCTCTTCCCTGGTAGCATCTTGGACACCTTCTGACCTAGGGGACTCATCCTTTGGTGTCATATCTTTTTGTACAATTCATTAGGTTCTCACGGAAAGTACACTGGGGTAGTTTGCCATTCCCTCCTCCAGTAGACCACATTTTGTAATAACTCTCCATTATGATTGTCTGTCTTGAATGGCCCTACATGGCATGGCTCATAGCTTCACTCAAGCCCCATCGCCATGACAAGGCAGTGATCCATGAAGGGGATCTAACTATAATGAAGTGTATTTTCTTAATCTGTAAAAATGAGATGAGTGTCTACATCATAGAATTATTCTGAGTATTAAGCAATATAAGTAACAAGCACTAAGAATAGAGCAAGGCACATAGTAAATAATAAATGTTAAATAATACACACACACAAAGACATACACACAGTGTATGTAAAGTACATAACATATTGTCTGAGGTGTTAAATGTTCAATAAATTTTATTATATAGATATTATTCATATCTATACTTAAAAATTAATTATTATCTTGTTTTTAATAATAATAAAATTCTGTTTTTAAAATTAATGTTTATCTATAAAGGCTTTATTTGTATGAAAAGTGTCTATAATTTGCTAATTATGGTAATTTGCTTTACCCAGTTAAGATTTTTTTAACTCTGTATAGTCTTTCTGTATTAACTTTCTTCACATTATGAACAAAAACTATCCACTCATATTACTTATGTCTTTTAATATTTGTCATACTTAGAAAGGCCTATGCCACAAAAATTATAAAAACATTCTCCTGTGTGTGGTATAAGTTATCTTTTTTTCTGGAATTTTTTTCCTGTTTCTGGAATGTGTCTTTTTATATGATATGAGGTAGGCATCTGTTTTTAATTTCTTTTTTCCAATGCATCACCAATTATCTCCAAGTCATTTTTCAGGTCTTTCCCTATGGATTTGAGCTGCCACCTTTAATCATATAATAGATGCATACTCATATATGGCTACCCATCAGGACTCTCTATTATTGGTCATTTGGATTACAGAATCCTTTTTCTTATGTTGTGATACACTTGGTTTTTGGGGTATAAGTGTTAGCCTTGTCAAATAGAAATAGTTGTAGAGATTTTCAGATCCTTTTATCTACAATCACATGCACTTCTCTCAGTTCATTTATGGTTACATGTTGGTTGGATATAGGAGAAATTGAGGAAAACCTCTTCTATTCACCTCCAAATGTAACTGGTCTTTCTTCTCCACCAGAGCTGATTCTGCCTTCAATCACTAGAAATGGAATTTCAAGGAGCTACAGGTTCAGTAGTAAATACTTTCTGCCTGACTTCTACTTTGAGATTGCTGAAGTTGAAGCTCCAATATTTTGGTCACCTGATGCAAACTGCTGACTCTTTCGAAAAGTCCCTGATGCTGGGAAAGACTGAGGGCAGAACAAGAGGGCATCAGAGGATGAGATGGCTGGATGGCATCACCAATTCAATGGACATGAACTTGGGCAAACTCTGGGAAATGATGAGAGACCGGGAGGCCTGGCATACTGCAGTCCATGGGGTCACAAGGAGTCAGACAAGACTGGGCAACTGGACAACAGTCTCTACTTTAGTCACCACAACTTTTCCCCTATCATTAGGGGATTTGCAATTGTAATTACTTTTTTTTGACATTAGTCAAGTTGACTAATTCTTGTGCCTCCAAATGGAATTTCCTTTGGTGGCCCAAACACCCCTTTATGTCCATTTTGAGTCCTGCAAGAATCTCTTTCCACTCCACTTTCTATCCAAATCCTACCATTTTGCGGTAGTTTTCACTCTCTCTGTTTCACACGGTAGGAGGTTGCCTGAGAATTCACAGGATGGACCTTATGTAATGTAGCAATGTCTTCATAGTTAACTGAAACCAAACCAATGCTTCTTTATTCCCTTTTCATAGTGACATATAATGCATGGGCTGTGTCAGATTACTAGATTATTGAATAAATATGTAGCTAGATGAGGATGCTTTCTGAAATAGTTTGATGACTTGGTAGCATCTTAAGACCAAAATTACCAAAATTTGGGGTACTTGTAGTAGTGTTTGAAGAACGTAGTGACTAGCTCTGTTCTAACATATCTCATTCGTTTGTGAAGTGATGGACATGATTTGTTACTTTGGGCTTCATAGTCAATCAACCTAAAACACTATCATGTCTCGTAAAGGGGTATTGAAAAAGCATTGAAAAATAAAACAGAGATCCAGAAAGACTGTTCATAATCTATGATTTATCTTTAGTTCTATATTGTCTGTTTAACTTGTTCTGAAATTTTAATGAGATTGAAAACAAGAGTTTAGATGAAAAATAAGTGTTTTAAATTATTTTAGTGTCAAATAAGTAAGACTTTGATATTTTTCATGAATATATTGCATGGATATGATGCAAAGTAATGTTTTTCTTTCATTTATTTAAAATAAGATTTTCTTTATTGTCATTAACAAGTTCAGGACAGAGAGATCAGATGAGCTTCTGAAATGCCACTAAATTTAGGAATATAAAAAGCATTTTGTTTTGATTTTAACTGTAAAGAGTAAACATTTTAATTGAAAGTGTAAATTTTAGGAATTAAAAACTAAATTAGAAATAGACTGCTATTCTTTTTTGTTACTGCACTTAATTTTATCCTAGGATGGGCATAAAACAAAAAATAGATATATTTTAGCATTCAAATGAATATTTTTAAAAGTTAATCTAGTTAAATAGTCTCATAGATATACTATGTCAACAAACTATGAGGTAAAGAGTTGAAATAGTTTGAACAGTAAAATTAAAAAGAAAATGAGCTACTGAATTTATTGGCATAATAGAAAAATGCCTAGAACTAGAAGTCAGCAAGCTAGAGGTTTTGATAAAGGTTTTACAATAGCTCATTATATTAGTTAAAATAACAAGCTGACCACTCCAGGGCTTAGAAAAGAGGAGAAGTTTCATTTCAAAGGTCTTGAAGTTTCCTCTCTGACATAAAATATGTGTAAGCCCACGATTTTCCCAGTGAAATCCCAATGTGATAGTCTAACTGCTATCATTTGCCTTTTGTTAGTTTAATACTGAGTCTATTATAAACTGCCCCACTTGAATGAGAGAAACTTGGTTTTTTTTGGCAGTGGCACATAAGGTTAATTGAAAATATATTGATACAGAAATATAGATCAATGGAACAGTATAGGAACCCCAGAAATAAACCCACACACGTCATTTGATCATTGACAAAGGAGGCAAGAATACACAATGGAGAAAAGATAGCCTCTTCAATAAATGGTGCTGGGAAAAGTGGACAACTGTATGTAAAAGAACGAAATTAGTGTATTCTCTAACACCATACACAAAACAAACTCTAAATAGGTATATTAGCCTTTCTTATACTTACCATTTGACAGAGTTTGATATAACATGACCTGGCATGTAAGCTATATATATCCTCAAATGGAGTGATTCATTGATGTTCTTCTGCATAAGTAACAAACAAGCTAAACATTTCTGAGAATCTAGTTGCTCAGGAAAGAATATGATGACTATTGAAATTACATATTTTCCATAGTTAGTTATCAAATAAAATATATAATATGTATAAAACAATATTATGAATCTTACAGATTAAATGCACAAAACAATTGGGGCGTTCATGGACAAAATATTTCAGTTGATCTTTTTCGCTTGTCATTGAAATATAAACTGACAGTAATAGGACAAGCTCATTAACTGTTTCATATGGTCAAAATAAATCTGTTTTATGTTTACAACTATAGCACTGGAAGCATTAATACCTATATTGTTATAAATAAAATTTATATCTCTATCATTTTCTGAGTCTTAAAAGGTTTTTCAATATAGTGTACAAAGTTTTGTTTAATATGTTTGTGTGACTTTCACATTAAAGATTTAAAATTCTACTCCCAAAATCACACAATTTTATCAAAATAATTATTTATTAAAACCAAATTGTAAATATATTATGTCTTATTATAATAGCATCAATCATTGGTAATTATAACTTTAATCCTTACTTTTAAAATAATATTAATACAGTAAGGGAATTTAAACATGCATGTATTATTTTTGGAAGTGAATATTTGAAGATCACAGTGACTCACTCTAATAAAATCTTTTCTAAGTCTCATCTAGAGTGGAAAAATACAGAACAGTGAGTGATTTAGGGTGCTTAACATAAACTTTTCTCTCATTTACTCATATAAAGACTACCAAGACATAGCACTGGGGATTATAACAGGTTAAGTATTAGCAATGTGGTGCTTTTATAAGAACACATGTTTTTTAAGGTTTTATAGATAAATATAAGTAGGTTATTTCATATAATTTATAAAAGAGAAATAATAAAATATGTAATTAAATTCAACACTATCCTGAACTTATTTTTAAGGAAGTTCAAAGAAAAAAAGAAAATAGAGCTTTTAAATTCATCAAATATTCTAAAAAGAGGGTGAATATGAAGTTTCAGATTTAATAAATTTTGATTTTCTCTCCAGTATGACCTAAAAAAAAAAAAAATGGCCTTCCCAGGTGGTGCTAGTGGTAAAGAATCCACCTGCCAATGCAGGAGAGGCAAGAGGTGAGAGTTTGACCCCTGGGTAGGGAAGACCCACTGGATTAGGAAAGAGCACCCCACTCCAGTATTCTTGCCTGAAAATTTTCAGGGGCAGAGGAGCCTGGTGGGCTATAATCCATGGGGCCACGAAAAGTCAAAAGTGACTGAGTCCACACACATGACATAAACCAAAATGCTCCAAATCAGTGTCAGATGGTATTACCTAAGATGAAGGCCACATTGATGGAGATGAAGATAGATTTATCAGCAAGGGGTGTTGGGGAAGGTGCCACGTCATTCTCCCAAAGCTTTGAAACAGTCAGAACAAAGCTATGAAGTACTCTTTTCATTCTAGAATATCAAAATATTTCGATTTTTTTTCTTTATTCACTAATAGAGAAAATGAAATGGCTGCAATTGCTCCTTCACTGGTGCTAGAGATTGCTTAGGCTTCTGTGACAATCTCATATTTAAACTATTACTCTATTTGTTTCTCTCAACCCATACATGTACTTATTTGTGCCTTTAAATATGAGATGTACCTACAAATACCTACATCTTTGTGTGAATTTAGTTCTTAAACTACAGTATCGAAGTGTTTTGCTTTGTTTTTATTATTCAGTTCAGTTCAGTTCAGTCACTCAGTCGGGTCCGACCCTTTGCGACCCCATGAATTGCAGCAAGCCAGGACTCCCTGTCCATCACCAGCTCCCGGAGTTTACCAAACACATGTCTATCGAGTCAGTGATACCATCCAACCATCTCATCCTCTGTCGTCCCCTTCTCCTCCTGTCCCCAATCCTTCCCAGCATTAGGGTCTTTTCCAATGAGTTAATACTTCGCATGAGGTGGCCAAAATATTGGAGTTTCAGCTTCAACATCAGTCCTCCCAATGAATACCCAGGACTGATCTCCTTTAGGATGGACTGGTTGGATCTCCTTGCAGTCCAAGGGACTCTCAAGAGTCTTCTCCAACACCACAGTTCAAAAGCATCAATTCTTCAGTGTTCAGCTTTCTTCACCATCCAACTCTCACATCTATACGTGACCACTGGAAAAACATAGCCTTGACTAGATGGACCTTTGTTGGCAAAGTAATGTCTCTGCTTTTATTTTTTTATTTTTTTTTATTTTTTATTTTTTTTCAATAAATTTATTTATTTTAGTTGGGGGCTAATTACTTTACAATATTGTAATAGTTTTTGCCATACATTGACATGAATCAGCCATGGGTTTACATGTGTTCCCCTTCCTGGACCCCCCACCCACCTCCCTCCCCATCCCATCCTTCTGGATCATCCCATTGCCCCGGCCCTGAGCCCTTGTCACATGCATCGAACATGGAATGGTGTTCTGTTTCACATATGATAATATACATGTTTCAATGCTATTCTCCCAGAACGTCCCACCCTCATCTTCTCCCTCAGAGTCCATAAAATTGTCCCATGCATCTGTGTCTCTTATTCTGTCTCGCATATAGGGTTATCGTTACCATCTTTCAAATTCCATATATATGCATTAGTATACTGTATTGTTGTTTTTCTTTCTGGCTTACTTCACTCTGTATAATGGGCTCCAGTTTCATCCATCTCAGTAGAACCGATTCAAATGTACTTTTTTTAATGGCTGAGTAATATTCCATTGTGTATATGTACCACAGCTTCCTTATCCATTCGTCTGCTGATGGACATCTAGGTTGCTTCCATGTCCTGGCTATTGTAAACAGTGCTGCGATGCACATTGGGGTACACGCGTCTCTTTCAATTCTGGTTTCCTCGGTGTATATGCCCAGCAGTGGGATTGCTGGGTCATATGGCAGTTCTATTCCCAGTTTTTTAAGGAATCTCCACACTGTTCTCCATAGTGGCTGTACTAGTTTGCATTCCCACCAACAGTGTAAGAGGGTTCCCTTTTCTCCACACCCTCTCCAGCATTTATTGCTTGTAGACTTTTGGATAGCAGCCATTCTGACTGGAGTGAAATGATACCTCATTGTGGTTTTGATTTGCATTTCTCTAATAATGAGTGATGTTGAGTATCTTTTCATGTGTTTGTTAGCCATCTGTATGTCTTCTTTGGAGAAATGTCTGTTTAGTTCTTTGGCCCATTTTTTGATTGGGTCGTTTATTTTTCTGGAATTCAGCTGCAGAAGTTGCTTGTATATTTTTGAGATTAATTGTTTGTCTCTGCTTTTAAATATGCTATCTAGGTTGGTCATAACCTTCCTCCCAAGGAGTAAGCGTCTTTTAATTTCATGGCTGCAATCACCATCGGCAGTGATTTTGGAGCCCAGAAAAATAAAGCCTGACACTGTTTCCACTGTTTCCCCATCTATTTCCCAGGAAGTGATGGCACCAGATGCCAGGATCTTAGTTTTCTGAACGTTGAGCTTTAAGCCAACTTTTCACTCTCCTCTTTCACTTTCATCAAGAGGCTCGTTAGTTCTTCTTCACTTTCTGCCATAAGGGTGGTGTCATCTGCATATCTGAGGTTATTGATATTTCTTCCGGCAATCTTGATTCCAGCTTGTGTTTCTTCCAGCACAGCGTTTCTCATGATGTACTCTGCATATAAGTTAAATAAGCACGGTGAAAATATACAGCCTTGACGTACTCCTTTTCCTATTTGGAGCCAGTCTGTTGGTCCATGTCCAGTTTTAACTGTTGCTTCCTGACCTGCATACAGGTTTCTCAAGAGACAGATCAGATGGTCTGGTATACCCATCTCTTTCAGAATTTTCCACAGTTTCTTGTGATCCACACAGTCAAAGGCTTTGGCATAGTCAATAAAGCAGAAATAGATGTTTCTCTGGAACTCTCTTGCTTTTTCGATGATTCAGCGGATGTTGGCAATTTGATTTCTGCTTCCTCTGCCTTTTCTAAAACCAGCTTGAACATCTGGAAGTTCACGGCTCACGTATTCCTGAAGCCTGGCTTGGAGAATTTTGAGGATTACTTTATTAGCATGTGAGATGAATGCAATCGTGCGGTAGTTTGAGCATTCTTTGGCATTGCCTTTCTTTGGGATTGGAATGAAAACTGACCTTTTCCAGTCTTGTGGCCACTGCTGAGTTTTCCAGATTTGCTGGCATATCGAGTGCAGCACTTTCACAGCATCATCTTTCAGGATTTGAAATAGATCAACTGGAATTCCATCACCTCCACTAGCTTTGTTCATAGTGATGCTTTCTAAGGCCCACTTGACTTCACATTCCAGGATGTCTGCCTCTAGGTAAGTGATCACACCATCGTGATTATCTGGGTCATGAAGATCTTTTTTGTACAGTTCTTCTGTGTATTCTTGCCACCTCTTCTTAATATCTTCTGCTTCTGTTAGGTCCATACCATTTCTGTCCTTTATCCAGTCCATCTTTATATGAAATGTTCCCTTGGTAGCTCTAATTTTCTTGAGGAGATCTCTAGTCTTTCCCAATCTGTTGTCTTCCTCTATTTCTATGCATTGATCACTGAGGAAGGCTTTCTTAACTCTCCTTGCTATTCTTTGGAACTCTGCATTCAGATGGGAATATCTTTCCTTTTCTCCTTTGCTTTTCGCTTCTCTTCTCTTCCCAACTCTTTGTAAGGCCTCCTCGTCTGCCATTTTGCTTTTTTGCATTTCTTTTCCATGGGGATGGTCTTGATCCCTGTCTCCTGTACAATGTCACGAACCTCTGTCCATAGCTCATCAGGTACTTTGTCTATCAGATCTAGTCCCTTAAATCTATTTGCTACTTCCATTGTATAATCATAAGGGATTTTATTTAGGTCATACCTGAATGGTCTAGTGGTTTTCCCTACTTTCTTCAATTTAATCTGAATTTGGCAATAAAAGGTTCATGATCTGAGCCACAGTCTGCTCCCAGTCTTGTTTTTGCTGACTGTATAGAGCTTCTCCATCTTTGGCTGCAAAAATGTAATCAATCTGAGTTCAGTGTTGAGCATCTGGTGATTTCCATGTGTAGAGTCTTCTCTTGTTTTGTTGGAAGAGGGTGTTTGCTATGACCAGTGCGTTCTCTTGGGAAAAGTCTATTAGCCTTTGCCCTGTTTCATTCTGTACTCCAAGGCCAAATTTACCTGTTATGCCAGGTCCTGACTTCCTACTTTTGTATTCCTGTCCCCTATAATGAAAAGGACATCTTTTTTGGGTGTTAGTTCTAAAAGGTCTTATAGGTCTTCATAGAACCTTTAAGTTCTATGTTCAACTTCAGCTTCTTCGGTGTTACTGGTCGGGGCATAGACTTGGATTACCATGATGTTGAATGGTTTGCCTTGGACATGAACAGAGATCATTCTGTCGGTTTTGAGATTGCATCCAAGTACTGCGTTTCTTTCTCTTTTGTTGACCATGATGGCTACTCCATTTCTTCTAAGGGATTCCTGCCCACAGTAGTAGATATAATGGTCATCTGAGTTAAATTCACCCATTCCAGCCCATCTTAGTTTGCTGATTCCTAGAATGTCGACGTTCACTCTTGCCATCTCCTGTTTGCCCACTTCCAATTTGCCTTGATTCGTGAACCTAACATTCCAGGTTCCTATGCAATATTGCTCTTTATAGCATCAGACTTTGCTTCTATCACCAGTCACATCCACAGCTGGGTATTGTTTTTGCTTTGGCTCCATCCCATCATTCTTTCTGGAATCATTTCTCCACCGATCTTCAGTAGCATATTGGGCACCTGGTCAGATAAATGCCAGCTTGGGAAAACAGAAGATTTTAGCATACACATCTCAGAGAGACAGATCCTTTAGCAATATTTGATCATCTATAATTATGTGAATGCTTCAAGATGTATTTTCTTTCTCTAACACTAGAAACCTGACTTGAGGCCCATCAGTGTGGGGTGAAAAATGTAAAGTCTATTGATAAGAATTCATTCCAGAAGATCTGCAGAATCTATTTCAAACAGCTGAAGTAACTCTACGCTTACAGTAGTAAAGCATCCCGAGCAGAGAGATAGTAATTTAATATGTACTATCAGTGTCACAACTTTTTTTTTTTCTATATTTGAGGTAAAAATCTGATGACGTTTTTACTTTCACCACAATAGTTAGCATTTTCCTGTACTCACTACTTTCTAATGTTTAAAATTCCAGTGAAGTTTTATTATGTTTTCCTGCAGATAGAACTGAAATTTTCTTTTACATAAGAATTTAACTATCATTTTGTAATAAGGATGAGGTTTTTGCCCCTGTTTTGAATTTGCTATAAGCTGATAAACTGAGTATTAGTGTTACCACTAGTAATAGAGAATAATTTATTTTTACTTCTTCTCTATACATATTATCTATAATGCCCTAAGGTTAGTGAAATTGTCTGGATCATAATCTTACTTGTGCACAGCTACCATTTAAGAAGAATTTATTTTTATCTATCTATAATCTATTTATCATTTATCTGTCTCTCTATCCCACTTATCTAACCTATCAACTCCTTATTTTGGAGTTTAGAAAGTTTTCATCATATATCATCGAAGTACAGAAATAGACATTTGAAATCTCTTAACTTCATCAGAGAGACTGTTTCAAGCTACTGGGAGTGAAGATACTGTTATTTCACATGTACGGAGTTGGTTTGTACAAATAAACATAAACAAGGGACTTATTCTTTACCATCCAAGCCACAAGGAAAGCCTGTAGAAGCCTCACCAACTGCTTATCAGATCTCAAAAGGGTCTGAATACAGAGCAGGGTTCACTTTTATTATCTATTGGATGTTCCAGTGATGCAGCAGTAACTCTAGAAGACATATTCTAGGTCATTGATATTAATTTTAATCACTTGGTTAAGTAGAGACATAACTATTTTCTCCCTTGGAAAATTAATACTTTCCTCTCTTTTTAAATAACACCTTTATTGAGCTACAATTCACTTATATCTCATCCACTCAATTCAATGTATACAGTTTAATAGTATTTAGTATATTCAGAGTTGCACAGTCACCTCCTCAATTAATTTTTTTTTGTATTTTTAAGACATCCAGAAAGCCCTCCCAGAAAAATTAGTATTCATTTTTCATCCACCTGCCAAAGTTCCTTAAACTCAACATTCAGAAATATAAGATCACAGCATCTGGTCCCATTACTTCATGGCAAATAGATGTGGAAACAGTGACAGACTTTATTTTGGGGGACTCCAAAATCACTGCAGATGGTGACTGTAGCCATGGAATTAAAAGCCTTTTACTCCTTGGAAGAAAAGTTATGACCATCCTAGCTGCTGCTGCTGCTGCTAAATCGCTTCAGTCATGTCTGACTCTGTGCGACCCCATAGACGGCAGCCCACCAGGCACCCCCATCCCTGGGATTCTCCAGGCAAGAATACTGGAGTAGGTTGTCATTTCCTTCTCCACAATGGACATGAGTCTGAGTAAACTCCTGGAGTTGGTGATGAACAGGAAGGCCTAGAGTGCTCTAGTCAATGGGGTCGCAAAGAGTTGGACATGGCTGAGCAACTGAACTGAACTGAAAGTTCCTTTCCATTTACACCTCACACATATTTTAACTTTGATAATTTTTTGTTTTTTTAATTTTTCATTCAAAAGTAAGTTTCCATATATTATGTAGTCCAATTTATTGCTATTTTATTGTACTGCATCTGGATTTGAGTCATAATAAGAGTCTTTCCTTACATGGAAACTGAAAGTCGCTCAATCATGTCTGACTCTTTTTGACCCCATAGACTATACATCTATGGAATTCTCCAGGCCAGAATACTAGGATGAGTAGCCTTTCCCTTCTTCAGGGGATCTTCCCAACCCAGGGATCGAACCCAGGTCTCCCACATTGCAGGCAGATTCTTTACCAGCTGAGCCATAAGAATACTGGATTGGGTAGCCTATCCCTTCTCCAGGGAATCTTCTTGACCTAAGAATCAAACCGGAGTTTCCTGAATTGCAGGTGAATTCTTTACCAACTGAGTTTTCAGGGAAGCCCTCCTTATGTGGAAGGATTTATTAAATTGTCTACTTGTCCATGTATTATTTTTTATATTGGATTTATTATTTCCTTGGAGTTTATTCTTCTGTATGTGTGAGAGGGATACACATTTACCTTTTTCTCAACAGCTATCAAATTGTTTTGGCACCACTTAATTTAAAAGTCTACCTTTGTTTCAAAGATTGGTGATGCCATTTGCATCATTAACTACAATTTTCATATGTTCTTGAGTCTATTTCTAGATTTTAAAAGTTGTATTTCACCAGTCTATCTCTCTAGTTATATGCTGGTAAAATAGTATTCAATTAGAGGAATGATAGCATGCTTAAATTCCTGGTTAGAGTATCATGACCACATAGTTCTTTTTCAGAAATTCTTAGCTGTTCTGGCATGCTAATTTTTCATATGAACTTCAATCTGTTTTCGGGGGTAAAAAAGAGGTTCTTTGTTTTTTTTTTTATTTGACTTACATTATATTTATTAACTCATTTAAAATGAACTAGTATCTTCACAATATTGAGCTGTTCTATCTCTCTCTCTCTCTCTCTCTCTCTCTCTCTCTTTTTGGCTTTTGTGTTTGTCTAACTGAAAGGGAAAGATTTACAATGTGTCATTTCAGAAATTTCACATAACTATGCTCCTTCCCATGAGAATGAGCCACATATATGAACATCAAGTTTTATGCATGTCATGAAGTTGAAAATAAGTTGTGAAAGAATTTACTAGTGCATATAACCAAGAGTCTATAAGAAAATTTGGAAGAGAATAGTATCAAAGAATGAAAATTTGGGCTGGACAAGATAGGCTCTAAAAGTAAAAGGACACAGAATATTCTGAAAGAATGAATCCAGAAAACTGTATCTGGGATTGATGAGGATATATAAAATGAAAATTTAAGGTATTAATTACTTTTATCAGATTAAAGGGATAAATTGACAGGATTTATTTTCTGGCATATATATATTCTATTTTGTGTAATGTGTTAGCTTCTATTTTTTTGTTTTTTTGTTTTTTTTTTACTGATGGCATATGCTTGTAATAAACTGGAAGAAAACTTTAGAAAAATGGTGACACGTTTCATTGGAGACTTTTTAGCAGATGTTCAGTTCTTACCATGAATGTGTAAAATAGAAAGCAATATTCAGATTCTGGAATTTTAATTCTTTCTCTCAGAGTAGAAGCAAATCCTTCATCTGTATCTTCTTAATATAGCTTTAATATTTTTTCTTTTCAGTTATCATTACCATTGGCCCTGCCAAAAGATTTTTTTTTTTTTTAAAGAAAGGCAATCAATTGTAAAGTAATATAAACAAGAAATATGATCATAATTAACCAGAAAGTTTTCTTATTTGCTTTATCTTAAACTCACAGTATACAGTCTCAAACACTAGAACACCCAAGAACATTAAGGTTGATGACTTCTGGGAAACATTTTTTTTCTTTTTTAATGTTAGTTAGAGTCTAGTTGCTTTACAATGTTGTGTTAGTTTCTGCTTTACAGTAAAGCGAATCAGCTATACACATACATATATCCCCACTTTTTGGATTTTCTTCTCATTAGGTCACCAAAATCATTGAGTAGAGTTCCTTATGCTATACAATAGGTTCTCACTAGTTTTCTATTTTATACATAGCCGTGTATATATATCAACCCTAATCTCCCAATTCATCACACTTTCCCTTACATCTATGGGATCCATATTTGTTCTCTACATCTGTATCCTTATTTTTGCTTTGCAAATAAGTTAATCTATATTATTTCTCTAGATTCCACATACAAAAAAATATTATATGTTATACGATTTCTCTTTCTGACATACTTTACTCTGTGTGACAGTCCGTAGGTCTATACCTGTCTCTGCAAATGGCAAGATTTCGTTCCTTTTTATAACTGAGTAACATTCCATTGTATATGTGCACCACATCTTCTTTAACCATTCCTCTGTTGATGGAAGTTTAGGTTGCCTCTGTGTCCTGGCTATTGTAAATAGTGCTGCAATGAATATTCGGGTGCATGCGTGGTTTTGAATTATGGCTTTCTCTGGATATATGCCTCTGAGCGGGATTGCTAGATTATATGGTAGTTCTATTTTAAGTTTTTTTTAAAGAACTTCCATACTGTTCTCCATAGTGGCTGCATCAGTTTACATTCCTATCAACAGTGCAAGAGGGTTCTCTTTTTTTCCACACCTTCTCGTGTATTTGTTGTTTGTATATATTTTGATGATGGCCATTCTGAACAGTGTGAGGTGATACCCCATTATAGTTTTCATTTGTACTTCTCCAATAATTAGTGATGTTCAGCATCTTTGCATGTGTTTATTGGCCATCTCTGTTCTTTTTGGAGAAATGTTCAGTTAGGTCTTCCTTTCATTTTTGGTTGAGTTTTGTGTTTTTTGTTTTGTTTTGTTTTTATCAAGCTACATGAGTTATTGACATATGCTGGGGATTAATCTCTCATCAGTTGCTTTGTTTACAGATATTTTCTCCTATTCTGAAGTTTGTCTTTTCACCTTATTTATGGTTTCCATTGCTGTGCAAAAACTTTTAAGTTTAATTAGGTCTCATTTGCTTCTTTTTGTTTTTACTCTCATTATTCAAGGAGGTAGAGATAAGAAGATCTTGCTGTGATTTATGTCAAAGAGTGTTCTGCCTATGTTTTCCTCTAGGAGTTTTAGAGCATCCAGCGTTACATCCAGGTCTTTAATCCATTCTGAGTTTAGTTTTGTGTATGGTGTTAAAGAGTGTTCTAATTTCATTATTTTACATGTAGCTGTCCAGTTTTCCTAGCACCATTTATTGAAGACTGCCTTTTCTCCATTGCACTTTCTTGCCTACTTTGTCATAGATTAGTTGACCCTAAGTGCATGAGTTTATCACTGGGTTTTCTATTCTGTTTCATTTATCTAGTATTTCTGTTTCTGTGTCAATACCATCCGGCCTTGATGACTGCAGCTTTGTAAATAGTATAATCTGAAGTCAAAGAACCTTATTACTTCAGGTATGTTTTTCTTTCTCAGGGTTGCTTTGACCATTCAGAGTCTTTTCTGTATCCATACAAACTGCATTTTTTTTTTTGCTCTAATTCTGTGAAAAATGCCCTTGATAATTTTGCATGAATTGCTTGAATCAGTAGATTCCTTTGGGTAGTATAGAAATTTTCACAACATTGATTCTTTCAATCCAAGAACATGGCATCTCTCTCCATCTATTTCTGTTGTTTTCAATTTCTTTAATCAGCATCTTATAATTTTCTGGGTACAGGTATTTTGCCTTCTTAGGTAAGTGATTCCTAGGTATTTTATACATTGTGTTGCAAGTAAACATGATTGTTTCCATAATCACTTTTTCTTATCTTTAATTTTTAGTGTATAGAAATGCAAAAGATTTTTGTGTATTAATTTTTCACTCTGTAACTTTACCAAATTCGTTGACTAGATCCAGTGATTTATGCAGTGGCATCTTTAGGATATTCTATGTATAACATCATATCACCTGCAAACAATGACAGTTTTGCTTCTTCTTTTCCAATTTGTATTCTTTTTATTACTTTTTCTTCTCAGATAGACATGACTAGGACTTCTAAAACTATATGTTGAATAAAAATGGCAAAGTGGACATCCTTCACTTCTTCCTGATCTTAGAGGAAATGCTTTCAGCTTTTCACCATTGAGGATGTTGTTAGCTGTGGGTTTGTTATATACGGTCTTTATTATATTGAGGTAGATTCCCTCTATATCCATTTTCTAGAGAGTTTCTTTCATAAATGGGTTTGAATTTTCTCAAAAGATTTTCTGCATCTATTTAGATGACTATATAACTTTTAATCTTAAAATTTGTCAACATGGTGTATCACATTAATTCATGTATATTGAAGAATCTTTGCATCCCTGAGATAAATTCCACTTGACCATGGTGTATGATTCTTTTAATGTGTTGTTGGATTTTGTTTGCTAGCATTTTGTTGAGGATCTTTGTATCTATGTTCATCATTGACATTGGCCTGCAATTTTCTTTTGTTTTCTGATATTGTTGTCTAGTTTGATGTCAAGGTGATGATGGCCTCATAGAATGATCTTGGTTGTGTTCCTCCCCCTGAAAATTTTTGGAAGAGATTGAGGAGAGATGTTAGCTTTTCTCTAAATGCTTGAAGCTATCTGATCCTCGACTTTTGTTAGTTGGAAGACTTTTAATACAGTTTTAGTTTTGTTGCTTGCGACTGATGTGTTTACGTTTTCTATTTCTTCCTGGTTCAATCATAGAAGGCTCTACTTTTCTAAGAGTTTGTCCGTTTCTTCCAAGTTATCAATTTTATTTACATATATTTGCTTGTAGTAGTCTCTTATTATCCTTTGCATTTCTGTGATGTCTGTTATAAATTAATGAGGAAAAATAAGGTGAATAATTAATATATGTAGCTAGTAAGTAATGACACTGGAAATTTGAAGCCAGGTGATTTAGACTAGATATTGTAAGTAATAAGTCATGAAGAAACAGAGAATCTGAAATAAAAGGTGACCACAGCGGGTGGTTGTATATAATTTTGAAAGTCGTAATTAGGGAAAACCTTTCCTGTGAGGAAGATTTTATGTAGAGATGGAATAATGGTGATATCTAAGGGATAAAAATTATAAACCGAGGGAATTGCAAAGGCAAATGTGCCTGAGGACAGCACGTTTGGAAAGGAATAGAATATTATTTAGCCATAAAAGGAGCAAATGTTAGTCATTTGAACTGAGGTGGATAAGACTAGAGCCTGTTATAGAGAGTTAATTAAGTCAGAAAGAGAAAAAAAATACCCTATGCTAACGCATATATATAGAACCTAGAAAACTGGCACTGGTGATCCTATTTGCAAGGCAGAGATGCAGACATACAGAATGGACTTCTGGCCACAAGGGGAAAGAGAAGGTGGGACAAACAGAGCATAACACTGACATATAACATACACTACCATGTATAAAATAGATAACTAGTGGAAAGTTGCTGTATAACACAGAAAGCTCTATCCAGTGCTCTGCGATGACCCAGAAGGGTGGGATGAAATGGAGGCTCAAGAGGGAGCGGATATATGTATACTGGTGGATGATTCACGTTGTTGTATGGCAGAAACCAATAGAACACTGTAAAATAATTATCATCCAATTAAACATATATTTTAAGAGAGAAAAGGAATGGACAAACATATATATGTGGTGTGCTGCAAGCTAGGGAAATAGTGGTAAGAAATTAGGACGAAATTATTTTTGTGGGAGAGTCAGTGAGGAGAAGGTGGTAGTACACAGTTAATCATCCTCCAGCAGTCACTGTCACAGCTATACTCAGATACTCTCAGATTTCCCCCTCCTTTTTTTTTTAATTCGTGTGTGTGTGTGTGTGTGTGTGTGTGCGTGCCTTTCTAAGGTTTTGATGTTCAAGCTCTTTAAATTCATTCCTGGAGAACTTTTATTATGTTTCTGTGACCCCTTTACCTACACATAGAAAGCTACTAGTGCCTATGAATTATGTCTCCGCAAAGAAGTCAATGACTGATGGGCAGAGCATAGTAAAAAAACAGCTCCCGTGCCTTAAACATAGACCAGCTTTGAAGAGCAATTACCACTCTGGAGATTCCTTGTAGAATAAAGTTAAATATACTTATCATAAGACTTTGATTGAAATTTCCTCTTTGCTTGTTTTTTCCCCCTGTTTCATTCACACCAGCACGGGTCTTTTTCCTAGAGCTTTTTCTTAATAAATAACTTGCACATGAATCCTAATTTTAGAGTGTGTTTCTGAGGAACCCAATGCAAGAAAGGGGCTTCTCCGGTGGCTCAGTGGTGAAGAATTCACCTGCCAAATCAGGAGCCACAGAAGGCAACAGTTTGATCCCTAGACTGGGAAGATCCCCTGGAGGAGGATAATGGCAACCTGCTCCAGTATTCTTGCCTGGGAAATCCCATGGACAGAGGAGCCTGGCAGGTATGGTCCATGGAGTTGAAAAGAGTTGGACACAACTGAGCACACATACATAATCTAAGAAAAATAGATACATCTCAGTAATCTGAGCAAAAACAGCATTTCATAGGAACCTGGCATGTTAGGTACATGAATCAAGGTAAACTGGATGTGGTGGAGCAGGAGATGGCAAGAGTGAATAATGCCATCTTAGGAATCAGTGAATTAAAATGGATGGGAATTGGAGAATTTAATTCATATGACCATTTTATCTGCTACTGTGGGCAAAAATTCCTTAGATGAAATTGAGTGGCCCTCATAGTCCATAAAAGAGTCCAAAATGCATTTTGAGGGTACAGTCTCAAAAACAACAGAATGATCTTGGTTCATTTCTGAGGCAAATCTTTCAACATCACAGTAATCCAAGTCTATGCCCAACCACTGATGCTGAAGAGGTTGAAGTTGAGCAGTTCTACGAATCTTCTAGAATTTCTAGAACTTCTAGAACAATATCTTCTACAATTCACACACACACACACACACAATGTCCTTTCAATCACAACTAATTGGAATGCAAAACTAGGAAGTCAAGAGATATTTGAAGTAACAGGCAAATTTGACGGTGGAGTACAAAGTGAAGCAGGGTAAAGACTAACAGAGTTTTGCCAAGATAACAATACTGGTCATAGCAAAAACCCTCTTCCAACAACCCAAGTGATGATTCTACATATGGATATCACCAGATTGTCAGTACCAAAATCAGATTGATTATATTTTTGCAGCTGAAGATGGAGAAATTCTATACAATCAGTAAAAAAAAAAAACAAAACAAAACAAAACCTGGAGCTGACTGTGGCTCAGATCATGAGTCCTTAGTGCAAAATTCAGACTTAAATTGAAGAAAGTAGGAAAATCACTAGGCCATTCAGGAATGACCTAAATCAAATGCCTTATGATTATATAGTGGAAGTGAAAAATACATACACGGGATTAGATCTGATAGAGTCCCTGATGAACTATGGACAGAGGTAACATTGTACAGGAGGCAGTGACCAAAACTATCCCAAAGAAAAAGAAATGCAAGAAGGGAAAATGGGTGTCTGAGGAGGCCTGACAAATAGCAGAGAAAAGAAGAGAAGCAAAGGACAGTGGTAAAGGAAAAAGGTATACCCATCTGAATGCAGTGTTCCAAAGAACAGCAAGGAGAGATAACAAAATCTTCTTAAGTGAACAATGCAAAGAAATAGAGGAAAACAATAGAATGGGAACAACTAGAGATCTATTCAAGGAAATTAGAGATACCAAAGGAACATTTCATGCAAAGATGGACTCAATAAAGGACAGAAACAGCAAGGACCTAACAGAAGCAGAAGAGAAAAATAGAGGTGGCAAGAATACACACAAGAACTGTACAAAAGAGGTATTAATGACTTGTATAACCACAGTGTCACTCACCTAGAGTCAGACATCCTGAAGTGTGAAGTCAAGTGGACCTTAGGAAGCATTTCTATGAACAAAGCTAGTGGAGGTGATAGTATTCTGGCTGAGTTATTTCAAATCCTAAAAGATGATGCTGTGACAGTGCTGCACTCATTATGCCAGCAAATCTGGAATACTCAGCAGTGGCCACAGGATTGGAAACGGTCAGTTTTCATTCCAATTCCAGAGAAAGGCAATGCCAAAGAATGATCAAACTGTGTATACCATTAGGCTAACTTCACATGCTAGCAAGACAATGCTCAAAATCCTCAAGCTATGCTTCAACAGTACATGAATTGAAAGCTTCCAGATGTGTAAGTGGGCTTTAGAAAAGGCAGAAGAATCTGAGATCAAATGGCAACATCTGCTAGATGTCCATCATCTAGCAGAGAAATTCTGCTAGAGAAAGCAAGAGAACTCCAGAAAAAAAACATCTGTATCTACTTCATTGACTATGCCAAAGCCTTTGACTGTGAGGATCACAACAAACTGTGGAATATTCTTAAAGAGATGGGAAGGCCAGACCATCTTTCCTGCCTCCTGAGAAATCTGTATGCAGGTCAAGAATCAACAGTTAGAACTGGACATGGAACAACAGACTGGTTCCAAATTAGGAAAGGAGTACGTCAAGGTTGTATATTGCCACCCTGCTTATTGAACTTATATGCAGAGGACATCACGTGAAATTCACACTGGTTGAATCCCAATCTGGAATCAAGATTGCTGGGAGAAATATGAACAACCTCAGATATGCAGATGATACCATCTGAATGGCAGAAAGAGAAGAGGAACTAAAGAGGCTCTTGATGAAGGTGAAAGAGGATAGTGAAAAAGCTGACTTAAAAACTAAACACTCAAAAACTAACAACATGGCATCTGGTCCCATCACTTCATGACAAAATGATGGGGAAATTTGATCACAGTGGCAGAGTTTATTTTGAAAGTTAAAGCCACTCAGTCGTGTCCAAATCTTTGTGAATCCATGGACTGCATAGTCCTTGGAATTCTCCAGGCCAGAATCCTGGAGTGGGTAGTCTTTCCCTTCTCCAGGGAATCTTCCCAAAAGAGAGATTGAGCCTAGTTTTCTTGCATTGCAGGTGGATTCTTTACCAGCTGAGCTACAAGGGAAGCCCTTTTATTTTTTATATTTTTTTTATTTGGGGGGCCTCCAAAATCACAGATGATGGTGACTGCAGTCGTGAAATTAAAAGACACTTACTCTTTGGAAGAAAAGCTATGAAAACTTAGACAGTGTATTAAAAAGCAGAGACATAACTTTGCCAACAAAGGTTCATATAGTAAAAGCTATGGTTTTCCAGTAGTAATATATGGATTTGAGAGTTAGACTATAAAGAAAGCTGAGCACCAAAGAACTGATACTATAGAATTGTGGTGCTGGAGAAGGGTTGGGAGTCCCTTTCAGAGCAAGGAGATCAAGTCAGTCAATTCTAAAAGAAATCAACTCTGAATATTCATTGGAAGGACTGATGCCGAAGCTCCAATAGTTTGGCCATCTGATGCCAAGAGCTGATCCACTGGAAAATATCCTGATGTTGGGAAAGATTGAGTACAAGAAGAGAAGATGAAATTATTAATTGGCATCTCTGACTCCATGGGTATTAGTTTGAGCAAACTCCAGGAGATAGTGAAAGACAATTGAAGCCCAATGTGCTACAGTCCATGGGGTCACAAAGAGTCAGACACAACTTTTTGACTAGACAACAACAACGTGAGCAGGTTCATCAAACGAAGAAAATTCTAAGGATATAAAACTGGAGTTGGATTCCTCATAGAGTGGATGGTATTAAAGATCCCATCACTAGTGATAAGTGAATTATATATGCACTGTGCCATGCTGGAACATTGAGAGTATTAAGATGTCTACTCATTGTGAACCATGATGTATCCAAGTGGGAGGAGATACACAGATAAATTGACTATCTCCTGCACTGGAGTGAGATGGAGGAGGTTTTAATTAAAGTATTGTCAGAATTACATGTTTTTAATGTGTGTAACTGATGCATTGGAAAAAAAAAATGAAAGCTCTGTTACTGATATACTAACTTAAGTCATTACTTACTAGTTTCAAAGAAAAACTTATTTCCTACAGTTGAATGATGGTCTATGCTGTAGATCTGTCCCAGGATCTGATTATAAGAGAACCAGCACTTCACAAAAAAGCTGAATTTGTGGTCTTAGCAAGACTGCAACATTACAATCAGACTCTGATAAGGAAGGACATCTGCATGAACACTTATGGTAGACTGAAAAATGATTCCCCAAGATATCCACACCCTAATCCTTAGAACTTTGACTGTTATATCATAAGGCAAAAACAGCAAACAGTAGTGTGTGTGTGTGTGTGTGTGTGTGGGGTGAATCTTTCAAGATATGATTAATTTAAGGATTGAAGATAAGGAGATTGTCCTTGATTTTCTGGGTGGCTCCCAAATGAGATTACATATGCTCCTATAAGAGAGAGGGGGATTTGTTTCTTGTGCATAGAGGACAATTGGATGTGAAGATGTAGCAGAGCGATTTGAAGATGATTGCCTTGAAGAATGAAAATAACAATAATTGATGCCTCCTATGATAATCATCTATTTCTCATTACTTAGTTCTGTCAATTTTTGCTTTATAATTTCGGAATTTGTTATCAGAGATTATAACCATAAGATTCTGATATATTCCTATTGGATTATTTTCATTACCGTTAGGATATGTCTCACCAATATCTCTAACAATATTTCTTATTTACAAGTCTTTTTTCTGATGTATGTACATATTTTATACATTATGTACATATCTGGTTTATGATTTTAGTATTGCTCCTCATTTTTGGTTTGTTTTTACATAGTATACTATTTCCAGCCTTCTTCTTTCAGACATTATACATTCTTATATTCAATATTTATCATTCTGAAGAAACAAGCAATTTTTAAGTCCATTCTGATAAGTTTAATGTTTTACTTCTAGTGTTTAGTCCACTTATATTTGGTATAATTATATAGATATCGGTGGATAAATCTGCCATGACATTAATCTTTTTGTATTTGGTTCATCTGTATTGTTTTCTGTTTCCTGTCATTGCTGTTTTCTTTTGGGTGAATACATTTGTATCATTCGTTTTTGCCCTAAAAATAACTTGCTAGAAATACTACAGTATTGTAAAGTAATTAGCCTCTAACTAAAATAAATAAATTTAAAACATGATTTAAAAAAGAAGTACATATTTTAACTATCCTTCAGTTGTTACCTAGGGTTTATAATATGCATCTTTACCTCATTACTATCTAATATACTTTAGTAGTTTATTACCTCCTGATACTGTTGCATTGACAGATTACTTTGCATTTACTATCACTCACCATTTTTTTGTTATTGTCCTCTATTTTAACCTTACATAATTTAAAGCCACCTAGATTTTATCCTTTCTTAATTTTGTTTCCGTGTTTCATTTTGGGTGATTTTTTTCCTGCCTGAATAAATCTTTGTTGTTGTTGTTTGTTTGTTTGTTTGTTTTTTGGATGTCTGTTAGAGATGCATTTCTTCAGTCTTCATCTAAAAGAATATTTATTTCACATTATTTTTAGGAAATGTTTTCACAGTATACAGTATTCTTGTTTAACAGTTGTTTTATTTTGTTCTTTCAGCTCTGTAGATATACCAGTCCTTTACCTTCTCACTTTGAGAGTTTCCATTAAGTTGTATGTTATTTTCACTCTTGCCGTTAAAATTTAATGTGTATTTTCCCTTCTTTTTCCCTGCTATTAGATGTTTTTTCATTGCTTTTTAGCAGTTTTCCTAGTATTTCCTTTTGTGTATATTATAATAGCTATTTCTTTGTAGTTACCATGAGAGTTAGATGCAAAATCCTAAACAGGCCACATTCTAAATATATACCAACTTAGTGTCAATAATATATTAATATAAAAACTCTGCTCATTTTCAGCTCTAAGATCACTTCTTTCAGTTGCTGATTTCACAAAATTACATTTTTATACATTGGGTGTCTCAAAACATAAACTAATAATTATTTTAAATGTACTAGTCTCTTAAGTTAGGTAGAAAACAAAGTATGGAGTTAAAAATACAATGTTACAATGATTCTAGCTTTTAGACTAATATATATTAAATAATATTTCAGTTTTTTTAGACCATGTAGAAAACAAAAGGTAGACTGAAAAACCATTGTTAAAATAATGCTTCCTTTTGTAATTGTCTATGTATTTACCTTTATTGAAATGTTTGACTGCCTTCAGTAGTCTAATAGTAATGAACCCCAAATTTTCATTGAAATGTCTTTTATTCCTCATATTCCTCACATTTGAAGAAATGTTGAAGAAATTCTTCATGTTTTTGCTATAGATAAGATTCTTGTTTTACAGTTGTTGTTATTTTTTTTTCCTTTTAACACTGTGAATATACTGATCCACTGCCTTCTGACCTCTAAATGTTCTGAGAAATCTGTAAATGAAAATCCTTTATTTGTGACGAGCCACTTCTTTGTTGCTTTCAAGATTCTCCTTTTGGCTTTGTCTTTTGAAAGTTTTATTATACTTTATTTCATTGTGGATCTCCTTGAGTTCTTGATACTGGGAACTTATTGAGCTTTGTAGTTATTTATATTCATTTTTTCATTAGATTTGGAAAGTTTTTAGCCATTATTTTGTTAAATATTTATGTGTGCCTTTCTCTCTTCTGGACTTCCCTGGTGGCTCAGACGGTAAAGCATCTGCCTACAATGTGGGAGGCCAGGGTTCAATCCTTCAGTCAGGAAGATCTCCTGGAGAAGGAAATGGCAACCCACTTCAGTATCCTTGCCTGGAAAATCCCATGGAGGGAGGAGCCTGGTAGGGCCCATGGGGTCACAAAGTCCGACACGACCGACACGACTGAGTGACTTCACTTACTTTCTCTCTTCTGGGACTGCCACAATGCATGCTCAATTTTCTTTTATATATATATATATATGTACTCTTTCTGCTCCTCAAATGTAATAATTTCCACACTTGTATTCTAGTTCACTGATTCTTCTTGCTCGAATCTGCCTTTGTACACCTCCAGCAACTTTTGTATTTCATTTATTATAATTTTGAGTCCCCAAATTTCTTTCTGGTTTCCTTTTAGGTTTCCGATCTATTTATTAATATTTTTATTTTGTTCATGCATTGTTAGCTTGTCTTTGTCCACAAATTTCTATTTCAAGCATATATAAGATAGTTAATTTGAAAATTTTGTGAGATAGATCCATTATCAGGCTTTTGGGGGGAATATTTCTATTGATTTATTTACCTTTCAGTTGGCCATACTTTCCTGTTTCCTTGTTTGCTGTGGGGCTTTGTTGTTGTCATTGTTGCTGTTAACATTGGATATTTGAATCTGATAATGTGGTAACTCTGAAAGCCAGGTTTTCTTCCTTTCAGGGTGTTTTGTTTGCTTGCTTTTTTTTTTTTTTTTTTTGCTTTTTTGATTGTTGCAACTTATCTCTGGGCCAAGGGTAAGATTAAGGTCTTAACAAGTAATTTTTGAGATTTTCCTTTCTTTGGGCCAACGTGGTGACTTTTACAAATATAGTTAATTTTCAGTGCCTTAATGTCTGGCTCTCAAAAGGGAAAACGAGAAAACCAAAGAGGGAACAAATAAAGGTACCAGCATTTTAAATCTTCTGGAAGTTACTTCAGCTGAAGAGGAAGAATATGGTAACAATGGGGGGGCGTGTAACAACAATGGCTGTCCAGCCAATTTGACTGCATCTCTGAGAATCAGAAGTAGCAATCACTGAGCAGGATGCAGCTGTCTGATGTTTGAGAACAGGGCCATTTTTGTCCACACTGTCCCCCACAAGTTTTGGGCAAGCTGCTCCAGAACACATGTACACACTGACATAGGACTGGAAATGGGAGATGGGTAGTTTCTTCTATGCCAAAAGCTTAAGTTGACTAAGGTTATACACAACTTACTGTCAAATTTTCCCGTTTTGAATCTTTGAGTCTTCCCTTTTTGAAGCTGCAAGCATTTTGTAATTTCCATGATTACAAGATATTACATAAGATAGATTCTGCTTAGTTCAATTGGTGCTTTATGTTCTGCACCTTCTCAGAATCCTACTTGTCTTTTACATTTCTTTCTATATTGTTCATCCCTTTACAGCCTGTTATTATTTGTGAATATTGTCTATTTACAGACCTACTGTACTTGATATATGTGTGCATTTTCAGTAGAAAATAGTAATGTATACAAACATTATCAATAATAATGACTTCAACAATTAATACCTAAGTAACATTGACCTTAAAAGAGTGATAGGGTGTAAACATTATGTGGTTATATTTCTAAACGTTTTAATTTTGGGTTTAGATTTCTATCAGTTTTGAGTGACAATTCTGATTACAATAGGCCATATTGACTTAGATTATTTCTAGGTTGCTTATATACTACCAACATTGAAGGCTCTTGATAATATAAGAATATAATATGGTCTTCGCATCATAGAAGAAAAATGATGCTGCAAACATATTTCTTGCTAGGAATAAAATGTATTTTGAGCTTACAATATTTAATTACCAGCAACTTGAATGCTATCTATTGCTAACATTTTATTTTGCAGATTTAGCTTTTTATTTCCTTATGTGTATGATATATGCCGCTTTTAAATTGATCAACAGTGTACTTTAAGTTAGGAAAAACATTACCATTTTATGTAACTCTAATTAATCTCCCATTTGAGACAAATGAAATAATAATGAGTATTTGAAGGTACATACAAAAAGAAGGAAATATAGGGACAGAAATTCTGTGTATGCTTGATTGATCCAAGATGTGTTCCACTTTTTCCTAGGAGTAACAGCATGTATCATTCATCAATTCTCCTTGCTTTAGTTATAATCCAGTGTTATAAATTAATTAAATGTATAATTTAAGCTGACAGGACTGTGGCAAGCAGTCCCCCTTTTTCATATTTCTTTAATGAAAGGCAACTTTAAGGATTTCCTGGAATATTAGGCTGCATGAGAAGGTCATCAATCTGTCATCTCTAGCCATCTCTGAGCATCTCAAGGTCTTTTTAAATTAAAATCATATGACTTCGTAAACAGTGCAAGCTATTTTAGCTATGTCAATGCTCACTGAATAACGAGCAAGTCCTCCTTGCTAACTTTTCAAGGTGCTTTTTATTTTTTATCATTTTTGCTCATTACCTACCAAATCATGTTCAAGCTTTTTTGTTTGATACGCAAAGCTTACAGTACTGTGGCTTTAAACTCCTCCACTTGTGTCATTAGTTTAATCATCTTCCCATAACCTTTATCATTTTTCTTTTTTAACTTATTTTTTAATTGAAGGATAATTGCTTTACAGAATTTTGTTATTTCCTGTCAAAACTCAACATGAATCAGCCATAGGTATACACATATCCCCTCCCTTTTGAACCTCCCTCCCATCTCCCTCCCCATCCCACCCCTCTAGGTTGATACAGAGCCCCTGTTTGAGTTTCCTGAGCCATACAGCAAATTCCCGTTGGCTATTTATTTTACATATGGTAATGTAAGTTCCCATGTTACTCTTTCCATACATCTCACCCTCTCCTCCTCTCCCCCCATGTCCATAAATCTATTCTCTGTGACTGTTTCTTCATTTCTTCCCTGCAAATCAACTTCTCATTACCACTTTTTTAGATTCCATATATATGCATTAGTATATGATATTTATCTTTCCCTTCTGACTTACTTCACTCTGTATTATTGGCTCTAAGTTAATCCATCTCATTAGAACTGACTCAAAAGTGTTCCTTTTTATGGCTGAGTAATATTCCATTGTGTATATGTACCACTACTTCTTTATCCATTCATCTGTCAATGGACATCAAGGTTGCTTCTATGTTCTAGCTATGGTAAATAGTGCTGCAATGAAAAATGGGATACATGTGTCTCAATTTTGGTTTCCTCAGGGTATACTAGGAGTGGGATTGCTGGATCATATGGTAGTTTTATTCCTAGTTTTTTTTTTTTTTCTTTTAAGGAATCTCCATACCATCTTCCACAGTAACTTTATCAATTTATATTCCCACCAACATTGCAAGAGCATTCCCTTTTCTCCACATCTTCTTCAGCATTTATTGTTTGTTGACTTTTTGATGATGGCCTTTCTGGCCGATGAGAGGTGATATCTCATTGTAGTTTTGATTTGCATTTCTGTAATAATGAGCCATGTTGAGTATTTTTCATGTGTTTGTTAACCATCTGTATGTCTTCTTTGGGAAAATGTCTGTTCAGTTATTTTCCCCACTTTTTGATTTTTTTTTTTTCCTTTTGGTATTGAGTTGTATGAGCTGCTTGTATATTTTGGAAATTAATCCTTTGTCAGTTGTTTCATTTGCTATTATTTTCTCCCATTCTGAGGGGTGTTTTTTCACCTTGCTTATAGTTTTCTTTGCCTAGCAAAAACTTTTAAGTTTAATCAGGTCCCACTTGTTTACTTTGTTTTTTATTTCCATTACTCTAAGAGGTGGGTCATAGAGGATCTTGCTTTGCTTTATGGCATTGAGTGTTCTGTTTATGTTTTCCTCCAAGAGTTTTATTGTTTCTGGTCTTACATTTAGGTCTTTAATCCATTTTGTGTTTATCTTTGTGGTGTTAGGAAGTGTTCTAATTTCATTCTTTTTTTACATGTAGCTGTCCAGTTTTCCCAGCACCATTTATTGAAGAGGCTATCTTTGCCCCATTGTATATTCTTTTCTCCTTTGTCAAAAATAAGGTACCGACAGGTGCATGGGTGTATTTCTGTGCTTTCTATCTTTTTCCTTTGGTCTATATTTCTGTTTTTTCTGCCAGTACCATACTCTCTTGAGGACGTTAGCTTTTTAGTATAATCTGAAGTCAGGAGGGTTGATTCCTCCAGCTCCATTCTTCTTTCTCAAGACTGCTTTGGCTACTCGGGGTCTTTTGTGTTTCCTTCCATATGAATTGTGAAGCTTTTTGTTCTAGTTCTGTGAAAAATGCCATTGGTAATTTGATAGGGATCCTACTGAATCTGTGGACTGTGTTTGGTTGTACAAGAATTTTCACAATATTGATTTGTCCTACCCAGGAACATGGACTATTTCTCCATCTGTTTATGGTATCTTGGATTTCTTTCATTAGTGTCTTATAATTTTCTGTGTACAGTTCTTTTGTCTCCTTAGGTAAGTTTAGTCCTAGATATTTAATTGCTTTTGTCACAATGGTAAAGATTCCTTAATCTCTCTTTCTGATTTTTCATTGTTAGTGTATAGAAATGCAAGTGATTTCTGTGTATTGATTTTGTATCCTGTGACTTTGCTAAATTCACTGATTAACTCTAGTAATTTTCCGATAGTATCTTTAGGGTTTTCTATGTATAATATCGTGTCATCTGCAAACAGTGAGAGTTTTGCTTCTTCTTTTCCAATCTGGATTCCTTTTATTTCTTTTTCTTCTCCGATTGCTGTAGGTAGGACTTCCAAAACTACTTAATAATAGTGGTGAAAGCGTGCACCTTTGTTTATGCCTGATCTTAGGGGGGATGCTTTCAGGTTTTCACCATTGAGAATAATGTTTGCTATAGGCTTATCATATATGGCCTTTACTATGTTGAGGTAGATTCCTTCTACGACCATTTTTTGAAGAGTTTTAATCATAAATGGGTGCTGAATTTTATCAAAGGCTTTTTCTGCATCTATTGAGATTATCATTTGGTTTTTATCTTTCAATATGTTAATATGGTGTATCGCATTGATTGATTAGTGTATATTGAAAAATCCTTGCATCCCTGAAATAAACCCGACTTGATCATGGTGTATGAGCTTTTGGACGTGTTGCTGAATTCTGTTTGGTAAAATTTTTTTGAGTATTTTTGCCTCTATGTTCAGTGATATTTCCCTACAGTTTTCCTTTTTTGTGTTGTCTTTGTCTGGTTTTGGTATCCAGGTGATGGTGGCCTGGTAGAATGAGTTTAGAAGTGTTTCTTCGCCTGAAATTTTTGAAAGAGTTTTAGAAGGTTAGGCATTAGCACTTCTCTAAAAGTTTGATAGAATTTTCCTGTGAAGCCATTTCATCCTGGGCTTTTGTTTTTTGGAGATTTTTTATCACAGCCTCAATTTCAGTGTTTGTAATTTGGTTGTTCATAATACCTGCGTCAGTCTAGGAACATTGAACTTTTCTAAGAATCTGTCCATTTCTTCCACAATATCCATTTTATTGCCATATAGTTGTTCATAATAGTCCTTTCATTTATTTTTCATTCATTTCTGCTCGGATCTTTATGATTTCTTTCCTTCTACTAATTTTGTTTGATGTTGTTGTTGTTGTTCTTCTTCTTCTTCTTTTTTCCAGTTGTTTTCAGTGTAAAGTTAGTTTGTCTATTTGACGTTTTTCTTGTTTCTTGAGGTAGGATTGTATTGCTATAAACGTCCCTCTTAGAACTGCTTTTTATGCATCCCATAGGTTTTGATTTGTGTTTTCATTGTCATTTGTCTCTAGAAATTTTTTAATTTCCCTTTTGATTTCTTCAGTAACCTGTTGGTTATTTAGAAGTGTAACGTTTAATCTCCATATGTTTGTGTTTTTTAGTTTGTTATTGTTATTGTTCCTTTGTTTCTCTTTTAATTGATATCTAGTCTCATAGTATTGAGGTCAGAAAGGATGCTTGGTACAATTTCAATTTTCTTAAGTTTACTGAAGTTTAACTTGTGACCCAGGGTATGGTCTATCCTGGAAAATGTCCCATGTGCACTTGAGAAGGTGGATTTTTCTGCATTTGGATGGAATGTCCTAAAGATATCAATAAGAACCATCTCATCTAACATATCATTTAAGACATGTGTTTCCTTAGTAATTTTCTGTTTTGATGATTTGTCCATTGGTGTGAGTGGGGTGTTAAAGTCTCCTAGTATTATTGTGTTACTGTCAGTTCTCCGTTTATGTCTGTTAGTGCTTGTCTTATGTATCAAAGTGCTCCTATGTTGGGTGCGTAGATATTTACAATTGTTATGTCTTCCTCTTGGATTAATGCCTTGATCATTATGTAGTGTCCTTCCTTATTTCTAGTAATCTTCTTTATTTTAAGGTCTATTTTGTCTGGTATGAGGATCACTACTCCAGCTTTCTTTTGCCTCCCATTTGCAGAGAATATGTTTTCCCATCCTTTCACTTTTAGTCTATATGTGTCTTTAGGTCTGAAGTGAGTTTCTTGTAAACAGCATATATATGGGTCGTGTTTTTGTATCCATTTAGCCAGTCTGTGTCTCTTGGTTAGAGCATTTAATCTGTTTACATTTAAAATAACTATTGATATATATGTTTCTATTCCCATTTTCTTAATTGTTTTGGGTTGATTTTGTAGATTTTTTTTTCTCTTGTATTTCCTGACTATAAAAGTCCCTTTAACATTTGTTGGAAAGCTGATTTGTTGGTACTAAATCCTCTTAACTTTTGCTTTTCTGAAAAGCTTTTGATTTCTCCATTAATTCTCCATCAAGAATGAGATCCTTGCCAGGTGCAGCAATCTTGGCTGTAGATTTTTCCCTTTCAGTGTTTTAGAAATATCCTACCATTCCCTTCTAGCCTGCAGAATTTCCACTGAAAGATCAACCATTAAATGTATGGGGTTTCCCTTGTATGTTACTTGTTGCTTTCCCCTTGCTGCTTTTAATATTCTTTCTTTGTGTTTAATCTTTCTTAGTTTGTTTATTATATGTCTTGGATTTATCCTTGGGTTTATCCTGTATGGGACTCTTTGTGCCTCTTGGACTTGATTGACTATTTCCTTTTTTCATCTATAATCTCTTCAAAAATTTTCTCATACCCTTTCTTTTTCTCTTCTGCTTCTGGGACCCCTATAATTCGAATGCTGGTGTGTTTGATATTGTCCCAGAGGTCTCTGATACTATCCTCAGTTCTTTTCATCCCTTTTATTTGATTATGCTCTTCAGAAGTTACTTCCACTATTTTGTCTCCCAGCTCACTGATTTGTTCTTTTGTTTCAGATATTCTGCTATTGATTCTTTCTAGAGTATTTTTAATTTCAGTAATTGTGTCGTTGGTCTCTGTATGTTTATTCTTTAATTATTCTAGGTCTTTGTTTATTGATTCTTACATTCTCCATTCTCTTTCAAGATCTTTTGTCATCTTTCCTATCATTATTCTGAATTCTTTTTCAGGTTGTTTGCCTTTTTCCTCTTCATTTATTTGGACTTCTGTGTTTCCAGTTTGTTCCTTCATTTGTGCAGTATTTCTCTGCCTTTTCATTATTTGTTTTTTAAACTTATTGGGTTTGAGGTCTCCTTTTCCAAGGCTTCAAGGCTGAATTCTTTCTTCCTTTTGTTTTCTCCCCTCCTATGGTTGGTCTAGTGCTTTGTGTAAGATTCATACAGGGTGAGATTTGTCCTGGGTTTTGTTTTTGCTTTTCCTCTGATGGGCAAGGCTGAGTGAGTTTGTAATCCTGTCTGCTGATGATTGGGTTTACAATTTGTTGTTGTTCTTTAGATGAGGTGTCCTGCTCAATGTGCTACGGATGGTTAGCTGATGCTGGGTCTTGTATTCAAGTGATTTCCGTTGTGTAAGTTCTCACTATTTGATACTCCCTCAGACTAGTTCTCTGGTAGTCTAGAGTCTTGGTGTCATTTCTCCCACTCCAAAGGCTCATGGCTTGATCTCTATTATATCTGCAGGAATGCAGAGAAGTCTCAATGAGAAACTTCAGAAAAATGCCACCTGTATGGACAGGAGCTCCCTGATGAGATATAAAAGCCACATGTCAGCTGTAAACTCAAGTTTGCTTCCGAAGGTACCTGTCAATTTCCTCTCCTCCTATCAGCACTGTGCTATGAATTTTGTCTGTGTGTTCACTGGGAATATTGTCACCAGCCTCAGAGATTTCTTGCTGAACAGCTGCACCAGTCTCTTTGCAGTCTCCTCTATCTGCCACGTATCCCAGCACTCTGCCAAGCTGACCTTCTGACTCTGGTTTTCAGTGTTCTCCAAGGTACTGTTGAACAGTGCAATCTTAACCCCACCACTTTATGTTTATGCTTTTGGACAGAACATTGATCATATTCTCTACAAGTGTGCTCCATATTCAAGTGTGCTATTTTTCTCCTAGCAGTAATTTGTCTCTACTCTCTCACCATAGAAATTGAAATGCATATGCTCTTTTGTCTAAACAGTCTTTTAATCTTCACTAAGAACTGCATGCAATCTCAAAAACGATAGAATGATCTCTGTTCGTTTCCAAGGCAAATCATTCAATATCAAAGTAATCCAAGTCTATGCCCCAAGCAGTAACGCCGAAGAAGCTGAAGTTGAACGGTTCTATGAAGACCTACAAGACCGTCTAGAGCTAACACCCAAAAAAGATGTCCTTTTCATTATAGGGGACTGGAATGAAAAAGCAGGAAGACAGGAAACACCTGGTGTAACAGGCAAATTTGGCCTCGGAGTACAGAATGAAGCAGGGTAAAGGCTAATAGAGTTTTTCCAAGAGAACGCACTGGTCATAGCAAACACCCTATTCCAACAACACAAGAGAAGACTCTACACGTGGACACTGCCAGATGGTCAACACAGAAATCAGATTGATTATATTCATTGCAGCCAAAGATGGAGAAGCTCTATACAGTCAGCAAAAAAAAGACCAGGAGCAGACTGTGGCTCAGATCATGAACTGCTTATTGCCAAATTCAGACTTCAATTGAAGAAAGTATAGAAAACCACTAGTCCATTCAGGTATGACCTAGGTCAAATCCCTTATGAGCATACAGCAGAAGTGACAAATAGATTTAAGGGACTAGATCTGATGGACAGAGGGCCTGATGAACTATGGACAGAAGTTAGTGACATTGTACAGGAGACAGGGATCAAGACTATCCCCATGGAAAAGAAATGCAAAAAAGCAAAATGGCTGTCTGAGGAGGCCTTACAGATAGCTGGGAAGAGAAGAGAAGCAAAAAGGAAAGGAGAAAAGGAAAGATATTCCCATCTGAATGCAGAGTTCCAAAGAATAGCAAGGAGAGATAAGAAAGCCTTCCTCAGCGATCAATGCAAAGAAATACAGGGAAACAACAGATTGGGAAAGACTAGAGATCTCTTCAAGAAAATTAGAGATACCAAAGGAACATTTCATGCAATGATAAGCTCGACAAAGGACAGAAATGGTATGGACCTAAGAGAAGCAGAAGATATTAAGAAGAGTTGGCAAGAATACACAGAAGAACTGTACAAAAAATCTCCATGACTCAGATAATCACAATGGTGTGATCACTCACCTAGAGGCAGACATCCTGGAATGTGAAGTCAAGTGGGCCTTAGAAAGCATCACTACGAAAAAAGCTAGTGGAGGTGATGGAATTCCAGGTGAGCTATTTCAAATCCTGAAAGATGATGCTGTGAAAGTGCTGCACTCGATATGCCAGCAAATCTGGAAAACTCAGCAGTGGCCACAGGACTGGAAAAGGTCAGTTTTCGTTCCAATCCCAAAGAAAGGCAATGCCAAAGAATGCCCAGACTACAGCACAATTGCACTCATCTCACATGCTAGTAAAGTAATGCTCAAAATTCTCCAAGCCAGGCTTCAGCAATATCTCAACCGTGAACTTCCAGATGTTCAAGCTGGTTTTAGAAAAGGCAGAGGAACCAGAGATCAAATTGCCAATATCCGCTGGATCATCGAGAAAGCAAGAGAGTTCCAGAAAAACATCTATTTCTGCTTTATTGACTATGCCAAAGCCTTTGACTGTGTGGATCACAAGAAACTGTGGACAATTCTGAAAGAGATGGGAATACCAGACCATCTGACCGGCCTCTTGAGAAACCTGTATGCAGGTCAGGAAGCAACAGTTAGAACTGGGCATGGAACAACAGACTGATTCCATATAGGAAAAGGAGTACATCAAGGCTGTATATTGTCACCCTACTTATTTAACTTATATGCAGAGTACATCATGAGAAACGCTGGGCTGGAAGAAACACAAGCTGGAATCAAGATTGCCAGGAGAAGTATCAATAACCTCAGATATGCAGATGACACCACCCTTATGGCAGAAAGTGAAGAAGAACCAAGGAGCCTCTTGATGAAAATGAAAGAGGAGAGTGAAAAAGTTGGCTTAAAGCTCAATGTTCAGAAAACTAAGATCATGGCATCTGGTCCCATCACTTCATGGGAAATAGATGGGGAAACAGTGGAAACAGTGTCAGACTTTACTTTGGAGGGGCTCCAAAATCACTGGAGATGGTGATTGCAGCCATGAAATTAAAAGACGCTTACTCCTTGGAAGGAAGATTATGGCCAACCTAGATAGCATATTGAAAAGCAGAGCCATTACATTGCCAACAAAAGTCTGTCTAGTCAAGGCTATGGTTTTTCCAGTGGTCATGTATGGATGTGAGAGTTGGACGGTGAAGAAAGCTGAGCACTGCAGAATTGATGCTTTTGAACTGTGGTGTTGGAGAAGACTCCTGAGAGTCCGTTGGACTGCATGGAGATCCAATCAATCCATCCTAAAGGAGATCATTCCTGTGTGTTTATTGGAAGGACTGATGTTGAAGCTGAAACTCCAATACTTTGGCCACCTCATGCGAAGAGTTGACTTATTGGGAAAGACCCCAATTTTGGGTAGGATTGGGGGCACGAGGAGAAGGGGACGACAGAGGATGAGATGGTTGGATGGCATCACCAGCTCGATGGACATGGGTTTGGGTAGACTCTGGGAGTTGATGATGGACAGGAAGGCCTGGCATGCTGCAATTCATGTGGTCACAAAGCATCGGACATGACTGAGCGACTGAACTGAAATGAACTGAAGAACAATGGGTCAGTTTTGTTTTTCTTTCTCCCTATATAAGCAAAGTAACTTTGTTGCTTGTGAGAAAGCAAGGATTATTTTAACTATGACACAAATGTATCACTCAACAATAGGCCCATGGCTTCTATATAGTGTAAGTGGAATATGCAGTGTTCTTGCTAAAATACGTCTATTCATGATACAGCTCAGCTTAAGAGAAAGAGACACAATTAAATATTTGAATACAATAGCATTGTCCCTCAACACAGGAGCAAGCAAGAAAAATTTTTGTTTATGAATTCCATAATATTATCCAAGCATATTGGGATTAAACATTGTACAATATTGTAAAGTTTATGTCAGTAGTCACACTGTTATCTAGGGTAATATATTTGATTTCAAATTCTCTATTAAATAAAGACATAAAAATCATTAAGGATTTGGTATTAAGCTAGCTCTACTTAAGTGGCTCATACAAACCCCGACACTTCCTCTTTTTAGTAGCTTCCTCTCCAGGAATGGCACAGTGGAGGGAGAGGAGAATCATACACATGTATGTTGCTAACCTAAGGAGCAGGAAATGAATGGATATTACAGTTAACAATGAATAATTCTCCTTTCAGAATCATTTCCAGAGAAATCATCACACCTTTAATCTGGAAGGCTCCCTACACCAGTACACACACACACACACACACACACACACACACACACACCCTTCTGTTTTTTCCTTGTAAAGCAAGGGACAGAGAGACAAACAAAGATGGTAGGGCAGAAAGACCCTAAGATTACCTCCGCTCAAGGGCGCACCAAAATTACAACTATTTACAGAACAACTATCAATGAAGAAGACCAGAACATATCAGAAAAGCTCTTTTGTAAATAAGATATAAAGAAGGAACCACAATGAGATGGGAAGGAGGGGCAGAGTCACAATATAGTCAGGTCTCACACTCCTGGGTAGTTGATCCGTGAGCAAAAGAATAGCTGTAATTGCTGAGGTTCATCAAAAGTCAAAAGGTGAGTGTGTTCCTTGTTGGGCTCCTCAGTTTAGGTGCTATGCACCTGGAAGAAGAGTTTTCAGAGCATTTGTCTTTGAAAGCCAGTGACCCTTACTTTCATGAATTCCAGAGCACTGGAGAAAATCCATTAAAGGATGCTCACAAAATTTCATATGCTCAGAGACAGGAGTTTGAAAAGATCTTGGATCAGACCTACTGTTAGAGAGTCTCCACAGAGATAGAAAGTAACAATTCAACCTGAGGACAAAACACTAGTGGAAACAATTTTGGGGGGACTTAATCTAGAATTTCATGTAGAAATTGATTCTGACAAGCACCAGTTTAGAACCCTTCTTATAGCTTAGCCTCAGGACTCTGACTTGCCCTGGCCTAAAGGCCTATAGGTGTGAATTCTGGGATTCCACAAGTAACTAACTAGGCAGAGATACAATCCCATCTTCTCAAAGACAGACAACCTTAAGAGCCCCTGAGCCCACAGCCACCATTCGGTACCACTGTTCCCATCAGAGGGCCCAAGATCCAGCCCTACACACTAGTGTCTGAGCACTAACCTGAGAATCCCAAGGTTCTGTTGCCAGAGATCCTGTGACCCAGCTCCATCCACCAGTTAGCTTGCATTAACCTCAGGTATAGCGTCACTCAGTAGGAGGCAGACACCAGCTGCAAAATAACAGCACCTTTGCAGCATATGGACTCTGCCCACCCACTAGTGGGTCAGATGCTGCACTGTTAACAGTTAGGTTTTGACCCCATTCACTAACACGCCGGCATAAGCTCTGTCACCCCACAACCAGCTGTGTCAGGAACCAGCCCCACCCTACAGTGATACAACACCAGCTCTGAGATTCCTGGGCCCTGGAACCAGATCCTAAGAACTGACTCTGCCCAAAAGTGGGCTAGCACCGATTTTCCCCAGCCAGTGCATGGGCCATTGTCTCCTGGACACTGGTTCTGCCCATCAGTGAGCCGTCACTAGACTCAGAGGCCCCTTCAGTTCCGAAGTCAGCTGCCTGATGACTCACACCCACCAATCAGCAGACAGCAGCCTCTGCACAAGGCAAAGACTGACAACCAACCAGGCCAGGGACCAACCAAGCCTATCAGACTCTCCACAACACTCAGTCCATGACAATAAAGGGAACCACACAGCCCACATCGGGCAACCCTAGAACACATAGCTCTGGTGAGGAGACAGCAGTGTGTGGCTGGGACACGTAGGATATCCGCTACAAAAGATCACTTCTCCAAAAATGGGAAAAGTAGCCCATTTATCAGATAAATAGAAACAAAAACTTATGCAAAATGAGGGAAGTGAGAAACATATTCCAAACGAAGGAACAAAATAAAACCCCAGAAGAAGAACTAAGTGAAGTGGAGATGGGTAGTCTCTAGATACATAATTAAGGGTAATGATCATAAAGATTACCAAAGAATGGGAGAAGAATGTATGCACAGAGCAAAAATTTAGAAGCTTTTAAACAAAGAAAATTTAAAGAACAGTTAATCAGAGATTGACAATAAAGTAACTGAAATAAAAAACACACTAGAAGGACTCAACAGTACACTGAATAGTACAGAGGAAGGGATCAATAAGCTGGAAAACAGAGTAGTGGAATTAACTGACTCTGGACAGAAAAAAAAAGACAGAGAGAATGAAAAGTGCTGAGGACAGTTTTAAGAGACTCTGGGACAACATTAAGCAGACTAATATTCACATTATAGGATCCCAGAAGGAAAAGAGAGAGAGAAAGGGCATGAGAACATATTTGAAGGCATAAGAGCTGAAAACTTCCCAAACTGGGGAAAGGAGACAAACATCTGAGTGTGGAAAGCACAGAGATACCCCTACAGGATTAACCCAAAAAGGAGCACACGAAGACACATTGCATTTTAAAAATGAAATGTTTAAGATAAAGAGGGAATATTAAAAGTGACTAGGAAAAACAACAAATAACACAGAAGGGAACATCCATAAGGCTATCAGTGAATTTTTAGGAAAAATTCTGCAGGCCAGAAGGGAGTGGCATGGCACAAAGAGATAAAAGGAAGAAAAAAAAAAACTTCCAACCAAAATATATCTCGCAAGACTCTCATTCAGATTTGATGGAGAAATCAAAAGCTTTACAAATAACCAGAACTGAAAGAGTTTAGCACCATCAAATCAGGTTTTAAGAAATGTTAAAGAGATTTATTCTAAGCAGAAAAGAAAAAGCCACAACTAGAAACACAAAAATTATAAAAGAAAAAATCATCAGTAAAGTCAAATATGCAGTAAAGGGGAAAAGTCATCCACACACTATCAAAGCTAGTAGGACGTTTGAAATAAAAAATTGCTAAAATCAGCTGCTGCTGCTGCTGCTGCTGCTAAGTCACTTCAGTCGGGCCCAACTCTGTGCAACCCCATAGACAGCAACCCACCAGGCTCCGCCGCCCTTGGGATTCTCCAGGCAAGAACGCTGGAGTGGGTTGCCATTTCCTTCTCCAATGCATGAAAGTGAAAAGTGAAAGTGAAGTTGCTCAGTCGTGTCCGACTTTCTGCAACCCCACCAACTGCAGCCTACCAGGCTTCTCTGTCCATGGGACTTTCCAAGCAAGAGTAGTGGAGTGGGTTGCCATTGCCTTCTCCCTAAAATCAGCTATATTCACAATAAGCAGTGAAGGGTTAAGCAAAACAATCAGATGTAAAATATGACATCAACATGTAATTGGGGGGATTTTCAAGATGTCAGAGGAGTAAGATATGGAGATCACCTTCCTACCTACAAATACATCAAAAATATATCTGCAGGTGGAATAGTCCTACAGAAAACCTTCTGAACATTGGAAGAAGACTCCACACTTTCAAAAAGACAAGCTAATCCCTAAGGAATGAGATACAGCAAAAGATGTTTAAAAAAAAAAAGATACAAAGGAAGTGGGATAGGGACTTGCACTTCAGGGAGGCAGCAGTGAAGAAGGAAAAGTGTCTGCGTGTTCAGAAACCCCCTCGTGGAGGAGGGGGTAGCTCTGGAACCTCAGAGGAGAGCACAGCAACAGGTGCTCAGAAGGCAAAACAACTCAGCACAGAGGTCAGTGACAACCAGAACTTCGCAGACTGAAAGGCCGATTTGCACTCATGCTGTGGTGAGCGGTGGTTGGGTGCTGAGGCTCAGGCTTTAGGGGTCAGACCCCAAGGAGAAGACTGGGATTGACTGCCCTGAAGATGCTCTAAGGGGGCTAGTATGGCACAACAGAGAGGAGCAAGGAAAAAGCCTGGGCCTTCCAACCAGAAAAGAGATCATTGCCACTAGGACCCTTAACATCCACACACTCACAGGACTCTGCCTTCCCAAGGGCCTTAGATGGGATGTGCTGCAGCTATGGACTGCAACCCCAGAGAGAAACATACTGGCTGGGTGCTGCCAAGGCCGTCATGAGTACCAGAGGTGGGACTAGTGGCAACTGCAGCTTGCAATTCCAGAGGAGGGAATGCTGGCCTATTGGCCACCACGAAAGCCTGTGCAAGTGCCAGATGTGGGGGACAAGACCTTGCTGCGATCTTGACCCCAAAATTTGCACCTCCTAAAAAGTTGTGAGTAGGCACAGATCACTGCCTACACCTTCTTGAGAGCCTATGCAGCTTGGCTCAGAGAAGGGATCCTCTACACGGGGCCAACTCCCCTGGAGGAGCACACGACCTGACTTGGACTGTAGCAAGTTCCTACAGGCTTCAGCTGCAGAAGACACTCCCACACACCCCAGCTGGGTCTGCCATGCCTCTACCTCTTCCCAGCCCAACTGAGCAAGTGAGCCCTATTAAGCTGCTACTTTCACCTGCTCTTGTCTGGGCAAGGAACAGAACCAGAGGGCACCCTATAAGCAGAGGTGGAGTCAAAACCAAAGTAAAAAACCAGGATCTGTGTGACCAAATAAGAGGAAGCAAATGTGCTCCTATAGGTGCAATGGATTAAATCCCCACAATTAGCTTTAGATTGTGGATTCTGAGGGCAACTCTGGACTTTGGAAGCTAATACAAGCTGGAGTAAGGCCCTATCTGAGTCTGAGCTGACTACACACCACCCACAACAGGTCCACAGACCTTCCTAGAAGTATTGGGGCACTTTCAGAGTAGACAGATCAGCTGGAGTTCACTGTGTGGTGAGGACGATGGAGGACACGGCAGGACATTCTTCTTACTACCACTCTTTGTATGTTTGTTTTTGTCCCTTTTTTTGTATTGTTCTATTATTGTTCATTTTATTATTCCACTATTTTTATTTTTTCCTTACTTTTTTCTTTTTAAAATGTATTTATTTATAAATAAATTTATTTTATTTTTTCTATTTCTAGAGTATTATTTCGCTATATTGTATTTTCTTCCATGTTTTCTTTTTCCTTTTGGTAGTCTAGTTTTTAGTTTTTCATGATTGATATGTTTATTGGCTTGAATGCTCTCTTCTTTTCTGGTTCCTGTTTTTATTTTTCCCCCTTTTTTTTTTTTTCTCTTTGTGAGTGTGTGAGTTTCTTTGAGTGTTCTTGTATATTAAGTGTTGTTTTCACTATTTGCTTTGGGATTTGTCTGTCCGTTTTTTGTTTATATGTTTGTTTGACTTCATTTTTTTTTCTTTCATTTTTCCTTTTTTCCCTTTTATCCCTCTTATTTCCTTTCTTTTTCTTTTTTTGTTCTTTCTTTTCCTTTTTTTTTTCTATCTCTTTATTTCTCTATCTCTCCTGTGATGTATGGTTTATGGAGTCTTGGTGTTATAGTAAAAGGTCAGGCCTGTACCTCCAAGTGGAAGACCCAAGCTCAGGTCATCAGAGCAGCAGAGAAGTTTCAATCCCTTGGAACACTAATGGGTGATAGTTCTCCCAAGGGCCTACATCTCAACACTAAGATAAGGTCCCACCCAAAGTCCAGAAAGCTTCAGTGCCATATGCCTCATGCCGAACCATTAGCAAAATAGGAACTCAAATCTGCAATTTAGCAGACAGTCAGCCCAAAGATATAACAAGCCCACAGACATTCCAAAATACACCACTGGGTGATTACTGCTCTTTAGAAAGACAAGATCTAGCTCAACCTGCCAGAACAGAGGCACCACTCAACCCAACCAGGAAACTCTTACAAGGCACTGGTCCAACTTCACCAACTGGGGGTGGACTCCACAAATAAGAGAAACTACAACCTTGCAGCCTGCAGAAAGGAGACTCCAAACACAGTAAATTAAACAAAATGAAAAGACAGAAATATGCAGAAGATGAAGAATCATCATAAAAACCACAAGATCAATCAAATGAAGAGGAAAGAGGCAGTCTACTTAAAAAAGAATTCAAAGTAATGATAGTGAAGATAATGCAAATCTTGGAAATAAAATGGAGGAACAGGTAAGTAAAATGGAGGCAAGGATCAAGACAATTCAAGAAATGTTTAGCAAAGACTCAGAAGAAATAGACTAGACAGCCAACAATGAACAACACAATGACTGAGATAAAAAATACACTAGGAAGAACCAATAGTAGAAATAAGGCAGAAGAATGGATAAGTGAGCTGGAAGATAGAATGGTGGAAATAACTGAAGCAAAACAGAATGAAGAAACAAGAATGAAAAGAAATGAGGATAATCGTAGAGACCTCTGAGACAACATTAAGCACACCAACATTTGAATCATAGGGGTCACAGAAGAAGAAAAGAAAAGAAAGAGTATGAGAAAATATTTGAGGAGACTATAGTTGAAAAAAATCCCTAACATGAGAAAGAAAATAGCCACCCAAGTCCAGGAAGCCCAGAGAGTCCCATACAGGATAAGCCAAAGAGAAACACACCAAGACACATTTAATCAAACTAACAAAAACTAAGCACAGACAAAAAATTATTAAAAGCAGCAAGGGAAAAGCAACAAATAACATATAAGGGAATTCACATATGGCTAACACCTTATCTTTCAACAGAAATTCTGCAGGCCAGAAGGGAGTGACAGAATATACTTAAAGTAAGAACAACAACAACAAAATCTATAAAGATTAATCTACATGGGAAGGGGATTATATGGAGAAATCAAAAGCTTTACAGATAAGCAAAATTTAAAAGTATTTGGCACCACCAAACCAGTTTTACAACAAATGCTACAAGAACTTCTCTAGATAGGAAGCACAAAAGATAGAAAGATGTATAAAAACAAACCCAAAATAGTAAAGTAAATGGTAATAGGATCATACATATCAATAACTACCTTAAATGTAAGTGGATTCAATGCTCCAGCCAATAGACACAGATGGGCTTAGTGGATACAAAAAAAGACCCCTATAAATGTTGTCTATAAGACATCTACTTCAGGCCTAGGGAAACATACAAACTGAAAATAAGGGGCTAGAAAAAGATGTTCCATGCAAACAGAAATTAAAAGAAAATGGGAGTAGCAATACTGATATCAGATTTAAAAAAATACTTTAAAAATCATTACAAGAGACATAGAAGGATCAATTCAAGAAGATATAATAATTATAAACTTTTATGAACCAAATTTAAGAGCATCTCTATACATAAAGCAAATGCTATTAAAGGGAAATCGATAGTAACACAATAATAGTGGGAACATTAACACCCTGCTCACATCAATGGACAGATCGTCCAAAGAGAAAATTAATAAAGAAGCACAAGCCTTAAATGACATATTGGATCAGATGTATCTAATTGATATCTACAGGACATTGCATCCAAAATCTATAGAATTGAATGTTTTTTTTTTTTTCTTCAGTACACATGGAACATTCTCCAGGATAGATCACATCTTGGGTCATGAATCTAATCTCGATAAATAATAATAATAATAATAAAAGGCAAGCAATTGAAACTGTGTCAAGTCTTTTTTCTGACCACATAATTAAATATCAACTGTGTGGGGGGTGGGGGAGGAGACTAAATGCAACTCTTCTGAATAACCAAGAGATCACTGCAGAAATCAAATAGGAAGTTAAAAAAAATTGCTTAAAAACAAGTGACAATAAAAACATGACAACTCAAAAACCATGGGATACAGAAAAAGCAGTGCTCATAGGGAAGTTTATATCAATACAAGCCTACCTTAAGAACAAGGAAAACATCAAATAAACAACCTAACCTTACAGCTAAAGCAACTAGAAAAAGAACAACCACAACAACAACAAAACTAGTTAGTAGAAGGAAAGGAATCATCAAGATTAAGGCAGAAAGAAATGAAAAAGAAATGAAGGGGATGATAGTAAAGATTTTTAAAACTAAAAGCTCATTCTTTGAGATGATAAACAAAATTGACAAACCATTACTCAGACTCATCAACAAAAAAGAGAGAACTCTAATCAATAAAATTAGAAATGAAAAAAAGCAGTTAAAGCAGACAACGGAGAAATATAAGGATAAGATACTAGTACAAGCATCTATATGGCAATAAAAATGGATAAATTGGAAGAAACGGACAAAGTACTTGAAATAGCTCAGCTGGAATTCATCACCTCCACTGGCTTTGCTTGTAGTGGTGTTTCCTAAGGCCCACTTGACTTCACAATCCAGGATGCCTGGCTCTAGGTGAGTGATCACACCATTGTGGTTATTTGGGTCTTGAAAATCTCTTTGGTATAGTTTTTTGTATATTGTTGTCACCTCTTCTTAATATCTTCTGGTGTTATTAGGTCCATAACATTTCTGTCATTAATTTTGCACATCTTTGCATGAAATGTTCCCTTGTTATCTCTGTTTCTCTTGAAGTCTTTTCTCTAGTCTTTTCCATTCTATTGTTTTCCTCTGTTTCTTTACTTTGATCTCTGAGGAAGGCTTTCTTATCTCTCCTTGCTATACTTTGGAACACTGCATTCAGATGGGTATTATCTTTCCTTTTCTCTTTGGCTTTTAGCTTCTCTTCTTTTCTCAGCTATTTGTAAGGCTTCCTCAGACAACCGTTTTGCCTTTTTGCATTTCTTCTTATTAGGGATGTCTTGATCACTACCTCCTTTACAATGTCATGAACCTCCATCCATAGTTCTTCAGGCACTCTGGCTATCAGACCTAATCCTTTGAATCTGTTTGTCATTTCCATTGTATAATCATAAGGGATTTGATTTAAGTCATTTCTGAATGTGGTTTTTCCTACATTCTTCAATTTAAGTCTCAATTTGGCAATAAGGAGTTCATGATCTGAGCCACACTCCGCTCCTGGTCTTGTTTGTACTGATTGTTAGAGCTTCTCCATCTTCGGCTGCAAAGAATATAATCAATTTGATTTGATGTTGACCATCTGGTGATCTCCATATGTAGAGTCGTCTCTTTTGTCATTGGAAGAGGGTGTTTGTTATGACCAGTGTGTTCTCTTGGCAAAACTCTATTAGCCTTTGTGCTGCTTCAACGACAAACTTGCTTGTTACTCCAGGTAGCTCTTGACTTCCTACTTTCACATTCCAGTCCCCTATGATGAAAAGGGCATCTTTTTGGGGGTGTTAGTTCTGGAAGATCTTGTAGATCATCACAGAACTGTTCAACTTCAGCTTCTTCAGCATTAGTGTTTGGGGCACAGACTTGGATTACTGTGGTATTAGATGGTTTGCCTTGGAAAGGAACAGAAATCATTCTGTCATTTTTGAGATTGCACGCAAGGAATACATTTCAGACTCCTTTGTTAGCTATGAGGGTTACTCCATTTCTTCTAAGGAATTCTTGCCCAAAATAGTAGACATAATGGTCATTTGAATTAAATTTGCCCATTCCAGTCCATTTTATTTCACTGATTCCTTAAATGTCAATGTTCAGTCTTACCATCTCCTGTTTGACCACTTCCAATTTACCTTGAGTTATTGACCTAACATTCCAGGTTTCTACACAATATTGTTCTTTACAGGATCAGACTTTATGTCCATCAACAGTCACATCCATAACTGAGAATTATTTTTGCTTTGGCTCTATTTCTTCATTATTTCTTGAGTTATTTCTCCATTCTTCTCCAGTAGCACACTGGGCACCTACCAACCTGAGGAGTTCATCTTTCAGTGTCATATCTTTTTGCCTGTTCATACTGTTCATGGGTTTCTCAAGGCAAGAGTACTGAAGTAGTTTTCCAATCGCTTCTCCAGTGGACCATGTTTTGTCAGAATTCTCCACCATGACCCATCCGTTTTGGGTGGCCCTACATGACATGGCTCATAGTTTCATTGAGTTATACAAGGCTGTGGTCCATATGGACAATTTAGTTAGTTTTTTGTGATTGTGGTTTTCATCTGTCTGCCCTCTGATGAATAAGGATAAGAGGCTTATGGAAGCTTCCTGATAGGAGGGACTGACGGTGGGGGATACTGTGTCTTGTTCTGATGGGTGGGGATGTGTTTAGTAATTCTTTGATCCAAATTTCTGTTGATGGCCAGGGCTGCATTCCCGCTCTGTTGTTTGACCTGAGGCCACACTGTAGATCCAAGCCTCCACTGGAGACCCCTGGACACTCACAGGTAAATCTTGTTCAGTCCCCTGCTGGCCTCCAAAGTCAAATTCCCTGGGGGTTCTCTTTCCCTTTGCCAGATCCCCAGTGGGGATCCTCATACCCCCTCTGCTGGATCTGTTGTGGGTCCCAGAAGTTTCTTAACAGTGTGAGAATTTCTTTGGTGTAATTTTCTGCAGTTTGTGGATCATCTCCCCATCAGCTCTATGGTGGGGTTAATGGCAACCTCCTCCAAGAGGGCTTATGCCACATGCTGGGTGACCCAAGTCTGCTGCATCCAGAGACCCTGTCCCTGTGGCAGGTCACTGCTGACCCATGACTCCACAGGAGATACTCAAACACTCAAAAGTATGTCTGCTTAGCCCCTGTGAGACCTCTGTGTCCAGATGCATGTATATCTATACATATGTGTACATATGTATATATATATGTGTGTGTGTGTGTGTGTGTGCGTACATATAAACATAAGTTTGCATGCATATGTATATGTGTGTGTGTGTGTATATATATATATATATATAATTCATTTAACAATTATTTTATGTTGATGTCTCATGATATTTGGACATTTTAACAAAAAACAATTAGTAAACATGTGTACAGGGATGCTACATATTGTGTCACATAAAAATATTTTTTAAATATCTGAATTGTACAAAATTCCCTTTATTCAGTTCAGCTCAGTTCAGTCGCTCAGTCGTGTCCGACTCCTTGCAACCCCATGAATTGCAGCACGCCAGGCCTCTCTATAATCACCAACTCCCGGAGTCTATCCAAACCCATGTCCATTGAGTCGGTGATGCCATCCAACCATCTCATCCTCTGTCGTCCCCTACTCCTCCTGCCCCCAATCCTTCCCAGCATTAGGGACTTTTCCAATGAGTCAACTCTTTGCATGAGGTGGCCAAAGTATTGGAGTTTCGGCTTCAACATCAGTCCTTCCAATGAACACCCAGGATTGATCTCCTTTAAGATGGATTGATTGGATCTCCTTGCAGTCCAAGGCTCTCAAGAGTCTTCTCCAACACCACAGTTCAAAAGCATCAATACTGCGGCGCTGAGCTTTCTTCACTGTCCAACTCTCACATCCATACATGACCACTGGAAAAACCATAGCCTTGACTAGACGGACTTTTGTTGGCAAAGTAATGGCTCTGCTTTTAAATAGGCTATCTAGGTTGGCCATAACCTTCCTTCTAAGGGGTAAGCGTCTTTTAAATTCATGGCTGCAATCACCATCAGCAGTGATTTTGGAGCCCCCCAAAAATAAGGTCTGACACTGTTTCCACTGTTTCCCCATCTATTTCCCATGGAGTGATGGGACCAGATGCCATGATCTTAGTTTTCTGAACGTTGAGCTTTAAGCCAACTTTTTCACTCTCCTCTTTCACTTTCACCAAGAGGCTCTTGAATTCTTCTTCACTTTCTGCCATAAGGGTGGTGTCATCTGCATATCTGAGGTTATTGATATTTCTCCTGGCAATCTTGATTCCAGCTTGTGTTTCTTCCAGCCCAGCATTTCTCATGATGTACTCTGCATAAAAATTAAATAAGCAGGGTGACAATATACAGCCTTGACATACTCCTTTTCCTTTGGATGTTGGTCAAGACAGATGACCTCTTCTCCTGTGAGGCTCCTAACATTTGATTGTACCACCCTATCTCCCTTTTCATTGTAGTCACTAAGCCAGAAGCCCAAAGAATTGAATATTTTGATCACAGGCTTAGAGTCTTATCTCCATCTCATTATTTCATCCATGCAATTACACAATAATTCACAACCCATCCAGTAAATATTTATTGGATGCCGTAATTTCTATTCTTCTGAAGTATAGACTCTTCATGGAGTGAAGACTCCAAGAGTGTAGACTCACTTAATCATACATTTACAAACAAGTTACAAGAAGGAAAATCACTAAGAGCCTTGAGAATACATATCAGTGAGAACACAACATAGTCTGAGAGACAGGAAAATATCTTTTTTTGAGAATCTAGTATCAAAAAGAGATATGAAAGAGCAGGAGTTAATTAGGCAAAGATGAATGACAAGAAGAAGGCCATTTCATAAAAGATGGGCATGTGCAAAGGCCCTGAGGTAAAAATGTCATGAGTCCAGGATTCAGCGGAAGACAACACTGGTGACTCCCTGGATTGCTGCATCAGCCTCCTCATCTCTCTGTTTACACTATTGTCTCTACTTCTTAGTTTTCTGAACATTGAGCTTTAAGACAACTTTTTCACTCTCCTCTTTCACTTTTATCACGAGGCTCTTGAGTTCTTCTTCACTTTCTGCCATAAGGGTGGTGTCATCTGCATATCTGAGGTTATTGATATTTCTCCCGGCAATCTTGATTCCAGCTAGTGTTTCGTCCAACCCAGCGTTTCTCATGATGTACTCTGCATATAAGTTAAATAAGCAGGGTGACAATATACAGCCTTGACGTACTCCTTTTCCTATTCGGAACCAGTCTGTTTTTCCATGTCCAGTTCTAACTGTTGCTTCCTGACCTGCATACAGGTTTCTCAAGAGACAGGTCAAATGGTCTGGTATTCCCATCTCTTTCAGAGTTTTCCACAGTTTATTGTGATCCACACAGTCAAAGGCTTTGGCATAGTCAATAAAGCAGAAATAGATGTTTTTCTGGAACTCTCTTGCTTTTTCGATGATCCAGCGGATATTGGCAATTTGATCTCTGGTTCCTCTGCCTTTTCTAAAACCAGCTTGAACATCCGGAAGTTCACAGTTCACGTATTGCTGAAGCCTGGCTTGGAGAATTTTGAGCATTACTTTACTAGCATGTGAGATGAGTGCAATTGTGCAGTAGTTTGAGCATTCTTTGGCATTGCCTTTCTTTGGGATTGGAACGAAAACTGACCTTTTCCAGTCCTGTGGCCACTGCTGAGTTCTCCAGATTTTTTTGGCATATCGAGTGCAGCACTTTCACAGCATCATCTTTCAGGATTTGAAATAGCTCACCTGGAATTCCATCACCTCCACTAGCTTTGTTCGTAGTGATGCTTTCTAAGGCCCACTTGACTTCACATTCCAGGATGTCTGGCTCTAGGTGAGTGATCACACCATTGTGATTATCTGGGTCGTGAAGATCTTTTTGTACAGTTCTTCTGTGTATTCTTGCCACGTCTTCTTAATATCTTCTGCTTCTCTTAGGTCCATACAATTTCTGTCCTTTATCGAGCCTATCTTTTTATGAAATGTTCCTTTGGTATCTCTAATTTTCTTGAAGAGATCTCTAGTCTTTCCCAATTTGTTCCTTTCCTCTTTCTTTGCACTGATCGCTGAGGAAGGCTTTCTTATCTCTCCTTGCATTCAGATGGGAATATCTTTCCTTTCTCCTTTGCTTTTCAGTTCAGTTCAGTTCAGTTCTGTCGCTCAGTCGTGTCCGACTCTCCGCAACCCCATGAACCGCAGCACGCCAGGCCTCTCCGTCCATCACCAACTCCCGGAGTCTACCCAAACCCGTGTTCATCGAGTCGGTGATGCCATCCAACCATCTCATCCTCTGTCGTCCCCTTCTCCTCCCGCCCCCAATCCTACCCAGCATTAGGGTCTTTTCCAATGAGTCAACCCTTCGCATGAGGTGGCCAAAGTATTGGAGCTTCAGCTTCAATATCAAACCTTCCAGTGAACACCCAGGATTGATCTCTTTTAGGATGGATTGATTGGATCTCCTTGCAGTTCAAGGCACTCTCAAGAGTCTTCTCCAACACCACAGTTCAAAAGCATCAATTCTGCGGCGCTCAGCTTTCTTCACCGTCCAACTCTCACATGCTTACATGACCACTGGAAAAACCATAGCCTTGACTAGACGGACTTTTGTTGGCAAAGTAATGTCTCTGCTTTTAAACATGCTATCTAGGTTGGCCATAACCTTCCTTCCAAGGAGTAAGCGTCTTTTAATTTCATGGCTGCAGTCACCATCAGCAGTGATTCTGGAGCCCAAAAAAGTAAAGTCTGACACTGTTTCCACTGTTTCCCCATCTATTTCCCATGGAGTGATGGGACCAGATGCCATGATCTTAGTTTTCTGAACGTTGAGCTTTAAGCCAACTTTTTCACTCTCCTCCTTCACATTCATCAAGAGGCTCTTTAGTTCTTCTTCACTTTCTGCCATAAGGGTGGTGTCATCCGCATATCTGAGGTTATTGATATTTCTCCCGGCAATCCTGATTCCAGCTTGTGCTTCTTCCAGCCCAGGGTTTCTCATGATGTACTCCGCATATAAGTTAAATAAGCAGGGTGACAATATACAGCCTTGACGTACTCCTTTTCCTATTTGGAACCAGTCTGTTGTTCCATGGCCAGTTCTAACTGTTGCTTCCTGACCTGCATACAGGTTTCTCAAGAGACAGGTCAGATGGTCTGGTATTCCCATCTCTTTCAGAATTGTCCACAGTTTCTTGTGATCCACACAGTCAAAGGCTTTGGCATAGTCAATAAAGCAGAAATAGATGTTTTTCTGGAACTCTCTTGCTTTTTCGATGATCCAGCGGATATTGGCAATTTGATCTCTGGTTCCTCTGCCTTTTCTAAAACCAGCTTGAACATCTGGAAGTTCACGGTTCACGTATTGCTGAAGCCTGGCTTGGAGAATTTTGAGCATTACTTTGCTAGCATGTGAGATGAGTGCAATTGTGCGGTAGTTTGAGCATTCTTTGGCATTGCCTTTCTTTGGGACCGGAACAAAAACTGACCTTTTCCAGTCCTGTGGCCACTGCTGAGTGTTCCAAATTTGCTGGCATATCGAGTGCAGCACTTTCACAGCATCACCTTTGAGGATTTGAAATAGCTCAACTGGAATGCCATCACCTCCACTAGCTTTGTTCGTAGTGATGCTTTCTAAGGCCCACTTGACTTCACATTCCAGGATGTCTGGCTCTAGGTGAGTGATCACACCATCGTGATTATCTGGGTCGTGAAGATCTTTTTTGTACAGTTCTTCTGTGTATTCTTGCCACCTCTTCTTAATATCTTCTGCTTCTGTTAGGTCCATACCATTTCTGTCCTTTATCGAGCCTATCTTTGCATGAAATGTTCCTTTGGTATCTCTAATTTTCTTGAAGAGGTCTCTAGTCTTTCCCAATCTGTTGTTTTCCTCTGTTTGTTTGCACTGATCGCTGAGGAAGGCTTTCTTATCTCTCCTTGCTATTCTTTGGAACTCTGCATTCAGATGAGAATATCTTTCCTTTTCTCCTTTGCTTTTCGCTTCTCTTCTCTTCCCAGCTACCTGTAAGGCCTCCTCAGACAGCCATTTTGCTTTTTTGCATTTCTTTTCCATGGGGATTTTCTTGATCCCTGTCTCCTCTACAATATCACGAACCTCTGTCCATAGTTCATCAGGCACTCTGTCTATCAGGTCTAGTCCCTTAAATCTATTTGTCACTTCCACTGTATACTCATAAGGGATTTGATCTAGATCATACCTGAATGGTCTAGTGGTTTTCCCTACTTTCTTCAATTTAAGTCTGAATTTGGCAATAAGCAGTTCATGATCTGAGCCACAGTCTGCTCCTGGTCTTGTTTTTGCTGACTGTATAGAGCTTCTCCATCTTTGGCTGCAAAGAATATAATCAATCTGATTTCTGTGTTGACCATCTGGCAGTGTCCACGTGTAGAGTCTTCTCTTGTGTTGTTGGAATAGGGTGTTTGCTGTTACCAGTGCGTTCTCGTGGCAAAACTCTATTAGCCTTTGCCCTGCTTCATTCTGTACTCCAAGGCCAAACTTGCCTGTTACGCCAGGTGTTTCTTGACTTCCTACTTTTGCATTCCAGTCCCCTATAATGAAAAGGACATCTTTTTTGGGTGTTAGTTCTAGAAGGTCTTGTAGGTCTTCATAGAACTGTTCAACTTCAGCTTCTTCGGTGTTACTGGTCGGGGCATAGACTTGGATTACTGTGATATTGAATGGTTTGCCTTGGAAACGAACAGAGATCATTCTGTCGTTTTTGAGATTGCATCCAAGTACTGCATTTTGGACTCTTTTGTTGACCATGATGGCTACTCCATTTCTTCTAAGGGATTCTTGCCCACAGTAGTAGATATAATGGTCATCTGAGTTAAATTCACCCATTCCAGTCCATCTTAGTTCACTGATTCCTAGAATGTCAACGTTCACTCTTGCCATCTCCTGTTTGACCACTTCCAGTTTGCCTTGATTCATGGACCTAACATTCCAGGTTCCTATGCAATATTGCTCTTTACAGCATCGGACTTTGCGTCTATCACCAGTCACATCCACAGTTGGGTATCGTTTTTGCTTTGGCTCCATCCCATCATTCTTTCTGGAGTTATTTCTCCACTGATCTCCATTAGCATATTGGGCACCTACTGACCTGGGGAGTTCATCTTTCAGTGTCCTATCCTTTTGCCTTTTCATACTGTTCATGGGGTTCTCAAGGCAAGAATACTGAAGTGGTTTACCATGCCCTTCTCCAGTGGACCACAATCTGTCAGACCTCTCCACCATGACCCATCCGTCTTGGGTGGCCCCACACGGCATGGCTTAGTTTCATTGAGATGGACAAGGCTGTGGTCCGTGTGATCAGATTATCTAGTTTTCTGTAGTTTTAGTTTTAGTGTGTCTGCCCTCTGATGCCCTCTCGCAACACTTACCGTCTTACTTGGGTTTCTCTTACCTTGGGCCTTGGGTAATTCCTCTTACCGCCGCCGCTGGCCCCAGCCCCCGGCCTGGCCTAGCCCCTCTCGCCTGCTGCCCCCGGCCCCCCGCCCCCGGCCCGGCCTAGGCCCTTTCAGCAGCTGCCCCCGGCCCCCGGCCGCCGGCCCGGCCTAGCCCCTCTCGGCCGCCACCCCCGGCCCCCAGGCCCCGGCCCGGCTTAGGCCCTCTCGGCCGCCGCCCCCGGCTCCTGGCCCCCGGCCCGGCCTAGGCCCTGTTGGCCGCCGCCCCCGGCCCCCGGCCCGGCCTAGCCCTTCTCGGCCGCCGCCCCTGGCCCCGGGCCCCGGCCCGGCCTAGCCCCTGTCGGCCGCCGCCCCCGACCCCCGGCCCCCGGCCCCCCCGGTCCGGCCTAGCCCCTGTCAGCCGCCGCCCCCGGCCCCCGGCCCCTGGCCCGGCCTAGGCCCTGTCGGCCGCCGCCCCCGGCCCCGGCCCCCAGCCCCCGGCCCGGCCTAGCCCCTCTCGGTTGCCGCCCCCAGCCCCCGGCACCTGGCACCCGGCCCCCGGCCCCCGGCCCGGCCTAGCCCCTCTCGGTTGCCGCCCCTGGCTCCCGGCCCCCGGCCCCCGGCCCGGCCTAGCTCCTCTCAGCCACGCTTCTGCACCGAGCCGTCGCAGCCGCCTCGCTTCTGCGCCGAGCCGTCGCAGCCGCCTCGCTTCTCTTCTTTTCCCAGCTATCTGTAAGGCCTCCTCAGACAACCATTTTGCTTTTTTGCATTTCTTTTCCCTGGGGATGGTCTTGATCCCTGTCTCCTGTACAACGTCATGAACCTCTGCCCATAGTTCATCAGGCACTCTGTCTATCAGAACTAGTCCCTTAAATCTATTTGTCACTTCTACTGTAAGGGATTTGATCTAGGTCATACCTGAATGGACTAGTGGTTTTCCATACTTTCTTCAATTGAAGTTGAATTTGGCAATAAGCAGTTCATGATCTGAGTCACAGTCTGCTCCCGGTCTTTTTTTTTGCTGACTGTATAGAGCTTCTCCATCTTTGGCTGCAAAGAATATAATCAATCTGATTTCTGTGTTGACCATCTGGCAGTGTCCACGTGTAGAGTCTTCTCTTGTGTTGTTGGAAGATGGTGTTTGCTATGATCAGTGGTTCTCTTGGCAAAACTCTATTAGCCTTTGCCCTGCTTCATTCTGTACTCCAGGGCCAAATTTTCCTGTTACGCCAGATGTTTCTTGACTTCCTACTTTTTCATTCCAGTCCCCTATAATGAAAAGGACATCTTTTTTGGGTGTTAGTTCTAGACGGTCTTGTAGGTCTTCATAGAACCGTTCAACTTCAGCTTCTTCAGCATTACTGGTCGGGGCATAGACTTGGATTACTTTGATATTGAATGGTTTGCCTTGGAAATGAACAGAGATCATTCTATCATTTTTGAGGTTGCATCCAAGTACTGCCTTTCAGACTCTTTTGTTGATATAGATGAAGTAGACTTCACTCCTACCTTAAAGAAACATAAAATCTAGTCTTGAGGATGAACAATGGGTTATTTAAAATACAATGCAATGCACTATATGTCACCTCTTTCCTAGTAACTAACAGAAGATGTATATCCTTGATTTAACCTATTCAGTTTAGAGGCTCAAAACACATAAGGACAATCCATATGTTTTGTATACTCTAAAATATGACCCTCTCTGAGAATATTCTTTCCCGTGTTTTCTAATATTTTTTCAATTTATTTTTTGAAGGGGAAAATATTTATGTGTTCTTCGGTTTGTTGAAATCTAATGAAACATCATTTTTTTTTATTTTTTAAAAACAATTTTAAATATTAACTCCATTTACAGTTATTACAAAATATTGGTTATATTTCCAATGCTTTTCAGTTTATTTTGATTGTTAAAATTTTGCTGGTTAAAGCTTTCAGATTGGCTTAAACACACAGTTAGCCATTCAAGATTTAGTGCAAATTTCTTCCATCATATTACTATCTTCTAGCAACTAATTAATCCACCTGCTCTAAAGGAAGATTGACACTCTTCTGGGGAAATACATGTAAATGGTTTTGTGGAGAATATAGTCCCTTAGTGTAAGTAAGTATGAAACACCCTTACAGAAATAGCAAGTCTGACTGTTATGTATATGTTCATGGTTGGCAACTCTTTTGGTACATTAAACAACACTCAATAATTCATTACTTAAAACCACAAAGTCCTTTTTTTTTTCTTAAATTATCCTGACATTTGTGCAGGTGTTGGTATGAGGATCTCATCACTGGCTCCTTTACTCCAGCTTGGCTGGAGCCATAAGATGGTTTTGGAAGATGAACTCACTCATGGCTGGAAAATTGGCATTGACTGTCAGCTGGGACTATAACATACTTCAGTTCCTTCCTATAAGAATCTCTCTTAAGGACTAGTTAAGCTTCCTCAGAGCATGGCAGCTGGGAACCAAAACGAGTATTCAATGGACAGGCAGTAGAAGTCACCTAAATTTCTTAAATGTAGGTGTGGAAACTAGTGACATCGTTTTCACAGTATTCTGTTAGGCATGTAGTCTACAACATTTGCCCAGATTCAAGGATGAGAGAATTAGACTCCACCCAGAGGGCTTCCCTGGTGTCTTAGAGGGTAAAGAATCCACCTGCAGTGCAGGAGACCTGGGTTCCATCCCTGCGTGGGGAAGATCCCCTGGAGGAGGGCATGGCAACCCACTCCAGTACTCAAGCCTGGAGCATCCCCATGGAAAGAGGAACCTGGCAGGCTATAGCCCATGGGATCGCAAACAGTCTGATACAACTGGGCAACTAAGCACAGCACAGAACATTAATGGGATGAGTGTAAAATCATTTAATCTATTACTGTCAGTGAAACCTCTGTCCCCTAGATAAAGGACTCTCAGGAAAAAAGGAGAGTAAATATGTAAAAAAAAGATAAACTTTACTGCTATGGCAACTGCAGTGTCATTTCTAAAATTAAGAATTGTAAAGAAAACAAATTCATTCTTCACAATGTCTCTCCCACTTGCTTATGTACTTTTCTCTTTCTACAGAAAATGTCTTTACTTTTAGTATTGAACTCTCAGAATTGACTCTTACTAATATTATACTTAAACTTTATTATGAGAGTTTTTTTCTTCTTTGTTTGTTTATTTTTTAGGTAGGATAAGGGAAGAAGCTATTACCATTTATCGCTTCTTTTTCTTTAAGAATATTTGCCAATTTTTATAAAACACATGCTTGCAAGCATTCCAAAAAATAATGCAAAAATGCAAATATATCTGAAGGCTGTAGATAGACTGTCATCAGCAGAAATATAGTGATTAATTTCAGACAGTAATGTCTGTGCCAAGATCACTTACTGTTGATGATATATTGACAGACACACATTAATATTTTCTGGAACAGCAGAGCTAAGAGAGTGATAGGCCATGAGCTTTTCAGGGGTCACAAAACCATGTCAGCAGCAATATCCTGGCCCAGGTGTAGTAGCTGGGGAATGAGGCAATAATAATGGACTTTTATGAGGTGCAAATGATTCAAAGAACCCTGCTGAGAAAAGATGGCTTGTAGCAAATTCACAAAATCCAAATAAAAACTAAAGGAATAGAAGATGGCAAATTGATTCATATTTCAGAAAACTCAAAAAATAAGCAAAAAAGTCAGCTTTAGTTATTTTAAGTGATCTTGGAGAGTTGAAGTGAGCCTATCAAGCAATATTTATTTGAAAGTAGCTGAGTTCCTTCCAAAAGTGATACCCAAATTTCCCTAGTTTTAACAAATATTTTTATGCTACTCCTATTGGAAGCCTAAGGATAAAGCAGTTTTACTGCATAAAAATTGGCTTTTCTGTCTTCAATAAATTATAGGTAATATTTCATGGAGAAATGACAAGAAGGTTCTGTATCGTCATGTCACTTTGAAGAAAGTAATGAATCATGCAGCTTACTGTATTCAATACTAAGCTAGATGCTATAGCAAGACAACCCCTGGGAGCTTACTTTGTGTGTGTCTGCAGGGATAATAGGAAAAGAATAAACTGCCTATCATTGAATGGGCCTAATTTCTAGTCCCAGCCCCATTCTGCCAATAATTTTGTTTCTCTGCATGTAGTTTTATCATCTGCAACTTGAAGTGGTTGGACCCAGTCCTCTTTGCAATCTTCTTTGGATTTAATGTCTAGGATCTTTTTCATTTAATATTTTTTCTTTGGGAAGGGAATAGTTTTTGAAATGTATATATACTGATATGGATTCTTAGGATTATTTCATCTTAACTTAGTTGAGCTCCTGATATTGAGCCCTGGGCTTTATGTGGACCCTTAAAAATCCGATCTCCTTCAGTACCAATGCATTTGTTTTTCCCTATGCTCAGGCAACACTACTATCAGATACCTGCAGGGCTCCATTACCTTTTGGAGGTTTTTATTCAAATGTCAGAGAGAGACTGTTTCCTGACATACAACCCAATATTCCTTAACTGCTGACCCAATTATTTTTCTTCATAGATTTTAATATTATCTGATACTGTAATTATTCATTTATTATATCCATTTTCTCACTACAATGTAGCATCCATAAGGGCAAGAACTATGCTCTAATTCTTTGTTGTATGTAAGAATGCCTGACACATTCCTAATTATTTCAACTTGTATCTGATCTCAGTGTTTATATTTTTCATGATTTTCCTCTGTTCTTTTAAAGTTGTTTCAACTTGCAAGCTTATTCTCAATGCTTATATGACTTTTCATCAAATATTCTACCAAATTGCCGTTGAGTGATCTTTCCCCACAAATCAATATTTAAACTGAGCACCAAAGGATTCTGAGCACTGCTGTTACTTCCTTTTCTATCTTTTACTAATGCAATTGTCCCTTTAGATGACTTGTTTATAAACTGATCTCACCTTTGAGACTTTGTACTTTATCTGATTAATGTTTTAATCTGTGTATCTCTAGCAACAAGCACAGATTATTTTTTTCACACAGAAGGCAGTTAATAAGTGTTTTTAATTAAACAGGTATTAAAGAAAGCTGTCAAAATTAAAGTTTTCCATTATTACAAACTGTATATATTGGCTTAAGTTTTAGGTTGAGTATAGCAAAGAACATATGGATGTGAGAGTTGGATGGTGAAGAAAGCTGAGCACCGAAGAGTTGATGCTTTTGAACTGTGGTGTTGGAGAAGACTCTTGAGAGTCCCTTGGACTGCAAGGAGATCCAACCAATCCATCCTGAAGGAGATAAGTCCTGGTTGTTCATTGGAAGGACTGATGTTGAAGCTGAAACTCCAATACTTTGGCCACCTCATGTGAAGAGTTGACTCATTGGAAAAGACCCTGATGCTGGGAAGGATTGGGGGCAGGAGGAGAAGGGGACGACAGAGGATGAGATGGTTGGATGGCATCACTGACTCGATGGACATGGGTTTGGGTAAACTCAGGGACGTGGTGAAGGACAGTGAGGCCTGGCGTGCTGCGATTCATGGGGTTGCAAAGAGTCGGACACGACTGAGCGACTGAACTGAACTGATAACAAAGAAAGGATAATATAAATTTTATTAGGTAGAGTAAATTACCCAGGACGCAACGGTTAGAACTGGACACGGAACAACAGACTAGCTCTAAATAGGGAAAGGAGTATGTCAAGGCTGTATATTATCACCCTGCTTATTTAACTTATATGTAGAGTACATCATGAGAAATGCTGGGATTGAGGAAGCACAAGCTGGAATCAAGACTGTAGACAGATATATAAGTAACTTCAGATATGCAGTATGCAGATGACACCACCCTTATGGCAGAAAGTGAAGAAGAACTAAGGAGCCTCTTGATGAAAATGAAAGAGAGTGAAAAAGTCGGCTAAAAACTCAACATTCAGACAACTAAGATCGTGGCATCTGCTTCCATCACTTCATGGAAAATAGATGGGGAAACAGTGCCAGACTTTATTTGGGGGGGGGGCTCCAAAATCACTGCAGATGATAACTGCAGCCATGAAATGCAAAGATGCTTACTCCTTGGAAGGAAAGTTATGACCAACCTAGACAGCATATTAAAAAGCAGAGACATTACTTTGCCAACAAAGACCTGTCTAGTCAAGGCTATGGTTTTTCCAGTAGTCATGTATGGAAGTGAAAGTTGGACTATAAAGAAAGCTGAGTGCCGAAGAATTGATGCTTTTGAACCGTGTTTTTGGAGAAGACTCTTGAGTCCCTTGGACATCAAGGAGATCCAACCAGTCCATCCTAAAGGAGATCAGTGTTGGGTGTTCATTGGAAGGGCTGACGCTGAAGCTGAAACTCCAATACTTTGGCCACCTGATGTGAAAAAAAAAAAAATGACTCATTTGTAAAGACCCTGATGCTGGGAAAGATTGAAGACGGGGGATGAGAGAAGGGGATGACAGAGGATGAGATGGTTGGATGGCATCACCGACTCAATGGACATGAGTTTGAGTAAACTCCAGTAGCTGGTGATGGACAGGGAGACCTAGTGTGCTGCAGTCCTTTGGGTTCAAAAGAGTCGGAAACAACAGAGCAACTGAACTGACTGAACTGAAATAATCCAATAAAGTAAATTTTTTTAAACAATAATTTCTTTGTAAGATAGAAAAATTTTGGAAATAACTCTTTCTGTTGTTAGCACTTAATATTTTTCTCTCATGTGGAAAAGTGCTTATTATTCTGGCCATGGAACCTTCAAGTCTTGGCACTTGACTACTGATTTCTAGACCCACGTTTTCCAGCTTCATTGGAAGACACAACTCACGTCTTTCAGTTTCCACAATGCACCATGTGCTTAGTCTCTCAGCTGTACCGAATTCTTTGTGACAATTTGGATTTTTATCCTCCGGGCTACTCTGTCCATGGAATTTTTCAGGTAAGAATACTGTGGGTTGCCATTTCCTCCTCCAGATCTTCCTGACCCAGGGACTGAATCCTTGTCTCCTGTGTCTCCTGCATTGCAGGCAGATTTTCTACCCACTGAGGCAACAGAGGAACGCATATAATGCACTATCATCTTCATCAATTTTGCATCTTATCTCAAATTGTACTTCAGTCTGGAACACTCTTTATCTCCCACGTCCAAATATTGACCTTTGCTTGACTAATATCTATTCGTTTTTCAAGCCAACATTGATCTCTGGTCTGTGTGATAACTCCATACTAAACCCGGTATTTGCTTTTGGACTCATTACTACTATTGTACACCTTAAAGAGGAATTTGATCATTTCCTTTTATTCCATCTGCTGAATGGCATATTCATGTGTTTACTATTGCTTTTCCTAAGCACCTCCATTCTATGCTTTAATATTTGAAGTTCTGATTTGCCATAAATATAAAGCACTCCTACAGTGATGTGTAATTTTATCTTACAGACCAGTTTCAGGTCTTCCCCCCAAAGCCATGTTTATATAACTTTGCCTTCCTTCCATCCTATGGTTAATTAAATGGGGTGTGATATAAACAGTGTCTTCCTCCAGTCCCAGCAGATGATTTAAAATCTATAATTGAATTTAATTCTTTCATTTCCACACAAGAGACTGGAATACTGCCCATTTTCTACTCCATATTCTCACTTTAGAATCAGCTATTCTGATGAAAAGACTTATGCAATGTTCACTGACTTGGTTTTCTAGAAGCAAAAGCAGTGCTTGTCACGTTTGTTTTTTGTTTTTTGTTTTTTTTTAGTATTAGCTATCTGCAAAGGCCTAAAACCAATAAAATGTGTTTATCATTTAAAGATAAATTTCAAAATTCTTTCACTATTATTATTATTTTTTTTTATAAATTTATTTATTTTAGTTGGGGGCCAATTACCCTACAACATTGCAATAGTTTTTGCCATACATTGACATGAATCAGCCATGGGCCTACATGTGCTCCCCCTCCTGGACCCCCCCCCATCCCACCCCTCCGGGCCATCCCATTGCCCCGGCCCTGAGCCCTTTCACTATTATTAACACATCCTTCACATAGTCCTACACCAGTTTTATTTTAGCTTTATGTCATATTTCTTCCAATCATGACCACTTTGTTCCACCAGGCTTTATCTATTGCTCACAGTTTTACTGTTTACATTGTCCATGTCATCTCTGTTCCTAATGGGAATACATAATTCTCATCTAATCTAACCCTGTATTTGAGCTTCAACTCATATCCCATCACTGCCCTGAAGTCACTCTTCACTAACTGGATTATAACCCAAGTTTCTTACTTAGGTATCTTACAGTCAGATTCTATCTCTGTGTTGACTTCCTTGTAACTTTAGGTTATTATCTTCTCTTTACTTATCTATCCATATGAAGGTGTAAATCAATAAATGATGCAAGCTATATCCTTATTAGTTTTAGGAACATGACTTTAAAATAAAGTCTGCCATCAAATTGCATAGCTAAGGATTACCATGCAAATGTTGCAGCTGTATGTTAATCCATGGCAAAAATCCATGGTGAACTAATCAGTGAAAGCTAGAGATTATGTCTATATTAAGCTCTCAATCATCAGTCTTGCTTATACCTCTGGAAACACAAATGGATCTTTCTGCCTAAAAGCCAATTCAGGAAGTGAATTATTTATTAGAGAATAAATGCATTGTTCTTCAATTAATCCAAGTCAAAGACCACAATGTATCCCTAAAATGCATTTTAACTATTTCTTCTCAAATGATTTCAGACAAAGAAGCAAACGTGTCAAGCCTTGTTTCCTAGGATGGCATTCATCAGATATGCACAGTTTTAGAGGTCAGAGACATACTGAGATCAGTCATCACAGAATTAGTTCTTCTGCCAAGGAGCTGAGAATAACATTTGCACCTTGATGTCCTTGGGGATCATCAAAGGAAATTGTCCATGACATGTAAGACTCTTCAGTATGTGCCTAATGCTGTGAATATAGCATTTCAAAATTCTAGTGACTTAACAAAATGTTGAGCAGAATATTAGAATATTTAGTTAACTGAACAAAATAACAAAACATAATATTAAATATTTTCATAAAATGTGTATATATAGTGAATGAGGACCAAAGTGACTCAGGCTGAATAGGTAGTAAAGGATTAATTAGAGTCAATTCTTAAAGTTTTTCTGCATTGTTGTGAATATGTGGCAAGAACATAGATGCTGGTTTGGAGGCTACATCAAACAGAAAATCAAAACAGCATGATTTTAGGACAACAGGAATATGCCAACTTCAGACGTGGTTGATCATTGGTACAAACAATGTTAAAGTGATATAGCTTATCTCTCTGTGTCATCTTTTTTATTATTCTTTGTTTTATTATCAAAGAGGTTCTTTTCTCTTTGTCACATGAGGATTTTGCTTCTCTAGAATTTCACTCTCAAAACTCCACATCCAGCTTATTGATTCTGACTGGTTTGACCTAGGTCATGGACCCATTTTTGAACCTTTGTGGTCATATGGAAGAAATCTACCAATTGGCTTACTCCTCAGTTCATGTCTACCTCTGGGAATGACTTAAATCATTTATTACACTTGGTTGCATGATTAGAACCGAAAGCAAAAATGAAGTTCTGTTACCAGAAGAACATAGAGTATATTCTAACTAGCAAAAATAAATGTTTTCAGGAAATATCAAATGATCTGATCTCAAATAATTTTTTTTATTTCTTATAAAAAGGTAAATCTAAAACATTTAATGTAACAGTTACTTCAAATGAATAAACATAGAAAGATAGTTCAGTCTGAAGTAATCGTGAACTATGATTTTCAAAAATATAATGAATATAAAGACTAGTGGAAAACTCAGAGCATTTCCCCATCTGCTGAAATACATTCAGTAATTTATATCAGAACTTACCTTAATAATCATGAAAAAATTGAACGAGATAAGATAAACATGCATATAAAACATATATAAAACCTGTCTTTTATCATTCATTAAAATGTTAAGTTGGACACTAAAAAATATTCATTATAACAGTGAGCAATTTTTCTTTTCAATACAGGCTTGATTAAGAAAAATATATTAATATTTGGAATTTAACGTAAAAAATTTTCCAACTTCCAGCAAGCTAAGAAGTCTTCACTAGCTATCTCCAGCCAAATATTGCTGCAGTGTGGGAGCCATAGTATCTAGTCTACATATTATTGACCTTATTCCCTAAATTAGTCAACCAATATAGCATTAGTAACAGAAAAGGAGACTTAATATCCTGAGAAGTGCTCAGGTGTATAGGAAAGAGAGGATATTAAATAAATAAAAAGCACAGAAAGCGGAAATGAAACTGCTTATAATCAACATTCATATCATTCATTATTAACACATTCTGCACACTTCTATACTTTATTATCTGTAACTTGAAACTAAAATATTTCATATTTTTTAAAAGTCTTGCCGTTTCTGAGTGTTAGCTAATTATAGTTGAATAATAATTTAAAAATTATTATGTAGTGTTGTAGACATATAAAATAAAACAATAAACAGTCACAAATCTGCCCCCAGCCAAGGAAATAAAACATCACGAACAGGAATGTAAGCTCCTCTGTGTTTCTTTCTGACTTTGTCTTCCTTCTTCTTTAAAAATGAAACAAAACAAACAAAAACTTTGTAAATCAATTAGGTAGCTATAAAATATTTGTGAAGAAAACATTTTAGGGATCATGCAAATGAATTATTTCAAATGATAGATTCACTGTAACTGTAGTCACTCCAACCTGACATTTATATGTATACAAGTAGACATGAAGGAAAGTTTAAATAAATACATGAGCATTTAATTTATATATCCTTAGCACAGACTCTTCCCTCTAATCATATTTTTCATTTTTGACAGTTATGGACTTTATGAAGCAAATTAGTTCAATGTTTTTGCTAATTTATTTCTTTTAATCTTGATATCATCTCTATGAGGTAAATATTATTGTATCCATTTGAAAGATGAGGCAAATTAAAGGTCAGTCAATGCAACTTCCAAAATCTATACAGAAAGAATATGCAAAGTTGAAATTTGACTTTGGCTCTATTGACCCAAACCAAAGATCTAAACCATATTATTTCTGTTTGTTTCTTTGTTTATTTCTCAATCACAGGTTATTTCTTTTAATGTTCCACACAAGCCTTCACTAAATATTTCCTCTATACTCTTCTTTGAAGATAATTTGCTTTATATGATTGTTTTGACACCAGCTGTCACTCTGTAGGAATTGTACATTTCTCTGGCAGCTTTCATGCTTTTAAACTTTTTTTAATTAAAAATTCTAAAATTTTAAAAATCAAAAAATATGAAAAATTAAAAATAATTTTAAAAAGAAATCAAACAATAATAAAAGAAACTTCTGTTTTCAGGAATGTAACTAATATGTACTTTTGTGCAGTTTTACATACTTGGAAGTTGAGACCAAAAACATCAAAAACTTGTCCAATGTTAAGCTCTTAATCATCAAAATCAAGATTCTAATCCATCTGTCTGTGATGCACATGTTTGTTTTAGTAACAGGATCTTTCTTTAGTGTTCCAGACAATCCTTCGACATCCTAGACACTTCCTCTGTATTCTTTTTTTTTTAATAATTACTCTATTTTCTAGTTTTTAACTTTACAATACTGCATTTGTTCTGCCATACATTGACATGAATCCACCATGGGTGTACCTGTTTTCCCCTTCCAGAACCCCTCTTTCACCTCCTCCCTATCCCCTCCCTCCGGGTCATCCCAGTGCACCAGCCCTGAGCACCCTGCATCATGCATTGAACCTGGACTGGCGATTTGTTTCACATATGATAATTTACATGCTTCCATGTCATTCTCCCACATCATCCCACCCTCGCCCTCTCCCATAGAGTCCATAATACTGTTCTATTTATCTGTGTCTCTTTTGATGTCTCGCATACAGGGTTATCTTTACCGATTGACTAAATACCATATATATGTGTTAGTATACTGTATTGGTGTTTTTTCTTTCTGGCTTACTTCACTGTGTATAATAGGCTCCAGTTTCATTGACCTCATTAGAACTGATTCGAATGTATTCTTTTTAATGGCTGAGTAATATTTCATTGTGTATATGTACCACAGCTTCCTTATCCATTCATCTGCTGATGAGCATCTAGGCTGCTTCGCTTCCATGTCCTGGCTATTATAAACAGTGCTGCGATGAACATTGAGGTATACACGTCTCTTTCATTTCTGGTTTCTTCAGTGTGTATGCCCAGACGTGGGATTACTCTGTATTCTTTTTCTTTGCTGTTTGCATCCTAGGAAAAATATTTATGGTGATAGGTATTTCAGGCAATTGTTTTTTCTGTTATCAATGGGCAATTAGAAAAAAATCTGCCTGTGTGAGAACTTTCTACAACGTATTTCTTAATCTCCTCAACAAAAACAACAATGACAGTAAAAAGAGACTGCAGGAGAGACATATAATTGTGAATTAAAAAAAAAAAAGGAGAGAAACTTAGGCTGCATTTCAACCAGTTGCAATATATGGATTTTATTTGATTTTTCAAATATTACAAATATATATATGTTAATATAAAAAATGTAAACTGATTACATATTTTATTTTATTTTTAAGAAGAAATTATTATTATGCATAGCATTAAATTTAATAATATTATTATCACCATTAATACATTATTACTAATATTCAGCACTTAAAGGCAATAATCATCATGCCATGAAATGACATATAGGAAACAAATGAACACTACTAACTAAGTTAAAAGTGACCAATGTGAAAAGGCTACATACTGTATGATTCTAACTGTCACATTATGGAAAATGTAAAACTATGGAGACAGTGAAAAGGTCAGTGGTTGCCAGGGATTGTGGGGTGAGAGGAATAAATAGGTGAAAACAGGGCAATTTTAGATCAGTGACACTATTCTGTATGATAGCGTAATTATGGTTGCATATCATTATACATTTGCCCAAAGCCATAAAATGTAACAACACAAAGAGTGAAACACAGTACAAACTTTGAGTGATAATGATATACGAAGGTAGGTTCATCAATTGTACTAAATGAACCACTCTGGTGGGAAATATTGTGCAAGAGTGGGATAGGGAATATATGTGCTATCTCTGTACATTGTTTTTTAGTTTACTGTAAACATAAAATTTCTATAACAATAAATCTATTAAAAAGAGAGATTATTTTTTTATTTACAGGAACATATTAATACTGCTGTAGTTATATTTATTAAAGCCATTATATTTTAGAATTACTTACTGAAATATTTATTTCCAAAATTTTAGTGCCTGGGACTCACTTCTGAATAATCAAATGACAAAGAGTGTGAGTATGGTTAAGAATAAAAAAATTGTCATGATGAAATAATTGTTGAGGCTAGAATAGGTACACAACAGATAATTAACACTATCACCTCTATTTTTGTAGTAATGTAACTAAAAGGTGAGATATGATAAATGTAACCATAGCTACTACTAGGTGAAAAACAAAAGGCTTATTACATTTTCATAAAAATGACAACGAAGTCAGACATCCTGTTTTTTTGTGTGTGTATAGTGTGAACATTCTTTGATTCCAAAAGGTACAGAGAATAAAATCAGAATCTGTGAAGCTTTCCTCTTTTCCATCACCCATCAAAGGAATGAAATGCTACATGAGAAGGAAACTACCTCACTTTTGGGTATCTGACTCATCTGTAGACTATGTTGAACAAAGTTTGGAATTAATTATTTCAATTTGAGTCTTCTACTGGACTGTAGTGGGCTCAATAAAGGGCAGAAATGGTAGGGACCTAACAGAAGCAGAAGATATTAAGAAGAGGTGGCAAGAATACACAGAAGAATTGTACAAAAAAGTTCTTCACGATCCAGACAATCACGATGGTGTGATCACTCACCTAGAGCCAGATATCCTGGAATGTGAAGTCAAGTGGGCCTTAGGAAGCATCACTACAAACAAAGCTAGTGGAGATGATGGAATTCCAGTTGAGTTATTTCAAATCCTGAAAGATGACACTGTGAAAGTGCTGCACTCAATATGCTAGCAAATCTGGAAAACTCAGCAGTGGCCACAGGACTGGAAAAGGTCAGTTTTCGTTCTAATCCCAAAGAAAGGCAATGCCAAAGAATGCTCAAACTACCACACAATTGCACTCATTTCACACGCTAGTAAAGTAATGCTCAAAATTCTCCAAGCCAGGCTTCAACAATACGTGAACCGTGAACTTCCAGATGTTCAAGCTGGTTTTAGAAAAGGCAGAGGAACCAGAGATCAAATTGCCAACATCCGATGGATCATCGAAAAAGCAAGAGAGTACCAGAAAAACATCTATTTCTGCTTTATTGACTATGCCAAAGCCTTTGACTGTGTGGATCACAATAAACTGTGGAAAATTCTGAAAGAGATGGGAATACCAGACCACCTGACTTGCCTCTTGAGAAACCTGTATGCAGGTCAGAAAGCAACAGTTAGAACTGGCCATGGGACAACAGACTGGTTCCAAATAGGAAAAGGAGTATGTCAAGGCTGTATATTGTCACCCTGCTTATTTAACTTATATGCAGAGTACCAGCATCCAGAATTGTGAGAAAATGTATCCCTGTTTTTAAGGCCCACGGTTGGTGGCACTTGTTATTGCATCTAACATACAAAATTTTAGAAAAAATAATTGTTTTGGGAGGAAAGCCCCTTATATTTAAAAATAGAATTTCCATGTGTGTGACCATGAGACAGTGGAAGAATCATGTCAATTCTAATGAAGGGATCTTACTGTTACCCGCCAGTGGCTGCCAATTCAATGCTTTTGATAGTTGGTCTGTTAGACTACTTTGATTGTGGTACTCTTATTTCTCATCAATTGATTCTAATAATAATGTGATAAGCCACCAACCATTGATAGGTACTGTGCATGTAATCACAGTTCCCATGTTTCCCATTGGCCAAGTAAACCATTCAGGACTTGGAATGAGCAGCAGTTCAGTTCAATTCAGTTCAGTCACTCAGTCCTGTCTGACTCTGTGATCCCATGGACTGCAGCACGCCAGGCTTCCCTCTTCATCACCAAATCCCGGAGCTTGCTCAAACTCATTTCCATCGAGTCGCTGGTATCATCGAAGCATCTCATTCTCTGTTGTCCCTTCTCCTGCTGCCCTCAATGTTTTCCAGCATCAGAGTCCTTTCCAATGAGTCAGCTCTTTGCATCAGGTGGTCAAAGTATTGGAACTTCAGCTTCATCATCAGTCATTCCAATGAATGAATATTCAGGACTGATTTCCTTTAGGACAGAAAATCCAAAACACTACTTAATTTTCACCCTTTTTTAACCTTACCAAGAGATAGAACTGTAAATACTATTTTATAAGTAGTGACAGTCTAGTAGTAGTGGAGAATCACTAAAAATCAGAGAAATTTATCCTCTTGAATGGATTTTGTGAATAACAGACTTACTCACCAATGTTTTATTCTGCTTCCAGCACACACATGCAAGTAGATACGCTATGGTACAGTGTACTGTTTAAGGTCATAATCTCTAGAGTCAGTGTGTCTAGGATCATATTTTCAACTTCCCAATTTAATTATATTCAAGTTACTAGAAACACTCATCATATTTTCTTCCACTTGAAATAAGATTTCAGTGTACCTGATTAAAAAAAAAAAGGAGGAAAAGTTAGTTGGATCTAAATATGTAAAGTCCCAAGAACAGCAGCAGAAACATAGTAGGCAATTAATAAATATTTACTGTTAGTATAGTCAAATGTGAAGAACCATTAGGGCCACCAAATCATTAACCCATAAAACCACTGAAAATATTTATGTATACCAGTGAACTTATTCAAAATAATGATATAAACTAATTTCTAGGAATACATAATCCATATTTCTTACTTTCTCATTCCTCAAGTAACTCTGTTTTACTAAACCTTATTGATTCTACTCACTAAACTCTCACTCTTGCTCCTTAACCACATTTATTTTTCTAAGACATTTTTACTCTAAGGAAGTTTGTTAACACTTCTGCTCACCACAAAAATTAATAGCAATAACAATAATAGCTGTCATTCATGGAATAATTACAATGTACTAGACACTATAATAAGCTCCACAATTACAAAGAATATCTCCATTTTACAGATTTGGAAACTGAGTCTAGAGTTCAAATAACTGTTTAAACTCACCTGCTGCTGCTGCTGCTGCTCAGCCGCTTCAGTCGTGTCCGACTCTGTGCGACCCCATAGATGGCAGCCCACCAGGCTCCGCCGTCCCTGGGATTCTCCAGGCAAGAATACTGGAGTGGGTTGCCATTTCCTTCTCCAGTGCATGAAAGGGAAAAGTGAAAGTGAAGTCGCTCAGTCGTGTCCGACTCTTAGCGACCCCATGGACTGTAGCCTACCAGGCTCCTCCGTCCATGGGATTTTCCAGGCAAGAGTACTGGAGTGGGGTGCCATTGGATAGTTATGTTGCTTTTCACCTAGTAAGTGGTAAATGTGGAATCTGAACCCAGACATCCAGACTCTGGAGTAAAAAAAAAAAAAAAAGTAACTATTTTACCATATGGAATCTACTCTACAGCATTTTCCCTCTACCAAGTATTCATTGGAATTTTCTTTGCTCTTATAAGTTTGTAAGATGCAGTTATCTCCACATGACTCCATTTGCAAAAGACTTAAATCCTGGTATTAAATATAAGTTTGGATGTGTATAATTATGTAACTTTATAAAACATAGCAGTCTGCAATAATTCCACATTGGAAATGTACACTAATAAATATATTTCACAGTATTCATGTGTATTTATAAAGATATCAATCTCTCATCTAGATATGCAGGCTTTAATTAGGGGTTGTTGAGCTAAATCTTTTTCTAGAGAACATTTTTGGCAATATCTGTTTCTTTAGAAGTATCTGCTATTTTTCTTAGAAATGCTACCTTTCCCATAGGTCTTGTTTATTCCTTTATTCCTTGGCCTCTAAGAATTTTTTCCTTTCATTTTGAATTGCACCAAATACTTTTAAAACACACACACACACACACACACACACACACACACACACACACACCTCCCTCCTTGTAGGTTTATCATTCTGATGATTTTCATAGCTTTATTTTAAGCTGTGAAATTATGAATTCTCATTGCTTGCTTCTGGCTTTTCAGTATTATTTAGGTGAAATAGAGGCAGACCCCATGGACTGAATCAATTTAAATTGTATTTTCTGTGATTTGTCTGCTGCACCTCAGAAAGTTGGTTTAGGAAAAAAAAAAATGCAAGCAGGCCTCTCCCATTTGTCCCCTCTGACACACTAACTTTACACTATTCTGTTTTCTATGATCAATACTCCTCTTTTTAGAATCTCTCACTTTCCTTTTGCCATTCATCTTCTAAACTACCTCCAAATGCTTGTCAATTACAAACTCTATACTTGAGTTTTTTTGTTGAATTTTTAGAGGCCGAGTTGAGGAGCTATGCCTCTTTAAAAGGCTTCCCAGGTGGCTCAGTGAGTAAAGAATCCACCTGCAATGCAGTAGATATGATTTCAATCCTCAGGTTAGGAAGATACCCTGGAGGAGGGCATGATAACCTTCTCTGATATTCTTGACTGGAGAATCCCATGGACAGAGGAGCCTGATGGACTACAGTCCACAGCTTTGCAAAGAGTCCCTCGAACACAAGTGACTGAGCCTGCTTGCATGCCCCTTTAAGGCTTTTAAGTACTCTGTCTAAAGAGGCAAATTCTGGGAATGTTGAATGATAATCTAGTGAATGGGATTCATCTAGATGTTTGTGGTGGGTGCTGTGAAGCTCAGGCCAGATTTCCCTTTCTTTACATCCACCTCCTATTCCTTGCTAACTGCTCACTGGTGTGTGATTCCCTTGAAATTGCTTTAATGAAGAAAGTTCCTCACCAAGGTTACATCATTTTCCTAAAGGGAGCCCATATCCAACAACTGTTTAATGGAGCAAGGGACAAAGTTTGGGCCCCTTTCTTTCAACTTATTTCTACTCTAAAGAGCTATCACATCCCCTAAACCCAATGTGAGATCAACTGAGGGCTCTATGATAACTGGATTGTGGAAATGTAGTTCAAATTCTTCCTCCACCCAGATGATTTTTCGTCACCTCCTCAAGCACCTTTGCTGACTGTACTCACTGACAAACCCCCTTTCAAATTGCCAGTTCAGAGTCTGTTTCCAGAAAACCGGCCTAAGACAATGTTGTAATGAATCCTAGGAGACTGTATTTAATTACATAAAACCTCACCGCTATTTTTAACTAAGTAATTTATATAATTGTCTTCCTTTTCCAAATTCCATTTCCCCTATCTTCTAAAAGGCAAATCAGCTACAATGAAGGAATGAGAATTCTGCTTATTGAAGTTACCTTATTGAATAGTGATTAATGCTATTACAAGCTAATTCCATTTTAAAAGTAATTAACAAGCCAATCTCAATCTCTCTTGTCTTTCTTTCCTTCTAGTTCCATCTCTATATCTCTATCTCTCTCTTTATGACACATACATGCTTTTTCTCTCTCTTTACGAGCCAGGTCACTGAAGAAAGTAGGGATGTTGTTAATTACAATTTATTACTGGTATATACTTCCTTCTCTTTTCCCATTAGACTCTCAACTCTAAGAGGTTAATGTATTAAAATAATAGTCTAATCTCAAGTATATATTAGATACCTAAATAATTTGGTATGGATAGATGAACATTCTAAAAGTTTAACTTTCATTCTGACAGCTTGAAGTAGCAATTATAGCTCCACTATACTACTGAGAATTATACTTTATTTATAATTTATTATATTAATAATATTTATATAATTTATATTTAATAAATTATGCACCAATAAATCGTATTTCTAAACACTGTATCATTTATAATAATAATAATGCTATTATTTTAAAGTATATGAAACTGACCCCCCCCACCAAGCATCATTTAGGGCCTAACTTTGCTGTCATATTCTAGGACAGGTGTTGGTACTTAATCATTTCAATTAAACCATACTTGTTTGCCTTTCTCAGGAACTAGCTCTTATCACCCTATGCAAACTTTTCTTACACATTGTACGCCATTAATGTCAAACACAGCCACAGTAAATACTCCGATAACTTTTAACAGAGTAAGAAGTAAGTATCCCCTGCATTTACTGAAGTATTCAGAGGCAGTTTTTCTCCCCATCTACTTCAGCACCTTATCATGCTATTCACCTGTGAACCATTTCCCAGGCCTCTATCAGCAAAGGTAATTATATTCTCAAGCTCAGCTTGCAGCAACAGAGTCATAATTCACAGAAAGGCATCCTATTATAGAGGACGTACAGCTCCTGTAGACACATGCACAGGAACATAACAAGGAAAGGACACACAACAGTTTGTGAGACACAGAGATTTTCACAGAGGGGATGAATATTAGAGAGGAAACTCACATGCTAGAAATCCCTCTCATGTTCCAACATTTTTTAAACTTTATTTTTCCTTATGACTCTCAAACCTATTTGCTTATTAATTTTATATCCTTTAAGGTGATAAGGAGAAGCTGTTCTTCTCCCTTTTTCAAGCAAGTTTTCTTTTTTTGATCAGACATTTCAGATAATCTTCCTACTTTTAATGCCCTCTTGCAGGTGGTCCTGTGATAGGGCTTTCATCTCTCCATCCCTCTGATCTAGAAGCAATCACTAACACAAAATTCATTCTAAAATAGGTCATTGAAAACAGTTTAGTATATATTTACTGAGATGAGCCCTAATACCTCTTGACAATTTACTTTCCTGAATTAAGAAAGCCATTTAGGACAACAGCTTTCTTGATCACACTAGGACTCATAGAAATTGCTGAATCTTAAAGATGATGATTATGTACTGTAAGGTTGATCATAAGTATGAGAATAGCTTACATGTAAGAGAAAAATCATGAATTTTGAGTTAAGACAACCTCTTTGGATGGATTCTATTAGCTCTGTTGATTTTGTATGAGGTAATTTCCTACCCCCCCCCCATGAGTGAAACACACAGGCATACACACATATTTGCACACATATCTGTACCACTGAATTTATACAGAACGCACAGTTATTTAACTTTCCTGACAGTCACAGCTGATTGATTTTGGCAGTCAACTAAACCCTGACATCTTTTCTACACAAACTGTTGTTGAGAACTTTTCAAATACTGATTGGTATGCAGTATATTAACCATTTCTCTCAGCTTTTTGTCCCCTGAAAATTTTATGGGCATACATTTTTGTCTTTATCCAAGTCAGTTATAAAAGGGTTACATAGGACAAGGCTTAGGACAGAGTCTAAATGATCACTCATTTTTTATTTTAAGTTATCAGTGGAGGAGATGTGATTCAACTGTCTAAATAGACTATCATCCAAATCTGACGAAACTTGATTTTTCTCTCATCTGGCCTACATTTCTCCAACTGGTAAACAAATAAATCATGAGAAATTTTAACAGTTTTCTGAAATCCAGATCATCTTGTGAGTTTCCTCTGCTTGACCATTCTTACCAGATATTACTTTACTTAAAATACTAATGGAGTGAGGTTATGCTTCCATGTTGATTCTGCAACTATGCTAATCCCTTGTATGATGCCTTTTTTTTTTTTAGGTTCTTAGAACTCATTTAGTTTTACAAACAACTATTGAGCATTTATATGTATCATGTGCTATGTTAGGTTCTTCAGTTATAAAGGTATCTATTCTATAATGCCTGCTCCCACTATGCTCACTGTCTGCTCTATAATATGTTATAAAGTATTTCCAGAACCTGATATTAAGCTCATGCATCTATAGCTTTTATCATTGACAGCAAAATTAGTATCATATTTGATAATAACAAGTATCCCAGTACCTATTTTATGTGACATCACAAAAAGTATCAACAGCAATATTGATGTCAAAAACTCCACTTTTGTGTACTGGCGCTGAATCAAATCTGAAAGAGTTTTGGGTGAGGTAAAAGAGAAAATCTTTATTACTTTTCTAGGCAAAGGGAGACACAGGGGGACTCAAGCCTTGAAAAACTGTGTGTCCTAAGCCAAGATGATTTTGTGAATTTTATATCAATGATTCAAAGGCAAGGTTGTTGATAAGGGTGAGCGGGTGTGCCGGGCCTACATTCTTTTAATCTGGCCTCAAGAGGTCTCCTGATGAGTTTCTTGAGGTTATCAAACTGTGATCTCTGGAATGAAGAAAGCTAACATTTTCCGATTGTGGGAGTTTTAGTTCTACAGAAGAACTCAAAGATGTTGTGTGTACTGCTTGAAGTGCAACAAGGACCCTGCTCCAAGGCTACACTACTGTTCCTTGGATGCTCCTCCACTGCCTCTCCCTTCTCTGATTGTGCTTATACATATGTGCTTAGTCACTCAGTCTTGTCCGACTCTTTGTGACTCTGTTGGACTGTAGCCCAACAGCCTTCTCTGTCCATGCGATTTTCCAGACAAGAATACTAGAGTGAGCTGCCATTTCCTTCTCCAGAGGATCTTCCCAACCCAGGGATTGAAACTGAATCTCCTATGTCTGCCGCATTGCAAGCAGATTCACTACCTACTGAGCCACTGAGGAAGTTCTCCCTTCCCTGTTTAGCAGCTGTTAGATTCTGCCCTTTCAGACTCAGGGAAGGTCATGGAGGCTGGAGTCTATTCCCTACAAACAAGAAACAGAGGATATGGAAATGTTTCCACACCCAGGAGCCCCACAGGGTCTCGCTCCATTCAATAGTGACAATATAAATACTGTTTATTTTAGTAGGTAAGTGTGTAATTCATCTGAAACTATGTGCATTTATAACAATTATTACAATTTTTCTCCGTTATGGATCAGAAAGGCCATTTTCAGGCTTGAAGATTCACTAGAACTCATATAATTCATTCAGAAGGGCTGTAATGCTCATATTTACGATTAGAGTCAAAGGATTCAGAGTCAACTCAGAAAAGGGAAAAGATGCGTTAGATCAAGTACAGGAAAAAACAGACACAAGCTTTCAGGTGTCCCTCTCCCAGTGGACTCGACAAAGAAATGATTCTTCTAGAAACCACGTATAACAACACAGGAAAAGTATTGCCAACTAGGAAAGCTCACCTGAGCCTTGAACTGTAGAGTTTTCACTGGCTGTCAGCCATTTAAGCATACAAGTTATGAAACTTGTATGACAGACTTTAGCTACTCAGACTCTAGCTTCCCCCAGAGCAAAAACCGATATTCAAATGCACTATACTATTAGGATAAACTTACCTGCTCATTCCAGAAGAGCAAGTCCCAAAACCTCAGGCATACAAAACCATTCTTATTGGGCAGAAAGAATATATTAAAGGATCAGAGGTTATCTCCGAGAAGAAAACTAAGAGCCAGTCTTAAAGACAGATATCTATTTGGAATATGCAACCCAGGCCTGCTGAGTCAAATCTGCCTAGCTATTTCTATGTCTTTAATCCTGTTTAGTCATGTGTTTTTTCAACCTTTTATCACTCAGAAGTCATTTTCTTTTATGATAGTATGAAAGCAAAATGGACATAAAGTAATTTTGCATTCTCTCTATGATTAGCGTTTTATATTTGCACTAGCTCTGTGGAAAAGTCTGAAAGAGATAGGAATACCAGACCACCTGACAAGCCTCTTGAGAAATCTGTATGCAGGTCAGAAAGCAATAGTTAGAACTGGACATGAAACAACAGAATGGTTCCAAATAGGAAAAGGAGTGTGTCAAGGCTGTATACTGTCACCCTGCTTATTTAACTTATATGCAGAGTGCATCATGAGAAACACTGGGCTGGATGAAGCACAAGCTGGAATCAAGATTGCCGGGAGAAATATCAATAACCTCAGATATGCAGATGACACCACCCTTATGGCAGAAAGTGAAGAAGAACTAAAGAGCCTCTTGAGGAAAGTGAAAAAGGAGAGTGAAAAAGTTGGCTTAAAGCTCAACGTTCAGAAAACTAAGGTCATGGCATCTGGTCCCATCACTTCATGGCAAAGAGATGGGGAAACTGAAAACAGTGGCAGACTTTATTTTGGGGGGCTCCAAAATCTGGAGCAATATCAATTCTTGAACTACATCAAAATAATTCCCTTTAAAATTTAGATTTGATGGTTATATTGAAGCAACATACTCAAAACACTAAAGCATACTAAAACATACTAAAAATAATTATCTCTTGATGTTTTGTTATTATGCATACAAGTCTTTTTCTGTTTTTCACAAATACTTTCTTTTTCCTGTACATTTCCTCCATCTAGTAGTGGATGTATGTCTTGTGAAGTATAAATTAGAGATTTTAGACAAATTATAAAAAGGAAATAAAATCTGAAGAAAAAAACAAAATCATGACAGCTGAGCACTGGATGACTCAGAGCCCTGGAATTTGTCTTATAAAAAGATTAAAAAAAAATCAAGAAGTCTAAAAATTCATAATAAATTATATTTAACTAAATGAAATACCACAGTATTAATTATCCATAACTGCACATCAAGCTACCTCAAAGCCTAGAAGCTTAAATCCAGACTTTTATCATCTTACAGTTTCTGAGATCAACATACAGACACAGTGTAACTGGGCCTTTGGGCTTAGGGTCTCTATAACTCAGCAAACAAAGTGTCACTGGGATCTGCAGTCATTTCAAAGCACAACAGAAGGAGGATCTCCTTCCAAGCTCACTGGTATGCTTTTACCAGTGGTTTTATCTACGGACTGTTGATTGAAGTCGTCCCTCAGTTTCTCTCCACCTGGGTCGCTTTGTAGGCCAGCTGTCTTTCATCTGAGGGAGCAAGAGCAAGAACAAGAGAAGATGAACAAGACAGAATCTATTGTAAGCTTATTTCTGAAGTGACATTTCATCACTTTTTTCATGGGCAATTGGTTAAAGCAAATCATTAAGTCCATCTGACACTCAAGGGAAGAAGTTTATGCAAAAGCGTAAACAAGGCAGTGACAGAAGATGAGATGGTTGGATGGTGTCATCAACTTGATGGACATGAGTTTGAGCAAACTCTGGGAGATAATAAAGGACAAGGAAGCCTGGTGTGCTGCAGTCTATGGGGTCACGAAGAGTCAGGCACAACTGAGCACCTGAACAACAACAGGGAGCTAAGAATTATCGGCAACCAACTTAGAAGCTCTGTACCATAGTTATTTATATAACAATACCATTAAATACCTTATATATACATGTGTATATATATATATATATATATATATATATATATATATATATATAGGTAACTTCTGAGTAAATGTCACTGGTTCTCAATTTATATTTTCCCATGATATCTAGAGCCAGTTTTGATTGTTATGACTGCAGGAGCACTCTTGGCATCTAGTAGGTAGAAAATTGGAACGCTGCTAACTAATTAACATTGCACAAAACAATTCCTTTTGAAACAAAGAATTTTCCAGTTTACCAGGGCACTATTTCTGAGGTTGAAAAAATCTGGTAACTATTAGCAAATATTAAAATTTGTTAGATTAGTACAAAGCCTGGGGTATCCTTTAGGCAAAATATGCTGATGTCTTAGAAAATAACATATATAGTCACTGACTTGTTTTAGTTAATTGGAAATACAAGTGTTATATGAAATAATTATTATATGTCCATCTATTCAGAAGACAAATCAGCTCTTTTTAGTAAAATGAAACTGCCTAGTGATTTCTGCCTCACAGATACGTTTAATAATCTTCCCAATATTGACAACCACTAGAACAGAATTTCTTCAGAAATAAGTGAAATAATCTGAAGTGCTAGTCATTCAGTTGTGTCTTTCTCTTTGCAATCCCATGGACTGTAGCCTTCCAGGTTTTTCTGTATATGAAATTCTCCAGGCAAGAATACTGGAGTGGGTTGACATTTCCTTCTCCAGGGATCTTCCCAACCCAGGGACCAAATCTGAGTCTCCCATATTGTAGGCAGATTCTTTACCAACTAAGCCACCAGGCATAATCTAATGATATGCTAGTACTGTATTAATATTACAAAATTAAATGTGGGACTGTTGAAATATTCTTTATTCATCTCTAGATAGATTAACACTATAATGGAAAGGTAGGTATTCTAAAAATCTATTTTTAAATTTATAAGAATTTATTCCTGGGGGACATCTGAGCTAAATTTGGATCACCATCTGTTTTTATAAATATACAATTTTATCAGAATACTGCCATAGCCATTTGTTTGCTTATTTGTTTTCTATGACTGCTTTTGTGTATAATAGCAGATTTAGCAATTTACAGCAGAGATTGTATGGCTGACAAAGCCTTGAATATTTAATTTAATCTGTTCCATTAAAGAAAATGCTTTTCAAGTTCTGATCTATTCCAATATTAACAGAATTTCTTTTCATTGGATTTTGGGTATTAATTATTATTTATTTCTGGTCCCTCTCTTAATGGTGCATTTCAACATGAAGAACTTAAAATGTGGTAAGACAGAATAGGGGGTAAATTCTAAAATATGCAATATTTCTTTGTTTCCATATAAGCTTCCAAACATATATGTCTCCAAAATCACTGCAAATGATAACTTACTCCTTGGAAGGAAAGTTATGATCAACCTAGACAGCATATTAAAAAGCAAAGACATTACTTTGTCAACAAAGGCCCATCTAGTCAAGGCTATGATTTTTCCAGTAGTCATGTATGGATGTGAGAGTTGGACTATAAAGAAAGCTGAGCACCAGGGAATTGATGCTTTTGAACTATGGCTTTGGAGAAGATTCTTGAGAGTCCCTTGGACTACAAGGAGATCCAACCAGTCCATCCTAAAGGAAATCAGTCTTGAATATTCATTGGAAGACCTGATGCTGAAGCTGAAACTCCAATACTTGGCCACCTGATGTGAAGAGCTGACTCATTTGAAAAGACTCTGATGCTGGGAAAGATTGAAGGCAGGAGGAAAAGGGGATGACATAGGATGAGATGGTTGGATGGCATCACTGACTCAATGGACATGAGTTTGAGTAAATTCCAGTAGTTGGTGATGGACAGGGAGGCCTGGCGTGCTGCAGTCTATGGGGTCACAAAGAGTCAGACACGACTGAGTGACTGAACTGAACTGATGCTAGATTTATTATACACTACCTTTTATTGTGTAAACACAATATCTTGGATCAATTTTTATTTACTTACAGTAAGACAGATACTTTTAGACTATGATTTTTCTCCCTTAAAGTCAGCTGAAAGAGTTAATCATTACTCTACAGATAATAAAATCAATCATTTATTGTAACTTACTTAAGGTTACATAGTAATATGATGATTCAGATACAGAAGGCAATCTTGGGAGTCTGGGCTTTTATCCATAAAACAAAACCTATTTATGTATAAAGGACAATCAGTTACTATTAGGTATTTAGAGAAAAAAAAAAGGTTACAATAGTCCAGAATGGCGGTGGCTAAAACAGAAGGAAGGGAAAAGCCTGAAAAAATAGAACAAAGGAAGGTCAGAGGGCAGTGTGAGGACCTCAGGTAAAACAAACAGCACTCCTGGCTAGCTCAATTTACATAGGGCAGACCCAGTGAAGCAGAAAAAACATATAAAAAGAGGAGCTAAAATTGGACAGGGTTTCTCTTCTCTTTGTGTCTTTTGGGTTGGCTTGCCCTCACACCTCAAAAATGTATTTTCCTTTACTTTCTAAATAAAATTGAGCTGTAACACGGGACTGTAACACTGGTCTGTCCAAGGAAATTACACAGGGCTGTTACACTGGTTAGTCTGAGGTCTGTAACATCAGTCTGTCCATCGCTTCAAATTTTTGTTGTGACGAGACAGAATCAAGGAAATTGCACACTCCCCCAACACTTAAACACTGAATATTCCAAAACTCCTGAAAATTTAAATTAGATAATTTGTATTCTTAAAGCTGGTTACTTAAGTTTTAAATATAATTGCAATTTTTAAAAATATATTTTAATGGCACATGTTATGTTTGCTTACAAAAATAGACAGGTAGTGTCTTACTAAAGGTACATTATGTTTCAAGTACAGTCAGTTTTTCCATCACACTGATTTTGAAACGCATGTGTGTCCCAATGCAATCTATTAGGAAGCAATTTAAGAACAATGCAAAACTTCCATTTGCTTGTATGCAAGTTTATGTGCAAGAAATACTGGGTGAATACAAAAAAATGTACCCAGCTGAACTGAGCCACAAAGGAATGTACAAAATGAATACATGGGCATGTTGCTGCATCCAAGTTCTCTCTGTTCGCTGCAGACAGGCCAATGAATTCGAGAGATGAGGTGTTGAGGCAAGGAAGAGACTTTAATTGGGGAGACAGCTGACTGAGAAGATAGCAGGCTAGCACCTCAAAATAACCATCTTATCAGGGCCTAGTTGCCAGGTTCTTTTGTGGATCAGAGATGGGGGCAGGTGAGAAAATAAAGTAAAACACTTCAGTCCTTGCAAATGTCCCCTAGAGTGGCAAGCCTCAGGCTGGGGAATGTGTTAATTTCATTTCCTTATGGTTCTTCAGAGGTAGGCTGTAGGTTGAGCATTAGTATGCTCATACCAACAACAACAACAACAAAAAGGGTTAAAGTCACAGAAGCAGATACAATGTAAATTTAAAATTAACCCTTCTAAGTTACAGGCATACCTCAAACATTCTGTTTTATTGGCTTACTGTTCATTAAATGTGTTATGCTAAAGGATCGGTTTAATATTTATTTATTTATTTATTTATTTATTTATTTATTTATGCATTTTTGGAGACTCATTCAACATGCCAAACATATTTCAGTGTACTGATCAGGAAATGCAGAGCAATTTATTAAAAAGGAAAAAGGAAAAAAAAAAAGAAAATGCCTAAATATTGGAAAGAAGCTGGAAATAATTAAACGTTTTGAAATAAATGAACATGGGATAGCTTTCAAACAACAAGCATGCAGGGAATGTACATTGGGGACCATCAGAGACAATGCCATGAAAACAAAAAAAACATCGCAGTTGGAAAGACGTCAAGCACTGCAAAGTCAGTAAGAACAAGACTAAAGACCAAACATTAAAAAGTCAGAAAACATTTTCCATAATCAAATATAAAGAACTATCTATAAAATAACATTTTAAACAGAAATTGCCAAATCCTGCAGAAGTGGCTCCTATTAATACTGGTTTGTGATTTCAAAAATCAATAAAATTTCCAGTTTTCAGCTGTTGAACAAAGCCATGGTTTAAGATTAAAAGCTATAAAAGAAATTCCAGAATTTATACAGAAAGCTACTGAAGATGGCTATGAATCATATACATTTTTTTTTAAGTTTTATGAAACAAGTATCTCCTATAAATAGAATCCTTAAAGGACCTGTTTCTCACAGGCGAAAAAAAAAAAAAAAAAGAAGAAGAAGAAGAAGCTGCAGGCTTTAAGTCTGCAAAACATTACACTTTGTGTATTGTTTCTGTCATTTAACAATAAATCACAAGATTTAATCCATCTTATGTCCCTTTACAGAAAAGTCTTCTTTTTCCACAAGGTAATTGCAGTATCTATTATGATATGAATATTTTCTTGACCATTTAGCATGTATAAAACTGGGAATTATTTATTTTTTTAGTTCCTACTTTTCTCTTTGTGTCTTTGGTGAAGTTTTTGAGGAATATTGCTGCTAACTTCACACTTACTGTCAGGTTTTTTTTTGTATTGATGATTTTTCATACTGCAATTATTTTTAGCTATGTATATGTTGCACTATAGTGAAGCAGCTGTAACAGGAAATCATTCAAGTGATATTATACAAGAAGAAAGGAATTACTTGTTTCTCACACAACCAAAACCAAGAAGTGTAATAAGGACTCATGAGGCATCCTAATTGGATTCTAAAAAACTCTAAGAGACAAAGAGAGGTACTACTCTCATTTCTGCAGGGCCAAATTATTCCTTTTCTTTTCTTCCTACAAGCCTGGTCATTGTTTTGTTTGTGTGTTTATTTCTATTGATGGATATTTTGTTCCTAACAAGGACATGAAAAAGATTGCCTCCCTTCACCCTCTCAGAGTAGGTAAGCAGAACAGACTGACTATTGTAGACTAATTTCTCCAAATTTTTGTGAGAGATAATTTGATAAACCAATTTTTAACTAGAAAATAATCCAAAATTGTCTAGATCTTATTTTTATTCTCATTAGCACAACACTGAGTTCAATTATTAAATGAGATAAATTATGAGCTATGAAATGTGTTACAAAAATTGATTTAAGCTTTGTGTGAGTGAAAAATGTTGCCTGTCACATCAATAAGCAAAGGCTGTTGTAGCCATCAAGCCATCACATTACAGTCATCCTACAATGAACCCCAAGGGAACAAGATAGAAACAAGATGCCTGTCATTTAGAAATCAAACCTGGAGCCACCCCCTTAACAGGAAACTCAAAATTAGAAAGAATAGGATACTGGTCACAGATAGCTGTGATGCATAGCAGAGGAATGATTTAAATGAACCCAGGCTGTTACATCTTCACATACATAGAAAAGCACTACATCTCTTATATTATGATATATGGTTTTCTTTAATAGTAATTATTTTATGTCCTAATCACCTCCTCTTTGTTGTAAAAGCTCCTATATATCCTTGCCCCTCCCTTATCACTTTGGAGTAGTCTCTCAGAGTTATCTGAGATGATGTGTCTGAGGCTTATGTCCTGTTTGGACCACTGAATAAAATATAACTCTCAACTTTTATGTTGTGCATTTTTTTTTTCCAGTTGACACCATATTGGAAATGTGATAGTTTTGTTCTCCACAGTAATAATGCTAGGAGTAGTGGATGGACCATTTGTTTTGTTTTATCTTGTTTGTTTTAGAAGATCCTGCCTTTATATTTAGCAATACATAAAATGTTAACTAGAAAGGATTTGCCATTTTCATACTCTTCATGGGGTTTCAAAGCAAGAATGCTAGAGTGGTTTCCCATTCCTTCCTCCAATGGATCACACTTTGTCAGAACTCTTCACTATGACCTGTCTGTCTTGGGTGGCCCTGCATGGTGTGGCTGATAGCTTCCTTGAGTTACACGAGCCCCTTCACCACAAGAAGGCTGTGATCCAGGAAGGGGAATTTCAACACTAAAAAAACAAACAAACAAAACTAAGATCGTGGCATCCAGACCCATCACTTCGTGACAAATAGATGAAGAAAAGTGGAAGAGGTAAAAGATTTTATTTTCTTAGGCTCCAAAATCACTGTTGATGGTGACTGCAGCCATGAAATTATAAGACGCTTGCTCCTTGGAAGAAAAGCTATGGTAAACCAAGACAGCGCATTAAAAAGGAAAGACATCACTTTGCCAACAGAGGTCTGTATAGTCAAAGCTATGATTTTTCCAGTAGCCAGGTACTGATGTGAGAGTTAGACCATAAAGAAAGCTGAGCATCAAAGAATTAATACTTTTAAATTGTGTTGTTGGAGAAGACCCCTGAGAGTCTCTTGGACTGCAAAGAGATCAAATCTGTCAATCTTAAAGGAAAGCAATCCTGAGTATTCATTGGAAGGTCTGAGGCTGAAGCTGAAATTCCAATACTTTGGCCACCTGATGCGAAGAGCTGACTCATTGGAAAAGACTCTGAAGCTGGGAAAGATCGAAGACAAAAGAACGGGGCAGCAGAGGATACGTGGTTAGATAGCATCACCAACTCAGTGGACATAAATCTGAGCAAATTCCAGGAGATAGTGAAGGACAGGGGAGCCTGGCATGCTGAAGTCCATGAGGCTGCAGAGTCAGGCATGACTTAGAGACAAAACAACAACAAAAACAGGATTTTGATGATCCAGACAGCTATCTAACTCCCAAGGAAAGACTGAGTTCCCGAGGGATCCTGAATTCCCCAAGATAATGTTTGGAAAATTCAAAACAGTTTGGCCACCTAATGCAAAGAGCTGACTCACTGGAAAAGACCCTGATGCTGGGAAAGATTGAGAGCAGAAGAAGGGGGGAGACAGAGACTGAGATGGTTGGCTGGTATCACTGACTCAGTGGACATGAGTTTGAGCAAACTCCAGGACATAGTGATGGACAGGGAAGCCTGGTTTGCTGCAGTCCATGGGGACACAAAGAGCCAGACACAACTTAGCAACTGAACAACAACAAAGACAATATTATAGATAATTATACAGTGTTATCAGAGTAATGATTCCTGGCAGCTAGGAACCAAGTAGAACAATAAAAAGCAAAATGAAGATTCATCGTGATTTTACCTAAATGTATTCCTGGATCTCATATTAATAATCAGTAAAATAAGCATATGTTATTGGCTATTAGAAACAATATCAATAGTTTCTGTATGGTGAGAATTTTTGAGCAATGAAAACTAAAACCTGGGGTGAAAGGCAAACTTTGAATGTTAAAAAAATGACTGAATAGAAAGAGATCTCCAGAGAGATTTACCTCTATGTATTTACATTTGCATTTCAAAGGGGGATAAAGCCCAGAACACTGGGGCATTCCAGTAATTGTAAACCAGAGACAAATGTCTTATCTGCCCTACTGAAGAGATTTATTTTCATTCCAAAGGGCAAAAACCAAGGGACCTTAATTCTTACTTTCTATGGAGACTTTGTTTTCTTTAGGGAAGCTATTCTAATTCTATTCCTCTCTCAGAATAGAGGACAGCTGTGCAAGCCATATTATATAAACACATAGATTCATAATTGTGAGGTTCTTTTCCAGTGGTAGAACCCCTGTAACTGCAGGCCTAACCTTTTGGCTCTTAGCACTTCAGTAAGGTGGATAAAGTGGAATATGCTCAAATGGCATGATTATTGTTATGGGTAATAATAATATCCTCTGATCCAGACACTTCATGTTTGCATTCAAGAAAATATAAACAAATGTAGATATTTAAAATGTATCATTGAGGGATGGTGTTATAAAAAGTTGCATGTATATACTTTCCAGTGAATCACCCATAACTGGTGAAAGTTATAGAAAACAAAACCATGAACAAAAATTGAGTGAATTTATTGCTATCAGGCACCTTATGAAAACGATGTAAAGAAACCCTTCAGACTGAAAGTAAGTGACACCAGAAAATAACTTGAATCCACAGGAAAGAAAAAAAAATGATAAAAGTAAATATCATTATAAAATATAGTATTAACATCTACATCTTCTTTCACTAATTTATACAATAACTATGTATGGCAACATGTATACATATATATTATTGGAAATAGAAATGTAAATTGTGTAACAACAATAGTACAAAAAGGGAGAAGAGGGAATAGAGCTCTATGAAATTATCATTTCTTATTTCACTGGAATTGAGTGTAAATCTGAAGGAAATCCTGATAATTTGAGATGTATATGGTAAGCCCTAGAGCAACCACTAAGAAAATAATCAAAGGAGTGAAAAATCATTAAAGGAATTAAAAGGTTATGTTAGCAAATACTCATTTAATCAAAAGGCAAGTGGAAACAGAAAAAAAAAAGGTAAAATGTCACATATAAAGTATATATATCATTAACAATATCAAACATGAATGGATTAAATAAGTTATTAAAAGGAAAAGACTGACAGTCTAGATAAAAGCCAAGATCCAACTCGATGCTATCAATAGGAGACCTATTTTAAATTCAAACATTTAAAGAGCTTGAAAGGGAAGCTTAAAAGGGAAGAGAAAGATATATCACACAAATGGCAAGCATAGGACAGATGAAATGTCTGTACTAATATTAGGAAAAATAACAGATTTTAAGTGAAAAAACATGACAAGAGGTAAGAGGGATGTTTTATAATGATAAAATGATCAATCCATCAAAAAAATACAACAATTATAAACTTGTATGCATTTAAAAGGGCTTCCCTGGTGGCTAAGTGGTCAAGAATTCATCTGCAGTACAGGAGGTGTAGGAGACATGGGTTCTTTCCCTGGGTAGGGAAGGTCCCCTGAAGGAGGAAAAGGCAACCCACTCCAGTATTCTTTCCTGAAAAATCCCATGAACAGAGGAAACTGGCGGGCTACAGTCCATGGGGTCTCAAAGAGTTGGACATGACTGAGCACACGTGCACACCATAACCATGCATTTAAAAACAGAACTCAAAATACATGAAACAAAAAAATATCAAAATTTGAGGAAGACACACAATTCAACAATTATAGTCAAAGACAACAATATTCATATTCAGTAATGGACAGAAAAACTTAAAGGATGATCATCAAGGAAATGGTAGACTTGAACAACACTATTAATCAACTAAACCTAATTGACATCTATACAACACTCCACCCACTAACAGCAGAATATATATTCTTAAGTGCACATGAAATGCATAGCAAACTCAATAACAGAAAGAAGCCTCGTGTACATTTGGAAATTTAAAACATACTCCTAAAATATCAATGGATCAAAGAAGAAATCACAGGAAGAAATAAAAAAGATACTTTAAGATGAATAAAAGTGAAAACCATCAACATATCAAAATGTAGAATGCAGCCAAGGCAGTGTGAGTGGAAAATTTAAAGGCTGATGTGCTGCAGTCCATGGGGTCACAATTAGTCAGACACAGCTTAATGACTGAACAACAACCAAGAAGTTAAGGAAAAATTAATACAAATCCTTTATAATCACATCGAAAACTCATAGGATAAGGAGACAACTCTTCATAACTCATTTTATGAGGATTGTATTACCCTGAAACCAGACAGATAAATGCTTAACAAGAAAGTTATAGACCAATTATGTATTATGAATATAGACATGAAAGACCTCAGCTAAGTATTAACAACAACAACAACAGCAAAACCATCCAGTAACATAAAAAAGGGAATATATATATTATATACCACAATCAAATAGAATTTATTCCAGGAATTTTATATTGAGTTAACATAAAATCAACTGATGTAGTCCACCATGTCAATAGAAAAAGGACAAAACTTCATGATTATTTAAATAGACACACAAAAAGCCTTTGATTGAATCCAATGTCTTTTAAAGGTAAAATCATTTTAAAAATTAGAAATGGAATCTATTTCGACAACTTGATAAAATACATAAAAAATCATGCTAATATCACACAGTATTGAAAGACTCACTGTTTAAGAATGTGAACAAGACAAGAATGCCTGTTCTTACTTTGTCTATTTAACCTTATACTAGAAGTTCTAGCCAGGACAATGGGACAATAAAGTGAAATAAATGCATACGGGTTGGAAAGAGAAGAAAAACTGTCTATGTAGATGATATGGTCAGGTTGGAAAGAGAAGAAAAGCTATGTCTATTTGCAGATGACAGGGAACTGTATCAGTTCAGTTCAGTAGTTCAGTCGTGTCCGACTCTTTAAGACCCCATGAATCGCAACATGCCAGGCCTCCCTGTCCATCACCAACTCTCAGAGTTTACCCAAACTCATGTCAATCGAGTCAGTAATGCCATCCATCCATCTCCTCCTCTGTCATCCCCTTCTCCTCCTGCCCTCAATCCTTCCTAGCATCAGGGTCTTTTCCAATGAGTCAGCTCTTCGCATGAGGTGGCCAAAGTATTGCAGTTTCAGCTTCAACATCAGTCCTTCCAATGAACACCCAGGACTGATCTCCTTTAGGATGGACTGGTTGGATCTCCTTGCAGTCCAAGGGACTCTCAAGAGCCTTCTCCAACACCACAGTTCAAAAGCATCAGTTCTTCGGGGCTCAGCTTTCTTCACAGTCCGACTCTCACTACTGGAAAAACCATAGCCTTGACTAGATGGACCTTTGTTGGCAGTGATGTCTTTGCTTTTTAATATGTTATCTAGTTTGGTCATAGCTTTCCTTCCAAGGAGTAAGCATCTTTTAATTTCACGTCTGAGGTCGGGGCGGCAGTTGAGAGGAGCAACCCCATATCCAAGGAGTGGCGGCTGAGGGGGTGTAGGAGGGCCGAGAGGAGCTACTCCACATTCAAGGAGGGGCGGCTCTGAGGAGATACCTCTCATCCAAGGTAAGGAGCAGTGGCTGCGCTTTGCTGGAGCAGCCATGAAGAGATACCCTACATCCAAGGTAAGAGAAACCCAAGTAAGACAGTAGGTATTGCAAGAGGGCATCAGACGGCAAACACACTGAAACTGTAATCACAGAAAACTAGCTAATCTGATCACATGGACCACAGCCTTGTCGATGTCAATGAAACTAAGCCATGCAGTGTGGGGCCACTCAAGACGGATGGGTCATGGTGGAGAGGTCTGACAGATTGTGGTCCACTGGAGAAGGGAATGGCAAACCACTTCAGTATTCTTGCCTTGAGAACTCCATGAACAGTATGAAAAGGCAAAAGGATAGGACACTGAAAGATGAACTCCCCAGGTCAGTAGGTGCCCAATATGCTAATGGAGATCAGTGGAGAAATAACTCCAGAAAGAATGATGGGATGGAGCCAAAGCAAAAACAATACCCAGTTGTGGATGTGACTGGTGGTAGAAGCAAGGTCCAATGCTGTAAAGAGCAATATTGCATAGGAACCTGGAATGTTAGTTCCATGAATCAAGGCAAATTGGAAGTGGTCAAACAGGAGATGGCAAGAGTGAACATCAACTTTCTAGGAATCAGTGAACTAAAATGGACTAGAATGGGTGAATTTAACTTAGATGACTGTTATATCTACTACTGTGGGCAGGAATCCCTTACAAGGAATGGGGTAGCCATCTTGGAATTGTATATAGATATCCTAATAAATCTTCTAAAAACTATTAGAACAAATAAATCAGGTGAGTGAGATTGGAATGTCCAATACCAATGTTTTAAAAAATTGTATTTCTATTAGCGATCAGTGAATCATGTAAAAACGCAATTAAGTAAGCAATTCTATTTGCAGAAGCATAAAATTAATATACATTGCATTTAACATAAGATTTTAAACTTATACCCTGAAAATTGTAAAACACTTTTGAAAGAAATTACAGAAGACCTTATAAAGATAATCCATGTTTGTGAATGAGAAGATTTAATACTATTATTCTCCAAAGAGGACATACAGATGGCCAAAAACATATGATAAGATGCTTACCACCACAAATGGTTAGAGAAATGCAAATCGAACTGCAATGAGGTATCACCTTACACCTCTCAGAATGGCCATCACCAAAAAATCTACAAAGAATAAATGCCAGAGAGGGTGTGCAGAAAAGGGAACCCTCCTACAAGGTTGATGGGAGTGTAAACTGGTTCAGCCATTATGGAGAACAGTGTCTAATTTAATGGCTGAGTAATATTCCATTGTATATGTGTCACATCTTCTTTATCCAGTCCTCTATCTAGGGACACTTATGTTGCTCCCATAACATCCTGGCTACTGTAAATAGTGCCCCAATGAACATTGGGGTACATGTATATTTTTTTGAAATTATGGTTTCCTGTAGATATAAACTCAGGAGTGGGATTTCTGGATCATATGATAGATCTATTTTTATTTATTTATTTTTTTGAGACCACTTCATACTTGTAAGAGTTTGTAAGACCCTTCATACTTCATGTTTGTAAGAGATGAGAGATTTTTGCCTAGACTATATTAAAAAAAACACTTAAATATAATAAAAATACATTAAATTTCAGAAATCAAATTAGATATTGAAAATGGACAAATGAAATGAATAGAAACTTTTTCAAAGAACTTCTACAATTATTTAATAAGCACACAAAAAGATGTTCAACATTATTAGTCATTAGGGAAATGCCAGTCAAACCCATAAGATTTCAATTTGTGCTCACTAGAATGGCAATAATAATAATAAAATACAGATAATAGCGAATACTAACAAGAAATCAGACAGAGATATGGGGAAATTAGAACCCTTATACATTTTTAGTGGGAATATTAAATGGTAAAGCACTTTGGAAAACCGAGTTTGGAAGTCTCTTAAAAACTTAAATTTGAGGAATTTCCAGGTGGGACAGTGGTTAGGACTCCATGTGCTTTCACTGCTGAAGACCTGAGTTCAATCCCTGGTCAGGGAGCTGAGAGTCCACAAACTGCAAGGTGCAGCCAAAAAAAAAAAAAAGTTTTAGCTATAGAATTATCATATAAACCAGCATATTCAAGAAAACTGAGACTAGATACATACAAAAAGTCATGCATGACTGTACATTGCAGAATTATTCAGAATAGCTAAGCAGTGGAAGCAACTCAAATGGCCATGGGTAAATATTGTCTATACATATTGGGTTGACCAAAACACTAAGCAGGAATTAGTCAGACACATGGAGGAAAAAGGAGAAAAGAAATAGAAAAAAAGCAGCCGTCTATTTGATGCACAACTTGGTCAAGTACATTAATTGGTTTATGTTTTATCTTAGGAAATGCTGTCTGCAAATAGTTGTAAAGATGAAGAGGAAGCATTCAGATTTGTATTTCAGAATATTTATTTTGACTGCAATATTCAGATTTTATTTCATAAGGTTCAATATCTTTTAACTATTTGATTTCCAGCTTCCCCTAGAGCTTCTCAAAGTATCTCACCCCAACAAATCTAAAATCTCCTAATAATTTTACAACAGCTTATGAACCTTTGGTAACATAGTTTGAGTTAAGATTAAAGATCAGAAGGAGCCAAATCAGGGGGTAAAAATAGAAGAGAGTGAGTCAAGGACATCTGCACTTTCAAAGTTACCTTCCTAAAATAGAGCATGTTTTCTACACACAGTAACATCATTTTATTGATGGTCTATCTACTATATTCCTAATATCATGCAAAGTGCTATAATGATGCAAAATAAATCAGACACTATTTCTTATTTTGAGCAGTTGGAGAAGAGAAAGACGCTACACTTTAGTCTATGAAAACTACCAGTTGACACCATGTGTTCTGTAAAGTCAGAGAGATCTGAACTTATTTAGCACTGGTTCTTAATTCTTGGGATTCCTCAATAGCTCAGTTGGTAAACAATCCATCAGTAATGAAGGAGACCCGGCTCGATTCCTGGGTCACAAAGATCCCCTGGAGAAGGGATAGGTTACCCAGTCCAGTATTCTTGGGCTTCCCTTGTGGCTCAGCTGGTAAAGAATCCACCTGCAATGTGGGAGACCTGGGTTCAATCCCTGGGTTGGGAAGATCCCCTGGAGAAGGGAAAGGTTACCCACTCCAGTATTCTGGCCTAGAGAATTTCTTAGTATATTTTCCAAATATAGCTGGCATTCAGCAATTACACAGTGAATAACTAAGTGAAAATGTAATATAAATTTGGTGCAATTATGGTTTAGACATAGTCATTTCTGGCTGTGGAGGTAACAGCATCCATGTATTGGTAACATTTACCTAAGAAAGATAGGTTAGTATCATACAGCGAGAGAAGGAGGTAGATAAAGAATGCTTGAGAGACTTCCAATGAACATTCTGGGCTGATTTCCTGTAGGATCGACTAGTTTGATCTCCTTGAAATCCAGGGGACTCTCAAGAGTCTTCTCCAGCACCACAATTTGAAACCATCAATTCTCTGACACTCAGCCTTCTTTATGGTCCAAGTCTCACATCCATACATGACTACTGGAAAAACCATAGCTTTGACTAGATGGGTCTTTGTTGGCAAAGTGATGCCTCTGCTTTTTAATACACTATCTTATTTTGTAATAGCTTTTCCTCCATGGAAAAAATGCATTTTAATTTCATAACTGTAGTAACAATCTGCAGTGATTTTGGAGCCCAAGAATAAGTCTCTCATTGTTTCCATTGTTTCTCCATCTATTTGCCATGAAGTGATGGGACTGGATGCCATGATCTTTGTTTTTAGACAGTTGATTTTTTAAAATTAACTTATTTATTTTAATTGGAGACTAATTACAATATTGTGGTAGTTTTTTGTCATACATAGACATGAATCAACCATGGGTGTACATGTATCCCACATCCCGAAACACCCACCCACCTCCCTCCCAATCTCATCCCTCAGGGTTGGCCCAGTGTACCGGCTTTGAGTGCCCTGTTTCATCCATTGAACTTGGACCTTACATTGATTTCACATATGGTAATATACATGTTTCAACACTATTGTCTCAAATCATCCCACCTTCGCCTTCTCCCACGGTGTCCAAAAGTATGTTCTTTATCTCTGTGTCTCTTTTACTGTCTCACATATAGGGTCATCATTACCTTCTTTCTAAATTCCATATATATGAATTAGTATACTCTATTGGTATTTTTCTTTCTGACTTACTTCACTCTGTATAATAGGCTCCAGTTTCATCCACCTCAATAGAACTGATTTAAATCTGTTATTTTTAATAGCTGAGTGATATTCCATTGTGTATATGTACCACAACTTGCTTATTCATTTGTCTGCTGATGGACTTCTAGGTTGCTTCCACAGCTAGCTACTGTAATCAGTGTTGTGATGAACATTGGAGCACATGTGTCTCTTTAAATTTTGTTTTCCTTGGTGTGTATGCTCAGCAGTGGGATGGCTGGGTCATATGGCAGCTCTATTTTCCGTTTATTTTTTTTTTTAAGGAATCGCCACACTGTTCTTCATAGTGGCTGTACTACTTTGCATTCCCACCAACAGTGTAAGAGGGTTCTCTTTTCTCTGCACCCTTTCCAGCATGTATCGTTTGTAGATTTTTTTGATAGCAACCATTCTGACACACGTGTAATGGTACCTCATTGTGGTTTTGATTTGCATTTCTCTGATAATGAGTGATATTGAGCATTTTTTTCATGTATTTGTTAGCTATCTGTATGTATTCTTTGGAAAAATATCTGTTTAGTTCTTTGGCCCATTTTTTTGATTGAGCTGTTTATTTTCTTGTATTGAGCTGCACAAGTCGTTTGTATATTTTTTAGATTAATTTTTTGTCAGTTGCTTCACTTGTGATTTTTTTTTTCCCATTCTGAAGGCTGTTTTTTCACCTTGCTTATAGTTTCCTTCTATGTGCAAAAGCTTTTCACTTTATTTAGGTCCCATTTGTTTATTTTTACTTTTATTCCCATTACTCTGTGAAGTGGGTCGTAGAAGATCTTGCTGTGATTTATGTCAGAGAGTGTTTCGCATATGTTTTCCTCTATGAGTTTTATAGTTTCTGGTCTTATATTTAGATCTCTAATCCATTTTGAGTTTATTTTTGTGTATGGTGTTAGAAAGTGTTTTAGTTTCATTCTTTTACACGTGGTTGACCAGTGTTTCAAGCATCATTTGTTAAAAAGATTGTCTTTTCTCCATTGTACATTTTTGCTTCCTTTGTCAAAGATTAGATGTCCAAAGGTGCAAGGATTTATCTCTGGGCTTTCTATTTTGATCTGTTGATCTATGTTTCTTTGTGGCAGCACCATACTGTGTTGGTGACTGTAGCTTTGTAGTATAGTCGGAAGTCAGGCAGGTTGATTCCTCCAATTCCATTCTTCTTTTTCAAGATTGCTTTGCCTATTCAAGGTTTTTTTTGTATTTCCATACAAATTGTGAAATTATTTGTTCTAGTTCTCTGAAAAATACTGTTGGTAGCTTGATAGGGATTGCATCAAATCTATAGGTTGCTTTTGGTAGTATACTCATTTTCACTGTATTGATTCTTCTGATCCATGAACATGGTATATTTCTCCATTTATTTGTGTCATCTTTGATTTCTTTCATCAGTCTTATATAGTTTTCTAAATAAAGGTATTTTGTTTCTTTAGATAGATTTGTTCCTAAGTATTTTATTCTTTTTATCATAATGGTGAATGGGATTGTTTCCTTTATTTCTCTTTCTGTTTTGTAATTGTGAGTGTATAGGAATGCAAGGGAATTCTGAATATTAATTTTATATCCTGCAAGTTTATTACATTCATTGTTAGCTCTAGTAATTTTCTGTTTGTGTCTTTAGGGTTGTCTATAGAGAGGATCATGTCATCTACAAACAGTGAGAGTTTTACTTCTTCTATTCCAATATGCATCCCTTTTATTTATTTTTCTTCTCTGATTGCTAGAAGAAATAAAGAAGAGTCAATCAATAATGAATAATGCAATAACTGAGATCAAAAGCACTCTGGAGGGAACCAACAGTAGAATAACTGGGGCAGAAGATAGGATAAGTGAGGTGGAAGATAGAATGGTGGAAATAAATGAAGCAGAGAGGAAAAAAACAATTAAAAGAAAAGAGGACAACCTCAGAGACCTCTGGGACAATGTTAAATGCCCCAAAATTCAAATCATGGGAGTCCGAAGAGAAGACAAAAAGAAACAGCATGAGAAAATACTTGAGGAGATACTAGTTGAAAACTTCCCTAAAATGGGGAAGGAAATAGCCACCCAAATCCAAGAAACACAGAGAGTCCCAAGCAGGATAAATCCAAGGCAAAACACCTCAAGACACATATTAATCAAACTAACAAAGATCAAATACAATGAGCAAATATTAAATGCAGAAAGGGAAAAGCAACAGATAACACACAAGGGGATTCCCATAAGAATAACAGCTGATCTTTCAATAGAAACTCTTCAGGCCAGAAGGGAATGGCAGGACATATTTAAAGGGATGAAAGAGAAAAACCTACAACCCAGATTACTGTACCCAGCAAGGATCTCATTTAGATATGAAGGAGAAATCAAAAGCTTTACAGACAAGCAGAAGTTGAGAGAATTCAGCACCACCAAACCAACTATTCAACAAATGCTAAAGGATCTTCTCTAGACAGGAAACACAGAAAAGATTTATAAACTTGAACCCAAAACAACGAAGTAAAAGGCAATGGGATCATACTTATCAATAATTGCCTTAAATGTAAATGGGCTAAGTGCCCCAACCAAAAGACAAAGAATGGCTGAATGTATATGAAAACAAGACCCCTATATATGCTGTCTACAAGAGACCCTCCTCAAATCAAGGGACACATACAGACTGAAAGTGAAGAACTAGAAAAGATATTTCATGCAAATAGAGACCAAAAGGAAGCAGGAGCAGCAATACTCATATCAAATAAAATAGACTTTGAAATAAAGGCTGTGAAAAGAGACAAAAAAAAAAAAAAGACACTACGTAATGATCAAAGGATCAATCCAAGAAGAATATATAACCATTATAAATATATATGCACTCAACATAGGAGCTCCTCAATACATAAGGCAAATGCTAGCAAGTATGAAAGGGGAAATTGCCAGTAACACAATAATAGTGGGAGGCTTTAATACCCCATTCACACCTATGGATAGATCAAACAAACAGAAAATTAGCAAGGAAACACAAACTTTAAAAGAGCCAATGGACCAGTTAGACCTAATTGATATCTATAGGACTTTTCACCCCAAAACAGTGAATTTCACCTTTTTCTCAAGTGCACACGGAACATTCTCCAGGATAGATCACATTTTGGGCCATAAAGCCAACCTTAATAAATTTTAAAAAATTAAATAATTTCAAGCATCTTTTCTGATCACAATGCGGTGAGATTAGATGTCAATTGCAGAAAAAAAATATTAAAAATACAAACATATGGAGGCTAAATAACACACTTCTGAATAACCAAAAAAACATGGAAGAAATCAAAAAGGAAATGAAAATATATGCATAGAAACATATGAAAATGAAAACACGACAACCCAAAACCTATGGGATTCAGAAAAAGCAGTGCTAAGGGGAAGGTTCATAGCATTACAAGCTTACATCAAGAAACAAGAGAAAAACCAAATAACCTAATTTTACACCTAAAGCAACTAGAAAAAGAACAAATGAAGACCCCCAGGGTTAGTAGAAGGAAAGAAATCATAAATATTAGGGCAGAAATAAATGAAAAATAAACAAAGGTGATTATAGCAAAAATCAACAAAACTAAAAGCTGGTTCTTTGAGAAGATAAATAAAATAGACAAATATTATCCTCAATGGTGAAAAATTGAAAGCATTTCCCCTAACGTCAGGAAAAAGACAAGGGTGCACACTCTCACCACTACTTTTCAACATGGTTTTGGAAGTTTTAGGCACGGTAATCAGAGAAGAAAAAGAAATAAAAGGAATCCAGATTGGAATAGAATAAGTAAAACTCTCACTGTTAGCAGATGATATGATCATCTTCATAGAATGTTGAGTTTTAAGCCAGGTTTTTCACTCTCCTCTTTCACCTTCATCAAGAAACTCTTTAGTTGGTCTTCACTTTCTGCCTTAAAGGTGGTATCATCTGCATATCTGAGGTTATTACTGTTTCTCCCAGCAATCTTGACTCTAGCTTGTGCTTCATCCAGACCAGCATTTCACATATGTACTCTGAATATAAGTTAAATAAGCAGGGTGACAATATAAAGTCTTGGTATACTCCATTCTCAGTTTTGAACCAGTCTGTTGTTCTCTGTCCAGTTCCAACTGTTACTTATTGACCCGCATACAGGTTTCTCAGGAGACAGGTGAAGTGGTCTTATATTCCATCTCTTCACGAATTTTCCACAGTTTGTTGTGATTCACATTGTCAAAGGCTTTACTGTAGTCAATGAAGCAGAAAAAGTTTTTTTGTTTTTTTTTTAATTCCCTCGTTTTTCCTATGATCCAACCATGTCAGCAATTTGATTGTGAGTGGAATCAGGTCCTAAGTTGCTGGGTCAGAAGCCCTGAGGGTTGGGCCCAAACTGGCTCCTTTCCATTTAAGTGTGTGCTCTCTCCCCACTCTCAGCCCTTGCACCCTCACCCCAAAGGGGGGTGATCATGGAGCAAGAGGAACTGGTGTTGTCACTGGGCATGAGTCAGCATGAACTGTTTCCAGCCTAGCTGGGGTCAGAGACCTGGACTCCTGATGTGATACCTGTGCAACATGAGTTATGAATGCCCCTACCCTGCTCAGATGCCCCCTCAGGTCTGAGCTTTCCCCTCAGCCTCTGTCACTCTTCCCGATGTGGTGGTGCAGCACAGGGCAGGGGGGGACCCGTGTGGGCCTCAGCATAGGTTGGGACATGGACTGTGGTAGTCCAGCCCCAGACAGAGACTGGTACGTTTTCTGATTTGCTTTCTGTATAAGCAGCAGTATATAAGCTGCCCCTGCCCTGCTCAGATGCCATGTTGGTCAGACCTCTTCTCAGTTTGGAGTTGCATCTTGAAATAGATGGTGCTGGAGCAGTTTCTTGTCTCAGGCTGGGCCACATACCAGGTAAATTATGGGAAACTGACCAGCCACTTGTGCCATCTCAATTTACCCTCTCTTCTCTGGTTCAGGATCAAGTAAATTAGCATGCATTCTTCACAGGGGGAGTCCAGGCTTCCCACAACCCTTCTGTTAGTCCTGTTGTCTCTCCCAACTAGCCAAGGGAAGTAGTGTTCCCTCTGTTGAATAGGGCTGGGATGCCCAATATGTGCCTTAAACAGCTCACTTCCTCAGGGAGGATGTCTACCTGTGTAATCTCCTGTACTTCTGAGTCCCTTCCCAGGGCCATAGGTCCCAACCTGATTTCTTTTCTTCCCTTTCTACACAATTCCATATGGATCTTTCTTACAACCTTGGTTGTACAGAAGTCTTTCTGCCAGTTTCCGATAGTGTTCAGTGAGAATTCTCCCACATATAGATGTATTTTTGTTGTGTTCATGGAGGGGGAGGTGAGTTCCACATCCTCCTACTCCAGCATCTTGCTCTTCTCTAAATGAATTTTTTAACCATAACTGTGCCTTACAATATGTCTACTTTAAAATAATTCCCAATTTTTTGTCAGTAATTTAAAAATTTAAAGTTATACGGAGATAGATTAAATGATGGGTACTTATCAAAAACCTAGATTACTTCCAAATAAGATAAAATACTGAAACATTAATTATTAAATGCAAATTTATCTACTTTTGTCTTATCATAAAGGATCTAAAGATATTTGGGTTTATTAATTAGCATATCTTGTGTCACATTTCAAAACTTACCATGAGAAATAATATACAGCTAGAAATTATAAAAACATATTAAAAATTTTGCCATTCAAGAGAATAGTAGTTTTAATAAACATTCCACAGTTTCTCACTTTTTAGTCTTCACTAGGAATAAAAGATTCTAAAAGTTAAAGATTCCACTTGATACATGTAATGAAAATGACAGAAATAATTGGTTAAAGAAAACAATTATATTTGAAAAGTAGATAAGGAAAGCAAAATGACTGTTCTGAAATAATAGAAAGTACAATAAAACTAGGATAAAATCTTACATAAAAGGATATAGAAAACTTGTGCAAATGAAATTTATGTATGGTCAAGCTGGGGTAAGATAGAAATGAATTTGTTTGTTTTTGAAGAATAAATTTTAGGATTGGTTTTCTCTTTGTTTAAAGGACAAGGTATTATTTGTCTATTAATCTTCTCATGATAAGATATTGTGAAAGTAATTTTTGTTTGTTTGTTTTTGTTTTTAATCTTTTAGGAAACTTGTAAGCAAATATTTTATGCCTTATCAAAACAAATGTCTCTACTTTATTTGTCATGATCAGGTCTTTGATTACTTACAAAAACCAAGTCTTCTCAATATTAAGAAAGCTAAGTTTTGTTCACAACTGTATAACCTTTGGTATTTGCCTTTAATCTTCTTTTGTCACTTTGGTTAAACAGATTATTAAATATTACTTAATTACATGAAGTTAAAGGATGCTTACTCCTTGGAAGGAAATTTATGACCAACCTAGATAGCATATTAAAAAGCTGAGCCATTACTTGCCAACAAAGGTCCGTCTACTCAAGGCTATGATTTTTCCAGTAGTTATGTATGGATGTGAGAGTTGAATGATGAAGAAACCTGAGTGCTGAAGAATTGATGCTTTTGAACTGTGGTGTTGGAGAAGACTCTTGAGAGTCCCTTGGACTGCAAGGAGATCCAACCAGTCCATCCTAAAGGAGATCAGTCCTGGGTGTTCATTGGAAGGACTGATGTTGAAGCGAAACTCCAATACTTTGACCACCTCATGTGAAGAGTTTACTCATTGGAAAAGACCCTGATGCTGGGAAGGATTGGGGGCAGGAGGAGAAGGGGATGACAGAGAAGGAGATGGCTGGATGGCATCACGGACTCAATGGACTTGAGTTTGGGTAGACTCTGGGAGTTGGTGATGGACAGGGAGGCCTGGTGTGCAGAGTTGGACATGACTGAGCGACTGAACTGAACTGAACTAATAATCTATGATCTCATTTAATCAAATGTTCAAGCTTTTAGACGCCTTGAAAGCTTCCTAAAATCAGTATTGTTTACTTCCAAATAATTTTGAGTTTTCCCAGAAGGCCTGTGGAAAGTCTCAAAGTATTTGTATTTCACCTTATAAACGAGAATTATTAAACTAGGTAGACTTATTGTATGTTAAATTACATGGGAAGCATTGTCAAATATGTGATGGCAAGCATAAATATTATTAATATAAGGATTCTAGAAATTTTATGAAATTCCTAAAAATCTAATATGTCCTGAAATTTTGTCAGTCATAATTCCAGTTATTATCTTTAAAAATGTTACATGTCACAGGAATAACCCAATTTCCTTGTCAAGTCTATTTTAACAAACTCTCATTAGATCTTTCACTACTTGCATCTGGTCTGTGCAAATGCTAGAGGCCTTAAAGTTAAATTGACAAAGAATAGCGGTAGCTCACAATGAGGTATGCTGCTTCCTTTCAGGATGTTGTATCAAGAACATTTCTTTCTAGTTTTCCTTCCCTCTCTGAATAATTTTTCCTAATTCTTACACTATGAAGATCTTTATGAATCTTTGGATCACTTTTTGTCTCACTCTGGTTTGGAAAAATAATGCCACCATTTATATATTTCAGGGCATTGTGTGTGGTGGAGAGTAATTCAACCTCCAAATGACTACTGAATTTGCCATGATTCTATAGTTCTGCCTGTCACAAAAGTCTCCCTGATTCCCAATGTCTTAATTTCTCCGGAAGATAACTCAGCCCTGTCTCTATTGTGTCAACCTCTCTAACCCCGAGAGTCCATTTCTCTCCCTCTGCCTAGCAATTCCAAATGCAGGGAACCTCATATCCAGCCTCTATACAAAGAAGGGAACACAAGGCATGGGTAATCACAATAAAACTACCTGTGTGTCTATAGACAGCTAAATTTCACTAGCCTCATGTAAGTAATAACATATAGTATATGTATTATCTGACTTATTTCACTAAGAATAATACCCTCTAGGTTCATAAATGTTGTTGTAAATGGAAATTTTCATTTTTTTATGATTAATATTCATTGATGTGTATCTTCTTTATCCATTCATATGTTGATGGATACTTAAGTTGTTTTCATATCTTGTCTATTATAAATAATATGAACATTGGAAAACATGTATCTTTTTGAATTAGTGTTTTCTTTTTTTCAAATACATACCCATAAGTGAAATTTCTGCATCAGTTTTTTGAGGAAATTCCGTACTTTTTTCATAGTGGCTGCATCAACTTATTATCTCACCAACATTGCACAATGGTTACCTTTTCTTCACATGCTTTCTAACATTTATTTTTAGGCTTTTTGATGATAGCCATTGTGATAAGTGTGAGGAGATATCTCAAAATTAATGTATATAACAAAACAGAAACAGACTCACCAATAGAAAATGGACTAGAGACTACCACTGAGAAGAAGGGGAGGGACAGAATGGGGTATGGAGTTAAGAGATACAAGCTGCCATACATAAAATAGATAAGCAATAAGGACATATTGTATGGTAGAGGAAAATACATCCGTTAATACATTATTTTATAATAGCTTTAAATGAGTATAATCTATAAAATAGTTGAATCACTATGTTTTATCTTAAGTTCATATAATTTCTTTCTATAAAGCTACCAGGGACTTAGCTCGTAATACATATAGTGATGAGAAACTGTCTCCATAGCAGTCCCCTCATCACTTCCAAGCCATCATGAAATTATGACAGACTGCATGAAAACACTCCATCAACTAGACTTATTACAGAAGAATGGCCAGTTACAGAAACCCTCAGTCCCTAACACTTAACTTCCTCTTTTGAAATGTCCCCAAACTGCTGGCTTACCCTTTCCAGCAACCAAGGACTGTCAACTACACATTAATAAGTCTCCTCCACTTCTACATTCCACATTAATATATGGTTTCAGTATTCATTTTGTTCTATACAATTTCCTCTCCTTTTAATACCCATAATTTCTACTGAAATGAAAATGATGGTGGATGTGTCCCTTGATGCTTATGAAAGAACATTTTATTTTATTATGTGTTAAATTTGTCTCAGGCTCAGTTTTGTCTTTGACAATAGTGTAATGTATATTTACTTGCTTCTTCCCCACACAAGATGGAGGCTTTCTGTGAAGGAGTGTACATTTTTTATTTTATTTTATTGTATCTGTATTGTGACAAAGTGCCTGGCTTACTGAGAGATCCAACTCATATTAGGTGGACAAAAGTATGCTATTTCAATAAACTGATTATTTTAAAATAAATCTTTAATTTTAATCGTACATTTTGTGGAAATAAAGAACACTCAAATGAGAACAAGCAAAATCTATTTCTCCAGTTTTTAATAGTAGACAAGTCAGCCACCATCACTTGAATTTTAGCAGATAATCAAAGGCAGGCAGAGGAGTGGGAAAGGTTTTTAGTGAATAAAAGAGGAAGGTTTCATAAATGTCCTGAAAGGATGCTGTTAGTATGGGGAAGCTATAGAGGAAAACTAGAAGTGAAATATTCTGTGAGATTGATTAGGAGCGTATTTTTGGCTTTCTCTGGTTTCTCTTCCTAAGTTGGAAGCAGAGGCAAAAATAAGGGAAGTTGTAAAGTCCTTGCCACTTTGGGGCTAGTTGTTAGAGGGATTATTGTTTTTTTGTTTTTCTTTTTTAATTTATTACATCTGACTCACAGATAGCACGTTGGCTTCCTGGGTCTGTTACTAGAGAAAATTGGTTGGCTCGCCGGGTTGGTTGCTGCCAATTGTGAATCAGAGTTCTATTATCATACGTGGTCTGGTCGTTGACCATTTGTATAGTCTCTCAGGTCCTAGAAAACATGTTATTGCTAGTTCATTCTTCTTAAAAAGCATACCATTTTATCCAGGTGATAAAACTTTCATGGATCCTCCTCATCTACCAAGAAAAGTAAAAAATATTTAATATGACAGATTCTAATCTCAAAAGCTGTCTTCTCATCCTTTATAACCTGCTATTCTCTTCCAGGTCTCCCGGGCTGCAAGCAAATTTGAGTCCTTGCTGCTTTGAAATATATCCCTGCCTTCTTATTTCTGTATTTTTAAGTCAATTCTTTTCCTTTTAGTGTTCTCTTCTCTACCCATTCCACATTTCTGTCAATTGCTATTATACTATTCCTAAATGCCAACTCTAAATACGCTTTCCTCATCTGAATATGCCACAAAATTTCACTTTAAATGTTTTTTCATGTTTTAGCAGTAGGTAAGAATAATATATATCTATTGTTTTTATCTATGCATGGGAAACTATCTAAACCTTGAAAATGAGGAAAAATGTGGGCAGGACATTTTTCATATGAAAGCAAAGCATTATCTACAGGAATGCAAATGGTTAAATTCACTGTTTACCCATGACCCTAGGCTTCAGAAAAGTAGAATTTAACTTGTAGATTGTCTTTATAAAAATCAATTTCTATTTTGGGGGAAAGGTAACCCCCAAAATATTATTTCCCCTTTGAATTTTAGCTGTTTTTTTTTCTTTTCCTTAATGTAGTGATCTTAACATAAAATTACCTGTATGTCATTATTTCAGAAATGCTTTTTGAAGCATCTTACCAGTTCTCTCATTAATTAATGAGTTAAATTAAAATGTTGACATTTGTACATTTTATATATTCATGAGTCATGGTTTTAATCTTGTGAAAATTATACTTTAATATAGATGTGTTTAAAAAACACCACTAGGGGTTCTTTATGTCTTTTCCATTGCTTATTGCTCCTTAGAGGTCTTTGTCCAGTGTGTTGCACATTATATATGCTTAATATGTGTTTGATGAGATAGATAAATTTCATTTTTATCACAAGACTATAATCTTATATCTTTAATCAAAAATATTATTTGATGTTGTTTTCACAAGAAGTTAAGGGTATTTGACTTGCCAAAATAAATTGATTAAAATATGGAAATAAAGTTTATATGTTTGTTTATACATCCAGTGGCAAGAAATAATTTTTAATTTTTAATGAAATATGTGGAGTACACAAATAAACTGCAGTCTCAATGAAAAAGGCAAGCACTACTCATTAAAGGCCCCATATTACCAGGTGACATTACTCAGTTATCAGTATCTTCATAAATCCCAAGCCCATAATTTGGCCTGAAATAGCACTTTCAGTGAGCTTAATTTCTAATGTCAACATAACAAGTTCAAACTAAAGTTTTCTACAAATCTGTAAGGAAGCTCTTAAGCTACTTTATAGAAACCAATTTACCTCCTAGAAAAGATAGTCAGCTTTATGCTGGAAAATATAAGAAAATAAACTAACACACTACATGAAAGATAATGATGTCATTTGAAGTTCTGAAATCGACATATATTTGTCAGAAAATAAATATTCTTGTGAAGTAGTTCTATTCTAAAGAAAAGCAGTTTCATATAAATTGCAACAGCAATATATAGAAAATGATGATACATTTCCCCAGTAGGCTCTGTCTAAAGAATGAAAAGCTGTACTAACTCTAAAAAATAAATCAATGTAATTCACCCTCTTGTCATTTAGTATGTATTGCACAAACAAGCTTTTTCTCAGCAGGATAAAGAAGAAAAACCTTATGATCATCCTAATAGCACCCTCCCCCCCAAAAAAAATTCAATACCTATTCCTGAAAACAACTTTGAACATACTGGGAAGAGATGGATCTTCTTCAATCCAATAAGGGGCATTTTAAGATAAACTTATCTTCAGCATCATGTTTAATGGTGAAATATTGAACTCTTTCCTGATAAGATCAGAAGTAAGTCAAGGATTCTCATTGTCACAACTCTTATTCAACGTTGAACTAGAGGTTTGTTTATGTGAAAAAATCCTAAGGCATTGATAAACACCTATTGGACATACTATGTGAATTCATCAAGGTCATAGGATGCAAAGTTAATATGGTAAAAGACAATTTTAAAAACTATGATAGCAGCAAACATTTCAAAACTAAAACTGAAATTTAAAATCTATTTACAATTGTCTCATGAGACATACATTATTTAGGACTTCTTTATTTAAAAATACCATGGATATTTTTTCTTGATAGTCTACATGCATGTTGTACTTTGAACATTATTTTATACAAGGCCTAATTTAATCCTGACAATAACTTTTAAGTTAGATAATTTGTTTATTTTACTCGTCTACATGACACAACTAGAAAGAAATAGAAATGGAGTTAAACTCCATGTTGAGAGATGCTAAGCTCATCTTGTTTTAATATATAGCTTGGGAAAAGATATAAACTCTGATGTTGGTCCACTAATGTTCTAATGAATCATTTTTCCATAGTTAGCAATAGGCTCAGAGTAGCTTTGGCAAAATATATATGTTTCAAATTAATTTTATTCATTATAAACAGATGTTATAGGGTAAAATGGTCATTGATTCAGTTAGAAGCAGTAAAATAGAATCAACAAAATAAAAAAGAGAAAGAACATTTAATTACTATAGAAACTTCAATATGCTTAGTTTTGTTAATGTATTAAACTTGAAAGTATCAATTCATATGAAATTGTAATAAAATATTAAAAACACTTGTATTAAAAAACCTATTGCTATCTGCAGTTTTTGGCAGTCCTAACTACTACTTTGGTGACTAGCTGGAAGGACCTACATGGCTTAACATAAAATTATACTCATGGCTATGATTTATTACAGCAAAGGATACAGGGCAAGAATAACAGGAAAATTAGAAGGCTAGAAAAGTCAGTTACAGGATCTCTTGTCATTTAGTATGTATTGCACAAACAAGCTTTTTCTCAGCTGTGAACTTCAGGGCCATTCAAGAGATATTCTTGTCCAGGAAAGACCTTAAAGATATTCAGTCACAAACCTACCATATGATTATAGATGATACAGACCTCAAGTCAGGCAGCAGGTGCATATCATGAAATGTAATGTTTCCTTTCAGTACTGTGATGATATCTTTCATTTTGACCTACCCCTTGCCAGTATACAGAATAATATCACTACCCAATGATGTGAGCATTCCCATTGTTTAGTTCTCAAAGTTTGACAGAGTCACCATCATGGCTATAGCAGATGCAAGAGTGAATGAAACAGACCTGCTACATTGATTCTTTCCTTGATATTGCATAAACATCATTCGTAGGAAAAATGTTGATAGAACTTTTTGTTGGAATTCTGATACTTTTATTGAGAAGGAGGGAAGTGTTAGCACAGAATGATCTGGCTAATAGACAAGCCTGTCCAACATCCTAAGGTCAAGAGATACCTTAATGTAATTGTAGTGAAATACAAAGTCACAATCAAAAATTAAACTTCTATCTGTAATAGACCTACTCCTACCAGGGCTCAAGCTTTAGGGATGCATGCTGGAATCATGAGTAGACTCTTGTAAGAGTCTGAGTTCCTCTCAATTGTGCATTATTGAGTAGTTTCCTAATATAGATAGATAGATAAACCATGTGCACCGCCTTTTGAAATTTTGGAAAAAAAATTGACGTGTAATAGATGTATGTCTCATAAGCATTAAAAGAGTTTATACCTACATCTGATGCATCCTTATATAACCCACTCTAACTCAATATACACTTAACATAAATTCTGAGAAAAATTAATACATATACATATTTTTTTTTCTAAAATCAGTTTGATCTATACATGAAAATGTAACCAACATTGAAAATCTTTCTTATTATCAAAATTAGCATCCATTATATGTTCAACAAATAGGCATTTAGTTCACCCTGTAGGAAGTGCCAAGATCAAAACATTGCCATTTGGGGAAGAGAAAAGAAAGTTCCAATGCAGATCTATTTAATGAGCAATAGCTGTAAAGAATAGAATCTACTACAACTAAATCCAAGCAGAGTGAAGGTGAGAATCTGATACCACATGAAAAAATTGCTGCTAAAAACAAAACTAGGGTGAAAACATGGTATGCTATATCTAACATAATGAAAGAAATTTTTAAAGGAAATATTAACTTGCTATTTACTAAATAATGTATATGTATTTAGCACTGCTGCTACTGCTGCTGCTAAGTTGCTTCAGTCATGTCCGACTCTACGCGACCCCATAGATGGCAGCCCATCAGGTTCCTTCGTCCCTGGCATTCTTCAGGCAAGAATACTGGAGTGGGTTGCCATTTCCTTCTCCAGTGCATGCGAGCATGCTAAGTCGCTTCAGTCGTGTCCGACTCCATGTCACCCTATGGACAGCAGCCCGCCAGGCTCCTCTGTCCACAGGATTCTCTAGGCAACAATACTGGAGTGGGTTGCTATTTCCTTCTCCAGTATTTAGCACTAGAGAAGTACAATCAATCTAAGTTGCTTGCTTGAATTGAATTGATCTTATTCATTAATTATGGCCCAATCAGAGATGAAGATATTACCTCACATTAAATATAGTTACATGTATAAAAATATTTAACTCTTATTTCAAATAATTTATATATTTTGGTAAGTAAATATATCATAAAATAATGAGAAAACAAAATAAATCAAATCAATTAAAGTAAAAACTTTAAAAGTACTTCATGAAAGATATAAATTTGAGATGAAAAATACTCATGTTGCTGTACAGCAGAAACCAACACAACATTGTAAAGCAAGTATGCTCCAATTAGAAATAAATTAAAAAATCAAAAACTTGAATTCATAAAAATACAGTTCTCAGAAATCAGCAAGTCACAAACTTGGAGAAGAAATTTCAAATTTATATGTGAGAAAAGATTAATATCTAGACATGTAAAGAACCACCACAAACAAAGAAGGAAAGAAAATGCATAATTTACAAAGTATACACAACTCCGGAAAATACACTAACTAAAAAGAATCTCCAAATGAGCAATAAAGTTATAAAATCAGTCTTATCACAGTGAAATATTGCTACACATACCAGGATGGATAAAAATTTAAAAGTTGACAATTTTATGCATTACTATAAATGTGGAAGACTTGTACTTTTCAGGCAGGAGAATAAATTGATTTAAGAAAACACTTTGGAAATCTCTTGGTTATCATCTACAAAAACTAAGCATTTTCCTTTTCCATGAGTCAGTAATTTCATTTTTATTTATATGTCAAAATATAAGTTTACACATTTAGCTATAAAAGGCATGAAATTGTTCATAGCAGCTTTCCTCCTTATAGTGCCAAAATATTAACAACTATTTGCTGTCAAAAGAAAAACTAAAATTTCAAAAATCCAAATGTCTGTCTATGAAAAGAAGAATAAATGAATAAACCCTGGTATATACATTAAAAAAAGAACTCAGAATATGTTGACTGGAACCAATCATATAACGTAAAGAACAATATCACATGTGTCAAAATTCACTAATTCACATGATAAATGTTCATTTAGAACCTAATAAAACCAAGGCATTTTGCTATATTCCTTAAAATATGCAAAGATGAACATCATAGTCCCTGTTCTCAAGAAGTTTGCACTCTATTAGGTAAATAAGACAAATATATGTAATTGTAGCATTTGGTACATATAACAATACAAGAGAGGATAACAAAGACCCATAGTATTAGTTGCTCAGTCATGTCTGACTCTTTGCCACCCCATAGACTGGGTTTCTTTGTCCGTGGAATTTTCCAGGCAAGAATGATGGGGCGGGTAGCCATTCCCATCTTCAGGGCATCTTCCCAACCCGAGGATCAAAGCTGGGTCTCCTGCATTGCAGGCAGTTTCTTTACCATTCAAGCCACCAGGGTGGCCCCATAGGCTATTAGAAAATTTAATTCTGTTATATTCTATTTGTCAAAGTTGTCAAAAATTAGGCTGTTTAAACAGTCAGATAGACTAGGTGGTGATTAGAATCCATTGCTTGATGGAGGAGCTGCAAGGTCACAATGCAGACTAGCATGTATTATGGGGAAGCCATCTTTAGAAAATATAACTGACAAGTAGACTTAAGGAAATTCTAAGCAAAATAAGAATGTTAGGAATGATGAGGAATGTTCTATATGTTTGGTAAACATTGACTAGTTTACAGAAGTTAAACAGAGGATATGGTTAAGAAACTGGTGAGATATTAGATAAAATTCATATCACAAGAGGAGAGCTTTGAGCAAAGCACAAGATTTGTTTAATTCCATAGGCCATGGTTATTTTCAGTGTAGAGGAACATAATCAGACTTTTATCTTACCATACTTGATTTTTTTTTCAGTTGACAGGTTTTATTGATGCAAGTCAATAAAAGCATTATAAAAAGACTGGAAATGGAGGCCAGTAAGGAGGCTATTGTGGTTCTTCACATGAGGGAGTAGTTTGAATTAATATTTAAGCTCTAGAAATAGGGAAGAGGGAACAGATTCAAAGGATGATTCAAATATAGAGATCTTTGGAGTCAACATGTAAGGGAAGGCCACAGCAAAGTATCAGTGAAATATTTCTGTATCCAGGCAATATTGAGGAGATTGTTGTATATTTTCCTCAGTAGTCAACCAAAGAGATACTTTACAAGCTTTTCAAAAGATCTCTTATCCTCATTCACCAGTAGGCAGACAGAAGAATCGAGAACTATAATCCCACAGCCTCCAGAATGAAAACCACATCACAGAAAGCTAACCAAAATAATCACACGGATTACAGCTTTGTGTAAATGAATGAAGGTGTGACCCACACTGTGCAGGATCAGTGAGAAGAGATGGGTCACGTGGAGATTGCTGATAAAACATGGTCCACAGGAGAAGGAAATGGCAGAATACCATGAACACTATGAAAAGGTTAAAAAAAAAAAAAGAGAGAGAGACCCTTGGAAATAAGCCCCCCAGGTCTGTAGGTACCCCATATGCCACCAGGGTAGAGTGGAAAAACAGCTCCAGAAAGAATGAAGAGGCTAAGCCAAAGCAGAAACTATGCTCAGTTGTGCATGGGCCTGGTGGTGAAAGCAAAGTTCAATGCTGTAAAGAACCATATTGCATAGACCTGGAATGTTATGTCCATGAATCAAGGTAAATTGGGAGTGGTCAAGCAGGAGATGGCAAGGGTGAACATTGACATTTTAAAAATCAGTGAACTAAAATGGAAGCAATTGGCAAATTTAATTCAGATGATCATTATATCTGCTACTGTGGGCAAGAATCCTTTCAAAGAAATAGATGCCCTTATAGCCAACAAAAGAGTCTGAAATGCAATACTAGGATGCAGTCTCAAAAATGACAGAATTATCTAGGCTTATTTCCAAGGAAAACCATTCAACACCATAGTAATCCAGTCTGTGCCCCAACCACTAATGCCAAAGAAACTGAAGTTGAACCATTCTATGAAAAACTAGATTTTCTAGAAGCAATAACAACATCAACAACAAGAACAAAAGAAGATGTCCTTTTCACCAGAGGGAATTGGAATGAAAAAGTAGGAAGTCAAGAGATACCTGGGGCAACAGGCACGTTTGGTCTTTGAGCACAAAATGAAGCAGGGCAAAACTAACAAGGTTTGCCAACAGAACACACTGTTTGTAGCAAACACTCTCCTCCAACAACACAAGAGATGACTTTACCATGAACATCATCAGATAATCAGCACCAACATTAGATTGATTACATTATTTGCAGCTGAAGATGGAGAAGCTCCAAAGATTCAGCAAAAACAAGACCTGGAGCTGACTGTGGCTCAGACTGTGAGCTCCTAATTGCAAACATCAGGCTTAAATTGTAGAAAGTATGGGATACCACTAGGCCAATCAGGCATGACTTAAATTAAATCCCATATGATTATACAATGGAGGTGACAAATATATTCAAGGGATTAGATCTGATAGACAAAGTGCCTGAGAAACTATGGATGGAAGTTCATAACATTGTACAAGAGGCAGAGACAAAGCCATGCTCAAGAAAAAGAAATGCAAGAAGGCAAGGTGATTGTCTGTGGGGGCCTTACAAATAGCTGAGAAAAGAAGAGAAGCAAAAGATAAAAGAGAAAGATAAACACAGCTGAATATAGAGTTCCAGAAACTAGCAAGGGGAGAAAAGAAAGCCTTCTTATATGAACAAAGCAAAAAAATAGAGGGAAAAAAAATAGAATGAGAAAGACTAGATATATCTTCAAGAAAATTGGCGATATGGAGGGAATATTTAATGCAAAGAGGGGCACAATAAGGAAAGAAAAGGAAACGACCTAACAGAAGCAGAACGGATTAAGAAGAGGTGGCAAGAATACAGAGAAGAACTATACCAAAAGGCTGTTAATGACCTGGATAATCATAATGGTGTGGTCATTCACCTAGAGCCAGACATCTTGGAGTGTGAAGTCAAATGGGGCCTTAGAAAGCATTACTGCAAACAAAGCTAGTGGAGGTGATGGAATTCCAGCTGAGCTATTTAAAGTACTAAATGATGATGCTGTTAAAGTGCTGTACTCAATATCACAGCAAATTTGGAAAACTCAGCAGTGGCCACAGGACTGGTAAAGGCCAGTTTTCATTATAATCCCCCAAATGGCAAAGTCAAGAAATGTTCAAACTACCATACAATTGTAATAATTTCACATGCTAGCAAGGAAATGCTCAAAATCCTACAAGCTAGGCTTCAACAGCACATGAAGCAAGAATTTTCAGATGTACAAGCTGGATTTAGAAAAGCAAGAGGAACCAGAGATCAAATTGCCAACATCTGTTGGAATACAGAGAAAGCAAGGAAATTCCAGAAATTTATCTATTTCTACTTAATTTCTTTGGTTGTGTGTATCACAACAAACTGGAAAATTCTTAAAGAGATGGGAATAACAGACTGCCTTATCTGTGTCCTGAGGAACCTGTATGTAGGGGAAGAAGTAACAGTTAGAACTGGACATGGAACAACGGACTGGTTCCAAATGGGGAAAGGAGTATATTGTCACCGTGCTTATTTAACTTATATGCAGAGTACATCATGCCAGATGCCAGGCTGGATGAATCTCAAGCTGGAATCAGGATTGCCAGGAGTAATATCAACAATTTCAGATATGCAGATGACACCACACTTATGGGAGAAAGTGAAGAGTAAATAAAGATTCTCTTGATGAGTGTTAAACAGGATAGTGAAAAAGCTGGCTTAAAAATCAACATCCAGTAAACTAAGATGATGGCATCTGGTTCCATCACTTCATGGCAAATAGTTGGGGAAACAGTGAAAATAGTGGCAGATTTTATTTACTTGGACTCCAAAATCACTGCAGCCACTAAATTAAAAGACTTTTACCCCTTGGAGGAAAAGCTATGACAAACCTAGACAGCGTATTAAAAAGCAGAGATATCACTTTGCCAACAGATCTATATAGTCAAAACTATGTTCTTGTTTTCTAGTAGTTATGTACAGTTGTGAGAGTTGGACTATAAAGAAGGCTGAATATTGATGCTTCCAAATTGTGGTGCTGGAGATGAGTCTGAAGAGTCTCTTGGACTTCAAGGAAATCAAACCAGTCAATCCTAAAGGAAGTCAACCCTGAATATTCACTGGAAGGACTGATGCTGAACCTGAAATGTCAATACTTTGGCCACCTGATTTGAAGAGCTGCCGCGTTGCTGAGAAAGATTGAGGGCAGAAGGAGGAGGGGATGACAGAGGATGAGACAGTTGAATGGCATCACCAACCTAATTGACACGAGTTTGAGTGAACTCTAGGCCCTAGTGAAGGACAGGGAACCTGGTGTGCTGCAGTTCATGGGATCACAAAGAGTCAGGCATAACTAAGGAACTGAACAACAACAAAGAAATATCTCATTTAGCTTACATAAGCTCCATGACAACAAAATCAACGTCCTGCACAAGGCAAAACTTTCCTAAAACACTGACCCCCCCCAAAGGGGGTCACATTCGGGAGATGTTGGGATTATATTCACAGGGAGAAAGTCCTAAGTATCCCAAAGGAGAGACGACAAGGGCTCTATCCAGGGCTCTTTTAAGTTCTACTGAAAGACTTTCATGCGGATGGGAGGGAAGTTGGGTCTGAAAAGATGGGGCCTCCATGGAAGCAGGGCATGGGATACAAGACTTCATAAAGCCCTTTATAATCATTATTTATTTTTATCATATTGCTTCTTCTTAACATTTGCTGATATATGTATATATATTTCTTCCTAAATTATAGCAAATAAGTATGTAGGGAAAACTTATAAAAATGTGGGCCAGGCACAGAATAGATCTTTATAAAGTAAAATCTTATTTCAAACACTTTTGTGCATAATATCAATGTTTAAGTACAGCATTTATATAATCATGTGTCAGTTTTATTTCATCCATTAGATTGTTTACAATTATGTATCTTTCTACTCTTATATTTCAACTGATGTCAACATTACTGATCAGTATAAAATCTCAGGCTTCTATCAGTTCAGTTCAGTGGCTCAATCGTGTCTGACTCTTTGCAACTCCATGGACTGCAGCTCGCCAGGCTTCCCTGTCCATCACTAACTCCTGGAGTTTGCTCAACCTCATGCCCATTGAGTCAGTGATGCCATTCAACCATCTCCTCCTCTGTCATGCCCTTCTCCTCCTGCCTTTTTCTGTATTAAGCTCTTCACATCAGGTGGCCAAAGTATTGGAGCTTCAGCTTCAGACTCAGTCCTTGCAATGAATATTCAGGATTGATTCCCTTCAGAATTGACTGGTTTGATCTTCAGGCTTCTTTAGGATTGACTGGTTGATCTGACAGGCTTCTATAGGATCTTTAAAAGTTTATAGATACAAGTATAAATATATAATATACAAATATTAATAGAATATTAGATATCATACATTATTTTGGCACATAAAATGTCATAATAAATAACATATGATGAGCCACCAGGGAAGCCCCACATACATACATATATACATAATTTTTTATCTTGACCAAATATTAATTATACAAACATTCGTAGGCCTTCATCTATTAATACAGAAAATGGCATAAAGAGAAATGTGTAAATGATTATCAACCTGACAGCAATCTTGAAATTTAGCCATGTCCCCAGAATTTCTTAGTGACCTCTAGCACCTCCTATGGCTAAAGCACCCCTGTGCGTGTGCTAAGTCACTTCAGTCGTTTGTGACTCTATCAACTGTAGCTTGCCAGGCTCCTCTGTCCATCGGACTCTCCAGGCAAGACTATTGGAGTGGGTTGCATTGCCCTTCTCCAGGAGATCTTCCTAACCCAGGGACTGAGTTTCCCATGTCTGAGTCTTCTATGTCTTCTGCATTGGCAGGTAGGTTGTTTACCAATAGTTCCACCTGGGAAGCCCAAAACACCCCTAACCAACTTGTAATTTATCACTGGATCTCTTATTTATTTATCTGACCACACTGTGCAGCATGTGAGATCTTAATTCCCTGGTCAGGTATCGAACTCATATCCACTGAATTGGAAGTGTGAATTCTTAACCACTGGACTGCCTCCTATTGTAGTAATGAGTTTCCAAGTTGGTTGTCTAATTTATAAAAATGTGTTGTTGTCCTTTTCAATTTGCTTTAAATTTATGTCCATTGTTTCAGGAGCAAAGAGTGATAATGGAGGATCCTTTTGAGATTAATGTTTAATGATGTAATCCTATTGCAATTCTGGTCCCTTGATTTCAATGATTTTCAAAAATACAGATAGTAAAAGTAATCTAGCTCTTTTAAGAAGTGGGCAACAGTTCCTCCAAACCCTGTCATCAAATGGAATGTCACTTCATTCTCTCCCACTGATTCAGCCATGCTTCTAATTTCTGTGCAGTGACCTCAAAATGGCATGTATGAGGAGTTTCACACTATTTGTAACACTCTGTAGCACACAAAAATTCTACTGTAGCCTTTACATGAAACAAGCCAGGGTTGTAGAATGGAACCAGAAGTAACCTTCATTTTTATTTTTTTTTCTCACAGATAATTAAAGCTACTCTGTAAGGCTAAGTCAGGTTTCCAGGTTTCTCTGGGATCTTTGGGACATTAAAACATCCTTCCGTCATATATTTTTTTTTCTACCAACAGTCTCATTTTAGTTACTGAAATAGATATTCCTATGTGGTAAGCATGAGTTCTTTGGATACCTTACCCCTAAGGATCTCTCATTTTTCCTTAAAATATTCGTTTTAATTTAGGTTGACTTAAAGTGCTTCTCCCCTAGTGAGTCAGTTAGCATTTTTTATTCATTTGCTGGACCCAGCCTGAGACTCTCTCTGACCCCTTTAACCCAGTGACCCTTAGAAACACCTTTTAGGGAACCATGTATTCTCGGCTTCAGTCGGTTATTATATATACCTGCCAAACAACTGTCAACTTTGACTTTACCTAAATTATAGAAACTCCTTTTGCCTCTCTCTTTTGTAAGATTTCCAGCTTTCTGGATCTCAGGAGGCTTGTGTCATTTTCAATGCACATTTCCATCTGAGAATGAATACATTAGCCTTTTAAAAATTCTTGACTACAAAGTATCTATACTTGCATACTATGCCTATATGAATACATGTTCTTTTTTTGCTCATTCTAGATTGTGTATCTAGCTAGGTATTAAGTTCTAGATTTGGAAAACTGACTGTAATACTATAATATCTTCTACATGGCTATATAAGTTTTGAATATTTGCTATAAGGGGTATGTGTCTGCATGTGTATGAGTATGTATGTAAGCATATGTGTCTGGGGGCATTGGTGAGCTGTGTATGATTGATTGTATTCTGGAAGTTTTTATGATATTTTTAGCTTTACCTGATATTCTGAAATTGTATTACTATGTGGCGATGTAGATAATTTTTCACTTAATGTGCTGGACACTTAATAGTATATTTTCAATTTATAAACTATCTTCTGGGAAAATTTCCCTATATTCCCCATTCGATTTCTTCTTTCTATCTCATTCTGTGTCTGCTCTTGGACAGAAATGAAATCCCCTGGGTGCTAATTTGTTATTTGCTTTCTAATTTCTCATCTCTTTGTTTACCTTATGTACTAGAAAGTCTTATTGCTCAAAGAGTGAAACTGGCAACAGCAACATCATCTGAAAGCCTATTCAAAATGCACAATCTCAGGTCCAACACCAGAAATACTAAATCACAATTTGCATTTTGTCAATTTCTCTAAGTGATTTGTATGTACACTAAAATGTGAGATATACTGCTCTAGAATCATTGTCAATACGCACTTCAATCATTACATTTAATTTTTAAATTTCTGCTGTCACACTTTTATTTTCCTTTCTTTTTTGTTCTCTGGATATTACTTTTTATGTATGGATGTAAGAGTTGGACAGTGAAGAAAGCTGAGCGCCGAAGAATTGATGCTTTTGAACTGTGGTGTTGGAGAAGACTCTTGAGAGTCCCTTGGACTGCAAGGAGATCCAACCAATCCATCCTAAAGAAGAACAGTCCTGGGTGTTCATTGGAAGGACTGATGTTGAAGCTGAAACTCCAATACTTTGGCTACCTCATGCGAAGAGTTGACTCATTGGAAAAGACCCTAATGCTGGGAAGGATTGGGGGCAGGAGGAGAAGGGGATGACAGAGGATGAGATGGTTGGATGGCATCACCGACTCAATGGACATGGGTTTGGTAAACTCTGGGAGTTGGTGATGGACAGGGAGGCCTGGCATGCTGTAATTCATGGGGTCGCAAAGAGTTGGACACGACTGAGCGACAACTGAACTGAACTTGTTTTTTTAAATAAGGTAAAGCTACTCTATCTCTCTAATGATATAATTACACATTTTGAAGCTTGTCCTTTGTTTTTGCATGATCTCTCTTTCTCTAAATTTCTTTAGTATGTTCATTTGTTTTTGTCTCTGTCATTCATGGTAGAGTTGGTTTTCAAATATCTGGTAATTTTCACTGTTAATTTTTAAAGTGAGACAATAAAAAGCTGAGTGGCAGCTTTTGAGTTGATTGAAATGGAGATGAGGTGATTATCCTGGCCTTATCATATCAATATGTGAATTTTTTTCTTTTTTGTTTTTCCCTTAGATCATCAATTAATTTCTACAAGCCTTAAAAACCTGAATGTTGCCAATATTCTGGTGAATTTTGGGAACAGTTGAGGGGCAATCATCATTCAGAATATAGATCTTATTTAAGCTTCTTTGTATTCAGTAAGACTAAATACCCAACTTAAGTCAGCTTAATGTCCCTAAACTCAAAGCCTCGGCATTGACACGTTTAGAGATTAAATCTCCCATCTGTTTCATACAGAAGGGGCAGAGAAGGAAATCTGGGCTAGTTGGTGTGTGGGATGTAGCAATTTAAATGTCCCAAGTATCAATTTTTCCATGTTTAGCATCACCCAGCCTCCTCACCTGTGGATGTACCATCAATTCCCAAAATGTTCTGAAGTTTTTGGGAAAACAAATCAGCTTCCTTCTTAGCCCTACTCCTATAGATAGTTAATTTTCAACTTCTTAACTATAATAAAAATGTTGCTACTCAAATTCCAGCTTATTAAATTTTTTTCTGTGTGGATTTTTCTTGTCTCTGGCATCTTTTCTCCTACCATTTTCTTTTCCTCATGAATTTACACTTTCCATTTCTTTTATTTCACATTTCAGCTGGGAGTGGGCATGTGATTTGATGGATTTTAAAAAATTATGCATTATATGGTTATTGCTAACTAGGATGTCTGTGTTCATTCCTTTTATCTTTGTAGCAATCCTGTCCCTTACTGATTATATTGCGATGAACTAAAATGGGAAATTTAGAAATATAACGTGCTTGGCTTGTGTTTTCCAGGTGGTACTAGTGGTAAAGAAGATGTCCAACAATGCAGGAGACACAAAAAATGCAGGTTCAATCCCTAGGTTGGGAAGATCCTCTGGAGGAAGGCAGGGCAACCCACTCCAGCATTCTTGGCTGGAGAATCCCATGGACAGAGGAGCCTGGCGGGCTACAGTTCATAGGGTCACAAAGAATTGGACACAACTAAAGCGACTTAGCACACATGCACACAACGTGTTTGGCTCAGGTCAAAAAAATTTTAAATATGACTGATTTGAATCCACATTTACTCACTTAAAGTCCTCTGGCACTTAGACTATTTTCTATATCAAGGTGGGCCCACAAACTAGGCTCATAAGGCAAACCAGGTCCACAGCATGTTTTGTAAATAAAGGTTTTTTTTGAAATGTAGTTAATAAATGTGTTCATGAATTATCTGTGGTTAGTTCCACATTGTAATGGAAGGGTTGAGCATTTTTCAAAAACCAAACAGCCTAAAATATTTACTATCTAGACTTATACAGGAAAAGTTTGCCAATCCCTGTTCTAAATCCTTACATGGATGCTAACCCTAATCACCCTTTCTACTCACCCTGTCTGTACTTTTGCACATAGTCTAATCTCTGGAAAATGTACATCTCTTTCTCTGTACAGTGACATTTTAAAAACTGTGTGTGTGTATGTGTGCATGTGTGTAACTGGCTGCTTATATAATTGTTTAAGGCATGTAAACTCATTTTATTCATTTTTACCCCAAATTACCAGAGGCAATATTTTTTCACTTTAAAACTCACTTTGGTTCATAAAAAATATTTTTAACTGTCTCGGTACTTGGTGGTAGATTTTTGAAAATGGTCATTTGGACACTTTCTTCAGCCTTTTGTTCCAAAATGATTGATGATTCAAAATGTCAGCTATATTTGGTCAGAGTGTCATCACGTCCTTTTTGAAAAAAAGAAGCATCTGTCATGTCTGTGTATCTTATTAAATCTTAAGTAAGATTTGCCATGTTAAGCTTGGAATTTCAAACAAATTCTTAGGCTTTATCTCATTCATGTGATAATTCACTTATATGTTTATTTATTTATTTATTTATTTATTGGCTCTGAACCACAAAATTAGTGAATCCAAAAAGATAATCTAATGGTACAAGTAGGCAAATCTCCAGCATGAATTTAGCTGCTTTAATAGTTTTATGTTTTTAATTTGTGTCTTATTGGGAACATTGTTTTTAATTCAAAGCTTGACTATGATGAAGAATATTCATGTATATAATTCAAACCACAAAAGTCATTTCCAGTATGATGCAATTTACTGCTGTGCTATCAAAGACACATTCTTTGGGGATTAGCTACAATACAATAAAACTTCACATTTGGAAAAAATGAGAAAATTAACCAGCAGTGAAGGAGTATGTTTCAAAGTGAAAAGAACAATGCATTGAAATAATTCTATTTTGACAGAATATTGCCAGAAAGATATTTAAGCAGATTTAGAAATATATATACATATATGTATATATGTATATAATCATATAGAGCATTATATAAAGCAAAAAGCAAAGGTAAGATGGTACAGTGGAAAAGCACCTAGACTGAATATCAAAGGACTTAATTTTTTGTCCTTGCATTAACAATATACAATTGTAAGTTGGATTAGGTGATTTCATCGAGTCCTTCCAGGTCTCTTAAATTTCATCTCTTCATACAATTTACTAACAACTGTATTATGTAGAATATAATATCCCCTTCATGGATCAAAATCTTGTCATGGTGAAGGGGCTTGCATAACTCAGTGAAGCTATGAAACATGCTGTGCAAGGCCACCCAAGAAGAATGGGTCATAGTGAAGTGTTCTGGTAAAACATAGTGTGGTCCACTGGAGGAAGGAATGGCAACCCATTTCAGTATTCTTTTCCTAAGAACCCCATGACCAGTATGAAAAGGCAAAAAGATTTGACACCAGAAGGTGAACCCCCCAGGTTGTGTGGTGTCCAATAAGCTACTGGGGAAGAGTAGAAGGCAATTGCAAATAACTTCAGAAAAAATGAAGAGGCTGGGTCAAACTGAAAATGATGCTCAGTTGTGGATGTGTCTGGTTCAGGATTGAGAAATGAGTACATCAGGCTGTTTACTGTCACTCTTTAACTTATATGCTGATCACATCATGAGAAATACTGGGTTGGATGAGTTACAAACTAGAATCAGGGTTGGCAGGAGAAACCTCAATAACCTCAGATATACAGATGGCAGAAAGTGAAGAGGAACTAAAGAACCTCTTGATGAGGGTGAAGGAGGAGAGGGGAAAAGCTGGCTTAAAAATACATATTAAGGAAAAAAAAAAACAAAGATCACGGCATCTGGCCCCATCATTGGCAAATAGAAGGGAAAAAGGTGGAAGCAGTGAGTGATTTCCTCTTTTTGGGCTCTAAAATCACTGTGGATGGTGACTGCAGCCATGATATTAGAAGACAATTACTTCTTGGCAGGAATGCTATAACAAACCTAGACAGTGTGTTAAAAAGCAAAGACATCACTTTACTGACAAAGGTCCATACAGTCAAAACTATGGCCTTTTCAGTAGTCATGTACAGTTGTGAGAGCTGGACTGAAAAGAAGCTAAAGCCCTGAAGAATTGATCCCTTCGAACTCTGGTGCTGGGTAAAACTCTTAAGAGTCCCTTGGACAGCAAGGAGATCAAACCAACCAATCTTTTTTTTTTTTTTTTAACTTTACAATATTCTATTTATTTTGCCATACATTGACATGAATCCACCATGGGTATACATGTTTTCCCCTTCCAAGACCTCCCTTCCACTTCCCTTCCCTTCCCATCCCATCCCTCCGGGTCATCCTGGTGCACCAGCCCCGAGCACCCTGCATCATGCGTTGAACCTGGACTGGTGATTCATTTCACATATGATAATTTACATGCTTCCATGCCATTCTCCCATATCCTCCCACCCTCGCCCTCTCCCATAGAATCCATAATACTGTTCTATTTATCTGTGTCTCTTTTGATGTCTCGCATACAGGGTTATCTTTACCGATTGACTAAATACCATATATATGTGTTAGTATACTGTTTTGGTGGGGTTTTTTTTCTGGCTTACTTCACTCTGTTTAATAGGCTCCAGTTTCAACCACCTCATTAGACCTGATTAGAATGTATTCTTTTTAATGGCTGAGTAATATTCCATTGTGAATATGTACCACAGCTTCCTTATCCATTCATCTGCTGATGGGCATCTAGGCTGCTTCCATGTCCTGGCTATTATAAACAGTGCTGAGGTGAACATTGGGGTACACGTGTCTCTTTCAAGTCTGGTTTCCTCAGTGTGTATGCCCAGCAGTGGGATTGCTGGGCCATATGGCAGTTCTATTTCCAGTTTTTTGAGGAATCTCCGCACTGTTCTCCACAGTGGCTGTACTAGCTTGCATTTCCACCAACACTGTAAAAGGGTTCCCTTTTCTCCACACCCTCTCCAACAATTATTGCTTGTAGTCTTTTGGATAGCAGCCATTCTGACGGGCGTGAAATGGTATCTCATTGTGATTTTGATTTGCGTTTCTCTGATAATGAGTGATGTTGAGCATCTTTTCATGTGTTTGTTAGCCATCTGTATGTTTTCTTTGGAGAAGTGTCTGTTTAGTTCTTTGGCCCACTTTTTGATCGGGTCGTTTATTTTTCTGGAATTGAGCTGCAGGAGTTGCTTGTATATTTTTGAGATTAATTGTTTGTCCGTTGTTTCATTTGCTATTATTTTCTCCCATTCTGAGGGCTGTCTTTTCACCTTGATTATAGTTTCCTTTGTTGTGCAAAAGCTTTTAAGTTTAATTAGGTCCCATTTGCTTATTTTTGCTTTTATTTCCATTATTCTGGGAGGTGGGTCATAGAGGATCCTGCTGTGGTTTATGTCGGAGAGTGTTTTGCCTATGTTTTCCTCTAGGAGTTTCATAGTTTCTGGTCTTACATTTAGATCTGTAATCCATTTTGAGTTTATTTTTGTGTATGGTGTTAGAAAGTGTTCTAGTTTCATTCTTTTACAAGTGGTTGACCAGCACCACTTGTTAAAGAGATTGTCTTTTCTCCATTCTTGCCTCCTTTGTCAAAGATAAGGTGCCCATAGGTGTGTGGATTTATCTCTGGGCTTTCTATTTTGTTCCATTGATCTATATTTCTGTCCTTGTGCCAGTACCATACTGTCTTGATGACTGTGGCTTTGTAGTAGAGCCTGAGGTCAGGCAGGTTGATTCCTCCAGTTCCATTCTTCTTTCTCAAGATTGCTTTGGCTATTCGAGATTTTTTGGATTTCCATACAAATTGTGAAATTATTTGTTCTAGTTCTCTGAAGAATACTTTTGGAAGCTTGATAGGGATTGCATTGAATCTATAGATTGCTTTGGGTAGTATACTCATTTTCACTATATTGATTCTTCTGATCCATGAACACGGTATATTTCTCCATCTATTTGTGTCCTCTTTGATTTCTTTCACCAGTGTTTCATAGTTTTATATATATAGGTATTTTGTTTCTTTAGGTAGATATATTCCTAAGTATTTTATTCTCTTCATTGCGATAGTGAATGGAATTGTTTCCTTAATTTCTCTTTCTGTTTTCTCGTTCAAACCAATCAATCTTAAAGGAAGCCAACACTGAATAGTCATTGGAAGGACTGATACTGAGACTGAAGATACAATATTTTGATCTCCTTATGTGAATAGCTGACTCATTGGAAACGACCCTAATGCTGGAAAAGATTGAAAGTAGAAGAAGAGTGCGGGATGAGAAGGCAGAGGATAAAATGGCTGGATTACATCGCTGATGCAATGGACATGATCTTGGGCAAACTCTAGGAGATGGTGAGGGATAGGAAGGCCTGGCATACTGTGGTCCCATGGGGTCATGAAGAATCTGGCACAACTGAGTGACTCAACAACAACAACTGCTGGTAAAAGTAAAGTCCAATGTTGTGAAGAACAATATTGCATAGGAATCTGTTAGTCCATGAATCAAGGTAGATTGGAAGTGGTCAAGCAGGAGATGGCAAGCATGAACATCAACATCTTAGGAGTCACTGAAGTAAAATGGACAGGAATGGGTGAATTTAATTCAGTATATGTACTATTGTGTGCAAGAATCACTTGGAAGAAATGAGGTAGTCATAATAGTTAACAAAAATTTCATACTCAGCACTTGGGCGCAATCTTAAAAATGACAGAATGATCTAGGTTTGTTTCCAAGGCAAACCATTCAATTTCACAGTAATCCAAGTATATGAACCACCATTAATGCCAAAGAAACAGAAGCTGACCTACATTGAAGACCTACAAGACTTTCTAGAACTAACAAAAAAAGATTTCCTTTTCTGATTCCCATAGGGGATTGTAATACAAAAGCACAAAGTCAAGAGATACCTGGAGTAACAAGCAAATTTGGCCGTGGAGTACAAAATGAAGCAGGGCAAAGGCTAACAGAGTTTTGCCAAGTGAACCCACTGTTCATAGCTAACATCATCTTCCAACAATATGAGAGATGTTTCTACACATGGACATTAACAGATGGTTAACACTTCAAACTGATTATATTGTTTGCAGCCAAAGATGGAGAATCTTTATAGTTATCAGAAGCAAGATCTGGAGTTGATTGTGTCTCAGATTACAAAATTCAGGTTAAAAATGAAGAAAGTAGAGAAAAGCACTAAGCCATTCATGTATGGCCTAAATATAATCCTTGTGATTATGCAGTAGAAGTGATGAACTGATTCAAGGGGTTAGATATGGTAGACAGAGTACTTGAAGAAATATGGAAAGAGGTTCATAACATTGTAGAGAATGCAGTGACCAAAACTACATTAAAGAAAAGGATGTGCAAGAAGGAAAAGTGGTTGTCTGAGGAAATCTTACAAATAGCTGAGAAAAGAAGAGAAGCAAACAAAGGGAAGGGAGAAAGGGGGCGATATACGCAACTAAATACAGAGATCCAGAGAATAACAACGAGAGATGAAAAGACTTTATTAAAAGTAATGCAAAAGAATAGAGGAAAACAATAGAATGAGAAAGACTAGAGATCAAGAAAATTGATCTTTAGAGAGATTCAAGAAAATTGGAGAGATCAAGGAGACATTTCATGTAAGGATGGGTAAAATAAAGGATAGAAATGTTAACAACATAACAGAAGAAGAAAAGATTAAGAAGAATTGTCAAGAATACACAAAAGAACTATACAAAAAAGGTGTGAATGATTCAGATAACCTCAGCGTTTTGGCCATTCACCTAGACCCTGACATCCTGTGATGTGAAGTCAAATTGGCCTTAGGAAGCATTACTACAAACAAAGTTAGTGGAGGTGATGAAATTCTAGCTAAACTATTTCTAATCCTAAAAGATGATACTGTTACAGTGTAGCACTAAATATGTCAGCAAATTTGGATAACTTATCAGTGGCCACAGAACTGGAAAATGTCAGATTTCATTCAATCTCAAAAAAGACAATGGCAAAGAATGTTCAAACTATCATGCAGCTTCACTCATTTAACATGCTATCAAGGTTGTGCTCAAAAATCTTCAAGTTAGGCTTCAGTAATATGTGAACCCAGAACTGCCAGATGTACAAGCTAGATTTAGAAAATACAGAGGAACAAAGACCAAATTGCCAATATTATTTGGATCATAGAGAAAGGAAGGGAATTTCAGAAAACATCTGTTTCATTGACTAAACTAGAGTCTTTGTGTGGATCACAACAAACTGGAAAATTCTTAGAGATGGGAATACCAGACCACCTTACCTGTCTCCTGAGAAAGCTATGTCAAGGTCAAGAAGCAACAGTTAGAACTGAACATGGAATGATGAACTGGTTCAAAATTGGAAAAGGATCATGTCAAGGCTGGATCTTGTCACCCTGCTTACTTAACTTATATGTAGAGTGCATCATGTGAAATGCCAGGCTGCAAGAATTACAAACTGGAATCAAGATTGCTGTGAAAAATATCAACTACCTCTGATATTTAGATGTTACCATTCTAATGGCAGAAAATGAAGAGGAACTGAAAAGCATCTTGATGAGGGTTAAAGAGGACAGTGTAAAAGCTGGCTTAAGACTTAGCACTTAAAAAACTAAGATCACAGCATCTGATCCCATCACCTCATGGCAAATAGAAGGGGAAAAGTGTAAACAGTGACAGATTTTATTTTCTTGGGCACCAAAACCACTGAAGACAGTGAATGCAGTCATGAAATTAAAATACACTTGCTCGGGAAGGAAAGCTACACCAAACCTAGATAGTGTATTAAAAAGCAGAGACATCAATTTATTGGCAAGGTCCCTATGGTCAAAGCTATGTTTTTCCCAAGGTCATGTATGAATGTGGGTTGGACCATAAAGAAGGCTGAGCACCAAAGATACTTTTGAATTGTGGTGCTGGAGAAGACTCTTGAGAATCCCTTGGACTGCAAGGAGATCAAATGAGTCAATTCTAGAGGAAATCAATTGCTAATGTTCTTGGAAGGACTGATGGTGAAGCTCCGATATTTTGGCCACCTGAAGAGAAGAATCAATGCATTGGAAAAGATCCTGATGCTGGGAAATACTGAAGGCAAAAAGAGAAGGATGCAGCAGAGGATGAGATGGTTAGAGAGTATCACCAACTCAATGGGCATGAATTTGTGCCAAATCCATGAGATAGTGAAGGACAGAAAGCCTGGCATGCTATCATCCATGGGATCTCAAAGAGCTGCTCACAATTTAGCGACTGAACAACAATGATATAATATATAATTACGGAAACAGTGTGCAAAGAAAATTCTCACCATGTATTCTAGTATAATAACGAGTGAGAACATTTTCCCTAGTCTGATGTTTTCTGATAGGATCTTGACTAGTTTTGAGTACTCTGTAGTTGTTGTTCAGTCTCTCAGTCGTGTCCAATTTTTGTGACCCCATGGACTGCAGCATTCCTTCTCCTTCACCATCTCCTGGGGCTTGCTCAAACTCACGTCATCGGTTACTGGTGCTTCAGCTTAAGCATCAGTCCTTCCAGTGAATATTCCGGTTGATTTTCTTTAGGATTGATTGAATTGATCTCCTTGCAGTCCAAGGGATTCTAAGAGTCTTCCCCAATACCACAGTTTGAGAGCATCAGTCTTTCAGCACTCAAGGATCATTATGGTTCATCTCTCCCGTCTTTATATGGAAAAAAAAAATAGCTTTGATTATATGAATCTTTGCAAAGTAATGTCACTGCTTTTTGTTATGCTGTCTAGGTTTGTCATAGTTTTTCTCCCAAGGAGCAAGCGTCCTAGAATTTCATAGCTACAGTTACCATCTGAGGTGATTTTGGAGCCTAAGAAAATAAAGTCTGTCATTGTTTCCATTGTTTTCCTGTCTATCTGCCATGAAGTGATGGGAACCGATGTCATGATCTTAGTTTTCTGAATGTTGAGTTTAAGCTAGTTTTTTTCACTCTCACCCTCATTTTCATCAAGAAGCTCTTTAGTTCCTCTTCACTTTCTGCCATAAGGGTGGTGTCATCTTTATATCTGAAGTTATTGATATTTCTCCCAACAATCTTGATTCCAGCTTGTGCTTCATCTAGCCCCAGGCATTTCACATGCTCCTTTATCAATTTCCTATCAGTCCGTTGTTCCATGTCAGGTTCTAACTGTTGTCTCTTGATTTGCAACAGTTTCTCAAGAAGCAGGTAAGGTGGTCTGGTATTCCCACCTCTTAAAGAACTTTCCACAGTTTGTTGTGATCCACACAGTCAAAGGCTTTAGCAGAGTCAATGAAGCAGAAATACAGTCTTTTCTGAAATTCTCTTGCTTTTTCTATGATCCAAAGGATGTTGGCATTTTGATTTCTGGTGTCTCTGCCTTTCTAAATCCAGCTTGATTAACTGGAAGTTCTCAGTTTATGTACTGTTAAAGCCTAACTAGGAAAATTTTGAGTATTATTTTGCCAGCATGTGAGATGTGCAATTGGTGGTAGTTCAAAGATTCTCTGGCATTGCCTTTCTTTGGGATTGGAATGAAAACTGATCTTTTCCAGTCCTGTGGCCATTGCTGAGTTTTCCAAATTTGCTGGTATATTGAGTGAGGCACTTTAACAGCATCACCTTTTGGGGTTTGAAATTTCTCAACTGGAATGCCATTATCTCCACTAGCTTTGTATGCAATGCTGCTTCCTAAGGTCCACTTGAATTCGTACCCCAAGATGTCTGGTTCTAGGTGAGTGATCACACCTTCATGGCTATCTGAGTCATTAAGATCTTTTTGGTATAGTTCTTCTGCGTATTCTTGTCACCTCTTCTTAATACCTTCTGCTTCTGTTAGGTCCATGCCATTTCTGAAGAAGGTAAAATTCTCTCTAAAATACTATAGGTTTAGACATTCTTAAGAAAATATTAGCATCTAAAATACAATAATATGTAATAATTTCATTCATTGTTACAAACTAGAGGTTGCAAGAATGTAAAAAAATTACGAGAAAGTTTTAAAACAAAATCAATTTTTATATGTTTGGTGTTCTTTTTTTCCCCCAGCAGGAGAACAAAGAAAAAGGTTACAAGAGTCTTTTAATATTTTAACTATATGAAAACTAAAACTGAGCACTAGACTGTGTACATAAGTAAATCTGAAATACAAGAGTTAAATAAGATTTTCCCTTTCAAAGAAAAAAGAATGTAAGCTTTCCTTACATTTAACAAACTTCACAGAACAGATACTGAAGGGGAACAGCCCTCCTGACTAATTTTCCACCAGTCTACCATCAGGAAGTGATCATCCACTGTAAGTCCTAGGTGTGGCCTGGCTCCCATAGTTGCCTGGCAGCAGCAGCAGCAGGTGGGGCCTGAGGAGGGGCAAGAGGGTGCTTTGTGGCCCCCTTTAATCAGAGCTTACCCTGATCAGAGCTTAATCAAAGCTATTCAAAGTTAATTACAACATTAACATAATAAAGATGAAAAAAACAGTGAACCAGTGAAGTTGCTCAGTCACGTCCAACTCTTTGCCATCCCATGGACTGTAGCCTACAAGTCTCCTCCATCCATGGAATTTTCCAGGCACGAGTATTGGAGTGGGGTGCCATTTCCTTCTGCAGGGGATCTCCCTGCCCCAGGGATCGAATCCAGGTCTCCTGCATTGCAGGCAGACGCTTTACCATCTGAGCCACCAGCAAAGCCCAAAGTACAAAGGTGAAAGCCCAAAGGTGAAAAGTACATGGCAAATCAACTCAATAAAAGAAGAATAAAACATGCAATGTCTATAACTTGTGGATGTGACTGGAGATGGAGGTAAAGTCTGATGCTGTAAAGAGCAATATTGCATAGGAACCTGGAATGTTAGGTCCATGAATCAAGGAAAATTGTAAGTGGTCAAACAGATGACAAGAGTGAGACATTTTAGGAATCAGAAAACTAAAATGGACTGGAATGGGTGAATTTAGCTCAGATGACCATTATATCTACTACTGTGGGCAAGAATCCCTTACAAGAAAAGGAGTAGCTATGATAGTCAACAAAAAAGTCCAAAATGCAGTACTTGGATGTAATCTCAAAAATGACAGAATGATCTCTGTTCGTTTCCAAGGCACACCATTCAATATCACAGTAATCCAAGTCTATGCCCCGACCACTAATGTCAAAGATGAAGTTGAACGATTCTATGTAGACCTACAAAGCCTTCTAGAACTCACAACCAAAAAAAGATGTATTTTTCATTATAGGGGAATGGAATGCAAAACCAGGAAGTCAAGAAATACCTGGAGTAACAGACAAATTTGGCCTTCGAGTACAGAATGAAGAATTTTGCCAAGACAACACAATGATCATAGCAAACACCCTCTTCCAACAACACAAGAGACGACTCGACACATGGACGTCAACAGGTGGTCAACACCGAAATCAGATTGATTATATTCTTTGCAGCCAAAGATGGAGACGCTCTATAGAATCAGCAAAACAAGACCAGGAGCTGACTTTGGCTCAGATCACGAACTCCTTATTGCCAAATTCAGACTTAAGTTGAAGAAAGTAGGGAAAACCACTAAACCATTCAAATATGACCTAAATAAAATCCCTTAAAATTTTACAGTGGAAGTGACAAATAGACTCAAGGGATTAGAGCTGATAGACAGAGTGCCTGATGAACTATGGATAAAGGTTGACATTGTACAGTACACAGGGATCAAGAACATCCTCAAGAAAAAGAAATGCAAAAAGGCAAAATGATTGTCTGAGGAGGCCTTACAAATAACTATGAAAAGAAGACAAGCCAAAGGCAAAGGAGAAAAGGAAAGATAATCCATTTGAATGCAAAATTCCAAAGAACAGCAGGGAGAGATAAGAAAGTCTTCCTCAGTGATCAATGCAAAGAAATAGAGGAAAACAATAGAATGGGAAAGAATAGAGATCTCTTCAAGAAAATTATAGATACCAAGGGAAATTTTCATACAAATATGGGCTGAATAAAGGACAGAAAAGGTATGGACATAACATAATCAGAAGCTATTAAGAAGAGGTGACAAGAGTACACAGAAGAACTGTACAAAAAAGATTTTCACAATCCAGATAACCACGATGGTGTGATCACTCACCTAGAGCCAGACATCCTGGAATGTGAAGTCAAGTGGGCCTTAGGAAGCATCACTACAAACAAAACTAGTGGAAGTGCTGGAATTCCAATTGAGCTATTTCAAATCCTAAAAGACGATGCTGTGAAAGTGCCGCACTCAATATACTAGCAAATTTGAAAATCTTGTCAGTGGCCACAGGACTGGAAAATGTCAGTTTTCATTCCAATGCCAAAGAAAGGCAATGCCAAACAATGCTCAAACTACCGCACAATTGCACTCATCTCACACGCTGGCAAAGAAATACTGAAAATTCCCCAAGCCATGATTCAATAGTATGCTAACTGTGAACTTTCAGATGTTCAAGCTGGATTTAGAAAAGGCAGAGGAACCAGAGATCAAATTTCCAACATCCGTCGGATCATCAAAAAGGCACAAGAGTTCCAAAAAAAAAAACCCCATCTATTTCTGCTTTATTGACTTTGCAAAAGCCTTTGACTGTGTGACTCACAAATAACTGCGGGTAATTCTTAAAGAGATGGGAATACCAGATCACCTGACCTGCCTCCTAAGAAACCTGTATGCAGATCAAGAAGCAACAGTTAGAACTGGACATGCAACAACAGACTGGTTCCAAATCAGGAAAGGAGTACGACAAGGCTTTATATTGTCACCCTGCTTATTTAACTTCTATGCAGAGTACATCACGAGAAATGCTGGACTGGATGAAGCACAACCTGGAATCAATATTTCTGGGAAAAATATCAATGACCTCAGATATGCAGATAACACCACCCTTATGGCAGAAAATCGGAGAAGGCAATGGCATCCCACTCCAGTACTCTTGCCTGGAAAATACCATGGACGGAGGAGCCTGGTAGGCTACAGTCCATGAGGTCGCTAAGAGTCGGACACGACTGAGCGACTTCACTTTCCCTTTTCCCTTTCATGCACTGGAGAAAGAAATGGCAACCCACTCCAGTATTCTTGCCTGGAGAATCCTAGGGACGGCGGAGCCTGGTGAGCTGCCAGCTATGGGGTCGCACAGAGTCGGACACGACTGAAGCGACTTAGCATACCATAGCATAGCATGGCAGAAAATGAAGAAAAACTAAAGTGCCTCTTGATGAAAGTAAAAGAGGAGGGTGAAAAAGTTGGCTTAAAACTTAACATTCATAAAAATAAGATCATGCCATCTGGTCCCATCACTTCATGGCAAATAGATGGGTAAACAGTGGAAACAGTGACAGACTTAATTTTTTTTTTGGGGGGGGGGCTCCAAAATCAGTACAGATGGTGACTGTGGTCATGAAATTAAAAGATGCTTACTCCTTGGAAGGAAAGTTATGACCAACCTAGATAGCATATTAAAAAGCAGAGACATCACTTTGCCAACAAAGGTCTGTCTAGTCAAAGCTATGGTTTTTCCAGTGTTCATGTATGGATGTGAGAGTTGGACGATAAAGAAAGCAGAGCACTGAAGAACTGATGCTTTTGAACTGTGGTGTTGGAGAAGACTCTTGAGAGTCCCTTGGACAGCAAGGAGATTCAACCTGTCAAACCTAAAGGAAACCAGTCCTGATTATTCATTGGAAGGACTGATGTTGAAGCTGAAACGCCAATACTTTGTTCTCCTGATGCAAAGAATTGACTCATTGGAAAAGACCCTGATGCTGGGAAAGATTGAAGGTGGGAGGAGAAGGGGATGACAGAGGATGAGATGGTTGGATAACACCACTGACTCATTGGACAGGATTTTAATCAAGCTCCGGGAACTGGTGATGGACAGGGAAGCCTTGCCTGCTACAGTCCTTGGGGTTCCAAAGAGTTGGACATGAATGATCGACTAAACTGAACTGAACTGAAAGAGTTTTTTTTTTTTACACTGAAAGAGAGAAAATATCTTAGGAAACTAGGAAGAAAAATTTTGATCTACTAAAGGGAATCAATGAAGAATCGAAGCTAAGGGAAATAATTATTGGTGAAATATTGAATTTGTCCCCAGTGATGTCTGGAATGAAGTAAGATCGTTAGTATTCAGCAAATCTTCTAACAAAAAAACAAAAACAACATTAAAAACAAAACAACAACAACAAAATGCACTGGAAGTTCTATCTGGCGCAAACTGGTAAAAAAGAAAAGAAAAGAAAGAAAAGCTTAAAGCTTGGGTGAAAGTGAAAATGAACATCACTAGTTGTGTTTGACTTTTTGCAACCCCATGAACTGTAGCCTGCCAGGTTCTTCTGTCCATGGAATTTTCCAGGTCAGAATACTGGAGTGGGTAACAGTTCCTTCTTCAGGGGATCTTCCCAACCCAGGGATTGAACCTAGGTCTCCCACATTGGAGGTGGAAATGTTGGGTAGAGGGAAGAAAATTTGCCCTATTCAGAAACAATGCAATGAATTATGTAAAAATCCTAAATATATAAAATAACTACTTGAATCAATAAATAAATGCAATATATTACAGGAAGAAACAATTATATATCCAATTACTAGCAGCAAATAATTTAAAAATTGAATTAAAAATTTCATGAATATCAGCTTTAAAAACAAAATATAAAATTAAAAAGAGATGTTCAAGATTGCTACACTGTAGACTATAAATCACTATCAAAATAAAGAACAAATAAATTAATGCCGTAATATACCATGTTTTTAGATTGAGATGTTCAGTATTGTTAAGATGTTAGTTTTCCTCTCATCAATTTACAGATTCAATAATCTCAGTCATAATCATGAGATTTTGTGACAGAAATGTATAAATATTATATATATGTATATATATATATATATATATATATATATATATATATATATACATTCTTTTTTGCCACACAGCATGACATAGGGAAATTCCCCAACCAGGGATTGAACCTGTGCCCTCTGCATGGGAAGTAGAGTCCTAACCACTGGACCACCAGGGAAGTCCATAAATAAATAGACTGATTTAAAAATTAATATACAAATGCAAACGATTAAAAGGAGACACAAAATCTTGGAAAAGATAAAATAATAAATGTAGAGGACTCATAATACCAAACTCACTATGTAATTTAGAGTAACAGTAATTCAGGCATGTGATATCAGCATAAGGACAGACAAACTAATGAATTAAACAAAATAATGATTACAAAATAGACCCATACTTATATAAAAATATGGTTCTTTGAAAAGCATTAAATATACTGACATAGGAAATAAATCATTTTCAATAAATGATACTGGAAGAACTGGGCATCCATATGCTAAAAGAAAAGAAAGCCATCCCCCCATCATATTCATATAAAAGATTCATTTGTGATAGATCATGTATTTAGAGCAACATATCAAAGCTATAAAGATTCCAAATGAAAACATAGGAGAATATTTTGACACCTTGGGTTAACAAATGTTTATTACACAGGACAGAGAAAACAATAATTAAAGAAAATTGATAAAAGAGACTCTGTCAAAAAAAAAAAAACGCTTGCCATGAAAACATATCAATAACAAACATGGCAAAGACTGGAGAGAGTATTGGATAGTCATATCTTGGAAAAGATTTGAATCAAGAATATAAAACACTCCTACAACTTGGTAAAATTTTTAAAGCTCAGCAAATAAATGGACAAAGGACCTAGACACTTCACAAAAGAAGATATTAAAAATGGCTAATGATACATTTAAAATTTTTCAATATTTTTGATTTTCAGGAAAGTTAAAACTAAAATCACAATGAGATACCACTACACACATCCTGGAATGGTTAAAGTCAGGATGCACTTGATTACTGATGGTGGTGTAAAATAAAACAAACCCTTTGGGGAGAGATGATTTCTTTTAAAATTTATATTCACTTGCTTATGGCCCTAAAATTACATTCTTAGGTATTTGCATAGGGAAATAAAAATTTGTTTATAAATATCGACAATATTCATGGTATTTTAATTCATACTAGCCAGCAAACACAAATGTATGTTGCAATGGGGTTGAATTAACAAATAGTTATGTATTCATTCCATAAAATATTATTCCAGAATAAAGAGAATGAACTACTGATACATATAACTACATCAATGAATCTGAGTTATTATACTGAATGAAAGAAATTGAATCTCAAAGAATGCATATTGTTTGATTCCATTTATGTAACATTCTAATTGTGGCAAACTAATCTTGAAGAAAAAATAAGAAATGTGTTTGCTTTGGGTGGATTGAGTAACAAAGAACACAACACATCATTATCCCTTCTAACATAGTCTATATTTTGATAAGGATGTAGGCTATGGAGATATAATTTATCTCTATAAACTCTAAAACTCTAAAATCTCATTTAATGGTAAATTTAAGATTTATTCATTTCACCTGGATGTCAATTTTACTTCAAAAAGGAATTGTAAACAAATTTTGAAATGAAATGAAATGCTAGTCCCTCAGTCATGTCAACTGTTTGCAACCACATGGACTATGGAATCTCCAGGCCAGAATACTGGAGCAGATAGCTGTTCCCTAGACTCATCCCTACCCAAGATGGATGGCATGACCAACTCGATGGACATGAGTTTGAGCAAGCTGTGGGAGTTGGTGATGGACAGGGAAGCCTGGCTTTCTGCAGTCTATGGGGTCGCAGAGTCAGACACGACTGAGCGACTGAACTGAACTGAACTGAAATGAGCTGTTCCCTTCTCCAGGGGATCTTCCTAATCCAGGGGTCAAATCCAGGTGTCCCACATTGCAGGTAGATTTTTTACCATCTGAATCACCAGGAAAGCCACAAAAATATTAAATATTTTTTTTAATATTGATTCCCATTAAATAAGTTTGCTTTTCACAATGATGTGGGTTAATAAAGCTGAAACTAACTTCTGTGTATTTTAAGCATAAACAGAGGAAAAAATACATTGAGAATAATGGAAACACATTCTCTCAGTGTTATAGAGATACAAATGTATAAATGGCAACAACTAGAAAGTATTCATTCTAATTGACGATGGTGTGAAACTACAGAGGTATATCAAGATAAAGAAATAAGTACCAATACGTGCTTATATGTGTGCACATACTTATCTTTGCTCTCTTATATGAGAAGACAAAGAAGCAATGACCTGTGGTGTTTGAGAAGACTCAAGACTCTTGAGAGTCCCTTGGACAACAAGGAGATCCAACCAGTCCATCCTAAAGGAAATCAGCCCTGAATATTCATTGGAATAACTGATGCTGAAGCTGAAACTCCAATACTTTGGTCACCTCATGCGAAGAACTGACTCGTTTGAAAAGACCCTGGTGTTGGGAAAGATTGAAGGTGGGAGGAGAAGGGGACAACAGAGGATGAGGTGGTTGGATGACATCACCGACTCAATGGGCATGAGTTTGAGTAAACTCTGGGAGTTGGTGATGGACAGGGAGGCCTGGCGTGCTGCAGTCCATGGGTCACAAAGAGTCAGATATGACTGATCAACTAAACTGAACTGAACTGATAAGGCTGGTGTTGTTGTTGTTTCTTCTAAGCTGAAGGAGAGAAAATATCTTAGGAAACTAGGAAGAAAAGTTTTGATCCACTTAAGTGAAGCAAAGGAGAAATGTAGATAAGAGAAATAATTATTGGTAAAATATTGAATTTGTCCCCAGTGATGTCTGGAATGAGGTAAGATTGTTAGTATTCAGCAATTCTGCTAACAGAAAAAAAAAAAAAAAAAAGCACTAGAAGTTCTATCTGACATAAATTGGAAAAAAAAAAAAAAAAGAAAGAAAGAAAGAAAATGTTAAAGTTTGGGTGAAAGTGAAAATGAAAGTCACTAGTCGTGCCTGACTTTTTGCAACCCCAAGAATTGTAGCCTGCCAGGCTCTGCTACCCATGGAATTCTCTAGGCCAGAATACTGGAGTGAACATGAATACTGTATGGACATGAGTTACAGTAAGCTCTGGGAGTTGGTGATGGACAGGGAAGCCTGGCCTGCTACAGTCCTTGTGGTCACAAAGTGTCGGACATGACTGAGTGACTGAACTGAACTGAACATATGTTTGTTCTCTTATATGAGAAGACTTAGAAGCAGTGGTACAACCATGGTAATGAGCATATTAGGGACACAAATCTTATTTTTTACATAATATTCAACACAAAAAGGAACCAACTCTTGGTGGAAATGCTTGATTCTAGGTCTGGGAAAGGAAAAGTTCAAGAAGAGCCTGGATTATCTTACGCTAGAAAGTAAGGAAGTGCACAAAAACTCAAAGAGACCTGGGAAAACCACGCTGAAGCCTTCTTGAAAGAACTTTCTCTGATCAAATCGGGAATAAGCTGAATAAGAAAATAATCATGCCACAAAAAAGAAAAAAGAAAGAAAACTTCAGGCCAATATCACTGATAAACATAGATGCAAACATCCTCAACAAAATTCTAGCAAACAGAATCCAACAGCATATTAAAAAGATCATACACCATGACCAAGTGGGCTTTATCCAAGGGATGTAAAAGTTCTTCAATATTTGCAAATCAATAAATATGGTATACCACATTAACAAATTGAAAGATAAAAACCATATGATTATCTCAATAGATGCAGAGAAAGCCTTTGACAAACTTCAACATTCATTTATGATACCAAAAAAAAAAAAAAGCACAAAACTCCAGAAACCAGGCATATAAGGAACGAACCTCAACATAATAAAAGCCATATATGATAAACCCACAGGAAAAATTATCCTCAATGGTGGAAAATTGAAAGCATTTTCCCTAAAGTCAGGAACAAGACATGGGTGCTCACTCTCACCACTACTATTCAACATAGTTTTGGACGTTTTAGCCACAGCAATCAGAGAAGAAAAAGAAATAAAAGGAATCCAGATTGGAAAAGAGAAGTAAAATGCTCACTGTTTGCAGATGACATGATCCTCTATATAGAAAACCCTAAAGATACCACCAGAAAATTACTAGAGCTAATCAATGAATATAGTAAAGTTGCAGGATATAAAATTAATACATAGAATTCCCTTTCATTCCTATACACTAACAAGGAGAAAACAGAAGAGAAATTAAAGAAACAATACCATTCACCATTGTAACAAAAAGAAGAAAATTCTTAAGAATAAATCTACCTAAAGAAACAAAAGACCTATATTTAGAAAACTATAAAACACGGATGAAAGAAATCAAAGAGGACACAAATAGACGGAGAAATATATCATGTTCATGGATTGGAAGAATCAATATAGTGAAAATGAGTATACTACCCAAAGTAATCTATAGATTCAATGCAATCTCTGTCAAGCTACCAATGGTATTTTTCACAGAACTAGAGCAAATAATTTCACGATTTGTATGGAAATTATAAAACCTCGAATAGGCAAAGCAATCTTGAGAAAGAATGGAACTGGAGGAATCAACCTGCCTGACTTCAGACTCTACTACAAAGCTACAGTCATCAAGAGAGTATGGTACTGGCACAAAGACAGAAACATAGAACAATGGATCAAAATAGAAAGCCCAGAGATAAATCTTCCCACCTATGGACACCTTTTATTGACAAAGGAGGCAAAAATATGCAATGAAGAAAAAACAGTCTCTTTAACAAGTGGTACTGGAAAAACTGGTCAACCATGTGTAAAAGAATAAAACTAGAACACTTTCTAACACCATACACAAAAATAAACTCAAAATGTATTAAAGATCTAAATGTAAGACCAGAAACAATAAAAATCCTAGAGGAAAACAAAGGCAAAACACGCTCTGATATAAATCAGAGCAGGACCCTCTATGACCCACCTCCCAGAGTAATGGAAATAAAAGCAAAGATAAATGGGACCTAATTAAACTTAAAAGCTTTTGTACAACGAAAGAAACTATAAGTAAGCTGAAAAGACAGCCTTCAGCATGGGAGAAAATAATCACAAACGAAGCAATTGACAAAGATTAATCTCAAAAATATGCAAGCAGCTCATGCAGCTCAATACCAGAAAATAAAAGACCCAATCAAAAAATGGGCCAAAGAACTAAAGACATTTCTCCAAAGAAGATGTACAGATGGCTATCAAACACATGAAAAGATGCTCAACATCACTCATTATCAGAGAAATGCAAATCAAAACCACAATGAGGTACCATCTCACATGGGTCAGAATGGCTGCTATCAAAAAGTCTACAAGCAATAAATGCTTGAGAGGGTGTGAAGGAAAGGGAACCCTCTTACACTGTTTTTGGGAATGCAAACTAGTTCAGCCACTATGAAAAACAGTGTGGAGATTCCTTAGAAAACTGGAAATAGAACTGTCATATGACCTAGGAATCCCACTGCTGTGCATACACACTGAGGAAACCAGAATTGAAAGAGACACATGTACTCTAATGTTCATCACAGTACTGTTTACAATAGCTAACCATGGAAGCAACCTAGACACCCATCAGCAGAAGAATGGATAAGCAAGTTGTGGCACATATACACAATGGAATATTACTCAGCTATTAAAAAGAATGCATTTGATTCGGTTCTAATGAGGTGGATGAAACTGAAGCCTGTTATACAGAATGAAGGAAGTCAGAAAGAAAAACACCAATACAGTATATTAACACATATATGTGGAATTTAGAAAGATGGTAATGATGACCCTATATGCGAGACAGGAAAAGAAACACAGATTTAAAGAATAAACTTTTGGACTCTGTGGAAGAAGGCTAGAGTTGGATGATTTGAGAGAATAGCATTGAAAACTGTATATTACCATATGTGAAGTAGATGTAATGTCCAAGTTCAATGCATGAAAACAGGGCACTCAAATCAGGTGTGCTGGTATAACACTGAGGGATGGGATAGGTAGGGAAGTGGGAGGGGGATCAGGATGGGGGGCACATGTATAGCCGTGGTTGATTCATGTCAATGTATGGGAAAACCAGAACAATATTGTAAAGTAATTAGCCTCCAATTAAAATGAATAAATTAATTTAAAACAAAAGGGTCAATTGATAAAAAAAAAAGAAAAGAAACTTCTTATACACACTAAAATGTTGGTAAGTCTGGAGAGGTATATATATAGGAGCTCCTTGTTTTATTCTTTAACTTCTCTAATTTTGAAATACCAAAGCAAAAAGAAAGAGAAAAAGAACTTGGAAAACTTCTGCAAAAGTGGGTTGGTAAATTTAAAGTTACAACGGGTTGACAGATGGAGCAGATTACTCAGAAGAGTGGATTTTTATAGAAAGATTTTCTTTTTCTTGAGTAGTTACTTCTGTGTGATACAATCAGAGCATTTTCAAGGAGACTCACAATAATATTAATTTAACTGCAAAATGGATTTCACTGCAAATAACCAATCCTTTATTTTTATTTTTATTAAATATTTTGCAGATATTTATTTTTAATTGGAGTATAATTGCTTTATGATATCGTGTTGGCTTCTGCCATATGTCACCATGAATCCATCATAAGCATACTTGTGCCTCCTCCCACTTGAACCCTTCTCCCACTGTTCACTCCTTCCCATCCCTCTAGGTTGTCACAGACCACTGGGCTTGACTTCCCTGTATCATACAGCAAATTTACACTGGCTCTCTATTTTACATGTGGTAATGTATATGTTTCAGTGCTACACTCAATTTGTTCCACCCTCTCCTTCCTTATATTGTTCCACCCTCCTCTCTCCACTGTGTCCACAAGTCTGTTCTCTATGTCTATGTCTCCATTGCTACCCTGCAAATAAGTTAATTAGTATGATCTTTCCAGATTCCATATGCAAATCCTTTAGATTATATAACTTCTTCAAAGCAACTCTTCACACATAGGTGATTATCTCACATCCTACTCTCTTAAAATAATTAGGTTGTTTGTAAACCTTATCTGTGTTATTTCCCTCAAATTCCCATATCTTTATGTCATATGAACTAAAGAGCCTCTTGATGAAAGTGAAAGAGGGAGTGAAAAAGTTGGCTTGAAGCTCAACATTCAGAAAACTAAGATCATGGCATCCGGTCCCATCATTCCATGGCAAATAGATGGAGAAACAGTGGAAACAGTGGCTGACTTTCTTTTTCTGGGCTCCAAAATCACTGCAGATGGTGATTGCAGCCATGAAATTAAAAGACGCTTGCTCCTTGGAAGGAAGGTTATGACCATCCTAGACAGCATATTAAAAAGCAGAGACATTACTTTGCCAACAAAGGTCCATCTAGTCAAGGCTATGGTTTTTCCAGTGGTCATGTGTGGATGTGAGAGTTGGACTATAAAGAAAGCTGAGCACTGAAGAATTGATGCTTTTGAACTGTGGTGTTGGAGAAGACCCTTGAGAGTCCCTTGGACTGAGAGGAGATCCAACCAGTCCATCCTAAAGGAGATCAGTCCTGGGTGTTCATTGGAAGGACTGATGTTGAAGCTGAAACTCCAATCTTTGGCCACCTGATGCGAAGAGCTGACTCATTGGAAAAGTCCTTGATGTTGGGAAAGATTGAGGGCAGGAGAAGAAGAGGACGGCAGAGGATGAGATGGTTGGATGGCATCACCGACTCAATGGACATGGGTTTGGGTGGACTCTAGGAGTTGGTGATGGACAGGGAGGCCTGGTGTGCTGTGGATCATGGGGTCACAAAGAGTCGGACCCGTCTGAGCAACTGAACTGAACTGAACTGATGTCATATCAAGATACTCTCCTGAACTTCTTCCTGTCTCAGAAAAAAAAAAAAAAAAAGTTCTTTTTTCTAAATTTAACTTTATTCTTTCCAGACTAATTTTTTTGAATTTCTATCTCATCCTGTTAAGCCTTCTAAGTAAGGATTTCATTCTATCACATTGTCAAGAAGCTGCCCATCCTCTTCCTTTCATATTTATCTCTAGTTTTGTTTCTATTGATACCTGTTTCCACATGTGTATATGTGTGTATATTTATACAAACTTACCTTAAAAAAAATGGGGCTTCCCTGAAGGCTCAGTGGTAAAATAACCACCTGCAATGCAGGAGACATGGGTTTGATCTCTGGGTCAGGAATATCCCCTGGAGAAGAAATGAAAACCCATTCCAGTATTCTTGCATGAAAAATCTCACGGACAGAGGAGCCTGGAGGGTTACAATCCATATCGTCACAAAGAGTTGGACGACTGAGTGAGCATAGGACCTTAAAAAATAGCTGAAATCCCAAACCCAAAACTCAAATTCCCTTGAATGTATTAAAGATATTGTCTCTTTGAATGATCTTTTCTTTTTCATATATTTTATTTTTTTTAATTAGAAAATATTTACTATACAATATTGTGGTGGTTTTGGCATACAGCAATATTAATCAGCATTGAGTATACATATGTCCCCTCCCTCTTGAACCCCTCTTCTACCTCCCTTCCCATTCCACCTCTCTAGGTTGTCACAGAGCGCTGGCTTTGGATTCCCTGCTTTTACAGTGAACTCCCACTGGCTATCTATGTTCTCTCCTCATACTTCTACCTTTCAGCACTGTGATCTCACTAGCACTTACATATTTGAGTTTTTTAAGTCTTTATTTTTCTAGAGAGGGTTTAAGTTTTCAACAAAATTTAAAAGAAGGCCCACATAGCCTGGGCCCACACTCATAAACAACCTCCTTTATTAGCAATATCACTTATCAAAATGGGACATTGTTATTATCATTATTTTTTACCAAGGGTGAACTTAAAAGTCATTGATACTCTTTTCTTTCTTTTTTTTTTTAAACAAACCAAGAATGTTTTTCTTTTCATTTAAACTTAAATATTATATATGTAACATATATATATATATATATACACATATATATATAATACATATGACATAGTTTTTGTATTTCAGAAATTTGCAGACATTTTTGTTTGGCATTAATTTCACTATGCTGTAGATGTCTGAAGAAAGCCCTTTTTTTTTTTTCTTATACATCACCCGTGTTTTTTTCCCATCTGCCTGATTATATAGCTATTTTTTTTATTCCTAACTTAAGAAATATTATCAGGGTATAGCATGCATTTGCCCTCAAAGTCCTTGAGATATCTTTTCAATTAAAAGATAAAATCTTTATTTCAGAAAGTAGTTTTATATTATCTAATCAAAATCATTTTTCTAGTTTTGTGAAAAATGTCCTTGGTCTTTTGACAGGGATTGTATTCAATCTGTAGATTACCTTGGGTAGTATGATCATTTTAACAATATTTATTCTTCCAATACATGAACATGGTATATCTGCTTGAGTAATCTGCTTGAGTATGATTTTAGCTGTGGGCTTGTCATATAAGACCTTTATCAAATTGAATTTTATTCCCTATATGCCAACATTCTAGAGAATTTTTATGATAAGTGGATGTTGAGTTTTATCAAAATATTTTCTGCATATATTAAGAAAATCATATAGTTTTATTCTTTTTGAGCTATGAGGGAAGCCCTCATAGCTCAAATCCATCTACAATGCAGGAGAGCCTGGGTTCAATTCCTGGGTCAGGAAGATTCGCTGGAGAAGGGAAAGGCTACTCACTTCAGTATTCTGGCCTGGAGAATTCCATGGACTGTATAGGCCATGGGGTCCCAAAGAGTTGGACAGGACTGAGTGACTTTCACTTTATTTGTTAATGTATCACATTGATAGATTTGTGGATACTGAAAAATCCTTACATTCCAGAGATAAATTGCAGTTGATCATGGAGTATGATCCTTTTAACATATTGTTGAATTCAGTTTGTTAATACTTTGTTGAGGAATTTTGCATCTATGATCATCAGTGATATTGACTTTTAATTTTTTGTTATATTTTTATTTGATTTTGATGTCAGAGTAACACTGGCCTTACAGAATGCATTAAGAAGCATTTCTTCCTCTGCAATTTTTGGGTTAGTTTGAAAAGGCTAGGTTTTAACATTCTCTACTATATATTTTTTGATATGTGGTTACCATGAGGTTTATTTATATCAAACTATATATTTATTTCTCTTACCTTGGGCCTTGGGTAATTCCTCTTGCCGCCGCCGCCGCCACCGCAGCCGCCGGCCCCAGCCCCCGGCCTGGCCTAGCCCCTCTCAGCTGCCGCCCCCGGCCCCCGGCCCCCGGCCCCCGGCCCCCGGCCTGGCCTAGCCCCTGTCGGCCGCCGCCCCTGGCCCCCGGCCTGGCCTACCCCTCTCGGCCGCCACCCCCGGCCCCCGGGCCCCGGCCCGGCCTAGGCCCTCTCGGCCGCCGCCCCCAGCTCCCGGCCCCCGGCCCGGCCTAGCCCCTGTCGGCTGCCGCCCCCAGCTCCCGGCCCCCGGCCCGGCCTAGACCCTCTCGGCCGCCGCCCCCAGCTCCCGGCCCCCGGCCCGGCCTAGCCCCTGTCGGCCGCCAACCCCGGCCCCCGGCCCCCGGCCCCTGCCCGGCCTAGCCCCTCTCGGCCGCCGCCCCCAGCTCCCGGCCCCCGGCCCGGCCTAGCCCCTGTCGGCCGCAGCCCCCGGCCCCCGGCCCGGCCTAGCCCCTGTCGGCCGCCGCCCCCGGCCCACGGGCCCCGGCCCGGCCTAGCCCCTCTCGGCCGCCGCCCCCGGCCCACGGGCCCCGGCCCGGCCTAGCCCCTCTCGGCCGCCGCCCCCGGCCCACGGGCCCCGGCCCGGCCTAGCCCCTCTCGGCCGCCGCCCCCGGTCCCCGGGCCCTGGCCCGGCCTAGCCCCTGTCGGCCGCCCCCCCCGGCCCCCGGCCCCCGGCCGCCGGCCCCGGCTCCCGGGCCCCGGCCCGGCCTAGCCCCTGTCGGCCGCCGCCCCCGTCGGCCACCGCCCCCGGCCCCCGGCCCGGCCTAGCCCCTGTCGGCCGCAGCCCCGGCCCCCGGCCCGGCCTAGCCCCTCTCGGCCATGCTTCTGCGCCGAGCCGTCGCAGCCGCCTCGCTTCTGCGCCGAGCCGTCGCAGCCGCCTCGCTTCTGCGCCGAGCCGTCGCAGCCGCCTGGCTTCTGTGCCGAGCCCAAGGACCAAGGTAAGAGAAACCCAAGTAAGACGGTAAGTGTTGTGAGAGGGCATCAGAGGGCAGACACACTAAAACTAAAACTACAGAAAACTAGCTAATCTGATCACACGGACCACAGCCTTATCTATCTCAATGAAACTAAGCCATGCCGGGTGGGGCCACCCAAGACGGATGGGTCATGGTGGAGAGGTCTGACAGATTGTGGTCCACTGGAGAAGGGCATGGCAAACCACTTCAGTATTCTTGCCTTGAGAACCCCATGAACAGTATGAAAAGGCAAAAGGATAGGACACTGAAAGATGAACTCCCCAGGTCAGTAGGTGCCCAATATGCTACTGGAGATCAGTGGAGAAATAACTCCAGAAAGAATGATGGGATGGAGCCAAAGCAAAAACGATACCCAACTGTGGATGTGACTGGTGATAGATGCAAAGTCCGATGCTGTAAAGAGCAATATTGCATAGGAACCTGGAATGTTAGGTCCATGAATCAAGGCAAACTGGAAGTGGTCAAACAGGAGATGGCAAGAGTGAACGTTGACATTCTAGGAATCAGCGAACTAAGATGGACTGGAATGGGTGAATTTAACTCAGATGACCATTATATCTACTACTGTGGGCAAGAATCCCTTAGAAGAAATGGAGTAGCCATCATGGTCAACAAAAGAGTCCAAAATGCAGTACTTGGATGCAATCTCAAAAACGACAGAATGATCTCTGTTCGTTTCCAAGGCAAACCATTCAATATCACAGTAATCCAAGTCTATGCCCTGACCAGTAACGCCGAAGAAGCTGAAGTTGGACGGTTCTATGAAGACCTACAAGACCTTCTAGAACTAACACCCAAAAAAGATGTCCTTTTCATTATAGGGGACTGGAATGCAAAAGTAGGAATTCAAGAAACACCTGGCGTAACAGGCAAGTTTGGCCTTGGAGTACAGAACGAAGCAGGGCAAAGGCTAATAGAGTTTTGCCACGAGAACGCACTGGTAATAGCAAACACCCTATTCCAACAACACAAGAGAAGACTCTACACGTGGACATCACCAGATGGTCAACACCGAAATCAGATTGATTATATTCTTTGCAGCCAAAGATGGAGAAGCTCTATACAGTCAGCAAAAACAAGACCAGGAGCAGACTGTGGCTCAGATCATGAACTGCTTATTGCCAAATTCAGACTTAAATTGAAGAAAGTAGGGAAAACCACTAGACCATTCAGGTATGACCTAGATCAAATCCCTTATGAGTATACAGTGGAAGTGACAAATAGATTTAAGGGACTAGACCTGATAGACAGAGTGCCTGATGAACTATGGACAGAGGTTCGTGATATTGTAGAGGAGACAGGGATCAAGAAAATCCCCATGGAAAAGAAATGCAAAAAAGCAAAATGGCTGTCTGAGGAGGCCTTACAGATAGCTGGGAAGACAAGAGAAGCGAAAAGCAAAGGAGAAAAGGAAAGATATTCTCATCTGAATGCAGAGTTCCAAAGAATAGCAAGGAGAGATAAGAAAGCCTTCCTCAGCGATCAGTGCAAACAAACAGAGGAAAACAACAGATTGGGAAAGACTAGAGACCTCTTCAAGAAAATTAGAGATACCAAAGGAACATTTCATGCAAAGATAGGCTCGATAAAGGACAGAAATGGTATGGACCTAACAGAAGCAGAAGATATTAAGAAGAGGTGGCAAGAATACACAGAAGAACTGTACAAAAAAGATCTTCACGACCCAGATAATCACGATGGTGTGATCACTCACCTAGAGCCAGACATCCTGGAATGTGAAGTCAAGTGGGCCTTAGAAAGCATCACTACGAACAAAGCTAGTGGAGGTGATGGAATTCCAGTTGAGCTATTTCAAATCCTCAAAGGTGATGCTGTGAAAGTGCTGCACTCGATATGACAGCAAATTTGGAAAACGCAGCAGTGGCCACAGGACTGGAAAAGGTCAGTTTTCGTTCCAATCCCAAAGAAAGGCACTGCCAAAGAATGCTCAAACTACCACACAATTGCACTCATCTCACATGCTAGTAAAGTAATGCTCAAAATTCTCCAAGCCAGGCTTCAGCAATACCTCAACTGTGAACTTCCAGATGTTGAAGCTGGTTTTAGAAAAGGCAGAGGAACCAGAGATCAAATTGCCAATATCCGCTGGATCATCGAAAAAGCAAGAGAGTTCCAGAAAAACATCTATTTCTGCTTTATTGACTATGCCAAAGGCTCTGACTGTGTGGATCACAATAAACTGTGGAAAATTCTGAAAGAGATGGGAATACCAGACCATCTGACCTGTCTCTTGAGAAACCTGTATGCAGGTCAGGAAGCAACAGTTAGAACTGGACATGGAACAACAGACTGGTTCCAAATAGGAAAAGGAGTACGTGAAGGCTGTATAGTGTCACCCTGCTTATTTAACTTATATGCAGAGTACATCATGAGAAACCCTGGGCTGGAAGAATCACAAGCTGGAATCAAGATTGCTGGGAGAAATATCAATAACCTCAGATATGCGGATGACACCACCCTTATGGCAGAAAGTGAAGAAGAACTAAAGAGCCTCTTGATGAAGGTGAAAGAGTAGAGTGAAAAAGTTGGCTTAAAGCTCAACATTCAGAAAACTAAGATCATGGCATCTGGTCCCATCACTTCATGGGAAATAGATGGGGAAACAGTGGAAACAGTGTCAGACTTTACTTTTTTGGGCTCCAAAATCACTGCTGATGGTGACTGCAGCCATGAAATTAAAAGACGCTTACTCCTTGGAAGGAAGGTTATGGCCAACCTAGATTGCATGTTTAAAAGCAGAGACATTACTTTGCCAACAAAAGTCCGTCTAGTCAAGGCTATGGTTTTTCCAGTGGTCATGTATGGATGTGAGAGTTGGACGGTGAAGAAAGCTGAGCGCCGCAGAATTGATGCTTTTGAACTGTGGTGTTGGAGAAGACTCTTGAGAGCCCCTTGGACTGCAAGGAGATCCAGTCAATCCATCCTAAAAGAGATCAATCATGGGTGTTCATTGGAAGGTCTGATGTTGAAGCTGAAGCTCCAATACTTTGGCCACCTCATGCGAAGGGTTGACTCATTGGAAAAGACCCTAATGCTGGGTAGGATTGGGGGCAGGAGGAGAAGGGGACGACAGAGGATGAGATGGTTGGATGGCATCACCGACTCGATGAACATGGGTTTGGGTAGACTCCGGGAGTTGGTGATGGACAGAGAGGCCTGGCGTGCTGCAATTCATGGGTTCGCAGAGAGTCGGACACAACTGAGCGACTGAACTGAACTGATATATTTATTTGATTGTTTTAAACTGCTGATCTCTTTACTCCAAATTCATTAACAATCTTAATTTTGTGCTCTCTTCTTTCACACTAGTTGTTTCTGATATCACATTTTACACCTAATTGTTTTGTGTATTCATTAACTGCTAATTGTGTCTATAGATGACTTTATTACTTTTATCTTTTAATTTTCCAACTAGCTTTGGGCATGGATAATTTCATATTTCACTGTATTTTTTCTTAACCAATGTGTTTTTTCCTTTCATAAGTTTAATGTTTCTAGTTGTGTCGTTTTCTTTTTTTTTTTTTAAAGAAGTTGTTTGACACTTCCTGTAAAGTTGGTTTGGTGTGCTGAACTTTTTAGCTTTTGCTTATCTATAAAGCTTTTGATCTCTCCATGAAACCTGAATGAGAGACTTGCGAAGTAGATATTCTTGGTTTTAGGCTTTTCACTTTCATCACTTCAAATATATTGTACCACTCCCTTATAGCCTGCCATGTATCTGCTGGAAAGTCAAAAGTAACCTTATAGAAATTATCTTTTATGTAACTTGTCACATTTCCTTTGTTGCTTTGGATATTCTCTTTATTTTTAGCTTTTTTCCACTTTAATTACTATGTGGCTTTTAGTGTGGTTCTCTTTGGGTTGATCTTATCTGGGGCTCTATATTTGCTGAACTTGAAAGTCTATTTCCTTTTCCAGGAAAGTTTTCAGCTTCTATATCTTCAATTATGTTCTCAGTCCCTTTATCTCTTCTTTCTGGGGCATTTATAATGTGAATATCTGTGCACTTAATTTTATCTCATATTTCTCTTAAAATGACCTCATTTCTTTTCATTATCCTTTCTTTTTTTTTTCTGTTCACAGTTCTTACTCCGTCTTCTAGCTCATTGATTCACTCTTTGTATCATTTAGTCTACTATTGATTCCTTCTAGTTTATTTTTTCATTACAATTATTGTATTCTTCATCTCTGTTTCCTGGTTCTTTATATATACTAACTCTGTTAAAAAGTATCTAACTTCTTGCTCTGTGTATCCATTCACTTTCAAAATTCTCTGACCATCTTTACAATAATTAACCTGATTCTTTCTTGGGTAGATTGGTTATCTTCACCTCACTTAGTTCTTCTTCATTGGTTTTATATTGTTCCTTCACCTGGAACCTGTTTCTCTGCTGCCTCATTTGGCCTAAACTGCTTTATAGATAAGTTATGTTTTCTGACCTTAGACAAGTCATGTTTCGTAGGAGATGTCCTATGTGTTCCAGCACTTCTCTCTTATCAACAGTGGTATATGCTCTAGGGCTTCCACCTATGATGACTGCATGGGTCTTTCTACTGTGACCAGTTAGCTATGTAGGCAGTCTAATAGTCTTGGTTAGCCCTCAGTCCAGTTGACTGTTAGGCCCTATCTCATGTGGAGGATGCTAGCTACTGATTGGTGGGGCCAGGTCAGGAAGCAGCTGACTACAGGAACGAGAGGGCGCTGAAACTAATGCTAACTTAGTGGTGGATGAAGTCAACATCCAAGAGACCCTAAGGTTGTTCCTTGCCCACTGGTGAGTGAAGCCAGTCCCTGGGCCAGTGGTGGTCTATTGATTACTCGGGTCCTGGAGTTTGGTTTCTGGGTCCAGGGATCCCAATACTGGTTTCAGATCACTAGTGGGTAGAAACCTTTCTTGACACAGTTGGCTATGGTGTCTAGGCTCTGTTGACGTACTAACGGCAAGATTCAGGATCAAACTAGTCCCAGGACAGGATCTGGCCCGCTAGTGTTTGGGTCAAAACTGTAGGCTATGAGACTGTGTTTTTCATGCTGCTAGTACATACCCTTGGAGAAGGGAATGGCAACCCACGCCAGTGCTCTTGCCTGGAGAATTCCATGGATGGAGGAGCCTGGTGTACTGCTCTCCATGGGGTCGCACAGAGTCGGACACAACTGAAGCGACTTAGCATGCATGCATGCATTGGAGAAGGAAATGGCAACCCACTCTAGTATTCTTGCCTGGTGAATCCCAGGGACAGAGGAGCCTGGTGGGCTGCTGTCTATGGGGTCACACAGAGCCGGACATGTCTGAAGTGACTTAGCAGCAGCAGCAGTACATACCCTCTTGTGGGTAAGGCTGGACCCAATGCTAGATCAGGGTCGCAGGTGGGCAAGGCAAAGACCAGGTGATTCTGAGGCTGGTTCCTGGTGCCTGGGCCCTGGGAACTCTGCCCCAGAGTCTCTGGCTAGAAGTCCTTGAGAGCCCCAAGTATGAGGCCTTCACAGTGATGTATGGGGCAGAGTCCTTGGCCCTTTGGAGGGTGGACTGGCACTTGCTAGTATCAGTGTCCGCACAGTCAAAGGAGCTTCCTTAAATGGATGTCGCTTGTGTCTACACTTGCCTACTGCCTTTCTGAGAGGAACTCCAATATCAAAAAGTAGGTCTACCTCTTGTTTTTGTTATTTTTCAGTCACTAAGTCCTGTCTAACACTTCGCAGACCCCTGGATTACAGCATGCCAGGCTCCTCTGCCTTCCACTACTGCCCAGAATTTGCTGAAATTCATGTCCATTGAGTTTGCGATGCTATCTAACCATTTCATCCTCTGCTGCTCCCTTCTCCTTCTGCTGACAATCATTCCCATCATCTGGGTTTTTTCCACTGAGTCAGCTCTTCACATCAATTAGTCAAAGTATTGGAGCTTTAGCTTTAATATCAGTCCTTCCAATGAATATTCAGGGTTGATTTCCTTTAGTATGGATTAGTTTGATCTCCTGGCAGTCCAAGGGACCCCAGCACCATAGTTTGAATGCATCAATTTTTCAGTGCTTTTTGCTTCTTTATGGTCTAAATCTCACATCCAAACACGACCAATGGTAACATCATAGCTTTGACTATACAGACTTTGTCGACAAAAATATGTCTCTGCTTTTTAATATGCTGTCTAGGTTTGTCATAGCTTTCTTTCCAAGGAGCAAGCAGCTTTTAATTTCATGGCTACAGTCACCACTGCAGTGATTTTGGAGCCCTAGAGAATAAAATATGTCACTACTTCCACTTTTTTCTCTACTATTTGCCATAAAGTGATGGAATCGGATGTCAAATCTTAGTTTTTATAGTGGTGAGTTTCAAGCCAGTGTTCTAACTCTCCTCTTCATCTTTCATCAAGAGCTCTTTAGTTTCTCTTCACTTTCTGTCATTAGAGTGGTATTGCCTGCCTGTATGAGATTATTGATATCTCTCCTGGCAATCTTTATTCTAACTTGTGATTCATCTAGCCAGACATTTTGCATGATGTATCATGCATATAAGTTAAATAAGCAGGGTGACAATATATAGCCTTGTCATGCTTCTTTTCCAATTTTGAAATAATAGAATGGGAAAGGCTAGAGATCTTTTCAATAAAATTGGAAAGATCAAGGGAACATTTCATAAAAGGATTGGCACAATAAAGTACAGAAATGGTAAAGACCTGACAGAAAGAGAACAGATTAAGAAGAGGTGACAAGAATACACAGAAGAACTATATTAAAAAAAAAAAAAAGATTTTAATGACCCAAATAACCGTATTGGTGTGGTCACTCGCCTAATGATGGACATCCTGGAGTGTGAAGTCAGGTTTCCCATAGGAAGCATTGCTATTGTTCAGTTGCCCAGTTGTGTCTGACTCTTTTGGACACCATGGACTGCAGCACTCAAGGCTGCTCTGTCTCTCACGTCTCCTGAAGTTTGCCCAAGTTCACTTCCATTGCATCTGTGATGCCATCCAGACACCTCATCCTCTGATGCCTTTTTCTCCTTCTGCCCTCAATCTTTCCTAGCATCAGGGACTTTTCCAATGAGTCAGCTGTTCACACCAGATGACCAATAGTGGAGTTTCAGCTTCAGCATCAGTCCTTCCAATGAATATTCATTGTTGATTTCCCTTAAGATTGACTGGTTTAATCTCCTTGCTGTCCAAGGGACTCTCAGGAGCCTTCTCCAGTACAACAGTTTGCAGGTATTAATTCTTTGGCACTCCACCTTCTTTATAGCCATCTCTCACAACCATACATGACTGCTGGGAAGACCAGTGAAGCCTTCTTTACAGTCCAGCTCTCACAACCATATATGACCACTGGGAAGAAGTAGGAAGCATTAATGTGAACAAAGGTCTGACTATGGCTCCCTTCAAATCATTAGTCTGTCTGGCTCCCAGAGTATGTGAGGGTTTTTTTTTTGTCCACCTTTTAAGAGTGTAATCTCTTTCCGCCAGGTTTCTGAGAATCCAGAAGGTAACCCAGTTGGCCTTTGAAGCCTAATGTTCTGGAGTTTAATTTTCCAGTTCAGGAGCCCCATGCTGGGGAGCCAAATGTGAAGCTTGAACTTCTCATTCCTTTGAGAGAAACTCTGCAATAGAGTATATTCTCACGAATCACTATATTTTGCATCTATAATTTATATATTATTATACATTGACTAAACTTCAATTAAAAATAGTAATTATTCTCCTGTTTGTGGCTTGACCACCAAAATTATAGCATGCATGCTATGCATGCATGCATATATGCTAAGTTGCTTCAGTCATGTCTGACTGTGATACCTTATGGACTGTCGCCTGCCAAGCTGCTCCATCCATGGGATTCTCCAGGCAAGCATACTGGAGTGAGTTGTCATCTCCTCTAGGGGATCTTCCTGACCCAAGGATAAAACCTGTATCTCTTATATCTCCTGCATTGGCAGGACGGTTCTTTACCAGTAGTGACACCTGGAAAACCCAAAGTTATAGACTTGAATATATTTACACCCTTGGCTTATTTATTTTACTATGTTTTAATTTTTTTCTTTAATTTAGAGATGACTTTATGGTCTCCAATATATATACGAAACTTATGCCAAGTTTATAGGACATGCCACACTTCTTATACAGTTACAAAACTTTTTATTCGATTACCTGCATATTTGTTTTATTTTATGATTTTTTCCCCAACACTTTAAAGGTGCTACTTGATTATCTTCTGTCTTATGTAGTTTCTGACAAATAACCTACTATAATCCTAGGGTGTGTTTTAAAACTATAATATTCTTCTCTGACTTCTTTCACAGTATTGTTCTAAAGCTGTATATTCTTTGTTGTTTTACTGAGTTTGTTTTCTTTTTGTATTTCAATTTTTTTTTTGTTTAGTTCTTCAAGTTCAAATTCCTTCTTCATCTTCCTTGAATCTACTAATGACCTTCTCAAAGGACTTTTTCACCAGTAGTTTCTTTCATTTTAACTTGATTCCTTTTTATAGTTTCTATAACTATTAAAAAAAATTATCTAGCCATGCCTGCTATATATGAGACCTGCCCCATGGGAGAGAGCAGTGAAAGAGGAAAGGTTCCCTCACCCTTGGAACTCCCCTCACCAGCTGGGAGATCAGCCAGGAAGGGTAGACAGTTTCAGAGACTCTGAGAAGGGTGCAACAGTCAGCTTGCAGTAGGCAAAACAGCAAGAGACAAGCACAGACAGTCCTGGCCACCTCACTGCACACCCCAGCCTGAGGCATGCTTTAATTGGTGTGTGCAGTTCTGTGAAAACCACATAGAAAAGAAGAGGCCCCACTCAATATCTAGTGTAGGCTTTAGTCACCACAACATCAATCATACCCCTATCAAAGGAATAAGAGCAAGTAGACTTAGGCATGCTATACAGGAATGCTCCCACATAAAAGATAGACCTTTGAGACAACAATAGATAATTATTTCTACTAAGTTCATAGAGTCAGAGAAATATAAGTAAAGTGAAGAAGTGGAAGAGCCCCAATTAAAAGAAGAAGAACAACAAAAAAAATATTGAAAGAACAAGCAATGAAATAAATCTCTCTGATCTGCCAGACATAGAGTTCAAAAAGGAGTTAATAAAAATACTGAAAAAAATCAGAAAGGAGGTTGATGGAAATGCAGATCACTAAAACAAGGAACTAGGAAATATAAATAGAAGCTAATTTATTTTCTTTAGCTTGAGAAAAGCCAAGTTAACAGCAATAAATAGCAAAATAAATAATGCAGAAAAACAAATAAGTGATCTGGAAGATAAAATAATGAAAATCACTCAATCAGAACAGCAGACAGAAAGTTAAATTAAAAAAGAAAGCATATAAGAGGCATAGGATAATACAAAGTATACCATTTTATTCATAATAAGGATGCCAGAAGGAGAAGAAAGATAAAAGGGGATTGAAAATGTATTTGAAGAATTTATGGCTGAAAACTTCCCAAACATAAAGACAGAAATGTATATCCAAGTATAAAGAAAGACAGAATCTCTCAAACAAGATAAACCCAAACAGACCTACACAAAGATACTACAAATACTACTAAAATGCCACAATTTAAAGATAAAGAGAGTTTTAAAGGTAGCAAGAGATAAATATATTTTATTTGTTTTGTGGAACCCCCATAAGGTGATCATCTGATTTCTCCACAGAAATGTTGTCAGAGGGAGTGCCAAGATGAATCCAAAGTCATAAAAGGGAAAAGCCTGCAATCTAGGAATTCTACCCAGCAATATTATCATTTAGAATAGAAGAAGAGATAAAGAATTTCTTAAACAAGCAAAAGTTTTAATACAGCAATATTAAATTACCCTAAAAGAAATATTGATAGCTAGTCTCTAAAGAGAAAAGAAGCAAGGGTCTACAGGAAAGAGAAAACCACAATTGGAAAGTAAATTACTAAATAAGCCACTGGAAAAATTTTTGTTTAAATTGTGAAAGGGGATAACTATAATGAAAAAAAAAAAGTATAAACATGAAAATGTAAAAGAAGACATCAAGTCATAAAATAAGGGCAAAGAGAATGAGAAAAATGGCGATAATTTTAAGAATATTTGGGCCTATATGACTACCAGTCTGAAGCAAGTGGGTATAGTAATGGGTTAACATACTCATACTTGAAAAACAGGATAACCACAAATAAAAAATACACAATAGATTCACAAAAAACAAAAAGAAGAGAACTCAAGCATAACACAAAAGACAATCATCAAAATACAAAAGGAAAAAAGAAAAAATACAAAATAACCTGGAAAACAAGATTTAAAATGATAATAAATTCACATCTGTCAATAATTACCTCGAATGACAATGGATTAAATGCTTTGATAAAAAAGATACAGCATGACAGAATGGATAAAACATTCAATAACCCAAAGCATGATGCCAATAAGAGACTCACTTCAGGGCAAAAGAAACACTTAGACTGAAAGTGAGGGGATGAAAAAGGTATTTAAACAAATGGAAATGACAGGAAAGTAGATAGAAATATTCATATCACACAAGATGTACTTTTTTTTTAAAAAGGCATTAAAGAAAGAAAAGGATATCATATAATGATAAATTCATCCATATAAGAAGATATTAAACTTGCTAACAGCCAATATTGGAGCACCAAAGTATATAAACAAATATTAGCAGAAATAAAGTTATGAATTTACCAGTGTGAAATTACAGTAGGAAATTTTAGCACCTTTTTAAAATCAATGAACAAATCTTTTAGACAGAAAAGCAATAAAACAACAGAGATTCTAATTGACATAATTGACCCTATAGCAGTTACACTTAAAATTTATACTTTCAAGGCACTATATTAAAAAAAAAAGAATACACAATATTTTCCAATGCACATGGAACATTCATAACATTCTCTGGAATCGACAACACACTAGTATACAAAACAAGCCTCAAGAAATTTAAGAGGATAGAAATTACTTCAAGCATCTTTTCTACCACACCAGCATGAAACAAGAAATCAACCACAGAAAGAGAAATGAGGAAAAATAATTACATGGAAAATAAACAACATGCTAATAAATACCCAATGGGTCATGATGACATCAAAAAGGACATTAAAAGATACCTTAAGAAAAATGACAGTGAAAACACAATCACACAAAATCTTCGGGATGCAGCTAAAGCTGCATTTCATAGTGATAGAGGTTCACTCAAAAAAAAAAAAAAAGAAAAGGAAAAAAAATCTCAAATAGACAACCTGAACTACCACTTGAAAAAATTAGAAAAACACAAACCTAAAGTTATCAGACAGAAGTGTTGGGGGAACGTGTAATTTCCTCGGTTCTATCTCATCACAACAAAAATTTGAAGCCATGGACCAGCATTACAGCCCTCGGACAGACCAGTGTTACAGCTCTCGGATGGGCCAGTGTTACAGCTTCGTGTTACAGCTCAGTTTTATTTAGAAAATAAATTGAAAGAACTACATCCTCAAGGCATGAGGGCATGCCGACCCAAAAGGCACGAAGAGAAGACAGACCCCTGGCCCTTTGGCTCCTCTTTTTATATGTTTTTTTTTTTTCCTCCCCTGAGCCTGCCCTATGTAAATTGGGCTAGCTAGGAGTGCTGTTTGTTCTACCTGAGGTTCTCACTCCTGTCCTCAGACCTTCCTTTGTTCTATTTTCGCAGGCTTTTCCCTTCCTTGTCTTTTAGCCACCACCATTCTGGACTGCTTTTTTCTATTTTAACTACCTAACAGAAGGAAATAATGAAAATCTGAGACAAAATAAAATAAAATTTTTAAAAAGCAATAAAAACTACTACTCAGCCATTAAAAAGAATACGTTTGAATCAGTTCTATTGAGATGGATAAAACTGGAGCCCATTATACAGAGTGAAGTAAGCCAGAAAGAAAAACACCAATACAGTATACTAATGCATATATATGGAATTTGAAAGATGGTAACGATAACCCTATATGCGAGACAGAATAAGAGACACAGATGCATAGAACAGTCTTATGGACTCTGAGGGAGAAGGTGAGGGTGGGACGTTCTGAGAGAATAGCATTGAAACATGTATATTATCATATGTGAAACAGAACACCATTCCAGGTTCGATGCATGAGACAAATGCTCAGGGCTGGGGCAATGGGATGACCCAGAGGGATGGGATTGGGAGGGAGGTGGGAGGGGGGGTTCAGAATGGGGAACACATGTAAACCCATGGCTGATTCATGTCAGTGTATGCCAAAAACCACTACAATATTGCAAAGTAATTAGCCCCCAACTAAAATAAATAAATTTATTTTTTTTAAAAAGCAATAAAACTTAATAAAACCAAGAGGTCTTTGTTTAACAGGGTAAACAAAGTCAACAAAACTGGCCAAGCTCACCAAGAAGGAAAAAAGAAAAAAAAAAGGGGGGGCCCAGATAAACAAAATGATAAAGAAAAGAGGAAAAATAACAACTGATACCACAGGAAAACAAAAATCATGAGAGAATACTAGAAACAAGTTTATGCTAAAAAATTTGACACCCTAATGGCCCAATCAAGTTTCTAGACAAATATAGCTCATGAAAACTGAATCAAGAACTAAGAAATAATTTGAATAGACATCTTTAGAAGTGAAATAAAATATGTAATTAAAAAGAAAAAAAAAACAAAACCTGCAATAAAAAATCCAGACTCGTGATAGTTTCATTGGTGAATTCTACCAACTATACAAAGAAGAATTTATACCAACCCTTCTCAAACTCTTTCAAAAGAAAGAACACTCCCAAAGTCATTCTATGAAGCTATCATTACCTTGGTGCCAAAGCCAGGCAAAGACATCCCACAAAAGAAAATTACACGTCAGTAAACTTGAAGAATACACCAAACACAAAAATAAACTCAAAATTGCTTGAAGACTTGAATATTCATTATGATACCATAAAAATCCTAGAAGGGAACATAGGCAAAATATTCTCTGGTATAAATCATGGCAATGTTTTGTTATATTAGTCTCCCATAGTAATAAAAAATGCAAATCACTATATATAGAATAGATAAATGACAAGTTTCTACTCTATAGTGCAGGGAACTCTATTCAGTATCTTGAACTAAACTATAAAGGAAAGAATATATATATCTGAATCACTTTGTTGTATATCAGAAATTAACAAAATATTGTAAATAATCTATACTTCAATTTAAAAATTAAGAGAAAGAATATTATATTTGGAGAAGAGGTGAGAATCTCCACCTCTTCTTTCATTCTCTACTGGGAGAATCTCCAATACCCAAGGCTTGTCATATGGAATATGGAGCCTACTGTTCTGTGTAATCACATAGGAGAGAAAACTAATCAAAGGATACAGGTATATGTTGATTCAATAGGACAAAGATCAGTGGACCTAATGGTGACCCAATAAAGCTCTCTAGTTATGGTATATTTTAACTATACTGAATCTCTAAAGATGAAAATACAAAATTGAATTGCATTCTGTTTATCATAGTAATCTTATGAGTTTCCAAAACATAAAGACTAATCAATAAAATAGCCTTTCTCTGGCCCATTTTCTGCAGTGGTTCTATTCCAGAACGATGTTTTCATTTGCTTAACTGAGTAATGATTGCTGTCCCAATTCATTCAACTCTCTGGGTCTTTATGGTTATTTAATTCTAAAAGTATAGGACTTTTTTTCCTGGAATTTTTTATCAGAATTTTTCTCTTCAGCCATGCACGTTTTTGTTTTATATATTCTTGTGAATAGCACTGTCTTTTTCTCTGGCTCAGTGTACCTATATGCATATCATTCTATATGGCTAAGTCCTTAACCACTAAGCCATTCCTAAACATTCATTTCTGTGTCAGTCATGTATGTGTGTTAGTCATTCAGTCGAGTCTGATTCTTTGAGATGCCATGGACTGTAGCCACCAGGCTCCTCTCTAAATGGAATTCTCCAGGCAAGTATACTAGAGTAGGTTGCCATTCCCTTCTACAGGGGATCTTCCTGACCAGGGATCAAACCCAGGTCTCCTGCAATGAGTCAGATTCTTTACTGTCTGACCCACCAGGGAAGCCAATCAGTCATAAAATGAAATTCCTCAGTCATGTCCAACTCTATGCGACCCCATGGACTTTAGCCTACCAGGCTCCTCCGTCCATGGGATTTTCCAGGCTAGAATACTGGAGTGGGTTGAGCAGCGATAATCCTCAAAGATGCTTCCAGTGATAAAGACATTTTTTCCATCTGTCAATTCAGTCCAGTTCTGTTTCTCAGTTGTGTCCAATTCTCTGTGACCTCATGGACTGCAGCATGCCAGGCTTCTCTGTCCATCACCAATTCAGAGAGCTTGCTCAAACTCATGTCCATCGACTCGGTGATGTCATACAACAATCTCATCCTCTGCCATCCCCTTCTCCTCCTGCCTTCAATCTTTCACAGCATCAGGGTCTTTTCCAATGAGTCAGTTCTTCACATCAAGTGGCCAAAATATTGGAGGGTCAGCATCAGTTCTTCCAATGAATATTCAGGACTGATTTCCTTTAGGATGGCCGGGTTGGCTCTGCTTGCTGTCCAACGGACTCTCAAGAGTCTTCTCCAACACCACAGTTCAGAAGCATCAATTCTTCATTGCTCAGCTTTCTTTAATGTCCAACTCTCACAATCATAGATGACTACTGGGAAAAAAAAACATAGCTTTCACTATATGACCTTCATAGGTAAAGTAAAGTCTCTGCTTTTTAATATTCTCTCTAGGTTTGTCACAGCTTTTCTTCCAAGGAGCAAGCGTCTTTGAATTTCATGGGTGCAGTCATTATCTGCAGTGATTTTGGAGCCCAGGAAAATAAAGTCTCTCACTGTTTCCAATCTTCTCCCATCTATTTGCCATGAGGTGATGGGACTGGATGACATGATCTCAGTTTCCTGAAGGTTGAGTTTTAAGCCAGCTTTTTCACTCTTCTCTTTCACCTTCATCAAGAGGCTCTTTCGTTTCCCTTCACTTTCTGCCATAAGGGTGGTACCATCTGTGTATCTGAGGTTATTGATATTTCTCCCTGCAATCTTGATTCCAGCTTATGCTTCATCCAGTGCAGCATTTCACATGATGTACTCTGCATTAAGTTAAATAAGCAATGAGACAATACACAGCCTTGACATACCCCTTTCCCAATTTGGAACCAGTCTGTTGTTCCATGTCCGGTTTTAACTGTTCCTTCGTGACCTGTATAGAGATTTCTCAGGATGAAGGTAAGGTGGTCTGATGTTCCCACCTCTTTAAAAATTTTCCACAGTTATTTTTGAGCCTCACAGTCAAAGGCTTTAGCATAGTCAATGAAGCAGAAGTAGATGTTTTTCTGGAATACTCCTGCTTTTTCTAATATCCAATGGATGTTGGCACTTTTATTTCTGGTTCCTCTGCCTTTTCTAAATCCAGCTTGAACACCTGGAAGTTTTCTTTTCTTTTTTTAAATAAATTTATTTATTTTAGTTGGGGGCTAATTACTTTACAATCTTGGAAGTTTTCATTTCATGTACTGTTGAAGCCTAGCTTGAAGAATTTTGAGTATTACTTTGTTAAGTTTGTGAGTTGAGTGCAATTGTGCATTAATTCCAACATTCTTTGGCATTGCCTTTCTTTGGAATTGGAATCAAACCTGAACTTTTCCAGCCCTGTGGCCACTGCTGAGATTTCCAAATTTACTGGCATAATGAGTGCAGGACTTTCACAACATCATCTTTTATCATTTTAAATAATTCAGCTGGAATCCCATCACCTTCACTAGCTTTGTTCATAATGATGCTTCCTAAGGCCCACTTGACTTCACACTTCAGGATGTCTGGCTCTAGGTGAGTGATCACACCATTGTGGTTATCTGGGTGATGAAGTTTTGTTTTGTTTTGTTTTGTTTTTATGTAGTGCTTCTATGTATTCTTGCCACCTCTTCTTAATATCTTCTACTTCTGTTAGGTCCATGCCATTTCTGTCATTTATTGTGCCCATCTTTGCGTGAAATATTCCCTTGATATTTCTAATTTTCTTGAAGAGATCCCTAGTCCTTCCCATGCTATCCTTTTCATCTATTTCTTTGCACTGATCGCTTAGGAAGGTTTTCTTATCTCTCCTTGCTATTCTTTGCAACTCTGCATTCAGACGGATATATCTTTCCTTTTCTGCTTTGCTTTTCACTTCTCTTCTTTTCTCAGCTATTTGTGAGGCCTCCTCAGACAGCCGTTTTACCTTGTTGCATTTATTTTCCTTTGGAATGGTTTTGATCACCGTTTCCTGTACAATGTTACAAATTTCTGTTCATAGCTCTTCAGGCACTCGGTCTATCACATCTAATCCCCTGAATCTATTTGTCACTTCCACTGTATAATCATAAGGGATTTGATTTAGGTCATACCTGAGTAACCTAGTGGTTTTCCTTACTTTCTTCAATTTAAGTCTGAATTTTACAGTAAGGGGTTCATGATCTAAGCCACAGTCAGCTCCTGGTCTTGTTTTTGCTGACTGTATAGAGCTTCTCCATCTTCAGCTGCAAAGAATATAATCAGTACGATTTCAGTATTGACCATCTGGTGATGTCCATGTGTAGAGTCTTCTGTTGTGTTGTTGGAAGAGGGTGTTTGCTATGACCAGTGCGTTCTCTTGGCAAAACTCTGTTAGCCTTTGCCCTGCTTCATTTTGCACTCCAAGGTCAAACTTGCCTGTTACTTCAGATATCTCTTGACTTCCTATTTTTGTATTCCAGTCCCCTGGAATGAGTGTAATGCCTTTCCAGTATCCTGCAAAAAGTATAATAAAGATTTTTAGTGGATTTACACAGTTTTATCCAAATATATAGCATTTTAATTACTGTCAAGAACATCCTAATGATCTATCATCTCCCTTATGCTCTATAAGTATCTCCCGCCACTGTCCTATCATTTACACTAGGTCCATAGAGTTTATTGCTCTTCTTTTTACTTACCAGGAATGCTCTTTAAGATCATTGCTCATGCTGTTCCTTTTATTTATTCACAGTTACTGGAAAGCTACATGGCATTTTCTCACTTTTTCTTTAACCTAATGACATTCTGTCAGATATGCCTTCCTTGAGCAACCTAACATCCGTGCCTTCCTTTATTTCTTTCCAAACACTTATCACTTCATATCATAACTTAATTTTTTACCTATTTCTTTCCACCTTCCTGTATTATGAAAGCTGACTGAAGACAAGATTTAATCAGTTTTGAATATTGATTTATCCTCCATGCTCATATCAATGCCTCACACATAATAGGTACTCAGTAAAATTTGTCAAATGGATGAGTAAGTGAAAGGATTAATAATGGGAAATATGCTCTTGAAAATTAAGACTTGCCAGTCAATCTAAGTGGTAAAGCAATATCCTGAGTGTCCAGGACTCCTACTTTTTCTGTACTGAGATTATAGGTCTCAGAAAGGAATCCACACAAAGAGAGGTAAGAGGACTGAAATAGCCTAGATTTTCTATAGTTTAATGATGATTATAAAAATGTGTGCTAGTTAATTTAACTCATACTGGAGTACACAAGAGATCCATCATGAACAACTATAGAGGCATGTAAAACTACAAGTAATAACAGATGCAATTTCTCGACCATGTACTACAAAGGTTCATGCTGTGTATCGTTATACTTTCAAGGTAGAATATTACCTTAATTTTTACAAAACATATCCTTGCAGCAATAAGCATAGTAATTCAATTATCAGTTCCATTTAATTACTGAGTAATATACTTAATTGATATACTCTAACTTGCTGCTGCTGCTGCTGCTGCTAAGTCGCTTCAGTCGTGTCCGACTCTGTGCGACCCCATAGACGGCAGCCCACCAGGCTCCGCCGTCCCTGGGATTCTCCAGGCAAGAATACTGTAGTGGGTTGCCATTTCCTTCTCCAGTGCATGAAAGGGAAAAGTGAAAGTGAAGTCGCTCAGTCGTGTCCGACTCTTAGCGACCCCATGGACTGCAGCCTACTCTAACTTAAGTTCTGTTAAATATAGCAAATCTCTGGAGTGAAATAATTTTAGTTAACAATCAACATAAAAATAATAATCACACTAGTGCAATTTTATATTCTGTATAAATTTTACAGTTTAGCTCAATTAATTAAAGTTTAGTTAAATTTATTTACAGTTTTGTTAAATAACTGAAACATGGATTACAAATATGAATGGTTTGTATACATAAGTGATTTGAGTTTAAAACAGCTGCCCTTGCAAGTACATTATAAAAGTAAATTTATCAAGTGAACTTGATTTCAAATTTCTTTAAAGGATACATTTGGAAAAATAAAATATTTGAATTAGCAGAAGTTTCCAATTGTTTATGAAATTTTCAACACTGTTGTTGTACATATAAGGCATTTACCAATGTATTTTTAGTTGTTTCTAGACTCTCTCTTATTAGTTTCTGTACCTCTATGTTGACAGCACAAAAATCTGCCTTAATCAAAAGCCTCATTTTTCTCTATATGGCAAAGTCCTATGTCAATTCTAAAATGAGTCAATATAATCTGAATTACTTGTTTCCTCTCATTAAGAAATTTTGTTTAATTTGGAACTATATGAAAATTTTTATACATAAAGGAAATCAAAATGAGCAAATAATTTACATAATCAAATATCCCCAAGCATATGTAAGCCAAGTGTACTTGAAAATGCAATGCAATGGTTTAGATAAATAAGTAAAAGAAGAAAAGAAAGGAAAGAGTAACAAAAAAGAGTCATTTGGAAAAGATGAGCCTGAAAAGAGCTCTCATTGTATATTGGAGCAAAAAATGTAGATGGGAAGACAAATTATGACACCAAGCCCAAGGCAAAAGTACTAAAGCCCAAGACTTCTCTTTAAATAATGAAATGCAATTTTTCTAAAATTTTAAGTTTATCTTATAGTAGCTATAAAAAGTTTATAGCATAACATCTATAAAAGTTTATTTTATAGTAGCCTGGTGTGCTGCAATCCATGGGGTCGCAGAGTCAGACTGAGTGGTTGAAGTGAACTGAACTGATAGTAGCTACATTGCCAGTGGTGTCAAGTGGAAAGGAAGAGAGAGACAGAGATACATAGATATACAAGTATCAGATTAATAATACAGCAGACATGAGTCAGTTGTGAGGCATGGAAACCAGGCACTTATTTTATTTATTTATTTTACAACTAACTTTTAATATTTGTTTTGTCTCCATTACTCATTGAATGAAGGAGCTACCCTCTTCTCATTTATCCATTATGTACCCATACATTTGATTTCTCCTCTGGAATTTCTGAAGTATTGAATCCATCTTTAGACCTGATATTTTATGTTTGGTTTATAATCTCTTGAGAGATAACTTCTTCTTTTCACCAACATTTTTCATTATCTATTTTAAGTCCTAGTGGAACTTCAACTTTTCTGAGCCTTAGCATTTTTATCTGTGAAATGACATTAATAATATCCATCTTACATATGCCCCAAAGCTAATTTTAGAGACCAATAGCAATTGAATCCAGAAAGTTTATATATATATAAAGTCTTAAGGAGGCCAGCGAGACAGTTGTTGGGTTTTCTGTCTCATAATACATCTCATGTTGACTAATGGGCATGGAGAATCAAATTTTACAAAAAGCAGACCTTTACCTTGGCAACATATGTAGCTTTAGCTATAACCTTGTCTTTCTTTATGATCCATGACTTACTCCTGAATTCACAAACCAGTGTTTTAGCCAGTCCCAACCTATTTACTTCTCTCTAGGATACCTTAAATATTTTTCTTCAAATCATTATCTAAGTTATTTTCATGGTCTTCAAGATATTAATATCCTATAAATTGCTGTGTAATAAATTAAAAAAATAAACTTCCATTTAGAGCAGTTTTAGATTTACAGAAAAATTAAGAAAAAGTATAGAGTCCTTTGGAGAAGGCAATGGCACCCCACTACAGTACTCTTGCCTGGAAAATCCCATGGATGGAGGAGCCTGGTAGGCTACAGTCCATGGGGTCGCTCAGAGTCGGACACGACTGAGAGACTTTACTTTCACTTTTCCCATTCATGCACTGCAGAAGGAAATGGCAACCCACTCCAGTATTCTTGCCTGGAGAATCCCAAGGATGGCAGAGCTTGGTGGGCTGCCATCTATGGGGTCGCACAGAGTCGGGCACAACTGAAGCGACGTAGCAGCAGCAGCAGCAGCAGCAGCAGCAGAGAGTTCTTATATACCTTCCACAGTTTCCACTATTACTATTATCTTTTATTGTGTCTGTGTGCTCATTGTTCAGTTGTCTGATTATCTGTGGCCCTATGGACTGCCAGACTTCTCTGTTCATGGAATCGTCCAGGCAAGAATACTGGAGTGGGCAACCATTCCCTTCTCTAGGGGATCTTCCCAAATCAGGAACTGAACCCCAGTCTCCTTCATTATAGGCAAATTCTTAAAAGTCTGTGCCACCAGGGAAATGCACCTTTCATTAGTGTAGTACCTTTGCTTCTGGAGAAGAAAATGGCACCCCACTCCAGTATTCTGGCCTGGAGAATCCCAGGGACGGAGGAGCCTGGTGGGATGCCATCTATGGGGTTGCACCGAGTCGGACACGACTGAAGTGGCTTAGCAGCAGCAGAGATACCAAGGAAACTTTTCATGCAAAGATGAGCTCAATAAAGGACAGACATGGTATGGACCTAACAGAAGCAGAAGATATTAAGAAGAGGTGGCAAGAATACACAGAACTGTACAAAAAAAAATCTTCACGACCCAGATAATCACGATGGTGTGATCACTCACCTAGAGCCAGACATCCTGGAATGTGAAGTCAAGTGGGCCTTAGGAAGCATCACTACGAACAAAGCTAGTGGAGGTGATGGAATTCCAGGTGAGCTAGTTCAAATCCTGAAAGATGACGCTGTGAAAGTGCTGCACTCAATATGCCATCAAATATGAAAAACTCAGCAGTGGCCACAGGACTGGAAAAGGTCAGTTTTCATTCCAATCCCAAAGAAAGGCAATGCCAAAGAATGCTCAAACTACCGCACAATTGCACTCATCTCACACGCTAGTAAAGTAATGCTTAAGATTCTCCAAACCAGGCTTCAGCAATACGTGAACCATGAACTTCTAGATGTTCAAGCCGGTTTTCGAAAAGGCAGAGGAACCAGAGATCAAATTGCCAACATCCGCTGGATCATCAAAAAAGCAAGAGAGTTCCAGAAATATATCTATCTCTGCTTTATTGACTGTGCCAAAGCCTTTGACTGTGTGGATCACAATAAACTGTGGAAAATTCTGAAAGAGATGGGAATACCACACCACCTGACCTGCCTCTTGAGAAACCTGTATGCATGTTAGGAAGCAACAGTTAGAACTGGACATGGACCAACAGACTGGTTCCAAATAGGAAAAGGAGAACGTCAAGGTTGTATATTGTCACTCTGCTTATTTAACTTATATGCAGAGTGCATCCTGAGAAACGCTGGGCTGGAGGAAGCACAAGCTGGAATCAAGATTGCCGGGAGAAATATCAATAACCTCAGATATGCAGATGACACCACCCTTATGGTAGAAAGTGAAGAAGAACTAAAGAGCCTCTTGATGAAAGTGAAAGAGAAGAGTGAAAAAGTTGGCTTAAAGCTCAACCTTCAGAAAACTAAGATCATGGCATCTGGTGCCATCACTTCATGGGAAATAGATGGGGAAACAGTGGAAACAGTGATTGACTTTATTTTTCTGGGCTCCAAAATCACTGCAGGTGGTGATTGCTGCCGTGAAATTAAAAGACGCTTACTCCTTGGAAGGAAAGTTATGACCACCCTAGATAGCATATTAAAAAGCAGAGACATTACTTTGCCAACAAAGGTCCATCTAGTCAAGGCTATGGTTTTTCCAGTGGTCATGTGTAGACGCGAGAGTTTGATGGTGAAGAAAGCTGAGCGCCGAAGAATTGATGCTTTTGAACTGTGGTGTTGGAGAAGACTCTTGAGAGTCCCTTGGACTGCAAGAAGATCCAACCAGTCCATCCTAAAGGAGATCAGTCCTGGGTGTTCATTGGAAGGACTGATGTGGAAGCTGAAACTCCAATACTTTGGCCACCTGATGGGAAGAGCTGACTCATACGGAAAGACTCTGATGCTGGGAAGGATTGGGAGCAGGAGGAGAAGTGGACGACAGAGGATGAGATAGTTGGATGGCATCATCGACTTAATGGACATGGGTTTGGGAGGACTCCGGGAGTTGGTGATAGACAGGGAGGCCTGGGGTGCTGTGGTTCATGGAGTCGGAAAGAGTCGGACACGACTGAGCGACTGAACTGAACTGGACTCCTGCATTGTAGGCAGATTCTTGAAAATCTTTGCCACCAGGGAAATGCATCTTTCATTAGTGTAGTACCTTTGCTTTTGGAGAAGGAAATGGCAACCCACTCCAGTATTCTTGCCTAGAGAATCCTGTGGACAGAGGAGCCTGGTGGGCTGCTGTCCATGAGGTTGCATAGAGTTGGACATGGATGAAGTGACTTAACATGCATGCATGCATTGGAAAAGGAAAAGATAACCCACTCCAATATTCTTGCCTGGAGAATCCCAGGAACAGAGGGGCCTGGTTGGCTGCTGTCTATGGGGTTGCACAGAGTCGAACACGATTGAAGCAATTTAGCAACAGCAGCAGCAGCAGCAGTACCTTTGCTTTAATTGATTAATCAAAATTGATATATTGTTATTAACAAAGGTCCATAGTTTGGGCTTCCCGAGTGGCTCAGATGGTAAAGAATCTACCTGCAATGCAGAAGACCTGGTTTCGATCCCTGGGTTGGGAAGATTTCCCGGAGGAGTCCATGGCAACCCTCTCCAGCATTTTTGTGTGGAGATCCCTGTGGAGCCTGGAAGGCTACAGTCCATGGGGTCGCAAAGAGTGGGACACGACTGAAGGACCAAACACAGTGCAAGGTCCATAGTTTACGTTAGGCTTCACACCTTGTGCACATCAGATGGGTTCTGAAAAATGTATGACAAGTATTCACCATTATAGTGTCATGCAGAACAATCCAACTGCTTTATAAAGCCCTTTGTAGTCAATCTATCCACCTCTCCTCTCTCTCCCCTTTTCCTTCCCAAGTTTTTCACTGTTTCTATAGTTTTGCGTTTTCCAGAATGTTATGTGTGTGTGTGTTGGAATCAAACTTTACATATCCTCTTCAGACTGTTTTTTTTTTTTTGTAAATACACATTGAAGTTTCTTCTCTTTCTGTGGTTTGTTAATTTAACATTAAAACACTCTATTATATGAATATAACAGTTTGTTTATCCACTCACCTATGAAAGGACACCGTTATTGTTTCTAACTTGTTTTTCGATTTTGTATTTCAGTGTTTCTAAGATTAATTAAACATAAATCTTTTGGTGTTTGAATGAGGGAAAAAAGGGGTGCAGCTAGAGAGCTGAGATGGAATTAGATTGTGGAAACTCTCATATTGCCAAGTAACAAGATTGGAATTGATCTAAGAAGTGATCAGTAGAAATATTTGAAGAAAAGTTAAACCTGAATAAAACTAGAGTTCTGTGATTAAAAAAGAAATGCAGAGAGAAACAAAGCCTAGGTAACAAATGATATATGCCTCTATAACATATTTGTAGAAAATGGTTTACAATCCAAAGCAGCAATATGACTGCTCCCATGGAGGAAATAGGCAGGATTTAAAAAGAAATAATTTTGGTCTTAAGAAACATGCAAAAGTTCACCATCAGAGCTTGGATGTTGAGTTAAGCAAACAATATGAAAAGAAACAAGAAAACCAGTATTGATATACAACTGATAACATGACAATGAGGCAACAAGTCCTGTGTGAGGATGGATTTTCCTCACTAGCTTTTTGAAACAAATCCTAGTGGCTAATTAAATGAAAATGTCTCCTTTTTTTTTTTTCTGCAGCTGTCTTCATGATGTGAATATACAATGATCACAATAGTTATTTTATGCATTATATTATGTTTTGTAAAACTCCAACTCCAGATAAATGAATCTGCATTTAAAATATTCAAGGCATTTTCACCAAGGTGCCCCTTAATTGAGTAGCTGACTAACCTAAAGATTGTTCATTTAAATGTGCTTAAGAACATCAGAAATTATACATTTTTCTCATTAAAAAGCTCAGCTTAGCTAAGCTCTCACTTAGAACAAGAAAAGTAGAAGGAGCACTGTTTCCATTCTAACAACAAGAGAAAAAAAAAAAACACTACAAAATCACAAACTTTCTTAAGCCCGTCGGAAAGCTAGTGTCGCATGGCAATAATGTAGACCTGAAATCTAAAGAACAATAGGACTTTCCTGGAAGAGATAGGACCTGTGCCCCGCATTACCTGTGACAGAGTGTAGAGGAAAATATACCAGATACTGTAAAAAGCAGTAAGAATTTAACTTCATTTTGGTAAAGAATTTGCCTGTAATTCAGGAGACTTGCGGAGAAGGCACTGGCACCCCGCTCCAGCACTCTTGCCTGGAAAATTCCATGGACGGAGGAGCCTGGTAGGCTGCAGTCCACGGGGTCACGAAGAGTCGGACACGACTGAGTGACTTCTCTTTCACTTTTCACTTTCATGCATTGGAGAAGGAAATGGCAATCCACTCCAGTGTTCTTGCCTGGAGAATCCCAGGGATGGGGGAGCCTGGTGAGCTACGGTATATGGGGTCGCACAGAGTCGAACACGACTGAAGCGACTTAGCAGCAGCAGCAGCAGCAGCAGCAGCAAGAGACTTGAGTCCAATCCCTGGGTCAGGAAGTTTCCCTGGAGAAAGGAATAGCAAGCCACTCCAGTATTCTTTCCTAGAGAATCCCCTTGACAGAGGAGCCTGGTGGGCTATGTCCATGGGATCGCAAAGAGTTGGACACAACTGAGGGACAAACACACACACACAAAGGTAGCGTGCAGGTTAGCAAAAGAGAATGGAACTCCTGAAAGCCACAGACAAACAGGTATTTCATTCACAGTCACAAGTTCTTCACAAACCTTCCCTGGATGCTAGCCAGAAAGATCTGGACCAGGCAAAAGGCCTGCTGATGCGTGCCTAGAAAGACAGTTGTCAGTTTCTTATAAAGTTAAACAATACCACTGAACACTCTTATGCCTAACTATTTACCCAAGAGAAATTAGCAAATTAACACTTTTATTCATTCACTATCCTATACGTGAATCTTTATAGCAGTTTTACTCATAACTACTCAAAACTGGAAATAGCCTAAATATCCATCAAATAGTGAATAGATACATTTTGATGCACCCATAAAATGGAACAGTAGTCAAAAACAGGAGGAAACATGCTTCTGATACACTTAACAATATGGATGAATCTCACATTTACTATAATCTATGAGAAGGGCTTTCCTGGTGGCTCAGATGGTAAAGAATCTCTTGCATTGCAGTAGACTTGGATTTGATCCCTGAGTTGAGAAGATACCCTGCAGAAGGGAACATCTACTCACTCCAGTATTCTTGCTTGGGAAATCCCACGGACAGAGGAGCCTGGCAGGCTACAGTCCATGCGGTTGCAAGAGTCGGACATGACGGATTAACACACACACAAACATACACACAAGAAGGCAGAATGGAAAAGGTACATACTGAAATAATTTCATTTATATTACTTTCTGAAGAGAGAAATATAGGAATAGAACACAGATCTGAGATTTATATAGGTTAGGGTGGAGTTATGGTTTAACTTCAAGGGCATGGATTAATTTTTAAGCAATTTAACTATTCTGAATTTTGATTGTGTTTGTGGTTACATAAATGTATATGTACACCCATGTCATAGAACTGTGCACTGAAAAGGGTGAATTTTCATTTCTAAAGAAAATAAATGTATAATGAAACCTCCGCCTCTTTGATAAATGGAGCATTTTCTCTTGCTTGATGAGTGAAAGGAAAAGCATGAAAAGCAATTTTAGTTTTAGAGGTCAACCATCTAATGCAAAAGTTTTCATCATAATTCTTCTCTCTTTTCTTTAAAACCAAACTATAAATAGCTGAGCAGTCTATTTGGAAAGTTCAATTGAAAATAGCAAGTTAAATTGGTCAGCCTGTATATTTAAGTGTATATTATTTATATTTGAAGCAATATTCTAGAAATACTCTGAGAAATATACAAAATACTTCAAACAAAATAGTGTATATTTCAAACAAAAGGAATAATCTTATATTAGTTTTTAATCAGTCTTTTAATTTTAGGATAAATACAATGTTTTAAGTGATACTACCATGTAATTTTAGAAAATACTTTTTTTTTATTCTGAACGCATAATGTAAAATTCAAACTGAAAAGTTTGCATTTGTGTGCATGTGTGTGTGTGCGTGTGGTTAGCTTACATTTCCCTAAGCTGCTGACTGGGAAAAAACCTCTACTATAGATCACATTTGCTGTGAAATGCAAAAACAGACAGTGCCCTTTGGCCTCCTAAAAAATGGATACATATACCATCTATAATTTTCTCTTATTATTTGCATGTAGGAAATGCAACCAGACTTGTTATGAGTGAAAGACTTTAAATAATGTGTTTTCTGTCCCAATATTGAAGAAAACAGTAAAATGACTATCTTTGTCCCTAGTTGAGTGCAAAGGAACACTGTAGCCCAGGGGTCCCCAGCCTCCAGGTTGTGAATGGGTGCCTCCTATCAGATCAGTGGCAGCACTTATTAGAAATAAGGTACACAATAAATGTAATATGCGTAAATCATCCTGAAGCCATCCTCCCCACCTCTGTTCCGTGGAAAAATTTTCTCCACGAAATTGGCTCCTGGTGCCAAAAAGGTTGGGGACCACTGCTCTAGAGCACCTGAAATCACAGATGTCATATGGGGAGAAATTGCTCTTTCCACAGTGTCAAACTACTTGGCAGACTCTTCTAGAAGCAGTTGGTGAGACTAGAAGCTTCTGAACTGCCTTGAGGGCTGTCATATGCCTTATTGGTTGTTGAATTAATGGTCTGCTCAGGAATCCTGACCTCAAATTCTGAAGTTTGCATACAGAATCAAGCTAAGTGAATTAAAAAATAAAAAAACAAAATTAAAGTAAAAGCATCTTATTATTTCAGCAGTCTTATGAAATCAAATCACCACAGTTCTCAGATGTGATATTTTGTGATTGGTGTGTCATAGAGTAAAATAGCTGAAAGTCAACAGTTTATCTTGTTACTGAATGCAACGTGGGCCAACTCTTTGATCTTTCCTTTACTGAGCAAGCACTGTATGCTCTCCATTGTAATAGGCACTGGTGTACATAAATGAACAAGGTATGGACCCTGTGGTCAAGAACCTAAGGCAAGAAAGATATCTAAAAAAATGATACATTGCTGTCCAGCGAAGTTATATCATGTGTCCATGAAACACAAGGAAAGGACAACTAAATCTCCATCAAGTCATTGGGAACGTTACGAGGTTGTATGTAATCCATCTGAGTATTAAAGAATAAATATGAATTTGCCAGATGGATAAAAGAAGGAAAAGACATTTCAGGCAGACAAAAACAAGTATATGGGAAAGGAAAATATGTGCTAAGAAAATGGTGAAATATTAGTAATAAATAAGGAGAAATGCATTGAAGAAGTTACAGGATGCAAGACAGAAGAGTTAGATATAAATAAAATTTAGAAATAATGGTTATGTTTACTCTAGATATTGCTCTTTTATTGAAAGTCACAGAGAAACTTAGACAAATTGAAGCAATGATGAAATTTGCATGGGTGTAAGGACAAAAAACAGTATAGACAGACCTCAAGTGCAATACAAATCTCACAGGATCTCTATGCTCTCTTTATTGCTCAGGGACCACATGACCTCATTCCTGCTTCTTTTATCTGTTTATTTCATTGCCTTCTTTTTAAAAAAGGTTTTTATTTTGTATTGGCATATAGCCAATTAACAATGCTGTGGTGGTTTCAGGTGAACAGTGAAGAGACTCAGCCAAACTTCTATATATGAATCCCTTCTCCCACAACTTCCCCTTCCATCCAGGCTACCACATAACACTGAGCAGAGTTCTCTGTGCTATGCAGCAGATCCTTGTTGGTTGTCGTTGTTGTTTAGTCACTAAGTTGTGTTCGACTCTTTTGCAGCCTTATAGACTGTAGCCTGTCAAGCTCTTCTGTCCATGAGATTTCTCAGGCAAGTATACTGGAATGAGTTGCCATTTCCTTCACCAGGGGATCTTTCTGACCCAGGTATCGAACCTGCATCTTCTGAATTGGCAGACGGATTCTTTACCACTGAAGTTATCCATTTCAAATATAGCAGTGTTTACATGTCTTCTCTTTTGATAGACACTGTCTCTTTGCATAGTTGTCAGTTTTGGAGAAGGAAATGGCAACCCACTCCAGTGTTTTTGCCTGGAGAACCCTATGTATAGAGGAGCTTAGTGGGCTGCAGTTCATGGGGTCTGAAAGAGTTGAACATTACTGAAGCAACTGAGCATGCTTGCATGCAATCAGGTAGAAATATTTGTTACCTGTTCCTTACATACCTTATGCCATCTCTGTCTCTACATTTTTGCTCATGCATCCTTTAAACCTTTAGTATTTTTCATTGTTTATAAATATAATATTTGTACCTATAAAAGAGCATAGATAATCTTATAATATCTAATTTTATTTCACTTTGCATGTTATTTTTAATTTTCTAATTTCTCTATTGGACTAGTGAAAGCAAGAACTGTATGTTATTAATTTTTTATCTCTCACAATATCTTGTATATCACAGCTGATCAGTAACCCCTTGTTATGTGAAAATGAATTAATGAATGAATAATAAAGTGGTTAGCATATGTGTGAGTGAATGTGTGTGTACCAAGTTGATTTCTGTGAACTTAATTATGAAGATTCAGTCATGCATGTCCTAACTCTATTTTTAATAGGTATTATATTGAGTATTTCAGTTAACTTTATCATATAAGTGATTGCATAATAATTAATAGGCCATCTAGCCATTTTAATAGCTAAAAGCAATTATTTCAAATCTTTCTAGAAATAAAATAATGAAAAAGCAGAAGTTGTAGCAGTGCAGAACAGAAATGAAAAGATTAGAAGAAAAACACATTTATACAGAAGTTAGGCAATTGTATATTTTTTCAAATACTTTCATTTCCAACACTGAAATCTTAAGCAAAATTATTAAAAAGAGGAAAAAGAGAAAAAAAAATATTTTGTTAAGCTTTCTGACAAGAAGAAAGAAATTGATTTAGATCAATTAGACCCAGCTCTCAGAAGGCATGAAAACAACCTCACAGTACTTCTAATTAGGCTACTTTTAGATCAGGTTGACATCTCATTAATTTGAGTGCACTGACCATAATATGTTAGGGATTCTAATAATTACTTTGAGACTAGTAGAAGGTTTCCTTCTTTGTAACAAGCAATTCTCTCAATTTAGTAAAATACCAAAAAACACTGGTTCATTTCAAATTTAATGTTTCACAGACTGTATCTACCACTACATTTAACTATGACAGAAATCATCCATGTAATCAAAGAAAAGATGAGCATGTGACTACAACAATGTAAATCACCATTATAAATAATTATAAACAATTTCATACTACAGAATCATTACGAAAAGAAAGAGTTTTATATAGGCATGATAAATAAACCCTTTATGTGAATGAAGTACTATTTAAAGAAAAATCTTAAACCATACAATTTATTTATTAATTCTATTTCTAGGAATTGAAAATAAATACAAATAAATACAAAGATTTGGTTATAGAAATTATTATTGCAGCACTGTTCATTAGAAAATCCAATAAGACTATGTTCAACAATAATACTGCATTGAATACTATGTAATCCTTAAGATATTGATTAGACTTATGTTTACTCACTTGGGTAGCTATTCACAAATGCAAAACAATATATGTAACAATGATATGATTATAAATTGTATAGTGTAGAGGTTAAAAATTGGGTCCAAGGCTTGATGTCAGCACATCAGGCCCTCAATGATCTTGTTTCATTACTTATGGGTATATCATCACTGCAACTTGTTTAGAAGTTTTGGTTCTACATTTCTTCAAGTGTAAAATGATTTGCCTAGTAAAATTGTTTTAGGTACCTAATTTTATTTGAAAAAAATATTTCTCCAACTCTCCCTCACATATATACAACTCTATTGTGTTTCTAGTTTGTAATACTTAATCATAGAGATGTGAAGTAATGAAGTTTTGCTCAAAATTATATACTCACTGTCTTTTGTTACTTCTCACCATGTATTTAGGAACTAGAGTGAGAGCAAAAGTGGTTTCAGTGAATTATTATCTTAGGTTAAGCAAACATGCTGACATTGTACTTAACAAGAAGAAATCTATCATATTTTGAAAAGTATATCATTATTAAGCTTCAAATATGTTATAATGCCAGCATTAAATTGTGTTTTCACCATGTTTATATTCTTCTCACAAAGCAAGAAAAATATCTTCTGAAGAATCTATGCCTTAGTCTAAGCGCATGATTATTTTGCTGAAGCACTATGATTCAAGTATTATGCTTAATCTATCTACCTTCTTTGGAGAAGGAAATGGCAGCCCACTCCAGTGTTCTTGCCTGGAGAATCCCAGGGACTGGGGAGCCTGGTGGGCTGCCGTCTATGCGGTCGCCTGGTGCTTCTGAATTACTGAAATTATTAGGGATGCCCTCTCATGCTAACCCGGAGAAACTGATGTTTCCACTTTCCTATTCCTTTTTGCCTTATGTATTAGTTTTATATGTAACAGATTACCACATATATAGTGGGTTAAAATAATACAATACAAATGAATTGTCTTACAGTTCTGGAAGTCAGAAGTCCAAAATAGATGTCCCTGGGCTAAAATCCAGGTGTCAATAGGACTGCCTTCCTCCCAGAGGCTCTAGGAAAAAATCCATTTCTTTCACTCCAATAGTTTCTAGAAGCCACAGATTGGTTCTAGAACCACATCCTTGGTTCACAGATTCTTCTCTACCCTCAGAGCCACCAGGGTAACACATTCAAATCTCTCTCTCCCTCTCTCCCTCTCATACACATAGCTTTTTCTGATTCTGGTCTAATTCTTTCCTTTATATGTGCCCTTGTGATTACATTGAGGCCTAATGGATAATCCAGGACAATCTCCACCACAAACTCCTTAACCTTTTAACATGTAAGGTAGCACATTCACAGGTTTCTGGGATTAGGGCACTGACAGTTTTAGAATGTCTATGATTTCACATCATCCTGCCCCCTGTCCCCCTCCACAACGTCCTACACATAACCTCCTCCCTTTGTCCACATAAGAGACAAAGATAGGAATAAATTAAGCAGTAACATAATCAATAGAGAAAAGACAAGAGTTTAGTGGTATACTTAGGAAGTAGAATTATCTTCGCTTAATGATGTCTTAATTGTGTGGTAGGTTGAGCTTTGAGTGGAAGAGAGGAAGTCAGGAAAATAAAATTCTCAATAAAGAACAAATTTTGGGGTGGAAAAAAAAATCATGAGTGCAGTTTGTGAATAATTGCAGGTGAAAACCTACAGTAGATGTGAGGATAAGAAAATTATTAATAATTATTACAATTAATAATAATTATAATAATTATTAATGTAATTAATTATAATTGATACAATCAAGTATAACTAATTATTAATACTTATATTAATAATAATTAAATAATAATAAATAAATTAGTTAAATAATTAATAATAATTAAAATTTTTACTAAATTATTTCATGAACTTTTGTATAAAATTCAAGCCTATTTTTTATGTCAATGACTTACTGTGCATTTTAATTACTTACATATTTGAATTACACACATATTTGAATTACACGTTTTAAAAAGAAGATAAACATCTGACAATACAAGCAGCTGTTGTCATCTAAAAATATTCCCCTTTAATGGCCTATAGGTATTCCTTTTTAGCCGTTCTGCAATGGCACCCCACTCCAGTACTCTTGCCTGGGAAACCCCATGGACGGAGGAGCCTGGTAGGCTGCAGCCCATGGGGTCGGAAGAGTCGGACACGACTGAGCGACTTCACTTTCACTTTTCACTTTCATGCACTGGAGGAGAAAATGGCAACCCACTCCAGTATTCTTGCCTGGAGAATCCCAGGGACGGGGGATCCTGGTGGGCTGCCGTCTATGGGGTCGCACAGAGTCGGACATGACTGACGCGACTTAGCAGCAGCAGCAGCAGCACAGTCTTGCAAGACCAATGCAAATTATAAATGATGAAATTATTTTTTATTTCTGTGAAAGTTCCAACAATCTTGTCATCTGTAAAGACAGTTGGCCCACAATCTTCAGATGTTAGTCTCTTCAGTGTTTTTTGTTTCATTCCAGGGGCAGGCTATGAATAACTAACTTGGTGAAGTTTGTCTTTAGTTTGCTTGCAAAGCTTTATATGATGCCAATTCATAAATTATACTTGCTGCATTACAGAATCTCATTATCTATCATTCATTAGAAAAAGCATACTAAATAGAAGTTAGTATTATGTGTCAGGTATTGCCTGAAGGATGAAAAAAGTGGATGAAGGCATTGTAGTTTACCGGCACAGAGAGGCAAGAAAATGCAGGCTCTATTCCTCTTTTCCTTGATATGAAGCATGTCATAATGAAATCCAAACTTATGCTAATTAATGGATAAGAACCATTAGTAAACTCTTAAGTGAGAAGATGTTTATTATATCTCAGCCCTCCACAAACAGCTGTGAGTGGTACAGTGTTACAATGCCTGGCACATAGTAAATTATTGATAAGTAAATGTGAATAACAAACTTTAATTATTTCCATGAGTGAAGTCACTGATATTTGTTAATCAGAAAATTTTGAATCCTCATAAAGAAGTATTGAGTATCCTTTACACCACAGTTATAACAAAGATTTATGACGTTTATGATTTTCCTTCATACACACATAAACGCAATCAACTCAACATCTGTGTGTAACTTTTCCCCTATTTTACTAGCATAAGGTTTGCAAAGTATCTTAAGTTTACAGAAATAGAAAACATGGTCCCTTACCTCAAGAGCTTATGGTACACACAGAATAATAGAGTAAATACAGTGACAAATATAAAAAGAAACCAGAATGTTTCTAATGGTCAAGTCACTAATTCCAGATACTTTTATATCATTTTTCAGATATACATAGTAAATTTCTAGGAGATGAGTATTAATATAAATCAAAACAATGCTTTTTACTAAAATATTTGAAATTGATGATTTATGTTATTTTTTATTTTATTTTTCAGGCAAGGCTTTATAGGGACCTCTACCACAGCAGGGGCCAGCAGAAATAAGCGACAGGTTCCTTTGCTTGCTTTCTGGGGAAAGGGAACTGAACTGGTTCCTTAAATAGGGTGAGGATAAGGGTGTGTCCAGGAGTCCAGCCAGAGGCCTGGCTTAGGTGAAACTGTCTTTTTAAATGAAAAAGCATTCGTTAGAAACAGGAGCACTTAGATTTTTGAAAAGCCAGTTTTGAAGAGATTTTAGAAACAATTAGAAGTTAATGATTCAGAGAACACAAGATATCAATTACAGCTGGACAGAATGCTGCATGCAGCCTAAGGCCTTCATGGTGTTACCACCACTCCTTCCCTAGCCCCCAAGTCAAACGGCACTAAGACCTAGATTCAAAGAAACAATGAGATGATAGGATAATAGACCTCACTTGCAAGAGAGCTAGAAAGATTTTTAGAATATATGTCCAAATTGTTGGGTTACAGGGTAAAAGTAATGGGGATGAGGGGGAGGTGACCACAAATACTGAGCTAGGTAAAGGAGCAGTTCAGTTATTAATGGAGATAAATATATATTTCTTAACTTTCTCTAGGGCATATTTTAATCAAGTAGAAATTTCTGATTGGATTGTCAAAATATCATTTATCTGATTAAGAGAAAAGAGAGTTCATATAAACTCAAGCAAGTTTGCATGCACTGATATTATTGTTCCATATCTAGTATACATTGAAGATGAAAGAATTTGAGACAATCTAACCAATTTAGAAACGCGAATACAGAAATAGTTGATCAGATTTCAATAGGGAGCCATAACAGCCAACACAAATGAAACAGGCACATCAGAATCGACCGGCCAGAAAGATGACCATCATGATAGACCTACGTGTTTCACTCATGAAATGAAATTGGGACAAGACAACAGGAAGAGGGGACGACAGAGGCTGAGATGTTTGGATAGCATCACCGACTCAACGGACATGAGTTTGAGCAAACTCGGAGAGATGGTGAGGGGCAGGGAGGCCTGGAGTACTATAGTCCATGAGGTCGCAAAGAGTCAAACATGACTGAGACTGAAAAACATAAGGAAAAGTAAATCCCTGTGTGTGTTAAGTGATATTAAAGACAGAAGAATGAACAATCACAAACATTTGGTCTCCAAAACAGATTTATCCTTTTTCCTAAAGAAATATTTCATAATCGCATGTTATCTTAATATGGGCAAACAAAAGATCATTGAAGAGGAAAAGAACGGAATGTTTGGGATTTAAAAAATGCGTGTAAATCAGTCAATCGTGTCTAACTCTTTGTGACCCCATGGATTATAATCTCTAGTCCAGCATACTGGAGTAGGTGGCGTTTCCCTTCTCCAGGGGATCTTCCCAACCCAGGGATCAAACCCAGGTCTCCTGCACTGCAGTCAGATTCTTTACCAGATGAGCCACAAGGGAAGCCCAAGAATACTGGAGTGGGTAGCGTATCCCCTTCTCCAGCGGATCTTCCCAACCAAGGAATTTTACTGGGATCTCCTGCATTGCAGGCGGATTCTTTTCCAACTGAGCTATCAGCGAAGCCCTTTTAAAAAATGTCTTCCTTTAAAACACTTATTCAGGGTTTTCCAGAGAAGCAGAACCATCACCACGATCTTTTTACAAGATAATAAAAGAAGGAAATTTAAATAACAGTTCTAGATAAATATAACATAAACTAACTCTCCATCTTTAAAACCTCATGTGTCCACTACTTGCTTCATTTTTTTCTGAATGTTTATGGAAGATAGAAACGTAGTTCTTTTACTTTCTGAAGGAGGACTGAAAATGGATGGACTTTTTAGCTAGCATTAGTAAGCTTCAGGAAATTGCCGTATTCAATGACATATAGCTTTGAGTAAACTCAAGTTTAGCTGGGTGCATGTGTACTCAGAGTGACCACACAGACTGTAGCCAATCAAGTTCCTCACTCATGGGATTATCCCGGCGAGAATACTGAAGTGACTTACCATTTTCTCCTCCAGGGGATCTTCCCGATCAAGGGACTGAACTGGGTATAATTTTTTCCCCTTTCAAATTAAACTGCTTCAGAATTTTCAATTTGCAATTTTAGTGCCTAAAACAAACATTTTAGTTATTTAAGATACTTGTCCTGTGTGTTGTTTTAAAATATTGCTTTACTTGCAATCCACTTGCATCATCCTGGTCAAGTATTATAATGCAATAGAGCAAAATACTTAGAGCAACTTAAAACTGACTTGCTGCTGCTGAATCTTAATTTAGTTTTAGGGTTTCCAAGAAACAAAATTGTTCAACCATGTTCAACTCTGCATTTAATGTGTAATGTCAACTCAGAAAATGACTTTATAAAAAATTTAAACATCATAAGTACACTTCAGAGAAAGCACTATTGAAGGGCCTGCACTGTATAGCTGGAGAAGGAAATGGCAACCCACTCCAGCACTCTTGCCTGGAAAATCCCATGGACAGAGGAGCCTGGTAGGTTACAGTCCATGGGGTCGCGAAGAGTCGGAAAGGACTGAGCGACTTCACTTTCACTTTTCACCTTCGTGCATTGGAGAAGGAAATGGCAACCCACTCCAGTGTTCTCGCCAGGAGAACCCCAGGGACGGAGGAGCCTGGTGGGCTGCCGTCTATGGGGTCGCACAGAGTCGGACACGACTGAAGGGACTTAGCAGCAGCAGCAGCAGCACTGTCTGGCTTTATATATCTATCAAGACCAAAATATGGTCACAAAGTAAGAATTATTTGAGATCATGGTTTTGCCACCTCTGAAAAAATAAATAAGTAAATTGCCAATATTAGTAACTATTTTTCTGCTGGGATTGGGAGAAGTGTAAAGAAAAATTCATAGTAGCTTCATTATAGACTTCCACCTCATTTAAAGAAGTGGAAACATTTTAATATATTATTGCAAATGGATATGAATAGTTTAGACTGCAATAGCAATTAGAGTCAGACTAAAATGTGCTATATTTTAAAGCCTTTGCAATTCAGTCTTATTTCCATGGATAATTGAATATTCACTGCTTATTTTCCCTCAGGGTGATTAACTGCTAAGCGAAATATCCTCCACATTTTCCTACAAATAGGAATGATTCATGTCTGTTTCTATGAATTTTTATTATGTTTTGTATAAAATCAGCAGCCTTGCATATTGTACAATTCTAAACGGGGGATCATTGTTGAAAGATTTTCCCCACTAATTGGTTCTGGTTTAGAAATCCCCAAACTTACATCTGTTATCTAGTGACCCATGTATCACAAATACAAAATAGCCAAAAATAACTTTGCTTTGTTAAAGTTGTTGTTGCTGTTGTTTAGTCACTAAGCTGTGTTCAACTCTTTGTGACCTCATGGACTGAAGCAAGCCAGGCTCCTCTGTCCTTACTATCTCCAACAGTTTGCTCAAATTCATATATATTGAGTCATTGACGGTATCCAACCATCTTCTCCTTTAGCCTTCAACATTTCCCAACATCAGGGTCCTCTCCAAAAGTTGGCTCTTTGCATGAGTGGCCAAAATATTGGAACTTCAGCTTCAGCATCAGTCCTTCCAATGAATATTCAGGGTTTATTTCCTTTGGGAATGAACAGGATTGATCTGCTTGCAGTCTAACAAACTCTCAAGAGTATTCTTCTATACCACAATTCAAAAGCATCAATTCTTTGGGGCTCAACCTTCTTTATGGTCCAACTCTCACATCTGTACATGACTACCACAGAAATCATAGCTTTGACTAAATGGACATTCATTGTCAATGTGAGGGCTGTGCCTTTTAATACGCTTTCTAGTTTGGTCATAGATTTTCTTCGAGGGAGCAAGTGTCTTTTAATTTCATGGTTGCAGTCAGCACCTGCAAATGATTTGGGAGCCCAAGAAAATAAATGTGCGACTACTTCCACTTTTTCCTTTTCTATTTGCCAGGAAGTGATGGGACTGGATGCCATCATCTTAGTTTTTTTGAATATTGAGTTTCAAACTAGCTTTTTCACTCTCCTCTTTCACCTTCATCAAGAGGCTAATTTAGTTCCTCTTCACTTTCTGCCGTTAGAGTGGTATCATTTACATATCTGAGGTTGTTGATATTTCTCCAGTCAAATTGATTCCAACTTGTGATTCATTCAGCCCAGCATTTCACATGATGTACTCTGCTTGTAAGTTAAATAAGCAGGGTGACAATATACAGCCTGATTGTACTCCTTTCCCAATTTTCTACCACTCAGTTGTTGCAAGTCTGGTTCTAAATGTTGCTTCTTGACTTGCATACAGGTTTCTTAGGAAACAGAGAGATTTCTAGTCTTTTCAATTCTATTGCTTTCCTCTATCTCTTTGCATTTTTCATTTTAAAAAGGCTTCACATCTCTCCTTGCTCTTCTATGGAACCCTGAATTCTGTTGAATATATCTTTCCCATTCTCTCTTGCCTTTCACTTCTCTTCTTTTCTCAGCTATTTGTAAAGCCTCTTCAGAAAACCCTTTGCCTTCTTCCATTTATTTTTCTTTGGGATAGATTTGGTCACTGCATCCTGTACAATGTTATGAACCATCATCCATAGTTCTTCAGGTACTCTGTCGGCCAGATATAACCCCTGGCATCTATGCATCACCTCCATGTATAATTATAAGGGATTTGGTTTAGGTCCAGGCAAGTCTTTTGTCCTTATCGAACAGGGGGCAGACAGAATGAAAACAACAATTACAGAAAACGAAACAAACTGACCACAGGGATCACAGCCTTGTATAACTCAATGAAACGATGAGTCACGCTGTGTAGGGCCACCCAAGACAGATGGGTTATGGTGAAGAGGTCTGACAAAATGTGGTCCACTGGAGAAGGGAATGGCAAACCACTTCAGTATTCTTGCCTTGAGAGCCCCATGAACAGTATGAAAAGGCAAAAAGATATGACACAGAAAGATGAACTCCCCAGGTTGTTAAATGCCCAGTGTGCTAGTGGAGAAGTAGCTACAGGAAGAATAAAGAGGCTGAGCCAAAGTGAAAACAATACTCAGCTGTGGATGTGACTAGTGATGGCAGTAAAGTCCAATGCTGTAAGTAACAATATTGCATAGGAACCTGGAATGTTAGGTCCATGAATCAAGATAAATTGGAAGTAGTCAAACAGGAGACGGTAAGAGTGAACACTGACACTTAAGGAGTCAGCAAACTAAAATGGACCTAAATGAGCAAATTTAATTCAGATGGCTGTTATAACTACTTCTGTGGGCAAGAATCCCTTGAAAGAAATGAAGTAGCCCTCATAGTCAACAAAAGAGCCCCAAATCCAGTATTTGAGTACAGTCTTAAAAATGACAGAATGATCTCTGCATATTTCCAAGGCAAGCCATGCAATATCACAGTAATCCAAGTCTATGCCCCAACCACTAATGCCACAAACGTTGAAGTTGAATAGTTCTATGATGACCTACAAGACCTTTAGAACTAACACCAAAAAAGATGTTCTTTTCCTCATAGTGGACTGTAATGCAAAAGTAGGAAATCAAGAGCTCCCTGGAGTAACAGGAAAGTTTGTCTTTGGAGTACAAAATGAAGTGGGGAAAAGTCTAACAGAGTTTTGTCAAGAGAAAACACTGGTCATAGCAAATGCATTGGTCATAGAAAACACCCTATCGTCACAACACAAGAGAAGACTCTACACATGGACATCACTAGGTGGTCAATACCAAAATCAGATTGATTATATTCTTTGCAGGTGAAAATGCAGAAGCTCTATACATTCAGCAAATACAAGGCCAGGAGGAGAATGTGGCTCAGATCATGAACTTCTTGTTGCAAAAATCAGACTTGAATAAAGTAGGGAAAACCACTAGGTCATTCAGGTATGACCTAAATTGAATCACTTACAATTATAGAGGGGAAGTGACAAGTAGATTCAAGGGATTACATCTGATAGAGTGCCTGGAAAACTATGGACGGAGGCTCTTAATGTACAGGAGGCAGTGATCTAAACCATCCCTAAGGGAAAAAAATGCAAAAAGGTAAAGTGGTTGTATGAGGAGGCCTTTCAAATAGCTGAGAAAAGAAGAGAACCTGAGGAAAGGAAAGATAGATATGTCCATCTGAATACAGATTTCCAAAGAATGGTAAGAAGAGATAAGAAAGGCTTCCTAAGAGAAAAATGCAAAGAAATAGAGGAAAACAATAGAATGGGAAAGACTAAAGATGTTTTCAAGAAAATTAGAGATATCAAGGGACTATTTCATGCAAAGATGGCCACAATAAAGGACAAAATGGTATGGACCTAACAGAGGCAGAAAATATTTAGAAGAGGTATCACAAATATACAGAAGGACTATACAAAAAATATTTTAATGACACAGATAAACACAATGTTGTAGTCGTTCATCTAGAACCAGACATCCTGGAATGCCAAGTCAAATGGGCCTTAGGAAGCGTCATACAAACAAAGCTAATGGAGTTGATGGAATTCCAGCTGAGCTGTTTCACATTCTAAAAGATAGTGCTGTTAAAATGCTGCACTCAATATGTCAGCAAATGTGGAAAACTCAGCAGTGACCACAGGACTGGAAAAGATCAGTTTTCATTCCAGTCCCAAAGAAGGGTAATGCTAAAGAATATTCAAACTACAGTGCAATTGCACTCATCTCACACACTAGTAAAATAATACCCAAAATTATCTAAGCTAGGCTTCAACAGTACTTGAAATGAGAATTTCCAGATGTTCAAGCTGGATTTACAAAAGGCAGAGGAACCAGAGATCAAATTGCCAACATCCAATGGATCAAAGAAAAAGCAAGAAAATTCCAAAGACATCTACTATTTGCTTCATTAACTATACTAAAGCCTTTGATTGTGTGGATCACAGTAAACTGCAGAAATTTCTTAAAGAGATGGGAATATCATATCACCTTACCTGCCTCCTGAGAAATCTGTTTGAGGTCATGAAGCAACAGTTAGAACCAGACATGAAAAAATGAACTGGTTCCAAATTGGGAAAGAAGTATGTCAAGGCTGTTTATTGTCACCTTGTTTATTTAACTTATATGTAGAATGCATCAGGCAAAATGGCAGGGTGAATGAAGCACAAACGGGAATCAAGATTGCCAGGAGAATTATCAATAACCTCAGATATGCAGATGACACTACCCTTATGACAGAAAGTGAAGAGGAACTAAAGAGTCTTTTGATGAAAGTGAAGAAGAGAGTGAACAAGCTGGCTTAAAACTCAACATTCTAAAAACTAAGATCATGGCATCTGGTCCCATCACTTCATGGCAAATAGACGGGGAAAAAATGGAAAGTGACAGACTTTATTTTCTTGGACTCCTAAATCACTGCAGATGGTGACTGCAGCCACAGAATTAAAAGAAACTTGCTCCCTGGAAGGAAAGCTATGACAAAACTAGACAACATATTAAAAAGCAAGCATTACTTTCCTGACAAAGGTCCATGTAGTCAAATTATGATTTTTCCAGTAGCCATGTATGGATGTGAGAGTTGGACTGTAAAGAAAGCTGAGCACTGAAGAATTGATGCTTTTGAACTGTGGTGTTGGAGAAGACTCTTGAGAGTCCCTTGGATAGCAAGGAGATCCAACCAGTCCATCCTAAAGGACATCAGTCCTGAATATTCATTGAAAGGACTGATGCTGAAGATGAAGCTCCAATATGCAGGCCACCTGATTCAAAGAATTGACTCATTGGAAACAACCCTAATGCTGGGAAAGATTGAAGCAGGAGGAGAAGGGGACGACAGAGGATGACATGGCTGGATGGTATCACTTACTTGATGGACATGAGTTTGAGTAAGCTCCAGGAGATGGTGACGGACAGGAAAGCCTGGCGTGTTGCAGTCCGTGGGGTTGCAAAGAGTTCGACTCAGCTGAGCAACTGAACTGAACTGAAATGAACATACTTGAATGGCCTAGTGGTTTTTCCTACTTTTGTCAATTTAAGCCTGAATTTTGCAATGTGGGGCTAAAGATCTAAGTTGCAGTCAGTTCTGGGTTTTGTTTTTGTTGACTGTATAGAACTTCTCTAACTGCTAAGAATATTTAATCTACTTGATCAGTATTGACTATCTAGTGATTTCCTTTTTTAGAATTGTCTCTTGTGTTGCTGGAAAAGGGTGTTTGCTATTTCCAGTGTGTTCTCTTGACAAAATGTTATCCTTTGCCCTACTTCATTTTATACTCCAAGGCCAAATTTGCCTGTTACTTTGAGTATCTCTTGACTTCCTAATTTTGCATTTCAATCCCCTGTTATAAAAAAGACATATTTTTGGTGATAGTTCTAGAAGGTCTTGTGGGTCATCATAGAACTGTTCAGCTTCAGCTTCTTGTTTGGGGCACAGACTTGGATTGCTGTTATCTTCAGTGATTTGCCTTGGAAATGAATTGAGATCATTCTGTCGTTTTTGAGACTGCCCTCAAATACTGGATTTCAGACTCTTTTGTTGACTATGAGGGCTACTCCATTTCTTCTAAGGGATTCTTGCCCACACTAGTAGATATAATAGTCATCTGAATTAATTTCTCCCATTCTAGTCCATTTTAGTCCACTGATGCGCAAGATGTTGATGTTCACTCTTGCTATCTCCTGTTTGACCACATCCAATTTACCTTGATTCTTGGACCTAACATTACAGGTTTCTATGCAATATTGTTCTATACACCATGAGACTTTACTTTTGCCACCGGACATATCCACAACTGAGTGTTGTTTCCGCTTTGACCCAGCTGCTTCATTCTTTCTGGAACTATTTGTACTTGACCTATGCTCTTCTCCAGTAGCATATTGGACACCTTCTGCCCTTGGGGCTCATTATCTGGTGTTGTGTCTTTTTGCCTTTTCATATTTTTTGTGAGATTCTCTAGGCAAGAATACTGGAGTGGGTTGCCATTTCCTACTCCAGTTTGTTACATTTTGTCAAAATGCTTTATGTCTTGAGTGGAACTTCATGACATGGCTCATAGCTTCATTGAGTTACACAAGACTCTTTTCATTACAAGACTGTGATTCATGAATGGTTTGTTAAAGTAGTTACTTTAAATATACATACACTTTGCTAAAATATAAATTTTAAATTACTTTATTTTTCCATTCCATGACATGTAGTGGCAAGGTAATTCAGTATAAGATTAGTGTAACTCATATAACTTTGTTAATCCTAAAGGAAAACTATCAGTTTTCTTTACTAACCAGGAGTAAATAGGTGACAAGCAGAGACTTATTATTATATTACAGGGTAAACTCTTTGTCCCTCAGGTTTTTAGCACGAAAGATGCCAGAACAAAATTTATCTATTTTTTTCACCAAGAAGTGAAGATAAGTTACTTCTAATGTCCCTTGCAGGTGGTTAGGAAACTAAAAAGATTCTATCTGAACTCTTCAAATTTTAAATTCCTATCCAATGTAAGATATTTTTCCCCCTAAGACTCAATAAATCTTAGTGATGATGACCAATATGGTGGGTCAAATTTCAGAGCTGCTATAAAATCTAACTTTGCCCTCAATCTGAGAATGAAATTATGACTCCTCAGTATTTATACCCATAAAAAGATGCTTTAGGTTTAAAGCATAGGAACCATAAAGGTTCCCAATATCATAAGATTTCAAGTTTTCAAGAAGATAAGTTTTATAATTTACAGAACAAATGTATAAAACTTTATAATAAGGCAATATATTTTGAAGTTCCATACTCAAAAAGAGGAATGCATCCTTACAAATTAGGCAATTCCTGTTTTGGATTATGTGCTGTAGAGAGATTGCAATTAAGTCTTTACCAACCTATTTTATTCAGTTTTGAATAATCCATTTCTAGAAGGTGTCTGGCACTTATGAGACATTCAAAGAAAATTTTTTCAATGAAGGAAGGTTATGCATGCATAAAACCTACATTGTTCACATTTCATTTTAAATGGAAATTTAAAGGAGTAGTTTAAGGCAAAAGACTTTTAAACAGGCACAATTATAATAACCAGTTTAAGAAAATTATATGAGCAATTTTGGAGTAACATCCTTTAACACACAATAGGATTGAACTTCTTTGGCAAAGAATTTTAAAATCAATAGCGTAAGAGTCAGGACTTATTCCTCTTAGCTATAAATATTCATTTACACATTTCCTCACTGTGCTCTAAAGAAGTAGAAAAAGAAAGTGTACACATAGCTGGGGGTAGTTGATGGCCAAATACGTTTTAGAAATCATTCACAATTTATCTCTCTCTCAAATAGTCTTGCAGCAAAAGAACATATCCACTTGTGTAACACACTATACTTCAAACTTACTTGGCCATGGAATATTTTATTCAAAGGATGAATATCTATTAATATATGGAAGAGCTAGCATTCTAAAGAACATAGTTTTAGGAAATGTAATAGTATTGCATAATTACAAATATTCTCCCAAGCATTTAATAGATTTATTGCAGCTCTACTCAAGATGTAAAGAAGTCCTAGAGATAGTACAGAGTTTTATTTCAATTTCAACAAAAATATTTGTACATATATATATGCAAGTGCATAGAGAATGAGAGAATTAATTTTTATCATGTAAAAACTTTTTGTGCTTGTTTGACTTTTTAAAAAGCTATTCAAGGATGTGAAAATTTAACAAATATATTTGTGCTAGCTACTGAGATAATCATAGGGTTTTCTTTTACTTATTAACATGAAAGATTAGATTTTTTTTAATATTTAAGCATTATTCCATTTTCGACTTGGTAATGGCTAATGTATTATGTTTGATTTGCTAAAATTTTACTTGAGATTTTGCATCTTTATGAGTGAGATCTATTTCCAATTCTATGTACTATATCTGTAGTATTTTTGTATCAGAGCTATGCCATATAATATCAAGGTATTAGGAAATTTTCCTCCTTAAAGAAAATTAAGTGCTGAAAGAGTCAAATAGGGCATAATTGATTGTTTGAAGTTTATAATAAGCTCAATTTTGAAGCCTTCTGGGAACAATTTTTTAGTAGCTTTTGGCAATTATCTCAAAAAATGTTTAAGGCTCTTTGTCTGTTCAACTTACGCATCATTTTCTGGTCATTTTGGTAACATATTCCTAGCACATCTTATCATTAGCATCATAAATATAAAGTATTATTACATATTTTTGCTCACATTAAATTTTGTACAATTACTCTACTTTTCTTGTTTACATTAATAATTGGTTTATATATTTTATTGAGTATAGAAAAGCAATTCATGACTACCTTAATACAAATTTTATTCTATTTTCTACATATATATATATATATTGCTTTTTAAGTTATTATAATTTGTTTTATTACATTGATTTTTTTAACTATCTTTCAAACTTGGATATGATTTTTAATTCAATTTACTTTGATATTATATTACAAAATAATCAAAATTTTTAAGGAGAGGAACTTTCTTCTGAGAATATGCTTTTGTGTTAGTCACTCTGTCATGTCCAACTCTTTGTGACTCTGGTGGATTGTAACCCACCAGGCTCCTCTGTCCATGGAATTCTCCAGGCAAGAATACTGGAGTGGGCTGACATTTCCCTCCCCAGTGGGTTGCCATTTCCTTCTCCAGTATATATTTTTACCACAATTCAGAAGCTTGTTAATGTAGTAGCACTAATATCTACATAATTTATTTTAGAGCTCATTTTATGGAAATATAAAATAGTTTTAAAAAATATTTCCTGCTAGTAGAAGTATGGATGGCTTTTATTTATTTTAGTCTTGTTTTCCATCTATTACCATGTTACCTACAGTGAACATATATTATTTTTTCTGGGAACAATTTTCTTTTTTTCTAGTTAAGAAATTTTTTTTCTTTCTTTCTTTTTTTCTAGTTAAGATGATCTGTAAGTTTATGACTGAAATTAAGACTTTTAACCCCAATACAAAGCAATAAAGTGAATATGAAAGTGATATATAAAAAGAAAATTTTAAAAGAATATACCCTGATTCAAAAAGAAGATAATTATCTGCATGGAGAGAGGAGAATAAGGATGAAGGCTCTGACTTGCTGGAAGCAGGAGATTTGAACATGGATTGGCTTCAGGAGTAGTTCGATGATTAAAATCATTGCATGTGAGATGGGAAACAGAAGAAGGTAAAGCTGGGCACACCCCTCCACTACAAAAACAAACTTACCCTGCCTGCTAATCACAGGGAAGTAAGCTAAAGCTGTAGTACTCTTTTACAGCAATTGATCCAAATAAGAAACAAAGAAAGAAAACAAACACCAAAATAAATCTGACAATTTCAACTATTAGTTCAGTTCAGTCTCTCAGTGATGTCTGACTCTTTGTGACCCCATAAATCACAGCACGCCAGGCCTCCCTGTCCATCACCAACTCCCGGAGTTTACCCAAACCCAGGTCCATCGAGTCGGTGATGCCATCCAACCATCTCATCCTCTGTCGTCCCCTTCTCCTCCTGCCCCCAATCCTTCCCAGCATTAGAGTCTTTTCCAATGAGTCAACACTTCTCATGAGGTGGCCAAAGTATTGGAGTTTCAGCTTCAACAGCAGTCCTTCCAATGAACACCCAGGATTGATCTCCTTTAGGGTGGATTGATTGGATCTCCTTGCAGTCCAAGGGACTCTCAAGAGTCTTCTCCAACACCACAGTTCAAAAGCATCAATTCTTTGGGACTCTGCTTTCTTCACTGTCCAAATCTCACATCCATACATGACCACTGGAAAAACCATAGCCTTGACTAGACGGACCTTTGTTGGCAAAGTAATGTTTCTGCTTTTCACTATGCTATCTAGGTTGGCCATAACCTTCCTTCCAAGGAGTAAGCGTCTTTTAATTTCATGGCTGCAATTACCATCAGCAGTGATTTTGAAGCCCCAAAAAATAAAGTCTGACACTGTTTCCACTGTTTCCCCATCTATTTCGCATGAAGTGATGGCACCAGATGCCATGATCTTAGTTTTCTGAATGTTGAGCTTTAAGCCAACTTTTTAACTCTCCTCTTTCACTTTCATCAAGAGGCTCTTTAGTTCTTCTTCACTTTCTGCCATAAGGATGGTGTCATCTGCATATCTGAGGTTATTGATGTTTCTCCCAGCAATCTTGATTCCAGCTTGTGTTTCTTCCAGCCCAGCATTTCTCATGATGTACTCTGCATAGAAGTTAAATAAGCAGGGTGACAATATACAGCCTTGACATACTCCTTTTCCTATTTGGAACCAGTCTGTTGTTTCATGTCCAGTTCTAACTGTTGCTTCCTGACCTGCATACAGGTTTCTCAAGAGACAGGTCAGATGGTCTGGTATTCCCATTGCTATAAGAATTTTCCACAGTTTTTTGTGATCCACACAGCCAAAGGCTTTGGCATAGTCAATAAAGCAATTGTGTGGTAGTTTGAGGATCTTTGGCATTGCCTTTCTTTGGGATTGGAATTAAAACTGATCTTTTCCAGTCCTGTGGCCACTGCTGAGTTTTCCAGATTTGCTGGCATATCGAGTGCAACACTTTCACAGCATCATCTTTCAGAATTTGAAATAGCTCAACTGGAATTCCATCACCTCCACTAGCTTTGTTCATAGTGATGCTTTCTGAGGCCCACTTGACTTCACATTCCAGGATATCTGGCTCTAGGTGAGTGACCACACCATCGTGATTATCTGGGTTGTGAAGATCTTTTTTGTACAGTTCTTCTGTGTATTCTTGCCACCTCTTCTTAATATCTTTTGCTTCTGTTAGGTCCATACCATTTCTGTCTTTATCAAGTCCATCTTTGCATGCAATGTTCCCTTGGTATCTCTAATTTTCTTGAAGAGATCTCTAGTCTTTCCCATTCTGTTGTTTTCCTCTATTTCTTTGCATTTATCGCTGAGGAAGGCTTTATTATCTCTCCTTGCTATTCTTTGGAACTCTGCATTCAGATGGGAATATCTTTCTTTTTCTCCTTTGCTTTTCTCTTCTCTTCTTTTCCCAGCTATTTGTAAGCCTCCTCAGACAGCAGCCTTGTCTATGTCAATGAAACTAAGCCATGCTGTGTGGGGCCACCCAAGACGGATGGGTCATGGTGGAGAGGTCTGACAGAATGTGGTCCACTGGAGAAGGGCATAGCAAACCACTTCAGTATTCTTGCCTTGAGAACTCCATGAACAATATGAAAAGGCAAAAAGATAGGACACTGAAAGATGAACTCCCCAGGTCGGTAGGTGCCCAATGTGCTACTGGAGATCAGTGGAGAAATAACTCCAGAAAGAATGATGCGATGGAGCCAAAGCAAAAACAATACCCAGCTGTGGATGTGACTGGTGATAGAAGCAAAGTCCGATGCTGTAAAAAATTGCATAGGAACCTGGAATGTTAGGTCTATGAATCAAGGCAAATTGGAAGTGGTCAAACAGGAGGTGGAAAGAGTGAATGTTGACATTCTAGGAATCAGCGAACTAAGATGGACTGGAATGGGTGAATTCAACTCAGATGACCATTATATCTACTACTGTGGGCAGGAATCCCTTAGAAGAAATGGAGTAGCCATCATGGTCAACAAAAGAGTCTGAAATGCAGTACCTGGATGCAATCTCAAAAACGACAGAATGATCTCTGTTTGTTTCCAAGGCAAAGCATTCAATATCAAGGTAATCCAAGTCTATGCCCGGACCAGTAATGCTGAAGAAGCTGAACTTGAATGGTTCTATGAAGACCTACAAGACCTTTTAGAACTGACACCCCCAAAAAGATGTCCTTTTCATTATAGGGGTCTGGAATGCAAAAGTAGGAAGTCAGTTAACACCTGGCGTAACAGGAAAATTTGGCCTTGGAGTACAGAATGAAGCAGGGCAAAGGCTAATAGAGTTTTGCCTAGAGAACGCACTGGTCTTAGCAAATACCCTCTTCCAACAACACAAGAGAAGACTCTACACACGGACATCACCAGATGATCAACACTGAAATCATAATGATTATATTCTTTGCAGCCAAAGATGGAGAAGCTCTATACAGTCAACAAAAACAAGACCGGGAGCAGACTGTGGCTCAGATCATGAACTCCTTGTTGCCAAATTCAGACTTAGATTGAAGAAAGCAGGGAAAACCACTAGACCATTCAAGTATGACCTAAATCAAATCCCTTATGGTAATACAGTGGAAGTGACAAATAGATTTAAGGGACTAGATCTGATAGAGTGCCTGATGAACTATGGACAGAGGTTCGTGACATTATACAGGAGACAGGGATCATGATCATCCCCATGGAAAAGAAATGCAAAAAGCAACTACTAGTAGAGAAATCAAAACTTTCCTATGTGGCTGGTAATGGTTTTGATTGTTAACATACACGGTACAGTTAATGTGTTATAGACATTGCTTCAAATGCTTTATACAAATAACTTATTTAATCTTTATTGCAGCCCAATCAGGTAGATATAATTGTTATATTCATTTAACAGGCGAGAAAATTGAGTCACAAAGTCGTATCTTGCCAAGGTCATATAACTAACTCTGGGGAGTATAATGCAGGATACACATAATCCTCAGAAAATAAAATAGTATAATTATTTGGAGAGTTGATTGAAAAATTATAGACAAGTTGAAGATATTTACACCAAAGAGCATATGTTTCCACTTCTGGATGTCACTCCTACATCTTGTAGTTGAAATCAAAGAGGTGAGTGCATAATGACCCTTGAGACGTTATGTATAATAATAGCAGACACATATAGTATTTATCCTACACTTAGCATTATTCGTATATTTAACATCTATTTTATTCTCCACAAAAATCCTATGATGGAAATACTATTAATATTTCCAATTTAAATATAACGATAATAAAGCACAAATAAATGTGCATAAAACAAAATATTAAAACTGCGTAATTGCTCTTTGGTAAGAGAACAGATTTTTAAGCCTGATATATTCATAGAGCACTTAAAGCAGTTATACAAGAAATAAACTCTCCTTCTCTCTATATATATATATAGAGAGAGAAAGGCATAAATCTAAAAAAATAGCATTTTTTAAAAAGCCTATTTTTGCTAGTACATTTTTAAAGGTTGTTGTTGTTAAGTCTTTCAGTTATTTCTGACTCTTTGCCATCCCATGGACTGAGCGCTCCAGGCATCCTTTTCCATAACCATCTTCCGGAGCTTGCTCAAACTCATGTCCATTGAGTCAGTGACGCCATCCAAACATCTCATCCTCTGCCATCCCCTTCTCCTCCTGCCTTCAATCTTTCTCAGCATCAGGGTCTTTTCTAATGAGTCAGTTCTTCACATCAGGTGGTCAACGTAATGGAGCTTCAGTTTCAACATCAGTTTTTCCAATGAATATTCAGGATTGATTTCCTTTAGGATTGACTGGTTTGATCTCTTGAAGTTCAAAGGAGTCTCAAGAGCCAACACTACAGTTCAAAAGCATCAGTACTTTGGCATTCAGCCTTCTTTATGGTCCAACTCTTGCATCCATACAAGATTACTGGAAAAACCATAGCTTTGACTATACAGAACTTGTTGGAAAAGCGATGCCTCTGCTTTTTAGTATGATTTCTAAGTTGGTCAAAGCTTTTCTTCAAAGTAGCAGCTTTTATTTATTTATTTATTTATTTATTTTTAACTTTGTGGCTGAAGTCACCATCGGCATTGATTTTGGAGCTCAAGAAAATAAAGTCTGTCATTGTTTCCATTGTTTCCCATCTATTTGCCATGAAGTGATGGGACTTCAGAAAACTAAGATCTTGGCATCTGGTCCCATCACTTCATGGGAAATAGATGGGGAAACAGTGGAAACAGTGTCAGACCTTATTTTTTTGGTCTCCAAAATCACTACTGATGGTGATTGCAGCCATGAAATTAAAAGACACTTACTCCTTGGAAAGCAGGTTATGGCCAACCTAGATAGCATAGTGAAAAGCAGAGACATTGCTTTGCCAGCAAAGGCCCGTCTAGTCAAGGCTATGGTATTTCCAGTGGTCATGTATAGATGTGAGATTTGGACAGTGAAGAAAGCTGAGCACCGAAGAATTGATGCTTTTGAACTGCGGTGTTGAAGAAGACTCTTGAGAGTCCCTTGGACTGCAAGGAGATCCAGTCAATCCACCCTAAAGGAGATCAATCCTGGGTGTTCATTGGAAGGACTGCTGTTGAAGCTGAAACTCCAATACTTTGGCCACCTCATGCAAAGAGTTGACTCACTGGAAAAGACCCTAATGCTGGGAAGGATTGGGGGCATGAGGAGAAGGGGACGACAGAGGATGAGATGGTTGGATGGCATCACTGACTTGATGGGCATGGGTTTGGGTAAACTCCGGGAGTTGGTGATGGGCAGAGAGGCCTGGCGTGCTGCAATTCATGGGGTCGCAAAGAGTCAGACACGACTGAGTGACTGAAATGAAGTGAACTGAACTGAACTGATGGGACCAGAAGCCATGATCTTAATTTTTTGAATATTGAGTTTTAAGCCAGATTTTTCACTCTCCTCTTTCGTCTTCATCAAGAAGCTCCTTAGTTTCTCTTCACTTCTGCCATAAAGGTGATGTAATCTGTGTATCTGAGGTTATTGATGTTTTTCTCAGCAATCTTGATTTCATTCGTGCTCCATCCACTCCGGCATTTTGCATGATGTACACTGCATATAAGTTAAAAAAGCAAGGTAACAACATACAGCCTTGATGTATTCCTTGGTCAATTTGGAACCAGTTCATTGTTCCATGTCTGGTTCTAACTGTTGCTTCTAGATCTTCATACAGATTTCTCAGGAGGCAGGTAAGGTGGTCTGTTATTCCCATGTCTTTAAGACTTTTCCACAGTTTGTTGTGTTCCACATATCAAATATTTCATCATAGTCAATGAAGCAGAAGTAGATGTTTTTCTGGAAATCTCTTCATTTTTCTATGATCCAACAGATTTTGACAATTTGATCTCAGATTCCTCTGCCTTTTCAAAACCCAGCTTGCACATCTGTAAGTTCTCAGCACATGTATTGTTGAAGCCTGGCTTGGAGAATTTTGAGCATTACTTTGTTAGCATGAGATGAGTGCAATTGTGTGGTAGTTTGAAAATTCTTTGGCATTACCCTTCTTAGGGATTGGAATGAAAACTGACCTTTTTTCAGTCTTGTGGCCACTGCTGAATTTTCCAAATTTGTGGCAAAGTGAGTGCAGCACATTCATAACATCATCTTAGGATTTGAAATAGCTCAACTGAAATTCCATCACCTCCACTAGCTTTGTTCATAGTGATGCTTCCTAAGGCCCACTTGACTTCGTACTCCATGATGTCTGACTCTATGTGAGTGATCACACCACCGTGGTTGTCTGGGTCATTAAGATCTTTTTGCTATAGTTCTTCTGTGTATTCTTGCCACCTCTTCTTAATAACTTCTGCTTCTGTTAGGTCCATACCATTTCTGTCCTTTATTGTGTCTATCTTTGCATGAAATGTTCCCTTGGTATCTCTAATTTTCTTGAAGAGATCTCTAGTCTTTCCCATTCTATTGTTTTCCTCTATTTCTTTGCATTGTTCACTTATGAAGGCTTTCTTATCTCTCCTTGACATTCTTTGGAACTGTGCATTCAGATGAATCTATCTTTCCTTTTCTCCTTTGCCTTTAGATTCTCTTCTTGTCTCAGCTATTTGCAAGGCCTCCCCACACAGCCATTTTGCCTTTTTGCATTTCTTTTTCTTGGGGATCCTGTGCAATGTTATGATCCTCTGTCCATAGTTCTTCAGCATTCTATCTATCAGATCTAATCCCTTGAATCTATTTGTCACTACTACTGTATATTCATAAGTGATTGAGATTATACCTGAATGGCTTAGTGGTTTTCCCTACTTTCATCAATTTAAGTCTGAATTTTGCAATAAGAAGTTCATGATCTAAGCCACAGTCAGCTCCCAGTCTTGTTTTTGCTGACTGTATAGAGCTTCTCCATCTTCGGCTGCAAAGAATATAATCAATCTGATTTTGGTATTGACCATCCGGTGATGTCCATGTGTAGAGTCGTCTCTTGTGTTGCTGGAAGAGGGTGTTTGCTATGATCAATGTGTTCTCTTGGCAAATCTGTTAGCCTTTGACCCCACTTCATTTTGTACACCAAGGCCAAACTTGCCTCTTACTCCAGGTATCTCTTGACTTCCTAGTTTTGCATTCCAGTCCTTCATGGTGAAATGACATATATTTTTGGTATTAGTTCTAGAAAGTCTTGTATGTCTTCATAGAACTGATCAGCTTCAGCTTCTTTGGCATCAGTGGTTGGAGTATAGACTTTGGTTATTGTCATGTTGAATGCTTTGTCTTGGAAAGGAATAGAGATCATTCTGTCATTTTTGAGATTGCATCCAGGTTCTGCATTTCAGACTCTTTTGCTGACTATGATGGCTACTCCTTTTCTTCCAAAGGACTCTTGCCCACAGTGGTAGATATAGTGGTCAGGTGAGTTCTTTACCACTGAGCCACGTGGGAAGCCCTGCTTAGGCTCTGCGTGAGTGTGTGCAAGCTCAGTCGCTTCAGCTGTTTCTAACTCTTTGTGACCCCACGGACTGTAGCCTTCCAGGATCCTTTGCACATGGAATTCTTCAGGCAAAAATACTGGAGTGGGTCGCCATGCCCTCCTCCAATCTAGTCTATACAACCTCTCTAAAACTACAGAGCTTCAGGAGTCCTTAGCTAAAAGGAGAAGTTGTCTCTGACCTCAGTGACTTTCTTTTCTGGAGATGGGTACAGAGCAACTGAATCACTTGGGCTTGAACCCAGTGCCAAAACCAACACTCTTTGAATGGTTATTTTACCTCCACCTCTTCCTGGGATCTGGGTTGTGCCAGAGTTTGGGAATTGATACTAGAAAAGTGATGTCATATACTGGAGACAAGAAAAGTTCAGAAAATTAATTGAAAGGAAGGATTTCTTATAGGTCAGCACAAGTTTCTGAATCAAGGTGTGTAGAGTTGTCTAAAAGCCCAAAAAGTGACACTCCCTATGTAGAATTTGTTACTTTATCAGTTATTATAGTAAAGCTTCTCAGTTATGATATCTTTTTTTTTTTTCCTTTAATAGAATTGTGCTGAATCTCCAATACTTTGGTCACCTGAGGCAAAGAGTCACTCATCGGAAAATATCCTGATGCTGGGAAAGATTGAAGGCAGGAGAAGAGGATGACAGGGGAAAGATTGAAGGCAGAAGGAGAAGAGGACAACAGACAATGAGATAGTTGGATGGCATCACCGACTTAATGTACATGAATTTGAGCAAACTCTGGGAGATGGTGAAGGACAGAGAAGACTAGCATGCTGTCGTCCTTGGGTCATAAAGACTTGGACATGACTGAGTGACTGAACAACAACTCTTCAGGTCACAAAATCTAAAATTTCAATATTTTTCTCTGTCATTCATCTTTACCACTGAAGTTATAGCTTTTGAAATTATATGTATAATGCTTTATATATTGTGTTTACAGCCATGATGACATTGAGAATTAAGAAAATGTAGTTGTACTGGAAAATGTAGTTCAGTTCAGTTCAGTCGCTTAGTCATGTCCGACTCTTTGCGAGCACATGGACTGCAGCACACAAGGCTTCCTTGTCCATCACTAACTCCTGGAGCTTAATCAAACTCATGTTCATAGAGTTGGTGATGCCATCCGACCATCTCATCCTCTGTCGTCCCCTTCTCCTCCTGCCTTCAATCTTTCCCAGCATCAGGGTCTTTTCCAATGAGTCAGTTCTTCTCATCAGGTGGCCAAAGTATTGGAGTTTCAGCTTCAGCATCAGTCCTTCCAATGAACACCCAGGACTGATCTCATTTAGGTTGGACTGGTTGGATCTCCTTGCAGATCCAACAAACCTTGTGCACACCAGAACCCAGGGACCCCACAGAGACTGAGACAGAACTGTGTTTGAGCATCTCCTGTGGAGGTACAGGTCAGCAGTGGGCTGCCACAGGGATAGGGGTTCTGGCATTGGGTTCTGGGACTGGGTTTCTTTGGGACTGGAATGAAAACTGACCTTTTCCAGTCAACATTAAATCAAATACAACAGATATGATTGGATATACCACCTTCAATAAATTGCTTTTGTTTGTTATGATATTATAGGTTCCCTATTTTGTGATGTTAAGTACAGTTGTAAAATACAGATGCATTTCCATATATTTCCACATATATACATGACTATGAAATCAAGATTTTCCTTTTTCCCACTGTGATTTCCCATCTAAATATATGATTCATATATTACATGTAAGGTATATTCCGAAACACTTCATGAGTGTCAGTGTATAAACACACTGCCTAAAGATATTTTACCAGCACTTTTCCTTTTAAAAATCAGAGTCTATCTATATTTGTCTATCATAGAAATCATACATCTAATTATGTATCATAGATATATATTATTTGTCATTGATAACTATTATATAATAAATATATATAAACATATTTATAAATATATTTAAAAATTATATATTTATTATATAATTATATATAATTATAAAAATTATATATTATATAAAAATATATAATAAATATAATAAAAGTTATGCTTGAATAAAGTCATACCTTTTACATCTGTATTAACATTTATAGTATTTGGCATTAAGAGAGCTTTAATTCTCATTCTTCTCCATACTGGAACATTTTCAGGAATCCAGAAAAGTAGCAATTGTCTAAAAATTTAAGCTACTGACACATAGTGCCTTTAAAGTTAATTTTAGATATACAATCATATCTTTTTTTCACTATCTTTGATAATATATATTTTCAATCATTGTAAACAAAATATTCTCATGTATATTTTTACATGATATTACCTCACACCAATATCCAATGAATTGTTGCTATATAACAAAATACTCTAAAACTTGTTGTTTTAAAACAGCAAAATGTATTCAGTCATTATCCTGCAGTTTGAGCAGGATTCAATGGAGATGTGAGTGTGTTTACATGATTTACTGAGGTAGCTATCACCAGCCATATAACCACACTCAATGAGGAGCAGCTTCGTGGACTCCTCTCTCTACCTTCTAAAGCAGGAGTTAAATAACCCACCCCACCCCCTATGAAAGGGTTTATTGGAAAACAAGAACTTACATTTAGTGTGAATAGACTCATATGAATGAAAGTTCAGAGAGAATCTTGAGGGGGAAGGAAAATTTTTAAAAGTTGTAGAAATTATCAAGGACAGGTTAAAAAATGGAAAGGCTGGAGGGGCTAGAGATGAACATCGATCATTTAATGTCTGCCTACTTGCCTGAATATAACTTATGGAAATTGTGCACTTATAAATGAAACTGCCAGCTATTTCTGCAGTGAAGCATCAGAACCCAAGCCTAATTTCTCTTTGAAATTTCTATGTCCTAGAGTTGAAAGCAATTAGATAGCAAATTCTTTCAAACCCTAAGAGAAATAAATCATTAAAAGTCTGTGAAAAAGAGATGAGCCTAGGTGTCATTTCCTGTGGTATTAACTTGGAAACAGTTCATTTCCATATACCTTTTCAGGACCTGCAGATGTTTTAGATAGTTAATTTTAATACACCAGAAGTCACTGCACCCTGCAATGCAATTTTCCTCATTTTAAATGTGCAAAAGCCTGTTTTTTTTTTTATTTTGTTTTGTTTGTTTGTTTGTTTTTTAAACTGAATATCAAACCAGTATCCTCCTCTCCACCGCCCCAAGGAGAAAATTTAAATTCAGTTTCCAATTAAGGAGATAACTGTACAGTTGAATGAGGGATCTCTCTATCAGTAAGCCACTTTTAGACTGAGATTGGATGAATTATTTGTATGTCTATCTCATTTCATGTAATTTTGATTCTCTGGCACTTAGATAATTTTAAAGTAAAGAATAGGAAGTGTCTTTCTTCAGTTCAAATAATGAGTCAGTGATCAGTCAGATCAATCCCCAAATCATCTTTCATTATCTTGTGACAGTTATGTTTTTGAACAAATCACTTGGCTTTGTTGTTCTATGGTAACATTTCAAGGACAATTTCCCAACCTTCAGAAAAGTTTGCATAGGACAACACTAAGTGATTCTGGAAACATAAATCTTATTTGCATAATTTAGTCGTGATTTTTTTGAGTATCTACTGAGTATTCAAATTTGTCTTAAGGGACATGTAAATTATATTTATCATGACCAAGAGTTGAAAATTAATTGTAGATATTACTGTCAACTTAAAATAATGCACAATGTAAAAGCTGTGAGTTGAATTTATTCAGTGTCTTACTGAGTTCTGTAGCCCAATAGATAACCTCTCAAATAGCTCTGAGAAACTGTTCTGAAAGCTGAAGGGGTGGGGAGAATTCAATATATATGAGATTTTGGTGAAGGGGTGCATGTAATTAAGCACACATCTCTGTAGAAAGTTGCTGCTCATCATGAAGAACAGATATCTTGGCTAATGGTTGCAGTGCTTTTCTAAGAATGGGAAGATGCAAGAATTGTGGTTCACAAAACATCCACCAGAAAATATTTTAACTATCTGAAGGCTTATTCTGCCAGCTTCCCAAGAGCACATAGTGTCTCATTCCTGATCTCCACCCTGAACTCCTCTCAGGCTGTGCTAAAGGTCAGTGACTGCAGTGGCCCAATCTTGTTAGAAATGGATTGGAAGGTACATTCTTTAACTGACAAAACAAACTCACATAAAACAGCATAGAGTAAAACTTTAACATTTAATTTAATATTAAAATAGTAAATAAAATAAATATGAATTTTAAAGGTCAGTGATCAAAAAGGGAAAGCTTGAGAATTCTTGAGCACTTAAGAGATTTAAATTAAATCCTATAAAATGTACAAACTTGGAAGGAGAAAGAAATATAGCAAGCAAAATGGGAAAAGTAGTAATAATTTGCACTGATTTAAAAAAGAAAAACATAAAGTCTATTATTTGAAATAAAAATGCAAATACTGATTTATAGACTACTTGTTTTACGTATTAAAAAATTATAGTCAAATGTTAGTTCAAAGAAATTAAAATAGCTATAGTTTAAAGAAAAATGTTAAATAGCACACCTGAAGTTTCTCATGCTAGTTATGATTTATTTTTAAATTAGTGTTAATTAATTTATTAATTCATTTAACTAAGATTTATTGAGAATCTATTAAATACCAAGAAACTAGTTAGAAAAAGAAATATATAATATAGTCATTTACAGATACACAGTACTCAGAAAGAGATGGTTTAAAGGTTCTGAGAATTAGTTTTTTTTTGAACATATCAGCATGAGCTGTTCTGCAGAGTTCAAGTAGATAAGATGAATACAAAACCAGATATGTACCTGAGGAGTTTGGAATAGATGTGAAGATTGGAGATGTATATTTAAAAAATAACAGCCTAAAGGAGTGACAGGTATCAGAGAAGTAAATGAGAATACCTAAGGAATGTTAGACAAATTCAAAATACTTTTAGACTCAGACCTTCTTGAAATGAGAAAATAAAATAAAGACATATTTCAAAGTAGATTTTCATAACACAACAAATGTGCTCATGAAATCTATCAACATATGGTTAAGATATCTTGAAAATAGACGTTTTCGTTGCCTGTTGTTTTCATTAGCAAGAACATCATAGAAAATAATAATAGTTTGAGTGTGTAAGGGAACAAAATTTGTCAAAATGTTTCTTTGGCATGTGGATTATTTCAAGCTGAAAACAATGGAGGTCCAAAAGACTAATAACGTAGCAATGACCTTCCCTGCTAGATGACTAAAAATTTAAAGAGCCTGGCCCTGACAGGAGGAGAAGGAGATGGCAGAGGATGAGATGGTTGAATGGCATCACTGACTCAAGGGGCATGAGTTTGAGCAAATTCTGGGATATGGTCAAGGACAGAGAAGCCTAGTGTGATGCAGTCCATGGGGTCACAAAGAGTTAGACACGACTTAGCAACTGAACAACAGCAACCTGGCCCTGGAGGAATGGAGCTATCACCAAAAATAATTGCAAAGAATATTGGCTATGTGTGTGTGTTGGGGAAGGAGGTAGGTCTTAGAGATCAGAATCTACTCTGTGCCCATTGTCTTTGCATGGCCCTCCAAACACTTTTTTTTTTTTTTTTACTAAACGCTTGCTTTCCTATCTTCATCCTAATGGTTTTCCAACCCTTTGAAGTCCCAAACCTCTTCTCCTACTATCCTCTTTTTTCTTTAGCTTAAGATGTTATTTAAGGTGAAAGTTTCAGCCATTTTCTCCTGTTAATTTGTCTCCTGTCCATTTAATTCTTAGACCAACCAGAAGAACTTAGAAGTATAGACAAAAATTTATTTCTCCCTGAGAAGTAGAAGCTGGAGTTGAGGGGTAGTTTTAGTGTTTTGGTGTTATTCTGTGTTGTGTTGTGTTGCATTGATTTTAGGAAGGAAGACTGAGGATGTGTGACTAATGACAAGAAACCTACGGAAAGTATGCAAGGCCTGGAAAGAACATCTCCGGATGGAGATTACAAATGACAAAATTAGCCTAAATATAAAGAAGATATATAAAGCTGGAATCAAGACTGCTGGGGGAAGTATTAACAATCTCAGATATGCAGATGATACTACCCTAATGACAGGAAGTGAAGAGGAGCTATAGAGTTTCTTGATAATGGTGAAAGAGTAGAATGAAAAAGCTGGCTTAAAACTCAACATTCAAAAACTAAGATCATGGCATCTGGTCCCATCATTTCATGACAAATAGAATAAGAAAACGTGGAAGCAGTGGTAAATTTTATTTGCTTGTACTCCAAAATCACTGTGGATGGTAACTGCAGCCATGAAATTAAGAGATACTTGCTCCTTGGAAGGACAGCTCTGACAAAACTAGACAATGTATTAAAGAGCAGAGACCTCACTTTGCCAACAAACGTCTGCATAATCAAAGCTGTGGTTTTTCCAGTAGTCATGAACCAATGTGAGGTTAGGACCATAAAGAAAGTTGAGCACTGAAGAGTTAATGCTTTCCAATTGTGGTACTGGAGAAGATGCTTGAGAGTCCCTTGGACTACAAGGAGATCTAATCAGTCAATTCTAAAAGAAATCAATCCTGAATATTTATTGGAAGGTCTGATGCTAAAGCTGAATGTTCAATACTTTGGCCACCTAATGCAATCAGCAGATTCATTGGAAAACACCCTGATGCTGGGAAAGATTGAAGGTAAAAGGAGAAGGGTGGCAGAGGACGAGATGGTTAGATAACATCACCAACTCAATGGACATGAATTTGAGCAAGCTCCAGAAGATACTGCAAGACAGAGGAGCTTGGCACACTGCAGTCCTTGGGATCTCAAAGAGTTGGACATGACTTGGGGACTGAACAACAACAGCAACACAGAAGAGAGAAAATTCTTCCTCTATTAAAGAAGATAGAAATTTTAACATATGTTAACTTAGATAAACACGAGATAGTTTAAATTTCTTGAGTTCCTGTTTTCAATTATACTCTTCCAGCTATATGGTAGTTCTGGTAAAACTTTAGCTCAATTTTAGCACTTTCCAGTTAACTTGTTATTAATACTTGATAACTTATCATTCAATATCATCACTCTAATTTATTTAAAGTTTCTCTTTTTTAATTTACTCTCCAACAGAAAGATCCCTGATATCTCTATCAGATTGGAAGTGGGGTATAATTTATTCTAACTACCTTTACTCTTTCTTTCCTCAGCTACACTTCTGTCATTAAGCTGAGAAGAAGAGTTGCAGAGACAAAGACATCCTTACCCTTGGCTTATATGCCTGTTGTCAAGGTTCAATTCTCTCTAAGGCAAGTTTAGCATAAATATTTATATCTCTTGAAAATCAGAATATAGAGGGAATATCCTTGCTCTCCACACTTTTCTTTATGCCTTTCCTATCCAGGTTTTTGCTCCCTATTGCAGCCTCAAAGGGCAAATTAGCATGTCCAAAGGTTCAGTGAATTTTCTACCTGGAAACCAAATGTGGGTGTCCTTTTTTTTTTTTTTGTAAGACTTCACATTTTTCAAGTGATTTCCTTGTGTCCTTTCTCTCTTTACTGGTGGAGGAAGAAGCAAACTCTTCCCCTATGTACAGGGAAGAAAGTGAAAAAAAAGAAGCTTCTTGTAAAGAACACCACACTCTATGAAAAGACCCACATGACTCTCCTCAATTTTTAAATTTCATTAACAGAGTTTTGTGTGGCAATAGTTTTGGGATGGTTCCTCCTGTGGCAACCTTTTAATAAACCCTATGAAAGAGCATCAGTCCAATTGTTGATTTTTCTTGAGTTTACAATATGGAATATTTAGGAATTTTTATTCTTTGAGGCTTCCCTGGTGACTCAGCAGTAAACAATTTGTCTGCAGTGCAGGAAACACAGGTTCAATTCCTAGGTCAGGAGGGTCCCTTGGAGGGACCTGTTTTAAGAAAACAGGAGAATTCCACTCAGAACACAGTATAAATTTACATAAGGATAAGTAAAAATACAGGTTTTGAGAGGTGAGGAAGAAATCAATGTATGAGATTTTATTTCCTTGGGAAATAGAAGTCAAGTTATGAAAATAGAGATAGCCAGCATAAATTAAGAAGTGAAAATATAATAGCTATTAGCGAATAGAGAAAGAGTAGCACATAAAATTAATACTGGAAACTTTAAAGACTTATCTATATTGGGAAGTTTAACTCTTGGATGAATCCAACCAGCATATTTATATATTTTTCTCAAATAGGGTATGTTCATTGTCCAGTTTTGATTCTAAGTTGAAAGATCCAAAGAAAAGATGTGGCAAAAGACAATGGGAATCAAGAGAAATGAAGAAACTTAATCCATTTTAGATCATTGATGTCTTAGTACATCTTCTTGAAAGGGGACCTTAGAAAACCAAACCTTGGGATCCAGTTGTTTTGAAAAACTAAGAATTCTCAGAATCAAAAAGACATTCGTGTCTTATTCCAGTGTTATTCAAATTGAAAAAGGATAAGAGGCATGGGTGGGAGATAAGCACGTTCAGAATGATGAAAAGGAAGTCAAAATAAGTTAGCAAATAATAGAGAATAAATGAAAGATTGTTAGCTGAAATTTCAGAAGCTCAATGGTGATTCCATGAACTGGGAAATAGGGAAGGATGAGAAAGCCTGACAAAAAAGCATTTCTTATTTGCCTTTAGACATGTTGAGTCTAATCCACCCATAGAACTTCCAAGTGGATATATCTGGTTGGTTATAGGAGTACATTTAGGGATAGGTCATGGTTGGATTTGGGATTCTAAGCATGTAGACAATAGTTAAAGACTTGAGAGTAGATGAGATTTCCAAAGAATAACATGACAGTAAGAATATCAGTAGATGAAGGATGGAACACTAATTCATAACAGAGTTGGAGGGAGTTAAGAGGAATAGAAACTTGATGGAGAATTAGGAAGAAAAGGGCAAAGTGGAAAGGAGAGAATCAAGAGAATGAAGGTTTACATTCATGAACCTGTCTAGAATAATTGTGGCACTTTTGAAAAATAATTTGATTAGTTCATTAACCTTAAGATGCTAATTAAAATAAGTAGTTTGATGTCTCAACTAAATTTTTATGTTTTCAAACGAGTTTCTTTTTCTCCTTGCTATGTAAATGTTGTAGTGGTTTAGTCGCTAAGTCATATCTGACTCTTGCGACCCTATGGACTGTAGCCTGCCAGGCTCCTCTGTCCATGGGATTCTTGAGGCAAGAATAGTGGAGTGGGCTGTCATTTCCTTCTCCAGATGATCTTCCCAACCTCGGAATCAAACCTGGGTCTCCTGCATTGCAGGCAGATTCTTTACCAACTGAGCTATGAAGGAAGCTCATGTAAAGGTTACAGATAATCATCATTAATGACCACCTATTTAAAATTTAAAAATAAGGTTAAGTAATGATTGTACTAGATTTATGAATATCTGAAAGTGAAAGTGTTAGTCACTCATTTGTGTCCAACTCTTTGTGATCCCATGGTCTGTAGCCAACCAGTCTTCCATGTCCATGGAATTCTCCAGGTAAGAATACTGAAGTGGGTAACCATTCTCTTCTCCAGGGGATCTTCCTGGCCCAGGGATTAAACCTGGATTTCCTGTATTATAGGTAGATTCTTTACAAGCTGAGCTATCCCATCTAATGGTCTTCAAAGTATTTTAAATGTTAAATTATCATTTCGAGTATAACATCAGAGAGCTAGTGACTGAGATAGACAGATAAAGGAAAGATTTTTCATGATTTAAATTTAATTGTTAGATTATTTTTGTAGGAACCAGTTCCACTTTGTAAATGAATGCCTGCCTTCAGTCAAGGTAAATAATTTAGAAGGGGGAAATAATTTGGTATTCCATTTATAGCTCACACAAAACTTAATACTCTTCTAAAGGTTATATGTTATCTTAATGACCTGATAGTTCCTTACGGTTTACTAAAATATTCTGTTTCTGCCCCACTTGCGGTAATTATGTTGCTGATTTCCTGATTCTAGATCTCACAGAGATCCTGTGGCCCACATCCCTCCATGACCTGGTGACCTCCTCAATTGGAATGACTATAAAATGAAGCAGTTTTAGTTCCTCTGCCCTTAGTTGCTCAGATTCAGACTTTAAAGTACTATCTTCATATTTGTTTGGATTTGCTTTGACTCACAAGTCCTATCTGAAAAGCAGGACTTACCAATATTAACTCTCTTTCATCATGTCTTCTACCTAAATCCCTGACACAGCTGTTTGGAATTGGTTTACCCCTTCCCCACTGAGATAGCAGAGGGGGTTATTTAAATTGCTATGACCTTTAGAATAAGGTTGGGTGAAAGGAAGTCCTTTAAGATTAAGCTGGCCTTAGGAAAATCTTCCTTCAAAGCACTACAAAGAAAAAAAAAAAAGGAACCTCTCTGGCTAGAAAATCTTTGAGCTAAAATTTGCCTTAATAATAAAATGAACTCATTTAGTTTTCGATAGCTCCATGAATTAGTAGTATCACTCTTATATTCCTGGTTTTAGATATAGTGATGAAGTCACAGAAGCCCAAGGTCTTGGAGCTAGTGAGTAATAGTGCTGGGCACAGGATTTATTTCCAACATGTTTTGCTGCAGTCTGTACAGCAAGTCATAACAATGATTGAAGGAAGGAATGGAAAAGAATAAAGTCTTAGGGAAGAACTTTGCATCCATCTACATATAACTGCATATCAATGACCATAATACTACAATCATCAGGTTTCTAACAAGGTAAGAGAAAACTAATGCCCTTCCGGGTCTCTGAGTCACTGGGCAGACAGAGAGAAATGGACTGTCATCCTGTTTCTTCCAGATGGCCCATGATTGCTGCTGCATTTCTTAGAGTAAAGCAGAGTGGGCCACCAGATCTTTGTTTCAGTCCAAATGTATTGTACTGAAATTAGGTAATTTTTCTTTTAATATGGCACTCATTTGACTATTATTGTTGACTCTTAATATTGTGACTATTTTGTTTTTCTGAACCATTTTAGATATTGTAATACAAGGTTGAAAAAGACTGCTTCAAGTTCTCTCAGAGAAGTTTTTTTCGTATCTGAGAATCTTTCATTAAAAGTTCTTGGTGAGATGAGTGACAGCATCAGAACTGTGTTTCTGAGAGATTTGTCCAGTAGTAGTTTTTAAGATGTGTTGAAATGAGGCAATATAGATTTTAGAAACATTATGCTAATTTATGCATGATGACTACTAAGAGAAAATTCCCATCTTTCTGAGCTATTTCTGGTTATTGAGACTTGTTGGAGTTTGCCTCAATAGCTCCAGGTAATATTTGGTTTTAAGAGAAAAAAAAAAAAGAGAGAGAAAGATCATGTTGGTTAACTCTGTTGACTTATTTAAGTCATACCAGTCACTCAGGAAATTCATCTAGTAATACTGTCCTGAATTTTTACTGTTTGATACTTTCAGCATTGACATCTCTCTGGGCATAAAATCATCTTGGGATAACGTTATTCATAAGACTTAATCTAGTTTTAAACACTTACATACCTTTTGTGAAAAGACAGCCTTCATAATGGGAGACAATAAAAGCAAATGAAGAAACTGACAAAGCATTAATCTCAAAAATATACAAGCAACTCCTGCAGCTCAATTCCAGAAAAATAAATGGCTCAATCAAAAAATGGGCCAAAGAACTAAAAAGACATTTCTCCAAAGAAGACATACAGATGGCTAACATACACATGAAAAGATGCTCAACATCATTCATTATCAGAGAAATGCAAATCAAAACCACAATGAGGTACCATCTCATGTGGGTCAGAATGGCTGCTATCAAAAAGTCTATAAACAATAAATACTGGAGAGGGTGTGGAGAAAAGGGAACCCTCTTACACTGTTGGTGGGAATGCAAACTAGTACAGCCACTATGGAGAACAGTGTGGAGATTACTTAAAAAATTGAAAATAGAACCGCCATATGACCCAGCAACCCCGTTGCTGGGCATACACACCGAGGAAACCAGAATTGAAAGAGACATAGGTACCCCAGTGTTCATCACAGCACTGTTTACAATAGCCGGGACATGGAAGCAACCTAGATGCCCATCAGCAGACGAATGGACAAGGAAGCAGTGGTACATATGCACAATGGAATATTACTCAGCCATTAAAAAGAATGCATTTGAATCAGTTCTAATGAGATGGATGAAACTGGAGCCTATTATACAGAGTGAAGTAAGTCAGAAAGAAAACACCAATACAGTACACTAACGCATATATATGGAATTTAGAAAGATGGTAATGATGACCCTATATGCGAGACAGCAAAAGAGACACAAATGTATAGACCAGTCTTTTGGACTCTGTGGGAGAAGGTGAGGGTGGGATAATTTGAGAGAATAGCACTGAAACATGTGTATTATCATATGTGAAACAGATTGTCAGTCCAGGTTCGATGCATGAGACAGGGTGCTCAGGGCTGGTGCACTGGTATGACCCTGAGGGATGGGATGGGGATGGAAGTGGGAAGGGGGTTCAGGATGCTGCTAAGTCACTTCAGTCATGTCCGACTCTGTGCAACCCCATAGACAGCAGCCCACCAGGCTCCGCTGTCCCTGGGATTCTCCAGGCAAGAACACTAGAGTGGGTTGCCATTTCCTTCTCCAATGGGGGACACATAAACACTCATGGCTAACTCATGTCAATGTATGGCAAAACCACTACAATATTGTAAAGTACTTAGCCTCCAATTAAAATAAATAAATTAATTAAAAAAATAAACCCTTATATACCTTTTGATCCATACATTTGCATTCTCTGTCAAAGAAATACAATAAAGAACATTACAAAGGCTAATAAAAAAACCATAATGATTGAAGACATTCCTTGGTAAAAAGAGATTGTCTGCAGAAAACAGCTGAGCCACAAATCTGTAGTGAAAAGAGATGTATCATATTGGTTTCTACGAATAACAGTAACACAATATTTTAGACATGTAAACAAATTCAATGACACTAGAACAAATGGTAGTTTTAGAGCTGCCAATATTAAGCCTTTTATGGTTCTAAAATTTAATGTGTCTTCTAGAAGTATAAAATTGCAATATTTCTTTTGAACTGTAGGAGCCTGAAAAAATACTAGGAATATTTAATAAGCATACTTCTTTACAATTTTTGAAAATAACTTCTTTTGATTGCAGGAGAGAAAAAGCCTTTGGAAACTTCCCCCTCCTCCTTTCACAGGCTGCTGCCAAGAGGAAATGAATAATGTCTTTGAGATATTCACAAACATCCGGTGTGGATGGGGAAGCACACTTTGAGAGCCAGAAATTTATTCTACTTTCTCTATTTGAACCAATCTCAAGAAAAGCTATTCCCAACTCTGTCTTTTACAGTGTCTTACTGCCACACCAGATGCAGAGATAAATTCTCTATCCCTTCTGTCTTCATTCTCCCTGTCTTGATCTCATTTGTTTCCTCTTCTGGGACCTGGGATGAGGTGTGAAAGATTTGTTGGATCCTCCTTAGCTCGTCACAAAGGGAAGTTCTGGGACATACAAGCAGGTCAGGAATTCAGTATTTGTATGATACATGCTTCCCACAAAGTCCTTATCTACTGGTAGGCATGCAGCCTCCCCAAGGAGATTCCGTTAGGTAAGACCAAACCAGAGCTTCAGCAATATCTTCCTATTAGGTGGAAACTTTTTCTCCATTCAGGGAAGGATCTGCTATCTGATGAAGCTGAATATATTTTGTGGCAGCAGTTCCCCCTCCAATCATTGTCTTGAACACACAGAGTGAAAAAGAATAAGCTTTTCTGGCTCTGACCTTCCTGCACCCAGTGTATGTGATATACATCTTACAGGAGTTGTAAGTACTATACTAATGGTCCTGATACAATTCTCTGGGAATACAACCCACAGATATGATTATAATCACACTGCCTTTTCGACTTTTAATTGGCTATTGCAGTAATATATTTGTAATGACCTATTTCCATTTAATTTCCATATTGTCGGACATTCTGTTTCTCCCAAGGCCTATCTGTAGTCTCATATTCATGGAAAATAATGGTGTTTCCTGTGTTTCCTCTATAATTCCAGTGACACTACCCTCTTTCTCTCATCCAAGCTCATTCTTAAGTGATTGGTTTACTAGTCTTACTCTCTTTTCTCATGTTGTATTTCCTACTGTAGTTAGCTCTTTCCTTATGCACATGATCTGATCCTTGCCTTGTGCTTCTAGCGTGTACAATTTTCAGTTCTCTGGCAGATGCGTTTTTTTAAATTTTCTTCATCGTTGAGCCAGTCTTGAGGGTCATATAATATTGCCACAATGGTAAAGAACACGTTGGCCAGCCGTGACGGGACGGCCGGTGTCCGCAGCACGGCTCCCCGGCTGCCAGGTCAAGGCCTGCATGGAACAAGCCTCCCTGTGGTCCAGCCCGTCAGCAGGCCTCCCGGGGGATTGCCTCCCCCGTATCTCACTCTGTGGGTTGCAGCCACAGCGGGTCACCTGCACCCCGGCCGGGCAAGCCTGGCTCCTTGTGCTGGCTTCCTGGGCTCCCCAGGTGGCGCAGTTGGTAAAGAGTCTGTCTGCCAATGCAGGAGACACAAGAGAGGAGGGTTCCATCCTGGGACAGGAAAGATCCCCTGGAGTAGGAAACGGAAACCCATTCCAGTATTCTTGCCTGAATTCAGGAGCCTGGCGGCCACAGTCCATGGAATTGCAAAGAGTCGGACACTGCTGAAAATACACACACATAAAGATGTGAGGCATGAGTTGCAGTATTGCATGAATCTAGACCTCACTCCAATGGCTTGTATGTGATTGTCTAATTGGTGGTTAAGCCAAGGAAAGCACTTGGAAAAAATAGTGAGAGTACAGAAAATAAAGAAGGGTCAAGGTCTCCCTTCTGAGTGCATGCTCAGTCCTGTCTGACTCTTTGCCTCCCTTTGAACTGTAACCCCACCACTCCCCTCTGTACACAGGATTTTCAGGCAAAAATACTAGAGTGTGTTGCTGTTTCCTCCTCCAGGGGATCTTCCCCACAGAGGGATCAAACCCTTATCTCCTGTGTCTCCTGCATTGCAGTCAGATCCTTTACTGCTAACCTCTCTGATTACATCATCCCATATTACCTGATTTAGCCCATGTCACTATTTAACCATGAATTTGCCTTTGTTTTCTCTGCTTAATGTCTTTCTTCCTTGTCCCTTGGAGAAGGAAATGGCAACCCACTCCAGTATTCTTGCCTGGAAAATCACATGGATGGAGGAGCCTGGTAGGCTACGGTCCATGTGGTCGCAAAGAGTCAGACACAACTGAGCAACTTCACTTCACTTTCACTTTCCTTGCCCCTAGTTCCCAGCACTAATTTGCAGTTGCAATACTGCCTAATACACTTCAGCCTGGGCAATGATATGGAGTTTCACACTTGGAATAATATACCAACAGAGGAGCAGTATTCACAAGAGCAAGAGCTGAGGAGTAGGCTTACCCTAATGTTGTTGACAAATTATCTGGAGGCATTCCACCCACATCAGTAAATCCCTTGGTTCATACAAGTAGAACCATTGTTACAACAAGGGGGCCTACCAGGCTGCTTGTCTCCTCTAATCTACTTTTTCTCCTGTCAAAACAAACTAGAAATGCTATGATAAAGAAGCTCCCAAATCTATTCTAGGAACAACCTACTTAAAAGTTCCTAATGATTTATCTGTCTTCCACTCCATTATGCTATTTTAGATTTACATGCAACAAAAACAAAAACAAAAGGCTGATTTGTCAGGATGTAAAGAGGAAAACACAGTGACTTAGAAGTTTACATGATTTTACTATTTTTTTCCTAGGGGTAAAAAAGCAATTACAATGATGGGATCTTATAAAGTTAATTGTGAGCCAGGGTTAATATATGGTCAGACACTTTAAGATCTAAGGTTAAACTGAGAGCTGAGTTAACTTGTCCCAGAAGAGAAGAAATCACTGAAAAGCAAATCTAGAGGAGAATCATACAGCAAGGGCAGAGGAGACACAGAGATCAGCCAGTGAAAGCTCACTTTGAGAACCCAAAAAAGACATGAAATACTGTAGAAATGGCCAGGATTCTTAAAGGATGAAATATTGTTATAATTGCTTCACAATGCTGTTATTTATACCCCATTCAGATAAGTCCTTTTTGACTATAGTTACTATATAACTTGGAGAAGGCAATGGCAACCCATTCCAGTACTCTTGCCTGGAAAATCCCATGGACGGAGGAGCCTGGTAGGCTGCAGTCCCTGGGGTCGCGAAGAGTCGGACACGACTGAGCGACTTCATTTTTCACTTTCCTGCATTGGAGAAGGAAATGGCAACCCACTCCAGTGTTCTTGCCTGGAGAATCCCAGGGACAGCGGAGCCTGGTGGGCTGCTGTCTATGGGGTCGCACAGAGTCGGACACAACTGAAGTGACTTAGCAGCAGCAGCAGCAGCAACTATATAGTAATCTCTCCAAAAGCCCCCAAACTTTTTGCTTTTGTCTCAAAAACCCACTTTTGAAATAAATCCTAAGAGGGAAGAAAGGAAATTAAGCAGCTTCAGCTTTCACACTCTGATTTATTGAAGAAATTCATTTCCATTAAATACTATATATTATGCACATATGTATCTCTATATTTACAATTATCTATTTATACTAATATACACAAAGAGGGGCACTGTGAAAAATAATACCTCAGAAAGGAAAAATCATTTTACAATTCCCCTTATTGCTTGTTCTCTGGAAAATTTGACAGACACCATTGTGGTTTTTCCTACTTGAAGTGATAGAACAGCTCTCCTGAGCAACACCACCATCAATGTGAACATGAGTGGTTAACAGCTCACAGAGGCAAAATCACAAAGGAAAACACCTATACTAAACAAGCTCAAACACTTTGAATGTTAGATTTTAAGACCCCTTTATACATACGGAACTTCTAGGTCAATATCTAATTTTTCATTTTTGTGAGTTTTTCACTTTTTTTACTGGTATCAGAGTGAAAGTTTTTTTTTTTTTTAATTGTTGTTTGTTTTTTGCTATGGAATTTTCCCCCTTCTTGCAAAATTTCAAAGCAGGACAATTTTAGGAGCTATAAAAAGTGCCTGGCATTTAAGTTAGTTCCAGTATGGCCTAAATCCTGCTTTCACCAATTGTTAATTTGCAGCCTATTGCAACTTATTGAACCTCACACTCATATCTCCATAAAGGAAACAGAAACATCTACCAAGCAAATTTTACCTGCCAAGGGCTAAATGATATAATATATGTGAAGCATATAACTGATATATAATCAGGACTAAATGAATATAATTTATTTATTATTGCCAGAGATTATGCATTTTAATCTCCATACCTTGAGAGCTTTCTCTACATAAAATTGCTAAATTTTGAGTAAATAGTAAGTGAAGAAGTTAAATTATGTGTTGTAATTTTGACAAAGTATTTGTTAAGCATCAAATCCTGGGGTGCCATACCCTGGAAAGATAAGCAATAACCCTATCACCCAATAGCACAAATCCAAGTGAAGATGGTGACTATGAACAAAGCTAATGGAGGTGATGGAATTCCAGTTGAGTTATTTCAAATACTGAAAGATGATGCTGTGAAAGTGCTGCACTCAATATGCCAGCGAATTTTGAAAACTCAGCAGTTGCCACAGGACTGGAAAAAGTCAGTTTTCATTCCAATCCCAAAGAAAGGCAATGCCAAAGAATGCTCAAACTACTGCACAATTGCACTCATCTCACATGCTAGTAAAGTAATGCTGAAAATTCTCCAAGTCAGGCTTCAGCAATACGTGAACCGTGAACTTCCAGATGTTCAAGCTGGTTTTAGAAAAGGCAGAGGAACCAGAGATCAAATTGCCAACATCCGATGGATCATCAAAAAAGCAAGAGAGTTCCAGAAAAACATCTATTTCTGCTTTATTGACTATGCCAAAGCCTTTGACTGTATGGATCACAAGAAACTGTGGAAAATTCTGAAAGAGATGGGAATACCAGGCCACCTGACCTGTCTCTTGAGAAACTTGTATGCAGATCAGGAAGCAACAGTTAGAACTGGACATGGAACAACAGACTGGTTCCAAATAGGAAAAGGAGTATGTGAAGGCTGTATATTGTCACCCTGCTTATTTAACTTATATGCAGAGTACATCATGAGAAATGCTGGGCTGGAAGAAGCACAAGTTGGAATCAAGATTGCTGGGAGAAATATCAATAACCTCAGATATGCAGATGACACCATCTTTATGGCAGAAAGTGAAGAGGAATTAAAAAGCCTCTTGATGAAAGTGAAAGAGAAGAGTGAAAAAGTTGGCTTAAAGCTCAACATTCAGAAAACTAAGATCATAGCATCTGGTGCCATCACTTCATGGGAAATAGATGGGGAAACAGTGGAAACAGTGTCAGACTTTATTTTGGGGGGCTCCAAAATCACTGCAGATGGTGATTGCAGCCATGAAATTAAAAGATGCTTACTCCATGGAAGGAAAGTTATGACCACCCTAGATAACATATTAAAAAGCAGAGACATTACTCTGTCAACAAAGGTCCATCTAGTCAAGGCTCTGGTTTTTCCAGTAGTCATGTATGGATGTGAGAGTTAGACTGTGAAGAAAGCTGAGCACTGAAGAATTGATGCTTTTGAACTGTGGTGTTGGAGAAGACTCTTGAGAGTCCCTTGGACTGCAAGGAGATCCAACCAGTCCATCCTAAAGGAGATGAGTTCTGGGTGTTCATTAGAAGGACTGATATTGAAGCTGAAACTGCAATACTTTGGCCACTTCATGCGAAGAGTTGACTCATTGGAAAAGACCCTAATGCTGGGAAGTATTGGGAGCAGGAGAAGAAGGGGATGATAGAGGATGAGATGGCTAGATGGCATCACCGACTCGATGGACATGAGTTTGAGTAAACTCTCGGAGTTGGTGATGGACAAGGGAGGCCTGGCGTGCTGCAATTCATGGGGTCGCAGAGTCGGACATGATGATCGACTGAACTGAACTGACGTGAAGATAGGAAACAAAACAAATAATTGTAACTGACCCCTTGTGCATAAACTAGTATATGCATAAGGCATACTTGTGACTGACGTTCAGTTCTGTCTTCACAGAAAAAGGCACTTGCTTGGTAAGAGGCTTTCCAGGTAGCATTAGTAATAAAGAATCTACCTGCAATGCAGGAGACTCAGGTTCAATCCTTGGATTGGGAAGATTCCCTGGAGAAGGGAATGGCTACCCATTCTAGTATTCTTGCCTGGAGAATTTCATGACAGAGGAGTTGGCAGGCTACAGACCTTGGAGTCACAGAGAGTCAGACACAACTGAGTGACTAACACTTTTACTTCCACAGATATGAGTGAATCTACATGGATATATCTGAAAAACAGAACTGCTTCACAGTTATGTACAGACTTAATGAACCATAAATGATGCAGAATGTATAAATGAGTCCTTGACAGTGAACAGATCCGAAACTTTATGTGCCTTTGATTTATAAAACTACTTCACCTTATTGGTGATCACTTCCATAGCCTGTTTTCCTGAGTCACTATTGCAAATATTGAAATGCACCCTCTTTTTATGTCCTGGAAACTTAGCCAGTTTATGTATGAGTTGAATTATGAAAGCAGCTATGAATTACCCTGCAGTTGCTAGCTACTAAGACTTTATTTTCCTTCCTTCAAATAATAATGTTTTATCTGCTTTGGAGAAACTACCACTTTTTCATTGTTGGTTATGCACTTTTACTGGCCATAGTGACTGACATCATGGAAGGATTTCGGGATATTGCTTTATTTACTGGATGAGTTCACAAATCAATGGATGAATACAAACTTTACTAAATGAGCATATATTTTCCTAGCCAGCAAGATTGCTCCAGGCATTGGCCAATCATTTCATCCAATCCCATAAGTGTTTTCCTCAGAACAACTGTTAGAAGTACCTGACAACAATGTTCCCTCAATGGAGGGACGTAGGAGAATGTGAGTGTTGTGCTGCTGCCATTTTACATCCATTCTATAGCATCCTGAGAGCTGAGCTAGCCCAGGGAGCAGGGGGTATAGTGTGAAAGAGAAATCCTAATGATTAGAGCTCTAGCTTCTACTTTTAATGAACTATTTGTTTACATTAGGTTACAGTCTGCCAAGTTTATTAATCCAATTTAAGTTGTCAGTCATTTAGAGCAGAACGAATCCTGACTAATAGCTGCATCTTTTAGTCAACTCTTGGCTTCCCTGGTGGCTCAGAGGTTAAAGCATCTGTCTGCAATGTGGGAGACCTGGGTTCGATCCCTGGGTCGGGAAGATCCCCTGGAGAAGGAAATGGCAACCCACTCCAGTATTCTTGCCTGGAGAATCTCATGGACAGAGGAGCCTGGTAGGCTACAGTCCACGGGGTCGGAAAGAGTCGGACACGACTAAGCGACTTCATTTTCACTTTCACTTTTTAGTCGACTAGTTGTAATTCTTCATTTCTATGTCTGCGACTTATCACATCCCAAATTTTAAGACATTTACAGTTTGAGAAAGTCAGTCTATTTTTATCAACTTTACACCTGTTTCAAAAAATCAGGACAGTTCAGGAATGATGATCTAGTAACACAGAGAATTTAAATTAAAGCTTTCTGATGACTGCTGTCACTTTGTTTGTTTCTCTTCATTGTATTCCTGTCCCTTTGGCTTGGAAAGCCAGTCCCCACTCCCATGGGTCTCCCCAAGGTCTTTCAGTTCCTCAGATTCTTATGTCTTCTTCTTTTTTTACAACTTTACCTTTATTTTCGGTTTATTGTATAGATATGTGCAGTTTGCTGCTGCTGTTTAGTCGCAAACTTGTGTCTGACAATTTGCAACCCCATGAATTGTATGTAGCCTACAAGGCTCCTCTGTCCATGGGATTTCCCAGGCACAAATACTGGAGTGAGTTGCCATTTCCTTCTCCAGGGGATCTTCACAATCCAGGGGTCAAAAATGCGTCTTCTGCACCGCAGGCAGATTCTTTACTGCTGAGCCACCAGGGAAGCCCACAGTTAGCATACCAAAATAAATTTTAATATTCTATGCCTATATGAAATTACTAACCTAATTCATAGCTTGCCAGAGCAACCATTTCTCAACATCATTATACCAAAGTTTAAAATTATTTTAATAAAGTAAATTATTAAAAAATAATAATCTAGACAGGAGTATTACAGCTTACCAATGATAAGACTCATAAGATTACCAGAAATTGGGTATGAATAAATAATATTCAAAATTATAAATATACATAACATTAAAATGTGTATACTTTAATTTCTAATTTAATTTTTTTTCTGAATCAGGAAGTGCTTTAGTCTCATCAATGAACATCAGGTAGCATTTAACTATTAATTTATAATGGGATTCATAATAGATAATTTTCATTGATTGCCTGATAGATAAGTAAGGTTTTATTTATATTGACTGTACTACAATGCAGATTTTTCTCTATATAAATATACATAAAATATTAGTAAGTAGTTATTCCTCTTGTTTCTCCTGCATCATTAATTTTTTCAATAAGTGACTTCAGGGAAAATGAAACTTAATAGTGAAAAATTAAAAACAGCTGTATATTCTCATCCAATTTACAAATTAGTGCTTCTGATTCAACTCCAGCCTCAAACATTTCTTTTCTTGAAACCATTCTGTTGAATGGTTACATACCATCCAAGTATATTCTTTTACCTTAATTCTAGTAGATAATGTGCTGGCATATACATCTTTATAAATGTTCATTAGCTGCAAGCAGTATGCTTTGACTTTTATGTCCTTGAAACTATGAACATCAATTCTTCCTAATGTTTCTACTTTAAATAGAATATATTATGAAACTGAGATCTGAGCATTTTTAGAAATTCTGAGCTGAGGATATCAATTTAGTCAGAACAGTGTCAAATGTGGAGCCCAAACAACATAATTGGTACTTTGAGGCTGAAGTTGATGTGACATTCTCTTGAACATATTTTAATGCTTATGCATATTTAAATTAAAAATTTAACCTCCTGACATTCAAACTGAAAAAGCCATTCACCATCCAACTACAGAGCCACGTCTGACAAATAAGATGGTATACACCAAAAATCATTTGTCTTGAATCTATGCTTATTTCGCAGGAAATTTCCAAAAGGCTCAGTTTGCTAACATTTTTTGACAGTGAATTTTGATATTAGCATAGATTTTCCAACTGATTATATGGCATGAATTTACTTCAGATATTTGCCTATATATTATTCTAAATGGATGCTAACTAGGAATGTTATGGTATATATTTAAGTCATGACATCTTTTAAGTTTTATTATTTTTATTTTTGGATGGCAAGTAGTTTTCTTGCTATGCCACTTAATACAATCTCTTGTGTTAAGACTGGATAAGATAGTAGTCTATGCTACACACACTCTACCTCTCTGTATAATACCCATCTGTCCAGAAATAGTATCTATGATCTTATCTGTTTTTGATCTACTTTGTCAGATTCAAAGCAGCATGGCTCCCACAGAGAAGTGTGTCTGTGAACAGGGCCAGAACAAGGTTGGCAGGTCAGACACCACAGTTTGTTTTACCCCAGCATGTTCCTGTCACAACTCATTTTGGTGCCATGGATCTGCAGATATGTTTCAGTTGAGGATTCTAAGGTCAAATGAAAGTGGCACTCCCATGCACAGCTGGGTCTCCGTGGGAAAAAGGATCATCATTCAGCCATTCAATGCTATTTCAAATGTGTGTTTTAATTTCACATTTGTCATAGTGCAAACTTTAGAGTAAGATGCCAAAGCAAAAATCCCCATGTTCAATAGCAGGCACAAATAAAAATTACTGCATCTGACTGAATACAGTAAGTATTCTGTGCTTGCAGTGAAGAGTTGACATTTAAATTGGGAAGTTGCCAGGGGCCTTTGGCTTCATCCCATAATTATCAAGTTCCATGGCATTGAAGACATTATTTTAAGTCCAAGAAATGGGAGTTAGTATCCTCAGATCCAATGCTGCCACTCAAAACCAAAATATATCAGTGTTTATGGCAATGAAATACAGAAGGCTCTTCTTGCCAATTGCCTTTGTGTTTATTACCTTCAAGTCCCAGATGAACAACCCAGATCAGTTTTGCCACCCACATTACAAAGAGCATAGCAAATTAATAGTCTTTCTTCAAAAGACAGAAATAATTCTGAAATATGATCAAACTCAGTGTCCTTGTGAGGGAGATAGGAAGAGACAGAATATTTTCTCTAATATCAAGTTCAGGAAAGCAAGGAACATAAAAGTTAAGTGGCTGGTCTCCATTTATTCAAATAAATTTATTCAGGAGTAGATCCAGAAATAAAGATCAAGTCTCTTGGCTCATGTGGGAGGCCCCATATTGCCTCACAGCTTTCAAAACTCTCATTTTCCAGGAAAATGAGAAAAAGCTTTCCCTTGCTACAACACTAAATTCAGACATACTGCCATCTACTGACCCACCTAGGAATGTAGAGCTTTCCCTTCATAATGTCATCTCCCGGATGCCAACGGATTTCTACGGGGCTATTGGTGTAAGAAATAAGTAAATTTATGACATTTCTTTCCTTAGCAAAGGATTAGTATACTGGCATTCTTAAATTTTATATAGCAGTGCAACAATGCACCATGTTCTTTATATGTGGAATATCTTGAAATTATCTGTTCCTCTCCGTGCCCTTGTTGTGATATATTCTTCTAAGGAATCAGCTAGTCTAAGACAGCTTTCTTTTCACATAAAACAATTTGAGGAATGCCATACCATTTTGTGTCGTCTGTCCTTTACCAGTGTTTTACAAGATGTGCTGTTGATCCTACATGTTGCCAAATAAGGAATGATAGAAACCAAGCTAAACAGCTATAATCCTATGTAGAAATATTTGTAAAATGCCCTAAAGGTGTTATAATAATAAGTGAACAGGATCGCAAATATATTTTCAACAAGGTTCCCTTTGTACAGAGCCAAATTGTTATTTTTCCAGAACTGTGTATCTATACAGTTTTTTCACCATATCAACCCTTCAGAGCCTGCCTGCATTCTCCACAGAATAAAAGTAACACTTTTCAATCAAGTTGTTTTCACACACAATTTCTGTGTTCATCTCATTATCATAGTTGAGTTAAAGTTATAGCATTTATCTCTCACTGTTGCTCCTCATCATTATATTTAGTTCATTACCTAAATAGTTCATTAGTTGACTTTACATATTTGGAATATTTGCTTGATTAGAAAAACTGATTGACAATTACTTAATACAGAATCAGCATTTATAAGAACAGTTCACACAGTATCAGAGAGGCATCTAAGCCACTCCAGTTACCTGTGTACCTGCTTTGAGACCTTAAGAGAAAATTATTTCCTTTGATGGTGGTTCACAGACAACATGCTTAAGAAATCTTGAATAAAGAACTTCTTTTTATTATTTCAGGATATAAAAGCCTATGCTCATAATGATTGAACTGCTTTCATAAAGTCATCATTTTGATCTTTAAAATTAATCAAGCAGAACGTATCTTTCAAGTTCATAGTTTGAAACTCAATCTGAAGAAGACCATGTATTTATTTTGGAATAAGTGTCTGTATTTGTCCATCCAAATCTCTACACAAATATCTTAATTTGTGGTCATATTAGGCAGAAATAAGAAAGGATATTGTCTCCACATTTTTGCTTTGATACAAGGGTGCCAAAAGTCAAAAAAGAGATAGAGAGTACAAGTCTATATATTGAGAATGAAAACATTATGGAGTTTTAGTAATTCATTAGAACACTGTGGAATTTTAAGTGAAAAGCTTCAGAGAGGAAACTTCAGCCCAGAAATCTGGCCTCATATGCTTAGTCCTTATTGAAAACCTGTTAGATGTTAGAAGATAAGAGTGAGTTCAGAGAAAGGTGAGATGGAAAACGATAAGACAAGAAGTGATGAGGAGAGAGGAAAAGAATAGGGAGTGCAAAGGAATTTGAACATCTTTGTTATGAACTTAGACAATGAGCCAAGTATTTGGGGGTTTATCTGAAGTAAACTCAAGCACTAAACTTTTTGAGAAGTAGTAATAAAAGCAAAATATTTTCAGCCTTCTATTAAAGCACACACACCATTAGCAATGTTTCACAAAATGATTCTTTATACTAGCTTCTTTTTACAACATGGTGACAATATATCATATGGTAGGAGCAATTATGCTTTGAAAATGCTTATAGAAATTTTATTTCCCTGTTACCAGAAAGGTGAATTGGTTCAGAGGTGTACTCACATATTCTATGTTATTTATCCTCTCGTTTGTTTTTTTTTTCCTACCCTTATATTTCGATCATCTGTTTAAAGCAAAATTATAACATCATTTCCTTAAATGAAGAGTACAAGAAAAACTTCACCTGAGATTTAAGGCCTTAGTACAAATTAGCATGGCTTGTTTTAAGTACAAGGTTATATAAACAGCTCTATTTCCAACCTAGGTGAAACAGAAGAGACATAGGCCAAGTGTGGCATTCTGGCTGAGCTGAGGAAGCAGCTGAAAGTTCAGATGCAAAGCAGCTTGGTTCCACAGAGCAAACACCAGGGGACAAAGTTCTGTAAAAAAGAAAAAGAAAAATTCTGGTAATATGCAGAATGGCTATCTTAATTTTTTCAATAGAAGACAGAGCTGCACATATATATGTGAAGGATAAATCTATCTGAAGCTGAGGAAAGAATCACCTGGAAAAATTAGGGAGAACAATTCTTAAAGTCTATACAGACTTAGGAATATTACCACTTTACACTCTCCAGAAGAGTCAGTTTATAAAGAGGATACAATAATCATAAGTATACTATAAATACATAGTACAGAGATTCAAAATATATGAAGCAAAATAGAATTTCAAAGAGAATAAATCTTCAGTTATAATTGGAGAGCTCAATATCTCATTCTCAATAACTGATAGAAGTAATACTAGCGCTATGCAATATTCCAAAAATTGAAGAGCAGGGAATACTTTTTAATCACTTAACGATGACAGCATTACCTGACAGCAAAACCAGAAAAAAATTTATGAGGAAAAAAAACTAAGGATCAATATTTCTCATGAGTGTAGATACAATAATCCATTGTTGTTGTTCAGCTGCTAAGTCATGTTCGACTCTTTGCCACCCCCTGAACTGTAGCATGTCAGGCTTTTCTATCCATCACTAACTCCCTGAGTTTGCTCACTCATGTCCATTGAGTCAGTGATGCCATCCAACAATCTCATCTCCTGCCACTGCTTTCTCCTCTTGCCCTCAATTTTTCCCAGCATCAGGGTCTTTTCCAATGAGTCAAATCTTTCCATCATGTGGCAAAAGTGTTGGAGTTTCAGCCTCAGCATCAATCCTTCCAATGAACATTCAGGACTGATTTCCTTGAGGCTATATTGCCTGGATCTCCTTGCAGTCCAAGGGACTCGCAAGAGTCTTCTCCAGTGCCACAGTTCAAAAGCATCAATTCTTCAGCTCTCAGCTTTGTTTATGGTCCAACTCTCACATCCATACATGACTACTGGAAAAACCACAGCTTTGGGCAATACAGACCTTTGTTGGCAAAGTGATGTTTTTGCTTTTTAATACACTGTCTAGGTTTGTCATAGTTTTTCTTCCAAAGAGCAAGCATCTTTTGATTTTGTGGCTGCAGCCACCGTCTACAGTGATTCTGGAGCCCAAGGAAATAAAGTCTGTCACTGTTTCCAACTTTCTCCATCTATTTGCTGGGAAGTGATGGAATGAGATGCCATGATCTTAGTTTTTTGAATGTTGAGTTTTAAGTCAGGTTTTTCACTCCCCTCTCTCATCTTTATCAAGAGGCTCTTTAGTTCCTCTTCACTTTCTGCCATTAAAGTGGTATCATCTACATATCTGAGATTTTTGGTACTTTTACTGACAATTTTGATTGCAACTTGTGATTCATCTAGCCTGGCATTTTGCATGATGTACTCTGCATATGAGTTAAATAAGCACGATGACAATATACAGCCTTGACTTACTCCTTTCCCAACTTGGAACCAGTCCATTGTTTCATGTCCAGTTCTAACTTGTTGCTTCTTTTCCTGCATACAGTTTTCTCAAGAGGCAGGTAAGGTGGTCTGGTATTCCCATCTCTTTAAGAATATTCCAGTTTGCTGTGATACACACAGTCAAAGGCTTAAGTATAGTCAATGAGCAGAAGTAGATGCTTTTTGGAATTCTCTTGCTTTTTCTATGATACAGCACATGTTGGTAATTAAATCTCTGGTTCCTCTGTCTTTTCTAAGTCCAGGTTGTACATCTGGAATTTCTCAATTCACATACTGCTGAAGCCTAGCTTGAAGGATTTTGAGCAAAATGTTGCTGGGATGTGAAATGAGTGCAATCGTATAGTAGTTTGAATGTTCTTTGGTATTGCTTTTTCTTTGGGATTGGAATGAAAACTGACTCTTTCCAGTCCTGTGGCCACTGCTGAGTTTTCCAAATCTTCTGGTATAATGAGTGAAGCATTTTACCAGCAGCATCTTTTAGGATTTGAGATTACTCAGCTGTAATTCCATCACCACCACTAGCTTTGTTCATAGTAATGCTTCCTAAGGCCCACTTGACTTCCCATTCCAGTATGTCCGGCTCTAGGTAAGTAACCACATCATCCTGGTTAACTGGATCATTAAAAACTTTTTTTTTTTTGTACTGTTCTGCTGTGTATTCTTGCCACTTTTTCTTAGTCTCTTTTGGTTCTCTTAAGTCATTGTTGTTTTTGTCCATTATTATGCCTACCTTTGTATGAAATATTCCCTTGGTATCTTGAATTTTCTTAAAGAAATCTCTAGTCTTTCCTATTCTGTTCTTTTCCTGCATTTCTTTTCATTGGTCACTGAAGAAGGCCTTCTTATCTCCCCTTGCTATTGGAACTCTGCATTCAACTGGGTGTATCTTTCACTTTCTTTCTTGCCTTTCACTTCTCTTCTTTCATCAGCTATTTGTAAGCCCTCTTCAGACAACCACTTTGCCTTCTTACATTTCTTTTTCTTGGGGATGGTTTTGGTTATCATCTCCTGTACAATGTTATGAACCTCCGTCCATAGTTCTTCAGGCATTCTGTCTACCAGATCTAGTCCCTTGAATCTATTTGTTACCTCCACTGAATAATCATTAGGGATTTGATTTAGATCATACCTGAATGCCCTAGTGGTTTTCCTTACTTTCTTCAATTTGAGGTTGAATTTTGCAATAAGGAGCTGATAATGTGAGCCACAGTCAGCTCCAAGTCTTGTTTTTGCTGACTGTGTATAGAGCTTCTCCATCTTTGGCTGCAAAGAATATAATCAATCTGATTTCGGTGATGACCACTGGGTGATGTCCATGTGTAAGTCTTCTCTTGTGTTGTTGGAAGAGAGTGTTTGCTATGACCAGTATGTTCTCTTGGCAAAACTCTGTTAACCTTTGTCCTGCTTTGTTTTATACTAGAAAACCAAATTCACCTGTTATTCCAGGTGTTTCTTGGCTTCCTACTTTTGCATTCCAGTCCCCTATAATGAAAAGGACATATTTTTTGGGGTGTTAGTTCTAGGAGGTCTTGTAGGTCATTATAAAGTCATTCAACTTCAGCTTCTTCAGTATTACAGTCTGGGGCTTTGGCTTGGATTACTCTAATGCTGAATGGTTTGCCTTGGAAATGAACTGAGATCATTCTGTCATCTTTGAGATTGCAACCAGGTACTGCATTTCAGATCTTTTCTTTGAATGTGAGGTCTACTCCATTCCTTGTAAGGGATTCTTACCCACAGTAGTAGATATAACGGTCATCTGAATTAAATTCTCCCATCCCCATACATTTTAGTTCACTGATTCCTAAAATATTGATGTTGACTCTTGCCATCTCCTGTTTGATCACACCCTTTTTACCTTGATTCTTGGATCTAACATTCCAGGTAACATCGTTCTTCACAGCAACGAACTTTACTTTCACCACCAGATACTCCACAGCAGGGTGTTGTTTCCTGTTTGGCTCAGCCTCTTCATTCTTTCCGTAGCTCTTGTTTCGCTCTACCCCAGTAGAATATTGGGCATCTACCAACCTGAGGAGGGTTTCATCTTTCAGTGTCATAACTTTTTGCCTTTTCATACTGTTCATGGGGCTCTCAAGGTGAGAATACTGACGTGGTTTGCCATTTCTTTCTCCAGTGGATCACATTTTGTCAGGCCCTAACTATCAGGGAATGCCCTTCAACTGCTCAGTGTAGTTGGGGGAGATTCCTCGTGGCCTGGCTGTCTCACTGCTCGTCCTCATTGAGCATTTAAACCTTCACTGCTGTGGGATGTCAGTCAACATGCGGCCAGGGGTTGAGACAAAGTCCCTGCTGGAGTGGCCAGGAAAGGGCTCCAGGGATGGCTGGAGCTGATGCTGGATGACGCCCTGGAGTGGGGCGGCACCCTGGCCTCACTGCTGCCATCGGCCGCCCTGGAACAATCCACTGACCAGAAGTCCCTGGTTACCCATGGACCATCCTCTGTCCAAGAGTTGCCGTCCACCATGCAGCCAATCAGCCACCCAGGAGTTGCGGCCCACTGTGGAGACAACAATAATTCATAACCAAATCTAAATAAATGGAATCCAGTAGTACATATAAAGGTCAATGTTTCATTATGAAATAGAAGTGATTTCAGGAAATGCAAGACTAGTTAACACTTGAAAAATTATTAATGTAATTTATCATGTTTACAGATTAAAAAAGAAAAACTTTAATTTCAAAAAAATAGATACAAAACATTTGACAAAATCCACATCCATTTCTGATAAAAAAAAAAAAAAACAACAGGAACTCTCAATATGTGGAGAAAAGACAACTTAATAAAGAAAATCTGAAGAAAAAAATTACATGTAAAATCACACTTGATGTTATGAGATTCATTGCTCTTCTCCTAACACGAAAGTTTTATTATGTCTATTTAGCATTACCCTAGAGGTGCTAGCCAATGCACTAAACCAAGAACAATGAATAAACATATTCAGAATGGAAAGAAATAAGTCACTGTCTATATTTGCAGGCAACATGATTATCTTTTGTAGAAAAACCAAAGACATCTCCAAAAACCTTTTTGAAAGTAATTTAAAAGTAATTCAAAGTAATAAATGAATTTAGAAATTTAACAAGATGAAAGAACATAGAATAAATATATTACATTTAGTATACTACCAACAAATAGTTCACATTTAAAAAAATTATTGACTTTAAAAATATTTATAAAATACTTGTGGATAACTATGATGAAAAATGTGAAGACCTTGAAACAGAAAACTACAGATCACTGATGAGGGAAATTAAAGAAAATATAAATAAATGGATATACAGAACATGTTCAAAGATCAAAAGACTCAATATTATTAAGATATTGTTTTTCAGTTACCCAGTCATGTCCAATTCTTTGCTACCGCATGAACTGAAGCACACTAGATCTTCCTGTCCCTCACCGTCTCCCAAAGTTTGCTCAAGTTTATGTCCATTACATTAGTGATGCTATCAGGCCATCTCATCCTCTGACTCCTTCTTCTCCTTCTGCCCTCAATCTTCCCCACTATCAGGGACTTTTCCAATGAACTGGCTCTTTGCATCAGATGAACAAAATACTGTGGTTTCAGCATCAGCATCAGTCCTTCCAACGAGTATTCAGGGTTGATTTCCCTTAAGATTGACTGGTTTGATCTCCCTCCTGTCCAAGGGACTTTTAGAAGTCTTCTCCAGCACCACAGTTCAAAGCCATCAATTCTTTGGTGCTCTGACTTCTGTTGTCCAGATCTCACAACTGTATATGGCCACTGGAAAGACCATGGCCTTGACTATATGAATCTTTGTCAGCACTGTAATGTTTGTGCTTTTCAACGCACTGTCTAGGTTTGTCACAGCTTCCTCGCCAAGAAGCAATTGTCTTCTAATTTCATGGCTTTGGTCACCATCTGCAGTGATTTTAGAGCCCAAGAAGAGGAAATCTGTCACCACTTCCACTTTCTCCCCTTCTATTTGCATGAAATAACGGGGGCCAGATGCCATGATCTTAGTTTTTTTTTTTTTTTTTAATATTTAGCTTTAAGCTGGCTCTGTCACTCTCTTCTTTCACCGTCATCAGAGGTTCTTTAGTTCCTCTTCACTTTCTGCCATTAGAGTGGCTCAGCCACATATCTGAGGTTCTTGATGTTTCTCCCGCCTATCTTGATTCCAGCTTGTAACTCATCCATCTGGTATTTCTCATGATGTGCTCAGCATATAGGTTAAGCAAACAGTGTGACAGCAGACAGCCCTGCTGTACTCCTTTCTTAGTCTTGAACCAACAGTTGTTCCACACATGGCTCTAACTTTTGCTTCTTGGCCTGCATACAGGTTAAGATTTTATATTGAGAAATTAGTTTTTTACAAGTTGATTCATGGTCAATACAATTTATGTCAAAACTTAGCAAACTGTTCTACAGAAATTAGAAACTTCAAATGGAAATTCAGGTGTCTAGAAAAGTTAAAATAACTTTGAACTATAATGTCATTTGATGACTTACACAACCAGACTTTAATACAGACTATGAAAACCACAATAATCCAGACAGTGCAACATTGGTGTTAAGATAGACAAATAGATCAGTAGAATAGAATAAATAATCCAAAAATTTATTTTCAACAAAAATCCAAAGAAAATTCAGTGGGGAAAGAATAGTCATGCTTTGTGTTTTTTGTTTGTTTGTTTTAAACCTGGAGATTGGGTATCTATGTGCAAAAAATAATTAACTTTAATCCACACCTCATAGCATATACAAAAAAATAATTCAAAGTGGATCGCATACCTACGTGTAAACTTAAAACGATTAACATTTCTAGAAGAAAAATGAGATATTCTTTTTTTTTTTTGAGGTTAATTTATGCTTTTATTTGCCAGTATAATTAACTACAGTGGCCTGCAGGCTTCTTTGATCTAAAAAAAATACATTTTATATCACAATCCAACAAACACACACACATATATAATATGTATACATACATAAAAGTGAAACAAAAGTTTTGCTAAAAATGTCTACCCTGAGTGTTAGATTTTTTTTTGGAGACCTTTTTCTTTTTTTAAAGCAGTTTTAGGTTTACAATAATACTTGACAGGAACATACAGAAATTTCCCATATACCCCCTTCCCCTCACATGAACAGCCATTATCAACACAATGGTGCCTTTTTTCTTTTTAGACCAAGGATGACTGCACTGACACATAATCAAAACGTCCCCAGTTCACCTTAGGGTTCACTTTGAGAGCAGAGCAGTGTTGCATATTCTATGAGTTTGGACAAAAGTGTGACCACATATATCCATCATTATAATGTCGCTCACAGTACTTTCACTGCTCATGAAAATTTGTACTCTGTATATTCCTCTCTGCAAACTCCTGACAACCACTCATCTTTTTATTGTCCCCACAGTTTTGCCTTTTGCACAATGGCATACAGTTGGACTCTTTTTCTTTCTCCTTGAAATGAGAGGTTCATACCCTTTATGAGACCACTCCTGGCCCATCCAGGCATGGGCCAGACAGGCTCTAGTGGCAAGCTCCCCACAACGTGCTGCGGCTTTCCTCCAGTGCTGGCCCTGCCTGGCAGCCACGGGGAGGTGCAGGGGGACACGTGTTGGGTTTCTGCTCATAGGAAGGCCTCACGTTTTGTGCCCCTCGTCACAGTGAACCCAGATTCCTATCGGGTGTGTTATAAACAGATGAGCCACTTCTTCAGGCCCCCTGCTCTGAGCACACCCCGAGATATTCTTTTTTTTTTTTTTTTGGTCTTGGGATAGGAAAGATTTCTTATTTAAAAATAGAACAAATGCATATAAGAAAAATAGATAAATCCTATGTCATCTAAATTAACTACGCTTTCTTATAAAAAGATACTGTAAAGAGAATGAAAAGGAAAGTCACAAATGAGGGGAAAGAATCTGCAACTCATTAAGTTGGTAAAGGATTTGTATCTATATTGTATAAAAAATTTCAAAATAAGAAACAACATCACAACTGGAGCCTATTATACAGAGTGAAGTAAGCCAGAAAGAAAAACACCAATACAGTATACTATCACATATATATGGTATTTAGTCAATCGGTAAAGATAACCCTGTATGAGAGACATCAAAAGAGACACAGATAAATAGAACAGTATTATGGACTCTATGGGAGAGGGCGAGGGTGGGATGATATGGAAGAATGGCATGGAAGCATGTAAATTATCATATGTGAAACAAATTGCCAGTCCAGGTTCAATGCATGATACAGGCTGCTCGAGGCTGGTGCACTGGGATGACCCGGAGGGATGGGATGGGGAGGGACGTGGAAGGGGGGTTCTGGAAGGGGAAAACATGTACACCCATAGTGGATTCATGTCAATGTATGGCAAAACAAATACAATATAGTAAAGTTAAAAAATAGAAAATAAACTAATTAAAAAAAAAAGAAAGAAACAACATCACATCAAATCATGGGTGAAATGTTTAACAGACTTCAGAAAACGTGTATGCATGAGCTCACTTCCTCCTCCTGCACTCTCCCCACTCCTGCCATAAACAGAAAGAAGAGTTAATGTGAGCACACATGGAAATGGTAACCATCTACAAAACAAGAGAAGAAACCTCGGAAAAGAATCACCAGTCCAGGTTCGATGCATGATACAGGGTGCTCAGGGCTGGTGCACGGGGATGACCCGGAGGGATGGGATGGGGAGGGAGGTGGGAGGGGGATTCTGGAAGGGGAACACATGTATACCTATGGTGGATTCATGTCAGTGTATGGAAAAACAAATACAATATTGTAAAGTTAAAAAAATAGATAGACTAATTTAAAAACTTCAAAAAAAAAAAAAACTACTTTGCCGGTATCTTGATCTTGGACTTCCTGGCCCTCAGAACTATGAGAAATAAATGTCTGTTGTTGGAGAAAGAAGTATATGAATGATAGATAAGTGCAAGAAAAGGTGCTCAAACTATTAATCATTGTTGTTGTTGAGTTGTTGGATCACAGTGAAGGACAGGTTCTTCCCTGTCCTTCACTATCTCCTGGAATTTGCTCAGATCCATGCCTATTGAATCAGTGATGTTATCTAACCGTCTCATCTTCTGCTGCCATCTTCTCCTTTTGCTTTCAAACTTTCCCAGCATGAGTGCCTTTTCCAGTGAGTCAGTTCTTTGCATCAGGTGGTCAAAGTATTTATTAATATTAATAAATAATTACTAATGATTAAGAAAATGCAAACTACAATGAGATATCTCTGCATACAAATTACAATATTTACAATTTAAATGACTGATTCAACCAAGTGTTTTGAAGGACATGGAGCCATTCATTTTACTCATAAGTATTTGTTGTTTTTTAGTCACTAAGTCATGTCTGACACTTTGTGACTCTGTGGTCTGCAGCACCTCAGACTCCTCTGTCCTCCACTACATTCTGGAATTTGCTCAAATTCATGTCCATTGGGTCACTGATGTTATCTAATAATCTCATCCTCTGCTATGCTGGGGTAGGAAATGGCAATCCACTCAGTATTTTTGGCTGGCAAATTCCATAGGCAGAGGAGCCTCACAGGCTGTATTCCATGAGGTCACAAAGAGTCAGACATGACAGAGTGAGCAAGTGATCATACAAGCATAAGTATTTACATAAGATAAATAAAAGAATATGTCCATAGAAGAGGTTGTTCATAACAATGTTATACATAATAAACATTGGAAACATTGAAAATTTCCATTAATAGGTGAATGGACTAACAAATTTTAGCAAAATGAACTGCTGTTCAGCAATAAATAGAAAAATTTTAAAAAAAGTATGATAGATGAAATAACATGTGTGATTTTATGGATAAGGAAGCTGTGGTACATACAATAGCCAGAACATGGAAGCAACCTAGATGTCCATCAGCATATACACAATGGAATATTACTCAGCCATTAAAAAAAATACATTTGAATCGGTTCTACTGAGATGGATGAAACTGGAGCCCATTATACAGAGTGAAGTAAGCCAGAAAGAAAAACACCATCTTTCAAATGCCATGCGAGACAGAATAAAAGACACAGATGCATGGAACAATTTTATGGACTCTGAGGGAGAAGGTGAGGGTGGGACGTTCTGGGAGAATAGCACTGAAACATGTATATTATCATATGTGAAACAGAACACCATTCCATGTTCGATGCATGTGACAAGGGCTCAGGGCCGGGGCAATGGGATGATCCAGAAGGATGGGATGGGGAGGGAGGTGGGTGGGGGGTCCAGGAAGGGGAACACATGTAAACCCATGGCTGATTCATGTCAATGTATGGCAAAAACTATTACAATATTGTAAAGTAATTAGCCCCCAACTAAAATAAATAAATTTATAAAAAAAAAAAAAAAAAAAAACAAAGAAAAACACCAATACAGTATACTAATGCATATATATGGAATTTGAAAGATGGTAACGATAACCCTATATGCGAGACAGAATAAGAGACATAGATGCATAGAACAATTTTATGGACTCTGAGGGAGAAGGTGAGGGTGGGACGTTCTGGGAGAATAGCATTGAAACATGTATATTATCATATGTGAAACAGAACACCATTTCATGTTCGATGCATGAGACAAATGCTTGGGGCCGGGGCGATGGGATGACCCAGAGGGATGGGATGGGGAGGGAGGTGGGTGGAGGGTCCAGGAAGGGGAACACGTGTAAACCCATGGCTGATTCATGTCAATGTATGGCAAAAACTATTACAATATTGTAAAGTAATTAGCCCCCAACTAAAATAAATAAATTTATTAAAAAATAAATAAAGAAAGAAAGAAATAACATGTGTGAATCTCAAAATAACTGCACCGAGAAAAATAAGCAACAGAAAATGAATACATAACGTATGATCACATTTATACAAAATTCTAGATCATGCAAGCTAATTCATAGTAATAGAAAGTGGGTAGGTAGTTATCAGAAGTGGGTGTGGGTTGTGGGGTACATAAGAAAGATTATAAGGGACAAAAGAAAATTTTGGGGGGTGCTGGATACATTTATTACCTTGACTGTGATGATGGTTTCATTAATGTGTAAGTACATCTAAACTTACAAAATAATACACTTTCTAAACTATGTATTTTATTTCCTTTACATTTTTAATATTAAAAAAAAAGGAAAGCAATAAGTAGCAGGACATAAATTGGCTAGCCTGGATTGAAAGATTTGCACACACAAAAAATGGTCCCAGTTATTTCTTCTCTCATGTCCACATATTTTGCGTGTATTTGAGGATATTACAGGGTACTATAAACCTAATAACCAAGTTTCTGCAATTTGAGAAATGAAAGAAAATAGTAGATTAAGCATTAAAGATATTTAATGATTTGAGATGTATGAGAAATCTGAACAAAGAGACTTCAGAGCTGGTGCAGTGTTTCATTAGTAGTTCAACTGATCTTAAATTCTATGTCTTCTCTCTTTCATTATTACCAATAAACGTCTAATCAGTACTGTTTTGGTAAGGTACTCAGCTACCTTTGATGTTGTTAAACTCCCAGTAAACCTGCTGACTGCTGTTAGGATGGGAAGGGGCAATGAGTGAGAAATTTTGAGAGTATAAGTATTTGATATACAGATCATTTTTTTCCACATGAAATATCACAGGCACTGCATGAATTATCAGGGAAGGTACTTTAAGATAGATCTTAAGAGGTTGGGGAGTCAAGATTGGGCAATTCCTCAATCGATTCAAATATTTTATTTTTTTTATTTTAAATAATAAACCTTGAAAAAACACAAACTGGAGAGCATTGATTTAGATGATCTCTAAAACAGTCTCTAGCTCTCTAAATCTTAGAGTCTTCCTATAAGTGAATCTAGTATCATAAAACATTGATCTGACCACAGTGTGAGATAGAAAATTAATTAATTATACGTGAATCTGTACATTCTTGGAAATTGGCCCTTTGCAACTGCATGGAGAGGGTAGTTACTGTATCTCTAAGTAAGATAAGTACTGCCCAGGAAATATTTAAAGGTAGTAAAAGCTCATAGAAAGAAGTTTTAAGTTTATTTTGGAATTATATTGTTAAATTGTTTGTATGCTCATAGATAACATATTTGTCTTAAAAAAAAACACTTTAATAAAATTTATTTTTGGTCTTTATATTAAATTTAAGCAAACTAAATATTGTCGTTCTGTTGGTAAGTTGTGTCTGACTCTTTGCGACCCCTTGAAATGCAGCTCGCTAGGTTTCTCTGTCCATCACTGTCTCCCTGAGTTTGCTCAAACTCATGTCCATTGAGTTAGTTATGCCATCCAACTATCTCATCCTCTCTCAGCTCCTTTTCCTCTTGCCCTCAATTTTTCCCAGCAGCGGGGTCTTTTCCAATGAGTCAACTCTTTTCATCAGATGGTCAAAGTATTGGAGCTTCAGTTTCAGCATCAATCATTCTAAAGAATATTCAGGATTGATTACTTTTAGGATTGATTGGTTTGATCTCCTTGCTGTCCAAAGGACTCTCAAGAGTTTTCTCCAACACAACAGTTTGAAAGCACCAATTCTTTAGTACTCAGCCTTCTTTATGGCCCAGCTCTCACATCCATAAATGACTACTAGAAAAACCATAGCTTTGACAATACAGACCTTTGTTGGCAAAGTGATGTCTCTGCTTTTTAAAACACTGTCTAAAAATCATGGCAACTCACTCCAATATTCTTGCCTTGAGAATCCCCCTGGACAGAAGAGACTGGCAGACTACAGTCCATGGGGTTGCAAAGAGTCAGACTCAACTGAGGGACTAAGTACAAGGTTTGACATAGCTATTCTTCCAAGGAGCAAGCATTAAAATATAATTTTTATGTTAATTTGTAGATTAAAATATGTATAACCATATAGTGTTCTTTGGCTTCTCTTATAGCTCATTCTGTAGAGAATCTGCCTGCAATGCAGGATACCCAGATTTGATTCCTGGGTCAGGAAGGTCCCCTGGAGAAGGAAATGACAACTCACTCCAATATTCTTGCCTCTAGAATCCCATGGACAGAAGCGCTTGGCTGGCTACAGTCCATGGGGTCACAAGAGTCAGGCACGACTTAGCGACTGAACCACCACCAGTGGTCCTTTAAATATATATAGACGAGAAAACAGTTTATAAGAACTTTTATTATTTTTATTAATTTTAATTTAAATTATTTTGCTTTCCTTAGATTAAAACATGTTGTGGAACTAATTTAGGGGTTATGTTGAGAGTAGAAAATTTACACAAAGAAACATATTAAAAGAATAAGTTACCTTTCCTTGAAATCTTAATAGATGACAAAATATAAGTTTCTTTAAATGATCATTTTATTTTTGCTTTCATGAGGAAAAAAGTTTCAGAACTAAACAGGAGTCTATCCCCAAAAACAGTTTTTAATGTCCAACTTTACATGAAGTGTGGTTGAGGTGAAGAGCAAAATCATATCTGAACTGGGATACCTCTCAGAGCATACCACTATGACCAGCTTTTATAGTACTGTGGATACCTGATCTTTGCTACATCAGCTCCTATGGAGACCATATAAGGCAACACCAGAGTAGAATCAGTGGAAAATAAAATGTGTCTGATGACACTGAATTCTACCTGATTATAGACTTTTGGGTAGAGTTCTATAATACCTCTAGATCAAACTTGTTGTTGTTCAGTCCCTAAGTTGTGTCCAGCTGTTTGCAACCTCAGGAACTACAGCACGTAAGACTCCTCTTTCCTTCACTATCTCCCAGAGTTTGCTCAAATTCATATCCATTGCATCAATGATGCTATCTAACCATCTTATCCTTTGTCACAGCCTTCTCCTTTTGCCTCCAATCCTTCTTGGCATCAGTTTTTTTTTTTTTTTCCCCAATAAGTCAGCTCTTCACATCAAGTGGCCAAAGTATTGGAGCTTCAGCATCAGTCCTTCCAATGAATATTCAGGATTGATTTCCTTTAGAAGTGACTGGTTTAATCTCTTTGTGGTCCAAGGGACCCTCAAGAGTCTTCTCCAACACCACAATCTGAAAGGAGCAATCCTTCAGTGCTCAGCCTTCTTTATGGTCCAATTCTCATATTCATACACAACCACTGGAAAAGCCATATCTTTGACTATATGGACTTTAGTTGGAAAAGTGATGTCTCTGCTTTTCAGTGTTGTCTAGGTTTATCATAACTTTCCTTCCAAGGTTCAAGCATCTTTGAATTTCACGGCTACAGTCACCAGCCACAGTGATTTTGAAGACCATGAAAATAAAATCTGTCACTGCATCCATTTTTGTCCCTTCTATTCACCATGAAGTTATGGGACTGTATGTCATGATCTTAGTTTTTAATGTTGATTTTCAAGCCAGCTTTTTCAGTCTCCTCTTTCACCTTTATCGAGAGGGTTATTTCCTCTTCACTTTCGGGCATTTGAGTGGTATCATCTGCATATCTGAGGTTGTTGATATTTCTCCCAGCAATTTTGATTGCATCTTGTGATTTATCCAGCCCTGGAATTTTACAAGATATACTCTGCATATAAGTTAAATAAATATGGAGACCATAGGCAGCTTATTACTCAGCCTATATACAATATACAACCTATTATACAGCCAATATACAGACCAGTTTTACTAGACTATAAAATAACAGAAACAAATAAGAATAATATTAAAAATCCTTTCATTTCTTACATATGACTTTTCTAGAAATTTAAGGATAAAGTTCAATGGTTGATAAATATGTAAACTGAAACAAATATACTCTCTGCATTGCAACAGGGTAAAGTGTGCCTTTTCCAGTCTCTAGGTTTAGAAATTAGCCTAGGGCTGTAAATATGTTTTCTGAATAGTGGTTTGACAAGAATTTATAGGCAGCTGTCATTTGCACAGAAAAGCAGAAGTCAACATGATTTTTTATTTTTAATCGACATTGCTGTGGTGGCCAAATTTATTGTATCCACATACAAATGATCAACTGTAATATTATTGTATTTTCTGCTCTAAGAAAATTGTCTCTGATACCATTTACTAGCATTCTTTATGCTTCTGGAATAACAACTATTTTAAATATTAGCCTTGGCCAAAATTAATGAGAAAAACAGAATCTGTAAAAGACAACAAGCCAATCCTGTCTTCCTAAAGGGAATGTGACCATAGTACCTCCCTCAACAACTCCTCCTGGCAGCACTCAACTAACAGATTTAACTAGCCATTGTTGATTCTTGTTGCTAATGTTGGCTAGGTACTTTTGCAAATATTGATTCATTTGTGCATGTAAAATTCATTTGTGCATGTAAAGAACACTTTACTCTGTATCAGTCACTAGATAATGCACTGGGAAGAAAAGTAATTAAGATATAGCCACTTTACCTCTGAATATAATTTAGTGTGGGAAAGGTAGCTAGAGAGTACAGAAAAGTTAGAGCAGAATTTCAACATGGGTTTATAAACGTGCGAAAGGGTACCATGGTAACTCATACTTGATACTATTGGACAGGGCTCAAAAGTACATGCTATTGGAATGTGTCAGATTATGCAGTTTTGACCTAGTCCAGTAGTAAACCATGGCAACTGTTACAAGAAACAAGGAAAATCACTATATAATGATCAAGGGATCAATCCAAGAAGAGAATTTTCTTTCAAAAAAGGACAAAATTATCTTAAGTCAGGTACTAATGTTCATTATCACCTTGGTGTATGATATTTTTTTACTTACCATCCTGGCTGAAGGATTGATTTCATTTCAGAGACAACTTCATCTTCTTCCCCAACGTAATAGTTCTTATCCCAAAGGCTAAGGAATCATTGTTCAAGTACACCAACTGTTAAATATTTTCATTACACTTGTGGGAAATAGAAAACTAACCACCGGTGGATCTAAAGACCCAAGAGATACACTGTAGCTCGAACTTTGCAAGATGCTGTATATTACCTAGATTCAGAGGACCCAACTTTTACCAGGTGGTCCATGGTGATACTTTGGGATCCCAGGGATAAATTCCAAATCAAATAGGTTTCCAATAGTCCTTGAAATGTTCAAATAATATGGTTTTCTCAGTCTATTGATTAACCTGAATAACTGCTATAGACCTCTCAGGAGAAGGACTGAGAGAAATGCTGAATATGCTTCTGTGTTGTTGCAGAGTACTATGCCTTAGGGACCTCGTTTCCTCCTCAATCAATGGATTTTATATTTGAAAACAGCCTCAAGTTAGAAAACTATGCCAGGGATCATGACTTTATTGTGACAACTTTCCTCAGCCTCCTGGTCACCCTTCTTTGATTTCTTCTGCTGGTACAAGCTGAGCAGTATCCTTGTTGACTGCTTGTTTTGACCATAAGGATGCCGTGTGTAACATCCTTTGTAGGGTTCTCCCTTAGCTTCTCCTTTAATTTGCTATGTAGTAAGACAACTGTAGTAGCCTATTAAATTCAGTAATTAACTCCACTACATGTCCTCTCTTCTGGAGAGAGTCCTATCATACCTATTACTGTCAGCAAAGCACATTTTACAGTAGTTTCTCCTACTGACAGCCATGGCTTACAGAACAAAGCCACCACTGATAATTTTAATGTTTGACTTTGTTAATTTCCCCTTTTGTCTGTTTCACTGACTTCTGTTCTTGTTTCTTTTCTATTTATTTACTTGCACTGAATTTGTGATTATTTTCTAGCTTCATGCGATGAATACTAGGTCATTAATACTAACTTTTTCTTGTTATTTATTAGAAGTCTTTACACTTAAAGATTTCCCACTGGGTATAAATTTAACAAGTTTATAACTTAAAATCCTCCTTGACTCGTAAGTTAATTAGAAATGTATTGCTTACCTTACAAACATTTGAACCTTTTCAAGTGATCTGCATTGCCATCATGAATGATTTCACTGGAGAAAGAGAAAATGCTCTAAAGAGTTTCAACCTTATAAAATACATTCTGACCCAGGATGTAGTCTATTTTGATTTTTTTTAATGTATACTTAAAAGAACATTCTTCACTTTTTGATGTATTCTCTGTCAGTTGATGTTAATATTTATGAATGTTGTTATACTCTCAAACATATGGTCATTTGTTTTCTTGTTCCAATATTTACATAGATGCAAATATAATTCTACAATTTCTAAATTTTCTTTCAGCTTTATTAGTTTTGTTCTATGTATTTTGAGTCTATATTATTAAAAATATACAAACTCAGAATTATAACTTTCTGGTAGATTGAAAATTTTATTTTGGTGAAATATCAATCTTTTAAATAGTCCTTGTACTTAAATTCAAGTTGTATATTGATAATGATATAGTTATCACAGATTTCTGAAGTTAATAATTTTATTAGCTATAACCTACCAAAAGAGTTGATATATTTTTCCAAGTCAAAAAAAATGTGCCTTTAATTGAAATTTTCTACATAAATGCATGTGATATAATAACTGTAATACTTAATTTTAAATTCCCCATTGTAATATTTATGTCCCATTTATCCCTTGTGTTCTTTGTTACCTTTAATTTTTTTGGCTTAGAATTTTTTAATTCTTAAATTTATTTTCTTCTGTGAAATTTTAATTATTTTTTAGTGGTTGACCTAAAGATTATTATATACATTCTTGACTACTCAGACTTTATTTTAGATTAAAGCTTTTACTACTACAAGACAATGCAAAGATCTCACAATTTGAACTTTCTTTACTGACTTGTGTGCTAATTTCATGTATTTGATTTATATGTCTATTTTAAATCCCACAAAGTGAAAGTGTTAGTTGCTCAGTCATGTCTGACTATTTGCAACCCCATGGACTGCAACCAACCAGGCTCCTCTGCCCATGGAATTCTCCAGGCAACAATGTTGGAGTGGGTTGCCATTCCCTTCTCCAGGGGATCTCTCCAACCCAGGGATGAACCCGGGTCTCCTGCATTGCAGGCAGATTCTTTACCATCTGAGTCACAAGGAAAGCCACAAGGGAAACCCCACAACACAGCATTATTATTGTTTTAAGCAATGAATATCCTTTTCTTTTTACCTCTTTGATAACATCTTTTCATAGTTTCTTTTTTTCTTTTTGTCTGACCACTCCCATGATAAATCTCAGATTTTAGTTTATTTATAAATTCTTTCTTAAAATTATTTGAAGACAGTGTTTATCATGAATAAAATTATAAAATGAGAGTATTTTCTTTCAACATTTTTTTAAGATATTGTTTGTTTTCTAGTTTCCACTGCTTCTGATAACAAGTTTGCCTTATTTCACCTTTGAAGAAAATGTAATTTTTATATATTTTTCAATTTTTTTGTTTTTCAATTTTTCCTTAGTTTTCAGTTTTTTAACCAAACCAATAATGGGTCTGTGTTGTGTGTGTGTGCATTTATTCTAATTTGGGGTTATTTTGAAAGCTATTTTAAACAAGGACTTGATGTTCTTTTTTATTAAGGCTTTCTAATAATAATTATGTTTTAGTTTCTTTGAATATAAGTTATTTACAAATCTCTGTTGCAATTCAAGGACAAATTACACAACTTTTCACCGTTATCTTTGGCTTTCATATTTTTTGTGTGATTTTCTTTTGTATACTTTGGGCTTCCACCTGGTATTTCTTGCTGAACTACCTTATATTTCACTAATTCTTCACTTTTTGGAGTATAAACTGCTTTTGAAACTATTATTTTCTTAATTACAGTTACTATATATTTTCTTCTAGATTGTATTTTTATATATACCAGTACTCTGATTAAATTATGCATTTTCTTCTCTCTTTTTAAAATATATTAGTCATAGTTATATTGAAATTTTTTATCTTATAAATACAAAACCCAAATCTATTTTCATAGTTTACATTTGTCCTTGTGATTTTCTTTTCGGTTATTTTGTTTCATTTCCTTCCATGGCAAATATATTTTTGAAACTGAACTTCATAGATAAGAAGTATTTTAATGACAGTGAACAACACTATCTTCCTCCAGAAGAAATTTGCTGTGAAGTTTGCACGTCATTAGAGTATGACCTACCAGATCATCTTCATATAGTGGAGAGTAGATTATGAGTTTTTAAAATCCTGTTTTAGTTCTATTTTACCTTTAAACATGGTCCTTATTTTTTTTTACAGTGTAACTCATTGATAGGGTAGCCCTTTGAAATTCTCAATTGTGGTGTTTCCCTGAGTCTGTCCTTTGTTAGAATGGTCCTTTAAAAATGCTTCCATAGTGCTATGAAATGAGTGAATTCCGTGTTATTTCTCAGTGTTTCATGTGAATCCAGTGCACTCTAGGAGTTGGCAAATGCTTCAAGCAAAATTGCACACAGAATTTGAAGTTTAATTGTCTGCACTCTGTGCAAGGATTATTTCCCCTCAGATTGTGGTTGCCTTGATTTCCCCAGACTCTGTTTCTCCCATCAGAGAAAGATTGTCATAACTCAACTCTTCTACATTCTCTTCAACTTTCCTCCCTATCACTGAGAATCAGCAAATAAATGGTTGTGAGATATAGAGGCAAATGTGGAGTTTACTTTGATGCAATGTATAATGACTGTTCTCTAAAGAATGCAAACTGTTGCTTAGCTGTTGGTCCTATTTTTGTTTTCTCTCCAGGTTTTACATTTGCTTTATTCAATGGGATTTCTTAAAACAAAACAAAACAAAACTATTGACTATATTCATAAAGAGAGGGGAATAAGGGAACACCTTACCTGCCTCCTGAGAAACCTGTATGCAGGTCAAGAAGCAACAGTTAGAAATGGACATGGAACAATGAACTGGTTCAAAATTGGGCATGGAGTACATAATGGCTACATATTGTCACCCTGCTTATTTAACTTACATGCAGAGTACATCATGTTAAATGCCAGGCTGGATGAAGCACAAGCTGGAATCAAGATCACCGGGAGAAATATCAATAACCTCAGATATGCAAATGGCACCACCCTAATGGCAGAAAGTGAAGAGGGCTAAAGAGCCTATTGATGAAGGTGAAAGAGGACAGTGAAAAAACTGGGTAAAAACACAACATTCAGAAAACTAAGATCATGGCATCCGGTCTCAGCACTTCATGGCAAATAGATGGGGAAACAATGGAAACAGTGAGAGACTTTATCTGGGGGGCTCCAAAATCACTGCAGATTGTGACTGCAGTCATGAAATTAAAAGACGCTTGCTCCTTGGAAGAAAAGCTATGACAAATCTAGATAGCATATTAAAAAGCAGAGACATCACCTTGCCAACAGAGGTCTGTATAGTTGAAGCTATGGTTTTTCCTGTAGTCATGTATGGATATGAAAGCTGGACCTTCAAGAAGATTGAGTTCTAAAGAATCAACGCTTTCAAACTATGGTGCTGGAGTAGACTTTTGAGATTCCCTTTACAACACAGAGTTCAAACCAGTCAATTCTAAAGAAAATCAACCCTGAATATTCATTGGAAGGACTGATGCTGAAGCTGAAGCTCCAACACCTGATGCAAAGAGCTGACTCACTGGAAAAGACCCTGATGTTAGGAAACATTGAGGGCAGGAGAAGGGAGTGACAGAGGATAAGATGGTTGGATGGCGTCACCGACTCAATGGACATGAGTTTGAGCAAACTCTGGGAGATAGAAAAGGACAGGGAAGCTTGGCATGCTGCAGTTCATGGGATCACAAAGAGTTGGACACGACTGAACAACAAAAATTTTTTGAAGCAGAGTACACTTAAGAAACTTAATAAATATCATATATCTGCAAATGGAAAAGCCATAGTTTGAGTGAAAGAACCTCTGCTCAATCATAAAGCTAAATTATTCACTTTATTTATTGATTATTTATTTATTTTAATTCATTAATTAATCTTAAAGTTTTTTTTTAAAGTAGGTCCTTGTTGGTTATCTATCTTAAATGTATCAATGTGTACATGTCAATCCCAAAATACCAATCTATCCCTTCCCCACAACTTCCCCCACCCTCTTGTAACCATAAGTTTATTATTTAAGTCTTCGAGTTTGTTCCTGTCTGCTGATAAATACATTTGCATCAAAAAGAATAAAATGCTTAGCTATAAACTTATCTAAAAATACAAAAGACCTATCTCTGAAAACAATAAAACACTGATGAAAGAAATCAAAGATGACACAAACAGATGGAAAAATCTGTCATGTTCTTGGATTAGAAGAATCAACATTGTTAAAATGACTATACTACTCAAGGCAATCTACAGATTCAATGTGATTCTATCAAATTAACAAAAGCCTTTTGTTATAGAACTAGATTAAAAAAAAAAAAAAACTTAAAATTTGTATGGAGACACAAAAGACCTCAGCAGGAGACCTGGGTTCAATTCTTGGGTCAGGAAGATCCCCTGGAGAAGGAAATGGCAAACAACTCCAATATTCTTGCCTGAAACATCCCATGGACAGAAGAGCCTGGCAGGCTACAGTCCATAGGGTCACATGAGTTGGACATGACTTAGCAACTAAACCACCATCTCAAAAGACTTCAAGTAGTCAAAGCAATCTTGAGAAAGAAAAGCGGAACTGGAGGAATCAGGCTTCTTGACTTCAGAAGATACTACAAAACTATTGTCATCAAAACAATAATGCTGTTGGCACAAAACCAGAAATAGTCCAGAGTAACACCCATTCCGGAGAAGGCAATGGCACCCCACTCCAGTACTCTTGCCTGGAAACTCCTATGGATGGAGGAGCCTGGTAAGCTGCAGTCCATGGGGTCGCTAAATTCGAACACAACTGAAGCAACTTAGCAGCAGCAGCAGCAGCAGCAACATCCATTCTCCTAAGGTCAATTAGTCTATGACAAAGGAGGCATGACAATACAATGGAGGAAAGATAGTCTCTTCAATAAATGATGCTGGGAAAACTGCATGTAAAAAAGAAAGAAACTAAAACACTTCAATCCATCATATACAAAAATAAACTCAAGGTGGATTAAAGACCCAAATATAAGACCAGACATTATAAAACTCTTAGAGGAAAATATAGACAGAAAAAATTTTGACATAAATCACAGCAAGATCTTTATTGAGGCATCTCCTAGAGTAATGGAAATAGAAACAGTAATAAACAAATGGAAGCTAATTAAATTCAAAAACTTTTGCAGAACAAAGAAAACCACAAACAAAACAAAAAGACAACCCATAAAGGGAGAAAATATTCACAAATGTTGTGAATGACAGGGTACTAGTCTCCATAATTTATAAGCAACTCACTTGCCAACAAATGTCTGTATAGTCGCAGCTATGTTTTTTTCAGCAGTCATGTACAGATGTGAAGGTTGGACCATAAACAAGGCTGAGCACCAAAGAATCGATGCTTTTGAACTATGGTGTTGGAAAAGACTCTTGAGAGTCTCTTGGACAGCAAGGAGATCAAACCAGTCAATCCTAAAGGAAATCAACCCTGAACATTCGTTGGAAGGTCTGATGCTGAAGCTGAAGCTCCATTACGTTGACCTCTTGATCCAAAGAACTGACTCATTAGAAAAGACTCTGATGCTGGGAAAGAATGAAGGCAGGAGGAGAAGGGGACAATAGAGGATCAGATGGCTGGATGGCATCACTGACTCAATGGACATGAATTTGAGCAAGCTCAGAGAGATGGTGAAGGACAGGGAAGCCTAGCATGCTGTAGTCCATGGGGTCACAAAGAATCAAACATGACTGAGCTACTGCACAACATGTGGCTCAAAAAAATAAAATAACAATAAAAAATGGACAGAAGACCTAAATAGACATTTCTTCAAAGAGGACATAAGATGGCCAAGAGACACATGGGAAGATGCTTTAAAATGGCTAATTATTAGAGAAATGCAAATCAAAACTACAATGAGGTATCAACTCACACCAGTCAGAATGTCCGTCATCAAAAAATCTGTAAACAATAAATGCTGGGAAGAATGTGGAAAAGAGAACCCACCTACACTTTGGTTGGAAAGTAAATTGGTATAGCCACTATGGAGAGAAAAGTTTCCTTAAAGAACTAAAATAAAGTTACTACAGGAAGCAGCAGTCCCACTCCTGGGCACATACCCAGAGAAAAACATGTCTCAAAAGGATATATGAATCCCAATATTCATTGAAACACTGTTTAAATTAGCCAGGGCATTGAAGCAACCTAAATGTCTATTTACAGATGAATGCAAAAAGAAGATGTGTTGTGTATATATATATATATATATATACAATGGAATATTACTCAGTCATTAAAAATGAAATCAAGTCATTTGCAGAAACATGGATGGACCTGGAGATTATCATATTAAATGAGGTAAATCAGACAGAGGAAGACAAATATTGTATATGCTTATATGCAGAATCAAGAGAATTTCCTTGATATATGCTATTCACTCATAGAATAAAAATTTCCAACTCTAGTTTTAAGCATATAAAGTGCAATAGTGTTTGGTTCCAATTAGTATCTTATTTGTTTATATATATTTGCTAATTTTGTGTTTTGTAATCAAAATACCAAAATACAGTGATATTAAGAGAAATGCTAAATCTGCCCTAATTTAAGTTGTGGTTCCAGCAACATACCAGAGCAATTTCATAGTTGATGACCTCTGAAGAGAGAGGTTCAGCTATTCTTGTCCAATGAGAAAATGTTAAAAGGAAAAGTCAAAGGGCAGAAATATAATAACTTGCTGGAATAATTCCTATGATATCTGTAATATAAAAGTGAGTCTTCCTATATCCTTGTGTAAACTTTAGAATGTACTCTATAGCTTATTCTCATATTGTAGCATTTAAATATGCTAAGCACACTATTTTTAATAATTTGAAGTAAAAGTTAAGTAAACTGATGTGACTAGAAAATGTAGTAAGACTGTGGGTATTCATTGATTGCATTCATATTTCCCTCAGAGTCACCGACTGATAGGTCAACACGCTATTCTTTACTGCAAGAGAAAGATTTTTTTTTTCAGTGTTTGATTTCTTAATTAGAGAGCTTCTTCACCTTTCTTGCCCCAAAGATATTTTTAGGAGAGTATAGTATGCATCCCTATTAATATTAGATGGCCATAGACAGAGATCAGCAAATTTCTGTAGGCCCATGAAAAACAGAAACAGTTTGAATTTGGAGATTCATAGGGAGGGGTCACCAGACCATGTCTTGCATATGAATTGGGTTGAAAGGACCAAATCAAGTATGGAGAGAGTATAACTTAGATGACTTCCTCTTTAAACAATGCCAAAATAGAGAGGCAGGATTTCCCTGAAAAAAAAAGTATGTTAATCAGAAGGAAATCATTTTATTAAATATGAAAAAGGAGAAACAGGAGACTAGGAGACAATACTGAAATCATGTGGCGTTGAAAGCAAGGTACAAAAGGAACATGACACAGCCTATGTGCAGAAACTTGCAGATTTATTTACATTTATGTAGTGTTGCTTCTCTGTTGTGCTCTATATAGTCCATGGGTGAAGAAGCATATGTGAAAGCGGTCAGACTGGATGTTGGTGGTTATCTTGGCATCTTAAAAAGACCTATCTAATACCCTAACAACATAGAGGCCTGGACTGGGTGTTGCTATGTGGCTTAAACACAAACTATGACATATTTAACAGTCACTTTGTACTTGCCCATTCTTGCTAAGATTCTATACCCTTGGTGCAGTTCTTTGTGCTTAGTCGCTCAATCGTGTCCAACTCTGCGACCCCATGGACTGTAGCCTGCCAGGCTCCTCTGTCCATGGGATTCTCCAGGCAAGAAAACTGGAGTGGGTTGCCATGCCCTCCTCCAGGGGATCTTCTCGACCCAGAGATCAAACCCAGGTCTCCTGCATGGCGGGTGCATTCTGTACCATCTGAGCCATCAGGGCTCACTCTTAAGCATTTATTTTCCTAATTTTCCATTTCTCCTCATACTTGCTTTCCTCCTCATTTTCTCTTCTTTTTTTCTAAATTACCAGTCTTTTAATATAGAGGAAAGAGAAAAGAGCTAACCTAGGAATAATGCTAAAAAAGTGGAGTGGAAGGGAAATTCAAGATTGTCGCTTTCAATCCTCTACAACACACAAGGACCACTCTCTCCAAACATTTTCATACAGCTTTTTTTTTTTTAAACATCCAATCATAGGAATCTGGCTGCTTCAGAGTCAGCTTATTCTATTCATGATCAATTGCAATTTTTAGAAAAAAAAAACATTCTTACAGTGAGCTGAGATCTATCTCTCTAAACAGGCTAATTAGCTCAACTAACTCAAATTGATTTTTAACATATCTTTTCTAGTAGAGTACAGAAACTTTACTTCCCCTCAAATTAGTTTTACTTGTCTTTCCATCAGTCACCTGCTTCCCAAACTAGCATTTTTCCTGTTTTTAGTGGAACTATCAGTCACTACCCGGAGAAGGCAATGGCAACCCACTCCAGTACTCTTGCCTGGAAAATCCCATGGACAGAGTAGCCTGGTAGGCTGCAGTCCATGGGGTCGCAAAGAATCAGACATGACTGAGCGACTTCACTTTCACTTTTCACTTTCATGCGTTGGAGAAGAAAATGGCAACCCACTCCAGTGTTCTTGCCTGGAGAATCCCAGGGACGGCGGAGCCTGGTGGGCTGCCGTCTATGGGGTCGCATAGAGTCGGACACGACTGAAGCGACTTAGCAGCAGCAGCAGCATCAGTCACTACCAGTGAGAGATCAGTGGCACCCTTGGGGCTGCAAGATCTTGAGTGTATTTAGACTCATTAAAAATAAAATCAAAAACTTTTTGTACCAACTAGAAATTTTGGTAAACATGCAATTACAGCTGTTTCACAGAGCAGAGGATTACTCATTAGTTAATAATGAATGCTGCTTACCTGTCTGATTTGACTCCTTTTATAATTGACTCTTGGAGAAGGAAATGGCAACCCACTCCAGTATTCTTGCCTAGAGAATCCTGTGGACAGAGGAGCCTGGTGGGCTGCTGTCCATAGGATCGCAGAGAGTGTAACATGACTGAAGCGACTTAGCAGCAGCAGCAGCAACATAATCGACTCTGAGCTTTTCTGTAACTCTTGTTGTTTTTAAAGAGTCTTTGGGATGGCACAATGTTGATTCTATTTCTCCCTCACCTGAAAAACTTTTGAAACACTAAATAGATCAAATTAAAAGCATTAATAAAGGAAAAAATTGGAAGTGATTGTTATCTAGAACAAAATTGCCATTGTTTCTAAATTAAAGAATCAAAGAGACAGGTTTTAATCTTAGGGATTTCACTGTCCATTAAAATAAGGTCAAATCCCTGAGAGGGGATGCCTCTTCTTCAGAGGCATAAGACCTTGATTTAAAGATAGGTTTTGCCACTGCATGACTGTGTTATTTTGAGGAAACAGCTTGACTTATGAAATTAAATTTTCTCACCTATAAAGTAGCACTAGAAAAATAAGTAAAATATATAATCAGTAAAGCACTACTTAAACTATACTATGAGCTTCTTGAGGGCAGCAACTGATATCATATTTTTTGTATCATAGAGGCCAGACCTCCTGAAACAGAATCGAATGCTCACTAAAAGCTTGTTGGAAAAAAAGCAATAAATTCATTCCCTTTTATTTGGTAGGTAAACAATTTTCAGTAAATTTAAGATAAAGTAAATTTTTATGGACAAATATTAGCACAAAGCTCAGAAGTTTTTGTATTGCTAAGATAAATCAGTGTACATGAAGGCAGTGTGGGAATATATATATATATATATAATTTCTCAATTAAATATATAATTTTAAATAGCTATTCCCCAGGTAAAGTGGATCTTTCTTGAGTTTCCATAATACTATATTAAAGATAATAGTGGGTGTTTAATCAATATTTATTTGTTGAAAATGGATATATATTCCAGCATTCCCAAACCAAGAACACATGTAATTTTTTCCTGAAGTTTTGATGAATTTGTATTTTAAGGTTTATTCATAATCTTTGAAATTCAAAATAAGGAAAATGATAGAGTAGGTGTCTCATGATAACTGAACTGTATGTTCTCAGGATCATCAGATTTTGGGAAACTGTAATCTGACAAAGTTCTTTGACATGACAACCAAAAGCACTCTGAATATTTTACAGAAAGAATTTGATGACGAAGTTATTACTACAATAAAAAAATTGTTAATGCAAATGGATTGAATCTTTCTATAATTAACTGCTATAAATATAGAAACTGCCTCTTTAAATCTTTACTTCAATGCTACTTGAGTTCTCAAAATTTACTCACTGAATATAGAGAAAGCACTGTCAGAATGGCTGTTTTAGCCTGATAAAGTGACCATTTATCAAGAAAATGTCTGCCTGTTTAGTCACTAGTTCCTAGAATCATTGCCTATTCTGCTTCACAGTAAGACGCAAGAAATAAAGAGAAATTGCTCACAAAAGACTCTTGTTAGCTGTAACCTCCTGCAGATGTCTGTAATTAGGGTTAAATTGGTGACCTCAAGCCTATTTGGAAGTAGACACTACTTTAAGGGAGAAGATAAATTCATTTGGAACTTAAAGAAAAAAATATATGGAGAGCTCCCGAGTAGGAACAAGTTATTTAAGCAGTGGGGAGAGCATAAATACAGACTTGGAAGAGAAAATGTCACTATGAAAAGAAAACAGATAAGATGAATTAAAAATTAATGGAAACTTGGACAATAAAATAAATTAGAGCAAAGTTGGGACAGGAGCATGACGTTCAGCCAAGGAGTGTAACTACAGCTAATTGGATAGTGAGATGACATTGAAATGCAAAATATGAAATGACAGAAAAGGAACTTGCAATTCCTACAACTGTGCCCAGTACTGAATATACTGGTTTCCTGAGCAGTATGTTACCTGTTTTAGATTAAATTTCTGGTTAAAAATGTAGATGCTGAATACACCTTCATAGGGTATTTTCTCATTTTAAGTTTAAAAAAACAGAAAAATATCCATACATAAGGAAATTTTTCACCTAAAAGTGGGGGTAAAGTCAAATGCTGCTCATGATTAGGATACGGTGGTTGATGATACAATGTGCCACATACATTCAGCTTTTACAGCCTTAAAGATTATCACACATCCAAGTAATCTATCCTGTTTTAAATATTATAATATTTTGCTTGTGACCTAACATACAATTGACATTTACATAATATGCAATTCAACAAGAACCTATTTTTAATATACAGATTCAACTTAGTGATATTTATCTCAAGATCTCTTTTGGAACACAATATCTATTTATTCTAATTAGTATATTGCATAATAATTTGAGCTCTTCATCAGATTATCACTTTGTTCTTTCCTTATGCATCTTTCTTCCTTTCTGGGTATAGGATTGTTCTGCCTCTTGGAAACGTGACTCTGGAATCACTTCCTGTCAATTCATATAGGCAATTAACTCATGAATAAACTATTTTTGACTATGTTCTGTGCTGTCGCTTCAGTCATGTCCAACTCTGTGGCCCTGTGGACGGTAGCCTGCCAGTTTCTTGTGTCTATGGGACTCTCCAGGCAAGAATACTGGAGTGCGTTGCCATTTCCTTCTCCAGGGGATCCTCCCAACCCAGAGGTCGTTTCACATCTGCATTGGCAGGTGAGTTCTTTACCACTAATGCCACATGGGAAGCAATTTTTGACTATAGACATAGACAATTTCAGCATTTTTTCCCCTGCTTGCATGTTTTTGTTTCAGAACAAGTGTTCTATTTCCTTGTTATAAATTGAGATGACTGTGACAGTGACACTTTTCAGTATATTAATTTGAATAAGTCAGTGCTGAGACCCAAATGCATTGATTTAACCAATAGTCTAATAATTTAACCCAAAGTTCACATGGTAGTGGCACAAAGCAGGAGCTAGTGCCTTGAAGTACAAATGTTCTCTGACTTTTCTGAATTTTAATCTCCCAGAAAGCATGTCTTTTGTGCATTATCTTGGAATTAAGTTTCAATTTTATTGCAGAGAATTCTGTGTGATTGCACAATACCCGGTGAATAACTAGGGGAGGATCCTGAAATTGTACAGAGAATGTATCTTTTCTTGAATATAATTGAAAACTATGTTGCTGTCACTCTTCTATCACAAAATGCCATTTTTCAGAAGCACTAAGAAAAGTTGGAGCAAGAGTGAGACACTGCAATAGAAGAAACACAGACCCAACTGTCACAAAAACTGAGTTCTAGCCTCAAATCTATTGCTCAGGATCTGTGTGTACGTGGGCTATTCCTATAATACTAGTTTCTCATCTCCAAAATAAGTTATAAAATGTAACCCAACTTCACAAGATTCATACAGACCAAGGTGCTTAAAAATTGCAAAACACAATTCAGCTGCAAAGTATTGTTGTTCCATATAACCATATGTATTCTTAGATGACTGAGAAAGGCTGAAACTGGCTCCCACACATAAGACGCTAACCCAGAGAAAGGCTGTAAAAAATACTAAAGGGTCTGTTTGCCATTAATTCAGGCTCAGGTCACAGGAATTTAATTCTCTGACATAGAAATAAATTGGATTCTTGGCTTGTCAATGTTTCTATCTTGCACTTAACAAACTCCAAATACATAGAATTTTTGATCATTTACTATCAAACTTAAATCCATATTGCCTGATGGCATAGTGCTAATATAATAAAAATGACAATGGATTATACCGTGGGTCTAAAATCATAAACGTTTGGCTCAACAAATATTAATTAAAAGCACAACAACTGATAGTAAGGTGCTGTGGTGTATCAGAAAGGTTGCACAACTTGAAGTTAGAGGTTATAGAACTAGTTTTTTCCCAGCTGAGGATCTGTGTAACAATCCATCATGTGTGACTTAATTCCATTGTCCTTAGTGTTCTTAACTACAAAATGAAGATAAAAACTGATACTTTATTGGACGATGTTAAACACACAAAGTAATAAAATATGTGTGAGTATTTGTGGTATATGGCATAAGTAAATATATCAATTTAGCTAAAATTAAATTAAATCAGAGATGGGAATACCAGACCACCTGACCTGCCTCCTGAGAAATCTGTATGCAGGTCAAGAAGCAACAGTTAGAACTGGACATAGAACAACAGACTGGTTCCAAATCAGGAAAGGAGTACATCGAGGCTGTATATTGTCACCCTGCTTATTTAACTTATATGCAGAGTACATCATGAGAAATGCTGGACTGGATGAAGCACAAGCTGGGATCAAGATTGCTGGGAGAAATATCAATAACCTCAGATATGCAGATGACATCATCCTTATGGCAGAAAGTGAAGAGGAACTAAAGTGCCTCTTGATGAAATGAAAGAGGAGAGTACAAAAGTTGGCTTAAAAACTCAACATTCAGAAAACTAAGATCATGGCATCTGGTCCCATCACTTCATGGCAAATAGATGAGAAATAATGGAAACAATGACAGACTTTATTTTTGGGGGGCTCCAAAATCACTGCAGATGGTGACTGCACCCATGAAATTAAAAGACCCTTGCTCCTTGGAAGAAAAGTTATGACCAACCTAGACAGCATATTAAAAAGCAGCGACATTGCTTTGCCAACAAAGGGCTGTCTAGTCAAGACTATGCTTTTTCCAGTAGTCATGTATGGGAATGAGAGTTGGACTATAAAGAAAGCTGAGTGCTGAAGAATTGATGCTTTTGAGTTGTGGTGTTGGAGAAGACTTTTGAGAGTGCCTTGGACTGCAAGGAGATCCAACCAGTTCATCCTAAAGGAAACCAGTCCTGAATATTCATTGGAAGGACTGATGCTGAAGTTGAAACTCCAATACTTTGGCTACATGATGTGAAGAACTGACTCATTGGAAAAGACCTTGATGCTGGGAAAGATTGAAGGCAGGATGAGAAGGAGACAACAGAGAATGAGATGGTTGGATGGCATCCCTGACTTGATGGACCTGAGTTTGAGCAGGCTCTGGAAGTTGGTGATGGACAGGGAAATCTGGTGTGCTGCAGGCCATGGGTCACAAAAACTCAGACACTACTGAGCAACTCTATTGAATTTCATCTTTAATATTTTATCTTTCCCCACTTTTCAAATTTACAGAATGGATTGGTTGAGTTTCAGAATAGGACTCAGCAAATCCTATTTATAGATTCCATTAGTCCATATCTATATCAATATGGAGGAAAAATATTAAGTTTATGTGCATCATCATGACTTATTAAACGAGCACTATACATGAGAAGGCCTCACGTTTCTAGGTAACTGGTGAACAGACCCAGCTTGACAATCAGAAAGTTCATGATGAGAATATAGTCTCCACAAGTAATTAGGTACAACTTTCAACTTTATATATATCAGATAGTAACTGACTCATGATTTTAGTGACTTAGATTACTTTCAGCGAACATGACATTCAAAATAAATATACATTCTTGACCTTTATAGACATGTTTCCCTATAGTTTGGTTGTTACTTGTTGTGTCTTGTTTATAAAGTAGATTGGATTAGTTATGTGTGATATTCTAACACAGCAATACTAGTCATGTCTGATTCTTCACAACCCCATGGTATCTTGGCAAGAACACTAGAGTTAGTTGCCATTTTTTCCTCCAGTGCATCTTTCTGACCCAGGGATTGAACTTGCATTTCTTGCATGTCCTGCATTGGCAGGCTGATTCTTTACCACTGAGCCACCTGGGAAGCCTGGATTTTTAAATGAATATAATTTTATGATTGCAGTTTAAAATTTAAAATATTATAGGGTGGGAGGTCCAAGAGGGAGGGGATATATGTGTACATATAGCTGATTCACTTTGTTATACAGCAGAAACTAACACAACATTGTAAAGCAATTGTAAGGGCTTCCCAAGTGGTGTAGTGGTAAAAAAAAAAAAAATCTGCCTGCCAATGTAGGAGGTGCAGGAGATGCAGGTTGGATCCTTAGGTCAGGAAGATCCCCTGGAATAGGAAATGGCAACCCACTTCAGTATTTTTGCCTGAAAGAATTCATGGACTACAGAATCTGGCTGGCTACAGTCCATGGGGTTGCAGAGTCAGACACTACTGAGCATGCATGCACTCATAAATGTGTTCCTATGAGTTAGTTACAGTGAGAACAATGGTAATTGAAGTACTAAAACGATATTTTTATTGCAATTAAAGAAAAAGAATCAGTCACAAAAGAAAGCCTGAATACCTAACTCTTTAATATTAATAATAAGAAGAAGAAGCTATTTTAAAGCTAGTTTAGAAAAGGAGAAGAAAGACTGCTTGTGGCTTGTGATTGATGGGGTACAGAAGGAACCACGGGGATTTTGCTATGGTCCTCAAGCTGTGGTACAATGTGTGTTTTTGTTGAAATATGGTAATAAGAAAATCTGTTTTTTAACTATTATTATTATTATTATTATGCTAAGGTGCCATCAGATCCAGTATTCTGAAGCCATGATCTAAACGATAAAGATGACCAGTTAGTAAATTTTCTCATCAATTTACCAAGCTAAAGGAACAAAAACAATTGTCAATGTAAAATTTATTCAGTTACTATTACTTTTATATAGTGGAAGACTCTCTCTCCAGATATCAAAGGGAAATATTTCCTTTCTCCTAGGGTGGGAAAAACTAGAGCCATAGTTTTTAGCCTTTTTAAAAAATATTTTCTGTGATTGTCTAATTTTAGAAGGCGTGCATATTTAGATTATTTGATCATTGTTTATGAGTTAGAAACATCAATTAAATAGAAATACTATGAAATATAAAATAGCTTACTTATATGTTTATTATTAAAAATAATGTCCCCAATAAAATAAAATGCTTTCATTTCATATTATAAAGATATAAGTAATCAATCTATTTTTAAGTAAAACATTTTGAAAACCTCTCCTAAGTAGTGAATTCTACTAGGTTAATAAAATATTCTTTCTTAATGAAGAGAGTTCATCTGATTAAAAGTATGCATTAAAACACTTGTGAGGCTGTCTTCTTTTCTTATCACATCAGCTCTGTCCTATACCTCCTCTTTATGCCAGGCCTTATGGTGTCTGTCAACCTTTTGTTTATCCAGTTGTTAGGCAGGAAGTTAGCAGGGGAGCCTGGCTGAAAAGGATACATACTGATCTCTAAACTCCATGGCAGACACATCCAGGAGAGTTCAGAGATATGCTGCAAAATAACCACAGAGACTTATCACCTTCTGCGCATGTGCCCTAGGCACACAGTGGATACAAAATAACCACAGGGGCCTCTCCAAGTAACCTTAAGCAGTTAGGATGCAATTAAGGGCTCATGAGTATTCTACATCTAATTATAACAGACTGAATCATGGGAAGACATATGGGAAGATAGAAACAATACAGTCTGCTATTACAACTTGAAGTTATGTAACTTGAAATTGTCAGCTGGCCTTTAGTGTATGCCCGTTTTCATTCCCTTTCATTACTGGTGGTGGGTACAAGCTCTGCTTTGCACTAGGAATAACTAAAAGGAGGAGACGGGAATTCTAAAAGGTTGAAGCCAAGCATGATTGGTAGGATGGATAAGGAGGAGTCCTTTGAAAGTGTCTGACTAATAAGAGACCTGTCTGCTTGAGTTGAACTGAGTTGTAACTGGTCTGTTGTTCTATACCTTTTGGTCCATCACTCTGAACTTTTGTTGCAATGAGATGAGAACTAAGGAAGAGAAATAAACGGACCTGACATAATCATACCTAGTAGCCTATAAAATAATTGACCTCACATTGGATCACTATGTCTATATAGCGGTTGCTCTGGAGTCTTTTTGGACACTTTTTCTTTTTTTTCCTGAGCATAGGCGAAGTGTTATGATTTGAATGTTTTTGTCCCATCAAAATTCATGTGTTGAAATGTTAACACCTCCCATGTTATGGTATGGAGGTAGGGCCTCTGAGAGAAGAGACCCTATGAATGAAACTAGTTCCCTTCTAAGAGATCAGAGACCAAGCTCACTCTCTTTCTGCCATGTGTGGATACACTAGGAAGTCAGCATCTGCAACTTGGAAGAAGACCCAAACTAGAACTAATAATCCTGCACCATGATAAACAATCTCCAAACTCCAGAAATGTGAGAAATCAATTTTTTTGTTAATAAGTCACCCAGTCTATGGAATTTTGTTATAGTAGCCTAAGTTGTCGAGGATAGGAGAAAGATTTACAAAGAAATATTATTACTACTGTTAATAGGTATAACGTTTATTGAACACCTGTTAAAATGTCAGGCTCTGTGCTAAGGGGCTTTATGAACACTCTTTTAATCCACTCTGAAACCCTACAGAGTAGGATTTACTATTAACGTTTCTCTTTTATTTCCTTCAGAGAGAGACTTAATTTTGCCTAAGGGAGAAACATAATTACATATTGGTAATAATCATATGAGAAATTTTACAGTCATATTGCCAAATATGTTTTCAGTTCACAAATCTTATAAATCACATATAGACAAACACAGAAAAATGGTAAAGATTCAGCTTATTAGTGTAACAATTGTGACATCTCTGTTTCCCTGGAAACCAGTAGTGATTACAAAGCACAGAGAATAGTAATAAAGAGTTCTTTCTTGAACATAGATATTTGAATTTTGTTAGATCTTTTCAAAAATCATTTGAAAGTAAAATATTTCTCTAATGTAGATAGAAGAGCAAAATAGTAACAAAGATAATTTTGATCTATTTCCTTTTCAATTTTGCTAAGAAATCAACCTCTAAAACACATGTACACTGGTCATGCTAGTTGACTTAAACCACCATTAGTGGAGAAAATGCAGCAAATTCAACCAAAGTTGTATACATAATAGAAAAATATATATGAAGAAAGAAGCCGGCAAAGAAAATGTGTAAGATTTTTTAACATTATTTCATCGTTCTATTCTTACATGCTTTTAATGAGACTGTTTGTTGTAGTCAGAATCTCCCATTATCAAGAAATCATAGTTCAGAGATTAACGTATACACGCTACTATATATAAAATAGATAACCATCAAGAAGCTACTATACTAGTGAACTATACACTATATTTTGTAAAAATCTATATGAGAAAAGAATCCCCCAAAGTATATATATATGTAAAAATACATACTTACATATATTATATATATGTGTGGGGGGGGGTGTACATATAAAACTGAAATTTGGTGCTGTACACTTGAAACCATCATGATATTGTAAATCACTCTACTTCAATTTAAAAAATTGACATAAAAATAAAATGTACTTACTAAATTAAAAATAAAATGATAGAAATCATAGTTCACTACAGAGGTCAACACACCTTTTCTATAAAGAGTGAGATAGTAAATAATTTGATCTTTGCAGCCTAATGTGTCTCTATCACAACTATTCAGCTCTGCCTTTGTAGTACAAGACCAAACATGGACTTACATAAACAAATAGGAATGACTGTTTTCAAATAAAATGTTATTAAGACAAAATATTTGGCAACCAGCCTACAGGTCAAATTTTCCCAAGTATTGCTCTAAAAGAGAGAGAGAGGAGGGCGGGGCTAAGATGGCGGAGGAATAGGACGGGGAGACCACTCTCTCCTCCACAAATTTATCGAAAGAACATCTGAACGCTGACCAAACTTCACAAAACTACTTCTGAAGGCTGGCAGAGGACGTCAGGCTTCCACAAAGACAGCGCATTATCTTCAAAAGCAGGTAGGAGAAATTATAAAAGATAAAAAGAGAGACAAAAGAGCTAGGGACGGAGACCCGTCCTGGGGAGGGAGTCGTAAAAGAGGAGGAATTTCCAAGCACCAGGAAACCCTCCCACCGGCGGGTGTGGGGGAAGATTTCTTATCTCGGAGGGCAACTTAACTGGGAGGAAAAAATAAATAAAATCCACAGATTACGTGCCTAAAGCAACTCCCAGCAAAGAACCCCAGACGCTCGCATCATCCGCCACCAGCAAGTGGGGGCTAAACGGAGAGGAGCGGGCGCCACTGCCTAGGGTAAGGACCGGGCCCGAGTGCCCCGAGGGCAATCTGAGGGAGCTAACGTGAGATAGTAACCTAAACTGTGGGACAGCCAGAGAGAGAGAACTATCCCGCGAAAAGCCCAACTCTAAGGCACTGCCGGCCCGCTCACAGAACAAAGGACTGAGGGATACCAGAGGAGAGCTACCCGGCTGTGGACCGCCCCATCCCCCGCCGGACACAGCGGGCAGGCGGGGCCCGCCAGAGCCGGAAAGGGGCAAACTCGGCTCCAGAGAGGGCACCCCCTACCAAACTGCAAACAGGCTCCCAGTTTCTAAGCAAAGACTGCCTGAGATCCCGGAGGGTCGACAGCCGCCGGGAGGGTCGCAGCCAGAGACCAGCTCCCCAGAACCGACACAAAGCACACCAGAGCCGGGCGTGCCCGTAAACCGAGGCGGGGACCAGGGAGGTGATAAGCCGCACCGCCCCAACAGGGAAGAGCGCGCTCGCCAAACTCCTGGCTGCCGGGGCAGCTCCGACCGGGAACGGCACAAGCCGCGGGCGAAACCGAGTCTGCGCCTTTATGGAGTAACCGGGAGCCTGAACCTGAGCGGCTTAGACCTGGGAAGTGCACGCAGCTCAGGGCCCGCTCCCCGGCCGAGTAACCTGAAGCCTGAGCAGGGTAGACGGGGAAAGCACACACGCCGTGAGCGGGGGCGAACCCAGTGCGGCCGAGACACTGCGAGCTTACCACACACACGCCAGATTTGCAGTGTTCCTTCCTCCCCACAGCACGATTGAACAAGCGAACCTAAAGAGATCACCTCCACCGCTTTGTTGCAGGGCGGAAATTAGATACTGAAGAGACCTCCAAACAGAAGCCAAATAAACAGAGGGAAGCGCTTTGGAAGGGACAGGCCAACAGATTAAAATCCCTGTAGTTAATACCGACTGCATTGAAAAGGACCTATAGATCTTGAAAAGTATAAGCAGGAATAAGGATCTATCTGAAACTGAGCAGATCCCACACTGCTCACAACAGCTCCAGAGAAAGTCCGGGATATATATATATTTTTTACTATTATTATTATTTTTTTTTTAATTTAAAAAAAAAATTTTTTTTCTCTTCTTTTTCTTCAAGTCCTCTATTACACCTTTAAATTTCATTTTCATAACCCACTATTAACTTGCAAAAAAAAAAAAACACCCTATTTTTGAAGCAAACTACATACATATATCTTATACCTTTTGTGTTTTCTTTTTTTAATGTTTTTTTTCCTGTTTTACTTTTTTTTACTGTTTCTTTTTTTACTGTTTTACTGTTTTTTTTTCTTTTTACACTGTTTCCTTTTTTCTTTTTTTTTTATATTGTAAGTTTTATAAGAGTCTATCCTCTACTCTAGATTTTTAATCTTTGTTTTACATATTTGATATCAATTTTGTACATTTAAGAACCCAATCTTTAGGACCCATTTTTACTCAGGAGTGTGATCACTGGCCTGATCACTCTCTCCCCCTATTGATGCTCTTTCTTCTCCCCCAGGGAACCTCTATCTCCCACCCTCCTCCTTCTCTTCTCAACCCAATTCTGTGAATCTCTGAGGGTGTTCTGGGTACCGGAGAACACTTCAGGAACAGGATACTGCCCAGATCTCTCTCTCCCCTCTTGATTCCTCCCTTTCTACTCATGCTCACCTCTATTACCTTCCTCCCCCCTCTCTATGTATCTCTGTGAACCACTCTGAGGGTTCCAAACTGTGGAAAGCACAGAGGGAAGTGCTTACTGGCTAGATTGCTCTCTCCACATTTGAATTCCCCTCTTCCCCTCCTGGTCACCCCAAACCCCCCCCCCCAACCTCATCTCTCCATGTAACTCAGTGAACCTTTCTGGGTATCCCTCACTGTGGAGAATCTTTTCACCATTAACCTAAAAGTTTTATTTTTGAGGCTGTATGGAAGGAGAAGTCTAGAGGCTACTGCAAGAATAAGACTGAAAGCCAGGGGAAACATTAATTAATAAGAGACCATCCAATAGCCTCCATATATACACTGAAACCAAGCTCCACCCAAGAGCCAATAAGTTCCAGAGCAAGACATACCACGCAAATTCTCCAGCAACGCAGGAACATAGACCTGAGCATCAATATACAGGCTGCCCAGAGGCACACCAAATCCATAGACATCTCAAAAATTAATACTGGTCACTCCATTGCACTCTAAAGAGCAGAAATCCAGCTCCACCCACCAGAACACCGACACAAGCTCCCCCAACCAGGAAGCCTTGACAAGCCACCTGTCCAACCCCAACCGCAGTGAGAAACCTCCACAATAAAGAGGAACTTCATAGTACCAGAATACAGAAGGGCCACGCCTAACACAGCAATCTAAACAAGATGAAAAGGCAGAGATATACTCAGCAAGTAAAGGAAAATGAGAAATGCCCACAAAGCCAAACAAAAGAGGAGGAGATAGGGAATCTATCTGAAAAAGAATTTAGAATAATGATAATAAAATGATCCAAAATCTTGAAAGCAAAATGGAGTTACAGATAAATAGCCTGGAGACAAAGATTGAGAAGATGCAAGAAATGTTTATCAAGGACTTAGAAGAAATAAAAAGGAGTCAATATAGAATGAATAATGAAATAAAGGAGATAAAAGACACTCTGGAGGGAACCAACAGTAGAATAACGGAGGCAGAAGATAGGATAAGTGAGGTAGAAGATAGAATGATGGAAATAAACGAAGCAGAGAGGAAAAAAGAAAAAAGAATCAAAAGAAATGAGGAAAACCTCCGGGACCTCTGGGACAATATGAAACGCCCCAACATTCGAATCATAGGAGTCCCAGAAGAAGAAGATAAAAGGAAAGGCCATGAAAAAATACTCGAGGAGATAATAGTTGAAAATTTCCCTAAAATGAGGAAAGAAATAGTCACAGAAGTCCAAGAAACCCAGAGAGTTCCAAACAGGATAAACCCAAGGCGAAACACCCCAAGACACATATTAATCAAATTAACAAAGATCAAACACAAAGAACAAATATTAAAAGCAGCAAGGGAAAAACAACAAATAACACACAAGGGGATCCTCATAAGGATAACAGCTGATCTTTCAATAGAAACCCTTCAGGCTAGAAGGGAATGGCAGGACATACTTAAAGTAATGAAAGAGAATAATCTACAACCCAGATTACTGTACCCAGCAAGGATCTCATTCAGATATGAAGGAGAATTCAAAAGCTTTACAGACAAGCAAGAGCTGAGGGAATTCAGCACCACTAAACCAGCTCTCCAGCAAATGCTAAAGGATCTTCTCCAAACAGGAAACACAGAAAGGATGTTTCAACACGAACTCAAAACAACAAAGTAAATCTTCCAAACTCATTCTATGAGGCCACCATCACCCTAATTCCAAAACCAGACAAAGATGTCACAAAAAAGGAAAACTACAGGCCAATATCACTGATGAACATAGATGCAAAAATCCTTAATAAAATTCTAGCAAACAGAATCCAACATCATATTAAAAAGATCATACATCATGACCAAGTGGGCTTTATCCCAGGAATGCAAGGTTTTTTTAACATCCGCAAATCAATCAATGTAATACACCACATTAACAAATTGAAAGAAAAAAACCATATGGTTATCTCAATAGATGCAGAAAAAGCCTTTGACAAAATTCAGCATCCATTTATGATAAAAACCCTCCAGAAAGCAGGAATAGAAGGAACATACCTCAACATAATAAAAGCTATATATGACAAACCCACAGCAAACATTATCCTCAATGGTGAAAAATTGAAAGCATTTCCCCTAAAGTCAGGAACAAGGCAAGGATGCCCACTCTCACCACTACTATTCAACATAGTTTTGGAAGTTTTGGCCACAGCAATCAGAGCTGAAAAAGAAATAAAAGGAATACAGATAGGAAAAGAAGAAGTAAAACTCTCACTGTTTGCAGATGACATGATCCTCTACATAGAAAACCCTAAAGACTCTACTAGAAAATTACTTGAGTTGATCAATGAATATAGTAAAGTTGCAGGATATAAAATTAACACACAGAAATCCCTTGCATTCCTATACTCCAATAATGAGAAAACAGAAAGAGAAATTAAGGAAACAATACCATTCACCATTGCAACAAAAAGAATAAAATACTTAGGAATATATCTACCTAAAGAAACAAAAGACTTATATATAGAAAACTATAAAACACTGATGAAAGAAATCAAAGAGGACACAAACAGATGGAGAAATATACCGTGTTCATGGATTGGAAGAATTAATATAGTGAAAATGAGTATACTACCCAAAGCAATCTATAGATTCAATGCAATCCCTATCAAGCTACCGATGGTATTTTTCACAGAACTAGAACAAATCATCTCACAATTTGTATGGAAATATAAGAAACCTCGAATAGCCAAAGCAATCTTGAGGAAGAAGAATGGAACTGGAGGAATCAACCTGCCTGACTTCAGGCTCTACTACAAAGCCACAGCCATCAAGACAGTATGGTACTGGCACAAAGATAGAAATATAGATCAATGGAACAAAATAGAAAGCCCAGAGATAAACCCACGCACATATGGACACCTTATCTTCGACAAAGGAGGCAAGAATATACAATGGAGAAAAGACAATCTCTTTAACAAGTGGTGCTGGGAAAACTGGTCAACCACTTGTAAAAGAATGAAACTAGAACACTTCCTAACACCGTACACAAAAATAAACTCAAAATGGATTAAAGATCTAAACGTAAGACCAGAAACTATAAAACTCCTAGAGGAAAACATAGGCAAAACACTCTCTGACATAAATCACAGCAGGATCCTCCATGACCCACCTCCCAGAATATTGGAAATAAAAGCAAAAATAAACAAATGGGACCTAATTAAAATTAAAAGCTTTTGCACAACAAAGGAAACTATAAGCAAGGTGAAAAGACAGCCTTCAGAATGGGAGAAAATAATAGCAAATGAAGCAACAGACAAACAATTAATCTCAAAAATATACAAGCAACTGCTGCAGCTGAATTCCAGAAAAATAAACGACCCAATCAAAAAATGGGCCAAAGAACTAAACAGACATTTCTCCAAAGAAGACATACAGATGGCTAACAAACACATGAAAAGATGCTCAACATCACTCATTATTAGAGAAATGCAAATCAAAACCTCAATGAGGTATCATTTCACACCAGTCAGAATGGCTGCTATCCAAAAGTCTACAAGCAATAAATGCTGGAGAGGGTGTGGAGAAAAGGGAACCCTCTTACACTGTTGGTGGGAATGCAAACTAGTACAGCCACTATGGAGAACAGTGTGGAGATTCCTTAAAAAACTGGGAATAGAACTGCCATATGACCCAGCAATCCCACTGCTGGGCATATACACCGAGGAAACCAGAATTGAAAGAGACACGTGTACCCCAATGTTCACCGCAGCACTGTTTACAATAGCCAGGACATGGAAGCAACCTAGATGTCCATCAGCAGACGAATGGATAAGGAAGCTGTGGTACATATACACAATGGAATATTACTCAGCCATTAAAAAAAATACATTTGAATCGGTTCTACTGAGATGGATGAAACTGGAGCCCATTATACAGAGTGAAGTAAGCCAGAAAGAAAAACAACAATACAGTATACTAATGCATATATATGGAATTTGAAAGATGGTAACGATAACCCTATATGCGAGTCAGAATAAGAGACACAGAAGCATGGAACAATTTTATGGACTCTGAGGGAGAAGGTGAGGGTGGGACGTTCTGGGAGAATAGCATTGAAACATGTATATTATCGTATGTGAAACAGAACACCATTCCATGTTCGATGCATGAGACAAGGGCTCAGGGCTGGGGCAATGGGATGACCCAGAGGGATGGGATGGGGAGGGAGGTGGGTGGGGGGTCCAGGAAGGGGAACACATGTAAACCCATGGCTGATTCATGTCAATGTATGGCAAAAACTATTACAATATTGTAAAGTAATTAGCCCCCAACTAAAATAAATAAATTTATTAAAAAAAAAAAATAGAGAGAGAGAAGTATTTAGAAATACCTATCCTCCTGATTAAAAGAACTGGGAGTACTTAATGATGTGGAGTTTTAAAAGAACACATTGGATAGCTTTTCAAAATGATTACTACAAATGTGCTATCATTCTTTTTATTATTTATGGGTGTAAACACCGAAAAATGCATTCCATAGCCCAAGGCAATAAGATCCAATTAAGAATTAGAAACTCTTTAAAAAGTCAAGTCAGTGTCATCATATATCTGCTGATCCTGAATGAGTATTTAAGATTATATGACAGCCAGGAGAAATTTACAAGAAAAAGTCCACATAGAAAGATACTAATTGCATATGAGACCATTTCAGGATCTCAAATTTGTGATAATGGGCAGCTTCTAAGCTCTTTATTGAGGTCCTTAAGATTCATGTGCCTTTTTTACCATAGTTATTCCTTGCTCTAAAATTTGCAGATGATTTGAGAAATAGTGTGCAGTTATTTACAATGCGTACACATCTATTCATATACATGCAAATAGATAAAAAGGGAAAAAGTTTACTATCTGAAGAACTAACACTTCTATGCATGAAGGCCCAATGTAAGATACGGATTTGAGGTTCAGGGTATGAGGAGAGTAAAGGCCATTTTTCAAAGCATACTCTTTATTGACTCTGATCACAGACACTTCTAAAATATCTTTACCTACTATTTGACTAAACATCACCTGCTGAACAAGCTCAATTACATCAGAAGAAGGAAATGAGAGTAATAATCACCCAAAGAGGAAAACTGGACAGATTTTGTAATAATAAATTTATTTTAAAAGTTTCTGCTAAACATGTTTTTTTCATGTTATCCATACATTGTAAATCATATCATCATTTACACAATCACAGAATTTAGAAATATGGGTAACTTCCTTTCTTATATTCTCCCACTCTCAACTCCCAAACTCTGACAATCTTATAGATTCTATCTTCAGTACCATTTCCCAAGCCTGACCCTACCTCTCTACATCCACTGCTATTGTCTTCTTTATGCCCATCATTACATCTTAGCTATATTGTAGAATAGTCTCCTATAACTCCTATTGCTTGTATTTTTCAAATTTTTTTATTTAATGGAAATCAGAACCACAATGAAATATCATCTTATACCTGTTAAGTGGACATTATCAAAAAGACAAGAGATCATGAGAACTGGGTAGCATGTAGATAAAAAGAAACCCTTGTGCACTCTTCGTAGGAGTGTAAATTGGAACAGCCACTTTAGAAAAGAGTAGAGTTTCCTCAAAAAAAAAAAAGAAAAAAACAGTACTACAGTATGATCCAGCAATCCCACTTCTGAATATATACCTGAAGGAAATGAAATCACAATCTTAAAGGAATACCTGCGTCTCCATGTTCATTGAAGCATTTTTCATAATAGCTAAAATCTGGAGACAACCTGTGTCCATTAACTGATGCACGGATAAGGAGGATGTAATGTGTGTGTGTATACATATATACATGCATATACAACAGAATTGTACTCAACCAATAAAGAGAAGAAAATCCTGCATTTATGAAAACATGAATGAATCTTTAGGGCATGGACCTAAGTGAAATAGGTCACACAGAGAAATAAACATACTGTTAGATCTCACTTATATTTGGAATCTAAAACACCTGAACTCAGAGAAAGAAAGCGTAGATTTTTGGGGGTTGCCAGGGTTATGGCATGAGGGAAATGAAGGCACATTAATAAAAGGATACACATTTCCAGTCTGGAGATACAGTACAGCATCATGACCATAGTTAACAACACTGTATTGTATTTGTAATTTGACAAAAATAAATAAATAAATAAATAAATAACTCTTATGTGTTCTCAACACACACACAGACACAAAGGTAACCCTGGGTACTGCTGGTTGTGTTAACTAACATTATTATAGTATTTCATAATATATATGTATACTAAATAATCACCCTGTATGCTTCAAACTTATACAATGCTAGGTATCAATAATAACTCAATAAAACTGGAAAAATTGTACTTTAATAAATCTAGAGAAAATATATCTATTTTATTTCTTACATTTCTTACAAGGATTTTTTTTTTTTAATGTAAACTTACTTTGTTTTTCTTACTTTTAAATCTGAGGGTATAGTCATGAAGTCGTGTCCAACTCTTGTGACCCCACGGACTGTAGTCCACTAGGGTCCTCTGTCCATGGGATTTCCGAGGCAAGAATACTGGAGTGGGTTTCCATCTGCCAATGAATAAACTATGCATATTTGATAAATGCCAAATTCTTTGGCAGGGCATACCAAACTCTGCATGAAATATTCCTGACCTGATATGCAATAAATGTGCTCTTTCCTTCTTCTAATAGCCAAACCCTTCTTCCTGGCTACAACTGTGGATGTGTGACCCAAACAGAGCTATCATAAAACTCATAATAACCCATTTATAGTGATTGGTAGAGAAACTGGTATATAACCCAAATTGGGTCTATTAATGTTATCGCCTTAGAACTTTTAAATCCAGATGGAAAAACAGCATTCTTTTCAAGTTTCATCATGTAGATAAAGAACACTGTGTACAGGGCTGAGGTCTGTTTTCGGAGATCTTATCCTCCACATCACTCTTAAGTTGCAGTAGGGAAAGAAAAAACTGCAAAGAGAAAAGTAAGAATAAGAAGTAGACATGGTAGTTAAGGTCTGGCCACAGCTGTCTCTAATCTTAGCTTCCATCTACTTCATTACACTCTGTTTTTCCATTATGTCACATGATCTAATGAATTTCTTGCTTTATTTTAAACTGCTGTACTGGGGTATTGTCACATGTGACTAGGGTTTTGCCAAAGTAGACGTGGCTCAGTGATAAAGAATCTTCATGCTATGCATGAAGATTCAATGCAGGAGGCACAAGAGTCACAGGTTTGATCCCCGGGTTGGGAGGATCCCCTGGAGTAGGAAATAGCAACTGCTCCAGTATTCTTTCCTGGAAAATTCCATGGACAGAGGAGCCGGGTGGGTTACAGTTGATGGGGTCTCAAAGAGTTGGACATGACTGAGCACACACACAAAGACATTAAACTAATGCAAACTGCCTGACTTAGGTCTTTTTCTCCCTGGCTTTAGTCCTTTTCTCTATGGTTTTAGTCCTTTCTGTCTCAATTTTGAAGGCCTCCTTCATATCCATAGCTGCAACTTTATCCCAGGACTCTTTTTTGAAATGATCCTAAGGTCAGAGTCAAAGACTCTGCATACTCTTTCCTTCCTTAATTTCATTCTTGTCTTACCTAAGAGTTGACTTTTTCATTTTTCTTAGTACCAACATGTAAACAGAAAAGAGCTTTAGAATTCAACAATGAGAACTTCTAAGAGCCCTGAGAAGTTATGATGGCACTAGACAGAAATAAATTTTTTTGGACAAAGTCAGCTCCTGATGGAATGGGAGCTTCTGAAACAACATAAGCAACTTGCTGTCCAATGAAGAATTATAGGGAAAAATTTAGATAATGAAAATTGACTCATAATACCCCCAAGCAATTATAGTAAATAATTATTATCATTTTGTAATACTCTTGAAATACTCCAGCCAGAAACCCTGAGTGATTGCTCTGAATACTTGGACAAATAATTTAATCTTATTAGTTTCAGTTTCCTGTTTATTATTGGGCATTAATACCTTATGTGGCTATATCACAGTTATGGTGTGATGGTGAAATAATTAATGAATGAATAAACTCTGATAATTGGATAGATCTTTGCGAATGAGAGAATCTTATAAACATAATAGCCTAAGCCAAAAGAGTAGAACATCAGATGTTGAGATAGGATAGTGGGACAAGAGACTCTTTAACCCAACACCCTCAGTCACACCCAATAGGGGCTATATTTTGTATTTACTTACCAATTAGCACAACCAAAAGTCAAAGTAGAACGACTTTCTAAGTAACTTAACTTTTTGAGGATAACAGAGAAAAATATCATTCCTGGTTTTCAAGGCCTTGATTTAATAAGTAATATAAATATGCCACTTGTGGAAGACATGGCAGTGTAACTGATACTGCTAAAATTAAACAAGAAAAGATATTATTTGGGATCTTCTTCAAGAGCTTTTATTTGACTGACTGATATTTCAAGAATTCAAGATAATTAGATTCATGAAATAACATAGCAAAAGCACCCAAGTTCAGCATTCTGATAGGCCCATTTATAAAACCTGCCCAGGCAGAAAGCCAAGTTGGTAAAAATGACAGTTTAGTATTCTTCTCCTAAAGTAAAGGAAATATCCTTAGAAACTTGAATCCATCTATCTTCTTTTGAGCAAAGAGTGTATTAGTCTTCTTCTTTTATTAAAATGAGCACAAATTGAATATTTATAAATTGATTTACTCTATTCAGTCTTGGTTTGAAATCTAAATTCCTACACATTTTAACAGGCATTTTCTGAGTCTGAATCTCTTAGCAGTGCCTTCTAGATGTAGCTCTGACCTTTATGACAGTAAAGAAAGTAGTTACTGTCTGGTAAAAACTTAAAGAAAATGTAGCATCTGCTGATAAATATAAGAAAATAACAATGACAACTACTTTTTAATCACTAAATTCTAAGATTTGCAGCTTTTGCATAATAGTAGCTCTTTGTTTTAAACATAAAGTCATATACATAGAGGCAACCCAAGTGTCCATTGATAGAGGAATGGATAAAGAAGATGTGATACATAAATACTATGGAGTATTATTCAGTCATTAAAAAGAAAGGAACAATGCCATTTGCAGGAAAATGAATGGACCTAGAGATTGGCATTGAAATAAGCCAGAGAAGGAAATATATCATATGACATCCCTTATATGTAGAATCTAAAAAAAAAAAAAAATGATATAATTGAACTTACAAAACAGAATGAGATTCACAGGTTTAAAAATGAATTTATGGCTGTGTGGGGGAATGAATAGTTAGGGAGTCTGAGATTGATGTGTGCACACTGCAATATTTAAAATAGATAACCAACAAGGACCTACTGCATAGCACATGAAACTCTGTTTAAAGTTATGTGGCAGCCTGGATAGGAGAGGAGTTGGAGGGAGAATGGATACATGTATATGTATGGCTGAGTCCCTTTGCTGTTCACCTGAAACTATTACAACACTGTTAATCACCTATACCCCAGTACAAAATAAAAACTTTAAAACACATGAAAATAAAGTCATAGAATCAACTGTTTCATTTTTTAAAATATTTCTATGTCTTCCTGCAAAATTTATTGAGCACCTACTGTGTGAAAGGCATTGGACCAGGAATAGATATATAAATATACCATATATTAATATCAAAAAACTTCATTTGACTTCTCTAAAGTACAGAGTGTGGCAAGAATGGAGTTTGACTTCAGAGTGTAGGTCATAAAAGACAGCACTGGTATATAAATAGAAGGTGGCAGAGTAGAAAGACTGCAATCACCTCTTACAAGCACATGAAAATTACAATTATTTACAGAATAACTATTGATGAAAAAGACTAGAATCTGCCAGAAAAGATCTTCTATAATTACAATTATAAAGAAGGAACTACAGCAAGATGGGTAGGAGGAGTGGCGTCAAAGTATAGTCATGAGTCATACCTCCAGGTGGGTGAAGAGAATAATTAGCATTGCAGAGGTTATTCCTAGGGAGGAAGGATTCTGAGGCCCAGATTTGTTCTCCAGCCTGGGTGTACTGTATTGAGAATATTTGTCTTTATCAGTTAGTGGGACCTCCTTTAGGTGGCCCAGAGTGTCACAGGAAATAGAAACTCCACTTTTAAACAATGCACATGAAATCTCACATGCTCTGTGACCCAGAGAAGAAATAGTAATTTGAAAAGAATCTGGGTCAGGCATACCTGTTGATCTTGGAGAGCCTTCTAGAGAGGTAAGAGGCAACTGGAGCTCACCCAGGGGATATAGACATTGTAGCAGCTGTTTGGGGTAGCTCATTCTACCATGTGGTCATTAGTGCTGAAAAGCATCATTTCGGAATCATCTTTCTAGCTTATGAACCTCAGGACCCCACCTGGAACCTGCCCACCAGCTTGTACACACCAGCTTGTACACTTGCCCTGGGCAGCCTCAGGGCAAGCAACTAACTGAGTAGGGATACAGCCCTGTCTATCAGCAGATAGGCTGCCTCCTGAGTCCACAGACACCCCTGGACACAGCTATACTCATTAGAGGACCCAGGAGCTGACTCCGCACATGAATGCACAGGCACTAGACCTGGGACACCCAGGGTCTTGCAAGTAGACACCTTGGAACTAAGCTATATTTACCAGTGGGCAGGTGCCAGCTCCAGAGTGCCCCAGTCTGAAGCCACACCCACCAGTGAGTCTGCTCTAGGCTTGGGAAAAGCCTCACCCACCTGTAAACAGACACTAGCTCCAAGACAACTGTAGTCCTTCCATCTGTTATGACAGGACCCAACTTGCTACTAGAAGGCTAGTACCAGCCTTGGGACCCAATCTCTTGGACCTTGACTCCACCCTCCAATTATCCAGCACTACCTATGCTCAGGACCTCCCAGAGTTTCATAGCCAGCCATCTGATGAACTGGTCCTACCAACCAGTGGCTGGCAGTATCCACACAAGGTAGGGCTGGGCAGCCAAATTGGACTAGGGGCCAGGCATGTCTAGCAGACCATCCACAGTAGACCTTCAACCTTCCACAACAGAAGGACTATGCACTCCACATAGGATGCATACCTAGAGCATATAACTCTGGTGACCCAAGCAAAGTGTGCTATTGAGACATATAGGACATCTCCTACAGGAGGCCACTTCTCCAGGTCAGCAAGTGTACAGTCTATGAGATACACATAAATAAAAAATTGAAAGTTAGGCAAAATGGAAGAACACATTCCAAATGAAGAGATATATTAAAACTCCCAAACAACTAAATAAACTGGAGATAAGCAACCTACCCAAGAGTTCAAGGCAATGGTCATTAAAATGGCAAAGGAAGCAGGGAGAAGAATGGATGAACAAAGGAAGAAGTAAAGGTTTTTAACAAGCATGAGAAACTGCAAAGAGCAACAAAACAGAGATGAAGAATACAATACTACAATGAAAAATCCACTAAACAGAATCAAGAAAATGATACCTCGAAACTGATGAGTGAGCTGGGAGATAGAGGAGTGGAAAATCACTGTAGCTTAACAGAAAAGAAGAAGGAAAAGAAATGAGAAGAGATTAAGAGCCCCCTGAAACAACATCAAGTATTATAGGGGTCCCAGAATGGGAAGAAAGGGGCAGAGAACATATCTGAAGATATAATAGCTGAAAACTTCCTTAATCTGGGAAAGGAAACAAGCATCCAATGTAGGAAATCGACCAAAAGATGACTACATAAGACATATTGTAAATAAAATGGCCAAAATTAAAGACAGAGAATAGTAAAGGTAGCACTGTTAGAGCAGTAAGTTACATAAAAGAGAACTCTAATAAGGCTATCAACTAACTTTTCAGGAGACACTTTGCAGGCCAGAAGGGAGTGACATTATATATTTAGAATGATGAAAGAGAAAAGCCTACATTCAACAGCATTGGTGTGGCAAGGCTCTCATTCAGAGATGATGGAGAGATCAAAAGTTTTACAGATAACTGAAAGCTAAAAGAGATCAAAATTATCAAACCAACTTTACAAAAAATGCTGAAGCAATTTAGTTAAGCAAGATATAAGAGGCTGCAACTAAAAACATGAAAATTATGAAATAAAAAACTCATTAGTAAAAGCTAATATATAGTAAAGGTAGTAAATCAACCACTTACAAAGCTAGTAAGAAGGTTAAAACAAAAACTAATAAAATCACCTATATCCAGAACTGGCAGTGAATGGATAAAATAAACAATAGATGAAAAATACATAAATATCATGTAAGAAATAATCACAAATGGAAGAGAGAGGAAAAAGTGGGATTATCAAAATGCTTTCAAAATTAAGAAATCAACAAGTTAAAAACAATCCAGCTCAGTTGCTCAGTGGTGTCCGACTCTTTGCAACCCCATGGAATTCAGCAGACCAGGCTTCCTTGTCCATCACCAACTCCCAGAGCTTACTCAAACTCATGTCCATAGAGTCGGAGATGCCATACAAGCATCTCATCCTCTGTAGTCCCCTTTTCCTCCTGCTTTCAATCTTTTCCAGCATCAGGGTCTTTTCAAATGAGTCAGCTCTTTGCATCAGGTGGTCAAAATATTGGAGTTTCAGCTTCAGCATCAGTCCTTCCAATGAATATTCAGGACTGATTTCCTTTAGGAAGGACTGGTTGGATCTCCTTGCAGTCCAAGGCACTTTCAAAAGTTTTCTCCAACACCACAGTTCACAAGCATCAATTCTTCAGTGCCCAGCTTTCTTTATAGCTCAACTTTCACATCCATACATGACTACAGGAAAAACCATAGCTTTGACTAGATGGAACTTTGTTGGCAAAGTAATGCCTCTGCTTTTTAATGTGCTGTCTAGGTTGGTCATAACTTTTCTTCCAAGGAGCAATTGTCTTTGCCAATCCCAAAGAATGCTCAAACTACCACACAATTGCACTCATCTCACATGCTAGTAAAGTAATGCTCGAAGTTCTCCAAGCCAGGCTTCAACAGTACATGAACCGTGAACTTCCAGATGTTCAAGCTGGATTTAGAAAAGGCAAAGTAAAACCATGGCTGATTCATGGCAATGTATGGCAAAAATCACAACAATATTGTAAACTAATTACCCTCCAATTAAAATAAATAAATAAATTAAAAAAATAGAAAAGGCAGAGGAACCAGATATCAAATTGCCAACATCTCTTGGATCATTAAAAAAGCAAGAGAGTTCCAGAAAAATATCTACTTCTGCTTTATTGATTATGCCAAAATCTTTGATTGTGCGGATCACAACAAACTGAAAAAATTCTTAAAGAGATGGGAGTAATAGACCACCTGACCTACCTCCTGAGAAATCTGTATACAGGTCAAGAAGCAACAGTTAGAACTGGACATGGAACAACAGACTGGTTCCAAATCGGGAAAGGAGTGTGTCAAGGCTGTATATTGTCACACTGCTTATTTAGCTTATATGCAGAGTACATCATGCTAAATGCTTGACTGGATGAAGAACAAGCTGGAATCAAGATTGTTGGGAGAACTATCAATAATCTCGGGTACGCAGATGACCCCACAATTATGGCGGAAAACAAAGAAGAACTAAAGAGCCTCTTGATGAATGTGAAAGAGGAGAATGAAAAAATTGGCTTAAAACTCAACATTCAGAAAACTAAGATCATGGCATCTGGTCTAGTCAGTTCATGGCAAATAGATGGGGAAACAATGGAAACAGTGACAAACTTTATTTTTGGGGGCTCCAAAGTCACTGTAGATGGTGACTTCAGCCATGAAATTAAAAGACGCTTACTCCTTGAAAGAAAGTTAAAACAAGGTGTGTGTGTATATATATATATGTATATGTATATATATATATATGTGTAGTTATGTAAACGCTTATGGCAACCATAGATCAAAAATCTACAATATGTAAATATATTTAAATATGGATTTCTCAGGTTGCTCAGTGGGAAAAAATCCACCTGCAGAGCAGGAGATGTGGGTTCAAACCCTGGGTCAGGAAGTTCTCCTGGAGGAGGGCATGGCAACCCACTCTAGTATTCTTGCTTGGAGAATCCCATGGACAGAGGAGTTTGATGGGCTATAGTCCACAAGGTCTCAAAGAGTTGGACAAGACTGAAGTGATTGGGCACAAACATATATACACACAAAAAAAGAAAGGATATCAAAGCATAACACTAAAAAGAGTTATCAAATTACAAGAGAAGATAACAAACGAGGGAAAGAAAAGTAGAACTGTAAAAACAGCACCCCAAAATTAACAAAATGACAATAAAAACATAATAATTGTCTCAAGTGTAAATGGACTAAGTGCTCCAATCAAAATACATAGAGTTGCTTAGCTAGTTGGTTCAGTCACTCAGTCATTTCCGACTTTTTGCGACCCCATGAACCACAGCACACCAGGCCTCCCTCTCCATCACCAACTCCCAGAGTCTACCCAAACCCATGATCATTGAGTAGATGATGCCATCCAACCATCTCAGCCTCTGTCGTCCCCTTCTTATCCTGCCCTCAATCTTTCCCAGCATCAGGGTCTTTTCAAATGAGTCAGCTCTTCGCATGAGGTGGCAAAAGTACTGGAGTTTCAGCTTTAACATCAGTCCTTCCAGTGAACACCCAGGACTTATCTCCTTTAGGATGGACTGGTTGGATCTCCTTGCAGTCCAAGGGACTCTCAAGAGTCTTCTCCAACACATTTTAAAAGCATCAATTCTTCTGTGCTCAGCTTTCTTTATAGTCCAACTCTCACATCAATACATGACTACTGGAAAAACCATAGCCTTGACTAGACAGACCTTTGTTGACAAAGTAATGTCTCTGCTTTTTAATACGCCCTGTAGTTTTGTCATAACTTTCCTTCCAAGGAGTACGTGTCTTTTAATTTCATGGCTGCAATCACCACCTGCAGTGATTTTGGAGCCCACCAAAACACAAATTCAGCCACTGTCTCCACTGTTTCCCCATCTATCTGCCATGAAGTGATGGGAAATGAACATAAAAACAAGTTCCACATGCATACTGCCTACAAGAGATTCACTTCAGATCTTAAGATATACATAGACTGAAAATGAGGGACAAGAAAAAGGCATTCCACACAAATGAAAATCAAAAGAAAGTCAAGTCAACAATACATGTGCCAGATAACATTGACTTTAAAATGAAGATTATTCCGAGAGATAAAAATGACATTATATAATCCTCCAGTAAGATTTAACAACTGTAAATATATACACACCAAACGAAGGAATATGCAAATACATAAAGTTAATAATAACAGACATAAATGGAGAAAATGACAATAATACAATAATAGGAAGGGACTTTAACAACCCACTTACACCAAAGGAAAAGAAGGAGGAGACATAGCTACACCATTGACTGATTGATGTTGATGTTTGGCAGAAAACAACATAATATTGGAGAACAATTATCCTTCAATTAGAAATAGATAAATTTAACTTTTACAAAAGAACAGAATAGCTAGAAGAAAATTAATTAAATAGCAGAGACTTTAAATGATATATTAATAATAAACCAGTTGGATTGAACACATTCCAACCCTAAATAGCAAAATTGGCATTATTTTCAACTGCACGTGGAATATTCTCCAGGATAGATCGTATGATAGGTCAAAAAATAAGTATCCATTAATCTTAGAATTGAAATTATGTCATTTATTTTTCTGACCACAATGCTATAAGACTAGAAATCAGGCAAAAGAAAAAACAAAACAAAGCAAAAATTTGGAAAAAGCACAGACATCTCGAGGGTAAACCATATGCTACTAAACCAATGTAGCATTTACAAAATTGTTGAAGAAATTGAAAATCAATACCTGGAGAAAAATGAAAATGAAAACACAATGATCCAAGATCTATGGGATGTAGCAAAACCAGTTCTAAGAGTGAAGTTTATAGATATGCACACTCTTCTCATCAAACCAGAAAAATCTCAAATAAAAAACTTACCCTTAAACCTAAGAGAAATATAAAAAGAAAAACAAGCAAAATTTCAAGTTAAAAGAAAAAAAAACAACAACAGAGCATAAATAAATAGATACAAGAATAGAAAACCCAATGAAACTAAGAGCTGGTCTGTCGAAAAGATAAACAAAATTAGTAAACCTTTAGCTAGGCTCTTCATGAAAAAAGAAAAAAAGGACCAAGTCAATAAAATTCTTAAAAAGACAAATTACAGCCAACATAACAGAAATACAGAGGATCATGATAAATTGCTATGAAAAACAAGATGCCAAGAAAACAGGCGACCTGGAAGAAATGGATGGATTCCTATAAATATACAATCTCCCAAGACTGAATGAGGAAGAAATTGAAAATATGAACAGATTTATTTACAGTAATAAATTAAAACTGACAGTAAAAATAAAACACACCCAACAAACAAAATTCTAAGACCAGAAAAATTTAATCAAACATTTAGAGAAGGGGTAATGCCTATCCTTCTCAAACTGTTCCAGAAATATCAGAAGAAGGAAGACTTCTGAACTCATTCTACGAGGACAGCATCACCGTGATATCAAACTCAAAGACATCCCAAAAAAGAAAGTGACAGACTATATCCCAAATGAACATAGATGCAAAAATTCACAACAAAATACTAACAAACCAAATCCAGCAATTTATTGAAAGGATGGTGGTATCCCACCTTGGTAAAGTGGGATTTTCCCAGGGATACAAGGTTTTTTTCTGCTAATATCTGCATATTAATCAATGTGATATACTATGTTAACAAACTGAATAAAAGCCATACAATAATCTCAATAGATATAGGAAAAAAATGACAAAATTCAGCATCTATTTTTGATAAAAACTCTCCAGAGAGTGGACATAGAGGAAACATACCTCAGCATAATAAAAGCCATTATATGACAAAGAGATAACATAATACTGATTGACAAAAAGCTAAACACATTTCTGCCAAGATCAAGAACATGACAATAACACCCACTCGTGTCACTGGTATTTAACAAAATACTCAAAGTCCTGCCACAGAAATCAGAGAAGAAGAAAAAATGAAAGGAATTCAAATTGGAAAGAAAGAGGCTAAACTGTCACTGTTTGCACATAGTATGCTACTACATATAGAAAATCCTAAAGATGACACTAGAGAACTACTAGAACTCAGCAGTGAATGTGACAAAGTTGCAGGATGGAATATTAATATACAGGAATATTTTGCATTTCTATACACTAACAATGAACTTTTACAAAAAATTCAAGAAAAAATTCCTTTTACAATCACATCAAAAAGAATACAATACCCAGGAATAAACCTTCCTAAGAAGATAAAAAGTCTGGACTCAGAAAACTATAACACATTGATGAAACAAACTGAAGATATAACAAACAAATGGAAAAGTACATCATGTTCTTGCACTGAAAGAATTAATATTGTTTAAGTAACCATACTACTCAAAACAATCTAAAGATTAAGTGAACACCTAATGAAAATATTCATGGCATTCTTCACAGCAGAAAACATATAATACTAAATTTTGTATGGAACTGGAAAATATCCCAAATATCCATAGCAATCTTGAGAAAAATATACTTGGAGGTATCACACTCCATGACTTAGAGTATAATATAAAGCTTCAGTAATTAAAACAGTATGGTGCTGGCACAAAATCAAATACACAGATCAATGGAACAGAATTGCGAACCCAGAAATAAACACACAAATTTATCGTCAGTTAATCTACAACGAAGGAGACAAGATTATACAATGGGGAAAACACAATCGCTTCAATAAGTAGTGCTGGGAAAACTGAACAGTTATATGTAAAACAATGAAAGTAGAACATTTCCTCACACAATTTTCAGAGTTAAATTCAAAGTAAATTAAATAATTAAATGTAAGAATTAAAACCATAAAACTCTTAGAAAGAAACTTTGGCAGAACACTCTTTGATATAAATTGTAGTGATATTTTTTGGATCTATTCCCTAAGACAAAAGAAATAAAAATGAAAATAAGGACATGGGACCTAGACTTAAAAGCTTCTGCACAGCAAAGGAATCCATGGGCAAAATGAGAAGGCAATCTACTAAGTGGAAGAAATTATTTGCAAATGATCTGACTAATAAGGAGTTAATATTCAAACTATACAAACCACTCATTCAACTCAATATAAAAAATCAACCCATTTCAAAACTATACCAAAGACCTGAACAGGAAATGTATAGATGACTAATGGGCTTATGAAAATATGCTCAACATCTCTAATCATCAGAAAAATGCAAAACAAAACCACAATGAAATATCATCTCACACCTGTCAGAATGGCTAACATTAAAAAAAAAAAAAGTGTTGGTGAGAATGTGGAGAAAAGGGACCCCTAGTACACTGTTTTAGAGTAAAATCAGTAAAACCACTGTGGAAAACACATGAAGTTTCCTCAAAAAACCAAAGAATGAATCTTCATCATCTAGCAATTCCACTCCTGGCTATCTAATGAAAGAAAAGGAAAACCTTAATTAGAAAACATAAACATACCTCAACATTTATATCAGCCTTATTTTCAATAGCCAAGATATGGAGGCAACATAAATGTCTATAAACAGATAAATGGATAATGAAGATGGAATACTATACAATGGAATACTACTTAAACATAGAAAATAATGAAAACTCACCATTTGTAACAACATGGATGGACTTGGAGGGTATCATGCCAAATAAAATAAGTTAGACAAAGACAAATACTCTATGTTACCACTTATATTTGGGTCCAAAACACAGAACAAATTAGTGAATATAACAAAAAAGAAACAGACTCATAGAGAACAAGCTGGTGGTTACCAATGGGCGGCATAATATTATGTTAGGCCTTTAAGAGGTACAGATTACCATGTATAAAATAAATAAAATACCAGGTTGTATTATACAACATAGGGATTATAACCAATATTTTGTAATGGCTATAAATGGAATATAATCTCTAAAAATTTTGAATCACTCTGCTGTACATTCGGAACTAACATATTGTAAATCAATTATGTGAATAAGATGGATGTTCACTAAACTCATCATGATAATCACTTCATGATGTATGTAAGTCAAATCATTACACTGTTCACCTTGAAAAACTATAACTCAATATAAATAAATAAATATTTAAAAATAAGTTCACAAAAAAAGCACTACTTTCTTGTCCAAAGGTTTATTTTAATTAGTTTTCTGAAGCTGGACAAGTCACATTTCCCATGTCATTCATTTACTAAACACTTTTTTGTCAAAATCTTCCTTGTGGACCATAAGCCAGAACATGTGGGATAAACATACGTAATCCCAGCCTTCACTGGAGCTGATTTTATAGTGAGCAAGACAGACACTAAAGAATTGACTGCACACAAAAATAAATGCACACACTGATTATATAAAGTGTAATAAAGAAGCATTTGATGTGAAAGAATATTTAAAACTTGGCTCCCTGATTTATTTCACCAGTCTTAGAAGACGTATATGAGAAAACAAAGTTTAAACTCACATCCATAGTAAGATAGAGCATTATATGCAAAGAACAAAATGGGAGGTGCAACTGGCTTGAGGAACTTGAGTTTGGTATGGTTGGAATGCAGTCCAAGGGGAGAAGGGTAAAGAGTAGAACTTAAGAGCTAGATGCAGCCCAGATCTTGCAAGTCCTTATAGATATGCTAAGAATTTTGAAATGTATCCTAAGTGAAATGAGGAAATTACAAAAAAAAAAATTAAACATCAGAATGGCATAACCAGATTTGTATTTTTAAAAGTTACTTGGACTGTAATATATACAGTGAATTGGTGGAATAGGATGCAACAATTAGAAGAAAGAGACTAGATTATAAACACTGAAATGTAGATAGATCTCTAAATACCATAATACTGAATGAAAAAACAAAAGACACAATGCACTCCACAGCAAAATAGCATTTATATAATGATGATTTGATCAGAACATATACATTTTGGATACATTTTAAACACCCTGTATGATTTCTCTTGAAAAGATTCATAGAAATGATGACAGGGAGAGGGGTTAAAAGAATAAGTAACTGAATAAAACAAAACTGAGGGCTCATATAAACTGCTGATGATAGTAGGCTAGAAAATTATGAGTATGATTAACAGAAAACACTGTAACTGACTTCCTCCTTTTGCATGCTCATAGGGAATAGTATTTGAGATGAATCTGAGTTGATTGGGGCTTCCCTGATGGCTCAGTTGGTAAAGAATCCACCTGCAATGCAGGGACCCTGGTTAGATTCTTGGGTTGGGAAAATCCACTGAAGAAAAGATAGGTTACCCACTCTAGTATTCTTGGGCTTCCCTTGTAGCTCAGCTGGTAAAGAATCTGCCTGCAATGCAGGAGACCTGGGCACAATTCCTGGGTTGGGAAGATCCCCTGGAGAAGGGAAAGGCTACCCACTCCAGTATTCTGGCCTAGAGAATTCCATGGACTGTGTAGTCCATGGGTTCACAAAAAGTCAGACACGACTTAGTGAAAAAGTAGAATATAGACAGAAAATATGAAAAGTGTTACTTTAGGAACATCATGAATAAAGCAAATATTTCAAAATCCAGAAAATATTTGAGAAGAAGGTTTTTGTTTACTTTGGCTAGAAAATAATCGCAATATTAATAAGGGGAAGAAGAAAAATGTTGAAAATAGGTTGAATGTAGATATTGATAAGTTTGCATGCCCTAAGGAGTTGAACTTCTATTTAGTGAAAAACTGCATACCTTTGATTTATAAACAGAAAAATGATTGAAAATTTAGAAGAAATATGTTACATTTAAAAATAGCATAGTTCAGTTCAGTTCAGTCATTTAGTCATGTCTGACTCTTTGCGACCCCATGAATCGCAGCACGTCAGGCCTCCCTGACCATCACTAACTCCCGGAGTTTACCCAAACCCATGTCCATCGAGTCAGTGATGCCATCCAACCATCTCATCCTCTGTAGTCCCCTTCTCCTCCTGCCCCCAATCCTTCCCAGCATTAGGGTCTTTTCTAATGAGTCAACTCTTCGCATGAGGTGGCCAAAGTATTGGAGTTTCAGCTTCAACATCAGTCCTTCTAATGAACACCCAAGACTGATCTCCTTCAGGATGGACCGGTTGGATCTCCTTGCAGTCCAAGGGACTTTTAAGAGTCTTCTCCAACACCACAGTTCAAAAGCATCAATTCTTCGGAACTCAGCTTTCTTCACCGTCCAACTCTCACATCCATACATGACCACTGGAATTGAATAGAGAATGGATGGGGAGAAATTAAAAATATAGAGACCAGGTGAAAGATTCACAGAGTACTTTAGGAAAACTTAACTAGACAGAAAACTAACACAGAAGTCCAAAATAAAGATTATAAGGACTTAACCATGCATTTCGAGGAATAATGGAAAAAATCAAAAGTGAGACTGTGTTAATATCATCACCAGACTTGGTTAAAAACAGGAAGTGTTGAGCTGAGGAAAAGGACTAAGCTAAAGAACTCACTGATAACTCAGAATTATTGATAACCAAGGGAATTGAGATATCTTTAAAATAAAAGTAAATTAAAATATGTAGATGGAAATTCTATTTTGCACATGTTGACTCTATAGTACAAGAAGAAAATTCAGGTAAATGTATTTAAAGGATAAGGGAAAAGGATGAGAATTAATGAACCAGAGATAGACAGAACAAATATGAGAGATTATAAAAGGTAATTCATAAAGTCTTTGGAGGACAGCAAACATGAGTTTAAATTGGTGATGACAATTTTGCTTTGTGCATTATAGCCATTTTATAAATTTTAATCAGTTTATCCACTTAATAAATAAAGTTTGCTTTAGCACCCATTAAATGCAGGACAACACCAGGAACTGAGAATGCAGGAGTGAAAAATAAAAGAGTCACTTTCATAGTTGGAGGATTTTGGATTCAGTATTTATTGAGCACCCCCTTCATTGTGCAAAAGGACTAGACATGGGTAGATGAGTAAGATTTGCCCTGTGCTGTGTGATGGGTACAAGTAGCATCGTTAGAGCCCTGGAGAAGGAAATGGCAACTTACTACAGTATTCTTGCCTGGAAAAAACGCATAGACAGAAGAATCTGGGAGGCTACAGTCCATGGAGTCACCGAGTCATTCATGACTTAACTGAACAGCAACAACAAAGAGTGGTAGGGATATCTGGAGAAAGGAAACTGTACATGGAACAACAGGCTGGTTAAAAATTGGGAAAGGAGTACGTCGAGGCTGTATACTGTCACCCTGCTTATTTAACTTATATGCAGAGTACATCATGAGAAATGCTGGGCTGGAAGAAGCACAAGCTGGAATCAAGATTGCCGGGAGAAATATCAATAACCTTACATATGCAGATGACATTATCCTTATGGCAGAAAGTGAAGAGGAACTAAAGAGCCACTTGATGAAAGTGAAAGAGGAGAGTTGGAAAAAGCTGTCTTAAAGCTCAGCATTCAAAAAGCTAAGATCATGGCATCCGGTTCCATTGCTTCATAACGAATATATGGGGAAACAAAGAAAACAGTGACAGACTATTTTCTTGGGCTCCAAAATCATTGTGGATGGTGACTGCAACCATGAAATTAAAAGATGCTTGCTCCTTGGGAAAAAAAAAAAAAGCTATGAAAAACCTAGGCAGTGTATAAAAAAGCAGAGCCATCACTTTGCCAACAAAAGTCCAGATAGTCAAAGCTATGTTTTTTTCCACAAGTTATGTATGGATGTGAGAGTTGGACCATAAAGAAAGCTGAGCACCAAAGAATCGATGCTTTTAAACTGTGGTACTGGAGAAGGCTCTTGAGAGTCCCTTGGACTGCAAAGAGATGAAACCAGTCAATCCTAAAGGAAATCAACCCTGAATACTCATTGTAAGTACTGATGCTGAACCTGAAGCTCTAATACTTCAGCTACGTGATGTGAAGAGCTGATTCATTGGAAAAGATGCTGATGCTGGGGACGATTGAGGACAGGAGCAGAAGGGGGCAACAGAGAACGAGACAGTTAGATGGCATCACAGACTCAATGGACATGAGTTTGAGCAAACTCTGTAAGATGGTGAAGGACACGGAAGCCTGGTGTGCTGTAGTCCATGGAGTCACAAAAAGTCAGACATGAGTGAGTGACCAAACAACAACAACAGAGAATATTGGAGATGGCCTTTGGGGAATGATTAACCCCTCTTTTCAGATTTCCTTCACATTTAGGGCACCGGAGAGCACTTAGTTCCCTGTGCCACACAGTACGCTCTCATTTGTCATGTATTTTATACAGATCCCACCCCTCTTCCACTTGGTGTCCATACATTTGTTCTCTATGTCTGTGTCTCTATTTCTGCTTTGCAAATAAGAACATCTTTACCATTTTTTTCTAGATTTCCTGCATATATGTTAATATACAATATTTGCTTTACTGTTTTTGTCTTACTTCATTCCGATGACAGTTTCTAGGTCCATTCACATCTCTGCAAATTACTTAATTTCATTCCTTTTTATGGCTGAGTAATGTTCTATTGTAATGGTGGTGGTGGTGGGGGTTACATGCAATTAATCATGCTAAGGGGGCTCAGTGGTAAAGAATCTGCCTGCCAGTGCAGGAGACCTGGGTTCAATCCCCTGGTTTGGAAGATCCCCTGGAGAAGGAAATGGCAACCTACTCCAGTATTCTTGCCTGAGAAATCCCCTGGATGAAGGATCCTGTCGGGCTATTGTCCATGGGGTCACAAAGAGTTGGACACAACTGAGAGACTAAGCACACGCACACGCATGCACACACACACACACACACCACACAAAATGCTCCATTGTATATATGTACCACATCTCAGTGGAAGAACAAAAGTATTCCTTGAGAATATTGATTTTTCAAGAATACAAATGGTGTGAGGTGTTGTGTATGCCGAACAAAATACATGATTTGTAACACATTATGACTAATTTGGGCAAATATATTCTCTAAAGATAAGGAAATGGATTCAGGGAACAGGTTAAAACAAAAGTCCTCTGTCAGTTAATTTTTCAACAATATTATAAAGGTTGGTAAATGTTTCTCTTTGACAAAAAGGGTTTCACTTTCTCAGACACCAATGAATATAAATACACAAGCAAAGCTTTATTACTTAGATTCACAGTGTTTGATATTCATATTCTCTAAAAGATTTAAATTTTAGCCAAATTTAAAACTAACAGTCAACATTTAAAAATTAAATATCATTCTCCAAATTAAGTGCTTTAGTTTGAATACCATGCATTGTTCTTCCTAAGAAAACAGGAATTTAATTTTCTATTTAATATCTACTTTTTCCTATTTATCAGTGTTGGTAGCTTATCAAAGAGTCAAGGACACCCTGCTTTGCTACCCATGAAAATAGGATTCAAATATGCTCAATAAGTTTCCAATAAATAAGTCATTAATTTGAAAAACATGAGAATTAATGCCAAGGAATTTGGAGTTGATATCAAAGACATTTTAAAATCACTCCCAATTAAGCTTTGATTATTAATACTCAGAAAGTGCCTGATACAACTAATTTTAACTATGAACCATAATTTACACAATAAGAACACAACTTGTCATCTTCATAATTGTATTTCTAGCATAATTTTGACTAAAAACTAACGTTTCTTTAGTTTAGAATATGACTATATTAGACAGCAAATGTGGCTCAAATTAAATACGCCAGTGAAGTATGTTTAATTATCTTATTAAATACTTTAATCCTCTCCAATTCATACTTTGCTTGTGAACAAAAGTAGACACTCATTCTCTACATGTGCTGGGCAATTTTTTCCATTTATTTTTAAAAATCTTAGCTGTACCTGTCCCCACAATTACATACTTATGCCTCAAATGTTTAAAGATTATTTACCAATATCAAATTCCAGTTGATCATCCTTTAAATATACAGTGCTTTTGGGTATTGAAACATGTCAGCAATCTATGAACTTGATAAGCTCATAATGTGTAAAATATATTTTATTTGAATCAAAAATTATGTAATCATTATAGTGAATTGATCATTTATGATCTAGGTGTTTTACTTCTCTCTTTTATAGATGAAAACAATCAATTATATGTATTGCACAACTTCTCTTCTCCCAACTTTTTATAACTCATCTTATATCAGGCTTTCCATCCTACCACTCCACCAAAAATACTCTTGTCTATACCAACAATGTATTATTATATTAACAATGGCCTTCACCTTACTAAATCCACTGTTGAATTGGCAAGCCTCATCTTTCTTGATCTATTAGGAGCATATGATAGTTTATATTGCCCTCTTTAAAATACTTTCTTCAATTCACTTATATTCTAAGACTTTATATTTTCCTGAATTTTTTATAATTGTCTGGCTGAGCCTTCCTCATCTCCCTGATGACTAACTTTTAAGATGATGCAAGTATCTTCATTCTCACATTTTGTTTGTTTTTTTCTCTATACATATTCACCCCTTGGTTATTTTATTTACTCTATATACCTACATTGGAGAAGACAATGGCATCCCACTCCAGTACTCTTGCCTGGAAAATCCCATGGACGGAGGAGCCTGGTAGGCTGCAGTCCATGGGGTGGCTAAGAGTCGGACACGACTGAGCGACTTCACTTTCACTTTTCACTTTCATGCATTGGAGAAGGAACTGGCAACCCACTCCGGTGTTCTTGCCTGGAGAATCCCAGGGACAGCGGAGCCTGGTGGGCTGCCGTCTATGGGGTCGCACAGAGTCGGACATGACTGACGTGACTTAGCAGCATATACCTACATATGGGCTTCCAATGGTGTCTCAGTGGGGGGAAATTGCCTGCAATGCAGGAGACATGAATTTGATCCCTAGGTCAGGAAGATCCATTCTTGCCTGGAGAATTCCATGGACTGAGGAGCCTGGCATGCTACAGTCCATAAGGTTGCAAAGAGTCAAACATGACTGAGTGACTGAGCACCCATACCTACATATACATATATATATATTTGATAACTTTCAGATTCATATTTCTATCTTTGAACTCCAAATGTATATATCAACTATGTATTTAACATCTCCACTTTTCTGTCTAGCAGAAGTCTCAAACTTACCATGTTCATAATAAGCTTTTGCTGTTTTCTTTTACCTTTCCCTCAAATAAAGCTTCTAGTTGTCCTCCTTGTCTGTGAAGGACAACTTGGTTCCTCTATTTTGTCTGATAAATTCCTTGGAAGCATCACTGACACTAAGATTTCTCTCAAATGCCATATCTAATCAATTTAAGAACTATACCTACATTTAAAAAAATACAAAACCTTTTTGTAAGACTTTAAGATAAGGCCTTTTCTTATCTTCTGTATTTCTACATATCTGATCCAAAATGGAACCATCTTTCTTCAGGATTTTTGTAATTTGCTTCACTCTGTTTTCTTCTTCATCCTCTATTATGTTCTGCTTTCAAGTCAGTTGAGTTATTCTTCTAAAATTAGTCAGATGCTACTGCTGATCCACTTAAAAACCTCAAGTGGCTCCAGAGTTTGTTCAGTTAAACTAAGGCCCATGCAGTGATCTCAACTTCTCCCACTCTCCCACAATTTCACTATTCTCCAACCTCACTCCAGGCTCACTCCCACCAGATATACACTGTGTATTGGCTCTCCCCCTTCTGCCTGGAATGCCTTCCCCAAGATATCAACATGCTCTACTCTTTACTTTTTTCAGGTCTTTGCTCAATGTCTGGCTGCACCAGAGTTCAAGATACTGCTGTGAGTGGTAGCTAAAGTGATAAGGACAGATTTGAATCAGTAATATACTATTACAATAGAGAATGGAGTGCAATGTGAACTGAACTCAGCTTTGATTTGTATAGAGCTGACTGAGCACTTCAAAAGAAGGGTAGGAGCAGAGATGATGGTGGTGTGAGAGGGGCCTCAATAGAGTCAGGGAAGTTAAAAATTACAAGAAATTGGAAGGAAGTGATAGTCCATGTGAAACTCATCTGCATTTGCTAACTGACACAGAGCTTAGGCTTCCACCCTCTCACAAAGACTGGAAAGCAGGGTCACACTCTTCGGGTCTTGGTTGGAAGGAATAATAAATTGTTTCCGTAACCATGAGTTTTCTTAGGCAGGCACCTGAAGAGAGGCTAGAGTCACCCAAGGGATGAGGCCTTGAGAATATTAGCAGCTATGTTAGTGTTTTGTTTAAGCCTTTAGAGGCCAAGGTTGGGGCTGAATCAAAAAAGGGGCTCAGAGGAACTTAGCTAAAGATGGGTGAATAAGATAATCTTTCTATCAGTACTCTTTTTAGCCTAGGGATGATTATTATCCATTACTGAAGCAAGATACTTCTGAATATTCTAATCTCTAAAATGTCTACCTGGAAATTCTCTCAAGAAATGGGAAATCACTGGACTTACCTCATTTTTTTTTTTTTTGAGCCACTCATGGATCACTGTCCTCATGTTTCAGATGTCCTGTCTTGAAATTATCATTTTGTATGCTGTGTTTTGTGTATGTTTCAGGGAAGAGACTAAATTCAGTTTCTGTTAGTCTATCTTTATTTTACTCGTTGCTCTTAAATCTCTTCCAGGTGATATTATTATAGTTAGTTCCACATTCTCTTGATTTGGTATTTGAGTGATATATTTTTCCACCCTTTGTTTTTTTCACTTCTGTACATCTACCTATTTAAAATTGGTTTCTTGTAGACAGTGTAGAGCAGTTACATATTTTCCCCAATCTTACAATCATTGCCATTTAATTGGCATGTTAAACTTTGTTGGCATTATTGAATATCTATTTATCAGTTTTTTCTGGTCATTTCCTACTTGCTCCATGAATTCAGTGTACTTGTTAACTTTTTTTCTACCTGGTTTTGAATGATTAATTTTTATTCAGTGGTTTCACTGCATCTCTATCATAGGATTATTAGTTACACCACTACCTAAAATTTTGGGTATTGCCCTAGGAATTTCAATATGCGTGTTTAGTGTATTACTGCCTAACGTTAAAGAGACATTATACTACCTTATTCACAACATAGGAAACTGGCATTTTTAATTTCTGTCTCTGACTGTTTTGTGGTGTTGTCATATCAATTTTATTTACATTCATTAAAAATATTTTACTATTGTACTATTTACTGTTTAAAAAAATTAAATATTATCTCAAGAAATTATTGAAAGGAAAAATGTCTTTTATATTTACCTTCATTTTAATCACTCTTAAAATCTTAATTCTTTGTGTAGATCCTAATATCTGATATCTGATTTCTTCTGCCTAAATATGGATTTTTACATATACATTATGCAAACCTGCTGAAAAATCTGTTAGATTTATCTGTCAGAAAATATGTATTTCACTTTCATTTATAATAACTAATATACTTTATTTTTTATAACAGTTTTATATTTCAAAAACAATTGCAAAGATACTACAATGAGTTCTTATATATCTCACACCTGGTTTCTTCTTATTAACTTATTAATTAGTGTAACATAGTTGGTACAACTAAGAACCAAATATCAATACAATATTACTAGATACATTTCATGGTTTATTCATATTGTCTTAATTTTTACCTAGTATATTTTTCTGTTTCAGGATTCAATGTAGAATATCCAAAATATCACATTGCATTTAGATGTCATGCCTCCTTGGTTATGACTTTTTTTTTTTGTATTTTTCTTCTTTCTGATCACCTTGAAAGTTTTAAGGAATGCTGGGACTTTTTGCTTCTGTAAGATGTAAAAGACTTTTATTTCATAATAAGAATATACATATCATGAAGTATATGTTACATATTTTTATTCAAGATTATACACACACACACACACACACACACACACATACACACACACACACACACACACACACACACACACATATGTAATGAAGTAAGTACTCTGGATCTTTAAAATTAGTTTAAGTATTTGAATATGAAATGGAATGTCTTTATTAATTTTGACAAACTGAAAATTATACATAGTATAGTTGACAGAGCACATATTAAACTCGATAGAATAATATATGTGAGTAATATCATTTGTCTTTAATAATGGAATGAAATAAATCTAACTCTTCAACATTTCTTATGTAATCCCTGAGAAAGTATTATACAGAGGATACTAAATAAAGTTCACCATTTAAGGTCATGATATGGTATATGCTCTCAAGTCCTTCACATATAGTTTAAAAGGAGAAATATATATATAAACCTATGATTATACCAGAATAGAGTGATTCCATATTAGAAGTTAAGTATCCTAATGGCGGAAAGTGAAGAGGAACTAAAGAGACTTTTGATGAAGGTGAAAAAGGAGAATGAAAAAACTGGCTTAAAACTCAACATTCAGAAACTACAATCATGTCATTTGGTGCCATCACCTCATGGCAAATAGATGGGAAAAAAATGGAAACTACCAGATGTTATTTCCTTAGGCTCCAAAGTCATGTGAATGGTAATTGCAGCCATGAAGTTAAAAGACATTTGCTGCTTGGAAGAAAAGCTATGACAAACCTAGACAGTGTCTTAAAAAGCAGAGACATTACTTTACCAACAAAGGTCTGTCTAGTCAAATCTATGGTTTTTCCACTAGTCATGTACGAATGTCAAAGTTGGTCCATAAAGAAGGCTGAGCACCAAAGAATTGATGCTTTCGAACTGTGGTGCTGGAGAAGACTCTTGAGAGTACCTTGGACAGCAAGGAGATGAAACCAGTCAATCTTAAAGGAAATAAACTCTGAATATTCATTGGAAGTACTGATGCTGAAGCTCCAATATTTTTGGCCTCCTGATGTGAAGAGCTGACTCATTGGAAAAGATCCTGATGCTGGGAAAGATTGAAAGCAAGAGGAGGAGGTAGTGACAGACAAGATGCTTGGATGACATCATCAACTCAATGGACATGAGTTTGAGCAAACTCTGGAGATAGTGCAGGACAGGGAAGCCTGGCATGCTGCAGTTCATGGGGCTGCAAAGAGTCGGACACAACTGCACAACAACAATAAGAAAATATAGTGACAACCGGAAGGAGGAAGTATCTGATTTTATTTAAGATGAAAGAACCAAGATTATACTTTAAGGTTTTTAAAGATAGGTAGCTGGTCCCTGTATCACCCACTGATCTTGTTCCTGACACCAATTGTCTTGCTGTTCACACTGGGTGCCCTGTTCACTGGGAAAAAAAACAGGGTAGGCAAAGCACAAGCTAAGAAGCTGGAAGAAGACTTGAGGAGCCATAGGAACTGCAGACAAGTTTATTCTCTTCTGGCTGACACAGCAGCCATACTACAATTCTCTCCTCTAGTGGTTAACCTAACCGATACAGCCTTGACCCAGCAGTGATGCCACTGTTTTTAGGTGGAAAGCAGCATATATTCCTACAGCACAAAGTATCCTGTGAGCAAGCGAGTACCTCATAACATGTATGGACAGTACTATAAATGATCCCAGCTCTTACATAGTCATTATTTACAAAACGTGGGGTGAGAGAACCTGAACATGCCATCTAGGATAATTTGCTCTCTCCCCATAGTCCCAAAAGTGATTGAGTATTTAATGCAGAGGATGCAGTTTGTACAGAATGAGGTACGTGAGTACCAAGTCGCTTCAGTTGTGTTTGGCTCTTTGTGACCCCTTGGACTGATGACCGCCAGGCTCTTCTGTCCATGGAATTTTCCAAGTAGAAATACTGGAGTGGGTTGCCATGGTCTCCTCCAGGGAATCTTCCTGACCCAGGGATCAAACCTGTGTCTCTTAGTCTCCTGCATGGATAGGTGGGTTCTTTACCACCTGTTGTTATGTGGTACTAAAACCACCTGGGAAGCCACCTAGAATGAGATGCAGTGTGTTTGAAAAATTACCAGTATTTTGTTGGAACCATATTAGTGAATTTGGACTTCAACACCATAAGGTATTTCTATATGGAATAATTGTAATAGGAGCTCACATAGTTGATTTACTCTTCAGGAGGTCCACTAATGGAAGAGGGCTAGGAGGTAAAAGGTGCTGGAAAGGAGAGCTCTCAGGAATCAAGTGCAGCTTTCAGCCTGACCTAGAGTTCTGGTGCTGTGTGTTGACAGGTGAAGATAGATATGAATCTCCTTAAAACTCCTTAAAAAGTAAAGCTGAGGGACAAGCACTTAGTACTTTTTACATTGTGTGAGACTGAAAAAAAAAGCAATCAAAGATAACACCCAAGTTATTCTCAAACTGAATGGTCAGTATTTCTAACAATTGAAAGAGGGGACATGGGAGAAGTAAATGGAGGAGGCAGAAGAAATAGAAGAGGGAAAATAATGAGCTAGATTTTGGATGTGAAACACTTGGCTCATGTGAGGTTGACGTTGTTTAAATGAGACTGAGGAGCTGATGCAAAATCAGGGTTACACATGTAGCCTTAAACTCCTGCAGAAGATATCTTTCTCATTTCCTCTCTGATGGGCTCATATTCTTGTGTAGCTCAGTGTATCTTACCTTTGTAGAGGCAAGCATTTGTCATCTAATTTCAGTCCCAATACTGTTGAATGGCCAGAGCCAGAAGGCACAATAACACATTGGAAAGTAATTTTCAAACCACTTTTTATTCAAAGTTGAAGGGAGAACGTCACTAGATTCTTTGTTCACCTCTTCTTTCTGATTTCATCTACAGGTGACAGCTGAAGCTCTGAGGAATACAGGTAAGAGGATTTATTAAGTGTAAGAGGACATGATGTTATAACAGCTCTATGTCAACTTTTAGCAGGCATGTTGCTACCCTGCAGGCTGGAGCTAGTCAGGATTTGGTTCTCTTTCAAGTAGAAAGCAGATTAAGCACTGTCCAGACTTGGGCAATGATTGTGTTATTACAACATCCAGTTTCCAAACCAGTCTCTTATTGTTGTGATCTGAGCTGCTTAGAATCATCCTCTTGGTGAAAGTTGGATTCCTGACACTCTTTCTGTATCCTGTCTTTTCAGTTTCTATGAATTTTCAGGTGTTTTATTTTCTTCTTTGTTTCTCTGAGTTTGTGTGCTCTATATTCATGCCACCCTTCCCTGAACTAAAAAGGAGAAAAGGAAAAAAGGAAAGATATATCCATCTGAATGCAGAGTTCCAAAGAATAGCAAGGAGATACAAGAAAACCTTCTTCAGAAATCAGTGCAAAGAAATACAGGAAAGCAATAGAATGGGAAAGAGTTGAAACCCCTTCAAGAAAATTAGAGATACCAAGGGATTATTTCATGCAAAGATGGGCACAATAAAAGACAGAAAGAGTAAGGGCCTAACAGAAGCAGAAGATATGAAGAAGAGGTGGCAAGAATACACAGAAGAACTATACAAAAAAGATCATCATGACCCATATAACCACAATGGTGTGATCATTCACCTAGAGCCAGATACCTGGAGTATGAAGTCAAGTGGGTCTTAGGAAACATCACTATGAACAAAGCCAGTGGATCTGATGGAATTTCAGATGAGCTATTTCAAATCCTAAAAGATGATGCTGTGAAAGTGTTGCACTCAATATGCCAGCAAATTTGGAAAATTCAACTGTGGCCACAGGACTGAAAAAGTTCAGGTTTCATCCCAATTCCAAAGAAATGCAATGCCAAAGAATGTTCCAACAACTGCACAATTTCACTCATCTCACCCACTAGCAAAGTAATGCTCAAATTTCTCCAAGTGATTCTTCAATGGTACATAAACAAAGAACTTCCAGATATTCAAGCTGGATTTAGAAAAGGCAGAAGAACCAGAGACCAAATTGCAAACATCTGTTGGATCACAGAAAAAGCAAGAGAATTCCAGAAAATGTCTATGTCTGCTCCATTGACAATGCTAAATAAAGCCTTTGACTAAATGGTTCACAAATAACTGTGGAAAATTCTTACCTGCCTCCTGAGATATCTGTATGCAGGTCAAGAATCAACAGTTAGAACAGGACATGGAACAACAGACTGGTTCCAAACTGGGAAAGGAATATATCAAGGCAGTATATTGTCACCCTGTATATTTAACTTATATGCAGAGTACATCATGCAAAAGGCCAGGCTGGCTGAAGCACAAGCTAGAATCAAGATTGCTGGGAGAAATATCAGCAAAATCAAGCATGCAGATGACACCACCCATATGGCAGAAGGCAAAGAGGAACTAAAGAGCCTCTTGATGAAAATGAAAGATGAGAGTGAAAAAGCTGGCTTAAAACTCAACATTGAAAAACTGAGATCATGGCCTCTGGTCCCATCACTTCATGGCAAATAGATGGGGAAACAGTGCGAATTGTGACAGACTTTATTGTCTTGGGCTCCAAAATCACTGCAGATGGGGACTATAGCCATGAAATTAAAAGACATTCAATGCTTGGAAAAAATCTTTGACAAACCTAAACAGTATATTAAAAAGCAGAGATATTACTCAGCTAACAAATGCCCATCTAGTCAAAGCTATGGCTTTCCAGTAGTCACGTATGGATGTGAGTGTTGGACCATAAAGAAGGCTGAACACGAAAGAATTGATGCTTTCGAGCTGTGTTGCTGGAGAAGACCAGTCTTGAATATTCATTGGAAGGAATTATGCTGTAGCTGAAGCTCTCAAGAGCCTCTTGATGAAAGTGAAAGAGGAGAGTGAAAAAGCTGGCTTAAAACTGAACATTCAAAAAACTAAGATCATGGCATCTGGTCCCATCACTTCATGGAAAATAGATGAGGAAACAATGGAAACTGTGACAGACTTTATTTGGGGGAGGCTCCAAAATCACTGCAGATGTTGACTACAGTCATGAAATTAAAAGATGTTTGCTCCTTGGAGGAAAAGTTATGACCAACTTGGACAGCATATTAAAAAGCAGAGACATTACTTTGCCAACAAAGGCCCATCTAGTCAAAGCTATGGTTTTTCTGGTGGTCATGTATGAATGTGAGATTTGGACTGTAAAGAAAGCCGAGCGCTGAAGTATCGATGTTTTTGAACCATTGTGTTGGAGAAGATACTTGAGCATCCCTTGGACTGCAAGAAGATCCAACCAGTCAATCCCACAGGAAATCAGTCCTGAATATTCACTGGAAGGGCTGATGCTGAACCTGAAACTCCAATAATTTGCCCACCTGATGCAAAGAACTGACTCATTGGAAAAGACCCTGATGCTGGGAAAGATTGAAGGCAGGAGGTGAAGGGGACGACAGAGGATGAGATGGTTGGGTGGCATCACCAACCTGATAGATATGAGTTTGAGCAAGCTCCTGAAGTTGATGATGGACAGGGAAGCCTGGCGTACAGCAGTACATCCATGATGTCACAAAGAGTGTTACATGACTGAGCAGCTGAACTGGTGCTGATTCCTGAACTGACCTAAAGAACGTGGTACTCACTCATACCTAATCTCCACCATAACACTAAGGTACTGTGTAGTAGACAAGAGCTCACTAGGCCAGTTCCCTACTTACTCCACACCCCATGATATTTCTATGATACCAATTCTAACAGAAGCTAGATTACAATGAAGAATGGGAATGTGGATAAAATAATGTCAGTTATTAGAGCCACAATTTCCTCTGAGTCACCAACTTCATATTTCCCATTGAAGTATTCAGTTCCACTTCTTTTTTCTAACATAATGTTCCAGGTAAAGAAATCTACTACATCTAAGAGAAATTATCTGGGGAAGTCATGGATGTGCTGAGAGATGTCTGACCCCTACGGAACTACTTTCCAAGTTGTGTTAATAAAATTGTAAATATAAAATGCAGAAAACCATAAACCCAGAAGTTTGATTTTGTATAGTAACATCATCAAAATTACCTCTGGTTATATATTATACTGTTCTACTAGTTATATTTTAAAAATTTGCTGAACATACATGAAATGCAGGATATTACCTTCTCACTCAAACATTTCTCTCCTGTCTATGCAAAATTTCAGGTTTTTCTAGTGTCCCTCTTCCTAAATTTTGTTCCAAATTAAATACAAGGTACAGCACATTCCATGTTTGATATGCTATTTTTTTTTCAAAAACATATATGATTATAATATAAAATGAGGTGTTTATTAGCTTAATAGTAGTTATAGTTTTTTTTTTTTACTATCGTGTAATTTTCAAAGCACGTTCATGGTTTTTTTCTTCTTTTTTGATTCTCCATTTAAAAAAGTGAAATCTAGGCAGTGAGAGACTCCTAGGGCTACTAGGCTGAATTCTCTGGGGAAAGACATGTGTTAGCTTGCTCGAGGTCTAAGTCTAGCTGCCTGGAATAAACATACCTTGTTACTTTCCTTTCCCCATAAGAGGGTCACTAGGTGAGCTCTTATTTATAGAGGAGAATGGCTCCAGGAAATTGAGTAGAAGGTTATAGTGATGTTTGTTTGTAACCTTAGCTGAAGTTTTCGCATTTTACTCTTGAAGAGAGAGAGACACACTCAGAGACAGACAGAGTGGGGAGGGGGGAAGAGATTGATTTCTTGCATTATTTCTTCCTACCTATATTCTCCTACCAAAAAATGCTTTACTTTTCCCTTGAACTATATTCTCATTTGATGCAGATATTAATCAATGTTTTATTTTTATATATTCAATCAATTTAAGGGAATGTTTTTGTATGGTGACTGACTTATGCGTGTTACTAATTATTACAGTGAATAACGTGTCAGAAACCATTCATATAAAATACATGCCAGGGAAGCCAGAAATTTTCTTACTAAAAGAAAATCTGAATAATTAGTAACATTTTAATATTTATTGGTTTACATAATACTTGAATGAAAACCCTGTATGTATATGAGTGTGTGCCTCTTACACACAAATAAATACATACACATATACATATACATACACTTATGTGTACGGATATGTATGTATATAAATGTGTATTTCGTGCTAATTTAAAGCCCTGAAACAATAATCATATTTTATCGTTTAGCTTACTAAGTTCATTATGCATTATTGCACCTCTAATCCTAAAATCTCAACATCAACGACATATAAATAAGCAAGTGAATATTTAGTAACTCAACTTAGCAGTCAAGAGTTGGATAGCATTGAATGTCAGTGGAATGTCATTCCCATAATATCTGAAAAAATCCTACTCTTTGAGCCTGTGTCACAAGTGGGCAATGCTATATACGGAAAATTCAACCGCAGATAAGAAGTTTGACAAAAGAAAGAATAATGATTCACTTACCACTGGTATATCCTTGATAGTTCTTTTAATATACAGATATAATTTATGAAACATGTTACAGACACGTGGAGGACAGGGAAGCCCGGAGTGCTGCAGCTCATGGGGTCTCAAAGAGTCAGACATGACTTAGTGACTGAACAATAAATGCCTGACACATAATTGTTGCTCAATAAATTATACTGAGGGAGGAGGATTTCACAGCAGGTGTGGATGATCAGGCCACTCAAGATGGCTGTTTTCTTTCTTTCTGTATATATCTCTTGCCGAACCAGTTTCTGCTTCACCTATACCCTACTTACAGGACTGATCATCCTATATACTTTCTCCAGGATCCAGCTGGAAAGTGTTCTTATTAAAGGAGTGGTAAGGGAGGGGTGCCCCTCTGCTGATTTCCTTGGTAGCTGATGAATCAACCTGACTTAACTCCTCCTAAAACTGGCACTCTCTCCTTCCACCTGGGAGCAAAGAATGCTACAATGTCTTGCCTGCCATGCATTGCACCCAGAGGGCTATTTCTCCAGACCTTGCTTCAGACATGCACGATTCCCCATCCATTAAACCATTGTCTCTGTTGATGACTCCAGGCTTTTTCTTCGGGCTTAAATCTGAGCAAGTGCAGACATTGTAAACCCATAGTTTGCAGTCCCAAAAAGAAAACAAAGCTTTGAGTCAGATAGGGGTAAAATCTAAATTCCAAAGGTTATCAATTATACAACTTTGAACAATTTATTTAATCCATCTAATGTCTTGCTTCTTCTTCTGGAAAATAATATGAATAATGTCCTCCTCACTGATTTATTATAGACATTAAATATTGAATATAAGTTATTACAATCTCTAGGTCATAAATTCCCTCTTCTATCATTATTATCAACATCATCAGTAATTTTTACCTTTAGTTTTTTTGTCTGTTTGTTTTTACTAAATATAATCAGAAATCAGTTAACAATGAAGAATACCAAAGTTAAGATACCTAAAAAAGACATTATTGGAAAACAAGATCCAGTTTTCAGGCCAGAGTAAGAAATATGGGATGATAAGTGTACAATTAAATCAAAGAAATAGAAAAATACAGACTAGGAATATGGGTGAACACTACTGAATATGGGTGAACACTGTAGAGAGTAAGATAGGGACTCAACAGACTATAGGCAGTGGCCATTGGGAGGCATAAAACTTACATTTCTAAAGTATTTGTATTAAATACTATGATTCCCTTCTTAGTTCAGGCATATAACTTCAGGTTCTTTGGTCTTTTGTGTGCTTCTCAAAATAGCAAAGTGATTTTTAGGCTTGGTAATATAAAATTAAATAAGGGTAGAAAAATTAATTCCAATTAATGAGAAGAAAGGATAATGAAATGAACGAAGACTACTTACTTATTCAATAGTGTTCTACATTACACATTACAATACTAGTACAGGAACTCTAGTATTTAGATTAAGGTTTGGAAGAGGTATGATCATTTTATTAATATTCACATAACTACCACTTCCTTGATGTCTCAGATGGTAAAGAATCCGCCTGCAGTTCAGGATACCCGGCTTCAATCTGTGGGTCAGGAAGATCCCTGGAGAGGGGAATGGCAATCCATTCCAGTAATCTTGCCTGGGTTGCAAGACTAATTGAAAGTCCATGAGGTTGCAAAGAGACGGACACAACTGAGCTACTAACACACACGTATGAAAATGCCTCACCTACTACTGAAGTATCATGTTAGCCTATTTATATGAAAATGTAACACCTAAAGCTTGCAAATGTATATATGTATGATAACATATATATAAACATTCCTTAAAAATAACTGTATAGCCTGTTTTTTTCATTGACAATATGGATTGAGCAATGCATTGATTTCTGTAGACTGTTTTTTCTGAACAAAAATACACAAGTAGAGTACATACTCCCAAATCTACACTTTGGTGCATGAATTATTTAGATAGTTGTGTGCTAGCCAAAAAATGGCCATAGTTCTAATCATTTAAGACCAGACCTCCTAGAGTTAATCCCTACGACATTACTTCTATCATGTATTCATACGAAAACTTTAGCACTGAGCCAGGCATTATATAGATGTATGATTAAGGGAGAAATGTACCCTCAAAGTAGGAAAATAGTACAAATCAGTCAAGGTAAAAATTTTTCCTTTTTCTGTACATCTTTCTTTTGAAAGTTTAAGCTGTATAAAGGGATCTTTAACTGTCACTATGTACCTTGATTCTGATTCATATTTAATGGAAGATGATACTTAACTGGAAAATTCAATCTATTCAACACCCATATTTCTTCTCATGGAGAGCATTAAGTCCCATACAAAGTGACGTGATTATTTTCATTAAATACAGGTAATTACATCTATAAACATGCTTTCTTTCTGTTAATAAAAGGATATTAGAATCTTAAAAGAACCCAAGACCATTACTTTTAATAAATGCAGCAGACTGCAATGATGTATTTATAGATTTATTAGTGATTATATTAATAAAATTTTAAAAGATTTGTTTAAATCACACAAAACATTAAAATAAATCATCTTAATATTCACTTTTATAAACTGGAAAAAGAATCATATAAAGTTTTTACAACATTTGGAATGGGAAGAATCACTAAATAAAGCTGAATCATTTGACTTTTTATCAGATTAGAAACATACTTTTTAATTCAGAGAATAGTAAACAATAGTATTCCAAACACCATATTTCTTTCTCAATGGAACACTGTATCAAGTTGAACTGTTATTAATTGTATAGGAAAATATGTCAATATTAAAAAAAAAAAAAAACACTTGGGTGGTCACAATGAAAGAAAATGAAGTTGCAACTACTTCTTTATAGTGAGCTTACATATTCTTTCACAGTATTGAAGAAATAGGAAAATAATTCTCTTGAGTTATAATATTTCTCCTGTAAAAAGATTAAAATAACATGAAGTAATTGTTACAATTAAATTTTCCATGTCTTTGCTTTGAAACTTGAGAATCTCAACACACAAATGGCTTGCAAATAATTAATCGAGAAATCTGTTCAGTTCCCACAGAATACACAAAAGAAATGCACCTTATTTTGAAAGTAAAACATTTTTTTTATGTCCTACAAAATGTTAAACCTTTAATCATTGTAACAGATCACTGTGGGAAGCCTTACTCAGAGATGCAAAAATGAATGCATTTTTTATCAAAATAGTGTTTATGAGATTTCATTCAGCCTGAAATAACCTACACATCCTTAATAACCTACACATTTATGTAGGTTATTAAAAAGTCAAAGAATCTAAAGGGCCACGGGCATATAGCTAAGATTTAGTCAGCATTTTTTGTTTTTGGCTTCACATAGAATCACCATAAATCTAGGAAGAAGTCAATTGTTATCACCTCTAAACTCTACCATTGTACAGTAGAGAAATGCAATAGTGAAAGAATCTCACAATTAAGTGAGTAAATTAAAAAAAAAAGTTCAGATAGGATTTAACAGCTCCTTCCACACAAACTGAAATATATCACACTATCTCAGAATTCATTTTATAGCATTAGAAACTTCATTTCAGCAGTTTTAACAGACTCTGCAGATTAGAAAGATCTGTTTTAATCAAGTTGCCTAGCAGCAAGAAAGAGGGAGACTGGAGACTTCTATATTCCCTCAGAGTTTTTTGATTAAAATTTCAAATATTTACCAATCATTTATTTAAAGGTTTGCAGCATCTGCATTTGTTCACTGAGGGGAATGATAAACTGAACAATGTGTGAGCCAAGAGTTTCATTTCTGTAGACTGTTGAAAAATAACCAACTTGAATACAAAAGGAGAATTTGGCTAGAGCAAGCAGATGGCAGGAAACAACCTGAATGTCCCTCTTTGATTAAACCTTTAATATGGGGCAAGATTCTGGGGCAGCTGTACTGAAGTCTTCCTGGCTTAGCCTCTGGCATTTCTTCTGAGGGAAGAACAGTTGTGAACTCTCACTAGTGTTACTTCTTAAGGAATGCAGGTAGACTAAGGATGTTGACAGTACCGGCCTCAATCTTCACCTATTTTATGTATGTGCAGTGTTCATTTAAGGATAGTTGCTGTGGTTGTTGTTCAATCACTAAGTCCTGTCCACCTCTTTGTGATCCCATAAACTGCATCATTCCAGGCTTCCCTGCCCTTCACTCTCCTGGCGTTTGCTCAAATTCATGTCTGCTGAGTCAGTGATGCTATATAACCATCTCATCCTCCACTGCCCCCTTCTACTTTTTTTGAAATTCCATCAGAAATTTAGGAGTGATGATACTAATTGTGATGGCTATTAAAAAGCTGTGATGTTAATGCTACAGAAAGAACATAAAACTAAATCCAAAGTTCTTTAATTCATATACCTAGAACCAAATAAAATTGAGTATATTCTCATAAAATTCCTAGGGCAGTGGTTCTAAACTCTGGCACCAAGCTTGAATCACTTGAAATACTCACCTGAACTATTGTTGTCTGATGCTCTTCTCACAATTCTGAAATCAGTTGTCGGAGAGAGAAGGCCAGCAATGAAATGGCTCCGATGGTAAAAAAATCTGCCTGTTGTACAGAAGACCCGGGTCCATTCCCTAGGTTTGGGAGATCCCCTGGAGAAAGGAAAGGCTACCAATGCCAGTATTCATGCCTGGAAAACTCCATGGACAGAGGAGTCAGGCAGGGCTACCGTTCATGGAGTCACAGAGCTGGACACAACAGAGCAACTAACACTTTCTTTTCATGTGAAAGATTACACCAATTTTAGGAGGTCCCATCTTCATTTCTTAAGTTTTGTTTTTTTCTTTTTGTACAAATTTTGCAAAAGTTGTTGATTAAAATAATCTATGCTACAAAAATATGCTATATAAGTCCTATGATGTTTTGAATCTTTGGACTGGTGGGGTAGGGAAGACCCTAATAACTGGAAAGATGTCTGCCCACCACGAAGAGATACTTGAAGGCACAGAACCTCTGATTTAATTTGTGAAGTTTTTCTTAAAGAATGCAAGAGCAAAAATGCTATAGATGTATATATCTGCATAACTATATGAATTATATTGTAAGATATAGTTTATCTATTGGGGAAGAAACCATCAGAATGGTTATATATAGCCTGAACTAGAAGATACTCATATGGATATGAATGTCAGGGAGAAGATGATCTGTTTTCTTGGGAAATTAACCCTATTTTTATTAAGAAATTCTTCCTTGGTGGTTCAATGGTAAAGAATCTGCCTGTTAATGCAGGAGACACAGAAAAGTTGTGAGTTCAATCCCTGGGTCAGGAAGATCCCCTGGAGTAGGAAATGGCAAGCCACTCCAGTATTTTTGCTTGGAAAATTCCATGGACAGAGAGACCTCGTGGGTTACAGTCAAGGGGCTGCAAAGTGTTGGACACAACTGAGTGCGCGCGCGCGCACACACACACACACACACACACACACATTCACAGTTTAACTGTGATGTGTGTTTTGTTAAGTCGCTTCAGTTGTGCCCAACTATTTGTGACCCTATGCCTTTAACTGTGATATGCCTCTCTCTCTCTCTTTCTCTCTCTCTCTATATATGGCTGAATTTAAATGGATACTTGATTGTTTTCACTAAGTTTCACGGATTTTTAAATTAATATTTTCACTAAATTTGGGAAATATTTAGGCTTTATTTCTTTTTAAAAGTTTCTTAAAACATTTAGACTTTATTTCTTAAAAAAATTCCAAATTATTCCCTTTCTAATCTACCTTTGGAAACCAAATTACATGTATACTATACTTTTTTGTACAGTCCCACAGATACCAAAGTGTCTGTTAAATTTTTTATCATTTTTTTTATGTACAAGAGATTGGGTAATTTCTTTTGGTCCATTTTCAAGCTTACTAAACATTTATCTGTCATCTCTATTCCATTGTTAAGTACATCCTGAATTTTTTTTTTTTTTTTTTTTGGTAATTTCAGATAATGATTTAGCAAATCTAGAACTTGGTTCAATTTTAATTTTTCTATTTCCCAGACAAGATTTTTCTTTGTCTATTATGAGCATATTTTACTTGACTTTTTTGACCATAAACTAAACTGCTTTAAAACCTTTGCTAATTCTAATATCTAGAGTATCTCAGTTTCTGTATAATGTTTGTCTTTTCTCTTGAAAAGATATATTTTCTTATTTATTTACCTACTGAGTAATTTTGAATTATATCTTGGACATTGTAAATTATATATTATAGGAAGTTCTGAATTTTTTAAAGGTTCTCCAAAGTGTGTTTTTATTTTTTTAAGCAAGCAGTTAATGGGGTTGAACAAAACCTACAAATTTTGGTATCCCTGTGTTGGGTGGCAGCCTAAATATTACATAAGATCTTTTCACTTTAGCTGGTCTGTTTACAGTCTTCACTGCCCATGAAAAGTTGAGGATTTAGGGAAAAAACTCTACATGGAATTTCGTGTGTTCCCCTGCAGTGGTGTTCTTTCTAGAATTTACCTCTGAAATTCCAGGAACTGATTTCCCTAAAGCCTGTTCTCTGGTTCTTCAAGTCAGAAATACTGAATTATTCTAAAGAAATTTTAGCTGGTTTTCATGGCACTGATTAGAACATGACAAAAACCTGAAAAAGATATAAATTCACTTACTAATTTTCTTTCTTTCCAATGACAATTTGCTTCAGTTTTCTTTTGCTTTGTTATAGCTTTTTGAGGCTTTATATAGATTTTAAAAGTATACTTTCCCAGATTTAAAAAAAAATTCAGTTATAATTCATATATATATATTTCCCTGTGAGATCCTTTCACAAGTTTCTCAGGAAGAAGTACTTAAGAGTTTAAAGTTTATCTTGGATCGTACTATTATTATGAAAACAAAAAAAGCGATGGGTTGGGAACTTGTTATAGAATAAAGCTAATGATAAAATTTTTATTCACAATTGACACTATTAATAAGTTACAGTCTTCCTTTTGCCTCTGCACACAGATATACAAGATTCACTTAAATCATAGAAAGAAAATAGCACCACCAGACAATTATTATAAGTGAGAACAAACTTATAATTATGTAAGCAGTGATTATAATTAAGGTAATTTTTATCTTAGCTTACTATTTATACAAATCTTATTACCTCAATCTTCAAAAATAATGCTAGACTATATAGATAATTTTAAAAGAAATATATATTATATCACAGCATAGCATTGTTAGTATCTTCCCTAACACAATATAACTACTTAAAATTCACATACACAAGAAATATAAACAAGAAAATAAAGAAAAGCATTAGCTAAACTAAGAGCAAAACAAAGAAGAATTTTGGAAAAAAGTATTATTATTTTTATTTGGCTTTAAGGGTATATTACAAGCTTGACCAAATCTGAGCCAACATCTTTTTGTGCTGTTGCTTTTATCCTTGGGGATATCCTAATTATTTATTTTTGAGTGAAAATATTTCATACAATCAAATCACTGAACTGCTTTCTGCCTGCGTCTTCACCCAGCCTTGCCCAACAGCAAAATGGCAAGACCATCAGCACATGAGGAATTTACTAACTCTGGGTATTTTAGAAAATAGTGGAGATGTTGTTGAACAATATTTCTTGTAACATGATTTCCTCCAGGACTTCTGTAAAGGCTTGTTTTATATCCCACATGTGGTAAGAACAAACTCTGGTGTCACTGAAAATGAGTTTTTCTCACTTACGGATAAAGAGACATAATGCAGTTAAAATGAGTTAGTGATGTAAGAGCCATGTGAACTATCACGACACCAAATAGGCTTGATTGGTTTCACTGTGTTTCACAGGAAATATGCAGATAATCATAAAGCATTTTTAGAGCAAAAAAAATTCATAAGCCAGGTTTTAAGCATTGTAAATATTATTAGATAAAAGAGAAAGAAAACTGGATGTGATTCTTTATCTGTTGTTGCTTTTTGTTTGTTTGTTGGAATAAATAATGGCAAAAAGACACGAACCGATAGAAATCAAAGAGTGGAAGACAAATTACTAAGTGAAAGAATTAAGAGACCTCTAAATGTACAAGTGTAGGGTGTATTGTCAAGAAATATGAATAACTTAATGCTAAGACATTTATTTCTTTTAAGGAAAAAAAAATAGCAATACAAACTTGGGCCTTTAGATTAGCTTGAGCGCATACCCTGTCTTTGATTCTGTGTTAGTCAGGAAAGATTATGTGATAGTAACAAATGACCCCAAAATGTCAGTGGCTAACAGTGAAAGTTTATTTCTAGCATATGTTACATGTCTACATTGCTGCTGCTGCTGCTAAGTCACTTCAGTCGTGTCCGACTCTGTGTGACCCCATAGACGGCAGCCCACCAGGCTCCCCCGTCCCTGGGATTCTCCAGGCAAGAACACTGGAGTGAGTTGCCATTTCCTTCTGCAATGCATGAAAGTGAAAAGTGAAAATGAAGTCGCTCAGTCGTGTCTGACTCTTCGCGACCCCATGGACTGCAGCCTACCAGGCTCCTCCGTCCATGGGATTTTCCAGGCAAGAATACTGGAGTGGGGTGCCATTGCCTTCTCTGTGTCTATATTGAGTTGGATGAAATTCTACTCCATATCATTTTGGCACTGATGCAATAGGCTCTATTTTTAAAATTGCTACTTCTCATGACAGAGCAAAATGATGAATCGCATGAAGGCTCTTAAAGCTTCTTCTCAGAAGTGACACATATTATTAATATTTTCAATCACATTTCATTGGCCAAAGCAAGTCCATGGTTATGCCTAAGTCTTACATGTGGAATGTATCATTGTCCATCACAGAGGAAGACTTCATAGAGGAACACAAAATATAGATGGAGATAATAAAATATACTACAGATACCTATGAGCTGAACTTGTAATTTAACATCTTTTCCCCATGAAATGCAGTTTTCAATTTGGAAGCCTTTGGACATGAGGCTTATTCATTGATTGATTCATTGATTGATTAATTTTATTAATGAGAAATAGTTTATTCCCTAGTGGCAGAGTTATAGAAAAAAAGGAAAATTTAGGATGTTAATATGTCAAGTCAGTGTGATCACTCCCAATACTTGAATGTCATCATTCTTGGCTTAAGGATAAGTGTTCCAAGAAAAGCCTAAATCAATGGGAAGCAATCCAATATAGCCTGTATTCCTGAAATTCCCCCAAACTTAACTAAGTATCCAGTTCTTGCATATGCTCCAGCAAACATATCCCAGAATATTCAGTAATTCACACCAGGTGGCACGTGCTCACCATTGTTTTTATCACTGAATGGGAAGTTTTGTTAAATGACCTTATAGTCTACAGCCTTTTAGGATGTGTATGCCTGGTTCATAATAACACAAGACACTGAAAATAACATTAAGTATTCTTCAAAGTAAAATTTTCTTACAAATTCCAATTGAACAAAATCCCAAATTTCACTGTATTAGAAGATACTAAGGATTGGCAGTCTCTCCCATCAATCACATTTTACTAACTTAATGGAAGACTCTCTATGAAATTTAAATTGGAATGGCCATAGATCAATCATAAAAGAGGGGTAAATCTCTTATTTTTAGAAGGAGAAAGATACACGTGATTGAACTAGTTGGAAAAGTAATTAATTGTGGGGTTTTAATAATGAATTAGTCACATAACAATCTTTGATATATCAATTATTTGACTACACAGTCATAATCTATTTCAGGTCATGTATGGATTACTAAGTGAGACAAAAATTGTGTGCCCATTTAAACAGCAAGATTCACTGTTGTACTTGAGCAGTAATAGAGCATGTTGAAACTTTTCATCTTTTCATCTTTTGGGGTCCAAATTCACTTTTATTTTCATTGCCTTAAGCTCTTTAAAGACAAAAATATTTTTTTATTTTAAGGGTACTGAGCTTGGCACCATGCATTTGTAAAGTAAGACTTCCTTAACAACAGTACAAAATTAGAAAAACTTCAGGTTTTTGTTCTCTCTTGCCAAGGACATGTGAACATTTTGTATTCTTCTCACCTTTCCCTATTTGCACCTCCACTCTTCAATCTGTATTCTTAAAATGAAAAATATTCTATCCTATGGTAAATTTAGAAGTGTAAGACAGCTCATGATATTTATTTATTCAACATCAATTATGAGCTGATGCTACATATAGTATCTATTTTATTAATATTTCATAGCTGAGATCTGTGTTCTATATTTTTACTCAACCACTAATAAGGTAAAAGCCCTCAGAAAGGTCATCCTACTGTCAAAAATGGTAGCATGCATGTGGTATATGCAAGTCACTATTCCATTTAACTTAAATATATCAATTTGTTTAAATCTTACCACAGTCATGATTGGTCCTATTTTAAATTTTCATTGTCTCAGTATAGACACTGAGCCTAACATAACCTAAGTAATTTCCCCAAATTCATATAGTCAGGTTATTTCAGAACTCAAAGGGAGGTAATCATTAAAAAAAAAAAAAAAAAAAATCCAAAAGATCTATCACAATTTGAAAATTTAGAATGCCCAATTGCAAGCATGAAGGACAATATACTTCTCAATTCATTTGCAAAGGAGAGCCAATACTGGCACAAACCCAAGTTTAAGAATAAGCATGATGTTTAGGATAATTGAACCCTCACACAGAAAAAACCTTTTTGTTGGAAACAATGAGAGCCAGGATAAGTTTGTTCTTCCAAAAAGCTGTTTAAAAACAAGATCTAAATATTATATATATATGTGTGTGTGTGTGTGTGTGTGTGTGTGTGTGTGTGTGGTGTGTCTATATATAGCTATTAATGTGTATATAAAATTCCTTGGACTGCAAGGAGATCCAATCAATCCATCCTAAAAGAGATCAGTCCTGGGTGTTCATTGGAAGGTCTGATGTTGAAGCTGAAACTGCAATACTTTGGCCACCTCATGCGAAGGATTGACTCATTGGAAAAGACCCTAATGCTGGGTAGGATTGGGGGCGGGAGGAGAAGGGGACGACAGAGGATGAGATGGTTGGATGGCAGCACCGATTCGATGAACATGGGTTTGGGTAGACTCCGGGAGCTGGTGATGGACAGGGAGGCCTGGCGTGCTGCAATTCATGGGGTTGCAAAGAGTCGGACACGACTGAGTGACTGAACTGAACTGAACTAGTGGAATTATGTATTTTTCACAATGTATATATTCTTTGATTAATAATTATCATTATTTATTTTACATTAATCCCAATTATAGTGAATTGCCTATAGTTTCCATACATCTGTAATCTTAAAGAATACCATAGTATATTTGCTATTTTCTCTCAAATCTCCTTTTTTGCCTTAGTGTTAGTTTACTCACAAACAAAAATCAACTGATATTAGCCATTTAAAAACAGCTCATCTGATCAGAGTAGTGTGAGCAGAAGGCACACCAGAGAGTCAACTAATAGTGATGAGCTTTCAGTACATTTGGACGTGCTTTATGGAGGAAATGAAGAGTGGATGTAAGAGTGGGTAAACTGAGATCAATCAAGGGTTGACCTGTAAAGGGGTGTAGAAGGCTATGTGAAAATGTCTTGATTCATCCCACAACTATGGAGATAGAGTGGTTAATGAAAGGCAATGAGCAAGGGAAGTCGTTTCCAAGCTAATCTGAGAATACTGCTGTCTCAAATTTATGTCTGCTCCTAAATATCCGGAATTTCAGCTGCAGTTTTTAGAGTGTCAGTAAATTTTACCTCAACATTTACTAATTTATTCTTAATGTTTTATTCCATGACAAGGAAAGAAAAAAAGAAAATCTAAGTATGAATAGCAACAAATTAGTACTATCAAAGAGTAAACTCTGAGTTAGAAAAGAAAGCATCAGATTTTATGAAATGTATGTTAAGTAACAATAGGTATAATTATAGTTTTCTCTTGCTTATAGATGATGAATAGGCATCTTTCTATTTTCTAGATAACATAGAAATTAAATTCCATTAGAAAAGAAGATTAGTTAACTGATTCTTCTGAGCTCTTGCCAAAGTTATAACCATAACCTTCAACTTTCTCAGACACAAATGAAAATAATTCCAAGAAACAGCAAATTATTAATGGTACTCTAGATTAAAAGCCTCTTTTTTTATTCCACTTAAAATATTTATTGTCTGAATTAAACTGAATATGCTCAATCTGAAATATTTTTCTATACTTAAGATTACCATCTATAAGTCAATACAAGCATTGAGCACACCATCACATCCCTTTTGCCCCGGTCACATTTCTATTTTTTGAAATCTCAAAGATCGTAAATGTATGCAATTAAATCTGGTTAATACAGTATCCCTGTTTCATTAAACAATCTTTTATTTTAATCTTAGAGTTAGGGGAGAGGAAACACAGAGGGAGGTAACTGGAGAAGGTTACCTGTCAACGTTTGGTTGATGATAGTATTGTATAGCTCATTTGATGTCTAACTGCTTCTAAACTCCATCTTCATTAATTATTGAAAACAAACTGTAAAATAAAAAATGAGCATAAGCTTTAAAACAAATGAGAATTCAATAGCATATCCATTCACATTAGGCTCTGCTTGCTGCTGTTGTCGTTCAGTCTCTCAGTCGTGTCCGACTCTTTGTGACCCCGTGGACTGAAGCATGCCAGGCTTCCTCGTCCTCCATCATCTCCCAGAGTTTGATCAAACTCATGTCCATTGAGTCTGTGATGCCATCCAACCATCTTGTCCTCTGTCATTCCCTTCTCCTCCTGCCTTCAATCTTTCTCAGCATCAGGGTCTTTTCCAATGAGTCAGCACTTTGCATCAGGTGGCCAAAATATTGGAGTTTCAGCTTCAGCATCAGACCTTCCAATGAATATTCAGGGTCGATTTCCTTTAGGATGGACTGATTTGATTTTCTTGAAGTCCAAGGGACTCTCAAGAGTCTTCTCCAGCACCACAGTTCAAAAACATCATTTATTCCATGCTCAGCCTTCTTTATGGTCCAGTTCTCACATCCATACATAACTTCTGGAAAAATGATACTTTTGACTATACAAAACTTTGTCAGCACAGTAATGTCTCTGCTTTTTATTATGCTGTCTAGCTTGCCATGGCTTTTCTTCCAAGGAGCAAGCATCTTTTAATTTCTTGCTGAGATCACCATCTGCAGTGATTTTGGAGCCCAAGAAATTAAAGTCTGTCACTGTTTCCATTGTTTCCCCATCTGTTTGCCATGAAGTGATGGGACTAAGATGCCATGATCTTAGTTTTTTGAGTGTTGAATTTTAAACCAGCTTTTTCACTCTCCTCTTTCACTTCCATCAAGAGGCTCTTTAGTTCCTCTTTGCTTTCTGCCATAGGGCATATCTAAGGTTATTGATATTTCTCCCAGCAATCTTGATTCCAGCTTGTGATTCATCCAGCCTGGCATTTCACATGATGTACTCTTCATATAAATAAAATAAGCAGGGTGACAATATACAGCCTTGACGTACTCCTTTCCCAATTTTGGATCAGTCCATTTTTCCATGTTCGGTTCTAACTGATGATTCTTGACCTGCCTACAGGCTTCTCAGGAGACAGGTAAGGTGATCTGGTATTGCCATCTCTGTAAGAATTTTCCACAGTTTGTTGTGATGCACATAGTCAAAGGTTTTAGCAAAGTCAATGAAGCAGAAGTAATTTTTTTTTCCTGGAATTCTCTTGCTTTTTTATATGATCCAATGGAAGTTGACAATTTGATCTCTGGTTCCTCTGCCTTTTCTATATCCAGCTTGCACATCTGGAAGTTTTCAGTTCACTTACTATTGAAGCCTAGCTTGAAGAATTTTGAGCATTACCTTGCTAGCATGTGAAGTGAGCTTAATTGTGTGGTAGTTTGAATATTCTTTGGCATTGCCCTTCTTTGGGATTGAAATGAAACCTGACTTTTTCCAGGCTCTGCTAGTGGTAAATAAATAAAATTTCCTTTAATTAATCTGGTGGTGATTAGAATTTTGGAAAAAATAGAATGGCATAGAACTTAAGTGGTAATTTTTGATTAATTCAGAAAATATTTTCTTACTGCTTCAGTAGTTATTGTGGTAGGAATAGTTGTCCCTCAAAGATGTTTATATCCTCTTTCCCAGTACTTGTGAATATGTTACAAATCTTGACACAGGAAAATTAGGGTTGCTAATCAGATGATCTTAAATAGGGGATCATCTTCAATTATCTAGGTGGGCCCAGTACCTTCACAACACATTGGTATTAAACTTGAAATTTCTCATTGTTTTTTTCATTCAAGAGAATATCTTTTTTATTTTTGGTGTTTTCCCCAACCACCTCATATAATATATTTTTATCATGACGACTGTTTATTGAATTCCTAAAGTGAGAATGAGCACTGTGCTATTAGAGGAGACACTTTTCTGTGTTATGTTAATATAGCAACAAGCAAAGACATCTGATGTAGACTTGGGAATAATGATGTGTGGGATCTCTTGACATGTCGGGGTGTGTGATTCTGTTCAACCTGTGATTCTTTGAAGAGTTATTAGAGGATGAGACATAAGGCCTGAAAGACCAATAAAGGGTAGAAAGTGAGACAAACTAATATACAAAAAGATTATATAAATTATTCTATATATTATTAAAGATATGTAATTTTTTTTTCTCACTTAGGAGCCCCTACATCCATCTAGTCAAGGTTATGGTTTTTCCAGTAGTCATGTATGGATGTGAGAGTTGAACTATAAAGAAAGCTGAGTGCCAAAGAATTGATGCTTTTGAGCTGTGGTGTTGGAGAAGACTCTTGAGAGTCCCTTGGACTGCAAGGAGATCCAACCAGTCCATCCTAAAGGAGATCAGTCCTGAGTGTTCTTTGGAAGGACTGATGCTGAAGCTGAAACACCAATACTTTGGCACCTGATGCAAAGAGATGACTCATTTGAAAAGACCCTGATGCTGGGAAGGATTGAAGGCAGGAGAAAAAGGGGATGACAGAGGATGAGATGGTTGGATGGCATCACTGACTTAATGGACATGAGTTTGAGTAAACTCTGGGAGTTGGTGATGGACAGGGAGGCCTAGGGTGTTGCAGTCCATGGGGTAGCAAATAGTCGGACATGACTGAGCAACTGAACTGAACTGAAACATGGGTAGACTGAGAAGGCCAGGGAAGCTAAGCAACTCATGATAATTTAGGGGTCCACATAAGCAAAGAAGTCCAAAAAATGGGATGTGTAGATGTTGAGAGTCTCATTGATCTTAGGAAAACTGCCAAAGTATAGCTGCCCTGTATCATTTGAGTGCCTGAATCTAGAATTCAAAACAGATGAGATATTCTTTCCTTCAGTTCAGTTCAGTCACTCAGTCTTTCCTTATTGCAATATAAGTGCTTTTAAATATTGTGTTAGTTTCCACTGTTCAACAAAGGGAATCAGATATATAAAACAAATACCCTCTCTCTCCTAAACCTCCCTCCCTCTCCCCCACATCCCACTCCTCTAGGTCATCTCATAGCACCGTGCTGAGCTCCCTGTGCTATACAGTCAGATGAGGTATTCTTAAACAAGAGTCTTTGAGCCCAGGAAGCTCCTGTTTTGATTAGTTTGGATAACTATTCTGATTTCCATATGTGTTTAATTTATACATTTTTATTTCTAAATTTTCTAGAAAAAAATTTAAATCATCCAACTTGTTCTGGTTAATCTAAGAAGGGTGTATTTTTTTATATGTAGATTGAATAATTAAGTGTGATGGTGGCAACATATACTCAGCTAACCATCTGGGAAGACCTAGTAGAATTGGGGTAGTTAGGAATAACAAAAATTTTCTAATGCAACTTGTTTGCCAGTAGGAGTATCTTCCTCTCAGTTACCAGTGAGCTATATTAAAAGTAATTAGTCTCTTTACTTAAACAAGTGTATAGTTTTAGCCATAAACAGAAATTATGAAACTAATTTTTCATGAAAATATAGTGAGTATACTATGATAAAGATGATATAATTCTAATTTGCCTTGTAGTTTATTTGTTAAACTTTTACCACTGGGGAATTTGTTCTTATTTTTTGATGATGTTAAAATTTTTGTAAGATCAATCTGGCAGCTGCAGGAAAGGCATACATTCAGCTAGAAAAGAGTTAGAATAATGAAATTTTTATAGAAATACAGGAAGAAGACTAGTATCTGAATCAATGTGGCTATAGTTCAACAGGAAATATGGACAGACTCTGTGGAAGCAGAATTAATGATCATTATTTAGCTAATAGTTCACACTCATAGCTGAATCTGCAAAATGCAAGGAACGGTTATTGAAAGAGTTCAAGACTTTCAACAGTAGTTATTTCTATTTAAGTGCAAGAGGGTTTTTTATTTGTTTGTTTGTTTGCTTGTTTTTTAACAGCAACAAAAATGTTTCCTAACACTGGCTCTTGAGTTCATTTTTTCTTCTGCCAAAATATGAATTGAATACATTTAGTAAAATTTAATCTCTTGCCTGTATTTGATTCTTTCCCAAATAATGAAGTAATTTTAATTAGGTAATGTAACCACCGTAACAGTTGCTATATATTAGAATTACATAGCTCTCAGCACTCCAGATTATTTCATACATTCCCAATAGTCTTACCTTGTGCTGGACCATAGCAGACAGGACAATTATTTTTCAATACAATAGAAAATTACAAATGTATTTTTATAATGCTGCTGCTGCTGCTGCTGCTAAGTCGCTTCAGTCGTGTCCGACTCTGTGCGACCCCATAGACGGCAGCCCACCAGGCTTCACCATCCCTGGGATTCTCCAGGCAAGAATACTGGAGTGGGTTGCCATTTCCTTCTCCATAGCATGAACGGGAAAAGTGAAAGTGAAGTCGCTCAGTCGTGTCTGACTCTTAGCGACCCCATGGACTGTAGCCTACCAGGCTCCTCCGTCCATGGGATTTTCCAGGCAAGAGTACTGGAGTGGGGTGCCATTGCCTTCTCCGATTTTTATAATAATACTGTACATATTGAGAATTTTTGTTCTAATCATGGGTTTAATGTTGTAACTGAAATAATACAATTTACCTACAATTCTTCATGATAATTTATCACTTAACTTCATTTTGTCTGAACTTGAACTTCGACATTCAGTTCAGTTCAGTTCAGTTCAGTCGCTCAGTCGTGTCCGACTCTTTGTGACCCCATGAATTGCAGCACGCCAGGCCTCCCTGTCCATCACCAACTCCCAGAGTTTACCTAAACCCATGTCCATCGAGTCAGTGATGCCATCCAACCATCTCATCCTCTGTAGTCCCCTTCTCCTCCTGCCCCCAATCCTATCCAGCATTAGGGTCTTTTCCAATGAGTCAACTCTTCACATGAGGTGGCCAAAGTATTGGAGTTTCTGCTTCAACATCAGTCCTTCCAATGAACACCCAGGATTGATCTCCTTTAGGATGGATTGATTGGATCTCCTTGCAGTCCAAGGGACTCTCAAGAGTCTTCTCCAACTTTGACATTACTGGTTGTAAAATGGGGCAATCCTTTTTCTCTGATCTAGAAAAAATACCACAGAAAGAATTTAAGATTTTTAATGAACTGAACATAGCATTTTTAGCCAAAATACTATAAAAGAATGCAATTGCTTATTCTTGTATAACTTTTATTTTTTTCTGTTGCAACTGCTGGAAATAGTCACATTCACAATGAAATATAATTGGATATTTATTTTTTGAAGATTTACAAAAAATCCTCACCAGTTTATCCTAAAGATAAACGTGGTCTACAAAACATACATTTCAAGCCATCATGTTAAATGTCAAGATGCTAACGTTCTCAAGCAAGTTGTATGATTAGTTATACTGGGTGCCAGGTAGAAGTTTAACTCTTCAGAAACCACCTCAAGAGCTGACTTATAGGATAAAGACTGTTGTTTCCTGGGAAGAGGCTGCAAAGCCTAGAGGTAAAGGCTGAAGCTATTTTCCCAAGGGATATGTATGAGACCCAAAATGTTCTCTTTCTGTCAAGTCCTTCTCAAGTTCTGAGACACAAAATAGAAAAACAAAACCATAGAAAATGGTTTATTATACTTCTCTTGTTTCCATTAATTTATACAATATCTGTATTTTTTTTTCTGGAGTGGAAACCAAATCAAAAACATTTTAAGGGGAAAATGATATTCAAAGATGGAAATTTTATGTGAACTCTTTAATATAAATAGCAAAGAATAGTATAAGAATTTTGCCTGTTAATACCAGTATCCACAGGTCGATGTCCTACTCCCAACTACTCTTTAGAGCCACGTTTACAAACATTTAAGGGTTCTTAGATTCAGATTCAAAACAAATAAATTTAGCACTAGCTGATTTACTTACAGAAATATCCATTTGCCTCTGAAAATATTTTCAATTTGGATATCTTTCATAAGGCAATAATACCAAATCAGTGGTAAAAAACCAATTTGGTTGAGTGGATGTGACCAGAGGAATTCCTCAGAAGTTCAAACTACTAAATAAATGTAAATAACTAAATAATAGTCTCAGAGGTGAAGGTCATTGAAATAATTGCTAATTCTTCACTTATATAGACTTATCAATAAATTAATGTTATTCTGATATTTCTGTTCAAATAAATTCAGATCTTCAGTTCTTTTAACTATTAATGATTTACATTCTTCCAGTGATTCCTATACAATTCATTTCCCTCCCTAGCTTCATGCTATGTCATTATAGCATTCAGCAACTAACTTTATTTTTTCAATCATACTTCCTCTGCTCACATCCCATCTGGAGGAGACACATGATAAGAAGCTACTATGTTCTGGTGGATGCTGACATCCTGACTTGCATTTTCCACCTGCGAGCTGTGTATGACCTTTCTTAGTCTCAGCTGTCATGTGCAATTGGTTATACTGACATTTCAAAGAGATTTCATGAAAGCTACAAGACGTTGTACTTTGGAAAATACTTTTTGAAAACCTATGAAAGTGAAAAGTGGGGTATTCTTAAAGACTTTCATGTCAGTGCCAGCTTTATGGCTCTGTCTGAGACATTTTTTCTGTTGATCTTGTTTTAATATTGACAATCAGCTATTATTAAATCAGTTTAAGGAATAAGCTTCATAAATACGTGAGTGTGGGTCTCATGTTAGGGAAATTTTATAAATTGCCTGTATTTACTCCCTACCCTGGAGTACACACTAATTAAAAAATTTTGTTTGTTTGTTTCTATGCTTTTCCTTCTAGAAAGGTCTTCCTAAAAGGAAGCACAAGTGCAAGAATACAGTGATATCTGCATGCATGCACACACACACATTTCCCTGTGACCCAAGGAACTTATATTCTAATGATCAGTAAGGCAGATTTTTTTCACTTGGGTGAAGGGCTCAGCTGGTGTGTGTTGATTTGTAGGACTTGTATTGCATCTGTTTCATCTCCATGTGAAAGTTTGAAGTAGGCTTTCATTATGTGTATCAAGATGCTACAGAGAATCTGTATGTGCCCTTTCTTTCTTTCTTTCTTTAGTTGCTAAGTTGTGTCTGACTACTTTGAGACCCTATGGACTATGGCTCACCAAGCTCCTCTGTCCATGGGATTTCCCAAGCAAGAATACTGGAGTGGGTTGCCATTTTCTTCTACAGGGCCTTCCCAAGCTGGGGATCAAACCTGCATCAGCAGGTGGATTTTTTACCACTGAGCCACCAGGGAAGCATTTCCTTTATGTCCAGTTTAATTCTATAATTTATTAAACAAGAAAGCCAAATGCTGTAACAACTGGCAGTTGTGCAAGCTTATGCAAGGCATCCTTGATGTCAACTGGTACCTAAAATGGTGTTCTGCCAAATATGTCATCTTGTATATATGCATCAAGATCGAGGTCACTAGCATATAACAGATGATTTCTTAAATGTACTAATACTTATCATCTGACTTTGGAAAGCATAGTCAAGCTATCCTTTATTAATTATTCTATCCTTAAACAGTGTGGCATGAAATAAGTTGAGCAGACTAGATCCCTCACATAACTTGTCTCATTCCCTTGGGGGTTGACAACAGCTCATGCAGAGCACCTGACCAGTTCCCAAGGAGTCCAGCTCTGGGGACTAATAGGTAACATATCCGAAGCATGTGATCTCAACTAGCAATATCCACTCATAAAGGAAATAACTATATAACATTACTTAATTATAGTACAAAATTCAAATAATCAACCCGTTGAAATTTTTAAATTATTTAATAATGTAAACATTCATAATAAAATTGAATATGGACTTATAAAATTCATTCATATGATTACTAATTTTTCATATTTTCCTGATGTAAGTTTGTTGATTTGAGGCTATAAAGTCTACAGCATTAAATAAAGGAACATGTCAAATTTATGGAGATATAATAACTACTACGTTAAAAAAAATATATTTCCATAATTTTGAATAACTCTGAGCATACTGAGTAAAACTGAAGAACTTCAGGCTCAGAAGGCTCAGCTGCTTATCCAGATAGTGAGAAACACTTGTAGTTGACTGTAGTCAACTGCCATTCACAACCACTGCAGAGAATGTTCTAGACCTCAGTTCCTAACATTATAATCAATTATGTATTTAAAACGCTGGGCTGGATGAATCGCAAGCTGGAATCAAAATTGCCAGGAAAAATATCAATAACCTCAGATATGCAAATGACAACACCCTTATGGCAGAAAGTGAAGAAGAACTAAAGAGCCTCTTGATGAAAGTGAAAGAGGTGAGTGAAAAAGTTGGCTTAAAGCTCAACATTCAGAAAACTAAGATCATGGCATCTGGTCCCATCACTTCATGGCAAATAGATGGGGAAACAGTGGCTGACTTTATTTTTGGGGAGCTCCAAAATCACTGCAGATGGTGACTGCAGCCATGAAATTAAAAGATGCTTATTCCTTGGAAGGAAAGTTATGACCAACCTAGACAGTATATTAAAAAGCAGAGATATTTGCCCACAAAGGTCCATCTAGTCAAAGCTATGTTTTTTCTAGTAATCATGTATGGATGTGAGAGTTGGACTGTGAAGAAAGCTGAGCACTGAAGAACTGATCCTTTTGAACTGTGGTGTTGGAGAAGACTCTTCAGAGTCCCTTGGACTGCAAGGAGATCCAACCAGTCCATCCTAAAGGAGATCAGTCCTGGGTGTTCATTGGAAGGAGTGATGTTGAAGCTGAAGCTCCAATCCTTTGGCCACCTGATGCAAAGTACTGACTCATTGGAAAAGACCCTGATGCTGGGAAAGATTGAAGGCAGGAGGAGAAGGGGAAGACAGAGGATGAGATGGTTGGATGGCATCACTGACTCAATGGACATGAATTTGGGTAAACTCTGGGAGATGGTGATGGACAGGGAGGCCTGGTGTGCTGCAGTCTATGGAGTCACAAAGAGTCGAACATGACAGAGCGACTGAAATGAACTGATGTATTTAAAAAAAATAATAATTTAGGTGTTTCCAAACTTCTCATAAACCTTCCCTTTCCTGAGAACTACATTTGGATATTCACATACTGTAGGATATTAGGAAAGTCATTGATTTTGTGCAATAGTTTGCATTGACAACATGCTATCATAACTATTTTGTGTGTGAAATAAAGCAAACAAGATTTAATCTATTTCAATTTCTTATTACTGGCCAAAAATGCTATTGGAAATATATGATTATACAGAAATATTTGTATGGGTATTTGGTAGTTAAGGGCTTTCCTCACACATATTTCCCCACATATCTTTGTGTATGAGGGAAAGTGAATGTGACACTAAAGCTAATTAAAGTGAATGTGACACTAAGCTAATTAAAACACTAGCTCTAGTCAAAATCCGTTGAGCCCTTCTTTTGTGCCATGCACTGTTATAGTGGCTTTATTTGGTGGTGCTAGAGGTAAAGAACCCACCTGCCAATGCAGGTAGACTTAAGTTTTTAATAGAGGATTATTTAACTTAATTTTAATACACAATCATTAGAAAAAAAGAAATAGAAACAACAGAGAGGAAAATAAAAGCCTATACATCACCAAATTGAGCCGAAACCTACATCCAGACTTGAACAGTGCTGAGAATTCCCACATAGCAGCAATCTTAAGTCTCAATTGGGAAAGGATCCTGGGTGGTGAGTCCACCCCACAAGCAAGACTTCAAAGTGCAGTTTTGGCTTAGAATCCCAGGCTGCAAACTGATATCAGTTCAGTCGCTCAGTTGTGTTCAACTCTTTGCGACCCCATGGACTGCAGCACATCAGACTTCCCTGTCCATCACCAGCTCCCGGAGCTTGCTCAAACACATGTCCATCGAGTCAGTGATGCCATCCAGCCATCTCATCCTCTGTCATCGTCTATATTAATTAGAATTTCCTTTTCTAAACATTGCTATTATGGTCTCACTTGTTATCAGGACCCACCTCCATTTCCTAAACAGAATTTAGAATTTAACTCTAATCCTTACTTTCGACCATTTTCTTGATCATTTCAATATGTATGTCAATGATCCTTTATGATCATTGATTTTATTCATCCCACTGACCAATCATATGTCTTTTCTTTGTAAATGGATTTATTTATTTTAATTGGAGGTTAATTACTTTACAATAGTGTAGTGGTTTTTGCCATACACTGACATGAATCAGCCATGCCTATTTCAGTAGGATTACATTCAGGGCTTTGTTATTTATTTATGTAATGATGCTTCTAAGTTATCAAATTTAATGTTTCATGCCCTCAATATCCACCTCTTCTGTAACCTCTTACCACTCAACCTTTAAAAGAGGGACTAGTTTACTTTTACATGTATAGCTTCATTTTACATTTTCTGCTATGTTTCATTTCCATTTTCTAACTGCATACTGTATATTTCCACCTAGGTAATCTGTGGCCATTTTATTTATATGAAGATTAATTCAACCTCCCCTCTTCCAAAATAGAAGCTGTATTTCAAAATTCTCCAAGTGTTTTACCTCTGTAATAGTCAACTTAGATCATTTTGAGAGTTCTTGTGCAGTCTTCATACTCATAAACAATCACTAGAACACAACTTCCTTCATGATAATTTTTGCATCTTTATGATTCTCTAAGTTGCAACACTGCCATCCAAGTTCAATGTCATTTCGTCTGACTTATTTCATTAACATTCTAATTGGTCTCTGGTCTGTCCTTTGCAATCTACTTGACACTCTGTTGCCAATTTAATGTTCTTAATACATTTTTCACTGAAGCAAACCTTCAGTGACCTTCTACTCTAGTCAGACTGATTTATTCACTATATCTTCAGCACACCATATACTTTAGTCATATGTATATCATGCTTAGATCATTTCACTCTCCTGAAATGCCCTTTCCTTCTCTCTTCATCTGTTTGCATTTTATCTTTTATTCCTCAGTTGAGGTCCATTTCTTCATTTCAGATTTTATTAAACTTTCTCTTCTTTAAACAATGTGTTATCCACACTTTTACCATGCAAGTGTTTCATGTGGCTTATATCCATTAGAGGAGAGAGGCTGAAGGGCTCTTACTTCTGTCGAGCATCGACTACCGAATGTCAGAACTGTTATTCAATCAAACAAATTCTACTTTCATTATTTCATAGAACCCATCTATTTAGTATATTCAACAAGTTACTTTGATGTTGAAGATATATATTGTCTTATGTTATAGACTTAATGTTTTCCTGAAAATGCATATGATAAAGTTCTAAACCCTAGTACATTGGAATACGACAGTATTTGGAGAATAGGGCCTTGAAAAAGATCTGTAAAATGAGGCCGTTTTATGGCTCTAATCAACCCTGACTAGCATCCTTATAAAAAGAGAGAGGAAAGCACAGACAACATAGAGACTGTGGGCAACCATGTGAGGACACAGGGAGCTCACCAGGACCCAGCCTTCAGAATCAAGCAAAATAGTCTATACCTAATCTTAGACTTTTAGCTTCCAGAACTGTATAAATACTCAATATGTCAAAACTAATTTAAATGGAAAAAAAATATAGCCACTATCAGGGTTGACACCCATGTTGACCTATACTCAGAGAAAATAACACCTGTAATAATAATATTAAGTATAGGTTCTGAAATCCCATTGGACTTCAATTAACCTCATTTCTACTAATATAAAAGCTATATATTGTTTTGTTTTGTTTTACAATTGTCTACTCACCCTTTTCCCACAGTTTGGAAGGGCTGTACAAAGCCTTCTTCACTTCGGAGTTTTCCAAGGGTTCAACTAAGGCTGTCATTGTGACTATTCTAGAGTGTGAATGCTCGGCTGTGTCTGACTTTTGCAACACCATGGACTGTAGCCTGCCAGGTTCCTCTGTCCATGGAATTTTCCAGGCAAGAATACTGGAATGGGTTGTCATTTCCTTCCCCAAGGGATCTTCCCAACCCAGGGATCAAACCTGCATCTCTTGTATCTCCAGTACTGGCAGGCAGATTCTTTACCATTTGTGACACTCAGTTGTCCAATAGACAAGTCATGTCAAACATTTTGCAATCCTATGAACTATGCCAGATGTGTATTACACACGGGAGATGTGTCCTTTACTATCTCCCGGAGTGTGCTTAAACTCATGTTCATCCAGTCACAAAAATAGTCCCTCGAGAAATACAGCTCTCACAGAGAGGATGCAAAGTATTTATAAATATCTATCAAAACTCAAGCAAGGAGTCTTATTTTACAGATCTTGATAAACTCTCTTTCTCTTTCACCAGGCCATATATTATAAAACCACAGGTAACATCATACTCCATGGTGAAAAGCTGAAAACATTTCCTTTAAGATCAGGGAAAAGACAAGGATGCCTACTTTCACAACTTTTATTCAACATAATTTTGGAAGTTCTAGCCACAGCAATCATAAAAGAAAAAGAAAAACAAAATGCCGATTGGAAGAAAGAAGTAAAATTTTCACTGCTTGCAGATGTCCTATTACTACACATAGAAGATTCTAAAAATACCACCAGAAAACTACTAACACTCATCAGCAAAAATGGTAAATTTGCAGGATATAAAATTAATATACACTAAGAATAAAATGTCAGGAAGAGAAATTAGGGAAATAATCCTGTTTTCCATCACATCAAATACAATAAAATATCTAGGAATAAATCTATCAAAGGAGGCAAAAGACCTTCACTTCAAAAACTATAATATGCTGATTAAATAATTTGAAGACAACACAAATGGATGGAAAGATACATCATGTTCTTGGATGGGAAAAATCAATATTGTTTAAAAAATCATACTATCCAAGGCAATCTATAGATTCAATGCAATCCCTATCAAAATACAAATGACATTTTTTGCAGAACTAGAACAAATATTTCCAAAACTTGTGTGGAAACAAAAGACTCTGAATAGCCAAAACCATCTTGAGTATGAAAAACAGAGTCGGAAGTATCATGCTTTTTTTAAATGTCAAACTGTAGTATAAAGCTACAGTAATCAAAACAGTGTTGTCTAACACAAATAAAGACACATAGGTCAGTGGCACAGAGAAGAGAAGTCAGAAAATAAAGTACCCAAATAATGCCAATTAATGTATGAAAAATGAGACAAGAGTATAAAATGAGGAAAAATATTATTGGAGAAATTGGACAGTTATATACAAAAGAATAGCCTGGACTACTTTCATTTCCTGTGTACAAAAATAGACTCAAAATGGATTTAAAGCTTAAATGTAAGAGCTGAAACCATTAAAATCCTGTAAGAAAATATAGGCAGCACATGCTAGACAGATCTTAGCGATGTTTTCATGTCTCCTCCAGCATGAAAAAAATAAATAAGACTACATGAAACTAAGAAAATTTTGCAGAGTGAAGGAAACTTTCAACAAATTTAAAAGAAAGGTGCTTTACAGGATAAGATATTTGCAAATGATATACCCCAAATGGGATTTGTATCCAATTATATGAGAAGTACTACCACTTAACATCAAAGGAACAAACAGCCTGATTAAAACATGAGGACAAGTCCTAAACAGACATCTTTCCAAAGGCACACAGATGGCCAACAGAGACATTAAAAAATGGTCAATATCACTAATTATTGGGGAGTACAAATCAAAACCACAATAAGATATCACCTGACATGTGACAGAATGGCTACTATCAAAAAAACAAAACAAAACAAAACAGCAAATGACAGATGTTGGGGAGAATGTGGAAAAAAAAAAAACCACTCCTGCACTGTTGGTGGGATTCTAGATTGGTAAAGCTACTACAGAAAAACCATATGCAGGTTCTTAAAAGGCTGAAAATATAATCCAGCAGTTTTACAATTGGTTGTTTACCCAAAGCAAATGAAAACAATACTTTGAAAAGACAAATGCACATCAAGGTTCACTGCATCATTAGCCAAGATGTGGAGACTACCTAAGTGGCCATCAATAAATAAGTAGACAAAAAAGATGTGGTGTATATATGTGTATATATACACATACATACATACAAACATATTTCCTGGACTATTAGTCAGCCATTAAAAGAAATACTGTCATTCTCGATAATATGTATGGGTCTAGAGGCTTGTATGCTAAGTGAAATATGTCAGAGAAAGACAAACACTACATGATCTTACTTATAGGAGGAATCTCAATAACAACAACAACAACAACAAAAACTAAACAAAATGAAAACAGATTCATACAGAGAATAAATGGTTGGTTTCCAGAAAGGAGAATGGTAGGGGACGGGTAAGATTATTGAAGGGATTTAAGAGGAACAAACCACCAATTGTGTAACAAATCAGTATTAATAATACCTCATAGGGGATATGGTAACAATATTGTAATAATATATGTAGAAATGATTACTAGACCTATCATGGTGATGATTACATGATGTATGCAGATGTCAAATCATTATGTACTATACCTGAAGCTAACCCATTGTATATCAGCTATATTTCAATTAAAAATAAACACATTAAAGCAACTTTCACTTAGTAGAGCCTGGCTAGCTGTTCATCAAAACTGTTTCCTCTTATTTTGGTACGTATAGCTAGATTAGCACCCTCTCTTAAAAGGAGTCATGTGACTAAATTTTAATCAATGAAATGCAAGCAGAATTGGTGTGTATCCTTTATTGTTCTGGCCTATGAAAGCCTTTCAAGTGTATGTCTTTATGCTCTTTCCCTTTTGGATGACTGAGATGAAGAAAACTGCAGCAACCTTGGAAGTCACATGTTAAAGTTGGTAGTTCAATGGCTAATACTCTGTGCTTCTACTGCAAGGGGTGTGAGCTTGATCTCTGGTCAGGGAACTAAGATTCCTCATGCCAGGAAGTATGGCCAAGTTTCTTTTTTTAATGACATAATTGCAATATTGAAAGAGCTTGGATTTCTGCGTAATTGCATAGAGGAGAGCCTCCGAGCCTCTGACATCTCCCACGTTGGATTTTATATGGACCAGTGAAGTTGCTCAGTCGTGTCTGACTCTTTGCCATCCCATGAACTATAGGCTACCAGGCTCCTTCATCCATGGAATTTTCCATACAAGAGTACTGGAGTGGGTTGTCATTTCCTTCTCCAGGGGATCTTCCAGACCCAGGGATCGAACTCATGTCTCCAGCATTGCAGGATTTTATGTGGGTGAGAAATAAATGCCTGTTTTGTTAACCCACTACATTTGTGGAGTTCATCTGTCACTTCACTAGCATTTCTTTAAAACGTACATGGGAAGTAACCTGCTTCCTTTGATTGTGGTATTGGATGGGAAAAGGTGATAATACAAGAGGAAATCAGGGGTACAACCTTATCAGAAGAAATCCAGGTGCCTTCCTGAATTATAGTATTACAGAATACAGATGCTTCAGCATAAACATTAAGCTCAGAAGATTCAGATAATTAGTGTTCACAAAAGGGAGACAGTAAAGCTGTGAAATGCACCTGACACTGAATAGTAGGAGGAAGATTCATTGCAGCTGTCATTGAACTGATTATCTAAAGGCAAAGCAATGCTATTTTGTGCAAACAATACACAATACTTAGGGAACAGCAATTAGAATCATGAATCCTTGCGTGAGTGAATGGAGCCTGATGGTGTTTACTCAATTTTAAATTGCTTGGGTAGTGATGGAAAGATAAGCCTTGCAAAGCACTTTGGAAATTTTACTTTCAGAACATTAATGACAGACTTAAATCTAAGAAGATGAATAAAGCAAAAGAGAGATAAAGAAGAAAATCTTACAGCTTGTATTTATGAGGGTTCTTCCTTGAGGTCTCCCCCATCATATGTTTCCATAGTAACTCCAAGTTTCCACAAGCTTTACAAACAGTATCACTTAATGTCAAAACACTTAATAAATAAATTTACTATACATAGACAGTGAACTACCTACTAGAGTATTTTATACTCAAATTTTCTTGTGCCACTTGACAATACCTAAATACTGATACATAGCAATAATCATAGAAAAATCATGGTTCATAATAGCCAACATGAAATACTTCTTTTTACACAATTAGCATGCAGTCCGATATCAGTCAGTTTAATCACTCAATCGTGTCCAACTCTTTGCAACTCCATGGACTGAAGCATGCCAGACTTCCCTGTCCATCACCAGCTCTTGAAGCTTACTCAAACTCATGTCCATCAGGTCAGTGACGCCATCCAATCATCTCATTCAATATTAGTAATGCATTTTATTAACTACGCCTGGACAACTCTGTGGCAAATTTTGTAGTGTCACTATACCAAATTTGTTATTTAGTCTTACTCAAGTTTCATTTTTATTTCTTTCTCTTTTTTCTTTTCTTGTCACGTAAACTGGACTGAGAAAACTTAGTGGAGATTCTTTCAGAGGACCAGGCAACTGGGCATTTCATAATAAGCCTTTACCAGGTATAATTCTGGAGAAGGGCATGGCAACCCATTCCAGTATTCTTATCTGGAGAATTCCCATGGACAGAGGAGCCTGACATCCTGCATTTCATAGTGTCACAAAGAGTCAGACATGACTGAGCAACTAAGAAAAGCACAGCACAGGTATAATTAATTTAAATCTCATCAAAATATGAACAGCATTTAGTCAAACACGTAAACTTACAAATTACACAAAGAAAACAGGTGGAAATATTGCACCTCAGGATTCTAAAAATAATTAGTCTCACCCATAAAAATACAAATCATTGTTTTGGGTAAGTATGCAGCATAATTATATATCTGGTTTTAACTCAAAATGTTATATGTCAGATTGTAGATATCAATAATATAAATGGAGTCCAATCTTAGAATCACATTGGATTGAAAATGTGGGGGATAGACTTAACAAGAAAATCCAGTCTGACATGTTAAAGGATTCCTGATGGAGGGTTTTTTTTTTTTTTTTTTTGTCTCTAGATTGTCTTCTAATTCAGCATCAAATAATTGATAAGAGGTGCTCAGAGTGGGAGGCCACCAGGGTAAAGAGGAAGAACAGTTGTATTGAGTAGGAGAGAATGATCTTAAAGACCAGGGTGAATTTTTTCTTCTGTAATTTGAAGTGACTCATGGTGCAATAACTCAAGATAAAATAATTTCAATTCATTTCACTCTAGCAGTCATTTAATGAGAACTAACTGTGAGGCAAATATCATTGCCCCTGCCATGTGAAAGGGATAGACAAAGACAAGTAAGACAATGGAATGCTCTCTGAAAAAGCTATTGTGCTATTGGGGTTGTGCACTGTTGATACAAACATGACATAAAAGTAAGTAGATTCATGCGTGCAGAGCACCAGCTGAGAGTGGGCAGGAGGACCTGACCAGCAGAAAAGCATATATAGAGCCATACAAAAATCAGTAAGACAAAGGAACTAGGGGGAGAAACAGGAGTGTTAGTAGGACTGGACCTGCCCTCGGCAGGTGGGGGAACTGAAGCAGGGGTCCCATCCCCACATCAGGACAATTGTCTGGTCAGAGGAGAAACATTTAAGGCTGAGAGTGAGAAAACTGATTTGTGGCAGCCTAAATGGAATGAGAATTAGACAGTCCTTGCCACAGCCATAGGTATCCTAGATGGGGCGGTGGCCGGGAGCTAGAGTTTAGGGATTGTGGAGAAATCCCAGGGCAAGGGCTGCTCTTGACTGTGGAGAGATGGATCCAGGGGACATGAGGGAGGAGATTGTGGTGGGAAATGCCTGTGGATGAAAGCCAGGCAGCCATGGAAGCAAGGCAATACTGCTGAGTCACTGGTAGGGGGTGGAGCCATCACCATAGTCTCTCTCTCCCCACACACCAGCATCTGCAGCTGAACAATAAAAAGCATGGCCCATCATACGCCTGACCCCCTGAACTACAGAGTAGGACCCCATCCATGGCGCCCCTTTAAGTGCCTGATGCACCAATCAACAGAGAAAAAGCCCAGACAAGGAAACCCTCTAAGTGCCTGAACTGGTGGATCTACGGAGAAAGACTGGCCAAAGAGGCCTTCTGATCGCCAGCTATAAGAGGCTCGAAAAAAGACTCTGATAGGGTCATAATTCCTGCAGTGGGGGCAGTCCGTGTCCCTGCACACTTGGCACCGCCAGAGACCCCACAAGCCAAGCAGTTGTGCCACCTTCACACTCAACTCTCACTGGAGCAAAACTGCCACAGGCAAAAAAATTCTTGCAGATATGCGCACAAGGTCACTTCGGTCATGTTCGACTCTGTGATCCTGTAGACTGTGGCCTGTCAGGTTTCTCTGTCAGGGAGGGGGCTCTCCAGGCAAGAATAGTGGAGCGTATTGGCCAATACTGGTTGCCATACCCTTCTAGAGCACTATATGCTGCCCTAGCCGCCAACTCCTAAGTACCTGGTGCTGCCAGAAACCCTGAAACTCAAACAGCTGCACCACCTCCACACCTGGCCCTCACAGGGGCAAGCCCAAGTCCTCCAAGGCAGCCTCAGGAGCAAATCCCAGTGGACGACCCACATGCAGATGTGGAGATAAAACCACAATTGAAACCCAGGGGCAGTGTGATTAAAGAAGACCCAAAACCCTCCCGCCAGCTGTACAAGCTGCAGATTAAATCCACAGAATCAACTAGGCAGATTCTGTGTCTGTGGAATATATAAAAAGGTCATTGAGAACTCTCACGAAAGAAAATGCACTAGTTCTGATAGCTGTGAACATTGGAGGCAAGAACACACAGGAGTAGGAACAGATTACAATGTGAGCTGCCCTCATAGCAGGTCAAGGGATCAGCAGAGTGTTGGAGGGCATCCTAGGGAGATGAAGTGGACTGTGACTCCCAGCGAAGGAAAGGACTCTGACAGCAGTGACTCAAGAAAAACTATTATTCTTCTTATGTTTTGACTTCTGTAGATTCTTTGGATTTTTATTTTCTTTGCTTCATCCCCCCCCATTATAGTTGTCAATTTTATTGGCACTATGAAATCTAATTAAATTTTTGAGCTTTTTTTTTCTCACACATTTTTTTATTGTTGTTATAAACCTCTGCCTATATATTGGGCTTTTGCAGTTCTGGGGAGGTTTTATTTTTATTTTTGTTTTCTCTTCTCTTTTTTTAATTTTAATTTTTTAAACCTTTTTATTATTTTTTCTACATTTATTCTTTTGTTTGGTTTTCCTACTGTTCTTTCCCCCTTGCAGTTAATCTTTAATATATATAAATCTTCTTTATCTACCACTATTTATCTTTGCATATCTATTCTTTCTTTCTTTCCTTTCCTCTCAACGTATTTGTTAGTTTTATTTTCATTACTTTATTCCTCACTTGGCACCATGCTTTAGTTTTGTTTTCCAGTTTGTGCTTTAGTTAGTTTTCTTCTTAACTGGTAAATATAATATTTGATTTCTTTGTTTGCCAGGTCAATCTATTGTACTTTGTTTTTGTTGGACTGTCTCGACATTGCTCATAAGTGTGTATGTATATGGGTATATTCCATTATTTTAATTATATTTGACAGATTTTGTTACTGCCATTTGTCTGGGGTTCATCTTTTGTTTCTCACTTTCGGATATTTGTTTTAATCTCACGTAATATCATAACAAACCACTTGTGGAATCTTCATTCCTGAACAGAGATCAAGCCCTGAGATTTAGAGTGGAATCACTGACTCCATGACCAGAGAACTAACCCTAGGGGGTATCAAATAGTGAGAACTAGCACAAAGGAAGCCACTGTAATACAAGACCCAGCATCACCCAACCATCATCTAAACAACAAACAACAAACAACAAAAATACAAGCCCAATCATCAGCAGACAGGATTACCACCTCATTCAGCCTTTCTGATCAGAAGAAAAACAAACAAACAAAAACTCAGCACAAATCTCACCCTATAAGAAGCTTACACAAACAACTGGACTAATCTTAGAGGGCAGGAACAAAAAGAAAGAAAGAATTCAACCTTGAAGCCCAGGAAAAGGAGACCCCAAACGCAGTAAGTTAAAAAAAAAAAAAAGGCAGAGAAATACTACACAAATGAAGGGACAAACTAGAAGCAAAGGACTCCAAATAAGTGAAGAGGAAATAGGCAAACTACGTGAAAAAGAATTCAGTATAATGATAGTAAAGATGATCAAATCCTTGAAAGCAAAATAGAGAAAGTGCAAGAATCAATTAACAAAGAAGTAGAAGAATTAAAGAATAAACATGCAGAGACAAACAACAGAATCACTGAAATTAAAAATACTCTAGAAGGACTCAATAGCAGAATATTTGAAGCAAAAGAATGAAACAGTGAGCTGGAAGATAAAATGGTGGAAATAACTTCTGAAGAGCAGAATAAAGTAAAAAGAATGAAAAGAACTGAGGATAGACTCAGAGACTTCTAGAACAATATCAAACACAACATTAAAATAACAGAGATCCCAGAATAAGAAGAGAAAAAGAATGAGTATGAGAAAAATTTTGAAGAGATTGCAGATGAAAATTTCCCAAGCATGGAAAAAGATAGTCAATCAAGTCCAAGAGGCACAAAAAGTCTCATACAGGATAAACCCAAGGAGAAACACGCCAAGACACATACTAATCAAACTAACGAAGACTAAACACAAAGAAAGAATATTAAAAGCAGCAAGGGAGAAGCAACACGTAACATAAAGGAAAACCCCATATGTTTAATGGCTGATCTTTGAGCAGAAACTCAGCAGGCCAGAAGGGAATGGCAAGATATATTTAAAGTATGGAAAGGGAAAAATCTACAACCAAGATTACTGTACCCAGCAAGGATTTCATTCAAACTTGATGGAGAAATCAAAAGCTTTTCAGACAAGCAAAAGTTAAGAGAATTCAGTACCACCAAACCAGCTTTACAACAAATTTTAAATGGACTTATATAGTCTAGAAATACAAGAGAAGAAAAAAGATCTACAAAATCAACCTCAAATGATTAAGAAAATGGCAATAGGAACATATATATCAATAATTACTTTAAATGTAAATGGATTAAATGCTCCAACCAAAAGGCACAGACTGACTGAATGAATACAAAAACAAGACCCATATTATACTGTCTACAAGAAACCCACTTTAGACCTCAAGACACATATAGACTGAAAGTGAGAGGATGGAAAAATATATTCCAAGCAAATGGGAAGCAATAGAAAGCTGGAGTAGCAATCCTCATATCAGACAAAACAGACCTTAAAATAAAGATTACAAGAGATAAGGAAGGACAGTACATAATGATCAAGTGATCAATCCAAGAGAAAGACAAAACAATTGTAAGCATCTATGCCCCCAACATAGGAGCACCTCTACATAAGACAAACACTAACAGACATAAAAAGAGAAATTGGCATAGTAGGAGACTTTAACACCTCACTCACACCAATGGCCAGGTCATCAAAACAGAAAGTTAATAAGGAAATACAAGTCTTAAATGATACATTAGAAAAGATGGATCTCTTTGATATCTTCAGTACATTCTATCCAAATGTAGAAGAACACACCTTTGTCTCAAGTGCACATGTAACATTCTCCAGGATAGACCACATCTTGGGTCACAAATCAAACCTCAGTAAATTTAAGGAAATTAAAATTGTATCAAGCATCTTCTCTGACCACATTGCTATGAGACTAGATATCAATTACAAGAAAAAAAATGTAAGAAACACAAACACATGTAGATTAAATAAGACGTTTCTAAATAGCCGACAAGTTACTGAAGAAATCAAAAGGGAAATAAAAAAAAAATTCTAGAACAAATGACAATGAAAACACAACAACCCAAAACCTATGGGATGCAGCAAAAGCAGTCCTAAGGGGGAAGTTTATAGTAATACTATCCTACCTCAAGAAACAAGAAAAACATTAAATAAACAGCCTAACTTTACACCTAAAACAAGTGGAAAAAGAAGAAGAACAACAACAAAGAAATCAAAATTAGTAGAAGGAAAGAAATCATAAAGATCCCAGCAGAAATAAATGAAAAAGAAATTAAAGAAACAATATAAAAGATGAATAAAACTAAAAGCTGGTTCTTTGAGAAGATAAACAAAATTGACAAAACTTTGGCCAGACTCATAAACAAAAAAAGAGAAGAATCAAATCAACAAAATTACAAATGAAAAAGGAGAGGTTACAACAGACAATGCAGAAATACAAAGGCTTATAAGAGACTATTGTGAACAACTATATGGCAATAAAATGGATAAGCTGGAAGAAATGGACAGATTGTTAGAAAAGTTCAATCTTCCAAGACTGAACCAGGAAGAAATAGAAATTATGAACAGCCCAATTACAAGCACTGGCATTGAAGCTGTGATCAAAAATCTCCCAAAAAACAAAAGCCCAGGACCAGATGGCTTCACAGGAGAATTCTATCAAACATTTAACGAAGAGCTAATGCCTATCCTTCTAAAACTCTTTCAAAAAACTGCAGAGGAAGGAACGCTTCTAAACTCATTCTAAGATGCCACCATCACTCTGATACCAAAACCAAACTAAGATAACACAAGAAAATGAAACTATAGTCCAGTATCACTGATAAAGTGAAAGTGAAGTCGCTCAGTCGTGTCCGACTTTTTGCGACCCCATGGACTGTAGCCCACTAGGCTTCTCCGTCCATGGGATTTTCCAGGCAAGAATATTGGAGTGGGTTGCCATTGCCTTCTCCAGGAGATCTTCCCAACCCAGGGATTGAACCTGCATCTCCCACATTGTAGGCAGACGCTTTACTGTCTGAGCCACCAGGGAAGTTACATCACTGATAAACATAGATGCAAAAATTCTTAACAAAATTTTAGCAAACAGAATTCAGCAACACATCAAAAATCTCATAGACCGTGATCAATTTGGGTTTATTCCAGGAATGAAAGGATTCTTCAATATATGCAAATCAATCAATGTGATATACAATATTAACAAATTGAAAGATAAAAACCATACGATCTCCTCAATAGATGCTGAAAATACCTTTGACAAAAGTCAGCACCCATTTATGATTAAAACTCTTCAACAAATGGGCATAGAAGGAACCTACCTCAACATAGTAAAGGCCATATATTATAAGCCTCCATAAAACATTATTCTCAATGATGAGAAAGTGAAAGCATTCCCCCTAAGATCAGGAACAAGACAAGGGTGTCCACTTTCACCATTATTATTCAACATAGTTCTGTATCTGGAAGTCCTAGATACAGCAATCACAGAAGAAAATAATAATAATAATAATAATTAATAATAATAATCAAATAAACCAGATTGGAAAGGAAGAAGTAAAGCTTTCACTGTTTGCAGATGACATGATACTGTACATAGAAAACCCTAAAGATAGTATCAGAAAATTGCTAGAGCTAATCAGTGATTTTAGCAAAGTTTCAGGATACAAATTCAACCCAGAGAAATCACTTGCCCTTCTATATATTAACAATGAAAAATCAGAAAGAGAAATTAAGGAATCAATCCCATTCATGATTGCAACAAAAGAATTAAATGTCTGTGAATAAACTTACCTAAGGAGACAAAAGAACTGTACACAGAAAATAATAAGACACTAATGAAAGAAATCAAAGATGACATAAACAGTTGGACCTAGGTGGGAAGAATCAATATTGTGAAAATGATTGTACTACCAAACAGAATGTACAGATTCAATGTGATACTTATCAAACTACCAATGGCATTTTTCACAGAACTAGAACAAAAAAAATTCACAATTCATATGAAAACGCAAAAGACCCTGAATAGCCAAAGCAGTGTTGAGAAAGAAGAATGGAGGTAGAGGAATCAATCTTCCTGATGTCAGATTATACTACAAAGCTACAGTCATCAAGACAGTATGGTACTGGTACAAAAACAGAAATATAGACCAATGGAACAAGACAGAAAGCCCAGAAATAAACCCATGCACCTATGGGTATCTTATTTTTGATGAAGGAGGCAAAACTATACAATGGGGGAAAGACAGTCTCTTCAATAAATGGTGCTGGGAAAACTGGACAGCTACATGTAAAAGAATGAAATTAAAACACTTTCTAACACCATACACAAAGATAAAGTCAAAATAGAATAAAGACCTAAATGTAAGACCAGAAACTATAAAACTCTTAGAGGAAAACATAGGCAGAACACTCGATGTCATAACTCAAAGCAAGATCCTCTGGGACCAACCTCCTAGAGTATTGGAAATAAAACTGAAAGTAAACAAGTAGGACTTGATTAAACTTAAAAGCTTTTGCACAGCAAGGGGAACTATAAGCAAGGTGAAAGACAACCCTCAGAATGGTACAAAATAATAGCAAATGAAACAACTGACAAAGGATTAATTTCCAAAATATACAAGCAGCTCATACAACTCAATACCAGGAAAACAAACAACCCAATGAAAAAGTGGGAAAAAGACCTAAAGAGACTTTCCAAAGAAAATATACAGATTGCTTACAAACACATGAAAAGATGTTCAACATCACTCATTGTTAGATAAATGCAAATCAAGGCTACAGTGAGATATCACCTCCAACCGGTAAGAATGGCCATCATCAAAAAGTTTACAAACAATAAATGCTGGATAAGTTGTGGAGAAAAAGGAATGTTTTTACACTGTTGGTGTGAATGTAAATTGATACAGCCACTATGGATGATGGAAGATGGTATGGAGATTCCTTAAAAAAATAGTAATAAAACCACCATATTACCCAGCAATCCCACTCTTAGGCATATACCCTGAGGAAACCAGGGTTGAAAAAGACACATGTATCCCATTGTTCATTGCGCAAAATTTACACTAGCTAGAACACGGAAGCAACCTAGATGCACATGGACAGATGAATGGATAAAGAAGTAGTGGTACATTTACACAACAGAATATTACTCAGCCATAAAAAGGAACGCATTTGAGTAAGTTCTGATGAGGTGAATGAACCTAGAACCTATTACACAGAGTGAAGTGAATCAGAAAGAGAAAGATAAATATCATTCTAACGCATATATATAGAATCTAGAAAAATGATTCTGAAGAATTTACAGGGCAGCAATGGAGAAATGGACATAGAGAATAGACTTATGGACTTGAAGAGAGGGAAGGAGAGGGTAAAATGTATGGAAAGAGTAACATGGAAACTTAAATTACCAATGTAAAATAGATAGCCAATGGGAATTTGCTGTATGGCTCAGGAAACTCAAACAGGGGCTCTGTATCAACCTAAAGGGGTGGGATGGGGAGAGAGATGGGAGGGAGTTTCAAAAGGGAGGGGATACATGTATACTTATGACTGATTCATGTTGAGGTTTGACAGAAAACAACAAAATTCTATAAAGCAATTATCCTTCAATTAAAAAATAAATTTAAAAAAGTAAGTATATATTTACACTATATTGTGTTTGTCAAAATATAGTTATATTCCAGTCTTAGAGGAAAGAGGGTCACATCTCTTAAGAGGATCAATAAAAGTTTCAATGAAGGAAATGACTGTCAAGTGACCCTAAAATACTGAGGGATTGTAACAGCCATCACCACATGGGGGGATATTCCATGGGGAATCAGTATTTACAAAACCTTTATTTCTCCTATTGTTCCAGTGCACATGGGGTACTCATCTTTGAATTTGGGTATTTTGCCATGCTGACCATATCTGAGGTGGATAGTGAGTTGAACTAGACCAATAAGATTCCTTCTTCTCAGACTGTAGTATTTTTAATAGAGATGGACAGATACTGGGATTTGCTGATAACCAAGTCATGTTTAACAGTCTAGAGAGTGACAAAGACTCTTCTCGACACAACTATAGTCAACCTCCTCTAAACCCTCAAGGATCTAACCTTGTGCTCTGTCCTGGCCAGTTTAGTCCAGTTTTAATAATACTGCAGGATCTCTCCAGCAAAAATCATCCAACCTTGATATCTAATTAAATTCCTCATCCACTTCCCTAAAAATTTTATCACCCTGGCCTGCCTTCAGCAAGAATTTTGTTGAATTGGTCTTCAATAATTCCCTTAGTCATGATGTCCCTTCTAATAATATCTACCCACTGACTTCCACTCTACTCCTTGGCTATAAATCTTCACTTGCCCTTATATTTGGAATTGAGCCTGCTCTCTCTCCCTTACTGCAAAACCCCACTGTAGTCATTTCCCAGAATAAAACCTTCCTTACTGTTTTTTACAAGAATCATGACATGAATAGTTTTTAACTAGAAAAGCATCAAAAATTCCTGGTAATGAATCTGAAGAGCTGAACTAGTTCCCAACTTTGTGTGTGTGTGTCTGTGTTAGCCACTGAGTTGTGCCTGATCTTTGCAACGCTATAGGCTGTAGCCCACCAGCCTCCTCTGTCCATGGAATCGTCCAAGCAAGAATACTGGAGAGGGTTACAATGCCCTTTGCCAAGGGATCTTCCTGATCCATGGAATGAATCCAGGTCTCCAGCATTGCAGCCAGATTCTTTACGATTTGAGCTATTGTTTCTGTTTTGTGCTGTTTTACTTTTACATTATCTTAGACACCTGAGATTGTCCTTTTGTGCTTAAATTAGTTTCAGTTTCTGTCTTAAATAGAAAACAGATTTTAAGCAATTCTTGGCAAAATTAAAAAAAAATAGTTTTAAGAAATCACAAGACACATTTTTGTGGCTTGTATGTATATAGGGGGCATTTTGACAAAGAATTTTATTACAGCACTGAAGAGTCAATGCGCTGTTCAGTAAGACGTAAAAAAAAAATCACTGAAGACTTTTAAGTATGATAATGATGTGACTGAACTAAACTTTAGGGAAGATCATTTGCAGTGTGGTTTATTCAAGTAGAAAACTACCAGTTAGAAGATTGGCTATGAGTCTATGCCAATGGTTTAGGTAGCTAGGATTTACAGGAAAGTTGTGCATATTTCTGCAGATTTTGTAGTACAAAACACAAGGGAATAAAATTCATAACATATTTTTTTGTGAATGACCCACTTAAAATTGTGCAATACACAACTTTCTCAACTTGAGTATGAAATAGAGTGGTAGTCATGATGCTTAAAGGAGAGAAAAGATATGAAAGATGTTACCAAGGTAAGATTTGAAGGTATTGGAAACATTTAGGCACAGTTGTTAAAGTACTGAGAAGGCACAAAGTTATATCCAAATTTTAAATCCAAGTTACTCGGAGAGTAATGACAACATTTCTATAAAAGTAGAAGGCAGAAAGAAAGCTCAGTCAGGATTTGAGTGTGCAAAATAAAATTTAAAATGATATTGGTATTTATGCAAATGAGTCTGAGATACCTGCATGACATCCAAGTAGAGATAACCAATAGAAATTTTACATTTGAAAGTCATTTGAAATGAAAATAATACTTACAGCCATACAAATCAATGAGATTAGAATGAAAAAAGAATAGTGTTAAAAGAGTAAAAGGATAAATTTTAGATAATGCTTAAGTTGAAATCTTAAAGTATTTGAAAAGCAAATAAAGGAAAGTAATGGGTAGAAGAACACAGAATTCAAAGAATGAGAGAGTTTCAATAAGACAAGCAGGACCAAGAATGTCAAATTATAAAGAGAGATCAGGAAGGAAATTTCAATGACAGCATTTGAAATGAATGATTGAGAAAGTGTTGCTTAGAGTTATCATCAAGATATTTGAGCTCAAAAGAAGGAAAATAATACAGACTTTTAAAGATTGTTAATAAAAAGATAATAGTTTTGAGTTAAAATGTTTGTAGTGAAAGTCACTCTTTGTGACCCCATGGACTACAGTCCATGGAATTCTCCAGGCCAGAATACTGTACCTTTTCCAGGGGATCTTCTGAACCCAAGGATCAAACCCAGGTCTCCCACATTGCAGGCAGATTCTTTACCACTTGAGCCACCAGGAAAGCAAAAAATGTCTGTAGAGAAGTAAGCAAACATACGAGAATAGAAAGATAAAATAAAGAAATTAAAGATGCAAGAGTAGGAGAAATTGATGGAGCAAAGTGTCTCACCAGAGATGGAAAGGAGGGTCAAGGTCAACAAAGAGATTGGATTTATGTGAGAAGAGAGATGAATACTATCATCACAGAAGTAAGGGTGAAGAGAATCAATAAAATACAGTGATATTGTATAATAGAATGCATAAGAGTGGTGAAAGTGCATGCAGAATTCAGATACTTCTTGATTTTCTCTTTGAAATAGAAGAAGGCATCTACTGAAATTGAGGAGCTAATGGAAATAAGAAAGGATAAACTTGGAACATTTTCAGGGGCAAATTATTATGTTTTTGCTATCACCAAGAAAGCCATGGGTGATGCATTTAAAACTTTCTCACTTACTTCCAGCACTTTAGTACACAGAGATTTGGAAAATGAGGATATATTTTAAATTCTAATTCTTTCTCCTCTTGCTTTTGCTTCTAAAGAGTATCTGCCTCTCTTTCTCTGCAAGAGAACCTGCAAGTGTATCTCTTGTGTGTTTTGTTCCATTTATCTGAGATCCAGATTCAAAAATGGATTTTTTTTTGCATTGTGCAACTCTCCTTTATCCTACCAGCAGAGATTTTGCATTTTTGAAAATACTATTTCTTTATCCTACCACTTCCTCAAATAATATGTCAGCAATAATAATAATTCCTAAAATGTACTGAAAGCTTACTATCTTCTGGAAATTAGCCAAATCATTTTACTTCTAATCATCATATAAACTTCAAAAAATCCCATGAGCTAAATGCTATGATTGTTCCCACTTTACATTTGGGGAGACTACAGTGTAGAATGATTTGCCCAAGATTTTACAGAAATGAGTGGTGGTACCAAGAGGCACACCTATAAAACACAAATCCAGATCTCATAGTCTTAACCATTTTCTTCTCTCTCTTTCATCCTCAACTTGTTGAAAAAAAAAAAAGTTCCACTCACTGCTTTCATTACTTTATATACAATACCTTAACCCACAGTTTCTCAAGGTAGTCTGTAAACTGGCCCCTGGGGCACTTTCAGGAACCTGAAAATCCAGGTTCCTGGATCCCCTCTACACAGAGCAATTGAAGATCTAGCAACTTCACCTTAATATGTTTACCAAATGCCTTTAAGTTTGAGAACAACTCACCTCAGCACTTGCAATTTGCTTTTTGCTACCGCCTCTAATCTTTTATAATATGTGTGAACAAGTGAATTCTTTATTCATTATTTCCAATAAAACCTTCTTAAATTCCCCCAAACTCTTTAACATTTCATTCAATTGCTCAATCCTGGCTTCCGCCTCACTTCCCGGCATCATAATCATTTCTTGCTGCCACTTCCCTCACTCTGTGTTCTGTGTTTTAAAGTCTAAACACTTCAAACTATTGACTCCCCACCCTTCAGTGTGTGCTTTGGCTTGTTTCACAAACTCTATTCAAACAGCTTCTTTACCTTTCCTTCCACTTTTATCATTCTTCAAGGCCCAGCTAAAATAATGTGTATATTCACAGTACATAAACATCATACATCCTCAATTTATCCTCCATGACACTAAAGCAGTGTTTTATGTCACTAACACAGGTATACTCTGACAGTTAGTTGCCTTTATATATAAGTATGGTAACATAAACATGTAATATACTCTATGATCGTTTATTGTCTTGCTTTGTAAGACTGTGAGCTGCTTGAGGACAGAAAAATGCTCATCTCTAGTACAATCTAGTAGACAAGTGGAATTGTGGTAAGGACTGGGTAATAGGACCAATTCAGCATCATTTTGAGACATGTCTCTTAAGCCATGCCATAAGAGTGCTTTGATGGTTCGTAAAGAAGACAGGACAGGAAATCATCTGGTGACTCAAAGGGAACAGATGATTTAGAACCTAAATGCACCTTTATCACAAAGTCTCAAAGGGCTGGTCTATTTAATGGATATATACATACTAATCTGAGCAAAAGCCTCCACTGAAAAGAAAATGAAGAAATTGAATGAAGGAATCTGTCTATCAATTGTCAAGCATAACATTAAATGTATATGAACATTTTCCAACTCAATATGAATTTCTGTGTGACTTTTTCATAGCTACTCCAAAATGAACATAGAAAGATGAAGCTATATGTGTCCAATGAACAGAGGAGATCTTAAAGAAAAATTATGTAAGTCATTTCCTATTATAGTCAGGCATTTTAGGATGATGAAAATTTCCACTGAACCAGAAACATATGAATTACGGTTATAGTATCTGTAATAATTTCATTTTCACTACTACATAATTCTTGGGTTTGAGTTAGCATAAAGCAAATCTTTAGAATGAATTAGGAAACAGTGGTTTGCTGTGTCTGTGTGTATGCAGAAAACTTAGCAGAGTTAACTATGCTCTTTTTCCCTTCAAAGCCTGTGGAGAGGGAATGTAATATACCTATTTGGTCAAGGAGCTCATTAAATTCTTACAAGAGGATGGGCCATGTTAAATACCCTGGCCCTGGATTTTGGATCATTGCCTCCTTGTAATTATCTACAATTCATTGTAAGCCCCATATTTAATAAATAGCTGATTTGAAGATTTTTTTATCCTAAAGAAAGATAAAAATATTTATCTTTATTTTCTTTATCTAAGAAAAACCTCTTCTAGAGCCCATTCAGTATCTCTGAATCAAGATCTTTTCCTATCTGTTACTGTAACTACTTTTGCTCTTTAATCCTACAATATGTGGCTTTTGACGCCTTTATCATTGCCAAATCAGGAAAATGCATATATTTTAGGCTTGAAAACAAAACAAAACAAACAAACAAACAAAAAATAAAGCAAGTCTAAGGAAATATGATAATACCTTTTTATATTAAAATTATTTCCTACTTTTTTGGTTTGAATAGAAATTTGCATTAAATTAGGAAACTGAATCATGTCTTTTCCTTTCCAACTCCTATCACTGAGAGTTAGCATTCACTGTTTGATACATAGTCAACAATAAATGTGTTTATAATGATAAAAGGAAAACAAAAAAAAAATAAGAAAAATAATGAAACAAGAGTAAGTTTGAAAAATAAACAAGTAGAATTTTAGAAATAAAAATAATTAAATTAAAAATGCAATAGATGCATTAAACTGTTTGTTAGACATAGCTAACCTTTTATTTATATCTAGACTTTGAAATGTCCTCTTAAATGGTAATGTTCATTTCTGAGATTACTTTTTAAAAAATTATATTAAATATATAGAATTAAAGGAACAAAACTAACTGTCAGCGAATACGTTCCACATGCCCGAGATTTTCAAAGCTGTTTCTTATAGCCTAACGTCAGCGCTGTAGAGTATATTTTGCATACTGACATTTATACTGCAGAGGAACTGAGGCTGTGAGATACTGACCTGGGCCATCTGGTCTAGTCGCTCTCAGCTTTCAGCTTGGGCTCCCATGACTGCAGTAGCTATTTAAATCCAAAATGTATATTTGCAGCCTAGAGTTGTATTTTAACCTCAAAAGAAACATATCCAATTGCTAATGGTCACAGTTTCTGGAATATCACACTGTTACCTCAAACCCTGTGCTGATTTGTTCTTCCCCACCTCCATCTTCTCCTCCACCCTCCCTGCCCAAACATCCCTTATCTCCTGGGCTCAATTTAACTTCTACTCATACTTTCTGGTCTCACTTCATCTTTTACTCTTTAAAAGTTCATTCATGATCATTAAAATGAGTCAGTTCCTCTGATACAGGTTCATCTAGTTCATTCATTCGTTCATTCATTTCTTCAATAAAGAGTTGCTGTTAGAGTGGTATAACAAAATGGTTAAGAGCACAAACTCTGAAGCTGGAATGCTTAGGTTTACATCCAGGCTTAGCCTCTTGGCAACTATGAAAGCTTATAGAAGTTTAAGTACTCTTTCCCTCAATTTCTCCATCTGTAAAATGGAAAATATTATGATACTTGCTTCAAAGATGTTTAGGGCTTAATAAGTGAGTATGAATATAAAGGTGCCCAGCACAAGTTTGTTATATGTTAGCTTTTTAATATTGCTACCATTTACCTCCAAAAGTATGAGGCTTTCAGATGTGATGGAGAACAACAACAACAACAAAAAGGCCAGGTTCATGCTCTTATGGGACTTTTAATCTAAAGGCAAAAAAGCATATAAATAATGGTTTACTGTGATGAAAGAAAAATGCAGGCCACATTGATTTTATGATAGGGCTATCCAATGTGAGCAAAGACTTTCTGAAAAAAGTGACATTTATCCTGAGATCTGAAGGTTGAGTAAAATTCAGTAAATTAGAGAAGGTAGGAAATAGTTACAAAATAGAGCAGTAGCCTCAGGGGGTTCCTACACTTTGTCTCTTCTAGCATGTATGATGCTTTACTCTTATTACTTGTCTGGTGCCCATTTCCACTTCACCCCTGCCTGCACCCCTTTCCCAAGAAACAAAACCATGAAACCTGAAACTATAACTCAACAATTATAGGACCTTTGCATTTTTATTCTATTCTTCATTAATTCTTGTTAAATGTATTATAGTTCATCAATTGATCAAATAGGTAACAAAATCATTAAACAAATAGCTAACTAAGTAAGTGAATATTTAGAAGCAGGGATCTCCACGAAAGAGGATGGAGATATACTTTTTATGTACTTCTCACATAAATTCTAATGTATGTGCTTTAAATTGGACCTGTTACCAAGTCAAAGCTGTACATTGTACCTCTAACAGCTCCATTTCTTACAGCAGCATAGATCTCCCCTTAGGCATTTCAGCTGTTTGCTGCAGGCTCTAATATTATGTTCTTTCTTACCAAACTAGTGGGGGACTTTATTTATTTATAGATAACTATTCAGGCTGGGAAATATACCAGCATTTTCATTATCAGCCAAAGAAAAATTTGGCAAACTCTAAATTCTAGACTGAATCAGCTAAGAAAAGATTCCAATTGTTTTCTCTGTCCCCCAAAACTGAGACGGCTTTGAAGCTCATTCAGCTGGAATACTGAGTAAAAGGGGGGGATACAATTTACTTCACCGTGTGTTAGTAGATAATGGCAGGGTTGTATTTTTGTTCCTTGGAGACTGTGTGGGCTTATTTACATTCATATCTGAAAAATGAAAAGTGTCCTTGTAATGGAGTAGGTGGTTCCTGAATCTGTGGTTCTTGGCTCTGGAGAACCCATCCCTCACCAGCATTGTTTCTCCCAGTGAGAATGATCATGTCCCTGGCTTTCTGGAAATTTGAAGCCTATCTTTCATGTCTTATAGTAAAACTGGTTGGGAAACTGGAACAAAAATTCTACCACCAGCATCTGTTAAAATCTCTGACATAGCTGATAGGTTGAATAATCATTTGAAGCTGAAGAGACATAATGGTTTGCTTTTACCTTAGATGGAAGTAGAGACAGGTAGGATGCAGATATTAGGAAACTACTGCTTCATTTTATGGAGAAGGCACTGGCGACCCACTCCAGTCCTCTTGCCTGGAAAATCCCATGGACTGAGGAGCCTGTTAGGCTTCAGACCATGGAGTCCTTAAGAGTCAGACACGACTGAATGACTTCACTTTCACTTTTCACTTTCATGCATTGGAGAAGAAAATGGCAACCCACTCCAGTGTTCTTGCCTGGAGAACCCCAGCTACGGGGGAGCTTGGTGAGCTGCCGTCAATGGGGTAGCACAGATTTGGACACGACTGACGCGGCTCAGCAGCAGCAGCAGCAGCAACAGCTTCATTTTATTGTAGAAAGAAAAATCTGTGAATGTGAATACATTATGACTAAGAAGAAAATCAAGATTTTCTGGAAGATTCCTAAGTTCTTTGTCAAAACTTTAATTCTGAGTTTTTGCCCTAAAGTGTAGATGCTTGTTTGAGCAATGAACCTTCCATCTGTTGTGTCTTTATTTAAAGATGTAGTTTGTAAAATAAAACCACAAGACAATGTTCTTTGAAAGCACAAAATCTTTCTACTTAATCACCCAAGTAAAATATGAATTAAAACAAGCCTAGAAAGATAAAATTTCTACATACAATGCCAATGTCACTTTGTTTGCAAAAAATTGTATTTGAAATGTGCCTAACCTTTCCAAAATAATTATGTGGGCCAAAAATATGCATAGAGATGAATCTGATCTCAGTCTCAGATAATAGTATCTAGGAAAATACATGAAAAGCAAATTAATTTGCATAGGCATGTCTGCAGTCAGATATTCTCTCTCAAATGGTAGAGTAAATTAAAAAGTCTTTGCTATAGTAAATCTCATTTTCTTCACAGATATGTGTGACATTTGATAGAATTCAATTTTGGAAGAATATGAAATAAATAAATCCAAAGCAGTTGTCAAGATCCTTCAGTTATATAAAATTGTACCTTTAAAATAATTCTTTTCCAGAAAAACAGTATTATCCTTTAAAATTTACACATGTTTCTCTTGCAGAAGCTGATTTTCTTAAAAATATTTATCTAATTTTTCATGATTGCTGAGTTGTCTCTGAGGTAACATTTTTTATGCTCTTTCAATTGACTTGTAATTTGTTTGAATAAAAAACAAGTCACAGGATTAGCCAAGCACAGGATAAATTATCCCAGATGTGTGTGTGTATGTGTGTGTGTTTGTATAAAGTGTATGTGCGGCATGTGTGTTTGTATATGTATGTAGGTAACGTGTATATTTGTGGTGTTATCATAAGTTAATCATTGTTAAAAATTTAAGAGATGAAAAACAATTATATTTTCAAATAGACACTCTTAACTCTTAATTTGTGCTCTTTTTTGTAATTTGGGGCCACAGATTTATTAAAGAATTTGATGAAATTCATAGACTCTCTTCATGAATGCCTATAAGCAAACATAATTTTGTACCTAACTGCAAATACTCCATGGATTCCCTCAATGCCATCTTTGGACTTTAGGAAGAAAATTTTCTTGATACTTTTTTTTCCTTTAGCAAAAGTTTCCTTTTAATTAAAATCTTTAATCATAGAAATTTTCTCTGGAAAAGACTTTGAAAGTGAAAGGGTTAGTTGCTCATTCATGTCCAACTCTTTGCAACCCCATGGACTGTGGCTCACTAGGCTGCTCTGGCCATGGAATTCTTCAGGCGAGAATACTGGAGTGGGTAAAGGTTATCTAATCCAGTTGTCTTAAAGCCTAGAGAGGTAAGGTGGTTTCCACCAGGATACACTGCCAGAAAGCAGTAGAATTGGACTGGCTGCTGTCCATGGGGTCACACAGAGTTGGACACGACTGAAGCGACTTAGCAGCAGCAGTAGCAGCAAGTCTCCTACTTGTCCAATGCAATTGCAGTTAAGGTAGGCATTTGTGTTCTAAGAATATGTTGCTGGTACTGTCTGCATGCTCAGTCATGTCCCTCTCATTGTGACCCCGTGGACTGTAGCCCTCCAGGCTCCCCTGTCCACAGAATTTTTCAGGCAAGAATACTGGAATAGGTTGCCATTTCTTACTCCAGGGGACTTTCCCAACCCAGGAATCAAAACCAGATCTCCTGAGTTTCTTGCATTGGCAGGCGGATTCTTTACCACTGAGCCACCTAGGAAGGCCCTGCTAGTAAAGAGTAAATGACTCAAAAAGAGAAAAAAGAAAAAAAAACTAAAGGAGACTTAAAATTGCAAATATCCTGACTGCTGTAAGAGCCATCCTTCTGTGTAACAGTTATTTCCCCTTGTGGTTACCCAAACACCAATATTGATTTACTGCACAGATCCTGTCTCTTGCCTGGAAAATCCCATGGACGGAGGAGCCTGGTAGGCTGCAGTCCATGGGGTCGCTAAGAGTCGGACACGACTGAGCGACTTCAATTTCACTTTTCACTTTCATGCATTGGAGAAGGAAATGGCAGCCCACTCCAGTGTTCTTGCCTGGAGAATCCCAGGGACTGGGGAGCCTGGTGGGCTGCCGTCTATGGGGTCGCAGAGTCGGACACGACTGAAGCAACTTAGCAGCAGCAGCAGCACAGATCCTGTAGGGCTAATCCAAGAACAAAGCTTCCATTAGCATCAAAGGGACTTTAGTTCTTGGCTCAGTTCTGTGGGGATGCTAAACAAGACACAATGCAGGCCAGTGCTTTTGAGATGAAAACTGGAAACAAATTACTACATGACAGTTAGTCGAATAATAAGAAAAACAAACTCCATTCCTACACACTGCTAAATTTCACTGACCATGTCCCTTAATCCAGACACTTAAGTCTCATTGTTTCACAATGTCGTTTCAATCACACCAATGAAATTTGGGTTATTTCATTTCAGGAAACTTGGATACGATTTGTTCAGCAGCAATCGTGTTACCTACACTATTGATTTGGGCACTTATCCCACACGGAGCTTGGTAAGTGATGAAGTTTGCTTTAGCCGCATTGTCTAACTATGCTTATCATACATTGCTGTTAAAACGTTCCACTTCTTTCAAAGGTAAGTACAAATATTTCTTAGAAAGTTAATGTTCTTCAATCAGGATGCTAGCTATTGGCCTGCAAGTTACATAGCCATTGCACAACAGATAAATTTCAAGCAAAAGTGTTTTTTAATAAAGAATGACAGGTCAAAGACAAAGTTTGCTATTGCTGTTGTTCAGTTGCTAAGTCCTGTCCAACTCCATGAAACACCATGGACTGTAGTGTGCCAGGCTCCTCTGACCCTCACTAAAGGATCCTCAGCTTCCTTTATAAATATTTAATCAAACTAGATCAGATGACAGATAAAGCATTGTTGGATATCTCCCAAAAGAGTGCAAAGCAATTGAAATCAGTGAAATGTAAACATAGTGGTTTTCAAATTTTAAAGGGAGAATTGGGAGAACTGCTGCTGCTGTTTAGTTGCTAAATCACCGCCGACTCTTTGCAACCCCAGTGGCCTCTAGGCCACAAGGCTTCTCTCTCCATGGGATTTCCAAGGCAAGAACACTGGAGTGGGTAGCCATTTCCTTCTCCAGGGGATCTTCCTGACTCACATACTGAACCCAAGTCTTCTGCTTGCCAGGCAGATTCTTTACCACTGAGCCTCCTAAGAAGCTGGGATAAAATTAGAATTTGATTTAGTGGGTCTGGGGTGAACATGCATATTCTACATTTCTAACATTCTTATAGGGAACTGAATAGCAATACTGAATAGCAGGGCTTAAGGTAGCTGTGAGCTAAGATAACCAATGATGAAAATTTATTTTAATATATACTAAAGCTTGCCAAGTACCTACTGTGTGCTAAGAACTTTACTTATATTATGTTCAACATTTACAAAGCCTGCTTAAGAAAGTGTCATTGTGCTTAAGAAGATATCATTGCCCCTTTCACAGCTAATAAAGAATTGGACTCACAAAGCTATACAACATGAATAAAGCAAAAATTATAAATGGGGAGGACTGGCTCTGAACTTAGCATTTCAGGGCTCAAAACCTTTTCCTTCATTTATTCATTAAACAAATATGAATAGAATATTTACATGTGCATGATATCAAATATGAGAAGAGCAGTACGCAGGAAAAAGAGCCTGAACTCATAGAGCTGATATTGCAGTTCAGTTCAGTTCAGTCGCTCAGTTATGTCTGACTTGGCGACCCCATGGACTGCAGCACACCAGGTTTCCCTGTCCATCACCCAGTGCCTAGTATGATAGGCAATCCAAGTAACAGCATCATAATGCTGAAATCTTCAACTAAACATCTTCCTTTCATCGACTCATTTAATGAATTTCATTGTGCTTTTTAGGGCATATGGCATTTTTATTCATTTTCGTCTCATACAATACTTAGAGACTTTTCTGTTTCATTATTATAACTGTTTGCCATCTGTTAATGCAATCAAGATAAAATATAGACTTGAAATTAATTATTTGTATTTTGAGCTTACTAAAAACTGAATTTTGTATAATGACAGTTATAATGACACTTATAAATGGCAAGAAAATTCAACATATACTATAGTAGAATAATGACGCCTTCCCCACCTCAAGTCAAAGATGTCCATATCCTAATCCCTAAACCCAGGAATATGTAAGTTTACATCAAAAACAGTACTTTACAAATGTGAGTACATTTAGGATTCTGAGTTGGGAGATGAATATGGATTATCTGGGTGGGCCCAGTATAATCATAGACTGATAATTATAATCACAATTACAGGAGTGAGGCAGGAGAGTCACAGTCAAAGAGGATCTGACAATAGAAGCAGAGGTCAGAGTGATATGGGAAAAGGGTCAAGGGTCAGTTAATACAGGTGGCCTCTAGAAAACTAGAAAAGGCAAAGGAATGCATTCTACTCCTAGAGAGTCAGTAGAACACAGCTCTGTCATCCCATTTTAGACTTCTGACCTCCAGAGATGTAAGATAATAAATATATGTTGTTTTAAGCCACTGAGTTTGTGGTTATTTGTTACAGTAACAACCAGAAACTAATACATATGGCAATACACTTCTCAGGACTTTTGACCTTCCAGAAATCACAAGATTTGTACTCCGAATGATATTACAGTCTTTAAGTAATGAGTGGTTGTTTTTGTCTTTGTTTTTAATGTTATACTAACAGTCTACAAAACCTTAAAACACTAAAGTACTGCAGCAGAAAGGGTTGCTTTCCTTTTCAAATTATGAAACAGTGTAAGCATATCAGTAAGCATGATTATGAAAGGGAATGTCATCTATATCCAGACCATCATTAATAAAATAAAAATACATTTCCATCTTTGTTACTGCCTACTCTGACCAGAATCCTGATAGATCTTCTTGAGCTTATTTTCACTCTCCTTCAATTTATTCTCTAAACTTACAGTATAATGCTCTTTAAAAATCATAAACTTGCTCATGCTTCGACTTTATTTAAAACTCTCCTAGTCTTTCCTTTACTTGTAGATAAAGACTTCATTGTTAACCAAATCATAAGTATGGCCTTCAAGGCATCACATGATCTGGTGTACAGTTTTTCATCAGCCCAGTCTCAAGTCACTTATCTCTGTTTATCTACCCTGGGTTTTGCACATACTATTAATCTGCCTGGAGAGGCCTGGTCCTGTGCTAACCTCTTCCAATCACCTAATTAATTTTTGCTCATCTTTCTGAACTCAACTCAAAATGCATTTCTTTGCAGAGTCTTTTTTTTTTTCCACTTTATTTCAGCTTATGTAAGTCTTCCCTTTTACAGTCTTTAAAAATACGTTGAACTTTCACAAGACTTAAAAAAAAATTAATCAGTTATTTAATTAACTGTAGGATTTGTTCCTTTAATTTTATCTTCTCTACTGCAATATGTTCAAGCTGTAATATGTTCAAGCTGGATTTTAAAAAGGCAGAGGAACAAGAGATCAAATTGTGAACATCCATCGGATCACTGAAAAAGCAAGAGAAATCCAGAAAAACATCTACTACTGCTTTATTGACTAGGCCAGAGCCTTTGACTGTGTGGATCACAACAAACTGTGGAAAATTCTTAAAGAGATGGGAATACCAGACCACCTGACCTGCCTCCTGAGAAATCTGTATGTAGGTCAAGAAGCAACTGTTAGAACCAGACATAGAACAACAGGCTGGTTCCAAATTGGGAAAGGAGTATGTCAAAGCTGTATATTGTCACCCTGCTTATTTAACTTTTATGCATAGTACATCATGAGAAATGCTGGGCTGGATAAAGTACAAGCCAGAATCAAGATTGCCGGGAGAAATATCCATAACATCAGATATACAGATGACACCACCCTTAAGGCAGAAAGTGAAGAGGAAATAAAGAGCCTTTTTATGAAAGTGAAAGAGGAGAGTGAAAAAGCTAGCTTAAAACCCAACATTCAGAAAACTAAGATCATGGCATCTGGTCCCATCACTTCATGGCAAATAGATGGAAAACAGCGGAAACAGTGACAGAATTTATTTTGAGGGGCTCCAAAATCACTGAAGATGGTGACTGCAGCAATGATATTAAAAGACACTTGCTCCTTGGAAGAAAAGTTATTACCAACCTAGACAGCATATTAAAAAGCAGATACATTACTTTGCCAACAAAGGTCCATCTACTCAAAGCTATATTTTATCCAGTAGTCATGTATAGATGTGAAAGTTGGACCATAAAGAAAGCTGAGCACCAAAGAATTGATGCTTTTGAATTGTAGTGTTGAAGAAGACTCTTGAGAGTACCTTATACTACATGGAGATCCAACCAGTCCATCCTAAAGGAAATCAGTCCTGAATTGGAAGGACTGATGCTGAAGCTGAAACTCCAATACTTTGGACACCTGATGTGAAGAACTGACTCATGTAAAAGTCCCTGATGCTGGGAAAGATTGAAGGCAAGAGGAGACGGGGACGACAGAGTATGAAATGATTGGATGATATCACTGACTTGATGGACATGAGTTTGAGCAAGCTCTGGGAGTTGGTGATGGACAGGGAAGCCTGGAGTGCTGCAGTCCATGGGGTCGTAAAAATCGGGACTGAGCTACTGAACCTGAACCAAACTGAACTGAATACTCAGAACTGATAATGGCTCAACAAACCAGTGTGTTTTGCTCATACAAATGTTCTCCTAATCTATGTTAATGAGATTATGTGTTTGCTTGTAACCTGCCTTTCTTCATGGTTCATGTCAGTTGTTTTATGTCCTGGGGTGACTTTGTGTCAATATTATCTCAAAATGCATGTTTCGTGTGAGGGTCCTGGTGCCACTCTCTGAGTTTTGAGAAATTTCCTTTCTCTAATTAGTATCCTGCTAGTAGGTATATAACTTTCTGCTAAAGATTAGGGGACTCTCTTTCTAACCCCTTTTGATGTCTATGTCTGAAGCCTTCTGTATCTCTTTTACACTTTAGTAAAACTTTATTACACAACAGCTCTAAGCGGTCAAGTCTTGTCATTGGCCCTGGATTGAATTCCTCTCCTCCAGAGGCCAAGAATCCCAGTGTCTTTCACAGCTCAGCAACAGCCTCAACTGCAGCCATGAAATTAGAAGATGCTTGCTTCTTGGCAGGAAAGCTATGACAAGCATAGGCAGTGTATTTAAAAGTAAACACACCACTTTGCTGACAAAGTTCCATACAGTCAAAGCTATGGTCTTTCCAGTATGGATGAGAGAGTTGGACCATGAAGAAGGCTAAGTACTAAAGAATTGATGCTTTGGAACTATGATGTTGGAGAAGACTCCAAAGAGCCCCTTGAACAGCAAGGAGATCAAACCAGTCAATCCTAAAGGAAATCGACTTTGAATAATTGGAAGGAGTGATGCTGAAGTTGAAGCTCCAATACTTTGGCCACCTGATGTGAAGAGCCAACTCATTGGAAAAGACCTTGATGTTAGGAAAGACTGAAGGCCAAAGGAGAAGAAGGTGACAAAGGATGAGATGGCTGAATAGAATCACTGACTCAATGGACATGAACTTGGGCAAACTCTGGGAGATAGTGAGAAACAGGAAAGCCTAGAGTGCTGCAGTCCATGGGGTTGCAAAGGGTCGGACACAACTTAGTGACTGAACAACAACAACAACAGCAAATATAAAAATAAATCTCAACCCCCATAAAGTCTTTCTTCTATTTTTAAGGCTCGTTTTAAATATATTTCAAAGGATTTACCATGAGCAAGACCTTAAAGAGTACAGTGGATGCATAATCATTAAAGTCTTATAAGTGCAACAGTTTCAACAAAGAGTTGAATGTCATAGACAATAACATAATACTGTAAGTGTAGAAAAGAAAAAGACGCTCAGTCATGCTCAGCTCCTTGCAATCCATGAACTGTAGCCTGCCAGGCTCCTATGTCCATGGACTTGTCCAGGCTAAAGTACTGGAGTGGGTTGCCAATACCTTCTCGAGTGTAGAACACCTGTCAAAACATGGAGAGTCACTGAATAACCCAGAATAAACCAGGCTTATTTGTGGGTATTTGATTGTTTTACTGAAAATTACTTAAGTTAGTGTATTTTCTAGCACTTTCTCATTAACATTGTTTTTTGTATGTTTAGGTGCTGCTGCTGCTGCTGCTAAGTCGCTTCAGTCGTGTCTGACTCTGTGCGACCCCATAGACGGCAGCCCACCAGGCTCCGCCATCCCTGGGATTCTCCAGGCAAGAATACTGGAGTGGGTTGCCATTTCCTTCTCCAGTGCATGAACAGGAAAAGTAAAAGTGAAGTCGCTCAGTCATGTCTGACTCTTAGCGACCCCATGGACTACAGCCTACCAGGCTCCTCCATCCATGGGATTTTCCAGGCAAGAGTACTGGAGTGGGGTGCCATTGCCTTCTCCGGTTTAGGTGATATACAGCCCTAATTATGGAGCTAATTTAAAAATTCTCAGTTAATAACAGATTCAAGTATATGTAAAATAAAATATAGTCCAAGCAAGTAATCATATGCCTAAGGCATTGACCCAAAAATGCATATAATACAATGCACATCTCCTTTTTTCATTTGAATTTTCAAAAGTTTTATGCCTGGAAGATAACTTTTGCATTCTCTTTGATTAGTGAGTTTAATGAAAATTTAACAGGCAAATAGAGATTTCAGTTTAACCTATCTGCTAATTAAGCAGTAGTTTCTTTTATAATGCAGAGAAATGATCAAATCATTTTAAGGAAAATCATAATTTAATGGCATGGTGCTTAGAAAATAGCAATTACACAGAGTCACCAGACATCAGACAATACGTGGCATGTTTTTTGTAGCAAATATTCTATTAATTTTATATAATTCAGAAAAATAAATTTTATGAAATGGAATCTAGAAAGGACTTTATCCACTAATTTATTTAATAAACACTTGGTGGTGATGGTGGTTTAGTCGCTAAGTCGTGTCCGACTCTTGCGACCCAATGGGCCGCAGCCCACCAGGCTCCTCTGTCCATGGGATTCTCCGGCGAGAATACTGGAGTGGTTGCCGTTTCCTCCTCCAGAGTATCTTCCCAGCCCAGGGATCTGCTGCATGCAGATTCTTTACCGACTGAGCTACTAGTAAGCACTCACTGCTTACTAATTGCTGGCACGGTTTGAGACCTGCTGAGCAAGCAAACTTGACCACTACCTCAGGGAGATAACAGACTGGCAATAAACAAGGTTACTTAAGTCAACAACATGCACATATAACTAGTTTAAAATGTATATGAAGTAGGAAAAACACGGAGCAGTCTCGTTTAATGGAGCATGTGAGAAATGTGATGAGGTCAGTCTGCGGGGCTCTGGGGTGAAGAGGAAATTGGCCATTTCAGAGAAGTGAGAAGCCCAACAGCTCTGGCAAGTGGCGCACAGCGAGGATTATTACTGGATGGGCCTTTGTAAAGAGTTCCATCTAGCTTGTTCCCAACTGCCCGAAAGAGAAGCAATGCTATGATCAATATCTTTGTAAATCTGTCAAAATGTAATTATTTTCTTATATCAGCTTCCTAAAACGGGAATTACTAGGTCAATGTTCGTGATATATTTTTAATCTTCTTTTTACACAACTCCAAATTGCCTGAGGATAAGGTTATTCTAATACTAGCAAGAGTTATTATTCCCTGATGGGTTTTGTAGACATTTTATTTCATGCTGAAGAGGAAAACTTTACTCCAAAAACACCAAATTAAAGGAAAAATAGTCCTTAAATCCTTCGACATTATTTTCTAGAAGAGTAACCAGCTTACATGTATAACATAAATTTGGTATAAACTAATTTCTTCTCAGTTCTTGAATTAGATCTCTCTGGTCCATAAATTGGGTGTGTGCTTATTCTCACAAAGCGTGAGTCCCACTGTGACATCCTCAAACCGTCGCATGGACAGAGGAGCTTGGCAGAATACAGTGCAGGGGGTCACAAAGTGTCAGACACCAGTTAACTACTGAACAACAACAGACACCGCAAAGTTTCTCAGATGTTCACCCTGCTGCTCTCTGCGTCCTCTCAGAGACCCTGTTTATCTTCTGGCAACTTGTATTTTCTAAACTTCACTTCATTTACATTTGCAGAGATAATAGAAAAAGTCCTGTTATGACTGGATGTATTCCTCCAAAATTCATGTTGAAATCCTACTCCCCAGTATAATAGGAATGTAGGCATTTGTAGAAATGTCAATAGGAAGTAGTGCATTTGAAAATCGATTAGCCATGAGGGTCATAAGAATGGGATTAGTGACCCCTTAAGAATGACCCCAGAAGGCTCTTATCCTTCTGTCTTGTGAGGACACCCTGAGAGAACTGCCATCTACCAATCAGGAAGCAGGCACTTAACCAGACACAGAACCTGCTGGAGCCTTGATCTTGGACTTCTCAGCCTCCAGAATTCTGAAAAAATGAATTTCTGCTGTTTGTGAGACACCCAGTCAAAGGTATTCTGTTATAGCAGCCCAAATGGACTAAGACAAACCCTGAGACAGCCAGCAGAAGATTCTCAAAGGGAAAAAAAAAAAACAAAAAACAACTCTAGATAAGCATCTTGAAAATCATCTAGATATTTGTTAAAGATGTAAATCCCTGAGTCCCAGCAGAACAAGTGAGTCAGAAACTCAGAATGGAGCTTAGCAATCTGTGTATTAACTAGCCCACCTTTGGGTTATTATGATACATTTGTAAGGGTGATTCTGAAGTATGCTAAAGTTTGAAAACTATTGGCTAATGACATTATTTGTTACAAACTGCAACTTAAGTTTCATCATGAGAATATTTGCTTTGGCTTCGAATGAATCCCCAGCTGTGTGACACTGTACAAGCACCTAAACTCTCTGAATCTCACTGTTAAATGAAAATAAAATCTCCAGTGTTTAAGTGAATTAATGTACATAGAGCAAGACGCATTGGGCCTGGCATATAGGAAGCTCTATGTAGATTACAACCATGTTGATGATAATAACAAGTGTGCAAATAAAGAATTTTTGTGCTGTATATTTTGTCTTCAAGGTATCCCTGCCCAGCATTTAATTTCAAATATTCCTGCCCCTAGTTATTTTTTTTTATATCAACCTTTTATCTGATACAGAGAGTAATTGTTCAGGGTAATGAGAAAGAGTACCACCTCTGAGGCTACATTGAACAGATAGAAATCTCTGTTCCACCTAAAGATTTCAGATCTAGCAAATAAATATGCAGGATATCAATTTAAATTTCAGATTCAGATAAAAATGAATATTTTGAAATCTAATTACATTCAGTGGAATATTTGGAATATATTTATACAAAAAGTATCTTTATTTATCAGAAATTCAAATTTACCCAGGTGGGTATCTTGTATTTTATTAAGCAACATCACCTGCAACAATTATTACTCTGTGATATTAGTGAGTTACTTAACTTCTCAATTTCTTCATGTGTAACAAGTAATAGTAATGTTGCAGAATAGGATTGCTGTGAAGACATACAATTCATATATAAAAAACAGAATAATCTTATAAATAATAAGTGCCCATCTAAGATATTATTATTTATGAAACCTCATGGATTTTTATTTCAGTCCATGACAAGTTCTCTAATTTATCCCTTGGAAAAGAACTCTTCAAACCCTATGGATCTGGTGATACTGGTTGAATCAGAAACAACTTACACTTTAGTAAACAAGTAGATGTTTTAAAAATGCAGAATTCTATTGAAGTAGAACTCATTAGTGCATAAATAAATGTCTCTTTCAACAAAAGAAACAAGAACATAGACTTCATAACTATCATATATGAAAACATTTCTACATTTATTTCTGAAATTGGCATTCATCATGCAAAATAATCAAAGCTTTTACTAAATTTTTCTAGATTTTTTTTTGAATTCTAAAGAGTTTCAAAATCAGCTCTATAGGATAATTGGTACCAAGTAAATTCTATTTTTTCATAGGAAGAAGCAAATCAAGATTTTCAGGTCTGCAGTTTACTTCCTTCAGATGCATTTACTGTGAGATATGCAAATCCATTCCTGAATTGTTAAATTAGTTAATAATTTTATATCACATGGATTACAGTTGGTTTTATATTTATTTCTTTGATTTTTAAGATACAGAAATTTGTTACTAAAAGACTGCATGTTTAAAAGTAATGGAAATATATATGTGTAAAATGTCATACTATAAAATGAAGATGCTTATTATTTGAATACATTGTTCTTCATTTGTTTTATTTTATTAAATTTTTATTTTGTATTGAGGTATAGTGATTAACAAAAAATGTTGTGATAGTTTCAGCTGAATAGTAAAGGGGCTCAGGGATACATATAAATTTATCCATTCCCCCCCAAACTCCCCTCTTATCCAGGCTGCCACATAACACTGAGCAGAGTTTCATGTACTATACACTAGGTCTTTGCTGGTTATCCATTTTAAATATAGATTTGGAATGTGTATACATGCTTAAAGACAAAAACAAACTGTTTTGGGGATGGACATGTACACAGTGTGCATTTCACTATTCATACATTCATTTCTATCTAGTCCATTTAATAAACTTTGGTTTGGTTGAAGTGAAATGTCATATCTTAGGAATAATTGTAAAGGAAAAAGTATGTTAGATGTATGTTAGATATTAGTAGAAATCTTAATAGCATATAATATCTATAAGATATATTCTTTTTGTTTGTGTCTTTGTTTTTTTCCAGAAGAAATGTAAAAGTTGGCATTTCATAGTTGTAGGATATATTTTTATTGATTCATATTCCTATGCATATAGTATAATGATGAAGGATGATACGTACTCTATTTTATTAAAATAGTAAAGCTGCATTTCCTGCAACTGTTGGGTTAGTGGGCAAGAGTGTTTAAATTAACCTATGATTTCAACAGTTAATATTAATTTCCCCCCATATTTCATGCCATGTTAGCCTAATGTAGGCTTGCCTGGTAGCTAAGCTGGTAAAGAATCCCGCCTGCAATGCAGGAGACCCTGGTTCAATTCCTTGGTTGGGAAGATTCCCTGGAGAAAGGATAGATTACCCACTCCAGTATTCTTGGGCTTCCCTGGTGGCTCAGACAGTAAAGAAACTGCCCACAATACTGGAGACCTGGGTTTGACCCCTGGGTTTGATCCCTGGGTTGCGAAAATCCCATGGAGAAGGGCATGGCAACCCACTCCAGTATTCTTGCCTAGAGAATCACCATGGACAGAGGAGCCTGGGGGGTCACAAAGAGTTGGACATGACTGAGCATCTAAGCATAGCACAAGGTTAATATAATGCTTTATATTTAGAAAGTTATTTCAAAACATCTAATGAAGAAGGTGGATCTGATGTTATTTAAACATTATTTTTTGTGTAAAGTCTGAAGTCTTTGGTGTAAAGTCCGAAACCTTTAATAATGATGCCATCTCTGCCTTGCTCCAAGCCGATCCTCTGCCTTCCCTCTTCCTTTCTCTGCCACACCAGACCAGTCCGCAATTACAGCCATCTCAGAGCCCCAGCACAGAGATACATATTCACACCAGCACAGTTGCCTTTTGCAATCTCATTTGTCACCATCCCTCACCTCTTAGATTGTGCTCCAGCCATACTATTAATAACAGGTTGGGAATCCTTCCACTTCCGCTGCTCCCTCCAGCTCATGTAACTGACTGAATCTTCCTGCCTCTGAATACATACCTTCCCCTCCAAATATCCTCTTTCACATACATCTTTTTCCTGGTTAATATCTCCAAATTCTCTGGCTTCAGTTTGTTCATATATGGTAGGATTAGAAAGTTACCCTGACCTGTAAAGTCTAGTGGCCGCTTTGCATAGATTACAGTACCATTCTGCATTTAAGGATGTGTGCACATTATTCGTGTCATCTGCTTGCTTGTTTATTTCTCTCATTACTTTTTAGATTTTTGAGAACGGGGGCTATGTCTTCATTGTTGTACACCTATACTAATCCATTGTCCAGAATATAATATTTTATCAAATATTGGCTTGAGAAATAAATGATTTTTGCATTACATACTGAGACGCTGAGAATAAGAAGCTATTTGGTGATCCAAGAGCAACAATAAAAATATTATTCCTGAAACCTTGTGCTATAATATAATCAAGACTGAACTGCATGTAAAGTACATCTCTCTCATTCTTTTCCATTCAGATTTTTTTCTAAGTGTAGTCATAATTCTCTACTCTTTTTAAAAATTACAAATCTTGAAAAAGTGGCTCATCACATATTGTCTCTACATCCTCATCACTAATGTATTCTTCACTCTATTATTGGCTTCTGTCTTTTCCATCTGAATTTATAACTTATGAAATGTCAGAATGATGTGTACATTTCTATTGCCATTTTCTTAATCATTTAGGATTTGTTTTTGTAGGTCTTTTTCTTCTCTTGTGCTTCCTGCTAGAGAAATTCCTCTGTCATTTATTACAAGGCTAGTTTGGTGGTGTTGATTTCTTACCTTTAAGGTATAAAGCTTTTGATTTCACCATCAAATCCTCACTGGATAGGGAAATCTTGTTTGTATGTTTTTCTCTTTCATCACTTTAAATATATCCTGCCACTCCTTTCTGGTCTGCAGATTTTCTGCTCAAAACTCAGCTGTTAGCCTCATGGGAATTCCTTTGTGTGTTATTTTTTGCTTTTCCCTTGCAGTTTTTAATAATTTTTCTCTGTGCTTAACTTTTGCTAGTTTGATTAGTATTGTGTCTTGATGGTTTTCTCTATGGGTTTATCCTGGGCGGGACTCTCTACATTACCTTATGTAAAATAGATAGCCCATGGGAATCTTCTGCATGACACAGGGAGCTCAACCTAGTGCTCTGTGACAGCCTAGAAGGCTGGGATGTGGTAAGACATGGAGGGAGGTTCTAGAGGGAGGGGACATTAAGTACATTTGTGGCTGATTCATGTTGATATATGGTAGAAACCAGCACAATATTCTAAAGCAATTATCCTCCAATAATTTGTTTAAATGTCAGAATGAATCGTTATGTTATTAGTTCTATATTCTCTCCTGTTTAAATCAATCTCTCTTCTCTTGGTTATAGGTATCACACTTTCTTATCTTCTATATCAGTGGCTTCTCTTTTTAGTCTCCTGAACTGGCCTGCTCTTTGCCCAAACACTACTGAAAGTGACGTATCTGAGGGTCTTGATCTCAGTCTTTTCCCTCTATCTGTACAGAGATTGATATGGTCATTTGCCAATTGTCATCTACACTTGCCTCTGTCATGGGCTTCTATATATTAGGGATTTTTCCATGTACTTGATTCCTACACCATCTTATCCATCTCCATAATTCCAGAAAACAAGAATCTATTCCTTACCTCTTCACTTTTTTCATACCTTTTAATTCATCAGTAAATTTTGTTAAAAGCCAAGAAATTCATGGTCCTTGAAAAATTATGCTTCATTAAAAAAAGAAACAGGAATGTCCTATCTTTGGTACCATATATCTGAAATTTGTTTACAGTGAAGGATGGTATTTATAAATTAAAGCTCAAGATATTTATCATAAAAAGTTTCAGATCCAGTTTTAGCAGTCACTCATGATTATCTACCCAACATCCATTTCCACCCACCTCTCTCTCCCTCTTCCTTAATTACAAACTGATTTTTTAGTTATCTTCCCTTCTTTACAAGGCTATGTGCTTTTGAGTAGGTGGAGTGTGTCCTTTGACAATGAATGGATCCTGGCATTTCCAAGCTGTCTGTAATTATCCCATCTTCCTTGGCAGTGAATGGTTTAGTTATGAGCATTTGACACAATTCCAACTAATGTAATGGGAAAGGCTACCACATGCTTCTGGTAAATGTTTAATTACTCTTAAAAGGAAACTTCCCCCAAAATATGATTCCCTTTCTTTCAGTGGTTTGTTTCCTTCCTGGGTGTAGCTGTCTCCTGGAACATCACAGTCACCTTATGATAACTGGGAAACTAGTCTAAGGATAAGGTTGAAGCTCTGGGGATGCATAACAAAACATGCAAAGAGCCTGGCTCCTAAAGCATGTGACATGATAATACAGTACAATAAATATTTTTGCTTGCAATTTCAATGTTCATTTTTCATCTGAAGCGATATTCTAAAATTATAATGATTTCAGCAAATCACATTTAAACATGGTAACATGTTTTAATATGACGATTGAAACTTCTGATTAAATATAGATTCAGATACATTAGAGGTCAAATTAAAGACCCTTGTTGAAATGTTTCATTTTGTTTTCTACAAAGAGAAAGTACCTCATACATTAATGGGAGAATTTGTTGAGTTAGTTCTTTCTATGAGACAAATAAAGTTATACTGAGCCACTGATACACACCATCTCATTCTATTCTGCATATTACTTATAAGTAGCTGGACAGGGAGAAGACAGAAATTTAGAATGGTGACAGTTACATTCATTTCATGCTAGCAAGATAATGCTCAAAATTCATCAAGCTAGGCTTCAACAGCATGTAAACTGAGAACTTCCAGATGTACAAGCTGAGTGTAAAAAAGGCAGAGGAGGGATAGATAAAATAAATTGCCAACACCTGCTGGATCACAGAAAAAGCAAGAGAATTCCAGGCAAACATAGTGTTTCTACTTCATTGACTAGGCTAAAGTCTTTAACTGTTTGGATAAGAACAAACTGTGAAAAATTATTAAAGAGATGGGAATATCAGATTACCTTGCCTGCCTCCTGAGAAATCTGTATGCAAGTTAAGAAGTAAGAGTTAGAACTGGACATGGAACAATGAACTGGTCCAAAATTGGGAAAGGAATATGTTAAGGTTGTATATTGTCACCCCGCTTATTTAACTTATATATAGAGTACATCATGTGAAATGCTGGGCTGGATGAAGCACAAGCTGGAATCAAGATTGCAGGGAGAAATATCAATAACCTCTGATATGCAGATGACAACACCCTTATGGCCAAAAGCAAAAAGCAACTAAAGAGCCTCTTGATTAAGGTGAATAAAGGGAGTGAAAAAGCTAACTTAACACTCAACATTCAAAAAACAAATATCATAGCATCTGGTCCCATCACTTCATGGCAAATAGATGGGGAAACAATGGAAACACTGATTTCTTGGGCTCCAAACTCACTGCAGATGGTGACAGCAGCCATGAAATTAAAGATGCTTAAAAATAAAATAAAATAAAATAAAAAAACAAAGATGCTTGCTCCTTGGAAGAAAAGCTATTAAAAACCTAGACAGTATATTAAAAACTAGAGACATTACTTTGCTGACAAAGGTCCGTATAGTCTAGGCTATGGTTTTTCCAGTAGTCATGTATGGATGTGAGAGTTGGATCATAAAGAAGGCTGAGCGCTGAAGAATTGATGCTTTTGAACTGTGGTGTTGGAGAAGACTCTTGAGAGTCACTTGGACTGCAAGGAGATCAAACTAGTCAATCCTAAAGGAGATCAACCCTGAATATTCATTGGAAGGACCAATGGTGAAGCTGAAGCTTCAGTACTTTGGGCACCTGATGCGAAGAGCTGACTCATTGGAAAAGACCCTGATGCTGGGAAAGATTGAGGGCAAGAGGAGAAGGAGATGACAGAGAGTGAGGTTGTAGGATGGCATCACTGACTCAAAGGACATAAATTTGAGCAAACTCTGGGAGATGGTGAAGGATTGGGAAGCCTGGAGAGCTGCAGTCCATGGGGTTGCAAAAAGCCAGACACAACCGAATGACTAAACTACAAATTCAATAGAAATATAATATGATCCATGTGCATCATGTATGTAATTTTAAATTATCTACCAACCATATCCAAAAAGTAAAAAAAAAAAAAAAAAAAAGACCTTCCCCAAATCCTTAACTATCCCTTCCCACCCTCCCTGCCCCAGCAACCAAATTTCATGTACACATTGCTATATTATTTCAAGTCGATAACAAACAATAACCTATTGTATAGCACACAAAACTTTTCTCGGTGTTATGTGCCAGCCTGGATGGGAGGAGAGTTTGGGGGAGAATGGATATGTGCATATGTATGTATGTCTGGGTCTCTTTGGTGTCCACCTGAAACTACTACGACGTTGTTAATTGTATCAGTTCAGCTCAATTTAGTCACTCAGTTTAGCTCAGTTCAGTGAACTGAACTCACTTCAGCTCAGTTCAGTTTACTTCAGTTCAGCGGGGTAGTTGGCAATACTCCAATACAAAATAAAAAGTTTAGAGTTTGGGGGAAAAAAGAAACAGATAAGAGTAATTCTGATAACATATTTTACTTAACTGAAAATATCCAAAACAGTATATTTTCTACATATAATCAATATAAAAATTACTAATGAGAAATGTTACATTTCTACTTCTCATGTCTCCAATTCCCAGTGTATATTTTACATTTAAAGAACATGTCAATTAAGAAAACTACCTATCAAGTGCTCAATAGCAACCTGTGGCTAGCTCATACAGTACAGCTTTACAATGCCACAACAGAGAAATGATAACCATACAGAAATGGAATTGATATCAGAATGATATGTGGTTTAATTTTAACATATACAGCTCTAACAATCAAACAAACTTGACTACATATCATAAGAGAGGACCCAACAGGGTTTTATTGATCTGTTGGCAGCTTGCAAATGGATTCTCAATATATTCGTATAATAAAAACTTTTCACTATTAGAGACCCCTTCTTGTTCCTGAATTTTGTGTTATATCATATATCACTGTATCTTTTGTAGATGAAGTACAAATATCCCACTGATAATCATTCCTTCTTCCATGATAGACTAGAATTTATTTTCTCATAGGAAGACAGTGGAATAAAGCCCAGAATTTGCATCAACTGTAAATTACAGAGATGGATCTACTTAATGTGGTTCCACCCAGCATATAATGAACTAACCACAAAGCTATTTTAATGAATCAAGAAATGTGCATTGTTTGTGCCTAAGGACTTCTAGGAACTACAAGATAAAGGTTGAAAATTATGCCTATAACACAGTTTAAGCTGGTGAATCTTTGTAAGTCATTTCTATCTTCTCTTGCATACCTGTCTTCCTGTAGTTATTCTCCTCCTGATCTGTCTCCAGTACTCAGCTCAGTTACAGCCTCAGCTGTTAATTACAACAATAAAATCCAAAGCAATATTTTTGCAATGTACATATCCTTTATGGCACTTCCTTGCCTAAACAGAATATGATACAACAACAAACAGTATCCATTATCCAACATAGAAGAGGCAGATAGGCAGTCCCTTTGCACCTCAGGTCATTGCCTATGACCTAGACTCAAGACTAGTTACTGAAAATGTGAGTAAGTATGCATGAGATATTCGAAGTTTTTCATATGATGTCTGGCACAGTGAAAAATGTTACTTTCTTTTCACATGTTTTGCATGTTCTAAATGTATCCCTTTATCTAAAATAGAAATGTATGAGCTATCTTTTTTTAAAGGAAGAGATAATAAGTAAAAGGAAGCCAGAAGGGAGGGATGGAGGTAAAGAGGAGGACGGAAGGAGGGGAAAAAGAAGTAAAGAAGACTGGAAAGAAGGGAGGGAGAGGGGAAAGAAGATAGAAGGAATTATCTGAAAGTTCCAGTTTTTCCTAATAGGAAGCAGCACAGCATAATGCAATGGTTCAGCTTCTGGTACAATACTTGTCTAGCTGTGAATCCTTAACTCTTTCTTGTATTACACAGTTCACCTGAAATCTCTGTGCCTCAGCTTTCCCATCTCTGAAATAAAGATAATAATAATACTTTCATCAAGATAGTGTCATAAAGATTAAACAAGATATTATTATGCACAAAGCATTCATAACTCTGTCTGTCACAAACAAATGTTTAGATATTGCCTGCCATTTTTATTACTCAAAGGAACTGTCTTCCAAAAGTACTTCTGGAATACTCTAGGACTCTGGACACTAAAGAGGCATGTATATATTTGATAACAGTTATTGCTGGCATTCTGTTTGTACTTGCAGAGGGATACAGCTGGAAGCAGTTGCAGCAGAAAAAGACATCTGGATAGAGAGGATAATAAAAACAAATGAGCACATGAAAAAGTTATCGCCTAGGAAAAAAAAATACTTTAGAATCGTTTTTGCCTACCAGCTATGAAAAAGGACATAAATTCCCGCTTTTTTTGGTTGAATTGAGGTCATAGAGCATAGAAGTTTAGATCTGATCTGAATCCATTCTATTAGGGAACCTCAGTGCACATGTTCTGAGGAAGAACCCCAAGAAATCTCACCCCATAGCATCTCCTAGTGGGGGTAAATTATGATGAGAGCCAGTTTCTAGAACAGCCCTGCCTGGCAGTAGATGCTATGTAAGATCAAGTTATATTTTATTCAAAATGATATAAAGTGCTTCAAATTTCACACACATACACACACTAAAAATGGCTACTAAAATTTGTGCCTTCTTCTCTGTAATCTTCCCTCTTATCCTTATGCTAATTATATCCTTATCTTCATCTTCAGTTCAGTTCAGTCCCTCAGTTGTGTCTGACTATTTGGACCCCATGGACTGCAGAATGCCAGGCTTCCTGTCCTACACCGAATCACGGAGCTTGCTCAAATTCATCGAGTTGGTGATACCATCCAACCATCTCATCCTCTGTCATCCTCTTCTCCTCCTGCCTTCAATCTTTCTCAGCATCAGGGTCTTTTCTAATGAGTCAGTTCTTCCCATCAGGTGGCCAAAGTATTGGAACTTCAGCTTCAGCATGAGTCCTTCCAATGAATATTCAAGATTGATTTCCTTTAGGATTGACTAGTTTGATCTCCTTGCAGTCCAAAGGACTCTCAAGAGTCTTCTCCAGCACCACAGTTCAAAAGCATCAATTCTTTGGCACTCAGCTTGGTTTATGTTCAACTCTCACATCCATACATGACTACTGGAAAAAACAGTTTTGACTAGACGGACCTTTGTCAGCAAAGTAATCTCTCTGCTTTTGAATATGCTGTCTAGGTTTCTCATAGCTTTTCTTCTAAGGAGCAAGCATCTTTTAATTTCATGGCTGCTGTCACCATCTGCAGTGATCTTGGAGCCCAGAAAATAAAATATGTCACTGTTTCCATTGTTTCCCCATCTATTTGCCATAAAGTGATGGGTCAGATGCCATGATCTTAGTATTGGAATGAGTTGAACTTAGTATGAAATTAGTATGTTGAGTTTTAAGCCAGTTTTTTCACTCTCTTCTTCCACTTGCATCAAGAAACTCTTTAGTTCTTCTTCACTTTCTGTCATAAGGGTGGTGTCATCTGCATATCTGAGGTTATTGATATTACTGCCGGCAACTTGATTTCAACTTGTGCTTCATCCAGCCCAGCATTTCACATGATGTACTTTGCATATTACTTAAGTAAACAGGGTGGGAATATACAGCCTTGATGTACTCCTTACCCCATTTTGAACCAGTCTGTTTTTCCACGTCTGTTTCTAACTGCTGCTTTCTGACCTGCATACAGATTTCCTAGGAGGCAGGTCAGGTGGTCTGGTATTCCCATTTCTTTAAGAATTTTCTGTAGTTTTTTGTGATCCACACAATCAAAGGCTTTGTCATAGTCAAGAAAGCAGAAGTAGATGTTTTTCTGAAACTCTCTTACTTTTTCTATGATCCATCGGATGTTGGTGTTTTGATCTCTGGTTCCTCTGCCTTTTCTAAATTCAGCTTGAACACCTGGAAGTTCTCACTCCACATACTGTTGAAGCCTCATTTGGAGAATTTTAAGCATTGCTTTTCTAGCATGTGAGATGAGTGCAATTGTGTGGTAGTTTGAACATTTTTGGCATTGCCTTTCTTTGGGGTTGGAATAAAAGCTGACCTTTTCCAGTCCTGTGGCCACTTCTGAGTTTTCCAAATTTCCCAGTATTTTGGGTACAGCACTTTAACAGCATCATCTTTTAGGATTTGAAACAGCCCAGCTGGAATTCTATCATCTCTGCTAGCTTCGCTTGTAGTGATGATTTCTAAGCCCCACTTGACTTCACACTCCAGGATGTCTGGATTTGTAGTTGTGGTAATATATAGCAAGCCTTCATATTTCCTCTCAATTTTCTTTGTAACTACTTAAAAAACTCAAGTCTTAAGAAAAGAGAATAATGCTTTTGCTTGTGTTTGTTTATTGTCTTTCCTCCAGAATTAGAATTTAAGTAATTTAGAAAATTAATTATTTTCTAGTCACTGGTCAAAAACAATTTGACTTCACCAGTAGCCTTACAACTAAAGAAATATTGAGGACTTTATCCTTATGAATTCGGAAGACACTGACTTCTCAACTAAAATTTCCAAATTGCTAAATGCTTTAAAAAACGTATGGTTAAGGAGGAATCCTATCCCAGGTTTCAGGAGAGCAAAGTGATCAAATATTAGTGTATAACAGAGGTGGTGGGGAGCCAGAGGATGGGAAAGAAAATATATTTAAATTAATATTTAATGGACTTCCTGGTAGCCCAGCTGGTAAACAATCTGGCTGCAATGCAGGAGACCCTAGTTCCATTCCTGGGTCAGGAAGATACGCTGGAGAAGGGATAGGCTACCCGCTCCAGTATTCAGGGGCTTCCCTGGTGGCTCAGCTGGTAAAGAATCTGCCTACAATGTGGAAGACCTGGATTCAATTCCTGGATTTGTAAGATCCCCTGGAGAGGGGAACGGCTACCCACTCCAGTATCCTGGCTTGGAGAATTCCATGGAATGTATAATACATGGGGTTGCAAAGAATCAGACACGACTCAGTGACTTTCAGTTTAATCTTTGATATTTTCTAAAATTACTTTAATATTTGGTAAAATCTGAATATTAATGAGCCTTCTTAATTATTTTTTTATAAACATACTGGAAACCTCAGCTATATTCTTGTTGCCTTAGGGTATACTTAGTCAACCATTCTTCCAACAGTTTATCACTGCCCACATGACCATTCCTTCTATTATTCTGACTCTTTCAACAGCTACTCAAATAATTAGTATTGTATGTAAATGATTACGTTCCATAAAATTTTTTTTTTGAGGTGATGATATATTTATTTCTTTGCTTCGTGATTTCCAATATATATGTATATGTCCAAACTCATCAAATTATATATATTATAAGACAAATGGGTCATGGTGGAGAGGTCTGACAGAATGTGGTCCACTGGAGAAGGGCATGGCAAACCACTTCAGTGTTCTTGCCTTGAGAACCCCATGAACAGTATGAAAAGGCAAAAAGATAGGACACTGAAAGATGAACTCCCCAGGTCAGTAAGTGCCCAATATGCTACTGGAGATCAGTGGAGAAATAACTCCAGAAAGAATGATGGGATGGAGCCAAAGCAAAAACGATACCCAGCTGTGGATGTGACTGGAGATACAAGCAAAGTCCGATGGTGTAAATAGCAATATTGCATAGGAACCTGGAATATTAGGTCCATGAATCATGGCAAATTGGAAGTGGGCAAACAGGAGATGGCAAGAGTGAACATCGACATTCTAGGAAACAGCAAACTAAGATGGACAGGAATGGGTGAATTTAACTCAGATGACTATCATATCTACTACTGTGGGCAAGAATCTCTTAGAAGAAATGGAGTAGCCATCATGGTCAACAAAAGAGTCTGAAAGGCAGTACTTGGATGCAATCTCAAAAATGATAGAATGATCTCTGTTCGTTTCCAAGGCAAACCATTCAATATCACAGTAATCCAAGTCTATGCCCCGACCAGTAACGCCAAAGAAGCTGAAGTTGAATGGTTCCATGAAGACCTACAAGACCTTCTAGAACTAACACCCAAAAAAGATGTCCTTTTCATTATAGGGGACTGGAATGCAAAAGTAGGAAGTCAGTTAACACCCGGCATAACAGGCAAATTTGGCCTTGGAGTACAGAATGAAGCAGGGCAAAGGCTAATAGAGTTTTGTCAAGAGAACGCACTGGTCATAGTAAACACCCTCTTCCAACAACACAAGAGAAGACTCTACACGTGGACATCACCAGATGGTCAACACCGAAATCAGATTGATTATATTCTTTGCAGCCAAAGATGGAGAAGCTTTATACAGTCAGCAAAAACAAGACCGGGAGCGGACTGTGGCTCAGATCATGAACTGCTGATTATCAAATTCAGACATAAATTGAAAAAAGTACGGAAAACCACTAGTCCATTCAGGCATGATCTAGATCAAATCCCTTATGAGTATACAGTAGAAGTGACAAATAGATTTAAGGGACTAGATCTGATAGAGTTCCTGATGAACTATGGACAGAGGTTCGTGACATTGTACAGGAAACAGGGATCGAGATCATCCCCATGGAAAAGAAATGCAAACAAGCAAAATGGCTGTCTGAGGAGGCCTTACAAATAGCTGGGAAGAGAAGAGAAGCAAAAAGCAAAGGAGAAAAGGAAAGGTATTCCCATCTGAATTCAGACTTCTAAAGAATAGCAAGGAGAGATAACAAAGCCTTCCTCAGCGATCTATGCAAAGAAATAGAGAAAAACAACAGATTGGGAAAGACTAGAGATCTCTTCAAGAAAATTAGAGATACCAAAGGAACATTTCATGCAAAGATAGGCTTGATAAAGGACAGAAATGGTATGGACCTAACAGAAGCAGAAGATATTAAGAAGAGGTGGCAAGAATGCACAGAAGAACTGTACAAAAAAGATCTTCACGACCCAGATAATCATGATGGTGTGATCACTCATCTAGAGCCAGACATCCTGGAATGTGAAGTCAAGTGGGCCTTAGAAAGCATCACTACGAACAAAGCTAGTGGAGGTGATAGAATTCCAGTTGAGCTATTTCAAATTCTGAAAGAGGATGCTGTGAAAGTGCTGCACTCGATATGCGAGCAAATTTGGAAAACTCAGCAGTGGCCACAGGACTGGAAAAGGTCAGTTTTCATCCCAGTCCCAAACAAAGGCAACGCCAAAGAATGCTCAAACTACTGCACAATTGCACTCATCTCACATGCTAGTAAAGTAATGCTCAAAATTCTCCAAGCCAGGCTTCAGCAATACCTGAACCATGAACTTCCAGATTTTCAAGATGGTTTTAGAAAAGGCAGAGGAACCAGAGATCAAATTGTCAATATCCGCTGGATCATCGAAAAAGCAAGAGAGTTCCAGAAAAAACATCTATTTCTGCTTTACTGACGATGCCAAAACCTTTGACTGTGTGGATCACAATAAACTGTGGAAAATTCTGAAAGAGATGGGAATACCAGACCATCTGACCTGTCTCTTGAGAAACCTGTATGCAAGTCAGGAAGCAACTGTTAGAACTGGACATGGAGCAACAGACTGGTTCCAAATAGGAAATGGAGTACGTCAAGGCTGTATATTGTCACCCTGCTTATCTAACTTATATGAAGAGTACATCATGAGAAACGCTGGGCTGGAAGAAACACAAGCTGGAATCAATATTGCCGGGAGAAATATCAATAACCTCAGATATGCGGATGACACCACCCTTATGGCAGAAAGTGAAGAACTAAAGAGCCTCTTGATGAAGGTGAAAGAGGAGAGTGAAAAAGTTGGCTTAAAGCTCAACGTTCAGTAAACTAAGATCATGGCATCTGGTCCCATCACTTCATGGCAAATAGATGGGGAAACAGTGGAAAGAGTGTCAGACTTTATTTTTTGGGGCTCCAAAATCACTGCTGATGGTGATTGCAGCCTTGAAATTAAAAGAGACTTACTCCTTGGAAGGAAGGTTATAGCCAACCTAGATAGCATATTTAAAAGCAGAGACATTACATTGCCAACAAAGGTCCATCTAGTCAAGGCTATGGTTTTTCCAGTGATCATGTATGGATATAAGAGTTGGACGGTGAAGAAGGCTGAGCACCACAGAATTGATGCTTTTGAATGGTGGTGTTGGAGAAGACTCTTGAGAGTCCTTTGGATTGCAAGGAGATCCAATCAATCCATCCTAAAGGAGGTCAATCCTGGGTGTTCATTGGAAGGACTGATGTTGAAGCTGAAACTCCAATACTTTGGCCACCTCATGCAAAGAGTTGACTCATTGGAAAAGCCCCTAATGCTGGGTAGGATTGGGGGCAGGAGGAGAAAGGGACGGCAGAGGATGAGTTGGTTGGATGGCATCACTGACTCAATGGACATGGGTTTGAGTAGACTCCGGGAGTTGGTGATGTACAGAGAGGCCTGGCGTGCTGCAATTCATGGGGTCCCAAACAGTAGGACACGACTAAGTGGCTGAACTGAACTGAACTGAACTGATATATGCACAGTTTTTATACATCAATTACATCTAAATAAGCTATTAATTTTATAATAAAATATGTGTAGAAGTTGTTAGCAGTAAAGAATCATGACACTTAAGATCTATTTCTTTTAAAATTCATAATCAAAGTAGAGCTCAGAGATATTCAGAGCTCTAGTAATATTCAGAATTTAGTAATGCAGCCATAAGTCATGGTAGTTCTGGATATTTTGCTGTATGAATTCCCTCTTTCTGAATACTTATGCACTAACCTTTTTTTCCAATGCCATCTCCTATAACATCCCCCATTTTATTCCATTAACTTCCACTAAGTGTCCACTACGTGCCCTGTGCTTGTGACTTAGCAGGGAACAAGAAGGCCTTGTGCCTGCCCTCTCAGTTCTACCATTCCACTCAGTGCTCCAAACATTCCATGCCCATTCTGTCTCCTATTTCTCAGTCACTTAGAGAGAGAAGGTTCATACTCACAGGAGAGAAGGTGAATGGTCTTTGTAAATGATAAAGCAGCGTTGTAAATTCTGAAGACTGGAACCTAGGCTCCAACTCCAAACACTAGCAGTTATCTTTCAGTTCAGTCACTCAGTCGTGTTCTACTCTTTGGGACCCTATGGACTACAGCACACCAAGCTTTCCTGTCCGGCACCAACTTTTGGAGCTTATTCAAACTCATGTCCATCAAGTCGGTAATGCTATCCACCATTTCATCCTCTGTTTCCCCCTTCCTCCTCCTGCCTTAAATCTTTCCCACCATCAGGATCTTTTCCAATGAGTCATTTCTGCACATCAAGTGGTGAAAGTTTTGGAGTTTCAGCTTCAGCATCAGTCCTTCCAATCAATATTCAAGACTGATCTCTTTTAGGATGGACTGGTTGGATCTCCTTGCAGTGCAAGGGACTCTCAAGAGTCTTCTCCAACACCACAGTTCAAAAGCATCAATTCTGTGGCGCTCAGCTTTCTTTATAGTCCAACTCTCACATCCATGCATGACTACTGGAAAAACCATAGCTTAGACTAGATGGCCTTTTGTTGGCAAAGTAATGTTTCTGCTTTTTAATATGCTGTCTATATTCATGCAAAGATGTGCTCAATAAAGGGCAGAAATGGTATGGACCTATCAGAAGCAAAATAAATTAAGAAGAGGTGGCAAGAATACACAGAAGAACTGTTCAAAAAACATTTTCATGACCTAGATAATCGCAATGATGTGAACACTCACCTATAGCCAGACATCCTGGAATGTGAAGTCCAGTGGGCATTAGAAAGCATCACTACCAACAAATCTAGTGGAGGTAATGGAATTCTAGTTGAGCTATTTCAAATCCTGAAAGATGATGCTGTAAAAGTGCTGCACTCAATATGCCAGCAAATCTGGAAAACTCAGCAGTGGCCACAGAACTGGAAAATGTCAGTTTTCATTGCAATCCCAAAGAAAAGCAATGCTAGAGAATGCTCCTACTACCGCACAATTACACTCATCTCACACACTAGTAAAGTAATGCTCAAAATTCTCCAAGCCAGGCTTCAGCAATACTTGAACCATGAACTTCCAGATGTTCAAGCTGGATTTAGAAACGGCAGAGGAACCAGAGATCAAATTGCCAACACCCGCTGGATCATCGAAAAAGCAAGAGAGTTCCAGAAAAACATCTATTTCTGCTTTATTGACGATGCCAAAACCTTTGACTGTGTGGATCACAATAAACTGTGGAAAATTCTGAAAGAGATGGGAATACCAGACCATCTGACCTGTCTCTTGAGAAACCTGTATGCAGGTCAGGAAGCAACAGTTAGAACTGGACATGGAACAACAGACTGGTTCCAAATAGGGAAAGGAGTACGTCAAGGCTGTATATTGTCACCCTGCTTATTTAACTTATATGCAGAGTACATCATGAGAAATGCTAGCCTGGAGGAAGCACAAGCTAGAATCAAGATTGCCAGGAGAAATATCGATAATCTCAGATATGGAGATGACACCACACTTATGGCAGAAAGTGAAGAAAAAGTAAAGAATGCTGACTTATTGGAAAAGACCTTGATGCTGGGAAAGATTGAGGGCAGGAGAAGAAGGGGATGACAGAGGATGAGATGGCTGAATGACGTCATCGACTCAATGAACATGGGTTTGGGTGGACTCCGGGAGTTGGTGATGGACAGGTAGGCCTGGCGTGCTGCAGTTCATGGGGTTGCAAAGAGTCAGACAGGACTGAGCAACTGAACTGAACACTTGGGCATGGTATATGATCTTTGTATGCATTATTAGATTCAATTTGCTAATGTTTTGTTTAAATTTTTTTTTGCATCTATATTCATCCAAGATATTGGCCTGTAGTTTTTTTTGTTTGTTTGTTTTTAATGTTGTCTTTGTCTGCTTTTCGTATCATGATGATTGTGGCTTTGTAGAATGTCTTTGGGAATGTTTCTTCCTCTTCAATCTTTTGCAAGATTTTGAGAAGGGTTGGAATAAGCCCTTCTTTTTATATTTGTTAGAATTTGTCTGTGAAACCATCTGATCCTGGGCTTTTCTTTGTAACGGGTTATTTTATTATAGATGCTATTTCATTTCTAGTTATATATCTGTTCAAATTATCTATTTCTCCTTGAGTCAATTTTGATGGGCTCTATATTTCTAGAAACTTGCCCGTGCCTTCCAGGTTGTCAAATTTGTTGTCAGATAATTTTTCATAATATTTCCTATATGTTTTCTATTTCTGCATATTGAGAGTTATAACTCCTTTTTTCATTTCTTACTTTGTTTATTTGGGGTGCTGTCTTCTTCTTGGTGGGCATGGCAAGATGTTTGTTAATTTTGTTCATGTTTTCAAAAGTTTTATAGATTTTTAAATTGTTTTTAATCTTTATTTTAATCATTTCCTCTCTGATCTCTATTATTTCCTTCTTCTGCTTACTTTAGGTTTGTTTCTTCTTCTTTTCTAAACTCTTAATTGCTAGGTTAAATTATTTATTTGAGATTTTTCTTGTTTTATGAGAAATATCTGGATCATTATGAAATTCCCTCTTAAGAACTGCTTTTGTTGCATGACATAGATTTTGTATAATTTCATTTTTGGTGTCATTTCTTTCAAGGTACATTTAAATTTTCTCTTCGATTCCATCATTAATTCATTTTTTTAGAAACCTGTTTCCTATTTTGGTATTTTTCTCTTTGTTTTTCCCCTGTGGTTGATTTTTATTAATGCTTTCATGTTACTGTGGTTAGAAAAGATGCTGAAATAATTTCTATACTCTTACATTTGCTGAGATTTGTTTTGGTTTTGTACCCTAGTATTTTGTCAATCCTAGACAATGTCTCAAGTGCGCTTGAAAAGAATGGGTATTCTTCTATTTTTTTTAACGCAATATCCTAAAAATTGCAATTAAACATAGCTGTTCTATTTTATCATGTAAGATCTCTATTGTCTCATGGAATTTTGTCGAGAAGATAGATGGGAATGAGGTGTTAAAACCTATTATTATTATTATATTCATGTCAATTCCCCTCCGTGTGTGTGTGTGTGTGTGTGTGTGTGTGTGTGTATGTGTTTAACTGTGTTCCCCTACTGTATTAGGAGGTGATGGAATTTTAGCAGAGCTATCTCAAATCCTAGAAGATGATGCTATTAAAGTGCTGTACTCAATATGCCAGCAAATTTGGAAAAGTCAGCAAAGACCACAGGACTGGAAAAGATCAGTTTTCATTCTAATCCCAAATAAAACCAATGCCAAAGAATGTCCAAACTACCACACAATTGCACTCATTTCACACATTATCAAAGTAAGTGCAAAATTCTCCAAGTAAGTCTTCAACAGTATGTGAACCAAGAACTTCCAGATGCTCAAGTTGGATGAAGAAAAAACAGAAGAAACAGAGATCAAATCACCACCATCTGTTGGATCATAGAAAAAGCAAGAGAGTTCCAGAAAAAACATCTACTGCTCCTTTATTGAATATGCCAAAGGCTTTGGCTGTGTAGATCACAAAAAACTGTTGAAAATTCTTCAAGAGATGGGAATACCAGACCATCTTACCTGCCTTCTGAGAAATCTGTGTGCAGGTCAAGAAGCAACAGCTAGAACCAGACATGGAACAACAAACTGGTTCCAAATTGGGGAAGGAGTACATCAAGGCTGTATATTGTCACCCTGTTTATTTAACTTACATGCAGAGTACATTATGTGAAATGTCAGGCTGAACAAAACACAGCTGGAATAAAGATTGCCAGGAGAAATATCAATAACATCAGATATGCAGAGGACACCACCCTTATGGCAGAAAACAAAGAGGAACTAAAGAGCCTCTTGATGAAAGTGAAAGAGAAGAGCAAAAAAGCTGACTTAAAACTCAACATTCAAAAAGTTAAGATCATGGCATCCAGTCCCTTCACTTCTGGTAATTAAATGGGGAAACAATAGAAACAGTGACAGAAGTTATTTTCTTGAGCTCCACAATCATTGCAGATGGTGGCTGCAGTCATGAAATTAAAAGACACTTGCTCCTTGGAAGAAAAGCTACGGCCAACCTAGACAGCATGTTAAAAAGCAGAGACATTTACTTGTCAACAAAGGTCCAGCTAGTCAAAGCTATGGTTTTGTTCAGTTCAGTTCAGTTCAGTTCAGTCGCTCAGTCATGTCCGACTCTTTGAGACCCCATGGACTGCAGCATGCCACGCTTCCCTGTCCATCACCAACTTCTGGAGCTTGCTCAAACTCACGTTCATTGGGTCACTGATGCCATCCAACCACCTCATTCTCTGTCATCTCCTTCTCCTCCCACCTTTAATCTTTCCCGACATCAGCATCTTTTCTATTGAGTCAGTTCTTCACATCACGTGGCCAAAGTATTGGAGTTTCAGCTTCAGCATCAGTCCTTCCAATGAATACTCAGGACTGATTTCCTTTAGAATATACTGGTTGGATCTCCTTGTTGTCCAATGGATGCTCAAGAGTCTTCTCCAGCAACGCAGTTCAAAAGCATCGATTCTTTGGTGCTCAGCTTTCTTTATAGTCCAACTCTCACATCCATACATGACTACTGGAAAAACCATAGCTTTGACTAGACAGACCTTTGTTGTCAAAGAAATATCCCTGCTTTTTAATATGCTAAGTTGGTCATAACTTTTCTTCCAGGGAGCAAGCGTCTTTTAATTTCATGACTGCAGTCACCATCTTCAGTGATTTTTTGAGCCCCCCCAAAGTAAAATTTTTCACTCTTTCCATTGTTTCTGAATCTATTTGCCATGAAGTGATGGGACCAGATGCCATGATCTTAGTTTTCTGAGTATTGAGTTTTAAGCCAACTTTCCAGTTGTCATGTATGGATGAATATGGTTGTGAGAGTTGGACCATAAAGAAAGGTGAGCACCAAAGAATTGATGTTTTTGAACTGTGGTGTTGGAGAATTCTCTTGAGAGTCCCTTGGACTGCAAGAAGATCAAACCTGTCAATCCTAAAGGAAATTAATCCTGATTATTCATTGAAAGGACTGATGCTGAAGCTGAAGCTTTGGCCACCTGATATGAAGAACTGACTCACTGGAAAAGACCCTGATGCTGGGAAAGTTTGAAGGCAGGAAGAGAAGGGGATGACAGAGGATGAGATAGTTGGATGGCCTCACTGACTCGATGGGCATGAGTTTGAGGAAACTCTGGGAGTTGGTTATGGACAGGGAAGTCTGGCCTTCTGCAGTCCATGGGATCCCAAAGAGCTGGACACGACTGAGCAACTGAACAACAACAACTCTGTAACAGAAGTTAAATAAGCAGGGTGACAATATACAGCCTTGATGTACTCCTTCACCAATTTTGAACCAGTCCATTTTTCCATGTCCGGTTCTAACTGCTTCTTATTGACCTGCATATATATTTCTTAAGCGACAGGTAAGGTGCTCCGGTATTCCCAACTCTTTAAGAATTTCCCACAGTTTGTTGTGTTCCAGAGTCAAAGGCTTTTGCGTAGTCAATGACTCAGAAGTATATATATATAAACTCCCTTACTTTTCCTATAATCCAAAAAGTGTTGGCAATTTGATTTCTGGTTCCTCTGCCTTTTCTAAATCCAACTTGTACATTTGGAAGTTCTTATTTTTTTTTAACTAATTAATTAATTTTTTTACTTTACAGTATTGTATTGGTTTTGCCATACATTGACACGAATCCGCCATGGGTGTACATGTATTCCCCATCCAGAAACCCCCTCCCATCTCTCTCCCCATCCCATCCCTCTGGGTCATCCCAGTGCACCAGCCCCGAGCACCCTGTATCATGCATCGAACCTGGACTGGCGATTCGTTTCACATATGATAATTTACATGCTTCAGTGCCATTCTCCCATATCATCCCATCCTCGCCCTCTCCCACAGAGTCCAAAAGACTGTTCTATACATCTGTGTCTCTTTTGCTGTCTTGCATACAGGGTTATTGTTACCATCTTTCTAAATTCCATATATATGCATTAGAATACTGTATTGGTGTTTTTCTTTCTGGCTTACTTCACTCTGTATAATAGGCTCCAGTTTCACCCACCTCGTTAGAACTGGTTCAAATGTATTCTTTTTAATGGCTGAGTAATATTCCATTGCGTATATGTACTACAGCTTTCTTATCCATCCGTCTGCTGATGGACATCTAGAAGTTCTTAGTTCATGTACTGCTGAAACCTAGCTTGAAGGATTTTGAGCATTACCTTGCTAGCGTGTGAAATGAGCACAGTTGTAAGATAGTCAAACATTCTTTGGAATTACCTTTCTTTGAGATTAGAATGAAAACTGACCCTGTACAGTCCTGTGGCCCCTGCTGAGATTTAAAAATTTGCTGGCATATTGTGTGCAGCCATTTTAACAGCATCTTCTTTTAGGAATGAAATAGCTCAGTTGGAATTCCATCACCTCCACTAGCTTTGTTGGTAGTAATGGTTCCTAAGACCCACTTAACTTCATACTCCAGAATGTCTGCTCTAAGTGAATGACCATGCTATTGTGGTTAACCAGGTCTTTAAGAACTTTTTTTTTTGTATAGTTCTGTGTATTTTTGCCACCTATTCTTGATATATTTTGCTTCTGTTAGTTCCTTGTCATTTCTGTCCTTTATTGTGTCCATTTTTTGCACGAATTGTTCCCTTGGTATCTCCAATTTTTTTGAAGAGATCTTTAATTGTTCCCATTCTATTGTTTTCCTCTATTTCTTTGCATTGTTCACTTAAGAAGGCTTTCATATCTCTCCTTGCTATTCTCTGGAACGCTGCATTCAGTTGGGTGTTTCTTTCCATTTCTCTTTTGCTTTTTCTTCTCTTCTCAGTTATCTTTAAGGCTTCCCCAGACAACCATTTTGTCTTGTTGATTTTTTTTGTTTGTTTGTTTGTTTTCTTGAGGATGGTTTTGGTCACAAACTCCTATTTTTAACTTAAGATAATAAATCATATTAATAGGTTTCTTAATGTTTAACCGTCTTCACCTACCCTGGTAAAGCATAATTAGTCATATTTTCAGTATTGAATTCGCTAGAGAAACTAAATGCGTTTTGTTAATATTTTCCTTAATACTTTCATTCTATACTCATGAGTGGCTCTGGTTTATACTTTTTTGTCCATGACTAAAGAGTTGAACATTATTTTTCTATGTGCTCTGAAAATGGTCCACTAAAACTTAAAGTTTTGCCAGTTTAATTTTAACTCTAGTAATTATCAGCAAATACTCTTGTTAATTGTACATTAGCCAAGTTAATAATTCATTAAGTCATTAAGTTTTCAAAGCACAATCAAAACTATCTAGAAATAAGGTTAGTGCTAAAATTTACCAAATTGTTTCAACCTTTCTTAATAACTCAAAAAAAAAAAAGTAAAAGACGTCAATATTTTCTGAGAATCTTTCATTGGAAGGATCCCAATAGAAAACAGATGGCACACTTAAATTATTATAATTTACTGAAATTTTCTTTGTAAATGGCTTATAAAAAGCCTAAGAATGTGGTATTGAGGAACCACATGGAATAAAGATCCCCAGGACCAGTAGCAGAGGACTACATCCTATCTGCAAGAATCAAAAGGATGAGGGAGGGAAAGGGCCAGGAAAGAGAAAGCCATGTAGAAGAGGCCACCTAGTGAAGCCTGTGTGTTAACAGACTCAGTCAGCTTGAAGTAATTCCTCAAGGAAAGCAGCTAGAGGCAGAAGAGCACAGAAGCTGTTGGTGTATTCTATAGGGGTCAGCTTCCTGAGGTGGCAGAGCAGAAGTGGAGATGAAGCACATTTACAAACAAGCAAAGGAAGATATTTTGCACATCTTTCCAAGGGGTCAGGGACTTCCTGTGCTATGCTTTTTGCTGTATCCCTACTGCTTACAATACTTCCATAAGTATTTTCAGAATAAATATGTGAACAATTAAATTATCATAAATATTCCATGGACATTAGGTTAAAATTAAAATTTAAAAAAGTGTTCTTACCTGCAAGTATTTTCCATTTACCCTCCATATAATTACTTGATTTGTTAAAGCATTGATATGAAATGTCCAATCAAATAAATTCTTTGTATCTATGTAAAGACAAATTAATAAAAATTTACTTTTAAAAGTACTGCATCCGGTGGTTTCTTAACAGATCTCTAATTAATTGAACTCTTCTCATAAAGTTTTCCCTTTTCCCTGGAAACACATACTCTGTTGCTTATGACACGTCCAACACAAATGGCCAATGGACAGTACCACTCCTGCTTCCCCAGTGGAATCTGAATTCACCAAGAGCCTGATACTTACTTTCAAATCTTTTTGTACTTGTCAATATATTATTTAATTAAAATATATGTAAACAGATGATATGTAATACAAAAGGAAATTTTCTATGAAAATTAAGTTGTATGCTAGTAAAAGATAATGAAACTGAGTGACAAAAAATGGTGTTGGTTTCAGTGTAGATAAGTAATGAAAACCCAGACATTTCCATATAAGTATTGCTTTTCAATATTTTAAGTGTTTGTTCCATTTTAAATAGATTTAAGTTAAAGATCACTGATGATATAGTCAGGGTGTGATTTATGCCAGAAAGATGACATTGAAATTCAGTCATAAAACAACATTCAAAGAAAGTCTACTGAACTCCCAACAAGACCTTCTAACTGGATGGTTACATATAAAACTACAAAATATTATACATATATAAACTGTATTATAATTCATTATTTAATATGAATTTCCAATTATTATTATTATTAAAGTTGCATTTTTACATAAAATAAATCAGAAAAGTATTATTTGTCATAAAATTCCACATGACTGTGTTTGTTTTCATATCCATACTTCTTGATTCAAAACATGTTTACTAAGTACCTAATATATTCACATCATAGTATAGCCAAAAAATATACAGTCATGAATAAAAACCAATAACTCATGCCTCCTGTCTAAAACCTGCTTACTAACAGGAAAGAACATAAAATATTCATAGATACATACATACATACCTGCATACATGCATATATAAACAAACAAGCAATGGAAGGAAAGAAGGGCAGGGACGGGGAGGAAAAATAACGTAATCTCAAATATAGAAATGTTATATAATAAGGTAGAGTAAAGGGAGTAGGATCTCTTTTAATGGAAGCAGTCTCTGAAAATATTTATGGTACATTATAAAAGAATGAAATTTTTCACTATGTGAGCATAAATTATTATAGAAAAGGACCTGAGCACTGACTATTTTACAGAAGGATATGAGCATAGATTATACTAGAAAAGGACCCAGTAAAATATGCAGTAGGGGATCCAAATTCAACCAATAGGTCAGTTATCAATTTGGAAGCAATTGGGAGCATTCAGAAAAGAAATGTGAGTGTAATTGTGGGGACAGAACCCTGATTATTGTGAGTTAAGGAGAGAATAGATAATGAAGAGGAAAGAGTGAGTATAGATCATTCTAACGAGAATTTTATTGTCAACATGGAAATAACACCCTCATTCTACCACTCATTGAGTTGGGAAAATGTGAAGAAGAGGGAGTTGAAAACTTTTTCATAAGTGGAAGCAACTTCCCCTTTTAAGCCAGGAGGGGCTGAGAAGAAAAGTGCAATCACAAATCAGTGAACACCGACTCTACCACACCCCTTTCTCATTTCTCTTTTAAGTCTTTGAAGGTGTTAACTGTGAAAAGGCTTGACTTCACATAAAATTCAGAAATGAGAGGAAGCAAAACAAACTGAATTTTAAAGTAAAGCTAAATTAATGAGCATCAGTGATTTACTTTTCTATATGAGGATCTAAAACTATGTATGCAAATAAACATCATATCACTTGAGACATCATCTTTTCCCAACTGTATGGAATATTACTAAAGTGGAATCCACTCTATTTTTTTCTACTCTCTCAGAATTTTCCAGTAGAAAAAATGTCCTGTTATATATCACAGTGACAGATATCTTTTATTTCAGATTGTGTGCTTCACTTGACATACATAGAATAAAAAAAAAATCATGACTATATATCTAGATACCCTCCATAGTTGTTTTTCTTTTTGTTTCCGCCTTCAACCAAGACAAATTTTACTGTGGTTTTTAAAAGAGAGCTTAAAAGATCCAATTTAAATCCAGTTTAGAAAGCTTAGTCACTTTAAATAAACATACAGATAAAAAGGAAAGAAAGTTTCTGGGTTTCAAGCATATGAAATCATAAATGACTTTGACACGACAAAAATTGAAATAATTGCACAAACATGTTAATAATATCTAGATAATATCCCAGCAATGATGGATAATGACACATAATTTATGAGTAAATACTTTCCTCTGAATATTAAATATAGTAGATTGGAATACAAGAGCAATTAGCTCTCTCAAGCTTTCAAAAGTTCTCTTTGTTTTAGAATCATCTCACAAAATATTGTTAGTTAAGTACACTGGTTACATGAATAATAAAATATATCAAATTATTTTCAGAATAGGGAGCACAAAACATTACAGTATTGTTCAGAAATATTTAAAATCATAAATATGATCACATCAGGAATAGAAATATGCAGTTTTGTTAGAGTGTGAAGATCATGAGGAGCCATTTATCTAGAGGAAAACAGCATGGCATTGTGGGAAGTTACAGGTTCTGGAGACAGGCACGGGTTTGAATTTTGGCAATATCACTATATGGCAGTTTGGATTCCCTCAGAAGACTCTAAAAGAGGAATTTGTGTGCAAGGAGTTTATTTGGGAGTTAAAAGTTCACTTGCAATGATGTGAGAAAGTATTAGAGTAGGAATAGGGGACATTAAGAGGTTGAATTATTAAACCAGCTGTTATAGACGGTGGCTGGAGATTAATCTCTAGGGATAGCTCTGGGTACTGGTGCAAAACATGTGCCTAAGATTTTCCTAATCAGAAAGAAAGCAGCTGGAGTGTTTAGTGAGGGCCACTGGTCAAAGATTATCTTTAGGGATGTTAATTTCCCAGTACTTGTGCCTAGCATCTTTGTTAAAGTAAATATTCTATAAAACATAGATGTAGATATTTGCAGTTGGATGTATGAGAGCACCCTGGCAGGCCCTACTGTGAAAGGCGGGCACTGAAAGCATTCTTCTAGAGGGAACTTGAATGTGCACTGAGCTTCTCTGGGCCTTAGGTTCTCCATTTATGGAACAGAGGTTGTGGGATCTTCCCCTGTCATACACTACTATGATTATTTAATGATATAATGGCAAACAGCTTCCACTCCATAAATGTTACTTATCTCCCCTCCACTTGCCTCCAAGATCCTTTCCACAGGAACTTACGTGTGTTATCTTGTGCTGTAACCATTGAATTCTTCTCAACACGTTATTCCAGCCTTACATTACAGTAGACTTTTTAACCATCATTTTCCTCTATTGATGCAAAAGAAACAACAAATTAAGATTAAAATAAAGTACTATTAAATGAAATATTGTGATTTTTGAATCCGTATTATTGTTGAATTGTACAGTTGATAAGTTGTGTTCAACTCTGTAACCACATGGACTGCAGCTTGCCAGACTCCCTTGTCCTTCACTTTCTCCCAGAGTTTGCCTAAACTGATGTCCACTGACTCAGTGATGCCATCAAATTAGCTCAGTCCCTCTTGTCTCCTTCTTCTCCTGCCTTCAATCTTTCCCAGCATGAGGTCTTTTTCCAATGAATCAACTTTTCCCAACAGGTGGCTAAAGTTTTGGAGCTTCAGCTTCAGTATCATCAGTCCTTCCAAGGAATGCTCAGGGTTGATTTCCTTTAGGATTGACTGGCTTGATCTCCTTGCTGTTTAAGGTACTCTCAACAATATTCTCCAATACTACAGTTTTAACACATCAGTTCTTATGTGCTCAGTCATCTTTATGGTCCAACTCGCACATCTATACATGACTACTGGAAAATCCATAGTTTTGACTATATGAACCTTTGTTGGCAGAGTAATGTCCCTGCTTTTTAAAATATTATTGAGGCTTGTCATAGCTTTTCTTCCAAGGAGCAGACATCTTTAAATTGCATGGCTGCTATCACCATCCACAGTGATTTTTGAACCCAAGAAAATTAAGTCTGTAACTGTTTCCATTGTTTCCCTATCTATTTGCCATGAAGTGATGGGACCAGATGCCACGAACTTAGTTTTTTGAATGTTGAGTTTTAAGTCAGCTCTTTCAGCTATATCAAGAGGCTCTACATTTTCTTCATCAAGTTCCTCTACACTTTCTTCCATTCAGTTGAGCTAAGTCACTCAGTAGTGTCTGACTCTTTAGAGTGGTATAATCTGCATATATGAAGTTGTTGATATTTCTCCCGGATATTTCTCCCAGAAATCTTGATTCTAGCTTGTGATTCATCCAGGCCAGGATTTCACAAGATATACTCTGCGTATAAGTTAAATAAGCAGTGTGACAGTATACAACCTTGATGTACTCCTTTCCCAATTTTGAACCAGTCCATTGTTCCATGTCCAGTTCTAACTGTTTCTTCTTGATCTGCATACAGGTTTCTCAGGAGGCAAAAAAGGTGGCCTGGTATTCCCATCTCTAAGAATTTTCCACAGTTTGTTGTGATACACACAAAGGATTTCACATAGTCAATGAAGCAGAAGTATATGTTTTTCTGGAATTATCTTACTTTTCCTATGATCCAAAGATGTTGGTGATTTGATCTCTGGTTCCTCTGCCTTCTCTAAACCCACCTTTGACGTTTAGAAATTCTCGACTCATGTACTTCTGTAGCCTAGCTTGAAGGATTTTGAACATTACTTTGTCAGCATATAAAATGGGCTTAATTGTACAATATTTTGAATATTCTTTGGCATTGGCCTTCCTTGAAATTGGAGTGAAAACTGTCCTTTTCCGGTCCTGTGGCCACTGCTGCGTTTTCCATATTGACTGGCATATTGAGTGCAGCACATTTACAGCACCATCTTTTAGGATTTGAAGTATCTCAGCTGGAATTCCATCACCTCCCCTACCTTTGTTTGTAGTAATGCTTCCTAAGCCCCACTTGACTTCATATTCCAAGATGTTTGGCTCTAGGTTAGTGACAACAACATTGTGATTATCCAGTTCATTAAGACCTTTTTTGTACAGTTCTTCTGTGTATTTTTGCCACCTATTCTTAATCTCTTCTGCTTCTGTTAGGTTCATAATGTTTCCGTCCTTTATTGTGCCCATCTTTGCATGAAATTTTCCCTTGGTATTTCTAATTTTCTTGAAGAGATATCTAGTCTTTCCCAGTCTGTTGCTTTCCTCTATTTCTTTGCATTGTTCACTTAAGAAAGGCTTTCTTATCTCTCCTTGCTATTCTCTGGAACTCTGCATTCAGTTGGACCTTTCTTTCCCTTTCTCCCTTGCCTTTCACTTCTCTTCTTTCCTCAGCTAATTGTAAGGCCTCCTTAGACAACCATTTTGCCTTCTTGTATTTCTTTTTCTTGCTGATGGCTTTGGTCACCACCTCCTGTACAATGTTATGAATTTCTGCCCATAGTTCTTCAGGCACTCTGTCTATCAGTTCTAATCTCTTACATCTATTTGTCACTTCCACTGTATAGTCATAAAGGATTTGATTTAGGTCATCATACCTGAATGACCTAGTGGCTTTCCCTACTTTCTCAATTTAAGCTTGAATTTTGCAATAAAGAGCTGATGATCTGAGCCCCAGTCAGATCCAAATCTTGTTTTTGCTGACTGTGTAGAGCTTCTCCATCTTCGGCTTCAAAAATATAATCAATCTGTCTTTGATGTTGACCATCTGGTGATGATGTCCACGTGTAGAGTCATCTGCTGTGTTGTTGGAAGAGTGTTTGCTATAAGTGTGTTCTCTTGACAAAACTCTGTTAGCCTTTTCCCTGCTTCATTTTGTACTCCAAGGGCTAACTTGCTTTTTACTCCATATTCTACATTTCTGTATTAAATATAGGGTTATTTCATTTATCCCCACAAAATCATTAACTGTGTTTACTAATATAGCCTTTAATATCAAAAATATAAGATTAGATTCACCTACCATTTGTCTCTCCATTTGTATTTGTTTTCTGTAAATTTTCTATTGCTCCTACTTCTCCATTGTGATTTTTACTCACTGAGTTCGATTAAATTACCTTTACTGATTCTATCACTGCTTTCTTCACTCTTTTAAAAGATGCAAAACCAGCTAGATAAGTCAGAAACGTCTTATATGTTCTAATTTTCCAAACTAATATCAGTGATAGATATCCAAGTGAATAAAGTACCCATTACTGCTCTAACTTCTTTTCCGTGTCATGATTCTTTCTTCTTGGACATCACCACTGTGATAGTGACTCAGGACTATAAATAATGCTAAACTGAGAAAATGCTTAAATAGTCCTGAAACATAGTTTCACTAGGAATAAATCTTTACAGCCTTGGAGAACTTTCTGAAAGTCAGGTTTTTTATTTCCCAATTTTGAAAAGTCATTGAAGTGTTGAATCAAATTAGTTACACATTTTGATTCACAGTGAAAAACTACTTTTATCATGTATCATAAATATTTTCAATATAACATGTGGGATTTTAAATTATCCTGTATTGTAAGAAGATAAATATAATTTAATAATACTGCCATCATTGGTATGAACAATATTTTAATAAAAATAAATGTGAAATGGAAATAAATAAGTGCAAGTTGCAAGAATGTCAAATTTTTATTACAGAATATTTAAGCAAGACTGGTCACACCTCCATGGGAGAACACAGATATACTTTGACATTCTCTTTGGCACTCTATTTTCTTGGCATCATCAAAAATTCATAAATACTATAGACCAATGGAACAAGATAGAAAGCCAAGAAATAAACCCATGCACCTATGTGTAACTTATTTTTGACAAAGGAGGCAAGAATATACAATGGGAAAAAGACAGCCTCTTCAATAAATGGTGCTGGGAAAACTGGACAGCTACATGTAAAAGAATGAAATTAGAATGCTTCCTAATGTTATACACAAAGATAAACTCAAAATGGATTAAAGACCTAAATGTAAGACCAGAAACTATAAAACTCTTAGAGGAAAACATAGGCAGAACACTCTATGACATAAATCAAAGCAAGACCCTCTATGACCCACCTCCTAGAGTAATGGAAATAAAACCCAAAGTAAACAAGTGAGACCTGATTAAACTTAAAAGCTTTTGCACAGCAAAGAAAACTATAAGAAAGGTGAAAAGACAACCCTCAGAATGGGAGAAAATAATAGCAAATGAAACAACTGACAAAGGATTAATTTCCAAAATATACAAGTAGCTCATACAACTCAATACCAGAAAAACAAACAACCCAATCAAAACGTGGGGAAAAGACCTAGACATTTCTCCAAAGAAGACATACAGATGGCTAACAAACACATGAAAAGATGCTTAACATTACTCATTTTTGAGGAATGCAAATCAAAACTACAATAAGATATCAATCACCTCACACCAGTCAGAATGACCATCATCAAAAAGTCTACAAATAAATTCTTTTGGTGAAGTGTGGAGGAAAGGCAACAGTCTTGCACTGTTGGTGGGAATGCAAATTGATACAGTCATTATGGAAGATGGTATGGAGACTCCTTTAAAAGCTAAGAATAAAACCACCATATGACCTAGCAATCCCACCCCTAGGCATATACCCTGAGGAAACCAAAACTGAAAGAGACATATGTATCCCATTGTTCACTGCAGCACTATTTACAATAGTTAGAACATGGAAGCAACCTAGATGTCCATTGACAGATGAATGGATAAAGAAGTGGTGGTACATATACACAATGGAATATTACTCAGCCATAAAAAGGAACACATTTGAGTCAGTTCTAATGAGGTAGATGAACCTAGAGCCTATTATTCAGAGTGAAGTAAGTCAGAAAGAGAAAGATGAATATTGTATTCTTATGCATATATATGGAATCTAGAAAAATGGTAATGAAGAATTTATTTACATGGCAGCAATGGAGAAACAGATACAGAGAATAGACTTATGGACATGGGGAGAGGTGGAGAGGGTGAGATGTATGGAAAGAGTAACATGGAAACTTACATTACCATATGTAAAACAGATGGGCAATGTTAATTTGCTGTTTGGCTCAGGAAACTCAAACAGAGGCTCTGTATCAACCTAGGGGGTGGGGTGGGGAGGGAGATGGGAGAGAGGTTCAAAAGGGAGGGGATATATGTATACCTATGGCTGATTCATGCTGAAGTTTGACAGAAAACAACAAAATTCTGTAAAGCAATTATCATTCAGTTAAATATAAATTAATTAATTTTAAAAATTCATAAGTGTTAGTCACAGTAACAGCATAGTAAATGACAGCAGATGGCATGATCTTCTACTCTCTTGAATCTTAATATATTTATCTTTAAGGTTGTTAGTTTTGCCATCTATTTTAACAAAGAGTTTAATTTGTACTCCTGTCAATTAGTTTTACAAAGTTAAAATCTATCATCTATCAGTACTAAGCTTGAGTGAGTAGTGAGGGCTCCCTAATATATCAACAATGAAAACTAGTCCACTAAAAAGAAATGGCACTGAATCAAGAAGTCAGTTGACAAGAGGGGAAAAAAAGAGATTCAGCAGGAAATGAGTTGTGACTGAAAAAAAAAGAGTCAAGAGTTTTGAGTAGGAGCTTCTTATTTGTGTCAGAGATTTTACATTTGATTTTGTCAACAACCCAAGAAAATATTTTGAAGATTATTGCCCTTTCACTTCATGACCATGTATGAGCATGAAATATATGCTCATGATAATAAATTAATTTCTTAGTTTATTTCAAGAAGTATTTTGGAGACTCAATTTTTCAGCATAATATATTTTAAAAGTTATTGCTTCCTACACTAGTAAGTACTCAATATATTATTATTGATTAAACATATAAAGAGATAGTTTCATTTACATTTGAAAACTAAATAAATCCCAAGAAAAACAATCCAAATTTCTACATTTTAAGCAATTATAATTTAAAAATCATGGCAAATAGATGAGGAAACACTGGAAACAGTGAGAGACTTTAATTTGGGGGAGCTCCAAAATCACTGGAGAAGGTGATTGCAGCCATGAAATTAAAAGACGCTTGCTCCTTGGAAGGAAAGTTATGACCAAACTAGACAGCATGTTAAAAAGCAGACATTGCTTTTAGGACTGGCTAGTCAAAGCTATGTTTTTTCCGGTAGTCATGTATAGATGTAAGAGTTGGACTATAAAGAAAGCTGAGTGCCGAAGAATTGATGCTTTTCAACTGTGCCGTTGGAGAAGATTCTTGAGAGTCTATTGGACTGCAAGGAGATCCATCCAGTCCATCCTAAAGGAAGTAAGTCCTGAATATTCATTGGAAGGACTGATGCTGAAGCTCCAATATTTTGGCCACCTGATGTGAAGAAGTGACTCATTGGAAAAGACCCTGATTCTGGGAAAGATTGAAAGCAGGAGGAGAAGGGAACGACAGAGGATGAGATGGTTGGATAACATCACCGACTCAATAGACATGAGTTTGAGCAAGCTCTGGAAGTTAGAGATGGACAGGGAAGCCTGGCGTGCTGCAGCCCATGGTTTCGCAAAAAGTTGGACAATACTGAGTGACTGATCTGAACTGAACTGAAAAATCTTTAGCACATAATATTAAAATTAAAGCTAGGTATGATTCCTTTTTTTAATAGCAATTTCATAAAATCTCGAGGTGCATTACATTATGTTTGACTGAGAACTGATACTTTTTCAGTAGCTAACTAATTATTAATTGTTCAATAGTTGATACTCATTCAATGGTCTTCCCAGGTAGCTCAGTGATAAAGAATCTGCCTACCAATGTAGGAGTCGCCAGAGACATGGATTTGATCCCTGGGTCAGGAACATCCCCTGGAGAAAACAGTGGTGACCCACTCCAGTATTCTTCTGGGGATAATCCCTTGGAGAGGGGAGCCTGGCAGCCTATAGTCCATGAGGGTGCAAAGAGACAACAATGAGCAACTGAGGATGCAGTAGTCCAATGCTAACCTAAAATTAATACAAATCTCTTTTTTTTTTAATTTCTTGAAAAGCTAATTCAAAACAGTATATAATCATGTGCATATGGACAATGCATTACAAATAAATATATGGATACATGTATTTAATAAAAGTTGAGTAAACTTGGTATTACTGATGAAGGCTTCCTCCATTATAATACGGTCTTTGCTCTAACTTCTTTCATATTTAATGCTCCTAAAAAAATATACTCAGAAATTTCCCTTTTCTTTTTTTCTAAATGAATCCCCACCTTCTCTATCTCAAGCTACCAAATTCTGACATTTTCTTTTCAAAAATAGATATAAAAATAACACTTCTTTCATGAAGCTTTTTCTTTTCATGTGGGTAGAATTGATCTCACTCTCCTTTGAATCCCTCAGTCTTTTAGTCATTATTGCTGTTATGACATCTATAATAAATTGGTGCATATGCATATGTCTCTCACTAATATGTAAGCTCATTTAAGAGCAAAGAGCAAAGACTTTTTTGGTATAAGTTTCATAAGATTGAAAAATGTTTTGTTCTGTTTTACTTTGTTTTATTAAAATACAGTTGATTTACAATATTGTGTTTGTTTTATTTTGTTTTCTGATCAACTTTGAATCATCTACTTATTTAGCATGTGTCCAGATCCATGCAAATGTTCCAGAAATGCTTATTTAATTTTGATATTAATTTAAAAGCCCTTTCAGTATTTAGCAAACTAACTAAACTACTATGTGTGTAAAAATGTTTATTTAATTAATTGTTTCTTGAGGAGCTAGCTAAACTGTATAACACAGGCCATCTACATTGCTTGGTTTCAGTGTGTATGGTTAATAATGTTACTAAGGATTTTTTTCATAATGCTTTAAGTTCAAGTTGTCTCATTTTAGACACTATGAAGTGAAGTTGCTCAGTCATGTCTGACTCTTTGCGACCCCATGGATTGTAGCCTACCAGGCTCCTCTGTCCATGGGATTTTCCAGGCAAGGGTACTGGAGTGGGTTACCATTTTCTTCTCCAGGGGATCTTCCCAACCCAGAGATGGAACCCAGGTCTCCCACATTACAAGCAGACACTTTACCATCTGAGCCACCGGACACTACAATTTTACTTAAAAAAAAAATTGATTCAGGTTTCCTGAAAACAAAAGAAAAGAAAAGAAAAGCATATTTATTTTGGGAGTTAATCATTGAACCATATCACACTATGATGAGGTATTTGTTTCTGTGGCGTGAATTCAACTGCATCCTTCATTCAATATGTGCTCACAGAATAAGATTAAGCAGATAACTAGGTATTTCATGAGATATGCAAAGAATCTTTATTCCTGAGAAGGTGCAGTTGAAAAAATATTCCACAGTTCCACTTTGGCTTTCAAATAAATGTCTACCTCCTTAATTACATGAATGTAGTTCTGAATTTCCAGGTTTTTAATGTAGTTTTTTAGTTGAAAACAATTCATAAGGAAATAATTTTTAATAATACACTGGATATAGCTGATGTATTAATTTGGCTGCCACCAGCATCATTCACTTAATAAACATTTGTTTATCCACTGTTCTAGGTGCTGGCTGCTGAAGAAATGCAGGGGCAAAGGGGAAAAAAAGAAACAAGTTTTTTGGAGTTTCTTTCTGTATGTCAGGGAGTGGTCTCTCATAAGAACAGAGCAGTGTAAGAAGACAAAGGATGTCAGACTCAAGGCATGGTGTTGTTCAATTTTGGCAAGTTCCATCAGGGAGAGCTCGTCTGGTAACATGGCATTGAAGTAAAACCTTGAAGGAAGGAATGGAGAAAATTGTGGAGATAGTATGTGTGTAAAGGGTGAGACAAGGGTAATTCCCAAAGAGAGTAGAAGTCGATTGACATGTCTATAAGATAGCAATGTTGTCTTTATGGCTAGAATGCTACAAGTGGAAGGTGGAAAATGACAGAATAAAAGATCAGAGCACTAACAAGAGAACCAGACCTCTTACAGGACACTTATTTCATTCTGAATAATATAAAAAGATACTGCAAGATTAAAAACTGAAGAGCAGCATGTCCTAACTTATAGTTTCAAAGATCTCATATTTCTGTGTGTAGGATATTCTGTATAGCTAAGATAGAAGCAAGAAATTTTAGAAGACTGTTAGAACTTCTACTTTGAGAAATGAATGTGGCTTGGTTGGAGATGACAGTAGTGAAGGTGGTTAGAAATGGTAAGACGCTGAATATATTTTTGAGGTATTTAAAATATTTTTCCTTGCTGGTTTGTGTTTAGAGTGTGAATGAAAAAGAAAAGTCAAGAGCAACTGAAGGTATTTGGATTGAGCCAGTGGTAGAATGGAGTAGTCATTACTAAATCAAGAAGTGGGGGAAGAGCAAGAGTGTATGACTAGAATTTAGGAGTCAAAGAGAGTCATTAACATAGTTATGGCACAGAACTTTTTGAGACTGAATAAGATCTCCAAGGAAGTTAGAGAAAATAGAGAAGACCAGCTGTTCAAGGACTGAGTGTTGGAGGATTACAATATTTAGAGCTTGGCAAGATGGGAAGAATGGAGAAAAGAGACAAAAGTGGCCCGAGAAGAGGAGAAAAAGCTAAACTAAGAAAAGGAGTAAACAACTGATCAACTTTATCAGATGTTGTGGATAATTTGGGGGGCTTTTCTGGTGGCTCAGTGGTAAAGCATCTGCCTGAAATGCAGGAGATGCAGGAGAGGCTGCAGGTTCAGTCTCTGGGTTGGGAAGACCCCCTGGAGGATGGCATGGCAACCCAATAAAGTATTCTTGCCTGGACAATCCCATGGACAGAGGAGCCTGGTGGGCTACAGTCCATAGTGTAGCAAAGAGTCAGACATGACTGAAGAGACTGAGCACACACTCATGGATAACTTAAATAAGACAGGGAAAGTTTACTGGCAATTGGTTAGATAAAGTATAGGTCATTATGTAATACAAAAGGAGTAGTTTCATGGAGGGTAGAAAGGAAAACCTCATTGGAAGGAATTCAAAGGACATGGAGGAGATAAAATGGATATAGCAAATAGTAACAGCTTTCAAGATGTTTTGTAAAAAACAAAAACAAAACAAAAAACAAGAAGGTTGTGGGGTGGGCAAAGAACTAGAGTAGCCGGTCATTCAATTGGACATGTAGTCAACAGATTAGCTTTTGTTTTGTTTTAATACCACTCATAAATATTAAAATATTTTTATACAGTGATGTCCGTTATCCAACTCAGGGAAAATGTTACCAGACATTTGGCCCTGCCCAAAATGTCCATATGACATTTATTTTATAAGTAATTTGGTTTAAGTCAAAAGGTTTTTGAAATTTGATCCTGTCCATAAACATTTGGTAGCCCGTGCCAAAAGGTCCTTAAGATGTTGTCCTATCCAAAACGTCATTGAGCATACTTGGTCCATGACAAATGGTTTTGAAAGAACCAAATATCAATGACCCTTTGAAATAGACCAAAGGCCTTCATGAACGTTTTTATTTTTTTTAATTTTTTTAAAGTGTTTAAGTTTTTAATTGTATATTTGATACCAAAGTAAGGAGGGGTAATTACTTTACAATATTGCAGTGGTTTTTGCCATACATTGATATGAATCAGCCATGGGTTTACATGTGTTCCCCATCCTGAACCTCCCTCCCACCTCCCTCCCAATCTCATCCTTCTGGGTCATCCTATTGCACCAGCCCTGAGCACTTGCATGAACGTTTTTAAAGGGATAAATTATGATTGAATATCAAGGATCTTTTGGCATAGACTAAATGTCTTATGTGCATTTGGCCAAGACTAAATGGCCTGCAAGTCAAGGAAACTAATGATAATGCACAAAAAATTAAAGAATAATTTCAGGATCAAGTTTCTTGAGGAAGTGGGCCTCTGAATTCAAAGTTCATTCAGAAGAGCTTACCATAGGCGAAACAAATAATCCAGCCATCAAAATAAGAAGGAAGACAGAGTACATAGTTTCAGATGTAAATGTATTAGCAGATTTAGTGGTATAAGCACATCCAAGTTTTTCCTGTTTGCTTCTCCTACTGTTGCTTTCCTTTCTCTTAAACCAGTGAGATTTGAGACCATGTCACCAGTTGAGAGTTTTAAGCAAGATGTATTGGAGGTTTCAGGACATGTAGGATGGTAGTTGTCTAAATAAGCGGGCAAGTGAATGAATTAGAGATAAAACTTCAGAGAGTGAAATAAAGATGCAGACGGTCAGATAGAGATGATTTTTTCCCAGTTGATAGTGGAATCAAGGCCCACAGCCTTGCAGTGAATGCAAAGGGATTACAGGCTGGTAGCCAAGATCTAATGGTAACATCCTAAGCAGACCATTTCTCTGCTATGTCTTTTCTCCCTTGTGCTAAGACACTTCAGTCGTGTCCAACTCTGTGTAACCCTATGGTTTGTAGCCTGCCAGGTTCCTCTGTCCATGGGATTTTCCAGGCAAGAATATTGAAGTGGGTTGCCATTTCCTTCTCCAGGGGAACTTCCTGACCCAGGGATTGAACCAATGTCTCTTATGCCTCCTTGCACTGGCAGATGGGTTCTTTACCACTAGTGCCACCTGGGAAAAGCTGGTTCTCTGGCATTCAGGTACACCCTACGATTTACTCAGTACTCTTCCATTATATGACTTCTACTTTCTATGATAACTAGAATCGGTTTTTGTTATTTGCAAATAATAACCGTATGTTAACTGGCAAATATTAGTTGGAGTTACTCAAGAATCGTGGCAAATATCTAGGGCCCCACAAAAAATTTTATCTTAAATTAATAAAGTATAATTATTTGATTATTTACAAAGTTTACTTAATCCAATTAACAGCACATATTTTTCAGCTGGATGATTTCCTATCACAGTCTGTTTACAATCATCTCTAAAGTTATGATATAACAAGGGCATAGGGTGATGTATTTAGGAATTTAACCATCACTGTCAGGTATGAAATGACATTTTAATCAAATCCACCAAGAGTATTTTGTAACTAGGTCAAGGTAGAAACATATTTTCCTCTAATGAGCTGCAAACCACTCCCAAAGGGCACACGGGTGGTAGAAGTATTAGCTATTACTGTAAAAGGTAAACACTCCAGAAGGGAACTCTTGAAAGCTGAATCACTTGTAGTTTAAAACTGAGAAGACTGAGGAAGGTAAATAGGATTCAAGCTCACAACTGTAACATATCCAGGAATAATAAGATCTTCTGAAGACTAGATTGACCTTTACTTAACCCACAATACTGTTCCCTATATGGATTACCTGCCACTGGCTCATAGATCACATTCCTTTATTGTTCAGGACAGTCCAGATTCTTTACGTTTGATCACAGTCCCCCATATTTCCTCTTACACATGAAGAATTTAAAGGGTCTAAAAATTTCTATACCTCTTATGTCAAACTGCATCCCCAGACAGACTCTGGAAACTAGAAAAACACAAAATTCTTTATTACATTTTTTCATCCAATTTACGAGTTTGAAAAAGTGTGATTTTTCCATAAAGATATATTTTGTTTAAAATTACATAAGCACACACTTCACTTTAGTATTCAGTAAGAATACCGTTATCAGCTGCTTTTAGTAAAATTCATTTGGTTTTCAATCATGGTCTCTTAAATTATTCTTGAGTGGATATTTTCTTTCAGTATTTTCAAAGAAGAAGATAACAGCCTTTTTCATCCCATCATTTTCTTTTTTCATTTACCTTTCAATCTTTTTATTTACTTTGCTATCTAATTTAAAAAATTTTTATTTTGATAGGAAGGACATTTTCACTTGAAGTGAAATCAGTAGAAAATTAACTTTAACTTTAATAATAATAAATTTCTTTCATTTTTTCTAAGCAAGATCCTCATAGAAAAAGAGAAAAATGAGCCCAGGCAAAATCATAAAGTGAAATGTAATTTGACTTTAATTTGAGGTCAGTACTCTATCTGTTACTCCTCCATTGTTGGTGGTTTGGGAACAACCATTATTATACTAAACTGAAGCTTGACCCTCTCAGAGCATTGTCTCATATTCCCAAATTAGGATATATCTTTCTCTATCCCATTCTCACCCATAAGGTTATAATTTCAAGTGACTCTTTACGATAATAATAACTGCCAACATTGCCTGAGTCCTTTATCTTATATCTGATATTATTCTTAGTGTTTTAGATGAATTGACTTGTTTAAAGTTAGAAAAAAAACAACCCTGTGAGTTAGGTACTATTATTCCTGATTTACCCATGATGACCATATGTTCTGGTTTACAATAATGAATGCACGAAAAAAAAAAAAAACTTATTATGATGGTTTCAAAGTATAGTATTTCAAATATTGATAGTATTTATGAATTTAAATAGTAGTGTGAATAAATAGTGGTGTGAATAAATAAGGATAACACCTAAGTGTTTCTGTCTTATTTCTTTTTGCTAAACACATGAAGAGGATTTTAAAAAGAGTTAAAAATAAAATTTCTGTTAAGACATTTTTTTAGAGAAATAGCAATTATAGCCTTTCTCTGAGCCACTTATAAATATATATTAATTTTTTTCCAATCTTCTGTTGTCAAAAAATATTCAAGTGTTCAAATGCTATGTTCAGACTTAATTGCACTTGCAAAGTTCTTTCTGTATAGGATTTATGTAGTTTGCAAATAGGCTGATATGGAAGGAAAATTTGCTTTCTAGCCTGTATTTTTCTCTAAAAGAGGTCATCTTTCTTTAATTCTCTGAAAATAAAGCCTAAGAAAACTATATTTGGCCAGGCCAACTCAAATGGCAGACCAGAAAAGAAGCTGAAAAACACAGTCTGACAGGGTTGCCAAGACTCATTTTAGTTCTGTATACCTCCTTCCTACCCACCTGACTTCATGACAAAGAAAATCCACAGGGAACCAGGTGGGGAAAAAAGTGCTATGGTCTCTGATCATTTGATCTATTCTATATCAGACTAAGTTAAATTTGATTTTTTAACCTTTACTGAAACCTTTATCAACAAAATAGTTTCTATATTTCGAACATACACTTGATTCTGGTAAGCGGTACCTGATTTTAGCTATTCCCATGATGTAATCTCATTTTGACTATAAAAATTGGAAAGATAAAAATGGTTTATTTTTTTTTCTAAAGCTACATCTGTTGAGCACAAAATATAAAGAGAATCAGCTGCTTCATATGATCATATTTAGAAAAATATTTTTAAAGGACCTAAAAATGAGTGTTTTGTGTTTATATTTTTCCTTTATTCTCTAAATTGGCTTTCTGAATGATAGCAAACAATCAAAACAAAACGGCTAACTTGTTCTTTCTCTTTAAGCTAACCTGAGAAATGAACTATGCACATGAATACAGAGACAGTTATTGTGTAGAATGAATCATTTTGACAACAAACTCCTTGAGTAATGTTGATCTGGGTATCTTGTCATTGATAGGTAGGGGCACAGTATTTTTAGTGCATTAGCTATGATCTAAGTGAAGACTTTAGATAACTCATTAAATATCACGCTTTTTTTTTTCTTTTAAGAGGTTCAAATACAGAAATAGAGACATTTTTTAAATGTACCATTGCGAAGAAAATCTCAACATTGTTATGGTAATATTAAAAAACAAAGATATAGCAATGAAACTATCCTATAAAGATAGCTTCGATGTAGCATTTTAAAAGCAGAGACATTACTTTGCCAACAAAGGTCCGTCTAGTCAAGGCTATGGTTTTTCCAGTGGTCATGTATGGATGTGAGAGTTGGACAGTGAAGAAAGCTGAGCACCAAAGAATTCATGCTTTTGAACTGTGGTGTTGGAGAAGACTCTTGAGTTTCCCTTGGACTGCAAGAAGATCCAACTAGTCCATCCTAAAGGAGATCAGTCCTGTGTGTTCACTGGAAGGACTGCTGTTGAAGCTGAAACTCCAATACTTTAGCCACCTCATGCGAAGAGCTGACTCATTGGAAAAGACCCTAACGCTGGGAAGGATTGAGGGCACGAGGAGAAGGGGACGACAGAGGATGAGATGGTTGGATGGCATCACTGACTCAATGGACATGGGTTTGGGTAGACTCCGGGAATTGGTGATGGACAGGGAGGCTTGGTTTGCTGCAATTCATGGGGTCGCAAAGAGTCGGACACGACTGAGCAACTGAAATGAACTGAACTGAACTGAACTGAGTACTTCAAGAAGAAAAAAAATGAAACAAAAAAGAAAAATATGTCTTGATGCCAGATCTGCTAGTTTCCAAAAGTTATTGTTTCTCTTGACTTGTGTTCTTTTCAAAACCACATTGTCAAATATGGATTAAATGCTCATGTATTCTTTGCCTAATCTCTAGGAATAAATGTGGATTTTTTATTATTCTATAAAAATAATGTGTGAACCTATGGACACCTTATCTTTGACAAAGGAGGGAGGAATCTACAGTAGAGCACAGACAATCTCTTTAACAAGTGGTGCTGGGAAAACTGGTCAACCACCAGTAAAAGAATGAAACTAGAACACTTTCTAACACCATACACAAAAATAAACTCAAAATGGATTAAAGATCTAAATGTAAGACCAGAAACTATAAAACTCCTGGAGGGAAACATAGGTAAAACACTCTCTGAAATAAATCACAGCAGGATCCTCTATGACCCACCTCCCAGAATAATGGAAATAAAAGCAAAAATAAGCAAATGGGACCTAATTAAACTTAAAAGCTTTTGCACGATGAAGGAAACTATGAGCAAGGTGAAAAGACAGACTTCAGAATGGGAGAAAATAATAGGAAATGAAGCAACTGACAAAGAAGTAATCTCAAAAATATACAAGCAGCTCATGCAGCTCAATACCAGAAAAATAAACAACCCAATCAAAAAATGGGCCAAAGAACTGAACAGACATTTCTCCATAGAAAACATACAGATGGCTAGCAAACACATGAAAAGATGCTCAACATCACTCATTATTAGAGAAATGCAAATCAAAACCATAATGAGGTACCATCTCATGTGGGTCAGAATGGCTGCTATCCAAAAGTCTACAAACAATAAATGCTGGAGAGGGTGTGCAGAAAAGGGAACCCTCTTACACTGTTGGTGGAAATGCAAACTAGTACAGCCACTATGGGGAACAATGTGGAGATTCCTTAAAAATACTGGAAATAGAACTGCCATATGACCCAGCAATCCCACTGCTGGGCATACACACTGAGGAAACCAGAATTGAAAGAGACACGTGTACCCTAATGTTCATCACAGCACTGTTTATAATAGCTAAGACATGGAAACAACCTAGGTGTCCATTGGCAGATGAATGGATAAGAAAGCTGTGGTATATTTACAGAATGGAATATTGCTCACTATTAAAAAGAACACATTTGAATCAGTTCTAATGAGGTGATAAAACTGGAGCCTATTATACAGGGTGAAGTAAGTCAAAAAGAAAAACACCAATACAGTATATTAATGCATATATATGGAATTTGGAAAGATGGTAACAATGACCGTATATGCGAGGCAGCAAAAGAGACACAGATGTAAAGAACAGTCTTTTGGTCTCTGTGGGAGAAGGCGATGGTGGGATGATTTGAGAGAATAGCATTGAAACATGTATATTATCATATGTGAAATGGTTCACCAGTCCAAGTTTAATGCATGAAAAAGGCACTCAAAGCTGGTGCACTGGGACAACACCGAGGAAGGATGGGGAGGCAGGTGGGAGGGAGCATTCAGGATGAGGGACACATGTACACCTATGGCTGATTCATGTCAGTGCATGGCAAAACCCACTACAATCTTGTAATTAGCCTCCAATTAAAATAAATAAATTTAGAAAAATAATGTGTGAAATCATTATATCTTGAAAGTCTAATCATGTGGAAGCAAAGTTTGTTTGATTCCACTGTTTGGTGGTAGAAAGAAATCTTTATGAAGTAGCTCTTCAATATACATACATATTTAATTTATAAGACAACCTTCCTTATGAAGGTCCGCTTCCCTGGTGGCTCAGATGTAACGTGTCTGCCTTCAATGCTGGAGACCCAGGTTCAATCCCTGGGTTGGGAAGATCCCCTGAGAAGGAAACGGCAACCCACTCCAGTATTCTTGCCTGGAGAATCAGATGGATAGGGGACACTGGTAGGCTACAGTCCATAGGGTTGCAAAGAGTCGGACACAACTGAGCGACTTCCCTTTCTTTCTTTCTTTTCCTTAGTGAAAGAGTTTAAATAACCTAAGAACAATGTATAAAGACAGTCGTGTTTGTTATCTTTTTACTGTTTGTAGTATCACCTTACATCCTGAAAATAGATGTTTCTCTTTTCCAAATGTACCTTCCTTTTTCCTACGCTACTTCTCTATAAATGTGCAGAGCTTCTCCTCCTCCCATTTTTGAATTGGGTAGAAATAAATCTATTCTCCTTCATTCTATCACAAAATATCTTATTTAAAACTTCGTATTTTTCTAAGAGAACTGCTTTTCAAATTGAGAAGCAATGCATAGATTTCACAGGTGGCACAGCAGTAGAGGAATCCGCCTGTCAATGAAGGAGGTGCAGGAGAACCGAGTTTGACCCCTGGCTCGGGAAGATCCCCCACAAGACGATATGGCAGCCTACTCCAGTATTCCTGCCTGAAAAATCCCATGGACAGAGGAGCCTGGCAGGCTATAGTCCATGAAGTCACAAAGAGTAAGACACTACTGAGCGCACACACTAAATTATAAACTAAATTTTGGGTAGGGAGTGTTGGACAGGATTTTTATGTGTGTACATTCATGCATTTTTATGCTGCTGTTTTTATGTGTAACATAATCACTCATTAAAAAGAACTGTGGTCTCAAATCTGTTTGTATATTATATACACCCATGGAGTTTATTTAAATGACATATACTCATCCCAGACAAACTCAAGAATCTCTGGGCAAGAAGTCCTGGTGTTGCTCCTTTTAAATTACCTGCCCCCTCACCCAGGGAATAATAAGTGCAGACAGGTTTGACAACAGCTGACCTAGAAACATCAAGCATTCCTCACAGATCAAGATGATTGTAAGTGAAATCACCAATCTGCTTGTCACTTCTATGTTTGTCTCTAAATCACAGTTAAGCGAGATAAAATCCAGTTTGTTAGGATTTGTAATTACAAATCAGCAGCACAATTTAAGTGCCCATTAATTTAAACATTCTTGTGTGATGGGCTACTTTACACCAATAAATATGAGAAATCATAGAGAAGGGATTAAATTTTTATGATTCTTGCCTTTATTTTCTCTAATTAATTCTCATTATAATCTATGTATATACATGAATACATCTGAAGGAATAAATATATTGTGACATTATAGATATTTCTCTTTTTTTCTCCTTTTCTTTGAATGACTTGCAAAAAATAAAAGTTATAAAAGCCCTAGAAAAGTCTACCTTAGGACAATGGCTCCTTAATATAATAAAAAATAAGTCTTCATAGAATTTGAGTATTAGTACTCTATACCAGTGTTGCTAAAGCTATTGTGCTTTCTGGTTTATAACTAAAAGGAAGCACAAATTATATAAAGTAAAAAACATTGCTGAGGTTTTGAGTTGTGATTTACCAGAAAAGCCCTCACCCAAACTCTCAGTTGCCACACAATTGCTCCCTTCCTCCAGCCCTGTCTATTCCTCTCTCTCACATGCATATACACACACATACACACACATTCACAAACACATTTGATTTTATTTATTTGACTCCATCTTTCTGCTTGGTATTTCTATGCCAGGTTCCAGTATAAAAAATCTCTCTTCTTTTTACAATATTTTTATTTCTTTTATTTCAATTAACATAGCTCAGAATTATCTAAAGGAAAAATAGCTCTCAAGAATCAAAACAGTGGATGGGGAGAGTATATAACTGTTTCCAAGCATTTTAGCTTCACTTTATGACCATCGGCAACTCAAGTAAAATTGATGTATCTCTATTTTTTCATCTCTTAATTGAAGCTAAAATTAAATATTCCCTGCTTATCTTATAGAAATTGTGGTAAGAGCAAATGATATAATTTTGTTGTGAATATCAATGTGCTGGTGAATTTTTAGTTGTAATTCAAATTTTGAAAAGAAAATTAATAATAGAGGTAGCCTAAGTGCTGATTTCATTAATTCTTGAGTATGTGCGTATATGTGTGACAATAAGAGCAATTCAAATTTTTAAATCACCCATAGTTCATATCTTAAGTACAATTGGAGGTTTACATTAAATTTACATGTAACTGGGGACATAACCCCCCCAAAAAACACCAAACTCAAGAGATTACAGTAGAATAAAGTCAGAAAGGACTTGCTTGTAATAAGGGAAAAGGTAGCAAGCTTATAATTTTATAAGAAACGCTAAGTAGAGTTTATAACCAGAAGCAGATGGTGCCATACTAAGTGCCTAAAATCTGAAACATCTGCTCTTCATAATATAGTGTGATAAAACTGAAAAAGTAAGGCAGCAAAGGTTAGAAAAAAATATGCATACTATGCTGAATATATAAATATAAATAAATTATATATATATATATATATATATATATATATATATATATATAGTCCTGCACTTAGTTGCTTCAGTCTTGTCTGACTCTTTACAACCCTATATCCTGTAGCCAACCAGGCTCCTCTGTCCATTGGATTTTCCAGGCAAGAACACTGGAGTGAGTTGCCATTTCCTCCTCCAGGGGATCTTCTTGACTCAGAGATTGAACCTGCATCTCCTGTATTGCAGGCAGATTCTTTACCACTGAGTCACTTGGGAATCCCTATATATATATATATATTTATATATATATATACATACATACATATATGTATGTATATAGCCCACCAAGCTTCTCTGTCCCACCAAGCTTCTCTAGCCCACCAAGCTTCTCTGTCCATAGGGAATCTCCAGGCAAGAATGCTGAAGTGGGTTGCCATGCCCTCCTCCAGAGTATCTTCCCAACCTAAGGATAAAATCCAGGTCTCCTGCATTGCAGGAAGATACTTTACCAACTGAGCTACTAGGGAAGCAAAACTATATATATATATATATATATATATATATATATATATATATATATATATATATATACACACACACACATATATACACATATCTGTGATATACTTATTAAATTCAGAATCTGAATAAATTGATAAGAAAGCATGCAGTCCAATCTCATGTGAGCAAAGATTTCAAAAATATTTCATTAGTGAAGATATATGGTCAATAAACACATAGAAAGCCACATAACATCATTTGTCGTTGGGAAAGTGAAAATTAAAAGCACAACATGATCCTATTGCACACCTGTCAGAATAGTTTTAATTTAAAGGCTTTATGATGATAAGCATTAATCCAACCATGAAGTCATGATAATTTTCTTACATTGGGAGAAATATAAAATGTTCCAACCACTTTGATAAAAATAAAAGCAAAAATAAACAAATGGGACCTAATTAAAATTAAAAGCTTTTGCACAACAAAGGAAACTATAAGCAAGGTGAAAAGACAGCCTTCAGAATGGGAGAAAATAATAGCAAACGACGCAACAGACAAACAATTAATCTCAAAAATATACAAGCAACTCCTGCAGCTGAATTCCAGAAAAATAAACGACCCAATCAAAAAATGGGCCAAAGAACTAAACAGACATTTCTCCAAAGAAGACATACAGATGGCTAACAAACACATGAAAAGATGCTCAACATCACTCATTATTAGAGAAATGCAAATCAAAACCACAATGAGGTACCATTTTACACCAGTCAGAATGGCTGCTATCCAAAAGTCTACAAGCAATGAATGCTGGAGAGGATGTGGAGAAAAGGCAGCCCTCTTACATTGTTGGTGGGAATGCAAACTAGTACAGCCACTATGGAGAACAGTGTGGGGAATCCTTAAAAAACTGGGAATAGAACTGCCATATGACCCAGCAATCCCACTGCTGGGCGTACACACCGAGGAAACCAGAATTGAAAGAGACGCATGTACCCCAATGTTCATTGTAGCACTGTTTACAATAGCCAGGACATGGAAGCAGCCTAGATGCCCATCAGCAGACGAATGGATAAGGAAGCTGTGGTACATATACACAATGGAATATTACTCAGCCATTAAAAAGAATACATTTGAATCAGTTCTATTGAGATGGATGAAATTGGAGCCCATTATACAGAGTGAAGTAAGCCAGAAAGAAAAACACCAATACAGTATACTAATGCATATATATGGAATTTGAAAGACAGTAACGATAACCTTATATGGGAGACAGAATAAGAGACACAGATGCATAGAACAGTCTTATGGACTCTGAGGGAGAAGGTGAGGGTGGGACGTTCTGAGAGAATAGCATTGAAACATGTATATTATCATATGTGAAACAGAACACCATTCCAGGTTCGATGCATGAGACAAATGCTCAGGGCTGGGGCAATGGGATGACCCAGAGGGATGGGATGGGGAGAGAGGTGGGAGGGGGGTTCCGGATGGGGAACACATGCAAACCCATGGCTAATTCATGTCAACGTATGGCAAAAACCACTACAATATTGTAAAGTAATTAGCCCCCAACTAAAATAAATAAATTTATTAAAAAAAAAAAGTTTTGCAGTGTCTTATAAAGTTAAATATGCACTTACTATATAACACAGAAATTCCAATCTTTGTTTTTTTCCAAGTGATATGAAAAGGCACATAAAGATATACACAGTGATGTGCAGAGCACTTTTATTGACAATATTTGAAACCTAGAAATAACCCAAATGTCTGTCAACAGGTAAATATATAAACAAATCAGAATATTTAAATAAACTGAAATACTATTTAGCAATACAGGGGAGGGAGGAACCTACTTACATATGCAAAATATTAATGAACCTCAAAAATAATATATTCAGTGGGAAAACAAGCAGACTCAACAGGCTACATAGCAAATTACTATATTTATATGAAATTCTAAAACTGGCAAAAACTAATCTATAGTGACCAGAAGTAGACTGGTGGTTGCCTGGGGCTGGGATCAATACCAAGGGAACAGGAAATTTTGGAGGAATGAGAGAAATGTTCTATATCTCTAATATAAAGTTCTTTTTATCTAATGTTGAATTAGAAATTTAAAAAAATCCAGTAAAATAATTAAACAGCAAACATTTTTACTGAAAAAGTCATTGAATTGAACAGATAGGTAGCTAACAATTACTATTAAATGGAAAAGATTCAACTTTAAGAAAAAAAAATGAGAAGGAAAATGCCATTGAAACATCAATTCAACTATACTTGAAAATTTAGATGAAATAGGTAATATTATAGAAATTTATTGTTTACCAGAATTGACCCAAGTGTAGAAGGAAAATATAAAAAGATCAATTTCTAACGAAAAAATTGGGAATCTTTTTTAAAAACTGCTGCAACACCTTGCCCAGGAAATTTCACTGTGGAATTCTATGAAATCTTTAACTATCAGATAAGCACAGTGCTCTTTAAACAATTCTTCTCAAAGGAAAATAACTTTTGCAAATTTTTTTTGTTGGTCTCTAACTATAACACCAATACTCAATACTGACAAATATTGCTAAATATAATTAAAAAATAATAAGTCAATATAAATCATAAATGTCTATGTAATTTACATTTAAAATATGTAAAATGTTATATAAATTATACATAAACAGAATCCATTAGTGTATAATATCCACATTACAAAATAATAGAAATAATAGATCTTTATCATATGAAGTTTATTCTAGGAGTACAAATTTCACTCAATATGAATAAATCCATTAATTAATATACTTATAAAGTTAAAGATAATGATTACCATATTCAATGATATTCAAAAATTCTAGCTTGGGAAGATCCTCTGGAAGAGGAAATGGCAATCCACTCCAATATTTTTGCCTGGGAAATCCCATGGACAGAGTAACCTCTCAGGCTGCAGTCCATGACTTACACTTTATGATCCTACACCTGGAAAACCCCGAGAGACCTAACAAACAGAGGGAATGAATGCTCATTATAATTATTAGTAATTTCTTCTTTATATTGAGAAAAAATTCTCTCCTTACCAATTTGCAGTGGTCTTCATTTTGCTCTGTGAAGACTGAATATTCTTGAACATGATACTTTCTTTTTTTAATTGTTTTTTGTTTTGAGACAGATTTTATTTTCTTGGGCTTCAAAAACACTGTGGATGGTGACTGAAGCCATGATATTAAAGCTACAACAAAACTAGTTGTTGTCATTCAGTCCCTCAATTGAGTTCAATTCTTTGTGACTCCATGGACTGCAGGATGACAGGCTCCCCTGTCCTTCATTATCTCCCAAAGCTTGCTCAAACTTATATCCATTGAGTTGGTGTTGTCATCCAACCGTCTCATGCTCTGTAACCTCCTTCTCATTTTGCCCTCAGTCTTTCCCACCATCAGGGTCTTTTCCAGTGAGTCAGCTCATCTCATCAGGTGGTCAAAGTATTGCAGCTTCAAATTCAGCATCAGACCTTCCAATGAATATTCAGGGTTAATATGCTTTAGTATTTACTGGTTAATTTGTCTGCTATCCAAAGGACTCTTCAGCGTCTTCTCAAGCATCACAGTTTGAAAGCATCAATTCTTTAGCCCTCAATCTTCTTTTTGGTCAAACTCTCACATCCATACATGGCTACTGGAAAAACCATAGTTTTGACGAAACAGAGCTTTGTCAGAGAAGCAATGTCTCTGCTTTTTAGTATGCTGTCTAGATGGGCCATAGCTTTTTTCCAAGAAGCAAGCATCTTTTACTTTCATGGCTGCAATCACCATCTGCAGTGATTTTGGAGCCCAAGAAAATAAAGTCTGTCACGGTTTCCAACGTTTCCCCATCTAGTGCTGGGACCAGACGCCATTATTTTTGTTTTCTGAATGTTGAGTTTTAAGTCAGTTTTTTCACTCTCCTCTTTCACCTTCATCAAGAGTCTCTTTAGTTCCTCTCCACTTTCTACCATTAGGGTGGTGTCATCTGCATATCTGACGTTATTGCTATTTCTCCCAGCAATCTTGAGTCATCAAACCTAGACAGCATGTTAAATAGAAGAGACATCACTTTGCTGACAAAGGTCCATATAGTCAAAACTATGGCTTTTCAAGTGGTCATATATGGATGTAGGTTTTCGTCTATAAAGAAGGCTGAGCACTGAGGAACTGATGCTTTCAAATTATGGTGCTGGAGAAGACTGTTGAGAGTCCCCTTGGACTATAAAGAAATTGAACCAGTGAATCCTAAAAGAACTCAACCTTGAATATTCATTGGAAGGACTGATGCTGAAGCTGAAGCTCCAGTAATATGGCCATCTGATCCAAAGAGCTGATTCATTGGAAAACACCTTGATGTTGGGAAAGATTGAGGGCAGGAGGAGGATGGGGTGGCAGAGGATGAGATAGTTGTAGGCATCACAGAGTCAATAGACATGAGTTTGAGCAAACTCCAAGAGATAGTGAACGATATGACGTGCTGCATTCCATGGGGTGCAGAGTCAGACATGACTTAGCAACTGAACGACAACAACAAATACTTCCTTACGACAAAAAAAATAAAATAAAAATTTTCACCATTCACCAAAGTCTAAACTTCTCCAAGAGGGTGCTTGAATCTTTCAAATAGTTCTTAAATGGTTATCAGACTAGTACAGCATTTATCAACTATTTTGCTTAGCATGAATTAAGACCTAACTTATTCCAATACTGAATCTGAGAATAAATATATAGTTTGTCATTCATACAGTTACACTCTTAAGAGTCAAAGGGGATGTTATCAATAACTATGCTAGGATAATAGAAATAAAATAAGTCTGTCTTTCACAAACAAGAATTGATGTCTCCTCATCTATTAATCTGCATTCTTCATTTTTTCATCTTTCATTAGCCTTCTTAGTTCATGAGAGGTTTGGTATTATATACAAAAGAATCCCATATGCAACTCACTTTCATTTATGTAACAAATGTGTACTGTATTTAGGCAAGTATATCATTAATAACAATAACAACCAAGTGTCAATTTATTGAGGACCTTCAAATGATAGGCACTTTACATTCATTATCTCTACTCCTCACAAGGACACTGTAAGAGATTTAGAGTAAGAGAACTGAGATTCAGTGATAACAGGTGACTGCATAAGCTATAACTGATAAAACGTTGTGAGACTAAATTATGCCTGATTTTCTGGTATGCTTTTTCAGAAACTATAGGATAATTCAAATATTCAAAAATAATAAAGAATAATACAGTAAGTATGAACATATGTATAGTAAATCATAGTATCTATTTATAATAAATCACAATATTTGCCATCTGTTGCAGTCAGTCATATTTTTTATTAGAAAACAAACAGAGGCACAGGTGAAGCTCCTCTGAATTTTTCCTAAATTATATTCACTACCACCTTCCTTAAAAGTATCCATCAGTGTTTGTTATTTACTTGTTCCATGAAATTCTATAGTGCTATTTGAGCTTTGTGACATTATATAAATGAACTATGATTTCCACATGCTTTAGCATTTTGCATTTTTTCAACTTTATATTGTTATAATTATGCATTTAATACTTGAAGTTGTATTTTACTCTTTTTTTCTGTATTTATTATCTTGTTGTACTTTTAAGTTAATTTCAATGTTTGATAATTGTACAATGGCAAGGTAAATGTCCATATACATCTTCTCTTGTAAATGGGACAATTTCACACCAATCTTTGAAAGACATGACACAACTTTTTTACACTCTTTCTTATAGTTCTGTAGTTGTGATTCCAGGTTCCCTTACCGCTTCATTTCTGCCAACATTAGGGACTGGCAAAAGATTTGGAAAGGAGCAGAAGGAGGGAAGGGAATATGCTTCCTACATCTCTACAGCAGCAGAGAATTTGAGCAGGACTCCAGTTTTGAACAACTTTCCACTTTCCCAGCTCTAAGTAAAAGCAGCTGCTCTGCAGGGAACCTTCAATGGTCATAGAACCAGTCATGCTCACCCTCAGCCACAGTGGTTGGAGTACAACCATACCATAATTTCTATTGCAAATTCATAAAGAAAAGTTCTCATATTGGGTAGAGGTTATTCCAAATACACACAGGTCCATAAATTGGCATCAGTTCAGTTCAGTCACTCAGTTCTGTCCAACTCTTTGCAAACCCATGTGCTGCATCAAGCCAGCCTCCTCGTCCACCACCAGCTCCTGGAGTTTACTCAAATTCATGTCCATTGAGTGAGTGATGACATCCAACCATCTCATCACTGCTGTCCCCTTCTCCTCCCACCTTCAATCTTTCCCAGCATTAGGGTCTTTTCAAATCAGTCAGTTCTTTCCATCAGGTGGCCAAAGTATTGGTTTCAGCTTCAACATCAGTCCTTCCAGTGAATATTCAGGACTGATTTCCTTTAGGATAGACTGGTTGAATCTCCTTGCACTCCAAGGGACTCTCAAGAGTCTTCTCCAACACTACAGTTCAAAAGCATCAATTCTTCAGTGCTCAGCTTTCTTTATAGTCTAACTCTCACATCCATACATGACTTCTGACACATATGTAGTTGTCCATTCCTAGTTTCTGTACTTCTCAATGTTGCTACATGGTCTTTGTTAAGAACAAATAAATTATTTGAACAAGGGATTATTCAAGATGTAAAATTACAGGATTCACTAAAATAAATTACCTTAAAATTCAATATATCAATTTATGGAAATTTTCTTTCTATCCATTGCCTGAATGCTAATGAAACAGAACAATGAGTATTCTATTTATTTATGTTACTAATAATAGATTCAAGAGATATATTTGTCACTTTCACTGTATAATCATAAGGGATTTGATTCAGGTCATACTGGAATGATCTAGTGGTTTCAGACAAATACATTCAAGGGATTAGATCTGACAGAGTACCTGAAGAATTATGGACGGAGGTTTGTGACATGATGGTGATTGCAGCCACGAAATTAAAAGACGCTTACTCTTTGGAAGGAAAGTTATGACCAACCTAGATAGCATATTGAAAAGCAGAGACATTACTCTGCCAACAAAGGTCCATCTAGTCAAGGCTATGGTTTTTCCAGTAGTCACGTATGAATGTGAGAGTTGGACAGTGAAGAAAGCTGAGCGCTGAAGAATTGATGCTTTTGAACTGTGGTGTTGGAGAAGACTCTTGAGAGTCCCTTGAACTGCAAGGAGATCCAACCAGTCCATCCTAAAGGAGATCAGTCTTGGATGTTCACTGGAAGGACTGATGTTGAAGCTGAAACTCCAATACTTTGGCCACCTCATATGAAGAGTTGACTCATTGGAAAAGACCCTAATGCTGGGAAGGTTGGGGGCAGGAGGAGAAGGGGACGACAGAGGATGAGATGGCTGGATGTCATCACAGACTTGATGAACATGGGTTTGGGTAGACTCCAGGAGTTGGTGATGGACAGGGAGGCCTGGAATGCTGCAATTCATGGGGTCGCAAAGAGTCGGACACGGCTGAGCGACTGAACTGAACTGCACTGAAAGGAGACAGGGAGAAAGACCATCTCCAAGAAAAAGAAATGCAAAAAATCAAAATGGCTGTCTGAGGAGGCCTTATAAACAGCTGTGAAAAGAAGAGAAGCCAAAAGCAAAGGAGAAAAGGAAAGATATTCCCATTCCGAAGCAGAGTTCCAAAGAAGAGCAGGGAGAGATAAGAAAGCCTTCCACAGTGATCAGTGCAAAGAAATAGAGGAAAACGATAGAATGGGAAAGACTAGAGATTTCTTCAAGAAAATTAGAGATACCAAGGGAACACTTCATGCAAAGATGGTCTCAATAAAGGACAGAAATAGTCTAGACCTAACAGAAGCAGAAGATATAAAGAAGAGGTGGCAAGAATACACAGAAGAACTATACAGAAAAGATCTTTCCAACCCTATAATCACAATAGTATGATCACTGACCTAGAGCCAGACATCCTGGAATGCAATTTCAAGTGAACCTTAGGAAGCATCACTACAAACAAAGCTAGTGAAGGTGATGGAATTCCAGTTGAGCTATTTCAATCCTAAAAGATGATGCTTTGAAAGTGTTGCACTCAAAATGCCAGCAAATTTGGAAAACTCAGTAGTGGCCACAGGACTGGAAAAGGTCAGTTTTCTTTCCGATTCCAAAGAAAGGTGATGCCAAAGAATGCTCAAACTAATGCACAATTGTACGCATCTCACACACTGGTAAAGTAATGCTCAAAATTTTCCAAGCCAGGCTTCAACAGTACATGAACCATGAACTTGCAGATGTTCAAGCTGGTTTTAGAAAAGGCAGAAGAACCAGAGATCAAATTGCCAACATCAGCTGGATCATCAAAAAAGCAAGAGAGTTCCAGAATAATATCTACTTCTGATTTATTGACTATGCCAATGCCTTTGACTGTGTGGATCACAAGAAACTGTGGAAAATTCGGAAAGAGATGAGAATACCAGACTACCTGAACTGCCTCTTGAGAAATCTGTATGCAGGTCAGGAAGCAACAGTTAGAACTGGACCTGGAACAACAGACTGTTTCCAAATAGGGAAAGGAGTATGTCAAGGCTGTATATTGTCACCCTGCTTATTTAACTTATATGCAGAGTGCATCGTGAAAAACACTGGGCTGGAAGAAGCACAAGATGGAATCAAGATTGTAGGGAGAAATATCAATAACCTCAGATATGCAGTTAACACCACCCTTATAGCAGAAAGCGAAGAAGAACTAAAGAGTCTCTTGATGAAAGTGAAAGAGGAGAGTGAAAAAGTTGGCTTAAAGCTCAACATTCAGAAAACTAAGATCATGGCATCTAGTCCCATCATTTCATGGCAATTAAATAGGGAAACAGTGGAAACAGTGGCTTGACTTTATTTTTCTGGGCTCCAAAATCACTGCAGATGGTGACTGTGGCCATGAAATTAAAAGATGCTTGCTTCTTGAAAGAAAAGTTATGACCAACCTAGACAGCATATTAAAAAGCATCGACATTACTTTGCCAACAAAGATCAGTTTAGTCAAGGCTATGGCTCTTCCCCTATACATGTATGGATGTGAGAGTTGGAATATAAAGAAACTGAGCGCCGAATAATTGATGCTTTTGAACTGCGATTTTGGTGAAGACTCTTGAGAGCCCCTTGGACTGCAAGGAAATCCAACCAATCCATACTAAAGGAAATCAGTCCTGAATATTCATTGGAAGTACTGATGTTGAAGCTGAAACCAATACTTTGGCCACCTGATGCGAAGAGCTGACTCATTGGAAAAGATCCTGATGCTGGGAAAGATTGAGGGCAGGAGGAAAAGGGGACGACAGAGGATGAGATGGTTGGATGGCATCACCAACTCAATGGATATGAGTTTGAGTAAACTCTGGTAGTTGGTGATGGACAGGGAAGCCTGGCATGCTGCAGTCCATGGGGTCACAAAGAGTCGGACCCGACTGAATGACTGAAGTGAACTGAACTGATGTTACTAATATTTCACACTCCTTAAAACCATTCCAGAATATGACAGGCACATTAACTAAGCTGGTAAAGAACATTTTCTGCATGTTGATATTTTAAAAATACCACATCATGAGATGTGTGTTATTAGCTTTGTAAGAAAAGAATAAGAGTTACACTATTGTTAAAAATGACTGCTGGACCAGAGTGTTATTTAGTTTTCTTGAAAAGTAAATTTATATTGGAATATAATGTCTAGAGATGACTAGATTTAAATAAAAAACCAAAGTGCCTCGTGTAAATTATATTTATAATGTTTTTTCATGACATTAACTATGCCATGACAGCCAAGTCATTTCCTCCAAGATGAGCTTTGAGGCATAATTATCTATAGTTTTGTCTCTCCCATATGAGGACAGGCAAGTCCTTACATACCTCTCAATGGCAGTATGAGACTTATAAGTGATAGTAACTAGTCAATAGATGTTTAATGAGATTTTGTTGAAAATCAGTGATTAGACTTAAAAAGAATATGAAGTTGTTATGAGGTTTTGGATCTTCTGAAAGGGTTTAAAGAGGTATGAGGTAAATTTGTGGCCTAGCAGACGACATCTCTGTTTCTGCTACTTTTGCAGGAATGTTTTTTCACACATTGGATCTTTCATCATCTAACATAAACATATCTGTTTATAATTTTGTAATTTGATCCTGGTCCTGTTTTTCATTTGTCTAGCTCTGCTTCATATATCTCATTACCTAAAGGAACTTAAAATTTGGATATTTACATTCTTTTAGAGGATTCTGCTTGTTTGGACAGGTTTTTTGTTGAGACATAGGGTTTTGGTTATGGTGAATCAGTGTGTGTGTCAGGAGAGCAGAGCGAAGTTGGAGGAAGTAGGGCAGGTAGAAGAAAAAGAAAAAGGTTACTGTTTATTGTGTTAACCCATGTCAGTTTCCTACTAGTAGGTGATGGTCAGTCTGGATCAACATATATTCCCCCTTGTGCTTATCAAGAGCAATATGTAAAGGATCATATATTTATGACAAGGAAAATAAGATGTGGAATACAGGAAAGAGAACGAAAATTAAATATTTGAAGACTTTTTTTTTTCCTTCAAAATAGGCTCTTAAAGAACATTTGTTCAATGGTGAATAAGAGGAGGGCCGGTGGAAGAAATATTGCTAAAATGGAAAAATGTTAGGTGATAAAATTTCCTGACCTAAGAGTGTCTTGGGTTCTAACCCCATTCTTCCCTCAAATAGCAATGTGATTTTGCAACAAGTTGCTTTTGGGGATCAATTTCCCTTGAAATTAAAGCAGATCAGAGATGATTTCTAAGGTACCCAATTCTGACACTACCGTATTTCTTCCTGCAGGATAAGAGTTTGTAAACAGAAAATATGGTGAAACACAAATATTTTATAATCAGGCCAAGAAGGATAAGTAACAATCAAATACGAAAAATTTAGTGTCAACTAGTGAAGAACTCAGAGACACCCACCGTTGTACATTCACTTCAATTGACCTCAATGACTTTTTTGTTTTGTGCTTAACTTCCTTTCTACTCAGTGTAGGGGAAGAAATGAGAGGCTTAATATTGTATTCAATCCTAATCAACCTAGTGCAAGATGGTATTTGGAATTTCCAATATCCTTTCTTTCAGCAAAAACTCATGAATTTTTTGGGAAAAAAATCAGCAGTGATGTATTTCATGTTATATCATAATAACCCAAGCTTAGCATTTTAGATGATTTACAAATGTCACCAAATGATGTGAGAAAATGAAGAAGAGATTGATGGTTTGAAAACTTCAATTGTAACCAACTCCCAGTGAAATATTCTCTCCTAAAAATCTCTCATATAATGACTAAAAAACAGTAGCTCATGAGAAGGAATTATACTCAAATTGAGAACTTCAGATTTTAATAGAAAAACACTACACTTCAAATTAATTTATAAAATATGTTGTTAAAATGTTTTTCAAACTCTTTAAATTTATGATAATTTCATTACTATAGTCTTTCTTTGCTAATTAATGATTCCAATTTCCTTTGGGTGATTAACAATTATTTTTAAAAATTTCTGCTAACTTGAATATTTCTGAAAACATGGTTGCATTATCCTGACTAGTGTGCAATGCAATAGTGGAAAATACCGACAATGCTCACTGTAATATCATAAAAGTTAATATTTAAAATGGCCTAATACTTTTTTTTTCCCCCTTGCTAGTTTAAAGCTAATGATGCTTTAACATCTGAACTTAGGTCTTTATGGCTACAATTTGAAAACAGATAATGAATATTAGCTTGAAATGATTTGAAAACTTGCTCTAAAAATGTCTTACACGTAATAAGTAACAACTTTATAATGAACCCCAATGTATTCGCTGCAAATTTTGTGAAACCTCACATTTAGATCATCATGAAGAAAAGGGTAAATAGGATTTTGAAAGGCAGAACATTTCTATCAGATGTATTTGGATTTAGGAAATTAACATAGCAAGCACCATGCAGTGGAAGGAACACTAGACCAGAAACCATGAGACTGGTGTTCTGGGGTTGGGAGTCATTTCACAGTACTATGGACTTGTGAGATTCCTGTAACCTCTCAGCATTCGTATGTGTGTAATGAAGGCGATATGGACATCATACTGTTGCTAAAAAACTGAACTTCATAGCATTATAGGAGTGTATCCAAACCGGTGCTTAGCAAACTGAATTACATTCTATTCTTACCTGACTACCCCAAAGAGCAGAAAATTTCTTGAGCTCATGGTTACATCCAGTGCTTGTTTCTATTCCAACACATTGCCGGAAATACAGTGTTATTGTTCACTCGCTAAGTCGTGTCTAAATCTTTGTGACCTCATAGACTGTAGCATGTCAGGCTCCCCCGTCTTCCACCGCCTCTCAAAGTATGCCCAAATTCATGTCCATTGAATAAGTGATGCTATATAATCATCTCTGCCATCACTTTCTCCTTTTGCTCTCAACCTTTCCAGCATCAGGATCTTTTCCAGTGAATCAGCTATTTGCATCAGGTAGTCAAAGTATCGGAAGGTCAGCGTAAGCATCAGTCCTTCCAATGAATATTCAGGATTGATTTCCTTTACGATTGACTGATTTGATCTCTTTGCTGTTCAAGGGACTCTCAAGAGTCTGTTCCATCACCACGGTTCAAAAATATTAACTCTTTGACGCTCATCCTGCTTTATTGTCCAACTCTCACATCTGTACATGACTATAAGAAAAGCCATAGCTTTGAATATATGGACCTTTCTCTGCAAAGTGATGTCTCTCTTTTTTAATACACTGTCTAGGTTTGTCATAGTTTTTCTCCAAAGGAGTAAGTATCTTTTAATTTCATAGCTGCAGTCACCATCTGCAGTGATTTTGGAACCCATGAAAATAAAGTCTGTCACTGTTTCCATTTTTTCCCCATTTGTTTACCATGAAGTGATGGGACCAGATGTCGTGGTCTTCAGTTTTTGAATGTTGAGTTTCAAGCCAGCTTTTTCACTCTCCTCTTTCACCCTCATCAAGAGGCCCTTTAGTTCCTCTCCACTTTTTGCCATTAGAATGGTATCACCTGCATATCTGAGGTTATTGATATTTCTTCCAGTTATCTTGATTCCAGCTTGTGACTCATCCAGCCCGGCATTTTACATGATGTACTCTGCATACAAATTAAATAATCAGGATGGCAATATGCAACCCTGTACTCCATTTTCAATTTTGAACCATTCCATTATTTCATGTCTGGTTCAAACTGTTTCTTCTTGACCCGTGTATGAATTTCTCTGGAGACAGGTAAAGTTATCTAGTATGTATGGTATTCTTTTCTCTTTAAGTATTTTCCACAGTCAAAGACTTTACTGTAGTCAATGAAGCAGAAGTAGATGTTTTTTCCAGGAAATCGATGTTTTGTCCATGATCCAATGAATGCTGGCAATTTGATGTTTGCCACTTTGAAAGCCAGTTTATACCTCTGGAAGTTCTTGATTCACATATGATAAAGCCTAGCTTGAAGGATTTTGAGCATAACATCGCTAGTGTGTGAAATGAACACTACTGTGAAGGTTTTATTGCTGTTGTTGCTCAGTTACCAAGTTGTGTCTGGCTCTTTGCAACCTCATGGACTGCAGCATGCCAGGCTCTCTTGTCCTTTACTAATTCCCCTGGGTCTGTTTCAGTTTATGATCATAGAGTTGGTGGTGCTATATAATCATCTCATCTTCTGCCACCTTTTTTCTTCTCCTTTTTTCTTCAATCTTTTCCAGCATTAGGGTATTTTCCAGTGAGTTGGCTCTTTTAATGAGGTAGCCAAAGCTTCGGAGTTTCAGCTTCAGCATCAGTCATTACAACGAATATTTAAGGTTGATTTCTTTTAGGATTTACTGGTTTGATATCCTTGCAGTCCAAGGGATTCTCAGGAGTCTTCTCCAGGACCACAATTAGAAAGCATTTTTTCTTCAGTGCTCAGCTTTCCTTAGTTTCAACATTCTTTGGCATTGGCTTTCTTTGCGATTGGAATGAAAATTGACCTTTTCCAGTTCTGTGGCTACTGCTGAATTTTCCAAATTTACTGACATATTGAGTGCAGCACTTTAATAGCAACAACTTTTAATATTTTAAATAGCTCATCTAAAATCCCATCACTTCCACTAGCTTTGTTTGTAGCAATGCCTCCTAAGGCCCACTTAACATCATATTCCAAGATGTCTGGCTCTAGATGAGTGACCACGCCATCATGGTTATCCAAATCATTAAACATTTTGTGTATACTTCTTCCATGTATTCTTGCCACTTCTTCTTAGTTTCTCCTTCTTCTGTTAGGCCCTTACTGTTTCTGTCCTTTATTGCACCCATCCTTGCATGAAATGATCCCTTGACATCTCCAATTTTCTTGAAGAGCTCTCTAGTCTTAACCATTCTATTGTTTCGCTCTATTTTTGCATTGTTCATTTCAAAAGGCTTTCTTACCTGTACTTGCTATTCTATGGAACTCTGCATTCAGTTAGGTATATCTTCCCTTTTCTCTCTTGTCTTTCACTTCTCTTCTTTCTTAGGCTTTTTGTAAAGCCTCTTCAGCAACTGTTTTGCCTTCTTGCATTTCTTTTTCTTTGGGATAATTTTGGTCACTGCCTCCTGCACAATGTCATGAACCTCTGTCCATAGTTCTTCAGGCACTCTGTCTACCACATCTAATCCCTTGAATCTATTCATCACCTCCACTGTATAATCATAAAGAATTTGATGTAGATCATACGTGAATGGCCTAGTGATTTACCTTCTTTCTTCAATTTAATCTTGAAATTTGAAATAAGGAGCTCGTGATTTGAGCCAAAGTCAACTCTTAAGTCCTGCTTTACTACTGTACAAAGCTTGTGCATCTTTGGCTCCTTCACGGATCATAGCCTTGTCATGGAGAAGGGGCTTGCATAACCTAATAAAGCTATGAGCCTTGCCATGCAAGGCCACTCAAGGTGGATAATCATAGTGAAGAGTTCTGACAAAACATGGTTCACTGGAGGAGGAAATGGTAACCCACTCCAGTATTCTTGTCTAAAGAACCCCATGGACAGTATGAAAAGGCAAAAAGATATGACACTGGAAAATGAGCCCCCTAGTTTGGAAGGAGACCAATATGCTATGGGGAAGAGTGGAGCACAATTACTAATAGCTACAGAAAGAATGAAGAGCCTGGACCAAATCAGAAATGAGATTCCGTTGTGGATTCTTCTAGTTATGAATATAAAGTCTGATGCTGTAAGGAACAGTATTGCATAGTAACATGGAATGTTAGGTCTATGAATAGAAGCAAATTGGAAGTGGTCAAGCAGAAGATTGCAAGAGTGAACATCGACATCTTAGGAATCAGTGAACTAAAATGGATGAGAAAGGGCAAATTTAATTCAGATGACTATTGTATCTACTACTGTGGAGAAGAAAATGGCAACCCACTCCAGTGTTCTTGCCTGGAGAATCCCAGGGACGGGGGAGCCTGATGGGCTGCTGTCTATGGGGTTGCACAGAGTCAGACACGACTGAAGCGACTTAGCAGCAGCAACTGTGGGTAAGAACCCTTTAGAAGAAATAGAATAGCCCTCATAGCCAACAAAAGAGGCCAAAATTCAGTATTTGGGTGTAATCTCAAAAATGACAAAATGATTTCAGTTCATTTCCAAGGAAATCCATTCAACATGACAGTTATCCTAGTATATTCCCCAACCACTGATTCTGAAGAAGCTGAAGTTGAATGAAACACAATAGGTTTGATAAATAGCTCTTGAATTAAAAAACAATAAAAACTTTAGTTAGATAAGTATTACAGAGCAGACTATTGAAATTTTAAAAGAACTCTAAATCATTTTCCAAAATATAAGCTCTCATGCTAGCACTACTGAGGCTTGGATGCTGGAAGGGTTTGCCAGGCTGCCTCATTTATGAAATTTGTGAACACAAGTGAAGTAGGAAATATTAAACTCTAAATTTTTTTCATCTCAACTTTTAAAAAGAAATTTTGATGACATTTAATAATCTGATTGAAAGTTGATTCCTCTTTTACTTTCAAATAAAGACACATCCCACTAGTTTCAGGAAAAATGGTCATTCCTGAATATGTGGGTGTCCTCACACTGTCACATATTTTCTGCATATTGTCACATATTGCAAATCATTAAACAGGCTTACACAACTTTTCATCAGGTTCAATAAAATTAATCTTCCAAAAATGCATGATTAGTTACTCATTAAAAAATGAATGATTAGCTATAAAATAATTTTATGATAAACTACACATTAAAAATAATTTCTAGCAATGCAAATGAAAATAAACATGAGGAAGAATTGATGCTCCTTTTTGTCCTAAAATTAAACTTTTGTCAAATTATGATTTGAAAACAATAACTGTCTAAAAACTCTATTAAGAACTGTAAATTTAAGCAAAAATATTCTAAAATATCTAGGGCACCATTGGAAATATAAATTTACACTCACTATCATTGATTATGCTTCATTAATTTATTCATTTAAAATATTGTTCATTTCTTTTATAGATTTTATTTTTTTATATTTATAACATATGCAGTATGTTAGCATAGTGTAATTTTTACATTAGTGATACTAAGATGGCTGAGAGATATACACATTAAGATAGTGTGCAAAAGTTGTTTTTATTGATAGAGTTAAAAGCTTTCAGACCTCTGAGAAAAAATTGATAGTAATAGTTAATATTTACTGGGCTCATACTATATAAAACTTTACAATAAATTCTCTATGTTCATAATCCTTAAGGATTTCTATAAATATTGTCATTTTATTTATTTTTAATTAGTTTATTTATCTATTTTTTAACTTTACAATATTGTATTTGTTTTGCCATACATTGACATGAATCCACCATGGGTGCACATGTGCGCTATAATCACACATACCAATTAGATAAGCTATGCATTATAATGATGAGACTAATATTCATTAATGCGATACCTAAGAAAAATAATATTACACATAGCCTTTAAGCCACCGTTGTGTTCATTAGCCTCAGATCCCAGAGATGATCACCATCATGAAATTTAGTGTTGATAAGTCCTGTGCCACCTTTAAAACACATATATGCTTATTTTTAATTACTGTGTTTAATTTTGTATGCTAAGCATGCTATGTGTAGTGCTCTGTGACTTGCTTTAAGACTGTGTTCCCACAATCATTTCATAAATATAAGACTCATGATTTAGTGCTATACAATACTGTGATCGTATCTACCAACAGGGATTTCTTCCCATTCTTTTCTGCTTCCATTTTTTCAATTACATTCAGTGCTGATATGAACATTTTGGGGTATTTTTCGGTATGTAAATATGACAGCAAATTTATTTTTTACTTCTGGTAAAGGAGTGACCAAAGAGTAAGAAATATGCATGTTCAAATTTACAACATAATACCAAAGTAATTCAGAGTTGGTTAGACTGATTTACACATTAACAAAGTCAAGGGCTTTTATTTTTTCTTATTGAGTGGTTCTCACAATGGTGCTAATTTCAGATTTATTTCAGGACTAACAAAGTTCAGTATCCTTTCATGTATGTTTCATTTTTTTACCATAACATTTTTCATAGAGTCTTATTAACTTTTAAATTTGTATTATATCAAATTATTGCTAATATTGTTTCTCTTTCTCTCTCTCAATTCACTTTACCATTCATTTCAATTTCATCTGTTTCAATCCTTAGTTGTATTATTGCCTTCCAATTTCTTTGTGTTTATGATACTATATTGGGCTTCCCAGGTGACTCAGTGGGAAAGAATCCACCTGCCAATGCAGGAGACACAGGACATGTGCATTCCATCCCTTGGTCAGGAAGATCCCCTGGAGGAGGAAGTGGCAACCCACTCCAGAATTCTTGCAAGTAAAATCTTATGGACATAGGAGCCTGGAGGGCTCCAGTCCATGGTGTCCCAAAGCGTTGGACAGGACTTAGCATCTGAGCAATGCCAGGGAAGTTCTCAATGGGTACAAGGATCTTTAAGGGTAGTGAAAATGATTTGGAACTAGAGAGAGGAGTGGTTATACAACATGGTGAATACACTGAGTGTTATTTGGCTGCTAACTTTTAAATGACTAATTTTTGTTATCTGGATTTCATCTAAAAAAACTTAATTTGCACTGCTGCTGCTGCTGCTAAGTCGCTTCAGTTGTGTCCGACTCTGCGCGACTCCATAGATGGCAGCCCACCATCAGTCGTGTCCGACTCTTAGCAACCCCATGGACTGTAGCCTACCAGGCTCCTCTGTCCATGGGATTTTCCAGGCAAGAGTACTGGAGTGGGTTGCTATTTCCTTCTCCACTATTAGTCTATTAATTTTCAATCTTTATATTTTCTAATAGAGTCATTAGAGACATATCTATATAAATATCTACATTCTGCTTTTGTTGTATCATCTCAGTTTTCAATGTATTAGTTTTTGTATAATAAAGTTCTAAGTATTTTCAAAACTTCTATTATGAGTTATTATTTGACCAATGTATTTAACCACTGGAACATCCACTATTAAAATACTCTGTCATTTGCATGCACTAGATCTTTATTTCCTGAAAAAATACTACAAGATAAGTATTACTTTCCTTATACAGAGGTCTACATACAAAAACTTCCCATCTATAATGTTTAAAACCAGAAATTTTACCCCATGAAATCCCAAAGTTTGATTGTACAAACATATAGAAATTATTGAAATACTTAAATGAAATGAGACATTATTGTGCAACTAAAGTCCTGTTTTGAAGGAATTTACATTTTCCTTGCATAAAACTGTAGTCCCACTATCTTAGTATAAATTTAAATGCTCTCAAAGATACCTAGGAAATATTTCTCAACTATATTCTTAGAGTTACTGAATTCACTTTTAATCTAAACAAGATTAAAATGTACCAAATATAGTGTAGGTGTTTAATAAATATGTATTGAATTCATTTGGTAATGGAGACCAACAGAAATAATTTCTTACTCTGAAAACTAAATATTGATTGTTCAGGCTTAACCACTAAAACACAAGACCCTTAACAACAAATGTAAAAGCAAAATTTAAAAATACCTAATTTCTTTCTTTCTCCCGTATTTGTATTTTGAAAGACAAATTTTATTTTGTTTTCTTGATAGGAGGGACCAAAGATTTTAGGATTCCTCATGATGATACTGAAAAGAATTTATTAGTCTTTGATTCTCACCAAAAGATCCTTTGCTACCAATATCGCACTTGACTGTGACTAAAGATGGTTTGATACAAAATTTGCCTTTACATTTACTCTTTCTGACTGTTGGTTCCTTAAGTGCAAATTTTCTTTACCAGGTCATTAATCTCAGTGGGAGCAGCGCAAACATTTAGAGCAGAAATAGGGTAAGTAATTAAATAATTGATTTTTTTTCTCCAGAAGAAGCTTCTAAAAGTATTGGTGTTAGCTCTAGATGGGATTATGACTCATTCCTCCTCAAAGCTAATATTGATATTGAATTGTTCATTGAATGAAAAATGTATACATTCTATATTAAGTCAACTCAGATTACACAAAGAAGAGAATCACAAAGTTGATTTACTAAATACTCCAAATTCAAAGCATTATAGGTAAATTAGATAATATCTATTCAGAAAAAAAATACATCTTTTTGAAAGTTATGGAAAAATTTGGCTAAGTATCATTCATAACCAGGTATATAATTTCATTTATTTACTTATTTATATACATGTTTGCTTATTCAGTAATAAGCATACTTCTCTACTAAAAAATAAAAACTATTGTGAAAATTTATTTGAGAAATCAATTTTAATCGATAATCTATAATTAAAGTTTGCTAGTCTGTAAAATAATGTTAAGTAATGACTAATAATGATTTTGTTTCTAGCATAAATCAATAAGAAACACATTTACTATATTCAAGTCACAGTGCTAAACACTGCATTGCTCAATCCTTATATTCATTTACAGAAAGAAACAAAAAATTACTCCTAACCTGGAAATAATTTTTTTCAATACAGTCTACATTTTCCAGGGCCTCAGGTTTTGCAAACTTGTTTATTTGAAATCACATAATGTGGAAACGTTTTTGTTATTGCTTTCTCATGATTCATTTGCTTTTTCCAGTTTTTGAAAACACCTGCAACACTACCAAAAGACAACACATATATTGTTGAATTTAATCTCATAGCTATGCACTTACAAAAGCAACTTTCTGGAATAACTGTGTCTAAAATTAGCCCCAAATGAAAAGAACAAGAAAATGCTATCAACTTTAAGTTTTAAAAAATATCTTAGAAACAATGATCACAACAAATGCTTCCTTCAGTTTACGGATAAGGAAACTCGACTCATCTACATCATGTTTTGGTATAGACCAAGTTTGTAAAATCTTATGCAATGCTCATCCTGTGGCATCAGAAGTTTTCTTCTCTTTCTTAGAATGTCCTGGTTTACACTGAGGAAGTATTACCCCATGATAATCACAAACATTTAAAATGTGGAGCCTGACTAGAAAGAAAAACATAATAGCTAGATTTAATTTTGTTACCACATCATAGAATTATATATACATACACATATATACATAAATATAAACAGCTGATAGATGATAGATAGAAGATATATAGATATTTAGCTTTAACTGAGATAAAGTTAAAAGTTTCTTGGAAACAGTTTAGATCTTTTGGGTCTTGTTTTTAAGCCTTGTAAGTAGGAAGCAGAGTGTTCTTTAACCTAGAATTAATTTGCCTTCTTACTGAAGTAAGACCCTTTTGAGCTTTCTACTTGATGTCCCATGAATATGACGTTCCACTCTGAGTGGTGGGAATAGGTATTTTTACAGAACCTGTGGGGAAGTCGGTATTGTTTCCTTTAATCCTTTTGGGTACTTGTTGTGCTGGTCCAGGTAATTTCCTTACACAGAGCTCTAGTCAGAATTCTGCAGACGACTCCGGGGGATGCTCTGCAGATTGCTGAAGTCCTCTCCCTGCTCAGCGCCGCCCCTCTCCACTGTGCCCTGTGCTCTAAAATCCCACAGCAGAAAGGAGGTGATTCAGTCTCTCCATCCTCACTGCTTCCTCTCCTCAACTCAGGAGACCACCAGAGTCCAACAAGTTTCTGTCTCCTGACTCTGCGGCCTGGGAACTTTCTGGCAGAGACCTGGGACAATCCTAGAGCATATGTCATTTGTTTCTTGTTTCTCAGGGATTACTATCCTTCATTGTCTAATGTCCAATGTTTAGAAAACTAAGGCTTCATATATTTTGTGTTTTTTTCAGTTGCTTCTCATGGAAGGGTAAATCTGATCCGTGATACTTCATTTTAAGTAGAAGTCATTCAGACTTTTTAACTCTTATTTTTACAAGCGAACAGCTCAATACTGAACATTTTACTAAAAAGCTCTTTTGTGCCAGGTTCTGGGAAATGACAGTGAGAACAACACAACACCTTGCCTTAAGAAACACCGAGTTCATTGTGTGCAACAGACACATGAGTAGTTCCTGACAATATCGTATGCTAAGCGCTCTAAAATACGCCTGTACAAAGCTCTTTGGAAACATAATACATGTTGTTCTCTTTAGAAGGTAAATTGCTTATATGCTTTTGGATTCAGGCCTTTAACAGTGCCTCTTACACACTTATTACTCAATAAATGTTTGAGCATTTAACAAATCTGGAGGTTTCCCTCCTGGTAAGCCTTATGATATAACATATGATATATAACCAAATCTTGAGTTTGCTGAACCTAATTTGTATATTCAAACAAGCCACACATTGTAAAGTATATCTGCATAACTCCACGACTGTGTAGATATTGTAAGTTATAAAAGTGCATTTTGTAAAAAACAAAATTACGTACTAATCTTTTGTCCTTCTTAAAATTAAAATTTTAGGATTTATCTTTTTACTTATTTTACTTATTTCAAATCTTTTGGGCTTCTCTTATGCCTCAGATGGTAAAGAATCTGTCTGCAGTGCAGAAGACCCAGGTTTGATCCCTGGATCAGGAAGATCCCTTGGAGAAGGAACTGGCAATCCACTCCAATATTCTTGCCTGGAGAATTTCATGGACAGAGGAGTCTGGCGGGCTACTGTCTCTGGGGTTGCGAAGAGTCGGACACAACTGAATGACTACACTTCCAAAGCTTTTAAACTCTAGTTTTCAATTTGAGAGACACAGTGAGTTACTAGTTGTGACTAATCATTGAGACTGAATTAATGAATGTGTGTGTGTGCTCAGTAGTGTCCACAGTAGTGTTAAGGAGGTTGAATCAGGCCTTCACTAAGTAAACTACATTTTTTGCTAGTACCTGAGCTGCTTAACAGAAGAAGTGGGCTGGCCAGATCAAGACACACATTCAGGAGTCCCCAGGTCAACATTAATCTGAGGGCAGCACAGAATCACAGCTTAAAGACAGTTTATGTGAAATTTCCAAAGAGAGTCAAAGAAAATTAATCTCATTTGCATGGAAGAAGCAAGGAAAGCAAAGAAGCTGTATGAACAACTTGTAAGGAATGTGCCAAATCTATGTTCCTACATCATCAGCAACTATACCGATTAAAAGGTCAGGCTTGACTCACAATGTGAAAGAGGGAAGTGAAAACAACACAATGAATGTTTGCTCCTAGGTTAATGGTTAGTGCCTATTAAATGACTGATCATATATTTATTGAATTAACCATGTGAAAATATATACAGAAAAAGAAACGAAAAGTTCAGAAAATTATTTTAAAGGTTTTATTTTGAAGTAATAGGGATAGAAATTTTTCTACCTTTTTTCCTGTATTTTCCAAGTTTTCAGTGTTTCCATTGAAAGAATTTGTTCTACAAAAATATACATTGTATCTCAAAATATATATGAGCTCATTGCCCAAATGAAGGAGAGAATGCTTGAACTAAACAAATAAATGCTATTCTATGATGCACTAAGTTAGAATAAAAACAATTTTTAAGTAAGAAAGAATTCTAAGAGTAAAAACATAAATTGCATTTTATTGAAGATATACTGTGTGCTCATCATGATCCCAAGCACTTGGCATTATTAATATCACTTACTCTCTATCCATACTGGAAGGTCCGGTTAAGTACCATGGTTTACAGATGTGAATTTATAGATTCTGAGAGTTCAATTTGCCCAAGCCATGCAGCCAATAAGCTGTAGAGACAAGGTTTAAGCCTATACTTTTCAGGTAGAGGTCTCCGTTTTTAAGGAGATAATAATATTTTATCTAATCAAGACTAGTTTGTATATGGAAAGACCTGTTTATGTTTCAACAGTTTCTCAATTCTCTGTGGTTTGTTCTAAACAATGCACACACCAAGGTCCTCATATGAGTTTCCTTTGTGATTCAAAAACTCATATAAATCGATGATTAGAGGCCTTAAGCAGTTTCATTCTAGGTTCTAAGTTGAATTGCTTTTAACGTTTTTAGGGGTATTTAACTTCAAAGACTTCTAAAGCAGATTGCTGTGATCTAATAAAATCTTGGTTGTACTCTTAAAGTCCTTTGAGCATCCTTTTGAAGCTGAATTCCATTTCCTTATGCTTTAATAATCAAAATTGATACTCTGTTTTTATATATTATTTTTTAATATTCTGTTATGTCAGTGCATTGGGTTTTTGAAGTGCTGCTTTATCACTATATTTTTCTGAGACATTTGAAATTTTGTTCACTTAAAACCACTCTTTGAAAAATGTCTGTAATGCCACCAGGAGACATCAGCGAAAGGTCAATTAACAATTTATTTCCCAACTCAGTAACTGGAATAATATATTTATTTGTAAGTAATGTGACCAAAGTTATACATTTGAATTTTTTATACTATAAAGAAAATAATATCTGTATTTTCACTATAATTGTAAAGACCATGGGTTTCAAAATGAATCAGACAGACTTGTGTTCAAATTTCAGCTTTATAGTTTACAAACCAAATGGCTCTAGGCAGTAGACTGAGGGCAATGGCATTGCCTCATATATTAACTATTTTAAGCATTAATTGAGCTGATACATTTACAGTGATTAGCAAACTCCTGACACTTACGCTCAATCAAGGATGGCATTTTTATCATTTTTGTTACTGTCATTATTTTTATTGTTGACTGATATTTTACATATTTTCTCCTCACATGACATGGCATTAAATAGAGGCTTCAAACTAAAATTGCTGTCCACTGCCCCCACTTGTATATCTTCCTTTCACATGCCATGAATGACTTCAAAGTACGGTCGCTTTCCTGGACCTAGAGAGTCATTTGCATTCGACACAATTAGCTTACTTTAAATCCTGAGCAAATGGCCTTCCTACCTGGGAATGAGGAACAAGGAAGAGGGTAGCCCTCTCCTTTGTCAGGAGAACGAAAACCTTCCCATTTTTCAAATGTCAGAGTTTTAGGGAAAGGTGTTGGGCCAGTCACCTAAACATTAGCAAATGCCTGAGTATCTGCAAAAGGGACAGTCAAATGCACGGGCTGGCCACACTAATGTAATAATGATAGGCAACTCATGAGAGCCAAGAGAAAATCATGGCCTGCAGGATGAAATTAGTACTAAAGGAAAAAATCCATGCGTGAATTAGAACTAAGGAAAACACAGAACCATTCCTTGGATTCAGGAGAGATTATGTAGTGTAATTAACTTAATAATGACCAACTAGAGTTTTCAGAGTAAAAGTGTGTGTGTGTGTGTGTGTGTGTGTGTGTGTGTGTGTGTGTATCTGTCTATCTATATACAAACATACATGTGTCACATTATATAAATAAATATATATGGAGAGAGAGAGCTCCTCAACTGTTCACCACAATCTTTTCATATATGTGTTGACTAATAGCTCTGAAATGGAAAACACAAGCTTTGTAAGAACAGCAGGTACTCTGCAGCCTCCCAGTGAAGTGTGAGAACCAGGATTTAAACTTATTTCTCAGGCTTCAGACCATCATCATCACTGGAAAACCGATGAACAATGAGCAAGCAGCTGGGGTACTGAAGGATCCTCAAACATTCCTAAGAGGGAAGGAGATCAAAACAACAATGTAGACTCTAGTGAGCTTAAGACAAAATAGAGACTGCACTTATAATCATAGGCCAGTACTACCTGACTCCAGGTCCTCCTGTAGAAAGACTCATCAGGAAATATGTGGTTCTCAGCTAAAGCTCCAATACTTTGGCCACCTGATGTGAACAGTGGACTCACTGGAAAAGACCCTGATGCTGGGAAAAAATTGAAGGCAGAGGAGAAGAGGATGGCAGAGGATGAGATGGTTGGATGGCATCACTGATTCAATGAACTTGAACTTGGGCACATTCTGGGAGTTGCTGAGAGACAGGGAAGGCTGGCATACTGTAGTCCATGTGGTTGTGAACAGTTGGATATGACTCGGCGACTGAACAACAACAGCCTAATGAGACCCAGCACTCTGTACCACATCAGATATTTCTTACAACATCTTTCTTTTCCTGTGCCAAAATAAAATTACTATATAGCACATTCTAACTACCCACTTCATTTTTTCAAATAAAATAAACATCATGCTCTTACTGCAACCTCACTTGAAGGACTGTTGCTGAAACTGAATCTCCAATACTTTGGCCACCTGATGGGAAGAGCCAACTTGTTGGAAAAGACCTTGCTATTGGGAAAAATTGAAGGCAAAAGGAGAAGGAGGGGCAGAGAATGAGATGGTTAGATAGCATCACTGACTCAATGGACATGACTTTGAGCAAACTCTGGGAGATAGTGGAGGAGAGAAGAGTCTGGCATGCTACAGTACTTGGGGTTGCAAAGAGTTGGGCACGACCTAGTGCCTGAACAACAACAATTGCAAGCTAGAGGAGAAAAAAAAAAACAGAAAAAATAACATGCATTACATTGTATAAATTATCAGGCATGACTATCCTAGACAAACTGATGAACAGTCAGATTCTTGCCCCTACATGTAGTCAGAGGGATGTGACAGCTCCAAACACAAAATTATATAAATGAGCCTCAATGACAATTTATATGCCACAAGTGGTTTCCTATCCATGGATAATCTTTGACAATACCCCAACATCTCAAAAAAAGCATGTTATCCCTTCAGTTGGTATGGTCATTGCCTCCTTGAAATTTTAGTGTATATCAAAGCCATAAAAAAAAAAAATTGGGGCTTATATGTGAAGTAGAATTAGGTTTTGGCTCAGTTAATAGAGAAAATTATTTTCACCTCATGCTACATACATCTGATTTTTGATATTTAGCAGGTCACATGGAAGTTTTTGTTGCATGAAATTGTCTCAACAATTCAAGGAATTCTAGAACCCTTGCCAAATACTCCCTTCTACCAATAGAAATAATATAAGATTCATCCCTTATAATCATTGTCACAAGCAAAAAAACCATCCACATATCTGCAAATCACCATCTAAGAGACTAGACCAAAACTCTCATTTTCCTTTTATATCATAAAACAATTCATAGCTTTTAGATGATTTAATTAGCCTAGTGTTTCACTGATCAGAAATCCAAAGAAAATGGATTTTGGAGTACACAGTTCTAAATTCAAACCCCAGCTCTTGAGTTCACTCTCTTATGATCTTGGGCTAGTTGTTTTACCTTTCCTAAGATTCTTCATTGAGAAATGAGAATAATGCAGAATTTGAGAATCTTACAGAATTTTTGTGATGGCTAATTAAAACAAAACATAGTGATTGGCAAAATGACCACATATTGTGATTGCTTACTAAATTATTTGTGCTATACTTGCATATAATTAACTATTATAACATATGACAATAAAATATTGAAAATCTATTTGGTTAGTGTGAAGAGGCAAGCTAGATACAGAGTGTCTGGAGTCTCTTCCTAGCTTGGGCTGGTGGAGTAGTCTGGCATGAAGAAGGGGCATTTGAGACAAAGTAACAGGATCATCAATTTAGGTTAAGAAGTTACACCAAGTCAACTTTGTCTATGTCCCATAATTTTAAAAACCCCATATGACTGGCATAACTTCCTACTCATATGTCTGCTTCTCTTCAAGAAAGAAAATTGGTTTCATAATGCAGCTGCTGTTTTTTATTATTTTCATGAATTTTCTTAAATTAAAGCATTTTGATAGGGGATTAGAATGCACTTTGAAGTAAACAGTTATTTTCAGAAACAGCAGGAGTAGATGTGTAAAATCTATGAACCATGGACATGCATATAGACACAGGGAAATACCTAATTATATTTAAACTGCTAAAGCCTTCAAAATAATCTGACAAATTTGTTGTTTTATTTTATAATTGGCTTTAGGATGAATATAACAGATTTTTTTTCTCATTCCTTTGAAAATTAGCATTATTTCCCATTCAATAGAAATCTCCATTATTGCTTTTACCTTAGGGCTTCATTGTAAAATCATTAATAGAAGCAACAAGAAGTTACTTCAGATGTTAAAACAGACCACTAAACTAGGAAATAATGAAGAAACAACTGAAATAGTCATATCTGAATAGGTCAAGCTTAATTTTTTAAATGAACTTTAATAGAATAGTCAGTATATGATAAAATTATTTCCATGTTATTACAATATTAAAATACTTAATAACATAGGGTCATGATCCTAACACTTCATTGTGTTGTTGCTTTAATGTATAAAAATTCAAGTAATCTATATATACAATGGGGAAGTAATATTTTTAATTAAATAAGTTACACAGAAAATATTTTTTTTTTGAAACTACTTCCCCAATAACCCATATCTGAAGTAATACAGCCACCTTAGTTCATTCACAAGATCTACACTTATATCCTGGGTGTTTTTAATTAAACAAAGCATACATCCTATTCAACAACTCAACAGACCATAAAAATTAATTCTTCAATTTCAATAACTTATTGTTTTATAAGCAAAAGTGCAGCTATGGATGCAATATAAATGATTATTTTGTGTCCTACAGCAGCAGACATGTAAAACTTATGTTTTTACTCTTTTTTTGTATAATGTAACATTATATTTGATTGTATGTGGAACCTGTAAATATACCAATTGTATATTATTGGTAAAAGAGCAAAGTCCCACATTACCATGTTTGCCTCAGGCTAAGGCATGAAGTAAGATATATTGAGTTCAATTAAGCTTTGTGGTTTAATAAAGCTTAACAAATAAGATAGTGTTTCTGCCTACTAAGAACAATATAAAATAAAAATTAAAAGTATTTAACAACTAGTATTTTTCCTTATTATAGTGTGATGTGTTATTATTTGGCTTTTTTTTCACAGACTTTTTTCATGTATGTGAATTGATGATGTATCAAATTTCTAATGATCTTCAAATCTATCTTCAAAAGTACTCTGTGCTTCCTAAATTACTGAATTAACATCTTCAGAATGTCTTAAGACATTTTGAGAAACATGTCATAAGAAGCACAGAAATGCACCTTAATATATACAACAATCTCATATATGCAGATGATTCCACTCTAATGGCAGAAAGCAAAGAGGAACTGAAGAGTCTCTTGACGAAGGTGAAAGAGTACAGTAAAAGAGTTGGGTTAAGGCTACCCATTAAAAAAAATAAAAGCTAAGATCATGGCATCTGGCCCCTTTATAGCATGGAACATAGAAGGGAAAATGTGGAAGTAGTGACAGATTTCCTCTTCTTGGGCTCCAAGATCACTGCAGATGGTGCCTGTAGCTATGAAATCTGAAGACGATTGTTTCTTGGCAGGAAAGCAATGACAAACCTAGAGAGTATGTTGAAAAGCAGACGTATTACTCTGCCAACAAAAGTCTGCATAGTCAAGACTATGGTCTTCCCGGTTTTCAAGTATGGTTGTCAGAGCTGGACTGTAAAGAAGGCAGAATGCCAAAGAATTGATGATTTCAAACTGTGGTGCTGGGGAAAACTCCTGAAAAGTCACTTGGACAGCAAGGAGATCAAGCTAGTAAATCTTAAGGGAGATAAACCCTGAATATTCACTGGAAGGACTGATGCTAAAGCTGAAGCTCCAGTATTTTGGCCATCTGATGTGAAGAGATGATTCATTGGAAAAGTCTCTGATGCTGGAAAAGATTCAGGGCAGACGGAGAAGAGGGAGTCAGAGGATGAGATGGCTGGATGATGTCACTGGTGCAATGAACATAAATGTGGGCAAACTCCAGGAGATGGTGAGGGACAGTGAGGCCTAGCGTGCTGCAGTCCATGGGGTAGCAAAGTGTCACAACACGACTAGGTGACTAAACAGCAGCAACATATGCACTATGTACTTTAAAGCTGAAAGAGCCACATAAAATCTAAGAATATTATAAAAACAAGCTTTTAAATGCAAAGATCAAGTCCACTCTGATTGTGCTCATCAACTGTTCAGGAAACCTAGAAAATGTGTAGTTTCTCATTACAATGAAATATATTTTATCTTTTATGCTTCTGCTGCTGGGAATGATATATTTTCTACAACTGATTTTTAGAGCTACAAAAGAATTGTAACATTACACAAAGGAAACAAGCTCCTTCATTTAGAAGAATGAAATTTTTTCCACACTGTCAGTTCAAATACACAATACACATACAAAGGGATCTTGGCTACCTCTTTGGTTACAGAACTTGAAAACAGGAACCTGCTGTCTCAGTTTGCCTTTAATTCTAACTGCTCAGTCCAGGAGAACTGAGTTAACAAATCTGGGTCTCAGTGTTTCCCACGGAGAAGAAAGCACTTTTTAAAAAGGCTTTAAAAACATACACAACAACTCTTTTTTGCACTTCTGTATTTATATTAATTTTTGAGTGTACTTTGGATATTTTTAGGCAATTTCTCAGAACTTATTAAAATATTAATTATCAGAATCAATCTAGATTTCAACAAATCAGTAACATCCCAAGACTCTCTTTAGTTTATGACTTTATTTTTTTTTTTTTATCTAAGGAGGATAGCTTACAAAAAGAAGTAGTCCTAGGATGAAGGAGAGTGGTAGAAAGTGATCAAGTAGCAGTATTTAATGAGATTTTTTAAGTGAATAAAAATCCACCCTGCCGTCATCAAATTTTTCTTCTGCTTAGTAGAATAAGATTTGGTTCACAAAAGTTGTGAAGAATATTTGGAGCATGAATTAAAATAAGGAGATAGACTGAAGAAATAATGTCGCTGAATAATCTAGGCAAGTGGCTCAGTCTGTAATGAATCAGCCTGCGATGCAGAATACCTGGATTCAATCCCTGGCTTGAGAAGATCCCCTGGAAAAGGAAATGGCAACCCACTCTAGTATCCTTGCCTTGGAAATCCCATTGACAGAGGAGCCTGGTGGACTACAGTCCATGGGGTTGCAAGACTCTGACACGACTTAGTGACTAAACCACCACCACAGTCTAAGCAAGTGAGGATGATGTCAAAGCTAGAACAGTAAGAGAAGAGGATCATAGGGTGAGGAGCTCCCTCTTTTCAACAGACACATGGTAAAGCAATAATTAGCCTCAAGCTCAAAAGAATTTTCCATCCCACCATTTATCATAAAATGTAATATATACCACAGTACCTTTTCAAATAATCTGCATGTGACATTGTGACATTGTTTTGCTAGAGACTTTCCTTCATAACCTGGCTCTGAATCAGGTTGGACTTTTTCATTATTTAAGAAACCGAAGGAAGGGGAAAGACAATTATCTATAACTGTAAATCTCAGCAATGAAAAAGGTCCCATCAGTTACCACTGTCCCTAACACATGCTGAATGAACCTCTCAAGTTGGGTTTCTCCTGCTCTTGTATTGCTTGCATCATCCAATCTTACTTGTGGTCACATCTCCAACAATGATATTGTACAGGACCCAGGCGAATGACCACTGGATAATCTGGAATATCAGTTCCTCTCTTTGACCCACACTAACACAGATTATCACATTAATCATTTACATCAGCATTCAGAGGCCAACACCCCTACTACCCTGGAGCCCTGGCCATGAGACCCAAAAGGTACTTTGGCCTGAAGGAGAGTGCTCTGGCGAATTCCAGCCTGCCATAATCCTGTCAGACTGAGGCCCCTGGATCACTGCAATTTTCAACCCTTCAGAATTGAGAAGCTAGTTCTTCAAAAAAAAAAAAGAAAGAAAAGAAATGCTCAAAAACATCTCTCCACAAAAATGTATTGAGTTCACCTTGTTTATCTCCCAATTAAATTCTGCCATATGTTTCTTCTGATTTTACAGTTATCATGCACAAATGAGGCCCCAGAATCCCTAAGACTCAGATCTTATTTTCCAGACTATATACTGGTGACTTGACCAACTTCCTTATTATCTGACCCTCACATATGCTAGTTTGCCTTTATAATTCCCCTCTAAAAACTAATAAATTACAACAACCTTATTCTTCTGTGAAAACGTTATAACCCCCTGTCTCTCTAATGGATCTTTGGGCTCTGATTGGTTAAGATGAAATGAAAATCTCCCTTTACCTTTTAAGTCTACTAGAAATGTTTCTGTGAATACTCAAATTGGACTTCTACCTTTTCTGCAGACTACCTAAAGTTAATGACTCAACAACAACAAAAAATTATTGAGTCCCAATACTGTGTCTTGGATTATTTGAGGCATTGAGAGCTACAAATGTGAATAAGATACAGACTCTGATCTGAAAGGGTAAATACACATGGAAAGCAGTATACAGAGTTACAAATATATCAGTGAGAACTAATTACTGGGTTCAGAGATGAGATACCCAATCTCTGTGTTCATGGAAGTCTCTTGGAGAAAATTACAAAATGGGTTGAATCTGAAATAACAAATAGAAGAAAGAACATTGGCAGCAGAAAAGACAGCATGATTATCAATGCTAAAGCAAGGAGCAGCACAGAAGCTTTGGAAATCTCTATATGGTATTATTGGGACACTAAGTGAGAGGGAAGTTAGTAAGTGATAGGACAAGACTAAGTCAGAAAGAACAACAATATTATGCTAGGGCATCAACTGCTATGACAACTTCAAGAGCCAAAAAAAAAGATAGAAATCTTGCTTGGTGGAGTTCCATGGGTTAGCAGGTTATCTGTGGCCTCAAAACTGTCTGTTGATAACTGTTAAGTTTTGGTGAGACAAAATTTAAGCTATAATTTTAAATCTATTATTTCTATAATTGCTTTTCTAGTTATCAAACTTGTGGTATGAAAATTGATCTGCTAATAGTAATTACAGTGGGTTATTACCTCCCTAAAGGCTTAAAGCAAGGCTGTATTAAGTGAACATTTTATGCAATCTGTTTTTCTTGGGAATACATGACAGATCACAAGAATCCTGAAAGCTGGTGTTACATGTGCTTCTAGCTCTCCAGGAAATTCTTCCAACTCTTTGGGCTATGAGCATACTTGTAAATTCCTGAGACAACCATTTAGAAATTGCTGATTGCTTATGACTATGTTCTGGAAATACAAGCTCCAGCAGATATTGGGCCAAACATGTAAAAGCTTACCAAATACTTGAAATAATGATATGCAAGAGAAGAAATTAGCATAGTGTTATGAACTATAAGGGCCAAAAGCAAACAAAGTTCAAGCAGTAGCAGAATGAAAAAAAGTTTCCCCTCATGACATTCCATGTGCATGAGGATCAGAACATTACTCTGATGCATTATTCATTATGTTAATACAGTGAAGAATCAATCTTGGATCTACTCTTTCTCATAAAATATTAAATCTTTAACATAGAACTTAAGATCTGTATTTACATTTTTTCTGTATATTCATCATCATTTATTACATGCCAATTGGAACCTCCCTCTGGTCCATCCAGTTTTTACTTACCTAAGCTCATTTATCTAAAATATACATGCAAGTATACATGTATACACACACATAAACATACACACACATACATACACAACAATACTAATTCCTTTCACTTTGATATATTGCATGTTTCATGATTTTCTTGTACTCATTTGTTTAATCAAATGGTGCAAATATGAAAGCTCTAATTGAGACTTCCTTTTCTGTAAACATTTGAAATTCTTTCATGTTATAGAGAAAAAACATAAGAAATCTTGGGTTTCATAAATTTGCCGTATTTTATGTTCTGGGGATGTTATTTTAAAATATATGATCTATTTCCCCCTTTTTATAAAAGGATGCTAACAGTATTGATTCATGGGAAAATTATGTCAAACCCTGAGTCAGTAAATGACTGAGAAACTGCTTACCACTGGGATTGCACCCTGGAAAATGTAGAATAAATGTTAGATGAATAAGGATGTACAATCTGATTTAAAAAAATGGCATTTATTCATTTAATGAGCATGTACTGAGTGTGCCTGTTCTATGCCAGGTACTGTGCTAGATGCTAGGATATGACTTCTGCCCTCAAAATCATTCACTTATTTTGGCTTATTCAGTTAAAAAAAAAAGAATATGTATATTTATAAATGTATATGGATAAAAGAGATTTTTAATATGAATGATTTTTTAAATTACAATATTTTAAATTCTGATTCATTGATGCCTAGAATGAATATAAACTGAATATTCAAGGAGAAAAAAAATCAGAGGGTAATACAGCTTGCTTTTTATTAAAATTTTTTCACTAAGGAACTGCCTATTATTGTTTGCCACAAGCTATCAACTATTAGAAATTGCAAATCAACATAAATCTCCTCTATTGCCCTGTTCTCCCTGCTTCACCATATTCCAAATGGTTACTAGGAATAACATCAAGGAATCTTCTTCCTAGTGGAGCATGAAATTAAAGCTCAGCAAACTGAAACAGCCAGTGGGTCTCTTTGTTTGCTAAAAGCCAATCTGTGAAGTCAATAAAGAATGCAATGGGAGAAAGTAATTCTCTAGGAAAATGTTTAAGTCTTGATATCAGGAGGAGAGCCTAATGATAGGGAGAGGCAATCAAGGGTAATCAGAGTAAGGCCTTGAGAGTTTGGGTAGGGTACACGAAGGCAGATGAAAAACAAACAAACAAACAAAAACACAAGAAATTTACTTGCCTTTGTTTATATAATTTCTAAATAATAAAAATGACCCCTTTCCAGGAGAAAAAAAAAAAAAACTTTTACATGAAATCTCTGTTTGTTCTGCTCATAGAGAAATCTCTTCTCTCTAACAGCCCATGGCAGTTAGGACTTTAAACTTTTGGTATTTGTGTATAAGATCATGATACCATTTACCATTTTCTTTGTATTTATAAATTCAATTTTACAATAATAGAGAATTGTTTTATAAACTATTAATATTCACTGAGCTCTCATCTTAGGCCCTACTTTAATCACTTTATGTAAATATATTCTTTCAATTTCTACAACAACACTATAAAATAGGCATACAGTTATCCTTATTTTATCGAACTGGACACTAGGTACAAGAAGAAGAAATAATCAGTTTATTGTCACACATCTAGCATATGATCAAACCACTATTTAAACCATGGCAATCGAACTTCAGTGTAGTTCAATGATAAAGAATCTGCCTGAGAGTGGGATGATTTGAGAGAATAGAAATAAATATGTATATATTACCATATTTAAAATAGGTTACCAGTGCAAAGTTGATGCATGAAGCAGGGCACCCAAAACTGGTGCTCAGGGAAAACCTGGATGGATGGGGTGGGGAGGGATGTGAGGGTGGGGCGTGGTTCAGGGTTGGAAAACATGCATTCTTATGGCTGATTAATGTTGATGTATGACAAAAACCATCACAATATTACCAAGTAATTATCCTATAATTAAAATAAATTAATTAAAAAATAAAGCAATCAGCCTGATCAAGACTGATTTCCTTTAGGATGGACTGGTTGGCTCTCCTTGCAGTCCAAGGGACTCTAAAAAAAATAAATTAAAAAAAAAAAAAAGAAAGAATCTGCCTGAAATGCAGGATTGGATTGTTCAGTTGCTCAGTCATGTCCAACTCTTTGTGACCCCATGGACTGCAGCATGCCAGGCTTCCTTGTCCTTCTGATCTCCCAGGGTTTGCTCAAACTCATGTCCATTGAGTCAGTAATACCATCCAACCATCTCAGCCTGTCATTCCCTTCTCCTACAGCCTTCATCTTTGCCATCATCAGGATCTTTTCCAGTGAGTCAGCTCTTCACATCAGGTAGCCAGAGCATTAGAGCTTCAGCTTCAGCATCAGCCATTCCAATGAAAATTCAGGGTTGATTTCCTTTAAGAATGACTGGTTCAATCTCCTTGCAGTCCAAGTGACTCTCAAGAGTCATCTCCAACACCACAGTTCAAAAGCATCAATTCTTTAATGCTCAGTCTTCTTTATGGTCCAACTCTCACATCCATACATGACTACTGGAAAAAACCATAGCTTTGACTAGACGGACGTTTGTTTGCAAAGTATTGTCTCTGCTTTTTAGTATGCTATCTAGGTTTGTCAAAACTTTTCTCCCAAGGAACAAGCTTCTTTTAATTTCATGACTGCAGTCACCATCTGCAGAGATTTAGGAACCTAAGAAAATAGAGTCTGTCACTGTTTCTATTTTTTTCCCATCTATTTGCTGTGAAGTTATGGGACCAGATGTAGTTCATTCATTTTATGACAGTTGAGTTTTAAACAGGCTTTCATTCCCCTCTTTCACCTTTATCAAGGAGCTCTTTAATTACTCACTTTCTGCCATAAGGGTGGTGTCATCTGCATATTTGAAGTTCTTTATATATCTCCCAGCAATCTTGATTCCACCTTGTGCTTCCTCTAGCCTGGCATTTCCCATGATGTACTCTGCATATAAATTAAATAAGTAGGGTGACAATATATAGCATAAAATATGTGTAGATTCTAGTCTATTTTATCATGTACAAGCATAAAATATATACAAATCTGTTATTAAGTTAAAACTTATACATACTTATGCACATAAACTCTTATAGACCATAAACAGCACCATTCCCAGTCAAGAGAAACGTAAGCAAATGTAAAGATGCAGTATTAAATCACAACTGCATAAAATCACTCTAGTACATATGATTCTACAGAAATAATTTCATATATCCTCTTATTGCTATTGTGGTTAGCTCAAGTGTTATATCTGCTTAAAATGCCATGTGATACCATGAGCAGTTCATCTCTCTGGTAAATTGCATATCACAGTAAAAAGTGATCTCTTGTGATTCTTGCATATTTTTCATGTATTTAGTTCAATTCACCAATAATGGTGAATAATATTATGGGACCCATAGCAAGTGCCACCAGAGATGCTGGAAGGGTTCCCAAGAAGCAGAGAAAAGGCACGGCATGACAAGAAAATGTTTAATTGCTTGATGTGTACTATAGATTGAGACCCGCAGCTGCAGTGGCCCACTACTTTGATATAAATTCATTGTTTAAATAAAAGAGGAAGAAATAAATAAAAGAAAAACAGTTGATACAGTTACACAACCTGGTGTGAAAACCTTGAATTTTTTGTAAAATAACTTTATCTCATATTGAAAATGCAGCTTTTGGCAGAACTGACATACAAAAGACATACCTATAGGTATAGGTAGACTTATATGATTTAAGAAAAAAAAAATCCATTACATGAAAACTTAGAGCAAAAGGAAGGAGAAGAATCTAAACCTGGAGAACTAAATGTCAGAAAAGGATGTTTTGATAATTTAGAAAGACATTTGCTTTTAAAAATGTCAAGAAAATAGGAAAAGCAGCTTCTGCTGACCAAGAGTCGACAGACAAGTTCCCAGATGCCATTAAGCAAATCACTAAGCAGAATGGATATCTTCCTGAATAACTGTTTTTTCTTTTGTTCCTTTGTTTGTTTGTTTTTAACTTATTTATATTTTGTTGAAGGATGGCATCTGGTCCCATCACTTCATGGGAAATAGATGGGGAAACAGTGGAAACAGTATCAGACTTTATTTTTCTGGGCTCCAGAATCACTGCTGCTGGTGATTGCAGCCATGAAATTAAAAGATGCTTACTCCTTGGAAGGAAGGTTATGGCCAATCTAGATAGCATATTTAAAAGGAGAGACATTACTTTGCCAACAAAAGTCCATCTAGTCAAGGCTATGGTTTTTCCAGTGGTCATGTATGGATGTGAGAGTTGGACAGTGAAGAAAGCTGAGAGCTGAAGAATTGATGCTTTTGAACTGTGGTGTTGGAGAAGACTCTTGAGAGTCCCTTGGACTGCAAGGAGATCCAGTCAATCCATCCTAAAAGAGATCAATCCTGGGTGTTCATTGGAAGGTCTGATGTTGAAGCTGAAACTCCAATACTTTGGCCACCTCATGCGAAGGGTTGACTCATTGGAAAAGACCCTAATGCTGGGTAGAATTGGGGACGGGAGGAAAAGGGGAAGACAGAGGATGAGATGGTTGGATGGCATAACCGACTTGATGGACATGGGTTTGGGTAGACTCCGGGAGTTGGTGATGGACAGAGAGGCCTGGCGTGCTGCAATTCATGGGGTCGCAAAGAGTTGGACACGACTGAGCGATTGAACTGAACTGAATTGCTTTACAGAATTTTGCTGTTTTCTGCCAAACCTCAGCATGTATCAGCCATAGATATACATATATCCCCTCCCTTTTGAAACTCCCTCCCATCTCCCTCCCCATCCCATCCCTCTAGGTTGATACAGAGCCCCTGTTTGAGTTTCCTGAGCCATACAGCAAATTCCCGTTGGCTATCTATTTTACACATGGTAATGTAAGTTTCCATGTTACTCTTTCCATACAACTCACCCTCTCCTCTCCTCTCCCCACGTCCATAAGTCTATTCCCTAAGTCTATTTCTCCATTGTTGTCCTATGAATAAATTCTTCAGTACCATTTTTCTAGATGCCGTATATATGTGTTAGAATATGGTATTTATCTTTCTCTTTCTGACTCACTTCACTCTGTATAATAGGTTCTAGGTTCATCTACCTCATCAGAACTGACTCAACTGTGTTCCTTTTTATGGCTGAGTACTATTCCATTGTATATATATATACCACAACTTCTTAATCCATTCATCTGTCGATGAACATCTAGGTTGCTTCCATGTTCTACCAATTGTAAAATATGACCCAGCAGTCTCACCCTAGGCATACACCTGGAGGAAACCAAAATTTAACGAGACACATGTATTCCATTGCTCACTGAAGTGCTATTTACAAAAGCTGAACAGGTTTTAATGAAGATAAGTTTTGTATTTGAAAAAAAAAATGCCACATAGGACATTTATTAGTAAAAAAGAGGAGTGAGCACTAGGATTTAAGGTAAGGAAGTACAGGCTAACTCTATTGTTTTCTGAAAATGTAGTTGGGTTCTGATCAGAACTGCCCTTATCCATAAAGCTGCTAACACTTGAGTGTTGAAGGGAAATTATATGCACAAGCTGCCTGTCTTCTAGTTGCACAATAAGACCTGGACCACCAGAACCCTTTTTCTGTATTACTTCCATTGATTCTTTGTCCCTGAAGTTAGGAAGTATTTTCCTAGTAAAGCACTGCCTTTTAAAGTTCTTTTAACATTGGACAACACCCCTCATCACCCAGAAACCCATGGATTTAATACCAAAGGCATTTAAATGGTCTACTTGCCCCCAAACACAATGTCTCTAATTCAGCCTCTAGAACAGGGGGCTGTGAGGACTTTTAAGGATCATTATACATAGTACTCTATGGAAAGGACTGTCAATACAATAGAAAAGAAACCTATAGAGAATTGTGAAAGTTTGGAAGGATTACACCATTGAACAGGCCATTGTTGTTATAGAAAAAACCATTAAAGCCATCAGGTTCAAGATAGCTTATTTCTTTTGGAGAAAACTGGGTACAGATGTTGTCCAAGACTTCACATGATTTACTACAGAGCTAATTAAGGAAATCATGAAAGACATTATGGATATGGCAAAAAAAAAAAAAAAAACAGTAGGAAATGAAGGATTTCAAGATATGGATCTTGGATAAATTCAAGAGATAATGAACACCACATTAGTTGTGTCATTTAATTGTGTCCATCTCTTTGTGAACCTATAGACTGTTGCCTGCCAGGCTCATCTGTCCATGGGATTTTCCAGGCAAGAATACTGGAGCAGGTTTCTATTTCCTCATCTATGGGATCTTCCTGACTCAGGGATTGAACCTACATCTCCTGTGTCTCCTGCATTATCAGGCAGTTTCTTTACCGTTGAGCCAGCTGAGAAGCACAAAATACCACACTAGAGGGATTAACAGGAGACAACATGATGAAGATGAGTGTTTTCAAACCAGATGAAGAGAAAGAGATACAGCAGAAGCAGTTCCAGAAAACAAATTGACATTAGACAATTTGACAGAAGGGTTCTGATGATTCAAAACTGCATTTGAGGTCTTTTATAACACGGACTCTGCTATGACATGAGCACACAAACTACGGAAAGTGGTGAAAGAAAGATTGGCATTGTATGGAAATATTTCTAGAAAAATGAAAAAGCAAAAATGTCAGACAGAAATTACAATGCATTTCTCATAAATTTACACCAAATGTGCCTGTGTCTCCTGCCTCCTCTTCTACCTCCTCCACCTCTCCCCTTCTACCACCCTGAAACAGGAAGACCACCCTTTCTCTCTGCTTCTTCTCCTCAGTGAAGTCAAGGTGAAGATATTTATGATGATTCATTTCTACTTAATAGTAAATAATCGCCATGAGGATTTGATGGAAGACCATTACACAGTCAGTAAAAACTACACCTGCAGCTGACAGTGGCTCAGATCATGAGCTCCTTATTGAAAAATCCAGGCTTAAATTGAAGAACATAGAGAAAGTCAGTAGGTAATTCAGTATAACCTAACTAAAATCCCATTCAATTATCAAGTGACAGTAACAAATAGATTCAAGGGATTAGAAATGATAGACAGAGTGCCTGAAGAACTATGGACAGTGGTTCATAACACTGTACATGAGGCAGTGGCCAAAACCATCCCAAAGAAAAAGAAACATAAGAAGGCAAAATGGTTATCTGAGGAGGCTTTACAAATAGCTAACCAAAGAAGAGAAGTGAAAGGTAAGGGAGAAAGGGAAATATATATCCAATTGAATGCTGAGTTCTAGATAACAGCAAGGCAGAAAAGAATGTCTTTCTAAATTACCAATGAAAAAAATAGAGTAGAAAATAGACTGGGAAAAATTAGATTTCTCTTCAAGAAAATTTGAGCTATCAAAGGAATATTTCATGCAGGGATGAGTACTATAAAGGACAGAAAGTGTAAGGACATAACAGAAGCAGAAGAGATTAAAAGAGGTGGCAAGAATACACGGAACTATCAAGTATGGTCTAAATGATGCAGATAACCATGATAGTGTGGTCGCTCACCTAGAGCCAGACAACCTAGAGTGTGAAGTCAAGGAGGTCTTATAAAGCATTAATATGAACAAAGCTAGTGGACATGACATAATTCCAGCTGAGCAATTTAAAATCCTAAAAGATGATGCTGTTAAAGTGCTGCAGTCATTATATTGGTAAATTTGGAAAACTCAGCAATAGCCACAGAACTGGAAAAGGTCAGTTTTCATTTCAATCCCAAAGAAAGGCAATCACAGAGAATTCTGCAACTACTGTACAAATTGTTCTTATTTTACATGCTAGTAAATTTATGCTTAAAATTCTCCAAGCTAGCCTTGAACATGAATCAAAAACTTCCAGATGTACAAGCTGAGTTTCAAGGAGCAGAGGAACCAGAGATCAAATTGACAACATTTGTTGGATCATAGAGAAAGCAAAGGAATTCCAGAAAAAAAACATCTAATTCTGCTTCATTGACTATGCTAAAGCCTTTGACTGGGTGGATCATAAAAACTGAAAAATTCTTAAAGAAATGTGAGTACCAGACCACCTTACCTATCACCTGAGAAACTTGTATAAGTGTCAAGAAGCAACAAACCCAGACATGGAACAAATGACTGGTTCAAAATTGGGAAGTTTTGCCACCTTGGTTATTTAAGTTCTATGCTGAGTACATCATGTGAAATGGCCAGGTTGGATGAATCGCAAGCTGGAGTCAAGTTTGCCAGGAGAAATATCAACAACCTCAGATATGCAGCTAACGCCATTTTAATGGCAGAAACTGAAGAGGAACTAAGGTGCCTCTAGTTAAGAGGAGAGTAAAAAGCTAGCTTAAAACTTGGCATTAAAAAAAAAATGAGATCTTGGCATCTGGCCCCATCACTTCATGACAAATAGAAGGGGAAAAAGTGGAAGTGATGACAGATTTAATTTTCCTGGGCTACAAAATCACTGTAGCTGGTGACTACAGTCATGAAATTTAAAGATGATTGCTACTTGGAAGAAAAACTATGACCAAACTAGACAGCATATTAAAAAGCAGAGACATCACTTTTCCAACAAATTTCCATATGGTCAAAATTATGGTTCTTCCAGTAGTCTTGTACAGATGTGAGAGTTGGACCATAAAGAAAGCTGAACACTGAAGAACTGGTGCTTTTTAAACTGTGGTGCTTGAGAAGACTCTTGAAAATCCCTTGGACTGCAAGGAGATCAAACCTGAACCCAGTTAATCCTAAAGTAAATCAACCCTGAAAATTCATTGGAAGGACTATTGTTAAATCTGAAGCTCTGATACTTTGGCTACCTGACACTAAGAGCTGACTCACCAGAAATGACCCTGATGCTGGGAAGGACTGAAGGCAAAAGGAGAATGAGGTGGCAGAAGATGAAATGGTTAGATAGCATCACTGACTATGCTTTACTTTGCCTTTTTGGCATTTCTTTTTCTTTGGGACAGTTTTGATCACTGTCTCCTGTGTGATGTTACAAATCTCCATCCATAATTCTTCAGGCTCTCTGTCTTTCAGATCTAATCCACTGAATCCATTTGTCACTTCCACTATATAATCATAAGGGATTTGACTTAGGTCATACCTGATTGGCATAGTGGTTTTCCCTACTTTCTTAAACTTAAGCTTGAATTGTGCAATAAGGAGCTCATCATCTGAGCCACGGTCAGGTCTAGGTCTTGATTTTACTGACTGTATAGAACTTCTCCATCTTTGGCTGCAAAGAACACAGTCAATCTTATTTCAGTATTGACCATCTGGTGATGTTCACGTGTAGAGTGGGCTCTTGGATTGTTGGAAAATGGTATTTTTATAACCAGTGTGTTCTCTTGACAAAACTCTGTTAGCCTTTGTCATGCTTCAGTTTATACTCAAAGACCAAACTTGCCTGTTATTCCAGGTGTCTCTTGAATTCCTACTTTTGCATCCCAGTCCCCTAGGATGAAAAGGACATTTTTTTTTTTTTGAGTTCATTCTGGAAGGTTTTGTAGGTCTTTATAGAACGGGTCAACTTCAGCTTCTTTGGCATTAATGGTTGGGGCATAGACTTGGATTACTGTGATGTTGAATAGTTTGCCTTGGAAACAAATTGAGATCATTCTGTCAATTTTAAGATTGCATTCAAGTACTGCATTTCTGACTTTTGTTGACTATGAGGGCTACTCCTTTGCTTCTAAGGGATTCTTGCCTTCAGTAGTAGGTATAATGGTTATCTGAATTAAATTTGCACATTCCCGTCCATTTTAGTGCACTGATTGATTACTAAGATGTCTGTGTTCACTCTTGCCCTCTCCTGCTTGACCACATCTAATTTACCTTGATTCATGTACCTAATATTCCTGGTTCCTGTGCAATACTGCTCTTTACAACACCAGACTTTACTTTCACCACCAGACACATTCATAACCAAGCATCATTTTTGCTTTGGCCCAGCTGCTTCTTTGTTTTCAGAGCTATTAGTTATTGCCCTCCACTCTTCCCCAGCAGCATACTGGACAGCTTCCTACCAGGGGGTCTCATCTTACAGTATCATATCCTTTGCATTTTCATACTATTCATGGAGTTCTTAAAAATAATAATAGAGTGGTTTGCCATTCCCTCTTCCAGTGGACCACATTTTGTCAGAACTCTTCACTGTGATCTGTCCATCTTGGATGACGCCTCATGGTATGGCTCATAGCTTCTTTGAATTATGCAAGCCATTCACCATGACAAGTCTGTGATCCATAAAGAAGATTATTCTTTTTATACATCTTTAAAGAGTGAATTTTGAAATAATATTCCCAAAATGTTAACAGGTTATTCCTTGGTGATGAGATTTCTTTATTGCTATTATTTTTGGCCTGTGTGGTTCTCTGTTCCCAGTGTTCAGCATTATAAGCATGTTTCACTGAGAATGTATTAACTGATTTATTTCATTTTAAGGAAAAATTATATAGTGCTTACTATATTCCAAACATCATTCTAAGTGACTTACAAACATTAACTCTATATTTATATCTATAATATAAATATTATTATTATATACATTTCTTAGAAATGATGTATGATATACAAATGAGGGACGGAGAGGCTAAGTATCTTGCTCAATGTCACACATGTAGAAAGTGGCAGAATCAGAATTTAAACCAGGCATCTGGCTCCAAAGACTATATTTCTATCTGTTATATAGAACTGACTTCATTAAATTATTTCAATAAAGTCTTTAGTTTTAAAAAGTGATGAAAAAGGCTATAATTGGAAAAGTCAGCATTTTAAAATTCTGATGAAAAGAATTATAGTATTAATCAGTCATCTCCAATGCCTTGTGACAATTTTTATTTCCCTTGACATAGCCTTTGTGAATAACAGTTACTATAAATTCTAAAGAACTGCCAAGTTTAACCCCAATTGGCTAGTGGTAATTCCTTGATAAAAAGTTGATATGCAGTTTTGAAAGTAATAAAGCAACCTAAATAACCAGATGCATCTTGATGAAAGACAAATAGTCCTATATTCTGGAGATATCTACATATACAAATCAATTTGACTCAATTCTGATAAAATAATTGGTTTTTAAACTTGTTTGAATTTAATTTTTTGCATGGGTGTAGCATAATGATTGAATAGTTGCATTTTTTCCATTAGTTGTTTTAATGTAGATACAACCTTATACAGGAGGGAAGAAAGCTGCTTTGCCACATCATCAATCAGTTACTATTTATTGAATTTTCACTAAATGCAGAGTACTACACTGCACTGATTTCACCAGTGATTTCAGATCCTAAAACGGGAATATGCTCCTCAGAATAGTGAGGAGGATACTGACAATATTGAGAATTATTATACAAATAGTACAAAATTTTTATCTTTTGAAATATTTTGTTTTAAAAAGACTTCTTTATGTTTTTATGCTAATTGAAAATCTATTGTAAAAATTGATATTTCCTGACTCATTTACTTCTGAATTAGCTAGTGATTAATTAGTTATGTCTATTAGCTTTCAGTTGGCAATAATGTATACCTTATTCTGTGGAGTATTAAAAATGCTACAAAGAACAAAACGAAGTTCATTACATGTCAACTTTGACACTGGAACTATGTCTAATAATATTTGAGAGCTTTTGAGCTTTGTTTTAACTTAGAAAGCTCATAATTAACCAAAATATACTTTAGAATTTGAAAATAGCAGTGAACAGAAAAAAAAGAACCTTTGTCTAAATCGACATCTGTCTTTTATGTAAATTGGAAATGCAATGACCGGTTTTGTTATTGATATCCACGAGATGAAAACACAGTATCAATTTTAAACATTTATTAATGGCTCCTGTTTATATCAGTGGCAGTTGTCTTTGCCATGTTTAATTCTAAAAAAATCAAAACATAAACAGAAAAGTAGCTTAATAGTGATATTACTGAACTTAAACACTTGTTGTTCAAAGAAGTCCCGTGATACCATGAATCCAGAAGATCCAGTCAAATATATCCAAAATGAACATTTTTTTTTAAGAAGCAAAGAGGTAAAATGGGAACCATTGTTATGAAAACTATAAATGAACAAGTAAGCAAGAATCTAGACCACGGAATCCAGATAAGAGTGAAACGGATACAGGTTAGGATTGATCAAGAGAGGTCTAGATACATTACATAGTTACACTGAAGCATTAGTTATCCACGGCTTGGTTTAAGGTTTATTCATTATAGAATGCATGATTTCACAGATGTGAAGTTGATATACACATCTAAACCTTCCTTCCATGCTTATTTGTCCTGGAGCCTGACTCAAATCACACAAATGTACAACTTGTATGCAAGCACTATATGGAATTACTTGCATTGGACCAAAGAACCAAGTTGTTTCATCCCTTTGTGCATGTTCTATCTTCCCAGGTAAAATTCGCTACCTCATCTGTCTGGAAAATTGCTGGTCATTTTTAAATTGTGTAAGTACTGCTCTGTAAACTCTCTGAAAACTCCATACTCCTGCATTTGAGAGGCTCCTTTCCTTCTTTATGCACCCACTGTAACTAGCATATACATTTTTATTATAACTGCTAGATCATGTTTAGAATTATCTATATCCTGCCTCCCTTATCATGCTCTGAACTATTAAATATTATATATCTACATCGTTTACATCCACATTCCAGGTGCCTGCAACATTAGTTGGCACATGAGAGTCACTCAATATGTGAGAGAAGAATGATTAGTAAATTTAGTAAATTTCTGGTGAATCTCTATTGAAAATTAAATAAAAGGGAAAGTTTGCTCATCATCAATAGCTTGAACCAATCTCTTTTACATATCTTGATGAATAAATGGTTCTGTATTTTAATAGTGAAAGTGAAGTCGCTCAGTAGTGTCTGACTCTTTGCTACCCCATGGACTGTAGCTTACCAGGATCTTCAGTCCATGGAATTTTCCAGGCAAGAGTACTGGAGTGGGTTACCATTTCCTTCTCCAGGTGATCTTCCTGACCCAGGGATTGAACCCGGGTCTCCCGCATTGCAAGCAGACACTTTACTGTCTGAGCCACCAGTACTTAATCCCAATTTTTTTTAATAATAGAGATGCAAAGAGCAGAGTGGAGTGAAAATATTTTTACTATATAATGAGAGTTTTGCATAAACATGTGGTTCAGTGTGAGTACATTGCTCAGGCCTAAGATCTTGGCAGACATTGTATTGAGGCCCTGGGATTCTGAGCCAGAAGCCTCTGTCCTGGTACCAGCACTTCCAGGCTCCTAAAAGGCTAGGGTTTGGGGTCTGCACTTGCATAGTTCACTTCACAGTTCTGGCTCCTTGAAGTTCACACCATGAGCAGCATTTGTGCCAGAGTTTCTTCCACACCAGACCAGGCCTCTGGCACAGATGCTGTACCACAGTGACTCTAATTTTGGGAGGGGAGAATGAAGAGTCCACAGACACTGGGGACTGTGGGCTCAGAGGTGTGAGGCAAGCTTCCCAAGGACACGTAAGGAAGGAAGGGCCTTGGCACAGGGGCACCCAGGTGTTTCTCATCCCGGGACCCCTCTGCCACCCACAGAGCTCCAGATACCCTGTAGTTCCAGGCTTCTGGAAAGGGGCTGTGGCTGCAGATCCACAGCCTTGTTCTGCCACCCTCTGAGCCCTCCTGACCCAGAGCAGCCCAGTCCATCCTCTCCCTGCCCCTCCATCAGGACCAGCACTTACTCCCCCAAACACTGGAAATCACATATCACACCCTGCCAGTTGAAACTGCACCTTGTTTGCCTTCCTAGGAAACTTCATGCTCCATTCACCCCAACCAAGCCAGACCTCCTCCCCTGGGATAACTCCCATGATCTCCAAAATTTAGAATAACTCCTTCTACTTATTGCTTTTAGCAGCTTACTGTTCTTATTTTAGAGTCAAAATACCCTTTCTTATTTCTCTGAATAAATGATGATTCCTCTGTTTTGCATTTCAAGGCATTTCTGCTTTCTTACTGTATATTCTAATTTAGGTAGTTTAACCTTTTGTACAACAGTAGGGCTTTTGAATAATGGGCTGTAGTGAAAGTTAGTAGTGTTGTCTCAATTATTTGGGAACAAACAGCCACACAATAATCTTGCTTCCAGAGTTATCTAGTTCTACCAATTTATAATCCTTTGGAAATTTCTGTAATGCAAGTTAAGATGTATCTCTATTTCTTCACTGGGATTAAACATCCTCTGATTTTCTACACTACTGACCATTCATTTTTTTAGCTTTCTAGATACAAAATTCTGCTGTTTTTCTTTTAAAGAGTATAGTATGAATTTGGAGTAAAGAATATGTAGAATGGACAAGGCAATGGCAACCTACTCCAGTACTCTTGCCTGGAAAATCCCATGGACGGAGGAGCCTGGTAGACTGCAGGTCATGAGGTCGCTAAGAGTCAGACACGACTGAGTGACTTCACTTTCACTTTTCACTTTCATGCATTGAAGAAGGAAATGGCAACCCACTCCAGTGTTCTTGCCTGGAGAATCCCAGGGACGGGGGAGCCTGGTGGGACAGCAGCCGTCTATGGAGTCACACAGAGTTGGACACGACTGAAGCGACTTAGCAGCAGCAGCATAACGTAGAAATCTAACAAATAATGATTAGCCAAGTGATCAGAGTCAGCGTCAGTCAATTCAATTCAGTTCAGTTGCTCAGTCGTGTCCGACTCTTTGTGACTCCAGAGCTCTTTGGACTGCATCACGCCAGGCTTCCCTGTCCATTATCAACTCATGGAGCCTGCTCAAACTCATGTCCATCGAGTCATTGATGCCATCCAACCATCTCATCCTCTATCTCCCCCTTCTCCTCCTGCCCTCAATCTTTCCCAGCATCATGGTCTTTTCCAATGAATCAGCTTTTTGCATTAGGTGGCCAAAGTATTGAAGTTTCAGCTTCAGCATCATTCCTTCCAATGACTATTCAGGACTTATTTCCTTTAGGATAGACTGTTGGATCACTCTGCAGTCCAAGGGACTCTCAAGAGTCTTCTCCAATACCACAGTTCAAAAACATCAATTCTTCTGCACTCATCTTTCTTTATAGTCCAACTCTCACATCCCTACATGACTACTGGAAAAACCTTAGCTTTGACTAGACAGACCTTTGTTGGTAACATAACACTTCTGCTTTTTAATATGCTGTCTAAGTTGGTCATAGCTTTACTTCCAAGGAGCAAGCATCTTTTAATTTCATGGCTGCAGTCACCATCTGCAGTCATTTTGGAGACCAAGAAAATAAAGTCTCCCACTGTTTCTATTGTTTCCCCATCTATTTACCATGAAGTGATGGGACCAGATGCCATGATTTTAGTTTTATGAATGTTGAGTTTTAAACCTGCTTTTTCACTCTCCTCTTTGACTTTCATCAACAGTATCTTCAGTTCCTATTTGTTTTCTGCCATAAGAGTGATGTCATCTGCATATCTGAAGTTATTGATATTAATTTCTCAATCAATTGATATCTTGATTCCTGTTTGTTCTTCATCCAGCACAGCATCTCGCATGATGTACTCTGTATATAAGTTAAGTAAGCAGGGTGACAATATACAGCATTGACATACTCCTTTCCCAGTTTGGAACCAGTCCTTTAGTTTTAGTCATGTTGACAATGTGCATGCTTATATAATATGATGAAAATGACACTTGACCCCTTTGGTATTCTTCTCCAAAACCCAAACCCCAGACTTGTCAAAAAGCAACACAAGACAAATACCAATTGCTTTCACCAGTGTTCTTCACAATTGTCAAAATCAATAAAAACAAGGAAAGCTTGAAAAACTTTTACAGTCAAGAGCAGCTTGAGGAGACATGATTACCAAATGTAATGTATTATTCTAGATGAGATCCTGGACTAGAAAAGAGACATTAAACTAAAATTAATGAAATCCAAATAAAGCATGAATTTCAATTAATGATAATGAGTTAATATTAGTGTGTTACTTGTAATAATGTGCCATACTAATGTAAGATGTTAATGATAGGGGAAGCTGGGTATGGGGCATATGTCAGTCTATGTATAATCTTTGTAAATTTTTGGTAAATCTAAAACTGTTCTAATAAAGTGTATTTTAAAATTTCAGTATCATTCTTCTTTGTCCTTTCTTTACTTGTGATTTTCTATAATAAAAAGTTTTACATTACTGTTGTTACTGTTCTTATGTAGAAACATCTAAAAATCAATTTTAATTTATCTGTTCTATGAATCTGTGATGACCCCATGACTATCACTGGATATCCTTAAATGCAAGCACAACATCCTTCCATGAATGAAAATGGAGAGAGAGAGTGAATCAGCGTAATGAAAAGAGTCATAGCCCATGGATAGTTCACACACAGGGCATGGTAAACCTAGAGTAGTATGTTGTTAATTAAGTAGTGAGAAATCTGCAAACTGGAAATCTAACCAGAAGTTACTATGTGAAACAGAAATACACAGAAATTTTTTGAAAAGAGACAGAGAAAAAAAGAGAAACTTCGAGAATGAAAGTAAATCTTGGACAGGCATTTAATATAGTTTCAGTAGGATTCAGGGTCAGAGTGACCTTTCTTAATTGAGTATGCTGAAGTCCATCATCCTTAAGTCTTAGAATAGATATGGTAGTGAACTTTCCTGCAGTCACAACTTTGTCTTCTATTTCACTTATATAATCTCATGATACTGAGTTTGCAGCAAAATGGATATATTAAAAATCCTTCTGATTTAATGATAAATGAAAACTGCTCCTAAAATTAGGAATGTACTTTGTATTTGTTCTGCCCTGAAGTGCAGTGAAAGTCACTCAGTCATGTCTGACTCTTTGAGACCCAATGGACTGTATAGCCTGTCCGGCTATTCTGTGCATAGAATTCTCCAGGCCAGAATACTGGAGTGGGTAGCCATTCCCTGTTCCCTTCTCCAGGGGATCTTCCCAACTCAGGGATCAAACCCAGGTCTCTCACATTGCAGGTGGATTGTTCACTGTCTGAGCCACCAGAGAAGCCCAAGATACTGGAGTGGGTAGGCTACCCCTTCTCCCAGGGATATTTCCAACTTAGGAATTGAACTGGGTCTCCTGCATTGTAGGTGAATTCTTTACCAACTGAGCTACCAGGGAAGCTAAGTTCTTCTGCTCTAGGACTTAGTTAAACATCCTGACTTCCCAATTCTTGCCAGGTGTACTTCCGTCCAGTAAAAGGACAGATTCACTAATTACTTTTGAAAGAATTTCTTTAGTGACAATTCATCGCAGCACTGTTTATAATAGCCAGGACATGGAAGCAGCCTAGATGCCCATCATCAGATGAATGGATAAGGAAGGTGTGGTATATATGCACAATGGAATGTTACTCAGCTATTAAAAAGAATACATTTGAATCAGTTCTAATGAGGTAGATGAAATTGGAGCATATTATACAGAGTGAAATAAGCCAGAAAGAAAAACACCAATACAGTATACTAACACATATATATGGTATTTAGTTAATCGGTAAAGATAACCCTGTGTGTGAGACATCAAAAGAGACACAGATAAATAGAACAGTATTATGGACTCTATGGGAGAGGGCGAGGACGGGATGATATGGGAGAATGGCCTTGAAGCATGTAAATTATCACATGTGAAACGAATCACCAGTCCAGGTTCGATGCATGACACAGGGCGCTCGGGGCTGGTGCACCGGGATGACCCAGAGGGATGGGATGGGGAGGGAGGTGGGAAGGGGGTTCTGGAAGGGGAAAACATGTACACCCATGGTGGATTCATGTCAATGTATGGCAAAACAAATACAATATTTTCAAGTTAAAAAATAAATAAATAAACTAATTTAAAATTAAAAATAAATAAAAGCTGATTGTCTTACTAAAATCTAATTTAAAATTATTTCTGCATAAGCAGTGCTAAATAATATACTTTGAGTGACTTGATAGATAAGCCTAAAATAGCCAGAGGTACTACAATTCAATAGCAGTTTCAAATATCTTCCATCTGAAAACAAATCCCATTATTCTAGCATGACCCTGGTCAGAATTCCAAATAGTAAAACAGTTGGTACTACTTCACTATAACAAAGTTTTTTAAAGAGGAATTCTAAATTTAACTTTTTATTATTGCATTCTTCTGTTCCAGATTCAATTTCACATTTTCATGATGCATTTGGCTGTGTCACACTGTTTGATTCCTGCCAGTTTCCCATCTCACCTGTCCCCTTACACTAGAAGTCAGTTCTCACCTTTGTTCTGTGTATGTGTGTTAGCTGCTCAATCATATTCGACTCTTGCAACCCCATGGACTGCAGCCCACCAGACTCCTCTGTCCATGGAATTCTTCAGACAAGAACATTGGAGTGGGTAGCCATTCCCTTCTCCAGAGGATCTTCCCCACCCAGGGATCAAACCCAGGTCTCCTACATTGCAGGCAGATTCTTTACTGTCTGAGTCATCATGGAAGCCCCTTGCTCTGTACCTCAGTTCAGTTCAGTTCATTTCAGTCGCTCAGTCGTGTCCGACTCTTTCTGACCCCATGAATTGCTGCACGCCAGGCCTCCCTGTCCATCACCAACTCCCAGAGTTTACCCAAACTCGTGTACATCGAGTTGGTGATGCCATCCAGCCATCTCATCCTCTGTTATCTCCTTCTCCTCCTGCCCCCAATCCTTCCCAGCATCGGGGTCTTTTCCAATGAGTCAACTCTTTGCATGCTGTGTACATATACACACATATAACTAATATCAAGACTGTTTGTTTCCCATGGATCAGCCCACCATTTTACATGTACCAAGTAGTTCTCTTTCCTTATATTCAATTCTAAACTCCTATTTTCTTCATCTGAAGAATCTGAATTAGCTGTTTCAACAGAGGTTAAGAACTTGACTGATCAAAAATAAAACTTTCAGAGTACAACAATAAAAGTCCTACAGAATATGTTTTGCTACTAAAATGATTATATTTGAAAATAAGTAGAAGAAAAAAGGCGACTTTTCTCAAGCATATGATCTATTTAAAACTTGGCAAAGTATAAAGCTATACGAGTCTTAATAATCTGTAACACTGTGTGATAACTTCAAACTCACTGTGTATATGCTGTGCCCTAGGCTATGGTTAAACTTTATAACCCTCTGCTTTTCTCTAAGGAGAGATATACCTTAACATGCAATAATTCAGGCAAATTCCTAGATCCAAAAGAAAACAGTATTATATATGTGTGTCCAATTGATCCTGGCTGAGGACACTGTGAAAGAAGAAATTTTAAAAGATAATTTTTAAGGCATTAAAAACTAAGTGGGATGGAATTCTGATCATAATTCTTTTATGCCACTTACTAAACTATCCCCAGAATCTTTAATTCCAAATCACACCAACTTTTGAATTTCTGAAATCAGTTGCTACCAAGAGTTCAACCAGATGCTGGTCTTTAACAAAGGTTCTCAAAGGAATGTTGTTGAGTCACTAAGCTGTGTCTGACTATCTGTGACCCCATGGATGGTAGCCCACCAGACTCTTCTGTCTATGGAGTTCTCCCAGCAAGAATACTGGAGTGGATTGCCATTTCCTTCTCCATGAAGGAATAGTAAGGAAGAAATTGCACTTTATTTTAACTTTAGTTCTAATCTCATCTTTAGGGATTATTAGAAGTTTAGTCATTATATTCCCTTATCTGTACTCAGAGACACATCTCTTTCTTATCATCTAGAATTGCTTCCATTGAAACTGAGGGTCCAGAACTGCCCACAAAGAAGAAATAGGTTATCCTCAGCAAATGCAAAGACTTAAAATATGGCAGAATTTTAACCAGAAAAAAAAAAAGTTACTGGCCATGTTCTCATTAAGAGACAGCTCTCAGGAGTGATTTCCTAAATCCACAATGTATTTTATATCACCTTTATTCAAAATAAGTGAGTCTTATAACTTTAAAAGTATCTGACAGACAAACTGGTAAGTTCTGTGTGTGAGGCTTCAGAGGTCCTAACAAAGACAACATGTGTTATTGGGAGCTATTATTTAGAGTGTGAGTATGTAGGGTTAAAAAAACACCTCAGTACGATGACAGTGTTAGGAAGCTCAAGAAGAGGGTAAGTCAAGTCTTAGATGGGCCTAGTGTCAACTCTACAACATGAACATTCCATATATAATAACATTTAATACTCAGAACAATCGCAAGAGATAAGTACCACTGTAGCCAGTTTGCAGTTGTGAAAACAGTTCTGGAGAAGCTAAATAGCAATTTCTGAATCAGTATAGTTGATTTCCATGATTCATAGTGTTAAGAATTATGTTATATAAAGTTAGTGTGACCACTGAATTAACAAATATTGAACACTTGCTACTAGGGGAAATAGAGTTTTATTCCTACAAGCCTCAAGTCACAACATTTTTGTCAACTGATCTATATATAACATGGCTTTATGTGTATTTTTATTTAAAAACATCTTAATACTTATTATTGGCTCATTAACTTTGAATTCACAACCAATAGTACAAGAACTATACCTTAACTAACACATTTGTTTTCTGTGTAAGATACATCACAGCCGAGAGAACTATTTTAGGGCCTAAAAAACAAGGCGCTCAACGAAAAGCTCAAGATGAGAAAAATAGACCAGACTAAATAGATCAGAAAATGGACATTTGATTACAGTGTGAGATGAAACAAGAAAGCAGAGTGTCACCTTGTTCTACCTCAGCTGGGATCATGCTTTTCAGAAAACTCAATTTTTCACCACCCTGCACATGTCTACAAAAGACCTAAAAGTGTGGTTAATATTGATTTTAAGATTGCAAATACATTTTAGCAAGTAGGCATATTCACAAATAGTGAAGTTGGCCATATTTAATACCAGATACGTTGAACTTCAATGCATATTCACTTTTTCTGTTCTCCAGCTTATTTTTCCCTTGACTTTAAAAGTAATGCTCTCTCATGCAGAAAAATTAAGCCATACAGAAAGTATTGTTAAAAGATTTTTTAATCAATAAAATTCCATCACCAGAAAGCAATGATGCCATTATATACATAATGGAGGTCGCCATTAACCCCAACATATATATAAGTTGTTGTTCAGTCACTAAGTCATATCCAACTCTGTGACCCCTTGGCTTGCAGTGTGCCAGGCTTCCCTGTCCTTCTCTATTTCCCAAAGCTTGCTCAAACTCATGTCCATTGAGTCAGTGATGTTATCCAACCATCTCATCCTCTGTCACCCCCTTCTCCTCCTGCCTCAGTCTTCTCTGGTATATACATGTACGTGTGTGCTTGTGTGCTAAGTTGCCTCAGCTGTGTCCATCTCTTAGTGACCCAATGGACTGTAGCCTACCAGGCTCCTCTGTCCATGGGAATTCTTCAGGCAAAAAGACTGGAGTGGGTTGCCATATTCTCCTCTACAGTATCTTCCTGACTCAAGGATCAAATCTGTGTCTCTTACATCTCCTGCACTGGAAGGTGGGTTATTTACCACTAGTGCCACCTGGGAAGCCCATGTTTATGTATACATAATGCTTTTAAATGTACCCTTAAATGGTGAAGTGGAAGGGCGTGAAATCATCTTCTCCCGTGAAAACTCAAAAATTACAACTCATTGCTGAACAACCATCAACAAGAGAATGTTGGATCCCACCAAAAAAAAAAGATATCCCACATCCAGGGACAAAGGAGAAGCCTCATGAAGATGTTATGAAGGCAAAATCAAGTTTAGAATCAAATCCCATACTGGCCAGAAATGATCGGAGGGCTCAGACAAAACCTTGTGTGCACCAGGACCGAGGAGAAAGGAGCAGTGATCCCACAAGAGATTGACCCAGACTTAACTGTGACTGTCCAGCAGTCTCCGGCGGAGGCATAAGTCAGTGGTGGCCTGCTACAGGGTTGGGGACACTGAGTGAGGCAGTGCATGCAAGGCACCTTTTGAAGGAGGCTGACATTATCTTCATTACTTCCACCATAGTTTGGTCTCAGGTGAAACAACAGGGATGAGACACAGCCACCCCCATAAACAGAAAATCAGATTCAAGTTTTACTGAGCATGGCCCCGCCAATCAGAACAAGATGCAGTTTCCCCCTCAGGCAGTTCTTCCCATCAGGAAGCTTTCATATGCCTCTTAGCCTTATCAGACAGAGGGCAGACAAATTGAAAACCACAGTCACGGAAAACTAAGCAAACTGATCGCATGGATCACAGCCTTGTCTAACTCAGTGAAACTATGAGCCACGCCATGTAGGGCCACCCAAGATGGACAGATCATGGTGGAGAGTTCTGACAAAACGTGGTCCACTGAAGAAGGCAATGGCAAACCACTTCAGTATCCCTGCCTTGAGAACCCCATGAACACTGTGAAAAGGCAAAAAGATGTGATAATGAAAGATGAATTCCCCAGGTTGGTAGGTGCCCAATATACTACTGGAGGAGAGTGGAGAAATAACACCAGAAAGAATGAAGAGACAGAGCCAAAGTGAAAACAATGCCCAGTTGTAGATGTGACTGGTGATGGGAGGAAAGTCTGATGCTGTAAATGACAATATTGCATAGGAACCAGGAACGTTAGGTCCATGAATCAAGGTAAATTGGAAGTGGTCAAACAGGAGATGGCGAGAGTGAACATCAATGTTTTAAGAATCAGTGACATAAAATATGTTGGAATGGGCAAATTTAAATCAGATGGCCATTATATATACTACTGTGAGCAAGAATCCCTTAGGAGAAATGGAGTAGCCGTTATAGTCAACAAAAGAGTCTGAAATGCAGTACCTGGGTACAATCTCAAAAAGGACAGAATGATCTCTGTTCATTTCCAAGGCACACCATTCAATATCACAGTAATCCAAGTCTATGCCCCAACCAAAAATGCCAAAGAAGCTGAAGTTGAATGGTTCTGTGAAGACCTACAAGTCCTTCTAGAACTAACACCCAAAAAAGATATCCTTTTCATCATAGGGGACTGGAATACAAAAGCAGGAAGTCGAGATATACCTACAGTAACAGGCAAATTTGGTCTTGGAGTGCAAAATGAAGCAGGATAAAGGCTGACAGAATTTTGCCAAGAGAATGGACTGGTCACAGAAAACACATTCTTCCAACAACACAAGAGACAACTCTACACAGGGACATCACCAGATAGTCAATACCAAAATCAGATCGATTACATTCTTTGCAGCCAAAGATGGAGAAGCTCTATAGAGTCAGCAAAAGCAAGACTGAGAGCTAACTGTGGCTCATATCATGAACACCTTATTGCCAAATTCAGACTTAAATTAAAGAAAGTACGGAAAGCCACTAGACTATTCAGGTATGACCTAAATCAAATCCCTTACAATTATACAGTGGAAGTGACAAATAGAATCAGGGATTAGGTCTGATAGAGAGAGTGCCTGAAGAGCAATGGATGGAGGTTCTTGACATTGTATAGGAGGTGGTGATCAAGACCATCCTCAAGAAAAGGAAATGCAAAAGGCAAAATGGTTGTCTGAGGAGCCTTACCAAGAGCTGAGAAAAGAAGAGGAGCTAAAGGCAAAGGAAAAAACAAAAGATACACCCATTTGAATGCTGAGTTTCAAAGAATAGCTCAGAGACATAAGAAAGCCTTCCTCAGTGATCAATGCAAATAGAGGAAAACAATAGAATGGGAAAGACTAGAGATCTCTTCAATAAAATTAGAGATACCAAGGGAACATATCATGCAAAGGTGGGCACAATAAAAGACAGAAAGAGTATGTATCTAACAGAAGCAGAAGGTATTAAGAAGAGGTGGCAAGAATACACAGAAGAACTATACAAAAAAGATCTTCATGACCCAGATAACCATGAGGGTGTCATCACTCACCAAGAGTCAGACATCCTGGAATGCAAAGTCAAACGGGCCTTAGGAAGCATCTCTACCAACAAAGCTAGTGGAGGCAATAGATTTCCAGTCATTTCAAATCCTAAAAGGTGATGCTGTGAAAGTGATGCACTCAATACGCCAACAAATTTGGAAAACTCAGCAGTGGCCACAGGACTGGAAAAGGTCATTTTTCATTCCAGTCCCAAAGAAAGGCAATGTTAAAGGATGGTCAAACTACCACACAATTGCATTCATCTCACACGCTAGCAAAGTAATTCTCACAATTCTCCAAACCAGGCTAAAATAGTATGTAAACCATGAACTTCCAGATGTTTAAGTTGGATTTGGAAAGGGCAGAGATGCCAGAGTTCAAATTGCCAACATCTGTTGCCTCATCAAAAAAGCAAGAGAGTTCCAGAAAACATCTACCTCTGCTTTATCGACTACGTCAAAGCCTTTGACTGTGTGGATCACAACAAACTGGAAAATTCTTCAGGAGATGGGAATACCAGACCACCTTACCTGCCTCCTGAGAAATCTATATGCAGGTCAATAAGCAAAAGTTAGAACTGGACATGGAACAACAGACTAGTTCCAAATAGGGAAATGCATACGTCAAGGCTACATATTGCCACTCCGCTTATTTAACTTATATGCAGAGTATATCAGTGAAATGCTGGGCTGGATGAAGCACAAGCACGAATCAAGATTTCCAGGAGAAATATCAATAACCTCAGATGCTCGGATGACACCATCCTATGGCAGAAAGCAAAGAACTAAAGAGCCTCTTGATGAAAGTGAAAGAGGAGAGTGAAAAAGTTGGTTTAAAGCTCAACATTCAGAAAACTAAGATCATAGCATCTGGTCCCATCACTTCATGGCAAATAGATGGGGGAACAATGGAAACAGTGCCAGACTTTATTTTTTTGGTCTCCAAAATCACTGCAGTAGGTGACTTCAGTCTTGAAATTAAAAGACCCTTGCTCCATGGTAGAAAAGCTGTGACCAACCAATACAGCATATTAAAAAGCAGAGACATTACTTTGCCAACAAAGGTCTGTCTCGTCAAAGCTATGGTTTTTGCAGTAGTCATGTATGGATGTGAGATCTGAACTATAAAGAAACCTGAGTGCCGAAGAATGTATGATTTTGAACTGTGGTGTTGGAGAAGACTCTTGAGAGTCTCTTGGATGGCAAGGAGTTCAAACCAGTCAATCCTAAAGGAAAGCATTCCTGAATATTCATTGGAAGGACTGATGCTGAAACTGACACACCAATACACTGGCCACCTGATGTGAAGATCTGACTCCCCCAAAGCCCCTGATGGTGGGAAAGATTGAAGGCTGGAGGAGAAGAGGATGACAGAAGTTGAGATGGTTGTATGGCATCACCAACTCAATGGACATGAGTTTCAGCAAGCTTCGAATTTGGTGATGGACAGGGAAGCCTGGCGTGCTGCAGTCCGTGCTGTCACAAAGAGTCTGACACACTGAGTGACTGAACTGCAAGCTTTGAAAAACATCATTCTGCTTTAAAAATTCTGGAAAAATAATAATTGTAGAGCTGTTTCCATTATGTATTGAGTATAGCTATCTATTATCATTCAGTCTCCTACTGATGAACATATAGACTATTCTAAATATCTATTATGAACACTGCTGAAAACTTTCATCTTTCTCTGTATGTTTATTTTTGCAAAAAATTTCACAAAGCATAAATTATATTTACATGCCTATTATATTACATTCAAGAAACGGTTTCCCAATTTTAAGCCAGATTCTGTCTATTGTCCTTTGTGCAACAGTGCTATCTTCCCTGTTTAATTTGATGCTAAGACTTCATTACTAAGTGGACAATATATTCAGTAACTATGGGAAGAAAGATAATTATCTGACACAATTCACACAACCAAATGTCTTTATGTGATACAGTACTAAAACAGTAAGCACTGGAAGAATTGAAAGAGTATACAAGCTTAAAGAACCAATATTAATGGATTGTGGGAAGGTGTCAGTGGTGGCAGCACAAATTGTAAAGTTCTCCAAAAATAGAAAAGGGAACCAAAATTCCATGGAGAGCATAAACAACAAAACTAGGGGACAGGGCATCAAAATTCAAGCAGATTCTCAGCTATAAGACCTGAAAGTTATCAGCATCTGTATGGGTAAAAAAGAGGAAATCAAACAAGCAGATTGATGGATCTGAAATGGAAGAAAACCAAAATAACAACATGTATTCACTGGAAAGCATCCCTGGCCAATTTGAGAAAGACAACTGAAAAGGGAGGAACTTCCCTCACTCCAACAGCAGATGAGTGCAGGGGACCCAAAATAAGGCCATATGATGAAAAGAGGTCTGCTAGCTTTTATGAAACTTAAAAACTGACTTTATCACCTCCTTTCCAGAACAAGACTTAACACTGAGCAAAACCTACTGAGAGTGGATTCAAAATTTAGCAAGTTAAGGGTCATAGAGATAGGAGAAAGAGAATATCCACAGAAATGGAGGAAAACAGAAGTGAAACAGGGTTCAGATTTTCACAAAGTAGTCATATTCTGAACAAAGGAGGAGAGAGAGTGTGTGTGTGTGTTCTGGTATATACTGTAGTAGCCTGATATGTGGGGACTTCCCAGCTGGCTCAGTGGTAAAGAATCCACCTGCCAGTGCAGGAGATGAGGGTTCAATCCCTGCATCAGAAAGGTCCCCTGGAGAAGGAAATGCCAACCTACTTCAGTATTCTTGCATGGGAAATCCTGTGGACACAGAAACCTGAATGGCACAGTTCATGGGATCACAAAGAGTCGAACACGACTTAGTGACTAAACAACTATAAAAATAATCAGCAAATTACAGAGGCTGTGGAAAACTGTACTGATATAACATCCTGTAGATAAAGAACCAGATGGAGACTTAAGGATATGTTAGATTGAAATTTTAAAATGGAAAAGTTAAAGTACGGTGTCTATGAATGCATGTCTGGATTTAATATACACAGACATACACGCACACAGACATATGCACACACACATGAAAGCAATTATTATAAAAGTTAGGATACTGTTTATGTATGGGGATGTAAAAAGGTAAAATCTAGGATAGATCACAGGAAGGGAGCTTCTAGAGTGACTGACAAATTATATTTCTTAACTAATTATTTTCACCATAGATTCACTTCATGTGGTTTTGTGTTTTTGTTTTATCTTACAATAAATGGTTTCAAAAGGGGGCTAATTCTTCCAGTGCTGTGCTGTGCTTATCCACGCAGTTGTGCCTGACTCTGTGACCCCATGGATTGTAGCCCTCCAGGTTCCTCTCTGTCCATGGAGATTCTCCAGGCAAGAATACTGGAGTGTGTTGCCATGCCCTCCTTCAGGAGCACTTCCCAACCCAGGTCTTCTCAATTGCAGGTGGATTCTTTATAATCGGAGCCACCAAGGAAGCCCAAAGATACTGGAATGGGTAGCCTATCCCTTCTCCAGGGGATCTTTCTGACCCAGGAATTGACCTGGGGTCTTCTGCATTGCAGGAAGATTCTTTACCAACTGAGCTACCAGAGAAGCCCAATTCTTCAAACTATATGACAAATTTCCCAAAAGATCTGGAAAAGAACATGAAGAAATATGAATATCAAACTAATATTTGTTGCAATTACATACCTTTAATACAGAATGCAGTCATTGATTTAAACCATTTAGCCTTACAAGAAGCCAAAACAATTAACTGAATTGTAAAAACTTCCACCAAAGATGGCTTTTTTATACAATCTTGCCAAATAGTGATCTAACCAAATCTCATTAAATTAATTATATTTTGCTGAATTGAATGAATTAATTAGTTTGGGCTTCCCAGGTGGCTCAGAGGTTAAGAATCTGCCTGCCAATGCAGGAAGTTTTGGAGACACTCGTTTGAGCCCTGGATTGGGAAGATTCCCTGGAGGAGGAAATGGCAACCCACTCCAATATTATTGCTTGGAGAATCCCATGGACAGAGGAGCATCGCCAAGAGTTGGACATGGCTGAGCACACACACACACACATACACACACACATGCATGACATATTTAAGAGAAAGATTCAAGAGCTTGACTAAACTGCCTTTGATAATATTGTCTAACTCTGTTTTTGAAGTGAAAAACACAAAGATATGACAAGAATTAACATCACAGTACATATAAAACTTGATATCATGAAAAAAAAACTTACTATGAAAATTCTCACAAAGATCATCCAATAAGTGAAGTCGCTCAGTCATGTCCAACTCTCTGCGACTCCATGAACTGTAGCCTACCAGCCTTCTCCATCCATGGGAGTCTCCAGGCAAGAATACTGGAGTGGGTTGCCATTTCCTTCTCCAGGGGATCTTCCCCACCTGGGGAATGAACCCGGGTCTCCCACATTGTAGGCAGATGAACTGTAGCCTACCAGCCTTCTCCATCCATGGGAGTCTCCAGGCAAGAATACTGGAGTGGGTTGCCATTTCCTTCTCCAGGGGATCTTCCCCACCTGGGGAATGAACCCGGGTCTCCCACATTGTAGGCAGATGCTTTTACCATCTGAGCCACCAGGGAAGTCCAATATACTTCTTCAACTCTGTTTATCTAAAGTAGACCAGGTTGATATGGTTGTCATCCTCGAAGTCTGCACAGAATGTTTCCATATTCATGATGATTTATTATAAGTGATTGTATTTTGAGGAATTAATTATAATTATATTAAGAGAAAATATATTAATTATATTAAGAAGAATTAATATGTTTGCTTCCTTTTCATTCCTCCACTTCTCTCCATCTTCATTCCCACCTGCAGGAATCCCAGTGGCAGGCAGTCACGCAAACTGAAGCCTGAAGTTGTGTTTTGTGAGACAGGGGAAGGGCAGAGGGGCAATCAAGTAAAATAATCAGAACAGCCAGGTCACTGTGAGAGCATTGAGACTGTTAGCCTCAGGGAGAGCCTGACTACAATCCCAGGTTAAGAGCCATGGTCCCTCATTAGGGATCTACTGAAGCTCTGATGGAGATATGGAAGCATATTAGCAAGGAGAGTCCTAATTGAGGACAAATTAACTTGTGGAATCTTGCAAGTTTCTCCAGTGGCCTCAGCCTGCAAAACAGTATGAAGCAATTTGCACAATTTTGAGCTCTCTAGAATTTAGGACTTTATTTTTTTTAATGGAGATTTTATCTTATTTATTCTACATGTTTTCTAAATTTCTATTCATTATGCCTTGCTATGCTTCCTGTTCTTGAATAGCATAAATTCATTCTTGCTTTATAGCTTTGACTTTTAAATAGCTTGGCATCACTTAGTTATTGCTTATTCATGTTTTGATTACTTAGCTCTGTTTCTTTTAAGTCACCCTCATTATTGCCTTAATCATGGCAGTTGTGCTTCTGTGAATCACTATCCTACCAATGTCACCACTGGTAGTAAAGTACTGGATCTCAGGGATAATTATTGTTTGGCATTTATATTATTATTATTTTTAACTTATATGGGCTCTTTATTCATCTGAAACTTTATTCACAGCAAGCATTTTTTTCTGGTCATTCTTGCTAAGCATAAAACAACAACAACAGAGAATTACATCATGAAATGCAAGAGGAGATTCCATGCATCATCTTACTTTACTTTTTAATTTTCAGATTTGGAAATAGAGTCCAACAAAGTTTGATTGAATTGTCCAAAGGCTCTTGTCTGTAGCAGAGCCAAAATTAAACAACAGCTTTCTTGACTTGGCCAGCACAAATTAATTGTGAAAAAAGGCAAAATATAAATGCATTAATACATAAAATTTTAAAAATATGACTCATAATCAAGAGTAAAAGCTGTACAATTGTAGGTGCTGCTTGCTGAATAAGACTTATTAAAACACATCTTCTGAGGTCAGTTGTTACCTAAAATTTGTTGATAGGCTTGATAGATGAGTTCACCCAGATACAGATTCATACCTATAACAAGTCTCAGGATGGGATGGGGCAGTATGGAGAATTGCTCAGTTTAAAGATAGCAAGACAAAGTTCCTTCTGTTGTCCCACACACCCTGTTCTGCGTTCATCTCTTTATGGTTGCCTTCCTACTAAAGAGATCTTAATACTTGACTAGTCTAGGTTTTCTCCAGTTTTCAAATCTTAGATTGTACATGAGTTTTTTGATGTCTTCAATATGTTATTCAAAAGTGCTTGCTACCTGCTGTGCTTGTTAACATTGTAAGGGATTTTCTTTCCTTCTTCATGCAATTTTCTACAATGTTTTCCCAGCAGGCAGGCATTTATTTAAAAATAAAAGATACTGAAAGGGGAAATTTCTCATTGAGGCCCAGTTCAGTTCAGTCACTCAGTCGTGTGCGACACTTTGCAACACCATGAACCACAGCACGCCAGGCCTCCCTGACCATCACGAACTCCCGGAGTCTACCCAAACTCATGTCCACTGAGTTGGTGATGCCATCTAACCATCTCATCCTCTGTCGTCCCCTTCTCCTCCTGCCTTCAATCTTTCCCAACATCAGGGTCTTTTCAAATGAATCATCTCTTTGCATCAGGTGGCCAAAATATTGGAGTTTCAGCTTCAACATCAGTCCTTCCAATGAATACCCAGGACTGATCTCCTTTAGGATGGACTGGTTGGATCTGCTTGCAGTCCAAGGGACTTTCAAGAGTCTTCTCCAACACCACAGTTCAAAAGCATCAATTCTTCTGTGTTCAGCTTTCTTCACAGTCCAACTCTCACATCCATACATGACCACTGGAAAAACCATAGCCTTGACTAGATGGACCTTTGTTGGCAAAGTAATGTCTCTGCTTTTTAATATGCTGTCTAGGTTGGTCATAACTTTCCTTCCAAGGAATAAGTGTATTTTAATTTCACGGCTGCAATCACCATCTGCAGTGATTTTGGAGCCCAGAAAAATAAAGTCAGCCACTGTTTCTACTGTTTCCCCATCTATTTGCCATGAAGTGATAGGAGCGGCGGCTGCGCGACGGCACAGGAGCGGCTGAGAGGAGCTACCCCACGTCCAAGGTAAGGAGCAATGGCTACGCTTTGCTGGAGCATCCATGAAGAGATCCCCCATGTCAAAGATAAGAGAAACCCAAGTAAGACACTAGGCTCTGAGAGAGGGCATCAGAGGGCAGACAAACTGAAACCACAATCACAGACAACTAGCCAGTCTGATCACATGGACCACAGCTTGTTTAACTCAATGAAACTAAGCCATTGAGGCTCAAGTTTGAAGCAGTTTCTCACTGGTCAAAAATATGATGCCATTGTCCTTTGAATTATAACATTTAAAATTTTACTTGATTGAAACAGCTAGAGGAAAATGTCTAGTTAATTATTTCATTTCATTATGTAGCAGGCAAAAGAATACTATAAATGTTATTGTTTAAATTTGTATATTAGATAAAATATACTTGATCTCTGCAAAAGTAAAATAGATGCAATTCACAAATTATATAATTATGGATAAAATATATGATTCACTTGTATTATTTTGGTGTGATGAAAGCTAAGACATTAACTAGCTAATTAGGATTGTCATTTACTAGGCACCTATCATTCAGTTAACTTTTGCAAGTTCTATGAATCTGCAAGAGATATAGGATACAATTTATAACCTACAGGTATTTACAATCTAATTAGGAAACCACATAACTGAAACAATTAAAGAGAAACTAAAGAGTAAGGTGACAAATTCAATCTAGTTTTGTGGAGTGGAATAGTCCAAAGTGGGAAATATGTGAGCTGTTTCCTGATGTAGGATGGGATTTAGATAATTAGGAAGGATGAAGTAGGCATGCCAGAAAAGGAAGATTCTACAGGAAAAAAAAAAATCACAAGAAGGGTAAATAAGCTGGTTGTATGTTAGAAATAGTGACATGCCCTACCCAACTGAAGCTATAGTCAATAAAGAATTATTAATGCCCTTGGAAACATGCTGATGACTTACAGAATTCCAGGCATCTTTTCATCCTCTGGCACCAGGCTGCTCAGTATATCCTCATTGAGTTAAATGATCTAAAAGATACATTAGTCCTTCTCATTCATTTACAAAAAAATGAAACTGAAGGTCAGAGAGGCCAAGATATTTGAACAAGATGTCACTGGTAGTGGACTGCACACACTCACCACTACCTCTTAACTTCACAACAGAAAGTTCCAGATGGCAGTAGGCATGTTTAAGTTCACCCTCCCCGAATCCACCAGGTGCTTCTAAAGTTTCTGTTGAATGCAATATATAAGCAGGAAAAGTTAAATCTCTTTGGAAGCTCTTTTTCAAATGGAAGGGATTCTCTTCAAATGAGATGTGACTCTGAGTTAATTTTCCACATGATCTACAGTACAAAGAAGCTGAGACTAATAAAACTCAGGATTCAAGCTTCACTATCATCTTTTCTTACAAGGAAAAGAGAAAAAACACCTCAGCTAAAGTCATGTATGCTAAGGGATGGAATGACAGGGTGAAAGTCAACCGGACAGAATTTGGAGGGGAGTCACTCATTGTAAACCTTTATTTATATGCCATCTCAAGAAAATTTAAATGTATCAGTGCAAATTGGAAAATGCCCTTCAATCATCTGCTAATTGTTCCATATCCCTCCAGACATCAAGATTTCAAAACTCTAGCTGAATGTGACAAACGCCGTAGTTCCAGATTTCTTGATATTTCCACTATGAGTATCATGCTGATTAACTGAATTTCTCAATTTATACCCACATTTTTTTTTTCACAATGTAGGAAGTGTCCATTTCTTTCAACATGAATATCGTGTTCCTACTTTTATTTCAAATCAATAGCTTCTCTAAGTTAGCTATATTTTTGTTGTACTACTGTTTTGTTTGTGGCTTTCTCTATTTCAGCCTTACTAAAATTAATGAATTAATACTGAAACTAATGAGCCTATAACCCACTGAAACTTGACAACCTCCACATGCCATCCCTTGCTAAATGATCTGTTCTGCGTTCAGCTTTGTTTTATTCTGATTTACTGTATCCACAATAGTAGAACCAGAAGGTACTCAAAGCTATTTGTTGAATGAATAATTGAGTGTTATGTTCTTAAAAGTAAAGCAAAAGGAATGCTTAAAACAGGATAGAAACTGAAACATCAAAAAAAAAGTGAAATATTTCATGCAATGGGTAACAAGAGAACTAATTTGCTACATACATTAAACACTTGCATGTCTACTCTTTCTTATAGACTTTCCAATATCCCTATCATCCAGGGAAAGCAGATATTTCACTCGCCAAATGAATTTATTGACTTATCTAAAGTTACATATTCAGTAAATGGAAGTGTTCAGACTCCTGACTCTGAGTTTATTGTCCTCCCTACTCTAACATGTTACACTCTGAATTATTTTGGGTTTCACAGACTTCACAGTAATAATTTGTCCAGTTATTGAGTATTTTGTCCTTAGAATTAACTGATATGAAAACTAGCAGCTTCTGGATTGTGACCTGCTGGAGGAGTCACTGGAGTCTTGAAGTCACTGGAGTTCTGAACACTTTTTAATAAAAAGTGCAAACAAGATTTAGCAAGGGCCATGAGTCAAAACCATTAGTAAAATATTTCCACAACTATTTTGGTTCATTTATTTTTCCTTATAAGAGATATCTGCCTTTGTTTATTTAAAGATATGTAACTTTCCATTTATTAATATCCTTTTTATTCAGACCACATAATGCAGGCAGGCAATGTTAGATAAAACATCTGCAGAGCAGACTTGCTTTCCATGACTGATACTGTTCCACAGAGATATGTCATAAGCAATATAGCTGCTGGAAACTTAGAATAAATAAGATATATCCATGGAAGGTTTTGAAAAACCTTAAAATAATCCTCCTGTATTTTTAGTTTCCTAAGTTTATAATCAAGGCATCATATTTGTGTTACTATTACAGAATTATGCATCCTATACCAAAGTGGTTTGCATGGAGACAGATGCTCTGCACTGAGCAAATAGCAAGAAAATAATGAATTGGAAGTGACAAGTGCCTTCAGCCAAATGTCCAAAGGGAATTGTCACCTTGAAATTATATGTAGCAGAAGGAGCCAAAGAAAAAAATGAAATGGCAAAAGTGCCAGTATTAATCCAGAAATTAAGCTCAGGGGTTGTGTTAGGCCAGGCTAATTGAACCACCAATGGTCTTTCTTTCATTTTGAATTAAAGTATGTTCAAAAAGAGAGGGGAGGTCAAAATATCCTCAGCTAGACTAGGGGAAACAGGACTGATGAATCAGCAGCATAATCAAGAAATATTTGATAAAGTGATGTGTATTTATTTGGCAAGGTAAATAAATGTGGCTCCATCACTTGAGTTTACAAATTAGGACTGACAGTACTTATCTGTGAAAAGAAAACCATCAAAAACAAAGTATTGATTGAGTGACATTAAGCTACAAGCAGTTTAAACATTCTGTGCAGAAATAAAATTCCTCCCTGCTTTCCAGAAACTTAGATTCTAAGAAATATAATAATAGCAAAATTAGAAATAACAATAACCTCTATCATTATTTTGGTGCCATTTCTTAAGCTACTAGTTAGTGCTAACTGATATGCCAGGGGCTCTTTTGGTGGCTCTGTGGTAAAAGAATCTGCCTGCAATGCAAGAGATGCAGGAAACACAGGTTCAATCCCTGGGCCTGGAGGATCACTTGGAGGAGGAAATGACAAACTACTCCAGTATTCTTGCCTGGAAAATCCTATGGACAGAGGAGCCTGATAAGATGCAGTCCAAGGGGTCACAAACAGTCAAACACGACTAAGCGACTGAGCATGAAAATAATATGCCAAGTGCTTTACAGGCATTATCTCCCCCAATCTTCACAATCTAAAATGTTACTATTGTCTCCATTTTAATGTTGGAGAACTTGAAGCTTAGAGATAATAACCTGCCCCAGTTCCACAACTAGTAACAGGTGAGTGCATTAACAAAAATAACACTCCAAAGCCTGTGGGTTCTTCCTCTGTATTACTGTGTCCTAAATTAGCCACATGTAGAATGCTTCCCTGGTGACTCAGATGGTAGAGAACCTGACTGCCAATGCAGGAGACATAAGAAACACAAGTTTGATCCCTGAATTGGAAAGGTCCCCTGGAGGAGGGCGTGGCAACCCATTCTTGTATTCTTGCCTGGAACCTCCCATGGATAAAGGAGCCTGGTGGGCTATGGTTCATAGCATCACAAAGAGTCGGACATGACTGAAGTAACTTAGCACAAATGCAGGCAGAATGAGTGAAAAGAAGCATATTATTAGTCCTAGATGGAATTGGACAGTGAAGACAAGATAATGATTATACCACACAAAAAAAAGAACAACCAGGATATTTATTTTAAAAAGTACAGTGATTGCATAGAGAAGAGATAGCTAGCAAACACATTCAACCTCAACCCTAAGTGCATAATTTGAAGTTTCAAGAAATGTAAAATGAAAAATTTAACTCTATTCTTTCTTAATCTTAGGAGCAATGATTGCAGAGAACTAAGATTCCCTGGAGAAGTAAATAGGAAGCTACTCCAGTATTCTTGCCTGGAGAATTCCATGGACAGAGGAGTATGGTGGGTTACAGTCCATGGGGTTGCAAAGAGTTGGACAGGACTGAGAGACTAAGACACACACACACAAAGAAGTCTTAGTACAGTCAGCTAGTGTTTGATATCAAGAAGGAAATGGCAACCCACTCCAGTATTCTTGCCTAGAGAATCCTCTAGACAGAGAAGACTGGTGGGCTGCTGTCCATAGGGTCACATAGAGTCAGACACAACTGAAGCGACTTAGCATGCATGCATGTGTTGGAGAAGGAAATGGCAACCCACTCCAGTGTTCTTGCCTAGAGTATCCCAGGGAGGGCAGAGCCTGAAGGGCTGCCGTCTGTGGGGTCGCACAAAGTCAGACACGACTGAAGCGACTTAGCAGCAGCAGCAGCAGTGTTTGATAGCTACAAAGTATTTGTAAATCTCCATAGGATTAGGCAATGAGAGAAACTCTAATTATAAATTAAAGGTAAGCAAAATTTGTTACAAATGGACATGGGACACATGACTGGTTCAAAGCTGAGAGAGGAGTACAACAAGGCTACATACTGTCACCCTGATTATTTATATTATATGAAGAGTATAACATGTGAAATGCTGCATTGGATGAATCACAAGCTGGAGTCAAGATGTGTGTGCTTAGTCACTGATGCTGGGAAAGACTGAAGGCAAAAAGAGAAGGGGGCTGAAGAGGATGAGATGTTTAGATAGCATTACCAACTCAGTGGACATGAATTTAAGCAAGCTCCAGGATATAGTGGAGGCCAGAGAAGCCTGACATGCTAAAGTCCATGGGGTCACAAAGAATCAAACATGACTTAGTGACTGAACAGCAACAACAAATAATTTGTTCAGACATTCTTGAATGGCAATACATGTGAGGTACACTATTAATTAGAACAGTCAGTAGCTATTTGAATAAATACAAAGCAATAGCGGGAATGCTCAAAGAGCCATAAATGGAAAAAAGAAACAGTAATTCATCCGTCAAACCTCCAAAATAAACTCTATTGGAACAGCATATGTAAAAATCAGATATATCTTCATTAAGGAGAAAATGCAAATAGGTAATAACCCTCATATTTATTGTTCAATACACTTGCATGTGCATGAGTTGTCACTTCAGTCATGTCTAACTCTCTGCAACCCTATGGACTGTAGTCCTCTGGGCTCCTCTGTCCATGGGATTCTCCAGACAAGAATACTGGAGTGGGTTGCCATGCCCATCTTTAGGGATCTTCCAGACCCAGGAGTCAAACCCGCATCTCTTATGTTGGCATGGTATTTTAGCTGTTGTTGTTGTTGTTGTTTTTCTAATTAAAGCTGTTTGCCTTCAATGTGAAAGAGGAGAAAGTAAAAGAAAATAGATATAACAGTTCTATTTTTAGTTTAATGAGACTATCTGCTGAAATTATGGAAATATAAAAAGTAGGTCAAAATAATTGTTTTGCTGGGTAACTTCTGTTTTGAATCATATATGTATCTGAGAGTCACATGAAGCTGCCATCCTTGCTTCATTGTTGGTGTTAAAATAACATCATTTTGTACAAAAGTCATTTAGCATTTCTGCAGACTCCTATATTTGTCTAATCCCTCATGCTGAAGGTCACCTTAGTACACGGAGAAAGAGTTTATCACCTTTTTTGACAAAATAAATCCTTCTTTTCCATCTACCACTAGGGTGGAGTAGGATATGTATTCATTCCTAGAATCCTAAACTGATGTAAAGCAGATTTCTGTTGCTTTTTGTGGGGAGGAGGCTGCAGTATAAGAAGAAAGAATTGAAATCCTCTCTATCCCAGACCCTACACTTGTATAAAATATAGATTGGTTGCACTGAGGAAGGGCAGAAAACTTGCCTGCTCTCTGCACTCTGGACTAAGTAAGAGATAGAGATTACTTGCATTTCAGGAAGAACAAGAATGCTGAAAAAAGTCTCTCCCCGGAGTTTACACGAAAAGAGCCTACCCAAGACTAAGGCAAGAGCAGAAAAACTAAGAAACACCTCTGCCCCCACAATGTGACTTCAATTGACTGTGAAGTGTTAGCAATATATCTTGGGAAGAGTGACAGGAGTATTGCACAGATATAAATAATCTGATGAAATAAGAAGTTAAAATAAAAACACAGAGAGAAAATCTGTAGCATCCTAGACCTCACACTTACATCAAGACAACTACTAGTCACTCTAGGAGGTGTTTGAAAACTGTAATGTCCTTAATGTAACTAAAGCAACAGCAAGCCAAAGTCAGTTCAAAAAAAAAAAAAAAATGAGTCAGTCCTTCAGTATGGCAGAAAAAAAGTCATATGCAGAAAAGACATTGAGTTCAGTTAAGTTCAGTCACTCAGTCATGTCCGACTCTCTGCGACCCCATGAACTGCTGCATGCCAGGCCTCCCTGTCCATCACCAACTCCCGGAGTCCACCCAAACCCATGTCCATTGAGTCAATGATGCCATCCAACCATCTCATCCTCTGTCGTCCCCGTCTCCTCCTGCCCTCAATCTTTCCCAGCATCAGGGACTTTTCAAATGAGTCAGCTCTTCGCATCAGATGGCCAAAATATTGGAGTTTCAGCTTCAACATCAGTCCTACCAATAAATACCCAGGACTGATCTCCTTTAGGATGGACTAGCTGGATCTCGTTGTGGTCCAAGGGACTCTCAAGAGTCTTCTCCAACACCACAGTTCAAAAGCATCAATTCTTCTGTGCTCAGCTTTCTTTACAGTCCAACTCTCACATCCATACGTGACCACTGGAAAAACCATAGCCTTGACTAGACAGACTTTTGTTGACAAAGTAATGTCTTTGCTTTTTAATATGCTATCTAGGTTGGTCATAACTTTCCTTCTAAGGAGTAACCGTCCTTTAATTTCATGGCTGCAATCACCATCTGCAGTGATTTTGGAGCCAAGAAAAATAAAGTCAGCCACTGTTTCCACTGTTTCACCATCTATCTGCCATGAAGTGATGGGACCAGATGCCATGATCTTAGCTTTCTGAATGTTGAGCTTTAAGCCAACGTTTTCACTCTCCTCTTTCACTTTCATCAAGAGGCTCTTTAGTTCTTTTTCACTTTCTGCCATAAAGGTGGTGTCATTTGCATATCTGAGGTTATTGATATTTCTCCCAGCAATCTTGATTCCAGCTTGTGCTTCCTCCAGCCCAGCGTTTCTCATGATGTACTCTGCATATAAGTTAAATAAGCAGGGTGACAATATACAGCCTTGACATACTCCTTTTCCTATTTGGAACCAGTGTTGTTCCATGTTCAGTTCTAACTGTTGCTTCTTGACCTGCATACAGGTTTCTCAAGAGGCAGATCAGGTGGTCTGATATGCCCATCTCTTGAAGGCTTTTCCACAGTTTATTGTGATCCACACAGTCAAAGGCTTTGGCATAGTCAATCAAGCAGAGGTAGATGTTTTTCTGGAACTCTCTTGCTTTTTTGATGATCCAGCGGATGTTGACAATTTGATCTCTGGTTCCTCTGCCTTTTCTAAAACCAGCTTAAACATCTGAAAGTTCACGGCTCACATATTGCTGAAGCCTGACTTGGAGAATTTTAAGCATTATGTACTAGCATGTGAAATGAGTGCAATTGTGCGGTAGTTTGAGCATTCTTTGGCACTGCCTTTCTTTGGGACTGGAATGAAAACTGACCTTTTCCAGTCCTGTGGCCATTGCTGAGTTTTCCAAATTTGCTGGCATATTGAGTGCAGCACTTTCACAGCATCATCTTATATAATTTGAAATAGCTCAACTGGAATTCCATCACGTCCACTAACTTTGTTCGTAGTGATGCTTCCTAAGGCCCACTTGAGTTCACATTCCAGGATGTCTGGCTCTAGACATTCCAGGATGTCTAGCTCTAGATGAGTGATCACACCATGGTGATTATTTGGATCGTATTGATATATTGAATAACACAGTATCAGAAATGACAAAAGACTATGGTGGGGATATTATTAATAGCATACTGTACAAATGAGATGGAGAAGGAGATGGCAACCCATTCTAGCATTCTTGTCTAGAAAATTCCATGGACAGAGAAAAAAAAAAAAAGGTCAGGCACAGTCCATGGGATGACAAAGAGTCAGACAAGATTGTGTGACTGAGCATGCATGCACGCAAGAGAAGAAAGAATTAATAATCAGTAAAATAAATCAATAAAGATTGTGCATGCTTATAGCAAAAGAAAAAGATGGAAAGAAAAACTCAAGCCAGAACAGAGAATCTGAGGTTTTAGAACATTATCAATCTAATATGTGAGTATTGGATGTCCCAGAAAAATGTGACAAAATAGCACATCAAAAATGGTAAAAATAAATATCTGAAGAGATAAAGTCCCATTTTTTGCTAAATTTAAGAGAACAAAGATCTAAATAGCTTAGATAAATTCACAGGAAGAAAGTAAAGAAAAATTTAGGTGTATTATATTTAAATGTGAAAATCAAAATGAAGATAAATTTTTGATGGCAGCTGAGTAAAAAAAAAATATATGCATATTATATACAGGGAACCAAATGTAACAACTTCAGCTAACTTCTCATCAGGAAAAATAAAATAAAGAAGTCAATGAAATGACATCTTTGATATGTTGAAGTTTTAAAAACAAAAACAAGCTCTTAGAATTCTACCAGTAAAAAATCCTTCAAAAATTAAGGTAGAATAGAAATATATTTAGAAATGCAAATTCAAAGCGAATTCCACTTTCATAAAACTTCAAGACAAGAAGTACTAAAATAAATTCTCTAGGTTGAAGCAAAATGCTATCAAAAAGAAGTTATTCTACTTTCAACCTTTGTATTTTCATAATTAAAGTATGGTTTTTATTAAAACAACAGCAACAACAACACAACTTATAGTTGAATCTTGCTTTTTTAATGCCAATTATATGTTAAATATTTTTCACTTTTTAAAAAAGTTTTAATGTTTTATACAATTTTAAACGTTACTTTACAGTTATTAATTATTGAAAATTATTGGTTATATTTTCTGTGTTGTTCAGCACATCCTTGGGCCTATCTGAAACCCAAAATTCTGTTCCTCCTACCCCTCCACTCTTATGTCACTTCCCAGTGGTGATGACTAATTTGTGCTCTATATTTATGATTCAACTTTTTTTTTAATTCACTAGTTTGTTGTATATTTTAGATTCCACATATAACATAGAGTACTTTTCTTTCTCTGTCTGAATTATTTCACCGACATAATGCCTCCAAGTCCATCCATGTTGCTATAAATGGCAACTTTTCATTCTGTTTTTCTGACTGAGTAGTACTCTATTGTATATATGTACCATATCTTCTTTATCCATTCATCTGTTCAGGTCCATCCACCTGTTGATTGACACTTAGATTGCTTCCATATGTTGATAATTTTAAATAATGATGCTATAAACATGGGGGGGCATTTTTTTAAATTAGTGTTTTCATTTTTTCCAGATATCTACCTGAGTGGAATTGCTAAGTCATTTGTTAGTTCTATTTTTAGTTTTTTGACAAACACACATACTGCTTTCCACAGTGGCTATACCAATTTACATTTCCACCAACAATGTAACAGGGTTCTCTTTTCTCTGCTTCCTCACCAACACTTGTTTTTGTGTTCTCTTTGATGATAGTCATTCTGACAAGTGTGAGATGTGTGAGTCTATCTCATTGTGGTTTTAGTTTGCATTTCTCTGATAATTAGCAATGTAGAGCATCTTTTCTTGTGCCTGTTGGCCATCTGCATTTCCTCTTTGCAAAATTGTCTATTCAGTTCTTCTGCCCATTTTTTAATCAGCTTGTTTTTTTCCTTTTGCTGTTAAGTTGTATGAGCTGTATATATATATATACACACATATATACATATACATATATACACATATACTACATATATAATATACATATATAGATTACATATATTGTATATATGTATATATATATATATATACATATATATATATATAAATCTCTTAATAGTCATAACATTGGCAAGTATTTTTCCCTCACGGTAGTTTGTCTTTTTGTTTTGTTGATGGTTTCCTTTGTTGTGCTAAAGTGGTTAAATTTAATTAGGTCCCATTTGTTTATTTTTGCTTTTATTTCCTTTACTTTAGGAAACAGAGCAAAAAAAATCTTTCTGTGACTTAATTGTAAAGAGAGTCTCCCAATGTTTTCCTCTAGGAGTTTTATGGTGTTTGGTTTTAACTTAGGTCTTTAATCCATTGGAAGTTTATTTTTGCATATAAGGTGAGAAATGTTCTAATTTCGTTTTTTACATGTTGCTGTCCAGTTTTCCCAGGATCACTTATTGAAGAGGCTGTCTTTTCTCCATTGTACATTCCTGACTCCTTTGATGTAGGTTGATTGATCATAAGTGGGTGGGTTTATTTCTGGGCCCTCTATCTTATTCCACTGATCTATGTGTCTGTTTCTGTGCCAGTAACATACTATTTTGATTAATATAATAACAAGAAACACTGAAATTAAGCAGAATTTACTAATTACCAACAACTGTGGCAAATACGTTACTGAATTCAGTTATTTAACCTACTAATCTCACTAATGATCCCAAGAAATAGGCTCTATTACTATCCCATTTTATATATAAAAAGGCTGAGTTTCAGAATGGTTAATAACTTCTTTGAAGTAATGTGGCTAGTGTTATAACTTAAATGTGCAACTACATCTGCCTGATTCCAGTGCTCACACTCTAGAATATTATGCAATACCAACCACCATATTTATTGGAAAAATATCAGTCAGTACTTGCTCTTTAAGTTGTGATTAGTATTTAGGGATTTAGTACATTGGATAAAAATTGGGACATAAAATTAATTCATTAATATGTTTTAAAGGCTATGGTAATGATATTTATGAGACAGGATCATTTTATTTTAATAATCTGTTATAATATGGCCAGATGAACTCTAACCCTTACAATTAGAAAGGAAAATAATTCATTCTAATGTGTCGGCTTCCTTGGTGGTTCAGTGGTAAAGAATCTGCCTACCAATATAGGAGACATGGGTTTGATCCCTGGATTGAGAAGATACCCTGGAGAAGGAAATGGCAACACATTCCAGTCTTTTGTCTAGAAAATCCCATGGAAAAAGGAGCCTGGCGTGTTACAGTCCAGTGGGTTGGAAAAGAATCAAACATGACAGCAACTGAACAACAATTCTAATGTGTGTTAGTGATATCTCTGGAGAAGGAAATGGCAACCCACTCCAGTGTTCTTGCCTGGAGAATCACAAGGATGGGGAAGCCTGGTGGGCTGCCGTCTATGGGGTCACACAGAGTCGGACATGACTGAAGCGACTTAGCAGCAGCAGCAGCAGCAGTGATATCTCATTGTAATTTTAATTTGCAATTCTCTGACAGCTAATGAATTTGAACAACTTACAATTGGCTGCTTGTCCACGTGTATATCTTACTTTGTGAAGTTTCTGTTCATTTTTGCCCATTTTTAATTGAGCTCCTGGCCTTTTTCTTATTAAATTGCATGGATTTGTTATAATTCTGACCATGCTTCATAAAGAAGTTATCCTACACTGTAGCTTTTCATTCCATTTTCCTAACAGTAAGTTTCAAACAGAAGGAAGTTTTAATTTTGATGAAGCAAAGCTTGGCATTTTTTCTCTTATGCTTCATGATTTGAGGAGTTATACAGGAAATTTTTCTCTAATACAAAGTCAAAATGATTTTCTTCTAAGTGTTTTGCTAGAAAATTTATGATTTTAGATTTTATGTTTAGAGCTCTGATCCACTTCAAGTTAATATTAGTAATGATGTGAAGTAGGGGTTGAAAATATTTTTTGTATATAAATATTCATTTGCTCTAGGATCAATTGTTAGAAGGATAATCATATACCTACTAAACAACCTCATAACAATTATTAAAATCTTTGGGAATTGTCCTCAGGGCATATAGTCAGTGGAGAAACATTCATTCACTAAAACTCCTAAGTCTCAGTCAAGAACAATCAGAGTTTATGGTATTAGAGCAACAACCAGCTCCCTTACCACCACAATTTCTGTATTATGAAAGCTCAATCATAGACACTGTACTCCAGGGAGGTCTGACCAAGAGCACTGAAATTCCTTCTCAAACCAACTGTCAGTCTGGGACTATTATTTTACCCCAATAGGGAAAGATTTATCCGAAAGGTCCATACTAATTGTAACAGACAGAAACTTTGGGGCACTGATTATCACCACCTCCAACTCATTAACAGACTAGGAAATGCATAAATAAGATCATAAGGTGCCAACCACCCACTCAAGTACACATTTGTAGAGTAGGAATATCATTCCAGGAAAACCTGATCCCAATCCTCAGTTTCAGTGCAAAGCTTAGGGCTTCTACCCAGGTGGAAGCATAGGCTACGGGGACAAAGAATTTCACAGTTCTACCTCAGGGGGCTGACTTTATCTCAGACAAAGTGTGAGAATCCCATGCTTAAGGGGCTTGTCAAAACAAAACAAAAAAGTTTAAGATCTCATTGAAAAGCAATTAAAAGAAGGCTGACAGCCCTGGGGTACAAGGAAAAGAGCAGAGCAGTTGGAAGTTTAACAGCACCAAGACAAGAAACAACCAAGAAGAGCACTTCTATAATCAGTTACCCTGGGGATCAGGAAGTCTGTATTCATGCACTAGACTGCACCCTCTCAGAAGCAATCAGTGCAATATGTGGAACAGACTTGAAAGCATTCCATAAACTGAACACAGACCCATCAACTTAGAATGGACTGGCATAAGCGCTTTAACAAAACTGATTAATCTCCAGTCATCCCTGACAATTTTGAAGATTATTTGCTTCCCCAAAGCAGCATCCTCTCATAGAAAAAAAGAAGAAAACAAAACAGAGAGGGAGTGTTCAAACCAGTCATCACTGGCTGAATGTGAGGCAAAAAAATTTAAACTCCCTAATCATGTTTCAAACTATGTTTATACATGTAAAGATCAAGGGCAAAAATCTAACACTGAACCAATAACTGGCATACCTGGGTAGCAAGAACTGGCATACCTAGATGGACGGATCAAAACCTAAAAACAAGGAAAAGCAAATATGAGCAGCAATATCAGAAAGCATGCATTGGTATGGAAATAGTTAAGCTGAATCACTAAACAAACAAAAGTCTGTGCAAACAGTATCCAAAACAACTCCTGAGGATGGAGGTCAGCATCTAGTATTTTTTTTTTTTTTTAGTGCACTATCTAGTTTTCAACAGCAACAACAACAAAAAATGTATGAAGCATGCAAAGAAACAGAAGAATATATGACCCATAAACTGAAAATAAGCAGGTAATAGTAACTACCCACATGGCAGTTGAAGGGGCCTACAAGGTGAACCTATCAAACAAGACTTTAAAACAGTGATAATAAACATGCCCAAGGAAAAAAGGAAGCCATATTTAAAGAATTAAAGGAAAGTAGAAAGATGATGCCTCAACAAATAGACATTAAAAAAGAGTCAAGTGAAAATTCTGGATTTTGAAGTACAACAATTGGAAGGAAAAATTCACTAGAAGAGTTTTACAGCAGCTTTGTGCTGGCAAAAGAATCAACAAACTTAAAGATAAATCAGTAGAGATTATACAATAAGACAAAGTCTTTGCTAGCTAAAGTCTGTGTAATCAAAGCTATGGTTTTTCCAGTAGTCATGTATGGATGTGGGAGTTGGACCTAAAGAAATCTGAGAACCAAAGAATTGATGCTTTTGGACTGTAGTGTTGGAGAAGACTCTTGAGAGTCCCTTGGATTGCAAGGAAATCAAACCAGTCAATCCTAAAGGAAATTAGTCCTAAATATTCATTGGAAGGACTGATGCTGAAGCTGTAGCTCCAATACTTTGGTAACCTAATGCAAAGAACTGACTCCCTAGAAAAGACCCTGATGCTGGGAAAGATTGAAGGCAGGGGGAGAAGGGGAAGACAGAGGATGAGATGGTTGGATGGGATCACTGACTGGATGAACATGAGTTTGAACAAGCTGCTGGAGTTGGTCTTGGACAGGGAGGCCTGGTGTGCTACAGTCCATGGGGTCCCAAAGAGTTGGACACGACTGAGTGACTGAACTGAACTGATACAATAAGAACAGAGAAGAGAAAAAAGGTTAAAATATATGAATAATGCCTTAGAGAAGTGTGGGACACTATTAAGGTCACCAAGATATGTGTAATGGGGTTATCAAAGGGAGAAGAAAAAGATAAAGAAATATTTAAAATATTTCAAGGAATAATGACTGAAAACATCCCAGGTTTGATGAAAACCCCTGACCTACACACCCAAGGTACTCAATGAATTCCAAGTAAGATAGATACAAAGGGATTCACAAATCAACACTTTATAGCCAAAATGAAAGCCAGAGATGAAGAGGAAAATCTTGAAAGTAATAAAAGTGACTCATTATGTATAAGATGTAGAGGCTAGAAGGAAGTAGCAGAACATATTCAAAATGTTGAAAGTAAAAAACTGCTAATAAAAAATCATATATCCGGCAAAACTAATTTTTAAAAAATAAAGACTAAATAGGCTAAATAAAGACACTTCCAGATGAACAAGAGAGTTTATTGTTAGTAAGCATGATTCCAAAAACTGCTTGCATTAGTCTTAAATCTGCCCATGTCGCCAACTGTCTTGCTCTATGTCACTGTGCACTGTGTTCGTTGAACCCCTGGTAGACAAGGTGCGAGCTAAGAGGCTGGAAGGAGACTCAAGGAGCCATAGAAACTACAGACAGGTTTATTCTCTCCTGGCTGACGCAGCAGCCACAGCATAACCTAACACAACACAACCTCTCTCCTGGCCGAGACATCCGCCATAATAGCTATTCTCTCTTGGTTGGCGCGGCAGCCATAGCAGCAGACACGCTATATCCTCTCCTCTTGTGGGTGACCCAATGGACTCAGCTATGACAAGCAGTAATGCTGCCGCTTTCTTAGGCGGAGCCCATACAGGTGTCCTGCACAGAGAAACCTGTGACCAAACAAATACCTCATGATGTGCACGCTCAGTGCTATAAATGACCTCAGCTGTTAAATAGGTATTATTTACACAGTGTGGGGCAAGAGAGCCTGAACATGCCATCTTGGCTAATTTGCTCTCTCCCCACACTCCACCCCTTCAAGGTCTCTCACCTCACATCCTGTGTGCAGTCCATCGTCTGCAATATTCCCTTGGTGAGTAACACTGACCCTTGGATTTACACATTGCCACAGCAGTATCTACAACAACACTTAACATCGCCAACACATAGCAAACAAAACATGTTGCAGTCCTTGCCCTCATGCGGCTAGAAGAGCCACCCACTGCGTGTGGAGGGCCTTTATCTTCCATGGTCAAGTCCAGTCCACTATCTGTCTTTGTGAAATTACAGGAAAGTTCCCACAGGGGCAGCTTCACCCCTGCGGGATTTCTCACCAAGGACCCGCAAAACCCCCCACAGGTGTAGGGCCCACCACTTCAAAGAGTGAACTTTATGGCATTCACAGCCCACCCACAAGATTGCAAATGCTTTCACATGTTCTAACTCTGAAACAGAATCAGAACTTAGTAGCACATCATGGGATACACTGCCTTTATATACTGTTCTACTAAATCTACATCACAGGATGTAGCCTTTACAGTACACTGTTCTAAATCTTCAAGGAAGGACACAGCCATTACAGTACATTGTTCTATGTGAGGCCTCCAGTCCCTGCTTGAGCTCTTCACGTGGACACCTTGGTCTGAGCCCTATTCAAATTGGAAAAAGGCATCATAAAAAGGATCATCCTAGGGTACGATGTCGTCTTTTAACTGAACTTCCTGTACCTCTTGCTGTGGGTATTTCCCAAACCCCTGTTTCGGCTCATATAGTCATATGGTCATATAGTCATATGATAAACGGTTGCTATGGTCTCAGTTGCCTCCATAGCTCTAGGAGCAAAGCATTGGGCTGTCTATCAATTTTATTTCTGCCTACTCACACTGCCAGCACTTCAGCCCACATTTGCATCTCATCACCCAGACGATATCTTTACCAGCTCAGGCCACCTTTGGAGTCTTCACACTTCTAATCCCCTTTGCTTGCCACCCTCTCTGTATTTCTTCCAAACAAGCCACCATCAAGGTCACGTCATAGATGGGGCGCCCCACATAGGATGCAAGAATAGCAATCAGAGATCCAAAAGCAGTAGATGGGGCATTGTTCAAAATGGCATGCTGAATGTTGCCAGTAAAATGCTCATCACTTGGGCCTCGGGTATTTGGGTTAAATATCGACTGTTTCATGCCTAGTTCTCTTACTACTTGGGTCAACTCGCCATAAGTATGTCACTTACTCACAGTATCTGGGAGCTCCCTGGCATTGGACCACATGGTGAGGATGTCAGCATTAATCCATTCCGTGGGGGTGTGTGATTGGTTAGGTGCACACTGTATGGGTTGCCTAGTGTCTGCAACCTTTGTCTCAATGAGGAGTGAGTGGTTATAGATGCCAGCAGCTCTACTTTGTCCCCAGACACAGGATACTGTCTACCCCTGTGTCCCAAATTCACAAGAGCCATGCTGCCAAGGGTTCCCCTTGCTTTGCTGAAATTGTGTACACAATTCGACCAACTCCACTGGAATATAGGGTTGATATGTCATGAGCTCAGTCACATTGGGGGCCCCTTGCAGATGCCCTCCCTGGACCATAGGCTGCTCATGTTTCACTTGCTGCTGCACAACATGCCTCTTTGCCATGCAGGGACCTGAGATCTCACAATGTGTGTCATTACCATCACTTACTGCCTCTCTGTCAGAGATGCTGGGTTCTTCAGGACCACAGGGTTCATATTTATTTGGGCCTTTCTTTTTTGCCTTGGTGAATCTAGATAACGATTTATCAACTTTGTTTGTCTTTTCAAAGACCCAGATCTTAATTTTATTGACCTTTTCTTTTTTTTTTTTAGTTCTAACGCCAATATAGGTTGCTCTAGTTCTTCCAAGCATCTCTGTACACTGTGTACTGGTGCAGCATGGCAAATGGCACTACTCATATTTGCCTTCAAGGGAGTCAGGAAAATCCACCCCACAGTGCCAGCGGCAGTCCATGCCACCTTGTTCAGTAAATGAGAATGCACAGCCTGTGACACCTTTTCAATGCTATCTGGTGAACCTTTTACTGCTTCCCAGTCTTCCACTGGAGCCCACACCAAGAAGATTGCAGCCACATGGTACCACATGCTATACGGTGGCCACTGGCTTCCTCCATCCAGTGGCGCCTCAGGCTCCCCAACCTGCTGGGTATCCTGCTGAATACTTGGGTTGTATTGCTCTTCATGGAGAAGGAAATGGCAACCCACTCCAGTACTCTTGCCTGGGAAACCTCATGGACGGAGGAGCCTGGTAGGCTGCAGCCATGGGGTCGCGAAGAGTCAGACACGACTGAACGACTTCACTTTCACTTTTCACTTTAATGCACTGGAGAAGGAAATGGCAACCCACTCCAATATTCTTGCCTGGAGAATCCCAGAGACGAAGGAGCCTGGTGGGCTGCCGTCTATGGGGTCGCACAGAGTCGGACACGACTCAAGCGACTTAGCAGCAGCAGCAGCATTGCTCTTCATCCTGTCCGCGTCACCAGCTATTCAGCTGTGTGGCACTGTGCACACTGTCATTGAATCCACGGTAGACAAGGTGCAAGCTAAGAGGCTGGAAGAAGACTTGAGGAGCCATCGGAACTACAGACATGTTTATTCTTTCTGGGCTGATGCAGCAGCAATGGCAGCAGCCACAGCATAACCTAACAAAACGCAACCTCTCTCCTGACACACAGAACCCGTAATGGTGCTCTCTCCTGTCGATGCAGCCACCACAGCAGCACACACCGTGTTCTGTCCTCTCATGGGTGGCCCATAGACATAGCCATGACAGGCAGCAGTGCTGCCGCCATTTAGATGGAGGCCATATATGCACAAGCAGCCCGTGATCAAGCAAGCATGTTTTGACATGTGTGCTCAGTGCTGTAAATGATCTCAGCTGTTACACAGTCATTATTTACAAAACAAAGGGCAAGAGAGCCTGAATACACCATCTTGGCTAATTTACTCTCTCCCTACACTGCTAAAGAAAGTTCTTCAGACCTAAACAGTAACTTCAATCCATGTTAAAAAAAAAAACAAGTAAAAATAAGTAGGTAGGTAATTACAAAATATACTATAATTTCATATTTTTTTCTATTCTTAACTGATTTAAAATAAATTATTTAAAGCAATATGTGTATAATTGTATTATGGGGCCTATCACAGAAGTGATATATTTGACAGTAGCGACACAAAGTGGGGAGGAGACAGCAAGCTTCTAAGTAAGGAAATGATACAAGATGGCAAGTAGAATCCACAGGAAGAAATTAAATACAAGAACTAGAATGGTATATAAGACATTAAATTTATAAATATGCACATGCTTTGTTTTCTCTCTAAACTTCATTAAAAGATATAAAATTTTGTAAAGTAATAATTATAAAAGAAATTTTACCATATACAGATGCAATATTAACATTATTGTTAATATTTATTTTTGTTGATATTTGATTATTTAAATTTTTTTTTTTTTTTTTATAAATTTATTTATTTTAGTTGGGGGCCAATCACTTCACAACATTGCAATAGTTTTTGCCATACATTGACATGAATCAGCCATGGGTTTACATGTGTTCCCCCTCCTGGACCCCCCACCCACCTCCCTCCCCATCCCATCCTTCTGGATCATCCCATTGCCCCGGCCCTGAGCCCTTGTCTCATGCATCGAACATGGAATGGTGTTCTGTTTCACATATGATAATATACATGTTTCAATGCTATTCTCCCAGAACGTCCCACCCTCACCTTCTCCCTCAGAGTCCATAAAATTGTTCTATGCATCTGTGTCTCTTATTCTGTCTTGCATATAGGGTTATCGTTACCATCTTTCAAATTCCATATATATGCATTAGTATACTGTATTGTTGTTTTTCTTTCTGGCTTACTTCACTCTGTATAATGGGCTCCAGTTTCATCCATCTCAGTAGAACCGATTCAAATGTATTTTTTTTAATGGCTGAGTAATATTCCATTGTGTATATGTACCACAGCTTCCTTATCCATTCGTCTGCTGATGGACATCTAGGTTTCTTCCATGTCCTGGCTATTGTAAACAGTGCTGCGATGAACATTGGGGTACACGCGTCTCTTTCAATTCTGGTTTCCTCGGTGTATATGCCCAGCAGTGGGATTGCTGATTATTTAAATTTTTAATCACTATGATTATTTGATTATTTTTCATATTAAGAGTATTACTATTTGCAGGAGTGGAAAATTTCAGAACTAAAATTTCTATATTTAACTAGAACTAAGAGAATATAAGTTTGAAGCCAGTTCCAGTGGTTCAGATGTTTATTGTTAGACCTAAATAAATCACTAAAAAATAATTCACAGGTATAATAAAAGGTTTCTAAACCTAAACTGGACTTCTCCAGTGGATCAATGGTAAAGAATCTACCTGTAATGGAGGAGACGTGGCAGGAGCCATGAGTTGGATCCCTGTGTCGGGAAGATCCCTTGGTGAACGAAATGGGAAATCCCGTGAACAAAGGACATAGGGTTGCAAAAGTTGGACATGATTGCGATTAAACAGCAACAACAACAAAAAACTGAATTACCCTCTAATATGAATAAAATAATTAATTTAGAGCAGTATTCCTTTTACTTGGAATTCTGGCAGCCAAGATATATTGAATTTACATTCTAATATACAAAGGGTAGAAATCTTTGTGTCTAACTAACATGATAAAATTATTGTGAGAGAACTCTTTTTGAAATATCTTAAGATATGACTAATATTACCAACAAAACACTATTCTACTGTGTACATAAAATTGAGTAATTTTGGACTGAATGTTGTAAAATATGTTGGCCATTTGATTTAATTGATACATCTGATTTTGTGTTGTATTCATAGGCTTTTTGTTTCAAAGTCCAGTAAATATTTTTCATTTGTATGCCAAATGGTTAACTAGATGAAAAAAAAAGTTTCCTTGAATATCATCTACTAATTTTTAGCATAATTAGAAGCATGAAACAAAATGAATAAGTCAAATTTATTTCCAAAAGAAGGCTAATGTTGAGTTGTTTTCCCTTACCTTTGGATTTTCATATTATTTTGATTGTGTAAATTCAAGATGCATCATTAATTTGAATTTTCTATTGCATAAGATTAAGTTTCTTATAATTTCTGTGTTTCCTTGAATAAAATAAGCATTTTAACATTATATGAAGGATTTGAGATTTTTTATAATGTATAAGGGGCTTTGCTGTGGCTCAGAAGGTAAAGAATCTGTCTGCAATGCAGGAGACCTGGGTTTGATCCCTGGGTTGGGAAGATCACCTGGAGAATGGAAAGGCTACCCACTCTAGTATTCTTGCATGGAGAATCCCATGGACAGAGGAACCTGGCAGGCTATAGTCCATGGGCTCACAGAGAGTCAGACATAACTTAGTGACTAAACCACTAATAAATTATGAATATCTTATATAACTTTATATCAATTTTTTATTTCAATTTTATTATTATTTTATGCCGTATAATCAGAAGTAATGATACAAAAGGAAGAATAATTCTCCATTTCCTTATGTGGTTTGAATTTAACATAAAAGTATGTTTGCTATGATTATATCAAAATTAACTCATTGTCTTCCTAGGTTGCATCCTTATGTGAATAAATAAATAAATAAGGGTGTGGATTGTTGTATCCACTTGTGTTATTAACATCTAAGCAGCAACTGAGCATATGAAGGAGAGAAATATTTTTGATACACATAAAATTCACAGGACTTTAATTGTGAATTTTGTTTTTGAAATGAAAGAACCACTATCCCATGAAAATTATATTGATACAAAATTTTTAATTAGCTCAATTAAACACAATATTGCTCTCATGTTATAATACTCTCAAATGAATTTTATTCAGTTAATAGATAAATATGATTCCTTGGGATAAATGAGATGATATATAATTCCCAGAAATCACCCTAAAGCTAAAGCTATTGCAAAACTACAGCTTTTTCTTGTTAATGAGAGTGAGCATTTTCCTCTAATTCAATATATATGTATATAAAAAATAAACAAGAAGTATATTGCTTTACTTCTTGTTGTTTATTCACTAAGTCATGTTCAACCCTTTTGGGACCCCATGGACTATAGCCACCAGGCTTCTCTGTCCATGGGATTTCCCAGGTAAGAATACTGGAGTGGGTTGCCATATCCTTCTCCAGAGGATCTTCCCAACCCAGAGATTGAACTTGCATCTCCTGCATTGGCAGGTGGTTTCTTTACCACTGAGCCCTAAGCAATATACTAGGTGCTAATAATAAAACAATACAAGACATAGACATAACCCCAACACTCCAAAACCTTAAAGGTTAGCACATTCTACTAAATTGAATTTTTTTAAATAAATTTATTTATTTTATTTGGGGGCTAATTACTTTACAATATTGTAATAGTTTTTGCCATACATTGACATGAATCAGCCATGATTTTACATGTGTTCCCCTTCCTGGACCCCCCACCCACCTCCCTCCCCATCCCATCCCTCTGGGTCATCCCATTGCCCCGGCCCTGAGCCTTTGTCTCATGCATCGAACATGGAATGGTGTTCTGTTTCACATATGACAATATACATGTTTCAATGCTATTCTCCCAGAACGTCCCACCCTCACCTTCTCCCTCAGAGTCCATAAAATTGTTCTATGCATCTGTGTCTCTTATTCTGTCTCGCATATAGGGTTATCGTTACCATCTTTCAAATTCCATATAAATTGAATTTTGAAGGACTTTCTGAGACATGGACATGTGACAACACGAGTGAGGTTTTAACAAATAAATCAAAGTGTAGAAGTGGTGTTTGCCTCTATGTAACATGCGTTTAGTCCAAAGAGGAGGCTAAAAGTCACTTGCCACTATCCTTCTGAAAATTATTAGAATCTATTTTATGTTCTTTTAAATCTCCTGTGATCTCAAATTTAACCCTTGGAGATAAATTTAACTTTATAAGTAAGAAATAAACAGTAGAAATTTGAAAATATTTTTACAACAAAATAGCAAAGTTAAGCATATTTAAGTTAGAATTGGTTGAAAACAGCATTCTCACTATTTGTACCCCCTATACCTCTTTCGGAGTAGGCAATGGTAACCCACTCCAGTACTCCTGACTGGAAAATCCCATGGATGGAGGAGCCTGGTAGGCTTCAGTCCTTGGGCTCGCGAAGAGTCAGACACGGAGCGACTTCACTTTCACTTTTCACTTAAAAGTATTGGAGAAGGAAATGGCAACCCACTCCAATATTCTTGCCTGGAGAATCCCAGGGATGGAGGAGCCCGGTAGGCTGCCGTCTCTGGGGTCGCACAGAGTTGGACACGACTAAAGCGACTTAGTAGCAGCAGCAGCAACAGCATGCCTCTTTCCAGGAGAACAAGGTTATTATATTCTTTAGACATCTTCCATGGTCTCTAATCAGTTCAGGAATTTTGTTTTCTCTAACCTCAACTTGCCCTCTACAGAATAAATTATAGTGATTTTATATGCAAACTTCAGTTTCACAGAATACCATATTCTGTCAGGATGAGTGTACTTATAATTTGATTACTTACTCTATCAATATGACAACATATTGAATAATAACTGAACAGATTAGAGGAAAAAGGGCTTTTATAAAAATAATGCTTAATATTTTTGATTATAGTAATTTACAAAGAAGTAAAAATAACTTTGAGTTTTATCAGAATTCGTCATGTGACCTTTAATTAAATGATAGTTGCCATATTAAAAGGTCATGACCTAAATCAAACCAACCTAGATTTGAATGTTCACTGTATTATTTACTACTTGTGTGACACTGAGCACCTTTTTCTTAATCCTCTCATGACTCAGCTTCCTCATTCATAAAATGATCATAATCATATCTATGTGATTTTTTTTATTAAAAGAAAAGTTATACAAAATATTTGATCAAATAAATTATTCAATCAAAATTAAATTGAAGAAAGTAGGGAAAACCGCTAGACTATTTAGGTACGACCTAAATCAAATCCCTTATGACTATACAGTGGAAGTGAAAAATAGATTTAAGGAATTAGATCTGATAGACAGAGTGCCTGATGAACCTCCCGGCATTAGACAGGAGACAGGGATCGAGACTACCCCCAAGAAAAAAAAATGCAAAAAAGCAAAATGGCTGTCTGAGGAGGCCTTACAAATAGCTGGGAAAAGAAGAGAAGTGAAAAGCAAAGGAGAAGAGGAAAGATATACCCATTTGAATGCAGAGTTCCAAAGAACAGCAAGGAGAGATAAGAAAGCCTTCCTCAGTGATCAGTGCAAAGAAATAGAGGAAAATAATAGAGTAAGAAAGACTAGAGATCTCTTCAAGAAAATTAGAGCTATCAAGGGAACACTTCATGCAAAGATGGGCTCAATAAAGGTCAGAAATGGTATGGACCTAATAGAAGAAGAAGATATTAAGAAGAGGTGGCAGGAATACACAGAAGAACTATACAAAAAGATCTTCACGACCCAGATAATCACGATGGTATGATCACTCACCTAGAGGCAGACATCCTGGAATGCATAGTCAAGTGGGCCTTAGGAAAGAGCACTACAAACAAAGCTAGTGGAGGTGATGGAATTCCAGTTGAGCTATTTCAAATCCTAAAAGATAGTGCTGTTAAAGTGCTGCACTCAATATGCCAGCAAGTTTGGAAAACTCAGCGGTGGCCACAGGACTTGAAAAGGTCAGTTTTCATTCCAATCCCAAAGAAAAGCAATGCCAAAGAATGTTCATACTACCACACAATTGCACTCATCTCACACGTTAGCAAAGTAGTGGTCAAAATTATCCAAGGCAAGCTTCAATAGTATGTGAAAGGTGCATTCCATATGTTCAAGCTGGATTTAGAAAAGGCAGAGGAACCAAAGACCAAATTGCCAACATCTTTTGGATCATAAAAAAGCAAGAGAATTCCAGAAAAACATCTATTTCTGCTTTATTGACTAAGCCAAAGCCTTTGCCTGTGTGAATCACAACAAACTGTGGAAACTTTTTAAGAGATGGGAATACCGGACCACGTTACCCACCTCTTGAGAAATCTGTATGCAGGTCAAGAAGCAACAGTTAGAACCAGACATGGAACAACAGACTGGTTCCAAATTGGGAAAGGAGTTTGTTAAGGCTGTATAATGTTACCCTGTTTATTTAATCTATACGTAGAGTATATCATGTGAAATTCCAGGCTTGATGAAGCACAAGCTAGAATCAAGACTGCATGGAAAAATGTCAATGACCTCAGATACTCAGATGACACCACCCTTATGGGAGAAAGTGAAGAGGAACTAAAGAACCTCTTGAAGAAAGTGAAAGAGTAGAGTGAAAAAGCAGGCTTAAAACTCAACATTCGAAAAACTAAAACCATGGCGTCGGGTCCCATCACTTCATGGCAAATAGATGGGGAAAAAATGGAAACAGTGACAGATTTTAATTGGGGGGTTCCAAAATCATGGCAGATGTTGACTGCAACTACGAAATTAAAAGACACTTGCTCCTTGGAAGAAAAGCTATTACCAACCTAGACAGCATATTGAAAAGCAGAGACATTACTTTGCCAACAAATGTCTGTCTAGTCAAAGTTATGGTTTTTCCAATAGTCATGTAGGGATGTGAGTTGGACTATAAAGAAAGCTGAGCACTGAAGAATTGATGCTTTTGTACTGTGTTGTCATAGAAGACTCTTGAGAATCCCTTGGACTGCAAGGAGATCAAACCAGTCATCCTAAAGGAAATCATTCTTGACTATTCGTTTGAAGGACTGATGCTGAAACTGAAACTCCAATACTTTGACCACCTGATGCGAAGAATTGACTCACTGGTAAAGACCATGAAGGTGGAAAAGATTGAAGGCAGGAGACGGGAATGACAGAACATGAGATGGTTGGATGGTATTTCTGACTCAATGGACCTGAGTTTTGGCAAGGCCCAGGAGTTGGTGATGGACAGGGAAGGTAAGGGTGCTGCAGTCTATGGGGTTGCAAAGAGTTGGACAGGACTGAGCATCTGAACCAAACTGAAATAGTAATATCTCACCTCTCTGAGTAAATATCCCCTTTCTGTGTGTTTTTTGATAGCAAAATTTTCAGGTGAATACTTTTTTTTTAACTCTCCATTTTTTCCCATTTCCCTCCAACTTGGCTTCTATTCCCATTGCTAAGAAAATTGTGCAGATCCATGTCATCAGAAACTTCCATGTTGCCAAAGTTGTAAGACTCTTTTTTTAAAAAATATAAATTTATTTATTTTAGTTGGGGGCTAATTACTTTACAATATTGTAGTGGTTTTTGCCATACATTGACATGAATCAGCCATGGGTTTGCATGTGTTCCCCATCCTGAACCCCCCTCCTACCTCCCTCCCCATCCCATCCCTCTGGGTCATCCCATTGCCCCAGCCCTGAGCATTTGTCTCATGCATCGAACCTGGAATGGTGTTCTGTTTCAGGTATGATAATATACATGTTTCAATGCTATTCTCCCAGAACGTCCCACCCTCACCTTCTCCCTCAGAGTCCATAAGACTGTTCTATGCATCTGCGTCTCTTATTCTGTCTCGCATATAGTGTTATCGTTACCATCTTTCAAATTCCATATATATGCATTAGTATACTGTATTGGTGTTTTTCTTTCTGGCTTACTTCACTCTGTATAATGGGCTCCAATTTCATCCATCTCAACAGAACCAATTCAAATGTATTTTTTTTAATGGCTGAGTAATATTCAATTGTATATATGTACCACAGCTTCCTTATCCATTCGTCTGCTGATGGACATCTAGGTTGCTTCCATCAAGACAGTATGGTACTAGCACAAAGATAGAAATATAGATCAATGGAACAAAATAGAAAGCCCAGAGATAAATCCACGCACCTATGGACACCTTATCTTCGACAAAGGAGGCAAGAATATGCAATGGAGAAAAGACAATCTCTTTAACAAGTGGTGCTGGGAAAACTGGTCAACCACTTGTAAAAGAATGAAACTAGAACACTTTCTAACACCGTACACAAAAATAAACTCAAAATGGATTAAAGATCTAAACGTAAGACCAGAAATTATAAAACTCCTAGAGGAAAACATAGGCAAAACACTCTCCGACATAAATCACAGCAGGATCCTCCATGACACGTCTCCCAGAATATTGGAAATAAAAGCAAAAATAAACAAATGGGACCTAATTAAAATTAAAAGCTTTTGCACAACAAAGGAAACTATAAGCAAGGTGAAAAGACAGCCTTCAGAATGAGAGAAAATAATAGCAAACGAAGCAAGAGACAAGCAATTAATCTCAAAAATATACAAGCAACTCCTGCAGCTGAATTCCAGAAAAATAAATGACCCAATCAAAAAATGGGCCAAAGAACTAAACAGATGTTTCTCCAAAGAAGACATACAGATGGCTAACAAACACATGAAAAGATGCTCAACATCACTCATTATTAGAGAAATGCAAATCAAAATCACAAAGATGTACCATTTCACACCAGTCAGAATGGCTGCTATCCAAAAGTCTACAAGCAATAAATGCTGGAGAGGGTGTGGAGAAAAGGGAACCCTCTTACACTGTTGGTGAGAATGCAAACTAGTACAGCCACTATGGAGAACAGTGTGGAGATTCCTCAAAAAACTGGGAATAGAACTGCCATATGACCCAGCAATCCCACTGCTGGGCATACTCACCGAGGAAACCAGAATTGAAAGAGACGCATGTACCCCAATGTTCAAAGCCGTAAGACTGTTGTACATCCCTTTTTCTAATGCTATTTCTTAATTTCCTACTTATCAATACACAAAATATTTTTCCTTAGACCTCTTTAGTCAGTTGTCAATATAATATCTACATTCTCAATCTCTTCTCTAAAATTTCAATCACCTTAAAGCATTAATTAAAACCAGAATGTTAATGACAACCCTTCTTCTTTAGACTTGTCAAAAAAATAACTATTCTCTCACTCCCCTCTCATTTCTGGTCTGGATTACGTTAGGGGTCCACTTTTTTTCTTGATTTGAATTGGTAGTTACATATTTAAGGCCCTTTAACACAATTTATTTGCTTTTCCAACCACTTACAGTGGTTTAAAAAAAAATTGCTAGAAGATGCTATAATCCAGAGGATAAAATTACGCTACAAATAACACAGCCTGAATTTCTAAGATTTGAAAGCCCTATATTTTTTGTGAAAGCTTTGTACACATGACATGCATCATGGCATCATAAAACAAAAAATTAATGTGTTATACACTTGTGCCCTTTGTTATTATTATGTTGTGTTTTTTTCCCTGTACATTGTCTTTGGTTTTAAATTTCTTTATTTAAAGAGCCCTAGCCCTTTTATGATGTACCAAGTGCTAAACCGAAGGTACTTTTATAGAATCATACCTAACCTCAATCCCTGGGTCATATAGTGATGAGGTTCATGGTCACATGTGATTAACTTGTCACTCTTTTTGTGGTGCCTTTGTTGTGTATTCACTAAAAAACAAAGATGACAGAATCTCAACCTCTGTTCTCAGGTTAGGAAACATAATTATGCAGGAGAAATTCCCTTAAATAAACCTACACTTCAGAGAAGGCGATGGCACCCCACTCCAGTACTCTTGCCTGGAAAATCCCATGGACGGAGGAGCCTGGTGGGCTGCAGTTCGTGGGGTCTTGAAGATTCGGACACAACTGAGCGACTTAACTTTCACTTTTCACTTTCGTGCATTGGAGAAGGAAATAGCAACCCACTCCATTGTTCTTGTCTGGAGAATCTCAGGGACAGGGGAGCCTGGTGGGCTGCCATCTATGGGGTTGCACAGAGTCAGACACGACTGAAGCGACTTAGCAGCAGAAGCAGCAACAAGCTAACTCTCCATCCCCTTAAAACACAACTACTAATGCTTATCTGACTGCAATGAAGGAGACTGGGGTTTGATTCATGAGTTGGAAAGATCCCCTGGAGAAGGAAATGGCAATCCACTCCACTATTCTTGCCTGGAAAATCCCATAGATCGAGGAGCTTGGCAGGCTACAGTCCATGGTGTGGCAAGAGTTGGACACCACTTGGCACTAAACCACCACTAACGTTTATAACATTGTGAAAGGTTAGTGGTTAGTTGACTGACACCTTGTAATTCAAACTGTAATCCAGGGACCAATAGCATCAGTCACATCTGAAAACGTTAAAAATGCTGCATCTCAGGCCACCACTCTAGACTTACCAAATCAGAATATGCATTTTAACAATATCGCCAGGCAACTCCTAAGCAGGCTGAATTTGAGCAGCACTTCTTTAATATGCCCACTTACATCTGCTCCTTCTAGGTAGGTTGTATGCTCACCAAATGTCAGTTGTGTTTCATCCATATGCACCGCTACTTACACTAATTGATGTCTGTGTCTGTTCTCGTGATGCAAAATGATAAAATGAGAACAAAGAGAAAGATAATGTTTTTATAAACTAAGCTGAATACTTTGTCAAGATTCAAAAACTGTGAATTGCTACTATTATTGTCAATGTATTACTTTTACACAAACAACAATTAAAGAACAGTAGAAAATATACTATCTCGAAGGATTCTGAATTGTTTCAAATGAGCATTTAAGTCCCAACTTTAATGTAAATATGCCAATACAAGAAGTCACAGATGTTGCAGTAAACACAACTTGAAACTCTGGCTTAGATCAATATTGGTAAATAAATTTCATCTGTATAGTTTAAGCAATCATGGATCACAGCCCCATCATGGAGATGGACCTTGTATAACTCAGTGAAGCTATGAGCCATGCCATGCAGGACCACCAAAGATGGATGAGCCATAGTAAAGAGTTCTGACAAAAATAATAATAATAATAATAATAATAATAATAATAATAATAATAATAAAAGCTTGATCCTTGGGTTAGAAATTTCCCCTGGAGAAGGAATTGGCAACCCACTCCGGTATTCTTGCCTGGAGTAATCCATGAACAGTATGAAAAGTCAAAAAGATATGATCCTAGAAGATGAGCCCCCCAGGTCATAAGGTATCCAATATGCTACTGGGGAGGGGCAGAGGGCACTTACTAATAGCTCCATAAGAATGAAGTGGCTGGGCCAAATTGGAAGTGATGCTCAGCTGTGAATGTGTCTGGTGGGAGAAAGTAAAATCTGACACAGTAAAAAACACTATTGCATAGTAATCTGGAAGTTTAGGTCCATAAATCAGGGTAAATTGGATGTGGTCAAGCAGGAGATGGCAAGAGTGAATGTCTACATCTCAGGAATCAGTGAACTATGACGGACAGGAATGGGCACATTTAATTCAGATGATGATCTTTATATCTACTATGGAGGGCAAGAATCCCTTAAAAGAAATGGAGTAGTTCTCATAGTCAACAAAAGAGTCTGAACTGCAATACTGGGGTTCAGTCTCAATAAGACAGAATAACCTAGATTCATTCCCTTGGAGAAGGAAATGGCAACCCACTCCAGTACTCTTGCCTGGAGAATTCCATGGACAGAGGAGCCAGACAGGCTACAGTCCATGGGATCACAAAGAGTTGGACAAGAATTTGCAAGTAACTTTCACTTCACTTCACTTCATTTCCAAGGAAAGCAATTCTACATCACAGTAATCCAAGTCTATACTGATGCCAAAGAAGCTGAATTTGACCGTTTCTATAAAGGCCTAAAACACCTTCTAAAAAATTTTCCTTTTCATTATAGGGGTTGTTGTTCAGTTGATAATCATGTCCCACTCTTTCAACCACATGGACTACAGCACTCCATTCTTCATTGTCCTTCACTGTCTTCTGGAGTTTGCTCAAATTCATGTTCATTGAGTCAGTGATGCCATTCAACTATGCATCATTTGTCACCTCCTTCCTCTCTGATCCTCAATCTTTCCCAGCATCAGCGTCTTTTCCAATGAGTCAGCTCTTCCCAGGTGGCCAAAGTATTAAACATTGACATCATAGGAATCGGTGAACTAAAATGGACAGAAATGGGTGATTTAATTCAAATAGACTCAAAGAATTGCATCTGATAGACAGAGTGTCTGAAGAACTATTGATGGAGGTTTGTCACATTGTACAGGAGGCAGTGATGAAAACCACCCAAATAAAAGAAATTCAAGAAGGCAAAATGATTGTCTAAGGAGGCTTTACAAATAGCTGAGGAGAGAAGAGAAGCGAAAGGCAATGGGAAAAGGGAATGATATACCTAATTTGATGGAGAGTTCCAAAGAATAGCAAGGTAAGATAAGGCTTTCTTAAATGAACAATGCAAAGAAATAGAGGAAAACAACAGAATGGGAAAGACTAGAGATCTCTTCAAGAAAATTGGAGATATCAAGGGAACATTTCATACAAAGCTAGGCAAAATAAAGGTCAGAAATGGTAAGGACCTGACAAAAGTAGAAGAAATTAAGAAGAGGTGGCAAGAATACACAGAAGAACTACACAGGAGAGGTTGTAATCACCCAGATAGCCATGTTATTGTAGTCATTCATCTAGAGCGAGACAACCTGGAGTGTGAAGTCAAGTGGGCCTTAGGAAGCATTACTGTGAACAAGCTTGTGGAGGTGATAGAATTTCAGCTGAGCTATTTAAAATCCTGAAAGATGATGCTATTAAAATGCTGCACTCAGTATGGCAGCAAATTTGGAAAACACAGCAGTGGCCACAGGCCTGGAAAAAGTCAATTTTCATTCTAATTCCAAAGAAGGGTTAGTAAAGTTGCAGGATATCCTTTGCATTCCTATACACTAACAATGAGAAAACAGAAAGAGAAGTTAAGGAAACAATTCCATTCACCACTGCAATGGAAATAAAATACTTAGGAATAAATTTACCTAAAGAAACAAAAGACCTATATATAGAAAACTATAAAACACTGACGAAAGAAGTCAAAGATGCCACAGATAGATGGAGAAATGTACCATGTTCATGGATTGGAAGAATCAATATAGTGAAAATGGGTATACTACCCAAAGCAATCTATAGATAAAATGCAATCCCTATCAAGGTACCAACAGTATTTTTCACAGAACTAGGACAGATAATTAAATAATTTGTATGGAACTACAAAAAAAACCTCGAATAGCCAAAGAAATCTTGAGAAAGAAGGATGGAATGGGAGGAATCAACCTGCCTGACTTTAGGCTATACTACAAAGCTACAGTCATCAAGACAGTATGGTACTGGCACAAAGACAGAAGTATAGATCAATGGAAGAAAATAGAAAGCCCAGAGATAAATCCATGCACCTATGAATACCTTATCTTTGACAAAGGAGGCAAGAATATACAATAGAGAAAAGACAATCTCTTTAACAAGTGGTGCTGGGAAAACTGGTCAACCACTTGTAAAAGAATGAAACTAGAACACTTTCTAACACCATATACAAAAATAAACGCAAAGTGGATTAAAGATCTAAACATCAAACCAGAAACTATAAAACTCTTAGAGGAAAACAGAGGCAAACACTCTCTGATATAAATCACAGCAGGACCCTCTATGATCCACCTCCCAGAGTAATGGAAATAAAAGAAAAAGTAAACAAATGGGACCTAATTAAACTTAAAAGCTTTTGCACAACGAAGGAAACTATAAGCAAGGTGAAAAGGCAGCCTTCAGAATGGGAGAAAATAATAGCAAACGCAGCAACTGACAAAGAATTAATCTCAAAAATATACAAGCAACTCCTGCAGCTCAATTCCAGAAAAATAAACGACCCAATCAAAAAATGGGCCAAAGAACTAAACAGACATTTCTCCAAAGAAGACATACAGATGGCTAACAAACACATGAAAAGATGCTCAACATCATTCATTACTAGAGAAATGCAAATCAAAACCACAATGAGGTACCATCTCACCCTGGTCAGAATGGCTGCTATCAAAAAGTCTACAAGCAATAAATGCTGGAGAGGGTGTGGAGAAAAGGGAACCCTCATACTGTTGGTGAGAATGCAAACTAGTACAGCCACTATGGAGAACAGTGTGGAGATTCCTTAAAAAACTGGAAATAGAACTGCCATATGATCCAGCAATCCCACTGCTGGGCATACACACTGAGGAAACCAGACTTAAAAGAGACACGTGTACCCCAATGTTCATCGCAGCACTGTTTATAATAGCCAGGGCATGGAAGCAACCCAGATGTCCATTGGCAGATGAATAAATAAGAAAACCATGGTACATATACACGATGGAATATTACTCAGCCATTAAAAAGAATACATTTGAATCAGTTCTAATGAGGTGGATGAAACTGGAGCCTATTATACAGAGCAAAGTAAGTCAGAAAGAAAAACACCAATGCAGTATACTAATGCATATATATGGAATTTAGAAAGATGGTAACAACGACCCTATATGAGAGACAGCAAAAGAGACACAGATGTATAGAACAGTCTTTTGGACTCTGTGGGAGAAGGCGATGGTGGGATGATTTGAGAGAATAGCAATGAAACATGTATATTTTCATATATGAAACAGATTACCAGTCCAGTTTTGATGCGTGAGACAGGGTGCTCAGGGCTGGTGCACTGGGCTGACCCAGAGGGATGGGATGGGGAGGGAGGTGGGAGGGGGGTTCAAGATGGGGAACACGTGTACACTCATGGCTGATTCATGTCAATGTATGGCAAAAACAACTACAATATTGTAAAGTAATTAGCCTCTAATTAAAATAAATAAAAAAATAAAAATTAAAAAAACAAACAAACAAAGAGCGGGCATTGTCAAAGATTCTCCCAGCTACCATACTATTACACTCATTTCACATGCTATTAATAGCAAGATTATAAGTAGGAAATGGCAACACACTCCAGTGGTCTTGCCTGGAGAATCCCACAGACAGAGGAGCCTGACAGACTACAGTCTATGGGGTCGCAAAGAGTTGGACATCACTGAGCAACTGAGCATATACTTAAAATCCTTCAAGCTAGGCTTCAGCAATATGTGAACTGAGAACTTTCAGATGTACAAGCTGGGTTTAGAAAAGGCAGAGGGACCAGAGATCAAATTGCCAACATTCACCGGATCATGGAGAAGGAAGGGACTTTCAGAAAAATATCTATTTCTGCTTTATTGACCATTGTGAAAACCTTGACTCTGTGGATCACGAGAAACTGTAGGAGACAGTTTACAATAAAAATATTCTCTTCCCTGGTGAAATGTTCCTGACTAACTTATTTAGTTCATTCTTAGGCATTTGTTTCCATTTGTACCCTATCAGCTCCACTCTCCAATTAACTGAGTAGCTTTATTCTTGAAGTATATTACTCATGCATGCAAACAAAAAGCATATAAAATCTCTGGACTATTTCTTGCATCTGGAATGCTATCTTCTTCATGATATATTGAGATGAATATATTCTAAAAATTAATCTAGCCACATATAGACAATGTCCAATTATTTTTAGTCACACTTAAACAAAGTTTGTCCATTGCTTTCAGTACCACAATGAAACAATCTCAAAATAAACAACCTCACCCTTCACTCCATGCTCCAAAATCCTTCTGTCACTACAAATGCCTTTCTAGAATCTCACTAGCTCTTATCTTTTCACAAGGCATTTTTTCCCATTGAAAATCAATAAATGGATTTTATCCATTGACAACAATAATCATATAATCATCCTCTTATTGTATGTATAGTCAGTAGAAAAGTAAAATAATTATTTCAATAAATATCTTAATAATGAATCTTTAATTAATCTTAATATAAATTTCTTAATAATTTTTTCTTTTTTTAATTAGTTTATTTTCTATTTTTTAACTTTACAATATTGTATTTGTTTTGCCATACATTGACATGAATCCACCATGGGTGTGCATGTTTTCCCTTTCCAGAACCCCCTTCCACTTCCCTCCGCATTCCATCCCTCTGGGTCATCCCAGTGCACCAGCCCTGAGCACGCTGTATAATGCATTGAATCTGGACTGGCGATTCGTTTCACATATGATAATTTACATGCTTCCATGCCATTCTCCCATATCATCCCGCCCTCACCCTCTTCCATAGAGTCCATAATACTGTTCTATTTATCTGTGTCTCTTTTGACGTCTCGCATACAGGGTTACCTTTACCTATTGACTAAATGCCATATATATGTGTTAGTATACTGTATTGGTGTTTTTCTTTCTGGCTTACTTCACTATGTATAATAGCCTCCAGTTTCATCCACCTCATTAGAACTGATTTGAATGTATTCTTTTTAATGGCTGAGTAATATTCCATTGTGTATATGTATCACAGCTTCCTTATCCATTCATCTGCTGATGGGCATCTAGGCTGCTTCCATGTCCTGGCTATTATAGACAGTGCTGCGATGAACATTGGGGTACACGTGTCTCTTTCAAGTCTGGTTTCCTCAATGTGTATGCCCAGCAGTGGGATTGCTGGGTCATATGGCAGTTCTATTCCTAGTTTTTTGAGGAATCTCCACACTGTTCTCCATAGTGGCTGTACTAGTTTGCATTCCCACCAACAGTGTAAGAGGGTTCCCTTTTCTCCACACCCTCTCCAGCATTTATTGCTTGTAGTCTTTTTGGATAGCAGCCATTCTGACGGGCGTGAAATGGTACCTCATTGTGGTTTTGATTTGCATTTCTCTAATAATGAGTGATGTTGAGCATCTTTTCATGTGTTTGTTAGCCATCTGTATGTCTTCTTTGGAGAAGTGTCTGTTTAGTTTTTTGGCCCACTTTTTGATTGGGTCATTTATTTTTCTGGAATTGAGCTGCAGGTGTTGATTGTATATTTTTGAGACCAATTTTTTGTCCGTTGCTTCATTTGCTATTATTTTCTCCCTTTCCAAAGGCTGTCTTTTCACCTTGCTTATAGTTTCCTTCATTGTGCAAAAGCTTTTAATTTTAATTAGGTCCCATTTATTTATTTTTGCTTTTATTTCCAATATTCTGGGAGGTGGGTCATAGAAGATCCTCCTGTGGTTTATGTCAGAGGGTGTTTTGCCTATGTTTTCCTCTAAGAGTTTTATAATTTCTGGTCTTACGTTTACATCTTTAATCCATTTTGAGTTTATTTTTGTGTACGGTATTAGAAAGTGTTCTAGTTTCACTCTTTTACAAGTGGTTGACCAGTTTTCCCAGCACCACTTATTAAAGAGATTGTCTTTTCTCCATTGTATATTCTTTCCTCCGTTGTCAAAGATAAGGTGTCCATAGGTGCGTGGATTTATCTCTGGGCTTTCTATTTTGTTCCATTGATCTATATTTCTGTCCTTGTGCCAGTACCATACTGTCTTGATGACTGTGGCTTTGTAGCAGAGCCTGAAGTCAGGCAGGTTGATTCCTCCAGTTCCATTCTTCTTTCTCAAGATTTTAAAATTCATGATTCTGAGAATTTTAAGAGATGAATAAAATAAAATTACGCTTTACATTTCTTTAGCTTTTTTTTTTTTTAATGCTAAAAATACTGAGTTCCACTTATCCTTCTGCAAATTCCCTGCTGGGTTATGTTATGCTTATAATTCTATGACTACTTGAGCACATACTGTTCTCATGCACTCTTTGAATCCATTATTTTCTTGAAATTTATGAGTCCAATGGTTCCTCCATGTAACTGCTTTGTCTTCTATTTGCAGTGTCAAAGCAGATAAATGGTTGTATCTACCCCCATTTCTGAATAATTATAGAACCAGGAAACGAATCAGGTCAAAAGCAGCATTCTCTTAGGAGTATATTAGTTATAGTTAACAGATTAAATCATAAATATAGGCTCAGGTGGTTTATGAAGAAAGGAAGCAATATTATAGAAGGGCACTGGACTGACAGACCTCAATGTGTTTCCAGGCCTAATAAAAGTACAATGTTAACCAGGACAAAAATATTTTCAGCCTTCTAAAATTCAACAAAATGGACGATACTAGAGGGAGTCACAAAGAGGTCTTTGAGAATTAAACGTCTAGTTCCAGGCACACATTGTAGACTCTAAATAAATAATACTTATTGTTGTGATTTTATTTATTCCTTTTACCTGTTAGTGATTTAATATTCCTATTTCTTCTCTTTTACTTTACTCTTAATCTCTTGGAGGAGGAAAAAAAAAGAAGAGGTTGGTTTCTGTTTCTCTACCACAGAGTCAAGAGCCTAGTATTTCCACTATGTATCTCAGCTCTATTTATTCATGTTTCCTCCTTTCATTCATTTATAAAATATTTGAGCAACTGTTGAATAATTACCCCTGTGCTTGGTGCCATCTTCTGTGCCATAAAACAGAGACATTTTTTCTGTAGCATATTTCCTCAACACTAGCACAATGAACTAAGTTCCTGAAAAGAAAAACCCATTAGTCACTGCACTTATGAACACATATGCTACTACAGACAAGGTTTACCTTAGAGTAACTGCAATCCACTGAATATATATGTAATTTAAATGTGCATGCACTAGGGAACACTCATATTTTCTTAACCCAGAAAAGCAATAAGCAACTGTTACATGTACAGCATTTGGCAAAATGTGGCAACAAAAGAGAATACAAATATTATTGATGATTAAAATTTTCAGTAGAACCCAATTTGTTTATTGTCAAGAATGCCAAAACACAATGCAAGTTTTTTTTTTCTTTTTGTATTTTAAGCAGTTAGGTGGTTAGAATAATAAACCTATCACAAATTAAACATATATCACAGATTAAGCAACAAACATTAATCATATGGTTAATATGAATCAACATAACTACTTCTCATTTAAATTAAAACTTCTTTAAAATTTAAAATTTAAGAATTTAAGCTCAACAGGGTAAAATTGGCAAAAGCATAAAATGAATTTGTATACTGAATAAAATTAAATTCATGAAGATTCACAAAGAAATTATTTTGGATTTAAGAAATAATGCTAAATCATCATTTGTTCTCATTGTTTTTCTTTTAAATTGTTATTAATATGGTTATTAAAGTCAGTAAATATTTTAAAATTCAGCTCCACACTTGAGTCTGCACATGTCGTCTATTCATTCTCTACTTGATAGCAAATCATTAAAGTGAAAATGCACTGCCAAAATTCTGAGCAATTTGAATGCAAATTAAATCAATACAATAACTTAGAAGAATTTGCCCTTGGAAGGAGCGCCTGTTCAGGCAGCTGCTCCGGATCTTCATTTTGTTTATTCAATCTCTAGCAGTATAACTATACTCAAGGCATTACTAGCAATCTCCATTTTCAAGTGTGAAGGAGCCCAGAGCAAAGAAACATAACCAAAAGATGAACGTACTTGAAAAATTAAGCATTGCATATTGTTTCATTCTAAACCTAGTCAACACTTTTTGTCATATAAAAATAAGAAATTCAATTGTTGAACTAAATAGGAAATGCTTTTATCTGTACCAATAATTTATTCATATAACTACCACTGAATAAGCATTGTTAGAGTTTAAAAAGTATATTTTAGCCATAAAGGATTGTTGGGGTTTTTTTAATATTCTATTGAATAATTCCAAAAGATAAACATGTTATTCTAGGAGCTTATTTTCAATTTATAGCTTTTCCTACAAGAAAAATAAACACCAAAGAAGAAATAGCACTACAAAGGCAAATTACAAACATTAAGTTGGAACTGAAATATTTTTTGAAATAATTTTTAGTGACTACAGCATTTTAATATGTATCACATTTACAGAATAGCAGTATTAATAAATAAGTTAGAAGCTTATTTATTTATTTTTAATTGAAGGATAATTGCTTTACAATATTGTGTTGGTTTCTACCATACACCAACATGAATCAACCATAGGTTTATATATGCCCCCTCCCTCTTGTAAACATATAAGTTCAGGACATTGTTATAATTAATTTAATCAACATACAGTGTTGAACACCTATTAGTATCCAGGCCTTTGAGCCAGAAATGCTTTGGAAATATAGAGATGAATATACCACTCATTTCCTATGGTGTGGTGAGTGTGGGCATATGTGTAAACAACGAATAAATGTACAATGAGGCTAGACACACACACAGACATGGACAATGAGTTGTAGGAAGAAAGAAAAAAATCCCTAATTGTGCCTTAGAAAAAGTCAAGGTTCTCTGTCTGTCTTATTTCAATTAGCATAATACCCTCCAGATCCATCTATGTTATTGCAAATGGCAAAACTTTGTTCTTTTTTATGGAAAAGTATTATTCCATTCTATACTGATATGCCACATCGTCTTTATCCATTCATCAGTTGATAGACAAGATAGAGGTATGCCATTAAGAAATGCACACTACTACATATAAAATGAATAAGATTCAAGGATGTAATATACAGCCAATATTTTTTAATAACTTTAACTGAGTATAATCTATAAAATATTGAATCACTATGTTGTACATCTGAAAATATAATATTGTAAATTAGCTATAGATTCATTTAAAAAATAATAAAAAATAAAATTAAAAAGTCAAGATCTTTTAGAAAGAGTAAATAATTGTGCTGACAGGAGAAAAGAACAAAAAAATGAATTTCATTCTTGCTTCAAAATTATGAAGACTGTGAAATACTGCAGAAGCTCCCAAAGTTCATAGACTACCAGTGACTGATGAGTACTCTAGGGAGATTAGACTCTCTTAGCTAGCTATAAGGGGGGTAAACAGAGGTAGTGACTCCTTTGTAAGTAGTCCATTCACGGCTTCGGGATCCACTTGCAGGTCTAGTCTATTGACTGGAAATATTCGACTAGCCATGTGAAAATCCTGTAAGCCTGGGCAATTGTGCCCGTGAGCTATGGGCTTGACACATGGGTGAGTTCTGACTATTCAGCGTCAATACTTACTTTAACTGTCAGTAACCAAATTGACAAAATGTATTTTGGATTCCTACTTTGTCAGAACAAAGGCTGAATACTCTTTCTTCATCTTCATACCAATGTGCTCACAAAGGACATGTATTTTCCCAGACTTTTTCTAAATTAAAATCTCTCTCTCCACTTCTTATAGCTTTAGCAAACTTGCAGAACTCCAGAAGATGTCAGAAACTGAAAGAGTCCTTGCTATAGTTATTTTCTCCCTGGGATTATAGAAAAGAGAGCCAAGCCATCAAATTCATGGCCAGAAAACAAGTCAAAATGTTCTTGAAGAATTGACCTTTAGGACAGAGGAAATGAGAGATATTTGAGGGAAAAAAAAAAAATCTGGGCCAAGGCAGAATCCAAAGTCAGATGGATTAACATAATCAAAGCAAAGGAGAGACAGTAGAGATAAAAAAAAATAATTTAATTAGAAGAAAGAGTACAAGTATATATAAGGTAAGAGCCACAGACTAAATCATGACCTCTTTGAAAAGTAGAACATCTGTTCCAACTCCTTAAAAAACAGAGTTAAGACACTTAAAACATAATCTAGTTTCTACTGGCTAATCTGCTAACAGTTGTGTTAATGGTGGATATTTTGCCTAGAAATAAGTATATGTTTGAAGCCTTACTAAATCTCGTTGCAGTAATTTCAAGCAAAAATGTAAGCAGATAATAAAGAAATTTTGAGATAATGATACCTTTTCCATCCTTAAAATCTGCACAAAATAGGTTAGAAAGTAGTAGTTCTCTCGGTGTCAAATTCCCCAATAGCTATTTATTCCATATAGGTTCCCATGAGAGGAGTAGAAGAATACAGCATGCAGTAAATATTATCTAATGTTGATTTTAAATCACACTAAATAAATATACTTACTAAGAGAAGAGCTAGAAATCTATATAAACCACACGAAAACTGTTTTCTCTCTTCGCTCTGTTTTCATGTGACCAAGGGTTGCTTCAAATAACTTTCAATTGAAAATGAATCTCAGCAGAAATGATCCTATTATATAAACAACAAACTAATTCATTTAGCTGTATACCACGCACATATGTCACTAGTTCCAGATAAATGAAATATAAATGTGGTCCCTTTAATATTCCATTTAATTTGTATGTCCAAGCAAACTAAGCTGTTACTTAAAAACTGGGAATAGAACTGCCATACGACCTAGCAATCCCACTGCTGGGCATACACACCGAGGAAACCAGAACTGGAAAGAGACACGTGTACCCCAATGTTCATCACAACACTGTTTATAATAGCCAGGACATGGAAGCAACCTAGATGTCCATCAGCAGACGAATGGATAAGGAATCTCTGGTACATATACACAATAGAATATTACTCAGCCATTAAAAAGAATACATTTGAATCAGTTCTATTGAGATGGATGAAACTGGAGCCCATTATACAGAGTGAAGTAAGCCAGAAAGAAAAACACCAATACAATATAATGCATATATATGGAATTTGAAAGATGGTAACGATAACCCTATATACAAGACAGAATAAGAGATACAGATGCATAGAACAGTCTTATGGACTCTGAGGGAGAAGGTGAGGGTGGGACGTTCTGAGAGAATAGCATTGAAACTTGTATATTATCATATGTGAAACAGAACACCATTCCAGGTTCAATGCATGAGACAAATGCTCAGGGCTGGGGCAATGGGATGACCCAGAGGGATGGGATGGGGAGGGAGGTGGGAGGGGGGGTTCAGGATGGGGAACACATGTAAACCCATGGCTGATTCATGTCAATGTATGGCAAAAACCACTACAATATTGTAAAGTAATTAGCCCCCAACTAAAATAAATAAATTTATTAAAAAAAAAAACACACACTTCAATAGTATTGACAAATAGCCTCAGAACTGTTACATCTAGCTTTTAAAAAGTCGTGCTATAACTATCTCCACTTCTCTAAATGTGTGTTCATGAGAAATGCATACATAACATGTCCCAGTATCTATTCCATGAGTTAGGAGGTCTAGGCCTGTTGTAAATGTGAAGAGAATGGAAATCCGTGGACAAGTTCTATTGTAACCTATTCCTATGTCACATCATAATCACAAACATTCCCATACATAACATTTTTACAAAGAAAGAGGCTAGACTGAAGTAGCTATTTTACAGTATCTATTGTGTGCTTGTGGAAAATATTGCCTTCAAATTTTATTTTTTTTAAAGGAAATTGAACTTCTAAGCTCAGCAGGAAATTTATTTTCTCTCATCCAGTAAATTTATTTTCCAGAAATTAAGTTTAAATAAATCCAGAAATTTATGTTCATCTCATCTCCCATCAAAAGAAAATTCATCCATTGCTCTGTACTGTGGAACCACTCAAAAAGCCCCTACTTCTGGTTCACCTTAACTAGTTTATGAATATAGTAAGCTCTGTTTCCATTCATATCTGGTGACAGATGACTTTATCCATCTGAAATAAATCAGAGATTTGAGTCAAATTATTGAGTTGACCAGAAAATCAACACAGTAAAGGTTCATTCTAGATAAGGAATAAGTAAGAGAATCGTTTATGAACTTTAGTGTTATCTTCCTGGTAGCTCAAGGGAAGTACACATTGGAAGCTGTAATTCCAGAACAATGTCCCTGAGCCAAACCACAGATTTCCTCCCACTATGTCTGGTGTAATGGGGAAAAGCAGATTTCCACAACAGGACTTTAAAACAGGATGCTTCATTAATTTTTCATTGAACCGTGTTACTACTTAGAACACATCAAATAATTTCCATTTTAAAAAACACTCAAGTGAAAGAACAAACTAGAATTACAACTGGTCAATGTCACATTTATTTTCCCAAGGTGATTCTTTAAATGTATGGGATGAATGGACATTGTGTGGAAATTTGTAAAGGAGCCATACTTTACCTGAGTGATATGAGATAAAGTGAGATTACTTGCAGGAGAACATCCACCAAGACAGAGAAAGCATAGGTAAGGAAGGAGAGGAGATTGGAGAAAGCTTACACTGACAAAGACAGAGATTCTGGACAACACCAGGGTTGTCTGAGGAGAGCATGATTCATGGCTAGAAAGAAAATAAAAATAGATTTTGAGTCACAGAGTTCTGCTTTGACTCCTGAGTATGTAATTGTTAAATTACATCACATATGATTAGTTCATCCAATAATTCAGTTCAGTTCAGTTCAGTCACTCAGTCGTGTCTGAATCTTTGTGACCCCATGGACTGCAGCAAGCCAGGCCTCCCTGTCCATCACCAACTCCAGGAGTTTACCCATACTCATCTCCATTGACTCGGTGATGCCATCCAATCATCTCATCCTCTGTCATCCCCTTCTTCTCCTGCCCTCAATCTTCCCTAGCGTCAGGTTCTTTTCAAATGAGTCAGCTCTTTGCATGAGGTGGCCAAAGTATCGGAGTTTCAGCTTCAACATCAGTCCCTCCAATGAACATTCAGGACCAATCTCCTTTAGGATGGACTGGTTTGATTTCGTTTCAGTCCAAGGGACTCTTAAGAGTCTTCTCCAACACCACAGTTCAAAAGCAACAACTTTTCGGTGCTCAGCTCTCTTTATAGTCCAACTCTCACATCCATACATGACCACTGGAAAAACCATAGCCTTGACTAGACAGGCTTTTGTTGGCAAAGTAACGTCTCTGCTTTTTAATACACTGTCTAGGTCATAACTTTCCTTCCAAGAAGTAAGTGCCTTTTAATTTCATGGCTGCAGTCACCATCTGCAGTGATTTTGAAGCCCCCCAAAAAATGAAGTCTGCCACTGTTTCCACTCTTTCCCCATCTATTTGCCATGAAGTGATGGAACTGGGTGCCATGATCTTAGTTTTCTGAATGTTGAGCTTTAAGACAACTTTTTCATCCAGTAATTACCACTCAGTTTAACAATAACCAGGATCTCTTGTTAACTCAACTTTCTTTCTTTAATAGAAAATTATTTTCATATCTGCCTCTTGGATAGATTACCTTACACAACAATTAACTACCTTGAGAAGAAAGAATAAAACCTCTACCAAGAGTGTCTAAAATAAGAACTACTACACCAAAGCTTAATGTCTACCAGGGCTGTGCTATGGTCCAGAGATATAAGTTTTGTGGGGATAAAAAATTAAGGTGGAATTCTAAAAAACATAAACAAAAAACCAAAATCACAACTGCAAAATTATATTTTATATATGTATTATATATATAAATTATATATATAATATAGTCAAAAAGATGACAACAAATAACCTATTTTAAAAACTGACAAATATAAAAATTCTAGGAAATATTTTATTAGTTGTCTAATACCCTCTATACTAGTCTCTTTCCTACAGTTTTCTGACTGAACACTCTTGATCTTCTCTTCAAATAATGATGATATTGTAGTATAATTTTCTATAGACAAAAAAGTTGATTCAGCTATTCTTTAGTATGGCTAATTTTCATTTGCTTTCACTTATTGATCATTTAGCACTTTAACCTGAAATTAAGACACACAAGAGTGATTCAAAAACATTTCAAATTGTTGCTGCTATGTATTGAACTACATAATATGGAATGAAATTACTCATGTTATACACATTGATTTATTGATGATTATGCTTAGAAGTTTTGTTACCAGACCCCTTGCTTCTTCAGATAATTTAATTACATGGTGATTTTGCCTGTTTTTTCTGGAAGTACTAGACTTAATCACACACACACACGCACAAAAGCTGTGCAAAATATACTAAGAAGAAATTCTGTAGGTGTGCATACAGAATTAGCAGCTTCACACAAAGATAAACACTTGTATACACAAAGGTATAATTTGCATACAAAATTTGCCACTTCACACAAATGTATATTGGATATTCATAGAAGTGCAAGAGGTTTGTACTCTAGAAACAAAATTATACTCTTTCAAAAATGCCCTTGTAAAAACTATGATACACTTGTATTTTTAGCATACTTTATGCATTTAATTGAGTTACAATTGATTTGTGATACTATATAAGATTCAGGTGTACAAAATAGTGATTAAAATTTTTAAGATTGTACTTTATTTATAGTATTATAAAATATTAACTATATTTCCTGTGCTGTACAATATATTCTGGTAGCTTATTTATTTTGTACATAGTGATTGATACCTCTTAATCTCCTAATTCTATCTTGTTCCTCTACCCTTCCTAACCTCACTGATAACTTCTAGTTTGTTCTCTATATTTGTGAGTCTGTTTACTTTTTGTTATATGCACTAGTTTATTTTATTTTCTAGATTTCACTTATAAATGTTAACATATAGTATTTGTCTTTCTCTGACTTATTTAACTAAACATAATACCTTCCAAGATCATTCTTTTTTATAGCAGCATATATATGTATTAACATATATCATGTGTGTGTATATATATGTATACGTATATACGTATACATATATATACACATTCATTATCCATTTGTCTGTTGAGAGACACTTGGGTTGCTTCCACACCTTCCACATGGAAAATAATGCTGCTATAAATATTGGAAATATACATTTTTTCAAATTAGTGTTTTCGTTTTCTTCAAATATATGCCTAGGACTAGAAGTTCATTTTTAAATTAAAAAAATTATTTATAATATAAAATTTAAATATGTATATTTTGAATTTAAACTTAAAATTTAAATATTTAACATTTAAATATAAAATTATTTATAAATTTATAAATAAACTGCATCAGTTTATTTTTAGTTAGTTGATGAACCTTCACATTGCTTTCCACAGTGGCTGCACATATTTTCATTCCCACCAGCAGTGCACAAGTGTTCTCTTTACTCCACATTCTTGCACGTATTTGTTACTTGTGGTGTTTTTGATAGTAGCCACTCTGACAAGTGTGTGATAATATCTCATTTTGGTTTTGATTTGCATTTCCCTGATAATTAGAGATGTTGAGCACCTTTTCGTATACCTGTTGACCACTTGTATTTCTTTTTGGAAAGTCATCTATTCAGACCTCCTGCCTAGTTTTTAAAGAAGTTGTTTACATATGTATGTATGTATATTGATTTGGATGAGCTGTTTATATATTTTGGATATTAAACCCATAACAGTCATATCATTTGCAAATACTTTCTCCCATTCAGTAAGTTGTCATTTCATTTTGTTGATGGCTTCCATTGCTCTGCAGAAATTTTGAAGTTTAATTAGGTCTCATTTGTTTATTTTTGCTTTTGTTTATTTTGCCTCAATAAGCAGATCAAAAATATATATATTTGGTTTAAAAGAGTTCTGGCTATATATTGTTATGGGAATTTTATGGTTTCTGGTCTTACATTTAATTATTTAATCCATTTTGAGTTTATTTTTATATATGATATAAGAAACTGTACTAATTTTATTATTTTACATTTGGCTCCCCAGTTTTCTTGAGACCACTTATTGAAGAGAATGTGTTTTCTCTATTGTATAGGTTTTCATCTTTTGTCATAGATTAATTAACTATAAGTGCATGGGTCTACCTCTGGGCTATATGTTCAGGTCCATTCACCTATGTGTTGTTTTATTGTGTCCATACCATATGTTTTGATTGCTGTAGCTTAGCAGTATAGTCTAAAGGCATGGAACATGATAACTTCTGCTTTATTCTTTCTGAAGAATGTTCTAGCTTTTCAGGGTCTTTTGTGTTTTCATGCAAATTTATTTATTTTTCCTAGTTCTGTGAAAAATGCCACTAGTATTTTGATAGAGATTTTATTGAATATGTAGATTGCCTTGGGTAATATGTTTTCATTTTAACAAAATTATTTCTTCAGTTCATGAACACAATTTCTTTCTCTATAGATAGGTTTATTCCTAAGTATTTCTTGCTTTTGATTTGATTGTAAAGGGCATTGTTTCCTTTACTTCTTTCTCTGATAGTTCACTGTTAGTGTGTAGAAATGCAATACATTTATGTGTATTGATTTCATATCCTGTAATTTCACTAAATCCATAAATAAGCTGTAATAGTTTTTTTGGTGGCATCTTTAGAATTTTCTATATATTTTGTCATGTCATGTCCAGACAGTGACAGTTTTACAGTTTCCTTTCCAATTCAAATTCTTTTTATTTATTTCTCTTGCCTTATTGCTGTGGTTAGGATTTCCAATATTATGTTGAATTAAACTGGTGACAGCAGGGGTCCTTATCTTGTTTCTGATCTTAGAGAAAACACTTTTGGCTTTTCACCCTTGAATGTGATGTTAGCTATGGGTTATAGCATATGGCCTTTGTTATGTTGAGGTATGTTCCCTCTATACCCACTTTCTGGAGAATTTTTATCATAAATTGATGTTGAATTTTTTGCAAAAGTTTTTCCTCTTCTATTGAGATGATCATACTTTTTTATTCTTCGACTTCTTAATACAGTGGCTCGCATTGAATAATTTGTAGATACTGAGATACACTTGTATTCCTGAGGTAAATTCCACTTGATCATGATGTATGACCCTTTTAATGCATTGTATCTGATTTGCTAACATTCTTTTCAGGATTTCTGTGACTGTTTTACCAGTGATATTGGCCTGTAATTTCCTTTTGTGTGTGTGATATCACGGTTTGGTATCAAGGTGATACTGGCCTCTTAGAAGGAGATTGAAAACAATTTTTCCCCTCAAACTATTTTTTGGAATAGTTTGAACATAAGCAATAACTCATCTCTAAATATTTGGTAGAATTCATATGTGACACTCTCTGATCTTGGACTTTTGTTTGTTTGGAGTTCCTTTATTACTGATTCAACTTCATTATCAGTCGTTGATCCCTTTATATTTTCTATTTTCTTCTTGGAGGATTGTGTATTTTGGAAATTTATGCATTTCTTATAGGGTGTCCATTTTATTGCAGTATAGTCATTTATGTAATCTCTTACAATCATATATACTTCAGTAGCATCAGTTGTTACTTCTCCTTTTTCATTTATAGTCATATTTATTTGGGCCCACTCTTTTTTGCCTTGAGTCTAGCTAAAGATTTATCAACTTTGTTTGTCTTTTAAAAGAACCATATCTTAATTTTATTGACCTTTTCTATCATTTTTTTTTAGTCTCAGTTATTTCTGCTCTGATCTTTATGATTGCTTGCTGTCTACTAACTTTAGGTTTTTCTTTGTTATTTTTGTCTATGTGTAAAGTTAAGTGGTTTATTTGAGATGTTTCATGTTTGTTGAAGTAAGTTTGCATTGCTATAAACTTCCCTTTGAGAACTACTTTTTCTGTGTCCTAGATTTTGGGTTTTGTGTTTTCATTTTCATTTCTCTCCAGGTACTTTTTGATTTCCCCTTTGACTTCTTCAGAAACTCATTGATAGTTTTGTAGCATATTATTTAGCTTCCATGTTGTTTGTGTTTCATTTTTTTTCTTGTAGTTGATTTCTAGCCTTGTGACGTTGTACTCAGAAAAGATACATGATGTGATTTCAATTTTCTTAAATTTGCCTAGCCTTATTTTGTGACCTAGTGTGTGATCTTTCCTGGAGAATGTTCCATATACACTAGAAAAAAGTGTGCATTCTTTCTTCTGGCTTTGAATGGAATGTGTATATATATATATACACACACACACACACACACATATATATATCCATATATATGTGTATTTACATTTTATATATATACACAATATATATATATACTATATTACATATATACACAATATATATATACTATATTATATATATATACATATATACACAAATTTTTGTCTAATGTATCATTTAAAGCCACTGTTGCCTCACTAGTTTTTTTCTTTTCTTTTCCTAGATATTCTTTCTGTCCTTTGAAGTACATGGCATGTTAATGTTCCCTACTGTTATTGTTTTACTGTCAATTTCTCAGTTTTTGTCAGTTAAAATTTCCTTTATGTATTTAGGTGTTCCTATGATAGCTGCATGTATATTTACAATTTGTTTGTGTTTTTTTAGATTTAGTCCTTAATTGTTATGTAATGTCCTTATTTTTCCCTTGTAACAGTCTAAAATTGATTTTTTTTAAATAATGCAAGTATTGCTACACTGTCTCTCTTTCTGTTTCCATTTGAATGGAATATCTTTATTCTGTCTCTTAATTTCTCTCTGTATGTGTTTCTAGGTCTCCAGTGAGTCTCTTGTAAGTAGTGTCTATACGGTTTTTTTTTTTTTTTAATTCATTCAGCCATTCTATGTCTTTTTATTGGAGTTTATATTTTAAGTAATATGTATCTACTTATTGCCATTTTGCTAAATGTTTTGGGATTTTTGTAGTTTTTTCCCTGTTTCTTTCATCCTCTTCCTTCGTGATTTGATGATTATCTTTAATGTTATGCTTGTATTCCTTTCTTGTTTGCATATGCATTGTAGATTTTCTTATTTTTGTTCACCATGAGGTGTGTGATAGTTTTAAATTGTTGGGCTCTTAATTTCAAATGCATTTCAAGAACCCTGTATTTATACTCTCCTCCCCTCATGATTTCTGTTTTTGACATTGTATTTTACATCTATTATCTCAGAGCTGCTTATTGGGGATATCAATGATTTTACTTCTCTTGTCTTTTAACATTCTTACTCACTTTGCATGTGGTTGATTTTTACCTTTATTATATATTTATTTTGATCCATGGATTTTTTCCTTTCATAAATTTCCTGTTTCTAGTTATGACCTTTTCTTTTTCATTACTTTTAATATTTCTTGTAAAGCTGGTTTGATGGTCCTGAATCAACTTTTAGTGTACTTTTTCATTGCAGTTATTGTATTCTTCATCTTTGCTTGGTTGTTCTTTATCCTAAAAAAAAAAAAAAAGCTTCAATAAAACTTTGATCTTTCTGAGCTTCCCTGGTGGATCAGATGATAAAGCATCTACCTGCAATGCCGGAGACTTGGATTCGATCCCTGGGTTGGAAAGATCCCTTGGAGAAGGAAATGGCAACCCACTCCAGTAATTTTACCTGGAAAATTTCATGGGACCACTGTTATCTTCTTCTTGTTCAGTCTTAGTGGGCCTTCAAGAACTTGCCTGCTGGTGGGAGGGACTCTGTCCCTGTCCAGTTAGTTGCTTGGCCTGAGGTGTCCCAGTACTGGTATCTACAGGCTATTGGGAATTAGGGTAGCAGCGGACCCTGAGGCTAATAACCTAGAGGGAGGATTCTAGCAACCAGTGTCTAAATGTTGCAACAAGCTCTGCATATTGGCTGTCACCAAGCTTTCAGTTCCCCAGATGATTCAGTGGAAAAAGAATTCACCTGCTTATGCAGGAGACGCAGGAGACCTGGGTTCAACCCCTGGGTTGGGAAAATACCCTGGAGGAGGCAATGACAACTCACTTCAGTATTCTTGCCTGGAGAATCCCATGGACAGAGGAGCCTGGTGGGCTACAAAGTTACATGATTTGGAAGCTTAACTTCTTGAGTGAGACCTCAGATTTGGCAACCCAATGTGGAGCTTAGTTCCCTCACTCCTTTGGGGGAAATTCTGCAATTTTAATTATTCTCCCATTTGTGGGTCACCCACCTGGAAGTACAGGACTTGACTGTACAGTGACTCTACCCTTCCTACTCACCTCATTGTATTCTTTATATCTTTAGTTGTGGAAGATGTTTTCTTGAAGTTTCCAATTTTTTCTTCAATAATTTTTCTGTAAAATAGTTTTGGTGTGCCCATTAGAGGAGTTGAGCTCAGTGTCTTTATTCTTCCATCTTGGCCAGTTTCCCTGTTATATTTATAAACACTGCTCTATCAAGTACATGACTGAAAGTAGGAAATTTCCATTTGAGTAGTTTACAGTAAGAACTAAACCCTCCACATATATTTTACACATTTGATGACTGCGAAAATTATCTGTGGACCAGCTTCTGGTACAAATGTTTTAAAACCTTGTTTCTCTCCCATTGCCAATAAACTTCTGGTATTAAGTATCATAAGGCATACTTATGTCAGGATACAGCATTGACTCTATGCTTTATTATCACAAATCCAGCATGATATCAGAATAAAACTATTCCTATAATGAAAAACCAACTATAAGTTTCTCACAGAGTTACCGTTCTGGTGCTCATATCTTTTGTGTAGACCCTGCTTTCTATCTGGTATCATTTTCCTTCTGCTGGAAGGATCTCCCTTAACATTTCTCATATGGCAGATTTGCTAGTGACAAATTCTTTCACCTTTATATGACAAAAAAGTCCTTTTAAAATCTGTATATATTGAGGATTTCACTGGGTAAAAATTCCTGGTTTGCAAGATTTTGTGTTTCTTTTTTTCTGTTTCATCATATTGTCACTCTGGCTTTTGGTTTGCATTGGTTATCCTCAGCTTATGTTGTACTCATCTTATGATTGAAAGAATTTTCCATAAGCCAGCTTCTGGCATATGGATTTTAAACCATTTGTTTCTCTTCCATCATATATAAACTTTTGGTACTGAGTATCTTCTGTCATTTTTATCTTTATTACTCTGTACTTGGTGCAATGTGTCTTTCTTCTTGTGGCTGACTTTAAGATTTTCACTTTATGAGTGGTTTAGAGTAAGTTAAGTAATGTGTCCAGTTTTCTTGTGCTTGAGTTTCTTTGTACTACAATCCATGAGAGCATGCAGTGAATCAAATTTTCAACTACTCTTTCATCAAATATTTTTTCTGGTCTTCCACTTCTGGGACTTCAGTCACATACATAAGACCACTTGAGGTTTCTCTGTAGCTCAGTGAGGCTTTCTCCTTTTTTGAGTACTTATGTTTCTGTGTTTCATTTTGAATCATACCTATTACTATATTTTCAAACTCATAATTTTTTGATCCTTTAAAATCTTCTATAACTATCCTTCAGTACAGTTCAGTTCCTCAGTTGTGTCCGACTCTCGGTGACACCATGGTCGGCGCACACCAGGCCTGCCTGTCCATCACACCTCCAGAAGTTTACTGAAACTCATGTCCATTGCGTTGGTGATGCCATCCAAATATTTCATCCTCTGTCGTCCCCTTCTCTTCCTGTCTTCAATATTTCCCAGCATCGGGGTCTTTTCAAATGAGTCATCTCTTCGCATCAGGTGGCCAAAGTATTGGAATTTCAGCGTCAGCATCAGTCCTTCCAATGAATATTCAAGAATGATTTCCTTTAGGATGGACTGGCTGTCCAAGGGACACTCAAGAGTCTTCTCCAACACCACAGTTCAAAAGCATCAATTCTTCAGTGCTCAGTTTCCTTTATAGTCCAAATTTCACATTCATACATGACTACTGGAAAAACCAGAGCTTTGACTAGATGGACCTTTGTTGGCGAAGTAAAGTCTCTGAGTTTTAATATGTTGTCTAGGTTGGTCATAACTTTCCTTCCAAGGAGCAAGTGTCTTTTAATTTCATGGCTGCAATCACCATCTGCAGTGATTTTGGAGCCCAAAAAGATAAAGTCTGTCACTGTTTCCTTTCTTTCCCCATCTATTTGCCATGAAGTGATGGGACCAGATGCCATGATCTTAGTTTTCTGAATGTTGATTTTTAAGCCAACTTTTTCACTCTCCTCTTTCACTTTCATCAAGAGGCTTTTTAGTTTTTCTTCACATAACTTTTCTTAACTCATAATTTTTATCTTCTTGAATTCCTGAAATGTATTTATAATTGTTTGAGTAGATTTATCATCTAATTTTGTTATCTGTGTCATTTTTTAATATGATTTAATATTTCAGTTTTATTAAGAGATATTTGTCATATGTCATTGTATAAGTTTAAATATACAGTAAATTTGCTTGAATTGTTTATATTGCTTATATTAATTATTTGTTTATATTATTAATTATTAAGAATGGCTTATATTAATTATCACATTAAGTTTAATTAACATCCGTAATCTCATATAGATATTAAACATAAAAAGAAAGTTATTTTCCTTGTAATGAGAACTCAAGATCTATTCTCTTAAGAACTTTCAAACATGCAATATGGCAGTATTAACTATAGTCACCATGTTTCACATTATATCTGTAGTACTTTACCAGCTGAGCCACAAGGGAAACCACAAGAAGCCTGGAGGCTGTGACTGACCACACAAAAGGGAGACTGAGAGGAGCTACCCCACTGCCGAGGCCGGGGGCGGCAGCCAAGAGGAGCTACCCCGTGCCCGAGGTCGGGGGCGGCGGCCGAGAGGAGCTACCCCACGCCCAACGTCGGGGGCGGCGGCCGAGAGGAGTTACCACATGTGCAAGGAGCAGCGGCTACACAGGCATGGGAGGGACGTGAGGAGCTAATCTATATTCAAGGTCAGGAGGTGTGGCCATGAGGAGATACCCCTTGTCCAAGGCAAGGAGCAACAGCTGCACTTTGCTGGAGCAGCTGTGAAGAAATACCCCACGTCCAAGGTAAGAGAAAACCAAAGAAGGAAGGTACTGCGAGAGGGCATCAGAGGGCAGGCACACTGAAACTGTAATCACAGAAAACTACCCAATCTGATCACATGGACCACAGCCTTGTCTAACTCAATGAAACTAAGCCATGCAGTGTGGGGCCACCCAAGATGGATGGGTCATGGTGGAGAGGTCTGACAGAATGTGGTCCACTGGAGAAGGGAATGGCAAACCACTTCAGTATTCTTGCCTTGAGAAACCCATGAACAGTATGAAAAGGCAAAAAGATAGAACACTGAAAGATGAACTCCCCAGGTCAGTAGGTGCCCAATATGCTACTGGAGATCAGTGGAGAAATAACTGCAGAAAGAATGAAGGGATGGAGCCAAAGCAAAAACAATACCCAGTTGTGGATGTGACTTGTGATAGAAGCAAACTCTGATGCTATAAAGAACAATATTGCATAGGAACCTGGAATGTTAGGTCCATGAATCAAGGCAAATTGGAAGTGGTCAAACAGGAGATGGCAAGACTGAATGGCAACATTCTAGGAATCAGCGAACTAAGATGGACTGGAACAGGTGATTTTAACTCAGATGACCATTATATCTACAGCTGTGGATAGAAATCCCTTAGAAGAAATGGAGTAGCCATCATGGTCAACAAAAGAGCCCGAAATGCAATACTTGGATGCAATCTCAAAAACGACAGAATGATCTCTGTTCGTTTCCAAGGCAAAACATGCAATACTATGGTAAACCAAGTCTATGCCCCGACCAGTAATGCTGAAGAAGCTGAACTTGAACATTTCTATGAAGACCTACAAGACCTTTTAGAACTAACACCCAAAATAGATGTCCTTTTCATTATAGGGGTCTGGAATGCAAAAGTAGGAAGTCAGGAAACACCTGGTGTAACAGGCAAATTTGGCCTTGGAGTACAGAATGAAGCAGGGCAAAGGCTAATAGAGTTTTGCCAAGAGAACGCACTGGTCATAGCAAACACCCTCTTCCAACAACAAAAGAGAAGACTCTACACATGGACATCACCAGATGGACAACACCGAAATCAGATTGATTATATTCTTTGCAACCAAAGATGGAGAAGCTCTATACAGTCAGCAAAAACAAGACTGGGAGCAGACTGTGGCTCAGATCATGAACCCCTTACTGCCAAATTCAAACTTAAATTGAAGAAAGTAAGGAAAACCACTAGACCATTCAGGTATGACCTAAATCAAAGCCCTTAGGATTATACAGTGGAAGTGAGAAATAGATTTAAGGGACTAGATCTGATAGATTGAGTGCCTGATGAACTATGGACAGAGGTTCGTGACATTGTACAAGAGACAGGGATCAAGACCTGGAAAAGAAATGGAAAAATAAATACAAAACACCAAAATGGCTGTCTGAGGAGGCCTTACAAAAAGCTGTGAAAAGAAGAGAAGTGAAAAGCAAAGGAGAAAAGGAAAGATATTCCCATATGAATGCAGAGTTCCGAAGAATAGTAAGGAGAGATAAGAAAGCCTTCCTCAGCATTCAATGCAAAGAAATAGAGAAAAACAATAGAAAGGGAAAGACTAGAGATCTCTTCAAGAAAATTAGAGATACCAGGGGAAAATTTCAAGCAAAGATGGGCTCGATAAAGGACAGAAATGGTACGGATCTAAGAGAAGCAGCAGATATTAAGAAAAGGTGGCAAAAATACACAGAAGAACGGTACAAAAAAGATCTTCATGACCCAGATAATCTCGATGGCGTGATCACTCACCTAGAGCCAGACACTCTGGAATGTGTAGTCAAGTGGGCCTTAGAAAGCATCACTATGAACAAAGCTAGTGGAGGTGATGGAATTCCAGTTGAGCTATTTCAAATCCTGAAAGATGATGCTATGGAAGTGCTGCACTCAATATGCCAGCAAATCTGGAAAACTCAGCAGTGGCCACAGGACTGGAATAAGTCAGTTTTCATTCCAATCCCAAAGAAAGGCAATGCCAAAGAATGCTCAAACTACCACACAATTGCAGTCATCTCACACGCTAGTAAAGTAATGCTCAAAATTCTCCAAGTCAGGCTTCAGCAATATGTGAACCAATAACTTCCAGATGCTCAAGCTGGTTTTAGGAAAGGCAGAGGAACCAGAGAACAAATTGCCAACATCTGCTGGATCATCAAAAAAGCAAGAGAGTTCCCGAAAATCATCTATTTCTGCTTTATTGAGTATGCCAAAGCCTTTGACTGTGTGGATCACAATGAACTGTGGAAAATTCTGAAAGAGATGGAAATACCAGACCACCTGACCTACCTCTTGAGAAACCTGTATGCAGGTCAGGAAGCAACAGTAAGAAATGGACATGGAACAACAGACTGCTTCCAAATAGGAAAAGGTGTATGTCAAGGCTGTATATTGTCACCCTGCTTATTTAACTTATATGCAGAGCGCATCATGAGAAATCCTGGGCTGGAAGAAACACAAGTTGGCTTCAAGATTGCCAGGAGACATATCAATAACCTGAGATATGCATATGACACATCCTTATGGCAGAAAACAAAGAGGTACTAAAAAGCCTCTTGATGAAAGTGAAAGAGGAGAGTGGAAAAGTTGGCTTAAAGCTTAACATTCAGAAAACTAAGATCATGGCATCTCGTCCCATCACTTCATGGCAAATAGATGGGGAAACAGTGGAAACAATGTCAGACTTTTGGGGGGGGGGCTCCAAAATCACTGCAGATGGTGATTGCAGCCATGAAATTAAAAGACGCTTACTCCTTGGAAGGAACGTTATGAGCAACCTAGATAGCATATTTAAAAGCAGAGACATTACTTTGCCAACAAAGGTCCATCTAGTCAAGACTATAGTTTTTCCAGTGGTCATGTATGGATGTGAGAGTTGGACGGTGAAGAAAGCTGAGCATCGTAGAATTGATGGTTTTGAACTGTGGTGTTGGAGAAGACTCTTGAGAGTCCCTTGGACTGCAAGAAGATCCAACCAGTCCATCCTAAAGGAGATCAGTCCCGGGTGTTCATTGGAAGGATTGATGTTGAAGCTGTAACTCCAATACTTTGGCCACCTCATGCAAAGTGTTGACTCATTGCAAAAGACCCTAATGCTGGGAAGGATTGGGGGCAGGAAGAGAAGGGGACGACAGAGGATGATATGGCTGGATGGCATCATCGACTCAATGAACATGGGTTTGGGTAGACTCCAGGAGTTGGTGATGAACAGGGAGATCTGGCGTGCTGAGATTCGTGAGGTTGCAGAGTCGGACACGACTGAGCGACTGAACTGAACTGAACTGTAGTACTTAATTATCTTATAATTATAAACTGGAATTTTTTACCTTTTGATCACCTTTATTTAATACTCCTTCCCACAATGCCACCACCTTTGGTAACCACAGATATGATTTCTTTTTCTATAATAATTTTTTCTAGTTCCACCCTTAAGTGAGATCATTATTATTTGTTTTTTTCTCTGTTTCATTTATTTCACTTAGTATAATATCTTCAAGATCCATCAGGTTGTCAAAAAATGGCAGAATTTCCTTGTTTTTATGGCTGAATAATATGTTATTAAATCACAATTTTTGTATCTATTCATGTGTCAGTGGACATTTAGGTTTTTTTCTATGTATTGGCTATCATAAATAATGGTGCTATGAACATGGGGTGTGGATATCTCTTTAACATAGTGTTTCCTTCAGATATATACACAGAAGTGAAATTATCAGATCATATTTTAATTTTTCAAATAAAAATTTTAAATGAAAAACAGAGAAATTTCCATACTGTTTTCCATAATGATTGAACAAATTTGCCATCCTACAACTATGCATAACAGTTCCCTTTCTCCACAAATTTTCCAGCATTTGGTATCACTTTTTTTTTAATAGTTATGATAAATGTGAAGTAGATTTGTGTCATTTCTTGATTTCCTCATTATTAATTATGTTTCTTTCCTTGCATGCCACTTAATTTTTCATTGGATGCTAGCTTTTATGAATTTTACTTTTTCATGCCAGATGTCTCCTATATTCCTTTAAATATTCTTCAGCTTTGTAATGAAATGAGGTTAGGTGGAAATCTTGTTTTATCAAGGCTTTCTTTTAAGTCATTATGTCAAACCACAGCAACCTTTATTCCAGGGCTAATTTTGCTACACAGTTTGGACAGTATCTTTTGAGCACTCTAACTGGCATCTTGTGCATTTCAAAGCTCACCTCCCCCAAGGACATCTTAGGGAACAGATAACAGCGCCAGGAATAGTATAGCTCTCTTGGGAAAACAAGCAAACAAACAAACAAAAAATTTGGAGAGGTAACGGAGGAGATATTTAAGAACTAAAATAAATGAATTTGAATTGCCACAGTTCAGGAGATAAACTATAGAACACACTTGGTCATGCTTTTTAATGAGAGAATGGGCTCATGTACCTTGAAGAACTAGTATATGTTGATATTCTAATAATACAATCTTGTTTCTCCTTGGTAAAGTACTCGTGAAAGCCCCTTGGACAACATAAATCAAGCCTTAATCTACCCTGGGTTATTTTTTAGTTTGGTTTAAGAGCTTCTATTGAATGCTTACTATATGTCACGCACTGTACTTAATGGCTTTGATTACAAAGTGAATAGTGTTTAGTCTCTCTCCTCATGAAGCTTATCATCTCTCTTCATTTAAATAATTAATACATGTAAATATTATGACAGTGCTTAATTAATAAGTACTAAGTATCTGTAGGCAATAGCAATGGCAGCATGACAAGCAATATTGGTAGTTGTAGTATATGTTCAACTTCTGTTGATCTTCTCTTCTCCTGTACTGCTTTTAACCAAGTTGACAGCACTGGGATTTTCTTTTTCTTTTCTTTTTTTTTTTATATGAAGTTATTTATTTTAACTGGAGGCTAATTATTTTGTAATATTGTAGTGGTTTTGCCATACACTGACATGAATCCGCCACGGGTGTACATGGATTCCCCATCTTGAACCCCCCTTCCCACCCCCCTCCCCATCCCATCCCTCTGGGTCATCCCAGTGCACCAGCCCCAAGCACCCTGTCTCATGCATCGAACCTGGACTGGCGATTTGTTTCACATATGATAATATACTTGTTTCAATGCCATTCTTCTAAATCATCCCACCCTCGCCTTCTCCTACAGAGTCCAAAAGACTGTTCTATGACCTTCCTCTTGAGAAACCTGTATGCAGGTCAGGAAACAACAGTTAGAACTGGACATGGAACAACAGACTGGTTGCAAATAGGTAAAGGAGTACATCAAGGCTGTATATTGTCACCCTGCTTATTTAACTTATATGCAGAGTACATCATGAGAAACGCTGGGCTGGAGGAAGCACAAGCTGACATCAAGATTGCCAGGAGAAGTATCAATAACCTCAGATATGCAGATGACACCACCCTTCTGGCAGAAAGTGAAGAAGAACTAAAGAGCCTCTTGATGAAAGTGAAAGTGAAGAGTGAAAAAGTTGTCTTAAAGCTAAACATTCAGAAAACTAAGATCATGGCATCCGCTCCCATCACTTCATGGCAGATAGATGGGGAAGCAGTGGCTGACTTTATTTTTCTGGGCTCCAAAATCACTGCAGATGGTGACTGCAGCCATGAAATTAAAAGACACTTACTCCTTGGAAGGAAAGTTATGACCAACCTAGACAGCATATTAAAAAGCAGAGACATTACTTTGCCAACAAAGGTCCGTCTAGTCAAGGCTATGGTTTTTCCAGTGGTCATATATGGATGTGAGAGTTGGACTATAAAGAAAGCTGAGTGCCGAAGAATTGATGCTTTTAAACTGTGGTGTTAGAGAAGACTCTTGAGAGTCCCTTGGACTGCAAGGAGATCCAACCAGTCCATCCTAAAGGAGATCAGTCCTGGTTGTTCATTGGAAGGACTGATGTTGAAGCTGAAACTCCAATACTTTGGCCATCTGATGCAAAGAGCTGATTAATTGGAAAAGACCCTGATGCTGGGAAAGATTGAGGGCAGGAGGAGAAGGGGACGACAGAGGATGAGATGAGTGGATGGCATCACCGACTCGATGAACATGGGTTTGGGTGGACTCAGGGAGTTGGTGATAGACAGGGAGGCCTGGCATGCTACGGTTCATGGGATCGCAAAGAGTCGGACACGACTAAGTGACTGAACTGAACTGAACTGGACTGATACATCTCTGTTACATATTCAAATATCAATTATTTATGCAGTTTCATTCTACCAGTTTTTCCTCGCATTCATATTCAGAGATCGGCAATTGTGCTCTGTTCCTTTTGGTAAAAAGAATAACTTTCTGGATTTATCTTAGATGAAATAAATTCCTGAATATCTGTCCTTAGGGAAAAATGGTAAATGAAATATAATCCAACATACTCCAATAGATTGAATCAGCTCAAGGGTTACTGCAGTATTGGCAGCTCTCTCTTTTACTGCCTCTTATTCAAGACACTGAAAATCAGGGTACTAAGTCTTTCTTGATAATGAGTTCATGAATATTCTCAATCATCTAGTTTATCTTTCCCTTCTTCCAGTTTTGTCTCCTCTTTCTAGCACATCTTTTAACTCTTGTGGGATTAATGGTTATAGACGACTAACACTTTCTTGACAGAGACTTTTATTTACAATTTTTCACAAGTATTCTGAGGAGTAGACAGCACAAATTCATTTTATTCCAGTCCTTTAGGACTTCCACACTGAGATTGGCCAAATATTCTGCTATCTTAGAGAGTTACTCACATCTAGTAAAATTTTTTATCTTATGTCCACTGTTTCATACAGAAGCCAAAATATAATGTGTCTAAAAGAAATGCATGGAAAGTCTTTTCCAAGATCCCATGGCAAGTTGCACTATTGCTTATGAAACTTTGATGACTTAATTTGATTAATATTCAGAGACTGAAAAATGATCTCTTAGATTAGTTTAGAGAAAATATGAACATCTCTTACCATTTAAATGCACACAGTTCTGAATTTGGATAGAGCAACTTTGGACTGTGAAGAAAAATGTACTTCCCCATGGGTTTCTTCTGTTTTAGAGAGCCAGAAGCAAAAATTTAGTGAGTCATTTTCCTCCACAGAATCTTATCTCAGAAACAGTAGCTAAAACTACTAGGCCCTTGAGACCAGATAAGAAGGAATGCCTTTATCTCTATTTGGTGAAAACTCAGGAGTGATATTATCTTTTTCTGACACTATGATTTTCTAACATGCTCAAACGCTAAAGTTGAAATTAAAGTTATAAACTATACCATAGCAAAGCTATTCATGATATACATATATATATATACATATTTATCTTAATAAAAAAGTTAATGACTTGATTTACATAGCTTTCCAACAGCTTTCATTAGGGTCAACCTGCCTGCTGTCAGGTTGGTAAAAAATTGCACAATCTCAAGCACCTGTGAGTCTACTGATTCAGTTGACTCTATAGCCCACAGTTATAAGATGTCATTGCACACACAGGAGGTACTGTTTTCTTTGTCTCATCACCAGCTGGGAAATGATGTTTGAACAACAGACAAGAGAAACCTGCTACCGGTTCTCTACAGAAGCAAATCTACCTTTATCTTTTTTAGAGACTAACTATTAAGGAAGAGTCCTTCCCAGATGATGAAATACATATAAAACAATGGAAATTACATTTTGTCAAAAAACTATCTTTGATATTTTAATGGCCTTTGTACATGTTTCTTTGCTTCCTGTCATGTATTTTATTATAAGATTGGGCCTACAAAAACACTAGTTTAGGTACATCCTTCCTCAGAGAAGAGGACTTCACGGAGCCTGGGCTTCCAGCCTCTGTAGCCAGGCCCTGCTATAATTCTACGATGCTGTCAACTCCTCATTCTCTCAGTTTCACACCTCCCACCCATAAATACTCTCTTCCATCTCTCCTGCTTGCTCCTGCTTGTTTGTACACCAACAAGTGTTTGTGCCCCTCTCCTTAACAAGGATCTAAAACCCGTCGATGCTGCTCTTCTTTTACTATCCTTCACTCTTTCCCTGTCCTTTGTTCCTCTCCTAATACAGCTTGCATTCTATCTCTAGTTTATCTCTATGTTGTCATATTAACTTGTCAAAAACCCATCTCCTGGCTAAATTCAACTTTTTGTTTAATCTTTGTTGCTCCAGGGCAGCAGAAATATTGCAGAAAAACATAATCATGCTCATTGGTCTCACTTCAAAAAGGAACCCAGCATGAGACTAGATGAACACCAAGTGGGCCCTTAGTGCTATTTAGTAATCATGCTAGTAATTCAGTCAGTTTTCCACTCTCCGTGATGACAATTAAATATCCTCTTATGTCTCCAAATACTTCATATGTCTCCTTCCCTGGTCTCACTCTCAAATAATACTCACATTTTTGCTTTCACTGAGAAAATAGTAGCAATCAAAAGAGAAATTATGCACGATCCCCACAACCACATATTCACCCACAAAGATGTACACCTATTGTGCAGTCACTCCTTTTTCTGTAGAAAAGCACTCCATTTTCTAATCCAATGCTGACCACCATATCTGTGCAATGGATTTAAAACATTACTTTTCATACAATCAAGGGTATCACTCCAAAAATTTGCTGTCATTTTCTCTGCATATTCAATTTCTTCCTTTTTCTACTGGATTATTCATATCAGTATACAATCGTAATGTTAGTTCAACTATCTTAAAAATTAAAATTAAGCACATACTCAAACCTTTGACCTCATTTTCCTTGCAGCTGCCACTCAACTTCTTTATTCTACTTCACAGAAAACACCTTGAAAGAGTAGTCTGTACTGAATTCTCCACTTCTCTCATTCTTTAATCTACTCCAATTAGGCTATCACTATATCTCTCTAAAGGGCTTCCCAAGTGCCTCAGTGATAAAGAATCTGCCTGCCAATGCAAGAGCTGTGAGAGACACGGGTTCAATCCCTGGGTCCAGAAGATCCTCTGAAAGAGAGCATAGCAACCCACTCCAGTATTCTTGCCTGGAGAATCTCACGGACAGAGGAGACTGGTGGGCTACAGTTCATGAGGTTGCAAAGAGTCAGACACAAGTGAATGACTGAGCATGCACTCACACATGCCATTCTACAAACCAACTTTTACCAAGTCATCAAGGCTCTCCACATTGCCTAGAAAGATGAAGCTAAAACTCCAATACTTTGACCACTTGATGCAAAAAGCCAGCTCATTGGAAAAGATCCTAATGCTGGGAAAGTTTGAAGGCAACAAGAGGAAGGGAGTGGCAGAGGATGAGACCGTTAGATAGAATCACCATCACAATGGACATGAATTTGAGCAAACTCCAGGAGAGAGTGAAGGACAGGGAAGCCTGCTGTGTTGCAGTCCATGGTGTCACAAAGAGTCAGACATGACTTAGTGACTGAACAACAATAACAAATCTTGCATCAGTATTTGACACAGTTGGTTACTCTATGCTTCGTGATATAACTTTTATCCTTGGCTCTCTTAATTCTTTCTGTCTACACTGCCGGCTTCCTCTTTTAAGCTTCCCTTACTAGTCCTCCATAAACTTCACAACATCCAAATGTTAGACTTTGCAAGATTCAGCCTATCTACCTCTTTCCTTCTTGATTACCATCTATTCCCTAGCTACATCATCAGACTCTTACAGCATTGTCTCTCACAATGCCAGTGGTCTTAATCATTATGATATTTCATGTGAATAATATTCTGAGGAACTAAAAGTAAGTGGTACTTCTTAAAAGTATACTGTGTTGAGGAACTGGTCTCATAATGCCACCTGTACCTTGACAATCCCCAAATGTATAATTTAAGCCTGGGTCCCTTGACCTCTAAATTAAGTGTTTGCCCCAAACTTATTTTCCATCTTCACTTAGATATTTAAGAAGTAACTCAAATTCTAAAAGTAAAAATACCAAAATTCTGATGGCACAGCACCCCACCTTATGCCTCTTCTCACCCCAAATTCCTACTCTAATGTAAAGAGCCTTCTTCATCAAAGTAAATGGAAATTCCATTTAGAGATGTTCAGGCAAGAGATTCGGTGTCATTCTTGACACTTCTCCAGTCTTTCAACTATGTATCTAATCCAATCCATCAATAGACGTGCCTTCTTTACCTCCTACATATATTTACTTCTAACCCTACTACATGCCACCACCATGGTCTGAAACACCCATCACCAAGATAATTACAATGGCCTCCTAACTAATTATTTCCTTCTTCCCTTGCTTTCCTATAGCATATTTTATAAAGCAGATATATGTGTGTGTGTGTGTCAATAAATATCACTCTTTTGCTAAAATCCTTCAAAAGCTACCCAGTTTACTCAGTATTAAATCCAACAGCCTTACCAAATCCTTCAGAACCGTATGTATTCTTTACACCTACTACTTCTCTGACTTCATGTAAAACCATCCCTTTCCTCATCCATTTTTCTCCTATAGCCACACTGGCTTGTTCTTCCTCAAAAAAACTCCACAAACTCCTGTCCAAGGATATTCCTATCTGAGGTCTTCTTTATATAGTATGTCCTCCCCAGCAATCCACACAGTCCAACCCCCCTCCTCCTTTCAGAATTTGGTTCAAACATCACATTGTCCTGTGGTCTTGTCTGATCACTCTATACAAAATTGTGACACATGTCATCCAGCCAGCTCCCTGGAGCTCCCAGTTCCCAAATGGCCCCCATTATCCTGAATAATTTTTCTTCAAAGTTGTTGCATGTATGGGACTAGAGAGAATGAATTATTTATCTCTCCTATATTTATGCATGCTGGAATAACTAAATACACCAAAAATTAGCAGCATGAAATAACAAACATTTTATTATCTCATAAATTCTATGGAGTAGGAATCCAAGCATTGTTTTGGAGTCTCTGGCTCAGGGATCTTTAGAGGCTATAATCAATTTTTTTGGCAAGGACAATAATCATTTCAAGGCTTAACTGGAGGAGAAGCCACTTCTAAATTCAGTCACTGCTGTCTAGCCTCAGGTCCTCACTGGCCAGCTCCTTGCCACATGGGACTCTCTATAGCATAACTCACCACATGGCAGCTAGCTTCCCTGACATTGAGCTATGAAGAGAATGAAAGAAAAGAAGCAAGATAGAAATCACAGTATTTCAGAAACCTAATCTCTGAAGTGACACCCCATCACTTTTGACGTGTTCTATCATTAGAAGCAAATCACTAAATCCAGTCCACACTTAAGGCTGAAAGAATTCCATAAGCAGATAATTTCCAGGAGATAGGGCTCATTGCAGACTGCCACTTTGCAGACTGCCCCTGTGGCTCAAGTGGTAAAGAATCTGCCTGCAATGCTGGATATCCAAGTTCAAACCTTATATTGGGAAGATCCCCTAGAGAAGAGTATGGAAACCCACTCCAGTATTCTTGCCTGGAGAATCTCATGGACAGAGAAGCCTGGTGGGCTACAGTCCATGGGCTCACAAACAGTCAGACACAACTGAAGCGACTTAACACCCACACACCACATCCTCTACTAGAATACAAGATTCATATTATTTTTGCTACCATATATCAGCATAGAACAATACCTAGCTACAGAGTAGTCATCTGTTAATTATATGGACTAACTTATTACTCTCCCACTGTTTTCTTGCCTAGGCCTTCTGTTCCCACTAAAATGTGAAGATATTTTCTGTGATGTCTTAGATTTAGAATTTTATACATACCTGAGATACATACCCACTGACGGGCTTCCCAGGTGGTGCTAGTGGTAAAAATCCAGCTGCCTATGCAGGATACATAAGAGACACGGTTCAGTCCTTGGGTCCAGATGGTCCCCTGGAGGAGGGCATGGCAACCCACTCAAATATTCTTGCCTGGAGACTCTCATGGACAGAGAAGACTGGCAGGTTACAGTCCATAGTGTCATAAAGAGTCAGACATGACAGAAGCGACTTAGCACGCACACACCCACACTGAGTTTTCTCCTTCCAACCCTAGCATGTTATGGCTCTGCCCAGCACTTCAGATATCAGGTCAGATGGTGAACCACTACCCCCTCTGCCTCCTGCCCCCACCCAAACCCTATGACTCCCTTTAGCTTCTGTGAGTTCATGTGGTGCCTGTACTACTTATATATGTCTTATTCATTCAGACTGTGAGCTTCACGATAACAAATGCCATGTATTCACCCAATATAAACTCAGCCAAGTTTGGTGCAGCATCTGTCTATATAGCTGTCATACACACCTGGCAGAGTTCTTGCATACTACAAGCACTCAACATATATGAGTGGCAAATACTCTATTGGCTTCTTTATTTGTTATTTCCAGTCCCAACTAAGTGTTCATATATATTTGCAAAATAGCTGAATTCAAGTTATTGAATCATTTATGAATGAACAGTTTGAGCCTCTGCTTTCCTTTTGACTCTGACATTTATATTGGTTAAATGCCATGACTTTAATTTTAGTTCTAAAATGGAATTTTCTGCCACTCTATGTATCTCCTGTGAAGTGGAAGAATGATCAGAGAGAAAGCAGGTAGAATAGGAAGAAAAATAGAGGCAGACTAGAAATAAAATGGATTAGACAGCAAAGATTCTTGGACCTTAGCTTTCCTAACAGTGAAAATGACAAAGCAGGCAGCAGTTGTATAGAACTAGAGTAATTTCCTTTATGTTCTAAATTCCTGTCTTCATAGATAGGCTCTTTGAAAGTGTCTTCAAAGCAGCTGAAATTGCCTGGACCCACATTTTCTTTGAAATTCACCCACAAATTCTTAAGCACAACAGCAAGGAAGGCTCAAGCCAAACTAATCCAGTTGCTCATTAACTACATCATTTACAGAGACTAATTGCTCACTGCCCCTGTTTCCACCCAATATTGGCTTATGTAGAGAGAGTAATTCAAGCTCTGAAGTCCTCCCAGATGCAGGGATTTGTTATCCAAAAGGACACCCTTCAGAACACATAATTAAAGACTATTCATGTAAGGCAGAATAACAGGGATTATTTTCCTAATTTCATAAGATTCATTAGAAAGGAATAGTAATAAGTGGATGCTTTTTGATGACATGGGAAGAATTTGTATAAAGTCAGGACAAGGATTTTAGGAAGACATATCATAGCTGCTGTATTTTCCATGTTGACCTAATTATCAAAATATCATATTCCATTGACACAACTATGGTAGTCCAATAAAGCTGCTATCTAACACGTTTAGAGTTCAATAAATCTGCTTTGCCTGAGTCTTGGAGAGCCAACACATGATACCTGAACAGTGTTCATCTCAACATTTGATACAAATCTGAAGTTGCAATCCAGCTAGCTTAGTGCCTGTTCTCCAGAAGGAAGGAAGCAAGAACAGATTTGAAGACATATTTTACTGCCTCTTTGGATGTAAGTAGAATACCTTCTAGGGAGAAAGTTTTCTGGCTATTTTAGGGCATTCAGGTTGTACTAAATATGTAAGACTGGGCTCAGAATCAAATCAAAAGTTAAAACACATTTTTAAGTATGATAATAGTTTTCATTAGAAGTCAAGCAAACAAGTTTTATACCTGAAATAAGCAGGTAACATTTTAGTCGCTTGATGTTTCAAAGGTCAATAGGCAGCGCCATATGGTGCGTGGTGTGTGTGTGTGTGCATGTGTGTGCGCATAGGTACACAGGCCAGCATGCCTTAAAACAGCAAACTATATTTGTCTCCTCTGATCCATCTGCTCTAACAGCGGTAAACAGTTTACAGAAGCTTAAAGCAATATGGACTGCAGGGTTGATTTGACTTAAGGTTAAAGCATCTGTCCAGAGTTTTGAAGGCTTTGCTAAAATGTTTCAGAGCTTCCCTCATTGTACTGAGCAGCATTTACCACAACTGCTGGCAAATCACAGAGGGCAATTCTTACATGTATATGTAGAGAATCAAATGACCTTTCTATTCACATGCTATACACTTTTCTGCCTATTTGTTTATCTTTTTCAGCTACCCATAGTAGTGAAAATACACAAAATGGTTTTAGTTTTGGTTTTGGTTTTATCTGGAGAGTCAATTACATCTTAGTGAGTGCAGTGGTCATGACAGATAATAAGATAATAATCCAAACTTTACCTGTCTATTGTGAAATCCTCTTCAATAACACAAAAATTAATTTACATTGCTCATCCCAAGGTTGTGGATTGCATAGGTTGGATGGGTATAGGATGGCTGTGATTTGGGGAAATGAAAATCATTTTCATGATAGAAGTGGATGAGTGTCTCTCTTGTCCTTGCTTTCTTTTGCCATTTTCTTTTTTCTTGAATGCTACTTACTCAGATCCATGCTCCAATTAGGTCTTTTTAAAAATGCTTGTCTCTATTTTTCAGAACAAGGTCATATATTAGGCTAGTAAGAATTAGCTATTCATGGTACAGATTAATTTTTTTAAAAAACCTCAAAAGAGAGGCAACCAAATAAACTAATCTCTATTTGTAATTTTTATTTTAATTTATTTTTATTGAAGTAAGGTTTATTTAAAATGTTGTATTAGTTCAGCTGTACTGCATTTCTATATGTATATATTAATGTGTGTGTGTGTGTATATATATATATATATATATATATAATTTCACCTGCTGCCTAATATACTCTGTACATAGAAGTGTCTATATGTCAATTTCTAAATCCCAATTTATCCCCTTTTTCCCCCTTGGTAACCACAAGCCTTCCTTCTATGACTGTGAGTCTACTTCTGCTTTGTAAATGTGTTCATTTGTATCATTTTTTTTAATTCCACATATGTAATGCCATATGATGTATATTTTTAAATTTAGAAGATGTAGAACCTTTAAGATCTCTAAAGATCTTTGTGAAGAAGAGAATTAAAGGAGACAAGGCAATCTCAGTATTTTACAGCTTATATCACTTCTCCCTAGAGAGGAAGCTAATGTGCTTATGACATTCTCTTCTTATATATTAAAATACTTTTTAAAATATTTAAATGTTCATAATCTTGAAAAGTTATGTCTAACAGGAAAACACTAGAAACATATCTATATATAACTATATATAGCTTTTGTTTTGGTGTGAGTAGAAAGAAAATCACCACAATTGAATATATAGTCTGGTGGGATAGATATTATCAGGTAGACAGGCCAAGAGTTTGAAAATTCTGGTTTTAGATGTCAGAACAATATTACAAATAGTAGAGTGAGTCTACGTCCCAGGTATGATAATTAAAAAAGAAAAAAAGCAAGATCACCTTGAATCCTTATTAAACATACCTAAAGAAACCTATGACAAGTTGATTTTATTTAGATAGAGGTCTTGGACGCTTTTATGTTTTTCAGATATAATTATATACAAAACTTAGAGAAATCTTCACATTTGGTAAAACAGCATAGGTTAGAAAAGTTTTCATTTGCCAGTGGCATTTGACTTTTAATGAAAATAGTGAATTATTGTTTTAAAGTACTTATTTATAGTTGTATAGACAATATGTAAGTTTTTATGGGTGATGTTAGTGATAGTATATCAGACATGAGTTCATTAAATAGTTGGCTGATCAAAGGAATGTTTTTATATTATGTGTATATAATAGCATTATTATATGTTTTTAGGCATATAAGCTATAATTTATGCATGTTTTATACAATATTAACTATGCAGAGAGTGAAAATTTTGCCTAATTTTCAGACTATCTGAGTAAATAATTGGGCAGTTAAGGGATTTTTTTTAGATGGTGGTTAATAAAATAGAATATGTAGTCCTTTGCTCTAAACATTTAGCCCACGATTTGCAGGGATGTTTTTACATACATATCTATGTATACATATAAACAAATATGAATACATGCACATATGTGTGTATAAAACTAGTGATACTAAAAGTCATAGAATGGAAATATTTTGGGGGCCAGTTATCATTTGGCTTTAGTCTTAGGTTCTTTGGATTGTTTGAGGGCAGATGATGTAGGAAGCTTTAGCTTATGAGCTTTATTTATTGCTGGAGAGTATTGTGAGGCTGCTAGATATGTGGTAGACAAATGTTAGTTTTATAAAATGACATCTACATATGATCTGCCTGGTAGGTATGTATTTTGTGTAACTTCCCTGGTGGCTCAGATGGTAAAGCGTCTGCCTACAATGTGGGAGACCCGGATTCAATCCCTGGGTCGGGAAGATCTCCTGGAGAAGGAAATGGCAACCCACTCCAATATTCTTGCCTGGAAAAATCCCATGGTCAGAGAAGCCTGGTGGGCTACAGTCCATGGGGTCACAAAGAGTCGGACACGACTGAACGACTTCATTTTCACTTTCTTCACTTTCTTGCCAACACAACTGAGATAGCAAATTGTAGCAAGATTGGACAATGGACTAGAGAGCCTATCAATTCCTGTCTTATACTAAATGATATATTGCATGTCAGTTCGGTCACTCAGGCATGTCCAACTCTTTGTGACCCCATGGACGCACGCGAGGCTTCCCTGTCCATCATTTAAACCTGGTTCTTGTTCAAACTCATGTCCATTGAGTCGGTGATGCCATCGAACCATCTCATCCTCTGTCTTCCCCATCTCCTCCTGCCTCCAATCTTTCCCAGCATCAGGGTCTTTTCCAATGAGTCAGTAAGTACTGGAATTCAGCTTCAGCATCAGTCTTTCCAATGACTATTCAGGACTGATTTCCTTCAGGATTGACTGGTCTGATCTCCTAGCAGTCAGTTCAGTTCAGTTCAGTTGCTCAGTCGTGTCCAACTCTTTGTGACCCCACGAACCGCAGCACGCCAGGCCTCCCTGTCCATCACCAACTCCCAGAGATTACTCAAACTCATGTCCATCAAGTCAGTGATGCCATCCAGTCATCTCATCCTCTGTTGTCTCCTCCTCCTGCCCCCACTTCCCAGCATGAGATTTTTTTCCAATGAATCAACTCTTTTCATGAGATGGCCAAAGTATTGGAGTTTCAGCTTCAACATCAGTTCTTCCAATGAACACTCAGGACTAGTCTCCTTTAGGATGGACTGGTAGGATCTCCCTGCAGTCCAAGGAACTCTCAAGAGTCTTCTCCAACACCACAGTTCAAAAGCATCAATTCTTCGATGCTCAGCTTTCTTCACAGTCCAACTCTCATATCCATACATGACCACTGGAAAAACCGTGGCCTTCACTAGACAGACCTTTGTTGGCAAAGTAATGTCTCTACTTTTTAATATGCTATATAGGTTGGTCATAACTTTCCTTCAAAGGAGTAAATGCCTTTTAATTTTACGGCTGCAATCACCATCTGCAGTGATTTTTGAGCCCAGAAAAATAAAGTCAGCCACTGTTTCCACTGTTTCCCCATCCATTTCCCATGAAGTGATGGGACCAGATGCCATGATCTTAGTTTTCTGAATGTTGAGCTTCAAGCCAACTTTTTCACTCTCCTCTCTCACTTTCATCAAGAGGCTTTTTAGTTCTTCACTATCTGCCATAAGGGTGGTGTCATCTGCATATCTGAGGTTATTGATATTTCTCCCTGCAATCTTGATTCCAGCTTGTGCTTCTTTCAGCCTGGCGTTTCTCATGATGTACTCTGCATATAAGTTATATAAGCAGGGTGACAGTATAAAACCTTGACGTACTCCTTTACCTATTTGCAATCAGTCTGTTGTTCCATGTCCAGTTTTAACTGTTGCTTCCTGACCAACATACAGATTTGTCAAGAGGCAAGTCAGGCGGTCTGGTATTCCCATCTCTTTCAGAATTTTCCACAGTTTATTGTGATCCCACAGTCAAAGGCTTTGGCATAGTCAATGAAGCAGAAATAGATGTTTTTCTGGAACTCTCTTGCTTTTTTGATAATCCAGCAGATGTTGGCAATTTGATCTCTGGTTTCTCTGCCTTTTCTAAAACCAGCTTGAACATCTGGAAATTCACCGTTCACGTATTGCTGAAGCCTGGCTTGGAGAATTTTCAGCATTACTTTACTAGCGTGTGAGATGAGTGCAATTGTGCAGTAGTTTGAGCATTTTGGGCATTGCTTTTCTTTGGGATTGGAACGAAAACTGACCTTTTCCAGTCCTGTGGCCACTGCTGAGTTTTCCAAATTTGTGGACATATTGAGTGCAGCACTTTCACAGCATCATCTTTCAGCATTTGAAATAGCTTAACTGGAATTCTATCACCTCCACTAGCTTTGTTCGTAGTGATGCTTCCTAAGGCCCACTTGTCTTCACATTCCAGGACGTCTGGCTCTAGGTGAGTAGTCACACCATCGTGATTATCTGGGTCATGAAAATCTTTTTTGTACAGTTCTTTGGTGTATTCTTGCCACTTCTTCTTAATATCTTCTGCTTCTGTTAGGTCCATACCATTTCTGTCTTTTATCGAGCCCATTTTTGCATGAAATGTTCCCTTGGTATCTCTAATTTTCTTGAAGAGATCTCTAGTCTTTCCTATTCTGTTGTTTTCCTCTATTTCTTTGCATTGATGACTGAGTAAGGCTTCCTTATGTCTGCGTGCTATTCTTTGGAACTCTGCATTCATATGGGAATATCTTTCATTTTCTCCTTTGCTTTTCAGTTCTCTCTTCTTTTTTTTTTTAATTAGTTTATTTTCTATTTTGTAGCTTTACAATATTGTATTTGTTTTGCCATACATTGACATGAATCCACAATGGCTGTACATGTTTTCCCTTTCCAAGACCCCCCTTACACCTCCCTCCCCATCCCATCTCTCCGGGTCATCCTGGTGCACCAGCTCCAAGCATCCTGTATCATCCATTGAACCTGGACTGGCGATTCGTTTCATATATGATAATTTACATGCTTCCATGCCATTCTCCAATATCATCAAGCCCTCACTCTCTCCCATAGAGTCCATTATACTGTTCTATTTATCTGTGACTCTTTTGATGTCTCGCATACAGGGTTATCTTTACCGATTGACTAAATACCATATATATGTTTTAGTATACTGTTTTGGTGTTTTTCTTTCTGGCGTACTTCACTATGTATAATAGGCTCCGGTTTCATCCACCTCATTTGAAGTGATTTGAATGTATTCTTTTTAATGGCTGAGTAATATTCCATTGTGTATATGTACCACAGCTTCCTTATCCATTCGTCTGCTGATGGGCATCTAGGCTGCTTCCATGTCCTGGCTATTATAGACAGTGCTGCGATGAACATTGGGGTACACGTGTCTCTTTCAACTCTGGTTTCCCCAGTGTGTATGCCCAGCAGTGGGACTGCTGGGTCATATGGCAGTTCAATTTCCAGTTTTATGAGGAATCTCCACACTCTTCTCCATAGTGGCTATACTAGTTTGCATTCCCACCAACAGTGTAAGAGGGTTCCCTTTTCTCCACACCCTCTCCAGCATTTATTGCTTGTAGTCTTTTGGATAGCAGCCATTCTGACAGGCGTGAAATGGTACCTCATTGTGGTTTTGATTTGCATTTCTCTAGTAATGAATGATGTTGAGCATCTTTTCATGTGTTTGTTAGCCATCTGTAGGTCTTCTTTGGAGAAGTGTCTGTTTAGTTCTTTGGCCCACTTTTTGATTGGGTCGTTTATTTTTCTGGAATTCAGCTGCAGGAGTTGCTTGTATATTTTTGAGATTAATTGTTTGTCTGTTGCTTCGTTTGCTATTATTTTCTCCCATTCTGAAGGCTGTCTTTTCACCTTGCTATAGTTTCCTTTGTTGTGCAAAAGCTTTTAAGTTTAATCAGGTCCCATTTGTTTATTTTTGCTTTTATTTCCAATATTCTGGAAGGTGGGTCATAGAAGATTCTGCTGTGGTTTATGTCGGAGAGTGTTTTGCCTATGTTTTCCTCTAGGAGTTTTATAGTTTCTGGTCTTACATTTAGATCTTTAATCCATTTTGAGTTTATTTTTGTGTACAGTGTTAGAAAGTGTTCTAGTTTCATTCTTTTACAAGTGGTTGACCAGTTTTCCCAGCACCACTTGTTAAAGAGATTGTCTTTTCTCCATTGTATATTCTTGCCTCCTCTGTCAAAGATAAGGTGTCCATAGATGTGTGGATTTATCTCTGGGCTTTCTATTTTGTTCCATTGGTCTATATTTCTATCCTTGTGCCAGTACCATACTGTCTTGATGACTGTGGCTTTGTAGTAGAGCCTGAAGTCAGGCAGGTTGATTCCTCCAGTTCCATTTTTCTTTCTCAAGATTGCTTTAGCTATTCGAGGTTTTTTGTATTTCCATACAAATTTTGAAATTATTTGTTCTAGTTCTCTGAAGAATACTGTTGGTAGCTTGATAGGGATTGCATTGAATCTATGGATTGCTTTATTTTTTTTTCTTTTTCTTTTTTTTTAATAAATTTATTTATTTTAGTTGGGGGCTAATTACTTTACAATATTGTAATAGTTTTTGCCATACATTGACATGAATCAGCCATGGGTTTTCATGTGGTGTACTCATTTTCACTATATTGATTCTTCCAATCCATGAACATTGTATATTTCTCCATCTATGTGTCCTCTTTGATTTCTTTCACCAGTGTTTTATAGTTTTCTATATATAGGTATTTTGTTTCTTTAGGTAGATATATTCCTAAGTATTTTATTCTTTTCATTGTGATGGTGTATGGAACTGTTTCCTTAATTTCTCTTTCTGTTTTCTCATTGTTAGTGTATAGGAATGCAAGGGATTTCTGTGTGTTAATTTTATATCCTGCAACTTTACTATATTCCTTGATTAGCTCTAGTAATTTTCTGGTGGAGTCTTTTGGGTTTTCTATGTAGAGGATCATGTCATCTGCAAGCAGTGAGAGTTTTACTTCTTCTTTTCCAAGCTGAATTCCTTTTATTTCTTTTTCTGCTCTGTTTGCTGTGGCCAAATCTTCCAAAACTGTGTTGAATAGTAGTGGTGAGAGTGGGCACCCTTGTCTTGTTCCTGATTTTAGGGGAAATGCTTTCAGTTTTCCACCATTTAGGATAATGTTTGCCATGGGTTTGTCATATATAGCTTTTATTATGTTGTGGTATGTTCCTTCTATTACTGCTTTTTAGAAGGTTTTTATCATAAATGGATGTTGAATTTTGTCAAAGGCTTTCTCTGCATCTATTGAAATAATCATATGGTTTTTATTTTTCAATTTGTTTATGTGGTGTATTACATTGATTGATTTGCAAATATTGAAGAATCCTTGAATCCCTGGGATAAAGCCCACTTGGTCATGATGTATGAACTTTTTAATATGTTGTTGGATTCTGTTTGCTAGGATTTTGTTAAGGATTTTTGCATCTATGTTCACCAGTGATATTGGCTTGTAGTTTTCTTTTTTTGTGGCATCTTTGTCAGGTTTTGATATTAGGGTGATGGTGGCCTCGTAGAATGAGTTTGGAAGTTTACTTTCCTCTGCAATTTTCTGGAAGAGTTTGAGTAGGATAGGTGTTAGCTCTTGTCTAAATTTTTGGTAGAATTCAGCTGTGAATCCATCTGGTCCTGGGCTTTTGTTTACTGGAAGATTTCTGATTGCAGTTTCAATTTCCGTGTTTGTGATGGATCTGTTGAGATTTTCTATTTCTCCCTGGTTCAGTTTTGGGGAGTCATACTTTTCTAAGAATTTGTCCATTTCTTCCAAGTTGTCCAATTTATTTGCAAATAGATGCTGATAATAGTCTCGTATGATCCTTTGTATTTCTGTGTTGTCTGTTGTGATCTCTCCATTTTCATTTCTAATTTTGTTGATTTGATTCTTCTCCCTTTGTTTCTTGATGAGTCTGGCTAATGGCTTGTCAATTTTATTTATCTCCTCAACGAACCAGCTTTTGTCTTTGTTGATTTTTGCTAAGGTCTCTTTTGTTTCTTTTGCATTTATTTCTGCCCTAATTTTTAAGATTTCTTTCCTTCTACTAACCCTGGGGTTCTTCATTTCTTCCTTTTCTAGTTGCTTTAAGTGTAGAGTTAGATTATTTATTTGACTTCTTTTTGTTTGTTTCTTGAGGTAAGCCTGTATTGCTATGAATCTTCCCCTTAGCACTGCTTTTACAATGTCCCATATGTTTTGGGTTGTTGTGTTTTCGTTTTCATTCATTTGTATGCATATTTTGATTTCTTTTTTGATTTCTTCTGTGATTTGTTGGTCATTCAGCAGTGTGTTGTTCAGCCTCCATATGTTGGAGTTTTTAATTGTTTTTCTCCTGCAATTGACATTTAATCTTACTGCATAGTGGTCAGAAAAGATGCTTGGAATGATTTCATTTTTTTTAATTTACCAAGACAAGATTTATGGCCCAGGATGTGATCTATTCTGGAGAAGATCCCCTGTGCGCTTGAGGAAAAGGTGAAATTGATTATTTTAGGGTGAAATGTCCTGTAAATATCAATTAAATCTAGCTGGTCTATTGTATCATTTAGAGTTTGTGTTTCCTTGTTAATTTTCTACCTCTGATTCATTGACAACGCTAAAGCCTTTGACTGTGTGGATCACAATAAACTATGGAAAAGTCTTAATGGTATGGGAATGCTATGCTATGATATGCTAAGTCTCTTCAGTCGTGTTCGACTCTGTGCGACCCCATAGACGGCAGCTCACCAGGTTCTGCCGTCCCTAGGATTCTCCAGGCAAGAATACTGGAGTGGTTTGCCATTTCTTTCTCCAGTGCATGAAAGGGAAAAGTGAAAGTGAAGCCACTCAGTCGTGTCCGACTCTTAGCGACCCCATGGACTGTAGCCTACAAGGCTCCTCCGTCCATGGGATTTTCCAGGCAAGAGTACTGGAATGGGGTGCGATTGCCTTCTCTGGGGATGGGAATACCAAACCACATTACCTCCCTCCTGAGAAACCTATATGCATGATAATGAGAAACAGTTAGAACTGGATGTGGAACAAAGGACTGGTTCCAAATTGGGAAAGGAATACATCAAGGCTGTATATCATCACCCTGCTTAAACGTATATGCATAGTACATCATGAGAAATGCTGGGCTGGATGAATCACAAGCTGGAATCAAGATTGCCGTGAGAAATATTGACAACCGCAGATATGTAGATGATACCACTTTAATCACAGAAAGTAAAGAGGAACCAAAAAGCCATTTGGTGAAGGTGAAAGAGGAAAGTGAAAAAGCTGGCTTAAAACTCAGCATTCAAAAAACTAACATCATGTCATCCGGTCTTATCACTTCATGCAAATAGATGGAAACTGTCAGATTTCATTTTTTTGACTCCAAAATCAATGTAGGTGTTAACTGCAGCCACAAAATTAAAAGACACTTGCTTTTTGGAAGAATAGCTATGACAAACATAGACAGTGTATTAAGAAGTAGAAGCATCACTTTGCCCACAAAGGTCCATATAGTCAAAGCTATGTTTTTTCCAGTGGTCATTTATGGATGTGAGAGTTGGACCATAAAGAAGGCTGAGAGCTGAAGAATTAATCTTTCGACTGTGATGTTGGAGGAGACTCTTGAGAGTCCCTTAGACAGCAAGAAGATGAAACCAGTCAATCCCAAAGGAAGTCAACCCTGAATATTCGTTGGAAGGACTAATGCTGAAGGTGAAACTCCAATACTTTGGCCACCTGCTGCAAAGAGCTGACTCATTGCGAAAGACCCTGATTCTGGGAAAATTGAGAACAAGAGGAGAAGGGGGCGGTAGACGATGAAATGGTTGGGTGGCATCAACAACTCAATGGACAGGAGTTTGAGCAAACTGTGCGATAGTGAAGGACAGAGAAGCCTGGCATGCTGCAGTCCATGGAATTGCAAAGAGCTGGACACAATTTAATGACTGAAGAGCAACAACAGCAATGGCAATACAATATAGTAAATAAAAGGACACACTGTGAAGAAATATAGCTTAGGTTTTATTTCCAAACCCAGTATTTACTCAGTCTCAGTTTCTTCATAATTATTGTACCTACCTCATAAGTTTTATCATGAGGAATGAATGAATGAAATGATATTTATGAAATCCTTAGATAGTGCCTTGTAATATTAAACATATTAAATATTAATTACAGTAATTATTATTTTACCAATGATAAAAGGCATTGGTTACTTTCAGTAGTACAATGCTTCCCAATACACTAAGTAGTATAAACTCTCTCCTAAATTTTGAAAGCAAAATAAGTTCTAAAGAGAATTATATAGATAAGACAACATTTAAATACAGTCAGAGAGAAGTCCCCTTGAAAATCTGCCTTCTAAGCAATGAAAGACTTTGGCCAAGTAAATTACTAGAATGCCAAGTGCATGGACCATCACTTTCTGAGGTTAACTCAGAAGCCCTAAGGAAGTAGATAAAATTAAAAGCTTCATAGCTAAATAAGTCCAGAAAAAACTATACAATCCTTTTGAGAAGTCACGTGCATATTAGTATGTTAACATAGTAAATAATTTGTCAATAAAAAATTAGATTGAATTTGTTTTTATCACCTGTCTTATTTGAAAACAGATGTGAACCCTCTTATACACACTTAATTTTTCATTTTATGTTCATTCTTTCACAAAAATAATATTCTAGAGGACACAGCTTATAAGCACTCAGTTAGACAGAGATTCCAGGGCAGTTGGTTACTAGTTCTTTTCTACTTTGAAATATTACAGAAACTGAAAAAGCCCCCAAAGGTCACATTAAAAAGTGCAATGATTTCTGACTCAAATCTTGTTCTCAACTGCAAGTCTATCACCATCATAGTACACACCCATCCCTACCACCCCTAGGAAAGATCTATATGCAACAGCCCACAGAACTTGTGAATATGTTCTTTTATGTCAAAATGTACTTTGCACATATGACTAGGGCAAAGACTTTGAGATAGGGAGAGTATCCTGGAGTACCTAGGTAAGCCCAAAGTAATCACATGAATCCTTAAGTGTGAAGAATAATTCCTGGCTGGGATTTCCAACCAGGGAAGAAGGACAGAAAGATGCCACTTCACCTATCTTTGTTAACTTTGAAGACAAAGGAAGGGGACCATGATCCAAGAGATACAGCAGTTTTTAGAAGCTGGAAATGAACCTTTGCTTACACTTAAACAAGAATACAGAGATTTGTACCAAACTTCTAGCCTACAGTTAATAAAAGGTAATATTGTAAGATATGAAGGTAAGATAGTAAGATAACGTAATTATCTGTTTAAGCATCTAAGTTTTGTTAATTTGTTACAATATCAACAATGAATGAGTACAATCATTATCTTCACAAATAACACTTTTGATCACTTAATATATATTAAGCTTATCTGCACACTCATGTGAAAGTAAAAGTCACTCAGTTGTGTCCGACTCTTTGCGACCCCATGGACTATACAGCTCATGGAATTTTTCCAGGCCAGAATATTGGGGTGGGTAGCCTTTTCCTTTTCCAGGGGATCTTCCCAACCCAGAGATCAAACCCAGGTCTCCCATGTTTGCAGGCAGATTCTTTATCAGCTGAGCCACAAGGGAAGCCCACATATGCATGTATTAATTCATTAATGAATCCATTAATCCTTACAACTACCCTCAGGGGTAGGGGTTATTATCAACCCAAATTGTGGAGTGGAAACTGAGGCATAGAGAAGTAAGGAATCTTGCCCAGGGTCACAGAGCTATTGAGTGTCGGAGCTTGAAATCAAATGCAAGCAATCTCTGGATTCTAGGTTCCGATTCACAAAGAGCATTAGTTCAGTGAGTTAGGATACAAGTAGGTGGGGTTTCCCTGATAGCTCAGTTGGTAAAGAATTCACCTGCAATCAAAGAGACACTGGTTCAATTCCTGGGTCGGGAAGATCTGCTAGAGAAGGGATAGGCTACCCACTTCAGTATTTTTGATCCTCCCTTATGGCTCAGCTGGTAAAGAATCTGCCTGCAATGCGGGAGACTTGGGTTTGATCCCTGGGTTGGAATGATACCCTGGAGAAGGGAAAGGTTACACACTTCAGTATTCTGACCTGGAGAATTCCATGGACTGTATAGTCCATTGGGTCGCAAAGAGTCAGACACACTGAGCGACTTTCACTTCAGCTCATTTCAGTAGTCTAGGTTCATTTCAGTAGTCTAGGTTCACAAACATTACTGACTCCTCCATTAAAGTTCAATTGTATCTTAATTTATCATCATAGTTTATTTAGACTCCAGATTTTCTATTCTTTTTCAGATGATTCAAATATCAAGAATAAGTTGAACATGAATTGTACTAATATTATTAACATAATTTCAATTTTATACACAAATTTATACATTCAATTTGTCTAAAAACTAGATATTGTAAGAAATATTGTCTGCATCCTTTTAAAAGCCTTATCCATCACTTGAAAAATATTGAATATTCTAGTCTTCTCTTTACATAATACTTTCTGCTATTGACTCAGGCAACCAACTAACTAGTTATAGGCCTATCCTGTGCCAGTATGGTGCATAAATAACAGAACTATTTAAAAAAGTATGTAAGTCATAGCTTTGGCCCTCATAATCTATAAATTTAGAAAGATAAGATATTTACATCAAAGCCAGTTTTATGCAATTCTCAGCTTGCAGTAGTCCCCCTACTTCCCACCAGGAACAAGATAATTTGAATATTCCATAGTATATAATTGAACTAACTAGAAGTCAATCCATTTATTACAGTCTTCTCTACATCTTTCTCTTAACTTTTAAAGTAAAATTTATATCATCAAGAACTGAAGGATTTACATGGTTGGACACACACACAATACAAATACAAAAATATAAATTCCCCTCCAACCTCAGTTCACATATTTAGGCCCTTCCAACCTCTTCAGTGGCCCCCAAATATATGCTAGAAAACTGGATTCATGCCTTTAACATACACACACACACACACACACACACACACACACACATATTCAAAGCATGAATCTATCCAAATATTTAGGATGGCAAGTCCAAAATTCCTTTTTAACACTGGACTTTTGTAACGGTGGAAATAACCCTGCAACAATATCTAAATAATTTGCAATAAACATTGCAAAATGTTTCAGCATGATAGCTTACAGTGAATAATGTCGGATTCATGATCTCCGAAGAAGAAGATTCAGCTTCGGGACCAGAGACCAAACTTGACCACTTAGAGCTCTTGTGTGACAGAAGTTTTTTTACAGTAAAAAGGAAAAAGAAAGCTTCTGAGAGACATCCGAAGGGGGATGGAGAGTGGCCTCATGTCTTAGCAAGGGAGCTATATACTTTTTTAAATTGGTAATTACAATAAATCAAAAGAATGTCTCAAAGTTGTAAAGACGTTACCAGTCCCACTCCAACAATTTACATTTTAAGATAACAGGATTAGAACTTAACAATAAAAAGATCTTACCTGACTCTCTCCCATAATATACGTTAAGATAACAGGAGTAGTCAGAAGGTTTTCAGGAAGGAGAAATTGTCCTCAAGCAGGATACAATGCTGTTATATAATCTTTTGTACAGAGTTTAAACTGAGTTGTTTTGCTCTGTAATCATCAGATTTAAAGGGAAAAAAAATGTGACTAACACTAAAGAATGTGTGTGGGGGGGGATTTTGTCCTTTCCTCCTCCTTGAGAATTCCAGACTCCTATCTCCTCCTCAAGAACCCCAGATCCTTTTCTCCAATTTGGGGGCCCCAGACTTCTTATCAACCTACCTAGAAATTGACTCTCTCATCCACCTTCCCCCTTTTCTTTTAGGAGAATTATGTTGCCAAGGGAAAGGGGCATCGTTTTCTTTCCATAACTACTTCCTGCTGTTGAGGGGCATCATCCCTAAATTGTTGAAGCAACATATTCTCCTAACCTTCATATGGAGGGTCTCTGATCCAGGGGTCCCAACTAATAGTTGGAGGAGGCTGTGGCACTCGTAGGAGCCTGAAAACCATTTGTAACTTAAAAGCTTTCAGATGGTTAGAAACAAATCCAGTTACACAGTTACAGAAGGAGGGAGCAAACAGTAAAAGCAGAACAATTAGAATTATTACAATTAAGATAGTTTTACACCATGGGGAGCTAGTTAACGTTTCCCAAAGTGAGGTGACTGCAGCTTCAGGAGAACCCATAGCCTGAATCATTCTGTTCATGTGGTTAGTAAAGTGAGTAACATTAGTGTTCATATCTGGTATATATGTACAACATTGAGTATTAATAATAGCACAAGTTGCTCCTTGTGTGGCTGTTAGAATATTGAAGGCCAATCTGTTTTGTAAAACCACCTTTCTAGTTTGTATTTGTTCACCATTAAGGGCTGAAATAACTTTTTTAGAATCTTGTAAAGTCTGTTGAGTAAAGTTAGTCAGAGCATCAATTCGTAGCACAACATCTGTAGTTCCCAGAGAGTAACGAATATTGCAGCCAGACAATCTTACCAGTGAAATACAGACCTTGCCCAGTGAGTTTTAAGGTGTGGTAAATTAGCAGGCTTCTCTGGAAGCTCTCAAAATATGAAGCCATGAGTAAAAGGTAAACCTAGGGTGTGTCTCCCCACCCAGTCAGTGGGAAGCCATGCCCATGGGTAAGAGCCTCATATCCAGTAGGTCTCATGTGGAGCAAACCAGTGTGACTGAGGGATCCAGTCCCATGAGTTCCTGGACAGGCAAAAGGAGGACCTGAACTGGGATTGGAAAACACAGGTATGAGTATGTTGCATATTTCGTGAGGCAAAAATCCCAATTGTTTCCAATAATTATAATTAAGTTGTTGGCTAACTTCTGGGGATGATTCTATTTGTTTCCAGAATATGGGAGCATTAGATAGTAGACGTCCCTTTTCAGGAGTTAGCCATATGACCTCATCCTATATTTGATAAACATCAGGTAGGAAATCACCAGATCAAGACCCATTACCTTCTCACGTGCAGCAAAATAGTCATTAAACCAAGATAATGTATAATCAAAGTTGAAAGTCACATTATGTCCATAGCTAAGGTACAAAGTGTTACACCAGTCACATAGTTAATTGATAGATGTCATCAGATTAAAGACAGGCATCACACATGATTGCTGTTGGTGAAGATATTCCTAGAGTTGAAGAAAGTCTTTTATTTGAAATGGAGAAACCAACCATGAGAAGTTTTCAACTGATGAAGAGGGGAGTGCTCTGCATATCCAGCAATTAGACCGATGGTGGAATGCAGCATAAGAATGAGCCCAGGACAGGAAGGTGTTGTCTTAAGTGTCAAATGGCAGAATTGGGACTTTTGGAGTCAGCAGAAGCAGGCCCACATAGATTACCAGGCCCATCTGAAAAGTAAAAGATGAAAGCATAGAGGATAAAGACATAAAATGACATTGTTTAGTTTTGGTCAGGGTGCCACTTTTTAACTCGTGTGTGTGCACCCAGGAATCAATTCCAGGCACCTTGACACCTGTGGGAGAAGAAAGAATAACCTAGTAAGGGCCTTCCTAGAGGGGCTCGAGAGATTGTCCTCCAGATTCCAGTGTATTTATCAGGACCTCAGTGCCTGGCTCAACCAGTGGCTTGTTGGACTCAGAGCCTGGATCAGGAGTCACCTTCTGGAGTTTCCATAATGAATGTTGAAAGGCTGAAAGCTGAGTCACATAGCTAATTCTAAGGCTTCAGGGTCTATAACAATGTCTGTGCTTAAGAAGGATCTTCCATAGATACATTCAAAGAGGGGCAGTCCCTCCTTTCTAGGGGCAGTCCAAGCCCTCACTAAAGCTATGGGTAGAACTTTAAGCCAATTGTCCTTAGTCTCTTGAGTTAATTTACACAGGTGTCTCTTAATAATGCCATTAGCTTTTTCTACCTTTCCTGAAGATTGGGGTCTCCAGGAACAGTGTAAGTGCTATTATATTCCTAGAGCTTTTGACACCCATTGAGTTACTGCAGCTTTAAAAGCAGAGTCATTGTCACTCTGGAGGCTCCGCGGCAACACAAACCTGGGAATAATTTCATGGATTAAAATTTTTATAACTTCCTTAGCCTGCTCACTACAACAAGGAGAGGCCTCAAGCCATTCAGTAAAAGTGTCTACCCAGAACTGTAAGGAAGAAAATCTGGTTGTTTTTGGCATTTGATTAAAATCAGTTTCCCAATCCTCTCCAGGATACTTTTCATTTCATTGTAACCCAGTTTTTGCTAACTTTTCAGTTTTGGGGTTATTTTTTGACAAATCTAACCTCTCTTGACAATGTTCTTTAAAGTTTTCTTTACATTTTTACCCTCAAATAGGCTAGAAGCCATCTGGTAAGTGCTCTCAACACCTAAGTGAAAACTGGTGTAAACCCTTAATTTTCCTTTGAGCATTTTCAGGAATTATTAATTGTCTGTTTTCAGGCTGTAACAATCCTTTATCAGTAATTTTTGCTCCTCTTTTCTCGTATCTTTCTAATTCTTCTTCAGTGTATTTTGGTTTTTCCTGTTCAGCAGGACCTGTTCAGACTAGGGGCGTTTGTAGGAGAGAGAGTTCATGAAGCACCACTTTTCTGGCTTGGGAATTGACCAACTGATTTCCCTTGGCTGCTTTACTCCTGTCCCTGCCTTACTCTCTCCAGTGTATAACAGTTACTTCTTTAGGGCAGTATACAGCAGTTAAAAGTCTCTCAATCTATTTGAAATGTTTAATAGGTTCTCCTATTTCTGTTTTAAATTGTCTCTCTTTCCATATTGCAACATGAGCATGTAAAGTCAAATAAGCATACTTAGAATCAGTGTAGATTCTTACTCACTGCCGTTTGCTTAACTCTAGGGCTCAAGTCAAAGCAAGAAGCTCAACCAATTGGGCACTTATATGGTGGGGGAAGAGACTTTGCCTCTAAAACCTTTTTAGACATAACCACAGAGTAACCTGCTTTCCATTTCCCATTCCTAACAAAAGAACTGCCACATATAAATACATTCATGTCAGAATTGTCTAATGGGATATCCATTAAACCTTCCTGAGCTGCATAATTTAAGGTTAGGAATTGGGGACAATCGTGATAGTGTGTTTCATCTTCCTTTTCAGGAAGGAAAGTGGCAGGATTTAAGTTTCCACAAACTTTAAGCTTACTTTTTGGTCCTTCAAACAACAATGATTGATATTTAAGAAGCCAACTGTCTGTCATCCAAATGTTAACTTTAGAGTTTAAGATTCCACTCACATCATGAGAAGTCAGTACAATAAGATTTTGCCCTTTAATAATCTTGAGAGCTTTGGGTGCTACTAAGACAATTTCAGAAATTACTCTTAGACAGTGTTGCCACCCATGTGCTACAATGTCCAATTCTTTGCTCAGGTATCCTATAGGTTGCTGGTGAGGCCCTCGGGATTGTATCATAACTCCCAAGGCCATACCTTTTCTTTCAGTGACAAACAAATTGAACTCTGATCCTGTGGTCAGGCTTAAAGCAGGAGCCTGCAGGAGAACAGTTTGAAGAGTCTTAAAAGCCTTTTGGAAGCTGTGGTACATATACACAATGGAATATTACTCAGCCATTAAAAAAAATACATTTGAATCAGTTCTACTGAGATGGATGAAACTGGAGCCCATTATACAGAGTGAAGTAAGCCAGAAAGAAAAACAACAATACAGTATACTAATGCATATATATGGAATTTGAAAGATGGTAACGATAACCCTATATGCGAGACAGAATAAGAGACACAGATGCATAGAACAATTTTATGGACTCTGAGGGAGAAGGTGAGGGTGGGATGTTCTGGGAGAATAGCATTGAAACATGTATATTATCATATGTGAAACAGAACACCATTCCATGTTCGATGCATGAGACAAGGGCTCAGGGCTGGGGCAATGGGATGACCCAGAGGGATGGGATGGGGAGGGAGGTGGGTGGGGGGTCCAGGAAGGGGAACACATGTAAACCCATGGCTGATTCATGTCAATGTATGGCAAAAACTATTACAATATTGTAAAGTAATTAGCCCCCAACTAAAATAAATAACTTTATAAAAAAAAAAAAAAAAGCCTTTTGAGTCTCGGGGACCAAATCAGCTTGTTGGTTTAGACCTGCTGACTTTCAGTTATAAGTTTATATAAAGGCCGGGCAAGTTTCCCATAACCAGGGATCCAAATGTGGCAGTAGGCTGTGATTCCAAAAAATCCTCTCAATTGTCTTAAAGTCATAGGTAGAGGATGATTTAATATAGATTTAATTATCTTGAGGCCTACGGCCCTAGTCCCTTCTGCTATGATTAGGCGCAGATATTTAATGGATTGTTGACAACCTGAGCCTTTTCCCTTGATGCCTTATAACCGCAGCCAGGAGAAAAGTTTAGGAAGTCTTCTGAGGTTTGTGAGCAAGCTTCCTCTGTCTCAGCACAGAGCAAGATATCATCTACATATTATAACACCACTGCCTCAGAGCTATTAAAGTTTTGTTGATCCTCTGACAAAATTTACCCAAATAGGTGGGGGCTGTCACAAAATCCCTGGAGCAAAACTGCCCAGCTTAACTGAGAAGCTGGCTGAGTAGTCTTCAAAGACAAATAGAAATTGACTTTCCTCTGCCAATGGTGCAAAATAGAAGGCATCTTTTAAATCAACTAGTGAGAAATATTTGGCCCATGGGGGATTTTTAGACAATAAAGTATAAGGATTAGGTACCATGGGGTGTGAAGGAACCACTGCCTCATTTATTATTCACAAATCTTGAACTAGTCTCCATTTATCATTTGACTTTTTTACACCCAAAATAGGAGTGTTTCATGGACTGTTACAGGGAATTAATAGCTCCTGTTCCTTTAAATTTTCTTATTTTAATTAAATTTATTTTTTAATTGAAGGATAATTGCTTTACAGAATTTTGTTGTTTTCTGTCAAACCTCAACATGAGTCAGTCACAGGTGTATAAGTTAATAATAGGATAATAGGTTCTAGGTTCATCCATCACATTAGAACTGATTCAAATACATTCCTTTTTATGGTTGAGTAATATTCCGTTGTGTATATGTATCACAACTTCTTTATCCATTCATTTGTCGATGGACAGCTAGGTTGCTTCCGTGTTCTGACTATTGTAAATAGTGCTGCAATAAACAATGGGATACATGTGTCTTTTTCAGCTTCGGTTTCCTCCGGGTATATGCCTAGGAATGGGATTGCTGGGTCATACGGTGGTTTTTTTCCTAGATTTTTTAAGGAATCTCCATACTGTCTTCCATAGTGGCTGTATCAACTTACATCCCCTCCAACAGCGTAAGAGCATTCCCTTTTCTCCACACCCTCTCCAGCATTTACTGTTTGTAGATTTTTTGATGATGCCATTCCAGCCTGTGTGAGGTGATATCTCACTGTAGTTTTGATTTGCATTTATCTAATAAAGAGAAATGTTGAGCATCTTTTCATGTGTTAGCCATCTGTATGTCTTCTTAGGAGAAACGTCTGTTTAGGCTTTTCCTCTCTTTTTATTTGGGTTGTTTGTTTTTCTGGTATTGAGTTGTATGAGCTGCTTATATATTTTGGAAGTTAATCCTTTGTCAGTTGCTTCATTTGATATTATTTTCTCCCATTCTGAGGGCCGTCTTTTCACCTTGCTTATAGTTTCCTTTGCTGTGCAAAAGCTTTGTTTAAACAGGCCGCACTTGTTTATTTTGTTTTTATTTCCATTACTCTAGGAGGTGGGTCATAGAGGATTTTGCTTTGATTTTTGTCATGGAGACTTCTGCCTATGTATTCCTCTAAGAGTTTTATAGTTTCTGGTCATACACTTACGTCTTTAATCTATTTTGAGTTTATCTTTGTGCATGGTGTTAGGAAATGTTCTAATTTCATTCTTTTACATTAGCTGTCCAGTTTTCCCAGCACCATTTATTGAAGAGGCTGTTTTTGCCCCATTGTATATTCTTGCCTCCTTTGTCAAAAATAAGGTACCCATAGGTGTATGAGTTTATTTCAGGGCTTTATATATTATTCCATTGGCCTATATTTCTCTTTTTGTGCCAGTATCATACTGTCTTGAAGACTGTAGCTTTGTAGTATAATCTAAATTCAGGAAGGTTTATTTCTATAACTCCATTCTTCTTTCTCAAGATTGCTTTGGCTATTCAGCATCTTTTGTATTCCCATATGAATTGTGAAATTCTTTGTTCTAGTCCTGTGAAAAATGTCATTGGTAATTTGAGAGGGATCATATCGAGTCTGTAGATTGTGTTTGGTAGTATAGTCATTTTTACAATAGTGATCCTTCCTACCAAGAATCATGGAATATTTCTCCATTTGTTTATGTCATCTTTGATTTCTATCATTAGTGTCGTAATTTTCTGTGTACAGTTTTTGCCTCCTTAGGTAAGTTTATTCGTAGATATTTTATACTTTTTGTTACAATGGTGAATGGGATTGTTTCCTTAATTTCTCTTTCTGATTTCTCACTGTTAGTATATAGAAATGCCAGTGATTTCTCTGTATTGATTTTGTATCCTTTAGTTCAGTTCATTTCAGTTCAGTCGCTCAGTCGTGTCTGACTCTGCGACCCCATTGACTGCAGCACGCCAGGCCTCCCTGTCCATCACCAACTCCCAGAGTTTACCCAAATCCATGTTCATTTAGTCGGTGATGCCATTCAACCATCTCATCCTCTGTCGTCCCCTTCTCCTCCTGCCCTCAATCTCTCCCAGCATCAGGATCTTTTCAAATGAGTCAGCTCTTTGCATCAAGTGGCTAAAATATTGGAGTTTCAGCTTTAACATCAGTCCTTCCAATGAACACTCAAGACTGATCTCCTTTAGGACGGACTAGTTGGGTCTCTTTGCAGTCCAAGGGACTCTCAAGAGTCTTCTCCAACACCACAGTTCAAAATCATCAATTCTTCGGTGCTCAACTTTCTTTATAGTCTGACTCTCACATCCATACATGACCACTGGAAAAACCATAGCCTTGACTAGACGGACCTTTGTTGGCAAAATAATGTCTCTGCTTTTTAATATGCTAAGTTGGTCATAACTTTCCTTCCAAAGAGTAAGTGTCTTTTAATTTCACGGTTGCAATCACCATCTGCAGTGATTTTGGAGCCCAGAAAAATAAAGTCAGCCACTGTTTCCACTCTTTCTCCATCTATTTCCCATGAAGTGATGGGACTGGATGCCATGATCTTAGTTTTCTGAATGTTGAGCTTTAAGCCAACTTTTTCACTCTTGTCTTTCATTTTTATCAAGAGGCTCTTTCAGTCTTCTTCACTTTCTGCCATAAGGGTGGTGTCATCTGAATATCTGAGGTTATTGATATTTCTCCCAGCAATCTTGATTCCAGCTTTTTATTCTTCCAGCACCGCATTTCTCATGATGTGCTCTGCATATAAGTTAAATAAGCAGGATGACAATATACAGCCTTGACGTACTCCTTTTCTTATTTGGAACCAGTCTGTTGTTCCATGTCCAGTTCTAACTGTTGATTCCTGACCTGCATGCAGGTTTCTCAAGAGGCAGTTCAAGTGGTCTGGTATTCCCATCTCTTTCAGAATTTTTCAGTTTATTGTGATCCACACAGTCAAAGGCTTTGGCATAGTCAATAAAGCAGAAATAGATGTTTTTCTGGAACTCTCTTGCTTTTTCAATAATCCAACAGATGTATCCTTCAACTTTACTAAATTCACTGATTAGCTCTAGTAATTTTCTGGTACTATCTTTAGGGTTTTCTATGTACAGTGTCTTGTCAGCTGCAAACAGTGAATGCTTTACTTCTTTTCTGATCAGATTCCTTTTATTTCTTTTTCTTTTCTGAATGCTGCAGCTAGGACTTCCCAAATTATGTTGAATGCTGCTGCTGCTGCTGCTAAGTTGCTTCAGTCATATCTGTCTCTGTCTAACCCCATAGACGGCAGCCCACCAGGCTCCTCTGTCTCTGAGATTCTCCAGGCAAGAATATTGGAGTGGATTGCCATTTCCTCCTCCAATGCATGAAAGTGAAAAGTGAAAGTGAAGTTGCTCAGTTGTGTCCGATTCTTCACCACCCCATGGACTGTAACCTACCAGGCCCCTCTGTCCATGAGATTTTCCATGCAAGAGTACTGGACTGTGTTCCCATGTCCTTCTCCACTATGTTGAATAACAGTGGTGAAATTGGGCACCCTTGTTTTTTTTCTGATCTTAGGTGGAATCCTTTCAGTTTTTCACCACTGAGAATAATGTTTGCTGCAGGCTTAACATACATGGTCTTTATTATGCTGAGGTAGGTTCCTTTTATGCCAATTTTTTGAAGAATTTTAATCATAAGTTGGTGGTGAATTTTGTCAAAGGCTTTTTCTGCATCTATTGAGATTATCATATGGTTTTTATCTTTCAGTTTGTTAGAATGGTGTATCATGCTGATTGATCTGCATATACTGAAGAATCCTTTCATCCCTGAAATAAACCCAACTTGATCATGGCATATGAGTTTTTTGATATTTTTCTGAATTCTCTTTGCTAAAATTTTGTTGTGGATTTTTGCATCTGTGTTCATCAATGATATTGGCCTGTAGTTTTCTTTTTTGTGTGTTGTCTTTGTCTGGTTTTGGTATCAGGGTGATGGTGGCCTCATAGAATGAGTTTGGAAATGTTCCTTCCTCTGCAATTTTTTGAAAGAGTTTTAGGATAGGCATTAGCTATTCTCTGAATGTTTGATAGAATTCTCCTGTGAAGCCATCTGGTCCTCAGCTTTTGTTTTTTGGGAGATTTTTGATCGCAGCTTCAATGTCAGTGCTTGTAATTGTCTTGTTCATAATTTCTGTTTCTTCCTGCTTCAGTCTTGGAAAATTGAACTTTACTATGAATCTGTCCATATCTTCCAGGTTATCCATTTTATGCCATATAGTTGTTACTAATAGTCTCTTTTAATCATTTGTATTTCTGCACTGTCTGTTGTAACCTCTTCTTTTTCATTTCTAATTTTGTTGATTTGATTTTTCTCTCCTTTTTCCTTAATGAGTCTGGCTAAAGGTTTGTCAATTTTGTTTATCTTCTCAAAGAACAAGCTTTTAATTTTATTGATCTTTACTATTGTTTCTTTCATTTCCTTTTCATTTATTTCTGCTCAGATCTTTATGATTTATTTCCTTCTACTAATTTTGGGGGTTTTTGTTCTTCTTTTTACAGTTGTTTAAAGTGCAAAGTTAGGTTGTCTATTTGATGTTTTTCTTGTTTCTTGAGGTAGGATTGTATTGCTATAAATTTTCCTCTTAGAACTGCTTTTGCTGCATCCCATAGGTTTTGAGTCATAGTGATTTCATTGTCATTTGTTTCTAGATTTTTTTTATTTCCCTTTTGATTTCTTCAGTAACCTGTTGGTTATTTAGAAAGGTATTGTTTAATGTCCATGTGTTCTTATTTCTTACAGTCTTTTTTCTTTTTTTTCTTGTAATTGATATCTAGTTTCATAGTGTTGTAGTTGGAGTAGTTGCTTGATATGATTTCAATTTTCTTAAAGTTACTGAGGTTTGATTTGTCACCCAGGATGTAGTCTCCCCTGGAGAATGTTCCATGTGCACTTGAGAAGAAGATGTATTCTTCTGCATTTGGATGGAATGTCCTGAAGATATCAATGATATCCATTTCATCTAGTGTATCATTATGACTTTTGATGTGGAAATATGTGAGGGTTATTGAACTTCATAATAACAGGAACCGCATTTTGTGTTCAACCCACAGTTTTCCCATCAGCCCATACTTTATGATTTACATTTTGTTCAATTAATGAAAGGGAAATAGCAGGCTCCATAGTCATGAAAACAGAGGCCTGGACCTTGCTCAGTATATCCCTCCCCAGAAGGTGTGAGGGAGACCCCAGCATGATCAGAAATTCAGAAACTGTAAGAAAATAATACAGAGTTTGACGTGCAGCTTAAAGGATGACTGAAATAATAGCATTTATCTTGTCCCGACAGTCCCATTACATTAGTGGATTGAGAGAAAAGCGGGCCAGGGGCTTCAATGAACACAGAGAAAGCTGGCCCAGTGTCCAAAAGAAAATCAACTCATTGCCCCCCCCCCCACACACACACACACAGTTATTAATACCCAGGGTTCCTCAGGTGTTATTAGGATGGGAGTTTGTGTAGCGACCCCTGGGAACCTTTGGTCCTGATTGTCCTGAGAGTCCGACCTCTGGGGCCTATGCCTCTGTGTGCAGTATCTCCTCCAGTGTGATCCTTTACAGACTGAACAGAGAGCCAGGGGCAGCTTAGACACCTGAGAGCAACTTCGCTTGAGATGCCCCTCATTTCCTCAGCAATAGCAAGCCCGTACCTTTTCACCTGGACTCCTCTGGGCATTTTTCTCTTCAGGCTGACTCATAGCAGTTTCCCAGCCATCTGTAGAGCCTGGGTCTTTTCTTTGGTTCTTTTTTGTTGTCATTTCTTCTCTTTATATTCTCTACTGTAATATACCATCTGAGTCAGCTCCAAAAGTTTTTCTAAAGACTGATTCGGTCCGAACGACAGTTTTTGTAACTAATGGCGGATATCTGTAGCTGACTGAGTGAGAAATTTATCTTTTAATATTGTCTCTCCCTCTGCACTCTTGGAAGAAATATTAGTGAACTTTTAAAGACTTTCCCAAAATCTCTCTGGGAATCTACCAGAAGCTTCCTTCTCTCCTAGTTCTATGTCAGTCAACTTAGCATAATTTAGAGGCTTAGTTTGGGCTCTCTTAAGCCCTTCAATAATGCAATTGACAAAGTAGGTCTACTCCCATATCACTTTGTCTTTGTGATAACCCCAGTCTGGCTCTGCTATGGGAACTGCTTGTCTACCCATAGAGAGGAGAGGTATTTCATGCTCCTTCTTTCCCCTTGCCTCATACTCAAGTGATTCATCTCCAAAAGCAGTAGCTTCCCCAAAACTCAAACTCTTGAGTCAGGACTCAGCGTCTGTCCCAAGACATACATTACATGTCTCCAAGTAAGCCCATAAAGTAAAGTTAGTCCTGTAAAAGATTCTGTGTAATTTTTGGATCCTCTAGATAGTCTCCCAGATCTCTCTTTATCTGATGTACCTGTGGGTAAGAAAAGGGCTTATAGATTTTTATGGATTGGTTATTTTTTTTTCCAGTGGGTACCTCCTGAAGAAGCAGTAATTTGTGTAACTGTTCCTCTCTAGCTACCCTTCACATATGTTCCCAGGGATAGATTAGAGAAACCTGCTTTTCTCGTACTCACCCTCTTTCTCACCCTCTATCTCATCCTCTTCTCTATCTTGTATTTTACCCTTGGTTTTGGTTTTCTGTGCCTTCCCTACTTTGACTGCCTGATTTCCTATTGAAACCAGAGTAGTCTGAGGCTGCATTGGAACTAGGGTTGTTTGAACTTCTATCAAGACTGAGGCAACCCTTCCTGGAGGGGTTCCTTGACCCTCAACTTGCTCGGCTGTGAGCCCCGGACACAGAGGCAGAGGCAGAGTAAGAGGACAGGACGGAGATGAAGGCTTTACACTCAAACCTGTACCCTTAGGACATAAGTCTGACATGTCTCACAGAGCGAAAAAAAAGTAACACATGTGACACTTCTACCCATTTCCCTTGTTTTCTACAGAATGGGTCTAGTTGTAAAACAGTATCATAATTAAAGGACCTTTTAACCTGCCATTGCCTGCCACCCTCCAAAGGATATTGTGGCCATGCATATTTGCAAAAGAAAGTCAGGTGTGTCTTCTTTAAACTCGAGAGGTCAAACTTATCCCAGTTTTTCTGGGCACAATCCAAGGGAGTCTGAAGCTTTGAGTAGCTCCCTTCTGTAAGAGAGTGCCGGGAGCCAGCTCATGAGATCCCACCCATGACAGAGTCATGAGGAGAAGACCTGACGAGCAGAGCAACTCAGGCCTCAGGGAATCTCGGAAGGCTGCTTCAGCGCTCACCTTAAAGATGATATCTATCTTTCTGATGTTTCCTATAATAAACCTCTTCTTATTTTCTGTGACTTAGGCAGAAGGTCTTTCCTGATCTTTTCCCAAAATAGATCAATCTGAAACCTTGACCAACAAGGCCCCTGAACGGTGGCACCCTATTAGATTATCTAGGATAAGAGTATTTTAATCTAAACTTCCCTTGCTAGCATTTTAGTCTGTTTAACAAGTGTGCCTGTGCCTTTGGAGTTAATGTGCATGACTGCTCCTTAACAATAAAACAGTATTGAGAGCCTCTGCACAGAAAGCCCCAATGGGCACAGAACCCTTCGTAGGAAAAAAGGCTTATTAGGAAATATAAGAAATATTGCTTTATGAAACTGTTACTTAGTCTATATTTACTCACTATGTTTTTGCTCTTAATGTATTTAGCCTATATAATGAAAGCATAATAGTTAGAGATTTATATAAATAGAAGTTTAGCTTTAATACAGATAATAAGACAATTGTTGATTTAACTGATGATTCTTACTTAGAGCTGACCTTCAACTTGCTGTTCTATGACTTTATGGAACCACATTCTTTTCTGTTAAGCTCAAGGCGTAGGATAGATTACCGAAAACAGGTTTTACCTTGAAACTTTCTGTTGATGAATTCTTTCCTGCTGTGCCTGATACAAAAGTGGTCTGGCTGATCAACCCTTATCAATAAAGAGTCACAAGATGTTAACAGGCCCCCAGGCCAGAAGATGATGTAAACAAAATGAAACTTTTTGTAACTAAGATATGCAAACTGTGTCCATAAGGGTCAAAACTGTTGACCCATTAAGCTGATTTCGTATGACTCTACACTTTACATTTGTTTCTATGTACCACTAAAAATATAAAAAAGCTGTCTTGAAAGCAATAAAGTCAGGAGACACTATGAGACGCTGAGACTTGCTGTGTCTTCTCATCCTTTCGCCGACACCGTCCATCCTGAGGGAACCCCTGGACCAGCTGGAGCAGGACTCTGGCAAGAGAGAAAAAAGCAGCGACCAGCGCCTCTCTTCTTTCCATTGGAGGCTCTAGACGGAAGTGGAGACAGACTTTCCACCAAAGATTTCCTTCTCTGGTCAGACTTAGTTTGTCCCTTACTGACCCAGGCATCTTACTCATCCCTTCTGTTCTACCACCGAGGCTGGATGGAGACACACCAAGGGTATACCTGATGGTATCCCAAATTTACTTCTAGCTCCATACCACCACAATCTTTGTTTGATGTGTCCTCTGATGACACCCAGGGTGTAACAGAGTAGTTTCCTGGACTGTTTCCCAAGCTAGAACTACTAAGGGAAGCGTCCATCTTCCATGTGCCCATTCACATTCCTGAGTACAGTCCTGACCACACTAGAAGCAATGAGTCATTGCCGCATCAGTAAGCTACTGGAGATCTCTCATCTGCTAAGAGCTAGTAGTACCAAAAGAAGAATCCCACTGTATTCCCAAACTGGGATTCCTGACCTATGTTCTTAGAAACCTCATGCTCGCAAGCAGCACTTCCATCCACACAGTTTGGAAGCACAGCTACAACAAGGACTCACTAGTTCCACTTAGCTCCTAAATGCTCTTCTAGCAGGTCTAGGTCCCATGACTACCAAGCGTGGGGTCTAGGTAAAAGTACATAGTAACAGCATGAATCACAACTCCATTGAAATTCTATGATCCAACAGATTAGGTTAGTAGTTCTAATTTCCCATGCAATTATGAAATGATCAAAGAGACCAGGAAAAGCTGACTGAAAAAGGAAAGTTGAGCCTACAAGCTTTGCCCATTTCTGGTTGCTCCTCTCACAGGGACCTTGGGTGTCTCCTGGCATTGGCAAGTCGGTATAAGCCCCAACAAGGCTCTCCTTTTTGGGACTGCCTTCAGTCATTACGAGGCACTGCAAAACTGCAGAACAAGGCTCAATGCTCATTTCGTACTCATTTTGGTACGTTTCTTTCATTCCACATCCACACAGACAGGCACACTGTAGAGTTAGTAAGACAGAAAATGTGAATACTGAGAAAGCAGAGAGGCTAGAGTTCTGTGTGTTCTTACCTTGTCCTGACAACCCTGGACGAGCCCCGAAGATGATAGGTTATGGTGAACAAAGTCGGATTTGTGATCTCCAAAGAAGATTAAGCTTCAGGACCAGAGACCAGGCTTGACCACTCAGGGCTGTTGTGTGGCAGAAGTTTTATTACAGTGAAAAAGGAGAGAGAAAGCTTCTGACATAAACATCAGAAGGGGGCAGAGAGTGCCCCCCCTCCTAGTCTTAGCAAGGAAGCTATATATTTTTTTAATTAGTTATTACAATAAATCAAAAGAATGTCTCAAAGTTGTAAATATCATACCAGACCCATTCCCACAATTTACATTTTGAGATAACAGGATTCAAATCTAACAATAGAAAGATCTTACCAGACCCACTCCCATAACACACATTTTAAGATAACAGGATTAGTTAGAAGGTTTTCAGGAAGGAGAAACTGTTCTCAAGCAGGATACATTGTTGTTATATAATCCTTAGTACAGAGTTTAAACTGAGTTGTTTTGTTGAGTAATCATCCGTTCTGGTTTAAAGAAAAAAAAAATGTGACTAAGACTAAGGAATGTAGAGGGAAAAATGAAAAATTAGATATTTGTCCTTTCCTCCTTCTTCTTGAAAATTCCACACCCCTCTCTCCTCCTTGGGGACCCTGGACTTCTTATCAACCTGCTTAGAAATTGACTCTCTCAAGCAGAGCATAAAGAACGAGTATAACATATATATTCACTAAGTCCTCTCTCTTCTCCTTAGAGAGGATGACATCTAATAGCTTACTGAGGCAACAGAATTTCTCTTTTTGAATTCCTTACACTTTCCCTTTCTTGTTGATCATAGACTTGTTTATCCCCTCCTGGATTCATCATGGGGTGTTTATCTGACCTGGATTTCCAATTTATAATCCATGTTAATTGGTCAGAGTCTCTTCACAGAGAGTTCAAGAGGAAATGAAAAATCGATTCCCTGTCTCCCCAAGAGTATGCAGGTATATGTAAAATTTAATTTCTAGAGGATTAAGGAGATTTTCAATGAGGAAGAAAAAAATAAATAAGTAAGACTCTGATGTGAAGTTTTCTTGACTATCAAAAAGAATATACTTGACGACATTGGACCCTCTTATAGGGAGTTCCTCTGAGGATGCTTATTTGATTCCTAATCTAGCTTCTCTTTGACATTCCCTCTTTTCACCTTTTTTCCAAATTTTACTTCCATCTGTCAGAAAAATGTCACTTCTTTCAGAAAAAAACCCCATTTCCTTAGATTTTTCCCCCTTTTCCTTTCACAGATTACTGAAGATCTTGTCTTCCAAATTTGAGTGGCACTCCAAGGCTTCAGCAATGTACACACTGGTCTTTTGGCCCTCCTTCCCTCAAGGCCTGAAACAAGAGGGAAAAGAAGGAATGGGGTGGAACATAATGAGCTCTGTTTCTCTGGTAATGTGGAAGCGGATGTCCCAATCCAAGTCTCTCTGGTAGTCTCACAAATATGAAAGGCAAACTTGCCACTTCCTTAAATAGTAGTTATCTCTGCCCCTTCTACCACTAACAGAACAGACTAAAGTACAGGTAGTCAGATTTAAAAAGTGATACATTTTTTTCTCAGATTATTTGACACCACTGGGGCCCAACAATTCAATTAAATTGTGACATCAATTTCTGGAGTTAGTGCAGACCCCACAGGTTAAGGATTTGGTTCACTATTCTGCTCCCAATTCAGGTACCATTCACAAGTCCTAAAAGGGAAGGCCACTGTACTTCTGGTTAACTAGCTATGAACTGGGGTTCCTATAACCCCTTTGTAAGATTCATTAATTTGCCACAATGACTCACAGAATTCAGCAAAGTTATTTATATTTACCAGTTTATTATAAAGGATACAATTCAGAAACAACCCAATGGAAGAGAAAAAGTAAAGTGCTGATTAAGGGGGGCAGTGTTTAGTCTCCATTCTCTCTCAGGATGTGCCAGCACATTGATGTGTTCACCAACTTGGATTCTTCTCAAACAATATTGTTTATAGATTTTCATGGAGGTTTCATTATGCAAGCATATTTGGTTAAATCATTGACTACTCTGACTGAACTCAGTCTCTAGTCCTTCTACCTTCTCTACAGGTCAGGAAGTGTAGAGTAAAGACCTGAAAGTTCCATCTCTCTAATCACGACTTGGTCTTTATGGCAACCAATCCCATCTAGAAGCTATCTAAAGACCTCGTCAGTAATCTAGGCACACAAAATACTCTCCTGTTACTCAAGAGATTCCAATGTTTGCAGGAATTGTATGCCAGGAAAATACATATGTATAGATATATATACACACATAAAATATTATATATATATACATTATGTACATATCCATTATAATATATATTGTTTTGCTGCAGTTCTCCATTAGCAAGGCAGTTGCTTCCCCTCCACACTCGTGGAATCAGTAAAACACCATCAATTTATTATTGAGTGAATAACATTGGTTTCATCCCTGCTTCAGTCAGGCATCTTGGATTTTATCATCAGCTGCATTCATTTCCAAAGTAAGTTCAGTTTCTTACCTAGAGAAATAATCTATAATTGATGAGGCTTGTTCAAATCGATCCTCTAATAAGAATAAATTTTGCATAATCTATCTACTACAAAAAGATGCATTGCCTATCTTTCAGTTAAGTTCAGTTCAGTCGCTCAGTTGTGTCCAACTCTTTGTGACCCGATGAATCACAGTACACCAGGCCTCCCTGTCCATCACAAACTCCCGGAATTTATCCAAACCCATGTCCATCGAGTCAGTAATGCCATCCAGCCATCTCATCCTCTGTCGTCTGCTTCTTCTGCTGCCCCCAATCCTTCCCAGCATCAGGGTCTTTTCCAATGAGTCAACTCTTTGCATGAGGTGGCCAAAATATTGGAGTTTCATCTTCAACAACAGTCCTTCCAATGAACACCTAGGACTAATCTCCTTTAGGATGGACTGGTTGGATCTCCTTGCAGTCCAAGACACTCTCAAGAGTCTTCTCCAACACCACAGTTCAAAAGCATCAATTCTTCAGTGCTCAACTTTCTGTATGGTTCAACTCTCACATCCATACACGACCACTGGAAAAAACATACCATTGACTAGATGCACCTTTGTTGGCAAAGAAATGTCTCTGCTTTTTAATATGCTATCTGGGTTGGTCATAACTTTCCTTCCAAGGAGCAAGTGTCTTTTAATTTCATGGCTGCAATCACCATCTGCAGTGATTTTGGAGCCCCCCAAAATAAAATCTGACACTGTTTCTACTGTTTCCCCAACCATTTCCCATGAAGTGATGGGATGCCATGATCTTAGTTTTCTGAATGTTGAGCTTTAAGTCAACTTTTTCACTCTCTTCTCTCACTTTGAACAAAAGACTTTTTAGTTCCTCTTCACTTTCTGCCATAAGTTTGGTGTCATCTGCATATCTGAGGTTATTGGTATTTCTCCCAGCGATCTTGATTCCAGCTTGTGCTTCTTCCAGCTCAGCGTTTCTCATGATATACTCTGCATATAAGTTAAATAAGCAGGGTGACAATATACAGCCTTGACGTACTGCTTTTCCTATTTGCAACCAGTCTGTTGTTCCATGTCCAGTTCTAACTATTGATTCCTGACCTGCATACAGGTTTCTCAAGAGGTGGGTCAGGTTGCCTGGTATTCCCATCTCTTTCAGAATTTTCCACAGTTTATTGTGATCCACATAGTCAAAGGCTTTGGCATAGTCAATAAAGCAGAAATAGATGTTTTTCTGGAACTCTCTTGCTTTTTTGATGATCCAGCGGATGTTGGCAGTTTGATCTCTGGTTCCTCTGCCTTTTCTAAAACCAGCTTGAACATCTGGAAGTTCACAGTTCACGTATTGCTAAAGCCTGGCCTGGAGAATTTTGAGCATTGCTTTACTAACATATGAGATGAGTGCAATTGTGCGGTCGTTTGGGCATTCTTTGGCATTGCCTTTCTTTGGAATTGTGATGAAAACTGACCTTTTCCAGTCCTGTGTCCACTGCTGAGTTTTCCAAATTTGCTGGCATATTGAGTGCAGCACTTTCACAGCCTATCTCTAGCCATATTTTTCCCCCCAATCCTTTATTTTTTCCATAGTAATGCAGCAGCTTATAAAAGTATCTTTAAAAACAATTTATAACAAGAATGAATATTAATTCATGATCAATCACATCAATTCTTACATTTTTTCCAATATCCCTTGACAATGTTCTAAAGCACTTCAGTAATTATTGTGTACATATTATAAAATGCCCCATTAACTTTACTGTTTGACAGATATTTTCATATATTAAAACCAACTTTTTATCTTGTATTCAGCTTTTTTTTTTTTTCCCTAAATTGTTCTTGCTGTTCACTAAAGCTTAGATTGGAAGATGGGAGGAGGTACATTGAGATTCTTTTGCTTTTTTTCTTTTTTATATGTAATTAAAAGTTGAGATGTGCTGAAAGCCTTAATTTTATGTCTTTTTTTTTTTACTTTAATTTTTCTTTTTGCATTGGGATATAGCCAATTAACAATGCTGTGATAGATTCAGGTGAATAGAAAAGGGACTCAGACATATCTATGCATGTATCCATTTTCCCCCAAACTCCCTTCTCATCAAGGCTGCCACATAACACTGAGCTGAGCTCCATGTATACAGTATTTCTGTGTTGGTTATCCATTTTGAACATAGCAATGTGTAAATAAACATCCAATATCCCTTCCCCCTATACTTCCCACTGGCAGTTGTAAGCTCATTCTCCAAGTCTATGAGTTTCTTTCTGTTTTCCAAGTAAATTCATTTGTAACATTTCTATTGGGAATGTAAATTGGCACACCAAAGACTTTGACTTTGTGCATCACAACAAACTGTGGAAAATTCTTTTTTTTTTTAAATTAGTTTATTTATCTATTTTTTAACTTTACAATATTGTAATTGCCATACATTGACATGAATCCACCATGGATATACATGTGTTCCCCTTCCAGAACACCCCTCCCTCCTCCCCCCCCATCCCATCCCTCCAGGTCATCCCGGTGCACCAGCCCCAAGCACCCTGTATCATACATCGAACGTGGACAGGCGATTCGTTTCGCATATAATAATTTACATGCTTCAATGGCATTCTCCCATATCATCCTGCCCTCACCCTCTCCCATAGAGTCCATAATATTGTTCTATATATCTGTGTCTCTTTGCTGTCTCACATACAGGGTTATCTTTACCGATTTACTAAATTCCATATATATGAGTTAGTATACTGTATTGGTGTTTTTCTTTCTGGCTTCCTTCACTCTGTATAATAGGCTCCAGTTAAAGACACGGGAATACCAGACCACCTTACCTGCCTCCTGACAAATCTGTATTCAGGTCAAGAGGCAACAGAACTGGACATGGAGCAACAGACTGGTTCCAAATTGGGAAAGGAATTCATCAAGGCGTATATTGTCAACCTGATGATTTAACTTATATGCAGAGTACCTCATGCAAAATGTCGGGCTGGATGAAGCACAAGCTGAAATCAAGATCACCAGGAGAAATGTCAATAACCTCAGATATGCAGATGACTCACTGTTATGACAGAAAGTGAAGAGGAACTAAAGAGCTTCTTGATGAAGGTGAAAGAGGAGAGTGAAAAACTTGACTTAAAGCTCAACATTCAAAAATCGAAGCTCATGGCATCCAGTCCCATCACTTCATGGCAAATAAACAAGGAAACAATGGAAACAGGGAAAGACTTTATATTTTGGGTCTCCAAAATCATTGCAGATGGTGACTGCATCCATGAAATTAAAAGACACTTGCTCCTTGGAAGAAAACCTATGACAAACCTAGACAGCATATTAAAAAGCACAGATATTACTTTAGCAAGATCTGTCTAGTCAAAGCTATGGTTTTTACAATAGTCATGCGTGGATGTGAGAGTTGAATCATACAGAAAGCTGAGTGCCGAAGAATTCATGCTTTTGAACTGTGGTGTAGCAAAAGACTCTTTGAGAGTCCCTTGACTTCAAGGAGATGAAACCAGTCCATCCTAAAGGAAATCAGTCCTTAATAGTCATTGGAAGGACTGGTGCTGAAGCTGAAACTCCAATACTTTGGCCACCTGATGCGAAGAACTGACTCATTGGAAAAGACCCTGATGCTGGAAAAGATTGAGGGCAGGAGGAGAAGGGGACAACAGAGAATGAGATGGTTAGATGGCATCACCGACTCATTGGGTATGAGTCTGGGTGAGCTCCACGAGTTGGTGATAGACAGGGAAGCCAGGCATGCTGCAATCCACGGGGTTACCGAGAGTTGGACATGACTGAGAGACTGAACTGACTGACTGACAGCCACTATGGAGAACACTATGGAGGTTCCTAAAAAACACTAAAATAGAGGTAGCACATGACCCTGCAATCCCACTCCCAGGCATATATCTGGAGAAAAACATGATTTGAAAGGACACGTGCAACCCAGTGTTCATTGCAGCACTATTTACAATAGTCAAGACATGGAAGCAACCCAAATGTCCAATGACAGAGGAATATATAAAGAAGATGTAATAAATACACACACACACACACACACACACAATGGAATATTACTCAGCACTTAAAAATGAAATAATGCCTTTTGAAACTATGTGGATGGAACTAGAGATTATCATACTGAGTGAAGTAAGTCAGACAGAGAAAAAATATCATACGACATCCCTTATATGGAATCTCCCAAACTTTATAACATATGTTTATTATTCTAGACATATTACAAAGAGTGGCAACCAGTCTTTCTCTTACCTAGGAACATTAATATTTTCTGCTCATTTCTTCTATAAATTTTATGATATATATTTAACATTTTGATCTATGATCCATTATAAGTTTATATCTACATAGCAGATAAAGTATAAGACAAAGTTCAAATATTTCAAACAGACATCAAATTGGCCTGTCCCATTTAAAAAAAAAGATTATGTGTGTTTGAAAAATATTTTTTTGTGTGAAATATGTATGTAGGTATATGATCTATGAGTTTTCATTTCATGTCTTTAAGAGTAAACGTTATTTTTAAAAGGTAAAATTAGAAATCATTGAGAATGCTGAATAATATTAGGTATGTTAAAATAGTTTTAGCCTGTCCCATGTAGGTAAGGAAAAGACAAAAGAAATGTCTTTTACTGATTTATTACATTTATATATAATTAAACAAAATTGTTTGATTTATTTTGCAAATATAACATACTTTTTATTGGAAACATCATGTTTATGTTTTTATTAGCAATATTGAAAACAAATACCATGGAATGTGAAATACTCTATGGTTTTTCTTAAAGGTTTCTGCACTGAACTGGACAAAGATGCCTCATTTAGGTAGTAAACATGACTCCAAAGAGTGTGTATCATCTTCATTTTTCAGAATAATTTATCAGTCACATAAAAAATCACTTAAGAAGACCCTGTAACTTGATTACATTTGATTGTATCATCATCTTTATATTTGTTTCAAGGATATTCCAAATTTATCAGACAAGAGTTTAATCACAACAGATTGAGGTGGATATCATACAACTACTTTGGTTTGGATATATTATGTGAGTTAATTCCAGTTTTAAATTATAAAGCTTCAGAGATCCATAAGAGGTATTGTGAACATCTGTGTGTTCAGTATCAATTTGATTCAGCCCAGAAAAGTTGCAGGGGAGAGAGAGAAAGAGAGAAGAAAGAAAAAAGAGAAAGAGATGAAGATGATGGAGAAGGAGAAAATAAACTAAGAAAATCACAGTTGACAAATAGATATTCATAATAAAAATGTGAGAATAGAAAACAAAAAGAAAATAAGAGACAAAGTTTTGCAGATTTGTGAGTGAAGGAGGAAGAACAGAGGAGATGAACTAGTAGGTTTTGTGGGAAACTGAAAAAGGAATAGATAATTGGAACTTTCAGTAAGGACAGTTAATTGTATCACCTCTGACATTTTACAACAGACGTTTAAATAAAGTTTAGAGGTATTTCACAGTTATTCTTATTTACCAGACTAATGTTTATTGTACTGCTGTTAAAACAGAGACTAAACATGAAGATGTTTGATTTTAAAACCAGTTTCTATCCTATTATTATTACATCTTCTTGTATTATTTTCTTATTATCTTCTGAAAATAAATAATTCTCTAGCAACAGCTTTTGTCCTAAAATCTTTGAGAAACAAGGATTGTAATCTCCACAGAGTCTGGTATAAAAATAAGGGAAAAATATTTCTCCCTTAGGTACATTATAATAAATTGAATCAGCCATTGATTCACAATTCTAGGATGTCAGGTGTCCTCCCAGGACATGTTTTAGGAGCTAATCTTGTGGCAAACACTGCTTAATTTTCTTTTCTGAAAATAAAACTGCAATTTTTCAAACAAACATATTTCCAGTATTTTATCTTTATTATTTGAGAGGATAATAATAACAACTCAATGTAAATTAATTTTTGCCACTCACGATTGCATTTGGTCTATACCACAGCCCTGTGTAACAGCCTGAAACATAATAAGTATTGTTTACATTTTACCTTAACAAAAAAAAAAAATGAGCTTCCAAAAGAAAAATCAGTTGTTACTGGTCACCTGGCAGAATTGGATTAACACCTTGGTGTTTGCACTCAAGCTTATGTTATTTCTAATACACACTACTTATTTTAAAATAATTATTTTCAGCCTAGGAAGGTTCAGACACTAGTTCTGACCTCCAATGGACTTTGTGTTCCTGGCAATGTACCTTGTGCTTCTCATCTATAAAATGGGAATAATGATTAGAACCTACTTCTCAGGGTTGTTGGGAAGATTAAAGAGGTAATAAATGTAAAGTGGTTAGCATGGTGTCTGAAATATGTGTTCAATAATAGCAATTAATTAAAAATCATATGTACTAAAATAATAATAATAATTTTCATTTTTCTAAATTAAAACTGAATGCAATAAAATATCTGACTAATGCCCTTATTAAAATTAGTTTAGATGTTTTTAAACAGTAGAATAAAAAGATATATTACATACTAAAATTTCATCCATGTTTTGCCATCATGCATACAAAAATTATTGTATAGATTAATTACTCTATTTAATGGTAAAATCTACCCCTTATCTTAGCAATAAACAAACATATGAACACTTTTTCCTCAACAATAGAATTCAAGAGAATTCATAAAATAAAATGAAAAATTTCTGGGCAATATTACATTCTACCCAATAATATTCAAATGATTATTGACATAAAACTTAAATGGCACTCTTACCTACAACTGCTGACTTTCTTTAGTTCAAGATAAATGTTTCCCTGATGAGACTGATATAGCAGCAAGAATCTAGGACAAGTAAGAAGAAGACAGGAGAGAGGTTCTTCAGCCATAAAAAATGCCTTAAAGTTCACCATTAATAAAGGATGAGCTCATTCTTCAACAAAGACACTCTCAGAGTGACATGTGCTAAAATGTCATCTATCCCGAGTTGTAAGAAACACTTTATTCCTTCATCCCTGGAGATTCATTGTCATTTTCTTTCCCTATGTTTCTTTAATAACCCTTAAAACCCAAAAGAGAGTTACCACAAAAAGTCTTCATGCCTTAGAATATTATTTCCATCATTTTTTTTTAACTTAGTTTAACATAAACTTTTTTTCTTTTTTACGCCCAGTAGAGATCATCAAATTCATAATTCGTCAAATATCACAGAGGTTTCACTATGTGATTGATGCCAGCAGGAATCTTTGCATGAGGTAGATGAGATAATCACGGAAAATAACTTCTAACATTTCATATTCACATTTCATTAGCTGAATGAGCTTTCCTTGGGAGTTTTCTTGAGGTTTATTATTTAAAGGACAAGAAGAAAGGGCAAGAAGAAAAGGAAGGTGACGGGGAGAATATGTTTAGTTGCTAAGTCGTATCTGATTCTTTTGTGACCCTACGGATTGTAACCTGTCTTGTAACCTCTGTTTATGGGATTTCCCAAGTAATAATTCTGGAGTAGGTTGCCATTTCCTTCTCCAGGGGATCTTCCCAACCCAGAGAGCAAATCCGCATCTCTTACATTACAGGCAGATAGTTAGCCATCTGGGAAGTTTATTCATTAAGGAGAGAATGGGATTTATGGAAAAAATAACATGGAAACTTACATTACTATATGTAAAAAAGACAGCCAATGGGAATTTGCTGTATGATTCAGGGAATTCAAACCAGCGGCTCTGCATCATCCTAGAGGGCTGGGAAGGGGTGGGGGGGAGGTGGGATGGGGAGGGAGGTGGGAGGGAGGTTCAAGAGGGAAGGGACATATGTATACCTATGTCTGATTCATGTTGATGTTTGGCAGAAACCAACACAATTCTGTAAAGCATTTATCCTTCAAATTAAAAAAAAAAGGAAAAGCATAAAAAAAAAAAAAAGGAGAGAGAGGGTTTTTTGGCTTCCCAACTTAACCCAATCTTACAGGTCTTCAAAGAACTAGGTTTCCTTAATTTGAAGAAATAGAAGTTACAAAAATTCACTTATAAAACCATGTCCTCTCATTGCTTATTATGAGTTCTGCAGTGGACTTTGAGTTAATTCAAAATGCAGAGCTGGCTTTGTTTTCTGCTACAGTTTCTTAGTCTAGACTATCATAATAATTGCTTCCTTTCTCCCCTCAGGTTAGTATCATAGATCTGTTTTAAGATCCTAAAAAGAACCTAGCAGAATGAGAAAGCAATTATACTCTACTCAATTTCATGTTTCCCAACAAATAGGTGTCCTCATGAGACATTAAACCAGAAAAAAGAGATAGAATGAAATATTCACATAACTGCATAAAATCTCTAATGGCAAATCACAAAGTGTCACAATGGAAAGAATTTGCTGCTATAAGGAGCATATGCATATTAGCACTTTTAAGTTCTGAGAAATCAGGAATAAAATTCATATACTTCATGGCCACTGTGACACTGTCAGAGTGATTAAGAGAAAGGCATATAGACATTTAAGAAATGGAAGAATTCATGTTTTTAGTCCTTGTTCTATACTTAGCCTCTTTTGGAATTCTTTCTAATCCACAATTGACTCATTTATTTATTCATCATAATTCTGTATTATTACTCACTTCAATCTATGGGCATTAATATAGGAAATATTGAGAGTAAGAAACTGTCCTAGAAACAGGAAATGCAAAAATGAGGAAAGAAAAGGATTTTTTTTTTCAGTCAGCTTACAATCTAGTAAGAAAAGAATCCAGGCATAACATGATATGATATACAGCTGTCCTTCCGTGTCCTTGGGAGACTGGGTCCAGGACCCCCACAGATACAAAAATCCATGCTACTCAATTCTTTTATATAAAATGGAATAGTGTTTCATATAACTTACACACATGTTCCCATATACTTTAAATCATTTCTAGATTACTTACAATATCTAATACAATGTAAACACTATGTAAATAGTCACATGAAAGTAGAAAATTCTAGTTTTGCTTATTGGAACTTTCTGGAATTGTTTCTGCAAATACCATGATCTGTTGAACATGCAGATGCAGAACATATGGATACAAAGGCTGAATGTATGTGTTGTTACTTAAACAAAAGCAAATACATAAAAATGGATTAAAGACTTAAATGTAGGTATGGAAACTATAAAAATCCCAGAAGAGAACATGGATAGAACACTCTTTGATAAAAATTATAGCAATATCTCTTTGTATCTGTCCCTTAACATAAAAGATTAAAAAATTAAATTAAATTGGACCAATAAAACCTATTAAACTTAAAAACTCTGCAAACCAAAGAAAACCATCATCAGATGAAAATAAAACCTACAATGGGGGAGAAAATATTTGCAAATGATACGACCAACAAAGTGTTATGATTTAGTATATACATGTGTATATATGCAGCTTATCTTATATAATGCATTCCGATATCAAACAACTGAAACAAAATATGAGTAGAAGAACTGAATAGACATTTTTTCCAAAGAAGACATACAAATGGCTAACATATACATGAAAGAAGCACAATGCTGCTAATTATTAGAGAAATGAAGATTAAAAAGCCAATGAGATATCACCTTAAAATTTTCAGAATATCTATGTATAAAAGAGCACAGAAATCAAATGTTGGCAAGGATGTGGAAAAATAGGAACTTTTGTACACTGTTCACGGGAATGTAACTTGGTGTAGCCACTGTGGAAAACAGTACAGAATTTACTCAAAAAATTAAAAATAGAAATACTGTCAGTCAGTTAAGTTAAGTTCAGTCACCCAATCGTGTCTGACTCTTTGTGACCCCATGAACTGCAGAACGCCAGGCCACCCTGGCCATCACCAACTCCCAGAGTATACCCAAACTCATGCCCATTGAGTTGGTGATGCCATCCAACCATCTCATCCTCTGTAGTTCCCTTCTCCTTCTGCCCTCAATCTTCCCCAGCATCAGGGTCTTTTCAAATGAGTCAACTTTTCCCATCAGGTAGCCAAAGTATTGGAGTTTCAGCTTCAACATCAGTCCTTCCAATGAACACCCAGGACTGATCTCCTTTAGGATGGACTGGTTGGATCTCCTTGCAGTCCAAGGGACTCTCAAGAGTCTTCTCCAACACCACAGTTCAAAAGCATCAATTCTACTGCATTCAGCTTTCTTCACCGTCTAACTCTCACCTCCATACATGACCACTGGAAAAACCATAGCCTTCACTAGATGGACCTTTGTTGACAAAGCAATGTCTCTGCTTTTCAATATGCTGTCTAGGTTGGTCATAACTTTCCTTCCAAGGAGTAAGCGTCTTTTAAATTCATGGCTGCAATCACCATCTGCAGTGATTTTGGATCCCAGAAAAAGAGTCAGCCACTGTTTTCCCCATATATTTGCCATGAAGTGATGGGATCAGATGCCATGATCTTAGTTTTCTGAATGTTGAGTTTTAAGCCAACTTTTTCACTCTCCTCTTTCACTTTCATCAAGAGGCTCTTTAATTCTTCGTCATTTTCTGCCATAAAGTTGGTGTCACCTGCTTATCTGAGGTTACTGATATTTTTCCTGGCAATCTTGATTCCAGCTTGTGCTTCCTCCAACCCAGCATTTCTCATGATGTACTCTGCATATAAGTTAAATAAGCAGGATGACAATATACAGCCTTGATGTACTCCTTTTCCTATTTGGAACCAGTCTGTTGTTTCATGTCCAGTTCTATTGATTCCTGACTTGCATACAGGTTTCTCAAGAGGCAGGTCAGGTGGTCTGGTATTTCCATCTCTTTCAGAATTTTCCACAGTTTATTGTGATCCACACAGTCAAAGGCTTTGGCATAGTCAATAAAGTAGAAATACATGTTTTTCTGGAACTCTTTTGCTTTTTCAATGACCCAGCAGATGTTGGCAATTTGATCTCTGGTTTCTCTGCCTTTTGTAAAACCAGCTTGAACATCTGGAAGTTTATGGTTCATGTATTGTTGAAGTCTGGCTTGGAGAATTTGAGCATTACTTTACTGTGAGTGAGATGAATGCAATTGTGTGGTAGTTTGAGCACTCTTTGGCATTGCCTTTCTTTGGGATTGGAATGAAAACTGACCTTTTCCATTCCTGTGGCCACTGCTGAGTTTTCCAAATTTGCTGACATATTGAGTGCAGCACTTTCACAGCATCATCTTTTAGGATTTGAAATAGCTCAACTGGAATTCCCATCACCTCCACTAGCTTTGTTCGTAGTGATGCTTCCTAAGGCCCACTTGACTTCACATTCCAGAATTTCTGGCTCTAGGTGAGTGATCACACCATCGTGATTATCTGGGTCTACCTCATGTCCAAGGTCAGGAATAGCGGCGCTGAGGACATACCCCATGTCCAAGATAAGGAGCAGTGGCTGCACTTTGCTGGAGCAGCTACGAAGAGATTCCCCATGTCCAAGGTAAGAGAAACCCAAATAAGAGGGTAGGTACTGAGAGAGGGCATCAGAGGGTGTACAGACTGAAACCACAAACACAGGCAACTAGACAATCTGATCACATGGACCACAGCCTTGTCTAACTCAGTGAAACTAAGCCATGCCGTGTGGGGCCACCCAAGACGGATGGGTCATGGTGGAGAGGTCTGACAGAATGTGGTCCACTGGAGAAGGGAATGGCAAACCACTTCAATATTCTTGCCTTGAGAACCCCACGAACAGTATGAAAAGAACTATTGTATGATTTAGCAACTCCACACCTGAAAATATATTTCAGTAAAATGGTAATAGTAATTCAGAAAGAAACAGCCCAAACCACAGAGTGTGATAGAGCTGCAATTAGAGGGATATGTCACAGCCACTGGGAGAGAGAGAAGGAAGGCTTCCAAGTAGGAACTCCCAGCTGAGTCAAGTACTGATTAAGCAGTAGTTCAGTAAATCAAGCAAACAAAGGAGAGAGGGATAAATAGAGGCAAAACAAGCAACTATGTGAGATGAAGAATGCATTAATTTACCTTATTATAGTAATCATTTCACAGTATATATACATTAAATCATCACATTTGTGATTCAGTTGCTCTGTCATGTCTGACTCTTTGCAACTCCATAGACTTCAGCATGCCAGGATTCCCTGTCCTTCACCATCTCCCTGAGCCTCCTCAAACTTATGTCTATTGAGTCGGAGATTCCGTAAAATCATGTCATCCTCTGTCATGACCTTCTCCTGATGTCTTGAATCTTTCCCAGCATCAGGGTCATTTCTAATGAGTCATCTCTTCACATCAGGTGGCCAGAGTATTGGAGCTTAAGCTTGAGCATCAGTCATTTCAAATATTCAAGGTTGATTTCCTTTAGGATTGTCTGGTTTGATCTCTTTGCAGTACAAGGGACTCTTAAGTGTTTTCTCCAACACCACATTTCAAAAGCATCAATTCTTCGGTGTTCAGCTTCCTTTATAGTCCAGCTCTCATATCCATACATGACTATTGGAAAAACCATAGCTTTGACTAGATAGACCTTTGTTGGCAAAGTGATGTCTCTGCTTTTTAAAACACTCTCTAGGTTTGTCATAGCTTTCTTCCAAGGAACAAGCATCTTTAATTTCATGGTTTCAGTCACCTCCTGCAGTGATTTTGGAGCCAAAGAAAATAAAGACTATCACTGCTTCCATTGCTTCCCCATCTATTTGCCACGTAGTGATGGGGCCAGATGCCATGATCTTAGTTTTCTGAATGTTGAGTTTTATAGCAGCTGTTTCACTCTCCTCTTTCACCTTCATCAAGAGGCTCTTTAGTTTCTCCTCCTTTTTTTGTCATAAGGATGGTGTTATCTGCATATCTGACATTATTGATATTTTTCCCTTCAATCTTGATTCCATCTTGTGCTTCATCCAGCCCAGCATTTCTCATGATGTATGCTGCATAGGAGTTAAAAAGGCGGGTGATAGCCTTGATGTTCTCTTCCCCCAGTTTGGAGCAAGTCTGTTCTGTGTCCAGTTCTAACTGTTGCTTCTTGATCTGCATACAATTTTCTCAGGAGGCAGGTAGGGTGATCTGGTATTCCCATCTCCTTAAGAATTTTCCACAGTTTGTTGTGATCCACACAGGCAAATACTTTAGTGTAGTCAATGAAGCAGAAGTAGAATTTTTTTTTTTTTAATTTTCTTGCCAACAGATGTTGGCAATTTGATCTCTGGTTCCTCTGCCTTTGCTAAATCCAATTTGAACACCTGAAGTTCTCTCTTCATGTATTATTGAAGCCTAGCTTGAGGAATTTTGAACATTACTTTGCTAGCTTGTGAAATGAGTGCAATTGTGCAGTAATTTGAACATTCTTTGGCGCTGACTTTCTTTGGGATTGGAATGAAAATTGACATTTTCCAGTCCTGTGGCCACTGTTGAGTTTTCCTAATCTGATGGCATATTGAGTGCAGCATTTTAACAGCATCATCTTTTAGGATTTCAACAGCTCAACTGTAATTCCATCGCCTTCACTAGCTTTGTTTGTAGTGATGGATCCTAAGGCCCACTTGACTCTGCACTCTAAGATATCCGGCTCTAGGTGAGTGATCACATCATCGTGGTTATCTGAGTCATTAAGATCTATTTTGTATAGTTGTTTTGTGTATTCTTATCATATCTTCTTAGTATCTTTTGCTTCTGTTAGGTCATGCCATTTCTGTCCTTCTTCTTTGCATGATATGTTCCATTGGTATCTCTAATTTTTTTGAAGAGACCTCTAGTCTTTCCCATTCTGTAGCTTTCCTCTCTTTCTTTGCACTGTTCACTTAAGAAATCTTTCTTATCTCTCCTTGCTATTCTTTGGATCTGCATTCATACGGGTATATCTTTCCTTTGCCTTTCACTTCTCTTCTTTTATGAGCTATTTGTAAGGCCTCCTCAGACAACCATTTTGCCTATTTGCATTTCATTTTCTTGGGAATGGTTTTGATCACCACCTACTGTACCATGTTACAAACCTCTGTCCATAGTTCTTCAGGGACTCTATCTATCAGATCTAATCCCTTGAATCTTTGTCACTTTCACTGCATAATTGTAAGGGATTTGGTTTAGGTCATACCTGAATGGCCTAGTGATGAACTCTACTTTGTTTAATTTAAGTCTGAATTTGGCAAAAAGGTGTTCATGATCTGAGCCACAGTCAGCTCCTAGTCTTTTTTTTTTCCTGCCAACTCTATAGAGCTTCTCCATCTTTGGCTGCAAAGAATATAATCAATCCAGTCTTGATATTGACCAAGTCATGATGTCCATGTGTAGAGTCATCTCTTGTGTTTTGGAATAGGTTGTTTGCTACGACCAGTGCATTCTCTTAGCAAAACTCTGTTAGCTTTTGCCTTGATTCATTTTGTACTCCACGGGTTAAGGATTTACTAAGCATGGCCTGCCCACCAGAGCAAGACCCAGTTTTTCCCACAACCAGTCCCCCTTCAGGAAGCTTCCACAAGCCTCTTATTCTCATCTATTAGAGGGCAGATAGAATAAAAGACACAGTACAGGAAACTAAACAAACTGATTACATGTATCACAGCCTTGTCTAATTCAGTGAAACTATGAGCCATTCTGTGTAGGGCTACTCAAGATAGATGGGTCATGGTGGAGAGTTCTGACAAAATGTGTCCCACTAGAACAGGGAATAGCAAACCACTTCAGCATTCTTGCTTTGAGAACCCCATGAACTGTATGAAAAAGCAAAAGGATGTTACACTGAAAGATGAATTCCCCAGGTCAGTAGGTGCCCAATATGCTACTATAGAAGAGTGGAAAAGTAGCTCCAGAAGAAATGAAGAGGCTGAGCCAAAGCACTAATAACACCCAGTTGTGGATTTGTTTGGTGGTGAAAATAAATTCTGATGCTATAAAGAACAATATTGCATACAAACCTGGAAAGTTAGGTCTATGAATAAAGGTAAGTTGGAAAGGTCAAACAGAAGATGGCAAGAGTGAGCATTAACATTCTAGGAATCAGTGAATTAAAATGGACCAGAATGGGTGAACTGAATTCACATAGACAGTATATCTACCTCTGTGGGCAAGAATCCCTTAGAAGAAATGGAGTAGCCCTCATAATCAACAAGAGTTCGAAATGCAGTACTTGTATGCAATCTCAAAAATGATAGAATAATCTCTGTTCATTTCCAAGGCAAACCATTCAATATCACAGTAACCCAAGTCTTCCCCAACCACTAATGCAGAATAAGCTTAAATGGAACAGTTCTAGGAAGACCTACAAGACTTTCTAGAACTAACACCAAAATAAGAGGTCCTTTTCATCGTAAGGGATAAGAATGCAGAAGTAGGAAGTCAAAAGATACCTGGAGTTACAGGCAAGTTAGGCCTTGGAGTACAAAATCATCACATTATACATACATTAAATTCAAATTATGTTATATGTCCATTACATCTTAATGCAGCTGGAAAAAAAATGTATATAAAGTCAGAAAAATGTATGACACATATAATTCCTTAACAGATCCACATTCCTCACTTCTATTTTTGCTTTTCTAAGAAAATACAAGCACTTTGTCAGAGGACGAGACTACCAGAGGTTGAAATCAGCCTAATTTTAATGAGCATTCTGAGAAAAGAATGACTTGTAACTAGAAAAACAAGTGACAAGAAAAGCCTGGTGATATTAGTAGCAGTAAAGAACAGCCAATAGTTTGCATGAAGTGATTGAGTCCTTACTTCATTGTTTAAATGTTTTTCAAATATTAAAATAAGAAATAGTTTCAGTAAGCTTCAGTATCGCTGGGACAAACCATCCAAATACAAGGAGTGGCATGCGATGAGCCTGAGAGGTAGTGAGGCATCAAATGATGCAGGACTCTATGCCAAGGGCAATAATAAGCTAATGAAGAAGAACATGGATAGATTTTTATTTACAGATTACTCTAACTATCGGAGTACATTTAGGTCAGGAGGATGACAACAACACAGCAAACATTTTCTGAGTGTTTAACAAGGACTGGGTAATTAGAATAGAATAGTATCTAAAATTACTAATTTTCTGAGTGTTAATTACATGGAAACAGGGGCACAAGTAGGCTGAGAAAATGGTCAAAGTTATATCAATTGCCGAACTGTGGAGTCTAGATTCAAATCTATATTTTCTGACTTATGAGTACATGTTCTTAATCATCATTATTATTATTATTTGCTTATTTTTTAAGATGATTGAGACTTGGTTAGTCTAAATTATAAAGGAGAAGGAAATCATAGGAATGTGATGACTATGCAGAAAAAAAGACAAATAAGCAATAACACAATATTGCCTAGAAATTAGGGGGCATAATTAACAAATAAAGAGACAAAAAGAAGCTGGTATAAATGAATTCATTGTGTAAAGTCTGCATTTGGTTCCTTCTATATTATAAGCAAAGCATGCACTGATGAATGGTCATAATTTGGAAAGAAGTTGTGTGTATTTTACAGTAAATGCAAAAACTGCTGATGAAGACTATATAAACAAATTGTGTGTCACTATTAAAAATCTGTTTAAAATTAACAATAATTTATGGTAAGAGTAATAGAGATAGACTGAATTAATATTTATGAGTAATAACTAACTGCATGTACATATGGACCGATATTGGTTGAAGCCCTAAGGAGAAAGGATATGAACTGGAGAATATGTGTATTCCAGGATTTGAGGCAGAAAAATTTCAGGAAAAGGAAATACCTTCCCTTGATATAGGAGCGCCTTCTGTTTAAATCAGTAGGATTCCATGTGAATAGCCTGATCCAGCCATTCTTTTCAGCCAGAGTGCAAAGTGCAGAAGGAACAAGTATCCTTATGTTGGGAGTCATCTTAACTTTTCATTACCAGAAACAAAGGCATGAGATGGAAAACCATACTCTGAAGATTAAGGATTAAAAAAGTACCCTGTTTCTCTCTCAATTTGTCAAACCCTCACCTTCCCCACCAGTGCACAAGTCTGTTCTATATGCCTGTGTCGCCATGTTGCCCTGCGAATATTAATATGTTCATCAGTACAACACTTCTAGATTCCATATATATGCATTATGGTAGAAGCCAACACAATACTGCAATGCGATTATCCTCCAATGAAAAAAAATAATTTTTTTAAAAGCACAATGTTAATAAGAAATTTCAATAGGAAATATGATCACAAAATATCTTGAAAATCAGGTTATGCTTATGTATTTTTCTTATTAGACAGTTTTACCCAGAACTGAAAAGATATATTATACCTGAGGACGAATTGTTAAAACACAAAAAAAACTAAAAATCATGACACATTCTGTTCAGTTCAGTCACTGAGTCGTGTCCGACTCGTTGCAACCCCATGTCACTGTTTCCATTGTTTCCCCATCTATTTGCCATGAAGTGATGACCAGATGCCATGATCTTAGTTTTCTGAATGTTGAGCTTTAAGCCAACTTTTTCACCCTCCTCTTTCACTTTCATCAAGACACTCTTTAGTTCTTCTTCACTTTCAGCCATAAGAGTGGTGTCATCTGCATATCTGAGGTTATTGATATTTCTCCTGGCAATCTTAATTCCAGCTTGTGCTTCCTCCAACCCAGCGTTTCTCATGATGTACTGTGCATATAACTTAAATAAGCAGGGTAACAATATACAGCCTTGACGTACTTCTTTTCCTATTTGGAAACAGTCTTTGTTCCATGTCTTGTTCTAACTGTTGCTTCCTAACCTGCATACAGGTTTCTCAGGTGGCCTGGTATTCCCATCTCTTGAAGAATTTTCAACAGTTCGAAATTTTCGACTGTGATCCACACAGTCAAAGGCTTTGTCATAGTCAATAAAGCAGAAATAGATGTTTTTCCGGAACTCTCTTGCATTTTTGAAAATCCGAAAGATGTTGACAATTAGATCTCTGGTTCCTCTGCCTTTTCTAAAACCAGCTTGAACATCTGGAATTTCACGGTTCATGTACTGTGGAAGCCTGACTTGGAGAATTTTGAGCATTACTTTACTATCGCGTAATATCGCGTAAGATGAGTGCAATTGTGAGTTAGTTTGTGCGTTCTTTGACATTGTCTTTCTTTGAGAATGGAATGAAAATTGAACTTTTCCAGTTCTGTGCCCACTTCTGAGTTTTCCAAATTTACTGACATATTGAGTGCAGCACTTTCACAGCATCATCTTTTAGGATTTGAAATAGCTCAACTGGAATTCCATCACCTCCACTAGCTTTGTTTGCAGTGATACTTCCTAAGGCCCACTTGACTTCACATTCCAGGTTGTCTGGCTCTAGGTGAGTGATCATACCATCGTGATTATCTGGATCATGAAGATCTTTTTTGTACAGTTCTTCTGTGTATTCTTGCCACCTCTGCTTAATATCTTATGATTCTGTTAGGTCCATACAATTTCTGACTTTCATTGTGCTCATTTTTTCATGAAATACTACATTGGTATCTCTAATTTTTTTGAAGAGATCTCTAGGGTTTCTCATTTTATTGTTTTCCTCTACTGATTTGCATTGATCTCCGAGGAAGGCTTTCTTATCTCTCTTTGTTATTCTTTAGAATTCTGCATTCAAATGGGAATATCTTTCCTTTTTGCCTTTGTTTTTCACTTCTCTTCTTTTCACAGCTATTTGTAAGGCCTCCTCAGACAGCCATTTTGGTTTTTTGCAATTCTTTTTCTTGGGGATGATCTTGACTGCATCTTCTGTACAGTGTCATGAACCTCCGTCCATAGTTCTTCAGGCACTCTGTCTTTCAGATCTAATGACTTGAATTTATTTCTCACTTCTTCTGTATAATCATAAGGGATTTGATTTAGGTCATACGTGAATGGTCTAGTGGTTTTCCCTACTTTCTTCAATTTAAGTCTGAATTTGGCAATAAGGAGTTCATGATCTGAGCCACAGTCAGCCCCCAGTCTTTTTTTTTTTTTTTTTTTGCTAACTTATAGAGATTCTCTATCTCTGACTGCAAAGAATATAATCAATCTGCTTTCAGTATTGACCATTGGGTGATGTCTATGTGTAGAGTCTTCTCTTGTGCTGTTGGAAGAGTGTGTTTGCTATGACCAGTGTGTTCTCTTGGCAAAACTCTATTAGCCTTTGCCCTGCTTCTTTCTGTACTCCAAGGCCAAATTTGCCTGTTACTGCAGGTGTTTCTTGACTTCCTACTTTTGCAGGAAAGGAGCAGTAACCCCAGAAGAGACTGACCCAGCATTTCCCAGAAGTGTTCACGAGTCTCCAGCAGAAGCGTGGGTTGGTAGTGGGCTGCTGTAGGGTTGGAGGCAGTGAGTGTAGCAGTACATGCATAGGTTCTTAAGAAGGAGGTATCCATTATCTTCATTACCTCCACCACAGTTGAAATCAGTCTTGAATATTCATTGGAACGACAGATGCTGAAGCTGAAACTCCAATACTTTGGCACCTGATGTGAAGAACTGACTCATTGGAAGAGACCCGAATGCTGGGAAAGATTGAAGGCTAGAGGAGAAGGGGATGAGAGAGGATGAGATGTTCAGATGGCATCACCGACTCAATGGACATGAATTTGAGTAAACTCCAGGAGTTGGTGATGTACAGTGAGGCCTGGTGTGCTGCAGTTCTTGGGGTTGCAAAGAGTCGGACGTGACTGAGTGACTGAACTGAACTGAACTGAGCTGAAATAGCAGGGAGGGAACACAGCTCCACCCATCAACAGAAAATTGGATTAAAGATTTACTGGGCATGGCCTGCTCATCAGAACAAGACCTAGGTTCCCCTTCAGGCAGTCTCACCCATTAGGAAGCTTCCAAAAGCCTCTTATCCTTCTCCATCAGAGGGTAGACAGGTTGAAAACCACAGCCAAAGAACTAACCAGTCTGATCACATGGACCACAGCCTCTTCTAACTCAATGAAACTATGAGCCATGCCATGTGGGGACACCCAAGACGGACGGGTTATGGTGGAGAGTTCTGACAAAATGTGGTCTGCTGGAGAAGGGAATGGCAAACCACTTCAGTATTGTTGCCATGAGAACCCCAAAAACAGTATGAAAAGGGAAAAAGATAAGACACTGAAAGATGAACTCCCTAGGTCAGTAGGTGCCCAATATGCCACTGGAGATCAGTGGAGAAATAACTCCAGAAACAATGAAGAAACAGAGCCAAAGCAAAAACAACACCCAGTTTTGGATGTGACTGGTGATGGAAACGAAGTCCAATGCTGTAAATATCAATATTGCATAGGAACCTGGAATGTCAGTTCCATGAATCAAGGCAAACTGGAAGTGGTCAAACAGGAGGTGCAAGAGTGAACGTCAACATTTTAGGAATCACTGAACTAAAATGGACTGGAATAGGTGAATTTAACTCAGATGACCATTATATCCACTACTGTGGGCAACAATCCCTTAGAAGAAATGGAGTAGCCATCAATACAACAAAAGAGTCTAAGGTGCAGTACAGGAAACATTACATAATTGTAAACTGGTATCACTTTTCTTCTAAATTTTATTTCTATTAATCTTATTGCAACACAAATTAATTAAAAATTCTAAAACTATCTTTAATCTTTGCTAAAGGTAATGCAATCTTGAAAATTTTAATATATTTTTATAATGATTTTTAAAAGTACCTTTGCTGTTTCTTCATTATGTGATTAATTCAATATCACCTAAAATTGTTGGAGTATGTGGTAAAAAAAAAAAAAAAGGAAAATCAGACATCTATTGAGATGGTGGAATAATAGGACATGGAAAAAGAAAGAAATACTTCAGTACCTGAAATTTTAAAACAAAACATAGTAGACTCCAGTTTCATCCACCTCATTAGAACTGATTCAAACGTATTCTTTTTAATGGCTGAGTAATATTCCATTGTGTATATGTACCACAGAAGTAAGCCAGAAAGAAAAACACCAATACAGTATACTAACACATATATATGGTATTTAGTTAATCGGTAAAGATAACCCTGTATGTGAGACATCAAAAGAGACACAGATAAATAGAACAGTATTATGGACTCTATGGGAGATGGTGAGGGTGGCAGGATATGGGAGAATGGCATTGAAGCATGTAAATTATCATATGTGAAATGAATTGCCAGTCCAGGTTCGATGCATGATACAGGGTGCTCGGGGCTGGTGCACTGGGATGACCCAGAGGGATGGGATGGGGAGGGAGGTGGGAGGGGTGTTCTGGAAGGGGAAAACATGCACACCCATGGTGGATTCATGTCAATGTATGGCAAAACCAATACAATATTGTAAAGTTAAAAAATAGATAAATAAACTAATTTAAAAAAATACTAGAAGGAATGAATAACATACAAAATGATGCAGATAAAACAATGGAAATCATCCACTCAGAACAGAAAAAAGAAAAATAATATTTTTCAATGAAAAAAAAATTAAGAGATATAAATGATAACATTGTGTATCAATATTCCCATTATTAGAGTCCCAGAAAGAGAAGAGTTAGAAAAAGTGGATCAAAAATGTATCTGAGGAAATTATGTCTAGAACTCCCAAATATGAATAAAGAAACAGATATCTAAGTACAGGAAGTAAGAATATGCCAAAAAAGATAACCTAGAGATACCCAAACAAAAATATCACAATAGAAATGGCAAAAGTTAAAGACAAAATTCTGAAGTCAGTAAGAGGAAAATAAGTAAGAGGAAAAAAGAATGAAGCCAGTAAGAAGAAATAGAAGGAAAATAGAAAATGCAAGAGAATCCTCATAAGGCTACCAGCTGATTTCTCCTCAGAAACTTTGCAGGCCAGAAAAGAGTGGCATGATCCATGCAAAGTGTTGGCAGGGAAGAACTTGCAACCTAAAATACTCTACCCAGACAGATTATTATTTAGAATAGAAGGAGGGAGAAAGGTATTCTCAGACAAGCAATAACTAAGAGAGATTATCAATATGAAACCTACTAGGGTAGGTTAAAGAGCCTTCTCTAAAAGGAAAACAAGTAAGAATTTATAGAAAAGGGAAAATCCCATTAGGAAAGGCAAATTACAGTAGGGACTGAGGATCAACCATGTAGCAAGTATACAACCATCAAGCAAGTATAAAGATTAACAGACAAAAATCACAAAAGCAACTATAATTGAAATAAATGGCTAAAGTTTAAATGTAAACATGTAAAATATGACATCAAAAACACAAAATGTGAAAGAGAGGAGAGAAAAAGGTAGATAATTTAAGATGTGTTTAAACTTTAGTGACAGCCAGTTTAAACAAGTAAATATACTTACAGATAAACATATATAAACCCCATGGGAAATACAAATTAAAAACCTAAAATATATGTACAAAAACAAAAAGAAAGAAACATACTGCTAAAGAAAATCATCAAACTTCAAAGCAAGTAACAAAAAGAACTAACAAAGGAGAACTATAAGAACAACCAAAAAGCAAGTAATAAATTGTCGATAAGTACATAACTATCATTAATTACTTTAAATGTCAATAGATTAAATGCTTCATTCAAGACATATAATGGCTAATTGTAGAGAAAAAACAAGACCCAGAGACTGAAAGCGGGATGATGTAAAATGATGTTTCATGCAAAGGAAGATGACAAGAAAATGGAAGTAGCTACACTCATATCAGATAAAATAGACGTTTAAAAAAGGCTATGATAAAAGACAAAAAAGCCGATATAGAATGATATAGAGATTTATACAAGAGGAGGATTAAACTTGTTAACACGAATGTACCTAATTTAGAAGTACCTAAATATATAATGTAAATATGAACAAATATAAAAGGTGAAATGAACAATAATATAAACACAGTATGAGACTTCAACACCCCCAATGACATTACGAGACATTTCACCTAAAGGGAAAATCAATGACAAGAATGGCCTGAAATGACAAAATAGAACAGTTGTATTTAATAGGTATCTACAGAATATTCCATCTAAAAACAACAGAATATAAATTATTTTCAAGTGCACACGGAATGTTCTCCAGGATAGATCATATGCTATGCCACAAAACAAGTATCAACAAATTTAAAATGATAGAAGCTACATCAAGCATATTTTCCAGCAACAGTATACAACTAGAAATAAATTATAGAAAAGAAAATATGAAAAGAACAAAACGTGTATAATAACAAATATATGTTACTAAAAAACCAATGAGTCAACCAAGAAATCAAAGAGGAAATCAGAAAATACCTCAAGACAAACAAAGGTGGAAACAAGACACCCTAAAATGTATGTAATGCAGCAAAAGTGATTTTAAGAGGAAAGTTTCTGGTAACAGTTCCTCAAGAAACAATAAAAGCCTCAAACAACCTAATAAACCATTTAAAGGAATTAGAAAAAGAACAGACAAAGCCTAAAGTCAGAGCAAGGAAGGAAACAGTTAAATCGAGAAACTGAAAGTGAAAATCCGACTCTTTGAGACTCCATGGCCTATACAGTCCATGGAATTCTCCAGGCCAGAATACTGGTAGCCATTGGCTTCTCCGGGGCATCTTCCCAACCCAGGGATCCAACACAGGTCTCCCACATTGCAGGCAGATTCTTTACCAACTGAGCCCCAAGGGAAGCAGGAAATACATACAATAGAAAATTTCAAAAAGCTATGCAAAAGATCAATAAAACTAAGCCTGCTTTTTTGAAAAGAAAAACAAAATTGATGTACTTTTAGACAGAATCACCAAGAACAAAAGAGGATCCAAATAATCAAAATAAATGAAAGAGGAGAAATAACAACTGATACCACAGAGATACAAAAAAAATGATAAGAGGACACCATGAACAGTTATATGCCAACAAACTGGATAGCCTAGAAGAAACAGATGAGTTTCTATCAACATACAGCCTGCCAAGACTGAAGCAAGAAAAGAGAGATAATTTGAAGAGACCAAACACTAGTAAAGAAATTGAACTTGTAATTAAAAAAAAAAAAAGATTTCCACCCAAGAAGAATCCAGGACTTGATGGTTCCCAAAGGAAAGTCTACCAACCATACAAAGAAGAATTAATACCTACTATTCTCAAAGCATTACAAAAAAACTGAAGAGAATAGAACTCTCCCCAGTTCATTCTAGAAGGCCATCATTACACTGATACCCAAACTAGACAAAAACACTAGAAAAAAATTACAGACAAACATCGTTGATGCATATAGATGCAAAATTCCTCAACAAAATATTAGCAAACTGAATGCAATAATATATAAAAAGAATAAGACAATATTTTTTCAAGGATTTATTTTGGATTTATTTCAAGGACACAAGGAAGGCTCAATATTCACAAATCAATCAGTGTGACACACCACATTAAAAAAAGGAAGTATAAAAATGTCACCGTAATTTCTATAACACAAAAAAAGCATTTGACAAAATTTAGCATAGTCATGATAAAAACTCTTATCAAAGAGGGCATAGAACAAACATATCTCAACAAAACAAAGGCCACTTATTACAAACCCACAGTTACCTAATATTCAAAAATAAAAACTGAAGGCCTTTCCTCTAAATTTAGGAGACGGCAATGGTGCCTTCTTTCCACTTCTATGTAACATAGTTTTGGAAGTCCTAGCAGCAATAATCAGATAAGACAAATAAATAAAAGCATCCAAATTGTAAGGGAAGAAGTAAAACCACCACTATTTGCAGAGGAGACATAATACTTTTTATAGAAAACCCTAAGTTCTCCCTGCAAAATCTATCAGACATAGTAAATGAATTCAGAAAGTGTAAAGGATACAAGATTAACATACATAAATACACTAATAATGAATTGTCAGAAATAGAAAGTAAAATAAAATAGTTTTTAAAATCACATCAAAGATACTAAAATACCAAGGAGTAAATGTAACTAGAGAGTTGAAAGACATATGCGTGCTCTGAAAACCACGACACATTGATGAGAACAACTGAAGAAGATAAAATTGAATCATTTTATCCTACAGAATGGGAGAGAATATTTGCAAGTGATGCTACTAACAAGGGGTTAATTTCCAAAATATACAAACTGTGCATAAACTTTATATAAAAAAGAAATAAAAAATAGGCAGAAGACCCACACAATTTCCCAAAGATATACGACGCTTAACAGCACCTGAAATGATTATCGTTGCTAATTATTAGAAAAATGAAAATCAGAACAGCAATGAGATATCATCTTACACCTTTAGAATTACTCTCATCAAAAAAAAAAAAAAACCAAAAAACACAAATAGCAAATGTTGAAAAGGATATGGAAAAAAGGAACTATTTTACGCTGTTGATAAGAATATAAATTGGTGCAACCACTTTGGAAAACAGTATGGAAGCCCTCAAACTTGAGATGGCAAGAGTGAAGGTTGACATTTTGGAATCAGCGAACTAAGGTGGATTGGAATGGGTGAATTTAACTCAGATGACCATTATATCTACTATTGTGGGCAAGAATCCCTTAGAAGAAATGGAGTAGCCATCATAGTAAACAAAAGAGTCTGAAATACAGTCCTTGGATGTAATCTTAAAAACGACAGAATGAACTCTGTTCGTTTCCAAGGCAAATCTTTCAATATCATGGTAATCCAATTACTGCTGGCCAGTAATGCTGAAGAAGCTGATGTTGAACGGTTCTATGAAGACCTATAAGACCTTTTAGAAATAACACCCAAACAAGATGTCCTTTTCATTATAGTGGACTGGAAATCAAAAGTAGGAAGTCAAGAATAGCTGGAGTAACAGGCAAATCTGGCCTTGGATTACAGAATGAAGCAGGGCAAAGGCTAATTGAGTTTTACCAAGAGAACACACCAGTCATAGTGAACACTCTCTTCCAACAACACAAGAGAAGACTCTACACATGGATATCACCAGATGGCCAACACCAAAAGCAGATTGATTATATTCTTTGCAGTCAAAGATGGAGAAGCTCCATACAGTCAGCAAAAACAAGACTGGGAGATGACTATGGCTCAGATCATGAACTCCTTATTGCCAAATTCAGACTTAAATTGAAGAAAGTAGGGAAAACATATTGCCAATATCCGATGGATCATTGAAAAAGCAAGAGAGTTCCAGAAATATATCTATCTCTGCTCTATTGACTATGCCAAATCCTTTGACTGTGTGGATCACAATAAACTGTGGAAAATTCTGAAAGAGATGGGTATACGAGACCATCTGACCTGCCTCTTGAGAAACCTGTATGCAGGTCAGGAAGCAACAGTTAGAACTGGACATGGAACAACAGACTGGTTCCAAATAGGAAAAGGATATGTCAAGGCTGTATATTGTCACCGTGCTTATTTAAATTCTATGCAGAGTACATCCTGAGAAAAACTGGGCTGGAGGAAGCACAAGATGGAAACAAGATTGCCGTGAGAAATATCAATAACCTCAGATATGCAGATGCTGCTGCTGCTGCTGCTAAGTCGCTTCAGTCGTGCCCGACTCTGTGACCCCGTAGACAGCAGTGCACCAGGCTCCCCGTCCCTGGGATTCTCCAGGCAAGAACACTGGAGTGGGGTGCCATTTCCTTCTGCAATGCATGAAAGTGCAAAGTGAAAGTGAAGTCGTTTAGTCGTGTCTGACTCTTTGCGACCCCATGGACTGCAGCCTACCAGGCCCCTCCATCCATGGGATTTTCCAGGCAAGAGTACTGGAGTGGGGGGCCATTGCCTTCTCTAATATGCAGATGACACCACCTTTATAGCAGAAAGTGAAGAAGAACTAAAGAGCCTCTTGTTGAAAGTGAAAGAGGAGAGTGAAAAAGTTGGCTTAAAGCTCAACATCCAGAAAACTAAGATCATGGCATCCAGTCCCATCACTTCATGGAAAATAGATGGGGAAACAGTGGCTGAATTTAATTTTCTGAGCTCCAAAATCACTGCAGATGGTAATTGCAACCATGAAATTAAAAGACACTTACTCCTTGGAAGGAAAGTTATGACCATCCTAGACAGCATATTAAAAAGCAGAGATATTACTTTGTCAACAAAGGTCCATGCAGCCAAGGCTATGGTTTTTCCAGTAGTCATGTATGGATGTGAGAGTTGGGCTATAAAGAAAGCTGAGCACAGAAGAATTAATGTTTTTGAACTGTGGTATTGGCGAAGACTCTGGAGAGTCCCTTGGACTGCAAGGAGATTCAACCAGTCCATCCGAAAGGAAATCAGTCCCGGTGTTCATTGGAAGGACTGATTTTGAAGCTGAAACTCCAATATTTTGGCCACCTGATGCAAAGAGGCTGACTCATTTGAAAAAACTCTGATGTTGGGAAAGATTGAGGGCAGGAAGAGAAGGGAAGGACATAGGATGAGATGGTTAGATGGCATCACTGACTAAATGGACATGAGTTTGTAAACTCCAGGAGTTGGTGATGGACAGGGAGGCTTGGGGTGCTGCAGTTCAAGGGGCCACAAAGAGTCAGATGCAACTGAACGACTGAAGTGAACCGAACTAAAATATTCAATGTATAACCACAATATGGCCCAGAAATTTCACTCCTGAATGTATGTACTGGAAAAAAAAATGAAATCACTAAATCAAAAAGATACATGCATCCCAGTCTTCACAGGAATACTAGTTACAGTAACTGAAATATGGAAGCAGAGTCCCCAATGTGGCACACGTCCAGGAGCTGATGCCTCTGCCACCCTGGCTGTGCAATCCTGGGGCAGCCAAGCTCCCCTGAGCTGGTACCTTGAAAACCTGTGGGAGGCAGCTGGTGAAGGGGTGAGTTCCTGCTCTGAGTTCAGACACTATCATGACACACCTAGTTACCTTACCTTGGACACATTGTTTCACCACTCCAAGACTCAGTTTTCTTTGTAAAGTGGAGGAGGACAAGAATAAGAGTCAACTTTCTCTCAGAAACAATCTTGCATTAGAATTACCTAGAGATTTCTCAAAATGCCCCATAGGTGACCTACTGAATCAGAACCTTCAAGAGTGAGGGCAAGAATTTGCATGACTCCTGCTGATTTTATGCACCTCTAGTTGCCCACGTATGTGCTGGGGGGAGTTGAAAGATTATTATTTATATGTTTCTGTATTGTTTGTCTAGTTATGTAATGAGCAAGAACATCTTTTGTAACTAAAACAAACGAAAAAAGCTACGATGTCCAAAAAAATATATCGGTGGTGAATTATCACTTGAAAAAAAAAAAAACATATAAGCAACCCAAATGTCCATTTATATTTGATTGCATGAATATAGAAGATGTGGTGTGTATGCATATATGTATACGTGTGTGTGTGTGTGTGTGTGTGTAATATTACTCAGCCATTAATAAAAGCAATGGCATTTTGTCATTTGCAGCAACATGGATGGACTTAGAGAATATTATGCTTAGTAAAGTAAGTCAGTTCAGTCACTCAATCATGTCTGACTCTTTGTGACCCCATGAATTGCCGCACTCCAGGCCGACCTGTCCGTCACCAATTCCCGGAGTCCACCCAAACCCCTGTCCATTGAGTCAGTGATGTCATCCTACCATCTCATACTCTGTCGTCACCTTCTCCTCCTGCTCTCAATCTTTCCCAGCATCAGGGTCTTTTCCAGTGAGTCAGCTCTTTGTGTCAGGTGGCCAAAATACTGGAGTTTCAACTTCAACATCAGTCCTTCCAAAGAACACTCAGGGCTGATCTCCTTTAAGATGGACTGGTTGGATCTCCTTGCAGTCCAAGGGACTCTCAAGCTTCTTCTCCAACACCACAGTTCAAAAGCACCAAATCTCTTGTGCTTAGCTTTCTTTGTAGTCCAACTCTCATATCCATACATGACCACTGGAAAAACCATAGCCTTGACTGGATGGACCATTGTTGACAAATTAATGTCTCTGTTTTTAATATGCTGTCTAGGATGGTCATAACTTTCCTTCCAAAGAGTAAGTGTCTTTTAAATTCATGGCTGCAGTCACCATCTATAGTGATTTTTGAGCCCAGAAAAATAAAGTCAGCCACTGTTTCCCCATCTATTTGCCATGAAGTGATGGGACCAGATGCCATGATCTTAGTTTTCTGAATGTTGAGCTTTAAGCCAACTTTTTCACTCTCCTCTTTCACTTTCATCAAGAAGCTCTTTAGTTCTTCTTCACTTTCTGCCATAAGGGTGGTGTCATCTGCATATCTGAGGTTATTGATATTTCTCCTGGCAATCTTGATTCAAGCTTGTGCTTCCTCCAGCCCAGCATTTCTCATGATGTACTCTGCATAGAAGTTGAATAAGCAGGGTGACAATGTACAGCCTTGATGTACTCTTTTTCCTGTCTGGAACCAGTCTGTTGTTCCATGTCCAGCTCTAACTGTTGCTTCCTGACCTGCATACAGGTTCCTCAAGAGGCAGGTCAGGTGGTCTCGTATTCCCATCTCTTTCAGAATTTTCCACTGTTTATTGTGATCCACAGTCAAAGGCTTTGGCATAGTCAATAAAGCAGTAGTAGATGTTTTTCTGGAACTCTTTTGCTTTTTTGATGAGCCAACAGATATTGGCAATTTGATCTCTGGTTCCTCTGTCTTTTCTAAAACCGGCTTGAACATCTAGAAGTTCATGGTTCACGTATTGCTGAGGCCTGGCTTGGAGAATTTTAAGCATTATTTTACTAACATGTGAGATGACTGCAATTGTGTGGTAATTAACATTCTTTGGCATTTCCTCTCTTTGGGATTGGAATGAAAACTGACTCTTTCCAGTCCTATGGCCACTGCTGAGTTTTCCAAATTTGCTGACATATTGAGAGCAGATTTTCACAGCACCATCTTTTAGGACTTGAGATAGCTCAACTAGAATCCCATCACCTCCTCTAGCTTTGTTTGCAGTGATACTTCCTAAGGCCCACTTGACTTCACATTCCAGAATGTCTGGTTCTAGGTCAGTGATCACACCATTATGATTATCTGGGTCTTGAAGATCTTTTTTGTACAGTTCCTCTGTGTAGTCTTGCCACCTCTTCTTAATATCTTCTGCTCCTTTAGGTCCCTATCATTTCTGTCCTTTATTGAGACCATCTTTGCATGAAATGTTCCCTTGGTATCTCTAATTTTCTTGAAGAAATCTCTAGTCTTTCCCATTCTATGGTTTTCCTCTATTTCTTTCTGTTGATCACTGAGGAAGTGATCAATATCTGTCCTTGCTATTCTTTGGAACTCTGCATTGTCAGAGAGAGACAAATATGGTGTGACTGCACTTATATGTGGAACTTTAAAAAAAAAAAACACGTAAGTAGCAAAACAGAAACAAATTCACAGATATAAAAACAAAGTAGTGATTACCAGTGGGGAGAGGCAAGATAGGGTAATGGGATTAAGATATACAACTATTAATTATAAAATAGATAAAATTATAATGTATAAAAAACAACAAGGATATATTGTATAACACAAGGAATTATAGTCATTCTCTTATAATAACTTTAATATAGTGTATTTTGTAAAAATACTGAATCACTGTCCCATACATGTGCAATTAATATAATATTGTTAATATTGTTATGCAATTTATAAAAGAATGGTTCTGTGACCCCGTGGAACCAAGGCTTTTCTATTTCCTTCAGAGAGATGTGAGCTTGATTCCTCTTTTCACTAGAAGAAAACAGTATGCAATGAACAATTTTTACACTTGAAATTCTTATCTGGTGGACAGTGGAAATTCTAAAAGCAAAAAATTTTGAAACCAATTTCAAAATAAAAGTAATAACTATTATATTGGGCTGAATAATTACAACACCCATTGACAGAAAAAAAGAAAAAGAAAAAAATGTATATCCTAATCACCAGAACCTGTGAATACATTCTCTCACATGGCAAAAGGGACTTGTATCTGTGATTAAGAATCTTGAGATAGAGGGTTATGATTTTTCAGGCAGGCCTAATGTGCTCATGTGGGTACTTATAAAAAGGATGCAAGAGAGTCAAAAGCAGAGAAGGTGAAATAACAAGAGAAGAATTGAGAAAGAAAGAGAAAAGTAAAGACATTCTGCTTCTGGCACTGAAGATGAAAGAAAGGGTCATGAGCCAAGGAATGTAGGTAAACTCTAGAAAGTGCAAAAGACAACATGTTCTCTTTCAATGTCTCTAAGAGGAGCCTGCGTGGATAATACCATGTCTTCAGACCAATGAGCCTATCTGGGGACATATGAACTCCAGAAGTGTAAGAGAATAAAGGTATCTTGTTTTAAGTCACTGAGGTTGTGATAATTTTTTGGAGCAACACTGGAAAACTAATATAGCCAGCCTTTCATACTGCCCTCACCAACCAATACCAAGTTCTGGAAAAACAAAACTTATAATCTACTTTGAGAAATATTTCTTCCCCATTCAAGAGGAGTATAGGTGAACCACTGAAAAACAGTGAAATCAGTTTACCTGTCATAGTCTCATGGTAGTGTATTATGTACCAAAAAAGAATAGAATATGGCAACAATGTTCACATATGCACATGATTATACTTGTGAGAAATAGCCTCTTAAATGCCCATGCCTATGTCATGTTAGAAAGTCATTGGAGGACAAAAATATTCTCAATCTCTAATTGTTGTTTTCCCAAACCTTAGGAAATTAAAGTTCTTAAGGAAATTAAATTTTCTTAAAACAAGTCTTGTTTACATCCCCAAAATATAATCTCTGCTTTCTGCCATGAGCCAAACTAGATAATAAATGCCTTGGAGAGAATACATCTGTAGAGCATGGGATGGATTTTAGAATTATAAAACCTGGTTTTAAGTCCTGGCTCTGTTCTAACTTCAGGGAGATATGAAAATTAAATGAGATGATAGGTGACTGAATAACATGTAATCACTGTATTTAAAAACATAATAAATAATGCCATTTAAATAATGTGACACATTTATCTAGTTTATTACCTGTTATTCCATCATAACAGCACCTCTGAGATAGCAATAAGTGGATCTGACTGCTTTTCCTACCTATTGCTGTGCCTATCATTGAGCCCAGAACAACAGAGTCTTCATGGAAAAAAGGGCTTATTGAATAAAAAGAAAAGACGTGCTAGGAAAGGCATGTGCTGCACTGAAGTCACTGCTCCAGAAAGCACTTCACTGTCTTATTCCTAAAATAGTATTTTTGCTTCTACAATATTGCCTCGAGATTTTAATTTCAGATGGATTTTTAATTTAGTTTAACTAGGTGCTGAATACCTAATTAATACTTAAAGAGCTTCAGTTTGGCTCAGAATGAAGATGCCTATTAACAATAGTTTAAAATGATTATTTATGGCAATATTTTAAAAATGAGTATTCTAATGGGTTTACATAAATATTTGACACAGTTTAATTATCTTTATAAATGTGAATAGGAGCTGAGGAAGTAATACCATTCCTCAGCAGGCATTCCTATCTAATAACGTGGGTGGTAGGTGGAATCCATTTGGAAAAACAGGGTTTCATGCTCTTTCTAATGTAATTTCTAAATTTTGCTAATTTCTCAGAGATGAGACAATTAAACAGAAAACAAGTCTCACTTTGGAGACTTTATTGTCTCTTCTGAGAATCCCTTGGACAGCAAGGAGTTCCAACCAGTAAATCCTAAAGGAGATCAGTCCTGAATACTCATTGGAAGGACTGATGCTGAAACTCCAATATCTTGGCCACCTGATGCAAAGAACTGACTCATTTGAAAAGACCCTGATTCTTGGAAAGATTGAGGGCAGGAGGAAAAGAGGACAACAGAGGATGAGATGGTTGGATGGCATCACTTACTCAATGAACATGAGTTTGAGCAGGCTCCGTGAGTTGGTGATGGACAGAGAAGCCTGGCATGCTGCTGTCCATGGGGTCACAAAGAGTCAGACATGACTGAGTGACTGAACTGAACTGAACTGAACCGAGACAAGGAGTCAGGTTTAGATGTACATTTTCAAAACACTTTTTAATATGGAAAGTGGCTGCTTCAGGATCTGCATAATTCCTAACAATGTCATCATCATAATTACTGCCAACAATCACAAATATTTCTATTGTCTGTTATTTAGAAGCCATTATCCCAAGTCTAGAAATAAGACAAAAATGAGAGTGCTAGCTATTATTTATGTCTTCACAACTAGTATACAGACTCCATGAGGGTGAGGAGCATGTTATTCTTAATTATCTTTTCACTTTCAAATAATTCTTGCAAGCATAGACTAAGCACTCTAGATTTTTTTCAAGAAACAGATCTATAAAATTAAAATTATAATTAGTAATGACCCTCTGGTTGATGTTCTACCTTCCTCTCAGTATGGTTTTCAGTAGTTTATGGTCATCATTAATTCTGCTTGGTCAGTGCTTATGATTACAAATTTTTAAATGTTTTGAAAATCACATATCTGCCGCAAAGAAAAGTTTTAAAGTGTAATACATGTGAAAAACTTTAAAAAGTTGAATAATTGGTAATAATAATGGCGCTGATGGTTAAAATGAGAGAAATGAACATAAAAGGGAAAATTACTAATCATGTAGCCTGTTAATAGCCAGGTTAAGAGAGTAGTAAGTTCTTAGAAATTCAGAAAAGAGAGAAGTTGATGGGTCTAGTCTAAAGCAAGAAATATTTATAAAACATACGACATGTAAAGAAGGTGCTAAATTACTGGTATGACATGATTGAATAAAAGGGAAGGTAAAAATTTCAGGTCCAATTAAATATCCATATAATTTTTATATTAAATGATAAGACATTTGATTAAAATGTTTTAAATTTCTGAAAGACAAAATGAGAATTTTAAGAAATGCAATAACATCTGACCATTTCAGAGGTAAAGAAAATTGCAATGTCTTGATTAGTATCCTATAAAAAAAGGTTTTCTATGTTTTTCAATGTGGAGATGGTAAGGAAAATTAAAACTAAAACTGTCCGTAAAGTTTGCCCATTAAGCATATAAAATATGCTTAGTAAGTATTTTTTGATTCCATAAAATGTTATTTATTTTTTCCCATTTATTTTTTTAAATTTTATCTTTTTTTACACCAAAACACTTGGTATTAGATTATTAACAATAATGTGATAGTTTCAGGTGAACAGCAAAGGGACTCAGTCATACATATGCAACTATCCATTTTAAAAATTAAATACTTACAGCTAATAGTTTAACATTAACAGTTAAAATATGATTTGAAGAAAACAGTGAACTCTCATTGCTATGAAATACCGTGCTTAGTTGCTCAGTAGTGTCCTGTTCTTTGAGACTCCAAGGACTGTGACCCATCAGGCTCCTCTGTCCATGAGGATTCTTAAGGCAAGAATAATGGAATAGGTTGCCATTCCCTCCTCCAGGGAATCTTCCCAACCCAGGGATCAAACCCAGGTCTCCTGCATTGCAAGCGGATTCTTTACTGCCTGAGCCACCAGGGAAGATCATGAAATTAACAGATATTGACATTTGTTGAATGTATGAGACAATATTGCTTTGTTGGAATTATATATGTCTGATATACATGAAAACAGTGGCAAAAGGAGGGAAATGAAATAGAAATTTCTTGAAATAAAGTTTCTATATTTTACCAAAATTAAGTTAGTATTAACCTAAAGTAGATTGTGCAAAATTAAATGCATGTTGTAATCCCAGAGCAACCACTAAGAAAATAGCTTCAAAAGTATAGTGAAAAAATGAAATAAGACAGTATATATATATATATCAACAACAACAACAAAAATAAGGAAGAACAAAAAGCAAATACACAAGACACATGAAAAACAAATAACAAAATAGTAGATGTATATCCAAAAATAGCAAAAATTACAACAAATATATATGCACCAAACGATCCAAAGGCAGAGATTATCAAACCAATTTTTTAATAAGCTCAAATGTATGTCATTTGCACAAACCACAATTCAGATTCAATGACAAAAATGGATTAATTTTTTAAAGTTTTTTTTAAATTCATGTTATGTAAACAATAACTAAGTGTACAGAAAGGCTATATTCTTAATACAAAGAGGTAGACTTTAAGACAGGAAATATTAGTGGAATAAAAGATCATTGCTTAAAGACAGAAGAGTCAATTCATCAGTAAGTTACAATAACTATAAATATCTTTGTACCTAACAACAGAGCTCCAAAATACACAGAGCAAAAAATTGACAAAATTGAAAGAAAGAATGCCTAATTCAATGATGATATTTGGAGATATCATTGCTCTACTCTTAATAATTGGCAAGAAATCTAACCAGAATAGCATCAAAAAGATTGAACAATATTCTCAACTAGTTCTGGTAAATTCAGAAGTATTTAAATCACACAAATAATGTTTTCTGACCAGAGTGAAATTAAATTATCTATCTATCTATACACACACACACACACACGCACACGCACACGCACACACACACGCACACACATATATAAAGGAATTTGATAAATCTCTGTCCTCAGTGATTCAGTCATATCTGATTCTTTCTGATCACATGGACTGTAGCACACCAGGATTTTCTGTCCACCGGATTTCATAGGCAAAAATACTAGAGTGGGCTGCCCTTTCCCCCTCCAGGTGATTTCCCCAACCCAAGGATCAAACCCACATTTCCTATGTCTCCTGCATTGGCAGATGGATTCTTTACCACTGAACCACCTGGGAAGCCTTTCCCAACAATTTTGAAATTAAGTACAACACTCCTAAATAACTCATTAATCAGTCAAGTTAAAGGGAACTCAGAAAATATGTTTAACTGAGTTAAACAAAAACAAAAGATACTACAATTTACTGGCTGCAATTGATGTAGTCTTCCAGAGAAATTTATAAATACAAATATTTATATTTGAAAAGAGAAATATCTCATAATAAGCTATGAGTCTTAAGAAATTAAAAAGAGGAACTAGCCATACCTAAAGCAGGCAGAAGGAAAGAAATAGTTAAATTGAAATAAAACAGCAAAAAGAAAAACAATTTTTAAATTCATAAAATTTTATGAAGATTTTTAGAAGACCTAAAGAAGGGTAGCTTCCATCAGGAAGCTTCCATAATCCTCTTACCCTAACCATCAGAAGACAGACAGAATGAAAATCACAATCACAGAAAACTAAACAAAATGATCACATCAACCACAGCCTTCTCTTACTCAATGAAACTATGAGCCATGCCATGTAGAGCCATCCAAGACGGACAGGTCATGGTGGAGAGTTTGGACAAAACAAGGTCCACTAGAGAAGGGAACAGCAAACCACTTCAAATGTCATGCCTTGAGAACCCCATGAACAGTATGAAAGGCAAAAAGATATGACACTGAAAGATGAACTCTGCAGGGCGGTAGTTGTCCAATATGATACTGGAAAGAGTGGAGAAATAACTCCAGAAAGAATGAAAAGACGGAGTCAAAGCAAAAACAACACCCAGTTGTGACTGTGACTGGTGATGGCAGTAAAGTCCAATGCTGTAAAGAACAATACTGCTTAAGAATCTGGAATATGAGATCCATGAATCAAGGAAAATTGGAAGTGGTCAAACAGGAGATGGCAAGAGTGAACATTATTGACATTTTAGGAATCAGTGAACTAAAATGGACTGGAATGGGCACATTTAATTCAGATGACCATTTATATCTACTACTGTGGGCAAGAATCCCTACAAAGAAATGAACTAACCCTCATAGTTAACAAAAGAATCCAAAATGCAGTACTTGGATACAATCTCAAAAGCAACAGAATTATCTCTGTTTGTTTCTAAGGCAAAACATTCAATATCACAGTAATCCAAGTCTATGCCCAACCACTAATTCTGAAGAAGCTGAAGTTGAATGGTTCTGTGATGACCTATAAGACCTTCTAGAACTAGCATCAAAAAAAAAAAAAAAATGTCCGTTTCATCATAGAGAACTGGAATGCAAAGGTAGGAAGTCAAGAGATCCCTGGAGTAACAGACAAATTTGGCCTTGGAGTACAAAATGCAGTAGGGCAAAGGCTAGCAAAGTTTTGCCAAGAGAACACACTGGTCATAGCAAAAACCCTCTTGCAACAACACAAGAGATGACTCTACACATAGAGATCACTAGACTGTTAATACTGAAATCAGATTGATTATATTCTTTGCAGCTAAAGATGGAGAAGCTTTATACAGTCAGCAAAAACAAGGCAGGTAGCTGACTGTGGCTCAGATCATGAACTCCTTATTGCCAAATTGAAGAAAGTAGGGAAAATCACTAGACCATTCAGGTATGATCTAAATCAAATGCCTTACGATTATACAGTGGGAAATGACAAATAATCAAGGAATTAGATCTGATATGCAGAGTGCCTGAAGAAATATGGATGGAGGTTTGTGACATTGTATAGGAGGCAGTGATCAAGACCATGTCCAAGGAAAAGAAAAATAAAATGGCAAAATGGCTGTCTGAGGAGGCCTTACAAATAGCTGAGGGGAAAAAAGAAGTGAAAGGCAAAAGAGAAAAGGAAAATATACCCATCTGAATGCAGAGTTCCAAAGAATAGCAAGGAGAGATAATAAAGCCTTCCTCAGTGATCAGTGCAAAGAAATGGAGGAAAACAACAGAATGGAAAAGACTAGAGACCTTTTCAAGGAAATTAGAGATACCAAAGGAATATTTCATGCAAAAAATGGTCACAATGAAGGACAGAAACACTATGGACCTAAAAGAAGCAGAAGATATTAAGAATAGATGGCAAGAATACACAGAAGAACTTTACAAAAATATCATAATGACCCAGATAAGCACGATGGTACAATCACTCACCTAGAGCCAGATATCCTGAAGTGCGAAGTCAAGTGGACCTTAGGAAGCATCTCTACAAACAAAGCTGGTGGAGGTGATGGGATTCTAGCTGAGCTATTTCAAATACTAAAAGATGATGCTGTGAAAGTGCTGCACTCAATATGTCAGCACTCAACAGTGACCACAGTACTGGAAAAGGTCAGTTTTCATTCTAATGCCAAAGAAAGGCAATGCCAAAGAATGTTCAAAATACTACAACTGCACTCATCTCAAACACTAACCAAGTAATGTTCAAAATTTTCTAAGCAAGGCGTCAACAGTATGTGAACTGAGTACTTCTAAGTGTTCCAACTGGATTTAGAAAAGGCAGAGGAATCAGCAACCAAGTTGCCAAATCTGCTGGATCTTAGAAAAAGCAATAGAATTCTAGAAAAACATCTACGTCTGCTTTACTGACTACACCAAGCCTTTGACTATGTGATCACAACAAACTGTGAAAATTCTTAAAGAGATGAGAGTACCAGATTACCTTACCTGCCTCCTGAGAAATGTCTATGCATGTCAAAAAGCAAACGTTAGAAAGGAATATGGAAAAAGGACTGGTTCCAAATTGGGAAAGGCGTACCTAAAGGCTGTATATTGTCACCCTGTTTACTTAACTTATATGCAGTGTACTTCATGCAAAATGCTGGGCTGGATGAAGCACAAGCTGGAATCAAGATTGCATATTAATAACCTCAGATATGCAGATGACACCAGCATTATGGAAGAAAGCAGAGAAGAATTAAAGAGTCTCTTGATGAATGTGAAAGAGGAGAGTGAAAAAGTTGGCTTAAAGTGCATCATTCAGAAAACTCAGATCATGACATCCAGTTTCATCACTTCATGACAAATAGAAGGGGAAACAATGGTAAGAGTGAGAGATTTTATTTTCTTAGGCTCCAAAATCACTGAAGATGGTGACTTCAGCCATGAAATTAAAAGATGTTTGCTCCTGGGAGGAAAAGCTATGACCAACCTAGACAGTATGTTAAAAAGCAGAGACATCACTTAGCCAACAAAGGTCTGTCTAGTCAAAGCTATGGTTTTTCCAGTAGTGATGTATGGATGTGAGAGCTGGACTATAAAGAAAGCTGAGCACCAAAGAATTGATGCTTTTGAACTGTGATTTTTGGATAAGACTTGTGAGTCCCTTGGACTGCAAGGAGATCCAACCAGTCAATCGTAAAGAAAATCAACCCTGAATATTCATTGGAAGGACTGATGCTGAAGCTGAAGCTCCAGTATTTGGCCACTAGTACAAACAGCTGACTCATTAGAAAAGACCCTGATGCTGGGAAAGATTGAAGGCAGGAGGAAAAGAGGGTGACAGAAGATGAGATGGTTGGATGGAATCACCTACTCGATGGACATGAGTTTGAGCAATCTTGGGGTGTTGTTGATGGACACAGAGGCCTGGTGTGCTGCAGTCCATGGGGTTGCAAAGAGTCCAACACAACTGAGGGACTGAACTGGAATTGGAAAGAAGGTTAGAAGAATTAAAGAAGGTTCTTTAGAAGACCAAAATTTAACAAGCTTTTTTAGCTAAAGAGATGAAGAAAGGAGAAAACACATGTTAAAATCAGGGATGAAATATGTACATTATTACCAACCTCACCAAAATGAAAAGTATTGTAAATAAACACTGTGAACAAATATATTCCAACAAAATTAGATAATTTAGACAATACAGACAAATTCTTGAAAATTTTCATTATAGACAAATATTAAAAATGCATTGAAGAGGAAGTAAAAAATATCAAAATTCCTAAAGCAAGTGAAGAAATTAAAATAGATTTTCTCCAGAAAGAAAAACACCAATATAGTATACTAACACATATATATGGTATTTAGTCAATCGGTAAAGATAACCCTGTATGCGAGACATCAAAAGAGACACAGATAAATAAAACAGTAATATTGACTCTGTGGGAGTGGGCGAGGGCGGGATGATATGGGAGAATGACATGGAAACATGTAAATTATCATATGTGAAACGAATCACCAGTCCAGGTTCAATGCATGATATACGGTGCTCGGGGCTGGTGCACCAGGATGACCCGGAGGGATGGGATGGGGAGGGAGGTGGAAGGGGGGTTCTGGAAGGGGAAAACATGTACACCCATGGTGGATTCATGTCAATGTATGGCAAAACAGATACAACTTTGTAAAGTTAAAAAATAGAAAATGAACTAATCAAAAAAAATAAAAAAATTAAAATAGGTTTTCTTTTAAATCTTGACAAAATAATTTTCTTTAAAAAAAAAAGTCTTTGAAAAATATGACTTCACCATTGATTTCTTGTTGTTTCTCTGACTGTTCACTCTATAAATCATGCCCAAATCATTGTGACCCCATGGACTGTATCACACCATGTTTCCCTGTCCTTCACTATCTCCCAGAGTTTACTCAAATTCATGTCCATTGAATTGGTGATGCCATCCAGCCGTCTCATCCTCTGTCATCACCTTCTCCTTCTGCCTTCAATCTTTCCCAGTATCATCATCTTTTCCAATGAGTCAGCTCTTCACATCAGGTAGCCAAAGGATTGGAACGTCAGCCTCATCATCAATCCTTTCAATGTATATTCAGGGTTAATTTCCTTTAGGATGGACTTGTTTGATATCCTTGCTGGCCAGGGTACTCTCAAAGTCTTCTCCAACACCATAGTTCAGAAGCATCAATTCTTCAGTGCTCAGCCTTCTTTATGGTACAATTCTCACATCTGCACATGACTACTGGAACCATAGATTTGACTATACAGATCTTCATAGGCAAAGTAAGATCTCTGATTTTTTTTTTTTTTTTTAATATACAGTCTAATTTGGTCCTAACTTTTCTTCCATGGAGCAAGCCTGTTTTAATTTCATGGCTGCAGTCATACTCTGCAGTGATTTTGGAGACCAAGAAAATAAAATCTGTTACTGTTTCCATTGTTTCCCCATCTATTTGTCATGAAGTGACGGGACCTGATGCCATGATCTTTGTTTTTTGAATGTTGAGTTTTAATCCCCCTTTTTCACTCTCCTCATCCACCTTCATCAAGAGGCTCCTTAGTGCCTCTTCACTTTTCTGCCATTAGGATGGTATCATCTGCATATCTGAGGTTGTTATATTTCTCCTGTCAATCATGACTCTACCTTGTGATTCATCCAGCCTGGCATTTCACATGATATACTCTGCAAATAAGTTAAATAAACAGGGTGACAATATACAGCCTTGATGTACTCCTACCCCAATTTGGAACCAGTTCCATGTCTTTTCTAACTGTTGTTTCTTGACCTGCATATAGGTTTCTCAAGAGGGAGGTAAGGTGGTCTGGTATTCCTATTTCTTTAAGAATTTTCCACAGTTTGTTGTAATCCACTTAGTCAAAGGCTTTCACATAGTCAATGAAGCAAAAGTATATCTTTCTCTAAAATTCTCTTGCTTTTCTGTGATTCAAAATATTTCAGCAACTGGATCTCTGGTTATTCCGTCTTTTCTAAATTTAGCTTATACATCTGGAAGTTCTCAATTCATGTACTGTTGAAGCCTAGCTTGAAGGATTTGGGGGCATTACTTTTCTAGCACGTGAAATGACTGCAATTGTGTGGTAGTTTGAACATTCTTTATCATTGTTCTTCTTTGGGATTGGAAAGGAAACACATTTTCCACCACTGTGGCTACTTCTGAGGTTTCCAAATTTGCTAGCATATTGAGCCCAGCACTTTAACAGCATCAGCTTAGGATTTGAAATAGCTTAACTGAAATTCCATCATTACCACAGATTTGTTTGTAGTGATGCTTCCTAAGGCTCACTTGACTTCACACACCAGGATGTCTGGCTTTAGGTGAGTGGCCACACCATCGTGATCTTGGTCTTTATGACCTCTTTTATACAGTTCTTCTGTGTATTCTTGCCACCTTTTCTTAATCTCTTCTAATTCTGTTATATCCTTGCCATTCCTGTCCTTTCTTGTGCTGATCTTTGCATATGCCCATCATTGCATACTGATTTCTATCAGTTATTAAAAACTAAAACAACTGATGTCCATCAGCAGAGGAATGGATAAGGAAGCTGTGGTACATATACACAATGGAATATTACTCAGCCATTAAAAAAAATACATTTGAATCGGTTCTACTGAGATGGATGAAACTGGAGCCCATTATACAGAGTGAAGTAAGCCAGAAAGAAAAACAACAATACAGTATACTAATGCATATATATGGAATTTGAAAGATGGTAACGATAACCCTATATGCGAGACAGAATAAGAGACACAGATGCATGGAACAATTTTATGGACCCTGAGGGAGAAGGTGAGGGTGGGACGTTCTGGGAGAATAGCATTGAAACATGTATATTATCATATGTGAAACAGAACACCATTCCATGTTCGATGCATGAGACAAGGGCTCAGGGCCGGGGCAATGGGATGATTCAGAAGGATGGGATGGGGAGGGAGGTGGGTGGGGGGTCCAGGAGGGGGAACACATGTAAACCCATGGCTGATTCATGTCAATGTATGGCAAAAACTATTGCAATGTTGTGAAGTGATTGGCCCCCAACTAAAATAAATAAATTTATAAAAAAAAATTAAAAAAAATTAAAAAAAAAAAAAAACTAAAACAAGAAATTCCTTGATGATCCAGAGTTTAAGAATCTGCCTGTCAATGCAGGGGATCCGAGGTTCATGTAGACTCCACATGTCACAGAGCAACTAAGCCCATGTGACACAGCTACTTAAGCTTGAGCAGCCTTGAGCCCATGCTCTGAAAGAAGATAAGTTACTGCAGTGAGAATTCATGCTCCACACCTAGAGAGTCGCCCCTCCATATGCAACTAGAAAATTCCTGCTCACAACAAAGAAGATCCATTGCAGTCAAAGATAAATATGAAAATATTTATTAAAAAAATAATAAAAACTGTTGCTAAAGCACTACTGATCCTTCACAATCTCTATAAAAATTGAGAAAGAATGATTTTCCAATCCAATTCTTAAGAACTGCATTATCCTGACATTGACAAAGCCATCACAAGGGAAAACAAAACAGTAGTTCAATATCCCCCATGAATGCATGAGTGTTAAGTCACTTCAACTGTGTCCAACTCTTGTGGACCCTATGCACTATAAACCACCAGGCTCCTCTGTCCATGGAACTCTCTGGGCAAGAATACTGGAGTGGGTTGTCATGCCCACCTCCAGAGGATCTTCCCAACCCAGGTATCAGACCATGTCTCTTATGTCCCCTGAATTGGTAGGTGGATTCTTTACCAGTAACACCACCTCAGAAGCCCTAGTATCCCTCATGAACACATAATAAAAAATCCTTAGCAAAGCATTAGTGAGTATATTCAGAAACACAAGAAAGATTATACAGCATGACAAATCTCAATTCATCCCAGGAATGCAAGATTAATATGACATTAAGAAACCAAAAAAAAAAAAACAAAAAAAAAAAAAAAAAAAGAAACCAATAATATTAAATACAATATTAATAGCAAAAGGTACAATTTGAATAATAATTATCAAATACAAAACATTTGACAAAATTCAGCATTTCTTCATCTGAAAAAATGTTAAGATTCTACAAATAGAAGGATATATCTTCAATCTTATACAGGGTATGTATCAAAAACCTACAGCTAAAATCCTACTTACTGGTGACTGAATACTTTCACCCTGAAATCTGTCATTATACTGGCAGAACTCCAATAGGAAACATATAGGTTATGAGGCCAACAATAATTACTATTTGACTCTTTAGAGAGAAAGTTTGTGGATCCCTATCTTACATGAAAGAAGTCACCTACAAAAAAAAACAAAAAAACAAAAAACTACCTATGATTGCATTTATATGATATTTCAGAAAGACAAAAGAAAATCAATGATTGCCTGAGCCTGAGAGTGAAGAGATGGATTGACTACAAACAGCCAAGAGGGAACTTGCTGGGGGATAAAAATGTCTTAAGATTGGATTGTGATGACAGTTGTACAATTCTATATGTTTATTTTTTAAAAAAGCACTAAATCGTAGTTATAAAGGATGAATTTTCATATATAAATTATATTTCACTGAAACTTAAAAATTAACAGGTAGTGTAATGCTTTTACAAAAATTATTTTAATCCAAATGAATTAAAATATTCATTTTCTGTGAGTAAAATTTGAATTTTATATTATTTAATTTTAAAATTTTTATGTAAAAAACTTTGTCTCTCAGTCCCATGCAGGATAAGCCCAAGGAGAAATATGTCGCGGCACATACTAATCAAGCTAATAGAGATTAAACACAAAGAAAAATATTAAAAAGAGCAAAGGAAAAACAACAAGTAACATACAAGGGAAAATCCATACAATAAACAGCTGATTTTTCAGTGGAAACTCTGCAGGCCAGAAGGAAATGGCAGATTATATCTACAGTACATAAAAAAAAAAAATCTACTGACAAGACTATTATACCTGGCAAAGACCTTATTCAAAATTGATGGAGAAATCAACAGCTTTAAAGACAAGCAAAAGCTAAGAGAATTTAGCACCACCAAACCAGCCTTACAACAAATATTAAAGGGACCCACAGCAAACAATATTGTCAATGGTGAAAAACTGAAAGCATTCCCTCTAAGATCAGGAACAAGACAAAGTGCCCACTCTTAACACTATTCAGCATAGTTTTGGACGTCCTAGCTACAGCAATCAGAGAAGTAAAAGAAAGAAAAAAGAATCCAGATTGGAAATGGAGAAGTAAAACTCTCACTGTTTGCATAAAACATGATATTATACATAGAAAGCCCTAAAGATACCATCAGAAAATTACTAGAGCTAATCAGTGAATTCAGCAAAGTGGCAGGATAAAAATCAATACACAGAAACTACTTGCATTCCTGTACACAAACAATGAAATACCAGAAAGAGGAATTAAGGAATTAATCCCATTTACCATTGCAACAAAAATAATTAAATACCTAGTAATAAACCTACCTAAGGAGCTGACCCATTGGAAAACTTCCTGATGCTGGGAAAGATTGAGGAAAGAAGGAGAAGAGGGCATCAGAGGATGAGATGACTAGATGGTATCACTGATGCTATGGATATGAACTTGGGCAAGTTCTCAGAGATGGTAACAGAGAGGCCTGGCATACTGCAGTCCATGGGGTTGCAAAGAGTAGGACACAACTGGGTGGCTGAAGAACAACAAAAAGGAGACAAAAGAGCTGTATACAGAAAACTATAAGATACTGATGAAAGAGACCTGAGGTGACAAATAGATGGAGAGATGTTCCATGTTCCTGGGTTAGAAGAATTAATATTGTGAAAATGACTATACTACCAAATGTAATCTGCAGATTCAATGCAATCCCTATCAACTTACCAATGACATTTTTCACAGAACTAGAACAAAAAGTCTCACAGTTCATATGGAAAAGACCCTGAATAAACAAAGCAATCTTGAGAAAGAAAAATGGAGCTGGAGAAATCAACTTTCTTGACTTCACACTATACTACAAAGCCATAGACATCAAGACAATATGGTACTGGCACAAAAACAGAAATATAGACCAATGGAACAAGATAGAAAGCCCAGAGATAAACCCACACACCTATAGATACCTTGATTTGACAAAGGAGGCAAGAATACATAATAGAGCAAAGACAGTCTCTTCAATAAGTGCTGCTGGGAAAACTGGACAGCTACGTACAAAAGAATGAAGTTAGAATACTTCTTAACACCATATGCAAAGATAAATTCAAAATGCATTAAAGACCTAAATGTAAGATGAGAAACTATACAACTCTTAAAGGAAAACATAGGCAGAACACTCTCTGACATAAATCACAGCAAGATCCTCTATTACCCACCTTCTAGAGTAATGGAATTAAAAACAAAAATAATCAAATGGGACCTAATTAAGCTTCAAAGCTTTTTCACAGCAAAGGAAACTCAAAACAAGGTAAAAAGACAGTCCATGGAATTCTCTAGGCCAGAATACTGGAGTGGGTAGCCTTTTCCTTCTCCAGCATATCTTCCCGACCCAGGAATTGAACTGGGATCTCCTGCATTGCAGGCAGATTCTTTACCAAGTGAGCTATCAGGAAACCCTCAGAATGGGAGAAAATAATAGCATATGAAACAACTGACAAAGATTAATTTCAAAAATATACAAGTAGCTCATACAAGTTAACACCAGAAAACAAACAACCCAATCAAAGAATGGGTAAAAGACCTAAACAGACAGTTCTCCAAAGAAGACATACAGATGGCTAATAAACACATGAAAAGAGGCTCAACATTGCTCATCATTAGAGAAATGCAAATCAAAACCACAGTGAGATATCACCTCACACAGGTCAGAATGGCCATCTTCAAAAATCTACAAAGAATAAATGCTGCCGAAGAGGGTTTGCAAAAAAGAAACTCTCTTGCACTGTTGGTGGGAATGTAAATTGTTACAGTCTCTATGGAGAACAGTATAGAGAGTGCTAAAGAAAAAAAAAAATAGGAATAAAACCACCTACTGACCTGGGGAGCTCACCTTTCAGTGTCATATCTTTTTGCCTTTTCATGCTGTTCATGGAGTTCTCAAGGCAAGAATGCTGATATGACCCAGAAATCCCACTACTAGCCATATATCCTGAAAACTGGAAAAGATAAATGTACCCCAATTTTAATTGCAGCCTTATTTACAATACCTAAGATATGGAAGCAACCTAGATGTCCATCAACAGATGATGGATAAAGAATTTGTGGTAGACATACACAATGGAATATTGCTCAACCATAAAAAGGAACACATTTTGGTCAGCTCTAATGAGGTGGAAAACTAGCCAAACTGGTCACATGGATCACAGCCTTGGCTAACTCAATGAAACTATGAGCCATGCTGCATAGGGCCACCCAAGACAGACAGGTCATGGTAGAGAGTTCTGACAAAATTTCCTTGAGAACCTCATGAACAGTATGAAAAGGCAAAAAGATATGACACTGAAAAATGAACTCCCCGGTCAGTAGTTACACAATATGCTACAGGAGAAGAACGAAGAAATAGCTCCAGAAGGAATGAAATGGCTAAGCCAAAGTGGAAACAACCCCCAGTTTTAGATGTGTCTAGCAGTCAAAGTGAAGTCCAGTGCTGTAAGGAACAATACTGCTTAAGAACCTGGAATGTTAGGTCAATGAATTAAGGTAAACTGGAAGTGGACAAGCAGGAAATGACAAGAGTGAACATGGATATTTTAGGAATAAGTGAACTAAAATGGACTGGACTGGGCAAATTTAATTCAGGTGACCACTATATCTACTACTGTGAGCAAGAATCCCTTCGAAGAAAGGCAGTATCCCTCATAGTCAACAGGAGAGTTCAAGATGCCGTACTTGAGTGCAATCTCAAAAACGACAGGATGATCTCTGTTCATTTCCAAGGCAAACCATTCAATATCACAGTAATCCAGGTCTATGCTTCAATCAGTAATGCTGAAGAAGCTGAAGTTGAACTGTTCTAATATGACCTATAAGATCTTCTAGAACTAATACCAAAAAAGATGTACTTTTCATCATAGGGGACTGGAATGCAAAAGTAGGAAGTCAGAGATACCTGAAGAAACAGGCAAGTTTGGCCTTGGAGTACAGAATGAAGCAGGGCAAAGGCTAACAGTTTTGCCAAGAGAACACACTGGTCATAGCAAACACCCTCCTCCAACAACACAAGAGAAGACTCTACCAGATGGTCAATTCTGAAATCAGATTAATTATATTCTTTGCAGCCAAAGATGGAGAAGCTCTATACAGTCAGCAAAAACAAGACCAGGAGTGGACTGTGGCTCAGGTCATGAACTCCTTATTTTGCCAAATTGAAACTTAAATTGAAGAAAGTAGGGAAAACCACTAGACCATTCAGTTATGACCTAAATCAAATCCCCTAGGAGTATACAGTAGAAGTACAAATAGATTCAAGGGATTAGATCTGAAAGATACAGTGCCTGAAGAACTATGGATAAAGGTTTGTAACATTGTGTAGGAGGCAGTGGGCAAAACCATCCCCCAGAATGAGTAATGCAAAAAGGCCAAATGGTTTTCTGAGGAGACCTATACAAATAGCTGAAAATGGAAGAGAAGCAAAAGGCAAAAGAGAAAAGGAAAAATATATCCATCTGGATGCAGAGTTCTAAAGAAAAGCAAGGAGAGATAAGAAAGCCTTCCTAAGTGAACAATGAAAATAAATAGAGGAAAACAACAGAATGGGAAAGACCAGAGAATTCTTCAAGAAAATTAGAGACACCAAGGAAAATTTTTATGCAAAGATGGGTACAATAAAGGACAAAAACAGCAAGGACACAACAGAAGCAGAAGATATTAAGAGGAGCTGGCAAGAAAACACAGAAGAACTATACAAAAAATAAGTTAATAACTCAAATAACCACAATTATGTGATCACTTACTTAGAGCCAGACAACTTGGAACGCAAAGTCAAGTGGGCCTTAGGAAGCATCACTAAGAACAAAGCTAGTGGAGGTGGGGGAATTCAAGCTGAGCTATTTCACATCCTACAGATGATGCTGTTAAAGTGCCACACTCAATATACCAGCAAATTTGAAAAACCCAGCAGTGGCCACAGTACTGGAAAAGGTCAATTTTCATTCTAGTCCCAAAGAAAGGTAATGCCAAATAATGTTCAAACCATCACACAATTGCAGTCATTTCACAGGCTAGCAAAGTAATGTTCAAAATTCTGCAAATTAGGCTTCAATAGTACATGATCCAAGAACTTCCAGATTTTCAAGCTGGATCTAGAAAAGACAGAGGAAACAAAAATCAAATCATCACCATCCGTTGGATCACAGAAAAAGCAAGAGAATTCCAGAAAAATGTCTAGTCTGCTTCATTGGCTAAGCTAAAGTCTTTGTCTGTGTGGATCAAAACAAACTGTGGAAAATTCTTAAAGAGATGCAAATACTAGACCACTTTATCTGCCTCCCAAGAACTCTGTTTACAGGTCAAGAGCAAGAGTTTGAACCAGACATGGAACAATGGACTGATTCCAAATTGGGAAAGGAGTGCCTCAAGGCTGTATATTGTCACCCTGCTTATTTAATTTATATGCAGAGTACATCATGTGAAATGCCAGGCTGGATGAAGTACAAGCTGAAATCAAAATTGCTTGGAGAAATATCAATAACCTCAGATATGCAGATGACACCAACCTTATGTCAGAAAGAGAAGAGAAACTAAAGAGCCTCCTAATGAAGGTGAAAGGAGAAAGTGAAAAAGCTGACTTAAAACTCAACATTCAAAAAATGAAGATCATAGCATCTGGTCCTATCAGTTCAGTTCAGTTCGGTTCAGCCGCTCAGTCGTGTCCAACTCTGTGACCCCGTGAATCGCAGCACGACAGGCCTTCCTGTCCATCACCAACTCCTGGAGTTTACCCAAACCCATGTCCATCGAGTCGGTGATGCCATCCATCCATCTCATCCTCTGTCATCAACTTCTCCTCCTGCCCTCAATTCTTCCCAGCATTAGGGTCTTTTCCAATGAGTCAACTCTTCACATGAGATGGCCAAAGTATTGGAGTTTCAGCTTCAACATCAGTGCTTCCAATGAACACCTAAGACTGATCTCCCTTAGGATGGACTGGTTGGATCTCCTTGCAGTCCAAGGGACTCTCAAGACTCTGCTTCAACACCACAGTTCAAAAGCATCAATTCTTTGGTGCTCAGCTTTCTTCACCGTCCAACTTTCACCACTTCATGGTAAATAGATGGGGAAACAATGGAAACAGTGACAGACTTTATTTTCTTGGGCTCCAATATCACTGTAGATGTTGATTCCAGCCATGAAACTAAGACCCTTGCTTCTTGGAAGAAAAGCTATGACAAACCTAGAAAGAATATTAAAAGGCAGAGACATTACTTTGCCAACAAAGGTCTATAGAATAAAATCTATGGTTTTTCCACTAGTCATGTATGGATGTGAGAGTTGGACCATGAATAGTGTTGATCACTGAAGAATTATGCTTTTGAACTGTGGTGCTAGAGAACAGTCTTAAGAGTTCCTTGAACTGCAAGGAGATCCTAACCAGTCAATCCTAAAAGAAAGCAATCCTGAATATTCATTGGAAAGACTGATACTGAAGCTCCAATACTTTGCCCACCTGATGTGAAGAACTGACTCATTAGAAAAGATCCTGATGTTGGGAAAGATTGAAGACAGGAGGAGAAGGGGATGACAGAGGATGAGATGGTTGGAAGGCATCACTGACTCAATGGACATGAGTTTGAGCTAGCTCCAGGAGATGGTGAAGGACAGGGAAGCTTAGTGTGCTGCAAATCCATTGTGTCGCAAAGAGTCTGACACGACTGAATTACAGAACATCATCAACAATGAAGTGGATGAACCTAGAGCCTATTGTACAGAGTGAAGTAAGTCAGAAAGAGAAAAAAGTATCATATACTAACATATATATATGAAATCTAGAAAGATGGTACTGATGAACGTATTTGCAGAGCAGCAATGGAGACACAGACATTGAGAATAAACTTATGGACACAGATTGAGGGGAAGAAAGGAGAGGGTGGGATCCATGGAGAGAGTCACATGGAAACATATATTACCATATGTAAAATAGACAGCCAATGCGAATTTGCTGTATGACACAGGGAACTCAACCCGGGGCTCAATAACAACCTAGAGAGGTGGGATGGGGAGGGAATTGGGAGGGATGTTCAAGTGGGAGGGGACATGGGTAAACCTATGGTTGATTCATGTTGACATTTGGTAGAATGTCACACAATACAGTAAAGCAATTATGCTTCAATTAAAAACAAATAAAGTTAAAAAAAACTGTCTCATTGTTACAGTTATCATTTTTCAAAGTCATCTAATTAATACTTTTTTTTGTCATATTTTTTTAAATTTGCACAGGACATCATATGAGCTAGCATTATTCATGTTTTCAGTAGCATGCTACAGATCTTCTCAGTTAATGGTTTGTTTAAAATATTAATAACAGTATTCACAGGTGAAAAGAGCTGGTTGCTGCTGCTGCTGCTAAGTCACTTCAGTCGTGTCCGACTCTGTGCGACCCCATAGATGGCAGCCCACCAGGCGCCCCCGTCCCTGGGATTCTCCAGGCAAGAACACTGGAATGGATTGTCATTTCCTTCTCCAATGCATGAAAGTGAAAAGTGAAAGTGAAGTCGTTCAGTCATGTCTGACTCTTAGCGACCCCGTGGACTGCAGCCCACCAGGCTCCTCTGTCCATGGGATTTTCCAGGCAAGAGTACTGGGGTGGGGTGCCATTGCCTTCTCTGGAAAAGAGCTGGTAGAATGAGGCAAATGCTTTCAACCGGAGAAGACTTTGGCAGGGTGAAATAGCCTAATAAGACTTAAACTAGGGTGTACATAAAGTACTATTCTTTTTGAGAATTAAACCTCACATAAAAGATGGATATGAGATGCATAACAGAAGTGCATGTTAAAGAGAGGTTTTAGTTGAGAATAAGTATGATATGGAGTTTAGAGTGGGAAGTCTGTAAATGTATGATGTGCCATCATTTAGAAAAAGAGATTAGATTCTCCTTTAGAGTAACCAAGAAGAGAAACAAGGCCAAAGGACTGAAGTGAAAGGAAAGCAAATTTCAGCTCAACATGTTTTAATGATTATAAGTTGCTGAAGTCATAGATGATATAAAATGAGATCTGAGATATTTCTAAAACCCCATTCAACATCTGTTATTGTATAATTCTATGACAGTGAATGGTATAGTAACTCAAGTTGCTAATCACTCAGATCAAAATTCACAAATTAAAATCTGCTCTTTCTACTTTAAACTCTTTGTAGATCATTCCTTAGTTAAGGGGTTTTGTTTATATATGTAATTGATGTTGGGCCTCTCCTTTTTTCTCCCTTATGCTTCTTCCCTAGTATTCTATCTCTACCTGTAAACAAGGAGGAGGAATTGAGGAGTCAACAGCCAAATACATCAGTTAGATAGTTGTTTTCCCTACCCAGTTAGTCATCCACAAGGTGGATGGGGTCATTGCCTCTCCATGTCCAAGAAAAAGAGGCATTTTTAATGCATTCTTTCTGCATTACCCATATTTCTCCTAAGCATAAGCAATACAGTGAATGCTAATAAAGATTTAATATACATATATGTATATGTGTGTGTACACTTATCCGTATGCAACAAAATATCATTATTTGTATTTGTAAAGTTAACTACTCCTTAAAATCTATTTGTAGCCCCAAAGTCAACATGTATAATGCTTTCATGGTTATTTGTGGACATGTACAGAGTCACCTGATGTGTATGTAATCAGAAGTTGAGGTTGAAGAGCACTCAATCTTCCTTTTTCAGCTTTCATACTGTAAATAAATATCCTTTATATTTTTCACATTTTTGTGGCTTTTGTTAGTGAACTTACTTTTTAAAATTGCCACCATGCCTAGTGCTGAAGTACTGTTCAACGTTCCTAAGTAAAAGAAGGCTGTGATGTGCCTTACAGAGAAAATCTGTGTGCTAGACAAGCTTATCAAGTCATGAATTATGGTGCTGCTAACTTTGATTTAAAAGTTAATGAGTCAGAAATATATATTAAATAAGGTGTCCTTAATCAGAAACACATAAAACTGGGACACGTACTGATCAGTTGATGAAATATTGTGAGCAGAAGTGTACAGAATCATAACTCTATTTTTCCTAGGATCAATGGTTCAGTATCAGTATTCACTAATTCAGGGTTCACAGCAACTTTATAGAATAAACTACTATGAATAAAGAGAAGCAAATGTTTGCTCCTGTGTGTGTGTAGAAATAGAGAGACAGAGACAGAGTGGTTCTTTAAAAGTAAGCTGGGAGTGGGAGAAATGGAAGGGTGATGTACACTGAGAGAAATGTTATATATATATATATATATATATGACAGTATATAAGGGGTGGCAGAAAATGAGATGGTTAGATGTTATCACTGACTCAGTGTACATGAGTTTGAGCAAACTCCCTGGGGATAGTTAAGAATGGGAAAGTCTGATGTTCTATATAGTTCATGGGATTGCAAGGAGTCAAACACGACTTAGCAACTGAGCAACACAGCATATTTGATGAGGAAGCTGATGTTTATAGGAATTAAAAGAATGAGGCATACTATTAGTAACTAATTCTCTAAAAATAGAATTCCTTATCTGGCATATAAAGCTATGATTCTAACATAGGTATTACTAATTCCAGACTAATCTTACTTCCTCTTCTATGCTCCTGTGTTTCCAGTTCCTTGACACTGAATTCACTGAAACTTTCACTGACCAGTCAAGCTTGTTTCTAGCCAGATCTAGAGATAGCCTGTACCAATTATTCAGACATAATGACAAGATGTATACAGGTCAGGAAGCAACAGTTAGAACTGGACATGGAACAACAGACTGGTTCCAAATAGGAAAAGGAGTACATCAAGGCTGTATATTGTCACCCTGCTTACTTAACTTACATGCAGAGCACATCACGAGAAATGCTGAGCTGGAAGAAACACAAGCTGGAATCAAGATTGCCGGGAGAAATATCAATAACCTCAGATATGCAGATGACACCACCCTTATGGCAGAAAGTGAAGAAGAACTAAAGAGCCTCTTGATGAAAGTGAAAGAGGAGAATGAAAAAGTTGGCTTAAAGCTCAACATTCAGAAAACTAAGATCATGACATCTGGTCCCATCACTTCATGGGAAATAGATGGGGAAACAGTGGAAACACTGTCATACTTTATTTTTGGGGGGCTCCAAAATCACTGCTGATGGTGATTGCAGCCATGAAATTAAAATATGCTTACTCCTTGGAAGGAAAGTTATGACCAACCTAGATAGCATATTTAAAAGCAGAGACATTACTTTGCCAACAAAGGTCCATCTAGTCAAGGCTATGGTTTTTCCAGTAGTCATGTATGGATATGAGAGGTGGACAGTGAAGAAAGCTGAGCGCCGAAGAATTGATGCTTTTGAACTGTGGTGTTGGAGAAGACTCTTGAGAGTCCCTTGGACTGCAAGGAGATCCAACCAGTCCATCCTAAAGGAGATCAGTCCTGGGTGTTCATTGGAAGAACTGATGTTGAAGGTGAAACTCCAATACTTTGGCCACCTCATGCGAAGAGTTGACTCATTGGAAAAGGCCCTGATGCTGGGACAGATCGGGGGTAGGAGGAGAAGGGGGCGACAGAAGATGAGATGGCTGGATGGCATCACTGACTCGATGGACATGGGTTTGGGTAGACTCCGGCAGTTGGTGATGGACAGGGAGGCCTGGTGCGCTGCAATTCATGGGATCGCAAAGAGTCGGACACGACTGAGCGACTGATCTGAACTGAACTGAATGACAAGATAAGCTTCCTCTTTGGCTCAGCGGGAAAGAATCTGCCTGACGCAGAAGAGGCAGGAAACGTAGGCTCGATCCCCGGATCAGGAAGATCCCCTGGAGGAAGAAATACTCTTGCCCGGAGAGTCCCATGGACAGAGAGGCCTGGTGGGTTACAGTCCACAGGGTCACAAAGAATTGGAGACGACTGAGCTGTTAGGCACACATGCCATAATGAGAAGACAATATGTACCCCTCAATTTATTTTATGAGTCCATTTAATGAAGAAAATATTATTGCTTATAACTTTGTTTATCTGGTCAATGGGTATCTTAGAACAACAGGAAATATAATGTTTTAAAGATCACATACATGGAGAAATTTTTCTTTTATTAAGTAAGTGAAAGTGAAAGTTAGTCGCACTGTTGTGTCCAACTCTTTGCGATCCCATGTACTGTAACTTGCCCCTCTGTCCATGGAATTCTCCAGTCAAGAGTACTGGAGTGAGGTGCCATTTCTTTCTTCAGGAGATCTTCCCCACCCAGGGATCAAATCCAGGTCTTTTGCATTGCAGGCAGATTCTTTAAAAACTGAGCCCACTAGGGAAGTCCTAGTGGGCTCAGTTTAATAAGTAAACTGATGTGTAAATTGTTCAAAATATTTCCCTGAGGTTGCTTAGTGGCAAAACATTTTCTGTGAATATATACCTTCTAAGGATCAATGTTTTATGAAAACTATCTGGGAAAATAGTTTATACCAGTGAAAGCATCTCATATTAATCAAGGGATTTAAAACGTAACAACACGACACAGTGTAGGGAGAGAGCAAATTAGCCAGGATGGCGTGTTCGTGCTCTCTTGCCCAGCATTTTGTAAATAGTGACTATGTAATAGCTGAGATCATTTGTAGCACTGTGCATGCATGTCATGAGGCACTTGCTTGGTCATGGGCTGTTTTGTGTGGTACACATATAAGAGCTCTCCCTAGAAAGCAGTGGCATTACTGTTGAGCCACGGCTGTGTCTGTTGGGTCAGCCACAAGAGGGGCTACAGCTATGGCTGCTGCGTCAGCCAGGAGAGAATAAACATGTCTGCAGGTCCTACGGCTCCTCAAGTCTTCTTCCAGCCTCATAGCTCGCACCTTGCCTACCCTGGGTTCAGTGAAGAGTACAAACAGTGTGAACAGCAAAACAACTGGTGTCACAAACAGGATGAGCAATACACATGGTATCAGCTTATTGTCAAGTGGGTGCAAAAAGCTTCCTAAATCACTCTCAGCATCCTTTCACAAAAGAGCATGCCCTAATATTCTGTGCATATAACATTTATCATGAGGAATTATAGATCTTAGGAAAAGGTGAGCTAAAACTGAGGAGGTCTTTAAATATTGTTGCATTAATTTTAAGGACTCAGTATAGTCATGCAACCAGAGATCACATTAGGTATTTTGCCTCATCTGCATTGACTCCAGTGAAATAAAATGCTCACTTAACATTTTTTAAGTCATTCAATATTTCACTTAGGTGGTAGTTACACATAGACCTGAAATATACTCTTCCAATCTGGGGAATTTCTTTGTATCACTGTAGGTGAAACTTCACAATTCATAAATTAACTCACAGTTGACTGAAGGCCACTTTTATAATGCCCCAGGGAATTCAAACTAGACACTTGGTGCTTTTTTTCCCTCTAGTCATCCTAACAATCAGACTGAGCCAGAAAATTTCAGTTTTATTTATTGATTAACTTCTATGCACCAAGAACAGTCCTACTTTCATATTCACTATCTCATATAATTTCTGTCAGGTATTATTTTCCCCAATTTTATGAATGAGAACACAGGCTCATAAAAATTAAATAACTAGGCCAAGGTCATATAGCCAAAATCTAACAGGGCCAGAATTCAAGATAAAGCTTGCTCTTTACCAAAGCCTGCATTTTAGAGCAGCAGCAATATGATGACTCTGTCTTTGGCCTCAAAGAGAGGTTAAATCAACAGAGGAGCTGGACTTGAGCTTGGGATCAGCCTGTCATTAGGATCTGATATAGCCTTTTACAGAATCATTGTGACATTGAATGGAAAGAAGGAAAGTAAAGTGAATAGAATAAGCACTTCATAATAGACAAAAATTACTATATATTTCTTAATTTTTTTAATTGTGGTAAAAAGTCACATAATATAAAACATACTGTTTTAACCATATTTAACTGTACTGTCTGGGCTTCCCAGGTGGTACCAGTGGTAAAGAATCCAACTGCCAATGCAGGAGACACAAGAGATGTGGGTTCGATCCCTGGGTTGGGAAGATCCTCTGGAGTAGGAAATGACAACCCACTCCAGTATTCTTGTCTGGAAAATTCCATTGACCGAGGAGCCTAGTGGGCTACAGCCCATGGGATCACAGAGAGTTGAACATGACTCAGGTGACTTAGCACAGCAACCGTACAGTTCAGTGGCACCAAGTACATTCACACTGCTGTGCAAGTCTCACCATCATCCATCTCCTGAACGTCTCACCTACTTGAACTGAAACTGTCGCCAATAAACACTAACTTCCCATCCTCCCTTCCCATTTCCCACCTCTCCCCCCTGCCCCTGGCACCTGCCAATGTAGTTTCTGACTCTATGAATTTGACTATTCTATTCTAGGTACTTCATACAAGTAGAATTGAACAGTATGTGAAAAATATCTAAATAATGTACCACATTCATGCAGATAATCAGACTCAGACAGCCCTATACAGTGACAAACCAGACAAGAGAACTGGCTGCCTCACCGCATTCAGTGACATTGAGTGAAGGTTCCAGAAGCTAAGGCTCCCCTCCTGTTTCCTATCTTTTTTCCCTCAACTTCCCTCTAGATGTCTTCATCTAAGTAGTCCAAAGCAACAGTCTTTTATAGAATGTTATTAATCCCATAACCATTGTTTTAGGACTAGGATGTACAAATATGTGTATGCCTCAGATTGGAGCAAGTGCATGTTTAAACCTATGCCCTTGCTCCAATCTGAGGCATACACAGATCTGTAAACATGTGGACAAGGAAATGACAACCCACTCCAGTGTTCTTGCCTGGAGAATCCCAGGGACGGGGGAGCCTGGTGGGCTGCCGTCTATGGGGTCGCACAGAGTCGGACACGACTGAAGTGACTTAGAAGCAGCACCATAAATATGAGGTCCATAAAAATATTAAGATCCTTAAAGTGGTCTTTATCATGACTTAACTGTTTTAGTTAAAATGTGAATATACATGCATTTCTCGATATATATCTTATATTTCACTGTCAAATCTGACTCTTCCCTCCTGTAGTACATTATGCTGTACAACAATGACTGCAATGTCATTTCCACTGCCCATGTTCTTTTATAATCTTATCATACCCATAGAGGTGGAGTATAATTTCCCTCCTCTTAAATATGGAAAAGTTTAGAACTCACTTGTAATGAACAGAATGCAGCAAAAGGGACACCGAGTGTACTTTGGCAAGGTTAGAAACGGTGGTACAGATTATATTTTATTTACAAAAACATGGTTTTGGAGCCCTATCCCACATGGAAGCAGTGAATTGCCCTGAAGTTGCCATTCTGTGAGGAGGCCCAAACTAACCTGCCACAAAGGAACAGCAGGTGGTTTATAGAAACAATATATAGAAACCGTATAGAAGTTTAGTTCCTACAACCACAAGGAACGAGACTCTGCCAACAAACCAAATGAGCTTGGAAGTGGGTTCTTCCCCAGGACAGCCTCCAGATGAGACTGCCACCCAGCTGGCACACAGGTAAGAGACGTCCAGATTCCTAACCTGCAGAACCTGTGAAATAATTGTGTGTGGATTTAAGCCAGTAAATCTGTGACAGTTTGTTACATGGTAATAGAAAACTAATACAGGAACCAAGAATGAGATTAGCTTACAAACCTCATGCCATGAAGTACTGCAGTGGTATGTCAGAATTTTGGATCTAAGCAACTAGTATTAGGATTAGAAAGATCGTATATGAGACCTGTAAGCTCCATGAAGTTGAAAAGAAGTCATGGAGAACACTGTTCTTTTGACTTGCAGTTGTACCTATTAGAGGCCACCCTCTCTCAGGATCTTCAGGCAATCCTTTAAGGCTCTGGCTTCGGGCTTCAGTCAGCCTCTTCCCTGTTCCTTGTCTTAGATTCTCACTGTTGCATTTGGCCTCAGCTTTACTATCTACCCCCAACACACACACACCCTCTGGAGTCACAGAGTTGGCCATGACTGAGTGACTAACACACACACACCCACCCTTCTGTAACTCCATTTCAACTTCACCTCTGAGCTTTCCCTGACTTCTTGGTCTCAGGCTTTATTATTATTATTATTATTATTATTTTACTGGGTGTGGTCCTGCTGTGTCTTTGTCAACACTCAGCCCTACTTAGGAGACCCTGGCCAAGTTCTGTCCTCCCAGACAGGAGACCAGTATAGCTAAAGCGTCCGATTTGGTCATTTCATCTCCTGCTTGATAGAACTATCATTTTCTAAAGGCATACATTGTGCTAACATGAGAGGGAAGAAAATGATAGCATTGATTCAATTCACCACTAATCTGTGCAGGTGTTCAGACACTTTGCTATGGGGCCAGAGTCATGGTCAGGATGGAAAGTGTCCCTCCAGAACTCATCCAGGCCTTCTTGTAGGCTAATTTTGCTTCATGTTAAATTGTTCAGTCACTTTATGATGGGATCAAATGGCTTCTTTAAAGAGTGAACAGGTGCTATATTACAAGCCAGTGAAATCCATCCCCATGAATTGCGGTAATAGATGAGTTTCAATGTCATTCCAAAACTAGTAATATAATAAAGCTTGCAGAGAAATAGGCTTTTCTTGTCTCTCAAAGCTAGATGAATAGATAAAATAAATTAGTCTGTACCCTCCCTACATCCATAAGAGTAGAGAGTGCCCTTATGCTTGGAAATAGATTGGGCATTAGGGTCAAAGTAGAAAATTAGCTTGGGTACTTTAGAGCAATGTATATTGAAACATACATTTTTTAAAGTGTGACTTTCTTTATAGATGAGAAACAATAAAGCCTTGGACAGAACCCCAAACAGGGCATATGCCAGGAACAGAAATGTTTATATTTTTGCAAAAACTACATTTTACATCTTTATTTCCTATGATTTTAAATGTCCGCTTCCATCCTTATTTAATAAAGCATTTCTAGTGCAGGCTTTTCATCAATCTCCCCTGAATTATTTCCAGTCATCTTCATGAGCAGAAAAACTTCAATTAGCTAATACAAGTAATCCAATTTGCATATTTTAATTATTTAAATACATACCAGTAAATTAAATGTATCATTTCTGTGCTAAACCCTTAGGAGAAAAAGATGAGGCGACATTTCTGGTCAACAATGAGCTAACAGCCTCATGGAAAAGACAACTAAAAATGCCAGTGTGGTAAATGCCTTTAAGTGTTGGTTCTCATCCCTAAATTCACACTTGAGTCAACTGAGGAACTTTTAAGTAATACTTTTGCTCTGTCACTACTCTTAAAGCGTCAATCTAGAACAAGAGGCAGATAATAGAAATGTTTAAAAGTTCCCCAGATGACTTGAATGTGTATCTAGGATTGAAATTCACTGCCTTAAAGGATTCATTTGCCAGGTGCTAAAATAATAACCCACTAACTCAGCCTGTGGGAGAGAAGTCATCAAAATGCAGGTAGCACTTTCAGAAAATCTCACCAGGGATTTGGGTTTGGGAGGTAGGGCTTTTGAAGTAGGATAAGCCTGCTGGGCACAATCTCGTTGAGACTAACTTTTAACTACCTTCCTAATTTATCCAAGTGTTCATCTCCACTGCCACCACCCTGATGCAAATCATTGCTAAAATAGCCTTGCATGAATCTACCAGTTTCTTAGCTTTTTCTGCATGAACACTCTTTCCTCTTCAAACATATCCATCCCACCTGCAGAGAAAAAGATATTCTTACATTACAAATCAGTTGCATTGCCATAATTAAAAATTTTCAGTGGTTTCATTTTGCTCCAAAAATGCAAAATATTTAACATAGCAGATTAGAGCCTATGCTATTTAATCTTGGTGTCCATTCAGCCTCATCTTATATGTCCTGTCCACCTTCTCTCCACCTTCTCCACCATCTCATGAACTAAATTCCATTCATGTCAGCTCTGTTTCAGTCTCTGTGCAAATAAACCAAATGAATGAATACTACATACACCAAAAACACAATCTTACCTACATTTTCTCTCCAATAGTTTTTATTTCCACCCAGCTCAAGATTTGGGCCATGAAATGTGTCTTACCTATCTTTATTGTATTCTTTTTTCCCTCTCTGATTTCTCTTTCTCCCTTTCTCTCTTTTCTCTTTTTCCTCAGAAGTGTAACATTTTGTATGGACCTCTGCATTTAAACAGAGAAACAAATAAACAATTATTATTAAAAAGAAAATTATTACTTTAGTGTATGCATGTATGAATTGCCAGGATGAAAAAGAAAAGGTAAGCTAAGTAATATTTTATAAGCAGCTACAATATGTTTATCATATTCAGTTAATCATTTAATTCTCTTCCATGAATAATTTTTCAGATGAAGGAACTGAGACTAGGGAAGTCATTCTTTCCCAACGATCTCACGGCTAATAATAGAATAATAATACCAGGCTAATGACCAGTACCCATACAATTCCCTATCCTTTCCTCTCTCCACTACTCCAGTGAAACTATAACAAGAGAGAGATCATTACCAGGGATTCAAAGCCCTACATGGAAGCTATCTAACATAACTTAACTTTATATAACTTCTTACACTATAGATTTCAGGTGTCTGTATTATGTTTCACTCAATTATGTTTATAAGGTTAAAAGATTATGCACATTACCAATTCCTGTCTCGTCTCATAACCTTTTAAAATTGCATTCATTCATCCATTCAATAATGTCTAGTACTGGGAATATAATTCTGATTTGCTTTCAGAAAATTTATATTATTAATCATAAAGACATTTTCTTAAGATTCCGAATTTTGTTATACTCCATTTCTTTCTAAGCTTTGAAATTAAATTCCATTATGCAATACCTACAATATAGTCGATAATTCTTGCATGTGTATGAAGTAAAAAAAAAAAAAAACCCTGCTGGCATCTGGGCTATGTGGAATGAAGAAATAAACTTGCAGAGTGTTTCCTGACTCTTAAAACACATATGCTGTGCCAGACCACATCATGACGGAAATCCTAGGCTATGTGCAAACTCCTTTAATAATCCTTTAATAATCAGTTCAATTAAACCCATGTGGTCCAAGATAATATTACAAGCAAACTGATCTAACATTAACTACATGAAGATTCATAAATTTTAAAGATAATATTATTAAATAGTCCAAAAATTTTGTGCTTTACAATTTCCTATCAATCCCTGCCAAGACCATCCTATGACTAACTCTAGCCCACATTTCCCTAGCCCTCCCTGAAAATCCCATAAATGGGTTTAATAATAGTTAGTTCTTAAGATCATCCCAAATTAGACTATTTATTATTTCTTACCATGACAAAGTCTTATCTAGAAGGGAAAGGCTGCAAAGACAATATCTATCTGAAAGACAATGTCTATCTGAAAGATAATACCTTTCAAAGACAGTATCTAACTAGACAAATTTACCTGTCATCAGTTTTCATCTGTTACATTCTAGGCCCCAACCTGATGGAGATGTCACCTGTAAAAATTGATTAAACAAAAGTAAAAATTAAAAAAAATAGATTTATTCAGGGTAGCTACTGGCCATGTAGCAACTTGATTAAAGAGAAATTAAACAAATAGTCAAATTCATAAAAGAACTATATTAGAATTGAAAAAAAAATAATGTAAGAAGAGGGTAATAGGGAACAGAATAGATGAGACAAGTGAAAGGATTGTCAGAGAATTTGGTTTGAGATAGAAGAAACCAAGAAATTTGATTGTTTTAAAACTTGATTAAAACTTGATTTTTACCTGCTGTTAGCCACAATGAAGTTACTACTCCCCAACTATAAACAACTGCAGTTCAGTTCAGTTGCTCAGTCGTGGCTGATTCTTTGCAACCCCATGTACCACAGTACACCAGGCCTCCCTGTCCACCCTCAACTCCCGGAGTCCACCCAAACCCATGTCCATTGAGTCGGTGATGCCATCCAACCATCTCATCCTCTGTCGTTCGCTTCTCCTCCTGCCCTCAATCCTTCCCAGAATCAGGGTCTTTTCCGATGAGTCAACTCTTCGCATGAGGTGGCCAAAGTATTGGAGTTTCAGCTTCAACATCAGTCCTTCCAATGAACAACCAGGACTGATCTCCTTTAGGATGGACTGGTTTGATATCCTTGCAGTCAAAGGGACTCTGAAGAGTCTTCTCCAACACCACAGTTCAAAAACGTCAATTCTTAGGTGCTCAGCTTTCTTCACCGTCCACCTCTCACATCCATACATGACCACTGGAAAAACCATACCCTTGACTACATGGACCTTTGTTGACAAAGTGATGTTTATGCTTTTTAATGTGCTATCTAGGATGGTCATAACATTCCTCCAAGGAGTAAGCATTTTTTAATTTCATGGCTGGAATCACCATCTGCAGTGATTTTAGATCCCAGAAAAATAAAGTCAGTCACTGTTTCCACTGTTTCCCCATCTATCTGTCATGAAGTGATGGGACCAGATGCCATGATCTTAGTTTTCTGAATGTTGAGCTTTAAGCCAACGTTTTCACTCTCCTCTTTCACTTTCATCAAGAGGCTCTTTAGTTCTTCTTCGCTTTCTGCCATAAGGGTGGTATCATCTGCATATCTGAGATTATTGATATTTCTCCCGGCAATCTTGATTCCAGCTTGTGTTTCCTCCAGCCCAGCGTTTCTCTTGATGTACTCTGCATAGAAGTTAAATAAGCAGGGTGACAATATACAGCCTTGACGTACTCCTTTTCCTGTCTGGAACCAGTCTGTTGTTCCATGTCCAGTTCTAACTGTTGCTTCCTGACCTTCATACAGGTTTCTCAGGAGGCAGATCAGGTGGTCTGGTATTCCCATCTCTTTCAGAATTTTCCACAGTTTATTGTGATCCACACAGTCAAAAGCTTTGGCATAGTCAATAAAGTAGAAATAGATGTTTTTCTGGAACTTTCTTGCTTTTTCGATGATCCAGTGGATGTTGGCAATTTGATCTCTGGCTCCTCTGCCTTTTCTAAATAGAACAAGCTTGAACTGTAAAATGGGACCATATATATGAAGTAAATATTTCTGGATGATTTAAAGCACAGAGTATAGAATGGCAAATCTGGAAAGAAGAAATAAAGACTTGAATTCCATCAACCCCTGCTTTCTTCCTGAAACCACTTTCCAGGCTAAAGGGCAAGGAAGTTTATATATAACACAGTTGTCTCACTGAATTCAGTAGATAGAAATTAGAGTTCTTTTCTTCTAGAGAGGTTGGCATTTATGGAACAGAGTACCACAGAGAAGAGAATTGTACAGAAAATGAGTTCCAGACTCTTCATAGAATGTCTCCTTGAATTTTCAGCTAAACACTAAAATATACATGCTTAGGGCAGGTCTCAGTGAGGATGAGCAAGAAATAACTACCAAGGAAAGAACACAACAGAGGCTATACATAGGAGTCTGCACAAGATAGGAATAAGAGGCTTCATTAAACAATCCAAGCATTTAATAAAGATCACAAAAAGCCATATGGTAGAAGAGCTAATCTAGTCCTACAGCAAATTCTGCCCTACATCCATCCCACCAAAGGATAGAAACAACTTATCTGCAAATAAATGAACCAAAGCCAGAACCCTGTCAATAAAACAACAAAGTCCCAAAACAGAAGTAAGAAAACTTGAAAAAGCTGCGCTATAATACTGCAAGATAAATATATTTAATATAAATGAGAAAAAATAGATATCTCTGTGTTAAAAATAAAAGTCAATTCATAACTCACATCATGTAGAAACAGTAATGCAAAATTGATCATAGATTCAATATAAAATAAAAATTAAATTTCATATAAAATTATTTACATTCTAGAGTGAATTATAGGAGATTATATTTGTGACCTAGATCTTACCTACAACAGCAAAACCATGATCCAAAAGAGAAAAATTTTGATTAATTAAAATTAAAAATTTCTTCTCTTCAAAGACACTGGTGAGGAAAGTCATAGACTGAGAGAAAATACTTGGAAGTCACATATCTGTAAACTATTTGTATCCAGAATATGTAAAGAGCTCTTAAAATTCAATAATTAGAGAAACAATCACTCCAGTAAAAAATGGGCAAAAGAAATGAAAATCACCTCAGCAGATAATGTAAACAGAAATTTATTACAGTCTGACTTCATCAGCAAAGAAAACTGAACATATTTCTAAGACAAAATTTAGTAAATTTATGCTAATGAGTGACTCACGTTGTTTGTTTTATGGCAGCAACCAACTCAGCATTGTAAAGCAATTATCTTCCAATTAAAAGCAATAAATAAATAAATAGACATTTATAACATCAAATAATTTAAATACATAAATTATTGAAGAAATAATGAAAATATTTCAAACGGAAGGACAGTGAATATTGTTATTGTTCATTCTCAGTCATGTCTGACTTTTCTGAAACTCCGTGGACTGTAGCCTGCCAGGCTCCTCTATCCGTGGAATTTCCCAGGCAAGAAAACTGGAGTGAGTTACCATTTCCTTCTCCAGGGAAACTTTGTGATCTACAGATCAAACCCTTGTCTTCTGCACTAGCAGATGAGCTCTTTACCATTGAGCCACCAGGGAAGCCCAACAGTGAATATACAACATATCGACATATATTGTAGATGCAATACTTAAAGTGGAATTTAGAGTTCCATGCTTGCTGTAGGTAAATTGTGCTCTTCCAAATTTGTATGTAGAAGTCCTAAACTACAGTGCCTAGAATGTGACTTTATTTAGAAATAAAGTCTCTGCACATGGAATTAAGATCATACTGGAGGAGGGTGAACTCCTAATCAAATTTAACTGGTGACCTTACAAAAACATGGAATGCTGGACATAAGCACACACACAGGAAGAAACCCAAATGAAGACAAAAGCAGAGATTGAGATAATGTAGGTACAAGAAAAGGAATAGCAAAAGTTGCCAGAAAACCACCAGAAGCTAGGAGAGAGACCTAGAACATAGATCTCAGATTTCTAGACTCTAGTAATAACTGTGAGACAAAAATTCTGTTCTTTAAGTTGATCAGTTTCAGGTACATTTTTTTTTTGATGGCAGCAATAGAAAATCAATGCAATGTTTTTAATAAAAAAAGAGTAACGGTTCAATATTAATGATCCATGATTCTACATTAAGGTACTAGAAAAAGAGGAGCAAATGAAAAAATTAAATACAACAAAGTAAAGAGAATAATGAAAATTAATTTTAAAAAAGAATAAACAAATGAGGAAAAACAGTGAAATCTAACTGACAAAACTCTAGATAGACTAATCAAGAAATAAAGACAGAAAAGTGAAAATACCGATAGAGAAATATAACACGTCAATGAATTACAATATTATTGTACCAATGCTAATTCTCTTTGTATATGTATGCATTATACTCTTTGTGTGAATAATACACAAACTGTTGTTCAGTCTCTCAGTCGTGTCTGACTCTTTGCAAACCCTTGAGCACCAGTTGTCCTTCACTATCTCCTGGAGCTTGCTCAAACTCACGTCCATTGAGTCGATGATGCCATCCAAGCATCTCGTCCTCTGTCGACCCCCATCTTCTCCAGCCCTCAATCTTTCCTAGAATCAGCATCTTTTCCAATGACTCAGCTCCTCACATCAGGTAGCCAAAGTATTGGAGCTTTGTCTTCAGCATCAGTTCTTCCAATGAATATTCAGGACTGATTTCCTTTAGGATTGACTGGTTTGAATTCCCTGCTGTCCAAGGGATTCTTAAGAGTCTTCTCTAACACCATAGTTCAAAAGCATCATTCTTTAGCCCTCAGCCTTCTTCATGGCCCAACTCTCACATCCATACGTGAATACTGGAAAAAATCATAACTTGAGTAAACAGACCTCTGTTAGCAAAGTAATGCCTCTGCTTTTTAATACGCTGTCTAGGATTGTCATAGCTCTTCTTCGAAGGAGTAAGCATCTTTGAATTACATGGCTGCCATCATCCTCTGCAGTGATTTTGCAGCCCAAGACAATAAATTGTATCACTGCTACCAATTTTTCCCCATTTATTTGCTGTGAAGCAATGGGACCAGATGCCACGATCTTCATTTTTTGAATGTTGAGTTTTAAGCCAGGTCTTTCACCTTCATCAAGAAGCTCTTTAGTTCCTCTTTGCTTTCTGCCATAAGGGTGGTGTCAGCTGCATATCTGAGGTTATTGATATTTCTCCTGTCCATCTTGATTCTAGCTTGAGCTTCACCCAGCCTGGCATTTCCCATGATGTACTCTGCATTTAATTTAAGTAAGCAGGGTGACAATATACTGCCTTGACATACTCCTTTCACAATTTTGAAACAATCCAATGTTCCTTGTCTGATTCTTCATACAGATTTCTCAGGAGGCAGGTAAAGTGGTCTGGCATTCCCATCTCTTTAAGAATTTTCCAGTTTGTTGTGATCCACACAGTCAAATGCTTTAACATAGTCAATAAAACAGAAGGGTTTCTGGAATTCCCTTGCTTTTTCTATGATACAACAGATATTGACAATTCAGTCTCTGATTCCTCTGCCTTTTCCACATTCAGTTGGTACATCTGGAAGTTCTCAGTTCTAGTTCTGCTGAAGCCTCGCTTGAAGGATTTTGAGCATTACCTTGTTAGTATGTGAGATGAGTGCTATGTGCAGTAATTTGAACATTCTTTGACAGTGCTTTTCTTTGGGATTGGGATAAAAACTGACATTTTTCAGTCCTGTGCTCAGTGCTGAGTTTTCCAAGGTTGTTGGTATCAATAGTGAAGCACTTTATCGGCAACATTTTTTAGGATTTGAAATAGCTCACCTGGAAATCCTTCACCTCCACTAGATTTGTTCATAGTAATGCTTCCTAAGGCCCACTTTGGAGAAGGAAATGGCACCCAACTCCAGTACTCTTGCCTAGAAAATCCCATGGACAGAGGAGCTTGGTGGGCTGCAGTCCATGGGGTTGCTAGGGGCCGGACACGACTGAGAGACTTCACTTTCACTTTCAAGGCCCACTTGGCTTCACATTACATGATGTTTGGCTTTAGGTAAGTGATTACACCATCTTGGTTATCTGGGTCATTAAGACATTTTTTGTACAGTTTTTTGTGTATTGTATATTCTTGTCACCTCTTCTTAATATCTTCTGCTTCTGTCAGGTCCACACCATTTCTGTTCTTTCTTGTGCCCATCTTTGCATGAAATGTTCCCTTGGTATCTCTAATTTTCTTGAAGCAATCTCTAGTCTTTCCCATTCTATTGTTTTCCTCTATTTCCTTGCCTTGAACACTGAGGAAGGCTTTCTTATCTCTCCTTGCTGTTCTTTGGAACTCTGCATTCAGATGTATATATCTTTCCTCTTCTCCTTTCCATTTCATTTCACTTCTTTTTTCTGTTATTTATAAGGCCTCCTGAGATAACCTTTTTGCATTTCTCTTTCTTGGGGGTGGTTTTGATCACTGCCTCCTGTGCAATATTATGAACTTCCATCCGTAGTTCTTCAGGCACTCTATCAGATCTAATCCCTTGAGTCTATCTGTTACTTTCACTATATAATCATGAGGGATTTGATTTAGGTCATACCTTGAATGGCCACCAGTATTCTTGGGTTTCCCTGGTGGCTCAACTGGTAAAGAATCCACATGCAATGTGGAAGACCTGGATTCAATCCCTGGGTTGGGAAAATCCCCTGGAAAAGGGAACGGCTACTCACTCCAGTATTATGGCCTGGAGAATTCCATGGACTGTATAGCCCATGGGGTTGCAAAGAGTCAGACATGACTGAGTGACTTTCACTGAATGGCCTAGTGGTTTTCCCTACTTTCTTCAATTTAAGTATCAACTTTGCAATAAGGAGTCCGTGATCTGAGCTATAGTCAGCTCCTAGTCTTGTTTTTACTGACTGAATAGAGCTTCTCCATCATCAGCTGTAAATAATATAATCAATCTGATTTTAGTATTAGCCATCTGGTGATGTCCATGTGTAGAGTCCTCTCTTTTGTTGTTAGAAGTTGGTGTTTGCTACGACCAGTGTGTTCTCTTGGCAAAACTGTTAACCTTTGTCTTGCTTCATCTTGTACTACAGAGCCAGACTTGCCTGTTACTCTAGGGATCACTTGACTTCCTATTTTTGCATTCCATTCCCCTATGATGAAAAATACATTTTTTGGGGGGGCGGGGGTTTCTTCTAGAAGTTCTTGCGTGTCTTCATAGAACCATTCAACTTCAACTTCTTCAACATTAGTGATTGGGAGATAGACTTGGATTAGTGTGAAAATAATTTTTGATATGGAACAGCAAAGGGCCTAGAGCTACTAAAAGAATCTTAGAAGAAGAGGTCATAAACTACCACATTTCAAAATTTACTAGAATGCTACATTAATCAAGAAAATGTAGTATTCAATTTAACAGAATAAAGACTTTAATTAAAAAGATTAGCACTCTTGCAAACCATCCATTTTCAGTAAGATATCAAAGCAGTAAAGTGGGGAAAGGCCACTCATTATAGTAAATTTTGGAATAAATTGTGCTGGAAGACTGGTACTACATATGAGAAAAAGACAAACCTTAACCATACCTCACATATCACAGAAAGTTCAACATAAGATAGAGCAAAGACCTAAATGTAAAACCTTGCATTGTAAAGCTTATATTTTTCATTGAGGTGGACAAAAATGTTTATAAGCAGGGCACATAAAGCTCTAACTAAACAAAAATGAATGTTATCTAAATTAAAACATTTTGTTCACGTTGCTAAATATGTGAACATACAAACTGCAGACAGGGTAAAATAAGCCATAAATAAAACTTGTAAAGTACTTTAATCAAGAATATATAAACAACTTCTACAGCTGTATGGTAAAAAAGAAAAGCAATCCAAATAAAAAATGGGCGTTTCACCAAGATTTATATACTAGCAACACGGCTAGTAAGCCATGAGGGTGTTCCACATCATCAGTCATCAGTAAATTGTCAGTTAAAGCCACAACGTGATGCTGCTGCTATCGTCTATTCAATTAGAATGGCTAAATGTAGAAAAAAATAACACCGAGTTACAACATATGTGTGGAGTGACTGAAACTCCTACAGTTGCTGGTAAGAATGTAAAAGTGATAAAATAAATTTGGAAATCATTCTAGTAGCTTCTCATAAATATCATTGTTTATCCAACAACATGGATGAATCTCAAAAGCATTTATACATTAAAATATGGTGAAATATTTTGAAGGAATGGCTGTCTCTGACTGAGGTGGGATTGACTGAGAGAGGGCACACGTGTTCTTTCTGGTGTAATGGAAATTACATACCATTTTTTTACACATTCTCTGATGTGCACCATTTTTCTGTACCAAATGTGTACCATTTTCATGTGTACTACAAATTCAAAGTCTTCATTTAATTTGTTACAATATTGCTTCTGCTTTCTGTTTTGGTATTTTGGCCTCCAGGCATGACAGACTTTAGTTCTCCAACCAGGGATTGAACTTGTATCCCCTACATTAGAAGGTAAAATTTTAACCACTGAACCACCAGGGAAGTCCCTGAAATCACCTATATCTTAACATATGGGTGAAAGATTCATGCAGTTGTCAAAATTCATCAAACTATGAACTTAATATTTTTTGCATTTCCTTGAATGGAAGTTATGATTCAAATTTTTATAAAAATTGAAAAAGAAGCCTTTTTTATGTCATACTAACCCTATGATGCAGAACTGTCTGCTCAGCAAATTAGTCCAACTATGTAATCAATACATAAACCATTCTACATTCTGAATACAATTGGTTTCTGTTCTGGAAGATACACTTATTCATCATAATTTATAATTTAAGTCTTGATAAGAAAGTCTGCTTCCAGAAGAATTTTCAATTTTCCAAAAGTATATCCAGTTTTCTAGGTTTGGTCTAGTATGTTGGTCTTCCAGGAAGACTAAGATTATTCTGTTAAGCACATTACTTTCTAATTTCAAACGTATGTAGTAGTGAAAATCCAATCCAGATTAATCCATTTTCTCTAAAATTTATTAAATGTTTTCTGTTCTCTCTATCTCTATCTCTCAGTTCAAGGTTTTTCTTCTGCAAAACAGATCATCACAGTGGACAATAGAGGAATATCTTCTATAAAACTGTAAAAGGAAATGCAACAGTTTTGTTAAGATGTAATTTATATCCCATATAATTCACCTACCTAAAGTATACAATTCAGGGCTCTTAAATGTATTTATAGAGTCGTGCACCATCACCATGAACCATTTTAGAACACTTTTGTCACCATCATCTTATCACCTTGTTATAATTTCCATTTCTTTAATTTTGTATTTGTTTTGTTTTAATGTTATATCAGGTTAATTATAATTTCTCTTGCCTTATACATGCTCTCAATTTCCTCTTTTACTTATAATATTAAATATATGATTATATAGTCTATGCAAATAATTCCACAATCTCAAGTATTTGTAGATCTCATTTTAGTTATTTTTTCTTTTTTCCACTGATTCTTTCAGGTCTCAAGTCATCAAAAGGACCAGCTTGTGGTTAAACATTTTCAGAGATAGTTTTATGGTAATAATGTATGCCATCACCATCTCCCAGAGTTTGCTCAAACTCATGTCCATGGAGTTGGTGATGCCATCCAACCATCTCATCCTCTGTCGTCTCCTTCTCCTGCTCTCAATCTTTCCCAGCATCAGGGTCTTTTCCAATGAGTCAGTTCTTTGCATCAGGTGGCCAAAGTATTGGAGTTTCAGCTTCAGCATCAGTCCTTCCAATGAACATTCAGGACTGATTTCCTTTAGGATGGACTGGTTGGTTCTCCTTGCAGTCCAAGGGACTCTCAAGACTCTTCTCTAACATCACAGTTAAAAAGCATCAACTCTTTAGCACTCGGCTTTCTTTATGGACCAACTCTCACATCCATACATGAATACTGGAAAAATCATAGCTTTGACTAGATGGACCTTACTCGCCAAAATGATGTCTCTGCTTTTTAATATGCTGTCTAGGACTGTCATAGTTTTTCTCCCAAGGAGCAAACATCTTTTAATTTCACGGCTGCAATCACCATCTGCAGTGATTTTGGAGCAGTTCAAGAAAATAAACTCTTGCTGTTTCCACTGATTCCCCATCTATTTTTCATGAAGTGATGGGACTGGATGCCAAGGTCTTAGTTTTTTGAAAGTTGAGCTTTAAGCCAACTTTTTCACTCTCCTCTTTCACTTTTATCAAGATGCTCTTTAGTTCTTCTCTCCTTTCTGCCATTAGGGTGGTGTCATTTGCATATCTGAGGTTATTGATATTTCTCCCGGCAATCTTGATTCCTGCTTGTGCTTCATCCAGCCTGCATTTTGCATGATATACTCTGCATTTAAGTTAAATAAGCATAGTGATGTACTCCTTTTCCAATTTGGAACCAGTTCGTTGTTCCATGTGCAATTCTAACCATTATTTCTTGGCCTGCATACAGGTTTCTCAGGAGGCACGTAAGGAGGTCTGGTATTCTCATCTCTTTAAGAATTTTCCAGTTTGTTTTGATCCACACAGTCAAAGGTTTTAGTGTATTCAATGAAGCAGAAGTAGACATTTTCCTGGAATTCTCTTTCTTTTTCTATGATCCAGTGGATGTTGGAAATTTGATCTCTGATTCTTCTGCCTTTTCTAAATCCAGCTTGAATGTTTGAGAGTTATCTGTTCACGTACTGTTGAAGTCTAGTTTGGAGAATTTTGATGATTACTTTACTAGCATGTGAAATGAGTACAATTGTGCAGTAGTTGGAACATTCTTTGGCATTGCTCTTTTTTGGTATTGGAATGAAAACAGCTTTTCCAGTCCTGTAGCCACTGCTGAGTTTTCCAAGTGTGCTGATATATTGAGTGTGGCACTTTAACAGCATCATCTTGTAGGATTTGAAATAGCTCAGCTAGAAATCCATCATCTCCACTAGCTTTGTTCATAATGATGTTTCTTAAGGCCCACTTACTTGGCTTCACATTCCAAGATGTCTGGCTCCAGGTGAGTAGAAGAACATAGTATAAACAAAATGCATAATATGGAGGAAAATTCACATATAATCATTCTCCAAATGAGAAACATTTAAAAACAAGTAGATTATTATAAATATGAACCTGAAAATCCATGTCAAGTCTTTTATATTAATAGCCCCAAAGAATGTTCACAGACCTTTATTACCCATAAATCTTTTCAATTTCACTGATCATTTTCTATGCACTAAGTACTGTCCTTATGTTCTATGTGTATTTCGTGATATTTACTCTATAGCAAGAAAGACACATGTATAAATTGACGATCATTGTGTATTGTTGTATTATGGCAGTATACAAAAGGAGCAGATAGAAGTACCTTCTAACATCTATCTGGACAAGAAATTTCTTGATAGAGAAGGTCATGTTTCAATAGGTGTTTAATGAATTTATGGTTAAGAATGAGAATCCAGGCAGTAGTGGGTTTTTTTGCCTCTTTCAAAGCCACTGTAGAAGAATTATTTGGTGAGGTTGATAATTTTCATATTCTGCTTTTTGTTTTGTACCTCTCATTTCTTTAAATGCACCTTGTAAAAAAATCTTCTTAGAAATCTTAAGAAAAAAAGCGTTAATCCCATAGACTAGGAGAAGAATGTATGTTTAGAAAAATAAAATTTGTTGGGAAGTTTCTTTCACCAACATGGGAACATTCATGTTGAAAATACTCCATGACTATGGAATTTCCTGCCACTTCACACTACAGATGAACATTTTCCAAATTCTATAACCCTCTAAGTTCTCGCAATCAACATAACCTCCCACTTACCCTCTGTCTCCATTCTCTGTTTCTGATTTTTATCTTAAAGAAGTTTGCTGACTTCCATTGAAATGTATGGAGTCACAGAATGACCCTGAAAGAGATTATCTAATCTACCAGAAACCAAGCAAGATGATGAATAGGATGATGATTGGAATGGAAACAGAATGGCCTGTGATCCACCCAATAATTGCTACATTGTGTTCCTTGCACACAGAAAGTAACAGGACAGTTTTCTTAGTTTAAAGCTGAAATTAAAATTCCCAGTGCTGTGGCTAATTATTTCACTCCAATAAATTCTGATCTGATTATATGGTTTATATACTCACGTGTGCTATATATCTTATGACTGATTAAGAGATGGAAGACAAATTAAAAGCTGTTTCCTAAATGCAATTTTCTTATTGAAAGTATTTGAAAAAAAAATGGAATATACAGATGGAAAGTATAAAAATGTATATGAACTGTTATTCTAGTCTTTAATCTTTATTTTCTTAAGTAAAATTTTGAGATCCTAAAAGGCAAAATTAGTGGCTCAATATCCAACAAGATAACACCAACATCCACTGGATCACAGAAAAAGCAAGAGAATTCCAGAAAAACATCTACTTCTGCTTCATTGACTATGCCAAAGTCTTTGAATGTGGATCACGCCAAATTGGAAAATTCTTAAAGAGATGAGACTACCAGATCACCTTACCTGCTTCCTGAGAAACCTGTGTGCAGGACAAGAACTGGACATGGGACACTGGAATGGTTTACTCATGGAATGAGAGCAAAATGGAAGTGAACACCTTATGCAAGGAACTGAAGTTCAGCTTTGAATTATTTAATTCCAGAATTTATTTAGCATGATCTTGGAGTGTGTGCTGCTGCTGCTAAGTCACTTTCAGTCGGGTCCAACTCTGTGCGACCCCATAGATGGCAGTCCACCAGGCTCTGCCATCCCTGGGATTCTCCAGGCAAGAACACTGGAATGGGTTGCCATTTCCTTCTCCATGGAGTGTGTGGGGAGAGAGTAAATTACAAAAGATGGTGTGTTGAGGCTCTCTTGCCCCATGTTTTGTAGATAATGACTACCTAACAGCTGAGATCATTTATAGCACTATGCATGTGCCTCTCGAGATACTCGCTTGGTTGTGTGTGGTATGACATATGTGTGTGTGGTACGGCTTCCCTTGTGATTCAGCCGCTAAAGAATCCGCCTATAATGCAGGATACCTAGATTCAATCCCTGAGTTGGGAAGATCCCCTGGAGTACCCACTCCAGTATTCCTGCCTGGAGAATTCCATGGACTCCCAAAGAGTCGGACACGACTGAGCGACTTTCACTTTCACCTAGAAAGCGGTGGCATTGCTTCTGTGTCACGGGAGTGTCTGTTGGGTCAGCCACGAAAGGAGAGAATATAGCGTGTCTACTGCTATGACTGCTGAAGAGAGAATAAACGGGTCTGCAGTTCCTACAGGTCCTTGAGTCTCCTTCCAGCCTCTTAGCTTGCGCCTTGCCTACTCTGGCTTCAAGGAACAGGGCAGACAGTGAGATATAGTGAGACAATTCATGTCAGGAGCAGGATCAGCAACACAGTTAATGTTTCCAGGCACAGTTCAGAAAAAATAGATAGATATAGACAGAGACAGACATAGAGAGAGCCATCCCATACTTCAGGTTAATTTTATAAGTAATTTTCAAAACACATTTGATACAATAAAAAAGAAAAAAGAAAAAGAATGGAAACCATGAAACAACATGAAAAATAACCAAAGGTGTTAAATTAGTGTGCAAACAAAGAAGGACATATAATCGTGGGAACAGTATAAAGAGTCTCTGCAAGATCTTTGTGCCTGATGCTGAAGCTTGAAATGCTAGGTCTGGCAAGAGGGAAGAAAAGACATGTAAAGTAGGGGAGAACAGAACAATCTGGAAACCACAATAGGAAGGAAATCAATAGATTATTAAAAAAAACACTATCAATCAATCTGATCAAATTGACATCTATAGACCACTCTGCACATTAATAGAAAAAAGCATATTATTTTCAAGTATATATAAATAAAACATTCAGCCAAGTAGAAAATACATTATATGTTATAACCAAGTTCAAATAAATTTTAAAAGATTGAAGCCATACATATTTCTCTAACCACAAAAGAATTGAATCTGAAACTAATACACAAAGATATCTGGAAAAACTTAAATAGTAGGACAATAAATATAAACTTAGGTTTGTATTACCCCTAGGTCAAAGTGGAGTACACAAAGAACATTTTGAACTGAATAAAAATAACATAATATATCAAAATTTGCAGCATTCAGATAGAGCCATAATTAAAGGAAAATTTATAGCTAAAATATTTGTATTCAGATAATTAAATGGTGCAAAGACAATGATCCACTTAAGTATGCACCTTAAGGAGCTATAAAAAGAAAAGCAAAGAAAGCTCACTGTAGGGAGAACAAGGAAGTGAAAAAGATAAGAGCAGAAAACTCTTAAATAAAAAAATGATAAAAACATATAGAGAAAATTAAGCCAGAAGTTTTATTTTAGCTAATAAAATATAAAAATCCAATTAGATGGATCAAGAAAAAAATAAAGAACTATCAGTATCAGGAATAAGAAAAAGATTATCATTACAGATCAAACATTTAAAGAACAATGAGAGAATGTTACTAATAGTTGTTATGAATATTCTACAGCAACAAATTTAACAACTAAGACAACTTTCTTGAATAATAAAATCTACCAAAGCTTACTCAAGAAGAAATGAATTAATTACAGTAAATGCAAGAAGAAATAAATATCAACAACTACATGTCCACATGCAAAAAAATTGAAGTTAGACTCCTAACTCACACATACACAAAAATTAACTCAAAGTGGATCAAAAGCCTAAAGATATAAGCTGAAACTTTAAATTTCTTAAGAGAAAATAAAGGATAAATCTCTGTAACACTGGACTAGTCAATGATTTCTCAGATAAAACATATAAAGCACAATTGATATAAGGGAAGACTGTGAAATTGGACTTTGTCAAATTTAAAACTTTCATATTTTAACAAACATCATCAAGAAACTGCAAAGATAAACTCACAAGCTAAAGAAAATAATTTCAAATCATATAACCAGTAAAAAATTTGTGTACAAATATCAGTGAAGTATTCTTCTGAATCAATAACATTTTAAACAATCTTATTTTAGAATGAGTAGAGGATTTGGATACTTCTACAAATATATTTAATAGGAGCACAATTGTTTATTATTTATTTAATATTATATTTAAACATTTACATTTATTTAATATTTATTTGAATATTTAATTATTTATAATTAATTTATAATGAATTAATTTATAATTAATTTAATGAACACACAAAATGTTGGTCAACATTGTAAGTCTTTATAAAAATACAAACCAAAGCCACAGTGAATTGCCACTGTACACCCACTAAGATGGATACAGTGAAAAACACAGTCACTAACAAGAATTGGTGGAGAAATTGGAATCTCATGTGCTGCTACTGGAAATGTAAAGGAACACACCACTTTGGAAAGCAGTCTAAATGTACTTCAAAATAAGCATAAAATTAACAAATGACCTAGCAATTTTACACTTAGGTATCTACACAAGATAAGAGGAAACTTATGTCCACACAAAAAATTGTGCATAAATGCCAAAGTGGCATTATTCATAACAGTTGGAAAATTGAGGCAACACAATATCCAACAGATAAATGAAAAAAACAAAAAATGGTATATGATGGAACAGTATTTTGCATCCTGATACATGCTGCAACATGGATGAACTTTAAAAACACCATGTAAAGTGCAAGCAGTCAAAAAAAGACCACATATTATGAAATGTCCAAAGGAGACAAATCTACATAGATGGTAAGTAGGTTAGCGGTTTCCTAGGGCTGGAAGTAGAGGGGAGAAGTGAGGAGTGACTGCTTAAGGTTTCACTGAGACATGGTGAAATTGTTCTCAGTTCAGTCAGTCATGTCACTCACTTTGCTCCCCCATGGACTGCAGCACATCAGGCTTCCCTGTCCATCACCAACACATGGAGCTTACACAAACTCATGTCTATCTAGTCAGTGATGCCATCCAACCATCTCATCCTCTGTCATCCCCTTCTCCTCCCGCCTTCAATCTTTCCCAGCGTCAGGGTCTTTTCAAATGAGTCAGTTCTTCGTATCAGGTGACCAAAGTACTGGAGCTTCAGCTTCAGCATCAGGCCTTCCAATGAATATTCAGGACTGATTTCCTTTAGAATTGACTGGTTTGATCTCCTTGCAGTCCAAGGGACTCTCAAGAGTCTTCTCCAATACCACAGTTCAAAAGCATAATCCTTCAGTGATTAACCTTCTTTATGGTTCAAATCTAACATCCATACATGACTACTGCAAAAACCAGAGCTTTGATTTTATGGACCTTTATTGGCAAAGTACTGTCTCTGCTTTTTAATATGCTGTCTAGGTTGATAATAGCTTTTCTTCCAAGGAGCAAGCATCTTTTAATTTCATGGCTGCAGTCACCACCTGCAGTGATTTTGGAGCCCAAGAAAATAAAGTCTGTCACTGTTTCCATTGTTTCCCCATCTATTTGCCATGAAGCGATGGGACTGGATACCATGATCTTAGTTTTCTGAATGTTGAGCTTTAAGCAAACTTTTTCACTTTCCTCTTTCACTTTCTTCAAGAGGCTCTTTAGTTCCTCTTCACTTTTTGCCATAAGGGTGGAGTCATCTGCATATCTGAGGTTATTGATATTTCTCCTGGCAATCTTGATTACAGCTTGTGCTTCATCTGCATATCAGTTAAATAAGCAGGGTGACAATAGACAGCCTTGACTTACTCTTTTCCCAACATGGAATCAGTCTGTTGTTCCATGTCCAGTTTTAACTGTTGCTCCTTGACCTGCATACATATTTCTCAGGAGGCAGGTAAGGTGGTCTGATATTCCCATCTCTCTAAGAATTTTCTACAGTTTGTTGTGATCCACACAGTCAAAGGCTTTGGCATAGTCAATAAAGCAGAAGTAGATGCTTTTCTGGAACTCTTTTGCTTTTTCTATGATCCAACGGATGATGAAATTGTTCTAAAATTATATAATGGTGATGTTGCACATTATGTTAACATGCTAAAAAACATGGAATTGTATACTTTATAAACAGATGCAATCTATGCCATGTAAATTACATCTCAATGAGAAAAAAAATAAATCATATAACTGAGAAATTGGAATCAAAATATTTAATTTAAAACTTCCCACAAACAAAATGCCAGGCTGTGATTGATTTAATGGAGACATATGTCCAATTTTTAAGGAAGGAATAGTATCAATTTTACTTAATTTTTTTAGAAAATTGATGAGAAATGTGGAAGACAATTTTCTCTTATTTTTTTAGTAAAGGATCCCAACATCCTGAATAATGGAAATTGACAAATTATAAAAGGAGACTGCTTCCTTTTTCCCCCAGAAACATTATCATTTTAAGAGTATTAAGCCTAAAACTAAGTGCTTAACATAGGTTTAAAACTACCTAAACTAAAGTATCAGAAGGACATGAGATGCTGAGCTCCTCCTTTATATTCAAAATACTTGTAAACTAGGAAAACTTTTATTAGTTTTCCAGGGATTTGTTTACATTATGGAAATTAGTTGTCTCTAGTTCTCATAGGAGGAGCAGGTAAACTGGGCAGTAGGTGATATATACATAAACTAAATACATATTTAGTTTAAATATATATATTTAAACTCACAGATTTAAAATCCAGAGTTTGTCTCTTGTAGTGTAAAATATCCCTTTCTGTGTATTCAGGTCTGTCATCTGTTATAAGTAATAACAGTTTGCTTCTGATCCAGAAACCTCACCTTTGCTTTCAGGACAATAAAAGTACCTTTAGATATTAAATGACAAGAAAGCTTTTCAAATCATTTCATGTGGCCACAGGACTGGAAAATGTCAGTTTTCATTCCATTCCCAAGAAATTCAATGCCAAAATACGCTCAAACTACTGCACAATTGCACACATCTCACACGCTAGAAAAGTAATGCTCAAAATTCTCCAAACAAGATTTCAAGAGTTTGTGAATGGAGAACTTCCAGATGTTCAATCTGGATTTAGAAAAGGCAGAGCAACCAGAGATCAAATTACCAACATCTGTTGGATCACTGAAAAAGCAGTAGAGTTACAGAAAATCTTCTACTTGTTTTATTGACTGTGCCATAGCCTTTGACTGTGTGAATGACAACAAACTGTGGAAAATTCTTAAAGAGATGAGAATACCAGTCCACCTTATCTGCCTCCTGGGAAAACTGTATGCAGGTCAAGAAGCAGTAGTTATAACCAGACATGGAACAACAGACTGGTTCCAAATTGGGAAAGGAGTACACCAAGGCTGTATATTGTCATCCTGCTTATTTAACTTATGCACAGAAATGCAAAATAATGCAAAATTCTGGGCTTGATGAACCACAAGATGGAATAAAGATAACCAGGAGAATTATTAATAATCTCAGATATGCAGATGAGCACTCATGAAATTAAAAGACATTTGCTCCTTGAAAGAAAAGCTATGACAAACCTAGACAGTATATTAAAAAGCAGAGACAATACTTTGCTGACAAAGGTCCATCTTGTCAAAGCTATGGTTTTTCCAGTAGTCATGTATGGATGTGAGAGTTGGTCCATAAAGAAAGCTGAGCGGTGAAGAATTGATGCTTTTGAACAGTGGTGTTGGAGAAGACTCTTGGAGAGTCCCTTGGTCAGCAAGGAGATCAAACCAGTCACTCACAAAGGAAATTAGTCTTGAATATTCATTGGAAGGCCTGATGCTGAAGCTGAAGCTCCAATACTTTGGTCACCTGATGTGAAGAACTGACTCATTGAAAAATATCCTGATGCTAGGAAAGATTGAAGGCAGGAGGAGAAGGGGACTACAGAGGATAAAATCATAAGCTACTATGAAAGCTCACATACTATTAGTATAAATATTGGCAATTTTTCCCTTGGCTAAATTACAAGCCCATGGAAGAGCCTGTTGGGCTGAAGAAGCCATAGGTAAAGATGTTGCCTCAACAACATCAAAAGGAGCTGCAATATCATACAAACACAATACTTTCTATTGTCCACTTTTAAATAAGAGCCATAATTGAACCAAGAGAAGTCACTATTATCCAAAGGAATTTCTTGTAGATCACTACAATGAGTTAAGAGATGCTCCATTAGTCTTAAGCAGTTGTGAAGGACTGGTGATGTAGTGGAGGAGAGTAGCAAAATTAAGGCTCTTACAACATAAAACAGTTATTTAAAGAGCCGTTAACAAAAATAATTTACAGGAGGTGAGATAGTAGGCGGAGAAGTGTTGAGTGTGATAAGAATTCAGAAGAGTTTCTACTGCATGAGGTACAAGAAACGGTTAAAGGAGATTTCACAATATTTTCCTGGGGTCCTTAACCAAAAGGGACGTGGCCGTAATGTCTCTAAGGCAAGGGGGTACCCACACGTGGTCCAGTCTCTGGCTATCATATCCTAGTTGATGGCTGTCCCAGTGTTTCAGGGTGTCTTGGGGTGAGTAACCCAACAGTATTCCCTTCCTTTTCATATACAAAAAGGTAAAAAGAATCTGACAATTAAGATGTCCAGGGGCAAGTGGTTTCATCAAACTCTCCTTTAAGGCCTTAAGGACCATGTCCTTTGTTTCTTTCTGTAAAATTGGGTTAGGCTTGTTATTTTTAAGTAAAACTTATAGAGATTTGGCCATGAGAGGGATATTTGGAATCCGGTTTTGGCAATAACCAAATAGAAAACCTCAACAGCTGACATTTAAGTTTGGATTTGGGGAAAGTTACAATACTTTGAAGCCTATCTGAATGTAGGCGCACCCCTTGTTTGGATATTAGATGTTCGAAATGTCAAACCTGGATTTACACAAATTGCAATTTGTTTTTGGAGACTTTGTGCCCCTTTAAGGCTAAAAGCTTTAGCAAATGGATGATGTCTGTTAGGAAGCTTGAGAAGGAAAGCAAAAAAGCAAATAATCCACATACTGCAAGAAAGTAGAACCTCTAGAGATCTTTATGTCCTCCCAGATCAGCCTTCACGATTTTTGAAAAATAAGGACACTCATTAAAACCCTGAGATGCTATTGTCCAGGTGAGTTGTTTTCCTTCCCAAGTGAAAGCAAAAGGGTATTGACTAGCTTCACCAACTGGAATGATAAAGACTGCACTGCATAAATCAATTACAATAAACAATTTACTTCCAGTTAGTAGCAAATTAGGGTCAAGAGCAACAGGGTGTCCAGCGGCAACAATAGAGTTCATTGCTGAGAGGTGCTAAACAAACCTCCACCTTTGGCCCTTAGATTTTCTCACGTTCAAATGCAAGTGTCACAGGGCTAGTACAAGAGATAATAGGTCTTGAGGCTTGTGATAATCTATTATGTTTTATGCTTTGAATGTCTTCTTTAGTATTGATTAATTCTGGGAAGAAGTTTTGAGGTGTCTATATGAATTTTGATGGAAAGTGCACTGTGAATTTTGCCATCTTAAGTTGCAGATCATGTCTGTAAGGAAAGTTATAGCTGATTCAACAGAGACAAATTATTAGTGTTTCCAAAATCTAGTCTAGCACCATCAGAGGTGGAAAATAAAAGGTGCCAAATGGTCGTTTAATTCAACTGGTGGGTTACTTTGATGGTTACTGTCAGTTTCTAGGATTATCCCTCCCCTTTTGGGGAGAAGTAAATTCTTCCAAGATACTTCTCTAAAAATCTTGGCCAAAGAACTGGATGGGCCTAAACCAAAGGAAATACATTTAGAAATAGGAAGTTTTTGAGATTCATTAGAGATCCCCATTGTTTGAGCTCTTTTAGTACTCCAAGGCATGAACTGTTTCACAGTAGTCAGGCTAAGTACCAAGAGTGTGGCTCCAGACTCAAGAGGGCTAGAAAAGATTCATTCCCAATCCAAAGAATGTTTATCTAAGCCTAGTAAGTATAAGAGGGTGGCTTGAGAAGAGCCTCTGTAGCTCCTCGTTGCTCTATCATCAACAGTTGGGAGGACAATGGAAAGGCTGGTGAGAGGGTGAATTCACCTAAAGCTCTAATTTTAAAAATCTATTTCCTTGGGTCTTTGCAACAATAGCAGAAACTAGGAGGGAGTTGAAGTTTAAAGATTTTGGTGGTTTTTCTTAGAGATAGGTCATCTAGAATGCAAGAGAGATGGTATGCCAGAATAACTGAATCTGGAATGGACATATTTTCTAATTCTATCCTGGTCATTTTTTTTCTAGAAGGGAAAATTCCTGGTTCAGTCTACTAAAAAGCATAGTGTTAAAAGCCACTTGGATGAAATCAACATTTGAAGACCGAATTTTCTTTAAAACTAATCTGAAATCTACTATAGTAGTCTTGAACAGATTTGTCAGATTTTTGTGTGCAAGCCTGAATTTTATCCCAATTATCACACTTTGGAAAATCCTAGGTATTGCTTGATGAAGCAACCTAACAGTTAACTGAGCTTGACTGTATAGTAAGTTAGTAGGCCGGAATCCTTGTAATTCCAGATATCTTTCAGGATCTTCCCAATTAGCATTTTTCTTCTAATGATAAGATTGGTCTTCTCTGATCAGTGCATGAACTGGCTGATATAAGTCAGAGACACCAGGTTGCTAAGTTTAAATGTTTATGTTTAATTCCTCAAAAATCCATAAGGAGGATATTTGGTTACTTTATGGAAATTTTTTTTTAACTTTACAATATTGTATTTGTTTTCCCATACATTGACATGAATCCACCATGGGTGTACATGTGTTCCCCTTCCAGAACCCCCCTCCCATTTCCCTCTCCATCCCATCCCTCTGGGTCATCCTGGTGCTGTGGTTCATAGTTAAGCCTTAGTCCAGGGAATATAAGAAATTAAGGGCTTAACCTCTGAACCCTCAGAAGGCTTAATTTTAGAGGGACAGGTTCTGACAAGTTCAGAGGAAAAGGAAATGGGAAGAGTTAAAGAAAAAAGGGTAAGTTTGGTGATAGAATTAGCACAGGGGATCTGAGGGTATAGAGGAAGCATAAGAGGTTTAGAAGGGAAGGAAGAACATGGCATCAGAGGCAGAGTCTATTCACAAAGAGCTGAGAGAGAGAGAGACAAGATGATGTCAGAAGTGAAGCTGAGACAAATAAGCCAAGGAAGAACAGCCAATTTGGGAGACATTTTATCTTTCTGTGGTACAGGAGACCCAAGTTCAATCCTTGGGTTGATCCCCTGAAGAAGAGAATGGCCATCCACTCCAGTATTCTTGCCTGGAGAATCCCATGGACAAGAGGAGCCAGGTGGGCTACAGTCCATGAGGGCACAAAAGTCATACACTACTGAGCGGCTAACACTATCATTTATCTTTCTGCTTAAGTTAATCTTAAAATCTTATTTTGCAGACAGGCAATTTTAGACTCCCGGTAATGCTGGGGAGCCTCAGAATACCAATAAAAATAAGCATTCCACTTGGTTCTGAAATTTTTTGAGCTATTGTAGGTTTTAAGAAAATGAAGTTTGGTAATTTGAAAAGTTCCCCATAATGATCATTGATAATCTAAACTGCCTTTGCTCAACTTGGTTCATTTAGTTGGAAATGAACTTGAGGAAGAACTGAGGTTTTTAAATATAAAATCAGTCAGAGTCTCTGTAGGGTAGGGACATCCTCAAAATACTGAAATAACTGTAATCCTATTTCTTAGAGGTTTTTCTTCTAGAGTAAAAAAAAATAAAAACAACAATTTTCAAATAGCTTAAGCAGCTTACAGCACAAACAGCTCAATTCAAACAGCCTGCAAACCAATCCCAGCCTGCCCTAAGAAGACAGCTTAGTTCCGGAGGATCTGGGCTGACATTTTACTCAGGATCAGCTGAGAATTGCAATTCAGGGTCTGCAATCATAGAGCCATGTTCAAGTCCCTGCACTGCAAGGGAAGGAGAATGCTTTTTAAATATTGAAGCCTTGCCAGCAAAGAAGAGGAGTCTTTCTCCTTCTTTCTTCCTGGGCTCTGTTGTCACGGGCTATGAGTGCCCTTCCATCTTGTCTCCCAGTTTTATTTAATGAAGTTGCTGCTTATTAATTTTTTACATATACGTTACAGAAAAGGGGACCCCCTCCAGGACCTGAAAGAGGGCGCTTATCTAACACTCAGCAGTGAATTATCTGAGGAGACACATGGGCTGGCAAAGCAACAGACTGTATTGGGAAAGGGCACCCAGGTGAAGAGAAGCAGGGGAAGGGACCCAGGAGAACTCTTCTGCCACGTGGCTCACAGTCCTAGGCTTTATGGTGATGGGGTTCGTTCCTGGTTGTCTCTGGCCAATCATTCTGACTCAGGGTCCTTCCTGATAGTGCTTACATTGCTCAGACTGGGTGGATTCCAGTAAGGAGGATTCTGGGAGGTTAGTAGGACATATGGCTGGCATTTCCTTTATCCTTTGACCCTTCCCAAAGTCTTCCGGTTGGTGGTAGCTTGTTAATTCCATGTTCCAACGTGTCCTCCTATTGCAAGGTAACTCTTGCAAGTGGTTACTATTTTGCCTGGCCAAGGTGGGCAGTTTTGGTCAGCATTTCCCCTAACACATGCATACTCTCAAAGTTTAATTATCATCTTATCTCCTCTTTTTTAACAGTGTTTCTTTGATAATCTGAAAGAATGTGGTGAATTTAGTCAATTATTCTGTGCTGAAGACCCCTCCTCCAATCTTTACTCACTGATCTCCAAACCCCAGATATACATTTCTAGCCTCCTGTTAAAATTTCTACAATAGTGTTTCAAATTCAGTGTGTCACTAACAAAGCTCATCAAATTCCCTCTCTCAATATGTTCCTCCGTCTCCTTAAATAGATGTTCTTTTTAAAACTTTCCTGTTATTTAAGTCAGTATGCTCTTAATTACACAATTCAGAATCTTGTAGGTATCTTTCCGAAATATCAGGGTATTTTTTTATTTGTTATCCATGTTTGTTTAACCTTCCTCAATCTACGAAGAATTTTCTATACATTACCACATGTTCATTTAGTGAAAAGAATACGGGTTGAAGCCAGATAGAACTACATATGAATATCTTCTCCAATGAGTGGTTGTACTCTTGAGCATAGAAGAGAAAATCTCTATTAAAGGGAAGCATACAGATCAAACTTAAGTCTTATGAATATTCATGCAGTTCTGCTTCCACCACATTTCAATAGCTTTATCTCATCCTTTTTCCTCCACTGCAGACTCTTACTTGAATCATGTTATACAACTGAAACTTACAAATAGCTGAAATTTTAAATAAAAATATATTTTGATACTGGGAAATGGCTACCTTAAGTGAAGTTCTGTAAACATTCTTTTGATGTTATGCTTGAGAACATGGACCTGAGAACCTACTTGACAAGGCAGTTTTTGTATGATTCCCTAAAATAGATTTAAATACATTTGCATTTGGATATCATTAGGCCAAGACTATGCACTCTACACATAGTCCTATCTTATTCACATCTCCCAGTCACTCTTTGATTTATTCCTACCTCTTTCAGCCATTTGTCTGCACTGGTACAATGGTCATGTTGTCTTTTAATGTTTGATCTATATATTTAAAGTAAAAAAAAAAAAATCAAGGAGAATGCCAGAAAAAAAAAAAAAAACAAGTTTATAAATTTAAAGAAAAGAATAACAAGTCTGGTTTCAAATAAGTTTTCAATTTGTTTGAAGAATATATTTGAGAGCTTAAAAATATCAGCACTCCAGTTTCAGAGCCAGCTTCCTCATAAAGGACTTTCTCTCTTCCTCATTTGTACTCTGACAACACTCTGTGTGCATCTCTAATGTGAAAAATTGACCTCTGAGCTTCAGTTTCTTTATCCATAAATGTTTTAATAGTTTGACTTACCTCATTTTAGTTTTCAAGACTAAAGGAGATATATAAGTAAAATGCATAGCCCAATGTCTGACAAAGAGTTGAAGGAGGTTTATATTAGTTAAAGGTGTAGTTTTCTTTCTTTTCCAGTGAACAACAAATTCTTTCAGCATAAGCTTTTGCTTGTGGAAGTTTGGTTCACCCTTCAGTGGCACTCTACTAGGGTGAGGAAGAAATCATAGGCCAATTCCCAACCCCAGACATGTTGATTCATTCAAACAGGGTTAAGATTTGGACACAGTTCTTATTCAAATATTCCCCAGATAATAATTTCAACTACCATAGTTTGGGAACTATCAATCTAAATCAATTGGCCTGATTCCCAAGCAAAATAGACTTTGCTATAACCTCATACATCTAAGCTTTTAACCTCATTTCTGTCCCTTTTTCCCTTGGGTCTTGAGTCACATTACTCCCTTTATTTATTTTTTTTATCTTTCCTTTTCTTTTATTTTCAATATATCTTTCTTTTCTTTTCTTTTTTTTTATAAATTTATTTATTTTAGTTGGGGGCTAATTACTTTACAATATTGTAATAGTTTTTTCCATACATTTGCCATACATTTTGCCATACATTTGCCATACATACATTACTCCCTTTAATACAACAAAAATAACCTATACCTACAGCAAGTATTGACTTCCTGAGGAATATGCACAAAGCACACTTCTCCAAGGTGGGGGGGGGAGGAAAGGAAAGGGGCATATTCCACTAAATTTCATCAAGGTTCAGAGCTAAAAATTATTTTTAAAGAAAGTATTAATTATCCAGTATAGTCTAATTATTTGCTAAGTATATTAACCAAGAGATAGAATTTGAACAGACAATGTTTAATATAATGAAATATTAACAATATAAGGGGATTGCCTACTAAGGGGAAAACATAGGACTCTAAAGAACATGAGAGCATCCTATACAGAGTGCAGCCCTCTTCCGTGGCTGAGGCAAAGCACCCAAGAAAGCAATTAACATAGAAGACCCGTTCCAGTCCCCCTCTTAGGGTTAGAGTCCAGACAACATTGGAAAGACTACATGGTGCTCCATTGATAGTGGGGATATTTGCAGAGGTGTTTCACTGGTGAATTTTCCTGATGATACGCCCTCTGGGGTCCAGGATGTCTTCTACTGGAAGATTCTCCATACTCTGCCCTCAAGGAGGCTGCTAACAGGAAACACACCCCAGAAGCAGAAAGAAGATTCCCTTCCTATTCCAATGTCCTTCTAGTACCCTGTACCAGATGTTGTCTATAGGACAATCAAGGGTAAATGCAGAAATTCTTTTCAACATTTGCAAAAGAAAGTATATGTGTGACTGGTTAAAAGTCATCATTGAATGCATTTCTCTAAGTATTTTCCATGATTTAAAACTAATAATGAATGCATTGCTCCATGTGCTCTTGATAAAATGAGTTATTAAAGTATTAAAACTGGCTAGAATGTTAAAAGAAACTGAAATCTAGAACTTTTTAATAGTCAGATGCAAAATGCTGAGCACTCCTTTGGGAATGTAGGGACAATACAGTGGCCATAGTCTGCATCATTAAGCCTGGACCTGAGCTAATAGTGCATAAGAATGTATCTTTGTATGTCACTGGTCCCTCATGCATCCAGGATGAACACTGTACCATTAATGGCTGGTTTAAATGACTTCAGCAAGATTTGTAATGACAGAGGGTTATGTATCTAAGCTGTCTCTCACATGGTTTTACTTATATGAAGCAATTTGGCCTATAAAAAAGAGAATATGTTTTTTAAAAAAAGACTATATCTTAAAATAGAGTGAGGTTGCTAATTCTCTCCAAATTTGAGTGCTCATATAAAAGATGGAATCCACTCAATACTTCAAGATGTTGAGGATGCTTTAAACTCTCCATGGAACCTTCAATGATTAAACCAGCCATCACTGATTTCTCTTTCCCTGAACTCTCTCTTAAACTTAAGAGACCTCTGTATTCCATAACTCGAATACCTGGAAGACACTCAATAAATATCACTAATGTTTGATTTGCTTCTTTCAGAGGATAGAAAGGTATATACACTCCCAGATGGCAATTATAAGTTATCGTATTCATTCATTCTATAACTCTTGATTCATTTCTGTCCCTTGCACTAATGGAATTGTATGCTGACAGATTATGGTAAGTATGATGAAGAAATTTAACAAGTAATGAAAGAGAGATTACCTGGGGTGGGGTCGGAGGGACATTTGGGATAGTGTAATTCAGTAAAGGCCTCTAGGAGAAAAGGCATTTGAATCAAAAACTGAAGGAAGAGAATAAGTCCATCAACTGAAGGGCTGAGGGAAGAATATTCCAGGCAGGTGGCACAGTGCAAAGGTCAGAAAGTAGAAGGGCTAGTGTAGGAAAATGCTTTAAAACTTAAATAAGAATATATAACTTGAAAAATCTGTGGAATCTTACTATTTCATGGTAAATAGTCATGTTATCAGAAATATTCTCAGTGTTTTACATTCTGTCACATAATTTAAGATTGTAGTTCCAGAACACACATGCAAATTTTCAGTGAAAGCATTTTTTGAGCTCAAATATCACCATCTAATGTTCAAACTTTGCTCTTTGTTTATAGTTGCTGATTCTGTTATTAATATTAATAGATCTTTGAATATTCCAATTTCAAAGATACTACAGATTCCTTTAAATTTATTTTAAATTAGATGAATTAATCACAGTAAGTATGTTAATAGCTGGGAAATAGTCAGCAAGCATTTATTGAGATCATAATAATATAAGCAAAGGATGTTACTTATTTTTACCTACCATCTTTGATTTCACACGAATGATACTAACAAAATGTAAGGAGACATTTCATTGGCCCAAAGGTTTCCTTACTTCATGATCAAATCCTTGTTTGCTATAACTCAAAATAAAGTTTCTAAAAGTTTGGAAACAAATTAAACTGTGCTTATCATTATTCTGCTTGATTTTTAAAGCCTAATTGCATCACTAAAAAAAATCGATTTTTCACTCTGCTCAAGTTAAATTAAGTGTGCTTAACTGGTTATATTTTCAGAAAAGCAAAACAAACTTGAAAATTGTTGCCATGGTGATGAGAAAACCTCCTAATTTGTTTTGTCAGAGCTTTCAGCATTGTCCTAAAAATATGGAGTATAATTAGCCTTCATTTCTCTGACAATTATTGCCAATTTCCTGTACAATTCTGTTTCAATATCCAGCATTATAATAATATCAATTTAGATAATTAAATTTTAGAAATGGGAAAAGAATTGTCAAATATAGAATTCAGGCTAAAAGGAACAGGATTAGATTAAGTAACAAATGTATTTGTACTTTGTCCAAATTGCCTTAAGTAATAGCTAAGTTTTCCTAAATTTATATTACTATTAATAATAGAATAATATTTATTTTATAATTTACATAGTGTTTCTATTGTTAGATTCAACACTTCATCCACACAAGAATTCTAAAACATAATACTTATTATCTTTATTTCACAGACGCTAATATGAATCAACAAGAAAAATACATGGATAGGTCTTTTATTCCATGATCCTCCATGAACTTCATAGTATTCTCCAGCAACATTTTTATTAACAAGATCATTCAAATTTTTAAATCTAATAGTATAACTTATTTTGAAAATCAAGATTATTTTTAACTTCCTTGTTACAGGTAAAGAAAGCAAATTAAAAATTCAAGATATTTATAAATTTTCATTCAATTACTTTAGAATATTTATTGAGACTGATATGGTGATACAGAATGAATGTATATTATATACATAATACCTTCTCTCAGCAATGTAGTTGCAATAAAAGCAATCACATACATAATGACAATATAAGGGTAAGTGCTGTGATGGATGTATACCTGGTTAGTATGAGACAATAAGGATTGAATCAATCCAATTCAGGATTCTGGGACAAATTGAGTATGTTTTTCCTTCATAAATTGATAATTCAAGTACAACCTTGAATGGCTATTAGTAGTTAGTATTAGTATTTTAGATGCCTGGAAAGTCAGATTCAAGTGGAGATTTGGCAGGGCACGATTTAGATCATATCATTAGGTCCAAAGTACCAGACTCTAGAGTATGAATTTTAATCTTCTGGCCACTTCTTGAAGGTTCTCTTTATGATTAAATACAGTAGAGTTTGGGGCTTCCAAGATGGCACTAGTGGTTAAAAAAGAAAACAAACAAACAAACAAACAAAATAAACCTGCCTGTCAATGCAGGAGACAGAAGAGAGGAGGGTTTGATCCCTCTGATCAAACCTTCCCTCAGGTCAGGAAGATCCCCTGGAGGAGGGCATGGCAACCACTCCAGTATTCTTGCCTGGAGAATTTCGTGGTCAGAGGAGCCTGGCGGGCTACAGTCCATGGAGTCGCAGTTAGACATGATTGGAGCAATTTAGCATGCACACACATAATATAGTTTAGGTATTTGAGAGTCACATTTTTAATTGGCTATTGACAATGATTTTGTTTAAAAAGATATAAAATTTACATTGTAAAGTCTAACCACACAAATTTTAATGATAAAAGTGAAATATTTCACCACACTTCCATTTTCCACAGCTAACTGCTAAAGTTGTCTTTTCTCAAGTTTTTCTGTACATATGAGAGACTGAAATTCTATTTATCTACCTATCATTAGCATAAATGAATGGGATTATGTGTATTTTTGGTTTTACATTTTTCACCTAAATTGATTGTAGCTACTTTTGTCACTCTATCTTGTTCTCTTTAAAAGGTGCTAGAATTACATAATAGGACTATATTACAATAATTTAACCAGTCTCTAAACCTGAACACTTGATGGTTTCCATCTTTGCTATTATAGAAATTATTTTAATAAACAGTCATATAGGTTGACATGATCTATACATGTTACATTTTATGTAGAATAAGTTCCTAACTTTTGCAGTGCTACACTGAAAGTTCTACCCATTATTAGTGTTGATTTAAATAACTGAATTACTTTCTGATTCTTTGTGTGAATTTTTACTCTTTGTTGGCATTTTAGATTATAAATAAATCTATTCAGCAGATGCTAATTACCATTTCACAGAAACGAATCACCAGTCCAGGGTCAATGCATGATACAGGGTGCTCGGGGCTGGTGCACCGGGATGACCCGGAGGGATGGGATGGGGAGGGAGGTGGAAGGGGGGCTCTGGAAGGGGAAAACTAAAAAAAATAAAGCTTAAGAAAAAATACCAAAAAAAAAAAAATCTATTCAAACCCAGTTCTAATTCAAAATATCAAATATTTAATAATAAATATAATAAAATAGATGGCATTTATAACACTTTTCTGCTTTCAGATGTTTTTATACATGCTAATAATATGTATTTATAGTCAAAAAAAAGAGAATGAAGCAAAAATCCTTTGCAAGTTTTTTTCCTCTTTCATTTTTCTTTTAAGAGAGTAGACAACTAGTCCTTCTCAATTGAAACAAAGATCTGGCTATTAGTCTACAATATTATTTCCATGATACACCCTCAAATACAATACAAATATGGTTGTCACATTTATTTTGCTCTTTTATAGCATTATTGAAAAATTGCTATGAATCATTATTTAAAACTACTCTGTATGTATACACTCAAAATGTTGAATATTATAAAAGGAAAAAAAAAAAGCTAGATTTAAATATCAACTTTCAGCAGGTAAAAGTTTTATCTGATCTTGAAGCAGTGACTTATAAAACCTCATGCATAGCTGTGTTGTTTTAGTAGAAGATCATTATTTCTAAGTGAAAGTATTAGTCACTCAATCGTGTCCGACTCTCTGTAACCCCATGGACTGTAGCCTGCCAGGCTCCTCTGTCCATGGGATTCTCCAGGCAAGAATACTGGAGTGGGTAGCCATTTCCTTCTCCAGGGGATCTTCTTGACCCAGGGATCGAGCCTGAGTCCCCTGCATTGCAGGGAGATTCTTTACTGTCTGAGCTACTAAGGAAGCACAACTAACAATTATTAAATAGCAAGTCGGGGAGTAGACTTTCTAATGAGTGCTGCTGCGCTGTGCTTAGTCGCCCAGTTTTGTCGGACTCTTTGAAACCCCATTGACTATAGCCCGCCAGGCTCCTCTGTCCACGGGATTCTCCAGGCAAGAATACTGGAGTGGGTAGCCATGCCCTCCTCCAGGAGATCTTCCCAACCCAGGGATCGAACCTAGGTCTTCCACGGATTCTTTGCTGTCTGAGCCACAAGGGAAGCCCAAGAATACTTCAGTTGATAGCCTATCCCTTCTCCAGAGGAACTTCCCAACCCAGGAATTGAACCAGAGTCTTCTGCATTGCAGGCAGATTCTTTACCACCTGAGCTACCCAGGAAGCCCCGCACATTCAACTAAAGCAATTTTGCTTTCAATTAGTTACAAAGTATCCAAAAAGTAGTATGAGATGCCTGCTGCCATGTTCTATGTAGCTCAGGGAAAAGAATGGGAGATGAGGTCAAGACTCAGAAACACTTCTCAGCAAATGATTCATTTTCAGTCCATGAATAAACTCAGAGTCCTTAGTGAATTAGTGCCCAGGAGCAGGTAATTTTCCCAGGTGGCTCAGTGGTAAAGAATCTGCCTGCCATTGCAAGAGATGAAGGCTCAATCCCTGGGTCGGGAAGATCCCCTGGAGAAGGAAATGGCAACCCATTCCTGTATTCTTGTCTGGGAAATCCCCCAGACAGAGGAGACTGGTGGGCTACAGTTCTGTGAGGATCACAAAGAGTCAGACATGACCTAATGACTGAACAATAACCAAGTAAGCAATTAAAAGTGTAAAAGTGGTGATAGGTAAATGCACCCGGTAAAAATGTCAATTGAATCGTGTTTGATATGGAGACCCAGGCGCCAAGGAACTTAAAGGATTTCAAGGGTTACTTTCAAGAGTTTCTTAATTCTAAAGTTGGAGGTTAGTGTTAGAAAGAGAGAAGTAGAGACACCTGCAGGGACAAAGAGATGTTGAAAATCTAGAATAGCAGGTCAAAGGAAATTCTCTAAGGATAAAAGGGATCTATTATTTGGACCAGCCTCTACTTCAAAATTAAAATACTAGATCAAGAATCATCCACAGATCAAGCAAAGGCTTTCAGTGTAGTTTTTCCAGTGTCTGCAACAAACAGAGGTAGCTGGGATATGAACTAACGGGAGCAAGGTGAGGACCAAATTCAAGAACTGATGCTGAGAGATAAAACAGAAAGTAAGACAAAGTATAACAAGACAGAAGCAAGTCTACAAGCGGAGTGCAAGGTTGCAATCTAAGGGGAAGAGTTTATCTGATAGCAAATCTAAGTGTATTTAAATTGAATTATATAAACTGATCATCACTACTTATATTTCACAAATGAGGGAGTAAAACTTGGATTAAGACTGAAAACCAGACTTTGCTTTTATTTTCCTAAGGGAAAACAGGACATCTATAGAAAAACTGGGAAAGTCTCTGACCCCAGGAAGTTATTACTGAGACTTAAACAGTTCAGGAACTTAAAAATGGGGAGTGAAGATTAAAGGAAAAGTAAAATGTGTGCCTAGGCATAGTATTTTATACCGTCAGACTTCATCTGTGTTTATTCTGAAGGATAGGTTATTTCTCTCTCACAGTCTCCTTATCTGTTTTTATATTTTTTAAATTTTCCAAAAAACAATGAATATGTGTAAATTATGTAACAAAAATAGTTGCTAATATGGTTTAAAATAAACTTTATTGAGATATAATATGTACATAGTAAAATGCATCTATTTTATGTGAGCATTTCAATAATTTTGATGAATTTATTACACAGTCTTGTGATCACCATCACAGTTAAAATACAGAACATTTTCATCACCCCAAAATTTCCCTTGTGCCTCTTTCCAGACAATAACTCTACCCTCAACCTCAAGCAACCATCACATTACTTTTTGTCACTAGAGATTGAATTGTTCTCTTCTAAGTTTCAAAGGTTGTTCTTTTCTAAGTTGCTGATTGGTTGATTGGTTGGTTTCTCTCAACATGTTTGTAAAGTTCATTTATGCCATTGCAAATATCAGTAGTTCATTCATTCTTATTTCTGAAGAATACTTCACTGTGAGAATAAACCATATTATGTTCATCCATTCTCCTTTGTTGTTGTTGTTCAGTCACTGCCATGCCCAACTCTTTGAACCCTATGGACTGCAGCATGCCAGGCTTCCCTGTCCCTCACAATCTCCTGTAATTTGCTCAAACTCATGTTCGTTGAGTAGGTGATGTCATCCAACCATCTCAGCCTCTGTTGCCCTCTTTTCCCCGGCCCTCAAACTTTCCCAGCTTCAGGCCTTTTCCAATGACTTGGCTCTTCACATAGATGGCCAAAGTATTGGAGCTTCAGCTTCAGCATCCATTCTCCTGATGATGAGAATTAGGATTATTCTCAATCTGACATAATTAAGAATAATATTGTCAAAAATACTTATATGCAAATTTGTGTGTGAATATGCATTTTCATTTTTTCTTGTGAAAATGCCAAGGAGTGGAATTTCTTGGTTATATTGTATCTGTACATTCAACTTGAGAAGAAATTCACAAACTGTCATCCCATTTTGTACACTTTTCAGTCCTGAATGTTCATTGGAAGCACTGATGTTGAAGCTGAAAGTCCAATATTTTGGCCACCTGATGCGAAGAGCTGTCTCATTTGAAAAGCCCCCGATGCTGGGAAAGATTGAAGGCAGGAGGAGAAGGGGACGACAGAGGATGAGATGGTATGATGGCATCACTGATTCAATGAACATGAGTTCGGGTAAATTCCGAGAGTTGGTGATGGACAGGGAGGACGGGTGTACTGCAGTCCATGGGGTTGTAAACAGCCGGACACGACTGAGTGACTGAACTGAACTGAGACGAGTGGAATTCTGTGACACTGTGAGCATTTCTTTGACATTACCTTTCTTTGGGATTGGAATGAAAACTGACCTTTTCCAGTCTTATGACCATTGCTGAGTTTTCCAAGAATGCAGCACTTTCACAGCATCATCTTTTAGGATTTGAAATAGCTCAACTGGAATTCCATCACCTCCACTAGCTTTGTTCATAGTGATGCTTCCTAAGTCCCACTTGACTTCACATTCCAGGATGTCTGGCTCTCGGTGAGTGATCACACCATCATGATTATCTGGGTCATGAAGATCTTTTCATACAGATCTTCTGTGTATTCTTGCCACCACTTCTAAATATCTTCTGATTCTGTTAGGTCCATACTGCTCCTGTCCTTTATTGAGAACATCTTTGTATGAAATATTCCCTTGGTATCTCTAATTTTCTTGAAGAGATCGCTAGTCTTTCCCATTGTATTGTTTTCCTCTATTTCTTTGCACTGATCACTGAGGAAGGCTTTCTGATCTCTCCTTGCTGTTCTTTGGAACTCTGCATTTAGATGGATATATCTTTCCTTTTCTCCTTTGCTTTTCACTTCTCCTCTTTTCAAAGCTATTTGCAAGGCCACCTCAGACAGCCATTTTGCTTGTTTGCATTTCTTTTCCATGGGGATTGTCTTGATCCCTGTCTCCTGTACAATGTCACGAACCTTTGTCCATAGTTCATCAGGCACTCTGTATATCAGATCTAGTCCCTTGAATCTATTTGTCACTTCCACTGTATAATCATAAGGGATTTGATTTAAGTCATACCTGAATGGTCTAGTGGTTTTCCCTACTTTCTTCAATTTAAGTCTGAATTTGGCAATAAGATGTTCATGATCTGAGCCACAGTCTGTTCCCAGTCTTGTTTTTACTGGCTATAGAACTTCTCTATCTTTCACTGCAAAGAATATAATGAATCTGATTTTGGTATTGACCATCTGGTGATGTCCACATGTAGAGTCTTCTCTTGTGTTGTGAAGAGGGTGTTTGCTATGACCAGTGTGTTGTTGACTAAACTCTATTAGCCTTTGCCCTGCTTCATTCTGTACTCCAAGGCCAAATTTACCTGTTACTCCAGGTGTTTCTTGACTTCCTACTTTTGCATTCCAGTCCCCTATAATGAAAGGGACATTCTTTTTATATGTTAGTTCTAGAAGGTGTTGTAAGTCTTCATAGAATCATTTAACTTCAGCTTCTTCAGCATTACTGGTCAGGGCATAGACTTGGATTACCGTTTATTGAATGGTTTGTCTTGGAAACGAACAGAGATCATTCTGTCATTTTTGAGATTGCATCCAAGTACTGCATTCCAGACTCTTTTGTTGACTATGATGGCTACTCCATACCTAGTAGGGGATTCTTGCCCACAGTAGTAGATATAATTGCAGAAGGAAATGGCAACCCACTCCAATGTTCTTGCCTGGAGAATCCCAGGGACGGAGGAGCCTGGTGGGCTGATGTCTATGAGGTCTCACAGAGTCGGACACGACTGAAGAGACTTAGCAGCAGCAGCAATAGCAGTAGATATAATGGGCATCTGATTTAAATTCACTCATTCTAGTCCATTTTGGTTTGCTGATTCCTAAAATATCGACGTTCACTCTTGCCATGTCCTGTTTGACCACTTCCAATTTGCCTTGATTCATGGACCTAATATTCTAGGTTCCTATGCAATATTGCTTTTTACAGCATCGGACTTTGCTTATATCACCAGCCACATCCATACCTGGGTATTGTTTTTGCTTTGGCTCTGTCTCTTCATTGTTTCTGGAGTTATTTCTCCACTGATCTCCACTAGCATATTGGGCACCTACTGACCTGGGGAGTTCATCTTTCAGTGTCCTATCTTTTTGCCTTTTCATACTGTTTGGAGTTCTCATGGCAAGAATACTGAAGTGGTTTGCCATTCCCTTCTCCAGTGGACCACATTTTGTCAGAACTCTCCACCATGACCCTTCTGTCTTAGGTGGCCCTACACGGCATGGCTCCTAGTTTCATTGAGTTAGACAAGGCTGTGGTCCATCTGATCAGATTGGTTAGTTTTCTGTGATTGTGGTTTTCAGTCTGTCTACCCTCTGATGGAGAAGGATAAGAGGCTTATGAAAGCTTCCTGATGAGAGAGACTGACTGAGGGGGAAACCGGGTCATATTCTGATGAGCGGGGCCATGCTTAGTAAATCTTTAATCCAATTTTCTGTTGGTGGGTGGATCTGTGTTCCCTCCCTGCTATTTACCTGGGGCCGAACTATGATGGAGGTAATGAAGATAATGGCAACCTCCTTCAAAAGATCCCAGGCAAGTACTGCTACACTCACTGCCTCCAACCCTGCAGCAGGCCACCACTGACCCACGCCTCCATTGGAGACTCCTGGACACTCCAGGGCAAGTCTGGGTTAGCCTCTTATGGGGTTACTGCTCTTTTCTTCTGGGTCCTGGTGCACACAAGGTTCTGCTTGTCCCCTCCAAGAATCTATTTCCTGTGTAAGTTCTGGCAGCTCTATGGTGGGGTTAATGGTGACCTCCTCCAAGAGAATTTGTGCCATACCCAGGTCTGCTGCACCCAGAGCCCCTGTCCCTGTGGCAGACCATTGCCGACCCGTACCTCCACAGGAGATGCTCAGACACAGTTCTGTCTCAGTCTCTGTGGGGTCCCTGGGTTCTGGTGGGCACAATGTTTGTTTGGGCCCTCTGAGCATCTTTGGTGGGAATGGGGTTTGATTCTAAATGGGAATTCACCCCTCCTACCATCTTGCTGGGCCCCTTTACCATTCCAGCGCCTACTGGGGTTTCTCTGATCTTGGACGTGGGGTATCTGCTCACGGCCACTGCAGCGAAGTGCAGCCGCCACTCCTGACCTTGGACATGGGGTATCTACTAATAGGTGTTAGCTCTTCTCTAAATTTTTGATAGAATTCACCTGTGAATCTGGTCCTGGGCTTTTGTTTGTTGGAAGATTTTTTATTATAGCTTACTATAGCTTATTATAGCTTTGATTTCTGTGCTTGTAATGGATCTGTTAAGATTTTCAATTTATTCCTGGTTCAGTTTTGGAAAGTTATACTTTCCTAAGATGTGTCTATTTCTTCCAAGTTGTCCATTTTATTGGCATATAATTGTTCATAGTAGTCTCTTATTATCTTTTGTATTTCTGTGTTGTCTGTTGTGATTTCTTCATTTTCAATAAAACTATTATTGATTTTATTCTTCTCCCTTTTTTTCTTGATGAGTCTGGCTAATTGTTTATCTTATTTGTCTTCTCAAAGAGGCAGCTTTTAGTTTTGTTGAATTTTGCTATAGTCTCCTTCATTTTTTTTATTTACAGTTAGTCCTTTCAAAATAATATGCAAGAACTCCTTGCTGAGTGTGCCAAAGAACCAAAGAATGAGCGAACAAAGTGGTTTTTCTAATTCTATTCCTTGTTGCCACCAATGGTTACAGTGATTAGAGTCTTTGGAGATAAGGCATCTATGTAATTTGTCTACTACAGTCCTGGTGTAAGTTTGTTATCCTATAATAACTATCAAGGTTTCCTCTTTTACTCTTAAAACTATCCTGTTTTGGACAGTAAAGATAGATAATCTTCCTTGGCTTTCCTGCCTTTCATATGTCTCATGATAATGATACCAAATAACCCCTTGGGAAAATGTATCGAGTACCATGTAAACATCTGTACACAGATTTTTGGAAGTAGGTATTCCTAACTTTTGAAATAAGAACAGATCAGGTCGAGGGCATCTTATATATGATTTTAAGGCTTTTCTTTAAAGGGCTATGTTGGAATATTCTGCCACACTTTTCAGAGTTGAGCCTGTCTTTGTGCAATTTCAAAGTCAGCTCAGCTGAGTTTATATTTGAAAGAATAAGAGACGAGATGAAAAGACTGTTCACAATAGACTGAATAATGCCCCAGAAAAGATTCACATCCTAAAACACAGTTACCATAAATGTTACTTGTGCAGCAAAGGGGACTTTGATGATGTGATTAAGCTAAGGATCATAAGATGAGAATATTATCAAGTCCTACTTGTGCTGATCTTAAATGTAATCTCAATTATTCTTTTTTTTTTTCTTATACAATGAAAGTGGAAGGAGATTCGACTATAGAACAGAAAGTAAAAAATGTGAAAATGGTAGCAAAATGTTGGATTGATACAAAGAAGGAGTAACAAGTCAAGGAATGTAGGTGACACCCATAAGCTAAAAAGGTGGAACTCCGGAGTCTCCAGAAGGAACCAACCTGCTGATGATCTGCACAGTGAAACTGATTTTTGACTCCTGGCCTCCATAAGAGATTTAATGTGTGTTGTTTCAGGCCTTTGCATCTGAGGTAATTATTACAATTGCCCCAGGCAACTAACACAATGATGTAGCATTGTCTTATTTATAGTGAATATTTTAAACATACTGTAACAAACAGATTTTGCAGAAGCTCTATGAAGTAAATGGGATTACCTTTCATAAAGGAGGAATCAGAAGTTCAGAATTAAGACTATGAAGTTAATAACCCTCAGTTCTTTTTTGGCACACAATGTCCCAAAAAATCAAAGGAGGTGCCAAAAAAAAAAAAAAAAGGACTAGAAATGAATAAGTAATCAAAATCAAGTTGGCATGTTACAGGATATTTGACCTAAAATGAGATATGATTCTAGAGCTAAAGGCTTAGAAGAAAAGAGCTGAGTGAAACCTGAAAACTAGTAGGGACTAATACAGTTCTGAAAGAAAACTGATAGAAGTGCATTATTTAACAATTAATAAAGATGCTTTGGAAAGGATGTATAATCAAAGCCACAAAATTTGATCTGGAAAGGTGATTCTTTTGGTCACGTTGCTGTTTAGTCGCTAAGCCATGTCTAACTCTTGGTGACTTGATGGAGTGCAGCATGCCAAGCTTTTCTGCCCTCCTCTATTTCCTGGAGTTTGCTCAAACTCATGTCCATTGCATCTTGCATCTTTTGCCTTCAATCTTTCCAGCATCAGGGTCTTTTCTAATGAGTAGGCTCTTTCCATCAGGTGGTCAAAGTTTCAGCTTCAGCATCAGCCTTTCCAACGGATCTTCAGGGTTGATTACCTTTAGGCTTGACAGGTTTGAACTCCTTGCAGTCCAAGAGACTCTCAAGAATCTTCTCCAATAGCACAGTTCATAGGCATCAATTTTTCAACACTCAGCATTCTTTATGGTCCAACTCTCATGTCGAACATGACTACTGAAAAAATCAAAGCTTTGACTATCTGGACGTTTGTCATCAAAGTGAGGACTCTACTTTTTAATCACTGTCTAGGTTTGTCATAGATTTTCTTCCAAGGAGTAAGTGTCTTTAATTCCATGGCTGTAATCACCATTCACAGTGATTTTGGAACCCAAGAAAATAAAATCTGTCACTATTTTCACTTCTCCCCTTCTATTTACTATGAGGTGATGGGACTGGATGTCATGGTCTTAGTTTTGTGACTGTTGAGTTTTAAGCCAGATTTTTCACTCTCCTCTTTCACCCTCATGAAGAGGTTCTTTAGTTCCTCTTTGTTTTCTGTCATTAGATTGGTATTGTCTGCTTATCTGAAGTAATTGATAATTCTCCTGGAAATCTTAATTCCAGCTTGTGCTTCATCCAGTCTGGCATTTCACATTATGTACACTGCATATAAGTTAAATAAACAGGGTGACAATATACAGCCTTGAGGTACTCCTTTCCCAACTTGGAGACAGTCCTTTTTCCATATTAGATTCTAACTTTTACTTTGTGACATGCATATAGATTTCTCAGGAGGCACACAAGGTGGTCTGGTATTCTCATCTCTTTAAGAATTTTCCAGTTTGTTGTGTTCCACACAGTCAAAGGCTTTAACTTAGTTAATGAAGCAGAAGTGGATTTTCTTTTTCTGGACTTTCCTTGCTTTCTCTATGATATAATGAATGTTAGCATTTTGATCTCTGGTTCCTGTTTCTTTTCTAAATCCCACTTGTACATCTGGAAGTTTTTGGTTCATGTACTGCTGAATCCCAGATTGAGGGATTTTGAGCATTACCTTAAGGCTAGCATGTGAAAGGTGCTCAACTGTATGATAGTTTGTATATTCTTTGGCATCATCTTTTAGGATTTGAAACAGCTCAGCTGGAATTACCTCCACTATATCTATTCATTGTAATGCTTTCTAATGCCCACTTGACTTCATACTCCAGGATACCTGGCTCTAGGTGAGTGACCATACAATCATGGTTATCCAAGTCATTGAAACCTTTTCGTATACTTCTTCTGTGTATTCTTGTCACCTATTCTTAATCTCTTCTTCTTCTTTTAGGCCATGCACTTTTGTTTGTTCATATACTTTTACCAAAACAATACAGTAATGCCTAGGTTTATAAGAGGATAATTGAATTTCAGAGGTGAGTTCTTTCCTTTCTGTGTGAAACCTATATTGAAAAGTAAATCATAATCATTTTCTAAACAACAGCAATGATATCTCATATATTCCATGTGGAATATAAAATGAACACATTTCCTTGAAAAATATTCTCAAAAACATTTGATACTCTAGGTCATACCTGAGAGTGTGTACAAGTTGGCAGTTTGAAGAAATCTATGACATAATTTGAATGTCAGCTCCGTGATTTTATAGTCATATCCTGTGCATGTCACCAAGTAACTGTGACTTCCTCGTGTCAGACACTTTGGAGGTGGAAATTATTTGTTATATGTTAGAAAACTTTTGTGAAGTCTAATGCGGGTACGCAAACCTTGGCAACAGTGTGAGAACTTCTTTAGTATAATTGTTCTCCAGTTTGTGAGTCACCCACCCAGCAGCTCTATGTTAGGGTTACAGGTTTTATGGTGGGGCTAGTAGCAACCTTCTCCAAAAGGACTTATGCCAACATGCCATGCCTCCCAGGGCTGATGCTATCAGTGTCCCTGTCCCTGCAGCAGGCCATTGCTGACCCACAACTCCACAGGAGATGCTCAAACATGCACAGGCAGATCTGACTCAGTATCTTTAGGAGATACTTCCTTTCTTTTTCCCTGGGTCTTGGTGTGCACGAAGAAGGTCCCATCACTTCGTGGCATATAAATGAGAAAAAAATAGAAGGAATGGCAAATTTCATTTTCTTGGGCTCCAAAATCACTGTGGACAGTGACTACAGCCATGAAATTAAAAGATGCTTTCTCCTTGGAAGAAAAGCTATGACAAACCTAGGTAGCATATTAAGAAGTAGAGACATCACTTTGGTGACAAAGGTCTGTATAGTCAAAGCTATGATTTTTCCAGTAATCATGTACGGATGTGAGAGTTGGACCATAAAGAAGGCTGAGCACTGAAGAATTAATGCTTTCATTAATTCTGGAGAAGATTCTTGAGAGTCCCTTGGACAGCAAGGAGATGAAGTCAATCCTAAAGGATATCAGTCCTGAATATTCATTGGCATGACTGATGCTGAAGCTGAAACTCCAATACTCTGGCTACCTGATGTGAAGAGCTGATTCACTGAAAAGAAACCCTGATGTTGGGAAAGTTTGAGGGCAGGAGGAGAAGGAGATGACAGAAGATGAGATGGTTGGATGGCATCCCTGACTCAGTGGACATGAGTCTGAGCAAACCACGGTATCTAGGGAAGGACAGGGAAGCCTGGCATGCTGCAGTCCATGGGGTCTCAAAGAGTAGGACACAACTTAGTGACTGAACAACAACAAGAAAACTTTTTAGATATCAAATAAACTTTGGAGGCTTGTCCCATAATATTTTTGAAAGTAATATACTATAAGCAGTAATTTCATTGATTTTCAATTATAGACAAACCATTCATAAAAGGCAGCCTAATGTACATGCTAAGAGCATGTAATTTGAGTCTTGTGTCCAGTGTTTCTATATTACTATTGGCCCCCACTTCTGTGTGGTGCAGTCTATGCCACCTTATATTTCAGCCCTTTGCCTGGTTCCTCTTAAGCAAATTATCAAAAACTCTCTGTGTCATAGATTCCTCCATAAAATGGGGATAAAGATAGCTCTTCCATCATAGGGATGCAATACAAAAAAAAAAAGTATCTATTTAAGCACTTAAAACAGTATCTGGAACACAGTAAGCATTAGGTATGTGTTTTCTATTATTAGGGGCTTCACTGATAGCTCAGTTGGTAAAGAATCCTCCTGCAGTGTGAGAGACCTAGGTTTGATCCCTGGATTGAGAAGATCCCCTGGAGAAGGGAAAGGCTACCCACTCCAGTATTCTGGCCTAGAGAATTCCATGGACTGTATAGTCCATAAGGTCTCAAAGAGTCACACACCACTGAGCAACTTTCACTTCATTTCACTTTCTATTATTAGGTTGAATGAAATAATATCAAGCAATATATTTAATAATTCTATAAATTGAAGCTTCCAACTTTCCTAAATTCTGAAATGTCAATATTAAATGTTTTACAACTTCAACTTAAATGGTATTTAATTCTTAAAAATAATCTTATAGGCTTTCATTGCCTTTTTTTTTAAAAAATAAATTTATTTATTTTAGTTGGGGGCTAATTACTTTACAATGTTGTAATAGTTTTTGCCATAAATTGACATGAATCAGCCATGGGTTTACATGTGTTCCCCTTCCTGGACCCCCCACTCACCTCCCTCCCCATCCCATCCCTCTGGGTCATCCCATTGCCCCGGCCCTGAGCCTTTGTCTCATGCATCGAACATGGAATGGTGTTCTGTTTCACATATGATAATATACATGTTTCAATGCTATTCTCCCAGAACGTCCCACCCTCACCTTCTCCCTCAGAGTCCATAAAATTGTTCTATGCATCTGTGTCTCTTATTCTGTCTCGCATATAGGGTTATCGTTACCATCTTTCAAATTCTATATATATGCATTAGTATACTGTATTGTTGTTTTTCTTTCTGGCTTACTTCACTCTGTATAATGGGCTCCAGTTTCATCCATCTCAGTAGAACCGATTCAAATGTATTTTTTTTAATGGCTGAGTAATATTCCATTGTGTATATGTACCACAGCTTCCTTATCCATTCGTCTGCTGATGGACATCTAGGTTGCTTCCATGTCCTGGCTATTGTAAACAGTGCTGCGATGAACATTGGGGTACACGCGTCTCTTTCAATTCTGGCTTTCATTGCCTTTTTAAAATAATGTGTTTCTTTCATACTCAATATATTAATATATCTTAAGTATTTGATGTTTTATTAACATTATTTAATTATAAAACTCATTTAATATTAAACAACTTATAACTGGGGCTAAATAGCTGTAATTTCTTGAACTATGGCACCATATGTATATATATATGTGGTGAGGGTGACAGTGATTTATTTTCTTTACTTCAAAGTGTTAAATGGAAAAAAAGAAAAAAAAAGCGATAGTATTCTGCTTTTGGGGGTTATTCTCCATTCTCTTAAGAACAGCAAATATCTATTTTAGATCGATAGTACCAGATCAATTAAAGTTTTAAAATAAAATGAATTTGATTCTTTTTACACCTACATACATATTTCAACATAAATCAAAGCTACACAAATGATTGGTCTGAGAGTGAAATACAATATTTGCAGAATTCAAATGAATATTCCTAGAAATTTTTAGGAATGTTCATATACTGAAAGCCACTTTTAAAATAGAGACTTAACAAAACAAAAGAGCAAAACTTCAGGAATTAAATTGTAACATTAATATAGTTGATGAACTGCTTGCTCCTGCTGTTGAATCCAGCCAAACATTTCTAGTTCAGATCACTTGTCAGTAGGCCAATTTTCTCATGGAACCTACTTCTTAAGTCCAAAATTATTTCCTGAGGGGAACAGTAAGAGTCAGCTTATACTATAAACGTATCACATGTGCAAGTGCCTTACAACCGAAAATAAAAGTTGAAACAGGAGAATACACACAAAAATGAAAGAAAAGGTTAAAAACTATTGTTGACTTCCATTCCTAACTAACCTGACTCCTCTGACCCATAAAGATTAACGTAGGAGAAAAACAAGAATATCCACTTGACATTTTACCTCCTGACTGTTACATGTGTTATGCTAATTATTCTAACCCTTGCCATTCTTCACTGCCCTAACAATATATTGGCTCATAAGAATAGAAAACGTATTATTTGAATACTATAGCTTTATCTGGAGAACTATAAAGTGTATTCTGGGAATACTAAGAACATTTCAATATGCATTATTGCTTAAATTTTGGGCAAAGAACAACACATCAAAAAGAATAAGAGATTGCATTTCAGTAAAATGTTTAAGTATACTCTAGGCAAAAATGTAATTTTCTCTATAACTCTTTAATATACAAAATAGTGTGTTCATATCTATACTTTCTAAAAACAGCTCCCCAAGGAAGCAGTTTTTTTTTTTTTTTTAATAAATAGGAAGGCTCATGATTTTGAGTTTTATTTATTTATCAGCAGGAAACATTAGCTTTAAGTACCCTTCCAATAAATGCCATCACAATACCAAATGATTTCCTATTTTGTTCTATTCCTAGAAAAAACTACAATATAAACTTAATCACAAACACATACACACAAACACATATGGCCTTTTAATAAAAGGGCAAGTGATGGAGTCCTCTGCCTGACCTAAAATTGAAATATCAACAATGTAAGCTATCAATTAGTTACTTCAATCTGAAAATGAAGGAAAAGATTCAGTAAATTAAGCACTTCTAGGTAAAATATAGAGACTACTGAAGCGACTTTGCACACACACTCAAATTTCTAGAAAATGTCAGTCTTCATAATATTCACATTATGTATGTCTTTGCAGAACACCAACAATGTAAAGATGTGATGTCAAAGAAATTTTAATTGTTTTCTTCTTCATCATATTAAATACCATCAAAGAAGAAAACATATTATTAAATCAAGGCACATTTTGGGTTTACAGAGTACAAAAGAGTATAATAAACCTTATATAAATGAAATAATTTTCCTTTCAATAATTTTATCTTAGAAAAACAGTTTAGCAACAAAAGCTGATAAAATAAATTAAAATATATAAAAATTAATAAGATATAGTCTAATGCAAAGTTGGACTATATAAAAATTTTTAAAATTTGTCATTAGAGAACACTATTAACAGAATGAGAACACAACCACTGAAATAAGAAATAAGATAATATTTGCAAAACATGCATCTGAGAAGGCATTAACATCTAAAATATATGAACATTGCCTACAAGTCATAACAAAAACACCAATAACTCAATTTATAAATGGCAAAGAACTTTAACAGAAATTTCTCAAAAAATGTTTACAAATGACTAAATAATCACACTAAAAGATGGTCAACCTTATTGATCAGTAGGGAAATGCAAATCAAAACCACAATCAGAAACCACTTTGTACTCACTTGGATAGCTATTATAAAAAATAATAAGTGTTTTTGAGGATGGGAAGAGGTTGATATCCTTGGCAGTTGCTGGTGAGAATGTAAGATATTGCAGCTACTGTGGGGAACAGTGTGGAGTTTCCTTAACAAAATTACAAATAGAATTACCATCAGTTAAGTTCATTTCAGTTCAGTTCAGTCGCTCAGTCGTATCTGACTCTTTGCGACCCCATGAATCGCAGCACGCCAGGCTTCACTGTCCATCATCAACTCCCCGAGTTTACCCAAACCCATGTCCATCGAGTTAGTGATGCCATCCAGCCATCTCATCCTCTGTCATCCCCTTCTCCTCCTGCCCCCAATCCTTCCCAGCATCAGGGTCTTTTCCAATGAGTCAATTCTTCATATGAGATGGCCAAAGTATTGGAGTTTCAGCTTCAACATCAGTCCTTCCAATGAACACCCAAGGCTGATCTCCTTTAGGATGGAATTACCATATGATTCAACAATTCTGCTTTTGAATATATATCCCAAAGGATTGAGAGCAGAGACTGGAACAGCTATTTGTAAACCTATTTTCACAACAGCCGTATTCACAATAATCAAAAGCTGAAAGCAGCTCAATTCAAGCAACAGCAATTCATCTGTCATCAGATGAAAGGATAAACAAAATGTGGGGATATATATAACACATAATGGAATATTATTCAGCCTTTAAAAAGAACAAAATTCTTACATGTGCTACAACATAAATCACCCTTGAAGACAGTTTGATAAGTGAAACAAGTCTCTCAAATGGACAAATATTATTTGTATTCATTTATATAATTTACATATGTTTATATTATTTATATGATTCCACTTATATGAGATACTTACAGAGCTCAAATTCAGAAATTAGAATGGTGGTTTTCAGGGGTCGGCAAAAGAGGAGTTACTGTTTAAGGTGTTCATAGATTCAGTTTTGCAAGATGGAAAATACTCTGAAAATGGAAGGTGATGATAGTTGAACAGTAAGGTCAACATAACCAAGGCACTTACCTGTAAACTTAAAATGGCTAAAATGTTAAACTGTATGCCATTTATATTTTACCACAAATTTTAAAACTATCTAGAGTGATAAAACCATCCTTTTTTGAGTAATATGACAAATTTGGCTCTTTGGACCACATCTCCTTTTGAATCAACGGAAAGTGCTAAATTAAAAACAAAAAAAATTCATTCTAGAACAGCATCACAAAATGATAGTGTTAACATTAACCAATTCTCCATGTGAGGTTAAACTTAGTCTTGATATCTTAATGATAGGCAAATCCATTTGACTTGATTTGGCCAATGAAAGATGAGCAGAAGTGGACAAATTTTGGAGTAGAAACTTTAAGAACTATTGAATGGTTCTTCTATACCTTCTATAGCTCTTTTACTAGAATTCCAATTCCTATATAAGACCCCCACCTTAATTATCTGCTTCAGAATGCAGAATACATATGAAGCAGCAGTGTAGCTTATCTGCAGCTGGTCTGTAATATAAATGAAAAGGAAACCTTATCAATCAATGTAAGATAAGAACATGTGGGTTTGTTTATTACTTTAGGATAAATTAATAAAAGTTGACTTGATGAGTAACTCACTACACACTGTAAATAAAATCCAAAATTCAGAGGAATTTCCAGTATGGGAGTTCTAACAAGATAACCTCTCTCCTTAAATCTCAGACTATAAAGAGATATAAACTAAATGTAAAGATAAATCAAAATCAAACTACCCAGTCATCATCTCCATTCACTACAAGAAAAGTTATCTTACCACTGAGAAAAGGAAGACATCAAAAATTATAAACAAAGACCAATCACAAGCATGGAAATTGAAACTGTAATAAAAAAATCTTCCAACAAACAGAAGCCTTGGCTTCACAGGTGAATTCTACCAAAAGTTTGCAGTTGTTGTTGTTCAGTTGCCAAGTCTTGTCCAATTCTCAATGAATCCATGAACTACGGCACTCCAGGCTTCCCTGTCTTCATATCTCCCAGAGTTTGCTCAGACTCATGTCCATTGAGTCAGTGATGCTATCCAACCAGCGATCTCACCCAAAGTTTAGAGAAGAGCTAACACCTATCCATCTTAAACTCTTCCAGAAAATTGCAGAGAAAGAAAAGCTCCCAAGCTCATTCTAGAAGGCCACCACCTCCCTGATATCAAAACCAGTCAAAGATACCACAAAAAAAGAAAATGGCAGGACAATATCACTGATAAAAACACATGAAAAAATCCTCAATGAAATTCTAGCAAACAAAGTCCAACAAAACATTAAAAGGATCATATGTATTTATCAAGTGGTCTTTATCCCAGGGATGTAAGGATTCTTCAATGTATGCAATTCAATCAATGTGATACACTGTATTAACAAACTGAAAGATAAAAACCTATGATCATCTCAATAGATGTAGAGAAAGCTTTTAACGAAATTCAGTACCCATTTATGGTAAAAACTCTCCAGAAAGTAGGTATAGAAGGAACTTACCTCAAGATATTAAAGGCCATATACAACAAACCCACAGTGGACGTTATTGTCAATGGTGTAAAACTGAAAACATTTCCTCTAAGTTCAGGAACAAGTCTAGCATGCACATTCTCACAACTAATATTCAACATAGTTTTGGAAGACTAAGCCACAGCAATCAGAGAAAAGAAAGAAATAAAAGGAATCCAGATTGGAGAAGAAGTAAAACTCTCACTGTTTGCAGATTATATGATTCTTTACATAGAAAACCCTAAAGATGCCACAAGAAAATTACTAGAGCTAATCAATGAATATAGTAAAATCCAAGATATAAAATTAATACACAGAAATCCTTTTCATTCCTATACATTAGCAATGAAAAATCAAAAAGAGAAATTAAGGAAACAATCCCATTCACTATTGCAACAAAAAGAATGAAATACCTAGGAATAAACTGACCTAAAGAGACAAAAGACCAGTATGCAGAAAACTATAAGACACTGATGAAAGAACTAAAAGATGAAAAAAACATATGAAAGTATATACCATGTTCTTGGATTGGAAGAATCAATACTGTGAAAATGACTATACTATCCAAAGCAAACCATAGACTCAATGCAATCCCTATCAAACTACCAATGGTATTCTTCAGAGAACTAGAACAAAACAATTCACAATTTTTATGGAAACATAAAAGATATAAAACATAAAAACATGAAGAAAAAAAAAACATAATAGCCAAACCAATCTTGAGAAAGAAGAATGGAACTGGAAGAATCAACCTGCCTGACTTCAGAATATACTACAAAGCTACAGCCATCAAGATAATATGGCACTGGCACAAAAGCAGAAATACAGACTAATGGAACAAGGTAGAAATCCTAGAGATAAACCCACGCAACTATGGGCACTTTGTGTTTGATAAAGGAAGCAAGAATATACAATGGAGAAAAGACAATCTCTTCGATAAGTGATGCTGTTAGAACTGATAAATACATGTAAAAAATGAAACTAGGACACTTCCTAACACCATATACAAAAATAAACTCAAAATGGATTAAAGACAAATGTAAGGCCAGAAACTGTAAAACTATTAGAAGAAAACACAGGCAGAACACTCTTTGATGTAAATGAGAAATCATCTTTGACCCACCTCCTAGAGTAATAGAAATAAAAAAAGAAATAAGCAAATGGACCTAATTAAACTTAAAAGGTTTTGCACAACAAAGTAAACAAAGATAGGTAAAATTAAGCAGTTATGTCCAACTCTCCAAAACCCCATGGACTATAGTACACCAGGCTCCTCCAGTCATGGGATTTTCCAGGCAATAGTACTGGAGTGGATTGCCATTTCCTTCTCCAGAGGATCTTTCTGACCCAGGGACCGAACCCAGGTCTCCCACATTGCAGGTAGACTCTTTACCATTTGAGCCACCAGAGAGTCTCAAAGTAAACAATAAACAAGATTAAAACACAACCTTCATAATGGAAGAAAATAATCTCAAATGAAACAACTGACAAAGAATTAATCTCCAAAGTGTATAAGCAACTCATACAGCTCAATATAGAAAAGCAAACAGCCCAATCGAAAAATGGACTGAAGACCTAAACAGATACTTCTCCAAAGAAGACATTCATGTCAATGTATGGCAAAACAAATACAATATTGTAAAGTTAAAAAATAGAAAATAAACTAATAAAAAAAGAAAGAAAAAATAAATAGAATCTTAAAAAATTGTAACAATAATTTCTTGGGGTAATAATTAGAATGGGCCACAAGAACAGCTTCAGAGGTGCTGCTAACATTGTATGCTAATTACATCACTGTGTAAAAATATATCAAGCTGTATGCTTGTGATATATTTTGCTTCAATAATAGTTTTTAAATGTAAAAAAAAAAAAGACATGCAGATGGCCAATAAACACATGAAAAGATATTCTACATTGCTAATTCTTATAGATATGCCAATCAAAACTACAATGAAGTATCACCCCACACTAGCCACAATGGCCATCATGGAAAAAGTCCACAAACAGTAAATGCTAAAGAGGATATAGAGAAAAAGGAACCCTCTTGCAATGTTGGCAAGAATGTAAATTGATACAACCACTATGCAGAACAATATGGAGATTCCTTAACAAGCTAGGAATAAAATTATTATATAACTCAGCAATCCCACTATTACTCTGAGAAAACCATAATTGAAAAAGACATGCATACCCCAATGTTCATAGCAGCATGATTTACAATAGGTAGGGATGTGAAAACAACCTGGATGCCCACCTACAGATGAATGGATGAAGAAGATGTGATACATACATATACCGGAATATTAGCCATAAAAAAGACAAATTTGAGTCAGTTCTAGTGAGGTGGATGAACCTAAAGCTTGTTATAGAGAGTGAAGTAAGTCAGAAGGAGAAAAGCAAATTTTATACATTAATGCATCATGGCAACCCACTTCAGTATTCTTGCCTGGAGAATCATATGGGCAGAGGTGCCCAGTGGACTAAAGTTGATAGGGTGGCAAAGAGTTGGACGTGACTGAAGCTACTGAAGTGAAACAATGGAATCTAGAAAAATGGCATTAATAAACCTTATTTTTAGGAAAGGAATGGAGATGCTGATATAGAGAGATGGACTTTTGGACAGTGGGGAAAGGAAAGAGGGAGATGAAGGGAGAATGTAGCATCAACATACATACACTGTGTGTATGTGTGTGTGTACTCAGTTGTGTCTGACACTGCAAGCCCACGGACTGTAGCCTGCCAGGATTCTCTGTCTATGGGATTTTCCAGGCAAGATTACCGGAGTGGGTTGCCACTTCCTCCTCCAGGGCATCCTCCCAACCCAGGGACAGGACCCTTGCCTCTTAAGCCTGCTACATTGCAGGCAGATTCTTTACCATTGCACCACCTGGGAAGCCTGTATATATATATATGCATATATATGTATATATATGTATATATATATACATGTATATACATATACATACACCACCCTAATGTATGTACACTACCCTAGTACATATATACTATGTATATATATATACACACTACCATGTGTAAAATAGATAGCTGGTGAGAAGTTGCTGTGTAACACAAAGTTCCCAGCCAGGCACTTTGTGATGACCTAGAGGGGTGGGACGAGAGGAAGGGAAGGAAGCCCATAAACCTTTCTTGTTTAGTTGTTGAGTCTCATTCTTTGGCAGCCTCATGAACTATAGTCTGTCAAGTAGGATCTCAAAGGCGAGAATACTAGTATGGATTATTATCTTCTTCTCCAGGGGATCTTTCTGCTCCAGGGTTCAAACCTGTGTCTCCTGCTTGACAGGAGGATTATTTACCACTGAGCCATCTGGAGAACGCTTCATAAACGTTTGGACAACTTAAAATAGATAAATATATTTCTAATTGGAATCCCTTAAGATTTGGCCTTGTAGGATAGTGAAAGGAGACAAAAAATATTGGAAGAAATAATATCCAAAGATTTTCTCAATTTGATAAAACTATATATAAACACACAGATCCAAGAAACACAACAAGCCCTAGGATAAGAAATATAAAGAAAGCAACACTAAGATTCATAATGAAATTGCTTAACACCAGGGTAAGAAACTGTAAAACTTCTAAAGGAAAACATAGGATGCACATCCTTGACTTAAATCACAGCAAGATTGTCAATGACCTACCTCCTAGAATAAAGAAAATAAAACCAATAACATGTAGGACCTAATTAAACTTAAAAACTTTTGCACAGCAAAGGAAACTACAAACAAAGTGAAAAGATAACCCTCAGAATGGGAGAAAAATAGTAGTAAATGAAGCAACTGACAAAGGATTAATCTCCAAAATATGCAAGCAACACTTGCAGCTCAGTATCAGAGAAATAACCCAGTCAAAAAGTAGGCAGAAGACCTAAACAGACGTTTTTCCAAAGAAGAGGTATCACCTCACACAAGTCAGAATGGCCATCATAAAAAAGTTTACCAATACTACAAACAAGAGTGAAGTAAGTCAGAAAGAGAAAAACAGTATTTGTATATTAATGCATATATATGGAATCTAGAAAGATGGTACCAATGCACTTATTTGCGGGGCAGCAATGGAGATGCAGACATAGAGAACAGACTTGTGGACATGGTGGAGGAAGGAGACGGAGGGTTGATTTGAAAGAGTATCATTGAAACATATATACTACCATGTGGGAAATAGATAGCCAGTGGGAATTTGCTGTAACATGCAGAAAGCTCAAACCCTGTGCTCAGCGACAACCTAGAGGGATAGGATGGGATGAGAGGTGGGAGGGAGGTCAAGAGGGAGGGGACAAATGTATACCTATGGCTGATTCATGTGGATGTATGGCAGAAACTAATACAATATTGTAAAGCAATTATTCGACAATGAAAAATAAAATTAAAAATGTCAACTCACGCTTTGTGATATTATACTGTTATTTTGAAAATGTTACTCTTAAAGGAAACTGGGTAGGAAGTACAAAGGATGATTAGTATTACTTAAAAATTCATGCATATTTACAATTATCCCAATAAGAAATTCCACTTAAAGGGGAAAAACAACAACAACAACAACAAAAACAAAAACACAGACAAGAGAAAATCTGAAAAGCAAACAGGGAAATAAGATACGTTACATAGAGAGTAGCAAAGATAATACCACAACCAAGATGGTGGAATAGAGGGACACGCGCTCATCTTCTCCTACAATAACTCCAAAGGTACAACTAGCTGCTGAACAAAAATCCAAGGGAGAATGTTGGATCCCACCAAAAAAAGATATCCCATGCCCAAGGGCAAAGGAAAGCTACAGCAAGGTAGTAGAAGGAGTGAAATCATGTTTAGAATCAAACCTCATACCTGCTGGAGACACTCAGAGGGATCAAACAAAACCTTGTGTGCACTAGGACCCAGGAGAAAGGAGCACTGACCCCACAAGAGACTGCCCACACTTGCCTGTGAGTGTGTTCAGGAGTCATCGGAGGAGGCGTAGGTTGGTGGTGGCCTGCTGCAGGGTTGGGGGCACTGAGAGTGACCATGAGTGCACGGGACTTTTTGAAGGAGGTCGACCTTATTTACATTACCTCCACCATAGTTTTTGGTCTCAAGTCAAACAACAAGGAGGGAACACAGTACCACCTATCAAGAGAAAATCGGATTAAAGATTTACTGAGCATTATCCTGCACATTAGAACAAGATCCAACTTCCCCCACAGTCAGTCTCTCCCATCAAGAAGCTTTCATAAGCCACTTATTATCCATCAGAGGACAGACAGAATGAAAACCACAATCACAGAAAACTAATCAAGCTGATTACTTGGACCACAACCTTGTCTAACTCAGTGAAACTATGAGCCACCCCACGTAGGGCCACTCAAGACGGACGGGTCATGATAGAGAGTTCTGACAAAACATGGTCCATTGAAGAAGGAAATGGCAAACCACTTCAGTATTCTTGCCTTGAGAACCCCATGAACAGTATGAAAAGGCAAAAGATATGACACTGAAAGATGAACTTCCCAGGCTGGAGGGTGCCCAATAAGCTACTGGAGAAGAATGGAGAAATAACTCCAGAAAGAATGATGGGATGGAGCCAAAGCAAAAACAACACTCAGTTGTGGATGTGACTGGTGATGGAAGTCAAGTCCAATGCTGTGAAGAACAATATTGCATAGAAATCTGGAAAGTTAGGTCCATGAATCAAGGTAAATTGAAAGTGGTCAAACAGATGGCAATAGTGAACATTGATATTTTAGGATTCAGTGAACTAAAATGGACTGGGGTGGGCGAATTTAATTCAGATGACCATTATATCTACTACTGTGGGCACGAATCCCATAGAAGAAATGGAGTAGCCATCATATCAACAAAAGTCTCTGAAGTCCAGTTCTTGGGGACAATCTCAAAAATGACAGAATGATCTCTATCTGTTTCAAAGGCAAGCTATTCAATAGCAAAGTAATCCAAGTCTATGCCCCAACCAGTAATGCTGAAGAAGCTGAAGTTGAATGCTTCTATGAAGACGTAGAAGACCTTCTAGAACTAAGACCCCAAAAAGATATTCTTTTCATCATAGGAGACTAGAATGCAAAATAGGAAGTCAAGAGATACCAGGAGTAACAGGCAAATTTGGTCTTGGAGTACAAAATGAAGTAGCACAAAGGCTGACAGAATTTTGCCAAGAGAACACACTGGTCATAGTAAACACCCTCTTCCAACAACACAAGAGAAGACTCTACACATGTACATCATCAGATGGTCAACACCGAAATCAGATTGATTATATTCTTTGCAGCCAAAGATGGAGAAGCTCTATACAGTCAGCAAAAACAAGACTGGAAGCTAACTGTGGCTCAGATCAGGAACTCCTTATTGCCAAATACAGACTTAAATTGAAGAAAGTAGGGAAAACCACTAGGCCATTCAGGTATGACCTAAATCAAATCCCTTACCAATGTGCAGTGGAAGTGACAAATAGATTCAAGGGATTATATCTGATAGACAGAGTGCCTGAAGAACTATGGACAGAGGTTCATGACATTCTACAGAGGCAGTAATCAAGACCATCCCCAAGAAAAAGAAATGAAAAAAGGCAAAATGGTTGTCTGAGGAGGCCTTATGAAGAGCTGAAAAAAGAAGAGAAGCTAAAGGCAAAGGAGAAAAGGAAAGGAATATCCATCTGAATGCAAGGTTCCAAAGAATAGCAAAGAGACACAAGAAAGCCTTTCTCAGTGATCAATGCAAAGAAATAGAGGAAGACAGAATGGGAAAAACTAGAGATCTCATCAAGAAAATTATAGATACCAAGAGAACATTTTATGGAAAGATGGGCACAATAAAGGATAGAAATGGTATGAATCCAACAGAAGCAGAAGATATAAAGAAGAGGTGGCAAGAATACACAGAAAAAATATACAGAAAAAATCATTATGACCCAGAAACCACGATGTTATGATCACTCACCTAGAGCCAGACACCCTGGAATGCAAAGTCAGTTGACCCTTAGGCAACATCACTATAAGCAAAACTAGTAGAGGTGATGGATTTCCAGCTGAACTATTTCAAATTTTAAAAAGTGTTGCTGTTAAAGTGTTGCATTCAATATGCCAGCAAATTGAGAAAACTCAACAGTGGCCATAGGACTGAAAAAGATCAGTTTTCATTCCAATCCTAAAGAAAGACAATGCCAAAGAATGTCCAAACTACTGCTCTCTGCACTCATCTCACATGCTAGCAAAGTAATGCTCAAAATTCTCCAAACCAGACTCCAACAGTACATGAACTATGAAATTCCAAATGCTCAGGCTGGATTTAGAAAAGGCAGTGGAATAAGAGAACAAATTGCCAGCATACATTGAATCATCGAAAAAGCAAGGGAGTTCCAGAAAAAACATCTACTTTTGCTTTATTGACTAAGCCTAGTTCTTTTACTGTGGTCACAACCAACTGTGGAAAATTCTTAAAGAGATGGGAATACCAGATCACCTTACTTGCCTCCTGAGAAATCTCTATGTAAGTCAAGAAACAACAGTTAGAACCAGACATAGAACTATGGATTGGTTCAAAATTGGGAAAGGAGTACATCAAGACTGTATATTGTCACCCTGGTTATTTAATTTATATGCAAAATATATCATGAAAATATCAGGCTGGATGAAGCACAAGCTGGAATCAAGGTTGCCAGGAGAAAAAGCAATAACCTCATATATACAGATGACATCACCCTTATGGCAGAAAGTGAAGAAGAACCGAAGAGCCTCTTGATGAAAGAGAAAGAGGAGAGTGAAAAAGTTGGCTTAAAAACCAACATTCAGAAAACTAACATCATGGCATTAGGTCCCACCATTTCATCACAAATAGATGGGAAAACAATGGAAACAGTGAGAGACTATTTCTTTGGCTCCAAAATCACTGCAGATGGTCACTGCAATTATGAAATTAAAAGATGCTTGCTCATTGGAAGAAAAGCTATGACCAACCTAGACAGCATACTAAAAAGCAGAGATATTACTTTGCCACAAAGTTCTGTTTAGTCAAAGCTATGGTTTTTCCAGTAGTCATATATGGACGTGAGACTTGGACCATAGAGAAAATTGAGCGTGGAAGAATCGATGCTTTTGAACTGTAGTGTTGGAGAAGACTTTTTCTACCTATTTATTGATCAGTTTGTTTATTTTGATGCCGTTGAGCATTATAAGCTGTTTGTAAATTTTGGAGACTATTCCTTTGTGGGTCACATCATTTGCAAATATTTTCTCTCAATCTGTGGGTTGCTTTAAATTTGTTTATTGTTTCCTTTGCTGTGAAAAAAACTTTTCAGTTTAAGTAAGTCCCATCTGTGTATTTTTGTTTTTATTTCTACTATTCTAGGAGAGAGATCAAAAAAGATTGCTGTGATTTATGTCATAGAATGTTCTGCCTATGTTTTCCTCTAGGAGTTTTATAGCGTCCAGTCTCACATTCAGGTCTTTAATCCATTTTCATCTATTTTACATGTGTGTGCTCAGCCACTCAGTTGTGTCTGACTCTTTGCAGCCATATGGACTGTAGCCCGCTAGGCTCCTCTGTTCATGAGATTTTATAAGCAAGAATACTGGAGTAGGTTACCATTTACTCTTCCAGGGAATCTTCCTGACCCAGGGTTTGTATCTGCATCTCTTGTGTCTCCTGCATTGCAGGCAGATTCTTTTATCACTGACACACCTGGGACAGCTGTCCAGTTTTCCCAGCACCATTTGTTGAAAGACTGTTTTTCCAATATTGGGTAGTCTTACCTCCTTTGTCATAGAATAATTGACCATAGGACTTCCCTGGTGGCTCAGATGGTAAAGAATTTGTTTGCAATGCAGAAGACATGGGTTTGATCCTTGGATTGGGAAGATTCCCTGGAGAAGGGAGTAGTTTATTTCCCTTCCTTTCACCTGAAGAAGGGAATGGTGCATGGGTTTATTTCTGGGTTTTCTATCCTGTTCCATTGACCTATATTTCTATTTTAGTGCCAGTACCATACTGTTTGGTGACTGTAGCTTTGTAGTATAGTTTGAAGTCAGGGAACCTGATTCCTCCAGCTCTGTTTTTCTTTCTCAAGATTACTTTCAATATCCAGAGTCTTTTGTGTCTCCATACAAATTTTGAGATTATTTTGTTCTAGTTCTATGAAAAATGCCATTGGTGATAGGGATTGTGCTACATCTGTAGATTGCCTTTGGTTGTTGTTATTGTTGTTCAGTCACTCAGTCGTGTCTGATGGCTGACTCTTTTTGACCTCATGGACTGCAGCACTCCAGGCTTCCCTGTCCTTCACCATCTTCCAGAGCTTGCTCAAAGTCTTATAGTCATTTTGACATGCTGGTTTTCTATAGTAATTAATGAATATAAGATTCTCTATTATTCAAGGATATTGCATCTGTTTACTACAGCCTGCCTTCAGTTTTTATGCAGAAGGGATGGAATCGGAAAAAGAAATGGCAACCCTCTCCAGTATTCTTGCATGGAGAATCCCATGAACAGATGTGCCTCATGGGCTACAGTCCATAGGGTCACAAAGAGTCAGACACCGCTGAAGTGACTGAGCAATCATGTCAGTGCAACTAGCCCATCTTCCCTAGGGATTTCTCATTCTTCCTTCAACGCCAAGAATTATGCCACTGTTTCTGTATGAATGTAAATGAAACTCATCATTTGACTCAAGCATAGTTGGGAGAAAGGTGAGATTGGTGATTTAGAAAAAGAGATAAAAAGGCCCAGTAGTACCATCTATTCTGAATTGAATTCTTCAATAAATTATCATATAAATTTCTACTGGACCCTCTTCTTTCCTTTATATTTTTTGCCTTTAAGCTGAATCTTCCTTGCCTTTTTTAACAATTCACTAGAGTAATTATCACTCTGTAAATTTCAAGCTATCCACCTTGAGTCTTTCAACAATTTCTCAAATAGTATTGATGATTCTGTTTTCTTATGTTTCCACATTAATATAGATCAATTCTGTTTTAAAATGCCTCTTTGTTATTTCTAAGAAGGCAAGGTAGGAGAGGCAAATGTGTTCAATCCACATAAAGGAAAGATGTATAGAGTAATACCAGCCAATGAAATATCCTGATTTTGAGAGATGCCTGGCATAGATCTAGAAATCTTGGCATCATCAAAATATAAATGCAAGCTAGTTAATGGGAATTCATTAAAGAAATTATATAGAGGAAAAAGACTATGAGATAATGAACCTGAATATTAATATTTCATGTGTGGATGAAGAGAGAGAAGGGATTGAAGACTTTAAGGAAACCATCTAAGAGATGAGTAGTCTTTGGGAAGGGTGAGTCTACACAGCTAAATTTTAAAATTTTATTATCCTTTTGACTTTCAGCCCCACTTCAATTTGTACCTATTAAAATAAATTAATTGCGCCTAATAGAAAGTTGAACTTGTTTATTTTGAAACACCTTCCTGGATGTTATAGGGCCTTGCCACTCAAACTGTGGTCTTCCAACCAGAAGCAACACCTGGAAGAATGTTTGAAAGTAGAGAATAGGGGGCGGGGATAAGATGGCGGAGGAATAGGACGAGGAGACCACTCTCTCCTCCACAAATGTATCGAAAGAACATCTAAACGCTGACCAAACTTCACAAAACTACTTCTGAAGGCTGGCTGAGGACTTCAGGCTTCCACAAAAACTGCGCATTATCTTCAAAAGAGGTAGGAGAAATTATAAAAGATAAAAAGAGAGACAAAAGAGTTAGGGACGGAGACCCGTCCCGGGGAGGGAGTCGTAAAAGAGGAGGAATTTCCAAGCACCAGGAAACCCTCTCACCGGCGGGTGTGGGGGAGGATTTTTTATCTCGGAGGGCAACGTAACTGGGAGGAAAAAATAAATAAAATCCACAGATTACGTGCCTAAAGCAACTCCCAGCAAAGAACCCCAGAGGCTCGCATCATCCGCCACCAGCAAGTGGGGGCTGAACGGAGAGGAGCGGGCGGCATTGCCTAGGGTAAGGACCGGGCCCGAGTGCCCCGAGGGCAATCTGAGGGAGCTAACGTGAGATAGTAACCTAAACTGTGGGACAGCGAGAGAGAAAGAACTATCCCGCGAAAAGCCCAACTCTAAGGCACTGCCGGCCCGCTCACAGAACAAAGGACTGAGCGATACCAGAGGAGAGCTAGCCGGCTGCGGACCGCCCCATCCCCCGCCGGACACAGCGGGCAGGCGGGGCCCGCCAGAGCCGGAAAGGGGCAAACTCGGCTCCAGAGAGGGCACCCCCTACCAAACTGCAAACAGGCTCCCAGTTTCTAAGCAAAGACTGCCTGAGATCCCGGAGGGTCGACAGCCGCCGGGAGGGTCGCAGCCAGAGACCAGCTCCCCAGAACCGACACAAAGCACACCGGAGCCGGGCGCGCCCGTAAACCGAGGCGGGGACCAGGGAGGTGATAAGCCGCACCGCCCCAACAGGGAAGAGCGCCCTCGCCAAACTCCTGGCCGCCTGGGCAGCTCCGACCGGGAACGGCACAAGCCGCGGGCGAAACCGAGTCTGCGCCTTTGTGGAGTAACCAGGAGCCTGAACCTGAGCGGCTTAGACCTGGGAAGTGCACGCAGCTCAGGGCCCGCTCCCCGGCCGAGTAACCTGAAGCCTGAGCAGGGTAGACGGGGAAAGCACACACGCCGTGAGCGGGGGCGAACCCAGTGCGGCCGAGACACTGCGAGCTTACCACACGCACGCCAGAATTGCAGTGTTCCTTCCTCCCCACAGCACGATTGAACAAGCGAACCTAAAGAGATCACCTCCACCGCTTTGTTGCAGGGCGGAAATTAGATACTGAAGAGATCTCCAAACAGACGCCAAATAAACCGAGGGAAGCGCTTTGGAAGGGACAGGCCAACAGATTAAGATCCCTGTAGTTAATACCGACTGCATTGAAAAGGACCTATAGATCTTGAAAAGTATAAGCAGGAATAAGGATCTATCTAAAACTGAGCAGATCCCACACTGCTCACAACAGCTCCAGAGAAAGTCCGGGATATATATATTTTTTACTATTTTTGTTTTTTTTTTTTTTTAATTAAAAAAAAAATTTTTTTTTTCTCTTCTTTCCTTTTTCTTCAAGTCCTCTATTACACCTTTAACTTTCATTTTCATAACCCACTATTAACTTGCAAAAAAAAACAACCCTATTTTTGAAGCAAACTACATACATATATCTTATACCTTTTGTGTTTTCTTTTTTTAATGTTTTTTTTCCTGTTCTACATTTTTTTACTGTTTCTTTTTTTACTGTTTTACTGTTTTTTTTTCTTTTTACACTGTTTCCTTTTTTCTTTTTTTTTTTTTTTTAGATTGTAAGTTTTATAAGAGTCTAACCTCTACTCTAGATTTTTAATCTTTGTTTTACATATTTGATATCAACTTTGTACATTTAAGAACCCAATCTTTAGGACCCACTTTTACTCAGGAGTGTGATCACTGGCCTGATCACTCTCTCCACCTATTGATGCTCTTTCTTCTCCCTCAGGGAACCTCTATCTCCCACCCTCCTCCTTCTCTTCTCAACCCAATTCTGTGAATCTCTGAGGGTGTTCTGGGTACTGGAGAACACTTCAGGAACAGGATACTGCCCAGATCTCTCTCTCCCCTCTTAATTCCTCCCTTTCTACTCATGCTCACCTCTGTTACCTTCCTCCCCCCTCTCTATGTATCTCTGTGAATCACTCTGAGGGTTCCAAACTGTGGAAAGCACAGAGGGAAGTGCTTACTGGCTAGATTGCTCTCTCCACATTTGAATTCCCCTCTTCCCCTCCTGGTCACCTCAACCCCCCCCCCCCCACCTCATCTCTCCATGTAACTCAGTGAACCTTTCTGGGTATCCCTCACTGTGGAGAATCTTTTCACCATTAACCTAAAAGTTTTATTATTGAGGCTGTATGGAAGGAGAAGTCTTGAGGCTACTGCAAGAATAAGACTGAAAGCCAGGGGAAACATTAATTAATAAGAGACCATCCAATAGCCTCCATAAATTCACTGAAACCAAGCTCCACCCAAGAGACAATAAGTTCCAGAGCAAGACATACCACGCAAATTCTCCAGCAATGCAGGAACATAGACCTGAGCATCAATATACAGGCTGCCCAGAGGCACACCAAATCCATAGACATCTCAAAAATTAATACTGGTCACTCCATTACACTCTAGAGAGCAGAAATCCAGCTCCACCCACCAGAACACCGACACAAGCTCCCCCAACCAGGAAGCCTTGACAAGCCACCTGTCCAACCCCAACCGCAGTGAGGAACCTCCACAACAAAGAGGAACTTCATACTACCAGAATACAGAAGGGCCACGCCTAACACAGCAATCTAAACAAGATGAAAAGACAGAGAAATACTCAGCAAGTAAAGGACAATGAGAAATGCCCACAAAGCCAAACAAAAGAGGAGGAGATAGGGAATCTATCTGAAAAAGAATTTAGAATAAGGATAATAAAAATGATCCAAAATCTTGAAAGCAAAATGGAGTTACAGATAAATAGCCTGGAGACAAAGATTGAGAAGATGCAAGAAATGTTTATCAAGGACTTAGAAGAAATAAAAAGGAATCAATATAGAATGAATAATGAAATAAAGGAGATAAAAGACACTCTGGAGGGAACCAACAGTAGAATAACGGAGGCAGAAGATAGGATAAGTGAGGTAGAAGATAGAATGATGGAAATAAACGAAGCAGAGAGGAAAAAAGAAAAAAGAATCAAAAGAAATGAGGAAAACCTCCGGGACCTCTGGGACAATATGAAACGCCCCAACATTCGAATCATAGGAGTCCCAGAAGAAGAAGATAAAAGGAAAGGCCATGAAAAAATACTCGAGGAGATAATAGTTGAGAATTTCCCTAAATTGAGGAAAGAAATAGTCACAGAAGTCCAAGAAACCCAGAGAGTTCCAAACAGGATAAACCGAAGGCGAAACACCCCAAGACACATATTAATCAAATTAACAAAGATCAAACACAAAGAACAAATATTAAAAGCAGCAAGGGAAAAACAACAAATAACACACAAGGGGATCCCCATAAGGATAACAGCTGATCTTTCAATAGAAACCCTTCAGGCTAGAAGGGAATGGCAGGACATACTTAAAGTAATGAAAGAGAATAATCTACAACCCAGATTACTGTACCCAGCAAGGATTTCATTCAGATATGAAGGAGAATTCAAAAGCTTTACAGACAAGCAAGAGCTGAGGGAATTCAGCACCACCAAACCAGCTCTCCAGCAAATGCTAAAGGATCTTCTCTAAACAGGAAACACAGAAAGGATGTTTCAACACGAACTCAAAACAACAAAGTAAATGGCAACGGGATCATACTTATCAATAATTACCTTAAATGTAAATGGGTTGAATGCCCCAACCAAAAGACAAAGGGTTGCTGAATGGATACAAAAACAAGACCCCTATATATGCTGTCTACAAGAGACCCACCTCAAAACTAGAGACACACACAGGCTGAAAGTGAAAGGATGGAAAAACATATTCCATGCAAACGGAGACCAAAAGAAAGCAGGAGTCGCAATACTCATTTCAGATAAAATAGACTTTAAAATAAAGGATGTGAAAAGGGACAAAGAAGGACACTACATAAAGATCAAAGGATCAATTCAAGAAGAAGACGTAACAATCATAAATATATATGCACCCAACATAGGAGCACCACAATATATAAGGCAAATACTAACAAGTATGAAAGGGGAAATTAACAATAACACAATAATAGTGGGAGACTTTAATACTCCACTCACGCATATGGATAGATCAACTAAACAGAAAATTAACAAGGAAACACAAACTTTAAATGATACAATAGACAAATTAGATTTAATTGATATTTACAGGAGTTTCCACCCCAAAACAATCAATTTTACCTTTTTCTCAAGTGCACATGGAACTTTCTCCAGGATAGATCACATCCTGGGCCATAAATCTAGCCTTGGTAAATTCAAAAAAATTGAAACCATCCCAGCCATCTTCTCTGACCACAATGCAGTAAGATTAGACCTCAATTACAGGAAAAAAACTATTAAAAGTTCCAACATATGGAGGCTAAACAACACGCTTCTGAATAACCAACAAATCACAGAAGAAATCAAAAAAGAAATAAAATTATGCATGGAAACGAATGAAAATGAAAACACAACAACCCAAAACCTATGGGACACTGTAAAAGCAATACTAAGGGGAAGGTTCATAGCAATACAGGCGTACCTCAAGAAACAAGAAAAAAATCAAATAAATCAACTAACTCTACACCTAAAGCAACTAGAGAAGGAAGAAATGAAAAACCCCAGGGTCAGTAGAAGGAAAGAAATCTTAAAAATTAGGGCAGAAATAAATGCAAAAGAAACAAAAGAGACCATAGCAAAAATCAACAAAACTAAAAGCTGGTTTTTCGAGAAGATAAACAAAATTGACAAGCCATTAGCCAGACTCATCAAGAAACAAAGGGAGAAGAATCAGATCAACAAAATTAGAAATGAAAATGGAGAGATCACAACAGACTCCACAGAAATACAAAGGATCATAAGAGACTACTACCAACAGCTATATGCCAATAAAATGGACAACTTGGAAGAAATGGACAAATTCTTAGAAAAGTACAACTTTCCAAAACTGAACCAGGAAGACATAGAAGATCTTAACAGACCCATCACGAGCACGGAAATCGAAACTGTAATCAGAAATCTTCCAGCAAACAAAAGCCCAGGACCAGACGGCTTCACAGCGGAATTCTACCAAAAATTTAGAGAAGAGCTAACACCTATCCTACTCAAACTCTTCCAGAAAATTGCAGAAGATGGTAAACTTCCAAACTCATTCTATGAGGCCACCATCACCCTAATTCCAAAACCAGACAAAGATGTCACAAAAAAAGAAAACTACAGGCCAATATCACTGATGAACATAGATGCAAAAATCCTTAATAAAATTCTAGCAAACAGAATCCAACATCATATTAAAAAGATCATACATCATGACCAAGTGGGCTTTATCCCAGGAATGCAAGGTTTTTTTAACATCCGCAAATCAATCAATGTAATACACCACATTAACAAATTGAAAGAAAAAAACCATATGGTTATCTCAATAGATGCAGAAAAAGCCTTTGACAAAATTCAGCATCCATTTATGATTAAAACCCTCCAGAAAGCAGGAATAGGAGGAACATATCTCAACATAATAAAAGCTATATATGACAAACCCACAGCAAACATTATCCTCAATGGTGAAAAATTGAAAGCATTTCCCCTAAAGTCAGGAACAAGGCAAGGATGCCCACTTTCACCACTACTATTCAACATAGTTTTGGAAGTTTTGGCCACAGCAATCAGAGCTGAAAAAGAAATAAAAGGAATACAGATAGGAAAAGAAGAAGTAAAACTCTCACTGTTTGCAGACGACATGATTCTCTACATAGAAAACCCTAAAGACTCTACTAGTAAATTACTAGAGTTGATCAATGAATATAGTAAAGTTGCAGGATATAAAATTAACACACAGAAATCCCTTGCATTCCTATACTCCAATAATGAGAAAACAGAAAGAGAAATTAAGGAAACAATACCATTCACCATTGCATCAAAAAGAATAAAATACTTAGGAATATATCTACCTAAAGAAACAAAAGACTTATATATAGAAAACTATAAAACACTGATGAAAGAAATCAAAGAGGACACAAACAGATGGAGAAATATACCGTGTTCATGGATTGGAAGAATTAATATAGTGAAAATGAGTATACTATCCAAAGCAATCTATAGATTCAATGCAATCCCTATCAAGCTACCAATGGTATTTTTCACAGAACTAGAACAAATCATCTCACAATTTGTATGGAAATATAAGAAACCTCGAATAGCCAAAGCAATCTTGAGGAAGAAGAATGGAACTGGAGGAATCAACCTGCCTGACTTCAGGCTCTACTACAAAGCCACAGTCATCAAGACAGTATGGTACTGGCACAAAGATAGAAATATAGATCAATGGAACAAAATAGAAAGCCCAGAGATAAACCCACGCACCTATGGACACCTTATCTTTGACAAAGGAGGCAAGAATATTCAATGGAGAAAAGACAATCTCTTTAACAAGTGGTGCTGGGAAAACTGGTCAACCACTTGTAAAAGAATGAAACTAGAACATTTCCTAACACCGTACACAAAAATAAACTCAAAATGGATTAAAGATCTAAATGTAAGACCAGAAACAATAAAACTCCTAGAGGAAAACATAGGCAAAACACTCTCCGACATAAATCACAGCAGGATCCTCCATGACCCACCTCCTAGAATATTGGAAATAAAAGCAAAAATAAACAAATGGGACCTAATTAAAATTAAAAGCTTTTGCACAACAAAGGAAACTATAAACAAGGTGAAAAGACAGCCTTCAGAATGGGAGAAAATAATAGCAAATGAAGCAACAGACAAACAATTAATATCAAAAATATACAAGCAACTTCTGCAGCTGAATTCCCGAAAAATAAACAACCCGATCAAAAAATGGGCCAAAGAACTAAACAGACATTTCTCCAAAAAAGACATACAGATGGCTAACAAACACATGAAAAGATGCTCAACATCACTCATTATTAGAGAAATGCAAATCAAAACCACAATGAGGTATCATTTCACACCAGTCAGAATGGCTGCTATCCAAAAGTCTACAAGCAATAAATGCTGGAGAGGGTGTGGAGAAAAGGGAACCCTCTTACACTGTTGGTGGGAATGCAAACTAGTACAGCCACTATGGAGAACAGTGTGGAGATTCCTTAAAAAACTGGGAATAGAACTGCCATATGACCCAGCAGTCCCACTGCTGGGCATATACACCGAGGAAACCAGAATTGAAAGAGACGCGTGTACCCCAATGTTCATCGCAGCACTGTTTACAATAGCCAGGACATGGAAGCAACCTAGATGTCCATCAGCAGACGAATGGATAAGGAAGCTGTGGTACATATACACAATGGAATATTACTCAGCCATTAAAAAAAATACATTTGAATCGGTTCTACTGAGATGGATGAAACTGGAGCCCATTATACAGAGTGAAGTAAGCCAGAAAGAAAAACAACAATACAGTATACTAATGCATATATATGGAATTTGAAAGATGGTAACAATAACCCTATATGCGAGACAGAATAAGAGACACAGATGCATGGAACAATTTTATGGACTCTGAGGGAGAAGGTGAGGGTGGGACGTTCTGGGAGAATAGCATTGAAACATGTATATTATCATATGTGAAACAGAACACCATTCCATGTTCGATGCATGAGACAAGGGCTCAGGGCCGGGGCAATGGGATGATCCAGAAGGATGGGATGGGGAGGGAGGTGGGTGGGGGGTCCAGGAGGGGGAACACATGTAAACCCATGGCTGATTCATGTCAATGTATGGCAAAAACTATTGCAATGTTGTGAAGTGATTGGCCCCCAACTAAAATAAATAAATTTATTAAAAAAAAATAAAATAAAATAAAAAAAATAAAATAAAATAAAATAAAATAAAATAAATTAATTATCTCCACAGTTTATGTATTAATTATCTTTCTGTAAACTAATATTGGATTTTCAGACAATAGGTCTATTAGAGTAATGAAGAACAACAACATATTGCTTCACTGATTAGGTGGTAAGTAATTATGATAATGATAATGATGATCATGGTCATAATACTGGACAATTATTAACATATATTTTGATCAATATTGCTAATACATTGCTCTCTGCCACTATCTTACAGCCAACTTGACTCTGTATTTTTGAGAGTGAGTACATAACCAGGCTTACATTTTATATTTGACATCAAAAGTATTTAAAGCTTTAGCTCAGAATGATAAAAGCTAGTTTTCACAAATGACCTAACACAGATTATTGCAGAACTAAACAAAGCTTATCCTGCTCATTTTACTGGTGTAGTTGTATTTTGAGGGGCTTACTACTGAATAATACCTGAAATTTATCCATGGTATACACAACACATCATATGCATGAACACTTAAAAAGGTGTTTGGTTTTTTTTTTCCAGAAAATGAGGACAGTGAGGAATAACAAATATTTGCATTGGTTTATCTGTATTTAAGGTTGTCTTGAGAGTTCACTCTGCCTAATTGCTTCATTTTGTGTTGTTGCTCAGCTAACTGAAAAATCAATAGCTTATTTTGTACTTTGTATTAGATTTCCTGTGGCTCTATAGTGTTGCAACTTTAAACTTGTTCTGCCTTTCATGAAAGATGCTTATTAATTTCCTATTGTATACTCAGTGCTATCCTTGTGATACTGAGGTCAAACCTTTGTACTAGCAGACTTTGAATTCTCTTTCTTCTATCTTCTCTGTTTCAATAGCATGAGACTAATTTGAAATTTAATTTACATGAAAACTTTTAAATTTAACCAGAGTGAAAAGTATTTCCATGTCAACTTCCTTATCAGGAATTGTATGTGAACTACTTCAGACAATTTTATCTGTATAAACATGAGTCCTAAATATGGGAAATTCTCATTATACAGACTGATTGTTTTCTCAAGTTTATTTGCATAAATGTTATTTAGAACTTGGAAGGCTTTTCCCCACAAAAACAATGGTATGTATAATAATAATCCCTTAAGTTTGTCCAACATGTCACAGTTTTCAAGTATCTTTGCAACTATTTTCCCACCCATTTTGGAAGAAATTCTTTAGGAATTTATGTGGGTGTTGTGCTTCCCTTTACATAAGTGATCAAAACCAGGCTCAAAGATTAAAAAGAAATGTCTGTTTTCCTCTACCCACAGAGCACTTCTGACAACAAAAATGGGGATTTTCCCACTCTGACTAGTACTCCAACCCTACCAGCAACAACTGGATGTCTTATAATTACATTTTGACACTTTGTGAAATGAGCACAGACTCCACAGAGTAAGGGCACAGTCCCATAACACTACCCCTCCCTCAAGGCACCCCCTTTACTTCAGACACTAACGACAAGCCCCAGGTATCAGCTGTACTTCTCACCAACTGGCTACAAATCTGGAGTTCCCATAACTCCTCCTCAGATTTAAGTCTTTGCTATAATGGCTCACAGAACTTAAGGGAAAAGGTTAATTATAAAGAATATAGATGAACAGATAGATGAAGACTGACATATTTGAGGTCCAAAAGGGTCTTGAAGGCAAGAACTTCTATTCCTACACCAGCTTGACACATGGATGTGTTCACCAACCCAAAAGATCTCCAAACGTCATAGGTCAGGATTTTTCTTATGAATGCTTCTTTATAGACATGATTGCTTATAAACTCAATCTCCTGTTCCTCTCTTCTCCCCAGGGGATGTTTGGTGGAACTGAAAGTTTCAAACTCTAATCTTGGCTTTGTCTTTCTGCTGACCAGCCACCATCTGAAGTTATCTACAGCCATCAGACACCAGTGATCTCATTAGCATATAAAAATACACTCATCACTCTGGAGACTCCAAAGGTCTTAAAAGCTTCTACATCAGAAATCAGCTTCAGAGAACGGACATTAGGGGGGGAAAAAAAAGATGTTTTTAGCACTCTATTGTTAGGGGAAACACACTGATTGAAACCACCCACCCTGGTCAGGCACCATAGTAACCATTCCCATGAGTTATTTTATGACAGGAGATCCTGTTAAAGAATACGGAACTAATAAGCCACCACCAACCAGAAGAGTTCAGGAAAGGTCAAAAGGAGACACCGTGTGTCTGTCCACTTCCCAGAATCCCTCTTGCTAGCATCCATCTTGGCTGAGCGATGCCTGCGCCACCAGGAAAAGACTCTAAATTAGAATGATTGGCCAAAGACCACCCGGAAACTAATCCCATCACCATAAAACCCAAGACTGTGAGCCACGCGGCAGAGCTGTTCTCCTGGGTTCCCTTACCCTACCACTCTCCCCCCGGGTGCCCTTTCCTAATAAAATCTCTTGCCTTGTCAGCACATGTGTCTCCTCGGACAATTCATTTCCAAGTGTTAGACAAGAACCCAGTTTCGGGCCCTGGAAGGGGTCCCCCTTCCTGCAACACTATCACTCAGGAAATTACAAGCATTTTAGAAACTCTGTGTCAGGAAACAGGGACAACCACTCTCTCTATCTAGTATGTAATATTGTATATATCGTATTTTTGTTATACATATGTAATAATAGTGTTGTTGTTTAGTCACTAAGTCGTGTCTGACTCTCACAATCCCATGGACCCACCAGACTCCTCTGTCCATGGGATTTCCCAAGTAAGAATGCTGGAGTGAGTAGCCATTTCCTTCCCCAGGGATCTTCCCAACCCAGAGATCAAACCTGTGTCTCATGCACATATTCTTTTAACACTGAACCACCAGGGAAGTCCATATATATAATAATATACATTATACTTAACACCACAAAATTTTGTGTCTTGCTCAAGGTAGCATGACCAGTGAGTGAATCAGCAATAAGAATCATTGGAGTAGAACTCTAGATTTTGGCGGCTAGGGTAGTACTTATTCCACCACACTATATCTCATTTGTGTTTATTAAGTTACTCAGGAAGTTCAAAGCTCTTTTCAAAAGAGCTTTTTTTTTAAAGAGATTTTTAAAAGAACTTTCAAGGAAAATACTACACATTTTCCTTGAAAAATGTTATGAAATATTGGAATAGCAGCAACTAAGCAGAACAAATAAAACATAAATGAAATGTTGATATCCATTTCTTTTCTAAAATTAATTTATTTTTTAATTGAAGGAATATTGCTTTACAGAATTTTGTTGTTTTCTGTCAAACATCAACAGGAATCAGCCATAGGTATACATATGTCCCCTCCCTCTTAAAACTCCCTCCCATCTCCCTCCCCATCCCACCCCTCTAGGTTGATACAGAGCCCATGATTGAGTTTCCTGAGTCATACAGCAAATTCCCATTGGCTATCTATTTTACATATGGCAATGTAAGTTTCTATGTTACTCTCTCCCTGCATCACACCCTCTCCTCCCTCCCCCTATTATATTCATAAGTCTGTTCTCTATGTCTGCTTCTCCATTGCTACATTGCAAATAAATTCATTGGCACCACCTTTCTAGATTCCATATATATCCATTAGTATATGATGTTTATCTTTCTCTTTATGACTTACTTTACTATGTTATAATAGGCTTTAGGTCCATCCACCTCATTCAAACTGACTCAAATGAGTTCCTTTCTATGATTGAGAAATGTTCCATTGTATATATGAACCATAGCTTCTTTATTCATCATCTGTTGAAGGACATCTAGGTCCTTCAGGTTCCTTCCATGTTCTACCAATTGTAAATAATGCTGCAAAGAACATTGGGATACATGTGTATTTTTCAGTTTTGCTTTCCTCAGGTTAATGCCTAGGAGTGGGATTGTAGGGTCATATGGTGGGTTTATCCCTAGTTTTTTTTTTAAGGAATCTCCATATTGTCTTTCACAGTGGCTGTATCAATTTATATTCCCACCATCAGTGCAAGAGGCTTCCCTTTTCTCCACATTCTTTCCAGCATTTATTGTTTGTAGACGTTTTGTTGATGGCCATTCTGGCCACCCTTATGGCAGAAAGTGAAGACGAACTAAAAGGCCTATTGTTGAAAGTGAAAGAGGAGAGTGAAAAAGTTGGCTTAAAACTCAACATTCAGAAAACTAAGATCATGACATCTGGTCCCATCACTTCATGGGAAATAGGTAAACAATGGAAACAGTAACAGACTTTATTTTGGGGGCTCCAAAATCACTCCAGATGGTGACTGAAGCCATGAAATTAAAAAACTCTTGCTCCTTGAAAGAAAAGGTGTGACCAATCTAGACAGCATATTAAAAAGCAGAGACATTACTTTGCCAACAAAAGTCCATCTAGTCAAAGCTATGGTTTTCCCAGTAGTCATGTATGGATGTGAGAGTTGGACTATAAAGAAATCTGAGCATGGAAGAATCGATGCTTTTAAACTGTGGTGTTGGAGAAGGCTCTTGAGAGTCCCTTGGACTGCAAGGAGATCCAACCAGCCAATCCTAAAGGAAATCAGTCCTGAGTATTCATTAGAAAGACTGGTTCTGAAGCTGCAACTCCAATAGTTTGACCACCTGATCCGAAGAACTGACCCATTGGAAAAGACCCTGATGCTGGCAAGATTAAAGGCAGGAGGTGGAGGGGATGGCAGAGGATGAGGTGGTTGGATGGCATCACCTATTTGATGGACATGAGTTGGAGCGGGTTCTGGGAGTTGGTGATGGACAGGGAAGCCTGGCATTCTGCAGTCCTTGGGGATGCAAAGATGCGGACACAACTGAGCAACTGAACTGAACAGATTCTGACCAGTGTGAAGTGATATATCATTGCAGTTTCAGTCTTTCCCACTTTTTGATTGAGCTGTTTGTTTTTCTGGAATTGACTTGTATGCGGTGCTTGTAGGCTTTGGAAACTAATATATTTGTAAGTTGTTTCTTTTGCTCTTATTTTCTCCCATTTTGAGGGTTGTGTTTTTACCTTGTTTATGGTTTTCTTTGCTGTGCAAAAGCTTTTAAGCTTAATTAGGTCCGCCATTTTGTTATTTTTGTTTTTATTTCCACTATTCTAGGAAGTGGGTCATAGAGGATTGTTCTGTGATTTATGTCATCAAGTGTTCTGCCTATGTTTTCCTCCTAAGAGTTTTATTGTTTCTGGTCATACATTTAGGTCTGTAATTCATTTTGAGTTTATCTTTCTGTATGGTGTTAAGTATTCTGTATGGTGAAAGTATTCTAACTTCATTCTTTTTACATGTAGCTGTCCAGTTTTCCTAGCACCACACTTTGAAGACACAATCTTTTACCCATCGTATATTCTTTCCTCCTTTGATAAAAATAAGGTACCCATAGGTATATATGGGTATATATCTGGGCTCTTTATCTTGTTCCATTTGTCTATATTTCCATTTTTGTGCCAGTACCAAACTGTTTGATGACTGTAGCTTTGTAGTATAATCTGAAATCAGGAAGATTGATTCCTCCAGCTCCATTCTTCATTCTCAAATCTGCTTTGGCTATTCAGAATCTTTTGTGTTTCCATATGAATTGTGAAAATTTTTGTTCTAGCTGGAATCAAGATTGCTGGGAGAAATATCAATAACCTCAGATATGCAGATGACACCACCCTTACGGCAGAAAGTGAAAAAGAACTTAAGAGCCTCTTGATGAAAGTGAAAGAGAAGAGTGAAAAAGTTGGCTTAAACCTCTATATTCAGAAAACTAAGATCATGGCATCCGGTCCCATTGCTTCATGGCAAATAGATGGAGAAACAGTGGAAACAGTGGCTGACTTTATTTTGGGGGCTCCAAAATCACTGCAGATGGTTATTGCAGCCATAAAATTAAAAGACGCTTATTCCTTGGAAGGAAAGTTATGACCAACCTAGACAGCATATTAAAAAGCAGAGACACTACTTTGCCAACAAAGGTCCACCTAGTCAAGGCTGTGATTTTTCCAGTAGTCATGTATGGATGTGAGAGCTGGACTATAAAGAAAGCTGAGCACCAAAGAACTGATGCTTTTGAACTGTGGTGTTGGAGAAGACTCTTGAGAGTTCCTTGGACTGCAAGGAGATCCAACCAGTCCATCATAAAGGAGATCAGTCCTGGGTGTTCGTTGGAAGGACTGATGTTGAAGCTGAAACTCCAACACTTTGGCCACCTAATGCAAAGAGCTGACTCATTGGAAAAGACCCTGATGCTGGGAAAGATTGAGGGCAGGAGGAGAAGGGGCCGACAGAGGATGAGATGGTTGGATGGCATCACCGACTCAATGGACATGGGTTTGGGTAGACTCTGGGAGTTGGTGATGGACAGGGAGGCCTGGCGTGTTGCAGTTCATGGGGTCACAAAGAGTCGGACACGACTGAGCAACTGAGCTGAACTGAACTGTGAAAAATGCAATTGGTCATTTGATAAGGATTGTATTGAATCTGTTGATTGCATTTGGTAGTATAGTCATTTTCACAATATTGAATCTTCCAACACAGGAACATGGAATATTTCTCCATCTGTTTATGTCGTTTTGATTTCTTTCATCAATGTCTTAAAATTTTATGTATACAGTTCTTTTGTCTCCTTAAGTTCAATTCAATTCAGTTCAGTCGCTCAGTCGTGTCCGATTCTTTGAGACCCCATGAATCGCAGTATGCCAGTCCTCCCTGTCCATCACCAACTCTCGTAGTTTACCCAAACCCATGGCCATCGAGTTAGTGATGCCATCCAACCATCTAATCGTCTGTCATCCCCTTCTCCTCCTGCCCCCAATCCTTCCCAGCCTTAGGGTCTTTTCCAATGAGTCAACTCTTCGCATGAGGTGGCCAAAGTGTTGGAATTTCAGCTTCAACATCAGTCCTTCCAACGAACATCCAGGGCTGATCTCCTTTAGCATGGACTGGTTGGATCTCCTTGCTGTCCAAGACTCTCAAGAGTCTTCTCCAACACCACAGTTCAAAAGCATCAATTCTTCTGTGCTCAGCTTTCTTCATCGTCCAGCTCTCACATCCATACATGATCACTGGAAAAACCATAGCCTTGACTAGATGGACCTTTGCTGGCAAAGCAATGTCTCTGCTTTTAAATAAGCTATCTAGGTTACTCATAACCTTCCTTCCAAGGAGTAAGCGTCTTTTAATTTCATGGCTGCAATCACCATCAGCAGTGATTTTGGAGCCCAAAACAATAAAGTCTAACACTGTTTCCACTGTTTCCCCATCTATTTCCCATGAAGTGATGGGACCAGATGCTATGATTAGTTTTCTGAACGTTGTTTATTCCTAGATATTTTATCCTTATGTTCCAATGGTAAATGGGATTGTTGCCTTAATTTTTCTTTCTGATTTTTCATTGTTAGTGTATAGGAATGCAAGTGATTTCTGTGTGTGGATTTTGTATCCACGACTTTGCTAAATTCACTGATTAGGTCTAGTAATTTTCTGCTAGTATCTTTAGGGTTTTCTATGTACAGTATCATGTAATCTGCAAACAGTGAAAGCTTTATTTCTTCTTTCCAATCCGGATTCCTTTTTTTCTCCTTCTTTGATTACCATATCTAGGACTTCCAAAACTATGTTGTATAATAGTGGTGAGAGTGGAGACCCTTGTCTTGTTCCTGATCTTAGAGGGAATGCTTTGGTTTTTCATCATTGAGAATAATGTTTTCTCTGGGCTTATCATATATGGACTTTCTATGTTGAGGTAGGTTCCTTCTATGCCCATTTTTGAATGGTTTTAGTCATAAATGTGTGCTGAATTTTGTCAAAGTCTTTTTCTGCATCTATTGAGATTATCATATTGATTTTATCTTTTAGTTTATTACTATGGTGTACCACATTGGTTGATTTGCCTATACTGAGGAATCCTTGCATCCCTGGAATGAACCCAAGTTAATAATGGTGTATGAACTTTTTAACGTGTTGTTGAATTCTCTTTGCTAGAATATTTTTGAAGATGTTTGCATCTATGTTCATCAGTGATATTGGCCTGTAGTTTTCTTTTTTTGCGTTGTCTTTGTCTTGTTTTGATATCAGGGTGATGGTGACCTCATAGAATGAGTTTGAAGTGTTCCTTCCTCTGCAATTTTTGAAAGAGCCTTGGAAGGATAGGCATTAGCTGTTCTCTGAATGTTTGATAGATTTCATCTGCAAAGCCATCTGTTACTTGGTTTTCATTTTTTGGGAGATTTTTTTTTATCACAGTTTCAATTTCAGTGCTTGTAATTGTCTTGTTCATAATTTCTATTTCTTCCTGCTTCAGTCTTGGGAGATTGAACTTTACTATGAATCTGTCCATTTCTTCCAGGTTATGCTTTTTTTTTTTTTCAAATAGTTGCTCATAATGGTCCCTTATAGTATTTTCTATTTCTGCATTGTCTGTTGTAGGCTCTCCTTTTTCATTTTTAATTTTGCTGATTTGATGCTTCTCTATTTTTTCTTGATGAGTCTGACTAAAAGTTTGTCATTTTTGCTTATCTTCTCAAAGAACCAGCTTTTAGTTTTGTTAACCTTTAGTAATATTTCTTTCTTTTCTTTTCCATTTATTTCTGCTCTGATCTTTATGATTTCTTTCCTTCTGCTAACTTTGGTAATTTTTGTTCTTCTTTCTCCAGTTGTTTTAGGTGTAAAGCTAGGTTGTCTATTCACTGTTTTTCTTGTGTCTTGATGTAGGATTGTATTGCTATGAACTTTCCTCTTAGAACTGTTTTTGTTGCATCCCATACGTTTGAGTTTTCATGTTTTCATTGTTATTTGTTTCTAGAATTTTTTTGAATTCCCTTTTGATTTCTTCAGTAAACCTGTTCATTATTTAGAAATGTATTGTTTAATCTCCATGTGTTTTCATCTTTTACAGTTTTTCTTTCCTTGCAATTGATATCTAAGTGTCATGGCCTGTGGTCAGAGAAGATGCTTGATACAATTTCAATTTTCTTAAATTTATTAACGTTTGACTTGTGACCCAAGATGTGGTCTATCCCGGAGAATGTTCCATGTACACTTGAGAAGAAGGTGTATTCTTCTGCATTTGGATGGAATATCCTGAGGCTATCAGTGAGATCCATCTGATCTAATGCATCATTTAAGACTTATGCTTCCTTATTAACTCTCTGTTTTGATGATCTCTCCAGTGGTGTGGTGGGGTGTTAAGTCTCCTACTATTATTGCGTTAGTGTCAATTTCTCCTTTTATGCCTGTTAGTGTTTGTCTTATGTATTAAGGTGCTCCTGTGTTAGGTGCACAGATATTTACAATTGTTATGTCTTCCTCTTCGATTGATCCCTTCTTCATTGTGTAGTGTCCTTCCTTATCTCCTGTAATATTATTTATTTTATGGTATATTTTGTCTGATGTAAAGATTGCTATTCCAGCTTTCTTTTGATTTCCCTTTGTATGGATTATATTTTTCAACCTCTCACTTTCAGTCTTTATGTGTCTTTAGGTCTGAAGTGAGTGTCTTGGAGGCAGCATATATATGGGTCTTGTTTTTGTATCTATTCAGCCAGTCTTTGTCTTTTGGTTGGAACATTTAATCCGTTTACATTTAAAGTAATTATTGATATATATGTTCCTTTTGCCATTTTATTAATTGTTTGGGGCTTGCTTTTGTAGATCTTTTTCTTCTCTTGTATTTTCTGGCTATATAAGTCCCATTAACGTTTGTAGTAAAGCTGGTTTGGTGGTACTAAATTCTCTTAATTTTTGCTTCTCTGTAAAGCTTTCAATTTCCCCATCAATTCTGAATAATATCCTTGCTGGGTAGAGCAATCTTGGTTGTAGAATTTTCCCTTTAAGTACTTTAAATATATCCTATCATTCCCTTCTGTCCCGCAGAGTTTCTGCTGAAAGATCAGCAGTTAAACATATGGCATTTCCCTTGTATTTTGCTTGCTTTTCCTTGCTGCTTTTAATTTTCTTTCTTTGTGTTTAATCTTTGTTAGTTTGATTACTATGTGCCTTGACCTGTTTCTCCTTGGATTATCTTGTATGAGACTCTGTACTTCTTGGACTTGATTGGCTATTTCCTTTCCCATATTGGGGAAATTTTCAATTACAATCTCTTCAAAAATTTTCTAATATCCTTTATTCTTCTCTTCTTCTTATGAGACCCTTAGAATTTGAATGTTGATGCATTTAATATTGTCCCAGAGGGCTCTAGGACTGTCCTCAGTTATTTTCATTCTGTTTACTTTATTCTGCTCTTCAGCAATTATTTCCACCATTTTATCTTCCAGCTCACTGATCTATTCTGCTTCAGATATTGTTCTATTGACTCCTTCTAAAGTATATTTGATTTCAGTAATTGTGTTGTTTGTCTCTATTTGTTTATTCTGTAATACTTCTAGGTCTTTTTAAATTGATTCTTGCAATTTCTCCATTCTATTTTCAAGCTATTGGATCATCTTTACTATCATTATTCTGAATTCTTTTTCAGATAGTTTGCCTATATCCTCTTCATTTATTTGGACTTGTGTGTTTCTTAATTTTTCCTTCATTTGTGCAGTATTTCTCTCTCTTTTCATTATTTATTATTTTTTTTAACTCACTGTGTTTGAGGTCTACTTTTCCTGGGATTCACGGTTGAACTCTTTCTTCATTTTGGTTTGTGCCCTGATAAGGTTTGTCCATTGATTTGTGTAAGCTTCATGTATGGTGTGACTTGTGCTTGTGTTCTGGTGGAAGAAGGGGAGGTTTGCTTGTTTGTTTTCTTCTGATGGGCTCGGCTGAAAAAGGTGGCAATCCTGTATGCTGAATATTGGGTTTGTATTTTTATCTTCTTTGTTGTTTGGATGAGGCATCCTGCACAGGGTACTACTGGCAATTAGGTGATGCTCGATCTTGGATACAAGTGGTTGCCTTTGTGGGGGTTCTCACTATTTAATACTTCATAGGGTTAGGAGTTCTCTGGTAGTTTAGGGTCTTGGAGTCAGTGCTCCCACTCCAAATGCTCAGGACTTGATTTTGGGCCAGGAACAGAGACTGCACAGGTGGTTTGTTGGGCATTAAATGGGATTAAAACAAATACCCAAAAACAAGAAACAAAAGACACACCCCCAGACAAATGGCAACTACAAAATCAGGCCAATAACTAAAATAATGAAATATACACCCATACATATACATCCATAAGTAAAAATCAAAACAGTTGAAAAATGAACAAATAAATATAGTATAATAGATTAGATTGACCTGATAAATGAAGGAAACCAAAAATGACATCCACCAGTTAAAAACAAAACTAACTAAATCAGAGACTGGAAAACAAAACTAAAACAAGGTGACAACTTGTTTTAGTTGAGAAAAAAGCAAAGAAAATATGACAAATTAACAAATACAGTGAGAAAAAGAAAGGAAAGAAAGAATAGAAATGCAGAGTTAAATTGACATAGATAAAGAAGATTTATATATATTGAAGATTTACTGCAAGGGGAAAAGGACAATGGGAAAAGCACACAAAGGAATAAATGTAGAAAAATTCATAATAACTTTTAAAAATTTAAATTAAAAAAAAGGAAAATAAATATGAAAGAAAGCACAACAGAAGTGCAAAAGGTCAAAGTAGATGCAGTAGTTTATGAAAGAAATAAAAACTGTAATTGAAAAAAATTTCTCCAAAGCTTAAATAGATTTCCATCCCCTCCACTAGCTTTGTTTGTACTAATGCTTCCTAAGGCCCACTTGACTTTGCATTTCAAGATGTCTGGCTCTAGGTGAGTGATCATAACATAACATTGTGGTTATCTGGGATATGATGATAATTTTTGTAGTTATTCTGTGTATTCTTACCACCTCTTCTAAATATCTTCTGCTTCTGTTAGGTCTATACAGTTTCTGTCCTTTATTGTGCCCATCTTTGCAATGTTCCCTTGGTATCTCTAATTTTTTTTTGAAGAGATCTCTAATTTTTCTGTCTATTATTTTCCTCTATTTCTTTGCATTGATCCCTGAGGAAGGCTTTCTTACCTCTCCGTCCTATTCTTTGGAACTCTGAATTTAGATGGGTATATCTTTCCTTTTCTCCTTTACCTTCTGCTTCTCTTCTTTTCTCAGCTATTTGTAAGGCCTCCTAAGGGAGGAAGAGGATCATCTGTTGGATCATCAAAAAAGCAAGAGAATTCCAGAAAAACATCTACTTTTGCTTTATTGAGTATGCCAAAACCTTTGACTGTGTAGATCACAGTAAATTGTGGAAAATTTAAATAGATGGAAATACCAGATCACCTCATGTGCCTCCTGAGAAATCTCTATTCAGGTCAAGAAGCAACAGTTAGAACTGGACATGGAACAACAGACTGGTTGTAAATAGGGAAAGGAGTATGTCAACTTTGTATATTGCACACTGCTTATTTAAATTGTATGCAGAGTGTATCATGTGAAATTCCAGGCTGGATAAAGCACAAGCTGGAATCAAGACTTCTGGGAGAAATATCAATAACCTTAGATATCCAGATGACACCGCCCTTATGGCAGAAAGCAAAGAGGAACTAAAGAGCCGCTTGTTGAAAGTGAAAGAGGAGAGTGAAAAAGTTGGCTTAAAACTCAACATTCAGAAAACAAAAATCATGACATGTGGTCCCATCACTTCATGGCAAATAGATATGGAAACAATGAAAACAGTGAGAGACTTTATTTTGCGGGGCTCCAAAATCACTGAAGATGGTCACTGCAGCCATGAAATAAATTAAAAGATGCTTGCTCTTCAGAAGAAAAGCTATGACCAAACTGGACAGAATATTGAAACACAAAGACATTACTTTTCCAACAAAGGTCCATCTAGTCAAAGCTATGGTTTTTCCAGTGGTCATGTATGGATGTGAGAGTTGGACTATAAAGAAATCTGAGCACCAAAGAATTGATGATTTTGAACTGCAGTGTTGGAGAAGACTCTTGAGAGTCCCTTGGACTACAAGGAGATCCAACCCTAAAGGAAATCAGTCCTGAATATTCACTGGAAGGACTGATGTTGAAGCTGAAATTCCAATACTTTGGCCACCTAATGTGAAGAAATAACTCATTTTAAAAGACCCTGATGCTGGGAAAGATCAGGAGGCAGGAGAAGAATGGGGTGACAGAAGATGAAATGGTTGGATGGCACCACCGACTCGATGGACGTGAGATTAAGTAAACTCTGGGAGTTGGTAATGGACAGAGAGGCCTGATGTGCTGCAGTACATGGGGTCCCAAAGAGTCAGACACGACTGAGTGACTGAACTGAACTGAACTGAAAATGCCTGAATATGTGACTTCAAAAACAGATTGTTGCAGTCTCATTGCCTTCTCAAATACTATGAGTAATATTTTCATTGGTGGTGTAATTTTCTGAAATAAGGCAAAACACAAACTTTCTTTAAAATCCAGAAATTTATGTGTATAATATAGCATTATATTTAGTTTTGAAAATTTTGCTTGTAGATAGGTTATTATCTATCAATTACATTTCACAATTTTAAACCAGAAATAAAAAGTAATTATTATTAAAAGAGAACATTAAGTTTAATAGTAATGAGTGCTAGTGTAGAGAATTTTTATTAAAAAAGAGAACATTAAGTCCAATTGGACTGATCAGTGGTCTAGAAATAAAAACAAGTTTAGTGAGAATGTTGAATCAACTTGGTAGAGAATAAAAAATCATCTTGGCAATTCACTGTTAAAAGTGGGAAAATTTTTGCCTGTAACTCAAAGAATTACTGGATAACAATTTATGGCTCCTCCTAGTATATTCATCTTAAACTTATACCTTTTAAGATATTGATTCACTGTAATCTTTGCCATTATAACCTCTACTATTGTTCTTTACTGTCTTTCTCTACTACTTTTTAATTAGTCAAGCTCTACTTCGTTTTACAATAAATTTTCTTCTTACATTCTTTCTTTCCATGTCAATCAGATAATTTAATAATCCACATCCAGAAAAAAAAAAAGCCTGCACGACATTTATCCTCAAGAAATTCTGGATTATTTCTAAAGTGCGCCAAACACAGACTGAGCATTAAATTTAGACTGTCCTTAGATGAAAACAGCAATGTTCACAATCACAATAAGATTGGTTTGATACAGTCATGTATACTTCTGTACTTTAATGTATGCATTGCTTTTCATTCAATTTCTTTCATTGCTTTTCCTACAAATTGAATTTTGATGGTTTATGAATATTGCTGTCTGGAGACAGTATCCAGTATCCAGAAGTGAAGCTATGTGAGTATTTTGTGATAGTGAAATAATCCTGTAAGCATTACCAAATTAAGAAATTATAACCTACACAATAGTGACCACAGCATAAAGAAAATGTATAAAGAATCTTCTATTAGCAGCAGCAAAAAGACAGTTAGGAAGGAGAGATGAAAGAATCTGGCAAGAGAAGAAGATGTGGTATTTAATGCAAAGGAAATTCCTCTTATACTGTGATGACCCCGGTGGTTTTTACCTAGTCAATAGTGCTGAGTATTGGAAACTCTGGGGCATTTGTAAAAAGACTTCCGAGTTTTCAGAACCACACAAGTTGATATAAAACTTCACAATTCAAACCTATAACACCTACACTTTATATTCAAAAGCAGAAAAATCAAAGCCATCCCCTATTACACACCATTGACTTTCCAAGGTGATAAAACCTCATATTATTTTTGCTTCTAGGTTACTTTTTCTTGCCTGAAGCTCTTTTGAAAGATAAAAATATTTCCTTGCTTAATCACCCTATGCTTCTGCACATACTAACTAGTCATCAGGTTTTATTTTCTTTCAATTATCTTTGTAGTCCATGTGGTATTCATGAAACTTTGTGTAAAGTTCTTCATATCTACCCTTAGTTGTGAAGCTGGGCCCAGAATAAGTCTCAGCAGTTAATTCTATCATAGTTTACTGAGACCCTATTTCAGCCTCCAGAGCAATTATTATAAAGTCTCCTCAGACTCTGATTCTATCCCTTCATTTTACAGTTTCAGCAAATGAGCTAGCTTCTTTTGGAAATAAATAAACACAAACAAAATGACAAAATGCACACAAAAAATTCTCATAGCCTTAAGTATAATTTTACTGTCTTTACCATCTTCATCTCCAACTCAGTAAAGGAATTCCCTTACCCTGTTCCAAGGTAAAACACTTTATCTGTTCAATCTTAAATGTCAAATCTGCAATCCTACATTTATTCATTGCTATCTCCTATAAAAGTGTCCTCTGAGTCATTCTCATCTGATTTATTCAATTTCTCTCTTATAAATTCCTCTTACTTCTCAGTTGTTTTCCTCTTACAAACACACTCAAAATCTTTATGCATCTCTAGTCTTTCCCTTTAGTCTGTTCAATCTACTGTCCTGACACTATAATTTCCATCATTACTGATTTTTAAAGAAAACAACATGTCATTGTCTCCATTTAGTCTCTTAGATCTTCTAAAAAGTTGTTTTTTGTTCTTAACAATTGAAGTAAAGTTACTTTAATAAAGTCTCCCCTTGCTTAACAGTTTTATTCACTAATTCATTCTTAATGTCTCATACTTATTAGATGCTCAATAAAACTCTCCTGTATGATCAAGAATAAAATTACTTTTAGAATTCTTATCTAATGACTCGAAGGCCTCAAAAATAAATCTCAAACATGTTTTTAATTTCATCTCTTATTATTTCAAATCATCTCATTCATTTCCATCAAATTGCACAGTCTGTGCTTTGTATGTGTCTTCACTGATCTGTTTCTGTTCCTGGAAGAAATTCCTCTTCCCTTCTGCCTATTAAATAATACACAGAGACATTAGAAAATAGTGGTTAAGAGCTTGGCATAGGATATCAGGTCATCAGAATTCAAGTTTTACTTCATTACATACCACCTACATTAACTATTGCTCTTACCTACTTATTTTTCAAAGATCATTTAAAATATCTTTCTTCATAATCACCACTGAAGGAGAAAGGAATACTTTCCTCTTCACCCCATCCAATATTTCAGAATATTTTGTCCTCTTAGGTTTTCATTAGATTGAAAGTTCCTTGGGGTTGGGACTGTGCCACATAGGTCTTTGTCTTTTCTCCCTTTCCCATAATGTCAAGGAGAAAGCTTTCTATTTTTTTAAATTATTTGTTTATTTATTCATGCATCCGTGTTTGTGCTGGGTCTTCTTGCCATGTGTGGGTTTTCTCTGTGGCAAGGAGGACTACTCTTTGTTGCAGCGTATGGTTTCTCTTTGCAGTGGTTTCTCTTGTTGTGGAGCACAGGCTCTAGATGCATGAGGTTCAGTAGCTGCAGCATGCGGGATCAGTAGTTACGACATGAGGCTCTAGGGTGAGTTGGCTTCTGTAGTTAAGGTACAGTGGGCTCAGTAGCTTTGGCACATGGGCTTTAGTTGCTCTACGGCATGTGGAATTCCTCCCTGACCAGGGATCATCCCCTACATTGACAGGCAGATTCTTTTTAGACTCTACTACCAGGGAAGTCCACAACATTTTCTGTTGACAGTCGCCAAAGTCTTCCCTAAAGCACGTCATCTTAGTCTCAGCTGGATACTAGCCCAGCAGATGGAACCTGGAGAAAAGATCAGGGGCTAAAGGTTGAGATCAAAGCAGTGAAAGTGTTAGCCACTCAATTGTGTCCGACTCTTTACAACCCCACGGACTCTAGCCTGCCAGGTTCCTCTGTTCACGAAATTCTGCAGTTAAGAATACTAAAGTGAGTAGCCGTTCCCTTCTCCAGGAGATCTTCCTGACCCAGGGATCCAACCCAAGTCTCTTGAATTACAAGTAGTCTCCTGCATTACAGGTAGATTCTTTACCATCTAAGTCACCAGGGAAGCTGGTAGAGGTTGGTATGGTTCCTTTCAATTCTAGACAAGAATAGAGAAAAACTGTAAGCCATGATCTGGATCAAATATGATACTTTGGGAAGTATCATTTGCTCTTCAAATGCATACTGTGATTGATTGATTAGATGAAACAAAGTATATACCTGTCTCAAGTAGGGGGAGAAGGGATTAGAACAACTCTTACTGGATGATACCATCAGCATGTGAGGAAATTCTAAAAGTTCAAGTCACCTGTTCTAAGAGGTTAATTAGAAATCAGAATACAACAGAAAGAGAGTAGGGAACCTAACATCTAGTTGCCAAATTCAGTGGCTTATATTGAGGAATAAGAGGTAAGGAACTAAGCCAAAAATGAATGAAGAGCCAGAGAGTTTGCTGAGTGTAGAATGTTCATAAAAGCAGGAAACAGATTTGCGGACTGAATAATTAGACCAGTTCATGAATGCATAGTCATATATAATAATAGCAACAGCAGTGATAGTTGTTATCATCTGGTAGTCTGGATTACAATAGTGGATAAGAGTTGTGAGGCTGATAAGGGCGAAGCCGTTTACTTGAGATATGATCAAAAAATGCAAGCATTCAGTCCAAACAAGAAGTTAATATGAAAGCCTTTAGGGTATAAAATAAAAAGACCAAGAGGGGCAACCAGGTGAAAACAAAGGCCAAACTTTCTAAGTTAAGCCTTAGAAGCCAAACCTAGAGAAATACCCTAAGGCAAAGAAAACCTAGCTGTCTTAATTTTGTATGTGATTCTTACGACAACTGCGGTGTGTCCAGGAATTGACTGTTTATCTAAGATTAACTATATCCAGAAAGATTCCAGATTTTGTAGGAATTTCTATCTTAAATAGAAATGAATTCCAGTGTCTAAGGGCTTCCCTGACAGCTCAGTCTTAAAGAATTCTCCTGCAATGCAGGAGACCTGGTTTTGATCCCTGGGTCGGGAAGATCTCATGGAGGAGAAAACGGAACCCACTCCAGAATTCTTGCCTGGAGAATCCCATGGACAGAGAAGCATTTCAGATTATAAGCCATGGGATTGCAAGAGTCAGGCACAATTTAGCAATTAAACAACCACCTTATCCTAGGATTCACTTTGGCTTCTGGACAGTTCTGGAGTCCTGGGTCATGTTCTTTTTTGAATCTAATATTTAATCTTGGGAAGCATCATCCTCATAATAAGGAAATGTAGAATCAATGTATGAAACAAATAGCTTAGAGAAAGGGGGATGCATGTAAAGACTGAAAACTGGTATAGAGGAGAATTGTTACTTTAATTTGAATAGTGTCAAGAGAAGACAGAAACAGTAAGGATCCAGCAGAAGCTGAAGAGATTAAGAAGAGGTGGCAAGAATACACAGAAGAACTGTACAAAAACGGTCTCCAAGATACAGATAACCATGAAGGTGTAGTCACTCACCTAGAGCCTGACATTCTGAAGTGTGAGGTCAAGTGGGCACTAGGAAGCATTACTATGAACAACTAGTGGAGGTGATGGAATTCCAGCTGAGCTATTTCAAATCCTAAAATGTGATGCTGTTAAAGTGTTGCACTCAATATGCCAGCAAATTTGGAAAACTCAACAGTAGCCACAGGACTGGAAAAGTCAGTTTTCATTCCAATTCCAAAGAAAGGCAATGCCAAAGAATGTTCAAACCTCTACACAATTATGCTCATTTCACATACTAGCAAGGTAATGCTCAAAATCCTTCAAGCAAGGCTTCAACAATATGTGAACCAAGAAGTAGAAGCTGGATTTAGAAAAGGCCGAGAAACCAGTGATCAAGTTGCCAAAATCAGTGGGATCATAAAAAGCTCAAAATAATTCCAGAAAAACATCTACTTCTGCTTCATTGACTACCCTAAAGCTTTTGACTATGTGGTCACAATAAACTGGGAAATTCTTAAAAGAGATGAGACTACCAGACCGCCTTACATGCCTCTTGAGAAACCTATATGCAGGTCAAGAAGCAACAGTTAGAACCAGACATGGAACTATGGATTGGTTCAAAATTGGGAAAGGAGTATGTCAAGGCTGTATATCATCATGCTGTTTATTTAACTTATATGAAGAGTACATCATGTGTAATGCCAGTCTGGAAACATGAGCTGGAATCAAGCCTGAAATATCAACAACCTCAGATATGTAGGTGACACCACTCTGATGGATAAAAGTGAAGAGGAACTAAAGAGCCCTTGTTGAAGGTCAAAGTAGAGAATGAAAAGGCTGGCTTAAAGCTCAATATTCGAAAAAGTAAGATTTTGGTATCCAGTCCCATCATTTCATGGCAGTTATATGGGGAAAACATGGAAATAATGATAAACTATATTTTCTTGTGCTCCAAAATCACTGCAGATGGTGACTGCAGCCATGAAACTAAAAGACACTTGCTCCTTACTTAGCGACTAAACCACCAACACCACCTTGGAAGAAAAGGTATGACAAACCTAGACAGCATATTAAAAAGCAGACATCACTTTGCTGACAAAGGTCCATCTAGTTAAAGCCATGGTTTTTCCAGTAGTCATGTACGGATGTGAATAATGGGCCATAAAGAAGACTGAGGGTTAAAAGTTGATGCTTTCAAGCTGTGGTGCTGGAGAAGACTATTGAGAGTCCCTTGGACAGTAAGAGAACAACAAACCAGTCCATCCCAAGGGAAATCAACCCTGAAAATTCATTGGAAGGACTGATACTGAAGCTCCGATACTTTGGCCACCTGATGAAAAGATCCGATTGATTGGAAAAGATCCTGATTCTGGGAAAGATTGAGACCCTGAGGAGTAGAGGGCAGCAGAGGATGAAATGGTTGGATGGCATGGGTTTGAGAAAATGGGCATTGGTTTGAGCAAACTCTGGGAAATAATGAAGGACGGGGAAGCCTGGCATGCTGCAGTTCATGTAGTGGCAAAGAATAGACACAACTGAGTGACTGAACAATAACAACAAAGAGAAGATATTGCTGGAAAGAATAGGAGCACGGCAAAAGAAGTGGTTTGATTTGAGAGTAGGAGTCTAGCATGGCTAACAGAAACTGGGACTTAGAGGGAATAAACAGTGTCTCTGAGTCTTTACATTATGTTGCTGGAGGTAAGTCCTGAGTTATTACAACTGCCAAGCAGGTGGTGTTGAGAGACAAGAGCTCTGGCTCTATGAGTCATACTGGACTTTGAATCCTGGCTCTGCCACATCTGACTGTTATATAAAAGGAGTTAGGAAGTATGATTTTGGAGAAATGAGCGGGAGTGGGGGTGATGAATGGTATATATTACTTATGTAATATTTGAGTGTCAAGACCCCTCATGCCAACTCAAGAGAAGAGCTCTTTACATTGGCAAGGTGACTGTCATTTTCTGAGCATTTAGGAATATTATCAGATTTACAGAGTATCTGATAGATACTCAGAGTATCTGAGGTCAGAGGTAGCTGTGCAAGCACTGTGATTACTCATGCCAGAGAGCTCATTTTCTCCACAGTCTCCATGTTGATACTTGTCATATAATCATCTTACTCAAGTAGTTAAGTTAAAACAGAAGCTCTCATCAAGTGCCATTGAGCAAGTGGTCACACACATTAGAAAAATGCACATACCTTATAGTTAGATCTGATTTTGAATCCTTATTTTCAAGGTTCATGGCTCAGTGACCTTGACCAAATCAATGGCTTTCTAAATTCTAACTTCTTTATCTATCTGCATAATATTTATTGTTGTTGTTCAGTTGCTAAGTCATGTCCAACTCTTTGTGACCCATGGACTGCAGCACACCAGGCACCTCTGTCTTTCACTATCTCCTGGAGTTTGCTCAAATTCATATCTATTGAGTCTGTGATGACATCTAACCATGTCATCTTCTGCCAGCCATTTTTCCTTTTGCTTTGAATCTTTTCCAGCATTAGGGTGTTTTCCAATGAGTCGCCTCTTTGTATCAGTTGGCCAAATTATCGGGGCTTCAGCTTCAGCATCAGTCCTTCCAATGAACATTTGGGGTTGATTTCCTTGAGGACTGACTAGGCTGATCTCCTTACTGTCCAAGAGACTCTCAAGAGTCTTCTCTGGCACCACAATTTGAAAGCATCAATTCTTTGGCCCTCAGCCTTTGTTAGGATCCAATTCTCAAATCCGTACATACTAATACCTGTCTCATAGGGTGATTGTGAGGGCTAAGAGATATAAAATTCCCATCCAGAGGAAAGCATTTAAAATGTTTCTCTTCCCTATCCCTTCAGACAGAGTCATCAATCACAATAAAGGACTTCCTGACAAAAATAGTCCCTTCTACTGACCTGAAATTCTAAAGACGGCCAAGTCTGGAGGGAAGACAATACAGTAAATCATACCATCTGTTGACACCTTGGTCAGAATGAGTTTCTCCAAACCTTTTTGATATGACAAATAACCTGAAAGTACCTCCCTATAAAATAAAACATATATGTGTTTTGATAGAAGGAACAGTGGACATTTGAATTGGCCTTTAGGATAACAGAGAAGATCTAGCAAAAGGACAAATAAAGGGACAAACACCTTAGGAGAGGAGAAATATGAGAGAGCTAGGGATCGTTTGCCTGATGAGTGAGGGCACAAGAAAGGGTCTTAAGAATAACAGCAGATTAAACACTTACATGTGTTTATTCGTTAGGTCTCTCCTGATAGAACATAGCTACAGGAGTTACTACATTTGCTTTATTCATCTCTATGCCTCTCATCTACCACAGGTTGGCATATAGTACATACTTAATAAATATTTACTGAATGAATAAATAAACAACAAATTTCTAGTCATTAGGCACTAATAAGTGCTTAACTCTATGTTAACTTATATATCTTTAGTCCCATTTAATCCTTATGCATGCTTAATCACTTCAGTAGTGTGTGACTCTCTGCAACCCTACAGACCATGGCCAGCCAGGCTCCTCTGTCCATGGGATCCTCCAGGCAAGAATACTGGAGTGGGTTGCCTTTTATTTCTCCATTAATCCTTATACCCACCCTTTAATATAGATGTTGTCTATGTTTACAAATAAAGGCACTGAGTCCACGAAATTTTAGGAATTTTCACCAAGATCACATAGCTGATAAGCAAATAAATAAAGATTTAAATTCAGGTCTAACCAGCTCTAATTTATCCTTTTCCTGTTATACTTAACTGGAAAAAAGAATATTTTAGCTCTGTGCATCCGTAGTAAATACTGTGGTATCGCTGCTCAAATCTCTCAGAATTCACCTCAAAATGAAGATATTTTCTTACTGCAGTTACTTAAGGCCTATTTTTATTTGTTGGCCGAGGGAGTATGCTTGGCCTATATGCAGAGTAGGCTGGAAGGGCCAGAAAATTAATGAAGTCCTTGCAAGCAGCCATCAAATCAATGACAGATGGGAAACTGGAGAAACTTTTTCATCCCTTTTCACCCTTTAGTTGGGTAATGCTGATGCATATTCTGTAATGCTGCCTATGAGTCCCCAGTGGGATTGAACCTAGGTGCTCATAGAAAGTGAAGAACTAAAGAGCCTCTTGATGAAAGTGAAAGAGGAGAGTGAAAAAGTTGGCTTAAAGCTCAACATTCAGAAAATTAAGATCATGGCATCCGGTCCCATCACTTCATGGCAAATATATGGGGAAACAGTGCAACAGTGGCTGACTTTATTTTTCTGGGCTCCAAAATCACTACAGATGGTGATTGCAGCCATGAAATTAAAAGACGCTTACTCCTTGGAAAGAAAGTTATGATCAACCTAGACAGCATATTAAAAAGCAGAGACATTACTTTGTCAACAAAGGTCTGTCTAATCAAGGCTATGGTTTTTCTAGTAGTGATGTATGGATGTGAGAGTTGAAGTATCAAGAAAGCGCCAAAGAATTCATGCTTTTGAACTGTGGTGTTGGAGAAGACTCTTGAGGGTTCCTTGGACTGCAAGGAGATCCAACCAGTCCATCCTAAAGGAGATCCGTCCTGGATGTTCATTGGAAGGATTGATGTTGAAGCTGAAGCTCCAATATTTTGGCCACCTGATGCGAAGAGCTGACTCATTGGAAAAGATCGATTCTGGGAAAGATTGAGGGCAGGAGGAAAAGGGGATGACAGAGGATGAGATGGTTGAATAGCTTCACTGACTCAATGACCATGCATTTGGGTAAACTCCGGGAGTTGGTGATGGACAGGGAGGCCTGGCGTGCTGCAGTCCATGGGGTTGCAAAGAGTCGGACACGACAGTGCTACTGAACTGAACTGAACTGAACTGAAGTCCTTGGAACCCCTGAGTTAGGTGAGGGAACTGTTTGGAAGAATAGCTTTCCTGAGGTTTCCCTGAGAAAAGAGTTTGAGAACAAGAAGCTTGAGAGGTGATTCTAGTAAGTACAAGAAGGGGAGTGGGCTAGAGCATCAGATAAGGGGACAAAATCAAAAAAGTATGTGGAGAGCTCTTTGATGCTTTGGGTATTTTTCAGGACCTATCAAGAATGGTATTCAGTTAAAGGCAAAAGTATTTGTGCTTGATGATTTTGTGTATATATTCTATTTGGTAACAGTAAAATAGGCTGGCAGAATATTTCTAAGTGAACTGATGTTGAATGCTATCTGACAATACCTGGAACTTTTAATGATACTTAAAAATGCATTCTATCAGTTCCTCTCACTGATACATTTCACCACAATATATGATACTTTTATTCACATATACAGCATTATTGAGGTTTCTGGAATGAGGTTTCGGCTTCATTAACGTCCATCTTGAACTTTGCTATTGATCCATAAATAAGTCATTCTACCTTTGAGCAGAGCTTATAGATCAGTCTGAGAAATAAACTGAGGAATACAACTTAGGGCAAGTTCAGTTTAATTTTCCTTTGATGTTTGGAAAATTCAACCATACCCTCTGAGTTTTGTTTTATGAGTAGTCTGTGTGTTTTCCCAAAGAAAAAAATTTAAGCAAATTTGTTGACTGACAAGCAACAATAAAATAGATTATATAAAGTTCAGATTTATTTGGAAAGAATTTTAAGTTGATAGAGAGAAAATAGATGTACATTATGGGCCGGGGAGTAACACAGGACAAGAATGTTTAATCAAGATTCAGTAGCTGACTTGAGTTCCAGGAGAGTGGCCTTGCCCACACCCAATTTCAAGGACCCTTCAGCTCCTGTCTCAGAGAAGGCACTAAAGTATTTGTTAAACTAATGAAGAATGAGAAAACATGTCTTTTTTTATTTAAAATCATTGGTCCATTCTCAAGGTGTTCAAGGTTCAAAGGAAATTCACTGTTAAGATCAGTCTACCTAAAAATCATTTCTGAAAAGGTTTCAGGAAGAAACGTGTCACCACCAATTTCAGCACTAGATTTCATAGGGAAAAGTAGCGGTACAGGGCCCAGCTGCCTTTAAATGAGGCCTGGACACCTGAAACACTGAAAGGAAGATGCTCTATGAAATTAAATTCCTTAAATGCAGGTCCCAGAGTAATTAACTTGAACCACCTTTTTTGCCCTGTTCTTGTGTTTTGTTTTCTACCAGGCTTTTAACCTTCTTGACTTGTCTACTAGTCTTTGGAATGGAGTCATCTGGATTTTCAATACCCACTAATGCAACAAAGTGCATCCTAAACCACAAACATAATATACCAGCCAAAGAGATGGTATTAACTAATGAGACAAAGAAAGTGATCTACACCAGGGCATTTTGTTTCAATGGCAGACTCAAAATCCTTTAAGATTTTGTGTTTCTTTGATGCAGATATATTCAGGTGAGTTTACCAAGTCTCCAGGAATTAGTAGTTTCATAAGAATAAAATACTACATCACTACCAAGTTCCAATTTATATCATTATTATTGCCATCATCATCATTTCTATTATATTTTTTTGTTACTCAGTATAGTTGTCCACAATTATTTTGAGTTTCTCCATTACTTTAAACAGTAAATTCAGCCTCTCCACATCTCCTCTGCTTTTGTAAGGTTGTGGAGAGGTTTAAAACCAAACCATTTAAATAAAGGACAGAGAAAAATACTGACATTAGCTCAGTGCTGAGCATATAACACATAATTAACATATCATTTAAATTAAATTGGATTAATTTATTTGAAGTTCTATCCTCTAAATTTGCATTTTTTGTAACTTCTTTGACTTGAAAGATAATAACTCTTACCAACTGCAGCCAAATCATTTATATATTCTTATTTCTCCTGGAAAAATTTGTTTTGACACTCTTATACTTTAGATGGGCCTGCTTTGCATATGTGACTTTTGATCATTTTTTAAAGAAATATCATTTACAAATAAAATTTCTCTTATTTAATCACAAGACCAAGATTGTTAGAGCTCATGATTCATGTATAAACACTGGTATAGGCATTTGAATATTATATACCAGTTGCCCATTATTAATGAGTTATGCAGCATTAAAAATAATTAGGTTACAAAAGCAAAATAGCTTTGCATACATTATTGGTAACTGATATTTCTTACTATTATTATAAACAACTTGACTGGAACAAACAATAATGTTGCTTTCTTGCTCTTTGCTTTTATTCTTGCATTTTCTGTTTCAGATTGTCTCTCTTCAAGACCAAGAACTAATTTTTAAGCAGAGTAGTATGTGTTTCTCTGACAGGTGGATTGATTACCACATGTGATAACAATCAAATGTGACATGAAATTCTTATCTGCTACAATTTCAAATTCATAAATACTGTTCTGTGGACTATGTATACAGACAAAATATAGACCAATTTAGTGTAAGCAGTGGTTCATGAATGTTTGTGTTATAATTCCTCAGCATTTCCATGCCTCTGCCATGCTCCATATCAGTTCAGTTCAGTCACTCAGTCGTGTCTGACTCTTTACTCTTTGTGACACCATGAACCGCAGCACGCCAGGCCTCCCTGTCCATTACCAACTCCCAGAGTCTACCCAAACCCATGTCCATCGAGTCGGTGAAGCCATCCAACCATCTCATCCTCTGTTGTTCTTTTGTTCTCCTGCCGTCAATCTTTCCCAGCATCAGGGTCTTTTCCAATGAGTCAACTCTTCGCATGAGGTGGCCAAAGTATTGGAGTTTTCAGCTTCAACATCAGACCTTCCAATGAACACCCAGGACTGATCTCGTTTAGGACAGAATGGTCGGATCTCCTTGAAGGCCAAGGTACTCTCAAGAGTCTTCTCCAACACCACAGTTCAAAAGCATCAATTCTTCAGCGCTCAGCTTTCTTTATAGTCCAACTCTCACATCCATACATGATCACTGGAAAAACCATAGCCTTGACTATATGGACCTTTGTTGACAAAGTGATGTCTCTGCTTTTTAATATGCTGTCTAGTTTGGTCATAACTTTCCTTCCAAGGAGTAAGCGTCTTTTAATTTCATCACTGCAATCACCATCTGCAGAGATTTTGGAGCCCAGAAAAATAAAGTCAGCCACTGTTTCCACTGTTTCCCCATCTATTTGCCATGAAATGATGGGACTGGATACCATGATCTTAGTTTTCTGAATGTTGAGCTTTAAGCCAACTTTTTCACTCTCCTCTTTCACTTTCACCAAGAGGCTCTTCAGTTCTTCTTCGCTTTCTGCCATAAGGGCAGTGTCATCTGCATATCTGAGATTATTGATATTTCTCCCAGCAATCTTGATTCCAGCTTGTGTTTCTTCCAGCCTAGCGTTTCTCATGATGTACTCTGCATAGAAGTTAAATAAGCAGGGTGACAATATACAGCCTTGATGTACTCCTTTTCCCATTTGGAACCAGTCTTTTGTTCCATGTCCATTTCTAACTGTTGCTTCCTGACCTGCATACAGATTTCTCAAGAGGCAGGTCAGGTGCTCCATATCATTACTAAAAAAATTCAAAGTAAATAACAACTCAGGTGAAGAATACAGAAGGAAGAGGAAAATTGGGAAGCAGCAGGTAAGGATCTTTCCAGTTCACATGTAGCTCACCACTGCTGCTGTCTACAGCTCCTCGAGGCAGAACTTAAGGATATTCTAAGGATGTGCAAAGGCAGTAGGTTGCCTTCTTCTTCAAACCAGTGACACGCTGGTCAGAAAAACAAGGCTATTATTAGCTAATGAATACATAGATTTCTCTATTTCAGTACATAGGTACCAAAAATGATAGCCTATTTTTCTACCCAAAACATCCAGTTCTTATCACACTGATCCTAAAATATCCCTGTCACCCATGTCTATTACATCTGCTCAGAGTTAAATGCCTTACTTATGCTGGATGTCCAACTTGTATGTTGACTTTTTTGTTTTTGTATCCATATTTCTCAGTATGTAGTAAACCCTGAGACCAAAATCTGTGTCTTTCTCACAATTGTATTTATTAAAACTTTAAAGTCATGGAAGTTCTAAATTTCTATACTTCTAGAAAGAAGTGAATGTATTTTAAAAATACCGTGTGTGTTACTATATAAATACCTACTAACCTCTGAGGCTGTATAAAGTTATTAAGATGTTATCAAGGAAAAATTATTTTCTATTAAGCAAATATTGCAACAATTGCCACACTAGAAAAATATCAGAATGCTTTAAGGGAAATACTACTAACAAGTTTATCCACTTAAGTAACATTTTGTGGTAGTCCATTTATATTTGCAAACATGTAAAAACACTTCTTTGTAAATACTGTAGTATTGTGCAAACACATAAAAAACTTTATTTAGTTATTGTATATAAAAAATGTTATAGTGTATGTTAGTATAGTACTGCATATTCACTAATATTTTATTTAAAACTATTTCAGGGTATGGCATATTATTTTCTAGGGATTTAAAAACATTTTACCAGGTCTTTGTTTTTCTTCAGCCTCAGATCTCATATGAATTTAGAGTTGAACTCAGTGCATTCAACTACAGTGAGTTATTAGCTCAGCTAAATAATATTGCAGAGCACAAATTGGCTAGTATTTCCCGCATGTTCTTTGAATTCTGCTTTGACATAGAATTGTTGATGTCCTGGTTATTATTCTGCTACCAGACTGACTTCAGACTCTAAAATATTTTCCTAATGACAAATATCTCTTTAAAAAAAATGTTCTTCTCTTAATCATGTTGTCCCTAAAGCCTTTACACTCTTTCAAATTGGTCAGAAATGGTGGAGTCCTGACTGCACTGTTTTAAATTGCTTTGCTATATAGAACCATCATACTGCATGATGCCCAGGCAAGTGGAAGCTGAGAAAATAGCACAGCAGAACTGCTCACCAAAAGCTCTTCCTTTGCATACAGAAGCAGGTTGCCATGATTCAGTAAGACTGGGAGTTCAGGTTGTCTGTCTCCTAGCTCAGGCCCTGTGAGTCTATCCTGCTGGACTCTGCTCTACCCCAAGCCGCAGTCCTCCCTTTAGTATGACCATGGTGACTTAGTGTGCTGTCTTCCAATGGGTCCTTATTAGTGTCCTCTTGCTAATCAACCAGTCCTACAATTTGGAAAACTGCTGCCTCAGGCCCACAGAAACAGAGAGCAGAATTATCAAACCTCATCTTGCGAGGCTCCACCGGCTTCTGACAACTGCTGTTTTCCCGGCATTCCTTGCTCTCACTTCTCCACGCTCATTGCGCCCCTCCTCCCAGACCTCCTGTTTCACCTCGCTGACATTACTCTGTTTCAGAGGGTCATACAATTGCTGTCGTGGAATTCCACTAGAATACTGTGCTTTGCTCCCATCCAGGCCATCAGTTTGTTTGATTTACTGATGGCTTCTTTTGTTTGATGAGTTCTAAATTCTCCTCAAACCTTCATGGCCCTAAAGACCTCCAGCCTATTTAGGTTCCATTCTCAAGAGATACTGAATCTAGATTGAGTGATTGTAGAAGTTATTGAGTCATGCCTATAAGGGGAGCCTGAAGATGGACCAGGATAAATGAGTGGAACTTTGAACAGCGTCTTAACTCATGAAAGCAGGATATTGTCAGTATCCGCATTTGCTTTCATTACCTTGGATTGGGCACCAGTGTAACACTATCTTAATTATATGACCCTGGTAGACGCATTTGAACTATCTGGGCCTCAATATCCTTTGTAAAATGAGAGAGATAACAGTATTTATCTCACCTGTATGAGGTCAGAAGTAAATATGTTTGTGGGTGTCAAATTCTCTGGAGAGTGCTGGTATGTAGAAACACTAACAAATGGTGGCAATTATGATTACCTGAAGACGCTCTGTGTTCCAACCATCAGCTCTGCACTGAGGACCATTGAGTTAACCCCTGCATAGTTCTCCAGGCCACTGATGCTGATTATATAGAACAGAAACAAATAGAAGACTATCTTACCTAAAGGGATAAATGCAACATTGAAAGGTACTTAATTTAAAAACAAAAAGAAGGACAAGTATGCAAAAATGGAAAAAACCTTGACAGCATGGGAATTGTTAGATTATGGTCAACAACTAACTTTAAGTAAATCCAGATATGTCAAAGGTAATTTAGGGGCAAAGGAGCTGTATTTTCTTGATTTTGAACATATGTTGTCTTGAGGGATGGCTGTTTTGATATCAGCATCCCCTGAAGTGCCAGACCTTCAGAGAATACTGTCACTTATCCTATAGTGATTTCTCAAGTACGGGCACTGAGCTTTTGAGGATTTTGTGCATTTTGAGTCACACATTTATTTATTAGAATTATATCCAGTTGCACTTTAATTCTCTCCCTGCAATTGTCCACATGACTGCATTAGAAAGAAGCTACTCCAGTTATTTCTGGAAGCACAGTCCATCTCATCCTTCAGGATCCACATCCAATGCCTTCAACTTCATGAATTCCTCCTTGATTTCCCCAAAGTCTCCAGTTAATATAACCATTCCTTCAGTTATAATTCCATAGCCCTTGACATGTTCATACCTCTGGAAAAATAATAAATTTAACTTTATAAACCACTGATTCATACACTTGCTGTAACTGCCTGTCATATGTTATCTGAAGACTGTTATGTGTACATGCTAGATTCAATTTTAGGTTCTCAAACTTTTAGAAACATGTCTAGAAGCTCATCAAATATTTGTTGAAAACATGAATTTACCAGACTATATATTCTTTAAATTCTGTACTCCATTTGGGAAAGATTATGCTAATTTTGTCAATGATAGTGTCTTGTGCAGGATAGCACTCAAAGTAGGTACTCAATAGATATTTGCTTGGTGAATAAGTGGGTAGGAAATCCACTGACCCTTGGACATATTTAAATTAGACAAAGTCTCATTTAGATTTAGAGAGAAGGACAAGAAACAGCTCTGTGACACATCGTAGCAGGATTTTAAATATCAGGAGAACCAGCTGCAAGCATCCATGTGCAGAAGTCTCATAACAACACTGAAACATCTAGAAATGTGTAATAAAAATGTTTCTTTCTTAATTCAACAACATTTTATTTTGCCTCTCTGCTCATTAGGCATTTACCATCTTAATGAACTTTAATTTGTGTGTATATACTACTGAAGTTTTAGATAAAAGTGATCATTCAAAATCATTTTAAATTTTACATGCCTTGAAATGCACCGTAAATGTTTATAATGTGCATCTAATTTATAAGGAAGTGGCTATCTTAGAAAACACATGTGAGATGTTTGCAAGTCAGACCTAATTATGCAAAGCTTTTGATGCTTAGTGCACCTCATGGCCTTCAATAATTAAAAAGGAATATATGGTATGACAAATGTGACATATATGCACAATAAAACTGCAATTACTATAACGCTTAGAAAATGTGTTCTCATTAACTGAATTAATGGGAAGCTAAGAATTAAGCATTTTCCCCTCTGGAATCATTGAGTGTTGCGTTATAACTTACTACATCAGTAGCCTCCTAACTGGACCACTAATCTTCCACTCTTGCCCCTCTACCATCTACATGCCTCACAACAGCAACTTATCTTTTTAAGACATGAAGATCATGTTGGTTCCCATTTCATTAGAGTTAAAATTCACACTTTTTACCATGAAAAATAACTAGGGGTGAAAACTTTAACTACAGTTCATGTTCCATGATTCTCAACCTGGGCTATATATTGGAATCACCTAGTGAGATGCTTCTCATCTCCTCCCAGAGATCTTGATTTAATTGGTCCGGGTTGGAACCCAAGCATGGGCGTCTTGTAATGGCTCCCTAATTGATACCAATGTGCAGCCTTTTGAGAACCTCTATTGAGAACCTCTGTGCCAAAAGATCTGACCCTCATTTGGTGAGAGAATGAGCAGCCATTGATAGATTCTAAGCAATGAATGAAGCAACAGAATTTGAATTGGATTAGAAAATTATTTGTACTTGTTGTTCAGTCATTCAGTCATGCCCAACTCTTTGCAGTTGTATGGACTGCAGCATGCCAGGCTTCCCTGTCCTTCAACATCTCCAGGAGCTTGCTCAAACTCATGTCCATTAAGTCTGTGATGCCATCCAACCATCTCATCCTCTGTCATCTCCTTCTCCTCTTGTCTTCAGTTTTTCCCAGTATCAGGGTCTTTTCTAATGAGTTGGCTCTTCGCATCAGATGGTCAAAGTATTGGAGCTTAAGCTTCAGCATCAGTCCTTCCAATGAATATTCAGGACTGATTTCCTTTAGGATTGACTGGTTTGTTCTCCTTGCAGTCCAAGGGACTCTCAAGAGTCTTCAACACCACAGTTCAAAAGCATCAATTCTTCATAACTTGGCCTTTTTAATGGTTCAACTGTCACATCAACACATGACTACTGGAAAAACAATAGCTTTGACTATACCAACTTTTGTCAGCAAAGTAATGCCTCTTCTTTTAATTATGCTGTCTCAGTTTGTCATAGCTTTCCTTCCAAGGAGCAAGTGTCTTTTAATTTCATGGCTACAGTCACCATCTGCAGTGATTATGTTCAAAATTTATCCTTTTTGTGTAATTTTTCTTTGTAAACAGAAAGAAACAGTAGTGTTCATCACTTCTTTTATTAATTTTTGAGTCATTTTAATTCAAAATAACAACTCAACTAGAATTCATAAGATCGATGAAGTTGTTTAACAAGTTTATCAATTACCTATGCATCCATGTCACTAAGACATCACAATCTATTGCTGCTGCTGCTAAGTCACTTCAGTCGTGTCTAACTCTGTGCGACCCCATAGACGGCAGCCCACCAGGCTCCCTTGTCCCTGGGATTCTCCAGGCAAGAACTCTGGAGTGGGTTGCCATTTCCTTCTCCAATACATGAAAGTGAAAGTGAAGTTGCTCAATCATGTCGGACTCTTAGCAACCCCAGGGACTACAGCCTACCAGGTTCCGCCATCCAGGGGATTTTCCAGGCAAGAGTACTGGAGTGGGTTGCCATTGACTTCTCTGAGTCTATTGCTAAGTATGATCATTTATTTTTCTGTAGCATGTGCTGTGTTTTCACCATATGTCAGGCATTGTACACGACTGAGTGACTTCGCTTTCACTTTTCACTTTCATGCATTGGAGAAGGAAATGGCAACCCACTGCAGCATTCCTGCCTGGAGAATCTCAGGGACGGCAGAGCCTGGTGGGCTGCCGTCTATGGGGTCGCACAGAGTCGGACACGACTGAAGCGACTTAGCAGCAGCCAGCAGCAGCAGTCCTAGATGTAAGGGGCATGAAAATGAACAATCACAGGTCTACTTGTCAAGATGTCACTCTTCATCAGAAGGACATTAAAATGCAGACATAATTCAGTGATAGAGCAAGAATCCATAGGAGTAAAGATAAGGAAAACATAATCTGTTCAAGGTAGAAGGAGGATCAATCACAGAAGTTTCAAAGAAGAGGTATCATTTCCCCCAGATCTGAAAAGATGAATGGGGATTGACCAAGGAGAGAAGAGAGGAAGAATATCCTAGCTGGGAGCCATGACAGTAGCTGTGGCCTGGAGGAAGCTTCAGAGGGTTGGTCTGCTGAAGACGTATTGGGTAATCAAGCACACTGTGTGCTGAGAGGGATGGTGCCCATAAAAAGGGAAAAGAAATTCACATTATCTCAGTCTCTTAGCAGCTTTAATTTCTTACAGTAATTTATTGATCTTTACAGGTTTTACTTGGTAATGTTTCAAATCTAGAAATTAAGTTTAAAATTTGAGAGTTAAACTCTTTGTTACAAGTAGAATGGCTCAGGGCAACAGCTTTGATGCCAGCCTGCAGCTCCTGTTTCCCTATGAGTTAGCAGTAAATCCATATGGTGGTACATGTAGATAAAAGTCATTCTCATTGTACACAAGAAGTGCCCAAAATAGCCTGCTCTAATTCATCCTGCATTGGCCTATAATTTTTATCTAATCTTTGGATTATAAACTATATTTCCTGTGAGTCAACTTTGGCTCAGTGCCTGCTTTTGAACACAAAGTTTTACTGGAATACAGCCATTCTCATTCATTTACATGTTGTCTATGGATGTTTTCACACTATAATGATACAGTTGGGTATCTGTGACAGAGACCATATGGGCTACATATCTAAAATATTTACTATCCGGACCTTTATGGAAAAAAGTTGCCAATCACTGATCTAAACTTTGAGTGAGAATTTTCTTCTAACGAAGCCTAATTAAAATGAAAATCAGTTAGCTGACAGGGGTAAGGCATTCAGTCATCGTCACTACCTAACAAGCTAACATACAGTTTTGTGTAGCAAGTAAGAGCACAAGGTCTGGAGCCATCCACGCACTTTCAAATCTCAGTTTTGCCACTTAGCAGCTGGGCAAGTAACTTGGAAAGGTTCATAAACTTCCTTAAGCCCTAGACAGGGCCACAGGGCTCAGCTGTGATGACCATTCATTACATAACTGCAGAGGTGACATTCATTCCACAGTCTGTTGAATAGATAACCAAGAAATTACACTGTATGCAAATTGAGTACCCCTATATGCTTTACTCATCCTTTAGATATGATCAAAATCACATCTTTTTCATAGAAGAGTTGGGAGGAATAAATGAGTAGTATAATAAAGCAATTAATACAGGACATAGCATAGAGAATGCACTCAATAAGTAAAGTTACTGTGCAGACGGTATGAAACTGTCACCATAGTCACAATAATGATTAAACTGATAATCCTAGAGTTTCCTTTTGCCCCTGGGAATCTTTCCCTGCTGTCTCTCCCCTAAGCTTCCCACTCATAACTAAGCAGCCACTATATTTTATTGCATTTTTGTCAGATTACCTTAGCCTTTATCTAAACAAATGCACATGTTATTACCACATGATCTAATCAGTCCCCATGGAAATTTTTGGCAAACTTTTCAGGTGATGGATATATATGTGTGTGTAAAGCATAAAGCTGGCACAGAGTAAAACAGCATTTTAGGGTGAGTGATATAAGTGGTCAGGCACAACTGTTGTTTGATCATAAACTCATTGCTGGTAGGGTTTATGTCTCATTCATCTCTGAATTTCTAGCACCTACAAGAGTGTTTTACCTTCAAGACTCAATGCAAGCGAAAGTGAATGAGCGTATGGTAGCACAAAAAAAGAGGGGAAAACTTCAACATTTTAAGTAATTTCATGATTACTCACTGAGCTTGGCATGATTGTCAACGCATTAGGAGAGCAAGATCAGCAGCATATTTTTAGACAATTTTGCTTCAAAGCAAGCAAAGAAATAAAAAAAAAAATTAGACACAGCAGTTTTGGGGAAAATATCTTTGCTCTAAAATATTTGGCAGAGGAGAACAATAAAATATGAAAATAAAATATTCAATGTTATGAAAACTCTCAAGAGAGAAATATTTTTATTTGACATTTAAGAGCTATTTCTGACTATCTCTTTCAACTTCTGGTCTCCAGCTTAAGAGAAAACAACAAAAAATGGAATGATGCAGAATGAATAGGATGAGTCATGTGTCAGAGTAGAGGTGAAGGGCAAGAAAATGGATAGGCAGAAACAGAGAAAATTTCATCAGCCTGATTCACAGTATGCTTGGGCCCTGTACTTCCTTTTCCTTTGATTGTGTTTACAGACTCAATCTTCATTTAATCATGCACTCAACTAACCAGGGACTAGATACCAGGTTCTATACTAGGACTCGGGGGAAAAATATAAATATGGAGCTGTCAATGAGGGCCTTGGTAGGAAAAGACCACACATGTCAATTTTCTCAGCACAGTCTCAATTTAACCTGGAATAATGTAACTTTTGCAAGTATCCTTTTACTTTCTAAAGTGTCCCAGGTTGGATGATAAATTCAGTGCTATGATAAAAATGTTAATAGCTTCTCAAAGGAGATAACAATTAAGTCTACCTTAGGAGGTCAGGAAATATTTCATAAATAGGAAACATTTAAAGTGAACATGAAATGAAAGTAGCTAAGAGCCAGGGAAGGAAGAACTGGGTTGCATATCTCAGGCAGAGGCAGAATTACAGTCTGAGTTTCAGGGTTACAGGCAAGCATAGAGCTTTTAGCAAACAAGAAGATAGCAGAGAGGAGGTGGCTTTAAGAGGCTAGAAATGCCTTTGCATTAAAAATTAATGCAGCCAAGTAGGTTAAGGATGCAAAAACATTTCTGATAATACATCTTCATTGGTGACCACAGTTTATTAGTGAGTTCCATCTTCCCAACTGGCAATTTCTCAAACGAAATCCATGAGACTGAGCAAGACAAGGCTGCTGAAATTGGTGTAACAGTTATTGTAGGATGAAACAGAAGGACAAAGGACAACATGTTGAATGCATGTATTGGCAAGAGAGCTTTTCAGTTCAGTTCAGTCGCTCAGTCGTGTCCGACTCTTTGCGACCCCATGAATTGCAGCACGCCAGGCCTCTCTGTCCATCACCAACTCCCGGAGTCTACCCAAACCCATGTTCATCGAGTCGGTGATGCCATCCAAACATCTCATCCTCTGTCGTCCCCTTCTCCTCCCACCCCCAATCCTACCCAGCATCAGGGTCTTTTCCAATGAGTCAACCCTTCGCATGAGGTGGCCAAAGTATTGGAGTTTCAGCTTCAACATCAGACCTTCCAATGAACACCCAGGATTGATCTCTTTTAGGATGGATTGATTGGATCTCCTTGCAGTCCAAGGGACTCTCAAGAGTCTCCTCCAACACCACAGCTTAAAAGCATCAATTCTGTGGCGCTCAGCTTTCTTCACCGTCCAACTCTCACATCCATACATGGCCACTGGAAAAACCATAGCCTTGACTAGACGGACTTTTGTTGGCAAAGTAATGTCTCTGCTTTTAAATATGCTATCTAGGTTGGCCATAACCTTCCTTCCAAGGAGTAAGCGTCTCTTAATTTCATGGCTGCAGTCACCATCAGCAGTGATTCTGGAGCCCCCAAAAATAAAGTCTGACACTGTTTCCACTGTTTCTCCATCTATTTCCCATGGAGTGATGGGACCAGATGCCATGATCTTAGTTTACTGAACGTTGAGCTTTAAGCCAACATTTTCACTCTCCTCCTTCACCTTCATCAGGAGGCTCTTTAGTTCTTCTTCACTCTCTGCCATAAGGGTGGTGTCATCCGCATATCTGAGGTTATTAATATTTCTCCCGGAAATCTTGATTCCAGCTTGTGTTTCTTCCAGCCTAGTGTTTCTCATGATGTACTCTGCATATAAGTTAAATAAGCAGGGTGAGAATATACAGCCTTGACGTACTCCTTTTCCTATTTGGAACCAGTCTGTTGTTCCATGTCCAGTTCTAACTGTTGCTTCCTGACCTGCATACAGGTTTCTCAAGAGACAGGTCAGATGGTCTGGTATTCCCATCTCTTTCAGAATTTTCCACAGTTTATTGTGATCCACACAATCAAAGGCTTTGGCATAGTCAATAAAGCAGAAATAGATGTTTTTCTGGAACTCTCTTGCTTTTTCAATGATCCAGTGGATATTGGCAATTTGATCTCTGGTTCCTCTGCCTTTTCTAAAACCAGCTTAAACATCTGGAAGTTAACGGTTCATGTATTGCTGAAGCCTGGCTTGGAGAATTTTGAGCATTACTTTACTAGCATGTGAGATGAGTGCAATTGTGCGGTAGTTTGAGCATTCTTTGGCATTGCCTTTCTTTGGGATTGGAACGAAAACTGACCTTTTCCAGTCCTGTGGCCTCTGCTGAGTTTTCCAAATTTGCTGGCATATCGAGTGCAGCACTTTCACAGCATCATCTTTGAGGATTTGAAATAGCTCAACTGGAATTCCATCACCTCCACTAGCTCTGTTCGTAGTGATGCTTTCCAAGGCCCACTTGACTTCACATTCCAGGATGTCTGGCTCTAGGTTAGTGATCACACCATCGTGATTATCTGGGTCATGAAGATCTTTTTTGTACAGTTCTTCTGTGTATTCTTGCCATCTCTTCTTAATATCTTCTGCTTCTGTTAGGTCCATACCATTTCTTGCCTTTATCGAGCCCATCTTTGCATGAAATGTTCCTTTGGTATCTCTAATTTTCTTGAAGAGATCTCTAGTCTTTCCCAATCTGTTGTTTTCCTCTATTTCTTTGCACTGATCACTGAGGAAGCCTTTCTTATCTCTCCTTGCTATTCTTTGGAACTCTGCATTGAGATGGGAATATCTTTCCTTTTCTCCTTTGCTTTTTGCTACTCTTCTCTTCCCAGCTATCTGTAAGACCTCCTCAGACAGCCATTTTGCTTTCTTGCATTTCTTTTCCATGGGGATTTTCTTGATCCCTGTCTCCTGTACAATGTCACGAACCTCTGTCCATAGTTCGTCAGGCACTTTGTCTATCAGGTCTAGTCCCTTAAATCTATTTGTCACTTCCACTGTGTACTCATAAGGGATTTGATCTAGGTCATACCTGAATGGCCTAGTGGTTTTCCCTACTTTCTTCAATTTAAGTCTGAATTTGGCAATGAGCAGTTCATGATCTGAGCCACAGTCTGCTCCTGGTCTTGTTTTTGCTGACTGTATAGAGCTTCTCCATCTGAGCTTTTAATACAATAAAATATTTCTTTAAACCTGGGTAAAGTGGGAAGTGGAGTCAGGCTGAAAGGGATTGGGAAAGGTAGGGAAAGATAAAATAAGAAACTAAAGACTCAGATTATAGGATCTCATGGAGAAGGCAATGGCACCCCATTCCAGTACTCTTGCCTGGAAAATCCCATGGATGGAGGAGCCTGGCAGGCTTCAAGTCCATGGGGTCGCTAAGAGTAGAACATGACTGAAGCGACTTAGCAGCAGCAGCAGCAGCATAGGATCTCAAATTATAGTGTAAATAAGAACCATGTAATGTGTTTACTGAAATTACATTCTCAGGGGCTTCAGTTCTAACATTCTGATATAGGAAATCTGGCATGAGTCTCAAGAATCATCTGCAAGGATGGATCTGGATGAAGTGAAGTGAAGACTGGGAGTTTAGAGAGTCCTTGAACTCAGTGCAGATAGATGCTCTGCCTTTCTCTGAAAATTCACTTTCATCAACTGCTGTCCTTAAAGTCAGTTCTGTACTTAGTCAATTTCTTCCTTGCTATCATTTCTCGTTCATTTTTCTCATTCAAAACCATAGATTCTATTTAACTAAGGAGGTGAAAGACCTGTACACTGAAAACTATGACATTGTTTTAAAAAACCGAAGACACAAATAAATGGAAAAATATCAGATGCTTGTTAACTGGAAGAACTAATATTGTTTAAATGTTCATATTGACCAAAGTAATCTACAGATTGATGCAATCCCTATCAAAAGTTCCATGGCATTTGTTATAGAAATAGAAAACATAATCCTAATAATTGTACACACACAAAAAAAATACTTTTAAAGCAATCTTAAAAAAAGGGCTTGAATCAAGGCAAGAGTGAACATTGACATTTTAGGAATCAGCAAACTAAAATGGACTGGAATGGGTGAATTTAACTCAGATGACCATTATATCTACTACTGTGGGCAAGAATTCTTTAGAAGAAATGGAGTAGCCATCACAGACAACAAAAGTCTGCAAAGCAGTACGTGGATGCAGTCTCAAAAAAGACAGAATGAGCTCTGTTCTTTTCCAAGGTAAACCATTCAATATCATGGTAATCAAGTCTATGCCCTGACCAGTAATGCTGAAGAAGCTGAAGTGAACGGTTCTATGAAGATCTACAAGACCTTCTAGAACTAACATCCAAAAAAGATGTCCTTTTCATTATAGCGGAATGGAATGCAAAAGTAGGAAGTCAAGAAACACCTGGAGTAACAGGCAAATTTGGCCTTGGAGTACAGAATGAAGCAGGGCAAAGGCTAATTGAGTTTTGACAAAAGAACGCACTGGTCACAGCAAACACCCTCTTCCAACAACACAAGAGATGACTCTACACATGGACATCACCAGATGGTCAATACCAAAATCAGATTGATTATATTCTTTGCAGCCAAAGATGGAGAAGCTCTATACAGTCAGCAAAAACAAGACTGGGAGCAGACTGTGGCTCAGATCATGAACCCCTTACTGCCAAATTCAAACTTAAATTGAAGAAAGTAAGGAAAACCACTAGACCATTCAGGTGTGACCTAAATCAAATCCCTTACGATTATACAGCAAAAGTGAGAAATAGATTCAAGGGATTAGATCTGATAGACAGAGTGCTTGATGAATTATGGATGGAAGTTCAGAGACAGGGATCAAGACCATCCCCAAGAAAAAGAAATGCAAAAAAGCAAAATGGCTGTCTGAGGAGGCCTCACAAATAGCTGTGAAAAGAAGAGAAGCAAAAAGCAAAGGAGAAAAAGAAAGATATACCCATTTGAAAGCAGAGCCCCAAAGAATAGCAAAGAGAGATAAGTCAACCTTCGTCAGTGATCAGTGCAAAGAAACAGAGAAAAACAATAGAATGGGAAAGACTAGAGATCTCTTCAAGAAAATTAGAGATAAGGGAACATTTCATGCAATGGCGGGCTGAATAAAGGACAGAAATAATATGGACCTAACAGAAGCAGATGATATTAAGAAGAGGTGGCAAAATACACAGAAGAACTATACAAAAAAGATCTTCATGACCCAGATAATCAAGATAGTGTGATCACTCACTGAGAGCCAGACATCCTGGAATGTGAAGTCAAGGGGGCCTTAGGAAGCATCACTATGAACAAAGCTAGTGGAGGTGATGGAATTTCAGTTGAGCTATTTCAAATCCTAAAAGATGATGCTGTGAAAGTGCTGCACTCAATAGTCCAGCAAATTTGGAAAACTCAGCAGTGGCCACAGGACTGGAAAAGGTCAGTTTTCAATCCAATCCCAAAGAAAAGCAATGCCAAAGAATGCGTAAACTACCGCACAATTGCACTCCTCTCACACGCTAGTAAAGTAATGTTCAAAATTCTCCAAGCCAGGCTTCAACAATACGCAAATTGTGAACTTCCAAATGTTCAAGCTGGTTTTAGAAAAGGCAAAGGAACCAGAGATCAAATAGCCAACTTCCATGGGATCATTGAAAAAGCAAGAGAGTTCCAAAAATAATCTATTTCTGCTTTATTAACTACGCCAAAGTCTTTGACTATGTGGATCACCACAAACTGTGGAAAATTCTTAAAGAGATGGGAATACCAGACCACCTGTCCTGCCTCTTGAGAAATTTGTATGCAGGTCAGGAAACAACAGTTAGAACTGGACATGGAACAACAGACTGGTTCCAAATAGGAAAAGGAGTATGTCAAGGCTGTATATTGTCACCCTGTTTATTTAACTTATATGCAGAGTACATCATGAGAAACGCTGGGCTGGAAGAAGCACAAGCCGGAATCAAGATTGCCGGGAGAAATATCAATAACCTCAGATATGCAGATGACACTACCCTTGTGGCAGAAAGTGAAGAAGAACTAAAAAAAGCCTCCTGGTGAAAGTGAAAGAGGAGAGTGAAAAAGCTGGCTTAAAGCTCAACATTCAGAAAACTAAGATCATGGCATCCGGTCCCATCACTTCATGGAAAATAGAAGGTGAAACAATCCATGGTTTCAGAAAGAGTCAGACACGACTGAGCGACTGAACTAAACTAAACTGAACTAAGAAGTGAAAAGCTACAGGCTTCATACTTCCTGAATCTAACTGTATTGCAAAGGCATAGTAATTAAAACAATATTATATTAGCATAAAAGCTGACACATAGATAAATGGAACAAAATAGAGAAAGCTGAGGTAAATCCATGTGGATCTGGTCAACTACCTTATGAAAAAGAAGCCAAGAATATTCAATGGTGAAAGGACAGTCTCTTCAAAAAATAGTGTTCCTAACGAACAAAGCTAGTGGAGGTGATGGAATTCCAGTTGAGCTATTTCAAATCCTCAAAGGTGATGCTGTGAAAGTGCTGCACTCGATATGCCAGCAAATTTGGAAAACTCAGCAGTGGCCACAGGACTGGAAGAGGTCAGTCTTCGTTCCAATCCCAAAGAAAGGCAATGCCAAAGAATGCTCAAACTACTGCACAATTGCACTCATCTCACATGCTAGTAAAGTAATGCTCAAAATTCTCCAAGCCAGGCTTCAGCAATCCGTGAACCGTGAACTTCCAGATGTTCAAGCTGGTTTTAGAAAAGGCAGAGGAACCAGAGATCAAATTGCCAATATCCGCTGGATCATCGAAAAAGCAAGAGAGTTCCAGAAAAACATCTATTTCTGCTTTATTGACTATGCCAAAGCCTTTGATTGTGTGGATCACAATAAACTGTGGAAAATTCTGAAAGAGATGGGAATACCAGACCATCTGACCTGTCTCTTGAGAAACCTGTATGCAGGTCAGGAAGCAACAGTTAGAACTGGACATGGAACAACAGACTGGTTCCAAATAGGAAAAGGAGTACGTCAAGGCTGTATATTCTCACCCTGCTTATTTAACTTATATGCAGAGTACATCATGAGAAACACTAGGCTGGAAGAAAACACAAGCTGGAATCAAGATTTCCGGGAGAAATATCAATAACCTCAGATATGTGGATGACACCACCCTTATGGCAGAGAGTGAAGAAGAACTAAAGAGCCTCCTGATGAAGGTGAAGGAGGAGAGTGAAAATGTTGGCTTAAAGCTCAACGTTCAGTAAACTAAGATCATGGCATCTGGTCCCATCACTCCATGGGAAATAGATGGAGAAACAGTGGAAACAGTGTCAGACTTTATTTTTGGGGGCTCCAGAATCACTGCTGATGGTGACTGCAGCCATGAAATTAAGAGACGCTTACTCCTTGGAAGGAAGGTTATGGCCAACCTAGATAGCATATTTAAAAGCAGAGACATTACTTTGCCAACAAAAATCCGTCTAGTCAAGGCTATGGTTTTTCCAGTGGCCATGTATGGATGTGAGAGTTGGACGGTGAAGAAAGCTGAGCGCCACAGAATTGATGCTTTTAAGCTGTGGTGTTGGAGAAGACTCTTGAGAGTCCCATGGACTGCAAGGAGATCCAATCAATCCATCCTAAAAGAGATCAATCCTGGGTGTTCATTGGAAGGTCTGATGTTGAAGCTGAAACTCCAATACTTTGCCCACCTCATGCGAAGGGTTGACTCATTGGAAAAGACCCTAATGCTGGGTAGGATTGGGGGCGGGAGGAGAAGGGGACAACAGAGGATGAGATGGTTGGATGGCATCACCGACTCGATGGACATGGGTTTGGGTAGACTCCGGGAGTTGGTGATGGACAGAGAGGCCTGGCGTGCTGCAATTCATGGGGTCGCAAAGAGTCGGACATGACTGAGCGACTGAACTGAACTGAACTGAACTGAACTGAAAACTGGACAGCCGCATGCAAAGAATGAAACTGGATTGCTATATTACATCATACACCAAAATCAATTCAAAATGGAATAAAGACTTGAACATAAAACCTGAAACAATGAAACTCCTAGTAGAAAACATAGGTGGTAAGTTTCTTGACATCAGTCTTGGAGATAATATTTTCAATGATATCAAAAGCAAAAGGAATAAAAGCAAAAATAAGCAAATGGGACTACATTCAACTAAAAGCTTACACACAGCAAAGGAAACCATCAGCAAAATGCAAAGGCAACTTCCAAATGGGGGTAAATATTTGCAAATAGCATATTTGATAAGACGTTAATATTGAAAATATATAAAAGACTATATATATGCAACTCAATAGTAAACAAACAATTAGATGGAAAAAATGTGCATGGAATGTGAATAGACATTTTTCCAAAGAAGACATCTAAGTAGTCAACACATACATAAAAATGCACTCAACATCACTAATCTCAAGGCAATACAAATTAAAACCACTATGAGATTTTACCTCACACCTATCAGAATGGACAATTATCAAAAAAGAAATAACGATATTGCCAAATAGTTGGCAAGGGCGTGGAAAAAAGGAAGCCCTTGTGCACCCTTGTAGGCATGTAAATTTGTGCCTCCACTATGGAAGTTCCTCAAAATATTAAAACAGAACTATCATATGCCCTAGCAATTCTACTTCTTGAAATATCTTCTAAAGAAATGAAATCATTATGTTGAAGAAATATCTGCACCCTGATTCTCATCCCAGAGTTAACTACAATAGTCAGGATATAGGAATAAAAACATCCAAGTGTCCATGAATGGATAAAATATATGCAAAGGACCCTAGGTAGAAACTCAAATATAATAGTAATTTGAAAAGTACTGATACCTTTCATTGGTTATGTATATGATTTTACTACATATCAATTCTTAGAAAAATCCAAACTATTTTTCAAGTGCAGTTAATCAGGTGGAACGCTGTCTAGTGCCTAGGAAAGATTCCAAATAATCAGAATATATCTAGTAAGATTTGGGGAGGGCAAGTGCTTTAAATATTTGTAGAGAATTTTTAAATTCTAAGAGGAACAAAATGTTACTCATGACTGGCATAAAAACATAAACTGTTTATATTAGAAGGAGTTTGAAGGTTATCTCATTTGAATATGCTATTTTTAATTAGGAAACAAAGAAGAAAGAAGGCTGTTTTTACCCCATACCACAGTGCAAAGTGGAGGAAATTAGCCCAGCATTTAGGAGTTTCAGGGCTTCCATGGTGTCCCAGATGGTAAAGAATCTGCCTGCAATGCAGGAGACCTGGGTTTGATCCCTAGGTCAGGAAGATACCCTGGAGAATAAAATGGCAACCCACTCCACTGTTCTTGCCTGGAGAATCCCATGGGCAGAGAAGCCTGGTGGGCTATAGCCCATGGGGTTGCCAAGAGTCGGGCAGGACTGAAGGAACTTAGCACGCAGCACATTAATATGCTAAACTGTGTGCAGAATGTACAGAAAAAATTTAAATGATAGAATTTTTAAGCGTGCTAAATTGCTTCAGTCCTGTCCGACTCTTTGCAACCCCACAGACTATAGCCCACCAGGCTCCCCTGCCCATGGGATTCTCCAGGCAAGAATACTGGAGTGGGTTGCTGTGCCCTCCTCCAGGGGATCTTCTCAACCCAGGGATTGAACCCATGTCTCTTATGTCTCCTGCATTGGCAGGTGGGTTCTTTACCACTAGGACCACCTGGGAATTCCTTGTCTGTTCAATGGTTAGGATTCTGGGATTCCACTGCAGGGGGTTCCAGTTTGATCCCTGGTCGGGGAATGTAGATCCCACAAGCTGCGCTGCAGTCAAATAAAAAAAAAGAATATTTACATATTCATTTTAAAAACCTAATTATTTTTATCTAATTTTAAAATTTTTCTGTGGAATCATTTATTTACAGACATCTTTCTGTTCTCTTGTCCCTTTCAACCTTTACACACATCACAGGATCAACCAAAATGTTTGCCTACTATGGAATATGAATCCCAATTAATGATAAAATTTAAACATTGTTGGCACGTCACACTTTAAAGATATTTGTATTTTTGCAATTTAATTTATAAATATACCATGTGAATTTATAATTTAATGTCTTAATTTTAATGCTATAATAAAAACTAAAAAATTTAGTATGGAAACATATTAGGGTGATTGCTCATTATCCCCAACTTACAGATGAAGAAACTGAGGCCAGAGGAATTAAAAAGCTTTCCTGAGATCACATGTCTGGTACATGATAAAACTAGGATTTGAATCTAACCAGCGCTATTAACTACTACACTGTGCTACCTCTCAGAGGGGAAAACCATGCAACAAAGTAGGAAAACAAATAGTGAATGTGAATAGTGACAGTGTTATCATGAAAATAGAGTAAAGTTAAGAGAAAAGGAAAGAGTTGGAATCTATTCAGATTCTGGTCAGGGAACTTTTTCACATTGCAGTAATGCTAAGATGAAAAAGACTGGAAGCCAGCTAAATAAAGAGCAGGGAAATAATGGTCCACACACAACAGACAGCACGTGAGAAGGCCCAGGTGTATGAGAGACTGGCGTGTTTGTGCAAAGAAAAGGCGGCCAGTGTGACTGGAGTGTTGAGAGCATGAAAGGGAAGAGATGTCACGGGAAAGAAAGGGGGATCTGGATGGTGCAGAGCCTTGGGCCACATTAAGAAATTTTGATTTCATTGCAAGTGAAAAGGGAAGTCACTGAAGCATTTTAAACTGAGATCGATTTAAGAGGTTTCTGTTCTTTTTATATCTTCTCTTCAGTCTTTTTCAAAAGGTATTGCACTATACACACTGGACTGTGGTGAATAAAGGTTAGAGTCTTAAATCACCAATAGAAAAAGGAGGTTTTTTTTTTTTTCCTCTTCTTTCTTGTTACAGAGGGGACACAGGCCACATAGAAATAATAAGCAGCAACATAAAGCTAAACATATCTCAGAATTTTGTTAGTTTTCAAGCCAATAAAAATATTACCCTATCACCCACACAATCCACATATTTGAATAAATAAGTAACAAAGACACTATTCAAAAGGAAAAGGTCAGCCACGGGTCCATATTTTTAGAAATTCTCAGCCTAAATGAAGTGAAGTGTCCAGATAGTTTCTTTCAGAGCCCATAGTTTGCTTGATCATGCTTTACAAAACTGAATTATTTCTGCCTTTAAGAAAAATATGTTCTTGAAAAAATATATACTTCTTTCATGACCCATTTGAACCAGAAAACGTATATCATAATGAAAACAAAAAATAAATTTGCCTGGGACATGTAGAACAGCTGAGAGCAGGAGAAGGACAGGAATGGGGGAAAATATTTCCAGGAATTCTTTGTCTGCCTCCTTTATAGGAATACACTTGAAATATTTAAAAACTGTAGTAGACTAGATCAGAATGTGAGTTCAGGATCAAAAAAGAGTAAAAATCACAACTTGGACTCAGTTCAGATTTACTCCCAACGAGGATATTAAGTTACAGAAAGGAAAGTAATGATACCCTAATGAGGGTAGGAGCATGTGGTCTCTGTTGCCCGCTTGAATCTTGCAGACCAGCACCCCAAGCTCAGGGGCTACACGGCAGCTCTCACAGAGAAGATGCCCACCATCACAAAGACCAACAAGATCCCGGGCTTTCTATCAGACACACCTGCAAGTAGCATTAGTACCAGAAACTGTCTTTTGAAATGGGTGAGACCTTAGATTTACAACTCAAAAAGCCATTTCTCCATAGGCTAAGTCTTTGACTCATAGGTCTTAACATTTTTTTAAATTTAATTGGAGGATAATTGCGTTTTTGTTGGTTTCTGTTATACAACAGGAATCAACCATAAGTACACATAGTCCCCTCTTTCTGGAAGCTTTCTCCCACCTCCCAGCAAATCCCACTCCTCTAGGTTGTTCCAGAATACCGAGTAGAGCTCCCTGTGTTATACCACAACTTCCCACTATATATCTATTTTGCATATGGTAATGCATGTCTCAGTGCTACTCTTTCAATTCACCCCACCCTCTCCTTCCATCACTGTGTCCACAAGCCTCTTCTCTATGTCTGCATCTCTATTCCTGTCCTGTAGATAGGTTCATCAGTACCATTTTTCTGGATTCCATATATGCATTAATATACGATTTTTGTCTTTCTCTTTCTAACTTACTTCACTCTGTATAACAGGCTTTAGGTTCATCCACCTCACTAGAATGGACTCAAATTCACCCCTTTTTATGGCTGATGTTGGCCATCTTTTCATGTGTTTATTGGTCATCTGTATGTCTTCCTTGGAAAAAATGTCTATTTAGGTCTTCTGCCTTTTTTTGACAAGGTCTTAACATTTTTACCCTCCTCTGAATGAGGCAATCTCTCTATCTAAGCTTTCACTGCAAAACCTAAAAATTCCACTATGTTCATCTAGGGACTTAACCATGGCCAACTAGACATAGCCCACCACAATAGCTCATACTAAGTTAAAACAATGATTAATTCCTTACACCTGGCACCCTATATTTTATTGTTCACAGAGGTGACATTTTAAACAAATCATGAAGAATGAGTTAGCACTTGTATAGTCTTATATCATGAATTAGATCCTTAAAAATAACAAACGATGGTTATCTCAACTAGTAAAATACAGGGAAAGTAATAGTGTTAAGACAGGAATATTATAGTCTCTAGTATTAGTTAAAATAGAATTCTAGAATTCTGAAAAATGTTCTCATAATAATTTTATAAATGATGGTTTTCATGTATATATGTGAAATTCAGGAATAAAGCCATGTATTTGAACACTATCAGTTTCTGTAGAAACAAGATTAAATCTGGGCTAACCCAGCAAAGCACTGGGTGTGTAACGGTTACCTGATTCCCCTGATCTAGCAAGGAACACTGTTGCCTTTTAGAGCATGAGGTGCTAGACATCTTTTTTTTTTCCCTGTTAGATGCTCTTTTTTATCACAAAACATTGTGGGAACAATTGCATCAGCTTTGGAAAATTACCTCAAGATACCTTAAATCCCTCTGTTGAACAAAACAAGATTAAATAAATGCTACAATCACTGAGTTCACAACAAGTCACAGGCATAATGATGGTATTCGACCTCTAACAACTTTAAGCATAAGCTATCCATTTGCAGATATGTCTATACAAGAACATTGAAACTGAGCTAGACAGAAAGAGGCTCTTTCACCACTATCCCTCCATCTGCAACCTGGAATAGAGTACAAGCATTTAATATTTAAGTAGTGCTCTTGCCTGGGAAACCCCATGGACGGAGGAGCCTGGTAGGCTGCAGCCCATGGGGTCGCGAAGAGTCAGACACGACTGAGCGACTTCACTTTCACTTTTCACTTTCATGCACTGAAGGAGGAAATGGCAACCCACTCCAGTATTCTTACCTGGAGAATCCCAGGGACGGAGGAGCCTGGTGGGCTGCCGTCTATGGGGTCGCACAGAGTCGGACACGACTGAAACGACTTAGCAGCAGCAGCAGCAGCAGCAGTGCTTTATAGTTTATATACCAATTTATTTAACAAATTATTTGAAACATTTTGTAAATATAGAAGCTTATGTCCAGAATAGTTCATTGATTGTCCAATATCATACTCCTAGTAAGTTAAAAATCAAAACTCATACTTGAATTTTTTTTACAATTTTGAGTATAAGTCATTAGCTGCACACCTAAGATATATGGGAGTCAATTGCATTTGGTGTGCTGATGCAGCATGCTAGTACTTAAATTCGTACAGTCCTTGACATTTTTTTTTTCAAAGCAATGTTGGTACATGTTATCAAATAAATATTTAATTTCATACTGCCTTGACTGCCCTCTTATGATCTATCATCAAGACATATAAACTATATATATTTTCCAAATTAACAAGCATTAGAAGAGGTTTTATCTTATTATTTTTTCAGACTGATACCAATTGGTCTATGTATTATTTTTGTAAATATTGCCAAATGCTCTGACATCGTGTGCCCAGATCAGCATCATTCTTAAAAACTAGGGAAAATGGTAACTTTTCATTACCACTTCCCAAAAATATATCATGGATATGGATTAGGCTTATTCCATGAATGAGGACATTAAATAAGAGATGAATTTAAATTTCTTTTCTATTATGAAATATAAAAAACGTCAAAATTATCATAAGGTGCATTTTTGAGTGCATAAGATTAAAAGCTTAAATTTAGTTATAAATGCCATTTATTACTTGTTCTGACCTCATCTTTCTGAAATAATTCCAGACTAGTGTCCCAGGGGAGCAAACAAGAGGCCAAATATCCACATCACTCCTCCACCCCACCACCACACCCGCACCACCAATACCTCTTCTGCAGTCGACTAGAGCAACTTCACTTTCACTTTTCCCTTTCATGCACTGGAGAAGGAAATGGCAACCCACTCCAGTGTTCTTGCCTGGAGAATCCCAGGGACGAGGGAGCCTGGTGAGCTGCCGTCTATGGGGTCGCACAGAGTCGGACACGACTGAAGTGACTTAGCAGCAGCAGCAGCAGACCAATACAGGGGCTTTAACAATATGTCTCATCTACATAGGCCCCGGCTTGGCTTCAGCAGTATGTGAAATGTGAACTTCCAGATGTTCAAGCTGGTTTTAGAAAAGACAGAGGAACCAGAGATCAAATTGCCAACATCCGCTGGATCATTGAAAAAGCAAGAGAGTTTCAGAACAACATCTATTTCTGCTTTATTGACTATACCAAAGCCTTTGACTGTGTGGATCACAATAAACTGTGGAAAATTCTAAAGGAGATGGGAATACCAGACCACCTGACCTGCCTCTTGAGAAACCTGTATGCAGGTCAGGAAGCAACAGTTAGAACTGGACATGGAACAACAGACTGGTTCCAAATAGGAAAAGGAGTATGTCAAGGCTGTATATTGTCACCCTGCTTATTTAACTTATATGAAGAGTACATGAAGAGAAACGCTGGGCTGGCAGAAGCACAAGCTGGAATCAAGATTGCCAGGAGAAATATCAATAACCTCAGATATGCAGATGATACCACCCTTATGGCAGAAAGTGAAGAACTGAAGAGCCTCTTGATGAAAGTCAAAGAGCAGAGAGAAAAAGTTGGCTTAAAGCTCAACATTCAGAAAACTAAGATCTTGGCATCTGGTCCCATCACTTCATGGCAGATAAATGGTGAAACAGTGGAAACAGTGACTGACTTTATTTTGAGGGGCTCCAAAACCACTGACTCACTTTCTTTTGGAGGGCTCCAAAACCACTGCAAATGGTGATTGCGGCAATGAAATTAAAAGATGCTTACTCCTTGGAAAGAAAATTATGAACAACCAAGATAGCATATTTAAAAGCAGAGACATTACTTTTTCAGCAAAAGTCCACCTAGTCAAGGCTATTGTTTTTCTAGTAGTCATATATGGATGTGAGAGTTGGACTATAAAGAAAGCTGAGCACCAAAGAATTGATGCTTTTGAACTGTGGTGTCGGAGAAGACTCTTGAGAGTCCCTTGGACTGCAAGGAGATCCAACCAGTCCATCCTCAAGGAGATCAGTCCTGGGTGTTCATTGGAAGGACTGATTTTGAAGCTGAAACTCCAATAATTTGGCCACCTCATGCGAAGAGCTGACTCATTTGAAAAGACCCTGATGTTGGGAAAGATTGAGGGCAGGAGGAGAAGGGGATGACAGAGGATGAGATGGTTGGATGGCATCACTGATTCAATGGACATGGGTTTGGGTAAACTCCGGGAGTTGGTGATGGACAGGGTGGCCTGGCGTGCTGCAGTCCTTGGGGTCGCAAAGAGTCAGACACAACTGAGCAACTGAACTGAACTGAACATAGGCCCTATCTGTAACCTGTAAGAGATTCAGTTCCAAAAGGTAAAGTGCACCAATTAGACTGTCACTGAGCAAAATTTGATGAGAAGGGAAAATGTAGTCAGTGATGAATACTTGCTCTGAAAAGTTTATAGAATTGAGTCTAGGGGGGCAATTAAAATGCTCCAATCCTTTGAAAGCTATATAAGAGAAGAATCTCAAAGGGAGATGGTTGGGAGAGTGATGACAGGAACCTGAAACCCAGGCAAAGGGAGGTGGTGGCCTCAGGCCCCATGGGTCAGGCAGCCTCAGGCCTCACTCCCTAGGTCCAGCCTCCATCTAGGGAGGCCCTACCACAATTCATTTTCAACTTTATATAGGTGTGGGACTCTCTAGATGCCTTATAAAAAGTCTCCTTTTCCATGAGCAAGGCTGAATGAGTCTCTGTAACTTCAAACTGAAAAGAATACCCTAACTAGGACATGACAGTTACCTAAGCGTTGAGATCTGTATCTGTGGGTAGGATAGGGTGTTTTCTCTGGTTATCTTTTACTTCCATAAAAAAAAGGCAAATGGTTTTAATTTTTTAAATAGCAGTTCATCACAATTTCTAAAGATGAGAGGGCGATATTAGGAAATAGAGACGTGAACAAGGATAATATAGTCTAATCCCATGTGCACATTCAGTTCATGCAGGGACTGAAAAGTGAGGACATGGCATGCTGATTCCTCTGGTGGATGTTGTCCACTGTTAATATTCCTGCTGAGCTTGAGAATAAGTAGAAAGACCCACCAAGTCTAAAAGAGTGCATTTTTGATGACACGAGAAAAATACCAAGAGGAGCAAGAAAACTGGGACTGCAAGTTTTGTATTTCAAATCAGAAAACCGCAGTTTTACTTATCAAGCTATTTGTGGGAGGATGGCCACAGAAATTGCCCTGAAGCAGGCATTTATATTTACACCAGGAATCATTGCATAAATTGCAGGCCTTTTCCTACATTAGGCAGGTCTAGAGTTGCCAATTCTACTCTCAACTTTACAATTATCGTGATAAATTACTTTGCCCAATGCTGACGTTTGCTTAGTCACATTAGCTTAGAATGAGACGAGGAAATCTCCGAGAATGCCTTCACTTTTTAAGAAACTGATTCTGTTAAACATACTAATCATCAATGTAGTTTTAATTGTTGTCTTCTGGGACCTTATTAGCAAGAAGTATTTCACACACATGTCCCAAGGACTCCTAGGGACTTCACAAGTGGTGCAGTGGTAAAGCGCCTTGGATCTATTCACCCCCAAATCTTCCTAATTTGAAAGGAAACTTAAGCAAAAGAATAAAATCACAGGAAAGCATTTGCTAATATATTTAGATAATATGCTTTATAATAATCCATGTAGATATTTTATGAATTTTAATGGTTTATATTTATGATAGATTCTGAACTTATTAAAAGTAGCATAGTGACTTAATAGTATCATTACTCCCAAGAGAAGCACTTGTTTTTATAATTTGATATAGAATAAACTTCTCTGAAATAAATAGCAATTGCCAAGCTTCATGGTAGTAGTAAATTCAAATAGTGGCTATTCTAAAATAGCTAATAGTAAATTCTGGAAAACCAAGGAGTTACCTGAGGGTAAAAACTTTCACTGCTTATAGAAAGTGAAGACATGGAAGTCTATTTGAACACATTAGGAGGTGCATAGCTTTGAAGCCAATACATTTTTTTTCCCACTAAGAAACTACAGTTTTAAAGATGAAGACTGTAGTTGGAAGACTGTAACTGAGTTAGGCATAAATAATTTATTTTCATGTAAATGGAATGCCTGATTCTCTGGCATGTTAAGTGCTACAATTATCTGAACCAGACAAATGCTTTGTTTTCATTTTCTGAGGTGGTATTTTTTATGGTTGAATATATCTGGATATTTTTCCATGGTCACTTACAATGGGCCTGCTCATTTCCCATTTAAACTTGCTAAAATAAGTTAGGTTGATGTTTTGCTATGTTTAAATTTATATTAATCCTGAAGGGTCAGATTTGTGCTAGTGTGCTTTACGATTGCTTTTTCTTAGTGGGGAGGAGAATTCAGGTCACAAGGAAATTCTATTTCATATAAGTAAGTACCTTTAGTTTCCTTTTTCCTGCTCATACTCAATTATCATTGTATTTATCTGAGCCCTGAAACATTTCTTTTGTGAGGGGGAAATCTTAGCATAATGAATTTGTTTTGTGGAAAACAGCATGCCCACAAATATGCAGCAAAAAGGCAAGGATTCTTCTTTTCAAGTTTTGTGGGACTTGAATATTCTTCAGTTAGAGCCACTTTTCTCCTTTTGACAAATGTGGAATCATATGGAAAACTGGTAGAATGGAAAAGTCATGAACACTTGCAATTATTTTTCCCTGTGTATTTCTTCCTTATATATTCAGAGTAGTTCTTTTTTTCCTTCAATAGTGTAATATCAAAAAGATGGTGGGGAAAGAATTTTGCTAGAATGGCATAATCTTTTAAGTTCTGACACAGACTCAGAGTTGGAAGCATAATTTTTAAGACAGCAAATCTGAGAACTACTTCATTTTTACCTTCTTTATTTTTAACTTAAGGTGAAGAGGGTTGGTGAATTCACACTCTACTGTACCTGGCACTGACATTATTATCTTTAGAAGGGCCCATCCTTTTTTTCTTAAATCCCTTTTATATCCTTTATACTTATTGCCCAATGTCCTCATTCTCCGCAGGAAATAGAAAGGGAGGAAAAATCAAACATTTGACCCCAGAAGCTTCTAAGGATCCTTAATAGGTAAAGGGGAATTAAAGGAAAGAGAGGGAGGGGAATTACTCAGAAAAGACAAAACAACCATCAGATTAATCAGGTCTTCATTTATGAAAAAACAGCTTTAATATATGATTATGATGTAACTACCTCTTAAAATGTACTATCTACTATAGTTTCACATTGATCAAGTAAAAAGGCTAGTAGTCATCCTTGATTTATCCCTTTCTTTCGGGTCTCACATGCAATAGCTACCAAACATGTTCCTATATCTCTTTACTCTTTCATTTCTGGTCTAAAACAACATCTCCTCTTGCCTGGACTGGAGGAGCCATCTCCTTTCTCATCTCTCTGCTTCCACACTGGCAAATGTGTTTCTACCACATTAGCATTTTCCTTCCAACCTCAACATCACAGTGACTCTTTTCTCTGCCTGGAGAACCCTTCTTCTGAATTTCACTTACTTTAATCCTTTACATCATTCAGCTTTCAGATCAAACATCTCTTCCTTAAAGATGATTTCTATCACTTTCCTACCCCAACTCATTCTCCATTTTATTGCTTGGTTTATTTTCTTTTCATTACTAACTGCTAATGTGTCTTATAAAAAGTGTATTATTTATTTGTTTCTGTATTTGTTTATTTTTCTATCTTCCAGTTTCTCTCAATTACAAATGGGAGGTAAACTCTGTAAAAGACAAGGACATTATGTTTTTCAGTACTTTCACCCAAACACCCAGAACAGTAGTCACATCATAGACAATTGATGATTATTTATTAAATGGATAAAAGCACCGGGCTCATTATTAGGTGACATACATCCATCCTAAGAATAGGTATAACATAAATCACTGTGGACAGTGACTTCAGCCTTGAAATTAAAAGATGCTTGCTCCTTGGAAGAAAAGTTATGGCAAACCTAGGCAGCATATTAAAAAGCAGAGACATCACTTTGCCAACAAAAGTCCGTATAGTCAAAGCTATGGTTTTTTCAGTAGTCATGTACAGATGTGAGAGTTGGACCATAAAGAAGATTAAAATGCTGAAGAGTTGATACTTTTCGATTGTGGTGCTGGAGAAGACTCTTGAAAGTCCCTTAGACTGCAAGGAGATCAAACCATTCAATCCCAAAGGAAATCAATCCTGAATATTCATTGGAAGGACTGATGCTGAAGCTGAAGCTCCAATATTTTGGCTACCTCATGCAAAGAGCCAACCCATTGGAAAAGACCCTGATGCTGGGAAAGATTGAGGGCAGGAGAAGAAGGGATGATGGAAGATGAGATGTTTGGATGGCATCAGTGACTCAATGGACATGAGCTTGAGCAAACTCCGGGAGACAGTGAAGGACAGGGAAGCATAGCATACTGTAGTCTATGGGATCACAAAGAGTGAGACACAACTGATCAATGGAATAACAGCAAAGAATGGGTATACCATATTGTTATTATCTCTGTTTTGTAATCATGAACCTGAAATTCTATTAGAGAGATTAGACAATTCTTCCAAGATTGTATGAATAATAAATAGTACATCCAGAATGAAGACCTTCATTTGTTCTAATTCCAAAATTCTTGGTCTTTTTATTGAGTTTATAATTAATAAAAGTGACTTCCTTTAATTTATACAACAGTCCTATGAGGTAAGTATTATCTCCATTTGTATAGATGATGAAGTTTAGCCTCAAGATAATCAATCAATTTGCCCAAATCACACAGGTGAAATATGGTGGAGTCAGAATTTGAGGACTATTTTCTATGACCTAACCTCATGTTCTTTCTATCATGTCACTTTACTTCTCAAATCATAATATTAAGGTGAAGGTCTGTCTAGTCAAAGCTATGGTTTTTCCAGTAGTCATGTATGGATGAGAGAGTTGGAATATAAAGAATGCTGAGCACTGAAGAATTGACACTTTTGAACTATGGTGTTGGGGAAGACTCTTGAGAGTCCCTTGGACTGCAAGGAGATCCAACTAGTCCGTCCTAAAGGAAATCAGTCCTGACTATTCTTCTAAAACTCTAGTAGCCACTGATATTTCTACTGTCTCTACAGTTTTGCCTTTTCAGGATGTCACATGGTTGGAAATATCTTTTTAAAGTACTAGAATTTTTCTTGTTCTTTTAGTGTTCTGGTTTAGAAAGCTTCATGGGTTTGAAAGTTCTTCCCCAACTCTATTGTTAGAGAAGTTCTGTTACTCTTGGAGTGCAATTTTGTAGAAAGAGTGATTTAAAAAAAAAATGGATACACTGAGTTTTCATAGAGATAACTCGAGTTTGAGCCACTATAAATTTGAAAGTCTCAATGTTGCAAGAATTAGCCTACTCTGGTTTATATAGATATTTAACTAAAAATCACTTTTACCCAAAGGATAGGGCATTTTGAAAGAGTACTATAGAAGAAGCGCAGCATAGTAATTGAGTGAAATTGAGAAAGTCTCTAAATGTTAATCACCTTATCTGTCAAATAGATGCAGTAGGTTTCTGTGAGTATTGGACAAAACAAGTTAAGTAATACATTTAGTTCAGTACTGACTCACAGTAGGATTTCACACATATCAGTCACAATTTGTACCGTTGGCTTTGATGTCAGATATACCACAATTCTGCCATATAATATCTGTACAGCCTTAATGATATTAAACTGGTAAAGCATCAATTTCTTTATTTGTAAAATGAAATTAATAACTTATCTCATTGTTCCTGGGAAAGCATTTGAATATTATTCTGTCTGCTTATATGTAATCCAATATGTGTTATTAGTTTTGCATATATTATCTTACTTAGAAAAAATGATATTCAAACACTTTCCCAGGAATAGCAGACACATTAAAAACAAAACAGATTTTGGTATGACTTAGAGGTTTAAATTATATCTTATAGGTAAATGCTGTGCTTGCATGTATATCAGTGTGGTTCCGGAGGTTACCAATGAGAAGGGGATATATCTGTAATCAATAGCAGATATGCCAAGATTAAGAAAAATAACATTCCCCTTCCTCTAATTTACACAGTGATATATTCACAGTGAGAAACTCTAGATTGGTAAATGGTTTATTAAAATATTTTTATGAATTTCACTGTATTCAATATAAATAGGGGAGATAAAGACTAGGGGAGATAAAGACAAATGACAAACATCAAAATAAATTTGAGAATTTAATCAAGTAATAAAAATAATTTTAAAACTGGAAGAAATGATATGTGAATATTTATCAGTTTCTAAGACTATGGAAAGACATTATGTGTTAGAGAAGGGAAACCTGTAAAGAATTTTAACAAATATAACTTCCTAAAATTTTAACATCTCCCCACAAATGTTTAATTCATCCACTCATCACCCCCCATCAAAGATAAAAACTAAGAAAATTATGAATATCAGAGGTATCAGACAAAGGAGTAATAAGTCTGGTGGTCTTACTCTATTGTCATCATTCTATAAGGAAAAGAGAAACATCCAAAGAGAAAAATAGAGCAACAATGATTTGTTTTTGTGCCCCTGAAAATTTATATGTTGAGATCCTAAGTCCCAATGTGATGGTATTAAGAGGTGAAGCCTTTGGGAGGTGACTAGGGAGCACTCAGAGATGGGATTAGTGTCTTTATAAAAGAGACCCCAGAGTGCTCTCTCACCTCCTGGCATGTGCAAATGCAATGAGGAGAAGATGACTGTATGCGAACCACAAAAGGACCCTCAGCAGACATTGAACCTGCCTGAGATTTGATCTTGGAATTCCCAGTCTCTGGAATTGTAAGAAATAAGTCTCTGTTGTTTGTAAGCCACCCAGTCTATGGCATTTCCATTACAGCAACCCTAACAGACTACGACAGATGGGTAAGTGTAAAATTCAGATAATTCATTGCATAAATATTTATTAACTAATATATACTAGATAAGGTTCTGAGTGATGAGAATTAGAATGAATGATAGTCACACTCTCACCCTTCAGACAGCTCTTTATCTAATGAGAAGACAAACAGTAAAAAAGTAAACAGGAGGCAATTTCATAAACAAACAACATAAGGGCTTCCCTGGTGGCTCAGTGGTAAAGAACCTGCCTGCCAATGCAGAAGACATGGTTTCAATCCCTGGGTCAGGAAGATTCCCTATAGAAGGAAATGGCAACCCAATCCAGTAGTCTTGCCTGGGAAATCCCATGGACAGAGGAACCCGGTGAGCTACAGTCCAGGAGGTCACAAAGAGTCGGACATGACTTGGCAACTGAGCATGCATGCATGCATGCAAAAAAAAAAAAAAGTTATATGAATCTAAGGGAAGTAGCCATAAAATGACTTGGAGAGAGGCTATTTTGGATATTGGCACGTAACAACCTTCTCTGAGGAGGTGGCCTTTGAACAGAACAGAATGGATGGAGAGAGGTGAGACTTGGAAGGATTTAGATACAAGGATACATTGCAGGTTGAGAAAATCAACTACAAGGTTAAGGTCCCAAGATGGAAACAAACATGGCATAGTCTAAGAATGGCAAGATCAATGTAGCTAGATAGAGTAACATAGGGAAATGTGGTTGAGAAGAGATAAGACCATGTGTGATCTCGAGGCAATTGAAGCAACACATATATTTTCAAAATAACCTCATGAATAATGATGTATGCAAGTTAAAATATAGTAAAAACAAGTTTACTATCAAATAGCCAGTTATTTAATGATGATGCACATTTCTGGAGAGAAGAATGAAGGATTGAAAGATAGGGTTCTCAATCCTCCTAGCAGGAATGAAAATGCCTATCATCTTTCTGGAGAGCAATTTGATAACTGTATCTAGATGCTTAATACACATTTATAATTTTGACCAGATAATTAATTCTAGAAATTTAAGTTGGTGAACATACATATATACACAGTTATTCTTACATTATTATTCAAGATAATGCAATATTGAAAATATATTGGTATATAGATGTAACAATAAATAGGAATGTTATGCAGAAATAAAAAATTTCCAAAGACTAGTCAGTGAAACATGACTCAGGATAATATGGTGATAGGGAAAAAGTAGCATACCAAAAAATATGGCCGCAATTTTACTGAAAAAACAGAGAAAAAAATCAAGAACTATGAAGAACTATATGTGATTTTGATCTTCCTTTTTATATACTGCTTTCCAATTTTTGTTCAATGGTAATATGCAAATTTTACAATTAGAAAAACTGACAGATGTTATTAAGAAAGTTTGCCTCCAATGTGTCTTGCATTTTATAAAAGTATCCTAAGATGGGTTATCCCCATAGTGAATTGTTTGGTGATACATAGAAGAAAACCAAGGAAAATGCATAGTTTTTTTTAAAAGAATGATCACAGTGTGATGAGGTATTATATCTAAAAAGAACCATGAAGATAAACTTAGTTAAAATGCATTTCTTCACTGATAAGGAAACTCAGGAAAGATATGCTATCTGCTAAGGACTCAGAAATGAGTTAATGGTGGGAATTAGACTAAAATCTTTTTTCATATTTAAACATTTATTTTTATGCATGAATGAATGGAGGGTTTTGTTTTTCATATATTTTAAACTAATAGCTCTTATTTATGTTTATTACAGAGTATGTATAATATATATATAATTTATTAATCTTTAAAATATAGGTGGGAGGGAGGCTCCAAAGGGAGGTGATATAAATGTAATTATGACTGATTCACATTGATGTAAGCAGAGACCACCACAACTATGTAAAGCAATTATCTTCCAATAAAAAATAAATAAAATACATAGATTATTCTAGCAATTTTTATCATAAAAACTAATGTAGCATATTATATACTAAGATTTCACTACAGTGTAAAGCATTGATGAGCACTTTGTTATAAATAATTGATTTTTCTTCCCCTCAGATACTCTATTTTTTTTATTTTACCCCCTTTGGGGGTAAATGTATACATATATATGTGTATATACATATAGAACAAAATCATGGAAAATACATAGTTTTTTTGGAAAAGAATGATAATAGAGTGATGAGATATTATATCTAAAAAGAACCTTGAAGATAACTTAGTTAAAATACATTGTTTCACTGATAAGGAGAGTGAAACTCAGGAAAGATATGCTATCTGCAAGGACTCAGGAATGATATATATTTATATTTATTGCTTCTCAGTCCATTTTCCTGTGTCCCAGAACACCTCTTCAAACCTAACAGCAGCATTACCCATGTTCCCAGTAAAGGGGATACATCAGAAAAATAGGGAACCTGTGGCTAACAGAAGCAGAAGATATTAAGAAGAGGTGGCAAGAATACACAGAAGAACTGTACAAAAAAGATCTTCACGACCCAGATAATCACGATGCTGTGATCACTCACCTAGAGCCAGACATCCTAGAATGTGAAGTCAAGTGGGCCTTAGAAAGCATCACTATGAACAAAGCTAGTGGAGGTGATGGAATTCCAGCTGAGCTATTTCAAATCCTCAAAGATGATGCTGTGAAAGTGCTGCACTCAATATGCCAGCAAATCTGGAAAACTCAACAATGGCTACAGGACTGGAAAAGGTCAGTTTTCGTTCCAATCCCAAAGAAAGGCAATGCCAAAGAATGTTCAAACTACCACACAATTGCACTCATCTCATACACTAGTAAAGTAATGCTAAAAATTCTCCAAGCCAGGCTTCAGCAATACATGAACCGTGAACTTCCAGATGTTCAAGCTGGTTTTAGAAAAGGCAGAGGAACCAGAGATCAAATTGCCAATATCCGCTGGATCATCGAAAAAGCAAAAGAGTTCCAGAAAAAACATCTATTTCTGCTTTATTGACTATGCCAAAGCCTTTGACTGTGTGGATCACAATAAACTGTGGAAAATTCTGAAAGAGATGGGAATACCAGACCATCTGACCTGTCTGTTGAGAAACCTGTATGCAGGTCAGGAAGCAACAGTTAGAACTGGACATGGAACAACAGACTGTTTCCAAATAGGAAAAGGAGTCCGTCAAGTCTGTATATAGTCACCGTGCTTATTTAACTTATATGCAGAGTACATCATGAGAAATGCTGGGCTGGAAGAAGCACAAGCTGGAATCAAGATTGCCGAGAGAAATATCAATAACCTCAGATATGCAGATGACACCACCCTTATGGCAGAAAATGAAGAAGAACTAACAAGCCTCTTGATAAAAGTGAAAGAGGAGAGTGAACAAGTTGGCTTAAAGCTCAAAGTTCCAAAAACTAAGATCATGGCACCTGGTCCCATAACTTTGTGGGAAGTAGATGGGGAAACAGTGGCAACAGTGGCTGACTTCATTTTTTTGGGCTCCAAAATCACTGCTGATGGTGATTGCAGCCATGAAATTAAAAGACGCTTACTCCTTGGAAAGAAGGTTATGACCAAACTTGATAGCATATTTAAAAGCAGAGACATTACATTGCCAACAAATGTCCGTCTAGTCAAGGTTATGGTTTTTCTAGTGGTCATGTATGGGTGTGAGAGTTGGACGGTGAAGAAAGCTGAGCACTAAAGAATTGATGCTTTTGAGCTGTGGTGCTAGAGAAGACTCTTGAGAGTCCCTTGGACTGCAAGAAGATCCAACCAGTCCATCCTAAAGGAGATCAGTCCTGGTTGTTCATTGGAAGGACTGATGTTGAAGCTGAAACTCCAATGCTTTGGCCAACTCATGCAAAGAGTTGACTCATTGGAAAAGATTGATGCTGGGAAGGATTGGGTGCAGGAGGAGGAGGGGACAACAGAGGATGAGATGGTTGGATGACATCAGCGACTCGATGGACATGGGTTTGGGTAAACTCTGGGTGTTGGTGATGGACAGGGAGGCCTGGCATGCTGCGATTCATGGGGTCGCAAAGAGTTGGACACGACTGAGCAACTGAACTGAACTGATGGCTGAGGAAACCTCTAATATGTAGGAAAAAAGCTACTTATAGTGAGAGAGCAATGGGATGACAAAATGATCCCTTTTAACAATGCAACCTTTTGTGGATAGAATTAAATGCAGAGAAGAAAGAAAATAATCACTGGGAGTGGAGAGACAGTGACCAGTGAGCAGACTAATAATCTGTCAGAGTATCTATTTTTATGCCACCAAGTTCAGCCAGGTTTGTTACCTGGAGGAATTTAACTAGGGATTATCTGCTCTTCAGAAAATCAAGGCCATACAACCTAGAACCTGGAGGGAAGGATAGTGGTCAGACAAGATGCCTGGAAGTGGTGAGCTGAAGAAAGTCTATCTGTAAGGACACTGCACTTCATTTCTTTGTGGTTTTATAAACTGAAATTCCTTACACACAGTAAGTTATTCTCATACCTTAAGGCTCTCTAGGTTGGTAGTTCACCATAGTTACTTACTCCGTGATATTCCTCATAGGTGTTTCCTAAGAGCTTGGGATCTAAACAGCACACTAATTGTCATACACAGTCCAGCAGTGACACTGAATTCCCAAATATGGCACAACGAAATACCAGAGATGCCATCTGGCAGGCCTACATACAATTCTAATTTTGTCACTTACTAACTTGGGATAAATGAGCTTCAGTTTCTTAATCTATTTTATCAAATAGAACTGAAAGGATAAAATGAGACAATGAATGTAAAACTCAGGGAGAATATTTGGACTGTAAAAGGCACAAGGTAAATGTTAGAGGTTCTTCCAGAGTTTTTGCTTCTGTCTGTGTACCCCACTCCCCTTCACCCCTTCCATTCTTTCCAAGCATAACTGTTCACTGAGCTATAAGCCCAGTTTATGTTTTTAATCATGTTTCTTCAAAGCTGTTCCTCTCATGGACATTCAATACTTGCTGGCCAAGTCTATAATAGTTTGAGATCATCCATGACCCTAAAGGGACTTTCCAAGTGGCTCAGTGGTAAAGAATCCACCTTCCAGTGCAGCAGACGCAAGAGACTTGGGTTCGATCCCTGGGTTGGGAAGATTCCCCTGGAGAAGGAAACGGCAACCCACTCCAGTATTCTGGCCTGGGAAATCCCATGGACAGAGGAGCTTGGTGAACTATAGTCCATTTAGTCACAAAGAGTCAGACATGACTGAGCAGCTGAGCATGCACGTTTTCATGATCCTAAAAATGAGGGTAAAATTTGATCTGACATTGGGAGAAACTGAAGTTGCTCAAGAAGCTCTGAAATGAATTTCCACAAACTCAACATGAAATCCTCTCACAGGATTTTGCAGTATATCTGCTTGTATTTCAGATGTGTGTGTGTGTGTGTGTATGTGCACGTGTGTGGGTGTGTGTGCACGCGTGTGTATGATGTGCTTATGTAGAAAAAGGAGGATCCTTTTGGACATGCAAAACGACTGAATCCAAGGAATAATGAGCAATGTAATGGTGGGTTCTACTGCAGTCATTGTCGAGTGTGCCTTAGAGGCAGAGGCAAACCCATGGGAAGCCTTGCAAATTTCAATTTTCAATTTCTCCCATGAGCATGAAGTGGAGCATGAAGTGAAATGGAAAAATAAATGTGGTCAATTTGAACTTTCTAAGACATTTGGTGAAAAGGGAATATTAAGTTTAAAAGCAAAGCAATATATTTCTTCTCTGGGTGCCTATCACATAATCCTATCCTTGGATGAAAATATACATCATGAGTTGGAAGCCACGGGCTAGGGACCACATCTCTGTATTCACAAACATATGTGCACACTTACCTATAATTTTAACTATTAATGGAAATCTATTTCTTCATTTTCATTTTTTAATCTTAGTTATGTGTATAATGTATATAAGAATCACAGATAGGACTTTCTGAAAATCCCTCAACAGTTATGAAAAATTCTAATTCAGGAATCTGCGTGTCTTAATGAACATCTCAGGGGATCTGGTGCAGATGGTTATCCCAAGTACGTTATGAAAAACATCTACACAGGTCCCCTGCTCTTTCTTCTTAATTGTTTCTAATGGGGCCTTCAGCCACTGCTTTATCCTTCCCTCTATTATTTTCTATGGAGGGATACACTTTTTCCTTCATTTTTTTTATCAACCTCTGATATGTCTTATCTACTTTTACCACTGTTTTGCTTTTCTAATTCATAGAGTTAATATGAAACATCTTCTTCACTTGGCTTCTAGAGCACATATTTGTCTGCTGTTTCTCTAACACTGTTGGCCACTCCTTCTCAGTAGCCTTTTTTGGGAAGTCCTTACTTTACTTCCAGGCCCTTAATGTCAATATTTACAGGCCTCAGTCCTTGAATATTTTCTATTTTTCTTTTAATCAGAATCACTCCCCGAGTTATCTTATCCTTCTTGTGGCTTGTGTATTCAACTGTCTTTTGATATCTTCACTTGGATGTCTAAAAAACTCCAAAAACATGACCATCATGTCCCTCCAAACCTGATTCTCCTTCAGTCTCCTCCATCTTTCCAAAAGTTGCCAAAATTCTTGAAATTATGTTTGACTGTTCGTTTTCTCTCATACTATAAATTGATTTCATTAACAAACCCCATTGGTTCTATTTAAAATTTTACAATCTGAACACTTCCTGAAACCCCCATCTTTACCACTCTAGTCTGAGCCCTTGCCATTTCTTATCTGTAGGATTCATAGCTTCCCCACTGATCTTCCTTTCACATACACCTCCCTGTTTTGAACTATTCTTATGAAGCTAGAATGGCCTTGTTAAAATATAAGTTGAGCATGTCACTCCTCAAAATCCAAAGACTTCTCATCTTACTAAAGTAAAAGCCAAAATCTTCTCTACATCTCAAAGGCCGTACAATAATCTGGCCACAAGGCTGCTAATTCACTTTCAACCATCTTACTTATTCCTTCTTGTGCCCTCACTGTGCTTGGAATAGATCACCACACTCCTACCATAGGGTCTTTGCAACTGCTGTTTCCTGTCTGGAAAGTGCTTTTCTCAGATATGTGCTTGGCTTGCTCTCTCACTTCCTTTAGCTTCTTACAGAGTCACTTTCTAGACAACCCTCAGAATGGAAGGAAATAATTGATAACAAAACAATTGACAAAAGATTAATCTCCAAAATGTATAAGCAGCTCATACAGCTCAATATCAGAAAAACAAATATCCCAGTCAAAAAGTGGGCAGAAGACCCAAAACAGATACTTTTTCAGACACACAAATGACCAATAAACACATGAAAAGAGGCTCAGCATCGCTCACTATCAGAGAAATGCAGATAAAAACTACAACGATTCATGTCAATGTATGGCAAACACCACTACAATATTGTAAAATAATTAGCCCTCAACTAAAATAAATAAATTTATTTTAAAAAAAAGTAAAAAAAAAAAAACTACAACGAGGTATCACCTCACACCAGTCAGAATGGCCATTATCAAAAAAGTTACAAAACAATAAACACTGAAGAGGATGTGGAGAAAAGGAAACCCTACTTCACTGCTGGTGGGAATGTAAATTGATACAGCCACTATGGAGACAGTACGGAGATTTCTTTTAAAACTAGGAATAAAACTATCATATGGCACAGCAATCCCAATATTGGGCATACACCTTGAGAAAATCATAATTCAAAAAGACGCATATATCCCAATATTCACTGCAGCACTATTTATAGTGGCCAGGAGGTGGATGCAACCTAGATGTCCATCTACAGAAGAAAGGATAAAGAAGATGTTGTACATATACACAGTGGAATATTACTTAGCCATAAAAAGGAATGAATTTGAGTGGGTTTTAGTGAGGTGAATGAACCTAGAGCCTGTTACACAGAGTGAACTAATTCAGAAAGAGAAATGCATATGTATTAATGCATATATATAGAATCTTGAAAAATAGTACAGATGAACCTATTTATAGGGAAAGAATGGAGACGTAGACATAGAGAACAGACTTATGGACACAGTGGGGGGAAGGATGAATTGAGACAGTAGCATTGACATATACACACTATCATGTGTAAAACAGATAATTAGTGGGAAGTTGCTGTATAAGACAGGAAGCTCAGCCTGGTGCTCTGTGATGACCTAGAGGGTGGGTTGGGTGGGAGGAGGGAGGCTCAATGGGGAGGGGATATATATCATGTTGCTGTATGGCAGAAACCAAGATAACAGTGTAAAACAATTATCCTCGAATTAAAAAAAAAATCACTTTATCGGATAAAACTTTCTTGGCTAATAATCTATCTAAAGGTTAGCACTCACCCACCCCTCTGTTGTTTCACTTGCTAAGTCATGTCCAACTCTTTTGTGACTCCATGGACTACAGGCTTCCAGGCTCCTCTGTCTATTGGAATTTCCAGGCAAGAAAAATGGAGTGGGTTACCATTTCCAGGAGATCTTCCCAATCTAGGGATCGAACCAGTGTCTTCTGCATTGGTAGGCAGTTTCTTTACTATTGAGTCACCTAGGAAGCTCTCCCTCAGCTATTAACATGTCATAACTCCATTTTATCCTTTATCTTCTACTCTTTGCTTTTACTATAATTTGTTAGATATATTACTTGAAAAGAGTGAAAAGTGTTATTCACTTAGATTTCTCCAACTCTTTGTGATCCCATGGACTGTAGCCTGCCAGGCTTCTCTCTCCATGGAATTCTCCAAGCAAGAATACCAGAGTAGGTAGCCATTGTCTTCTCCAGGGGATCTTGCTGACCTACAAATTGAACCTGGGTCTCTTGCATTGCAGGTACCAGGGAAGCCCAGATATATTACTTTTATCACCTATATTTGGATGCTTCTTCTTTCAGTGTTTTGTTTATTGCTGTAGCCCTTGTACCTACAGTGCCTGATATACAGCAGGCATTCAGTAAATACTGGTTGAATGACTTAAGGAACAAATGTTTAATTCCTTGGGCCCTGCAATCCATCCCATCCACTTCTAAAATTTTCTCTAGTTTTCTAGAGAACATATTCCAAATACACCTATGTGACCAAAATAAAATGCTCTGTATGCTACACTAAATTGTTTAGACTGTTAACTTCTTTTACTTTTAAGATGGTAGCCTTAATTTTTATAGTGCCTATAGTGTGACATTATAATCAACTAACATAATGCTATTCTCTCATTTTACAGATGAGGACACTGTTCTTTGAGTAAATAGCCTGAGATCACAGTTAGTGATCTTAGGATTTTTCCATAAATCATGTTCTCCCCTCTTACACCAAGGTCATATCATATCATTCCATGTAAATATTCCACTTCTGAAGCATTCCCAATTCCTCTTATGATACACTAGCCTCCCCAAATTTATTTCATAAACATACAACTTTGTTCTTTCACTTAACAGTTGTAGCTTAAAACTGACCCTACATTTGCACTTCTCCTAAAGCTTTCTTGATGCAGGGAAGATTTTATCTACCTGTATAGTTTTCACGCCATTTGATTTTAAAACTCTCTCCTTTTTTCACTCATTCTATATATATTTTCTTTCCTCAGATCTCTCAATAGTTAAACAAATCTCAAATTTCAACCCCAATTTTAAAATGTGGCATTATGCCAGTGTTAATAATTATAGCCAATGTCAGCAGAAAATTTGGATAACTCATTGTTTCAAAATGGAATTATTGGCTCATTAATCTGGCAAAGTTATTTGCAAAGTGAAATTAACATACATACCAAGCATCTCTTCTTAAATTTTGCTGGGTGGGTATACCCATACAAATGATACAATTAAGATAAAATTTTAAAACAATTCAAATTTTAGGTGACACTGACATCTGTATTTATATAATGATAACTGTCTCATTATTAATCATAAAGACTTAAGATAAGGTACCTTATATTGATGGAAAAACTGCCAGAAAAAAATACAAAAAGATTTTTTTAGCAAATTAATCATGTTCTTTCTGCTAAAACTGACTTTATTCAGACATTGCTCATGAAGACAGTAGCACCTCAACAAAACAAATTTCTAATATTTTAGTTAAGAGCTAATCTTATTTTAATGATCATGACTTTCAAAATAAGCACTTTCCTTCTTTCCTAATGCACCAACAGTCTGTTGAGGTTATATTCTGTAAAACCCTACTTTCTATAGAGAAAGCTTGAGCTTTACAAGATCCCCTGTGCATTTTTATTAAAAAAAAATGGGGAGGGTGAAAGACTGGATTATGAAGGCATTTATATTAATTCATTTACCTTCTCAAGGGATGATGAATGATTTGTATAGTCATATTGCACTGAAACATAACTGATTTAATATATGGCAGATTTTTCATTTATTAAGAACTCCTTGTGAAAAGGAAAAAGGTTAAAGTCACTAATTTATGAGAAGAAAATATATATAACAAATAAGAATATATAATTTTGAGATCATAATTTTCTACTGTTGAATATCAAATCTACCAAGCTATAACAAAACTGATAGTAGATGAAGAGGAATCATGACAAAATAAAAAATCTAGAAGCAGATTCAGTCACTTAACAATTCAGTGTAGACAAAAAATCTCATCACAGATGTTAGGGAGGAAACTCATGCAGCAGACTTTCAGCCAAGATCTTATCAGTTAATTGCAGACTCATATGACAATAATTCATTAATTCATTTTTGGTCAACTTTATTATTTTTGTGATCATCATACATGTCAAACAGCATATTGAAAAAAAAATTTAATAGTTTATACAAATTATTGTCACTTTAGCCATTGTGTAGACATCTTTCAGGGTGATTAGTTTTCTATGACTTCCTGAAAACAGTTTGAGAACATGTAGAAGTTCAAACTTGTAGGAAAAAAAAACACATCTTGTAGAAAATAACTATTGAGTAAAAAACAGTATTGAAAGAGTTTGAGAAATTTTATATCAATATGAAGATTTTAAAGTTCTAGCAACCAGTGGAGAATTAACATAGTTAAACATAGCTATGTTAGAGTCTTAAGATGTCATTATTTGTGCACCATTGAGAAAAGAACAAAAAAATCTGCCCAGTACTAGAACAGTTAGAACCAGACCTCCAACAAGTGGCTGGGTCAAAACTGAAAAAGGAGCACGAGTCTGTCTATTGTCACCCTGCTGGCAGTGTGCTAAGTCCCTTCAGTCACGTCCAACTCTTTTCGACCTTAGGGACCACAGCCCACTAGAGTCCTCTGTCCATGGGTTTCTTCAGGCAAGAATACTGGAGTGGGCTGCCAGGCCCTCCTCCAGGGGATCTTCCCAACCCAGGGATCAAACCCATGTGGGTTCTTTACCACTAGCACCACCTGGGAAGCCTGTCACCCTGCTTCTTTAACTTACACGCAGAGTACATCATGCAAAATGCTGGGCTGGACGAAGCACAAGCTGGAATCAAGATTGCCAGGAGAAATATCAACAACATTAGCTATGCAGATGATATCAGTGAGGGTGACAGAGGAGAGTGAAAAGGTTGGCTTGAAATTCAACATTCAAAAAACTGAGATTATAGCAAACCACTCCAGTCACTTCATGGAAAATAGAAGGGGAAAAAGTAGAAGCAGTGACAAATTTTACCTTCTTGGGTTCCAAAATCACTGCAGATGATGACTGCAGCCATGTAATTGAAAGATGTTTGCTCCTTGTAAGGAGAGCTATGACAAACATAAACAGCATTTTAAGAAGCAGAGACATCACCTTGCTGACAAAGGTCTGTACAGGCAAAACTAGAGTTTTTTCAAGTATTCACGTACAGATATGAGAGCTGGACCATAAAGAAGATTGAGCCATGAAGAATTGATGGTTTTGAGTTGTGGGGTTGGAGAACTCTTGAGAGTCTCCTGGACAGCAAAGAGATCAAACCAGTTGATCCTAAAGGAAATTAACCTGAATATTCATTGGAATAGAGGTGCAAGATTACATAGAAAAACTATACAAAAAAGATTTCATGACCCAGATAGCCAAGATGGTGTGATAACACACCTAAAGCCAGACATCCTGGAATGTGAAGTCAAGTGGGCCTTAGGAAGCATCACCACGAACAAAGCTAGTGGAGGTGATGGAATTCCAGTTGAACTGCTTCAAACGTTGAAAGATGATGCTGTGAAAGTTCTGCACTCAATATGCCAACAAATTTGGAAAACTCAGCAGTGGCCACAGGACTGGAAAAGGTCAGTTTTCATTCCAATCCCAAAGAAAGGCAGTGCCAAAGAATGTTCAAGCTACTGGACAATTGCACTCATCTCATACGTCAGCAAAATAATGCGCAAAATTCTCCAAGTGAGGCTTAACAGTACATGAACTGTGAACTTTCAGATGTTCAAGCTGGATTTAGAAAAGGCAGAGGAACCAGTGATCAAATTGCCAACATCCTTTGGATCATAGAAAAAGCAAGAGAGTTCCAGAAAAGATATCTGCTTCTGCTTTATTGACTATGGCAAAGCCTCTGACTGTGTGGATCACAACAAACTGTGAAAAATTCTTAAAGAGAGGAATACTAGACCACCTTGCTTGCCTCCTGAGAAATCTGTATGCAGGTCAAGAAACAACAGTTACAACTGGACATGGAATGACAAACTGGTTCCAAATCGGGAAAGGAGTACGTTAAGGTTGTATATAGTCACCCTGCTTATTTAAATTATATGTAGAGTTCATCATGAGAAATGCTGGGCTGGATGAAACACAAGTTGGAATCAAGACTGCTGGGAGAAATATCAATAACCTCAGATACTCAGATGACACCATCCTTATGGCAGAAAGTGAAGAAGAACTACAGAGCCTCTTGATGAAAGTGAAAAAGGAGAGTGAAAAAATTGGCTTAAAACTCAACATTCAAAAAACTAAGATCATGGCATCTTATCCCATAACTTCATGGCAAATAGATGGGGAAACAATGGAAACAGTGAGAGATTTTATTCTGGGGGCTCCAAAATCACTGCAGATGGTGACTGCAGCCATGAAATTAAAAGACATTTGCTCCTTGGAAGAAAAGCTATGACCAACATAGACAGCATACTAAAAAGCAGAGACATTACTTTGCTGACAAAGGTCCGTCTCGTCAAAGCTATGGTTTTTCCAGTAGTCATGTATGGATGTGAGTGTTGGAGTATAAAGAAAGCTGAGTGCTGAAGAATTGATGCTTTTGAACTGTGGTGTTTTGGGTTTTTTTTTTTTTTTTTTTTGAACTGTGGTGTTGGAGAAGACTCTTGAGAGTCCCTTGGACTGCAAGGAGATCCATCCAGTCCATCCTAAATGAAATCAGTCCTGAATATTTATTGCAAAGACTGATGCTGAAGCTGAAGCTCCAATACTTTGACCACCTGATGCAAAGAGCTGACTCATTGGAAAAGACCATGATGCTGGGAAAGATTGCAGGCGGGAGGAGAAGGGGACGACAGAGGATGAGATGGTTGGATGGTATTACAGACTCAGTGGACATGAGTTTGGGCAGGCTCCGGGCATTGGTTCTGGACAGGGAAGCCTGGCATGCCGCAGTCCATGGAGTTTCAAAGAGTCAGACATGACTGGGTGAATGAACTGATACTGAATTAACTGACCCTGATTCATTGGCAAGACTGATGGCGAAGCTGAAACTCCATTGGCCACTTGATGCAAAGAGCTGACGCATGGAAAATACCCTGATATTAAGAAAGATTGAAGGCAAAAGGAGAGAGGGGTGGCAGAGAATGAGATGATTAGATAGCATCATTGACACAATGGACATAAATTTGAGTAAACTCCAAGAGACAGTGGAAGACAATGGAGCCTGGAGTTCTGCAGTGCCTGGGGTCGCAAAGAGTCGCATAGACTTAGCAACTGAACAACAACAGCATATAGTATATCCTGGGTTTCACAGGTGACACAGCAGTAAAAAATCCTCCTGCCAATGAGGAGATGTGGGTTCATTCTCAGAGGTCAGGAAGATCCCCTACAGGAGGAAATGGCAATCCACTCCAGTATTCTTGATTGGAAAATCCCATGGACAGAGGAGCCTGGTGGGTTACAGTCTATGCGGTCACAGAGAGTTGGACATGTCTGAGCTACTGAGGACACACACATACGTATAGTATATCATCAACTCTAAGATGCATTTCCTTTTCTCATTTTAAACAGATCTAAAATCAGGGTAAATCTTTTGCTTCTGTCAAACAATCTTGGTCTAGTGGCAGTCATAACAGAATAAGAGACACAGATGCATAGAACAATTTTATGGACTCTGAGGGAGAAGGTGAGGGTGGGACGTTCTGGGAGGATAGCATTGAAACATGTATATTATCATATGCAAAACAGAACACCATTCCATGTTCGATGCATGAGACAAGGGCTCAGGGCCGGGGCAATGGGATGACCCAGAGGGATGGGATGGGGAGGGAGGTGGGTGGGGGGTCCAGGAAGGGGAACACATGTAAACCCATGGCTGATTCATGTCAATGTATGGCAAAAACTATTACAATATTGTAAAGTAATTAGCCCCCAACTAAAATAAATAAATTTATAAAAAAAATTAAAAAAAAAAAAAGAATCAAAAAAAAAAAAACCATTTTTGACATCACTTGGTACCTCTGGTAAGATTAAGAAAGCCCAGGCATCAAACCTTACAGAATAGTGTTGATGGTGTCTTCAAGGAGAAAACCTCGAAGACAGTTGTGGAGCCCTCTTTTAATAAATGCTGTATCATCAACACTCTTGATTGCCCAGAAAATAACATTGTGTTAAAACACAGAGTTTAATAATTCTCAATCAAAAAGCAACTGGGCAAAGTTGGGTTCTGGTTGGAAGTTGTTTCAGGAATATTTAAACCAATGTGTTTTGCTAATATTTTCATTTTTATTTATTCATTGTAAAAATATATACACGTTAATCAGTTCAAAAGAATCTTTGAATAAACACAACATTTTTAAAGATAACAAAGCATTGATTAATTCTGGTTCTAACTGTTGCTTCTTGACCTGCATACAGGTTTCTCAGGAGGGACTCTCAAGAGTCTTCTCCAACACCACAGTTCAAAATCCATTGATTCTTCAGTGCTCGGCTTTCTTATGGTCCCACTCTCACATCCATACGTGACTACTGGAAAAATCACAGCTTTGACTATATGGACCTTCGTTGGCAAAGTATCATCTCACCTTGTTAATATGCTATCTAGGTTTGTCATAGCTTTTCTTCCAAAGAACAAGTATCTTTTAATTTCATGGCTGCAGTCACCATCTGCAGTGATTTTGGAACCCAAGAAAATAAAGTCTCTCACTGTTTCCATTGTTTCCCCATCTATTTGCCATGAAGCGATGGGACTGGATGCAATATTGTGCCACAAAAACAATTACATCAACTTTAATGCATTAGGGAACATATATATGTAGTCATGGCACTATTCAAGATTCTGGCCAGATTAAGGAGAAAGGCAACCTGCATTTTTTTTTTTTTATTCTCAATATAAGATCATTCTTGTATATGCCTTAGGACTACATTAAGAATGCTACTGTGCCTTAGTGGGAATCTACACAACACTTCTAATGACTGAAAACATTTGAAATGGATCTGAAATAGAACTATTAAAAATTTGCAGCTATTATGTATATGATAGGATTCTTGTTCAAAAACTAAATAATCTTGGGAGAAATGTGATCATAAAATTATAAATCCTAGAGTTTGAAAAAAAAGTTTAAGGCCTTTTAAAATTTTTCCTTAACGAATCATTCATTTTCAAAATTCTGAATATTTATGTAGTTCCTATGATAACACTTTTAGTAATTTAAAAATAAAACAACTTCTGTCTCAAGATTCAATTCATTCCACTCTTAAACAGGTCAAATTATACAGTGTATCAGTTGGAATGTGCCTTCTGCTAAACTCCATCCATTACCTCTATACACAGAATAGAAAAGTTTAGTTACTCTACTGTATAATAGATTTTAACATCTTTAAGTACTTGAAGGTAGTTTTTAGGTCTCTCTGAACCCTCACCTCACCTCAATTCTTCCTACAATCCCATTCATTTCAAGCCTTTATTTTTATAATTCTTAAGAAATGATTTCTACACAGATACTTCACTATTCTTGTACCTTCATCAGTACAAATATTAATTTTTCTGCTTTTATATAATATATGGTGCACAGATTATAATTGAACAGACTCTTTTTTCACTTCACTCACCTGAAATGCCCTACTTCTTTCCTCTGGTTTCCCACATCTTTTCTTGTCACATTTTTATTTTTCTTCATTTTATTCAGTCCATTCTTGAGACTGCATCTCATTGATTATTATACATGAATACAGTGAGCTTGCTTGTTTCTTCAAAGCTTTCTGAGACGTTTTAAGTTTAACTGTAGCCTACTTAAAACAAGAAAATCCAATAAATAATTTGGACCACAGATAACTTCATTACTTTCAAAATGGCCTATGCTCAAGCAAATATAATCATGGAACATATGGCATGACCTTTCAAAGATGCCCATATTATATTATACTTTAGGGTAACTTGAGGATTCTTTAATTAGTCAGCCAGAATACAATACTGAAATATATAAGATTATGCTGATGAGACTAGTAAATATTGTCTATCCTTTATCAAAACAGTCTCTTTTTGTAGAAGTTTAAATTTTTCAAATGAGGGAGTTTGTCAGTCTTTCTTCAGGAAACAAATTTCTTATGCCTGCAAAAAAAAAATAAGTAAAAGGAACAGTAAGTGTCAAAGTCTAGTGGTGTGATTTATTTCACTATGTTAGTTATTCAAAGTATTCATTTTGCACAATACTTTCAGCACTTATTTCTCTTCTACTGTGCAACTTAAACATAAGGAGGGGATTCTGATAAGATAACTAAGATTTCAGAATACAAAGCTGAACTTGGGAGTTCCCTAGTGGTCTGGGGGTTAGGACTCTGTGCTCCCAGGGCAAACAGCGTGGGCTCAGCTCCTGGTGAGAGGACTAAGATCCTGCAAGCAAGTCAGGTGGCAGGACCAATAAACAAACAAATGCAGATGGAGCTTAAACAAAGAAGCAAATACTGTCTGAAATTGAAAGGCTTTAAAGAAAAAAAAAAAAAAAGATGTCCTTGATCTCAAACTCTTAAAAGCAATTTCATCAGATGAATTAAAGTAGCTGAAAAGAAAAAAAAAAAAGAATCTGGTCATTAATAAGAGCTAAATACTTACTCAAATTTTAAATATCATCTTATTAATAAAGTTAATATTGGATCCACTGAAGAGAAGAAAAGAAGAATAAATGTATAATATGGAATCCCAAGAGATAGAAATATAAAAAAAAAAAATATTTTCTTGATTGAATTAAGCTCTCAGTCAACCAAGGGAACAATTAAAGACCTGAATGCCAATTTCTTGCTCAAGAAATAGCAAGGTAAGAGGAAAACTTCAAGAGTAACAGTGCGCTGGCTATAAGCCAATCTCATAAAGATAAAAGTGCAGAATCCTGAAGGAGGCTGGCAGCCATCCCAGATCCATTAAGGAAGAAATCCTGCAGTATAGACAACATATTTATCTTTGAAAACTTAAATTTAGATAATGTAGCCCAAGAATGGATAAATGGACATAAAAATATAACAAAACTGAAAAAGAATTATAGATTTGTGGGGACTCTTTTATATGATAAATGTGTAACTCGGTGACTCATTCTATTAAACTGTATCACTGGTTAATTCACTGAAGTAAACTATTGGTTTTTGAAAAGTCAAGTTGACAGTCTCACCAACTACTAATTTTAAAATATCAAATCTGGAACCTCGTGCTCAAAATGTATCAACCTGATGTCAAATGTATTTGACATTGTTATTTAGAAACCTAGAACGATACCTAGTTCATATATATATGTATATAAAGTAAATTACAAAGTGTAGCATAAAATGAGCACATCTGAGGATTGAATTGTATTGATACCACGATTATCTTCAGGTTAGGACGCAGAAAATAGAAATAGGCACACAGTTGAGTCTATCAAGTAGAAAGAAATATCACTACCAGTTGTCATGTGTTTTTACGGTGTACAGTTAGTATGTGCCACTGAAGTCAGAGTTGTAAAGATGAATACTTAATGAGAAGGATATCAGTGCCATGGCCTGCTGTGGAAAGACAATGTTCAGGACACGGGATCCCTCATCAGTAATTGAAAAGAGTACATTAATGCTGCTTTGGAGCAAATTAAATAAACCTACAAATTTCACTCCTCCAAACAGCCCTTTATTCCAGAGTCATTTAATTCCTCTTTAATCCTTATTTAAAGGAAATACACTTAAATGTCTACATACAATTTATTTTTCATAATAATGGGAATAAAAAGATACACATGACAAATAAGTTGGTTAAAAATATGAGTTTAGCAGATAACATTATTGTTAAAAGAATCATTTGATTAGTTAAAAATGGTGCTCTATTTGTTGATGAGTCAATAAAATTTAATAATACATTTTGCACATACTTGATATAAAATATTATGTAACCATCTCTATATTCCAGATCTTTAAAATCATGTAGAACTATTTTAAAATGTACCAAAATTTGTCAACTTATAAATATTTAATTTCATTCTTTGGCACCTAAAATATTCAAACAACTTTTTATTTTGAATACAGAGTTTAATCCATTACTTTGAGGCAAATCATAGGTCAAAATAATTTTGTTATATATCTTAAAGTGTCAGGGTTAATTATATCTCTTATCTAAGTTTGTCATAATTTTAGTCAACTGTATTTCTTCTATTTAGTTCCTTCTACCATTAAACCATGTTATTCTTACCTATGCTTTTATAGAGCTGAACCATTGATTTCCTTAAAAGAAAGTAAAATTTTGAAAATAAAAGCATTCATGCTAGATAATAAACCAATCTTTGAGTTATCCTTTTATTATAGTTATTGAAATATCAAAACATGAGATTATTAAAATTTATAGAAAACTTCTATTCTTGTATATAACAAAATTTTCTACAACTATTTAAAATTCATTTGAGCTTGACAAAGCTACATATATGTACCACGTGGTAAAAAATTATAAAAGAAGGCAAAATTTAAAAAATAAAACAAAATATTCAGATTTCTGAAAGATGTCTTTAATAATCTAGTATAATATTCTCATTTCATAGGAAAGGATATAATCCCCATAAAATTCAACATCGACCAAGTTCAATAGCCTCGGAGCAGAGTAGAAATTAGGATGTTATGTGGAACTGTTTCACTTTTTCTGAGATCTAGTGAATAGAAGATAAGTAACAAAAGGATGTGCTCTTTGAATAAAGCAGGCTTCATCTAAAGTCGGTAGAGGTTTCATTTTTAAAGGCAGCACTGTTGTGATTCACTTGAAATGAAAGGCTTCAGAAAGGTCATACTGCATTTCATAACTTTTTCACTATGGCTTGTTACAAGTTAGTGAAAGAAGCCAAGAGTATTTGAAAATGTAATAGGAAACACCATTCCTGTGTCTATTAATCAAAGGAAGAGTAGATGATAAAAATAGTGTCATTTTCTAACCTACTCTTTTATCAAATCATCACTGCCAGAATATTTGAAATAAATGTCACTTTATAATAAAAGGTAAATACATTTACCTATCACTAGTTGGGCTTCCCTGGTGGCTCAGCGGTAAAAAATCTGCCGGCCAATGCAGGAGACACAGGTTCAATCCCTGAGTTATGAAGATGCCCTGGAGAAGGAAATGGCAACCCAAACTAGTGTTCTTTTCTGGGAAATTCCAAGGACAGAGGAGCCTGGTGAGCTACAGTCCATGGGATTGCAAAAAGTTGAGTTAGCAACTGAAACAATAACATTTTTAGTTGCCTTCATTTGAAAAGTTTTTCCAAATAATATAGGTTTCTTTTCTACTTAAATGCCATCAAAAGTCAAATAAACATAAAATAGATGATTTATATTATTATAAACACTATAGGAGTAAATTTTATAAATCTGTTTTCATTGAGGGGCCTCATGTTTTTCTAATTAACCTATAGACATTTGAAACGTGGTGACTTTCAACATTTTGGTAAGTTAGTTTATGATACATGTGAAAAATAAGTTGGTACAATTTTATCTTGATGCCAGACCTTTCCCATTCTTTCAATATATTTTTATTAAGTTCTATTCTGTGTACAGTGATACCTTTGTTGATATAATCAACATAATTTATAAGGATTTTTTTTTAATATTTATTTATTTTTGGCTGCCGTGGGTCTTAGTTGTGACTGGGAGGGTCTTTTGTTATTGCTGCAGCTTGCAGGCTTCTCTCTAGCTGTGGCACACACCCATGCGAGTTCCAGAACACTCGGGCTCAGTAGCTGTGGTTTCTGGGTCTAGTTGAGCAGGGGCACTTGTGATCTTAGTTCCCTGATCAGGGATTGAACATTCACCCCCTGCATAGGAAAACAGAGTGTCAACCACCGGACCACCAAGGAAGAATTAATTGTTACTGCTACTGCTAAGTCGCTTCAGTTGTGTCCGACTCTGTGCGACCCCATAGACGGCAGCCCACCAGGCTCCGCCGTCCCTGGGATTCTCCAGGCAAGAATACTGGAGTGGGTTGCCATTTCCTTCTCCAGGTCATGAAAGCGAAAAGTGGAAGTGAAGTCGCTCAGTCGTGTCCGACTCTTAGCGACCTCATGGACTGCAGCCTACCAGGCTCCTCCGTCCATGGGATTTTCCAGGCAAGAGTACAGGAATGGCGTGCCATTGCCTTCTCCATTAATTGTTAGGTAATACTGAAAACCAGATTCAAAATAATTGGTTAGTCTCGGGTGCCTAATTTTTGGTTTTGTACTTGATTGGGGTATTTATTGACATTAGAAATGAAGAATACGCTGCTCATGTGTGACGTCCTTTAGTATTCTCAGGTAATTATCTGACACTATGAATTAATAATGCCTTGAGAGAGCACAGTATTAGTATCTTAGACAAAACTACTTTGAATATTTTAAATTCAATGTTTTATATGAGATATTTAGATAAATAAACCTCTTTAGTATTTTTATACTTGTCATAATAACATAAGCCACTTGTACATTTTCTCATGTTTCCTATATTCTCATGTCAGGAGCTATGGATGAAATTTAAAGAGTATCTCCAACAACATTTTAAAAGTAGCATCATATATTTTAATTACTCCCACCCCATCAATCTCTGATCCTCTTCTCTTATTAATACATATATGTACCTGTTTGCTGCTGCTGCTGTTTATGATCTGTCAAAGAAAGAGCAAAGAAAGATCTGCTCAAAGAAAGCAGACAGATTCTCTCTCATGTTCACTATTTTATCCCAAGAGTTTTTAGACTTAGAGCACGGAAAAAGGGAATATCTAATGCTTAAATAAAACTTGCTGGGTGAATGAATGACTGAATGCCCGCCTAGGTTTTAAGTCCCTCCTTGTTCCCTCTTCCAGGGATTGTTTGTATTTTGAGACTTCTTTTCCCAGTAACTTATTGAATGCAAACTTTTTGATCACGTCCCACAAAAATACCTTTTATATCCCTATATGTTTGTGTATCTATAAAGCAACACAGTTATGAAACAATGCAACCTTACTGTCTGTAATGAACCCTGATAATTAAATTTCTAAGCTATTGTATGCCATTCTATTTATTAAAAAATAGTGCTGTAGCAGAGGATTTTCAGAGCAGTGAAAATACATTGTATGGTACCATAATGATGAATGTGGTATGAATATTTGCAAATACGTAATATTTAATGGCAAATATTCCATGATGTATTTGCCCAAACCCACAGAATGTTCTACAGCAAATGTGAACCATGATGTAACCTTTATATGTGTACCTTATGAAACCAAGGTTACCTTATGTAACCTTTACATGTGTACCATATGTAACCAAGAGTGTACCAGGTTCATCAATTGTAGCAACTGTACCTCTCTGGTGGGTAGCTCTGCTAGTCTGGGAGGCTATGGTTTTCTGGAGGCACAGGGGAAATCTCTGTTATCTTTCTCTCAATTTTGCTGTGAACCTAAAATTGCTCTTAAGAAAAAAAAAAGAAATATCAATTTAAAAAAATAATGCTGGTCTTGAAATTTATTTCACAATGCACAAACCCACAGTTTGTAACACTGGTTAGACAGAAATGCCAAGAGATGAACCCACATTAATTTCTGAGTTTGTAGAAGGAACGCATATATCCTAGTCAGCCTTGGATGGCGTAATCTCGAGTTTAATTTTCCTGAACTTTGTAGTCTTCTTAGTGCTTCTGGCTCTCTCTATACATGAATATCATATATAGAGATATTCTCATACTCCAGACTTTCAGGAGCCAAAAGGGCTGAAAGAGATCTCATCCTTGAGCAGCTGAGAATTTAAGTAAATTTGGATTTGGATTCAGTTACAACAAAGCAAAATACTAAAGTTCTTTCATATAAGTATCACCACAACCATACAAACTTAAGAATGACTACTCTCCTTTTGTGTGTTTGTGTGTGTGTGTGTGTGTGTGTGTGTGTGTGTGTGTGTGTGTGTGTTTGGATTCAGTTACAACAAAGCAAAATACTAAAGTTCTTTCATATAAGTATCACCACAACCATACAAACTTAACAATGACTACTCTCCTTTTGTGTGTGTGTGTGTGTGTGTGTGTGTGTGTGTTTGGATTCAGTTACAACAAAGCAAAATACTAAAGTTCTTTCATATAAGTATCACCACAACCATACAAACTTAAGAATGACTACTCTCCTTTTGTGTGTGTGTGTGTGTGTGTGTGTGTGTTTTAAAGTAAAGAAACTGAGGCTCAGGAGCTCAAATGATTTAAGGTGACAAACCCAGTGACCAGCAGAGTTTTGATTCGCTGTTCCTATTCCAGATATAGTCCCCTACCCGTGGAGGCTATAGACATGATTTAGAAGTTCCTGGAATCCACTGGGCATTTCCTCCGCACCTCTGTGCTTCCACATACTCAGAGTAGGGCGGCCCCAAGGCCTGGATGTCCCTGCCGCTTTTTGTGGACCATGAAGACAATGCCCCCTCAACTTCTTCACCTTGCCAGTCTGAACTGGCTCAATCCCACCCAACTTCTAGATCTTTCTACAGTGCAAGGGGCGGGCGCTGAGACGCATGCAAACACCCTTGCCAATTTACTGTTACACTTCATCACGTGCAACCCTCACACCTAGAACACTCTGTTTCACTCTGAGAAATTAACCTGGACTTGGCTAAGGCCACACCTACTGCAATTCAAGGGTTTCCCTGGTGGCTCAGCTGGTAAAGAATCCACATGCAATGCGGGAGACCTAGGTTCGATCCCTAGGTTGGGAACATCTCCTGGAGAAGGGAAAGGCTACCCACTCCAGTATTCTGGCCTGGAGAATTCCATGGACTGTATGGTCCATGGGGTTGCAAAGAGTCAGATACGACTGAGTGACTTTCACTTCACTGGGGTTCAGTCAAGATCAGAATCAAGCTCCTTGCTATTGAATTTTTCCTTTTTTTTTTTTGTTTTTTACTCAGCAAAATCTTGACTGAGCAGAATCTGATCTTGGTTCTTGTAAAGGACGAATTTCGAACTGCAACCCTTCTCCCCAAATCCCCCCACCCCGCCCCCATCACTAGGCAGGAGCCTCGTCTTGGGTCGTGGGGGTGGATGAGCCCGTCAGCTCTGCAGAAGTTTGGGGATTCTGCCCTCTCGCATTCCTCCCAGCCCCTCGCTCCCTGGTTCCCCTCGCCTGTCTGGTCTGAAGTCTAGGGCTGAGCCCCGCGCGGTGGGGGAGTCGCGTCCCAGGTCGCCCGTGCAGGCCCGGCGGCGGCGCGGGGCTCGGCCCGGACGCCTAGCGCGCCGCGGCGGGGAGCCCGAGTGCGCGCAGCCCGGGGCGCCGCCGCCGGGCGGGGGCCGCTGCTGCTCCGCTCGGCGCCCGGCCGCCTGTGCTGCAGCTGTCGGCCACCGGAGGGGGCGAACAAACGTCAACCTGTTGTTTGTCCCGTCACCATTGATCAACTCTCCGTGCCACGAGGAAGTGCGGCCGCCCCCCGCGCGGAGAGCGCGGCATGCAGGAAGTTTGCGGAGAGCTCGGCGACTAGCGCGGAGGCCAGGCCACCGAGCGCGGGCGCGCGTCCCGGGAGCCTGTCCCGGCTTTTTCTTGGAGCGACGCTGTCCCTCGGTCTCTGATCCCAATGCACCGGCTCATCCTTGTCTACACGCTAGTCTGCGCAAACTTTTGCAGCTACCGGGACACTTCTGCCACCCCGCAGAGCGCATCTATCAAAGCTTTGCGTAACGCCAACCTCAGGCGAGATGGTAAGAGACTCAGATTTTATTTAATTTTTTTTGAATTAAATAATTACTTTTTTGGTTGTCATCACTGTGGTTCCCCCCACCCCCCGCCCCTTCGGTTTCTTTCCTACGAACCAAGGCGTGTGTGTGGGAGGGGGTGCAGAAGAGGAAGAGGGGTCCGGCGCCTGCTTCCATCCCTGAGAGCCCCTTCCTGGAATGGGACTGAGGGTGTGGAAGGCAGTGTGCGGGAGAGGACCCGAGAGCCCCGGTGACTCATCTCCCGGACCTCAGAGAAGTCATTTCGGTGCCATCCGTCCATTGATACGAGGACCTCGGAGCTGGAGAAAGTCGCAGGCTGCGCCTCCCCACGGCCAGGGTCTTAACCTTTTGGACTTGAAACGGATAGATGGGGCATTTGTGATAGGTGGACGGACTCAAGAGTGGCCTTCTCTGGGTGATTTATTTTTATTTTTTAAGTGGGAGGAGAGGGAATGATTCTTTCCAGAGGAAATGAGAGCTGGAGCATAGGGAGTTTGTTTATATATTATTTACCTTGAGAGGCCAGGTGCGCAGCCTGTTGCCCTGTTCATCCCCAGATTGGCTTTCCCAACGGAGTTCAGCATGGCTCAGAAACTCAGAATTTGGGAGGAAATGCCTTTTGGAGTTTCATCTGTATTCCAGGGGGTCCTGACTCCTGCTATTAGTTTTCTTTCACAGAAGTCTTTCCAACTGTTTGCAAGAAGCAAAGCTCCTTCAACAGCCAAGTCTTAAAGTCCCCAAAAGCCTTGTTTGTCTTCCTTTTATGGAAGACACCTGGGCCATTGGAGGCCAGTGATTTTAATTGAGTTTGTTTGCTAACTGGGCCTCCACCAAGATCTGAAGTTAATGTATTCCTCAATTCTCAGCTACTGCTTATGTTGCCAATAATTTGCAGCTGCTTCCACCACCTACCTGAACTGACCCATAGGGTTCTTGTTTAGTTTTGTTTTCCCTTCATCAGATAGATCTTTCCTTCTGCTTACTTAAAGTTCTGACACATCCCCTGAGGAGCTCACCAAGCTATTCTTAAAGGCTTCACTCTTTGAGCTGGCTTCATTTGACTGCTGGTAAATTCATATTAGCCTTCTTATTATCCGTTTCTCTCTTGGCATGTCCCTAGTTTGGATATCACTAAACAGCTTCCGAGCTTTGAAACACGCAAACAAAAACTTTGTTATATTTTCTGATGGCAAGTAGACTGTGGCTTTCAGTGTGCTGAAGTCATCTGAAGTGGAGGGGGTATAGGGAAGCCACAGAGTCACCTCCAGGCAGGTCACCCTGTATTATAGTTACCTTATTATAGTATTTTATGTAAAATATGCTATACTAGCAGTGCATTTTTGATAAGCCTTCATCTTAAAAAACACATTTTTTAAATTAAAATTTTAAAAAGGTTTAGGCTCAAGACTTAACTTTTATAGTTTTGTTTCACTCATTAAGGTTTCCACCAGGGACACTCTTCTACTCATTGAGTTTTTAGATTTGTTAATGTTTGCACTTTATGTGCCCTTTCAGCTGCATGGAGTAAAATGCCATTTATAATTTGCATGACTTCATAGCCATAATTTTGTAATCCTTAACTTCCCAAGTATCAGTTACAAGAAGTCAAGGACAGAAAATGAAAAATATGTAACCATTGCCCATTAACCCAAGATTCTGACTGAAACCAAGTCACACAGCCCATATCTCTTTGTTGTTGTTGTTGATATTGTTAAAACTCTGTACATCTATCTAGTCCATATGAATAGTGCTAATGCTTTAATTTATTAAAGTTTGAAAACTACTCTGGATTTATTCCTTCATATTTGAGCTAGAACTGTTGTGTAATCACAGCAGACACACACACACACACACACACACACACACACACACACTTTTTTATTAGTTCAGACTGCTCAATACTTTCCTCAGTGTCAATCTCACTTATAAACAAGGCTAGGAAAAGGAGAAAGATAGTTGGATTAAAAGAAAAATGTTGTATACAGAGTAAAAATAATTAACACTCATAGTGGGCTCTTAGTTGGGGAGAATTTTCAAAAGGCAGCTTATCTTAAGTGTTATAGACACACATTCTCAGAAAAAAAAAAAATAATAGTAATATTGCCCCAAGGGGATGCAATTGGATCTTAGGTGGTGAAAAAAAGTTTTAGATATTATAGCAGTTTGTGGTCTTCCAAAGGGCCAGTGCATATAAACAGATATATAGTACATCTGTAGTATTAACAATTCATAGAGAGTATATGTGGAAACATTTCTAAAAAGACTCGTTAACGAGGGGAGTGGCATTAATGAAGAAAAGGTTGAGAGACACCTTTGTAGAGTTTTGGTGAGGACTACAATAAAGGGTTTGATAAAGTCTAGACATCATCTGGGAAATTTTAAAGGCAACAGCTGAGCTGACCAGAGAAGTTAATAACTTATTCAATTAAATCCTTGTTCTGATCTGAGACATTTTAAACTTGCTCTCTCAAAGTTCCCTAGTGGCTCATTACAGAGGACAATATTCTTGATCCAATTCAAACAGGGTGTAAGTTTGGGGAGGACACACACAGAGGATACAATAAGGGGAAAGATGAACATAAGTGTTTCCAAATATTAATTCAGGGTCCTGAGAATATTTGACCCTCAGATTACAAATTGTAGGAAATCACAACAAAAGATTAGATGTGGCCCTTGATAGGGGTTTGAAGCCACTATCCAGTGATGGAACTGTCCTTATTCTTGGGTGCCATGGTTTTGTCCATGCTGAGCCTGTCAGCTGCCACCTGATGTTGGGTCTAAGAAAGGAGCCAAGAGGACAGGCCTCCCCAGTCCTTGGCATGAGGTGTGTTGGATCCTGTCCAGCCTGATACAAAAATCTTGTTTTTTTGATCTCCCTGTAACTAGTAGCTCCAGTAGTTAATAAATGAATTGGAAAAAAAAAAAATAAATGAACTGGAGATAAAGTGTGAAGGTTGGTAAGTGATAATCTCCATCTCCTCAGTGTAGGGGTCCTCTCTGCTGAAGTATCCTGGCCTCCCAGAACTCTTTATCACTTTATATTCTTGCTCTAAAAGGGGTGTCTGGAGAGCCCTTGCCAGCACTTGCAGAATGGCCAAAGGGGACCCACGGAGGAGGGTGGTTGAATTTGGTCTCTGTCCCCAGGAGGAAGCTAGGTTCTGCGGCTGGAAAGAATTAACATGTAATAGTTGGCAGTGCTTGATTGAATATCTATGCTTCTTTGTATCATATTTGTTATTCTTTCTCAAAATGGCTTACTTTTGATACCCATTCCTGATCCACCACTTGGCACAGAGAAAATCTGCCTTTAGCAATAGCGTCCGCATATTCTTATTTTAGGGTCTGTGCAGTTGGTGCTTTTGTTATAATAACTGGCCACAACTGCTGTTTCTCAGAGGGTGAACCAAGAAGTGTGAAGGTAGGAATTAACTGACAGAATTGCTTACTTATTTTTAAATCTAACAAGATAGAGCTTCCTGCTTGGGCAGTTAACATTACAGATGTATTCTTCATTTTCTTGACCCTGTTTTGCTTTCAGAAAGTACAGGTGTTGGTGGCAAATGATTCTGAATATAGTTCTGCTTGGTTAATATGCCAGGACTTGTGTATTGTCTATTATCATTATCTAGTGAGAGGCCTACAATTTTAGCAATTGCGGTCTTAGATTTTTTTTTTTTTAAGTAGTCAAGCTTCTTTCTTAAATAACATCAGTTTCTATTGTCTTCATTGATGACAGCACATTGACTTTGATTCAAAGATCAGAGCTTAAAGGAAAGGTGTAAAAACAGAGGGCAATGTAAACAAATTGGGCTTTCCAGGTGGCACAGGGGTAAAGACTCCGCCTGCCAATGCAGGAGAAGCAAGAAATGAAGGTTCAGTCTTTGGGTTGGGAAAATCCCCTGGAGGAGGCCATGGCAACCGACTTTTGTATTCTTGCTTGGAAACTTCCAGGGACAGAGGAGCCTGGCAGGCTCCCATCCATGGAGTAGCAAAGAGTCGGACCCAACTGAGCAGCTGAGCACAAGCATGGGAATATAACCACATCACTTGTCAAGTGAGAGCCGATATTCTGTATTTATATCTTCACTCTAAGTATATTAAAAACTCATAATTTTACAGAAAATAATGGAGAGACATATTTTAAATGCAACATGACTTTGACTTGCCACCATAGGTCATATTACTTAATAGAGGTTTTTTGCAAAGATGAGTTTAGCCAGACATATACATATTGTGCAGTGAAAGATGTTGTAAGGTTGTGAGTTATACTAGCGTGTATTCATTAAATGACAGTGATTTTGGAATACAGGGTTTTTCCCTTTTAGCAAATGAAAGCAAAATGTTATTGTTTTAGTACAGTAGGGTCAAGCAGTGAAGCAACGTCCCCAGAGTCACTTACATGGGACTCCTGAGTATCTGTGGTCCCAGAGAATCCCATCACTCTGAGGGTCTGGAGGATGTGGACATTTGTTTCTCTGTCCTTGAGACCTGAGTCACAATGCCAATCATCTTCCTTCTGGAGGTTACTCTTGAGCTTTCTTTGCTGAAATGATATGATTAGTATAAAAAGGCATTAGCTGAACATTTTAATAAAATTCTGCCTGTATTAAGATAGGAGCTTAGTCTGAAATTTCTGAATTTACGGTGCCCAGAATCTGGCATCACTGAGGTCTCATCACCCTGGAAGCCCCTCTGTAGCTGAGCACACTAGATGTTAGATTTTATTAACTGGATCTGAGGTCTCATTAGGGTAATGTAAATCACAACAGTGACCTGGTTAGTGTTTGACATCATTTTAAGGTATTTCAAACTTCTACATTTCAGAATTTATGCAATTTTATAAAGGACATTTTTATGTAACTTTTTCGTGAAGGACCATTTCAGCAAAATACTACAAGGGGATTATACATAATAGTAAAAGGAAAGAATCCAAGACAAGTGCTGCAGCAGGGATGTTCTGGCTCCCTGTACAGTATTTTAGGACCAAATGTAAGTCCTAAGTAAAGGAATAAGCCCATGTGACCCTGAAGTGCACAAGTGCACAGACAGGAAGAAATATTTTCTTCCAAGAATTTTTCAGAATAAGAATGAAGCATGCCTTATTTCTTACAAGCATTGATGATGCGTGTAGTAATATATCTTTGCTGTTCACCCAGATATGCTGACATTCATATATTCACTTTAATTTTGATGGATTAATATTGTGTTTTTTTGTGATTGTGCCATGTGCAGACAGGGAGGTCATAGCACATGAACTGTCTTTCGTTATGAAGGGTGATCTTTTACCAAGTTTGGAAGTTTTTACTTGAACACTTTTTGTAAAGTGTAAAGTTTTGGGTGCAGTGCTTTCCCTATAAATATAAGCCAAACATGATTTGAAACCTTGTATATTAGGACTCTTGACTTTTTAAATCTAGCAGGCCTCCTTTGGACTGAAGGAGCTCAGTGACACAGTGCCTAAGTCTGGACTCTGAGAATGGGTTGAATGTGCCATATTAGTTTTAAGCGAGTCATTTCAGACCCAGTGTGAGAAGCTGCTGATAAGTTCTGCATTTTGCTGAGACATTTAATAAGCAATACAGAAACAGCCTGCTTTTACAAAATTCACTATTCAGCAGCTTCAGCTATGTAAAATGAAACCAAATGAACTAATAAATGTGCAACAAATCCACTTAAAAACCAAATTCATGTCGATGTTTGGTAGAAACAGACCCAAATCTGTAAATCAGTTATCCTTCAATTAAACAAAAATAAAAAGAATCCAAATCTGTATCGCAACGTGTGTAAATGAGTTCACAACGTTTATGGTAGGAACTTAAATACTCTTTTCCTTTCTTTCCATGAAGCTCTGTCTCACTTTCAAGTGTGGCTTCCATGTCCACAGCACAGCCAGAGTGTGGCATTAGGAGACAGAGCAGGACGAGCTCAATATATTCACACTGTTAGCATCGACAAGGGACAGCTAGTAGTCTTCCTACCTCCTCTTGCTTTTTTTCAGGCTTTGAAAAGCATTCGTAAGACCTGGGTAGGCACAGTTGGCTTAGGTTTCTAATTGAGTCAGATGAGAGTAGTTGCAGCTTGGAATGGACTAAAGGTATGTGTCCCCTCAAAGTTTGCATGTTGAAAGCCCAACACCCAGTGTGATGATATCCAGAGGTGGAGTCCTTGGGGTTTGATTAAATCACAAGAGCAGAGTCCTCGTGAGTGAGATGAGTCCCCTTATGAAAGAGATCCCAGACACATCCTTTCCCCTTCTGCCACGTGAGGAGGCAGCAGAAAGACGTGGAATCTGCTGGACTTCCCAGCCTCTCAAACTGTAAGAAATACATTTCTGTAGTTTTAAGTCACTCAGTCTGTAGAAAATTTTTATAGCATCCCAAATGGTCTTTAACCTATCTCTGTATGTCACCAGGGATATACTATATTACAGCCTAGTAAGACTGATGATTTTTAGAGAATGTTTTTGAATCATAAAGGAAAGTTTAGATTGTATGTTTGGTAGGTTTTTCAGGACCATAAACTGGACATGGTATTAGCTAAGGTATATATGGATTTCAGCCAGAAGATTGACAACACTCACTATGACAGCTTTGTGGAAAAGGACAATTGTGGTCTGGGTAATAATGAACTGTTCTTCTTTTAGTGATAACTAATAGATTTGTGCTAAACAAGAGGAAGGTGAACAGGAGTTTTTAATCTGCCTTGTGGACTGGACTCTGTTGCATTCGGAATTCTTAATAACTTGAATGAAGACACAGAAAACACATCTACTTGCGTATTTTACCAGGAAAAAATAGTAATAGTTTGGATTAGAAGCAGACTTTGGCTGATTCTGTTCTATAAAGGGCCAGATAGTAAATATTTTAGACTTTCCTAAAGTCATGGGGTTTCTGTTGCAACTACTCAACAACTCTGCCATTGTGAGCAGCCATAGGAATTCCATAAATGAATGTGTGTGGCTGTGTTCCAGTAAAACTTTATTTACAAGAACAGGCAGTGAGCCTGGAGGCTATAGTTTGCTGAATTAGAGGATCTACATGCTTCTTAAGTTGAAATGATGGACCAATCCTATAGAAACACAATTCAGGGATAAATGCAAAGTCTAGCTCTTTGGCTGAAAAATAAAAACAACTGCATTATTATGGATTGGAGTAACTTGAATTAACTTCAGTTTATTCTAGATAGATAGAGAGATGTCTATATCTTTATCTTCTTACTGATTTAGTTGAACACAGCTGATGCTTCAACAAATGGTGTGGTTGCTAAGCAACAACAGTGTGAAACTGGCATTAGTGCTAACGCCCTGTTGGGATCAGGGAGGCAGCGATGCTCTTACAAATCAGACTCTGTCCAGTTGTGTGCGAGGGTGCTGTGTTCCTGTCCTGTGCAGGATTCTGCCTCTTTCTGACTCCTTCAAACCCATGCCTTAAACTCAGAATTTACTACTCTTCTGTGTTTAAACTTTCCCTTCTTACTGGCTCCTTCCTGTTAGCCAACACATATGTTTAAGTGTCTTTGCATTCTCCCACAGCATATAAAAGTTGTTTTTATCTTTTTATATAAAAAAGTGTTTTGTTTTTTTTCATTTTATCACCATATAAACTTCTTCAGTCTCACCATGCCTCATTGTCTCTACTTCATGTCTCCCTTACTCACTGCAGTTTAAAATCATCCCTACCCCTCTGGGTGAGGTCACTATGATCTGTAGTCTCCTCTGTGATTGGCAGGTCTCTTCTAGAAATGATTTCTTCCTTTGGTTTCACACTAGCCCCCTTTGCCTTAACTATTCCTAAATGTAAGTTTGAAATAGTGATAGAAATGCACCCAAAATTAACACAGTACTTATTTTCGGTTCTTTGGAGAAGCAAGATTAGAGAAGGTTTTAAAAGTGGATCTTATATTTTGTCACTTAACTATTATGAACAGTGAAAGAAGTGGGAACAATCTTAGACTAAAATAGGGATCTTATTAATATAAAAAAAGAACATTTAAAATTAAAAAATAATTTCATAGTAAAACCTATCAAGCTCTACAGTTGCAGTGTTTTGGAGGTAAATGTGCACATATACATGTGATAAACATAATATCTTAAAAAGCACAATACTTCTAACTATAGAAATATGACATTGAATAACCACATAGATACTTTCCCTCATATCACTGAGGGCCCTTTCCCTGTTTATGTTTTTTGTCTCCTTGGCTGGGTTTTCATCTTCCTGTCTGCCCTTTAAATACTGGTATGTTTTTAAGGCTCTGACCTTCATTTTTCTCACTGTTGGTCTCTAGAGGATCTTAGTTTTTGTCCAAAGTGTCAATTGCTACTTATGTGTGAATGACCTGTAAATCTATTTTTACTGCTTCTGCCTCTTTTCTGAGCTCTCAATCTGTCTTTTTACTTTACTTCTTGAGGTTACTAAATGGGTGATCCCACTGGCACATAAAGTAAATGCCCCAGCTCAGTAGGCCTCAGAATAAAAGGATTCGTTGTTTAAAATATTGGGTTATACATCCAAAAGTGAATTCCTTAACAGTGTCAATCCTTTTGTTGTTTTTCTTCCAGATACATTATGATTGTTTTTTAATGAACTGTTGAGTGACTGTGCTAACCAGGCATCCCATTTTAGACGGGAATTGTACCACCCTACATAACCTTTCCTGACTTCTCATCTCCTCTCCAGGTAGAACTGGCTACTCCTTTATTTTTCCCACAATTCTGTGGTACCTATTTATTTACGTATCTGCCATCTGCTGATATAAGCATACTCATTGCATTTAATGAAGCTGTGCATCCTCATTGTGTGGTGTGCAGGACTTCTCCTCAACAAGGTTTGAAGAGTCAGGAAATCAGCCAGTCACTGTCTTCTTTTTACGACTGATCTTTAGGCCACGTGAGCCCTATCAGACTGCGAATGAATGGGAGCAAGGATGTTTAACCTCAGTAAAGTTTCTGTTAATTGTCTGCATGGCTGTTTCTATTATTGAACAGGATGAAGACTAGAAGAGGCAGAACAGATGAGGGGAGGTCATGGAAATAGAAAATTAATTTGTGGACACTTTAAGCTTTAGGAGCTTGTGCAGTATTCATGTGGATGAGATCTAGAGGAATGAGATAAAAGAAAAGCACTTATTTGCATGAAATGCATTCTCAGTGAACATGAAGTAATCAGCTCTGTCCTATCATGTTTTCAAAGTGAGTGGTATTCATGATTGTGGGTACGTCATCATCATCATCATCATCATCATCATCACCATCATCTGGGCTTCCCTGGTGGCTCAGACAGTAAAGAATCTTCCTGCAGTGCAGGAGACCTGGGTTCAATCGCTGGATTGGGAAGATCCCCTGGAGGGGGGAACGGCTACCCACACCAGTATTCTTGCCTGGAGAATTCCATGGACAGAGGAGCCTGGTGGGCTATAGTCCATGGAGTCACAAAGAGTCGGACAGACTGAGTGACTAACACTAACTAGCTAATAGTAATACCTGATATTCCCTGAGTTCTTATAACATGACAAAGTGCTTTCATAGCCATTATAGACAGTGGTTTTGTATGAAGAATTGGTCATTTCCAAATGACTTTATGGAAAATTTCAAGATCACATATTCTTTTAGACTTCTGCCTCAGACATAAATGTGGCATTAGGGATTAATTTTGGACTAATATCAGTGAAATGTGGAGGATCTTCAGCTGTTTCCCCTGCACTCCAAGCCTGCCTTCCCCTACCAAAAAGCCTCACACATACTCTGACTAGAATCAATCTATTTTGATATCTTTCCTTTCCAAAATTAGTATTTGAGCACTTTCACAAGAATTTCCCAGTACTTAATCAAAGTTCAAAAGAAAGGATAGAAATAAATTAAGGATCAAGAAACAAGTCAAGGTTCAGTCAGGATGATTGACTATGGAAAGCTGAGGAAAAAGAATGCATCTCCATTCTGTTTAAAGATTTATCTATAGAGAGAGAGCATGTTCACACTATTTTACTAAGGATTTAACAAGAGAGTTGCTATTGAATAGAATTTTTAAAAAGTACACATTTCCTATGAAAGTAAAAAGTCCATAGATGAAGTTGGAATATGGAATTAAAGAATTTTTTTAGACAGTTGCTAATTAAAAAAAAAAAAAGATGGTATGAGAGCCATTTGCAATTTAAAGTGCAACATATTTGGAGATTATGTGAATACTCTGCGAAGAGCCACTGTGATTTTATATTGTTTTGATTCAATTCTTTAGTTTACTACTTTTCACCAAACTCAACTGCAGGAACATAAATACTACTTATTTGTTCAACAAATATTTATTGCACACTGACAACATGCAAATCTCTGGATTAACCACTGAGGCAGAAACAGTTAAGCCTAAGGCACACTCTCTACTCTGCTAAAACTTATACTTTAGTTGATGAGATAAAATATGCTTGGGAATAAACAAAGGACAAGACAGGGCCATCTGTGTGCTGCCCTCATGGGACATATTTTTTAAGACTGTCTTGTTGAAATTGTGACTCTTAAGTCATCTGATGTTTAATTCAGAAAAAAATGATATTGACTAGGCTGCCGTTGAGCATAGTACTGTTTGAAGATTGAAAGACAAATCCTTTATTGATTATTAATATTACTATTATTATATCAAGGATTTGAGCAGAAAAGTAATTTTAACTGTAGGGCTGGGAGTCATGCGTTCTTGATATTAGATGTTAGGCTAAATATTTTTGAACCATAAAAGCAAATATACAGGGTCACTTGCCCATCCAGTATGACTTAACTTTTTTTTTTTTTAATCAGAGTATAATTGCTTTACAAAGTTGCATTAATTTCTCCTTTACAGTGAAGCAAATCAGCTATACGATGTATGCATATGTTCCCTCCCTTTTGGACCTCCCTCTCAACACAGCACTCAGCTAAGCTCCCTGGACTTTGCAGCAGGTTCGCACTAACTATCTATCTTACGGTGTATAAATGTCAATCCTAATTTCCCAATTCACCCCACCCTCCCCTCCCCCCCACCGTGTCCACAAGTCCGTTTTGTACATCTGCGTCTCTTTTCCTGTCCTGCAAATAGGTTCATCTGTATCATTTTTCTAGATTCTACATATGTGCGTTAATATACGATATTTGTTTTTCTCTTTCTGACTTGCAATAGCCAGCACATGGAAGCAACCTAAATGTCCAATGACAGATGAATAGTAAAGAAGATATGGTTCTTGTATACAATAGGGTATTGCTCAGCCCTAAAAAGGAATGAAATTTGGTCATTTGTAGAGATGCGGATGGACCTAGAGTCTGTCATCCAGAGTGAAGTCAGAAAAACAGTATCAACTTCACTTTTTAACATGTGATATGCTCTATGATTATTTGACCACTGGATGGCAGCAGAAAAAGGACTGGTTTGTGCATCTTATTTTTTTTTTTAACCCCCTTTCTTGGTTGGGCATGTCAGCTCAACTAAGGAAATTTTATATTTTCCAAATACATTGAAGACAGCAAATTATAAATCTTGGTAATCTATCATTAATGTATAACTATTGCAGTCCATATGAGCTCAATAAATTTTAGGTAAAAATAGAACATGTTGAAAATGTGTGACTATTTTACTGCATTGTATCCTTTTCTCTGGTGGCTCTGTGGTAAACAATCTGCCTGCCAGGGCAGGAGATGTGGGTTTGATCCTTGGTCTGGGAAGATCCCCTGGAGGAGGAAATGGCTACACACTCCAGTTTTCTTACCTGGAGAATCCTATGGACAGAGGAGACTGGCAGGCTACAGTCCATGGGGTCGCAAAGAGTTGGACATGACTTAGTGACTGAACAACAGCAACTCTTACTCATCCAGTTTGTGTGCATATATAAAATTCTTAAAAGTCCAATTTAGAAACATTAGTTCAAAATCATTTTCTGAGTAATAGTTGCATGTACACAGCCACTGGTTGACAAATTTCCTTGGAGCACATGGCCAGCTTGTTGACAACTCTAGACTTGCAGTGGGCTTCTCATTACTTGTCAGATGAATGAGTTTATCAAAAATAAGTTACTCTGGGGGACAAGAACATTATGATATCAGAAGTGAGAAGTCATCTCTAAGTGCTGCAGTTTCTTTCTAAGTCATCTCTAAATGCTGCAGTTTCTTTCTAAGTCGTCTCTAAATGCTGCATTTGTTTCTAAGTCATCTCTAAATGCTGCAGTTTCTTTCTAAGTCATCTCTAAATGCTGCAGTTTCTTTCTAAGTCGTCTCCAAATTCTTCAGTTTCTTTCTAAGTCATCTCTAAATGCTGCGGTTTCTTTCTAAGGAGACACAGGGCAGAGTGGTGAGCATGTAAAAGTGTAGGAACATGAAACCTGCAGCTCTCTGTCTAGACACAGAACAGTAATCAGTTGCATATAGTCACATTATTGCTACGTTAAGGAAATGGTACAGTTAATCCAGCTTTAATAAAAATTGCAAAAAATATTGTTGTTTCTGTTGTTGTTTAGTCACTAAGTTGCATCCAACTCTTTTACAATCCCATGGACTGTAAGGCTCCTTTGTGCATGGGATTTTCCAGGCAAGAATACTGGAGTGGGTTGCAGTTTCCTTCTCCAGGGGATCTTCCTGACCCAGGGATCGAACCTGTGTCTCCTGTATTGGCAGGCAGATTCTTTACCACTAAGCTACCAGGGAAGCCCCAAAATTGCAAAGTGGTATATAAAAATGAATGCTTTAGAGCATATTGGAAGACTGTGTATTGCAGTCTGTATGAGGCTGAATGATGATCCTCAGATCCTAATTCTAGCGCATCTAAGTGCTACAGTATGTGGCAAAGACTTTGCAAATGTGATTTTGCTTTAGATCTTGAATGGTGAGATTATCTTGAATTATCTGACTGGGCCGTGATGCAATCACAAATGTCCTTACAGGGGAGAGATGTAGGGAGATTTGACACAGGCAAAGGAGGGGGCAGTGTGACCACAGAAACAGAAATTTCAGTGCTGTGGCAACAAGCCAAGGACTGCCAACAGCCACCAGAGGCTGGAAGATGCAAGGTAGAGATTCCCCCCTAAAGCATCAGAAGGAGCAAGACCTTGCCAGCACCTTGACTTTGGCTGTCTGAACTGACCTCACACTTATGGCTTCCAGACTCGAACAACATGACTGTATGTGTTTTAAGCCAGCAAATCTGTGAGAATTTGTTACAGCAATCACAGGAAACTCATAAAGCACCTTTGATATGAAAGATGAATGGTTGAACTGCCTATTTGTTAGTTTATCAAATTTCATTGACCAATACAGCTGTATTGACAAATGATGAATTTGGATCTCTGTCCTTGAGAATTCTCTAGTAAGACAAGCCTTGCTTCTGCTCTAGTTCTATATGAGGATATTTAGGAAATTCTGGTTCCAAATGTTACCTATTTTTCAGATAAGATGAAGTCCTGACATGATGGGAAAGCACAATGATCCTATTTCATCAGATTTTCATTGATTCTTAAATATTTCCCTTTACCTAGATATGTCATTTATGCATTTTTAGCTCATAGTTTACTCATTTGTTTTTGCCACAGACTCTTGTTGTGAGACTGTCATGTGTCACTTTCTGTACTAAACTCTGGGGAAAAGTGTTGAAAGAGATGTGATAATAATTACTTTGTTAATTAACTATGTGTTAATTATGTGATAATAACTACCATCCACAGAGTACTTAATGGTATAGATAGTATGCTGATAATAATACTATATGTGTTAGTGCAGTCATGATATTATATGTTAGGTGATGGGACATAGATCTTTCTAGATGACATATTTGCAAATATTAAGGTTTATTAGAAATTTGGACCTTAGGACAGAATCAGAGAATTCCAGTTGAATACCTGAGCCCAGTTCCCTAAACTCAAATTGAACCCAACTCTTACCACTGTAGGCCATCACTGTCCAAAAGAAATATAATGCAAATGAAAGTTGTTTTAAAAATTAGTAACCACAGAAGAAACTAAAAAGCAGAAGTTAATTTGAATAATATGTTTTATTCAATCCAGTCTGTATCCAAATAGTGTTATTTCAATGTTTAATAAATATTTTAAAAATACTGAGATTTCTTTTTATATCCTTATTATCATATTGAACCTTCAAATATGATATGCATTTTATGTATACATACAACACATCCTATTTCAAACTAGTACATTTCAAATACTCAGTAACCACATGATGCTAGGCATTACTGATTTGAACAGCACAGTTATCTTAAGATCACTTAATTAGACCAAAACAAGTTACCATTTTTTTCAACTTAAAAAATATTGAGTTTATTAAAACTGTATCTCCCTCGGTTTGTTGCAACATGTTTAAATTGACTATATCAGTTTTTAGGGAGATTAATAACCTAGCATAGGCAAGTTTTATGTGGTTTATATTTTGTTTTCTTATTTATTATGTCAACATTGTTATAGTTGATGTTCCTGGTTATTTTCATGTAATCTCTTTAAAAAAATTGCAGTTATCTCATAAACTTGCAGTCAACCAGACTACTCAGTTTATATGCAGGTGGAAAATTTCTGATTTTTGAGAAGCTTCTTTTGAAAATAGCAGCTGGCTCTTCCTTTATCTGTCGTGGATGGAAAAAAAGCTATGTTTAACCAGCACCAGTTGTCTCTTTCATTTACACCTTAATTTGACTTAGGTAAGGACACCGTGCTCTTTTATCACTTGACCATTAAAAAAAAAAGTACTCTTTCTGGCTGATCAGTGAAAGATTTGTGGAAAAAAAAATACTGCTATATGTGTGGGAGGAGGTTAACCTATTATATATTTGGTCCAGATTTTTATTAAATTGCTGATATCTCCTTGGTTTTAGATGCTTTAGACAGCATACATCTGGTGTATGCCATTTTGGGGAAAATTGAATGTTATGAAACAATTGTTTTGTATTTTAAAATCTCAGATCTATCATTTATTTGCTTCATGGCTCAGAAGAGAAAGGTGATTAATAAAAGTTGTTACAGAAACAAAAGTAATTTCTACTTTTGCTAAGTGATGTCTTTTTACCGGTCTTTTGGTGGGCAGTTGGTTGGCAGGGCCTTTTAATCTGTTTGTAATTTGGGCCAACAAAAGTGTTCTACCAAGTAAAATGACTTGTAAAGGTGTCTTGTTTTTCCCTCACTGAATAGAAACATCTCATTGAATTGTGTTCTTGTGAGAAGCGTATAAGCAATGTTGTCAGGTAAAACTCTTTTTGCTGTAAAATTTATTTCTTTTACTGGGAATCTCAACCTGAGTTTCCCATTTTGACCTCTCATCCCAGGAAGATTTTAGCATGGTGTGCCTTGTTTTCAGAACAAACACCCAAGATTGGAAAGGCTGAGGAAGGCTGAGAAAGGCACTGCTTCAGGAGCTCAGAATCTCTTCAGCAACTCTTTATGTCAGGACACAGCATGACTCTGTTGTTATGGAAAAACTTATTCATAAGGCACTTTTTGTGTTTAGTGAGGAAGTGGTTTTGAAAACAATGACTTCTTTTAGTATGCCTGGTGCTTGGTGTTCATCCTTCTCGCTTACCTCTACCTGAAATTGTATCTTTTGTTTTTACTGGTGTACGTTCTGCCTTCTCCCAAGAATCTAATCTCTGTTAGGATAGATACTTTATCTCTTTTATCCCCTACTGTATCCCTGGCTCCTGGAATAGTACCAGCTGCATAGGAGATCCTCAGTAAATACTTGCTGAATGACTGGATGAACATCAGCAGAGTGCAGTTCAGATGAAGCTCAGTCTTGAAGCAAGAGCATGGTGTCTGTGGGTAGCAGCGGTGGGCTGATGGTGAAGCTAATAAAACTGAAACTTCAGAGTCCTTCCCTTACTAGGTCCCTTCCAAGGCCCTGTACCTAATTTTATATTTATAACATAAATTGTTACTTTTCTTCAAGAGAGCATCCCAAATTGTATAAGCATCAGGCTCGACAAAATCTGGATGATTCCCTGGTATTAAGGTACATATCTTGTCATTTGAGGTTTGCTCTGAAGAAATGTAAAAATATCTTCTACCAGATGAGCAAATTAATACTGTTCATTAAAAGGGACTGTTATCCCAAGAACTGGCTTAGTTACATGGTCTAGTCTTAATTTAAAACAGTCTGGCAGACTAATGAGCACAATTATTGCAGTTCTTTTGTATCACTTACCTTGTATGCATTTCTGCTTACACACACACACACACACACACACACACACATACACATATATATGTATATATATGCACACCCATATATATACACTTATACGCACACACTTTACAGGTCTGTTGCATAGCAGTACCTCTTACCTATTATTTTTCTTTCCATGGTTTCAGTTGCACACAGTCAACTGCAGTGAGAACATATTATTAAATAGAAAATTCCAAAAATAAAAAAAAAAACGCACGTTTTAAATTGTGTGCATTTTGAGTAGCATGATGAAATCTCATACTATCCCACTGGAGTCCGTTGACAAAGTGAATCGTCTTTTTGTCCAACATGCCCTGCCCGTTAGTCACTCAGTAGCCATCATAGGTTATGTTGAGATGTCACAATGCTGTGTTCAAGTCAGCCTTAGTTTATTCAACAATGGCCCCAAAGCCCAAGAATAGTGATGCTGGCAATTCAGATACGCCAGAGCAGCCTTGAAGTACTTCCTGTAAGTGAACAGGTGAAATTTCTCAACTAAAAAAAAATCAAATCATATGCTGAAGTTGCTAAGATCTATGGTAAGGACAAATCTACGAACCTATGAAATTTTGCTGGTTTTACTGTTGTATCTCAAACTATAAATGTTAAGGCCACAGAGCATGATACGTGTTTAGTTAAGATGGAAAAGACATTCTATGTGTACAGTAAGATATCAAGATAGAGTGAGAGAGAGGCCACATTCACATAATCTTAACTATAGTATATTGCTACAGTTTTTCTATTTTATCATTAGTTATTGTTGTTAATCTCTTGAAAAGAAAGTAAAAGTGGAAGTTACTCAGTCGTATCCGACTCTTTGCGACCCCATGGACTTAGTCCCCGTTTTTCCAGGCCAGAATACTGGAGTGGGTAGCCTTTCCCTTCTCCAAGGGATCTTCCCAACCCAGGGATCAAACCCAGATCTCCCACATTGCAGGTGGATTCTTTACCAGCTGAACCACAAGGGAATCCCGAGAATACTGGAGTGGGTAGCCTATCCCTTCTCCAGCGGATCTTCCTGACCCAGAAGTCAAACCGGGTCTCCTGCATTGCAGGCAGATTTTTTATCAGCTGAAAGAAGTTCTTAGGCCTTAGATTTTTTAAAGTGTGGTAAATCATATCTCAAACTCTCATATAATTGCATCAAGAACTTGGAGACTTGGTGATAAGAGAACTCACAGGAGATTTGAAAACTTGATTTATTTGACAAATACTTCCTGAACATCTGTTGTTAGTCAGGCACTGTGTTAAGTAGATAAGGTAGACTTTTCAACAATCTATTAGCTCATCTATGCACATGTATATTATGTATATGTATAAATTATGTATATATTCACACATATATACATATAACCAAATGCTATGATAGCATTTTAGATATATGTTCAATATATACACAGGTATGCACATAAATACACATTTATTTATCAGTTCAAATGTGTTATATATTATACATATCATAAATATTCTCATGCATGACCTAAATATATGTGGTATCATTAATGTGGCAGCGTTAAAACACGATGCTGTAACAATTCTAATTAGGAATAGTTACCAACCACAGAGAGTCAGGAATCCTTTTATGGAACTGAAAATGGTGGAAAAGTGACAAACAGATTCAAGTGATTAGATCTGATAGACAGAATGCCTGAAGAACTTTGGATGGAGGATCATTACATTGTACAGGAGGTGGTGATCAAAATCATCCCCAAGAAAAAGAAATGCAAAAAAGGCAAAATGGTTGTCTGAGGAGGCCTTACAAATAACTTGAGAACATAAGAGAAGTGAAAAGCAAAGGAGAAAACGAAAGATATATCCATCTGATTGTCGAGTTCCAAAGAATAGCAAGGAGAGATACGAAAACCTTCCTAAGTGATCAATGCAAAGAAATAGAGGAAAACAATAAAATGGGAAAGACTGGAGAGCTCTTCAAGAAAATTAGAGACCAAGGGAACATTTCATGCAAAGATGGGCACAATAAAGGACAGAAACAGTATGGACTTAACAAAAGCAGACGATATTAAGGAGAGGTGGCAAGAATACACAGAAGAACTATACTAAAAAGATCTTCATGACCCAGATAATCAGGATGGTGTGATCACTCACCTAGAGCCAGACATCCTGGAGTGTGAAGTCAAGTGGGCTTTAGGAAGCATCACTAAGAACAAAGCTAGTGGAGGTGATGGAATTCCAGATGAGCTCTTTCAAATCCTAAAAGATAATGCTGTGAAAATGCTGCACTCAGTATGTCAGCCAGTTTGGAAAACTCAGCAGTGGCCACAGGACTGGAAAATGTCAGTTTTTCATTCCAATCCCACAAAAAGGCAATGCCAAAGGATGTTCAAACTGCCACACAATTGCACTCATCTCACATGCTAGCAAAATAATGCTCAAAATTCTCCAAGCAAGGCTTCAACAGTACGTGAACCATGAACTTCCATATGTTCAAGCTGGATTTAGGAAAGGCAGAGGAAGCAGAGAGAAAATTACCAACATCTGTTGGATCATAGAAAAAGCAGGAGAGTTCCAGGAAAACATCTATTTCTGTTTCATTGACTGCTCTAAAGCATTTGACTGTGTGGATCACAACAAACTGTGGAAAATTCTTAGAAACAGGAATACCAGACCAACTTACCTGCTTCCTAAGACATCAGTATGCATGTGAAAAAGCAATAGTTAGAACTGGACATGGAACAGACTGGTTCCAGATTGGGAAGAAGTATGTAAAGGCTGTATATTGTCACCCTGCTTATTTAACTTTTATGCAGAGTACATCATGCAAAATGCCAGGCTGGACAAAGCACAAGCTGGAACCAAGATTGCCAGGCAAAATATCAATAAACTCAGATATGCAGATGACACCACCCTTATGGCAGAAAGCAAAGAGGAGCTAAAGAGCCTCTTGATGAAAGTGAAAGAGAAGAGTGAAAAAGCTGGCTTAAAATTCAACATTCAAAAACAAAGATCATGGCATCTGGTCCCATCATTTCATGGCAAATAGATGGGGAAACAGTGGAAATAGTGGCCGACTTTATTTTCTTGGGCTTCAAAGTCACTGCAGATGGTGACTACAGCCATGAAATTAAGATACTTGCTCCTTGGAAGAAAAGCTATGACCAACCTAGACAGCATATTAAAAAGCAGAGACATTGCTTTACCAGCAAAGGTTCTTCTAGTTAAACTATGGTTTTCCAGTAGTCATGTGAGAGTTGGACTATAAAGAAAGCTGAGCGCCAAAGAATTGAGGCTTTTGAACTGTGGTGTTGAAAACTTTTTGAGTCCCTTGGACAGCAAAGAAATGAAACCAGTCAATCGTAAAGGAAATCAGTCCTGAATATTCATAGGAAAGACTGATGGTAAAGTTCCAATACTTTGTTCATCTAATGCAAAGAATTGACTCATTGGAAAAGACCCTGATGCTGGGAAAGATTGAAGGCAGGAGGAGAAGGGGACGACAGAGGATGAGATGGTTGGATGGCATCACAATATGATGGACATGAGTTTGAGTAAACTCCAGGAGTTGGTGATGGACAGGGAGGCCTGGCGTGCTGCAGTCCATGGGGTCACAAAGAATCGGACATGACTGAACTGAACCAAGAGAACCCAGAGAGTCACGAACCCTTTTATGGAACTGGAAATGGTGTTTGAACCAGACAGTAAAGGCAGTGTGTTCTCTAGGGCTATGGTGTCAAGTTTCTACATCCTTCTTGACTAAAACAGCAGTAATTGTTTCTTTCACAGTTCTGGAAGCCAGAAGCCCAGCAGGGAGGTGTCAGCAGGGCGGTACACCCGGAGGAGGCTCTCAGGGGGAATCTGCTCTTTGCCTTCTTGTGGCTGGTGGCTGTCCTTGGCTTTGCACACATCACTCCAAATTCTGCCTTCCTGGCCACACTCCCTTCTCCTATGTGTCCACTATCTCTTGGCTTCTTTTATAAGGACAGTTGAGATTTTTATAGGATTCCATGAATAATGCAGGAAAATTCCTCAAGATCTTAAATTTAATCGTACAGGTCACAAGTTTTGGCTCAGATTTTAGTCTGTGGTGTTATTTTCAGAGGCCACCATTCAACTCCCTATAGGTGAGATCCTTCAAAGGCTGATTTTGAGGAAAGCATCACATGCTGAGAACCTAGACTAAGCAGAGATGTAGGGGTCGGAAAAAGAAGGTATGTCGGGTACAAGAAGGAGCGTTGGGGAGCAGCATTGTGCAGAGGAGAGGAGAGGGAGATGAAGGAGGGTCAGGGAACTGCGGGAGCCCTCAGCCCCTGGGAAGCCGTGTTAAAATGAATGGAGAACCAGAGAAGATGCTGTTAACGTAGCCTAGGTGAGACCTTGCCAAAGCCTGCATGAAGATGTTGGCCGTGAGAACAGAAAGCATTGAAGAGAACTCCAAATGTCTGTTTAATTGGGAGGAGGTTAGGGTATTAACAAAAACAGGGAAATTAGAAGACAGAAACGATGTTTGGGTTTGGATGGTTGCTTCAGTTTCCAGCATGACTTCTGGAGGATGGTGCACGTAGAATTGTGAAGTTGATCTCCAGAGTGTTCGGCATGGGAGTTATCCACACTGAAGGGTGAGGCTCCCAAAGGAAGACAGGGAAAGGGAAGAAGAGATGTCTTCAACGTCACCATCTTGGAGACCTCCTTCCTTCAGAGGTTAGGGGAACTAAGCATCCTTTTTTCATTGTGTTTTAAAATGTGCACTTTTAACACAGTGGGTTCTTTAAAGTACAGGATTTTTCGAGCACTGATTGTAGGTGAACTCAATCTCTCTGTTGTGTCTCCTGAAATACTGTTATGTGAACTGTGCTATGATTCTTTGCATTTTGTGCTAAAGTAATTTACTCTCATTGTAACCTTATTAAAGAAACACAGTTATATTTGCTCTTTGTTTTATGGTAATGACTGATCAACAAAATGATAATTAACGTTACAATTTTGTGCTATATTTGTTCTGATATTCAACTGCTTTAATTAGTATTTAATTCGCGTACCAGCCTGAGTTATCTATCCTGATATTACTTTTGCTTTTTTGGTTCAGGGAAGTTATTTATTAAGACATGGCAAGGGTCCAAAGTTGTGTTACTGTGTGTTGTGTTAACACTGGTTTTCAGGGAAGGGAGTTTTCTTTATTAATCAAGGAAATATGCAGGTGATTTCAAGTATGTCATTGAATGTGAAGTGTTTGTTGTTTTAAATTTAAAAAATCATTGGACTATCCTTTGTTCATTTGAAAGCAATAGCTTCTAAACATAACCTTGGTGTTAATCTTTAGTTTTTAGTGTTTGTGACTGAATTGTTGTCCCAGGAGCTTATTTCTGGTTCAGTTCAGATTCATATGTATGGTTCATATATCAGTTCAGATTCATATATGGTTTATCAGGTATTTAACTTATCAGACATTAATTTCTCCTGGGGCACCAGGTACTCACCTTTTCCCATGTATTTCCTGTTACTTTTATTCCTTTTTTAAGGAGGAATAAAAGTAAAACTTTTATTTTCGAAGGTTTTAGAAGGTTTTTAAAAGGTTTTAAAACCTTTTAAACCTTTTCTATTAGAAGTTATATCCCTCTCTCCCCCAACTATTATGCTCTGAGGTCACAGTAAAGTCTTCAGATTTCTGCATTAGGAATTAGCTGCCCTAGGCTTCAGTACCAGCTTTCATGAACTACATAATTCTGGGTCATCTGTTAATTGGAAAAAAACTATTCTGTGGTATCGTTAAAGCAGATAATGAAAGAATCAAGAAGATCATGTGTATTTAAAAGTACTCTGAAAAAATTCAAAGTAATATAAAATGCATGGTAAAATTGTACTATATGTTTAATTCTATAGATATTTGGTTATTTTATTTTGAAGTGACACATTTTAACCACAGAGAAGGGAAGGTAGATGGACGAAAGTTGTGGATCTCAACGTACATGTGAATCACCTGGGGATCATCCTGAAATGTCTAGTTGGAAGATTCAGGAGGCTTGACGTGGGCCTGATATGGCGGATCTAACAAGCCACTGAGTGATGTCCTGCGGCTTGTCTGTGGAGCACAGACTTAGAAGCAAGGAGCTGAAGAACTAATGCAGCTTTCTTTCCAGTCAAATATTAGGAGAACTTAAAAGTGCATGTGTATATATATATATGTGTGTGTGTGTGTGTGTGTGTGTGTGTGTGTATAAGTTTATACCATTTGTGGGTTCAGATGTATCCATGATAATACACATAGATCTAAGAAAAATTTTAACCTCCCTGGAGAATAAAGGCGTTTAAAAACTAGAAAAGAAATTAATCTAACTAGGGATTTTGCTGTTTACAAAAAAAGAAAAAAACTTTGGAGTGATAACCTCTTGTAATGTAAATTTCTGTCTCAAATAATTGCTTTGTAAACATGGATTTCCTCCTGGAGTTTTCTTAAAGTGAATTTTTTTAAAAAGAGTTAATATATAAGTTAGAATCTGTTGTTAATTTTTCTCTGTTCAATAAATATGATAACTTTGATAGCTACATCATTTCATTTTTTTTCCTTTAACACATAGAATTATACTAGATTAGGTATCATGGATTTATATCATTTGCTTTTAATAAGAAAATTTTCAGAAATATTAATCTCTGTAACATAGGCCAGGTTATGAGATGCCTAAAGTGTATCAAGAATTAGCTAACTCTGGCGGATATAAGATAAATGAGCCTGGTTTTTGCTTTCATGAGCTCGTTTTCTTCTGGGGAGACCCAGGTGCTTGTGCACCAGCAGTGACAAACCCTGGCACTTGTCTGCAGAGCGGAAGCTGTGTGCTCTCGACAAGGGCGCATGTCAGGAGGGAGTTTGGTTTTGGCAAACAGCACCTTGAGCTAGGTATTAAGTGGGCCTATTTGGAAGGGCAGGAAAGGCAGGCAGAATTCCAGACAGAGAATTCTAGACAACCAATAAGTAAGGAGGCACAAAAAGATAATGTTCGTTGCTAGCTGAATAATTTTAGGTACAATGGAAGATCATAATCAGTCATTACAGAACTTGTTGCATGGAAGTCAGCCAGTCAGTCTGTGACCAAGTCAACAAGCCGAGATGATCTATGGCAATAAAGTGAAATTACTAAATTGACTGTAACTTTGCAATACGGAGTACTAAAAAGGCTCAGAACTCTCTGGAACACTGTAGCTTCTCCTTCTGCTGTTGATAAAATTTGTCAAATAAGCTTTATTTTTATTCTAGAAACAATGCTATAAATTTTGTATCTGTTGGCATATTTGTGATTTCAGATTTTAGCAGAACGTTCCAGTTCCCATGAAGATCATCCTGTGTTGGCCATCACACTTCATTACATTTTTTGGCTTAATCCCATTTTCTCCTGCTAGAGTGTATGTTGACAAGTTATAGGGTAGGGATAGAATCTCTTATTCACAGCTATATAATGAGGGGAGTGCTGGAGCATATTATTCATTAAGGATGCAGTCCGGTATTAGTCCAATGTTCAAAGGTCCTTTTAGTTACTGAAATTCTAAACCACAGATGAAGTTTGAAACATACTTAATATCTACAATGGTGTTATTGCTTTGTGCAGGCTCTTTGGTATAATGGGCTCTAGTGCCCAGTAGACAGGAGCTGGAGAAATGCTGGGTCAGTGGAGCAAAGAGTGGAAGGAAGGAACTCTAAGGGCGGCACTGCTGAACTGTTTGGCCTCTGGCGAATTCCTTAGTATGGCACTTAGCTATTCCATATGCAAAGTGAGGATCTTGGGCTAATTGCACTCTAAGGCTCTTCTGGTTCTAAAACTTTATGGTGTGTGCAAGTGAAATATCACTGTAAAGTATTTTAGGAGGGTGACCCCAATGTTTGAGTGTTTCTTAAAAGCACTTGGTCTGGTCGACTGGATAATGCTTTATACTTTATCTGCAATAAAGCATAAAAGTGATGACAGATATCTGTTGGTGGGAACTGAATGTGCCTGACAGAGCAAATGTTGACATAGATCTAGTGTGACATAATCATGCTTTTCATGTGATTTGTTATTGGAAGAGGTGTATTTGTGAAAAGTTACATGCCAGCTGAACCTCATTCTCATGTCATTGATGTTGTAATTTATAGAATGTTTACTTTTGCCAGGGGGTACATATATATAGCTAAATAATCAAATGGAAATCCCTCAGGGTTTACAATAATGAGCAGTGGTCCTTCCAATCCCTTCTTATGCACAAATCCCAATTCCCCAAGGACTCTGGTTTTTTCTTTAATTGACATGTATTTGGTTATTTCTTTGCATATATTTCTGTTTCTAGATTTGTCAATTTTAGGCATCATTTACTGTCTTTTTATACTGAGAGGGGATGATTCATGAGTTTTGAGAGGAAGTGAAAGTAAACAGGCTTATTCAATCTGTTATGCTTAATGGGAATACTGCTAATTTGCCTTTGTGCACGTGCGTGCTAAGTCGCTTCAGTTGTGTCCGACTCTTTGCGACCCCATGAACTATAGCCCACCAGGCTCCTCTGTCCATGGGATTCTCCAAGCAAGAATGCTGGAGTAGGTTGCCATGCCTTGAGAGATGTTTTATTTTTGTTTCTGTAGAATCATTATGGACAGTAGCAAGATCATTAAGTCATAGGCCGCCTTGGCCCTCTTGGATGTCTAGTCTTCAGAAACTGAATTGTGTAGACAGTTTTAGGTCTTCTCCTATGTACATGAGAGCTGAGTGGTGCCTGACCTCTTCCTCCTTCAGATTCCAAAGAGGAGGCTTATGGAATTGCCTCTGCATTTACCTCCCTTCTCTTGGAAATGCCTCTCACCATCCTGTTGCACCCGTCTGCCTGGAGACCCTTCTCCTTGCAATTCAAATCCAATATTAGCTCACCTTCTCTGTCTGAGAGCACTGCCTAGCCTTTCCAAGGGTTTATGGCTCCATCTCTAATTTGCACAACTCTTGGTGTGAGTATTTTTGCCTATTTTATGTATTTTCTTGTTAGTGTTCCATGCATCTCCTAGGCCACTCTCTTGAGTGCACACCTTTACCTTTAATTCTCTTACACATACCTTATAAATGTCTCTCAGGTACCTCAAATTCATTGGGCACAGAGCTAAGCTCATTCCAGCCTTTTCTGAAGTCACTTTCCCTTCAGCACTCTGTATCTTGGTGAATGACACTCCTGCTAAAGAGAGCCCCACTCCCTTCCTGCTGTCATCTAATCTGAAGTCCTCCAACTCTGCAAGGAGAAATCAGAGCAGATCCCTCCCTTTTGAAAATACTTGTTTATGCAGCACCCATTTATGCAACCAGAATAGCCTTGAGTAAGGCTCATGTGTTGACTTACTCAAACTCCTCAAGCCTTTGCACAGACATCCACCCTAGCTTTGGCATATTGAACCACTTGGAATTTCTGGAAGATAGCATTTCTCTCTTCTCTGGGATTTTATATTTACTGCACCATTTTGGAAAACCCCCTTTACCTTCACTTCCTAGACAAATTCCCATCATCACCTTTATAGTTCCTCCTCTGCTTTCACCAGCTCATCTCACAAGCCTTTCTGAGATCCCTCAAACTGAGATGAGTGCCCCTATAGTGGGCTGCCTCGGGTCTCTGGGCTTATTTTAGGCATGATACCTGACACTGTGATGTAATAAACACTAAGAAGCATAGCCAATGTTTATTTAGGACTTATTTTGATCAAGGAATTGTAAGAAGTGTTTTATGGAGAGCAGGCTTTCTAAATGTGGTTGTTTTATTACTAATATAACAGATGTAGTTGTCAGTTTACCTGCCTTACGCGTGACCCTCCTTGATCCTAACCATCGCCCCTGCCGAGAGAGCAGTGGATCCCTTGCCTGCCCTGCTGGCCTTGGCGCACTGGGGGAGCGCAGACACTTGATTCAGTCTGGGTCATCCGAATTCTCTATTATTGAAATCTTGAATTTGGACTCTGAATGATATAGGAGGTCACTGAAGGCTCAGCTGAGAGGAATGACTACTTTTCATCCTGTGGGTGCAGAATAAGGCCAATCAGAAAGGAGACTGGAGCTCTGCAGCCCATGGGTCCTGGGGAGGCAGAGAGCAGACCTCTGGTTCTGACTTCGAGCTGAGGGTTTCAGCCCCTTGTGAGGCCTGAGTAAACATACTGCCTTGGGGTCCAGGAGACCTCTGTGTGTCTGCCCTTAGATTCTCCTTCTTACCTAAGCTGAATGACTGAGTTCTATTGCTTGAAATCAAAGTGTTCCTAATTAAGGTATTGATCTTTACCACAATACTGACTATGAGCCTCTTAAGGACATGGAGTGTGGACTGGTACCTTCAGATGGTAAAAGCCAGTGTGGCTTCTTATAGCTGGTGTTCTGGGGTTGTACCACTTGAATTGGGCTTTTTGTGAAGCTTATTACTCCAGTTTAGAGTTGTATTTTGTATATGTGATAAATTTTCTAATCCAATGCAATCATTTCTTTTTAATAGTATACTTAGGATGTTCTAACTATGATTAATGGGCTGTACCTCCTAGAGCTGCTTAGCATCTGAAAAAATTAAGGCTAATGTTTAATGTGTGCAATCCATTGTTGATTTTGCAGTAGTTACCTGGAATCTAGTATTCCAAAGATGGTATTAAATGTGTGTGTGTGTGTGTATTTGTAATCTCTAAACACCCATTTCTGTACACACATCTGAATTTCTACTTACAAAGGGTAACAGAAACAGAATTCTTAAGACCTTTAATTGGTACTTTCATGCTCCCTGTATACTTCACTAGTGGGTGATCAAGATGATTAATGTTACAGAAATGCATGTGGTTGTCAGAGATGCACAGATGTCTGTTCTAACACAGGGCCCTGTCAGTAATTAAGAAGTACCCATTCTGGTGGCTACTGTGTCTCTTAAGGTTTTCCCAGATCCTGTCCCTGGTGAACAACATGCATCGATGGACTCTGGTTACAGGATATACCAGGCCTTAGGCTACGTAATAATAGGTTATGTAGCCTCTTTGAGCCTCAGTTTCCTTCTTGTTTTGTTTTCTTTTTTTAAACAAATTGCATGGAATTCATGACACTGATGTTGCAATCATACATCAAATGACTTGTCTATATAGTCTTGTGCATTATATGAGACATAGTAGCATCTCAATAAATGCTAGTGATTATAGTTGCTGTTTAACTCAAGGTTAATTTGTTACTCTGAATTAAAACTTGAATAACATAGTGAAACATGTCAGTCAGGATAGCATTTGCAGACTACTAGAGCATTTGTAGCGGATAGCACCATCACACTTGAACATGCAGAATGTCTCCTTTGCATACGGGACAACTCTTAAGTGTGTAAATGTATGTGGGCATCCTTACTCAGTTCTCTTCAGTGCAGAAACTGAAAGAATGTTGAGAACTTCAAGACTTCACTTATACCTCATAAGCCTTAGCTTATAAAATCCTATGAAAATCTTGTTGATAAGGTTATTCACAATTCCTATGTCATTGTTAGTGAGTTACCGCAATTCAAATTAGTCAAAAGTAGACAAATGATCTTTGTTGCATGCCACTTATTAGATGTTGGCAATGATTTAATCTTCTATTTATTTAACAAGTATTTGAGTGCTTACCATAGTGCTAAGCACTATTCTAAGTCCTGGAAATATAATAATGACCAATAAAAGCAGATCTCTTTCTCTCATGGAATTAGCTTTCTAGTTAGGGAAGAGGCAAAGTATTATTAGGTAAACAGGATGGTCTCCAAAGTTTAGAAGCACCTTGGAAAAGAATAAATAAGGAGCTGTGACAGTGAGTGGGGTAGATAGGTGGCAATATTAGGTGGGTTATAGAAAAATAAGCTCTCAGGATGGTGATGTTTGAGTAACATCAAAAAATAGGCTTTGTGATAATTGGGAGAAGGAGCATCCCAGGCAGTAGGAACAAGTGCAAACCCCTCTAGGCAGGAGGACAGAAGGAAGTCCAGTGAGGGCACTGTGTCTTGATGTAGTAGACCAAACAGCTCCCACCCAGAGACGGCAGGTCCTAATCCCTGGCACCTATGAGTGTTACCTGATGCAGTGACCTTTGTGTAGATGTGAGTAAGGATTTTGAGATGAAGAAATTATTTTGTATTGTCCAAGTAGGCCCCTAAACGCATCATAAAATGTTCTTATAAGAGAGAGGTGAAAAAAAAAAAAATAATAAAAAAATAAAAAAAAAAAGAGAGAGGTGGCAGGATATTAGACACAGACCTATAGAAGAGGAGGAAGTGATGTGAAGATGGATGCAGAGGTCAGAGTGATGCAACCACAAGCAGAAGAATGCTGGCGACCACAGCAACTGGAACAGCAATAATGAATTTTCTACTAGAGCCTCTGGAGGGAGCATGGCCTTCTATCACCTTGACATCGGCCTTCTGGCCTCCAAAACAGTGAGACATAAATTCTTATTATTTTGAGCCACTAAATTTGAAATCATGCATTACAGCAACCTTAGGAAACTAAAATACATGATGTGTGAGAACTAGAGTGATAAGGGGCTTGGAAACTGAATTTGATTGTTTTCTGTGTGCAGAGAAACGGTTCTGCATTGCATAATTTTAAGCGTATCAGTTCAGCTCCTGGCATTCAAAGTAAAATAGATCATGGTGGGGAAAGGTTGTGGATGGGGACAGAGTGGAAACACAGCAGTTAGGATTCAGTGACAGTCATCTAAGCAGTGTCTTGGTTTGGGATACAAGCAGTGGAAACAGAGAGAAGTAGATGAATTCAGATAATATTTCAAAATTAGAGACAACAAAACTCACTAAGGGATTGGTTGTAGAACCCAAAGACAGAGGTACCTTGATCTGAATAAAAGTAAAATTATAAAGTTAAGGAGAAAATAACTGTTCATCCTGTTGATAGTAAATACAATCTGATAAATTTTAACAATTCTGTCTTTTATTTTTAGATAAACTAAATTATGTATGAAATGAGTATCTTAAGGACTTTTCCTAAGCTATCTTAGGAGTCTTCAGCTCACTGTAATTAGAAGACAAGACTGCTTGTGTATGAGAGTGATGAGCAGAGTACCTCCTCTGGTGTGTGTTGAGGAAATGTGTTCGAGAATACTGTGGAATGTACCAGTCTTTGCACTCTTCCCCTGAAGATACTAGCATGACTCCTGTTTTGAAGTTTTAGAATCTCTTTATCCCTGCATGATCAAAAGCATATGTGGTACAAATATTACAAGGACAATTAGAAGACAATTTCATTTCACATTTTACCATTATTTGATGATAACCCAGCATTGTGGTAAAAGTGGCTGACTGATAAAAAACAGTTAATTAATGTTTAATATTCAATATTAATATTTAAAAAGCACTTATTTTTCTTTGTTGTAGTTCACTAACAAATGGTAAAACTGAAGAGCCTATATGTTTTATTATCCAAATAGGATGTATTATTGATGTCCAGAAAAATATTATCCACGATAGTCAATTTTCATTACTTAGGAAAATAATGTGTAAAATGACAAGGGCTCAAATTCAATCTATGAAACCAAATTGTTTAATAATAATAATAAAATTGTAATATTTAGGTATTAATATAATAATGAATTGAATTAGTAAAACCTAAATATAATATGAATTTAGTAGCTCAATATCAGTGAATGTTACTGTGGGCTAAGTATTACTTTGTGAGTAATTATTTATTTAATCTTCACAACTAATTCTAGCCAACTTACAGTAGTTGAAGTGGCATTTGTCAAATCTGGGCTGAGGCAGTTAACAGTCAAGTGTGTCTCTTGCATCAAGTTCTTTGCCTACTTTAGTAATCATGGCGTTCCAAATGGGGCATCTATAAGAGGGTCACCCAAACTGCTTTGTATATGTACAAGAAACAAGTTTAAGTTAAGCTACTGAGATGTCAAGGTTATTTTGTTATACAGTATGGTCTTTTCCACCTTACATTTAATAATAGTATGTTATGCAGTCACATTGTTCATTTGGTAGCCTCTTGGAACATAATGGAATGGTGAGTTTGGTAGTAAAGAAGTATGTTTTATTTTTGTGACAAATCTTAAAGTCTCCATGTAAGACTAATTGTTGGTTACACAAAAAGATAATGGTTTCAACAAGAACATAATATTCAGCATCAATAATTCTTTAAAGTAATGCTACATAGAATTATATTATCTATACTGACTCATTAGATAACTTTCCTTACATAAGGGTTCTGTAACACTGCTTTACCTCATGTTATAGAGTATAAAGAGAACATAAGATAATAGAGATATGTGATACTAGGAAAAAAAATCTACCGTGGAAAAGGAACCTCTGTATAAAGAAGTTTCAAAAAAGGCTAGTGGAAACCCAAACTGAGGCCACTGCGTGTTTTATGTCTAGCTGCAGGAAACTAGCTAAGTTTATTGTTACATTGCAGAACAAAGAAAGGAAAAGAGGAAAAGAAAACATGAAGTTCTTGTAGTAATACCTGAAATTCATTTGGATATGTTACCTGTCAAGATTATGTTATTTGTGCAGAATTTTGAAAAAAGAAGCATAGTTTTCATTGAATTTTATTGAAACTCTTATCTATGCCATAAATCACAATGAGGGAACTACAGAGGGAGAGCGACAGAGAAAGCAACAAGAATTTGACCTAAGCATGAAAGATTTTAATTAAATTATTCAAGTGAATAAAAGGATGAGAATTTTATCTAGGACTGCCTGAATTTCTGATAATTTCCTGTCCTTTGGCATGCTTACAATGTCAGATGGTATTTAGATCTCTATATTTCCTGTACCAGAAGAAGATGCTATATTTTTAATGGAGTTTCTGTGGTATGTACATCCAAAGATTCATCCTGGTGTCACTTGTTGATTTTATCTCTACTAAGCTTCTGCAGAAGTAGATGTTTTTCTGGAATTCTCTTGCATTTTCTATGATCTAACAAATGTCAGCTATTTGATCTCTGGTTCCTCTGCCTTTTCTGAGTCCAGCTTGAACATCTGGTAGTTCTCAGTTCATGTACTGTTGAAGTCTGGCTTGGAGAATTTTGAACATTATTTTGCTAACATGTGAGATGAGTGCAATTGTGTGGTAGTTTGAACACTGTTTGGCATTGTCTTTCTTTGGAAGTGGAATAAAAACTGACCTTTTTCAGTCCTGTGGCCACTGCTGAGTTTTCCAAATTTGCTGGCATATTGAGTACAGCACTTTCACAGCATCATCTTTTAGCATTTGAAATAGCTTAGCTGGAATTCCATCACCTCCACTAGCTTTGTTTGTAGGGATGTTTCCTAAGGCCCACTTGAGTTCACATATGATGACGTCTGGCTCTAGGGAGTGATCATACCATTTCACTCCTGAGAAATCTGTATGCAGGTCAAGAAGCAACAGTTAGAACTGGACGTGGAATAACAGACTAGTTCCAAATTGGGAAAGGAGTATGTCAAGGCTGTTTATTGCCACCTTGCTTATTGAACTTCTATGCACAGTACATCATGTGAAATGCCAGACTGGATCAAGCACAAGCTGGAATTGGATTGCAGGGAGAAATATCAATAACCTCAGATATGCAGATGACACCACCCTTATGGCAGAATGTGAAGAGAAACTAAAGAGCCTCTTGCTGAAAGTGAAAGAGGAGAGTGAAAAAGCTGGCTTAAAACTCTACATTTAAAAAAATAAGATCATGGCATCTGGTCCCATCACTTCATGGCAAATAGATGGGGAAACAATGGAAACAGTGACAGACTTTATTTTCTTGGGCTCCAAAATCAGAAGATGATGACTGTAGCCATGAAATTAAAAGACTTGCTCCTTGGAAGAAAATCTATGACCAACCTAGACAGCGTATTAAAAAGCAGAGGCATTACTTTGCCGTGAAATGTCCGTCTAGTCAAAGCTGTGGTTCTTCCAGTAGTTATGTATGGATGTGAGAGTTGGACTATAAAGAAAGCTGAGCGCCAAAGAATTGATGCTTTTGAACTGTGGTGTTGGAGAAGACTCTTGAGAGTCTCTTGAACTGCAAGGAGATCCAACCAGTCAATCCTAAAGGAAATCAGTCCTGAATATTAATTGGAAGGACTGATGCTGAAGCTGAAGCTCCAATACTTTGGCTACCTGATGCGAAGAACTGACTCATTGGAAAAGACGCTGATGCTGGGAAAGATTGAGGGCAGGAATAGAAGGGGAAGACAGAGGATGAGATGATTGGATGGCATCACTGACTCAGTGGACATGAGTTTGAACAAGTTCCAGGAGTTGGTGATGGACAGGACACCCTGGAATGCTGCAGTCCATGGGGTCACAAAGAGTTGGACACGACTGAGCAACTGAACTGAATTGAACTGAAGCTTCTGCTAATGAGAATTGTAGCCTGTCGGTTATCTCATCAGATGGTTTATCACAAAGAAGCCCATTTTTTTTTTTTAAGTTCATTGCAGTCTAGTATACTTAAAAGGAGACACTAGGATAGTTTCTCTGTCTATGGAGATTATATAACATTTCTCTCATTGGTGACAGCAAACTGGACGAGAAATGCCCACTGTTATTCTAAGTTGATAGAGAAATTGCATTTTTAGTGCTTATCTTGTCCTACATCATTCTGGATGGTGAAACAGCAGTACATCTCATTCTTTGAATAAATATTTTTTGAATACCTACTATTTTCTGGGTTTTAGAGATATATGGGCAAGCTTCTGTTTTCTTTTAAAGACATAGAGGCTATGTGAGAGATGGTAAATTATCAGTTAGTTTATTGTGGTAAAATACACATTATGTTCCACATTTTAGCAGTTTTGAAGTCAGATGCAACTCACAATTCAAGACGTCTTCCCTACCATTGGCCAGGAAGCAGCCTGACATATCTATCATTTCCTGCTTATGCCCAAACTTGTTAAAATATGGACACGTTGCCAATTGAGTTGGGTCATTATATTGTTAGTATTACACAGGTTTAGTTTAATACTGCCATTTCAAATGTCTTTGAGATTACATTGTGATTTGACATTAAAACAAAGTTGTTACAGAAAATCTAGAAAAGAGAACTTAAATTTGATATTAATGAAGCTTTTTTGAAAGAATGACTACAATTTAGTATTTTACTGAAAACAATAAACAACAGATGTCATTTACATTTTCCTGTTTATGTAGAAGGGTGATAGATGATAAAAATCAATGGCTAAATAAGTCTATAAGAAACTTTTTTACATTATCTCTACAGTCAGAATTCAAAATGGTAAGAATATATTGTGTCTTACTTTAATTGACAGCATTTTGCTTTGTTAGGAATACACATAATAATAGTACATCTTATGATTGATGGCTTCTGAGTCAATGAAATAGAATTAGTAAACCAGAAAATATTGAGGGGTTATAAGGTTTATGAAAATAGGATGAGGTGCTAGAAAATGGCTGAACCCAGGGGAGGTGAGGTACTTCAGAGAGGTGATCTGAGAAGGTCTTTCTGAGGATGTATGAGCCAAAACCTGGATGAGAGAGATGCGTCATGCTTTAAGAAGAGCATTCCAAGGAGAGAGACAGCAAGTTCAAAGGCCCTGAGGATGATTATACATGGCATCTTCAGCCAGCAGACAAGGCTAGTATTCTTGAGTACAGTGGAGGCTGATATAACGATATTTTTATCTCCTGTTTGTTTCAGCAGCTGGAGAGTTACTTATGCAATTCAGATGTTGCCCTTCTCCTAGTAACTGAGGTCACCTCTCTGTGCATTTGGGGAAAAGTGATCTCATCACACATTCTCTTCCAGTTAGTTCCGCTTTGTGTCGTATCACCACGCAGAGACCCACCGACATCCCTGCTGAGCTGTGACGTCTGTGCCCCTGCCACAGCCCAGTCTCTGCATTCGATTTTACTTAGGATTTTTGTAGAGAAAACAGGGATTAAAAGAGACTTTAGGATTTAGATGGTCTTTCTGCCTCATCTTATATGCCTGTGAGCCCCCATCTGCCTGCATTTCTGCAGACTGCAGCCTCCTCTTATGCTTCTCAGGCCCCACCTGTCTCTTTCTTTCTCTGTTCCCCACCCACAGTCCCCCTTTATTTTCCTAGGCTGAGTGGTTTAGCTATTTCTTCTTTTTGTTACGTCCCTTCAGCTTTTGCCTTCATGTCTCACCATCCGCCTCTTAAGAAATTGATCGAAGTATTTTATGTGAGGTTTCTTCTCAAGAACTCTGGTACTGACCTTTAAGATGGTAAATTCCATACCTTGCTGCTCGAAGGATGCATCTGATAGTGGTATGCAAGATTCCCTGCCATCATGATAGCAATGTTTTACTCTACTCCTTTTCCCTTTCCCTATGTAAGTAAAAAATAAAAATAGTGTGTTCCTAGGAGACATGACTGAGAAAATATGTATTTATAAGCATGTATTTACTTCCATGTATCTGCTCATGACTCAGAATGATAGCAGGAGGAAGTGTTGCAGGTTAGGGGGAAAGGTGACAAGAAATGCTTTAACATTTTCATGCCTATTATTTCGGGAGATGGAAAGTAAGTGTGTCTGCGATTCCTCATCTTTCAACCACTCTCCAGGGTGCCTGAACTGCTGCCACAAGTGCTACTTGGAAAGATAAACAGAATTATTTGAAATTACCAAAAGGGTAAAGAAAAAACAAAAAGGCATGACAATGCCTGAGATCCTCTTTGTCAGGAAAATATAGTTTGAATTGGAGGCAGCTCTCTGCATGTGCTTTGCCAAGTTCCTTGCAGTTTTTTTTTTTTTTTTTTAAGATTTATGTCGATTTCCAGTTTAATTTCAAACATTTCAAGATACACCTGAAGAACATTTCAATGTTGACTGTAAACCTGGTGGTCACAGAGCTGATTTGAAAACTGCTGAATCACTGGATGTTTGGACTTTGCATTTCTAGGTCACCATGAGGATAATTTAATTTCTGAATGCAGTATTGTCATTAAGAATTATGAGCAACAATATAGCAGCAACATCAAAAATAATAATTCTTGCCATTTATTGAGCATTTTTTCATGTGGTCAGACAGTGCCAAAGACCTCATGTGCATTATCTCATTAAATCCACACAGTAAATCTTCTCAATAACGTGCAATTTTTGCCCTCATTTTAGAGTTCAATAAATGAAATTTCCCCAAAGAGAAGCCGCACTTTCAAAACAGGTTTTTCTCATAACAAAACACTATAGCACCTCTTCTAAACTGGTATTTTTCTAATAGCAAATGTCTCTTCTTTATTGTTTATGGCAGGCTTACAAAAGAAAGGAGAAGTACATTCTTAGTCATTCGAGGAGTTAGCCATTTGTTACAGACTTTCCATGTACCAAGAGAGTCTCAACTGGGAGTGACACTATTAGGCTAGAGATGTTTTGGTTGCTATGATGAATAGAGGCGTTTAGTGGACGTGGACCAAGGAAAAGGGCATCTGCCTTCCATGGGCATGGGTTTGGACACGAATTTTAAATGAAGCTCTGTAGCACATTTTGATAGATTAAGCCATTTCCTTCTAGATCAGCATTTAATCTCTCTCCTTTCCCTTTATTTAGGATGTCAGAGGCGTGACTGAGGTACGATCAACCTAAACCATGTTTTAAGGGACTTCCCAGGTGGCTCAGTGGTAAAGAATCTGCCTGTCAATGCAGGAGGCACAAGAGATGTGGGTTTGATCCCTGGGTCAGGAGGATTCCCGAGAGGAGGAAATGACAACCCATGCTAGTATTCTTGCTGGGAAAATTCCATGGGCAGAGAAGCCTTGTGGTTACAGTCCATGGGATCTCAAAGAATGAGACACGGCTGAGCACGCACGCGTACCGTGTTTTATCAGTGAGCACAGGTAACCTCCCTGGTGTACCAGGGTGCATTTAACACCAAAGGAGTTGTAGTGGACAGAAATGGGGAGTGGGATTTGGGGAGGTGGGTTGTCACTCAGCTAATGATAGCTGTTCCTGGTCATGAGTGATTATTCATGTGAATCCCTAAGAACCGAGCTGAGGTATCATCTTCCTCCTCAGAATTTGTAACAGAAATCGATAGAGAGGCACAGTGATGGAATGCACTAGAATACTAGAGTGCTATTACACATACTGACACTAAATAACTGGTAAACAGCAGTGTTGCTCACTGGGAGAAAGTCCATGAATTTTTGTGCCAAAGTTCTCAGAGCTTTCCTGGATCTCGTTCTTGCCAGTATTGGTTAGATGTCCATATTCTTCTTTCAGTTTTGGAGCTCTGTGTGTATATCTGTGTATTCTATATATGCATACACATATTTTTTAATTGAGCCGTAACCATTGCTTGCAAAATCAGCAAACAAAACTGGCTACTACACACTTGTCCCAGGACTGGAACATGATATTAAAAGCTGTTCTTTATTGTTACCTTTGCATAGATACTTTAAAATTTAATAAATGTTTAATGTTAAGTACTTGTTAGAACCAATTTAGAATCTAGGCTTCTACCTAGGATAAATGTGACGTCTTTGACAAGTGAATCTGGTGTTGTTACTTCATTGCCCTTCTAGAACCACCTAGAAACTGATATGTCAAAGTCCAGATTGTACCCATATTAATTAAATTAGAAAGTCTGAAGGTGCCATGTAGGCATCAGTAGATTTCAAAGATGCCCAAGCAACTCCAAGTTGCAGCAGAATTGCAGCAGAATTTGGGAGTTACTTGCCTAAAAGACAAACTGTTGGTTTCCTTCTCCGGCTTCTATCTCCCATTCCAGCCTCAGCTCTGGCCTTTTCCTTCCTCATACTTCAGTTCTTACACAATGCTTTTCTATCGTTCTTCAGCTTTTTTTTTTGGTCAGAATAACTTATTTTTGGAATCACAGTATATAAAATAGGAAAGAAAACAGAGCTAGTGAGGTGACGATGGCATTGGTGCTGCCAGAGGGTCTCAAGCCCCTGGAGATCTGTAAAGCTCCCCCTCTTCCACCAAAATAAAACAAACAACATCAACAAACTCTAAAGAGCCGAGTTCAAGCGCTGTTGCTTTAGCACTTTCAGTTTCAGATAAAGCTTCATGCGCAGTTGGGAGAGCTCCTGTAATTTGTTACTCCAAGGGTTCTATAGTTTGCAAATTTTTTTTCTTCTCAATTGGAGTTCTTCCACAGTTCTGTAACTCCTTTTATTTGCATTGCAGAGGTCCTTACTGTGAGGGAGGCAGAGGGGAGGAGTTGTAGCAGGTGTCTGTAACTGAGCAGGACTCACGGCCTGTTAGACTATCCTAAGGGTTGCGCAGTGTGTCGGATGTATAGCACTTGCCACATTATATTGATATGCTTTAGATATGTGTGCCTCTTTTTCTAGACCTTAATTTCCTTAAGAACATGAATTGCATTTAGTTGTTTCTTTCACATCTCACATAATGCCTGGCAGGTAGTAAGTGCTCAGCAAAGATTATTTTTCTCCTTAAAAATTAGCTGAATTAACAACTGAGTTTATTTGAGTTTAAAGAAGCCCATTGAAAATACTTGCCCGTCCCACCTGGTTTTTGATAAAACTGATATTGAAGGATGTCTTCTAGTGTGGGTTTCTTGCTGCCTATGGAACCCAGTTGCACACCCCAGCTCTGCTGGGCTGGGTGAGGGGGCATCTCTCGAGTGCTGCTCCCAGGAACTCCAGGCAGTGGGAATACTTGCTGAAGGCCCAGCTTTCCATTCTTAACTCATGAAGTGTTGACCCAGTTACTCTTCTTTGAGAATCAGCAAGTGAGATGCACAAAGAATTAGCCTGCCAATGAAGGAGACTCAGATTCTATCCCTGTGTCTGGAAGATCCCTTGGAGAAGGAAATGGCTACCCACTCCAGTATTCTTGCTTGGAAAATCCCATGGACAGAGGAGCCTGGAGGCCTACAGCCCATGGGGTTGCAAAGAGTCAGACATGACTCAGCACGTGTGCACTCAAGGGAGGTGCTAGAGGCTAGAAGGATCCCCCTGGAGCTCTCTCCATTCGGAAGGCAACACTCAGAGTTGGGTGGAAAAGGATCCCTCCCGTGAAGCCCCAGCACCACCGTGACCGCACTCTGCAGTGCTGCACCCTCAGCCAGTGAGCTTTAGGCTTCACTCTACAACATGTATGAGATTATGCTCATGCATGCTCTCTGTTATTCTAGGTCCCGAAATGAACGTGTTGCACCTTAATTGTACAGGGAAAGTGCCGTCTGTGGCCGTAATATGAACAGCTTTACCACTGCCTAACTCAGCATCAAGAGTACTCATTCTATGCATTTGCTAAGATTTGTCAATCTTACTTATTTATTATTGTAGATTCTTCCAGATAAAAGATATCATTGTGTATTTGAAGCATGTGCTTTATAAAAATCCACAGCAGTATAATAACATGTAATTTGATTCTTAAAGTGTTCCTAATGGTGGGATATTTTTGAGAGTCTGTAAACAAGATCCATTTGGGGATAAAATCATGTGGTCTTAATTGCACCCAGGTCTGAATACATGTAATCTCTAGTTACTATCTTAAATTAACTGTGTCCCTGATAATTTTCATGTGAACAACTTAAAAAGTCTTGAAACTGAGAACTCTCATAAAGACTTTGTTTAAAGTAGAAATTCTGTCAATATAATGTAATAATAATAATAATAAAAGAGTACATGAATATTTTCTTGATATGTGCGACCCTTTATATGTATTATTTTATTTGATCCAGAAAACAACCCTATGAGGTGCATATTTAGCCCTATTATCAAAGTAATAAATTTAGGTAGTTGTTCAAGGTCAATTAGATGTTAAGCAGAAAATTCAGATATCAAAGCAGGTGCTTCTTTATGTTTAAGCCAGGCTGTGAAGAAGGCTCGTTTCTAACCCTCCCTGAGGCTTGAAAGCAACCAGTAGGTTAGTTCATACCAATCATTCTCCTCCACTAACTTTTAAAGTCCTGGCTACTCCTGAAACTTAGGACGGCCTATGGAAGAAGCTGGAATTTGTTTAGTAATGAAGATCAGCAGAGTACTTCTTTGCTGTAGCAATTTTAATAGTAAAAGGGAATTATTAGTCGAAAATTAGTGTTTCTGTTTCATCTGCTTTAAAAGAAATGCAGCTAAATGATTGTTTTTATTGTTTTCTGCTTGACAGTGTATATGTTATTTTACTGACTCATCTGTTCTCTTCAAGATCCTTGATTTTAAATTTTTAGATAGTTTATGTGAGGACGAAAGCCTGCATGTAGTGCATCTTTTCTGGAGAATGAGAAACTCTCATTTTTTTAACCCTCATTTTTTTGTGGAGGTTTTATGAAAGGGTATGGTTTGGACAGAAGACAATACTGAAAAGGATTCATTACATCATTAATATAGGTATATTTGCCCATCAAAACTTTGCTTCATTATAAACCAGTACAAAGCTCTAAACTTTTTCTAGCCACTTTGATAAAATTCATAATTTTATTAATCTTTTCTGAATAAATGAGAAAGAAATGAACATAAATACACTTGATTTAATGAATATACACCTTTATACTAATAATTAGTGACAATGAGGGTCTTAAAGATTATCTGCTGGTCTTCTAATCATAGAGGTCTCATCTGTGACCTCTCTGATGCATGTTGATTCAGGACTTTAAGTGCAGGGGACTCACCACCACTTACACGCCCATTCACAGCTACTGACTTCAGAGGAACAAAGTCTTTTCATGCTTTAAATCGGAATCGACTTCCTAGAAATACCCACAGATTGTTCTGATTTAACAGATGAATATGCAAGATAATCCTTTCCTCCATCCTGACAACTCCTAAAATATACTGGTGTTTATTTTGTTCTTTGTCTTTTATACTTGGTATGTTTGTGCTCAAGAGCGAACCACAGAGGTTCTCTGTGGCTGAGGTGGGAGGGGAGAAGGAAAGTAAGGATTTTTGTTAGCTTGAGCCTGAAAACAAAATACCTGGGAAAACAAAGCATTTGGAACCTGATAAGGTCCACTTGAAAGCACTATTGACATCATATGGGAAAAGGTTTGATAAATTCAAGGTCGTTTTTCTCCAGGAGTCTAAGCTCTCTGTTCTTCCCACTCTGCATACTTTCTTTAGGGGTAATATTATTAATACTCATCCCTGCAATTACCCTCTATCTATTACTGATTCTTAGGTCCTGAACTTTTATGTCTGACTGCTTACTGGGCATCCCTATTTGTGTATTTCACCAGCATCATGTAAATGCCATATCATATAAATTGATCAAACAAAAACCAGTCATCTTTTCCTTCAAATATGCCTCTCCTCCTTTTTTTTTCCCCTATCTTATTGAGCAGCTGTGACTCAGACAGTAAAGAATCTTCCTGCAATGCAGGAGACCTGGGTTTGATCTCTGGGTTGGGAAGATCCTCTGGAGAAGGGAATGGCAAGCCACTCCAGTATTCTTGCCTGGAAAATTCCATGGACTCAGGAGCCTGGCGGTCTACAGTCCATGGGGTCACAAAGAGTCGGACACTGAATGACTAACCCTCTCACTTTGCCACCATTCAGCCAACCATTTAAGATGGACATTTGAGAGGGCTGCTTGCTTCTTCCCTCTGCTTCACTCTCTTATCTTATCCATCAGTAAACTGGTTTTCACCTCCTAAATAGCTCTCAAAGCTTTCTCTCTCCATTCCCACTGTAGCCACCCTGGTCTAAGCTCCTATTCCCTCTAGCCTGCATCACTGTGGAACCTGCACGATGCTTCTCCATGCTATTCTCCACCTCCATGCAGGCTTCAGAAGAGCCTTGAACGTTCTCTGCATATTTCTAACTTAGGTCTTTTATACACACTTTCTTCTGCAGAAATCCCCCGTCTGGCCTTGACTGACCCTAGGGATCCCTTACCCCTCCCACAGTTGCAATTACAGTACAGTGGCTGGTTTCTTAGATTTAAGCTGTCAGCTCCGTGAGTTGAAGGACAACCTTTTCTCCATTGTTTCCTAGCAGGGAGTTTGAGATAGACTAGGCAGTCAGTGACTCTTTGTGAGCAAATAAATGGTCAGTCTTCGAATTGAGCCTTGATGGATAGGTTTGGCCTTACCAAGCAAAGAGGTGAGGACTGCAAAGTCTGATGCAGAGAATAACTACAGAAGAACTGAGCCAGTTGGACTTTTGCCAAATATAAACAAATTTTTAATTATTTTTCTTTATCATCTGGAGTCAGCACCCAGTGACTTTATAGATACTAAGATAGATAAAAGGAAATGTATTTTAGAAAACTTTCAAATCTCAGGAGGAATGGGATTTGAATATAACAGAAAAGAATACGAGTATGTATAAAACAAAGGACATTTGAAAAATTTTTCAAAGTCTACATTAAAATTGCAAGCTTTGCTAGCAAGTTATTTATTTTTCCCCTGAATTCATGAATTCAGAATAAAGACAAATGAATACCACTTTAAACATATTTAATTAGTTGAATTCATGACTTCAGGATTTACTGACTCAGAGTTTACTAGGTTTAAGAATTGATAGAAGACACATTAATAATAGATACTTGTACTCATTATTTAACATTCACTAAGCAACTGTAGTGTTGTCTCCATAGACAAATAAAGCTGTGGTTTGAGGCAATTAACTAGACATTTCGAGAACTTTTTACTTGAATTGTCTAGATAATTGCCCTGGTATCTTATTTGCTTTTCATGAACAGGCAAAGAGATAGAATGTAAAGTTTTCTTTCTCTTTTAAAGAGCTTTTTATAGAGAAAAAAAAAAATCTTCATGTTCAAAACTGGAACCCAGACTAATAATTAGGACCTGAACATTCTTTCCCAGGCATCACACAATCACTGTTACAGGCAGAAGTTTTAAACGTGCTATGTTGCTAGTCTTACAGTTATTTTATGTTTGTATTTTTTTTAAAGTGAATTTCCAAATACAATACCATTTTTAATAAATATTGACTACCGTGGAAGTTCCCAGGAAAACATTCTTTTAAAAAGGAGAGAAATAAAGCTTACCAAAATTTGCAGTGGTTTATACTGTTGAGATTAACATTAGAAGAAAAAAATGTAAACACAGTTGCATGGAGTTTGTAGCAGATCTAGGGTCCCCAGATGGTACTAAGAGTAACTTTTCCTTTTTGTATCAGTTTTTTTGGCCCGTGTAATCTTTTGTTCCATGTTCCTCTTATATAGACAAAATCATCAACCAAGGTATAGTTCTAAGCAGTGTAAATTTTAATATTAAAAAGTCTGAAAGCTGAAATTAAGGGCAGCTATATTTTTTTATTTCACAGCCTTGTAAATTAGCTAAAGTAAAAAAAAAAATTGTTTATTGAAGGTTGTGTTTTATATCACATAGGACATGAATAAAGGTACACGGATATCCCTGGTTTTGCTGCTAACTATGTTATTCAGTTCAGTTCAGTTGCTCAATCATGTCCAACTCTTTGCGATCCCATGGACTGCAGCATGCCAGGCTATCCTGTCCATCACCAACTCCTGGGGCTTGCTCAGACTCATGTCCCTTGAATCGGTGATGCCATCCAACCATCTCATCCTCTGTTGCCCCCTTCTCCTCTTGCCTTAATATTTCCGAGCATCAAAGTCTTTTCCAGTGGGTCAGTTCTTCACATCAGGTGGCCGAAGTGTTGGAGTTTCAGCTTCCGTATCAGTCCTTCCAATGACTATTCAGGACTGACTTCCTTTAGGATGGACTGGTTGGATCTCCTTGCAGTCCAAGGGACTCTCAGGAGTCTTCTCCAACACCACAGTTCAAAGGCATCATTCTTCCGTGCTCAGCTTTCTTTACAGTCCACCTCTCACATCCATACATGACTACTGGAGAAACCATAGCTTTGACTAGATGGATCTTTGTCAGTAATGTCTCTACTTTTTAATATGCTGTCTAGGTTGGTCTTAGCTTTTCTTGCAAGGAGCAAGGGTCTTTTAATTTCATGGCTGCAGTCACTATCTGCAGTGATTTTGGAGTCCAGGGAATTAAAGTCTCTCACAGTTTCCCTTGTTTTGCTGTCTATTTGCCATGAACTGATGGGACCAGATGCCATGGTCTTCATTTTTTGAGTTTTAAGCCAACTTTTTCACTCTCCTCTTTCACGTTCATCAAGAGGCTCTTTAGTTCCTCTTTGCTTTCTGCCATAAGGGTGGTGTCATCTGCATATGTGAGGTTATTGATATTTCTCCTGGCAATCTTGATTCCAGTTTGCTTTTCATCCAGCCTAGCATTTAGTTAGATGTACTCTGCGTTTAAGTTAAATAAGCAGAATGACAATAAACATTCTTGACCTACTCTTTTCCCAATTTGGATTCAGTCCATTGCTCTAAGTTAAGTTCTGTTGCTTCTTGACCTGCATACAGGTTTCTCAGGGGGCAGGTAGGTGGTCTGGTGTTCACATCTCTTCAAGAATTTTTCACAGTTTGTCGTGATCCACACAGTCAAAGGCTTTGGTGTAGTCAATGAAGCAGACATAGATGTTTTTTTCTGGAATTCTCTTGCTTTTTCTATGATCCAATGGGTGTTGGCAATTTGATCTCTGGTCCCTTTGCCTTTTCTAAATCTAGCTTGAACATCTGGAAGTTCTTGGCTCATGTACTGTTGAAGCCTGGCTTCGAGAATTTTGAGTATTACTTTGCTGATGTGTGAGATGAGTGCAATTATGCAGTAGTTTAAACATTCTTTGGCATTGCCTTTCTTTGGGATTGGAATGAAAATTGACATTTTCCAGTCCCGTGGTCACTGTTGAGTTTTCCAAATTGGCTGGTATACTGAGTACAGCTCTTTCACAGCATCATCTTTTAGGATTTGAAATAGCTCAACTGGAATTTTATCACCTCCACTAGGTTTGTTCTTAGTGATGTTTCCTAAGGCCACTTGAGTTCACTTCCCAGGATGTCTGGCTCTAGGTGAGAGATTGCACCATGATCGTTATCTGGGTCATGAAGATCTTTTTCTATATAGTTCTTCTGTGTATTCTTTCCACCTCTTCTTAATATCTTCTGCTTCTGTTAGATCTATACCATTTCTGTCCTTTATTATGCCCATCTTTGCATGAAATATTCCCTTGGTATCTCTAATTTTCTTGAAAAGATCTCTAGTCTTTCCCTTTCTATTGTTTTCTTCTATTTCTTTGCATTGATCATGTAGGAAAGCTTTCTTATCTCTCCTTTTTATTCTTTGGAACTCCACATTCAGATGGGCATATCTTTCCTTTCCTCCTTTGCCTTCAGCTTTTCTTCTTTGCATAGCTATTTTTAAAGCCTACTCAGACAACCACTTTGCCTTTTTGCATTTCTTTTTCTTGGTGATGGTCTTGATCACTGCCTCTTGTAGAATGCCAGGGACCTCCATCTATAGTTCTTCAGGTGCTATTTCTGTCAAATCTAATCAATCTAGTTGTCTATTATACTGTATAATCCTAAGGTATTTGATTTAGGTCATAAATGTATAGCCTAGTGGTTTGTTTACTCTACTTTCTTCAATTTAAGTATGAATTTTGCAATAAGAAGTTCATGATCTGAGCCACAGTCAGCTCCCAGTCTTGTTTTTGCTGACTGTATAGAGCTTCTCCATCTTTGGCTGCAAAGAAGATAATCAATCTGATTTAGGTATTGACCATCTGGAGAAGTCCATGTAGAGTCATCTCTTGTGCTGTTGGAAGACGGTGTTTGCTATGACCAGTCCATTCTCTTGGCAAAACTCTGTTAGCCTTTGCCCTGCTTCATTTTGAACTCCAATGCCAAACTTGCCTGTTATTCCAGGTATCTCTTGACTTCCTACTTTTGCATTCCAGTTCTCTATGATAAAAAGGACATATTTTTTGTGTGTTAGTTCTAGAAGGTCTTATAGGTCATCATAGAACCGTTCAACTTCAGCTTATCTGGCATTAGTAGATGGGGAGAAGACTTGGATTACTGTAGTATTGAGTAGTTTGCCTTGAAAATGAACAGAGATCTTTCTGTCATTTTTGAGATTTTACCCAAGTACTGCATTTCGGACTCTTGTTTGCTGTGAGGGCTACTCCATTTCTTCCCAGGGATTCTTGCCCACAGTAGTAGATATAATTGTCTTCTGAATTAAATTCGCCCATTCTGGTCCATTTAAGTTCACTGACTCCTACAATGTTGATGTTCACTCTTGCCATCTCCTGTTTGACCACTTCCAATTTACCTTGATTCATGGACCTAACATTCCAGGGTCCTATGCAATATTTCTCTTTACAGCTTTGGACTTTACTTGCATCTCTAGTCACATCCACAACTGGGCATTATTTTCATTTTGCCTCCATCTCTTCGTTCTTTCTGGAGTCATTTCTCCACTCTTCTTCAGTAGCATATTGGGCACCAACTGACCTGGGGAGTTCATCTTTCCGTGTCCTATCTTTTCGCCTTTTCATACTGTTCATGGGGTTCTCAAGGCAAGAATAGTGAAGTGGTTTGCCATTCCTTTCTCCGGTGGATCACATTTTGTCAGAACACTCTACCATGACCCATCCATCTTGGGGGCCCTACAGGGCATGGCTCACAGTTTCATTGAGTTAGACCAGGCTGTGATCCAGGTGATCAGTTTGGTTAGTTTTCTGTGATTATGTTTATTATTCTGTCTGCCCTCTGATGGAGAAGGTTGAGAGGCTTGTGGAAGCTTCCTGATGGGACAGACAGACTGTAGGGGAATCTGGATCTTGTTCTGGTGGGCGGGGCCATGCTCAGTAAATCTATTATCCAATTTTCTGTTGTGGATGGGAAACATCCCAACAGAATGTGTTCCCTCTCTGTTGTTTGGCCTGAGGCAAACTATGGTAGGGGTAACGGCGGTAATGCTGACCTCCTTCAAAAGGACTTGTACCTGCACTGTTGTATTCAGTGCCCCTGACCCCGCAGCAGGCCACTGTCAACCCACGCCTCCTCTGGAGATTCCTGGACACTCACAGGCAAGTCTGGCTCAGTCTCTGGGGGGGTCCCTGCTCCTTTCTCCTGGGTCCTGGTGCACACAAGGTTTTGTTTGTACCCTCCGAGTGTCTGTTACCCCAGTCCTGTGGAAGTTCTGTAATCAAACCCCACTGGCCTCCAAAGTCGAATTGCGTGGGGATTCTCAGTCCCTTTGCCAGATCCCCAGGTTGGGAAATCTGTGTGCGTCCTAGAACTTTTTTAACAGTGCAAGATTTTCTTTGGTGTAATAGTTCTGCAGTTTGTGGATCTGCTTGATGGCTCTATGGTGGGGCTACAGTGACCTCCTCCAAGAGGAGTGATGCCACATGCCGCGTGTCCCAGGTCTGCTGCAGCCAGAGCCGCCGCCCCTGCGGCAAGCCACTGCTGACCCATGCTGCCACAGGAGACACGCAAACACTCAGGCAGGTCTGGCCCAGTCTCTGTGGGGTCTCTGGGACTGGTGGACACAGGTTTTGTTTGAGCTCTCTAAGCGTCTCTGATGGTTATGGGGGTCGATTCTAAATGTGATTTTGCCACACCTACCATCTTGTTGGGGCTTCTCCTTTGCTCTTCAACATGGGGCATCTTTTTTTGGTGGGATCCAGCATTCTCCTGTTGATGGTTGTTCAGCAGCGAGTTGCAGTTTTGGAGTTCTCACAGGCGAAGACGAGCACACGTCCTTCAAATTGGGTTTTGACCAACATCCAGACTTAATCAGTGCTGGGAAGTATCGTGTCACAGCACATCTGAAGTCCCAATTGGGAAAAGGTCTCAGGCAGCATGTCCGCTCCATTGGGGAGACTTCGTTATTAGATGTGTTAGATGTTTTAGATGTTATTAGATGTGTTAGTATTATTAGATGTGTCTTTTTTATGGGCATTAGTATCTTCAGCTATGTAAGGACTATATTTACCAGGTAAAGATTATTTTGATGACTAAATAAATTATGTGAAGAATCTAAATCATTGTTATACAATCAGTTTAAAAAAAAAGAAATTTTTGTGGTTCTCACTTCATTTGTCTATAAAATAAAGGGACTTTACAAGTGACACTCCAAGTATAATTTGCTAACCAGTAATGACCCAGAACCACCCCAGTATTCTTGCCTGGAAAATCCCAGGGACAGAGGAGCATGGCAGGCTATAGTCCATGGAGTCCAAAGAGCTGGACATGACTTAACAGCTAAAAACAACTAACAATGACCAGTGAACTGTCTCATTTAAAGTAAGTACAGATTGAGAGTGTTTGTTATAAATTTTACATAATTTGCCACAGTAATTTTATGTCTATTGCAACTAATGATTAAAAATGGAAATATCTCTTTTTATTATTTTATATGTTAGTGATTCATATTTGTTTTATTTTAAAAAATTAGTGGCAGATAGAAAAACAATGCAAGGTGTAGAGGTAGTCTGAGTAACAGTGGATACTGTTAGATAGTAGATAGCCTCTGAGATAATCGCTCTAGCTCTTAATTTCTAATATTCTGGATAAATTATACAGTTTTTTTCAAAGCACTATGAAATATACTCACAATGCATATAGGTGTTTTTTAAAACATTTCATTTAGTGAAAACAGTTCCACTAAATTAAATTCAAACATGTACTCCTTGATATTTATTCACATTGTCACCTGGATTAAAAAAGATGTTATAGGTGGCCTGAGGGAAAGAGAAATGTGTCTGCATTGTTGGCAATCAAATTAAGCTTTCAATTTGTTCTTTAAAATCTAATTTATTTGGATTCAAGGACCTGTTTTTAATGAAAAGCAGAGGGAGATTATAAAGTGATGGTGCCATGTACTGTCACATGGTGTCGCCCACCGCTTCTGTTAGACCGGAGTGTCATAAACCACTGCTAATAATTTAAATGGGCTTCCCTGGTGGGTCAGATGGTAAGGCGTCTGCCCACAATGTGGGAGACCCGGGTTTGATCCCTGGGTCAGGACGATCCCTTCGAGAAGGAAATGGCAACCCACTCCAGGACTCTTGCCTGTAGAATTCCATGGATGGAGGAGCCTGGAGGGCTACAGTCCACGGGGTCGCAAAGAAAACGTTCTGCTCCAGCTAGTTAGTTTGGAAGTAAGGTTCCAGATGGAATTAAGGTTGCTAATCAGCTGCCTTTCAAATGGGCAGCTTGACGCAGAGTATCTCATGGGTCTGGTGTAGTAACAGGGGTCCTTGTTAAGTAGAAGGAGGAGTTAGAAGAGTGAGAACCACAGGGACAGCAGCGTGACCATTTTGCCCTGACATCCGTCGCTGGCTTTGAGATTAGAGGACCAGAGCCGGCAGCCAGGGAATGTAGGAGGCCTCTAGCTGCTGGAGTACGTGCCCCAGAGCCCCCGGGAGAACGCAGCGCTGTCAACACTTTGAGTTTAGGCAGTGAGGCCTCTTTTGGACTTCTGGCCTCTAGAACTATAAGATAATAAGTGGGTGTTCTTTTAGGCCACAAAGCTCATGGTAGTATGTTACCGTAGCCATAGAAAAAGAATGCAGCCAGGCATTTACCAGAGACATGGCTGCCGGTTCCACCTTTCTGGCTTCGCATGGGGCCACCAGCCCAGCAGGAGGAGATGTACCACTCTGAGCGCAGTGACAATACTGTCTTTCCGAAATGTCTGTTACTTGATAAGTCTCAGAACAAAGAGCTGCAGAAATGAACTAATCTCTCCCTTTCTCCCATCCTTCTACAGTTTGCATATGAATTAAACATTATCCTTAAAATTACCCATCAGATTTTTTATATGAAGTCATTATGAGAAATATGAACCATAAATGGACACAGTGTAATCCAGGGTTTATGCAGCTGTAAGCTTATACAGTTTGGAGGGGGGTGTTATTTAAAAGAAAAAAATAGAAAGGTAAGTATGAAAGTGAAGATGTATATGGGATAAGAACAAATGAAAAATGAAAATCCTAATAAGTACCACTAACATTAAAAAATTAGAAAAATAATATGCAATTTTTGAATTAAATGTCTAACATGTCTTTATAATCTTTTAATCTATATTTTGACTATGTGTTCTGGATTATTTCTTCATATGACTGATTTTTGTCATTCCTTTTCTGTAAAGAGTATTGAAAGGTCAAGCAGTCTGTCTTCTAGCATGGCTAATTAAAATTTTTTTTTTCTTTTATTGATAATTTGCAAAATTTCCTCTCAGTGTCATAACTTGTAGTTAGCAATGACATGCCAATTTTAAGAGTGTTTCAAACATCCATCAAGTGTCTTTCATATATGAGCTTAAAGATTTAGAAGCTTTTTTTGTAGTTCAGTTGCTAGCTCCATACGTTTCAAACTGTACTTCTCCACTACCTCTGATCTTCCGGTTACAGGCATGAAAAGACCTTTTCGTATTTCTAAGGAACCTCTAGCTTTGCAGCTCTGTGTCCTGACAGTCTATGTGGGGGGAGTCAACCCAGCAGATGGTAGAATATTTCTGGAAGCCATTCCTGCATTAGGACAGCAGGTCATCAATGACTTGACTATACAAGGTCATGGCTGTGGATGTACCACATAAGTGTAGCCAATAAACCCAAACTAAATTGGTTCCCAGCTCAACTTTCCTTAACAGCACTTGCAGTGCCTCCTCATACTCCATCACCCACAACCTGAGAGGGAGCCTACTGGAGCTTAAGTAAGAATGGAAAGAAACAATGATCTTAATTGATTGCATTCAATGTATATTTCTTTTGCAAATTTTGCTAAAACATATGATTTGGTAAACACACTATTAGGACTCCCCAGGGCCTTGGAAAGAGCCCTTGCAAGGGAGGGATCCTGAAGCTTAGTTGGCTTCCCAGTAAACACATCTCTAATAGGACATAACCCCATACACTGGCTGGATCCTGTAATTTTTTTAGTTTTGACATTTTCCAATCCATGATTCTGAAATTCCAAATATAGAAGTAACTGAGAAGCACAGGCCATATTCTGTTAAAATATTTATTCCCATAGGCTACTTTGTTCACCTTGAAAAACCCAGCTTTACACTAGGATTAAGCTTTTAGACCTATTTCTATTTGAAGAAGCTTCCTTATGTGCTTTCTGTGGAGTCAACTAAAATAGATATCCTTAAAGCATGTATCTCCCTTTGTTTGTTGGGTTTTGTTTTTCATTAATTTTATCATAGCTAGGTTTGATTTAAAATTGGTCATTTTGCAGATTCCTACTTATTTGTCGTTTGGCTCAAGTTAATAAGCATTAGAAATTCTAAAAATATGAAGGAAAATGGAAAAAAAAATGATGTACCAAGATTTCTAGTTAGAGCAGAAGGAATGGATTAGAGCCTTCATTTAGCCATGGGAAGGAGATTTCACAGAACCAGTGGCTTACATAGCTGAGTGAACATCAAGAGGGCTTCTTCCTTTTCACTGCTAAGGAAGATGAGCCCAGAAAGAGAAAATGTTCCATCATTTCTGAATAGGTATTTCCCCTCTGGATTGATAGAGCTTTCATCATTATTTTTAAATGTTCCTACTTTCATCTGTTGATAGTATGTGTAAGGAAGTAACTAATTTGCTGAAATTTTTAATCCTAGGAGATAGACTTTCCCAAGTTTGATGGTGTCACTTAGAGTACTTGACACTTTTTGTTTTCACTGGTGGAACGGTGATGTGGAACATGGAAAAGTCATTGGAGCATATGTCAGTCTCAGGGTATGATGTTTTTGAAACCTTTAGATGGGAGCAAGATATGAAATTAATCACTTAGAAGTTTTCTAGACTGTGGTGTACCTTTAATACAAAATAGATTGGCTCTTTTTATGTGAAGTATACACCTGCTCTCCTCTAGTTTGCTTCTGTTAAAATGGTGTGTTCTGAAATACAGTCGGTGAGATGCCAGTGTTAAATATGTATTTGATGCCACTTTGAATTGAGAACTTGCTCTTGCCAAACTTCTGAAGAAACAGCTCAGGTTTAGGGTTCTCTGGATCAGATTACCCAGACCTCCAAAGCACACTCCCTCCTCACGTATAAAATTCATGCAATCATAGCTGACTACTTGTTCCTCCCTAAATAGGCCTTGCTAATTCTTTTCTCTGTGCTTTAAAAAGAATGCATTTATTTTTGATTGGAGATAGTTGCTTGATGATATTGTGTTGGTTTCTGCCATTCATCAGCGTGAATCAGCCGCAGGTATACTTGGGGGGACACCCTGCCACTTGAACCGCCCCCCACCTCCCACCCCGCCCCACCCCTCTGGGTTGTCACAGATTACCAGGTTTGAGCTCCCTGTGTCTGCGTCCTACAGCAGATTCCTCTCTGTGTTATTTACATTCCTGTTCTATTTGGTATACTAATACTTGGTAAAGAAAAAATTGTTTGGTCAAGGAAAGGGTTTTTATCATACCTTTTGTCCTTCCCACAATGCTTTCCAAAATCCTGCCATTTCCAGATTACTTAAGAGCTGTCTCCCTTTTGAAGTCATTCTTGACTTTCCCTGTTAGAGTCAACCAGTAGATGCACTTTGTTCCTCCTTTTTGCTTATTCTCTTCCCCATGCTTGAAGAACCATCCTTGCTTCATTCTGCCATATTTTATAAATAGTTACTGCTTCTCCTGACTGGCCTGTGTGCTACACAATGGAAGAAATGGTTTCCTGGGGTTTTTTTTTGTTTTTTGTTTTATCCTTCCTTAGTGATTGGAATACATAAAAGGTCAAATTTTTGCTTGTTTTTGTTACTCAACAAATATTTATCAAAGACCTACTATTTGCCAGATGCAACTCTAAGCATTTGAGACATAGCAGTGAACCACACAGACAAAAATGTCTACCCTAATGAAACTTATATTAATGTATTGGATCCTGCATTAATTAGATTATGCGCATATTTTATCCTTAAATCTGTGGTATATTCCTTGATTTGTAACATTTTAGTCTTGTTCTGTAGACTTTAGCAACTCCTCACATTAATGTGATTCTTGGTATATATCATTAGTAGATCTAATCCTGGAAGATATATTTTTTCTATATTGGCAAAAATAAAGTTGTATAAAATCTATTTAAATTAAGTCAAACAGTGGTTTAGTTGACTGATCTGTAAGGTTGCATATTATTTATTTACTTACAGATTTTAGTACTTTCTTAGACAGGTCTTGCCCAACCACCGTTTTCTTACCCAATTTTTGTGCAATCACTCTTTACTCTCCACCCTCTTATTCTGTGTTATTTTTCCAAATTACATGTATCCCTCTCTGTATTCTGTCACTGGGCTACAAATTTATTATCTGTCTCCGTCAGTGGAGTATAAGTTTTATGTGGTTAGGAGCTTTCTCTTGGGCATGGCCTGCATCCCCAGTGCTTTGTATTATAATGTCAAGCAAAAAGGAAATGCTCAGTTTTCTTGTAATGATTGAAAAATAAGTCTGGGAAAGTTATGTAACCTCTAGTATAGATACTCTCCCTTGTGAAATTAATTTTGGTAACTTGCCCCTTCTGACAGACATGTCAATACTGGCCAAACATTTCAACTGAACAGGGCCTCTTTCAGGTATAGGTCCTAGTCTTAATTTTTTAAGTCTCATGATTGGTTCTTATCCTTCTAATTCTGCTTTATATTTTTTCATTAATTGAATTAATTAGGAAGTATAATAAATACATTTACATTTGTAATTTTATGAAATGACAGCCATCATGCAAATGACAAAAACTGTTTGAAAAAGAAGGTAAGTTCTTATTTGAGATTCAAATGTAATTAGCATTTTAGCAATAAAAGCATTAGTCTGAAGACTTGAATATGGAAGTGTTTTTTTCTGTAGCAAGTTATAACAGATAGCAAGCTACTTTTTGGAGAAGATTTAGATGTGGTAATAATAGATGTATAAATATGTGAGATGTTTTACCCTGACATACCATGCTTAATTTTATACTTCATACTTAGGAATTCTTTATTTCCTGAAGTCAGTTATTATTTATCCTGCTTCCCTATGAAATGGATAATTTATCTAAACTGTAAAATGAGCGTATGTCTAAAATTTGCCTTTTCCTTGTCATCATCAGTATTTGTTGACTTTTTCCCCAACCTTATTAGTTTCTTTCACTAGATTATTGCCTGAGTTATCCAGAACCTAGATTTTTAGAGAATGGGATCTAATTGTTCATGGAAAAGTAATTAATATACAGAGCTTATAGAATGGGTTTGTTACTAATGCTGTTTATGTGTAGAATTTTAGTTTCTTCTGCATGAGAATTTTAAGAAGGAGAAAGGTAAGAAATAAACATTGAGTGTATTAGGAATTATGCTGTGCGTACGGTTATAGTCATTGTTACTGCTATATGAATAGGTATTTAGAATTCTTCTACTTTTAAATAATAACTACTAAACATTTTCCTTCATTAGAGTTTCACTCAATAAACAGAAGGAATATATTTCTTAAGTTGAAATTGTTTATACTAGGATAAAATAAAGCATTTTTTGTGATGTACGTAATAATTAAAGAGAATTTATTTTGCCTTTTATACCTTCTTCCATTCCAGTTGTTTTCAAAATATCTTATCCTGAGTTTCTAGTTATCCCTGGAATCTTTCCTAAAACTTTCATAATCTTCTTACCATTGATGAGGGGGACAAAAATACAAATAGACCACACAGTTAACCTCATTGATGCTGCCATTACAAAACCACTTATGTAAATTTTAGTTTAGTTTTCTCTCCATATTTGTTGTGGCGTAATTGAAAATAACATCATGGAGATTTAAGGTGTGAATATTGATTTATATGCTTACATATTGCCAGATCATTAGCATTGTGGTACATAGCTAACATCACCATCATGCCACCTAATTACTGTTTCTTTTTTGTGCTAAGAACATTTAAGAATTACTTTCAGTTATATAATAGAGTGTTATTAACTGCAATCACCATCCTATACATTTGATGCCCAAAATTTATTCACCTTAGAGCTGAAAGTTTTTATACTCAGACCAACATCTCCCATATTCTCCACTCCACCTCCCAGCCCCTGGTAACCACTGTTCTTTTACTATAAGTCTGACTAGTTTAGATTTCACATATAAGTGATTTCATACAGTATTTGTCTCTCTCTGATTGATTTTTTTAGTGTAATGCCCTCAAGGTCCATACATGTTGTCACAAGTGGCAGAGTTTCTCTATTTCTCATGGTTTGTATGTGTGTATACATACATATATATATACATAGACTTCTCTGATAAGTTCAGCTGATAAAGAATCTGCCTGCAATGCAGGAGACCCTGGTTCGATTCCTGGGTTGGGAAGATACACTGCTGAAGGGATAGGCTACCCACTCCAGTATTCTTGGTCTTCCCTTATGGCTGGTAAAAAATCCACCGGCAACGCATGAGACCTGGGTTTGATCCCTGGGTTGGGAAGATCCCCTGGAGAAAGGAAAGGCTACCCACTCCCATATTCTGGACTAGAGAATTCCATGGACTGTATAGACCATGGAGTCACAAAGAGTCAGACACCGCTGAGCGACTTTCGCTTTCACATATATATATGTGTGTGTGTATATATATATATATATATCTTATATGTTTAATATAGACATATATATGCATATGTATACATATTTATGTATCTTTATATATATATGTGTGTATATATATTCTTGATTGATTCGTCCATGAAACATTTAGGTTGTTTCCATATCTTGGTTATTGTGGTTAATGCTTCATTGGACATGGAAGGGCACATACCTCTTCAAAATCCTGTTTGTTTTCCTTTGGCTATATATCTATAAGTGGGATTCCTGGATCATATGATAATTCTCATTTTTAACTTTTTGAAGAGGCTCCACGGTGTTCTCCACAGTGACTACCAATTTGCACTCCTGCCAACAGTGCACAAAGGACCCTTTTTTTTCCACAGCCTCCACAATACTTGTTATGCTCAAATCTCTTTGAAAAGAAAGATCTGTTGTTAATCTTATGAGAGCTCCCTTGTACATAACAAGTTGCTTTTCTTTTATTCTTTTTAAGGTTCTCTCCTTGTCTTCAACTTCTGACATTTTAATTAAACTGTGTCTTGGCATGGGTCTCTTTGGAGTCTTCTCTTTTTGGAAGTCTCTGTGCTTCTTGGTTCTAGATGCCTATTTCTTTCCCCTGGTTATAAACGTTTTCAGCCCTTGTGTTTTTTCAAATAAGCTTTCTGTCCCTTTATCTCTCTCATCTCCTCCTGGGATCATGGTAATGCACAAATTGATCCATTTTATGATGTACTCTGAAGTTCCATAGCTATCTTCACTCCTTTTCATTCTGTTTTTTTTTTTTTTTCTCTTTTGCACCTCTAATTGGATGAATTCTACTGCCTGGTCTTCAAATTTGCTGATCCTTCCTTATACTTGATCTACTCCACTATCAGTCCCCTGGTAGAATTTTTGAAACCATTTATTGTATTATTCAGCTGTGTGATTTCTGTTTGTAACTGTCTTGTATTTTCTTTCTTTCTATCAATATTCTCACTGTGTTCATTGTTGTCCTGACCTCTGTAAGTGTCTTTATGACTTATTCTTAAACTCTTTATCAGGTAATTTATTATCTCTGTTTCACTGAGACCTGTGTCTGGAGTTTTGTCTTGTTCCTTTCCTTGTCATATGTGGCTCTGTTTCTTCATTGTCCTTAACTCTCCATGTTTATTTCTGCATGTTAGATAAAACAAGTGCCTCGCCTGTCTTGGCCTAGTGGTTTCGTATGGGAAACAGACCTTGTCAATCAGTCCAGCCTGTGGTCCTCCTTGTTTCTCAAGCCTTTTGGGTCACCTGAGCTGGCTTGTTGTTCTTAGTGGCTCTCAGTAGTTCAGAGTGTGCCAAACCCACTGGTGTCTCAGAGGGGAGGTTTACTCTCAGCATCGAGATGCAGGCTGGTTGGAATCTGGACATTCAGATAGCACCTAGGAAAGTATGTAGTCAGGCCACTTCTAGGGAGAAGATGGGAGATGGGCATTTTTGTCTGTTCCCTCTGAGCTGAGCCTGGCTGTATATATAGAGAGAGGAAGATGCTCCTGAGCCCACTAAAAATTTGCTTATTTGCTACAGTCCTGTGGAACTCGTGAATGCAAGTCCTGTTGGCAGAGCCAGGTGACCCCACATCCTGTTTCTCAAGAGGCAGCCACAACAGCTGGGGTGCCAGATGTGTGTACAAGCTTTTCCCAGGGAGACATTGGTAACTTGGAATGGGCTAGAGGGTGCCTTCTGGCTTTCCTGGCCTCCAGTAATCCCTAAATGCATGCTAAATTAGAAGCCTGATCCTCAGGAAGCAGCCTGTAAAATAACTAGTGAATTTTAGGAAGCAGCAGGTAAGGGCTTGGGAAATAGACACAGTATGGATGGCTTGGTTCACAAAGAATAGGACACAACAGAAGTGACTGAGTACACAGCACATGGATGGCTTGGTTCACAGGTTCCTTTGCCCATAAAAAACACACCAAGCTGTTGTTGGGCCCTTCAAATGTTGTGAAGCTTTCCTAGGCTTCCTATCTCAGTCTGGTCTCTAGTTCCAGCATAATATCTCAGTTTCATCTCAAATGCCGAGAGTTCTCAGTTATACCTGCCCAGAGCATTGTGATGAAAAGGATTGTGAAGGGCTCAGTAATTTTGTTTTAATGAATAAATGATTTAAAAGCATGGCTTAGAATTCTGGATACAATTACTTATATAATAAGGAAGACTTCTTTTCATTTCTACTTCTCTGTGTGAAGCTTGTGAAAGGCCTAGAACTAGCAGTTTTTATTTTGCCTGCTACATACAGCAAAATGCCTTGCAGGGAATAGGCAATCAATATCAACTGAATTCACTGAATGGGTGCAATTTTTATCTTATGCATGTCAATTCCAGTAATTCACCCAGAGTCTTATTGGTATATGATCTTTATTAATATAAATTATGCATATTTTTAGAAACAGAGGTCTCTGCCAACACTGTTTGAAAGTTACGCTAATGCAGAGATAGTTATTTTGTCACTTAAAAAAAAAGCATGTGTTATGATGTAATTCTGGCTGTGTCTCTAGGTGGTATGCTGACATTCTTCAGAGCTGAAAAATGTAAGCACGTGCCATCAATTAGTGGGCTCATGAGGAAAAATCAGAATTACCTCATCTTGTTTACAACTGGGCTTCATGGAAGTTTGAGATTCCACAATTTGCTAAGGCACATTGTCTGAAAGCCTTAAGTTATCTATCAAGGATTTATTCTTCTCAGAGCCAAAACTGTTATGTTCTTAATATATGCATAATTTTAAAATCTCTATGTTGCTGGTATCATTTTTAAGTGAACATTTTAACAAAATTTCTAAAGTAACTCTTTTATAAACCTTATACATTTTTTAAAACAATCATTACATCAGGAATTTCTGACAACTACACATGTTATTATGGACTTCTTTGTAGCCTTGTCACAAACGTGTTTTTTCCCCCTAATTCATGATGTTATAAACATCTGCTTATATGTACCAAACTTAGAAGTTTACTTTTTCTTTGAAGGAGTATGAATTTTCCATCAAGACCCAAGAAAAATTTCCAAGAATTCTTTTATGTGAATACTTTGTACTTCATCTTTTTTACTGTCCCTCTCCTTTGTCTTATTGTGACATTATTTTCATATGTCATTTTGGAAATTACAAGCTTGCACAGTTGAATATGAGCCAGCAACTCTATATAGAATATCACTGACTCCACATGTCAATGACATGTAAAGCTGAATAAGCATTTGAATAACATGAAAATAGTTACAAGACAGTTTGCATAACTGGAGACACACCCCTCTTCTTTCTTTCTTTTATAAGAATGATCTTATGTGGGTTGAGAGAAAACTGACGAATACTGTCTGTTACCCAGATGGAAAGGGTTTACTTTCTTCTTTCCCATAGCTTATTCTCAACTCTGATTCCTTGGTTTAAGCGAAGTGACTGTACCCAGCAGGCATTTTATTAGTGCCTCTGACTTGGTAGATAACTCGTGTGATTTGAGAAAACTAGTTGCTAACAGATAGAGCGTAATGAACAGTGGATCATAATGAGAACCAAAACTTACAGACCTGATTTTAACACTCTTTCCTCCCTGCTATACCTTTGTCTTGGGGAGCAAAAGCTTCCAATCAGAGGCCTGGGTTCAGTATGAGCCCAGCTATTAACTCCCTGTGTGATCTCAGATGAGTCACCCTTAGGTGATCCTTATCTCTGCTTCTTCATTTTATAAAATAATGATCATGGAGCCCCTCCCCTTGCAGGATTTTTGCGTGCATGTCAAGTGTATAAATGATTCATGTCAAGTGCTTAACACAGTGATGGGCTTATAAGTTGTTTCACTTAAATATAGACGGTTATTATTGTTACATTTTATCTTTTATGATGAACAGCATGAAGGAAGTCCTTACTGGTGAAGAATAATAAGAGTTTTCTATATAGTGTTCTTGAGATTTATGTAAATCTGCATGTGCTATCAGTGTTTGAGGTAACAAACAACTGATTTACAAGGTACTTTTGAATATTACCACATGTTTTCAGTGAGGCATAGCACTCAGAGACTTAGACGATTTCTTTGAAGAAGTTTTTGTGTATTTCAGTTCAGTTCAGTCACTCAGTCATGTCTGACTCTTTGCAACCCCATGGACTGCAGCACGCCAGGCTTCCCTAACCATCAGCAACTCCTGGAGCTTGCTCAAACTCAATGTCCATCGAGTCGCTGAAGCCATCCAACCATCTCATCCTCTGCTGTCCCCTTCTCCTCCTACCTTCAATCTTTCCCAGCATTAGGATCTTTTACAAAGAGTCAATTCTTCACATCTGGTGGCCGAAGTATTGGAGCTTCAGCTTAAACATCAGTTCTTCTAATGATTATTCAGGACTGATTTCCTTTAGTATGACTGGTTGGATCTCCTTGCAGTCCAAGGGACTCTCAAGAGTCTTCTCCAACACCACAGTTCAAAAGCATCAATTTTTTGGTGCTCAGTTTTCTTTATGGTCCAACTCTCGCATCCATACATGACTACTGGAAAAACCATAGCTTTGAATAGACAGACCTTTGTTGGCAAAGTAATGTCTCTGCTTCTTAATATGCAGTCAAGGTTGGTCATAGCCTTTCTTCCGAGGAGTGAGTGTGTTTTAATTTCATGGCTGCAGTCACCATCTGCAGTGATTTTGGAGCCCAAGAAAATAAAGTCTGTCACTATTTACCTTGTTTCCCCATCTGTTTGCCCGAAGTGATGGGACCAGATGCCATGATCTTTGTTTTTTGAATGTTGAGTTTTAAACCAGCTTTTTCAGTCTCTTCTTTCACTTTCATCAAGAGGCTCCTCAGTTCCTCTTCACTTTCTGTCATAATTCGGTGTCAAATGCATATCTGAGGTTATTGATATTTCTCCCAGCAATCCTGATTCCAGCTTGTGCTTCATCCAGCCCAGCAGTTCCCATGATGTACTCTGCATATAAGTTAAATAAGCAGGGTAACAATATACGGCCTTGATGTACTCCTTTCCCAATTTGGAACCAGTCCGTTGTTCCATGTCCATTTCTTTTGCTTCTTGACCTGCATACAGATTTCTCAGGAGGCAGTTAAGGTATTCCCATCTCTTGAAGAATTTTCCACAGTTTGTTGTGATCCACACAGTCAAAAGGCTTTGGCGTAGTCAATAAAGCAGAAGTAGATGTTTTCTGGAAATCTCTTGCTTTTTCAATGATCCAATGGATGTTGGCAATTTGATCTCTGGTTCCTCTGCCTTTTCTTAATCCATCTTGAACATCTGGAAGTTCTTGGTTCATGTACTGTTGAAGCCTCGCTTGGAGAATTTTGAGCATTACTTTGCTAGCTTGTGAGATGAGTGCAATTGGGTGGTAGTTTGAACAGTCTTTGGCATTGCCTTTCTTTGGGATTGGAATGAAAACTGATGTTTCCAATCCTGTGGCCTCTGCTGAGTTTTCCAAATTTGCTGGCATATTGAGTGCAGCACTTTCACAGCATCATCTTTTAGGATTTGAAATAGCTCAAGTAGGATTCCATCACCTCCACTAGCTTTGTTTGTAGCAATACTTCCTAAGGCCCACTTGAATTCACATCCCAGAATGTCTGGCTCTAGGTGAGTGATTGCATTATCATGGTTATCTGGGTCATGAAGATCTTTTCTGTACAGTTCTTCTGTGTATTCTTGCCACCTTTTTGTAATATCTTCTGCTTCTGTTAGGTGCAGTCCATTTCTGTCCTTTATCGTGCCCATCTTTGCATGAAATGTTCCCTTGGTATCTCTAATTTTCTTGACTCTTCAAGTTCTAACCATATAATGCATCTCCTTTTAGCCTGTCTGGTCACATCACTACTCCTTAACACAACTGGTGTTTTATGCCTTTTGGAGGATTTTAAGTCATTGGATAAACTGTACCATGGATTTTTTCTCCCACAATTACATCTGACACCAGTCCCATATGCTAATGTGCCTAGTTACAAAAGATAGCTTGAATTGTTGTCCAAGTTATTAAGTACTGACCACTCTTGAATGAGGCAGCTTAATCGGTGATGCCAGAATCCTCTACAGAATAAGACAGTTGTAAGAGATGCTTGCATGATATGTATTGAATGAAAAAACATATGTACCTTCTATGTATCCTCTTTCTTTCCAAGCTGAGTGCCTTGTGTTTTGTAGAGTCTGAAAATGTTTATTGAATGAGTAAATGGATTTTGGAGACTTATTAGTAACTGTAATCCCCACTGCTTCTTCTTTTTTTAAAGGCAACTTTTTTATCTTTCCTGAAATTGTTTATTTACTTATTTATTTATCTGTGGCTGTGCTAGGTCTTTGTTGCTATCAGGGTTTTTCTCTAGTTGCAGCAAGTGGGGCTCTTCTCCAGTTGTGTGCACAGACTTCTCACTGCAGTGGTTTCTCTTATTGCAGAGCATGGGCTCTAGGGCGTGAGGCTTCAGTGGTTGTGGCCCACAGGCTCAGTGGTTCTGGGCTCTGAGCTCCAGGGCATGAGGCTTCAGTGGTTGTGGCCCACGGGCTCAGTAGTTCTGGGCTCTGGGCTCCAAGGCGTGAGGCTTCAGTGGTTGTGGCCCGTGGGCTCAGTAGTTCTGGGCTCTGGGCTCCAGGGCGGGAGGCTTCAGTGGTTGTGGCCCATGGGCTCAGTGGTTCTGGGCTCTGGGCTCTAGGGCGGGAGACTTCAGTGGTTGTGGCCCAAGGGCTCAGTAGTTCTGGGCTCTAGAGCACAGGCTCAGTAGTCGTGGCTCTCTGGCTTGTTGTTCTGGGACATGTGGGATCTTCGCGGGTCAGAGATCAAACCCGTGTCTCTTGCATTGTCAGGGGATTCTTTACCCCTGATCCAACACGGAAACCCTGCCCATTGTTTCTTTGTCATTCTCAGGTGAAATCAAGTTGAATAAATACATTACTCACATTTTTTATTATTCATTAACATTTGCTTTTAAGTTTACACAATAAATTCAGTGCATTCCATTTGCAGTTTTCCCATCACTCCTAAAATTTTAACCAATACCCATATTATGGTAGCTATAGATAAGAGAACTTCCTTTGTATTTTTTTCTCTTTTACAACCATATAACCTTCTTCTTCTTTTTTTTTTTTTTTTGTAGGAAAAATAAGATAGTTATTGAACATTTAGATTCTTGAACAAGTGCTTAGGGAAAACTGAAATTGTGACTCATTTTATAACTTCAATTAGTAATTTTAGATTGAAATTATTATTTTTCAAGGTACCCATTATAAAAACTTAACTTCAGTAATAACTGGAGTTTTAGAACTTAATGTTAGATTCTTTAAGTGTCTTAGTAATTCTCTTGGGAAATGCTTAGGCACATCTGCAGATTGTATTACTTTTTCCATGCCACTGGGGGAGTATTGAATGAGTTATTGTTTCAAAGTATGGGTTGTGAAATAATCTGCTTCAGAACTAATAGAGCTAACTCACATTTTTATCTCTTCATATATCAGCAAGCAGGATGTCATTTCTAGCGCTAAATACATGAGGAGATAATTATGATACTAGAGTTTGTAGGATGCTTCCTTCTAAAGATGGGAGCTGTATGTCTGGTCTTTGCAAACATTACCAGTAATGGAGATTACATGAGCCAGTATTCATTATAGAGATGATAGGCTTTTCAGTGGAGTGTGTTTTTATAGGCAGAATCTTAAAGGAAAATGGTGAGAATATTTCTTACATATCAAATCTGCTTCAGCTATGAAAATTAAATATTTTTCTCTTTCTCCTCCTCGCATTTTCTTTGTCTTTTTTTCATCTCCAAGCAGTCAGTGATGATGTGAAAAAAATAGATATTATAATAGGAATTGTAGGTGTGGATGGAAGAGTCTTGCTGTGAATGAAAACAGGAGCTTGTAAATCTCCCACCAGCTTCCTTTTTATAGGGCCCATATTAGAGTTGAGGGGGCTGCCCTCTTCAGTGGGAAGAGTTACTTTAAATAGTCAAAATCCTTTCTGTTCTTAATTTACATGTAATTCTCTATCACCTCCTGCCTGCACTGTCATAGGTGCTGGATATACAACATTTCAGAAATATCTACTTCTTGCAATCATGGAGATTGTAGTTTAGTTAGGTGACAAAAAGCAAGCAAAAAAATGAATAAATATACTGAAATAAGAGAGTAATGGGATTAACTTAGGTTATGTGGGTTGTCAGACCAGACATTTGAGGGTGTAATATTTGAACTGAGATCTGAAGAGTAAGAAGAGGTGAATGAGGTTAACAAGAGAAGGAAGATATTTCAAGGTAGAGGAATCTACAAGAAAAAGAAATATTAGCTAGGAATAATCTTGATGCTTTTGAGTAACTGACAGGGCACCCGTCTGTCTGGTGTGCTGTGAGCTGGGAGGAGAATTAGAAACCTAGGCAGGAGACAGTTCAGTTCAGTCACTCAGTCATGTCTGACTCTTTGCAACCCCATGGACTGCAACATGCCAGACTTCCCTGTCCATCACCAACTCCCGGAGGAAGACAGATCATGCAAAATTTTGTGGGCGTATTTAGGAATTCTAACTTTGTTTTCAGTTTAGTAGAATGTCTTACTGAACTTTAAAAAGGAGAGTGACATAATCTGATGTACTTTTTTAGACTATTACTCAACAGTATGAATTGGAAGGGGGGAGGTGCATAGAGAAACCAGCCAGGAGACTACTGCCTTTGTCCATGTAAAGGATGATGTCATGGCTGAAGTTTTGGTAGTACAGATGGAGAAAGTAAAACTGAAAAAAAGAATATATGGATATAGGTATAGGTAACGTACTGGATGAGATTTGGCAAACAATTGGATGAGGATGGTGAGAGAGAAGGGAGATCTCAGTGTTGAAGATTAGATTAATGCTATTTATTGAACAGGAAGACATGCTTTGAGGGGGAAGGTGAAGAGTTCAATTTAGAAAAAGGTATATCTGAGATGCTTGCATCTCAAGTAGGTTTTGGGATATATTATCCTGGTCCTCAGGTATAAATTTTGGCATTCTTGGCACAGAAATTATGTTGTGTGGATGAGGCAATCTAAGAAGGCTATATGCAGAGAGCGAGAGAGAGAAGGAGCCAGGATTGATTACCAAGGAATTCCAACATTGAGAGTTGGGTTAGAGGAAGAAGAGCCAGCAGGCGCTACTCAAGGATGGCTTGGGGAAGCCAAGAGAGGTGAGCGGGTGGTCAAGAAGCTGAGCTGATTCAGTGACCAAGATGATGTCAAGATAGAGGGGTGGCTAATGTGCCAAATGCTGCTGAAAAGGCTGAGAACCCAGGAATCAAAGCAGGTCCAATCACATCTAACAACATGAAGATCACTTTGTAACATAGGGAGAACTGGTGAAGTTATGGAGACCGATGCAAGGCTGGAGGGAAGTCGAGGATGAACAACGCAGGAGACAGCTGACAATGTGCGTAGATAAGTCTTCAAAGTTTTTTTTTCTCTGAAAAGCAGTTGAGAAATTGAGACATGGCAGTAGCTGAAGGAGATGGTGAGACTAAGAGGACATTTTTTAAATACGGGAGATGTTAGAATGAAAAGAGGGAGGTTAACCCATACAGCAGAGGCCTTGCAAAGAGAATTAAATAATGAGAGTCAGAGGCACATGAGGGCTTGGACTTTATTAAGAGAGGAGAAAGAGAAGACGGGTGGAGACCCATAACATTTTGTAATTTGATGATGTAATTAGGTAAGGGGTGAAAGGCTTTGGGAGGTTTGCAGAAGAAAAAAGCAAGCTTACTAAGAGAATATTATGAAAAGTGTACCTATGTAAGAGCCTCCCCTTCACCCGTTTGAGAACTGTTCCACAGAATCTGGATATGTAAAGCTGGAGGAAGAAGAGAGGCTTTGCTTCGCAATGAGGAGGAGGAACACTGTTTTGCCCTTTCAATTTCTTGGCACTCTGGGGGTAGCCCCAGAGGAACTCTCAGACTCCAGAGCTCTTCGTCTGAAAACACTGACACAGGGGAAAATGTTCCTGGCAAGGCACACAGAATTCTCAGTGAAAATCAAATTCTGGAAGAGCTGCTGGCTTGTGAAACTCAGAAGCATTTAGGTTTCAACTGACAGAAAGCAAGATGAATGCCTGTGCCTGGACCTGCGAGACCACAGAGTGGGGACGGGAGCCACTCGGAAAGCAACTCCATCGACTTGATCATTCTGGAGTGGATGGAATTTGCTTTTTCTCAGCGATTGTTTGATGTCACAGGAAGATGTGGGCCCTCGCATGCTCTCAGCCCACCTGTGCAGTGACTCATTCCCTCCTTGGGTCAACCTTAAAAGCTTGAGGGGATGAGGATGCAGGACACGGTTTTCAAATCCCAAGATGATCTTGTCTTGTTTTTTCCCATAACCAGTATTGATTTTCTACTACTTATGTAATTCAACACATTCATCTTGTCAGAAAAAGCTAACAACAGCGAAGTACCTTTTATAAAAAGGGGATTATGTTTCTCAAAATTTTTACAATAATTACTTATGCATGTACCAGTGATACAATTTTCTTCCAGGAAGATTAGACTTAGTGTTTTGTTTTTTTTGTTTTTTTCCTGAAGAAATGTTTAGGTATAAGAAAAGGTATTAGTTTTCTTTTTACTTATGGTAAAGCTGTAAGTATTAATTATAAAAAACATGTCCTCTGGCAGTGACGTTTTCTAATCTGTGAGGAAAGCTATTATTTATGACTTATCATTCTAACTGATTTTAAAAGGGTGAAAATAATAAGCTTGACGTCTGTTTTGCTGTTTTTGTACTTAGTGGTTCAGGAAAGTGCACCATCCCCAGGGCTCAGCTGGGTGTGAGCACAGGCGCTTTTCTTTTTTGTAAAATGCGAGTTATAAAATCTCCTTTCTCACAAGGTTGTTCTATGAATGTAATGGGTTGGTATACCCCAAACACCTAGCTATTGCCTGATAAGTAGGAACCATACGCTGAATAGTTTAGACACACAAAGAAGCTACAGAATGCACCCGGAGGCCACATGATATTGATGAAAACTCTGCTTTGAGTCAGACTTGTAGGGATTCAAATTCTGGTGCTGTCATGGATCAGCTGTGTGATCTTGGGAACATCACCTTGCTGTCTGAGCCTTGGCTTAATCTCACTAACCTGGTGACCCCCTGTTTTTCTCTTAGCTGTAGTTTTTTTCATCTCTAAATTAGAAATAGTCATTCTTCCTTCATTGGACTGATGTGATGATTATGTGGGATATCGTATAGAAAATATATGGAAAAACATCATATGTAAGGTTTGTTTGACAGTTGCTGGGGATGCTTATATAAGTCAGCCTCTCCTTTACTGCTGGCCAGATTTGTTTCCATCCTGACAGATATGACTGTAGTTATTTTTGACAGCTTATTCATTTCTCACAGTCTGTTGCACCTACAAGTCTCTAAATATTAGATCATTTTTGCAATGGTGTGTAGATTTTAGAACAACTCAAAATCAAAATTATGAAGCCATTAGTTATATAATGGTGATTGTCATCTTGTTTTATATAAGCAGCATAGGCTTTATTCTAAAGTGCATAAAGCATAACTCCTAAGGAGTAAGTCTTAGCTTACTTCTCATTCAAGGGCAATCTTGGGACCCTTTCAGTGGCTGTGAAAACTGACTCATTTAAGACAATTTGGTAGCCTACCTCCAGCAAGTGTACAGTACCATCTCCCTGGGCACTGTTGTGGCTGTGAATCAAATGTGAATCAGTTTAGGATACATACCCTAGAGGCTGTGAGCTCAGTCACACTGGGCGAAGTGTTTCCTGTGACTAACTCTATCTGGGTCATGTAAAAATAGAGAAGGGCAGAATTTGGAAATGTGTGGAATGGAGGACATGTCTCTTCTTTAGATACCAATGAAGGATGTCATGGTATCTATGTCTTGAATTCATAGTTGAATCTATAGTTTAATACTGTATGTATACATATATGTGTGTGTGTGTATATATGTATTATATACTATGTATATCCTTTTTTAAGAAGGGAAAGGCAATTAACATGATTCTAATTTTTAAATATGTTCAACTGAAAAACCATTTATAAAACTATTTCTACAGTATGCTTACACACATATAAGCAAGCTTGATTTTGGCTAAAGACTGTCAGAGAGTCTATTTTAATTTACAGTGCTCCTTTCTTTCCATACCTGAGGCATCAACTCTATATCTGTGGAAATTACACTGTTTCAGCTGGCTTAGAGGCCCTAGGGAATGCTTTAGGATTTTAACAGTAGACCCGCTATTTTGCCCAAGGGGCTTCTGAGAGACTAGTCGCAGGCCAAGTTACTACATCTGTTTTAAAGCCTTAATATAAGCTCCGTCATGGTCACAGTGACTGCTGCAACTTCCACAGGCACAGTTCCTGGGTGAGACCCAGCAGATCAATAAAGTGCACATTCCAGGCAGTTGGAGGAAGGCGCTGGCTTAGCCATGGGGCCTGCCTCAGCAATGTGACACAAACAGCAAGAGTCGTTTATTCCATTTAGATGTCTTTGTCCATTGCGGGAAAATCTTCTTGAAGTATTATATTTTAAAAAATAGTGCTGTGTTTTTTTTCTTTTCAATTAATGCAAAATTTTCCACAACGACTTGTTCTGCTATACCTATGTTTTAAAAGGAATTCATAGTTGAATCTAAAGTTTAATACTGTGTGTATATATATATATATACATATATATATATATATACATATATATACATACTATGTATATTCCTTTTTAAGAAGGGAAAGGCATTGACTGAGCACTAAAAGTTATCTAACTAATGTTGAATTTTAATTGGAAATTTTGAAAGCCACAAACCCAAATGTGAAAATGGAAAAATCAATTTTTGTAAGATTCATAGCTTGTTACTACTAGTGTCGTAATGGTTCCAAATAAGGTTGGAATTGTTCCACATATGGTTCCAAATGTTTTGAGGGGAAAAAAGAGAGGAAATATAATTTAAGATGTCTTTTTCTTTTCTACCTTCCACACTGTCTTTTGAAGAAGAGATGACACTGCAATCAATCTAAAATTATGGTTTTTATTGATGGAAACATGAGTAGCTTGTCAATATTGATCTTAACTAATTTGGGGCAGAGAATTGTATTAAGATGTTCTACTCTGTATTGTCTGGATCTCAGACAGGGAAACTGACTCTTAAATCTCTGTATCTAGAGATTGGATGACTCAAAGAGAATCTGTACTAGTTCTGAGTCCTTTGCTATGATACAGAGAAGGGAATGGCACCCCACTCCAGTCCTCTTGCCTGGAAAATCCCATGGACGGAGGAGCCTGGTAGACTGCAGTCCATGGGGTCACAGAGTCGGACACGACTGAGCGACTTCACTTTCACTTTTCACTTTCATGCATTGGAGAAGGAAATGGCAACCCACTCCAGTGTTCTTGCCTGGAGAATCCCAGGGATGGGGAAGCCTGGTGGGCTGCGGTCTATGGGGTCACCCACAGTCGGACACGACTGACTTAGCAGCAGCAGCAGCCTTTGCTATGATAAGTGTGTTACCGATAATTTGTATTAATTTTGTTGTAACAGCTAGATTATGCATCAAATATATCAGGGAGGCTTTTATTAAAGCATTCTTTGGTAAATTCTTAAAGTTAAGAAGTCCATGTCTTGTGGTAGGAAGTAAATACAATTTCAAGTCTCGGTGCCCTCATTGGCTGGCCAGTCACAGACATGCATCTTCACCTTGCCAAGACTCACTTCTACAAAGGTTCTTCCCATGAGGATTGGTGAGGATCAATTGATGTGATTCATGCAGTAGCACTTTGTAAACTCTAAATTCTGATATGACTAAAGTTCTATGTGATTTTATTTTGTTCTTGCAATTGAATTTTTACTTTGTATAAACTTGGGATTTCTAACTCAAAACTGCTTAGAAAAAGGCATAATCTCCTGCACTTAGAATGCTGTGTGTGTGTGCCGCTCAGTTGTGTCCAGCTCTTTGCAACCTCATGGACTGTATGTAGTCCGCCAGGCTCCTCTGTCCTTGGCATTCTCCCGGAAAGAAAACAGGAGTGGATTGTCATTCCCTTCTCCAGGGGATCTTCCCAACCCAGGGATCAAACCCAAGTCTCCTTCATTGTAGGTGGATTCTTTACCATCTGAGCCAACAAGAAAGCCAAAAATGCTGTGGTCGTCTCTTAACCATTGCTTAACAGTGTTGCTTTCAATTATTTTAGCTTTGACAATGCAAAGGCTGCCTCCTAAGGATTCAAGCTCTGAATCCCTCCGATTCAAGCTCAGAGGAGAGAAGACCTTCTTTTGACTCTTCTTTTTCTAGTCCTTGTGGTCCAAATCCATTGTAAATTAATTCCTTGATGCTCAAGCTCATTTTTTTTTATCACCTATTCACATTGTTCCTATATTTCAGTGTCCTGTTCAAAACCTCATCTTTCATGAAATGCTCTCAGTGACTCCAAAGTCTATCACCTACTTCATGTTTGAAGGCAGTCTTGGATTCCCAGTTTATGACTTGGGGATGCATATGTTTTTTACTCTCCAGTGTTAGCTTTTGGATTTCCTCAAATACAGTTCATGGGGTTGCAAAGACTTGGACACAACTGAGCAGGCATACACAAAGATAGAGGTAACTGTACTTCTTTGTTTCTCTTCTCAATGGATTTTTCCCTACAGTTCTTTACTCTGCTTTGATGCTCATGCTTTGAATGTGATGTAGCTAATGGCCAGTTGCACTTTTAGCACTTTCCTGGATGTAGAGGGAGGACTCTTGCACTAGTAAGTACTAGGAGTGCTTTCCTGGCTGATAGAGTGATCTGGCTGCTCTGATATCATGTAGCCTCACTCTTCCTCAAAGCTGATGGGGCTGACTCAGTTGTTGATCCAAGAAAATCTAAACATTCTCTGTCACTGTTCCCTGTGAGTGCTTCCAACAGTTGCCACTTCTTTGGAGTAGTCTGCTTTCCCTTCTCCCAGAGAGAAGGCATCTGTTATTCAGGAAACCCTGAATAACAAGTTATATTAATAGTATCCAGACAAAGGGTCCAAACTCAAGAGTTTTCATTTGGAATGTCATTTAGAAAAACATGATATCCCTTAAATTTCAGAAATCTTTTATGTGATGCATCTATGTGTCCATGCATTTGCACTTTGTGTTATTCTAGATGATAGAGGTTTTAAATATGAAGAAAGGAATCAAGTACTTGGAAGTAATTGTTAAGCAGTAAACAAATAAGTGATATTGACCTGCATTGTGATGTGGTTTATATAATTGTCACCTTTGGAGAACTTTCAGTAAGGCAGAATAAACATTATTATTTAATGAAATGTAGCCATACATTTTTAAAATTGCCTGTGTACATGTGTGCACAAGAATGCACTTGCCAATGCAGGAGATGTAAGAGACATGGGTTCGATTCCTGGGTCAAGAAGATGCCCTGGAGAAGGGCATGGCAACAGACTTCAGTATTCTTTTCTGGAGAATCCCATGGACAGGGGAGCCTGGCGGGCTTCAGTCCATAGGGTCACAAAGAGTTGGACACAACTGAAGTGGCTTAGCATGTGTGAGTACACGTATATGTGTGAAGGCAAACTGAGCACCCTCCATGCAGAAGTGTTTGCACGAGCTGCAAGTAGCACAGAAGTAAGCTAGACACAGGCTCGGCCATAAAGGAACTCAGTCTACTCACTGGCTCATTTGAATATAGCCAAGAGGCAGTTGTTAGCACAATGTGAGGGAAGCACAGAGGAAAAAAAAAAAAAAAACCTGACTACTTCTGTGGAGGAAAGAGATGTCTTCACAAAGAAGGTGAAGCTTCAGTTTCCTTTAGGTGGATAAATAAGCTTTCACTTTTTTTCAAGAGTAATGTGTGAAAGCTATACAACATTTTCAGGGAATAATTTCTTCAGTCTGACTGAACCAGGGAGTATATAAGAAGCCCCATCATAGAATTTGACTAAGTAGCCCAGGCCTCCCTGCCCTTTATTCCAAATAAAAAAGTGTAGGTCTCTTTTTAACAGGTAACTAACAATCTACCTCCTTGAGGCATAACACCAAGGCATTAGCCAAACACCCAAATGGAAGCAAAGTTTGTGTTGGGGATAAAATATTTAAAAAATTGTCCCTGGACAGCCTGAACCAAAGACTGTACTGAAATGTTGTTCAGGAAAAGATGTGGAAGTGGTGGTGAACAAACAGTAATCTGTGGATAAATGGATTTGCCTTTGGATTCTGTGTAGTCATAATCTGATAATCTAGGAATAGATTTTGTTTTCTAATACCATGTGTTAGATTTGAGGTATGTTGAAAAGATGAAGGGAAAAAGAACCCTAATAGTTGAGATGCAAAAGGAAAATTGCTTTCTCTCTTTCTGTCTTTCTCCCAACTGAATGATGGTCACTGCATTGTAAGATGAAGCCTACCATTCTAACTTTGTGTTTATAATTTATTCTTGAAGGATTTAGATAGTACCTCTCCCATGACTTGGACTCTGTTATAGGAACATTCCTTGGCACTCAAGGAACACTCTAATTATCTGTTGCTGATACTGAGGCATCTCTGTTTATATCTGGGTCTAAATATATACCTCAGTTTTTACTTCAATAAAATAATTTTGTTTACATAGTACCCTTTGGAGGAATTGAGCAAGATGAGTATATGAAAAAAGTGAGTATTATTATGCTGCTTGAGTGATATGTTTGCCTAGAGTTAACCTTCTTTGGTCTGACTCTGCCGTTGTTTATTCCTAACTAAGGTATCAACAACATGGAAACGAAAATGGAATCATTAAATATTTGTGCATTCCTACTTATAAAACTTGTTATAAAACTGCTTTAAAAATCTATACTTAGTTTACACCAGGTCACGCTATTGTACTTTATTTTTGTTGGACTGTTTTGATTTTGCTTATGGGTATATATGTATATGTGTATATTCAGTAACACTTTTTATTTTTGTTATAAACCTCTGCCTCTACATTGAGATTTTGCAGTTCTGTGGAGTTTTCTTTTTCTTTTTTTCTTTCATTTTTTCTTTCTTCCATTTTTTTTTGTTATCTTTTCTCTTTTGTAATTTTAATTTTTAATTTTTTAAACCTATTATATTTTTTCTATAATTATTCCTTTCTTTTCCTTTCTTACTGTTCTCTTCCCCTTGCAGTTAATCTTTAATGTATATAAATCTTCTTCATCTACCTCTGTTTAACTTTGCATATCTATTTTCTTTCTTTTCTTTCTTTCCTTTCCTCTCAACATATTTGTTACTGTTATTTTCATTGCTCTATTCCACAATTGGCACCTTGCTTTAGTTTTGTTTTCCAGTTTGTGTTTTAGTTAGTTTAGTTCTTAACTGGTAGATATAATTTTTGATTTCATTTGTTAGCCATATCTATCTACTATACTTTATTTTTGTTGGGCTGTTTTGATTTTGCTCATGGATGTATATATATATGTGTATATTCCATTATTTTAATTATTATTTGCCTGATCTTGTAACTGCTATTTGTCTGGAGTTCATATTTGGTTTCTCATTTTGGGGTATTTGTTTTAATCTCACTTAATGTCATAACAAACCACTTGTGGAATCTTCGTTCCTGACCAGAGATCAAACCCTGAGCCTTTGGAGTGGGAGCACTGACTCCAGGACCCTAGACTACCAGAGAACTAACCCTAGGGAGTATCAAATAGTGAGAACTCACACCAAGAAAACCACTGGAATACAAGACCGGGCATCACCCAACCATCACTAACACCCTGTGCAGGACGCCTCATCTAAAGAACAAACAAAACAAAAATACAAACTCAATCTTCAGCAGACAGGATGACCACCTCACTCAAGGTTGCCTATCAGAGGAAAAACAAACAAACAAACAAAAACTCAGCACAAATCTCACCCTATATGGAGCTTACACAAAACACTGGACCAACCTTAGGAGGGCAGAAACCAAAAGGAAGAAAGAATTCAACCTTGGAGCCTGGGAGAAGGAGACCTCAAACACAATAAGTTAAAAAAAAAAATAATGAAAAGGCAGAGATATACTACATAAATGAAGGAACAAACTAGAAACATAGACGTCCAAATAAATAAAGAGGAAATAGAAAACTACCTGAAAAAGAATTCAGAATAATGATAGTGAAGATGATCAAAAACCTTGAAAATAAAATGGAGAAAATGCAAGAATCAATTAACAAAAGAATTAAACCATAAACATACAAACAACATAAATACTGAGATTAAAAATACTCTAGAAGGAATCAATAGCAGAATATCTGAAACAGAAGAATGAATCAATGAGCTGGAAGATAAAATGGTGGAAATAACTTCTAAAGAGCAGAATAAAGTAAAAAGAATTGAAAAAACTGAGGCTAGGCTCAGAGACCTCTGGGACAATATCAAACACACCAACATTCAAATTATAGGGGACCCAGAAGAAGAAGAGAAAAAGAAAGGGTGTGAGAATATTTTTGAAGAGATTATCATTGAAAATTTCCCCAGCATAGAAAAGGAAATAGTCAATGAAGTCCAAGAGGCACAAAGAGTCTCATACAGGATAAATCCAAGGAGAAACATGCCAAGACACATACTAAACAAACTAACAAAGACTAAACACAAAGAAAGAATATTAAAAGCAGCAAGGGAGAAGCAACAAGTAACATAAAAAGGAAACCCCATACACTTAATGGCTGATTTTTCAACAGAAATTTAAAGTACTGAAAGGGAAAAATCTACAACCAAGATTACTGTACCCAGCAAGGATCTCATTCAATTGATGGAGATATAAAAAGCTTTTCAGACAAGCAAAAGTTAAGAGAATTCAGTACCACCAAACCAGCTTTACAACAAATGTTAAACGGACTTCTATAGTCAAGAAATACAAGAGAAGAAAAAAGATCTACAAAATCAAGCCCAAACAATTAAGAAAATGGCAATAGAAACATATATATCAGTAATTCCTTTAAATGTAAATGTATTAAATACTCGAACCAAAAGACACAGACTGGTTGAATGGATTAAAAAAACAAGACTCATATATATGCTGTCTACAAGAAACCCACTTCAGACCTAAAAACACATATAGACTGAAAGTTAGAGGATGGAAAAATATATTCCATGCAAATGGGAAGTGAAGGAAATCTGGAGTAGCAATCCTCATATCAGACAAAATAGACCTTAAAATAAAGAAGATTACAAGAGATAAGGAAGGACACTACATAGTGATCAAGAGATCAATACAAGAGGAAGACATAACAATTGTAAATATCTGTGCACCCAACATAGGAACACCTCAGTACATAAACACTGACAGAAATAAAATGAGAAATTGACAGTAACACAGTAATAATAGATTTTAACACCCCACTCACAACAATAGACAGATCATCAAAACAGAAAGTTAATAAGGAAACACAAGTCTTAAATGATACATTAGACGAGATGGATCTCATTGAAATTTTCAGGACATTTCATCCAAATGCAGAAGAATACACCTTCTTCTCAAGTGCACATGGAACATTCTCCAGGACAGACCAAGTCTTGGGTCACAAATCAAACCTCAGTAAATTTAAGAAAATTGAAATTATATCAAGCATCTTCTCCAACCACAATGCTATTACACTAGATATCAGTTCAGTTCAGTCGCTCAGTTGTGTCCGACTCTTTGCGACCCCATGAATGGCAGCATGCCAGGCCTCTCTGTCCATCACCAACTCCCGGAGTCCACCCAAACCCATGTCCATCGAGTCAGTGATGCCATCCAACCATCTCAGCCTCTGTCGTCCCCTTCTCCTACTGCCCTCAATCCTACCCAGCATTAGGGTCTTTTCCAATGAGTCAACCATTCGCATGAGGTGGCCAAAGTATTGGAGTTTCACCTTCTACATCAGTCCTTCCAATGAACACCCAGGATTGATCTCCTTTAGGATGGATTGATTGGATCTCCTTGCAGTCCAAGGGACTCTCAAGAGTCTTCTCCAACACCATAGTTCAAAAGCATCAATTCTTTGGCGCTCAGCTTTCTTCACCGTCCAACTCTCACATCCATATATGACCACTGGAAAATCCATAGCCTTGACTAGACGGACTTTTGTTGGCAAAGTAATGTCTTTGCTTTTAAATATTCTATCTAGGTTGGCCATAACCTTCCTTCCAAGGAGTAGGCGTCTTTTAATTTCATGGCTGCAATCACCATCAGCAGTGATTTTGGAGCCCCCCAAAATAAAATCTGGCACTGTTTCCACTGTTTCCCCATCTATTTCCCATGAAGTGATGGGACCAGACACCATGATCTTAGCTTTCTGAACGTTGAGCTTTAAGCCAAATTTTTCACTCTCCTCTTTCACTTTCATCAAGAGGTTCTTTAGTTCTTCTTCACTCTCTGCCATAAGGGTGGTGTCATCTGCATGTCTGAGGTTATTGATATTTCTCCTGGCAATCTTGATTCCAGCTTGTGTTTCTTCCAGCCAGCGTTTCTCATGATGTACTCTGCATAGAAGTTAAATAAGCAGCGTGACAATATACAGCCTTGACGTACTCCTTTTCCTATTTGGAATCAGTCTGTTGTTCCATGTCCAGTTCTAACTGTTGCTTCCTGACCTGCACACAGGTTTCTCAAGAGACAGGTCAGATGGTCTGGTATGAATTACAAGAAAAAAAATGTAAGCAGCACAAGCTCATGGATATTAAACAACATGTTTCTAAATAACCAGCGGGTTACTGAAGAAATCAAAAGAGAAATCAAAAAATTTCTAGAAACAAATGACAATGAAAACACGACTACTCAAAACGTATGGGATGCAGCAAAAGCAGTCCTAAGAGGGAAATTTTTAGCAATACAATCCCACCTCAAGAAACAAAAAAAAAACCATTGACTAGACAACCTAACTTTACACCTAAAACAACTGGAAAAAGAAAAACAAAAAAAATCCCAAAATTAGTAGAAGGAAAGAAAGATCTGAGCAGAAATAAATGAAAAAGAAATAAAAGAAGCAATAGTAAAGATTAATAAAACTAAAAGCTGGTTCTTTGAGAAGATAAGCAAAATTGACAAACCTTTAGCCAGACTCATCAAGAAAAAAAGAGAGAAGAATCAAATCGACAAAATTAGAAATGAAAAAGGAGAGGTTACCACAGACAATGCAGAAATACAAAGGATTATAAGAGACTATTATGAACAACTATATGGCAATAAGATAGATAACCTGGAAGAAATGGACAGATTCTTAGTAAAGTTCAACCTTCCAAGACTGAACCAGGAAGAAATAGAAATGATGACAACCCAATTACAAGCACTGAAATGGAGGCTGTGATAAAAAATCTCCCAAAAAACAAAAGCCCAGGACCAGATGGCTTCACAGGAGAATTCTATCAAACATTTGGAGAAGAGCTAATGCCTATCCTTCTAAAACTCTTTCAAAAAATTGCAGAGGAAGGAGCACTTCCAAACTCATTCTACGAGGCCACCATTACTCTGATACCAAAACAAGACAAAGACAACACAAAAAAAGAAAACTACAGGCCAGTATCACTGATGAACATAGATGCAAAAATCCTCAGCAAAATTTTAGCAAACAGAATTCAGCAACACATCAAAAAGCTCATAAGTCATGATCAAATTGTGTTTATTCCAGGAATGCAAGCTTTCTTCAATAAACACAAATCAATCAATGTAATACACGTATTAACAAATTGAAAGATAGAAATCATATGATAATCCCAGTAGATGTGGAAAAAGCCTGTGACAAAATTCAGCACCTATTTATAATTAAAACTCTTCAACAAATGGGCATAGAAGGAACCTACCTCAACATAATAAAGGCCATATATGATAAGCCTACAACAAACATTGTTCTCATTGGTGAAAAACTGAAAACATCCCCCCTAAGATCAGGAACAAGACAAGGCTGTCTACTTTCACCACTATTATTCAACATAGTTTTGAAAGTCCTAGCCAGAGCAATCAGAAAAGAAAAAGAAATAAAAGGAATCCAGATGGGAAAAGAAGTAAATCTCTCACTGTTTGCAGATTACATGATGCTGTACATAGAAAACCCTAAAGATAGTATCAGAAAATTGCTAGAGCTAATCAGTGAATTTAGCAAAGTTGCAAGATACAGAATCAACACAGAAATCACTTGCATTTCTATATACTAACAATGAAAAATCACAAAGAGAAATTAAGAAATCAATCCCATTCACCATTGCAACATAAATAATTAAATATCTAGGAATAAACTTATGTAAGGAGACAAAAGAACTGTATACAGAAAATTATAAGACAGTAATGAAAGAGATCAAAGATGACATAAACAGATGGAGAGATATTCCATGTTCCTGGGTAGGAAGAATCAATATTGTGAAAATGACTATACTACTAAATGCAATGTACAGATTCAATACAATCCCTATCAAATTACCAATGACATTTTTCACAGAACTAGAACAAAAAATTTCACAATTCATATGGAAACACAAAAGACCCCAAATAGTTAAAGCACTCTTAAGAAAGAAGAATGGAGCTGGAGGAATCAACCTTCCTGACTTCAGATTATACTACAAACATATAGTCATCAAGACACTATGTTACTGGCACCAAAACAGAAATCTAGACCAGTGGAACAAGATAGAAAGCCCCTAAATAAACCCATGCACCTATGGGTACCTTATTTTTGACAAAGGAGACAAGAATATACAATGGGGCAAAGACCGACTCTTCAATAAATGGTGCTAGGAAAACTGGACAGTTACATGTAGAAGAATGAAATTAGAACACTTCCTAACACCATAAACAAAGGTAAAATCAAAATGGATTAAAGACCTAAATGTAAGACCAGAAACTATAAAACTCTTAGAGGAAAACTTAGGCAGAACACTCGATGACATAAATCAAAGCAAGATCCTCTATGACCCACCTCCTAGAGTAATGGAAATAAAAACCAAAGTAAACAAGTGGGACCTGATTAAACTTAAAAGCTTTTGCACAGCAAAGGAAACTATAAGCAAGGAGGAAAGACAACCCTTAGAATGGGAGAAAATAATAGCAAATGAAACAATTGACAAAGGATTAATTTCCAAAATATACAAGCAGCTCATACAACTCAATGCCAGAAAAACAAACAACCCACCCAAAAAGTGGGAGAAGATCTAAACAGACATTTCTCCAAAGAAGACATACAGATGGCTAACAAACCTGAAAAGATGCTCAACATCACTCATTATTAGAGAAGTGCAAATCAAAACTACATTGAAATATCACCTCACGCGTCAGTCAGAATGGCCATTATCAAGAAATCTACAAACAATAAATGCTGGAGAGGGTGTGGGCAAAAGAAAACGCTCTTGCACTATTGGTAGGAATGTAAATTGATATAGCCACTATGGAAGACAGTATGGAGATTCCTTAAAAAAAACCTAGGAATAAAAGCACCATATGACCCAGAAATCTCATTCCTAGGCATATACCCTAAGGAAACCAAAATTGAAAAAGACATATGTATCCCATTGTTCATTGCAGTGCTATTTACAATAGCTAGAACGTAGAAGCAACCTATATGTCCATTGACAGATGAATGGATAAAGAAGTTGTGGTACATATACACAATGGGACAATGGAATATTACTCAGCCATAAAAAGGAATGCATTTGAGTCAGTTCTGATGAGGTGGATGATCCTAGAACCTATTATATAGAGTGAAGTGAGCCAGAAAGAGAAAGATAAATATCATTTTCTAACACATATATGCAGAATCTAGATGAATGGTACTGAAGAACTTATTTACAGGGCAACAATGGAGAAACAGCCATTTATGGACATGGGAAGAGGTGAGGAGAGGGTGAGATGTATGGAAAGAGTAACATGGAAACTTACATTACCATATGCAAAATAGATAGCCAATGGGAATTTGCTGTCTGGCTCAGGAAACTCAATCAGGGGCTCTGTATCAACCTAGAGGGGTGGGATGATGAGGGAGTTGGGAGGGAGGTTCAAAAGGGAGGGGATATATGTGTACCTATGGCTGATTCACATTGAGGTTTGACAGAAAACAGCAAAATTCCATAAAGCAATTATCCTTCAATTAAAAAAAAAAGAAGAAGAAGACCCAGGGTAGGGGGAATCTATACTTATTTCTAATCTGTATTTAAACAATATTAGAATAGAGAAGATGTGTAGTTCCTTATGTATGAGATGTCATTTAATTTAAGATACACCCCCAGTTTAATACAGCTTTGGAAGAGGGAGGAAAAAAACGAAAGTATATGGCTCATTAAATGCACACATTTTTATCTTTTGCCAAATTCACCCTAAAACTTGTTGCTCCTCCTGATTTTAACACACTCTTACACACTAGTAATTAGGTGCAAAATATGTGAGGGATTCCTGTTTCCTCTCTGTTTCATCTTCCACATCTGCTTCATGATCAAGACCTTAAAGACACACTATATTACTGCTGCTTTCACTGCCACCCTCTTCCAGAGTACCATGGTGTCTTACCAGGAGCCTCCTAGTCAATCCCTCCATAAACCCTCCCATGTTCTTTGCTGTCTCTAGTCACCCCAGTGACATGAGAGGATGAGATGGTTGGATGGCATCACCAACTCAATGGATATGAGTTTGAGTAAACTCTGGGGGTTGGTGATGGACAGGGAGGCCTGATGTGCAGCATGTCCTGCTGCTGCTGCTGCTGCTAAGTCGCCATGTCCATGGGGTCACAAAGAGTGGGACATGACTGAGCAACTGAATTGAACTGAGCCACCCCAGGTATTCATTATGCACAGAGACACCAGAGGAGTGATATATCAGAAAAGTATAAATCAAATCAAGCCACTGCATGCTTAAATTCTACAGTGAAATTTCTTTCCCTTAAAATCCAGCCTCTGTGTTACCCAAGACATTAACATGGTAATTCAGGAAGTCTTGAGAATCCTGGAGACCTTTCCAGGTGGTCTACAAGGTCAAAAGCACTTTCGATCATCAAACCACGACGATATTGACTTGTTCTCTCTCATTCTCTCACGTGTATTTTGAGGAGATTCCCAGAGGTCACATGGCATGTGATATCACAACACACTGAATGGAGAAATGCATATGAGGATCCAGCAGTCTTCTATTAAGCCAGATATTAAATAAGTTTGCAAAAACATAAAACAGTGCCATTCTTCTCACTGTTTTTTTTTGTAGGAAAAAATATTTCTCATAAAAATAGTATCTTTCTATGAACCTATAATAGATTTCTTACTGATATTTTAAGTGAATTAACAAATATTTTGAAATGCCTCTGTTTGAACCCCTAACATGGTATATATCACTGTATGTGACATGCATAAACAAAAACTGTTAGGTATCTTCAGTAATTTTTAGTAGGAGTGTAAAGCAACGCTGATGTCCCTCAGTGAGTAAATTGGAAAACAGGCTGTGGTCCAGCCATACCTGGAACACTGCTCAGAATTAAAAGGAATGAGTTGTTGAAACATGCCAGCAATTTGGATGCATCACAAGGACATTATGCTGAGTTAAATCAAAAAGTCTGTCACACAGCGTGAAGTAAGTCAGAAAGACAAAAACAAATATTGTATATTGATGCATATATGTGGAATCTAGATAACGGTACAATTTTACAGGAATAGAGATGCAGACATAGAGAACAGATGAGTGGACATGGGGTGAAATGAATTGGGAGATTGGGATTGATGTATGTGCACTGCTGTGTATAAAGCAAATAGCCAGTGTAAATATGCTGTATACCACAGGGTGCTCAGCTCAGTGCTCTGTGGGGACCCAGATGGGTAGGATGGGGGAGGGGAGGGAAGCCCATCAGGGAGGGGATGTATATACACACAGACGATTCACTTCATTTACAGCAGAAACTAATGCAACATTGTAAAGCAACTATACCTCAATGAAAAAGAAACAACTTATATGACATTATCAAATTAAGAAAATTATAGAAAACATGTCCCTGGCTTCCAGGGAGCTTTGTGCGTGTGTGTGTGTCGGGGGTGATAGAACAGTTCTGTAATGACGATGATGGTGGTTACACGAATCTACACATGTGATAAAACCTAATAGAAATACATACCAGAAAAAAAAAATCAAACTGGTGAAACGTGAGCAAGGTTTGCATTTAAGTTAATAGTATTCTACCAACACAGATTTCTTTGTTTGGAAATGTACTATAGTATCTAAGTAAGCAAGGAGGAAGGGTATCATATGGCTCAGATGGTAAAGAATCTGCCTCAATGCGGGACACCTGGGTTCGATCCCTGGGTCGAGAAGATCTCTGGATTAGGGAATGGCAACCCACTCCAGTATTCTTACCTGGAGAATCCCATGGACAGAAGAGCCTGGTGGGCTACAGTCCAAGGGGTCACAAAGAGTCAGACACGACTGAGTGACTAACAGACACATTATATATTTTGTGTATATATATTATCAGTATTATATATTATTTAATGTTATATAATATAAAATATGTTGTTTGTATTACATTTTTTTTTCTTTTTTAAAGAGTGTGAAGGAGCTCATAGAAGAAAAATGGAGAAACATTATCATGGATAAATCTAAGACCTGCCTGACTTTTAGACCTTTCCTCCTTCTACTTATTACATTTCAATTGCACTCCTCTTTCTTCTGTTCCTTCAATATCCAGAGCTCAGGGTCTTTGTATCAGCCCTTGCTTCTCCCTGGAAATCACATCCCAGATCTCTTCAATGCTGCTTCTGTCTGTGATTCAGTCTCAGCGTACACATCATTTTAGTGGAACGAGTTTCCCTGACTGTGCAGCATTGGAGCAGCTGCTCAGGCACACTCTGTGCCCTCCATTCTGATTTTTACCCTAATGCTTTCCACCCCCTGACATTTCTTCTTTATGTATTGGTTTGTTGCCCATGAGCTGGGCTGTGAGCTCATGAGTGCAAGCATATTCTCTGAGCTTTCGCTGCTGTTCCCAGTGCATCAAATACTTGAAACAGCATAGGAACTAAATACGTACTTGCTAAGTGAATGCACTGCTACATACAGGTTCTTCTTCACTGTCACATCAGAGTTTGAAGCTGCAGTTTGTTCGCATGCAGCTCTAAGTCTGAAGGGTTCATTTAGTCAGTTTTCAGGTATTTGACTTCTTTTAATAACCTGAATGTGAAATCTTGACCTATTTGGCACCTTCAGAATTTTCGGTGTACTTTTGAGACACATTAAAGAATTCCAAAGCTATAACTGCATTCTCTCTTGTAAAACCAGAAATACAACCCAAATGCCTGTCAAGAAGTGTCTGTAAATTGAGAATACTTCGGAGGATAGATTACAGGAGAGCAGGACCAAAGTCACCATATGGAGATGATCATAATGGTTAGATTCCTCATCAGGATCAAGAACCTAGAATTCTGTAGAAATATATTAATTTTAGAATATTGTCAATTAAATTTTAATAAAAAGCTATGTGGATGGAATAACATGTATCTATTTATCAGATTTTGTGGTTGTTTCAATTATAGTCTCTGTATTAAATTTATGGGTTTTGTTTTCTACATTGTGACTGTAACTATATATACCTGGCAGCAAACACAAGTACTTTTAAAATAATCTGGAAATTTTTCATTTCCAGATTGAATAATACATTTTTTCTTTGATGTATAAATCATTCAGTCCTACTTCTAGTTTCAGAATCAAGTGACTAATTATAAGAGACTTAGTATATTCTATTGCTGTCGATGAATTTGTCTTTTATTCCAGTGCTAGTTTAGCGAGTAATGAATTTGAAATACTATGTATTAATTAATTATCTTAATTTAATAGTTTCCACGCAACAATAAATTTATACGGTTAAATTCACATCTGTCTAGTCAGTCTCAACTGGGTCACAACTCACTTGCCTGGGATCAGGCAAGTTTCTGTTGATGTTGACTGTAATAAACACTGTGACTTTGGAAACTTTGAGACAAGGTGCAGCTTAAAATTGAGTCAGTCTAGTCGTTGTTAGTTGAGCTATATTGAATTAGAACTGAATTGCTGTTATTCAGGATATTCCCTGACTAGATCCTTTTCTTTAAATTTTTATATCTAGCAAGAGGTTGGGAGAGTTACCTTTCTCCATTCCAAACCATCTGTTGATAATACTCAAATTTGAGTACCATGGGGGAGTACCATGGAGGTCTACCATTTTCTAGTTTTATGGGTACAATTTTTTACATCCTACATCTGGAGTTCAGGATTTTAAAAAAAGTGTGCCCTTAAAAGTAGAAAATGATAGACCTCCATGCTACTCAAATTCGATAACGAGTTCAGGGCTTCCCAGGTGGCTGAGTGGTAAAGAATCTGCTTGCTACTTCAAGAGATGCAGGAGATATGGGTTTGATCCCTGAATTAGAAAGATAACCCTGGAGGAGGAAATGGCAACCCACTCCAGTATTCTTGCCTGAAAAATCCCATGGACAGAGGAGCCTGGCAGGCTAAAGTCCGTGGAGTTGCAGAGAGTCAGACATGACTGAGCACATATATGACTGTGAGCTGGAGTTCAAGTATTCATGAACATGTAGTTTAGTAAAATAAAGGTCATATTGCAAAACATTTTGCCCAGAGCAACTGAATATAATAATTCATTAGAGTATATGAATATATTATTGGTTTCTGAGAAAGTCAGAAAGAAAAGCAATTTCAATTTTATTATTAATAGAAGTATCAATAGTATTAATATTAGTATTATTCTGAATCTTGGAACTACTGGAGAAAATGCAAATCCAGAGATAGGGGCACAAGATTTAGCAAATAAAAATACAGGACATTCAGATGGTGTTAGTCAAGGTTTGCCAGGTGAACAGAACCAAAAGGGTAAATTTATGTATAAAGAGAATTGTGAGGAACTGGCTTATATGATTATGAAAGCTAAGACACCCCAAGATCTATAGACAGTTGGCAAGCTGGAGACCCAGGAGAACCAACAGTGTGGTCCCAAATGTCAGTCTGAAAGCTTGATGTCTCAAAAGAGTCTGTGTTTCAGTTTGCGTCTGAAAAGACTAATGTCTTCAGCCCAAAAACAACTGAATAGCAATGCCTTCAGCACCGATAGGCAAAAGATGCTCCCACTTACAAGCTGGAGTACCAGCATTTGTGCTGTCTTTAGGCCTTCAACTGACTGGATGGGGCTACCCACAATGGGGCAGACAATCTGCTTTGTTGAGTCTACACATTAACTTGTAATCTCATTCAAAAACACCCTCACACACACACACACACACACCTATAAAAATATTTGAATAAATATCTGGGTACCCCAGGGCCTACTCAATTTGACATAAAATTAAACATCACACAGACTGATTTAAATTTCAAATAAATAATGAGTAATTTTTAGTATAAATATATCCCATGTATTATTCAGAATACAATTAAACTAAATAATTACTTGTCTGAAATTCCAATTTAACTGTCCTATATTTTATCTAAAACTGCTGGATGCTGGATTACATTGTGTTCCTTCATCTCAAAGTGGATGGACTGATTTGTTTGAGTGGCAGAATGTCAGCTAATGTATGAAACTCAAAACAATCTGATACAGTACCTGCACTATCAGGGTTTTGTTTGAGGATGCATTTGAAGATTTTGCAGCATTCCAAGATTTTGTCATATGCATACTCTAATTAAATAAACACAATCCAGTTTTTCTATGTTGAAACAATACCATATTTTGTTTGTTTGTTTGTTTTGGTTGTATGAAAGCCTAGAGAATAGACAAATATTCTGTTGAGTTCAGTTCAGTTCAGTCGCTCAATCATGCCTGACTCTTTGTGACCCCATGAACCGCAGTATGCCAAGCCTCCCTGTCCATCACCAATGCCCAGAGTTCACCCAAACTCATGTCCATTGAGTCAGTGATGCCATCCAACCATCTCATCCTCTGTCGTCCCCTTCTCTTCCTGCCTTCAATCTTCCCCAGCATCAGAGTCTTTTCAAACCAGTCAGCTCTTCACATCAGGTGGCCAAAGTATTGGAGTTTCAGTTTCCACATCAGTCCTTCCAATGAACATCCAAGACTGATCTCTCTTAGGATGGAGAGATTGGATCTCCTTGCACTCCAAGGGACTATCAAGAGTCTTATACAACACCACAGTTCAAAAGCATCAATTCTTCTGCACTCAGCTTTCTTTGTAGTCCAACACTCATATCCATACATGACTACTGGAAAAACCATAGCCTTGACTAGATGGACCTTTGTTGACAAAGTAATGTCTCTGCTTTTTCATATGCTATCTAGGTTGGTCATAACTTTCCTTCAAAGGAGTAAGCATCTTTTAATTTCATGGCTGCAATCACCATCTGCAGTAATTCTTTGGAGCCCAAAAAATAAAGTCAGCCACTGTTGCCACTGTTTCCACATCTATTTGCCATGAAGTGATGGGACCGGATGCCATGATCTAAGTTTTCTGAATGATGAACTTTAAGCCAACTTTTTCACTTGCCTCTTTCACTTTCATCAAGAGGCTCTTTAGTTCTTCTTCACTTTCTGCCATAAGGGTGGTGTCATCTGCATGAGGCTATTGATATTTCTCCCAGCAATCTTGATTTCAGCTTGTGCTTCATCCAGCCCAGCGTTTCTCATGATGTGCTCTTCATATAAGTTAAATAAGCAGGGTGACAATGTACAGCCTTGACGTACTCCTTTTCCTATTTGGAACCAGTCTGTTGTTCCATGTCCAGTTCTAACTGTTGCTTCTTCCTGATCTGCATACAGGTTTCTCAAGAGGCAGGTCAGGTGGTCTGGTATTCCCATCTCTTGAAGAATTTTCCACAGTTTATTGTGATCCACACAGTCGAAGGCTTTGGCATAGTCAATAAAGTAGAAATAGATGTTTTTCTGGTACTCTCTTACTTTTTCGATGATTCAGCAGATGTTGGCAATGTGACCTCTGGTTCCTCTGCCTTTTCAAAAACCAGCTTGAACATCTGGAGGTTCATGGATAACATATTGCTGAAGCCTTGCTTGGAGAATTTTGCATTTATTGATGCTAAAGTAATTTAGCATTACTTTACTAGCGTGTGAGATGAGTGCAATTGTGCAGTAGGTTGAGCATTCTTTAGCATTGCCTTTCTTTGGGATTGGAATGAAAACTGACCTTTTCCAATCCTGTGGCCACAGTTGAGTTTTCCAAATTTGCTGACACATTGAGTGCAGGAATTATTTTGGGGGCTCCAAAATCACTGCTGATGGTGATTGCAGCCATGAAATTAAAAGACGCTTACTCCTTGGAAGGAAGGTTATGGCCAACCTAGATAGCATATTTAAAAGCAGAGACATTACTTTGCCAACAAAAGTCCGTCTAGTCAAGGCTATGGTTTTTCCAGTGGTCATGTATGGATGTGAGAGTTGGATGGTGAAGAAAGCTGAGTGCCGCAGAATTGATGCTTTTGAACTGTGGTGTTGGAGAAGACTCTTGCGAGTCCCTTGGACTGCAAGGAGATCCAATTAATCCATCCTAAAGGAGATCAATCCTGGGTGTTCATTGGAAGGACTGATGTAGAAGGTGAAACTCCAATACTTTGGCCACCTCATGCGAAGCGTTGACTCATTGGAAAAGACCCTGATGCTGGGTAGGATCGGGGACAGGAGGAGAAGGGGATGACAGAAGATGAGATGGTTGGATGGCAACACTGACTCGATGGACATGGGTTTGGGTGGACTCCGGGAGTTGGTGATGGACAGAGAGGCCTGGCATGCTGCGATTCATGGGGTCTCAAAGAGTCGGACACGACTGAGCGACTGAACTGAACTGAGTGCAACACTTTCACAGCATCATCTTTTAGAGTTTGAAATAGCTCAACTGAAATTCCATCACCTCCACTAGCTTTGTTTGTAGTGATGCTTCCTAAGGCCCACTTGACTTCACATTCCAGGATGACTGGCTCTAGGTGAGTGATCACACCATGGTGATTATCTGGGTCGTGAAGATCTTTTTTGTACAGTTCTTCTTTGTATTCTTGCCACTTCTTCTTAATGTCTTCTGCTTCTGTTAGGACCATACTATTTCTCTCCTTTATTGAGCCCATCTTTTCATGAAATGTTCCCTTGCTATCTCTAATTTTCATGAAGAGATCTCTAGCCTTTCCCATTTTATTGTTTTCCTCTATTTCTTTGCATTGATCGCTGAGGAAGGCTTTCTTATCTCTCCTTGCTATTCTTTGGAACTCTGCATTCAAATGGGAATATCTTTCCTTTTCTCCTTTGCTTTTTGCTTCTCTTCTTTTCCCAGCTATTTGTAAGGCCTCCTCAGACAGCCATTTTGCTTTTTTGCATTACTTTTTCTTGGGGATGGTCTTGATCCCTGTCTCCTGTACAATGACATCATGAACCTCTGTCCATAATTCATCAGGCACTTTGTCTATCAGATCCAGTCCCTTAAATCTATTTCTCACTTCCACTTTATAATCATAAGGGATTTCATTTAGGTCATACCTGAATGGTCTAGTGGTTTTCCGTACTTTCTTCAATTTAAGTCTGAATTTGGCAATAAGGAGTTCGTGATCTGAGCCACAGTCAGCTCCCGGTCTTCTTTTTCTGACTGTGTAGAGCTTCTCCATCTTTGGCTGCAAAGAATATAATCAATCTGATTTCGGTGTTGACCATCTGGTGATGTCCATGTGTAGAGCCTTCTCTTGTGTTGTTGGAAGAGGGTGTTTGCTATGTCCAGTGTGTTCTCTTGGCAAAACTCTATTAGCCTTTGCCCTGCTGCATTCTGTACTCCAAGGCCAAATTTGCCTGTTACTCCAGGTGTTTCTTGACTTCCTACTTTTGCATTCCAGTCCCCTATAATGAAACAGATGTATTTTTTGGGTGTTAGTTCTGAAAGCTCTTGTAGATCTTCATAGAACCATTCAGCTTCAGCTTCTTCAGCATTACTAGTCGGGGCATAGACTTGGATTACCGTGATACTGAATGGTTTGCCTTGGAAACAAACAGAGGTCATTCTGTTGTCTTTGAGATTGCATCCAAGTAGTGCATTTCAGATTCTTATGTTGACTATTATGGCTACTCCATTTTTTTCTACGGGATTCCTGCCCGCAGTAGTAGATATAATGGTTATCTGAGTTAAATTCACCGATTCCAGTCACCTTAGTTCTCTGATTCCTAGAATGTCGATGTTCACTCTTGCCATCTCCTGTTTGACCACTTCCAATTTGCCTTGATTCATGGACCTAAAATTCCAGGTTCCTATGCAATATTGCTCTTTACAGCATCAGACCTTGCTTCTATCACCTGTTTAGTTAATAATTGGAAAATGTCATACATTCGTGTCATCAGAACATCTAGTGGTATTAACGTGAGCTTTAGAGTAAACATGTTCAGAACTCTGGAAAGTAAAAGATGATGGAACATCTGCCTATTGTAGAATGTTCCGTTTCTTAGAATGCCCTCAAAAATTTTTACAGACAATTTTTATATATGTTTTTGTCTTTTATAAACAAAGTACTTGGTACTTTTTATCAAAAATATTCCTTCCATGCATTATTTCAGCTTTCCCCACTTTTGCCAGATCAAATATTTTATATGCAGAATGATATCTGTTTTTTATTCCACTTCTCCTTCAATTCAGTTCAGTTCAGTTGCTCAGTCATGTCTAACTGTTTGCGACCCCATGGACTGCAGCACTCCAGGCTTCCCTGTCCATCACCAACTCCCAGAGCCTGCTCAAACTCAAGTCCATTGAGTCGGTGATGCCATCCAACCATCTCATCCTCTGTTGTCCCCTTCTCTTCCTGCCCTCAGTATTTGCCAGCATCAGGGTCTTTTCCAGTGAGTCAGCACTTCACATTAGATGCCTGAAGTATTAAAGCTTCAGCTTCAGTATAAGTCCTTCCAATGAATATTCAGGACTGATCTTTATGATTGACTGGTTTGATCTCCTTACAGTCCAAGGGACTCTCAAGAGTCTTCTCCAACACCATAGTTCAAAATCCTCAGTTCTTTGCTTCTCAGCTTTCTTTATGATCCAACTATCATACTCATACATGACTACTGGAAAAACCACAGTTTTGACTAGACAGACCTTTGCTGGCAAAGTAATGTCTCTGCTTTTTAATATGCTGTCTAGGTTGGTCATTGCTTTTCTTCCAAGGAGCAAGTGTCTTTTAATTTCACAGCTGCAGTCACCATCTGCAGTGAATTTGGAACCCAAGAAAATAAAGTCTGTCACTGTTTCCATTGTTTCCTCATGTATTTGCCATGAAATGTTGGGACCAGATGCCATGATCTTAGTTTTATGAATGTTGAATTTTAAGCCAAATTTTCCACTCTCTTCTTTCACTTTCATCAAGGGGCTCTTCAGTTTCTCTTTGCTTTCTACCATAAGGGTGGTGTCATCTGCATATCTAAGGTTATTGATATTTCTCCCTGAAGTCTTGATTCCAGCTTGTGCTTCTTCCAGCCTGGGATTTCACATGATGAACGCTGTATATCAGTTAAATAAGCAGGGTGTCAATGTACATCCTTGATGTACTCCTTTCCCAATTGGAACCAGTCCGTTGTACCATCTCTGGTTTTAACTGTTGCTCCTTGACTGCACATAAATTGCTCAGGAAGCATGTAAGGTGGTCTGGTGTTCCCATTTCTTGAAGGATTTTCCACAGTTTGTTGTGATCCAAAAAGTTAAAGGCTTTGGCGTAGTCAATAAAGCAAAAGTAGGTGTTTTTCTGAAACTATCTTGCTTTTTCTATGATCCAATGGATGTTGACAATTTGATTGCTGGTTCCTCTACCTTTTCTAAATCCATCTTGAACATCTGGAAGTTCTTGGTTCACATACTGTTGAAACTTGGTTTGGAGAATTTTGAGTATTACTTTGCTAGCATGTGAGATGAGTGCAATTGTCAGTAGTTTGAAAATTCTTTGGCATTGTCTTTCTTTGTGATTGGAAAGAAAACTAACCTTTTCTACTCCTGTGGCCTCTGCTGAGTTTTCCAAATTTGCTGGCATATTGAGTGCAGCACTTTAACAGCATTAAATTTTAGGACTTGAAATAGCTCTACTGGCATTCCATCACCTCCACTAGCTTTATTTGTGGTAATGCTTCCTAAGGCCCACTTGACTTCACATTCCGGAATGTCTGGCTCTAGGTGAATGATCACACCATCGTGGTTATCTGGATCATGAAGATCTTCTGTGTATAGTTCTGTGTATTCTTGCCACCTTTTCTTAATATCTTCTGCTTCTGTTAGGTCCATACCGTTTCTGTCCTTTATTGTGCCCATCTTTGCATGAAATATTCCCTTGGTATCTCTGATTTTCTTGAACAGATCTCTAGTCTTTCCCATTCTATTGTTTTCCTCTATTTCTTTGCGTTGATCACTTAGGAAGGCTTTCTTATATCTCCTTGCTTTTCTTTGGAGCTCTGCATTCAGATGGGTATATTTTCCTTTTCTCCTTTGCTTTTCACTGCTCTTCTTTTCTCAGTTATTTGTAAGGCCTCCTCAGACAACCATTTTGCCTTTTTGCATTTCTTTTTCTTGGGGATGGTCTTTATCACCACCTCCTATAACAGTGTCACAAACCTCTGTCCACAGTTCTTAAGGCACTCTGCCTATCAGATCTAATGCCTTGAATCTACTTGTCACTTCCACTGTATAATCATAAGGGATATGATTTAGGTCTTACCTCAGTGGTCCCTATTCGGAAAACCACTAGATCCTTGAGATATGACCTAAATAAAGTTAGTTTAAAAATGACCAAGATGCTGAGATAGTTTTGCAAATTTGATGCCATTCTTGATCTAACTTTTGGAAATGTCATGGATTTTATTTTCTACCAAAATATGAATATGAAGCCAGTATATTATGAAATCAATACATTTTATGGGCAATTTTTAGCAAACTTCAATATCCAGGAGTCATGATTAACAAAATGAGGATCCTAAAAATATTTACAGTTGGATATAAATGGTGTATTTCATAGAATGTTTTTAAAATATGATTATGTATTTCAGCTAACTGGGATGATAACAAATAAACCTAAATGTTAATATTTTGAATTGATCTTTAAAACAAATGAACCATAAAACCAAGCACACAAATTTTGGACAAAGGTCACTAGTAATTTTCATAACTAAAAAGAAAAGATCATGACTATAATTTAGGTTAAAAAAATACAACCAAATCGAGAAAGTAATATTCTTCTTGGAATTTTTCAAGGCCAATTTCAGAATAACCTTTGCAAGTGATATTCACTTAAAGGGAAACTATTTTGTGAAACCTTGGATATGAATAAGGCTCAAACTTTTCTAGGTCAAAAAAATGTAAACACTGAGGAAAACAAAACAAAAAAAGACCCTTGTTAATACCATCAGAGTCTCTATACCTAAACCCTTAATTGAGAGCTTGAGTTTTTACTGGTATAAGCTAGCTCTGTGATTTTAGAGCGATTAGAGTCAACACTTCAATGGACTTTCTTCATGTATATCATGTCATCAGGAAAGACATACTGAACTTCATATTGCCCAATCAATAAATGTGTGGGAAAAAGTTTGGCAATAATTGACAACTCTCTTCAGTTCAATCTCTCAGTCATGTCTTACTCTTTGTGACCCCATGGACTGCAGCATGCCAGGCCTCCCTGTCCATCACCGACTCCCGGACTTTACTCAAGCTCATGTCCATTGAGTCGGTGATACCATCCAACCATCTCATCCTTTGTCCTCCCCTTCTGCTCCCACTTTCAATCTTTCCCAGCATTATAGTCTTTTCAAATGAGTCAACTCTTCACATCAGGTGGCCAAAGTATTGGAGTTTCAGCTTCAACATCAGTCCTACCAATGAATATTCAGGGCTGATTTCCTTTAGGGTGGACTGCTTGGATCTCCTTGCACTCCAAGGGACTATCAAGAGTCTTCTCCAAAACCACAGTTCAAAAGCATCAATTCTTCAGTGCTCAGCTTTCTTTATAGTCCAACTCTGACATCCATACATGACTACTGGAAAAACGATAGCCTTGACTAGATGGACCTTTGTCGGAAAAGTAATGTCTCTGCTTTTTAATATGCTGTCTAGGTTGGTCATAACTTTCCTTCCAAGGAGTAATTGTCTTTTAATGTCATGGCTGCAGTCACCATCTGCAGTGATTTTGGAGCTCCCAAAATAAAGTCTGCCTCTGTTTCCACAGTTTCCCCATCTATTTGCCATGAAGTGATGCCATGATCTTAGTTTTCTGAATGTTGAGCTTTAAGCCAACTTTTTCACTCTCCTCTTTCACTTTCATCAAGAGGCTTTTTAGTTCTTCTTCACTTTCTGCCATAACGGTGGTGTCATCTGCATATCTGAGGTTATTGATATTTCTCGTGGCAATTTTGATTCCAGCTTGTGCTTCATCCAGCCCAGCTCTATACCAAGACAGCTGTATACCAAGCAAAATTTTGAGAACTCGACAGACTGCATCAAGTCCATTGCTACTTTTAGTAAGAATCATCTGCCTTAAATACTTTGTCCCATGGGTGTTTGAATGTTCTTAATGAGATGATTAAAAAAAAATTTCATGAAATAAAGTGCTTCAATTGCTCGTAATTTTAGATAGATTTTTGATGAAATGTAAGATAAATTTTAAAAAACCAGCTTCTATGAATACATATCTTGAATGAGGTCAGTGGTTAAAATGCTCCAACTTGAATTTAATTTGTGGCTTTTCCTTTGAAAAGTATGGGATATCATGAGAGAAGGCAAAGACTTGGATAAAAGGCTGATCTCATTTTTCTTATAAATTTGGTTTATTTTTCATTTTTTGTACCTGAATATCCTTATTAACTGGAGAAGGAAATGGCAACCCGCTCCAGTATTCTTGCCTGGGGAATTCCATGGAGTCACAAAGAGTTGGACACCACTGAGTGATTAACACACACACATATACACATTATTATTAACATCTGCAATTGCAAAACAAAACTTCTTTTTATTGTTTCTATCAACATCACCATAATGAAATGAAATTTTGTAGTTGGATGAAGAGAGTTGATCATATGGAATATTATATTCTTTGTGACTCTTAATTCATTTGGATTTGACAGAAATAGGTTTCTTTGTGAAAGGAAAGGAGCTTTTCATGACTTATTTTTCTAAGACATTAAAAAACAAACTGAATGGCGATTCAGAGAATATTTCAGTGTGTCACATAAAACAAGCAATTTTACCTGTTACCAAGAAGATGAACTCAATAAACTTTCTATAAGCTGTAGCTTGAAAATTTAACTCAACCAAATTATTGTTAGGAACATGCATACCTTTTATTCAGGTTTTTTTCTTCACATAGTTCATGAAGAAGTAAAAATAATTCATTGCCTATATCCACTTGCATATTATTTATTTATCATGGATAACAAAATATCCCAAAACTTAGTGCCTTAAAAAAAAAAAAATAAGAATATGCATTTTTATCCTAGAGATCTTATAAATTAAGAATTAGGATTAACTTGGCTGGACATTTCTGACTCTGATTCTTTTATGAAGTTACAGTTAAGATATCATCAAGGGCTACCGTCATCTGCAGATTTACCTGAGGCTGGAGGATCTGTTTCTCTGTGACTCACTCAGATAACCATTGTTATGGTTGTTGCTGCTGTTTATTTGTAGCCTCAGTCATTCCTCATATGGACTGGGACTCACTCAGATAACCGTTGTTATGGTTGTTGCTGGTCGTTGATTGGAGGCCTCAGTTTTTCCCCATTTGGACTGTGACTCACTCACATAACCATTTTTATGGTTGTTGCTGGTCGTTGATTGGAGGCCTCAGTTTTTCCCCATGGGGACTGTGACTCACTCACATAACCATTGTTGTGGTTGTTGCTGGTCGTTGATTGGAGGCCTCAGTCTTTCCCCATGGGGACTGTGACTCACTCACATAACCATTGTTGTGGTTGTTCCTGGTCATTGATTGGAGGCCTCAGTTTTTCCCCATGTGGACTTTTCCACAGTGGGCACCTCATGATAGTACAGCTGGTTTCTTGCAGAGTGAACAGTCCTAGAGGCCCACATGAAAACAGCAATGTCCTTTTTGGCATATTTCGTGAAGTCACACACCATTGCTTCCTCAGTATGTGTTTGTCAGCCAGATTATCCTTTTGCAATATATGAAGGTGCTACCCAAGAGTTTCAAGGAAGGATCATGTTGGAGGGGTCAAGTGGAAGCTGTCTACTCCCATCCATGTCAGAGTATCATCACAAAACATTATGATTCCAATATGGAGACAAGAAATTGTCTAGAGGCTGAAACTAATACACAGTGAATGTCCTATCTATTTAATTCAGTTCAATTTTCAGACCTTTGAGACTCAGTACAAGTATATCTTGCATTGTAACCCAAATGATATCAAAATTTCTATTTGCTTTCCAGAAGGTATTTTAAGCCATCATATCAATATTAAGACATAATTGATATATTATGGAGTTGAATTCAAATTTTAAATGAAATTTCTAAGAGATATTAAAACTAGATCATATTTAGGTCAAGCTGGCTAGATATTTTTTGTTGTTATTCAGTACCTAAGTTGTGGCCAATTCTTTGTGACCCCATGGACTGTAGCACACCAGGCTTCACTATCTCCTAGAGCTTGCTCAAACTCACGTCCATTGAGTTGGTGATGCCATAAACCATTTCATCCTCTAATGCCCACTTCTCCTCCTGCCTTCAGTTTTTCCCAGCATCACGGTATTTTCCAATGAGTCAACTCATCACATCAGGTGGCCAAAGTATTGGAGCTTCAGTTTCGACATCAGTCTTTTCGATGAATATTCAGGGCTGATTTCCTTTAGGATTGACTGGTTTGATCTCCTTGCTGTCTCAAGAGTCTTCTCCAGCACCAGAATTCAGAAGCATCAATTCTTCAGTGCTCATGGACAGTGGAGCCTGGCAGGCTCACAAAGAGTCAGACATGAGTTAGTGACTAAACAACGAAAACTAACTTTGTTTGGTAGGGACTTTTGAGAAGCATTTTCCTTTAGGGAATTCGTAAGACAGGTTGGCTACATAACTAATTCTAAATATCTGAGATAAAAAGGTGCAGTGCCAGCCTATTTTTTGTTAGTGCTTAAGTTCTTGAACATGTTCTCTATAAGATGTCTTTTTTTTTTTTTTTGCATTTTTATGTAACCTAAGCTTTTTTCAATCAGCTCACATCTATAGATGCCTAAATCCTTCCATATTTCAAAACCAATATTAAATGCTTTCTGTTCCACAGAGGCTTTCCATTTGGCCTCCAAAAACCTCTCTAGCCTACTGACTCCTGTCTGCCATGGGTGGGGGGAAGGCCATAGAGTGTATGGAGTTGTGAAGAGAGAGGGAGTTTGGTGATAAGTTAGAAGTAACAACAGTGTTGTCTGAGATTACTCCCATAGTAGCTTTTATGAAATATACGTCTTGCAATATCATAGTCATAATAAGAGACTCAATAATGATTCATTGAATAATGTTTCTTGAAATAAATCTGTGCTCAAAAAATAGCTTTACAATGGTTATCATGATATGAAAGTCAGGGCTTTCGTGTGATGCTTTTTATATTCTCTCTGAGAAAGAGAAAACTCAGCAATTAAAAAGTTCAGCTCTGCTATTTATCATTCATTGATCTTAGTTTAGAATGTAATTGGTTTTAATACATTGAAGATTTTCTGCTTTGGTTCTTCATTCTCATATGATTCTCAGCAGTATTGCTTTCATTGACAAAAATATTAGTCTTACTGCTATACTTATGAAAAAGGAACACTAGTGATTACTCACTTATTTTTTGTAGGACATGCCACTTGTACCACCCATTTTAAAAGTTAAATTGACTAGTGCCTTAATTAATTCTTATTTTCCTAATTAAACAATAAGGTATTATAAGACAAAGTTATTCTTTAGACTTCCTGAAGCACCAAAACATAATACATTTTAGTTGCTTCATTTGATTGCACAAGTTGTGAATTACCAAAACAGTTTAATTCTCTTACTAAAAACTTTTTTTCTATTTTTTTTAAATGGCCTTATTCAAATCAACTTCTCTCCCTGCTTTCCCTCTCCCTGCTTCCCTCTCTCCCTTACCTTCTTTCTCCCTCCCCACTTCCTTCCTTCCTTTTTTCCTCTCATCTTTTCTTCCTATTTAAGCTAAATAACTTAGGGTCACAACTGGTCATTTTTGCTTCAGTTATGGAAACTCCTTGGTTTGTAAGCTTCTTTAGAACAAAACTGTGGTTGAAAGTGTTAGTCTCTAAGTTGTATCTGACTCTTTGTGACCCCATGGACTGTAGCCCACCAGGATCCTCTGTCCATGGAATTCTCCAAGCAAGAATACTGGAGTAGGTTGCCATTACTTTCTCCAGGGGATCTTCCTGACCTAGGGATTAAACCTGGGTCTCCTGCATTGCAGGCAGATTCTTTACTATCTGAGCCACAGCTGCTCAAACTGTGTTCAGTACAGTATTATATTCCTAACATTGTGCCTGAATAAAGCAGACATTTATAAATATTTGCTCAATGAATGAATTAGGTGGGTCATACATAATAATTGAGTGTCATATATGATTCTAAAGCTCTTGAATTTCTGGCCAATAGATGATGGTTGATATTACTTGAAAGGTCTTTTGTTTGGCTTAAGCATTATTTATTTACCATTGATAAGCATATATCTCATAACTTATTCCTTTGCTGATAGTATCAAAAGGAAGCAAAAGGGGCCTCTTTGAAAATTGTGCCTTTAAGTCAGGGTAGTGCTAGCTAACAACAGATTTTAGTGATGCAGACCTAGAAAGTCCTCTCTTTTCTCTTGATAGAAGATACATATACTAATCCTCTCTTCACTTTATTTAATCCCAATTACTGTAGAATTAGTGGGGAAAATGAAGAGTAATTTAGCAGGTTTTCAGCCACATTTATATGCATAGGCAGTAATACTGTCAGTACCATTACCTTTTAAATCAAAGAGTATGACATACACCTCAGAGCATGTACAAAACATAAATTTAAAGAGATGCATCACAGAGCAATGAATTTAGTACAAATAAATATTATAAATGTACATTTATACTGTGCATAAATACCATTAAATCATATATTCAGCCTTTTTCTTTATATTCTTGCCACTAATAATTCATTTATGAGTGTGATATATATACGTACATAATATATATGTATTTATTTATGTAAAGGTTAAGGTTTTAGATTACAACTTCTTTATCACTATGCACATATTGATTGGGAAAATTGGAAGAGCATTCACAAAAGGAATTGTCAGTGGAAATTGAAAGTGGACCTTAGGCCAAAATCATCAGTCTAATTCAAAGTATTCAGGGTACCAACATGACAATCATTTTAGGAGAGTGAGGTGACAGGCTTAGTGTAATTCCATAGATCTTTCTTTAGTAAATAGAATACTATCGCCTACAAATTGTGCTAAAGTGATTAAAGATAGAAAGATACTAAAGGAAACTACTTATTTCACTTGCCTGGGTAATGGATCCTGAATTATCCAATGAGAGCATCTACATTAGTTTAAATTAACTGGATGAATTGTTGTTGTTTTTCCAGATTTTCAGATCTGTACTTGTTATTGTCAGAATTGATAAAATTAAATTATTGCTATCTGTTAAAGTGAAAATAGCAATTTAATCAGTTATTTTTAGCAATATCCAAAGTAAATGTTAAGAGACATCAGAGGGGAAAAAACATTTCCTAATCTACCAAATTGCTAAATAAAAGCTTTTTTAAAGAACAAGTAAGCCTAGAATATGTTCAGGCTTACACTTATTTAGGAAATGTATATAAAATATCTAAAGAAAACAATGCAACTTGTCATAATATTTCTGCCCTCATTGGTAAACAGCTGACTGCTTAACATTAAATGCTTTATGGGAGCAATTACTTTAAACACCATGTTTGTCAAAATATGGTCAATTTATTAAAATGAAATAATATTTTGGTGGAGTGCTTCCAAGAGTAACATGGATTACATATTGATTACCCCACATTTACATACTCAAAAGCATTTCTGAATGACTTTGTTGAACTTTCAGTTTGTGGAAATAAACCATGTGGCTGCTAAGTGGTTTCAGTCGTGTCCGACTCTGTGCGACCCCATAGACGGCAGCCCACCAGGCTCCCCCGTCCCTGGGATTCTTCAGACAAAAACACTGGAGTGGGTTGCCATTTCCTTCTCCAATGCGTGAAGGTGAAAAGTGAAGGTGAAGTTGCTCAGTCTTCTGACTCTTAGCGACTCCATGGAATGCAGCCTACCAGGCTCCTCCATCCATGGGATTTTCCAGGCAAGAGTACTGGAGTGGGATGCCACTGCCTTCTCTCCGAAACCATGTGGAATACATTATACGAATACATTATCTATAAAAGAAGAAATAAGAAATAGGTACTTTCAAAGTAGTGCAATAGTCCAAAGAAAGAAAGGATGTTCACTAAAATGCTAGGGCCACAAAGGCATAGAGCATCTTTATCATGTGTAGGCAGCAGTTGATTGTAAGAGGGGCAGTGGCAAGTGCTGTAATAAAGTCCTTCTGAAGCTGTGATGTTTCCTTCTATGTGTGGTCTAGCCAGAGCAACACAGCCAGCCGTGTCCTCCTTCAGCGGTCCACCAAACACAGCGTGAAGCAGGGAAGTAAGTCACCTTTGCCATCTCCTGTATCTCGTTTCATTTCTGAAACTTCTGCTCTGGGAAAGTGGGAAATTCCTTCATCATGTTAAGTCTCACTTTCTTCATTTTTAAAGAGAACAAAAATACTTAACTTTATAAATTTATTGTGAGGATGATAAGGATATTTTTTTATCCTTAATGAATAAGCTTGTTTTTCCTCCTGCACCTCATATGTATTATGGTCCTGGAGAGGGAGTGGGGAAAACACCACCCTGGAAAGGAGGTGGAGAAAGCACCTAAGAAGATATAAGTGGGAAGTAGAAGGAAGTCTGATCAGGGGAAGTGATGGGATAGGGGAACAGTAAGAAAGAAAAGGTAGGCGAACACATCAGATTAGAAACAGCCTCCTCAGGAAAGGCGGAATCTGAGAACTGGGTCCTTAGCAGCTGGCTTCCTGAAGCATAGTGTTGGTGGATGTCTCAACCTTTTAGAGAGACACTGTTCAACATGTCTCAGAAGCCGTAGAGAAGCATGAATGGAAAAAGATGTCCACGTGCCTAGCCTGAGTTAATGCGGCTGATTAGCTGGCACACGTGTGTTGTGCACTGATGCGCAAGTCCCCCATCACACGGACGCTAGCCCACCCCTCTTGTCATGGACACGAGGATGTACTTAGGGGATTGGCCAACCAGTGTGGAAGAGGAGGACGCCAAAGCCAAGAGACTCAGTGACACGGTCCAGAGTGGACAGCAGCAGGCCTTTGTGCAACAGGCCAGAGAGGACCAGTGGCATTGCTCGCCCGTGTCTGGTGCTCAGAGACAGGAAGGCCAGCGGGCATGTCTGCAGGCCCCAAAGGACACCACTGATGACTCCTAGTCAGGCCCTCAAAGCCCACGAGCTTTCCCCTTCACCCAAATGCCATTTTGAAGGATGGGGAGAGGATGAAAAGCGGCAACAGCAACAAACATTTTCAGGGAACCAGAACTTTGAGTTGATTGAATATAATTGATTGATGAGTACAAAATAATGCTCTTATCAAAAATGCCAAAATACATTTAACTAGCCTGGTAATTTTTTTTTTCCTTCTGTCCTTTGGCATAGGGGACCAGGAAAATCTAGAGCAGTTACATAGAAGGAAAGAAGTTACAGTAGTTTGCACAGTCAAGTAAAATTTTGTTCCACTATATATTTTTAATACTGATCCCTCCTGGACTTCTGCATTTGGGTGTCCTGCAGGTGCGTCAGAAATCCTGCACTTAACATTGAACTCATTATTTCATTATTTCTCACTTACCTTTCTCCAAATCCCCACTTATTCTGCTGTTCTCTTTGGGGGTAAAATGACACTATCAGTTGCTCAAGCTAGTGTCTTTCTCTTAGCCACCGTATCTCTCCCTCGCCCCCCCCCCACTCTACCCCTCCTCCTTCCTCTCCCTCATAATTTACTCTCCGTTGCCACTGACACGGCCTTAAATACCCTCCTCTTTGTCTCTCACCTGACTGTTCTCCTACCTTCTTGGCCTCTCGGCCTGCAGGTTTGTTACCAGGTAATCCGTTATCCACAGAGCCATTAGGAGTGCATTTTCAGATGTAGATCTACCTTTGTTTGACCTCTCTCTTAAAAATCCTCCCAGAACAACCCATTACCTAGAGAACATAATCCAAATTTTTGAGCATGATACATTTGGCCTTTCAAAACAAATATATCAGAATATCTGGGTTCAAACTTCCTTGGATTGAAATTTTTTCAAAGCTTCCTTAGAGATTCCAGTGTAATGTAAGGTTAAGGGGGAAAAAAAGGATCCAATAATTCATAACATATATTTTTAAAAAGATGGAGCTGATGTGAAAATAAAAAAAATTAAAAATTGACATACAACTTGAAGACCCAAGACCTGTTTTTGGCAAGGAGCTAGAGAGACTCTTTTGTATCCTAGGATGGAAAACATTTGAAGGTTTTTAAGCCAAAGAGTGACATGATCATACTAAATAATAATAGTCATAGTATTAACAGTAGTAGGAATTCTAGGAACAATTGTAATGGTGGATACAGAGAACACAGAGCTCTTAGGAGGATGTCCTTCAATAATCCAGGTGTGAAATGCTGTTGATATGAAGATATTGTTACATTGTACGGTTCCTCAGTCATGTCTGACTTTTTGTGACCCCATGGTCTGCAGCATGCCAGGTTTTCCTGTTCTTCACCATCTCCCGAAGCTTGCTCAAACTCATGTCCATTGAGCTGGTGATGCCATCCAGCCATCTCATCCTCTGTCGTCCCCTTCTCCTCCTGCCCCCAATCCTTCCCATCATCAGGGTCTTTTCCAATGAGTTAGCTCTTCGCATGAGGTGGCCAAAGTATTGAAGTTTCAGCTTCAGCATCAGTCCTTCCAATGAATATTTAGGCTTGATTTACTTTAGGATTGACTGGTTTAGTCTCTTTGCTGACCAATGGACTCTCAAGAGTCTTCTTCACCTTGAAAAATGATGACCCTGGGTCATTAAGAGAAAGTTAGATGATAGGCAATATACAATGTATGTTGTATATCATTAGCACACTTCCCTGCTTTCTTAGATAGCAGAGCACTTTTAGTCCATGAGTGGATTGGTTTTACTTAGTTATTAATTTTTAAATTAGTTTATTCAACATTTTAATAATGAAATAAGAACTTATGAATCCACTACACAAAACAAAAGCTATAAGTTTTATAATGAGCTACATTTAACTGCATTTCCCCATCCATCAGGTTACTCCATCCCAAGGAAGCAGCATTCTCAACCCCCTGCTCATCATTGCCTTGCTTGCTTTTCTACATAATTTTGTTATAATCACACTTTGGATACTCTCTCTGGACTTACTTTTTCACTTTGTGTTATTTTGCTAAGATTCAACCATGTTGTTGTCTGTTGCTTTATTTATTCATTCACACTGACACCTGTGAATGCACTATGACTTATTTTTTTTTTGGTTAATTGTGTGAGCTGCTGCTGCTGCTAAGTCACTTCAGTCGTGCCCGACTCTGTGTGACCCCATAGATGGCAGCCCACCAGGCTCCCCCATCCCTGGGATTCTCCATGCAAGAACACTGGAGTGGGTTGCCATTTCCTTCTCCAATGCATGAAAGTGAAAAGTGAAAGTGAAGTCGCTCAGTCGTGTCCAACCCTTAGCGACCCAAAGGACTGCAGCCCACCAGGCCCCTCCGTCCATAGGATTTTCCAGGCAAGAGTACTGGAGTGGGCTGCCATTGCCTTCTCTGAATTGTGTGAGCTAGTGTATACTTATTTATAATCAATCTTGGTATCTGCTTTTCTTTACAGGTATATTTGTGATTCCTTATTTATATGTTTGGGCTTCCCAGGTGGCACTAGTGTTAAAGAACCCACCTGTCAGAGCAGGAGATGTTAAGAGACATGGGTTTGATCCCTGGGTGGGGAAGATCCCCTGGTGGAGAGCATGGCAATCTACTCCAGTATTCTTGCCTAGAAAATCCCATGGACAGAGGAGCCTGGTGGGCTACAGTCCATAGGGTTGCAAAGAATCAGACATGACTGAAAAGACTTAGCACACACTGATATGATTAAATTTTATAATTGTGTTCTCAACTTCCGTTTAAAAATCTGTTCGAAATAGCACAGCGTTTTTGAGTTCCTGACCCCAGGGAACATTTAAAGTGACCTTCCTTAAAGGAAAGTGTAGGCATTTTCTATCATTTATATATTACCACAACAGTATTGTAATGCAAACTACCTCAAAATTTAAAGGCTTCAAACAACCAGCATTTATTGTTCTCACAAGCTCGCTGGCCAGCTGGGTGCTCATGCTGACCTGGGCTGGACTGACTGCTCTAAGCTGGCCTCATGCAGGGGTCAGTGGCAAATGATGGGTTTCCAAGGATTGACTGGGTTGCGATCAACTCTGCTGGGACTGCCCAACTCATCCTCCTATAAACAAGCCCAGGCTCATTGTCATGGTAGTAGCAGGAGTCCCAGAGAAGAAATGGAGATGGGCAATCTCTTTTCCATACTTCTGCTATGTCGAGTTTTCTATTAGCTAATTGACAAAGCAAGAGGCATTGGGGGCAGAGTCCACTGACAAACACTGTAAGAGCGATTGCAGCCATTAATGCTATCAGTCTGCTACACATTTTTAAAAAATTCAGATATTAGTTCTTCTTTACCTTATGAAACTGTTTTGTATTCATTGTATGATTAAGAAAATAAGTAAATATATTGTGGATAATGGGAGCCAAGTTTCTCATTATTGGAGAAGGAAGTAACAAATATAGAAAGAAGGAAGAGCAGAAAGAACCCTATGGTGTTGGATCTGTGTTTAAGGTATTACTGTGAAGTAAAGGATTTGATATACAGCTGTTTGATAGCTGTTTCCTAGCTTTGTTCTCTGAGAAGGCATAGAATCCGTGACACTAAACTAGGAATGAATACACTTAGTACCTAGTGTTTGATTTCTACCTACCATTGTCCACTATAAAGGACCAGGACTCCTTGGAGAAATGGCTGATTCCAGGACTGAGGTAGGGAAAGTCCAATATTAACCTGGAAAACCCTGTGTGCCAAAGGTTTAGGAAGTAGTCAAAGAAAGATGGATATATATCAAAAGGACATGGGAGCCAATGTGAAGGAGCTTCCACTGACAAATCTGGGATAATATAAATGCCAAACTCATGAAACTATTAAATAAAATCATAACCTGGGAGGGCTTCCCTGGTGGCTCAGTAGTAAAGAATCCACCTGCCATGCAGGAGATATGGGTTTGATCTGTGATCTGGGAGGATCCACATGCCACTGAGTGCCTAAGCCCATGTGCCACAACTGTTGAGCCTGTCTGTGCTCTATGGCCCAGGAGGTACAACTGCTGAGCTCATGTGCTGCAGCTACAGAAGGCCGTGCATTCTAAAGCCCATGCTCCCCAATAAGAGAAGTCACAGCAATGAGAAGTCTGCACACCACAACTAGAGTGTCTCCCACTCACCACAACTAGAGAGAAACCCATGCAACAATGAAGACCCAACACAGCCAAAACTAAGTAAACAAATAAATAAAATCTAGGAGCCTCTCTGAATTTGAATTTGAATTTGGCAAAATCACAGCAGATGGTGACCGCAGCCATGAAATTAAAAGATGCTCCTTGGAAGAAAAGTTATGACCAACCTAGACAGCATATTAAAAAGCAGAGACATTACTTTGCCAACAAATGTCCGTCTAGTCAAAGCTATGGTTTTTCCAGTAGTCATGTATGGATGTGAGTGCTGAAGAATTAATGCTTTTGAACTGTGGTGTTGGAGAAGACTCTTGAGAGCCCCTTGGACTGTAAGGAGATCCAACCAGTCCATCCTAAAGGAAATCAGTCCTGAATATTCATTGGAAGGACTGATACTGAAGCTGAAAGTCCAATACTTCGGCCACCTGATGCAAAGAACTGACTCATTGGAAAAGACCCCGATGCTGGGAAAGATTGAAGGCAGGAGGAGAAGGGGATGACAGAGGATGATATGGTTGGATGGTATCACCAGTTCAATGGATGTGAGTTTGACTAAGCTCTAGATGTTGGTGACGGACAGAGAGCCTGGTGTGCTGCAGTCCATGGGGTCGCAAGGAGTTGGACACGACCAAGTAACTGAACTGAACTGAGGAGCCTGTCTGGGGAAGCTCTTATTTTAGTAGAAATCCATCTGATAAATGTAGAAGGAATGATAAAATTAGAAAGCCACCATTTGTCAGTCATAATATAATTATTGGTCTAGGCAAGACATATCAATGGATGCTAAAAGAAATGGGTGAAAGTTTAAGAAGTAACAGAACACTTAATATAGTCTTAAAATATCTCTCATATGGTAGATATTCATTAAATTTAAAAGGTAAAATAATTTTATAGTAGGAAAACATAGCAGACACCACCTTAATCACATAATAAAAAATAACTTCGTCAGTTGTGAGTCTAATTGAAAGCATGAGCTCCCTATGATGCATGGGAAAAGGACACAGCAGCGCTTTTGTGGTATCCCTATCAAAAGTGCAGAAATGGAATATAATTTTGAAGAAACATCAGAAAACAAAAGCTGATGGTTATTCTACAAAATAATTGGCGTGCACTCTTCAGGGATGTCAGTATCATGAAAGAAGAAGACGCAGAAACTGTTTCAGATTAAAAGGAGCAAAAGTATCATGAGAACTGAATTCAATGTATGATCTTGGGACATTATTGGGACAACCTGGAAACTGGGTAAGGTTTGTAACATCTGTAGATTAAAAGACAGCATGGTATCAATGTCATTTTCCTTATTTTAAAAATTGTTCCATGATTATGTGAGAGAGTCCCTTGCTTTTAGTAAATACAGATTGAGATAGGGGTAAAGGGATATTACATTTGCACCGCACACACATATGCATAAAGGGAAAAGGGAAGAGAGAGAGAAAGCAAAGTAACTGTCATGGAATGCCAACACCTCTGTGAAGGTCATTCACAAATTCTTTGTACTATACTTACAATTTTCAAATTATATCCAAATAATTAGAAAGTGATCAGACACCAAAAATATATAAACGTGTATTTTCCCATTGCTCATCAATATCATTAATGAATTAATACATTATCATTAATGTATTAATTAATACAATATCACTAATAGATATTGTTCAATCACAATTGAGGAAACTATATAATACCTGGGGTAGCTATTTACTGACTACAGCAATATTAAACTGAAAAGTGGGATTTTAGTTGGCCCCAATTTAGTTAGCTCAACATTCAGAAAACTAAGATCATGGCATCTGGTCCCACCACTTCATGGCAAATAGATGGGGAAACAGTGGAAACAGTGACAGATTATATTTTGGGGGGCTTCAGAATCACTGTAGATGGTGACTACAGCCATGAAATTAAAAGACCCTTACTCCTTGGCAGGAAAGTTATAACCAACCTAGACAGCATATTAAAAAGCAGAGACATTACTTTGCCAGCAAAAGTCTGTCTAGTCAAGGCTATGGTTTTTCCAGTAGTCATGTATGGATGTGAGAGTAGGACTATAAAGAAAGCTGAGCACTGAAGAACTGATGCTTTTGAACTGTGGTTTTGGAGAAGACTATTGAGAGTCCCTTGGACTGCAAGGAGATCCAACCAGTCCATCCTAAAGGAAATCAGTCCTGAATATTCATTGGAAGGACTGATGCTGAAGCTGAAAGTCCAATACTTTGGCCACCTGATGCAAAGAACTGACTCATTGGAAAAGACCCTGATTCTGGGAAAGATTGAAAGCAGGAGGAGAGGGGGATGACAGAGGATGAGATGGCTGAATGGCATCACCGACTCAATGGACATGAGTTTGAGAAAACTCACTCTGGGAGTTGGTAATGGACAGGGAGGCCTGGCGTGCAGCAGTCCATTTGGTCGCAAAGAGTCAGACATGACTGAGTGACTGAAGTGAAGTGAACTGAATTTAGGTAGCACCCAGATCTTGGCCATTTTCTATTTTTGGAGTGAAGTGACTTTGTATCAGTGAGTAGGGTTGGGAATGCCCCAGACTCCCTTCCTGCTTAAACTACTTGTTTTAGGTGGAGAGCATTAGCTGCTCTCTACCTCTAGTCATTGCTAGAACATGCATAGAAGCACAGATTTTTGAAGGTCAAATTCTTGAGCAAATCATAATCTGTGTATAGGTAATGGCTTCTCTATGAATATCCCAAGATATTTATGTTATCGTTATATTGGAATCTTAGGGGAAATACTAAGTCGTACTATAGATTCATCTCCACTTTGGAAATAAAAGCATGGCTATACGCAATGAAATCTTAAGACCTTTTTAAATCCTAAATTATAAAACTACTTGGGAAAGAGGTAGTAATAGTAACAGAAGAAAATAATTATTAGCATTTGATTGTACTTTAATGAAAATGTATATTCTCTCTCATTTGGGCTTAAATGTGTCTACTACCTTTAGAAAATAGTCAGATACAAAGCAGTTTGTTTGGTTACAAAAACTCTGGAGCCAGATAGATTTGGGTTCAATTTCAATTCTGTTCTTGATCTCTGAAATGGTGACTTTGATTTCTACCACATAGGGTGTCGGTATGGTTTAACAAGATAACCTAAAGAGGTGCAGTGTTGTCATTAGTGTTATTGCTCCAGTTTCCTAAATAGTGAGGTGATACAATCAAGCTAGCTGTTTTTTGATCTCATAGGTTAAAAATAATTGTGTGGGAAAAAAACTTACTCTTTAATGTGTTAACATTTAAGTGTGATAACACATGGTTCCTTTCACCTAACTGAAATGTTTGTGTCCATCTCACATTTATAATTCTCTTTCCCCTGAAATCTTATTAGCATTATTCCTGTGAAACAACCGAAGCATTCTAATTAGCTCAGGTTTAATGTGTTTTCCTTATCTGCCACTGTGGCAATACCAGATGAGCAGAGCTGCTCGGAGTATTCAAAATCTTTTAGTTGATCAAAGAAAGAAAATTCAAGGCTAGAAATTCATTTAGTTCTGGCTAGGTTACAGGCATGAGCAGAGGCCATTTATCCTTCAAAACATCTTGAAATGTATGCTTTGCAATTTGAATCTAATGTTCTCGAGAATTATTCCAGCCTACTAAAGATGCCAGCACACCTGGCTGACCTCCTCGTTTTCTTCTAGCCTCATATCTTATTAATAGGAAAATGGGAGATTTCTTATGATACGTTTGGTAATACTTTGAATAGAACTTAAAGATTCTTGCATGTATGTGTGTATATTTAATTTGACTGAATTTCAACTTTGAAGTACCTTTTTATCTCATAATATATATGAAACAAGATTTACTTGTATACTTTTCAACTGGCTGTCTCAGTATGGTTAGAACAATTATTCAGTCTGTTAAATATTTAGCAAGTATCTACTATTTTCAAAGAAATGAGTAATTGAGAACCACAAGGACTTTTTTGATTCTGCTTCAAAAATCAAATAAACAGCCAAAACTCAGTTATATTCCCCACACTGTTCATACAGGGAAATAACTCTCTTATTTTAAGAAATTTTTGTCTCTTGAGAAGTGTCTGCACTTTTGTATATCATAGGAGCATAAATGGCAATGATGTACACATTTCATTTCACTTACTATATACACACACACGTGTGTGTGTGTGTGTGTGTAAGTCACTCAGTCATGTCTGACTCTTTGTGACCCCATGAACTGTAGCTTGCCAGATTCCTCTGTCCATGGCGATTCTCCAGGCGAGAATACTGAAGTGGCTTGCCATTTCCTCCCGACCAGGGATCAAACCCGGGTCTCCTACATTTCCTGCATGAGCAGGCAGGTTCTTTACCACTAGCACCACCTGGGACTGTATATATTCTATGAGTGAGTGAGTGAGTGAAAGTCGCTCAGTCGTGTCCGAGTCTTGCGACCCCATGGACTGTACAGTCCATGGAATTCTCCAGGCCAGAAAACTGGAGTGGGTAGCTTTTCTCTTCTCCAGGGGATCTTCCCAACCCAGGGATCGAACCCAGGTCTCCCACATATAGGCAGATTCTTTACTAGCTGAGGCACAAGGGAAGCCCAAGAATACTGGAGTAGGTAGCCTATCCCTTCTCCAGGGGATCTTCCTAACCCAGGAATCGAACTGGTGTCTCCTGCATTGCAGGCAGATTCTTTACTAACTGAGCTATGGCGAAGACTGAATAACTGGCATAATCCTTGCCTTCTAAGCCTTGAGATGAGATATGTCATCATGAAGAGGTTGATTTTGAATAATCACTACCATATTGAATTTGACTTAAGAATTTTCCATTGCCAGTTAATTTTTGGATACATTTTTAAGGGCCAATTTTATTTTAAGAAGTTTTATGTTCATTCTTACTTTATATTTACCTTTGACCAGTTCTTTGTGAGAAATAAACAGTTATAAGTAGTTTAAAATCTCATGCTCCATGATAATAATTTTTTAATACTAAAAACTTGCTAAAAATTCTAAAACTTTTGTAAGATGTGAGGTGAGAGCTGTAGTTTGTTAAAGCTAACTTGAAGAAATGCACATTTGAGATCTAGAAATGGTGCCCCAGTAATTGTATTTATATTAAATTTAGGTGTTGTTAATTTGCAGAATGAACAAGTTATATATTATGTCAGTTTCAAGTCAAAATCAGAATATGAAATGTACAAAGAAGTAACATTTACAGAACTAAATGTGAAAATGCAGAGTGACTGGAACCTGGCTGTTGGGCCAGAGTGGTGTCTCCAATGAAGACACCTAATTTTCGCCTTCTTTTTCTCTATTTCATGTTAATTTATATATAACAGTTTTCTAAACATTAAAATCCAAGATACTTTCTTGGAAACGTGTAGGGAAAGGGCAAATTAGCCAAGATGGTGCGGTCAGGCGCTCTCGCGCCACGCGCTCTCGCTCTTGTCCCACGCTTTATAAATGGTGATTACGTAACAGTTGAGGTTATATATCACTGCGCATGCGTGTCAGGAGGCTCTCCCTTGGCCACAGGCTACTTTTGTTCCGCAAGCATATATAAGCTCCACCTGGAAAGCCCTAGGGTGTGTTGTTGAGGCTGCATAGGCTCCGTCCGCGGGGTCAACCAGGAGAGACTGCCGCGTGTCTGTTGCTATGGCTGCTGTGCCAGTCAGGAAAGAATAAAAGTGTTTGTATCCCTATGGCTCCTTTCTCTTCCAGCTTCCCCACGCACGCCTCGCCTACCCAGGGTTCAGCGAACAGTGTGAAGTGGGAGACAGCATGGAATCCCTCCTTTGCAGACAGTGTTTGGCCTGCCTCTTCTATGTACTGTGCTGACCACGTAGGCATCTTAAGTGACTCTGTGTCTGAGGATATTATGAGTATGTCTAGTGGCCTTGAAGAAAGGATAATTATATATTGTCAACACGGGCTTCTTAGGTGCGACAGGCATCTGTGTAACGGATGCTCATCAGCACTTCCACTGGGTCGCCTCCTAGACCCCATCAGGGTACTTCTCATATAACGTTTTGATGAGTCACCCTAACACATTAACATAGTTTGAGGTGATCTCTCTGAACTGTTTGAGCTCAGTGAGAAAGCAAGTGTTGCAAAGACAACACTTATTCTATTTTCTGTCTTATCAACACAGTCAAATTCACCACGAAGGTTGTATTTTGATGTTATGAATGTACACTGTACTTTTATCACTGACTTTATGTTGAAAATCACAAACTATGGCCTTAATGGAATAGGTTCAGAGTTAAGTCTTTGAAGCCCAGGGGCTAGACTCAAATCTGGACTCTAGCACTGACCATAAGGCCTCAGCGAGTTATGCACCTTTTCTAAACTTGCCTGCATCATTCCTCTTCCCCCCACCGGTGCCCTACTCTCTTCATCCTCGGCTCTTTGAGGCAGCAAAGAATTTTTGATGGGGTTGGGTTTAGTGATTAAAAAAAAACAACTTAAATTTTAAGGATGAAGAGTCTGTGATTTAGTAATGTCCCCAAGGATCCTGTATCTAATTATTGCAGAACTCAGAGTCATTGCTCTTCTTCCTCTGCTTCTTTACCAAAGTCTCTCTCTCTCTCTCTCTCTCTCTCTCTCACACACACACACACACACACAGATCTAAAACATCATAGAAGCCTCGAAGACAAATCATTACAGGAAGCATCCTGGAAGCGTCCCATGTTTCTTAATGCTGGCGATGATGTTGGAGTCTGTCTCTTGAGTATGTGTACTTATAGAAAGGCCTCAAGATCTTTTGCTTTAGGAGAAAAATATCTTCCTTACTGCTTGCTCCCCTTCACTCTCATTCTGTAATATTTAGCAGCATAATTGAGTGGATGTCTATTAGTCGTTTTCAAAGCTTGGAGTCTGGGGCGGTTGCCCTAGTTTGCTGGATCTCAGAGGAAGCTCCTCATAAAGTATTTATATAACCCACAATCATGGAGATTTGAAAGAAAAGGATTTTGTTTTGTTTTTTGTTCAGAGATGATAAATGTTCACAAAATCTGATGAGAATATGTGGGAGAAAAAATTAATAGCCCTGACAGATAGTCTGTATCTCTAGAGAAAACTATGTATCTGATCAGCAAGTTCATTAGCATATCTGTTGTGGATACTAGTGATTAATCTGATTGAACGCATTTTTATTTTCTCCCCTTAACATGCTTTTTCAAACATGCCTCCTTGTCCCCAGGAAATAGGTTTGAATTGACTATTTTATTGCAGTTATTTAGAGGATATTTGTAGTAACACAATAATCTATTCATTTTTTTAATGTCAATTCTCAGCTGACTTGGATGGATAAGCATATTTACTTAATGTAGGTAAGCTATTTCTAAGGTATTCTGAAGTGTTGAGCTGCCACCTGGTTATATTTTTCAATCGAACCAGAAAAACATAATTTAATTCAAAACATAAATGGATTGTTACATATGTTGATAACACTGATTATTCGTTTTCACATACTTTATCTGAATTCAGAAAAATATTTTTTATTAGATGGAGTCAGTGAAAAACAATGCACAGAGCCAGACCAGATGACACATTAGGAAAGAACAGGAGAGTTTTTGCCATTTCTGTGGCCAAGAAGAACAACAGGGATGAGAAACATCCCAGGAAGAATTGGCCGAAGATTTTAAGTGGAATGCTGGTTGAAGGTATTTGTTTACGAGTGACAAGGAGAACACAGGGAGCTGTCTGGGAACTGCTGGGGAGGGAGGCAGCAGTTGCTCGCTCGTATTCTTCAGGTCCAACAAAATGCCACTGAAAAACTTCCCCATCCCCTCCTCCTCTGCATTAGGAAAGCTTAGCTTTGATTTTTTTAATCAATTGATTATTTATCTTTTCATTAATTTATTTAATTGGAGGATAATTACTTTACATACTGTGATTGGTTTCTGCCATACGTCAACATGAATCAGCCATGGGTGCACATGTGTCCCCCCATCCCTCTGGGTTGTCCCAGAGCACCAGCTTTGCATGCCCTGCTTCATGCATCGAACTTGCACTGGTCATCTGTTTTACAGGTGGTAATATACATGTTTCAATGCTAATCTCTCAGATCATCCCACTCTGTTGGCCTTCTCCCACAGAGCCCAAAAGTCCGTTCTTTACATCTTTGGCTCTTTTGCTATCTTGCATATAGGATCATCATTTCCGTCTTTCTAAATTCTATATATATGCGTTAACGGCATTTTAAATATAGTAGTGTGTACATGTCAGGGCTTCCCCAAAGGCCGAGCAGGTGAAGAATCTGCCTGCCACACAGGAGACATGGGTTCAATACCTCAGTTAGAAAGATCCCCTGGAGGAGAAAATAGCAACCCATTCCAGTGTTCTTGCCTGGAAAAATCCCATGGACAGAGGAGCTTGGCCGGCTAGTCCAAAGGGTTGCAAAGAGTCAGACACGACTGAGTGAGCACAGACACACACATCACAGTGTGTACATGTCAATTCCAAACTCCCAGTCTATCCCTCCTCCCCACTCTTCCTCCCAGAATCCATAAATTCATTCTCCAACTCTGTGAATATATTTCACTTTTATAAATAAGTTCACCTGTATCATTTTTTTTTTTTAGATTCTGCATATAATCAACATCATGTGACGTTTACCTTTCTCTGTCTGACTTATCTCTGTAAAATTACCCATAGCAGCCAACAGTTATGGGCAGTATATTTAGGTCTGAGTTAGCGACTCAGAGGCAGTCTTGCAGCTCCTCCCACCCCGCTGGGAAGAGGACTAAGTAATGAGACAGTAGTGATGCCTCTTCCCACTTCATTGCACGCAGATGGGGACCCAGGCCAAGTGTAACAGAACTGTGCTCATCCAGGCTTCTAGGCCAGCCATGTGGCCATATCTACCTGGTCTGTAGAAGCTGATGAGACCTGGCCTGTGGAGGAGGAAACCACATGGGTCAGAATGCTGTCACGCTACATGTGCAGGGTCTGAAAAGTAAAGTTACATCCATGTGCACCTGATACCTGGGGCCTTGCTGGTTGCTGACCTGGACAAAACCCAGATCTAGAAGTGAGATGCCAGAACATGGTCAGAATGTTATTCGTAGCATAGCAGATCTGTATAATCCTTTGCAGTTCTAACACTGCACATTTCTGATATAACCCCCCATTAGTAGGTCTTTGGGGATGACACAGTGCCTTTATGAAAAAGAAAAACTAGCCAACAAGCAAAATCAAATTAGGATTCAGTCTATTGTCCTTCAAATGCCATTTCATTCTGAAATCCCTTCTTGGGCTATGGTCCATTTAGGCCAGTCTCCTGCAGGGGCTGTCTCCCATACAGTGAAATGACAACTGATGTTCAGGATACGATGTATTTTCAAAGCTAGACTTGTATTTAGCACCTTCTAGATGTTAGACACGTTGCTAAGAGTTGGGCAAATAAAGAGATATAAACTAGAATTCCTAGTTCTCATTTTAGTAGAAGAGTCAAATAAATGTCAAAGGAGTGCTATCCTGGAAACAGATTAGATGCCCTGGAGCTCAGGGAGAAACCGGTGAATCAGCCTGACACAGCACCAGTGTTCAGGGAGGAAGGCTGCTGGAGCTGTCTTGAGGGATTAGTTGTAGTTCCTTAGGCAGAGAAGGTCTCAGAAGAAAAAACAAAAATGCAATAGCATGTGAGAAACTGCTCTAAACTGGGAGTTTTTACAATGTAAATTAGAAAAGCTCAGTAAATTAGAGAACTGGACTTGGATTAACTCACCTTATATAATAACCATAACAATGTAGAGCTGAAATTATGGGCTGTTGTCACCTTGGAGCAGCTGTTTCACTTGTAAAGAGGTACTTTTGTGCTTCATTTATCAAAGCAAGACATTTAAGAATCGCGTGGTATTGCTAATGCTGAGAGTTATTTTTAAAGGCTTTTTTAGTAGAAGATATATATATATATATATAGTATTTGTTTGGGAATGTTTCAAATTTGTATTTGCTTAGAAATATTAGTGTAAACTCCGGGAGTTGGTGATGGACAGGGAGGTCTGGTGTGCTACGATTCATGGGGTCGCAAAGAGTCAGACACGACTGAGCGACTGAACTGAACTGAGAAATATTAGTGTTTTTGAAGAACATACCCGTGTTAATATAGCTTCAGAAGAACCAATGCTCTTGTACAGCTACTCTGAAACTCCCTAGTTTAAACTCTCCTCTTTGCCACTGAAATGAAATTTTTAGTCAGATTTTTCGAGGTATAATTTGCACATAGTAAAATTCACCATTTTTAGGTATATGGGTTGCATTTTAACAAATATAAACAGTTCTGTAGCCATCACAACCATCAAGATATGGAACTTTTTTGTTACCTGAAAGCATTTTCTGATGCTTCTCTCTAGTCAGTCCTCTCACCAAGACCCCATGTTCTGTCAATTTCTGATCTACTTTCTGTGCCTTTCATGAATCTCATATAAATGGAATCATGCAGCATTTAGACTTGTGTGTCTGGATGCTTTGCAGATTATCCATGTTCCTGCATGTATCCATAATTCATTTTTATTGTTGAGTGGTTCTCCATTGTTTGGAAATTCTGTATTTGGTGTGTCCATCTAAATGCCCATAGGCATTTGAGTGTTTCTGGAGTGTTCACAGTAAAACTACTGTGAACATTTGTGTACAGGTCTGTGATGTTATTTCTTTGCCACAAGTATCTGTGAGTGTGGTCAGTATCTGTTTAACTGTATGAAACTCCAAACCATTTCCCACAGTAGCTGCCTCTTTGTGTATCAGAGTTCTAGATGTTCTGCGTCTTTGCCAACACTCAGTGTTGTTGCTGTTGACGTTGTTGCATAACCTTAGCCATTTTAGTAGATGTGTCTTGATATCTTGTGGTTTTTGTTTTCATTTCCCTTTATGAAAGTGAAATAAAAGAGTGAAAAAGTTGGCTTAAAGCTCAACATTCATCCCGGTGTACCAGCCCCGAGCACCCGGTATCATGCATTGAAACTAGACTGGCGATTTGTTTCACATATGATAATTTACATGCTTCAGTGGCATTCTCCCATATCATCCCGCCCTTGCCCTCTCCCATAGAGTCCATAATACTGTTCTATATATCTGTGTCTCTTTTGCTGTCTCGCATACAGGGTTATCTTTACCGATTTACTAAATTCCATATATATGTGTTAGTATACTGTATTGGTGTTTTTCTTTCTGGCTTACTTCACTCTGTATAATAGGCTCCAGTTTCATCCACCTCATTAGAACTGATTTGAATGTATTCTTTTTAATGGCTGAGTAATATTGGGATGGGGAGGGAGGTGGGAGGGGGGTTCTGGAAGGGGAACACATGTGCACCCATGGTAGATTCATGTCAATGTATGGCAAAACCAATACAATATTGTAAAGTTAAAAAGTAGATAAATAAACTAATTTATATATAAAAAAAAAGCTCAACATTCAGAAAACTTAGATCATGGCATCTGGTCCCATCACTTCATGGGAAATAGATGGGGAAACAGTGGAGACAGTGTCAGACTTTATTTTTCTGGGCTCCAAAATCACTGCAGATGGTGATTGCAGCCATGAAATTAAAAGTTGCATACTCTTTGGAAGGAAAGTTATGACCAACCTAGACAGCATATTAAAAAGAAGAGACATTACTTTGTCAACAAGGGTCTATCTAGTCAAGGGTATGGTTTTTCCAAGGGTCATGTATGGATGTGAGAGTTGGACTATAAAGAAAGCTGAGTGCCGAAGAATTGATGCTTTTGAACTGTGGTGTTGGAGAAGACTCTTGAAAGTCCCTTGGACTGCAAGGAGATCCAACCAGTCCATCCTAAAGGAGATCACTCCTGGGTGTTCATTGGAAGGACTAATGTTGAAACTGAAACTCCAATAGTTTGGCCACATGATGCGAAGAGCTGACTCATTGGAAAAGACCCTGATGCTGGGAAAGATTGAGGGCAGGAGGAGAAGGGGACAACAGAGGATGAGATGGTTGGATGGCATCACTGACTCAATGGACATGGGTTTGGGTAGACTCCGGGAGTTGGTGACGGACAGGGAGGCCTGGCGTGCCGCGGTTCATGGGGTCGCAAAGAGTTGAACACGACTGAGTGACTGAACTGAACTGAATGACTAATAATATTGAACATCTTTTTTTTAATGTTCTTGTATACCATTCATGCCTCTGTAGTGAACTGCCTCTCAAATCTAGTGCTCATTTTGTATTGGGTTGTATCTCCCATTATTAAGTTATAAAAGTTTAAATATCTAAATATAATTGAATATTTATCAGATTTATATTTTACAAATAATTTCTCCCTGTCTGAAGTTTATCTTTTTGGTTTCTTATGGTATTTTTTGAAGTTTTTTAACTTTGATGAGGTCAATTATTTTTTTAATGGTTCACGCTTTTTTGTGTTGTAACTAAGACATCTTTGCCTAATCTTTGCCAAGAAAATTTTCTCCTATGTTTTCTTCTAGAAATTTTAAAGGCTTTATTAAGGTCTGTGATCCACTTGTGTGTGTGTGTGTGTGTGCGTGCGTATGGATGCCTTACCGTTCCAGTACCATTTATTGAAAAGATAGAACTTTCTGCACAGGATGACTTTGGCATTTTTGTTGAAAATCAGCTGGCCATATATGTAAGGATCTGTTTCTGGACCATATCTATGACTCCCTATGTATGGATATATATGATGGTTTGACTTTGTGCTAAATCAAATCATCTTGATACTGCAGCTTTGTAGTAAGTCTTAAAATCAAGTATTATGAGATTTCCTACAACTTTTTTCTTTTTAAATTCATTTTAACTATTTTAAATCCTTGTTTTACATATAAATTATAAAATCAGATAGTCAATTTTTACCCACAAAGTTTTCTACTGGATTTTGATTGAAATTACTTTGATTCCATGTATTAAATTAAGAGAAACTGACATCTTAAGAATATTGGGTCTTCTAGTATTTAATTTTTCTTATCAATGTTATGTAGTTTTCTGAATACAAATCTTACACATATTTTGTTAGATTTCTCCATAAGAGCTTTGTGTTTTTTATAATATTAAACAATTTAAAATTTGATTTCCAAATGTTTATTAGTAGTACATAAATATGAAGTTGACTTTTGTATTAAATAATAGTTTTAAACTTTTTATTAAAGTATAAATGCAGAAAGAAATGACTTCTAAAATTCAATTTTGGTGAGTTTTCTTAGAAGCACTTGTCATGGTATACAGGAAAAATATTTTTACTAAAGTGTGTAGTAGTTACTGGCTTCCCCAACAGCTTTTGGCAGTAAAGACTCCTCCTATAGTGCGGGAGACCCAGGTTCAATCCCTGGGTTGGGAAGATTCCCTGGAGAAGGGAATGGTTACCCACTCCAGTATTCATGACTAGAGAATTCCATGGACGGAGGATCCTGGTGGAGTCAGTCCATGGAGTTACAAAGGGTCAGACATGACTGAGCAGCTAACACTTTTGCATAGTAGTTATAATGCCACTGAACAATGTCTTACTTTAATCCATAATATTTAGAATTAGTGTGCTGTTAGAATCTAAGAGTGGTAATAATACTAGAGAAAGTTACTTCACTGAGCCTCAAATTCTTCCCCTGGAGAAGGGAATAATTTATTTTTTCTTCAGAATTTTGTGAGAATAATGAGATTAAACACAAAACAATGTGGATTTTGGTGCATAGTCAGTGCTCACCAAAAGTCAGTTTCCTTCACTCTCTTTACGTTGTTGAAGGCTGTGTTAGTTTCCTAGGTCTGCTGTAATAAATTACCACAAGCTTGTTGGCTTAAAACAATAGAAATTTACTCTCTCTGGAAGACAGAAGTCTGAAAGCAAGGTGCTATCAGGGTTGGTTCCTTCCAGAGACTGGGAGGGAACATCTATTTCATGGCCCTGTCATGGCAGCTTGCACAGTCCTTGGTGGTCCTGAGCTTGTGGCTGTATCACTCCAGGATGTAGTGACTGCCTGTGTTCTCACGTGAACATGCCCTGTGTATCTCTGTGTACCAGATCCTTACTCTTATAAGGATGCCAGTCAGTAAGGTCAGGGCTCGCCCTGAACGCAAAGGTTGTTAAGTTAATTACATCTGCAAAGACCCTATTTCCAAATAAGGTCCAGCCCCTGGGGGGTTGGACTTGAACATATCATTTCTGGGGATACTATGCAACTCACTATGAATGTGCAGATAAAATTAACGGCACAAAGAAATATTTAATATTCTGTTATGTACAACATAAGTAAAGAATATAGGAAACTGGTGCCCACTGTGGGCCAGCCGTGGCTAAGCTCCGCCACCAGAGCTCTGCCAGCTGCTGCCTTACATCCTCTAGGCCCGTCAGGATGGCATAGGACAGGGCAAAAAAGAAAAGAATATGGAAAAGACACAGATGGGATATATAATGGGTTCATATTTGTGGATAATCTGACATGTACATGGATTGCTTTGTCCCTCTTTTCCATCTACATTTGAAAAATCTTTATTTTTTGATTGATTTATATAGGTAAAAACAACAGTCGGTTTTGGGATAAGTGGGTTTTTACCAATTTTGTATCATGTTATAATCTATTAACTTGAAGGTTGTGGTGAATAACCTGACTCTGCTTGTTGATTTTTGTTTTTTATTAGGCACGTTGTTTTAAAAGGCAAAAGTAAATTAATAAAAAAGAGAAATTACTCTCAGTGTTATGTGTGCGTGAGTGAATGTGTGTTTTCTCTCTTGAAGGAAGAACATTGAAATGAATCACTCAAAGGAGAGAAATGTCATTTCTATGGCAACGGTGCTATTATACTTGTGCTTCAGTAGTTATTTCTGTAGCACGTTGGATCACTGTAGTTGGCACCTTCAAAGGACTGAAAGTGAGGAAGTAACACAACAATATTGATTGTCACTGTAGTAAAAATTCTGGAAAAATTTCTTCAAGTAGATACTTTCAAGTAATCACATTAATGGTATATTTTAGATTTTAATAATGAACTTCTGAGTCATTAAACCTTTCTGTTAATTCTTCAAATTATTTTTTATTTTTACTAAAGATTGATATTTGCCTCATAGCTCCAATTATGTCCCAGACACTGTATTACTTTAATATGTTATTTCTATCCCTTGTATCGCATTTGACTTAGAAGTATTATCGGGCTTTGCAGGTGGCTCTAGTGGTAAAGAACCTACCTTCCAATGAAGGAGACATAAGAGATGTGGGTTTGATCTCTGGGTTGGGAAGATCCCCTGAAGGAGGGCGTGGCAACCCGATCCGGTCTTCTTGCCTGGAGAATCCCACAGACAGAAGAGCCTGATGTGCTACTGTCCATGGGACCGCAAAGAGTTGGACACGACTGAAGTGACTTAGTATGCACAGATAAAAATTAAGAAAATTTTATTCATGTATTCCTTCAACAGCATTTATTGCCAGCCACTATCCTAAATGTCAGACATAGAGCAGTGAGTGAATAAGAAAGAGCTAGAAACAGCGCCGGAATTCAAACCACCTTCTAGCATCTACACTCTTCCTGATAAATGCCTACTGCTGAGTCTACTCCACTTGCAGACTGTTTATGTGTGTGCGTGTGTGTGTGTGTATATATATATTATGTATATATAAATATAAATGTTAATTATATTAAATAACATGGTATATATATTCAGTTCAGTTCAGTTGCTCAGTCGTGTCGGACTCTTTGCGACCCCATGGACTGCAGCACGCCAGGCCTCCCTGTCCATCACCAACTCCTGGAATTTACTCAAACTCTTGTCCATTGAGTTGTGATGCCATCCAACCATCTCATCATATTAATTCCATATAATTAATTCTTTTAAATGAATTGCTACCAGAAAATTTGCCTTTGAATATATATAATATTTGTATAAAAGCCACTGGTAGTGACAGGTGTGTGCATGTGTGCGTGCAGTCATGTCCAGCTCTTTGTGACCGCCTGGACTATAGCCCACCAGGCTCCTCTGTCCATGGAATTTCCCAGGCAAGACTACTGGTGTGGGTTGCCATTTCTACTGTGTAGTAACAGGTTGTGTTTGTATTAAATTTTTGAATTGAAATGAAATTTTATATGTCCAATGCTCTTTGTATATTTTTTCTAAATTACCAATGTTGTTCTTAATTTAAAGTTAAGAAATTGGGCTTTGGAATGTTAAGGTACTTGTTCTACCTGAGGCCTGGCTGCCTGAGGCCTGGCTGCCTAAGGCCTTCTTTGTCATCTCCTCCTCTCCGAGATGCTCACCCTGGTACCACATCTGAATCCTTTGTCTCAACGTTACTGGTCACTTCTTTCTGCATTTTAATTTATTCTGATGTCTCCCATCTGAAAGCAGATAAATACTCTTCCTCTGCCCATCTATTCCCCTCCAAGAGGTGCTCTTCCTTTGAATCTAAACAACCTGAAAACATTCTCTACATTTGCTGTCATTGCTTTCTCCTCTCCTCTTTAATCCTCACCATCTTAATCTTGTTTCTCCATTTCTACTCTAAATGCCCTAACAAAGAGGTTGCCAGCCTAATGTTGCAATTGATACCTCATTGCCCATGTGTTTAAATATTATTCCTAATATGATTGAATATGCTTTTTATCCATTTCTCATATATGTGTTTGAATTGCCTGCTCAAAACATATGTTTATCTTCTTATGATTGCCCTATTTCTTTTAAATTACCACATATTTAATGGGGGAAATAGATTATTTAATCACTTTTGGCCAACATCACGTAGAATTAAGAAGCTGAAACAACATCACTGATTAAAGGTCAACAGTATATGTATGATTAAGAACATTGGACAAACTATGAAGGATATCATGCAAATAAGCAGCTATCATTTTACCAGAACTTTATTCCCCAGGAGGATGAAGCTTTCTTCCTCCTTCTTAGTAATCATTTCCCATTGGTCAGAGTCCATTTACGAAGTAAACATGTAACCCACGTGTGGCAGTGTTTGCCGCTGCAATATCTGATATAGAGCTCCCTGGAGACCACCTATCTGCCTCATTTTGTTGTGTTGGAAGGGTGGACATGCGGGCTCCCAGCAAGCTGGTCTCACGAAAAGCACCACGACTCCTCTTCTGCCGGCCTTTCTTGTTCCTTTCATAATTTGTCCATCATTTACCTTGATAAATGTAGAGACATTACATGTTCTGACTCATGCTATACTGTAGATGTCTTTTACTTCTGTGATGTGGCAAAGTGCTATCATAACCAAGACTGCCCTGCAATTTGGAAGCTTCCAAAGAGTATGGCATTGTTCCAAGCAACTTTATGGATTCATCAAATTTTACACTGAGCCTGTGTTGTTTGTGTCTCAAAGTCATATCTGGTTTGATTTCTCTGGATTATGCAAGTGTTTATAAAATCCTGATATATTGAAATATGTTCTTCTTGTTCTGTATTGTGTGGTTCAAAAGTTCATTTTTTGTGGCTGAAATTGGTTTTACAGATGACTGCAATTACATTAAAGGATGCAAATAATTTATCTTCAGCTTGTACCTATTACAGCTATTTAACATATTTCCACAGGAACAGTATACCAAACCTGGAACATTTTTGTAGTAAGTTAATTATATTCTTACAGGTTTTGTGAGTACCTATTAATTTCTGCAGGAATAACTTATCGTCTCACTTAAGTGAGTAAATCAAGTGGTCACAGTTTTAAAAATACAGATATTTGAAAGACAGACACAAAGAGTTAAATTTCAGTTATTTTGCATAGTGTTTTTCCCTAACTATAAAGTACAAGAGAGAACAAAATAATGTCTCCTTGGAGGAAAATTTATACATTGTAAATGGATTCTCAGCTTCTTAGTATTCTTTCTGAAACTCTTGCAATACAAAAAGGACTCTTTTTATCCCTCAAAGGTATCATTAAGAACTAAAGTTAGATTACTATCTTACTTCAGTTCAGTGGACTGAAGTTCTTAAGAGCAGGTCACCATTCCACATTTCATAATAAGAAAGTATTCATTCAACTAAATCAAAAGCATATAAACTGAATAATCATAAATGTTTGATTTAAAATAGTAGCGTGGAAAATCACAGTTAAGAACAATATTCTATCTCATAAATTACCTCACTGTGGCTGACAGTGAATAAAAATATAGAAATTCTGTGCTAGATATAGATTTAATGGAGATCCCACAGTATATAGATGGAGATTTTAAAAAAGAAGAAGAAAAATCCTTTCTGACTTTTTCTATAGCGTACTCAGGACATTTCATAAAAACGCAACCTGTTCCATCAGCCCCCGTGTGGATCAGGCTACCAGTTTAGAAGCAGGGTCATGATAACTTTGAGAATCAATCTGATCGGCACCAGAAAAAGAATTCCCTCTGCTTACTCATGTCAGCCACCTTGCATTAGCCCTAGTTGGATAGAAAAGAACAAATAAATAAACAAACACCAAAAGACCCACATACTCTCTGATTCTTACCGCAGTTTACTCAACAGCCATTTACTGAGCATCTTCTGCATCCTAGCTAGGGAATTCCAAAGCTTTCAGCTCATCAATAATTAATGCAGGTTTACTATGTCTTGTTAGTAATGATCTAAGTGTCACTTAAGTACAGAAAAGACTTTCTAATAGTACCATCTGCTATTTCACAAAGAATTCCTAATAGTAAAATTAATAAAATAAGCCCTTTTCTTTTCTCTTCTTTACTTAAGACTTATAATAATTAAGGTAAGTTAGGTTTTGCTGGATTTCTGCTGTTTTCTGCTTATTGTTGGCACTCAGAACTGAGGGGTAGCTCCATGCCGTGTTTTGAATTAACATTGTAATTATAAGTATAGACTTCCGCCATAAAAAGAAATGAAGTACTGATATATGCTTCAAGGTGGATGAGCCTTGGGAAAATTATGCTAAGTGAATGAAGCCAGACAGAAAAGGTTACATATTGTGTGATTCTATTTAACTGAAATTTTCAGAATTCAGTAGTCCATAGAGACAAAACCAGAAGCTAGGAAAAGGGGGACAGGTAGAACAACTACTGATATGTACAGGCTTTCCTCTTGGAGCTGAAGCTGGGTAGAGGTGCTGATTGCACCGCATTGTGACTGTACTAACTGCTGCTGAATAATTCTATTAAAATGGTTAATTTTATGCTATATGAATTTGATATGAATTGCACTAAAATTTTTTTTTCACATTTTTGAAAGGTCAAACAAAGCACATTGGCTATTTGTATTCTTTTACTATATTGATTACATGCTATAGATGAAGCAGTATATAATATCTGGCAGGCATTCTTATTTGACAAATGTCAATGATGAAACTATTTGAGAAACTGTGTAATCATTGATTCCGCCCCCCCAGGAATCGCCATCATACTATTTCAGATTTTCACCTAGAATTTTCCCTATCTGTCTGTGTTATCTCTCTGCATAATTGCCTGCCTTGAATTTTAAATCCTACGAGGAAACTCTGTATTCTTTTCTACTTAAGTTATTACTGTGATGCTGGAAGCTTGCACTTGGAAAAACTCCCAAGGTAGAATCAGTTTTGCAAATCCATCTACATGCTGGTTTTCCTCTTACAAATCATTAACGAAGGTGTCAGCTAGAAAGGTCACTAACAGCCATACCTGCAGCACCCCACTGATCATCTGGGTAGAATGTGATATATCACCTTTAGTAATACAGCCTTGTCCTTGTCAACTAATTCTCAGTTCATGTTGGGGCCTTAATGGTCAATACAGATAAAATCACTTTTTCTCATTTAATGGTAGTGAGATGCCATTGCCAAACTGGCAGCATGTGGGTATCAAACTTTCTTTGCTACTATTAGACACTGTCACTGGCAGCACTTTTAATTATTGTGACAGCTAATGACAGTGTTTTCTGAAATTGCAGAGCACTGGTTTTTCATTTCTGGATCACCCTGTACTGGCTCTTCCTTTCTCTGGCAGTAATCTCTAGACTCTGTCAGTGCTCATTAGTACCTTAAAAAGGCCTGAGGAAGTAACAAGGGTAAATTCAACATGTTTACATTTTGTCTGGCTGGCAGCCTGTTTTCAGTCTAAAAACGCCTCAGGGGTAAGAGACATGATTGTTGGTGATAAATTAGGCAGATATATGCATGGCTCAGTGGTCAAGAATCCACCTGCCAATTCAGGAAACACAGGAGACACAGGTTCGAGCCTTGGGTTGGGAAGATCCCCTGGAATAGGAAATGGCAACCCACTCCAGTATTTTGGCCTGCAGAATTCCATGAACAGAGGAGCTCAGCGGGCCACAGGCTATTGCCGAGACAGCCACAACTGCGCGACTGAGCACACACGTGGTTTTGTTCATCCCTGTGAGCTGGCTCTCCCTGACGTCAACACCTAAAGTTACAGTTAGGGTCTCGGACTTGGCACAACACCTGGTGTGATCCTTGATCCCCTGTGTTTCTCGCCAGGGCTGGGCATCGCTGGAGATCTGGGAGGGAGAGTCATCTGTCTTACAGGGTCATTCCATGCACTAAGGAACTTGGAGCATTCTGGACATGGAGTTCTAAGTGGCACTCGTCGCCAGGACAACCCAAAGTACCCTACCCTTTGTGGGTGCCCCTGAAGGGTGCTCATCTGCATCTTGTCACTTATGAGCAAACTGAGACCCAGAGAGGGATTTGGTGTTTTGCATACAAGTACACATCCAATAAGAGGCAAAAGTGGTGTTGGAATCACCATGTCCACTTTCCTTGTCCAGTTTGCCTGCGAAGGAACTCTTTCATGCTATAAAATGGCTATTTCGTACCTCTCCCAACTTCTTCGTCCTCTGACACTCCCTGCTTTCATGTCACCCTTAACCAGGGCCCTTAATTCACTGTGAAACTGGAAGGTTGAGGAGAACCGGCTCATCTTCGCACCCTCCAATCTGCCAGCCGGTCTTACACGTGCGTGCTCTGCTCAGCTTCCCATCACAAACAGTGGACCCTCGCTCTGTCTAGGGCCCACTTCCTCCCTGAATCTGAGGACTGTACTCGTTGAGTTACCCTTGTTCTCTCTTGCTCCCTCGGTTTCCGTCCCACTGGTCCTTCTCACCATATCCGAGGTGCAGTTACCTTCATAGGAAAAGCAATGCTCTCGCAGCCCCTTCATCTACTGCTGTGTTTCTTTGCTTCCCCGAAAGGGTTGTTTCCTAAGAGAACGGGCAGCAGTTGCTCTCTCGGCTCCCCTGGTCCGGTGGGCTGGCCAGCCTCCTCAGACTAGGCTTTCTTTACCCACCACACCCACAAACACACTCTCGTTACCGACAGGCTCCCCTTGCCAGATCCAGTCATGAGTTCTCAGCCCTCTTCCTAACCTTCCAGCAGTGCTGGATACGGTGACCACACTGCTCTTCAGGAAGCAGTTTCTTCATCCGGCTTCTTAGATGTGATTTCTTTATTTTCCTCCTACCTTTACTGTTTTGGGGCTCCTCCCCTGGTGGCCTAGAGGGCAAAGTATCTGCCTGCAATGTGGGAGACCCAGGTTCAATCCCTGGGTCAGGAAGATCCCCTGGAGAAGGGAATGGCAACCCACTCCGGTACTCTTGCCTGGAGAATCCCATGGACGGAGGAGCCTGGTAGACTACAGTCCATGGGGTCTCAAAGAGTCGGACACGACTAAGCGACTTCACTTTCACTTTATTGCTTTTCCAAGGGCCCCTTTGCTGGCTCAACCTCAGCTCTGCCTGCAGATACTGGGCTTCACAAGGGCCCAGTCCTCAGCTTTTCTATTTTTAACAGAGCAACCAGAGAAGAGTTTAAAAATAAACCAGAAGTCCTCCCTTGGTTAAAAGCATGTAAGTGGCCTCGAATGAAGCCCAAACCCTTCATTCAGACTACAGGGCCTTGCATACTAGCCCCTTTGGGTTACTCCCTCTTCCCCCAACCACTGACCTCCTCGCTCTTCCTTGACACTCCTAGTTCGCTTCTGTTTTGGGGCCTTTGTGTTGGGTGTTTCTTCTTGCAATGCTCTCTGTCCAGATCTTCTTAAGAGTTCCTCTCTCTCACAACCCAGGTTCCTTCTCAAATATTAATATCATCTCCTTGGAAAGATCTTCTCTGACAGTTTTTCTAAAGTAGAACCCTTTCCTCTTGCTCTCTATTCTTTTATGGTATTTTACTCTTATATTCATATAATACATCTCTACTACATTTTATATATATTTTACTTGCTGTCATTGAGAGGTAATATAGTAGAACGATTAAATATATAGATTCTGAATCCCAAATTCCTAGATGCAGGGACTTTCTAACTCTGTGACCTTGGACAACTTAACCTTTTTTTTTTCCTCTGAGTCCTAACTTTTAAAAGGGAGATATTTTTTAGTACTTCTATATTATTTTAAAGATAAGTGTTAGTCGCTCAGTTGTGCCCGACTCTTTGTGACCCCATGGACTGCAGCCCTCCAGGCTCTTCTGTCTATGAGATTTTCCAGGCAAGGATACTGAAGTGGGTTGCCATTTCCTTTGCCAGGGGATCTTCCCAACCCAGGGATCGAACCTGGGTCTCCTGCACTGCAGGCAGATTGTTTACTGACTGAACTATAAGGGAAGTCTTTTTAAAGATAAAATGAGCTAAAACATGTGCTTAGGATAAATCAATCACCTAGTACTATGTAAATGATAGGCATTAACATTGTTACGTTTTATTATGTTTGAATCTTCCAACGGGAAACACCGTTATTTTTCTAACTCTTGGAGCAGTGACAGTACCTGGGGCATTCATGGCCCTTCATGTCTAGTTACTGAATGAACAAATGAATGCGTTGCAGCTAATTGGGTTTGGGTCTCAGTATCCTCTCAAGTGAGTTTTGTATGGTCGGAAAAAAAGGTGACTTTAAGAATGGCCTATATCAGTAGCAAAGGATAGTCTTTCAGGAGCTAAAAGTGAGTTAGAATACTTATATAAAATAAAACACCCACATCTTCCTAGCTATCAGTCAAGGTATTGGTGACCTTCCATTTAGTCTGGTTTCCATTTACATGGACACCATAGGGAGAAAAAGGAGGTATGAAATGTTTGAGGTGAAGTACGAGAGAGAACAGCTAGTGATACATTAAAAGCATAAACTTTGCTTATTTAAGGAAGAAGATAGCAGAAAAACAAGTGAATGACGGAATAAGAATCAGGGTTCTAATGTTTGGCTTTACCTTTTTGCTGCTATATTATTTTAAATATTCTCTTAACAATTTGTCCCTTAATGTTTTCTATTTAGAGTTGTATTTTTCTTTCTGTCTAGTTGAACAGATTCCTCTAAGTAAGTCACCCTCAAGATAAAGACAGAGTCTCCTAGAAACAGAGCTGTTGAATGCCTATGTTTTGTAAAGTATCAAGTAATATTATTAAAATAACAGCTCAATCTAATTCAGAAAGTATTCTTTTGAGAGAAATACTCCCAGAATTTCATTAATGAGAAATTATACATGGAGTCCAGGAGTCTCTGTAGTCCTCCCAGAAACATGTGCTAAATCTGTTCATTTGTATCTTGGTAGACTGAAATAACTCAGTGCTTCTTAAGCACTATCAAAACTACAGCAAACTTTCCTTGGCCATGCAGTAGAACCCTTGGGGCCAACTGTCCATGAACATAGTGAGCATGATGCATTCAATCTCACCTCCTCAGCTGTTCCCCATAGCATGTCACCTAAGGATACTGATCACTAACCTATTCTCTGAACTTCCTGTAGGACTTAAACCCATTCATTTTGTTGACTGCCAAGTTTTTTTAGACCCCACAAACTATGGAAAGTTATAGTGCAAATGGAAATTTGAGACTTCCACATGTGTCTTTATAGCACTTAGCTACAACCTGAAATATATTTAGAATGTTTTTCAAAAGGATAAAGCATTTAATAGTGCATACTCATGGTGCTTTTGAAATTTTTCTAAATCACTTTTTAAAAATTAATTAACCTGAATAGCAGAATATTTAGATAGCATTAGTTAGATAACGTGAAAAATTTTGCACTTTTCATAAAACTTAGGTTTGCTAGTGATTGAACAGTTAGAGAAAAAGAGCAAACACTGTTTTAGTTTCCTGTATTAATGAAGACGCTTTCAGACCAGACCCTCAAAAATCATGATATAATGAGGCTTTGACAGTAGAACCCTTGCCGTATGGGCACATGAACTCCCATAGCTTATGGAATATCAGTGAGGTTTTTTTGTCAGGTACTGCTCTGGAGACAAAGTGATGGCAGTTGGCAGTTTTTGAACAGAGAATATCTTTGTTTCTGTCTTACTAACTGCCCATCTGTTGCTTTCACTCTATGCAATTATTTCTGACAGAATGAAGCTTAAAACACTGGTTCCAGTATATTTATGTTAATTTTTTCTTACTATTATTCATTTCTAAATTCTTGATAACATGGGTAAGAGGGAAGTTATTAAACAGCAAAATTATTAAACAAGTGAATTGATTCCACTGATAGCAAAAGTTGCCTTCTGTATGTTTCTGATATTCACTGATGCCATCAACTTCTCTGGTTCTGCAAAAGCTACCCTCATCATAGGTTGCATTGTCCGTTCCGGTGGCGCTTTACCATTTTGCTTTTCTTCAGCTTATTTGGTGCACCCGCTGTCAGTGGCTGACTTGTTTCTCCTTAGAAGCTCCTCAGACGTCTGCCTCCATGGCAGCATCACAGTCTGGCCACATCCCCCTCCTCCTGCTTCCCAGCCCCTCAACACTGCACAGCTTTCTCCTCAAGAACCCGGGGCTCTCCATTTCTGCCTCAACCGTGTACTCAGCAAAGCTGCTTCTGGGCCTCATCTACAGTTTATAAGGACAACTCTTTATCAAAAGCCCGCTCGTCTTTTACTCTTCCCCATTGCACAGACCTGTTTGACATGCTCTTCATCATATTTTGACAGTTTAAAGTAAACGTGGAGGTGACGTCATTATTTATGTGTGCTTCTTTCTGAAGTTTTTTTCTGTTCCTTTGTTCAAATATTCCCTTAAAAATTCAAAACCTAGGATTAACTTTGAAACTTAGATTTAATCTATCTCTATCTTTACTCTAAGTATAAAAAATGGTGTAGTTTTGTTTTATCAGTGCTTTTTCAGGATAATCTAAATTCCCGGATAATTTAAATATTTTATCTCATGCCTCCATATTCTGATATCAATCTCCATTCATTTTATTTTTTTAGTTGCATAAATATATACCACTTCCAAGGAATCTTGAAAATTGAAAAAGTTTCGTGGACTTTGGTTATATTGTACACTTTCTTGAAAGAAATTATAAGGTTTTCTTCATTAAATTCTTTTAATATTGCTTTTAAAAAACCTTTCATATACTTTTTAAATGGTTAATGTTCCAGTGTAGAAATATTTAATGCATGAGTTTAAATAAGGTTATTTCTCCTATACAAAATAGATTAAGAAATTCTACTTTTAACATTTGAACATATACATTCAGGCCTTTGAAAAGTACACTTTTTTGGCGGTGCCAACTGCATGTTCATGGGCTAGAAATGAAAAATCCACTTCAAAGATTTATCGGGTAACCAGCTTTTCTGGTTTCCCTGAGACTGAGGGAGTTGCCAGCATGCTGAGCTAGTTTTAAAGCAAAGGCAGTCCCAGACAAACCGGGGTGATGTAGCCACTGCAGGTACTAGCTAAACTGCTCTTGTGTGTTATGTGCTCAGTCGTGACTGACTCTTTGCAACTCTATGGACTGTAGCCTGCCAGGCTCCTCTGTCCATGAAGTTTTCCAGGCAAGAATATTGGAGTGGGTTGCCATTTTCTATTCCAGGGGATCTTCCCAACTCAGGGATTGAACCAAAGTCTCTTGTGTCTCTGCATTAGCAGGCAGATTTTTTACCACTGCACAACCTGGAAAGCCCATCTTACCAGGTTAAGGGTTTATATCTTGAATCACCTACACTTAAATCTATACACATAAATATCAGCCATGCAGTTAACCCAAACTTATTTTTTCTAATTTATAGAAAGATAATCTAGATATGATTTAGTTTTACTTTACATATTTTAATATAAAAACTAAGCTAGATAAAAAGTCACACCTTCTCTATATCAGCTTATCAATAACGATGGAACTTTGTCTCTTTTTTCATTCAAATAATCTGTAATTTATCAAGCAGATACTGTTTGCCTTACTAAAAAACTAAAAATATAATTATGAACAAGATTATAATCACTCCAGAGAATCCCAGAACTTTAGTAGATTATTGTTAGTAATTTGGGGCTCCATTCTAGGTTTTCTAAATGCCCAAACATGTATTTAATTGCCATCTGGTTTATATCTCATTGTTTATGAGATCCCCTGTTCTTTTATGCCCTAGAGTTAAAGTATGTGAGAAATACTCCACCGAATTAACTCATCTCTGGGTGTTAATTTCTTCTCCCTGTGTCACTAGTTATATTCATCAGTTGTGTAAGCCCTCAACCTTTCTGAGAGAAGTGTTTGTTTACAGTGGCCAAACCATGTTGCAAGATTAAGCTCATAATAGGAAGCAAGGGGGGCTCAGTGCAACTGTGAGTCAAGGCAGAAACAGACCACACATTTCACCTTCAAGTTCAGCCTGAGAATTGGGCTACCTTTGGTTGTGCTAGTTGGGTCAAAGATGGCAGGTGACAGATTTTCCGATATGTCTGACTGCATCTCAGAGTACTAGGTGAGCACCAGAAGACTCTTCCTGCATCAAGGAAATCCAGTCTCTAAAATGGTGTCTTCCATAGAGTAGCTGCTCAATAAAATTTTGTCCAATAGCTCTTGCCCTATTATAGTTATCATCTCAAATGAGAAACGGTTCATTCCCCTGAACTCATATTCTGTATCTCATGATTCAGCACTAAATTAAATATTTCTGCATTCTTATTTTGCTTTTTTTTTTTCCAGTTCCTCTAACAGGACTTTTAAAAAAAATTTAAAAGCTAAGGCTATAATTTACATTTCCTTTGTCTCTCTGAATGATAGAGGACAATGGCAAGACTCTTGAAAAACTATGTTGGATTTTTAGTGACATCAGTGAATGCAAAGAACTGATCTTTTTTGAACAATAAACCAATCAAATCCCTAAACATGACATGAGTTGGAAGAGAGAATAGACGAATTAATGTAATTTTAAATTATTTTTTCTCTTCTTCTCAATGGGTCTCTGTAGCAAATTACCAGTAGAATAAGCTTTTAGAGTGGTGATTGATGTTGTATGGTAAGAATTTGATGGATTTAAGTGATTATTTTACCTAGAATATGCTTATGCTGGTAATTATCATCTATTTTATTTGGACAGAGTATCAATATATCAACAGTAGGAAGATATACACTTAGCTCTTGTGTGGCGCACAACCCATGCCACCTCCTGTGGACTTTAACATAGGAAGAAATTGCCTTGTGATATGTCTGATGATATTCTTAAAATAAACCTTACTCATTAGAATATATAAAAGCTGGATTTATGCAAGTCTCTCTCTAAAGTAGGAGGAGGAGGAATGGGGATGAGGAAACAGCAGCCACAATCATCAGAAGCATTCAGTGCAGAAATAAGAGCTAAAACCACACCAGGCGTGCCCATCTTGACAGTCTGCTAAGTACACGGAGAGCACAGCAGGACCTGCAGCCCCATTTTTCTGATAATAGACCCTAGAAACTCTAAGATTCTAACAGATGGACCCAAATATGCAAACAAGATGGAGTTAAAAAGCAAGTTTGACTCAAGCTCTAATGTGAAAATATTTTCATTTTTAGGTAACTTGCCAACGATAGATGAAGAATTATGGAAATGTATGCAATCCTTAATCTCAGCCCAGTCCCCACCTACTTTATGAAAGAGTACTTAAACCAAGACAGAATTATTTAAAAGCAGCCCAGATTTCTCTGGGTTTTCCCCTTCTTCCTCCTTTACTTCTCTTTACCTTTGTTCCTCTTCTTTCATTTTCCAGGCTCATGTTTATCTCAAAGAATAACTATAAATGTCAGCATTGATTAATATCTTCATCAGCAGTTTTCTGGTGTGAATCCCAGATGACTTTCTCATCCTTTACTCAAGTGTTTCTTTATGGAATGTTGGATGTCAGCAAATGACCTCTGAAAGAAGTGCAATGTTCTCTTTAAAAAGGCAACATTTAATACCCGCAGTTAAGATGAAGTCATACATGCAGATATTCATTTGCTTTTCTCTCTTGGGGGAGTGGATTTTCTTTCAGAAGCAAGAGAAATTTTATGACCTGATGTTTTAAGAAAGAAGTTAGAATTTTGTTAATATATATGTTCTACTAATATCAAATATTATCAGTCTTCCAATTTAACTGCAGCAAAATGCATTGCTGTAATTTCAAATGCATGCTTATTAATGAGAAGGATTTTCTTTTAGGTAGGATGAGTGTTTGGGCATTGAGAAAGAAAGAGCTTGATATAATTTTAAAGAAGTTATGTCTGATTCATCATATGGTTTACTTTATCATCATTTCTAATGGGAAGAAAGAAAATGAAGAACTGTTCATCATTTTCTGGGTAGTAAACTCCCAAGGGTAAATATTTATAAGTTGTATATTATAGCAATCTGAACTTTGGGAGGAAAGTTACGTTTGTTTTTTCCAGCATCAGTTTTGGCCATTTAGACATATTAAAAGTATATTTCGTTGGCTTGCTTATTGATATTAAAAATAACTCGCCAGTTAAAATGTATTCCTTCATTGACACCAAAATAGTACTGATTACATGCCTACCTTTTGGTTTAGTTGATTACAAGCCTGTCTCCTACCCCTACACCAAGTGTAATCACCTGAAATCTGAGACTACCTCAGTCATTTTCACGCTCATAAACGCCTGGCGCAGTGATTGTTTCACGCATGTTCAGTGAATATCACTGACTATTCTGATTACTACTACTTTGTGGCCATGTTTACTGGTAGTGTCTTGGTAGTCTTTATAAAATGAAACTTTTAACAGTTTGTACCAGTCTCTAGAGTTAAAATGGATTATGTGAAGAAGGTTACATTTTAGAAAGAACGTGGCATTTGAAATCAGACTTGAATCAGGCAATCTAGGAGGTCAGTGTGTTTCAAATTGCAGATCAGGACACCTTGGGTATAGTTAGTGGGACGTGTCCAAAATGTTTTTAAAATAATAAAATACAACTTTTTAAAGAAATAGACGAAGAAAGGATTAAACATTTCCTATTATTTCAAGAGTCTCTGTTTCAAAGATAGATGTGTGTGTGCTTTTGCATGTGTATGTGTAATATGAAACAGGGTCACAATTTAAAATGTAGATTGCTGCCCAAAAAAGCTTTAAAAAAAGTAAGCTTTAGATATTTGAATATTTCACAATAATTCTGAGCCTTTAATTTCTTATCTGTAAAATACAGTCAATGATAACTCTTTGAAGGTCAGTTCTAAGGGCTAAGAATACTAGTATATGTAAAGTACCTTACATAGCTCCTGATTTACATAGGAGACATGCAAAACATGTTGCCCTTTCCTAAAACTAATCCATTTAAAATTTAATTGATTGGGATTTATTCACATATACGCAGGATTGAGTCAAGATTTTAAACCCATAAAACTAATTTTCAAAATACTTTCTGATTCAAAAGATAATGATCTTAAAAAATTTACCAGCAAGGACATTGCTTAATTAATTAACTCGTTATTGATTTTTCCTTGAGATAATTTATTTTCATTACAATAAAAGTATTTTTAATTTACCAGTCCATCTAGTCAAGTAATGTTTTTAAAAGCTGGAATATGTCCAAAGGAACACAACAGACATTTTTAAGTGGTTCCAAACTTATCCAGTGAGGAACAGTGAAAGAATCTGGTGAAAGCCTATAAAAGAGACTATTTCAGATGACATTTATTTCCTATATTAAAAAGATTGTCTCATGCCAGAGAAATTAAATGTCTTCTTGACAAAGGGAAGAATAAAGACCAACTTACTGAGAATTATGGATTAATAGTGTTCAATTCAAACCAAAACTCAAACAAAAAACAAAGACTTGAGTCTGATCCTAAAAAACATCATAGTTACATTAGAAGTGATGTTGCTCTAAGAAAGGCAAGTGTGTGTGATGGGATTTGATATCATGCAGTGTCTTTTTAATTTAAATACTTGGTGATTTTTGATTGACTTTCATGGGTTAGATATCCTGATACACAGTATACTCAACCTTGGTCAGCCCCATGTAACATGTGCAAATGAGATATGTTTTTCATATAAATGGATCTGAAAGCTGAGTCTTGCAGAAAATACTGAGGAGTTTGCAAATTTTTATCCATGAAGAAATCCAAGCATTTATCAGGTCAGTTCCCATTTTTCATTGGCATTTAACTGCTGACCCCTGGCTGTACTCTGAGTTTCTTCCTTTACTTTGTCAACTACTTTTGTCTTTAGTTCTTAATTAGAAAGAAAAGTAGAAAAGAAGTCTACTCATTGGTCATTTTTAGTAACTCTACTGGATGTAAAGTGAAAGTGAAAGTTAGTCGCACAGCCGTGTCCAACTCTTTGCGATCTCATTGACTGTAACCTGTCCAGCTCCTCTGTCCCTGGAATTCTCCAGGCAAGAATACTGGAGTGGATTGCCATTTCCTTTTCCAGGGGATCTTACCAACCCACGGATTGAACCTAGGTCTCCTGCATTGCAGGCAGATTCTTTACCAACTGAGCCACTAGGGAAGCCTTGGTGCAAATGTAGACAAGGTTGGGAAAAATGATATGAGCGTAGGAATTCTATAGAAGAATGCTGGGAGGCAAACTGATGATGGCTGGAAGGAAAGAGGATACTCTATAAAAACATTATGAAGAAGCCGATCAAGAAAGGGAGACTTCCAGGGTAGGACTTTTTTCTATAGCCTTTCGAAGGGCTTTGGGTGGCTTTAGATCTTGTTGGGAAAACAAATAAAGGATATCCTGGTTCATAATGTAGTCTTAGTAGCTGAAAATGACTCTCCCATCTGAAAGAACTTATAGATGAGAAATCTGAGGTGTATTATGTGTGAACTGATTTGCCTAATTAATATAGAGCTAAGATCAGAATATATTTTTGAGTTTGAACCCTGTGTCCTATTAATAATACTAGTCTTAATGAATTGTTGTTGTTCATTTGCTAAGTCATGTCCTTAGCGACCCCATGGACTGTAGTATGCCAGGCTTCCCGGTCCTACACCATCTCCTGGAGATTAGTCAGATTCCTGTCCATTGAGGCGGTGATGCCATTGAACTATCCCATCCTCTGTCATTCCCTTCTTCCCCTTGGCCTCAGTCTTTCCTTAATGGATTACTGCCCTGGAACGTTTTCTGTGAGCCTGATGGCCTCAGGCAGCTGAACCTTTTCTCTCAGGTGTTATAGCCATGGATTGTAATTAAGTCTGGAATATTCCATCTCCCACTATTGGCAGTAATGGAGAATAGCTTTGTCAGAGTGGACTGTATTGCTGAATGAGGCCTTAGAGATCTCATTCAGAAATTTTTAGATGTCATTTTAAAAGTGAAGCCCTTTGTTTAAACCATACTTATGTAGTAACAGCTTAATATATAAACCCAGAAAGATAATTCAGGGAGCTAGACACTGCCTGCTCTTGACTCTCATTTTCACCACAATTTAACCACTAGGTTCCCAAGAAGCATGATAATTAAAAAAAAAAAAAAAAAAAAAAACTCTACTTGATTGCCTTTCTTTTATGACCAGAATTTCTTGGAATGTAGAGGAAAGAGGAAATTATTTTAGGGCATCCTGGGAGAAGAATTCACTTTCTCAAGTATAGCAGAAATAGCCTTTAGAATGAATTGCAGTGAGCATGCCTCCACAGGAGTCATGAGGAAATTGGCCACTATACTGCCCCAAACAGACATTTATATGTATTAATCAACTTGAGTACAATTGGCCAAGGATTTCTAGTACCTTTCCTAAAAAAAAAAAAAAAAAAGTCTATGAAAATAAATGTATTCCCCTAAATATACAATTGTTACTGCTGATTTAAAATAATTTGTGTAGGTGCATTGTAACATCTGCAGCAATGGCTTTTTCCAGGGAATTCTGCAAAATAGCAACAGGTTTGGACAAGCCATCCTATAATTTCATTGGACAGTGTCTTCAAAGAGGCTGGTTTTCCTTTCATGGATTATCTGAAAATCAGTCGGAGCCTCCAAAGCCTTCTCAGGATAAGGTTCGGTGATTTTTGGATAAGGAAAATGGAGGGACCAAGATCAATCAATCACAGTTTACACAGAGATGGCTCTGAGAACATAGTCCCAAGGCCAGGTTTAGTGGTTACTGATGTTTTTAATGATTACATTGCCAGTGAGCTCATGTCTTAAAATTTCCGGAGACCTGAGATTCCCTCACGGTGATAGCATATATAGAGCCTGTTTCAATGCTTTTTTCGCCCTGAATCCATGACTGAATGTTTAATAGCGTTTGCTATTTCCTTATCTGGAGACTCCTCTGGCCCCATCTCACTTACCAACTTAGCACATGGAGGTAACTCTCCCTCAGGAAGGAAGGAAGTCTGTGTACCAGTTGTGCCGATCACCAGCACGTTTCTCTTGAGGTCGATGGAACACTGATGTCTCCTGAGCATATCCAGCCCGAGAAGCATGTCCATGGGTTGCTCCTCCAGTATAGAGAAGGAGCATTGTAAGAAGTCGCCTTCGATCTGAATCTGTGCCAGGTGGACTCGGCCGAGAATCCGCTGCGTGCCCACGCCTTTAGCGACCCCAGCCCACCGCCGATCCACCAGCCGTATGATGTTGCATCTCTCCGCGCAGACTTGGCTCATGATGGTCATCTGAGCCCCCGAGTCGACGAAGGCCTTCAGAGGATGCCCGTTGACTCTGCAGTTGATGTAGAGCATGGCCACCTGGCCAAAGCTCTCCGGCGCCTCCTCCATGGCTATGCTCATGTTCTCCTCGATGTTCTGCTGCCGGATCTCCTCCTCGATCTTGGCCTGGGCCTCCAGATCGAACGGGTCAGCCGAGTAGAGGCGCAGTCGCTCTTGCTCTCTCAGCGCCCTCTCCCTTTGCTGCTCCATCAGGACCTGGGAAAAGCTCTCCAGGTTTCCGCTGAGCAGCGCTTCGGCCAGGGCAGGGTTGCGCTCCTTCAGCAGGGACAGGTCGTGCGGGCTGGAGAGCAGCATGCTCCGGACCAGGGCCGGGCTGTCCAGCCCTTGACCCGGGCCCGCCTTCTCCCCGGAGCCGCGGCGGCCGGAGTGCTGGGCCGATTGGGCGCGCTGTTGTGGCTGCCGGGAGCTGGACGTCCCCGGCAGCGCGGGCCCCGCCGGCTCCATCCAGGAGAGGCCGGCCACCCGGCCGGCGGAGCGCGGCTGCGCGGCCTCCTTCTGCAGTAAAATGACCATGTCTCCGTCCTTGAGGCCGTAGGAGCCCAGGGAGCAGCGGTCGTCGACGAGGAGCCGCTCCATGTAGACAATCTGGGTCTCCTCGGCGGGGATGCCGGACTCCAGCTCACAGAGCACACGGAAGTTGTGAAGCTCAAAGTCAGGGCTGACCTGCAGGGAGAAGGTGGCCTCGGAGAGGTCCCTCCGCACACAGTAGACCGTGAGCAGCATGGCCCGGGCCCGGGAGGGCCGAATGGACAGAGGTCATCGGGCGGCTCGCTGGCTTGACTGGAGCTGGTCTCCGTGGATGGCTGGGATGCTTCTGGTGACTTGGTGTCTTGTGCATCCGCCTCTCAAGGAGATGCAGCCTCTTACCGGTCTGGGGGCCACCTGCCAGCCTCAGTGCCTGCTGCTTGGCCGCCTGGAACCTTGCAGGGGCATTTGTGTTCCAAAGTCCATTCGTATATGTGCTGCTTGGAACTTAGACCGCTTGTTCCCATAGAAACAAAGTCACTCCAATCCATTTGGTTCTAAGGCTAGTCCTTCAAAGCCTATTTGACCTACAGTCTGACAAAGATTGTTTCAGCTTTCCCTAAACAACATATTAGCATTCTGTTCATTTGAGAATTGTATTCTATGTACTTTTATTTACCCCCAAAACAATGAGTACTTGTTTCCTACATGGCAAGTATCAGGCTATGTGGTTGGTATCAAAAATGATGTATGGGACATGGTGCCTTCCCTTGAAGATCTCATATGCTAGGGGTAGACTGATGGGAAATGAGAAAATCACAATTCTGGAGGTCAGTACTTTCAGACGTGTTCAGCATACTGAGGGATTCAATGGAACAGAGGATGTCTCTCTAAAGAGGAGACAGGTGGATGTTGAAGGATGAGAATTTCCCATGTGAAAAGTGGGGAGAGTCACTCTAGACAAAAAGAACTGTAGGCATAAAAGCAAGAATTCATAACAAGGTCTGTTCTTTCCAGAGAAACGTGATACATTAAATGTAATAGGAGAAAAGTGTCCATGAATTTGAATGACAGGCTATGAAGATGGAAAAAATTCATTGGAGCCAATTTATAAAGAGCCATATATGAACCCAAGGAATTTAAGAATTATCAATAAACAAGAGTCCTCCCCTTCCCAACCCCACCCCAAAAAAAGGTGGGGAAAAAAAGAGAAAAGAAAGGAAATGGAAAGGATTTGAAGTAGGTCTTTGTGATGTTTACTTGTTTTATTAGTTGATTTAAGGAAGAATTCTCTCACAACAAATGAAAGATGTGATTTGGCAGGAGGGTCAGCTAGAGGTTTTCTCAATGGCTCAAAGAGGGAGCTGTTGCTGGAATATGAAAATGTAAGAGCCGGTGGAGAATTATAGTGTTTCCTGAGTAGAATGTGTTTACCCATTGGATGTGGGAGCAGAATTGTGTGGAAAATACAGAAGTTCTCTAAAACAAGAGACTGGTTAGAAATAAGTCATTACTTTGAACGGATCAGTGAGGTGAACCTAGAGGAGACCAATTTGACATCAGTCCTGTAGGAAAGAACTTCCCTGGTGGTTCGACAGTAAAGCACCTGCCTATAATGAGGGACACCTGAGTTCGATCCCTGGGTCGGGAAGATCCCTTGGAGAAGGAAATGGCTACCTACTCCAGTATTCTTGCCTGGAGAATCCCATAGACGGAGGAGCCTGGTGGGCTACAGCCCATGGGGTTGCAAAGAGTCAGACACAACTGAGCAACTTCTCTTTCTTTCTCTCTTTCTGTAGGAAAAGGCAGGGTAAATGCCACACTGCCTCGCTCTCTGACCTGAGGGCACAGCCCCACTCCATACCGGGCTCGAGACCCAAAGGCAGGGGTCACGTGGTCCTTCAAGGCAATGGAGATTGGGTAGAAAGCCTTGAGTGCCAGTTGTTTTTTTCTGTGTTTCACTGTGTGTTTCCACTATAGAGAGGTCATGTCTTCCTAGCTTGGTCTTCCCAGGTGCACTTTTTTATGAACCAGAAGATAGCTGACATCGTCTGCCTCATCCCCTCTCCTATTTCAAGCCTTGTCAGAGAATCTGCATTGTTACTTAGAGAAAGACGTCAGGCCAGTCTGAAGAATTTGGAGAAGGCTCCGTTTCTCACCTGTTTGTCTCGGATGGAAGACTATATCTGCACTCACTGCTCTAATTATCCTAAGGTTCCCTGCTCATATTCATTTACATTGAGAATGTTGGCCGAATGCCTACTGTGTGTGGAGAACGTGCAAAGTTTTGGGGGTGCACATAAATAGTGTTAAATACAAGCTGTGTTCTTAAAGGAACTCAGTCTAAAATAGAGAACGTACGCACATATACCTACACATTGGGAGTTAAAAACGCCACAGAATCTGGCAGAACATTGGAGAAATTAGTAGTATCTGCAGAACAAATGCAGAATATGGATAGGACTATCGGCCACGGAAGGCTTCCTGAAAGAGCTGGGTTTATGAAGAAGACAAGTTGGTCATGTGGGAGTAGGCTAGTAGGGAGAGCAAGGCCAAGAAGACTGCCTGACTGAACAGCCTTTAGCTGGAAAGGCAGCACCGCATGACAAGGAGGCCTTTTCAAAATTTTAGGGGAGAAAACCTAGCGTCATAATGTTCTTGTAGAAAGTCATGGATTATTTAGAATTATCTTTCACTCTTTATGGCGATGGATGGCCCTTTGGCCTAATAATAATAAGTTAATAAATTTCTTCTGTGGTTCTTAGTGTCCAGATAAGCCCATCAGAGATCAGTAATGGTTTCTCCTGAGTTTGGGAACAACTGTAATGAAGATCCCCTAGAGAAGGGATACGCTACCCACTGCAGCATTCCAGGTTTTCCCTGGTGGCTCAGAAGGCAAAGGATCTACCTGCATTTCGGGAGACCTGGATTTGATCCCTGGGTTGGGAAGATCTCCCGGAGGAAGGCATGGCAACCCCCTCCAGTATTCTTGCCTGGAGAATCCCCATGGACAGAGGAGCCTGGCGGGCTACAGTCCATGGGGTTGCAAAGAGTCAGACATGACTGAGCAACTAAGTACACACACACACATAATGTAAGACATGTTCATATGCAAATTACTCTAAGGAGCAGCTGAGAAGTTGGTAGGGCTCACATTCCATACTCCTTTCCCTCTATCCAACCAGCTTTGAACCATGGTTCTTAAAATATTAATAAGTTACGAAAGTAATACTAGGGCTTTTTTTTTTTTAAGCAGTGAAAAAAATTATTTTTGCAGAATAAGTCTTTTTTTTTTTTTTATTTTTTAGCAAAGCAAATACTCAGTTTACATCAAAAGCAGCCAGCATCTTTTTTCATGTTACCCTGCCTTGATACTGAATGTCATTAAAGTTTATGTAGTATCTTTTATTATCCTGTAATTCTTTACTTTTGGTGGCATTTTGAATTTATGTGCTTTTTTACCTTTTACTGAGAACACACAGTGGAAAACAAAGAGACTCAAGGTCTGGCCAATTAACTGTCATCATTCTGTAGATCACAGGATGTCAGGATTGGCAGGGAGCCTTCAGATTCTGTGGTCCAGTCACTCATTCAGATCTTAAACCTTGGTTGCCAAATAGTCTGGGAAGATAAATACAGCCTCCTGTTTAGTATTTCAGTTTGTATCTTCTTTGATTTTTTTTTTCATTTTACTCAGTATTACTGGTGATTCAAATACTATATGTATAATTTTCTTACCTCAAAATTTTAATTAAAAACCTCTTCTAATTATGTAATAAACTGGGGAATCATCTGGAATATATATAAAAATACTCATAAATGTAAAATATTTTTAAACATATAATCCTTATTGCACAGATCAGTTGGAAATGGGAGCTCTGAATTATCTAGGTGTGCTTATATGGGTAACTGAAGGTTATTGCAACTTTTCTTTAGGAGATTTTGTGAAGTATAGTCCCTTACTTTTCTTCCCTGGTAAGTACAATGTAGGAACATAATTGAATCTTTCTTGGATAAGTGAGACTCCTGCAAGGTCTCAGGACTATCACTCAGAAAATCAATTCTCATTGTATAGCCTAAATACCCACAAAATAGAAAAGATGACACTCTTTTCATACTGGCCAGTAAATAACCCCAAAATTATTTTTTGAAGTAAATCCATAATAGTACCTTTTGTAATTTGCTTCTTTTTAAAAACATAATGCAGCAAAAATCTAGATGATTGATGGTTCCACTTAGTACAGTGAGTTGATTTTTAAAGTACCATCTCTTGCTTTACAGAGCAAAATAAATGTCTTCTATCTGAAGCAATAATACAGCAACATGAGTGTCATTATGTAGTATATGTAATAATTAAGCTGCATTAAGCAAATATGATCTTGCTTATTTTGTTTCCTTTAAATATATGCCTGGTGTTACTTTAAAAATACAGTGTAACTGAGCCTTATTAAAAAAATAATACCATCACTTGAGATTTTCAATGCTATTTAAGGGAAAATACAGAATTTTGAAAGCTGTATTCATAGGCTGAGCCACTGAGTTTCCCACTGTTTTCATAGGTTAAACAACTAATTTTCCCATTTTCCTGTTTGCAATACAATATTGTGCCAGAACTGCCAGTAAAGAATAACATTGATTTTTTTCAGGAAGCTAATCATTTAATAGATATATTAAAATGCTGCTCTGATAGAAGTTCAAGCTTTTATTAATTAGTTTGGAGGTTTTCCCTAATAAAAAGGCTTAGCATTGCCCATTTTTGAAACCTAAAGATCATGATACCTCTTAAATATATAAACAGATATAATTGAAGAAACTCGGAGAAATTAGTATGTCTCAACCTGCTGGGAACTCAGCTAGCGGTTTTTCTTTGTTGTAAGAAAAATAAAGAGTATGAGCAGAAGACGCACACATACGTGTGTGCACGTGGTACACACATGCCCATGCTTGGGGAGAGGGAGCAGGCGCCCACTCAGAACACGTTCTCAGTGGTTTTGAGAATGCAATGATGATGATGTCACGTTCCAACAGGGAATACTTTATCATGCCTTTATTACTTTCTTTTTATAGCATAACATTTTAACATCATATAGAGAAATGCATTTTGAGGTATATACTGTGTATTGAAGGTAATATAATCCCTTGTTAACTTTTAGTGTTTTCAATACATATACTTTCCAAGTCTATATATACATGTGTATATTTTCATTTTTAAGAAAATTTGCTGCTACAATTTGGTACTTTATGGTCCCTTTCAGTGTGTTAAGAATAGGAAAAAATATTCTGATCTATGGGATGCCCACCTTGTTTATTGAAGTTTTGACGATTACTTATATTTTGTGAATTGCTTATAGATTAAATAAAGTTAGTGTAACAAATTAAAAACAAGATAAAAACAATTTATTAACGTAACTTTGTGGGTTGATAATTATTGTCTTGGGACTTCCCAGGTGGCCCAGTGGTAAAGAATCTGTCTGCCAGTGCAGGAGATGTGGGTTCCGTCCCTGGGTTGAGAATATCCTCTAGAGAAGAACATGGCAACCCACTCCAGTATTCTTGCCTGGAAAATTCCATGGACAAGGGAGCCTGGCGGGCTACAATTCATGGTGCTGCAAAGAGTCAGACGCAACTGAGCACACACACTTACTTTTCTTAAATTTCAGTGTACCTTGGACAAGGAACGTTTTTATTTTCCTGTTTCTTCTGTGAGAATAACCATGTAAGACAAAATGTTAACAGTAATGACAAACAGGGTCTTATGTTTTGAATTCAGCTGTGATTGAGGAAAATTATTCAAACCAGTTTTATTGTTTATTCTTTTACAGTAACTTGTAATCAACTCATCTCAAAAACAATGCCACTGTAGTTTAGAAATACCAGTGGGATCTATTTATAAGTTCAAATACACTTTAATAGTTCTAATTTAGTTGTGATTTCTATACTTTTCTGTTTTGTCCTTCCTATATAGTTAGTCCTAATTGGAAACCATGGAAGTGTCTTGACTCAGTTAAATTAGTTACAAAAAATATGTATTTAGAAAGTTATAGATTTGTTTAGTTATCTGCCGTTTGAAGATGAGCTCAGAAACATGTTAATAATTTCTCATAGTAAATATTTAATGACTACATCCTATGAGCACGTCAATGGACTAGGGGCTTTGAGAACAAAGATGAATAGGACTCACTTTTCTCCAAAGAACAAGGTAGCTAGTAGGCCAGATAAGACTCATGCACTTTGGATCATTTTATGTAACAGAATGTAGTAGGGTTGTAATAGATGTGTGAATAAAACGCTGTGCTTGCTCAGAGAAGACAAAGGTTACTTGTTTGGGTGAGGGGTACAAGGAGTGAGTAGGAATGTGTAGAAAGCTCACTGGTGAAATTGCTCCTGAATTCAACTAGAAATATGACTTGGTCACAGCCATAGTTAAATTTTACCCAGCTGACTTTGGAGGAATAATGCTTTGCTCAATGTGTCATAGCATGAAAGTGAAAAGAAAGTGAAGTCGCTCAGTCCTGTCCGACTCTTGGCGACCCCCTGGACTGTAGCCTATGAGGCTCCTCCATCCATGGAATTTTCCAGGCAAGAGTACTGGAGTGGCTTGCCTTTCCTTCTCCAGGGGTATCATAGCATACACTTGACTTTTTTCTCCTCTAACACACACACATTTTACTGTTCCATTTTTTCCCTTGTAGATGCTATTCATGGAAGGATATAGTAGGATTTTAGGACTGGTGCAGGGAAGGAATAATAGTCTAGCTTTCTGCCCAGTAGTCTAGCATTCACACAAGCACTCACACAAACAAACAGAATGAATGTCCATGTTTGTTTCTGTGTAGAGCCTGGCTGGTTGAACTAACAGTCAGTCTTTATCACGAGGAGAAGCCAATGCAGTTCCTGGGTTGACATCTGCATAGATCCTCTTCTTCCTCTGCTTTAGAGTTAGCGAAGATTCCTTCAATATTTTGACATTGTGCTGCCTGTCAGTCTTAGTTTATATTACTCTCTAGCCTGTAGAGATATTTCATTAGGATATTTCATTCATGTGTAGTGGCTGCATTAGGAATTTCCAAATGTCTTTGTAAGTGCTTTCAATGTGGATGCATATAGTTAGTTAATATTATAGTTTAATTTTTTAAAATGTCTTAATGCTATACATATATGTGGATAATATAGTGCAAACTGTTCTGAAAGTAACCAGTTTCTGCATGGTCCACATATATTCACTTTGACGATGAAACATCTAACTCCAGGGTACATGCATGCAGTCCCGATAGGAAAGATTTGAGGATGCCTCCAGTCCAGCCATGCCACCCCAAAAGCTAGCTATGTAGCAGGTCACTTCATTTATCATGACCTTTTGGGCCAGATTGAATGGATGCATGTTTCCTGTTAGGACAGAGGTATATGGTAAAGATCTCAAATAAAGAAAGAAGCCCATTGTACCACAATAGCATGGTCGTTTGGATGTTTTATGAATTATATGCTTGATAGGTTTCTACAACTGTCTTAGGCAAAATTTCTAGGTTGTTGTTTATGTAGCTTTCTCTATTCTAAACAGCAGCTGAGTTAATTGATCACCATGGTAATTAGCATGGCTGAAGCCCATCTGTCTATAGAATTTAATTGTATTCCAACCATGAAAATGAGAAAGCCTGATAAACAAAAGCTTCAATTAAAAAAAAAATAGCAAATAAAAGAGAAATCAGCTCACCTATTTTTCCCAGATAAATTAAATTTAGCAGTTTTGCTACAAGGAGGCTTCGTCCTTAGGCCATCTAATGATGTCAGGCTCAGAGAATTTCCCTCCTTATTCTGAGAGTGGTTTGGAGGTGTTACTGTCCTCCAGGCTCTTTCTCTGTTCTGAGAGACGTGAGGCTCCCAGCCCTGTCCTCTATTCCATTGTCATCTCCACTCCACTTGGGAATATTCTGTTTTCGCTCAGCTCATAAAATGCATTTAACTGCTGATATGCTTTTGTTTACTCATATATTGGTGAAGCATTTCAGTGCTGCTTATTCCCAGAGCATGAATAGTCTCTCTGGAACCCTCCAAAGGACATGAACTGATCAGAGAAACCACATACCCTGGCTTTCAAAACAAGAGGTCCAATTTCAGATGCTGAAGGGAAAGAACATCAGATCATTGATTTTTTTTTTCTTTTCTTTGCAAACTGTACATGAAATGAAAGAGAAAGGTCTGTGGCAACCCTAACTAAATTGTTTTTCAGGATTATTTTTCTGTATTTCCTTATTTTCCTTCAAAACAACTTAAATTACTATTAATCTTGAACAAAGACGGTTTGATTTCATGTTCCCACTGTAGTGTGTTTCCTTCGGAATGCAGAATGGTGGTGGGCCCTGCATGCCTGTGGCTGAGAGACACCAGGCCAGATGTTCCAAGGGTAACTCGTAAATTACTGCTTATACAACATGAAATATACTGACATTAGATTGACATCAAAAAGTGGATCCCCACTGAAATCATGGTTGCTGATATTAAAGTTGAACTCTCAGATTATGTCTTTGTAGAAAAATTTAAATCAAGTCGGACCGTAAAATCCTCAATTTGCAGTAAACCAGCCTGAATAAAAAAGCAATGACAATTTCAGGTAGGAGGTATACTTTGTGTTTGTTGGGATGGATATGTAGCCAGTTTATCTAGGAGTTAGCATCAGGTCTCTACATTCTTTTTTATAGTCTTAAGTAGATGATTTCTTTATGGTATTGAATGCTTCATCTAAAATATCTGAGATCATCCTAGATATAAGATACCTCAGTAAAAGAAAAAGAATTTATCTTATAATAAAATAGGCTCTCGGTGAATCACTTCTTACAAATAAGGCTGCAAGCTCTTTTCTTTGAAAATAGCAACTCATTCTGCCTCTGTGACCAAAAAACATCAAAACACAAGCATTTAAAAAAACTAGTATCAAAAATTTAATCAAGTTATGTTATTCTATCCTTTTATAAAGCAACAGTATTCTATATCTCAGGTAGTAGACAAACAGTCACACACACACACTCACAAACTGGGTTGTGTACACAGTAAAATAGAAAGCCTGGTGTGACTTTGAAGTAAAGAAAGCAAGGCTTATGCTCACTGGGTTTGTCACATTCTCTGAATGTCCTTGGACAAAGCATCTATTTCTCTGAGCCTCATTATCCTCTCATATAAAATGGGGATGATGGCAATGATCTCTTTTCCATAGGATTTTGGTGTGGGCTTAATGGATAATTTGAATTTGTCCTGTAAATAGAAAAACACTCTAACAAAGTTATCTTTCCCTCAATGAGTAGAAGCAATACTTAACAACCCAGAAAAGTCAAGGAGAATGGAACTTATATATCCTGAAGATGATATGCGGATTAATTTTAATAGCTAATTGACTCAAACTGGGTGCTTTTGTGCCTTTAGAACCATCTCTACTGTCTTCAACTTGCACTTTAGTCTTCTCAGGGTAGTAGCGAGAGTCTGCTACTTGCCTGTTTAAGAATCCCAAGGAGTAACCTTTAAGAATTGAAAATAAATCCATCCAGAGTTCTTTATTTCAACAACTTATTCACTGTCGTTTTGAACCAAAGCAGTCTGTGAGCTCTTCTTGCAGGTTAAAGGAAGTAGACAAGCATCTGCTTTTAAGGTGCTTACAGAATTATTGAGCAGACGGAACATATGAAAAGAAAATCCATTCACCATAATTGAAAGGGTTGCAAATTAAGTCTAGTTAGTAGGCAACCAAATTGTTGAGGCAGATGCCAAGAATATGGTTTTTCCCATAAGTTACAACTTGGAGTTATTATTGTGGAGGGTCATGTGTTAGATGGAACAGTAAGAGAGCTTCATTCCACATACCTTCTTTAAAGGCCTTTTTTAAAAGACCCAACTCTCGATGCAATTTACAGAGCTAAATCAACACTCAGGGTGAATGCCCAGAGTCATTTGGACTGAAGAGTATAACCATGAGGCCTTGAGGTTTGCAAACTAAGTGTCTCCTCAGGACAATTGATCGCAGCCTTCTAAAAGTTCCCTTGAAGAACTGCTGTTTGTCAGCGGTCATTAGCCTTCTGGCCATGAAACAGCAGATGCAATCTCTCAGAGCAAATCCGTTTGATGGTGCACCTCATTAGTTAAAAAGAATCAGCAAGCAACTTTTATCACATTGTCAATATGTGTATATATATTTATAAACTATATATAGTACTATATAACTTTATAAAATATTAAAGGGATAGATATTTTAAATGGATCAGTTAAATACTACTGTCTGCTACTTTGTGTCTACACTCGCTTGTGCATCTTGAAGTGTAAGAACCTTACTTTTGAGACTTTCAGAAAACAGTTAAGTCTCTGATGCTTTGAATATACCCAAGGAGCAGGCTTCCTTTCAGGTTGGCATAGGTTAGGAGCAAAACAGAAGGCAAGAACGCAAAGAAAGCGTAGTCTTAAGAGATATTGCAGAGAATCACGTATGTAACGCCACTTCATGGGCTGAGATCAACCTCTCCTAAGACAGTGACCAGCAGCTCGAGGTCAGGAGAAGACAATGTGACAGCCACAGCCACGGAGTCGGGAGTAGCTGGAACACAACTCTGCCTGTCCTCGATTTCCCACCTCCTCTACTGACTTTGGGGGCAAAAATGCAAAGGACACTTGAAAGCCACTCTGGAGAGTCCATGTGGGAAGTGACAGACAGGTGATGAAGATGGAGGCAAGAGAGAAGAGGGAGATGAGGGGGCAGATTCTGAAAGTCTTTACCTTTGCTGCCTAGTGGCTGGGAACGTTTATCAGTGCTTTGCTGCTGCTGCTAAGTCGCTTCAGTCGTGTCCGACTCTGTGCGACCCCATGGACGGCAGCTCACCAGGCTCTGCCGTCCCTAGGATTCTCTAGGCAAGAATACTGGAGTGGGTTGCCATTTCCTTCTCCAGTGCATGAAAGGGAAAAGTGAAAGTGAAGTCACTCAGTCGTGTCCGACTCCCAGCGACCCCATGGACTGTAGCCTACCAGGCTCCTCCGTCCATGGGGTTTTCCAGGCAAGAGTACTGGAGTGGGGTGCCATTGCCTTCTCTGTATCAGTGCTTTAGAAAGAAGCAAGTTCAGCCCCTGGGTTGGGAAGATCCCCTGGAGGAGGACACAGCAACCCACTCCAGTACTCTTGCCTGGAGAATCCCTTGGACAGAGCAGACTGGCGGACTACAGTCCATAGGTAGGATCACAAAGAGTCGGACACAACTGAAGCAACTTAGCACGCTTGCACGCGCTGCTGAATAAACAAAAGCTGTGATTTTGTGATGCTTGTCCTTTTGAACATGCTGCTGCCGCTCCAGCTCCTGGGATTTGGTGGATAAATGCCACAGATTCTCCATCTTTCTGTGGGGCAGTTCTGAAGTATGTTCCTTAGGTTTCCTCAGACGGCCCATGGCAATGATGTGTTCACTAGATTTTCTCCCTTCCTTGTCCGAGTATAACCAATTCTCACTTGTGCCTCCTGGAATACCCTCCCAGATAAAGACTGTCTGCACCTATAACCTTGTCTCAGTGTTAAAGTCCAAGGAGAAACAACCGTAAATGAATTTGAGCTGCTGGGGTTGGTGGTGGTTACATATTTATCTGTTGCATTCTATGTGGTTTTATTTCAGTCATTTCTTCTGGGTTCTCAAAAAATCTAAGTACATGTTACAAAAATATGAACACCATGGATTTACACCTTACATCATCGGGTCAAACTCTTGCTTCCTGGATCTGGGTTCAGTGTGGACATGGAGCTTTTACTATTTCTACGTATTTTGTAATGGTGTTATCAATTGTTGCTCTAAATTGGCTGATTCACATTCAGAAGTGCTCTGTCAGTTAAGCTCACAGTTTTATGTACTTGGTAATTACAATATATAATAAAATGTAGACAGTTTGACATAAGCCTTAAGGGCATGCACTGCCTATGTACTGAGATTCAGTTCCCCACTTCGAGGCTTTTACTTCTGTGCATAAATTTATTTATGTTTTAAATAAGAGTCTTAGTGTTGATATCTTGTTGACTCCTGAGAAGCACACCTAGCATTGGTTTGTGGGCTTATTTTTAAGCATCAATCACATTATGATACTTGACTAAGGATGTGTTCCATATTCTGCTTGCAAATCCTTGAGATCAGTTCTTCAGTAGAGATTATACAGATTTGATACTTATGTGTGCAAATTGGTAATTTGTATGCACATTTTTGACAGAGGTCTTATGTGTATTTCTCATTGTTTTGACAATATTAGCAAACATTAGAGACACTGATTAAGTATCAGTTATTTGTATGCAATCCAGGAGACTTCCTGTGGTTCTTTGAAGAAAATTCATATTCTCTGACCAATTTGTTCTAAATTTGAAATATGGATACAATAGCAGCATGATAGGTAATGAATAAGTGTTGTTTCTTTTGTGTTTGTATCATATTATCATGTTCAAATGTATTCTTAAAACATATACTTGAAAATATTCTTTTAATTTAGCTATTTTATCCTCAAAATTCATAGCCCAAGATGAAAGCTCCCTGACACTAAATGCCAAATTATGTAGTTTGTGAAACCTTTTTGTTCACAAGAATCACAGTGGAAAGTATCTCTTCACTCAAGTGATTTTTATTCCTCATAGCCTTAGTTAATGTTATAGTATCGTACATGTGTTCAAGTTTATAAGGTTGTCAAAAACAAAGATGTTGAAGATACATTTGAGATAATATTAACACTTGTCACAAGTTTGTACAATCTTTTTTTCCTTAGGTTAGCAATATTTGTATAAAACATGGCCAGTGTGGCAATTTCACTCTGAATATGGCGTTTAGATATAATAGGAAAATCATTTCTAAGAGAATTTCTGCAGTAAATGTATAAGTTGTAATAGGCATTTAGCCAACATATAAAATTTCATTTGAATGTCCATTGTGGCTATACTCATTCATTGTTGAAAAAGAAATGCTGAGCGTCTGTTTAGCACATCTCTAGATCATTTTACATGATCTCTGGTCAATGGCTACATAATGTGTTTCAAAGAAAAGATAGGTAATGTTTCTTAACAGTGAATTGTCTTTGCATAATATTAAGACGATGCATTAGGAGAAATTGTGAAATTTACCAAGAATGAATCAGTAGTGTGCTTTTTTGTTAAAAAAAAAAAAAACAACAGAACTATTGATTAAAGAATAGTTAGTGTCATCTTTTTCCCCTTGTACTAAAATTCAACACTTCTTAAATATTACCCAAGAGGTAGGAGCATTTCTAGAATGATTATATATCTATCTTAGGTGAGCTGAGTGAGATGAAAGAAACTTTGCCTTAATTGAAAAAGGATAATTGAATATGTTGAGATCAAGAGCTTCCTGAAAAGAGAGGGTTCTGTTTGAAATGCATTAGAGCAAAGAAGTTTGTAGCTCAGAAAGATGTGAATAAAACACTGCTCCGAAGACATTTTTGTTGCTTACTTGCAGCTTTTATTTACTTGAGATTTTGGTTATTTAACTATACTTTATTCCAGAAGATATTCAAGATCATAGTTGCGGCAGATTTTAATTATATACAAAGTGGAGCATTTCACCCTGGGGAACACCCCAGAATGGCTGGAGCCACTTTATAAAACGAGCTGCTGCAGTTTGCTCTGGTTGCTAAATCAAAGGTTTTATTTATTTATTTATGTTTTATTCCTTTGGGCAATAGTTGTTCCATAGTTTTCATTTTTGACTAACTGGAAGTACAAACAAATAAACCTTTGAAGAAATAAAAACAGTTTTTACATTTTTATATAGTTATTACCCAAATAGTATTGAATAGCATACACAAAACTTTAACAACAAAAATGGCCTGTAAATTTAGTGTGTGTGTACAGACCTAAATTTACCTTAATACTTGATAAGGTTCAGCTATATACACTAAATTTTAGCTTAACATTATAAAAACAAAAACCTAGATAAAATATTGTTTCACATTTTTAAAAATCTTAAGGTTTCTTTACTTATGGAGTGGTTGGAGCCATCTGACTTAAGAAATTGGAGGGGTAAAATCTATTTCATTCTTAGTGCTACAGAAAGCATATGTTATTATAATATCATACTCTAAATAATAATTATGAAAGCAAATTCTATAAGCAGTCCTTTCTGTTCAGTCTATTCACAGAAGCTACATAAAGTAATGCAGTTGTCTCTCTCAGCTGTTGAGTCCAGCTATTAATTTTGGACATGGGATCCATTAAGTTAGAACTTGAAAGAAAAATACAAAGAACAGTAGTAAGTCACTTGAATCTGATTTAGAGTGGCTATTTTAAGGAAGGAAACTGAAGACCACTGTAACTTTATATATGTCTATTATTAGCTGAAATTTTTCCTTTAGTAAGTGGTTGAAGTCTGTTATATTTCAGTTCAAAACATTCTTCTTTCATTAACAGATTTCTGGTCTTTGTGCATTATATTCTGTTTTTGTCCCTTGCTATACTCACTGGGGAAAAAATAAGAAAGAATGGTCCTTCCTTGTATCAGAGCCCTGACGGGGATCTTCAGAACTTGTGAAATCAGGAGTTTTTAGAATCTGTTGAATGAGCTACTCATAAACATAGTCATTAATACCTTTCCATTCATACTGTGAGTATACCCTTTCCAATACTGTTCATCTCAGCAGCCCTCTACCACCTTGACTCTTAAAAGTTTCCCTCTGTATAGACATTAAACAGCCATTTGTAGAATAATCTGTGTCATAACTGTCCCAAAACTCAGTGGCTTAAAACAAAAATTATTTATTTTCATTCATGTGTCTGGGATCAGAGGGATCTTGACATATATAGACTAAGCTTGTATGGTGTTTACCCCCTAAGTTCAGATTGGATCTACATCTGTCTCTCAGCCTTGGTAGCCCAACAGGCTACCCAGTACACCTGTTTCTTAGGGAAGTAGCAGAAGCAGAGATGGCTGAATAGAAACAAAGTCAAAAGTGAAAGTGAAGGCGTGTCCAGTAGGCTCCTCCATCCATGGAATCTTCCAGGCAAAAGTACTGGAGTGGGTTGCCATTTCCTTCTCCAGGGGATCTTTCCCACCCAGGGATGGAACCCAGGTCTCCTGCACTGCAGGCAGATGCTTTTACCATCTGAGCCACCAGGGAAGCCCCTAAATGTAAACAAAGGATGACTCCTAAGGCCTAGGCTCAGAATCAGCACACCAGCATGTCTTCCTGAACTCTGCCATCTCAGTCAAGTCATATTCCCCAGTGCAGTATAAATGGGACAGTAAAATGAAGCGGTTGACTGAAGAGCAGGGATCCCCAACCAGTTGGTCCTCAACCTGTTAGGAAGCAGGCCGCACAGCAGAAAGGAAGTGGCAGGCTAGTGAGTGAAGGTTCATCAGTCGCTTCCATCGCTCGCATTATCCCCTGAACCACCCCCACCCTCCGCTTCCATCTGTGGAAAAACTGTCTTCCGTGAAACCAGTCCCTGGTGCCAAAAGGTTGGGACTGTTGCAGAATACTCCAACTAATTTAGGCTAGTGATTCTATAAGTCAGACTTCAGAGAATCATTCTATTTTTAGGTTTCCATGGACTGGTGAAGCTCACATGTGATCCATGGACCTGCTGCCATTCCAGGAACCCTTTGTTCATAGGGTTCATATGAACCCTATGTTCATAATCTACATACACTTGATGTAGATTAACTATGGCTCTGAGTGCATTGCTTAGTTTGGTAAAATTGTTGTTTTTTTTTAAATAGCAAGACATTTTTGACAAAGGAAGCAGTATGTTGATTTTCAACCCAGTTCAGGCTCGTCATCACATAGCACACCAGCACTTTGAATAGCCTTGCCTTGAACTTGTTTAGAAAAATGAATCCCTTAATCTAAGATTTTGATTCTTTCACTAATTATAGATCCAGAACTGAAGTTAAAATATAATGAATTGAACACCTATATATTGTCATTGATGTTTATATCTTTTTAAAACTATTCCATTAATGGTATGAAATAATAAGATAGATATGAAACTTGACAGTTATGTAAAGGCATAAGAAAAAGTGAGTTTAAAATATGACCATATTCTAAGCTCTGAACTCTTAAAATATAGTCATTTTTCTAGATCTAAATAAAAAAATATGCTTTCAATTGCCTTTTCAACATATTCTAGAAACATTTATTGTGTTTCCTGATTTTGTATAGGTACCTGTCAGAATACAGCTGTGATATAATAAAATGTGAAGTGAAAGTCACTCAGTCGTCTCTGACTCTTTGTGACCCCGTGGACTATACAGTCCATGGATTTCTCCCGGCCAGAGCCCTCCCTTCTCCAGGGGATCTCCCCAACCCAGGGATTGAACCCAGGTCTTCTGCATTGCAGGCGGATTCTTTACTTATATGCTTTGTCATAGATATTATCTCATTCATATTATTGAAATATTTTTCCATTTTTAATTGTAATTTAGGAGCTATCAATAAATCATTTGTAATATCTTTGGGAGATTAAATGGATAAAGTAAGTTCGTATTTTATGAGGTGTATATTTTCAGTGTTATGTCGACAGTCACAGTTTTCTCAGAGTTATTAGGAAAGAAATTAATGAAATAGCTCTGGAGCCTAACATTCCTAGAATTGTGTCAAGAAAAGCCAGATTTAAAATACTAAGTGTATATCTCCATCTCTACATTTTATTACATATGTTATTTCTTCTCTTTGAAATAATAAATTGGACTGTGCTTCACCATCCTCCAAACTCCTAAAATGTTTGCTGCCTAGAAATCATTGTTTACTTCTTTATGTTATTACTCTGTGTGTCAGTTTAACTAAATGGCATTTCTTTCATTTCTGCTTTAGATTTTGTAAAGCATTGCTGTGTGTCTTTTTGCTTATTTGTTTGTTTGGTTTTGGTCCTTGGAATCCTGTAGACAACTTAATGTCCTCACTATTTTCAGACAAACTGTCACTTTAGATTAGGTAATCTCCTCAAAGACACACAGCTAGAAAGTAATACAGAATACTCCCTTCAAACACACTTATTTTTAAGAAAGCCAGTTCACTTTATCCCTTTTACAGTTCAGTTCAGTCACTCAGTTGTGTCCGAATCTGCGAAACCATGAATCGCAGCACACCAGGCCTCCCTGTCCATCACCAACTCCTGGAGTTTACCCAAACCCATCTCCATTGAGTCAATGATGCCATCCAACCATCTCATCCTCTGTCGTCCCCTTCTTCTTCTGCACTCAATCTTTCCCGGCATCAGGGTCTTTTCCAATGAGTCAGCTCTTTGTATCAGATGGCCAAAGTATTGGCGTTTCAGCTTCAACATCAGTCCTTCCAATGAATATTCAGGACTGATTTTCTTTAGGATGCACTGGTTGGATCTCCTTGCACATAGAGGTGGCAAATATAACATGTGTATGACCATTTATCCCCCTTTCATATGCGGGGTAGGTGCTAGTAATTATATATAGTAGTCTTTCCCCTGGAGCATACCTGCAGTCTTAGAAACCTTCTCAAAGCTCATAAGGAAAAGACTCATAAGTGTTTTGGAGTTGGCATTCAAGATTAAATATATTTGATTTCTATCTTATCTTACTTTGTTAGGATTTATGTCTTTTGTGTTTGTGCCCTATAATATCTACTATTGTACTTTACACAGAATAATAAAGATTCAATAACTATGCTGGAAGAAAAGTTATGACCAACCTAGACAGCATATTAAAAGGCAGAGACATTACTTTGCTAACAAAGTTCTGTCTAGTCAAAGCTGCGGTTTTTCCAGTGGTCATGAATGGATGTGAGAGTTGGACTATAAAGAAAGCCGAGCGCCGAAGAACTGAAGCTTTTGAACTGTGGTGTTGGAGAAGACTCTTGAGAGTCCCTTGGATTGCAAGGAGATCCAACCAGTCCATCCTAAAGGAGATCACTCCTGGGTGTTCATTGGAAGGACAGATACCGAAGCTGAAACTCCAATACTTTGGCCACCTGATACGAAGAACTGATTCATTGGAAAAGACCCTGCTGCTGGGAAAGATTGAAGGCAGAGGAGAAGGGGACGACAGAGGATGAGATGGTTGGATGGCATCACCGACTCGATGGACATAAGTTTGAGTAAGCTCCGGGAGTTGGTGATGGACAGGGAGGCCTGGCATGCTGCAGTCCATGGGGTTGCAAAGAGTCAGACCCGACTGCGTGACTGAACTGAACTGAATAATTTATGGTTAAATGGGTATAAGTCATAATGTGGTAGAATTTGATTTACTGTAAGGAAGAATCTTTTCTTTTATTATCCTTGAATAATTTATTTCTAGATATTACTCGACCTCGTCTTGTGCCAGGCACTGTGTTATGCATTTGAGACTCAAGGATTAATTCATTCACTGGGGCCTGAAATGGAGACAGAAAAGGACATGCCCCAGCAGACAGGATGTCTGCCCAATGATGGGTTATAAACGTTTCTGGATACAGCTCACCACCCTGGAGTGGGGGCTGCCTGGGCACCTACTGGATTGCTATTCACAAAGAAAAGCATATCACGAGTGACTGGACCCCCAAAATACATCTTAGCTTACAGAAGCAGACTAGCGGGAGTACATGTCATAGGTCTGACTGCAGGGTTTGCAAATTCTGGTTTCAAAATTGCAAATGAACGTACTCAGTCATCACATGGATTAACTGCTTGTCTTCTCTTGTACTGCTTCCTCATATATAAATGTGCATAAATATCTTGCTCAAGAATACTCTTAATGTCATTCATTCAAAAAATGTTTATTGAAAGCCTCCTATTAGCTCCCATTATGTCCTTATATAGCAACGAATAAGACGCAGTCATTCTTTTCCAGAAGCTTTCACTCTGAGAGATGGAGGACAGGAAACAAACGAATATTTTAGGCAAAGGCAGGAAGGCGGCACATGCTGTTTTTTGTCACAATGCTTGACCCAAGAAATTCTATTTCCCTTCCCCCATTCCCACCCACCATATCATCATGACGCACTCTATGCATTTTTTTAAATCTAAAAACTTCTCTGTTCCATAATTGCTAGTGAGAACAGGAGTTGTCACTGTAGCTTTCAAATCTTCCTGGAGCTATAAATGACAGTGGTGCACCTGTGCCAAATGGCCCATTAGCAGATGCCAAGGATCCTGTCTGCAACACCCATAACAATTAAATATTTTGTACTTACCTTCTGTAAGGTTCTCATGGGTAGCTCTGTAAGACTTCAGCTCTTCTTCACAAAAGTTAGTATCCTGATAAATATAATAAGATAAAGATGTAGGTAATATTAGCTGAAAAAGTCTTTGTAAGACATATGTCAGGCACCCCCCCAAAATAAATCCTGCAGGTGAGAGAAAAGATCAAAGCTTCTGAAATTCAGTTATTGTTTATTGAATACTTAGATGATTAAGCAGTTGGGGTTTATGAAAATTCCTAATTTTAGGTGAAGGGTTGGACAGGCCAGTGATGAAGGCTATGCTGACTGCTAGACTAGACACTAAAACTGAGAAAATATTATTAGGAGATGAAGGCTAATATTTGGCTATGTGGATCAAGACAGTTTCCAGTGAATAAAGTCAATCTTCCTTCCTATCTGATGTCCCTTGTATTTGTTTCTATATACTGAATAATAAAATGGATAGGAAAAACACCCCAAAAATGTTAACAGATTGTTTTAAGATGAGAGAGATTGCTGATGGCTGAAAATGTCAGTGATTTCCTTACAAAATTTAGTTTAATATGACCTACATTTTTGAGTGGAATTACATGCTGTGTGTGGAAGGAAAGGTTTTTTCTACAAACATCCCTTCCCAGCAAATAGATTATACACAACACTTTTCAGAGCAGGTACTGTGTCATATTAATTTCTTCATCCCAACAGTGGTTCTGATGCCCTGTCCACAATGAAGTAGCATGCACTCAGGAAGTGTTGGTTGAATGTATATTTCCAGTGGCCTTGTATACCTTGATAAAAACACAGACAAGCATATTAATTCTTAAATCATTAACATTAGTGGCCACTCCAGCGGCTTTCCTGCCCCCTTTTGGTTACTCCCTGAACCATGATGGGTGGACATGGGCTTCAGGGGAGGGAGGCTCAGCTGCTCCCCAGACTTCCCTGGTGGCTCAGAGGGTAAAGAATCTGCCTGCAGTGCAGAAGACCTGAGTTCGATCCCTGGGTCAGGAAGCTCCCCTGGAGAAGGAAATGGCTACACACTCCAGTATTCTTGCCTGGAGAATCCCATGGGCAGGGGAGCCTGGTCGGCTACAGTCCATGGGGTCGCAAAAGAATTGGACACGACTGAGCGATTAACACTGTGTCTATCAGCTGCCTCCAGCCCAGGGAGTGTGCTGCGTGCCTGTGAGCCAGTCATGGTAACTCCACTGGGGCTGGAGTAGGCCTGGGAATGTGCCCAGCAAAACAGAGGGAAGGAGGGGATGCCAGCTTGGGGGTGGGCATCGGGGTTCCAGAAAGGTTTCTGCTCTCTTAAAAAGAAAAGTCCTTTCTTTGGCCTCTGAATCCCACCCTGTGAGGAGGAGACAGCGGGCGGAGAATGTCTTGAGAGCAGACACACTGCGGATGGCACTGCAGAGAAGCAGACGCCCATGACTGCACTGCAGAGCCCTGAATTAACCCACCCTGAATATACTCTAACTCTTCATTGCCTTTGTGACAGGATACAGTTTCTTTTTTCTTACCTTTTTAAAACTGTTTTGTGTTTTATTGGAATATGATCGCTTTTGAGTGTTGTGTGAGTTGCTGCTGTACAGCGTCAAGAATGAGCTACATGCATCATATGTATCCTGCCTCTTGAGTCTCCCTCTGAACCCACCATTCCACCCTTCTAGGTCATCACAGGGCATGAGTGTGTTCTCTGTGATGTACAGAGCTTCCCATTAGCCATTTTACACGTGGTGTGTGTATATATCAATGTTAATTCCTCAGTTAATCCTCCATCTATTAACACACGTATATGAAATCTATAAAAGCGGTACTGAGGAACCTATTTTCAGGGCAGGAATAAAGATGCAAACTGAAGAGAGCACAGAGGGGGAATCACAGTTAATTTATTAAGTCCTTTTTCAGTGTGGTCATCTGTTACTTGCAGCCTAGATTAGCCGGTAAGATCAGTGGATTAATTAAACATATGGTACGGTGCACATTAAGTAAAAGACCTCTCCCTGTGTGTAGAATCTCAGAAGGATTTATTCAGCAAATATTTCTTCAGAGCTGGCTGATTTTCACAAGCTGATAAATTGAGAGATAAATTGATTCTACTGAGGTTTTGGACTCGAGCACAAACATGAAATGGATAGTAAAAAACCAGTTGGTATTCAGTGTATTTTCCATGCAAGTTCTTTATGTGCATGAAAGGTTTGTCTTTGAAACTCTTTTTTAAGCCAAAAGTGAAAAATAGAAATAGCTAAATTGGATAACCATGCAGAATTCTCACATGATATCATAATTTTGTGAAACATACCATCCTAATGATTTAATGAATACTATTATTCTGATACTTTTTAATTTATGCAGTTTTTGCACTTCCCAAACCCTATTTTATTTATATATGTCCAATGTAGAGAATTTAGAAAGTCATGCTTTTGAATATGCTATTTTATTTAAGGAAAATACTAAATAGATAGTTATCCTATGTGGACAGGTGTTTTAAAATGCTGTTTCTATATATTCTAGACGCAAAAGCATTGCTGTTTTTACTTTGCTTTTTTAATCTTACAGTACCAAAAGAGATGACCTGTAGTTCTTCCTTCCTCTGAAATTGGTATTTTTCTAACTTAACATGTAGCTTTGTTCATACTTGAGACCCTTTGAGAATAAATAAAATCTGCATTTCTTTTTCAAGCAGTAGCCTGTCAATCTAAGAAGAAAATAGAAGCTTATTTCAGTCACTGGCTTCTCATAACATGGCAATTGTAACAATCTCAAAGATTAGTAACTTTAGCTCAATTTAAAGGTTAGCATTTTATTGTGTATGTTTCAGAATAAAAACTAGTAAGATTTAGAAACACTCATGGTTTATGATTAAAAAATATAAAATAATAGTTCAGAGCAACAGATAGACTGGCAAGAAAGACTTGAGATGATGTGAGCAGAACGTTCTATCTTTTCTCTTCTTTTGCAAAAACAGTAGTAAGAGAAGAACCTAGAACGTGCTTTCCCTGCCTAGTGACATCATACTTAGTGTGAAAACATTACACATCAGGCTCCACTGTCTAAACGGCCACTTTTGAGCTCCATCCATCATTCGTTAGATCTCAGCCAGTGCTTGTAGAATGGTGGACCACAGTGAGTCTTGACCCAGAAAATAACTTCAGATTTCTTTTCCTCTGGTCATGTAAGAGATTAGCTGATTATTATTAATATGTGGGTTCCCAGGGAAGCCAGACAGATGCTGGTATACCATTAGTCCTTGTTTGCCATATCAGTTCAGTTCAGTCGCACAGTTGTGTCCGACTCTTTGAGGTCCTATGGACTGCAGCACGCCAGGCTTCCCTCTCCATCACCAACTCCTGGAGCTTGCTTAAACTCTGTCCATGGAATCACCGACTCAATGGACATGAGTATGAGTAAACTCCAGGAGTTGGTGATGGACAGGGAGGCCTGGAGTGCTATAGTCCATGGGGTCGCAAAGAGTAGGACACAACTGAGTGACTGGACTGAACTGAACTGAATTGAGTCGGTGATGCCATCCAACTGTCTCATCCTCTGTCTCTCCTTCTCCTCCTGCCTTCAGTCTTGCCCAGCATCAGGGTCCTTTCTAATGAGTCAGTTCCTCGCATCAGGTGGCCAAAGTATTGAAGTTTCAGCTTTAACATCAGTCCTTCCAATGATTAATCAGGATGGATTTCCTTTAGAATTGACTGGCTTGATCTCCTTGCAGTCCAAGGGACTTTCAAGAGTCTTCTCCAACACCACAGTTCAAAAGCATCAATTCTTCAGCGCTCAGCCTTCTTTATGGTCCAACTCTCACATCCATACATGGCTACTGGAAAAACCATAGCTTTGACTAGATGGACCTTTGTCGGCAAAGTAATGTCTCTGTTTTTTATTACACTGTCTAGGTTGGTCATAGCTTTTCTTCCAAGGAGCAAGTGTCTTTTAATTTCATGGCTGCAGTCATCATATGCAGTGATTTGGAGCCCAAGAAAATAAAGTCTGTCGCTGTTCGCCATATAGTCTTCTAGTTTTCTAGCATAAATTAGAGTTGGACTCTGACGAAGCCTATTTGGGTTCACAGATAGATTTATATAAACACAATTGCATCATTCTCAATATTCATTAGATACAAGTATGAATTGTTCTTTATTAAAAGCCACACTTTTCTTCTATTTCATCTAAAACAGAAGATTCTAGATTACGACAGGAGTGGTCTGACAAGAAAACAAGCTCAACCTATATTGACATATATTGTATAAGCCAAAATATATTGCCAGCATTTTTATTGAGAAATAGTTGATGTATAACATTATATTAGTTTCAGGTCTAGAACACAATGATTTGATATTTGTATATACTGCAAAATGATCACTACCGTGTCTCATTAACATCCATCACCACACATAGTTACACTTTTTTGTGTGTGTGGTGAGCACTTTTAACACCTACTTTCCTAGAAACTTCCAAATGTACAAGTGTTATTAATTATACACACCATGCTATACATTACTATCTTATAACTGGAAGTTTGTACTTTTTCAGTACCTTTACAGATTTTACAAGCATTTTTAATGGTGGGAGACAGTATCTTGTGAAGTATTATCTATCAGCTCATACAATGTCTTTATTCATTTAATATCTGCTAAATGTTAGGGATGGTGGCTCAGATGGTAAAAAAAAAAAATCTACATGCAATGCAGGACCCCTGGGGTTCGATCCCTGGGTTGGGAAGATCCCCTGAACAAGGGAATGGCAACCCACTCTACTATTCTTGCCTGGGGAATTCCATTGAGAGAGGAACCTGATGGGCTACAGTCAGTGGGGCCACAAAGAGTCAGATATGACTGAGCGACTAACACCTCCAAATATTAGGGACTGTGCATGGTGTTAGCACCAAAGAGAAGCTCACCTACGGTGATGACCGGCACCAGGACAACTGGGTGTATAAAGTGTTGAAATGAGAAAAAGATCCTGTGAGTATTAACCTCATTTGTTCATTTCTTCCCTCTTGATCTACTTAACTGATTAGATAAATCTGATTGTCTATTATTAAGGTTACAATAGGTGATACAAATAAGTCATGATGTCATAAATAAAGAATAAAATAAAATTTATCTCTGCTACAAACAAGCAAGTAACTTTCTGTTTTGGAAGAAGTGGTAATAAGACGAATGCATAAGGTTCCCTTGACTTTTAAAGACTAATAAACATTAAGCATTTATGTAATATTGTTGTTGTTCAGAGGCTAAGTCATGTTCGATTCTTTGCAACCTCATGAACTGCAGCACACAAGGCTTCCCTGGCCTTCACTATCTTGCTGAGTTTGCTGAAACTCATGTCCTTTGAGTCAGTGATATCCCCCAAACATCTAATCCGGTTGCCCCCTTCTCCTCCTTCCCTCAATCTTTCCCTGCATCAGGGTCTTTTCCAGTGAGATAGTTCTTCACATAAGGTGGTCAAAGTATTGAAGCTTCAGATTCAGCACCAGTCCTTCCAATGAATATTCAGGATTGATTTCCTTTAGGATTGACCGGTTTGATCTCCTTGCAGTCCAAAGGAGTCTCAAGAGTCTTCTCTAGCATCACAGTTTGAAAGCATCAATTCTTTGGCGCTCAGCCTTCTTTATGGTCCAACTCTCACATCCATACATGACTACTGGAAAAAACCATAGTTTAACTATAGGGACCTTTGTTGGTAAAGTGATGTCTCTGCTTTTTAATACACTGTCTAGGTCTGTCATAAGTTTTCTTCCAAGGAGCAAATCTCTTTTAATTTCTTGGCCGCAGTCACCATCCACAGTGATTTTTGGAGTCCAAGAAAATGAAATCTGACACTGTTTCTACTTTTTCCCTATCTATTTGCCATAAAGTGATGGGACCAGATTTCATAATCTTAAGTTTTTGGAATGTTGAGTTTTAAACCAGCTTTTTCAGTCTCTTCTTTTACCTTCATCAAGAGGCTCTTCAATTCCTCTTCACTTTCTGCTGTTAAATGCCATTAAAGTGGTTTCACCTGTGTATCTGAGGTTGTTGATATTTCTCCCAACAATCTTGATTCCAGCTTGTGAGTCATCCAACCAGTATTTCTCATGATGTACTCTGCATATAAGTTAAATAAGCAAGGTGACAATATACAGCATAACATACGCCTTTCCCAATGTTGAACCAGTTGATTGTTCCATGTATAATTCCAACTGTTGCTTCTTTACTTGCATACAGGTTTCTCAGGAGGCAGGTAAGGTGGTCTGATAGTCCCATCTCTTCAAGAATATTCCACAGTTTGTTGTGATCCACACAGTCAAAGGCTTTAGCATAGTCAATGAAACAGAAATAGATGATTTTTGGAATTCCATTGTTTTTTGTATGATCCATTGGATGTTAGCATTTGATATGTGGTTCCTCTGCCTTTTCTAAATACACCTTATACATCTGGAAGTTCTTGGTTCAGGTCCTGCTGAAGCCTAGCTTGAAGGATTTTGAATATAATCACGCTAGCATGTGAAATGAGTGCAAATGTACAGTGATTTTTCCATTCCTTGGCATTGTCTTTCTTTGGGATTGGATTGAAAACTGACCTTTTCCAGTCCTGTGACCACTGCTGAATTTTCCAAATTTGCTGACATATTGAGTGTGGCACTTTAACAGCATCATCTTTGAGGATTTGAAATAGCTCAGCTAGAATTCCATCACCTCTGTTAGCTTTATTCATAGCAATGCTTCCTAAGGCCCACTTGACTTCACACTCCAGGATGTCTAGCTCTAGGTGAGTGACCACACCATCATCGTTATCTGGGTCATTAAGAACTTTTTTGTACAATTCTTCTGTGTATTCTTACCACCTCTTCTTAATCTTTACTGCTTCTGTTAGGTCCTTGTCATTTTTGTCCTTTATTGTGCCTATCTTTGCATGAAATATTCCCTTGGTATCTCCAACTTTCTTGAAGAAATCTCTAGTCTTTTCCATTCTGTTGTTTTCCTGTATTTCTTTGCATTGGTCACAGAGGAAGGCTTTCTTATCTCTCCTTGCTATTCTTTGGAACTCTGCATTCAAATGGATATGTCTTTCCTTCTCTCCTTTGCCTTTTGCTTCTCTTCTTTTCTCAGCTACTTGTAAGGCCTTCTCAGACAACCACCTTGCCTTCTTAAATTTCTTTTTCTTGGAGATGATTTTTGTCACCACCTTCTGTTCAGTGTTATGGACTTCCATCCATAGTTATCTGGCACTCTGTCGGATCTAGTCCTTTGAATCTATTTGTCACCTCCACTCTGGGGATATATTTAGTAAATGCAGCTTTGTGAAAAATATTATTTTAACCTAACATTCATTGATATTCTGAAGAATATGTAAATGATGTGGTATATAGCTTTAATTTGCCCAGAGATTTCTTTGCTTCTGGACAGGTAAACCACACAGTTTTCCTACATTACTCCCAAGCAAATATTCATTCAAGTAGTATTTATCAGGTCCCAAATATGAATGATAGTGCTATCCAGAAATTCATAATCTGTTTGAACAAGCAAGAGAAAAACTAAATACAGGGTAACAAGGAGACTTAAAATATGATTCAGTGTTAAAGTGAATGGTATAAACAAGGGCGGCTTCCCTGTTGGTTCATACAGTAAAGAATCTACCTGTAATGCAGGAGATGTGGGTTCGAACTCTGGATTGGGAAGATCCCCTGGAGGAGGGCATGGAAACCCACTCCAGTATTCTTGCCTGGAGGATCCCATGGACTGAGGAGGCTGGCGGGCTACAGTCCACAGGGTCGCAAAGAGTCAGACACGACTGACGTGACTGAGCACACACGCGCAGAAGCAAGAGGCGCCGCTCTGTCCCTGTCCCTGTACCAGATGCTGTTCATCATGTCCATTCTTCCCCATTCAATACAGAAACAAGCTCAGAACCCTTTTTAAGATGGTACTCCAGGAAGCCATTACCTTTTAGTTTACCTTCTGGGTAAACTATTTGCCATCTCTAACAGGCAAGTTCTAAAGAAAATCAAGACCGCTTACTCAAATATGTTTTCTGGCGCCTACAGTTTTTCTTCCTTTGTAGTAACAATAAAGTTGTCCTCTATGAATCATCTACTCATCTTTCCCTACTGACTATGTCTACCACCATCACTGCAATGGTTTAGAGCAAAATAACAATGAGATATTATTTAGGACATGCATAGCTAGTGGTCCCAGCTGGAAAACAAGATGAGTCGAGCCATCATGTCAGTGTGTGGGCAGCAAGTAAACACCGCAGTGGTGACTGGCCTTGTCCATCAATGTCCAGTTCTCCTTTTCTTTCAGTTACCCACTCGGGTAGGAGTTAAGCTCTGGCCATGTGATTAGCTTTAGTCAGTGAAATGTAAACAGGAGGGTTTAAAAAACCAATGGGCAATTCTTCATGTCCTGATTTCTCCCTGCTGTAACTGTTAATTTTATAATGAGCCTCATTCACCCTGGTGCCAGAGTAAGAACATAGGAACAGGTTCCCACTGACCCAAAGTGGATGTGAAGTATGAGCAAAAAATAAAATTTTATTGTTAAAACCACCGAGATTTACACCAGCATGATTTCACCTCTCGTGACAATAATACTCTATTACTATGTGTAGGTCAAGGGAACAATCCATGGTGAGCCTTCTCAATAGTAACAATATTGAAGGGAATCTATTCTGTGAGATTTGATTAGGAAACAAAAGTCTCAACCACTCTAAAATCTGTCCATCGTAAGACCCAACATTGATCTAGTAATAGCTTTTGTGGGGAAAAGAGATTCACATTGAAAGTAGGCAAAACTCTTTTTTAAAAAAAATAATAATAGCATGAATTTATCCATTAAAGTAAAAGATCTATTTTATTTATTATCTTAGTACAAGGCTTTCTTTTAATTGTCTCACAGTCTTCATATTATTAGTTCTTCTGCATAGACACATAGTTTCAAGGTAACATGATCTTTCTTGTAACCTCTGTGTGTGTGTGTGTGTGTGTGTGTGTGTGTGTGTGTGTAAAAGATAGAAAGAGAGGTCTTGACATGCTTAGCTTACCACTTTTAGGGACCAAAAGAATTTTAAAATTATTTAAGAATACTGGGCATTCATCTGCATCTTTTGTTTAATAAATTGTATCATTTTTCATGTGAGTTTTTGCTGTTGTTGTTCAGTTACTAAATCCCATCTGACTCTGGAGACCACATGGACTGCATCATGCTAGACTCCCCTGTCCTTCACTATCTTCTGGAGTTTGCTCAAATTCATGTCCATTGAGTCACTGAAACTATCTAACCATCTCATTCTCTGCCACACCCTTCTCCTTTTTTCCTTCAATCTTTCCCAACATCAAGGTTTTTTCCAATGAGTCAGCTCATTGCAGCAGGTAGCCAAAGTATTGGAGCCTCAGATTCAGCATCAGTCCTTCCAGTGAATATTCAGGGTTGATTTCCTTTAGGATTGACTGGTTTGATCTCCTTGCAGTCCAAGGGACTCTCAAGAGTCTTCTCCAGCACCATAATTCAAAAGCATCAATTCTTCAGCGCTCAGCCTTCTTTATGGTACAACTCTCACATCCATACATGACTACTGGAAAAACCATAGCTTTGACGGTATGGATGTTTGTTGGCAAAGCAATGTTTCTGCTTTTTAATATGCTATCTAGGTTTGTCATAGTGTTACTTCCAAGGAGCAAGCGTCTTCTGATTTCATGGCTGCAGTAACTGTCTGAAGTGATTGTGGAGTCCAGGGGAAAAAGAAATGTGTCACTCTCTTTCCCCTTCTATTTGCCATGAAGTGGTAGGGGCAGAATCTATGACCTTAGTTTTTTGAATGTTGAGTTTTAAGCCAGCTTTTTCACTCTTCTTTTTCACTTTCATCAAGAGGCTCTTTAGTTGTTATTCTCTTTCTGTTATTAACATGGTATCATCTGCATATCTGAGGTTGCTGATATTTCTCCCACCAATCTTGATTCCAGCTTTGATTCATTCAGCCTGGCATTTTACATACTGTACTCTGCAAAGAAGTTAAATAAGCAGATTGACAATATACAGCCTTGACGTATTCCTCCCAATTTTTAACCAGTTAGTAGTTCCATGTCTGGTTCTAATTGTTGCTTGTTGACCCACGTACAGGTTTCTCAGGACACAGATAAGGTGGTCTGGTATTCCCATATCTTTAAGAATTTTGCACAATTTGTTGTGATCCACACAATCAAAGGCTTTAGCACAGTCAATGAAGCAGAAGTAGATTTTTTTTTTTTTCTGGAATTCCCTTGCTTTCTCTATGATCCAATGGATTTTGGCCATTTAATCTCTCTTTTCTCTGCCTTTTCAAAGCCCATTTTGTACATCTGGAAGTTTCTGGTTCACATACTGCTGAAGCCTAGCTTGAAGGACTTTTAATATAAATGAGTTATGTATATTAAACAATTATCTTAAAAGCCACCAGCTTTTGATATATAGGTGTTTATTAACATCAGAGTGCATGAATTGTTTGCATTAATATCTCATAGCTTTGACAATTCTTTGACCTATTCTGAGATATATAGTAATTCTTCCTGCCTTTATTTTCACTGTCCGAAGTGAGAAGGGAATTTGTTTCCTTGAATCTCAATGACAAATCAAAATTCAGCTTTATTTACTTGCATACATCTTCTCAGCTTTGGTTCTCTAAAGCACTTGATTATTCTTTACAAGAGAGGGAGGATGAGATACCATTATTTTATTATATTTACATTTAATATCTTTTTTGTACTCAGTTATATACATAATTTTTTTTTAATTTTGGTGATGCATCATAGACGTTGATAAAGGCTTTTTGAATGACAGATATCCAAATATAAGCTATAATTCATCTCTACATATGGTGCTACCAGTAAAAATATCTGAGATTGATATCAGCTGAACAGTTATCTCCTAAATATTGCTAGATTTACACACACAAAAGCTATGACAGTTGTGTCCCAATTTGCTCTATGTTCTAACACCTGGACAGTCACTTTCAACAGTATTCATAGGTTATATCTCAAATTTGAAATATTAATGTGTGAAGTAAGTGTTCTAGAATTCAGTGAACTTTGATACTGAATCTATAAATAATACTACAGTCATATAGTTTAATTAACATTTAAGCTCAATTATGGATATATATGGAGAAGGAAATGGCAACCCACTCCAGTATTCTTGCCTGGAGAATCCCATGGACAGAGGAGCCTGGTGGGCTACAGCCCATAGAGTTGCGAAGAGTCAGGCCCAACTGAAGAGACTTAGTACATGTGCATGCATTGATGTGTATATTTTTAATATGTATATATTAGATATAACTAATATACATGTTAAGTAATACATTAATTTATATTTTGATAATATAATTCTATATATATATATATATATATATATATATATATATATATATACCACAAATAATAAACCATGTGATTCTTACATTAACTCCCAATTAGTTTTCTCTGAAGAATTGATGAACTCTTTAGTCAGGTATGATTAGCAAACTGTTTTGTCTTTGAATACAAATCAAGTTTCCAGTTATTAGGGTATTGCAAGATCATCTTCTCTGTTGCACACTGTTCAATTCCATATCAGCTTTGTTGGACTGATTACTTCCTCCAGAAACTTACCCTGTAAAATAAGTTCAGAAAATTCTCACCCTTTGTGAATAAACAAAGTTCCTACTTTAAGTAGCTTTCCTTCACAATGTTTGTAAAAGTATTGGTTTTTCTATAATAAGTGTTTTCAAGAAAAAATACTGAATCTACTTTCTGGAAACGACATTTTTTTTTTTTTTTAGTTTTGCCTGTTACCTTCCTATATATCAGAGCTATGTTCACTTTGGGCTTCCCTGATAGCTCAGTTGGTAAATAATCCGCCTGCAATGCAAGAGAACCCAGTTCGATCCCTGGGGTGGGAAGATCCACTGGAGAAGGGAAAGGCTACCCACTCCAGTATTCTTAGGCCTCCTTGGTAGCTCAGCTGGTCAAGAATCAGCCTGTAATGCAGGAAACCTGGGTTCGATCCCTGGGTGGGGAAGATCCCCTGGAGAAGGGAAAGGCAACCCACTCCAGTATTCTGGCCTGGAGAATTCCATGGACTGTATAGTCCATGGGGTCGCAAAGAGTCGGACACGACTGAGCGACTTTTGCTTTCACTACGTTCAGTTCAGTTCAGTCACTCAGTCATGTCGGACTCTTTGTTATGTTCACACTGGGAAAAGCGATATTTTTGTCATTAGGATTGTCTTATTTGCTGGGTGTTAAGTTGGTATGGTTGAAAGGATCTTGCTCTTTAGCAGCCTCATCTATAGTGCTTTCTGTCAACCTGCTCTACAGTCCTTTCCCCGAGTTATGAATGTTACTGTCTCATTTTTTTTTCACATCCTTTACATGGTAAACAACATCCCAACACAGAGAGACTATAGCATGAGAAGAATTACCAGAGAATTAATTAATTTGAATTATCCTAAAGTGATAAAAGTGGCTTCCCTTGTGCTTCAGTGGTAAAGAATCCACCCGCTAATGGCAGGACATGCAGAAGATGCAGGTTCAGTCCCTGGGTCTGGAAGATCCCCTGGAGAAGGAAATGGCAACCCACTGCAGTATGCTTGCTGGGAAATGCCATGGGCAGAGGAGCCTGGCAGGCTACAGTCCTTGGGGTCACAAAGAGTCAGACATGACTTAGCAATTGAACAACAACAGTGTGATAAAATATAGTGTGGTTATTTTACAGCAACCATTATTTTCACTGATTTCAATTTTCAAAAAACTTAGACCAAACATAGTTTCCATTTTAATATAATTTGATAGTCTCTTCTACGTGTGTGTGTGTTAGTAGCTCAGTTGTGTCTGACACTTTGCAACCCCATAGATTGTAGCCCACCGGGCTCCTCTGTCCATGGAATTCTCCAGGCAAGAATGCTGGAGTGCATTGCCATGTCCTTCTTCCCTGGGATCAAACCCAGGTCTCCCACATTGCAGGGAGATATTTTACCTTCTGAGCTAGCCTACCTGTGAAATACAACTGGTCTTGAAGGAAATAGTATAATTGCTCACTGTTGTACAATAACAAGACAAACCCTTGTTCCTTAAGAGATGCATGAGGTGAGGAATAATAAACACCAGTGTGGGCATTACCACCCCCTGGAAATTGTAACTGGAAAATGTTCAAAAGGACATTGATATTCTTTTTTTTTTTTTTTTTTTTCTTTTTTGATGGATTCAGATTTTTTTTTTTTTTTTCAGATTTTTAAAGAAGAATAATTTTGAGTTCAGGGAATTTTCAATGGATTACAAAAATATTGTCTCCACATTGTTACTCTAAAGAATGTTGTTTATATAACACTAATACTTTGTGTGAAAAGGAATTATAATTTAAAAAAAAAAAAGGATATGTAACTGGCAATCAACCAACTCCCTCCTCCTCAAATCTTTATAAACAGAAAGATTTTGTATTACTCCTGAGTTCTTAGAAAAATCTCTGCTAGAGAAATCTAAATAAATCCTCATGCTTAATCGGCTTTTCCCTTGAGTTGCTTAAAAGCAGAGTGATCACGGGGGGATGTTTGTTTTTAGAGCTGTTATATAGGCTTGTGGAAGACTAATTCTTGCCAAGACCATGTGTCAGATGTTAACCAAAAATTCCTTAATGAAAATTGGCCCACTAGCAGTCCCTGGGGGAAACGAGTTCGTTGATTGCAAGCTCCAGTGCCTTAAGAAACATTGAGGAAAAAGAATGTTGAAAATGCTTTCACGCTAATTTTCAAACTAACATTGTTAACAAAGTCTAATTTTCACCTTTAGCAGTTCACAGGGTGAGCCAACCCTGTGCTTTTTAAATTAGGAGATAAGTTATGAAAAAGTATCTAATTAAATTCAGTTTAATCCCAATTGTGTATTTTATGGCCTGTTCTACTAATTGACATTCATTTTAAAATTAGGGGCTCCTGCCCTACCGTCTTTGATGTTCTCCATCACTCCCTTGCTTCTTTTTCCCTCTTCAGCAATACATTGTGCGATGTCTCACCGATAAAGGTACTGTTTTGCGTTCTAAGATACTTTTGTATAATATGCTGTGATTCGTTGAGGGGAAGTGCAAAGATTATTAGAGGTAGTTAGTAGTAACAATAATCATGTATTCGTCAGTCACAGGTCTCACTGTTGATTAGCCTTGCTGAACTTTCCATTCTAAATTAGATGGCTGCATAAGACGAAAACTTTGGGAGACTAGCCAGTCACCAGATTTTCATACACCGCTTGCTCAATCTGAGAGTAGATACCAACTACAGCAACAAATTCTTCGCCTTTAGTCCAGCGTTGTTCTTCTTTCTTGGTCACAGGTTTTTAAAGAGTGGTGTGGACTGACTCTGCTGAGCTTGGTGGTACATGTCTTGCTGGAAATAGTGCAGAAAAAGAGGCAGTTCTTTCAGAATTAATGTCTGAACTGGACGGCAAGCAGCATCATTTCAATGCAACTCTTTCCAAAATAGTCCTTTAACATTCATGCAAGATGTGTTCCCACAAACGTCAGGCACACTTAGAAATAAACTATTTGGGCATTTTAAACTGCCTTTTATTTATTATCTTACTTCAAAATGCTTTTCGGTGTTTAATAATTCTGCCTCTTCATTATTTGCAGTAACCGTATATGTATTTAACAGCTCTGTTCCGAAAGTCTCCATGTGCCCAGACTGGTGAGGTCTGAGGTTACCTTGGGAATCAAGACATTGTTCTTTCTCTCAAGATATATAATATTCTAAAAAAATATATATATATATATATAATATTCTGCATGTGATTTTTTTTTAACTTTTCTGTGAAACTTTCAAAGAAATTATAAAGCATCTTTTAGTAACTTTAGTTTAAGTCCCTGTACCCAATCAGCTTCAGACAGAAGCCTCTACTTAATTTTTTTAAAAAGCAAGATAGAATACATTGTGTCTACTTTAAAGGATTTATTTACATTCCTCCATAATGTACTCAGCACAAGTTGATGGGCTAAGTGGCCAGTTCTGTGCCTGGGGCACTTTTCTTGTGAATAAGAAAGATTTTCATACATATGTTTGAACAATTGATAAAATATCCATTTGTACACCTGTTTTAGATGATAGCATACAACTATATATACAATCACTGAGATAGGAAAAGTATGTATCTCGCTGAATATTTTGGATTTCCGATTCCTTTGCCTCATTATTGCCTCGCTCACATCTGTCAGGCAAACCGCTGGCAGTTCTGCCTTCTTGAAGGAAAATCGTTGAGGTGTCCTGTCATTTGGACCTGAAAGGAATCTTAAATGTCATATTTTTCAGCCCCTAAACTATTAGTTCAGGAAACAGAATCCAGAAAGATGACATGGTGTGTCTGATGCTGCTGTTGATTGTAGTGAAGAAAGTCACCAACATGATGAAGCTGCATTCAAAACTTCACTCTTCCATATACCAGCCAGCCTTCCATTCTCTTGACTTACAACAAATCACTTGAACTTCTGTGTGTTGGTTTCATTACCTGTTAAAGTAATATAACAAATTAAATTTAAAAGAAAAAGCAGAATGAGTAGTGGTAATTACTGCAATGTTTACTTTTATCAACTTATGGTAGACTTACAAAATTGGATGCTTGTAAAGTATATTGCACCCCACAAAAATTAAGTGGTTGTAATGTGGTTGTTTGGCAGCAGAAGTTTGGTTTATATAACACTTAACTACATACTCATCAAACATTGTTCATATGATATATGGTATGATTGTGAAATAACCATTTTACAAATGAAATTTTATAATAAATCCCTTTGCAAATTGGGAATTTCCCGAACCAATGACCATTCCTTTCTTTTGGCTTATAGCTGTAGTATATTGGGTTTGTGGCTAACAGTCATGATACTGGCTCCTGGATGTCTTAGAGAGACAGTGGAGCAATGAGTATGCCTGTATGTTCCTCTGAATTTGTGTGAGGTGCCACGATCTGCAGAGATCACTGTTTATTCCTGTAGAATCGGTGATGAAATATTTTAATTCTTACTTTAATAACTGAGCATTTACCATTTGGATCACATGCTATCATAGATACTATTGTGATCTGAGAAGAAAAAATAAACCATTATGTGTGATTTCATTCCTCCTTAAACATAACTTGAAGCAGTATGTTACCAGATGTGTCTGTTGGAACCAGGAACGACTATTCCATGAAATGGGGAAAGTTAGATAAGGTAATTATCAAAGTAGATAGTTCTTACCCTAGTTCATTCTGTATATGATATGATGTCTTCAAGAAGGTTTCAAGGTCAAAGACAGAAAAGTGGGCCCAAGACAGGTCATCAGTCAGGGAGGTAAGATGAAAATTCAGATATGAGATACAGAGTCAAGCAAGGCAGTGAAGGAGCCTGGGAAGTCAAGAAAGAGAAGCAGAAGAGCAGAGAGAATGATATGGTCAGTGGTTCTCACAGTTCAGGGAGCTCAGAATCACCTGAAGGGCTTATTAAAATAATAGTGCTGGGCTCCACCCCCAGCATTTCTGCTTCAGTGGGCCTGGGATGAGGTCTGATAATTTGCATTTCTGACAAATGCCCAGCTGATGATGCTGATCTGGGGACCACACTTTGAGAACAATAGTTGTTCAAGATGAATCCCAGAGTAAGTGATAGTGCCTCCAGGGATTTAATGAACTCATGGGATACTTGGATGGGCGAATTCAGTTCGCCTAAGAGTTAGGGACAGAATAAAAAACATTTTGACTTTTTCTTTCGTTTTAATTTGCTTTCTTAAAAGCCTCAAATTCATAACCCAGAGTTATGACTATGTGAACCTCTTTCTATATTAAAATGTAAAATAAGAACTTATATTCTTGCCATATAAAACATAAGTCAAAATTATTCCCTCTCTATGAAAAATGATATATTTCATATTTTTGTAGTTTAACAACTCATACAGTGTTCTAGTTAAGAATGTGTGCTCTGAAGATAGTCTAGGGTCAGATATTGATTTCACCACCTGCTTTGTGCCCTGAGGTCATAAGTTTCTTGAACTCTCTGAGCCTTCTTTGTTTGCGAAGTGGGGATATTACTAATTGCATACACTTGTTGTGAGGATTAAATGAAGTAACGAATTTAAACAACTTACTGGAGTTCCTGGCATACAGTGTTAGTTATTATTGGAACATCAAAGTAAATGCCTTCATTGAGGAATGTGACTTTGTATATAACACTTCGGAGTTATCTCAGGTTTAACCTGATAGGTTCCTCTCTGTATCTATAATTCATTACAGCTCTTCTGCCAAGAATAGCCCTGAGTTTGGCGTGAGGTTATAAATTATATATAAACAATGTGATTCAGAAGTCAACGTGATTATAGATGGCAAAGGATCTAAAATTGCCTCTAGCAAACTTCAGGCTGAGAAGGAAAACTACGTTCTGTTACAGACAGTTAAGAGGATCAGACCTGGGACCCGAGTGCGGCGACACAGCTGCAGAGCGGGTGCTCTGGCCTCCTAGTCGAGAGGCTGGGAGCAGGGACGTCCGCTCCTCTAGCTACCTTTGCTCTTCCCAAGGCTGTCTCCCACACAAAAGCTAGCCGGGCAAGCACAAAACACTAAACACTGAATTAGCCAAAAAAAAAAGAAAAAGAAAGGAAAAGAAAAATTGAAATTCCCATCCACATCAGAATGTTTGTAAAAGGGAGAGAAGCCTTTGCGTCTCACATGCTGACTCCTTGTTCATCCCCCTTGTCTTATTTTGGAAGCTTTAACAACCACCCTCCGCAGCCCAATCTTCCAGTGGTTTCCACCAGCAATTTAGGCCTCCCTGACCAGGCTCACTGAATTATAGGCTTCGGAGTCAACGCTCTGTGGGAGGAAGCAAATAGACTGGGGCTGCAGTTCTGCTTACAGAGGGGCCTAAAATGTCAAAATCTAAAATGCAGAGAACTCTGGACACTGAGAGATAGGAGAAACGGGCCCACTGAGCAGCGTAGTTCTCATACAGACCACCTGCAGTTAGGTCAGAGGCCACAGGTTAAGACCCCAGGTCCCAAGACTGAGCTTCAGTCACCTACTGAAAATCGTGAGGTACCCAGGTTACCCATACTCCTTACCAACTGACAGTAAATCGAGGGCTTCCTATAAGCCCCTCAGATTTGATAATTTACTAGGAAAACTTACAGAACTCAAGAAAGCACTGTAGTTACAATTACAGTTTTACGATAAAGGATACAAATCAGGACCGGCCAAATAAAGAGACACTTAGGGAGAGGTCTGGGAAGGTCCAAGCAAGAAGCTCCGTGTCCGCAGGACATGTCACTCTCCTAGCATATTGGTGTGTCATGAACCAGGAAACTCCCTCAAGCCACAGTGACCAGAGTTTTTATAAGAGGTTCATTCTGTAAGAGGTTCATATGATTGATTGGATCATTGGCAACAGGCTAAGACTCCAAGACACCTTAACTCCAGGGAGGTTGGGAAGCCAGACTGGTGTCAGCTGAAAGTCACATGCTTAGTCTTTCTATCATAGCCAGTCCCCATCCTGAAACTATTTAGGGGCCCACAGTGAATCACCTCATCAGCATAAAATCAGGAATGGCCCTAAGGGCCTACTATAAATAATAAAGACACTTTGGAATTCTAAGGGTTTAGAAGTTCCCTTTTAGGAACCCAGGACAAAGGTCAGCCAAGTTCTTCATTATACAACATACAGAAAATAGAATTAACAACATTTGTGGTATCTTAGTTCCCTGACCAGGGATTGAACCCATGTCTCCTGCATTGGAAGGTGGCTTCTTTATCACTGGCCCACAACAGAAGTCTGCAGAAGCCTTACTGCTAAATAGTTGATTAACACATATTTTGTATGTTATATGTATTATATATTCTACAATAAAATGAACTAGAAAAAAGAAAATGTTGTTAAGAAAGTCAAAAGAGAAAATGCATTTACAATGTTGCTGATGAATTTCTGGTTCTTGCTTTGTCATGAAAGAGTTCAGAGATGAAGTGATAGTAAATGGATGTATTTAAAGGCAAACACACTTCACAGAGTGTGGGCCATCTCAGAAAGCAAGCGAGAGCCTCAGTATACAGTGTGGATAGTTTTTATGGACTGGATAATTTCATAGGCTAATAAGTGGGAGGATTATTCCAATTATTTGGGGGAAGAGGCAGAGATTTCCAGGAATTAGGCCACAGCACAATATTTGAGCTTTTATGGTTGGCCTCAGAACTGTCATGTGCTAATGGATGTGTCATTTAGCATGCTAACAAGCCTAAGATGAGGGTCTAGGTCTACTGGAAGTTGACTCTTCCATCATCTTGAACACAGTTAGTTCCAACCAGTCTTTGTCATGGTTATTTCATTCCCGCCTCCCTTCCCTCCTGTTTCAACCATATACATATACATATACATATACATATATATGTATATATCGAAAAAAATTCACAGACCCACACAGTTCAAACCCATGTTGCTCAAGGGTCAACTGTATTACATGAAAAAGAGGAAAGATGAACTATTTGAAATTACTTGCTCATTTTAATTCCAATTGAAATGAGTCTGAGTTCTGAGATAATTGTTAATTTTGCTTGTCAAAAATAATGTTAAGAGAGCTCCCAAAGTATAAAATATTAGGAGTCAAGTCTAGATTTATGAAGAATTGAGGAGACAGGGGTAGTAGAAAAAAATACGGATGTTGTTTGTTTAACCACAAAGCTGCCATTTGGTCTTATGTTATTAAACAAAATCAAGAAGTGCTTTGAAATGTGATGTGTTTTAAACTGTTCTTTTTTTGCTTTCCTGTAATTGGAGCAACATACTAATTTCTACAAGTTGTGACTACTAACAGAGAGCAATCACCTCACAGACTTGTACCGAAGAGATGAAACCATCCAGGTGACCGGACACGGCCACGTAGAGAGTCCCCGCTTCCCAAACAGCTACCCTCGGAACCTGCTTCTGACCTGGCGGCTCCATTCCCAGGAGAAAACAAGGATACAGCTAGCCTTTGACAATCAGTTTGGATTAGAGGAAGCGGAAAATGATATCTGTAGGTGAGTGTGAAATAAAATCCATATTAGGGTAAAATTCCCAGGTGAAGAAAAGATTTAAAACATTGCATCAAAGTTCTCATTTGGGCCCTATCCAAAATATGTGACTTCTTTTTCGAAAAGCCTTTATGTTCGCCCTAAAGTACAACATAAATTGAAGCCTCTATGGAGGCCTGGTAACCTGGCATGCCTCACAGCAGCTCGCTCCTGCAGCTGGCAGAGCCAGGCTGTGTGATTTCCAGAGAAGGGGGATCTGAGTGACTCTTTTTTCTGGGCCAGGCCTAGAACCAGCTTTGTGAGCAGCTGGACACAGCCGGTGTCCCGGGTCACCTGCAACCATGTCCCGTGGCTCGGGTGCGAGCAGTGTACCCCCTGCTGGGCTCCAGGCACTGACCCAGCACTGGGAGAGGGTGATGGCGAGGACCCTGCCAGGGCCTCACCTGAAATCATCACTTTCAGGCCTCAGACAAGTGTAAGAAGAAAGAGAAGGCGAGCTCCCAAGGCCCGTGTGCTCCTCAGAGGCCCGTTCCTTCCTGGAGCTTCTGGGTCAGCAGCAAATGAAAGCTGCACTGAGATAATCCTCTCCCTTTTTAGCATATTTTTCAGAGCAAGTCTTGGCTGGTTTTCTTCGAATTGGAATTGTCCGCTCACAGCATCTTATTCCCTTAATTAGCATGTGTAAGATGCAGACGATTTTTTTCCTCCCTGTACACTTGTTCTGCATTGCCAATGAACTACTACTAAACTGCTAAATCCTTTCAGCAGGTTTATTTTACTTTGAATAATAAATATCAGGTGCCTCAAATTTGGCTGTCCTTTGTTGCATGTTTATTACGCTGACAGCTTTTATTATGTTGCTATTTTTTTCAAGAATAATAGCACTCATTATTACTTTCTAGGACCATAGAGGGTAATGTATGCCAGAAAGTAAAGATGAATACATGCAGGAAGAGCCAGTTAATATTTACAGAGAGAATAAGCTTGAGGGGATCTTGTGTCTTTTCAACCTTGAAAGGGAGAACTCATTTTCTGTGCTTAAAAAAAAAAGGGAAAGAGAGAGATCATGGAAACAAACAAAAAGCCACTATTAAAAGATTATTAAAGATGATGTCATTGAAGATACTGGTCTCCACTCCTGCGCAGGGTTTTAATCTGGTAGTGGCTAAACCCTTTGGGCGTCCTGACCTTAAAAATAGGAGAGGAAATTAAGGACGATTTTTCCCCCAGTTGTTGGTCAGTTGCTAAGTGGTTTGTGACTCTTTGTGACCCCATGGACTGCAGCACACCAGGCCTCCCTGTCCCTCACCACCGTCTCGCATAGTTTGCCCAAACTAATGTCCATTGAGTCGGTGATGCCATCCAACCTTATCCTCTGTCGTCCCCTTCTCCTCCTGCCTTCAGTCTTTCCCAGCATCAGGGTCTTTTCCAATGAGTAGGCTCTTTGCATCAGGTGGCCAAAGTACTGGAGCTTCAGTTTCAGCATCAGTCCTTCCAATGAGTATTCAGGGTTAATTTCCTTTAGGATCGACTAAATGATCCCCAGACCATTCATCAAATCAAGTTGCTTCTAAAAATTTATAAAGGGAGGTAGAGAAGTAAGAGGTAGAGGAGAGAGGAAGAAGGGCCCTTTGGTGATCAGGACCCTCCCTGAACACCAAAATGGAGGTTTGAGAGTGAAAATTGTGCTATTAGGTTATCTAAAAAACAAAAGTGACCTCTTATGTTATTAAAGTTTCAAGTATACTCTTGCTTAGTGTAGTGAATATGATTCACAGATATTGTATATAAAATGAAATGCAGTTGTTTCTTCCCATCTGTTGCAAAACTTCCTTGATGTCTACACTGTAATATTTATTGCTCTAATGATGATTATATCTCAGTACTTTTCACTTTCCAAGCACCATATATCAAGTAGTTAATTTGCATAGCACTCAAGAGATATTCAGCTGGTAAAATTACATAAGCCTTCTTATTTTGCTCATTAGGAAACTGAGGCAAAGGAGATAAAGGCCCAGGATTATTTTCAATAAAACTGAGTCATCATTTTATCATGCTCACCGGCTCCTTAGATCACCCTGCCCCATCCAATAAAAGCTCTGAGGTGCATGGGTAAAACTAGTTAAATCGTATTGGGTTTTCTTCATATTCAGATGTGATGGTTCTCATGCTGAGTCCTTTTGGCAATCATGACAGGAAAACACAAAGTAGATGTGAGACTTCTACCACTGTTCACCCCGAATGTCTGCCCTGAGTGTTCATCATTTGCACTGTGACTTTAGCATCCGAAGTCATATGGGGGAGAGGTAGATTGAAGGACTGAGACATTGATGATCAGAACTGAAAGGCACAGAGTTCAGCTCTCAAGTAGAATGTTTTAAGATTTGGGGTATCTCAAAATGGAATAAGTGATTCCTAAGATGTCAGTTCTGTCTCTGAACGTGTTTTACTCTGCAACGAAAGAGTGGGATATTGTGCAGGGACTTTGAGGATCTAATGGCTCCATGGAATATCTAACATGCCTCTCCTGTCTTTCTCAATCCTGAGATTCTCTGTTTCTCTGGCCAGTGTCAGTGATGAACCCATGGTCTCACCCTCATTCACACACAGCCCAGATATTTTCAGTACTGGCTAGGGCACATCACTGCTAAAGGCATGTGCTTTCAGTTATGATAAATGTCATCGTTTATGATACAATCCTTCCAAAAGATAGGTTCCAAAGAGAGAAAATAGTTGTTTATTTTATGATTTTACCATTTATTTTCTACAATGAAATTGCTGATTTTTTATGCTGTGTAGGTACAGACCATTTCCTTTCCTAAGGAAATGCTGGATGTGATAAATTAATTCCAAGTGGAAACTTGTTTGAAAGGTTGATATAGTAAACATGTGGGTATATAATTGAAGCTACAGGCTTCCCCAGTGGCTTAGCAGTAAAGTATCCGCCTGTAATGCAGGAGATGCTTGTTCAATCCCTGAGTTGGGAAGATCCCCTGGAGGAGTGAAGGGCAACCCACTCCAGTTTTCTTGCCTGGAGAATCCCATGGACAGAGGTGCCTGGAGGGCTACAGTCCATGGGGTCACAAAGAGGGAACATGACTGAAGCAACTGAGCATGCATGCATGCACACAGCTGGAGCTACATCTCCAAAATATGACAAGAGATTATATTTATTGGTTTCTCCAGGAAAACCTTTATAAGCTAGATGCTCAGAAAGTAGCCTATTTTGATTTTTCACAATTTAGGAAGAGTTATGGGGCTTCCCTGTTAGCTCAACTGGTAAAGAATCCGCCTGCAACTCAGAAGACCCCTGTTCAATCCCTGGGTTGGGGAGATCCCCTAGAGAAGGGATAGGCTACCCACTCCAGTATTCTTGGGCTTCCCTGTTGGCTCAGATTATAAAAAATCTCTCCACACACTGTTTACAACAGCTAGGACATGGAAGCAACCTAGATGTCCATCGGCAGACAAATGGATAAGGAAGCCACGGTACATGGAATATTACTCACACAACTGGAGTTGTCCAATATTACACAATGGAATATTACTCAGCTATTAAAAAGAATGCATTTGAGTCAGTTCTAATGAGGTAGATGAAACTGGAGCCTATTATACAGAGTGAAGTAAGTCAGAAAGAAAAACAGCAATACAGTACATTAACGTATATATATGGAATTTAGAAAAATGGTAACGATGACCCTATATACAAGACAGCAAAAGAGATACACATGTAAAGAACAGACTGTTGGACTCTGTGGGGGAAGGTGAGGGTGGGATGATTTGATAGAATAGCATTGAAACATGTACATTACCACATGTGAAACAGATCACCAGTCCAGGTTCGATGCATGAGGCAGGGTGCTCAGGGTCAGAGCACTGGGATGACCCAGAGGGATGGGATGGGGAGGGAGTTGGGAGGGGGGCTCAGGATGGGGAACACATGTACACCCATGGCTGATTCATGTCAAGGTATGGCAAAACCCACCACAATATTGTAAAGTAGCCTCCAATTAAAATTAATTAATTAATTAAAAAAATAAAAAGAAGAATCTGCCTGCAATGCGGAAGACCTGAGTTTGACCCCTGGGTTGGAAAGATCCTCTGGAGGAGGGCATGGCAACCCAATCCAGTATTCTGGCCTGGAGAATCCCAGGACAAAGGAGCCTGGCGGGCAACAATCCATGGGGTTACAAAGAGTCAGACACGACTGAGCAACTTTCACTCACTCAAGGAGGATAGGCTGAAAGCGTATAAAAGTTTTTCCTCAGATTGTTGAAGTTTGAATTTGAGAAATCTTATCCAAGAACTGGTTTTCCTTCTAAACTTCATTTCAGGTAATAGGTCATGAGACATCACATATGTTAGTTTTAATTTCTCGGTGAAAGTAGGAATTTCAAAACTATTTTAATCAAAACTTATTTATGTCATATTGGTACCAGGTATGATTTTGTAGAAGTTGAAGACATATCTGAAACCAGTACTGTTATTAGAGGAAGATGGTGTGGACACAAGGAAGCTCCTCCAAGGATAACATCAAGAACAAACCAGATTAAAATAACTTTCAAGTCTGATGACTACTTTGTGGCTAAACCTGGATTCAAGATTTATTATTCTTTTGTGGTAAGTAGCTTAACCACCCTATGATTAAAGGCAGACACTGGTTGAATGAAGTTTAGAGACCATTTTCTGTGATTAAATTCCGTGGTGTGAAACTGAACGAACTGTGTTAATTGTCTGTGGTATACTTTGTCCCTGCCTTGTGGCCAAAATGTTCAAACTTTTCGTTAGTGAGGAATGCCATTTTAGACCTGTTAAATCAATGCTTGGGGCCCAAGCATTTTGAAAGAAAGCACAGTGAATAGAAAAAGTAAAATTGTTTACAGTAAAGCTCATACCATTTTCCCTTTGATTCTGCTGAAGCAAAATAAATGTACAGCCAAAGAGAAGGTATGTGATATTTGAGAAATTTTCTATGTAATTCCAATCACAGAAGAGTTCCAATGATTTTAGTTTAAATTATGACCCAAATTTGGGAATGATCTATGTTATAATCACAGAACCTCAGAGTTAACAAGCATCTTAAAGATTGGAATATAATTCAGGACTCAAAGATTGATTTTTGCTTACTCAACCCATGTTTATTTTTGCTCTCACGTCTGCTTAAGCACCTCAGCAGCCATTTTAAACGTGAAATGCTTCTAACTATTAGAAGATGTTCAACCTCATATTGAGTGTGTATAATCTACCTTGTAATTAAGTCTACTTGTTATGGATATTCTTGACTCAGTCATTCATTAGTAAAGCAATATAAAGTTCCTCGGAGGAGGAAATGGCACCCCATTCCAGTATGCTTGCCTGAAAAATTCCGTGGACAGGAGCCTGGCAGGCTACAGTCCATGGGGTCACAAAGCAATGCTTATTATCAGACACTCTGATAGGGGTAGTAGATAAAAGGCAAGCAAGAAGACGGGGTCTTGAACCTACTGGAGCTGATAGTCTGGTGGCAGTGACAGTTAAAAAGCAGTAACAACTAAGAATGATGAGTAATAAGACAGAAGGACTGGGTGTGGCAGATGAAGCTCAGGGAGAAATGGGGATAATTTTGCTTTTGCATTACCTTTAGGATAGATTAAATATCTCTGAATCCTTGAGTCGTTCATAGCATATTGCCTCTTGCTCACCTGGCAGCATTGTTAACTCTCATTCAGTTTATTGCTATCCCTTTTCAAAATGTGGTTGCCAAAATAGAACACAGTACTACAAATGGAGTCAATTTGTGGGTTTTTTTTCCTCTTATGAGTTAAATTTGGAGTAGGAAAAATCTGGATTATTTTCAAATCTAACATGGTTTCTTCCCTTTTTTTTGCATTATGATGAGTTGTTAAATACTAAGTGAATTCTACATCAGAATACTATAAATGAAAAAATAGCATGTGGTGATTCTGGTTCTACTTTAATTTGGGAATAATCCATCAAGCATGATATACATTATTGCATACTCACGCAGTGCTGCTCAGCCTTAAAATGGAAGTATGAACCTTTGGTTTCTGCATTTCTCTGCTGTTAATGTGTTCAGTGATGCATCTGTTCTCAATTTTTTGTGGACAAAGCGGTCTCAGCATGTTGGAATGGTGATGTGACAGAATGGTTTCGTTAAGGACCTGTTTTATTCCCTCAACGCATCAAGGCCTGTTAGTGCTCATGTATATGCTTTTTGTGAAGCTTTGGTTATGATTAAGTTAAATGATCCATAAGTCAGTTAGAAACACACTAACTCTAATATTATGTCTTTAAGGCAAAATAACTCCTTTTCATTGAAAAAGGCAGTGCAGATGTGGATTTAAGGAAAAAGGAGTATTTTCGTCTGAGGTGTTCTGGCTTGTATGGCAGGCTCGTCCCTCATTTCCTAGCTGCTGTTGAGCGGAGTATTGGACAGACGGTAGTTTGGATGTCAACTCTTTGGCATAACTCCATTCACTCACTTATTCACCTCCACCAGTACATTCAGTTGTGTTTTTTAGAAATGATGGTGGTCGTAACTTTTTGTTATACCAGCCTCTTGGTCTGCATTCATTGCAAATAGCTCCAGGCTCTCTTTTCACTCCTAATAGGCTTCTGGCACTAAATATGATCAATTAGGGCCAAAGTGCTTTGGTGGCTGAATTCCAAGAGGTAGAGTGAGCGTAACCTTCAGGTGTATGTAAACTCTAAATCTGTGTGACTTTTTGATAAACTCTTCTATTTGAACCTTGTTCAACAGGGATCATTTATGGCTTGACCAATGTTTTGGAAAGGTCATTTTATTCATGTTTAAATTTTTCTTGGAGAAACTTTAAAGCAGAGTTTATGAAATCAAATGCTACAGAGACCAGACTTAAAACTCTTAGTGAGCCCTGTATAAAATTAGAGGGAGACAGTAGGGTTAAAAATAGCAAGCCCTGATGTATATAAGTCATCTCATTATGCTGCCAGCATTATATGGTGCTGCATGTCAATTATATCTCATGAAAAGAGAAAAAATGACAAGCCTTCTTTAAGTGTATTTAAATATTGAATTTTAAAATCTTGTACAGACCTACAAAGCCTCTTGAATTTGTAGGCAGCTGTTTTGCAATTCCTCCTTTAAGGCATGGCAGGTGCTGTGGAAATTTGGACTTATAATAGTTCCTGAGCAATCACAGTGCTCTTAGAAAACGGCACGTAACTATTTGGATAGGTCAAAACCACCTCCCTTCTCATCTGCACCTTTCCACTTCTCAGCCTTCCATCAAATGCCTCTCTCCTTCCTACTTCATGACTCTCCAGTTCTACAAGGGCCTCCCTTGAGGCTGTAAGTTACAGGTGCCCAGGACCATAAGAGCCCACTATACTAGAATCGCATCGACATGCTTCATGCTTATAACATTTTTAGAATAAGTATGGTGTACATTTTTAGTCAATTTGTTACTCCAGGAAAGTGTAGGAGACTGACTAATGGGATAACATCATGATCACTTAGTTTTGGTCAGCAATCATTCTTATAATTGCTACAATTTTGTCTGCTGTGCTAATTCAATCATCTACCTTTTTTTCCAACACCTATCACAGTCTGTCTTAGGGCAAAGCGGCACAGCCATAGAGGACCACATTGCTATAAAGTGTATTTTGATTCAAAGAATGTTTCCCCAATTATTAATCCGTGATATAGAATGAGTCTCTTACTTTTTGGTTTTATATGCATAAAATGGCGATAATAATTGGAGTTGGTGTGAGATTTTAAATTCATAGCAAGTATTTATCATAGCACATAGGATATAGTGGAAGTGCTCAATAAATAATGGTAATAATGATCCTATCTTTACCATCACTAATTGTGTGTGTGTGTGTGTGTGTGTGTGTGTGTGTGTGTGTGTGTTTCCTCCAGATATAATAGATAGCAATGAACTATTTGAAGGTAGGACAAGCATCCTGTGTGTGTTCTATTGAACCTGGGTCTCCTGCACTGCAGGCAGATTCTTCACCTTATATACGGCTAGTTACGATGTTTGTTGAATTGACTCCTACTGGGAAAATATGATTCAATTTCATATTTCATTTTTTTGTTCTCCTACTGAGTTCTTTCCTAATTTCACTCAGTTGAGGAGGATAGATAACCATCAGGGCTTCCCAGGTGGCACAGCAGTAAAGAGTCTGCCTGTCAATGCAGGAGATGCAAGAGACATGTGTTCATTCTCTGGGTTGGGAAGATCCCCTGGAGTAGGAAATGGCAACCCGCTCCAGGCTTCTTGCCTGGCAAATCCATGGACAGAGGAGCCTGATGGCCTACAGTCCATGGAGTCGCAGAGAGTCGGACACGACTGAGCACACACTCAGTAAATGCAGCAGATGCCATCAGAGAGCACAAGGAAGCAGAATGGGTGATGTTATCAAACTGTGAGCAAACGTGTCTGTCTGAATAAATTAGGCTCTGCCATCGCAAGTTTAGTTTACTGGGGGATGAATGGATTGAGTGGATTGTTAGGAATCTCCTTTTGAAGACCATTAAGTAGATTATTGGAAAGGTGTCCAATTATTAGACTCCAAGCGTGTGGTGTGCAAAGAAGTCTGCAAGCATGTGTATGAATTTCAGCTCGGCTTCTTACTGACTGAAGCCTCAGTTTTGTCATCTGTTAGATTGTGATCCTGCTGCCTGATATACAATTAACTAGTTATTGGGTTAAGTTAAGTAACTTTTGTAAAGCACCCTGCCTGGAACTTAGTAATTACACAATTATCTACTGCTCTTATTGTTATCATTATCACTGGTGTAATTACTTAAGTATCATCAGGTGATAAGTGAACTTGGCAGACCTGTACAAACAGTCCAGTTGTCATTGTGTGTGTATTTGGAGAGGGAAATGGCAACCCACTCCAGTATTCTTGCCTGAAGAATCCTGTAGACAGAGGAGCCTGGTGGGCTGCTGTCCATGGGGTCGCAGAGTCGGCTTAGCAGCGTACACATTCACTTCCATCCCCAAAATGAAAGCATTTTATTTTATATTGTGACAAACATTAGAAAAGCCTTTTATTTGTATATATGTGTTTAATGAAAAGTATATTTTAATTCAAGAAATTATTTTTTTTAATTTGTACTGAAATATAGATGACTTACAGTATTAAAATATTAAATATTAAAGTAAAAATCAAATTAATTGAAAGCTAGTCCAAACATTTTTGTTTTATTAACAAACTCTAGTTTATTTTTTTAATTTAATTTAATAATACATTATAAACACTTTCTAAGATTAAAAAAGCAATTTTATCTGTTACTTAACTGTGTACCTCTGTAGTTTGACTCAACTTCAAGTGGCACAGTTAAAATTTCCATTAAGGTTTAAACTCCACGTGAATCATGGTTTTGCATTGTAAATAATTATTTAAAATAGATGCAGAAAGGGAAGGGGATGGCACAGGAGAAGATGAGAATGCAAAGAAAAAGGAAGAATAAGGCCAATGAGTTAATAACGAAGATTCTCATTTATAAGAACTTTCAAGAATCTGTTTTAGCTCACCTAAAATTACCAGTTGGTGAAACAAAAACAAAATAATGATGGGCAATTCATTATTATTCCCATAAACTAAATTATCAAAGCTAGAAAGTAAAGGACCTCATTCACTTTCTCTACAAAGTGGAAATTTCATATTTATTTCCATTGTGAGATAAAAATTGTTGCAGGGTTTTTGAACATCCCTGGTTGTTCTGACTACATTAGCCAGGACCCTATATAGAGCCAAGGATTGTCAAGATGAGGATGGTGATCACATGGCAGATCCTGTTGCCCCCAACTTCATTTCAGTATATCCTACTGAAGATTTGGAGATATGAAAGATGCAGTATTATTTATTAAATGCCTACTGTATGCCAGACCAAGCTCAGTCTAGAGTCCTGGAGATAGAGCTGTGAGAAAGATAGGCAGATCTCTGTCCTCAGGATCTCACATAGTTGTTGTTATTCAGTCGCTCAGTCATGTCTGACTCTTTGCGACCCCTTGGACTGCAGCACGCCAGGCTTCCCTGTCCTTCACCATCCCCCAGAGCTTTCTCAGACTCAAGTCATTTGAGTCAGTAATGCCACCCAACCATCTCATCCTCTGTCGTCCCCTTCTGCTCCTGTCTTCAATCTTTCCCAGCATCAGGGTCTATTCTAATGAGTTAGCTCTTTGCATCAGGTGGCCGAAGTATTGGAGCTTCATCTTCAGCATCAGTCCTTCCAGTGAATTTTCAGGACTGATTTCCTTTAGTATTGACTGGCTTGATCTCCTTACAGTCCAAGGGACTCTCCAGAGTCTTCTCCAACACTGCAGTTCAAAAGCATCAATTCTTCATCACTCAGACTTCTTTATGGTCCAGCTCTCACATCCATACTTGACTACTGGAAAAACCATAGCTTTGACTATACAGACCTTCGTTGGCAAGCTTTTCGATATGCTGTCTAGGTTTGTCATCGCTTTTCTTCCAAGGAGAAAACATTTTAATTTCATGGCTGCAGTCAACATCTGCGATGATTTTAGACCCCAGGAAAAAAAAGTTTGTCACTGTTTCCATTGTTTCCCCATCTATTTGCTATGAAGTGATGGATCCAGATGCCATGATTTTAGGGTTTTTTTAGAATGTTGAGTTTTAAGCAGCTTTTTCAGTCTCCTCTTTCACTTTCATAAAGAGGCTCTTTAGTTCCTCTTTGCTTTCTGCCATAAGGGTGGTGTCATCTGCATATCTGAGGTTATTGATATTTCTCCCAGCAATCTTGATTCCAGCTTGTGCTTCATTCAGCCCAGCATTTCACATGATGTACTCTGCATATAAGTTAAATAGGCAGGGTGACAATATACAGCCTTGACGTACTCCTTTCCCAATTTTGAACCAGTCCATTGTTCCATGTCTGGTTCTAACTGTTGCTTCTTGGCCTGCATACAGGTTTCTCAGGAGGCAGGTCAGGTGGTCTGGTGGAAACAAACAATAAACATTTATGTAAACAACAAAGTAAGTACATATATACAAACATAAATTTTTTGAGGTTCAATAGTAACTAGAAAGATGATAAAAGAGAATATTGTAACAGAGGATGACTGGAAAAAGACCCACTCCACTCAGAGAGTCAAAGGAGATCTGTGTGTGTAAAATTTGAATTGATACTGAAGGAGGAGCCTTCAGCACCAACACCATGGGGAAGTATGGGAGAAATGCTTTAAGAAAAAGGACAGCAAATGCTAAACCCTGAAATAGAAAAAAGAAGACTCTCTTCTTTGATAGCAGTGGTTCTCTTGGCAACTTGGGATTCCAGCCACTGTAAGGAGACACATATAAGAGAGGGAAGTAAAATGGTAGCTGATTCCTCTCTCGGCCAAGTGTCAGAAGGTTTTCTTCTCCTCATCTCAGCCCATCCTATTCTGTGTTTCTCAAATCTTTTAGTACTTGGGCCAGGTGAGGCAGCTAAAATCATAGACTTAGCTCAGGGCATATACTCAAAAAGTATCAACAAGATAGGGAAGTGTGGAGCAGAAAGAAAACACAGGGTCATGGTCAGTGTCAGACAGGAGGATAGTACACATGTGCCCCCAGAGCCCCAGGGGAAGGTCGTACCAGTAGGATGCCACATTGGCAAGCCCAGGAGCGTCACAGGACTTTGGTTGAAGCGATCATTCCTAAGGCCAGAGTCTTGTTGCAATGTCTCTTAGGCCAAGGTAGATAAGGATTCCTATTTAAAGTGTTACAGGTGTTCTAAAATGTCACAAATTACAGAGATCATTTTTTGATAAACTGGGAGTCTCATTGGGAAGGTTAAGTGAATCAGTTATTTTAATCAGCTTGCCTTCAGAAAACCTGAATACATAATGAGAACTTTGATTGAGTTCTTAAGAGAGTAAAGAGCAAAATTCAATATAGTCCTGGGGCAGAGGATAGTTTAACAAGGAGTATGGCTAGGTCTAGAAGCAAATGAGAATTTGAGGAGAATAAAGGGGAGTGGGCTCTTGCAGATGGGGTAGGGAGCAGAAGAGGAGGAGGTAGGTAAAAATAAGATTACGGAAGCAGGAGAAGACAAGAAAGTGAAGTAGAATGTAAGCCTATGACAGTATTTTCCCCTGCGGAATTCAGGGCATTTTTGCTAGTTGTATATTCGTTTCAATGCATTATTCAAAGGACTTTTTATTGGGCACCTATTATTTTTCATGCACTTTGATAAATACTGGATATAGGGTAGTGAACAAAACACAACAACGTTCCTACCCTCGTAGATCTTACAGCTTGGTAGACACAGTCCTGATGATGATGATGATTAAAAATTATATTATAAAATGATAATAAATAAAAGCATATAACTCTTTGGGTTATTGTGAGAAATAAATATACAGGACAAGGTATGTGAAGTGTTTAAGGCAGCATGTGGCATATTATAATCTGCTGCTATTAAACCTTGCATTCCATGAAGACTGATTGTAAGAAAAATACAGAATCTTGGAGAACCAGTGCTTAGACCAACCCTCTTCTTTTATAAGTGAGGTGGGGAACTCAGGTTAGGTAACTTTATTAGTGAAACAGTGAACACAGCTTGTGAGTTTGTGATCACAGAGCTCACACATATGTGTTATTCAAGAGATAGGAAAACTGTGGAAAAATAAATTTATCTAAAAGTTTGCACAAAGTACCAGGGAAACCCCCAAATCTTATCTGTGATGGCCGTTAGATGCAGTTAAGAACCCCACATATATTGCCTCGGCATGTTCTCTGATTTTGGGAATGTTTTCTTCCATGTTGGCTAGTCCTTCCCAACATAAGCAGTGTTTGAAATAGTACTTTATTACTGTAATTAATTTTCCTCATAAAACCCATACACTAATCACATGAGCAAATGACTCCCCAGGTGCTGAGTAAATACATTTCCAATTTTGAGGGGATGCTGTTTAATGACACTTGGACAGTCCAGTATCCTGTTTATCTAGCATTAAGTTATACAGAGTTGCCACAAGTAAACTTTTATCCTTGAAAATCATGAAGATGCACTGATATTAGATAACTGGACCTTTTTATATACATATCATTTTTTCTCTATAACTGTGCTTTTTCTGGTACTAATATTTTGGTAGATGAAGAAAGTGAGAAAGTTGAAGAAGGAAAAAGCTCTTCAGTTATATTAGAGAGTGACTTGCATATTAAAATATGCTTAAAGCAGAGCAGTATTTCTTTCTTAAAAAGCTTTGAAGAAGTGAATCTCAGTAAGAAAATATCTGTACCTAATGTTCACTTATCAATTCAACAGATAATTCTGAAAACTTACTGTGGATAATAAGAAGAAAATTATATTCCTTTGAGGGAGAAAGACATATTAATTATAAAACACCGTGAATTGCAGTGATGAAATGTGCATGGCATATTCTGGGCACACAAGGAAGAACACTTAATCTCACAAAAATGGGACTTGCTGCTGTAAGGAAAGACAAAAAAAAGTTGTTTTTTTTTTCCTCTACCCTCCTAGGTTCTGTTTTGAACTGTGTAAATTAGACTGACAGAAACCAAATTAACAAGAAAGAAGCAAACAGATTATTCACACATACATATCACACACACATCGGAGCACTCAGTGATGAGTGACTCAGAGTGGTGGTTAGAACCTGGGCTTATATAACGTTTTAAACAAAGGATAATACATTGTCAGAGAAGTGACAAGACAATGGAAAAGGACTTTGAAGATTCTAGGGCAGAAGATTTTGGAAAGGTAAACATATGGGAGAACAAATGGAAGGAAAGGATTAGTGAGAAAAGTTTGTTATGTGGATTCCTCTGGCGCCTAACTAGGCTGCTAAGGGTGGAGAGTTGTCTCTGATGAAGGGAGAGGTGCAACCTTTATGAATTTATATGCTTCTAGGCACACGGGGAGAACAGAGAGCTTTCCTGAGCCTGCTTCTCAGTTGCCTTCAGCTCAATATAATTCTTAGGCCGAAATGGCATATTTGAGGGTAGCGTATTCCACTACCGTCTCCGGACTGGGTCAGGGAGGGGAGGAGACCCTGAAAAGAGAATGTTGCCTAAACAAAAGCATGAAGTCAGAGAAGCCAGGCATTTCAGAGTATTCTGATGAGCTAATTCAAAGGGTTTCAGCTTGAGGCTATTTAGCACTTACTACCTTTCTTTATTCTTGCCAGTAGAAAGGAAATGCATGCATGCTGCTAAGTCGCTTCAGTCCTGTCTGACTTTTTCAACTCTATAGACTGTAGCCTCCAGGCTCCTCTGTCCGCGGCATTTTCCAGGCAAGAATACTGGACTGCGTTGTCATGGCTTCCTTCAGGAGATTTTCCCATTCCAGGGGTCAAACCCGCATCTCTTACTTCTCCTGCATTGGCAGGTTATTACTATTTTTTTTTAATCACTAGAGTCACCTGGGAAGCCCAGAAAACAGAAGAAGTCAAAAGATGATCAAAGAAGCAACTTTATTAATGGTGGTCCATAAAATGCCAAAGCTCAGGACTTCCTTATAAAACTAGAGTGGAGAATTTGGCTGTGACCCAAGGCCAACGTATGGGTGCAGCAATACTGTGATACAAATTCAGAAGCAAGGATTCTTTCCAGGCTCTAGGGGATATACTTATGTGCCCCTCCAACTGCATGGAAGGTCACAGGCCTGGCTACAGATAGTCACCACCAGCGGGGAGAAGGCGCTGGGGGACAGGACAGCGGACTCCAGCCCCAGCTATGCTTAGCAGATGGAGCGGAGGAGAGCTGAGGCCCTTTTCAGGGTCTGACAGCAGAAACAGGCAACACCAGAGAGAAAAGGGGAGAGGGGATGGGGATGGGAGGGAAGACAAAAAAAGCGACTTTATATCTGTGGGCTGAGGCAGGAACATGGAGAGAAGCATTTCTCCTCCGGAAGAGCAAACAAAGCTCTTTGTGCCCCTGAAGAGTCGAAACCCACAGTGATTTTTGTGGGCTTTTTCAGTCATCTTTGTTAGCAGTCCTTGGGGACTCAGTCCTACCCACCTCTGGTCCTAAGGAGAACTGGGCGACCCCCTTCATCTATATAAGAATCAGCCATTCCGTATGGGAAATTGAAGAATCCTGGAACACTGGGCAGACGCCAGTCTTCTCTCCCAGGTGAACCACAGAATGATTAATCAACCATACAGGCAGGACTCATTTAGCCTTGAAAATAACCACTCGTAACATCCCTTTATCAGTGGGAACGTGGCGGATTAAGGCTGACCTCCATTCAACATTGCTTCTTTCACCTGTGAGAAAATTGAGTTATGTATTCAAAGTGACTCTTCCCTTATTTTGCAATTGAAAACAGGAGCCAGGCAGGAAAAAAAAAAAAAAAATTAAAAGGGAGATTGAAAAGGCATGGAAAAAGAGAGATACATGAATACACGATCAGGTAGTCAGCGCTCCTTGGCTGGACGCTGCCCGCCCCTTCCTGACTGGTCTCCCGCCTCCTGTCTCCCTGCCTGCAGTCTCTCCTGCATGTGACTGCCAGGGGAAGAAGCAGAGCTGTAATCAGGCCACTTCCAGCTGAAAACTTGTGAATGAGTTTCAGTTTCCCGTGGAGTAATGTGCAGATGCCTCACTCAGACACTGAGCCTCCTGTGCTCTGGTCCTCCTCACATTCTAGCTCCGGTTCTGCCCTCTGCTCCTCGGATTGCTCAGTCCAGACCGCAGCCGTGTGACCAGGCAGTCCACGCTTCATGTCTGCCCTCCTCTAGTCTCTGCAGTTGACTTTCCCACAGATGCTTCCTCAAGAATCCAAGCCCTCCTCTCTGTGAGACATGTTCATGTCAAAGATACCACTTGTCAACCACAAATACGCCTTCCCTTTGTCAGGCACCCATCTCGCTAGTCTTTATCAACATTATGGTTTTTCAAGGAAAAAGTACTGTGTAGATATCCGAGCTATTTTTGAAAATACATAGAAAAGTAAAAAAAGAAAATAAAAACCCACCAATAGCTTCCACCGCTCAAGTACAACCACTGTGAATATTTTAGATCTTTCTTTCCAGCTGTTTTCTTAACCCATAGAAACCTGTGTACAGGTCTCAGTGTCTCCATTGGAGTGAAAGGTCCTGGAAGGTTGGGAGCACCTTATTCCTGTAGGTCTATCACAGGGAATTATACTAAGTAGGTCTTAACATGTTTCACTGAGCTGAACCAACAGGTATTCATTGAGAATCTGTGATGCCTCTGATCGCTTGGAGTAGAAGCAATATATTGGCTTGGCCAAAAAGTTTGTTCGGGTTTTTGCATAGGCTACTACAGAAAAGCCTAAATGAACTTTTTGGCCAACCCAATATAAAAGCAATCCCTGAAGATCTATAAAGAAGCAATTGATTGTTTTTTTCAGGCTTAGGGCCAGAAAAACTTGCTTGCTCTCACTCTATTGTTATAGTCATATCAATTTACCAACAACCCTCAGCTGTTTGGTCCAAGATTCACTGGGCATTGGAAGGGGTGGGCGTGTGAATGGAGGAGTAGTGACCACTGTAGGGGTCAAATGTCAGGGGAATTGTGGAATGGAACCAGGTATCCTTATTCTAAAATCTGCCTCTGCTACATTTTAAACTCAAGGAGAATGTAATTGCATATGTAACAGCCTGACCTCAGCGTTTCTTATATCAAACTATGTAATAGTGATATCATAGCAGACGTGGTTCAGATCCTCTATTGATGCAGCTTCTGGGCTGTCCTACCTCATGAACAAAGGCAGCAGGCTTGAAAGACTCAGGACTGCTTGGTACTATACTGTTCTCACCTGCTTGGTCATGTCTGACTCTTGGAGACCCTGTGGATTGTCATCCAACAGGCTCCTCTGTCCATGGGATTTCCCAAGCAAGAACACTGTTGTGGGTTGCCATTTTTGCCTCTAGGGATCTTCCTGACCCTGGAGAGATTAAACCAGCATCTCCTGCATTGGCAGGTGAGTTATTTACTGCTGAGCCCACCTGGAAAGCCTATCAGGACTTCTTATTTATTGTGAAAAGGTCTTTGAGGTCCTGATATCTGTCCCACCAAGGGTCTTTGCTAAGGCCTCAGGAGCTTTCTAGGTTTTAAAAAATATTCCAGAACTATTTATTTGTTTTTTTGTGGTTTTTTTTTTGAGGTTTTCTGTATAGATTTGAGGATATATGAGTCAGAAACACTCAAATTCAAATCTATGAATTGATGTATCTATGAGACCTAGGACACATCATTCAAACTGTCCAAGCTGCTGTTTCTTAATTCATAAAATGAAAAGGAACCACATGCATCATAGAGCTGCCTGAGGATTACCTTTTAAATATATGGGTTTGATAAACTATGTACAATAGACGGAACTATTATTATTACTATTACCATCTAAATGTCTTTGGAAAATTGGAATCCAATTAAGTACATCCCAGGCCCTTTAAGAGATTTTGTGTCTTAGTTCATCTGGAGAAGGAAATGGCAACCCACTCCAGTACTCTTACCTGGAAAATCCCATGGATGGAGGAGCCTCGTAGGCTACAGTCCATGGGGTCGCACAGAGTCAGAAACGACTGAGCAACTTCACTTCATCTGGGTTGTCATAACAGCATATTATAGCCTGGGTGGCTTATAAGAAACAGAAATTTATTTCTCACAGTTTTGGAGGCTGGGATATCCAAGTTCATGGCACCAGGAGACTCAGTGTCTGGTGAGAGCCTGCTTCCTGGTTCAGAGACAGTCCTCTTTTTGCTATGACCTCACACTGCAAAAGGGGGCAGGGAGCTCTCTGGGGCCTCTTGTATTAGTATAAGAACACTAATCCCATTCATGAGATTGCCACCTTCATGACCTACTCACCTCCCAAAGGCCCCACGTCCTGAAACCATCACATTGAGGATAAAGTTGCAACATATTAATTTTGAGGAGACACACCAGCCAGTCTCTATAGCATGTTGGAACCTGACAGACACTGGGGACTTGGAGTAAGGTCAGGCCTACGAACAGTTATGCTGTATGATTCCAGTTCTGAGTAAATCCGCACCCTGAGGCAGAGTTGAGAAGAGAGAAGCTGCTAAGTCGCTTCAGTCGTGTCCGATTCTGTGCGACCCCACAGACGGCAGCCCACCAGGCTCCGCCGTCCCTGGGATTCTCCAGGCAAGAACACTGGAGTGGGTTGCCATTTCCTTCTCCAGTGCATGAAAGGGAAAAGTAAAATGGAAGTCGCTCAGTTGTGTCCGACTCTTAGCGACCCCATGGACTGTAGCCTACCAGGCTCCTCTGTCCATGGGATTCTCCAGGCAAGAGCACTGGAGTGGGCTGCCATTGCCTCTCTGGAGAGGAGAGAAGGCCAAAACCTAATATCTCTGTTCTGCTAAACTACGTTAAGTGTATATTCTCTTCATCCCTTTTGAACTACTCAGCAAAATATCTTGAACTATACCTTGAATGTGAAGATTCTAATTTTAGTATATTTGGAGTTTAAAAGTTCCTTGATGTCACTCTTACAGAAAGATATCCGTTCCTCACCTACAAAATCCTGTGCAACAGCCCCTTTGGCTCAAAGACGAGCCAGGCCTCTGAAGTCTATAGCTTTCCAGGCTGTGAGTACTCACTGTCATATTCTGGCTTTTATTTTTCTTGAAGTGTTAAAAACAATTATTTTTACAAGGAGAAAAAGACACTAAAACGCCCTAGTATTTTAATCTCTGTAATATATCTCTCTACAACAGGTAACAAAGAAATATGAATTTGAAATAGAAACATTTCTTTTAGCTATGCGAGACAACCTAGACAGGGAAGGTGTTTTTAAATCATTAAAGAACAGAAATGTGGATATAAAATCTTAACCAAAAAATTAGTCCTGGAGGAAAATCTGTTATAATGGTAGAGCTCTAAGTTAAAATTCAAGACCAGTAGCTCATTTTTATTTAATAGTACAATTAGTTAGAATAAACAACTATCAATGATCTATTTTCTTCTGCTCCTTTTGTAAGAACTTCCCTTGGGTATCAAAAATATATGTTATTTATCAGTATGAAAATAAAATGATTTTTTCTAAGTCCCGTTGTGGGCAGAATGGCAAAGCAGATCTGATTTTATGTGTCCTCAGTTTCCTTTTGGAATTCTCTAAATTCAATCTCTCATTCATTCTACATATATGTATATATTAAATGTATTTATTTTTTATTGAAGGGGAGAGGGGAGGAGAGGGTGAGATGTATAGAAAGAGTAACATGGAAATTTACATTCCCATATGTAAAATAGATAGCCAAAGGGAATTTGCTGTATGACTCAGGAAACTCACGCCAGGGCTCTGTATCAACCTAGAGGGGTGGGCTGGGGAGGGAGATGGGAGGGAGGTTCAAAAGGGAGGGGATATATGTATACCTATGGCTGATTCACGTTGAGGTTTGACAGAAAACAGCAAAATTCTGTAAAGCAATTATCCTTCTACATATTTTTTTGTGTGGATCTCCATCTCTATGTCAAGTTCCAATTCCTGGGGATACGAATAAGATGGGAAACCTACCCTCAAGAGAGTAAAATTAAACAGACCTGCAGTGATGAGCGATAGCAGAAACATACCCGAGAAGTCCTGGGAGGGGAGAGGAGAGAAAGCTGATAATTGTGTCTCAGGGAAAGAGAAGGTGGTCAGGAAATGATTCACAGAGGAGGCAGGGACTGACCCAAGGAAGAGGTGGGGAATCATTCAATCCAGGCTGAGGGAGCAAAGTGAGTCACTGACTGATAACAGCTAAAAGTCTTACCCACCCAAGTTATTTGCATTTAAAAGTGATAAATCCTAAAGCTAAAAGGAAGAAAATTGGCCAAAAGCAATTCAGGCTTAAACCATAGAATATAATTTAAACAGCATGAAGCATCACAGTCCAAAGAAAATTATTCTGAATCAAGTGTTTGCAGTAGAACCATCTCAGGCTTTTTCTTTTTTTAATATAGGTGCTGAGAATTTATCCCAGACTTAGTGAATCAGAATCTCAGAGAAAGGGCCTGTAAAACTATTTTTTAAAAGTGCCTCAATTGATTCGAATGTGCTGCCCTGATAAGAACTATTTCCTTTGACAAGAATTCTTAATTTATAAGCAGAGTCCCAGAATCTACGCTATTCTTTAAGGATACTATAACTTCATGTTTGCTACTGAATTCACCCCTTCAACAGCACTGAGTTTACCACAGCTTATGTGTTGACCTTTCTTGTTCTGGTTTTAACTGGACTAGGAGCACTTTAAAAGAGACAACTACAAGCCTTAATTATATTGTCTGTTGCTTACTCATATGACTTAGTAGGATGGCACTTACTCACTGAGTGTTCCTGGATGAATTAACATTCTGTAAGCTTCCAGAAGTCATTACAAACATACCTAAAGCACCTACTATGTAGCAAGGGCATAGTAGGGTTGAATGAGATAAGATATGGGAAAGTCTTTTGTAAAATGTAAATGCATCGCATAGTTTCCAAATATTGTAACAAACCACCAAACATGCTTCTTAATTTCACTAAAAACTCAATAGGCTGAATTCACACTTTTACATCAATGTAAATACATTTAAGCCCCATGAAAAGAGACCTCTAAATTAATTAGTTTTCTTAACTCCTCATATCAACAGTCTGCTAGTTCACATCTTCCTTTAGTCTGTGTTCTGTGTGGAGACCATAGGAGAGGCGTGCACAGTGGCCAGTCTCAAAGACAGTATTCATGTTGTGATCTATTCGTGAAAAAAGAAAGCAAAGCAACTTCTTACCTCAAGCACAGCATCTCACACATAGCCCATCTCTTCTCTCAGTAAACCAGATTGCATTTTGAAGGCGCCATTGTTCTGACCTTCTGTTAAGAGAAAATTTCTTCAATTTCTGTTTTGAAAAAATAGTTTGCTACAACAGAGAAAATACACCTAACAGGGTCTGTTTGCTCAGCTGTTAGCAATGATAATGACAACTTTTACGATGCGAATACTGTTGGAGCCTACAGCTTTTGAGTCTTTCACCCTCCCCTGGGCTGGGGAGTGCCTTGACTTTGTTTACAGTGACTTGCTATACAGTACCAGCCTTCTTTCCCCGTGTGCTAGTAATTCTGTAACCTCTACTTTAAAATTCTATAAACTCTGCTGCCCAACACATTCCAGTTTGAATGACTACTGCCTCACTTTATTATTTAGACTGCTGGTCTCAGTTGCTGCTGCTGCTAAGTCACTTCAGTCGTGTCCGACTCTGTGCGACCCCATAGACGGCAGCCCACCAGGCTCCCCAGTCCCTGGGATTATCCAGGCAAGAGTTCTGGAGTGGGATGCCATTTCCTTCTCCAATGCAGTAAAGTGAAAAGTGAAAGTGAAGTCGCTCAGTCGTGCCCAACTCGTAGCGACCCCATGGACTGCAGCCTACCAGGCTCCTCCATCCATGGGATTTTCCAGGCAAGAGTACTGGAGTGGGTTGCCATTGCCTTCTCCAGCTGGTCTCAGTAACCATATTTTAAAGAAAAATAAAAATTTCTAACCACAATTCTTTTAGGTATATTGAGACCCACTTTCCAACATGGAGTGGAGGACTCCCCAAACCAGCAAACAGTTCTTGCACACCAGCAAAGTATCCAGGAATTCAACTCCGTTCTGGTACTATCTACTTAGAGAAAGCATCAGATTTCACTGGTTAAGGGCTCATCCCACAAGATGAGCTTCGGACTGTTCACCTGTGCTTCTGACAGACTGGCTGTAGGTCAGAGGTTCCAGGGGTTTGATTAATTTATTTGAGAAGCTCAGACAACTTAGAAATATTTCGCTTACTAGATCGCTGGTTTATTGTAAAAGGATGTAACTCTGAAACAGCCAAATGGAGGAGATTCCTAGGGCAAGGTACTTGGGAAGGGGCAAAGAACTTCCATGTCCTCCTCCAATGCACCACTCTCCCTACGTCTCACTAGCCCAGAAGCTCTTTGACCCCTGTCCTTTTGAGTTTTTATAGAGGCTTCATTACATAGATATGATTCATTGAATCTTTGGCTGTTAGCAGTTGATTCCACCTCCAGCCCCTTTTCAATCCCTGGGTTGGGAAGATCCCCTGGAGAAGGCAATGGCAACCCTCTCCAGTATTCTTGCCTGGAAAATCCCATAGACAGAGGAGCCTGGCGGGCTATAGTCCATGGGGTCGCAAAAGAGTCAGACATGACTTAGCAACTAAACCATAACAACCAGCCCCTTTCCCTCCCTGGAGGTCAGGGGTAGAACTGAATATTCCAACTCTCTTGGGTCTCCAGGTGACCGGCCTCCATTAGGTGTGGTTAAAAAAAAGATCAAATTTTTAATGTAACAAAGAATTACTACTTTATAACTGTCCACATTAGGAAACTCCAGAATTTGGGAAGCTGTGAGTCAGGAACTGTGGACAAAGAGCAAATGAGAAATGTATTTTGCTCATCTGAATGCTCAACTTTATATTTACTGTAAATCACAAAATCACAATAATGTATTCCATTGTCTTCAAATATATTTGTTGTTGTTCAGTTGCTCAGTCATGTCTGACTCTTTGCAACCCCATGGACTGTAGCACGCCAGGCTTCCCTATCCTTCACTATTTCCCAGAGGTTGCTCAAACTCATACCCATTGAGTCAGTGATGCCATCCAATCATCTGTCCTGTCATCCCCTTCTCCTCAATCTTTCCCAGCATCAGGGTCTTTTCAAGTGAGTTGGCTCTTCATATCACGTGACCAAACTATTGGCGCTAAGCTTCAGCTTCAGTCCTTCCAATGAATATTCAAGGTTGATTTCCTTTACGATTGACTGGTTTGATCTCCTTGCAGTCTAAGGGACTCTCAAGAGTCTTCTCTAACACCGCATTTCAAAAGAATCAGTTCTTTGGTTCTCAGCCTTCTTTATGGTTCAACACTCACATCCGTACATGACTACTGGAAAAAATAGCTTTGACTATCCGGACCTTTGTTGGCAAAGTAATATCTCTGCTTTTTAATACGTTGTCTAGGTTTGTCATAGCTTTTCTTCCAAGGAGCAAGTGTCTTTTAATTTCATGGCTGCAGTCACCATCTGCAGTGATTTTGAAACACAAGAAAAGAAAGATTGTCACTGTTTCCATTGCTTCCACATCTATTTGCCATGAAGTGATAGGACCAGGTGCCATGATTTTAGTTTTTTGAATGTTGAGTCAGCTTTCACACTCTCCTCTTTCACTTTCATCAAGAGGCTCTTTAGTTTCTCTCTGCTTTCTTTGATAAGGGTGGTGGCATCTGCATATGTGAGGTTATTGATATTTCTCCAGCAATCTTGATTCTTGCTTGTGCTTCATTCAGCCTGCCATTTCACGTGATGTACTCTGCATAGAAGTTAAATAAGCAGGGTGACAATATACAGCTTTGACGTACTCCTTTCCCTGTTTGGAACCAGTCCATTGTTTCATGTCTGGTTCTAACTCTTGCTTCCTGACCTGCCTACAAGTTTCTCTGGAGGCAGGTAAGGTGGTCTAGTATTCCCATCTCTTTAAGAATTTTCCACAGTTTGTTGTGATCCACACAGTCAAAGGCTTTAGTGCAGTCAATGAAGCAGAAGTAGATGTCTTTCTGGATTTCTCTTGCTTTTTCTCTGATGCAACCAGTGTTGGCAATTTGATCTCTGGTTACTCTGCCTTTTCTAAATCCAGCTTGAACATCTGAAATTTATTGATTCATGTAATGTTGAAGCCTGGCTTGGAAAATTTTGAGCATTACTTTGCTAGCATGTGAAATGAGTGCAATTGTGCAAATGTGTACATTTTTTGGTATTGCCCTTCTTTGGGATTGGAATGAAAAATGACATTTTCCAGTTCTGTGGCCACTGCTGAGTTTTCCAAATTTGCTGGCATATTGAGTGCAGCATTTTCACAATAGCATCTTTTAGGATTTGAAATAGCTCAGCTGGAATTCCATCACCTCCACTAGCTTTGTTCGTAGTGATGGTTCCTACAGCCCACTTGACTTCACCCTCCAAGATGTCTGGTTCTAGGTGAGTGATCACACTGTCGTGGTTATCTGGGTCATTAAGAGCTTTTTTATAGAGTTCTTCTGTGTTTTCTTGCCACCTCTTAATATCTTCTGCTTCTGTTAGGTCCATACCATTTCTGTCCTTGTGCCCATCTTTGCATGAAATGTTCCCTTGGTATCTCTAATTCTTTTGAAGAGATCTCTAGTCTTTCCCATTCTATTGTTTTCCTCTATTTCTTTGCACTGATCACTGAGGCTTTCTTATCTCTTTTTGCTCTTCTTTGGAACTCTGCATTCTGATGGGTATATTTTCCTTTTCTCCTTTGCCTTTCACTTCTCTTCTTTTCTCAGCTATTTTTAAGGCATCCTCAGACAACCATTTTGCCTTTTTGCATTTCTTTTTCTTGGGGATGGTTTTGATCACCACTTCCTGCACAATGTTATGAACCTCTGTCCATAGTTCTTCAGACACTCTATCAGATCTAATACCTTGAATCTATTTGTCACTTCCACTGTATAATCATAAGGGATTTGATTTAGGTTTAAATTTAGAATTAAATCCTCAAATATATAATAAACAATAATTGACCCTCCCATTCCTGCCCTGATTTTGTAGGTGAAGAAGGACTGCCAGTAAGGTTCGTGTCTACACACTCTTGGCATATTTAAGTGAAAATATAACCAAAATAGAACAAAGTAATGCATATATCATTTGATTCATCTATGCATACTCACTCATATACTATAACTACCAGGAAGGAATTGAAACAGCTGATTCAGCAAATAATTATGAAGAACCTGTCGTGTGCTTGGTACTGTGGGGGATTCAGTGGACCTAGTCCAGCTTTTGAAGAAAAAACACTTGTCAATGTTAACACTTAGGATGGAATAAAGGTTGTGAAAGAAAGATGGCAAAGCGCTATATGGTCAGTCGCTCTGTTCTTGGAGGTGGCAGTAGGTCAGGAAAGAGGAGCACTGCTTCAGAGAGCTCAGATGTCCCATGTTTAGCCTCATCCATCCTGGTGCAGTTTGGGCAGCAAGGAAACCCTGGGAGAGTCGAGGCATCTTTCTCCTTCCATGTGGAAAAGTGCTAAGACTTCTCTTCACTAACGAGCACTCCCCATTTACCTCCCTAATGCCTCAGTATCTTTCTCTATGAGCCCCTGTTTTCCTCCCTTTTCCTGTTAGTCTGGATATAACTCCCAGAACCTCTTCCCTGAGCGACACACTCATTCCCTCCTTGTTTCTCTGCCTGTAGGACAGTCATTGATCCTCTTTTCCCAGAGCAGCCAAGAGACCTTTCTAAGGCCCGTACCCAGACAAATCTGCCGTTCCTCTTTTTATAGACCTTCACTGGTTCTCCATTGGGTATGATGAAATCCAAATCCCAGCATGGCGACAGAGCACCCTGTGGTTTGTCTCTGTCTGTTCGTTTGCCTTATCCTTTACCCTGGCTCCCTCTCATCCTGCCTCCAGCCACACTGAGTGTAATAGAGTTCTAGGAATAGTTGTGGCATGTTCGTAGCCTCTGCTAGTTAATTTGTGCTTCCTTTGCTTAGAGGAGGCTCCGTCAAGCCTCTGGAATTTGAATGCAGACTTTGCTGCTTACTTATTGTAGACCATCAGTGAGGCTTTCAGCTCTCCAAGCCTAAAGGTTCTCCTAAAATGCAAATAGTGCGTGTGGAGTCCTTGATAAGACCAGAGACAATCTGTCCTGGTGCAGAGGGTTACGCTTAGTAGTAGTGCAGGATTATCACCTGCTGCTGACATTTCAAAGCTCTTTTCTAAGCATCACCTCTTAAGTTGGGCTTCTTATTTCTACCTGTGTGTACCACACTTTTGTTCTTTTGAAATTCATCTATAACAATTTGTGGCACTTGTTTACATATTAGTCTAACCCCCAAATTCCATGGGAGAGGGCAGTGGCACCCCACTCCAGTACTCTTGCCTGGAAAATCCCATGGACAGAGGAGCCTGGTAGGCTACAGTCCATGGGGTCGCTAAGAGTCAGACATGATTGAGCGACTTCACTTTCACTTTTCCCTTTCATGCACTGTAGAAGGAAATGGCAACCCACTCCAGTATTCTTGCCTGGAGAATCCCAGAGACAGGGGAGCCTGGTGGGCTGCCGTCTATGGGGTCGCACGGGGTTGGACACGACTGAAGCGACTTAGCAGCAGCAGCAGCAGCAAATTCCATGAAGGCAAGGATCCTGTCTTATTGATTTCCTTAGGTCAAGCCCCTGCCAAAATTCCTTGCATATAATTGACACTCCCAGTGTATCTTGGACTTCCCTGGTGGTTCACAGTAAAAATTTACCTGTAGTACAGCAGACCCAGGTTCGATCCTTGGATCTGGAAGATCCATGGAGAAGAAAATGGTAACCCACCCTAGTATTCTTGCCTGGAGAATTCCATGAAAAGAGGAGCCTCGTGGACTACAGTCCATGGGGTTGCAGGGTCAGACGCAACTAACACTGACACTTTCACAGTTTATCTGTATTGGTCAAATGAATGGAATGTTGGTGCCAGACTTTTGTAAAAGTTTCTTTTGATATTGGCCAGTTCATTGAAGCTCAACAGATAAAAACTAGAAGCAGTCTTTAGAATTCTCCACACGACATCCCCATCTTGCAGTTGAGAACACTGTATCCATGAAACAGAAGTATATCCACATTTATACTGTTAGATGGTAAATTTCTCTATAAGTATACATGTTTTAATGTGCATTAACATTTGCACCATTTCACTGCAGCTTCCATTATTGGTGAACTTATCACTTGTTGTTTAGTCGATGAGTCATTTCTTTTTTGTGACTCCATACTCCATTGCCTTCCAGGATCCTCTGTCAATGGGATTTCCCACACAAAAATGCTGGAGTGGGTTGCCATATATTTCTCCAGGGGATCTTGCAACTCAGGGATCAAACCTGCATCAACTGCATTGCAATCTCACTTCTACTGCATTGTAGGTAGATTCTTTACTGCTGAGCTACCCGGGAAGTCCAAACTTAACACTAGCACATTCTCAATAAGAGGGTAAGAGTGAGATTAGTATAAATGACTAAAAAATTATTTTCGATATACAAAAACTATCAAATATTTCTACTCAATATTCATCATCTTTAATCCATTTCTCATCAATTAAATGCCCACGAGCAAAAGAATTGGGGTTTAATAAAATATGAAAAAGTTACATATTTAATTTACGAATGGTTAAAAGAGAAGATTTCTAATATGGGATTTATAGCAATAAATAAAATAGAAAAATTTTCTTTCTGCTGTCGAATCATCTTTCAGAGGCTGCAAGTTTAGGATTGGATGTATACATTTAAAGATGCATTAGAAAATGGATTAATATTCCCACTGTCTCTGTTGCTTTTTCCTCAGAGCAATTGCCTTACTGAGTCTCAGGATATTAATGACAAACATGACTTTCGCAACAGGCAAACCAAAGATTTACAACCTATAGGCCTTTTAGGAAAATAAAATTAAAAAGATATTGAAATAATAAACATAAAACTGAAGCTATGAAGATAGAAGATAGAACCATTGTCAGGTTAATAATTTAATTCCTCTGAAATGTATAGTGTATATAGTTAGCACAGCTGTATTTTCTGTTTCTTTCAGATTGATTCTGCATGATCATCTGTGTTGGGAAGACTCTACTTTCTTTTAAATTTCTAAGGTTTTCTTTTTAATATTAAGTGTTACATATCTTATAAGATGTTCTTTCCTTTTCACATCATTCAAGTTTAAGAGTTCTCCAGATATACCCTCGGAGAAGGCAATGGCACCCCACTCCAGTACTCTTGCCTGGAAAATCCCATGGATGGAGGAGCCTGGTAGGCTGCAGTCCACGGGGTTGCTAAGAGTCAGACACTACTGAATGACTTCACTTTCACTTTTCCCTTTCATGCATTGGAGAAGGAAATGGCAACCCACTCCAGTACTCTTGCCTGGAGAACCCCAGGAATGGGGGAGCCTGATGGGCTGCCGTCTATGGGGTTGCACAGAGTCGGACATGACTGAAGTGACTTAGCAGCAGCAGCAGCAGATATACCCTGAGTGAAAAAGTTGTAATGCTCCTAAAAGCAGAAGTGGAAAACTCTTGTGGGTCATTCATTATACTCTCCATCATAGCAGCGGGGTAGATTTCTTTCCAGAGGTATATCTTTTAATACTTTGTCCACTCTGATGTGAAATGACTTACAGGATGGCTTTTCTGCAACTTCCATTATGAGGCCATTTCACAATTTAATAGATATCACTACTGGGGAAACTTTTTAGATGCAGAGACTACATTTTCTGTTATTCAATTTCATGTCCTGACTTTTAGTTATTGCCCTCAGGGAACATGGTAAATAATTCTTTCCCTTCATGATGACACATTTTGGATTCTTAGAAATTTGTATCATACCCCTAAGTCATTCTCTAAAATACTTTGTATGTAGTGTACATCAAAGTGCTTAAGTCTTCTGTCAATGAACAATATATTTAGTTGTTATAATCTTGTCTCATAAGTCATTTTTCTCAGCCTGTTAATCAATCAGCTCTTCTGTAATCAATAGTCTATGAAAATACTTACAAAATGATTTGGTAACCTCACTCCCTCTCACCACTGCACGGCAGAGATCAACAATTGATCCTAGTTCAGACTGGAGTGCTCTTGTGTTTTGACATCTTTGCAATATCTTTTTTTTTTTAATTAGTTTATTTATCTATTTTTTAACTTTGCAATATCTTAACAGCTCCCTCCGTAGCTTTTTATCACTTGCTGTATTTCATAGAAATTTCTCCACTGAAATCTTAGGTAAAGTAATTCCACTACTAGATCCGTGATATCAAAGGAGTTCTAACATCTTTTTTATTAAAACTCATTTAATCTGTACTACATGTGATATAGTAGCCATGTGATAGAATAGCTTTGCAACAATTGTTAATAGAGAGATGGATTTAGTAATTTCCATGTTCTTTTGGCTCTGAGATAATCTGTATCTAAATGCAATATCAACATTTCCACATAAAGAAGTCTAAAATATGCTGCAAAATCTGCCCCCACAAAGACCCTATACATGTACATTATACAAGTTATTGGAGTTACTGAGGGACCATTGTCAGGTTAATAATTTAATTCCTCTGAAATGTATAGTGTATATAGTTAGCACAGCCATCTTTTATGTTTCTTTCAGATTGATTCTGCATGATCATCTGTGTTGGGAAGACTCTACTTTCTTTTAAATTTCTAAGGTTTTCTTTTTAATATTAAGTGTTACGTATCTTATAAGATGTTCTTTCCTTTTCACATCATTCAAGTTTAAGAGTTCTCCAGATATGCCCTGAGGAAACCAAAACTGAAAAAGACACATGTATCCCATTGTTCACTGCAGCACTATTTACAGTAGCTAGAACATGGAAGCAACCTAGATGTCCATCAACAAATGGATGGATAAAGAAGTTGTGGTACATATACACAATGGAATATTACTCAGCCATAAAAAGGAACACATTTGAGTCAGTTCTAATGAGGTGGATGAACCTAGAACCTATTATACAGAGTGCAGTAAGTCAGAAAGAGAAAGATCAATATTGTATTCTAACGCATATATCTAGAAAAAATGGTACTGAAGAATTTATTTACAGGACAACAATGGAGAAACAGACATAGAGAACAGACTTATGGACATGGGGAAAGGAGAGAAGAGGGTGAGAAGTATGGGAAGAGTAACATGGAAACTTACATTACCACATGTAAAATAGATAACCAATGGGAATTTGCTGTATGGATCAGGAAACTCACACAGGGGCCCTGTATCAACCTAGAGGAGTGGGGTGGGGAGGGAGATGGGAGGGGGGTTCAAAAGGGAGGAGACGTATACCTATGGCTGATTCATGTTGAGGTTTGACAGAAAACAGCAAAATCCTATAAAGCAATTATCCTTCAATAAAAAATTAACAACAACAACAAAAAGAGTTCTCCAGTTCCAGAATTAACGTTACTATGAAAGTTACAGTTGTTGTTTTGTCTGAGTATTTTATTGTTATCAGAATCTGCATTTTTTATCTTAAAATAAATCAAATATGGGTAATTAATGAATTTTAAAAGATTTTGAGCCTGTTACCAGTGGAATCTACAAGAATCTTGGCAATATCTTGAATTTCAGTACTAAAAGCCCCTGAATAAGTAGCTCTGATATCAAAGGACAGAAATACAGAGAAAAAAAAATTTTTTTTCACAGTGGCATTAAAATAATTGAATTAATCACCTGCTGCCTAACCTTCATAGTATTTATGTTAAGGATAGTTTACCAAGAAGAAACCACTTTTGGAGATAAAACTAAATGTCAACAGCTCTCTCGCTGCCAAAAAGGTGACTTTAGAGAATCTTTAATTGTTACTCATTTTAAAATGTTTGAGAAAAGAAATAGTCATTAACTTATAAGCCAATCTTTAAGTTACTAGTATGAATAAAGATAGCTTAAAAACGAATTGGTCACCTGAATATATGGTCTTTTAACTTAAAAATTAAATCCCCCACTGATAGATAATTGATCTTCATTAAGAATCTGAGAAGGACATTGTCACATTATGTCCTAGAAGCCTAATTATTTTTTGATTCTTTATTGAGAGCCTAATATGTCCCAGGCACCATACTGGCTCCTGTGGAAGCATGAAAGTCAGCAAAAAGTACACGGTAAAAATATTCGTATACTCTGGAAACACAGAGATGGGAGCATCCACATCAGAACTAATGATGCTTCTCAAAGGGAGTGATTCAATTTGTGTTCTAAGTGATGAGGTAGAGTTGGTTAAATGGGAAAGAGATGGGAGAATTTTCCAAGCAAAGGGAACAGCCTCTTCAAATTTGAGAGGGCTGATAAAGCATGAAATAATTCTGAAGTTTTGGGGGAAAAAGATGAGTGACTAGCTAGAAAAGTTATTGGAGAGGTTTTGTTGTACTCGTCAAAGGACTTCAAGTTGTTCAGAGACTCAGAGATTTGGAGCTTGGAAATCACATAGATAGCAGTCCCTTTTGTTTTGATTTTACATTTCAAGACCAATATGGCAGGTCAGTGGAGGACAGATTGCAGTTGGGCAAGAATGGAGAAAGACTAATTAGGAGGGTAACATAGTCATCCAGAAGAGACATGGCAAACTCTTAAAGCATAGAATAGAAGACACAGTTTTGAAAAATTTAGAAAGTATAATCTGAAGGATTTAGTGACTAATTGGGAAATATTTCAACATGGCTCCTAAATACAGGATATACACAAGTAAGTGAAGGTGGTTTTTATTTTTCTAGGAAAGGAAACACAGGAAGATGAGGAGGTTTTGTGGAAAAACTGCTGAGTGCCATTTTGAACATGTTGAGTTTATGGAGATTATGGAATATCCAATGGGAGATGACCAGAAGAAATTTAGCAAAATGATTTCAACAGAGATTTCTTGGCCTAGTATATGGAGTCAGGCACCATTCATGTATGAAAAGTGAAAGTGTTTGTCGCTAGGTCTTGTCCAACTTTTTGCGACCCCATGGAATATACCCCACCAGGCTCCTCTATCCCTGGGATTTTCCAGGCAAGAATACTGGAGTGGGCTGCCATTCCCTTCTCCAGGGGATCTTACCAAGGTTTGATCTCCAGGGTTCAATCCCTAGGTTCCCCTCATTGCAGGCAGATTCTTTACTACCTGAGCCACCAGGGATCTGAGCTATCGTTCATGTATAAATTATTGTTAAAGTCAAGTCAAGTCAAGGCTCGAAAGGGTACATTGGCTTTGGCAACTCAGGAGCTATTAAAAATGTTAATAGTCTTTTCATTAGAATGGAGGAGCAAGAATTGGGCTGCCGTGAGATGAAGAGTGAATCAAATTTTCAGTTAACAACAAATATGAACTACTGTTTCAGGAAGCTTCAATGTAAATGGACACAATTTGAAAAAATGATACCTAGAGAGGTTAAATAAAGAAAATACCTCTTTAAATGATACAGAGACTCAAATATTTTTTATAGGTTACATGAGACTGGTAAGTAGACGAAAGGTTAAAGATACAAAAGCTAACACAGTGTGATGGGTTTGTAATTTTACTCAAGCAGAAATCCAGGCGAAGAATGATTGGACTGCTCTAGAATAAATAGGGCTTTTGTAGGATGGGCACCAGAGGACAGCTGAGTGGCAAGAGACTATTGATAAGAGAGGACCTGAAGTGATGATTGATTGTGAGGTCTCTAACATCTACAAGAGACTGGTACTTTGGAGGAACGTGTAAATATGAAGTGGAAGCCTAAGTGAAGAAGAGAGAGAGACAGCAGCAGGTAATTCAAGGGCATCCAAGGATATGGAAGGCATGGCTGCAGAATGCACTGTGCATTTCAGATTTCAGAGGAAGTGGCTAAAGTGAGAGTGGGTAAGAAGGGACACTCGAGTTGGGAGTCAAGGATAGTTTCTGTGCTATCTGACGTCCTCCAGGATGGTGGTGATGAAGTAGAGAGAAATACCAGAAGCAGATGCTGTGGCCCTTAGTAAATAAGGGGAAGTGGCCAGGACTTTAGTAGCAGCAACAATGCGTAGAGAGAAAGCAAGGAATAGCAGGTGAGTGTGTTTCAAAGGGGCTGATTGTAAGTTTGCTTACCTATGCCTACCATGTCTTTAAAAGAATATGTAAGAAACATAATGTTGATTGCCTCTGAGTGGCATCTTCTCTGTTAGATTGGGGGCCGTACAAATGTTTTGTATTAAAGCTATCAATGACAAATGATAAAAAAATCATACTGATGCATGATAAAATGAAAAATGATAAAACTATCATTCTGCAAGTTTCAGAAAGGAGTTAGAAGAAAGGCAACCCACAGCCACGTGCCCAGCCTAGCAGGGTTTCAGAGTGGGAGCTCTGGTTAGTCAGGCCCGGAGGAAAGACTGTCTTGAGGACAGAAAGGGAGAGTGATCAGTGAGGGCTTTGAAGGTGTTGAGGTTGTTGGTCCACAGTGATGCATGGTTCTAAATGACACTGCAAAACAGAAGTCTGTCAGAAGTGACACTGTGCTTATGTGTCCCATTTTAAGATTAATCTGCTCAATAGTTGTTAGACTAAAACCATCCAACCAGTGTCAGAAATCCAATTTAAAGTTTCCTTTTTTATTTTTGAAGATAATATGGAGTACAAGCTAGCACAGCTCCCAAAAGCAATATTCTTTACTGTGTACAATAAATCATCAGCTTTCTATCCCATCAGTAAACTAAAGAAGCTGGCAGAAGGTAATGTAGTGTTCCCATGAAAGAAAAGATTCTTGTTAACCCATGTTCTTATCTTCTATAAAAGTTTGTGGCTTTCTTTGGTTATTGCTGCTCTTGAAAGGATAGTATCTTCCACTTAACACAAGAGACTTGGTGGTGTTTTTCTCGTCTTTATCCTGATGAAATCTGATGTATGCATTGACTGAATAGTGACTGTAGGGGTTGACTCGCCCTAGCGAGGATGAGCAAAAATAAATGGAGCCATAGAAAGCAGTAAAGCAAATATCTAGCATCCTTAATGTAGCTTGATTTGACACTGTGGTTAAATTCAAAATTGCTTTGCTCTGAGCAGTCTCGCTTCCCGCCTTCTCCACCTCCCTATTACCTTCCATTCTCAATAGGAAGCAGCCCAGACATAGCTGGGAATAAAATGATTCTAATTAAATGGTACTTCCCTGACCCAAATCATCTTTGGCTTTTGTATATGAAATGTTATTGCACAGTTCTCTCTTCACATCACAAGGAAATATGAACAAGTCTCCTCCCTTTTCTTGTTCTCTGAGAATAGCTGTGTGCTGAAGACAGAAGTGGTCAGTACTGTCAGCTTGCTGAATCGGGTTCTGTGAGAGTCTGCAGCCAGCCACACACGCTGCCACTATTTCCTTCCCAGTCTGTTGGGAGAGAGGTCAGGAGGCTTTTCTTTCTCCCAACCTGAATATCAAGAAGTTGTTGAAGTGTCAGGGTTTTCCATTCTGTTCAGCAGAGATGTTGCTGTTATTAAGGAAGCCTCCTCTAAACCTTTCAGTCAGGATGACAGTTCACCAGAGACCTCTGAAAGGCATTGGACTTCACATTAGGGTTAAGACTAGTGGTCAGCATTTGAACACTTACAGATGCTGGGAGCGGGACCATTGATTCTACACAATTCCCAACCCACCTTCCCCTATAGGCCCTGGATTCTTTCCTGCCTGTAGATGAAGGTGTCAATTTCAGCTGTATTATTTCTAGCTATAAAGTGAAAGAAAGTGAAGTCACTCAGTCGTGTCTGACTCTCTGCAATCCCCTAGACTGTAGCCCACCAGGCTCCTCTGTCCATGGAATTTTCCAGGCAAGAATACTGGAGTGGGTTGCCATTTCCTTCTCCAGGGGATCTTCCCCACCCAGGGATCAAACCCGGGTCTCCCGCATTGCAGGCAGACACTTTACTATCTGAGCCACCTGGGAAGCAGCCTAAATATCTAGCCATAAATATCCTATTAAATAGCAGTACATATAGTATTGTGCAAAACACTGCATCTGATTCAAATAAAATTGGGGAGTTTTACAGTGGTTAAATTTATTTTAAAATAGAGCTTTCATAACTTTAATAAAGGCCACTGGCTGCTGCATTTGATGATTACAAACAATGTTGCATTTTGTAGACTGTGAACTGAATGACCCGTAATATGCCCCATAACTTATTACTTTATGTAAAAGGAAATATTATATGCTAATATAGGATATGTTTATTGCACCTGCAAAACATCACTTAAAGGATGATTGTTAACGAGACAAACTAAATTGTACAAAGTTTCCCCTGGCTTCTCACATGTCAAATGCAGAGGGAGCAGAGTGAATGCAGCTCAGTATCTGTGTATCAAGGTGTACGAATCATTTTACACAAAATAAAGTTTTCCTATACAGAGGAATTAGTTTAAGTGCCCTTTTTTTTTTTTTTTCTTGAGAGAACTTACACATATACTGTTGATAAAATATTGGAAGAGGACAGTGTTTTTCAATGCATCTAGTATGGGATTAACCACCTCCCAATGCCAAAAAAGGTCCGTCTAGTAAAGGCTATGGTTTTTCCAGTGGTCATGTATGGATGTGAGAGTTGGACTATAAAGAAGGCTGAGCGCCAAAGAATTGATGCTTTTGAACTGTGGTGTTGGAGAAGACTCTTGAGTGTCCCTTGGACTGCAAGGAGATCCAACAGAGGAATTAGTTTAAGTGCCCTTTTTTTTTTTTTTTCTTGAGAGAACTTACACATATACTGTTGATAAAATATTGGAAGAGGACAGTGTTTTTCAATGCATCTAGTATGGGATTAACCACCTCCCAATGCCAAAAAAGGTCCGTCTAGTAAAGGCTATGGTTTTTCCAGTGGTCATGTATGGATGTGAGAGTTGGACTATAAAGAAGGCTGAGCGCCAAAGAATTGATGCTTTTGAACTGTGGTGTTGGAGAAGACTCTTGAGTGTCCCTTGGACTGCAAGGAGATCCAACTAGCCCATCGTAAAGGAGATCAGTCCTGAGTGTTCATTGGAAGGACTGATGTTGAAGCTGAAACTCCAATACTTTGGCCACCTGATGCGAAGAGCTGACTCATTGGAAAAGACCCTGATGCTAGGAAAGATTGAGGGCAGGAGGAGAAGGGGATGGTAGAGGATGAGATGGTTGGATGGCATCACTGACTCGATGGACATGGGTTTGGGTGGACTGCAGGAGTTGGTGATGGACAGGGAGGCCTGGCGTGCTGCGATTCATGGGGTCGCAAAGAGTCGGACACGACTCAGCGACTGAAATGAACTGAACTGAACTGAACTGAATGCACCACCCTTGGGAAAATTTCTGTCTTTTTAAAATATAAGTGTAACTATTACCTGAGATAATATTGGCCAAAATATCATGAGAAGTATGCAGTGTACTGCAACAATAATGTGGTCAGGGCACAAAGACTGGGATAAGCTTTCCGGTAGGGCCCGTCCTCCAACAAGAGAGCCACGGCCGCCAGCTGTCCTCAGGGGAGCCTCACCTGTTCCCTGCACACAGCAGAAAGGGCAGCCACTGCTTCCTCCAGTATTTTCAGTTGCCCCTGAAAACAGCAAGTGTTTCATTGTCTTTCTTCAATAGTGATAGACTGGGAATAAAGCTGGCTAGAATTTGGGAGAGAACTATAGAGTAATACAGTGTGCGTGGTAGCCACTGGAGGATTTGGGGAAGAAAAAAATGTGTGACTAGAAGTTACTCTAGAGGTCTGAAGAACTGCTTAGAGAAGGACTAACTTTTCTTGATGCTTTTGAACTGTGGTGTTGGAGAAGATTCTTGAGAGGCCCTTGGATAGCAAGGAGATCAAACCAGTCAATTCTAGAGGAAATCAACCGTGAATACTCATTGGAAGGACATGCTGAAGCTGAGGCTCCAATACTTTGGCCACCTGATGGGAAGAGCCAGCTCATTGGGAGAGAGCCTGGTGCTGGGAAAGATTGAAGGCAGAGAAGAGGGCAGCAGAGGATGAGGTGGCTGGATGGCATCACCTGTTCAATGGGCATGAATTGGGCAAACTCCTGGACACAGTGAGGGACAAACAGGCCTAGAGTGCTACAGTTCATGGGGTTGCAAAGAGTCAGACATGGCTTAGCGACTAAACAACAACAACAAGCTTTTCTTGAAGCATGTGCTAGTGTGGAAAAATCTCTGAACTAGGAGTCAGGAGACATGGGATCTACTTCCAGCTTTCTCACGAGTTAGATGTGTCCCCATTGAAAAGTAATAGTTCTGGACCTTGATTCCTGAAAATAGTTGTGCGTGTGTGTCTGTTAGTTGCTCAGTCATGCCTGACTCTTTGCAACCCCATGGACGGTAGGTAGTCCACCAGACTCCTCTGTCCATGGGATTCTCCAGGCAAGAATCCTGGAGTGGGTTGCCATTTCCTCCTCCAGCGGATCTTCATGACACAAGGATTGAAAATAGTGATAGTTTACTAAATTATGCTGCAGTAACAAACAACCCCAAAATTTCAGTGGCTAATCCTGTTAGCTACTCATTACCTAAACCTGTGCTCTGCTTAAGGCTCAAGGCCTGAAGGATCAGCTTCATATGGGACATGCAGCAGAGGGAAAGGAACAGTGGAAGAACAACATGATGTGTTTTAAAGCTTCACCTCACAGTCCATTGGTCAAAGGAAGTCACATGGCCTAGCCTCCCTTAAGAGGGAAGGAAGCACGCTCCTCCTACAAGCAGAGCACCCGGGAGAAGCTCTGAGAAGGCAGACCCAGGGGAGAGGGGCAGCACAGTGCCTAGAAGTTGAAACCATCGGTCGATGATTTGTAAAGCCTCTTCCAGCTCCAAAATTACACATTTTAATTCATACAACTCATTTGGTTGCAGAACTATTTTAACAAGAAATAAAAGACTGATTTTTAAAATGACCCAATCCAAGAATGGGCAGAGCACCTGCATGAATCAGTACTTTATGCACATATAGGTTTTTATATTTAAGTTACTTCAACTATTTTTAAAGCAAGTTCCTGGCCTTTCAAAAATTGTTGTTTGATATTTTGACGAATACATAAATAACACTCCTTTACATATGTGTATTCAATATGTAGCTCCAATACTTTGGCCCCCTGATATGAGGAACTGACTCACTGGAAAAGACCCTGATGCTGGGAAAGATTGAAGGCAGGAGGAGAAGGGGGCGACAGAGGATGAGATGGTTGGATGGCATCACTGACTAGATGGACATGAGTTTGAGGAAGCTCCAGGAGTTGGTGACAGACAGGCAAGCCTGGCGTGCTGCAGTCCATGGGGTCGCAAAGAGTCAGACATGACTGAGTGACTGAACTGAACATATGTTTGTTAATTGATTGTTGTTGTTTAGTCGTTAAGTCACGTCCAACTCTTTTGCAACTGCATGGACTGTAGCCTCTCAGGCTCCTCTGTCCTTGGATTTCCCAGGAAAGAATACTGGAGTGGATTGCCATTTCCTTCTGCAGGAGATCTTCTCAACCCAGGGATCGAACCCTTGTCTAATGCATTCACAGGCAGGTTCTTTACCACTGAGCCACCAGAGAAGGCATTACTTTTTATCTGAAAAAATAATTTTACATACATCTGTTCCTGTCTCATCTGTTCCTCATATGGCCATGTTTGTTTCTTGACTCCATATTCCCTAAAGAACATCTAGAACGGTATCTAACATGTAGTAAGCACTCAGTAATTTTCTGGGGAATGGCACAGAACTACTTTTGTAGGGAAGCTAGCAGAGACAGTTATGGGGTAGGAATGCATCCTAGCCCCGAGGAAAATGTCTCTTGGTAGCAGAAATGACAAGGTGGGGAATCAGGAAAGTTCCTCTGTGAGTAGACCCGAGACAATTACTTTAGAGATCAAACTGCCAATGATCTGTTGGATCATTGAAAAAGCAAGAGAATTCCAGAAAAACACCTACTTCTGCTTTATTGATTATGCCAAAGCTTTTGACTGTGTAGATCACAACAAACTGTGGAAAATTCTTAAGAGATGGAAATACCAGACCACCTTCCCTGCCTCCTGAGAAATCTGTATGCAGGTCAAGAAACAAGTTAAAAGCAGTTGTGGAAAAACAGACTGGTTCCAAATTGGGAAAGGAGTACGTCAAGGCTGTATATTGTCACCCTGCTTATTTAACTTATATGCAGAATACATCTAGTCAAAGCTATGGTTTTTCCATTAGTCGTGTATGGATGTGAGAGTTGGACTATATAAAAAAAGCTAGCACCAAAGAACTGATGCTTTTGAACTGTGGTGTTGGAGAAGACTCTTGAGAGTCCCTTGGACTGCAAGGAGATCAAACCAGTTAATCCTAAAGGAAATCAGTTATGAATACTCATTGGAAGGACTGATGCTGAAGCCAAAGTTCCAATGCTTTGGCCACCAGATGTGAAGAACTTACTCCTTGGAAAAACCTTCATTCTGGGAAAGATTGAAGGCAGGAGAAGAAGGGGATAACAGAGGATAAGATGGTTGGATGTCATCACTGATTCGATGGGCATGAGTTTGAGCAAGCACCAGTATTGGTGATGGATAGGGAGGTCAAGCATGCTGCAGTCCATGGGTCGCAAAGAGTTGGACATGACTGAGTGACTGAACTGAGCTGAATGAATCTGTGCTCAGTTCACATGATGGTGCATGTGTGCTAAATCACTTCAGTCATGCCCAACTCTTTGAGACTCTATGGACTGTAGTCCATCAGGCTCCTCTGTCCATGGGATTCTCCAGACAAGATTCCTGGAGTGGGTTGCCATGCCCTTCTCCACTGGATCTTCCCGACACAGGGATCAAACCCACATGTCTTATGTCTCCTGCTTTGGCAGGTGGATTCTTTATGACTAGTGCCACCTGAGAAGCCCTCATGTTGTGGTGGGGAGAGTGAATTGAGATGAGATGTTAAAGTTTTTTGAGAATTACAAAATTCTAATGCACATTTTAGGCAATAATATATTGGACCATTGTAGGTTGTTGGATAGACCAATCGGCATTTCTTCCAAGGGAAAAAATGGGTTAAGGATACAGATTTTCTTCTATGTGTCAGGCACTTTCATGACTTGACCTATAATGATCTGTTTAATCCTCAGAGCATCCCTTTGAGATAGGAATTACAGTGACTTCGCTTTCAGATAAGAATATCGAGGCACAGAGAAACTTAGTAGGTGGTACAAGGACTGTAGCCGATACGTGGTAGAGTTGAGATTGAATCCAGAGTCAGACTCCAGAATTTGTAACCATTCATTCCCATTTTTGCAGAGGTTTATAGGGCCACCTTTCCAGTACAGAGATAATATATGGGAAAGGCTGTACTAGTTTCAGAAAGTGTGCAGTTAAGTGTCCACCTGGGCCAGTTTCACATGAGTTATCTCACGGAATTCTCAACTAAGCTTGTGGGGATGAGAGAGGTATTTTTCCATTTTACAAATCAGGGCTCTCAAGCACAGAGAGTTTACCTTGCCCAAGGTCATATAGCCAATGCTCCACATAGAATTTGATTGTGAATGCTCTGTCTCCAAAGCAACATTTTAAGAAATGATTATCAAATCCCTTCTACCAACCAAAATGTTGGCAATCCTCATTCAGCAAGGTGAATAGTGAAGGAGCGTCTCAACCTCCTTGCTTTTCACTTAAAGGCATTTGGTTTGCTTTTCTTTTGTTTGCACTTAGAGGCCGTCTGGTGAAACCCATCCATGCTTGTTTATGTTCTAGCATCTCTGTGATCCCTACTGGGTTTAGACATAGCTTTTAGTAATTGCACCAAATCAATCCCTGCTGACCAGCCCCAGGGGTCATCATAAAATACTTATGGGGTTCTCATCTATTGAATCCTCTCATCAGGCAAACATTCTAACTCTTCTTTGAAAAAAAGAAAGGTAATTTTGCATCCTGCTGAGGGATAAGATAGAACTAAATTTTATTTGAGTAGAAAGTGTTGTTATCATTTTAGGGATTTGATTACCAAAATAAGGAACGCCTCCTAATTCTAAGATTGGCTGAGAAGATTATCGACATTCCAAAAAGTTTTTTTTAAACCAACAGCACTGGATTTCTGATCTCCGATTTTCTCCACTATTCTCATCTCTCAGAATAGCCATCTTCCATTTACTATTCATTCTCTAGGAATTTTATTATGTTGCTTAAGATCACCTGAATCCAGAGGAATTTTTCTCTCTTTTTTTTTTTTTCGTATACACAGAAAGCAATGCATGTAAGCAGGAGCAAGGGAGACTTGGCTGTATTAGTAACCAGCTTCCTACGAGTTAGTGCTCCACACTACAGTATGTCCAGAGACGCCCGCTGCAGGCTTCAGATCTGCTGATGATGCTGACACTTGACCTTTTGAGGGGTTGATTTGCTCACATGTAGGCAGAGGATGGTCAGATTGAAAGCTCTCTGAGAGTGGTGACCTTGATTTTTTTTCATTTCTGTATCTGCCGTAACTTCAGTCATGTAGTCACTAATAATGGAAGTCCACAAGTACCTGTTGAATGAATGGTTAAACGCCCTACTTCCCACCACCCCCCAGAAAAGAAAGAAAATGGAAAAGAAAGAGCCAAGTCCAACATTTAAGACTGTCTGATTTGTCTTACTTTTTCAACCTCATTTTCTGCCTGGTACTTTGGACACATGGCAGGCTCACAGGTCCAAGATCATGCCACTCTCTTCATGCCTTTTTTCCCACATGCCTGCTCCCTTTACTGTCAGAAGCCCTAATCATCATCTGAAGGTCAGTTCCAAGGCCACTTCTTCTGAGACATTCATTTCTATAGATTTTGTGTTATTCATTTATTCATTCCACAGATATTTATTAACATTAACTGTGTAGCAGTCAGCGTGCTAGGGCTTTACATGAATCACCTCATTTGATCCTCACAGTAATCCAGTATCTATTTACTCTTTGCTTTAACCAGCATTTTTTGAACACATGTTAGTTAGCAGACCCTGCTATAAATGCTAAAGGTTGAGTAGTGAGAACATTAGAAAGCCTCACACGTTCCAGGGCTTATATTCTAATGGAGAGATTCAAACTTGGGAAACAAGTACAGAAATAAGTGAACAAGATAATGTCATATAGTGGTAAGCCATTATGGAGCTAAAAGCTGCTGATGTGAAAGGGAGTGACAAGAGTGGGGAATTAGAATTAATCCAGGAGATATTAAATAAGTTCCTCAAGGGCAGGTTTACATCTGATGCAACTATGCATTATCCAGTGCCCAGCACAGTGAGTTACATGCTCTGGCCATTCAAAATAGTCAGAGAACTTTGAACTTAGTGATCTGTAAGGTTGCTTTCAGCTCTGAAACTGTGCTGCTGAGAGTAAAAAGTAGGTACAAGGTTTAAGTGTGCAATATGAAATCCCCCTTAAAAAAAAAAAAATATGCAGGGGATATCTCAGCTCACCTTGGGCCTGGGCAGCAGCAACATAGTCTGCTCTGACTTCTACCAATCCTGTAGAGGAGAAGCAATAGTTTACCCAACCCCTAGAGTATTTTCCCTTTGACTTTGGAATGCAATGTATTTTTTTCTCTTTGGAAGCAAAAATACCTTTGTAATTATATTTGGCTTAGATGAATGCAGCAGTGAATTGTTAAAGTGCACAGCATGTGATAATACAAAAGAAAGTATAGCAGGAAGCCAAGGAGAGCCAATTGGGGATTAAGATTTTGCTTGCAAAGCCTAGTGTTTTCACTCACAGAAACTACTGCTGAATATTGCTAATGTAATGACAGGCAAAAGTTAACTGATGATAACCAAAAGTAACAAAGAATTGTACAACCCCATGAACACTAACTAATAGGGTTCAAATTGCAGACTCTCTCACCTAAATACCATTTATCCTATTCAGAATGATTTCCCCAACCAGTATGAGAAGACTTGGCGTTGCCTGCTCAGGAGTGATGACGAAGTTATATGGACTGAGGCACACATCTGTTCCTAGGAGGGCTCCTTCACTGGCTTTAGCCAGAGTCTGGCCACAGTGTTTAGTTTTCCTCTGGGTGAAGCTTTGTCAGCCTCAACAGGATGAAGTCCACAATGTGTGCTTGGCACTCTGCTCCACGCAGCTCAACTAATGGACCCAGACAGCAAGCCCGCTTTCTTTAGAGATCTGAAACCTGCAAACTGCTTTGATTAATTTCTAGTTAGCTGCAGGGTGGAAAGAGGAACTGCAAGGTCAAGAATTTGCTAATCTCAACCTTTTTTGTAAAGTGTGATTTGCAGTAGAATGGGTGCTACATTTCTGCTTCAGACTTTACTGTAACCGGTTCTCTAGTTTAACCACATAAATGAGTGTGGAAACCCCCTTACAGTCAGCTCAAGAAAAAGCTTGTCCTTTGAATTAACTGTTATTTAATTACATAGTTCTATGATATAAACATGTCTAATAAATATTTTATATTCAGTGTAACCTGTAGTGCCAAATGATAATTATGATGGTTTGCAGCTCCAGTGAAAGCATGCAGGCCCAGTGTAAGGATGAAGATTAATATATACAGGATAAAATGTGTCACAAAAGCACAATCACCTCCCTAGGCAATATTTACATTTTTAAAAAGAATGAACAGCTTTTTAAATGTTTTACACTTATATTACCCCTGACTTTTTAATAAGGTGTTCCCCTTTATAAATCTATCACTCGCTGAATAACATTTAATGAGTGCTTTTTTTTTCCTGGTAGTATGACAAGCTATGTTGACTGTTGGACTTTAAATGGTATTTTCCCCCTAAAGTAAAATATTAGGCGTTTTAATTAGCAATGCAATAATTTTAGTTCAGAGAGGAAATGATTTTAGCTAAAGGATTTTAGTGACATGGCCTTAATCTTCATAGTGTTTGTAATTACCATTTTTCCAACTATTTGTTTTAATAATATAACTAGATTTTGGCCACCATGAGGATAATCTATTTAATGGCGTTTATATAACGCCATTAAAGTAGAGAGGGATTTCCCTGCTCAAACAGTAAAGAACCTGCCTGCAATGCAGGAGAACAGAGTTCAGTCCCGGGTTGGGAAGATCTCCTGGAGAAAGGAATGGCAATTCACTCCAGTATTCTTTTTTTTTTTTTTAATAAATTTATTTATTTTAGTTGGGGGCTAATTACTTTACAATATTGTAGTAGTTTTTGCCATACATTGACATAAATCAGCCATGGGTTTACATGTGTTCCCCATCTTGAACCCCCCTCCCACCTCCCTCCCCATCCCATCCCTCTGGGTCATCCCATTGCCCCAGCCCTGAGCATTTGTCTCATGCATCGAACATGGAATGGTGTTCTGTTTCACATATGATAATATACATGTTTCAATGCTATTCTCCCAGAACGTCCCACCCTCACCTTCTCCCTCAGAGTCCATAAGACTGTTCTCTGCGTCTGTGTCTCTTATTTTGTCTCGCATATAGGGTTATCGTTACCATCTTTCAAATTCCATATATATGCATTAGTATACTGTATTGGTGTTTTTCTTTCTCGCTTACTTCACTCTGTATTATGGGCTCCAGTTTCATCCATCTCAATAGAACCGATTCAAATGTATTTTTTTTAATGTCTGAGTAATATTCCATTGTGTATATGTACCACAGCTTCCTTATCCATTCGTCTGCTGATGGACATCTAGGTTGCTTCCATGTCCTGGCTATTGTAAACAGTGCTGCGATGAACATTGGGGTACACGCGTCTCTTTCAATTCTGGCTTCCTCGGTGTGTATGCCCAGAAGTGGTGTATTCTTGCCTGGAGAATTCCATGGATAGAAGAGCCTGGCAGGCTGCAGTCCCTGGGGTTGCAAAGAGTCAGACCTGAGCAATTAACACTTTCACTTTTCACTTTCAGAGTAGAGAGAAGTTTGGTAGTTCTTAGGGGTGTGGATTTCAGCACAGAGTCATCCAGACAAAGTGAAATGGTTTCTTAAGTTTTGAGCATGAAGCATTACTTCCCCATCAACAAAAACAAAACAAAAAACAGTGTTCACTCTGTACCAGGAGTTGTGCTAAATGCAAGAAAGTGAAAACATGAATAATTCAGGTCAATATTTCTCTTCTTCATTTCAAACTTGTAATTTTCCTAATGTAGCAAAGTAATTTCCTCAGCCATCCATTTTAGTTGGTAGTGTAAATAATCTTTAAGATTAACTTAGCACTATCAAAAGCATAATCTTTAATAATATTCAGGCTACTGATGATCTAAGCCATATATATTTTTTGAAATGCATTTAAGAAATGTATGAAAACCTATACTTAGTATAAATCAAGGGTATTTGTTTAGGTTATAAAAGGATTCTTTATAAATGAAAAGAGGAATAGTTCAACAGAGATGAAAGAGCAGGAAGAGTCAGCCTCTGGTTCAGGTGTTTGTGGAGCCTCTTAAAACCAGGCTTGATTCCACAGGCAGGTTCTTTTTAAGCATCTCTTCTCCCTACTTAACTCATCTCTTAAAGCTACAGAAATGATGAATGGGATCCAAGAATACTAGAGTGGGTTGCCATTTCCTCCTGCAGGGGATCTTCCCTATCTAGGGATCGAACCTGCGTCTCTTACGTCTCTGGCACTGGCAGGTGGGTTTTTTACCACTAGCTCCACCTGGGAAGCCCCTGACATGTGGAAGCGTTTCCTATAATGCTGGTCACATATTCTGCGCTCCATAAAAAGCACCTGTTACTGCCAGACATAACCTAGACAGCATATTAAAAAGCAGAGACATTACTTTGCCAACAAAGGTCCGTCTAGTCAAGGCTATGGTTTTTCCAGTGGTCATGTATGGATGTGAGAGTTGTCCTATAAAGAAAGCTAAGCACAGAAGAATTGATGCTTTTGAACTGTGGTGTTGGAGAAGACTCTCGAGAGTCCCTTGAACAACAAGGAGATCCAACTAGTCCATCCTAAAGGAGATCAGTCCTGGGTGTTCATTGGAAGGACTTATGTTGAAGCTGAAACTCCAATACTTTGGCCATCTCATGCGAAGAGTTGACTCATTGGAAAAGACCCTGATGCTGGGAAAGACTGAAGACGGGAGGAGAAGGGGACGACAGAGGATGAGATGGCTGGATGGCATCACCGACTCGATGGACATGGGTTTGGGTGGACTCAGGTAGTTGGTGATGGACAAGGAGGCCTGCCGTGCTGTGGTTCATGGGGTCGCAAAGAGTCGGACACGACTGAGCAATTGAACTGAACTGAACTGAACTGCCAGATAATTAATCATAGAATTTTCTTAATACTAAACAATTTTATTGTGTTTATAAGAGCTAATCACAAAATTTAAATCTGCACTAGCTTTTCAGCAACACATTGTAGAGAGACCTCTGGCAATACTTTTCAAGATGTAAATTAAATGCTCATGTATCTTTGTATATATCAAACACAATGAAAGCTACTAGCACGGTTGCATTTTGCAATTTTCAATTTTCTGTTCAGCCCTTTGCTGAGATGTCCTTGTTTGGCAAACAAAGGCTTTAGCCATTTAATTCCTCTGTCTCTCCTCTCCAGGATCCTCATGTTTTCCTCAACATAATTATTGTATACAGACAATGATTGCTGGTTGTTCATCCTTTTTCTATTAGAATAGACCCCCATCTCTCTGTCTGCAAACACAGATCAGACTTTCTGTAATTCTCAAGACGACTCTCATGACAACCTTCAAATTGATGATCTCTTTTCTACTTGTCAGAGGAACTTTCTTCTTTGCCCATCAGACTGATGTTTGCTCAGTCATTGCTTGTCCTGTTGAGAACAGCTTCCCAGACTAAATTCCATCTGAAGAAATCAGAAACTAACAAGTATAAAAAGTTTCTTATAAGAATAAAAGTGAACTTAAAAAAAAATTTTGACATTAGCATTAAAAATACATGGATGACAGAAAACAGCAAAATTCTGTAAAGCAATTATCCTTCAGTAAAAAATAAATCAATTAAAAAATTAAAAAATAAAATAAAAAGCTAAAAAAATACATGGATGAATCCTAGGAGTTTTAAATTAAAACATTGTACATACTTTATCATCAATAATGATAAATGAAAAGGTGATAAAATTAATTCTTAAGCCAGTGGAAATCTGCAAGTGTGTCTTACCTACAAGGACGAGTTTTTTTATTAAAGATATATTTGTTTTATTAAATATATATCTTATATTTCCAATAATAGATGATTCATGCCATGGCTTCTTATAGCTCTAATAACATATGTTATTAAATTTCACAGGAAAATTCTCTAACTTTGAAACATGCTCTTTGCTGCTAAGTCGCTTCAGTCGTGTCCGACTCTGTGCGACCCCATAGACGGCAGCCCACCAGGCTCCCCCGTCCCTGGGGTTCTCCAGGCAAGAACACTGGAGTGGGTTGCCATTTCCTTCTCCAATGCACGAAAGTGAAAAGTGAAAGTGAAGTCGCTCAGTCGTGTCCGACTCTTCACGACCCCATGGACTGCAGCCTACCAGGCTCCTCCATCCATGGGATTTTCCAGGCAAGAGTACTGGAGTGGGGTGCCATTGCCTTCTCCAAAGCTCTTTGATTCTTTGATTCTTATTAATTATTGATAATTGAACTCTTGATATCCTTATGTTAAATGTTGTTGCCAATAAAAGCAGGCCTCAAGCCAAGGATTTTCACTTAATACTTGTAAAAGAGCTGGTTTGATGATGAGCATATAATGAATTATACTTGTAAAGATTTGGTTGGACCACAGAGTTTGATTGAGCCTAAGAGTTTTCAGTACTTGCTTTATTCTATTCCTATAGACATTAAGACACCAGTGTATCATTTCCACATGTATCACTTGGATTACATGCCAGAGATCCATGTACTGGAGCATCAAGGTCTTTGTTTTAAATGGTCTCACCTGTAGAGTGGCCCTAAGACTCAGGGCTCCAAGTTTAGCATTATTTGCATTTCCTTCAGCGGGTCCTAAACTGAGGAGAGTGTCATGAAATGAAGAATACACTAAAGGAATAAATGTTGTAATATGTTTGCTCATTATTGTTTTCTGAATCATGACAAATCCCTCTATATTTCTTATACATTTCAAAAGAAACACTTTTAAGCGTTAGTTCAGTCAAAAAGCACAGACACAATTAGGAGAGATATTTCTTTAATGTTTGCTTGTGTGGAGTGAATATAAAACAGCAAACAGAAGAAACATTTGTTTTTTTTTTAATTAGGGAAATGCCTTTTAAAGCTTTTCTAAAATAAATCATCCTTTGTAAGTTAAAGCTTGTTTTGGTTGAATGCTTTTTTAAAAACCGCACATAACGGCATATATTTTAAAAGATGGTGGAGGACAACCTCTGAGCAATGAACAGTTCATGGCTCATCTGCTCACGTACAGCATAATCACCTAGGATAAAAATGAGCAGCCATCCTCTGAGAGTTCCAGAAACAGGTGGTACAAATAATCATCCCAAATGTTTGGAACACTGTCCTACCAACCAGATTCAAAAGACAAGTGTCCCAGCTCTGCTATAAAGGAACAGGAGAAGGATTCTTTTGCACATCCAGTGTAGACATTCAATGAATAAATGTGTGCAGGCTTGCCTTGGTGGAGAAATGAGTAGGTTATTTACTTAGCTTGTGATACACCACCTGCCCTGTGGGATGAGCTCAAGGTGAGTGATGCCAAGTAAGGGTTACCTGGAGATATCTTTTCTGGAAATGGAAATTTCCATTCATATTGTAGTCTTGAAATACAGAAGATTAATATTGAAACCATTCATTACTTATAATGCTGTTTTGTCCCCAGCTGTATTTGCTTTCAGCCTGTGTGTAAACTGTCTGCAAATAGAGCCAGAAAAATGTCTGTCTGACCCTGAACTGATTTCATATTTCTGTGGCTGTTTTTAAATACTGCATGTTTCTGACAAACAACAAGGTCCTATTGTATAGCACAGGGAGCTATAGTCAATATCCTGTAATAAAACATAACGGAAAGGAAAAATAAATGAATAAAAAAGCGAAAACAACCAAAAAGTGAGATAAAATAAAATGGTACTGCTTGAAAAAAAATCTGCATATTTCTGTGACTGTTTTTAAAAACACTGAAGTTTGTGTTGCATTAGCCATGTTTTAGGTGCAACCAAATGTGATCATTCTAGAAGTCTTTGTTGTTTCGTCTTTGAGAAATTCTGTATTTAGTAACTTGTGAGAAACATTTCTATAAAAAAGGCTTTGATTTTCCACCCGGAGATACACGGGTGATACCACTCAGTCCAGGAGAATGGAGGCCCCACCCTCCAATCCACATTTTCTCCCCGCCGCTGCTCCGTCCCGGTGCAGTCAGATAATCTGCACAGGTTTCTAGCAAACTGCATTATATAGAACATGCTGTTTTTTAACCTTTTGATTTATGAGTTTAGTTTATTTTAAGGATATTAACTTTTTATCTGTTGTATCTGCTACCGGTATGTTTGCTAGTTGTCATTGTGCTTTCAATTCTGTTTTTGGTATTTGGGGGATTTATTCAATGATTTGTATATGTAAGGTGTATCGGTTTTTACATTTTCTGACTTTAGCACACATACTTAGAAAGAACTCTTCCACACTACAATTATATAAGTATCTACCTGCATTTTATGTGGTACTTTAAGATTTTACTTTTATATACCTTCCCAACATTCTTGTCTGTAATGCTTTTCTCATCCAAGCCAAACCTTACATTCTAAGCTGCTTAAAAAGTGAAGATCTGAGAATCATATCTATGTTTTTAGAACTACTCCAAATAGTATAATGCAGAGTGAGGGAGTTTCATTTCAAAATGCCAAATAATGAGTTTCACTGCCAAAATATAATTAGGAACTATTTTAACGTGAGGACATGAACTGAGAGTAATTTGTTATAGTTTTAATGATATAAATTAATTCTCATTATATTAAGACAATGCTGATTAAGATGCCTATAATTATAGAATGATACATGTCATTATTTGGTGAATTGGAAAAAAAAAAGTGACTAAGAGATTGAGTAGCTTATTGAGTTCTAGTCCTGACTTCAGTAATACTCAGTTTGGGGTGATGGCCAATTCTGTTTCTCTTTGAGCATCAGTTTGCTTATCTCTCCCGTGAGGGCATTGGACTTCTAGATGACCTCAGTAAGGTACCCACAGAACCTAAGATTCCTACCTGTACTAAGGCAATAATGTAGCCAAAATATCAGCTTCTTTCTTCTAGGATCGAACATACCACTTTCAGGAGCATGAGCTAAGGAAATCAAAGGCTAAATTTGTCGTAACTTCTTGGAACAGTACTCTCTCCTCAGATGAATAGGCCGTGGCTTTTAAAGCACTTATCTAACTTTGCTGTAACAAAGAACAGAAATGTGTTTTTGTAAGCTGGACTGTTTTAATACATTTTCAATGATTGGTCACTGTTCTGTTTTAGCATTTCTTAAAGTAATGCTAAAGGTACTGCTCTGCTGAGAACACCCATAAAAAAAGGAGTTTGTCTTTAATTAGCCTGCAGCTTGGAAAGCTACCAGTCTCCCCAGGATGATATTAAAAACATGTAAGACGCTTGCTCCTTGGAAGAAAAGTTATGACCAACCTAGATAGCATATTAAAAATCAGAGACCTTACTTTGCCAACAAAGATTCGTCTAGTCAAAGCTATGGTTTTTCCAGTAGTCATGTATGGATGTGAGAGTTGGACTATAAAGAAAGCTGAGTGCCAAAGAATTGATGCTTTTGAACTGTGGTGTTGGAGGAGACTCTTGAGAGTCCCTTGGACTGCAAGGAGATCCAACCAATCCATCCTAAAGGAGATCAGTCCTGACTATTCATTGGAAGGACTGATGCTGAAGCTGAAACTCCAATACTTTGGCCACCAGATGCAAAGAACTGACTCATTGGAAAAGACCCTGATGCTGGGAAAAATTGAAGGTAGGAGGAGAAGGGGATGACAGAGGATGAGATGGTTGGATGGCATCACTGACTAGATGGACATGAGTTTGAGTATGCTCCAGGAGTTGGTGATGGACAGGGAAGCCTGGTGTGCTGCAGTCCGTGGGGCCGCAGAGTCGGACACGACTGAGCAACTGAACTGAACTGAACTGAACAAATAGTATGACATAGGCACCAACTGCTCAGAAAGGACCCTGGCTATTAAACTGTACATCTTCCTTAGCTTATGACAAGATTACATCTGATAAATCCATTGAAAATATCACATCAAAAACGCATTTAATACATCTCATCTACCAAACATCATAGCTTAACCTAGCCTGCCTTAAACATTTTCCAGAACACACATTAGCTTATGCTTGAGCAAAATCACCTAATACAAAGCCTATTTTCTAATAATAAAGTGTTGACTAGCTCATGAAATTTATTGAATACTGAAAGTGAGAAACAGAATGACCGTATGGGTCCAGAATGGTTGTAGTGTATCAATTGTTTACCCTCATGATCCTGTGCTTACTGGGAGAAAGTATCCTACCACATATTGCTAGCTAGAGAAAAGATCAAAATTCAAAATTTAAAGTGCAGTATTTTTTTACTGAATGTGTATCACTTTTGCAGCCTCATACAGTCAAACCATCTTAAGCACCGTCTGTCTTGCTTGCCTATCCTGGGGGGGTTAGGTAGCAGCTGAACATCTTTCCTGAATATACGCTGGAGACCAGAGCAACTGGAGTGTGTACCGAAATGAGCTAGGAACTTGGGGCAGAGTAGAGAGCAAGCAACAAGGTCCCTGTCATTCGGTAGCATACTTTCTAGTTGGGGAAAAAAGATAATCAGCAATTAACAAATATAAAAATCACTTCTGTTCGTCCTAAATGCTTTGAAGAAAATTAAGCAAGATAAGTGAACAGAGCAACCAAGAGTGGAAGTATTTTAAAGAGAGTGTTCAGAAGAGGTTCTCTAAATATCCGATACTTGAACAGAGAACTAAGTGTTGGAGAAAGAGCATCCCAGCCATCAACAAATTTAGACCCGAGGGGAGAAGAAGCTCGGTGTGTTATTTGAAAGACTGTGAGAAGGCCAGTGTAGCAGGGGAGGGGGCTGGTGAGAACTGTAGAACATCAAATCAGAGAAGACACCAGGAGATGCGGTAAGCAGCGGCCAGCTTTTATGAAACCAGATTCTCTGAGTGCAATGGAGAGCTGTTGCTTCTTTTTTAAACTGAAAACAGAGTGACTTGATTTACAGTTTAAAAAGATATCAATGAAATAGAATTGAGAACCAATAAACAAATCAATATTTGACAGTGGAATCAAGAATATTCAATATGAGAGAGAGAGTATTTTCAATAAATGATGTTGGGAAAACTAGACACTCAAATGCAAAAGAATGAAATTAGACCCCTATCTTATACTACTCACAAAAACTAACTAAAAATAGATTAAATACTTAAATTTAAGATCTGAAACCATAAAACTCCTAGAAGAAAACATAGGGAAAATGCTCCTGACATTGGTGTTAGCAGTGATTTTTTTAATATGACACCAAAACCAAAGGCATTATAAAAATAAGCAGTTAAACTATATCAAAATAAAAAAGATTCTACCCAGCAAAAGAAACAGCCAACAGAATGAAAAGGCAGCCTGCAGAATGGGAGAAAATATTTGCCTAACTACGCATCTGATAAGCAGTTAATATAAAAAATATATAAACAACTCATACAACTCAATAGCAAAAAAGAAAAGAAAAAGAATAATAATCAAATAATCTGATTTAAAGTGAGAATGGGACCTGAATAAACTTTTTTCCAAAGCATATAAATGGTCAATAGATACATGAAAAGATGCTTATTATCACTAGTCATCAGAGAAATGCAAATCAAAACCATGGTAAGATATCATCTACCACCTGGTAGGATGGCTATTATTAAAAAGATAAAAGGTAACAACTGTCACTGAGAATGTGGAAAAAAGAAAGCCCTAATGCACTTTTGATGGGAATGTAAATTGGTGCAGCCAGTATGGAAAACAGTATGGAAGTTCCTGAAAAATTAAAAATAGAACTACCATATGATCCAGGAATCCCACTTCTGTGTATACATCCAAAGGAAATGAAATCTCTATATTCAAGAAATATCTGCATTCCCACAGTCATTGCATTGTTCACAATAGCCAAGATATGGAAGCAACAGAAGTGTCCATTGATAGAGGAATGGATAAAGAAAATATGATGTATATTTAAATTATATATTATATGTTTGTTATATATATCATATGCATTTTACATTATGTTTATGTATTTTTTCAATCATAATAAGGAAATTCTGCATTTCTGACAACGTGGATGAACCTTGAGGACATTATCCTGTGTGAACTAAGTAATCAGACAGAAAAAAGACAAAAACTATATGATCCCACTTAATGTGGAATCATTTAGAAAAAAACAAAATTTATACAGAAACAAAGTAGAATGGTGGTTGCTGGGGGCAGAAGAATTGGGGAAAATGTGAGATATTGATAACACACATCTAGTAATAAGATTAGTAAGTTCTGGGGATCTAATACACAGCCTGCTGACTGCTGTATTATGTACTTGAAAGTTGCTAAGAGAGTATCTTAAATATTCTCACCACACACTCTCTCTCTCACACACACACTTGTAATTATGTGAATGATGGGCGTGTTAACCTTACTGTGGTAATTACTTCACAATATATACATATCAAATTGTCACATTATGTACTTTAAACTTATACAGCATTTTATGTCAACTATTTCTGGAACAAAAAGATAATTCCAGCTGCCTTATGTAATGCAGACTCTAAGGAGGAAGAAAGAAGCATGGAGAAAGTTAACAGGCAGTTGGGAGATTTACTGGTATCTTGGATTTGGGAGATTATGATGGAAGAAGTGAGAATTATCCTAGGAGTATAGACTTAGAAAGTAAAATTGCTATTTTCTTTCCCATGCCAAGATTCTCTTTTCAGGGCTAAAATTTGGAGGTTCTGTATTTTATTTTTATAAGGGATGTCATTCCCTTTTACAAGCTCATTTTAAATGTCATTCTCCTTATTTTATTTTAATACCAAAAGCATTTTGTATTGGGGTATAGACAGTTAACAGGGTTTCCCGGGTGGCTCAGATGGTTAAAAAATCCACCTGCAATGTGGAAGACCTGGGTTCGATCCCTGGGTTGGAAGATCCCCTGGAGGAGGGCATGACAACCCACTCCAGTATTCTTGCTGGAGAATCCCCAAGGACTACATTCCATGGGTCGCAAAGAGTTGGACACAACTGAGCAACTAAGCACATAGCCAATTAACAATGGTGTGGTATGCCAGAACAGCAAAGGGACTCAGCCATACACATACATACATACATACATGTATCCGCTCTCCCAAATGCCATTTATAAATAATGGCAAACTTTTGAAATAACATAAAAGAAAGTTGGTTTCTTTTAAATGTCTAATATTCATATTGCTAAGAGAAGATAAATTTATTGATACATTTTATATAGGACTTAATGAAGTCCTTTATCATTTGCTCCTATTAAAATTTCTAACTGGTAATCTATAGCCCAAATAGTGAAGAAGATAGTCTTCAATAAATGGTTCTGGGAAAACTAGATATTTAAATGTAAAAGAATGAAATTAGATTCCTATCTTTCTCTGCTTATAGAACCTGTGTGTGTGTATGTGCGTCTATGTGTGTGTTTGTGTTCGGTCGTGTCCAACTCTTTGTGGCCCCATGGACTGTAGCCCAGCAGGTTCCTCTGCCCATGGAATTTTCCAGGCAGGGTCTGGAGTGGGTTGCCATTTCCTACTCCAGGGGCTCTTCCTGACCCAAGGATCGAACCCACATCTCTTGCGTCTCCTGTATTGGCAGGCAGATTCTTTACCACTAGAGCCACTGTATAGAACCTACAGTAGAAGACTCTCCTTTTGGACTCCGTCCCATTTTCTTCCCCCAGGCATACAATTACACATGCTAGCTGCAATGATGTGAAAAATCACCGCACAGTTTTTTACTGAGGAATGGGCTCTGATGGTCCAATCATTCCCAGAAGATGGCTGTGTAATATAGAGCACACTGTCTGAGAATTGGTCTTCTAATATTGTAATTAAAATAAAGAGATTATCCTTCATATCCTTTTAGGATTTTAGATAATCCTAAGAGGTCTTTTCACTTCCAAAATTTTAAGATGGTTCCTCTTCTGATTTTCATAGGCTGTTGACACAGTCCATTGCTTATTTAGTTAATTACACAATGCTATATATGTCAACTGTTTTTCTGCTGATGATTTCCCAGTTTTATATCTCAAGTTCAGGATGCTCTCACAAGGTTTATTCTCATATAACAAATGGCTTCCTGAACATGTCTACCTGGATGTTATATCAGTACTACAAATAATTTATGTCCAACATGACTGATTCATTAGCTTTCCCCATCAGCTTGCTCCTTTTTCTGTATACTCTCCTCATATTGTTTAGGTTGCCTCTCTGATTGTCTTCTACTATGCTGCTGCTGCTGCTAAGTCGCTTCAGGCGAGTCTGACTCCGTGCGACCCCATAGACAGCAGCCCACCAGGCTCCCCTGTCCCTGGGATTCTCCAGGCAAGAATACTGGAGTGGGTTGCCATTTCCTTCTCCAGTGCACGAAAGTGAAAAGCGAAAGTGAAGTCGCTCAGTCGTGTCTGACTCTTCGCGACCCCATGGACTGCAGCCCACCAGGCTCCTCCGTCCATGGGATTTTCCAGGCAAGAGTATTGGAGTGGGGTGCCATCGCCTTCTCCTGTCTTCTACTATACCATTCTAGCAAATAACCATCTGCTTACTTCTCTACTTACCTGAGTCTACAAGACTCAGCTCGAGTTACCTTCTTATGCAAAATTTTTCTAAGCCCACTTCCTAGGCAAGAAGAATTTCTTACCGCCTGTGGTATCTTGATTAATATCAGAGCACCTGCCTGAGTTTGTTCACCTGTTTATTTCTTTGTCTACATTTTGAGCTCCTTGAGGGGAGTTATAGTTTCTTATTTCCTTGTGATTCTATGCTCAGTTTAGGATGTATCACATTAGATGATTACAAATATATCATGAATGAGTAAAAATGAAAATTCTCTCATCTGAGAATTGCTCATGTCCCATTTTTTAATCTGGAATATATTCTCACACTAATAGTATCTCCAAGACAGGGAGAAGCCATTGGCTTTCTTGCTTATTTTGACCTCTTTATCAGTTTATGAAGACTCATATAAATGTTTACCTTCATTTGTTTGCACCCATCCTTCCATGAGATATCAGTGTTCTGTCCATGTACATTCTGTCTTGCAGAGTGCAGAGACTTTTCTTTTTCCTCTTTTCCTTGAGATTGAGATTAGAATAATGATGCCCAGCCAGTTTTTAATAGATGTTCATTCCTGAACCCCACATTTGCCTTAGTACCCTCTGGAAAACAATTAAAATTTCTTCTATGTAGACATTTATATATAAACCAATTTTATCATCAGCAGTTAGCAAATACACTTCCAGCTCTTCAAAATGTTAATGAAATTTAGACATGATTCTTAGCTCTCATTCAATAAGCATACTTGGGTGAATAAGCTGTCAAATTTGAGTGGCTGAATTTTTCTCAGCATCGTCCTACTCCCTGATCAGGCTAGAAGAAATTAACCAAAGTGATTTATTTTAGCAGTGTCAAGAAATCGCGTGTGACTTGTGAAAATGATAAGAGTCAGCTTTCCTTCCCATTATGTTTTTAAAACTTACAGATACTGGAATAATTAACAGACAAATCAGAAAGAACTTTGCCTTATAAGAGAAGTTTCTTTCTCTGAGGTCACAAATCCTTTAAGACTTTGAGTCTGCTCTTCACTTTCTTTCCTTGAGTGGGTAGTGCTTTGTCACTCCCACAGCCATTTTCTTCCTCCTGCAAGTCTTCCTGACATTTCTTGATAGAGTCAGGAATAGCATTTTGTCAGTTAATTTATCTTTAAAAGATCACAGATTATCACAGACTAGCTCGGCAGAAATGAACGTGATACAGAACGTAGTTCAAACCAAGTAAACATTAATACTGATAATAATTATTATTAATCTTTATTAGGCTCTAGTTATAATTACATAATTGATGCAGTCAGTCCTCAAAATGGCCCTGATATTTAAGCATCCTATGTCAGCCTTTTACAGGGACTTCCCAGGCAGCTCAGTGGTAAAGAATCTGCCTGCCAATGCAGGAGATGTTGGTTTCATCCCTGGGTTAGGAAAATCCCCTGAAGGAGGCAATGGCAACGCACTCTAGTATTCCTGCCTGGAGAATCCCCATGGACAGAGGAGCCTGGCGGGTTACAGTCCACGGGGTTGCAAAGAGTCAGACATGACTGAGCGTAGCACCACATGTCACAATGTAAAAGCACATTCCTTTTGCAGAGAGGAAGAGAAGGATTGGAGAGGAGGCCATGTGGCCAATGGATGACTGAGTTAAAATTCGAACTCCTGTCCTCACATTTTTCACCAGTGTTTATAAGAATATGTGAGTGCAATTGTCCATGTCTTAAATGACAAGGGCTCTTGAGGAGAGGTGCTTAAGGCAGATGGTGATCTGTTCAGCAGGCGTGTAGCCTGTATTCCCATTGTCACATAGTTGGAAGAAGATTCAGATGGCTGAGATGAAACTGTGCATGTAATGAGTTGAACAGGGATTTGCCTGACTCGCTTGGATTTTTCTTTGCCTTCTAGGAAGATTTCCAACCTGCAGCAGCCTCGGAGACCAATTGGGAGTCAGTCACAAGCTCTATCTCAGTAAGTAATTTATTTTTCTGTTGCCTGCAAAAACAACGGATGGAGTAGTAGCTAAGGTCACTCCTGGGATGACTTCAGCCGCATGAAGGATCTATGGCTTGATCCAAAGCCAGATTTCAAGCACAATGTGTTCTTCCATTTCTTTTAGGTTACAGTAGGCTATGTCAGATGCCCTTTTGCCTTCTCTTTCAGAAAGGTTTCCAGGAAATGTCAGTACCCATTGTAGGAACACGGGAGACAACGACTTAAGTATTTATGAGTTTCAAAGCAGAACATTCCAACTAAAGGACTATCCAGACATCTAAAATATATGAAACAGGTCCAGGGCCCGAGCTCAAGTCGGGAATTTTAAAATAGTTTTTTGACTATTCCAGGGGAAGCTGTTAACCTTTGCATTTTCAATGGTCTTTTCATATGTGAAAAAGCTCCAGGGTTAATCGCAAGATCAAACTTAAGTGCAAGCCAGGCTTGGGTTCTGTGTGTCTTAGCAATAAAACATAACTCACCCTGAAACTTAAAATGGTTCGTGCTCCATTTATTTTCCTCCAAATTTAGTCATTTCTCAGTATTCTGTCTACTTATCTACTTTGTACAGAAAGAGCAGGTTTTGTTTTCACCAGTCCTGTGGGTAGCACTTGTGTAGCAATAAACTAAAATATGATAAATGCAGTTGTTCATTATAAGATTAAGAGCCTGGAGAAAACTTGGCTATGGTTCTAAAGTCTGTTAGTGTGACTGAGTCAACGTTGATTTTGTTTTATTTTTCCCTGAAGTGATAGTCTATCTTTTGTTCTTGGGGGGAGTTTTAAAAAATATCCTGAGATGCCAGGATTTCCTCATCTATGGATGCTGTGACTCTTTAATTCACTGAGTGTGGCTGCAGGACTAGAACAGGATCTGATGGAGATCAGGGAGGTCTCTAATGGTGATTTTACAAAAACGTTGCTCATCTCTGACCACTGAGAATGCATTCTCTGAAGCTAGCTGAGTATAGGCAATTATTGTCAGGTAAGATAAAATTAAAATAATGCTGGGGTACTGGGGAGCTAAGAGGCTAGGCAGGAGGTGTGGGCCGTTAGCGGCTGAGGCTGACAGTTTAAGGTACATGCCTGTGGCAGCTTTTCCACCAGGACCCAGGGTTCTGTTCTGTCAGGAGATCCTCTGGCTTCTCAAGTATCTTATGCATGATACCTCAGGGTTGTCTCATCATTCCTTGCCCCAAGGGCAGAAATTAATACACTTAAAGGCCCCTTCTAATACAGGATAGTCCGGTTCAGTTCAGTTCAGTTGCTCAGTCCTGTCCGACTCTTTGCGACCCCATGGACTGCAGCATGCCAGGCCTCCCTGTCCACCACCAACTCCCTGAGTCTACCCAAACCCATGTCCATCGAGTCGCTGATGCCATCCAGCCATCTCATCCTCTGTCGTCCCCTTTTCCTCCTGCCCCCAATCCTTCCCAGCATCAGGGTCTTTTCCAGTGAGTCAGCTCTTCACATCAGGTGGCCAAAGTATTGGAGTTTCAGCTTCAACATCAGTCCTTCCAATGAACACCCAGGACTGATCTCCTTTAGGATGGACTGGTTGGATCTCCTTGCAGTCCAAGGGACTCTCAAGAGTCTTCTTCAACACCACAGTTCAAAAGCATCAATTCTTTAGCGCTCAGCTTTCTTTATAGTCCAACTCTCACATCCATACATGACCACTGGAAAAACCATAGCCTTGACTAGACGGACCTTTGCTGGCAAAGTAACGTCTCTGCTTTTTAATATGCTATCTAGGTTGCTCATAACTTTCCTCCCAAGGAGTAAGTGTCTTAATTTCATGGCTGCAGTCACCATTTGCAGTGATTTTGGAGCCCCAGAAAATAAAATCTGACACTGTTTCCTCATCTATCTGCCATGAAGTGATGGGACCAGATGCCATGATCTTAGTTTTCTGAATGTTGAGCTTTAAGCCAACTTTTTCACTCTTCTCTTTCACTTTCATCAAGAAGCTCTTTAGTTCTTCTTCACTTTCTGCCATAACGGTGGTGTCATCTGCATATTTGAGGTTATGGATATTTCTCCCGGCAATCTTGATTCCAGCTTGTGCTTCCTCTAGCCCAGCGTTTCTCATGATGTACTCTGCATATAAGTTAAATAAGCAGGGTGACAATATGCAGCCTTGATGTACTCCTTTTTCCTATTTGGAACCAGTCTGTTGTTCCATGTCCAGTTCTAACTGTTGCTTCCTAACCTGAATACAGGTTTCTCAAGAGACAGGTCAGGTGGTCTTGTATTCCCATCTCTTTCAGAATTTTCCACAGTTTATTGTGATCCACACAGTCAAAGGCTTTGGCATAATCAATAAAGCAGAAATAGATGTTTTTCTGGTACTCTCTTGCTTTTTCGATGATCCAGCAAATGCTGGCAATTTGATCTCTGGTTCCTCTGCCTTTTCTAAAACCAGCTTGAAGAGAAGGATTGTGCCATCCGTTTGGTGCATCTATGCAAGCTCAGCCTTATGTCTGAATCCACTGGAAACTCTTCCAGATTGAGTTCTAAGTCCAGATTCTGCTGAGTCCTCTTGGAGACAAGGGAGACCTCATTCTTTTCTCAGCATTCTGATTTTCAAGAACCTTCTGAAGCAGGAGCAAAAGCCCTTGGATCTCCCATTAACTTCTATGTAAACCATTCTTTGTTTCTGTTGAGACTGGTTTACAGTTTTCAGAACATGTTTTTTACAAATTTTTATCATTTTAAAGTAATTTAGTTGGATTTTTATGAACATATAACAAAATCTGAATGAGATCAAATTTATAGTGCCATTGAAAGAAGCACAATCAACTAGTATTTCTTTCAAAAATAGTTTTGAAATAATTGCCTCAGAAACAAAAATATTCTCCTTTGTTGATTAGGTCATCTAGTCAGTCATAAATATTTTCTTAACCATCACTAGTGTGTTAGTTGCTCAGTCATGTCTGACTCTTTGTGACCCCATGGACTGTAGCCCACCAGGCTCCTCTGTCCATGGGATTCTCCAGGCAACAATACTGGAGTGGGTAGCCATTCTCTTCTCCAGGGGATCTTCCCAACCCAGGGATCAAACTCAGGTCTCCTGCATTGCAGATTCTTTATCATCTGAGCCACCAGAGAATCCCCAACCATCATTAATATTTCAAGTCAAAACTTGAAAAGAGCAGCAAAACTCATACACAAGGTCACTTTTACATTGTACCTATAGTTTGTACTTGCTCTTCAAACTAATATTAGAAGAGCTTAGATTCCCTCCTCATCCTCAGGGGCACCTCCACAGCTTTCTCTTGGAGAGACATTTGAATACACACTACACCTTAGGTACTGTTAAGACTAAGCCCAGGAAGCTCCTTGCCAGCAGGTCCCCAGAATCATTTTGGTAGCTTTGCTTACAGTTGAATGGCTTGATTGACGTACCTGCTTTTGTCCCAAAAAAGAGGGGAAAATATAATTTAAAAGCTTTCATACGCTGTCATGCAGCTGACTTTGGCCAGCTCATTTTGATTTTGTGGATCTTAGACCACATTATTGTGACACAAAGCTAATTGTAAATCATGTGGTCAGCAAGAGCCAAGTAGACTGTAGATCCAGATGATACAAAGTTGAGTGGGTACTTGGACTTGTGTTACTGAATCATAAATTTAGCTGCCTTGAGCATAGTGTACCAAGAGGGTTATGAGAGACAGAAGTAATGTGCTTTAATCAGGGTTCAGCTTCTATGAGCCGCGCACACACATACACAAACACAAACACAAATACACTCCTAGATTAGAGAGCTAGACTGGTACTTTCACCAATCTATCTACTATCTCACACTTTACACTCCAAACCCCATCTGCCACTTACTCCCTTTCCTTACAGGGTGTATTTGAATTACAACAAATTATAACAATAGTAGGTATGCTTTTTTAAAACCTCTTAACAATATTTCATAGGAATATTGCATAGGACAATATTGCACAGGAATGTGGAATGTTACATCCATGAGTCAAGGCAAATTGGAAGTGGTCAAACAGGAGATGGCAAGAGTGGACATCAACATTTTAGGAAGTAGTGAACTAAAATGGACTGGAATGGATGAATTTAACTCAGATGACCATTATATCTACTACTGTGGGCAAGAATCCCTTAGAAGAAATGGAGTAGCCCCCATAGTCAACAAAAGACTTGAAATGCAGTACTTAGGTGCAACTCAAAAATGACAGAATGATTTCTGTTGGTTTCCAAGGCAAACCATTCAATATCACTGTAATCCAAGTCTATGCCCCAACCAGTAATGCTGAAAAAGCTGATGTTGACTGGTTCTATGAAGAACTACAAGACCTTCTAGAACTAACACCCCCAAAAGATGTCCTTTTCATTATAGGGGACGGGAATGCAAATGTAGGTAGTCAAGAGATACCTGGAGTAACAGGCAAATTTGGCCTTGGAGTACAAAATGAAGCAGGGCAAAGGCTAATAGAGTTTTGCAAGAGAACTCACTGGTAATATCAAACACCCTCTTCCAACAACACAGGATAAGACTTACACATGGACATTACCAGATGATCAATACTGAAATCAGATTGATTATATTCTTTGTAGCCAAAGATGGAGAAGCTCTATACAGTCAGCAAAAACATGACCAGGAGCTGAATGTGGCTCAGATCATGAACTCTGTATTGCAAAGTTCAGACTTAAATTGAAGAAAGTAGGGAAAACCACTAGACCATTCAGGCATGCCCTAAATCAAATCCCTTATGATTATAAGGGTGAAGTGACAAACAGATTCAAGGGATTAGATCTGATAGAGTGTCTGAAGAACTATGGACAGAGGTTCGTGACATTGTAGAGGAAGCAGTGATCAATACCATCTCCAAGAAAAATAAATGCAAAAAGGCAACATGGTTGTCTGAGGAGTCTGTACAAATAGCTGAGTAAAGAAGAGAAGCTAAAGGCAAAGGAGAAAAGAACAGATATACCCACTTGAATTCCAAAGAATAGCAAGGAGAGATAAGAAAGTCTTCCTCAGCGAACAATGCAAAGAAATAGAGGAAAACAATAGAATAGGAAAGACTAGAGATCTCTTCAAGAAAATTAGATATACCAAGGGAACATTTCATGCAAAGATGGGCCCAATAAAGGACAGAAAGAGTATGAACCTAACAGAAGCAGAAGATACTAAGAAGAAGTGGCAAGAATACACAGAAGAACTGTACAAAAAAGATCTTCATGACCCAGATAACCACAATGGAGTGATCACTCACCTAGAGCCAGATATCCTGGAGTGCGAAGTCAAATGGGCCTTAGGAAGCATCACTACAAACAAAGCTAGTGGAGGTGATGGAATTCCAGTTGAGCTATTTCAAATCCTGAAAGATGATGCTATGAAAGTGCTGCACTCAATATGCCAGCAAATTTGAAATACTGAGCAGTGGCCACAGGACTGGAAAAGGTCAGTTTTCATTCCAATCCCAAAGAAAGGCAATGCCAAAGAATGTTCAAACTACCACACAATTGCACTCATCTCACACGCTAGTAAAGTAATGCTCAAAATTCTCCAAGCCAGGCTTCAACAATACATGAACTGTGAACTTCCAGGTGTTCAATCTGGATTTAGAAAAGGCAGAGGAGCCAGAGATGAAATTGCCAACATCTGTTGCATTATCAAAAAAGCAAGAGAGTTCCAAAAAGACATCTATTTCTGCTTTGTTGACTATGCCAATGCCTTTGACTGTGTGGATCACAATAAACTATGGAAAATTCTGAAAGAGATGGGAATACCAGACCACATTATCTGCCTCCTGAGAAATCTGTATGCAGGGAAAGAACCATCAGTTAGAACTGCACATGGAACAACAGCCTGGTTCCAAATTGGGAAAGGAATACATCAAAGCTGTATATTGTCACCCTGCTTATTTAACTTATATGCAGAGTACATCATGAGAAACGCTAGGCTGGAAGAAACACAAGCTAGCATCAAGGTTGTCAAGAGAAATATCAATAACCTCAGATATACAGATGATACCACTCTTATGGCAGAAAGCCAAGAAGAACTAAAGAGCTTCTTGATGAAAGTGAAAGAGGAGAATGAAAAAGTTGGCTTAAAGCTCAACATTCAGAAAACTAAGATCATGATGTCTAGTCCCATCACTTAATGGCAAGTAGATGGGAAAGCAATGGAAACAGTGAGAGACTTTATTTTGGGAGCTCCAAAATCACTGCAAATGGTGACTGCAGCCATGAGATTAAAAGACGCTTGCTCCTTAGAAGAAAGGCTATGACAAACCTAGACAGCATATTAAAAAGCAGAGACATTACTTTGTCAACAAATGCCCATCTAGTCAAAGCTGTCATTTTTCCAGTAGTCATGTATGGATGTGAGAGTTAGACTATAGAGAAAGCTCAGCGCCGAAGAACTGATGCTTTTGAACTGTGGTGTTGGAGAAGACTCTTGAGAGTCCCTTGGACTGCAAGGAGATCCAACCAGTCCATCCTAAAGGAAATCAGTCCTGAACAGTCATTGGAAGGACTGATGCTGAAGCTGAAATTCCAAGAGTTTGGCCCTGATGTGAAGAGCTGACTCATTTGAAAAGACCCTGATGCTGGGAAAGACTGAAGGTGGGATGAGACGGGGACGACAGAGGATGAGTTGGTTGGATGGCATCACACTCAACGGACATGAGTTTGAGCAAGCTCCGGGAGATGGTGATGAACAGGGAAGCCTGGCATGCTTTAGTCCGTGGGGTTGAGAAGAGTCAGACATGACTGAGTGACTGAACTAAACTGAAAACCTCTTAATTTTTCTAAAAGCTGACAGTTCCCCCAAGAGTAAGTGTAACTTTGGGGATCTTTGGATCTTGATTTGTTAAAAAGCATTCACCTGAAAGTCTGAAAATAATTGTGAGCTTTGCTCTCTGGGACTCTATAATGCATATGCATATTATTTCTCATTAGGAATGCAGCTTAAGTTTCAGAAATGTTAGTTTTCATTAATTTTTATTTTCCTATAGAGATATACTTGCCCTTGGGGGATATTATTTGTTTAGCAGTTTCTTTAAAGACATTTATAATACATTGGTGACTATGTGCTTTCCATTCCCTTGATAATGGGTCATGAATTTTTACAGAGATGTTTGACTCATGGCTCATTTACCTCTAGATTGTACAAGGGTTAGTGAAGTAAATGCTTAGAAACTTATATGGGAATATATTCCATGGCAAAATGCATAATCCCTTCCAGACTTTCTATGATGTTGCATTCCGCACTTAAAGAATATTCCTGAGAATGTTTTAATGGCCACACGGATCCTTAGCAATTATAGCACTTAAAATGCACACACACACACACAATGCATATACACACACATACACACCCAAGTGAATCTTCCAGTCTTAAGTCAAGGGAGCCAGTTTCATGTCTTATTATTCTGGTTGACAATAAGCTGCTTAAAGTACCAAATTTTATCAATATGTTTCCAGAGTAAATTGAAACACTGCTCAGAGAATGTCTTTTGTGCTAAGTGATCTATAAGGAGGGGGCATTGAGGCTAAGCAAGGGAGAATGAAATAGATTACTCATGGTTTGCATGGAAGATGAAAAGAGTTCATAATTTACCTATTACCATTATTTGTTGATATGGATATAGTGATCTGGGACTTTGAACCAAGAAATTTAATGACTTCTTTTGATATTTCCATTTATCTGGTATCATTTTTAATTATTAAAGTTCAGGTGACCTGAGTATTTTATGATCTTCCTGTTTTTGATTTGCAATAAAGCAAATGACTATGATTTAGCAATTAATTATTTAGGAATATGGCAAGACTATGGCATAGGGACTTAGCATGATATTTATATACGTGATGTCTTATAATCGAGAGTCTGTATTCCTTCCATAAGGTTGTGTGACTTGTATTTCATAGCAATGCACTTCTTCTGAGTACACTGAGCTGTATGTCACTCTTAGGGGGTATCCTATCACTCTCCATCAGTAACGGACCCCACTCTCACTGCGGATGCTCTGGACAAAACAGTTGCAGAATTTGATACTGTGGAAGAGCTGCTCAAGCACTTCAATCCAGAATCATGGCAAGAAGATCTTGAGAATCTATATTTGGATACCCCTCAGCATCGAGGCAGATCGTATCATGACAGGAAGTCAAAAGGTAAGAAACAGATATGGTTCTTCATAAGCAGATACAAGTGCTAATAGTAACAAGTTAGAATTTGCAATGCAATATATTTAATACACTTAAATCAGATGAGTACTGTTAGCCCATTATTATATATCCTTTCACAGCACTGTCAAATGATATTCTGTGTTTTACCCAAACTGTGTTGTCTGTGTGGGACTAAGAAAGACTTGAGTCAGTCAAAGTTTGGAGCTAGAAAAGACCTTCTAAAATCATCTGGATCAACTTTGTGCTTCTTGGCAAACAAGGCATTATTAGTCCCACCATAAATAGTAGAGGTGACCAAAGTCAGGGGAGCTGAAGAACCCTTCAATGGCTGCATGGAAATGGAGAGGAGAGGAGAATCCTGGTCTCTTGCCTCCAATGGCAGTGTGGGTGTAACAGCCCTCTGTGTCTCTCTGATGGATGTGAGTGCTGGATTAGCCCAGGACTCAGTCAGTGTTCGCAGGAGAGGCTCCTGGTAAAGCAGTGGTCAAAACTCTGGAAGATTCCAACTCTACTCATTCAGTGTCCATTCAAAAAAAATTTGTAAAGTCCTACCATAGTCTTGGCATCCTTGGTAGTTCATAGGATGTAAAGGTCCCAAGAAAGAAACAAAGATCTGGGATATTTTGTCCAAGTGTGAGGGCATACATTCAGTTGGAAGGTTCAGAAAAAAACAGTGAAGGGAGAAGAAGAGAATATTCAGGCAGAGTCAAAACATCAAGAGTTAAAACCATAATACCTAAACTCTTAAAAAATAGGATGCTGCATCTGGGTGATATGATTTTAGGATGTGAGTGTTTATTTGAATGTTTAACTCAAATTAATAGAGAAATCATCACCTCTTATTGAATAAAAGTATAGTCTGTTACGTTCTTGCTTCATTTGATAAGATTTGTTATTCACATTTTCTCTGGAAGTCTTGTAAGGCTGACTTGCATCACAAATGTAAAGGTGTTTAGTACAGTACAGCCTATTTCTTGTGCTTTGTAATAACAGAGGTACTTTAAGGAGAAGGGACAGGCTGCCCACCCCAGTATTCTTGGGCTTCCCTGGTGGGTCAGATGGTAAAGAATCTGCCTACAATGTGGGAGACCTGAGTTCGATCCCTGGGTTGGGAAGATCCCCTGGAGAAGGGAATGGCTACCCACTCCAGTATTCTGTCCTGGAGAATTCCATGGACAGAGGAGCCTGGCAGGCTACAGTCCATGGGGTGGCAAAGAGTCAACCATGACTGAGCCACGTTCACTTTCAGGAATTGTGAACCCGGGCCCTTTTACAGATAATGTTTGCGTTGGTAAGGGCAATCTGTCAACATGTAGGCTGAAATGACTAATTAGTTAACTCCTGCCTGAGTCTGCTACTTATGGCTTAGGCCATAATCTTACATACTTAAATTGCACAGCTAAGTGGGGACAACAGAATCACTGGTGGCCCTGATGTTATGGAGATATGCCGCACACCTGTGTGAGTGCTAAGTCACTTTAGTCACGTCCGACTCTTTGTGACGCTATGGACTGTAGCCTACCAGGCTCCTCTGTCCATGAGATTCTCTAGGCAAGAATCCTGCAATGAGCTGCTATTTCCTTCTCCAGGGGATCTTTCCGACCCAGGGATGGAACCCGAGTCTGCTGTGCCTCCTGCATTGACAGGCAGGTTCTTTACCACTAGCGCCACCTAGGATGCCGCATGCAGGACAGTGTAACTCTCAAATCAAATTTCCTCAGCCCTCACATTGTATCCAACTCCAAAAAGAAAATGCTTTTTTATAAGGCATTGCTGTCTTTGGATCTCTACTAGGTCAACTTGAAAGAAAATAAAATATGCATAATGCTTTGAGAACCCCAGAAAAAAAAATATTAAAATGGTATTGGACAAAGAAATGATAAAACCTATGTCTTCAAGTATCTTAACCATGACAGCTATTTGAGGGTCAGCCCTACCTGACACCTATTTTTTTGAAATACTAAAATTTGAAAATCACCTAAATTCATTACTTACTTTCCCCCAGATATTATGTTGAATTAGAGGCAAGGCATCTTGGTTCAAATCCTAAACCTGCCACTTACAAGTTTTGTGATTATTTTCAGCTAATCACTGATTGCTCCTGAGCCTCAGTTTCCTCACTGGCAGTGTGGGTATGATAATACCTACTTTCAGGAATTGTTAGAGGTGCCACCCAAAGCACCTGACACATAGTGCTTGCTCAAGAGACGTTAGCTAGCTGTAGTTACTGAGATCTCTGAAATGACTGCATTCACTTCCTTGATGGAGCCTTCACTGTCTCTTGTCATCTCTCTGCGAAGCCCACCACTCCAGACTTCTCAAGTTTGAAGTACTTGAGATGCCACAGCATTTGTTTGTCCTTCTAGTGCATTGCTGTTGTATCTCTGTATCTTCTCTAAGGGGGCTTCCCTGGTGACTCAGATGGTAAAAATAATCTGCCTGCAATGCAGGAGACCTGGGTTTTATCCCTCGGTCGGGAAGGTTCCCTGAAGAAGGGAATGGCAACCCACTCCAGTATTCTTGCCTGGGGAATTTCATGGACAGAGGAGCCTCGAGGGCTACAGTCCATGGGGTCGCAAAGAGTTAGATACGACTGAGCCATGTGAGATCCTAGGACGTAAGTGTTTCAACTGTGGCTGTATATTAAGTCACCTGGGGAGCTTTAACGAACTACAGGTACCTAGGGCTGTCCCAGTCACACAGACTCAGAAACTCTGAGGGTGAGCCTGGGGCATTGATATTATTTTATGGCTCCTAGGAGATTGAGAAGATCCCCTGGAGAAGGGAAAGGCTACCCACTTCTGGCCTGGAGAATTCCATGGACTATAGTCCATGGGGTCTCAAAGAGTCAGACATGACTGAGCGACTTTCACTTTCAGGAGATTGAGACCGATCCTTAGAGGCAGTCAGAGTGCAGGGATTGTTCATCCTCTGTCTTCAGTAAACTGGTACAATCTCTGACACATTGGAAAAGACCCTGATGATGGGAAAGATTGAGAGCAGGAGAAGAAGGGGGTGACAGAGGACAAGATGGTTGGATGGCATCACCGATTTAATGAACATGAGTTTGAGCAAACTCTGGGAAATAGTACCGAGGACAGCGAAGCGTGATGTGCTGCAGTCCGTGGGCTTGCAAAGAGTCAGACATGACTTACTGACAACAACTGTAACAACTGACACATTTTAGCTGCTCCATTAATGTTTGTGAAGTTGGAGATATTAATAATTCAGTATCAGTATATTTCTAAAGTTTAGAGAAACCCACCCCATAGAGTTAGGCTTGTACCTTTATTAAGAATGCCTTTGGTTACTGAAATAACCTTTCTAGAGTATTCAAGGCAACATTCAGCTGATTTCTGACGGAGTAAACATTTATCTCCCCTGTTGGCTTAGATTCCATTTCTCAATCTCTTATTTAAAATGGCCCTAAGGCAGATCTGTACCCTTTCATTGAACACTGGCAAGGCACCATTGTCTCTACACTTGTATAACTGTGCTGATTGAATTGTTCATCATTTCCCTGATGCTGAACCACCTGTGTGAATCACAGAAGCAAATGAAGTCACATTTGATATTTCAGCTGTTATTGTCAGCTTTTGCAACTTAAAAATATAAATCCATGGTTTTTATCCTGATATATAAGAAATGGGATAGTGAATAAAAGAGTGAAAACAAAACAAAAAAAAAAAGAGTCAAAACTGAAAAATAGTTATAGATGATGGAGGTCCATTAGGTGTCAAGTAAAATGTGAACTTCATAGGATTTCTAAAAAGTTTTCAACTACCAGAATTTGTTGCTGTTTTTAGTTGCTGAGTCATGTCTGACTCTTTGCAACCCCCCTGAACTGTAGCCTGCCTGGCTCCTCTGTTCATGCACTTCCCAGGCCAGATAACTGGGCTGGGCTGCCGTTTTCTTCCCCATGGGCTTCTCCTGACCCAGGGATTAAATCTGCATCTGCTGTATTGGCAGCTGATTCTTTCTTTACCACTGAGCCATCTGGGAAGCCCCTATAATAATCTTTTAGTGATGCCATGTAGAAATAAACTTGTCATTTGTGAATATCTACTGAGCATCCTTTATTTCTGATTTGCCCAGACTGATCAAACGTGGAATTTTGCATGCTATCAAAGAACAAGATTCTAAAACGACCCTTGAATGTGAATATATAGATCACATATTTATATAAACACTAAAATAAAATACAAATACACTAGGTGAAGAACTTATAAAGTGGAAAACCATTAATATATTTAAATTAAATTTTCTGCTTTGCTTCTACTGTTATTTGAAGGGAGATTAGGTGACAGTGACGTTTTACTTCTCCTTAAGAAGAGACTTGAAAATGGGAAGTACGAGGACATTAAAAGTTTAGAGAGAAGAGGGAGAGAAAAGAGACATAACACTGCCAAGTACTGAAGCCAGAATTTCAGTGCATAAGGTACACTTTTTTCCAAATTCCCAAGTAATAGATAAGCAAAATCTTGTCTGTAAAAGCTTCTGGACTGATGATATTGGGACAAGTTAATATATCCAACTTTCAGTTTCCTAGGGGGTCATGGAGAAAAGGGTAGCATGGATAATTGAAATCTATAGATAACTGCAGTTCCAAAACCCAATTTTTGCCAATAATTTCAACCTTAAAGCTGCTCAGAATTTTAAAATAAGTCATTTGAAATTCAAGTTGCATTTATTTCTTCTGATGAACATGCTAATAACATAGCAAATTTGCGCATAATTAGGTAAAAAATTATATGGATGTTCTACAAACCATGTAATTACTCTCTGAATCCTTGCATGACCACTGTGTTCCTATACCTGTGTTCAGTCACTAAGTCATGTTCAACTCCTTGTGACCCCATGGACTAGAGCCCGTCAGGCTCCTCTGTCCGTGGGATTCTCCAGGCAAGAATACTGGAGTGGGTTGCCATTTGCTTCTTCAGGGGACCTTGCCAACCCAGAGAGCAACCCATTTCTCCTGCATTGGCAGGCGGGTTCTTTACCACTGAGCCACCAAGGAAGTCAAGGAAGCATGACCACTGAAGTTAACAGAAATTATACTATGATTCCTTGAAAAAAAAAACAAACCTCCTTTGAATTATGGGCAGTGTGTATTTACTCAAGTATATAGCACAAAATCTGACATCTCAACATGGAAACACTGCCGGTCTTAAACTCTACTAGACTGGGCATTGAGAAGTGACTTATGGGAATTAACAATGTGAGATCCATTTTTTTTTTTTTTTTACTTATTCCAGGAGAGCACGACTTTCCTGAATTATGGTGTGTTTGTGTGGCTGAGCTGGTAAAGAATCTGCCTGCAGTGTGGGAGACCTGGGTTGGGAAGATCCCCTGGAGAAGGAAAAGGCTACCCATTCCAGTATTTTGGCATGGAGAATTCCATGGACTGGGTAGTCCATGGGGTGGCAAAGAGTTGGACACGACTGAGCAAATTTCACTTTCACTTTTGCCATAGAAAACCCAATAGTAAGAGGAAAACCCATTTTCATAGTTTGTGTTGTGATTGAAATATGGATATAATTGTTGAGGCGTTCCAACTTAGTAGTTCTGGACAACAATAATGCTTGACAAAAATACATTTTCCCCAAAGATTTGCCATTTATTGATACATGAGCCAAATTTGATGTGCATTCCTCTGTAAAAATCAGTAAGTTAATATTGAGTGAATCAAGCATACTAATATTAAATTGATTCCAGATGACAGAGTTTGAAATATACGATTTTCACAGACTCTAAATGGTTAGATGTTGTAGCTCTGGGACAGTTACCAACCCATTCCCCAGGTTCTAATATCAATTCTGTGATTTCTTACATGACGTTATTTTTCTATAAGATCTAAAACACTCTTTAATATTAAAACAATTTATTGATAAATAACTGGCATAAGAAGCTGAGGATCAAATTAAATAGATATGTTTCATATAAAATGTTAGAACAGGCTCTGAATTCTTTTAGATGCAAATATATTTTATTTTTAAATTAGTCACTTAGTGTTTTTTGACATGCCCTTGCATACTAACTAGAAAGAGGTAGTTCTTGCTTTTTCAAAAATGATTTAGAATGTAGAGAATAATTTCAGTATATTAAGATATGAACATCTTTTAGAAATGAGCTAGTCAGTGTAAATTGAATGCTCACAAGTTTCTCTTTGCCTGTTTGATATCTGAGTAAGAATTTGCAGAAAGTCCTTGACTCTGCGGATGAATTGGGTAAGGCAGTCTTGAGATATCATCCTTCTGCAACTATCTATAGGTAAATTAAACAGGGGGAGAAGAGACATGGATTAAATGTCCATTAAATCAAATGGATTTTTCTAATTTCTTATGTTTCAGTAAAGGTCAACTTCTTTGAGTTTTCTGAACAATGTGGGATGTACCAAGTAAAAGCTTTTTTTTTATCAATATTAACATTTTTTACCATAAATTTGATAGAGATAGAGTAAAAAGAAAGAATGTGATAGTGGGAAGAGCACAGACTTTGGAGCCAAATAAAAATACAATAAAATTCTAAGTCAGTTCCTGATAGTGGCCTTGGAGAAGTTATATGCAGACCTCGGCATTTAGTAAAATAGCTAATTACAACCCCTTTGCAAAGTTGTATTAGGCTTAATAATAGCAGCGTATCCAACTCCTAGTAGGCCCTCAATAAATGCTGACTACTATTATTATTTTAATACAAAACTCTGCATAGAACCAAGACATTTCTGTGGACCCTGTTCTCTTCCCTGTATGGCTTTAAAAATCTGGAGAGCCTCCTATGGACTATCCAAATATTGTCATATTTAAGTATCTGTAGAATCAGTACACTCATTAAAATTTTACAAATAAATTCCAAGTACTCAACTTTTCTAGGATACTATTTACTGAGAAATTTCTGGCACCATTTTGCTTTTTAGACGTCTCCTTTTTAAAGCTTAGTTTTTCGGCTTTAGCCACTGTTTATAACCTGTATGATTTGAAAGTATCTAGGTGCTCCACTCACTCAGTTTGCCTGCAAGCATTAATAAAAACCATATTGTCATGTATAGTGCTGCATGCCCCTTCAAGGGCACACACATAAAAGTTTGAAGAAAATCTCAGCACAGGATCAAAGCCTTTCTTTGGCTGTTTCTTCTCTTAGTGCCGGTGCAACGTCCGCTTTTCTCCAATAACGGTTGTCTATATTTGTGAATATCCTAAGCCCACTTTCATTATCAAACATTCCTCACATCTAGGCATATGACTTAAGTGCAAATTGGGAAATCCATTTCACAATAGAAAACCATAGGTAACTTTTAATGTCTTGGTGGACAAATGTGCTTTTCCACAACAGTCACTCTTGATAATATGAACGGGTTGGCCTTGTGGTTCCTATACCAGTTTTTACCTGCGCGGCATTGAGGCACCCCTGCAGTATCCCTGTGCTCAGCGCCCTGATGGACTTAAGGAGAGAGCACATCTTTCCTAGAACTCATCTTCATGCGAAACTGCTGGTGCTGGAAGATCTGGCTCGCTGAGTGTCTTTACTTGCAAGGGACTGTGCTTCAGTGCTATGCCTCATTGAATTAAACTAAACATACATCATCATTCCTTTCTGACATTGTGATCAAAGTGAGCATGATCTTCCTTTCCTTAGCAATCACTGATTGCAGAATCTTGACTACTTCTGATTTTAGGTGATTCTGTTCTTAACCTTATTTCATTGATCTGTTTTACTCATTTCGACATTAATGTGAGGCATACCTACTGGGAGCTGAGGGTTTGGACCTCACTTCAGACACTTTTAACTTGTTCAAGCTTAATGAATTCCTTAGAAGGAGAGTACTGTTATTCCCATTGTATCTAATAAAAGAAACAAATGCAGAAAGGTTTAGTGACAGCTATAAAATAGAGAGCCATGACATGAACCTGGGTGTGCTGACTACGAGGTCAATGCTGTGAGGGACCCAGTGGTGCTTAAAACTCAGAGACTCATAGTCTAGTAAATGAGAGAAAGACAGAAATTTAAAGGTCTCCTTGATTCTTATTCATCTCCTAACCTTGTTCTTATTTTTCATGAATGAAATTCTTATATTTCATTCTCTGAACCCCTCTAGAGTTCAGAGAATTGCCTTATGACAGTGTCAGCTGCTTTCCTGCCTAAACCAATACCTTGTAGATATCCATGTACTCACCTATTCATTTTCCATCATATATTTGTCAAATGTCTACTATATCCAGTGACTGTAGGCAAGTCCACTCAACTTCTCTGCATCTCAGTTTCCACATCCATCAGATGGGAAAAGTAGTCTCTAAGATGCAGGTTTGTTATAAGAATTCCATGAGACTTGAGTTTGTGAAAGCATCTTACATAGTACCAGGCACATAGTAGCTGCTCAATAAATTTCCATTCACTCACCGCTTAACAATGTTTTTAAACTCTGACAATTAGGAATTGTCTGACCGGGAACCTTTTACTATGATTTAGGTTAATTTCTATAAATACAAGTGGTGAATATTTCCATTCTTGAGACGTTAAACCAGAAAATGGAGTCATGAGATTCATGATTTTAAGTTTAAAATACCCTGATATTCCCTCATTAAAAGTTATAAAATAATTGTTCTTTCCAGACTCATTTGCACTTGAAAACTGAGTTGAAATGTGGAAACAGTTTTCACAATTAGGTGCTAATTTATAGAAGTGGAAATCTGAAAATCACAGTGAAGTTGTAATGCTCATAAAGATGAACAGACTCCTCCCAGGAAATTTATGAACCTTAAAAAGGCTGAGAGCCCCAAGTTTCTTGGTATAAAAATACTACAATTATTCATTCACTCCGCTTACCTCCCACCGCTACCTAAAGCACCATAAATCTGGTCTCGTAATATCAAAGTCAAGTTTATAGCAATTTATGTAGCAGGGTGTGGGACTATCACCCATTTGGCAAAAGACATATTCCTGAGCACCTTGAGATGCGTATAGGAGAGCCAGCCTCCCGGATGCCATCCCTCACCCCACATAAAAGATGTGGAGCAGCTTCTAGAGCCCATGGGTCTTGGTGCCAGTCTTCCTGCATCACAGTTCATCTGTCACCGAGCTGGTTCTAGAATCCTAGCTTTTCAATTCTAACCCAACAACAATCAGTAGTTTGATTCATTTAGTATGGAGTACCTATGCCTTACAAAGAAAACTTGGATTGTTTAGTAGGTCTATAAATGGTCTAAACTTTTTCTAATTTTGGCTTTAAGTTTATTGGTATCCCACAAAAGGTAGATAGTTAAAGAAAATCATAAATGTTTGTCTAGGGAAGCCATAGTGATTCCTGTTGTTTTTTATTGGATTTAATTAATTATTTCAAATATCCTGAAATGGCACATATTCTGAGACAACCAAAAAATGTATTTTTTTTGGCACTATGCAGCTTCTAATTGTTGAAACTAAATGGTTTTAGGAACGATGCACTTCACTGACCTACAAATACATCTTCCACTAATGGCAAAGCACTATGAGAGGGGGGATTAAAAGATGATTAACTCTGCTTCCAAGAACCTTATGGTTTAGTGGATGAGAAACACCTAAATAAAGAAAAGGATATCCATTCATCTGCCACTGGATATCTAGGTTGCTTCCATGTCCTAGCTATTGTAAACAGTGCTGCAGTGAACATATAAGGAAGTTGAGGTATATATACACAATAGAATATTATTCAGCTATATAAGGAACACATTTGAGTCAGTGCTAATGAGGCAGATGAAACTGGAGTCTATTACACAGAGTGAAGTAAGGCAGAAAGAGAAATACAAATACGTATATTAACACATATATATGAAATTTAGAAAGACAGTAAAATGATCCTATATGCAAGGCCGCAAAAGAGACACAGATGTAAAGAACAGACTTTTGGACTATGTGGGAGAAGGCGAGCGTGGGATGATTTGAGAGAATAGCATTGAAACATGTATTACCATATGTGAAATAGATGAACAGTGCAAGTTTGATGCATGAAGCAGGGCACTCAAAACCAGGCCTCTGGGACAACCCAGAGGGGTGGGGTGGGGAAGGAGGTGGGAGGGAGGTTCAGGATGGGGGACACGTGTGCACCTGTGGCTGATTCATTTCGATGTATGGCAGAACCCATCACAATATTGTAAAGTAATTATTCTCCAATTACAATAAATTAATTAAAAAAAGAAAAGGATAAAGCAAGTTCTACAAAGTAAGTGCTACAACAGAAGGCAGAGAATGGGAGGTAAATATATAGCGAAGGGGTTAGGGGAGATGTAGGGTGACTGTGCCTCTTGACTTAGAAGATTAAAATGACACAGTGGACTGAGATGCCCGAGAAGGTAAACTAGATTGACAGAAGCTTGACGCTAGCAAAGCATGGCCCTCCTTCAGGCGCTTGCTCTTCTAGCCCAGGACCATGTGCTGAGTCTGCATGAACAGAGGCTGCTGGTGAGTGCCTGCTGAGAGAATCCTTAGAGGATTTTAGCACTGTTAAGGTCTTAAGTGGATTATATTAAAATGATTACTTGGAGAAGAGCATGGCAACCCACTCCAATATTCTTGCCTGGAGAACCTCATGGACAGAGCAGCCTGGCAGGCTACAGTCCATGGGGTTACAAAGAGTTGGACACAATTGAAGTGACTTAGCATGCATGCATACAAGATGATTACTAGCTAACTCCAAGAATATATAGAAGTTTAATTGAAGAATAACAAGAATATTCAAGACTGGTAGCACAACATGACAGAATAAAGATCGATGAGGGAACAGCATAATAAGCTTGGTACCCAGAAGAGACTAACTCAAGGAAGTCCAATCGCTCAGTTGTGTCTGACTCTTTGTGACCCCGTGGACTGCAGCACACCAGGCTTCCCCGTCCATCACCAGCTCCCTGAGCTTGCTCAAACTCATGTCCATCAAGTCGGTGATGCCATCCGACCATCTCACCCTCTGTCTCCCTCTTCTCCTTCTGGCTTCAATCTTTCCCACCATCATCGTCTTTTCCAGTGTGTTACCTGTTTGCATCGGGTGGTATGTTTCAATACCAAAGGAAAAAACTAGATTCTGTGCAGTTACCTGCTTTATTAGCAAGACTATGGTCAGTGTACGTTTTTGGTAGAATCTGAGAGATGAATGTTTGTGCCCATGAGTACATGCTTGGATATATGTAATTGACAACATCTTAAGAGTGACAGGTCAGTGCCTGGCAACACATCTAGGAAGCCAGGTCACTGACAGGAAGTAGACCTCTAGTAGGAAAGCTCCAACAGGGCCCACAGAATCTGCTCGCTGCACCCTTCTTCACATCTTCAGACTGGAGCTTCAGAGTGCAAGAGTGATGAAAAGGCTAGATTCAGACTGGCTCTTCTACTGCCTGGATGTGTGGCTGTGGAAAGTATTTTCCCTTCCCTTTCAGAGGTTCAATTGTCTCAAGTGTAAATATGAGGCTGACAATAGTATGTAATTCATAGCATTGATGGGGATTTCATGCAATTGTATTCATGAAGAACTTTCATATTATCTGATCCCTGGGATGGGCAATATCAAAAAGACCGGGCTGACTCTCCTTCCTCCCAAATCTGAGCCTTCACAGACTAGAAACTGATGAGGGTGTGCATTCAACAATGTCCCGTCGCTTTACACGTCCCCGCCCCAGTGCTCAGGCCCCAGCACGCATCCCACAGCCCAGGAGCCTCTGTGCCTACGCTGCGCTTTGAGGCCGGCACTGCAGAAAAACGGTGCTTCCCGCGGGTCGGTGCAATGGCCCACGTTGGATTCCTGTGTCCAGAGGAAGGCTTTGACAACACTGCAGCCCTGTCAGCCTTTCCAGCAGATTGTCAGTGCAGAACACAAAAATGGAAATGATGTCAAAGATCCACGAGAAGGCAGGACTGAAATTCAAAAGGACAGCGAAAGAGGGATGATGACATTATGTACACCTGGGTGAAATAAGGGCAATTAGATGAAATTAATGGGCCTTTGAATTAAATTTGGTACATCCTGGCTCTCGGTAATATTCCACTGTGGAGACTGAATCAGGAATGTTCAAGGGTGGCTCTTCTCCCCAGGTTTGTACCGCGTGGCTGGCACCCCGCTCCCCATAGGAGGCTCACACCAGAGCCCCCCTCAGACCAGAGCTCCAGAAGCCTTAGTTGCCACGCAGTCCCCTGTCTGGCTCCCCACTCTGCTGCACTGCCTAATCAGTCTTCTTTGACTTGAAATTCAATATCCCCTGTAGAAAGTCTGCAGTGGTGCTTTAAAGTTATTTGCATCCACTCTGAAGAATGTTTTTAGTTCTAGTTCTAAATTGAGTGCCTTTGTGGTTTCAATCCCCCCCGATAAGCAGGGCAGCTGGATTCTACAGCAGTCACACAGGGCCACAGTTCTTAGTCACGTCAGGGAATTGGTGTATAAATAACTGACAGCATCGTAAATCTCTTCATGGCCGGTAGGAAACGGAAGTAACCAGTGCTAGTCAGTAAAACAGTTATACGACGTGAAGAGTTTTGTTCCAAGACAAGTAAGGCATGCATGCCTATCCTGATTAACGGAGGGCTCTCTAAGCGATCAGCTGAGTTCCCACTGGAAAGCACACTATAATTTGACTTGGACATATTCCGGACATAAGGGTGTAGCCACTGGACCACCCCAGTCCTAGTACACCGCCATACAGGAAAGCTTAATATCATGCCAAGGAGATCAGTCTTCTCCCTTCAACTCCAGGTTGCCTGCCAGCCCCCCATTCTGCCTGATGTGGCAGAAACCAGGCAACAAGAGGGAGAATGACTTCAAGCCCAGTTTTCCTCCTTAGTATTCACTTTGAGTAGGTGACACACATCTCAAAAGGGTGGGAGCAGCAGTAAGTGGGCCTGCGTGTCGGCTGCCTGCCAGAGGACTGGCTGAACTACCTACACTCAGTCTGTCCCTTCCTTCCCATCCCTCGTGGCCTTCCACACTTGACCACGTGCTCAGTGGTTCGGTCATATCCAACTCTTTGCAACCCTATGGACGGTAGCCCGCCAGGCTCCTCTATCTGTGGGATTCTCCAGGCAAGAATACTAGAATGGGTTTCCAGTTCCTCCTCCAGATTATCTTCCCAACCCAGGGGCTGAACCTCAGTCCCCCGACATCTCCTTGCATTGGCAGACAGATTCTTTACCACTGAGCCACCTGGGAAACCTCACACGTTACAACAGCTTTCTGCAAATAGCACCTCTTGCTCCTAGATGGTGGTCAAAATATATTCCCAGCATCGCAATCGGCAGCTTTGGCCCTCTGCATTCGCCCTGTCTGTAGCCCAATAATGCACAGCCAGCATCAGTATTTATCTCAAGGTGACACTTGTAATGGATGATTGCAGCACTTCTTAATCCATTTATGTAATCCTCTCTGCTTTGCTTGCAGTTATTTTCAGGGTTTTAGCAGCAATGAAATGGTTCCTTTCCCAAGACAGAGTTCATTTAATTTAAAACTGGATTGATTATAGCTAAACTTATGTTATGTCTTTGCGAAGGAAGAAAAAAACAGCCATCAATTATGCACAGTAATTATTTAGCATTTATGCAGCTCCCACAGTGTCCTGGGCTCAGCATGTAAGAGTTGGGGTAAAATCCCTGCCCTTGAGAATCAAAGGCACTCAGGGCAGAGCATGAGTCCAATTGCCATTTAATTCTTTATTCAAGGGGGGTCATTGACCATATGGCCAGCATTTTAGCTGACTTCATGGGGTTAAGTGGCATCTTCATCCATTTGTGCCTTCTTTCATTTCTGTCTCATTCAGATACATTCTACTGACAGCATCCTTAGCCTTTGACCTCTACCCCAAAAGAGCACTGCTTACTACTCCTCACGCAGTTTTGGTTTAGGACTAAGACATTTAATGGGGCTAAAAGCAGAGTAAGTCTGATGACAATTGCCTGACACGTGTGGGATTCCTCCTTCAGCAGCCTGACTGGTGACCGGGGAAGCACATTCAGAAACGGTCGGAACCCGGGAAAGGACAAAGGACTTTCCCCTGACTGCATTCTTGTGAGGAGATATTCATGTGTGTGCTCACCCGCCAGAGGATTTGAATCCCAAATATATAGATGATTAGATGGATTTCGAGACCACAAGTTAAAATATAATTTATATAGTACAATAATACAAATTTAACTCAAGTAAAATATTAATGACTAAAATCTGAAAATTTAGTGTAATGCTCTTAATTCAAAGAAGTCCTGAGAGCCAACCCCCCAGATAATTATTTACATAGAATAATGGCCAAAAGAGAGAAATAGAAGAAGCAGATCTGAAAAAAAAACTTTTATTTTTTATTTATTGACCATTTGACTTTAAAGGGAAAAACTGGAGAAACTGAATCAAGATGAATGATAAAAACCAGATTGAACACCAGGCACACTGCATTCAGTACTTCAAATATTGCTGAAATAAGTAAAGTTACACTATTTGCATTTTGTAGATGAAGAAACAGAAGTATAGAGGAGTCAAGTAACTTACCGACTAAAAGGAGATACAGCTATGAGTTAAATGCTGCTGTAGATTAACTGCAGAGCCCAAGCATTTAACCACTACGCTATACTGCCAACAATGCACAAATATGCATCATATTCACAACCTCCAAATTCCTTGTCCTTTGACATTTTGCTTAACCTTGGAGTTACAATGAAGCTAAAAATGTTTATTCATCACATTTACTTATAGAATTTCACTGTCAGATCAATAAATTAGAATAATTCTCCCTAATGTGTCCCTGTTATAATTCAAATTATATTAAGTAATGACTTAGAGTCAGGAGTTTTTTAAAGTCAAGAAGATATATATATATATACACACGTGTGTGTGCATGCACACACACACACACACACATATATGTACATGTTTTTTTTAAGGTAAAGACAATTATTTTAAATTGCTGAATGTTTCATTTACTTTCATTGGAACATTTTTGTTTTTAATTACCAAGGTACAAGAAAAAAAATGAACCAAGATTTAGTGAAGTTTTTGAAGATCTTTTTGTTTTCTCTTTGCTGTTGTTGATTTTTTTTTTTTTTTTTGAAGGGGAGGATATGATCAAAAGAGAAATTAGATTTTCCACCTTTGGTATTGGAGAAGGAAATGGCAACCCACTCCAGTCTTCTTGCCTGAAAAATTGCATGGACAGAGGAGCCTGGTGGGCTACAGTCAACGGGGTCGCAAAGACTCAGACATGACTGAGCATGTGACACTCACACTCACCTTTGGTATTTGGGGTAGCAGTTGAGATCCCATGAATAGAGTCAATCCCTGGGTTAAGGCTGTCCTCACAAAATCTCCCCACCCTGCTCCCAAAAGGCATGCTGAGTGTTTATGCCACAGTCATGCACTTGATTACCCAGCACGTGTGTTTCTTACAGTTGACCTGGACAGACTCAATGATGATGTCAAGCGTTACAGTTGCACTCCCAGGAATTACTCCGTCAACTTGAGAGAAGAGCTGAAGGTTACCAATGTGGTCTTCTTTCCACGCTGCCTCCTTGTGCAGCGCTGCGGAGGAAACTGTGGCTGTGGAACTGTCAGCTGGAAGTCCTGTACGTGCAATTCAGGGAAAACTGTGAAAAAGTATCACGAGGTATGCCGTTTTCAGAATATTTTTGTTGCAGTGCTGTACTTAGTCCTTTTGGAGAAGGAAATGGCCACCCACTCCAGTACCCTTGCCCACAAAATCCCATGGACGGAGGAGCCCGGTAGGCTACAGTCCATGGGGTCGCCAAGAGTCGGACACGACTGAGCGACTTCACTTTCACTTAGTCCTTTAGCAGCTGCAAAAGTCCTGTAATCTCTAGGGTGCTGGGAAACTGGGCCATCGCATTGGTTGTTCAGGTTGTTCACTGCACAGGGGCACCTCCCAGTAAGATGACTGCAAAACTGTACTTGAGCTTAACTTGCAAAGGCAGGTCCCTGGGGAGGGTGTAGGTCCATCCTGAAGTAGGGATTCCTTTTTCTAACCCTTATTCATAATGTATATGTGGGTTGACAACAGTCTTGATAGTATACACAATCAAATGCATGATGCAATAATTTGAGAGCTTACTTACAGAAATATAATGGGATTCACTTACAACATATGATGCAAATCTAGGTTACTTTAAGAGAATACTAAGAGCCAATCTTCAATCAAGTCATTGAAAAATGAATCAGGGTAAAAATAGCAAAGTATAAATTGTCAGAAAAGATACTTTGTCAGAGACTTGTTCATTCTCTAAATATGGAAATATCTTTCTTCCAGAAGTACTAATTTTTCCTAAATATAACTGAGTACTCTGGGGAACCAGCTCTGAAATTATGCAAAAGTAAACAAAAGTAAACACAGAGATGTAAGAGGAATGAAAATTTAGGGAGAGCAGCAACTTTTAATGATAATAACAGGAAATACACGTAAGCCTTTACGGTGTACCAGACATCACTGGAAGCAATCGTTGGCTCACTTGGCAGTTTCTCCACGTGTTGTCAGGGGAGTGCTCTTTGTATTCCCTTGTTATAGAGGCATAAACTGAAGCCTGAGAGAGCAGTGGACTGACCAGTGTGACTTGGTCAGTAACTCAGAGAGATGAGCCTAAACTGATTCCCTGTTTCTGAAGTCTATATACTTATCAGCAGTAACACTGAGCGCTCTCATTTTAAATATATAGCACGTTACTGAAGATTAAAGAAAGAGTGGACTTAAGGGGAGTTAGAGCTGCTCTTGACATTGACTGCAACTCTATCACTTCCTGATTATGCAAGTCACTAAAGTTTAGAGAGCCAGTTTTCATGTATGTGAAATAGGATTTAAGAAATTATATCAGATAATCCCATACAGGGTGGTTCTGGGGAATCAAATAAAGCAGCACATATGAAATGCGTTTTGTAAGATGTAAAATACCACATTGAAATATGTTTAAAATATGAACAAAACACCATTGTTAGGAATTATTGTTTGAGTTGCTTTTCAGCAGTATCCATCAAAACAAAGGAATAGATGGTGCTCCATAAATAAAATCTCACTTTATACAACCACTTTGTTATCCTGAAAACAATAAAACAATAATCAGTTAAGAGGTAATTACTGAGCTAAATGAAAAGGGATTCGTCATAAGTGGTATTTTCAACGTGGGAAAAGTAGGAGTTTGGAGGCCACAATAACCCTGCTTACCTCAGATAGATGCAGACACGATTTTAGACCTACACAGGGCATGTTTTCTTAGTCACAAGAATTTCTTACTCCACCTTACATTTTTCAAAGGGAAAAAAAATCTGTTCTCATATCCACAGAATGCTGTTGTCTGTGTTCATTGTGTTTTATTTTTGTATGACCTGATGAACTCTAGATTGGACTTTGTCCTTTGTGTCTAAGAACCTGAATTTTGTAATGTTGAGTCATACGCTGAGGACAAATGCAGAATGCACTAATTTGGTTTGCGTTAAAATAAGCCAAGAAGTGACACGCTCTCTACATAGTCTTTACTATGAGGAAAAACATGTACGTTCAAGGCTTTGATGCCTTATTTTCATCTTGACTCTCCTCTCAGATAGGAGTTGTAGTTTGATTTTTTTAATTGCTTATTGTGGAAACATAGAGTTAAAGATACACCTAAAAGGGCCCTCACCTCCCAGACAGTTAACTCCGAAAGAATCTGAAGGGTCCTTTTCTTAGGTCTATTGTCTCTCTGCATAGAGGCTGTTACCTATAAATTTCTATTCACAATTAATATCTAGGAGGCAAAGCCCTTGATCTCTTTGTTCAGTCACATGAGTGGGTCTAAAATGTTGAATCTTTTTGAAACTGCTATCTAAAGCATCTCTGTGAAACGTGTCATGATATTTTTACTTCTCAGAGTCTGCTGAGCTCTGTGCAAAATCACTCTGCTGAGTTCTGAACAAAAGGACAAAAGAGCATCAATCACTCCGTCAGTCACTGCATACCTGGAACACATGCGGCTGGCACATTTTCCCTTGCCTCCTAAAATACCCCTGAAATATGTCCCAGGGATGACTCTATCCAGTGCTCTGGAAAAGAGCAGGAGACTTGTTCCATTTCCAGAAGTAGGGGTTGCTTGGGCTCAGTTTTGTGAGGGAAGAATCCTTGTCCTCTCTTCTGTTAGTTTTGTGCCTGTATTCCTAACTCAGAGAAATGAGAAACTGGTCTCCCCCTCTCCTAGTTGTAACTGGTGAGATGGGAAATGAGTTTTTATGAGAGATGAGCACCCTTAAGGGGGTGACTAGAACTTGCCACCTAAGCAGGCCTCTATGACTCTCTACAGATATTTCAAGGCTCAACATTTAAGGAATAAAATCCAAGAAATTAAACTGTATAATTATAAAATTATCAATAATTAGAAATTATAAATAAAAGGAAGTTAATATCATTGCTCTTTCCCCAGGTCACATGTCTTATCCTTGTACAGATCTGAGCATTTTGCACTGTGCAATAAAATGCTCCATCTGTACAATTTCCTCTTCTGAAGAGTTTGTTGGTACCCTGCTAAAGAATTTTTCCTTTTTCCTAGCAACCATTCCTTCTCTTGAAATATATAAAATATAAAAAATACTTTCGGTAGTGATTTTTAAAAAGAGAAAATTCCAGAAAACATACTCTGTAGACAATTAGAGGATGCTATTATTTTAGTTCTTATCTTCCCTTGATAGTGTATAATGAAGGGATGTTCCCTAGAAATATATTGACCTTTTAGATTAATATTTACTATTGTATTTTTTTAAGCATTTGGTCTCCTGGCTATGTCCATTCAGTCAAAAGCCAAAAGTTTAGGAGGCACCAGAGAAAGACAGCAGTTAGTTTTCTTTGTCCTTCCCCTCATGAATTTGTCCCGGTGCTGGCACACCTGCGCTATTGTTAGAATGTTCTGCAGTGAGGAGAGAGTTCCATATCTGTACCATCCAATCTGGTAGTCACTAGCAACACGTGGTTACAGAGCACTTGAAATGTGTGTGATGCAAATGAGAAACTGAATTTTTAAATTCTATTTAATTTAAACTAATTTGAATGTAAATAGCTGCACATGGTTAGGGGCTCCCATAGTGAATAGCATAAGCCGAGACACGACTCTGCCTCTGGCGCTTATAGCATCTAAATCATTCCAGTCACTTAAACAATGAAAAAATTACTTTGGATGATTTTTTTAACTTTAAATATAAGAATTTTGTATTAAAAATGTGTTGCCCATTAAATGTAAGAGGTAGAAGATATAAGCAGATATTTATATGTGAAACAAAAGGTTGATTGGAGATAATAAAATATTGAGATTTAGACTTGAGATAAAAGAATGGTACTTTTAATTTTTACATGTTTTAAGCATCTGCCATTGAAACAAATTTAGCTAAAATTGCAAACTGAGACCAAGAAGACAGGAAAACAATATTTTTCCAAAAATTTGAGGGTTATGATTATAACAAAAATCACAAAAATCTTTATTCTTTTTCTGGAAACAGCATTTCTAGAGTTTATGTAGAGTCTCCCTACTTCTTTCTCCCTCTTTGAGTGAGACCATGAGAAGATTCTCTTGCAGGCCTTTCCTTTCTGTTCCTATATGAGACAAGACAATAGAGGAAAAGAAAATCACACAAATGAAGACAGAATATGTGGATTCACTTGAGAGGCCACCCTGGACCAGCACCTAAAACTCCCCAGGGCCTCAGGTTTCCTCTTTTACTCCCTATGATAACCTACAATTTTGAGTTCCCAGACAGATCTGAAATTATATATCTGTTCACCACTCCCTAAATCTTATCTTGCCAAGATTGTGTTAGGAATATAAACAAGTTGGTGGTTGAAATGCTAAGAAAATACAAAAGAACAAAGATATGATCTGGAACATTAAATGTGTGTGAAAGTGAAAGTGAAGTCGCTCAGTCATGTCCGACTCTTTGCGACCCCAAGGACTGTAGTCTACCAGGCTCCTCCGTCCATGGGATTTTCCAGGCAAGAATATTGGAGTGGGTTGTCATTTCCTTCTCCAGGAGATCTTCCCAACCCAGGGATTGAACCCAGGTTTCCCACATTGTAGGCAGACGTTTTACCGTATGAGCCACCAGGGAAGTCCTAAATGTGTATAGACTATGTATAAAAGAAGTTAACCACTCATCATTAGTAACACCTGTGCTGCTTATCTCTTGGGCATCCTGGGACAATGAACGCCTCTGAAGGCTGTAAAGCACTAGACAGATGTGGGTGGAATATCCTGCGAGTGTGGTCAGGCTTGCTCCCTTCTGACTCCCTTACAGCCTTGATGACTCACTGGTGCCAGGACCCTCTAAGTACAGCAAAGTGCATACCTCCTTTTCCTTGTAGATCTGGATTCATATTAGGCCTTCTTGCCAAAGTTTAGCAAACCTGCCTTCGGGCATGATACTCCCCAACTAGACAAAGACCCCTTGGTGACACGAATGATACTCAGTGTTAATACATGCTCTGAAACTTGGTACCCAGCTAAGCTTCCAGCATGTTTTCTGCGGTTGGTGGGCTGAACCTGTAGTCCTTAATCCTCTAAAATACCGTCAAAATCACTTACCTATTTAAGTCCTCTAAAGGTAGAACTGCGGCTGAATACACCCCAGAGTGCTCACAAGAAAATTTCGATTATAAGTAAATGTCCACAGACGTCAAGATTGCATTTTCAAAATTCATGAGGGTTGTATAGACCCACACTATAAGCCCAGTCTTTAGTCACCTTCATGCTTAGCTTGTCAGAGAAACGTTGCTGAACTCTGTTATTTGTGTCTTTCTTACTGAGGACTGTATCTCAGGACTTGGTATCACTCCTTCCCTTAGAATCTCAATCTCCCTTGACACTATTACCTTCAAGTTGTGCAATTACCCAGGTAGAAAATAATATGTTTTCTCGTCTCAAAATATTTTTGCTTGTAGTCACTTTAGGTTTCAGAAAGGTTAACTGTATGCACATTTTTATAAAGTCTATAAGCATGAAAGAAATCATAATGTAGGGAAAAATATGAAGCTTTTTTTCTTAAGAAAGTATATATACTGAATGCTGCCTGCTTTAGAAGTTGGGTGAATCTTAAGTAAACCGTTAATGATTCTGGTTTATATAGTCCTAAAATATGTATTTGTATTCCTACATCAGCCATTAGTTTGAGAACTGTTGCAAGGCCTTAATGACCTTTCTTTAATATTTCCAATAAACAAGAACCCAGCTCAGCAGGTAGCTTTTCTGTCTAGTACTGGTTTATTAGTGTAATAACTTTATGGCAATGATTCATTCAGTGGCTTATTGGCAACAAAGAGAATAATTGTAGTAAATATCTTTTGTGATATGGTAATTTGCAAACTGAGCATCTTTGATTTTGTGTAGTGATATGAAAGACACCAACTGCTTCAGTCATTCTCCATTTAATAAAAATCAACTTTCCCTGGCTTCATGTGGTTTTCCAGATGGTGGAGAAGGGTCAAGAATGCCATTTTCACCCATAAGTGATAAGAAATGGCTGGCTGCTCCTCCATGGATTTTTATTTCAGTGTGCGTGCTTGCAGCAGTGAATCATAGAGCAGAAAATAGGAAAGCATTTTGTGAAGGTACCTGTTAGTGAGTGTCCTACGGCGACTGTAATTAATTCAATGGTTCCTTCCATTTAAAGGTGACCAGATAACCCAGAGACAGTTTGCTTTCTCAGATAAAGGCTTTTCATTTTTCTTTTAACTTTTCGTGCTCTCTCGAATCAGCTTTGCTTTCTTCCTCCTTTCAATGCTGTGTACTTGAACCTAAGACTATTACATGGTCTGAAAGCTTTGAACATCAGTGCTGTGATCAGCCAGTAAAGCAGTCCAATTTCCACTTTGTTCAAACAGTGCTTTCCTGTCTTGTCTGGAAAAGTGTCTGCCAATTCATTTTTCTCCTCTTATCAGCAAAACACATATATACTAGGCTAACGTGGCTTAATATGAAACACAGGGAAAATCCCTAAACAATCAGGAGACCAGTTAGAAAAAACTGGCCAGGCTTGGCTCTCATCCCAAAGCACACAATTTCATTTCTAATCAAATGAGGAAGCAAACCAACGGAGCACTGATTTTATGGATGTCAGTCATGACAACTTATTAGGCACTGATAATGGTCTTTTTAAAAAAGAGAATATTTATCATCTGCTCAGCTTCTTAGGAATCATTTTCTTACTCTGAATAGTTCAACCTGCAGATCTGGTTTATTAGGGTTGGAAAATAGTGACTAATATTGGAGAAATTCTTGGCACTGTTGCAGGAACCCGAGAGTTAAGCTCCTTTAGGGCACTCTGACCAAGTGTGGTAGAGTAGAGCTTTCCCACCTGTCATAGCGGGGTATTTAACATCCCAAAATGCAGTATATGCTGCATCCATGGTTCGGTTACTCAGTCTTTCATGGAGAAGCAACAGTTTTTGTTTTCTTTAGAGACCAAGCAGGAGTGAACATGGGAGCAGGGAAAGGAAAATATCATTGTCACTCTGCTCTCAATACTTGCAATTCTGTTTCAGAATTGTAAAAGCCTTGCCAGTGATGCAAAGCATGGCCTCTTCATTGTGGCCTCTGGCTTGGTTTGTTTTGCGCCCCTCCCCTTGTTGGAGGTTGGGGTAGAAGTGAGGTAGGGGGCCGACAGGAAAGAGAGGCCCTGAACATAGGTCCCCACATTGTGAACTGGCAGCGCTACCCACCACGTCCACCGGGGTGCATCCTACTGGAATCCTACCGTGTTCCCAGCACCGGGCTGAGCAGAGCAGACAAAACTTCACCTTCCCGGCAAGGGCGTGCGCTGTGCTACAGGGAGACACTGCTGACCCCAGCCAGTGGCTCTGCAGCCTCAATCTCTCTCTTTCCGTATCTGAAAACAGTATCAGAAAAGTACCCGTATCATGGAGAAGGAAACGGCAACCCACTCCAGTACTCTCGCCTGGAGAATCCCACAGACAGAGGAGCCTGGCGGGCTGCAGTCCATGGGGTCGCAAAGGCAGACACGATTTAGCGACGAAACCACCACACCACCTATATCATAGTGTTACAGTGATACGCAAAACATTTAATAGTTCCAGTCATCACAGTGTGTGGCATCTAACAAATACTCATTAATATTAGTGGTTATTTTTGCTATCCTTCCCCTCAAAGCATTTGTTAATAGAAAGCATATGTCATACGAAACTATGTGATGAATAGTGTAAGTTCAGTAGAATTTAGGTAAAGAGGATAATATAATTAGCTATCAAAACTGGCAATGGGACTAGCTTTACCATAATCCAGTATTTGGAGAAGGTAATGGCACCCTACTCCAGTACTCTTGCCTGGGAAACCCCATGGACGGAGGAGCCTAGTAGGCTGCAGCCCATGGGGTCGTGAAGAGTCAGACACGACTGAGCGACTTCACTTTCACTTTCATGCACTGGAGGAGGAAATGGCAACCCACTCCAGTATTCTTGCCTGGAGAATCCCAGGGACGGAGGAGCCTGGTGGGCTGCCGTCTATGGGGTCGCACAGAGTCGGACACAACTGACGCGACTTAGCAGCAGCAATCCAGTATTTTTGTGCCTCCCTCGTGAACTCTTCTAGGCCATTCCTTCCCACCCCATCCCCCAACCCCAGTTTGTACTGACAAAAATACAAATATCCTTTTGAAGCTCTTCTATAAATGGGACAAGGTATTTCACTCTGTGTTATCAGAGCCCAGGCTCCTTACTTTAGTGACCATTGAACAAATGAGCTGCACCACAGAACTCTTATGGAAAAGCAGGCTAAATGTTGGGACTTACCTGGTGGTCTAGTGGTTAAGAATATGTCTTGCAATGCAGGGGACACAGGTTCAGTCCCTGGTCAGAGAACTAAGTTCCCACATGCTGTGGAGCATTTAAGCCTGCATCCCGCAACCCTCATAGCTCAGTTGGTAAATCATCTGCATGCAATGCAGGAGACCCAGGTTCAATCCCTGGGTCAGGAAGATCCCCTGGAGAAGGAAATGGCTTCCCACTCCAGTACTCTTGCCTGGAGAATCCCATGGACAGAGGAGCCTGGCAGGCAACAGTCCATGGGGTCGCAAGAGTCAGAGATGACTTAGCGACTAAACCACCAACCACCACCACTGAGTCCGGGCACTTGGGGGCCATGTGCCACACCCAGAGACTCTGTGGGGACCAGTGAAAGCTCCTGCGGGACCCAGTGAAGACCCCATACACCACAACTAAGATGCGATGCAGCCAAATAAATACATATCACCCCCTCAATGTCTTAAAAAGACAAACGCTGAAGTAAAGTGGATGCATGGGGACTGAGGGCTCTAGGCCTGGTTTTCCTAGTAGATGGTTTTGATTTGCTTATAACTTCAAACAGGTAATGTGAGGATGAGGGCATTGCTAGGAAGACAATCCACAGTAAAAAAAATTGGGGGAGGGGGCCATGAAAAGTTATACAGCCTAGAAAACAAGATTTCCTCACATCTAATCTTCATCTTGGGGCACAGTACACCAAGCGTCAGGGCCCCGTTTCAGTTCACACGTGTGCCTGGCACACCTTTGACACACAGAAGGAAACTGCCGCCACACCAGAGAGGTGCTGGTCCTTGGGTCCCAGTGTGCTGGAAGCCCAGAGAGCAACGCACTGCTCTCAGGCCCCCGTTGACAGAAGACCCTGGCACCTGGCCTCCCTTATACTCTCAGTTCTTCAGCCTGTAGACTGTGAATAAAGATGCCTTCTCTACTGTATGACAGACAAGGTTTGTCTTGGGGCAGACGAAATAGTGCATATGTGCAAATTTTGTGAAAACTACAAAATGCTACATAGTTAGTTGTATGGTAGTATCATGCAGAGTTTAAAGTCTAAAAGGGAAAATAGAACAGAATCAAAAATAAAGGCTAACAGGAGCCTAAGAATATAAATAAAGAAGCAATTAAATTGACTGTATATGGAAAACAAGTATTTATGTATATGATGGCAAATATTGACTTCAGTGAAGGCCACACTAGGAAAGAAGGTTTAGCTTCTATTTAAACTTAAAAATTTTTTAAATTACATTTACACCTATTAATGTAAAAATTTAAGGATGTGACTTATACAACAGATGTTGGATTGTTTTAAAGGCATTAATATGCAAACATTTCAGCAGAACATGATCTGTTTTGAATTATAAAAGGTATTATTCAATATACCTTAACAAATATGTAAGAATATACACACATTTTCAGTTATTTATGACCACTGACGAGGCAAAAGGTCTCACCTCACCCGCGCATTTAGCCACGCCCGCATCTTTGCGGGGCGCGGGTGGCGCGCTGGTTCTCTGTTGCTGCCCGCGGGCTTCCTCTCGCGGTGAGCAGGGGCTGCTCCGCAGGGCAGTGCAAGGGCTTCTCGCTGCGGTGGCCTCTCGTTTACAGAGCACTGGCTCCGGGCGCGGGCTTCCATGCTTGGGGCACAAGGTTTAGTTGCCTTGTGGCACGTGGGATCTTCCCAGACCACTGGCGGGTGGATTCTTAACCACTCTCCAGGGAAGTCCCCATACCAGCGTGTTAGGTCATAACTGTATTCGTTGTCCTGTCTACAGAGAGAATAATATCCTCAGGATTGTATTTATCCATAACACATGCTTTAGTCAGAAGACTTTGTGATATTAATAATATTTGGGACAGCACTTGGCACAAAGCAGGCCCTTAGCAAGTTATCAGTAAATATCTGCTTAGATACCTGAGATCCTCATGATCCTGCAGGTAGGTAATGCAGGAGGCATTACTCTGTGATCAGTGGATTCCGTTACTTTAAGGAGTTGGAGCTTGTCTATAACAATATTTGTATGTGTGCATTCTAATAGTGAGCCTGTAGATTTCATTGGATCCTCAAAGGCTTAAGAAGCAGTTGATTCATGTCAATGTATGGCAAAAACTATTACAATATTGTAAAGTAATTAGCCCCAACTAAAATAAATAAATTTATAAAAAAAAAAAAAAAAAGAAGCAGTTGTCATAAAGAGGATAAGTGGTATATAATTGAGTTAAATCCCAGGTACTTTCTAACAGGAAATGCTTCTTGTCCTAGGTGTTAAAGTTTGAACCTGGCCATTTCAAGAGGAGGGCCAGAGCGAAGCACATGGCTCTCGTTGACATCCAGTTGGATCACCATGAGCGGTGCGACTGTATCTGCAGCTCAAGACCACCTCGATAAGAGAATGCTCATGTACTTTCATTAAACACGAAAGAACCTTTGTTTTAAGGAGGGTGTGGTAAGAGACCCCTTAACCACCAGCAACCAAACTTACCAATAGCCTGCAAAGCAATGAATACAAGTGGTTGCTGAGTTTCAACCTAGCTTTGTTAGTGCCATGACAAGTAGAAAGGTGTATCATCAACCTTTATATCCAAGAATATAGGATTGCATTTAATAATAGTGTCTGAGGATATATATATATATATATCATCTCCATGTCTCTGTGTAAATAGACCAAATGGTTTACTCAATATATATAACCAGGTACACCAGAGCTTACATATGGTTTAATTATTTAGACTCTTAAAATCTGACAAAATAAGGGACATAGTAAATACATTAAACATGTCTTTGGAAGATTTGGAAGATTAACTTGTTTATTTTTAAGTTTTGAATAACAAAACAATTTTGGATCTTGCTCTTTTAAAGAAAGCACCTTTAATATTAAAAATCCAATAAATGAGGATTTCTTGTGTATACATCTTAATTATAAAAAGAGGGAAATATGGTTTCTGGAAAAAGATACATTTCTAGCCATTTTTCTCATGAGATATACTACATACTTGCCTATATAGACAATAATTACCTGTCTCCAAAAGCATGTCATCATAATATAGGCGCTTTAGAAATAAAGCCCTTAAGTCTTCTCTTAGTGTATCTTGCTGAGGCATGCAAACTCATTAATGCCTGTCTTCAAAAAATCCTCACAAGGTTTATTATTATTATCCTATGAAAGACAATGTATAAGCTGAAGCAGAATTTTGAATTGTTTCTTCTCAAAACCTTTCCACAAAAAGTAACTCCTTTGGAGAATGTCATGGGGGACTCTGTATGAGCCTTTCAAAATGATGTTCATTGGCAAGTTTGAGCAGTTGAAAGTAAAAAAATGTGAGCATTGAAATAATAACATAACTGGGAGTGGTGTGGAATATTTGATTGGGATCCATATTTAATAATGACTCATACTCTCCAGATTATACCAATTAATTTAATGTATCTTGCTTTTGTGTTCCTATCTCTTCCATAAACAGACATATATATATACACACACACACACATATATATATACACACAATGGCATTTTATATTTGGCAAGCCGTCATGGGTTACTTATAGCCCAGAAGCTTTTGTGCATTAAAACAACCCAATTTCATTGACGTAAATTCCTAAATGTGTACTCACTGTTCAATTCAGTTGAATTCCTGTTTGTAAACTAAGTGAAACGAGACCTGGGGTCTCTGGTTCTTTCCAAATCTACGGCACTTGTTCTAAGAAGCCACACTGCAAATTGTGAGAGCACAAGGTTGGCCCTGCACTACCCTAGGAAGTGGTTTTTGCATTGGTAGCTATTATTGGTACTTAAAGTAATTTTTCCTCCTTGGCTCCTTAATGTCTGTTTGGGCCTCAGGGACTGACTGCAGGCATAGGAAGTGATTCATCACTCTCCAAAGCAAGCCTCTAAGAGAGCAATACTGAAATCAAGATAGCTCTGGAGCCGCTCAGAGAGAAGGACATTCTCTTCTTGCCTTGAAAGAATAAAGAAGAGCCCGTTTCTTCCCTGAGTCTAGGGCCCTACTGAACACAGCCAAGGTGAACGAGGGATGTGTGACTGGGGCTCATTAATTCCCAGTGTCAGATGAGCAGCCTATATATATTTGGATTTCTGATCATGATGTTTTCAGGACCAAGTTCTCAACTGTCTTTAGGAGCTCATTTCTGCTCAGCTCTTTGAAAGGTCAATGCTTATTGAAGATATTCCTTCAAAACTTCCCTGAAAGTGTCCCGTGTTTTTACTTCAAAGGATGACTGTTAAATACTCTATTGTTGAGTTGTCCAAACTCCAGAGCACAGTCAGAAAGAGCACAGGCAGACCCTCTAATAATCAGGAACCACTCTTCCCCTGCAAGCCTCTTGCAAGCTTCCTGTGAAAACATAGGATTCCTGGACCAAAACCAGAATTTGAGTTATATCACTCTAACTTGTTCAAAGGTTAAGTATGAAAAATTAGAGTGTTCTACCCAATTTTCAATAAACCTTCCAGGCTGCAATGACCAGGATGGTTTTCAGTTAAAGCCCTATCTCGACTTTTTATTTATTAGCTGCCATGTAAGCATGCATTCTCACTCACTTCTTTTTTTTATCCTTTCCTGAGTGTTTTATTAAAACTTCTCCCTTGGTTATCTGTTATCTATTGCGCTTCCAACATGTAGCCAATAAATCTGTTTCATTGCCATCAAAGGAATAAAAAGCTCACCATACAAATTACATTTCAAAACAAATCCTAATAAATCCTCATTTCTGCGTGGCTCACTCACCTGGAATAATGCCTTCTGTTCAGTATGTTATAGGGCAGAGCACTTTCATAAGTAGAATTTTTTCTGGTTTTTTTTTTTTTTGGTCATATTGGTAACATGCAGCTTTTTCCTCTCATAGCGTTTTCTGTAACAAATGTAATTTGCCTCTTATCTTCATGAAAAATAAATATTGCTTACAAACAAAGCTTCTCCATTATTTAGTACTCAACTGCAGTTTTAAAAGGTACATAATGGTACAGACTTACTTCCCCAAATACATGCAGCTGCCTGGAGTGACAAGGTTGGGTGAGCTCTGCAGGCCTGGTTTTAGAACATTGTTCCCTGAAAACAGGATTTTACCCTGTCCCTTCTGGAAGCCACTGGAAACCGGAAATGAGGTGGGACTTGAGTCGTGCTGTTTTTTTGCTGCTCTTGGGGCTTCTTTGTTTGACTGTTTCCCTGCAGGCTTTTTTTTTTTTTTTATAAATTTATTTATTTTAGTTGGGGGCTAATTACTTTACAATATTGTAATAGTTTTTGCCATACATTGACATGAATCAGCCATGGGTTTACATGTGTTCCCCTTCCTGGACCCCCCACCCACCTCCCTCCCCATCCCATCCCTCTGGGTCATCCCATTGCCCTGGTCCTGAGCCCTTGTCTCATGCATCGAGCATGGAATGGTGTTCTGCAGGCTTTTAGTAGAAGATATCCTCCTCTGACATTCTTTGCTTTGGAGAGTCCACAGGCTGTCTCTCCTTTCGGGCCCAAAATCAATAACATCATGTTCACCCTCACACCTTCACCCATCTAGATGGACACCACAGCTGGTGGGTCAGTGTTAACCAGCTTTTTTTTGCAATATGAGTTTATTTCATTATTTAGAACCAACCCCCTCAACAGAATGCCTAAACCTGCAAAATACTTTAAAATGATCCCAGATATTTCAAAATACTAGATTTTAAGATCATACATAGTTTTCCCTCATAACATGAGTGCTTTCAGTAAATTACAAACCATGTAAAATTATGTGAAGGCAGATGATCAATCTGGTAGCATTTGTAAGGATTCCTGGGAAGTGATCTGTGGGAGCTGGGGGCTTTTCCTCCCAGCAGGTGAAGGCTGAAAGCGTCATAGTGCATCAGAGAGAAAGCTAGAAGGCCTTGGATATAGTGACAAATGTGCCACTTTGTGGAACTGCTTAGGGGCTACTCTCCTATAGAGTCTGGTGTGTGCCTTGTTGGTGGGGGAGGCGAAGAGACAAAGCATAAAGAGCTCATCTTGCTGTAGGAACTTGTGCTTTTGCTTGTAGCCTTGGTCTTCATCCCACTGAAGACAGGATGGCAACTGCACCGTGCTGGGTGAAACTCTGCCACTTTATTTAGTTCAGTAGTGTTGGATTTTGGGGAAAAGGGAGTAGAGACATGTATTTTGTGGCAAGAATCAATTTTACCCCTGGAAATATCAGCTAATGTGGACTCAAAGTATGGGGAAAAAATGAAGCAAGGATAGGTAGACTGGTTTATTTATATAACTTGGATTTTTATGACAAAAATTGTACTAGTCATAGATATATAAGCAGTATTTTAATGCAGATATGTTAAGAATGTTATTTTATTTCCTGAAATACACACATGTCCAGTTTTATATTAAGAGGAACTCAATAGATGTCCAAATTGTTCATATTCTCCTAGTGTCCTCTGGTAGAACATTGTGTTCATAGATTAGTATGCATGCCTGAAATCCTAGGAAATACAACTTTGTTTATTGATAGCTCTGATCAAATATGCTGGAAGAGAATATTTATAAGTCACTGATTTTATTGACATTCACTTAAATTTTGTTGTTTTTAATGATCAACTTAAAGACTACATAGGCCTTTAAAACTTAACATAACACATTGAGATATCTCCTGAATATTGTAGTTAAACATCAGCAATGGAAAGCAGCTAACCACTTAATTTAAGATTTTGAGCTTTCTGTTCTTCTTACAGTTCAGAATTTACAAGTTAATCTTTATCTTTTTAAGCAAATTTTATTCATATAGATATCTCTAAGAATTCTCTAGCAGAACACATTAGGCGAGAGTATGGAGCTGAGTCCATAATAAATGCTAATATACTCAGTGCGGCAAGTCATGGGCCAAGAAATCTTCATTTTCTAATAAAGACATTTGATTTTCTAATTATTTTAAACTGTTGAGTGCTGGTTTCCAAGCTTAGTGGCCAGGAACAAAATGTTAAAATCACCCTTGGGTTCAATTTATATCTTAAATAATCCCTGGCATACAAATTCTCTTGTAAGAACTCAAGTCTTCAGGTTGTGTTCCTTAATCTCCATTTTTGGTTGAGGAAATATTGCAAATTCATTCTCTTCTAGTATTTTCTAGCCTTTCCTTTTTATTTGTGACTTCCACATCCCTTCTCTTCTGACCAATTTCTACCCCCCAGTCTTCAAATCAGAGAAAGTCAGGATGGGTGTGCACTTTAAAAGGCACAGAAGGTGGGGTCATTTGAGGAGATCAGATCCAATGCATGGTTTACCAAGTGAGAAATTAACAGGCTACAATTGCCAGCTGTTAAGAAATCACTGTGTTTTTGGAGCTGAACACATTAAGTGACTATTTCCCAATATTTTCCATTTTTATATAAACTTGAGAATATGGTGTAGATATTTATGACTTCTATCAAAAGAAATTTGGCCATAGTCACTATGGTGGAAACTGGTTAAACGTTTCACATATTCATATGAGGCATGCTTTAGACTTCAAAACGCAAGATCTACAACAGGGGATGAAACTAGAGAAAGATATTCTGGGTGAAATAAACAAATAAAAAACCCAAAGATTCCCCAGCAAAAGTACGAGGTAAATGTGGGCAGTTCAAAGACTAGTGAGTAAAAGTATCAGAAAGGAAAGGAATCTACATACAGGAACAATGGGTGATATGTTTGAAAAGGTAGATAAGTACCTGATTATGCAAAATCTTCTGTGGATGGTTAGCAAAAACTCTGTCTTTTACATGTGGGAGAGGAAGCCACAGAGGCCTCTGGACATAGTGCGAGCTTCAAGTGCCATGCACATCAGAGACAGAGTTAGAAGGCTTTGGGTACAGTCACAAGTCTGCCACTTTCTGGACATGTTTCTTATTTACAAATTGCCAGGATAAGATGTTTTCCAGGTTCTTCCCATAGATCAGTTCTGCAGTTCTGTATTTTGGAAAGTGGCAATTTGCAGGAAGGACAGAGGTGGATACAAGTGATGAACCTCCTAAAGTTGTAGTGAAACCAAGGCCCCCTAAAACTGAAGTCCTCTGCCACCCCTCAAGATGGAGAAGTATCACAGAAAGTGGGGGATTGAAGCTGCACAGGATCCTATGGTTTCCCCTCCACGCCAGGTACAGAGACCTTTCTTTGTCCCCCATTTCCTGTTTATAGTAAAAAGGTTTCCATCTCCTAGACCTGCCCTGTGTTCCAAAGGGCAGATTCTTTTAGGGGAGTGAGAGAATGCAGGAAGAACAGTGGTGCAGGATGGGACTTGAGCCTGGTTCCTCCTGAGGGGGTGTGTGTAACAATTTGATACATATCTCCCAGCTCCACTGGAACTGAGGCTCCCACCCAGGTGGAAGATGATTACCTCAGGCCTAAAATAAACACTTGGACCTAAGACTGGTTGGAATCAGAGGCTGATGATTGAGATCTCTGGAACACCACCCTGTTACCTCACCACCAACAAATCAGAGGAGGGTTCCACACCCTGCAGTGCTCCCTCTCCCCAAATTTTGCTTATTAAAACTTTTTCCCATATGATAATTTCAGCCCAGGTTCAATGCATGATACAGGGTGCTCGGGGCTGGTGCACTGGGATGACCCGGAGGGATGGGATGGGGAGGGAGGTGGAAGGGGGTTTCTGGAAGGGGAAAACATGTACACCCATGGCGGATTCATGTCAATGTATGGCAAAACCAATACAATATTGTAAAGTTAAAAAATAGATAAATAAACCAATTAAAAAAAAAAACCTTTTTCCCTAAAACCTATCAGTGAGTTCACATCTTTTTTTTTTTTTTAATAAATTTATTTATTTTAGTTGGGGGCTAATTACTTTACAATATTGTAATAGTTTTTGCCATACATTGACATGAATCAGCCATGGGTTTACATGTGTTCCCCCTCCTGGACCCCCCACCCACCTCCCTCCGCATCCCATCCCTCTGGGTCATCCCATTGCCCCGGCCCTGAGCATTTGTCTCATGCATCGAACATGGAATGGTGTTCTGTTTCACATATGATAATATACATGTTTCAATGCTATTCTCCTAGGACGTCCCACCCTCACCTTCACCCTCAGAGTCCATAAGACTGTTCTATGCATCTGTGTCTCTTATTTTGTCTCGCATATAGGGTTATCGTTACCATCTTTCAAATTCCATATATATGCATTAGTATACTGTATTGTTGTTTTTCTTTCTGGCTTACTTCACTGTGTATAATGGGCTCCAGTTTCATCCATCTCAGTAGAACCGATTCAAATGTATTTTTTTTAATGGCTGAGTAATATTCCATTGTGTATATGTACCACAGCTTCCTTATCCATTCGTCTGCTGATGGACATCTAGGTTGCTTCCATGTCCTGGCTATTGTAAACAGTGCTGCGATGAACATTGGGGTACACGCGTCCCTTTCAATTCTGGTTTCCTCGGTGTGTATGCCCAGCAGTGGGATTGCTGGGTCATATGGCAGTTCTATTCCCAGTTTTTTAAGGAATCTCCACACTGTTCTCCATAGTGGCTGTACTAGTTTGCATTCCCACCAACAGTGTAAGAGGGTTCCCTTTTCTCCACACCCTCTCCAGCATTTATTGCTTGTAGACTTTTGGATAGCAGCCATTCTGACTGGTGTGAAATGATACCTCATTGTGGTTTTGATTTGCATTTCTCTAATAATGAGTGATGTTGAGCATCTTTTCATGTGTTTGTTAGCCATCTGTATGTCTTCTTTGGAGAAATGTCTGTTTAGTTCTTTGGCCCATTTTTTGATTGGGTCGTTTATTTTTCGGGAATTCAGCTGCAGAAGTTGCTTGTATATTTTTGAGATTAATTGTTTGTCTGTTGCTTCGTTTGCTATTATTTTCTCCCATTCTGAAGGCTGTCTTTTCACCTTGCTTATAGTTTCCTTTGTTGTGCAAAAGCTTTTAATTTTAATTAGGTCCCATTTGTTTATTTTTGCTTTTATTTCCAATATTCTGGGAGGTGGGTCATGGAGGATCCTGCTGTGATTTATGTCAGAGAGTGTTTTGCCTATGTTCTCCTCTAGGAGTTTTATAGTTTCTGGTCTTACGTTTAGATCTTTAATCCATTTTGAGTTTACTTTTGTGTATGGTGTTAGGAAGTGTTCTAGTTTCATTCTTTTACAAGTGGTTGACCAGTTTTCCCAGCACCACTTGTTAAAGAGATTGTCTTTTCTCCATTGTATATTCTTGCCTCCTTTGTCGAAGATAAGGTGTCCATAGGTGTGTGGGTTTATCTCTGGGCTTTCTATTTTGTTCCATTGATCTATATTTCTATCTTTGTGCCAGTACCATACTGTCTTGATGACTGTGGCTTTGTAGTAGAGCCTGAAGTCAGGCAGGTTGATTCCTCCAGTTCCATTCTTCTTCCTCCAGATTGCTTTGGCTATTCGAGGTTTCTTATATTTCCATACAAATTGTGAGATGATTTGTTCTAGTTCTGTGAAAAATACCATTGGTAGCTTGATAGGGATTGCATTGAACCTATAGATTGCTTTGGGTAGTATACTCATTTTCACTATACTAATTCTTCCAATCCATGAACACGGTATATTTCTCCATCTGTTTGTGTCCTCTTTGATTTCTTTCATCAGTGTTTTATAGTTTTCTATATATAAGTCTTTTGTTTCTTTAGGTCGATATATTCCTAAGTATTTTATTCTTTTTGTTGCAATGGTGAATGGTATTCTTTCCTTAATTTCTCTTTCTGTTTTCTCATTATTGGAGTATAGGAATGCAAGGGATTTCTGTGTGTTAATTTTATATCCTGCAACTTTACTATATTCATTGATTAACTCTAGTAATTTTCTAGTAGAGTCTTTAGGGTTTTCTATGTAGAAGATCATGTCATCTGCAAACAGTGAGAGTTTTACTTCTTCTTTTCCTATCTGTAGTCCTTTTATTTCTTTTTCAGCTCTGATTGCTGTGGCCAAAACTTCCAAAACTATGTTGAATAGTAGTGGTGAAAGTGGGCATCCTTGCCTTGTTCCTGACTTTAGGGGAAATGCTTTCAATTTTTCACCATTGAGGATAATGTTTGCTGTGGGTTTGTCATATATAGCTTTTATTATGTTGAGGTATGTTCCTTCTATTCCTGCTTTCTGGAGGGTTTTTATCATAAATGGATGCTGAATTTTGTCAAAGGCTTTTTCTGCATCTATTGAGATAACCATATGGTTTTTATCTTTCAATTTGTTAATGTGGTGTATTACATTGATTGATTTGCGGATGTTAAAAAAACTTTGTATTCCTGGGATAAAGCCCACTTGGTCATGGTGTATGATCTTTTTAATATGATTTGGATTCTGTTTGCTAGAGTTTTATTAAGGATTTTTGCATCTATGTTCATCAGTGATATTGGGCTGTAGTTTTCTTTTTTTGTGACATCTTTGTCTGGTTTTGGAATTAGGGTGATGGTGGCCTCATAGAATGAGTTTGGAAGTTTACCATCTTCTGCAATTTTCTGGAAGAGTTTGAGTAGGATAGGTGTTAGCTCTTCTCTAAATTTTTGGTAGAATTCCGCTGTGAAGCCGTCTGGTCTTGGGCTTTTGTTTGCTGGAAGATTTCTGATTACAGTTTCGATTTCCGTGCTCGTGATGGGTCTGTTAAGATCTTCTATGTCTTCCTGGTTCAGTTTTGGAAAGTTGTACTTTTCTAAGAATTTGTCCATTTCTTCCAAGTTGTCCATTTTATTGGCATATAGCTGTTGGTAGTAGTCTCTTATGATCCTTTGTATTTCTGTGGAGTCTGTTGTGATCTCTCCATTTTCATTTCTAATTTTGTTGATCTGATTCTTCTCCCTTTGTTTCTTGATGAGTCTGGCTAATGGCTTGTCAATTTTGTTTATCTTCTCGAAAAACCAGCTTTTAGTTTTGTTGATTTTTGCTATGGTCTCTTTTGTTTCTTTTGCATTTATTTCTGCCCTAATTTTTAAGATTTCTTTCCTTCTACTGACCCTGGGGTTCTTCATTTCTTCCTTCTCTAGTTTCTTTAGGTGTAGAGTTAGTTGATTTGTTTGATTTTTTTCTTGTTTCTTGAGGTACGCCTGTATTGCTATGAACCTTCCCCTTAGCATTGCTTTTACAGTGTCCCATAAGTTTTGGGTTGTTGTGTTTTCATTTTCATTCGTTTCTATGCATAATTTGATTTCTTTTTTGATTTCTTCTGTGATTTGTTGGTTATTCAGAAGCGTGTTGTTTAGCCTCCATATGTTGGAATTTTTAATAGTTTTTTTTCTGTAATTGAGGTCTAATCTTACTGCATTGTGGTCAGAGAAGATGGCTGGGATGATTTCAATTTTTTTGAATTTACCAAGGCTAGATTTATGGCCCAGGATGTGATCTATCCTGGAGAAAGTTCCGTGTGCACTTGAAAAAAAGGTAAAATTGATTGTTTTGGGGTGGAAAGTCCTGTAAATATCAATTAAATCTAACTTGTCTATTGTATCATTTAAAGTTTGTGTTTCCTTGTTAATTTTCTGTTTAGTTGATCTATCCATATGCGTGAGTGGAGTATTAAAGTCTCCCACTATTATTGTGTTATTGTTAATTTCCCCTTTCATACTTGTTAGTATTTGCCTTATATATTGTGGTGCTCCTATGTTGGGTGCATATATATTTATGATTGTTACGTCTTCTTCTTGGATTGATCCTTTGATCATTATGTAGTGTCCTTCTTTGTCCCTTTTCACAGCCTTTATTTTAAAGTCTATTTTATCTGAAATGAGTATTGCGACTCCTGCTTTCTTTTGGTCTCCATTTGCATGAAATATGTTTTTCCATCCCTTCACTTTCAGCCTGTGTGTGTCCCTAGTTTTGAGGTGGGTCTCTTGTAGACAGCATATATAGAGTTCACATCTTTTGAATGACAGCGGCCCCATACTCCTTGGATGGTTCTATAACAGAAAATCTTTTCTTGGCTCCATACTCATCCATTTTGGCTTGTTTGGTCTTAGTTTATGTCAGGCACACGAACTTGGGTATGACAACATTAGGAGTGAGACAGGACAAAATGAGACCTCAGACACTAGAAGGTGTGTAGCACCTTGTGGTTATCCAGGATGTGTATTAAAAATATTTGTCATTTTTGTTCAGTTGCTCAGTCCTGTTGGGTTCTTTGCAACCCCATAGGCTGGCACAGCATGCCTGTCTTTCACCATCTCCAGGAGTTTGCTCAAATGCATGTGCATTGAGTCAGTGATGCCACCCAACCATCTCGTCCACTGTCACCCCCTCTCCTCCTACATTCACTCTTTCCCAGCATCAGGGTTTTTTCCAGTGAGTCAGCTATTCACATCATGTGACCAAAGTATTGGAGCTTCAGCTTCAGCATCAGTCCTTCCAATGATATCCAGGGTTGATTTCCTTTAGGATGGACTGGTTTGATCTCCTTGCAGTCCAAGGGACTCTCAAGAGTCTTCTCCAGCACCACAGTTCAAAACCATCAATTCTTTAGCGCTCAGCTTTCTTTATGGTGACATGCTCACATCCCTTCATGACTAAGGGCTTCCCTGGAAGCTCGATTGGTAAAGAATCCGCTTGCAGTGCAGGAGACCCAGGTTCAATCCCTAGGTCAGGAAGATCCCCTGGAGGAAGGCATGGCAACCCACTCTAGTATTCTTGCCTGGAAAATCCCATGGACAGAGAAGCCTGGAGGGCTACAGTCCATGGGTTGCAAGAGTCGAACATGACTGAGCGACTAAACCACCACCATACATGCCTACTTGGAAAACCATAGCATTGACTACATGGACTTGAGTCACCAAAGTAGTCTCTGCTTTTGAATACGCTGTCTAGGTTGCTCATAGCTTTTCTTCCAAGGAGCAAGCATCTTTTCATTTCACGGCTGCAGTCACTGATTTTGGAGCCTAAGAGAATAAAGTCTGCCACTGTTTCCATTGTTTCCCCTTCTATCTGCCACGGACCAGAAGCCGTGATCTTCGTTTTTTGAATGTTGAGTTTAAAGCCAGATTCTTCACTCTCCTCTTTCACTTTCATCAAGAGGCTCTTTAGTTCACCTTTACTTTCTGACATAAGGGTGGTGTCATCTGCATATCTGAGGTTATTGATATTTCTCAATCTTGAATTCAGCTTATGCTTCATCCAGCCTGGCATTTTGCATAATGTACTCTGCATACAAGTTAAATAAGCAGGGTGACAATATACAGCCTTGATGTACCTCAGGAGGCAGGTGAGGTGGTCTGATAATCCCATCTCTAAGAATTTTCCAGTTTGTTGTGATCCCTACAGTTAAAGGATTTAGCATAGGCAATGAGCCAGAAGTAGATGTCTTTTCTGGAATTCTCTTGTTTTTTCTATGATCCAATGCATGTTGACAATTCGATCTCTGGTTCCTCTGCCTTTTCTAAATCCAGCTTGAACATCTGGAAGTTCTCAGTTCACATACTGTTGAAGCCTGGCTTGGAGGATTTTGAGCCTGACTTTGCTAGCGTGTGAAAAGAGCTCAACTGTGTGGTAGTTTGAACATTCTTTGTCATTGCCCTTCTTTGGGATTGGAATGAAAACTAACATTTTCCAGTGCTGTGACAACTGTTGATTTTTCCAACTTTGATGGCATATTGAATGCAGTACTTTCACAGCATCATCTTTTAGGATTTGAAATAGCTCAACTGGAATTCCATCACCTCCATTAGCTTTGTTCATAGTGATGCTTCCTAAGGCCTACTGGACTTTGCACTCCAGGATGTTTGGCTCTAGGTTAATGATCACACCATCATGGTTATCCCAGTCATTAAGATCTTTTTTGTACAGTTCTGTGTATTCTTGCCACATCTTCTTAATATCTTCTGCTTCAGTTAGGTCCATACTGTTCATGTCCTTTATTGTGCCCATCTTTGCATGAAATATTCCTTGGTATCTCTAGTTATCTGAAGAGATCTCTAGTCTTTCCCATTCTGTTGTTTTCCTCTATTTCTTTGCATTGTTCACTTCGGTAGGTTGCTTATATCTCCTTGCTATTCTTTGGAACTCTGCACTCAGATGGATATATCTTTCCTTTTCTCCTTTGCCTTTCACTTCTTTTCTCAGCTATTTGTAAGGCCTCCTCAGACAATCATTTTGCCTTTTTGTACTTCTTTTTCTTGGAGATGGTTTTGGTTACCACCTTCTGGACATTTTTATGTACCTCCATCCATAGTTCTTCAGGCACTCTTTCTATAAGATCTAACCCCTTGAATCTGTTTGTTACTTCTACCTTATAATCATAAGGGATTTGATTTAGGTCATACCTGAATGGTCTAGTGGTTTTCTCTACTTTCTTCAATTTAAGTCTGAATTTGGCAATAAGTTGTTCATGATCTGAGCCACAGTCAGCTCCCAGTCTTTTTTTCTGCTGACAGTATAGAGCTTTTCATCTTCAGCTGCAAAGAATATAATCAGTCTGATTTCGGTATTGACCATCTGGTGATGTCCATGTGTAGAGCTGTCTCTTGTGTTGTTGGATGAGGACGTTTGCTATGACCAATGTGTTCTCTTAGCAAAACTCTGTTGTCTTTATGCTGCTTCATTTTGTACTCCAAGGCCAAAGGTGCCTGTTACTCCTGGTTTCTCTTGACTTCCTACTTTTGCATTCCATCAAATGCAATGCAAAAGTAGGAAGTGATGATACGGACATCTCTAGGAGGTGCTATTTCCATAGACTAGGATCAACAAACTGCAAGAGAAATTAACAAGAGCATTCAAGGGTCTTAACTGCTGAATGAGAGTGGCAATGCAGGCTGGGTGGTATCCTGAAGGAAAGAATCATGTGGGTTAGAATTTTCACAGTATTCTGAGAAAACTACGAAGGCAGGAAAGAGGTTAATTTTGACAGAAGAGATGTCTCCCAGAAGAGCCAGGTCTTGTAATGTTGACTGGGAGTCATCCTTAAAGTGCCAAAGCTGAATTCATAAGATAAAGAGCAGAATCCAAAGGGTATCCATGACCACAGAGAAGAAGAAAAAAGGAATTCACAAAGCTCAAAATATATGTTCCAAAAATTTGATAAATAGTAACCAAGGGCTAGCTAGCCCTCATTAAGTGCCAGACATAACAGATTTAGAGTATAATAAAAACAGCTGTGTTTCTTAGTCTTATCAAGCTAGATAAGAAAGGGTAGATATTGAACAGGTAAGTAAATGATCCACTGTATTTGTGAAAATAAAATGTAATGTGAGATGATATTGAAAGGTGGAATTTAGATCAGGTACATGAAAGGATTCCTTAAGAAAATGACATTGAAGCAGAAACAGAATAAATGTTAAATAATATTAACTGAGAGGAAAGTAGAAGGAGATTGTGGCATTAGAAATGAAAAGAAGTGTGACTAGATTAGAGAAATATTTTGAATGTTTAATTCACCAGTTGGTGATGGATTGGGTGTTGAGAGAGAAGTGAAAGAAGATGTCATGAATTTTTCCAAGGCTTCTGGCATAACAAACTAGGCAGATAGAGATGCCATTTGTTGAGTCTGGAGATAGGGAAAGAGGAGAAGACTTGTATATCAAGAACTCAATGTCAGATATTAATGCCAAATGGTCTTTGACATGTCCAGTTGAAGATATGAAGTAGGCAGTTAGGTCTGTGGGTCTGGAGCTCAGAAGAGGTGTTTAGGAATAAGATGTAAATTTAGGAATCATCAACATGTAGCTATTAAAAGCCACAGGCATGGTTGAGTCACTTAGAGGAGGGTGAAGATTGAGGGGAAAAAGGATCACAGGGCAATTGAAAGAGTATAAAAATATCCTTTCTGAGTGCCAGAGGGAGAAATTGTTCCAAGGGGCAAGTTTTATCAAGTATTGCAGAGAAGATGTTGGAGAAACCTACTGATTACAACCTCCCAGAAACACTCCTCCCTACCCCCGCCTCCACCCTCTTTCTGGGAAAAACCATTTTATCTGTAGTGGCACTGTACAATAGAAATTTGTGGTGACGGAAGCGTCCTAATTCTGCACCGTTCAGGGCTGTAGCCACAAGCTACACGTGCTTGTTAGGCACATGAAATGTGACTGTATAACTGAAGGCTTTTTAATTGTACTTAATTTTAATTAATTTACAGTTAGATGTAAATAGCCACGTGACTAGTGGCTATAGTATTAGACAGTGCAGCTCTAGACTCCAGACGTCACCCACAAAGTTGCAGCTGCAATAACACTTCGTAACAACACAGACACACACGCACGCATACACGCCTCAGCTGAACATCTAGCGTTGTGGCACCTGATCCAAGCAAGGGCCTAAGCGTTTCTCAGTGTGCATGAAGCTGAGAAGAGATCTGGGCAGTGTTTATTTGGTTATTTGGAAGGTAGGATATAAAACTCATCATCTATTGGCAGCCACACTCCTTCTAAATAGACCAAAAAGGCCAGAAAAGTCATAGTGCAAATGGAGAGAGGGAAAAATGACACCAGCAGAGAGAAGAAAGCTGAGGGTCCTGCGGGAGACCCTCATTCCTGCAGGTCTAGATTCTGGACAGATCCCTCTTTTAGATTCTCTCAGAATACCAAGTGATGGACGTTTGAGTCAGATGGACAAATATTGTGGAGGGAAGAGCTGTGATGAAATGGAAGAAGTTTCAGAATGAAAACTACTTGCTGGAGAGGTTGATTAGTGATTAGAAGGAGAGAAACAGTCAGTTCGTGTCACCATGAACACTGAGTTAGCAAATACTGAATCACAACTCCTGGGGAACATATAGGCTTAGGTTCCCAGGAGCCTCTGATCACTACTTTTTCATGAACTGATAGATGCATAACCTTATTTTATGTGTGTTTATGATTAAGGACCTTACTTTAACAAATATTATTGACTCATTAAATTGAACTCACAGCCAACAGCACTATTATTCATGCCTAAATGAAGCTTGGTTAACACACATATTTGCCTTCTCGTACTCGGGAACACCAGATAGCACTTTAGCTACACTTCAGGGCCATTTTAGATGATAAAATCAACAGCACAAAAATGTGAAAACTGTGTCGCTAAAAGGATGCTTGTTTATAGGCTGAGAGCTGGAACAAGAGGGCAGAGTGTTGCCTTGTTCAACCTCAGCTGGGAACATGTGTTAGACAGCTCAAAATTTTCACCGCTCTGGATGGGTCTGCAACTGACCACAAAAATACTTCATGTATTAAGTTTGAACTTACATTTAAATTTTAGGGAGTGGGTAAATTTGCAAACACAGAAGCTGCAAATATTGGATATTGACTGTAATATCATGTCCATTTAGGGAGTGTTTACAATGTGCTAAAATTTTTCTGATGCTTATATGTATTTGCTTAAATCTCATAATAATCTAGTGATAAATGAGTTTTATAAAATTAAAAAATGAATATATTTAACATTTTTATTGTAAAACAATGTTATCGTGTCTATTATGTTTCATAAAGACAAAAAATTGTGAAGCATGGAGAGTTTAAGTATTATTACCCAAGGTCAATGGGCTTCCCTGGTGGCTCAGCTGGTAAAAAATCCTCCTGCAATGCGGGAGACCGGGGTTTGATCCCTGGGTTGGGAAGATCCCCTGGAGAAGGGAAGCATTACCCACTCTAGTATTCTGGCCTCGAGAATTCCATGGACTGTATAGTCCATGGGATTGCAAAGAGTCTGACACGACTGAGCAACTTTCACTTTCACCCAAGGTCAACAAGTGGTAAACTCCAGACAGTTCCTCTGCAACCCATGTCCTTAATCACACTGCAACACTATTTGTCCAACTCAGGAATACTTAATACTTTCTTCATAAAGTCTTCCCAATTATAATCCCAAACATGGACCTTGAGGTCATCATTGAACATTCTGGTCTAGCTCCATTCATTTAATTAATCATAATTGAGCATACAGTAGGTACAATTCTAGGCACCAGGTATAATGAACAACAAAATGTTCTAGCTTTCAGGAAATTTGTACCAAGTTAGAAACAGAAAATAAAACAAGTAACAAAGAATTAATCTTCAAAATATACAAATAGCTCACATAGCTCAATACCAGAAAAAAAGAAAAACCCAATCAAAAAGTGGGCAAAAGACCTAAACAGACATGTCTCCAAAGACATACAGATGGCTATAAACACACGAAAAGATACTCAACATCACTCAATTATTAGAGAAATGCAAATCAAAACCACAATAAAGTGTCATTTCAGGCCAGTCAGAATTGTTGTTCTGTCGCTTAGTCATGTCCAACACTTTGGGACCACATGGGCTGCAGCACACCAGGCTTCCCTGTCCTTCACCATCTTCCAGAGCTTGCTCAAAACTTATGTCCATTTAGTCAGTGGTGCCATCCAACCATCTTATCCTCTGTTGTCCCCTTCTCCTACTGCCTTCAATCTTTCCCAGCATCAGGGTCTTTCCTAATGAGTCCAATCTTACCATCAGCTGGCCAAAGTATTGGAGCTTCAGCTTCAGCACTTCCAATAAATATTCAGGGCTGATTTCCTTTAGGATTGACTGGTTTGATCTTCTTGCAGTCCAAGGTACTCTCAAGAGTCTTCTCCAACACCACAGTTCAAAAGCATCAATTCTTCAGCACTCAGCCTTCTTTATGATCCAACTCTCACATCCATGCATGACTACTGGAAAAACCATAGCTTTGACTATATGAATCTTTGTTGGCAAAGTATTGTCTCTGCTTTTTATTGTGCCTTCTAGGTTTGTCATAGCTTTTCTTCCCAAGAGCAAGTGTCTTTTAATTTCATGGCTTCAGTCACCATCTTTAGTGATTTTGAAGCCCAAGAAAAATAAAGTCTCTCACTGCTTCCATTGTTTCCCCATCTGTTTGCCTGAAGTGATGGGACTTGATGCCATGATCTTAGTCTTTTAATGTTGAGTTTTAAGCCAGGTTTTTCACTCTCCTCTTTCACTTTCATCAAGAGGCTCTTTAGTTCCTCTTTACTTTCTGCCATAACAGTGCTGTCATCTGCATATCTGAGGTTATTGATATTTCTCCCAGCAATCTTGATTCTGGCTTGTGCCTCATCCAGCCTGGCATTTTGCATGATGTACTCTGTATACAAGTTAAATAAACAGAGTGACAACATACAGCCTTTACGTATTCCTTTCCCAATTGTGAACTAATCCATTGTTCCATGTCCAGTTGTAACTGTTCCTTCTTAACCTGCATACAGGTTTCTCAGGAGGCAGGTAAGGTGGTCTGGTATTCCCGGTCAGAATGGTCATCATCAAAAAGTCTACAAATAATAAATGCTGGAGAGAGTATGGAGAAAAGGGAACCCTCTTACACTCTTGATGGGAATGCAAACTGGTACAGCCACTGTGTAGAATAGTGTGAAGATTCCTTTAAAAACTGGAAATAGAATGCCATATGACCCACCAATCCCACTGCTGGGCATACACCCTGAGGAAACCAGAACTGAAAGAGACACATATCCCCCACTGTTCATTGCAGCACTATTTACAATAGCTAGGACATGGGAGCAACCTAGATGTCATCAGCAGATGAATGGATAAGGAAGTTGTGGTACATATACTCAATGGAATATTACTCAGGTATAAAAAAGAATACATTTGAGTCAGTTCTAATGAGATGGATGGACATAGAGCCTATTACACAGAGTGAAGTAAATCAGAAAGAGAAAGACAAATATCATATATTAACGCATATATATGGAATTTAGAAAGACGGTAGCAATGATCCTATATACAGGGCAGCAAAGAAGACACACATGTAAAGAACAGACTTTTGGACTCAGCAGGAGAAGGTGAGGGTGGGATGATTTGAGAGAATACCACTGAAACATGTATATTACCATATGTAAAATAGATGACCAGTGCAAGTTCCATGCATGAAGCAGGGCACCCAAAGCTGGTGCTCTGGGACAACCCAGCGCGATGGGGTGGGAAGGAGGTGGGGAGGGTCCAGGATGGGGGGACACATGTATACCTGTGGCCGATTCATGTTGATGTACGGCAAAAAGCATCACAATATTGTAATTGTTCTCCAATCAAAATAAATAATTTTTTAAAAATGTATATAATAAGTGCTGTAAGAAAAAGAAAACACATTAGGCAAGGAAAATCTCTGTCCTAAGGAGGTGAAATATTTGTTGAGCTCTAAAGGAGGTGAGGAAATGATGGGTAGAAATAACAGGGAAGAATATTCTAGCCAAAGGGAATAGCACTTCCAGCACTGAGGCAGCGACAGTCTAGAGAAGATGTGAGGAACAGCAAACAGTTTCTTGGATGAGCAAGAAACTCAGTGGGAAGAAAACAGAAGTGAAAGAAGTAACCAGGGAAATGCATGTGAGGTCTTGAAGGTCATGGTAAGGAGTTTCAATTCCGAGTATACTGGAAAGCCCTTGGAGGGCTTTGCACATGGAAATGAAATAATATGACAAGCTATGAAAAGATCTCTCTCTCTGTAGGAAGTTGATCTTAGAAAAGCAAGAGTTGAAGGTAACAGACCATTATTTAAGGAAACAAACTCAGGAGGGGTAGGAGGCTCCATCTACGGAGGCTGACATAGAGATATGAGAAGCAGACAGTTTCAGGCCATATTTGAAAAATGAAGCTTTAAATATAGAGCATATGGGAAAGAGAGGATGTCTCCAGGGATCCAGAACTTCCAGGTGGATATTAGAATCTTTCGCCTCAATAGGGAAGGTTGGGGTTGGAGGATGGGAGGAAGGGAGGAAAGAGGGATGGGCGATGGGAGACCTCGTGTTTTCCTTCAAACTCACAATCTTTTACTAAATCCTAGATTTCAGGATTGAGATTATTTGTTAAATTCATTTCTGTGTCTCTGGACAAAGGGTACTCTCAATATGTAGGAGTCAATCACCTTGGTTATGCTGTAAAATCCTCATTTTCTTAAAAAAAAAAAACAAACTGATTTTTCCCCCAAGCAAACCTTATCTGAACACCAAATAGATCTTGGTTGTTACATGACTAAAATGAAGGTTGGTGTGATAAACCAAGTCACCCTGTATATGCACACGCCTAAACAGAGACACTTGAGCATAAAACTCTGACAAGAAACGGCACGCAGATTGAAAAATTGGTTTTGCTGAGAAATACATCTGGCACGCATCCGAAGCCTGCAGTAGAGAAAAGCATGGGCCAAGTCAGCAAGTGTATAAATTGAAAGAAAAAATAGAAGGAAATATTTTGGTCAACTATTTATCCAAACTTAAAATAATTCTCTGAATTCTAACACCTCAAGCTCACCTCTAATTTCCACAGTAACTAAACTCATTTCCTGTTTCATCCATAGGAAGAAACATTTCTTCAGCATACATTTTAACATAATATATAAACGTTTTCACAAGACTGGGACTAATATGAGTTTCCTTTTTCCTTTCATAGATATTGAAAGTAGACTAAAAGCCACAGAGCTGTGAATAGTATAGGTCTAAATCTGAACATAAACTAGAATAAAGGAAGCCAGGCACAGCTTCATCATCATCATAGTACTTACTGGGTCTAAAATATATCCAGCACTTTAATATGACCTTTTTCCCATTAACCTATTCAATAATTAATGTTCAAGAACCTACTATATTTCAGACACCGTATAAAAGTGCTAGGAATATACCAGTGAATAATAGCATTTCAACTGTTCCCCTTGTGTTTCTTCTAGTCTAAAACTGATATGTAGTCAAACACTGATTATCTGAAGCAATTTTCAGAACAAATGTGATCAGTCAGTCCGCCTCCCATAGGACAAGGTTTCTCAGGTTCAGGGCTGTTGACATTTGGGGCCTGGCGATCTTCGCTGGGAGGGAGCTGCGGGGGTGGCTCACTCGGACATTGCAGGTCGTAGGGTGTGTTGCTCGCTCAGTCAGGTCTGACTCTTTGCCACCTCATGGACTGTAGCCCTCCAGGCTCCTCTGTCCATGGGATTCTGCAAGCAAGAACACTGGAGTGGGTTGCCATGCCCTCCTCCAGGGAATCTGCCCCACCCAGAGATTACACTTGGGTTTCTTGCGCTACAGGCAGATTCTTTACCATCTAAGCCATCAGGGAAGCATTGCAGGTTATTTAGCAGCATTCTTGGTCTCTGCTTACTAGATAACAGCAGCACTTTTCCCCTATTAGTGGCAATCCAAAAAATGTCTCCAGATACTGCCAGATGTCCCTCGGAGGAAATACTCATACCTGTTGGAGAACTGTGACAAGAGCCGGGCTTTCTGTGAAGTGTCCCACTTATTCTATAAACTTGCCTTTGCCGAATGATATCGCCTAGAGAAGAGCTTGTGCTTAATGCAGGGGGGCCAGTCAGTCAGACTGGGCTGAATGAGAGTGCAAAGGCAGTAGGACCCCTCAGTCACCTTTTAAAATACAAAGGCAATAATGTGTTTCTGACGACAAAAATATCAGCTTCCAAGGTAGTCATTCATTTCCTTAACAAAAAGTTACTAAATACATACATGTCTATATGCCAGATAAAATTATACATTTTAGGGATAGTGAACAAAACAGATCGAAATTCCTGTCCTTATGGAGCTTATAGTGAGGTGAGACAAGTAAAATGTATACATGTGCATAAGAAGGAAATAAGTGTTATGACTACAGATAAGTAAACGCAAGGAAAGGGGATCAGTAGTAGGGAAACTCAGTTTTAGATGAGGCATTCATCTAAATTAAAGGTCCGAAGGACATGAGGGAGAAAGTCATGCAAACATCTAATAAATGAATATCCCTGGCAGAATAAATTGTAAGTGCAAAGGCCCTGAGGTAAGAGCCTGCTTGGTGTGGGACTGGAATGCCATGAGCTAGACTGAGTGGTGGAGATGAAGTTAGGAAGCTGGTAGAAGCCAGATTCTATCCAACCTTTAGGCCACTGTAGGGACTTTGACTCATACCGCGGACGATTTTTAGTGATGTTTAACAAATGTTTTCAACCATCCTTCCAGGCACCCAAGGAGGATTATATTTCCTTGTTCCTTTAAAGCCAGGTGTGGCCACATGTGGTACTTTCTGTTGTTTGCCCCAAGCCTGCACTTCTTTGCATCCAGCCTCATCCCCTGGCTTCTCACGGAGTGTATTTCTCTACCTATTGGCTGTAGGTTTTGGTCACATGATTTCGTTAGGCCAATAGGATATAAGTAGATATGATGCAGGTGAGAACTTGCGATGGGCTTCGCTTCTTGCTCTTCTGCCGTCACCATGAGAAAAATCTGTCCTGCCTGCCCATCACCTTAGGAGGAGGCTGGGAGACGTATTCAATCGAGCTGTCCCAGACGAGCTGTAACTTAAAGCAGGCTGCCCAGAGTAGCCAGCGCTGCAGCAGCTGACTGCATTTATTTACATCAGCCAGTCTGCATTTATGCCTTGCTTGGCCCATGACACTGAGATCTTGTAGTGATTTGTTACAAAGCAAGGCAACTTTTTTGGCCAAAGAAATGGAAGTGAACGTGGAATGAGACATTTCTGGGTAGGAGTGGAATCCTTGAAAGCCACTGCCTGTGTTCTCACTGCTGCAGGGATGATGAAGTACAGGTCAAGGCACAGTCTCTATCACGCTGGTACCCTGAGTGATTATGTTTAGCAGAGCCGCTGTGACCCACACTAGATTTATAGCCTAAGAAAGAATGAAAAATCCGTGGTATTAGCTGTTATGTTTCAGTTTCTGATACTAAACTATAACCTAGCTTGGCTGATACATGAAGTCACTATAGGATTTTGAGGTGAGAAATTACATGTGTTAGGTTAGAGGTAAACAATTCTGGCTATGTTAAGAATACATTGAAGGGGTAGGGGCAGGGACCAGGAGACAAATTTGGAGGTGGTGGTTGTTGTCCTGTAGTCACTCAGTCATGTCCCATTCTTTGCAGCCCCATGCACTGTAGCATCCCAGGTCTCCCTGTCCCTCAACATCTCCCGGAGCTTGCTCAAACTCATGTCCATTGAGTCAGTGATGCCATCCAACCATCTCATCCTCTGTTGTCCCCCTCTCCTCCTTCTTCAATCTCTCCCAGAATCAGGGTTTTGTCCAATGAGTTGGCTATTCGTATCAGGTAGCCAAAGTACTGGAGCTTCAGCTTCAGCATCAGTCCTTCCAATGAATATTCAGGGCTGATTTCCTTTAGGGTTGACTGGTTTGATCTCCTTGCAGTCCAAGGGACTCTCAAGAGTCTTCTCCAGCACCACAGTTCAAAAGCATCAATTCCTCAGTGCTCAGCATTGTTATGGTTCAGCTCACACCCATGTATGACTACTGGAAAAAACATAGCTTTGACTAGACAGACCTTTGTTGGCAAAGTAATGTCTCTGCTCTTTAATATGCTGTCTAGGTTGGTCATAGCTTTTCTTGCAAGGGGCGAGCATCTTTAAATTTCAAGGCTGCAATCACCATCTGCTGTGATTTGGGGCCCCCAAAATAGAGTCTGTCACTGTTTCCATTTTTTCCCCATCTATTTGCCGTGAAGTGATGGGACCGGATGCCGTGATCTTCATTTTATGAATGTTGAATTTTAAGCCAGCTTTTTCACTCTCCTCTTTCATTTTTATCAAGAAGCTCTTTATATACTCTTTGCTTTCTGCTATAAAGGTTATTGGTTATATATATTTCTCCCAGCAATCTTGATTCCAGCTTATGCTTCATCCAGCTTGGCATTTCACATGATGTATTCCACATATAAGTTAAATAAGAAGGGTGACAGTATACAGCTTTGATGTACTCCTTTCCCAATTTTGAATCAAGTGATTCAGTTTTGCAGGTGGTTAATGCAATAGTTTTAATTTAATGAAATTAAATTAATTTCATTTAATTAATTTAATGAAATTAAAAGATGCTAACTCCTTGAAAGAAATGCTATGACAATCCTAGACAGCATATTAAAAAGCAGAGACATTACCCTGCTGACAAAGGTCCATGTAGTCAAAGCTATGGTTTTTCCAGTAGTCGTACAGATGTGAGAGTTGGACTATAAAGAAAGCTGAGGGCCGAAGAATTGATGCTTTTGAACTGTGGTGTTGGAGAAGACTCCTGAGAGTCCCTTGGACTGCAAGGAGATCAAACCAGTCAATCCTAAAGGAAATCAGCCCTGAATATTCATTGGAAGAACTGATGCTGAAGCTGGAACTCCAATACCTTGGCCACCTGATGTGAAAAACTGGCTCATTGGAAAAGACCCTGTTGCTGTGAAAGATTGAAGGTGGGAGGAGAAGGGGACGACAGAGGTTGGATGGCATCACCAACCTGATGAACATGAGTTTGAGCAAGCCCTGGGAGTTGGTGATGGACAGGGAGCCTGGTGTGCTGCAGTCCATGGGGTCGCAAAGAGTCAGACATGACTGAGCGACTGAACTGAACTGAACTGAATGCAACAGTAGTGGATGATAGTGGCCTAGAACATCGGTAGCAGTAGGGAAGTTAAAAAAAGTACTCGTATCATGGATATATTGAATAGTTGGAAAGTAAAGCTGTCAAGATTTCTTTATGGGTGGGATGCAGGATGTTAGAAGAAGGATGAAATTAAGGATGACTCCTAGGTTTGAGGGTGAGTGAAAGGTCTGATGAATTTGTCACTAATTGAAATGGGGAACATTGTGAGAAAAGAAGATTTGACCATGGGAGGAGATCTGGACCTTAATCTTGGATGTGTTATTTTTAGGGTACCTACTACCCATCCACATAAGAGTCAAGTAAATAGTTGGATTTGCCAGTCCCAGGATTCAGGAAAAGTGTTGAGGCTGGAGATGTGATTTGGCTGTTTGTGATATATAAATTCAGATTGCATATAAAATCAAGGATTAGATGAAATTACAAGGGGGCTGAGAGTAAATAGGAAAAAGAATCAAGCCTTGTTCACCCTTGATTAAGAGGTTCAAGGATAGTGAATGAGCAGCAGTAATAGCCAGTGACACGGGAAACTGGCAGGCGCAGGGCTGTGCTGAATGCCTTGCCTTTGCGTGTCCAGATGCTCTCTTCAAAGCTCTTTACCTGGATCTGTCCCACAAGACTGATTCTGATGGAAGAGACCCCAGCTTCTGGTTGGTTGGCTTGGTTCTTGGGAAGGATATTTTAATAGGGTATTAAAAAGAAGGGAATAAGATCTCATCAGTACTTCAACTTTAAGGATGCATTGAAGTCACTGGCAAGGATTCGTATACAGAGTGCTGGACCCCGTCCTCAGAGTTTCTGATTTTTATCTGATTCTTGGGTGAGATAAGTATTTACATTTTCACATTCCTAGGAGATGCTCATGCTGCTGGTCTGGGAACCACACTTTGAGAACCACTAGGTTAGATTAGGTATTCCTCTGATTTCTTCCCTGAAAGATTTCATCAGCCTGGGTAACCCTCAACATAGGGTTCCTCCCCAGATGGCCTGTACTATATGATTTTATTATCTCTGAAGTTGAAATAATTATTTTTTTCCTGCCTTCAACTTCAATGATTTGTGACATCTCCATTTTTGATGGCTCCAATTTTCTCTTCTTTCTTATACCCTACTCAGATCTTGGCAATTAGTCTCTTTGCAAATATACCCTCCTTGAATTATCCTAAAATGAGTGAGTCACCAGTATCACTGCTATAGGGTCACAGAGATGAATGAATAGTACTTTTAAAAGGCACATATGATCAACTAAGTCAAATGATGCCAAAGAGACAAATAGGAGAGAGATTTAGAAATGACCATTGCATTCAGCATTTGGAGGTCATTATGGAATGTTGTCCTCGGAAATCCCATGGACAGAGGAGCCTCAGGGCCTACAGTATATGGGGTCGCAAAGAGTAGGACTCAACTGAGCAACTAAACAACAATAGAATGTCATAGACAAAGGCTGATTGGGGTGCATTTGAGAAAGAGTGGTGGGGGTATACACTGCAAATTAAGCCAGTTCTCATAAACATCTTAACATTGAAGACAATGACTATGAGGCCCTGTGTCATCTGTGGTTGAATTTGCTAAGCATTGAATCAGTTCCTCAGATATCCATGAGGCACCCTATACCCCTCTTCTCCTTAAATCAAATCAATTAGCCATGGTTATTCTATAAATCAGTCTTCCCTTGTGGCTCAGCTGGTAAAGAATCCGCCTGCAAAGCAGGAGACCTGGGTTCAATCCCTGGGTTTGGAAGATCCCCTGAAGAAGGGAAAGGCTACCCACTCCAGTGTTCTTGGGCTTCCCTGGTGGTTCAGATGCTAAAGAATTCACCTGCAATGTGGGAGACATGGGTTTGATCCCTGAGTTGGGAAGATCCCCTGAAGAAGGGAAAGGCTACCCACTCTAGTGTTCTCACCTGGAGAATTCCATGGACTGTTTAGTCCATGGGGTCACAAAGAGTTGGACATGACTGAGTGACTTTCACATCACATGACATGACATCCTATAAATCAGGGCTTCCCAGGTGATGCTAGTGTAAAGAACCCACGTGCCAATGTAGGAGACACAAGAGACGTGGGTTCAATCCCTGGGTAAGGAACATCTGCTGGAGGAGGCATGGCAACCCACTCCAGTGTTCTCGCCTGAAGAATCCTGTGACAGAGGAGCCTGGCAGATTATAGTCCATAGGGTCACAAAGAGTCAGACACAACTAAAGCGACTCAGCACTCACGCATGCATGCAAACCAATCTGTAGCAATGGTTCTTAAACTATGGGATACATCAGAATCACCTGGCATGCTTACTAAACCTGAATGATGAACCCTCCCTCAGAGTTCTGATTCAATAGGTCTGGGATGAAACCCAGTCACTTTTATTTTTAACAAGCTCCCAGGTGAGGTTAATGTGGCTGGTAACAGGACCCACATTAGAAATCACTCCTCTGTTGCAGATCTTTCCTACCCAACTTTTTCTTTCCATCCACACCAGTCCAGTGTTTGATGACATTGCCTGTGTTACCACCCACACTCCAAGCCGTCCTTCTGTTTCTAGCTGTGCTTCCACTCTGTGCTAAGAGATCTAAGACATAAGTTTGATTCTATCACTTCCTTGCCCATAACGCAGGGTTCCATGGCCACAGTCTTTGGGAAAAAGAGCAGACTCCTTAGCCTAACCCTTCACTCCCGCCTCTTACCATCCCCCACTCTTATCACACTCCTAACGTGCTGACTTATTCCCTGAATACATTTCTACCTCATACATGACATTTGCTGATCTTTGGCTGTTTCCTATCTTCTCTCCTAAGAGGCTCACCTGTTCCAGTTCCCTGAGCAAACACCTCCCTCTCCTGGGCGATCGCCTGACAGGCCCTGGAGGTTACAGAGATCGGACCCTGTAGCTCCCCCTCACAGTGACAAGTTGTTAGGTCTCCTGGGTCTGTGTCTCCAGGGCTCAGCACTCGCCTGGCCCAGGAGAACAAGCCCTCAACCACTCTGTGTTAAATAATGAGTAGAAGATCCTGTATTGTGTCAAAAATGTGGGCCTTTTAGTAAGGATTTCAATAAGCAAAAAATAGTTTGTAATTATTAACCAGAAAAGTCAAAGAACTATAGCAATATGTTCCCTGGTTAATTGATAATTTAAGACTTCCCTGGTGGCTCAGATAGCAAAGAGCCTGCCTGTAATGCAGGAGACATAAGAGATGCGAGTTTGATCCCAGGGTCGGGAAGATCCCCTGGAGAAGGGAATGGCTACCCACTGCAGTATTCTTGCCTGGAGAATCCCACGGACAGAGAAGCCTGGTGGGCTACATTCTGTGGGGTCACAAAGAGTTGGACAAGACTGATGGACTAACACTTTCACTTTCAATTGATATTTCAGTAACCTAACAATGTCCCAAGGAATACTGAATCCTGCATTCAGGATCCAATTGTGTTAAACCATAAATTCTATAATACAATTCCTTGCTTTTATTTTTTTTTTTTATTTTCATGATACAAGAACTTTAACAGAGATAAATAAAATCAAGATTTTAACTAACATATTTTTCTGAAGTTTATAAACTCATCCAAAAATGCGTATCTCTGCATGAGTATATATAGCATGCCATGTCCCAACATGAGAGGCCTTACAGTATTTAACAACTGACCAAGGTTCTCACTAATCACTTTGTGGTGGAACTGGTGTCGGCAGTTAGGAACATTGAATTTTCCTCTAAAAATCACATCTAAGAGAGGAATTAATTGAACAGCTCACAGGTAGACAGGAAGTAAAGGGCAGAGTGGGATCAAGATCACGGAAGATCTGAGTGTAGGTCTGGTCTGTGAACCACCCAGGATTGCCCTTACTGTGTGGGGACTGTGCAAACTTATTCTCCAGGCTTACTTTAAAATGTTGAATTAATTGCCTGAACATGTGCATTGACCATAATTTTACATCAGAACTGGAAATCATAAAAGCCTGAGAGCTTCTTAAAAATTATGTGCCAGGAACCTCATAAAGTGATGGGTTTGAAGATCAGGAAATGAGATTTGCAAGTCATAAGAAAGAAAGTTGGGAAAGTCAAGTCCTGGGAATCTGAGGGCCTATGTGCTAGAGTTCTTTGTCTGTTTTTGTTTTGTTTTGTACACTGTGTATGTGTGAGAGAGAGGGAGAGAGAGAGATCTGACTTCACAGGCCAGGGTAAGGCTCCTCATCTACTTGGAAAAAGCTATTAAGGTAAATGTTCAAAGTCACCTTTAGAAAATGTTAACAATAACACTGAATGCTGAAGCTGTTTATTTGTCTGACAAAACAAACCTCTCTTGAGAACTACTAGGCTTAAGGAGTTTTAAAAATTATTTTTGAGTCCTGTAATCATTTTTTTCACCAGTTATATGATTCATCACTGCTTCAAAGATGCTCTTTCTTCAAAACTCATCTTGGACAAAATGTTGCAATCTTTCTGTGAGATAGTGCTCATAATTTTAAGGAAAATAAACTGGTCAACTTTCTATAAAACACAAAGCAAGGTTATCTCTGCAGGCAGACTGTATGTATAGGATTAGAGTGTGTTTTTCTGTATTACTGATTAAATGCAGTTGTGTTAAACTGTCAGTATTTCATAGTCAACCAATCCTTTTTTAATATTAACATGGCTTAAAATGTTTTGAAAGGACAAATGTTCAATTTTCAACAATTTTGAGTTATCCCCCAAATGGCCAAAACCAAGCATTTAATTTGTAGAAGGGCTGATGGTTATGTTAAAACTTAATCCGAGAAGGGCAAGAGCCAATGGCTAGGGACCAAAGGCACAGGAAAGTGAGCAACCCATTAGGGAGAGTTGGGCTATCAGGTTTCAGGTGTCCTGTCCAAAGGTGGAAATTATTGTTGTGGATTTTCTTGCTTTTAAAACATAGTTTGTTCTTCTTTGAGCTTCCCTGGTGACTCAGACGGTAAAGAGTCTGCCTGTAGTGTAGGAGACCTGGATTCAATCCCTGGGTTGGGAAGATCCTCTGGAGAAAGCAATGACACCCCACTCCAATATTCTTGCCTGGAAAATCCCATGGATAGAGGAGCCTGAGCAACTTCATTTTGTTCTTCTTTGGTAATAGATGGGTTTATGAAAATCTTAAATTGAGTAAGGCAAAGCAGCTTCACTATGTAAAAGTGATGAGATGCAGGGAGATTATTGTCAATATAATTTTCATAGGATGCCATGTTTTTGGTCAGATGAAAATTTAGATCGGCGCAGTGAATGGTGATGTAGAGAAGGAGGAGCAAAGGAGCTAAAAGAAAAGGAATGAAAAAGGGAGCTGAGTGAGGAGCCTGAGCAAGAGACGGGCGAGGAGATGGACCAGAAGGAGGCTCTGTATGGGCTCTGTGCTGACACTTGTTCTGAAGTCAGGGAGGAATCCAGGGTTCTGACAGATGGAAAAACAGGATCTTCTCTCTCATGGGCCAAAGACAGGAAGAGGTGGGATAAGAATGCGGTAGAGCAAACCAAGCAAAACCTTATTCTGGAGAGTCTGGGAGGACAAGAAGAGGTAGGGGACCCTCAGCCCCTCCTGAAGCTGAGCAGAGCTAACAGCAGCCACGTGGGACCTGCCATTTCCCGAATTCCCTCTGGCTGGTCCTCTGAGCTGCCCACAGGTCTAAGTCAGATCTCTGACACATTGTGAAGAGATGTTGGTAACGAAATGAGTTAAAATAGAAATGGAGAAGAGGAGAAGCACGCTCCCACATCTTCTGCCCCAACCCCAGGTGGTAGCAGCAAGTTGTAAGCAGCAAGGAACCGTTGTCCCCTTCCCCCACAGAATGCGTTGGCTGATCCACCAGCTCAACGACGGTGCCTTGTCTTTCGGGGTCCTGGGAGAGGAGACCACAGCACACATCCTCTGTGAACAGGAGCCAGAAGCGTTTAATACTAGTTAATTCTCACCACGGCCCGAGCATTGATCGCTAACCTGCATGGAGGGTGTGCTAGGAACTGTCTTAAGTAATTCACATCATACCGTCATTTAACTCTTACAAAAATCTTGTTCTTCCACCACGCACATTCCAAAGATGAGAAAAATAAGAGGCAGGAGATTTTCCATCATAAGCCAAAAAGCTGCAAGGAATTTAAATACAAGAAGTCTGGTTTCCAGGCTTGTGACCAACATGCTTTCCTGCCACACACACCTTTGAGACTACGCTGTTCCTCCAGCTTCTGCTCCTTAGTTAGGAATATGCACAGATGGATCTAAAACAGTAGAATTCAGAGAAAAAATGAGAGCCATGAACAAAGCTCACACATCTATCCTTTGTGAGTGCTGTCTCTTGCCTTGAAGTCCAGCTCATGTCCATTAACCCTTCTCTGTTTGGTGAGAGCGTTTCACATCTTTCAAAGCCCTCCTGAATGCCAGTACCTTACAAAGTCCTCTTTGTCTCCTCTATCCCTACCTCCTGAATTGACCTTTCACTTATGCTGTCATCGCATTTTCTTTCAACCTTTCATTCCTGTAGCACTCATGGCATTTCATCCATTCATTTATATGACTTGCTATGCTCTGTGCCCTCTAAGCTAGAGATCCTATCTTTCTTGTCCTTGAATTCCTAACGCCTAATACAGTGTGTGACAAATAAAAAAGTGTCCAATAAGCTGAATTAATTAAACAATCAATTAAATGTCCTGAAAATCATTGTCTTTCTTGGCACTTGCGTCCTCGGATTATATTTCACTCACTGCATGCTTACTCTAGACGTCTGTAAGAAAAATAACTGCAGAGGGGTTATCCATTTTTCACTTGGAAGTAAGAGGATTAAAACCATCAACTCATTTCAGCTGTGATAACACTCTCCACCACTGACTGAAACTGCCTGTGACTAGCTGTGTCTGCCTCTGGAGTGTCGGCTCTCTGACGGCAGAGCTCCTTTCCTCCCTTTCACGGCCACTGCTGTGTCTCCAGAGCTGGGGCAGCAACTGGAACATGGTAAGGTCTGCGGTCACTTTATACGGAGTGGGGAGTGAGCTCTGAACTAAGGAGTAGAGGCCTGGATTGCCATCTTTACTGCCAACTTTCCATGAAACTTTGGGGAGGCCTGACCCATCCTGGCCTCAGTCTTCTTCCCTTTATATTAGCAATGGAGTTCAAGAAAAGTATGCTTTATGTATGTGGAAATATGAGACGTAGGATTTCATATCTCTAAAGCTGTACATTCACAAGGCAAGTGATGGTGGTAGACTGATCAAAAGTACTTACCGTGTCCGGGAGACAAGCCCCTGGCCGACAGTACTCTCAGTCCAGGTGTCACTAGAGACAAAGGCCAACAAGGGCACTTCAGAGAGGACGCAGAGGGCAGCAGCAACCATTCGCGTGATCTCAGACGAAGACAGACCAGCCACTGCCGATGAGCTGCGTTAGGAAATGTGAAAGTCCTTCCTGGTTCTCGACATCTCTCCATCTAGGAGATACACAGCTAGAATGAGAGATTAAAAAAAAAAAAAACAGATTGGATATATAAATTATTGGGTATATAAATTATTATTATCATATTATTAATAGGATAAATAATCATATTATTTATTAGGATTATTAAGATTGGAAGTTATCAGAATCCAAGGACTAAAAGGTTACAAAAGGGTAATGGATGAACATAAAACCATTTCTGCTTATTCCAAACTGAGTTTATCATTTGAAGTTACAATCAGCTCGGGGCAAAGGGAGAACTTCCCACTTCTCCTGTGTGCATATCAGAGGTAAGACTTACACAGAGCTGGAAAAGCGCAGGGGCACATCAACCTTTATTTTATTCTGCCTAAAGCAGCACACTCAGAAGAACCGAGGCTGAAAAAGCCTTCTGGGACTGATGCAAATGAGAACACCAGGCTTCACACTTGGCAGCTTCACATTCCTGTGAAGTGGAAATTTTTTGCTTTGCAAGCAGTGTTGAAGGATTGCAGGAGATGTAAGTGTGATGTCAACTATTTGTATACCCTTCATGTTTCCTCAAAAGACTTAGGACTCGAAGCCCCATAACGTTTTGGAAAACCAGCGTCAGAGTTTCAGCAGCCTCATCTCCAGCTGCTCAGCCCTGCAGCTGGTAGGCAGCCTCTGACACAGCAGCAGCGTGGAGTGAGTCCTCCTCAGCTCCAGAGACAGGGCAGCTGCAACTCCTTCCTGCAGTTCACTCTCCTGCCAGGGGGAAAGAAAGCCAAAGAGAAGTGACAAACCAGTCATGAGCTACTGAACGCTTAGCTGCAAATTCTGCAGCCTAAGCAGCATCAGGGGCCATCTTCATAAAGCAAACACAGTTCCCCAGGGATTGTTGACAGAAACTTAGGTAAGAAACTTAGTGACCATGTTTTATTTAAAGCCTGTTCCTTAAGTCCCACACTTTGGACCTACAGTATAGAGTTTAAAATGCACCCCAAAAGACTGTTTTATACATCTGTGTCTCTTTTTCTGTCTCACATATTTGGACTCTGTGGGAGAAGGCGAGGGTGGGATGATCTGAGAGAATAGCATTGAAACATGTATATCATCATATGTGAAACAGATCACCAGTCCAGGTTTGATGCATGAGACAAGTGCTCAGAGCTAGTGCACTGGGATGACCCAGAGGGATGGGATGGGGAGGGAGGTGGGAGGGGAGGTCAGGATGGGGAACACATACAACCCATGGCTGATTCATATCAAGGTATGGCAAAAACCACTACAATATTGTAAAGTAATTAGCCTCCAACTAAAATAAATTAATTAATTAAAAATAAATAAATAAATAAAATGCACACCAGCCTTGCAAAAGAGAATGGCATGTGAATAGAGAAATACAGCTGTAACTAGGACTATTCAGTTCAGTTCAGTCGCTCAGTCGTGTCCGACTCTTTGCGACCCGATGAATCACAGCACACCAGGCCTCCCTGTCCATCACCAACTCCCGGAGTCCACCCAAACTCACGTCCATCGAGTCGGTGATGCCATCCAGCCATCTCATTCTCTGTCGTCCCCTTCGCCTCCCGCCCCCAATCCCTCCCAGCATCAGGACTATTACTGAATGTTAATTTGCCTGTTGGCTGTGGGGAAACTTGAGATGCTTGTTGGTGTTCCAAGCAGCCAAAATGTGCCTGCTTTGTGACCTGTGGGAAATACTGGAGGAGTGCTGCTTGCTGTTTTGGCCTGCAGTTCCTACAGAGGCCAAGGGCTTGCTTCTGCCACACCCGGGGCCCAGCAGCCTGATGCTGAAGAGACAGCCCTGAATGTGAGACCCTCTGTGGCCCAACACAGGCTGGATTCCATAGGAAAATGATAGAAGCTTAGCAGAATTTCATTATTTGAAAGCTGTGCAGCACTGCAACTGTCCCCAAGATCTCTTTAGAGATACTGCTTTTGAGAGAGTGAGACTTCAGGCTAATCACAAATGAATCATTGCTAAAAAGAGACCTTCTAAGACCAGAAGGTAAGAGAAATATTGGGAGTACTTAGAACTCTAAGTGAGCTTGGGTCCTGTGATACAGCAGACAGTCAAAAAATGTAGCAAGAGCCATCCACTCCAGGCAAGCGCGTTAGAGTGGGTAGCCATTCCCTTCTCCAGGGGATCTTCCTGATCCAGGGATCGAACCCAAATCTCCTGCATTGCAGGCAGATTTTTTACCATCTGAGCCAGCTGGGAAGCACTCCAAAGAGCCAAGTTCAAGATATTAAGGGGTGTCCAAGGAAAAGAGGCACACTTCGAGAACACCTGAACCTCATCTGCTTAGGGACTTTCCAGAGTGGACCCCATTCTTGAGGGGAAATACACGTCAGATCTTCCTGATTGTGGTCAACCGGGAGGAGGGTAGAAGTCACGCCACCATGCAGCGGTGGGAGGTGACCAGGAGTACTAGGGATCCGGAAGCCTGGCGAGGTGTAAAGGACGTGAACAGGGCAGCCCCATAAAGTGCTGGGTGGAGAAAATGTGAAGCTGGTAAAGGTCAGAAGGATTCGGAGGCAGGTCAAGGAGTCTGTTTTGTTATTGTTATTGAAGGAAGTATTTCAAAACAGGCAAGACTTCAGCAACTGTCTGGATACTATTAATGAATAATAGTATTATTATTATTTTTTTTTTTTTTTGTATGTGATTTTTTTTTTTTATAAATTTATTTATTTTAGTTGGGGGCTAATTACTTTACAATATTGTAATAGTTTTTGCCATACATTGACATGAATCAGCCATGGGTTTACATGTGTTCCCCTTCCTGGACCCCCCACCCACCTCCCTCCCCATCCCATCCCTCTGGGTCATCCCATTGCCCCGGCCCTGAGCCCTTGTCTCATGCATCGAACGTGGAATGGTGTTCTGTTTCACATATGATAATATACATGTTTCAATGCTATTCTCCCAGAATGTCCCACCCTCACCTTCTCCCTCAGAGTCCATAAAATTGTTCTATGCATCTGTGGCTCTTATTCTGTCTCGCATATAGGGTTATCGTCGCCATCTTTCAAATTCCATATATATGCATTAGTATACTGTATTGTTGTTTTTCTTTCTGGCTTACTTCACTCTGTATAATGGGCTCCAGTTTCATCCATATTATTATTATGCTTAATAATATCTAAGAATGCACACAAAATGAACCTTTGAGAATGAGATTAATAGTATGTGAAAATGCCTAGCACAATGCCTGCACATGGTAAGCCCTTCTCCTACCCTCCATAAAATACTGTCCAGAGTCATTTATTCCTGTGAATGGGATCCAAACCAAGATTTTACACTAACCCGCACTAGGAAAACTCTACCAATGACTAGGAGTATCACCAGTCAAATAACTAAAGTGTCATGATCTTTTAGTACTTGCCAAATTAATTTTAAAATGTCTAATAAACAAGAGGGGCACATCAACCCCACATCTCAAAGCATTTATAATTCCATCAGTGTAGATCAGTGACTCTCAGCCCTGGATCTAGTAATACATGAGCATTAACTAAGCAGCTTTGAAAAATCCTGCACTTACCCCAGAAATGCTAATTAAATTGGTCCAGTGAGGAGCCCATACATCTGTGCTTTTAAAACTTCTCAAGAAATTCTAGTGTGTCACTTGGTTTATAAACCGTCAGTATTGCTTATCTTTTAATCAGTCTTCCACACTATAATTTCCCTTGAACTCTGCCATCAGAGGACTTTTTCTTTCAACTTTTGTCAAAGTTTCTCATTAAAAATCTTTAATAGCTTCCCACGATAGGGCAAAATAAATTCTAACCTGACATTCAAGGACCTTAGAAATCTACTTTCAACCTATCTTTCCCATTTTATTTTTTCCTGTATTCTATGAAGCTATGCAATTCAACTTAACAAATCTTCTGTTCTCCCCAAAGCATATGCATTTCCATGCCTCAACAATGGCCCCACACTATTCCCCTGTAAAAAGCATTGTTCCTCCACTTTGCTCAACTAGCAAAACATACTCATCTTTCAAGGCTCCACTTTAATGTCAATTTCCCCAACTCCTCAGCAGACTTAAGTGACTGCATCATTTCTAATTCCTTGACACTATGCAGACACTATAGCCAATTATCATATTTTATTAGATGATCATATGGCAGAGATGCTGCTAAGTAGTTAGCACATTCTATCATTTTTCATTTCCTGAGCACACAGGAAAATATATTTCCCAAATTCTTTTATTGCTGTATTGGGGTAAGATGCTGACTCCTAGTCAGTAGGGTATTAATGGAAGCAATGAAAGTCCTAGACATGGCCCTGAGGATATCCCAATAAGCCTCCTATTTTTCTTTCTCTTACTGGCCAACCTGAGAGTGACTATCAATTTAAGTTCAAAGGCTGTGCCTTAGTCATCTTTGGGCCCCCAAGAACCAGTGAAGTATTCAACACATATGGTAGATGCTCAATAAGCATTTACAGATTGAAGCTAATATGTGGTGAAAGCGAAATAAGTGGAATTAGAAGTTTACAAAGCTGAAATCAGATTACTGCTGAGAAGGCAGGACACAGGCCAATAAACAGGGGGTGCTATGGACCAAGAAACAGAAAACTGTTTCAAAAAGGTCCTTGGGAAAGTAGCTCGTATATGTGGAGGTCAGAGAAAATAAAAGGCTATGGAATAGGCTTAAAACGATAGTGATGATAAACCTTGTAATTCTTTGTATTTTCTTAAATATGCCACATACTCTCCAAAATATGTTATTACCTACTATTTAAATTTGATTCAGGAGATGATACAGAGATAGTTGGGGCAGATATTCCCATTTCTAATGCAGATAATGAAATTGAAGTCCAATGAGATCAAGCACTTGTCAAGGCCACACCTTAAGTGACTGTAGAGATGGAGCGGTGGGCAGTGGGCTGTCTATTCCTCGGTCCTGCCTCATGCTTAGACCTCTCACCTCTCAGTCATCCATGTGCCACGTGATGTTCTGTTATCAACTGCAGAAGTTAAAACAGTAACGGTGACTGGTTCATGCTCTTCAGCTACGATGATTAATCATTTCTTAGGGATTGGAGAAAGAAATGGCAACCCACTCCAGTGTTCTTGCCTGGAGAATCCCAGGGATGGGGGAGCCTGGTGGGCTACCATCTATGGGGTCGCACAGAGTCGGACACGACTGAAGCGACTTAGCAGCAGCAGCAGCAGCAGCAGCAGCAGCAGCAGCAGCAGCAGGGCTCTTACTGTTCTTGCAGTGTTCCTGTCTCTGTGATTAGTTGAAATGACCAGGCTGATTGAGAGCTAAGAGAGCTAGATTTAGAATTCTGAGCAGCAGACACAGTACCACAGAACACAGTGGTAACTTCTAGGACTGCCTGATACAGGACAATCAGAACCAAAGGTTTTATTTCTATGAGACATTTGATAAGCCTGTAAAAAAAAGGAGCCAAATGGAAAATTCCATGAGGATAAATACAGTGCGTAGAAGGCAGATGTGGGCAGCACTCCAGGAGGTCAACAATGGAGGTGAGATCATGTCAAGGATAAATGAGACAGGCTTATGGGTTCACACCTTCATCTCACAAGCGACCTTAGAAATAGGCCACCTCACAGAGATGGAAAGTGCTGGTCAACCAGCCTCCGCATACAGGAACAACTCAGAACCTGTATTCGAATTAGGACAGTCTCTTTCATTTGGAGAGGTCGTTCATCATTAGCAACATATCAGGGTTGTCCTCAGTAAGGCCACTTCAATAGGCACATTTGTATTCCAAGTGAGTCTGCCCTTTCCTCTCCAGGGCTGGCAGTGCATTAGTTTACTAACTAACATATTAACCTTAAAGAAATACTACAGTAGTGAAGCTGCCTGCCTGTGAAACTGCTTAGGTATAAAACATTCTTATGTAATTTTGTAGGTAGATATAATTTTAATAACACTAGCCACTATGTATTAAAAGACTGCTATGAGCTAACTACATTTTGTTATAACTTGCCATATGAGGAAACACAAGCACCAAAATGGTAACTAAGGTCACCCCACTAGAAAGGGAAGATTTCAAAATCTGTTCTTTCAGGAAAACAAAAATAACATGGAAAGATAGGAAGAAAGGATTGGAGATTCCTTTCCATTGTGCAACTTGAAGTATCTGTCATAAGCAAGAAAAGTCATGGACATTTTACCAGATCCTCCCAGCAGCTTCTGCAGCCAGGTTTGTTTCGGGCTTTCTCTCTGGCTGCCTTGAGATCTAGCTGAGGGACCCTCCAGCCTGTTCCAATCTTATCCTCCTTAGAACTCAAGGCTCAGGAACAGGAGTTTAGAGGCTGGGTTCCAAGCATTCATCCCCAATTCTAAGGCTGGGCCTAGAGCTACTCGAGGTTTAGGGTGTGAAATCTGTTGGAATTCTCCTACATCATGGGTTAAAGAGGCTACTGTGGGCTTGCCTGGGACCTGGATACCACGAGTTACACTGTTGCTATGGGAAAATAGTTCCAAATTCCAAAGTGACTTCCAAGTGAATTCTGGGGACACCTCCATTCATAATTTGGGAGAGCCTATATAGATATGACAAGAAAATCCAATTATTTCTACATTAATGAAAATGTAAGGGTATGACCATGATATGAACACGGCTCAGAGTTAGGAAATTTAAAGGTTCCATGGGCTTTTGTTACTCACGTGAGGGTAATGTGCTTTTTCTAAGATCCACACACTAGTGATATTATTAAAGAGTTTTATAATAAGCAGCAGTTCCATAAACTGTTCTCTTCTTAGTAAGCACTTTCCGACCGAGTCTAATTGGGCAAGCCTTCTTTTTTCTGTCTTTGAATGAAGAAAATGATTCAAATGTCCCTGTAACCTCAGACCACAGAGGAAATACTCAGGCCTGACTTGGGCCCAAGTCCTCTGCATTTCCTTGAAGGTCGTGGCAATGAAGGTCTCTACTGCCCTCAGTTGCATGAGGGTGCAAAAGTGGGAAATGGAGGAGGGGAGAAGGAGAGACTGAGAAGGGATCTGATTTCTCAAATGCAAGGGTGCCACTAAAGAATTTAATCACAAGCATTTACTGAGTACCTGCTATGTGACCTACATGGGGCTTTGGGAGAAGGAAAATGAATTTATGCTCCAAAACAAATGTAAATCTGTTTTCCCCAAAGCCAGTATCACTGCTCATGTGACTTTCATAACGTAGCATTTTGCTGAGCTGAATGTTGCAAGTTATGTAAAGTTACAACTTTTTTTTCCTACAACACGTGTCCTAAACTCAAGCCAACTACTTCATCTAGTTACCAGCTTAAAAAAAAAAAAAGGAAAAAATAGCCAAGAGGGACTGTGTGTCAGTCCAACATTTTCTAAGGAATGTTCTACATAGTTTCCACCTGACATGCTGTCTCTAAACCCCAACCCTTGAGTAAAACATGACTCTGCTCTGCTGGGTTTGAGGATTCAGTTCTTGAGCCAGCTGTCAATTCTGACATTTTAAAATTGAGCTATCAGAAAACATACATAAAATAAAAGCTCAGACGCCTCTTGCTTTTGTGTGCTTATGCTGCACTGTCATCTTCCACTATCGTTTGCAATTATTTTTGTCTTTGAATTACAAGCAACAAACACACAACTGCAATCCTGCTTGAAGCATCAGTGTCTTAATCAATTTGGACTGCTAATAACAAAACTATCATTATCGGGGTGGTTTGTAACAACAAAACTGAACTTCTCTCTCAGTTCTGGAAGCCAGGAAGCCCAAGATCACGGTACTGTCAGGCTTCCGTGTCTGGGGAGAGACTGTGTCCTCACAAAGGGCCATCTTCTTTGCTGTGTTCTTACATGGCAGAAGGGGAGAGGGATAGCCAGGGCGTTTCTTTTATAACTGCGTGAGTTTCATGGAAAGGAGTGAAAGACATACCATGAGAAAAGGAGCTAGTTGTAGAAATGTAGGAAGTAGGATTTAGGAAATCACTAGTCACATTATGTCAGGTAACATCAAGCTGTCCAGACCGAGATGCCTTCTGGGCGCTGAAGATTTGTGGGCAAGATGTTCCCCAAGAGGGATCAATATTGAGAGCCAGTCTGTGGAAACTGAACCCAGCCATCTGTACAGATAACAAATGTTTCCAGTTCAGAGCAAGAAGTCATTGGAATCAGAAAAATTATAATACCTTCTAGGAAGATAGGGAATGAAACTTGAGCTTCCAGGATGAGTGTGAGCTTAATAGGTAGAAAGAAACTGAGAAAACTTTTCAAGCTAAGGATGGACTATATGAACAATGGTCCAGAAATTGGCAAAAAAGCTATCCAATGTGGCAATTTATAGACCAGCTTTTCAGGTGAAATGTTCCTAAGAAAGAGGAAAAGAATACAAGATTTCTGGGTGAATGTGGGTTGTAGTAATGGCAGACAGGGACTTGGCGAGGGAGGATTCGGCTGTTGGAGCTTTTGAGAGCGCTGAGACAGAAGTGCGTGTCAGGAGGTGAGTCGGTTGGAACAGGCACGGCTGTGAGAGCAGAAAGCAGCAGACTTGCCCCTCAGATCCGGGTTCCAATTCGGACCTGCCAAGTGTTAGGTGTGTGACTGTGGGTGTTCCACACAATTAAACTTGCTGCGTCTTACTTTTTTTCTCAGTTAAATGGGCATGTAACATGCAAATCTCAAGGTATAGGGAAAAATGCCTGGTACAAAGGAAGCCTGCCATGGTGAATTAAATGAATGGATTGGAAAAGGGAAAGTGTAAAACTGGGATTCTTTAATCAAGCTATTTCAATAATCCAAGTGGAGTTGTAGATTATTATTTCATCAGAAAGAAAAGAAAAATAGAAATAGATGGGAGAGATGTTCTGAAGAGGAAAAAACAAATGATAGAAATTGACAGTCTATTGGACTGAGTAAAGGAAGAGCAGAGATGAACCCCCAGTTGATTGCCCTACTGGAATGCTGCTGCCTATTGTCAGAAATCAGGGTGTTGAAGGAACTGAAATGTATTGAATTTGGCTTTAGGCTGAATCCATGACTTATATGAGGGAAACTTGAAATAGCATTATTTTCTGTATTTCTAAGTTCAGTTTAACCTCTTATAGTTTTTTTTTTTTTTTTTTAACGACAGCCCTTTTGCTTGACTTCATTATCATTGATTTGGATTCTATCATTCCTTCTTTTAATTTGGCCAGGAGCATAGGGTAGGACAGAGAAATAAATTTATCCAAGGCTGCTAGAAATACTTTTACACTCACTGCGGCTGAAAAGCAACTGCAATTGTTTTCTGACCTTTGGTAACAGTTGCTCTGCTTTCTGGGAATCAAGATTGATTTTCCGCATCAGCGTAGGTGGGAGCCAATCGCCTGAGAGCTGAGATTGATGGTCTATCAAAATGGGACAGCTTTTCTAGAGAGTCTGTGGCAGAGCATCCCAAATGCCAGTAAAATGGTTGCTTATTCTTTGCCTCTAAGGTGATAGTGTAAAGGCGCTCCCTTTGTACACATTGCAAAGTAATAATGAAACTCTGTGTTCAGATGGTAGCTTCTAGCCAAAGAGTTCATAGCATTTATTAACAATGTCACCCTGTTCCATACCCTCTCTAGGACTCAACAGGAAATCATGATCTTTTCTCTCCTATAGACTGACTTGAGGGGCATAGACAAAATTTTGCAGAGAGGCAATGAGTAGGCTATATCACAAGGACAGACTGGCCATTCTTGGTGCCTTTATGTTGAGTCTGAAATAATTATTACATCACAGTCTGAAGAATACTCTGGAATTTGTAAATACATTCAAATACATAATTTTCGAGTTCAGAGATGGATTTTGGTACCTAAATCCTACCAGTGACCCCATCTCTCTCACTGTTCCTAACCCAAAGAGCTGGATATAACAAGGACCAATCACCAAACAGGAAGGAAAGTGCCATTTTATTCACAATATCTGTGCTGAAGCATGTGATCACAACCAGGAAGTCTGACTGCTCAGCCCCTCTCCTCCTCCCTTGACTTTAGGACAGTTAGGGTTGCAGAGCCTGTGCTGCACTGACCTCACGGGCCTGCCCAGTTTCAAAGGGAGAAGCAGCAACAGATAGCTCTGAGTCTCTGCAGAAAACAGTATATGAGTTTGAATTCTCTCCAATGTATTTCATGAAATTTTATGTGGCTTTGTATGATAAGTTTAGTTAAAATATGATCTTAAACTTTAATGTATTCGAACTACTGCAGCATTTGATCACTCACACAATGCCACATCCTACTCAGTCTTAGAAGTGAAATCCATCAGCTCCTTCTCCATCATTTCATAAGATATGGAGCTGGCAAAGGTAGTGCTTGTCCTGCGGACCGATAGGACTATCGAGTGGCTCGAAGTAGGAGTTAGAATATCTGAGGAGCTAAATAAACAAAGAGCATCACCCAGGCCAACATCATCATCCAAGAGCTGTAGTCTGGTATGGCTCCAGGCAGGAACCAGGCACACAGCAGGCATCGCGGTGTGGAGACTTGGGTGTTCTCCTCAGCTTTGAGCAGAGTCCAGCCTGTGAGAAAGGGAATGGAGAGAGCCAGGCTGTGAGTCAGGGCCCCAGATAAGTGGCCCTCACTCAGGGCGGGGCTGCAGTCTCAAGGAAGAAACGGGAGAGCTCCTCAGCAAACCAGGCCAGGCTGCACCAGTGTCCGTGGAGAAGGAGGTGGAAGTTCCAGACTCCGTCTGTCAAGCTGTACTGAGGGTGGCAAGGTGGACTCTGATGATGGGTGTGAGCTCTAGATTCACATTTAGAACAGCTTAGCTCTAAAGCGAAGACAGGAAAATATATATGAAAATACGGGAGGACAAACCTGTTCATCATACACTGTACAGAATTATGGTATTTAAGTGGGCTGGGAGTTGCCACCAGGGTGTAGGCCTTTTCCCCACTGGGATTCAGAAACATCTGGTCATTTTGGATAAACTAGTAGCAAAGGCCCATCAGGAAGTTACTTGCGTCAGGAGCCAAGGAATCTGGGAGCAATCTAGTTTTATAAAAAGAGAATCAAGGCATTCAGTTCTGTTCATCCATGTAGCCTGAGACAGGGTTGGGTGGACGCGTGGGTAGGGATTCTGCTTTCAGAATATTTTCTGTCACTTGTATTTGCCTCTCACCCTGGTCCTTCTGAGAACTTATGTCTGAGGTGGTACGTTTTAAGTAAAAGGTCAAAAGATGGTTTTAATGAACATTCTGTAAAGTACTGAAGCAAAAGAAACACTACAATATACCGTTAATATGTTACAAAATGATATCCAAGTGAGGCAAGAGACGGTCAGTGAGCCCATGATGGGTCTGCCTGCTGAGAAAGCTGTCCCGCCCTTGAACCGTGAAAGTCTAGGGGCGCGTGAGCAGAATCCCTCACAGGAGGCAAGCCCATCTACTGAGCTCAGCCTGCTGTGAGCACCCTTCTGTTCAGTTCACACTCCACTACCAGCTGTCTTTCTATAATAACGCTACTCAACGTGTGACCTTCAAAACAGCTGTGTAAGAATCATTAGATGCTTGTTCAAAATCTCTTCAATGGCCAGACCATGAAGAGGATCTCTAGTGTCATCTGGGTGAACATCCTGAGAACTGACGTTGTGACTGACTGTTAAGTGATTCTTGTATGTGCTCCCCTGAGGGTCATTATTCTAGACCTTACATCATTGTGTGGTGCTCTCACACTTAAAGACTATAAATGATGTTCAGTTGTGTGTGAAACAAATGCTAACTGGTAAAAATGGTCTCCCACGTCACTTGCAATTGCAGGTACCATACAACCTCTCTGACATCTTCTTGCGCCACCTCACAGGCGTACTGCTCAGACACATTGAGAAATTGCCTTTGGCTTCAGCGCAATTTCTTGGTCATGTCTCTGTGGATTTTTGGCTCCTTCTGACAAGAATTTTTTGCTTTCTTTGTTTTCTTAGTGGCTTAGTTGATGAAGAATATGCCTGCAATGCAGGAGACTGGGGTTTGATCCCTGGGTCGGGAAGATCCCCTGGAGAAGAAAATGGCAACCCACTCCAGTACTCTTGCCTGGAGAATTCCATGGACAGAGGAGCCTGGCGGGCTACATTGCATGGGATCACAAAGAGTTGGACATGACCGTGTGACTTTTTTGTTCTGTTTTCTTACAGAACAAGCATCTATTATCTCTTGATGTATCATTCTGTGAGTTTTCTTAAACACAGCAAGCAATGTTAGTCACTATTTTTATCTGGATAATGGTTAATTCTGTGTGTCCCCTTGGTTAGGATATAGTTCTTTGGTCAAACACTAGCGTAGATGTTGCTATGAAGGTATTTCTGGATGTGATTAACTTTTACAATTAGTTGACCTTAAGTTAAGCAGATTAGCCTTTACAGTGTCAGTAGGCCTCACCCAATCAGTTGAAGGCCTAAAAGCAAAGACTGAGGTTTCCTAGAAAAATAATTCTGCCACAGAATTGCAGCATGGAAATCTTGTCTGAGTTTCTAGCCTGGAGGTTCATCCTGCAGATTTCAGATGCAAGACTGAAATATCAATGCTTACCTGAATTTTCAGCCTTTCCAACCTGCTTTCAGTTAAACTCAGTCGCTCAGTTGTGTCCAACTATTTGCGACCTCATGGACTGCAGCACGCTATGCTTCCCTGTCCATCACCAACTCCCAAAGCTTGCTCAAACTCATGTCCATTGAGTTGGTGGTGCCATCTCATCCTCTGTTGTCCCCTTCTCCTCCCGCCTTCAATCTTTCCCAGCATCAGGGTCTTTTACAATGAGACAGCTCTTCGCATCAGGTGGCCAAAGTACTGGAGTATTCAACTTCAGCCTCAGTTCTTCCAATGGATATTCAGGACTGATTTCCTTTAGGATGGACTGGTTTGATCTCCTTGCTGTCCAAGGGACTCTCAAGAGTCTTCTCCAACACCACAATTCAAAAGCATCAATTCTTCAGCACTCATCTTTCTTTATGGTCCAACTCTCTCATATCCATATGTGACTACTGGAAAAACTATAGCTTTTACTAGATGGACATTTGTTGGCAAAGTAATGGCCCTGCTTTTTAAAATGCTGTCTAGGTTGGTCATAGCTTTTCTTCCAAGGAGCAAGCATCTTTTAATTTCATGGCTGCAGTCGCCATCTGCAGTGATTTTGGAGCCAAGGAAAGAAAGTCTGTTGCTGTTTCCATTGCTTCCCCATCTATTTGCCATGAAGTGATGGGACCAGATGCCATGATGTTAATTTTTTGAATGTTGAGTTTTGAACCAGCTTTCTCACTCTTCACTTTCACCTGCATCAAGAGACTCTTAAGTTTCTCATTGCTTCTGCCATAAGGGTGGTGTCATCTGCATATCTGAGGTTATTGATATTTCTCCCAGCAATCTTTTATTGATTAATTAATTTATTTTAATTGGAGGCTAATTACTTTACAATATTGTAGTGGGTTTTGCCATACATGGACATTAATCAGCCATGGGTCTACATGTGTTCCCCATCCTGAACCCCCCTCCCACCTCCCTCCCCATCCCATCCCTCAGGGTCATCCCAGTGCACCAGCCCTGAGCACCCTGACTCATGCATCAAACCTGGACTGATGATCTGTTTCACATATGGTAATATACATGTTTCAATACTATTTTCTCAAATCATCCCACCCTCGCCTTCCCCCACAGAGTCCAAAAGTGTGTTCTTTACATCTGTGTTTCTTTTGCTGTCTCACACACATAGGGTCATTATTACCATCTTTCTAAATTCCATATATATGCATTAATATACTGTATTGCTGTTTTTCATTCTGACTTACTTCACTCTGTATAATAGGCCCCAGTTTCATCCACCTCATTAGAACTGATTCAAATGCATTCATTTTAATCACTGAGTAATATTCCAGTGTGTATATGTACCAAAGCTTTCTTATCTATTCATCTGCCAATGGACATCTAGGTTGCTTCCATGTCCTAGCTGTTGTAAAGAGTGCTGTGCTGAACATTGTCTCACAGCAATCTTGATTCCAGCTTGTGCTTCATTCAGCTCAGCAATTTGCATGATGTACTCTGCATATAGTTTAAATAAGCAAGGTGACAATATACAGCTTTGATGTTCTCCTTTCCCAATTTGGAATCAAATGGTTCTTCTATCTCTGGTTCTAACTTGTGCTTCTTGACCTGCATACAGGTTTCTCAGGAGGAGGGTGACATGGTCTGGTATTTCCATCTCTTTAAGAATTTTCCATAGTTCGTTGTGATCCACACGCTTTGGCTTAGTCAATAAAGCAGAATAGATGTTTTTCTGGAACTCTCTTGCTTCTTCTATGATCCAATGGATGTTGGCAATTTGATCTCTGGTTCCTCTGTCTTTTCTAAATCCAGCTTGAGCATCTGGAAGTTCACGGTTCACGTACTGTTGAAGTCTGGCTTGGAGGATTTTGAGCATTACTTTGCTAGCGTATGAGATGAGTGCAATTGTGCAGTAGTTGGAACATTCTTTGGCATAGCTTTTCTTTGGGATTGGAACGAAAACTGACCTTTTCCAGTCCTGTAGCCACTGCTGAGTTTTCCAAATTTGCTGGCATATTGAGTGTGACCCTTTCACAGCATCATCTTTTAGAATTTGAAATAGATCAGCTGGAATTCCATCCCTCCACTAGCTTTGTTCATAGTGATGCTTCCTAAGGTCCACTTGACTTCACACTCCAGGGTTTCTGGCTCTAGGTGAGTGATCACACCATCGTGGTTATCCAGGCTAAAGAGATCTTTTTTGTACAGTTCTTCTGTGTATTCTTGCCGCCTCTTCTTAATCTCTTCTGCTTCTCTTTGGTCCATACCATTTCTGTCCTTTATTGTGTCCATGTTTGCATGAAATGTTCCCTTGGTATCTCCAGTTCCCTTGAAGAGATCTCTAGTCTTTCCCATTCTATTGCTTCCCTGTTTCCTGACATTGATCACTGAGGAAGGCTTTCTTATCTCTCCTTGCTATTCTTTGGAACTCTGCATTCAGATGGGTATATCTTTCCTTTTCTCCTTTGCCTTTAGTGTCTCTTCTTTTCTCAGCTATTTGTAAGGCCTCCTCAGACAACCATTTTGCCTTTTTGCATTTCTTTTTCTTGGGGATGATATTGGTCACAGCCTGCCTTATAGAGTTCAGATTTTCCAGCCCCCATAATTGTGTGAGAATATTTCTTAAAATAAATCCTCCACCACACACATATACACCCTCATATATATATGTATATATATACATATATATTTATATATACATATGATGGTTGGTGATTTGCTCACAAAGTCATGCACAACTCTTGCAATCCCATGGACTGCGGCCTGCCAGGCTCCTCTGTCCATGGGATTTCCCAGGCAGAATACTGGAGTGGGTTACCATTTCCTTCTCCAGGGGATCTTCCCAACCCAGGGATGGAACCCATGTCTCCTGCATTGACAGGTGATTTCTTTACCAACTGAGCCACCAAGGAAGTACATATGCATGTGTTTGCGTATATATATATATATATATATATATATATGTATATGTATATATGTACATGATAGATATACTGTTGGTTCTGTTTCTTTGGAGAACCCTTACTTATCCACTTGAGTTTTATTTAGCTTAGAGTTAAGATGAGGAACAACTTGGTGGAGAGAAAGGTCTCCAAGTGAGTACAGCATCTCCATTATCCCTGGAGTGAAGAGAGGGAAGCAACTCCTCCGTCTCCTGGCCTTCTCCCCAGGATGGAGAGGAGGACCGTCTAGGCAAGCAAGAGGCATGCCCTCTCCCTAACAGCTTTAGGTGAGAGGGGAGAATGGCTTTTTCTGCAAACACAGCAATCTTTCTGGATCTCTCCCAGCAGCTTGCGGGCTGCTTGTTCTTTGTACAGTCACTGCATAGCTCTCCTAACTGCAGGTCTAGTCCATAGTTTCCATGAACAGCCCCTGTATCTGATGTTGCTTGTATTGACCCCCCCACATCCCCAAAGCCCAGCTCAGTGACCTGGCTTCTAACCATGCTTCATGACTGTTGAGTTACTGGATTAAAGACTTTATTTTTTTCCAGGATCTTCCTGCCGGGCCCACTGTGACCCGTGCACTGCTCCTGAGTGGTGCTGTGTCCGCTGCCACGTGTAGGGAGAGTTCAGCACGCCAGATTTCACAGCATTGGTTTTCAACGTTCCACAAAAAATGTCTTTTGAACAAGGTGAACTTCATTTCAGAGTATTGTCACTGCTCCCTCTCTTTCTTCATAAATACAGGCTGACAGATTGATCTTACACTTGATTGTGAAGTCAGAGTGGTGACTTGCTATTTAACCTTTTGTTTGAAACGTTGATCACTTCAGAATAAAAGGTCTGTACTTCCCAAGTGTCATTTTAATCAGAGGTGATTGTGAAATGAATGTGAATTTCATTCTTCTGTTGAGACTTCTATAACCAGCTGCTGAGCACAATAATATTTTTTACGTTCTAGCACTTTATATTGTGTGACGCTCTTTCATATACAGTAGTTCAAAAAACATTAGCTACCCTTTTCTTTAATTCTTACAACAAACCTGAGAGGTAGATATGAATGTCAAATTGTAAAGGCAGCTCAGAGAGGTTAAGAGAATTGTTCAAGGTTAGAAGTTAATAATTCAAGGGTAGGTATATAAATGTATGTAATAATATCTACTGTTTTGTTAAGTGGTTATTATATGCTAAGCGATTACTAAGAGCTTCACATGCATTATATCTTATAATTCTTGAAATGCCATCATGAAAAAGGTGCTGCAATTATTCCCATTTTATATCTGCAGAAATTAAAGGTAAGTAACTTGCCCGGAGTTCCATAGCCTTGGATCCATCCAAATTCAGATCCCACAAGCTTAGCTGCTACCCTCTACTGCTTTTGAACCTAAATAAGCATGCACATGAATGTTTGTCTGTGCATATCGTACTTTATTGTGTTTCTGAAGGCAATAAAACACTTCATGCAGTTAGTAAGAGGCACAGCCAGAGTTGAATTAGGCCTCATATTCGTTATTACATTAAGGCTGCCTTCCTGAATGCGGCCGCTGCCTCTATAACCAACAGGCTCTGTGTCAACACTAGCTTTCAATTAGCTCACGATTGGGGTCAGGGAGAACACAGGTCACTGAAATTCAAAAATAACCCCTCAAAACTATTTTTTGCAACGTCCTGTGTAAAAATACCCTGCCCAAACTGTTTCAAGGAGTCCTGTGGATGTGTCTGGCTTCACTCCCTTCCCATCCTTCCTGGAACAGAGGTTCAAACCAGCTCCCAAATGACCAAATCTGGGCAACACGGGGGAGGCTGAGGAGGCTGCTGGGGAGCAGAGGGAGTTTAATTATATCCACGAGAGGCTGAGTAACTGAGTTTTTGGCTCCGTTATATGAGTTTGTAAAAGTCTAAGAGCAGGAATGAGAGGAATGAAGGGAGAAGGGCAGGCACGCGTGTCAACGTGTGCCTTGGGGCTCAGTTGACCCAGGACAGGATCTGACAGTGTGTCTGTGTTGACTGCACGCATGTTCAATGGATGATGACCGACTGAATGGACAAACTGCGAGGAATTGTTTCACCTCAGCCAACCTTCGCGTGGATACCACACCTCTGCTTCAGTGAACATAACCCTGTCACCTGAAATGGAGTATAGTGAATGGAAACTGCTTGAGGAGCCTAGTCATTCTTTGACAGTTTAGCATCCAATCCTTCATTCCTATTAACACCTGAAATCTCCCGGAAACCCCACATGGCCTACAGTCTGAGTGAGTAAGTGCTTTGTCTCCAAAGGAAGACCCTGGGTCCCCTTGCTCCCTCCACTTCCTGAATCAGCGGCAGGCGTGTGTGTTAAGTTCAGCCCACCAGCCTCCCTCTCCTGGAATGCAAGTCTGAAGTGAGTGACCTGGGGTCTTTAACTGCGAGGTGGGGTGGGAGGGTGTTGTCTTCCCAGCAGCGGCAGACCAGCTTGCGTCTGCTGCATGATCTTAACTGCGGACCCCAGAGCACTGTGGTGTCCACTCACATTCTCACTCTGGGTTTCCAGTCTCAGTTCTGTGAGTCCCTGTTACTCTTCCAACATATTTTTGGCTTAAGATTGCCAGACATTTTCTGCAGATTGCAGTCAAGAACTCTGACACATATAAGTTGCACGAGTCCCTTGAAATAAAAGATCAGTGAAAGAAAATGGCTATGTATTTAACCCTTACTGGTACCACAACCATAAAAGCCAAAACACAGCACCCAGAGTCCGATCTTTTTATTTTTTTATTTTTTCACCTTCCAGAGCAACTCTATCAGATAGCACCTACTGAAGTAAGCATGGCTTCAAAATCACTACACAATTTTCTCACATAGAAATAGCAAGAATTCAGCTGGGCATCTGAGAGAATGGTTTCTATTGCTAGAAAACCAGTTTGCTTATTGACTCAGAATTGGAAATTGTTTACTTGTCGTTCAGATTGAACACCGTTTAACAGAAAAGACCTGTCACAGAAATCCTCTGCAAACTTTTCTCGATCATGACCTCCCACAAATAATTCTTATAAGGTTTATGAGTAATTTGTGTTAGGGCAAATTCAAGGGTAGATTTTGCAGGGTGAACACGGCTGCCAGTCCTCTGGGACTGACTTAAGCAGGCAACCAGAATGAGGAGAACTCCTCTGTTAAACTGGTAACATTGTACAGCACAGCCCGAACCAGGCGATTGTCACAGTGCGTGCGTGCTGGTCACTCACTCCTGTCTGACTCTTTGTGACCCCATGGACTGTAGTCCTCCAAGCTCCTCTGTCCATGGAATTTTCCAGGCAAGAATACTGCAATAGGCTGTCATTCCCTTCTCCAGGGGATCTTCCCAACAGATCGAACCTGGGTCTCCTGCATTGCAGGCAGATTCTTGACTGTCTGAGTCACCAGGGAAGCCCAATTGTTACAATATTTTGGGCTAAATCCCAATCATTCCTGCTGCAAATCAGAAGGAATGGAAAAGACATCCTCAGGTTTTTAGAATTTTATTATCTGCGGTAGAGGAAAGCAGTAGAAAGAGATAATTAAGATTGCGACCAATTTTTTTACTACTGGATTTAGCTTCAGTGGGCTTCCCTTGTGGCTCAGCTGGTAAAGAGTCTGCCTGCAATGCGGGAGACCTGGGTTGAGAAGATCCCCTGGAGAAGGGAAAGGCTACCCACTCCAGTATTCTGGCCTGCAGAATTCCATGGACTGTACAGTCTATGGGGTTGTAAAGAGTTGGACATGACTGAGAGACTTTCACTTTAGCTTCAGTATCATTTAATGAAATTATATATTAATATTTTTTAAAAAGTAATATGTTTAGCCTACCTCCTTCAACTTCCTGTCTCCTTTCAGGTGATGGACTTATTGGACTCAGACAACTAGATCATTGATTGTGTATCTTTGTATGTGTTGCTGACTAGAGTCACAGTGGAGTGGACTGGGGGAAGAGGGAAGCAAGTGAAGGTCCGAAAGGTCAAGTTCAAAGCAGGAAAAGGGACTCAAAGATGGAGATCTGTACTACTTATCAATTTATTGCTTCTCAGCTCTAAGTCCACCGTTTATTACCTGCTACTGTAGTAGTGGAACTAGACCTTCATTAAGCACATCCCTTTTGCAGACAGCATGGATTAGACTTCATTGAGAGAGCATGGGTGTGTGACGGTATTGCAGAAGGCAGGGCTTCTCCTTCTGGGTCAGGAGTGCCGCTGTTTTGTTTCTTTCTTGTCTGTATCACTTGGCTGCTAGTGATGTGTGTGAGGAAAATTCAGTGGCACTCTTTCCCAGCCACTTTCCTGGAGCTCTCGGGTCCTGTCAAATGTACAGCACCTACCCTGACTCTGGCCGGGTGATGACCTCTCCATGCACCTCTCCATGTGGACAACAGGAACCCCAGGCCTCATGTTGCCCTGTGAGTGGGTGGGCTCCTCTTCTAGACTTGTTTGCCTATCCCCACCATCACCCCTCAGTACCCCAAAGAGTTGTCTCCTGCTCGCCTGATACTGGAGCAACTCAGAAAACTTCTCCATCAAGTAGGGAAACCACCCCTCAACCTCCAACAAGGTCTAAATCTCAGCCTTGGAGAAGGGACCTCCCTCTAAGTTCACTTTTCTTTAGGCATTCTTTCTTAGCCCTAGGGAATTGTTTGGAGTTCTCTTTACCATAATTATAGTCACTCCTCTATTATAGTGAGTAACGCCTTGCATTAAATTTTACTTGTGTGGTATCTGCCTCCTAACCAGAATCTGATTGATAAAGAACTTGCAGAGGTAGTAGTCTCACAAAGATGGGATTTGGAGATTGGTTTGGTCACACCCTTAGGCTGAAGTGTAGTGTGGAGCTCCTTGACAATAGGGAATAGGATACTAGTAATCTGTGCCATACAGTGATACTGTAATTACTTAAGTCATAACCTGTGTTTGAGTTTGATAAAGTGCCAACTGAAACAAGTGCTTTAGGATCCCAAACGTTTGCTGCATTTGACTTTTACAGCAGTAATGATGACTACAAAGACTGTGGTTTAGGATTGATTTTTTTTTTTTTCAATGCACTTTAGCATTTGTAAAAGGAAAATAGCATGCTCGGTTCCTTTGACTTTTAGCTTAAGTTATTGTCTGAGCACATCTATGACAGCCTTTTGAAAAGATTCCCTATTCTTATAGCTACAGGGATGTTATAGCTGAAAATAAAATGCAACACTTCATTATGTGAGCTGTTGAATTACAGCAATAGTTACGTTCAGTCATGTCAATTTTCTCATGTGAAATTTAGGACATTGATTAGGAAAGAATGGAATCATGAAACTCAGAATGGGGGCTACTGGTTGGATCCAGATAAAGTTGGCAATCATTAATCCTCATGTCATCCTGAATCTCATTTCCCAAGGGAATTAATTTCCTATTTCATGTCTGAGAAGAATAGCCTATCTTGCTTGAAAACCCTGTGATAACCTCACCTGGGACAGAAACCTTGAAAAATGAACTCTTATTCCCCTTAAAACACACCACAACCATACTCTATTGCCACCAGATCCTTGGTCTAATCGCTCCATATTCTTAGGGCCCAGGACATACTACAACCCAGGAGAAAATACCAAAGAATTGAAAGACTTTGTAATAACTATGTGTAGGAACTGAGGGGAATATGTACAAGAGTGAATTCTAAGCGCAGCACTTAGCTACAAAGACAAGGTGGAAATCTTTACCTTAAAATATAGCATAGATGTACTGGTAATCAAAATGCTTTGATCCACAGGATATTCAGATAATTTGGATAATTGATCAGAGTATGCCTAGGAATTAAATGCACTGGTGAACTATTAGTATACTTCTTGACTGATATAATAGGAAAAGATTCTTGCTCTGGAGTCAAAACCCTGAATTGAGTCACCACAGTGAATAATCCTGGCCTCTCACTGTTTCCAGACCCAGAGTCCTTTGATTGAAAGAGAGGCCAATAAACTTGATGAGGGATCCTACGCCATTGCTGAAAGTATCTACTGTATAAAGAATCCTGCAGCTCTCCGTTAGAGTGAGAGTGCTCTGGGGAATTTTCCCCTGATCTTTTAGGGGTTATCATACAATAGTTCCGAATTGAGGCTAATTCCTGGGGACTCAAAATACCTTTATGGTCCGACAATCAAAGTTGAGGCTTATAGTGGTCAAATAATAGCTGGAGCTTTATTTCATATTTGACTTAACAGTGGGTTCAGCTTAATCTCTAAATTCATTCTCTGACCATATGGTGAGGATCATCTTGACAGGAATGAGGAAGTAAAAGCCCCTGGAACACCCCATCCTTACCAAGATTGTCATCTAGAGGCAATACCTCGTCCCTAGGAAAATTTCCGACATTAAAGTCATCATCAAAGACTTGAAAATATTAAGAGTGGTGATACCTATCATATTTCCACTTGACTCACATTAGGCCTGTGACAAAGTCAAATGGATATTAGAAAATGATCGGGAATTATTTTAAACTTGCTCAGTGCTCAGTCGCTTCAGTCGTGTCCGACTCTGTGCAACCCCATAGACGGCAGCCCACCAGGCTCCGCCGTCCCTGGGATTCTCCAGGCAAGAATACTGGAGTGAGTTGCCATTTCCTTCTCCAGTGCATGAAAGGGAAAAGTGAAAGTGAAGTCGCTCAGTCGTGTCCAACTCTTAGCGACCCCATGGACTGCAGCCTACCAGGCTCCTCCGTCCATGGGATTTTCCAGGCAAGAGTACTGGGGTGGGGTGCCATTGCCTTCTCCGATTTTAAACTTAATTAGACAATAACTTCATTTGCTGTCACTGTTGCAGATGTATTACCTCTACAGGAAAAACGTCAATGAACTCTGGCACTTGGTTTACAACTAGTGACCTGTCCAATGTCTTAATCTCCATATCAATTTATAAGAAACACAAAATGAACTTTGCTTTTACCTGGAAAAGCAGGCTGTATACCTTTGCAGTCCTATGTCAGTGCTCAATTACACTGCTCTGCAAGACAGCATAGCCAGCAGAGATTCTGAATGTCTTACTGCAAAAAACATTCACTGGTCTACCATATCCATGACATTAAGCTCATTAGATCTGACGAACAGAAATTAGCGAGTACTCTAGATCCTTAATTAAGACATGTGCAAAGTAGAGAGTGAAAGAAAAGTCCCATAAAAATGAAGCTTCCTGAAACTGCAGTGAAGTTTCTGGTGGTTCACGGGTAAGCAGCATGTCAAGATATTCATCCTGGGGTGACATATGAGTTGTTTCACCTCACACTACCTACCATGAAAAATAGGCATAGTGCTTGGTAGGCCTTTTGGGATTTGGGAGACAACTTATGCCACATTTGAGTGTGAAATTTCAACCCACCGTCAGAGTCCATTGTAAGGCTGCCGGTTTCAAGTGGGGACCAGAGTAACGGAAGGTTTACAGCACATTAAAGCCCAGTCACTGCTTGATCCTTGGTATTTGGTCCAACAGATCCAAGGATACTTGAAGTGACCATAACAAGTAGGGATGCTGTATGCTGTATAGAGGAGCCTCTGACAAGCAATAGAGAAATTGCAATAGAGGAAATCTATGCTACCTTCTGAAGATAACTTTTCTCCTTTTGAAAGACAGCCTTTTATTATTGGGTTTGACAGAAACTGAATGCCTAAATATGGAATATGAGGTGACCATTGGATCTGAACTTACCCTTAAAAAACTGCATGATCTGACCTCTAGTCATAAGAGTAGATGTCATCATGAAATATAGATGGAATATGAAACATTGGGCTCAAACAGGTCTTGAAAGTAAAAATAAGCAAGTAGCTCAGACCCCTTCCACATCGACCCTCAGCGCATTGCTTTCTCTATCTCGGTTAACACCTACGGCCTCTGGGGATGTTCTTCCCACCCCGCAGACTGAGGAAGAAAATCCTCAAGCCAGATGGGTCTGCGTGACATGATGGTGCCACCAAAAAGTGGACAACCGCAGCCTTAGAGCTTCATTCAGGCGTGACTCTGAGGGACAAAGCTGGAAGAAAAATCTTCCTAGTGGGCGGAACTTTGGGCGGTGCAGGTGGCTGCCCACTCTGTCTAGGGAGAGTGAGAGGTGGGCAGACGTGGGAAGGCACCCTACTCTTGAGCAGTTGCTAGGTTTGGCTTGATGGTCAGGAAAGAAACAAGATTGGAAAACTGGGTACCAGAAGCCTAGGGCCGAACCTCTCATATTGGCACCGACTGTGAAGATGTTTATGTCCCCAGAAAATGGTGTCCATTTCAGAGGAGGCTCTAAAAACAGTGTGGGGGAAATGCCATTCTCGACTAAGGTCGGCCTGTTTACAGCCACATTTGTTTAGTTGCCCAGCTGTGTCTGGCTCTTTGGCAACCCCATAGATTGGGATTGTCCAGGCAAGAATAGTGGAGTAATTTGACATTTCCTTTCTCCAGAGGATCTTCCCTATCCAGAGATCAAACCAGCACCTCCTGCATTGGCAGGTGGGTTCTTTACCACTGAGCCCTGGGGAAGCCACATTAGTGCTTGGTCAATGGGCCAAAGGACAAAACAGCCTTGATGCAAAGACAGGGGAACTCAGTACCATAGATTTCTCCTTACCAAGACTGACTTGGCTAACGTCACTGCTGCTTGTTTGATATTCCAATATCACAGGCCAAAACTGAGCCCCGTATATAGCACATCCCTCAAAGTGACCAGTCAACAAACTGATAACAAGCTGATTACATTTTACATTTTTACATCATGGAGGGGACAGAGATTCATCCTCACTTTAATAGATATACTCTGGAATTGCTTCAAGGAATCAAGGAGTAGGAGTGGTTCCTCTCACTACTCTACTTAATGAGCCACTGTCAGCACTTTTGCTTCTCAACTGACAGACTTCGAGCTCTGTGAATTTGGAGGTCTTTATTATCTGGAGAAGGCAATGGCACCCCACTCCAGTACTCTTGCCTGGAGAATCCCATGGACGGAGGAGCCTGGCAGGCTGCAGTCCATGGGGTCGCTAAGAGTCGGATATGATTGAGCAACTTCACTTTCACTTTTCGCTTTCATGCATTGGAGAAGGAAATGGCAACCCACTCCAGTGTTCTTGCCTGGAGAATCCCAGGGACGGGGTAGTCTGGTGGGCTGCCGTCTATGGGATCACACAGAGTCAGACATGACTGAAGCGACTTAGCAGCAGCATTATCTGAAGGGGCAATATTTCTGTCAGAGGACGCAGTGGTGCTTCCAGTGAATTGGAAGATGAGACCTGACCATTTTGGGCTCCTTATGCCACTTGAACAAACAGGCAGATGTGATTCTACTTGTTGGAGTTACGGATCCTGAATATCAAGGGGAAATTGGGTTGTTACTACACAATGAGGTCAAAGAATATTTTATTTTCAATCCAGTGGGCTTTTCGGAGTGCCTCTTACTATTTCCACATCTAATAGAAAGAAGTTAATGAAAACTGTAGTAGCAAAAAAAGGCAGGTCTTAGATAACTTAGACCCTTTGGAAATTAACCTTTGGGTCACTGTACCAGGTAAAGCCCAACTGGCTGACATTCTGAAGTTGGAGGAAATACAGAATTCACAGTGAGAAAAGGAATAATTAAATATCAATTGGAGCCCTGTAACCAATTACAAAGAATAAGAACTATAGTACTTGTCATATTTTCTATTTGATTTTATTATGTTTATTTGTATAAATTAATTATTTTCCTCTTTCTTGCCAATTTTTATTTTATATAACAGTTGAGGGTTAATTTAAAATTTTTCTCATTAAATTTTAAAATTATAGAATATTCAGATGGCACTGTGTTAGAATTTGGGAGTTATTAATATAGCCACATATAAATACAATGACTGCTGAAACTGTGCATCTCCTCACATTTAGGAAAGTATGCGAGTTTTTCACCGTTAAGAAGGGTAGGTGTGGCTTTATTCGGGTTGAAATATGGAATTGTTTACATGTTGCATGGAATTCCAAATGTATGGAGAAGGGTAGATATGGAATCTGAGTTACTGAAAGGTGGGTTGTGACTTCAGTGAACTCATTGCTTTTTAATAGATTTATTCTATCGGGGCTCACCTAGTGGCTTAGTGGTAAAGAACCCACCTGCCAATGCAGGAGATGCAGATTTGATCACTGGGTTGGGGAGATGCCCTGGAGAAGGAAATGGCAACCCTTTCCATTACTCTTGCTGGTAAATCCCTTGGACAGAGGAGCCTGGCAGGCTACAGTCCAAAGGACTGAGAAAGAATCTACTGCTGCTACTGCTGCTAAGTCGCTTCAGTCATGTCCGACTCTGTGTGACCCCATAGACGGCAGCCCACCAGGCTCCGCCGTCCCTGGGATTCTCCAGGCAAGAATACTGGAGTGGGTTGCCGTTTCCTTCTCCAATACATGAAAGGGAAAAGTGAAAGTGAAGTCGCTCAGTCGTCCAACTCTTAATGACCCCATGGACTGCAGCTTACCAGGCTCCTCCGTCCATGGGGTTTTCCAGGCAAGAGTACTGGAGTGGGGTGCCATCGCCTTCTCCAGAGAAAGAGTCAGACACAACTAAATAAGAACAATAGACTCTAGCATACAGTATCTGCTCTGCGATGATGCAGCTGAAGCCTTTAAGCATTTCTCCTTTGGAGCAAGCATGATGTTAAATTTTGTCGGTAGAGGGTGAAGGAGGGATACTGCAAGACAAAGGAGTCTTCTTGGTTCTGTGCTTGGGATGCTGCTGTGTTGCATTTTCTTGCTTCTACCATATGGCTTCCAACAATCCCCAAGGTAAAAATCCAGTGGCACTCCACTCTGATTGCTTGCTCAAAGCAGGCAATTCCTTGCACGTTCACCGCTCATGCCTTAGCTGGGTGACCACCTCACCTTAACCCTCCCCACAGACATAACACATCTCCAGCTTCCGACCATGCTGCTGGAAAGTAAGCTCCACATAATCATACTCAATAAATTGAATTTTGCCTAGATAAATGGAATGTCCTCTGAACCACTCTGAGGCATTTATCCGGCCAGAGGGTGTTTCAGCTTTACACAGCAAATCCACTCTCAAATGTTCTCTAAGCCTTTTATTCACTTATTCTGTAGTCAACCATATCAGTTCTGGCATTTCTACTTCATTTAGTGCGTGCTGTCACTTTTTCCAAGTTTTCAAGAGCCATTCTAGGAGTGTATTAGCACCATCTCCTAGGGTCCTTGCTGCTGCTGCTGCTGCTGCTAAGTCGTTTCAGTCGTGTCTAACTCTGTGCGACCCCATAGACGGCAGCCCGCCCGGCTCCCCCGTCCCTGGGATTCTCCAGGCAATAACACTGGAGTGGGTTGCCATTTCCTTCTCCAAGTGTCCTTGCTAAGGTGTTATAATCCGTATTTTGGGAAAAGACATTCATGTTAATAAACTCTAGCTTAACCAGCCTTGTATTTTATTTCCCTTGACCTAGAATCCTCAAGATCCAGTTCCATGTATTTTTCCGCTTTCTGACAGAATGTGTTGGCCAAATTCTGCAGCTCCTTCAGAGTATAACTCCTCTCCTCCCTCAGCAGACCCAGCACAGGCTTAGTCTTAGACTCTTGTTCTAGGTCTGGTTTCCGGGAGGGTGCAAGTGAACTTCGTCTTCTAAGACATCTTCCTCGTTTGAGGGTTCTGTATCGTCTCTAGGGAAAAAGTGAGTCACTTCTGTACACCCAGAACACTCAGAGAAATCTGGGAATTCAAGGTTCTCAAATGAATCTCTCTGGATATCCCTGGCCAAAGCTCGAGGTCCCACTTCTTCTCTATTAGAGCCCTAATTATGGCCCGGGAAGCCTGCTGTGGTAGAGAGCTTGATTTTCTCTTATTTCCACTACTTCCATGACTAAGTCTCAGCCTCATCTTTAATCCACTCTTCCGGTGCCAGCAGATGACTTAAGTGCTGCTGCGGAGTCCTCTCCTGCCTTCAGTCTGTCTTGAATTGGTGATTTATCACCCTGAGCCTATCATATCTCTTTAATTAATATCAACCCCCCAACTCCATGGTTCTTTCTCATGCTTATCATTTCTTTCATCTTCCTTCAGCACCAGAAATATTATATTACCTTATGAATCTTCTTGGACCACAATCTTATCCCAAATTACCACCAGTGAGACTTAACAACTGCCCTGTTACAACACTTCAGGGGTTGTTCATTCTCCACCTACCACTAGTGATGGATTCCTCGTTGCTGGTCAGCCAGATCTATCTCCAAAGTCCCTTTACAGTCTGCTTCCCAGAAATGCTTCCTAGAATCCACTTCTGGATTCTCTGGCAACAGATACTGAGAGAGTGAGATGGACTCTCAGGGATGCTGGGGCAGGAAAGATGGGGGCTCTCAGGAGACAGACTTTAAGAAAGCGAGAAAGACGAGATAGGCAGAAAGAGAGTTTCTTACTGGCAACCAAGGCCTTGGCTGATTCTGTTGATTTCTGGAGATGAGATGTCTTTCAGAGTGTCTCAGATTGAGTTTCCAGAAGGTTGTCTCCATACCTCAACTTATTTTTGGATGTAGAATGCTTCCTGGGTAAGTGGTGAAGCTTTGGGACAAGGCTGAACCTGGACACGGAGGGTTCCAATGAGAAATACAGCTGAAGCCATTAACAGCTGAGAGTCTCAGAATTCAGGGACTGCATGAATCAGATCTAAACAAGGGATCTGGGAGGAGCACCACCATATTTACTGCTCCAATAGCTGCTGAGTCAGATCCTACTAAATTTGCTGCTAGTCTGGATCAGAAATGGTTCCGGAATAAGCCCGTAGGTTTCGTGTCCTTGGGGAAGCAGATGAGCTTAACTGGGTAACAGTGTGGCAGGAGGCGGGGGGGATGGTGGGGGGGTGGGAGGGGGGATACTGACAGCTTGCATCTATTCCAAGCTAAAAGCCTCTTTAGAAAGGATCATTTAATTCATTTAATTAAACCATAGCTTTTACATGCATGGCTTTTGTATTCTTCTTTTTGCTCCTGCTGTTTGGAATGAAAAAAGAACGAAAAAGAAAGAAGACAGAAGGAAGGTGGTTGGCTTGTTGAGCATAGGGCTATTGAGCTCTATCTTTGGCAGCTCTGTTCTTTAGCAGGTAAAATGAAGATGGATGTGAGTTCCAGGCCCACAACATGAATTGCCTCCCTCTTGTCCCAGTTCAGTGATAAATCAGCTGTAACTGCAGAAGAAAATGGGAAGTAACTATGGGCACACCCCGGAGGAGGAAATGACAACCCACTCCAATATTCTTGCTTGGAAAAATCCCATGGACAGAGGAGCCTGGCGGGCTACAGCCCGTACGGTTGCAAAGAGTCAAACATGACAGAGCAACTGCGCATGAGCATATGGGCACACATGACTCATTAAGCCAAGTTAGTCCATCCTGATTAGCACTGGTTCCCTCAGAAGCAAATAAATTAGCTCTTACCTCTGACTAAAACTGTGCTCATAAGCAGGGCGTTCTGAGAGATGTCATGACCGCATTTGAAAGTACTGTTTAGATGAAAAGAAGAGACTTTTGGACTGTGTGGGAGAAGGCGAGGGTGAGATGATCTGAGAGAATAGCATTGAAACGTGTATATTACCATGTGTCAAATAGACGACCAGTGCAAGGTCAGTGCATGAAGCAGGGCGCTCAAAGCTGGTGCTCTGGGACAACCTAGAGGGATGGGGTGGGGAGGGAGGTGGGAGGGGGTTCAGGATGAGGGACATCTGTGCACCCATGGCTGATTCATGTCAGTGTATGGCAAAAACCACCCCAGTATTGTAAAGTAATTATCCTCCAATTAAAATAAACTTTTTAAAAATTAAAAAAAAAAAGAAAGTACTGTTTAAGTCCCTGAAAGTTGAAAAATAAAACTCTCAAGCTTGAAATCTCCAAAGTTCCAACCTGAGTGCCCGCAGTCAGGGCCTTCTGAGGTTTGTGTGCACAAGGTTCTCTGCCATGTAGCCAGGTGCAAGGCCTCCAAAGCCACTTCCGGAACCACTGTCCTGCTCTCTGCAATCCAGGGCGACATTAAGTTGACCACTCTGAAGGTCTGTTCTCTCTCCTGGCTGTAAAAGTCTTCTCACAGTGCAGGGCCAGGATATATGAGTTAGGTATTCACTCCAGAGACAGAATTTACAGTGTCGTCGAGAAAACGCTGTAATCAAAACAAATATTTCTAAAAATCAAAACTAAGGTAAAAATTTGAGGGTGAACAAAATAACTAAATTTTAAATAAAGGCTGAGTCACTTTATTGATTTTAACTTTTGCCTGAAGCTATCTAAAACTATAGCTCATCTTTGCGCTGCTAAGGAGGAAGCACAGCATTTCAAGGGACTGGATCAAATTGACTTCCTGCCTGAAAGTGATGGTCTCCAGAGCGTGCAGTGGTTCCCCTACTTCAATGGTATCAAGATTGCCTGGAGGGCTTGTTGAAACACAGATTACTCAGCCCAAAACCCAGAATTTCTGAGATGGGCCCCAATAAATTGTATTTCTAACAGATTCCAGACAATGGGACTACTGCTGAAACAGGAACAACATGTTAAGAACTACTATAAGACACTTATACAAATAATAAGCCAATAGTGCCCTTAGCAGGTGCTCATAGGAAAAAAAAATATTTTGAGGAGGTGAGTGAGTGAATGAAGTGTCATAATGCCAAATCAGCTAGTGGGTATATTCTGAGTGGGGTTTCATGGGTGAGTTTCCTATCCTGTGTCTTTTTAAGGAGTGTTTCACTATCCACATGAGTAGGCCCAGGCTTCTCCTGCCTGGTGCAAGGAGACACATCTCAGACAGACGTGTGGACCAGCAGAGCACTGATGCCTGGCCCCATGCTCCAGCACAGGGCACGACTGTGGCAGAGCTTGAATCTCAACTTGGCACCAGAGGCCTCTTTTCTTTAGCTTTCCTCCTCTCCTCCCCTACTTTTCTTGCCATCCTTTATCCACATGCCACCCAGTCCCTTTCAGCATGGAACCACCCAGACCTTGTTTCTTAGGCCACTCTCAGAGGTAGAATGGGAGTGGAGGTGGCAAAACAGAGATGGAGGAGAAAGGGTTCACTTCTGGCCAGGCAAAAGGACATTTCAACACCTAGCCATGGGTTAAGTAGTAAATTTCCAGACTCCATTAACCTGTCAGTGCTACCAATTGCAGACCCATTCTTCAGGCATTATTGATAGACATTTCCAAGTCACATCAGACAGGGGACTCAGAAAGGAATTATTCACAGTTGTGCAGACTTTAAATAACTTTCTTCTTTTGATTCAGTCTGGCAGTCCATGATTTTAAGACATTGTTGGGCACAATCTAAAAATGTAAAGGATTGAGTCAATGAAGTCGAAAGGTCAAAGCATGAATTTGGAAATGTGAGAAAATATTAGCATTCATTGCTATTTTAAAATTCCCACTCTTTCTCCTCATATGCCCACCTGCAAATCAATCAGGCTGTGGGTTTATGTCATTACATTTCCTATTACAATACCGCAGGGAATAGATATAATTCTGCGGCGGTCATTCTGGAAAGGAGACAAGAAATAATGTTCATCAGGAAGAAATGAATTAAAAGAAGCCCCTTGGAAAAAAGAAAAAGAAAAATACTCAGTTCTTTTCCCTCATCTCTTGTTCTACCCAACACCAGTTTGAAGAAGAGGGGGGGAAAGTCATACTCCACAGCTAAAGAGTTTCAGAAGGAAAGAATAAAAAGCTGTGAGAGATGGTAGAAGAAAATCTAGTGACATCTGTCACCAGAGATGTTCAAGCATAGACTGGAGATATGAATGAAGAAACTAATTTGACACAAATGCAGAAGTTCAAGCAAGAGTTGTAACCAGTAAATGAAAATTAATGGGAAATTCAGGGAGTGCTTTTCTCTCCATATTACATCTCTCTACTTTGTTGTACTCCTGCCTCATTTTTTACTTTTGCAGATTGGCTCACAGAAGAAGGTAAATAAATGTACTGCCACTTCCAAGATTATCAACCCCATTCAAGAAAACAGTCAGACTGAGGCTGTAGTAGCTTCAGGCCCATGTTTTGTTAAGGAGGAGGGTACACTGGCTCAGCTTGCTGGATGTATTCAGCTAAAGTCCAATCAACATCAACTAGATAAGGAGTCATGGTGTACTTACTGAGCTACTTGGGTTCTACTTGGTTTGGATGACAATTTATAGAGAGAGGGGGAAATTCTTGGTCCTTGTGCTGAGAAGGCATCCCCAAATTATCCAATACACTGCATGAGCACTTGGCAAGAATGAATATTTGTGAGAATCAAGCATCAGATGTGATTTTCAACTAAATGATCTCTCGGGTACCCTCTGATGCCATCATTCCAAGAATATGATTGACAAGGAAGTACGACAGGAACGCAAGAGAAACCCTTGGGTTGTGCCTACCTCAGTGACATTTTGAAGATTAATTAGTTGTTTTCGTAAGAGCTTTGAAGATGATAGAGGCTGGAAAAAGCAATAAGTCTTTACTACCAATTCCTAGGTGTCAGTTGAGAAATGAATTAATTTCAGAGCTGTAATTTGTAATGACATTCACTGAAGAATTGCCTTCACTGTGTTTTACAGGGTATCTTTTGCCTCAGAGAAGACTTATAAAAGGCCTAAGAAACTGGAGTTCTGAAAGGAAAGAAAACGAGGATTTTAGGACTACCAAATAGCTCTAAGATTGGTTCCCTATATTCATTCAATATGCAATCAAAAACAGGTGTCGGGGCCGGAACGATCCCTGTGGGTGGTCTGGTCTCCCGTCTTCATTTTACAGCTGAGGCACAAGCCTGGGGCTAGTAGCAGCATAGCTGGCGCTGCCATTTGAGTCACTCCATCTCCGTTTCAGCCACAGAACATGCAGAACATTTCTCGGCATGGAATGATTTGCGATTTGGGAGATTCTAGAAAGCCCTTTCTCAGCAATTTGAAAATATTTTCTGCACTAGCTACTACTCATGCTGGAAGCCACACCGATTCTAATTCTTAACTTTCTGTTAAACACCACTTTCTACTGCTGTGGTGCTGTGCTTAGTCGCTCAGTCGTGTCTGACTCTCGCGACCCCATGGACTGTAGCCCACCAGGCTCCTCTGTCCATGGGGATTCTCCAGACAAGAATGCCGGAGTGGGTTGCCATGCCCTCCTCCAGGGGATGTTCCCAACCCAGGGATGGAACCCAGATCGCATTGCAGGCAGACTCTTTACCATCTGAGCCACCAGGGAAGTTCTCTTTTAAAATGAAAGCTTTGCAAGGAGAGGTAACTGGTTTAGCAGCCTATTATTACATTCATTGGAATAAGACAGGAAATGGACCGAGGAGCTGCATAAATAGGAGACTGACTCTCAGCTCACCACTCATCGGCTGTGGGACATTTTACATATAGTTTCCATCTGGCAGTGTCAGTTTTATCATTTGTAAAATGGAAAACTGGAATATTGATCTCATAGGGTAGTTAAGAGTAAATGAAATTGTGCAGGTAAAGCCTGACCTTGCTCATAAGTTTTGAGGAGAAAACATGTCAATGGTAAGCACTAAATAAACAGTAGTTGTTACCATTATCATCATTTCTGTGCATGAGTTTAATTGGAATAGTTTCTTCCCAGGGAGTATGGTCCTGCAGTAATGGACAAGGGAAATAAGAAGGCAAGTGGGTTGTAAGAAGGGGAGGTTTGGATCCCCAAAGAAAAACATCCTTTATGGTTTGGCAGATGATTAGTGTGGCTCATGTTAACCAAACCAAAACTCTTATAGATGCATGGATCGAAATTTTTATAAAATCATTTGAATTTAAGAAACTCTCAATGACAGTTAAGTTTATATCAAAGTTGCCATCAATCACTTTTCAATCATTTAATTCTCAGGAAATCTCTCAAAAGGAAAACAATACATAGCCTATGTTTTTATACAAACCATGGACGCTAAAGTGGCTATATATTCTTTTCATTGAGTTTTTCACAAGCAGATGAAATATTTTTTAGACCTTGTTTCTTGATTTAGGCATAAAAGGTTTTTGAGGACCTCTTGGTTTCATTTTTAGCTGAGGATCTAAGAGTCTACAAAGTGGCCCTGAGCCGATCACATCAAGAGCTACAGATACTTCGTGAGGTCTGCCCACGGCCAGTTCTTCACCTTGCCATGGAGCCCAGCTGACCAAATCTGGTTTTCTTAGGAACTAGGCAAAAGAAGTTGAAGCTAATGCATTTTATTTATTTGTTGATTCATATACCCAACATTTATGAGTCACACAAATATTAGATTTGGAGTTTGTTCTGGGACCTCCATCAAAGCACTGGGTGTCTCGAATCATAAACACTCCATGTACCAAAGCTGCTGAATATTTCTTTGCTACATTTTTAAAAAATCCAAATGCTTCTGTATTTTCCATTTATGCACACAGGACATTAGAAAATGGAAATTTGTTCTATTTCTAGTTCTACATTTGCCCTTACTACCCTCTGTGTTTTCCAGACCTCATGAGCTCTTCTGTTTGCAAACATCTATGGGATTCTTTTTGGCCCTTTAGCAGAGTATATAAGTAGAACAGGACTGAACGACCTCAACTTGGGCTCTTCCTTTGGGGCTTACACCCTGAGCTTGGTCCTCTGAATCTTACCTCTCTTTTTGTGAGAAAAGAAAAGTCAAAGGAATGGAGAAAGAAAAGCTTATTCATTTATGTTTTCTGTGAGGCCTAGAAAAAGCTAGCTTAAGATATATTCTCCACTCCTTCTCTTCTGGATCCCCTTCTGACCCTAGTAGGCTGTCCAGTGTCCACTCTAGGCAGTGAGTGTCTGAGGCATATCTTACCACCTTAGTCAAATGTGAACAAAAAATAAATGAGCAGGTAAGGCAATCCACAAGAATCAAGAAGCATGGCCCTCAATGGTAATAGTAAGATTCTTACTCTTCCTACCAGAAGACCTCTCTCAAAACACGGTATTCAATGTTTTTCCTGGAAGTCTATTCAATTCTTGACATATAAAGAGGCCTCTTTCCTGCATGGTTGAGCTGAGGAGTTTGACAGGGTCTACAGAGGAAGCCTTGAGTTTTCCTTGAGAGTTAGGATGTGTGATTGGCCCACTGAAGAGGGCGAGTTGAGGATAAGAATGAACTTTACAATGATTATAATCAGATGATAAAGGGCTTTATAAACTTTGCTGAGGGGGTTAAACTCTAGCGTGTGTGTGATGGGAGGCTGTAGAAGGTGTCTACATATCTGAGAAGAATAATCTTGGCAAGAGAAATTCACTTTTATAAATTTCATCTATAAAAATGGCAGGTTTGTTTCTCCATTATGGACATGGAGAGAGGGGAGGAGAGGGTGAGATGTATGGAAAGAGTAACATGGAAACTTATATTACTATGAGTACAATAGACAGCCAAGCGGGAATTTGCTGTACAGCTCAGGAAACTCAAACAGGGGCTCTGTATCACTCTAGAGGGGTGGGGTGGGGAGGGATATGGGAGGGAGGTTCAAGAGGGGGGCATGTATGTATATCTATGGCTGACTCATGTTGAGGTTTGACAGGAAAAAAAATTTTGTAAAGCAAGTATCCTTCAATTAAAAATAAATTGAAGTAAAAAAAAAAAAAAAAGGCAGATTTGATCTAATCTAAAGAGGCCAAAAATTGCTCCAGTTGGCAGCTACTCTAAGGTTAAATACTTGAGTGGTTAGACCCCCCAATGGAAGATACTTTTTCCATCTATGATGCCATCAAGGAGCCTGAAGTCATCCATCAGGAGAATCTGTGGCAAGGTGAAAAGTATACAGGACTAGGAGGGCGAATCTGAGTTTTAAACCCTAGCTCTACCATTCATTCCCTGTGTGATGGGGATAAAATCTCTAGGTCTCGGGTTTCTTATCTGGAAATTGAAGATAAACCTGTCCTATAGTGCTTAGCTGATGTGTGGATAAATGGGATCATCAAGTGAAAATACCTGGTTGGCATTTTGTAGATGAAGGTGATGAAGGCTGAGCATCAGCTCTACCTTCTGGCCGTTACTCTACCAGCTAAATCCGCCTCTCACTCAGCTTTCGAGGGATTCTCTAAACAACAAAAGGTTTACTGAGAGTTGAAGACTGATTTTCTTTTTTCTATGTGCAAGGTTTATGGAAGTTTCCCAAAGCATTTCTCTGCAAAATAATTTGGTAGCTCACTAATAACTGTAAACTCTCTTGATTCTGTAGAGTGCACAATTTTTTGCTATTTTTCTTCCTACTCTATCCACCTCTCAATTTTCTAGTAATGATTGTTCTAGCCACATGACTCAACTAGGACCTGTCATTGAACTAGTGTGTACATGTGACAAAAACTGAATTCCTGAATCATTCTCTAAAATATTTTAAATTTGAACCAAGGAGCAGGAGCCCCTTCCTTCTGGCTGGTACTGGGAGTATTGTAAAGATAACGGTCTGCAGAGCTTGACAAACAGCCAACACGCACAGAGAAGCAGATGTAGTTTAAGGATAAAACTCCCAAAGTGGTACTGGATAGCACTCTTAAATAAAGCCAGAGTCATCTTGCTTTTCCTATGATCTGATTCACAGACCTTTATCTTATTTTAGTCTCACCCTTAGTAGCAATAAATTTCTATTATTTGAAAATTTAAAGAATCTCATTATACACTCACCCTGAGTTGCAATCAGAAGTTTTATTGTTTATAATAACAACTTTTAGTGAGTTCTTTCTGTTTTTGAACAAGTGTGGCAATTTTAAACCATGGCCCTCACATAGTTTGACATTTCTTTCATCCAGATGTAGGATTTATGTCCCATTCTCTGGAGTATTGGTGGGCTTCTGATTGCTTCAACGAACAGGATAAGGCAGAAGTAGCTCTAGTGTTTCTCAAGGCTAGTCAGAAAGGGCCGTGTATTGTAGCTTCTACCTAGCCCTATGGAGCACTTATTTCATGGGAAGCCAGCCATCGTGGCGGAAGTCCAGTTATACTGAGACTGCCGTGATTAAAGAGGCTACTGAGACTGCCGTGATTAAAGAGGCTATATGCAGGTATTTTGGTCACTGGTCCTCTCTGAGCTCTCAGCTTAAAGCCAGCAGCCTCTGCCGGTCATACAGGTGAGCCCCCAGGACTGAAGCCAAAGGGCTGAAGCCCCACTGCTATCCGGCTGCTCCCACCTCAGAGACTGTGAGAGAGGCTAGCCATTGTCTTCCGAATTCCTGACCAACAAATCTGAAGAGAGAGAGAGTTGTTTTAAACACCTACATTTGGGGGCAAATTCTTACACAGCAGTAGTAATCAGAGCCAATAAGTCACTTAAAGACTCTGGGGCTCTGAGAGATTATCGATAAAGCCCAAAACACTTCAGGATCATTGTGAGAAATTGGCGACACCTGAGATGGTACCTGGGTGGTGCTCACAATGTGTCTCTACATCCCTGACTCTCAATAAGCTTTCCTTCTCTCTACCATCTTTCAATTAAGTGAGACGGTCTAAGTAAAAGAGATTTTTCAAGCTGTAGATATTTAACCAACGTTAGTTATTTTTCCTTTGGAACCCATTGTTCCCAATAATGTATTCCCAGGTACATTCATGATCCTTCTTTTGTTATTGGATCATTTATCCAATGAACACAATAGTCAGTAAGAATTTGTGAACACTTAGAGAAAAACTCATTTATCCAGAGTCTTTTCCTAAGTGTTCACAGATTCTTACTATCATGTTCATATTAATGCTCCATTTTCTTTAATGGAATGTTAAAATGTCAAAATGTTCCATTTTCTTTGGTTGGTTACTTAAAGGCAGAGATAATATTTGCTAGAATATTCTTTTACCTTTGTAAGTAGTTCAAGAAGTTATAAATGCTTGCTGAAATTTATGACGAGATATTTGAATTTTCAATGGTAGGAAAAAACCTTGTACCTCATTAAAATCAAGAACATAGAGAAACATAATCTCACTTACAGGTGGCATATAAAAAACAACAAACAAACTCGACCCAGAGAACAGACCAGTGGTTGCCAGATTCAGGGGGTGGGGGATGAGTGAAACAGATGAAGGAGGGCAAAGTTTCAGACTTCAAGTTATAAAATACATATGGCATGGAGGTGTAATGTACAGCATGGTGACTGTAGTTAATGGTACTGTACTGCATATTTGAAAGTTGCTGAGAAATTTGATCTTAAGAAGTTCTTCCACAAGATAAAATGTTTTGTAACTACGTATGGTGATGAGTGTTAATTAGACTTATTTTGGTGATTGTTTTGCAGTATATGCAAGTATTGAATCATTATATTGTATATCTGAAACAAATGTAATATGTCATTATGTTTTAATTAAATATGTGTATAATATACACTTTCATCTTTGCAAACATCTTATTTATAAAACAACTATAAAATGTTCCCTTTAAAGATGATTCTCAATATCCATCTAAGAGTTGCCATTCATTTTCCAAATACTAAAACTTCTCAGGAGGAACAAATTAATTTTTTTGTCTTCTACCTGAGAAAAGAAAAAAACAAAAAACAAAAAACATAGTTGTTCCTTTCACCCAGGGTCTTCTTGTTCTACTATGTTGTAGATTTTGTTCAAGTCATATCAAAGGAAACTATATTGCTCTTTACTAACAAGTTTCAAAGAAAAGCATTCAAGGCTTCTCCTGGTGAGAAAACCACATTATCCAGAGACACTGACAGTAATCAGAACAACACTTCCTCTTTCTCGGGTCAGAAATCCAAGATACAGAAAAGAAAAAATATATGTAAGAAGAGTAAGATAATGATACATCCCCCGGTTCTCTCTAGTTCTTGGACACTTTAAGAAGTTTAGAGATATTTCATGATGGGCGAGAGTATTAGAAATTTATTTGTTGAATTTATTTTTCACAGTTCAGTGTTGAAAATAACAATAAATTCCACAAATAGATTTCAAGTTGGTCAAGCATTTTGGCTTCGCAAAGTTAATCTCCTGAAGACGAGCTCTGCCCACGCCTGGAAGGGCTCAGTACGACAGTGACATGTAAGAGAAAAACATCCGAGTCCTGTGCAGTCTGACCCTCATGTCACCAAATGGGATTGAGGGGGCGGGAAAGACAGGCTCAGAAGTTATTTTTCTTCTTATTCTTTTAAAGCGCGTCTTTCTGTTATTGCTTCCAAAAGCTATATTGGTAGTTCTTGGGCTTTTCAGTGTTTGCATTACCTAGTTTTAGTCAGGGAATCCTGACTTCTCTAACTTCCTTCTTTAACCTCCTTCTTTTTCACAGACACAATCCAGTGTTAGGATGGATCCCGGGGAGAGTCAATAGGTGTGTGGCTCCCTTAGGTGCAGAGTCCTGGAGGAATGAATTCAGCACTTAGTCCCCCTCTCAGCTTCAGGTAGCACCTTACCCAAACCACCTCAAATACTGGACAATTTACCCTCCTAGTTTAGAAGATTTCCAGACCCAGAGACTGAACAGCCCCCTTGACACCTAAATTTAGGTTTACAGTCTTTATACCTGGCTTTATCTCCCCCTCCAGCGTGCTTCAGATAATAACTGTGTGCTCTAGTTTATGATTTCTCCTTTCCTGCCCACGGCAGATTTGAAGCCAAATGTGATTTACAGTTGGTTGTGGGCTCAGCATTAAGTCACCCCTCAGACCTCTACGTTAAGAAGTGCTAATCCCCTTAAATTTTCCAGGCATCCTTACTTATGAGAATCTGTTATACAGATGTTTTACCTCTATGGAATACCTCCCCATCCAGTATGGAATTTTTATCAATGGGAAGCACTGTTCCCACCTAGGGAGTCTACTTAATTTATACCTTGGCAACAAAAAACAGTAACAATCCTTTAATGGGCACTGCTGTAGGCAGACTCCTAAGATGACTGCCCACTGCCACCCATCCCTCACACTTGCCTCTATAATCCCTTTTCCTTGAGTGGGGGCGAACCTGTGAACATGATGAAATAGCACTTTTGTGATTAGGTTACTACTTAGTTGGCTTTGAGGTACCCAAAATGGAGATTATTCTAGCGGTTCTGACCTAATCAGGTGAGCCTTCTCTGAAGACACAGAGCTTGAACGTATGAGAGAGATTCTATATGAGGGGTATTCTCTGATACGGGCTTTGAATTTGAAAGGGACCATATTATCCTTATCCTTGAGCGTGGCCCCTAGCTCTGAGAACAATTCCCGTGTGAAACAAGCAAGGATATGAGGTATTTTCTAGACAAGTCGCTAGAGGGCAAAGCAGCTAGTCAACACCTTGATTTTAGCTTCATGGGTCCCTGAGCAGAGAAATCAGCCACGCAGTGTCAGGGTTTCTGACTGACAGAATAGTGAGATAATAAATGCCTGTGATTTTAGCCACTAAGTTCATGGTAATTTGTTATACATCAATAGAAAACTGATATAGGCACTCATCCATGTACTAGACATTACAGTGAAGGTATTCATGTACTATCTCACCTAATTCCTGTAGCAGCTCCTGAGGTATTAGCAATTACTATGTCCATCATTAGAGCAAGAAAACTGAAGCTTGGCTCAGTGAACAGAAGGAGATTGGTTCCTTAAATATTGCCATTTTCACTCTCACTTTATCTGTATTTCCAAGACCTATCCCCAAGCTATGCTCTTTCCTCTGAATCTCTCTTTCTGTCCTTATCGTTTTACTGATTCGGGCTGTTGCATTGGTAAAAGTATTTTGATCGAAACCATTTGGCTTTTTGTAGATACCAGCTACAGAGAAGGTTAATTTTCATTTAATTGTGTTTTTGAAAGGTGAATGCAGACTTGAGTTTTAAAATTATTAAGCATAAACTCTTTCACAAAATATAAATGGAGTAAGATAGATCTGTCCTTCCTACTAAAACAAGAAAAGTTTTCTGAGTGAGCATACCGGCTTACTGATGCCACTGTTATTGAACCAAACTCAAATCCATCTGCCCAACATGCAGCAAAGCCAATCTACTGACACCGGGTTGTGGTAAAGTAAAGTACAGCCTTTAGTACAAGGCGTCAAGCAGGGAGAATGGGAAGCTTATGCTCATATACCTGAACTCCCCAATGCTTTCAGGGAAGGGGTTTTGAAGGCAAGGTGAGGGGTGTGGTTTGCAAGGTGCTCGGTCAATTCATGAGCAAGTCTTTAGTTGGTTGATGGTGAGGTAACCGGGTGATATCATGGGGGTCAGCTTATTGAGTCTTCAGGGTTAAGATGGTCTGAGGGCTATGTGCTCATGATCATAATGCAGTTAGCATCTTGCATCTGGAGGAGGTTTTAGCATCTGTAAAACAACTAAAGGATATGGCTCAGGATATTGTCAATAGCCTTTGAGGATGAACTTAAGTCCTTGACTTTGCTTTGTGGTTAAACTATTATTGCTTGATTTTTTCTTTTGTTTTTTCTCTTATTTTTATTTTACTTTTTCTTGCTATATTTTATTTTTATTGTTTCTTCTTTTATTTTTTCACTTTTCTGATTAAATTTGCCCTTTGGAAGTCCTGGGAGACTGAAGCTCCTCTCGTAAGCAGGAGGCGGGGACCCTGGGGGTCTGTCCCTGGGAAGTCCTCATGAGGTGCTGCCCAGTTTCACCCCCTGTCCCTGCCAGCACCCACGCCTTTCCCAGCCCTGCTATCCCACTTTGGGATGCTTCAGGGCCACCTGGAGGCTTACTTCCTACCTGATTCCAGTCTCCATCCCCGGTTGAGAAAATGTAAGAACGGATGGGCCCATGGTTTGAAGCTTATAATCTAGTCAGTCTGGCTGCTGGACCTATTCTGACCCAGAACCCTGAACCAGGGAGCGAGTCTTTGTTTTCCTTGTGACCACATCTTTACTTTGCATTCAAGTTTCATTTATCAGATTATAATCTGGCCCCTACAAAGAATTACTCTATTTTTAACACTGCCAGAAAATCAATCTTTTTCTATCAAAATACAAGATTTCCAGAGAGTCTGAATGAATGTGCCCTTGCTCCCATGTGAGATAGTAAGAATGTACAGTGAAAATTGTGGAAAAAAATTGAAGACAGAGAGTGGAAGGCAAGGTGCAAACCGTGGGGGAAACTGGATTATAAACATGAAAGCAAAATGGAAAATGGCATTGAACAGAAATAGAGAGAAAAAATACAAGAGAAAATAGAAAGAAAAAATAAAAAACTTTTTCCAAAGAATAAAGAAAGGGGATTTCAGGGAAAACTGTAAGCACAAAAGACACAGCAGTAAGAGTTAAGCCAGGAAAACCTTATTGTATTTGAAGTTTCTGAGTTTTGTTTACCTGTAATGGAGACTAAAAGATGCTACATGTGAATAAGCAACAAGGTAATATGACCCTTTCAGAGACTATTGTTGGTTCAGGAGTTCAACCATTAGATACCCTGAAAAAAATCAGATGAAAGTAACAAAAATTATGATAATAACATAATACTGAATATTTTAAATACTGTGTGCAACCATCATTTTAGGTATTTTAACTAGCTTAACCCTAACAATGATCCTCTGAAGGTCTTGCTATTATTAAGCCCATTTTAAAGATGAGGAAACTGAGGAACTGAGAACTTAAGTAATTGACCCAAGGGAAACATGGAGACAAAGAGCAGAGAGGAGGTCAATGTGGCAGGAATGTAGGAAGCAAGTGAGAAGTGAGGGAAGATCAATGTGGACAAGTGGTAAGAGATAAGATTCTGGAGAATCTTATAGGCCTTGTGAGAAATGTGACTTTTATGCTGAGTGAATTGGTGAACCATTGGCAGGTTTTGAGCAGTAAAATGATACATTTTGACTTACATTTAAAAATCATTCTTTTGGCTGCAGAACTAAGAAGAAATTGTAAGCAGAAGCGGGGATTGGGTTGTGGGGAGAAGACGTGTGTGTCAGGAGTGTAGACAGGTGGACCAGGTAGGAGGCCATTGCAATAACACACATCAGAGTAGGTGGCTTGGTCACTGAACTGACTGGGTATAGATCGACTATACTTGATTGGGCCCATTGTATCTCTACTGACTAAATAGAGAGAGGAGGTGGTGAGTGATGGTATTTAAAATTGCAATACATTTATTGCAACTATATGTGTTCCTTAACTACAGCTTACTTTATATGGATAAATCTATTGGAGCATTTCCTATGTATGACTTAGTGACTTCATGGTCATCCCACAATAATAAGTAAGGCCATGAGTAATTTATAAAGCAACTTCATGTGAACTGCTTTGGAAACAACCTGATGAGGTTTGTGTGTCAGAAACATATTATTCCTGTCTCTTAACATAAGAGCAAACAGACACAGTGAACTTCGAGGTTACTTTGCCCAGTATCACATGAACTGTGAGTCAGAAGTCTGTGGTTTCCCCCGCAAAGCCAGTTCCTAACTAAGCTTGTGCCAAGGACGGCCTCAAGATGAAAATGGAAAAGGAAGCCACCACTCCCAGGATGGAGTCTTAGAAAGTAAGCTCGCAGCAATCCTATTGCCTGGCCTTTGGGAAGAATAGCTACCACCTCACTTGGTTCTCAGCTTCTAAATCATGGGCATTAAAAGTCACCTTTGATACAAGCTGTGAATTACTATACAGAAGACATATTAAAACAAAATCCAGTTAAACTAATAAAGTTGAATTGTAGCAAAGGCTTCTCTTTTGCAAGATGATTTTAAGAAAGAGAAGAACCTTTTGAGAAAGCTCACAGCATTCCTCCTGCTCCCTGCAGCTTCAAGAGTCAGCTCCACATCCACATCCTATTAGCTTTGATTTCCAATTCATGAAAATCCAACCTGTCATTTTTTTTCCTTTTTTCTCAAAACACAGTAGCATCAACTCAGCCTTTTCTTTATAAGTGGTCTCCTTTTCTTAGCTGTTAAATAGATTATCACCTCTCTAATGACAGGACCAAGCCTAGGGTAAGTTTCTAGTCTTGGCACAAAATTTAAGCGGATGTTAAAAAACTAGCAATCAAGATAAATACTATTTTAATATGATATCTTTAAAAATTAAATTAATGCAAAAACCCTTACAAAAGGGAATAAAATAGCAACATTTTAAACAGAAGCAGTATCAGTACTATTGACTTCTTCTTTCTTGGGCTTCTCTATGGCTCAACACAACACTGGTAAACAATACTGTCTTCTGATGTTTTATGGTTCAATTTTTTTTTTTAATGTAGTATTCACTATAAGCCAGAGGTGATTTCTCTTGTGTGAAGCTAAAATATAGGAAGAATAAGAACAAGGACAGAGCAAGTGCTGTGTTTTGTAGAATATATTGAGCAACTCTTGATTTCCCTTTAATTTGTTACATTTTTCTAAGGCATCACAAAAGGTAACCTTTCATCATCTTAATCTCCATTACACAGAGTAATACTGAGTAGGCACGACCTCCTTGAACTGAGGGCTGTACTGCAGTATGTTAAACAAAATCACTGGCCCGCATGGCACTGCCTTGCTCATGCACTGAATACTGGAAGTAAATGCTAATTATTTGCAGATGATAATAAAATGACTTTTGAATAAACAAAGCAGGAACAGCAATTATACAGTTAACACAAAACTATGACTGTCAGGCAATTGTACTTATCACAATCCTTGAGCCATTAATTAGAGTATAGCATTTCCTCTTGAGATAATGCTGATTAAAATGTATATACACTCTGCTGGAAAATAACTTCAGGGTTGATGTGAAAATAGCAAAGAGAGATTTCAAGTAAATACCTTGAAGGAAGGGGCATTCTTGTGAAGAGGAATACTTATCTCTTGTCCTGCTGGGACCTGTGTCTCCCAGAGCCATTTTGTGGTTGGCTAGGCAAGTTTTTCCAAAAAAAAGAGAAAAGGAATGAGGTGAGTCAGCTAAATTCTTGTTAGCTAACACACAGAATTTTCTTTGGAGATGGCTTTCTTCTCAATCTTTTGTAACCACACATACAGAATGTGCTTTCGTACAACATGCGAGTCATTTTCTCTGTAAACAGGTATAAGGGCAGACCTTATCAATTAACAAAATCCACATACTCACTACTTTAATCCAGTGTGCATCTAGAAGTCCCTGCAGCATGAGTTAGCTGTGCCTTTTTTATTTCAAGCTGGGCCTTTAAATATTGGCTAAGCAGCATGGCAGTATGGCGAGGAAGAACTCTGGGGAAGGTGGTGATGGGGCTTTGCTGAGCTGCTCACAGATGGCATAAAATCAAGAAGTAGGGAGCAGTCGACGAGCCAGAAACGTGGCTCAGCCTGCCTTCTCCGAGTCTAGAGCCTCACTCTTCAATGAGTGGTCTGCAGACCCGCAGCTTCAGCAGCGCCTGCGTGCTTGTGAGAATCAGAGACTCTCAGGTCCACAGACCTCCTGAGTCACATCTGCATTTCAGCTGGAGCCCATGGTATCCTTATGTGCACTGGAAGTTTGACAAGGACTTGTCTAAGAATGCTGTGCCCACAAGCCTGGGCTTTCAAGGCCATCTTTGTGACCAGGGTAAAATATCAAGAGAGTGGCATAATGACCTGCAACTGGAAGCAAATGCAAAGCACAGGAGAGTCATCAAAAATTTCATACCCTTTCTCGGCAAGGAGTTCACAGGGGTTATATAACATGATAGGTAGGTAGCTTTGGTAAAGGGGAAGCTTTATTTGTAGTTAAAACTATTCTTAGACTTTTAGAAATTTTAAAGGAGGGCATCTCTGTCATTGAGGTTCAATGGAGGCGACTGCTGGAAGCCACTTGAGGGATGAGCATCTGAGAAGAAAAAAAGAGAAGGAAATATCTTCTGGTTTACTTGTGGCTCCACACTGGGCCACACCAGACATGCAAGTGAATAGTCCCTGTTGCATCATATTTCACAGAGCCCTCCTGGTGGCTCAGAGCTGGTACCTTACTGACGGTTTTCACACATTTCTGCATACATCGTTAACCTCCTGGGCTTATTTTACCACAGAGAAGTCAACATAGGTTTCATACAAGTAAATATCAATGATAATACAATAGCTTCCATTTATGGAGTGTCTGCTTAATACCAGACACTATCCCAGATGATTCAAACTATCTCTTTAAATCACATGGCCCTGAACTGCGATATTATTCTATCTCATAAATGAGGAAGTTGAGATGTGGACAGCACTACTTCATATTCTGCCCCAAACCTTGTCATTTGTCTTGAATAATTTGTTTGAACAAACAGGCACTTGCCCTTCTCTCTCAGGCCCTGCTTCTTCTCTGGTTAAGTCAGTTTTGTCTGTCAGTTCATCCTCTTGGCTCATGTGTGAAGTCTCTTTCGTGACCCTGACCAAGGACAGCTCGCTTCTTGCTATTCCCTGCCACGTGACAACCCCATTTTCTTCCACATAGACAGTTTTCCTGCCTCCACGGTACTAAAGCCGATCACCCCCCTCTTCACATAAAATGTGTCACGGGTCGCCTTGCCTTGCCTGAAAGGTGTACTATCTCTGCACCATCTGTCTTTTAGCTCACTTCCTAAGAAGGGCTGTCACGATGACTTCAATGAATAAAAAAAAAAAAAAAAGTCTTCATTCTTTCTATGCCTTCTGTTGAGGTAAAAATTTTCTCTAATCTTCTCCTAGTTTTTCATCAGCCCAAATATACAGAATTTTGGAAGCACAATGATTCCTAGTGCAAGAAAAAAGTAAAAGGTATTTCATAATAGTAAGTCAATTTCCAAGCAGGATCAACACTTTGGAGGACCTTGGCTTGTCTTGTTACACACGAACACAGATTCTTCCTTAAAAAATATCCAGTTTTGTCTAGTCCTGGAATAACTTAGGGTAGCATATCTCAAACTTTCCCCATCAAAGAGGAGGAAAGGCCATGTATATCTGCAGGAGATTGCTTAAGGGGGTCTGAGAGCATCATCCCTAAAGGGATTTGATAAAAATGGGAAATTTTTTGAAGCCAGAAGCTTTATCTTTAAAACAGAATGCAAATTGCGACTACCTTCCCGTAACAAGTCTTTATCTGTTCCACTGTAAAAATGATTTGGATTTCATACCAGATTAAATTACCCAGTTTCACCTCTGAGTTTTTTGGGTGAAGTGAAATGATGTATAATGTGCTGTGTTTATTCTGTGGCTTTTGTATCCCTGCACACTGCCATGTAAGTCCCTCAAAAGCCAAACGTGAGGATGTTATGATCCCCTGATGACTTTTCAATAACTACCATGGAAAATGGGATAATTATTCAAAGAAGGATACGTTTCTGTTTCAGAAAACTTCAGAGTAGTAGCGGGTATATCTGCTGCTGGATGCCTGCAGTCTTAGCCTGTTTCCCAATTGGAGAGCCAGCGAGGAAGGGGAGTAAGTGTCTCTGAGTCAAGTGAGCCTGCAGAGGGTCAAAGTGGCCAGTCTTCAGAACAGACCTCTTGCGAGAGCTTCCTTCTCCTGATCCTTCGAGAAACCTCGTGTGAATATCACTTTAAGGGCAATTTTTCCTGCCTAATGCAGCAATGAGGGAAAGCCACCGAGGCAACTAGACGTGTGTATGTGTTCTATTCAATTATCTTAAAGTAAACAATAAATGCATCCACGTGACTTTAACATTTCAGCACAATCTTCCTTGACAAAGAAGCAAATGCTGTCGTGGAGGAGAAAATTTGAAAATAGTGCTCAAGGACCACCCATGGTCTCATTGTTAAGTGCCTTGTCACGTGGGAGGACAGGTAACAATAGCCAAAAAGCTTCTCAGTTTGAGCCTTGGAAACTTCGTGATTCTTCCTGTTGATGAAGCTATCTTTAGTTATGAAATATTTGGCCAAACAAATGCCTTTGACTTAAGGCACTTAAATAACTCTAGCTTAAAAAATAGTGAAAATATGATTGAAAATATCCTCTAAGTAATTTGCAGGACATTGTGCGCATGTATTTGTATTTGGAAAAATAGCAATTTTAAAGCTAAATATATCTTAGGCAAAAATTTAGTGTCAGAATATGAAAAGATGGGTTGGTGCATTTGAGAAAGAAAAAGAAATTAAAACAAAATCTCAAAAAATATGTCAGAATGTCTTGATGGTACAAAATAAATGAGACAATAGAAACATAGACAGAAATTTCACTAATTCATAATATATTTCCTTGTTCTGGAGATGTGTTCATTATTGAGAAAATTAGCCACATTTAATTTTTTTAATGGCTGTTATGAGAATACTTTTCTTCATTTGTTTTGAAATATATCCTACTAAAATAAGTATATATAAACACATGTAAGTTCTGGAAAAGAACTTTAAAACCAACTTATATACTCACCAACCTCCAAAAAGAAAAGAACACAAACTGTTACCTTGCGGTCTTATGCCAGATGTTCCTACTCCTTGCCCTGGCATCCATTATTTTGTGCATACATCAATTCTTTCCTTTAAAAAATGTTTAACCACATGTGTTTTTAAGTCTAAACGATACGCACTTTATTTTTGCTTGTTTTGAGCTTCATATGTGTTTGTAGTCTTCAGGAAATTGATCTTTTTTTCACTAAAATTAGCTTTATATGAATCAGCCATGTGAGTGGGTTTAGCTGTATAACATTCTATTGTGTGATATTGCAAATAAGAAATTCATTTATATATCTACTTTCTGATAAATGGATATTTGCTTTTATTCTAGATTTTGCTATTAATATTATGAACAGTGCAGCAACAAAAATTCTTGTAAATGATTCCTAAACCCATATGCAAAAATTTTCTCTAGTGTGTATAACTAATAGTGGAATGGTAAAGTCGTAGAGTATATAAAAGTTCAATTTCACACGTTATTGTGAGACTGTTCTCCAACGTGGCTATCCTTGCCTCTCCACCAAAAATGCAGTCCAATTGATCTATATCTTCGAAAAAACCTAATATTTTAGACAACTTAATTTTTTTCCAATTTCTGTGGTATGAAATGACATCTCATTATCTCATGGGTTTCTCTGGTTAGTAATGAGATTGGTCATATATTCTTAGGTTCTTTGTGAAATTTCTGTTGCTGTTATGTAGTGGGATGTTATCTTCCTTTTATTGATATTTTGACTATATTGAGGTAAAACTGGCAAATAAAATTATAATATATTTAAAGTGTACAATGTGATTAGTTGATATATGTATACATTGTGAAAAGATTTCCTCAGCCAGATCAATTAGCACATGCATAACCCCCTCATATTTATTTATTTTGTAAGATTGCTTAAGATCTGCACTCTTAGCAAATCTCAGTTATATGATACAGGGTTATAAACTATCATCACCATGAACTACACTGGATTCTCAGAACGTACACATCTTATAATTGGAAGCTTTTCTATTTTACCAACCTCTCCCCATTTTGACCCCACCCCTACCTCAGCCCCTGGCCATCACTATTCTACTGCTTCTATGAATTTGACTTACTTCACATATGATACCATGTAGTAACTGTTTCTCTGGCTGGCTTCTTTCACTTAGCATAATGCTTTCCAGATTCAACTATGTTGTCACAAATGTCATGATTTCCTTCTTTTTTTTAAGGCTGAATAATATTCGTACATACATATTTCATATTTTCTTTTTAAATTATTTATTTAATTTTTGGTTGTGCTCATTCATTGCTGCATGTGGGTTTTCTCTAACTGAGGTGAGCAGGGGCTACTCTTTGTATTCCTTGAATCTATTTCTCACTTCCACTGTATAACCGTCAGGGATTTGATTTAGGTCATATCTGAATGGTCTAGTGGTTTACCCTACTTTCTTCAATTTAAGTCTGAATTTTGGAATAATGAGTTCATGATCTGAGCCACAGTCAGCTCCTCATCTTGTTTTTGCTGACTGTATAGAGCTTCTCCATCTCTGAATGCAAATAATATAATCAATCTGATTTCAGTATTGACCATCTGGTGATGTCCCTGTGTAGAGTCCTCTCTCATGTTGTTTGGAAGAGGGTGTGAGTTATGACCAGGGCACTCTCTTGCCAAAACTCTGTTAGCCTTTGCCCTGCTTCATTTTCCAAGGCCAAACTTGCCTCTTACTCCAGGTATATCTTGACTTCCTACTCTGCATTCCACGCAAAAGAGGAAAGGACTTTTTTTTTTCGTGTTAGTTCCAGAAGGTCTTATAGGTCTTCATAGAACTGTTCAACTTCAGCTTCTTCGGCATTGGTTGTTGCGGAATAGACTTGGATTACTGTGATACTGAATGGTTTAAACGCCTTGGAAATAAACAGAGATCATTCTGTTATTTTTGAGATGGCATCCGAGTACTGCATTTTCGAATCTTTTGTTGACTATGAGAACTACTGTATTTCTTCTAAGGTATTCTTGCCCACTGTAGCAGATATAATGGTCTTCTGAATTAAAGTCACCCATTCTGGTCCATTTTATTTCACCAATTCCTAAAGTGTCAATGTTCACTTTTGCCACCTCCTGTTTGACCACTTCCAATTTACCTTGCTATTCTTTTCTATTCTTATTCTATTCTATTCTTTTATTCTATTATTATTTGCTATTCTATTCTTCAACAGTACGTGACCTGTGAACTTTAAGATGTACAAGCTGGAATTAGAAAAGGCAGAGGAACTAGAGATCAAATTGCCAACATCTGTTGCATCATAGAAAAAGCAAAGAAAATTCCAGAAAAACATCTACATCTGCTTTATTTATTATGCCAAACACTTTGACTGTGTAGATCACAACAAACTGTGAAAAATTCTCAAAGAGGTGGAAATACCAGACCACCTTACCTGCCTCCTGAGAAATCTTTATGCAGGTCAAGAAGCAACAGTTAGAACAGGACATGGAACAACAAATTGGTCCCAAATTGGAAAAGGAGTATGTCAAGGCTGTATATTGTCACCCTGCTTATTTAACTTATATGCAGAGTATATCATTGGAAATGCTGGGCTGAATGAAGCACAAGCTGGAATCAAGATTTTAGGGAGAAAGACAATAACCTCAGATATGCAGATGACACCCTCCTTATGGCAGAAAGTAAAGAAGAACTAAAGAGCCTCTTGATGAAAGTGAAAGAGAAGAGTGAAAAAGTTGGCTTGAAGCTCAACATTCAAAAAACTAAGATCATGGCTTCTGGTCCCATCACTTCATGCCAAATAGATGGAGAAACAATGGAAACAGTGACAGACTTTATATTCTGGTGCTCCAAAATCACTGCAGATGGTGGCTGCACCATGAAATTGAAAGGCACTTGTTCCTTGGAAGAAAAGCAATGACCAACCTAGACAGCACATTAAAAAGCAGAGGCATATCTTTGCTGACAAATGTCTGTCTAGTCAAAGCTATGGTTTTTCCAGTAGTCATGTATGGATGTGATATTTGGACCATAAAGAAGGCCAAACACTGAAGAATTGATGCTTTTGAACTGTGGTGTTGGAGAAGACTCTGGAGAGTCCCTTGGACTTCATGGAGATCAATTCAATCCATCCTAAAGGAAATCAATCCTGAATATTCATTGGAAGGGCTAACACTGAAGTTGAAGATTCAATACTTTGGCCAAGTGATGAGAAGTATTAACTCATTAGAAAAGGCCTTGATGCTGGGAGAGTTTGAATGCAGAAGGAGAAGGGGATGACAAAGGATGAGATTGTTGGATGGCATCACAGACTCAATGGACATGAGTTTCAGCAAGTTCTGGGAGATGGTGAAGGACAGTGAACCCTGGTATGCTACAGTCCATGGGGTCACAAAGAGCAGGACATGACCAAGTGACTGAACAACAACAAAAAAATGCCATTGGAATTTTGGTAGAGATTTCATTGAATATGCAGATTGTTTTGAGTAGTACACACATTTTTAATATTCTTTCAGTCCTGAAAGATGAATGATCTTTCATCTATTTTTGTCTTTTTAAATTTCTTTCATAAGTGTTTTATAGTTTTCAGTGACAGATAATTCACCTCCTTAGTCAAATTTCTCTCTAAATATATTATTATTTTTGATGCAATTGTAAATAGGGTTGTTTTCTTACTTTCTTAAATAATTCATTATTAGTGTATAGAAATGCAACTGATTTTTGTATAATGATATGGCATCTTACAAAATTACTGAAATTATTCATTAGCCCTGATAGATTTTTGGTGAATTCTTCAGATATTTCTATATTTAAGATTATGTTATCTACAAACAGAACCAGTTTTGCTTCTTCCTTTCTGATTTGGTTGTCTTTATTTCTTTTTCTTACTCAGGTGTTTTGACTAGAATTTCCAGTACTATGATTAAAAAATGGCAAGAGTGGGTAACCTTGTTTTGCTCCAGTTATGGAGGAAAAGATTTCAGCTTTTCACCATTGAGTCTGATGTTTGCAGTGAACTTGTCAAGTTAAGTTTGGTCAGTTTTTTAAAATATCGGCTCTTTCCTTAGTGATCTTTGCTACTGTCTTTTTAGTCTCTATTTAATTTATTTATGCTCTGATTTTGGTTTTCTTCCTTCAACTAACTTTGAACCTACTTTCTTCTTCATTTTCTAGTTCCCTCAGATATAAATTTAAGCAATTTACTGCAATTTTTTCTTTCTTTTTTTTTTTTTTTGACTCTGTTTTGATGTTTATGCATCAGATAGAGCACCCCTTTCTCTTACACTTGACAGACTCTCCTCATGTAAGAGATGAAGCTCTTTGGTCAACCCAGCCTATGCTCGTGAGTGTCCTTCGAACCTGTGTGACTGTTCCAGCCTCCACCCTTGTCCTTAGTAGCTCCCAGTAGATGATGGTGTGCCAAGATCCTTCAGTGTCCTGAAGGCAGGGGCAAATACCCATATATCTATTCAGCTCCCGGAGAACTATTGATTGCCTGACCCTTCTACCCCGAGTGAAAGCTAATTTGAAGATCAACATCAGTATGAGATGGGGATGTCAGGGGATTGGATAGGCAGTGTAGCTCCTATCAGGAAAAAAATTGGTGATGGTTGTTTTTGCCTTCTTACTCTGTTTTAAGCCAGAAGGAATAGATGCTAGAAGTGCTTGTATGCTCAAATAGAACAACTTCTGTTTTGTGTGGTCTTGAGGAGCTCATCAATGTCTGGCCTCATCATCTCCCAGAGCTGTGTGATTTGGGAGCCAGTCTCTAAGGTAGCAGCTTTAACACTTTGGGTGCTAGATGTATGGACAAGCTCCTTCCACGGAGAAGCTGGAGGTGTGCTTTTACTGCTGGAGTGAGCCAGGGGAGATAGTTTTTTCAGGCCCTTGGGAGAATCCCAGTCAGCGAGTTGATTAGGAGCCAGAAACTCAAGCAGTAGTTGGGAAAGTACAGAGTCCTATTTCTTCCAGGGATAAATTAGGAGAAGTGATGGACATTCTACCCCCTCCTTTTGTGCTGAGTTCTGGTGGAGAGCTTCAGCATGTGCTTGTGTGTTGATTTGAAATTTATTTTCATTTGCTTGTTTATTTAATAAGCTTATGTAGTGTTTGTAAATGCTGAACTCCATTTACCATCAGAGCTAGATAATTTAGGGTCCTGTCACTTGGGTAGCAGTCATAAAAGTTAGATATGTCAACAAGCTCCTTCTAAGAAGATAAAAACCTGGTTTTATTGTTGGAGCAAGACTGAGGGAGAAAGAACGCAGGTGAAGTGTCCACCGAGGTTTTGTTTGGCTTCACTCAGAACCTAGCTGCTGGCTGATTAGAAGCCAGATACCCAGGCTGTAGCTGAGTAAACATGTAGCCAAATCTCTTCCAGGAGAAGTAGGAAGATGGGTATTTTCATCTCCTCCCTCTGCACTGAGCCTGGAGGAAAGCCTCATAGAGTTTTTGTGCACCTGTTTAGCAATCGATTCTTGCTTCCAGTAGCCCCGTAGAGAGGGCTCATGTGATTTGAGGGGCCATTCCTACAATGGCATCCTTAAATGATGGATCACCAGATGTGTGTTCCAAACCCTTCACTCCTCAAGGAGAAGCTAGATGTTGGGAGTTCCTTCCCAGTTGTAAGGCTCCGTGCTGGGTGTGGGTTTATGGCAATAGGATTTATGGCAGATACCTACCCAAGTCAATGTGGATATTTTCTCATTTGCCTGATGTGTAGAAGTAACACAAGTAGCTGCTGGATTTCCCTCAGAAGGAACTGATTCATGTTTAGTTGTATATCAGATATGTCTGTGGGAAGAGGGAAGGTCTCCCATGTCACTATCTTGATACAGTCCTCTTCTTGTTGATTTCTAACAGTTCTAGTATTTGTGTGTACATTCTAGACACTAGTCTTTTCTTGATCATATGTTTGTCAATACGGCTCACATCTTCACTTCCTCTATAATTTGTTTTGATGAACACAAGCTCTTCATTGTCATGAAGTAGATCTATCAATGCTCTTTTATGAATTGTGTTTTTTTATTTTAATTTAGGAATCCTTTCACACAAAGCCTAAAAAAAATATTTTCCAATGTTTTCTTCTAAAAATTTAGAAGTTTTGTCATATACCTTTGAATTATTAATCAGATGAGAGTTAACAGCTTTATATGTAAGTTTTCTATTCTTGCTCCTTTGGTCAATTAGATTATCCTTGAATCACTACCTCCCAGTCCTAATTGATATAAATTTGTAACTTTATGTTGGTAAGCCAATTTCCCCCAATGTATTCATCCTTCTGGATATTCTCAACCTTTGTTCTTGCACATAAAACTCCAAATCATCAACTTTGTTTAAAAATTTATTGGAATTTAGATCAGAATTTCACCATGACTATTGATAACTCTTCAAAATTTGACATCCTTATGACTGAATTTTCTTATCCATGAGTTGAAACATCTTTATTTTAATATTTTTGTTGTGTATCTCTTTTCATTCTTTCAGCTTTTCTTTGTTCTGATTTAAATGTACCTCTCAGAAAGAAATACATGGTGAAATTTTTTTATCTTTTTGTCTAGACTGACAAGTTTTGCCTTTCACCAGAACAGTTATTTTCTTTTATTTACTGTAATTATTTGAATTAATTGACGTAACCTTATTTGTGTCTATTAAACTACTTTTTTTGGATTGTTTGCTTTTTATCTTTAATTCTTTACAATTTATATATTGAACTCTCTATTTCTCTTCTTATATTGTTTATCCTAAAACATTCTGATGCTCATTTAACTTTACACGATCTAACATTAGTGTTTTGTCCTCTTTCAGAAAACCAAGAGGACTTTAGATTGCTTTAACTCCTATCATCCTCTTCCGATCTTCAAACTACTGCTCTCAAATAATTTAGTGGTGTTTTTGTTTTTCCTTGTAAATCAAAAATTGTTTTTGCACAGTTCATATTTGTTTTGATTTATCACAGGATTGTATTTTTAAGCTCTATATTCCTTCTTTTATTTCAGACCTTTTTGTGTTTTCTCTTCATCACTCACCCAAAAGTGCCTGTCTGCACAAATGACACCATCTTTCTTCCAATTCAGTGGCCTGGTGGACTCTTCAAAAGTCAATATATAGACTAGGTTTAGATATCTTGAAATAACTAAACATTGTCTTTAATGGCATAATTTTGGTATCTTAAATTCAAATAAATGAGAGGCTTTTTTTTTTTTGTCTACGAAGCTGCTATTTGCAGAACCAGCCAATGAAAAATTCAATGGATGAATTAGGTTGTTGCTTTCATAGCACTTCTTTCTTGAAAGGAAGACCCATCAAAGCAACACTGGACCCCACCATGGGGTAGGGAGGTTTCTGGAGGATTCCTTTGCACTGCGAAGAGTCCTTTTCCATTCCTGCTTTTGTTATTGGCAGTACTTGAATATAACAATGAGACTAAGTAATGGTTTCTGAATTCCTACTATACAATTTAAACAGAATCTCCTGGTCCAGACTTGTTGGGCTAGGGAAGTAGCCTGTGGCAATGAGTAGACTCTTGTTTTTGCTTATTAGGCCATTAAACCTACCCCATGTCTTTCTAGGGTGTTGCAATTCACAGCACATGCTAACTCTTGATCAGCTGAGCCTATATGCTTCCAGATACTGTATAAACATATAAACATGAATTGCCAATGAGACAGTTTAGTATTCTGAGAGAACAATCATATCCACCATCCAAATAGATGAGTATATTTTTCTAAGTAAAGGAAAAGTCTTGCAGCTGATTTCATAATTGAAGAAAACAGGGAAAAGACTGTGAAAAGGGAAGACACTGCAAGGAGAGAAGAATGCAAGCTACAAGTGTGGCATAGGAGGGCCAAAGCGATGCTTATGTATTCATTTATTATTTATCATTCAGTGGAGTACTGACCTGAATATCAAGTCTTTGATTCTATTAGCAGTTCTGCTGCTAGCAGGGTGGTAGACTGGAGACAGCTGTGCAGGGTCCTGAAAAAACCTGGGCTCTGAAAGCACGTGACCTGAGTTTCAAATGGTGGTTCCAGTATTTGTTGGCTTTGCAACTGTTAGTAGTTTCTTTAGCATCTCTTGGTCTTAGTTTCCAATTTGTAAAAGGGGGAAAAGCCACTACCGTAGCAGTGTTATGAGGATTAACTATAATGAAAGTAAATGTCTTTCAACACCTACCCTAGGAAACCCCTTCTGTAAAAGGCAGCAATGATCATGTGACATTAGACTCAGCACTGAATCTCTGTCTCTCTACAGGTTTCTAATCTATAAAATGGAAACTAAAAACAAAACAAAACAAAACTCGATCTTACAAAAAGTCTGCGTAGGTATAAATGAGCTTGAGCACTTTGTTGACATTTTGGACAATTCCATTTAACAGAGTTCTTTAAGAATCCTATCCCCAGGCCACAGCACCAAAAAGAAAATCAAGCTAGATATAAATAAATAAGCTGGTCATCTTTAAATAATCATTCTTTTCATCCAAACTTTAAAATACTTCTAAACTGTGACTATTTCTTTGCTATTTTTCTCATATTTTTTATGTTTATAGCATCCACATTTTTTCACAATATTTCCAGTTCAAACCAGAAAATATAAAAAAGGAAACATTTGGGGGAAGAATCTCCCTGTGTGATAGTTGGCTTTCTTGTACCTTTTGAAAGTCTGTGTATATTTGAATGTATCATCAGTGAATTACCTGCACCCCACGATTTTCCTCACCGCCTCTCACAGCCATCCTAAACTACCCAGTCTGGAGTCAATTTCCCTCTATAAGTTGCCCAGTTGCTTCGGGATTTTTGTTTGAATTTCTTCTCAATTGAGTGTTCCAGTTTCTTTCCTTTAGCTGCTATGGTCAGAATAAAATGAAAGGACGTTATAGTCAAGTAGGTTTTATCCTGTGGAGGGCTTGTGTCCAAATCCCTTTGTCTCTTTACCCTGGTGAGCAGAGTTAGAAAACGCAGCAGTCTCATGATCCCTGTCACCCTCTGCCTCGAGGCTGAGCACACAGCCAGCTCTGAGCAGCCAGCTCCCAGCCTCGGTTCTGCTGGACTCTGCCGGCCTGTCCTCCTTGTCTAGAGACAAACGCACTTCCTGCAGAAGGCACGCTCAGCTCCAAATCGTACTACCCCAAATCCTGCTTCCAAAGTAGAAAAAAGAATTAAAAAATAGAAGAAAAGAAATAAGAGAAAAAGAACCCAAATTGCTTTCTCTACCTTTTTATCTTGTTCGTTTTGGGAGCCAAGGAATGGTGTCTAAGACATAGCAGTCATTGAGCAAATATAGTTGACTAAGTAGGCTATGTACAGTAGGATGAAGTAGTGGCTTTTCTAAATGCAGCTGTGGTGGCTTCTGTGCACTGGTTTGTTTGGTATCCATTCTAGTCTCTTTCTTCTGTGTCCTCATCAAATCTATTGCCTGGAAGGCTGACAGCTGTCTTTCCCAGATTTCCTTGCAACTGAAATTATAGATGTCACTTAGGTTCCACCAACCTGGTGAAATCATTATGGGATTTGAATCTGAAGCTCTGTCAAGTGGAGAGTTAAGAGGCCTCTGTTTTGTTAATGTAAACTGAGAGGCAGGGTGAAACTGTGGCTAGCAGCTTTCTAATTTGATGATTTGTTACAGTTCAAGTGGAAGCTGTCCCATCACGGGTAAGAGTTCCTGGAAGATCAGTCCAGAACCTGCTTCTGCAGCCTCCAGCGATTTTAGAAGTCACCCAGTGCATCATAACAAGCCCATTTTTGTACAAACTACTGTCTGCAGTGTAACTCTATTGTAGCATATCCACTGAAATGTATGACCTCTTTCGCCACCTTACACCAACAGCTAAGGACACTTAGACGTGAATATGTACTTCTCACTCTTTTGTTGCTTCAATCTGTTTAATGCAGGACCTTGCACCCCACCCCACCCATTAAAACTTCCTCTAATCTATTTATTTGTGTTTTGAATTCTCAGGCTTTTTTTCCAGCTCATCATGAACGATCCTCTTGTATTTTCTCAATATGCTGTTTTTATAGACACCCGTCTTCCATGCTACTTGAGGACAGCACCTTCCCCATGACCACGGCTGCCTACACATGAACACTGATTCCTGCCAAGGCTGGGGTTTCCGAGGGTTTCCAAAGTAGCCAATCCTCAAAGTGCTATAATCCCTTTAATTATCACACTGTTGGAAAAATAACTGCTCCAAGAATAAAGGAGAGTATGCCTTTCTCCTTTAACCTGTGACATGATGTATGACCAAAGCAAAATGACTTAAGCCCCACGTCTCACCATAGCCTCCTGAAAACAGCCCCTTCTCTGTAAGAGGCTGAAATTTATGCATGGTGTTTGACAAGGGAATATATACCAGCTATCCTCTGATGCCTTTTTTCTTCTCTTCTTCTGAGCTTATGCTGCAATCTTCTCCTGTAACCCCAAAATAAAGCCCCTGAGACAAAAGTAAATGTTACCTCAGGCCCATCTCTCATTCATGAAAGTGAAAGTCGCTCAGTCCTCTCTGACTCTTTGTGACCGCATGGACTATAGCATGCCAGGCTTCTCTGTCCTTGGAATTCTCCAGGCCAGAATACTGAAGTGGGTAGCCTTTCCCTTCTCCAGGGGATCTTCCTAACCCAGATCTCCCACATTGAAGGCGATTCTTTACCATCTGAGAATTCAGGAAAGACCAAGAAAACTGGAATGGGTAGCCTATCTCTTCTCCAGGAGATCTTCCTGACCCAGGAATCAAACTGGGGTCTTCTGAATCACAGGCAGATTCTTCACCAAACTCCAGCAAAGGACAAGGCCAAAAACTTATATCAGCACCACTCATTTCTTTGAGCACCTACATTGCGCTAGGCACCGTTGATCTGCAGGTGGATTATTCATGGTCTTTACCCTTAAGGAATCTGTCACCTAGTGGAAATAAATTAAAGAACCACCTTTAAGATGGAAAAACCTTACCTCCAGGGAGTGCCTGTCAGATTTGAACCCCCAAACAAAACCAAAGAAAGTTAAATTTTCTATACCCTATTATTACTTACAAAGTAAACACATCTAGCAGTGAAAAAAGGTGTTAGGCACAAAACTTGAGAAAATAGATTTAAAGCAACCCTACCTTTTAATGTAAGGGGTTAGGCTGCCGGAGATAACATAGGTGATTATTTGTCAGGTCAGACTCTCATGAATTTGAGACCTCACGCAGATTCAAGCTGTAGTAATAATTTTAAGGATACAAATAACCACACGGCAGAGTCAAAGCAGAGAAAGTCCAGGGCCACCACTGCACGCCCCCAAGGCCCTTCCTCCCTGCATCAAGACACACTTCAGCTCAGCTTACTCTAGGAGGTCTCTGAGCTGTGCATGCAGAGATATCACTTACATAGACAGGTGTTGTTTCAGTCAAGAAACATCTCCATTTTAGATTCAGATAGGCATTTAGACTGATGCTGAAGCTGAAGCTCCAATAGTTTGGCCCCCTGATTCGAAGAGCTGACTCATTGAAAAAGACCCAGATGCTGGGAAAGACTGAAGCAAAGGCGAAGGGGGTGGTAAAGGATGAGGGGGTTAGATAGCATCACCCACTCAATGGACATGAATTTGAGTAAACTCCAGGAAATAGTGAAACAGAGGAGCCTGGTGTGATGCAGTCCATGGGGTCTCAAAGAGTCAGACAGGAACTGACAGAACTTTATGTACAAGATCTTCAATGGTCACGGTCCTAAAAATCCACCCATCTAAGAGTAAGGGTCCAAATACTAATTTGGCCCAAATACTAATTGGTTGTGTACAGAGGGCTCCAGAGTCAGATGCATAGTTGTCCCAGTGAGATGAAGTCCTTTCCACCCCTTCCCTCCCTCCTCCAGAGACAGCTGGGCTGGACAGGGAGGCAGGGAGAGCAGGTCTAGGGGAGAGACTACCACATCCGCCTTCCTCAGCAGGCCAGGGGCCTTCTGAGCTCAGGGAATTTTAAATCCATGAAACTCTGGGGTAGATATTAGAATGATTGGGTTTTTTACATGATTAGTAGATATCCCGTTAGGACTGCAAGCGTGGTGGGAACTAAGATTTTACCCACATAAAGATAGGGAAGAGCCTGCGAAGTAGGCTTAAAGCAAAAGATTTGAAAATATGGTACAGCTCTCTGCTTTCATCTGAGCAAGTTTTGATTATCCAATAAATGGGTTTTACAGGCACACTGCTATTTGTGTCCAAGATGGTGTGTGTGTATGTGTGTGTATAATCTGTGAGTGTACATGAATTTTCTTTTTTTATTCCCCTTGGTGGTAGTGGGAATTAATCAGTCATCCACACCATGCTTGAGACACTATACAGTTCCTTAGGCAAGGAGGAGGCGTTTGGGAGAGAAGCAGTATTTATTCATGCTATATGCAATTTGTTCTCCACTTTTGAGAAGACGATTCTTTAAAGAGAAAATAAAGTGATCCTTGGTTAAAAGTAAATGCTGGGTAATTTGACCTTCAGTTGAGGAAACTTTACAGAGCTCAAAAAGCATTAAGATTCTTCCTGATGGGCAAGCATTTTCTGTTTTCACAGGAAGGAAAGAGCAGAAAGAATTCAGTCTGAAGATGCTTTGCCCCAAATCCTTACTCATCTTCAAGAGAAATAAAATCCATGGTCTCTCTGATTCTAAAAAATGTGTTTCAAGCAGATATACAAACACTTTTATTTCAATGCAAGTTTGATGACAGGTTTATGTTTAGGTTTGCTTTTCAGTTGTCAGTTTCTCTCAGGCTCCTTTGTTAAAGAGCGTCGACTCCCTTTCCACAGCAGAGTCAGCCATCTGCATGGAGGTATCCCTCACTGGAGCAGGCTCCTGTCTCTTCCATTTTGCTGTCACACTCCTGTAAGTGCTCAGAGAATTTCAGCGTAAAATGACTCCCCTGTTCTCCAAGAAACTAGGAAAATCTATGCAGAAAGTGACAAAAGAAGTTCTTATTATTCCTGCAGAAATTTACCAAAGAAGCAAGCCCAAGTAATAGGGAAAAAAAAAAAAAAGACACCTGATTTGCTAAATCTGGAAATTGATGATTGATAAAGGGTTGATGGCTATTGATGTTTTAATAGAAGACTGTCATTTGGGTTTACCATGAGATCCTACCGCTATCAATATTGACTAGTAAGCAAGGATGGAAATTCAAAATTAAGATACAGACGATTTGCTTTCTTCAAAACAGCATAAAATGAAAACTTTCAAACTATATAGATTTAAAGAAAATACTTTTAATCTAAGAAAAAATTACAAGGAAAGAAATGAAGAATGAATGCCTGCTGCTTATTTTTATCAAGTAGTCCTTATCTCATAATTTAGAATTTCATTTTTAATATTTAAACAAGAGGGAAAGAGCAATTATATAATTGACTATCAGTTTTTCATTTCTCCCATTTTTCAAGTTATTTTTGGTAATGATTAATACCTTTTAATCCATGTTTTAGACATTTCACAACAGAAGCTTTCATAAGGACTTATCACCCAGTAATTATTTAAGTATGTTTTTTCAAAGTATGAATACACTGAAAACTATTGTGCAAGGCAGAATTTTTGGTTTTTGATTAATGGTGAAGCAAATGTGATTGAAGCAGATTATAATATTTAATCACATATTGGTTGAACAGATGCTTAAGAATGCAGCATCTGAAGCTCCTTACTTACCATTCACAATGCAAATTTTTTAACAACATAAAGAAATCTCAAGAGAAAAATACATTTTTGTGGTGTTATAATCTCTGTATCTATCGTATACACTGGAAATTCCTTAAAAAGTGGAAAATGTTTAAACGACCTGTTAAATAAGAGATGATATCTTAATAAAGCAGGACATTGGCTAGATAACCACATCTAGCTTAGGTTGAAAACCACTTTTACATCTCCTGCTATGTGTATCCTTTTATTTGCTGATGTCATTGCATTCACCCTGCCTCATCCACACACACACACACAAAAGGCATCTCATTCATTTCAAATCCTGTTGACTCATGGGGAAGCACCCTATATTTTTTCTCACAACCAGGTATACTTTAGTATGTGTTTATTCGTATATATGCTAGTTGGTTCTCCTCCAAAAAAAGTTGCACAAATATTTGAATTTTGAAAATATAGATTACAGTTCCTGTGTTTGAAAAGGGGAAGAAGTAAAGATATACGTAAAAAGAAGAACAAACTTAAAATTATTTTGTCTTCCCTAGAGCATTGCTGGAGAAAGAAATGGCAGCCCACTCCAGTATTCTTGCCTGGAGAATCCTGTGGACAGAGGAGCCTGGTGGGCTTCTGTCCAGAGGGTGGCACAGAGTTGGACACAACTGAGGCGACTTAGCATGCATGCATGCATTGGAGAAAGAATTGGCAACCCACTCCAGTATTCTTGCCTGGAGAATCCCAGGGATGGAAGAGCCTGGTGGGCTTCTGTCTATGGGGTCACATGGAGTCGGACACGACTGAAGCGACTTAGCAGCAGCAGTAGCAGAACATTGCATGTGAACTGGATTACAACCTATGACTCTTTGCTGTGTGGAGGAGAGGTCGTAACAAGAATGAATGTCACACTGTCCTAGTCCTCCACTTAGATGAAGTGCATACACTGGACTTCAGTATTCTTGCCTTGAGAACCCCATGAACAGTATAAAAGGCAAAAAGATAGAACACTGAAAGATGAACTCCCGAGGTTGGTAGGTGCCCAATATGCTCCTGGAGATCAGTGGAGAAATAACTCCAGAAAGAATGACGAGACGGAGCCAAAGCAACAACAACACCCAGTTGTGGATGTGACTGATGATGGAAGCAAGATCCGATGCTGCAGAAAGCAGTATTGCATAGGAACCTGGAATGTTAGGTCCATGAATCAAGGCAAATTGGAAGTGGTCAAACAGGAGATGGCAAGAGTGAACACTGGCATTTTAGGAATCAGCGCACTAAAATGGACTGGACAAGCATGCATACGTTCACTAAAGCCCATGCTTGTGTTACTGTCTGTGCATTGATTATCTGTGCATCTCTGTATGGGCCTCACAGTATTAATGAACTTTTGTTCAGTGGTTGTTACAGATTTGTTTGTGAAAGTTTCCTGGTCCTGCAGCCACCAGGCCTTCTCCATTTCTACAATGCTCAGAAAACCTTAGGCCAGGACTGAGATTACGGAAGTCCTATGTATGGTTAGCAGAGGGTTAATGGTCCCAAGAAAAGAACACTCATTTACTCTTTCAGTATTATTTCTTGAGTGTTCCCTCCATGCCGGATACTGATTGAGGCCCAGCTTGAGCACGGGGACAAGCAAGGCTGCAGAGGTAGCACCTGACTGAAACCGTGATAACTAAGCCCTGAGTTCCTAGAGGAAGTCGGTAAGACCAAGCCAACCTCACAGAAAAACACCAAATGAAGCCTACAGCAGATCGGAAGAGCAGCACTGAAGTAGTTTTCTGATCATCCTAATTACAGAATATGAAACAGGAGTGTCAATGGTCAAAATTAAATTTGTTCTTATATATTCATAATTAGTTGTAATGTGTTTTCTTTTTTTTCACAACGTTATATGTCAATTACATCTCAATTAAAAAAAAAAAAAGGAAAATATCCAAATCCCCAGAACTAATGAGCCAGAATTAAAAGCAAGTATCTCACTGTTCCACTGCCCTTAACCCCTTGAAAACAAGAATATGTTCTCTGTCCCCATAATGTCTCCTACATTGGCAGACAGATTCTATATCACTGAGCCACCTAGGAAGCCAAGGAAGCTCTCTAAGCCTCCTTTATTTACTTATCTATTTTGACATATTATATATTCCTTACTTCCCAAGGTAAGTGTTTGACATTTGATGTGTATTTTACTCTTATAGCACATCTCCATTTATTTATTTTTTTAATCTCACTTTTATACCTGAAACTATCACAACATTGTTATTTGCCTATACCCCAATACAAAATGTTTTTAGCATTAAAAAAAAAAAGTTGTAATGTTTTATTTAGCTATTTGGTAAAAGAGTTGGGCACAACTTAGCCACTAAATAATGATAACCGATTCAGTTCATATGTCAGCGTAATGAAGTTATCTCCAGCAAACTCTTTTTTGCCCGGAGCATTTGAGGAAACACTATGAAGCAGGTTTAGGTTTAAATCCACACAGTTTTAATAATCATTGTCACTAGTCTATCCTTGGGCAAAGACTGGATCTACATTTACTCTGATTATTGGTAGAAAGGAAAAAACGGTTAAACTTTTGGCTTCCTTAAAAAGAATGGTCATTGACGGAGTCAGTGCCTAATACAAGAGATCAATAAAGTGCTGATGTGGATGATGATAATAACAGTTTACAGATGCTTGGAAGCCCCTGAGTCATCATCATTAATTTAGCTTCACATGCGTGTAGGCAGAATAATAGGATTCAGACAGCCCTCTGAGGGGAAGATCTATCATATTGATCGAGAGCAGCCAGCAGAAAGATGGGCTTTTGGGCACATCTGACAGCGCTATGATGCGGTAGAAGGCAATCGATGGAGCCCTCCTGTCTGACTGGACTGCCCCCTGCTTTGAACACAGCCTCACAAGATGACCTCCCCACTCTCTGGTCCACTTTGAGCCTGAAACTGGGCATCAGGTCATCCGTGTCGTCTCCTGCCCTGAGAGTGGGCTTCTGCCTGGAGATTAACAGCCCTCTGAGTGCTTTATGCTAATACATGGAACCCTACTTTGCTCTTCGAATTGGTTTTCTCAAATGTCTCAGCAAATTAAATGCCCACTTCTTCTAGAAATGTGGCTTTGCGGTTGGTGTCTGGTATTTCTATTTCCTGCTGGGGCTGGAAAGCTGGCCTCTGAACCCCAGGTGGCTGGGCTCCTGCTTAAAGACTGCCCTGCCTGCCCACCTGCACATCTCAGCATCACCTAGTGCTAATTCTCCGTCACCAAACTCTGCCACTAAACTTTTGATGCTTTTCAACTGTGGTGTTGGAAAAGACTCTTGAGAGTCCCTTGGACTGCAAGGAGATCCAGCCAGTCCATCCTAAAGGAAATCAGTCCTGAATATTCATTGGAAGGACTGATGCTGAAGCTGAAGCTCTAACACTTTGGCCACCTGATGTGAAGAGCTGACTCCTTTGAAAAGGCCCTGACGCTGAGAAAGATTGAAGGTGGGAGGAGAAGGGGACGACAGAGGATGAGACGGTTGGATGGCATTGCTGACTTGATGGCCATGAGTTTGAGTAAGCTCTGGGAGTTGGTGATGGACAGGGAAGCCTGGCGTGCCACAGTCCATGGGGTTGCAGAGTCGGACACGACTGAGAGACTGAAATGAACTGAACTGAACTGAACTGAAACTGCCACTGGTTTGCTTCAAATCAGAATATAGATGCTAATTGTTTACTGAGCATCACTTGTGATTCCGAGCTGTTCTCACCGGATGCTGAATTCCGTGTGGTGTTCTAGGTGGTTTCTCAGCTTCCACAAATAAGTTGTTTTTCCCTTTTCATCTTTCAATCTACCTAGTGCAGTTAACTCGGCCAAGGCTAGTTCTGTCGTGGAATGTAAGATGGGTAGGAGATGCAAGCTGTCCTTGACTTTAAGAAAGAAGATTAATAGCAGCAACTATGATTTAATACATTCATTTATTCAATTATTATCTTTTCTTGGCTACTACACATTAAATGTTGGAATCAAAGCAACAACAACAAAAAAGACAGGATTCCCATTCTCACGGAGCTTATATTTTCAGGCAAGCATGCACACATTCACGTGTATGTTGTTGTTGAAAAGAAGGACAATGAAAACTAGCATCATGTTATAAATAGCACAGTGTAACCCAATGTAGAGAGTTTAGAGAGCTAGTTCAAACTGGGAGGTAGGAAGTCTCTCTGCGGAGGTGACATTTGAAGTGACATAAAGGAGCCAGCCATTGGCTGATCAAAGAGAACACATTCCTAGGAGAGGAAAAACTGGGCAAAGGTTCAAAACAGGAATGAGCCCAAGGATCTGCGATTCATATCAGAGTGGTTGGAGGTAGTGGACAGGAAAGCAGTGATTAGAACAAGGCTGGCAACTTTGTCCAGAAGCTGCATCTTGAGTGGCTTTATGAATCGTGATAGAGTTTGAGTTTAAACACAATACAAAGGCATTTGAGGATTTTAAGGAGGAGAGTAATTTGATTGAGTTATGTTTGTAAATGAGCACAGTGCTTCTGGGAAGATCATGGATGTGTATGAAGGTCCTGAGAAGTGGCTGAGACTCCATAGGAGGCCACCGGGTAGTCAAGCAAGAGGGAGAGTGCTCTGCATGAGACTATGTAAACATACATGTATAAAACTGGAGGTGTGGAAAGAAGTGGAGAATCTGCAGGACCTACAGAAGGATGTGATGTGGGATCATAAATCTTAGATTTTTATCAGGAACAAAAGGACCAATGACATTGTCATCTTCTGAGGTTAGGAGAAAAATCAAGTGTGATTTTCTGGCTGTGTAGGCTTGGGTTGCCTGTTAAACATGATGTAACTACAAAGAGTAGGCAGTGGGGTAGATGAATCTGAAGGGCTGGGAGGTGTAAGAATTGGAGATGAAGCACTGGAAGCTGTGAACTAAGAGAGAAAATATACGTTAGGCTCTGACCCTGGTTCCTGACATAGAGCTCCTAAATCCCCTGGAATTTCCTGGGTGATAGAAGCGTCCTTTGTTTTAATGAGGTGACCCTTGGTAGTCTCCTGGATAGTTTCTGGATGGGAGGTGATCATCAGAAAGACCAAACTATGATTTGTTGTTGTTGTTGTTTAGTGACCAAGTCATGTCCAACTCTTTGGCAACCCCATGGACTATAGCTCACCAGGCTCCTCTGTCCATGGGATTTTTCAGACAAGAATACTGGAGTGGGTTGCCATTTCTTCCTTCAGTGGATCTTCCTTCCTGCATTGGCAGGCAGGTTTTTGTTTGTTTATTTTTTACCACCAAGCCACCAGGGAAGCCCAAACCATGATCAGATGTTTGGAATTTTCAGCCCCATCACTCATCTTTCTGAAAGGCGAGAGGGACTATAAACTGAGTTCATGATCAGTCACGGAGGTGATGAGGCCTACATAAAATTCCCGAAATTACAGAATCCTGAGAGTTTATGGGCTGATGAATATAGCTACATGCCAGGAGGGTGGTTATCCTCAGCTTCATGGGGTAAGAAGCTCCTGTGCCCAGGAACTTTCCAGGTCTCACCCTGTGTATCTCTTTATCTGGATGTTTATCTGCATTGTTTATTATAGTCTTCATTATAAAACAGACTGATAAGTATAATTAAGTGTTTCTCTGAGTTCTGTGAGATGCTCTAGCAAATGATCAAACCCAAGGATGAGGTTGTGGGAATACCAGTTTTCATCCTTTGAGTCAGAAGTACAGGTGACAAACTGGGACTTGCTATTGGCATCTGAAGTGGGGAGGAGGGGAGAGGCAGTCTTGTGAGACTGATCCCTTAACCTGTGGGTAATGATGCTTCTCCAGCAGCAGATAGTGCTAGAATTGAGTTAAACTGTGGGACATCCAGCTGGTGTCACAGAACTGCCTGATGAGTGGAAAACCCACTCATCTGGTATCAGAAGTACTACGAGTAGAGAAAAAATAGAGAAGGAGTATGCTTTTCTGTTGCTTCTGTTTGGTTGGTTGGCTGGTTTTTCACAGCAGTCATCTGCACAGAGCTGGTATTTACATGCTTGGAGTGGAGGAGGCTCCAAGGAGAGCGTATGGATGGGAAGAGAAGAGAAAGAACCAGGAGAGACCTTTGAGACACCCCACCACGTTGAAGTCAAGATGAGAAAAAAGCATGAGAAGTGATCAGAAATGTGAAGGAGCTGTATTTAATAAGCCCTTATCATATGCAAGCTCATGTGCTAATTTTAAAAAAATTAATGTATTGAGGTAACGTTACATAAGTTTCACATGTATGACATTATATTTCAATTTCTGTGTACACTACAGCATGTTTAACACCGAAAGTTTAGCTTCAGTCGGTCACCATACTGTTGACTCCTTTGCACATTTCTCCCTTCTCCCCAGTCTGCTTCTCTCCTGGTATCCGCTACTCTGTTCTCTATGTGTGTTTGGTTTTGTTTGGCTTGGTTTGGTCATTTTAAAAAATATTCCACACGGTGAAATGTTTATGTAGGCTAATCACTTTAACCTTAAACTTTCCGAGCTAGTTAGAAGGTGAAGTCTGTCGAAGCCCCTCCACCCGCCAGCTGTGTGACCTTAGGCAAGTCAACTAGCCTCTCTGTAACTCAGCTACCTCATCGGTAAAATGGATTTATAAAAATATTCACCTCATATGCTTGATAGTTGGATTAAATGGATGAATATGTATAAACCCCCTAGAACAGTGCCTGTTATGTATTAAGCTCCCCCCAAAAACGTGATGTAGCAATTGGTAAACAACAACTATTGTCTGTCTTTTACGTTTAAGTGAGGATCAGGCAAGTCTGAATTCTGGAATATCAAGAAACAGTGGAATCAAGGCTAAAAAAACTGTTTGATACCAGAAGGTATAATAATTCTACATTCCTTTATTTAGGATCTTTAAAATAAACTGACTTATGACCTAGTTATTGTTTTTAATCAACCATGGTGCCACAGTGTGGAAAACTGATATATTAATATTTCGTCTCAGATAGAATTTCAGCCTTCATTCCCCCCAACCAAATCTTTTTATGTGATGCTGAATATTCAGCAAACTCAGTTTATTTTCTGTCTTGTCTATGGAGAGATTAAGTATATTACTTTCCGCCTCAAAAAAAAAAAAATGGTCGGTCAGAGTTGGGATGAGGCAAAAACACTCAAAAAACTAGCTAACCAAATAATCAGCTGTCGTGTAAGTATGGGCTTCCCAGGTGGCTCAGTTGGTAAAGAAACAGCCTGCAGTACAGGAGACACAGGAGATGCGGGTTTGATCCCGAGGTCAGGAAAATCCCCTGGAGGAGGGCATGCCAACCCACTCCAGTGTTCTTGCCTGGAGAATCCCACAGAGGAGCCTGACCGGCTACAGCCCATAGGGTTGCAAAGAGTCAGACATGACTAAAGTGAGTGAACACACACACATGTAAGAATGTAATGTATTGACCATTATTATTAATTTAAAAAATAAAATAATGTTTAAAAAGCATATTTATTAATTTTAGCTATGTATACCAAATTCTGTATACCAAATAACATCACTGACTCAATGGACATGAGTTTGAGCAAATTCCGGGAGATAGTGTAGGACAGGGAAGCCTGGTGTGCTGCAGGCCACAGGGTCGCAAAGAGTCGGACACAACTTAGCAACTGAACAACAACAACAAATACAAAATATGGGAATGAGTCTCAATAAAATGATAACTTTTAAAGGAAACATTATCTATTAATTTCAAGTAAATAAAGCAGTTCAAGTGAGGCTAGTTAAGAACTGTCAAGAAAATGAGTTGGCAACTTACTTCAGTAAATAGAGAAGAATGATTTGTATCTAGCATACTTGTTGTTCATCCATAAATTGGTGCTTTTATTTGTTTTAAAGCAATTTGTTCTCTTCAACAAATTAAATGTTCCCCTATGCAAGTGTTAGGCTATTCTATTTGCAACTCTTTTATGAAAGAAAGTTAGCTTCTGCTTAATTCCTATCCAGATTAATGAAGGTTTCTTTTATTTATGAGATTCAAAATCTTTTCTAATGGTGCTAATTAGGTTCTATTACTAAAGTTGAGAAAGGAGGAGAATCTCTCTGTCCATAATTCCATTATCCAGTTCAATACATTATGTGAAAAGATTGTGTTACTTTGGAAGAAACTGTGAGGAACATCTGCCAACACTAAGAGGAGAGGCCTGACTATGATTTTGTCCAAATTATACCACAGGGCATCATCCATCACAGACAACCTTTAAATGCCAGAAACAAGAAGGAAATAAAAGGAAAGAAAGAAAGGGAAGGAGAAAGGGAGGGAAGCCAGGAAGGAAATAGGGAAGGAGGGAAGGGAAAGGAGGGGAAACAATCTCCTCCTTTGGTTTGGAAAAATATTTCCTTCTTCCAATTTGGTTTGGAAGCGCTAGTTTCTGAACAAGGTCAACCACCAGGGACCAGCTCAACTCTGAAAATTTTCCAAAGTGAGGCTTATGTGCTCTGCTGAAATTCACCCAAGAATTGCACACCTTGCTGCTAGGAAGTCACACCAGATGTCCGGTCCAAGGACTAATAACGTTCACTCCTGTCGGCTACATCCATATGTGAAGAAGCAGAAGAAAGCGTTTCAGAGCTGGTTAGTCAAATTTAAGTTATGCTTGGTGCACTGTATCGGGAATACAAAAGCATTTTCCAGATGGCATCATAAAGTCAGTTCATTTTTGCAAAGCACCATCTCATTTTTGAGAAACAGATCCTTGTTTTTCATTCCCCTTGGTTGCTTCAGAATTGCTTTTTCTTGACATAAATGCAGCACTTAAACTGGAGGGCTGGGTAAGATATCTGCAATGTAGTATGAAAAATGTCTAATAGACTCTAAGCTTTCAGATATGAATTGATGAGGAAGATGATAATGTATTGTCTTAACCACTGGCCAGGCCATCATGGAGACAGAATGCCTGATGGATGTTTGGGATTCTACTTCCACTGCTAATGACATCACCTTGTGTAATTCACTTAATCAGTCTGTGTTTCGATGTCTACATATGTATGAGAGCTGTTCTAACCCTCAGAAATTCCTGTGCGAGTCATCCAAGGCCCATCTATCATATGAGTAGTTTCCCTACCTGTTTATCTGCATGAACTCTGCTGTAGCCAAATTGTTCAACTCACTTTCTTCTAAATACGCCTTGCACTTTTCCAGATTCATGTCTTTCATCAAGCCCTTTTCTTGGCCTAGAATGCACTTGCTCTTCTTCTCTGTCTGTCCAAATACTACTTGTTCTTTTGAGGCAAACCCCCTCCTCAATGAAGGCATATACATATTCATGTTCTATATTAGGATTTACACATGTAATTTTATTTAGTAATCAGAACCATATTAAGTCATTATTTTATGCTTATTTACAGATGAGAATCAGTTCAGTTCAGCTCAGTTGTATCTGACTCTTTGTGACCTCATGAACCGCAGCACACCAGGCCTCCCTGTCCATCATCAACACCCAGAGTCCACCCAAACCCATGTCCATCGAGTCAGTGATGCCATCTAACCATCTCATTCTCTGTTGTTCCCTTCTCCTCCTGCCCTCAATCTTTCCCAGCATCAGGGTCTTTTCCAATGAGTCAGCTCTTCGCATGAGGTGGCCAAAATATTGGAGTTTCAGCTTCAATATCAGTCCTTCCAATGAACACCCAGGACTGATCTCCTTTAGGATGGACTAGTTGGATCTCCTTGCAGTCCAAGAGACTCTCAAGAGTCCTCTCCAACACCACAGTTCAAAAGCAAAAATTCTTCAGCGCTCAGCTTTCTTCACCGTCCAACTCTCACATCCATACATGACCACTGGAAAAATCATAGCCTTGACTAAACAGACCTTTGCTGGCAAAGTGATGTCTCTGCTTTTTAATATGCTGTCTAGGTTGCTCACAACTTTCCTTCCAAGCGCTAAGTGTCTTTTAATTTCATGGCTGCAATTACCATCAGCAGTGATTTTGGAGCCCAGAAAAATAAAGTCAGCCACTGTTTCCACTGTTTGCCCATCTATCTGCCATGAAGTGTTGGGACCAGATGCCATGATCGTAGTTTTTTGAATGTTGAGCTTTAAGCCAACTTTTTCACTCTCCTCTTTCACTTTCATCAAGAGGCTCTTTAGTTCTTCTTTACTTTCTGCCATAAGGATGGTGTCATCTGCATATCTGAGGTTATTGATATTTCTCCCAGCAATCTTGATTCCAGCTTGTGCTTCCTCCAGTCCAGCATTTCTCATGATGTACTCTGCATATGTTAAATAAGCAGGGTGTCAATATACAACCTTGACGTACTCCTTTTCCTATTTGGAACCAGTCTGTTGTTCCATGTCCAGTTCTAACTGTTGTTTCCTGACCTGCATACAGGTTTCTCAAGAGGCAGGTGAGGTGGTCTGGTATGCCCATCTCTTTCAGAATTTTCCACAGTTGATTGTGATCCACACAGTCAAAGGATTTGGCATAGTCAATAAAGCAGAAATAGATGTTTTTCTGGAACTCTCTTGCTTTTTCGATGATCCAGCAGATGTTGGCAATTTCATGTCCGGTTCCTCTTCATTTTCTAAAACCAGCTTGAACATCTGGAAGTTCACGGTTCACGTATTGCTGAAGCTTGGCTTGGAGAATTTTAAGCATTACTTTACTAGGATGTGAGATGAGTGCAATTGTGCGGTAGTTTGAGCATTCTTCGGCATTGCCTTTCTTAGGGCTTGGAATGAAAACTGACCTTTTCCAGTCCTGTGGCCACTGCTGAGTTTTCCAGATTTGCTGGCATATTGAGTGCAGCACATTCACAGCATCATCTTTCAGGATTGAAATAGCTCAACTGGAATTCCATCACCTCCACTACCTTTGTTCGTAGTGATGCTTTCTAAGGCCTGCTTGACTTCACATTCCAGGATAACTGTCTCTAGGTGAGTGATCACACCATCGTGATTATCTGGGTCATGAAGTTTTTTTTGTACAGTTCTTTGTATTCTTGCCACCTCTTCTTAATATCTTCTGCTTCTGTTAGGTCCCTATCATTTCTGTCCTTTATTGAGCCTATCTTTGCATGAAATGTTCCCTTGATATCTCTAATTTTCTTGAAGAGATCTCTAGTTTTTCCCATTCTATTGTTTTCCTCTATTTCTTTGCATTGATCGCTGAGGAAGGCTTTCTTGTCTCTCCTTGCTATTCTTTGGCACTCTGCATTCAAATGGGTATATCTCTCCTTTTCTCCTTTGCTTTTCACTTCCCGTCTTTTCATAACTATTTGTAAGGCTGCCTCAGACAGCCATTTTGCTTTTTTGCATTACTTTTTCTTGAGGATGGTCTTGATTCGTGTCTCCTGTACAATAACATGAACCTCCATTCATAGTTCATCAGGCACTCTGTCTACCAGATCTAGTCCCTTAAATCTATTTGTCACTTCCACTATGTAGTCATAAGGGATTTGATTTAGGTCATGCCTGAATGGTCTACTGGTTTTCTCCACTTTCTTCAATTTCAGTCTGAATTTGGCAATAAGGAGTTCATGATCCAAGCCACAGTCTGCTCCCGGTCTTGTTTTTGCTGACTGTATAGAGCTTCTCCATCTTTGGCTGCAAAGAATATAATCAATCTGATTTCGGTATCGACCATCTGGTGATGTCCATGTGTACAGTCTTCTCTTTTGTTGTTGGAAGAAGGTGTTTGCTATGACCAGTGCATTCTTTTGGCAGAACTCTATTAGCCTTTGTCCTGCTTCATTCTGTACTGCAAGGCCAAATTTGCCTGTTACTCCAGGTGTTTCTTGACTTCCTACTTTTGCATCACAAGGCCAAACCACTTCAGTATTCTTGCCTTGAGAACCCCATGAACAGTATGAAAAGGCAAAAAGACAGGACACTGAAAGATGAACTCCCCAGGGCAGTAGGTGCCCAGTGTGCTACTGGAGATCAATGGAGAAATAACTCCAGAATGAATGAAGGGATGGAGCCAAAGCGAAAACAACACCCAGTTGTGAATGGGACAGGTGATAGGAGCAAGATTCGATGCTGTAAAGAGCAATATTGCACAGGAACCTGGAATGTTAGGTCCATGAATCAAGGCAAATTAGAAGTGGTCAAACAGGAGATGACAAGGGTGAACATCAACATTCTAGGAATCAGTGAACTAAGATGGACTGGAATGGGTGAATTTAATTCAGATGACCATTATATCTACTACTGTGGGCAGGAATCCCTTAGGAGAAATGGAGTAGCCATCATGGTCAACAAAAGAGTCTGAAATGCAGTACTTGGATGTAATCTTGGAAACGACAGAATGATCTCTGTTCATTTCCAAGGCAAATCATTCAATATCATGGTAATCCAAGTCTATGCCCCAACCAGTAACACCGAAGAAGCTGAAGTTGAACGGTTCTATGAAGACCTACAAGACCTTCTAGAACTAGCACCCAAAAAAGATGTCCTTTTCACTATAGGGGACTGGAATGCAAAATTAGGAAGTCAAGAAACACCTGGAGTAACAGGCAAATTTGGCCTTGGGGTACAGATGAGAATATGAGACTCTAACTAAATGCTTATTGTTCCTAGGTCCCAAAGCGTTATTAGAACCTGGATTAAGTTTAGGTTTCTCAGACACCATAAGTTCCTTTACTGCTCCACACAGTCCTAGTAACATTTTTGTTTCCTTTGTTATAGTTGTTGTTATTACTTTTATACTTTTTTAATATAAAAATTCATGTTTCCTTAAATAAATAGTAAATGCCTTGAAGAAAGGAATGGTATTTGTATATTTCTTACACTAGAACATAAACTCCATGGGAGCAGAGAATCTGATTCTGTTATGCACTGTTCTTACTCCAGCTGGCAGGTAGTAAACAAAGGAAATAATTCCTGAATGTATTTCTGTACATCTCTTACAGCATCTGGTCCCAATAAATACTCGTGTTTCTGATTCTATGAGACTGTCCTCCATAAAGATTTTAGATTAAAACCTTCTTGGATATTTACAAAACGCTTCCCCCTTACCCCTTTCCATGGCTGTTATTTGCCTTATGATATGGACCATGTCTACCCATGACTGTTCTCAAATCATTAATGAGTCATTATTCCACTCTTGGCTTCTCATGCTGACACCAAACCCTGTCCTGTTTGTCTCTAGTGATGTGGAATGAGAGGCATATCATGAGATAAAAAATTGCTCACTAAATATCATTTATTGACTGATAAATTATCCCCATGCTGAACACTTCATTCATATTATTTTATTTAATTCTCAGAGAGGAACAAAGAGTCTTTTTACAGGTTAGGAAACTAGATTTCAAAGAGATTAAGCAACTTGCTCATGACCACAAAGCCAATAAAATGGTGAGCTAGGATTAAAGCCTAAGCTCCAAACCATGAGCTCATCGTCATCCGTGCCTCTTGCAATGTTCTGGGAGAGGAGGCTGAATATTCCCATAAACTAGCAGGATCAGATTAGACAAGTCCTAACAGGAAAGTTCAGTAACTGAATAATGGCCTTGCATTTTAGGGGTTTGACTATTGGGAAAATGTCCAAATTATTGACAGCCTCACAAATACCAATTGCCTTGACTGTTTTGTTGACGTAGTCTAAGAAATTATTAAACACTGAAACTAAAATTTCAGTTCTTAGTAATCTTATGTTATTTGCTGAGCATTAGGTTCAATTCATTAGTGGAAGAAAATCATTAATATTTAACCTTATTTTCTCTAACTTCAACCTAGTAAAGGTCAGTTGGTATTTATTAATATTTTGAACGTGGATAATATTTCACCAACATTATTTAGTAAGACTTCACCAGCTAAGTTGACTATAGTTTTGGTTTGGCATTGACTCACAACTTTTGGTTATTTTCAGGAAGTCAGAATGAGTGAATCAGTAGTGTTCAGTGACTATTTATATGTGAAAATAAAAGCACAATGTAAAACATGACTTCTAAGTATTTTCCATAGATTTTATAGTTGTTAGAACTTCGGAGCTGGTGAGAGTTAGTTGTTCTAGCTTCTGAAATGAACTGCATTTGGAAACTTGACTTAAGCCATTTTTAATCCCTTCTAGTAAGTACCGCTAAAGCTTTTATCATTGTTACAACATAAATCAGACAAAGAGTTTTCTAGGTTGCAAATTTTAGATTTTTAGAATTTAGATGCTATTTCTTTCTCAACTACCTACCATATGTAACACTGGACAAATTTCTCATAAAACAGGTGTTATTTTATTCAACTCTAAGTGGAAGTTAAAATATAACTCAAGGAATTCAAAAGGAATCTATAAACACACAAAGTGCTTAGAATTCCTTTAATCAAATTACAATGCAAATATTAGGTAGAAGATTGTGACATTCTGATATTTTATCCATTTGATTTCTCATTTTGATATCTGTGTAGTACATACAGCAAGCAGTGAATTTAGCTTATACCTGTTATGTATTCCAGATGATGGGGAAAAAACTGGAATATAACTTGGGAAACAGTATCATTGCTGTGGCTGTTGTGATATTAATCAGTCGGTAGCTTCTGACAGACTCGAGCAGGAAGCTGGGTTTTATCTTATTGTAGAAGTCTAAGGTCTCTTGATCTGCAGGCTTTGAATCATTGCTTGGAAGGAGATTAAACAATGCCTCGTTTTACAGTAAATCAGTAATTAATGATAAATTATTTAAATGACTGCAGACTGCCTTTGGCTTTCTCCTTGAGTATATGTACCGTAACCAGATGAGTCTTTAAAAAGGAAATCTGACATCCTTTATCAGCAAAATGATACGTTCCTTATGTATTCACTAAATACGTGTTGGACACCTGCTACATGTTAGGGGCTGCATCAGGTAGTGGTTCCTATCTTTAAGGCACTCACCCTCGAATGGAAGAGAAAGATGCATCCAAAGCTAATTTCAGTATCCATCCCAAATCCATATTCTTTGTTGGAGGTGTCATGACCAGAAGAAATAATGTGGGAAACATGGTAATATACCCAAAGTTAGATAATAAGGATTATAGAATAAAAATCTACTGTATAATAATAACCTAGAGAGAATACCGAATTTATTTGTGATAATCTTGATGCGAAAGGAGGTGGAGCAAAGAATCGGACAGAGTAGAGGTGATGAGGCAGAGACCTGGCAAGGGAAGATACAGGTGGAGAGGAGCTACAGAGGAGGAAGTCTGGGAGGGAAACTGCCTGCTGGTGCTTTCAGGACAAAGCAAGTTTCACACCCCAGAGAAAACTGGGGACCAGAGAGCACAGACTCTCCCACCCATAGACTGGGAGAGTCTCAGTCTCTTGCCCAAGGAATCAGAGGAGAAGTGGGGAGACTTGGGGGAAGCTGCAGGAAAGGCCGTGGACACTTCTAACATGATAATATAATAGCCTTGCTTACTCATCCCGTATCAGCTTCACAAGCCTTAACCAGGCTTAAATGATGAGCTAAATGCAGACACAACAAAAATGCGGAATTCCTTAATGCTGCAGCATTCTCCTCCCCCTGCTCCCTTTTCCTCAGCTGGGAGATGTGAGGCTGATGCTATCCAATAGCAGAATCCCCAAGTCCCAAAATTTATAGTCTCAATTTGAAGCTTAAATGCTTTGGTCTAAGTGAGAGACATAAATATTTTAGAGCAAATTGCTTGGTAAGCTGATTATTTCCTCTTCTCACCAATGCTGCAATGTTTGGGTTTGGATCTGCTGCTGGGACAAGGTAGAATTCCTAAATTTGGCTGAACCTGCTCTTTAAATGGTAAAGAAATCACTGAATGACTTGAGTCACCCTAGAGAAACCTACAGAAATAGGGCTCAGGGTAGAAATTAAGTCCAATTTAGGAAAACAGAGAAAAGCATGTTTTGTTTTGCACACCAGAATTTGTGACTTGAGGAAGTTGTACGAGCTAAACTTACTTTCAAAGGTCAGTTGGGGACCGTATGTGATTTCATGGACATCCAGAGCCCCCATTTTTTCTCCATCTCTTTTCTGATGTCCTCAATTTTTTTTTTTTTTAGTATAAGATGTGTTTCATTCTACTAACAGGGTCTTGAGTTCACTCTAGTCCAGAATACTGGAGTGGGTAGCCTCTCTCTTCTCCAGGAGATCTCCCCAACCCAGAGATCAAACCCAGGTCTCCCACATTGCAGGTAGATTCTTTCCCAGCTGAGCCACCAGGGAAGACCTGAGTTCACTGGATAATGGGAATTTCTATTAATATTTGATTAATTTGTCAATCAATCAGAAAGGCCCAGTGATTGATTATCAGGGTCTCTCCTATATGAACCTGTAAAAGAGGATTATATATCAATACTTGGAGATCTGGGGTCCCCAGTAATGAAAGAGTTGCAGGAAAAAGAGGCAAATGTACCCTCTAAAGGGGAACTGTCTCCTGAGGTGGTGTTGTTGTAAATAGCTTTTCCTTTCATGATTTATGAAGATGTGTACTTTTAACAAACTAATTTTTAGGGGCTTGTATGTGAGAAAAATTACTCTATCTTCATTCCAGGTGCTGAAAAGTGCTTTAGGATCCTTGTATAATTTGACTTGACATTTTCTCTTTGTAAATTTCATTTGCGAAAACTTAAAGTCCCTCTTTAGGAGGTGTTCTTTTTTTTGCTTTTTAATAATTTATAAGTGAAATCCTGATGTCTTGCAGATGGAGGGCCGTGGCTATGGAAAATGACACTATGCTAAAAAATGTGTCTAAGAATGACTAAGCAGGTGAAAATAGAACTCCCACCTTGACGTCTCACTGAGTTTCCTCCAGGAAGCAGGCATGCCCAGAGAACTCTCGAGGAGGATGAACCAACTGTCTGTTGAATATGGAGCTATCTACCTCAGGGGGTCCTGAGAAAGTACTCACTCTAAGGGAAAACAGTCCATTGGTGCTTTCAGAGCTTTGGCCCAGGTTTTGTCCCTGGCCAGTGAGCTAAGATTCTGCAAGCCACGTGGCTCAGCTTAAAAAGAATGGTCCAGACTCACAAGGTGGCTCTCCAGACTCACCTAGTCACAGGGTGAGGGACCATGACAATAGTGGATAAAATCTCAAAGAATCAACTCACTAAAATCTCTGTCAGATATCAACAATTCAATGAAGAAATACTTTGTGGCTTGGAAGTGAAAGTCGCTCAGAGGTGTCTGACCCTTTGTGACCCCATGGACTATAGCCTTCCAGGCTCCTCTGTCCATGGAATTCTCCAGGCAAGAATACTGGAGTGAGTAGCTGTTCCCTTCTCCTGGGGATTTTCCCAACCCAGGGATTGAACTCAGGCCTCCCACACTGCAGACAGATTCTTAACCAGGTGAGCTACCAGGGAAGCCCACACTGTGGCTTCTGTAATGACAATTGGGTGAAAGGCACTTGCCCTTCCTGAAGGTATACTGTTGGAAACCAGAGAAGTTATGGGATGGACACGGTAGCCTGGGCAGCAAGCTGAGGCAGTCTGTGCTTGGAGAAGAGAAGCTGTAGAAGGTATTTTGCTTCCATTGTTCCCCTTTGGTTGTGATAGAAGATGGCAGAAACAGTAGTCATCCCTCTGGGAGCTGGAGTGCAGAAGAAAACCACCAACGAGCCCAGGGAAGTAAATGTGGTAAATTAAAGGATTCCTTGAGCTCAAGTGAGCCAGTCCCTTGCTCCTCTGTCTCCTCTAAGAGGGATGTGAAAAGGTGGAGTTGGGGATTGGGCAGTGGGGACAAAGTCAAGGAAAGTTTACTTCAGATCTGGGCAGTGCATCCAAGTAAATTTTTGAGTTATACCCTGTTTGAGATCCCTTTCAACTGGGGAGTCATCTGAGGTGATCCTGGGCTTTCCTGGTGGCTCAGTGGTAAAGAATCCACCTGCAATGCAGGAGAATCAGGAGTCATGGATTCAATCCCTGAGTTGAGAAGATCCCCTGGAGGAGGAAATGACAACCCACTCCAATATTCTTGCAGGGAAAATTCCATGGGCAGAGGAGCCAGGAGGGCTACAGTCCATGGAGTTTGCAAAGAGTTGGACGTGACTGAGCAATTCAACACTGAGGTGGTCCTGGCACTTTCATCAACTTCATCACCTTAAAGAGTTCTTTTAAACTTCAGGTCTACCATGGAGACACCTAGCTGCTTAATTCTGATTGTTTCCCAGGTAATGGGTATTCAATATAAAGGCAAGTTCACCCAGTGAAATAAAAACAACACAGGACAATCAAGAGGCTTTAGTGAGCCCGTCTTGGATTCATTTTCTTCATCTGTAAAAATTAGGTGCTTCTTAACATGGAGTGTGCAATAGAATCATCTGAGGAACTTAAAACTAAAACAACTATCTGAGCCTAATAAACACATACCGAGTTAGATAAAATGCATATGCATATTAAAAGAACTCCATAGGTGTGTCCACCCATTGGTTAAGGACCACCAAATCTGGTATTTTTGCAGTTTCCCATCCAACTTCAAAATGTTATTTGTCTTCACATATTTGTATATATTGCTTGTGAGAGATTAAACTAGCATAATACATATTAAAAGCCTTATGAATTTGCCTGCCTTCTAACTTAACAAGTCCCTTTACAGAAATTTATCCCTCAGAAATTAGGTCATGTATACAAACATATATATTCAAAAATAATCATTCTTGATTATAAAAGCAAACTGTTGAAACAAAGAAGCAATTAACAGCAAGATCTTAATTATGAGATAAATTATGCTATATCCCTAAAACAAATTAATGTATAGTCACTGGAAATTAAATTTTAAGAGAATAATTAGTGATGTGGAAAATGCTTATGATATGAAATGAAGAAAAGCAGATTTTAAAGTACATGTGAGTATAATCATATGTGATTATTAACATGTGTGAGAAATATGCTCAGGGAAAGAAGCTAGACACAAAGGAGTGCATACTGTGATTCCATCTACACAAAACTCGGGAAACAGCACATCTAGTTGATAGTGACATAAAGCAGTGTCTGCCTGCAGCAGGGAGCAGGGATGGAGGTGGCCTGCAGTGGGGGATTCAAAGCACCTTGCTGAAGTGACTGGGATGCTTTCATCTTGGTTGTGATGGTTGCACAAGTAAGTGCACTTCAACACTGGAAACTGGTACATTTTATTGCATGAAAATACTACTTTATTCAAAACTACAGAGTGAAAATTTATATAATATTTTCTACAAAATGTTTTTGCTAAGTAGCTAAAATGTTAACTTTTAAAACAAGTAAACTTCTGAAACAAAACCATGCAAACATTCTCATTCTTTACTAAGGTACCTGCCTGTGCCTTAAAAACAAATTAGAAGTATATAAGTATAAATAGACATGGTAGTTATTATATTGGGGTGCTGGAATCAGAGGGAAATTTTTTTCTTTATACTCCTACTTCTTCAAAATTTCTATATTAAGAAAAGGATCATTTTAAAACTGATGTTTAGAAGATGTTAAGCTGAATGCCCAAAACAGAGGAAGAATGGGTGAGCTAAGAGTTTAGAAAAACCTAGTTATTCTTGTCTTAATAAAATGTGACCTTAAAAAACAAACAGCGCTAACAACAATTTGGGTGTAAAGTGACCCAGTGGGAATGTGCACTTGAGTAGTGAGGGCACCAAACGCATAAACACAGCGTGCAGGCCTGTGTGGCGGAGCTGGAGCCGGGCAGCGCCTTGGCCGGCTGCAGCAGGAACTTGGACCTATTTTTATTCAGGAACTGAGCCCCTGCTGCCTTCCTGAGCTGAGCTGGTGCCCCACTGCTGCCAGCACGCCTACTCCCTGGCGTCCCCCGCCCTCTGATTGCTGGCCTGCACGTCCCCTCATCACAGGCCCTTACAGCACCACAGGTCATAAAAAGGCAAAGTACAAGCCAAGGATGAAGGAAATGACAGAGGCAGTTGCTCTCAAACAAATAAGCAGAGGGGGAAAAATACGGCTGGGAACCTAAACAAGGATGCAGGAGAGGAAGTAAACAAGCAAACAAAGCTCAAGGCCGAGATCGCCCAAAACAAAAGCCCCGCACCGAAGCCATTTCTAGGGGAAAATAGGAGACGGGAGGAAATAGAGAACTTCCTTACTAGCAGTGACTTGACAAATACCTTATAAACCCATTGATTGTGAAGTCCTGGTTAGCTTTCTGGGTCTGTTATCTCCAGACAAACGAGGTGACTTAGATCCAGACAGATCTTGGCCACTTCATAGGGTAAACTTGGAATCCAAATCTGACCTCCCAGCTGTGTTCTTGGGGGTGAGGCACCATTCTCAATAGAATACAATGAAAGGTGCCCCTGGAGCGATGCAATAATCACTTGCCAACCCTCATCTGTAAAATGGGATTCATTGTTCTTGCTTCCGATTCTGTGGTATAGCTTAAGGACATGATTATATACTTCAGTTTCTCTGGGGCTCTGGTCCAAATGAGATTATAACAGTTACATTGCTTCTTTTTAGGTTTCTGTGTTAGGGCTGCTTACATTTAACTTCTTAGAGATTTTTTTACAGACTTAACCACTTAGAGTTGTATTTACTGATTTCTCTTTTCCTAGAATGTAGATATGATTCCATCAGACAAGACTAGAAATAGCTTCAGATCAGAGACAACCCTTTTGTGTTTTAATTACTGTCCCCTTCAGTTCTGATGGAGAAGGAAATGGCAACCCACTCCAGTATTCTTGCCTGGAAAATTCCATGGACAGAGAAGCCTGGCAGGCTCCATGGGCTCGCAAAGAGTCAAACAAGACTAACACTTTCTTCAGTTTTGATACTTGGTTACCAGATCAAAACGCTTTGTGTTAGTCTTCATCTTCCCTTAGAATGAGTTCTTGGCTAAGCAAATCATCAGTCCTTCGTGTAACTGGACTTCCACTGAGCATGAACCTTGGTTGTAGATGCAAAATCACAGTGCCTGCCTATGTCTGGCTCTGTGGGAAAGAAAGTTGTGGATCTCATTGTCCACCTGGAGATGTGGCTCATGTGAATGGAAGACCAGGGAAAATGCCTTTCTCTGAGAATTGTTCAAAGTCTCTTCTCAGATGTCTGAATTTACAAGGAGTCAGAGAGATTGTGAGGATTGAGGGGACAAAAGGAAAGGTCACATTTTGTTTTTATTTTTCAGTACCAGTTAATAGTCACATAGAGGCTCTAGAATTTATTCTCAGCATATTTCAGCTATCCACCCCAGCATTAATGTGCTATTTGTTAAACACTGATATTATGAGACAATTAGTTTAGCTTATTATTAAATCATGGCTAATAGAGTAGTATTCACTGGAAGGACTTACGCTGAAGCTCCAATACTTTGGCCACCTGATGTGAAGAGCCGGCTCATTGGAAAAGACCCTGATGCTGGGGAAGATTGAAGGCAAAAGGAGAAGGGTGTGGCAGATGATGAGATGGTTAGATAGCATCCCTGGCTCAATGGACATGAATTTGAGCAACTCCAGGAGACAGTGTAGGGAAGGGAAGCCTGGAGTGTTGCAGTCCATGAGGTCACAAAGAGTCAAACACAATTTAGTCACTGAACAACAACAGCTAACTACAATAGACTAGAAAGGAAGTGTGCGTTTGAACCTCTGGGAGGGAAAAATCAGTGGAAATCTAACATTTTCCTGATCTGCAAATAACTTCAAGGATAATATCATATTTCACATAATCACCTAGAGTTCAAACTTCTGAGATATTCTGTTGGCATCCAATCCCTGTGAAGAATGTGCCAGAGAAGTCCCTCCACCCCAGGGCCCAGAGCCCCCGGAGAGCAGGATAGGATGACTCACAGTTGTGCCTTGGCCCACCTCAGAGCCTGGCCCAAAGGGGGTGCTCAGTAAATGTCATTACTCGACCTTCAGCACTTCTTTCAGTGAGTATGTAGGGCAGGCAGAGGAATAGCATAGTGCAAAGGCCCCCACTTTCTTGGAGAAGCCAGGTACAAAGGGAAGTTTGTAATACTTTCTTTTTTTTTTTTTTTTAATTTTTATAAATTTGATGGTATTTATCAGCTTTTTTTTTTTCAACTTTCTGTTGTTTTTTTTCAAAAGGGCAAGGAGTTGTAAGATCTTTAAAAGTTAGGAGATGCAGAAATCTGAACTATTTCTGTTACTTGAGGTAAAATAAATAATAATTGTCAAACAATGCCAAAGAAGCAGAAAATGACAGAAGTGGAAAAAAAAATTCAATTTCAATGGCAAGGAGCAGAGGGGTTCAAAGAAATGAAACAAATTATTACTGCAATTTTTTTAAAAAAAGTTAGAATTTACAAACATAAATGAGAAGATTGACTCAGTACAAGTTTACCAAAAGTATGTGGAATCCTGTGGTTGTGATGTCAGTAAGCAACAAGCTGAGGCTGTTTTGTTTTGTTCTTTTAATGTAACATGATACTCAATTATTATAGGATCAAAGATCCTAGAATAAACGCTTCCATATGGAATGTGTAGTTGGAATACATAAATATGTAATTGGAAATAATCATACATTTGTTAAAGACTCTCATCCTATTTATAGTTGAACATCTAAGTGAGATGAGAAAAAGCTGGTCACTATGAGAAAACAAAGATACAGATTTAGGATATCAAATCCAAGAGTAAGACTGACAGAGAGTTCCTATTGTTTTAACTCAAGAAGGCGAGAGCTGAGAGATGATTTAATATGTGTCTCCAGTCTATAAAGGGTCATTATCTGGTGGTTTATGACCATCTGTTCTCTACCTCCCTTAAGAATGGAAAAGAGGAAATGAGCTTAAACTACAGGAAAATAAATTTAGGTTAGACCAAAGGGACTTCCAGATTAAGGTCTGTGCAACACTGCAAGCCTGAGTGGCTGTGGCATTTCCTCCCCTAACCTCGTCTGGAAACAGACAGGAGGCATTTACCCATCTGGGATGAATTCTACATACCCAGAGGGGATAAATCCTTGAATATTTTCAGACTGTAAATATTATTGGATGTCACTTTGATGTAACTTATTCTCTTCTGCCTTAAAGCTTTGGTCTGGATAGAAGTCCTTCTTACGTCTTAAGTAAAGGGTTTATCTGTTGATTTCACTGACCCATGAACTTTCCATTGACTCACCACTAACTGTGGGCTTGTCCATTCACATCCTTCTGTCCTGTGACCCAAACTCTTCCTAAGATAAAACCTGAAGCATCCCCTTGCTTATCTGCTTATCTGCTTGCTTATCTGCTTATCTCCCCATATCTGCAGACCTCATAAAATCCCAAAGTCTTGGCAAGTTGTACCAGGCTGGCATTCACTCACTCCTGCCCTAGCTGTGCCAAGCCACAGTCTTCAAGCCTGACCTGGCACCTCACCCTGTTTCTGTTCACACGCACCTACTTCTCTCCAGGATACTGTTACCTTCCTTGTCTGGGTGGACGACTAAAAATATTTCAATTCCCTACTCAAATGTTTCAGTATTTCTGAAAGGTCTTCTGCCTTTCCTACAGAAACCTGCATTCTCCTCCCCCAAATTACAGTCTTTTCAGCACTTACAGGTCCAAGGAGAATTTAACATGTGTTATGGTGAGCTTCTGTCTGCATTCCCATCAACATATAGTAGCAGACGTAAGAGGAAAAATGAAGCTAGTTTGGATCCTCTATGCTCTATTGACCAATAAATGTTTATCAAATAACAAGAAGAAATAATATAATATAATACAATATAATATAAATATATATAATAAAAAATATAATATAATTAATATAATTGTATATTTATATATAATAATAACATAATAATATATAATATATATAATATATAATATAATAATATAAAAATACTTAAATATATTAAAGTACATATAATATAATATACAATTTATATATATTATATTATATATAAATTATACTTATTATATAATTATATACAATAATATATAGCTATATATTATTGTATACAATTATATATTAATGTAATATGTTATATAATATTTTATTTATTTATTTATAACTACATTATATATATTTATAATATATAAATTAAATAAATTATATATAAATATATATTTTATAATAATTTATAATCACATTATAAATATATAATTATACATATATTTATAAATAAATAATTATGATTATTATAGTAATATAATAATTAAAAATAATATAACAAATATCTGTTAAATACATAATTATATTTAATATATAATAATAATCAATCATAATTATATTATTATAATATTATTAATAACATGATATATTAATTATATGTAGTATACCATTATAATTAATATATAATAATTATTAAAACTATAATATTATTAATAATTATAATAGATAAAGATTATATTAGCATATTATAATATATAATTTATATATAAAATTATATATATATTTAATTTATATATATTATTGTATTTTATATATTTTATATAATATATAATAGTATATAGTATATATCAGTATATATAATTAGTATATTTACTAACTATACTACATATATGGTATAGTATATATAGTATATATATATATATATATATATACACACAGTATGGTATATATAGTATACGTTCATGACGTTGTACAGGAGACAAATATCAGCACCATCCCCATGGAAAAGAAATGCAACAAAGCAAAATGGCTGTCTGAGGAGGCCTTACAAATAGCTGTGAAAAGACGGGAAGTGAAAAGCAAAGGAGAAAAGGAAAGATATACCCATTTGAATGCAGAGTTCCAAAGAATAGCAAGGAGAGATAAGAAAGCCTTCCTCAGCGATCAATGCAAAGAAATAGAGGAAAACAATAGAATGGTAAAGAATAGAGATCTCTTCACAAGAAAATTAGATACCAAGGGAACATTTCATGCAACGATGGGCTCAATAAAGGACAGAAATGGTGTGGACCAAACAGAAGCAGAAGATATTAAGAAGAGGTGACAAGAACACACAGCAGAACTAGACAAAAAAGATCTTCACGACCCAGGTAAAAACGAAGGTTTGTCACTCACCTAGAGCCAGACATCCTGGAATGTAAAGTCAAGAGGGCCTTAGGAAGCATAACTGTGAACAAAGCTAGTGGAGGTGATGAAATTCCAGTTGAGCTATTTCAAATCCTGACAGATGACACTGTGCAAGTGCTGCACTCAATATGCCAGCACATTTGGAAAACTCAGCAGTGGCCACAGGACAGGAAAAGGTCAGCTTTCCTTCCATTCCCAAAGAAAGGCAATGCCAAAGAATGTTCAAACTACCGTACAATTGCACTCATCTCACACGCTAGTAAATTAATACTCAAAATTCTCCAAGCCAGGCTTCATCAATACGTGAACCGTGAACTTCCAGATGTTCAAGCTGGTTTTAGAAAAGGCAGAGGAACTAGAGATCAAATTGCCCACATCCACTGGATCATTGAGAAAGCAAAAGAGTTCCAGAAAAACATCTATTTCTGCTTCATTGACTATGCCAAAGCCTTTGACTTGATATATGTGTATATATACTTATATATCATATACAGTATATATTTTATATATACTATATATATCATATATATACTATATACTATATATATTTATAATATAACATATATAATACATATAATATATTATGTATATCTAATATATATATTATATCTATTATATATTATATTATATATACATAAAAGTATAAGTTTATATATTATATATCATATATAATATATATAATATAATATATAAATGTTTATATATTATATATTATATATCATATATAATATAATATATAATGTTTATATATTATATATCATATATCATATATATAATATATGATATATTTATATATTATATCATATAATAGTTTATAATTATAATAATATATAAATATATAATTATATTTTATATACATATATAATATATAATAATGAATATATAATATATATACAATATGTAACAATTATATATTATTATATATATTATATTTATATTATTTATCATATATATTATATGTGACATATACATTACATGTATTATATGCTATAATACTATAGTAATATATACTGTATATATAATTGTATATATATACAGTATAATATATGTATAATTGTATATATATACAGTATAATATATATATTATTATATAGTATATATATAATATAATATATTATATATTAGTATATATATTTATATATACTCACATATACAATACTTGATATTATATAATACTTAATATACTTATATATATACTTAATTATATAATATTTATACATTATACTCTATATAATAGAGAGATTAATTATATATATTATTAAATAGTATATATATATTAGTATATATATTATGTATATAACATATATAATATATAATGTATATATATAATATTTATAATATTAGCATATATATTATATGTAATATAATATATACTCTATATATAGTTTATGTATATGTTATATACATTTAGTATTTATATATCATATATATACTAATATATTATCTATATAATATATAATAATAATTAATAATAATAATTATTATTATTATACATATTATATATGTTTACTCAAGCACAATGAGCTTCTCTGGTGGCTCAGACGGTAAAAGCGTCTGCTTTCAATGCATGAGACATGGGTTCAATCCCTGATTCGGGAAGATCTCCTGGAGGAGAAAATGGCAACCCACTCCCGTATTCTTGCCTGGAAAATTCCATGGATGGAGAAGCCTCGTAGGCTACAGTCTAAGGGGTCGCAAAGAGTCAGACATGATTGAGATACTTTATTTTCACTTTCAAGCTTTAAAATCTTTCATGGAAACTAAAATATGTTTTTGTTAAGCAGTAGTTTTTGAAGCAATTTTTGAAAGCTGGGTAAGGGAAAAGTAATTTCATAAGATAAAATTAACAATAAAAATGTTCAATTTTACTTTCATTTAAATTCCTTTTATTAATACCTCAGTTAAACAAATACATATTTTCCACTTCACTGAATTCTTAGACCTGGATATTTGGAAAATTTGATGATAAATTAAAGATTCTGTCCTCAGAAAGCTTACAATCTAGGACAGGAAAAACAGCTGCACAAGTGCCTGTAATATGAGGGAAGGTACGATTAGAGAGAAACTGACACGGCATGACAGGGACCAACCAGTGGGCAGAAGAGGGTTTTTTGAGGATGTGGCATTTAACAGGTGTTTAAGATCGAAATGGATTTCAACAAGAGTTGGGTTTGGTAGGTTAATCCACAAAGAGATCAGGAGCCAGTAGGATAATTAGGGTGTCTTCAGAAAAGTCAAGACTGCAAGGCTGGGATACACATAAGTCAGTCTGAAGGAAAGATAAACCAGCATACTGCTGATGAAGATGAGGATTTGGGGCTTAACTCAGTAGCTGATGGAGAGATGCTGAAGGTATTGATTAGGAGAGTAATCAACAGCATGTGGATGTCCTGAAATAGGATGAAAGAAGTAGAGGAGACTGAGGACTGCAATCTGTTTGAGAAACAATAAGACCTGGACAACAGCAGGTAACACGGGAATGACAAAGAGAAAAGCAATCAAGATATTTTGTAGAGAAAGAATCAAGTCTGCAGAATTGGCCCACCACTGGACGAAATGTGAGAAAGAACTCGCATAGAGAGTCCAAGAAGGGTTTGAGTGTCCCATCTGGGTCCCAGGGAGAAGGATGCCACTAATTAACAGTATGGAAACCGCAGGGGAAGAGATATTAACTGAGTTTAGGTACGTGGATCAAATGCAAATGGAACACGCGGATGGAACTACTCAGCACACACTGCTAAAGCTGGGCCTCTCCTAGGCAGCTAAGGGTAGAAATCTAAGAGTCATCTTCATAGAAACAATGCCTGCAATTATGGATTTTCCTCTTTGGAGGTCCCTACACTTTGGGGGAGGCACAATTTACTTCATTTCTCTTTTATTGACATCCAGGAACTAGATCATCAGCATTTTCAGCTCTAAGACATGTGCTAAAAGCAAACAATAAAATACGTTTATGAAGCCTTTAAAATATATGAAATTCTCTGTAAATGTACAGTGTAAATTGATAATTATAGCTCTGTTCTGGATCATGGGCAAGTAGGAAACAGGAGACTAGAATGGTAATTAAAAAGAGATTAAATTATTCACAATGGTGTGTGTGTGTGTGTGTGTGTAAGAGAGAGAGAATAAGGGAATGTGAATTTATTTTTCAGTACTCAATATGAAAATGCATCAATTTTCCCTTATTCTGAGGGTTGGAAAAAGTTCATGTTTTGAGAAGGGTTACTTATATATGCCATAGTCTTTGTAATCTGACACCTACAAGACAATGTTCAGATGTATGCAATAAAATTGCTCTTTTTGAGAAGCCGTTTCTTTGCTATCTTCTGACAGTTCTTCAGCTTGACATAAGGCTTAATACCCAGGTGAGAAACAATAAAGTACACTTTACAAGCTAAAGATACTCAAGAAAAAAGACATTTCTTCCTGTTATTTGTTCTCTGTGCTGTGTGGTTTTATTTTTTCCAATTCTGAAAGTCTCAAGGTCAACTTTCTTTCATAAACCAAAGTGGAATCATGGCTACATTGAGTGTTAGTCAGATCTCTGACCGTGTTGTTTTTCACTACAGTTATATAAAACATGTACATAGTTTATTCCCTTTTACTATTAGTAAGATGTTACTTTTCTCACATGTAAAAATCAACTTCCTCTTCATCCATTTAATTTAATCCCCGTGTTAATGATTATAACTAAAAAATAGTTCTTTTCTACATACAACATATGAAAAGTCTCTCGGCTATGAACCTGTCTGATAAGCTCATTAAAAGATACTTACATTGTAGTGGAGTTGCCCAGCTGGCCTTCTTAATAAGCTCTTCTATTTCTGATTATGTCCCTTTAATAAGTTAAACAGGTACTTCATGAATAAATGAAATTAATTTAATAACTCCTGGTGTGAACAGGGTTGCTTGGCCTTTTAAGGATTTCTGGCATTGCTGTGAAAGCCGCAAAGACTGTGAACTTTCCCATATGTTTTTGACGATGAAAACAATGGCAATGATGATTGGCCTGGAAAACTCATTTTAAAATATGTTTAATAAGGATCCATCAATGACATTGAATGACCTAGAATGAGTTTCCATTTCTCACATGATTTAAAAACACTGTTCTAGCACCATCATCTGGACAACCTCAGTCTTTCCAAAAACACAACATTAGTAAAACACCCCTGTACTCATTTTCTTTAAAAACACAGACTATACTCTGGTTTTAGTAAATATTTTTTTTTAGGTTTAAGTATCATATCATTATTGCTTATCATTCTTTCAAAATATCTGACAATTTTCTCAGAGTATGGTACCAAAAACGACATGTCAAGAAAAATGAGGTCAAGAATTCCTTAATAAAATGAGCGATTGTTTCACAATTTTCCCTCAATTTTTAGCTGGTTTTAGTAAATATTTTTTTTTAGGTTTAAGTATCATATCATTATTGCTTATCATTCTTTCAAAATATCTGACAATTTTCTCAGAGTATGGTACCAAAAACGACATGTCAAGAAAAATGAGGTCAAGAATTCCTTAATAAAATGAGCGATTGTTTCACAATTTTCCCTCAATTTTTAGCAAAGTTATCGTAATATTGTAGTGCAAAATTTTATCTCACAATAGCTGCTGTGGCCTTTGAAGTTTAAGGCAATAAATAGTTGTGGAGGAACTGTAGTAGAGAAGCATCTCAAAGTAAACTGAATCTGTTTTGCATATAGATTCATTTGTATTTCTTTTATATTTCCACATACAAGTGATAAAATGCAGTATCTGTCAGATTTATTTCACTAAGTATAGTAATCTCTAGGTCTATGCATGTTGCTGCAGATGGCAGAATTTTCTTCTTGTTTGTGGCTGAATGATCGTCCATTGTGTGTGTGTGTAGGTGTGTGTATGCTGGTGGATTAGTTGCTAAGTCATGTTCAGCTCTTGCAACCCCATGGCTCTCTGTCTGTGGGATTCTCCAGGCAAGGATACTGGAGTGGGTGCCATTTTTCTCCTCTCTTGAGTCTCCTGCATTGACAGGCAGGTTCTTTGCCACTAGTGCCACCTGGGAAGCCCATAAGTGATGCCATGTCATATGTTTTTTTACACTATCTTATTTCACCTAGCATAATGCACTCGTTTCATCCCTGTTGTCACAAAAGACAGGATTTCCTTCCTTGTTTAAGGCTGTATAATGTGCCTATGTGTGTGTGTCTCTGTAATATACACATATCTATATCTATGCATATGCATGTCTAATAAGTTGCTTTAGTCATGTCCAACTTTGTGGGACCCTTTGGACTGTAGCCTGTCAGGCTCCTCTGTCCATGGAATTTTCCAGGCAGGGATACTGGAGTGGGTTGCCATGCCCTCCTTCAGAGTATCTTCCCGAGCCAGGGATCGATCTTGAGTCTCCTGCATTGCAGGAAGATTCTTTACCATCTAAGCTACCAGGGAGGCTGTGTGTGTGTGTGTGTGTGTGTGTGTGTGTGTGTGTGTGTGTGTATCTTTCTTATCCATTCATTTATCAATAGGCAATTTGTTAGCAACCATGTCTTGGTTACATAGAAAACAAATGACGGTCACCAAAAAGGAGATGGAAGGGAGGAGAGACAAACCAGCAGTATGGTATTAACAGATATGAACTACTATGTATTATGTAAAATATATAAGAAACAAGGATATACTGTATCAGTTCAGTTCAGTTCAGTCGCTCAGTCGTGTCCGACTCTCTGCGACCCCATGAATTGCAGCACGCCAGGCCTCTCTGTCCATCACCAACTCCCGGAGTCTACCCAAACCCATGTTCATCGAGTCGGTGATGCCATCCAACCATCTCATCCTCTGTCGTCCCCTTCTCCTCCCACCCCCAATCCTACCCAGCATTAGGGTCTTTTCCAATGAGTCAACCCTTCGCATGAGGTGGCCAAAGTATTGGAGTTTCAGCTTCAACATCAGACCTTCCAATGAACACCCAGGATTGATCTCTTTTAGGATGGATTGATTGGATCTCCTTGCAGTCCAAGGGACTCTCAAGAGTCTTCTCCAACACCACAGCTCAAAAGCATCAATTCTGCGGTGCTCAGCTTTCTTCACCGTCCAACTCTCACATCCATACATGACCACTGGAAAAACCATAGCCTTGACTAGACGGACTTTTGTTGGCAAAGTAATGTCTCTGCTTTTAAACATGCTGTCTAGGTTGGCCAAAACCTTCCTTCCAAGGAGTAAGCGTCTTTTAATTTCATGGCTGCAGTCACCATCAGCAGTGATTCTGGAGCCCAAAAAAGTAAAGTCTGACACTGTTTACACTGTTTCCCCATCTATTTCCCATGGAGTGATGGGACCAGATGCCATGATCTTAGTTTTCTGAACGTTGAGCTTTAAGCCAACTTTTTCACTCTCCTTCTTCACCTTAATCGAGAGGCTCTTTAGTTCTTCTTCACTCTCTGCCATAAGGGTGGTGTCATCCGCATATCTGAGGTTATTGATATTTCTCCCGGCAATCTTGATTCCAGCTTGTGTTTCTTCCAGCCCAGCGTTTCTCATGATGTACTCTGCATAGAAGTTAAATAAGCAGGGTGACAATATACAGCCTTGACGTACTCCTTTTCCTATTTGGAACCAGTCTGTTGTTCCATGGCCAGTTCTAACTGTTGCTTCCTGATCTGCGTACAGGTTTCTCAAGAGACAGGTCAGATGGTCTGGTATTCTCATCTCTTTCAGAATTTTCCACAGTTTATTGTGATCCACACAGTCAAAGGCTTTGGCATAGTCAATAAAGCAGAAATAGATGTTTTTCTGGAACTCTCTTGCTTTTTCGATGATCCAGTGGATATTGGCAATTTGATCTCTGGTTCCTCTGCCTTTTCTAAAACCAGCTTGAACATCTGGAAGTTCACGGTTCATGTATTGCTGAAGCCTGGCTTGGAGAATTTTGAGCATTACTTTACTAACATGTGAGATGAGTGCAATTGTGCGGTAGTTTGAGCATTCTTTAGCATTGCCTTTCTTTGGGATTGGAACGAAAACTGACCTTTTCCAGTCCTGTGGCCACTGCTGAGTTTTCCAAATTTGCTGGCATAGCACAGAGCATTATACTCTTTATCTCATTATCTCACAGAGCATTATATACCATAAGTTATAATGGAGTATAATATGCAGAAACACTATGCTATATACCTGAAACTGACATAATATTGTAAATCAACTATATTTTATTGTAAAAAAAATAATGAACAGTAGGTTGGATATGGTAGAGGATTGTGGAGCAGGGAACTCTTTACCTAATCACTGTGCTATACAGAAGGCATGCCAACATGTCCATATGTTAACATGAAGATCAATACTTTTAAAATTAAACTTTCTATTTTGAAGTCATTGGAGACTCACATGTAGTTGTTAGAAATAATACAGAGAGATCCCAGGAATCCTTTACCTGGTTTCCACAGTGGTGACATCTTGCATAGCTGTAGAACAGTAACACAACCAGGATGTTGACATTGATACTGTCAAGATATGATACATTTACACCACCGCATGGATTCCTCATGTAAGCTTTTGACACTGGCTTTTTAGGAAAGATCAACTTTTTAATGTATTTAATCTTGATGTACATTTTTAAAGAAATTCTATGCAGTTTATCCTTAAACCAATCATGGCATCAAATACAATTTATAATTATATTAACATTCTGCATAATCTTTTACTACTTTATACAGGGATAAAACACACATGGAATGAAGCCTTCTGGATTATGTTAAACAACATTATACCTCACCTTCATCAAAATATAGACGCCAGAAGGGGAAGAGGGTACGGGAGGACAGAGGAGAAGGGCAGGCACAGGCAGCAGTTATGTTACTGATCTAAACAAAATTTTCTAAACCAGGTTATGCCATCAATCAAAATGGTCAAACCAACTTAGATTTCTCAAAATCCCCAATGGAGAGAGTGATTCTATAATCATATATATACACATACATATGAATATATATATATTACTCTGTAAAAACCTTTTGGGCTTATGTTAAACAGATCGCCAGTCCAGGTTCGATGCATGAGGCAGGGTGCTCAGGGCTGGTGCACTGGGATGACCCTGAGGGATGGGATGGGGAGGGAGGGGGGAGAGGGGTTCAGGATGGGGAACACATGTACACCCATGGTTCATTCATGTCAATGTATGGCAAAACCACTACAATATTGTAAAGTAATTAGTCTCCAATTAAAATAAATAAATTATAATTTTTAAAAATTAAAAAAAAAACCTTTTGGGCGTTGTGTGCCAGGTGCACCTCAGGCCGTAGTTCAAGGGTGATGGGACCAAGATCTTCATCATTACGCTCAACAGTTCCAAGTACAAACAGAAGTTGAGGACAAACATTGTGGAAAACAGCGGCATTCCTTATCTGCAGCATATACTCCAGGAATCTCAAGACAACCGTTCAGAAGCAATTAGTTAAAAACCTGGCATTGTTAGAAGGGTTCTGTGCGTTCCATCCCAACTCTATTTCCCACAGAGGTTTTCAACCTCTGGAAGATATGAAGGGAACAGAAAGCTCTAGTTTCAAAACCGTTCTTTATTCTCTTCAACCCAACCAAGTATATTGGCAAGGAAGAAAGCAAACTGCCACTATAGACATGCCACAGGGATGACATTTCCATGTTTTGGAGGCTGTCTTGGGCTTATCAGATTATCCATGGAAATGAAAAAATAAATGTCTTACGTTTTTCTGTCCTTCTTTCCATTGAAAATACTATGGATGAAACCAAATTAGGTAAAGGGGGAAAGGTTTGTACTTCTCCCTGTTCCCTGGGGTCCTCCTCCCTGCTCACCTCTGCCCATGACTCCACAACTAAATCCCCCTCTTCTCCTGCCTGGGTTATCGGGGTCACTAACGCTCTGGTTCTCTTCTAACCCAGAGAATCCCCCAGACTCTTGCCCGTAACACCCTTGCTCCTGGGGTGCTCCCGTGGACATGAACTCCGCTGCCCCTAGCTGCCGTCAGCTGGCTATATTGACTTGGAGTCTGACTACGGGATCCCATTTGGGGCTGCCCCGGAGCTGCTTTGTCAACCTTAGTAGCTACTCCGCCGTCCATCGCTGCTCGGTTGCCTCCAGGTGCGACTTCACTTTCACTTTTCACTTTCATGCATTGGAGAAGGAAATGGCAACCCACTCCAGTGTTCTTGCCTGGAGAAGCCCAGGGACGGAAGAGCCTGGTGGGCTGCTGTCTATGGGGTCGCACAGAGTCGGACACGACTGAAGTGACTTAGCGGCGGTTCTGCTGGAACTGTTCTGATCCTAAATAGTCAGCTGTGCAGAGGACTGGCTGCTGGGAGGCTAGGATGGTGAGGGTGGGACTGGCCTCAGGGGATAGCTACCAGGTACCTGGGGAAGGCTGGGCTGCTTGTAACCCTTCGTGCTAGATTGAGGTTGACTTGTCTCAAGGGGGTTGTCACCATCCTACAGTCCTGCAGGCCCCGTGGCTGCCAGCTGTTGCCCATAGGCTGGGTGAGCCGACGGAGTGCCATATGCAGACTGAGCTGCATAAGAGGCCCGGGGGGTAGTAACTGTAGCCCTGGTGGCATCACAAGCCCCCGTGCCATGCCCCCGGACGGGCTGACAATGCGCCTGCGCACCCAGGGAGCTTCTGTCCCTAAGAAGTCGTGTAGGTGGTCTGCACATAGGGCGCAGTGATCTGATCCTGAATATGGGTGACGTCAGGGGGCTGTTCGAAGGGCCCATAGCTTCGTTGCACATATGCATGGGTGGTCCGGGCACATCCTTGAGTGGGTGGCTGGTGGAAGCACAGTAGCCCTGTGGGCTGCAGCTTGGTTGTGGCTACTGCAATGTGCAGACACTGTCTCCCCTTCCTTCTCTTCTCAGCGTCCCTCTTCCTCTCTCACTTCCTCCTGGTGCTGCAGGCACAGGCGTGAAACCCGCAATCCTGGGCACTACGACTGCACCAGCCTGCAGGGGTGGAGGGAGGAGGGGGGAACCACAGCGTTCTCGGATGTTCTCTGGAGATCCGTCCAGGTCGTGTGTGTGCTGTGGGTGAGTAGCATTCCACCACTTGTCCAACGAATTTCCCATTTAAGGACAAATGGGTTGTTTCCAGTTGGGAGCTACTATTAGTAAAGCTGCTATAAAAATTCTTTCACTGGTTCTTTTGTGTGAACACATCTCTATTTCTCGAGGATAAATGCCTGGGAGTTAACATACTGGGTCATATCGAAGTTGCACGTTTAGTTTTTCAAGAAATTCCAAACTATTTTCCACACTGCCTGTGCCAGTTACATTTACACCATCAAAGTAGGAGTGATCCAGGGTCTCTGCATCTTCCCCAGCATTTAGTGCTGCCACTAGGTTTTTATTTAAGCCATCATGGCAACCCACTCCAGTGTTCTTGCCTGGAGAATCCCAGGGATGGCGGAGCCTGGTGGGCTGCAGTCTATGGGGTCGCACACAGTCGGACACGACTGAAGCGACTTAGCAGCAGCAGCAGCAGTATATATTGATATTAGGGCTTCCCAGGTGGCTCAGTGGTAAAGAGTCTGCCTGCCAAGCAGGAGATATGGGTTGGATCCCTCGGTTGGGAAGAGCCCCTGGAGAAGGAAATGGCAACCCACTCCAGTATTCAAAATCCCATAGACAGAGGAGCCTGGCAGACTGCGGTTTGTGGAGTCACAAAAATGTCTTATGCAACTAAACAACAGAAACTATAAACTGATATTTTATTGTGATTTTGATTTGCCTCTCTCTGATGACTAATGACATTGGACATCTTTCCACGTGCTTATTTGCTGTCTGTATATGCTCTCTGATGAAATGTCTTTATTGCTTCTGTCCATTTCAAATTGGATTGTTTGGTTTTTTGCTATTGAGTTTAGAATTTTCTTTATATATTCTAAATGAGAGTCCTTTATCAGATATGAGGCTTACAATATTTTATCTGTACCTGTCTTCTCATACTATCAACAGGGTCTTTCACAGGTTTTTTAGTTTTATGAAGTCAATTTTTAATTTTTCTTTTATGGATTTTGTTTTTTATGTCAAGTTTAAAAACTATTCGATTAGGCCTAGGTTTCAAAGATCTCTTGTTTTCTCCCAAAAGTTTTGTAGCTTTATATTTCGTATTTAAGTCTGTGATCCATTCTGAGTTAATATTTTTACATACTTAGGTCGAATTTTTTTTATAATTTTTTCTTATGGAAGTCCAATAGGTCAAATACCAGTTTGTTGAAAAAAGTATCTTTCTTCCAGTTAATTGCTTTTGCGTCTTTGTCAAAAATCACTTGGAATGACTCTTTCTGGGTTCCCTGTTCTGTTCCTTTGATCTGTGTGTCTATCTTTCTGCCAATATCATCCAGTTTTGATTACTGTAGCTATATAACAATTCTTAAAATTGGGTAAATACTCCTATTTTTCTCTTATCAAAATTGTTTTAAGTATTCTAGTTCCTTTGGGTCACCATACCAGTTTTAAAATACTCGTGTATATTTACAAAAATTAGTTGATTGCTAGGATTTTAATAAGAGATGTGCTCAATTTGTATGCTATTTGGAGACAGTTGACAGCTTTACTATATTAAGTCTTCCAATCTTTTGACACTGTATTTATTTACATTTATTTAGATCTTTAATTTCTTTCATAAGTGCCTTGTAGTTTTCAGTATAAAAGTCCTGTGAATACTTTGTTACATACACAGCAAAGTATTTAATTTTTGAGCAATCAAAAATATTACATATTTTTTATATTGGTTTCAAAGTATTTATTGCTAGTGTACAATACATTGGATTTTTGTGTGTTGATCTTCCATACCGTGACTTTACTGAACCCACTTATTTCTTGGAGCTTTTGCTAGATTTTCTGAGATTTTTTTATTGAGGCAATGGCATCATCCACCATTTCTTCCTTTCTGGTTAGTATGTCTTTTATTTAATTTTCTTGCATTAATCCCTGGCTAGAACATTCAGTATTATGTGAAATAAGAGTGATGAGAGTTATATCCCTATTTTGTTTTTGATATTAGGAGGGAAAATATTCAGTTTTGCAACATTAAGTATAATGTTGGATTATAGGAGTGTAGGAATTTTGTATTTGTTCTTGATCGAGTTGAGGAAATTTTCTCTTTTTCTACTTCTCTGAGAATTTTCATTATGAATGAGTGTTACATATCGTTAAGTGTTTTTTGTGCACTGACTGATATGGTCATCTTCTTTAGCCTGTTAATATGCTGGATTCCATTGGTTGATTTTCAAATACTGAACCAGCCTTGCATCTGTGAAATAAACCACACTTAGCAAAGGTGTATATGTACTTTTTAATATATCACTAAATTCTGTTTGCTACTGCTTGTTAAGGATTTCAATATTAATTTACATCCTAGGTACTAGTCTATGGTTTTCTTGCATTTTTCTCACATTTTGTGGGGGAAGAGATAATGTCTTTGTCTAGTTTTGGTTTCAGGGTAATAATAGTGTCATAAAGTGAATTGTCAAGTATTTTCTCCTCTATGTTTTCTGGAAAAGATTGTGTAAAACTGGTGCTAGTTATTTTTTAACGGGTTGGGAGAATTCTCCAGTGAAACTATCTGTGTCTCAAAATTTCTTTTATGGACATTTTAAAGTTATACATTCAATTACCATTATGGTTATTGGTCTATTTCAATTATCTGTTTCATATTAGGTGAATTGTACTAGTTTGTGTTTTTGAGGAATTAGTTCACTGCCTCTAAATTGTCAAATGTGTGCATGTGAAGCTGTTCATAGTATTTCTTTACTATCCTTTTGATATATGCACGATCTGCAATAATATTCCCTATTTCATTCCTGGTACTGCTAAATTTCGCTTCCCCCCCCCTTTGTTCATCTTGTTGGAGGTTCACTGATTTTTTCTTCAAAGAACCAACTCTGTTTCTTTTATTTCTTTATTGTTCTTTTTTTTTCTTTTATTGATTTCTGCTCTTATCTTTATTATTTCCTTCCTTCTGCTTATTTGGGGCTTACGTAGCACTTTTTTCTAGGTCTTGAATTGGAGTTATAAATTTGAGACTTTTCACAATTTCCTCTTCAGAAGTGCTTTAGCTTTGTCTTGCAAATTGTAATGTCTCATATTTTCATGTTCATTCCATTCCATGCATTTAAAATTTTTTCTCTTCAGATTTCCTTTCTTTGACCTATGGATTATTTAGTAGTATGTTTTTTAGTTTCCAGGTATTGGGAAATTTTTCTTTTATCTTTCTTGTATTGATTTACAGTTTCATCCCATTGTGGCCAGAGAAAACACTGTATGATTTCAATTATTCTATGTGGTGAAGTTTGTTTCATGGCACAGTATACGGTTGATCTGGGTTTATATTCTATGAGCCCTTGAAAAGAATGTGGATTTTGCTATTGCAAGATGGAGATGGTTGGATGGCATCACTGACTCGATGGATATGAGTTTGAGTAAGCTCCAGGAGTTGGTGATGGACAGGAAAGCCTGGCATGCTGCAGCCCGTGGGGTCGCAAAGAGTCAGACATGACTGAGTTGCTGAACTGAACTGAGTAACCTCCCTGTATCATTATATTTGAATTTTTTATAGACGACACATTGCTAGGTCATGTTTTTAACCTCCCTTACCAATGTCTTTTTTCCGTTATCTTTTTCCTCCTGTTGTTTCCTCCTTTCATCTGTTCTGCCTCAGACACACAGACTTTGCTGCTTTTCCTCAGACTGAATAGACATGCTTTCCCTCCGGGCTTTGGCTTTCGCTGGTACCTCTGCCAGGAAAGGTGTTTCCCCTCATATAGCTTGTCCCAGCATTCTCCTAAGGGTTGCCCAAATTCACCACCCCAAGTAAAAACACTATACTTCCTGTTCCCCTTCTCCAATTTATCTCTTAGCAGTTATTTCTAGCTAACACACACGTTTTTCTTATTTCTTTTAATTGCCATCTATATCGTCTACAATAATAAAAACTCTACTACTAAATCTCCAGTGCCTAGAGCAGGACCTGACTCACAGGAAGTGCTTGATACTTTTGTTAAATGAGTAAGAGAATTAAAGAAATGTCCCTGGCGGGCTGTCCAGTGCGTCTACGCATTCCTTCACTCTGGTTTGTTCTCCAGCAGCACTGACCAGCTTTCATGTCATCCCGCAAGACACGCATTGGAATCAGGCCCAGGACCTCCCACATGCAGCTCCCTCGCCTGGAAGCTGTCCTCCTCCTCACTGCCACCCCTGCTCCCCACTAAGCAAACTCAAGCAGCAGTCAACACTAGCTGGAGAAGCTTCCTCTGACCCCTTAGACTAGGTCACGTTCATCAGAGAGAGATTTGTTGAGTGCAGGTGACCACATTTTCTAATTAATATTTGTTTGGTGGATTATTTGATTAATGTGTGTCTCTTCCACTGGACATTAAGATCTATGAAGACAGAGACTATGCCCGGTTGGCTCAGCATTATACCCCTAGCCCTGTGCTCAATAGCTGACACATAGCAGATAATGAATATTTTCCAAATGAATGAAATGACAAATCTTTGATAAATGAGTTCTCATTTTTATATGTTTTAGCTTCCAGCAATGATGGGATAGATTAAGAGAGGAAAGAGGAGTACCTTTGTAACTGTTGGCTGTACAGGATTCACTTGTCTATAGAAGTTAAGCTAAACAGATAAGAAAATGCTTGGTTACAGGGATCTGTAGGTGAAGCAGGCATTGGATCTCTTCTCTTTGTGAAGTTCAGGTTAGCTGCTGAGACCTAGAGGAAGTGTTTTGAAGATACTCATGTTTCCAATCCACAGCACTACTGACATTTTGAGCTGAATATTTCCTTGTGATGCTGTTTGTGCTACGCATTATACAACGTTCAGCAGCATGCCTGGCCCCTACCCAGTAGAGGCCAGTTTCACCTTCTGCCCTCAGGTATGACAACCTGATTGCCTTGCTGTTGTTGAGTCACTAAGTCATGTCCAACTCTTTGCACCCCCATGGACTGTAGAATGCAGGCTCCATGGGGTTTTCCAGGTAGGAATACTGCAGTAGATTGCCATTTCCTTCTCCAACCTAGTGATAGTTCAACCTAGGGATTGAACACACATCTCATGCATTGGCAGGTAGATTCTTTACCACTGAGCCTCAAGGGAAGCCCTTGATTTTCTCTAGATGTTGCCCAATGTTCCTAAGGGTGCAAAATTGCCCCTGGTTGGCAATACCATGATAGATTTTAAAATGTTTAGAAGGTTTGAAATAAATATAGGGAATGAGAGAGTATAGAGAGCTCATAAATGAGGAAGAAAGTGAGTGTAACTATAAGTGAGCTGAATAATGACAGTTTGAAACATCTGTGGGCCACACGAATCTGTAAGCGCCTGAAGAACAGTGGAAGACGGAGGTTTGTGACATTGTGCAGGAGGCAGGAATCAAGACCACCTTCAAGAAAAGCAGAAGCAGAAGAAGATGTTTTTCTGGAACTCTCTTGCTTTTTCGATGATCCAGCAGATGTTGGCAATTTGATCTCTGGTTCCTCTGCCTCTTCTAAAACCAGCTTGAACATCTGGAAGTTCACGGTTCACGTATTGCTGAAGCCTGGCTTGGAGAATTTTGAGTATTACTTTACTAGCATGTGAGATGAGTGCAATTGTGTGGTAGTTTGAGCATTCTTTGGCATTGCCCTTCTTTGGGATTGGAATGAAAACTGACCTTTTCCAGTCCTGTGGCCACTGCTGAGTTTTCTAAATTTGCAGGCATATTGAGTGCAGCACTTTCACAGAGTCATCTTTGACGATTTGAAATAGCTCAACTTGAATTCCATCACTTCCGCTAGCTTTGTTCATAGTGATGCTTCTTAAGGCTCACTTGACTTTGCATTCCAGGATATCTGGCTCTAGGTGAGTGATCACACCATCGTGGTTATTTGGATTGTGAAGATCTTTTTTGTACAGTTCTTCTGTGTATTATTGCCACCTCTTCTTAATATCTTCTGCTTCTGATAGGTCCATACTGTTTCTGTCCTTTATTGTGCCTATCTTTGTATGAAATATTCACTAGGTATCTTTAATTTTCTTGAAGAGATCTCTAGTCTTTCCCATTCTATTGTTTTCCTCTTTTTCTTGCATTGTTCACTGAGGAAGGCTTTCTTGTCTCTTCTTACTATTCTTCAGAACTCTGCATTCAGATGGGTATGTCTTTCCTTTTCTCCTTTGCCTTTAGCTTCTCTTCTTTTCTCAGCTATTTGTAAGGCCCCCTTAGACAACCATTTTGCCTTTTTACACTTCTTTTTCTTGGGGATGGTCTTGATCACTGCCTCCTGTACAATGTCACGAACCTCTGTCCATAGTTTTTCAGACACTCTGTCTATCAGATCTAATGCCTTGAATCTATTTGTTACTTTCACTGTATAATGGTAAGGGATTTGACTTAGGTCATACCTGAATGGTCTAATGGTTTTCCCTACTTTCTTCAATTTAAGTCTGAATTTTTCTGTAAGGAGTTCATGATCTGAGTCACAGTTAGCTCCCAGTCTTATTTTTGCCTAATATACCAGGTCCCAAACTTTGCTGCCTGTTAGAATTACATGAGGAGCTTTGTAAAATCCCAGTGTTCAGGTCACACCCTACACTAATGAAATGAGTATTGATTGGTGTTGCACCAAGTTTCAGTAGTTTTCAAGGTTTCTAGATGATTCCAAAATGCAGAAAAAATTTGGAACCCACTGGGCCTATTGCTTGAATTTCTACAGCAGTATTTCTCAAAGTGCAGTCTCATATCCAGCACCCTCGGCATCACTAGGGAATCTGCTAAAAATGCAAATTCTCAGACTCTGCCTTAGACCTGGGCTTCTCAGGTGGCACCAGTGGTAAAGAACTTGCCTGCCAATGCAAAAGACATAAGAAATGCAGGTTCAATCCCTGGGTCATGAAGATCCTCTGGAGGAGGAAATGGCAACCCACTCCAGTATTCTTGCCTGGAGAAGCAAGAATACTGCTTACTCTGTCTCCCGTGGACAGAGTAGGCCTGAAGCCTATGGTCCATGGGGCTGCAAAGAGTCAGACATGACTAAAAGGACTGAGCTTGCACATACTAGGTGATGAACGCACATTCAATTTTTAGAACCATTATTCTAAAAAACAAAGAGAGCATTTCGATGATGTATTACAGACATTGTTTGGAAGTAGTTCATCCTCTTTTTTGTCCTCATCGTATGTGGGAGGTGGAAAAGTAAATATCCTTGGGAGCCTGCAGATAACATCAGTGTAACTATGATGTGCACTGTGAAGAACAACTAGAGGGACAAGGAAGTGTTGGCGCCACCCCTTTGGGTCCACATGCCACGGACAGGACATTCTTTTAGAACGTACGTCAGACACACAGTTTTGTTTTCTGTTCCTGTACCATAGATGAGTGCATTGTCCTTTATGTGAGAGGAAATGTTAGTAGGAAATGTTCAGCATCATGTTTGCATCACCTCACAGAGATCCTAGACAGCGTATTAAAAAGCAGGGACATTACTTTGCCAACAAAGGTCCATCTAGTCAAAGCTTTGGTTTTCCAGTAGTCATGTATAGATGTGAGAGTTGGACTATAAAGAAAGCTGAGCGCAGAAGAATTGATGCTTTTGAACTGTGGTGTTGGAGAAGACTCTTGAGAGTCCCTTGGACTGCAAGGAGACCCAACCAGTCCATCCTAAAGCACATCAGTCCTGGGTGTTCACTGGAAGGACTGATGTTGAAGCTGAAACTCCAATACTTTGGCCACCTGATGTGAAGAACTGACTCCTTGGAAAAGACCCTGATGGTGGGAAAGATTGAAGGTGGGAGGAGAAGGGGACGACAGAAGATGAGATGGCTGAATGGCCTCACCGACTCAATGGGCATGAATTTGAGTAAGCTCCAGGAGTTGGTGATGGACAGGGAGGCCTGGCGTGCTGCAGTCCATGGAGTCACAAACATTCGGATATGACTGAACAACTGAACTGAACTGAACAGAAATCCTGCTCATTGTTCAGGCTTGTGAACAAATCCCGTAGGACACTCTCAGTTTGCCCCAGAGAGGATTGTATAAACTGATGCTTCATTTCTCAGGCTTCAGAATGCTAATGCCTGAGTTTTCTCTGCTTGAGATTTGGGCTGGGATGTGTGTGTGTGGTGACGGAATGAAGGTTTATCTTCTTAGACAATCCTAGGGCCCACTAATTTGCATAAGATGCGATATAGCCAAATTGTTTTTCCTGTCTTTAATTATTTCCTTATTTTCCTGGGTTGGGATCCTTCTACCTAGCTTTGTGCATGTATGTTAGTAGTATTCTTTCTCATTTTCCTGTAAGGGAAAAATTACTTTCACAGTCTTTTTACATGTAATTACTAAAGGCTGTCAAGAAGAGAATTTAGTAAACTGCACCAGAATCTTTGAATACAAATAAATATAAGAGCTTATTGAATAGCATTCAGAACATAGACCAGTTTCCACTTAAGATTAAAAATAATAATTTGTGTAGAGTCTAAGTTGAAAATTCAGTTGATGAGAGATTTACTTATATGTATGCATGGGTAGAAGTACATTATATAAACTGAATTAGTGAAATTAAAAAATGAGGATAATGATCTACTATGACAAACATAAAAATAAAACAGTAAAAACAGAAAAAAAAATGTATTTCCTTAAATTTTTTCTTTGTCCATGGTGTTTAGATCATGTCAGCAATGTTGTCTTTACAATATTAAATGCTAACCTTCACAGATGGTGTCGTTATTTTACTGACTTTGATTCAGGTCCTGAGTACAAATCATATGCATGTATGTTCCTAACATACTGTAGAGTCTCACGACCGGATATTTTCCCAGCATTCTCAACTATCCAGGACAGAAATAATCACCTGGAAAGGATGCAAATAGGGTATCTTAAGCAACCAAGCAAGATGTCTCAAATTATCTGTTCTAGAGCAGTGGTTCTCACTGCTTTCAGCTTAATTCAAACAATAGTTGCAGGCCTCCTAGAAATAGTTTGTTACTTATTAAGCATTTGGTGCCCAAAGAAATCCTTACTAAGGAACTTGGAAGTGTTCCAGAAATTTATTTTATCCTCACAAAGGTCCTATGAGGTTGATACTTACTATTATAAACTCATTTTACATAAGAGGACATTGAGACTTAGAGAAATTAGGCAACTTAAGCAAGGCCACCCAGCTGTAAAGTAAGAGCTGGAATTGAAACCCAGGAAATCTGGCCCCAGAGTCTGTGTGTTTAACCACACTGCTATACTATGCTTCCTTCCACTAATAAATAAAACAGACTATGAATTAATTAATACATGTAAATCAACTGTTATTAATATTCTTAAATACACATATGTATTAGTTGGTGCAAATGTAATTGCAGTTTGGGACCATGAATTTTAACTCATTATAACTAGTCTCAAACATATCTTTTTTAATCAAAATAGGAACCATTACAATCACCACATTTTTGCCAACAAGAATAAGTTTGCTTATTCCTGTAGCATAGAAATCCATGCTTCTGGATTTTATGAACTCCTGCAAAGCATTTTCTGACTCCTGCTGGTTGTGGAAACATTTTCCCTGCAAAAAATTGTGGAGATGCTTGAAGAAGTGGTAGTCCATTGGTGAAACATCAGGTGAATACAGCAGGTGAAATCAAACTTCATAGCCCTATTTGTCAACTTTTGAAGCGTTAGTTGTGAGACTTGGGGTCGGTGTCATTGTGGAGAAGAATTGGGCCCTTTCTGTTGCTGCAGGCATTGCAGTTTTCAGTGCATCTCAACAATTTGCTGAGCATACGTCTCAGATGTAATAGTTTTGCCGATTCAGAAAACTGTAGTGGATCAGACCAACAGCAGACCACCAAGCAGTGAGCATGACTTCTTTTTGGTGCAATTTTGGCCCTGGGAAGTGCTTTGAAGCTTCTTCTTGGTCCAACAATTGAGCTGGTTGTCACTGGTTGTCATATCAGTTCAGTTCAGTTCATTTCAGTCACTCGGTCGTGTCCGTCTCTTTGCGACACCACGGACGTTAGCATGCTAGGCTTCCCTGTGCATCACCAAATCCCAGGGCTTACTCAAACTCATGTCCATCAAGTAGGTGATTGTCATATAAAATCCACTTTTTGTCGCGCATCATAATCCAATTAAGAAATTGTTCATTGTTGTTGCATAGAATAAGAGAAAATCACACTTCAAAATGACGATTTATTTTTTATATTTGGTCAGTTCATAAGGCACCCACTTATCAAGCTTTTTCAGCTTTGCAATTTGCTTCAAATACCTAATGAGCATAGGATGTTCAATCTTGAGTTCTTCAGCAACTTCTCCTGTGGTTCTAAGAGGGTTAGCTTCAGTGATCCTCTCAACTGGTCATTGTCAACTTCCAGTGGCTGGCCATTGCTCTCCTCATCTTCAAGGCTCTCATTTCCTTTGAAAAACTTCTTGAACCACCACTGCACTGTACGTTTGTTAGCAGTTCCTGGGTCAAATGCATTGTTGGTTACAGCAAGTAATATCATTAGCAAAAGAATGTAAAATGAGAAGTGTGGATTAAAATGATATGTAATATAACCACATTTATTTAAGAATATATTCAAATATCTGGTAAAGTTCAACAATGCAAAATCACAATTACTTTTGCATGAACCTAATAATATTTGTACTCTTTTGCATGTAGATTTTTAAGCAGAGAGGGCAGGAAGGTCTCAGAGAAATTACCCAGCATGGCTTTTTTGACACTAGAAAATATTTTTGGCCTAAACCATTTTGTGATCTAAGCTCGGCCACAATGCTTGTCCTTAAACACATCTCAGTCATTAATAATCTTAGAGGAAAAAGAGAAAACAAGAACAAGTGACCGTTGTCAGGCAAGAGAAGTAATAATAGCAAAGACAATAAATCAGTTGTAAAGATTCCCAGTTCTGATACAATGGAAAAGATTAGACTGAAGCACATTACTGAGCTGTTTTGCAGCATCCAAACCCCCTCTGAGTGCTCAATCACCAAGTCAAGCTGAAGTTAGGGAATGATGGTGTTGACGTTTTCTGACCCTCATGACTTTAATCAACTAAAGCTTGGACTCGATCATCCTTTGCCCCAATTCTTTGCTGAATTCTCTTTTGTTCAGGCCCCCTCATGAATATGCATGTAACCTTGGCTTAAAATTTTCTCAATTTTGTTGTCCAAGGAGACACTGCTTTGGGAAAGATCTTTAGTGTTCTCCTTATTTGCTTCAAGTAACAAATCCTTCCTTCTCTTGTTCTTTGGCTTGGTTGTGTCCTTTGGTTACCAACAGGTGAACCCAGTTTTCCAGCAACAGTTTCACAGGCCTAGCTCTTCTGCTTCCCCCAACCTTGTCTGGAATCCACTACTCTAAAGCTCAGAGATATTGCTTTCAAGAGAACTTCTTAAACCTAATGCAGCGATTATGTATTTTATACTTATTAGACACGATTCTAATGAGCTCATTCTAATAGAGCTAATTTTCAACTCTATAGCACATTACTTCCATTTTAGTGGGTAAAAAGCTTGGGTTTTGAAATCAGAACGCTTTATTTTAATCTCTGGCACTGTCAACTTGGATACGTTACTCAGGTTAGTTAACTTATCTAAATCTGATTTCTCACATATAAAAGGTTCATAGAATACATATCTCATGTGTGACGAGGATTAAATGAGACAGTGTTTGTGAATCACATTGGTACTTGGTGAGCCTTCAATAATGGCAGCTGATAACGGGCCTGTACATGCTAGCAACAGTAGTAGTAATGACAGGATACTATGAAAATTTTAAAAATGCTCATTAGTAGCCTGGCAGCCTTGCAGTCAATTGTTAAGGTCAATAATCATATATGTATTTTTTGAGCTTGGAAATACTCTTCAGAAACTCATACAGCTTTGGAAATATTCATAAAGGTTTTTTAACAGCACTACTTTACAAAACGCTAAACAGGAGTATTTAAAGAGGTTTTTGGATCAGTTTTTGATAAATCATGTAGAAAGCAGAATAAATTTCTCTCTCACTGCTCTTAGACACAGGGAAGAAGCAAATTTTTCTCACATTCCGTAATTGCCAGAGTGACTGTCTCATCTATTGTCTGCAGTTTCTTCACATTATCCCCTCAGGTGGTATGTTAGACGATTTCTTTTGCAGTCTCCCAACATGAATTTTTAAATTGTCAATCAAGGCCACCTATAAAAGACAGAGGATCATATCAGATCAGTCTGTAGGCTGAAAATGAAATAACTAGTAATATTCATTACCAATTGAAAATGTATTTGCACAAAAGATATACTTACAGGAATTATTCAAATATAAAATCTCAGTTAAGAAAGGAATCACTGCTGATCACACATCAATCACTTTTCAATGGTATAATTCCTTTAAAAATTCCCTCATCTCCATGATTGTGCGAAAGGTATGCTTTTCAGAAAGCAATCTTTATTGATGAGCCATAAATATAGTCTCCTCACTGCCTACTGCACCATTTGGTAAAAGAATCCAGTGAACAAAGATTCAAATTCATGAATAGGCTCTTTAAAACCCTCATTATATGTGTTTTGTGATTAAATCCTGATTATTTCACCATTTATGAGAGATGCATCAGCACAACTGTAAAGCTCTCTTTACACCTTCTTTTCCCACTCACTGACATGACTATTTAAAAAGAAAGCTACAGAAACAAGCTTTACATGGAGAGTCAAACAGTCCCATATTTTAGCACAATCTGATTTTATTTTAAAAATTATTAAGTAGGAGGGTAAAAGGCAGAATTTTGCCCCTAAATCCAGGTGCTTATCACAATGAAGATGATTGTCTTCAATTCTGAGAAGGTATTGGCCTCATTTGGGGTCAATAACTTTGTTGCCAGTGAGGAAGTAAACCCTGGGACAAGTGGGAAAGTGCATTCATCAGGGTTGAAAGAAGAAAAGTCTCTTTACTCTTGAATTCTTTCTTTGTACCATGGAAAACATAAAGCATCATCTTTACACACAAACAAAAGAATGCCTTTGAACATCCTGTTAGGACCAGCTTTCTATTAGGCGAGTTGATGACCCCTAAAAGTATTATGTTAAGAAAGTCAATGAAGCTTTAGGATCCTATTGGAGAGACTGTTGGGTTGAGTCAAATGACTTGAGTTTTAGTCACACACATCACTTGCTGTTTGGTGTAGGCAGCCTCAAAGATATGAAGAGTATGCCAGTAGCATGGGCATTATTGTGGTTCATAGAGATAGCATGCTCAGAAGAGATCATGGAACTGGTAACCTAGAAAGGCTTCAAGAAGAAAACAGAATTTGAGCTGAATCTGTAGGGTAGGTGTAATTTAAATTCACAAATGTGAGAATTTACATTCAGTGAGAATATTTGGAATTAAAGGCCCACCAAAAGGGAAAGGTTTAGAGAGCAAATAATTATATAGTTTTTAATTAGACTAATTATACAGTTTATAGTTATATAGCAAATAATTAAATTTACTCCTTATCCTAGTTATTCTTCCCTGTTTTCATTAGCTGGTGAATAAAATTCATTATGTAAAGTAGTGTTTTTGGCAACCCTGAACAAAAGAAACATTAGTCTTTGAGGGCTCCAGTTACCAAATATGGCTTACTTATTGAAGGCCATTGAGAAGACATTCTTTTTCTTTTTAAAGTCATTTGTAATAACTTTGCTCAAAATACTCCATTGTTCTTTACCTTCTCAGCTTTGGGTCCATTCTCGCACATAAAAAGTAATGAAGTCATAGAGGATCTCATTCACAACAGCCTCAATTTCACAGAGGTCACTAAGAATGGAATTTGTTTGGAAGTACCTAGGTTTAGGAACAGAGTAAAATGTATTATGTAGAGTGAAGTGAACCAAATATTTGAAGACTAAGGCTGCAGACAGTAAGAGGTTGTTGAAGGCCCAATATTCTATAGCATTCACTGTATGGTAAAGCCTTAAAGTAGGAACTTAGAAAATGTTGGCTACCAGCAAATGTGATTGTCTTATCCATCAGTCTGTGTGCATATGTGCATATGTGTAAATTTATTTGTTCTTGAATACATTGTGGTGTTTTCCAATTAATCATAGTAAACACCCTTTTGGAGAAGGAAATGGCAACCCACTCCACTACTCTTGCCTGGAAAATTCCATGGATGGGGGAGCCTGGTAGGCTACAATACATCAGGTTGCAAAGACTCGGACACGACTGAGCGACTTCACTTTCTTTCTTTCTATAGTTCCTTTTGAAGAAGGAAATGGCAACCCACTCCAGTGTTCTTGCCTGGAGAATCTCATGGACAGGGGGCCCTGGTGGGCTAGTGTCTATGGGGTTGAAAAGAGTCGGACACGACTAAGCATCTAACACACACACACACACACACATATACACAAGCACCCTTTTAAAATGTTCTTAGTCTGTTTCCTACTGCTTTGTATATTTGCATCACTGATTTAACCTTGAAGTCACTTGACACTAGGAAGCTTCAACTAAATAGTCTGAAACCCAGATGGTTTCTCCAGCTAGTTTGCAAACATTTAAGGAAGAAATAATACCAATGTAAATAGTTCCCACCATAATTTTCTTTTTTAAAAAAAGAAAAGATGCTATCCAATTCATTGTATGAGGTTGCCATAACATCAAAAGGGATAATACAAGAAAGGAAAATTATAGGCTATGAAAACAGATTCAAAAATGCTAATTAAAACATTAGCAACTTAGAGTCAGTATTATGTAAGAATATAATATCATGGTCAAGTTAAACTTCTTTAGAAATGTGATGTTGTCTTTAATATTCAAAAATCTATCAATGTGATATGTCACATAACTAAAGCAAAAATACATGACCATCTCAGAAAATAAAAAGGAAAGCAGTTGAAAAAGTTGAATATTTCCTCATTATAAACGTCTTCAGTTCAGTTGAGTTCAGTCACTCAGTCATGTCCAACTCATTGCCACCCCATGGACTGCAGCACATCAGGCTTCCCTGTCCATCACCAACTCCCGGAGTTTGCTAAAACTCATGTCCATCCAATATCTCTGTTTTCCCCTTCTCCTCCCACCTTCAATCTTTCCCAGCATTAGAGTCTTTTCCAAGGAGTCAGCTCTTCGCATCAGGTGGCCAAAATATTGGAGTTTCAGTTGTAGCATCAGTCCTTCCAATGAATATTCTGGACTGATTTCCTTTAGGGTTGACTGGTTGGATCTCCTCGCAGTCCAAGGGACTCTCAAGAGTCTTCTCCAACACCACAGTTCAAAAGCATCAATTCTTTGGTGCTCAGCTTTCTTTATACTACAACTCTCACATCCATACAGTTCAGTTCAGTTCAATTCAGTAGTGTCAGACTCTTTGCGACCCCATGAACCTCAGCACTCCAGGCCTCGCTGTCCATCACCAACTCCTGGAGTCCACCCAAATCCATCTCCATTGAGTCGGTGATGCCATCCAGCCATCTCATCCTCTGTCGTCCCCTTTTCCTCCTGCCTTCAATCTTTCCCAGCATCAGGGTCTTTTCCAATGAGTCAGCTCGTCGCATGAGGTGGCCAAAGTATTGGAGTTTCAGCTTCAACATCAGTCCTTCCAATGAACACCCAGGACTGATCTGCTTTAGGATGGACTGGTTGGATCTCCTTGCAGTCCAAGGGACTCTCAAGAGTCTTCTCCAACACCACAGTTCAAAAGCATCAATTCTTCTGTGCTCAGCTTTCTTCATAGTCCAACTCTCACATCCATACATGACCACTGGAAAAACCATAGCCTTGACTAGATGGACCTTTGTTGGCAAAGTAATGTCTCTGCTTTTTAACATGCTGTCTAGGTTGGGTCATAACTTTTCTTCCAAGGAGTAAGCATCTTTTAATTTCATGGCCGCAGTCACCATCTGCAGTGATTTTGGAGCCCAGAAAAATAAAGTCAGCCACTGTTTCCACTGTTTCCCCATCTATTTGCCATGAAGTGATGGGATCGGATGCCATGATCTTAGTTTTCTATACATGACTACTGGAAAAACCATAGCTTTGACTATACAGACCTTTGTTGGCAAAGTAATGTCTCTGCTTTTTAAAATGCTATCTAGGTTGGTCATAGCTTTTCTTCCAAGGAGCAAGTGTTTTTTAATTTCATGGCTGCAGTCACCATCTGCAGTGATTTTGGAGCCCAAGAAAATAAAATCTTTCACGGTTTCCATTGTTTGCCCATCTATTTGCCATGAAGTGATGACACCGGGTGCCATGATCTGAGTTTCTTAAATGCTGAGTTTTAAGCCAACTTTTTCACTCTCCTCTTTCATTTCATCAAGATGTTCTTTAGTTCTTCTCTGCTTTCTGCCATAAGGGAGGTGTTATCTGCATATCGGATGTTATTGATATTTCTCCCTGCAATCTTGATTCCAGCTTGTGCTTCATACAGCCTGGCATTTTATATGCTATACCCTGAATATAAGTTAAATCAGCAGGGTGACCATATACAGCCTCGATGTACTCTTTTCCTGATTTGGAACCAGCCTGTTGTTCCATGTCCAGTTCTAACTGTTGTTTCGTGACCTGCGTACAGATTTCTCAGGAGGCAAGTAAAGCGGTCTGGTATTTCCATCTCTTTAATAATTTTCCGCAGTTTGTTGTGATCCACACAGTCAAAGGCTTTGGTATAGTCAATAAAGCAAAAGTAGATGCTTTTCTGAAACTGTTGCTTTATTGATGATCCAATGGATGTTGGCAATTTGATCTCTGATTCCTCTGCCTTTTCTAAATCCACCTTGAACATTTGGAATTTCGTGTTTTACATACTGTTGAAATCTGGCTTGGAGAATTTTGAGCATTACTTTGCTTGCATGTGAGATGAGTGCAATTGTGTGGTAGTTTGAATATTCTTTGGCATTGCCCTTCTTTGGGATTGGAGTGAAAACTGACCTTTTCCAGTCCTGTGGCCACTGCTGAGTTTTCCAAATTTGTTGGCATATTGAGTGCAGCACTTTCACAGCATCATCTTTTAGGATTTGAAGTAGCTCAACTGAAATTCCATCACCTCCACTAGCTTTGTTCGTAGTGATGCTTCCTAAGACCCACTTGACTTCACATTCCAGGATATCAGGTTCTAGGTGAATGATCACAACATCATCGTTATCTGGGTCATTTTGATCTTTTTTGTGTAGTTCTTCTGTGTACTGTGGCCACCACTTCTTACTACCTTCTGCTTCTGTTAGGTCCATATCATTTCTGTCCTTTACTGTGCCCTTCTTTGCATGAAATGTTCCCTTGGTATCCTTAATTTTCTTGAAGAGATCTCTAGTCTTTCCCATTTTATTGTTTTCCTCTATTTCTTTGCATTGATCACTGAGGAAGGCTTTCTTATCTCTCCTTGCTATTCTCTGGAACTCTGCATTCAAATGGGTACATCTTTCCTTTTCTCCTTTGCCTTTCTCATTTCTTCTTTTCTCAGCTATCTGTAAGGGCTCCTCAGACAACCATTTTACCCTTTAGCATTTCTTTTTCTTGGGGGTGGTCTTGATCGCTGCCTCCTGTACAATGTCATGAACCTCCGTCCATTGTTCTTCAAGCACTTTGTCTATCAGATCTAATCACTTGTATCTATTTCTCACTTCCACTGTATAATCGTAAGGGATTTGACTTATGTCACACCTGAATGGTCTAGTGGTTTTCCCTTCTTTCTTCAATTTATGTCTGAATTTTGCAGTAAGGCGTTCATGATCTGAGCCACAGTCCACTTCTGTTTTTTTTCTAACTGTATAGAGCTCCTCCATCTTTTGCTGCAAAGAATATAATCAATCTGATTTCAGTGTTGACCATCTGGTGATGTCCATACATACAGTCTTCTCTTGTGTTTTGAAAGAGGATGTTTCCCATGACCAGTGAGCTCTCTTGACAAAACTCTGTTAGCCTTTGCCCTGCTTCATTCTGTTCTCCAAGGCTAAATTTGCCTGTTACTCCTGGTATCTCTTGAATTCCTACTTTTGCATTCCAGTTCTCTATAATGAAAAAGATATCTTTTTTGGTTGTTAGTTCTAGAATGTCTTGTACATCTTCATAGAACCGTTCAACTTGGTTTTTCAGCATTACTGTTTGGGGCATAGACTTGGATTGCTGTGATACTGAATGGTTTGCCTTGGAAATGAACAGAGATCATTCTGTCGATTTTGAGATTGCATCTAAGTACTGCATATTGGACTCTTTTGTTGACTATGATGGCTACTCAATTTCTTCTAAGGGATTCTTGCCCACAGTAGTAGATAAAATGGTCATCTGAGTTAAATTCACCCATTCCAGTCCATCTTAGTTCACTGATTCCTAGAATGTCGATGTTCACTCTTGCCATCTCTTGTTTGACCACTTCCAATTTACTTTGATTCATGGACCTAACTTTCCAGGTTCCTATGCAATACAGCTTTTAACAGCATTGGACTTTACTTCCATCACCAGTCACATCCATAACTGGATGTTGTTTTTGCTTTGGCTCCATCTCTTCATTCTTTCTGGAGTTATTTCTCCACTGATCTCCAGTAGCATATTGGGCACTTACCAACCTGGGGAGTTCATCTTTCAGTGTCCTATCTTTTTGCCTTTTCATACTGTTCATGGGGTTCTCAAGGGAAGAATACTGAAGTGGTTTGCCATTCCCTTCTCCAGTGGACCACGTTTTGTCAGAACTCTCCACCATAACCCGTCTGTCTTGGGTGGCCCTACAAGGCTTGGCTAATAGTTTCTTTGAGTTAAACAAGGTTGTGGTCCATGTTACCAGTTTGATTAGTTTTCTGTGACTGTGGTTTTCATTCTGTCTGCCCTCTGAAGGATCAGGATAAGAGGCTTATGGAAGTTTCCTGATGGGAGAGACTGACTGAGGGGGAAACTGGGTCTTCTTCTGATGGGCGGGGCCATGCTCAGTAAATCTTTAATCCAATTTTCTATTAATGGGAGGGGCTGTGTCCCCTCCTGTCGTTTGATCTGAGGCCAAACTGTGGTGCAGGTAATGAAGATAATGGGCACCTCCTTCAAAGGTCCCATGCAGGCACTGCTGCACTCAGTGCCCCCAGCCCTGCAGCAGGCCACTGCCGACACACATCTCTGCTGGAGACTCCTGGACACTCACAGGCAATTCTGGGTCAGTCTCTCGTGGGGTCACTGCTCCTTTCTCCTGGGTCCTGGTGCACACAAGGTTTTGTTTTTGCCCTCCAAGAGTCTGTTTTCCCATTGCTGTGTAATTTCTGGTGGCTCTATGGTGGAGTTAATGGCAACCTCCTCCAAGAGGGCTTATGCCATACCCAAGTATGCTGCACCCAGAGCCCATGTCCCTGCAGCAGGCCACTGCTGACCCGTACCTCTGCAGGAGTCACTCAAGCACTCAAAGACACATCTGGCTCAGTCTCTGTGGGGTCTCCTGGTGCACAAAAGATTTTGTTTGAGCTCTCTGAGCATCTCTGGCAGGTATGGTGTTTGATACTAAATGCAATTTTGCCCCTCCTACCATTTTGGGGGGGCTTCTCCTTTGCCCCTGGACATGGGGTATCTTTTTTTGGTGGGATCCAACATTCTATTGATGCTTGTTCAGCAGCAGGTTGTAATGTTGGAGTTCTCGCAGGAGAAAATGAGTGCATGTCTTTCTACTCTGCCATCTATAAACCTCTTGGCAAATTAGGAATATAAGGGATTTTCCTTACTCTGATAAATATTATCTGCAAAAATGCTACAGCAAATATAATACCCAGTGAGTGGTGAAACGTCGACATATCTGCCTTTGTAATCAGGAAGAAAACAATGATGTCTGCTATCACCATTTCTATTCAGCATTGTCCTAGAGGCCCTAGTCAGTAAAATACAATGAGAAAAATAAATTTGAAATGGTAAGAATTGGAGAAAGAATGGAAACAAGTGATATGGCCACATAGTAGAAAATCTAACAATCTACAAATAAATTATTTGAATTAATAAATTTTAAGGTTACTGAAAAAATCAATATAAAAATAAATTGTATTTCTATATGCTAACAGTGAATTAGAAATGCCATTTAAAAGAAATATAAAATTTAAAATAGCACCATAACCATCAAATAGTTAGACATATGTCTGAGAAATATATTTAGGAAGAAAATAGTAATAGTAGGGCTGAGAGCTCAATTGATAAAGAACTCGCTTGAGACCCCAGTTCAATTCTGGGTCTGGAAGATCCACTGGAGAAGGGATAGGCTACCCACTCCAGTATTCTTGGGCTACTCTTGTGGCTCTTCTGGTAAAGAATCTCCCTGCAATGGGGGAGACCTGAGTTCGATCCCTGGGTGGGGAAGATCTCTTGGAGAAGGGAAAGGCTACCCACTCTAGTATTCTGGCCTGGATAATTCCATGGACTCTATAATCCATGGGGTCACAAAGAGTCAGATAGGACTGAAAGACTTTCATTTTCACATTTAGGCCTGTTAACAATTCTATTTTCCAGGGAAGCCCAGTAAAAAAGGAATGACCATGTAAATCCCCTTGTAAACATAGTAGTACCCCTACCTCCTGGTAAATATGCTACTGATATTTAGTAGAAAGATAATTAAGAATACTTTTCTAATAAAATGCTTTTTATCATTATTTACCTATTGTAAAGAAAATCTGAAACAGCTTTTTAAGGGCATGTCAGACTGGAAAATGTTACATAAACTGGATAATCTGTTGAATGTAAAATGAGGATGGTCTCTGACCAAAATGGTCCCTTTTGCATATGCACTATTCCACATCAATTTTAAACATTGCATTTTAAATCTGAGTCAGAACACACCTTACCACAGAAGAGAAAGAATCCCTGGAGAGCTGTGTTGATGGTTTTTGGATTCCTCCAAAGGAAGAATATATTCTTTATCCTGTATCCTTTGAATTATTGGTAATGTTTGCTATTAAGATATACGATTCATGTGACTCTGAGTTGACAATTGTATCCTTATATTAAGCCTCTGTACAGCAAACTGTAAAACATTGAGATAAATTCAAGAAAACTTTCTTAATGGAGACTTATTGTGTTATGGATTGGAAAGCTCAGTGTTCAAAATTTATTGGTTAAATGCAGTAGGATCAACATTTCTAAGTTTCTGTGTGTGTGCAAACACTGAAAAGCTGATTTTAAAATTCACATGAAAATTAAAAAACTGGGAAGAGCTTTAGACATTCTTTTTTTTTTATAAATTTATTTATTTTAGTTGGGGGCTAATTACTTTACAATATTGTAATAGTTTTTGCCATACATTGACATGAATCAGCCATGGGTTTACATGTGTTCCCCTTCCTGGACCCCCCATCCACCTCCCTCCCCATCCCATCCCTCTGGGTCAGTCTTAAAAAGAAGATGTCAGGGCTTGTGCTACAGATACTAAAATTACTATAAAGCTGTAGTCATTAAGACAGTATAGGATTAGCTCTAAAATTTATGCACCACTGAAATAGAATTGAAGCTAAAAGAACAAATCTACATATTTATGGACATTTGATTTATGACAGCCTTGTCACTGCAGAGCAGAGCGGTGGGGAAAGGACAATTATTTCAATGAATTTTGCTGAGGCTGTGCAGTAAAATAAATAACAAGCAAACCTATCCCATACCATACATGAAAATCAGTTCAAAGTGGATTATAGTCCTAATATGAAGGACAAAAATAATAACAGTTATGTAAAATAATATGAATGACTATACTCATGATTGCGAGGTAGGAATAATTGGTTAAATGGATATAAAATGATCTATACATTTGACTGACCACATTACAGTTAAGAAATTCTATTCATTAGAGACACATTATGAGAGTCCAAAGGCAAGCCACAGATGAGCAGAAAATGTATACAGCTTAATAAGAAACAAAGCGCTCATATCAAGAATATATATAGTGCTACAAAGAAAAGGACATTGCTATGAAAAGCGAGCAAAGGACATGAAAAGGCATTTCACAAAAAATGGACATTTAAATGGTCAATAAACATATTGAAAGTTACTAAACTCTCATAGTAATCAAAGAAATACAAATTAAAGTCATAATAGGATACCACTGCATATGATCAAAATGGCTATGTAAAAAAAACAAACAAAAAAAAGACTGACAATGCCAACTGCTGGAGAAAACGTGCAACAATTGGTCCTCTCAAGTACAAGAGGAAGCATACATTTTTACAAGCACTGACAAAAAGAGCTTGGCATTATCTACTAATGTTAAATATCTTATACCCTATGACCCTGAAGTTCTACTCCTAAGTCTAAACAAACAGTGTGCACGTATGTTTCAGAGTGTATAGACAAGAATGTCTCAGCAACATTATTTGTAATAGTCCCAAACTGAAAATAACCCAGATGTCCAGTTAACAAAAGAATGATGAATTATCATCACACAAAAGAATATCACACAGCAATGAAAGTGAATGTGTTGCTGTTACATTGAATAGTGTAAATGGAACTCACCAAATAGTGAAGACTGACACAGAAGAATACACACTATTTAATTCTGTTATATAGTTCAACGTTCAAAAATAGGGAAAACTAAAATGGTTAGGGGCGACTAGTTGGGTCAGAATTTACAAATAAAACCAAGGAGCTGAGTCAGAAAAGTGAGGGGAGAGAAGAGATCTTGCCCAGCAAGGAACACTGGGAGTAGGGGGTGGGGTTCTAGGTTGTTGGCAAAGTTCTTTTTCTTGACCTGAGTGGTGGTAATGTAAGTGTCCACTACACAGTAATTCATTAATGCCATGTTATGCAGTTTTTTTTTTACAATAAGCGATTTCTATATAATATTATGCTACCAATTCTGTTTAAAAATAAGAAAGAGAGAGAAGGAAACAATTCTATGAATGACCTGCATGATACAGCAGCAATAATTTTTCTCCACCTAGAAGAACATTGGATTTGGAGAAATCTGTTGTAATATAAAACAGGAATTCTCCAACTTGGCACAATTGGCATTTTGGACTGGATGACTGGATTGTTCTTTGTTGTGGGGGGCTGTCCTGTGGATAGCAGCGTCTCTGACCTCAACCCTCTGCCTGCTAAATTCCAGTAACACTCCCCACCCCTAGTGGGACTACCAGTTGATAACCATTCATTTAAAGAGATGAACACTGGAGACATTGCTTTCTGTGCTCTGGTTACAAGTTTTTGGAGTAGCGTTCTTCGAGTATAATTTTTGGAGTTTTCTATTGTCTTGCTTTCCAGCATTCTGTCCCAGTTTTCTCAGTAATTTATTTTAACAATCCCCTGGGATGAATTTATCTTTACTTCGTTCTATGGGTAAATGGACCTATGAGGATAGAGAAACAGTCAAATTTCTCTTACAATTATTGCAAATTTTATGTTGCAAGTCTTGGTAACATTGCTTAAGAGGAGATATTTGAAAATGGAATGCAACTTCAGAGTGAACTAGCTGATATTAGAGAGGCTCTAATCTCAGTCTCTATGAAACAGATTGTCAAGAAACCCCAGGAATTTACAAACCACTGATTATGATGAGGAATCCAGAAGTAAGGAAATCTTCTCTCTCATCCATAGCAGTCTGCTCCCTCCCCAGCTCCTACCTTTTTCCTGATCCTTAACACCATACCTTCTCTTACTTCCATGCTAACAAAGGCAGATTTTGGAAGTCATAACTCAACCAGTCATTTCAATTATAGTTTTTAGTGAGCCACATCAAGAACCTTAAGTAAAGGGTAAAAACCACACTCAGCTGTGGCATTTTCATTGCTCTAAGTCATTACCAGTAACTGGAATCTGTATACTTCACTGAACTTTTGAAAACAAGCTCATTTAGCACATTCAGTATACATTTTTGGGAAAAGGAGTAACAAGTTTTGCTAATTTTGTGCATTTTAATTGGCTGGCAATTTCCAGACACATCTGTGGGACAAACAATGATAAGTCACCCCCTGCCAACAAAAGATACAAACAGAATTTCAACTTGACTGAACATATTTCTTGTTTTCTGAAATAAAGTCAAGACAATCCTCCATTTCTGAGAGGTTGCATTTCCTTCCAAATCTGTGCCCTCTGACACTGTTTGTGTTTTTTGGGGCGGCGAGGGGGGCGGGGGGAGCTCTACATTTCTCCTCCACTTCTTCTTACACAAATGCAATTACCTGAAATCAGCACAATGCTGCTGGACTTATAGTCAAAAATAGGTGATTTCAATAGCTTGGACTCATAAAAATGATATTTCTTTATGACCTGTTACCCATTAAGTTCCTGGTTACCTGGCCAGGAGTTAACTGACCAGTAAGTTCCTGATCAACTTACTAACAGCTCTAGCTACAATACTGGGGGAACTTGGCCATTTGGTTATCTTCTATGAGTTGCCATATTGCAGTTCTAGAATTACATGCCTCTCTCCAGCCATTCAAACACTGAATTCCTCCCAGGTCAGGACAAAATGTGACTTATAGCTTTGCGCACCTTAGTTTTTTTTTTATGGCATTGCCAAGGCTTTTCTTTCTTTCTCAAATTTCAATTTTTTAAACCAATTTACTCTAAAATGGTAATTTAAGACATAATAACTGGTATTTATAAAGCAAACTGTGTGCCAGGAATGTTCTAAGCACTTTAGCCTTTACATCAGCCCTATCAGATTGGTTCTCTTGTTATCACCATTTTACATATAAGGAAATTGAGGCACAAATGGATTAAGCAAGTTTCCTAAGGACACATAGCTAAGAAGTGATAAACCCTGGACTGAGCCCTGAAAGTAGAGCTCTAAGCTGCAATTTCTAAGAACATAATTCTATTGTGGGCCTCCATAGCCACAAGTCCAAATAAATCTCCTCTAAACTACTGTGGCTTGCTCTTTTGTACATTTCCAGGGGTACTTATAATGTATGTCATGCTATTGATGTTATCCATATCCTTGTCTTTTATACTCTAATATTTTATGATACACTGAAGGGGAGAGACAGTGTCTTCTGAATTTTTATTTCCCTCCATCGGGAACTCAAAACATGATGAAAGGTATTTTGGCCACTTAGCAAAATCTTTTGTTATAGCAAAATGTTGGCATATTAAAAATTCAGTTTAATAGTTTTTTGCAGGGGTCTTTGGGTTTTTTAATAGACAGTATTATGTCATCTGCAAATAGCAAACAATTTACTTCTTTCTTTCTGATTCTAATGCCGCTTATTTCTTTTTCTGACAAAATGCTCTGGCTAGAACTTTCAATACAATGTAGAAGAAAAATGCTGAGTGTGGGCACCTTTGTCTTCTTCCTGAACTAAGAGGAAAACTTTCTGCATCTCACCATTAAGTATGATGTTAGCTGTGAGCTTGTCATATATGACCTTGATTATGTTGATGTATATTCCCTCTGGGGCTTCCTAGGTGGCGCAGTGGTAAAGAATCCATCTGCCAATGCAGGAGACACAAGAGAAGCGGTTCAATCCCTGAGTCCAGTAGATCCCTTGGAGTAGGACATGGCAATCCATTCCAGTATTCTTGCCTGGAAAATCCCATGGACAGAGGAGCCAGGTGGGCTACAGTCCACGGGGGCGTAAAGAGCTGAACAGAGTACAGCGCACAGCATACTTTGCTGAGAGTTTTATCATAAATGGACGTTTACTTTTGTCAAATGCTTTTTCTGCATCTGTTGTGATGATAATAGGATTTTTATCTGCCACTGATTGATTGACTTACAGACTAAAGCCAATCACATTGATTTATAGATTAAAACATCCTTGTCCTTGCATCACCTGTAATGAATCCTACTTGATCATGGTATGCAATATGTACATGTTGTTGAATTTGGATTGCTAATATTTTGATGAGAATTTTATATCAGTGTTTATCAGGAACACTGGCTTATAATTTTCTTTTCTTATCATATCTTTGCATGCTTTGGTATCAGGGTAATGTAAAATGAGTTTGAAGGTGTTTCTTCATTTTTAATATTTTGGAATAATTTGAGGAGCATAAGTATTAATTCTCCTTTAAATGTTTGATAGAATTCACCTGTGAAGCCATCTGGACCTGATTTTTTACTTTTGGGGAGCATTTTGATTACTGATTCAGTTTCCTTACTAGTAATTGATCTATCCAGATTTTCTTTCTTCATGGTTCAGTCTTGGAAGACTGTATGTTTCTAAGAATTTATACATTTCGTCTAGATTGTCTAATTTGTTGGCATATAATTGTTTATCATATTCTCTTATGAACCTATATATTTCTGTAGTGTCAGCTATAACTTCTCTTTCATCTCTGAGTTTATTTATATGAGTTCTCTTTTTTTTATGAGTCTGGCTAATGATTTGTCAATTTTGTTCCTTTAACAAATGAGTTCAGTAAAGTTGCAGGATATAAAATTAATATTGCAGAATTTTGTTACATTTCTATACACTAATAATAAACTATCAGAAAAAGAAATGAAGAAAACAATCCCCTTTAATCAATAAGAGTAGAAAAGTAGGAGATGAAAAGACCAAAACTCTGAAAATTATAAGACATTGAAAAAAGAAACTGATACAAATAACTGGAAAGCTATACTGTGCTTGTGGATCAGAAGAATCAACATTGTTAAAATGCTCATACTACCGGATGCAATTAACAGATTCAATGTAATCTCTATCAAAATGTCAACGGAATTTTTCACAGAACTGAAACAAATAATCCTAAAATTTATATGGAACCACAAAAGATCTTGAATAGCAGAAGCAATTTTGAAAAAGAAAAACAAAGCTGGAGGTACCATGCTCCCAAACTTGAATCTATGCTACAAGGCTATAATAATCAAAATGGCATGCTATTGGCATGGAAACAGTCAAATAGATCAACAGAACTTAGCAGGGAGTCCAGAAATAAACTCAAAACTAATACGGTCAGTTAATCCTTGACAAAGGAGGTAAGAATACTCAAAGGAGGTCAGAAATGGGAATAAATAATGTTGGAAAAACTGAAAAAGAATGAAACTGGACCCCTTGTTACACCATACAAAACTAAATTAAAATTAATTCATTCATAGAAGTCCTAGAAGATAACATGGGTAGCATGCTCTTTAACACTGGTTTTAGCAACGTTTTGGAGGAATGTGTCTCCCTAGACAAAGGCAATAAAATAAAATAAAAATACACAAATAGGACTACTTCAAATTGAAAAGTTTTTACACAGCAGAGTAAATCACCAACAAAACAAAAAGGCAACCTGCTGAATGAAAGAAGATATTTACCAAATGATATATTTGATAATGAGTTGATATACAAAATATATTAAAAGACTCATACAACTCAATATCAAAAAAAAACCTGATTAAAAATTGACAGAGAACATGAATTGACATTTTTCTAAAGAAGACATACAGATGGTCAACAGTCACATGAAAAGATGCTCAACATCACTGGTCATCAGACAAATGCAAATCAAAACCACAAGGAGATACCACCTCATAGCTATCAGAATGGCTATCATCAAAAAGGCAAGAAACAAGTATTGGCGGGGATATGAGAAAAGAGACCTATTGTGAGCTGTTGAGGGGAATGTAAATTGATGCAGTCCTTGTGGAGAACACAATGACTTGTCTTTTCTTCTCTCTGTCTCCTCTCTTTCAATTTTTCATCTTGGCATATTTTCTCAATTGATTTCAATGTTGACAGCATCAACACCAGGACCCAAATGATACAGGGCAACATTTCCCCAAGTGTGTTGTGCAGACTGTTAATAGTCATTATGTGAAAAAAGGTAAGAGAGAGGAGTGGGCCCCATAGGAAAACAAATTTAAGAAATGCAGAGTTAAATAAATATATTTATATAGAGAAGCCATTAAAACCTTGGACCCATTACTAGGCTATAATCTTCAAGAGGGGGTCATAGACCATAGAATTTCCCAAGTGTGACAATAGGTTCCAACAGGATTTGAGCATTATTCTGTGAGAAGGGGTAAGCACAGATTCAAATTAAAGGTTTCGTTTCTGGAGTCATTTGCTCGTGGGGTTTGAATTTTACCCCTACCATGAAATAACTGTATGGCTTGGGCAAGTCACTAAACTATTATGTGAATAATTACATTTATTAGAGAGGATCATCATTATAAATGCATGCCCAAATTACCTAATAAATGATTTATTTATTTTTTTAAATAAATTTATTTATTTAGTTGGGGGCTAATTACTTTACAATATTGTAGTGGTTTTTGCCATACATTGACATGAATCAGCCATGGGTTTACATGTGTTCCACATCCTGAACACCCCTCCCACTTCCCTCTCCATCCCATCCCTCTGAGTCATCCCATTGCCCCAGCCCTAAGCATTTGTCTCATGCATTGAACCTGGAATGGTGTTCTGTTTCACATATGATAATATACATGTTTCAATGCTATTCTCCCAGAATGTCCCACCCTCACCACCTTCTCCCTCAGAGTCCCTAAGACTGTTCTATGCATCTGTGTCTCTTATTCTGTCTCACATATAGGGTTATCGTTACCGTCTTTCAAATTCCATATACATATGCATTAGTATACTGTATTGGTGTTTTTCTTTCTGGCTTACTTCACTCTGTATAATGGGCTCCAGTTTCATCCATCTCAATAGAACCGATTCAAATGTATTATGTATTCTTTTTAATGGCTGAGTAATATTCCATTGTGTACATATACCACAGCTTCCTTATCCATTCGTCTGCTGATGGGCATCTAGGTTGCTTCCATGTCCTGGCTATTATAAACAGTGCTGCGATGAACATTGGGGTACATGGGTCTCTTTCAATTCTGGTTTCCTCAGTGTGTATGCCCAGCAGTGGGATTGCTGGGTCATATGGCAGTTCTATTCCAAGTTTTTTAAGGAATCTCCACACTGTTCTCCATAGTAGCTGTATTAGTTTGCATTCCCACCAACAGTGTAAGAGGGTTCCCCTTTCTCCACACCCTCTCCAGCATTTATTGCTTGTAGACTTTTGGATAGCAGCCATTCTGACTGGTGTGAAATGGTACCTCATTGTGGTTTTGATTTGCATTTCTCCAATAATGAGTGATGTTGAGCATCTTTTCATGTGTTTGTTAGCCATCTGTATGTCTTCTTTGGAGAAATGTCTGTTTAGGTCTTTGGCCCACTTTTTGATTGGGTCGTTTATTTTTCTGGAATTCAGCTGCAGGAGTTGCTTGTATATTTTTGAGATTAATTGTTTGTCTGTTGCTTCGTTTGCTATTATTTTCTCCCATTCTGAAGGCTTTCTTTTCACCTTGCTTATAGTTTCCTTTGTTGTGCAAAAGCTTTTAATTTTAATTAGGTCCCATTTGTTTATTTTTGCTTTTATTTCCAATATTCTGGGAGGTGGGTCATGGAGGATCCTGCTGTGATTTATATCTGAGAGTGTTTTGCCTATGTTTTCTTCTAGGAGTTTTATAGTTTCTGGTCTTACGTTTAGATCTTTAATCCATTTTGAGTTTATTTTTGTGTATGGTGTTAGAAAGTGTTCTAATTTCATTCTTTTACAAGTGATTTATTTTTAAGGACTATTTTTATTAACTGCGCAAGTACCTGAAACAAAGAAAGAACAGCGTGTGCCTAGGAAAACAAGGACTCAGAGAAAAACGTGGGATACTAAATCTTTCTTGACACATTAAATCTTACAGTGATTGAGCTGAAAGGACGCTGCCCTATCATGGCTAGCTTAAGTCAACATGTTGGGACTAGTTATGGCTGTTGAGAGCCAAAAATAATAGAGAACTCACCCTTGAAGCCTGCAGTTATGGTTTCTTGACAATCCCCGAAACTAGAGATGATCATGTTGATTAGTCTTGACTTGAAGCCATCCAGGGAGAATGTCTAAAACAGGCTTATTTGCTTTGGTGTGATTCAAGATTTTTCATAAGCTAAGTTTTTTAAGGTACTTTCAAGGTAACCACACTGTAAAAAATAGCATTTTCAGCCCTTTCAATACAGAAGAGAGAAACTGTTTGTGTGACTGTAGCCAGGCTGTGACTTAAGGAACACAGTGTTTTTCCTCATTTCTACTTCACAGATTATTTTTCACTTATTTATTAACTAATCTTTTCTTCAGCAATTCTGACTTACAAATTTCTCTAAATATATTATTTACTAAGATATTAGTGAGAAGCCTTAAATCATGGCCTACCATGGTAGTGAAAAACCAAGAATCTAGGCTGAAGAAAGAACTGAATTTGAGGGTCCTGTTTGAGGATACCAAGCTCCCATATGATGAAAAATCCCCATAGTTGTTTTATCATTTTATTTCAAAGCAGGTTAGGCTAATCTGTTTTTAGGCAGAAAGACATAAATTTTAGTGTCTGTTTTTAAGAGATTGTAGATTAGTAGATAGAAGTATTTGTTTCTGTTGTCAAAGTTTTCCTTTGACAAGTCTCACTGTAAGAGAATATCTTGCTGATATGATGTACATCTTAATCTGTGCAAGCTGCTCAAACAAAATGCCACAGACTCAGTGGCTTATAAAAATAGGAATTTATTTCTCACAGTTTTGGAGGCTGGGAGTCCAAGATCCGGCATCCAGGTGCCAGCACATAGGGTTCTGGGGAAGGCCTTCTTCCAGGCTGCAGACTGCTGACTGCTTCCTGTGCCCTGACAGTGGAGGGGATGAGCTGGTCTCTAGGGTCCTCTTAATAAGGGCACTAATGCCATTCATGCAGTCTTCACCCCTATGGCCTAATGACCTCCCAAGGACCCCCTATCTAATACCGTCACATTTAAAGTTAGGGTTTCAACATATGAATTTTGGAGAGACACAGACATTCAGACCACACCATGGTATGAGGCTGACCAAGAGCAAGACAGAGTGACTCAATCTGGTCAATCGGTCCCCAGAGAGGGAACTTTGCAGATACCCTGACATGTCCTTCCAGACCTGTACACCTGCTGTGCCCAGCACAGAGCCTGAAGAAAAGGAAGATCAGTATCTTCAAGGCCTACTGTCAGCAAGCAAAAAGTTGATGATGTGAGAACTTGATGGAGAATGGAAAAAAAAAAAGGAGGATAATATTTATCCTCTCTGAGTCCAAGTTATCCCCTAATCCAGGGATTAGTGAACATTTTCTGCAAAGGGCCAGATAGATAGTAAATATTTCAGTCTCTGCAGATCATTTGGTCTCTGTTGCAGCAATTCAGCTCTTTTATAGCACAGAAGCAGGTGTACACCCACAAAAATGAGTGAAGTAGATAGGTTCCAATCAAACTTTATTTCAGGACGCTGAAATTTGAATGGCATATAATTTTCATGTGCCAAGAAATATTCTTATTCTTGTGATTGAGGGAAGGGACATATTCATGTAGATGTATGGCAGAAAGCAACACAGCATTGTAAAGCAATTATCTTCCAGTTAAAAATAAATAAATTTCAAAACATCATTTAAATGTAAAAAGAATTCTCAGCTCATGAGCCACACAAGCAGGCAGCAGGCTGGATTTGGCCCACGGCTCCTAGTTTGCCAGCCTGTGCTCAATCCTTGCCTTTCAAGATGTGATCCACAAACCAGCAACATGGATACGCCTGGGGTCCTATTAGAAATACTGAATCTTAGGCATCGCTGCAAACACTCTACAACAGAATCAGAATTTTGACAAGATGCTCAGGTGATTTGTAAGCACATTAAAAGTTTGAAAAGCACTTGTCTAGGCAACAGTTCAGACTGTCTGAGTACAAGCTCCTCAGCCGTGCCTGCGTGTTAGTCACCTGAGGAGCTCTTACATGGCTCCATGCCGAGGGCGCACCCAGACCAATCAGATCAGAATCACTAGAACTGGGACCTAGCTGTTGTTTTTAGCTTTTGGTTTTGTTTTATTTTATTTTAAAGCACTCCAGTGATTCCAGTGTACAGCTAAACTTAAGAATTGCTGCCCTAGAGACTTTTAAACATCAGGGGCTTCCCTTGAAAGAATTTTCACTGGAAATGGCTAGCAATTTAACGGACTATATATCAGTCAGCTTGGGGTGACTTAAAAACACCACAGACTGGGGTGACTTAAACAACAAAAATTTATTTTTCACAGGTCTAAAGGTAGGGAAGTACAAGGTCAAGGTGCCACCAATTTGGTTCCTGGTGAGGCCCTTTTCCTGACTTGCAGATTTCTGGGTATGCTCTCACTTGGCCTTTCCTCAGTGTATATGTGTGTGTGGAGAATATATATCTCTTTTTTCCTCTTTATTTAAGGGCATTAATACTACCATGGGGCTTCCCTGATAGTTCAGTTGGTAAAGAATCCACCTGCAATGCAGCAGACCCTGGTTGGATTCCTGGGTCGGGAAGATCCACTGGAGAAGGATTTGGCTACCCACTTCAGTATTCTTAGGCTTCCCTTGTGGCTCAGCTGGTAAAGGATCTGCCTGCAATATGGAAGATCTGGGTTCAATGCCTGGGTTGGGAATATCCCCTGGAGAAGGGAAAGGCTATCTATTCCAGTATTCTTGCCTGGAGAATTCCATGGACTGCATAGTCCATGGGGTCACAAAGAGTTGGACACGACTGAGTGACTTTCACTTTCACACTATCTTGAGGCTCCCACCCTCAAAACCTAATCTAACCCTAATTACTTCCCAAAAGGCCCACCTCCAAAACCATGACATTGTAGGTTATAGCTTCAGTATAGTAATTTCAGAGGGACACAAACATTTAATCCATAATAAATTATGAGAGAAAAGATCTGCTACTTTTTTGTAGTCCCTGGATGATTACTTTAAAAGTCACAGCAATCAGGACTTTACCATTTAAAAGGTACCTTGTCATTCATTTCTTCTTTTGAAACACTGAGGCCTCAATAATTAGGTTGCCAGACACTATAGTATTGTTCCCACTTTTTATAGAAAGGAAAATTAAAAGAGGTAATTAATGGACCCATGTCCACCATGGTAACACATGGAAAAACAGTGCCACTGAGAATACTGCTCTTCAATTCTGCTGGAGCCAAATGGCTTTAAGTGCAGAAATTGTTGCAGGGAAGGAAGGGAGGGAGGGTGAAATAGGAAGATAACATTTATTGAGAAATTTTAGTGGACCAGGCACTGTGCTAAGTTACCTTATATATAATTTTTACAACAATCTTATGGGGGACTTTTAAATATGTTTCATTTTTACAGATGAGAAATCTGAGCCTCAGATTTCTCAAGGCTGCAAAACTAGCCAGTGGTATAAGCAGAACTGAGGACTCATCTTTTTAATGCTAAATCCTGTTTCTTGGTTGGTTTGTTTTTGCTCATTGCAAAACATAACGCATTTGTCAAGACTGCCCTTGATTCTGGCTTAATCCAGGATTTAGGTTTCCATGCAGAAAAGTTAAAAGTATAGATAATTTTAACACATCAGTCAATGAAGTGCAATACCATATCTCCAATTAGACAAATATAGACATCTGCTCTTAGAAAGGATTATTACCACACTATGAAGTGGCAAAATGATTGCTGCTTGTAAAATGTCTTCTTCTTTCTGACCCAGGAGTTGGCATAATTTATTTTGCATTTTTTCGGCCTTCCATGAGAAATAACGGTGGAAGTTGCATTACCCAGCAAAGATTAAAGGCATCAGAGGATTGACAATGGCTATAACTATAGCACATACTGGTATTGCTCATTGCTGCCTCCACCAAATGAAACCTGGGAATCAACAAGGCAATGATTCATGAAGAAGTGGACCACAGACCTTGCTGTAAACAGAAACGGAAAGCAGCACACGTGTTTCCCCCGCTTTAACCCTCGGTGCCTGTGACCCTGGTTTCCTGGCCTCGTCCATCCCTCTCCTAGGCTCTCTCCTCTAACAGCTTCAGTTCAGTTCAGTTCAGTTCAGTCGCTCAGTCGTGTCCGACTCTTTGCGAATCCATGGACTGTAGCAAGCCAGGCCTCCCTGTCCATCACCAACTCCCGGAGTTCGCTCAAACTCATGCCCAGCGAGTCGGTGATGCCATCCAACCATCTCATCCTCTGTCATCCCCTTCTCCTCCCGCCTTCAATCTCTCCCAGCATCAGGGTCTTTTCCAGTGAGTCAGCTCTTTGCATCAGGTGGCCAAAGTATTGGAGTTTCAGCTTCAGCATCAGCTTACCCCAGTTATTTATGGTGGGTAAAATCATTGCAGATAAAAATGACTAAGTAATTGTTTTCTCGCTTCTCTCTATTATCTATTTCTATACAATTGACAAATATTTAAAGCTTATTCACCAACCTACTCACCTGCACAAACATGTCTCACATCCAGGGACAGAAACCATGTTTGATGTTTGTGTGTAAAATAACTATCAGTATAATCATAATTTTCTAGAATAATGGTAATAATAATAACTGCCATTTATTAAGTTTCTGCTCTACACATGTCCTATGTAATTTTCACAAACAAGTAGAAATCTTAACTAAATTGACTACAGCCATATGGTGAAGAGTACTATTGTGTTCGAACCCAGATCTGGCTGCTTCCGAGGATCATGTTCTTTCCACTCTGCATGCTACCTCCTGTAATCTGGCCATCTACTATGGAACACTAGCTATGAACCTGCCACATAAAGACACTGTTCATTCTCTTCAACACTCTTTGCAACTCTGTGAAATAAGTTTATGCTTCCCATTCAGTCAAGAGGTCCTTGGAAGCATTACCTACATCTTTCCTTTTTCTTCTATATGTCAGAGCACAAAAAATGAATGACATCAAATATTACAGGGAAAATAAAATAAATTATAAAATGGAAAGCTATGCAGCCCTTTAAAAATGAAAAGTTTAAAAAAGTGGCATTCAAAATTGTGCTTGAGGAAAAAAGGAAAACAGAGGCTTAACAGAAATGAATATCATCTTTCTTTGTACAAATATACAAATAAAAATATACAAAGAAGATGATATTCATTTCTGTTAAGCCATTTTCCAGTTTTTCTTTTCTTCTCAAACAGAATTTTAAATGCCACTTTACAGAAATGAATATCATCTTCTTTGTATATTTTTAGGGCTTCCTTAACAGCTCAGTTGTTAAAGAATCTGCCTGCAATGCAGGAGACTCCGGTTCGATTCCTGGGTCGGGAAGATCCGCTGGAGAAGGGATAGGCTACCCACTCCAGTATTCTTGGATTTCCCTTGTGATCAGCTGGTTAAGAATCCACCTGCAATGTGGGAGACCTGGGTTTGATCCCTGGGTTGGGACAATCCCCTGAAGAAGGAAAAGGCTACCCACTCCAGTATTCTGGCCTGGAGAATTCCATGGACTGTATAGTCCATGTGGTCGTAAAGAGTTGGACACGACTAAGTGACTTTCATTTTCACTTGTGTATTTTTGTTTTCCAGTGTGTTTTAAAATTGCCTGCCTACATGCCCCCTGCATTCCTCTGTCTCTTTCTCTCTTTTCTCTTTGCTTTTTGATCACTTAAATAAAGTAAAGGAAAATGCTATCCCTGCCTGCTAAGGATTCAGGGTGTAGTCAGGGAGATAAACAGGCACATGCATGGCAAGATACAAACCGCCCGTGAGGCACGGAGGCTGGCGATGTGCAAAGAGGGCGAGAGTGAGCCGACAGAGGCGGGGTGTCCAGCCCTCCGCCACGAAGCCTCTCATAGCTCTTCCCAGAGCGGATCGCACAGGCCACCCGGGACCCGGAACCGGAAAGGGAGCCCGAGAGCTGAGCTGGGATTCAGACCCGCTGCTGTCCTGCCCCTCCAATGGAGTCTCTGTTGATGGAGTCCAGGCTCCTTGCTGTGCTGGCTGACTAACTGATTCACCAGCTCCCGCAAGGCTTTCCTGTATTTCTGTCGCAGGAAAGTGAGGAGAGAGAAGTCAAACGATTTGAGGTTTTCCCTCTTTCTGCCATCACTCTTTTGGTCTTTCATCATCTAAAACCACACCCTGGCAAATACCCTCAACGTTTAACTCATTCTCACTCAACCCTATTGGCAACACTCTCACCCTGGATGAGCCACTGTAACCTACGCACTTGAGCTGCAGTGAACGCTACTGGAGAACATTCTAGAGCCGGGCTTTCTTTTAATTCATGACTGTACACCTGTGCTGAATGCTACCTGGCTTTCCTCCCCTACTCACTCAGTAACTTTTTCCTATTCTTTGAGGTTTATTATGTGGGCCCGAACACCAAAAGGATCTGCTTGTTTGTTCATTTATTTTTATTTAGTTATTACCCAAACATACTTTAGGGGAAAAAAAGGAAGTCACTATATATTCAGGTCTTTGTAGATATTGAGAAAATAATTCACATCTCTAATGATAACTAATATTACTGCTATACATTAAAATTTTGATCCTGTACAACTGAAAACCAGATATGGGGATGGTTAAAAAAAATGGCACATTTCATGAAGTTTATTTTTAAGTTACACTTTTAATTTAAATTATTTTATATTATATGTGCTTTTAAATATGTACATGTAACTACATTAAATAGGATAAGTACACAAGTTGGCCAAAAACATTTTTTAGGGTGCTGGTTGTTCTAATTGGGAAAATGGAAATAGGTTTTACTTCGAGTTGGTTCTATCTAGTTCTGCTGTATATTCAGGCATAAACTAAAGCTCTAAAAATAAATATGCCCCGAATAAAACTCTTGCTTTATTTCTCTGTCATGTTTCTCCGGGTCTTTCTAACTCATCCCTTAGTGCTTGCCTTTGCTGCCTTAGGGTCTTTCCAGTGCATTCTTTTTTTGATGTATTTCAGCTCCTTTCATTCTTAGAGTCTCAAATCCTTCACTGGCATCCCATCTCACTTTGAGCAAAAACCTAATCTTTCCATGACTCTCAAAACTCTACAAAATTGGGCTTCTTCTACCATTCTCATCTCACTGTTTATAATACTACCCTCATTACTAATTCTCAAATGTGCCAAATCCACTCTGGGTTCAAGGCTCTTGCTCATGCTGTTCCTCTTGTCTAAATGCCGTTTCCCAAGACGTGTGTAGTTAATTCCTTAAATATCTTTGTCTTCCTTTTATCCAGTCTTTGTTGAAATGTCATCTTAACAGTCAATACCTTCTTGAAATTTTAAAGTAATAATAATAACAACAACAACCATCTCCATCCCAGTACTCCCTGCCCTCCTTACTATGCTTTAATTTATTCCATTGCATTTCTCTTCACTGAACATTTTATTCTATTACGTGTATATTTGATTATTGACCTCATTTGTTAGATTCACTATTGTTTAATATAGCCTAGATCTGTGACTCTAATGTAGTAGGAATTCAATAAATATTTCCGGAATGAATTAATCTTAGTTAATGTCACCACCATAGGGGCTTTCCTGGTGGCCCAATGGTAAAGAATCTGCCTGACAATGCAGGAGACTCAAGAGGTGCAGGTTTGATCTTTGGGTCAGGAAGATTCCCTGGAGAAGGAAATGGTGACCCACTCCAGTATTCTTGCCTGGGAAATCTCATGGACAGAGGAACCTGGTGGGCTACAGTCCACAGGGTCACAAAAGAGTCAAACACAACTTAGCAACTAAACAACAACAGTGTCACCACCATAACCCTGGTTGGTCAAGTAGAAATTTAGGAGACAGCCTTAAAGCTTTATTGTATTCAACTCTAAGGCTGATCCATCACCAAATTGGGTAAATGTCACCTTCAAAATATATCACAAAGTCTTCTACATCTCTCCAACTTCATTATCATCTTAATCAAGACCACTGCTGTCTCTTACCTGGACTGTAATAGCATCTTATTTGTCTCCTTGCTTCTATTCTTGTCATTCTTAAAACCTGTTCTCTGTACAACAGTCAGAGAAGTCCTCAGAAAATATATAAACCAGACCACATCATTTCCCTGCTTAAAATCCTTTGATAGATTTTCATTGCTCTCAAATAAAGTTCATACTTCTTATCAAAACCTCCAAGATCCTGCAGCATATATGCTGCCTACTTCTCTATCTCGCCTTCTTTCTTATCTAAGAGTGATGCTCCAGCATGTTGGCCTTATTCTATTCTGAAGAAACATCAGGTCTTTTCCCACCTTTCTAGGCCATTGACCTTGCTATTGCTTCTACTTAGAATGCTTTCCTTCCAGCGCTCTGTATGGCTGATAGGTTTTTATCCTTCAAGACTCAGTTCAAGTATCACCTCATCTAAGGGGTCTCCCCTTTCGAATCTACTCAATATAAGCATAGAGATTTCATCAGCCCATTGTCTTTCTTTTAGAGCCCTCATCAAAATCCATAATTATCTTGTTTATTTGATTACCTATTTATTATCTGCCATACCCCTAGAATAACAGATGGCAAACAAACAAACAAAAAAAAAAGTGGAAAATATTTTAGGCATTTCAGGCTAAATATAGTTTGTTAGAATTACTCAACTCTGCCATTTCAATAAAACAGTGCTAAACAATAGGTAAACAAACAGGCATGGTTATTTTCCAATAAAGTTTTATTTATGAAGTTGAACTTTATATAGTTTTCACACCACAAGAATTATTCTTCTCTTGATTTTTTCAAGTATTAAAAAAAAATTCTTAGTTCACAGGTAGTACAAAAAAGGGTAGCAAGCCAAGTTTGGCCTGTGAGATGCAGCTTTCTGACCACTGATATAGGATATTAGCTATCAGGAAGGCAGAGAGCTTGTTTGCTATATATTCAGATCTAGAACAGTGTTGTTCTAGATACACATAGTAACTGCTTAGAAACATGCTTGAAGACTCCTTGAGTTTATCCAGCCTCACTCATTATGTAGAAATAGCTCTTCTATTGGGAATAGAGCTTCAAAATGTTAAAATAAGTTTTCTCTCACAAGTCAAAAGTTTTCTCTTATTTTAAGCTAGAAATACATGCCTAGTTTGCCCTTACATTATCCTCCAAGAGCATTAAATATGATGGAATTTTGCCAGATACAGAACAGAAGACCAAACTTACACAAGAAACAAAGATTAAGCAAAATTAATGCATTGGATTAAAAAATCAAGATTCAAACAGATATTGTTGATCCTGATGAAACTAGTTTTTTTACATTAGGCAGATGAAAGGCTGGAAAGAAATATGTTTAGGGTGTGATCTCCCTAAACAAGTATGAAGAGAGAATAAGTCTTACCATGGAGGTCTGAATATTATATGTTCTTCCTAACACATCAGAAGTGAGGTCCGCAGAGAAGTGTGGCCGAGAGGAGCTACCCCACGGCTGAGGCCAGGGGCAGCGGCCGAGAGGAGTTACCCAAGGTCCAAGGAGCAGCAGCTGCATGGGCACAGGAGGGCCAAGAGGAGTTACTCCACATTCAAGGTAAGGAGGGGCTGTCATGAGTAGATGTCCTTTTCATTATAGGTGACAAGAATGCAAAGTAGGAAGTCAGGAAACAGCTAGTGTAACAGGCAAATGTGGTCTTGGAGAACAGAATGAAGCAGGGCAAAGGCTAATAGAGTTTTGCCAAGAGAACGCACTGGTCATAGCAAACACCCTCTTCCAACAACACGAGAGAAGACTCTACACATGGACATCACCAGATGGTCAACACCAAAATCACATTGATTATATTCCTTGCAGCCAAAGATGGAGAAGCATTATACCGTCAGCAAAAACAAGACAAGGAGCAGAAAGAATGATGGGATGGAGCCAAAGCAAAATCAATACCCAGCTGTGGATGTGACTGGTGATAGAAGCAAAGTCCAATGCTGTAAAGAGCAATATTGCATAGGAACCTGGAATGTTAGGTCCATGAATCAAGGCAAATTGGAAGTGGTCAAACAGGAGATGGCAAGAGTGAACGTTGACATTCTAGGAATCAGTGAACTAAGATGGACTGGAATGGGTGAATTTAACTCAGATGACCATTATATCTACTACTGTGGGCAGGAATCCCTTAGAAGAAATGGAGTAGCCATCATGGTCAATGAAAGAGTCTGAAATGCAGTATTGGATGCAAAGTCAAAAACAACAGAATAATCTTTTTCGTTTCCAAGGCAAACCATTCAATATCACGGTAATCCAAGTCTATGCCTCAACCAGTAATGCTGAAGAAGCTGAACGTGAACAGTTCTGTGAAGACCTACAAGAGCTTCTAGAACTAACACCCAAAAAAGATGTCCTTTTCATTATAGGGGACAGGAATGCAAAGTAGGAAGTCAGGAAACACCTAGTGTAACAGGCAAATGTGGCCTTGGAGAACAGAATGAAGCAGGGCAAAGGCTAATAGAGTTATGCCAAGAGAACGCACTGGTCATAGCAAACACCCTCTTCCAACAATATGAGAGAAGACTCTACACATGGACATCACCAGATGGTCAACACCAAAATCACATTGATTATACTCCTTGCAGCCAAAGATGGAAAAGCATTATACAGTCAACAAAAACAAGACCAGGAGCAGACTGTGGCTCAGATCATGAACTCCTTATTGCCAAATTCAGACTGAATTGAAGAAAGTAGGGAAAACCACTAGACCATTCAGGTATGACCTAAATTAAATCCCTTATGATTATACAGTGGAGGTGACAAATAGATTTAAGGGACTAGATCTGATAGACAGAGTGCCTGATGAACTATGGACAGAGGTTCATGACATTGTACCGGAGACAGGGATCAAGACCATCCCCATGGAAAAGAAATGGAAAAAAGCAAAATGGCTGTCTGAGGAGGGCTTACAAATAGCTGGAAAAAGAAGAGAAGTGAAAAGCAAAGGAGAAAAGGAAAGATATTCCCATCTGAATGCAGAGTTCCAAACAATAGCAAGGAGAGATAAGAAAGCCTTCCTCAGCGATCAGTGCAAAGAAATAGAGGAAAACAACAGATTGGGAAAGACTAGAGATCTCTTCAAGAAAATTAGAGATACCAAGGGAACATTTCAGGCAAAGATGGGCTTGATAAAGGACAGAAATAGTATGGACCTAACAGAAGCAGAAGATATTAAGAAGAGGTGGCAAGAATACACAGAAGAACTGTACAAAAAAGATCTTCATGACCCAGATAATGACGATGGTGTGATCACTCACCTAGAGACAGACATCCTGGAATGTGAAGTCAAGTGGGCCTTAGAAAGCATCACTATGAACAAAGGTAGCGGAGGTGATGGAATTCCAGTTGAGCTATTTCAAATCCTCAAAGATGATGCTGTGAAAATGCTGTACTCGATATGCCAGCAAATCTGGAAAACTCAGCAGTGACCACAGGACTGGAAAACGTCAGTTTTCATTCCAATCCCAAGGAAAGGCAATGCCGAAGAATGCTCAAACTACCGCACAATTGCACTCATCCCACACCCTAGTAAAGTAATGCTCAAAATTCTCCAAGCCAGGCTTCAGCAATACATGAACTGTGAACTTCTAGATGATCAAGCCGGTTTTAGAAAATAAAGAGGAACCAGAGATCAAACTGCCAACATCCTCTGGATCATCAAAAAAGCAAGAGAGTATCAGAAAAACATCTATTTCTGCATTATTGACTATGCCAAAGCCTTTGACTGTGTGGATCACAATAAACTGTGGAAAATTCTGAAAGAGATGGACGTACCAGACCACCTCACTTTACTCTTCAGAAACCTGTATGCAGGTCAGGAAGCAATAGTTAGAACTGGACATGGAACAACAGACTGGTTCCAAATAGGAAAAGGAGTACGTCAAGGCTGGATATTGTTACCCTGCTTATTTAACTTATATGCAGAGTACATCATGAGAAACGCTGGGCTGGAAGAAACACAAGCTAGAATCAAGACTGCTGGGAGAAATATCAATAACCTCCGATACGCAGATGACACCACCCTTATGGCAGAAAGTGAAGAGGAAATAAAGAGCCTTTTGATGAAAGTGAAAGAGGAGAGTGAAAAAGTTGGCTTAAAGCTCAACGTTCAGAAATCTAAGATCATGGCATCCAGTCCCATCACTTCATGGGAAATAGATGGGAAAACAGTGGAAACAGTGTCAGATTTATTTTGGGGGGCTCCAAAATCACTGCTAATGGTGATTGCAGCCATGAAATTAAAAGACACCTACTCCTTGGTGGAAGGTTATGACCAACCTAGATAGCATATTTAAAAGCAGAGACATTACTTTGCCAACAAAGGTCCGTCTAGTCAAGACTATGGTTTTTCCAGTGGTCATGTATGGATGTGAGAGTTGGACGGTGAAGAAAGCTGAGGGCCGAAGAATTGATGCTTTTGAATTGTGGTGTTGGAGAAGACTCTTGAGAGTCCCTTGGACTGCAAGGAGATCCAACCAGTCCATCCTAAAGGAGATCAGCCCTGGGTGTTTGTTGGAAGGACTGATATTGAAGCTGAAACTCCAATACTTTGGCCACCTCATGCCAAGAGTTGACTCATTGGAAAAAATCCTAATGCTGGGAAAGATTGGGGGCAGGAAGAGAAGGGGACAACAGAGGATGAGATGGTTGGATGGCATCACTGACTCTATAGACATGGATTTGGATAGACTCCGGGAGTTGGTGATGGACAGGGAGGCCTGGCGTGGTGCGATTCATGGGGTCACAAAGAGTTGGACACGACTGAGTGACTGAACTGAACTGAACACATCTACCCAGTACACTAACTGTTCTTACTCTGACACATCTCTTGGGGAGAATACCTTCTTTTGGGAAAGGAAAATTATTTAGAAATAACACTGTTTAACTAAAAGAAGAGAAAATAAAAGAGAGATTAATGAGAGAAAGTACTCTTCATTACTCACAGAAGACTAATGAACTGTCAAGAGACAGGTCTTGCATTGGGTTCTGAAATCAGAAAGTAAAAGCAAGAAGGAATGGCAGAGAGACCCTGAGTGAGGAGACTTATTTCTTCTATATATCATAGCACCACCTCAAGATTCCCAAGAGAAAATATTGACAATATTGCTTTTGCTCTGCTATGAAATTGCATTTCCTATTATATCTTCAAGTTGCTAAAAATCACAGTATCATTGATTTTTAGAATGTCAAGGTAATTAGAAGTGCTATAATCCACTTGCAAATTGTTGCATTTGAAAGACTAGAATGACTAAAAAACTTGCTTAAACTCCCATGGCCATAGCTACAAGTGAAGTCCCTAGGCCCTGATTCCTTGTACGGACAGAAAACTTTCTAATATACACAGAATTCTTGCCTTGAGAACCCCATGAACAGTATGAAAAGGTAAAAAAATATATGACACTGAATGATGAAATCTCCAGGTCAGTAGGTGCCCAATATGCTATTGGAGATCACTGGAGAAATAACTCCAGAAAGAATGAAGGGACAGAGCCAAAGTGAAAACATCACCAAGTTGTGGATGTGACTCGTGATGGAAGCAAGGTCTGATGCTGTAATGAGCAATATTGCACAGGAACCTGGAAAGTTAGGTCCATGAATCAAGGTAAATTCAGTTCAGCTCAGTTCAGTCGCTCAGTCATGTCCAACACTTTGTGACCCCATGAATCGCAGCACACCAGGCCTCCCTATCCATCACCAACTCCTGGAATTTACCCAAACTCATGTCCATAGAGTCGGTGCTGCTATCCAGCCATGTGATCCTCTGTCATCCCCTTCTCCTCCTGCCGCAATCCTTCCCAGCATCAAGGTCTTTTCCAATGAGTCAACTCTTCGCATGAGGTGGCCAAAGTATTGGAGTTTCAGCTTCAACATCAGTCCTTCAAATGAACATCCAGGACTGAACTTCTTGTGGATGGACAGACTGGTTGGATCTCCTTGCAGTCCAAGGGACTCTCAAGAGTCTTCTCCAAAACCAAAGTTCAAAAGCATCAATTCTTCAGCGCTCAGCTTTCTTCACAGCCCAACTCTCACATCCATACATGATCACTGGAAAAACCATAGTCTTGACTAGACAGACCTTTTTTGGCAAAGTAATGCCTGTGCTTTTTAATATACTATCTAGGTAGTTCATAACCTTCCTTCCAAGGAGTAAGTGTCTTTTAATTTCATGGCTGCAATCACCATCTGAAGTGATTTTGGAGCCCAGAAAAATAAAGTCTGACACTGTTTCCATGGTTTCCCCATCTATTTCCCATGAAGTGTTGGGACCGGATGCCATGATCATAGTTTTCTGAATGTTGAGCTTTAAGCCAACATTTTCACTCTCCTCTCTCACTTTCATCAAGAGGCTTTTTAGTTCCTCTTCACATTCTGCCATAATGGTGGTGTCATCTGCATATCTGATGTTATTGATATTTCTCCCAGCAATCTTGATTCCAGCTTGTGCTTCTTCCAGCCCAGCGTTTCTCATGATGTACTCTGCATATAAGTTAAATAAGCAGGGTGACAATATTCATCCTTGGCATACTCCTTTTACTATTTGGAACCAGTCTGTTGTTCCATGTCCAGTTCTAACTGTTGCCTCCTGACCTGCATACAGGTTTCTCAAGAGGCAGGTCAGGTGGTCTGGTATCCCCATCTCTTTCAAGGTAAATTAAAAGTGGTTAAATAGGAGATGGCAAGATTGAACATCAACATTTTTGGAATCAGCGAACTAAAATGGACTGGAATGGGTGAATTTAACTCAGATAACCATTTGATCTACTACTGTGGGCAAGAATCCCTTAGAAGAATTTTAGTAGCCGTCATAGTCAACAAAACAGTCTGAAGTGCAGTACTTGGATGTAATCTCAAAAATGACAGAATGATCTCTGTTCATTTCCAAGGTAAACCATTCAATATGAAAGTAATCCAAGTCTATGTCACAACCAGTAATGCTGAAGAAGCTGAAGTTGAACAGTTCTATGAAGACCTACAGGACCTTCTAAAACTAACACCCAAAAAAGATGGCCTTTTCATCATAGGGGACTGGAATGCAAAAGTAGGAAGTCAAGAGAAACCTGGAGTAACAGGCAAATTTGGTCTTGGGGTACAAATGAAGCAGAGAAAAAGCTAAAAAATTTTGCCAAGAGAGCACACTGGTCATAGCAAACACCCTCTTCCAACAACACAAGAGATGACTCTACATGTGGACATCACCAGATGGTCAATACTGAAATCAGATTGATTATATTCTTTAGAGCTAAAGATGGAGAAGCTCTATACAGTTAGCAAAAACAAGACTGGGAGCTGACTGTGGCTCAGATCATGAACTCCTTGTTGCCAAATTCAGACTTAAATTGAAGCAAGTAGGAAAAACCACAGACCATTCAGGTATGACATAAATCAAATCCCTTAAGATTGTACAGTGGAAGTGACAAATACATTCAAGGGATTAGAGCTGATAGACAGAGTGCCTGAAGAACTATGGATGGAGGTACGTGACATTGTACAGGAGATGGTAATCAAAAATATCCCTAAGAAAAAGAAACAAAAAAAGGCAAATGGTTGTCTGAGGGGGTCTTACAAATAGCTGAGAAAGGAAGAGAAGCTAAAGGCAAAGGAGAAAAGGAAAGATATACCCATCTGAATGTGGAGTTCCAAAGAATAGCAAGGAGAGATAAGAAAGCCTTCCTCAGCGATCAGTGCAAAGAAATAGAGAAAAACAATAGAATGGGAAAAACTAGAGATCTCTTCCAGAAAATTAGAGCTACCAAGAGAACATTTCATGCAAATACGGGCACAATAAAGAACAGAAATGATATGGACCTAACAGAAGCAAAAGATATTAAGAAGATGTGGCAAGAATACACAGAAGAACTATACAAAAAAAGACCTTCATGACCCAGATAACCACGATGGTGTGATCACTCACCTAGAGCCAGACATCCTGGAATGTGAAGTCAAGTGGGCCTTAGGAAGTATCACCATGAATAAAACTAGTGTAGGTGACAGAATTCCAGTTGAGCTATTTCAAATCCTAAAAGATGATGCTGTCAAAGTACTGCACTCAATATGCCAACAAATTTGGGTAGCTCATCAGTGGCCATGGGATAGGAAAAGGTCAGTTTTCATTCCAGTCCCAAAGAAGGGCAATGCCAAAGAATGCTCAAACTACCACACATTTGCACTCATTTCACACGCTACCAAAGTAATTTTCAAAATTCTCCAAACCAGGCTTCAATAGCATGTGAACCATGAACTTCCAGATATTCTAGCTGGATTTAGAAAAGGCAGAGGAACCAGAGATCAGATTGCTAACATCTGTTGGATCATCAAAAAAGCAAGAGAATTCCAGAAAAGCATCTACTTCTGCTTCATTGATTACAACAAACTCTTTGACTGTGTGGATCACAACTAACTGTGAAAAATTTTTCAAGAGATGGGAATACTAGACCACCTGACCTTCCTCCTGAGAACTTTGTATGCAGATCAAAAGCAACAGTTAGAACCAGACATGGAAAAACCGACTTGTTCCAAATTGTGGAAGGAGTATGTCAAGGCTGTATATTGTCACCCTGCTGATTTAACTTATATTCAGGGTACATCATATAAAATTCCAGACTGGATGAAGCACAAGCAAGAATCAAGATTGCCAGGAGAAATATCAATAACCTCAGAAAGCAGATGACACCACACTTATGGCAGAAAATGAAGAGGAACTGAAGAGCCTCTTGATGAAAGTGAGAGAGGAGAGTGAAAAAGTGGCTTAAAACATTCAAAAAATTGAGGTGATGGCATCTGGTCCTATCACTTCATGGCAAATAGTTGGAGAAACAACGGCAACAGTGACAGACATTATTTTGGGGGGCTCCAAAATGACTGCAGATGGTGACTGCAGCCATGAAATTGAAAAAAGCTTGCCCCTTGAAAGAAAAGCTATGACCAACCTAGTTCAGTTCAGTTCAGTCTCTCAGTCATGTCTGAGTCTTTGTGACCCCATGAATTGCAGCACGCCAGACCTCTCTGTCCATCACCAACTCCCGTAGTTTACCCAAACCCATGTCCATCTAGTTGGTGATGCCATCCAACCATCTCATCCTCTGTCGTCCCCTTCTCCTCCTGCCCCCAATCCTTCCCAGCATTAGGGTCTTTTCCAATGAGTAAACTCTTCGCATGAGGTGGCCAAAGTATTGGAGTTTCAGCTTCAACGTTAGTCCTTCCCATGAACACCCAGGACTGATCTTCTTTAGGATGGACTGTTTGGATCTTCTAGACAGCATAGTAAAAAGCAGAGACATTGGTTTGCTGACAAATTCCATTTCGTCAAATCTATGGTTTTTCCAGTAGTCATCTATATATGTGAGAGTTGGACTGTAAAGAAAGCTAAGTACTGAAGAATTGATGCTTCTGAGCTTGGTGTTAGAGAAGACTCTTGAGAGTCCCTTGGACTGCAAGGAGATCCAGCCTGTCCATCCTAAAGGAAATCAGTCCTGAATATTCATTGGAAGGACTGATGCTGAAGCTGAAACTCCAATACTTTGGACACCTGACTCATTGGAACTGACTCATTTGAAAAGACCCTGATGCTGGGAAAGATTGAGGGCAGGAGGAAAAGGGTATGACAGAGGATGAAATGGTTGGATGGCATCACCAACTCGATGGACATGAGTTCGCATAAGCTCTGGGAGATGATGATGGACAGGGAATCCTGACTTGCTACAGTCCATGGAGTTGCAAAGAGTCGGACACAACTGAGCAACTGAACTGAGCAGAATGTACACAGACAAGCCCTCATATTTTATGCCATTGTTAATTAAGGTTACTTTGAATTGCTTTGGATTTATGAGATAAACAGATGTAAAACTTGCATTCAATTTGGAGTTAGTATGGAGAAAAATGTCAAAGTTCACCTTTATGAGACATTCTCTGAAATGTTATAAAGAGAGTTAAAATAGAAGGAATTTACCCTAGGTACATAGCCTTTCATTAACTACATAGAATTAAGTCTGGATACATTTTTATTTTATATATTAAGGGAATAAGATTACAATCATCAACAATTATTTTTTAAATGTCAATAACTTTCATCATAATGTTGTCCTTTCCACTATCTCTTCAGACCTGTCGAGTGTCTATCTTTCTTGGAAGGACCACATTGCTGTAGCCACAGACTCTGGTGCAGGGCCTGGTTCATAATGGGGACTCAGTCAGTAATGATAATGAATGATACATGAATGAATGGAAGCAACTTATTTCTGGTCCATCTTGGTACTTATACTCTCTGATGTGAATGCTGTGTAGTTTAATTTTTAATTTTTAAAATCTTAATGGAAGTAACTGATTTATTACTCTCATACACATTTATTTCCTTCCAAAGGGGAACTCACAATGATAGGAGTCAAACATATTGATGCACTGTCCATGTTTATAGACATTGGGTTCTATGCATGTGAGGGGAAAAAAAATAGTGAATAATAAGATACTTTTTAAAACACAAAGGTAAATTACGATCATTTCAGTATCTAATCAGTGGCACACATAATATGATAATACAATAATATATTTTATATCTAAATGAAAAGAAAAGAAATAGGGCTTAATTTTCCAAGATAGATGTGGAAGAAAAAAACAGCTGGAGAAGGAGCAAGGAATAAGCTGGTTGAGAGCATTACAAAATGTTGAGAATCCGACACTGGTTACTCACTGCTAAATAAACAGGTCCTACAATGATCCCATGTTCAAAGAAACAGTTCTGGTGAAGGACCTCTGTGGCAGAGTTGTGCATTCATTAACAGATCAATGGCACATAGCTACAGGTTCCTCCTCAGGGATTGTGTGGTTGTCAAATTACCACATTCTGCACATATTGGAAAATGATGAACAAAAGCAGTCTTAAGAAAGAACAAAGCTGGAGATGATACACCTAGATTTTAAACTATACTGCAAAAGCTAAAGTAACCAAAATAACATGGTATTGGCTCAAAAACAGACACACAGATCCCTAGAGCAGAATCGAGAATTCAGAAATAAACCCAAGCATGCAAAGTTGCTTCAGTCATGTCTGACTCTTTGTGACCCTATGGACTGTAGCCCACCCTGTTCCTCTGTCCAAGGGATCCTCCAGGCAAGAATACTGGAGTGGGTTGCCATTTCCTCCTCCAGGTTTTCTTCCCAACCCAGAGATTGAACTCGCATCTCCTATGTCTCCTGCACTGATAGGTGGGTTCTTTACCAAGAGCACCATCTGGGAAGCCCAGACCCATGTATGTATGACCAATTAGTTTATAATGAAGAAGACAGGAATAGGCAATGGCAGAAGGATGGTGCTTTCAATGAATGAAAATTGGACAGCCACATTCAAAAGACAAACTAGATTACCATCTTAGGCTAAACAGAAAAATTAACTGAAAATGCACTGAAGACGATGCTTTCCCCTGGTAGCTCAGCTGGTAAAGAATCCACCTGCGATGCAGGAGATCCCAGTTTGGTTCCTGGGTCAGGAGGATCTGCTGGAGAAGGGAGAGGCTATTCTTGGGCTTCCCTGGTGCCTCAGACGGTAAAGAATTTGCCTGCAATATGGGAGACTTGGGTTCAATCCCTGGGTTGGGAGGATCCCCTGGAGAAGAAGAGCTACCCACTCCAGTATTCTGGTCTGGAGAATTCCATGGATAGAGGAGCCTGGCAGGTTACAGTCCATGGGGTCTCAAAGAGTCAGACATGACTGAGAGACTTCCACTTTTAGTCTAAAGACTTAAATGTAACATCTGACATTATAAAAGTCCTAGAAGGAAACCTAAACAGTAAGGTCTTTAAATCAGTCTTGGTGATGATCTTTGGAATCTGACTCCAAAAGCAAAGGCAAAAATAAACAAGTGGGACTTTATCAAACTAAAATGAAAAGGCAACCTACATAAATGGAATTAAATATTTGTAAATTGTAGATCTGCTAAGAGGTTAATATCCAAAATATATTTTAAAAACTTACATAGCTCAACATAAAACAAAAAACAACCTGATTTAAAAATGGTCAGAGAATCTGAATAGACATTTTTCCAAAGAAGACAAACAGGTAGCCAACAGGTATATGACCAGATGCTCAACCTCACTAACCATTAATGAAATGCAAATCAAAACTACAGTAAGATATTACCTCACATCTGGTAGAATGGCTGTTATCAAAAAGGCAACAAGTAACAAATGTTGGCAAAGATGTGCAGAAAAAGAAATCCTGTGTATTATTGGTTAGAATGTAAATTGGTACAGCTACTATGGAAAATATTATGAAATTTGTTTTTTTAATTTAACATAATTAAATAAAAAATTAAATAGAACTATCATATGATCTAGTCATTTAACTTACTGGAATTTATCTGGAGAAAATGAAAATACTAATTCAAAAACATATATTCATCCCTTCATGTTTGCAGCTGGTCAGTTGCTCAGTGGTGCCCTACTCTTTGTGACCTCATGGACTGTAGCCCACCAGGTTGCTCTGTTCATAGGATTTCCCAGGCAAGAATACTGCAGTGGGTTGCCATTTCCTCCTCCAGGGGATCTTCTGGACCCAGGGATCAAACTCGTGCCTCCTGCATCTCCTGCACTGGCAGGTGAATTCTTTACCACTGAGCCCCCTGGGAAGCCCTCCTCCTTGTGTTTATTGAAGCATTATTTACAATAGCCAAGATACAGAAAAAACTTAAGTGTCCATTGACGCATGAATCAATCAAGAAAATGGGGGATACATATCTACTAACACAATAAAATATTACTTGGCCATAAAAAAAGAATGAAATCTTACCATTTGCGACAACATGGATGCACCTGGAGGACATTATACTGTGTTAAATAAATCAGACAAATACCATATGATTTCAGTTATCTGTGGAGTTAAAAAAAAAAAAAGCATAGATTTAGAGAAAAAACATGACCAAATGGATGAAATAGGTCAAAAGGCACAAAGTTTCACCTATGAAATAAGTCATCAGGCTGCAATATACACCATGATGACTCATGGTTATAATATTGCATTGAAAATTTGAAAGTTGCTGAGAGTAGATATCATCACAGGAAAAATATTCTGCGACCACGTATGGTAACATGTTAACTAGACTTACAGTGTTATTTCATAGTAAATACAGACGTCAGTTATCTTTGAGGCCCTTACATTACAGCTGGTTTAGGCCCACCTAATCTTGATCTGCTGTGGAGCCTTCCCTCCACCTATTTATGGAGTGAGCTCTGTTGCTCTGGACCCAGTATTCTGTGTGCTTGGAAACAGGCCTGGTGAAAAGGAAGGGGCCATTAAAGAGGCAGGCAGATACCATAGCCAACAAACCAGGTTTTTCAATAACTTTTATTACCATTTTGGTCCTATTCAGATATAATAACTGTCTCAGTTCCCCTCTTCTAGACCCTTGTCTCCTGTTGCGGATATTTTTGCCTCATGTTCCAGAGCGAGTATATGCAACAGAATTAGCTCCCAGAAGAAGCAAAATCATTATTTAAGAAGGCAAAGGCTCAGTGGGCAAAAATTATAAGAAAGAATATTTTAATTTAAACAGAGTAGAACCTTCTGACAACTCACACTTTTCACCAATTAAATGCATATAGTAAGGAACAGCATTTTTATGCATTTTATGGCTAATTTAAGAAAAAATAAAATACTTATGAATTACATATTAATTCAAATTGAAATTAAATCATCTCTAGTGATTCCTATGAGGGAATTAAGAGAACATATGATACACTTATGGTATATATATATATATGGTATATATATAGTAATATATACCTTTATATATATGGTAATACATATATTTTACCATTTAGCTATTTGATTAGTGAATAGGAGACATAGTGAAAAAAAATACCAATGCTTTTTAGCTGTTAAAATGGTAATATCTGAAGACATCTAGTTCAGTTTGCAAAATAGGTGCATTTATAATTCTTAGTTTTCATGTATCCATTAACATAAAGGTGAAGGTAAAAATCTTGCAGTTATCAAAGGGAATGAGGTAAGGGTAATCCTAACAAGAGATCTCCACCAGTTCCTAGAAGTTGAGCAGCAGCTGGTAGAGTCTTAACTGAAGGAGCAAACACAGGATGCCCCCTCCTAGACCTACGGTCTAAGCTGAGGAAGCAGTGGCTCTATCTGGCAGCGCTCAGGACAGACAGTGTTTCTCCAGCCTGACTGTAGAAGACCTGCCCTCACTTGTCTTGGAGCATTTACTTTAGAAAACTTACAATTGTACATGTTTTCTTTTCCCTTGAGATGTAAATCTTCCTCCAGCCTCTTCCCAGTTTTACAACCCTGGAATGTCTTTCTCAAGACCTGGAAGCTATCCATTTGAAATGTAATCATCAAGAAAGATAGAGTCCCTATTTCCTCCCCTCCCCTTATCTCCACAAGAGGGTAGGAGCCTCACCTGATAAGAGTTGCTGCTGCCGCTGCTGCTGCTAAGTCGCTTCAGTCGTGTCTGACTCTGTGTGACCCCATAGATGGCAGCCCACCAGGCTCCCCCGTCCCTGGGATTCTCCAGGCAAGAACACTGGAGTGGGTTGCCATTTCCTTCTCCAATGCATGAAAGAGAAAAGTGAAAGTGAAGTCGCTCAGTCGTGTCCGACTCTTTGTAAACCCATGGACTGCAGCCTACCAGGCTCCTCTGTCCACAGGATTTTTCCAGGCAAAAGTACTGGAGTGGCTTGCCATTGCCTTCTCTGTGATAAGGGTTAAGTGCCTTTTAACAAACCAAGAATACTGGAGTGGGTAGACATTCCCTTCTCCAAGGGATCTTCCCAACCCAGGGACTGAACCTGGGTTTTCCTGTATTGCAGGCAGATCTTTACCAGCTGAGTCAACAGGAAAACACAGGTGGCCTAGTTACATTGACCAACCTCCTCCTTAATATCTTCTAGTAATTGTCCACTAAATCACCCCAGTGCTTAATCAGTACTAGATCACCTCTTTCACCTCTACTGCTGTAGCCTTTATCCCTATTGCAAAACCTTTTCTTATCTGTTGTCTCCATCTGGGGCAATATTTTTGAGATGGGAGTAGCAGATGCTGCCATTGTGGAACTCCCCTTGCTGTAGTGATGGAGTGAATGCTGGATGAGAGGCCATTTACACCTGAGCACCACTTTAGCCTAGGGTTCCCAGAAAGGTGTTCTTCTTGAGCCATGAAGAGTCTGGGCTATTCATGACCCACACGCTCTCTCAAAGGTCCCTGTATCAGCTCTTCTCCACCCACTGTGGGACCCAGCCCTGGCTTTGCCGTCTACCCCAGGTCATCCCACTCTGAAAAATCAACCTGCCTTGGAATCAGGAATTCCAGAAAGGCTCTTCTGTACATCTAAGTCGTTGCCACAGAGGCTCTTTCATACTCATTCGCACACTTCCATGTGAGAGGCCGGGTTTAAATTGGTTTTAGCCATATAGGAACATTAGCATAGCTGTCTCTTTTAAAGTAGCAGAGAGCCTTTCACTAAGCAGGAGTTGGCCTATGAGAACCTTCAAATCATCCTCTATCATAGGTTAACTCAGTGCCCAGTACATGAGAATTCATTATTTGGTAGAAATGAAAATGCAGGGACTTTCCTAGTGGTCCAGTGGCTAAGAATCTGTCTCCCAATGAAAGGGATGTGAGTTCGATCCCTAGTCAGGGAGCTGAGACCCCACATGCCACAGGACAGCTGAGCCCTCCTGCCACAACTCCTGAGCCCACACCCCGACTACAGATCCAAGGTGCCACCAACGGCGGCTAGAGAAGAGCCTCGTGCCACAAGGAAGAGCCCGCACGCTGCAGCAAAGTGTCCCTTGGGCCGCAAGCAAGGCCCGAGGCGGCCACAGGTAAATTATTGTTTAAAAAAGGGTGAGGGGGAGCTTTAAAAAGATGAATTATAAAGATTACGGAGTCGAGATTGCTAGCTGTACATAGAATCCGTTCACACTCTCCCAGTGAGGCTAGGCACACAGCTGCCCAGCTTGTCAACATCACTTATCCTCTCCTGCAGTCAGATGTCAGCTCTGACTAAATTCTCACCAGAGGATTGTGGGGAAAAGCATGTGAAACACTGGCATATCTCTTCCACATGCTTTCACCTGTCATCTGCCTTCACCCTGTTTTAGCCATGCCTTCGGGTTTGGAATAGCAAGACAGAAATTCTCTAGGGATTGGCTCAACCATATGTTGAAAGGAGCCCAAGTCCTGTGATGACCACAAAGAAGAAACCTGGGCTGCTCATTTCAAAACTAGTAGAGAAGAAAGAAATTCAGAAGGAGAGAATCCCAGCATAACTGAGGGCACCCAGGGGCAGGAGGCACGTGCAGGCAGGGAGTGGCATAGCAGGGTTTCTCAGAGAGGGCAATTACACCCAGGCTTGCCCAACAGCAAGCAGCCCACCAGGCACCTGGAACAAGCCTCTAAGAAAGACTAGGGCAAAACTTCCATTTCAGTGCAAGTTCTCGACAAGTTACTATCATTATCAGAGCTTGTTACTCCGGTGTGTTTATCAAGGCATAAAAAGTAGAAGCTGGAGAGCAGCCAAAATATGTGCATTAATTCAATAATAAAGAGTTCGAGTACAAAAAAAAATGTATTTTTAGAGTCTTGAAGCCACTACAGTTTGGAGTCTTTCTAAAATGGCAGGTTAGTTTTCAGCTAAATAATTACAGAAATACTGGTCGATTTTCCAAGCCTGGTTCTGACTGGTGATACAGAACAGCTGCCCAGCCTCTCCGTAGTGAACTTGCGCTATCATGATGATGAAACGAATGATGCAAACACTAATTGAGGACCTATCGTTGTCTGGTCACTAAGCCTTCTCCAACTCTTTGCAACTCGATGGGCTGTAGCCCACCCTGTTTCACCCTCTTTCAACCATGCCTGCATTCATGGGATTTTTTAGGCAAGAATACTGGAGTGGGTTGCCATTTCCTTCTCCAGGGTATCTTCCTAATCCAAGGATTGAATCCAAGTCTCTTGCACTGCAGGCAGATTTTAGTGACTGTAATTATACAGTTAGGATTTCAAGGAAAACAAGGTTATATACCAACAAAGCCAATAAGAGCATGCACTGTTTTTTACCAGTTTGGTTTATGCAACCACAGTGGAGCTGGGGGTGGGATTATCACTAAAAATACACATTTGTTGTTCAGCCGCTCAGTCATGTCCAACTCTTTGCAATCTCATGGACTGCAGCACACCAGGCTTCCCTGTCCATCACCATCTCCCAGAGCTTGCTAAAACTCGTGTCCATTGAATCAGTGATTCCATACAACCATCTCATCCCCCGTCACTCCCTCCTCCTCCTGCCTTCAACCTTTCCCAGCATCAGGGTCTTTTCCAGTGAGTCGACTCTTCGCATCAGGTGGCCAAAGTATTGGAGCTTCAGCTTCAGCATCAGTCTTCCCAATGAATATTCAGGACTGATTTCCTTTAGGACTGACTGGTTTGATCTCCTTGCAGTCCAAGGGACTCTCAAGAGTCTTCTCCAACACCATAGTTCAGAAGCATCAATTCTTTGGCACTCAACCTCCTTTATGGTCCAACTCACATCCATAGTTCATGACTACTGGAAAAATCATAGCTACTATTCTAGGCACCAACTAGTCTATGCGCCAACTATTCTATTGCATCCAGACACAATTCATTTGGAAAAGGCAGAAGCACAGCTGGTATTCCTTTGTCCAGGGTGCCTAAGGCTTTTGGAGTGGTGTGCTATTTTGTTCTTGAGGTGAATTGCGTAGCATAATATTTTTTAAAAGGGGAAGGTTGGATCATTTAAAAAAGGATGAAGTGAGGCAATTGAAGGATTATTGCTGCCTGAAGGCAAATCAATAGAGCTGTGAAAAATTAGGAACTGCTCAGCTCAGCTCTCCTCTCTCACAGTCCCACATGCACCACAAACCAGGAACTCCAACTGAATGCAAATTGACTTGGTTCATGTGCGCTTTGAGTATATTTTCAAGTACTTTGTTCATAAGTTCAGAAACTTACAAACTTTTTTAAGGGAGAAAACAGATCTAGCCTCTAATATTTTCTTCCTGGACTAACAATCTAAATGTCAAGATAAATTTCAAGATCTCTTAAGGGAAAAAATTAACCAGAAAGTAGGAGCATAACATTTTACTCACTAGCTACAACAAATAATTAAAATATACTTCAGTTTAACATCAAACCTCGTTAAGTGTAGATATTTATAAAAAATTGTTTGAGAATGAGAATTTATTTTTACTCATGTAATTACTTTTGTTTTTCTGCCGAATATCTATTGAGATTCCTTTTGATGATGGCTTTCAACACCAAATGATTTCCTCTCAGTTGTTTAGTGCTTTTAGAAGCATTAATACATGCAGACTCTCCAGGAACAGAAAGTCATTTGTTGTCGGATATGAGGCTACAGTCCATGGGGTTGCTAAGTCAGACATGACTTAGCTACTGAGGATGCATGCACATGAAGGAAAAGAGCTCCCTACGTGGCACTGGCGCCTCTGAAATGGAGTGGGGGTGAAGGCTGGATGTCCATCTCCCATTCACACTGTTTCCTCACCACAGGGCCTTATGCAAGTCGCTTGACCCTTGTCAGATAGTCAATTGCCTCACTCATAAAAAAGGCAATTATTTGCAATAACATTAACAAGATTGAGAAGTTTGTGAAACCAAGATGCACAGTGTCTGGCAGATAGTAGGCACTCAATAAATGTTTGCTGGCTTTCCTTTCTTCCTTCTTCCTTGTCTCTTTTTTCTTTGCCCCCTCCCCTTTAAGGTCATCTTTTTAAAAATAATATTGTCTTGATATCTAGACACATAAAGCTTATTCACACCTAATGTTATTTGCCCCTGACCGAAGAGAAGTGGGATTGCATGAGGTTTGGAGAAAGAGATGAAGACTAGAGAAAACTGAGTGGAAAGGGCATCAGAAAGGCTCAGAAGGCCATTTACTGAACCATAGCGAAAGTGAAAGTCGCTCAGTCGTGTCCACCTCTGTGACCCCATGACTATACAGTCCATGGAATTCTCCAGGCCAGAATACTGAAGTGGGTGGCCTTTCCCTTCTCCAGGGGATCTTCCCTACCCAGGGATCAGACCCAGGTCTCCCACATTACAGGCAGATTTTTACCAGCTGAGCCACAAGAGAAGCCCCAGAATACTGGAGTGGGTAGCCTATCCCTTCTCCAGCAAATCTTCCTGACCCAAGAATCCAACTGGGGGTCTCCTGCATTGCAGGCAGATTCTTTATCAACTGAACTCTCAGGGAAACCCAACTGAATCATAATTGTGCCAGAAATATTGGCATCTTGGCACAAAACCCAGTACGTGTGGTCTCTGCCACCCTGTCAGCTCCTATAAGAGTGGATCTGTATCAGGTGTGAGGACCTGACAAGTTGAAGGACAGTGATCAGGTGATAGTGTTTGGAATGACCTCTGCCTGTCTGAGGGACTCATTCTTTCTTGGAACAAACAAGATCTGAAAAGTTTTCTCTTTTCTATTATCTCTCTTCCTTCCAGGTAAGGCAAATTCATGCAAGCAGCCAGGGATACCAGAAACAATTTTGTTACACTTTCCATTTCATTCTTCATTCCCCTTACACAGTGCTTCCCTGCCAGGACTCCCTTCCTAAGCAAGAAGGTCTTGGGAAAATGTTCGCTCTCAAAGTTTACCTGTATCGGTTCTTTCCTATTGCATTGGGTATGTATGTTCTGGAATTGCCTTTCTTTCCATTAGTAAATGAGTAAGCCTCAGAAATGAGGGTGATCTTAGAATTAATAGAGATGGAAAACCTGGCCGGCTTTGGTCCTAGTTTGTTCAGCATAGTTAATGAGAAAGATTGAGTCTTTGCTGTATTCTAGCCTCTCTTATTAAAGTTCCAATTCAAGATCTGGGACCAAATTGTCAACTAGTAATAAAATATTACCTTCACTTCCCTTTCCCTATGCATGTATCTCCTTCAGGAAGAGGAGGATGGACAGCTAAACCAAGGAGGGATTTGGGTAATCTTAAGTCTTCTTTCCAACTATCACTCTTAATACCACTTCAAAATACTATTATTTAATATCACTTTTATGATTTCACCTAAGATTTTATTCTTTATAAAGCTTCAAACATGAGAGAAACATTATAGGTAGACATGACAGCTGCCAAATTACATTTGAATTAATAATTCATAAGTTTGAACACTAAGGGGAAAAAACTATATAAAAACAGAATTGCAAACTTTGGATAGAGAAGTCGGGTTCAGTAAAGCATTTACTTTTCCTCCTAAAACTTCACTAAAATGACTATAAAGAGAAAAGTACTACCAGAAGAGGATAAACCATAAAATAAATATCCTTTATATAAACTAAAAAGTTAAAGGGAAATTTCCCCAAACTAAAGGATAAGAGTTTCCAGAATGAAGAACCCCCTTGTTTACTCTGTTCTATGTATAAACATAAGCTTTACCAGTCATGTCATCATGAAATTACCAAACATCATGAAAAAGGACAGAATTCTCAAGTTACCAAAGAGCAAAAATAGCTTCCTTATAAAAGACCAGGAATCCGAATGACATGGAACTGCTCAACACCAAGATGAGGTCCTAAAAGGCAGTATAAAAATGCCATCAAAATTATGAAGGAAAATAATTTCCAGCCTAGAATTCTATAGCCAGCTAATTTTCAATCAAGTTAGAGACTAGGATGCAGACATGAAGGAAGGCCACGTCTCAAAGTTTTTTTTGCCTTCCTCCATCTGTTCTCAGTTAGTGGAGAACGTGCTCCATTCCTTCAAAGAAAAGAGAACAATAATAAAGAATGAGAATTAGAATACGAGAAATGCAACATAGAGGAGAAGGTGGAGAATCCTCTGGATTAATATAAAGAGAAACCCCAGAATCACAGCTGAACCCCAAGCCTAGAGAGAAACCAGGCTAGATTGGAGCAAGTCAGAAAAAACTCTTCTGGGGAAACAACCATAAAAACCTAATTTCTCTGACATCTTGAGAGGAGATTTAGACATTTGGCAAACAGTTAACTGTTAGATGAATAATTAGTGTACAGAAAAATAAACAAACAAACAAAAAAAGGCAAAAAAAAAAATACTCAAGGGAAAATAAAAGGAGAAATCAAGCAGCAATAGAAACGTGTTTTTTTTTCTTTTTTGTTTTTCTGGCCGTGGTATGCAACTTAGAATCTTAGTTCCCCAACCAGGATTGAACCTGTGCCCACTGCATTGGGAGCTTGGAGTTTTAACTACTAGACTGCAGGAAAAGTATCAATGCAAAGGAGACATAACCAGCTAAAAAGAAAGAAGGTGATTGTCCTTGGGAGGAGGTAAATAGGGCAGGGAGAGAGGTACTATTTCCTTCTTTTAAAAAAACCCTTGTAGAGTTAGTTGACAATTTATGTGCTTGTATAACAAATAAAAACAAAAACAACATCTTAAAATCTAAATTGCAATATACTGCATATATTTCAGTAAGCTGCAGTGTGGCTGTTCTGTCACACTCTCAGAGCGTCTCCTCTGGTGTGCTCTCTGGAAACTCAAGTTTCTGCCAGCTCAACAGGAGGTACTCATAAAGGTTCACAGGGACTTCCAATGGCAGCTTATGGAATATGTCAAACATATCAAGAGTCTTTAAAATGTGATCCTTATATTTATATGACAAACACCTTTGCTATAAAAACAACAAAATATTTCCACCTATTTATAAATGCAAAAAATATTTTCAGAAAATACATAAAAATTAGTAACAAAGTTGTCTAGCTTCCCTGGTGGTTCAGTGGTAAAAATCTACCTGCCTATAAGGAGACACAGGTTCAATCCTTGAGTTGGGTAGATCCCCTGGAGGAGGACATAGCGACCACACCAGTTTTCTTTCCTGGAGAATCCCATGAACAGAGGAGACTGGTGGACTACAACAGCCTGGAGGCTACAACAGTCCATGTGGTTGCAAAAAAGTCAGATGCAACTTAGCCACTAAACAGCAACAACAAAGTTGTCTCTCCCAGGAAGAGCAACTGAGTGTGCTGCACACCAGGAAAGAAGGGACTTTTCACTGTGCATTTTTGGCAACCAGGTATTCTTCAACCAGTTTCATTAATTGCTTTTTTTTAAAAAAAATTAAAAATGCAAATAGGAAGACAATTTTAAGTGTTAATCAAAAATAAATTGTAGCTACATATTCAATTCTTCATCCGTTTGGTAGGTAAATTGACAGCTATGTTGCTGAAGAAGCAGTACTGGGCTTGAAATAGGGAAATATCAGTCTCAATCTTGACTTACTAGCATGGCGTTTGGGAGGGGGAGGGATTTAACCTCTCTTAACATGTAAAAAGTCTTTTTCAGTGTCAAAATCTCATTAAAAATGGAATGAATTAAAATAATTAATGATACTTAAAAACAATTAGTAAACTTTATCACACTTCAGAGGCATAAGTGCATATTGAAGTTTAAATGTACAATGTAAAGCAAAAGCAAGCTTCCATTTATTCACCAGGCAAAGTTCTTATTCTATATAATAGCAGCAAAATGTAGAAAAATACAACCAAACGTTCATAATCTTAAAGTTGCTACACACTAAAACTCCATAAATATTGTCAACCCCACTGGGCTTTTCATACCCAGTGCTAAAAGTAACCAGGATGGTCTATGAAAAATTCATAAAGCTGAGAGCATCTCCTTTCTTTCCTAATAACTTCAGCATCTCTAAATAACACATCTCTGTTAGGTAAACATTTCCAGTATTTTATGTGAGAACTGTTTGCTGTTTGGCAGCCTCCAGAAGATTCATTTGCTCATAGATCACTCAGAAAGAGAATTTAATTTTATCAGATCAATAAAACACTTTTATTGTGGATCGTCCTCAGAGTATGTGAATATCTTTGTCATGTGAAATCATGAGGATTTAAATAAGATGATGTAAGGAAGAGGTTCAGCATAATGTTTGGTGAACGGTAAACATCGTACAAATAGTGTCTGTTTAAATAGCATCTTCCGTCTATTGGAAAAGCCATGTTAAGGCTTCTGGATGAATGAAGCGTTTCTCTTCCAAACATGAAATATATAAATATACATAGAAAGAGGTGGGGAGGAAACAGAAGAGGGAAGGGATGATTGGAGGATGGGAAGGGGGAGAAAGAGGGCAAGAGGAGGAGGGAGAGATAAGGGAAGTGGGGAGGTGAATGGGGGGAAACAAAGGTGAGGGGAGGGCGTGTTGGGAAGGGGGGACAGAGGCGTGGCAGGGGAGGGAGACAGTTTAGTGTGCATTGTACATTTACTTGCATCAATTACTTTTTATTCAGGAGAACATCAAGGAAGGCCAAAGATAATTTTTCTGCACATAATTTTTGTTTTATGAACTGACTTTTGCACTGAACCTCTAACAATGATCCTCAAGTAGTTACCTGGTAACACACATCAGGTCAGGATATATCTAAGCAATTGTTTTAAGAAGAAAGCTTTGGTTTTCTTTAGCAGCTTCATTAAAAGCACACCATGATTTTCTACCCTTTGCAGCTCGATAATCAAGTGCATTTCTGCATCGCTTTATGTGCTAGGAAGGCAACTGAAGTAAATTAGAAGTGGTGCAGAAATCCTTAGGGTATGCGCGACAGTTGGAAACAGTTTGGCACTTAATTAAAAGTCGATTATGAGTTCTTAGAGCATCCAAATCCAACTAATAATAAGAATAATTGCAATCTGAAGTGGATGAGAAAGGCATGATAAACATCTCTGATGTGATTAATCACTTGGTTGAGATGCAATTTTTAAGATAGAGCTCTAAAATCAATTTTAAAAAATCTACCCAGACACATACGGTCAACCCCAATTTCCTTCTCACTGTCCTGGAAAATAAAGACATTGACATAATTTTACAATTGATTGCAATAAACCTTGGACAACTGTGGAGGCAATTCCAAGGATGCGGTCTCTGGGGCTTGGCTCCGGTGGCTGCAACTAGGTGTTCATGAAAGAAAAGTCATGTCTCTGGAGGACTTATTGTCACCTCTCCTCCCTCAGTGCTGACATGACCTGGTCACACAGAGCTGTGCCTCCACTGAGATCCTGCCTCTCTCTCACTGACAGCTGTCAGCTCTCTCTCACTGAGGCCCAGCCTTTGCAATTCCAAGGTGACCATTCTGCAGTCTGTGCTTGTATGGAAAGTTTTCTTTCTCATGGTCTTTCCCTTTCTTTCCACTCCTTTTGAAGTGACTTTTTGGAAACAGCACATCTACATCTTTGTCCAGGGCAAAGAGGTGACTCTCTTGAAGGACACTGTTCCTCTTGTCACACATCACCATGTGCCCAATTCAGTTTCATTTTCAAAGCCCTACTCCTTTGCCACCACCTCTGCTTGACACTCCCAGGAAAACCAAATTCCCCCTCCTCTACTGCCCACAGAACTTTCTGTGTCCCCACAAGGGCAGTTCCCTTCTGTATTAGTTCCTTGTGGCTGCAATAACAAATTGCCACAAACTGAGTGGTTTAAAACAACATTTAAGAGATAAATGCTTTCTCTCACAGTTCTTGAGGCCAGAAGTCCAAAAGCTGTATCACCAGGTTGAAATCAATGTGTCAGCACAGCCACACGCACGTCAGAATTTCTAAGAGGGAATGCTTTACTTGAGTCTTCCAGGCTGGGGCTGGCAGCACTCCTGGGCTTGAAGCTGAATCTCTCTGGTCCCTGCCTCGGTGGCCACATTGCCTCCTCCTCTTCTGTGTACAATCTCCCTCTGCTTCTCCCTTTTAGACATATGATTACATTTAGGCCCACAGGGATAATCCAATATCATCACTTCCTCCCAAGATTCTTAACCTAATCACATCTCAAAGTCTCAACCATTTAATCCCTTTTCACAAGTTCTGGGGATTAGTTCAGTTCAGTTCAGTCTCTCAGTCCATGTCGGACTCTTTGCGACCCCATGGAATGCAGCACGCCAGGCTTCCCTGCCCATTACCAACTCCCGGAGTTTATTGAAATTCATGTCCATTGAATCGGTGATGCCATCCAACCATCACATCCTCTGTCGTCCCCTTCTCCTCCCACCTTCAATCTTTCCCAACATCAAGGTGTTTTCCAGTAAGTCAGTTCTTTGCATCATGTGGCCAAAGTATTGGCATTTCAGCTTCAGCATCAGTCCTTCCAATGAACACTAAGGACTGATTTCCTTTAGGATGGAATGGTTGAATCTGCTTGCAGTCCAAGGGACACTCAAGAGTCTTCTCCAACACCACAGTTCAAAAACATCAATCCTTCGCTACTCAGCTTTCTTTATAGTCCAACTCTCACATCCATACATGACTACTGGAAAAACCATAGCCTTGACTAGACGGACCTTTGTTGGCAAAATAATGTCTCTGCTTTTTAATATGCTGTCTAGGTTGGTCATAACTTTTCTTCCAAGGAGTAAGCGTCTTTTAATTTCATGGCTGCAGTCACCATGTACAGTGATTTTGGAGCACAGAAAAATAAAGTCAGCCACTCTCTCCACTGTTTCCCAATCTATTTGCCATGAAATGATGGGACTGGGAGCCATGAAATTAAAAGACACGTACTCCTTGGAAGGAACGTTATGACCAACCTAGACAGCATATTGAAAAGCAGAGACATTACTTTGTCAACAAAGGTCCGTCTAGTCAAGGCTATTGTTTTTCCAGTAGTCATGTACGGATGTGAGAGCTGGACTATAAAGAAAGCTGAGTGCTGAAGAATTGATGCTTTTGAACTGTGGTGTTGGAGAAGACTCTTGAGAGTCCCTTGTACTGCAAGGAGATCTAATCAGTCCATCCTAAAGGAAATCAGTCCTGAATATTCATTGGAAGGACTGATGCTGAAGCTGAAACTCCAATACTTTGGCCACCTGATGTGAAGAGCTGGCTCATTGGAAAAGACCCTGATGCTCAGAAAGATTCAGGGCAAGAGGAGAAGGGGACGGCAGAGGATGAGATGGTTGGATGTCATCCCCGACTCAATGGACATGGGTCTGGGTGGACTCTGGGAGTTGGTCATGGACAGGGAGGCCTGGTGGTTCATGGGGTCACAAAGAGTCAGACACAACTGAGCAACTGAACTGAACTGAACTGATGGGACCAGACGCCATGATCTTAGTTTTCTGAACGTTGAGCTTTAAGCCAACTTTTTCACTCTCCTCTTTCACTTTCATCAAGAGGCCCTTTAGTTTTTCTTCACTTTCTCCCATATGGTGGTGTCATCTGCATATCTGAAGTTATTGATATTTCTCCTGGCAATCTTGATTCCAGCTTGTGTTTCATCCAGCCCAGCGTTTCTCATGATGTACTCTGCATAGAAGTTAAATAAGCAGAATGACAATATACAGCCTTGATGTGCTCCTTTTCCTATTTGGAACCAGTCTGTTGTTCCATGTCCAGTTCTAACTTTTGTTTCCTGACCTGCATACAGGTTTCTCAGGAGACAGGTCAGATGGTCTGGTATCCCCATCTCTTGAAGAATTTTCCACAGTTTATTGTGATCCACACAGTCAAAGGCTTTGGCATAGTGAATAAAGCAGAAGTAGACGTTTTTCTGGTACTCTCTTGCTTTTTCGATGATCCAATGGATGCTGGGAATTTGATCGCTGGTTCCTCTGCCTTTTCTAAAACCAGCTTGAACATCTGAAGTTCACGGTTCATGTACTGTTGAAGCCTGGCTTGGAGAATTTTTAGCATTACATTGCTAGCATGTGAGATGAGTGCAATTGTGCGGTAGTTTGAGCATTCTTTGGCATTGCCTTTCATTGGGATTGGGATGAAAACTGACCTTTTCCAGTCCTGTGGCCACTGCTGAGTTTTCCAAATTTGCTGGCATATCGAGTGCAGCACATTCACAGAATCATCTTTCAGGATTTGAAATAGCTCAACTGGAATTCCATCACCTCCACTAGCTTTATTTGTAGTGATGCTTCTTTTTTTTTTTTTTTTTTATTGTATAAATTTATTTATTTTAGTTGGGGGCTAATTACTTTAAAATATTGTAATAGTTTTTGCCATACATTGACATGAATCAGCCATGGGTTTACATGTGTTCCCCTTCCTGGACCCTCCACCCACCTCCCTCCCCATCCCATCCCTCTGGGTCATCCCATTGCCCCGGCCCTGAGCCCTTGTCTCATGCATCGAACATGGAATGGTGTTCTGTTTCACATATGATAATATACATGTTTCAATGCTATTCTCCCAGAACGTCCCACCCTCACCTTCTCCCTCAGAGTCCATAAAATTGTTCCATGCATCTGTGTCTCTTATTCTGTCTTGCATATAGGGTTATCGTTACCATCTTTCAAATTCCATATATATGCATTAGTATACTGTATTGTTGTTTTTCTTTCTGGCTTACTTCACTCTGTATAATGGGCTCCAGTTTCATCCATCTCAGTAGAACCAATTCAAATGTATTTTTTTTTAATGGCTGAGTAATATTCCATTGTGTAGGTGAGTGATCAAGCCATCATGATTATCTGGGTCGTGAAGATCTTTCTTGTACAGTTCTTCTGTGTATTCTTGTCACCTCTTCTTAGTATCTTCTGCTTCTGTTAGGTCCCTACCATTTCTGTCCTTTATTGAGCCCATCTTTGCATGAAATGTTCCTTTGGTATCTCTAATTTTCTTGAAGAGATCTCTAGTCTTTCCCATTCTGTTGTTTTCCTCTATTTCTTTGCATTGACCTCTGAGGAAGGCTTTCTTATCTCTCCTTGCTATTCTTTGGAACTCTGCATTCAGATGAGTATATATTTCCTTTTCTCCTTTGCTTTTGACTCCTCTTCTTTTCACAGCTATTTGTAAGGCCTCCTCAGACAGACATTTTACTTTTTTGCATTTCTTTTTCTTGGGGATGGTCTTGCTCCCTGTCTTCTGTACAATGTCATGAATCTCCGCCCATAGTTCATCGGGCACTCTGTCTATCAGATCTAGTACCTTAAATCTATTTCTGGGGATTAGGTCAGAGACAAATCTTTGGAGGCCATTACTTTGTCTACCATGCCTTGCATAACTACTTGCCAGTAATTCATGTGCTTGCTCAGAGACCTTACAAGATTTGGAAGCTACCTGAAGGCAAAATCACAGTCTAGTTATTCCAAAGATTCTAACATCTCACTCTGCACCTGATAGGGAGTAAAATCAGGGGTGTTATACAAAGTATTTAACAACCAGGTGGTCTAGTGGTAAAGAACCTTCCTGCCAATGAAGGAGACATAGAGACAGGGTTCAATTGTTGGGTCACGAAGATCCCCTGGAGGAGGGCATGGTAACCCACTCCAGTGTTCTTGCCTAGAGAACCCCATGGACAGAGGAGCCTGGCAGTTCACTGTCCGTAGGGTGGCAAAGAGTCAGACACTGAAGAGACTTAGCACACAGAAGGTACCAGCCAATCAGAACAATGGATGCTGGCTGCAGGACTGTGCCAGGAGTTGTAAGCCTTAGTTATGGGGCCCAGGGGAAGTATATGTTTGAATTGGGGTAGATGATCCTGGAGGAGGAGCTGGGGCCCCTGGGGCTGTGTTTGTGTGCTCTCTCCGCAGATATGGTGGTGTTGTGTGCACTGGGACAGTATCAGCCTGAGAGAAAATATCTTTTTGTTGAATGGATGAATAGAGTAATGAATACATAAATGGACAGTGGGGTTATTCTCATATAAACAGGTTATGGGGAGAGCTATTTTGGAATATAAGGCCCTATACTTACCTTTCAGGTAGCAGCATGAGGGGGCTGCTTCCTTAACCTGCAAATCACAAGGTGGTCCACCTGGAGGAGTGTTCATACTCTGAATTTATGGGACCACCTAGTCCTTTCTTTCTGGCCAGACCTACCATCCATACCTATGACCACAGGAGGGGATCGTACAAGAAGGAGCAGAAAGACTGACACAACTTTATCCAGCTGCTGCTGAAAAGCCACTTGACGTGCATTATTGTGCTGTAGGATCCAGGAAACTAGCACAAAAACAAGTGATTGCTCTCCCAGGCATGGCTAAAGGAAATGGCGCTGAGGGTCAGTGAGTGAGAGTCTTGTGCAAATAAGTTGCACATCTATGGATGGACAAAGTGATTGCAAATGCTCAGGAAGCAGAATGAAAGGCCTAAACCTAACCAACCAACCAATCAACCAGACAAAAAAAAGACCCAAATCCTCAAGGAAGCTTTGTCAGAATCCAAGCAGTGAACAAAGACATTTAGCAATTCTTCAAATGTTTTGACATATAAGAACTGTTTTGGTTCTGTTTTTTTTCTTTTTTTAATGCCCAAAGTCAGAGTACAAACTTAACCAGGATTGACAGCTTCATTCCAATGAAAGGAGGACTCTTAAGATGCAAATATCATTCCAGAAGGGAAGAGCAAGCATTTGGCTGTTACCAGAAAACCTTGTTGCAATTCAGTCTCTCCCCAAACATTCACTGAGTTGAAAATGCTAATTCCATAAGCATGCAAAACTTGAGTCCTATCTCTTGATACTGGTTCTATTGCCACCAGGTCATTACTTCTGTCTTACACTCCCTGAATCATCTACTCACTGGTCCCCAGACTCATCTGGTTCCAGCCCATCCCACACTGCACTGAAAACAGTTCCTCTTAAGGGCAGCTTCAAGCAACCGGCATCAATCAGTTCAAAGACCTCCAGGGACTCCTCTCTGTGAGTCAATGAAGCATGAATCTCTCAACTGGGTATTTAAACCCATCCTTGCTGAAGACTCTATGCTTTTTCTCTGCCACATTTTTTCCTAGTTCTGGAAGTGGTCGTGTCAGCTGAAAGAAAGCCTGACCATCTTTTAACCTCCAGATAAATTATCCCCTCCTTCAAGAAGTGTTCACTGGGACTTCTTTCTTTATTCTCAGCCCCTGATGGAAACTCTCCTTTGCCTAAATATCTATTGCATCTTGTTTTTATTTCAACCACCGAACTTAATCTTGCTCTCCTTCCTACTACACTAGTTTATTTTTTCACAACTCCTTCTCTCCTAGACTGTGATCTTCTTGAGAGACAAAGACATGTTGTTGTTTTGCTCTTTCACCCCCTCCCACCCACTCACATACCACCACCATAGCCCTGCTCTCTACACAGATGCTTCCATGATCAGACCTCGTGTTCATGAGACAAACTGAATTACTTAGTACAGTGAGTCCCCTACATACAAACGAGTTCCATTCCAAGACTGCGTTCATAAGTCCAACAGAGTTAGCCTAGATACCCAGCTAACCCAATCGGCTACACAGTGCTGTACTGTAACAGGTTTATAACACTTTTCACACAAATAATACATGAAAAGCAAACACAAACAAAAAATAGGCATTTCTAATATTACAGTACAGTACCTTGAAAAGTACAGTAGTACAGTACAACAGCTGGCATTCAGGGGTTGGCATCGAGTGAACAGGCAAGAAGTTACTGAGTGGAGAAGGAGAGACAGCAGGAGACAGTCGAGCTGAGGATTTTCAGCAATGGGAGATCGAGGGCAAGCTGCAATTTCATTCATGCCTGATGCTGATGGAGTGCACGTTAGCATCTTTGAAAGTTTGCAACTTGAAGAAGGTTTGTATGTAGGGAACTTACTGAACTGGCTGAAAATAGACCCTCAGTCAATGGAGCACCACAGAGCTACTCAGTTGTACACCTCAAAGTCTCGACGGTAGGAGCTTTATCTAGTTTTCCCATCCTTGAAAGTGAAAGTAGCCTACGAGGCTCCTCCATCCATGGAAATTTCCAGGTACGAGTACTGGAATGAGTTTCCTTTTCCTTCTCCAGGGGATCTTCCCCACCCAGGGATCGAACCCAGGTCTCCGGCATTGCAAACAGACACTTTTACCATCTGAGCCCTTGATGCCTGGCACGTGATGGGCATCCCATCAACGTGTGCTGAGTAAAGGAATGAATGAGCGAGTGAGTGAGTGAATGTATCGGTGTAAGGTGAGTAAGTAAATATGGAAACATAGGGATGGAGAGGTACCAGAAAAGAGCCCCAGGAAAGAAGGGGCTACAAAGAAAACAGACAGTCCACGAAAAGGCAATGTCCTCTGCATCCCAGTTTTTTTATGGTCCTTCCCCTGCTTACCCTGGAGCTGCTGGGAAAATGTCCAATGTTCTGCCAAAGGAAATGAACCTGCTGGTTGGAGTTTATATAAAATATCCGGATGAAACTGTTTCGGTGCAGTCGGCCTGCTGCGTCTGCAGAGAGCCGTGGCCTGGAGGGTTCAGGATCCCACGATGCTGCAAATGGTGCTCGGGCTCACGCTGCAGCCCCTGCTCAGTGTCACGCCATTCTGGTCTAGCTTGAGGTTCAAAGCTGGGAAGCCACAATGATGTACAGCAGGGACAGAGGGATAAGGAAATCAACCCTTGTGGCCCCAATTAAATTGGGGGCACTCCAAGTTGTCCAAGCTCCCAGTGTGTAAAAGATTAGATGAACAAACTTGCAGCAGGAAGGAACAGGATCACTGAGGGATGATAACAGTGAAGGTTAATTTGTTCTGCCTGTTACAGGGAATAATTAAGCTGGCACATTTCACACTGTTACGTTTGGATCAAGTAGCTTCTGATTATACACTTAAAAAAAAAAATCCAAGCAGCCACAGGACAATTTCCAAACTGAAACTGTGTGCACTCTGGGAACCCCCGAACTACTAATCAACTACTAATGAATTTGGGTACCACTCAATCATCTTCACAAAGTCTCTGCAAGATAGGAAGGAAGAGGCCTACTGTCCTTTTAGCCACAGAACAGCTGAGGAATGAGCAACATGTTGGTTTATCCACTGGCAACTCCTGCATATGAGTGCCAAGGGCATGAACTTGGACAGCCATTCATTCAATAAAGATCATTTCCCTATGGCATCAGACCCTTTGGTTGGCACTGAAGATACATCTGAATAAAACAGGCAAAATGTTTGCCTTTAAGTTACCTGTATACTGTTAGGGTAAATACATAAAATCCAAATAAGTAAATAAATATATATAATAATAAACTCCGTAGACGAAAATAAGGCATGAAAGAGAGTGATAAAGAAGGTTTTTCAGTATTAGTTATTAATAGATTAATTTTGATAAATATGAGAAATCAAGGCATAACGTAGGCAGTGTGTAAGGGTCAGGGAGTAGCACAGACAAATGATAATTTGAGAGTGAAGGGAACATGAGATGACTGCAGGTTGCAATATTCAAGGAGAGTCTGCAACTCCATGACAAAAGTGGACCTTAAACTCATCTTTGAATTAAACATGGCATAATGACTTAGAGGCTGGAGAGCAGAAAGTATTACACGAACAGTAAGTAATAAAACTTGCACAGTACAAACTTTGGGAGGCTAAAAGAAATGAATCATTTCAATAAGCTGAACTTTGTGGAAACTGTTCTTGGGAGGTTTACTTTAACATACACATGCACAAGCGCATAAACACACACACAACATGGGCTAATGCTGCATGATGCCAAATCAGTGGTTAAGACACTGATGTGAATAAAAACGGGATCAATAAACTAGTGAATTATGTTCATAATTGAGGTCAGTTCAGTGGCAATTAGAAGAGTTTCTCCAGGTAGAATTCTGTGTGATGAACTTCCTCAGAGAAGCTCTGCTAGCCATTGCCCCATCCCAGGGCTTCAGGGTGTGCCCTGGGTCTTTCAGCAGCCTCAGGCTCCAAGACATTGATGGAGGCTACCGGACACTGACAACATCGTGTCTAAACCTGTTTATCTTCCTTGAGATGAAATTGTGTGGATTGTTTTTCCTTGTATACATTTTGCACACAGTGGCTATTTCATATATACTTATCTTGAAGCAACACAGCTCTTAAAGAGTTGATAGAAGGAAGTTGAGACATTTCTATAATGTATAAAATTTCTATAGTGTTTCTTTTAATTTTGAGTCCATTTAGGTATGATCTATATCTCCAGTCTTACAAGCAAATAAAAAATCTAAGAGAAGATGTTTCTTATATAGAATGAGCTCCTGAAAATTTGAGACTCATATGCCAAGCCACTCATATGCCAGTGGCTTCCCAGTGAACCGTGCATCCTGGAATTCATGCCCTTTGTGGTCCTCTTTGTACAAATCTGATCTGGTTCCCAATATAATGAGGGGAAAATGATACTGAGGTGAATTCAGAGGAAGCCTTGCAGTCCCTGCCTCGGTTTCTTGGAATACTCATTATGCTGGGAGTCAGCCCCCGCATGTAAAGTCACTACTTTGAGATCCTCCACTGAGAGGAAGCCCAGGTTAGCCACAAGGAGAAGCAGCATGGGGAAAGAGATCAGTCCAGCCTCGGCTACTCTACTCCAGCCGTCCTAGCCTGGCTGCTACACACCCTAGCCCTAGTCTAGAAGCCATCTTGATCATCTCGATCATCTTGCCCAGTGCTATTTAGATGTCTCAAGCCACAGTCAAGATCTAACTGTACCCATTTGAGAGACTGTTGGTGAAAATCACTCAGCTGAGTCTAGTCTATCTACCAAATAATAAAATGTAAAGGTAGTTTGCACAGCCTCTGGAATCTAATGTCTGATGACTTGAGGTAGACCTGATGTCACCCCAGATTCATGTGTTGAACACTCAATGTGATGGTATTTGGACATGGAACTTTGGGGTGGTGATTAGGACATGAGGGTGGAATTCTCATGAATGGAAGTAGTGCCCTTATAAGATCCTGTTCATGATGTTAGTTGTCTTGCTGATCCTGCTCACAGTGCCAACTGTCTCAGTGTATCTCACCTGTGCCTGTGTGTGTGAACCCCGGGTATGCAAGGCAAGAGCAGAGAAGCTGGAAGAAGAGTCAAGGAGCCACGGGAAATGCAGACACATTTATTCTCTCCTGGCCGGAATGGCAGTCATAACACAGCCTCTCCCCTGGCTGACGCAGCAGCCATAGCAGCCGCCATAACACAACCTCAAATAACAGAGCCATGATATCACTCCAGTGTAGCCCTGGTGCAGCGGCAGCAAGCTGGAAGAAGAGTCAAGGAGCCACGGGAAATGCAGACACATTTATTCTCTCCTGGCCGGAATGGCAGTCATAACACAGCCTCTCCCCTGGCTGACGCAGCAGCCATAGCAGCCGCCATAACACAACCTCAAATAACAGAGCCATGATATCACTCCAGTGTAGCCCTGGTGCAGTGGCAGCCAGGACTTTCATGGTAAAGTGCATACAGGCGTACCACACAAAGTAGCCTGTGACCAAGCCATTACCTCAAGACGCGCATATGCGGTGCTATATGTGATCTCAGCTGTTACATAACTGTGCAAAGTCATTGCTTACAGAACACAGGGTGAGAGGGTATGAGAGCGTGAGGCAAGAGAGCCTGACTGGCGCCATGTTGTTAACTTCCCTACAGAGATCTCTCTCTCTCAAACAGGAGAGGACTCAGCAATAAGGCCTTCAAACCAGGAAGAAGCCCCTCACCAAGAGCTGATTTGGTGTACTCCTTGACCTTGAACTTCACAACCTGCTGAATAGTGAGAAATAAATTTCTGTTGTTTAAGCCATCTAGGTAGGCTATGGTACTTTCATAACAGCAGCAGGAATTAACTAACACACTATTCATTTTAAATATTAGAAATTGGGCCTCAAATAATAGCCAAAACCTAGAAATTTCCCCAAATGTTTAACCATAGTAGAATGGGAGAATAAATTGTACTGTACACAAATAATACAATACTGCATATGACAATAAATCTACAATGCAATCCAAAATTTGCTTCATTAACATAATATGAATGAAAAAACAGAGATAAACGACTACGTAGTATGTGATTCATTAAGCAGCTTGAAAACTAGCAAAATGAATCAATTGCGTTTAAAGTCAATATAGCGTTTAACCTTGTCGGAAGGGAGTGGTTATTGACTAGAACAAGCCATGGGAAAGTGGGTCTTATGTATGGATGGTTCTGTTTTGTGATCTTGATGCCTTTCAGTTTTATAAAGTTATGTAAAGTCTGTGAAAACTAGTTGTGAATGTTAAGTATATTTTATATATGTACATATCTGTGTATTATACTTTAATAAAAGCTTAAACTGAAAAAGGCGGGGTAAATGAATTGTCTGTGTCCTCAGTAAGAATCAAAGCATATTTTCAAGTCTTGTTTCTCTGACTTCAAATACTGAGCATTTTTATTTCTGGGAGCTTGACCTCCCACCCAAGCGCTCAGTAAACTGTACATAGTATGTGTATAAATCTATAAATATGCTCCAACAAATAGGTCCCAATGATCCTCCATTGCCCAAAAGTAATAACTAATATTTATTGAGAGCTAATGATCCAAGCATTATCTAGTGCTTTTCATGCACTGACTCATTTAAAACTTATAAGAATCCTATGAGGTAGTTAGCACCACCCTCACTCTCATCATCACCATCCTTACCCATATCTCAGATGAGGAAACTAAGGCCTGGAAATGTTAGACAAATTGACAAATAGCTCAAATAGCTCATAACAGATCTAAGATGGGACCCAGGAAATCTGAGCCAAGGTCCCCTCCTCCTCCTCTCTACACTGTTGTCCTAGTACTGAGAATGGTCATCTGTATGCCGGCCACGGGACCATCTCCTCTCAAACCTAGTACATGCACATACATATCTCTGGGCTCTATGGACCAGTGTTTCAATATACTCCATCATTTTGGATCTCATCGTAAAGAATCCTGTTGTGCAACACCCTTCCACCATTCATTCATTCAAGAATTCACTCATTCATTCATTCAGTTTTCTGGGTTTTAGCAAGTGTGATCCCAGGTCTCTGCACAAGTCTCGCCCACTCCATCTCACAATGTTATACAAATCTGCTCACACTCTCTCTGTGGTGTCTCCAACCAGCACAGACCCTTCTTTAAGTCCATACAAAGCACTATATATTCAGTTGCATTTTATTGTTCATTAACGACAAATCCTTAAGGAAAAAGTCATTATTATTGACTTCCTTTTACAGATGAGAGAGAATTCAATTTTTACATTTTTGGTCAGACTTCTTCATCAAATTATCGCTTGGGAAAGTTTCTCCCCTACAGGGAAGCAGCCAGCACAAAGAGGAGATCTCAGCCCATTCCATGCAGTTTCGGTACACTGGTTTATTTCCATCAAGCTTGGGAGTGTCATAAGTAATTCACTGATAAAGTACCAAAGCTTGGACGCAATTTACCATTAAAAAACAAATGTGCTTGGCTTCAAAGTTATCTCTATGAGCAATCAGCTCATCCTGGCGTCTCTGTTTCTTTAGTGTAAGGACCAGCACCACAGCTTGGAGCGTTGCTCCAACAAGAAATCTCTCTGTGTTGAAGCCCAGAGGAAGTTCCTCTCAAGAATGGTGACTTGTCCAAGGCCACACAAGGTCATAATCAGTACTAGAGGTAGATCCCAATTCCCTAGTCTAAGGATATGATTATTATTTTTTAGCTCTATGACAACCTGTCACCCTTTCCTACCGAAGATGCACCTTTTAGAGTCATAGTCAGAAACCTGGCTTTAGCAGCATGGGACCAAGACTAAACTGGGCCAGGATGGGTCCACCTATATTTTTTGGCCACATTTTCAGAAAGGCTTCTTATAATACAGCCCCAACAATTACTGCCAAGGTCTTCCTTCCAGGAGCTCCCAAGCTCTAAGATGCCAACCCTTACCCAAGATAGTACATTCCTGTCTAATTGTTGTTCACCATTTCAAAGCAAACATCTCTGGAAAAACAGACTGGCCTATAACTTGTCAAAATGTCTTGCAAGCATTTCTAGGCACTTAACAGAAAAAAAAAAAAAAAAAACCGTTGCTGTCAATTTCATGCAAATATGCATAAGTTGAAAGTGTAGTGTCAAATAGCTGAGCCCTGAAGGGTTTGAGGCAAAACCAGAAGGAGAAGTCAAGGAGATTTTTCACAGACCTCGGCTCATTTACATTCTGCTAATTTACTGAGACAAAGTGAAGCCTGATAGCTAATGAGACAGTTCGTGATGCTGAACCGTATTTTGTGTAAATGAAAACCTGCCACTCTCTTTGTTGAGAAAAATATGCTTCTAAAGACAGAATTATTTAGTATTAGATGCTTAAATTCCTACATTTAAAAGTGTAAAACTGAACATAAAACATCTTAATTAAATTAGTCTCTCTGCAAAGGACTGACTGAGCTGTGGCTTTGGGCCCCTGAAGGGCTGGTATTGAATTTAATACCTCTTGCAGAATTGAAGTCTCTATAACATCACACTTTGTCTGTGAGTTTGGTTGCAAATGTGAATTATTTGTGCAGAAGGCCTAGGGATTGCTGTTATAGCTTGAACAGTTTTATATCTACAATGAGCAAAGGACTAGAACAGATAAAATTCCCTGCAGTCAGATGCTGGGGCTTGGAACTCAGACACAGGGAGATGGTTGGGAGGCAGAGATGGGAGGTGTTTTTTATATCCTTTATCTTTCTGACCGTATGACAGGTATAAACAGAGACTTCTGAACTGATTGGCATGTTTATGCAAACACAAAAAGCTATGGGACAAACCAGTGAAGAGATTATAGTTTTGTTTTTTTCTCCAAATAAATATAAAAAACAGGAAATGCTGATAAAACAGCCTTGATAGCTTGCCTCCAAATTTAAAGCAAAACACTTTGCCTGGTACATGCTCTTTGAGCTTGGGAAGTACTGTGGGGGAGGTAATTGAATTGTTACTTATGATGGGCTGGACCACACAAGTTCACTTACTCTGGCCCATTAGTCTGCAAACATGTCCATGAGCACCCTGTCTAATGCCCATATCTGACTCTCAGAATCTACACCAGGAGCCTTATTCAGAGGCAGATTGCCAAAAATTAGACCCCAGAAGCCCTAGTCTAAAGTGTTCTGGTCTGTAATTGTATGAAATTGACGTGGGCAGACAGAGGACTTAGGAGCTATATGTGTAATGTGTAACTGAATTGGGCTACTACTGAGTAATGGCATGGAAGCAGTCAAGGCTTTAGCTGGGACCGTGGGGTTTCTGGTCCCCGCAGCAGGCTCTGGGAGCGCCTTCATAATGGCTTCATCCTCTACCCACGTTCAGAGCACAGTATATCAGATATTTATAAGTCAGGGCTGCCTGTGTTGAGGGCATGTAAAAATAGCATTTACTGAGTATTATCCATGGGTCAGACACTGCTAAGAGGTTTGCATACATAAACTTCTTCAATCCTCACTTCAACCTTCTGTGATGCATATTCTTGTTAATATTCCTAAGACAAAACACAGTTAAGTTAAATAATTTATCTAGTGCGGCAGAGCTGTTAAGTGGCAGAGACAGGATTTGACCCACACTGTCCAGACTGACCCAGCACTCCAGAAACTTCGGAGTGCTATACGCAGAACGCCACACCCAGACGTGCACACCCAGGTGGAGAGAGCAGGATTAGCCTCTAGAGATCAGGTTGCCTCCCCCTGGAGGTCACAGCGCAATATGCATACAAGGATAGACTCAAGGAACCAATTCCAAAAGCTAGGTTTCAAGAAATGAATTTGAATGCTTGATGCAGTAACATCTTGCTTGATCACACTATTTTTCAGAGTTGCCCACCACTGGTAGAAAATCCCTGACCCACACAAGGAAGATATTTCACAGGTTTTAGGAGCAGTTGGGGAAAGTGATCACTGCTCCCTCTTATCTTCCTCTTCTCCAGTACACACATGGTCAGCTCTCACGGGCAGGAAGATAAATGCTGGATAGCATCAGGCCATGATCCTGGCCCCTTAGGAAGCTTAGGGGGATATATCAATACCTCCTTCTGAGGCGAGAATACTGAGTTCCCCACCTTTTACAATGTACAGTCGTATTGTCTCTTGGCTGCCTATGTGATATATTCAAGCTCCCTGAGCGGGTTTGAATTTTGTTTGATTGTTTAGTGTTTTATAGGGTATTTTATTTAGAGATAATGTCACTGACAATTTATTATCCAAAATATCATCCACGTCTATGAGCTGAGATTCCATTTTCCTGGCTTTTATGTCTGTCATACCCGTTGGTCTCCAAACTCAATTGCCCATCCTTCCTTTTGAATTATGAAGCCAGTTGATTCTATGTTCGGTGCTCACTTCAGCATTTTTATCCCCACACTTGTCTCATTTATACCCAATAACACAGTATTTTGCATATTTGGAAGTTGCACAAGGCCATGAATCCCCTTTCCTTAATTCTTGGTGGGTATTTCTATTACAGGTCTCCTCACATAGAGTTTAACTTATCAACTTTTTACATACTAGACAGTAAACACATCAAGGGCAGGAACTTTATTTTATTCATTTTTGTATCTTTCAGCATCTATTACTGTAAGAATAAATAAACATTAATTGGTTAAAAGATGAAGTTTTTAAATCAATTTAAAAATTTACTTTTAAACTAATCTGTTATTCTTTGCCTTTTCCTGTGAAGTTTGAAATGTATATTCTGTCATTCTCATATTTCTGAGCACAAAAAACATGACAATATTTCTTGTAAATGAGAAAGCAGGATTGAAAGTCACCAAATTTGGACCCAGTCCCACTAATTTATAAAACTCTACAGTAACTGCAGCCCACACTGACCTTTCCCAGAACTCTTATTGTACATAGAGACAGTATCAGCCAATTTAGCACAGAATTCTTCTTCAATTTTTTTTTTTTTTTTTTTGGCCTGTGCTACTTTTGCCTTCTGAACTAGAGCATAAACTCACAGCAAATATCCCAGAAATACCTGGTGAATAAAGAGTAGGGTGACAAATTCTTCCTACTTTTAGCATTGGAAGCCCTCCCTCCCAGGAAACCCTTCAGTTTCACACAAACTAGGACAGCTGATCACCCTGAGCGGATGGGTTGTTCAGCTGACTAAATGACTGATTTTACAAGGTCTATTGATCACTGACTATAAAATGTCTGGTAATATCCATATCAGCCTAGACTTCCTTCTGTTGCCAGACACGTGAGTGTAAGAAACACTGACAAGCATATAAGCATATAATGTAACACTGATATTTGGTGGGTTTTTTACTGAGTTAACACATACATTTTATATTATTTTTAGCTATGCATAATCTGTGGGCTTCCCTAGTAGCTCACTGGTAAACAATCCACCTGCCAATACAGGAGACATGGGTTTGAATCCTGGGTCTGGAAGAGCCCCTGGAGAAGAAAATAGCAACCCACTCCAGTATTCTTGCCTGGAAAACCCCGTGGACAGAGGAACTTAGCAGGCTACAGTCCGTGGGTTTCCGAAGAGTCAGACACAACCGAGCGACTAAACAACAACACTCATGATCTGCAGGTTTGTATCAGGTTCAGTCAGATTTGGCCTGTACTAAGGCATTCTTAGTCATATGAAACCTGAGGAATCGTCTGATCAAACTTTGATCAAATGAAGCCTAGCAAGATGAAGTGAACTGACCAAAGCCTCCACAAAATTGTAAGAAGGGTTTAAGTACATCTCAGGCACATACTTCCTTACTCTCCAGTCCCCAGCACCAACCCCAACCCATAGGAGGGTGGGTTTTGGGGAAAAATCCAAATTTCATTACACAATTTGTATTTTATTGAGCATCTTTTTGCACATTTTGAGGAGATCTAGGTAAACTGAATAACTCCCTTGAGATGAATATAATCTGCAGTACGTCAAAGTTTCTTCTAAGGCTGCCTACTCAAAGCTATATTTTCTGTTCTAAAGACAAAGAAGTAATTTCTGGCAGCTGTCATTTATCTATAAGGAGCAAGCATTATCCTTGCACGATGATATCTTTCTGCCTAGAGTATCCTATTAGATAATGCCTGAATTTCCTCCTGCCATTGTAGTATTCCTTGTAAGTCACTGGAACTGACAAGTGTGCTAGACTAGTATTCGTCAAAGTGATAAATGACCACCCGCATCAGAATTACCAGGAGTATTGTGGGGAGAAAGAAAATTAGCGAAGATGGCATGTTCAGGCTCTCTCACCCCGTGCTTTGTAAATCATGACTATGTACCAGCTGAGATCGCTTATAGCACTGCACATGCATGTGGTACTCGCTTGGTCATGGGTTACTGTGTGTGGTACGCCTGTATGGGTTCCACCTAAGAAAGTGGTGGCATTACTGCTGCAGCACAGCTGTGTCTGTCGGGTCAGCCATGAGAGGAGAAAAGACAGTGTGCCTACTGCTACAGCTGCTGCACCAGCCAGGAGAGAGCTCTGCTACGGCTGCTGTGTCAGCCAGGAGAGAGGTTGTGCAGGGTTAGGTTAGGTTATGGCTGCCATGCCAGCCAGAAGAGAATAAACCTGTCTGCAGTTTCTATAACTCCTTGAGTCTCCTTCCAGGCTCTTAGCTTGCACCTTGCCTACCCTGGTTCAGCCAACAGTGCGAATAGGATGATCAGAGATGCAATTGGCATAGTCGGCAGGATACCCAGTGGGGAAGGAGAGCATGAGGCTCCACTGGATGGAGGAAGCCAGTGGCCGCCATATAGCATGTGGTACCATGTGGGCATGACATGGGTTCCAGTGGAAGACTGGGAGGTGGTGGATGGTCCACCAAGTAGGTTTGAAAAGGCATTACAAATGGTGAGTTCCCATTCCCCAAACAAGGCAGCATGGACTGCCGCTGACACTATGGGGTAGATTTTCCTGACTGCTCTGAAGGTGAATATGGATAGTACTCTCTGTGATGCCATGCCAGTTGCAACATGCAGAGATGGCTTGGAAGAACTAAAGCAACGTATATTGGTATTAGAGCAAGAACTCCATGCCCCTGAAGAATCCAGCATCTCTGACAGTGAGGTGGTAAGTGATGGTCATGAATGTTATGAGACTGCGGGTTCCCGCTGGTTAGCGAGGCCCATTGTACAGCAGAAGTGAAGTATGGGCAGACTATGGCCCAGGGTGGGGGCATCCTCAAGGGGCCCCCAATGTGACTGAGTTCATGACATATTGAACGTATACGCAGGTGGAGTTGGTTGACTTGGGTAAGCAGTTTCGGCAAACGCATGGGGAACTCTTGGCAGCATGGCTTTTGTGACTCTGGGACACAGGAGTGAGCCGGGCACCTCTGGGAGGTTTTGCAGGTCCTTACTGAGAGAAATAGAGGGAACTCATGGGAGATGCCATTTTGAAAGTGAGAAGACCTCAAAGCTGGTGGGGGTCCCATCCGGGTTATACGGATGCAAATACACGCTGATTTGTGCAGAGGTATACTGTAAAGCTGTGTCCTATGTAGAAAATTGTCCTTTAAAGGCTGTGTCCTATGATGTAGATTGTATGGTAGAAGCTGTGTCCTATGATACGGATTTAGAACGAAGTGCTGAAAAGACTGTCCTGTGATGTGCTACTCACCTCTGATTCTCTTGAAGGTTTAGAACAGTGTGAAATCACTTGCAGTCTTGTGGGTGGGCTGTGAGTGCCACAAAAATTCTCTCCTTGAAGAGGTGGGCCCGGCGCCTGTAGGGAGTTTTGGGGGGTCCTTTATATAAAGCCCTGCAGGGGTGGATTTGCCCCTGTGGAGGCTTTCCCGCAATCTCACAAGGGCAGGGGGTGGACTGGACTTGGCCATGGAAGTTAAAGGCACTCCACAAGCAGTGGGTGGCCCTTCTAGCCCCATGAGGGCAAGGACCACAACATGAGTTCCAGGCGATACCTGGTGTTGGGTTTTGCTGTGTGTTGGGGATGTGACTGTTTGTTGTCATAGCTACTACTGTTGCAATATGTAAATCCAACGGTCAGTGTTACTCACCAAGGGATTATCACAGAAGAGGGACTGCACACAGAATGTGAGGTGAGAGACCCTGAAGGGGTGGAGTGTGGGGAGAGAAAATTAGCCAAGATGGAGTGTTCAGGCTCTCTCGCCCCACATTGGGTAAATAATGACTATGTAACAGCTGAGATGATTTATAGCACTGAGCATGCACATCATCAGGTACTCGCTTGGTCATGGGTTACTGGGTATGGTACGCATGTATGACCTCCACCTATGACAGTGGCAGCATTTCTGCTGCATCAGGGCTGTGTCCATTGGGTCAGCCACAGGAGGAGAGAATATAACATGTCTACTGCTACAGCTGCTGCCTCAGCCAGGAGAGAGGTTGCATTGTGCTAGCTTATGCTATGGCTGCCAAGCCAGCCCGGAGAGAGTAAACGTGTCTGCAATTCCCACCACTCTTCGAGTCTCCTTCCAGCCTTTTAGCTCACGCCTTGCCTACCCTGGGTTCAATGAGCAGTGTGAACAGGATGATCAGTGATACGGATATTTACTAAAATGCCCACCTAGAGCTCAGGAATGTGAATCTCATAATTATATAAGATTTATATTAACATTTGATAATAATATTATAGATTTGAAATTAACATTAAGGTTTTTTTCATGCTCCCATAATTTCAGACAGACTATTGGAAATCAAAATTCATACTTAAATAATAAATAATTTATTGATCCCAGTATTCAAATAGACTTGACTTCGATAATTGCTAACATATTTGCACATTTTGTGTCACAAGGTTAAACTTAAAAGAGGAAAAATTGCTGGGGAAATTGTTTAGTTTTAATCAAAGTGTGTCCGTCATTGCTTATATGTACAGACTTGTCAATAGGACAGATTGCTGCAAAAGCAGCTTGAAATGTAAAACTGTAATTGTGTAGCAGTTTTTAACTTTGCTGGTGCATAGGAATCATCTATTCAAAGTCCAAGGGATTTTCAAGGGTCTTTTCCAACACCACAGTTCAAAAGCATCAATTCTTTGGCATCCAGTTGGCATCCAACTCTCACATCCATACATGACTACTGGAAAAACCATAGTTTTGACTAGACGGAACTTTGTCAGCAATGTCTCTGCTTTTTAATATGCTGTCTAAGTTGGTCATAGCTTTTCTTTCAAAGAGCAAGCGACTTTTAATTTCATGGCTGCAGTCACCATCTGCAGTGATTTTGGAGCCCCCCCAAAATAAAGTCTGTTACTGTTTCCATTGTCTCCCCATCTATTTGCCACGAAGTGATGGGAATGGATGCCATTATCTTCGTTTTTTGAATGTTGAGTTTTAAGCCAACGTTTTCTCTCTTCTCTTTCACTTTCATCATAGGCTCTTTAGTTCCTCTTTGATTTCTGCCATAAGGGTGGTGTCATCTGCATATTTGAGGTTATTGATATTTCTTCTGGAAATCTTGAATCCAGCTTGTGCTTCATCCAGCCCAGCATTTCTCATGATGTACTCTGCATAGAAGTTAAGTAAGCAGGGTGACAATATACAGCTTTGACATACTCCTTTCCCGATTTGGAACCAGTTTGTTGTTCCATGTCTGGTTCAAACTGTTGCTTCTTGACCTTCATACAGATTTCTCAGGAAGCAGGTAAGGTTGTCAGATATTCCCATCTCTTTTAGAATTTTCCACAGTTTGTTGTGATCCACACAGTCAAAGGTTTTGGTGTAGTCAATAAAGCAGACGAGGATGTTTTTCTGGAACTCTCTTGCTTTTTCAATGATCCAGTGGATGTTGGCAATTTGATCTCTGGTTCCTCTGCCTTTTCTAAAACCAGCTTGAACATCTGGAAGTTCACAGTTCACATACTGTTTAAGCTTCAATTGGAGAATTCTGAGCATTACTTTGCTGGCGTTTGAGATGAATGCAATTGTGCAGTAGTTTGAACATTCTTTGGCATTGCCTTTCTTTGAGATTGGGATGAAAACTGACCTTTTCCAGTCTTGTGGCCACTGCTGAGTTTTCCAAATTTGCTGGCATATTGAGTGCAACATTTTCACAGCATAATCTTTTAGGATTTGAAATAGCTCAACTGGAATTCCATCACCTCCACCAGTTTGGTTCATACTGATTAGCCCCCAATTAAAATAAATAAATTGTTTTTTTTAATAATTTTCCCAGGTGATACTAACATGCAACCAAAGTAGCAAAACCCCAACGTAGGTTGAGTTTTCATGACTAATAATACATAGACCTGTGTGCTTTACAAACAACAGAAATATCTTTCACACTGTTCTGGAACCTGGGAAGTCCAAGATCAAGCTACTGGCACAGTTCCTGTCTGGTAAGAGCTTCTTCCTGGTTCATAGACGGCTGTTTTATCTGTATGTTCTCATTAGTGGAAGGTGAGACAGAGCTTTCTGAGATCTCTTTCAAAAAAATCACTAATACCATTCATAAGGGTTCTACTCTCATAACCTAATCACCTCCCAAATATCTCACTTCCAAAAACCATTTCATTAGGGGTTAGGTTTCAACATATGAATTTTGGGAGGGATGTATTTAGACTACTCAGCCTTCTCTCATAAGGTATATAGTTTGCTTTGCACCATTATACACTGATCTGCTTTCCAAGACTGCTGAGTGAAAATTTTCACCTTGCAAATACTCAATATCCACATATTCTGTTGATCACAGGTTGAGTCTCTACTGAGGTAGTCTGGGAATGTGAAGATCAACATTTATTTTTCTATCTTTACTCTAGTTGGTATTAAAATCTGAGGAAAGCATGTTTGAGTTCTTAATTCTTTTAGAAAAAAAATGCACCAAGCCAGATTCATTTGCAAGAAGGCATAATATCCTTGAACTTAGCCTGATCAAAGCATGAGCCATCTAACTAGAGATAACACCCAGTGTGGTGCTTCATAAATAAGATGCATTAAGAAAAAAAATAGCCCAAATGTCATTTGCTAGTATAAATGTTATTGTTTGCTTCTTTCATGGAAGAGACTGTGCAAACTGTTTTAACTGGCCACGATTTTATCAAGATGCAGTCAGAAAAAAATAAATAAATTCCAATTTTAAAAGTTAAAACAATAGACATGGAGCTGTTTCAAATTCCTATGATAATAGAGCTAGGACTGTTGCTACATAGAATACAAATGAATATCACTTATGATTTATTCAAGGATACCTAGGAATTAGTTCTGGGGCTGACAACTGATCTTAATTTATTCTTGACAATTCACTTTGTGGATGTCCTCCTTTTCCTTGCTTTCCTGCCACTTTGTCAGGCTCTAGGTACCATTGTTTGACAGGCGCTAAAGGCCACAGGGCTCAGCCGGCTCCAGGAAGCAAATCTCTGAGCTGGAAAGCAGAGGTGCAGCAAGCATAACTTTTCTTTGCAGAACAAGCACAATCTATTTCCTTCCAGCCAGCAGGAAAGCAGGAACAGATGCTTCCCTCATCTCCACTCAAGTGAAAGAAACATTTGTTCTTTCTCTATTTCCTAGGATTTACCAACTCTTAAAAATTGGGTTGCCTGTGGATAATCCATGCAAGTTGTTATGGACTGAATATTTGTGTTGCCTGCCTCCTTAAAGTCTTATGTTAAAGTCCTAACCCTAAAATGATAGTATCTGGAGATAGGGTCTTTGGGGGGGGGGTGATTAGGGTTAGATTAGGTCATGAGAGCAGAGCCCTTATGGCAGAATTAACAGCCTTATAAGGAGAGTAGTTGCACTGACTAAGTGAAAACATAACCATCAGCAAGCCAGGAAGTGGGCTCTCACCAGGAACCAAACCCTGACAGAAGACTGATCTTGAATTTAGAAGCCTCCAGAACTGGGAGAAATAATTTTCTTTAAACTACCCAGTTTATGGCATTTTGTTATAGAATCCTCAGTAAGGTATAAGACCTTTCTAAAATTCAGATTTTTAAAAATATCTATTTATTTGACTCTTGAGAGTCCCTTGGACTGCAAGGAGATCGAATCAATCCATCCTAAAAGAGATCAATCCTGGGTGTTCATTGGAAGGACTGATGTTGGACTCCAATACTCCAAAGGACTCCAATACTTTGGCCACCTCATGAGAAGAGCTGACTCATTGGAAAAGACCCTAATGCTGGGTAAGACTGGGGGCAGGAGAAGGGGACGACAGAGGATGAGATGGTTGGATGGCATCACCAACTCAATGGACATGGGTTTGGGTAGACTCCGGGAGTTGGTGATGGACAGGGAAGCCTGGCGTGCTGCAATTCATGGGGTCTCAAAGAGTCGGACACGACTGAGCAACTGAACTGAACTGATTTATTTGACTGTAGCACATGGGATCTTCCATCTCCATTGTGGAAAGTGGGATCATTAGTTGCAGCATGCGAAGTCTTCGTTGAAGTGCAGAATTTTTTGCCTGACAGTCCACATTATCAGGAACAGAATGCCTAGTTCATATTTCACATTTTGATTGTGCTTTTCAGAAAAACAACATGGCAGACTGCACTGATTCCATGTGCAACAGTGAGTGCATTTCATCATGTAAATTTTGATCTCCAGAGGAAATTAGTAGGAAAACATTGAAGACACTGCATTATATTTCCCCAGAAAACGCATAACTTTATTTTCTTTTTACCTTAATCCAGAAGAATATAATTGCTTAATTAATTCTTCACTAGACAAACTTAGACATTGTTGTTCAGTTGCCAAGTTGTATCTGACTCTTTGTGACCCAATGAACTGCAGCACACCAGGCTTTTCTGTCCTTCACTATCTCCCAGAATTTGTTCAAGTATATGCCCACTGATTCAGTGATGATATCCAACCATTTCATCCTCTGTTGCCCTCTTCTTCTACCGTCAATCTTTTCCAACATCAGGGTCTTTTTCAATGAGTCACCAGGTGGCCAAAATATTGGAGCTTCAGCTGCAGCATCAGTCCTTCCAATGAGTATTCAGTGTTGATTTCTTTGCTTTCCAAGGGCCTCTCAAGGGTCTTCTCCAGCACCACATTTCAAAAGTATCAGTTTGGCACTCAGCCTTCTTTATTGTCCAGTTGTCACATCCATACATGACTACTGGAAAAACCAAGCTTTGACTGTATGGACCTTTGCCAGCAAAATGATATTTTTGCTTTTTAGCATACTGTCTAAGTTTGTCATAGCTTTTCTTCCAAGAAGCAATTGTCTTCCAATCTCATGGCTGCAGTAACCATCCTCAGTGATTTTAGAGCCCAAGAAAGAAAATCTGTCACTGCTTCTACTTTTTCCCCTTCTATTTGCCACGAAGTGTTGGGACCAGATGCCATGATCTTGGTTTTTTTAATGTTGAGTTTTAAGCCAGCTTTTTCATTCTCCTCTATCACCCTCATCAAGAGGTTCTTTAGTTCCTCTTCGCTTTCCGCCATTAGAGTGCTATCATCTGCATACCTGAAGTTGTTGGCATTTCTCCCAGCAATATTTTGTACTATGGCAAAAATTCAAATTTTGACCTAGCATTGACTTTAATTGGGTAGGTTAGCTTAATTTTCCATCATTAAAAAGGAGTCAGGGGCCTTGTTTCCTTATCTTCTGGTAGGAAAAAAAAAAGAATAAGCAATAAGTTCTAGTAATTACTGGCCTTTATGCAGACCACTAATCACTTAGGTCCTTTGAAGAATTTAACAGTGACTAGATATCATTCAGTTAGTTTGTTAAAAGATATCTAGTGATATTAAGCCTTGGCTCATAGATTAAATTAAATGCTTCTTTTAAAGTAGATTAGCTTTGGAATAATGAAATAAGGAAAGCATTAAAAACAGAAAGCAACTCAAGCTATCAATTAAACTCTGGAGTTTTCAGGTTAGAAAAAGGTGCAGTCTGTGATCATGGTCCCTCCACTCTAGAGACCCCACTTCAAAGTCCCACAGACTGAACTCTGAGTCTTACAAATAGAGCAGAATTTGGTTACCACAATCAAAGCAGTGCAGTTTCCTCTTTTTCCAGAAATGAGCCTACAAGTTAGAAAATAATATTTCAACAGAGAAAATAAATGAGTGCATGTAGGCAAGGGTAAAGCTTCCTTGGTGGCTCAGTGGTAAGGATCTGCCTGTAATGCAGGAGATGGGGGTTCGACCCTTGAGTCGGGAAGATCCTCTGGAGAAGCAAGTGGCAACCCACTCCAGTATTTCTGTCTGAGAAATCCCATGAACACAGGAGCCTGGCAGGCTACAATCCATGATGTCACAAAGAGTGGAACACGACTTAGCAACTAAATACCAAAAAGGCATGAGGAACCAGTTGTTATCATTCATAGAATGTTCTTTAGAAACCAAAAAGTTGGGGAGGCAGGCGGGGGAGAGGCTACATAGGAGAGATTATTGCTGTTGTTGTTTAGTTGGTAAGTCGCGTCCGACTGTTTTGCAATCCCATGGACTGTAGCCCAGCAGGTTCCTCTGTGCATAGAATTTCCAGGCAAGAATAGTGGATTACATGGCCATTTCCTTCTCCAGGGTCTTCTCCTGACCCAGGGAATCAAACCTGCATCTCCTGCATTGCAGACAGATTCTTTACTGCTGAGCAAATGGAAGCCCCCACAGGAGACATTATAGGAGATTCTGAATTAACCACATAGTCAGGCTCTTAAAAGAAATATGACATGATGGTTGGGAAAGAACATGAAAGAAAAGACCACCGGAATTCAAACCTCAAGTGTCACTATGTGAGCTCTGCCAAACTATTTTCCATCTTTTGAGCCTCAGTTTCTTCATCTATGAAGATGAATAGCAGTATTCCATAGACTAGTAATACTTTATGAGATTAAATACAATGTATATGCAAACTCTCTGGAAACTTGAAAACACATGAAAAAAATCAGTTAATACAATTATTTTTAAAATATCACTATAAAATAAAAAATAAAAAGATCACTTTAGCTACAAAAAAATAAAATAAAATAAAAAATAAAAATATCACTATAAAGTAAAAATATTTCATGTTCAATTTTGAAATTACTGAAAAGTGAAAAGAAATTTAATTATATGCTTATTTTCTAGAGATGAAGACTTATTTTCCTCTAGTATATATTCTGTGCATTTAAAAATAATAGTGGAATGACTGCAATTTTGAGTTCTACTTCTTTATTGAAATAACAAAATGTTGTTAAATTTTGATTTTAAAAATTTTGTATAATGTTCCATCATACAATTGCATTGTCATTTATTGAACTGTATTTCCCTTGCTGATTTTCTTGGTTATTTACATTTTTTTTCGTATATATAACACACAAATAAACATTCTTGATATCTTCTGTATACATCTCTGATTATTTTCCAGGAATACTTAGATAAGGAAATGAAATGCTAAAAAGCTTAAAGAACTTACAGCTCTTGATATACCAACTCATAATATTTTTGGAAAAAATAAATAGGCAGAATATGCATCTAAATTCAAATTTCATACCTGTGCTTTACTGAATGTGTAATGTGGGTAATGAACAGCTACTCTAAGCTAAGTACATGAAGAAATGTAGTAGAGACTTAAAAAGTGTTTCCTTCCTTTTCTCTCTGCCAAAATGTTACTTCAACTAGAGAGTTACTTCAATTCTTGAAAGCCCCAAACACTACTCATCCTATTTTGTACTATTACTAGGATGTGATAGGAGAGGTGAATACCTTATGCTGAATCTTAAGGTGGGTGCCTCTGTTAGTCAGCTAGTCAGACATGAGCAGTTCCCACCCCATCCTGGGTGGACGCTGGTGGTCAGATCACACCCAGAGACATGCTCAAGGACTCCCACCATGGTTTCCAGCCATATAAGGACCAAGCAAGATAAAACTGCCACTGCAGTTTGATGCCAGTGGAGCAAGACCTAAAAGGTAACTTAAAGAAGCCCAGGGTTCTTTATGCCATATTTGCAATATACTAGCCTTGCAGTTTTTTTGTACCTCTCCCACCACTGAGTTTTGCCTTGGTGCTTATGGGTGAGCACCTGCGTACTAGGAGAAAAGTTATGTAATCAAAGATGTCAATCAACTTGTCGGTCAAATGACACAGGACTCGGGGAGAGACCACCACTCTAAAAAGCACAGGCCTACTCCATTGCATGGCTACTTCTGTTTTCCAGACAGTTCCCTCTCATACTGTCTCTGGAAAATACTTCCACTTTTGCTTAATGAAACTCTTGCTACTTAAAACTGCTCTATGCCTCTTGACTGAACTCTTTCTTTTGAGAAGGCAAGAACCAAGGAAATCACCATTCTGCAGGTGACACCTCCTTCTTATTAGAATCACTGAGAACTCAGAGGCCTTTCTCAGAAGGGCTCACTCAGCCCTGTGGTTTTACTGTTTCACTTCACTCTGTGGTACTGGGATCTTGGGAAATGACTCATCAAAATCCAAGAGACTTATTTATAAACCAACATGTCAGTTTATTCATTTATACCAAGGAAACTAGAACATTCTTGTCAACTGGTCATTATGGTCTCTTCCCACCAGAAATTCTATCTGAAAGACTAAATTTATTTCAGCAGTTAACTTCGTGAGACAAGAGTGGATACCCACTCTGGTTTATGGTTATAAATTTTTTCTCCCCTGCTGGCCTACAGATATTTTGAAAGCTTGAAATCTATTTCTATAATTGCAACGCCCAATGCCTGGGATAGAGATAAATATTTTTTCAATGTGTTTCCCAAAAGGTAGAAAGATAGGACAAAAGCAAAAATCAAGGGATAGAAGAACCATCTTCAACTTCTCAGAAGTGGAGTATAAACATTAATTCAAAGCACAGGCTATCCATATTTTTATATCATGAACTCATTTTATTTTTTTAATTTTACCCTGGGGAGATCAGTTATTTGTGCCTCCACTTAACGTGCACATGTGTTTGCAACTGTTTTTTTCAGGAAGTCAAATTGAAACAAGCAACAAGAAACAACACACACTCATCTTTAGGAAAATTTGTCTGATCTGAAATTCCTCAGATGGATACCAGCAAAATTAGACTTAGAGATCCACTCCTTCTCCCTTAGGCAATTTTTTGAACTTTTACAATAGATAGAAATATCTATTTATGATTCAGAGGCTTTGAAGTGCAGAGATGAATTTTCAGGGCAGATCAAGAGGTATGATTTAAGTGGAATAAAATTGTGAAACAGGATTTTAAAAAGCAGATGAGGCTTGCATTCTTTGAGGGTTTTATTCACATTACACTTATCTTTGTATGACTGCACCAAGAAAATCAGTGCTTATCATAGATAATGTAAGACCATTACATAGAATGCAGCCCCATGGAGTATGGAAGACCAAAAGTGATGTGGACACCCCCAAATTATGGGTTCTTTCTAGTGTATGACTGTCATCTCTGGGTTACTCAAAATCCATGTCTATCTGTCTATCCAACAAACCACTTACTGCCAGTCATTTCGAAAATAATGTGGGTATAAACATTCAATCAGATGAATTAACTCATCAGTAAATTTAGAGAAAATGTTTATTGCATAGTTGCAGACAAAGATGAGATAAGAGGACTCTTTATTGAGCAGCCTCTATGTATCAAGTATGGGGATGTATGTCTGTCATAAGTGATCTTGCTTAACTTTCATGCTGCTCCATTTAAAGTGGAAATTGTTATCTAATTCTGCAAATAAAAGTGCAGTTCAGATTAGATAGCAGATAACAGATGGAGGTAGTATTCCATCCCAGGTTCTGCCTGAATCCATAACCTGGTCTCAGGAACCTAAAAGGAACTCCACATACTTCTAGCAATATCGACATCTAACCATGTGAGCTTGGTGAATTAAGTACCCCTTTTGACTGGATGTAGATTGTTCGTGTCTTCCACTCCATGAGTGTATGAAGAGTGTGCATCTGTGTGTGTGTTTTTGTATGTGTAGTTATTTCTAACATGTGAAAGTGTGTTATTCACTCAGTCTTGTCCAACTATCAGTTCAATTCTGTTGCTCAGTCATGTCTGACTCTTTGCAACCTCATGGACTACAGTACACCTCCCTGTCCATCACCAACTCCCAGAGCTTGCTCAAATTCATGTCCATCAGGTCACTGATGCCATCCAACCATATCATCCTCTGTCCTCCCCTTCTCCTCCTGCCTTCAATCTTTCCCAGCATCAGGGTCTTTTCAATTAGTCAATTCCTTGCATCAGGTGGCCAAAGTAATGGAGTTTCAGCTTCAGTATCAGTCCTTCCAATGAATATTCAAGACTGATTTCCTTTAGGATGGACTGGCTGGATCTCCTTGCAGTCCAAGGGACTCTCAAGAGTCTTCTTCAACACCACAGTTTAAAAGCATCAATTCTTCAGCACTCAGCTTTCTTTATACTCCAACTCTCACGTCCATACATAACTACTGGAAAAACCATAGCTAGATGGACCTGTGCTGGCAAAGTAATGCCTCTGCTTTTTAATATGCTGTCTAGTTTTGTCATAACTTTTCTTCCAAGGAGCAAGCATCTTTTAATTTCATGGCTGCAGTCACCATCTGCAGTGATTTTGTAGCCCAAGAAAATAAAGTCTGCCACTGCGCCCATTGTTTCCCCATCTATTTGTCATGAAGTGATGGGACCAGATGCCATGATCTTAGTTTTCTGAATGCTGAGATTTAAGCCAACTTTTTCACTCTCCTCTTTCAATTTCATCAAGAGGCTCTTTAGTTCTTCACTTTCTGCCATAAGGGTGGTGTCATCTGCATATCTGAAGTTATTGATATTTCTCCTGGCAATCTTGATTCCAGCTTGTGCTTCCTCCAGCCCAGCGTTTCTCATGATGTACTCTGCATAGAAGTTAAATAAGCAGGGTGACAATATACAGCCTTGACATACTCCTTTTCCTATTTGGAACCAGTCCCTTGTTCCATGTCCAGTTCTAACTGTTGCTTCTTGACCTGCATACAGGTTTCTCAGGAGGCAGGTAAGTTGGTCTGGTATTCCCATCTCTGGAAGAATTTTTCACCAATTGTTGCAATCCACACAGTCAAAGACTTTGGCATAGTCAATAAAGCAGAAGTAGATGTTTTTCTGGGACTCTCTTGCTTTTTCAATGATTCAACAGATGTTGGCAATTTGATCTCTTGTTACTCTGCCTTTTCTAAATCCAGCTTGAACAGTACAGTTCACGTACTGTTGAAGCCTGGCTTGGAGAATTTTGAGCATTACTTTGCTAGCGTGTAGCTATAAATATATGTGCATGTGTGTGTGTGTGTGTGTATATATATATATATATATATATATATATATATAATGACATATGCAAAATATATATATATATATGAGAAGGAAATGGCAACCCACTCCAGTACCCTCACCTGGAAAATCCCATGTAAGGAAGAGCCTGGCAGGCTAAAGTCCATGGGGTCGCAAAGAGTTGGACACAACTGAGTGACTTCACTTCAATTCACTTCTTATATATATATATGATGTATGTATAAAATTTATCACACACATATAAATACATTAGGATGTAATTAAGACACTAATTCTAGAGCTGGTATCTAGGCCAAAATGTCATTTCCTTTGACTCTCCTGTCACATTTCTTCCTTCCTTTGGTGTCCACTGTATGTCCAAACTGGGTCTGGCTCATCTATGGGGTGGAATTAATTGTTCTCTGTATCTTTGTTCAGCCACTGCAAAGTTATAAGCCAAGAACAATGAGAGGATTTCACTACTTTCATTAGTCTTCTTGCCAGGTCTCTCCTTGGGAGGGTGTTTTGCTCCTCGTCCAGGTGTTCCCTACTTGCTTTCACTCAGTGAAGTATGCCCAACTGCCTGTAGCAGCTTCATCAGGAGCCTACTTGGGTCAGTAGAACTTGACCTTTTCATAATCTTTATTTTGGAAATCTAGTGATTTCCAAATCTAGGGACTTCCCTGGTGGCTCAGAGGTTAAAGCGTCTGCCTCCAATGTAGGAGACCCGGGTTCGATCCCTGGGTCAGGAAGATTCCCTGGAGAAGGAAATGGCAACCCACTCCAGTGTTCTTGCCTGGAGAATCCCATGGACGGAGGAGCCAGGTAGGCTACAGTCCATGGGGTCGCAAAGAGTCGGAGACGACTGAGCGACTTCACTCAGTGATGTTTGAAGTTCTAGGAACAGAAGTACTCCATGCTGCCAAGGGACATACGCACAGTGTTTCCAGGAGTTCCAGCCTGCGGCTTGTGAAAGAAAGCTTGGAAACATTTGCTATAGGTGTCTAGAGTCTAAACTAACTCTAACCGCCAGTGTCAGTTTAGCTATTTGGAAAGAGAACAGAACAGAGAAAAGAATTCTAGGAAAGGGCGTAGCAGACTCAAGGGCCAGTTCTGGTTCTGGCTGGTGGAAGGTCATTTGAAGGAAAGCAGCAGGATGATAGCTATGAAGGATGACTTAGGAGCCCATCGACCCATGACCTTATTCTCCTTTGTCACTACTCCAGAGCTTTATGATCTTAAACAATTTACTCAGTATCTCTTAACCTAGGGGTTGCTGTGATAATCATATGTAATAATGCATTATTACAGTGTTTTGAACTCTCAAATGAAGGAATAATACTGTTTATGAAATACTAAAACCACTCTTAAACCATCTAGAACTCAAGATGACTGAGTAGAAATACACAAGCTCCTCTTCCACAAAAACACCAAAATTGCAACCAGCTGCTGAGCAACCATCTACAGGAGAATGTTGGAACCCACCAAAAAAGATACCCCATGTCCAAGGGCAAAGGAGAAGCCACAAGACTGTAGGAGGGGTGCAATTGCATTTAAAATCAAACCTCATACCTGCCAGAGATGCTGCAACAACGGACTGGTTTAAAATTGGAAAAGAAGTATATCAAGGCTGTATATAGTCACCCTACTTATTAAAATTATGTGCAACATACACCATGCAAAATGCCAAGCTGGATGAAGCTCAAGCTGGAATCCAGATTGCTGGGAGAAATATCAGTAAACTCAGATATGCAGATGACAGCACCCTAATGGCAGACGGTGAAGAGGAACTAAAGAGCCACTTGGTGAAGGTGAAAGAGGAGAGTGAAAAAGATGACTTATAACTCAGAGTTTAAAAAAATGAAGATCATCGCATCTGGTCCCGTCACTTCATGGTAAATAGAAAGGGAAAAAACAGAAACAGCGATGGACTTAATTTTCTTGGGCTCCAAAATCACTGTGGACAGTGACTGCAGCCGTGAAATTAAAAGATACTTGCTCCTTGGAAGAAAAGCATGACCAACCTAGACAGCATATTAAAAAGCAGAAGCACAAATTTGCCAACAAATGTCCATACAGCCAAAACTATGATTTCTCCAGTAGTTATGTACAGATGTGAGAGTTGGACCATAAAGAAGGCTGAGCACTAAAGAACTGATGCTTTCGAAATGTGGTACTGGAGAAGACTCTTGAGAGTCCCTTGGACTGCAAAGAGATCAAACTCAGTTCAGTTCAGTCGCTCAGTCGTGTCCGACTCTTTGTGACCCCATGAATTGCAACACGCCAGGCCTCCCTGTCCATCACCAACTCTCGAAGTTTACCCAAACCCATGTCCATCGAGTCGGTGATGCCATCCAACCATCTCATCCTCTGTCGTCCCCTTCTCCTCCTGCCCCCAATCCTTCCCAGCATTAGGATGTTTTCCAATGAGTCATGAGGTGGCCAATCAAACTAGTCAATCCTAAAATAAATCAACCCTGAATATTTATTGGAATGACTGATGCTAAAGCTCCAATACTTTAGACACGATGTGAAGAGCCAACTCCTTGGAAAAGACACTGATGCTGGGAAAGACTGAGGGCAGGAGGAGAACGGGCTACAGAGGATGAGATGGTTGGATGGCTCCATCGCTCAATGGACATGAGTTTGAGCAAGCTCCAGGAGATATTGAAGGAAGTCTAGTGTGCTGCAGTCCATGGGATTGCCTAAGAGTCAGACATGATTGAGCGACTGAACAGCAACAAAACTACAATGAGTATCTAAAATTTATTTGTAGGGCTCTGTTTCATCTCCACCACTAGAATACACCTTGTGAATACTTTGTATACAAAATATATTGCAATTTTACATACAACTATACACTTTGCTCTAAAATTCTTCCCACATGTATGTGTATATTATATCTTTTAAATGTATAGACCGACACAGTCTTGTACACAGTCATTTTCTGTTGCCATCATCATCAAAATTTAAGATGTGAAATAACGATTCTTATGAATTATTTATTTATTCATTTATTTTAATGAAGTAATTCCTTTATTTGTCCTATGTAAAGTAACATTTTCATTTCTTTTTGTTTCGTTTTGGGGTTTTCAGCAGCTTGATTGATGTTTATTGATACATAATAGCACATATTTAAGGTGTACAAGATTGTTTTGACATGTGTTTTGCTTTTTTATAAATTTATTTATTCTAATTGGAGGCTAATTACTTTACAATATTGTAGTGGTTTTGCCATACATTGACATGAATCCACCACAGGTGTACATGAATTTTTTAAAAAAATTATGACAAGATAAACTCCATAGTGTGCCTCAAATAACCCCTCCAGATATAACTTTTTTCCTTAGTAAACAAATTTTTTTGGCCAGTGGATTACTATGACAATTTTCATTGTCATTAAAAATATTTGGACATTACCCAACTCCTCTTGTTCAGACAACTGCTGAGGCTGCAGTGTTTCCTTAGTTGACAAATTCATGGTTTCTAATGAAAAGCAAATCTTGTTCTGACATTCTGACTAGGCAAAGTTTTTGTTTATTTTTTTATTATAATATAGTTTGAAAATAAAAATAATTTTATATGCACTGCTGCTTCCAATTACCAGTTTGTTTGTTTTATGTGGTTACCAAATGCCAATCAATATAACCTCAAGGAGAAACAGTACAGTTTACAGCAGTGGTAACATCTAAAGAGAACATCAAGTGTCCTCTTCCATAACCAGGGAAGTAATATATTTACTTTTTTTAGTTTCTAGCAGATGAGGTGACTGGACCATTATTTTTTATCTGAAGAAAATAAATCATGTAGTTGAGTGCCATGTTCTGCTGTTTGTGTTTCCCTAAAATTAATATGTTAAAACCAGGTTTCAAAGTGATGGTATTAGGAGGTGAGGCTTTTAGGAGGCAATTGGGTCATGAAGTCATAGCACCCATAAATAGGTCTCTTATAAAAAGAGACCCCAGAAAGAACTTTCACTTCTTCTACCATGAGAGGTAAAGCAAGAAGATGGTTGTCTGTGAACCAGGAAATAGGTTTTTACCCGATACTGAATCTGCCTGCATCTTGATCTTAGACTTCTCAGCCTCCAGAACAGCGAGCAATAAATCTCAGTCATTCATAAGCCGTGTAGTTTATGGTATTGTTGTAGCAGCCCAAATACACTAACACTCTGAGCTTACTATAATCTGTTCGGTTAACAGGCTAAAGGCAAGAGCACAAAGTGCAAAAATAGCATAGTATTTAGAATCTAAAAGCCTGGGTGGGATCATACTCTAATTGTGAGATGTTGGGAAAGACCACTGAGCCTCAGTTGCCTTAGATTTGAAATTGAGATAAAAAAGAGTGCTTCTCAATCTTGAGAAAGAAGAATGGAACTGGAGGAATCAATCTGCCTGACTTCAGGCTCTACTACAAAGCCACAGTCATCAAGACAGTATGGTGCTGGCACAAGGACAGAAATATAGATCAATGGAACAAAATAGAAAGCCCAGAGATAAATCCACGCACCTATGGACACCTTATCTTTGACAAAGGAGGCAAGAATATACAACGGAGAAAAGACAATCTCTTTAACAAGTGGTGCTGGGAAAACTAGTCAACCACTTGTAAAAGAATGAAACTAGAACACTCTCTAACACCATACACAAAAATAAACTCAAAATGGATTAAAGATCTAAACGTAAGACCAGAAACTATAAAACTCCTAGAGGAAAACATAGGAAAGACACTCTCTGACATAAACCATAGCAGGATCCTCTATGACCCACCTCCCAGAATATTGAAAATAAAAGCAAAAATAAACAAATGGGACCTAATTAAACTTAAAAGTTTTTGCACAACAAAGGAAACTACAAGCAACATGAAAAGGCAGCCTTCAGAATGGGAGAAAATAATAGCAAACGAAGCAACGGACAAATAATTAACCTCAAAGATATACAAGCAGCTCATGCAGCCCAATGTCAGAAAAATAATCAACCCAATCAAGAAGTGGGCCAAAGAACTAAACAGACACTTTTCCAAAGGAGACATACAGATGGCTAACAAACACATGAAAAGATGCTCAACATCACTCATTATCAGAGAAATGCAAATCAAAACTACAATGAGGTATCACTTCATGCCCATCAGAATGGCTGCTATCCAAAAGTCTACAAGCAATAAATGCTGGAGAGGGTGTGGAGAAAAGGGAACCCTCTTACACTGTTGGTGGAAATGCAAACTAGTACAGCCACTATGGAGAACAGTGTGGAGATTCCTCAAAAAACTAGAAATAGTACTGCCATATGACCCAGCAATCCCACTGCTGGACATACACACTGAGGAAACCAGACTTGAAAGAGACACATGTACCCCAATGTTCATTGCAGCACTGTTTATAATAGCCAGCACATGGAAGCAGCCTAGATACCCATCAGCAGACGAATGGATAAGGAAGCTGTGGTACACATACACAATGGAATATTACTCAGCCATTAAAAAGAATACATTCGAATCAGTTCTAATGAGGTGGATGAAATTGGAGCCTATTATACAGAGAAACACCAATACAGTATACTAACACATATATATGGTATTTAGTCAATTGGTAAAGATAACCCTGTATGCGACACATCAAAAGAGACATAGATACATAGAACAGTATTATGGACTCTATGGGAGAGGACAAGGGCGGGATGATATGGGAGAATGGCATTGAAGCATGTAAATTATCATATATGAAAGGAATCGCCAGTTCAGGTTCAACGCATGATACAGGGTGCTCGGGGCTAGTACACCAGGATGACCTGGAGGGATGGGATGGGGAGGGAGGTGGAAGGGGGGTTCTGGAAGGGGAAAACATGTACACCCATGGTGGATTCATGTCAATACAAATACAATATTGTAAAGTTAAAAAATAGAAAACAAACAAACAAAAAAAAGAGTGCTTCTCTCAAGAGGTTATTCTGAGAAATAAAGAACATAACTGGTGAGAAATCATCTTATGAACAGAAAAGCACCATATATAAACACAAGTTATTTACATGCTTAGGCTTTTAGGGACAAAGTGAAGTATAAGCAAAGGAAATAGTTAATAAGTTCTTCTTATGTGTTCTGGGTACTTTATTAATATAAAAGTGGCTTCCAGTCATTGAGCATATGTGGACAGTTACTGTGTCTATTTTAACTTTGTCTTCTTCCTGGCAGCACTGGGTGGAGTGTAGAGCCATTTTAGCAAAATGAAGAGCCTGGAAAAATCCCTGAAGATTTGGAAGCAGGTTTTCATTAATATCAGATGCAATTTTAAAGAAGAGAAGTAATATTGCAGGGGGGGAAGGGGGATGGTGTGTTCTATGTATACAAAAAGAATGCTCTACAGTTAGTGAATATTAGCATTTCTCTTTTCACTCAGGTTTTAAATCATCACTAATCTTTTAGGCTGGGTTATGATCTTCCTTAATAAACTGCACACATTATTTGGTTGATTTCATATGCTGCCATAATTTCCATTTACATCAACATAGAAATGCCTCCAAAGCCAACCTCTCTGCCTTGACCTTCCCTCTCAGCCCAAATTGCCCTTTCTGTGCACCTCCACATGAACATCCCTTAGATGCTTCAAACCACGTATGTTCAAAACTAAATTAGTTATCTCCCTTCTAATCTCTTTTCTGGCTATCCAATCCCAGTTGATCTCTTGATCTTCCAGCCCAAAATTTCAACTACAAACATAAAGTCCTCCTCAACTCAATTACTAAGGCATCTCTATTTCCCCAAAATAGCTAAACTTTGTGCTCTAACTTTATATAGGATATTCATACTGTATAATATGGCATTGAAGACAGGTCATGATTCTGTTACCAACAAAACGTTTTAGCCTCATCTCCCACTACTTCGTTTTGTATTCCCTGTAATTAATTTGTGAAACTACTAGTGCATTCTCTAAACATTATACATTATTACAGAAAGACAAAATCTTCATGCCTTTATTTTTATTGTATCCCATCCATGAATGTACTTTCTGGCCTTCTTTCAAATCTGTCATCCAAGACCCAACATAAATCAACCCTCATCAGTAAGCCCTCCAATCTTCCCATCAGTACTAATTGTCACTATAAGACTTAGTTTGTAACACATTCAGTTCAGTTCAGTTCCTCAGTCATGTCCGATCCTTTGTGACCCCATGGACTGCAGCACTCCAGGCTTCCCTGTCCATCACCAACTCTCAGAGCTTGCTCAAATTCATGTCCATCAAGTCGCTAATGCCATTCAACCATCTCAGCCTCTGTCATCCCGTTCTCCTCCTGTCTTCAATCTTTCCCAGCAGCAGGGTCTTTTCCAATGAGGCAGTTCTTCACATCAGGTGGCCAAACTATTGGAGCTTCATTCAGCATCAGCATGGGTCCTTCCAATGAAGATTCAGGACTGATTTCCTTCAGATTTGACTGGTTGAATCTCCTGGCAGTCCATGGGAGTCTCAAGAGTATTCTCCAACACCACAGTTCAAAAGCATCAATTCTTCAGTGCTCAGCTTTCTTTATGGTCCAGCTCTCACATCCATGCATGACTACTGGAAAAACCATAGCTTTGACTATACAGACCTTTGTTGGCAAAGTAGTGTCTCTGCTTTTTAATATGCTGTCTAGGTTGGCCACAGATTTTCTTCCTAGAAGCAAGCGTCTTTTAATTTCATGGCTTCGCTCACCATCTGCAGTGACTTTGGAGCCCCAAAAAATAAAGTCTCTCACTGTTTCCTTTGTTTCCCCATCTATTTGCCATGAAGTGATGGGACCAGATGCCATGATCTTAGTTTTTCAAATGTTGAGTTTAAAGCCAACATTTCACTCTCCTCTTTCACTTTCATCAAGAAGCTCTTTATTTTCTCTTTGATTTCTGCCATAAGGGTGGTGTCATCTGCATATCTGAAGTTATTGATATTTCTCCTGGCAATTTTGATTCCAGTTTGTGCTTCATCCAGCCTGGCATTTCACATGCGGTACTCTGCATCGAAGTTAAATAAGCAGGGTGACAATATACATCCTTGACGTACTCTTTTCCCTATTTGGGACTAGTCTGTTGTTCCATGTTTGGTTCAAACTGCTGCTTCTCGACCTGCATACAGATTTCTCAGGACACAGATAAGGTGATCTGGTACTCCCATCTCTCTAAGAATTTTCCACAGACTGTTGTGATACACACAGTCAAAGCTTTTGGCATAATAAATAAAGCAGAAGTAGATCTTTTTCTGAAACTCTCTTGTTTTTTTTTGATGATCCAATGGATGTTGACAATTTGATCTCTGGTTCCTCTGCCTTTTCTAAGTGTGTTTCTAATGTAACACATTAGACCATTGCTTCTCAAACTTCCATGTGTCTGTCATTCAAATGGGGATCTTGTTAAATGTAGTCTCATTCAGAAGGCTTGAAATGTGACCTGAGATGCATAATCTACTAGGTGATGTTGCGGCTGCTGGTCACAGACCCCACTTTGACTAGCAAGGCTTTAGACCAGTTAATTGTATTCTGATTAGTAATATATCTAAATACAGGTATGTTGGTCTTGCACACAAAATGTTTTTCAAGTCAGAAACTGTCCTACTCACTTCTCAAGCACTTTATTCCATGCTTTTAAAAATGGAGTGAATTGAATTGATTGCCATCACCTGGATGCTGACTAGAACATTGAGGATCCCATTTTGTCATTCATCTTTATGATAAGAACACTAATGCAATAATAATAATTTGATGTAAGCTTCATATATTATGGACTTACCATGTGCCAGATCATGCACTCAGCACCATAATTATTATTATCTTATATATGGCTTTCAAGAACCCCCGAGTATAGGTACTATTATCAACCCTATTTAACGTAAATTGAAAAACTCTCCTAAGAGTCCAAGCTAGTAAGTAGTGGAGCTATATTTCAAACCCAGTTCTGTCTGATTTCAAGTCAGTGGTTTTTCTCATCATGCTCTATACTCTCCCTTGATTACGCAGCAAGGCTTTAGAAACTGAGGATGGAAAGACAACTGACTGTTCCCCAAAGATGTATCAGCTCAATAATTGCATACAATTATTATTGGAGAAGGAAATGGCAACCCACTCCAGTGTTCTTGCCTGGAGAATCCCAGGGACAGAGGAGCCCGGTAGGCTGCCGTCTCTGGGGTCTCACAGAGTCGGACATGACTGAAGCGACTTAGCAGTAGCAGCAGCAGTAGAGAATTGCTTCAGAAAAAAAGGGTGTGCACAGTCTAGTAATTTCAAAATGTGTCATCTAAAACATTCCTAGGGACTTGACCTTTCCTGGCTGATGGCAATAGCTCTCATGACCAGTAATTCAGGAACCCAGATAATCAATCACCCACAGCACGGCTTTTTTGTATTGCCATCAAAGTGGCACTTCAGAGCATCTGCTGCCATGCTTAATGACACAGAGTGAGAGTTCTTCAACTTAGGGAAGCGTGTTGCTCTGCTCTAGCCACAGCCAGGGCTCTGCTGCTGACGCTCAGATAAGCTTTGGATATGGACCTGGATAATTTAAACCTAATGGACTCAGCTGGAAACAGACAATGTATAGAGACAATTGGTACTGCAACAGAGAGAAAGATCTAAAAATGGCCATCACGGTAGTGCTTTTAGTAAGTAGCTCCATTTAGAAGGCCATGGAAAGATATATTGATGGTTAGGATTTTTTGAGAGGTTTAGATGGTAAGTGTACGAACAGTGTGGGCCCAACTTAGCTCTTCCTTAAGGCATATAGAGCCAAACAGCTACCGAAATCTAACTTAGAAAAGCTCGGGTTCCTTTTCTTTTTTGCCCATTCTGCTTCTTTTGGATGAAGCTCTTTTGTATCACAACTGTTCACTCCACAATAAAGGGATATAATACAAAGTTAAAATACCTCCAGATGGTTAAAGACCAGACATTTTCTGATCAAATGTCAAAGATCAATAAAGCTTAAGCTATAGTCCAACCTCAATCATTAACCCGCATTTCTGGAAAATAATTTACTTTAGCGTATTATTATATCACTTAATGAGATTATCATGAAGCTTGAAAACTAGTTTCCCTTTATTCTATGAAATTCAATGAATACTTCCAGATTTTATTTTATCTCATTTTAAAAAAGAAGTATATTTTGAAAACTCAAGCTCTGAATATTACTGAGAATTCATACCTCATGACCCTAGATTTCAAATTATGACATGTTTCTAGAAGTATCTTAGCACATCAAGTTCAATCGCTTAGTTGTGTCCGACTCTTTGTGACCCCATGGACTACAGCACACCAGGCTTTCCTGTCCATCACCAGTTCCAGGACCTTGCTCAAAACTCATGCCCATGGAGTCGCTGATTCCACCCAATCATCTCATCATCTGTCGTCCCCTTCTCCTCCTGCCTGCAATCTTTCCCAGCATCAGGGTCTTTTCCAATGAGCCAGATCTTCAAATCAGGTGGCCAAAGTATTGGAGTTTCAGCTTCAGTCCTTCCAATGAATATTCAGGACTGATTTCTTTAGGATTTACTGGTTTGATCTCCTTGCAGTCCAAGGACCTGTCAAGAGTCTTCTCCAACACCACAGTTCAAAAGCATCAATTCATCAGTGCTCAGCTTTCTTTATAGTACAACTCTCACATCCACACATGACTACTGGAAAAACCATAGCTTTGACTAGATGGAACTTTGTCTGCAAAGTCATCTCTGCTTTTTAATATGCTGTCTACGTTGGTCATAGCTTTTCTTTCAAGGAGCAAGCATCTTTTAATTTCATGGCTGCAGTAACCATCTGCAGTGATTTTGGAGCCCAAGAAAATAAAATCTCTCACTGATTCCATTGTTTCCCCATCTATTTGCCATGAAGTGATGGGACCAGATGTCGTGATCTTAGTTTTGCAAATGTTGAGTTTAAAGCCAACATTTTCACTCTCCTCTTTAACTTTCATCAAGAGGCTCTTTAGTTCCTCTTTGATTTCTGCCATAAGGGTGGTGTCATCTGCATATCTGAGGTTATTGATATTTCTCCCTGCAATCTTGATTCCAGCTTGTGCTTCATCCAGCCTGGCATTTCACATGATGTACTCTGCATAGAAGTTAAATAAGCAGAATGACAATATACAGCTTTGATGTACTCCTTTCCCAATTTGGAACTGTTGTTCCATGTCCAGTTCTAACTGTTGCTTCTTGATCTGTTTCCACACCAATATAACATCTAAATAAGTCTCATGATGTAAATAACGTCTCAACACATTTTCTTACTTTAGAATAGAGACTATAGACTATACACTATTAATTGAAAATTTTGTAAACTCAAACAATAGTGACATTTTTTTTATGTAGATATTAAAAAACAGTGTCTTCAAACAAAGACAAGGAATCACATTTTTTAAATGTGCTGGGTTTCTCTAGGATAAGAATGAAACTTTCAATAGCAATCCCACCCGGTGCAGGGTAAAAATTCATTAGGTATCTTCTAAGTGAATAAGTAAATACATAAATAACTTCAGTATGGTACTGTGAAGTATCTTATTTTCTAATTGTTTATGTGTATATATCTTGCCTACCCAATTATACCGTAAGCTCTTTAAATCTTTCCATTCATTTATTCAACAAACATTTCTTAGTTTTTTAGTTAATTTTTATTGGATTAGAGTTGCTTCAAAAGTTCTGTCAGTTTCTACTGTAGAGCAAAGTAAATCAGCTCTATGTATACATTTATCCCCCCTCTTTTGGATTTTCTTTTCATTTAGGTTACCACAGGATACTGAGTAGAGTGCCCTGAGCTGTATAGTAGAGTTCTTGGTACCTATTTTATACATAGTGTCAGTAGTGTATATATGTCAATCTCAGTCTCCCAATTCATTCCAAACCCCCTTTCCATCACTGGTGTCCATACACTTGTTCTCTATATCTATGTCTCTATTTCTATTTTGCAAATAAGATAATCCATACTATTTTTCTCTATTCCACATAGATGCATTGATATATGATATTTTTCTCTTTCAGATTTACTTCACTCTATATGATAGTCTTTAGGCTGTCCACGTCTCTACAAATGACCTAATTTCATTCCTTTTTATTAATGGATGAGTAATATTCCATGTGTATAGGTACCACATCTTCTTTACCCACTCCTCTATGATGGATATTTAGGCTGCTTCCATTGTGGAAGCTTGCAGTGTGGTAACCCGACCTCTATTGTAAATAGTGCTGCACAGAACATTGGGGCGCATGTGTCTTTTGGATTACGATTTTTCTCTAAGCATATACTCAGTAGTGGGATTGCTGGGCCATTTGGTAATTCTATCTTTAATTTTTTAGGGAACTTCCATATATGGTTCTCCATAGTGGATATATCAATTTACATTCTCACCAACAGTACAAAAGAGTTTCCTTTTCTCCACACACTCTCCAGTATTTACTGTTCGTAGATTTTTTGATAATGGCTTTTCTGATATGGCATGGACCTGACAGAGACAGAAGATATTAAGAAAAGGCAAGAATACACAGAAGAACAGTAAAAAAAAAAAAAAAAAAAAAAAAAAGCCTTAATGACCCAGATAACCATGATGGTGTGGTCACTCACCCAGACCCAGACATCCTGGAGTATGAAGTCAAGTGGGCCTTAGAAATCACTACTACCAACAAAGAACATGGAGATAATGAAATTCCAGCTGAGCTATTTAAAATCCAAAAAGATAATGCTGTTAAAGTTCTGTACTCAAGATATCAGCAAATTTGGAAAACTCAGCATTGGCCACAAGACTGGAAAAATCACTTTTCATTCTAATTCAAAAGAAGAGCAATACCAAAGAATGTTCAAACTACCATACAGTTCCTCTCATTTCACGTGCTAGCAAGTTTATGCTCAAAATCAATCCTTCAAGCTAGGTGTCAACAGTACACAAAGAATTTCCAGATGTGCAAGCAGGATTCAGAAAAGGCAGAGGAACAAGAGATCAAATTGTCAATATTTTTTGGATCATGGAGAAAGCAAGTGAATTCCAGAAAAACATCTATTTCTGCTTCATTGACTATGCTAAAATCTTTGACTGTATGGATAACCACAAACTGTGGAAAATACTTAAAGGGATGGGAGTACCAGACCACTTTATCTATCTCACAAGAAACCTGCAGGTCAAGAAGCAACAGTTAGAACCAGACATGGAACAATGGACTGATTCAAATCTGGGAAAGGAGTATGACAAGGCTGTATATTGTCACCTTGCTTATTCAACTTTTATGCAGAGTACATCATGTGAGATGTTGGGCTAGAAGAATCATAAGCTGGAATCAAGATTGCTGGGAGAAATATCAACAACCACAGATATGCAAATGACACCACCCTAATGGTAGAAAGTGAAGAGGAAATAATGAGCCTCTTGATGAAGATGAAAGAGGAGAGTGAAAAAGCTGGCTTAAAACTCAACATTCTAAAAACTAAGATTATGGCATCTGGTCCCATCAAGTCAAGGGGAATTTTATTGTTCAGTCACTCAGTCTTGTCCAACTCTTTGCAACCCCATGGACTATAGCATGCCAGGCATTCCTGTCCTTCACCATCAAGGTAAATAGATGGAGGAAAAAATGGAAATAGTGACTAACTTTATATTCTTTGGGTCCAAAATCACTGAGGATGGAGACTGCAGGCATGAAATTAAAAGATGCTTGCTCTTTGAAAGAAAAGCTATGACCAATCTAGACAGCATATTGAAAAGCAGAGACATTACTTTGCCAACAAATGTCCATCTAGACAAAACTATGGTTTTTCCAGTAGTCACATGGAGATGTGAGATTTGGTCCATAAAGAAGGCTGAGTGCTGAAGAATTGATGCTTTCAAGCTGTGGTGCTGGAGATGATTCTTGACAGTCTCTTGGACAGCAAAGAGATCAAGTCAGTCAGTCCTAAAGGAAATCAACCCTGAATAGTCATTGGAAGGTGACTGAAGCTGAAGCTCCAATACTTTGATCACCTGATGTGAAGAGCTGACTCATTGGAAAAGACCCTGATGTTGGAGAAGATTGAGAAGAAGAGGGAGGCCACAGAGGATGAGATGGTTGAATGACATCACCGACACAATGAACATGAGTTTGAGCAGATTCCAGGAGATGCTGAAGGACAGGGACATCTGGAGTGCTGCTGTTCATGGCAGGACAAAGAATCAGACATGACTGAATGAACAACAAATTTGAATCATTATGAGGTGATACCTCATTGTAGCTTTGACTTTCTCTAATAATTAGTGCTGTTGAGCATCTTTCTATGTGCTTGTTGGCCATCTGTATGGTGGCCTGGTGATAAAGAATAAACCTGACAATGTAGGAGACACAGGTTCAATCCCTGTGTTTCTCTTCTTTGGAGAAATGTGAACCAGTCAGTTGTTCCATGTGCAATTTTAACTTTTGCTTCTTGATCTGCATACAGGTTTCTCACAAGACAGATAAAGCCATCTGCTTCTCCCTTCTCTTTAAGAATTTTCCACAGTTGTGATCCACACAGTCAAAGGCTTTAGTGTAGAAAATGAAACAGAAGTAGATGCTTTTCTGAAATTTGCTTGCTTTCTCCATGATCCAATAAATGTTGGCAATTTGATCTCTGATTCCTCTGCCTTTTCTAACTCCAGCTTGTACCTCTGGAAGCTGTTTGTTTGCATACGGCTGAAGCCTAGCTTGAAGGATTTTGAACATAAACTTCCTAGCATGTGAAGTAAGAGGAATTGCATGGTAGTTTGAACATTCTTTGGAACTGCCCTTCTTTGAGATTGGAATGAAAACTGATCTTTTCCAGTTCTGTGGCCACTGCTGAGTTTTCTAAATTTGCTGGCATACTGAATGCAGCACTTCCACAGCATTGTCTTTTAGGATTTGAAATAGCTCACCTGGAATCCCATCACCTCCACTAGCTTTGTTCATACTAATTCTTCCTAATGGCCACTTGACTTCACATTCCAGAATATCTGGCTCTGGGTGAGCAGCAACACCATCATGATTAACCAGGTCATTAAAATCTTTTTTGTATAGTTCTCCTGTATATTCTTGCCATCTCTTCTTAATCTCTTCTGCTTCTGTTAGGGCCTTACCATTTCTGTCCTTTATCCTGCCATGTTTGCATGAAACTTTCCCTTGATCTCTCCAGTTTTCTTGAATAGATCTCTAGTCTTTCCCATTTTATTGTTTGGCTCGATATCTTTGCACTCTTCATTTAAAAAGGACTTATTTTTTCCTCCTTTTTATTCTCTGGAACTCTTCATTCATTTGGGTATATCTTTGCCTTTCTCTCTTGCCTTTGTTTCTCTTCTTTCTTCAGCTATTTGTAAAACCTCCTTAGACAAATCAGGGAATTAGAGAGTGCTCTAATTTCATTCTTTTACATGTAGTTGTGCCATTTTCCTAGCACCAATTCATGTCTTTTCCCCATTGTATATTCTTGTGTCCTTTTTCATAGATTAGATGACCATAGGTGTGTGGGTTTATCTCTTGGCTTTCTATCCTGTTCAGTTGGTCTATATTTCTGTCTTTGTGCCAGTACCATATTGCCTCAATGACTGTAGCTTCATATTATAGTATAGTTTGAAGTCAGGGAACCTGATTCCTCCAGCTCCATTTTTCTTTCTCAAGATTGCTTTGCTTATTTGGGTTCTTTTTTTTTTTTTAATTAGTTTATTTATCTTTTTTTAACTTTACAATATTGTATTTGTTTTGCCGTACATTGACATGAATCCACCATGGGTGTACATGTTTTCCCCTTCCAGAACCCCCCTCCCACCTCCCTCCCTATCCCATCCCTTAGGGTCTTTTGAATTTCCCTACAAATTGCAAAATTTTCTGTTCTAGTTCTGTTAAAAATGCTATTGGTGGTTTGATAGAGATTGCATTGAATCTGTAGATTGCTTTGGGTAGTATAGTCATTTGTACGACATTGATTCTTCCAATCCAAGAAAAAGGTATATATCTCTATCATTTTGAGTCATTATTGTTATCTTTCATCAATATCTTATAGTTTTCTGCCTACAGGTCTTTAGCCTCCTTAGACAGGTTTGTCCCTAGGCATTTCCTTCCTTTTGTTGCAATGGTAAATGGGATTCTTTTCTTGATTTCTTTCTCTGATCTTTCATTGTCAGTGTATAGGAGTACAACAGAGTTCTGTGTATTAATTTTGTATCCTGAGGCTTTCCTAAGTTCATTGGTTAGCTCTAGTAGTTTTTTGGTGGCATCTTTAGTATTCTCTGTGTATAATATCATGTTGTCAACAAACATTTATTGGATGCATGATATCAGGCACTGTTTTTAGGCACTGAGGACAAAGCAGATTTAAACAGTTAAAGATGACTGAGCATGATGGCAGTACAGTTCTGTAAATACACTAAAACCCATTGACTCCTACACTTGAAATAGTAAATTTTATGATATTTAAATTCTCATCAATAGTTTAAAAATTACTGTCATTGAGAGACCCAATTTCTAATGAATCTTCTTTTTAATTTTTTCCATTACCATAGCTAGTACAGTGTAGGTGTAAAGTCAGAGATGAAAAAAGTGAAGTCACTCAGTTGTGTCTGACTCTTTGAACCCCATGGACTGGGGTCTACCAGGATCCTCCATCCATGAGATTTTCCAGGCAAGAGTACTGGAGTGGGTTGCTATTTCCTTCTCCCAGGGATCTTCCTGACCCAGGGATTGAACCTGGATCTCCCACATTGTAGGCAGATGCTTCACCATCTGAGCCACCAGGGAAATCCTCGGGATGAAAAAATATTAGCCAACTGATTTCTTGATTCATTCAAGGGATTGGTAAATCACTACATGATTGTCATACATCTGGTACCTTTGCTGAGAATCGGTATAGGCTATGACCCTGATGTTAATCAAACTTTTGTTCAGTTCTGGCTTTTCCATGTATTACCCCCCAGTGTAACCAGGTATTCTTCAGTCACTCAGAACTTCATTTTCCTGTGCTAAATGGAGCTAGCAACAGTACCTCTCTCACTGAGAGAATTAAATAAGAAAATCTGGGGGAACTTCCCTGGTTTTCCCACTGCTTGACTTCACTTTCGAATGTAGGAGGTGTAGGTTCGATCTCTGGTTGGGGAGCTAAGATTCCCACATGCCTCGCAACCATATAACCAAAATATAAAACAAAAGCAATATTGTAATAAATTCAATAAAGACTTTAAAAATTGGTCCACATCAAAAAATACCTTAAAATATACTGAGACTATAAAGAAAATATACGGGAAAAATATAAGAGAAATACCAATGAAGCAAGGCTGATTGTATTTTGCTAACTGTTGAAACAGTGATAGGGTTTATTGTAAGATACTCTTTATTTTGGATTAATAACTAATGAAAATTTAAATTTAAAAAAGTATAAATGATAAATAGAAGGCATTAGGCAGAAGGCAAGAATTATTACTGACCTAAGTGAAGGTATGATAAAAACAACTTCAATTTTCCTCCTGAAAATGAAGCCATGAATTTTGCTTATTATTTGTCTCCATGCTTTGCAAGAATTATAAATATTTTGACATACGATTTTTCTCTGAGATAAATAAGGAAATGGGATCCAGTAGGTATTTGTTCTCACAGTATCATTCTGATAACTCTATTACAATCATCATAGTGAGCTCAGGAAAATCAGACCAGTTTTTCTCGCTATTTACATCACCAAAGACTGTCTGACAGTCTGTCACAGTGCAGCCACCTCTCAATTTCCATGTGTAAGAGAAAGATGCAAGCTAACTTCAGGTTTTAGTTTTTTGTTTAAAAATATATCTTCAGTTTTCCATCTGGGCTGCGTAAAACATGGCACAACTTCTTGATAAAATGCTCCACAAATTCCTAGGCCCCTGGTGTCTGAGCCCTGTTGATCCCATTAGTTTATTTTCTCTTTATTAGATTTAAAGGAAGAGATCAAACACCCATATAAATTGTGTTGTTTATTTCATATCTTGCAGTTCCCTCAGAAGTAAGAAATTGACAATCACCATAGCCTTTGTTGGGGGTGGCAGAAAGGAAGAGCTGAAGTCTAAGCAGTTCCGGGAGGCATGGGAAGTGAAAGCAGGATAGTGGTGCTGGGCTGGCCATCACCACAGGGACGAGCAGAAGGTGAGGAAAGTCAGTAACATGGCTAGCTGGGGGGATGAGTTAGAGGGTGAGAGGCATGCCTTCCGGTGGGAGAATGGATTGAGTAAAGAGGGCACACAACGCTGCCATAGCCAGCTGGAGACAGGAGCCTGGCAGCGAAGGTGACAAGGGCCTAAATGACTAAACGTGATGAGACTGGCATGAGGCCTTGCAGCCCCTTCTTTCAGCAAGTCTTTAATAAGCATCTCTTCTGTGGCTGGCACTGGGACAGTGACAAGACAGAAATAGTTTCTGCCCTTTTGGAATTATCTGCTAGCAGTTGGTGCAGGCTGTTACAATGCAGTGATGAAGCGTCTTACAGACAATGAGAGCAGAAGGGAAGGGAAGTCGCTCAGTCGTGTCCGACTCTTTGCGACCCCGTGGACTGTAGCCTACCAGGCTCCTCCGTCCATGGGATTCTCCAGGCAAGAATACTGGAGTGGTTTGCCATTTCCTTCTCCAGGGGATCTTCCCAACCCAGGGATCGAACCCAGGTCTCCCGCATTGGAGGCAGACGCTTTAACCTCTGAGCCACCAGGAAAGTCCGAGAGCAGAAGGACAGGGCCCTAACTCAGACCCAAGCAATCCTAAGAAAATAACACATAAACTCGATCCTGATCTATCAGGAGTTGGCAGGAGAGGAAGCAAAGGTAAAAAGGTGTTAGGATGCCTTCAGCTGTAAGAAATGGAAAATCAAGACTGATTTAAACAGCAAGCACATTTGCCAGATCACAAAGAGGCAATCTGGAAGTAGGAGGCACCTCAAAGTTGATTGAACCACAGGTGAAGAAATGTCATGGAAACATAGGATTTTGTCACCTCTATGCTCTGCTGCCCACAGCATTGGCATCATCCCGTTTCCGGTTCCCTTTATGGCTACAGGATGGTGGTCATACCATTTTACTGCTATATGTTACCTTGCTCAAACTGAAGAGATAAAGATGATAACTTTCTATCATTCTCTCTTAAGAATAAGAAAGGCCATTCCCAGCAGCTTCTAGCAAACCTCTGCTGTATCACATTGCCCAGAACTAGGTCATATAACCAACCACAGGCAGTACAGATTGGATTACCTTTAGGTAATTGAAGAACAGATAGAATCAATATTAGGGAACCAACCACCAAGTCTACTGCAAGGTGGGAGATGGGGAAAAAATGTACCAGGAAAAAAATTCCAAGAGAAAGAATCAATTATCTCTGAACTCCTGGAGGCAAAGGAAAACATGGGAAAGACAAACACAGGCAAAGATGTACAAAGAAGACAAACTAAGTAACATTGTTAACATGCCAGACACAAGCAGGGCCAGCACCATGGGTGTGCACAATGGCCCATACAAAACGTCTAGTTGGCTTTTATCCCCAATAACTCCACTGTAGATTCTCAAGCCTAAGGTCTCTGTGACTGCGTTTGAGATGCACAGTTAGAAGATTAAGGTCAGAAGCTGGGAAACGTGCTTTCATGGAACCCGGGGCATAAGCTGCAATCACTGAGAGCAAAGCAAGGAGAGTTCTCCCATCTTCCTGAGGAGCTAGGTCCAGCTGGTGCTCTGAGGAATAGCAGTTTGGGGGCACTGAGACCCAGCCCCTGGATTCAGTGTCCTCAGGATGAGGCACTAATAGAGAAGTAATGATGAGGCTCCTTCAAATGACTCTGACAAAGAGGAGATCAGCAAGTGAGGGCTGCAGGAGGAAAGAATATCATGGGTGTTGCTCCACAAGTGACTCAGCTGTTTTGGACCCAGGTGAGAATAAATTATAAACACCTCTGGGAAGCTAAATTCTTGGATAGAGGCCTGGAGGTCATTGTAAGTTTATTATTAACTTAAAGCCAGTTGGCATTAGATTGGATTAGTACAGAGGAAATTTCATGGAGTAGAGAGAAGCAAGCAGATTTCCAGAAGTGTGATTAATTAATTGTCAATTAGTTAATTATAAAAGGGTAGCAATACAGAGGTACAATAGTAGATTGTATTGTTTTTCCCAATGATTCACTACTCCTTTCTCTCTAGAAGGATTATTCATCCTTGTTAGGGTCACCAGATTTAGCGAGTCAAAATACAGACTGCATGTATTTCAGATGTATAACAAATGATAATGTGAAATAAGTATGCTCCATGCACACACACGGAACACACAATCACAGAAAACTAACCAATCTGATCACATGGATCACAGCCTTGTCTAACTCAGTGAAACTATGAGCCATCCCATGCAGGGCCACCCAAGACTGACAGGTCACCATGGAGAGTTTGGACAAAATGTGGTTCACTGGAGAAGGAATGGTAAACCACTTCAGTATTGTTGCCTTGAGAACCCCATGAACACTATGAAAAGGCAAAAAGATAGGACACTGAGAGATGAACTCCCCAGGTCGGTAGGTGCCCAATATGCTACTAGAGATCAGTGGAGAAATAACTCCAGAAAGAATGAAGAGACAGAGCCAAAAAAACAACATCCAGTTATGGATATAACTGGTGATGGAAGCAAGGTCCGATGCGTTAAAGAGCAATATTGTATAGGAACCTGGAATGTTAGGTCCATGAATCAAGGCAAATTGGAAGTGGTCAAACAGGAGATGGTAACAGTGAACATTGACATTTTAGGAATCAGCGAGCTAAAATGGACTGGGAAGGGTGAATTTAACTCAGATAACCATTGTATGTACTACTGTGGGCAAGAATTCCATAGAAGAAATGGAGTAGCCATCATAGTCAACAAAAGAGTCCGAAATGCAGTACTTGGATGCAATCTCAAAAATAACAGAATGATATCTGTTCGTTTCCAAGACAAACCATTCAATATCACAGTAATCCAAGTCTATGCCCCGACCAGTAATGCTGAAGAAGCTGAATTTGAATGGTACTATGAAGACCTACAAGACCTTTTAGAACTAACACCCAAAAAAGATGTTCTTTTCATTATAGAGGACTGGAATGCAAAAGTAGGAAGTCAGGAAACACTTGGCATAACAGGCAAATTTGGCCTTGGAGTACAGAATGAAGCAGGGCAAAGTCTAATAGAGTTTTGCCAAGAGAATGCACTGGTCATAGCAAACACCCTCTTCCAACAACAAAAGAGAAGACTCTACACATGGACATAGCCAGATGGTCAACCTTGAAATCAGATTGATTATATTCCTTGCAGCCAAAGATCGAAAAGCTCTATATAGTCAGCAAAAACAAGACCGGGAGCTGACTGTGGCTCAGATCATGAACTCCTTATTGCCAAATTCAGACTTAAATTGAAGAAAGTGGGGAAAATCACTAGACCATTCAGGTATGACCTTAATCAAATCTGATAGAGTGCTTGATGAACTATGGATGGAGATTCATGACATTGTTCAGGAGACAGGGATCAAGATCATCCCTAAGAAAAAGAAATGCAAAAAAGCAAAATGGCTGTCTGAGGAGGTCTTACAAATAGCTATGAAAAGAAGAGAAGCAAAAAGCAAAGGAAAAAAGGAAAGATATACCCATTTGAATGCAGAGTTCTAAAGAATAGCAAGTAGAGATAAGAAAGCCTTCCTCAGCGATCAATGCAAAGAAATAGAGGAAAACAATAGAATGGGAAAAACTAGAGATCTCATCAAGAACATTAAAGATACCAAGTGAGAATTTCATGCAAAGATGTGCTCAATAAAGGACAGAAATTGTATGGACCTAACAGAGGCCGAAGATATTAAGAAGAGGTGGCAAGAATACACAGAAGAAGTGTACAAAAAATATCTTCATGACCCAGATAATCACAATGGTGTGATCACTCACCTAGAGCCAGACATTCTGGAATGTGAAGTCAAGTGGGTCTTAGGAAGCATCACTACAAACAAGGCTAGTGGAGGTGATGGAATTCCAGTTAAGCTATTTCAAATCCTAAAGGATGATGCTGTGAAAGTGCTGCACTCAATATGCCATCAAATTTGGAAAACTCAGCAGTGGCCACAGAAGTGGAAGAGGTCAGTTTTCATTCCAATCCCAATGAAAGGCAACGCAAAAGAATGCTCAAACTCCTGCTCAATTGCACTCATCTCACACACTAGTAAAATAATGCTCAAAATCCTCCAAGACAGGCTTCAGCAATACGTGAACCGTGAACTTCCAGATGTTCAAGCTGGTTTTAGAAAAGGCAGAGGAACCAGAGATCAAATTTCCTGCATCCATTGGGTCATCGAAAAAGCAAGAGAACTACAGAAAAAATATATATATTTCTGCTTTATTGACTATACCAAAGCTTTTTTTTTATTAAATTAGTTTATTTTCTATTTTTTAATTTTACAATATTGTATTTGTTTTGCCATACATTGACATGAATCCAAAGCTTTTGACTCTGTGGATCACAATAAACTGTGGAAAATTCTGAAAGAAATGGGAATACCAGGCCACTTGACCTGCCTCTTGAGAAATCTGTATGTAGGTCAGGAAGCAACAGTTAGAACTGGACATGGAACAACAGACTGGTTCCAAATATGAAAAGGAGTACGTCAAGGCTGTATATTGTCACCCTGATTATTTAACTTACATGCAGAGTACATCATGAGAAACACTGGGCTGGAAGCAGCACAAGCTGGAATCAATATTCCAACTTGATATTTTTGAGAGAAATATCAATAACCTCAGATATGCAGATGACACCACCCTTCTGGCAGAAAGTGAAGAAGAACTAAAGAGCCTCTTGATGAGAGTGAAAGAGAAGGGTGAAAAAGTTGGCTGAAAACTCAACATTCAGAAAACTAAGATCATGGCATCCAGTCCCATCCCTTCATGGGAGATATATGGAGAACAGTGGAAACAGTGGCAGACTTTATTTTTCTGGGCTCCCAAATCACTGCAGATGGTGACTGCAGCCATGAAATTAAAAGACACTTACTCCTTGGAAGGAAAGTTATGACCAACCTAGACAGCATAGTAAAAAACAGAGACATTACTTTGTCAACAGAAGTCCATCTCATCAAGGATATGGGTTTTCCAGTAGTCATGTATGGATGTGAGAGTTGGACTATAAAGAAAGCTGAGTGCCGAAGAATTGGTGCTTTTGAACTGTGGTGTTGAAGAAGACTCTTGAGAGTCCCTTGGACTGCAAGGAGATCCAACCAGTCAATCCTAAAAGAAATCAGTCCTGAATACTCATTGGAAGGACTGATGTTGAAGCTGATACTACAATATTTTGGCTACCTGATGGGAAGAGCGGACTCATTTGAAAAGACCCTGATGTGGGAAAGATTGAAGGCGGGAGGAAAAGGGGACAACAAAGGATTAGATGGCTGGATGGCATCACTGACTCAATGGACATGAGTTTGAGTAATATTCAGGAGTTGGTGATAGGGAGACATGGTGTGCTGCAGTCCATGGGGTCGCAAAAAGTTGGGCACAACTGAGTGACTAAACTGAAACTAATGCACACACATACACGTACTAAAATATTTGCTTTTTACTGGAATTCAAGTTTCACTTGAATGTTCAACATTTCACCCAGATATCCTAACCCCCGGCCTTGGCCCTGGCACTCAGTTTGCCCAGCACAGGGGCAGTACATACTGCTGCCTCATTGACCTTGGGCTTACTCCTGTGACATTCTTGGGCTAAATGGATGGGAGTGGATGTGATATACACCATTTCTAAGCAGAAGGTTTAAAACGCAGCAGGAACCAGCTCTCTGGCTATTTTTCTTTGCCACAAAAATAGCATATAGCCAGTAGGGACTGTTCCTTCAGCCTCCATCTCCAGTACAAGAAGACATGTGGACTGCAGCCAGCACAATGTAATACGAGCAAAAAGAATGTTTAATTGAAAGTCATTGAGGTTTTAAAGCATGAATCATCACAGCAAAATTTGCTGATCCAGATACCAAGAATGACCTCTGAGAAAAAAATGTATGCTGGGAGTACATGAATATGAAAATAGTTTTTTCCTAATTCAAAAGAGCTATAGGTTTTTCTACTTGTGATATTTCCATTTATAAAAATGCAATATTTCATTTATATGACAACTGATTTCCTCCTTCTTTTAAAGGTAAAAATTTCATTTACTTGCTAATTATTCTAGGGGCATCAGTGGGAGTGTATTCTTTTCAAACTTTGTATAGATAACCTCCAGAGAAATGGTTTATATATTGCACAATATGCAGTTTAAAATATTTATTAAATATTTCAAAACTATTTATTCCATAGATACTTTTTGTGTGATAAGCCCTGTGTTAAACATGAATCATTAGCCTAAATGGCTAGTTGATAGCTCTGTGTGTGTGTGTGTGTGTGTGTGTGTGCGCGCTTAGTGGCTCAGTAGGATCTGACTGTTTGTGACTCCATGGACTGTAGCTCACCAGACTCCTCTGTCCGTAAGACCTTGTAGACTAGATTTTTATCATTGTTTACTGTGGCGCTGAAGGGGCTGTGCTAGACCAGCCTAGTAAATGTACAGTCTCGATTATAGTATCAATAATAAAAGTCTGGCTTTTTCACTTGGGAATCACTGCTCTCTAATCTCATCTACATTTTAGCCCTTTGAGCAACTGCAAAATCAATAGGAAAAAAATCATGGGACCATTTTTGTCCCTTCAGTCAGTGCCTTTTCTGTTGTTCCTCCTGGAACATTCCTGAGGCTGAGCTTGCCGAATTTTGTCAACACGGAAATGTCAGCCAGAGCTTGGTATTTAACTCATTTGCACTGGGCAGTTTGCAGCTCACAAGGTGTCAATTAAAAAAAAAAAAAAAAAACAAGAGGAGAGGCAGAGGAAACTGTCTGTCAGCTTGGTTGGAGTGAGATCTGATATTAATTATTAAAGGAGCTCAAAATTAACAACAGCCAAGCCAGAATGAGCACACCTTTCAAATACAATGGGAGCTGAAATGTTGCACTGAGAATTGAATGAGATGAATAGTTTCTAGCTGCAACAAAAGGGAGTTAGCAAAGCTGTTGGGAAGCAGTCCCCAACAAAGTTGTTAAATGCTTAGATGATTAATAATGGAGATTATAGTCTCTTGTTTTCTGGAGATTAAGAAAAGAAAAAGCCAAATATTTTAGGGCACCTACTGTGTGTCAGTTGCTCCATTAAGCACTGTGATTCAGCAGTGAACTGGGTGGTAAAGTTCCGGCCATTTGGGAGCTTACATTACAAAAGGAGTGATTATGTTCTTTCTTCAGTTATAGAAAACTTCCTTTCCTAAGCCTGCCCACTATGGCCCTATTTATTCCTCATATCTGTACCTCCCAACTCAATTAGCTTTAACTGTGCATTTTCTCTCTGCCAGGTGCTATGCCAGGGAACAATATATACATTTCATTCTCCCAACAAAGTAACGTGGCAAGGATTACTTTTTGCATTTTACAAAGACTGTGAGACTAAAAACGATATGCAATTGAATTAAGGCCACAGGTCATTTGGGGTAAATCTGAGGTTAGATTTTTAAATTTCAAGGACTCATCTATTGTTTTTCCATCACACTTTGCTACTTTGTTTTATCTTCCCGCCACAGGGGCTTAACTATGCTATGTGTTACCTCCTCCTGCATCTTGTCTTATCATCTCAAGGACCAGGAGTCAGTCAAATAGTTCATTTAATAGGGAATGAGCGCTTTTAGGGATGCTTCATAATATTACAAATTTTCAGGTGAAATTTTCTATACCATAACCACACCTAGATATTTGTACTGTTCTAGTTTACTGGCTCTAATGGTGGGAGGTACCGTGATGTCAGGCTGGTAAGAAGGAGGTTTAGAGGGAGTGGAACACATTAATGCCCCTCAAGTTAAATAACACAGAGGCAGTTCTGTGTTTATGAGTAGAAATGGCCAAGCTCTGTACTGTTGAGAGCAGTGAGAGAAGAACTAGTCCAGCCCCGCCCCGACCCCAGAAGTACATCTGTAATATAGTTGTTTGGATATCAGAATGAATACTTTCAAAACAAGTATCAACATGAAAGCCATTAAATACATCCATATAATGAAAAACTACACAGTCATAAAAACATGAGGCTGAGCTATATATACTGTATATGCTGCTGCCTCTGGATCAAGGAATAATTTTTGAGTTTCAAGTTTTATTACTTCATAAGGCTCTTTCTGTCATAGATAGTGATTCTTCTGATGGATCTTGGCAAAATAAATGGAAAATTTTCTGGAAAGAATTTCCCATTCTAGATGCTACTAAGAAAGGACATTTGTGATTCATGGAAAGAGGTCACAATAGCATCAACATGGACAGGAGTTTGAAAGAAGTTGATTCCAACCCTTATGGATAACTTTGAGAGGTTCAAGATTTTACTGGAGACAGTGACTGTCAATGTAATAGAAATAAGAAGAGAACTACAATTAGAAATTGAGCCTGAAGGTACAACTGAATATCTGCAAATATATATAAAACTTTAATAGATGCAGAGCATATGGAAAAGCAAAGAAAACGATTTTCTGAGATGGAATCTACTCCTGTTAAAGATGCCATGAAGATAGTTGAAGTGACAACAAAGAATTTAGATAAGTGACTTGAATTTTAAAAGTTCTGTGGATAAAATGTTATCAACTGGCATTGCACACTACAGAGGAATCTTTCATGAAAGGAAGAGTCAATTAATATGGCAAATTTCATTGTTGACTTAGTTTAAGAAATTGCCACAGCCACCCCCAACTCTCATTAGCTACTAACCTGTTCAGTCAGCAGCTACCAATATCATGGGAAGACCCTTCACCAGCAAAAAGATTATGACTTGCTGAAAACTCAGATAATGTTTAGCATTGTTTAGCAATAAAGTATTTTAAATTAATGTATGTACATTTTATAGACATTATGCTATTATACACTAAATAAACTCCAGTTTATTATACACAAAACTTTTATATGCATTGTGAAACCCCCAAAAAAGAAAGTCATGTGACTCACTTTATTGTAATCTTTGCTTTATTGTGGTGGCATGGAAACAAATCCACAATATCTTCAATGTCTGCCGATAATCACTGATCAGTTGACTTCACTGGGTAGGAATGAAAATTCCCTTTCCAGGAGTCCATTCTCTACTTCTCCTCAACTTGCAAAATAAAGGACAAAGACTTTCCTTGTAAAGATTGCTTTGCAGGAATTAAATTCACTTAAAGCAAAATGTAAGAAACCTTAAAAATTAGAATGATCTCAAGTCTGTTTCCTTTGGAAATTGCTATGTTTATACTTAGTCAGTCTATTTGTTTACTACCTGCCCTCACCATACTTTTATTGCACTAATTTTTAACTTTTCCTTCCAAAATATGTTCATTAAAAACATGCATCTTGGATGCTTCTATAATGTTTTGATTCTCCATTTGATTTTTTAAATACCTATATTCATTGTGAATCTCTATTTCATCTCAAATATACCCAGTGAGGACAATGAGAGCTCCTTGAAATGGAGTGGGAAAGGAAGGCTTTACAAAGCTGATCTTAAGAAGGAGCAACATTTGGATCTCTGTGGACCATAATCAGATAAAGAGAAGTTTCTGTTAATGATGCTTTTAACAGAGAGCCTCTTAATTAATTCCCTTTGTTCTCTCCTAATAGAATAGAGGATAGACATAATGAGAGGAATGAAATAATCCCCGTGGATTTTTCTCTAATCACTTAACTCTTCAAAGTAGGGAGCAAGATGATTTTTATTTTTCTCTTTCTTTTGCCCTCTAGCATAATTTCCTCTGAAAAATAATCTCCTACAGGAGTCAAATTACAAATCCAATCGGTTCCAAACATGGGCTTTTTAATTTAAAAAATAAAGCTGACTAACATTTTCATGGCTTAAAAAAGAAAAACTGTTCTAACTCCATTGTTTGCGAAATGAAAACAAAGCAAAAGAAATTAAGTTAATGCAGCTATCTCGTGAAATCTACCATTCCCGGCTGTTCTACCTGGTAGGAAAAAAATTGACAATTTCAGCTATAGAAAAAATAGACTCTGTGTCAATGATTTTCTCTCTTTCTTGCAATGGTTCCAACTTTGGATGCAATTGAAATCACCTACAAGCTTTTCAAACATGCTAATGCCTCAGTCCTATTCCTGCTGCTGCTAAGTCGCTTCAGTCGTGTCCGACTCTGCGCGACCCCATAGACGGCAGCCCATCAGCCTCCCCGGTCCCTGGGATTCTCCAAGCAAGAACACTGGAGTGGGTTGCCATTTCTTTCTCCAACGCATGAAAGTGAAAAGTGAAAGTATAGTCGCTGAGTCGTGTCCAACTCTTCACGACCCCATGGACTGCAGCCTACCAGGCCCCTCCGTCCATGGGATTTCCCAAGCAAGAGTACTGGCAGTCCTATTACTAGCTATTCTAATTTGAATGGTCTGAGGAGAAGCTTGGCAGGATTCGTAAAAATGCCCTCAGTCAGTTCAGTTCAGTCGCTCAGTTGTGTCCAACTCTTTGCAACCCCATGAACCGCAGCATGTCAGGCTTCCCTGTCCATCACTATCTCCTGGAGTTTACTCAAACTCATGTCCATTGAGTTGGTGATGCCATCCAACCATCTCATCCTCTGTCGTCCCCTTCTCCTCCTGCTTTCAATCTTTCCCAACATCAGGGTCTTTTCCAATGAGTCAGCTCTTCGCAACAGGTGGCCAAAGTATTGGAGTTTCAGCTTCAGCATCAGTCCCTCCAATGAACACCCAGAACTGATCTCCTTTAGGATGGACTTGTTGGATCTCCTTGCAGTCCAAAGGACTCTCAAGAGTCTTCTCCAACACCACAGTTTAAAAGCATCAATTCTTCGGTGCTCAGCTTTCTTTATAGTCCAACTCTCACATCCAAACATGACCACTGGAAAAAACATAGCCTTGACTAGATGGACCTTTGTTGGCAAAGTAATGTCTCTGCTTTTTAATATGCTATCTAGGTTGGTCATAACTTTCCTTCCAAGGAGCAAGCGTCTTTTAATTTCATGGCTGCAGTCACCATCTGCAGTGATTTTGGAGCCCAGAAAAATAAAGTCAGCTACTGTTTCCACTGTTTACCCATCTATCTGCCATGAAGTGATGGGACCGGATGCCATGATCTTAGTTTTCTGAACGTTGAACTTTAAGCCAAATTTCTCACTCTCCCTCTCACTTTCATCAAGAGGCTCTTTAGTTCTTCTTCACTTTCTGCCATAAGGGTGGTGTCTCTGCATATCTGAGGTTATTGATATTTCCCCTGGCAATCTTGATTCCAGTTTGTGCTTCCTCCAGCCCAGCGTTTCTCATGATGTACTCTGCATATATGTTAAATAAGCAGAGTGACAATAAACAGCCTTGATGTACTCCTTTTGCTATTTGGAACCAGTCTGTTGTTCCATGTCCAGTTCTAACTGTTGCTTCCTGACCTGCATACAGGTTTCTCAAGAAGCAGGTCAGGTAATCTGGTATTCCCATCTCTTTCATGATTTTCCACAGTTTATTGTGATCCACACAGTCAAAGGCTTTGGCATAGTCAATAAAGCAGAAATAGATGTTTTTCTGGTACTCTCTTGCTTTTTTGATGATCCATCAGATGTTGGCAATTTGATCTCTGGTTCCTCTGCTTTTTCTGAAACCAGCTCGAACATCTGGAATTTCATGGTTCAGGTATTGCTGAAGCCTGGCTTGGAGAATTTTGAGCATTACTTTACTAGCGTGTGGGATGAGTGCAATTTTTGTGGTAGTTTGAGCATTCTTTGGCATTGCCTTTCTTTGGGATTGGAATGAAAACTGACCTTTCCCTGTCCTGTGGCCACTGCTGAGTTTTCCAGATTTGCTGGCATATCGAGTGCAGCACTTTCACAGCATCACCTTTGAGGATTTGAAATACCTCAACTGGAATTCCATCACCTCCACTAGCTTTGTTCATAGTGATGCTTTCTAAGGCCCACTTGACTTCACATTCCAGGATGTCTAGCTCTAGGTGAGTGATCACACCATCATGATTGTCTGGGTGGTGAAGATCTTTTTTGTACACTTCTTCTGTGTATTCTTGCCACCTCTTCTTAATATCTTCTGCTTCTGTTAGGTCCATACCATTTCTGTCCTTTATCGAGCCCATCTTTACATGAAATGTTCCTAGTGCCCTAGGGATTCTATTACACAATTAGAGTTGAAAATTACTAGTAGACAGAATTGTGGAATAAGGACTTAAGAGAAGGGCTACAGCTCCAGGCCCCACACCCTCTCTTCCATTAAAACTTCAAACTGAATAGTTCTGTTTATCTATGCTTTATGCCTTGGGAGTCAGCTTATTGCTCTTTTTCTTTTAAAGAGAAATTTTCCTTTTTAAAAGAAAAGTTTAAAAACCACTGTTCCAATGCAAAAGACAAACATCTCATCCTTCTCCATGTCTGGCTTCATGTTTGTTTTGTTTTGTTTGTTTTATTACTAACATATCACAAAAATAAATATACAGGTAAAAGCTGAGCAGTGGGTCTATCCTATCCACAGGAGGCCTTGGAGAGGATGGGATGCTTCTGTCCTATTCTCAAGCACTGGAGAGTGATTTAAGGAAAAAAGATTTTGGAAAAGGAATAAAGAAACTTGGTCGGGAATAGTGAAGACTTTTTGACCTTGTAGGAAAGCTGGCTGTCTATGTATGCAAGTGAAGGTCAATGACTGAAGGGTTCATTAGGAAACAAAATGTATTAAGGCTCCTCAAGATGAGGTTGTTGATGGATATTACCTTCTGAATATGACTCCATCAAAATGAGAAAATAAAGCATCTGGTTTAAAACCCACTAGAAGCTCTACATAGTTCCTTTTTATTTCTTTTAAAGATGATAGGCTACTTGAAAATTACATAGCTAGATGCTGTTGAATTATGCTGGTGGAAATTACTCTTTTTCTTCCACCTTTTTGTTTTAGAACTAGTCAGTTAGGGGGTAGTAAGTCATAGTGCTAAAGCTCCATGGATCTTGAGCTTACAAAGGGGATTTTTCTAAACTAATTTCCTTAAAGATTAAAGAAGATATTATCATAATACTTATAAAGATAGTTTTTTTAATTTAGAACCATTATAAATCTTTTTCCTCTCTATATTTCTTCTTTTTGAACTCAACATTTCATTTATACTCTACACAAAAGCTATAAGTCATATAGAAAACAAAGAGAAAAATGGACAAAGCAAGTCCTTCCTTGTCAATAATCACTTCAAATATAAATGGATTAAATGTTCCAATAAAAAAGTAAAGATTGGAAAATGGGTTAAAAAAAAGAAACATAATCTAACTATATGTTATAAAAAAGATACCCACTTTAAATCCAACAATACAAATAGCTTGAATGTGAAAGAATAGAAACAGGTATTCCATGCAAATACTAACCAAAAGACAGCTGAAATGCCTATCATGTCAGACAAAGTAGATTTTGAGCCAAAACTATTACAAGAGACAAAGGAGGACATTATATAGTGATGAAGGTGTCAATTTATCAAGAAGATACAGCAATTATTAACATATATTGACCAAGCAACAGAACTCCAAATATATGAAAAACTCTAAAACATACGGAATATATTGACAGAATTGAAGGGAGAAATAATTCTACAATAAAAGTTGAATCATTTTTATTAATAGAACATCTAGACAGATATCAATAAGGGAATAGAAGAGTTGAAAAATATAAACCAAACAGACGTAAGAGATATACAGTTGTTTATCTTTATTATCAGTGATTATACCCACAAAATTTCATGAACACTGAGTTAACAGATATTGAATCATTACTCTCAGGAAAAATACAGTGTTTGGTTTCTACATGAGCCTGTAACACCATTTTTAACAATTGATCAATACAAAATCTGACTTTATGTGTGTGTGTGTTTTGATTTAAGGACACTTCCTCTAATATGCATTGTTCATCTATTAACTTGAACTCACAGCCAAGAGCACTATAACTCATACCTAAATGAAGCTTATCTAACACACATTTTTTCTGTAAGACACATCATATACTACTTGCAGTTAAAAGCACTATATAACACTTTTGCAGTATGCTTGAAAGTCATTTTAAACAGAAAAATCATTAATGAAAAGCAGAAAAATGTGAAAAATATGACATTAGATAGATCTCGAAAAGGATTCTAGTTTATAGTAAGAGAGCTGAAACAAGAAGGCAGAGCATCATCTTGTACAACTGAGATGGGAATATACACTTCAGGCAATACGTCTTTCACTTTTCTCAGTATGCACATGCCTACAGATGACTGAAAACCATAATCAGTATTAATTTAAAGGTTTCAAATAAATTCTAGTGGGTAGGCTAATTGGGAAATATGGAACATATAAATGATGATGATCATCAGTGTATGAAACATTTTACTGAACAACAAAATGCATATTTATCTAAAGTACACAGGAAACACTTGGCCAACAAGCCCATATGTCATGCCACAAAACAAGTCTCAATAAATTTAAAAATATTTAAATTATGCAAAGTATCTTCTCTGAGTACAATGAAATAAAACTAGAAGTAACAGAAAACTGAAAAATTCACAATTAGTAGAAATTAAACAATACACTCAAACAACAAATGGGCCCAAAGAATAAATTATAAAGAAAATCATAAAATACTTTAAAATGAATAAAGATGATGACACAACATACCATAATTTATGGGATGTATCAAAAAAGTCCTCCAAGAGAAATTTATGGCCATAAATATCTACATTAAAGAGAAGAAAGATTTAAAGTTATAATTTACTTAGACAAAGAGATGTCTAGGACCAGATGATTTCACTGGTGAATTCTGCAAAGCATTTAAATAAGAATTATTAACTATCTTTCTGAAACTCTTCCAAAATAAATAAGATAAGAAGACGTCTTCTTACTCATTTTATAAAGCCAACATTATCTTGATAACAAAGACATGAAAACCTACAGAAAATATTTGTTATGAATATAGCTGCAAAAATATTTAACAAATACTAGGAGACATAATATGACAGCATAGCAAAACTATGTTTATCATGACCAAGTTGGATTTACTCCAAGAATGCAAAGGTGATTCAATATAAGATAGTTAACCAATATAATACACCATGTTAATACAATCTAGGAAAACAGTCACCTGATTATTTTGATTGATTCAGAATAAAAGCACTTGATAAAATTCACCAATTTTTCATGACAAAAGCCCTCAGAAAATTAGGAATAGAAGATAATATCTTCAACATGATAAAGGATATTTATTAAAAAACCGACAAAAGAGCTAATATGATACTAAATGTTAAAAGACTGAAAATGTTCTTGCTAGATCAAAAAGAAGATTAGAATGCACACTTTCACCAATGTTACTCAACACCCTACTGGAAGTTCTATCAAAGAAATCTGACAAGAAAAAGAAATAGAAATAATCCAAATCAAAAAGAAAGATATTAAACTGTCTCTGTTCAGAGATGACATGATCCTATATACAGAAAATCTCAAAGAATTCACAACTGTGTGGATTACACCAAACTGGAAAATTCTTAAAGAGATGGGAATACCAGACCACATTACCTGCCTCCTGAGAAGTCTGTATGCAGGTCAAGAAGCAACATTTAGAACCAGACATGGAACAATGAGCTGGTTCAAAATTGGGAAGGAAGTACATCATGGCTGTACACTGTCACCCTGCTTGTTTAACTTACATGTGGAGTAAACCATGTGAAATGCCAAACTGGATGAAGTTCAAGCTGAAATTAAGATTGTGGTGAGGGACAGGGAAGCCTGGCGTGCTGCAGTCCATGGGGCTGCAAAGAGTCAGACACAACTGAGTGACTTAAAAACAACAAAAACACTAGCAATGAACAATCTAAAATGGAATTTAAGACAGAAATTCCATTTTCAATAATATCTAAAGGAATAAAATACCTAGGAGTACATTTAACCAAGGAGATGAAAGATATACACTGAATATTATAGAACACTGTTGAAAGAAGTTAAAGAAGCAAAAATAAGTAGAAATCTAGCCCCTGCATATAAATAGTGTGACAATATTATTAAGATATCAATACAGGTCAAAGTAATAAACATTCCAAGTAACCCTTACCAAAATTTTAACAGCCTTCTTTTGTAGAAATGGAAAGCTGATCTTTGAATTCGTATGGAATTACAAAGATGTCAGAATAGCCAAAACAATCCCAAGAAAGAAAAGTAGTTCTGGACTTCCACTTTCTGATTTCAAGCCTTACAGCAATGATTGTAGTCAAGAAGGCTTAGTAGTATGATTCTGAGCACACCTCCTCCCATGGCACACTTAAATTACAACTATTTAGAGAGCATCTCCCTTTGAGAACAACATGAAGACCAGCAGAAAAGACCTTCCACAACTAAAGATGTAAAGGAACCACAGTGATGGGGGGACAGATGTAGTATTGTTAAGATCCATGCTTTCTTTCAGGCAGGCAACCCACAAATGAGAGTGTAATCACAATTGCAGAGGTTCTCCATAGGGAGAAAAGGATCTGAGCCCTACATCAGGAATCTCAACTCTGGGAGCCTTGCACTGGAAAGATGAACCCCCCAAAAATATAGATTTTAAGGCCATAGAAGCTTGCACACAAGAGAACTTGAGGGTTATAGGAAACAGAGATTCCAGTCTTAAACCGTGTGTGCCAAATTTCACCTGCTGTAAGTTCCAGTGCAGAGAAAGCAATTTGAAAGAATCTTGGGTCAGACATACTTGCCAATGATGGAACAACCCCAAACCCCCCATAGAGGCAGGACATAGATGTTGCCTGGGAAGACAGACGATAGTGGCAGCCATTTTGAGAATGCATTCGACCAGGAGGACAGTAGTGCTAATAAGCACTATTTTTGAGTCATATCTCTAACCTATTTTATGCTGAGAGATTACCCACCAACCAGCAGGCTAGCACCATCCCCAGAACCCCTTCACCATCTATCCACCAATAGCAAGACTCCTCCATGCCCATAAGTGGCCCATCAGTCACTGTATGAGCGACAGGGCCAGGGACTAACCCCACCTACCAGCATGCCCACAGTAGTTGGCCATAACATGACAGAATGGCCAAAGTAGCCCATAGAAAAGGCACCTCTAGAGCACATACCTCTGATCAACAGTGTGGAGTGTTGCTTGGCTCCACAGTACATCTCCTATGTAAGGAAACTTCTCCAAGATCAGGAAACAAAACCAACATTATCAATTCTAATAAATAGAACAAAACACAGAAAATTAGGAAAAATAGAGAGGGGGAGAGAAATGTGTTCCAAATGAACTAACAGTAAAATATATCAGAAAAATAATGAAACAAAATGAAATAAGCTATTTAGCCAACAAAAATTTTTAAAGGTAATAATCATAAAGATGTTTACTGAACTCAAGAGAAGAATGAGTTAATGCAGGGAGAAATTTGACAAGGAGAAAATATAAAGAAGAACAAAACAGACCTAAAAACTATAATACTGAAATAAAAAACTACATAAAAGGAATGAACAGCAGATTAGATGATACAAACAAATGGATCAGTGAATTGGAAGACAGAGTAGTGGAAATCATCCAGACTGAACAGGAAAAAAAAAAGAATCTTTGAAAAGGAGGATAATTTAAAAGATTTCTGAGACAAGAATGTACTAGCATTTGTATTATAGGGGTCCCAGAAAGAGATGAGAGAGAAAGGGATAGAGAACTTATTTTAAAAAATATACTTGAAAACTTTCCTAACCTGGAAAAAAAAAGACAAATATTTGAATCCAGAAGGCACAGGAAATCTGAAACAAGATAAAACCGAAGAGGTCCACAACAAGATACATTACAATTAAAGTGGCAAAAAAATAGATGAAGAGAGATTTTTAAAAGCAGCAAGAAAAAAACAAGTAGTTATGTACAAGGAAACTACCATATGACTGTCACCTTATTCTCAGCAGGAACTTTGCAAGCCAGAAGGGAGTGACACAATATATTCAAAGTAATGAAAGAAAACCGAGAATACTCTACATAGAGTATCATTCAGATTTGAAGGAGATGTAGAGTTTTACAGACAAGCAAAAGCTAAAATAGTTTATCATCTCTAAACTGTCTTCGTAAGAAACATTAAAGTGACATCACTACATGGAAAAGACCATGATTAGAAATATGAAAATTATGAAAAGAAAATTATCATTGGTAAAGGTTATTTACCTTTTTTACAATTTACCAAAACTACAGTAAAGATAGAAGATCAACCACTTATAAAGCTAGTGGTGGTTGTGGTTTAGTTGCTAAGTCAATCCAACTCTTGTGACCCCATTCACTGTAGCCCACCAGGCTCCTCTGTCCATGGGATTTTTTCAAGCAAGAATACTGGATTGGTTTGCCATTTTCTTCTCCAGGGTATCTTCCAGACCCAGGGATTGAACTCAGGTCTTCTGTGCTGCAGGCAGTCTCCTGCATTGCAGGCGGATTCTTTACTAACTAAGCCCCCAGGGAAGCCCATAAAACTAGTAGAGAGGTTAAAAGATTAAAGTCGCAAAAAATCTATATCCAGAAGTTCTTAGGAGATACAAAAAACAAAAAGATGCAAAATATAATGTTAAAAACATTAAATGTAAAGTAGAATACTGAAAATGCAGGGTTGTTAGAATGCATTCTAACTTAAAAACTCATCAACTTAAAAAGCAATATATATTATAATATGTATTATACAATTATTATGTTATATGAGAGTATACTACATAACATTATATATTATATACTATATGATATTACAATATCTATAATATTTTAATAATATAACATTTATATTATATTATTATATAATCATATACATTATATAATTTATAATATTCTATATTATGTCATTATGTATTATATATTATATAAAATATGCATATATTATCATGTATGATATAATAATATACTATATTATAAGATGATATATTTTGTATATATATGTTATATATGTTATTTTAGATGAATAGCATGGTAATCACAAACCTAAACCCTATAATAGAAAACACCACAAAAGGATAAATATCGTATGACATAACCTAAAAGTATAGCCCTAAAAATATTATCTTATCACAAGGAAAAAGAAAAAAAAGACATAAAAAGAATAACAAAACAACCAGAAAACAATTAACATTGGCATAAGTACATGTCTGTCAATAGCTACTTTAAATATGAATACACTAACTGAATCCAATAGCATATTAAAATGCTCATACACCACAACCAATTTGGATTCATTCCAAGTACACAAGGGTGGTTCAATATATGCAAATCAATCAATGTGATACATGCCATCAACAAAAGAAAAGAAAAAAAACATGATTATCTCAATAGTTTTGGGGAAAGCATTTGTTAAATTCAACACCCATTCATAATAAAATTTCTTACCAAAGTGGTTATAGAGTGATCTTATGTCAACATAATAAAAGCTATTTATGACAAAGTCCTATCCAATGTAATATTCAATGTGAAAAGGTGAAAGCCTTTTGCTAAAATCTAGAACTAGGCAAAGATCCCCACTCTCATCACTTTTATTTAACATAATATTGGAAGCCCTAGCCATAGCAATCAGACAAGAAAATGAAATAAAAAGTATACAGATTGGAAGGGAGGATGTAAAATTGATATCATATACAGATTACGTGATAGTATATATATAGAAAAACCCTAACGATTCTATACAAAAGCTATTAGAACTGAAAAGCAAATTCAGCAAGGTACTGGGACACAACATCAACATACAAAAATGGACTGCATTTCTTTATGCTAATAATGAAATATCAGAAAGGGAACATTAAAAAAAAACAAGAAAAACTTAACAATTGCATCAAAAAATAAAATAAAATGCTTAAGAATAAATTTGACCAAGGAGGTTAAAGACTTATATGTTGAAAACTATAAAGCACTATCAAAGGAAACTGAAGATGAGTCAAAGAAATGTGAAGATATCTCATGCTACTGCAAGGTAAGAAATAATATTGCTAAAACGACTTTACTACCCAATGCAATCAATAGATTTAATGCAATCCTTATCAAATTACCCATGACATTTTTCACAGAACTAGTACACGTAATCCTAAAATTTATATGGAACCATAAAAGATCCAGAATTGCCAAAGCAATCCTAAGAAAAATATCAAATTATGAGTCATAACACTCCCAGACTTCAGGCAATACTACAAAGCTACAGTAATCAAAACAGGTGATACTGTCATATACACCAAAAAAGACATATGGATCAGTGGAGCAGAATAGAAAGTCCAGAAATAAACCCAGACATACAGTCCATTATTCTTCAACAATGTAGGCAAGAATATGCACTCAGAAAAAGGCAATCTCTTCAGCAATTGGTGTTGGGAAAGTTGGACAGCTGCATGTAAACCAACGAAGTTAAAACACATCTACACAACATACACAAAAATAAACTCAAACGGCTCAAAGAATTAAGTATAAGACATGACAAAACTCTTAGAAGAAAACTGGCAAAAATTTCTCTGACATAAACCATACCAATGTTTTCTTGGGTCAAAAGAAATAAAAAGCAAAATAACGGTACCAAATAAAACTTACAACCTTTTGCACAGCAAAGGAAATAATAAATAAAATGAAAAACCACCTATGGAATGGTAGTAAATATTTGCAAATGATGCAATTGATTAGGTCTTAATTTCCAAAATATTCAAACAGCTCATACAGCTCAACAAGAAACTAAACAACCCAATCAAAAAATGGGTAAAAGACCTAAATAAACATTTCTTTAAAAAAAGATGTACAGATGACCTCAGCATTGCTGCACATTATAGAAATGAAAATCAAAACTGCAACAAGATATCACTTCACATTAACTAGAATCTCTCTCTCAAAAAGTCGCTCACTCATGTCTGACTCTTTGTCACCCCATGGACTGTAGACCATCAGGCTCCTCTGTCCATGGAGTTCTCTTGGTAAGAATGCTGGAGTGGATAGCCACTCCTTTCTCCAGGGAATCTTCCCAACCCAGGAATTGAACCTGTGTCTCTTGCATTTCACCATCCAAGCCACCAGAGAAGCCCTCAGTTAGAATGGTCATGGTCAAAAAGTTTACAAATAATACATGCTGGAGAGGGTGTGAGGAAAAGGGAAACCTCCTACACTACTGATGGGAATGTAAGTTGGTGCAGCCAGTACAGAAAACAGTATGAAGTGTCCTAAAAAAAAAAAACCTAAAAATCAAGTTGTCACGTGATCCAGAAATTCCACTCCTGGGAACATACCCAGATGAAACTGTAATTTAAAAAGATACAGGCACCCCTATATTCCTAACCGTACTATTCATAATAGCCAAGGCATGGAAAAAACTTAAATGTCCATTGACAGGTAAATGGATGAAGATGTGGTACATGTACACAATGGAATATTAGTCATAAAAAGAATGAGATTATTCCATTTGCAGCAACATGGATGACACTGGTGATTATGATACTAAGTGAAATAAGTCAGAAAGACAAATACCACATGACATCACTTACATGTGTAATCTAAAACATGATACAAATGAACTTATCTACAAAACAGAAAAAGACTCACAGACATAGAGAGTAGACTTGTGGTTGCCAAGCAATGGAGGGAGGGATGGAATGAGAGTCTTGAGTTAGCAGGTGCAAACTATTAACATAGAATGGATAAACCACAAGGTATAGAGGAAAACAACAGATTGGGAAAGACTAGAGATCTCTTCAAAAAAATTAGAGATACCAAGGGAACATTTCATGTGAAGATGGGCTCGATAAAGGACAGAAATGTAATGGACCTAACAGAAGCAGAAGATATTCAGAAGAGGTGGCAAGAATACACAGAAGAACTGTATAAAAAAAGATCTTCACAACCCAGATAATCACAATGGTGTGATCACTCACCTAGAGCCAGAAATCCTGGACTGTGAAGTCAAGTGGGCCTTAGAAAGCATCACTATGAACAAAGCTAGTGGAGGTGATGGAATTCCAGTTGAGCTATTTCAAATCCTCAAAGATGATGCTGTGAAAGTGCTGCACTCAATTGCCAGCAAATCTGGAAAACTCAGCAGTGGTCACAGGACTGGAAAAGGTCAGTTTTCATTCCAATCCCAAAGAAAGGCAATGCCAAAGAATGCTCAAACTACCGCACAATTGCACTCATCTCACATCCTAGTAAAGTAATGCTCAAAATTCTCCAAGCCAGGCTTCATCAACACATGAACTGTGAACTTTCAGATGTTCAAGCTGGTTTTAAAAAAGGCAGAGGAACCAGAGATTAAATTGCCAACATCCGCTGGATCATCGAAAAAGCAAGAGAGTTCCAGAAAAACATCTACTTCTGCTTTATTGCCTATGCCAAAGCTGGACTGTGTGGATCACAATAAACTGTGGAAAATTCTGAAAGAGATGGGAATACCAGACCATCTGATCTGTCTCTTGAGAAACCTGTATGCAGGTCAGGAGGCAACAGTTAGAACTGGACATGGAACAACAGACTGATTCCAAATAGGAAAACGAGTACGTCAAGGCTGTGTATTGTCCCCCCGCTTATTTAACATATATGCAGAGTACATCATGAGAAACGCTGGGCTGGAAGAAACACAAGCTGGAATCAAGATTGCCAGGAGAAATACCAATAACCTCAGATATGCAGATGACACCACCCTTATGGCAGAAAGTGAAGAAGAACTAAAGAGCCTCTTGATGAATGAAAGAAGAGAGTGAAAAAGTTGGCTTAAAGCTCAACGTTCAGAAAACTAAGATCATGGCATCTGGTCCCAACACTTCATGGGAAATAGATGGGGAAACAGTGGAAACAGTGTCAGACTTTATTTTTTGGGCTCCAGAATCACTGCTGATGGTGATTGCAGCCATGAAATTAAAAGATGCTTACTCCTTGGAAGGAAGGTTATGACCAACCTAGATAGCATATTTAAAAGCAGAGACATTGCTTTGCCAACAAAGGTCCATCTAGTCAAGGCTATGGTTTCTCCAGTGGTCATGTATGGATGTGAGAGTTGAACGATGAAGTAAGCTGAGCGCTGCAGAATTGATGCTTTTGAACTGTGGTGTTGGAGAAGACTCTTGAGAGTCCCTTGGACTGCAAGGAGATCCAACCAGTCCACCCTAAAGGAGATCAGTCTTTGGTGTTCATTGGAAGGACTGATGTTGAAGCTGAAACTCCAATACTTTGGCCACCTCATGCAAAGAGTTGACTCATTGGAAAAGACTCTGATGCTGGGAAGGATTGGGGGCAGGAGGAGCAGGGGATGACAGAGGATGAGATGATTGGATGGCATCACTAACTCGATGGACATGGGTTTGGGTAAACTCCGGGAGTTGGTAATGGACAGGGAGGCCTGGCGTGCTGCGATTCATGGGGTCGCAAAGAGTCAGACATGACTGAGCAACTGAATTGAATACATATAGAGCAGAAAACTATATTCCATGTCCAGTGATAAGTCATAATAGAAAAAATATAAAAAGAATATATACATATGTATAACTGAATCTCTTTGCTTTATAGATAAATTAACACATCATTAATCAACTATACTTCAATTAAAAAATGTAGATGTGTTAAGTGCTCCAATTAGAAGACAGAGAGTGACTGAATGGGTTAAAACATCAAGAACCGTATATATGCTGCCTACAAGAGACTCACTTCAGACACATGCAACTCAAAGTGAGGAAACTGAAAAGGTATTTTAAAATGTGATACATATTTACAGTTGAATATTATTCAGTCATAAAAATGAATGGAATAATGCTATTTGCAGCAACGTGGATAGATTATCATACTAAATGATTATCATACTAAATGAAGTTAAGTCAAATAAGGACAAATATATGATATATGGAATCTAAAAAAAAGATACAAATCTAATTATACACAGAAATGGAATTAGACCCACAGACTTAGAAAACAAATTTATGGTTACGGAGTTGGAAAAGTGAGGGGGAGGAATAAATTAAGAGCTTAGGATTAATATATACACACTATTATATATAAAATACATAACCAACAGGATCTATTGTATACCACAGGGAACTATACTCAATATTTTGTAATAACCTATATGGGAAAATAATCATCTGAAAAAATAGATACATGTATGTATAACTGAATCAGTTTGCTATACACCTGAAATTAACACAGCATTTTAAATTGACTGTACTTCAATTTAAAGAAAGAAAAGATATTCCATGCAAAAAGAAAGAAAGAAAATTAGTATAGCAATACTTATGTCAAACAAATGAGACTTTAAAACAAAGGCTGTCAATGGTGCTCGGGGCTGGTGCGCCAGGATGACCTGGAGGGACAGGGAGGGAGGTGAGGTGGGGGGGAGGTTCTGGAAGGGGAACACATGTACACCCATGGTGGATTCATGTCAATGTATAGCAAAACCAATACAATATTGTAAAGTTAAAAAATACATAAATAAACTAATTTTAAAAAATGCATTAGTATACTGTATTGTTGTTTTTCTTTCTGGCTTACTTCACTCTGTATAATGGGCTCCAGTTTCATCCATCTCAGTAGAACCGATTCAAATGTATTTTTTTTAATGGCTGAGTAATATTCCATTGTGTATATGTACCACAGCTTCCTTATCCATTCGTCTGCTGATGGACATCTAGGTTGCTTCCATGTCCTGGCTATTGTAAACAGTGCTGCGATGAACATTGGGGTACACACATCTCTTTCAATTCTGGTTTCCTCGGTGTATATGCCCAGCAGTGGGATTGCTGGGTCATATGGCAGTTCTATTCCCAGTTTTTTAAGGAATCTCCACACTGTTCTCCATAGTGGCTGTACTAGTTTGCATTCCCACCAACAGTGTAAGAGGGTTCCCTTTTCTCCACACCCTCTCCAGCATTTATTGCTTGTAGACTTTTGCATAGCAGCCATTTTGACTGGTGTGAAATGATACCTCATTGTGGTTTTGATTTGCATTTCTCTAATAATGAGTGATGTTGAGCATCTTTTCATGTGTTTGTTAGCCATCTGTATGTCTTCTTTGGAGTCTGAGGGAGAAGGTGAGGGTGGGACATTCTGGGAGAATAGCATTGAAACATGTATATTATCATATGTGAAACAGAACACCATTCCATGTTCGATGCATGAGACAAGGGCTCAGGGCCGGGGCAATGGGGTGATCCAGAAGGATGGGATGGGGAGGGAGGTGGGTGGGGGGTCCAGGAGGGGGAACACATGTAAACCCATGGCAGATTCATGTCAATGTATGGCAAAAACTATTGCAATGTTGTGAAGTGATTGGCCCCCAACTAAAATAAATAAATTTATAAAATAAATAAATAAATAAATAAATAAAAATAAAATAAAGTAAAAAAAAAATGAAAAAAGGTACAAATTACCAATATTATAAATGGAAAATAAATAAATAAATAAATAAATAAAACAAAGGCAGTAACAAGAAACAAAGAAGGACATGACACTGTGATAAAAAGATTAATTCAACAAGATGATATACTAATTGTAATTATATACACCAAACATAAAAACACCTAAATACATAGAGCATGTACTTTATTATTAAGAAAGATTAAGGGACAAATTGACAGTAATGCAATGTTAAAGGGGACTTTAACACTCTACTGGGGTTTCCCAAGTGGCGCGGGTGGTAAAGAACCTACCTGCCAATGCAGGAGACATAACAGATGTGGGTTTGATCCCTGGGTCAGGAAGATCCCCTAGAATAGGTCATGGCAAGCCACTTCAGTATTCTTGCCTGGAGAACCCCATGGACAGAGGACCCTTACAGGCTACAGTCCATGGGGTCACACAGAGTAGGACACAGCTTAGCATGCATGCACACAAACACTCTACTGACATCGTTGGACAGATCATTTAGACAAAAAATCAGTAAGGAAACCCTGACCTTGAATGATACATTAGAGATGAACATGATAAATATATAAAGAAGAATTTTCCAAAAGCAGCAGAATAACATTCAGGTGCACATGGAATATTTTTCAGTATAGATTTACACCCTAGGCCATACACAAAGTCTCAATTAATTTAATAAGATTGAAATTATATCAAACATCTTTCTCAACTAGAGTGGTGTGAGATTAGAAATTGACTACAAGGAAAAAAGTTGCAAAAGCCACAGACACATGGAGGCTAAAAAATATGCTATTAAACCATCAATGGGTTACTGGAGAAATCAAATAGGCAATCAAAAGCTGTCTGAATACAAGCAAAAAATGTAAGCACACAGATCTGAAATCTAACATAGCAAAAGTATTTCTAAGAGAGAAGCTTATGATGATGCAATCCTACCTCAGTAAATAAGAAAAGCTCATATAGACAAATGTAACAATATTTAAAGGGCAAAAGAAGAACAAATGAAACCCAAATTTAGTTGAAGAAAAAAAATAAACTCAGAGTAGAAATAAATGAAACAGAGACTAAAGCAATAAAAAAGATCAAAAAAGTGAGAGCTAGATCTTTGAAATGATAAACAAAATTGATAAATGTTTAGCCAGACCCATAAAGAAAAGAGAGAGAAACACAAATATATAATATCAGAAATTAAAGAGAAGAAATTAAAACCAAATTCACAGACATAAGAAGGATCATAAGAGATTACTATGAACAATTACATTCCAATGAAATAAACATCCTAGCAGAAATCAGCACAACACTATAAAGAAATTATCCTCCATTTAAAAAAAAAAAGAAATAGACAACCTAAAAGAAATGGATAAATTCTTAGAAATACAATCTCTCAAGACTAAATCCAAAAGAAATACAAGAAATGAGCAGGCTGATTTTCAGTAATAAAATTGAATCAGTAATAAAAAAAAACTACCAAAAATGTCCAAACCAGACAGTTTCACAGGTAAATCCTACCTAACGTTTAAGGAAGAGCTAATACCTATCCTTCTCAAACTATTCCAAAAATTTAAAGAGGAAAGAATGCTTTTGAACACATTCTGAGGCCAGCGTCATCAGGTACCAAAACCAGTCAAAGATACCACACAAAATTTCAGGCCAGTATGAACACAGATGCAAAGAATCCTCAACAAAGTATTAGCAAAGTGAATTCAACAATGCATTTAAAGGCTCACACATTTACAGAGTCAAATAGGATTTATCCAGGATGCAAGAATGGTTCAGTATCTGCAAATCAAGCAATATGATACTTCACATTAACAAATTGGAGGAAAAATATAGTATGATCATCTCAATAGATGCAGAAACAACTTTTGACAGAATTCAATATCTATTTATGATAAAATTCTTAACAACAAAGTCAGTATAGAGGGACTAAACTGCAACATAACAAAGGCCATATCCTACAGCCAATATCATACTAAAAAGTGAAAAGGGGAAAGCATTTCCTCTAAGATCAAGAGCAAAACAAGGATGCCCACACTCACCACTGTTATTCAATACGGTATTGGAAGTTTCCAGACACAGTTATCAGACAAAAAAGAAAAAAAGAAATATGAATTGGAATGAAGATATAAAACTGTCACCATTTTGAGATGACATTGTACTATATATAGGAAATCCTATGACACCACCAAAAACCTATTAGTACTAATAAATGAATTCAAAAAAGCTGCAGGATACAAAGTTAATATACAGAAATCTGTTGTATTTCTATTCACTAATAACAAATTATCAGAGAAATTGAGAAAATAACTGAATTTACAATTATTTATTCAAAAAAGACTAAAATATCTAGGAATAAATCTAACTAAGGAGGTAAAAGTTTTGAATTTGGAAAATTATGTGACATTCATGAAATATATTGAAAATGACACAAATATATGGAAGCATATACTATGTTCATGATCTGGAAGAATTAATAGTCAAAATAACAATAATAGAAATAATAACAAACAATAATAAGACAACAAGGCAATCTTCAGTTTCAGTGCAATCCCTATCAAAATATCGACACTATTTTTCCCAGAGCTAGAACAAATAGTTCTAAAATGTGTATGGAGAGGGGTGGAGTCAGATGGTGAACTAGGCAGACAGAGTTTGTGTCCCTTTACAACTAGGGCCTGCTTGGCACTTGTGGAGGACCACTGACACCGAAGGGGATGGGAGAAGTCCTTGTGCGACCAGGTAGAAAATGCAAGGGAAGGAGGGGGAGGAAAACAGCACAGGTGGGATGGGACCCATGCCTCTGAGCTGGGGATGGGGGATGGGAGAGGTTCCCACACTCCAAGCGACCCACTCAGGGGTGTTGAAAGTCTCAGGGATGAAGAGGGACCCTCATCCCTGAGGGGGACTAGAGAGGAACATGACTGGTATCTGCCCTGCCCCTTTAGCCCTGGGAACAGAAGGGATATATGTATACCTCTAGTTGAGTCACTGCATTGTATAGCAGAAACTAGTACAACATTGTAAAGCAACTATACCCCAATTAAAAAATTAAAAAAAAATGTGTATCGACACAAAAGGACTATGACTAGCCAAACAATCTTGTAAACAAAAACAAATCTGGAGGTGTCATGCCTCTTAATTTCAAACTATACTACAAGGCTACAGTAAATGTACCAAACAGTATGAATTAGCACAAAAACAGACACATGGATCAATGTGATAGTATAGAGAGTACAGAAATAAATCCATCTATATAATCAATTAATCTATGACAAAGGAGGCAGGAAAATACAATAGGGAAAAAGCGTGTCTAATAAACGATGCTGGAAAAATTGGACAGCAACATGCAAAAGAATCAAAGTGGACTATCTCACATCAATATACAAAAATAAACTCAAATTGGATTAAAGAATTAAATATAAGACCTGAAACCATAAAATTTCTTAAAGAAATTATAGGTAGCATGCTCTTTTACAGTGGTCATCACAATCTTGTTTTATTTTATTTTTTTGGTTTGTCTATTCAACTAAGGGAAACAAAAGCAAAAAAAAAAAAAAAAAGACAAATGGAACTACACCAAACTAAAAAAGTTTAACTCAGCAAGGAAAACCATTAACAGACAAAAAAGGCAACCTGCTGAAGAGGAGAAAATATTTGCAAAGACTGTATCAGTTAAGGGATTAATGTTCAAACTGTACAAAAATCTCATACAACTCAACATCAAAATAACATACAATCTGATTTTAAAATGGGCAAAGTAATTAAGAAGGCATTTTTTTTTCCTAAAGAAGACAACAGATGGCCAATAGTTACGTGAAAAGAACTCAACATCACTAGTCATCAGGAAAATGCAAATCAAAAGCACAGAATAGTGATATACGACCTCACATCTGTGAGATTGGCTATCATCAAAAAGACAACAAAGAACAAGAGTTGACAAGGATAAGAAGAGCGAACCCTGAGGCACCGTTGGGATTTTAAATTGATGCAACCACCATGGAAAGCAACATGGAGTTTCCTCAAAATTTAGCAAAGAAGCATCATACAGTCCAGCCAGTATGGATGGTGTGCACCTGAAGAAAATACAAGCACTAATTTGAAAATGTATATGCACATTAATGTTATTGTAGCATCATTGACAGTATCTACTATATGGATGTGACCTAAATGTCCATCAGTAGACAAATGGATAAAGAAGAAGTGGTATACTGAGCTGCATGAGTTGTTTGTATATTTTGGAGATTAATCTGCTGTTGGTCAATTTGTTTCCAAATATTTCATTCTGTGGATTGTCTTTTCATTTTGTTTAAAGTTTTCTTTGATGAACAAAGGCTTTTAAGTTTAATTAGGTCCCATTTGTTTATTTTTGTTTTTATTTTTATTACTCTGGGAGATGGATCGAAAAACACATTGCTAATGGGAGGGGAGTTTGGGGGGGAATGGATACTTGTATATGTGTGGCTGAGTCACTCTGCCAAGCACCTGAAAGGATCACAACACTGTTAATCAGCTATCCTCCAATATAAAGAGTTAGAAAAGACATTGCTGCAATTTATGTCAAAGCATGTGCTGCCTGCTTTCCTCTAAGAGTTTTGTAGTACCTGGTTTTATATTTAGGTCTGTAACCCATTTTGAGTTTATTTTTGTGTATGGTGTAAGAGAATATCCTAATTTTGTTCTTTTACATGTCACTGTCCAGTTTCCCCAACACCATTTGTTGAAGAGACTGTCTTTTCTCCATTTTATATTATTGCTTCCTTTGTCATAGATTAGGTGACCAGAGATGCACGTGTTTATCTCTGAACATTCTATCCTGTTCCACTGATCTATATTTCTGTTTTTGAGCCAATACTATAGTATTTTATTTTCTTTCTTTTTTTTTAACCATGCTGTTTTGATTATAATGCCTTGGTAGTATAGTTTGAAGCCAGGAAGCCTGATTCCTCCAGCTCTGTTTTTCTTTCTCAAGATAGCTTTGGATATTCAGATATTCTGTGTATCCATATAATTTTTAAGATTTTTGTTCTATTTAAAAAAAACACCATTGGTAATATGATAGGGATTGGATTGAATCCAGAGTTCCAAAGGGATTGCAATGAGTGCAGAGTTCCAAAGAATGGCAAGGAGAGATAAGAAAGATTTCCTCAGTGATCAATGCAAATAAATGGAGGAAAACAATAGACTGGGAAAGACTAGAGATCTCTTCAAGAAAATTAGAGATACCAAGGGAATATTTCATGCAAAGATGGGCACAATAAAGGACAGAAATGATATGAACCTAACAGAAGCTGAAAACATTAAGAAGAGGTGTCAAGAATACAAAGAAGAACTATTCAAAAAATATCTTCATGACCCAGATAACCACAATGGTGTGATCATTCACCTAGAGTCAGACATCCTGGAATATGAAGTCAAGTGGACCTTAGGAAGCATCAAAGATAGTGGAACATGAACAAAGCTAGTGGAGGTGATGGAATTCCAGTTGAGCTATTTCAAATCCTGAAAGATGATACTGTGAAAGTGCTTCACTCAATATGCCAGTGAATTTGGAAAACTCAGCAGTGGCCACAGGACAGGAAAAGATCAGTTTTCATTCCAATCCCAAAGAAAGGCAATGCCAAAGAATGCTCAAACTACCGCACAATTGCACTCATCTCACACGCTAATAAAGTAATGCTCAAAATTCTCCAAGCCAGGCTTCAACAGTATATGAACCAAGAACTTCCAGATGTTCAAGCTGTGTTTCAAAAAGGCAAGGAACCAGCAATCAAATTGCCAACATCCGTTGGATCATCGAAAAAGCAAGAGAGTTCCAGGAAAACATATACTTCTTTATTGACTATGCCAAAGCCTTTGACTGTGTGGATCACAACAAACTGTGGAAAATTCTTAAAGAGATGGGAATACCAGAACACCTGACTTTCCTTTTGAGAAATCTGTGTGCAGGTCAAGAAGCAACAGTTAGAACTGGACATGGAACAACAGACTGGTTCCAAATTGGGAAAAGAGTACATCAAGGCTGTATCTTATCACCCTGTTTATTTAACTTACATGCAGAGTACATCATGAGAAATGCTGGACTGGATGAAGCACAAGCTGGAATCAAGATTGCTGGGAGAAATATCAATAACCTCAGATATGCAGGTGACACCACCCTTATGGCATAAAGGGAAGAAGAACTGAAGAGCCCCTTTATGAAAGTGAAAGAGGAGAGTGAAAAAGTTGGCTTAAGACTCAACTTTCATAAAACTAAGATCATGGCATCTGGTTCCATCATTTCATGGCAAATAGATAGGGAAACAATGGAAACAGTGACAGACTTTATTTTCTTGGGCTCTAAAATCACTGCAGATGGTGACTGCAACCATGAAATTAAAAGACGCTTGCTCCTTGGAAGAAAAGCTATAACCAACATAGACAGCATATTAAAAAGCAGAAACATTGCTTTGTCAGAAAGATCCATCTAGTCAAAGCTATGGTTTTTCCAGTAGTCATGTATGGATGTGAGAGTTGGACTATAAAGAAAGCTGACCTCTAAAGAAAGCCGAAGAACTGATGCTTTTGAACTGTGGTGTTGGAGAAGAGAGTCCTTTGGACTGCAAGAAGATCCAACCAGTCCATCCTAAAGGAAATCAGTCCTGAATATTCATTGGAAGGACTGATGCTGAAGCTAAAACTCCAATACCTTGGCCACCTGATTTGAAGTACTGACTCATTAAAAAAGACCCTGATGCTGGGAAAGATTGAAGGCAAGAGGAGAAGGGGACGACATAGGATGAGATAGGTGGCATCACCGACTCAATGGACATGAGTTTGAGTAAACTCTGGGAGTTGGTGATGGACAGGGAGGCCTGGCGTGCTGCAGTCCATGGGGTCGCAAAGAGTCGGACATGACTGAGCGATTGAACTGACTGACTGACATATAATATAGAATATCAAAAAGTACTTATTGTATAATACAGGAACTCTACTCAATATTCTGAAATAACCTCTGTGGGAAAAGGATCTGAAAATCCAGATGAATATTTGTATATGTATACCTGAACCACTTTGCTGTACACTTGAAATTAACACAACATTGCAAATCAATTATACCCCAATAAAAAAAGAAGAAATTGTGTGTGTGTGTGTGTGTATATATATATATATGTGTATATATATATATATATATATATATATATATACAATGAAACATTACTCAGCCATAAAAATAAATGAAACTTTGTCATTTGCAACAACATAGATAGATTTATACATGGAGAATATTATGCTGATAAAATAAGTCAGACAGGGAAAGACAAATACCACATGATGTCAGTGTGAACTCTAAGAAAGCATACACAAACAAAACAAAAATAGACTCACAGATAGAGAACAAATGGCTGGTTTCCAGAAAGGAGGAGGATCTAGGAGGTGGGCAATATACTTGAAGGAATTAAAAGTAAAACTTTCAGTTTTATAAGTCACAGGGATGCAATATACAGCATAAGGAATGTGGTCAATAATATTTTAATAACTTTTTATTAGGACAGATTATTACTAGACTTTTTGTTGTGGTCATTTCATAATATATCAAATAATGATGTAATAACTTGAAACTAACATTATTTTTTATGTCAACTATATTTCAGTTAGAAAATAAACTTTACTGCAAAGCTACAATAATATAGACTATGTGGTACTGATAGGAAATAGACATATTTTTCAATGGAAAAAGATTGAGTCTAATAATAAACCTGTATACATCTATGACCAGCTGATTTTTGATACAAGTATCTAGTTCATTCAATGGGAAAAGAAGTGTCTTTTTAACGTATGGTGATAGGACAACTGAATTTCCACTGTAGAAGAATGACTCTTGAGCCCTACCTCACACCGTATGAAAAAATTAACTCATAAAGTATCAGTGACCTAAATATGAGCTAAAACCAAAAAACTCTGAGAAGAAAACATAAGAATAAATTTCCATCCTTGGTTTTGGCAACAACTTCTTAGATATAACATTAAAAACACAAACAACAACAGAAAAAAACAGGCAAATAAGACTTCATGAAAATTAAAACTTAAAATTTATTGTGTTCTTTAACAAGGAAGTAAAAAGATAACATACAGAATAGTTAGAAAAGTATCTGGAAACCATGTATCTGATAATGGATTAATTTCCTGATTATATAGAGAACTAATACAAATAAACAACAAGAAGACAAACTACCCAAATAAAAAATGGAGAAGGACTTGAATAGACATGTTTTTTATGAACTTGGGCAAACTCTGGGAGATGTGAGGGACAGGGAAGCCTAGTGTGCTTCAATCTATGTGGTCGCAAAGAGTTGAACACGACTGGTCAACTGAACAACAACAACAAGATATGTTTTTAAAGAACCTATACAAATGGCCAACAAACACATGAAAAGATGCTCGACATTATAGTCATTAAAGAGCCCACAATGATACCACTTCAAACCCATTAGGATGGCTACAATCAGAAAAAATAAGAATAACAACTTTTGGTAAGGATGTATAGGAATTGGAACTCTTAAAGTGGGATACGTACTGTGGAAAACAGTTCAGCATTGCTCAAAAAAACAAACACAAAAGTACCATATGACCCAGAAATTCTGCTAGTACATATATACCCAAAAGAATTGAAAACAGTGACAAAAACTTATACTTGTACCCCATTGTTCATTGCAGCATTCACAATAGCAAAGAAGGGAACAAAGCAAGTGTCCATTAACAGAATGGATAAGCAAAATGTGGTATAAACACACTATGAAATATTATTCAGCTATTAAAACTAATTTAGTTCTGTACATGGTGCAATATGGATAAACCTGGAATTATTAAGTGAAATAAGTCAGATATAAAAGGGAGATATTATATTTGCAGTTATACAAAATATCTGGGGTAGAGCAGTGCATATAGTTAAGGAAGTAAATTACATGTAAGTAGGGGTCAGAGTGAGAAGGAAATGTTGAGTCATTGCTGAACAATTATAGAGTTTCTGTTTGGGGTGATAAAAAAGATTTGGAATAAGCCAGTGGTGATGGTTGCACAACTTTGTCAGTATAATCAATGCCAGTGTCTTGTACATTTAAAAATGGTTAAGATGGCAAATATCATGTAACATATATTACCAAAATTAAAAAAAAAAAAAAGATGGTAAAACACAGAAGCCAATTCTATTTTATCATTCTTAGTTATTCAATAACCAGTCTCAAAATAGTGTACTAAAAAGCAACACACCAAAATAAGTGATACCTAAGTACGTATGTTGCCTCCCAAGAAGGACACTTTGAAGGCTAACATGCTTTTAGCTATTCTGGTCTTCTTAAAAAAATTATCAAACTTCCCTGCTTTGCCCCTGCTTATTCCTGGGAATAAAATATGTGATGCACGGCTGACACACCTGCCACCTTCCTAGAATAACAAGTGTTATTCCAAGATAGACTCTGCTGTAGGCTCCACCACAGTCACATTTTCAGGTGAATGTTGCTCTTTATGAATCACTCAGCTGAATTTTCAAGTAATAATATGAAAGCGCACAAAAGTATATCAACAACCCGTCGATTCAGATTCTTTCACCTTTTCTTCACTTTTATACCTGGTAGTGTCCCAGGACTCCATCCTCAGAGATGTCACTTTTTCTACTTGCTCTTGCTCCCTAGGGGACCTCATCTGGTCATATGGCTTGAAATAGTGTCTATGCTTTGATGACTCTGCATTTACAGCCCAGACCTCTCTCCTGAACTCCAAATTCATATATATGCTTATTCAATATCTTATTTATCATATAGCTAAAAGAGTGTCAGCCTTCAAAGTGTTCCCCTTGGGAGGCAACACACATAGTTAAGTATACATTATCAGTTTACTGACATTCTATTACATAGGTTTACTTTGTTCCATGCACCATGCCAAGCACTTTACATGTATTAACACATTAAATCATCTTAACATTTTATTACTATTCTCATTTCACAAAAGAGTAAACTGAGGGCAGATAGATAAAGTAAATATCAGAAAGTCACACAGCAAGCAAGTGGTAAATATGGGGTTTGTACCAAAAAGTCAGGCTCTAGAATCTATGCTCTTTATGAATACACTGTATTGTCCTCTGCTGGGTTGAATAATAGTCATTACAATCTTAACATATGCAAAACTCACTTGCTTAAATGCAAAAACCCTTGCTGCTGTTGTTGTTCAGTTGGTAAGTTGTGTCTGACTCTTTGAGACCCCATAAACGGCAACAAGCTAGACTTCCCTGTTCCTCACTATCTCCCAGAGCTTGCTCAAACTCATGTCCATCCAGTCGGTGATGCCATCTCCATCCTCTGTCGTCCCCTTCCCCTCCTGCTTTCAATCTTTCCCAGCATCAGGGTCTTTTCTAATGAGTCAGTTCTTTGCACCATCAGGTGACCAAAGTATTGGAGTTTCAGCTTCAGCATCAGTCCCTTCAATGAACATTCAAAGTTGATTTCCTTTAGGATTGACTGCTTTGATCTCCTTGCAGCCCAAAGTACTCTCAAGAGTTTTCTCCAGCACGACAGTTAGAAAACATCAATTCTTTGGTGCACAGCTTTCTTTGTGGTCCAACTCTCACATCCATACCATGACTACTGGAAAAATCATAGCTTTGATTATACAGACCTTTGTTTGCAAAGTGATGTCTCTGCTTTGTAATACTCTGTTTAGGTCTGTCTTAGCTTTTCCTCCAAGGAGCATGTGTCTTTTAATTTCATGGCTGCAGTCACTGTCCACAATAATTTTGGATCCCAAGAATATAAAATAGGCCACTATTTCCATTTTTCCCCATCTATTTGTCATGAAGTGATGGGACTGGATGCCAATATCTTTGTTTTCCAAAAAGCCTATTCCTCCCTAAACCTGTCCCTAGTCAGTAAGTGATATACTCAGTCTACCGGTTACTTAGTTCAAAAACATTGGCCAATCCTTGACTCTGTTCTTTCTTTTGTAGTTCAATCCGTAGGCAAATCCTTCAGGGTGAATCCAGCACTTTCTCAGCAACTCCACCACTCCTCGCACCAAACCACAGTCACTTCTCCTCTAGCTTCCTAACTGATCCATGAGTTTTCATTCTTGCTTCTTCAGCCTCTTCTCCACAGAGCAGGGAGATTGACCCTTTTAAATTATAGTTTAGATTGCATTATCCTTCTGCTCGATACTCTCCCTCTTTAAGTAAAATCCAAAGCCCATGCTATAATCTACAAAATTCAAGGTAATCTTGTCCCTGCTGCCTTAGTGATGGTAAAAACAATCTAACCTCACTCTCTTGCTTACTTCATTCTTGTTTTACTGACCTCCTTGCAATTCCTGGAGCACGCAAAGACTATCTGTTCCTTTTTTCCTCTTCCTTGTCTGGATCTTCCTGGAGATATCCTATGACTGACTTCCTTACTCTCTTTCTTCAAAAATGCTCTTATTGCAATAAGTGCTGATTAGAATGTGGAGAAAGGGGAAAATGGTGCACTGTTTATTGGTAGGATTGTAAAGTGGTACAGCCACCATGGAAAATAATATGGAGGTTCTGCAAAAAATTAGAAATATAACTACTATATGGCAACAATTTCACTTGAGTATATATTCAAAGATGAAATCAGTATCTTTAAGAGATGCCTGCAATCTCATATTCATTATAGTATTATTTACCATAAATAAGACATGGCAACAACATGTCTGTTGATGTATGAATAGATAAGGAAAATGGCATATGTGTGTGTGGGTGTGTATACCTATATATATATATAGGCCTCCCAGGTGTCTCAGTGGTAAAGAATCAGAGCAAAAGACACAGATATATACATGAAAGAAGGAAATCCTGTCATTTGTAACAATATGGATAGACCTTTTCTTTCTGAATGTATCCTATACTCCGCTAAGAGAAATAAGCCAGGTGGAGAAAGATAAATGTTATATCATCTCACTTATACATGGACTCTAAACTCACAGAAACAGTAGAAGGTGGTGTTGGGGAATGCAGGCTGGGTGGAGGTGTGAGGGCAATAGGGAAATGTTGGTCAAACATACAAATTCCCAGATAAAAAGCAAAATAGTTCTGGAATCTAATATACAGCACAGTGACCAGAGCTAAAGATACTGTAATATATACTTGGAAGTTTCTAAGAGAATAAATCATTAAAGTTCTCTCCACAAAGAATGTTAATTATGTGAGGTGCCAGGTGGGTTAATTAACCTTATCATTGTAATCATTTTTCAATATATTTGCATATCAGATCATCATGTTGTGCACCTTAAATTTATACAATGTAATATGTCAATTGTGTTTCAGTAGAGCTGGAATATTTCAGCAGAGAGGATTCTCTGATACCCTTTATAAACAAGTGCCTCCGTGCCCAATCCCTGTCACTCTCTACCCTCCTTAACTCCCAAGGATGTTGTGAGCAGTAGTATTTTTGACAAGATGATCCTGGGAAGCACTGGAGGAAGTGAGGAGAGGCTGAAAAGGCAGGAAAGCCAGTGAAGGATCCATTAATGAATAAGTCCCTGCTGTGGGCAACTGCAGCTCAAGCCCCCTGGGAGCCAGCCCCTGAGAAAGTGTGTGGAGCAAATTCAGGGATCCCCACTCACCCACCAGGAAGCCAGGCAATTTCTCCACCAACAACAGGCCTTACTGCTCAAGGTTTACCTTCCTGACACCTCTGCCAGGCCCCACCTGCAGACAGAGATCCTGTGATGTCCAGAGAAAGCCCTGAAGCAGAGAGACACAGGAAGCATTCCAGCCTGAAAGGGGCCTAACTGGAGGCTGCCTCAGGGTAGGCCGTCTAAGTATTGACAGGCCAGTAACAGTCTGCCACACAGGTGCGGGTGTATTAGAGAGCGAAGCCCAGTGCTGTCCAAACGTTATTATACCACCAGTCTAATTTGCTCCGCTTTGGACCTCAAATTTATGCAGAATTCTTGGACTCACCTCTTCCCCACATCCTACAACCCAGCTAGTCTTCTCCATGGGCTTATTTTTATTTACCCAGTTCACTCATTTCTTCAGCAAATATTTGTGAAATCTTTATTTGATTGAAAGAAACACAGTGATGAACAAGGCACAGTTTCACCCTCAAGAATTCTGCTCACAGGTTACTAGGAGAGACACAAGCAGACCAACAATGATCGTACAGTTTGGGGAGACTGTGCAATGGAGATGTATAGAAAGGGAAGCAATTGTAAATATCAAAGCCCACTGAATAGAACATTAAAAACTAATGAATTTTACTGTATGTAAATTACACCTCAGTAAAGCTAACAGTAAATAAATTTAAATTACCAAAATGTTACGGGAAAAAAGATAAGAAACCTTGGCACCACTATTCGAATGTAACACTTTATGTGTGTGTGTGTGTGTGTGTGTGTGTGTTAGTCATTCAGTTGTGTCCAACTCTCTGTGACCGCACGGACTGCAGCCCACCAGGCCCCTCTGTCCATGGAATTCTCCAAGCAAGAAGACTGGAGTGGGTTGCTATTTCCCTCTCCAATGTGAATTTTAGTAGCAGCAGTTTAGTCGCTAAGTCATGTCTGACCCCTGCGACCCCCAGACTGTAGCTTGCCAGGTTCCTCCATCCATGGGATTCTCCAGGCAAGAATACTGGAGCGGGTTGCCATTTTTTCCTCCAGTAACACTTTATACTCTAGTTTATGTAGAACTCAGCTACAATACAACTTTTAAGCTAAAAGATGGATGCTGCACTATTAAGAAAAAAAAGTTTCTGAGGCTTCAGGATGCCTCTGAATCACATGGGAGACTTGGTAAAACACAGATGGCCAAGCCCTGACCCTAGAATTTCTGACTCAGTAGGTCAGGGGTGAGATCAAGAATCTGCATTTCTGAGAATTTCCCTAGTGAAGTGCCTGCCATTGTTCACAGTATACACTTTGAATACCACTGCACTAGGAAGAACATATTGCTGAATAAGATTCCTTCCTGTCACAGAATGTGACAGACTGCAGAATGCAGCATTTGCACTTAAATAATATGTGAAAGCTTTTTTTTATTTAGAAAGTTACCCTATAGCATATCTGCTTCTAGATATGAGTGGTGGTTATGTCGACTTTATGAAATTTATAATTTGTGTACATTTCAGGGAGTCATAATTGAATAAAATATTTATTTTATAAAGAGAGAAAATAAGGGATGTGTGGCTCATTTCCATTTAAGCAACTCCCTTGCTTAAGGACACCTGTGTACGTATGCTTTCTTTAGGGGCTTCAATTACCTTTATTCAGGAGCTCTTCTTACCCTGTTTTGGAGAGGGCAATGGCAGCTAGAGCCTGAGAGCTACAAACACGGAGCCTGCTGCTGCTGCTGCTGCTAAGTCGCTTCAGTCGTGTCCGACTCTGTGCGACCCCATGGACGGCAGCCCACCAGGCTCACCCGTCCCTGGGATTCTCCAGGCAAGAACACTGGAGTGGGTTGCCATTTCCTTCTCCAATGCATGAAAGTGAAAAGTGAAAGTGAAGTTGCTCAGTCGTGTCCGACTCGTAGAGACCCCATGGACTGCAGCCCACCAGGCTCCTCCATCCATGGGATTCTCCAGGCAAGAGTACTAGAGTGGGGTGCCATTGCCTTCTCCGAAATACGGAGTCAGCGTGCCGCAGCTGCTGAAGCCCGAGCGCCCTAGAGTCCGCGCTCGGCAGCAAGAGAAGCCACCGCGATGGGAAGCCCGTGCACCACAGCTGAAGAAAGCCCGCGCAGCAGCAAAGACCTAGCACTGCCAAAAATAAATACAGGAAATTAAGTAATTTAAATATAGGAAATCAATTTCCATGAACTTTCAGTAAGGATGTTTAGCCATATGTCTTTGCCTCTGTAACACTACTATATGATCGAAGAAGGAGTGATGCTCTACAAAGCAGAAACAGAAATTTAAGCAAACACATTTCAGAGTAGTAGAAAGAGACTGGTGTTTGCTAATGGAAAAATACAGCCCTGAAGGAACAGTCACTTGCATTTTGAACATGAAAAGGCAATCACCTAGCGTTTCACACAGCCACTGAGCAATTTCAGAAGAATTGCATTGGATTTCTTCTTTTCACATTCTTTTCAGGGGGTACTTTGCCATGGGAGCATTTCCGAAGAATTGGAGAGTCACAATAATCTCAAATACTGTCGGCCTGAAGGATTTTTGACACTTGAGTTGCCGTAGGAATTAGTACATTAGCGGAACACTTAAGTCAGTGTGTAGGGCTGTGTGCTACCAGGAAAGGAACATCAGGTTCCAGGGGCACCTGTAAATTACCCAGCACTGTGGGGCACGAGGCAGGACAATTCTCTGCCTTCTGTTTGCTATGTAACTGTTTTCAGTTATGAGATGTCATGGTTTTCTCCCTTTGGGCATTAAGCAGCAGCTCCATTGAGGCTATAAAATCTCTACTGAGCGTGTGTAGAGCGGGTGCCATTGCTGAAGCCTCTCCTTACTGTGAGTTATACTGACCAGAATTTCTGTGCGCGCAGCCCCTGCGCTTCCTGTTCTGGGTACACTGGTGTAGAGCTCAGTATCAAAGTGGTAATTAGTGTGATGTGCCTTGATCATCCCCTGGTGTTGGGTTGGTGGAACAGCAATAGCATCTGACCTTTGTGTCTCTCCAAAGCAAATCAGTGAAAGGAAAGGTGGATTGATCAACTCCGACTGCCCTGCCTCAGAGATCCAAGAGATTTTGTCACTACATAAATAGCCTGTGAACAATAGAGCAGAAGAGAAGAGAAAGCTCAGATGTGAGTCAAGACTTTCCCATAAACATGTTCCAGTCATTTCCTAGGACCTAGAAGATGAGACTCTTCTAGGCGCTGAGTCAGTGCTGGAGCGCGGGGTACTCAGGGGGCACAGGACACGCCTGAGTGTGTGGGGGGCGTGCCCGTGAAGATGCCCTGGGGGACGCAGGGGCAGTACCCGCTGTGGGACTGTATCCGCGGCTGCAGGCCTCACGGCGCTGGATGGCTGAAAGGAGCGAAGCCATCTGAAAACAAACCATGGGGAGTTTACTAAAAGTTACTGGGCCATATTTCTGTTTATATGTCAAGCTACAAATTTAGGCAGATAATTGCCACCAGAGCCTGGGTCTGACTTTAGCCACTAATCTCCCATCACTCAAGTACTGAGGGTCGCCTTAGCCAGGAATGTCTCCTGGTACTGTTCCAGAATGCCATTGCCATATCGGCTCTGTGTCTTGAGTCCCATTTTCTCTATTTCTTACATTCGTATGTCTACTTCCTGGCATGAATGCATAAACTGTGGCATCTCCAGTTGCTTTCAGTCTTAACTAAACAGCTAAAAGCAACTCCCATTTTCTGTTGCTATTGCTCTTTCTGCTTTGGATTCCAGCTGCACTGAGACACACAGCACACAATACACAAAGTGTGGGCCCTGCTCCTGGGACGGGCAGGTCTGGAGCCTGCGCCACGTCTTCTACTTCACCTTACTCATCTTCTCCCTCCACTCCAACCACACTAGTCTCATTCTGCTCCTTAGCATTCCAAGCTGCCTCCACTGTGGGGCCTTTACACATTCTGTTGTTCTATTTAGAATGCATTTTTTAACCCCTCATAGCTTCCACATGATTTACTTTTAGTGGTTAGAATTTTGCATTCTGAAACCAGAGTTCCTGTTTCGGTCCTGGTCCCCCAGCAATTGGCTGTGTGCTTCGGCCAATTTACTTTTATTTGCTGAGTCTTTTTCTTTACCTGTAAATGTTGCTCCTATTATTACTTCAAGGAATTGTTGTGAGGATTGCATGACAATACCTGTTTAGCACTTAGAATGATATCTGGAACATAGTAAAGCTGAATATATGTCAGTTCTTATTACTCGTTCTTCATATATCAGCTCACATGTCACTTCCCCATGAAAGCCTCCTCTGCTCTCTGGTGGCGGTTAGATTCCTTTTGTTATACACTCTCAGGAAACATCTGTCTTGCCTCTGATGCACTCATCTACTCTGAACCTTTGATTCCTAGTTTCATGTGTGTCCCCTCAGCGTACTTTCACGTATGTCACCTCGGTGCAGAATGTCAGCTCCAGGAGAGCTGAGGCCATGTCTCTCCTTATCTTCGGGGCCGGTAAGCACTTGTTACTTGTTACAGCTGAATGAATCTCTGAATCCCACTGAAAGCCTCTGCTCAGCAGTGAATGGGGCATGTGAAGGGACTTTCAACACTAGAGGCTGAGATGAGAACATGGCCTAGACTCAAATCCTGTTCTTCTCTGGGTATTTCCTGTCTTCCAGTCTGTAGCAGCCAGGCTCAAGAGCTTCCATCTTACAACTAAAATGTGCCTTGTTGAGGAAGCTGTGAGGCCTTTACTGTTTAACTATTTGGGGCACAGAATGCATGAAATATACATGTGCTTTCTGACAGCCGGGTTTCTGGGGCAGCCTGACCTTGGAGCTGTACAATGAGGCTGAAACTGCCCAGCGTGTAGATTTTTGCCCTTGGGATTCCTTTTTATAGCTATATCATCTCTTTTAACAGTGAGTAGTAATTGTTCTCTCCTGTAGTTAAATTGACTACTCACTTGTTCCTATCTCTCCAGATCTTCCAAACCATTCGGAAAGTCACTAGTTCAACAGCTATTTTATGTGAGTTTGGCTTTGGATTTTTAATCGTATTCATTCATTCCTTCATGTATACTGACCCAGCTATTGCATCCAAAATAATGTTAGTACTGATAAAATTCCCATTTCAAATAAATATTATGTTGGTCCCAAAGTGAACAGAATGCTAGAGAAAATAAACATAGACTGAAGCTTGTAAGCTCCCAGTGTTGAGGGGCCATTGGTCCACTGCCCTAAAGTTTCCCCATGGAGGATACTTGTGACCTTATGGAGATCAGAAAGAAAGGCCGAGGCCTTTGTGGTATCTGAGGAGAACACAGGAATGCAAGCATCTGAGTACTTATCCTCTAATCAGCCCATGACTAGAAAAGGATCTAAGACATAAGAAGCACCAATGAATGTTTGATGAATTAATTAAAGCTCTTTTGGCTGGAATCTTGCAAGCTTTATGATGCTTTTTACAGTGAGGTTATCATCTGCATCATTAAAATAATGTGCATGAAATGACTACCATGTGTGCCATGCTAAGTTTGTAAAGGCAATATCCAATTTAATTTTCACAATTCCTTGAAATAGGTGCTATCAGTATACACATCTTACAGATGAGTAGATTGAGGCTAACAAAGTTAAGTCACTTGCCCAGGGTTACTCAATGAAATCCTAGCTCTCTGTAACTCCAAAGCCCACATTTCTAGCTACTCTCTTATAAGTAGCCTATGCATAATAGTAACTACCATAAAAAATGGAATTAGTTATTTAATAAAAAGTGATTTTATTGCTGAATGTTTTTCACTTTCATTAACAGTTAAATTGGTGTAAAAAAATATATAAGGCTTTTAGATCAATGGTTATCCCCCTTTAAAATCAGCAGGGTGGATGGAATGATCAAGACAGCACAGGAGAGGTTGCTGGGCTCCCCTTCCTTCAAAAACATGTCAAAACTACAACTACATGTAGAATGATTCTCACTGAAATTGACCTGGGGAGTAGCAAGACAGATCTTCTACAGTCAAGGCTGTAAAGATCCACATGGAGTCTGATAGGAAGGGAGAAAAAGCAGTCTGGCAGTTAGGACCTGCCTCATAGCAGGGGACGCAGAGGATGAAGGGTATCACAAGCTCAGAGACCGTCCCTGGGAATAAGAAGCTCAAGCTACATAATAGACACCCCAGCCCTAGGGCCCAACAAGCAAGAATGAGCCCCTTTGGTCTGAAAACCAACAGGACTTACAGAAAGGCTGTAGGAAACTGAGGCACTCCTCTTGAGCTTACATAGTCTTCCCTACTCCCTGTCACAGAGCAGAGGGAGCAGGGCCTCTGGATGGCCTCCCAAGAGCACCCCAGGGTTCCTCCATACCCACACCAGGCTCTGGCTTCAGCCCCTCTTGCTCTGGCACGTGGAATGCACATGCTTAGGGGGAAAGAAGCTGGCTCAGACCCAACCATAGCTCTGACCAGCGTAGGGTCAGCCGTTGCCAGGACACGCTTTGGTGCACACACTCAGGAGGGGGCAAAACTACCCCCTGATGAGATCGCTATAGCCAGAGTTCCTGTCCCTGTGTGCTCTTGGAGAGGAGTGAGGCTATCTCCAGGGCTGAGACTACCGTCGTTGGAGTACAAGTCCCTCTGCACACTTGGGAGTAGGTGACTCAGTGGTAGGTGACTCAGTAGGTAGCTCAGTGGTGTAACATCAACCCTCCAGTCCTGACCCAGCCTCTAACCAAGGGTATGCACTGGGGAAAAGTGATGCTAGCACAGAATGGCAGCCCCAAGCTCTCAGGACCTGACACATTCCAAACCAGGGAGGAGACTGCCAACACAACAAGAGAAAACCAAGTCCCCCAGGGAATCCTGCTCTAGCCCCTCAGGCTCCAATCCCTCTCCTGATAGGGTAGGGTGGTATAGCCATTGCACAAAGGAGAAGCCCTAACTTATAACTACGTCTGGCTCTGGACCCTCCAACTCTAGTCTAACCCCCAGCAAGGCCATGGCTACCAGCTCACCCTGCCGAAAGACATGGCCCATGCTCACTTCAGATCCAACTTCTCCACCAAAGCCACTGGGCACATAGAGATGGCACAGGAACACCCAGACACAAGGACACGCCTTCAAGACTAGGATAGGTGACTTTTTCACCAATTTCATAGAGACAGAGAAAGTTAAGCAAAATGAGGTGACAGACGAACATGTTTCAAATGAAAGAACAAGAAGAAACTTTGATAAAACAGATAAAAACTGTAATGAAACAAACAAAAACTTTAATGAAACAGAAAAATAAACAACCCATTGAAGAATCCAATGCAACAGCAATAATACTGCTAACTGAAATTGGGAGATTACAGTAAGAATTGTATCAAATAACTAAAAAATATAAAAACAAACAAGTCAGAATTAAAGAATATAATAACTGAAAGGAAATATGGACTAGAGGGAATTAACAGCAGATCAGGCATTACAGAAGAATGCCTAAGTGATCTGGAAAAATGAATAATGAAAATCACCCAATAAGAACAGCAGAGAGAAAAATATTTTTTTAAATAAAGATAAGGGACCTCTCAACAACATCAAGCATATTAACATTCACATTATAGGTAGTCCCAGAAGAAAAAGAGAGAAAGGGTAAAAATGCAGTCAATAAATTATGGCCGAAAACTTTTTGAACCAAAAGAAGGTAACAGATAATCAGCTACAGGAATCAAAGAGAGTTCCAAGTTAGATGAACTCAAAAAACCTATACCAAGATACATCATAATTAAAATGTCAAATATTAAAGAGATCCTAAAGGCAGCAAGAGAAAACAAAGACTCACATTCAAAAAAAAAAAATCCCCATAAGGCTATCAGCTGATTTTTCGGCAGAAATTTTGCTGTCAGAAAGGAATGGCATGATATAATTAAAGTACCAAAAGGAAAAAAATCTACAACCCAGGATACTCTACCCAGCAATGTTATTCAGAACTGAAGGAGAGATAAAGAGCTTCCTAGATAAGCAAGAAGTAAAAGTCTTCATCACCACTAAGCTGATCTTACAAAAAATGAGAAAGAAAATACAACAAGAAATAAGAAACTATACAAAAAGGAAAATCCCACTGGTAAAGGCTGTGGCTCAACTTAAATAAGCTAGTATGAAGGTTAAAACATAAAAACTGTAAAATCAACATATATGAATGCACAATAACCACAATCAAAAACCTACAATTAGTATACAAAATTAACGAGAAAGGAACACAAGCATACCACTAAAGAAAATCATTAAGCCAGAAGGGGAGAGAAGAGAACAACTACAAAAACAAACAGATAAAAAAATGATAGTAAGTACATACCCATCAATAAATTACTTTAAATGTCAAAGGAGTTAAAGGCTCCAGTGAAAAGACATAAGGTAGCTGACTGCATAAAACACAACACTTACGTATACGGTGCCTGTATGAGACTCACTTCAGAGTTAAAGACCCACATAGACTAAAAGTGAAAAGATTGTGCATCAAATAGAAATGACAAGAAAGCTGGGGTAATAATACTCAAGTTAAACAAAATAGATTTTAAAACAAACTCTATAATAAAAGATAAACAGAAGCATTTATTGTTGTTGTTCAGTCACTCAGTTGCATCTGACTCTTTGTGACCCCATGGACTGCAACACAGCAGGCTTCCCTGTCCTTCATCATCTCCTGGAGCTTGCTCAAACTTATGTCCATGGAGTCAGTGATGCCACTCAACCATCCTGTCCTCTGTTGCCCCTTCTCTTGCCTTCAGTCTTTCCCAGCATCAGCATCTCTTCTAATGAGTCAGTTCTTCACATCAGATGGTCAAAATGTTGGAGCTTCAGCTTCAGCAACACTCCTTCTAATGAATATTCAGGCTTAATTTCCTTAAGGATTGACTGGTTTGATCTCCTTGCAGCCCAAGGAACTCTCAAGAGTCTTCTCTAACACCACAGTTCAAAAGCATTAATTCTTTGGCACTCAGCCTTCTTTATGGTTGAATAAACAGAGGCATTGTTTAATGATAAAAAATGTCAATACAAGAAGAGAATATAATCTTTGTAAACACATATACATCCAATAAAGTAGCACCCAAATATATAAAACGTTAATGTAAATAAACAGAAAATTGACAACTATATTATTATGTAGGAAACATTAATAAACCACTTACATCAGTGAACAGATTATCCAAACAGAAAATAAGGTAACAGTGGCCTTAAATGTCACATTAGACCATTGGACTTAATAGATATCTACAAAACATTCTATCCCAAAACAGCGCAATACACATTCTTCTCAAGTGAACAAGGAATACTTTCCAAAGTAGAATACATGATAAGGCACAAAATAAGTCTCAACTAATTGAAGATGATAGAGAGTATATTGAGCTTCTTTTCCAATCACAGTGGTTTAAAACTAGAAATAAATTATAAGAAGAAAAATGATGAAAACAAATACTTGGAGACCAAGCAACATGCTACTGAAAAAACCAATGGGCCGATGAAGAAATCAAAGAGGAAATCAGGACATACTTTGTGACCAATGAAAATAAAAACACAGTTTTCAAAATCTTTAGGACATAGCAAAAGCAGTCCTTGTGAGGAAATTTGTAGAGATATAGGCCTACCCCAATCTTAAAGGAAATCAACCCTGAATACTCATTGAAACGATTGATGCTGAGGCCGAAGCTCCAATACTTTGGCCACCTCGTGTGAATAGCCCACTCATTGGAAAAGACTCTGATGCTGGGAAAAGTTGAAGGCAGAATAAGAGGGTAACAGAGGACGAGATGGATAAATGATATCACTGACTCATGATTCAAAGGGCATGAATTTGGCAAACTCCAGGAGATGGTGAGGGAGAGGGAAGTCTGGCTTGCTGTACTATATGGGGTCAAAAAGAGTCAGACACCACTTGGCGAATGAAAAAAAATGACAAAGCCTACCTCAAGAATAGGAAAAATCTCATATTAACAGGCTAGGGCAATTTCTAAAGAAGTTAGAAACAGAAGATAAGGTAAAGCCCAAAGTCAGAGGAAGGAAATAATAATGGTCAGAGAGGAAATACTTCACTTCAGTTCAATTCAGTTGCTCAGTCATGTCCGACTCTTTCCAACCCCATGGACAGCAGCACCCCAGGCTCCCCTGTCCATCACCAACTCCCAGAACTTAATAAAACTCATGTCCATCGAGTTGGTAATGGCATCCAACCATTTCATCCTCTGTCATCCCCTTCTCCTCCCACCTTCAATCTTTCCCAGCATCAGGGTCCCATCAAATGAGTCAATTCTTCGCATCAGATGGCCAAAGTATTGGAGTTTCAGATTCAGCATCAGTCCTTACAGTGAATATTAAGGTCTGATTCTTTAGGATTGACTGATTGGATCTCCTTGCAATCCAAGGGACTCTCAAGAGTCTTCTCCAACACCACAGTACAAAAGCGTCAATTCTTCAGTGCTCAGCTTGCTTTATAGCCCAACTCTCAATCCATGTAGGACTACTGGAAAAACCAAAGCTTTGACTAGGGGGACCTTTGTTGGCAAAGCAATGTCTCTGCTTTTTAATATGCTGTCTAGGTTGGTCATAGCTTTTCTTCCAAGGAACAAGGGTCTTTTAATTTCATGGCTGCAGTCACCATCTGCAGTGATCTTGGAACGCCCCCTCCCCCCAAAAAAATAGTCTGTCACTGTTCCACTGTTTCCCCATCTATTTGCCTTGAAGTGGTGGGACCAGATGCCATGATCTTAGTTTTATGAAAGTTGAGTTTTAAGCCAACATTTTCACTTTCCTCTTTCACTTTCATTAAGAGGCTCTTTAGTTCTTCTTTGCTTTCTGCATAAGGGTGATGTCATCTGCATATCTGAGGTTATTGTAATTTCTCCCAGCAAGCTTGATTCCAGTTTATGCTTCATCCAGCCCGGGATTTCACATGATGTACTCTGCATAGAAGTTAAATAAGCAGGGTGACAATATATAGCCTTGATATACTCCTTTCCCGATTTGGAACCAGTCAGTTTTTCCATGTCCAGTTCTAACTGTTGCTTCTTGACCTGCACACAGATTTCTCAAAAGGGAGGTCAGATGGTGTGTTATTCCCATCTCTTTAAGAATTTTCCACAGTTTGTTGTGATTCACACAGTCAAAGGCTTTGGCATAGTCAATAACGCAGAAATAGATGTTTTTCTGGAACTCTCTTGCTTGTTTGATGATCCAATGGATGTTGGCAATTTTATCTCTGGTTCCTCTGCCTTTTCTAAATCCAGCTTGAGCATCTGGAAGTTCACAGTTCCCATACTATTGAAGCCTGGCTTGGAGAATTTTGAGCATTACTTTCCTAGCCTGAGAGATGAGAGCAATTGTGCAGTAGTTTGAACATTCTTTGGAATTGCCTTTCCTTGGGATTGGAATGAAAACTGACCTTTTCCAGTCCTGTGGCCATTGATATGTTTTCCAAATTTGCTGGAAATTGAGTGCAGCACTTTCACAACATCATCTTTTAGGATTTGAAATAGCTTAGCTGGAATTCCATGATCTCCACTAGCTTTGCTCATCGTGATGCTTCCTAAAGCCCACTTGACTTTGCATTCCAGGATGTCTGCTCTAGGTGAGTGATCACACCATCGTGGTTATCTGGGTCATGAAGATATTTTTTGTATAGTTCTTCTGTGTATTGTTGCCACCTCTTCTTATTATTGTCTGCTTTGGTTAGGTCCATACCATTTCTGTCCTTTATTGAGCCCATTTTTGAATAAAATATTCCCTTGGTATCTCTAATTTTCTTGAGGACAAATCTCATCTTTCCCATTCTTTATTTCCTCTATTTCTTTGCATTGATCACTGAGGAAGGCCTTCTTATCTTTCCTTGCTATTCTTCAGAAATCTGCATTCAAGTGGGTATAACTTTCATTTCCTCCTTTGCCTTTCACTTCTCTTCTTTTCTTAGCCATTTGCAAAGGCCTCCTCAGACAATCATTTTGCCTTTTTGCATTTCTTTTTCTTCGGGATGGTTTTAATCACTGCCTCCTGTACAATGTCATGAACCGCTCTCCATAGTTCTTCAGGCATTCTCTCTATCAGACCTAATCCCTTGAATAGATTTGTCACCTTGTCATTTTGGAAGGGATTTGATTTAGGTCATACCTGAATGGTGTAGTGGTTTTCCCTACTTTCTTCAATTTAAGCCTCAATTTGGCAATAAGGAGTTCATGATCTGAGCCACAGTCCACTCCTGGTCTTGTTTTTGCGGCCTGTATAGAGCTTCTCCATCTTTGGCTGCAAAGAATAATCAATCTGATTTTTGTATTGATCATCTGGTGATGTCCATGTGTAGAGTCTTCTCTTGTGTTGTTGGAAGAGGGTGTTTGCTATGACAAGTGTGTTCTCTTGACAAAACTCTATTAGCCTTTGTCCTGCTTCATCCTGTACTCCAAGGCCAAATTTGCCTGTTTCTCCAGGTATCTCTTGACTTCCTACTTTTGCATTCCAGTCCCCTATAATGAAAAGGACATCTTTTTTGGGTGTCAGTTCTAGAAAATCTTGTAGGTCTTCATAGAACCCTTCAAGTTCAGCTTCTTCAGCATTACTGGTCAAGTCATAGACTTGGATTACTAGGATATTAAATGGTTTGCTTTGGAAACAAACAGAGATCATTCTGTCATTTTTGAGATTGCATTCAAGTGCTGCATTTCAGACTCTTTTGTTGACTATGATGGATACTCCATTTCTTCCAAGGAATTCTTGCCCACAGTAATTGATATAATGGTAATCTGAGTTAATTTACTCATTCCAGTCCATTTTATTTCACTGATTCCTAGACCAAAAAAATAGAAAAGATCAAAAAGCCAAGGGATTTTTTAAAGATAAAACTGTTAAGCCTTTAGTCAGGCTCCTTAGAGAAAAAAGAGATAGGGCCTACACAAACAAAGTAAGAAATGAAAGAAGAGAAATTACAGTCAATATCATAGAAATATAAATAATCACAAGGGAATACTACAGTTATATGCCAAAAAAAATGAATAACCTAGAAGAAATGAAAATAGTTCTAGAAACATACAGTATTCCAAGAGTGACTCAGGAAGAAACAAATAGTTTGAACAGACCAATTACTACTACTGAAATTAAATCAGTAATCAAAAATCTCTCAACAAACAAATGTTCAGGACTGCATATCTTCACAGAGAAATTCTCTAAATATATAAAGAAAAGTATCCTTCTCAAAGTATTCCAAAACATTGAGGAGAAGGGAACACATCAAAATTCATTCTACAAAGCCATTGTTACTCTAATGTAACTGAAAGACACTACAATAAAAATAAATAAAGAAATTATATCCCTGATGAATATAGATGCAAAAATCACAGCAAGATATCAATATCAGCATAGTGAATTAAACAATTTATGTATTTTTATATAAAGGATGATACATTATGATCAAGGGAGATTTATCCCAGGGATGCAACAATGTTTCAATATCTGCATGTCAATCAATGCGTTACACCACATTAATAAAGTGAAGTATAAAAATCACAAGATAATCTCAATAGAGGCAGGAAAATCATTTGATAAAAAAATCAACATCCATTCATGATAAAAACTCTTTAAAAGTTTTAGAGAGAACTAATCTCAACATAATCAAGGTCATTTATACCAAACGTACAGCTAATACCATACTCAATGGTGAAAACCTGAAAGCCTTCCCTCTAGAACAAGGAAAAGGGGAGGATGTCAACTCTTGCCATTTCTATTTAATATTGTATTGGAAGTTCTAGTCATAGCAGTCACACAAGGAAAAGAGACAAGAGGCATCCAAATAGGAAAGGAAGAAGCAAAACTGTCACTATTTCAGATGGCATGATACAGAAAACCCTCAAGTCTTCAACAAAATAACTGTTAGAACTAATAAACAAATTCAGTAAAATTTCAGGATACAAAACTGACATACAGAAATCTGTTGTTCTCTCTACAATAATAACAAGCCATCAGAAAGAGAGAGCAAGAAAGCAATCTCATTTACAATTGCATCAAAAAGAATAAAATACTTGGGAATAAACTTAATCAGGAGGTGAAAGACCTATAGTCTGAAAACTATAAAGCATTGGTGAGGGAAATTGAAAGTGAAAGAAATAAATGGAAAGATCTCATGTTTATGAATTGGAAGAATTAATATTGTTGAAATGTCCATAGAGCTCAAAGCAATATATCAATTTAATGCAATCACTATTAAAATACCATGACATTTTTCACAGATCTGGGAAAAATAATTTCAAAATCTCTATGGAACTCAAAAAGATGGCAATGCAATCTTGAGGAAAAAGAAACAGGCTAAAGGTATTATACTCTGACTTCAAACTATACTACATAGCTACAGCAATCAAGCAGAATGGTGCTGGCACAAAAGTATACACATAGAAGAGTGGAACAGAAAAGAGGGCCCCCCCCCAAAATTCATACACATGTGGCCAATTAATCAATGACAAAGAGGAAAAAATATACAATGGGGAAAAGATAGCATCGTTAATATGTGGTGTTGGGAAAACTGGAGAGCTACAAAAGGATGAAATTAAAACATTTTCTCATGCCACTTACAAAAATAAACTCAAACTAGATTAACCTAAAGATAAGACAATCAACCATAAAACTCCTAGAAGAAAACAGTCAGTACACTATTTGACATGTCTTAGCAATATTTTTTTAATCTGTCTCCTCAAAATAGGAAATAAAACAGAAGTAAACAAACTGAACCTAAACATAAAATCTCAATTAGTGAAGGAAACCACCAACAAAATGACAGCCTGGAAGGAAGAACTGGATGGAAGTTCTTATGGATGGAAGAACATATTTGCAAATGGTATGTTTGCAAATGGTATGTACTATCTAAAATATATATATATAAAAAAAAACTACAGCTCAATATAAAAAAAAAAGCACTTGATTTAAAAATGGGCAGAACACCTGAATATGCATTTTTCCAAAGAAGACATACAGATAGCCAATAGATGTATGAAAAGATACCACTAAATATCCTTTGAGAGAAGTCACTCACATAATTACCACTAGGTAAAAGAGAGAACTTCTGTAGCAGAGATGAAGAGTGTCATTATTTGGTTTGTAGCAGTAACATACTTCAGAAATCAAGACTTGACTAGCAGAGAATATATAACTTCTTTTAAAGTTAAGAACAGGAAAGAGAGGTTACAAAGGGGCAAGAGACATTTCCTGGAGTAGTAAATATGTAGTGGTGGTTTATTGGATGGGTATATATGTCAAATTGTATGCTTTGAATATGTATGTTTTACTATGTGTCAATTATAACTCCATAAAAATATATATCTAAAAAATCATATGGAGTCAACCTCGTTTGAGGCTTCTGAGGTCATAAATTAAAGAGATATATTTAAGTCAATTAAGATAGTGCATGTATAATTCTGTACTGGCACAGAACTTACTAGCCCACAAAGGACTTTATGTACTTTTAACTTTAATTCATGCCGCTCTTGTACACTGGAAACTGAAGCTCAAAAAGAGTAAGTTACTCATTCAAAGTTCTGAACCAAGATACTTTTATTATAAAAAGCAACCTTGTATGTGACTGCATCCATCTTTCAAATAGTAATTATGCTTTGAAAAGTATAACTTCTTGTCCACATAAACCTGAACAGAGTAAGACACATGACTTAACTATACTATATTTGCACCATTATAATTTCAAACTGAGTCATTTACCTTGAAGTGAAAAATAAAATGAAACATCAGAGTTCATTTCTTTTTTTTTCTTGATATTTCTTTTTCATAGGAAGAACACAATTGCCAATAAGTATCTGTAAAAAAAAAAAAAAAAGAATTGTGTCTATTTTCAAATAATTTGAGAAGATCATTTTAGATGAATCTAAAAGCAGGAGAGCAATATCAATGAGCTATTTGGTAGAAACAATATTCTGCAGCTACAATGCCCAGGATCTAGTTTTTGCTTTTAAGTAAATACCAGTATGCTCTTTCTTTTTGGGGAAAATAAAAGGAAAAATAAAGCTAAACAAAAGTGTGCAATGTGAGATTCTGCCTGTGGCTATTCAATTTAAAGTATTCTATTAAAGTAATTGAGAACCTAAACATAGGTCATCAACAGCAGCTTTGGTTAAAAGGTCTACAATAGGGCAAAAGTTGATAGCAGAACAGAAAGGGTTGAAGACAGACTCCCATGCTTGGATTGTCTTGAAGGGCACCAGGACTCTTGAGACCGACTTACATAAAATCAGGCCCAGAGAGAATGGTGTGAAGGTGGAGGATGCGAAATCAGTCCCAGACAGTGCCATCAATTAACAAATGCCCCCTCCTGAACGCCACTCCCAGGACACCCAGGGAACCTGCTGTTTGGGTCACTGAGGCCACTTCATACCTACTGATGGCAGGAATTATCTTATCCACTGCCTCTCTCGTGCCCAAAAACTCAATTCTAGATGATTTCAATCCAATAGAGCTTCATGAAACTATTGTTAATAGAATTGTGTCTGTCTTACCAAAAAAAGAACACTTCTCCCCACCAGGGATCCATTTAAAACAAAGCAAATAGATAAGCCTGTGACCACCCCATTTTGAGGAGTGGAGAAAGATTGGCATGTAGCTGCTGCTAAGTCGCTTCAGTCGTGTCCGACTCTGTGCGACCCTATAGACGGCAGCCCACCAGGCTCCCCCGTCCCTGGGATTCTTCAGGCAAGAATACTGGAGTGGGTTGCCATTTCCTTCTCCAGTGCATGAAAGGGAAAAGTGAAAGTGAAGTTGCTCAGTCGTGTCCGACTCTTAGCGACCCCATGGACTGCTGCCTACTAGGCTCCTCCGTCCATGGGATTTTCCAGGCAAGAGTACTGGAGTGGGGTGCCATTGCCTTCTCCTTGTAGAGAGGAGGCTTTAAGCTGTACAGTCTAATCTAGAATTGCAAACTGCCCTATTGAGTGACACATATAAGTAAATATCTGGATGGCTAAAAGCATTGACAGAATCCATAACTGCACATTTTAGAAATTGAACCCGTTACTTTTTCTGCAAAAAACTTCCAAATTACTAAGACAGCATATTAATTAGCAGAGAATACACTCTGCACCACTTATAACAAAGCCCATGAGTTGCAAATTTAACATGCTGCCATTTGATAGTCCCTCTAATGAATACATAGTTATGATTTTCCTTTAGATGTGTGCAGAGACCAATTCAGCGATTCAAGTCACTCATGCCACAAAACTCTTTTCTATTCATACTTGCTTAAAGTTGCACAAGAGAATAATTAGTGTGTTTTCTTCCTCTCGTGGTTAAACATAACCCTGTTGTTAAGTTAATAAAAGTGCAGACATCTTATTCATATTCAGAAGGTGAGGCTGCAGTAGAGAAGCTTCTGCCACTATGACCACAAGTCATAATAAGTTAATCTAACATCAAATATGTGTCACTGGGGTGGCTTAAAATGAACATCTGGCCCAAATTTTTAAATTGTGATCCAATAGCAATCAATGAAAATGCAAAAGAGATTAAGATCGCCATGTCCAGACCAGCAAAAGAACAAACTAGGCAAAGACAGAATGGTAAAAGAGTTCAAGAGAATTTTGGTGAAAAAAAAAAAAACTCTTCATATCTTTTGAATCAAGGACAGAATAAATTTACTGAAGAGGTCTGCACATTCATTTACACAATAATGTTTCTTAAGTACCTATAGAGTGCTAAGCACAGTGCTAAGGACTAGGGTGCAAAGGAGAACAAATAATGCATTTCTTCTTCCCTAGAAATCATATTTAATTTGGAGAATTGAGCAAACAAAATACACAAGAAACTTGGTTCTTTAAATTTTCTTTTTTAACTTTTATCGAGCCTTCAGGGTTTGTATTGGCCCAGTCATGCCCAGTGAACACTATGGGAAGAGGCTGAATGAATCTGGATCCAGGACGAGTGGTTAGTGTGGTGGAAATTGAACCATAAGATTATCATAACCTAGAATCTAAGCTAAGAAAGCATTTCATGGAGGGAGTGATCAGTTGACCAAATGCTGTTGAGAGATTAAGAAAAGATAAATTCACCCTGGATTAGCAATACTGTGATCGTTCAGGGAAAGGTGAAGATAGTGAGTGAAGACAACATTTCTGAGAAGTTTGAGAATAAAAAGTTAAGCAGAACAATAACCAAAGGCCAAAGTTAATAAAGTAGATTCAAGAGAGAAATTAGTTAGTCCCCCACACACACTCCCGGGGTGGGGAGTTAGTTTTAGGCTGAGAATTTTGTAGTACGTTTGCACACCAGTGACAATGATCCAATAAAGAGGAAATTAATGCAAATGACACTGAATGAATAGAGAAGCATTTCTATATGATGAGTTCTCAGTCTCTATTGATGGTAACGGGTGAGTAAATGATCAAATGAAAGTCACAGTTTCCCCTTGTCTCCTAACAAACCTGTGAAAGGGCTGCCTATCATAGTCCTTGATCAACTGAACTGAATTCTACATAACACCTCTGCCCTATCCCACTCCCGGCAGGAACTCAGCAGTGAGTGCTTATATTTAGGGCTCTGCCTACTTTTTCTGTGCCTGTTACAGTGTCAACCCCAAAACAAAGACTGATAGAGTAGAGCAAGGGACTAGCAAGTTCTGTTAGAAACAATATGAACTGCTATATCCAAGTAATTCACACTTTCAACATTAAAGTGTGCTACACTCTTTTCAATGATGTTATAGCTCTTTGCAAAGTTGATTCTTTGGCAGTTGCTGTGATAAAAAACAATTCATTCTTGAAAATAAATGTAGGGCAGGAATCTGAATATGAGGTTTGAAAAAGTATGCAATATTCCAGCAAGCACACTCATTCCATTAGTATGTACCTAGAGTTATTTTAGAATGAAGAATAAATATTTTTTCTTTCAAAAAAAGAAAAGAATGTGATCATCAAAAAGAGGGTTGGTCTATCTGGGGCATTGAAAAATGAAGATCTAGGTCTGAATGAGACCAAGGATTCTGGACACTCAATCTTGATGGCTGATATATCCCTGAGGTAGAGTTAAGCATTTATCTATCTTAGACTGAGATAATTAAGTATCTGATTCACACTCTGTATCCAATAAGTAATTTGCACATTGTAAATTGACTTCTAATCTACAGGAGACAATACCATTGTCAGTAAAGTGGGATTCTCCACCATTTGCATTGTGAATTAACTGTAATTCCTATTTATAAGACATCTATGAGGTGAAGAATAGTGAGATTTACCTTGAGGTATGAACTTCCTCCTAAGCACTGGTATAATGCATTGGCTACACCTTCAGAGTCGAGGGCATACACTGGGGCCTGGAGAAGTCTCACATACACATGCACACACACACACACACAAGATGAAATTGCCTGAGACCTCCAGGCAGTCAGAAACATATACTTATCCCTGAATGATCAGTGTCTGCGCCATTTTTGACAGTCTGAATCTTCCACAGTAGCCCACTTAATCCTTATATAATTTTGTAGAGTTGGCATCATCATTTTAGATGTGACAAAAAGGTAAAGCAATTTACATGTAGAAAGAAGACTTGTAGTTTTAGAGAACAAGATGGCAGAGGAGTAGGTGGACGTGGAGTACATCTCTCTCCATGGATATATCAGGAACACAGTTTAACACACAGAAGTGCATGCAGAACACCAGCTGAGAGCAGACAGGAGTACCTGACCAGAGGAAAGGAATATATAGAACCAGGCAAAACTCAGGAGAATGAAGAACTAGGGTGAAAAACAGAAGTGTTAGTAGGACTGGATCTGCCCTTGGCAGGTAGGGGAACTGAAGCAGGGGTCTGATCCCCTCACTGGGGCAACTGTCTGAGTCAGAGGAGAAACATTTGAGGTTGAGAGTGAAAGAGCTGACCTGTGGCAGCCTAAATGGAATGAGAATCAGACAGTCCTTGCCCCAGCCATATAAACTCCGGACAGGGACACAGGTCCCCTGGAAGGTACAGCAGCTGGGAGCTAGAGTTTAGGGATTGTGAAGCAATCCCAGGGTGAGGGCTGTTGTTGACTGTGGAGAGACAGATCGAGGAGGTGTGAGGGGGGTAGATTGTGGGGGGAAATTCCTGTGGAGGAAAGCCGGGCAGCTGTGGAAGCAAGGCAATACTGCTGAGTCATGCGTAGGAGGTGGAGCCATCACCATAGCCTCTCTCTTCCCCACAGGCCAGAGTCAGCAGCTGAACAATAGAGAGGCTGGCCCATCTACTGCCTGAGGCACTGAACTACAGAGTAGGACCCCAGGCAAGGGAGCCCGCTAAGGGCCTGAACAGGCAGAGCTAGGGAGAAAGATTGGCCAAAGACGCCTTCTGATCACCAGCTAAAAAAGGGTCAAAAAAAAAAAGACTCTGATAGAGCCATAACTCCTGTGGTGAAGGCAGTCTGTGTCCCTGCACATTTGGCACCGACTGGGTCCACAAGCCAAGGAGCTGCACCACCTTCATGCTCAACTTTCACTGGGGCAGAGCTGCCACAGGCAAAAATCTTGCATCTATTCACACACGGTTGCTTCAATAGCGTCTGACTCTTTGCAACCTGCTAGACTGTGGCCTGTCAGGCTTCTCTGTCAGGGGTGGGGGGTGGGGGGTCTCCAGGCAAGAATACTGAAATGTATTGGCCAACACTGGTTGCCATACCCTTCTAGAGCACTGTATTTCCTGCTGCCCTAGCCGCCAACTCCCAAGTACCTGGTGCTGCCAGAACCCCTGCAACCCAAGCAGCTGCACCACCTCCACACCCGGCCCTCACAAGGGAAAACCCAAGTCCTCCAGGGCAGCCTCAGGAGCAAACCCCAGTGGATGATCCACATGCAGAGGTGGAAATAAAACCACAATTGAAACCCAGGGGCAGTGGGGTAAGGAAGAAGACCCCAAACCTACTGATCAGCTGTACAAGCTGCAGATTAAATCCACAGGATCAACTAGGCAGATTCTGTGTCTATGGTATATATAAAAGGTCATTGAGAGCTCCCACAAAAGAAAATGCACTAGTTCTGATAGCTGTGGACATTGGAGGCAAGAACACACAGGAGTAGGACCAGATTAGAATCTGAGCTGCCCCCGCAGCAGGTCCAGAGAGCAGCACAGTGTTGGAGGGCATCCTAGGGAGGTGAGGTGGACTGTGACTCTCAGAGATGGAAAGGACTCTGACAGCAGTGACTTAAGGAAAACACTTATTATTCTTATGTTTTGACTTGTTCTATACATTCTTTAGGATTTTTTCTTTTTTTTTTCTCCCCCCCCCCCCGTTGTAGTTATGGATTTTATTGGCACTATGAAATCTGATTAAGTTTTTGAGCTTTTTTTTTTTTTACCCCCTCATGCAGAGTTTTTATTGCTGTTATAAACCCCTGCCTCTATGTTGGACCTTTGCAGTTCTGTGGAGTATTCCTTTTTTTTTCTCTCTCTCTCTTTTTTTTTTAATTTTGATTTTTAATTTTTTAAACCTATTATTATTTTTCTACATTTATTCCTTTGTTTGCTTTTCCTACTGTTCTTCTCCCCGTGCAGTTAATCTTTAATGTATATAAATCTTCTTTATCTACCTCTATTTAACTCTACATATCTATTCTTTCTTTCTTTTCTTTCCTTCTTCTCCTCTCAACATATTTGTTAGTTTTATTTTCATTGCTTTATTCCCCACTTGGCACTTTGCTTTAGTTTTGTTTTCCAGATTGTGATTTAGTTACTTTTGTTCTTAACTGATAAATATAATTTTTGATTTCCTTTGTTCTCTTGGTCAACCTATACTTTATTTTTAGTGGACTGTTTAGACTCTGCCCATGAGTGTGTATGTATATGTGTATATTCCATTATTTTAATTATTATTTGCCTGATTTTGTAACTGCCATTTGTCTGGGGTTCATCTTTGGTTTCTTGTTTTTGAACATTTGTTTTACCCTAACTTAATACCATAACAAACCCACTTGTGAAATTTTTGTTCCTGTCCAGAGATCAAGCCCTGAGCCTTTGGAGTGGGAGCACTGACTCCAAGACCCTAGACTGCCAGAGAACTAACCCTAAGGAGTATCAAATAGTGAGAACTCACACAAAGGAAACCACACATCACCCAACCACCAGTAGCACCCTGTGCAGGATGCCTCATCTAAACAAAAAACAGAAGAAAAATACAAACCCAATCATCAGCACTAACAGACATAAAAGGAGAAATTGACAGTAACACAATAATAGTAGGAGACTTTGACATTCCACTTACACCAATGGACAGATCACCAAAACAGAAAATTAATAAGGAAACACAAGTCTTACATGATACATTAGATGAGATGGATCTCACTGATATCTTCATGACATTCCATCCAAATGCAGAAAAATACACCTTCTTCTCAAAAGCACATGGAACATTCTCCAGGACAGACCATATCTTGAGTCACAAATCAAACCTCAGTAAATTTAAGATTGAAATCATATTAAGCATCTTCTCTGACCACAATGCTATGAAACTAGATATCAATTACAAGAAAAAACTGTAAGAAACACAAACACATGGAGATTAAACAACACTTTTCTAAATAACCAACAGGTTGCTGAAGAAATCAAAAGCTAAATCAAAAAATTTCTAGAAACAAATGACAATGAAAACACGACAACTCAAAACCTATGGGAGGCAGCAAAAGCAGTTCTAAGAGGGAGGTTTATAGCAATACACTCCTACCACAAGAAACAAGAAAAACATTGAATAGACAACTTAACTTTATACTTGAAACACCTGGCAAAAGAAGAAAAAATTTAGTATAAGGAAAGAAATCATAAGGATCTGAGCAGAAATAAATGAAAAAGAAATGAAAGAAAGAATAATAAAGATTAATAAAACTAAAAGCTGGTTCTTTGAGAAGATAAACAAAACTGACAAGCCTTTAGTCAGATGCATCAAGAAAAAAAGAGAGAAGAATCAAATCAACAAAATTAGAAATGAAAAAGGAGAGGTTACAACAGACAATGCAGAAATACAAAGGATTATAAGAGACTATTATGAACAACTATATGGCAATAAAAGGGATAACCTGGAAAAAATGGAAAGATTCTTAGAAAAGTTCAATCTTCCGAGACTGAACCAGGAAGAAATAGAAATTATAAACAACCTAATTACAAGCACTGAAATTGAGGCTGTAAACAAAAATCTCCCAAAAAACAAAAGCCCAGGACCATATGACTTCACAGGAGAATTCTATCAAACATTTAGAGAAGAGCTAATGCCTATCTCTCTAAAACTCTTTCAAAAAATTGAAGAGGAAGGAACACTTCTAAAGCCATTCTACAAGGTCACCATCACCCTGATACCAAAACTAGACAAATACAACACACAAAAAGGAAACTGCAAGCCAATATCACTGATGAATATAGATGCAAAAATCCTCAACAAAATTTTAGCAAACAGAATTCAGCAACGCATCGAAAAGCTCATACACCATGATCAAAGTGGGTTTATTCCAGGAATGCAAGGATTCTTCAATATATGCAAATAAATCAATGTGATGCACCATATTAACAAACTGAAAGATAAAAATCATATGAAAATCTCAATACATGCAGAAAAAACCTTTGACAAAATTTAATACCCATTTATGATTAAAACGCTTCAAAAAACAGGCATAGAAGGAACCTAGCTCAACATAGAAAAGGCCATATATGATAAGCCTACAGCAAACATTATTCTCAATGGTGAAAAGCTGAAAGCATCTCCCCCAAGATCAGGAACAAGACAAGGATGTCCAATTTCACCACTCTTATTCAACATAGTTCTGGAAGCCCTAGCTACAGCAATCAGGGAAGAAAAGGAAATACAAAAAAATCCAGATCAGAAAAGAAGAAGTAAAACTCTCACTGTTTGGAGATGACATGATACTGTACATCGAAAACCCTAAAAATAGTATCAGAAAATTACTACAGCTAATCAGTGAACTTAGCAAAGTCACAGGATACAAAATCAATACACAGAAATCACTTGCATTTCTATATACTAACAATGAAAAATCAGAGAAATTAAAGAATCAATTCCATTCACCATTGCAACAAAAATAATTAAATATCTAGGAATAAATTTACCTAAGGAGACAAAAGAGCTGTACACAGAAAATTATGAGACACTAATGAAAGAAATCAAAGAAGACATAAACAGATGGAGAGCTATTCCATGTTCCTGGGTAGGAAGAATCAATATTGTGAAAATGACTATACTACCAAACGCAATATACAGATTCAATGCCTTCCCTATCAAATTATCAATGGCATTTTCCACAGAACTAGAACAAAAAAATTCACAATTCATATAGAAACACAAAAGACCCCTAATAGCCAAAGCAATCTTGGGAAAGAAGAATGGAACTGAAGGAATCAACCTTCCTGAATTCAGATTTTGCTACAAGGCTATGGTCATCAAAACAGTATGGTACTGGCACAAAAACAGAAATATAGACCAATGGAACAAGATAGAAAGCCCAGAAATAAACCCATGTACCTATAGGTACCTTATTTTTGACAAAGGAGGCAAGAATATACAATGGAGCAAAAACAACCTCTTCAACAAATGATGCTGGGAAAATTGGACAGCTACATGTAAAAGAATGAAGTTAGAACACTTCCTAACACCACACAAAGATAAACTCAAAATGGATTAAAGACCTAAATGTAAGACTAGAAACTATAAAACTCTGAGAGGAAAACATATGCAGAACACTTGATGACATAAATCAAAGCAAAATCCTCTATGACTCACCTGCTAGAGTAATGGAAAGAAAAACAAAAGTAAATAAGTGGGACCTCATTAAACTTAAAAGCTTTTGCACAGCAAAGGAAACTATAAGCAAGATGAAAAGACAACCCTCAGAATGGGAGACAATAATAGCAAATGAAACAATTGGGAAAGGATTAATTTCCAACATATGCAAGCAGCTTCAACAACTCAATGCTAGAAAAACAAACAACTCAATCAAAAAGTGGGGAACAGACCTAAACAGACATTTCTCCAAGAAGACATACAGATGGCTAACAAACACATGAAAAGATGTTCAACATTGCTCGTTATTAGAGAAATGCAAATCAAAACTACGATGAGATATCACCTCACACAGGTGGAATGGCCATCATCGAAAAGTCTACAAACAATAAATGCTGGAGAGAGAATGGAGAAACGGTAACACTCTTGCATTGTTGGTGGGACTGTAAATTGATACAGACACTATGGAAGACGGTATGGAGATTCCTTAAGAAACTAGGAATAAAACTACACTATGACCCAACAATCCCACTCCTAGCCATATACCCTGAGGAAACCAAATTGAAAAAGACACATGTATCCCACTGTTCATTCCAGCACTATTTACAATAGCTAGAACATGGAAGCAACCTAGATGTCCATCGACAGATGAATAAATAAAGAAGCTGTGGTACATATGCACAATGGAATATTATGCAGCCATAAAAAGAGACACATTTGAGTCCGTTCTGATGACGTGGATGAAACTAGAACCTCTTATACAGAGTGAAACTAGTCAGAAAGAGAAAGGTAAATATTGTATTGTAACACATGTATACAGAATCTAGAAGAATGGTACTGAAGAACTTATTTACAGGGCCACAATGGAGAAACAGACCTAGAGAATAGACTTATGGATGTGGGGAGAGGGAAGCAGAGGGTGAGTTGTATGGAGAGAGTAACATGAAAACTTACATTACCATATGTAAAATAGAGAGCCAACGGGAATTTGCTGTATGGCTCAGGAAACTCAAACAGGGACTCTGTATCAACCTAGAGGGGTGGGATGGGGAGAGAGATGGGAGGGAGGTTCAAAAGGGAGAGGTTATATGTGTACCTATGGCTGATTCATGTTGCGGTTGGACAGAAAACAGCAAAATTCTGTAAATAATCCTTCAATAAAAAAAAAAAAACTTTTAAAGAAAAAGAAGACTTGTAAATGCTATATGTTGGATTTCTGCTCAGGTTTTCTAACTGTTTCCTTCATTTTGTTTGTAAACTAAATAGATCATTTGGCCCAAGAGGATCCAGTTTCAGAACCATGGTACATAAACACACACAAACACACATGCACATACATGCAAATAAAAGTAATTAAACTTAATCTCAGTCTACTCACTTGAAGATATTAATGGAAGTCTAATTTATGACCCATGGAGCCATGACTAAAATTAAAAACTCCTCTCCTCTCCAATTTTCTCACGTACACCAGGATGCTCCCTATCTCTCAGCTTTCTAGGCCTGCTGCACTCAGAGGCATTGCTTCTCCACCCTCCCTGATTTACAGCCACCCACTCGCTGGAAGTGGCCCCTTGGAATCCTGCTGTGTCCACCAACCATGTTCTTTGTCTCTGGAACTCCAGGCTCTGACCCCTCTTTCTCCCCACAGGCAGAAGCCCTCAGAGCAGCCCCAGAAGGGGAGGGATGGGGAATGTGTGCCATGGGGCAAAGGACGGTCCTCAGGCTTCCCAGAGGAAGTCCTCAAAAATAATGAGATGCTTCAAAGAAAGTCTAGATTTCATTCTGACTGCTTTTCCATAAGAAATTCTCATGGATTATTTTGGATAAACAGAAACCTCTATATTGTTACACCTTTGATCATTCATGTGTGAATGATTCATGTGGTGTGGGCAGAAAATAGAAGTTAGTTTAGAAACCAAAAGCAGATTTCTTCATAAAGGACAAGCAAACCACCTTTGTTTGGGGAAACACAATATGTGGAAGCATCATCTTGACTGAAGAAAAATAGTCCTGAGATGGGCCAGGAGTTACACACAAAAACCACATTGCTTTATGTAATGAAAGACAGACTTTGAGTTTCTGCCTGGCATCCTCACATATAAGAAAGAAACAATGTTTCCTGGGAGGCTGGAGTGGAGGAGAGCCACAGAGTATTGTCTGAGCTCTGTGTGGAGGGTTTACCAGGTCAGGAATGGCCAAGACCCTTTTAAGGACAGACATGGCTAATAGTGCAATTTTGGGTTATGCTCCTGTCCCTACAAACACCCATATCCCACACATATCACAGCCCCAAAGTGAAAGAAAGTGAAAGTGTTAGTAACTCAGTTGTGTCTGACTCTTTGTGACCCCAGGTCTGCCCATGGAATTTTCCAGGCAAGAGTACTGGAGTAGGATGCCATTTCCTTCTCCAGGGGATCTTTCCCACCCAGGGATCAAACCTGGGCCTCCCGCATTGCAGGCAGATTCTTTATCAACTGAGCCACCAGGTTAGATCATGGCCCCAAACCTTCTGTGAATCTTCCTATTCATGCAGCTTTGAATTGGTGATGCCCAGAGAAGGGGAGGGATGGGGGAATGCATGCAATGGGGCAAAGGAGGGTCAGCACGCTTCCCAGAGGAAGTCCTCAAAAATAATGAAGTGCTTCAAAGAAAGAGAAAACCGATTCAAAGTCAGGGAAACAAGAAGCAACTACATCAGCTTGTGAAACAGGATGTGTTTCACATCAGTATAATGTAGAGGACACAGGCCAGTCTGATGGTTAAACACTCCCGTCCTGTCATCGGAAGACCTGGGATTGAATCCTGGCTTCATGGTTTTTGTTGTTGTTGTTGTTCAGTTGCTAAATCGTGTCCGACTCTTTGCGACCCCATGGACAGCAACACGCCAGGCTTCCCTGTCCATCAATTATCTCCCTGAATTTGCTCAAACTCATGTCCATTGAGACAGTGATGCCATCCAACCAACTCACCCTCTGTCGTTCCCTTCTCCTCTCACCTTCAATCTTTCCCAGCATCAGGTCTTTTCCAATGAGTCAGTTTTTCACATCAGGTGGCCAAAGTATTGGAGCTTCAGCTTCAGCATGAGTCCTTTCAATGAATATTAAGGCTTGATTTCCTTTAGGACTGACTGCTTTGATCTGCTTGCAGTCCAAGGGACTCTCAAGAATCTTCTCCAGAACCACAGTTTGAAAGAATCAATTCTTAGGAGCTTAGCCTTCTTTATGAGCCAACTCTCACACCCATACATGACTACTGGAAAAATCGTAGCATTGACTATACATACCTTTGTCAGAAAACTGATGTCTCTGCTCTGTAATACACTGTCTAGGTTTCTCATAGCTGTTCTTCCAAGGAGTAAGCATCTTTTAATTTTAAGACTGCAGTCACCATCTGCAATGATTTTGGAGCCCAAGAAAATGAAATCTGTCACTGCCTTCACATGTTCCCCATCTGTTTGCCATGAAGTGATGGGACTGGATGCCATGATCTTAATTTTCTGAATGTTGAATTTTAAGCCAACTTTTTCAATTTCCTCTTTCACTTTCAACAAGAGGCTCTTTAGTTCCTCTTCACTTTCTGCCATTAAAGTGGTATCATCTGCATATCTGAGGTTGTTTATGTTTCTCCCCACAATCAGTTTTTACCAGCTGAGTAACCATAGCTAAGTTACCTGAGTTCACACTGCCTTAGTATCCTCATCCGTAAAATGCAACAATAGCAGAGTCTACCTTGAATTGTTATTGAGAAGAGTAAATAAATACATTTCAGAATGTTAGCATAGCACCTGGCCTAGTAAGTGCTCAACAAATATTAGTTCTTTTGGTTATTTGAAATAAATTTATGAGAATTTTCTCAAGGTCCTCTTGTGCCTTGCATGTCACAGAGAACGAGGTTACTGTTACTTCTCCCTACATCAGTCTCCTGACAAGGATGGTGAGGCTATAAGTTATTTCCTAGACTTACATAAGGTCATCTGATGGTTAAGACAATTACAGGGTGAGTGTGAAAAACCTAGGGAAGTTCGCATAGCAGAGTATAAACAGAGCAAGAAGATGCTTCCCTTACTTTGGCAGAAAGAGCTGGGCCTGGCAGTTCTGAGGTGTGGTTTGTAGGTTGTCTAGGGACATGGCATATTTTATATTCTCTGCACCTGGATATGGATATTTCCTTTCCAGGTTTCCTTTCCCTAATGTCACTACAGCCAGATTCAGTTCAGTTCAGTTGCTCAGTCATGTCTGACCCTTTGAGACCCCATGAGCTGCAGCACGCCAGGCTTCCCTGTCCATCACCAACTCCCGGAACCCACCCAAACTCATGTCCATTGAGTCAGTGATGCCATCCAACCATCTCATCCTCTGTCGTCCCCTTCTCCTTCTGCCCTCAATTCTTCCCAGCATCAGGGTCTTTTCCAATGAGTCAACTCTTCGCATGAGGTAGCCAAAGTATTGGAGTTTCAGCTTCAACATCAGTCCTTCCAATGAACACCAAGGAGTGATCTCCTTTAGGATGGACTGGTTGGATCTCCTTGCAGTCCGAGGGACTCTCAAGAGTCTTCTCCAACACCACAGTTCAAAAGTATCAATTCTTCAGTGCTCAGCTTTCTTTATAGTCCAGCTCTCACATCCATACATTACTACTGGAAAAACCACAGCCTTGACTAGATGGACCTTTGTTGGCAAAGTAATGTCTCTGCTTTTCAATATGCTATCTAGGTTGGTCATAACCTTCCTTCCAAGGAGTAAGCATCTTTTTATTTCATGGCTGCAATCACCATCAGCAGTGATTTTGGAGCCCCAAAAAATAAAGTCTGAGACTGTTTCCACTGTTTCCCCATCTATTTCCCATGAAGTGACGGGGCCAGATGCCATGATCTTAGTTTTCTGAATGTTGAGCTTTAAGCCAACTTTTTCACTCTCCTCTTTATCAAGAGGCTCTTTATTTCTTCTTCACTTTCTGCCATAAAGGGTGGTGTCATCTGTATATCTGAGGTTATTGCTATTTCTCCCAGCAATCTTGATTCCAGCTTGTGCTTCCTCCAGCCCAGCATTTCTCATGATGTACTCTGCCTGTAAGTTAAATTATTAGGGTAACGATATACAGCCTTGACGTACTCCTTTCCCTCTTTGGAACAAATCTGTTGTTCCATGTCCAGTTCTAACTTTTGCTTCCTGACCTGCATACAGATTTCTCAGAGGCAGGTCAGGTGGTCTGATATTCCCATCTCTTTCAGAATTTTCCACAGTTTATTGTGATCCACACAGTCAAAGGCTTTGACATAGTCAATAAAGCAGAAATAGATGTTTTTTCTGGAACTCTTTTGCTTTTTCGATAATCCAGATTACATTGGGGCTAAATTAAATGAATGAATAGGAAAATCCAATGTCTACCCTGTCTCCTATCTAATCACTGCAGGGCTCCAGAAGCTGTCCTAGAACGTACCCATCACCACCCTTTTATGTGATCTAAGACCAAGATTTTGTGAAGATAATTAGAGCATGTTTGAAAAGACACAAGATACAAAGGAGGAAACTAAATTCCATCTTTCTCTTAGTAAAGGTCCAGGAGCAGGTTTAGATTTAGGTTTAGATCAGGTCCCTAAATACTGCCCCTGAGAGAGGATTAAGGCACTAGCACTTTGTTTGGAACAATCAAGCCCAGGGAAGTGAGGACGAAGGGGAAAAGTGAGGGAAGAGGAAAAGCAATATGACACATTATCACATTGGCTTCTGCTTTGCAGCAAGTTGCAGAAACACAGCAGGCCACTCATCAGGCCTGTTTTCTTCACATGCAGGATATACAGGGAAGGAATATGCAATGCATTAGTCTGTGAAGGAGGAAAAGGAGGGGGGTTATCTGCTCAGGCTTGTCTCATCTCTTGCTTCCCAATGATCCAGATTCTCCATGTGGAGAGCTAACTCCTCTGAGCTTTCGGGTTGTTTCATCTGGCCCCAGGAAACCAGATCCAGTATGTGGTGAGCCCACAATTGCCTTTTATTCAAGTCCAAAAGTTATATGGCATGGACAGGGTGCTTTCAAAAGGATGGCAGGGTCAAGGGTTAACAGCGTACCACTTAGCATTCTTTTCAAGCACTGGCTTGAAAACTGACCAGAACTACCTTTTCAAATTACTTTGAGGTATATCTCCCATAACAAAAAATTCTATAAGATAATATGGACTAAATTTCCTTAATACCATGCTACCCCCTCCACATACCACACCCACCACCACCACCACACCCCACCCACACACATATTCTCACATATACATTCCTTTGAATAAAAGGCTACTATATCTTAAATTCTAGCTGGGTGTCTGTGATAATCTGTTTGTCATCCTATGAGGACAGAATCAATCTTTCTTTATCTCCCCGAGTCTCTCTTTTTCCCTTCATAGGCTGTCAGGCAGTTTCTGCCAGACAATCACACCAGATCATCCACCTTCAAATGTTAAGAGAGCCTAGGAATAGCATCCTTGCAATGGAAGCAAATGCTGTTGAGTTACATAAGGTCATGATTCTTGTTCTCTGTAGGAGAAACTCCCCGTCTGGACTGATATCCAGAGATGTGTTTCTTGCGAAGATGTACAATGAGGCCCCTCTAATATGTTCGTCCTACCTGTTTCATTGACATGTGATCTCTGCTTGCCCATCTGTCTGTCTGCACATATTAAGAGAAAACATGCCGCTGTAGTACACTGGTGTTGATAGGATGTATTGGCTCTCTCTGGGGCATGGACTGCGCTTAGAGCACTGACATGGCTGATATGGGCTGTGGCTAGAATTGGGGCTCAGAATCGTCATTCGTATGCTCACACTATGCATAGCCATCAAGAGATGACACGGAAGTGATTCAAGGACTCCGAGAAGTTTCCCAAGGTTTGTGTCCCAGTAGCAGAGCTAGGAAAGGAAGGGAACACATGCCTATTTTACAGTTCAGTATGCCTACCATCATGTCACTTTATCAATGATTTAGCATTGTACCTGGAAGCACCAGGCCTGTTTAAGGAAGGCCTGCTAATAAAAATATAGTAGGGTGCCAAATGATGTGGATATGATTCTTTTTACGAAAAAAGATAATGACTCAAACATTGTCCCTTTCTGGTTTTTATTTGTGCTTATGGAGAAATTGTTACCTTTATCAAACCTTCTGGGTACCCACTTGACTATTCAGTTTGTTTATCAAGATACGTCATCTTCTTTATCTTGCTAAGCTCAAATTGTTAATAAGTAATATAACCAAAAGTCCAGCCAGTCTAGCAGTTAAAAGTGTAGGTTCTGATGGTTAACGTTACCTTAACATTAATGTTAACTTACATCGTTAGCATAGTCCTCAAAAATACTTGTTTAATGAATATTGAATACAATTAACTGATGACTTCTATTGTCTTATTTGAGACAGCATAGCATAAGGCTTCAACATCAATTCAACAGCTCTTATTAACTATTTATTAGGTTAGAGTGAGTGTTCTTGAGGAAGACTGCCCAGCTCTGTACATTCTAATACAGGAAGGAGCACTGGCCAAATGGGGATGGTGAGCACTTAAAATGTGACTAGTGTGACTGAGGAACTGAATTTTTAAATTTTACTTAATTTTAATTAATTATACATTTTAAAGGGTACTCAATTATATATAGTAATTCAGGTATTAGAAATATTCAAGGACATTTGCAGCATTTTGGGTATGTGAATCTACATTTTCAACTATAAATTTGTAAAATCTAAATACAGATCAAGTAATTCAAGTGCAAATTTAATGTCCAAATTGAGATGTTCTATTAGAGTAAAATGCATACCAAGTTTAAAAGACAATACAAAAAAAGAAATGTAATTAATTTTTATATTGCCCAACTGTCAAAATGATAACATTTTTGATATACTGGCTTAAATCAAATATAATTAATATCACCAATTTCATTTACTTTTACCTAATATGGATAACTATTAAATTTTAGATGGTTCACATTATGTTTCTATTGAATTATGCTGGCCTAAAATCTAATCTTGACTTTCCAACATGAAAGTTATATATGTTGGCAAGTTATTTTACCTTTTTCTACCTCTATTTCCAGGTCTGTGAAATAGAGCATAACATCAGTCTATACAGAATAAGTTGTAAGAATTAAATTAATTAACACAAACTTGTTTAAAGTGTGTCTGAAACACTTTATATATATAAAGTGTACATGGTAAACTGTCAATAAATGTTAACTATTATTACTACTAATGCTAATTTAATGCATTCTATATATAATTGTAATACTAATTTTACCATTTCAGTGATAGAGCCTTTCAATGATAGATGCTGAATACATATAAACAAAAAAGATTGCCATACTTAGGTTTTTATCTGGATAAGGATTTTCAAAGGAGATTATGGTTGTAATTTAGATTAATGGCCTAAGAAGCTTAGATTTTTTTGTGTAGCAGAGCCAATGTTCCTTCCACATTGTAAGGATTTCTGTGCTGGTGCTTATTTGCGATTTTTAACAGAAAATTTACATTTATTTACATTTCAAACAGAGCTGGTTTAGTCTGAGCTATTGAAATAGGAAAGCAATATACATGATGGGATGGCTTATATCATCCAATTTTTAGCAAGCATTTTAGGGTTTGTTTTTTTTTTGTCTATTTCTTTATGAAAAATGTCTACTCGATTATAGAGTATTAGTCACATTAACATTACCTGAATACTTCCTTGAGGGGAAAAAAATCTTCAAGGTACAAATGATGAAACAGCAAAAATAGGGGATGGGAAGTAAGGAGTCCATTGACCTCAAAGTGCTCTGTTTCACTCCCTTCCTAGTCAATGCCCTAAGCCACTTCTCCAAGCAGTTCTCTACATTAAGATAGCATTATTTCAGGAATTCTGAAGCCCTCCTAAGTAACCATAAGATACGCTTTCTACCCTATAGAAATATTGGATCCTCATGTTGTAGTAAATACAGATCTTCAGAAGTGATTTCTTTCACCAAAGAGCCCACAGTTGGGTGGATGATACAGATGCGTGAATGCGTAGAGGGATATCTAGCAGCTATGTGTAAAAGCGCTACTGAAGCACAAAGAGGAAAAGCAAGGAGGTGGAGGGACCAGAGAGTCTCCCAGAGGAAGTAAGCTTGGGGCAAGTCACTTCACTGATATCAGATTCAGCACCCAGAAAAGAAAAGGAATAGACCAGAAGGGCTAGCAGGCTACCAGCTGTGATACTCCAGGAATTTATTAAGGAAGTCAGAACTGCTTAGTCCAGGGCCACCAGTTCCCCTTTTTTCTTGAAATCCTAACTGATTAAACAAAGAATGTAGAAAAGGGTCAACCCGGATGGCAACATAGAAGGCTCGTGAACTCCACTTCTCCCTTGGACATGATGGATTTACAGCTACACACAAAATAATTACCTCTGAAAGATACCCCAAAACTAGCTGAGCAACTCCCACATATTGGGCAAAGGAGAAAACACCCAAATCAAAACCAATAAGAAAGGCTGAGACACCCTCTATCCATAAACCCTGTTATAGTACCAAATAATCCAGAGGAAACTCCCAACTCCCAGCTTCCCCTGGGCAGTATAGGGTTTAAAAACACACATTTAGTACCCCAACTTTTAAGAATTCCGCTCATGAGATGGCCCCCCAATATACCTCACTCTGAAAGCCAATAGCGCTTATGTCCACAAGACTCACTAGACTACAGAAAACAGGATTCATGTCAATGTATGGCAAAACAAATACAATATTGTAAAGTTAAAAAATAGAAAATAAACTAATTAAAAAATAATAATAAAATAAAATCAGAACTGAAAAAAAAAAAAAAAGAAAACAGGGAAGCAATTGTTAATGGATGCAGAGCACTTGCTGTGGCTATTCCCCTAGAGCTCAGCACAGAGGGAAGAGGCAAAAATGTCCAAGTCCTGGTCTTTTCAGGGTCCATCTACACACTTAAAGCTATTGCTTGAGGATCAGGCATCTAATTTAGCACACCCCTAGGGGCTAGCTTTGATCCTCCCCAGGGACAGGATAAGGTGGCTGATACTTCCCCTGTCCCCTCCCTCTAGATCACCCCATGTCTCTAGTATCTCCCTGGAAAGAGCTTGTATACATATCTGTGCCCACCTTTTATGGCCAGTATCCAAGGAACAATCCCCAGATCACTCTGATAAGCAGTGGGGCTTCCATTTATGAGTCCTATGGAACAAATAAATAAGCAGTTCTTAACAGGCACAGGAGCACATACACATCACCACTGCCACCAAACCATCACCGTGCCCCCATGGCTACAGACAGGCAGAGCAAGCAAAAACACCCATCTCCCAGCTTCTATTTGGAATGGGCTTCACTACAGACTTTTCCAGCTGCTGCCTCAGCATCTAACTTCCAATCAGCCTTCATCCAGGTGCTGAGTACAATTCGCCCCTTTGTAACATGGATGGATCTTGGCACAGCCTTCAATACAAGGAGCCATAATGGACAAAAAACTTAGCTTGGACAATCACAAAGGTTTGAGAGACAATGGGAAGCTTGAGCAGGGCCTTCTGATGAGGCTAATCTCCTACATGAGATCACTTAGTTCAAAATGGGAAACGTGAATGTGCATGTAAGAACAGAGAGAAATGCAGGAAAATGAAGAGACAGAGAAATACATTGCAAAATAAATAACAAGATAAGTCTCTATTAATAATAGTAGTAGTAGTGTCAGTTGCTCAGTCGTGCCCAGCTCTTTGCAACCCCATGGACTGTAGCCTGCCAGGCTCTTCTGTCCATGGGATTCTCCAGGCAAGAATAGTGGAATGGGTAGCCATTCCCTTCTCCAGGGGGTCTTCCCGACCCAGGGATCGAACCTGGATTTCCTGCATTGCAGGCTGATTCTTTACCATCTGAGCCACCAGGGAAGCCCACTTTTTAAAATTATCATAAAAATTAACAATAATTTTATTTAAAATATATAACAGATTTTAGTAAAAATTTTTTTGACTTCATTTTGTTTTCTGTTTTCCTAGTGCCTGAATATAATGCTTGTCCTATGGTGGATAAACATAAATAATGCCTTGAATGTTTACTGGGTGAAAACACAAACTTTCCTCTGGGCCAAAATCAAGCATCTGTAATTGACATTCCCTCTCCTAGAGCTCCCAAATCCTGTTTAAGTGCACTATCGCAGTGATTGCTGCTTCTAGTGTTGCCCTTGGGTTCAATGCATAAAATTTCATATTTAGAGAAACCTTGGAATGGCAATTAGAATCACAAGACTTAGTGTGGACCCATGTTTTGGGAACAGAACTGAATTTTTATAAATGAATATCAGTCCTGGGTGTTCATTGGAAGGACTGATGTTGAAGCTGAAACTCCAATACTTTGGCCCCCTCATGCAAAGAGCTGACTCATTGGAAAAGACCCTGATGCTGGGAAAGATTGAGGGCAGGAGGAGAAGGGGATGACAGAGGATGAGATGGCTGGATGGCATCACCGACTCGATGGACATGTGTTTGGATAGACTCTGGGAGTTGGTGATGGACAGAGAGGCCTGGCGTGCTGCGATTCATGGAGTCGCATAGAGTTGGACACGACTGAGCAACTGAACTGAACTGAACTGATTAATATTTATCATTTTCACATACAGAGATAACAAGAGGAAGGCCAAAAGAACTGATAATCTCCCACACAGACATTAACTTATCCCACCTCGTTGTTGTTGTTAGCCTTTAAGTTGTGTCCAACTCTTTTGCGACCCCATGGACTGTAGCCCCCTAGGCTCTCTGTCCATGGATTCTCCAGGTGACAATACTGGACTGGGTTGCCATTTCCTTCTCCAGGGGATCTTCTCGACCCAGGGATTGAACCCATATTTCCTATGTCTCCTGTATTGCAAGCAGATTCTTTACTTGCAGAGCCACCCAGGAATTCCACCTGTGCAGTCACTGAAGTTTGTATAATCAAGTTGAGAACATGTGAACAGTACAAATGACTCAAAATTAAAAGCAAAAGCTTCTCTTTACATCACTGTTAACTGTATTTTATAGAATTTCTTATAATTTTCAATAGCATGAAATAGTTAAACTTGAGTCCACCCAGGAAAATCCGTGAGTCACAGTCAGTCAAGATTCCCAAATACTGTCATGCACAGTCACTGTGCAGGAGTGATTAATGTGCGGTCCTTGCCCCTAAGGAATCTGGTTTCCTGGAATTATATAGTTCACATTTGTAAAAATAAACTGAATGTTTCTACATTTCTATAAACTGAGTTTAACTTAACCCTCATATGAATCACTCTAAAAATTATGAACTCTAACCTGTTGGATCTTCAAACTGGTACCACCACACAGACTCCCCACCACCACATACACATATACACACACACACCCACGAAGCTGGCCCTGAAAGAGGCTCTTCTTCCTCTTGTTTCTATACAACTTTACTGCAGCTATTTTCATCTTCCCCAATTATATCAGGACAGCTGGGATAATGAAAGTAGTTCCTCTTGATCATAAAGTTTATTAGATTGTGGATCCCAGATTTTATTTTATATTTATGACATATAAGCTTTATTGTAATTTTATTATATATTAAAATTCATCATATATTTATTATACACTTCACATTATATCACATGTTATATCATTTCATCTTATAGGTGAGACACCAGGTACACTGAGACATCTCCTCCAGGACACATCTGTCTCCTCACAGTTGCACAGCTTGTTACTGTCAAATCTGGTCTTGAACCTAGCCCTCATTACCAGTTCAGTGCTCTGTTCATCAAATCACACCAGAAAAATGTCTGGTTTGTTTTTGTCGGTACAATGTATTCTGGAAACTGCACAGGCTGGCAGCTATATTACTTTTCTAATAGCTAATGCAGTTTTTCATGAAAGCATATTCCTCTCTCTAAAAGCAAATTAAATGGCATAATCTTCCCATAAACAAGATTTAGTAACATATTCTCTATGATAAACAACATTCAAATCAGAATCACCTACTCTGAAATGTGAAACTGAAGTTTACTTTTGATGTGTTATCTGTTGATGACAAGTGACTATAAATGTAGGGCCATTTAGTAAGCAAATAAACCACTCAGTTAGGAAGTAACATAATACACAGCAATTTTTATAAATCTCTTTTCATCTTGCCTTTCCAGTGGTTTGGAAGAATTAAAGAGGACATTGAAAATGCATTAGGTAAATGGTGATATTAGCAATGCCATTTAAATGCCGTGATTTGTGAAAACACAAAGAATAAAAACATACCTTGGAACTGCAAATAAAAGTTTAAGAAGGCAGTTTTCCAACGGGGCTTCCTGGAAGATAAAGAAACATCTGGAGGGTTAGTTAGGGGAAGGTAGAAGTGTAGGGAGTTTTGACCCACCCAAGGCAGCTTGATTCGTAATGCCTGCAACATGTATTTGAATTCTGTAGATTTCATCTTGAAAAAGGGGGTTCCTGGCAGAAAAGAAAGCAGGGACAGAGAAAAGAAGGAAGGAAAAATTGAAAAGCCATGTCTTTGCTAATTTTAGGTAGAAAAGTATACTAATTGTCAAACCTCAGTCCAGCTCCCATCTTTATTTCATTGTAGTAGCATAAAAATTTTGAACTGATTGGGACAAACCCTACTAAATATTAAACATTTGTCAAGTGATCATGATTAAAATAATGTGTATTGATAAAGGTATGCTTAGACATAGATTAATGAAATAGAATAAAAATCCATAAATCAAGTCAAATTAAAATAGGATTTTGATGATGTTGAGATAATTGACTAAATTGTGGGAGTAGGGAATACAGCCAGATCTTTATTAATTGTTGAATTAGTCAAGATTATTAAAAAAAGGACTAATAGGAAATATATATTTATAAATACAGATTTAGATATAGGTATGTAAGAAATCAGCAGCAGCATGTAAGAAAGAGTGAGAACAAGAAAGAGAGAGCTTTATTCTAAGCAATTAGATTACACAGTTATGAAGGCTGCCAACTGCCAAGATCTGCAGTTGGCAAGCTGGAGACCCAGGAGGACCAATAATATTGCTCAAGCCCAGAGACCAGCAACTCAAGATCCAGAAGAGCCAATGTTTTAGTTGGAGTCAGAAGGCAGGAAAAAAAGTCCCAGCTCAAGCAGTCAAGCAGAAAGAATTCTGTTTTATTGGAGGAGTGGTCAGTAGTTTTGTTTTATTCAGGCCTTCAATTGATTGGATGAGACCAACCCACATTAGGGAGAGCAATCTGCTTTGCATTCTATCAAGTTAAAAGATAAACTCAACCAAAAACATTCTCACAGAAACACCCAGAATTGAAGAAATATCTGTGCAACTTGCAGCCTGGTTAAGTTGACACAAAATTAACCATCACAATAATCAAAATTAACTTCAGGTTCATTAAAGATTTAAGGGAAAAAGAAGACACAAAAGAACCTACACAGATAAATATTTCTCTCTTTCTTGGTATGGGCAAGGCTACTTTAAGTTTACAGATAAGACCAAAATCCTGTAAGGAAAATATCAGGAAATTTAGTTACAAAGATTTTCAACTATAGCAACATTTTCACCTTTTAATTGCATTATTGGTACTCAAGTTTTTAAAGATGAATTCTGGATAAGAAGTAATTTAAGTTTAGCTTCTAGAAATTATTTCTCAACTTTTTAATCAAGCTTTTAATCAACTAATTCCAATCCCTCTTCCTGTTATTCTGAAAAGATTGGATTGGGGACAGCATATCTAAGGTGTCAAATGAATCATTTCTGCTATCAACTCTTTGTTGCTGTTTAGTCACTAAGTCATGCCAGCCTCTTTGTGATCCCATGAGCTGTAGCCTCTCAGGTTCCTCTGTACATGGGATCCCCCAGGCAAGAATACTAGAGTGGGTTGCCACTTCCTTCTCCAAGGAATCTCTCCAACCCAGAGATCAAACCCTCATCTTCTGCATTGGCAGGTGGATTCTTTACCAACGAACCACCAAGGAAGGCCCAGAACTTTCTCAAACCTGAGCTTATTTGTGATTCTAGGGTTTCATTTTCAGTGTCTCTGCAATATATGCTGTACAATTGTTTCCTATTTAGCAAGGCCTTCCTAAAGTCTACCAGTTCTTTCCAGGAAGTGAATCTATAAACAAAGTGCCGCCTGACATGCAAATTGAGTCTTAAAGTTGTAGTTGTGCTCATAAACAAACCTCCCTTGACTACTTGCTCCTAATGCTAGAATATAATTTGCATGATATCTCAAATAGGGTGGTCATTTTTGCAAGTGGATTACTGGGATTTGGGGCTTGATCCATAGAAACTTTCTTTTATTGAGTATTTGTATGAAGTGATATGATTTGCAATGTACTTTAATAGTTGTTTTAGTAACCATATAAATTCAATTACCATGAAGATTTAAAACAATGGAGCTTAAATTTGAGTGACATTAATCTTCATTTTAGTTGCTATTACATCATGACAAAAGAAAATAATGTATCTGTTTCTTCTTTTTTAAATTTTTACTCTGGGTATTTGATTAAATATCATTCTTACATATTAGACAACTGTGCAGATTTTGACACGAGTCACATTTATATGACATGCATTGCACATTAACCTAGACTTATGCAGAGTTTAGCCCTCATAACTGATTGTAGCAACCTTCTTCATAGAATAAACTGTGAAAAGTGGTAGCTTTGATTCAAATCTCTCTTTGGTACTCATTTGCAGAAGTGAAGAACTGTTTGGTGCTGTGCTGGAGTTACCTCTACTTGGCTTGGGAAAACTAAAAGTGAACATTTCTTCCCAGCTCCATTTTTCATAGCAACCTGTTGGTAGCATGAAATAGGTCAGGTAAGAAATATCTACTCCATGGAAATATGAAACTACTACAAATCAAGACTTTAATTTTTTTCACAAAGAGTTGGTGGTTTAGCACTCACCAACACACCACTGGACTCTGTGCAATGGAAGCCTGAACATACTTTAAGATGGTACTGGAAATTTTCAGCTAAAAAAAATGTAGATTCAAACCCTTTGCCTGGAAAGGTAGGATTTGAATGCTGCTCCTAGCTATTTACTTAGCAGACATATTGACTCACCAGAAGAAAGATGAAAAAGTGTCATATAGCCACCTCAAACTCATGAGGAATGCCAGAACATCTGAAGCATTCAAAACATCCTTTATTGGGATTTCCCTGGTGTCCCAGAGGTTAAGAATCTGCCTGCCAATGCAGGGGACATGGGTTCAATCCCTGGTCCGGGAAGATCCTACATGCTGTGGAGGAACTAAGCCTGTGCCCCACAACTACTGAGACCAAGCTCTAGAGCCCATGAGCTGCAGGTATGGAAGCCCAATGCCTAGAGCCTGTGCTCCACAACAAGGGAAGCCACTTAGCTTTTCAGGGAAACTCCATACTGTTCCCTATAGTGGCTATACAATTAACATTTCCAGCAAACATGTAGATAGTTTCTTCACACCCTCTCCAGCATTTATTGTTTGTGGATTTTTTGATGATGGCTATCATTGTGACTGGTGTCAGGTGATATCTCATTGTAGTTTTGATTTGCATCTCTCTAATAATTAGCCATTTTGAGCATCTTTTCATGTATCTCTTGGCTGGCACATGTATACCTTCTTTGGAAAAATGTCTATTTAGGTCTTCTGTCCATTTTTGATTGGGTTGGTTTTTTTGATATTGAACTGTTTGTAAATTTGGGAGACTAATCCCTTGTGGGTTGCATCATTTGCAAATATTGTTTTGCATCATTTACATGTAAAACAGTTTTACATGTCCAGTTTTCCAAACACCACTTATAAAGGAGACTGTACTTCCTTCCTTGTATAGAGTTACCTTAAAATTAATTGACCATAGGTGTATAGGTTTATTGCTGGATTTCTATCTTGTTCCATTTATCTATATTTGGCTTTGTGCCAGTACCATTCTGTTTTGATTACTGTAGCTTTGTAGTATGATCTGCAGTTAGGAAGCCTGATTCCTCCAGCTGTTTCTCTTTCTCAACCTTGCTTTAGCTACTTAGGGTCTTTTGTGTCTCCATACAAATTTTAAGATCTTTTTATTCTATTTCTATGAAAAATGCTGTTGATAATTTGATAGGGATTGCTTTGAATCTGTAGATTACCTTGGGGAGTATAGTCATTTAACAATACTGATTCTTACAGTCCAAGAATATGGTGCCTTTTCCATTGGTGTCATCTTTTATTTCTTTCATCAGTGTCTTATAGTCTTCAGGGTGCAGGTTTTTTGTCCCTTTAGGTAGGGTTATTCCTGTGTATTTTATTCTTTTTGGTGTGATGATGAACAGGATTGCTTCTTTAATTTCTCTTTCTGATCTTTCATTGTTAGTGTATAGAAGTGAAATAGATTTCTGTGTATTCTGTATCCTGAAACTTTACCAAATTCATTGATGAGCTCTAGTAGTTTTCTGGTGGCATCTTTAGGATTTTCTATGTATGGTATTGTATCATCTGGAAACAGTCATATTTACTTCCTCATTTCAAGTTTAGATTCCTTTTATTTATTTTTCTTTGATTTTATGTGACTTCTATTTGTGTGATTGCTGTGGCTAGGACTTCCAAAACTAGGTTGAATAAAAATGGAGAGAGTGGATATCCTTGTCTTGCTCCTGATCTTTGAGAAAAACTTTTCAGCTTTTCACTGTTGAGTGGGGTGTTAGTTTTAGATTTGTCACATATGGCCCTTATTATGTTTTTCCCTCTATAATCACTTTCTGGAGATATTTTTATCAAAAATGAGTGCTGAATTTTGTCAAAAACTTTTCCTGTATCTATGGAGATGACCATATGTTATTTATGCTTCAATTAGCTGATGTGGTATATCACACTGATTGATTTACAGATATTGAAGAAAATCATGCATCACTGGGATAAATCCCACTTGACCATGATGTATGATTCTTCTAATGTATTGTTGGATTTGAATTGCAGGTATTTTGTTGAGGATTTTCACATCTATGTTCATAGTGATATTGGTCTATAATTTTCTTTTTTGTGATAGCTTTGTCTGGATTTGGTGTCAGGGCAATGATGGCCCCATAGAATGTCATTGGGAGTATGCCTTCCTCTGCAATGCTTTTGGAATTGTTTCAGAAGAATAGGTGTTAACTCTTCTCTAAATATTTGATAGAATTTGCTTATGAAGCTTTCTGGCCCTGGACTTTTGCCTGCTGGGAGTTTTTTAGTCACAGCTTCAATGTTAGTACTTGTGATTGGCCTGTTCATATTTTCTACTTCTTTTGGTTCAGTCTTAAGATATTTTACCTTTCTAAGAATTTGACAATTTATTCCAGATTGTCCATTTTATGGGCATATACTTGCTTGTAGCCAGAAAGTGAAGAGGAATTGAAGAGCCTCTTGATGAAAGTGAAAAAGGAGAGAGAAAAAGTTTACTTAAAATTCAACATTCATAAAAACAACAACAAAGATCATGATAAATAGATGGGGAAACAATGGAAATGGTGACACACTTTATTTTCTTGGTCTCCAAAATCACTGCAAAGGATGACTGCAGCCATGAAATTAAAAGACACTTACTCCTTGGAAGAAAAGTTATGACCAACCTAGGCAGCATATTAAAAAGCAGAGACATTACTTCGTAAACAAAGGTCCATCTAGTCAAAGCTATGGTTTTTCCAGTAGTCATGTATGGATGTGAGAGTTGGACCATAAAGAAGGCTGAGCACTGAAGAATTGATGCTTTTGAATGGTGGTGTTGGAGAAGACTCTTGAGAGTCCCTTGGATTGCAAGGAGATCCAACCAGTCAATCCTAAAGGAAACCAGTCCTGACTATTCATTGGAAGGACTGATGCTGAAGCTGAAACTCCAATACTTTGGCCACCTGATTCATTGGAAAAGACCCTGATGCTAGGAAAGATTGAAGACAGGAGAATGGGATGACAGAGGATGAGATGGTCGGATGGCATCACCGACTCAGTGGACATGAGTTTGAGCAAGCTCCAGGAGTTGGTGATGGACAGGGAGACCTGGCGTGCTGCAGTCCACGGGGTAGTAGAGAGTCAGACACAACAGAGCGACTGAACTGAGGTGCTTGTAGAAGTCTCTGATGATCATATTTGTTTCTGTGCTGTCCACTGTAACTTCTTTTCCATTTCTAACTTTATTGATTTGAACTGTCTCTTTTTTTCTTCATGAGTCTGGATAAAGCCTTATTAATTTCGGTCATCTTTTCAAATAACCAGCTTTTATTTTCATTAATAATAGCTACTGCTTTCTTAATTTCTATTTTATTTATTTCTGCTCTGATCTTTACAATTTCTTGTTTTGTTTGTTCTTCTTTCTCAGTTACTTTGGGTGTAAGATTAGGTTGTTTGTGATTTTTCTTGTTTCCTGGGGTATCATTGTATTGCTATAAACTTCCCTCTTAGAGCTGTTTTTGCTGTGTCCCATGGACTTTGGATAGTTTTGCTTCCATTCTCATTTGTCTCTAGGTAATTTTTTATTTTCTCTTTGATATTGTCAGTAATCCATCCATTGTTTATAACATATTGCTTAGCCTCCATGTGTCTATGTTGTTTACATTCTTTTTTTCTTATAATTAATCTGTAATCTCATAGCATTGTGGTCAGAAAAAGTGTTTGATGTGATTTCAATTTTTTTAAATTTACCGAGCCTGACTTTGCGGCCCAGCATATGATCGATCCTGCTGAAATCACATGTGCACTTGAGAAGAATGAGTGTTCTGCTGCTTTTGGATAGACTGCTCTATGAATATCAATTAAGTCCATCTACTCTAAGGTGTCATTTGAGGTTTATGTTTCCTTATTGATTTTCTGTCTGGATAATCTGTCAATTGATGAAAATGCGTTATAGTCTCCCACTGTTTTTAAGTTACCATCATTTTCTCACTTTATGGCTGTTAGTATTTGATTCATATATATCCTGGAGTGCTCCTATGTTGGGTACATATATATTTACATCTTCTTCTTGAATTATCCCTTGATCAACTGTCTTTTGGAACAGTCTTTATTTTAAAGTTTATTTTGTCTGATATGAGTATTGCTACTCCAGCTTTCTTTTGATTTCCACTTTCAAGAAATATCTTTTTATCCCCTCACTTTCAGTCTGTATATGTTCTTAGATCTGGTGTGGGTCTCTTGTATATAGCATATATATAGGTCTTTTTTTTTTGTACCCATTCAACCAGTATATGTCTTTTGGTTGGAGCGTATAATCCATTTACTTTTAAGATGGTTATTTATATATATGTTCTTATTATCATTTTCTTAACTGTTTTGAATTTGTTCTTATAGTTCTTTTCTTCCCTTCCTCTTTTGTTCTTTTCTCTTGTGATTTGATGACTAACTTTAGAGTTATGCTTGGATTTCTTTTTCTTTTTTGTGTGTGTATGTATTGTAGATTTTCAGTTTGTGATTGCCATGAGATCTGATAGAGCAGTCTCTATATAAACAAGATTCTTCTAAGTTGCTGGTCATTTCATTTCAAATGCATTTCCAATAGCTTGTGTTTGTGCTCTCCTCTTCTCACAATTGATGCCTTTGATATCATATTTGTTTGCAGATGGTTTCCCACCTTTACTTTATGTTTACCTCTCCTGGGTTTCCTTTCATAATTTGTTTGTTCTAGTAGTGCCCTTTTATTTTTACTTAGAGAAATTTCTTTGGCATTTGTGGCAAAGTTGGTCTTGTTGTGCTGAATTCTTTCACCTTTTGCTTCTCTATAAAGTTTTTGATTTCTTCATCAAATTTGAATGAGATACTTGCTGAGTAGAGCATTCTTTGTTGTAGGTTCTTTCCTTCCATCACTTTAAATATATCTTGCCACTGCCTCCTGGCCTGCAGAGTTTCTGCTGAGAGAACAGCAGATAACCTTATGGGAATTCTTTTGAATGCTACTTGTTGGTTTTCCTTTGTGCTTTTAATTTTTTTTTCCCTTTTCCAGGTAGGTATAAAAAAATTACACCAAGCCCAGTAACCTAATACTTTTATAATAGTACCACAAGTCTAGGCCTCAATGTGGTCTAGTGTCTTCTCACTCAGTTAAAGACAGAAATTATCTCTTAATCAAAATGCAGGGCTGACTGAACCTTTTATAAGAGTATTCCATTTGCCAGGCAAGTCCATTCCAAAGGAAATGCATTCCTTTTCTCCCCTAGCTATCCAGGTATCCTATATTTACCAGACTTCCCTATAATTAGGGAAAGCCAATGCAGTGTGAACAGAACCAGTAAGTGAAAGAAGCTTCAGTCTTTGAATGACTAGATGGAGCAAACCTCCCGCCCTCAATGACCTTCATTGGCTGTGATCTGAATGAGATATAAACGATAATTATATGCAGCCATGAAAGTTTGGCCATTAAAATTCATGTTGATGTTTGGCAGAAACCAACACAATTCTGTAAAGCAATTATTCTCCAAATAAAATAAATATTTTTTTTTTAAAAAAAGGAAAAAATACATTACATCAGTTAGCGTATTTCAGTTCAGTTCAGTCACTCAGTCATGTCCCACTCTTTGCAACCCCATGAATCACAGCACGCCAGGCCTCCCTGTCCATCACCAACTCTCGGAGTTTACCCAAACCCATGTCCATCGAGTTACTGATGCCATCCAACCATCTCATCCTCTGTCGTCCCCTTCTCCTCCTGCCCCCAATCCTACCCAGCATTAGGGTCTTTTCCATGAGTCAACTCTTTGCATCAGGTGGCCAAAGTATTGGAGTTTCAGCTTCAACATCAGTCCTTCCAATGAACACTCAGGACTGATCTCCTTTAGTATGGACTGGTTGGATTTCCTTGCGGTCCAAGGGACTCTCAAGAGTCTTCTCCAACACCACAGTTCAAAAGCATCAATTCTTCAGTGCTCAGCTTTCTTCATCATCCAACTCTCACATCCATACATGACCACTGGAAAAACCATAGCCTTGACTAGATGGACCTTTGTTGGCAAAGTAACGTCTCTGCTTTTAAATATGCTATCTAGGTTGGTCATAACCATCCTTCCAAGGAGTAAGTGTCTTTTTATTTCATGGCTGCAATCACCATCAGCAGTGATTTTGGAGCCCCCCAAAATAAAGTCTGACACTGTTTCCACTGTTTCCCCATCTATTTCCCATGAAGTGATGGGACCAGATACCATGATCTTAGTTTTCTGAATGTTGAGCTTTAAGCCAACTTTTTCACTCTTCTCTTTCACTTTCATCAAGAGGCTCTTTAGTTCTTCTTCACTTTCTGCCATAAGGGTGGTGTCATCTGCATATCTGAGGTTATTGATATTTCTCCCAGCAATCTTGATTCCAGCTTGTGCTTCTTCCAGCCCAGTGTTTCTCATGATGTAATCCGCATATAAATTAAATAAGCAGGGTGACAATATACAGACTTGACGTACTCCTTTTCCTATTTGGAATCAGTCTGTTGTTCCATGTCCAGTTCTAACTGTTGCTTCCTGACCTGCATACAGGTTTCTCAAGAGACAGGTCAGATGGTCTGGTAATCCCATCTCTTTCAGAATTTTCCACAGTTTATTGTGATCCACACAGTCAAAGTCTTTGGCGTAGTCAATAGCAGAAATAGATGTTTTTCTGGAACTCTCTTGCTTTTTCGATGATCCAGCGGATATTGGCAATTTGATCTCTGGTTCCTCTGCCTTTTCTAAAACCAGCTTGAACATCTGGAAGTTCACAGTTCACGTGTTGCTGAAGCCTGGCTTGGAGAATTTTGAGCATTACTTTACTAGCGTGTGAGATGAGTGCAATTGTGCGGTAGTTTGAGCATTCTTTGGCATTGCCTTTCTTTGGGATTGGGATGAAAACTGACCTTTTCCAGTCCTGTGGCCACTGCTGAGTTTTCCAGATTTGCTGGCATATCGAGTGCAGCACTTTCACAGCATCATCTTTGAGCTTATTTAGACTAACGCAATCAATTATAACAACATTAAAAAAGGAAATTTGGGGAAAGCCATCTAAAGTGTACAAATTTTTTTTCTATTATTTGTCCAGACTCAATGTCTCAGAAAAGAAAGAACATTTAATATTCAGTGATGCTAAGTCAAAGCTCTAAAGTTTAGTAATCCCTATAAAGTTGTCTGGATGGTGCTTCAGATGACTTTAATCAAAAGTCTAGGTATGTTATGACAGTGTTGATGTCCTCATATCCTAGCTAACTGTTCCCTTTTCCACTCCAAAAAAAAAAAAATGCATAGAAATTCAGTACACATTTTCAAAAGATAATATTCAAATGAAACAAAATAAGATGAAAATTAGCACCTGTTATTTTGAGTCAAAAATCACAGGTACTTTTTTTGGAATAGCACATCATAATTGCTTGTTGAATTTTTCCTTTCTCTCAAGGATTCTGAAAAATATGATAAATAAAATGGTTTGCTTGACTCATTTTGTTAAAATACTGATAGCGTTAATGCAAAAATAAACTTTTCAATGTTTCTGTTATATAAAATTCAATATGCAATGGTGTTTTAAAATAATCCATAATGTGTAAGAGCAATTGAACCCCAAAGGATTGCTTCTCTAGGTCTCAAAGCACAGGGAGAACAAAAGCAATTCCAGCATATTTAGCCATTACTTTCTGACACTTTCAAATTACATTCTTTTATTTGCATTTTGCACATTTATCTGTGGCTCATATAGCTTATTTATTTCATTAATTTTTTTAAAATTTAGAATTATTTTATAGCAAGTTGCAAAATTAGTACAAGGGCTACTATATAAACTCTATCCATTGTCCTCTATTGGTGTTACCCTATTCCATCATGATCCATTTGTTACAAGTTACAAGAAGCCAACATTAGTATATTACTATTAACTGAATTCAACACTTGATTCAGATTTCACCAGTTTTCTCCTTAATAACTTTTTTCTGTCCCAGGATCTCATTCAGAGTACCACATTACATTTAGTTATCGTGTTTTCCTAGAATCTTCTGGCCCATGCATGACAGTTTCTCAAAATTTCCTTGTCATTGATGACCTGAAAATTTTGAGGAGCACTGGTCAAAGCTTTTGCAGATGTACCTCAATGTCTTTTTCATGTTTGTACTAGAGTCACGGAGTTTGGGGAGGAAGATCATAGAAGTGAAGTATCATTCTCATCATATCACATCAAGGGGACATGCTATCAACATGACTCATCTCTGATGTTTAAATGATTATCAGTAACCTTGTTGAGGTAGTGTTTCTCAAGTCTATGTACTATAATGTTGCCACACTCCCCAAGACTTTCCATACTCTACTTTGGGAAGCAAGTTACTAACTGTAGCCACCACTCACTGCACTGGAGTAGGGGAGCTCCACTCTTGGATTGGGGAATATCTACATAAATTATCTGGAACTATTTGTAAGAAAGAGTAAATTCCTCTTGTCCATTTATGTACTTACTCAATAATTTATTTATATCCATATGGGTTCATTAATATTTATTGTGATCTTAAATTATAGTCCAATATACTGTATTTCTAAGATTATTTCCAGGTTTGGCCATTGAAAGCACTCAATTTTACTTTTGCAAAAATATATTCTTGTACATAAATACCTATGGGGACTGAAGAAGTTCCAAAATTTCACTTTTAGAAGTGAAATGAAACTTTCCTGTTTAATAGGAACTGCAACTTTATGGAATCAGTCTGACCAACTGATAAAACAAGATTGACTTTTTTAAAATTTTGTGTATCCATGTTTAATAAAAAGGAACAAAGAATTCCTTGAATGTTTTACTATTAATAATTATTCCAACTAGAAAAATGAATACTTCTTTACTCAAAGTTACTAATTTTGAAATTAATATCATTCAATAAGCACCTTCACAGAAATATTAAGAAAATTTGCCAAAACATCTTGGTCTGTGGCCTGGCCAAGTTGACACATAAAATTAACCATATGATTAGTAAGAGGAAGTGTTTTTCATGAAACTTTTTCTCTCCTAGGCCATGCGTGGGGAGATTATGTTTTATCCTAATATTACTAGCTTCAGTGTCTAGACTGGTACTTTGTTCCATATGAACACTCAGTGACTATTTCTTAAACCAAATTACTTTTATCAACAGAAATGATAAAGGCTGTTATTTTTGAGTGATTCTTACTAGTGACATTTTATGTATTTTTTTTCACATGCTTGTAAAGTCTTTGCAAAGTAGATCCATCACTTTATAAATCAGCAACTGCTACTCAAAGAAATTAGGTAATTTGCTTATGTTTATACAACTGACAAGAAAAATTCAAACTCAAGACTCTATGTCCTCGCAGCACATTTTCTTTCCTCTATATCAGGGATAGCAGCCAGGTTTGCATCCTTGTTCCTACTACCCTAGGAACCCTACTACCCTTGGCCTAGTAACCCTACTCAATTCCTACCTACTACCCAAGGGTAGTAGGGTTCCTACCCTATTCAATTTTGTTGAAAATTGGGAGTTTCTACACGGGTTCAGGAAAGAAGAGAGCCTTCCCATCAGAGCAAGATAATATGACCACATTTTATATTTTGGCTCAACATTATATTGGGTTACAAAAATTACATGCAAGATGGAAGAGCAATTTACCAAGGTCATTGTTCTACATGATAAGGAGAGAATTTGAAATTCACCAATTTTCAGCACTGAATGTGAAATCGCACTGTTTATTATTTTCAGGATCTCATTAGCACTTCATGCTATAGTTTAGTTGAGTGTGGGCAGACAAGATTGAGAAAAACAACCTTGTCTGCAAAACACAAGGAAGATAATACTTTTGTGTTCTTTTTCTAAAGCTGTCACAGCTTTAGAACTGGGACAGCTTTGCAATGTCCCTTCTTTATACATAGCAGCTTAACTCTAATTCTCTCTTTGGACTCTATGCCTCAAAACCAACTTAGAAAAAGATTATTTTATTAGTTCAGCAGAAAAAAATAATACCTATACATGAGATCTAAGACATACACACCTTATCTCAAATTCAATTCCACAGAAGTTACTAGAATTTCTTTCAACTCCTGTGATATACCCCCCTCCCTTTGTTAGGCTATAAGAATTGCTATTTATTTCATCCTGCACATTTTTTCCTAAGAAATGGTTTATAAACATGAGAGAACCATTGCAGTTTCCCAGGAGAGTTTACCTGTAGTCACACTTTCATATCTTTTTCTTACACATTTCTATTTCTCCTTACTATTCTCTGGAACTCTGCATTCAGTTAGGTATATCTTTCCATTTCTTTCTTGCTTCATTAAGAAATGAGCCTTAATATAAATCAAATATATTAATTTTATTTTTGAACTTCTACTATATTATTAACCAAGATTTTGTTTCTCTCGGGCACATAAAGATATTATTTTAATTTTACTAATAGCTTACATTTATTGAGTTTCTACTATATCATGTCTAATTTGATCCTCATAATGACTGTATGAGCTGAGTACTACTGTTAATCCAGTGGACAAACAAAGAGACCTACAGTTAAGAGATTAAATCAATTTGCCCAAAGTCACACAAAAAATTACAGACTCAAATTTAAGTCTAGCTCTGTCTCATCCTTGTAGCTCAGCTGGTAAAGAATATGCCTGTAATGCAGGAGACCTGGGTTCAATCTCTGAGTTGGGAAGATCCCCTGGAGAAGGGAAAGGCTACCCACTCCAGTATTCTGGCCTGGAGAACTGCATGGACAGTACAGTCCATGGGGTCACAAAGAGTCGGACAACACTGAGAAACTTTCACTTTCACTTTTCACTTTCTATCTCATTCTAAACATAGTACTTTTAATCACTGCACTATGTTAGTAAAAGTACCAATGAATTAATAAATAAGCAAATAGATATGTTGACTGAAAAGAAATACACAGCATAAAAGTTGAGAATTTATGTTTTATTGGGTGGACACATTGAGAACTTAAGCCTGGGAGACCATGCTCTCAGCTCTGAGGGGCTGTTCAGAAGAAGCAACAGAAGAGCCAGGAATTTTTGTGGAAAAAAAAAGGAAACCCCAGATAGTCAGAACATCAAAACACTGCTGTTAATTAAAGAAAAACCAGATATATCAAGGTAAGAAATTTAGCACTTTTCTACGTATGGGAAACTGCAAGAGACTGGGCTCACTGAAATCATTCCTTTGATATGTACCTTAACTATCTAGGGTCACTACCCTGTTTCCTTCATCCAGAGTCTCCCAAGGGTGCATTGTAGGAAGTTGATGATAAAGGGGTACTGCAGAGTGAAGTAAGTCAGAAAGAAAAACACCAATACAGTATATTAATGCATATATATGGAATTTAGAAAGATGGTAACGATGACCCTATATACGAAACAGCAAGAGACACAGATGTAAACAACAGACTTTTGGACTCTGTGGGAGGTGAGGGTGAGATGATTTGAGAGAATAGCATTGAAACATGTATATTACCATATGTGAAATAGATCGCCAGTCCAGGTTTGATACATGAGACAGGGTGCTCAGGGCCAGAGCACTGGGATGATCCAGAGGGATGTGATGGGGAGGGAGGTGGGAGGGGGGTTCAGGATGAGGAACAGATGTACGCCCATGGCTGATTCATGTCAATGTATGGCAAAAACCAATACAATATTGTAAAGCAATAGTTTCCAAATAAAATAAAGAAATTAATTAAAATAAATACATAAATAAAGGGGTACTGCAATGGCTGCTGGCTTAATGGCTGTAGCATCTTTTGTTTACTGATATGGCAGGTGACATTCTTCATCCACAGACACATGAATAAATGAATGAGTAATTCTGACACAATTAATCCTTTCTTTTTTGATTGGCATTCTTCTTATGAAAGTATAACTATATAAATCATGTTTCTTTTCTTGTTGCAAAGGTAACGGCCTAAGGTTGCTTATTCAGCAGGATTGTGATGGAACAGGCATGATAATATGATCAGCACAACCCAAGAAAACTGACTCCAGTTAAACCAGCACAGCTGAACAAAGGCTACTGGTTTCCCAAAGGTCTCAAAGATTTGAGGTATGAGGCCTTTCCTATTTTTCTGCAGAAACAAGTTATAAATACTCCTCTGACAAGAGTACAATTATCTCAACTCTCTAGACATTCTGTTATCTATCACCTCTCCTTCAATTCAAATGCCCTTTGTATGCTAATTTTAAATTTCTATGATCCATGACTAGAACAAGTCCTGTAAACTACAGAGCGAAAAATCTATAGTCTTCTAAGAGTTCACCTTGCAAGAGAGACCAACATGTTCTTGGAAAAATAAGCCAAATAGAGCTTAGAATTCATACACATTTTTCATATATGCTATTTACAAAAAGAAGAAGGGATCAGGTTTCTTTCTACCAGTGGGTCTGAAACAGTTGGGATTCTGTGTGTCTTTATGAATTAATAAGAAAATAGCTCTCTTGAACAAATGAACTTTAAATTCTGAATTTTTTTTTTTTCTGTATTAAGCATATTAATATTTTTTCCCTGTGAATGTTGATTTCTACCTCCTGCCTCCACATATCCCTGCAGTGAGAGGGAAAAAGTAAGGGATTCTGAGAGGGTGGGGTGAATGCTGTCCTGGGGTGACAGAGTTGGACACAACTAAGCAAACACACAAGCTCACCGTAGAGTGCATGACTTTTTAGTGAGGAACTGGAGTCCAGAACTGAGGTCTCCTGTCTCCCAGTTCAGTATATTTTTTCACTGCATCAAACATTTGATCAGATTTGCGTGGGACCAGAAGGCTTCAGCTCTCCAGTCTTCAATCATAAACAATTTCAATCAGATATATGTATCTGGATGATTGTAATCAGCTGGTACGAAATAGAGTCCTGATTGATCAAATCCTTTTCATCCTCTTCTCCTGAACATGGGATTAATGAGACAAACATCTTCGATTCATGAATTCACAGCAGTGAAAAGCCAAAAAGGCCTTATGTCTGAGAAGGGGTGATTAGTGCCAGTCACCTCTCCAGGGTCCCTGATACACAGAGTTCATGCTGAACTGTGTCCCTAACTTTGCTAAAGTCAGAAAAAGGGAAACAAATTTCAAAACTTGGGGATTATCTCCTTCAGAGCTGTGCAGTAAGGTGTTCCTTCTGCCTGGATTAATCCCACTAGACCTTGAGAGTTTGTTGAACCCCATTTCTTCAGAAAGTTCTTTCTCCCAAATGAGGCTAGCCCTGGTGCCCACCCTTAATTCTCCCAAAGCCTCCTGAATAAATAGTGGTGCTTATCTAACCCATTGTTTCCTGGGACTTTTTTTTTTTTGGTGGTGGGGAGAGTCATATTACCACATCAACTTTCAGGTCAATTTCACTGATGCTTCACCAAAGAATTACTGTGATTCTCTAGTTGGTAACAGTGAGTGGAAAAGCCTTAATTTTTTGTTTTACTATTCTTTTGTCTAACTCAATAAAATGAATGTTAGAACACTAAGATTCATCCTTTGTTTCTAATATAATATATGTTTGCTTCAATGCAGAAAACCTGGGTTCAATCCCTGGGTTGGGAAGATGGCCTGAAGAAGGGCATGGCAACATATGTCAGTAATTTGCCTGGAGAATCCCATGGACAGAGGAACCTGGAAGGCTACAGTATATGGGGCTGTAAAGAGTCGGACATAGCTGAGTGACTTATATAATATAATATTAATATTTCTAAAAGTTACAGTATCCACAACAGATTTCCCAACCTGGGGATCTGGCAAAGGGACTGAGAGTCCCCAGGGAATTTGACTTTGAAGGCCAGTGGGATTTGATTACAGAACTTACACAGGGACTGGGAAAACAGACTCTTGGAAAGCACAAACAAAACCTTGTGCACCAGGACCCAGGAGAGAGGAGCAGTGACCCCGCAAGAGACTGAGCCAGACTTGCCCGTGAGTGTCCAGGAGTCTCCAGTGGAGGTGTGAGTCAGCAGTGGGCTGCTGTGGGGTCTCTGGCACTGATGTGGCAGTGCCTGCATGGGACTTTTTGAAGGAGGTCTCCATTATCTTCATTACCCCCTACATAGTTTGATCTCAGGTCAAACAACATGGAAGGAAAACAGACCCAACCATCAACAGGAAATTGTATTAAAGTTTTACTGAACATGGCCCCACCCATCAGAACAAGACCCTTGAGTGTTCCTTCAGTCCATGAATCAAGGTAAACAGGAGATGGCAAGAGTGAACATTGACATTTTAGGAATCGGGAAATAAAATGGACTGGAATGGGCAAATTTAATTCAGAGGGCCATTATATCTATTACTGTGGGCAAGAATTCCTTAAAAGAAATAAAGTAGCCATTATAGTCAACAAGAGTCCAAAATGCAGTACATGGGTGCAATCTCAAAAGAGACAGAATGTCTATGCCCCAACCAATAATGCTGAAGAAGCTGAGCTAAATGGTTCTATGAATACCAAAAAGACCTTCTAGAACTAGTACCCCAAAAGATGTCCTTTTAATCACAGGGGACTGGAATGCAAAAGTAGGAAGTTAAGAGACACCTGGAATAACAGGCAAATTTGACCTTGGGATACAAAATGAATCAGGGCAAAGGCTAACAGTTTTGCCAAGAGAACACAGTGGTCATAGCAAACACCCGCTTCCAGTAACACAAGACAAGACACTACATATGGACATCACCAGATAGTCAATACTGAAATCAGATTGATTACATTCTTTGCAGCCAAAGATGGAGAAGCTCTATACTGTCAGCAAAAACAAGAACAGGAGCTAACTGTGGCTCAAATAATGAATTCCTCATTGCAAAATCTGACTTAATTTGAAGAAAGTAGGGAAAAGCACTAGAGTATTCAGGAATGATGATCTAAATCAAATCCTTACAATTATACAGTGGAAGTGATCATTTAGATTCAAGGAATTAGATCTGATATACAGAGTGCCTGAAGAACTATAGATAGAGTTTCGTGACATTGTACAGGCTACAGTGATCAAGAACATGCCCAAGAAAAAGAAATACCAAAAGGCAACATGGTGGTCTGAGGATGCCTTACAAATAAGTGAGAAAAGAAGAGAAGCTAAAGGCAAAGGAGAAAAGGAAATTTGAATGCAGAGTTCTAAAGAATAGCATGGAGAGATAAGAAAGCCTTCCTCAGTGATCAATGCAAAGAAATAGAGGAAAAAAATAGAAGTGGAAAGACTAGATTTCTCTTCAAGAAAATTAGAAATATCAAGGGAAATTTTCATGCAAAGATGGGCACAATCAAGGACAGAAACGGTATGGACCTAACTGAAACAGAGGATATTAAGAAGAGGTGGCAAGAATACACAGAAGAACTACACAAAAAAGATCTTCATGACCCAGATAACCACGATGGTGTGATTATTCACCTAGAGCCAGACATAGTGTCTGGCAAAGTCAAGTGGGCCTTAGGAAGAGTCACTACAAGCAAAGCTGGTGGAGGTGAAAAAAATCCAGTTCAGCTACTTCAAAACCTAAAAGATGATGCTGTTAAAGTGCTACACTCAATTGCCAGCAAATTTGGAAAACTCAGCAGTGGCACAGGACTGGAAAAGGTCAGTTTTCATTCCAATCCCAAAGAGTGTTCAAACTACTGCACAATGGTACTCATCTCACAAGCTAGTAAAGTCATACTCAAAATTTTCCAAGCCAAGCTTCAGCAATACGTGAACCATGAACTTCCAGATGTTCAAGCTGGATTTAGAAAAGGCAGAGAAACCAGAGATCAAATTACCAACATCCAATGGATCATCGAAAAAGCAAGAGAGTTCCAGAAAAACATCTATTTCTGCTTTATTGACTACACCAAAGCCTTTAACTGTGTGTATCACAACAAAATGTGTACAATTCTTCACGAGATGGGAATACCAGACCACCTTAACTGCCTCCTGAGAAATCTGTATGCAGGTCAAGAAGCAACAGATAGAACCCAACATGGAACAAGGGAATGGTTCCAAATTGGGAAAGGAGTACGTCAAGGCTGTATATTGTCACCGTGCTTATTTAACTTTTATGCAGAGTACGTCATGTGAATCAAGATTGCTGGGAGAAATAACAATATGCAGATATGTCAGATATGCAGATGACACCACTCTTATGGCAGAAAGCAAAGAAAAACTAACTAAAGAGCCTCTTGATGAAAGTGGAAAAGGAGAGTGAAAAAGTTGGCTTAAAACTCAACATTCAAAAAACTAAGATCATGGCATCCAGTCCCGTCATTTCACTGCAAATAGATGGGGAACAGTGGAAACAAAGGAAACAATGGAAAGAGAGACAGACTTTATTTCTTGGGGGCTCCAAAATCATTGCAGATGGTTACTGCAGCCGTGAAATCAAAACGCGTTTGCTCCTTGAAAAAAACTGTAACCAACCTAGTCAACATATTGAAAAGTAAAGACATTACTTTATGGACAAAGGTCCGTCTTGTTAAAGCTATGGTTTTTCCAGTAGTCATGTATGGATGTAATAATTGGACTATAAAGAAAGCTGAGCACTGAAGAATTGATGGTTTTGAACTGTGATGTTGGGGAAGTCTCTTGAGCATCCCTTGGCCTGTAAGGAGATCCAACCAGTCCATCCTAAAGGACATCAATCCTGAGTGTTCATTGGAAGGACTGATGCTGAAGCTGAAACTCCAATACTTTGGCCACCTGATGTGAAGAACTGACTTACTGGGAAAGACCACACTGCTGGGAAAGATTGAAGGTGGGAAGAGAAGGGGACGACAGAGGATGAGATGGTTGGATGGCATCACTGACTCTATGGACATGAGTTTGAGCAAGCTCTGAGAGTTGATGATGGACAGGGAGCCTGGCATGCTGCAGTCCATGGGGTCACAAAGAATCAGACACGACTGTGTGACTGAACTGACTGTAGTGAATATTTCTAACTATAAATATCTCTCAATGCTAGGTTTAATGTTCCATACAGACATCTTTTTTCAAGTTTTCACAGGGTAATTTATGAAAACTGATTCTGTACTAAGCCATAAAGGAAACCCAATGAATTTCAAAGAATTAATTGCTTCAACCATAAGCAATTAAACCAGAAATCACTAACAAGTAACTAGGGACTTCCCAGGTAGACCAGTGGTAAAGAATTCACATGCCATTTCAGGAGACATGGGTTTGATCCCTCGGTCGAGAAGATCCCCTGGAGAAGGAAATCACAGCCCACTCCAGTATTCTTGGCAGAGAAATCCCATGGAAAGAATAGCCTGGCAGTCTACAATCTATGGAGTCAGAAAAGAGTTGAGCATGACTTAGTGACTAAACAATGGTAACAATAACAGTCTCATATATTTCAAAATTTCTAAAATACTCTTGTGTATTCTCCAATGTCTGAATATAATGTTCTACACATAGCAGATCATTAAATCAAGGTTGGTGCTGAATTGAACAAATTTACTGGAAAAGGTCAGTTTCTATTTCAATACCAAGGAATGTTCAAGCTACCATAATACAACTGCACCCATTTCACATGCTAGTAAGATTATGATTAAAATTATTCAAGCTAGGCTTCAGCAGTACATGAAGTGAGAACTTCCAGGTGTACAAGCTGAGTTTAGAAAAGGCAGAGGAAAAGATCAAATTGCCAACATCCACTGGATCAAAGAAAAAGCAAGGGAATTCCAGAAAAACAACTACTTCTGCTTCATTGACTACGCAAAGCTTTTGACAGTGTGGATCACAACAAACTGCGAAAATTTGAGATGGGAATACACTACCTTACCTACCTCCTGAGAATCCTGTATGCAGGACAAGAAGCAATAGTTAGAACAAGACATGCAACAACAGGCTGGTTCAAAATTGGGAAAGGAGTGGGCCAATGTTGTATATTGTCACTTTGCTTATTTACCTTCTATGCAGAGTATATCATGTGAAATGCCAGGCTGAATTACAAGATGGAATCAAGATTGTCAGGAGAAATATCAACAACCTCAGATATGCAAATCATACCACTTTAATGGCAGAAAGCAAAGAGGAACTAAAGAGACTTTTGATGAAGGTGAAAGTGGAAAGTGAAACAGCTGGCTTAAACCTCAACATTCAAAAAACGAAGATCATGGCATCTGGTCCCATCACTTTATGGCAAATAGATGGGGAAAAGTGTAAATAGTAAAGAGATGCTTCTGTTCATTGTTTTGTTCACAAAATAAAAATGTTTTATTTTCTGGGGCTACAAAATCACTATGAATGGTGACTACAGCCACAAAATTAAAAGACACTTGCTCCTTGGAAGAAAAGCTGTGACAAACCTAGAGAGTGTACTAAAAAACAAAGACATCACTTTGCTGACAAAGGTCCATATATTCAAAGCTATTGCTTTTCCAGTACTCATGTACAGATGCAAAAGTTGGACCATAAAAAGGGCTGAGCACCGAAGAATTGATGCTTTTGAACTGTGGTGTTGGAGAAGACTCTTGAGAATCCCTTGACAGCAAGGAGATTGAAGCAGTCAGTCCTAAAGGAAATCAACCCCAAATATTCATTGGAATGAGTGATGCTGAAACTGAAGTTCCAATACTTTGGCAACCTGATGCAAAGAGTCAACTCATTGGAAAAGACCCTGATGCTGGAAAAGATTGAGTGCAAGAAGAGAAGGCGGCAACAAAGGATGAGATGGTTGGATGACATCATGGACTCAATAGACATGAATCTGAGAAAACTCCAGAAGATAGTGAAGGACAGGGAAGCCTGGCATGCTGGAGTCCATGAGGTCACAAAGAGTTGAACATGACTTAATAATTGAACAACAACAACAAGTAACTAAACTTACAGATGTTATTTGCATTTTACCAGTTTTTTTTAAAGTCTTTATTGATTTTGTTTCAATATTGCTTCTGTTTTGTATTGCTTCTGTTTTTCATGTTTTGTTTGTGGCCACAAGACATGCAAGATCTTACCTCCCTAAGCAGGGATGGAACCCACATCTCCTGCATTAGAAGGCAAGGTCTTAACCACTGGACCCAGGTGAAGTTCAGAGAAGTCCCTCAACAGTTTTTCTGCTAGTGTCCTTTTTCTGTTTTGGAATATCACATTGCTTTGAGTAGTTTGGTCTTTTAATTAAAGAGCTCAGTGCTTTTCATCTATTATGATTTGTACTAATCAGTATTATTTCTGCCACCTTATGCTATATGCCTTGTTTTTGCTACTTCCTTTTCTTATATTTCTATTTTATTATGAAATTTTTCATTCCCTTTGTCCCCAACTAGTATGGGATTTGTATGACTTATTTTCTGTTCTTTTAGTGGTAACTGCAGAAACTTTAATAGCCTATAGTGATAAAGTCTAAAGTTAATCAACATTAACTCCAATCACCTCCTTTCCAAAACATGCGTTAGTATATCTGTTAACTATATCTTGTTTTAAGCACCCAACACACCATTATTGTTTTTATACAGCTTTTGTTTAGACACAGCAACATATTAAACTCTTTCTTTACTTTAGCCCAAATTTCACTATGTTCTATATAGAACATTATGTTTCATAACGGTCTATGCAATCTCTTAAGAACTCACATTCAAATTTTTTCCACTTGAAATAATGCTTTTGGTAAGGATCTGTTGGTTTCAAAATGTCTCAGTTTTACCTTTAAAAGTAGATATATTTTATATTTGTCTTTGAAATATAGGTTTACTGGGTAAAAAACAAAAACTCTAGATTGGCAGCATTTTCTTTCAGTTCTTTTAAGATGTCATTCTATTAACTTCTCCTTTCTGTCACTGTTTTTGAGTAGTTTGCTGTTAACCTGATTGTTCTTTTATATATAACCTGCTTTTCTCTCTGACTGCATTTATGGTCATGTCTTTTTTCTTTGGTGCTCTGCAGTTTCACTACCAAATGCTTAGAGATGTACGTTTTTTTAATTTAACCTATCTGTAATGTTCAAGTTTCCTGAATTTAAAAATGCATTGTGTTTAATTTTTTTATATTTTAAAATACTCTATAGTATTTACAGTTATTTAAAATATTTCAAATTCTCAGGCATTTTACTTCTATTTTTGCTCTTCTGTTTTACCTTTCTGTTGTTTTGGAATTCCAGTTAGATGTACGTTAGATATTCTTGCTAATCCTCAATTCTTTCCTCCTCTCTTTCACATTTTCCACCTAATGTTTTGTACAGCTTTGAGGTAACTTTTTTTTAACTTATTTTTCAGTTTATCCATTCTTTACTCCTTAAAATTTTAAATCTTTGCCTTTTTTTAGGCTTTTTCATCTTAAAATTTACCCATGTTAATCTTATCTTTTATTTTTCAAAAGAAGTTAAACAAAAATTATAGTCTCTGGTTGGTAATTCCAATATCTGAAGGGTTTGCAGATGTGCTTCTATTGACTGATTTTGTGTGTGTGTGTGTGTGTGTGTGTATGTGTGTTTGAGTTTGTTTTCTGTGGGCAGATAATTCCTATAAACCTTATCAGCTCAACTTCTCAAGACTTGATTGAACATATGCTTACTTACAGAAGATTTACTTTTACCTCAACATGGAGTCACCTTAAAAATAAACCTTGGATGGGTAGAAAATTTTTGAAATACCATAAATGACATGAATTTAGACTATAAACTGGTCATGAGAAATAGACCCATAACTAAGAAATCTCAGGGAAGATTTTTTTTCTTCCACTAAAAACCAAAATGGTGACAGATAAGTTTCCCCGATATTTCCTTCTCTGAATAAATTACTTTTTCATTGCAGCCCTTGAGTTTCAGCGTTATTGACAGGGGGTGAAGGGGTGGGGTGGACTTACCTTAAACTTATCATCTTGGGTGGGCTTCACATTTCACCTCTTGCTCTCCTGTGCCCTGTACAGTCATCATACTAGCAAATCAGGGTTACCAGGTTTGGAATAATTAACTCATTACCAGGTGAAAGCTGACTTCAGAACTAGCCTGTTTTTCTAGAGCTCCATGTTTATTTCACTGGAATTTAAGTATTGTTTACCATGTTGCTGGTTCATCAATGCAATATTAAATATTTTATCCATCACTTTTAGTTTTTCACAGTGGATTAGCATTTAGCAATTCAGACCACGATAAGCTAAAAACAGACGTCAAGAAAACTTAAACACTACAAGATCACTCTAGGAGCAATTTCCCAAGCTTTAACACCTTCCAACATCAGTATCTGAAACTTTAATTATAGTTTATAATAAAAATCATAACATTGTACAGGAGGCAGTGACCAAAATCATCACCAAGGAAAAGAACTGTCACAAGGCAAAATAGTTGTGTTAGGGGACCTTACAAATACCTGAGAAAAGAAGAGAAGCAAAAGGCAAAGGAGAAAGGGGAAGATATACCCATCTGAATGCTGAGTTCCAAAGAATAGCAAGGAGAGTTAAGGAAGCCTTCCTAAGTGAACAATTCAATGAAATAGAGGAAAACATTAGAATGGGGAAAACTAGAGACCTCTTCCAGAAAATTAGAGATACCACGGGTCATTTCATGCAAAGATGGACGTAATAAAGGACAGAAACAGTAAGGACCTAACAGAAGCAGAAAAGATTAAGAAGAGATGGCAAGAATACACAGAAAAACTATACAAAAAAAGGTATTAAAGATCCAGATAACCACAATGGTGTGGTCACTCACCTATGGACAGACATCCTGGAGTGTGAAGTCAAAGGGACCTTAAGAAGCGTTACTGCAAATAAAGCTAGTGGAAATGATGGAATTCCAGCTGAGCTATTTCAAATCCTAAAAGATGATGCTGTAAAAGGGTGACACTCAATATGCCAGCAAATTTGGAAAACTCAGCAGTGGCCACAGAACTGAGGAAAGACATTTTCCATTCCAATCCCAAAGAAGGGAAAGGCCAAAGAATGTCCAAACTACTGTACAATTTGGCTCATCTCACATGCTAGCAAGGTAATGCTCAAAATCCTTCAAGCTAGGCTTCAAAACTACATGAACTGATAACTTCCAGACGTACAAGGAAGAGGATTTAGAAAAAGAAGAGGAAACAGAGATCAAACTGCAAACTCCACTGGATCACAGAAAAAGCTACCATGAGAATTCCAGAAAAACATTTACTTCTGCTTCACAGACTATGCTAAAGCCTTTGACTGTATGGATCACAACAAACTGTGGAAATATCTAAAAGAGGTGTGAATACCAGATCACCTTACCTACCTCCTGAGAAACCTGTATGCAGGTCAAGAAGCAACAGTTGGAACTGGACATGGAACAATGGACTGATTCAAAATTGGGAAAGGAGTACATCAGGCTGTATATGGTCCCCTTGCTTATTTAACTTATATGCAGAGTACATCATGCAAAATGCCAGGCTGGATGAACCACAAGATGGTTTCCAGGAGAAATATAAATAATCTCGGATATGCAGAAGATACCACCCAAATGGCAGAAAGTGAAGAGGCACTAAAGAGCCTCTTGATGAAGGTAAAATAGATGAGTGAAAAAGCTGTCTTAAAACTCAACATGCAAAAACTAAGAGTATGGCATCCAGTCCCATCATTTCATGGCAAATAGATAGGGAAAACATGGAAATGGTGACAAATTTTATTTTGTTGGGCTCCAAAATAAACGCAGACGATGACTGCAGCCATGAAATTAAAAGACGCTTGCTCCTTGGAAGTAAAACTATGACAAATCTAGACAGCATATTAAAAAGTAGAGACAAAATTTTGTCAACAAAGGTCCATATAGTCAAAACTATGGTCTTTATAGTAGTCATGTGTTGATGTGAGAGCTGGACCCTTTGGAAGGTTGAGCATCAAAGAATTGATGCTTTTGAACTGTGGTGCTGGAGAAGAATCTTGAGAGTCCCTTGAACTGCAAGGAGTTAAAACCTGTCAATCCTAAAGGAAATCAACCCTGATTATTCACTGGAAGTACTGATGCTGAAGCTCCAATACTTTAGGCACCTGATGTGAAGGGCAGACTCATTGGAAAAGACCATGATGCTGGGAAATATTGAAGGCAGGAGGAGAAGGGGGCAGCAGAAGATGAAATGATTGGATGGCATCACTGATTCAATGGATATGAGTTGGAGCAAACTCTAGGAGATAGTGAAGGACAAGGAAGCCTGGCGTGCTTCAGTTCATGTATTACAAAGACTCAAAAGTGACTTTGCAACTGAACATCAACAATGATAAAATCTCATGCAGAACTGGTAGAATTCCTAACAAATAGTTTTTAAGTTTCCCAATTTGTTAACGTATTTTATCACTGTATTAGTTTCTTGGGATTCCTATACCAATTACCATAAACTGGGAAGCTTAAAACAACAGAAGCTTCTTCTTTCATAGTTCAGGAGGCTGAGCTAAAGTCCAAAATCAATCTCCTGGCAGGGTTGGTTCCTTATAAAGCCCTGAGGGAGAAATTGGTCCCATGCCTCAGTCCTAGCTTCTCTTGGCTCTCAGTAATCCTTGGCATTCCTTGGCTGGTAGATTCTTCACGCAATCTCTATACCTCTGTCTTCATATGGCTTCTTCTGTCTCTCTGTGTATCTTCTCATTCTCTTATAAAGACACCAGTCAATGAATTTAGAGATAATTTTGGATCCTAAGCTGATATGCCCTTCTCTTGACTAAACACGTCTGCAAAGACTGCTTCCAAATAAGGTCACATTGAGATGGGAATACCAGACCACCTGAACTGCCTCCTGACAAATCTGTATGCAGGTCAGGAAGCAGCAGTTAGAACTGGACATAGAACGACAAACTGGTTCCAAATAGGAAAAGGACTATGTCAAGACTGTATATTGTTACTCTGCTTATTTAACTTATATGCAGAGTACATCATGAGAAATGCTGGGCTGGAAGAAGCACAGGCTGGAATCAAGATTGCTGGGAGAAATATCAATAACCTCAGATATACAGATGACACCACCCTTATGGCAGAAAATGAAGAGGAACTAAAAAGCCTCTTGATGAAAGTGAAACAGGAGAGTGAAAAAGTTGGCTGAGAGCTCAACATTCAGAAAACTAAGATCATGACATCTGGTCCCATCACTTCATGGCAAATAGATGGGGAAACAGTGGAAACAGTGTCAGACTTTACAGACTCTACAAAATCACTACAGAAGGTGATGGCAGCCATGAAATTAAAAGACACTTACTCCTTGGAAGGAAAGTTATGACCAACCTAGACAGCATAGTAAAAAGCAGAGACATCACTTTGCCAACAAAGGTCCGTCTAGTCAAGGCTATGGTTTTTCCAGTGGTCATGTATGGATATGAGAGTTGGACTATGAAGAAAGCTGAGCACCGAAGAAACGATGCTTTTGAACGGTTGTGTTGGAGAAGACTCTTGGGAGTCTCTTGGACTGCAAGGAGATCCAACCAGTCCATCCTAAAGGAGATCAGTCCTGGGTGTTCATTGGAAGGACTGATGTTGAGCTGAAACTCCAATACTTTGGCTACCTGATGCGAAGAGATGACTCATTGGAAAAGACCCTGATGCTGGGAAGGATTGGAGGCAGGAGGAGAAGGGGACGACAGAGGATGAGATGGTTGGATGGCATCACCGACTCAATGGACATGAGTTTGGGTAAACTCCGGGAGTTGGTGATGGACAGGGAGGCTTGGCATGCTGCAGTCCATGGGGTCACAAAGAGTCAGACACGACTGAGCGACTAAACTTAACTGAAGCAGATATACCCTCCTCTTGACTAAACATATCTGCAAAGACTGCTTCTAAACAAGGTCACATTCTGAGGTTCCAGGTGGACATGAATTTGGGGGGAACACTAGGACTCACTAAAATCACCTTGAACTTTCACCTAAAGATAAAGCTCACATGTAACCTGAAGAAACTAATTTACATTTCATAATATCAGAACACACTATTGGCCTAAGATTGGTTCCCTCTGCCTTGCAGTGCCAGTCATGGTTCACTATCATCTTTTTAATTTAGGATGAATTCATTATGTATTTCTAAGATCTTTTTAAGAGTTCTGTAGCTTAGGGTTCTTCACTCCTTTCTTCCCACTGTCAGAATTAAATATTCTGGACAATCTGACAGCTCCAAATTCTTAAAATGATCCATCAAAATGCAGGCAGCCACAGAAATTGTGTTGAAATTTCATGGTGTATCAAAGCCAGTTAGGCAAATTTAAACCTTCCAAAAAGCTTCAACTACCGAGGAAATCCTATGATCTGGCTCCAACCTAACTCTCCATCCATACCTCTTGCTGAAATTACTTCCCCACCCATTCTCCTGCTCTTACATTCTTCTCTTTGACAATACAGAATTGCTTGTGACTCTACAAATGTGAACATTACATCGTACTACTGTGTCTTTGCACAGCCTGTTCATTTTGCTAGACATGCCCTGATACCTTTTATCCACCTCGTGATCCACTGCCCCTTCAAAAAACTGATCAATTATTTTCTCCTTCATAAAGGCTTCTCAAATCTACCTGCTCAGAACATTCTTTTGCTAATACACTACCTAGGTTTACCAGTCACAGTATTGTGATATTGCGTATTCTCTCTGCATTTAATGTATTAGTTCAACTTAAATGTCTCTCTTTACCAGAATGTAACTCTTTTGTGTCTTCATCCCAGAGCAGAATCTGACACATGATCAACACTCTGTAGTTGCTAAATGAATTCATCAAGAATCTTATTGTCTACTTATGTATGTACAGTTTAGAGAGAATAAGAGGATAAATAAGCCCTAATTCTGACTTTCTAGATATTTGTATTCTCTGTTTGCTGACTTCCACCTGGTAGCATGAACTTTCAAACTCTAGGTTTGCCACTTGCTTGCTCAAAACAACTCTGATCCTTGGAGATGTGATTTATGAAACTGTTATCACTTCAAACTTGCAGGTAAAACCTTTTAAGCCATCACCCATAGTTACTTCTAGACAAAAAATGCTCACCTCTCTCTGCCAAAATCAGTTATTTTATTGGTATATTAACCCCTGGTTTCTCTGCTGCCAGACTCACGCACTCATCTTGTGTTTAGTGCTCATCAGTTCAGTTGCTTCCTTTCCATTTGAATTTCACATCAGAAACCTTCTGAAACCAGCACTCTTTTCTGATTTACGTATATCATTCAGGTCATTTATTAGAAAAAATATTGGGCCACCTTAAGGAGCTCTAACTCTCATCTTCTTCATAAATGAAGAAAAAATCTTACTCGACCTACCCCATCATTCATTTTGATAAGCTTTATTTGTCCATTCCTCCTACTCCATATTTCTGCCCATACTTCTTGATCAATATTCCATCACATTTTGCAAGAAAATGCCAATTGTTCAAGTAGATGGGAATCTATATCAAAAAGCATCTCATGCTCTATATCAAAACACCTGTCAGATAGTTGTTTTCACAAAAATCTGGTAATGAAATTATTCCTCGTTTTCCAAAGCTGGAAAGAGTTTTCTTCTTAATAGAACACAATCTTAGCCCCTGCCCTTTCAAATGCTACAATTTTAATTAAAAATTTTACTACATTATCTCCCCTTTAAATTAACTGCAGAAGAAAACTCTAAAATATTTTTTTTCTTTTTAATAGGGATATTGAGATGGGGAATTCCATGAAAAATAGGGATAAATAGTAAATTTCCTTAAAAAATAAAGATATAAATCAGTGTCTCGTTCAGCATAAAGGCAAGTTTATTGTTGTCCTTCTTAGAGAGCAATCTGTGAACTTTTGTGGACAATCTAGGTTGCTGTTGTAAATCAATTCCACTCTCATAATATTTTAAATAATTTATTTATACTAGTTTCTCTCTTCCTGGAGAAATTGAGGGAAACTGTTATCAAATATGGTGCTTTAATTATTTCTAATCCAAATTTTCTACTTATTTGATGGAGTATAGGAGTATGATGATGGATGGATGGTGGAGGTGGTTGGGTGTGTGCATGTGTGTGTGCGTGTGTGTGTGTATGTGTGTGTGTATGCATGTGTGTGTGTGTAGGGAAAGCCTTTTATAAAAAAGTATTTTATTATATGGCCCTGGTATATATCATTAACGTCTCTCTTCCTCACTAAGTAAGTGAACTCTAAATCCCTCTTGGATCTGATATTCTAAAATATTCTTAAGAAACTGAATGGAATTTTGCCATCTGTAACAATCCAAAAGGACCTAGAGAGTATAATGTTTACTGAGATGCCAGACAGAGAAAGACAAATACTCTGTGTTATCACTTATATGTGTAATCTAAAAAAAAAAGCCTATATAACAATAAAAGAAACAGATTCACAGACATAGAGAATAAATAATGATTACCAATGGTGAAAGAGAAGAGAGAAGGGGTAAAATAGGACTATGAGATTAAGAGACACAGACTACTATTTATAAAAATAAATAAACAAGAAGAATATATTATACAGCACAGGAAAATATAGCCATGATTTTGTAACAGCTTCAAATCAAGTATAATTTAATACAATCTATAAAAGTATTGAATCACAATGTTGTACACCTGAAACTTACACTGTAAATAAGCTATACTTTAATTTAAAAAATTAAACTAAAGGTAAAAAACAGAACTTGAGTCCTTAATTTTGACTTCTGTCCACAAAGAGTATGGACACAAGTTTTTCAGGACAATTTCAGAAACCTCTAGGAGAGTCCAGAAATATCATCCATCCTGTGAAAGGGCCTCTATTTTGCTCTTCCATTTACACGAGTGCTGTTAAATATTCATTTCATGAAAAACTGGACATCTTGCCTGCTATCACAGTGCATAGGCATCCTTCTAGTAGAGTTCCCACCACATTGAATCGAAATATCTGGTTGAAGTCTGTAGTTCCATTAAAATGTGAACATCTAATCTGTTTCTTCTGTTTCAATAGTCCATGGGTTTCACATGGTGTAGATCAGTGTTAATGCTAAGTTCCTATTTTCTAAACTACTATAAAGTTGAGGAAAGAAAAGTCATGACTCTAAAATTCACCTTGTGATTAAAATGGGCTTTCTTCAAAAAGTGGGAAAAAGACCTAAAGAGACATTTTTTCCAAAGAAGACATATAGATGGTTAACAAACACATGAAAAGATGCTCAACATTGCTAATTATTAGAGAAATGCAAATCAAAACCATGACGAGATATCAACTCACACCAGTCAGAATGGCCATCATCAAAAAGTCTGCAAACAATAAATGCTGGAGAGGGTGTGGAGGAAGAGGAACCCTCTTGCTCTGTTGGTGGGACTGTAAATTGATACAGACACTATGGAAGACGGTATGGAGTTTCCTTAAAAACTAGGAATAAAGCCACCATATGACCCATAAATCCCACTCCTAGGCATATACCCTGAGGAAACCAAAATCGAAAAAGTTACGTGTATCCCATTGTTCATTGCAGCACTATTTACAATAGCTAGAACATGGAAGTACCCTAGATGTCCATCGACAGATGAATGTATAAAGAAGTTGTGGTACCTATACACAATGGAATATTACTCAGCCATAAAAAGGAACGCATTTGAGAGTTCCAATATGGTGTGTGAACCTAGAGTGTATTATACAGAGTGAAGTAAGTCAGAAAGAGAAAGATAAATATCATACACTAACGTATATTTACAGAATCTAGAAAAATGGTACTGAAGAATTTATTTGCAAGGCAGCAATGGAGAAACAGACATAGAGAATAGACTTATGGACATAGAGGGGAGGAGAGGGTGAGATGTATGGAGATAGTAACATGGAAACTTACATCACCATATATAAAATAGATAGCCAACGGGAATTTGCTATATGGCTCAGGTAACTCCAACAGGGGCTCTGTATCAACCTAGAGGGGTGGGATGGGCAGGGAGATGGGAGGGAGGTTCAAAAGGGAGGGGATATATGTATACCTGTGGCTGATTCATGTTGAGGTTTGACAGAAAACAACCAAATTCTGTAAAGCAATTATCCTTCAATAAAAAATAAATTAATTTAAAAATAAATAAATAAGTTTTCTTTAAAATGGACTTTCTTGAGAAGCAGAATTCCAAGTGAATTCCTACTGGCATTGTCAACTTAATCTTGATATCTTTTGGCAGACATTTAATTCCTATCATAAGAATAGTAAAGCTGTAGATAAGATGCCATCTTGGTTAAAAGATCAGGATAAATCAGCATGCTTTGGTTACCTGACACTTTCAGAGTTATATTTTTATACCCTACTCCCAAGTAATAGACAAAATCTTTTAGGGAAGTTTCCTGCTAAGTGTATACTAGAGGAATAAAAACTTCCTAACAAATATTCATATAAAGAGTAAAACTATATTTCAGAAAATAACTTATAAATGTTTTGGGTAGAGGTGTCTTATTTTGGATTCTCGCAGGAGCAGACCCAGAAACAGAGATTTTTGAGAGCAAGTGGTTTATTTGAGAGGTGAACTCACTGGTAGAGACATGGGACCAGAAGAGAAGTGGATGAACCAATCAACTGTGTGTTACCAATTGGAGCTTCAACCTGCTGGGAATTTGTAAGAGCCTGTGTTGAACACAAACTGACAGTCATCCCACCAAGAGGTGAGATACCTAAGGTGTCTAAATACTGACATCCATCAGTCGCTGGTTGAGGATTGTCTGAGGAAGAGATATTTCCCAACACTTCTGGCTTGACAAAGCACAAGTACATGGATGGATCAGGCTCCAGAAATCAGAGAAAACCCTCAGGCAAAGAGAAACAGGTGCTCACTATTGGTTTTCAGGCCTGCATACACTGATACAGTGTTTACATGAGAAAAGAATAGATATATCAGGATCAGAGGAGACAGAGAGGTAAAACTGGAGTGAAGAAATAATACAAGCACAAATGACATCTTTGAAACAGCAAATTAACATCCTTAGCAGCAAAATGACTTGTGGAATTTTATGGATGGAGATGTCTAATGATCAATTTATGGTTGTTTATGTTACCCAGCTGTACACCTTTATTCTGCCACCAGCCCATTTCCAAATTTTCTGCATAATCTGCTTCATATAAACCCCTTTTAATGAGTCTTTTTTAAAAAATAGAAATTGATAAAAGGTTTCAGTTCAGTTTAGTTCAGTTCAGTCGCTCAGTCGTGTCCGACTCTTTGCCACCCCATGGACTGCAGCACACCAGGCCTTCCTGTCCATCACCAACTCCCAGAGTTTACTCAAACTCATGTCCATTGAGTTGGTGATGCCATCCAACTATCTCATCCTCTATCATCCCCTTCTCCTCCTGTTCTCAATCTTTCCCAGCATCAGGGTCTTTTCAAATGAGTCAGCTCTTCGCATCATGTGGCCAAAGCATTGGAGTTTTGGCTTCAACATCAGTTCTTCCAATGAACATTCAAGACTGATTTCATATTTTGCTTCAGTATGATGTGGAATAAAGCTCGGACAGTCAAAATGCTGGGATGACACAAACTCTGAAGCTCATAGCCATAGGAAGTCGTGAGGCTATGAGCATTTCAAGATTTTTCATAGTATTTGAGGAGCAAGGGTTGGAATGATTTCATTAAATGGTTGTTTCTGGAAAGCCTATCTAAATCTCAAAGGTCAGGGAAGACAGCTAACATGTGAGATATGCACGGAATCAATCATTTATTTATTATTGTGCTGGGTCTTTGTTACCGTGAGCAGGGGTCTGTTCTTCATTGCAGTGCATGGACTTCTCTTGCAGCAGCTTCTCTTATTGCGGCGCACAGGCTCCAGCCACTCAGCCTTCAGTAGTTGTCGTTCATAGGCTTAGTTGCCCCATGGCATGTGGAATCTTCCCAGACCAGGGATCAAACCCATGTCCCCTGCATTGGCAGGTGAATTCCTATCCACTGTGCCACCAGGGAAGCCTAGAATCAGTTTTTACATCTTAACAATCAACTCTTCACCACTTGTACTCATCAACTACAAGTATTCCCTAATTCACATGTAAGAAAAACAGTGGCTGAACAATGAATCACCTTCTACTTTCACAGAGCAATGGTAGGTCTAAAAGGCCAGGTGGCCTTGTGCTGAATCAGATTTGTGCCTTGTCTCTGCAGATTCACACACGAAACTTCTCTGGACATCAGTTCCCATCCCTTTTGAAAAAGGAGTTTAAGATATTCAGTGTATCTCAGTACATGACTAACTCTTTAAGGTTCTGATTTTGATGTCAAGCATTTACAAACACACAGCATTTGACTACAGAAAATGTGAAGATTGGGTCAAATTTTATTTATATTATTCTGATAAGAATGACCTTTGTCTTCTTATTTGCCCTTCTAACAATTTCATCAAAAACTGTCTGATGATTCAGTCAATCCTGATTCCCATTGGCTATTCCCTCACTGCATCCTGTTCATCTATCAGAGTACTGTCAACCGCTTATCACATATTGTGTTCACATGCTTCCATAGCATAAACTTCTTAGAGTATTAAAATTTTCTGTCTGTAATCCTAGCATTTAGCATGATTTAGCACATTTAGTTGTTGTTCTTTAGTCACAAAGTTGTGTCCGAATTTTTGTGACCCTGTGGATTGTAGCCTGCCGGCTCCTCTGTCCATGGGATCTCTCAGGCAAGAATACTGGAGTGGGTTGCTGTTTCCTTCTCCAAGGGATCTTCCTGACCTAGGAAGTGAACCCACATCTTTTGCTTGGCATGTGGATTCTTTACCACTGAGCCATTAGGGAAGCCCATTTAGCATGATACTTGAATGTAATAATTAGTTAATAAATACTTATTGAATAAATCAATGAGTAAATGAACGAGTGCCTTCTATCCTCCATAGCTTCTAACACACTTTGATGATGATGCAAATTAATTAAGTTTGTAACAGATTATTTTGCTTAAGACCTTTCAGAATTGTTTAAAATTATTAGAGAGAGAGAGAGAAAAGAATGTCAGTGTAAGAACCTGCTTGGGTGGGGAAAAGTGAGTCTTTTCATCTGTAGATTGAGACTATGTAGAATTCCTTGTTTTGCATATTCTCAAATGGCAGCACTTAGGGTTTTGTTGTTGCTGTTTTTCAGTCACTAACTCCTGTCTGATTCTTTGTGACCCCGTGGACTAGAGCATGCCAGGCTTCCCTGTCCTTCACTGTCTCCTGGAGTTTGCTGAAATTCACATCCATTGTATCGGTGATGCTATCTAATAGTCTCTTCCTCTGCCGCTACCTTCTACTTTTGCCCGCAATCTTTTCCAATAAGTCGGCTCAACATCAGGTGGCCAAAGTATTGGAACTTAAGCTTCAGCATCATTCCCTCAAATGAGTATTCAGGACTGATTTCCTTTCAGATGGACTGGTTGGATCTCCTTGCAGTCCAAGGGACTCTCAAGAGTCTTCTCCAGCACCACAGTTCAAAAGTATCAGTTCTTCGGGGCTCAGCTTTCTTTATGGTCCAACTCTCACATCCATACCTGACTCCTGGAAAACCCACAGCTTTGACTATATGGACCTTTGTCAGCAAAGAGATGTCTCTGTTTTTTAATGGTCCAACTCTCACATCCGTAGAAGGAGAAAAAGTGGAAGCAGTGACAGATTTGATTTTTTTGGTCTCCAAAATCACTGCAGATGGTGACTGCAGCCATGAAACTAAAAGACCCTTGCTCCTTGGAAAGAAAGTTATGAGAAATGTAGATAGCTTTTTAAAAAGCAGAGATACCACTTTGCTGCAAAGGTCCATATAGTCAAAGCTGTGGTTTTCTCAGTAGACATGGGTGGATGTAAGAGATTTAGTTTGTACTGTCTTGTAATTTCTAAATTACATATAAGTCAGAGAAGATGCTTATTCTGAAATTCCCTGTTTCAAGATACATGAGAGGAAAGCAGAGATTGGCTTTAACTCACACAAATTATTACTATCATTAAACATTTGTTGAGAGCCTAGTTTGAGTCAGACTTTTTCTAAGGGTTGCAGAAAATACATATCAGAAGTGCTGGCTCTTTCCATCAAGGGATATCATTAAAGTGGGACACTGGATCATGGAGTCAATATATAGGCACACACCTAAAGCAGCACACAATATGTGCTCAATAAAATATGGACCATATGTATTACAGGATTTCAGAGGATTGAGGGGGTCTGATCAGGGCCTACCTAGGCATCCACAGAAAGGACAGGAGGTAGTTTGTGAACTTAGATGTTGGGTGAGTACTTCAGAAAGGTGAGTGGGAGGAAAGGAAGAAGAGATGCACGTAGGAACTTTCGCAGACTCAAACTACAGGCTAGGGCTGAAGACTACATGTTCATTCTGTGAAATAATCCTAACATTTGCTATCGGGCTAAATCACCAGTAAGATTCTAGTTAGTAAATTCTTCTCGGGAATAACTTTATGGTGACATCAAATCACACAGGTCAGTCAACAGATATTTGGCTGATAGGGCCTCTTAAGAGTTCTATGTACCTAAATTTACACCTAGATGTCTTCTCTCTCTCCCTTTCAGTCATCACTAATCATTACAACACCAACTATTAATACCATGGGGAGACAAGGGAGAGAGAGTAGGAATTATTGCATAGAAGTTAGAGGGGAGAAAAAGATAATTTTCTCTCCACCCTCGTGAGTTCTTGGCTGAGATCCCTGTAATAAAAGACAGGTTGACAAGAGAAAAGCAAAAGTGTATTAACATGTTACTTCATGTATACATGGGAAATACCCATCAAAAAATGAGTAACTCTTCAAGGTGGCTTATAATTCAGGATTAAGTGGTATCTTAACAAAGAAATGGAGAGGAAATGTAAGCCCCTCAGGGGAGAATAAAGGAGTTTTAGGAAAGATTAATGAGTCCTTAACAAATAGATGGGAGGAGACAGTGAAGGGCAGAGGAGTCTGGCATGCTGCAGTCAGTGAGGTCACAGAGTTGGACACCTCTTAGTGACTGAACGGCAATGAATAATAATTTGTGACAAAGTTTGCCTGGGTGTAATCCAGTGTACTCTCTTGTGATGAGTGAATCTTTCCTGATTGAGGAAATTCATGTGGCATGGTTTTAAGACAATGATTTCCCTTGGAGGATCTGTCTCTAGGCAGATGGAAGACTTCAGCATCAGCTGTTTTTCAAGTGCCTAGAGCACAAAAATGTAATACACAAAAGCAGCAGATTTTGGGGTAGTGTATTCTGCTACCCTTCAGGATCAAGGACTTTGATTTTGGACACAGGTAGACTTGGATTTGAATTCCATTCCTGACACTCACTAACTGCCTGGTGTATCCCTACACAAGTTAATAAAGAACACCTAAAATCTCAGTTTCTTCCTCTGCAAAATAAGGGTGATGATAGTGTTTGTCTCATAGAATTAGTGTGAGGATTCAGCATGTGGAATGGTTTAAAGTACTTAACACAATGTTTGTGCTCAGTAAGCCGTTGTAATTTCTATTGTTGTTAGAACTTAGATGGCTATACAACTTGCAGTGAAATAGAAAAATGGTTGTTAAAAGAAGATATATGCTTAAGCAAAACATTATTCCTGCTATTCATTTTGGCTCTGGCTCTATTTAATTTTCTCCCCTGTCTCATCATCAAGACTTTAGAGGTCGAGAATCCCCACTATGCCTTTAATATAATTCCAATTATAAGAATCATATAAGTTAAGTCAGTCACCATTTCAGATATAAGAATGGCATCTCTAAGACTAGAAGAACTGGAATTTTCATGGCACCAACTTGCAGTTGTAGCATCTATCATTATACCCTACTTCTCCCTGCCTTGGTATTTTTAATATTTCATCTGCACCATTTTTCTTTATGTATGTGACATTTAATTTTTACAGGGTAAATACAATCCAGTAGGCATATTTCTCCCTTATAGAACTTACCTTCAATTTTATAAAAGAATATTAAAGCTAAAATGCACTCAGACATTGTCAGGACAGAAGACCTTTTTCTTCTTCCCTTCTAGTTTCTTTGATTGGTCTAATAATCAAATTGATATCATATAGACTAGCAGGAGAACAAACTTAATTATGTATGTATGGGAGCCCCACAAAGATATGCATACTCCAAGGCAGGCAAGCAACTGAGGCTTATCTGCCACCTGAGCTAAGGAGGAAGAAGTAGAGGTCTATAACTTTGATGGAGAGGAAGACAATTCATAGAAAGATGAATAAATGTTTGGTAAGTACATGTTTGCCATGCTGTGCAGAGAGGTCTTTCTGAAATAGAAAGTCATCTCTGGTAATAGCTTTCTTCCTGGGAAAGGCCAGCTATACAAATTCTTTTAGGTAGTTAAGGGAGAGGTAAAAAGCTTTTCCTCAGTTGGCTGAGTCTTACATGCCTTCAGCTCAAAGCCATCCATTTGTCCAAGTGGCACATTTGTTTGGTGGCATATTCTGCTCCTCAGTGTCATCTAGTCTAGCTCACTCCTTTTACACAGAAAGAATTGGGGCTCACAGAAGTTAAGCCCAGTATCACACGAATTTGCAAAACATGGTTGGCTGAAGGATTAAATGCTAAAATAAAATTCATATTACCTGCCTTTGAAACCAATTTCTTTCAGCTACTTAAACAATAATAAATAAGTTAAATGAAAATTTTGCAGCTAGTCTTTCTAGAGGGCATTCAGGCCTTTATATGTGAACATCTCTTTAACTTTAATCATGGGTGATCAATCAAGACTCATAGAAACAAAACAAACCTCATTTTGGCTTGGCTCTATTTAATTTTCTCCTCTCTCTCATTATCAAAGCTTTGTAGGTCTAGAGAATCTATTTTAAAAAATCCCTTTGCTTTGACCTGGGATCTGTGGGAATATTCAGAAAGGCAGTGAATTTTGAAGGTTGCCACTATCTGCTTTATTCAAGACTCTGAGTTAAATAAGTCATCTATACTTAACACCAGGTTCTCAGGAATCTTTTAACATATTTGAGACCTCTTTGAACTGTATTCCAAAGGCTCATAAATGTATTTGAAGCTTCCCGGCTTTTATCTTAAAGCAAGTGTTTAAAAATGGACAAACTTTCTCCTTGGGCTAGAGGGTCAGTTAATATATTGTGGTAAAACTCATCTAGTCACTCTAGCGTGTAATTTTTCAGCAGGCTTCTTGCATCCTTTTCTGTCCATCCTTAAAGGGCTTTGTGTCTATCATTCAGTACTGATTGGGAAGCTTTTCCTGATTATCCAGCTCCATAACTCCCAGCACTTCATGGAATCTGTGGAATTCTAGGGATGTTATCATTAGTACTCAAATACGGAAGAGGAAATGACCATTTTAATCAGCAGCTGAAATTAATTCCAGATCTTGAGCATAAGGAAGAAAGATATTCGCAGACAAATAGGCCTCCTGTGGCTATTCAGTGAAGGGTTGGTTTAGAGTTTCTGCCTTCTTCTATAATTCATGGTGCAGATTTATGGCTACTGTGTCCTGCCTGGAATGAGGAAATTCCCTGTCTGTGTTTACAAGGAGGGTTGCTTACCATGGTGATACCTGATTAAATTTTATTGAATTAAAAAGATGAACAAGTCTCAATGCCCTGAAAGCTTTAGTATTCAGACACCATGTACAATCCTGCACAGGGTCAGGATAAGGACAGATGCTTCTAATCCATTATGCCTGTTGGCTTGATCTTTATTCTGCAATGATCTTCAATCTCTACCACCATCCCAAGCTCCAGACATGTGTTCCTAACCTGCTTCCTGAGTTAGATGTCACTGGCAAAGACCTTATCCAATTATTCCTGTCCACTTCAGACAACAGCAAGGTGTCCACCATTAAACTCACTCCTCCAAATCTGCCCTGTTGTCCGATTCTGTATCTGTTCGAGTAGTCACATCAGGCACCCATAGTAGTTACGTTCTCTCTCTCCTCACTCTCCTCACTCAGTCTGCTACAAAACTCTCTGAGGTATAAACTCTAATATCTCTTCGGGACATCTCTCCTACCCGGCCCCACGGCCAGGGGCCATGGTCATCAATGTACAAACTGTCTCCTGAACTATAATAACTGTGTGGTAATCATTCTACCTTTACCTATTGTTAGCTTATATAAATTCATACTGGCAATTTTTTGAGAATCTACTTTTTACTAAACACTGGAAAACTATTTTCACAGTTAATAAAATCTGGAAGAAAAACTCCTTCTTATAATAATCTATATTAATCAACCACATGATTTAGTAGGATCAAGAACTTGGAATATTTACATTAACATTACTACTCGAGGATAGCCTCAACCAGGAATGTAAAGTTACAAATAATGTTATTATTTGCCTAAGAAACTATCCTAAAATCCATTCGTTTGGATAACAATCTACTCAACTAGGCCCATCTCCGGACAATAGACTGCTAGCCAGAATTCACAGAGTAGCTGAGAAATTTGGCCTCTGCACACTGGAACCAAATTGAATCTCAGAGATAGAATTTAGGGTGAAGTAGAAAAGAATAGTTTTATTGCTTTGCCAAACAAAGGGGGCCCAGCAGGTTGATGCCTTCAAAACTGTCCCAACCTTGGGGTGTTGTGAGGAGTTTTACAGTCAGGGCTGTTGGTAAGGATCAGGGAGCCTGCAGGGCCTGCCTTATTCCAATCCAAGGATCATCCTGGGTGTGATGGGCTTCTGTTGTTCTTCACTGAACTGGGACCCTCTCTCTGGAAATAAGAATGCTTCATCAAGCAGTTAACATCTTCCATTTGGTGGAGGTTTTAGTTCTGCAGGAGATCAAATATATCATTATGTACTTCCCCTGAGAAGGGATCAGGACTCTGCCCCAAGGCTGCACCGTGTTCTCCTGACTGCTCCTCCCTGTCTCCACATCCCCTCCCTTCCCTGAGTAATAACTGTTTGAACTTGCCCTTTGAAATTCGGGGAACGTCCTGGAAGCTGAGTGAAGCCTTATTCCTGCAAACAAAATATAGGGGATACAGAAAGATTTTGTACCCAGGAGCCCCAGAGGGTCCTACTCAGGTTCCATAGTCCTTATGGTATAATAAAAAGTATATCTAGGTTTTAGTCTCACTTTCTTGCAACCAGTGAAGCTGCTCAGTCTTGTCCAACTCTTTGCGACCCCGTGGACTGTAGCCCACCAGGCTCCTCCATACATGGGATTTTCCAGGCAAGAGTACTGGAATGGGTTGCCATTTCCTTCTGCAGGGGATCTTCCCTACCCAGGGATCGAACCCAGGTCTCCCGCATTGCAGTCTGAGCCACCAGGAAAGCCCAAAGAGCTCCTAAAACCTTTGGAATTCCCTGAGTGATAGGAGTGTCTTTTGTTGTCCATAATGAGTCCTTTACAACTATACTAAAGTTTGCACTAAGGAGGTTATGGGGTGCTCAAAATAACTTCAGGATGGGGGCTGGTCACCAGAGAAACCAGCCACATGATTAATGGTCAGAATGTTCAGATTTGTCCCCAGACTTCTTCTATGGGAGGATTAGGGGCTGGAAATTGAGTGCAATTACCTGGCCAAAGATTTGGTCAGTCATACCCATGTCATGAAACTCCATATAAAAACCCAGGAACAATGAGGTTAAGAGAAATTCCTGGTTGGTGAACACACTGATGTGTTGGGAGGTGAAGTACCCAGAGAGGCAAGGAAATTCTATCTCCTTCCCCCAGACCTTGCCATACGTGAATTTCTTCATCTGGCTTTTTAGTCATTTCCTTTATAATATACTGGCAATTATTACATGTAGTGCTTTTCTTCATCTTGTGAGTCATTCTAGTGCATTATCAAACCTGAGGTACAGTTGGAGAAACTCTTAAATTTGTGTGCTGTGCTTCCTCGCTCAGTCGTGTCCAACTTTTTGCAACCCCATGGACTGTAGCCCATTAGGCTCCCCTCCATGGGATTTTTCAGACAATATGGAATGGGTTGCCATTACCTCCTCCAGGGGATCGTCCCAACCCAGGGATCGAAGCCACATTTCCTGTCTCTTGCATCGTAGTCATTCTCTACCCACTGAGCCAGCGGGAATCCCAAGTTTGTAGTCAGCCCAGAAGACGCACCAGCAGACTGGGGATACCCGAGACTTGCAGTGGCGTCTGAAGTGGGGGCAGTGTTGTGCCCTTTAAACTGTAGGGTCTGGGACGGCCCCAGGTAAGGTCAGAATTTAACTGAATCATAGGACACAGGGCTAAGTGTCACAGAATCCTTGTTGGAATGGAGCTCTCTTCTCAGAACAATATATTGCTCAGTTGGGCAAACTACTTCCTTGCCAAACTATTATTTATACATGAAAATGCACTTCAAAACCTTCCCTTCCCTACGTCCACCAATTCAAAACTATACTTTGAACTTTACCTAATCTCAGGTCCTAGGTATTGAAATAACAATGTAACGAACCCCTAAAAATATCCGTCTTTGTCCTTCCCCAGAGGTTGACTACTGAGTCAAATGGTGTTCTCTCCCCTTGCAGTGGGTAAATCCCTTGGCTTTGCTTAATCTGTGGATTATTTTGGTGGCATTTTTAGAGAGTTAGCAGTCAACAAATCCTGTGAAGAAAGTATTATTACTACCCTCATTTTAAAGATATGAAAGCTGAGTCAGAGATTCATTAGGAAACTTGCCCAAAGTCATACCTGTTAAATGATAAAATCCTGCCTCAAGCTCCAAATTCCAATTTTTTAACACTTAAAATGTACTTGCCAAATCTCAATGCACCCTTAGCTCTCTGCCATAGGGAACTACATTATGTGTTTTCTTACACAATAACTTCTGACACGGAGAAAATCTCACTGTTTGGAGATCAGAGTTAGAAAAAAGGATGGATAAGGGGCAGGATGCCATAAAGATGGTGTAGACAGTGATAACCTAGCTATCCAGTTCACATGAGGTGAAAGAGAAAGTCGCTCAATCGTGTCCAACTCTTTGCAACACCGTGGACTATACAGTCCATGGAGTTCTCCAGGCCAGAATATTGCAGTGGGTGGCCTTTCCCTTCTCCAGGGGATCTTCCCAACCCAGGGATCAAACCCAGGTCTCCTGCATTGCAGGCAGATTCTTTACCAACTGAGCTATGAGCGAAGCCGATAGTTCACATGACTTGCTGGCAATTCATTTTCAAAAGATAGATGAAAGCAGAGATAAATTTTTATCTTTTTTATTCTAACTGCCAAAAAGGAGGCACTTGGTAAAATGGAAGTGTCAGAGCTATTGCTTTTCATTAGTTCCTAGCTTTTTGTGTGCCCAGTTACCATGGATATGAATAAGTTTTACCCTTGCCATTCCAGGTAATACAAGCTATCTCCCTAATGGCTTAAGCTAGTTCAAGTTGAATTTCTGTCACTTGCAAACCAAAAGAGTCTTTAACTAATTCAGGAGATAACAGAAATCTTGAAAGAAAACTGATGGATGAAAAAAATTATTTTGTATTATTTTGCAAAGATAAAAATAAATTACTCAAATCCCATGGACAGAGGAGCCTGGTGGGCTGCAGTCCATGGGGTCGCTAAGAGTTGAACACGACTGAGTGATGTCACTTTCACTTTTCCCTTTCATGCACTAGAGACGGAAATGGCAACCCACTCCAGTGTTCTTGCCTGGAGAATCCCAGGGACGGTGGAGCCTGGTGGGCTGCTGTCTGTGGGGTGGCACAGTCGGACACGACTGAAGCAACTTAGCAGCAGCAGCAGCATTACCACTTTACTTTTGAATTGTCCACTAGACAAAAATGACCTTCAAATTAACATGATCCAAGAATAATGTTTTTAATTTGTTTATTTTTAATTAGAGGATAACTGTTTTACAATGTTGTGTTGGTTTCTGCCACACATCACCTTGAATCAGCCACAGGGATACACATATCCCCTCCCTCGTGAACCTCCCTCCCACCTCCCGCCCCAACCTACCCCTCTAGGTGGTCACAGAGTACTAGGCTCGAGCTACCCACATCACACAGCAAATTTCCACTGGCTACCTATTTTGCATATGGTAATATATATGTTTTGATGCTACTTTCTCAATTCGTCCGACCCTCTCCTCCCCCTACCATGTCCACAAGCCTGTTCTCTATGTCTGCATCTCCTCTGCTGCCCTGCAAATAGGTTCATCAGTACCATCTTTTTAGATTTCATCAAAAGCATTTAAAATTCAAAATAGTGAGGTGATAATGCTGCTGCTGCTAAGTCGCGTCAGTCGTGTCCGACTCTTCACGACCCCGTGGGCTGCAGCCTACCAGGCTCCTCTGTCCATGGGGTTTCCCAGGCAAGAGTACTGGAGTGGGGTGCCATTGCCTTCTCCCGAGGTGATAATGAGACAGCACTTAATTTCTTTATCTAAAGATAGGAATCCAGATCCAGACAGAATACACATTAGGACCCTGAAAGTAATTGTAGACCGGTTTATTATTGCCATCCCCGGAAGCATCATTTCAGCATTCCTGGAGCAAGAAGAAGAACCTTGGGCATAGCCTGACTCTTGCACTTGGCTGCAGGAAAGGAGTTTGCAGACATTTCAGAAAAAAACTGAGTATGCTCTTGTGGTCAGAGACTCTAAAAAGGCAGCATTTCAGGGTGAATTTGAAACCCTAAAGTTGGTTGATTCTGTGTCCATTTTCCAAAGTATCCCAATGGAGAGGAAAGGAGTTTGATGCTAAATTAGAAAATGATTTCTATACACAGGTCACTTTGTTCCTTTTGTTACGTATTTTGATTATTGATCCAGATGAAGTCATCAGAGACAACATATCAAGTTTGTACATGACATATAGCTGATATCTGTCAGCATTTCATAGGACAGAATTAGAATTCAAATTGACAAGTCAGTATTAGGAGCCTTAATCAATAAGATGATATTTAAAATCCATTGCCCATTGACATTACCCTAAATTATACCCTCATCATGTCTCATTTGGATGACTGCAACCTCTAATTGTTAATGAACCAATTTCAGATTTGCTCACCTGATATGGAACAAAGCCAGTCTACAGACACCAGGTTATGGTGAAGGAAATTACAGCATTTATTTGCAGGGTGCAAAGCAAGGAGAGTGCGTAGCTAATGCTGAAAAGATCTGAACTTCTTCATGGCTTTTGGGAAAAGGTTTTTGTTTTTTAATTTCATTTTTTTATTTTTTATCGGAGGATAACTGGTTTACAATGTTCCGTTGGTTTCTGCTGTTCAACAACATGAAGCAGCTGTAAGTATACATACTTGACCTCTCTCTCGAGGTTCCCTCCCTCTCCTCCTCCAAGCCCACCCCTCTAGGTCATCACAGAGCCCCGAGCTGAGCTCCCTGTGTTATACAGCTGCTTCCCACTAACTATCTATTTTACACAAGGTAATGTATATACGTCGCAGCTACTCTCTCAATTTTTCCCACCCTCTCTTTTCCCTGCTCTGTCCACAAGACTATTCTGTACAACTTTGTACAGAATGTACATTCCTACCCTGCAAATAGGTTCATCAGTACCATTTTTCTAGATTCCATATACATACCTTAATATATGATATTTGTTTTTCTCTGGGAAAAGACTTTTGAAAGCAACATTAAATGTGAGGTTGAAAAGCACATGTCAGTTCGTTGACATTTTCTGACTGGTTGTTGAGGTGATAGGGTAAGGTTTTGAGTATCTTAATCATCAGCCTCTGGTTCCAATCAGTGTGGAGTTTATGTGCTTGCGGTCAGCAGTTTCTATCAAGCGGGGTCCTGATTTCTGTAAAACAAGTCAAAGATACGCCTCAGACCATTATCTACATCTTTTGAGGAAGAGCTAGGGGTCCTTAGATCCTGTTTCATGGCTGAACTATTGTTCAATCTATTATTACCTTTCTTGCTTGACCACTTACTTTTATCTCTGCATTTTCTACCACTCTAATTATTAATGGCTAGAGTCTACCCTTTGGAACGCAGAGAAGGCCTTAGAAACTATAGCTATCTCTATAAACAAGAAGAAAGGGGCCTAGATGGGGTCTGTCCCTGGGAGGGCCCTGCAGGCCCATGCTCACTTTCATAGCCTCACTCCATCCCTTCCTGTGGCCTATACCTTTATACCTTACTCTGCTGCAATTCCAGTTTTTTTTTTAAAAAAAATACAAATCTGATTATGCTTCTCTCATACTTTCAAAACTTCCAGTATGCCACCGTTTCCTACAGGCTAAAATCTGAAGCTCATTTGCACAAGGCAGTTTAGTCTAATCTATCATTTCAATTTTGCACCAAATGACATCCTTTGAACATCTCCTTCTGTGTAACCAAGCAGGCAACTCCTCAAACAGAGCTGCACATCCATCCCTGCAAGTTTTTGCACACTTTGCTCCTGCAGCTCAGAGTTTCATAGCCTTCTCCACTTGGGAAATACATTCATCCTTCAAAATGGGACTGGCTGCCTCTGCCCAGTGACATTTCTTTGCTCCTTCAGCCTATTAGTTGGCCATGCCTTTCACTCAGCACATTTTTTAGCCTATATTTTAACACTTATACATGGTAAGTCTGTCTTCTTGCCTGTGTAACGAGTTCTTCCAGGAAAGGGATTAGATGATTTTCATATGACTCAGTCTGAACACTTGGATATGATTTCTAATTCTTCCATTTTCTAACTGCTTGACTTCAGTCAACTTACTTAATCCTTCTTTGCCTCAATTTCACCAGTTGTGAAATGGGACTAATAATAGTGCCTAACTCATAGCATTATTATATGGATTAAATGAGCCAGTATGTATCCGACTTTTCTGAAAAGTGGAAGCGTCAGTCACTCAGTTGTGTCCAACACTTTGCTACCCCATGGACTGTAGCCACGCAGGCTCCTCTGTACATGGGATTCTCCAGGCAAGAATACTGGAATGAGTAGCCATTCCCCTCTCCAGGGATCAAACCTGGGTCTCCTGCATTGCATGCAGATTCTTTACCATCTGAGCCACCAAGGCAGGAGACCTGGGTTCGATCCCTGGGCTAGGTAGATCCCTTACAGAAGGGAATAGCTATCCATTCCAGTGTTCTTGTCTGGAGAAAGGATTCCATGGACAGAGGAATCTGGTAGGCTACAGTCCATGGGGATGCAAAGAATCAGACACAACTGAGTGACTAACACAGACTGACTTTGCTGGCATGCCTTCAAATCCTTCTGTCTCACTCTGACCAAGGGCTTCTTTGAATCTTTATCTGTGTTTTGGTAGGGGCTGGGAAATTGCTAGTAACAAATACCGCTCAAAGTACTAGTGAGAAAGCAGATATGGGAGAGATTACACACTAAAGAAAACTTACAACAATGACTTTGATATGTAGCCTTGCCATGAAGGAATAAATAAAATTAATCAACCATCTAATAAGGGCATGCATAGAGGAAACAAGATGAAATAGATATGAATATGAAAAAGCCTGAAATGCAAATGACTCAAGTTTCAGCAAAAACAACAATATAATATACAAACATCATTTCAAAATTGTGACACTTTGAGTGTTATGTAGAGTCAGTTATTTTACTTTATAATAGAAATATAAGCTCATGTTTATCGAGCACTTATCACACACAGAAGCATTCAAAATTCTCTGTATTTATTATCTCACTAAATCTTCACAACAACTCTGTTTCAAATGAGGAAATAGCATCAAGAAGTTAAGTAAATTGCTCAAGGTCATACAACTGGTTAGAGGCTGAGTTGGGAGTTGAATCAAAGCAGACTGGGCTCTTAGGCACTAGTTGCAATTCAAATGCATGTGAATCATGTATTCATTAAGAAATTTCAAGTGCTCCAGAAAATGCACAGCTGTTAATGAGTAGGTCCCAGACCCAAAATATGCAGCCAAAAATTCTCAGGCTTTAAGTTAACATGAACCTCAAATGAAACGATTTATTTCCAAAACTGTAAGGTCAAGTCACATGAAATATCAGTATTCAGGTATACTTGGAATTTTCTGGTGGTCATTGTGTGTAATAGAGGAAGAGGAAGGGGAAGTGAAAGGGAGGGAAGAGAGAGAACAAAGAAGATTCATAAGCTCAACATAATTCTTCCAAAAGCTGCTTCCTATCTGGCACAATAAGAAGCCTCAAGCTAAGCAGCAGCCATTAAAAGTAAAGTTGTTTCATTTTACCAATTCACTTCGGCAAATGCTAGTTGAGCATTATTAAGTGAAGAAGTGCTGCTGATTTGGGAGTACGGAGAAGCTCAGTCTCTAAAAGGGAAAGGAATTAATAGACCAAATGGCACTCTGCGAGTCCTGTGATGAAGGCGCTGGAAGGGGAAGAGGCAGATGAAAGGTCCTGGGCCTCTGGAGATCTCCCTGAAGAAGCTTACCCCTGAGCCAGGACTTTGAGACTGTGTTGATGCAGCCAAGGAGAGCTGGGCAGTGGCAACACAGATGGGGGCAGGTTTCCTCCAGGGCAGATAGAACAGACTCCGAGCAAAGGCCACCAAGCTCTGGATGCAAAGTGTTCTGTAGCAATACCTGTTCTGCCACAGGCTGAGAGCCTGCTGATCTTGCACTACGCCCAAAGCACTTACAAAGAAGGGGACGAGCTCTGTTTGTGGCTTACTCCCATTTGAGCATGGAGAAAATAAATCTATGCTTCTTTCCTCTTATTTTGTCCCCTTCCCATCCTCTCCTTCACTGCTCCATGCAATCTTTGTCTAAATCGATTATGGAAGAAAGCAAATTTCTGTATAAGGAGTTTCTGGACTTGTTCTATTGCATACACATTAAAATCCTTGAGAGAGATTTTTTTGTAACTGTAGTATGCATGCTTGATCGCCTCTAACCTTGTGAGTGCTGCTTAGAGTTACAGCAATGGCTTCCATTTCATTCTTGAGGAACTTGTATCTGCATTAGAAAACTTAATTCTGGTAAGAATTATCCAAGGATCTTTAGGTGCTTATATATTTTTAACGACAGAATTCATCATTCTCTTCATTGGGCCGTAAGTCTTTATATGTACATTTATTTTCTGTGGAATGCTACGTTTGAGACTGAATTCTTGAAATTCTGTAGAGTTGTTTGTTCTGAAGTTGGGTTCATCTGAAGTAACTTGATATATATTCATATCCAATGTAATCTGTGGCAGAATTTTTAAAATACTAACCTGTGTTTTTATGGGTGTAGTGGACATTTGTTGGTTTGCTTTCTTCCATCCTTTGACTATGTGGATCACAACAAACTGTGGAAAATTCTTCAAGAGATCAGAATATCATACCACCTTACCTGCCTCATGAGAAACGTGTATGCAGAAGCAAAAGTTAGAACCAAACATGGAACAACAGACTGCTTCAAAATTGGGAAAGGAGTACATCAAGGCTGTATATTGTCACCTTGTTTATTCAGCTTCTATGTGGAGTATATCATGCAAAAAGACCAGCTGAATGAAGCACAAGCTGGAATAAAGATTGCTGGGAGAAATATCAACAGCCTCAGATATGCAGATGACACCACCCTTATGGCAGAAAATGAAGAGGAACTAAAGAACCTCTTGATGAAGGTGAAAGAGGAGAGTGAAAAAGCTGACTTAAAATTCAACATTCAAAAAATCAAGATCATGGCATCCAGTCCCATCACTTCATGGCAAATAGATAGGAAACAATGGAAACAGTGAGACTTTATTTTCTTCGGCTCCAAAATCACTGCAGACGGTAACTGCAGTCACGAAATTAAAAGACACTTACTCCTTGGAAGAAAAGCTATGACAAATTTAGACAGAGCATTAAAAAGCAGAGATGTTACTTTGCTGTCAAAGGTCCCTCTAGTCAAAGGTAAGGTTTTTCCAGTAATCATGTGTTGATGTGAGAGGTGGACCATAAAAGAAAGTTGAGTGCGCAAGAACTGATGCTTTTGAACTGTGGTGTTGGAGAAGACTCTTGAGAGTCCCTTGGACTGTGAGGAGATCAACCAGTCAATTCTAAAGGAAATCAATCCTGAATATTCTTTGGAAAGACTGATGTAGCAACTGAAACTCCAATCATTTGGCCACCTGATGAGAAGAACTGACTCATTGAAAAAGACTCTGATGCTGGGAAAGATTGAAGGCGAAAGAAGAAGGGGAGGACAGAGGATGGTTGGATGGCATCACCAGCTCGATGGACATGAGTCTGAGCAAGCTCCAAGAGTTGGTGATGGACAGGGAAGCCTGGCGTGCTGCAGTCCATGGAGTGGCAAAGAGTCAGACACGACTGAGAGACTGAACTGAACTGAACTTTCCCCCATCTGTTTTGCTTAATCTCCTTGCATAAGAGCCCTGAGATCTTTATTTCGGTATCCCTCAATATACAGTGGCTCAGCAGTAAAAAAAATCTGCCTGCAATGCAGGAGACACAAGAGATGTGGTCCCATCCGTGGGACAGGAAGATCTCCTGGAGTAGGAAATGTCAACCCACTCTCATATTCTTGCTGGAAAATCCCATGGATGGGATGGGCTACAGCCCATGGGGTTGCAAAAAGTCAAACATGACTATGTGACTGAGCACACACACACACACACACACACACACACACACACACACACAATACAGTATAGTTGATATGTAGCTGACTCCTTATCCAGCTTTAGGAATGGCCTTGATGGTTGTAACTTAGTGAAGGTGATCTATTGTCCTTGTCACCAGAAGCCCAGCCTTAAGTAAATCAATGTATGGCATCCCTCGGGGTAGAATAACTGATTCACAAAAGGGCATATGACCAATTTATTCCAATAAAATTTAAGGGAAGTTTTCTGAAGGGATTATGAGAAAGAAAATGCCTTTCTCTTCTGAGAACATCAGTAGAGGAAACCCCCTCTCTCCTCCTGGTTTAAATATGATGTGAATGCAAATCCTGAAACCACAGCAGCCACTTTGCTGTCTTGAGAGGAACTGGCCTGAGAATGATGAGAATATACTGAGGTGGGCAGAGCTGAGAGAATCACCACAGGCAAATAGAGCTGGTATCAAACCATGCCTGATGCCTAAATTAAATGTGATTTTGTTCTTTTATGAATCAGTATATCTCTTCTTAAAATTTTTGTTAGTTTTAAAAAACGCTTTTTACTTGCAACCAAAGACACCTGCTATTCATAAGAAAAATGCCTCAATTAATTATAGCCATTACAAAAGGGCAGGTTCTATTTATGACATTGGGTTCATATGTGTTATTACTTTATTTCACAGAAAGTAACGACTTTCTGTGAATGAGAAGGATTATTTTTATTTTTACTTTACAGACAAGGAAATAACATCCTTGACTGTCACAAACTAACAGTAACAGCAAATTTTAGGTTTTCAAATTATTGACCAAGATTTGGCCTTTTAGTATGAGAAATACTTTTTAAAAGTAGGTTTACATGAAGCTGGAGTTTTGGGAAAATAAGCATAGTCTGGTAGTCCAAATTTCCTTTCACTACACTTCTTATTTGCATGATCCCTGAAAGAGTTATACTGTAATTCTCATCTTTGTCTATATATGTTTTATCCCTCCCCACCACCCACTCCTACTTCTTTTTAGGTTTTTTCTTTGGTTTTCTGCAGTTTGAATATGATGTACCTAAGTGGGTTTGTTTGTGTTTGGTTATTCGGTTATTTTTCTAGCTGTTCATGTTTTGCTTTGGATATTTATCCTGAGCTTCCCAGGTCTGTCTTGTGTTGTCTGTTATTAATTTTGGCAGGTTTCTGGCCACTATTACTTCAAGCATCTCTCCTGTTCTGTTCTTTTCTTCCTCTTAATATTAAAACTGCATGTACGGCCCACCTTTTGATGATGTTCCACAGTTCCTAGTGCTCTGTATTTTCATTATTTTTCTCTCTTTGAATTTCAATTAGGGGTATTTCTATTGACCCATTTCAAGTTGACTGGTTCTTTCCTCAGCAATGTCAGAAGAGCCCATCAAAGGCATTCTTTGCTTCTGTTACTGTTATTTTTATTCCTAGCATTTCCTTTTAATTCTATCTTAGAGTTTCCACCTCTCTGCTTCTATTATACATCAGTTTTTGCAGCTTACTTTTTCTGTTAGAATCTTTAATATATTAATCATAATTATTTTAAATTCAATATCTTAAATGGCCTGATAACTCTAACATCTAAAAATGCTAACAAATATCTGATAAATCTGGTAATTGCAGTCACATCTGCTTCTGGTTCTGATGATTGTTTTCTCTTTTCAGACTGCCTTTTTTGGCCTTTGGCAAGACTTGTCAGGTATTGTTGCAAGCTAGACATGTTATTTATGTAATAGAGGCTGAATAAAATAGACCTAGTACAAGAATTTGTCTTAATCTGATGAGGAGTGTGGCTGTGTTTGACATTTGCTGTAGCTGTAAGTATTAAAAAGTTTTAGATCCCTCTCGTGGCCTTCTTTTTGCCTCATCTCTAGGTTCTCGGTCTTTCCTGCATACTCCACTCAGAGAAACTCTGTGTCCTGCAGCCCTTTCAGCTCAAATCCATTGTTATATGGGAACCAACACTGTACAATGGTAGAGTATGAAGGAGAGGGAGTATTCTAGCAGCTTTTGAGTAAGTCTCAGCTTTCCCGTGGGCCCATCTCTGGGCTGTGGCCTCCAAAGCATCCTTCATCCTCGTCCAGCGGAGCAGCTCTCCCCACCCTTCTCTCTACAACCCTCCTTGTCTGCAGGATTCCCAAACTACTTCCTCAAAGACGAAGACGTGCCTCTTTTGACTGTGTCTCCACAACCCTCTCCCAACCTCCTCCTGTGAGGCACAAAAGCTGGGGGGAGTTGGAAATATTCCCTCATTGATTAGGTGGGAAATGGAAGGGTTCGAAGCTCACCTTCTTGCTCAGCAAGTCCAGAAACAGAGTAGTCACCGCCTTACCCATGGAGACGCCTGTTCTCCAGGTTGGGCAGGTTTCTCTGGGGCTGTGGTCCCAGGTAAAGAGGTGCGGGGGGGGGGGGGTGATGCCAGAGCGAGAAGAACACTGATGGAGATTCTGGTTCAGGCAGTGACCCCCTCAAGCTTCTCCCTTCAGGAAATCCAGGTTGTAAGTATTGGTGGTTTAGTAGCTGCTGAAGCATTCTCAGGGCAAGGCTGGGAAATACACTCTTTGTGTGTGTGTTCACTCAGTCGCACCCACCTCTTTGCGACCCCAGGGACTGTAGCCTGCCATGCTGTTCTGTCCATGGAATTTTCTAGGCAAGAATACTGCAGCGGGTTGCCATTTCCTCCTCCAGGGGATCTTCCCAACCCAAGGATCAAATCCGTGTTTCCTGCATCTCCTACATTGGCAGGCAGATTCTTCGCCACTGAGCCACCTGGGAATCGCAATACTTTCATTATGCAAACCTTTAATGAAAGCCTCTACCTCTCAGATCACCAACGAGGAACCAGAAGATAACTACTTGGACAGGTCCCTGAAGGAGCATCTCTTGAAGGAGGTGCTATGTGCACTACTTGATGGCTCAATTGGTAAAGAATCTGCCTGCAATGCAGGAGACCTGAGTTCGAACCCTGGATTGGGAAGATCCCCTGGAGAAGGGAAAGGCTACCCACTTCAGTATTCTGGCCTGGAGAATTCCATGGGGTTGCAAAGAGCTGGACATGACTGAGCGACTTTCACTTTCAGCTAAAACTCATTAAGCACTTGCTAGGAAAGTGATGGAGTTAGTTATATACTTAACAGTTGTTCTTAACCTGACCTTGGCTATTTGAGTTGTTTACTAGCTTTAATCACAGAAAGTTAAAATGCAGACTGCAGCATAGCTGAGCCTGAATATGTCAGTTGGATAAAAATCCATAAACTGTTTTTGTAAATGATAAACATAAATCCTTACCATGTAAAATTCTTGCAAGGAGGGCATATGGTTTATGGTGAATCAGAGCTGTGTGACCTCTAGTATCATAATTCAAAATAGTGTCCGGTAGAATGTTTCTCTTGGGCAAGCTTTCACAATATGTGAGGCTTTGATGAGCCACTGGAACAGAGTACTCCGGAAATAGTTGTTTTCTAATGAAACTAAGTAGTGATTGATACAAATGTGCTCTCAATTTATTTGCTTTTCAGATATCTGAAATTTCTTATTTCCCTATGCCTGCAGCTCCAGCATATGTCACTGATGTCCTTTGACAGACTCAGCAGTGCTAGACTGTCACATATGTAACCACCAGGTCAGGGCAGGTAGGAGGGATTTGGGGTCCTTGCCTCTTAGAAAGATATCTGAAGAGTGTGTGGAAGAATTCCACAGCAGGCTGTGACAAAGGCAGAGAGAATGGCTTCCATTCTCTATTCCAAAAAGCAAACAAAAATGATGCTGGTCATGGTTAGGGATTGGGGAGAATGAAATATTGAGAATCTGCTCTACCATCAGCTTCGTTCTGACCTTTAAATAAGTCAAGCACCCTGCCTCCTCCCTTCATTTTTCCTTGAACCACCGCCTTCTCCAGTCTGCCAGGACCAGTGGCTTTCACCCTTGCTGACTGCAGGCTGCTCCTTGGAATTCTGTCAAGTATTGCTACCCATGCTTACAGTCTCCAGTCAGCCTGCTTTTAAGATAATTTAAATTCATTTTGCAAATAAGATTTCACAAAACACTGCATAATTGGCTTCAATAGAATCAAAACCTATTGCATTTACTATATAGCAAATTAGCTTTCACACACATTACAAGTTTTTGTTTTACTTATGCACTTCATACCCTCTTTGTCTCTTTCTCTTTAACTGCACAAAGCCACATGATTTATAACTAGTGGCTGCTGAATAATACAACATCTTCTCTTGTTACAGCTCAGTAGAAATTCTTCAGACACATGCTGCATGGGTAATACTGAGATACGCAATTTTACAGGAGTTCATTGAAGTCAAACTTTCAGAAGCAGTCAGAAAGGAAAATCATGTTTTATGAAATATACATATAGAGTTCTGGGCTCAAAATCTAGGAAGGAAAAAACAAAAACTGAATCTTAGGCTTGTAAGAAAATTTTCCAAGGATCTTTAACTTACTTTGATGATTATGACATTCTCATGCCTAAGAAAAAACTGGTGTCTTATTCTGGTTGAAATAAAATGATTTTAGTGTGCGAAACCAGAATGTGAGCTACAAAGGAATGCAACAGTGCACCAAGGCGCTGGTGCTTGCTGTTAGGCCTGCCAAGTTGTCCTCACCACAGCAGATTCAAAAATAAGCTTCAAAGAGGAGGCACCTTCCATCCCTGTAATGCCTGTAGTCCCTGTGCACCACATGAGCGTTCATGGAGCTTGTGAGCCTGATCAGTGAGCGCCACATGACCTTGGTTTGCTGTGTCACCATGATTTTGTGCTGTCCTGCTTTGCTGTTGCTCCAGCTCAGCCGTAGATGTGATCTGTCCACCTCCAGGAAAGGGCAGCAAGGCTACTTTCTGAGCACTGGACTTGGATGACTCAAATGCAACCTAGAAAAGAAAGGTGGGTTAGGAACGGCAGACAGAGTGAGAAGTAACAGCGCTTCTCTGAATTCTCTTTTTATGCAGGTGTCTATTAACATACCAAATATCAGCGACACAGCTGCCTCTCTTGGCGCTCCCTGCGGCTTAGAGCGAAGCGCTGATGGGAGCAGCATGGTGCAGGAAAACAGTTCTCGCGCGTATGATCTCTCCAGCTTATGAAAGGTACTTATCCTAATCTACTGATGCAAGATGTCTCAAAATAACATAACTGGCAGCGGAACAGTGAGGTCTGAATCCCTATGGAAAAATCACCATTTGAACCTGTTGAACCTGTTTCCATTGTGTAAAATGGAAATAAAATGACTTACCTTTCTAGGTTGTTGTAACATTTGATAGATGCTGAAAATAATTGTTGCCTTCTTCTTGTCCCAAATACCATCAGGACCAAATAATCAGCTCTTGAGGAACCTCTGCAGTGTATGTGGAAACAGAGGCAGCTGCTGATCGTTCTGTCTAGTCCTCTGGAGCAGGGCAAGCTAACTCTTCCCCACGGGCCTGGAAATGCAGCGCTGATTATTGACCTAATGAATATTTAATTCCTGTGAGATCAGAGTTACCTGAGTAGATGTTGTGTATAAATACATCATGAATCCTGGAAAATCTTTGTAACCCATTCTCTGTTCCCTTCTTTGAAACTGTACTCATCTTCAGAGGAGATTTTACGTGAATCTATTGGGATTCACCATCGTCTTGTCCTCGGTACTCTAAAGGTACCTCAGGATGAAACTTTGGTTGGTGTCCAATCTTGGGAGTTCCCCGGGTGAAATTCAAAACTAGCCCCATACACAGAGGGTAAGGAAAGAGAGAAGAAAGAGGAGACCACTCCAGACTAGCAGGTGACAGTTCTAATAAGCACGGGAACTTACGCACAATGCTTGTGTTGGCGGCTACAAGATGAGGAGCTCTCCGTAACTGCTGCCAAAATCTTGAGAGAAGGACACAAGCCTTAACCTGATTCAGCCACACATTCAGTTTTGATGGTCTCAACTCGATGCTCTCTCAAGGCTGCACCCTTGAAAACAGCTCAGCTGTGGGAGCAAAGGGCAGCATATTTCAAGGACAGAGGAGAGAGAAGCCTCTGACTGCCCAGGTCCAGCTCATGGGTCAAGCAACACTCATGGCTTCTCCATGAACTCCTCCAATGCCTTCCTGTCATGCAGTAAAACTGTAACTAAAAATAATGGAGAAACAGATGCATCATTGTGAATATTTTTCTTTTAAATGTAACTGTAGGCAAGGAAAATAAATTAAAATCACTGTCTTTCCTTCTTATTTTCTTTGATCTTTATAATGCCTCTGTTAGAGAAATTCTAGAAATAATTAGATCCACCTAGCATTGAGTCCTAATGAATGGTGCTCTTGACTACAGGTATAATAGAATTTTCTGCAGTGATGGACTGTTCTAATATCTGTGCTGTCCTGTGTGGTAGCTACTAGTCCTGTGTAATTGGTGTCTACTGTATTGGACAGTCTGGGTCTGCACTGTAGATGAGGTTTGCCTTGAAGAGTAAAACTCTAAAGCAAAGGAAGACTATTGATGCTGGGAAAGAATTCATGTATTGCTTCTACTCTTATCTATTAAATTGCTCTAGACCTCAAGGTTTTTGCAGACAAAATATGGTTATTTTTCAATACAACCACCACATTTCTAAGCAGAAATATCCCAAACAGGATCATGTTATTTTGCCATGTTTACAAGATCTGACATCAATATATCAATATTTCAGAATCAAACTTATTAGAATTAAGTTTCATTTTTCACTTTCATATGAGAGTGTTGGCTGTTAGAAGTAAGATATATTTAAATCACTGGGTCCAAGTGACTGAACTGGAAAGATAAAGTCTTGCCCTTACCCTTCTTCCTTTACTTGATACAACACAACTGCCACTGTGGTTCCCTAACCATAACTCACTATCTTAATATTTTCTTAAATTGACACATATATAGTACTTACAAGGTCAGGCACGATTTTAGGACAAATGCCACCATGACACTGTTAAAGTGAATACACAAGAATGCACTGAAATTTTTGCTGATATGTAGAATGGATATTTTACTACATTTGAGGAAACTACAATTGAGCTACAACGGAGGAAGCTGCCTATTGTGGTGATAGCTCTGAGCTGGAGCATTAGACTGAATATCTTATGTGGTACAGGGGGGCAAAGCACAAGCTGGCATGACTAGGACATCAGAGCTGTGCCACAGCATCAGGCTGGCGCCAACGAAAGATGATGGCTAGCTGAAGCATGCAGGAAAATACGATACTCAGGGTGGTGAACTTAAACACTTACATGGTGCCAAGCGCAAATTAATGACTAGTGGGTTTACTATAGATGCTTTTGTGCGGCACTGTTATACTGCAGCAGAGTTGCGATTACTGACACCACTTGTGTTTGATTGGAATATTTTAATATTTTGATTTCTTGAGCACATCCACTAAAATCCTAGCATTTAAAAAAGTATGGACACAGGTGTGGAGAACAAACTAGTGGTTACCAGTAGGGAGAGGGGAGAGAGAAGGGGCAGGTAGGGAGACGAGATTTAGAAATACAAACTAGTATGTATCCAGTAAATAAGTAATAGGATGTATTGTTCAGCCCAAGGAAATATAGCCATTATTTCATAAGAGCTTTTAATGGAGTACAATCTATAAAAATATTGAATCATCTGTTATATGCCTGAAACTAATATAGTATTATAAATCAACTATATTCAATTTTTTAAATGTGTGTGCAAAAAAATACATGCAAATTATTCTCTATAATGTCTGTATTCACTCCAAAGAGTCATTCTCTGAGCCAATCCATTATTTGCATCTTCGTTTCTACAAAAAAAATCCATCCTCACCCCCCTCAGGTCATTCCCAGAGCTGCACCCCTCATTTCTCCCCCAAAGCAAGTCAGCCAGCAGCTGGGCCAGTAACCGACTTCTCAGTCAGTACTGAGTGAAAAGACACACTGAAAGCTCCTGAGAAGAAAGAAAAGGAGCCACGTCTTCCCATCAAGACCCAGACCATGATGTTGGTAAAATAGAACGAGCCAGTGGGTCTGGGAAACCATTTCCCTGTAAAGATACATGGGTCAAAGAGCTACTAAGGAAGGATATCACAAATATCTGCGTGGGTATTAAGATGCCTGGGTGTATTATCCTGTAAGGAGGACATTGAGGAACACAGGCTTCAGCATAACCATACCCAGATACACTCCCTCCCAGTGACCTGCTTTCCCAGACAGGAGAGAAGTCTATCCGCACAGAGCTGCACAAAAGGAATTCAAGAAGCATGTATGAGGCGCTGGATCAGAGGATTCCAGGACCACAGGGCTGCACACTGTCGGTTGCTCATGTCTTAGTAGGTACATTACTGCCTGTTATTCCTAACTCACCTTTGAACACTCTGGGGGGTTTTCTGAATTAACTACACATTAATTTAAATAATATATTATAGCTTCAGGTATACAGCATAATAACTCAATATCTATAGATTATACTCCCTTTAAGGTTTTATAAAATATTGGCTATAATCCTTGTGCTGTACAATATATCCCTGAGCTGTGTTTAGTCACTCAGTCGTGTCCGACTCTTTGTGACCGCACAGACTGTAGCCCTCCAGGCTCCTCTGTCCATGGGATTCTCCAGGCAAGAATACTGGAGTTGGGTGCCATGCCCTCCTCCAGGCGATCTCCCCAACCCAGGGATCAAACCCAGTTCTCCCGCATTGCAGGCAGATTCTTTACTGTCTGAGCTACCAAGAAGCCCAAAGGAGTGTGTAGCCTATCCCTTCTCCAGGGGATCTTCCCGACCAAGAAATCAAACCGGGGTCTCCTTCATTGCAGGTGGATTCTTTACTAGCTGAGCTACCAGGGAAGCCCAATATATCCCTGTAGCTTATTTATTTTATACATAGTATTTTGTACCCCTTATTTTACCCCTCCCCTCCCCCTCTCCCCAGTGTTAACCACTAGTTTATTCTATATCTATTACTCTATTTCTGTTTTGTCATATTCATGCCTCTTTACTTTTAGATTTCATATAAGTGATAACATAGAATACTTGCCTTTCTCTGTCTGACATTGCACGAAGCATAATTCCCTCTAAGTTTATCTGTGTTGTTTCAAATGGCACAATTTCATTCCTCTTTATACCTTAATAATATTCCATTGTATAGCTATACCACATCTTTATCCATTTATCCATTAATCCACATTTAAGTTGCTTCCATATTTTTGTTATAGTAATCAATTCTGTTATGGACATTAGGGATTGGGATGCATGTATCTTTTCAAACCAGTGTTTTTGTTTTCTTTGAATGTGTATCAAGAAGTGGAATTTCCGCATCACATGGCAGCTTTATTTTTAGCTTATTCAGGACCCACCATACTGTTTTCCACAGTGACTGCACCAGCTCACATTTCTACCAACAGCGTGCTAGGGTTCCCTTTTCTCTACATTCCCTCAACATCTGCTGTTTGTAGTCTTCTTGGTGATAGCCATTCTGACAAGTGGCATGGCGTCAGGTCCCATCACTTCTTGGCAAATAGATGCAGACACAATGGAACCAGTGAGAGACTTTATTTTTGGGGAGCTCCAAAATCACTGCAGACAGTGACTGCAGCCATGAAATTAAAAGATGCTTACTCCTTGGAAGAAAAGCTATGACCAACCTAGACAGCATATTAAAAAGTAGAGACATTACTTTGTCAACATAGGTCTGCCTAGTCAAAGCTATGGTTTTTCCAGTGGTCATGTACGGATGTGAGAGTTGGACCATAAAGAAAGCTGAGCACTGAAGAATTGATGCTTTTGAACTGTGGTGTTGGATAAGACTCTTGATTGGACTGCAAGGAGATCCAATCAATCCATCCTTAAGGAGATCAGTCCTGGGTGTTCATTTGAAGGACTGGTGTTGAAGCTGAAATGCCAATACTTTGGCCACCTGATGCAAAGAACTGATTCATTGGAAAAGACCCTGATGCTGGGAAAGATTGAAGGCAGAAGGAGAAGGGGACAACAGAGGATGAGATGGTTGGATGGCATCACAGACTCAATGGAGATGAGTTTGAGTAAACTCTGGGAGTTGGTAATGGACAGGGAGGCCTGGCGTGCTGCAGTCCATTGTGTAGCAAAGAGTCGTACACAACTGAGCGATTGAACTGAACTGATTCTGACAAGTGTGAGGTGCTATCTCATTATGGCTTTGATTTGCATTTCTCTGATGATTAGTGATATTGAGCATCTTTTCATGTGCTCCCTGGCCATCTGCATTTTCTCTTTAGAAAAATGTTTGTTCAGTTTTTCTATCCACTTTTTTTTTCCCATCCACTTTTTAATGAAGTTGTTTGAGTTTTTGTTTGTTTCGGTGGGAGGGATTTGATGTTGAGTTGGGTGAACTGTTTAAATACATTGGGTATTAACCTCTTATTGGTCATATTATTTGCAAATATTTTCTCCCTTTCAGTAGGTTGTCTTTTTATTTTGTTGATGGTTTCCTTTGCTATGCAAAACTTTTAAATTTAATTAGGTCGTATTTGTTTATTTTTGCTTTTTTAACTTTTGCCTTAGGAGACTGATTCAAAAAAAATATTGCTACCATTTATGTCAAAGAGTGTTCTGCCTATGTTTTCTTGGAGTCTTATAGTTTTCAGTCTCACATTTAGGCATCTAGGTCTTTAATCCATTCTGAGTTTATCTTTCTTTTATTTATTTATTTATTTTTAATTAATTTATTTATTTTAATTGGAGGCTAATTACTTTACAATATTGCAGTGGCTTTGTCCATACATTGACATGAATCAGCCATGGGTGCACATGTGTCCTCATCCTGAATCCCCCTCCCACCTCCCTCCCCATCCCACCCCATCCCACCCCTCAGGGTCATCCCAGTGATCCGGCCCTGAGCACCCTGTCTCATGCGTTTATTTTTATACATAGCATGAGAAAATGTTCTAATTTCATTGTTTTACATGTAGTTGTCCAATTTGAATACTCCAGTTTTGATGCTGGAGCTGAGATCAAATAGCCACATTTCTGCTTTGCCAGCTGATGCCCTGCTAGACTGTGTCAGCGAGTGCTGGTGGAACGGAAGACATGCTGCTTTCAGCTTGCTGCCTGAGGATTCCATGCCCTTCCTGTTACTATTAGAGTCACCTCAGGAATGTTCTTCAGTATAGCAGCAGTTCCTAGCAGCAACTGAATCCGTTTTGGGTTTTTCCAAATTTTCAGGATCAGCTTCACCATGCTCTCCCTCTGCCTAGAGAAAAGAACATCAGCTGAGCTGCAGATCTGGAACTCAGGTTCATAGAACCAGACTTCTAAGTTTCTAAGTTTTAATAATTACAAGCTTTCTGTTCCTACAGTACTAAGGGTTGTAGCTGCTTCTTGCAGCTGTCATTTCCATGACTCCCGAGTTTTCTTTTCACTCCTCTAGTTGCCCATTTTTACATTAGTTAACCATTCTTTATGTTAAATTCTCTCTTGTTCAAATAACTGGTTTCTGTCTCTTGACTGGCTCTAAGTGGTTATGACAATGAACAAAGAGAGACACAGGATGTACCAAAAGTTATTAACACACTTTTTGGAGCTACGAACATGGTGATTTTACTAGGCAATGTCATGCCTCTGAGTCACCAGCAGTGCAGTACCTGAATAATTGCATGGTAAAATGCAGGCAAGTCAAAAAGTCTGGCAAAAGCTTCCCAAGCCGTATGCTGTTGAATTGTCTGGTGAGTTGCCTGTATTCCAGGATGAGGCTTTATGAGGGCAGGCATGGTGTCTGTCCATTCATGGTTTTATCCCCAGTGCTTGTGTGTATTTTCTGAATAAATGAATGGATGGAAATTTAGCACAGTGCAATTGTAGGTGAGAGCAGATTCAACAAGTTCAAGGATATTCCTCTACAATAAAGTGAACAATAGTCCCTTAAAAATGTTAAAGATGGATCCTCCACAGTCCTTTCTCTGTCTCCAAAATTTCCACTTCTCTGCTTGCAGGCATCTTTGTGAGTTCTTTAGGACCTTGGTTCTTGTCATATTATTAATTACCTTAAAACATCATTCAACTGTAGCAGTCTTGGCAATCTTATTATCTCAGAGGGACAAGGAGCAAAGATTAGTTGGTTTATCATTTAAGTAATGAGAATTTTACACTTCTCTAAAGAGATTTATGAGAGTAATTAGTCTAAGAAGGAGTTTCCAGCATGAGTGTTATTAGGTGTAATAATTAACCCTAGTGGGGTGAGGTACTGACTAGCAACTTAACAATCACTGAATCTCAGTTTCAGACATTCATAAATATATATAGATGTGAATTACTAATAATTATTTAATAAAACACTAAATTTAATTATAAAATTATCAATATAAACTATGAAGTATCAGTAAACTTATATAATCATTAGCTTATTTTTTCATGTTCTTCAAATATTAAAAGCTTATCAAAACATTAGAAGGCAGTATGATACACTGGCAGAGCACTGGTCTTGGAGTTGCCCCTCACTCTGCCTTTTACTGTGTCCATGACACTGGGAAAGTCATTTAACTTTCTAAATGTTAGTCACTCAGCCATGTCTGACTCTGTGACACCACAGACTTTAGCCTACCAGGCTCTTCTATCCATGGGATTTTCCTAGGCAAGAATACTGGAGTGGGTTGCCATTTCCTTCTCTAGGAGATCTTTCCCACCCAGAGACTGAACCCACATCTCCTGTATTGCAGGCAGATTCTTTACCATCTGAGCCACCAGGGAAGCTTCTAAATCTTGGGTTTGTTCAGCTGCAAAACAAAGAGGAGAACTAGATATAAGGCCTCTTCCATCCCTGGCCATCAAGAGCTATTGAAGATACAGACATTGCTTAAATCAGGCAGCAATAGTTAGTTCCTAGGCCATCCAGGTTATGAGTTGAGCTCTTGATCCCTAAAGAGAAATTAGGATTTAATGCCTACTATGTTGAGGGCAAAAGAAGGGGGCAACAGAGGATGAGAAGGTTAGATGGCATCACCAACTCAATGAATGTGAGTTTGAGCAAATTCCTGGAGATAGTAAAGTACAGGGAAGCCGGGGGTGCTACAGTCCACGGGGTCACAAAGAATCAAACACGACTGAGAGACTGAACAACAGCAGCGTAGTGTCTACCTCAAGATCACTGGGGAAAAATGAAGGCATGCATCCAAATTTCCTCAAAATATCTAGCCCAGAATAAATATTCTATAATGGTAGCTATTATTATCATTACTGTGATTAATTTTAATGTCATAACAACAAAATGTCAGTCAAACTTAGAACCTATGTAATTTTGATTATAATCCCGTAGACTCAATTTTACCATCTTGATAAACTCTGAGAAATTGGAAAAGTTTTCTTAAATTACTATCCATCTCTCTATCCTATTTTGAAACACAACTAATAGTATACGCTTTAACCATTTTACAGTCATTAAGCTTATTGTTAATTAAAAACCACAAGCAAATCTCTCTGTGCTACTTCATATTCCATTAAATTAGATTCTCTAACTGATAAAATTTTTTCAGACTTATTAAGGTTAGTACTTTAAAAGATATTTTTAAGTAATTGAAATCTGGAACAGAAGTAAAATTTAATTTCAGTTCTTTGGTGTAATTTAACAAAGCTCTTAATAATACCATAGAAATGACAGGCCTTAATCAGCTGGCAAGGAGGAATCTAGTGAGCACCTGCTGAATATTAGGCATTGTTTCATTACTTTAGTTAAGTCTAAGGAATTTGCCTTAATCTTTCTTATTGTAGATTCCTCATCTAAGCCACAAAATACAGATAATTATTGCAGTCCTTATTATTTCCACCTTCCAAAAGGTGGTACATAATTAGTAGTATAGCAGATTATTTTATTTTCCAGGGATGGAAAATATATCCTATCCTATATGCATTTTTTATAATGTGGCAAGGCTAAGTCATAAAACCATCCTTCAGCCTTCTCCAACTAACTTCCCCATCCTCATGGAAGCTTGCCCTTGGAACTCAATCACCATGTAGTGAGAAAGCCAAGCAACCATGGAAAGATCCCAGGCAGGTATTCCGGTCACAGTCTCTGAGTTTCCAGCTGAGCTTCCGGCCAACAGTCAGCACGGAGCAGCCGGTGCATGAGGGCTCAGGAAGGTCCAGATCCAAACTCTGAGCGAGTCCAGCTGACGGAGTGTAGTGAGGACAGACGGTTCCCACTGAGCCCTGCCTCAGCGCACATCTGTGAGTGAGATGCATGTCCTTGTTTTAAGCCAACAAATCGTCAAGTGGTTTATCCTATAACAATGATAACCAGGACAAATACCATTCAAGATGCATTGAAATACGTATAATGGATATCTTAGGGCAGTAGAACTCATTTTTTATTCAAAAGTTGTTGAGTAAACCCTAGACAAATGATGGTTCTGAATAAACACATTCTTTCCTTTTGCAGTGATCTTACTCTTCATACAGCTATTCATGTAGCTATGAATATAAAAGGTATAAACTAATACTGTGAAAGAATACATTCTATAATTGAGTTAAATTTAAAAAATAGAAGAAATTGAATGCTTTTAAAAATATTAGAGACTCCTAGCATTTTTTTCATCTTCTAAAAAATGATAGGATGGTAAGATACATGGAAGCCACTGAGAATTTACTAAATAACCCACAAGATTTTTCTGACTCCTGATGTGGAAGAGTCCAGTGAGCAATGTGCTCTGCAGCTACCTGACAAGATCTTTTATTCCCAACACTCAACTGTGAATTTTCAACAAATCAACCATCTTTCAGGTATTTCCATTTAATTCTTTTTCCTGTTCTCACAGCAGAAAACAACTTTAGCCTGGAGATTTTTTTATTATTTTCCCTTCTTCCTGTTTTAATCAGTGTTAATCCTAGATAAAATTCTTTGCCCATTTCTACCCCCCATGCCCCACTTTAGTACACGCCATTCCCCTTGGTGCCATCTTCTGCATTTTGTCTCATCTCCCAAATGTTGTGCCATTTCCCTGGGATGATTACACCTGTCCAAAAGATTTAGCCTAGGTCTGTCTTTCAAGTCCTATTATCAATGCTCCAGAACATCCTCTTTGCAGTATTTTAAATGTTTAGGCTTTGTTGAGTTTCAGGGAGACTTAAGACCTCTAAGAGATTCATTCTACTCTCACTAGGGTCTGGAATTATGAAATATGAAGTTGGCTAAAGGGTAAAGTGAAAGTTGCTCAGTCGTGTCTGACTCTTTGCGACCCCATGACTATGCAGTCCATGGAATTTTCCAGGCAAGAATACTGGAGTGGGTAGCCTTTCCTTTCTCCGGGTTATCTTCCCAATTCAGGGATCAAACCCAGGTCTCCTGCACTGCAGGCAGATTCTTTACCAGCTGAGCCACCAAAGGGTAAAGGGTAAACAATAAAAAAAACAAAAAAAGGCCACATGAATGGTATAAACCATAAAAAAAAAAAATAGCACAACATGAAAGTCAGAAGTTTTATTTGGGGCAAAATGAGGACTATAGTGTGGGAGACAGAATTTCAGATAGCTCTGAGATACTGCTCCAAAGAGGTTGAGGGGAAGGTCAGTATATTTATGATTTGGTGAAAGAGGAGTACATACAATAAAGCACATATTTTTTGCAGAAATTTGCTGCTAGTCTCATGGAGGTTTCTGCTAGTGATGAGGAGCAGACATCACCATAAAGGATTTTAGTGCTTTTCTACTGTTGACTAAAAAACATACGCTCAACACAAAAGTTGAGAGTTAGGTTTTATTTGGTGGGAATGTTAGGACTAGAGCCTGGGAGACAGTATCTCAGGTGATTGTAAGAGAGCTGACTCCAAGGAGGTGTGGGAGGAGCCAGGCTATACACAACTTTGCAGCAAGGGGCAGGTTATCTGAATATTAAAAGATTACTGGTAATTAAGAAAAACTAAATCTCTCACATGAAAAGATGTAGTGATCTTCTATGTATGGGAAGATGTAAGCATCTGGGCTTGCTGAAATCATTTCTTTCACATACTTCTAGCTATCTGGGGCCAATGCTGCTTTCTTGATTGTTGACATCCTATTTCCTTGTTTACTGTAAGAGATGGCAGGTGTAGTGGATGGCCACCTCTCACATTCCCCTAGCTCCTCAGTGCTTACTGGGGTTAGCTGATGGCTTTGTTTCATCTGGGCTCAGAAATTTGCATTTGGAAAAGGCTTGTTTTCTGGTAGAGTGCAGAGCAGAAAACATTTCATTTCACACTAAATATGAGGAGATGCAAGAATTAGGCTCATAAGATCTTCTCTTGAAAATATCTAACTATCTGAAGACCTGTTCTGCTGGTTTTTCCCAGAACACAGAGGGCCTCATTCCTGATCTCCACCCTGAACTCCTATCAGGGGGAATTGAAGGTCAGCAGCTGCAGCAGCTCATGATTTAATCCTTGATTTAATCACAAACATCACTAAAATATTATGGTATCATTTTCTGCTAAGCCCTGATTTCCCTAAACATGCTTCCTAAAAGAGTACTCAAGCAGCCATGACCAACTGCCTAGGAAGAGAAAAGAGAAGAAACCTTCTTGCCAACTTAAACATGTAGCCACTAACAGGTCATCATATATCAGTGTTTCTCCACTGAGAAAATTTCCATTTTCGAATGGCACAACCAGTCCAATAAAACTAGCAAAATAATTGAGGTTTCTTTTTATTACCCTTATCCATGGACAGAGGAGCCTGGCAGGCTACAGTCCATGGGGTCACAAAAGAGTTGTACACAACTTATGGACTAAACAACGATTTCATTTTCTACTATTTTTCAACCTCCCACAAGTGCAGAGTCTTCCTGCTATTAGCATCCATCAAGACAGGTCCCACAGAAATAGGGATGTGAAGGAAAGAGGAAAAAAATTAGCATTTAATCTCTGTAACTAAATTCTAACCCAATAAAATGACATTTTCATGCACACTTTAAGAGTAACTTAAGAAATTATGGTTAGAATCCCCTCACATCTTATTAAAACTCTAAGGGATAATAGCATTCCTTGATGGTTAGGGAAATTGGTTGGTCTATAAGGGGGAATATGCTACCTGAACCCTGATACTGATTGTTTCTGATTAAGGGCATCACTTGAATGTCTCTGCAGAAAACAATGTTAATATGGAGTTTTTATCCCTCTCCCTTCTGTATGTCTTTATTTTTCATGAATTTCATTAAGCAGAAATATTCCCATAATGATTGCTGTCCAAAATTCAATTTACAATCTCTTTGAAGAGAGTTTCTTATCCTTGGTGACCTTCAATATATACCTCTGCAATCCTTTCAGCAGGCGTGTGTGTAGCTGCTTTTAGTTTTGATAGTTCATATCAGGTAGAATTGCCTGCCATCCTGCACCCCTAGTGTCTGATTAAAGTTACTCCATGGAGGAGAAAGAGAATCTATAATGTGAGCAAAATCAACAGGAGTTGATCTATCATCACCTGAAAACATTAGGCTCTGAATAATTAGTCACTGCCAGACCTGGAAAACATAGTTATGATGTTGAGTTAAATGGGCCATTCTGAGGGTAAAATGATTAACTTTCTGTAAGATATCTCCTGCATAGACACCAGCTCTGTCATGAAGCAAGCAGTTTCATCTGCCCTAATTAGTCTGAGAACAAAAGGTAGAGGGCACATCCCAAATGGTAATAGTCTGAAGAAACTCAGCAGCTGCCTTTGTTTACAGGTTTGTAAACAGAGTCAGATGGAAAGATTTTTAAAAGAGCAGTAAATGGCAATCCACATGGATAATGAATTGAATTAATGTAGCAATTAAAGTTTATTAGAATGAAGTATTACCCTTATAGAGAAGCTGACAATGATGTAAAAGATGAAGATCTGCTTCCAAAACTTGAGGTTTAGCAAAGGAAATTTAAATTCATAAGGGGTTATAAGGTCCATTCTGAATATGAATGGCTATGCAAGACAAGACTGTTGAGGTTTAAGAAGTAATCTTAAAAGAGTGAAGGACTTAGAGCAAGGATAATTAAATATTACTCATCAGGAATATAGGTTTGCCTTAGACAAAGGATACCAACTTTTCTGCTGATAAAAGAATCTCTGATGGGGTTGGGTGGGGGGTGATGCTTTGTTCTTAACGTGAAAAAGAAACTTGCAAATTATAAATACTTCACCTGAAATGCAAAAAGCAAAGGAAAATGGAAATGTAACTGGGAAAGGTGATAGTGTGTAAATTATTTTCCAAATGTAAAATGAGGCACTGAGAGGTGAAGAAAAGCTAACAGCAAAGTTAACCTCATTCTTAGGAGGCAGCTGATATTATTCAATCCGAACACACAGATTATACCCAAAACAAAAAGTGAGTCCTATTCCTGATTTTTTTCTATTGCTCATTGGCTCAAAATTTGGGGCTCAGGAGGAACTTACTCCAGAGAGAATGACATATAGTTCCTTAAGTTTTACTATTACCATTTATCAGAATTTCATTATGGAATTTTCTTCTCTGCTGGAGATTATTATTATTATATCTGGTATACTATCAGTGGTACACAAACATGAAGCAGTTTTATTTTTCTCTAATGACCATCCCAACAAATGCTGTGCTGATTTTTTTTTTCTTGTCATGGTTGTAGACCTCCCAACAATGTCCTATATCCCTGATCCTGTTTGTGATGCCAATTGTCTTGCCGTTCACACTGTTCACTGAACCCAGAGCAGGCAAGGCATGAGCTAAGAGGCTGGAAGGAGACTCAAGGAGCCACAGGAACTGCAGACAGGTTTATTCTCTCCTGGCTGACACAGCAGCCGGAGCAGCAACCATGACATTGTCATAATGTAGCCATGACATAACCATGGCACAACCTCATATAACATAACCATGACATCACTCCAGTGTAGCCCCAACGCAGCAGCAGTCAGGGCTTTCATGGTGAAGCTCTTACAAACATACCGCCCAAAGGAGCCTGACCAAGTGAGTCCTTTGTGACATTCACGCACAGTGCTAGAAGTGATCTCAGCCACTACAGAACTGTGCAAAGTGTTTACAGAACGTGGGACGTGAGCACGTGGGGCAAGAGCGCCTGGCTGGTGCCCTCTTGTTCATGGGAAACGAACAAATGTTCCACATGTCTTATGTGGAAAACATCAACTTCCAAGTTATTTTAGGCTTAATTTAAAATTCCACTGATTCAAACCTTCCCCTATGTGTCCAGATATGCGGTTTGAAGAACATGACCTGGTAATGGGGTGTGGGTCTGCTTTTCGATTCTTCCGGTCTGATCCTTACCTTGAAGTAGAAGAAGGACTTTGGTCTACTCCTGAAACACCTCTTGTATCCCCTCCTAAAGGACTTTGGAAGTTATTAACTCTAGTTTCTCACTAGCATCATCAAGGACCTTCGAAAAAATATCCATACCAGGGCTTGTCCTTAGTCTCACAAATAATTTTAACAGTGACTGAAAAAAAGGGCCAGGTGTCTATCCTTTTAAAAGCTACTGGTTTTGTCCTATTAGTTTTGACTGGCTTTGGTTTTCATGGCAGTATTGACTAACTGTTGATATCCTCTTTGTGGCAGGCATGCAAGTGGCATAGCTAGGGAAAGGGGTATGTATAGAAAAGTACTTCAGCAAACTCCCTGTTATACACAGAAAAGCATATGATTTGACTCCATCCTGACATCTTTCAAGCTTCTTCTCCTGATCCCTCCAGAGTATAATCAGTGACATTTTGGTACTGGGGCAAGAAGATTTGCCCCAAGGCTGACTCTCTTGAAAAGCAAAATGACTCTTCATCAGCCACACTCTATAGGGTCTAACTGAACCTCAGGTTCTCCGTGTACACAGGAAGTGGTGAGGTGGTAAGCAGACAACTCCCCTGAGGCCCTTATTTCTACTCTGACAGCTTTCTCCAAGTCTCTCTTCCCATTGTTCAAATGGTACCAGGGTCTGTCAGCATAGTGTCTACAGCTTGCACAGATGAGCCAGTGATGAAATACCACGATCTGCTTTCTGGCATAGCCCAATCTTTACAACTGATTTAGTCAATGCTATCTTCAATTTGCTAGAGGTAAAGAGGAGAGCTCATGCCATACTGACTTCAAAGTTCAAGAGCTTTCCACTAGGCATTAATGGAGGTTAAAGAAAACCAAGAACGCAGGCAGTAAGATGGTGGGAATACTTAGGTCAGTAATCCCATGTTGGAAGCACACTCCAGGCATGGCCTTGCTATCACATTATAATCTGAAGGACTTGACGTGTCTCTACAATGTGTTCTGAGCATTCTCTTGTGTTACATGAAAACAAGGCCCAATACAGCATCTTCAAGCATAGCAACAATGAATAATTTAGGCATAACACTGAAGTAGATACAGAAATTCACTGTCCGAACGATTACAGAATACTTGATACAGAAGGAAAGGGCATAGTTCCCTTCTCAGATGCACAAGTAGTATAAAGAGCATGTCCTTTAGGGGAACTTTAACACACACAATTTTTAAGCATCACAAAGCTATTAATCAAGTATGATGTCACAGTGAGAGATTCATTTGAATTTGTTTTAAGGAAGGAAAAAACTTCAACAAGTTGATTATGAAAAGATTTATTTACACCGATGAGAAATTTTTACCTATGCAGCTTGGCACTGGATTCTAAAATTGTCCAAATATACAGAACTGAGAAGGACTTTTAACCAACCTCTCCTCAGGGACATAGCAATGCTTTTGACTTAGGTAGTCACCTAGAACTGATGATCTATGTATGAGAAGTCAGTGATTCCACTGTGAGGATGGTGCAGATATATAGGAAATCAAAAATTTAAATTTAAGGAATAGGTATCAAATCAATAAGTAGTTGACATATATACACTCAGTTCAGTTCAGTCGCTCAGTCGTGTCCGACTCTTTGTGACCCCATGGATCACATCACGCCAGGCCTCTCTGTCCATCACCAACTCCCGGAGTCCATCCAAACCCATGCCCATCGAGTCAGTGATGCCATCCAACCATCTCATCCTCTGTCGTCCCCTTCTCCTCCTGCCCCCAATCCTACCCAGCATTAGGGTCTTTTCCAATGAGTCAACTCTTCGCATGAGGTGGCCAAAGTGTAAAAAATAGATAGCTAGCAGCAACCTGCCTTCTAGCAGAGGGAGCTCAGCTCAGTGCTCTATAGTGACCTAGATGGATGGGATGGTGGGGTGGGTGGGAGGGCGGCCCACGAGGGAGGGGATGTGTGTATATGTAGAGCTGATTCACTTTGTTGTACAGCAGAAACTAACATAACATTACACAGCAGCTATACCTCAATTTGAAAAAAAATGTTTAGTAGAATCTCAAATATTAGAACAATTTTCCTTTTAAAAATTAGTGAAGGTACTTCTTCTATCAATAACAGCAGGCTGGACTATTTAAGTCAACTTTCCCAGCAAAACAACTGGAAAATATGGAGAAAACATTTTAAATATTTCAATACATTGGGAATAACAAAGCACACAAAATTGACAGTGACAAATTAGAAAAAAGAAGAATCTAGAAAGATGGGGTGGAGGAACCTATTTGCAGGGCAGCAGTGGAGACACAAACATAGAGAACAGACTTGTGGACACAGTGGGGGAATGAGGGGCTGGGACGAACTGAGAGAGGAGCACTGAAACATGTGCATTACTGTGTGTAAAGCAGTTAGCTAGCGGGAATCTGCTGTATGATGCAGGGAGCTCAAACCTGGTAATCTGTGACAGCCTCCAAGGGTGAGGTAGGGTGGGAAGGGGTAGGGAAGTTCAAGAGGAAGGAGACATGTATACCTAAGGAAAGATACACCCATCTGAATGCAGAGTTCCAAAGAAGAGCAGGGAGAGATAAGAAAGCCTTCCTCAGTGATCAATGCAAAGAAATAGAGGAAAACAATAGAATAGGAAAGACTAGAGATCTCTTCAAGAAAATTAGAAATACCAAGGGAACATTTCATGCAAAGATGGGCACAATAAAGGATAGAAATGCTATGGAACTAGCAGAAGCAAAATATATTAAGAGGTGGCAAGAATACACAGAAAAACTATACAAAAAGATGTCAATGACCCAGATAACCACAGTGGTATGATCACTCACCTAGAGCCAGACATCCTGGAATGGAAAGCAAGTGGGCCTTAGGAAACATCACTACGAACAAAGCTAGTGGAGGTGATGGAATTCCAGTTGACCTATTTCAAGTCCTAAAAGATGATGCTGTGAAAGTGCTGTACTCAATATGCCAGCAAATTTGGAAGACTCAGCAGTGGCCAAAGAAAGGCAATGCCAAATATATTCAAACTACCACACAATTGCACTCATCTCATATTCTAGCAAAGTAATGCTCAGAATTCTCCAAGCAAGACTTCAACAGTATGTGAACCGAGAACTTCCAGATGTTCAAGGTGGATTTAGAAAAGGCAGAGGAACCAGAGATCAAATTGCCAAAATCTGCTGGATCACAGAAAAGCAAGAGACTACCAGACTACTTTACTTACTGCCTGAGAAACCTGTATGCAGGTCAAGGAGCAATATTTAGAACCAGACATGGAACAATGGACTGGTTTCAAATTGGGAAAGGAGTACATCAAGGCTCTATATTGTCACCCTGCTTATTTAACTTTTATCCAGAGTACATCATGAGAAATGTCAGGCTAGCTGAAGCACAGGCTAGAATCAAGATTTCTGGGAAAAATATCAATAAACTCAGATATGCAGATGACACCACCCTTATGGCAGAAAGCAAAGAAGAATTAAAGAGCATCTTGATGAAAGTGAAAGAGGAGAGTGAAAAGGTTGGCTTGAAACTCAACATTCAAAACACTAAGATCATGGCATCCAGTCCCATCACTTCATGGCAAATATATGGGGAAACAGTGGAACCAGTGAGACACTTTATTTTCTTGGGCTCCAAAATCACTGCAGATGGTGACTGCAGCCATGAATTTAAAAGACACTTGCTCCTTGGAAGAAAAGCTATGACAAACCTAGACAGCATATTAAAAAGCAAAGACATTACCAACAAAGGTCCGTCTAGTCAAAGCTAAGATTTTTTCCAGTAGTCATTTATGAATGTGAGAGTTAGACCATAAAGAAAGCTGAGCACCAAAGAATTGATGTTTTTGAACTGTGGTGTTGGAAAAGATTCTTGAGAGTCTCTTGGACAGCACGGAGATCAAACCAATCAATCCTAAAGGAAATGAGTCCTAAATATTCATTGGAAGGACTGAGGCTGAAGCTGAAACTCCAATACTTTAGCCACCTGATGCGAAGAGCTGACTCATTGGAAAAGACCCTGATGCTGGGAAAGATTGAAGGCAGGAGGAGAAGGGGACAACTAGGTTGAGATGGTTGGATGGCATCACCGGTTCAATGGACATGCGTTTGAGTAGATTCTGGGAGTTGATGATGGACAGGGAAGGCTGGCATGGTGAAGTCCATGGGGTCACAAAGAGTCAAATACAACTGAGTGACTGAACTGGACTGATGGATGATTCATGTTGATGTGTGTCAGAGACAAACACAATATTGTAAAGCAATTATCTCCTGATTAATTTTTTTAAAAAGAAGGAAATTGAGAGGAAAATTCTGGGGTGGAGACTGCTTTCCCCACAGAGATGACTAAATTCTGGAACACATGGCTGAGAGGATAAGAAACTAAGTAATACCTGTGATGGTCAAACAGAGCATGAGGAAAATTTGATACCCTGGTCCACTATCCAGGAAGGACTCTGGTACATTCCTCAGGCTTTAGTTCTAGGTGGGGAAATCATATGTCTCTGTTGACTGAAGCCCAGTTTGAACCATCTCAAATTCCTGAGAGTGCATTAAGCTGACTCAGGTTCACATCTACTCCAACTTACCTGACCAAAGTAAATGTAAATCCTACATAGAGAAAAATCATATCATTCAGAACCTTAAATTGTGTCTTGAATTATGAATGGTCCTCTATCAAATATCAAATCACACAAAAATGTAAGACATTGTAAACAAAAACAAGAGAAATACACCAGAGACTCTGAATAAGGGTTACCAAGTGTAGCTTTTAAAACAAGTATGCCGTCAAGGAAATGAAAAAGAAAAAATGAGAATTGGGAAAATAAACCAGTAATTTTTTTAAAAAAAATCAAGTGGATGTTTTTGACCTTAGAAAAATGTAGCAACTGAAATTAAGAATACAATGCTTGCTCTTGGAAGCTTGCACTGATTCAATCATGTCAGACTCTTTGTGACCCCATGGACTCTAGCCCACCTGGCTCCTTTGTCCATGGAATTTTATAGGTAAGAATACTGGAGTGGGTTGCCATGCCCTCCTTCAGGGAATCTTCCTGACCCAGGGATCAAACCCACATCTCTGGCACCTACTACATTGCAGGTGGATTCTTTACTCCTGCACCCCCCGGGAAAACCAAGAATACAATGAAAAAACGTGAAAGTGAAAGTCGCTCAGTCTTGCCTGACTCTTTGTGATCCCACGGACTATACAGTCCACGGAATTCTCCAGGCCAGAATACTGGAGCGGGTAGCTGTTCCCTTTTCCAGGGGATCTTCCCAACCCAGGGATGGAACCCAGGTCTCCCACATTGCAGGCGGATTCTTTATAAACTGAGCCACAAGGAAAGCCCAAGAATACTGGAGTGGGTAGCCTACCCCTTCTCCAGTGGATCTTCCTAACTCAGGAATCGAACTGCAATGCAGGTGGATTCTTTATCAACTGAGCCACAATGGATGAGTTTAAAAACATTGTTAGACACAGTTGAATAGAGATTTAAGGAACTGGGACATGAGTCGGATGTAAATATGCCAAATATTAAGGATGGAAGTACAGAGAAATCAGTGAGTAAAATGCAGAAAGAACATAGAGGACAGGGGATTACAGTTAAGTCTAACATAAAGGTACTTGGAGTTCTAGAGAGATAGGAGAGAATGAGCATAGCAATATTTAATGTGATGTTGAGAATTTTTCAAACTGACAAAAATCATCAAATCACAGATTCAAGGAGAATTCTAACCCCAAGCAGGATAAACCTAAGTGGGATTAAACCTGCCATGGTACATCATGGTAAAAGCACTGAAACTCAAAAATAGAAAAGTAATTTGTAAAACAGTCATGGTAAAAATATAAATTAGCATAAAGAAGCAATAAACTCATTCTTAGGAAACCCTATTAAAGATACACTATACAAAAGATATATCTTATGCACGAAGTTATTCATTGTAACATGATTTGTGACAGCAAACAGTTGAGAATAAACTACAAAAGTCTATCAATAGAGAACTAGTTGAATAAAGCACAGTGCCCGCACAAGACACTACTCTGGGACGTTCAGACATTGTATGCCTCTCAATATTATGTAACACAAAGTATGCAGCACAACTTGTGAAATATCCTTGCCAAAAATAATTGACCCTCAATCTTAGTGAGTCTGTAGAATCAGCTTCCAATTTATAGGATATATGGGGCTACAGGAACAAACAAATGACACTTCAAGAAAACAGACTAATCCAGAATATGGGACATCCTCCAGGACAATAAATTCAGGTCTTAACAGGGCAATGGCATGAAATGAAAAAAGTGGTAGGAGGGAATTAAAACAGTGCTTTTGCACAATGAAGGAAACTATAAGCAAGGTGAAAAGACAGCCTTCAGAATGGGAGAAAATAATAGCAAATGAAGCAATTGACAAAGAACCTCAAAAATATACAAACACCTCATGCAGCTCAATACCACAAAAATAAATGACCCAATCAAAAAATGGGCCAAAGAACTAAACAAACATTTCTCCAAAGACATAGATGGGTAACAAATACATGAAAAGATGCTCAACATCACTCATTATCAGTTCAGTTCAGTCTCTCAGTCATGTCCGACTCTTTACGACCCCATGAATTGCAGCACGCCAGGCCTCTCTGTCCATCACCAACTCCTGGAGTCTACCCAAACCCATGTCCATCGAGTCAGTGATGCCATCCAACCATCTCATCCTCTGTCATCCCCTTCTCCTCCTGCCCCCAATCCTACCCAGCATTAGGGTCTTTTCCAATGAGTCAACCCTTCTCATGAGGTGGCCAAAGCATTGGAGTTTCAGCTTCAACATCAGACCTTCCAATGAACACCCAGGATTGATCTCTTTTAGGATGGATTGATTGGATCTCCTTGCAGTCCAAGGGACTCTCAAGAGTTTTCTCCAACACCACAGTTCAAAAACATCAATTCTGCGGCGCTCAGCTTTCTTCACCGTCCAACTCTCACATCCATACATGACCACTGGAAAAACCATAGCCTTGACTAGACGGACTTTTGTTGGCAAAGTAATGTCTCTGCTTTTAAATATGCTATCTAGGTTGGCCATAACCTTCCTTCCAAGGAGTAAGCGTCTTTTAATTTCATGGCTGCAGTCACCATCCGCAGTGATTCTGGAGCCCAAAAAAATAGTCTGACACTGTTTCACTCATTATCAGAGAAATGCAAATCAAAACCACAATGAGGTACCATCTCAAACCAGTCAGAATGGCTGCTATCAAAAAGTTTACAAACAATAAATATGGGAGAGGGTGTGGAGAAAAAGGAACCCTCTTACACTGTTGGTGGGAATGCAAACTAGTACAGCCACTATGGAGAACAATGTGGAGATTCCTTAAAAAACTGGAAATAGAACTGCCATATGATCCAGCAATCCCACTGCTGGGCATACACACTGAGGAAACCACACTTGAAAGAGACACGTGTACCCCAATGTTCATCGCAGCACTGTTTATAATAGCCAGGATGTGAAAGCAACCTAGATGCCCATCAGCAGACGAATGGATAAGAGAGCTGTGGTACATATACATGACGGAATATTACTCAGCCATTAAAAAGAACACATTCACATCAGTTCTAATGAGATGGATGAAACTGGAGCCTATTATACAGAGTGAAGTAAGTCAGAAAGAAAAACACTAATACAGTATATATATATATACACATCACTATGCAAGGAGATCCAACCGGTCCATCCTAAAGGAGATCAGTCCTGGGTGTTCAATGGAAGGACTGATGTTGAAGCAGAAACTCCAAAACTTTGGCCACCTGATGCGAAGAGCTGACTCATTTGAAAAGACCCTGATGCTGGGAAGGATTGGGGGCAGGAGGAGAAGGGGATGATAGAGGATGAGATGGCTGGATGGCATCACTGACTCGATGGACATGGGTTTGGGTGGACTCAGGGAGTTGGTGATGGACAGGGAGGCCTGGCGTGCTGCGGTTCATGGGGTCGCAAAGAGTCGGACACCACTGAGTGACTGAACTGAACTGAACTGATGTATATATATGGAATTTAGAAAGATGGTAACAACAACCCTATATTTGAGACAGCAAAAGAGACACAGATATAAAGAACAAAATTTTGGACTCTGTGGAAGAAGGGGAGGGTGGGAAGATCTGAGAGAATAGTTTGAAACATGTATATTACCATATGTGTAATAGATCACCAGTCCAAATTCAATGCATGGGACAGGGCACTCAAAATCCGTGCACTGGGACAACCCTGAGGGATGGGATGTGGAGGGAGGTGGGAGGGGGTTCAGGATGGGGGTCACATGTACACCAGTGGCTGATTCACGTCAGTGTGTGGCAAAAACCACCACAATATTATAAAGTAATTAGCCTTCAATTAAAATAAATTAATTAATTTAAAATAAATAAAATAAAAACAACTACCCAATGATTCATGGGATTTTTTCCCTAATTGGAATAAACTGATTATAAAGACAGGGAAATCCAAATAATGTCTAAGCAATCAACACTAAAAGAAAGCGTGGTATTGTGCTTATGTAAGAAAATAATCGGGATTTTAGAGCTGTGTCCTAAAATATTCAGGGGTAAAATGTCATGAGTTCTGGGATTTGCAACAAAACTACAAAAGAGGAAACATAAAGCAAAGGTGACAGTATTGATCCTGATCATTGATAAATATGTGTCATGACTATATGAGATTTCCTTATGACCTCGTGTATTTTTCCTAAAGTCTCACAGTGAATTTTTGAAGTGAATGTGTTTCCCAGAGGTGAGACCTCAGAGTGTCGTAACAATTAGATGTGCATTCAGACATGACTTCTTATTGCCGATACTCACATGTCCTGCATGTCAGGCTCTGTTCTGGGGAACAGAGGCTGGCCCAGGCACTTGGCATCACAAGCTCACAGTTGTGCAGGAGTGGGGGTGAGAGGGCAGACAATGACAGAAGAGCACGGAAAGTTCAGTGGTGGGCACGCTCAGGATGCTTTGGGCCCACACAGTAGGAAACACCTAGCCCAGAACAGGAGTGGGCAGCGGGTCAAGATAACCTTCTTAGGGTGTCACCTATGCTGAGATGTGAAAGATGAGCAGAATTTGGCCAAGGAAGTAAGTGGATTTTTTTCTAATTACAGGCTAAGAGAAACTCAGTCCAGACACAAGGGACAGAAAGAATGCCACACGGTGTCTTTTGTAACCAAGGCCATTGTAGTGCAAAAGGTAGGTTCTGCCCCTACTCACTCTTCACAATGAGTCTAATCGCTTGTGTACAATGAACGCCTGTAACCTGGAGCACCTGCCCTCAAGACTTGTAAGGTGAACTCTTATCTGAAGCCTACACTCTGCTTCAATGTACAAATAGTACACCTTCATTGAACCTCAGTTTCAGCTCTTCTGAAAGAAAACTGACTCTGAGGTGACCTCTGCGGGGCCCTCCAAGTGAATTTTGCACACCCCATAGAGTTTATACTTTGAGTACACCTTTCCTGAACATACACCCCATCTTTGGTTATAATCTGTCTAACCAGCTTCACACGATGTGGTAACAAACCAACCAACACAAGCTTCATTTTCTTATACAGTTTTGATCTAGTCACAATCCCCTGGCAAAGGTACTGACAGCCCTATTTTGCGAGTGAGGAAACGATGAGGAGACAATAGTTCAGGAAGATCAAGAAACTTGTTGGCAGTAATGACCTGAAATTCTTGTGAGTGAATTCAGTTATCCACTCCCCTTCGCCAACATCCTCAAATGCATCCCGTTAGCTTAGGGTTACATCTGAAATAGTAGTTGCAGCAGAAATTGGGTTTATAGTTTCCAGTATTAGCTATAGTACTATGATTAGGGGCTAGTAATTCTCCACTGGTTGGAGACCAACTGTTGCAACAAATCTGGAAGTACTGGTTGAAGCGAAATGTCATCATGATCAGTACAAGACACTTTCAGAGAGCTATAGTGAACAAATTAGCAATTTTTGTTGAATTTAACTTTCCTCACAAAAATATGCTCTGTGAGTTCATAATCCAATTTTTTAGGAATCGTAAAATATGTAAGAATATCACCTTTCTTTTCTCTCTCAGCTTCAGTCATCCCTATATCCATGTCATCACTGGTCCTTGATTGGACTTAAATCTCCAGCATGGTCCATGAAGGCATGAAATACCATCCTAGATAGAGACATACCCATTCCTAAGAGCAGAGAGAATGGAAAAATGGTTATGTGGCTTAAATAAATTAAGTAACAGTAATGCCAACACAATCTATTCCCACAGTGAAGATAATTAAACATCCCTATTCAGATATCTCCTGTTCTCCATCAATTACCAGATCAGCAAGAAATCACATATTCCAGCTGAGCCACCTGGATCATTGTAGAAAGCATCTATGCTTGTTTAGCCAGCGATGCTAGGAAGAAGGCAGGGTCAAGAATGTTCCACTGAAGCAAAACAAACTTGCTCCTGGTTTTATTAGCATTCTAATTCTGATTCAGTGAAGCCTGAACTATGTGGCATTTTTGTTTTATTTAAAATGTGGAAGGAAACAGAGTGGGATGATGAGTAAAATAAGTGATGGGGATTATGAGGAACAAACCTCCAGTTATATAATAAATTATAGGGATGTAATATATGGCACAAAGAATAGGTCAATAATATTAGAATAACTTTGTATGGGGACAGATGGTAACCAGACATCATGGTGATCATAATGTATGCAAATGTCAAATCATTATGTAGTGTACCTTAAACAAACATGATATTATAAGTCAACTATATTTCAATTTGAAAATTTGAATTAAATTAAAATGCAGGAACGCTCTTCAAATCAGAGTGCTGCTATGCTAACAACAGCTTCTACATCAGGGTGAAACTAGAATATTCTCTATCAATAAGGTAATAGCGAAGAGCTGTTATTGTTAGTCACTAAGTCACGTTCAGCTCTTTTGCAACCCTGTGGACTGTAGCCCACCAAGCTGCTCTGAGCTGGCTCTAAGAGCCTGCAGTGCCATCTGGGATCCCGGCCCACTCTGTCTTTCTGCTTTGTCATCCAATGGAGCTGCCGGATAATGGCCGCCGTGGACTCTGTACTCACACAGATCCTTCCAGGCGCCGAAAGAGGTGGGAGGCGGGCTTCTCCACACACTCTCATATTTACAGGAAGGAAAGTCCTTTCAAGTAGTCTCTCAGGAGAGTTTCCTTGCTGTTTAATTGATTATAATGTAGACACAGCCCAGCTTCAACTGATGACTGTCGCTGATAACGACTTTGCCATGATTGCTTTGTCTTGTCAATTCCCTTGAAGGCTGAAGAGAAGCCCCATGAACCATATGCATTCCTAATACCAGACAGAAATTGAAGTCTTTGAACAAGGCAGTGTGTAGGGAGTGCCAGGAGGCAGAGAGAGCTGCTAGGTATTTAAAATAGTTCATACCTTCCACTCCTTTGGTCACGCGATACCCCTATGTGCCATCTTTATGCTAAAATAACAGCCTCACACTTACACGATACTCGTTCTTTCATTGCCTAAAGAAAACAAACCTCAAGGATCACCCAGTATCTGGCTCCAGGTCTTGGACATCTGGGTGAGGCACAGTTTTCTTCATGGGGTCCATGTTTGCAACCGTATGGTTAAGAGACCAGTTATCCGCCCATAACATGAAAATGTGCCCTGGAAGAAATGGGAGAAGGTAAGTGCCACAGCAGCATGTGTGTGGACAGAGTGGAAAAGAGGCAAAGCAGAGAGGTACACACTCCCCCTTACTCAGCTGGACAAGAAGGGTGAAGACCCTGCTCCAGTGGCACGGTCAGCCCCAGGACGGCCAGCTAGAGGTCCGGGTTCTACCCCTGGGAAGATGCCCTTGCTTGCTGTCAGTGGACTGACCTGCTTCTGCCCCTGGGGGCCAGCCCTTGTGCCCTATCCTCCATAGACCTGGTTCTGCCTCGGAGAGGGTCTCCCTTGTCTCTTGTCCTCCACAAAAGCGGTTCTGCTCTCTGGGTGGTTCATCCTCCCTGACTATACCTAAGGTAGACAGTGTGAGACCGCTTTTCTGAAGTATGCACTGATTTAGCCACCCCATTCTTGTTGTCCCAGGTGCAGAAACCTGCGGTTTCCCTTTGGGTTTAGTCATCCAGAAGATGTGCCTGGCCAGGATCAGATTTTATTTGGCAACACAGTGATGCACAAACTTGTCACACCCGTACAATCATTCTCATGGTTTAGTAACTACAGATAAAATGTCTGATTCAATGTGGTCTTTAATTCTGTACTTTTTAACCCCATCTTTTCAAAACTTGCATCTTAACAAGTGCAGAGGTCTGTCCTTTGACCTCTGCCCTCTGACCTTATTCATCTCCCTTAGTTTAGTGGTCCCTACCTTAAGACTTTTGGAAAGTATAGTCTTTGTTGGAGAAGTTGCCACCTCTATCCAATCTTTACATACAGCCTTACCTCTCTTTCACTTAGAAATAATTAACAATGGAGGATATTTGCAAGTGGCCTGAGGCACCAAGCTTATTAATTTTATCTTCTGATAAATCTCCTGTTTCCCTGCTGCTTTATAAACTAACTTTAGCTTGTAGGGCAGAAACTGACTTTTCCAGCACTGCAAGACTTCAAATTAAAAGGCTCTCAGGGAGGTGGGAGAGGAGTTCAGGATGGGGAACACATGTAAACCCATGGCTGATTCATGTCAATGTATGGCAAAAACCACCACAATATTGTAAAATAATTAGCCCCCAACTAAAATAAATTTATTAAAAAAAAAATAAAAGACTCTCAATCAACTCAACTTTCAGCGTATGGGTAAAAAATGCCTCTCTTAGCAAAGTCTGTTTTCTTTCTCCTTGTTCTCACAGAGGCCACATGCAGACACTTTGTCTCTTTCTTATAGAACCTTAGAGAAGGAGTCTATAGACAGCCAATAAATCTCCATGCACTGAATTTTTCCCTCTCTTTCTTCTAAATTAGATCAGAATATAGTCTGAAACCCAAGAAACAACTGGTAGTTGGATCAAGTATTTTGTGACTGCATAACAGGTATTACCAACTTCCCAAATGGCAGAGCTCCAGCCACCACTGTCCTTGTTGTGTCTACTTCACTCTGCAAGTTTTATATTTTATGGTCTGTTCCTTATGGCACTGCGGAACAAAATGTGTGTCATATATCTGCTCTAAGCTTTAAATAACAGGGTATCTAATTAAAAGTAGTTTAAATTATATGAGACTTATTATCTCAACAAACCCAGAGACAAGATATTTCAGAGGTTATTGTAATCACTGGCAATGTTATCAGGAGCTCATAGTTCTTCCCCACCATCCTCAGTGGCAGGCTACTCTGCCTATGTTAGTGTCTAGTTTTAGGGGCTCCACGTACTATCTCCCACACAGCTTCATCCCACATGCAAAGAGAATAAAAGCATTGGAATATTTCTCTCTTCAATCAAAGCAAAAGTCTTTCCCAAAAGGCTTACCATTTCATCATATTGACCAGAGTGACCTCTCATGTCTATGCCTGTCAAGTGAATGAAATTACAGTTACTGATTTGATCAAATCAATATTCATCCCCTTGAACTGAGGAAGGGCCTATAATCCTGAAGAATCTTTGAGTTAAAAATGCAGCTGGGAGTTGTTCGATAGGTAACTATATATTCCAATAGCCTAAGCTCTTATTTTAGAACGGAGTTCCTCAAGGTCAGTCCAGAAATCTAGTGTTCTGATTAATACAAACACATGCCTGGGCCTCACTCAGACCTAAATTAGCAGACTCTCCAGGGTAAAGTCCAAGAGCTTGCATTTTAAGAAGCTCTTGAATTATTTTTAGCACATTAAAGACTGAGAGCCACTGAAAAATCTTTGGGACCTCATCTGATGAAAAGCCATACTCTAATGTCATCTGTACAGAACACCATTCTTGGTAAATATTTAGTGGAGTTCAATTACTGTCAAATTCAGAAACTGATGAACTTTCTCTTCTTTTATTTTTTTCTTTTTTTCTATTTTTATTTCCAGAAAGAGCCATCTAATTATGTTATTATTTCCTGTAGGATTAAGCACTTTTCTCTGTGCACTGTGAGAACTCAATAAATGTGATTTTAAAGGGACTAATAAAATTAGTCTTCTACTAATTTTATTCCCTGAAAATCACTAAGAAGAAATGTAATTTAAAACAAAGATAAAACTAGAAAGGAAAAATACAAATTAGAAATCAGTTACTTGTTTTATTTTTCTCTGGACTACCCTTGATGGAAATTGAGGTAGAATCTAGACTGGGACTGAAATAGAGGTAATAACATCATGAAACTTAGTAATTTTTAAACATTAGTCATTTGATGGCCACACAGAACATTCTTCTCCAGGGAAGGTTAACTTATTTCCTACTTCGCTTACCACCCAGATCTGTGCAAGTCTCTCATCCATTGTGGATGGTTGATTTCCCGTCATGGGGCAGAATGATAATAAGAACTAATAATAAGTTCCAACTAGTGCTTACCATGCCCTAGGAGCACATGTTCAGGAGCTTTATTTGTGTTAACTCTTTCAATCCTTGTTCAAATAATTTGAGGCACCTGCATGTGTGCCTGCTAAGTCGCTCAGTCACGTCCGCCTCTTTGTGACCCCGTGGACTGTAGCTGCCAGGCTCCTTTATCCACGGGATTCTCCACACAAGAACACTGGAGTGGGTTGCCTTGCCCTCCTCCAGGGGATCTTCCCAATCCAGGGATCAAACCCGCGTCTATTACATCTCCTGTACTGGCAGTCGGGTTCTTTATAATTAGCATCACCTAGAAGCCCAAGTTGAGGCACATATCCTCATTTATGTCATAAGCCCGGTTTTACAGGTGAGGAAACTGAGGCAAATGAATAACCTAGTCCCTCATGAGGAACAAGATGAGTTTTGAACTCAAAGTCTGGCTGCAGAGACTGTTTTTATAACCACAATGCAGTTGACACCTCTCAACCAACACCGCAAACTTGTTCTATGAATCCCTGGTAGCTTGCTTTGAGTTCTTAACATTTTGTAGTTACTTTGAAGCATCTGAAAATCAATAGAATACATTTAAAATTTTGAGTTCCAGCTTTTGTCAGAAAAATCAGAAAACTTGTGCTGAAAAGATTAGGTCAGGGCCTTCCCTGGTGGCTCAGTGGTAAAAAAAATAAAATCTGCCTGCCAGTGCAGGAGACACAGGAATGCATGTTCAATCTCTGGATTGGAACATTTCCCTGGAGAAGGAAATGGCAACCTGCTCCAGTATTCTTGCCTGTAAAAACCCATGGAAAGAGGAGCCTAGAGGGCTACAGTCCATGGGATCACAAAGAGTAAGACCCGACTGAGCAACGGGGCGTGGACACTATAAGTACCATACAGTCATTTTCCCATTATTAGTGAGAGAACGCAAGATGGACCAGGAACACTGGTGCTTCATGGAAAACGAAAGAGTGCATATTGCTTCAGGTAACTGAGGAGTCTCCTAAGTGACGTCCAACATGAAAAGGCAGCTAGTAATGTGACATAGGTGGAGTGCTCTCATGTCACTGCATGATCCCAGGTTAATTTCTAAAAGCAGGGAGCAGGGGGAAGTTTCCCCTCAGACTCTAAGAGCACCCTGTTGAAGAAGCCTTGTTTGAATCCTATTTTGACATCTGTGTATCCTGAGGCTCAGATTGCCCTAGGACTCCATCTAATGTAACACGGACCTGCGATAGCAGACTCAGGACTCAGACTGGCCACTCCCTCCAAAAGCCAGGGTTCCTCCCACCAAACCTCCCAGCCTCAAGTCCTACCACCTCCTTGGTATGTCTGATAAAATGAATTCAATGCATTAAGATCAAGTTTGGTACTTTCTGTGTCTCAGGAACTCTAGTTCACTTGAAGTGGAAGAACCCCAGGGTACTTTAAGCTATTTGTTCCTGAGTCCATTCTTATGTCAGTAATTAAAGGTGAAGTGACTTATTTTTGCAGAGTGAGGATAAACTTTCACTTCAGTTCAGTTCAGTTGCTCAGTTGTGTCTGACTCTTTCCGACCCTACGGACTGCAGCATGGCAATCTTCCCTGTCCATCACCAACTCCCAGAGCTTACTAAAACTCATGTCCATCAAGCCAGTGATGCCATCTAACCATCTCATCCTCTGTCGTCCCCATCTCCTGCCTTCAAATTTTCCCAGCATCAAGGTCTCTTCCAATGAGTCAGTTCTTCGCATTGGATGGACATAGTATTAGAGTTTCAGCTTCAGCCTCAGTCCTTCCAATGAATAGTCAGAACTGATTTCCTTTAGGATGGACTGGTTGGATCTCCTTGCAGTCCAAGGGACTCTCAAGAGTCTTCTCCAACAAACACCACAATTCAAAAGCATCAATTCCTTGGTGCCCAGCTTTCTTTATGGTCCAACTCACATCCCTACATGACTACTGGAAAAACCATAGCTTAGACTATACTGACCTTTGTCGGCAAAGTAATCTCTCTGCTTTTCAATATCCTGTCTAGGTTTGTCATAGCCTTTCTTCCAAGGAGCAAGCATCTTTTAATTTCATGGCTGCAATCACCATCTGCAGTGATTTTGGAGACCAAGAAAATAAAGTCTCTCACTGTTTTGACTGTTTCCCCATCAAGCTGCAATGAAGTGATGGGACCAGATGCCATGATCTTCATTTTTTGAATGTTGAGATTTAAGCCAGCTTTTTCACTCTCCTCTTTCACTTTCATCAAGAGGCTCTTTTGTTCTTCTTCACTTTCTGCCATAAGAGTGGTGTCATCTGCATATCTGAGGTTATTGATATTTCTCCCGGCAATCTTGATTCCAGCTTGTGCTTTGTCTAGCCTGGCATTTCTCATGATGTACTCTGTATAGAAGTTAAATAAGCAGGATGACGGTATGCAGCCTTGGTGTACTCCTTTTCCAATTTGCAACCAGTCTGTTGTTCCATGTCCAGTTCTAACTGTGCTTCTTGACTTGCATACAGATTTCTCAGGAGGCAGGCCAGGTGGTCTGGTATTCCCATCTCTTTCAGAATTTTCCACAGTTTGTTGTGATCCACACAGTCAAAGGCTTTGGCATAGTCAATAAAGCAGAAGTAGATGTTTTTCTGGAACTCTCTTGCTTTTTGTATGATTTAACAGATGCTGGCAATTTGATCTCTAACTCCTCTTCCTTTTCTAAATCCAACTTGAGCATCTGGAAGTTCACGGTTCATGTACTGTTGAAGTCTTGCTTGGATAATTTTGAGCGTTACTTTGCTAGCATGTGAGATGAGTGCAGTTGTGCAGTAGTTTGAATATATTTGGCATTGCCTTTCTTTGGGATTGGAATGAAAACTGACCTTTCCAATCCTGTGGCCACTGATGAGTTTTCCAAATTTGCTGGCATATTGAGTGTGGCACTTTCACAGCATCATCTTTTAGGATTTGAAATAGCTCAACTGGAATTCCATCACCTCCATTAGCTTTGTTCGTAGTGATGCTTCCTAAGGCCCACTTGACTTCACACTCCAGGATGTCTGGTTCCACGGTAATCACACCATCGTGGTTATCTGGGTCATCAAATCTTTTTTGTGCAGTTCTTCTGTGTATTCTTGCCACCTCTTCTTAATATCTTCTGCTTCTGTTAGGCCCATACCATTTCTGTCCTTTATTGTGCCCATCTTTGCATGAAATGTTCCCTTGGTATCTCTAATTTTCTTGAAAAGATCTCTAGTCTTTCCCATTCTGTTGTTTTCCTCTATTTCTTTGCATTGATCACTGAGGAAGGATTTTTTATCTCTCCTTGCTATTCTTTGGAACTCTGCATTCAAATGGGTATATCTTTCCTTTTCTCCTTTGCCTTTAGCTTCTCTTCCTTTCTCAGCTATTTGTAAGGCCTCCTCAGACAGTCATTTTGCCATTTTGCATTTCTTTTTCTTGGGGATGACCTTGATCACTGCCTCCTATACAATGTCAGGATAAACTTTACTGTGCCTTCAAATGTTATTCATTTTTTTTCAGCTTTAACCAGAAATTTGAAAGCTGACTGGTCATGCTAATTTCCATGTGAGGCTGCTGTAGGTCATATGATGCGGAAGGTCACAGGTCCTTCTAAAATGGATAAAATGGCAGGTTTTTAGTGACTCAAACACCACCATTTCTGATTAGCATATTTTTGCTTGTCATTTTATCCCAACGATGATATTATTTAAAGCATTACCATTCTCATTTTTTAAAATATACTGAGAATCTAATCAATGTCAGGATATCTAATACATCCTCACAGCATATACATTTTCCAAGTAGTCTTTGGAGGAATGAACTCACAGACTAAATAGCAAAGCCCTGACTTCTGATATTTATTCTGACATATGATATTTAAGACCCTCCACAATCCAGCACCAACATATGTCAGACCGATGTCACACACATACCTCGTAGGCCTGTGCATGGGGGTTTCACTACATAATTACATGGAGACTTTCTACCTCCAATCACCTCCTTCCTTGAGCTACAACCCCACAACTATCATTGCTCCTCTGACTACATCTCAGACAAAATGGATTCTAGGAACTATTTCAGGGCATTTCCTTCCTACTCCAACAGGATTCATCCTACCATCCTTGGTTCTGGCCTTTACTAACTACACTTAAATTTTGTTCCCATAATTATGTCTCTTCCACCAGATCATGAGGTCCCTGAGGTTGGAGACTGTGTCTTTGATTTGTGTTTCAAATTATTTTTATTTAGTAATTTTAGTTTTTACTTTATAATCTGTACTTATCACATTCTTTCAAGATAAATTGAAATATCCCTTCCAATCCTTTCATATTAATTAATCAGCTATTTTTTCCCCACTGGACTTTTTGGCTTTAAGTTTTTAATAACTTTACAATGTTATATATTGTCTATTATCCAGATACCACACTAATAGCTGATATATGTTGAACTATGGGCCAGATGTTCTCTGAAGCACTTTATATTCTTTTTCTCATTGAAAAAAAAAAAGAACTGGAGTTCAGATAAGTTATATAATGTGCCAAGATAAGTGGCGGGATAAGAATTCAGACTCCAAAGCTGTGTTTTCTCATCCACTGATCTACACAGCCTCTCAAATCTTTTTAATCTGCTCCTTTGATGTCAGGACATCATCAACATTGCCATATCATTATGCTTAAAAAAGGAGTTTTTACTCATAACAATATAAACCATTTCAAAATCCAAATGACTATCCAAAAGGAGCAGTAATAGGGAATGTCTTATTCATTTCCTTCTCCCAAAACCTAACATGATGCTTTTTCCTGGAATTGTTGAATCTGTTGATTTGATTTGATTGACTTCCTTAGATCTCTGCAGAAAAGTACAGAATCCTTGCCTAACAGGAAGCATTTTTCCAGAGAGACTGATGCTCCTCACAAGAGCAGGAAGCGTGTTTCCAGAGCTTGGATGTCTACTTCATGCAACACTGCAGGACGTGATCTGTAACATGTGTTTGATGCACGTTCCTCTTCACTCAGCTGGCCAGCTGAATCAGTGTTGGCCAAGATTCTGAAATTTTGGACTGATTGCATCAAAACATTTGCACTATAAACAAATAGCTTGAAATCACGCATATTGATGGCCTTGGATGAGTCTCCTACTGTTTCTTGCCACATCTTCCTTCTTCCTGAATGTCATCTAAGGTGACCAGGAGGCATGGGGAGGGCTCCTGCTTTGCTGACAGAGCATTCAGTCAGGACTGTGTTGCTAAAATCCGGCTTTATCAAGTTACAAGTAACAAGTAATTACCATGCAGCACATCACCTAGAGTGCCATTATGCACATTTACATATGGCTCAGCTGCACAGTTTAGACAAATATTTATCATCATCCTAAAGCCTGCCTTGCAAAGAGGAAACAGGTCAAGTGGCATTCTATCATTGTGCATCTCTTATTTTTTTTACACCAAAAATGAACTAGGCTGTTTTTATCTAGGACACGAAAACATTATGAAGGAAATATCCTCTTATTAGCCTTTCACGGAGGAAAGAAGCTCTAAAGAAACTTTGATTAACCTGAAGAAGAGACAATTCAGAGAGAATAAGAGAGCTGTTTTTGAATATGTGAAGACAGTCATTTAGACGAGGGAACAAACTTGACTTCTATTGCTCTGAAAGGTCATGTTCGAAAACATAGGTCAGAATCTCAGAATTACAAGGAGACAGGTCTCAATTCAATCTAAAGTGGAATTTAAAAAAGAGGAATCTGTTCTTCTAAAGTTGAACTTTTCTTACTGATTATATACAAAGTTTTATAGCATTGACTTTGCAGATTTGGAGAGTTTTTTACCAAATAAATCAAGCGTCCACCTGAATAAGTTGCTTTTAAAATGGCCACATTGGAAATTTAAAAAGTTATTCCAGAGAGGCTGCCCTTGACCAGAAAGAGATCAGAACACCTCTTTGAACTGTGGACCATTTTCTCCTGAAACATCTTTGTGATGGCCAATCTACCCCTGATGATTCCTGAATTGGTCAAAAGGTATTCTGACCCTTATCTCTCCCACAAATGAAGTGATCAATGCAGGTGATGAGACTTTTGAGGAATCAGAATTTCAAAATCAAAATCAAAGTGGCACTTTAACCTTTGAGATGGAGGCATGTAGGATATTCCTAAAATGAATTCTTGCTGAGGCCCCCAAAGGTCTCCTGGATCCTGCTGACTAACTTGGGGAATAGTGGGTCAGCTATTACTCAGAAGGAAAAAAAATCAGTACGTTCCTCTTTCATGACTCAAACCAAGACAGACCAAAAGAACATACAGTCTCCTACCAAAGGTGCTCTTTGAGCTCCTGGGAATAAAATGAGGGAAGTGTGGCAATTGGACCTGGGTTCAAACCACGGCTCTGCTGCCACAAGCCAGTCACAGGGACACATGGCATAGCGTAACCTCCTAGAGACTGTTGCTTATCTGTAAAACTAGAATGATGACAAATCCGTCAAAGATTGTTGTGAGCATTTAAATATATAAATAAGTGTTCAACATAATGCTAGGCCATATTAAGTTCTCAGCACATTTTAGCTGCAATAATTACTATCACCATTGTTACTGTGGTTTTCATTCTGAATCATCCTTCTCATTGCACACTTCCTCACTTCCTCCATCCTGCTTTGTATAATTTTGAAATTAGTTTGCATAAAATACATTTTAATTATCCTACCAATTTCCAGCCCCCTATACTCTTCTTTGAGGGATTTTGTCAAATTATGTGTGATACCATTTTTATACACAACATGACAGTTTGAAAACAAAGCTGTTTTTAAAATCTTTTACCACTCAATTATACACAGACTATACTGAGTTTTTCAATGTCATATGGTTTAAAAGCTAATGAAAATTTAAAATCTGGGGCAAGATTACTGGGTTTGCTGTGAATACAAGACCAAGAGTGGGGACACTAGAACAGGTGACCCAGGACAAAAGCTCTTTGATTGTTCAGTCTGTAAGTCATGTCTGACTGTTTGCAACCCCATGGACTGCAGCACCCTATGGGCTTCCCTGGGAGCTCAGTTGGTAAAAAATCCACCTGCAACACAGGAGACCCTGGTTCGATTTCTGGGTCTGGAAGATCTATCTGCTGGAGAAGGGATGGGCTACCCACTCCAGCATTCTTGGGCTTCCCTGGTGGCTCAGCTGGTAAAGAATTCACCTGCAATGCAGGAGACCTGGGTTCGAGCCCTGGGTTGGGAAGATCCCCTGGAGAAGGGAAAGGCTACCCACTCCAGTATTCTGGCCTGGAGAATTCCATGGATTACATAGTCCATGGGGTCGCAAAGAGTCAGACACGACTGAGTGACTTGACTTGCACTCTTTCAGTCTTCCCTGTCCTTCACTATCTCCCTGTGTTTGCTCAAACTCATGCCCATTGAGTCGGTGATGCCATCCAACCATCTCATCTGTCACCCCCTTCTCCTCCCGCCTTCAATCTTTACTCACTTTCTAATACTGGGCAAGTTGCTTAATCTTTGTGTGTCTGGGCTGAGTAAAAACATTTTGTTCCTGAGTAGAAAACACTTAGGAGACTGCCTGGCGCATAGTGAGAGCTTAATGAGCTATGATTACTGTTGCTCATAGTCCACGGTAACAGAGACACAGGGTTCAAAGTTATGGAAGAAAAAGACAGAATAATCAGACTAGTGGATGACAGGTATGGTCTCACAGAAAATAGTGGTATCCAAATTAGTTTATAAAAGTTCTCTGTCCTCAGTTAACTGTGGACTACAATCCAAAGAGACTGACAAGCATGCTGGAGAGGGTTATACATGCTACAAGACATGAAGGGAGCAAAGACCCCTGGACTTCACAGCCAAGGGTACTGAAAATCACTTTTCAGGATTCATTAGATATTACAGTAAACATTTTTGCAAATTATATTTTTATGTCTGATGCATTGAAATTAGATGCATGTTTTACTAATATAAAAAAACTGGATTTATGGTTACAGCAAAGAACACATTTATAAAAATGGAGAAAATGGTGACTAGATGGAGAGTTTCACATCCTGGGTTTAACCCCCAAGTCTAACAGACATAGAGAATGAGTGTATGGACACCAAGAGGGAGAAGGGGGTAGATGAACTAAGAGATTGTTATGGACATACATGCACTATTGATACTGTGTATAAAATAGACAGGTAATGAAAATCTAGGGTATATCGCAGAGAACTCAACTCAGTGCTCGGTGGTGACCTAAATGGGGAGGAAATCCAAAAAATAAGGCATATATGTTTAAGTATAGCTGAGTTACTTTTCTGTACAGCAGAAACTAATACAACATTGTAAAACAACTATACTTCAATAAAAATGAATTTTAGAAAACCCGAGTCTACTAGAAATTAGCTGTGCAACCTTAGACTAGTCACTGTCTTCAGGGTCTGTTTCCCCAGCCATTGAAAGAAAGAATAGACATGTCAGTGTTCCCCAAACGTTAGTCATCCACAAGAACCCTACAATTATTGACATATCCATATACATATTCATCCTGTACAATGGTATCCTTGAAATCATGGTTTCCTTGCACTATTTAAAACTTTATTTTATCCCAAATAAAATAAATAAATTTATTTTTAAAAGTAAATAAATAAATAAATAAATAAAATAAAACTTCATTAGTGCATACTAAAACAAAATTTGTGAAAAATTTAAAAACAATTCCTTCTGTACAAGCTAGAATCATGCTGCTACTCTTTGGGAAACATTAGAGTAAATGACCACTGAGTTAGTCGCTGAGTCATGTCTGACTCTTTGTGACCTCATGGACTGTAGCCCGCCAGGCTCCTCTGTCCATGGGATTCTCCAGGGAAGAATACCGGAGTGGGTAGGCATTCCCTTCTCTAGGGATCTTCCAAACCCAGGGATCGAACCTGGGTCTCCTGCATTGCAGGCAGATTTTTTACTGTCTGAGCCACCGGGGAAGCCCAGTGATCGCTGAGGTTCCTTATAATTCACAGATTTCAGCTATGTCTGAAAAAAATAATAATAAATAAACAAAGGATAGTATGAAATAAGCACTCTTTAGCTGTGCAATCTCTTCATGACTTCCTTTTCGGTTAGAGGAGCCAGAACCACGTAAATTTTCTCTCCCAGTATGGAAGATTTCCTCTAATATCAAAGTCAGTTCTTTGACCAGCATATAATAGAGACTATTATTAATAGCTACAGCAAGAAAATTGAAACTACAAGACTATCAAGAGAACTGAATCACACCCCTCAGTCCAAATGAAGGGCAAGACAGCATGACTCAATTTCAACCTGGAAAAGAGTCAAGGCATACATCATAGGAAAGGGTAGGAGTTTCCACCGTAAGAAGCAGGGAAGGTGTAATGTGAGGACAAGGAGAAAACAAAATGTTTGTTCCTTTGCATTCTCCCACTTATTTTTTCCCAATTGTCATCTTTGTCATATAAAATTTACTGTCTCAAGTGAATCAGAACATTCTAGTAGGTTGATAATGACCTTCATAAATCAGGTAAATTAGTTATTTTTTTCTTACAATTTTTCTTCTTTGATGATTTTCTGATCAATTTATGTTGCCTCTCCTCCAAGGGGCCCAGCCTTCTCTGTGCATGGGAAATGCTGGTGGAAACCAAGCAGCTGGCCTCCCCCAGGAGCTGCTTCTGTGCTAAAGTCAAGGGTCTCTCCTTCCAGGTTGAAAACTCTACGCAGGAAGGCCAGAGGGAGAAATGGACCTTCTGTCTGGGGACTGAGTCTAAGGTCCTCTGATCATGTGAAGTGCAGAGCTCGGCTCTGTGAGGTGTGAGAGAGGCACGAAGGAAGGGCTGGGGAGTCCTGCCTGCCGGGCGGACTGAAGGGCCCCGGCTCTCCGCTCCCTTCCAGCCCACGTCACCGGCCGTCGTTGAACAGGACCCTCGGATTCTTCCATGAGTTACTTTGTCAGACCTTTTGGAATACTTCAATTACTTACAGCAAGGAAACCATGGTGCAAAACATCAGCCTCTAGCCCAGTGTCACAGAAAATGCAGGAAGAAGCGTCGGAAAGGGCTCATGATTTCACTTGGTCTCTAGCTTCTTTTTGTTGTTCTTTTTCTTCTTCTCTCCCCTCAAGAGAATCACTTATTCTTTAACATAAAATTCACTCCGTCTAACTCGTAGATTATCTGTTCATAAGACACTGTGAAGACGTGTGCGTGTATTTTCCTGATGGTTTTCTTTCCTAAAACTAGTGACACCATATCCCCTGTGACTGCAAGTAAAAGGATAATATAGACACCCTAGATTTCCAAAGGGTTCCAAGCACTTTCCATATGGATGGGTTCCCCACACTTTGGGGAGAGGTACAGTCTGTTTTCCCAGAGCCTTGAGGTTCTTACGTGAGAGTACACTCCAGACCACACATGGATCATGTGTACGTCTCAGAGAGATGGCAGTAATGACTCCCAGTCACCTCTCTGCCTCCTCTTCCCCCAGAAACACTGACAAGCTGCCAGGTAGAACGATTCATCTACCGACTGTGGGGCCGTCACATTTCACTCAGTGATTACCTTCCGGCAGAGAGCGGTTGATGCTTTTGGTTTATTAGTGGGGAAAATGAGTCCCAGGGCAAGAAGAGAATTCATCCCCAATCTCAAACGTCGCATGGAAGCGGCTTCTTGCTTGTTGTAAGCCTCAGGCTCCCTCAGTCCCAGTACGCACCTTCCCATAAGTACTGTGGAACTACCATTAGTGTTTAAGCGACACATCAAATTCCACATAACTCAAGACACAAAAAGCTCCGGCTAGAGACAGAATAACACGATAAAGATAACTTGATTTCTGTAGTACAGCAAACTGATCACCACTTTCTAAACAGGGCTTGCCGTGCCATATGGCATTCTCCATATGCCATCCATGCTGTTTAAGACATGAGTCTCTCTCCCTCCTCTTGGCTTGTCAAACTCCTGCTCACCCTTCAGGACCCAGCTCAAGTGTTTTGTCAGAGAAGCTTCTACCGACTTCCACCTGGCTTCCACTGCCCTCTGTTGGTACAGCTACTGAAGCAGTCATGATACGTGTGAGAACTCCATAATGCTGAGAATGTTCAAATTCTGTCATCACTAGAGGCACAGCAGCAGACCTGAGACCTTGTTGAGAAAACATAATTCCATACTGATGAGCCTTTCATCTCATAGTAATCTAGCAGGGATAGGAAGCAGATTGTGCAAACGTGCACAATTAGAAAACCAAATCATACTTCACATGGGATTTGTAAAGAGAATCGGTGTCAATCACCGACCTCCTCCTCAAACAAGATTATAATAAACGCACCCGCAGTGCTGGGGAAATAGACGGTAGAATGTACAATTGATGTTAATTAGGGAAGGATGTAGCACCTGAAAATGATTTTGGAAGCCAAGTCCACCTTTTTTTTACAGAAGATCTCTGCACTGCTTTGATAACTGAACACAAAAACAGGTACAGTTTTCTACCTGTGAATACTAATGTGTCACACTATTATGTTATTTTCAAAATCACCACACAGAGTGACTTGTGAAGCCTATTTTTTCGCAGCTCGTGGTTTGGCCAGCGTGAGCTTACAACCTCAGGAAAGAGCAAGCTACCTTTACAAAAGTGTCATTGTGTGTGGAATCAGGAAGTAGCACCCAGTAAAGAGAAACAGCACCCAGTAAAGAGACAAGGTTATTATGTGGCTTCAGAGAAGCCATGTGATATGACTCGAGGTAACAGGCCTCAGTTATGAGTGGGCAGGATCCGTCCCCCCGTGATGGGTGAGGCCCGTGAGACCTCTAAGAAACAGCAGGGCTGTGAGCAGGGCCGCGGAGGCAGGAGCACCAAAGCGGAAGGTGCGGCCTCTCCCCTCCTGACTGCGCTGATGCGGAGGCCGGAAAACCCAGGCCCCGGCTGCTGCAGGAGGACGGCCTTCAGCAGGCCTCACTCATACACAGGTGATTAGCTTCCTCTCCCGTGCTCGCCTGCTGCTTCTGCGGAAGCTCCGGGTGGAGACGGGTCACCCGCTTCTCGGTGCGAGGCCCTGTGTTGTCCCCTCTCCCCTCTCTGCACTGCCAAAGGCCACCCGCACTGTTCCAGATGAAAGATCTTTCTATAATCATGGTAATCGGCGGCCATTATTAGCCTGCACATAATCCCAGACAAATAAGCTTGATGACATGCACAGTCACAAAAATGGTGGGCTCTTTTAGTTCCCAATATAAGAAGCTATCCCGCTTTGTTTCTTTGAAAGGCTTTCAAGATAATTTTCAAACAGCGCTGCAGATAGTTTTCCAAAACACGTAGGCTGCCAACATCCTTTTGAAGACAACTGTGAATGCAGCCTGGTATAGCAGAAAAAATCTAGTTAACAATCCCAGCTCAGCCTCTTATTAAATCTGTGGCTTTTAATCATGTTAGTAATGACTCAGCGCCTGGATTCCTCATCTGGGAAAGAGAGATACTATTTTCTAGGGCTGTTGTGAAGGTAATATACACAGGTTTGGGGACAAAGTCAGCACACAGTAAGTAATAACTCTGAACATGATTCATTTTATTATGATTATTACCTCTCTTCTTTCCCCAAATCTAGACCTACATCTAACAAGCCAGGTTCTCTGTCACATTCTTTGTAACAAGCAGTTCTGGGAATTCTCCTAACCTTAACTTTTAGTGAAATCTGTAAAATAATAACAAATTTCATATACTTTGGAATTTGCAATATTAAAGTCCTATTTTCTTCGCAACTCACATGGCAAAAGGGCTTCCCCAGTGGCTCAGATGATAAAAAGACTCTGCCCACAACATGGGAAACTGGGTTGGAGTCTGGAAGATCCCCTGCAGAAGGGAATGGCTATCCGCCCCAGTATTCTTGCCTGGAGAATTCCAAGGACAGAGGAGGCTGGTGGACTACAGTCCATGGGGTCGCAAAGAGTTGGACATGACTTAACAACTAACACTTTAACACTTTCAGATTGTAAAATAAACCCACAGACTGAAATGTAGAGGAAGCTCCCTGGAAGACGTTGCACAGTCCTGCTGGGGCCATCAAACAGAGGAAACCAGGACAGGGAGCGGGAGAAGAAGCTGGGCTGGAAAAGCTATTGGACTTTTCTCACATCATGATAGAAGCAACGTAGTAGAGACAACAAATGTGTGGAGTGCTCTCTCCACGTCAGGTGCCATTCTAGGCACTGGAAATAAAGCAATTAACAGAATTAAGTTCTTGACATTATAGATCCTACCCTTCAGTTGAGGAAAGAGGCAATGAATAAAGAAATGCACAGATCTGTGAAGGTAAGTGCTACAAAGGGAAGTAAAATGGAGCATGGAATTTCAGTAGTTGGCAGGGGAAGCGAGGAGCATGCCGTTTTAAGATGACCTCGAAAATGGACAGAGAAAGCCTCACTAAATGATGATACTTGAGCAGAGACCTAAAGAAAGTGAGGGAACACCCACCAGCCATCTGGGGGAAGAGGGTGCCAGGCAAAATAGCAAATGCTTTTGGAAAATTTTGAACAGAAGAGTAAATGATGTGACATGATGTTTTAAAAATCTTTCTAGATGATGTCTTAAAAATCTCTCTAAATGCTATATTGAGAGTAGATGTTTATATCAAGGTCAGAAACAGAGAGACCAATTGTGAAGCTAATTCATGAGAAAAGAAACAGTATCATGACCCAAGGGAGTATCATGATCCAAGGGAAAGATGTTAAGATGTACACAGTCTGGAAGCATTTTTTAATTGAAGTATTGATTTACAATATTATTAGTTTCAGCTGTACATTATGCTGATCAATATTTTTATAGATTATACACCACTTAAAGTTATTATAAACTATTAGCTATATTTTCCTCTGCTGTACAATATATCCTTGTTGCTTATATTTGATATAAAGGAGTTTGTACCTCTTAATTGCCTTCCCCTATCTTTCCCCTCCCACTTTCCCATCCCCCAGTGTAACCACCAGTTTTTTCTCTATATTTGTGAGTTTGTTTATGTTTTATTAGATACATTCTTTTGTTTAATTTTTTAGATTCTATGTGTAAGTAATATCATACAGTAATTGTCTTTGACTTATTTCACTAAGCATAATACCCTCTAGGTCCATCCACATTGTTGCAAATGGTAGCATTTCATTCATCTTAATAGTTGAGTAATATTCCATTGTATATCTATAATATCTCTTATTCATTCATCCATCAGTGGACACATAGGATGCTTCCATATTTTTATTATAAATAATTCTGCTATGAACTTTGGGCTGAATGTATCTTTTTGAATCAATATATTGCTTTTTGAGAAAATTCCATACTTTTATCCATAGTGATTGCACCAATTTACATTCCCACCAACAATGTATTATGGTTTCTTTTTCTCCACACTCCCTCCAACACTTGTGATTTGTTTTCTTTTTGATGATAGCCATTCTGACAGGTATGAGGTGATATCTTATTGTGATTTTGACTTGATTTCGCTGTTATTAACAAGGTTAAACATCTTTTCATGTCACTGTTGGCCATCTGTATGTCTTATGTGGAAAAACGTCTATTCAGATCTTCTGCCAACTTAGGTTGTCTATTGTTTTCTCATGTTGAGTTGTATAAGTTGTTTATATATCTTGGATATTAATCCCTTATCAGTCATATCATTTGCAAATATTTTCTCCCATTCTGTAGGTTGTCTTTTCATTTTGTCATTGGTTTCCTTTGCTGTACAAAGGCTTTTAAGTTTAATTAAACACTATTTGTTGATTTCTTCTTTTATTTATTTTGCCTCAGAAAGCTGATCCAAGAAAATATTACTAAAATTTACGTCAAAGAGTATTATGCCTATGTTGTCTTCTAGGAGTTTATGATTTCAGATCTTTCACTTAGGTCTTTAATCCATTTTGAGTTTATTTTTGTATTTGGTATGAGAAAATGTTTCAATCTCATTCTTTTGCATGTAGCTATCCAGTTTTCCCAGCAGCACTTACTGAAGAAACTGTCTCTCCTTCACTGTATATTGCTGTCTCCTTTGTTGCAGATTAACAGCCCATATGCCTGTGGGTTCATCTCTGAGCTCTCTATTCTGCTCTATGCGTCTGTTTTCATGCCAATACCATGCTATTTTGATTACTGTAGCTTTATAGTATCAAAGCCAGGGAGTGTGATACCTCCAGCTTTATTTTTTTTTCTCATGATCACTTTGGCAATTTGGATTTTTTTGTGGTTTCACATGAATTTTAGTTTTCTAAAACTAAACTAGCTGTTATAGTTTTGTGAAGAATGCCTTGGGTATTTTGATAGGGATTGCATTAAATCTGTAATTGCTCAAAGATTGCTTTGAGTGATATGGACATTTTAACAATGTTAATTCTTCCAAATCTAAGAAAACAAGATATATTTTCATTTCTTTGTACCATTTTCAAATCTTTAATCAATGTCTTATAGTTTTCAGAGTATAGCTCTTTCATTTCCTTGGTTAAGCTTATTTCTAGGTATTTTATTCTTTTTTGATGTGATAGCCTGGGTTTATTTTAAAGAGAAAGTCAGAGAATGTCCCAATGGATTGGGTATGGTTGTGAGAAACTCATGGATAATGCTAATGTATTATGCTGAGTATCTGAAAGAGTGATGATGCTATTTACTGAGCTGAAGAAGACTGACTGAAAAAGGAGTAAGTTTGGGAGGAAGAGAAATAGTTCCATCTCAGACATGTAAGTTTAAAAGATCTATTAGACAGCTAAGTGGAGATGTTGAGTAGGTAACTGGTTATTCAAATCTAGAATCTAGCAGAAGGTCTGGGATGTAGACACATATTTGGGAACCATTAGCTCACAGATGGTATTTACAATTTTTGGTGCTAAATAAGATCTCCAAAGGAGTGAATACAGGATGGCAAGAGAAGAAATTTGAGAACTCAGTTTTGTTAAGTAACCAAAGCAGAATGAAACAGAAGTCTGACACAATTAGAAAATCTTTAAATCCTATGTGATATAGAAGGGTTTCTAGAATTTCTGCATGCTCTGGGGCAGACTTGGAGAGTAGCTGATGATGCTGGTTGGTGAACCTGTAAGGAGAGTAATTGATGATGCTGGTGGTGAACCTGTAAGGAAAGTAGTTGATCATGCTGGTTGGTGAACTTAAAAGGAAATGTGGCTACACTGGGAACAAGTGGTCCCCAGGTGAGAACTACAGCAAAATGTTAATACCAATGAGATACTCAGGCTAATCCAGGACCAAGGCGGGGAGCTGAATCCTTAGTCTGACTTCACCAGGATCTGACTCAACCAAGAGAGACAATTTCCTAAGTTTATGAACTGTAGACTTAAGCATCAGATGCCAGCAAGGCACCACTGACCAGAGGAGACATAGCAGTGCCTGCGTCTAGAGGAGCCACGGAGATGCTCCAAGGACCCAGGCACTCGGCGCTGGAAGGCTCCCCTTCCCTTCCTCCACCGGGTCACCTAATCTCCCTCCTGCATGCTCCAAGATCCATACTGGAGAGAAGCAGAAACTGGGAAACACAAAAACAAATCTGCCCAAAAGAGACTGAATTATATATCAGATGCTATTTAAATTAGCAACTGAGTTTACTGAATTGGACTAAATTTAGTATCCTCTCGCACCTGCTACCAAATAAGGAAAGGCCTCTTTTGAGATGATTAGATGAATTATGAAAAGTACAGAAGCTATACTTTCTCTGCATATTTGAATGTGCCATGTAAATTTACAATCAGGAAAATTTATAAATGCATCTTGTCAACTGTGAGCTACTTAGTCTGAGACATGTAGGAGTGTGGGGTGAGTAAAGAAGCCCCAAAGTTTCAAGAGGTTGGAACATAGGACACATACTCAGAAGTTTCTATAAGCTGGTGATTAGGTAAAACTATTAATATGTAAATTAGACTTCAGTGCCTGGGAAGATAATGGAATCGAAAAGGAAATAGTAAATATCTCAGGGAATTAACAGAGTCACATCAAATAGTATTATAAATTATATGGTGTGCTTAGGGTTATTCTTTAAGAAGCAAAAATTAATTTATAGACATCTCCTCAGTTCAGTGAGTCTTTTTGGATCACCTTGACACTATGTCACAACAAGCCTCCCAGCATTCCCACATGGCAGGAAAGAAGGGATATGCCAAATATTTAGTCTCTTTTCAATTTGCTAATGGAGCCACAAGTCAAAGGGCAGTAGAATATCGTGGGTCAGTCTCTTTTGCTTCCCTGCTCCAGCGTTCCCCCATGCCAGGAAAAAGCATGAGAATATGCTGACAAGACTCTGACTTGGAGGCTTTTCAAACCCAGCAGGATCTGAATTGCTACTTAACACTCGTTTTAAGCTTTTAGGAATAAATGTTACACATATGTAAAGCTTGTATCAGTCCCACTCACCACACAAATACACACACACACACTCATGCACACATAAACGCAATTCTCCTTTACTTTTGCTCATTCTTTCATTTACAATGTCATTCAACAAACGAATAGTGAGAACCTACTCTATTCCATACATTCACCATGATGTCAGGTTCCAAGTGTAAAAACATGCCTCACACCTGACCTTAAGCTGTTCACTGTTTAGTAAGAAGAGTCAAACACACCAACGACAAAAGACAATGCATCCAAGTGTGCTGGAGACTCAGAGGAAAGAACAGTCCCTCACCCACTTCACATCCAGCCAAGGGCAACACTGATTTTACCCATCAGCCTGCCTACAGCCTTGTAACCACTTTCAAATCTTCATTTTATCCATCATCTATTCCTTCCTATTAAAACCAGCTTGCTCTCTCAATTTCCCTATTTTTGTCAGGGTTATGACCATTTACAAGTTGCACAAAATCGAATAACTTGGGTATCCCTCAATCTTACTTAGCTTTCATTATTTTTAATCAATTCAAACTAATCAAAGCCTCATAGGTCAAAGGAGCAGAAAATCCAGGATCTCCTTTAGCAATTATCCAAGTACTAGGGGAACCTGCTGGGCTTCCCTGGTAGCTCAGCTGGTAAAGAATTAGCCTGCAATGCATGAGACCCCAGTTCAATTCCTGAGTCAGGAAGATCCCCTGGAGAAGGGATAGGCTACCCACTCCAATATTCTTAGGCTTCCCTAGTGGGTCAGACAGTAAAGAATCTGCTTGCAATGTGGGAGACCTGGGTTTAATCCATGAATTGGGAAGATCCCCTGGAGGAGAGCATGGCAACCCACTCCAGTATTCTGGCCTGGAGAATCCCCCTGGACAGAGGAGCCTGGCAGGATAGAGTCCATGGGGTTGCAAAGAGTCTGACACGACTGAATGACTGAGCACAGCACAGGGGAACCTGGTCCACAGAAAAGAGAAACCCTGACCTGGCACCTGGCCTGCTGACAGCAGTACAGGAGGTCTGGAGGTCAGAACACCCACCTAGACAGCTGGATGCTGGCTAAGGTGACTGGACCCCATTCCCAAGCGGAGTCTTCCACACGTGGGGCAGGGCATTTCCCACCCCTGCCCAACTTAATGTCCAAGCCCAGCTATCAGCACACAGTCAGCCGCACACAGACCTCAGTCATTCTAAAATCAGGCACAGAGTGCAGTGGTTGACCTACTGTGTAGCCTAGATGTCCCTATTCAGACCAAATTCCCTGATTTCTCCAGCTACTCAGAGTGTTGCCTGCTGAGGGCTCCAGATTGAGTCCCTGCCCAGGAGGAAAGCGTCTGCCTTCTTAGCATAGGCACTTCCCCCTCCAATAACGTTGTACTCAGAGAGTCTTTGACCAGGCAAGGATACAGAAAGATCCAGCCCCCAGGGCTAAATTCAGGACAGCTCCGAGGGGCGGCTCAGTTTCCAGGTCCCTGGTAGCGTGAAGTGCATCACAGTTCAGCAGTCCTGTTGGCTTGTGTTGCTCTATGGCCCTGAACCCAAATCTCCATCTCAGGCTGCTTCCTGGGCAAACCAACCCTGACAGGTGGTAGGCGACTCGACTTTAGAAGACTTACCCAATCCCCCCACCCCGCCAGCCCCATCTTCCATTGCCTAGGCTTTGTGTTGAATTGAACTGACTCTTCAGCAGTAACATCTTTCCCATTCAGTGTTTCATCTCTGGCCTCCTAACCTTTGTTTTGCCTTTATTAGGAGGCTGGTCTGTCTGCAAAGGCTTCAGGGAGCTGGAATAGAGAATCTAAGCCGCCCCTTTCCAGCTGCTTTTACTTCTGCCACTTTCACGTGTTGCCTCTGTGCAAACCGGATCACTGAACCTTCAAAAATGCCATCCTCACTGTTACACACTCAGGTACAACTCACAAGAGGAGCCCCGGTGCCAGGATGGCTGGGGCCTGCTGGGCGCAGGCACCGATGCTAAAGGTAAGCCTTTCTGGTTATCAACCCAGCCAAGACAAGGAGGCCAAGGAGGGCTTCCTCTTAGGGCTCTTTTTTTTCTGCCTTTCAACCTCACCAGAGCTTCTAAACTCAAAAGACTTTCTTATAGCATTAATTTCAAGCATTTCAGAGCCAAAGAACTTAGGAGTCTCAAATGTACTTCTGGCAGGAAGTTTCAAGGACCTGTATCAATTTGCCTATTTCCTAAGAATTTAGAAGAATGTTAGGAACACAAGAGCCTATTTATCTCACATTTGCCTAAACAAGAGGGCCCCGACCAGGACCCTAGAGACAGCACCCAGATGATGATGCAGCTGGCAGCTTTTGCACAGAAGCTTTATTTAAAAAAAAAAAAATTGTAAAAAGTCCATCAAATCAGGCAGCCCATTGCATTACTCAATACTGAATTCTTGGTAATAATCAAAGTTTTAAATGGCAAATAATAAATCCCTTAATCCACTGCTTATTCTTATTTCCAATTTTTAAGTCATTCTCTGTCTTCCTAGGGAGTTTCTGATAGAAAATGAAAGCTGAACTTCTTTCCTCCGGTAAAATTAAAGATTTACAGAGTATAAACATAATTTAACTGAGTAATAGACACTAGTGGCCTAAAATAAGCTCATAAGCTCTTCCGCTGACAGTTGCCTAGTTTGACTTGTAAACAACAGTTTGTAAATGTGTTTATCGTTGTACCCTGAAGAGGATATTAACCTATCCTTGGACTTGGCCTGAGTTTTCCATTTTAGATCACTAAATAAATACATGAACAATAAATAAATAAGGAAAGAGGGAAGGAAGATATGATAATAGATTTTTTGCTGCAATTCTTCTTTTGAGAAAAGAGACTCAATTTCATATCCTACTCCAACTGCATAAATTTGAACTTCTCTTGCTTTCTCCATCTTGGTAAATAGCACCATTTATTCCTAGCAAGCAGTCAAGCTATTATTCTAGCCATCTCTCCCACACACTAAACTTTCCACCAAGGCCTGTATATGCCACATTCTGCAGAGCATTCAGTACTTTCCCTCCTCTTGTTAACTGACTTAAGCTCTATGGACCTTGCTCTCCCAGCCTAACCCAGCCAGGGCTCTCTGCCTTAGTGGGGAAGAGTTCTTTTTCCTTTCCATTTGAGCAGCTGAACAACAAAGCTGAAACTGACACAGCACAAGCTTTATTCAATGGCCAAAGGGTGGAGAAGCTGGAACTAAGTTTATAGATAAACTTCCCACCCACCTTGCAAGAGGGACTTACTTTTTTAGACTAAAGACAAAGGGAAGAGGAATGGGGTTAGTGATGGGGAGGCATGCACATTAATCCACCGAGAATGAGCAGGGTTTGTTCTAGAGCTTTGTGGGGAGAGAGCAGACTAGCCAAGAGCACGTGTTCAGGCTCTCTCCCCCACGTTTTGTAAATAATGATCATGTAACAGCTGAGGTCACTCATAGCACTGCAAGCATGCACTTCACCAGGTACTCACTTGGCCAGGGCCTACATTGTGCGGTACACCTGTACAAGCTTCACCTGGAAAAGCCTGGAAGGGTTGTGTGTGGTTATGTTGTGTTACATTATGCCTGCTGTGCCCTCCAGGAGAGAATAAATGGGTCTGCAGTTCCTGTGATTAGTCAAGTTTTCTTCCAGCCTCTTAGCTCACGCCTTGCCTACCATGCGTTCAGCAAACAGTGCTCACAGTGAGATACAGGGAGACAATTGGCATCACGAACAGGATCGGCGATACAATTGGCAGAGTCGTTAGGACACCCAGCAGGCAGAGAAGCCTTAAGCTCCGCTGGATGAAGGAAGCCAGTGGCCACCACATAGCATGTGGTACCATGTGGCCGTGATCCTCTCAGTGTGGGCTCCAGTGGAAGACTGGGAGGTGCTGGACATGTCCCCGGATAGCACTGAAAAGGTATTACAGGTGGTGAGCTCCTGTTTGCCAAACAAGTGGCACGGACGGTCACCGGCACCACGGGGTAGATTTTCCTGATTGCCCTGAGAGCAAATACGGTTAGTGCCCTACATGATGCACCAGGGCACAGTGTGCAGAGACGCTTGGAAGAACTAGGGCAATGTATATTGGTGTTAGAGCAAGAACCCCATGGGCCCTGGAGAACCCAGCATCTCAGACAGTGAGGCGGTAAGTGACGGTGATGATGAACATTATGAGACCAAAGATGATGGTGGTGAACGTTATGAGACTGTGGGTCCCTGCTTGGCAGAGAGGCCTGTTGTGCAGCAGAAAGTGAAGCATGAGCAGACCATGGCCTGGGGTGGAGGGACAACTTCAAGGGGCCCCCAATGTGACTGAGTTCATGACATATTGACCATACACTCAAGTGGAGTTGGTCAACTTGTGTACGCAATTTCAGCAAAAGCAAGGAGAATGCTGGGCAGCATGCCTCTTGCAACTTTGGGACCCAGGGGTGGACAGCATCCTGTGTGCTGGGGGCGAGGTGGAATGGTTGGCATGGATAACCACTCTCCCCTCATTGAGACAAAGGTGCAGAATGCTAGGGGAATCCTGCAGGGGGCGCCCACCCAAGCACACAACCTCATGAAATGGATTAACCCTGCCATCTGCACCGTGTGGGCAAATGCGGGGGTGATCCTGGATACTGTGAGTAAATGGATGCCTATGCTGAGTTGACCCACATGGTGAGGAACTGGGCATGAAGCAGTGGATGTTTAACCGAAATACCCGAGGCCCAAATGACGAGCGTTTCACTGGCGGCGTTCAAGACGCCATTTTGAACAATGCCCGGTCTACCACTTTCAGATCCCCGACTTCTATTCTTGCACCCTATGTAGGGCGCCCCATCCATGACGTGACCTCGACGGTGGCTGGCTTGGGAGAAATAGAGGGATGGTGGCAGGCAAAGGGGATTAGAAGGGTGAAGACCCCGGAGGGCCCTATCCAGGTGATGAGAATGCAAATGTGGGCTGGTTTGCTGGCAATGGGAGTTAGAAATAAAGTTTATAAACAGCGCAGTGCTCTACTCCTAGAGCTATGGAAGCAACTGAGACCAGAGCAGCAGTTTACCAAGCCTGGGGTGCACCCACAGCAAGAGGTACGGGTGATTCGGTGAGAAGATTGCATGGTGCCCAAGAATGTTCCTTTAGATGATGCTCTTTTCTGCTTTGAATGGGGCTCAGACCAAGGTGTCCTCCTGAAGAGCCCAAACAGAGACAGGAGGCTCCACGTGGAACCTGCAGTCCATTGGTCACTTGCTGACATCCAGAGAGGAAGGGCCCTGGCTGACACTGGTGCTGAATGCAGCCTGTTTACGGCAAGCCGGAGCCGTTTCCCGGTCCTAGTGCGAGCACTGATGGCTATGGCGGCCAAATGACGTAGATGTAGGCTGTGTCCTACGGGGTAGGTCTGGAACAGTGTCCTGTAAAGGCTGTGTCCTCAGATTTAGAAAAGCGTGACCATGTGGGTGGGCTGTGAAGGCTGCAAAAATCCCCTCCTTGACAGGGTGGACTTGGCACCGGCGGGGGCTTGCAGGTCCTTAATAAAACCGCACAGGACTGGAGTTGCCCCTGGGGAGGCTTTCCTGCAGTCTCACAAGCACAGACAGTGGACTTGGTCAAGGCAGATAAAGGTACTCCCCATGCAGTGGGTGGTCCTTCTGACCCCATGAAGGCAAGGACTGCAACATGAGTTTCAGGTAATACCTGGCGTTGTGTTTTGCTGTGTGTTGGGGTGTAACTGTTTGTGTTTGTAGCTACTGCTGTTACAAGATGTAAATCCAAGGGTCAGTGCTACTCACCGAGGGAATATCGCAGATGATGGACTGCACATAGAATGTGAGGTGAGAGACCCTGAAGGGGCAGAGTGTGGGGAGGTAACAAATTAGCCAAGATGGCCTGTTCGGGCTCTCTCGCCCCACAGTTTATAAATAGCGACTGTGTAACAGCTGAGACCATTTATAGCACTGCCTGTGAGCATCATGAGGTACTCACTTGGTCACGGGCTACTCTGTGCAGTATGTCCGCATAGGTCTCACCTGGAAAAGCCCAGAAGGGTTGGGCATGGTTATGTTGTGTTATGGCCGCTGCACCAGCTGGGAGAGAATCAACTCATCTGCAGTTCCTATGGCTCCTCGCATTTTCTTCCAGCTTCTTAGCTCCTGACTTGTCTACCGTGGGTTCAGCAAACAGTGTGCACTGTGAGATACAGTGAGGCAATTGGCGGTATGAGCATTATATTATCATCGATACGGCTTTCTATCCTTTTCTGATTCTCAATGTCTGGTCTGGGCTGCTGGTAGATGTGTCATGTAATATGCTGATGGGCTTCCCTGGTGGTTCAGTGGTAAAGAAACTGTCTGCAGTGCAAGAGATACAGGTTTGATTCCTGGGTCAGGAAGATTCCCCTGGAGGAGGAAATGGCAACTCACTCCAGTAATCTCGCCCAGAAAATCCCATGGACAGAGGACCCTAGTGGGCTACACTCCATGGGGTTGATAAGAGTCGGACATGGCTGAGCACTGACTGCAGATAGTAAAAATCAGTGTATAACTCAGGGTCTGTTGGAGGTCAGAGTCATTGTCATCTTGGTCCTAGCTGGCTCCGTTTGAATTTTTTGTTTCTAGCTTCCTTTCTTATCTCTGAACTCTTTAACTTAAAGATTTATGCTGAAAAAGTGAAGTGAAAGTGTTAGTCACTCCAGTTGTGTCCAAATCTTAGTGACCCCATGGACTGTAGCCCCCATCAGGCCCCTCTGTCCATGGGATTCCCAGGCCAGAATACTGGAGTGAGTTTCAGTTTCCTTCTGCAGGGGATCTTCCTGACCCAGGGACTGAACCCGGGTCTCCTGCATTGCAGGAAGATTGTTTACCATCTGAGCCCTTAGGGAAGCCCCAGGATTTATGCTAATCTCTCCCTGCTAAAAGTGGGAGTTGGCAGGTTTTGAGCAAGGACACTCCTGCAAAGGTGGGGTTGATGGATTCTGAGCAAGGACCTGGAGCAGCTCTGACCACACTGTCATCACCTACTTTGGTTTCTTTCCTTCAGGCCCACTCTCTTCCTCAGTGACTTAGATTCTCTCAGTTATTTCCAAACTGATCTCCCTGCCCCTGACCTCATTTGCCTCTGGTATTTCCTCTACATTGCGATTAAACTGATCTTTCTAGAGTGAAAATTTGATTGAATCACTTCTTTCCCTTCCCTCTGTATAATATTGCAGTGGGTTCATCAGAACAAAATCTGAAATGATTATACTTAGTTTTCCTTCCTGATACTTACTCACCACTCTGGTTTTATCTCTTGAAAATTTCCCGGTCGTGTTCTAACTCCACTGAACTTCTTACACTTCTCTGAATACTCCATCTTCTCTCTTCACTCTGTGCCCTTGACACTCTTCAACCTTTGATTGAATGTTTAAAAATGCCATCTTCTTTATAATCTCCTTTACACTCCAAGTCAAGTGGGCCTTAGAAAGCATCACTACGAACAAAGCTAGTGGAGGTGATGGAATTCCAGTTGAGCTATTTCAAATCCTCAAAGGTGATGCTGTGAAAGTGCTGCACTCGATATGCCAGCAAATTTGGAAAACTCAGCAGTGGCCACAGGACTGGAAAAGGTCAGTTTTCGTTCCAATCCCAAAGAAAGGCAATGCCAAAGAATGCTCAAACTATCGCACAATTGCACTCATCTCACATGCTAGTAAAGTAATGCTCAAAATTCTCCAAGCCAGGCTTCAGCAATACGTGAACCGTGAACTTCCAGATGTTCAAGCTGGTTTTAGAAAAGGCAGAGGAACCAGAGATCAAATTGCCAATATCCGCTGGATCATCGAAAAAGCAAGAGAGTTCCAGAAAAACATCTATTTCTGCTTTATTGACTATGCCAAAGCCTTTGACTGTGTGGATCACAATAAACTGTGGAAAATTCTGAAAGAGATGGGAATACCAGACCATCTAACCTGTCTCTTGAGAAACCTGTATGCAGGTCAGGAAGCAACAGTTAGAACTGGACATGGAACAACAGACTGGTTCCAAATAGGAAAAGGAATCCGTCAAGGCTGTATATTGTCACCCTGCTTATTTAACTTATATGCAGAGTACATCATGAGAAATGCTGGGCTGGAAGAAACACAAGCTGGAATCAAGATTGCCGGGAGAAATATCAATAACCTCAGATATGCGGATGACACCACCCTTATGGCAGAAAGTGAAGAAGAACTAAAGAGCCTCTTGATGAAGGTGAAGGAGGAGAGTGAAAAAGTTGGCTTAAAGCTCAACGTTCAGAAAACTAAGATCATGGTATCCGGTCCCATCACTCCATGGGAAATAGATGGGGAAACAGTGGAAACAGTGTCAGACTTTACTTTTTTGGGCTCCAGAATCACTGCTGATGGTGACTGCAGCCATGAAATTAAAAGACGCTTACTCCTTGGAAGGAAGGTTATGGCCAACCTAGATAGCATGTTTAAAAGCAGAGACATTACTTTGCCAACAAAAGTCCGTCTAGTCAAAGCTATGGTTTTTCCAGTGGTCATGTATGGATGTGAGAGTTGCACGGTGAAGAAAGCTGAGCGCCGCAGAATTGATGCTTTTGAACTGTGGTGTTGGAGAAGACTCTTGAGAGTCCCTTGGACTGCAAGGAGATCCAATCAATCCATCCTAAAAGAGATCTATCCTGGGTGTTCATTGGAAGGTCTGATGTTGAAGCTGAAGCTCCAATACTTTGGCCACCTCATGCAAAGGGTTGACTCATTGGAAAAGACCCTAATGCTGGGTAGGATTGGGGGCGGGAGGAGAAGGGGACGACAGAGGATGAGATGGTTGGATGGCATCACCGACTCGATGAACATGGGTTTGGGTAGACTCCGGGAGTTGGTGATGGACAGAGAGGCCTGGCGTGCTGCAGTTCATGGGGTCGCAGAGAGTCGGACACGACTGAGCGACTGAACTGAACTTACACTCCAATCTTTAACCCTTTAGAGCAAATACTTTCTTTCTACATATTATCACGGTAGCTACTATAGTTCATTGGTCACATTAGTTACATTACACAACTATCAACCAGTTATACTTGTCTTTGTCTTTAGGTTCTAACACCCTTAAGGATGAGGAAACATTTTTATTTTCGATCCCTAGTGCTCAGTGAGAGCCTAGTATTTAATAATTTCTCAGTCAAAATTGATAGAATTAACTAATTCAACAACAATACAGTAAGAAAAGTCTAGGCTTCCCAGGTGGCGCTAAATCACTTCATGGTGACATCAGCTCTTCATGATTAGCAGAAAACTTTGTAAAGATAAATGCTTAGTTGCATGAAATCCTTTTTCACCAAAATCACATATATTGACCTTCCCTCTCTAACTCTTTGGAGCAGTATCTCAGAGCTATGTGAAATGCTGTCTCCTGGGTGATGGTCCACATTTTGCCCCAGATAAAACTTAACTTGCAACTCTGATATCGTGTGTCTTTTTTAAGTTGACAGGAAGAAAGGAAAGAGAGTTTGCCTCTTCCCTTTGAAAACATCCTTCCAAACATCCCACTCAATATTTCAACTTACATCTCATTAGCCAGATCATAATAACCTAACTATATTCAGTTATAAGATAAGATAGAAACTAGACTTAGTCATTCTGGCACATGGCACATTGCCCTGAATGTCTATTTTGTATCACTTTAAGTAGGAAATATACAGTATGCTTCATTGTTTTATTTCATAACACATTTAATACTCACAACAACCTTGTGAGACAGTTATATGAGTAGTTCCATTTTAATAGGTGAGCTTAGACATCAAATACAAAAGGTGAAGTAATTTCCCCAAGGTCGTGCAGCTGAATTTGTTAGAAATGTTGACCCAGGGATGCATCTAGGGAAAAAAAATTAAATGTTAGTTCCTTGGCTAAACGGATCCTTATTTCTTATTTAAAGACTATGTTTATTAATTGAACAAATATTTACTGACCTTTCACTGTTTTCCAGATAATATCTTAGGTTCTATGGAAATATCAGTGAATAAGAGAGATAAGGTCCCTATCCACATAGAAGTTACATTTCAAGAGCAAAAAATCTATAGAGAGATTACAAATTATGAACTACACTGTAAATAAACAATTTAATTTGCTATGAAGTGTACCAGTCAGGATAGACTGGGAGGTTATGCTACAGTAACAAACCAGCCCCTCTTTGTTCACGGAGGAGGCTGGCTCACGGAGCTATTTTGGGAGAGGCTTAGAGAGACCCCATCTCTAAACTCCAACATCAGCTCAGCAAGAGAGGAATAGTGTCGGCTTCATACTGTCATTAAATATGTCCTCTCAGGAGCAACATATCAACATGTGTCATTTTGGCTCACATTTCAAATCATCTAAGTTCCTTGGGCTTATGTGGAGGGGACCATGCTCCAGGCGTAGGAACAGAGCAGGAGAATGGCCTGGCCTGGTGGAAGGGCAGGAGTACCCTCTGTCCCGCAGGGAGAGAGCTTGGCAGCTTCTCTTTCCTGGGCACCCCTCTGAGGTCACCAACACTCTTCATCCCCAGATTGGACCCACTGATTAGAGCTTTGTTTGGGTTATTTTACCGTAAGTACAGAAACAGGCAATCATGCCCAGAAGTCCATCTGGTCTCCATTCTTTACCATGAGGGCTTTTTATTATATCCCATGAATTTGTCCAGTCGTATCTCCATAATCTTGGCACCACTGTTCTTCTGCCCCTAAACCTAACCATGAGAATCTGGAAGAAGAAATTCACCAGTCTGTAAACCATTTTTGCTGAAATACAGCACAGAGAACCTCTGGTGTCACAGTGACCGCAGGCTTCCTACAGCTGCAATGTCAATGAAGTTCGTTTCACTGTGTATAACCTCAATTGATTGAGTCTCACTCAAGCTCATATTTCATTCTAAAGAACATTTTATAATCACCATTTGAAGTTTTCACTAGCAGGATGTATCTATGTTCTACAGCTTTCTTTAAATCCAGTAAGAGGGAAATGACCATGTCATTTCTTTGGGGGCATGATTGGTCTATATCAATTTCACTAAATGGCTTCAGTACCTGGTAAATTATTGTAATATTTTTTGGAAACTGTGATAAAAATTTTAGAGCCATCCATCTTGTCTTGGCACATTTCCACTCTTTGAGTCTCTAATGGTTTTTATTATTTCTTCCCTTATAATATACCTCTCTAATTTTTCTTTTTTGCTCTGTGGTTACTGGTGCATTGCTATTTCTATAAAGAAACCTTGAAACCTGCTATATCCTACAGGTTTTGTTCTAATTTATATTCATTTTTGTGAAATGTTACTAAAGCAGAATTAATTTAAAATTTGTCAATTCAAAACATCCCAAAGACCCACCTTCTAAACCTGTAATGGAGCCAATTATTTCATTTAAACAATAGAAAAGAAGAGTAATTTCCATGTTCCATTAATGAAATGACAATGGATTAATTTTGTTCTAAAAAGAACTACTTTGGCTTTCAATATTTGTGGTGTGACTCACTCTAGCTGATGTCTCTGGTTCGATAATATGGTTCAGTCTGAATTGAACACGTGTTGTACCAGACACTATTCACCCACCTAATATTTATCCTCCCCTTTTTAAAATGACAGAATGTAGTTACACTCTGGGAGGCAACATGCCTGTCTAGGAACTGTGTTTCCTGGCTTTCTTTGCTGCTGGAATAGCCAAGTAACCCAGTTTGGGTCAGTGGGAAGTAAGTGATAGTCACTGGACAGGAATTCTGGGGAAGCTACTTAAAGAGCAGGCTAACTTAGATGGCTCACGAATTTGCCTTTTTCTCACCTTCGTCCTTTAAGGATTTCAAGTATGATGATGGATAAAAAACAATGATCTTGTGTTCATGGAACTGTATCAGACACTAAACTGTCTTTTTGTTTGCTTGTTTGTTTTGTTTTTTAAGCAAAGGCAGAAAGAGGCTAGTCCCTGATGACATTGTGGAGCTGCCATCGACCCTGGGCTGCTCATTTCTGGAGTTCTCATTAAATGAGATAAACAAAGGAACTAATTTATTTCAGGTACTGCTTTTCAAGTTTGTTACTCAGAATCCAAAAATCAATTTGAGAAAAATTCCCATCTTAATAATATTGAGTTCTCCAGTCCATAAAAATGGAATGCTTCTTTGTTTATTTGGATCTTTAATTTCCATCAGCAATATTTTATAGTTTGCAGCATACATACCTTGTACTTATATTTGTTAAATTTATTTTTAAGTATATTTTTCTCTTTGACACTATAATGAATAGAATTGTCTGCTTAATTTCAATTTTGGATTGCTCATTAAAGGATATAGAAATACAATTGATCTGGGTATATTAATCTGTTAGTATGAAGTATTACCTTAATTGATTTTTCAGGTGTTAAACTGACTATGGTGGACATAATCTTAATGTGGCCCCCATGGCCTCTATATCCTGATACTAACCACCATCCCCTTGAGTATGATCAAAACTTGTGGCTTGAGGGCGGGGCTAAGATGGCGGAGGAATAGGACGGAGAGACCACTCTCTCCTCTACAAATTTATCGAAAGAACATCTGAACGCTGACCAAACTTCACAAAACTACTTCTGAAGGCTGGCTGAGGACGTCAGGCTTTCACAAAAACTGCGCATTATCTTCAAAAGAGGTAGGAGAAATTATAAAAGATAAAAAGAGAGACAAAAGAGTTAGGGACGGAGACCCGTCCCGGGGAGGGAGTCGTAAAAGAGGAGGAATTTCCAAGCACCAGGAAACCCTCTCACCGGCGGGTGTGGGGGAGGATTTTTTATCTCGGAGGGCAACGTAACTGGGAGGAAAAAATAAATAAAATCGACAGATTACGTGCCTAAAGCAACTCCCAGCAAAGAACCCCAGACGCTCGCATCATCCGCCACCAGCAAGTGGGGGCTGAACGGAGAGGAGCGGGCGGCATTGCCTAGGGTAAGGACCGGGCCCGAGTGCCCCGAGGGCGATCTGAGGGAGCTAACGTGAGATAGTAACCTAAACTGTGGGACAGCGAGAGAGAGAGAGAACTATCCCGCGAAAAGCCCAACTCTAAGGCACTGCCGGCCCGCTCACAGAACAAAGGACTGAGCGATACCAGAGGAGAGCTAGCCGGCTGCGGACCGCCCCATCCCCCGCCGGACACAGCGGGCAGGCAGGGCCCGCCAGAGCCGGAAAGGGGCAAACTCGGCTCCAGAGAGGGCACCCCCTACCAAACTGCAAACAGGCTCCCAGTTTCTAAGCAAAGACTGCCTGAGATCCCGGAGGGTCGACAGCCGCCGGGAGGGTCGCAGCCAGAGACCAGCTCCCCAGAACCGACACAAAGCACACCGGAGCCGGGCGCGCCCGTAAACCGAGGCGGGGACCAGGGTGGTGATAAGCCGCACCGCCCCAACAGGGGACAGCGCCCTCGCCAAACTTCTGGCCGCCTGGGCAGCTCCGACCGGGAACGGCACAAGCCGCGGGCGAAACCGAATCTGCGCCTTTGTGGAGTAACCGGGAGCCTGAACCTGAGCGGCTTAGACCTGGGAAGTGCACGCAGCTCAGGGCCCGCTCCCCGGCCGAGTAACCTGAAGCCTGAGCAGGGTAGACGGGGAAAGCACACACGCCGTGAGCGGGGGCGAACCCAGTGCGGCCGAGACACTGCGAGCTTACCACACACACGCCAGAATTGCAGTGTTCCTTCCTCCCCACAGCACGATTGAACAAGCGAACCTAAAGAGATCACCTCCACCGCTTTGTTGCAGGGCGGAAATTAGATACTGAAGAGATCTCCAAACAGAAGCCAAATAAACAGAGGGAAGCGCTTTGGAAGGGACAGGCCAACAGATTAAGATCCCTGTAGTTAATACCGACTGCATTAAAAAGGACCTATAGATCTTGAAAAGTATAAGCAGGAATAAGGATCTATCTAAAACTGAGCAGATCCCACACTGCTCACAACAGCTCCAGAGAAAGTCCGGGATATATATATTTTTTACTATTATTATTATTTTTTTTTTTTTAATTAAAAAAAAATTTTTTTTTTCTCTTCTTTCCTTTTTCTTCAAGTCCTCTATTACACCTTTAACTTTCATTTTCATAACCCACTATTAACTTGCAAAAAAAAAAAAACCCTATTTTTGAAGCAAACTACATACATATATCTTATTCCTTTTGTGTTTTCTTTTTTTTAATGTTTTTTTTCCTGTTCTACATTTTTTTACTGTTTCTTTTTTTACTGTTTTACTGTTTTTTTTCTTTTTACACTGTTTCCTTTTTTCTTTTTTTTTAGATTGTAAGTTTTATAAGAGTCTAACCTCTACTCTAGATTTTTAATCTTTGTTTTACATATTTGATATCAACTTTGTACATTTAAGAACCCAATCTTTAGGACCCATTTTTACTCAGGAGTGTGATCACTGGCCTGATCACTCTCTCCCCCTATTGATGCTCTTTCTTCTCCCCCAGGGAACCTCTATCTCCCACCCTCCTCCTTCTCTTCTCAACCCAATTCTGTGAATCTCTGAGGGTGTTCTGGGTACCGGAGAACACTTCAGGAACAGGATACTGCCCAGATCTCTCTCTCCCCTCTTAACTCCTCCCTTTCTACTCATGCTCACCTCTATTACCTTCCTCCCCCCTCTCTATGTATCTCTGTGAATCACTCTGAGGGTTCCAAACTGTGGAAAGCACAGAGGGAAGTGCTTACTGACTAGATTGCTCTCTCCACATTTGAATTCCCCTCTTCCCCTCCTGGTCACCTCAACCCACCCCCCCCACCTCATCTCTCCATGTAACTCAGTGAACCTTTCTGGGTATCCCTCACTGCGGAGAATCTTTTCACCATTAACCTAAAAGTTTTATTATTGAGGCTGTATGGAAGGAGAAGTCTTGAGGCTACTGCAAGATTAAGACTGAAAGCCAGGGGAAACATTAATTAATAAGAGACCATCCAATAGCTTCCATAAATTCACTGAAACCAAGCTCCACCTAAGAGATAATAAGTTCCAGAGCAAGACATACCACGCAAATTCTCCAGCAACGCAGGAACATAGACCTGAGCATCAATATACAGGCTGCCCAGAGGCACACCAAATCCATAGACATCTCAAAAATTAATACTGGTCACTCCATTACACTCTAGAGAGCAGAAATCCAGCTCCACCCACCAGAACACCGACACAAGCTCCTCCAACCAGGAAACCTTGACAAGCCACCTGTCCAACCCCAACCGCAGTGAGGAACCTCCACAACAAAGAGGAACTTCATACTACCAGAATACAGAAGGGCCACGCCTAACACAGCAATCTAAACAAGATGAAAAGGCAGAGAAATACTCAGCAAGTAAAGGAAAATGAGAAATGCCCACAAAGCCAAACAAAAGAGGAGGAGATAGGGAATCTATCTGAAAAAGAATTTAGAATAAGGATAATAAAAATGATCCAAAATCTTGAAAGCAAAATGGAGTTACAGATAAATAGCCTGGAGACAAAGATTGAGAAGATGCAAGAAATGTTTATCAAGGACTTAGAAGAAATAAAAAGGAATCAATATAGAATGAAATAAAGGAGATAAAAGACACTCTGGAGGGAACCAACAGTAGAATAATGGAGGCAGAAGATAGGATAAGTGAGGTAGAAGATAGAATGATGGAAATAAACGAAGCAGAGAGGAAAAAAGAAAAAAGAATCAAAAGAAATGAGGAAAACCTCCGGGACCTCTGGGACAATATGAAACGCCCCAACATTCGAATCATAGGAGTCCCAGAAGAAGAAGATAAAAGGAAAGGCCATGAAAAAATACTCGAGGAGATAATAGTTGAGAATTTCCCTAAACTGAGGAAAGAAATAGTCACAGAAGTCCAAGAAACCCAGAGAGTTCCAAACCGGATAAACCCAAGGCGAAACACCCCAAGACACATATTAATCAAATTAACAAAGATCAAACACAAAGAACAAATATTAAAAGCAGCAAGGGAAAAACAACAAATAACACACAAGGGGATCCCCATAAGGATAACAGCTGATCTTTCAATAGAAACCCTTCAGGCTAGAAGGGAATGGCAGGACATACTTAAAGTAATGAAAGAGAATAATCTACAACCCAGATTACTGTACCCAGCAAGGATCTCATTCAGATATGAAGGAGAATTCAAAAGCTTTACAGACAAGCAAGAGCTGAGGGAATTCAGCACCACCAAACCAGCTCTCCAGCAAATGCTAAAGGATCTTCTCTAAACAGGAAACACAGAAAGGATGTTTCAACACGAACTCAAAACAACAAAGTAAATGGCAACGGGATCATACTTATCAATAATTACCTTAAATGTAAATGGGTTGAATGCCCCAACTAAAAGACAAAGGGTTGCTGAATGGATACAAAAACAAGACCCCTATATATGCTGTCTACAAGAGACCCACCTCAAAACTAGGGACACACACAGGCTGAAAGTGAAAGGATGGAAAAACATATTCCATGCAAACGGAGACCAAAAGAAAGCAGGAGTCGCAATACTCATTTCAGATAAAATAGACTTTAAAATAAAGGATGTGAAAAGGGACAAAGAAGGACACTACATAAAGATCAAAGGATCAATTCAAGAAGAAGACGTAACAATCATAAATATATATGCACCCAACATAGGAGCACCACAATATATAAGGCAAATACTAACAAGTATGAAAGGGGAAATTAACAATAACACAATAATAGTGGGAGACTTTAATACTCCACTCACGCATATGGATAGATCAACTAAACAGAAAATTAACAAGGAAACACAAACTTTAAATGATACAATAGACAAATTAGATTTAATTGATATTTACAGGAGTTTCCACCCCAAAACAATCAATTTTACCTTTTTCTCAAGTGCACATGGAACTTTCTCCAGGATAGATCACATCCTGGGCCATAAATCTAGCCTTGGTAAATTCAAAAAAATTGAAATCATCCCAGCCATCTTCTCTGACCACAATGCAGTAAGATTAGACCTCAATTACAGGAAAAAAACTATTAAAAGTTCCAACATATGGAGGCTAAACAACACGCTTCTGAATAACGAACAAATCACAGAAGAAATCAAAAAAGAAATAAAATTATGCATAGAAACGAATGAAAATGAAAGCACAACAACCCAAAACCTATGGGACACTGTAAAAGCAATACTAAGGGGAAGGTTCATAGCAATACAGGCGTACCTCAAGAAACAAGAAAAAAATCAAAAAAATCAACTAACTCTACACCTAAAGCAACTAGAGAAGGAAGAAATGAAAAACCCCAGGGTCAGTAGAAGGAAAGAAATCTTAAAAATTAGGGCAGAAATAAATGCAAAAGAAACAAAAGAGACCATAGCAAAAATCAACAAAACTAAAAGCTGGTTTTTCGAGAAGATAAACAAAATTGACAAGCCATTAGCCAGACTCATCAAGAAACAAAGGGAGAAGAATCAGATCAACAAAATTAGAAATGAAAATGGAGAGATCACAACAGACTCCACAGAAATACAAAGGATCATAAGAGACTACTACCAACAGCTATATGCCAATAAAATGGACAACTTGGAAGAAATGGACAAATTCTTAGAGAAGTATAACTTTCCAAAACTGAACCAGGAAGAAATAGAAGATCTTAACAGACCCATCACAAGCACGGAAATCGAAACTGTAATCAGAAATCTTCCAGCAAACAAAAGCCCAGGACCAGACGGCTTCACAGCGGAATTCTACCAAAAATTTAGAGAAGAGCTAACACCTATCCTACTCAAACTCTTCCAGAAAATTGCAGAAGATGGTAAACTTCCAAACTCATTCTATGAGGCCACCATCACCCTAATTCCAAAACCAGACAAAGATGTCACAAAAAAGGAAAACTACAGGCCAATATCACTGATGAACATTGATGCAAAAATCCTTAATAAAATTCTAGCAAACAGAATCCAACATCATGTTAAAAAGATCATACATCATGACCAAGTGGGCTTTATCCCAGGAATGCAAGGTTTTTTTAACATCCGCAAATCAATCAATGTAATACACCACATTAACAAATTGAAAGAAAAAAACCATATGGTTATCTCAATAGATGCAGAAAAAGCCTTTGACAAAATTCAGCATCCATTTATGATTAAAACCCTCCAGAAAGCAGGAATAGAAGGAACATATCTCAACATAATAAAAGCTATATATGACAAACCCACAGCAAACATTATCCTCAATGGTGAAAAATTGAAAGCATTTCCCCTAAAGTCAGGAACAAGGCAAGGATGCCCACTTTCACCACTACTATTCAACATAGTTTTGGAAGTTTTGGCCACAGCAATCAGAGCTGAAAAAGAAATAAAAGGAATACAGATAGGAAAAGAAGAAGTAAAACTCTCACTGTTTGCAGATGACATGATCCTCTACATAGAAAACCCTAAAGACTCTACTAGAAAATTACTAGAGTTGATCAATGAATTTAGTAAAGTCGCAGGATATAAAATTAACACACAGAAATCCCTTGCATTCCTATACTCCAATATTGAGAAAACAGAAAGAGAAATTAAGGAAACAATACCATTCACCACTGCATCAAAAAGAATAAAATACTTAGGAATATATCTACCTAAAGAAACAAAAGACTTATATATAGAAAACTATAAAACACTGATGAAAGAAATCAAAGAGGACACAAACAGATGGAGAAATATACCGTGTTCATGGATTGGAAGAATTAATATAGTGAAAATGAGTATTCTACCCAAAGCAATCTACAGATTCAATGCAATCCCTATCAAGCTACCAATGGTATTTTTCACAGAACTAGAACAAATCATCTCACAATTTGTATGGAAATATAAGAAACCTCGAATAGCCAAAGCAATCTTGAGGAAGAAGAATGGAACTGGAGGAATCAACCTGCCTGACTTCAGGCTCTACTACAAAGCCACAGTCATCAAGACAGTATGGTATTGGCACAAAGATAGAAATATAGATCAATGGAACAAAATAGAAAGCCCAGAGATAAACCCACGCACATATGGACACCTTATCTTCGACAAAGGAGGCAAGAATATACAATGGAGAAAAGACAATCTCTTTAACAAGTGGTGCTGGGAAAACTGGTCAACCACTTGTAAAAGAATGAAACTAGAACACTTCCTAACACCGTACACAAAAATAAACTCAAAATGGATTAAAGATCTAAACGTAAGACCAGAAACAATAAAACTCCTAGAGGAAAACATAGGCAAAACACTCTCCGACATAAATCACAGCAGGATCCTCCATGACCCACCTCCCAGAATATTGGAAATAAAAGCAAAAATAAACAAATGGGACCTAATTAAAATTAAAAGCTTTTGCACAACAAAGGAAACTATAAACAAGGTGAAAAGACAGCCTTCAGAATGGGAGAAAATAATAGCAAATGAAGCAACAGACAAACAATTAATCTCAAAAATATACAAGCAACTTCTGCAGCTGTATTCCCGAAAAATAAACGACCCGATCAAAAAATGGGCCAAAGAACTAAACAGACATTTCTCCAAAGAAGACATACAGATGGCTAACAAACACATGAAAAGATGCTCAACATCACTCATTATTAGAGAAATGCAAATCAAAACCACAATGAGGTATCATTTCACACCAGTCAGAATGGCTGCTATCCAAAAGTCTACAAGCAATAAATGCTGGAGAGGGTGTGGAGAAAAGGGAACCCTCTTACACTGTTGGTGGGAATGCAAACTAGTACAGCCACTATGGAGAACAGTGTGGAGATTCCTTAAAAAACTGGGAATAGAACTGCCATATGACCCAGCAATCCCACTGCTGGGCATATACACCGAGGAAACCAGAATTGAAAGAGACGCGTGTACCCCAATGTTCATCGCAGCACTGTTTACAATAGCCAGGACATGGAAGCAACCTAGATGTCCATCAGCAGACGAATGGATAAGGAAGCTGTGGTACATATACACAATGGAATATTACTCAGCCATTAAAAAAAATACATTTGAATCGGTTCTACTGAGATGGATGAAACTGGAGCCCATTATACAGAGTGAAGTAAGCCAGAAAGAAAAACAACAATACAGTATACTAATGCATATATATGGAATTTGAAAGATGGTAACGATAACCCTATATGCGAGACAGAATAAGAGACACAGATGCATGGAACAATTTTATGGACTCTGAGGGAGAAGGTGAGGGTGGGACGTTCTGGGAGAATGGCATTGAGACATGTGTATTGTCATATGTGAAACAGAGCACCATTCCATGTTCGATGCATGTGACAAGGGCTCAGGGCCGGGGCAATGGGATGATCCAGAAGGATGGGATGGGGAGGGAGGTGGGTGGGGGGTCCGGGAAGGGGAACACATGTAAACCCATGGCTGATTCATGTCAATGTATGGCAAAAACTATTACAATATTGTAAAGTAATTAGCCCCCAACTAAAATAAATAAATTTATAAAAAAAAAAAAACTTGTGGCTTGCTTGTGATAAATAGAATACAGTAAATATGACTGAATGTATGAAATTACATGATTACATGAGACTCCAGTACCTGGAGTCTCTTTGCACCTTGCTGGCTTTGGAGAAGCAAGGGGCTACACTGAGGAATTTCAAGTAGTAAGGAAATGGAAGCAGTTTCCAGAAGCTTTAGAGGGGTCTCCAGTCAACAACCAGGAAATAACTGAGGTCCTGTAGCCATAAGGAACTGCCAGGAACCTGAGTGAGCCTGTAGGAAGATCTATCTTTAGCTGAGCCTTGTGCAGCTCCAGATAATTACTGATTGCAGCCTTGTGGCATGCTAACCCTGGGGCCTAAATAAACTGTGCCTTGGCTCCTGACCCGCAAAACCTGTGAGATAACAAATCAAACTGGGATAATTAAAATAAACTGCTGCTAAATCTATGGTAATATTGTTACATGGCAATAAGTAGTGTACCAACTTTGTGTTCCTGAGATAAATCCTACTTCACCATGTTTCTGGATTCCACTTGCTAATATATTTTTTTAATATTTTTGTGTCAGTTTTTACATGTGACATTGATGTGGAGAGTTGGCTTTGTTATCAACGGCCCCAGAGAATTAATTGGAAAGTTTTCCTTTTCTATTTTCTGGAAGAATTTGTGAAGCACTGATAAGATTTATTCTTTAAGTGTTTGATATAATTCACCAGTGAAACACCATTTTGGTTTCAACCTTCTCTGTATCTTTCTAGAAATTTCATCTAAGTTGTCAAATTTATTGATATTAGTTGTCTATAATATTCAATTTAATTTTAATTTTTATCAGTAATTATGTCCCCAGTTTCATTTCTAATTCTGGAAATTTGTGTCTTCTCTCTCTTTTTTTCTTGGTCAGTCTTGCTAATATTTGTTCATTTGAAAAATATTTCCAGAGAATAAACTTTTAGTTTAGTTGAGTTCTCCATTGTTTTTCTATTTTCTCTTTCATGATCTCTACTCAGATCGAAGTTGTTTCCTTCCTTTTGCTTGATTTGGATTTTATTTGCTCTTCTTTTTCTGCTTTCTCAAGTCTGAAGCTTGGGTTATTCTTTCGGGATCTTTCTTCTTTTCTAATAAATGCCTTTAAAGCTGTAAATTTCCTTCTAGTTACTGTGTTAGCTGCATCCCATAAATTAATATGTTGTGTCTTTGTTTTCGGTCAATTTAAAATATTTTCTAATTCTCTTGTGATTGATGCTTTTGAACTTGGTGTTGGAGAAGACTCTTGAGAGAGTCTCTTGGACTGCAAGGAGATCGAACCAGTCAATCCTAAAGGAAATCAATCCTGAATGTTCATCAGAAGGACTGATGCTGAAGCTGAAACTCCAATACTTCGGCCACCTGATCCGAAGAACTGACTCACTGGAAAGACCCTGACACTGGGAAGCATTGAAGGCGAGAGGAGAAGGGGACGACAGAGGATGAGATGGTTAGATGGCATCACCGACTCAATGGACATGAGTTTGGGTAAACTCCGAGAGTTGATGATGGACAGAAAAGCCTGGCGTGCTGCAGTCCATGGGGTCGCAAAGAGTCGGACACAAGTTCGTGACTGAACTGAACTGATCTTCTTTGAGAGTATGCTGTTTAATTTTCAAATATTTTGGATTTCACAGATTTTCTTCTGTTGTTGATTTTTAATTTAATCCCATTGTGGTCAGAGAATATACTTTATATGCTTGCAATTCTTTTAAATTTGTTGAGAATTTTTATTGCCGGGCATGTGGTCTAACCTGGAAATTGTTCTGTGTATGTTTCAAAAGCATTTGCATCCTATTGTTGTTGAATATTCTATTGAGCCATGTTGAGTGAAAATATTCAGATTTTCTATATATTTTTGTGTTTATCTTGGTTGGAGCTCATTGAATTATGTGAATGTGTTGATCGATGTTTTCATCAAATTTCTGAAGTCTTCAGCCATCATTCCACTGAATGTTTTTTCCCATTTTCCTCTCTCATCTTCTTCTGGGATTGTCACTATGTGTTTGTTGGGATGCGTATTGCTGCCCCATATTTCACTTCATTTTTCCTCAGTCATTGTTTTCTGTGTTCTTAAGTTACATGGGCTTGATTGATCTGTCTTCAAGTCCACTGATTTTTTCTTCTGTCATCTGAAATCTACCGTAAAAACCAGTATAGTAAATTTTTCATTTTTGTTATTTTACTTTTTAATACCAGAATTTCTATTTGCTCCTTTTAAAAATAATATCTCTTAGTTGATATACCCTATTTGTAATAATACTTTTGTTTAATGCTTAAGAATGCTTTTATTTAGTTCTTTGAGCATATTTATTATGCTACTTTGAAGTCTTTGCTAAATTGAACATCAGGGAAAAATCAGAGATAATTTCTATTTTCTGCTTTTATGCTGGACACTCATTCATGAGATTTTTTTCATACCCTGGTGAAAACTGGACCTTTGAAAAATATCATAGCAACTGTGGATTTTTATCACCTGCTATTTATTCCTTTGGTGACTTAGCTGAACTAAGTCTCTAGATTCTCTCTCCCACACTGTGTATAGCCTCTGAAGCCTCGATCAGTTTTGTAACTCTTCTGTTAAGATATTAAGTCTGACATTCAAGTGATCACTGTAGGGCTAGCCTAGCTGAGTGGTCCACAATGATTGGTCAGATTGTGTGCTTAAACACTTTGAACCAGTAAACCTTCCACTCTTCACTAGTGGATCTGCGTTTGGGTTGAATACATTCAGAATTCAAGCAGTTTTCAAGTTTCCTCTATTTTTTTTTCCTTTCTATTCTTGAGCCATCACGTTTAGCCAGGGACACATAAGTATCCAGAGACCTCTTCAGTCCCTCCCGTGCACACATGCAGCCTTGTGCATGTTTTCAGCTCCCAAATCACCAGGGATATGTAGGAGCTTATCAGAGCTCAAATATTGCTGTTTAATTTTTGACTGGTCTTCAGTCTGCTGCTTGTCTCAAAATATAAGAGTCTCAGGTTAGCTGCAATATTAGACGTCCTTGGTTGCCATCTAAGATAAAACTATTATTTTTAATAATGTCCCTGAACAGGGGTCTTTTTCCAAGTCAATCCTGCAGAGCAGTGAAGCTGCTGTCCTCATGGCTTGCTCTTCCCTGGTTACAACCACTGCGCCATGGAGCTGGAGGGAGGAGGATGAGGATGAAGGCATCCTTAGTTAAAACGGTGCAGATTCTCATTGTTCTTACCAAAGTTTACCATTTTTTCTGTAAAATTCTTTCCATTTGTTGTATGATTGATTCAGAGGACATTCAGAGTCCTTAATTGATTATTTGTATCTGTTCCATTTTATCATTGCTTTTTGGTAAGTAAATTTACAGAACTCCTCCTTCAGTCAACCCAGAAATTATCTTTAAAATTTTCCCTCATATAACTAAAAGCTATCTACTTGTGCTACTTTTAAAAAGAATTCCTCAGTATCATTTTCCAACTTCTAGCCAGGTCTATTCTTTTTACATCCTTTGTTTGGGTTGTTTCATATAAATGAGTCTGGGGTGGGGTGACGGGTGGCAATTGTGTATGTGTGTTAAATTTTCAAGTTTTTCCCTAGTGTTTTCCTTGTCATGAAGTCTTATTCTAATTTTATGATGAAATATCCTGTTGACATTCTCTAGGTAGAATTTTTAACTTCTCTGCCATTTTTTGCACTTTATTTCCTTGAGGGTTTTGTCTTTTAGATAATCCATTTGCTGCCTCTGTATTAATGGTAATAATACTAGTGCCCTACTCCAGCTTCAAGGAGAGAATTCTGTTCTTCAGTCTACATGGTTCATGAGGCATGCAACTACCATCATAAGAGCTGTTCTGAAAGCCTGTACTACAAGGACTGACCTCTGACTTTATTACTGAGGGGCTCCATTCATGGGCCAAACTTTATGTGGCAGAGACAAGTTATCTAACAACTTCCTGGGATCTCAAGTATAAATATAATTAGGAACTAGACTTGTTTAACTTCATAATTAAAAGGAAGTGCAGGTGGTAACTAGTTTTCAGAATAATGGTAGAGTCTGTTTTGGGAAGTAGAAACTGTTTTAGAATTTTTTTAAAGTGTTCATGGGGAGTGGGGAGAAGAGTAGAATTGACATGTGTGTGTCAGTTCAGTTCAGTCTCTCTGTCGTGTCCAACTCTGGACAGCAGCAAACCAAGCCTCCCCATCCATCACCAACTCCTGCAGCCTGCTCAAACTCATGTCCATCGAGTTGGTGATGCCATCCAACCATCTCATCCTCTGGTGTCCCCTTCTCCTCCTGCCTTCAATCTTTCCCAGAATCAGGGTCTTTGCCAATAAGTTAGTTCTTCACATCTGGTGGCCAAAGTATTGGAGTTTCAGCCTCAGCATCAGTCCTTCCAATGAGTATTCAGGACTGATCTCCTTTAGGATGGACTGATTGGATCTCCTTGCTGTCCAAAGGATTCTTGAGAGTCTTCCTCAACACCACAGTTCAAAAGGGTCAGTTCTTCAGTGCTCAACTTTCTTAATGGTACAACTCTCACATCCATACATGACTACTGGAAAAACCATAACTTTGACTAGATGGACTTTGTCGGTAAAGTAATGTCTCTGCTTTGTAAGACACTGTCTAGGTTGGTCATAGCTTTTCTTCCAAGGAGTAAGCATCTTTTAATTTCATGGCTGCAGTCACCATCTGCAGTGACTTTGCAGCCCAAGAAAAGAAAGTCTGTCACTGTTTCCATTATTTCCCCATCAAGTTTCCATGAAGTGATGGGACCAGATGCCATGATCTTAGTTTTTGAATGTTGAGTTTTCAACCAGCTTTTTCACTCTTCTCTTTCACTTTCATCAAGAGGCTCTTTAGTTCCTCTTCACTTTCTGCCATAAGGGTGGCCTCATCTGTATATCTGAGGTTATTGATTTTCTCCTGACAATCTTGATTCCAGCTTGTGCTTCATCCAGTCTGGCATTTTGCATGAGGTACTATGCATATAAGTTAAATAAATAGGGTGACAATATACAGCCTTGACATACTCCTTTCCCAATTTGGAACCAGTCTGTTGTTCCATGTCCAGTTCTAACTGTTGCTTCTTGACCTGCATACATATTTCTCAGGAGGCAGGTAAGGTGGTCTGGCATTCCCATCTCTTGAAGAATTTTCCATAGTTTGCTGTGATCCACACAAAAGCTTTAGCATAGTCAATGAAACAGAAGTACATGTTTTTATGGAATTTTCTTGCCTTTTCTATGATCCACCAAATATTGGCAATTTGATCTCTGGTTCCTGTGCCTTTTCTAAATTCAACTTGAACATCTGAAAGTTCACATTTCATGTACTATTGAAGCCTGGCTTAGAGAATTTTGAGCATTACTTTACTAGCATGTGAGATGAGTGCAATTGTGCGATAGTTTGAGCATTCTTTGGCGTTGCCTTTCTTTAGGATTGGAATGAAAACTGACCTTTTCCAGTCCTTTGGCCACTGCTGAGTCTTCCAAATTTGCTGGCATATTGAGTGTGGCACTTTCACAACATCATCTTTTAGAATTTGAATTAGCTCAGCTGGAATTGCATCACCTCCAGTAGCTTTGTTCATAGTGATGCTTCCTAAGGCCCACTTGATTTTGCACTCCAGGAAGTCTGGCTCCAGGTGAGTGATCACAACATCATGGTTATCTGGGTCATGAAAATCTGCAGCACTTTAACATCATCATCTTCTAGGATTTGAAATTGAGAGCACAGAGTCTTATTGGCAGCCCAGAGTCTTAGCTGCTGGTCAACCAGGGAAGTCCCACATATACACACTACCCTGTGTAAAGTAGATAGCTAGTGGGAAGCTGCTGTATAGCGCAGGGTGTTCACCTCAGTGCTCTGTGATGGCTTAGAGTGGTGGGATGGGGAGGTGGGAAGGAGGTTCAAGATGGAGGGGATGTATGTATACACACAGCTGATTCACTTTGCTGTATAACAGAATCTAACACAATATTAAAAATTAAAATTAAAAAGAAAGTCAATGGAGTATAATATATATTTCATGACCTTTTTTAGGGGGCATTTCAAGAAATAGTTTTATGTAGAATCTATTCTGGACAAAGTTTATATATGCAATATGTAGATGTTATATTCATGATATAACACTACCAAGAATTAAATTAGTACTATTATTATCAATAGTCCTTATTAGATCAAAGGCAACAAACTATTTACCTCTCCGCGCAATAATGATTTTGATTAGATAAAACAATGCTTCATACAACATTTAAATTGACTTGAAATTATAAATTCAAATGTAAACTCTAGGTATAGTGGAATAATACAGACTTAAATTTTAATTTCTCAATGAAAAAGGAAAGTGGTTTTGCCTGACAAAGGTACATTATGATGATGCCTAGTAAAATGACTAACAATTATAAAGTTCCATAGTCTATACTTCAAATTATTTTTTCATACTTGTTTCAAGATTCCTGAATTCCAGGGGAAATAAAATCCAATTTCAAAAGTAAACTTTGCATTTTAAAGTGAAAGCAGGCAAGTTTTCCCTTGTGTAGAACAAGCTATTTCTGAGCTGTAGTGAAATTAGTCAGCTTGTCAAAGGGCAGCATTAACAGGCAATGCAAGACATTTGTTGAACAAATAACTATGGAGACCTCTTCTATATGAGAACCCTGACCTTAAGAATATATCTATCTGATTGGGAAGTTGCAAGAAAAACTCAAGAAAGTTTTGGTAAATGCCATGTGAGTCAAAGAAGCTTAGCGAAGAGGGTGAGAGTATTTACCTGAAATGAGTAGGAAAGCTTCCTAGTAGACTTAGCACTTGGACTGAACTTTGAATCAAGGCATCAAAGAATGAAAGAATCTTAGATCTGGAGATCCAGGGTGCAAATTCAGATTCCAGGCAGGTAGTAAAAGTAAAACATGTGAGCTAAAACCAAAATAATTGGGAATATTGGGACTGTGGTGAACTAGGAGGTGCTTGACCTGTCTAAAGAAGTCATCTGTCTTTTTGTTTGTTTATTTTTTGTCACACTGTGTGGCAAGGGGGATCTTAGTTCCCTGTTCATGTTCAGCCATGTCCAGCTCTTTGTGACCCTATGGACTGTAGCCCGCCAGACTCCTCTCTCCATGGGATTCTACAGTCAAGGATACTGGAGTGGGTTGCCATGCCCTCCTCCAGGGGATCTTCCCAACTCAGGGATCCAACCCACATCTCTTAAGTCTCTTGCATTGGAAGGTGGGTTCTTTATCAGTAGGGCTACCTTGGAAGTTCTATTCTTAGCCGCACCAACTACTGCCAAATGAGAATGCAGGCCCAGTGTTGTAATTTCTGAAAAATTTCCCCTAGAAAACCTGAAATATCAAATTTTTAATGTAAATCTTGTACAAATCTTGAATCATAAATATTCACAACTAAACCCGTCTGTTTTACAGCATCTTGTAGGCCAGATTGGCTGTGAGCTGTTGCTCTGGTTTAGCAATTTCTTACTTCAGAATCCTTGGATTTCCTTCAGGACTTTTCCACCAAGTGGTTATCCACCCTCTACTTTAACTCCTCCTGAAATGGGAATCTCAGTGACTGGCAAGGCAAACTAACTGCTAGAACTTCCTTTCTTTTATTTGTCCCCAAAATTATGCTAGTTTTTTCTGTGCACCACGCAGTTTTTCTTCATAAAGACTTGAAGTATTTGAAAATAGACATTATGTTCCTTGTAAATTTTGTCTAGTACCTTCCACTTTTGCTCAACTGGCATGATTTCAGGTTTCTTACCACCTTCATCAACTGGATGGATTCAATGATCCATTTTCCTCAGCACATAATACCCAGAACTAAAAGAGGTAGTCTAGGCAAAGAATGAATGTTACCACCCTAGTTCTAGGTATTACAGCTAATATCAGTCAGGTATCAAGTGCATGAAACTAAAAATAATCCCATATAGTTTGGTAGAAAGGGATTTACACATTATGAAATCATTAGAACTGTTGAAGGTCATTCCTGGGCTTCAAGTATATGGAACCGTCAAACTTTTGCAAAGCAACTCCACCTTTTTCCATTACACAGCACTGAATGAGAACTCATTTCTCTACATTCTCAACAGCATTTTACATAGTCCATCTTTAGTTTCAAATCTTATGTTTTTAAAATATTTAAATATGTTTCATTTAGATTCCACCATTGGAAGAGAGATGTGTACAATTTTTCTCCACTAATATTTTTTAAGAATTAATCAGTATTGTATTATTAATCCATATTGATTATTTTATTACCATTACAAAAGCAAAAGTAATTTATTCCCTTTAAGCTACAGAGAATGACCTCATCTGAGGCTTTGCCCCATCCAAAAGGCATCATATGGTCCAAAACTGTCTTATATACAGATACTATCCTTAGCCCCCTTACTATAATTCGGAACAATTCTGTTGTCAACCCAGCAATAGTGTTCCCTATAGAACTGACCAAGGGCTCAGTTGCACTGAGGCATTGAAAGTTACCTTTTCCCTCAGCCCAATTCTGCTCTTATTTCCTAAGAGAAGTATCTCCTGAAAGTACTCTCTAATCACCCTTCTACACAAAATTTTCCATCTCAAAGTTGTTTCCAAGAACCCAATATAAAATAGCCTCTCTGAACCTTAGTCCCATGATCCATTAAAGTGAGGACAGAAAAACTTTCCTTGTAAAATTACTATATGTGCACATTTGTCATTCCTCTGAACTCCTTTCCACGTTTAATAAATTGGTAGGAAATAAAAGCTGCCCTCTGGGAAGGAGCTGAAAATGCTAGCTAGTTATTTTCCTGAACATCTTTGCTGCAAGTGTAGAGCCAAATAATGTCAGCTCTTCAACATATTTCCATTGTCTCAAGAACTGGTGATGTAGCAGCAGTGCAACAGTTAAAACTTCATGGGGGCAAAACTGGCAGTAATATTAATGGTACAAGCATCTGCTATAAAGTGTCTTTTCTAGCAGAGAAGGTGACATGGTGCACCACTCTAGTGTTTGGTAGAAGCTGTGATTTTTCTCATCAGACCAGTTTCTGTGGTGTAGGTATTGCCCTGCATAGCTCAGTCTTGAGCTTGTTTTCCAGCCCTCCAAACATCTCTGTGGAATGGCCAGAAAGGTGGACCTCTTTATAATGCATCCTTTCTGCAGAGTCAGTCAATTAGCATCTGCTGTTTGCAACCAAATACCTGATTGAAGATTAAATAGTGTAATGTGTGTAAACCATGTGCATACTATGTAAAGAAGCACATAGTATGTATTAGTACACTGCAGGTGTTATAATTTGATAGGCTTTCTGATGGCTGTGTGTGGTTTTCAAATCATGGCTTTGGTATTGTGAGGGACAACTAAGTTAATAAGTGGAAAGCGTCTAGAACAGTGGTTGCACATAATAATCATTCAGTACATGTTTGCTCTTAACACTTTTGCCCTTTAGTCACACAATCATCTCTATACACAAAATTGTTAATTCAGGCTGGGGAAGGAAGTTTGGGACTTGGATTGAATCAAGATGGCTTTGTTTAGACAAGTTGTCAGAAGCCAGACCTGAACCCAGCTCTCCTTAGGAAGACCTGATTCCCAGATGTGCAGTGTTCTCTGATTAACTGGTATTCTGGGCCAAGTCCTGCCATCTGTCCCATGTATTTGAAGCTAAAGGCTTTATAAAAAAGAAAATTAATCTCTCTGTTTACTCTCAAGCCACAATTGTAATGTCATCAGTTGCCATGGGAGAGAAACAGGTGGTTTCAAAGGGCATTGACATCAGCATTTGTCAGAAAACTTTATATACTTGTTATGCTATCAGTGTTTCCAGGAGGAACTGAGCAATTTTTAACATTCTTTGTTTACCACAAGAAAACTTAATAAAAATTTTTTTGCAAAAAATTTGTAAATCAAAGATTTGGAAGTTGTCTCTTTGATGACTGATTTCCTAGATTTCACTAAGCAAAACGTTTCTGTTTTCTATAAGAAAATATACATTTGGGCTTCCCTCGTGGCTCAGTGGTAAAGAATCCACCTGCCAACACAGTAGATATGGGTTCGATCCCTGATCTGGGAAGATCTACATGCCACAGAGCAACTAAACCTCTGTGCCACAGCTCCTGAGACTGGGCTCTAGAGCCCGGGAGCTGCAAGTGCTACATCCAGGTGGTGTAGTTACTGAAGCCCGTATGCCCCAGAGCCCATGCTCTGCAACAGGAGAAGCCACTCTAATGAGAAGCCCATGCACCGCAACTAGAGAAAGGGGCATATGCAACATGACCCAGCACAGCCAAAAATAAATGAGTAAATAAAAAACAAATAAAATTAGTTAAATATATATATATTTATTTTCTCTTTGTTGAGACTTGAATTTACACAGACAAAGTTTTTCAAGGTCAAGGCAACAATTTCTGACATGGGTCTTGATCAGAAGACATGATTCATTAGTCTTCACTTTCAAATTATGTGAACAGGAAAAAAATCCTCAATTAAAATGGAAAAAGAGAGCCTCTCCAAATTTAATCTGTTTGTCTCTAGCACTCAAACAGAGGATATGCAGAAAGAAGTGATCTTGAATGTGTTTACTCTACTTAGAAGTAGAGATTTTAGGAATCCAATGTGTTTTCAGAAATAAATATTAATATACTGAAGTAGAAAGTAACTAAATATCTCAATTATACTTGTCCATGTAAGATGATGCATATGCTTTTAATAAGCTCTGATTATTTTTTCCAAGCAAATTAATTATTTTTTCTTTTTTTTAATTAGTTTATTTTCTATTTTTTAACTTTACAATATTGTATTTGTTTTGCCATACATTGACATGAATCCACCATAGGTGTACATGTTTTCCCCTTCCAGATCCCCCCTTCCACCTCCCTCCCCAAAATTAATTTTTGAAATTACAAAGTAATGGGATATTCTGCTCTGCATCCTCTTTTTGTGAGGTGGCCACTCGGAGTCACAGCCTGGGCTTCTTCAGTGACTGGTGGTAAGGCCATCTTATCTAGTGGTCATTGTTAAGAAATCCACGATAGTCTGAATCTAAGGCACATTCAACACCACTATCAATACTAAAGCTGAAATTTGATCTCCATTAGCCCTACTCCCAAGTATATCTCTATGAATTAAAAACTCAATCAGGAATAAAGAGTGCAATTTTTGTTTTCTCCACAAACCCCAACACCAAGGACCCTAAGGACATCATTGAAATGCTGAATTAATCAGCCTTATGGCTATCGCTTTGTTATGTGAGAATAGTAAGATCTGCACTTAAAGCTGAAAGCAAATGAATTGGTACACACAGCATTTTTTCTCCACACCTCTCCAGGCCCTCCTCACTTGTCTAGTTTTAAAATACCCAACATAGAACTCCACTCTTCTTTCTTTTTCATCCATTCAAATAGTTATTGAGCATCTTCTCTGTTTCAGGTATAATGCTTCCTATGGGAAGCTACTTCATTAGTAATCCTTTCTTTCATCTATATTTTCTGCTTTTCCCTCTTTTACCTTCAAGCCAAGCAGCCACTCTCTGGTGGTCCTGCTTGCACCTCTGTGATGTCACCCTGACTCATCCTCACAGCGTCCTCCTCCACTTCTCATACTGTAAATGTTGGTGTAAAACTGTAAATGTTGGTGCAATACCATATATGTTAGGCTTAAATGTTGGTGTACCCCATTTCCATCACCCACAGTTACACTGCAGGCTCCCCCCATTTTCATTTCCATTCACAGGAGAATTAAAAGACCCACCAAATCTCCCTTGTCAGATTAACAAACATAATGGTTTTGAAAGTGCTTCCAATTAAGAAAAGTGATTTATAGGATATTGTGGAGAAATATCAACAACTTCAAATATGCAGATGATACCAATTTAATGGCCAAAAGTGAGGAGGAACTAAAGAGCCTCTTGATGAGGTGAAAGAAGAGAGTGAAAAAGCTGGCTTAAAACTCAACATTCAGAAAACAAAGATCTTGGCATCTGGTCCTATCCCTTCATGGCAAATAGATGGGGAAAAAGTGGAAATGGTGTCAGATTTCATTTCCATTGCTTTTGTGGAGGAACCCCTTAAGTAATGGTGTGGGGAAAATGAAAGTGGTCAGCAAGCTTATTTTGAATGTTTTAATATCTAAGGATTGTATAATCAGAGGGTACTCCAGTCAATTTGGGAAGCTAATGTAATGTACAAACATATAATAACTATGAATAAAATATAACCATCCCCCTGGAGGCTCAGCAGGTAAAGAATCCGCCTGCGATGCAAGAGACTCAGGTTCAATTCCTGGGTCAGGAAGATCGCTGGAGAAGAGAATAGCTACCAACTCCAGTGTTCTTGCCTGGAGAATTCCACGTACAGAGGAGCCTGGTGGGCTACAGTCCATGGGGGTCACAAACAGTGGGACAAGACTGAAGCGACTAACATTTGCACTTTCACTTTCCCTCAGTTAAATATAGCACTGAGTTCAAACCAAGAAAGGGAAATTCCTAGTTCCATAGATAAAGGAGAAACTCAAAGCCAGAGAAGTGAGTGGCATCAAAGTTCAGATCCTCACAGAGGTTTTAGGCATAGACACTAGATTGCACTAGTGGTAAAGAACTTGACTGCCAATATAGGAGAAGCAAGAGATGCGGGTTCTGTCTCTGGATTGGGGAGATCCCCTGGAGGAGGGAATGGCAATCTATTCCAGTATTTTGCCTGGAGAATCCCATGGACAGAGGAGACTGGTGGGCTACAGTTCATGGAGTCCATAAAGAATCGAGAACGACTGAAGTGGCTTAGCACAAGCACAGCTATGCTGCTGCTGCTGCTAAGTCGCTTCAGTCGTGTCTGACTCTGTGCGACCCCATAGACGGCAGCTCACCAGGCTCCACCGTCCCTGGGATTCTCCAGGCAAGAATACTGGAGTGGGTTGCCATTTCCTTTTCCAGTGCATGAAAGGGAAAAGTGAAAGTGAAGTCGCGCAGTCGTGTCCGACTCTTAGCCACCCCATGGACTATAGCCTACCAGGCTCCTCCGTCCATGGGATTTTCTAGGCAAGAGTACTGGAGTGGGGTGCCATCAAGCACAGCTATAATGACCATAAAAGTAGGGGCATGTGGTCCTTGCTTATGGACTATAGGACTAAACTATCTGTGTGAATCCAGCAGCCCTGTAAGGCTAATCCAACTGTGAATTGAGCTCTAGAAGACTTCTGTTTACCACCCAAGAAAGAAGATTGGATGTTTGCTAGTTTGCTATCAAAGTCCTAATAGAAAAAAAAAGTTATTTCTGAGATATTGTAGCGTATTATCTCTTGAAAATAGCATGCAAATTTAAGCCTTATACTTAATTTTTATAGCCTCAATACAGATAGATAAAAGGTCAGAATGAATCCTTCTCTTTTGGTACAAAAGTAAAGCATGGCCCAAGTCTTGTGTGTTCTATAGGTCCCAGAGGCAAACTCAAATCTTTGAGCATATTCTCAGCTTCACAACTCCAGAGAAGGTAACTAGCCTGAACAGGAGATTACAGATTTAAATAAAAAGTTGTAATGCACAAAAATAAACTACCATGACCAGAGAATTTATACCACAAGATCTGAAGATGGTAAAATTACCTGAAGACTTTAAAATAAGCATGATGAAACGTTCAAAGAGATGAAGGAAAAAATAAAAATCAATGAAAGGAAAGGAAGGTACAGAAAAAAAAGAACAGCTTGAAAAATAGCAAAATAGAAATTTTATAAGTGAAAAATAAAAACAAATTCAAGTGGTGATTATTGTAATACAATTCAAGAGAAATAATGAATTAGAAGGGGAAAAAAAAGAGCCTAACATAAGGTTGTGATAACAAATATGAAAGAGAAGCTAAAAGACTAAGAAAATGTAAGAAAGGTTAAAAGACATGTGCATACACACACACACACACACACACACACACAGCTCCTAAAGAGGAAATAGAGAAAAGATAAGAGAGGTGATATCCAAAGAGATACTAGCTAAGAAATTTCCAACACTGATAGAAAACATGAGTCTTTACATTGAAGGAACACATCAAGATTTGAGCAGAAAAAAATCAAAACAAATATACATCTGGACTCATGGTAATAAAGCACTAAATACTCAAAGTCAAAATGATGAAAGCTACCAAAAAGGATAAACCTTGAAACACTGATTGTCTTTGCTAATGAAATAATGCACCACAATGAATTTTACAAAAATCCTTCTTTGTAGTTGAGAGTTACATTTAGTATTATACTAGAGTATTTCTGGGCTTCCCTGTTGGCTCAGATGGTAAAGAATATGCTCCAAATGTGGGAGACCCAAGTTTGATGCCTGGCTTGGGAAGATCCCCTGGAAAAGGGAATGGCTACCCATTCCAGTATTCTGCCTGGAGAATTCCATGGACAGAGGAGCCTGAGGGCTATTGTCCGTGGGGTCACAAAGAGTTGGATATGACTGAGAAACTAACATTTTCACTTTCGTGGTACTTCTAGTAAATGAGGAATTGAAAAATAAAGTTTTACTGTGCATTTACCTATTGGTAGTCAGATCTTGGTATAATTACAATCATTTTGCCTCACTTTTTAGCAAAACTCTCTTTTGCCCCTAAACCCATGCTGTGTGGTTTTATACACACATCACATGGCAGTGTCTCTTAGTTAAATTCACTCTCACTGTACCTCTGTCTCAACTTATTTGATCCTTGGCTAAGAGCTTCCTCAGAGAAGGTGAGGCAATTCAGTGTTTGAATTTAGAAATAACATTAAAATTTCATTTAGGGACCAGTACTTGTCTATTGGAGTGGCAGCTGCATGGTGCTGGAGCGACTTTGAGGAGATACCCCACATCCAAGGGCAAAGGAGAAGCCCCAGCAAGATGGCAGGAGGGGAAAAATCACGTTTAGAATCAAACCCCATACCTGTCAGAGACGCTCAGAGGGCTCAAACAAACATTGTGCACACCAGGACCCAGAGACCCCACAGAGACTGAGACAGAACTATGTCTGAGCATCTCCTGTGGAGGTGCGGGTCAGCAGTGGACTGCCACAGGGGCAGGGGCTCTGGGTGCAGCAGACCTGGGTATGGCATAAGCCCTCTTGGAGGAGGTCGCCATTAACCCCACCATGGAGCTGCCAGAACTTACACAGGACTAGGGAAACAGACTCTTGGAGGGCACAAACAGAACATTGTGTACACCAGGACCCAGGAGAAAAGAGCAGTGACCGCATAAGAGACTAACCCAGACTTGCCTGTGAGCGTCCAAGAGTCCCTGGTGGAGGCGTGGGTCAGCAGAGGCCTGCTGCAGGGTTGGGGGCCTTGAGTGCAGCAGTGCATGCATGGGATCTTCTGAAGGAGGTTGCAATTATCTTCATTACATGCACTATAGTTTGGTCTCAGGTAAATAACAGGGAGGGAACACAGCCCCACCCATCAAGAGAAAACTGGATTAAAGATTTACTGATCATGGCCCCGCCCATCAAAACAAGACCCAGTTTCCCCCTCAGTCAGTCTCTCCCATCAGGAAGCTTCCATAAGCCTCTTATCCTTTTCCATCAGAGGGCAGACAGACTGAAAACCACAATCACAGGAAACTAACCAATCTGATCACATGGACCATAGCCTTGTCTAACTCAATGAAACCAGGAGCCATGCCATGGAGGGCCACCCAAGACGGACGGGTCATGGTGGAGAGGGCTGGCAAAATGTGGTCCACTGGAGAAGGGAATAGCAAATCACTTCAGTATTCCTGCCTTGAGAACCCCATGAACAGTATGAAAAGGCAAAAGATATGACACAGAAAGATGAACTACCCAGGTCGGTAGGTGCCCAATATGCTACTGGAGATCAGTGGATAAATAACTCCAGAAACAATGAAGGGATGGAACCAAAGCAAAAACAACACCCACTTGTGGATGTGACTGGTGATAGAAGCAAGGTCCAATGCTGTAATGAGCAATATTGTATAGGAACCTGGAATTTTAGATCCAAGAATCAAGGAAATTGAAAGTGGTCAAACAGGAGACAGCAACAGTGAACATCGACATTTTAGGAATCAGCGAACTAAAATGGACTGTAATGGGTGAATTTAACTCAGATAACCATTATATCTACTGCTGTGGGCAAGAATACCTTAGAAGAAATGGAGTAGCCATCATAGTCAACAAAAGAGTCTGAAATGCAGCACTTGAATGCAATCTCAAAGATGACAGAATGATCTCTGTTTGTTTCCAAGGCAAACCATTCAATATCACGGTAATCCAAGTCTATGCCCTGACCAGTAACGCTGAAGAAGCTGAAGTTGGACGGTTCTATGACTAGCTACAAGACCTTCTAGAACTAACATCCAAAACGATGTCCTTTTCATTGTAGGGGACTGGAATGCAAAAGTAGGAAGCCAAGAAATACCTGGAATAACAGGCAAATTTGGCCTTGGAGTACAGAATGAAGCAGGGCAAAGGCTAATAGAGTTATGCCAAGAGAACACACTGGTCATAGCAAACACCCTCTTCCAACAACACAAGAGAAGACTCTACACATGGACATCACCAGATGGTCAACACCGAAATCAGATTGATTATATTCTTTGCAGCCAAAGATGGAGAAGCTCTATACAGTCAGCAAAACAAGACTAGGAGCTGACTGTGGCTCAGATCATGAACTCCTTATTGCCAAATTCAGACTGAAATTGAAGAAAATAGGGAAAACCACTAGACCATTCAGGTATGACCTAAATCAAATCCCTTATGATTATACAGTGGAAGTGAGAAATAGATTTAAGGGACTAGATCTGATAGACAGAGTGCCTGATGAACTATGGATAGAGGTTCATGACATTGTACAGGAGGCAGTGATCAAGACCATCCCCAAGAAAAAGAAAAGCAAAAAGGTAAAATGGTTGTCTGAGGAGGCCTTACAAATAGCTGAGAAAGGAAGAGAAGCTAAAGGCAAAGGAGAAAAGGAAAGATATATCCATTTGAAAGCAGAGTTCCATAGAATAGCAAGGAGAGATAAGAAAGCCTTCTTCAATGATCAGTGCAAAGAAATAGAGGAAAACAATAGAATGGGAAAGACTAGAGATCTCTTCAAGAAATTTGAAGATACCAAGGGAACATTTCATGCAAAGATGGGCTCGATAAAGGACAGAAATGGTATGGACCTAACAGAAGCAGAAGATATTCAGAAGAGGTGGCAAGAATACACAGAAGAAGTATACAAAAAAGGTCTTCATGACCTAGATAATCATGATGATGTGGTCACTCACCTAGAGCCAGACATCCTGGAATGCAAAGTCAAGTGGGCCTTAGGAAGCATCACTACAAACAAAGCTGGTGGAGGTGATGGAATTCCAGTTGAGCTATTTCAAATTGTAAAAGATGATACTGTGAAAGTGCTGCACTCAATATGCCAAAAAATATGGAAAACTCAGCAGTGGCCACAGAACTGGAAAAGGTTAGTTTTCATTCCAATCCAAACGAAAGGCAATGCCAAAGAATGCTCAAACAACCACACAATTGCACTCATCTCACACACTACCAAAGTAGTGCTCAAAATTCTCCAAGTGTGGCTTCAACAGTATGTGAATCATGAACTTCCAGATGTTCAAGGTGGTTTTAGAAAAGGCAGAGGAACCAGAGATCAAGTTGCCAACATCCAATGGATCATCAAAAAAGCAAGAGAGTTCCAGAAAAACATCTATTTATGCTTTATTGACCATGCCAAAGCCTTTGACTCTGTGAATCACAAAAAACTGTAGAAAATTCTCCAAGAGATGGGAATACCAGACCACCTGACCTCCCTTTTGAGAAACCTGTATGCAGGTCAAGAAGCAACAGTTAGAACTGGACATGAAACAACAGACTGGTTCCAAACAAGAAAAGGAGTATATCAAGGCTGTATATTGTCACCCTGCTTACTTACTCTCATGATGCAGAGTACATCATGAGAAATGCTGGACTGGATGAAGAACAAGCTGGAATCAAGATTGCTGGGAGAAATATCAATAACCTCAGATATGCAGATGAAACAATACTTATGGCAGAGAGCCAAGAATAACTAAAGAGCCTCTTGATGAAAGTGAAACAGGAGAGAGAAAAAACTAGCTTAAAACTCAACATTCAGAAAACTAAGATCATAGCATCTTATCCCATCACTTCATTGCAACTTGATCGGGAAACAATGGAAACAGTGAGAGACTTTATTTTGGGGGGCTCCAAAATCACTGCAGATGGTGACTGTGGCTATGAAATTAAGACACTCACTCCTTGGAAGGAAAGCAATGACCAATGTAGAGAGCGTATTAAAAAGCAGAGACATTACTTTGCCAACAAAGGGCCATCTAGTCAAAACTTTGGTTTTTCCAGTGGTCATGTATGGATGTGAGAGTTGGACTATAAAGAAAGCTGAGCTCTGAAGAATGATGCTTTTGAACTGTGGTGTTGGAGAAGACTCTTGAGAGTCCCTTGGACTGCAAGGAGATCCAACCAGTCCATCCTAAAGGAAATCAGTCCTGAATGTTCATTGGAAGGACCTATGCTGAAGCTGAAACTCCAATACTTTGGCCACCTGATGCAAACAACTGCCTCATTGGAAAAGACCCTGATGCTGGGAAGGATTTGGGGCAGGAGGAGGAGGGGACAACAGAGGATGAGATAGTTGGACTCAATTTACATGAGTTTGAGTAAACTCTGGAAGTTGGTGATGGACAGGGAGGCCTGGCGTGCTGCCGTCCATGGGGTCGCAAAGAGTCAGACACGACTGAGCAACTGAACTGAACTTGTCCATTTTAGGTTGTAACACCCATTCTAAGACTCTTTCTTGTCTTTTCCCCTCTAAACCTCTCTAATATTCAGTACAAATGATCACTCTCCACTTGGTTTTCTTTCTCTCCCTTGCTGTCTCCTCTTGCGTCAGCATCCCTGGCTTCTTCCTTGACCTGCTTCTTTTCTCACTTCAGACACTCTCCAAGGCTGATCTCATCTACCCGTCAGTGTCAGTGTTTCCACACTGCTGTCACCAGGCCGACTCATTCCCTGGGAACCAGCCCCAGCAGCCTGTCAAAGGCAGCAAAACTAAAATAACCTTATGATCCCCTTTCTTCCTTCTCTTTTCTCGGTGTGAAGCCCCTGCTTAGGGAGGACACCAGACCCTTTCTTGGTTCATGAGGTGGATTCCAAGGAGCTCACTCTGGAGCAAAGAGCCCGCCTCAGTAGAGTGGGATGGGGAGACCCGCAGAAACAGAGGCAGGACGCAGCCCTCTCACGAGCACCGAGAGACAGAGTCTGGTCTGGAGGCCACGTCCAGAGGCCGAGGGGGCTCCTGGATGGAGCTGCCCATTCAAGAAGCCCGTCAGCCTGTCACAAGTAGGGCGCTGGGTTCTGCAGTCGGTTGGGTAAAAGTGAAATGGGTCCCAAGTGGGTGCCTGGGACAGCCCTTCGGCTCTCTTCTACCGGCCAGAAAGAGTGTGCTCACGAGGACAATGTTTGGGTGCTCAAAGTAATACAGGCTGAGAGGACAGTCTCAGCCTCCTCGGTTAGAAACTAGGAAGTATTATTGGCTTCCTCCCCTTCAATCTGAGTGCCCTATCTGTCGATTTAAATCCTGCCATCTCCCTGCCTCAAGCCCTTCTTTTTCCTTTGGCTATGATCAGAGTTGGCTATCCGGATCTACTGCACCTAATCTTTCAGCCTCTCATCCATTCGTCACACCAGTTCCAGAATATTATTTTCAAATTACTATGTGATTGTGTCCTTCCCATGGTTGAATCCTTCAGCAATTCCACCCATGACCCATATATAACCTTGGTGGCATAGTAATGGGATGTTAGAAAATATTTTTAGAAGAAAATGGGTTGGGAAATTGGAAAGAAAGACTATATCCAAATTCTAAATTCCTTAGCATAGCATATAAGACCCTACCAAATTTCAAATCTTATCTCCTGTCTATCTTTCTCCTCCATGAAGATTAACCACACAAAATTGTGTTTTCCCCTAAGTTAATGATGCTGGTATAAAATAAATGGTGGTTGGATGAACACTGTCACATAAACAGCTGCCTGGGCCCTGAAGCCCTGTGTTCCAGCTATGGAAAATGTTCTGTGTTTAAAAGAGGTACCATTGAGAGCCTTTGCATGGGCTGACCTGCCTCACCCCTCAGAATTTCGGGTCCTGCTCTTTGGTGCTGGAGGTATAAGCCTCACATCTAGCACAGTAGTCTGTGTGTTGGCTGCAGCAGGGAGTAGAGAAGTATTTTTTTAAAAAAGATTGCAGTGTACTTGCTTTACAATAATGTATTAGTTTCTGCTGTACAATGAAGTGAATTAGCTCTATGTGTACATGTATCCCCTCCTTCTTGAACCTCCCTGCCACCCCCTCGTCCCATCCCTCTGGGTCATCACAGAGCACTGGGCTGAGCTCTCTGCACTACGCAGTAACTCCCCACTAGCTGTCTGTTTTACTGACGGAAGTGTACATACATCCATCCCAGTCTCCCAATTTATCCCGTACACTGCTGCCCTGCAGATAGGTCCATAACCATAATTAGGAGAGCTGTGGCTCCAAACTTCTGACTGAGGCTTTGTGTAAAGATTCTGAGTAGAGACTGTGGCATTTCCACTTAAGAGCTGGAAACAAACAGACAGAAGCTGGTTTTCCTCTTCTTTCCTTTTCTTTCCTTCTTCTCCTCCTTCCCTCCCTTCCTTTTTTCCTTTTTATAAGTTTTATTTTAGACTTGTCAAGATAGAGAAAGCACTTTACCATGATTTTTGAGCTCCTAGATATTTCCAGAGATCACTGCACAGATAACAATACCCTGGACACCCAACTGCTTGATTGTCCCTTTGCATGTCTCTACTCAGTCATTTGTATTCCACACAGGTTTTCTTTTGCAGCACCTTTTCTTGGCTATAGCCAACAATCTAGTTGTGTCTGCCACCCAGATGCATAGAATGCAGAAAGGTGAGTGATTTAATTATGTTCTCTTTTGAAATCTGATTTGGGGAGTGACATTGACATTACTAAGATCATGGCATCCGGTCCCATCATTTTATGGCAAATAGATGGGGAAACAATGAAAACAGTGAGAAACATTATTTTGGGGGGCTCCAAAATCACTGCAGATGGTAACTGCAGCCATGATATTAAAAGACACTTGCTCCTTGGAAGAAAAGTTATCACCAACCTAGACAGCATATTAAAAAGCCGAGACATTACTTTGCCGACAAAGGTCCATCTGGTCAAAGCTATGGTTTTTCCAGTAGTCATGTATGGATGTGAGAGTTGGACTATAAAGAAAGCTGAGGGCTGAAGAATTGATGCTTTTGAACTGTGGTGTTGGAGAAGACTCTTGAGAGTCCCTTGGACTGCAAGGAGATCCAACCAGTCCATCCTAAAGAAAATCAGTCTTGAATATTCATTGGAAGGACTGATGTTGAAGCTGAAACTCCAATACTTTGGCTACCTGATGAGAAGAGCTGACTCATTGGGAAAGATCCTGATGCTGGGAAAGATTGAAGGCAGGAGGAGATGGGGACAACAGAGGATGCGACGGTTGGATGGCATCACCAACTCAATTTACATGAGTTTGAGTAAACTCTGGGAGTTGGTGATGGACAGGGAGTCCTGGCGTGCTGCGGTCCATGGGGTCGCAAAGAGTTGGATACGACTGAGCGACTGAACTGAACTGATCGACATTATTCCATAACACAATTATAAGACAAACTTTAAAAATTAATGGGCTCGAGGGAACTCCGTTTACCTTCATCACCAGAAAGGCTCGGTGAGCTCACTGAGGCTCCATGTGGCTGGTGTGGCTTTCTCAGGGCAGAAACAGATGGCAGAGCCAGGAAGTCCTCAGATGGGGGAAGAGTCTTATCCCCTCTAACCTAAGTTGCCATAAATCACAGATTATAGCTTGATAACTTAGCTATTTCTTCCTGACTGATGACTTTCTTTTAGGAAAAACAATCACAAGTGTCACCTTCTTTCCATGAGTCTGATGGCCATGCTCCACATCCCAAATCACACAGAGGAGAAGTCCTCACCTCTCCTTTCACCCTCACACCTCCGGTCACCTGCTAGGGAAAATGCTCAGACCTGTCACCAGTGACTTGGAGAAAGAGAACAGTCAGCTGTGCCTAATGACGTGGACCCGTGACAGCAAATGCCCTATTACCCTGGGGTCCACTCCTAGTGAGGGCCCTGTTTCTAACCACCACCTGGCCGTCACCAGCCCTTCCCAAACTAGTCACTGTTTTCTGCTTCCCCTGACATCTTCTTTTCCTGAAGCAAAACATGAATTTAAGAATGCTTCACGTAATGTGCATTGCCTTGGATTTTGCAATCAGAACCTCCTCTTATGTTTGGGAATTAAGAAGGCAAAGAGCAGGAGGGAATAGGTTATGCAAATTTCCTGGGTAAACTGAAGACTCTGCAAATTTTTAGTTTAAATATGCAGAAAATAAGATTCGCATCAAAGGGATATTGAAGAACAGGAGGCTTAATGCTTCCCAGTACAGCCTTGTTTGTAGGAGACCCCTATTTGGAGGAAGAAGTGTTGCTTAATATAGCTTCTCAGAGAAAGATTCACTGCACCCCTAGGAGCCATGGCACAGTCGATAAGGCTGGTGTGATCAGTGATGAACAGAGTCAAGTCCCACTGAGAGCCAAGGTAGGAAAAAGGCTAATGTAATTGCTTTTCAAAACAACACCACCTAAGTGAAAAGCCTTATCTTTATAGACGGTATTGCTTCTGCTTCCAGACCCCACGAATATAGCCAGCCTCTCTGCTGCTGCAGCCGGGTGCAGTTTCCTCCCTACTAGCTTAGCCAGCACTCCGGCTGCTGCAGCTTCCAGCTCCCGGAAATCTGTTTTGACATTGCAGTTCCCAGTTTACAGCTATGAGCTGTTCTTTTAGCTGGAAGTGCTCCAAATACCATCTTGCTCTTTTCATGAAAACACAGTGTTGAATCTTCTCTTGCCTCCTCTGAGAAAGGAAGGAAGGGACTTCTATAGTCAAGGACACCTGGGGGAGCATGCAAGTGAGAGGATGCTTCGGGGAGAGTCCAAAATAGTGGAGAGAGCCCACTGTGCTTCTAAAGAAGTTCTAGTTCTAAGCAGCGTGCCTGCAAATAGCACTGAGCAGCCCTCTCCACCCCCAGCCTTGAAAGAGGGCCACTCCCTCCTCAGCACCTCTACTTCCTCAAGAACCAGATCAGATTCCTCCACAGCCCAGATGGATTTGCTTTTTGGCCTCTATTATAACTGTTCCATTGCCTCTCTGTGTTTTCCCTTATCTAATTTATCCATATCCATGCCATCCATTTGACACTGAAACTAATTATTTTATTCATTCTTGCATTCCATTTCTTTTTCAGTAAGTAACAGTCATTCAGAAAACTGGATTCCAATATTTCCAAAGGCAGGACTCTGTTATGCTGGCTTTCCTGCTCCCTAGACAGGGTCAGGCTGACATAGATAGAGTGGGCTGCTGGTAAATTCACTCCCCAGAGAGAAAAAAACTCCTGATTCTCCTGATTTGTGGGATGTGAACAGTGTGTACTCTCTGCAGTATAAACACCACATTCACAACTGGAGTGAAGCTACAAGTGTGACATCCCTGAGTGTGGAACTCAGCAGCAGTGTACACAATCAGCTCTCACAAGCTGACTGGTGCACACCACGTCTAACATATATACCACTTACAGTGGCATTTCTGTGATCAAATTCTATTATAGGAATGTAAGGGATTCGATTTCTAGGTGTCTTCTCAAACTTGATTAAACAATTTCCCCCCCTTTCTTCGTCCCCAGCCCTTTTGGTGTGTGTGTGGAGGACAGGGATGTAAATAGAAGGGAGAGAGGTTAACCATAAGAATAGAAGTAACATTAATTTTATTCTGCCTTTTTTTCCTGTTAAGAACGCACTCTCTTGGTGGTAGAGCTGAATCTTGAGAGTGAACTCCCCCACCCCACCCCCACTATTTCGAGTTCTTATTTTAAGCTCCAAGCAGTAAAGACGGCCATGGGTTTGCCAGCATTCTTCCTACTGAGAAGTGGGATCTAAGACTCCTCTTCTCCGTAACGACTTAACCACAGAACATGGTAAAAGTGAGGCCGTGCCAGCTTCTGAGCCTGAGCCGTCAGAGAAGAGCAGCTCTCATTTCCAGGGGTTTGGAAACGCTTGCTCTCGCACCCACCTGCCGTGCTGTGAGGGAGCCCAGCAGCCCCAGGAAGATCCGCGTGAGAGAACCCCCAGACAGCCCACCGACAGCCTCGTTCAGAAGCCAGCACCTCCGTGAAGGCCTGCGGGGACTCCCGTTAGCAGCAGCTTCCCCAGCCGCAGGGGACTGCTCCAGCCATCGCCACACAGAGATGAGCTGTCCCCAAGCCATCCTCCCCAATTTGCCCATACGTGAACAAAGGGAATGATCATCGTTTTCCGACACAAAGTGCTGAGATGGTGTGTACGCAGCAGTGAATAATCAGACCTTCTCCCTGCCCCTTCCCTACAACCTCACTCCGGTTAGCGCCCAGAGTATTATCCGGGCAAGCGCACCTCTCTCCCTTGTCTCCCAATTCTAAGTTGTACGGATCTGAGAGAGACCTCTCAAGGGTCACTTTCTCCTTCTCCCCAGCCTTTTCCTTACCCTCTCTGGGAAACATATCCCTATCTCCCTTCTCCATTCTGTAACACTGTGTGAATCACTTATCATGTTTTCGGATCTTTAAATTTTATCTGAAAATTTTCGAGCCAAATGTGTTTTGGCACTTAACAATTTTTTCACATTTTAGATGGGTAATGTGGTACTATTATTTTTCCAGTAGTCATGTCTGGATGTGAGTTGGACCATAAAGAAGGCTGAGTGCTGAAGAATTGATGCTTTTGAACTGTGGTGTTGGAGAAGACTCTTGAGAGTCCTTTAGACCCCAAGGAGATCCAACCAGTCCATCCTAAAGGAGAGCAGTCCGGAGTGTTCATTGGAAGGACTGATGCTGAAGCTGAAATTCCTTTACTTTGGCCACCTGATGCAAAGGGCCAACTCCTTGGAAAAGACCTTGATGCTGGAAAAGACTGAGAACAGGAGGAGAAGGGGGCAACAGAGGATGAGATGGTTGGATGGCATCACCAACTCAATGGACATGAGTCTGAGCAAACTCCAGGAGATGGTGATGGGAAGAGAGGCCTGGTTTGCTGCAGTTATAGGGTCACAAAGATTCAGACGTGACTTAGCAACTTAACAACAAGCGCAACAATATGGTACATATACTGGTTATTATATAAAATTTGCAGCAGTGTCTGTAGCAGCACCTTGTAATCAATACAGTAATATTTTAGCAATAAATTATATAAATATTTACATTAATGTGATAAATTTTAAAAATATAAATAGAAAAAATATCTACCATCTTTCAGAGCCTTTTATCTTTAAGAAGTACAGAAAAACCACTGAAGACTGGTAGATTGACCATCCATGTCTTCCACTAGGCACTGATGCATGACATGCTGCTCACCATGTATCTCTTCTGCCTGGCAAGTTATAGACTCCCAAGAGGAGCATGCTGACTCACCACACACACACACACACACACCAACTGCACTGGGTTGATTGACAAAGCCTATAATTCTGGAACCATTTTTGTTTCTGAAAAGACTTCTTAACCAGAAAACACCTTGAATCTCCTTGTCATAAAACAGTGAATGATAATATGGAAATCTAAACGGCTAGAAATACAGTTCATGATGTATCTACGGGATATAATAGTCCTGTTTACATTCCATAAGCTACTTAAACTTCCTTTGGTTTAGACAATAATGTCAAATCAGAAGCATGTTCCAGTTAACTTAGTCCTGGAACTTGCAAGATCATCAAATGTTTAAATATTAGCCTTATTTACTCATCGAAAAGAATTCCATTTCAATAAGATAGATACTTGAATTGTTTAGTAATGACCCAAGCAGTGCCAAACTTTCAATTAAATTCATTTCTTTGAATTATCTGAAGTTCAAACAAGAGGTGAAGGATAAGAATAAAGAATTTATAGATCCTGAATGTTTCTAAATTCCAGTTTTGTCTGAGTAAATTTGAAGAATGAAATAGGAAGAAGACAGTGCACACTACCATAATTCAAATGAATTCCATTTGAGCTTCTTCTGACATATGGCAGATCACTGAACTAAGGTAGATTTCTTTTTGCAATCTTTATATAAATTGTCAAAGAGAATCACTCATAACCCATGCCTGGCTTGCAAAGCCATGTTAATTAATCAGCATCCTTGACACGCTGTCAGTTTCAGATACTAATAAATTTGGGTGTTTGATAGAGCTTTGGATTTCATTACAATCATATAAAACTCAAGCGGCTTTTTTATGATTTAAGAATAACTTTTTAATTTATAGCAAACATCTGCTGTAGGCAGTATTATTTTTCTCTACCACTTGAATATTCAGGTTTTTAGTTTAGTTCAAAAAGAAAGAAAGAAAAAAACAAGCCTGGAAATGGTTTCTATAAAATCATCAGCACCAACTCTTAGGCCTTCATCATTCTCAAATGAGAACAGGTTATACATAAACCGCCCACAAGAGAGTTTATAGTGAGTCTTTAATGTGTCACACTGTGTGCTAGATGCTGTACCAGACATTAAAAGTGATTTGGATCCTCAGGAGCCTTTGTGATTGAGTGAGATTATAGCATTTCTTCCTTTTTCTGCTTTATTTCATTTTAGATCTCTATTTGTAGGATTTCAAAAGCCTAGAGACAACTTGGAAAACCACAGAAGTATGGTTGGTTATTACTCTGGAAGCTATAATCTGAAGCCATAGTTTCCTATTTAAATTATTCTGGAATGAAGAACTGCCTATGTGACTGGATGTAGCCATTTACCAGCAAGGCACACGGTTCTTCACATCCGGGTTCCCGAACACATCTCGACTTCTGACAAGAAGTAAAGCACAGATAAGTTCTCTTGCGCTGGTCACCCCAGCTCCCTGACACTGGTCATTCTTGCCTTCAGTCTGATCTGAGGCCAAGGTATCCAGTGGGTCCTTGTTCTCTTTCTGAGTTTCAGTCTCTCAGTAACCAGAGGGAGCAGCTGGATTCCTTTCCATTCTACCCTGTATATGCATTCACAACCCCCCCCCACACACATACTCAGCTCACACACTTTCACAAACATACTATCACACACGCTTACCCTGGTTCACACCCGTCCTCACACATACTCTCAAGCATACGAATGCTCATATCACACCTGCCCTGTGGTGCTCTGGAGGCATGGGCTTTTTTAGTCAAGCCTTTCATTTAGTGTGACCTCAGGAAGGTGTGCACACAGAAGTTCAGTTTACTCATCCATATAATGGACTCTCTACTCTATGAGCCTTTGCAAGGATCGAAGAGGTTAATATATGGAAAGTATTTAGCATTGTGGCTAGTACCTGGTAAACATACAGGACATAACTGTTGTTGACAGGCTCTCTAAGCACACTTGAGCCTCAGACAAACCTGGCCTGGCCCCCAGCAATGGGCCTTGATTCTACAGTTGGGTTTCTCATTCCATTCCAAAAAAAAAAAAAAATTATTTCCTCATCCAGTTCTGGTTATGGCCTGGAGCCCTGCCTTTGTCTGGGTGACCTCTTGCTCTGTGGATATGCTTCTCGTCTCATTTTCCTTACATACCCTGCACATGTCACCTGCCACCCCTCCTGACAGCCCAGCGCCTATCATTCAGGAAAGCGGACAAAGGGCCTGGACCTGCCTCCTGCTACCATGTAGCTTCTCTGGGACAAGCCGTGACCATTAAGATTTGCTCTTAAGGAACTGCATTTCCATGATGCATTTTTATTTATGAACAAATGTAGGATCTAATGATTTGGAAGAGCAAAGAAACATATCTATTATAGAAAACTCTATTTTGTCCAGAGAGATTTAAAAATGAGACACTCAGAAACATTCTTTTTAGAGACAATTCATGCAAGCTAACTGTATGTTCCCAATTTTCTGAGAATTATACTGCATAAAAAATGAAATTAAAACTCTATTAAGTCTAAATTGCCTATTAAATATGATTGTATTGATCGCTAATGACTCAAGTGGTGCTTTGTGATCTTAAAGTGACCATTGCTTATCATCATTAATTTATAAGTGAAATATTTAGCTCAATTAAACCTAACTTGTACAAATTAGAGAGCATTAGATATTTTTCTATGGATTTCTAGGCCCTCTGTCTCATAATCAGGCAGGCCTCACTTCAGGTTCTTTAGATCTGGGCTTACTGCTTATGTAATGTATTAACAGAACTGTGGGTTTAGTGGCCGTTTTAATAAATCTCAAAAATACAAATTTTTAAGATTTTGTGGTGTACTAACCATATAATCATCAACGTGATATGGGAGATAACACACACACACACACACACACACACACACACACACACACACAGCTTATGGTGCTTGGCCTCACCATTTTAACTCAGGATCTACTTGTCCAGATACACTTTTAAACCATTAATCCACCAACACTCATTGCAGAGTCAAATGGAATAAAATGAGTCATTTAAAAGAAAGAAAAATCAATAGAACTGATCATGTGAGGGATTAATGAAAGGGTTGAATCAAAGACAGTGGAAACAGTGTCAGACTTTTTTTTTTTTCGGCTCCAAAATAACTGCAGATGGTGATTGCAGCCATGAAATTAAAAGACACTTACTCCTTGGAAGGAAGGTTATGACCAACCTAGATAGCATATTTAAAAGCAGAGACATTACTTTGCCAACAAAGGGCCATCTAGTCAAGGCTATGGTTTTTCCAGAGGTCATGTATAGATGTGAGAGTTGGATGGTGAAAAAAGCTGAGGGCAGAAGAATTGATGCTTTTGAACTGTGATGTTGGAGAAGACTCTTGAGAGTCCCTTGGGCAGCAAGAAGATCCAACCAGTCCATCCTAAAGGAGATCAGTCCTGGGTGTTCATTGGAAGGACTGATGTTGAAGCTGAAACTCCAATACTTTGGCCACCTCATGCGAAGAGTTGACTCATTGGAAAAAACCCTAATGCTGGGAAGGATTGCAGGCAGGAGGAGAAGGGGATGACAGAGGGTGAGATGGTTGGATGGCATCACCGACTCGATGGACATGGGTTTGGGTGGACTCCGGGAGTTGGTGATGGACAGGGAGGTCTGGCGTGCTGAAATTCATGGAGTCGCAAAGAGTTGGACACGACTGAGTGACTGAACTAAACTGAACTGAACTGAATCAAAGATAAAACTAAAGTTTCAATGCTGAGTTTAAGAAACATTTACAGTGAGGGGTATTTTTGAGTCTGAGGCAAGAAGCTGGAGAAAGATACTTTTATATCTCAACAAACCTGTAACATACTATTCCACAACAGTGGCACATCATGGACGCTATGTGGCTAGAAAGATTAGACATTAAGGTTGATAATTTGAAAACTGTAAACAATCCTTAGAACCTTAAAAGTTTATGGATTCAAGCTTCCTCCTTGACAATCCCAGGTGTCTACACGTGTTTCTCTCCCAGAGAGTTCTAATTTCCTTTTCTGGTAAAAATATAGTAAAGCCTTAATGTCATGACTACCTCAGAGATCCCAAGTGTAAAAGAGAAATTAATAGGAGGTGGGTCTCATGTTCACTCCCAGGATAGCTCTAGCCTGAAGCACAGTAGATATACTCATCAAGACAAGGAAAGCCACTGTCTGATTTAGAAATGAGAGCCACTGAATAAGGCTCAGGTGTTATTTTTTGAGGCTGAAAACGATGTGGAGTGTGGCCATGTCCACAGTAGCAGCTGTAGTAGCAGGGGGGACTGGTCATATGCTTGAAGAAGAATTTCTAGTGGAAATAAATGATTACTATCACATTCAAGTTGTCCGGTCTTTGGATCTGTAGACAGTTTCTGAACCAAAAAAAAAAAAAGTTCATATCTGTTGATGTTGGAGTATTAGGATTCTCTAGAGAAACAGAACCAATAACATATAATATGTAGAAAGAGATTTATTATTAAGAATTGGCTCATACGATTAGTGAAGTAAACAAGTCTCAAGATCCAGGAAAGCTGATGCTTCAGTTGAAGTCCAAAAACAGGATACACTGATGTCTCAGCTCAAAGAGGAAGAAATTCCCCCAAATTTGAAGAAAGAGTCAACCTTTTGTTCTACTTAGGCCTCCAACTAATTGGATAAGGCCCAATCACCTTAGGGAAGGCAATCTGTTTTACTCAGCCTATCAACTTTTTAAATGTTCAACTCATTCCAAAACTCTCTCACAAAATAGTGTCTGACTGGATATCTGACACCCTGTGGCCCAGCCAAGTAGACACACAAAAGTAACAATCATTGTCCCATTTGATAAGAACTTTTGGTGACTAAATACTCTTGAGTCAATGTGATAACCACAGTCTTCCCACAGGAAAGCCTCTGGAAACCGAATCCATGATTAGAGTTGTTGAAACTGTTAGTTCTGATATTGTGATTAGGAAGAGTTAAGAACCCAGAACTTAGAGAACATGCAAGACTCTATGTTACGAAGAGACAGAGGCAGAAGAAATAGCTTCTAGGAACCCAGAGAAAAGGAAAATATTATAGCCTCATTATACTCTTAAACAGCCAAATTGTGAAACAGGGAAGAGAATCCTTCCAAGTGTTACCAATTCAGTTCATTTGCTCAGTCGTGTCCGACTCTTTGCAACCCCAAGGATTGCAGCACACCAGGCTTCCCTGTACATCACCAAATCCCAGAACCTGCTCAAACTCATGTCCATTGAGTCGGTGATGCCATCCAACCATCTCATCCTCTGTCACCCCTTTTCCTCCCACCTTCAAACTTTCCCAGCAGCAGGGTTTTTTCCAATGAGTCAGTTCTTCCCATCAGGTAGCCAAAGTATTGGAGTTTTCAGCCTCAGCATCAGTTCTTCCAATGAATATTCAGGACTGATATCATTTAGGATTGACTGGTTTGATATCATTTAGGATTGACTGGTTTGATCTCCTTGTAATACAAGGGACTCTCAAGAGTCTTCTCCAACCCCATAGTTCAAAAGCATCAATTCCTCAGTGCTCAGCTTTCTTTATGGTCCAACTCTCACATCTATACCAGACTACTGGAAAAACATAATGTCTCTGCTTTTTAAAATGCTGTCTAGGTTTGTCAGAGCTTTTCTTCTAAGGAGCAAGCATCTTTTAATTTCATGGCTGCAGTCACCATCTGCAGTGATTTTGGAGCCCAGGAAAATAAAGTCTCCACTGTTTCTATTATTTCCCTATCTATTTGCCATGAAGTGATGGGACAAGATGCCATGATCTTAGTTTTCTGAATGTTGAGTTTTAAGACAGCTTTTTCACTGTCCTCTTTCACATTCATCAAGAGGCTCTTTAGTTCCTCTTCACTTTCTGCCACAAGGGTGGTGTCATCTGCATATCTGAGGTTATTGATATTTCTCCCGGCAATCCTGATTCCAGCTTGTGCTTCGTCCAGCCTGGCATTTCGCATGATGTACTCTGCATATAGGTTAAATAAGCAGGGTAATAATATACAGCCTTGACGTACTCCTTTCCCTATTTGGAATTTGTTGTTCCATGTCTGGTTCTAACTGTTGCTTCTTGACCTGCAAACAGATTTCTCAGGAGACAGGTAAGGTGGTCTGGTATTCCCCTCTCTTTAAGAATTTTCCACAGTTTGTTGTGATCCATACATTAAAGGCTTTAGTGTAGTCAATGAAGCAGAAGAAGATTTTTTTCTGGAATTCTCTTGCTTTTTCTTTGATCCAACAGATGTTGGCAATTTAATCTCTGGCTCCTCTGCCTTTTCTAAATACAGCTTGAACATCTGGAAGTTCCCGGTCCAAATGTTATAGCCAAAATTACAGAGACTAGATTAAAAATTGCAACTTCCTATAGCATAGAATCGATTTGAAATATTTTCATCTGGTAAAGAACCATACACAAAACTCTTAGCATACTTTTACAGCATTTATTGAGAGTATAGTTAATGCAATAATTATATTGTGTCTTTAAGGATATTTGTAAGATATCAATATACCATAGTATCATCTCAAGGAATTTCTTCTCTCCAAATCAATAGAACCATAGAACCAGTATGAGTATATTGGTTGCTAAAAACACTGAATACCGCTTTTGGCAAACAGGAAGTACAAGTGGTGAGATCATCTATTTATTTATAATGTGTTCTGCAATAGATACTCCTACACCAAGCACACAAATTAGGTTGTGATTTTTTCAGGCTAACTTTTAAAGAGAAAATGTACAAACAAGTCCTATCTTTGGTATGCAATATGTCCTTAAAATACACTTTAAAAGTGATGTTTTGAAAATCAAAGGGAAGCACTTCAGGGGTGTGTGTGTCTGTGGGTGGGCATGCATGCACGTGTGCTAAGTCATTCAGTTGTATCCGACTCTTTGAGACCCCATGGACTGTAGCCCACAAGGCTCCTCTGTCCATGAGATTCTCCAGGCAAGAACACTGGAATGGGTTGCCATGCCCTTCTCCAGAGGACCTTCCCAACCCAGGGATCGAACCCGCGTCTCTTGTCTCCCGCATTGGCGGGTGGGTTCTTTACCACCATCGCCACGTGGGAGGTCCTGTGGGTGGGGGAAGGTAGGTATTCCATTGAAACTCAACATTATGAAAGTCTTCATAATACTTTGCCTTATAGAAATAATCATCAACAAGTATTTCCAACAATTCACTTTTTCTAAATTTTAACTTTCCCCCCTTTTTTCATAATTAATATAGCCAGCCAGCTTAATTCATTAAGCATCTAATTGAGGCTAAAAAGTCACAGCTTCAGCTCATCTAATAATGGCCTCAATTAGGTGGAATTTATAAGCTCTGTGCTGTTTAACGCTGGTGTAAGAACTTTCACTTCCCCCATAATCACTTATTTTTATAAGTTAATAAGGGTAAAGATGTTGAAATATCCAGCAAATACACAAACACTCCTAAACAAAGACAGCAAACCATGCTATAGCTCACAATGTTCATCCACTCAGGGCCAAAGTTTGAATTTCAACAAGAAGCAGGTGGGTATCAGTGTGCATGTGTGGAAGGGCAGCTGTTTAAAAGCCAGTGACAAGAGGGACCCAAGGAGCTGCTCCATCATAGGCCATAATCCGCAGCTCAGTCCACGAGGAAGGTACACCTGCTGTTGGGGGAATCTTCAGGGAGGGCTGAGTATTTTTACTTCAATAGCGCAAACCTCCTCCAGCCATGATTAATCTGAATGACAAAAACATACTTTAAGGAAAAGATGACAGCTGTACACATTCAGAATATAGTTTTTCTTAAAAAAAAACAACAACAAACATATATTGATCAACACAGGAAAGACTAATATAAAGGCTTAACCTATACACACACACACACACACACACACACACACACACACACACACGCCTGCATTGGATGCCTTACTTATTAATCCACTGGATCTCAAGTTAGAAGCTGTTGGGCCGCTAGGGATAGGTTTTGAATTACCTGTGTAGAGGGACATACCAGAACTTAATATTAAGAACTGCTGAGAAACACTACTCCTACGTAAATATTATCAAACAGTGCCCCTTTGGGAGGTGTTTCTAAGTTCCATAGAATTTGATAAGGGCACATTTTATGTAATATACCATGTAAGGGCAAAAACAAAATGCAAAATGTCAAATAACCTTCTATTTTACATTTAGTTCTGCAGCCAAACTTAAGCAGAGAGATTGTTTAAATGAACCAGGATTCTTACCCAGGCTTTGGCATAAAGACAGAAATTCAGGGAGTACAAGGATGAGAAGGAATCATTATAAAATCCAGAGGTACTTGGGTTATATTTACACTAAAGTACACTCTTCTGCCACATTCTAAACAAAGCCACTCTCATGACCTGGGAGTGGGTTGGGAGTAGGGGAGTCTCCATTGTATAAATGCCGAAATATTGCAACAGAGTCATAAGCATTTTTGTCTGTCTCCCTCTTTTCCTGTTAGTCCGTCTTGATTTTTCCCTTATTTTTAGACCTCTTTCTTCCCACTTGTGAAACCACCTATTTTTAGCTACTGAGCCTCACCCTTGCCCTCCCTGCCTGTACACTGCTGCTCTAGCTCTGCGTTCTTCGTATCTAAGACCCCCTGTGTGTGTGTTAGTGGCTCAGTCATGTCTGACTCTGCGACCTCATGGACTGTAGCCCGCCAGCTCCTCTGTCCATGGAATTCTCCAAAGATCCCCCTGGAGAGACACAAATAAACACAAATAGAGCCCATTATCCCTTTTTTACTGTCACATTTCTGCAGAGAGGCTTCCCCTGCCCTGATGGTCCTGGCAGTGCCCCCCGACTGTCTCCCTAGCTGGAGGCGACACATATCGGGCAGACTTGAGCAGCACAGTCCTGATCCTCACCTCACTTGAGGCTGCATTAGCAAAAGCAGATGGTCTGGCTGCAGAGCCACAGATGCCAATCAGGTACACTGTTGGCAAACATGTTCTCTAATCAGGCCCCTTTCAAATGGCATCTGCTGCTCTCTCCCTGTAGGCATAGGGAGAGATTCAAAACCTTCTGTGCATTTTCTCTTGCACATGGGGTCTATCAACACACTTACATAACACTGTTATCAGTTTAAGAAGGGCTGGCTCACTTAGGCTGAGACAGAAAGGACTTTGGACCAGAATCTTGGGGTCTGGTCTAAATCATCAGAATCTAAATTTGGTCTCATCCTGCGGGTGTGGAGCTGGAGTCTGGGAAGAAATAGTGTGAAGCAGAATGAAGCAGCTCCAGGACTGGATGCTTCTCGTATTACAGAGGCCTGCCGGCCACCTTAAGGGAAAGAATAAAACACTGTTATGCTGGAAGACAATGTAAGAGATTATACCCATTCATATGGTGTCTATGGGGCTTCCCTGGTGGCTCAGCTGGTAAAGAATCTGCCTGCAATGTGGGAGACCTGGGTTTGACCCCTGGGTTGCAAAGATCCCCTGGAGAAGGGAACAGCAACCCACTCCAGTATTCTTGCCTATACAGTCCATGCGGTCGTAGAGTCAAACACAACTGAACGACTTTCACTTTTCACATGGTGTTTAAAAACAGATGAAACTGATCTAGAGTTATAGAAATCAAAAAGGTCATTACTTGTATGAAGTCAAGGTTGACCAGAAGGGAGCTTGAAGAATTTTCTGGGGTAATAAAAGTGTTCTGTATCTTGACAGCATTATGCTAAGATGGCTAAATGCAGTTGTTAACCTCATCAAAACAGACACTTAAGACCTGTGTGTTTCAGAATATCCAAATTTTACAGTGTGATGCTTTCAATGTGAATGTTTATAAAGAATTTATAATGATACTAGGAATATCTCATAGTCTTAAAAAATAAAGGCAGAAAATTTGTTGATATTAAATAAATCATATAAACACAAATTTATTTTTTAAAGATTCATAAAATAAGACTTTGCCAAAATTATAATGAATGATTTTCTCTGATTTTTTCAAAAATTTAACGATTTATTTAGGAATAATTGAGGTTCAAACCCTTCACATGCTTAAAGTGTATATAATTTGATAAGTTTTGATGTAGATATACAATTGTGAAACCAACACTATCAAAATAATGAACACATGCATTACACTCAAAAGCTTCCTCTTGCCCATTAAAGTCCATTCCTTCCTACATCACCCCATGCACCACTACCCCAAAACAATTGTAACTGTCTGTTTTATATCACTGTAGATTAGTTTATATTTTCTAGAATTTTATGTAAATGAAATCACATAAATGTATTTTTGTCTGATTTCTTAAATCGGTGTAATTATTTTGAGATTCATCTATGTTGTTGCAAGTATCAATAGTTCATTCCTATTTATTGCTGAGTATTACTCCATTGTGTGGATGTATCACGATTTACTTATTCATTCACTATTTGATGGACACTTTAGCTGTACTTATTACAAACAAAGCTGCTATAAAAATTTTTGTACAAGTCTATACGTGGACATGTGTTTTCATTTTCTTGGGCAAATCCAGAATGGCTGAGTCATTTGGTAGGTTTATGCTGAACTTTTTAAGGAAAAGTCAAAATGTTTTCCAAAGTGGTTGTACCAATTTACAACCTTACTAGCAGTCTGTAACAATTTTAGGTACTTCTCATCTTCAAATCGTTTGTTGAGTAGTCCTTATAAATTGAGATTTTTCTCATGTAGTCTAGGTGTCTCATGTGGATTTAATTAAAATTCCCTGAATAACTAAAATGCTGAACATCTTTGCATATGCTTATTTGCCATCTGTAAGTCTTAGTGAAGTGTCTGTTCAAATAGTTTATCTATTTATATATATATATATATATATAGTTTATTTTTTTTGAGGGAGGAGGGACTTCCCTGATAGCTCAGTTGGTAAAGAATCCACATGCAATGCAGGAGACCCCAGTTCTATTCCTGGGTTGGGAAGACCCCCTGGAGAAGGGAAAGGCTACCCACTCCAGTGTTCTGGCCTGGAGAATTCCATGGACTGTATAGTCCATGGGGTCGCAAAGAGTCAGTCTGATTGTGAATTTAATTAAAATTCCCTAAATAACTAAAATGCTGAACATCTTTGTATGTGCTTATTTGCCATCTGTATGTCTTAGGGAAGTGTCTGTTCAAATAATTTATCTATTTTTATATTCTTTCTTTAGTAAGAAAACAAGAAAAATTCTTTACATAATGTTTTAAGTCCCTTTTCAGATTAATATTTTCCAGATATTTTATCTGAGGTCTCAGTTTGTCTTTTCATTTTTGTAAGGATGTCTTATGAAGAGCAAAAGTTTTAAATTTTTATGAGGCCCAATGTAAGATTTTTTTGTCTTTTACAGTTCAAGATATTTGTGTACCTCTCAAAATCTTTGTCACACTCAAAACTACTGGGAATATCTTCTGTTTGTTTTACTATATAGTTTTATAGTTTCAGAACTTACATCTCAGTCTATGATTTCTGGTTAGTTTCTGTGTCTAAAGAGAAGATCTAAAGATCAACACTATTTTTGGACATGGCTGTCCAATGGTCCCACACCATGCATTAAAAAGACTTTTCTTCCTTCACTGAATGCCTCGAAGACTTTGTCAAAGATCTTTTGGCTATATAATCGTGTGTCTATTTCTGGACCTGTAGTTTGTTCCAAAGATCTATATATCTAAGGTATATATATACATATATATGTATATGTATATATACATATATATGTATATATATATGGAGAGAGAGAGTAATTCTATGTATCTAATGTATAGATCATTGGAACAAACTACAAATCGAGAAAGTGCTAAGTCACTTTAGTCGTGCATGACTCTTTGCGATCCTATGGACTGTAGCCCAGCAGGCTCCTCTGTCCATGTATTCTGTCCAGGCAAGAATACTGGAGTGGGTTGCCATGCCCTCCCCTCCAGGGACTCTTACCCACCCAGGGATTGAATCTGCATCTCTTATGTCTCCTACATTGGCAGGTGGCCACCTGGGAAGCCCTAAAGCTTCATAAGTCATCTTAAAATTGAGTAATACAACAGTTCCAACATGATGTTTTGTTTTTCTTTTTTAATTTGTTGAAATTGTTATAAGTTCTTCGATTTTCTACACAAGTTTTAGGATAAGTTTTTAAAATTCCTACCTTAAAATGTCTACCAGTATTTTAATTAGGACTGCAAGTTACAGTTTGGAGAGAATTGACATCTTAAGATATCAAATCTTCCAATCCATTAACCATAGTAATTACTCTGTTTTTGGAGTGTTCTTCAGTTTCTTTCAAGAATCTTTTGTATACTCGTGAAAGTGTCTTGCAGATATTTTGACAACTGTTAAACTGTTAAATGGGGATGATAAAAGTCCAGAAGGTTATAAATTAAGTAAGAGAATACATATAGAGTGCATCATAAGCATATAGTAATATGCGTACTATATATATATACCAATAACACCAATAGCACCACCTGTCAAACAACCAGACCATCACAAAATGAAGGGGTAAAAAGCCCTAAAGACTGGGTATTTTTCCTAAGGACTATTTAACCAAAGAATGACTTGGTAAGTCTAGTTTGATTTCAAACCAGCCTTCTTAACCACTATGCGAATCTGTTTCCCAGTCAAAAACAGAGCTGCTGGTAGGATTTTTCTTTTTTTTGTAATGGTTTCAATGTAGGAAATAATTTAAAAATATTTTTAATATAGGTAAAATTAATCCCATGGGCTTCCCCACTCTCTCTCACTTCAGAACTCTGTTACTCATACCTTCCACTTCCCTACTCCCTCCATCATATACCATGTTGTAGTCCTTTATATTAAAACTCTGTGCTTCTTTATACAATTAGTCTTTCTTTCAAACTAATTCTAAATGGAATTGCTAACATATATGATACCTTGTAGGACCTTCAAGGGATTAGAATAAAATACCTTCATTTTTTAAACATGAAAAGGTTAAAAGATACACTTTGTGTGCTGAATTTCTAACAATGCGCTCATAACTTACATAAATTACTTACCATCTGCTATAGTAAAATAGAGCTTGTTTAGAATAATATAGTTAATGCTCTTGATTTCATTGCATGAATAAAACACATTCTAGTCTTTCCTGTGGTATACCTTTCCTCCCCTCTGCGGATTCCCTACGGTCCAGTCCAACAACGGTTGTAAACACATTTCTAAGACAAGGCTCAAATGCAAAATTCTCCATTTTGGAATTTTTTTAAGAAATGTCATCATTAATGGCCGAGAGGAGCTACCCTGGGCCGGAGGTCAGGGGCAGCGGCTGAGAGGAGCTACCTGGCATCCGAGGTAAGGGGCATCAACTGCGCTTTGTTGGAGCAGCCGTGAAGCGAGATCCTGAGTCCAAGGTAAGAGAAACCCGGGTAAGACGGTGGGCACTGAGAGAGGGGATCGGGAGCAGACAGGCTGAAACTATAGTCACTGACAACTAACAAATCTGATCACATGGGCGACAGCCTTGTCTAACTCAATAAAAATAAGCCACGCCATGTGGGGCCACCAAAGATGGACGGGGCATGGTAGAGAGGTCTGACAGAATGTGGTCCAATGGAGAAGGGAATGGCAAACCACTTCAGTTCTTGGAGTACATAATGAAGCAGGGCACAGGCTAATTGAGTTCTGCCAAGAGAACACACAGGTCAGAGCAAACACCCTCTTCCAACAACACAAGAGAAGACTCTACACATGGGCATCACCAGATGGTTGACACTGAAATCAGATTGATTATATTCTTTGCAGCCAAAGATGGAGAACCTCTATACAGTCAGCAAAAAAAAGGACTGGGAGCTGACTGTGGCTCAGATCATGAACTCCTTATTGCCAAATTCAGACTGAAATTGAAGAAAGTGGAGAAAACCACTAGACCATTCAGGTATGACCTAAATCAAATCCCTTATGACTATACAGTGGAAGTGAGAAATAGATTTAAGGGACTAGATCTGATAGACAGAATGCCTGATGAACTATGGATGGAGGTTCGTGACACTGTACAGGACACAGGAATCAAGACCATCCCCAAGAAAAAGAAATGCAAAAAAGCAAAATGGCTGTCTGAGGAGGCCTTACAAATAGCTGTGAAAAGATGGGAAGTGAAAAGCAAAGGAGAAAAGGAAATATACACCCATTTGAATGCAGAGTTCCAAAGAATAGCAAGGAGAGATAAGAAAGCCTTCCTCAGCAATCAGTGCAAAGAAATAGAGGAAAACAATAGAATGGGAAAGACCAGAGATCTTTTCAAGCAAATTAGAGATACCAAGGGAACACTGCATGCAAAGATAGGCTCAATAAAGGACAGAAATGGTAGGGACCTAACAGAAGCAGAAGATATTAAGAAGAGGTGGCAAGAATACACAGAAGAATTGTACAAAAAAAGTTCTTCATGACCCAGAAAATCATGATGGTGTGATCACTCACCTAGAGCCAGACATCCTGGAATGGGAAGTCAAGAGGGCCTTAGGAAGCATCACTATGAACAAAGCTAGTGAAGGTGATGGAATTCCAGTTGAGCTATTTCAAATCCTAAAAGATGAGGCTGTGAAAGTGCTGCACTCGATATGCCAGCAAATATGGAAAACTCAGCAGTGGCCACAGGACTGGAAAAGGATAGTTTTCATTCCAATCCCAAAGAAAGGCAATGCCAAAGAATGCTCAAACTACTGCACAATTGCACTCATCCCACATGCTAGTAAAGTAATGCTTAAAATTCTCCAAGCCAGGCTTCAGCAATATGTGAATTGTGAACTTCCAGATGTTCAAGCTGGTTTTAGAAAAGCCAGAGGAACCAGACATCAAATTGCGAACATCCGATGGATCATCGAAAAAGCAAGAGAGTTCCAGAAAAACATCTATTTCTGCTTTATTGACTATGCCAAAGCCTTTGACTGTGTGGATCACAATAAACTGTGGAAAATTCTGAAAGAGATGGGCATACAAGACCACCTGACCTGCCTCTTGAGAATCCTGTATGCAGGTCAGGAAGCAACAGTTAGAACTGGACATGGAACAACAGACTGGTTCCAAATAGGAAAAGGAGTACGTCAAGGCTGTATATTGTCACCCTGCTTATTTAACTTATATGCAGAGTACATCATGAGAAATGCTGGGCTGGAAGAAACACAAGCTGGAATCAAGATTGCCGGGAAAAATATCAATAACCTCAGATATTCAGATGATACCATCCTTATGGTAGAAAGTGAAGAAGAACTAAAGAGCCTCTTGATGAAAGTGAAAGAGGAGAGTGAAAAAGTTGGCTTTAGGCTCAACGTTCAGAAAACTAAGATCATGGCATCTGGTCCCATCACTTCATGGGAAATAGATGGGGAAACAGTGGAAACAGTGTTAGACTTTATTTTTCTGGGCTACAAAATCACTGCAGATGGTGATTGCAGCCATGAAATTAAAAGACGTTTACTCCTTGGAAGGAAGGTTATGACCAACCTAGATAGCCTATTAAAAAGCAGAGACATTACTTTGCCAACAAAGGTCTGTCTAGTCAAGGCTATGGTTTTTCCAGTAGTCATGTATGGATGTGAGAGTTGGATGGTGAAGAAAGCTGAGCACCAAAGAATTGATGCTTTTGAACTGTGGTGTTGGAGAAGACTCTTGAGAGTCCCTTGGACTGCAAAGAGATCCAACCAGTCCATCCTAAAGGAGATCAGTCCTGGGTGTTCATTGGAAGGACTGATGTTGAAGCTGAAACTCCAATATTTTGGCCACCTGATGCAAAGAGCTGACACATTGGAAAAGACCCTGATGCTGGGAAAGATTGAGGGCAGGAGGAGAAGGGGACGATGGAGGATGAGATGGCTGGATGGCATCGCTGACTCAATGGACATGGGTTTGGGTGGACTCAAGGATTTGGTGATGGACAGGGGGGCCTGGCATGCTTCGGTTCATGGGGTTGCAAAGAGTCAGACACGACTGAGTGACCGAACTGAACTGAACGTTACTTATTTATCTTGAATATTTCTTATGAAACAGAAGGCAACCCACCCATTCCTCACAGCTGATATAGTTTCATGCATTGTGAAAACTATGGCAATTTCTATTTTAGCTATTTAACACAAAAGGAATTGTTTTCTCTTTTTCTTGAAGTCTTCCTCAGCTTTCTCAAATTCACTATGCTACTTTTCAGCCTTCGAGAAAGACAAATTGAGAAAAGAAGAAAGGGACCCTCAGTGATTCCACTTTTCAGCCTCTCTTAGAATTAAGCAGGTCCCCAAGGACATAAAGTACCTCTAGGTCCTCTGGGCTTGCTTGTGAGCAAGGCCTGAAAAGAAGGCCTCGGGGTTGTGGTTGAAGTGATAATATAGATCAGTAGAAGAAGGAATCTAAAATAATCTCCTCCAAAGAATTCAAGCGTTGGTTTTGGAACCATATAATACTGAAAGGCTAAGAAAAGGAGGGGCAGCTAAATTTCATGTAAGTTTGCCCCATAATTCTATCTCAAGTGCCAAGGTGTCATATCACTAAGACACTGTCACGGTCAAGAATGAATTATATATTCTCTTACATATTTCTTTTTTAAACATCTCTTCAAGTTTTCCAGAACTCTGAATCCAGCCAAATTTTGCCCCACTCTGTTTTCACTGGTTCATTCAGTAGGTTTGATTTGCTACGTGCTAGGGGTTCACTAATAAGTAACTCAACGTCTTAACTTAGGCATTCTTGGCCTAGATAGAGGGTCAGACTGTAATCACACAATCCATGCTTTTAAAGTCAGACAGTCCTGGTTCAAGTTTTTGCCCTATTACTCATTAGCTATGCTACCTTGGGCAAGTTACTGGTGCAAAAACCAAGTGAGCATCCTGAGGGGAGACTGTCTGGGGGTATCTCTCTATCATCCTATATTGCCAACATGTCTCAAGCCTCTGTTTTGTAATGTGTAATACAGAGATAATAAATCACTGATTTCATGGTCTTACAGTAAGAACTGAAGGAGATAATGTGGATAAACAGAAAACATAATATAGCCACGAACTATTACCTGTGCAACAGAAGGTAGCAGGAGCTAGACAGTTGGTTAGGGATACGTGACTGGGGTCAGAAGTAACATCCGAGCTGCAAAGATACGATTTTCACAGGTAGAGTTGAGAGTAAAGAAGAAATAGGCTTGGTAAGATGATGTTCCTTTTGGAATCCAGCAAAAGGGGTAAAAGAGAGGGTAGTTGTACAAGTATCAACAGGAAGAAAAGTCAGAAGCCAGGAGGATGAGGGCCTTGAAAGCCACAGAAAGGAGACTGAGTCAATTCATCAGGACGTAGGAAGCCACCAAAGGTTTCTCTGAGAGAAAAGGACATGGTAATATCTCTGCTTAGGACATTGAGAAAGGGGACTGCTTAGAGGTTTTGGGAAGGATCTGGTGAGGCAGGAGAGTGCCTGAACTGAGTGAGGAATGTGGTGACAGGGAAGGGCGCCAAAGCTCTGGAAGCCTTGGGAAAATCAGGGCCATGTGAGGGCGAGGACCCAGCTAATTCTCCTGAACTGACCATGACTGGAGAGTAGGAAGGATTTAACTAACGTTTGTGAGTGAGGAGGAAGGAGAGAGGAAAAGAAGAAAAGATAAATGAAAAAATAATGAACAGCTAGAAATAGTGGAATATATAGTGAACCATCAGTTTAGCTCAGTTCAGTCACTCAGTCATGTCCAACCCCAGGGACTGCAGCCTGCCAGGCTCCTCTGTCTGTGGGAACTCTCCAGGCAAGAATACTGGAGCAGGTTGCCATGCCCTCCTCCACGGGATCTTCCCAACCCAGGGATGTCTTACAGTTTCCTCAGGATGTTAATAACTAAACAAGACAAAACAAAGTATGAGAATAAGACACTTACAGTCTTAAAATCACCCTACTTTTCTTCCTTTGGTGGTTGTTGTAGAGTCCATTGTCTTGAGTCCAAGTAGAAAGGATGTGAGGCTCAAGTAACTTGTAGGAGTCTCTTCTGGTTTTGAATTAATAAAATTAATTATGTAGTATTCATTAGAATGGAAGAGCCCAGACGTGTGGTGGGGGTGGTGCTCAGTGAGAGAAGTGTGGGCTTGTCAAGGGTAGATGGAGGTGGGATCGGTGACAAGCACGTGAGAGAGGAGGTGGGATGGAGGCTGGGGTGGGTGGCTGTATGCTCACACAGACTGGTATGGAAAAATGAAAGCCATGCTTCAAGACAACTCCAGGTTAATAAGAGAAGACAGTGCCAAGCCTACAGAGACGGAGCACTGGCATGGAGCAGGATTCAGAGAGTTTCTGAGCCCAGAGACAAAGAAAGACCCTTGTTCAATCGTTGATGCCTCTGAGTGATCTGGGAATGATGTATATATGGAACTGAAACCCCACAGACTTAAAATTTAAACCTTTTCCTACAATCTTACACCATGTGAAATTCCAGGCTGGATGAAGCACAAGCTGGAATCAAGACTGCCGGGAGAAATATCAATAACCTCAGATACACAGATGACACCACCCTTATGGCAGAAAGTGAAGAGAAACTAAACAGCCTCTTGATGAAAGTGAAAGAGGAGAGTGAATAAGTTGGCTTAAAATTGGACATTCAAAAAACTAAGATCATGGCATCTGGTCCCATCACTTCATGGCAGATAGATGAGGAAACAGTGGAAACAGTGACAAACTTTATTTTCTTGGGCTCCAAAATCACTGCAGCTTGTGACTGCAGTCATTAAATTAAAAGATGCTTGCTCCTTGGAAGAAGAGCTATGACAAACCTAGACAGTGTATTAAAAAGCAGAGACATTACTTTGCCAACAAAGGTCCCTCTAGTCAAAGCTATGGTTTTCCCAGTAGTCATGTAGGATGTGACAGTTGGACCATAAAGAAACCTGGGCACCAAAGAATTGATGCTTTTGAACTGTGCTGTTGGAGACTCTTGAAAATCCCTTGGACTACAAGGAGATCCAACCAGTCCATCCTAAAGTAGATCAGTCCTGGGTGTTCATTGGAAGGATTGATGCTGAAGTTGAGGCTCCATTACTTTGGCCACCTGATGCGAAGAATTGACTCATTAGAAAAGCCTTGATGCTGGGAAAGATTGAGGGCAGGAAGAGAAGGGGACGACAGAGGAAGAGATGGTTGGATGGCATCACCGACTCAATGGACATGAGTTTGAGTAAGCTCCAGGAGATGGTGATGGATAGAGAGGCCTGGTGTGCTGCAGTCCTTCGGGTCGCAAAGAGTCAGACACAACTGAGCAACTGAACAACAACCACCTACAATCTTGGGTTTTAGCCTTTAGTTCAGGAGAGCCACAGAGTTCAGCATAGATGGTCTCCATAAAGAAAAGGACATAAAATGAAACACTGAACGTGTGGCAAGAAATCCCTGAAGGGTCTGTCCTGCCAGTGCGGCTTCTCACCCCACATTCTCTCTGCTACTTCCTTCTGGGCTCTGATGACCAGCTACCTGACCCAGAGATCATGCCACCCTCGTTCCTTGAGGTACGTCCCCACCCCCTGAGGTTACACAAAAGGGGCAGAGCACACAGGCGCTGCCCTCTAAAAGCTGATACTTGCCCCAGGCTAGCAGAGCAGGGAAAGAGCACTTGACTAGGGGTCAGAAGACCCAGATTCTCATCCTGATCCAGAAATTACAGAAATTATTTTGGACCCCATTTATCCAACATCTCCAAAATTCAGTTTCCTCATTTCAAAAGGGTAGTCATTCAAATTTATCTCACAGATTTATTAAGAGGATCAAATAATACTAACAGCTAACAACTAATACATATATAGGGGCTTCACTGGTAACTCAGTGGTAAAGAATCTACCTGCCAGCGCAGGAGATATAAGAGATGCAGGTTCAATCCTTGGGTCAGGAAGATCCCCAGGAAAAGGGCATGGCAACTCACTTCAGTATTCTTACCTAGAGAATCCCATGGACAGAGGAGCCTGACATGCTACAGTCCATGGGGGTCACAAAAGAGTCAGACAGGACCTAACAACTAAACAACAACAATGACATATAGAACTTATTCTGTGCCAGACACTGTTCTAAGTGCTTTTTATATGTCATTTGATTTGTAAGCAACCCTATCATATAGGTATTAATATTATCCCCATTTTATCGAAACCCAAACTGAGGTACATGGAGGATTAGCAACTTCTACAACATGACACAGCTGATGGGGGGCAGAGCTGAGACTTGAATCCAGACTGCCTGAGAAGTGGTTCCAACCACTGAAAACGCTACTCAAATGAGGGGTCATTGTTTCCACAAATTGGGACGCAGAGAGGGGATGGATTTTAAAGACTGAGCATGAACCAATAAGCACAGTTCCACCTAGGACATATAATTAAGTGCTCACATCCTTAGGAGATGCTGCAAACATGTTCACAAGAGTTTCCAGTTTGTGGCATTTCCTAGTAGAAAAGAGAAGGGGAGACATTTCAAGAGCACTTACCTTGTCTCAACTGTCCTGGGCAACACAGTCTCAGGTACCTTAATAGTTGCCACACTGGTTCTCTCTAATGGCTTTCCTGCCACGCAAACTGTGCTTTAGGGTGGTAACACGATATCTGTTATCCAAGTAGAAAGAGCATGAGCACTTCCATGATGTGTTCTCCAGGAGTTTGCAAGCTCCTTGTCCACAACCATTGCTGAGAAAATCAATTTGGAATGAGACTGAGAAGAAGGCAATTCTTTACAGCCCAGTAAGGCTTTAACAGGACACCTAACCTGAAACAAAACCTTAACAAGTTGACTGTCAGCCAAGACACATAAGACTTGTTCATAGTGAGTTTACAAAGCAAGGAAAATGCAGATTCTGGGTAAAGCTAACTGCTCAGTTAAATCCATGCCTCATTTGAATCCTACATTCAACTAAAATTTTAAATTTTGTTTGAATTATGTTTAAGCAACTAAAAAACCATTATGTGGATGTACAAATACCATGTGTTTATAAGGTAATGTGCACTTGCTTTCAAAGAAGTTGAGGTATTTGCAAGTGTTGGACAATATTATTAGGAATATCTAGGTGTAGCAGTTTTTGTAAGTGAAGTTTAACTCAGAGTAGACTTTAGATTTAATTAGGCTAGGAATAAAAAGATGTTTGTTATTTTCCCAAAACACACACATACTGTGAATAAGTGTCACGGGAGCAGTGGGTGTTGCTGGGGGGTGAAGGCTTGATAGATATCCTGCTATAAGTATCAGAAGATTCATTCTCTCTCCTGACACATGTTTGAAAGAAATTCTTCTCTCCAAACCATTTGACTCCAATAACCTTGGTGGCAGCCTTACCAGTTCTCATGAAACAAGAGGCTGTGACACTCGATGCCACAGCTTGGCTTGTCATCTCCACCAGTGATGCATGCTGGCCCAGTTACTGGGCTGCACAAATCTGCCACGCACTAATTTGCTTGGAGTGTCAAGGAAAGCAGAGCTGAATTCTTGACATATGAATCTCCTGTCCCAAAAGCTCTCTGCTGGGCTCTGCCGAGTGCAGAAAGAGCTGGCAGCTGAGTGGAGTTTTGATTAACTGCGCTGGTGTGTACCCACTCAAGCTTCAGTGAGATTGTGCATTGTCAGTCAGCTGTCTCCTGGGGGCTGAATTTTCATTTAAGCTTTTGTATTTAACAGAAATTCTCTCACACTCTAGAGTTTCAAATGAAGTTCAAATCAGATGTAATTTACAATTTTATAACGGTCATGTAATATTTTCTGTCTCTGTAAGTGGCTCAGAAACAAAATTGCCTTTAGTGATTATAATTTCTCATTCTCAAATTTGCATTAATTTGAGCTCCTTAACAAGCTAAAAACACTTCTTCACCAAATACATCCATATGGGGGGTTATGCTTATGCATATTAGTGTTCCCAGTATACCTGCCACATTTTAGCTGCTTTGACTTGAGTTCTGTTGTTTTAAGGGCAATTTGAATGCATGGGATTCATTGAAACACAGATGCACTCTCCTTATTCTTTGAAACAATCAGCAGTTAGATTACAGCAGGCTGTGATTTATGTGGGGCTTGCATGGAAATACATGCCAACATGCGCCTAATTGTTTAGCAACAAACATAGACCCCACATAATGCTCTGAAAGTTAAAGTTCTCTTTAAAAGCAAAATCAAATATTGCATTCTGCTCCTATAGAACACAGGTGTCTAACAATCTACAGGCACTAGTGTTTCCCTATAGAATAACAGTGCTGTTTTAACATAACAAGATTTTTGGTGAAGGTGTGCAGATTTTAGCAAAGTCTTTAAAAAGTTTGTTGTGCTGCTAGTCTCACGCATACCCTGTAATGTAGTACCAATACCACTCAATCAAGAATAAAGTCTCCGACTGGATAGAACAATTTTTGTAGGAAATGCATGCTAACAGAATCTTAAAATCTGAACTAGGTAAGAGCAAGAAAATATTTACATCCTATTTTTTAACTGTTTTGAACATGTCTCAGTATATAAATTTCTGACTTTGATGTTCTGACTTCCTTTCCTTGAAAAACAGCTGGACTTTCCTGATACCCCCTGAAAGTCAATGCAACCCTAATAAAAGGGTTCCTGCTTACACAACTGCTAATATGAGAGGTCAAATAAGTCTCACAAGAAATTTAAGAACAATCAGTCAGGGTTCACTCAAGAAAAAGAGAAACCACACCCGTTATTATAGGGAACATTTAAACAGGTACTGGAGAACAAACCAGCAAAAAGTAGAAGGCTAAGGTAACACAGAGCAGTAACTACCAAAGGCAGCTAACCATTTCATAGGGTCAGGGGAAGTCAGGGAAGAAGCCGGGCTCATTAGAACCCGTTAGTTCCAACCGGGGCTTCGTGGGTCGACTCAGGCAGCCACACAGCACCCACGGTCAGAAGGGCGCCCGGCGTAGTTACTCTGCTTTTAGCATCTTGTAATCCTTAATAATTTTTCAACAACCTCCTCATTTTCAGTTTGCATAGGCCTCCTTAAGTTATAGAGTTGGTCTTAGTGTGAATCTTACAAAGTCACTCTGTTTACAGATAAAAACGTTTATATATCAGCAATTTCCGGTGGGCCAACACAGTAAAAGCTTATAGAGGGGCCGTGAGGAGCTAAGACTCAGACTGCTGAGAGAAGAGCATTATCGAGCCAGTACCGGAATCTCTGAGGGCCCATGAGATTGCCTCTGGGAGTGTGAAGAGCTGAGATCTGAAAGCAGCCTGCTCTGCTGGGAAAAGCGTGGTTCCAACGCTGACGGAAACGAGGCTACAGGAAGCAGGGTGGCCACCTGCCTGCTCCAGCCTTCCTGTCGCCCTCTGCTGTTCTGTTGGCAGAACTGCACACGGAGCCACCTGACCAAGAAGAAAAAGGGGTTTGCAGAGGCCCACCAGGCCCAGATTCACAGAGAAATCATAGAAGGCGTGCCTTGGAGTCTACTAACAATAGCTGAGTGACCAGTAAAGAGAAGAAAGCTCAAAGGACGCTAAGCCAAATAACGAGGAGGAGTGGCTCCTATGAAGTCAGAATGAAGAGGATAAACAGTAAGTAGACACACTGAAAATATTTACCTTAAGGTTCTCAAAGAGAGAACACAAAAGACTATCTGAGAAGTTTAAAATACTTTACATGTTTTTAAAAATAAAGAGATTTAAAAAAGAATGATCACTGCTGAAAAACTGCTGTATTATTCTGGAAGGTCAAACAGAAGAAATATAGCACAACAAAGGATATAAATAAAATGTCATAGAAAGCATGAGTGAAAAAGATAAGGACCATAGAAAACAGACGGTCCAAATAAATAAACTCAGAAGTGCAAAAGAGAGCTAGCAACCAACACCGCAGATATGCATAGGATTATTATATGCCAAGAAAATGAACAACCTGGAAAAAAGTGACAAATTGCTAGAAAAGTACAATCTACTAAGATTAAATCAGGAAGAAATAGTAACTATGAGCATACTAATTTCTAGTAATGAAATTGGATAAGTAGTCTAACAAAAAATTTCCAACAAATAAAAATATAAAACCAAGTGCTTCACAGGTAAATTCAATCCAACATTAAAAAAAAGTTAACACCTATACTTCTCAAACTATTCCAACAAATTGTGGAGAAACACTTCTAAATCTGACTTCTGTGAGGCCAACATAATCCTGATACCAAAGCCAGAAAAAATATCACAAAAAAATGAAAATTACAGGCCAATATCACTGTTGAATACAGATGAAAATCATCAACAAAATATTAGCAAACTGAATCAAACAGCACATTAAATGGATCATACACCATAATCAAGTAGGATTTATCCCAGGGATGCAATAATTAATGATTTAATATCCACAATATAGAAAGCCTATAAACAAAACAAAATAACTTTGCATAAAGGGAATATAGGAAATAAATATACCAGTACATTAATTATAATTTTGTGTTTGATTGTAATCTGAGTAGATTATTTTGCATCTAGTTACAATTTATAATTATAAAAATGTGTTTAAATGTTTTCAACAATTATAAATAGATAGGTAGTTAGATAGGGGTCATAAAGGATAGATTCAGAAAATGTAATATGTGAAAATGGAAGCTTTGAGTTACAGAGACACACATTATATACAAAGAACGAATAGAAGAAAAGTTTCAAGAGCTGAAAAATGTGAGATTTCAGATTCATCAAATCAAATGAAAAATAAGATAATACCTACCTAGATATCCTTTTCATACTATTCATGGCATCTGGTCCCATCACTTCATGGCAAATAGATGGGGAAAAAATGGAAACAATGACAGACTTTATTTTCTTGGGCTACAAAATCACTGCAGATTGTGACTGCAGCCATGAAATTAAAAGATGCTTTCTCCTTGGAAGAAAACCTATGACAAACCTAGACAACATATTAAAAAGCAGAGACATTACTTTTCTGACAAAGATCCGTCTAGTCAAAGCTATGGTTTTCCAGTGGTCATGTATGGATGTGAGAGTTGGACTATAAAGAAAGCTGAGTGCCCAAGAATTGATGCTTTTGAACTGTGGTGCTGGAGAAGACTCTTGAGAGTCCCTTGGACTGCAAGGAAATCCAACCAGTCCATCCTAAAGGAAATCAGTCCAGAATATTCATTGGAAGGACTGATGCTAAAGCTGAAACTCCAATACTTTGGCCACCTGCTGCGAAGAACTGACTCATTGGAAAAGACCTTGATGCTGAGAAAGGTTGAAGGCAGGAGGAGAAGGGGACGACAGAGGATGAGATGGCTGGATGGCATCACTGACTCAATGGACATGAGTTTGAGCAAACTCTGGGAGTTGGTGATGGACAGGGAAGCCTGGCGTGCTGCAGTCCATGGGGTTGCAAAGAGTCTCAGTCTCACGACTGAGAGACTGAACTGACTGACTGACCTAGACATCCTGGTGAAATTCCTAAACTCCAAAGATAAAGAAAAACTTTTTCAAGTTTCCAACCAGTGAGAACTGTTTACCTAGAAAGGTAAGAGAATTGGAATAGCATGAAATTTCTCATCTGCAACATAGGAAACTAGGATGCGCTAACATTTATGAACTGTAGACAGGTTAGGAAAGAGAGCCATTAAAATCAGAAAAAATGAGGCAAATTTTACTTTTTGAGTTTGTGTGATTGTATATGTAACAAAATCCTGACAGCTCATCTGAAAGCCCATTAAAGGGAATATGTCAGTGGGAGATGTGAGTCTACATAATACCTCCCAATGTCTAGAATGGAGCAGTCTGAGCAACACATAATAGGGTAGCATTATATTATAACGCAGTGTCTAGAATGCATACCCATGAGGACATATTTATATAAGTAAATGGTTGTTTGATTGAATAAACAAACAAACAAGAAGAGAATAATCTTTACAGAAGAATTACAAGTAAGATATGTAGACACTCTCTCCTCAAAAAGGTTAAGCTTAATTATCCTCCTTTCCCCTTGACTGTGGGCTGGCCTTAGCGACCTCCATCTAAAACAAACAAACAAACAAACAGTATATGGAAAGAGGTGGAGGGAGAAACCTGGCAAACAATGTCTCAGCCAGACGATCAGGATCAACATCAGCAGATATGTCATGTTGACAGCATGTACCTACTCACAGGAAAGGATCAGAAGGGCACCAACCCCAACCTAATCATGACAAAAACATAGACGAAGACACACTGAGGAACATTCCAAAAAATACCTGACCAACACTTCTCAAAACAAGAAAAGAATGAGAAATATTTACGGACCAGAGAAGCCTGGGAACACATGACAACTAAGCATGATGTGCTCTCTTGGTTCGCTCCTACAGCAGAATAGGACATTCATGGAGAAACTAGTGAAAGCCACGTAAAGTCTGTATTTTAGTTAATAATGATGTCCCTGTGTTAGTTTCTTTGTTGTGACAAAGTACCATGGCAATATAAGATATTCACAGTAGGATAAACCATATGTGGGATGTATTTTCTGTAAACCTAAGAGTATTCAAAAATAAAGTTTATTTTTATAAAACCTATAAGAACTAATAAAAAACTGCTAATGTGGATGAATATAAGGGTAAGCATTTAAAAATCAAGAGTTTTATTAATATTAAGAATAAAAATCAAATCCACATACAATAGTGGAAACAACTACTAAAAATGTCCAGGAAAAATTATGAAATCTATAAAACTAGGAAGATCTGAAAATATTGACTATTGTCCATATTTCTGAAGGGGAAGCTTTAACATTAAAACATTATTAAGCCTTTCTCAATTAATAGATAAGTTTAACAATTTCAAAACATTTTTTATGTAACAGTACAAAATATTACTGTATAGTGCAGGGAATTCTGCTCAATATTCTGTAATGGTCTATATGGGAAAAGAATCTAAAAATGTGGATATATTAATATGTAAAACTGATTCACTTTACTGTACACCTGAAACTAGCATAACATTGTAAATCAACTATATTCCAATAAAAACTTTTAAAATGACACCAAAGACCATACTTTATAATTAACATGGAAGAATTAGCAAGAAAATTTATAAAAACACAAAGAGTCAAAGGAGAGTTATTATGTCAAATATTAAAATTTACTATTATTTTTTAGTAATCAAAAGAGTATGATCCAGAAGTAGAACTAGATCAGTGGAACAGGCCACAATGTCCAGAAACATACCTAGGTAACTCACTGGATAAAAAAGATGACATTTGAGTTAAGTAGCTAATTAATTAATTATGCTGCTGTTGTTCAGTCGCCAAGTTGCGTCCTACGCTTTGCAACCCTGTAGTCTGCAGCACACCAGGCCTTCCTGCCCCTCACCTTCTCCCAGAGTTTGCCCAAGTTCATGTCGATTGAATCGGGGATGCCATCCAACCATCTCATCCTCTGTTGCCCTCTTCTGCCTTCAATCTTTCCCAGCATCAGGGTCTTTATACAAATAGATATACAGAATACTACCAGGTAGTGCTATGAAGGAAAATAGAGCATGTTAAGAGAATTGAGAGTAACAAAGGAGTCAGAATGGTTCCTTTGAGAAGGTGACATATAACAGATCTGAGTAAAGAGAAAAGTTATTTCTTACAAATATGTGAGCAAGAAGTATTTTTGAAATAGAATAAAGTAAGTACCATAACCCAGAAGGGATGAATCTTGTTATGCTCCTGGAAAAGAATTTAGAGCAGGCAAGAATCATAGGAGACGAGACTGGAAATGTTGCCCAGGGTCAAAAAAATGTCATATTTTCTTGACTTTTACCTAGAGTGAGATGGGAAGCTTCAGGGATGGTTTGAATATAGGAAATTTGACATTTTGCGAAAGAATAAGTTTGACAGCTCTATGGCAAGTAGACTATAGGAAGTCAAGAGTGTAAATGAGGAGCCAAGTTAGGAATTTAATGCCACATTCCAGGAGAAAAAGAGTGACATGGGCTAACTGCTAGAGATCGTAAAAAGTGATTGGATTTTTAATATATGTTGCAGGCAGAGCTTCCTGGACTGTTTATACATTGGATGTGGGATTTGAGATGTGGGATAAAAGCCCAGAGCCTCCCTCTACTATTCCTCAGGCCAAGAGAATAAAAGAGAAAAGGAATGATTAATCTATTAAATGCAGCCAGAAGACTGAGCAAGGAGTCTTAGGATTTTGCAAAGTTGAACATCTTTTTGTTAACGCCAGCACAACCCATTAATAAGACAAAGCTGAATTGATTGCTACTGGGTAAAACAGAATATCATCTAGGAAAAATAAAATTAGGCAGGTACTCCACATCATATAAAACAATCTGGTTAATTATCTAATTGTAAAAAATCAAACTAAAACACCATAATGTTTTTGTTACTATATTCTTGGGGGTTGAGGTGCAGAAGGAGAGTAGCCCTTAATTTACACAGGAAGCTCAGAAACTGTTAAGGAAAATATTGATACATTTTTATCTCATAAAAATGGAAGATTTTCATATGGCAATAGACCACTGAAAGTGAAAGTAAAGTGAAAGTGTTAGTTCCTCAGTGTTTGACTTCTTGTGACCCCCATGGTCTGCCAGGCTCCTCTGTCCATGGAATTCTCCAGGCAAGAATACTGGAGTGAGTAGCCATTCCCTTTTCCAGGGGATCTTTCTGACCCAGAGATCAAGCCCAGGTCTCCTGCATGGCAGGCAGATTCTTTACCATCTGAGCCCACAAACCAAGAACAAAAGAAAGAATGAGAAAAAAATAGTTGGAGAACAAATGGCAGGGAAAGGGTTAATAGCACGACAATATAATGAAGCCCTTCATATAAAAACCTGGCAAGTTTTGAAAAGGAAATAAACAAAAGATTAAATTCAAATACCTAATAAATATATGAAAATGTGCTTAATCTCACTAACAAGTCATTTTAATGCAAATTAAAACAATAATGACTGATTGTTGTTATCTCCGTATTTGCAACAGTTAAAAAGATTGATTGCATTCAGTGCTGGTGAGGCTATAAGAAAATGAATTGTCTCATTTACTACCAGTAAAAGGATGAATTTATTTTCTTTTCATAAATTTATCTGGCAGCATCTGTTAAAATTAAATAGGTACATGTAATTTGGTTCAACAATTTTAGCTGTAGTTATCTAACTTAGAAAAGTAAAAACATATACTTAGAGTAGTATTTATTACAGTATTGTTGTTAATAGTAAAAAAAAAAAAACTGGAAAAATGTGAGTCCAATCAAATAAGAATGATGAAATAAATTAGGCTAGATGCAGACTATAGAATGTTGTTTTGTAACTAGACAAGTTTTGTATGAAATGATCTGCAAAATGTTCGTGATACATTTTTAGCAGCTTTAAAACCACAAAATTCACCCATTTAAAGTATACAGTTTAGGGGTTTTCTATATTTACAAACTTGTGTAACCATCACCACTAATTCCAAAACATTTTTATTACCCTGAAAAGAAGCCTTGTACCTATCAGCAGTCAGTCATCACTTTCCTACACTCCCAACACGACTGAACCCCAGGCAATAACTAAGTTACTCTGGTTCATGGTCTGAATGTTTGTGCTGCCCCAAAATCCATATGGTGAAATCTTAATGTACAACGTAACTATATTAAGTGGAGTCCATGGAAGGCTTAGATCGTGAGCCTGGGGCCCTATGAATGGGCTTTGTGTTCTTATAAAAGAGACTCCAGAGAGCTTTCTAGACCCTTTCACCATGGGAGGATGCATCTAGAGGTCTGTGACCCCAAAATAGTCATTATGGTGCCCTGAGCTTGGACCAGCTTCCAGAACTGTGAGGAATAAATATCTGTTGTTTATAAGCTTCCCAGTCTGTGGTATTTTGTTACAGCTGTCCAAATGAATTAAGACTTATGGGTTTGTTGATTCTTGGCATTTTATGTAAATGGTTGCATAATATGTGGTCTTTTGTGACTGGTTTCTGTCATTTAATATGCTTGTTTTCAAGGTTCAGTCATGTTATAGCCTACATCAGCTCTTGGCTCCTTCATATTGCTGAAGAGCTCCGGAAAGGATGAAGAGGCTGGGTCAAAGCAGAAACGATGCTCAGCTGTGGATGTGTCTGGTGGTGAAAGTAAAATCCGATGCTGTAAAGAGCAATATTGCATAGGAACCTGGAATGTTAGGTCCATGAATCAAGGCAAATTGGAAGTGGTCAAACAGGAGATGGCAAGAGTAAACACTGACATCTTAGGATCAGTGAACTAAAATGGAGGGGAAGGGTGAATTTAATTCAGATGATCATTATATCTACTACTGTGGACAAGAATCCCATAGAAGAAATGGAGTGGCCCTCATAAGCAACAAAAGAGTCCAAAGTGCAGTACTTGGGTGCAACACCAAAAATGACAGAATGATCTTGATTCGTTTCCAAGGCAAACCAGTCAATATCACAGTAATCCAAGTCTATGCCCCAACCATTGATGCCTAAGAAGCTGAAGTTGACTGGTTTTATGAGACCTACGAGATCTTCTAGAACTAACACCAAAAACAGATGTCCTTTTCATCATAGGGAATTGGAATGCAAAAGTAGGAAGTCAAGAGATACCTGGAGTAACAGGCAAGTTTGGCCTTGGAGTACAGAATGAAGCAGGGCAAAGGCTAACATAGTTTTGTCAAGAGAATGCACTTCTCATAGCAAACATCCTTTCCCAACAACATAAGAGACAACTCTACACACGGACATCACCACGTCGTCAACACTGAAATCAGATTGACTACATTCTTTGCAGCCAAAGATGGAGAAGTTCTATACAGTCAAAAAACAAGACCCAGAGCTGACTGTGGCTCAGATCTTCAGCTCCTCATAGCAAAATCCAGGCTTAAACTAAAGAGAGTGAGGAAAACTACTAGGCCGTACAGGTATGACCTAAATCAAATCCCTTACGATTATGCAGTGGAGATGACAAGTAGATTTGATAGATTAGATTTGGTATGGACAGAGGACTATGTCAGAGGTTCTAAGGACTACGGGCAGAGGTTCATAACATTGTATAGGAGGCAGTGACCAAAACCATCCCAAAGGAAAAGAAATGCAAGAAGGCAAAATGGTTGTCTGAGGAGGCCTTACAAATAGCTGAGGAAAGAAGAGAAGTGAAAAGCAAGGGAGAAAGGGAAAGATATACCCAACTGAGTGCAGAGTTCTAGAGAATATTAAGGAGAAATAAGAAAGCCTTCCTCAATGAACAATGCAAAGAAATAGAGGAAAATCATAGAATGGGAAAGTCTATAGAGATCTCTTTAAAAAATTGGAGGGACCAAAGGAACATTTCATGCAAGTATGGGCATGATAAAGCACAGAAGTGGTAAGGACCTAACAGAGTGAGAGGAGATCAAGAAGAGGTGGCAAGAATACAAAGAGGAACTGTACAAAAAAGTCTTAATGCCCTGGATAACCACAATGGTGTGGTCATTCACTGAGAGTCCGACCTCTTGGAGTATGAAGTCAAGTGGCCCTTAGGAAGCATTTCTACTGAAAAAAGCTAGTGAAGGTGATTGAATTCTAGCTGAGCTATGTCAAATCCTAAAAGATGATGCTGTTAAAGTGCTGCACTCAACATATCAAAAATTTGGAAAACCCAGCAGTGGCCACAGGACTGGAAAAGGTCAGTTTTCTTTCCAATTTCAAAGAAGGGCAGTGCTAAAAATGTTCAAACTACCTGGCAGTTGTGCTCACTTCCCATGCTAGCAAGGTTATGGTCAAAATCCTTCAAGGTAGGCTTCAGCAATACTTGAATTGAGAACTTCCAGATGTACAGTTGGGTTTACAAAAGCCAGATGAACCAGAGATCAAATTACCAACATTTGTTGGATCATAAAGAAAGCAAGGGAATTCCAGAGAAACATCTACCTCTGTTTCATTGATGACTCAAAAGCTTTTGACTGTGTGGATTGCAACAAACTGGAAAATTCTTAAGGAGATAGGAATACCAGACAAACTTACTTGTCTCCTGAGAAACCTGTATCAGGTCAAGAAGCAAACAGAACCTCATATGAAACAACTGACTGGTTCAAAATTGGGAAAGGAATATGACAAGGCTGTATATTGTCACTCTGTTTATTCAACTTATATACAGAGTCCATCACGTGAAATGCCAGACTGCATGAGTTACAAGCTGGAATCAAGATCATTGGTAGAAATATCAACAACCTCAGATATGTGAATGATAACCACTCTAATGGCAGAAAGTGAAGATTAACGAAGGAGTTTCTTCATGAGGGTGAAAGAAGAGAGTTAAAATTTTGGCTTAAAACTCAACATTCAAAAAACTAAGATCTTTGCATCTGGTTCCATCACTTTACAGCAAATAGAAGGGGGAAGAGTGGAAGTGACAAATTTTCTCTTCTTGAGCACCAAAATCACTGAGATGGAAACTAGAAGACACTTGCTTCTTGGAAAGAAAGCTAGGACAAACCTAGACAGCATATGTAAAAGTAAAGACATCATTTTTCTGACAAAGGTCCGTATAGTCAAAACTGTTTTTTCCAGTAGTCATGTAGGATGTAAGAGTTGGATCATAAAGAAGGCTGAGCATTGGAAGAATGGATGCTGAAGCTGAAACTCCAATATATTGGCCACCTGATGTGAAGAGCCGACTCATCGTAAAAGACCCTGAGGCTGGGAAAGATTGAAGGCAAAAGGAGAAGAGGGTGGCAGAGGATGAGATGGTTGGATAGCATCACCGATTCAAAGGACATGAACTTGGGCAAACTCTGGGAGATAAGGGCCAGGAAGGCCTAGTGTGCTGCAGTCCATGGGGGCACAAAGAGTCAGACATGACTTAGGGACTGAACAAGAAAAAACAATATTTCATTGTATGCATAGATCACATTAAAAAAAAATCCATACATTAGCTGATATAAAATCAGGGTTTTTTTGGGGGGGGGAGCTGTTATGAATAGTGCTGCTTTGTTTACAAGTTTTTATGTGAACAATTTTTTCATTTCTGTTGGCTACAAGTAGAATTTCTAGGTCATGTTGGAACTCTATATGAGTATATTGAAGAATTGCCAAATGGTTTCCAAAGCGGCTGCATGATGGTACACTTTTAAAAATGAAAATAAACAAGTTACTGTAGTAGTCAAATCTCATTTTTGTTGAAAAATGTAAATCTGTATATACAAATGTGCATATGGGCTTGTGCATCTCTCTGTTTAAAATTGCACAAATATAATGTTTTGGGAAAGCATAGGAAAGTCTACTATATAATACAAATTATATCAAGGAGGAGGTAATCTCAGAATGATTTGAATTGTTACAGTGAACATGTATTTACTTTTACAATGAAAAAACTTCATAAAATATTTTGAAGGAGAAAAATACTTTAAATATTACCTAAATACACACAAACAAAAGTCATGTTATTGTAATCATTTAAGAGTTTTGTGCATAGGTAGTTTATAGTCTTATTACAGGCTTACATTAGGTAGGAAGAACAGGATATTGATTATGAGTTCACTCTGAATATGGCAACATTTTTTATAAATATATAGATATACAGTTGAAGTATAATTGACTTACAATGTCTCAGGTGCACAGCACGGTGATTCAGTTACACAAACACACATATATTATTTTTGATATCATTTTCCATCACAGATTATTACATTCCCTAAGCTACACACTAAACCTTTGCTGTTTGTGGCATATCTATTTTTAATTATAAATCTAGTATTCTACTCATACTGTTAAACAAGTGGAATCAAAATGTCAGAGTTTTTTTAGTTGGGAAAATCCATGTTTTCTTAAATATAATATTATACATAGTTATATATATATATATGTATACAAAAGCTTTTCTAATATACTTGATAAAGGCTTGAGAAAGAACATCAAAAAAAAAGAGAGATGGAGAAATTGGTGAGTATAAATGAAATGGAAGCACTGAATATGAAATAGAAAAAGTGAAACTAGAAAAAAGTAAAAGATCATCATATCGTCCAGTTGTTTTTAAACATGCTTGCTCATTAGAAGCATATCTGGAGCTCTGCAGAATAAAAAGTAATACCTGAGCATTTATATTTTCGAAAAAATTTCAAGATAATCCTGATATGCCTCTGGATTTTAAAAATTGATTACAAGTTTTTTTTTATTAGATCCTAATTTTGGTGATATAGAGTTCTATTATTTTTCAGTTGACCAATCATGGTACAATGGTATTAAGTTACTCTTACCATTAGGTAATAGTTACATAATCACAATAGTAAAAGATGTTTATCAGTTTTCACAATCAATATCTAGACAAAAAATTAAAGACAATTACAATTGCAAGCCATAATGTGAACATGATTAACTTAATATAAAACAATTGCATACAGTTTTGTGGGGTCAGGCTGAGTGATGTGGTGAGTGGAAGCGCCTACATGCACATGTTTTCATCCACCAGCCAGTCTATGTCTTTTGGTTTGCGAATTTAATCCACTTACATTTAGGGTAATTATTGATATGTATGATCCTATTACCATTTTCTTAATTATTTGGGGTTTATTTTCCATAGATCTTTTTCTTCTCTTGTGTTTCCTGCCTAGAAAATTTCCTTTAGCATTTGTTGTAAAGCTGTTTTGGTGGTGCTGAGTTCTCTTAACTTTTGCTTGTCTGGAAAGCTTTTGATTTCTCCATCAAATCTGAAGAAAAGTCTTGCTGGGTAGAGTATTTTTGGTTGTAAGTTCTACCCTTTCATCACTTTAAATGTATCATCCTATTCCCTTCTGGCTTGTAGAGTTTCTGTTGAGGAGTCAGCTGATAGCCTGATGGGAGCTTCCTTGTACATTATTTGTCATTTTTCCTTTGTTGCTTTTAACATTTTATCTCTGTCTTTAATTTTTGTCATTTTGATTACTATGTGCCTCGGTGTATTCCTCCTTGGTTTTATCCTTCTTGGGACTCTCTGGGCTTCCTGGACTTGGTTGACTATTTCTTTTCCCATGTTGGGGAAGTTTTCAGCTATTATCTCTTCAAATATTTTCTCAGGTCTTTTCTCTCTGACTTCTCCTTTTGGGACCCCTATAATGCGAATGTTGGTGCACTTAATGTTGTCCCAGAGGTCTCCAAGGCTGTCTTCGTTCCTTTTCCTTCTTTTTTCTGTATTCTGTTCTGTGGCAGTGATTGCCACCATTCTTTCCTCCAGGTCACTTATCCATTCTTCTGCCTCAGTTATTCTGCTATGGATTCCCTCCAGTGTATCATTCATCTCTGTTTGTTTGTTCTTTAGTTCTTCTAGGTCTTTGGTAAACATTTCTTGCATCTTCTCAATCTTTGCTTCCATTCTATATCCTGAATCACCTTCTCTATCATTATTATGATTTCTTTTTCTGGATGGTTGACTATGTCCACTTCATTTAGTTGTTTTTCTGGTGTTTTATCTTGTCCCTTCATCTGGGACATAACTTTCTGCTTTTTCATTGTGATTAACGTTCTGTAATATGGTTTTTGTTTTAGCTACTGTGAGACTGTGCTTCTTCTTGCATCTTCTGTCTGCCTTCTGATGGAGGAGGCTAAGAGGCTTGTGTAAGCTTCTTGATGGGAGGGACTGGTGATGGGGAAAACTGGGTCTTGCTCTGGAGGGCAGGGCCTTGTTCTTCAGTAAGGCTTTAATCCAATTATCTGCTGATGGGTGGGGTTGCACTCCCTCTCTGGCAGTTGTTTGACCTGAGGCTCTATTGTAGGGTTAATGGTGAATTCTTAGAGGGTGTACACCAAGGACCTTCCAGTTCCTGTGGTGTGACCCTGCTGACCTACACCTCCACAGGAGGCCCTCCAGCACTAGCAGGTAGTGTTGGTTCAGTTTCCTGTGGGGTCACTGCTCCTCTCCTCTGGGTTTTCGTGCATGCAAAATTTTGTTTGCACCCTCCAAGATTGGAGTCTCTGTTTCCCTCAGTCCTCTGGAAGGCCTCCGCTGATAACCAAACTCCGCTGGCCCTCACAGGCAGATTCCCCGGGGATTCTCAATCCCTTTGTTGGAACCCCAGGCTAGGAAGCCTGGCGTGGGGTTCAGAACCTTCACAATAGTGTGAGAACTTCTTTGGCATTATTGTTCTCCAGTCTGTGGGTCACCCACACGGTGGGCATGGGATTTGATTTTATCATGTTTGCACCCCTCCTACCATCTCACTGCGGCTTTTTCTTTGTCTTTGGATGTGGAGTATCTATTTTTGGTGGGTTCCAGAATCCTCCTGCCAATGGTTGTTCAACAGCTAGCAGCAATTTTGTTGTTCTCACAGAAGGAGATGAGTGCACGTCCTTCTACTCCACCATCTTCAGCTTAAGGTTGTAAATTTTACAAGTAATTGACTGCTGGGAGATGCAGGTTAGCTGATTAAACCTTTATCCTTTACCCCTTCCCTGGACAACCAGCCTATCCTGAGATGCAACCATTTGAATGACCCCTTAGAAGATGCTCCCCCAAATGGAGTGACCAGTGGCGATGGCAATGATTGCCTCCTCAGGAACACACTCTTCATTGCTCTCCTCCTTCCCTGCCTCATCCCCTGCATCCTCCTCCCTGCTCCTCTGGAAACTACCAACAAGGAAGCTTTTGCCTTAAACTCTACTCTCTCACATGTGTGGATGTGAGAGTTGGACCATAAAGGAAGCTGAGCACTGAAGAATTGATGCTTTTGAACTGTGGTGTTGGAGAAGACTCTCGAGAGTCCCTTGGACTGCAAGGAGATCCAACCAGTCCATCCTAAAGGAGATCAGTCCTGAATATTTATTGGAAGGACTGATGCTCAAGCTGAAATTCCAATAATTTGGCCACCTGATGCAAAGAACTTACTCACTAGAAAAGACTCTGATGCTGGGAAAGATTGAAGGTGGGAGGAGAAGGGGACGACAGAGGATGAGATGGCTGGATGGCATCACCGACTCAATGGACATGAGTTTGAATAAGCTCTGGGAGTTGGTGATGGACAGGGAGGCCTGGCGTGCTGCAGTCCATGGGGTCACAGAGTTGGACACGACTGAGCGACTGAACTGAACTGAACTACTTTCTGGGACATCTAGGCTAAATCTTAAACAGTTTTCTATGTTTGTGTAAGAAACCATTGCTAAAGTTAATGCTTAAAGCAGCAATGATTACTAGATTTCACAATTCTGTGGGTTGGCAGGGTGCTAAAGCCTGAGTGAACTCAGGAGGTTACATTCATCTGGCAGGAGAAATTTCAATTAGTTCTACTGAGACTCGTTCTCCACTGGGCCTTTCTCTCTGTGATTACTCTTCTAGGAAGAGAAAGGAAGCTAGCCAGGCTGTCCATAGGCAGCAAAGACCTAAAGGAAGGAAAAATGAAGGAAGGAAGGAAAAAGGAAGCTATACATTCTGTTAAAGCTTAGTTTCAGAAGCTGCATGACATCACTTTTGCTGCATTCTATTGGTCAAACTAAGTCATGAGGCCAGACCAGATTCAACAGGGATGTGATGGGAACAGGCTACCCCTCCTGATGCCAGGAGCAGCATATTATATAACTAAGGGATGTGGGCACATGATCCACTGAGGGACACTGTAAAAATAATCTAATACAAATCCTCTCACCCAAAATCAGTCTTCTGATATATTTTCCCTGAATAAAATTTATCTTGAGAAAGCCATTCCCCACGATAATTATGCAGCTTCTGTAGGAACACGTGAAGCATGATAAGAGGATGGATCGCCTGCTCAGCAGCCAGATCTGTCAAATCAACCCTGGCAGCAGATGGACAGGAGCCCTCACAATCAAATCACTCACAGCTGCCCCTAAAGGCTTATCATGAAGAGATTTAACGTGCAGAAGGAGATATTTTTTTGAATGCTCCTCACAAAGCTATGAATTTCTCAGTTGTCATATATGGATGTGAGAGTTGGACCACAAATAAGTCTGAGCACTGGAGAATTGATGCTTTCAAACTGTGGTGCTGGAGAAGACTCTTCAGAGTCCCTTGGACTGCAAGGAGACCCAACCAGTCAGTCTTACAGGAAATTAACCTGGAATATTCATTGGAAGGACTGACGCTGAAGCTTAAGCTCGAATACTTTGGACAGCTGATGCAAAGAGCTGACCCACTGGAAAAGACCCTGATGCTGGGAAAGATTGAAGGCAGGAGGAGAAGGGGGCACCAGAGGATAAGATGGTTGGATGGTATCATTGACTCAATGGATATGAGACTGAGTAAATTCTGGGAATAGTGAAGGACAGGGAAACCTGGCCTTCTACACTCCATGGGGTTGCAAAGAGTTGGATTCAACTTCAGCTCAGTTCACTTCACTTGCTCAGTCGTGTCCAGCTCATTGCAACCCCATGGGCTGCAGCACGCCAGGCTTCCCTGTCCATCACCAACTCTCGGAGCTTGCTCAAACTCATGTCCATTGAGTTGGTGATGCCATCCAACCATCTCATCCTCTGTAATCCCCTTCTCCTCCTGCCTTCAATCTTTCCCAGCTTCAGGGGCTTTTTGAATGAGTCAGTTCTTTCCATCAGGTGGCCAAAGTACTGGAGTTTCAGCTTCAACATCAGTCCTTCAAATGAATATTCAGGACTGATTTCTTTTAGGATGGACTGGTTGGATCGCCTTGCAGTCCAAGGGACTCTCAAGAGTCTTCTCCAACACCACAGTTCAAAAGCATCAATTATTCTGTGCTCAGCTTTCTTTATATCCAACTCTCATCCATACATGACTACTGGAAAAACCATAGCCTTGACTAGTTCTTCACTTTCTGCCATAAGGGTGTGTCATCTGCATATCTGAGGTTATTGATATTTCTCCCAGCAATATTGATTTCAGCTTGTGCTTCATCCAGCCCAGCATTTTGCATGATGTACTCTGCATATAAGTTAAATAAACAGGGTGACAATATGCAACCTTGATGTATTCCCTTCCCAATTTGGAACAAGTCCTTTGTTCCATGTCCAGTTCTAACTGTTGCTTCTTGACCTGCATACAGATTTCTCAGGAGGCAGGTAAGGTGTTCTGGTATTCCCATCTCTTTAAGAATTTTCCACAGTTTGTTGTGATTCACATAGTTAATGGCTTTGGTGTAGTCAGTAAAGCAGAAGATGTTTTTCTGGAACTCTCTTGCTTTTCGATGATCCAAAGGATGTTGGCCATTTGGTCTCTGGTTCCTCTGCCTTTCCTAAATCCAGCTTGAACATTTTGGTTCACCTACTGTTGAAGCCTGGCTTGGAGGATTTTAAGCATTACTTTGCTAGCATGTGAGATGAGTGCAATTGTGTGGTGGTTTGAACATTCTTATTTCCCTAGTGGCTCAGATGGTAAAGCGTCTGCCTTCAATGTGGGAGACCAGGGTTTGATCCCTGGGTTGGGAAGATCCCCTGGAGAAGGAAATGGCAACCCACTCCAGTACTTTTGCCTGGAAAATCCCAAGGGCAGAGGAGTGTGGTAGGCCATGGGGTCGCAAAGAGCCAGACATGACTGAGCGACTTCACTTTCACTTGCACATTCTTTGGCATTGCCTTTCCTTGGGACTGGAATGAAAGCTGATCTTTTCCAGTCCTTTGGCCACTGCTAAGTTTTCCAAATACAATGGCATATTGAGTGTGGCACCTTCATAGCATCATCTTTTAGGATTTGAAATAGCTCAACTGGAATTCCTTCACCTCCACTAGCTTTGTTTGTAGTGATGCTTCCTAAGGCCCACTTGACTTTTCATTCCAGGAAGTCTGTCTCTAGGTAAGTGATTATCTGTGTCAAAGAGATCTTTTTTCTATAGTTCTTCTGTGTATTCTTGCCACCTCTTCTTAATATCTTCTTTGGTTTGATTCATACCATTTCTGTCCTTTATCGAGCCCATCTTTGCATGAAATGTGCCCTTGGTATCTCTGATTTCCTTGAAGAGATTTCTAGTCTTTCCCATTCTATCGGTTTCCTCTGTTTATTTGCACTGATCACTGAGGACTGCTTTCTTATCTCTCTTGCTTTTCTTTGGAACTCTGCATTCAAATGGGTATATCCTTCCTTTTCTCCGTTGCCTTTCACTTCTCTTATTTTCTCAGATATTTGTAAGGCCTCCTTAGACAACCATTTTGCCTTTTTGCATTTCTTTTTCTTGGGGATGGTCTTGATAACTGTCTCCTGTACAATGTCATGAACCTCTGTCCATAATTCTTCAGGCACTCTGTCTATCAGATCCTATCTTGTAGGTCTTGTAGGTCTTCATAGAACCGTTCAACTTCAGCTTCTTCAGCATTACTGGTTGGAGCGTAGACTTGGATCACTGTTATATTGAATGGTTTGCCTTGGAAATGAACAGAGATCATTCTGTTTTTGAGATTGCACCCAAGAACTGCATTTCAGACTCTTTTGTTGACTATGATGGCTACTCCATTTCTTCTAAGAGATTCCTGCCCACAGTAGTAGATAAAATGGTCATCTGAGTTAAATTCACCCACTCCAGTCCATTTTAGTTCACTGATTCCTCAAATGTCAATATTCACTCTTGCCATCTCCTGTTCGACCACTTCCAATTTGCCTTGATTCATGGACCTAACATTCCAGGTTCCTATTCAACATTGCTCTTTACAGCATCGGACCTTGCTTCCATCACTAGTCACATCCACAACTGGATACGACTTAGCAACTGAACAGCAACAGCAACACATTTCTTAAAGCATGCAACCATGCCCCAAAGTGGCTTCTAGAGTAAAATCTGCCAGAAATCACTGAATTGACAACAGAGTAGGTGACACGGTGGAAGTGCATGGCTGTCTTGCATTTTCCTGGTCATTATGACGCTACAGAGTTTGCAGGGATGCTTAACCTTGGATGCACAGGGTCCTCTACTGAAAGCAAATGACTGGATGTGATGGTGAAGCAGCTTTCAAATGACCAACAGCAACGACTGCTGGTACTTGCGACAATCAGAAAGATGCGTCTCTTTCTCCAGGGGCTGCAGCTCCACCCAAGGGTGCTCAGACAGGTAAGCAGGGTGCAAGCTGGATTCCAGGCCTCACCCCTCAGCCAGCACAGTCTGCACAGTCAGAGGCAGTGGGCCTGGCCAGGTGGCCACGGATTGTCAAAGCAAGCTAGAGGGAGTGTGAGCAAGGTAGGAAAAGCAGTCCAGACGCAGTGGTGCAGAAGAGACAGAAGACGCAGTAACAAATCTGTATTTCTGCCAGTTCTAATCCATCATGTAGGTTTTCCTCATGAAACGGAAGAATAAAACCATCTAATCTAATGGAAATATCTACAATCTATATTCAGGGAGATAGAAAATAGCAACAAAGTTATGAAACAAGAAGAGATCAGAACAAATTCTCTGATTAAACAAATGCTCATTGGAATTTTGAGTAGTAGAATTAATGAAACAGAAACAAATTAATGGAACAGAAAATAGACTGGGTAAACACACACAGGACCACAGAAGAAAATAACAAAAGTGACAATTCAAGAGAGGATGACAAAATTATAGATGACAGTACATGAAGAAGCAACATAAGACTAATTAAATTTCCTAAAGGAGAATACAGAACAAATGGAAGAAATTTGTCAAGAGTGTAATTGAAGAAAACTTTCCAGAACTTAAAAAAAAACCTGAAAAGTTAAAAACTTAAAATTGATATCTAGGTTCCAGTAGAAAAATAATAAGCAGGCTCTAGCATCAGAACACATTATATTGGCTTTCTTAATCTTTAAGAAATGAAATCCTTCTTATCTTTGAGCTAAATGGAAGAAAAAAAAATTACAAAAGTGTCTTTTTTTAAAAAAGAAATCTTAGCATACCTAGCTAAATTGCTAGAAGAAACAGGTTTGACATTTCTGAGGGGAGAGTGTGACACCACAGTGCTATAGAAATAAAAATAAAGACATTTCTCAAACTAGCAGAAAGACATAGATTTGTCAAAATATCCAAAAAAGTGAGTTACAATCTAGGAAACAATGTAGCATTTACCTGCACTGTTTCACAAAATTTGTTCTCACTAAGGACTCCAATAATCTAAACGTAAAATCCAGTGGTCAGTTTTTACTCCAGGCTTTGACTTTTTAATGCAATTTGATTTATCTTTATAATTTGAAAGTATTGCTCACTTGTTTCTTGAAAATATTTTCTGCCTTAGATTTATTAGCACTTCTACCTACTATCAGTTCAGTTCAGTCACTCAGTCGTGTCTGACTCTTTGCGACCCCATGGACTGCAGCACGCCAGGCTTCCCTGTCCGTCACCAATTCCTGGATCTTACTCAAACTCATGTCCATCAAGTCAGTGATGCCATCCAACCATCTCATCTACTATAGTGACTGTCATAAGAATAACCTGAGGAATTCATTAGGAATTATTGATAAATTTCTAGGTCTCACTCGCAGAGATCCTGATTATGAAGCTCTGATCAGGACCTAGGTATCCGAGTTTCTAGATGAATAGGTCCATCTGCGATTGTGGACAGTCCTGCGGATGTCCAGCTGCACTGCTACTTCTCACTCCGTTCTCTCTTTGGCTCCTCCACACCAGCCTCCTGAACACGGGTTGTCTTTGGGCTTCAAAGCTTACCCCACTGAGACTCTCCTCTCTTCAGTGAGACCCCACCGACTCCCTTATGGTCTATTGCTACTTGTGTTTTGGACATTTACACAAAAATATCCTGCTGTAACCTCAAAACCACTATATCCAAAGCCAGATTCATTAATATCACTCCTTGGAACCTGCTTCTTCTCCTGTATGCTCTGTCTCAAGCAGAAACAGCACCTGTCACCCAAGCTGGAAACCTCAGCTTCCTCCATATCCAGCAAAGCTGTCATCATATAAATTGGTGTTTGCCGTTGCATTAAGTGCTACAGTGAATTACGCACACGGGAGAGCGTGTGATATAAGGAATCTAACTGAGGCTGAGGGGCTATCTGGAAACATCTCACAAAGGAAGAGAGCTTGGGTGTGACTTTCACGCCGCTCACTTTGCGGGTGCCAGGATGCGATGTGCCCGGCCCCACCCCATCCAGCGCCTTCCGCTCCAGCACTCACGCGCTCCGTCCACACGGCAGACTCGCCCTAACTCGAAGGTCCCCTTGACCGTGAGACCTTTCCTGTCCACTGTGGACGTGTCTTTCCCTACCTTTGATCTCTTCTTCCTTGCTCTCCTTGGCAGATAACTGGCTTTAGCGTCCTAAAATTTTTTTTCAATATAGTCTGAATCCACTTGTTTTGATTTTCTCTTAGTCACAACCCCCACCTTTTTATCAGTCTCCTTGTCATCCTCATTAATGCTCACTGCCTTCCATTTGAAAAGATCTAAACTTTTGACATGAAAAATGTTTGATTTAACCTTATGACATGAAAATGGTTAAGTAGTTTTTTTTTTTTTTTTTAAGTTTTTCTTGTATTTAGAGAGTGTTATTTGTAAACTATGGACCAAAGAGCTAATCTGAAGTAGTTTAGTGACTTAGGCATGACCGATCTAACCCATATTTGTAATAAACACATTCAATCATATTGTTTTGCTTTAGATCTCACCAGTATAGTCCCTGGAGTTGAACCTTAAAAAATTGAAGTTCCAGTTGAGAAAATTGTATTAAGTTTTAAGAAAATATTGATTTTGATTTGACCTTGACTGACATTCTTTGCATTTTGGCTAAGGCTGAAATAATTTTCTCATCAGGTATTTTTGGGTTTTGTTTGTTTGTTTGTTTGTTGCATTTCTTTCTTCTGGACAGAAAAAGTTAAAATTCTTTCAAGTATTTTCTGATTGTTGTTTCAATTGTGAGATATTTCCAAAGTTTATTGCTGTAATAACTGAAAGGTCATTCTGAGTTAGGCTGTTCACCGACATTGAAATAAAACATGCTTTCTAATCAGTATTTCTAGGTATTCCTTGGGGATAAAGGAAGCTAATATGGAGGGCGCTTAGACTTCCTGTCTCCTCTAATCCAAGTTCTTGCTTCTTTTGACTACAGCTCCTATGCTTGGAGTCTGTTTTCTATATCTTGTCACCCTACTGGGCAAACCTTTGATCTTCACTCTCTTAAAAATATATCTACTAAAAGAAATGTAGCAAACTTTGTTAAAGTTTTAGGTAAGAAGAGAGTGAAGGGGAATTACATAACATTGCAACACAGGAAGAAAAAGAGACTTATGGGTGAAATTTCCTCAGTCGTTTTATTTCAGAGGTATGGATATGTTCTATTTTCTACTTAGGTTATTTAGTGTGAAGCAAAGATAAATTTACCACTTACTTTTAAACCAATTAATTTTTATTACCATTTACACTCTTAACTGTGATCCCTATTTATTCAATACTCTGGTGTACATTAGAAGGACTTACTGAGTTTTTTTTTTTTTTTAATAAATTTATTTATTTTAGTTGGGGGCTAATTACTTTACAATATTGTAGTGGTTTTTGCCATACATTGACATGAATCAGCCATGGGTTTACATGTGTTCCCCATCCTGAACCCCCCTCCCACCTCCTTCCCCATCCCATCCCTCTGGGTCATCCCATTGCCCCAGCCCTGAGCATTTGTCTCATGCATCAAACCTGGAATGGTGTTCTGTTTCACATATGATAATATACATGTTTCAATGCTATTCTCTCAGAACGTCCCACCCTCACCTTCTCCCTCAGAGTCCATAAGACTGTTCTATGCATCTGTGTCTCTTATTCTGTCTCACATATAGGGTTATCATTACTATCTTTCAAATTCCATATATATGCATTAGTATACTGTATTGGTGTTTTTCTTTCTGGCTTACTTCACTCTGTATAATGGGCTCCAGTTTCATCCATCTCAGTAGAACCGATTCAAATGTATTCTTTTTAATGGCTGAGTAATATTCCATTGTGTATATGTACCACAGCTTCCTTATCCATTTGTCTGCTGGTGGACATCTAGGCTGCTTCCATGTCCTGGCTATTGTAAACAGTGCTGCGATGAACATTGGGGTACACACATCTCTTTCAATTCTGGTTTCCTTGGTGTGTATGCCCAGCAGTGGGATTGCTGGGTCATATGGCAGTTCTATTCCCAGTTTTTTAAGGAATCTCCACACTGTTCTCCATAGTGGCTGTACTAGTTTGCATTCCCACCAACAGTGTAAGAGGGTTCCCTTTTCTCCACACCCTCTCCAGCATTTATTGCTTGTAGACTTTTGGATAGCAGCCATTCTGGCTGGTGTGAAATGGTACCTCATTGTGGTTTTGATTTGCATTTCTCTAATAATGAGTGATGTTGAGCATCTTTTCATGTGTTTGTTAGCCATCTGTATGTCTTCTTTGGAGAAATGTCTGTTTAGTTCTTTGGGCCATTTTTTGAATGGGTCGTTTATTTTTCTGGAATTCAGCTGCAGGAGTTGCTTGTATATTTTTGAGATTAATTGTTTGTCTGTTGCTTCGTTTGCTATTATTTTCTCCCATTCTGAAGGCTGTCTTTTCACCTTGCTTATAGTTTCCTTTGTTGTGCAAACTGAGCTTTTTAAAAGATATCAGTGCCTGGGAACCATCTCCACTGATCTGAGATGGGTACAGGCATATAAGACTTTTTAAAAAGCAAGTGATTCTAATGTGTAACCAATGTTTAGAGCCACTATAGTATTCTTTCTTGATCTCTGAGTTTATAAAAATTTCCATTTCTTAGTCTTGGCATTTCTCACCTGTGGGCACCAAATAGTCAAAGAAAGCTATTCTTTGTGACTGAAGTGACTTCCTTGGAAGTCACTTGTGATTGTTATTCTTATTCAGTTGCTAAGTCATGTTGACTGTGACCCCATGGGCTTCAGCACATCAGGCTTATCTGTCCTTCACTATCTCCCAAATTTTCCTCAAATTCATGTCCATTGAGTTGCTGATGCTATCTAACTATCTCATCCTCTGCTGCTCTCTTCTCCTTTGGCCTTCAATCTTTCCCCACATCAAGGTCTTTTCCAATGAGTCTACTCTTTGGATCAGGTGCCCAAAGTATTGGAACTTCAGCTTCAGCATCAGTCCTTCCAATGAATATTCAGGACTGATTTCCTTTAGGATGGAATGGTTGGATCTCCTTGCAGTCCAGAGTACTCTCAGGAGTCTTCTCCAGCACCACAACTCAAAAGCATCAGTTCTTCAGCACTCAGCCTTCTTTATGATCAAGCTCTCATATCTATACCTGACTACTGGTAAAACCATAGTTTTGACTATACGAACCTTTATTGGCAAAGTGATGTCTCTGCTTTTTAATACACTGTCTAGGGTTCTCATATTCTTTCCAAGGAGCAAGTGTCATTTGATTTCTTGGCTACAGATGCTTACCCCTTGGAAGGAAAGTTATGACCAACCTAGACAGTATATTAAAAAGCAGAAACATTACTTTGTCAACAAAGGGCCATCTAGTCAAGGCTATGGTTTTTCCAGTGGTCATGTATGGATGTGAGAGTTGGATGTGAGAGTTGAACTATAAAGAAAGCTGAGTGCCGAAGAATTGATGATTTTGAACTGTGGTGTTGGAGAAGACTCTTGAGAGTACCTTGGACTGCAAGGAGATCCATCCAGTCCATCCTAAAGGAGATCAGTCCTGGGTGTTCATTGGAAGGACTGATGTTGAAGCTGAAACTCCAATACTTTGCCCACCTCATGCAAAGGGTTGACTCATTAGATAAGACCCTGATGCTGGGAAGAAAGATTGAGGGCAGGAGGAGAAGGGGACAACAGAGGATGAGATGGTTGGATGGCATCACTGACTCAATGGACATGAGTTTGGGTAAACTGTGGGAGTTGGTGATGGACAGGGAGGCCTTGCATGCTGCAGTCCATGGGGTCATGAAGAGTCAGACACGACTGAGCAACTGAACTGAACTGAACTGACAGTCATCATTTGCAGCGATTTTGGAGCTTAACAAAATAAAATCTGTCAATGCTTTCAGTTTTCCCCTTCTATTTACCCCTTCTATATTTGTCATATATTAAGAAAAATACATAATTCACTATGAATAGCAAAACTAATAAAATGGACCCAGTACAAACCTGATGTGGGTTTCTCACCCATGTGCTTTGAGCACAAGGAGCAGATTTGATTAAACAAGGATCTATTTCATCGGTGGGAGGGGAAAACGTGTAATTTGGCAAGTGGCGGGTCTACATGAGAGACTAGGGGAAGAATGGGCGGGGCGGGACTTCCACACTCTCGTCCTGCAGATAGGAGGGACACCCCTCTACTTTCTGAGATTGTTCCTCAACCTTCTCTTGCCATCCAGTGGGTGGGAAAAGACAGTAAAAAAAAAATAAAGAAGACAGACAGAGTAGCTTCTGCCTCCAAGGAGATACATGAACAAAAAGCTTGTGTCAGGGATAACTAGACAAGTCCTTCAAGACTTCACATATTTGGACACAGACAAAATGTTGCTATAGTTAAGGTTTCAGTTTTAATCATTCCTTCACTCAGAAATTGACTTTCTTCAGAAATCTTTACAAATCAGCTGTCGACTTCTTACTTGCTACTTCTTTAAATTTCCAAATAATCTCTACTTCCCATGTGACTCAGATGGTAAAGAATCTGCCTGCAATGCAGGACACCTGGGTTCAATCCCTGGATTGAGAGGATCTCCTGGAGAAGGGAACGGCTACCCACTCCAGTATTCTTGCCTAGAGAATTCCATGGACAGAGGAGCCTGGTAGGCTACAGTACATGGGGTCACAAACACTCTGACATGACTGAGCAACTAACAGAACACGTAACTTCTCATCATTTCGTGATCATACTCCTTGCTTTTTCACCACCATACCATCATGAGGACATGACTCTGTATGCATTTGACCCTATACCACTGCAGGTGCTCAGGGAAAGTTTGTTGAATGAAAGTACTATATTAATTGTACAGAATCTTTGCTTCCGCCAAGATGGAGTGGCAATTCATTTACTCTACCATCTAAAACAACCCCAAAATGGCCAAAATATATGAACTAACAGTTAGCCCTATGATTTCCCTATCTTACTGCCTTGAGAGAGTGTCTAGGCTGCAGCATAAGGAAAGAAACCCCAAGCAGAGATGACAAACTCTATAATTGCAGAGATGTTCCTGATGCTCAAGGCAGCCAGCATTCTCAGGACAGAGCACTAGAGAGTACAGAGTGCATGAAAGAAAACCCCAGAGATATGCAAAGCGCTGAGTATTCAGCTGAGTACAGATTGGCTCATATGTGTGAGCTCATACTCAAGGCCATGGGGAAAAAAAAACACTCGAAAGAATTAGAGGTAACAGTAACTGGATGGTACCTGATCTCACCAACAAAACTGGGAAAACCTGAAGATTCACAGAGCATTTTGTAGTGTACATATTAAAAGAATGCACTTGCTTCAGTAGTGGGGAATAATTAGCCTTAGAGTAAGCAATATTCTGTCCCACTCAGATCTTGCTAAAAGTAAGATCTGAAAGTATCGAACTATTCCCAAGTAATTTAACTGAATCCCAAATAAAGTCCAAGAGCATTTACAGGAATTTTAAAAATATCAAAACCCCAAAAGGCAAACTTTATGTCTGGTATTTAATTAAAACTTCACCAGGCATGCAGAAAAGTGTGAAAATATGACCCATGATCAGCAGTGATAGGAATAAAAAATGACACAGAACTGATAACAGATGTTAGGATTTGCAGATAAGTACTTTAAAACAGTTAATGATTATAGTCTGCATGTTCAATAGTTTAAGAAGAGATATTAAAGACACTAAAGAAATAAAACTGCAAAATACAAACAAAAACTTAAAAACAAAAGCTGCAAAGTGTGAAATGAAACAGAACAACTGTAGATTAGATATTGCAGAAGAGAAGATTAGTGAACACATAGCAATAGAAAATAGTCAAAATGAACAGGAAAAATGAACTGAAAAGGGCATCAGTGAGCGTGAAACAACTTCAATCTGCCTAATACATGTGTAGGCAGTCCCTAAAGGAGAGGAGAAGTTCAGTTCAGTTCAGTCGCTCAGTCGCGTCCGACTCTTTGTGACCCCATGAATCGCAGCACACCAGGCCTCCCTCTCCATCACCAACTCCCTGAGTCCACCCAAACCCATGTCCATCGGGTCGGTGATGCCATCCAGCCATCTCATCCTCTGTTGTCCCCTTCTCCTCCTGCCCCCAATCCTACCCAGCCTCAGGGTCTTTTCCAATGAGTCAGCTCTTCACATCAGGTGGACAAAGTACTGGAGGTTCAGCTTCAGCATCAGTCCTTCCAATGGATTTCATACTTAATATTAAAAAGAATTTAAAAATCTCAATAATATCTTAGAGTGATTATGTGTTGAAATGATAAAGTATTTGGTATATTGGTAATTTTACGCTTTTAATTTTTTATCGTAGGTACTAGAAAATATGAAATTACATATGTAGCTTTCATTATATTGCTATTGGATAATTCTGGTAAATTAAATCCACTTACGTTCTCTCTGAGAAAAAATGGGAGAACTCATGGCTATCATTCCCCAATATATCTCACCTTCTTGATTATTCTCTGAAATAGTCCTGTGTTACTTTGGCAAATTCCTCTTACACTGCCCACGAGCTGGTTCCAGAGGACAGGACTCATTTGGAGCAGATGAGAGATCTCACAGCAGCTTTTTATGAATTCTGTGCTTCAGCTGTGTTACTGTTAATTCTCCTATTTTAAATATTTCTGTCACTCTTTTTGATAAATACAGAATAATCACAATAGAAGTTAACAGTCCACAGTGAATTATCTACTACATGGCCATAAATCCCAAGTGGTTTTTTTCCCCTCCTTGCTCTGAAGAGAATATTAAAAGCCCTTTTAAGCTGGTGTTAGTGTTTCTCACCAGCCCCTAGCTTTAGTCTGCATAATGCATTTCTATTTTCTGTGCTGTTCAAACTTGTCCTTAGTTAATGCTGCCTCTTCCATCTTTTGGATTTATTTTTGTTTGTTTGATTTTATGGGGTTTCTAAAAATTGGGTCCCTAAAGACAGTTTGTAGAACATTCAAATAGTGCAAACAGGTATATCTGAACTGAGAGGTATGTCTGATTTCTGAAGGTCACCATGGAGAACCTGCAAGCAAGAAGTGCCTTAGCTGACATTCAATTAAGAGCACCTTCAGTTCTAACACTGATTATTTTTTTTTAATTTTATGTTCCCTTTTTGAAATCTTTCCTCTGAATATTTACAAGGAAATGCGACTAATTCATTCTCATTTTGGTAAGGGAATCAAAGAATCAAAATATTGGTTACCATATTATTTTTTAGTTATTTTTTGAAAAGATTTTCTTGGTTCTCATCTGTGACTTTTTTACATCAAACTAGAAAATTCTAAGTCTATATGTTATTTCTTAAGACCATAATCTGAAATTTAGTAAATCTAATCTAATCTAAATTTAATTATATTTGAGAAAAATGTTTTTTCTATATGTTTTATGGTAAACTTATCCAAAACCACTTCTATATGTTAGCATGCATTTGTGACTATGTATACAAGGGGTCAAAAGAATGCTGCCTCAATATTCAAGGTGAAGAATGGGGTGGCTGTGGCAACTTCTTAAAATAAGACAAAAGTGAAGTTTGCTGTATTGATTGACTCTTTCATGAAAAATTTCTCTATAGCTTGCACTGCTCTTTGATAGCATTTTACCTACAGCAGATTTATTTCAAAATTGAAGTCAGTCCTTTCAAACATTGCCAATGCTTTACCAACTAAGTTTATATAATATTCTGAATCATGTATTTTGATGTCAATAATCTTCACAGCATCTTCACCAGGAGCAGATTCAATCTCCAGAAGCCACTTCCTCTGCTCAACCCTAAGAAGCAACTCCTCATCCATGAAATTCATATCATGAGATTATAGCAATTCAGTCACATCTGCAGGCTCCCCTTCCAATTCTAGGTCTCTTGCTATTTCTACCACACCTGCAGTTACTTCCCCCACTGAAATCCTGAACCCTCAAAGTCATCTATGAGGATTGGAATCAATCTTTTTCAAACTCTTATTAAAGTTGACATTTTGACCTCTTCTCATGAATCACAAATGTTCTTAATGGCATCTAGAATGGTGAACGCTTACCAGAAGGTTTTCAATTTATTTTGCTGAAATCCATTAGATGAGTCACTATCTTCAGCCCTAGAGTCTTATGAACTGTGTTTCTTAAATAACAGGGTTTGAATGGTGAAATTTTTTCCTAATCCATGGGATGCAGAATGGATATTTTGTTAACAGGCAAGAAAACAACCCAAATCTCATTGTGCATCTCCATCATAGCTCTTGGGTGACCAGGTAGAATGTCAATGAACAGTAATATTTAGAAAGGAATCTTTTTTCCTGAGCAGTAGGTATCTAGTAGACTGTGATGTAAACAGACATGCCGTCACCCAGTCTTTGTTCTATTTATAGAGCACAGGCAGAGTAGATTTAGCATAATTCATAAGGGCCCTAGGATTTTCAGGATGGTAAGTGAGCTTTAACTTATAGATGTCACCAGCTGCATTAACCTCTAACAAGAGAGTCAGCCTGTTCTTTAAACTTTGAATCTGGGTATTGACTTCTCTCTAGCTTTAAGAGCCCAGCTTCTTCCAACAGAAGACTGTTTTGTCTATATTAAAAATCTGCTGTTTAGTGTAGCCATAGCCACCTTCATGAATTATCTTAGCAAGCTTTTCTGGATAACTTGCTGCAGTTCCTACATTCCTACATCAGCACTTGCTGCTTCACCCTGCACTTTTAGGTTATGGAGATGGCTCCTTTCCTCAAACCTCATGAACCAACCTCTGCTAGCTTCGAATGTTTTTCCTGCCACTTCCTCACCTCTCTTAATAGTCACTGAATTGAACAGAGTCAGGGTCTTGCTTTGGATTAGACTTTGGCTTAAGGGAATGTTGTGACTGGTTTGACCTTCTATTCAGACCTCCAAAACTGTCTCCACTCCAGCCATAATACTGTTTCACGTTCTTATCATATATTTGCTGACGAGAGTAGCAGGTTTGATTTCCTACAAGAGTTTCCCTTTGCATTCACAACTTGGCTAACTGTTTAGTGCAAGAAGCATAGCTTTCGTTTTGTCTTTGGTTTCTGACATGCTTTCCTATTATTTTTTGCTTTTGATTTAAAGTGAGAGATCTGTGACTCTCCCTTCCTCTTTAACATGTAGAGGCCATTGTACTGTTATTAACTGGCCTACTTTCAAAACTGTTGTATCTCAGGGAATAGGGAGGCCCAAAGAAAGGGAAAGAGGTGGGACAGCTGGCAGTGGAACAGTCAGAATAGTCCGAATACACATTTATTAAGTTCTCCATCTTACATGATTTGTCACACCCCAAACAATTACTATAATAACATAGAGTATCATTAATTATAGATCACCATGACAACATAATAATAAGAAAAGTTTGGAATATTATAAGAATTACCAAAATGTGACACAGAGACTCAAAGTGAGCAAACGTTACTGGAAGAATGGAGCGGATAGACTTGCTCAATGGATGGCTGCCACAAACCTTCAATTTGTAAAAAATGCAATATCTGTAAAGCTCAATAAAACAAGGTGTGCCTATACAAGTGGTTTAGCTCAGCTGGTAAAGAATCGGCCTTCCAGGCAAGAGACCCTGGTTTGATTCCTGGGTTGGGAAGCTCCCCTGGAGAAGGAATAGGTTACCCACTCCAGTATTCTTGGGCTTACCTGGTGGCTCAGACGGTAAAGAATCCACCTACAATGCAGGAGACCTGGGTCCTATTGCTGGGTTGGGAAGGTCGCCTGGAGGAGGGCATGGCAACCCACTCCAGTGTACTTGCCTGGAGAATCCCCATGGACAGAGGGGTCTGGTGGGCTACAGTCCATGGGTTTGCAAAGAGTTGGACATGACTGAGCAACTAAGCAGAGCACATGTAAAGGTTTAGCTGTTTTTCAATAAAGATATGTGAGATCTAGTAAAGTTCTTAGATAAGCCTATTAATATTCTTAACATAGCTGCTATTTCTTCAGTTCCTCATATGTACTAGAGACTTATCACAATATTATCTATTATACCAACTGCAACCCTGAGCTGAGGATATTTATCTCCATATAACAGATGCAGAACCTTAAGAACAAGCAGGCAAGATGACCATCTTGAGGTATATAGCGGTCATGTAACAAAGCAAGAATTCGAGCTTATGTTTCTGACTAAAAAAAAAAAGTTGATACTTTAGATCTGAAACCTACATGTAGTAAACATGTTTTTGTTAGAACATTTTATAAACATTTTGTTTTTAAGACTGTATTATGTATTTCATTTTCTTTTTGGCTTTTGTCTGGGAGAAAATCTAAAGCAATTTAAAAAAATTAATTTAACTCCTCTGCAGAGTTGTCCTGGTTTTTGCACACTTCTGGGAGGTGGGGGTGGTGGCGACATTAGTGGGAATTGAAGTCAGAGAATCTCAAAGAGGAGGTTATCCTCAGTGGGATGATGTCAATAAATTAAATTCTTCAGTTCAGTTCAGTTCAGTCACTCAGTCGTGTCCGACTCTTTGTGATCCCATGGACTGCAGCACACCAGGCCTCCCTGTCCATCACCAACTCCCAGAGTTTACCCAAACCCATGCCCATCGAGTCAGTGATGCCATCCAGCCATCTCATCCTCTGTCATCCCCTTCTCCTCCTGCCTCCAATCTTTCCCAGCATTAGGATCTTTTCAAATGAGTCAGCTCTTCGCATCAGGCGGCCAAAGTATTGGAGTTTCAGCTTCAACGTCAGTCCTTCCAATGAACACCCAGGACTGATCTCCTTGTAGGATGGACTGGTTGGATCTCCTTGCAGTCCAAGGGACCCTAAAGAGTCTTCTCCAACACCACAGTTCAAAAACATCAATTCTTTGGCGCTCAGCTTTCTTCACCATCCAACTCTCACATCCATTCATGACTACTGGAAAAACCATAGCCTTGACTAGACAGATCTTTGTTGGCAAAGTAATGTCTCTGCTTTTTAATATGTTGTCTAGGTTGGTCATAACTTTCCTTCCAAGGAGTAAGCGTCTTTTCATTTCATGGCTACAATCACCATCTGCAGTGATTTTGGAGCCCCCCAAAATAAAGTCTGACACTGTTTCCACATCTATTTCCCGTGAAGTGATGGGACCAGATGCCATGATCTTAGTTTTCTGAATGTTGAGCTTTAAGCCAACTTTTTTCACTCTCCTCTTTCACTTTCATCAAGGGGCTCTTTAGTTCCTCTTCACTTTCTGCCATGTGTCATCTGCATATCTGAGGTTACTGATATTTCTCCTGGCAATCTTGATTCTAGCTTAAGAATTAAATTCTTAAGTTTATTTTTTATATTTGGAAATAATAAAATTATTATTTGTGCAACAAAAGTTATAAAAATGGTAAAGAACACCCTATTTTTTTTTACCCAGATTTATCTATCATTAGTGTTTTGTCTCATTTCCTTTCTCTGTATACAAATGTAAGTTATTCTTTTTCCTGAACATTTGAAAATAAGTTGTGTACATCATGGTTTTTTACTCTTAGACAATTCTATGTGTATTTCCTAAGAAAAGGAATGGTTTCTTATATACCAATAGCTTGGTCATCAACTTCAGTGAATTTAACTAAGTAAAATTATAAAATATGATCGTCTATTTCACTTTTGTCAGTTTACCTACATGGGCGTGTCCTTTCTAGCATTGTTTTCCCTTCAGTACAGGATGCAGCCAAGAACACACGTTGTATTTACCTCTTGTGCCTCCTTTAATCTGGAACAGTTCTCCAGCTTGCTCTGTCTTATAAGAAATTAATATTTCTGAAGAATACAATCAGTGGTCCATTTTCTTACAACCCTTTATTTTCATGCAGAAATTCTTTTTTCAGAGCTTATCTTTGCTTAAACTTTACAGTGGTTTTACATATAGTCAGTTAGGACTGGAATCAAGCCATGTATGCCAGTGCCAGAGATGCTAAGATGTATGGATAAACTTTTTTTTTTTTTTAAGTAGCTTGTTGGTTTTTTTTAATTAATTAATTTTTTAATGAAGGATAATTGCTTTACAGAATTTTGCTGTTTTCTGTCAAACTCAACATGAATCAGCCATAGGTATACATATATCCCCCTCCTTTTGAAACCTCCCTCCCATCTCCCTCCCCACCCCACCCCTCTAGGTTGACCCAGAGCCCCTGTGTGAGTTTCTTGAGCCATATAGCAAAACCCCATAAGCTATCTATTTTACATGTGGTAATGTAAGTTTCCATGTTACTCTTTCCATATATCTGACCCTTTCCTCCCCTCTCCCCATGTCCATAAGTCTATTCTCTATGTCTGTTTCTCCATTGCTGCCTTGCAAATAAATTCTTCAGTACCATTTTTCTAGAGTCCATATATGTGCATTAGAATATGATATTTATGTTTCTCTTTCTGACTTATTTCGGCCTGTATAATAGGTTCTAGGTTCATCCACCTCATTAAAACTGACCCAAATGCATTCCTTTTTTATGGCTGAGTAATATTCCATTCTGTATATGTACCACAACTTCTTCATCCATTCATCTGTCAATGGACATCTAGGTTGCTTCCATGTTCTAGCTATTGTAAATAGTGCTGCAGTGAACAATGGGATACAGGTGTCATTTAATTTTTGTTTCCTTGGGATTCCCCCATAGCTCAGTTGGTAAAGAATCCTCCTGCAGTGCAGGAGACCCTGGTTCGATTCCTGGGTTGGGAAGATCCCCTTGAGAAGGGAAGGACTACCCACTCCAGTATCTGGCCTGGAGAATTCCATGGACTGTATAGTCTATGGGGTCACAAAAAGTCAGACATGACTGAATGACATCTAAATTGCTTCCATGTTCTAGCTATTGTAAATAGTGCTGCAGTAAACAATGGGATACATGTGTCTCTTTCAATTTTGGTTTCCTCAGGGTATATGCCTAGGAGTGGAATTGCTGGGTCATATGGTGGTTTTATTCCTAGTTGTTTAAGGAATCTCCACACCCTTTTCTATAGTGGCTGTATCAATTTACATTTCCACCAACAGTGCAAGAGTGTTCCCTTTTCTCCACACCCTCTCCAGCATTTATTCTTTCCAGACTTTTTGATGATGGCCATTCTGACTGGTGTGAGGTGATATCTCATTGTAGTTTTGATTTGCATTTCTCTAATAATGAGCGATGTTGAGCATCTTTTAGTGTGTTTGTTAGCCATCTATATATCTTCTTTGGAGAAATGTCTGTTTAGGTCTTTTTCCCGCTTTTTGATTGGGTTGTTTGTTTTTCTGGTATTGAGTTGCATGAGTGCTTGTATATTTTGGAAATTAACCCTTTTTCAGTTGTTTCATTTGCTATTATTTTCTCCCATTCTGAGGGTTGTCTTTTCACCTTGCTTATAGTTTCCTTTGCTGTACACAAGCTTTTAAGTTTAATCAGGTCCCATTTGTTTACTTTGGTTTTTATTTCTGTTACTCTAGGAGGTGGGTGATAGAGGATCTTGCTTTGATTTATGTCATAGAGTATTCTGCCTATATTTTCCTCTATGTTTGCCTATGTTTTGTAGTTTCTAGTCTTACATTTAGGTATTTAATCCATTTAGAGTTTATCTTTGTGTATGGTGTTAGGAAGTGTTCTAATTTCATTCTTTTACATGTAGCTGTCCAGTTTTCCCACTACTATTTATTGAAGAGGCTGTCTGTGCCCCATTGGATATTCTTGCTTCCTTTGTCAAAAATAAGGTACCCATAGGTGCATGGGTTTATTTCTGGGCTTTCTGTCTTGTTCCATTGGTCAATATTTCTGTTTTTCTGCCAGTTCCATACTGTCTTGATGACTGTAGCTTTGTGGTATAATCTGAAAGTTGACTCCTCCAGCTCCATTCTTCTTTCTCAAAACTGCTTTGACTATTCAGGATCTTTTGTATTTCCATATGAATTGTGAAATTTTTTGTTCTATTTCTGTGAAAAATGCAATTGGTAATTTGATAGGGATCATATTGAATCTGTAGATTGTGTTTGGTAGTATAGTCATTTTCACAATATTGATTCTTCCTACTCAAGAACATGGAATATCTCTCCATTTGTTTATGTCATCTTTCATTTCTTTCATTAGTGTCTTATAATTTTCTGTGTACAGTTCTTTTGTCTCCTTAGGTAGATTTATTCCTAGATATTTATTTCTTTTTGTTGCAATGGTGAACGGGATTGATTCCTTAAATTCTCCTTCTGATTTTTCATTGTTAGTATATAGAAATGCAAGTGATTTCTGTGTATTGATTTTGTACCCTGCAACTTTGCTAAATTCACTAATTCTAGTAATTTTCTGATACTATCTTTAGGGTTTTCTATGTACAACATCATGTCATCTGCAAACAGTGAGAGCTTTACTTCTTTTCTGATCTGGATTCCTTTTCATTTTTCTTCTCTGATTGCTGTAGCTAGGACTTCCCAAACTATGTTGAATAATAGCAGTGAAAGTGGACACCCTTGTCTTGTTTCTGATCTTAGGGGGAATGCTTTCAGTTTTTCACCATTGAGAATAATGTTTGCTGTAGGCTTATCATATATGGCCTTAACTATGTTGAGGTAGGTTCCTTCAGTGGCCACTTTTTGAAGAGTTTTAATCATAAATGGGTTCTGAATTTTGTCAAAGGCTTTTTCTGCATCTATTGAGATTATCATGTGGTTTTTATTTTTCAATTTGTTAATATGGTATATCACATTGACTGATTTGCACATATTGATGAATCATCCATCCCTGGAATAAACCCAACTTGATCATGGTGTATGAGCTTTTTGATGTGTTGTTGAATTCTGTTTACTAAAATTTTGTTGAGGATTTTTGCATCTATGTTCATCAGTGATATTGGCCTGTAGTTTTCTTTTTGTGTGTTGCGTTTGCCTGGTTTTGATATCAGGGTGGTGGTGGCCTCATAGAATGAGTTTGGAAGTGTTCCTTCCTCTGCAATTTTTTGAAACAGTTTTAGAAGGATAGGCATTAGCTCTTCTCTAAATGTTTGATAGAATTCTCTTGTGAAGCCATCTGTTCCTGGGCTTTTGATTTTGGGGAGATTTTTTATCACAGCTTCAGTTTCAGTGCTTGTATTTGGGTTATTCATATTTTCGATTTCTTCCTGGTTCAGTCTTGGAAGATTCAACTTTTCTAAGAATCTGTCCATTTCTCCCAGGTTATCTATTTTATTGCCATACAGTTGTTCATAATAGTCTCTTATAATCCTTTGCATTTCTGCATTGTCTGTTGTAACCTCTCCTTTTTCATTTCTAATTTTGTTGATTCTTCTCTCTTTTTTTCTTGATGAGTCTGGCTAAAGGTTTATCAATTTTGTTTGTCTTCTCAAAGAACCTGCTTTTAGTTTTATTAATCTTTACACATTGTTTCTTTCATTTCTTTTTCATTTAGTTCTGCTTGGATCTTTATGATTTCTTTCCTTCTACTAGTTTTGGGATTTTTTTTCTTCTTTTTCCAGTTGTTTTAGGTGTAAAGTTAGGTTGTTTTCTTGTTTCTTGGGGTAGGACTGTATTGCTATAAACTTTCCTCTTAGAACTGCTTTTTCTGCATCACATAGGTTTTGAGTTGTGTTTTCATTGTCATTTGTTTCTAGAAATTTTTTTATATCCCTTTTGATTTCTTCAGTAACCTGTTGGTTATTCAGAAACGTGTTGTTTAATCTCCGTGTCTTTGTGTTTCTTACAGTTTTTTTCTTGTAATTGATACCCAATCTCACAGCGTTGTGGTTGGAGAAGATGATCGATACGTTTTCAATTTCCTCAAATTTACTGAGGTTTGATTTGTGACCCAAGAGGTGGTCTATCCTGAAGAATGCTACATGTGCACTCGAGAAGATGGTGTTTTCTTCTGCATTTGGATGGAATGTCCTGAAGATATCAAAGAAATCCATCTCATGTATGTATCATTTAAGACTAGTGTTTCCTTAGTAACTTTCTGTTTTGCTGATCTGTCCATTGGTGTGAGTCGGGTGTTAAAGTCTCCTACTATTACTGTGTTACTCTCGATTTCTCCTTTATGTCTGTTAGTGTTTGTCTTATGTATTGAGGTGCTCTTATGTTGGGTGCATAGATATTTACAATCATTATGTTTTCCTCTTGGATTGATCCCTTGATCATTATGTAGTGTCCTTCTTTATCTCTTGTAATCTTTATTTTAAGGTCTATTTTTTCTGATATGAGGATTGATACTCTAGCTTTATTTTGCTTCCCATTTGCATGGAATATATTTTTCCATCCTCTCAGTTAGTTCAGTTCAGTCCCCCAGGCATGTCCAACTCTTTGTGACTCCATGGTCTGCAGCACACCAGGCCTCACTGTCCATCACCAACTCCCAGAGTTTACTCAAACTCATGTACATTGACTCTGTGATGCCATCCAACAAACTCATCCTCTGTCGTCCCTTTCTCCTCCCACCTTCTATCGTTCCCAGCATCAAGGTCTTTTCCAGTGAGTCAGTTCTTCACATCAAGTGGCCAAATTTTTGGAGTTTCAGCTTCAGCATCAGTCTTTCCAATGAATATTCAGGACTGATTTCCTTTAGGATGGACTGGTTGGATCTCCTTGCTGTTCAAGGGACTCTCACTTTTAGTCTATATGTGTCTTTAGGTCTGGAATGGGTTTCTTGTAGACAGCATATATATGGATCTTGTTTTTGTATACATTCAGCCAGTCTGTGTCTTTTGGTTGGAGCATTTAATCCATTTACATTTAAAATAATTATTGACACATATGTTCCTATTGCCATTTTCTTAAATGTTTGGGGCTGATTTGGTAGATCTTTTTCCTTCTCTTGTATTTCTTGCCTTGATTCATGGACCTAATGTTCCAGGATTCTATGCAATATTGCTCTTTACAGCATCAGACCTTGCTTCTATTACCAGTCACATCCACAGCTGGGTATTGTTTTTGCTTTGGCTCCATCCCATCATTCTTTCTGGAGTTATTTCTCCACTGATCTCCAGTAGCATATTGGGCACCTACTGACCTGGGGCATTCATCTTTCAGTGTCCTATCTTTTTGCCTTTCCATACTGTTCATGGGGTCTCAAGGCAAGAAATCTGAAGTGGTTTGCCATGCCCTTCTCCAGTGGACCACATTCTTTTAGACCTCCCCACCATGACCCATCCGTCTAGGGTGGCCCCACTCGGCATGGCTTAGTTTCATTGAGATAGACAAGGCTGTGGTCCGTGTGATCAGATTGGCTAGTTTTCTGTGATTATAGTTTCAGTGTATCTGCCCTCTGATGCCCCCTCTCAGTGCCTACCCTCTTACTTGGGTTTCTCTTACCTTGGACGTAGGGTATCTCTTCACGGCTGCTCCAGCAAAGTGCAGCCACTGCTCCTTACCTTGGACGTGGGGTAGCTCCTCTTGGCCATCACCCCTGACCTTGTATGCAGGGTAGCTCTTCTCGGCCTCCGCCCCTGACCTTGGACATGGGGTAGCTCCTCTCGGCCGCTCCTGCGCTGCACAGCTACAGTATTTCTTGACTATATAAGTCCCTTTAATGTTTGTTGTAAAGCTGGTTTGGTGGTCCTGAATTCTCTTAACTTTTGCTTGTCTGTAAAGCTTTCTATTTCTCCATCAGTTTTGAATGAGATCCTTTTTGGGTACTGTAATCTTGATTGTAGATTTTTCCCTTTCAGTATTTTAAATATATCCTCCCATTCCCTTCTGGTCTGCAGAGTTTCTGCTGAAAGATCAGCTATTAAGGGTATGAGGTTTTCCTTGTATGTTACTTGTTGCTTATCCCTTGCTGCTTTTAATATTCTTTCTTTGTGTTTAGTCTTTGTCACTTTGATTAGTATGTGTCTTGTCGTGTTTCTCCTTGGGTTTATCCTCTATGGGACTCTGTGTGCCTCTTGGACTTGATTGACTATTTCCTTTTCCATGTTGGGGAAATTTTCAACTATAATCTCTTAAAAAATTTTCTCATACCCTTTCTTTTTCTCTTCTTCTTCTGCAACCCCTGTAATTCAAATGTTGGTGTGTTTGCTATTGTCCCAGAGGTCTCTGAGACCATCCTCAGTTCTTTTCATTCTTTTTACTTTATTCTGTTCTTCAGAAGTTATTTCTACCATTTTACCTTCCAGCTCACTGATTCTTTCTTCTGCTTCAGATATTCTGCTATTGATTCCTTCTAGAGTATTTTTAATTTCAGTAATTGTGTTGGTTTTCTCTGTGTGTTTATTCTTTAATTCTTCTAGGTCTTTATTAATTGATTCTTGCATTTTCTCCATTCTGTTTTCAAGGTTTTTGAACATCTTTACTATCATTATTCTGAATTCTTTTTCAAGTAGTTTTCTTATTTCCTCTTCATTTATTTGGACTTCTGTGTTTCTAGTTTGTTTCTTCATTTGTGTAGTATTTCTCTGCCTTTTCATTATTACTATTTTTTTTAACTTGTTGTGTTTGAAGTCTCCTATTCCAAGCCTTCAAGGAAAGTTGAATTCTTTCCTTGAAGAAGGTTAAATTCTTTCTTCCTTTTGGTTTCTGCCCTCCTAAGTTTGGCCCAGTGGTTTGTGTAAGCTTCATATAGGGTGAGATTTGTGCTGAGTTTTTTGTTTGTTTGTTTTTCCCCTGATGGGCAAGGCTGAGTGAGGTGGTCATCCTGTCTGCTGATGACTGGGTTTGTATTTTTGTTTTGTTGGTTGATTAGATGAGGCATCCTGTACAGGGTGCTACTGGTGGTTGGGTGATGCTGGGTCTTGTATTCAAGTGGTTTCATTTGTGTGAGTTCTCACTATTTGATACTCCCTAGGGTTAGTTCTCTGGTAGTCTAGGGTCTTGCAGTCAGTGCTCCAACTCCAAAGGCTCAGGGCTTGATCTCTCCCTAGGATGCCCTCCAAAACTGTGCTGATCTCTGGATCTGCTGTGGTGGGGGCATCTCAGATTCTAATCTAGTCCTACTCCTGTGTGTTTTTGCCTCCAATGTCCACAGCTATCAGAACTAGTGCGTTTTATTTTGCGGGAGCTCTCAATGGCCTTTTATATATTCCAAAGGCAGTGTCTGCCTAGCTGATTGTGTGGATTTAATCTGCAGCTTGTACAGCTGGTGGGAAGATTTTGGGTCTTCTTCCTTAGCCACACTGCCTCTGGGTTTCAATTGTGTTTTTATTTCCACCTCTGCATGTGGGTTGTCCACTGGGGTTTGCTATGAGCCTCCCCTGGAGGACTAGGGTTTGCCCCTGTGAGGGCCAGGTGTGGAGGTGGTGCAGCTGCTTGGGTCACAGGGTTCTAGCAGCACCAGGTACTCAGGGGAGTTGGCGGCTAGAGCAGCTTTAGAAGGGTGTGGCAACAAGTGTTGGCCAATACACTCCAGTATTCTTGCCTGGAGAACCCCCCCTCCTTGACATAGAAACCTGGCAGGCCACAGTCTACAGGGTTGCAAAAAGTTGCACATGACCAAAGTGACCCTGCATGCACAGACATAAGACATTTTTGCCTGGGGCAGCTCTGCCCCAGTGAGGGTTGAGCATGAAGGTGGCACAGCTGCTTGGGTCACGGGGACCCTGGAGGCACCAAGTGTGCAGGGACACGGCCCGCCTCCACCGCAGGAGTTATGGCCCTATCAGAGTCTGTTTTTGAGCCTCTTGGAGAAACTCTTCTGAATAGAAAGACCTCTGACAGTAAAGGGAGTGTGAATGGGCAAGGGGGCTGAAAAATTGAAGAGTGTAAGTCCTCAGAGAGCAGGTATATATAGATAACTACACACACAGACACAGACACTCACACACACACACCTTTGAAACCAGGCTTGAAGTTATTCATAGCACATTAAATGGTGCATGTATTAAATAGATCCTGCATATTCAGTCCTGAGTTCTCCAAGGGTTGACTCTAATTTCTTCTTCCCGGGAAATCCTAAGTCCACAGTCTCAGGAAAATATGTATTGCTAGATCAGTCCTTAGCAAACAGAGCTCTCAGAAGGAAGTTTCCTAGCAAGGAAACCAGAATCCATGCTGCTCATCCATAGGAATAGCAATGGCTCTTTTTTCACTGGGTTCAGTGAGAGATAGAAGCATTTTAAGTTGATTTTACAGGTGGAACTTTTTTGGGTCCTGAGTTTGAACAATCTGCTCAACTCCCTGAAATCTCAGATTCTACAACTTGTTTGTAGTCCTCACAGGGTTGTGATAATGTATGTAAAATCACATGTATAATGCTGTATCATTTGCAAAGTGCTTTACATACTTTTGAAATGAAGCCTTGGGGTGAGTGCTAAAAGGGGTGTGGGAAGATGGGGTGAAGGACCCCATGAGCATCACCAAGCCTGCCAGGACCTCCAGTCCCCATTCTTGTCCTGGCTGGAGCATCTGCCTTCTGTTCCCTACAGCATTGTGGGCAAGCACACTACGGAGAGCAGCTATCCACAACAATTTTACTTTCAGCGACATCCTGGACCATAGGCATCCAGAAAGTTCCTCCCGTTGCCCTAACTGTCATATAATCCCCTTATTTTGTTGTCACTGCACCACAAACTTCCAGATTTAACTTTTATACAGGAAGCTTTTGTTCATGAATGCAAGTTATACAAATGACTTGCTTTACTATCTGCTCACAAATCTGCAGTTCAACTCTTGGACCTGATTTGGTTTTTCATTTCTTTGGCTCTTAGATAATTGTATGTATTTTCATTACAACGCTAAAGACTTTTGATATTGTGAGACACACTATCTAAATTTCCTATCTAATGATGATGAACAGTTGAGATTGGTGAATTCCTAAACTATGCACATATCTGTTGTAGTGATAACAACAAAAAGACCTTTGAAGTAACAAAAGAAAAAACACCTGCAAACACCTACACATAGGTGACACTTATGCTTGCTCAGTCGCTCAGTCGTGTTCGACACTTTGTGACCCCATAGACTGTAGCCTGCCAGGCTCCTCTGTCCATGGGATTTTACAGGCAAGAGTACTGGAGTAGGTTGCCATTCCTCCTCCAGGGGATCTTCTCGACACAGGACTCAAACCCACATCTCCTGCATCTCTTGTATTGGCAGGCGGATTCTTTACCACTGAGTTCACACGGAAAGCATAGGTGACACTTGGCAAGACAATTTTGTTTCTCAGAGGAGTGACCAGAATTAGTAGCAAACCAGACTGTCACTGCATTTACAATTATGCAAAGTCTCTTATTTCACTTATCTTCTAGACACATCCCTTTATTCTAAGCCTAATTTGAGCCCAAAGCAATTTACACTTTTGGCTTTAAAACTCTACGTGAGAAATCTTCTCCCAAAGCCTATCAACATAAAACATCCACACTGTGTTTGTGTGACCCTCCTGACCAGCAATTAAAATCCTGTCTAGAGCTCATTTTGTATTAGAGTTTTAATTTCTCCTTTAACAGAAATTAATGGACTTATACTCTTCCATTCTCTTAGAACTATGTGTTACAAATATCAAAAAAGACAAGCAACTAAATTTTGGATCTGCACGTGGCTTTATCTGACTTAACATTTCTATTTGAGGTCATTCTACTAACAAAAAATATACCTTTGACCTGTAAAGGAAAAACGTTGTCAGTTTAATGACCTTGTTCTGGAAAAACAAACGAGACAAAAGACTGAAATTTCTACTGCACTTCAATTAAAAAAAAAAAAAAACTCTTGTGCAGCAAAATAAAATGCAAGAAAAGATAACTCAATAGGAAAAATTGAGCAGAAGATGAAAACAGCATTTAACAGAATAAAAGTCATAAATGGACAACAAAACATAGGAAAAGTTGTTTAACTTTATTTGTAAATAGGGAAATGCAAATTGAAACTACCATGTAAAGCCATTTCATATCCATCAGATATACAGAAATGTGAAGTGTTGAATAAGGACACAGTATGACAAGAACTCATACACCCTGCTGGTGGGACTGTAAATTGGTTCAACCACATTCATAATTATGATTATAATAAAACTAGTGCGAGCACTCTTTCAAGTGCTTCATATATGTTGCCATTTAATCACTTGCAAAATCATTTGGCATTATCTTACTAAGTTGATGGTTTTTCTCTGGAGATTCAGTCACTCCCCTACTAGATATGGCCCTAGAGGAAGTCTTGTAAGTACATGTCAGGAGACATACTAAGAATTTTTACAGCAACATAATTTATAGTAGTAAGAAAGAAAATAATGACAATTAAAATGTTCCAGAAGAGACTGGATAAGTAAATTTTGATCAATTCATATTGGAAAAACAAAGGTCTCAAGATAGATGTCATTCATATAAAAATAAAAAATAAAGGAAGGCAATGCCAAAGAATGTTCAAATAACCATACACTTTCACTTATTTCACATGCTAGAAAGATTATGCTCAAAATTCTTCAAACGAGGCTTTAGCAGTATGTGGACCATGAACTTCCAGATGTGCAAGCTGGATTTAGAAAAGGCAGAGGAACCATAGACCAAATTACCAACACCCACTGGATCATAGAAGAAGCAAGAGACTTCCAAAAAAACATCTGCCTCTACCTCACTGACTATGCTAAAGCCTTTGTCTGTGTGGATCACAACAAACTGGAAAATTCTTAATGAGATGGGAATACCAGACCACCTTACCCACCTCCTAAGAAACCTGTATGCAGGTCAAGAAGCAACAGTTAGAACTGGACATGGAACAACAGACTGGTTCCAAATTGGGAAAGGAACACATCAAGGCTGTATATTGTCACCCTGCTTATTTGACTTATATGCAGAGTTGTTGTTGTTCAGTCCCTCAGTTGTATCTGACTCTGTGATCCCATGGGCTGCAGCATGCCAGGCTTCCCTGTCCTTCACCATTTCCCGGAGCTTGCTCAAACTCATGTCCATTGAGTCAGGGATGCCATCCAACCATCTCATCCTCTGTCGTCCCCTTCTCCTCCTGCCTTCAATCTTTCCCAGCATCAGGGTCTTTTCCAATGAGTCAGCTCTTCGCGTTAGGTAGCCAAAGTACTGGAGCTTCATTTAGCATCAGTCCTTCTAATGAATATTTAGGACTGATTTCCTTTAGGATTGACTGACTTCATCTCCTTGCAGTCCAAGGGACTCTCAAGAGTCTTCTCCAACACCACGGCTCAAAAGCACCAAGTCTTCTTTATGGTCAACTCTCCCATCCAAACATGACTACTGGAAAAACCATAGCTTTGGCTATACGGACTTTTATTGGCAAAGTAATGTCTCTGCTTTTTAATACACTGTCTAGGTTTGTCATAGCTTTTCTATGCAGAGTATATCACGCAAAATACCAGTCTGGATGAAGCTCAAGCTGGAATCAAGATTGCCAGGAGAAATACCAACAGCCACAGCTATGAAGATGATACCACTTTAACGGCAGAAAGTGAAGCGAAATGAAAGAACCTCTTGATGAAGGTGAAAGAAGAGTGAAAATCTTGACTTAAAGCTCAGAATTAAAAAACAAAGACTGTGGCATCCAACTCATCACTTCATGGCAAATAGTTGGGGAAAAAGTGGAAACACTGGCAGATTTTCTTTTCTTGGGCTCCAGAATCAGTGCAGATGGTGACTGCAGCCATGAAATTAACGGATGCTTGCTCCTTGGAAGAAAAGCTATGACCAACCTAGACAACATATTAAAAAGCAAAGAAATAACTTTGCTGGCAAAGGTCTGTCTAGTCGAAGCTATGGTTTTTCCAGTAGTCATGTATGGATGTGAGAGCTGGACATCCACGAGGAGCCCCAAAGGAATTATAAAAAACAAAATTAGGGTTATTTTCTTGAATGCAGAGTAGGATATGAGATACTGAAAACATATGAAGGAGGTTAAGTGGTACTAGTTAATGTCCTTTTTCTTAAGCTGTGTTAGTACAGGTAATCATTCTGTTATTCTTTATGCTGTATGTTTCACATATTTCACAGTGTTCTTTATAAGAAAAATAAAAACCTGGTCTTGATTTCATTATCACTCTTTTATCATGAAGGGAAAGCCCTCAAGGCCCCTTGAACTGTACTATGCATGCAAAAGACACTTAGAATTTGGAGTATGGACTGAGAGCTGAGTTCTGAGAGCTGAGCTCACAATTCATATTATTTCCTTCCCATATTCTCTTCCTAAGTTTTATGGAGGTGACTTTTCAATGAAAATACATAATGTAACAAGTATTTTGACTGGCACTGTCAATTCTTCATATCTTCTTACCAGAAACTCTGCTGCAGCAAATATTTGTCAGGTTGAAGAACTGACCATCCTGTGGTGCTGAAGTGGCCCTGCTCATTCTTTTTAGCAAACTCAGTTCCAAGCTGATAGTCGCCAAAGAATTCAACTTTGCTGACTTTGTCTTTCCTTGAGGGGAGAGAATGCTGAAAGAGTGAGTTTTCCCCCTTGCATTTTACCAGTTTGTTAGCTGAGCAAGTCACCCAACCTGGCCTTGTTTTTCTCATTGGGAAAATGTTCATCATAAATGAATATAACTACCTGTCTACATCTATCAATCATTTGGAGCAGTGCTTAGCATACAGTCAGTGCTAGGCCTTAGTTATTATTGTTATCATATTGATACATTGGTCATATACAGACTTGGTTTTGAACAAAGTGCTAGAGATGACAGTATCCAGTTAAACTGTGGTTCATCTTGTGAACATAAAATGGATTTTTAACACTGGAAAAATAATCACAAATGAACCAGATAGTGGAAAACTTCAGAATACTACAATTAAATCATTCTCAGCTTGTTATTTCTAAATACTGAATTAATGTTTACATAGAGTGTGATTTATAATTTATTTTAGCATTTAAATTCACACCCAGTATCAAGATGATAAAACAATTACTTAAAGTTAAATTTATATTAGTTTATATAATTTTATGATGTGACGTTTCATTTGCTCTCCAAATTAACACTTTGGAATGGGAACAGTGATTCACATCTCATAAACGAAGAAACCTAAGCTCAGAAGGATCCAATATCTTGGCAAATTTGGAGTAACCTTAAGACTGGCAGCCTGGGGTCCTAACTCCACGTCCAGGGCTCTGACCACTCTGTAGTTATATATAAGCCTTTAAACTGACTTCAGTTCAACTCTCCCTTGACTCACCACTATAGATATTAAACTTTAAAGTTACATACACATCTGATTGCAGCTATATGCAAGGGAGAAATGCCCTGTTTTTGAATTGAAATAATTATTCACATACCAATTGTATAGAAATCCCAATGAACCTATACTTGAGGTTATAAAAAGTTGAATAAAATAATTTCTGCAGCAACAGTACTACAAATAGGACTAGAAAGCTTGCAAATAAAGGGACTCTGAAAGGAATTATCTCAGTATGTAAAAAGCTAATGTTCACACATTGTTTCAAGTTTATATTTTTATTTATTTCCTTTAATTTTAAAAACCTAGTGTTTTAATTATGAAAGCAATACAGTCTCCGAGCATTTGAAAAATGTAAAAATATGTCCTGTGTAAATCAAAAACTCCAGGAGTTGGTGATCGACAGGGAGGCCTGGCGTGCTGCGATTCATGGGGTCGCAAAGAGTCGACACGACTGAGCAACTGAACTGAACTGAACTGAAATCAAAAATTACCTATCACTCTACCCAGAGATAAATATAATTAAATATTTAAATACCTCCCTCTCAATCAGAGATATGCCATATACATGTTTACTCATTAAATTATACCATATAACATATGGTATATCTTTTCCCACTATCATTATGTTATAAGCATTTCTTTTTAAATTATCATATGAAGACCAAACAGAATTTAGTCCAGGGATGCTTATCACAGTCACCACGGATGGTGAGTTGAGGCTGTCCTGAATGCCTTCCAGAGCCAAGATGATGTCACTGATCACTTCAACTGAAGATAGAACATATTTCCCACCACCTTATTTAGTTAGATGACTCCCCTTATAGGGAAAACTGTCCACAAGGAGCACATAAATAATGAAGCCGTTATTCTCTACCAAGTAACCCCAGGCAGTCTCACTTTGGAAAAATCCACAAAGATCTTGTGGATCAGATAAAGACCCGTTGTCTGGGGATAAATGACCCACAGGTAGCGCTTTCTTATGTCCTTGCAGCTCTCCTGTGGCCACCCAGAAAGTGGCCAGAAGTGCAACTGCCTTTGGAGGGAGGTAGGTTAATGTCTGGCTTTCACATGAGGAGTGCAGTCCCAAAGGTGCCCTGGCGTCACTGGAAATAGCTTTGTTTACAGCCGCTGCCCACCCAGGTGGGCCTGCCTCAGTCAGAGAGCTCAGGTCGTTAAGAGCTTCCAACTCAGGGTTCTCAGTTCAGTTTGAGAGTTTGAGTCTAGTCCTTGTTTCTGGAGGGACAGTCTGAGTCCTGTTCTATTTGTCTAAGCCACCAGTGGCTTTATATACTCCATCGAGGGTTTGTAGTCTCTCCTGATAAATGCAGTAAATGCAGTGCAGGGTGCAATGGTTCAGGGACGGCATCTACGCTTCAATAAGAGGACCAGCTGTTCCATGTTGCTGCTCCGCCTGCTGTGCCCACAAACACGTCTCAAGATGACAGTGGCCCTGTGCCCGGCAGAACAAGGGAGGGAATGAAGCGAGACAATGACATATTGATCATGTTCTGTGAAGAAGGCTCTTGGAAGTTGCCATACGATACCTGTGCTCACAATCTTTTGGCCAGAAGTGAGTCATATGGTCACACTTGAATCTAAGAGAAATGCGGAATTGGTTTCATTCTGAGTACCCAGTTAAACACTGTATTATGGCAATAGGGGAGAATGATAAGTAGCAGTCTCTGTCTAACATGGAAAGAGTTGTGATTAAAATTATAAACCAGTTAGCAAATGCAGCATTGTTAAGGATATAACAACTAAGGCAGAACCAGCTCTGTTCAACCAAATTCCCATTTTAATAACTGGTTGATATTTCAAATGGAAACAAAGCAACTTCCAAATCATATGGGTGTCATTGACTTTAATAAACATTCAGATTTTATATTTACGCTATGATATGATTCCATTATTCTTTCTGTGTGGTGGAAGTTGGTATCTTCATTGCCATATGAGCTTTCTACAAAACACAAACTTTATGTTATATTGTCTACCCTTACTTTGCTAACCAATAACTAGTCCCCTTTGAAAACAAGGAGCAATCAAAGATTATCTATTCATCCATCCTCCCGTCTCTGCTTTTCTCTTATTTTGTACTGATTTAAACTCTTTTGAAATGGTTTTCAAGAACCATTTTCCTTCAGGAAGAGGGAGGAGGATAAATTAGGCATAGAATAATCAGAAGTAATAAGACCAACACAGTACTTTGGTTGATACTTGTTTGTTTTTCCCCTTTTGTAAAAAAAAATGCTGATCATCATGTCTACATGTATGGAAATCACCAACATAAGTAGAGACATTTACTCTATCTCAACAGGCTCATTTTTTTTTTTCCCTTAGTTTGGGCTTATTTTTCTTGTTCTTCTACCAATGACTTAACTATTTGAATATGTTTTGTGTGAGAGATTTGCAGTATTAACATTTGGAAGAGCTTCAGATAAACTAACAGGTGAACTGGTTTGAACTTTTGGACCTTGACAGGTATACCTCTACTCCTTATAGCACAGATTCTCTGGTGCCAATCACAGAATCCACCTCATTCATGATATTAATTTTTCTCCTGGATGCAATGTTAGAAAATCTCAAATTCCCAATAAACAGTAAAGCATTTAGGAAGGTAGGACTATGAAGCAAAAATCAAACAACACAAACAAAAATCCAACCAGTCTCTATCCAACAAGTCTTATCATTTCCAAAGAATTTGGATTTAAAAACTACATATCCAAAGTAGTTTTCTTCATGGTTATATAGGGAAATTGAGGGGACCCTTGCTCAAATAGTTTTGGAACTTCTCTCTGAGATTTAAGGACTTTCGGATAGTCTTCAACTATCCTTAATGATGGGAAATACACATTCTTTGAGCACGAGTTTGATTTGGGGAACAATCTCAACTTGTAGACAAATCTGATAATTAAGTTGTCTGGAGGCGGTTTTAGTCATTGATCTAATAAATATGTATTGAGCTCCAATGTAAACAAACACCAGAAGTGTATGAAAAGTATACTTCCTACTCTCGAGATGCTTAACGTGTTCAGTTCAGTTCAGTCGCTCAGTCGTGTCTCTTTGCGACCCCATGAACTGCAGCACACCAGGCCTCCCTGTCCATGACCAACTCCCGGAGTCCACCCAAACCCATGTCCATTGAGTTGGTGATGCCATCCAACCGTCTCATCCTCTGTCGTCTCCTTCTGCTCCTGCCCTCAATCTTTCCCAGCATCAGGGTCTTTTCCAGTGAGTCAGCTCTTCGCATCAGGTGGCCAAAATATTGGAGTTTCAGCTTCAACATCAGTCCTTCCAACGAACAGCAAGAGGGCCAAAAACAAGGAGCAAGGTGGCTGATTTTGAGTCTAATATACTTCATTCTCTATGTTTCCGGTGTGTCCCCAGGGCCCTCTGCAGTCTTGTCCTGGGCATGTTTGGGAGTTTACTAGTCAGATCCCTTTGTACTCACACTTTCCTGAGGAGATGGGTGACAAGTAATAATTTATACACATTTTATTTTGGCAAATGGAAATGAGAGAATGGAAGTCAAATGTGAGAAACTCTTCCACGAGTCTGGAGTGATTCGGTCATTTCTGTTTTCTTACATCAGTCTTTACCTCTCTTTCAGGACTTACAGCAGAAAGTCTCAGAATAAAAAAAAAAAAACATTCAAAGATTTTTAACACTGTTAAACTCACAGTTTCTGCGCTTAAACTTTTATTTTTGAATGTGCAGGTGCTAAACATTACAAAAATTACATGATGAACAAAGGACTGATGGGAGGGAGTGCTGGCTTCTTCCTGAGCACATTTTTCTCTTACTTGGTTTTGCCCTTTCAATTCTGCCTTTATTTTCATTTCTGCTAATGTCTTCTTTCTAAAGATAGTTTTTGTTTTTTCTTATTTGCTTTGACTTTTCAATTCCACTTTTATTTTTCTTGTCATTCTGTGCTGGTCAGGATCTCTAAAGAATTTTGAATAGATGTAATAAGTTGTATTGTATTCATTTTAAAGAGAATGCTTCTATTTCCCCATTAAGAATGACTTTTGCTGCTTTTTTTTCCCCCATAGATATTCACTACCCATGAAAAGAACTTCCTTTCTATTCCTAGTTAACTGAGGTTTTTATTTTTAAAATCATTGTCCTAATTGGGCCATTCCAACATCTCTGAGTCCGGGAATCTAAAACTATTGTTTGTCGCTTCTACTGATGAGAATTTCAGTGTGTTTTTCTGAAGTTTCAGAGTTCCCATTCATTTAAAAAAAAAAAAAATTCTCCTGTACTGTTTTTGACCATACATTTTGTCATAATGCTAATGGCTTGCGTACACAACAAACCCATGCCTCTGAGCTGGGAAAGATTAAAATGGGACTGTAAAAGGACCGTGAAGGGTTTCACTGGTTTTGATATTAAAATTTTTTTAATTTCTTAAAAAAAATCTAAAGTAAACACCACAGCATGCTAATATTTGTTCATTTTGGAAGATCAATAATGTATTTTCTATCCTTTGTAACTTAAATTTTCAAAGTAAGTTTTCCAGAAAGAAAAGAAAAAGTTAATTAGCCCACTCTTGATAAGCTTTGATTAAACAACATATATAGAAGTAGAATTAGTTTCTCCATTCTCTGAAATTCTATAGCCCTTTGCTGGTATGTCACATAATGGATTTCATTGTACTGTAGTTTTTTTCTTTATGTATATCTTCTTTTTATGTATTATACATTAAATAAAATAATAGTAATATGACTGGAGAAGGAAATGGCAACCCACTGCAGTGTTCTTGCCTGGAGAATCCCAGGGACAGAGGAGCCTGGCGGGCTGCCATCTATGGGGTCATACAGAGCGGAACACAAGTGAAGCGACTTAGCAGCAGCAGTAGTAATATGACTATCATTAAAAGAATTTACAGAGATATTGTTTTTACCTCTCACTATCTTATCAGGGCTTAAATCTCTCAAAAGCAGGGGCAGCATATTCATCTTTGCATTCCTGGGATCTGGCCAATGTCTGGATCATGTTATTTTACTGCTCTGAGTATTGTAATTCACAAGGTTTGGAATGAGAAGATCGATTACAGGCCTTATGCTTCTTTGCTATTTCTTCAGTCATTTTATGCCTTGTCTTGAAGGCATTTTAGGAGTGAGCTTCCTCGGCTGATGGGAGGGGGCAAGGGCAGCTAGCGAGCCCTTCCATGCTTCCCTTTGAGCGCCCAGCTAGACCGCATTTCCCACAAGCCTGGAGAGCAGGTGCCGCCTGTGATTCAGTTCCCTCTAATGTAAACACAAGCTGTGAGTGACTTCCAGACACAGCCCACACAACCTCCCCTGTACACTCCTTCCTGCTTTTCCCTTTTCCATCTGCGTATTTAAAACTTCCAGCCATTGTAGAATTTTGCTGTTCCACAGAAACACAAGGGAAAGGCATGTACATGAGAAATTACAACTTTTCATCATTTAATTACTCTATTTGTAAAATTCTTATACTGGATTCTGTGCAATTATTCCCCATTTCTTTTGCATTACTTTGAGATGCTAGGTTATTTAACTAAAACATTATGCATCCTTCAATGTTTAAAAGACATTTTACATATATATATATGTATATATATGCATATATATAGGTAAAACCATGAAAGACTGAAACATTAATATGTCATTAAATAATCATGATACAAAAATGATAGCCAAAATATTAGATTCCTTAAATAAATATTTTAAAACTCTCATTAACTTAAAACATTAAATTTTTGAGCCACTAAAAGTGAACTGCCTCACAGAAATACTTAATACAGTAAGTCTTCTACATGTGAACCTTCAAGTTGCAAACTTTTAAAAAAGTGAACGTGCGTTGCATCAGCATGAGGCGTGCGTGAAGTTGCAACTTGCCCTCCGTCTCCTCTTGCTGATCATCCTTCAGCACTACTGTCTCCCACCTCCTCTTCCTCGTCAGTAACACAGCTTGCCTGTTCACTCGATGCCAGCCCCATATGCCAGCCATGATGGACTGCTGTACTTTTCAAGGTACTATAGTAATATTAAAAATGTCTTATTTTTTGTTTTTATGTATTATTTGTGTGAAAAGTATTATGAACCTATTACAGTACAGTACTATATATCAGATTGTGTCAGTTGGGTACCTGTGCTGTGGGCTTAGTTGCTCAGTCATGTCTTGACTCTTTTTGACCCCATGGCTGCCAGGCTCTGTCCATGAGATTCTCCAGGCAAGAATACTGGCATGGATTGCCATGCTCTCCTCCAGGGGATCTTCCCAACCCAGGAATTGAACCCACATCTGCCATGTTGCAGGAGGATTCTTTTACTGTCTGAGCCACCTGGGAAGCCCAAGAATACTGGAGTGGGTAGCCTAGGCTAACTTTGTTAGACTTATGAACCAACTGGACTTACAAACGCACTCTCAGAATGGAACTTGATTGTATGTAGGGGACTTACAGTATTATATGAGGAATATTCTATTCTAACAGCGACTTCATTAAGTTATTACTTGAAAAGGTACAAGGTGCTATCATTATCCATTAAAGTAAAAAGTTGATGAGATAAACAACACAAGACAACTATATGCTAATATTGTGAACCATGACTCATCACATGTTTTATTCAAAGCTTAATTAACAAATGTTCCTTCTTGCTAAGACAGCTTTTATTGTCATTAGGTTCTACTGATTTTTGAGAAATAGAGCCGCTCCACACTGAATCCACTGGTCTTGGTTGCCTCCACATGGAATGTTGATATTGATCACCACACGATCCCTTTCAGCACTTGTGTAAACAGGCAAAGATATGCACTCATCAGGGGAATATGGACCATATGCACCCTGTTTAAAAAGAATTAATTTTGCTTTAAAATACAGCAATACACTGTATTGAAGCAGATCATTAGATGACCAAAGATATAAAACCCTCCCAAATAATATGACTTATTTAACATTTTATTATAAAATGTTTAAAATAAAGATTATCATAATAAACCCCATCATTCAGCTGCAACAATTATCAATTCATTATATTTCATTTACAACCTTCCCCCAGCAACAAATATTACAGTATTTTGAACCAAATCCTGCACAAAAAATGTCAACTTAAATATTAAAATATGTCTATAAATAAAATATAAACAATCACAATATTATCACATAAAAATGTTACCAATAATTCCTTAATGTCACCTTATGTCCGTCATCTCATTACCCCTTACTTTTAAAAGACGTTTTCTAAGAGCAGCGGTTCAGACAGAGCCCTCATTTTGAGGTTTGCTGTGTCTCCTACATCTCCTAAATTTACAAGTCTTCCCTCCTTCATTCTTTGCAGTTTGTTTGCTAAAGCACTATACCAAAGAGTCTCCCATATTCTAACTTTTGTTGGCTACATCCCCATAGTATCATGTTCTTTTGCTCTCTTTATTCTTGTAAAGGGGATCTGGAGGTGAGTTCAGATTCAGATTCAATTTCTGGTAAAAACACTGCAGAGGTAGTAGTGTATACTTCAATCAATGGTACATATACACAATGGAATATTACTCAGCCATTAAAAAGAATACATTTGAATCGGTTCTATTGAGATGGATGAAACTGGAGCCCATTATACAGAGTGAAGTAAGCCAGAGAGAAAAACACCAATACAGTATACTAACGCATATATATGGAATTTGAAAGATGGTAACGATAAACCTATATGCGAGACAGAATAAGAGACACAGATGCATAGAACAATCTTATGGACTCTGAGGGAGAAGGTGAGGGTGGGACATTCTGGGAGAATAGCATTGAAACATGTATATTATCATATGTGAAACAGAACACCATTCCATGTTCGATGCATGAGACAAATGCTCAGGGCTGGGGCAATGGGATGACCCAGAGATGGGATGGGGAGGGAGGTGGGTGGGGGGTCCAGGAGGGGGAACACATGTAAACCCATGGCTGATTCATGTCAATGTATGGCAAAAACTATTACAATATTGTAAAGTAATTAGCCCCCAACTAAAATAAATAAATTTATTAAAAAAAAAAAAGAAACTAAGAAAAAAAAAAAGAAGCAAATAAAGTGTGGCTGTCTCTTTTTTTATTTATTTTTTTAGTTGAAGGATAGTTGTTTTGCAGAATTTGGCTGTTTTCTGTCAAACATCAACATGAATCAGCCACAGGAGTACATATGTCCCCTCCCTCTTTAAACTTTCTTGCACCTCCCTCCCCATCCAGCCCTCTAGGTTGATACAGAGCCCCTGTTTGAGTTCCCTGAAACATAAAGCAAATTCTCCTAGATATTAGGTACCATTGATGATGATATAAATCTTGTTTATATTTAAGATTACAAAATGATGATCTAATTACATTATTTCTTCTTCATTTCAAGACAGAAACATATCTATAAAGAGGAAATTCCACTTATCATATGATTACCAAGAGGGAGGAAAGGCTAGATAAACGCTATCTAATTTCCCTTTATTTATGTGCTTTTAAAACAATGAATTTTTTTCCTGTTATACTGAAAAGGTGACCAGTTCAGTTCAGTTGCTCAGTCGTGTCCAACTCTTTGCGACCCCATGAACTGCAGCACGCCAGGCCTCCCTGTCCATCACCAACTCCCAGAGTTCACCCAAACCCATGTTCATTGTGTCGGTGATGCCATCCAACCATCTCATTCTCTGTCGTTCCCTTCTCCTCCTGCCCCCAATCCTTCCCAGCGTTAGGGTCTTTTCCAATGAGTCAACTCTTCGCATGAGGTGGAGTTTCAGCTTCAACATCAGTCCTTCCAATGAACATCCAGGACTGATTTCCTTTAGGATGGACTGGTTGGATCTCCTTGCAGTCCGAGGGACTCTCAAGAGTCTTCTCCAACACCACAGTTCAAAAGCATCAATTCTTCGGCATTCAGCTTTCTTCACCGTCCAACTCTCACATCCATACATGACCACTGGAAAAACCATAGCCTTGACTAGACGGACCTTTGTTGGCAAAGTAATGTCTCTGCTTTTAAACATGCTATCTAGGTTGGTGATCAGTGACCACTTATTTTTGAAGTATCATTATGAACATATTCATATATTTAAACATATTCAATGTGTTTCAATGCAACGTAATCATTCTCTTATTGGTGTTCAAATTGTCAATCTTTGTGCTCATTAATTTGGCTCCTCAGGGTTTTGTTTTTACATGTACCTAAGTGAAGAAGAACTAAAGAGCCTCTTGATGAAAGTGAAAGAGGAGAGTGAAAAAGTTGGCTTAAAGCTCAACGTTCAGAAAACTAAGATCATGGCATCCAGTCCCATCATTTCATGGCAAATAGATGAGGAAACAGTGGAAACAGTGGCTGACTTTATTTTTTAGGGCTCCAAAATCACTACAGATCATGACTGCAGCCATGAAATTAAAAAGTGTTTGCTCCTTAGAAGAAAAGTTATGACCAACCTAGACAGCATATTAAAAAGCAGAGACATTACTTTGCCAACAAATGTCTGTCTAGTCAAAGCTCTGGTTTTTCCAGTAGTCATGTATGGATGTGAGAGTTGGAGCATAAAGAAGTCTGAGTGCAGAAGAATGAATGTTTTTGAACTGTGGTGCTGGAGAAGACTCTTGAGAGTCCCTTGGACTGCAAGTAGATCAAACCAGTCAATTCTAAAGGAAATCAGTCCTGGGTGTTCATTGGAAGGACTGATGATGAAGCTGAAGCTGCAATACTTTGGCCACCTGATGCGAACAGCTGACTCACTGGAAAAGACCCTGATGCTGGCAAAGAATGAAGGCAGGAGAACGGGACGACAGAGGATGAGATGGTTGGATGGCATCACCAACTCGATGGACATGAGTTTGAGCAAGCTTCGGGAGTTGGTGATGGACAGGGAGGCCTGGCGTGCTGCAGTCCATGGGGTCTCAAAGAGTCAGGCATGACTGAACTGACTCATTTATGTCCCTAGTTATCTTCAATAGCTTTGTTTCCGTCTAGTGTCTCAAGATACTGTAAGTTCATCTTGTTTATCTGCTGTCTCAGAAATAAAGGACAGTCAGAGGATCCGTGGATCCTTTAATGAAAAATGGTGCCTGCATGCATGCTCAGTTGCTAAGTCCTGTCCAACTCTTTGCAACACCATATAGCCCGCCAGGCTCCTCTGTCCATAAGATTTTTTCCAGGCAGGAATACTGGAGTGGGTTGTCATTTCCTCCTTCAGGGGACCATCTGCACCCAGGGATCATACCTGCATCTCCTGAGTTGGTAGGTGATTCTTTACTGCTGAGCCATCTGGGATGGTACTAGGGACCATAATCTGGTGCTAGAAATGATCTATCATTCTCCTTCTAGGGTTTTCAGTGACTGAAGCTCAGAAATATGTATTTTTTAAAGAAAATCATCAGAAGTTTATAATAATTCCAGTTCAAACTTAGGATTAATGTTATTTATTGAATTTATATAATTTTATTTATTTATTTTTTTCATGTCATTATACAGATTTTATTAGCTACCAATATACAGAATATTATAAAATTACCAATGTAAAATTATTTTATACCATTCATTATTTACTTTTTTTTTTTTTCCTGGTACTCTCTTGCTTTTTTTTTTTTAAATAAATTTATTTATTTTAGTTGGGGTAATTACTTTACAATATTGTAGTGGTTTTTGCCATACATTGACATGAATCAGCCATGGGTTTACATGTGTTCCCCATCCTGAACCCCCCTCCCACCTCCCTCCCCATCCCATCCCTCTGGGTCATCCCATTGCCCCAGCCCTGAGCATTTGTCTCATGCATTGAACCTGGAATGGTGTTCTGTTTCACATATGCTAATACACATGTTTCAATGCTATTCTCTCAGAACGTCCCACCCTCACCTTCTCCCTCAGAGTCCATAAGACTGTTCTATGCATCTGTGTCTCTTATTCTGTCTCGCATATAGGGTTATCAACTGATTCAAATGTATTTTTTAATGGCTGAGTAATATTCCATTGTGTATATGTACCACAGCTTCCTTATCAAATATATAATTTTATTTAAAGTACAGATTATTTTTTAGAGTTAGAATGAAACATAAGACAAAGTCGGACTCATTTTAGAATTTTACAAATGATAAATTAGAAACTAATGGAGAATTTTTCATGGCAACTTAGTTAAGCAAGTGGCAAAGTTGTCACAGGTAGTATGATTGGAAAAAAAATATTGGCATTTGAATATTAGCTTGTCTAGGAGCTCCTGACCCTACAGAGTAGATTATTCTCTGAGTATCAGTTTCCCTATCATAAAAGGGACATAAACAACACTTGAATCCAAGAAGTATTTAGGAGTTGAAAATATTACTTATCCACATATCTTCAAATCTTAGAACTACATATGCATACATTTTCTTTAATTCTTACTAATTCTAAAATCAATTTGAGAAAAGTCCCAGCTTTTTTACCATCTGCTACATGTCATGGATGGTGCTAGGATAGAGAGAAATAAAAATATTTTTTCCTTCATGAAAAAATTTAAAACATTCTATTTTTAAGAATAGTGAGTATTATATGGAATTCTGATTATCTTTTCTAAGCCTCATCTCTATTCCTCAAACAAACATGAAAATAATGTTCTAACTTTTCTAAGTCCTTGACACAAATCAGTTAAATCCCTTTAAAACTCATTTATTCCTAAAATTCCTAAACTATATATCATGAGAAATTTATACGAGAAAATGTCTTCTTTATGAAGAATCATTATCTAAATAGATAAAAAGACCATCTGCCTTGAATCTTTCTAATTTTTTCTCTATGTTTGTATTGATGATTCTGTCAGTTTGTCATCCACTCATTTACCAGCATTTATGTGCTAATGTTGTCCCTGGAATTATAAAGGTTAAGAATTTCAATATTTATTCAAATAGGGAAAAGAATAATTACCTTTGAAACTTAAAATTTAGTTTAGGAAACAGTGTACACATCAAATATTTGGAATACAATCTCTGGAAAAATTAGCACTTTACAAAATCAAAATAAACTACTACTCTGGGATATATTAACCTAACAAGGATTAATGGAGAGAATGAATCCTGAGTGGGGCCTCAGAAAAAATATGGAATTTGGAGTAAAGAGAATTTTCAACCATTATGCCTAATCTCTTCCCTCTTCTCCAATTCCGCTTAAATGGCAAAGCTTTAGGATTCAGAAATTCCTGTAACTTTCATAACACCTTAGCCATTCCTAAAGTTAATAAGCTAGTGCAGGCTTTCTTTTGCCTTTAAATTCTTCACCAAAGAGCAGACAAATGTTACATATTTGTTGAGCTGAAATGATATGAAATTGTGAATGCCTATTTATGATCCCAGGAAAGGTCTTAAATTATCTTTCTCTGCCACCTGATATTTGCTTTGCTTCACATAACTTCTATGGTCAAAAATGAAAATAAAACATCACATTGAAATGTTTTATAATGCTACCACTTTCTATTCAGAAGATTTCTCTATATCTCTTCATTTTAAGCCAAGCAATTTTCTCTTTAAATCAAGAATCTAAGAATAATGCTAAGTTGATTCTTTGAATATTCACTATCAATTTACTAGTGTTTGTATATATTTCCAAATCCTTCCAAATCTGCTTTTGGTTGTGGGCGTTATGTTTGAGTGAGTGTACAAATCTCCCCAGCAAAAACCTGCAGTGTTTTAAAAGCAAAGTACCACAGTTGCTTCTTAACATTTAACTTCTCAAAATCTTGTAAATGGTAAATGTTAAAACCTCCTGTAAAAAAGGTAACTGGACTTGCTCTTAGGTAACCAATAAATAAATGATCAAAGTAATAGAGCTAAGTGCTTGGTCATTCTCATTCAGCATATCTTATGCAGACAGAAGTTTCATAAATGTTGTTAACTGAATTAAATTCTTGTGGCACAACTCCCTCTTTAATATGTTTATCTTAATAGAAAAAGCATAAGACCCTGCTGGGCAGAAATATTTGGGTGAAACAAAAATTTTATTTATTATTAATAAATATACTAAGAGCTCAATGCAAAAAAAGAGATATATTAGAAGGACTTCAAATATTTCATATTATATTACATGTAAACAAGTTAGTTTGAAATTATTAAAATTAAACATATAAAAACCTATATATTGTGATTACTCACACTCATGCCTAGGCCCCAGGGAAAGTGACTTAAAAGTATATATGTACCGCAAATAGAAGGCAACATGCTAATAAGTGAAAGAAGCTGTTTACAAAGTCAAATGGTGATATTAGGTATCACTAAGCCAACAAACCAAAGAAAATAACAAAATAAAATAACACCAGAGAACAAAAAAAAACGCCATATTAACCCCAGGTGAATTATGATAACTATTTTGCCAGTATCAATTCAAATTTCACTATAATAAAACATGTGAGGGCAAACTTCACATGATGAGAAATAGCTTTATGCATAAGGTCCAACTTATTTATGCATAAGGTCTAACTAGCTTCTTCTATTATGAACCAAGTCAATGAACAGCTATTCACTTTAGAAAAGAAGATGTGAGGAAATCAGAAGTTTAATGGACATAAAAGTGGCATTATGAGTAATGCAACCCTGAAAAAAATAATTATTTCAGAACAGGAAATTAAACAACCTGCCAACAATAAATATTTTGAAAGACTCTGTTCTGTCAAGAATGTCTAGCTACTCTTTAAAATGTATTTTGTTAGAGAAATACTTCACTGGTTTTCAATAATACAATGCTAACAACATTGCTTTCAGAGTAAGTCCTTAAGAAAAAAAATGTCACATAGAAAAAAACAGTAACTAAATACTTACGATTTTTAAATCAGAGTATAATGAAAGGCAGAGTTTTCAGCATATATCATTTCATACTGTGAGTGGTATGTGTAATCATTTTATAGTCATAATTTCCCTGAGAATGAAATTGTTTCTAAAGTTGAACTGTCAATTGTGACACCTCTTGGAAGGTATAGGCCTGTGGGGTTCAGGCTGGCCCAGAATTTCTGTGTTACTGTGGGGTTGAAAGACCCTAAGCAATGCTCTTCACTGGAAAAATAGATCAAAGGCAAACTGACTTCCTATGGAAGATAAGAACAGGGCATTATAAAGACCGACCTACCTCAGAAGGTAGTGTTACCCTAACTGTTATCTGGAACACTAGATCCTGACAGAGGTGCAGGGAAAGGGTTGTGTGTTAGGAAACTTTTGGGAATTCTCAGTTTTTAACATTCTCAAAAACATCATGAATTTCTAAATTTAAATTTGTATACTGAACAAATTTTCTGAGAACCATTATGGAAAAATGCAGTGTAGAACACTTTGGACAAAGTGAATGCTTTTTTGGGTAAAATCCCTTAGGAGAATTTTAATTTGGACCTGTGTTAATTTAACCCCCAGGACTGAGCTGGAACTGGAAGAACCTTAAGAATCTGCATCATTCATGAATGAATGAATGAATGAACGCATAAATGAATCATGTGAGTGTAGGCTATATTACTTGTTGAACATAGATAATGGTAAACAGAAACACTAGGAAAATAGCACCAGCATTTTACTACCTTTTAATTCTCTTGGACATTCCTAATTAGAATTTTGTTAACTAACAAAGTACATTACATATAATAGAAGCAACAGTAAATCTTCCACTTTCTTCAATAAAAGTCTTAAGAATTAGCTGTTCATATCCTTTGTTAAGTATTACCACATAAGTTCTTTGGTCTTTCACAACCTAAAATGCTCTTTTAAAATGTAAACACCATGTACCTCACAGCAATGCTGTGCAAATGACTGGGTTATTGGGCATGTTTCTGCTGAAATAAAGCTATTTAGGACTTTTAGATGTCAGATGCATGGGTGCATGCATGCTCAATGCTGTCCAACTCTTGGCAACAGTCCGCCAGACTCCTCTGTCCGTCGGATTCTCCAGGCAAGAATACTGGAGAAAGTTGCCATGCCCTCCTCCAGGGGATCTTCCCAAACCAGGGATCAAACGTGCATCTCTTGTGGAATCTGCACTGCAGGCAGATTCTTTACTGCTGAGCCATTGGAGAAGCCCTTCTTTCTCCTTAGGTATCAGATAATATGATGCAAATAATTTGTGGAATAACTTTATTCAGGCCCCAAAGGAATTAGTTACCAAAGTTCCGAACTCCATTATTTTATCTAAGCTTACTAAATGATTCTGCACTTTTTGCAATAAAGTAGCTGTAAGAGTAAGTGGAAAAGGAACTCATTTACTTGTTTACATAAGTTGATGTTGATGCTTCCTTCGATTTTATGTTGGTTCCTACCCTCTTGGTAAAAATGCATTAAAATATGATGATCCCCACCAAATTCTGTAAAGCTTATTAAAGACAGCTATAGCTGGCACAAAAAAATCATTTCTTGAACAAAATAATACTTAACTCAAGCAGCAGTTGGAGAGTTTGATATTTTATACAGAGTCAGCAAACTTTTCCTTAAGAGGGCAGATGGTAAATAATTTTAGGATTTATCGGCTATATGTCTTGGATGTAACTCTATCTTTAACTCTGCTGCAGAAGTCTGAAAGCATCTACAAAAATGAGCAGAACTGTTTTCCACACAAAATTTTCTTCATGGACACCAAAATTCATTTAATTGAATTCATTTCATTTAACTTTTACATGTCATAAAATACTATCCTTCTGAGTTTTTCATCTATTTAAAAAGATACAAGTCATTCATGGTCACATTACTGTGGGTTGTACAAAAATAAACAGTGCACTGGATTTGGCCTGTGGACTGTAGTTTCCTAAATGCTAGTTTATCCTATAGGTTGACTCAGTATCAGGCCCAAGATTTAAGAGAGATAAGCTAACTTTGAAACTTAGTTGCCTACCTTGAGAAAGCTACAACCTGAATTTGAAACTTAGTTGCCTATCTTGATCAAGCTACACAGTCTTTTAAAATTAGGTTTTCTGAGTTTATGATGGAGATGATAAATCCTCTTTCAAATATTTTTGGAAGGCCTAACTATCTTGTATTCTAAACATTCCGTACAGTGTTTGGCACATAATCAATGCAGATAAATATTCATTGCTATTATTCAAACACTAATGCTACTACTGGGGGGCCCATAACAAATCACTTAGTTTACCCAATTTGCAGTTTCTTCCTCAGAAAAACAGAGAGAAAAACTGCTCTACCAAACTCAGAGGATTACTGTGAAAACATATGTGATTGTATTTCACTCTATGTCAATCTTCTGTTCTCTCAGTGCTAGACCGATTTTCTAAAACTACAAATCTGATCTTACCACACATCTGTTCTGAATTCTTAATGACTTTCTATTGATCATAAGACAGTCTCAACTCCTTGGCATGGCTCCAAGGTGTCATATTTGGGCTCAGCCTTTTTTTCTGACTACATCCCCTATCATTCTTTGATCTGAACCATTCCAGTACATTCCAGATGTACTATACTTACAGTTCCCAGAATAACCTAAATTCTTTTCATATCTCCATGCATTCAAAACTACGTCCCCTTCTATACGGAAGGCCTTGGTCCTTCCATTTTTGAATTTGTCCTGGAATTTTCACACTTCTACTGTGAATACAGTTTTGGGAAGATTCTTCCTTTTTCTGTGAAGTCATCGGACTTTCCCTCAACTGCTTACACGTGACAGAGCTGTCTCCTTCATCTGCCAAAACACTTTATGTAATCCTCTATAGTTGTACTTCTGTAACTTTAAACTGCAAGAGTTTCTCTTCCTTTGTCTCTACTCAACAGAAGACTCTTTGAAGGAAGAAATTTATTTTGTTACCCCAGTATACAGAATATGGTATATAATAGGAACTTAAGTATTGAATGATGACTGAAAGCAGTTAGTGTACTACAAAGTACCATATGAAATATAATAATTATCATCATACTGTTATAAAAACATTTTAAAATGCTGGAATCAGGATAAATTAGATTTACCATGTGTAATGCCCGGCTGAGTGCTTCACAGATATAAGACCTCAACATGGTTCTATAGAAAAAAATCATTGTCTCCACTTTCAGATGAGAAAACTGGCTCATTGAGATTAGGTAATTAGCCCCAAATCACCAGATCATAAGTTTGAGAGCTGGGCATGGGATTTAGTCTGTTAGACTCCAAAATGTTGTGTTCTGAAACATTTAGCAACACGCCCCATAGTCTCTCCTTCTTAGCTGATCCAGCAGAGGCAGTCGAAATAGTAAGGTTATATGGGAGGATGAGCCTCACTTAAAGGAAGGAGGGGAAAAAAGAGGTGGGAAGCACCTTAAATCCTTCCATTATGTCAGGAAAAAGTGTGAAAGCCTTGGGGGAAATCCCTTTTACAAAAATAATCAATTCATCCTATCTCTCAATAATTTCTTTTATTGACTATGCCAATTCATTTTATCTCTCTTTACATGAGCTATTTTTCAAATTAAATTATTTTTAGCTTTCCATCCCAGTCCTGATTTTTTTTAAAGTATGGCAAATAAAATTGTATAAAGATGATACTCAAAGCAAACTATTGTAGACGGATAAATTCCAAGTCTTATATGTTATGTCGCTTTTTATACAGCCCAGGGCCGCACTGCGTCCGGATCTGCGTTCCGTTCACGGCCAGTTATGTCGTTGCTGATGAGGTCACTGTCTTCTGACTGATGCTACTCATCTGTTCTCCATGCTCTAGGTTTATGGCTGGGGTTTCTCCGTAAGTGAACCAGCTTATACACGTCCCACCTCCCTCCTCATCAACGTCACTATACGGCTTTTAATTTTGTTTGCCAGAGAATTAACACTTTACATAACTAAAAAACTGGCATCATATACAACTTTATATGTTATCGTAACCTTAACTTTTGTATATAACTTTCAATCTGGTTCATGCACCTCATGTGTGTTATACACAATTTTTTGATTTACCAATTTCTTACGTGAATCAAGAGCTTGATAGAAATAAAATAATTTCACCTTCTCTCATCTCATAAGAGAAAGTGAAGCTTATATGGTCGGGGAAATGGAGAGTTTCTCAGAAATGGATGTTTTTTTAGGTCAGAGGATGCTCTTATAGATCTCTGAGCAGTAACGGCTATAGTTTTATTAGTTTCTATTTTAAAATAAATATTCTGATTTTTTTTTTTTACTTTACAAAAGGAATTATAATAACTGGAAAATTCAATGAAATATTTCCCAACTAGAAAATTATCTTTTCTTATAGTAAGCGGGGAGCCGGTGGGCTGCCGTCTATGGGGTTGCACAGAGTCGGACATGACTGAAAAGACTTAGCAGCAGCAGCACCAGCAAGCAGTATAAGAAATTGTTTTGTTGGTGAACATATATAGAATCAAAACTTGAAGCTTACTTACATATATTCATACTTACATTTAAAAATTCTATTGTTAAGTAAAAGTTATACACTTAATCTACAAATATGTCCTACTTTAAAGACAAACATCCCTCAAGTTCCATTGTTAAAAGTTTTTTCAAAAATTGAAGGTTTTAAAAGGGAAAGTGAAAGTCACTCAGTCATGTCGGACTCTTTGGGGCCCCATGACTACACAGTCCATGGAATTCTCCAGGCCAGAATGCTAGAGTGGGTAGCCTTTCCCTCCTCCAGAGGATCTTCCCAACCCAGGGATCGAACCCAGGTCTCCCGCACTGCAGGCAGATTCTTTACCAGCTGAGCAACAACGAAGCCCCTTAAAAGGGAAAAGTTATCTTAATAAGTCTCTGTCAAGACAGTTTTCTTCATTTGCCAATCAGAAGCATAATGACATGGCATGATATAAAAGCCAGATGTGTATTAACCTCTTGCTGCTGTCGATTTCTGCATGTTTAGCTATGTGAACACACATCTAAGTCATGTGACTACATATTTCCTCAATTAATTATGTGAACACATTTCCACATTTGAAAATAGGAATAATAATACCCACTTTGCAGGGCTACTCAGAGGAGTATAGAAGGTCAAGTATATAAAGCATTTAGCACATTGCTGAAAATAACATGAACATTGGTAGTTCATATTACCATTTAAAGCTTTTTTCTTCTTAGACTATAACTTATTTAGAAATTAAAATTATGATGTTATTCTTTTCATAACAAAATAAAGGCTTTAAAATGTCCTATCAGTTCAGTTCAATCGCTCAGTCTTGTCCAACTCTTTGCGACCGCACGAACTGCAGCTCACCAGGCTTCCCTGTCCATCACCAGCTCCCAGAGCCTACTCAAACTCATGTCCATTGAGTCGGTGATGCCATTCAACTATCTCATCCTCTGTCGTCCCCTTCTCCTCCCGCTTTCAATCTTTCCCAGCATCAGGGACGTTTCCAATGAGTGAGTTCTTCGTAGCAAGTGGCCAAAGTATTGGAGTTTCAGCTTGAGCATCACTCCTTCCAGTGAATATTCAGGGCTGATTTTCTTTAGGATGGACTGGTTTGATGTCCTTGCAGTCCAAGGGACTCTCAAGAGTATTCTCCAACACCACAGTTCAAAAACATCAATTCTTTGGCAGTCAGCTTTATAAAAGTTGGCTTAAAGCTCAACAATCAGAAAACTAAGATCATGGCATCCGGTCCCATCACTTCATGGGAAATAGATGGAGAAACAGTGGAAACAGTGTCAGACTTTATTTTGGGGGCCTCCAAAATCACTGCAGATGGTGATTGCAGCCATGAAATTAAAAGACACTTACTCCTTGGAAGGAAAGTTATGACCAACCTAGATAGCATATTAAAAAGCAGAGACATTACTTTGTCAACAAAGGTCCATCTAGTCAAGGCTATGGTTTTTCCAATAGTCATGTATGGATGTGAGAGTTGGACTATAAAGAAAGCTGAGCTCAGAAGAATTGATGCTTTTGAACTGTGGTGTTGGAGAAGACTCTTGAGAGTGCCTTGGACTGCAAGGAGATCCAACCAGTCCATCCTAAAGGAGATCAGTCCTGGGTGTTCATTGGAAGGACTGATGTTGAAGCTGAAACTGCAATACTCTGGCCACCTGATGTGAAGGGGACGACAGAGGACGAGATGGTCGGATGGCATCACCGACTCAATGGACATGGGTTTGGCTAGACTCCGAGAGTTGGTGATGGACAGAGAGGCCTGGCGTGCTGCAGCTCATGGGGTCACAAAGAGTCGGACATGACTGAGCAACTGAACTGAACTCTGCATATAAGTGAAATAAGCAGGGTGACAATATACAGCCTTGATATACCCTTTTCCTGATTTGGAACCAGTGTATTGTTCCATGTTCAGTTCTAACTGTTGGTTCCTGACCTGCATACAGATTTTCCAGGAGGCAGGTCAGGTGGTCTGGTATTCCCATCTCTTTCAGAGTTTTCCACAGTTTATTGTGATCTATACACTCAAAAGCTTTGGCATAGTCAATGAAGCAGAAGTAGATGATTTTATGGAACTCTCTCACTTTTTCGATGATCCAACAGATGTTGACAATTTGATCTCTGGTTCCTCTGCCTTTGCTAAATCCAGCTTGAACATCTGGAAGTCCATGTTTCATGCACTGCTGAAGCCTCACTTGGAGAATTTTGAGCATTACTTTACTAGTGTGTGAGAAGAGTGCAACTATGTGGCAGTTTGAGCATTCTTTGGTATTGCCTCTCTTTGGGATTGGAATAAAAGCTGACCTTTTCCAGTCCTGTGGCCACTACTGATTTTTTTCCAAATTTGCTGGCATATTGAGTGAAGCACTTTCACAGCATCATCTTTTAGGATTTGAAATAGCTCAACTGGAATTCCATCACCCCCTCTAGCTTTGTTCGTACTATGCTTCCTAAGACCCAACTAAGACTGAACTGAACTGAACTGAACTTGATCACTGCCTCCTGTACAATGTCATGAACCTCCATCCATAGTTCTTCAGGCGCTCTATCAGATCTAATCACTTGAATCTATTTGTCACTTCCACTGTATAATCGTAAGGGATTTGATTTAAGCTATACTTGAATGGTCTAGTGGTTTTCCATACTTTCATCAATTTAAGTCTGAATTTGGCAATAAGGAGTTCATGATCTGAGCCACAGTCAGCTCCCAGTCTTGTTTTTGCTGACTGTATAGAGCTTTTCCATCTTTGGCTTCAAAGAATATAATCAATCTGATTTAGGTGTTGACTATCTGGTGATGTCCACGTGTAGAGTCTTCTCTTGTATTGTTGTGTTGTGTTTGCCATGACCAATGTGTTCTCTTGGCAAAACCCTATTAGCCTTTGCCCTGCTTCATTCTGTACTCCAAGGCCAAATCTGCCTGTTATTCCAGGTATCTCTTGACTTCCTGCTTTTGCATTCCAGTCCCCTATAATGACTGTGGGCAAGAATCCCTTAGAAGAATCGAATAGCCATCACAGTCAACAAGAGTCTGAAATGCAGTACTTGGATGGACTCTCAAAAACAACAGAATGATCTCTGTTCGTTTCCAAGGCAAACCGTTCAATATCACAGTAATGCAAGTCTATGCCCTGACCAGTAATGCTGAACAAGCTGAAGTTGAACAGTTTTATGAGGGCCTAGAAGACCTTCTAGAACTAACATTCCCTCCTCCCAAAGAAAAAAAAACTGCTATACATCTTAAATATTATAAAGGACACAACATTTTGACTATAAATTTGTTCAAATGCAGGTGAGATTAAAAAGTAAACAAAAACTTTATAGGCCAAGAATATCTTATTAAAAAGATACAATCCAAAAATGAATTGATTAAACTTGTCCATGTTAAAAATGTATTACCTGTGGAATCCAGCCCATAAAACAAGGGAGAACTGATGATACACTAGGAGAATCATGCTGATTTTCAGAAAGTCGATTTCCATCAAAACTGCATCCTTCCAGCAGTAAGCCACTGATCTGCCACAGAGATATATAAACCATTAAAATACGTACTAGTCTGAAACGACAGGAGTTACTCTATTATATCTTCAGAAGGACAGCAACAATTTCCATTGTAACTATACATTTCAAACAATGTTAAAACAAAGATCATGGTATTTTATCCGAGGATAATGAAGGCGAAGGCCTGGACCAGTGTTCACTGTGAGCTTCCTTTAGGCTGAATCCTGAATTTTAGCAAATATTTGAGAAAAAATACTTATAAATGTCATCAGTTATACAACTGCATGTGCCTTGGCACTAGAATAATAGAAACGTAAAGACAAAAGCCAAAATGTTACTCTTTTTCCAGGGGAGGGGGAAGACAAGCACACTAGAGAAAAAGAACAAGTGCCCCTCGCTTGGAATTCTGACATCATTTTCTAAAGGACAGAACAAAATTCAGAAAGGTTAATGCAAAACAATTCTTAACATGTCACACACAGCTGAAAGAAGAATACAGAAAGGAAAAAAAGAGTCCATCTCTTGGGGACCTCCCTGGTGGTCCACTGGTTCAGAACCTGTCTTCCCCACTGCAGGGTGGATGCATGAAGCAGGGCACCCAAAGCCAGTGCTCTGGGACAAGCCAGAGGGACAGGGCAGGGAGGGAGGGGGTGCAGCACGGGGACACATGTTCACCCGTGGCTGGTTCATGTTGATGTATGGCAAAAACCACCACAATACTGTAAAGTAATTACCCTCCAATTAAAATAAATAAATTAAAAAAAAAAAAGAATCTGTCTTCCATGGGTTCAGTCCTTGGTTGGGGAAGTAAGATTTCACATTCCAAAGGGCAACTACGCTCAGAGGCCTCAAGTAGTGTAGGTGTTAGTAGCTCAGTCGTGCCCAGCTCTTTGTGAGCCCATGGACTGCAGCCCATTGGGCTCCTCTGTCCATGGGATTTTCCAGGCAAGAATGCTGGAGTGGGTAGCCATTTCCTTCTCTAGCTGCAACTAGAGACACAGCCAAAAATAAATAAATATATTAAAAAAACAAACAAAAAAGGAGTTCATCTCTTACTCTAAATTAGCGTTAGTGTAAATTTGTTAAAGTATGAAAATAAAAATATAAATATTTTGGTAATATTAGCTTCGTATTTCTTAAGTTCATTCTTTTAGTTTCTGGTAATAAATGTAGAGTCTGCATTTTGAATTCAGATCCATATCTATATTCTCACAATTTGAACTTGATAGAAAATAAAACAATCTTATAAATATTGTTTAGTGTCTTTGAAGTTTTAACATAATATAGAATTTAGAGGTAAGGGAACACATTAAGTTCAAAGAGCTGAAATCATTTTCAACTACATTACAGTCAGAGGATGGTTATGGGAAGAGTACTAGTAGAGTCTGTCTTGACAAATAGTTCTGATTAGTTGCTTTACCAAGAAAACATAAACAACTTTTTTCAGTGAAAGAGTTGGGATAAAAACAGAATTACTGAATCCCTAAGTTCAATATTCTTTCTACACCACTGATATGATGTTATACAGGCCACTTTAAAGGTGGCTTAAGTATAGCCTTGAAGCAAAGTAAATTAAAATTTTAATTAATATATTTTAATTGGAGGCAACTTTACAATATTGTAGTGGTTTTGCCATACATCGACATGAAATCAGTCATGGGTGTACTTGTATCCCCCGTCCTAAACCCCACTCCCACCTCTTTCCCCATCCCATCCCTCAGGGTCATCTCAGCGCACCAGCCCTGAGCACCTTGTCTCATGCAACAAACCTGGACTGGCGATCTGTTTCACATATGGTAATATACAGGTTTCAATACTATTCTCTCAAATCATCCCACCCTCGCCTTCTCCCACCGAGTCCAAAAGTCTGTTCTTTACATCTGTGTCTCTTTTGCTGTCTCACATATAGGGTCGTTGTTACCATCTTTCTAAATTCCATATATATGCGTTAATATACTGTATTGGTGTTTTTCTTTCTGAATCACTTCACTCTGTATAATAGGCTCCAGTTTCATCCATCGCATTAGAACTGATTCAGATGCATGTGTCCGACTCTTTGCAACCCCATGGACCAAAGCATGCCAGGCTCCTCTATCCTCCATATCTCCCAGATTTTGCTCAAGTTCAACTGAGTTGGTGACACTATCTAACCAAGTCATCCTCTACCACCCCCTTCTCTTTTCCCTCTTCTAACCAGGGAGTTGGAGGGGTGCTAAATACTGTCCTTTGGAGCCTTATTTCAATAACTGACATTACTGACCATGTAGTTCCTTAATCAGACACACGGGAGACATTCTTGGTCCCACCTTCTGAACTTCCCATATACTATCAACTACCAACGGCTGCCACTTCTAATAAAATCCTCTAAATTTGTCCTTTTCTATTTCATCCTCTATCGTTCCCCAACTCCGGAATTTAAAGAAAATTAAAACACTGACTTTCAAAAAGCAGTATCTATTGTTTACATAATAAAATGATAATATTGATATATCAGAGATTGGAGTGGTATCAACAAATGGTACCCTGTTTCATCTGCAATTCTGCATCAATGGAAGGAGAAAAAGCAGGGAGGCCTAAAATACTACTTTTTTTTCTTCCTGAAAAAAGATAGCTTAGTGGATATAATAGATCTCCAGGCAAATGTACTTGCTAATACTAAACACAAGAATTTGGAAGGCTTAACTCCTAGTTATGACAGTACTACGCTAAAGAGCCAGTTACACCAGATGCAGGGGCTACCTTGAAGGGGCAGAGCAGAATATGTAACCCGAGAGAAAAGCATAGGAAGGCACAGTATTCAGCCCTGGGTTCCTGACTCAAACTCTTAATCAGATAAAGTGACACCTTTCCTGGAAAGGGAAGAGTCAGGTAGAAGGTAGAGAGTGTCTAGGAGTATGAACATGAGTAAATATTCCTCCACACGCAAAAAAACTACCAGAAAGGGAAATAAAAGTTCCCCTCTAATATCACATTTAAAATACTTGGAAAATTACCTGATATACAATAAGTGTTCAGTAAGGATCAGCTATTACTGTTCATTTAGGCTAATCCATCTACTAGTTCCTAGACATTGAGAATTATTTTATATGGTGTATTGTCAGGATACATTTAACAGGAGGCCTCCTGTGTGCTGTTTTCAGTCTTGCATGAATTCTATGTTCCTTAACAGCACCTGAATACAGGTGCCAGAGGGCTGGCAAGCCAGCTTTCGGGAATAATAGAAATTCATGTATCTCATTCCTCCGGAAATTCCATATGGTGAACAGCAGCCATTTACAACTCTTTTCCCTTCTGATATGTAAAGTAACTTTTACAACCCCCCCTCTTGAGAATGATTCTAGCTTCTGGCTTTCTGGATGACTTGTTAAATTTTTGATCCCTGTCTCTGCTAAAAGGGGCTATCTTGTAGGAGAGTATATATATGCCCACAATATGTTAAATAAACGCCTTTGTTCCATCAGAGCACTGGTCCCCATGTCTCTCTCTCTCTCTCCCCGCCTCTCCCTTTCAGGCGGCTTCCGCGGAGCACAGGTGTCTGCCGTGTCTACTTACTTGCCCGGGCTTTCAAGACCTCTTCGAGAGGGCGCCCTGAGCTTATGTAGACAGTGCTAGCTCTTTGTCCTAGAGTTATATTGGCATACTGTGTAAACCAGGGAATATCAGCCTCTTTTCTTCCTTCTTTCACTTTCTTATTGGTCGACTCTGTACCCCCAAGTTCCAGTCCATTAAGGATCACAACAGTGTATCCATTTAAATCTGGAGAAGGAAATGGCAACCCACTCCAGTACTCTTGTCTAGAAAATCCCATGGACAGAGGAGCCTGGTAGGCTAATAGGGCAAAATAAAGATTTTACTGGAAATTATTTGGCTATGCCAGCAAATTTGGAAAACTCAGCAGTGGCCACAGGACTGGAAAAGGTCAGTTTTCATTCCAATCCCAAAGAAAGGCAATGCCAAAGAATGCTCAACCTACTGCACAATTGCACTCATCTCACACACTAGTAAAGTAATGCTCAATATTCTCCAAGCCAGGCTTCAACAATATGTGAACCGAGAACTTCCAGATGTTCAAGCTGGATTTAGAAAAGGCAGAGGAACCAGAGATCAAATTGCCAACATCCACTGGATCATAGATAAAACAAGAGATTTCCAGGAAAACATCATTCTACAGGAGAGGTGACCTTGATTCTGTAACAAACAGTGGTATGAAATAAAAAGATGAACTTGATTTAGATGTGAAAAAACGTAAGGTACACAATAACCAAACACAGTGTCTGGACTTTGACCCGAATTTGAACACAGTATTGGAAATTTTTTTTTTGTTTTTTGAGACAGTGGTAAATATTGCTGTGAACTGGCTATTAAATGATGCCAATTGTTAATTTTTGTATGTGTGATAATATATTGCATTTATATAAGAAAAATTTTTGAGAAATGGAGAAGTAAAATGCCTGGACTTTGCTTTAGCAAAAACAATGAAAAAAGAGAAAAAGAAGAAATAGCTCTAAATCTTGAAAACTTTGAATATGGAGATTCATTTTACTATTCTTTCCTCTTCTGTATTTGTAATTGTTTAATAAGAAAAATAACTAAAAATGATTTGGAAAAAACTTGAATGCTAGAGAATGTTTAAATTTTCTCTAGGGAATTACCTTCTCTGTCTAGAGCTACTGTCCAATACAGTAGCCAAGGTCACATATGCTATTGAGCACTTGAGATGTTACTAGTCTGAAATGAGATGTGCCATAAATATAGAATATATGATGGATTTCAAGGACTTTGTACAAGAAAAGACAAAGTAAAATCTCATTCATAATTTTAAAATATTTATTACATGCTGAAACAACAATATGTTGTATATATTCGGTAAAATAAAATAACACTAAAGATATTTTTATCTGTTTCTTTTATATTTTTAGAGGTCCGTCTAGTCAAGGCTATGGTTTTTCCAGTAGTCATGTACGGATGCGGTAGTTGGACTATAAAGAAAGCTGAGTGCCAAAGAATTGCTGCTTTTGTACTGTGGTGTTGGAGAAGACTCTTGAGAGTCCCTTGGACTGCAACGAGATCCAACCAGTCCATCCTAAAGGAAATCAGTCCTGAATATTCACTGGAAGGACTGATGCTGAAGCTGAAACTCCAATACTTTGGCCACCTGATGCGAAGAAATGACTCATTTGAAAAGACCCTGATGCTGGGAAAGATTGAAGGCAAGAGAAGAAGGGGACGACAGAGGATGAGATGGCTGAATGGCAACACCGACTCAATGGACATGGGTTTGGGTGGACTCCGGGAGTTGGTGATAGACAGGGAGGCCTGGCATGCTGCAGTTCATGGGGTTGAAAAGAGTCAGACATGACTGAGCGACTGAACTGAACTGAACTAGAAAATATAAAATTCTGTTATGTGGCTTGATGTAGGTTGAAGAAAGGAGAATATGCTAAGGAAAGTTATATTCCAGAAAGAAATACAAACAGGTTTCTTAGAAGTTTTTGAAAGCTGGGGAAGGACTAGAACAGTTAATGGAACTTAGTATATAATCCCAGCACTTGGAATTTTTTTCAGTAACGTATCAAGTAAAGTCAGAGGTTTCATAGTAGAGAGACTTCCCAAACAGGTAATGTCAGCCAGTTCTCAGCCTCCTACTATATTTGGAGGGCATGAAAAGATAGCATTAAGTTGGCCAGACTATGAAACAGTATAGTCAACAAGAATTAAAAGGCTTTTATTTTTCTTTTTGGTAATTTTTATCTATTATTTATTTTTGGCTGTGCTGGGTCTTCACTGCTGCATGCACTTTTCTCTAGTTGTGGCGAGCGGAGGCTACCCTCTGCTTGGGTGTGCAGGCTTCTCACTGCAGTGGCTTCTCTTGTTGCAGAGAACGGATCTAGAGAGCGCGGGCTTCAGTAGTTGCGGCTCCTGGGCTGGAGAGCACGGGCCCAATAGCTGGTGCATGGGCTTAGTTGCTCCCCAGCCTGTGGGATCTTCTGGGATCAAGGATCAAACCTGCGTCTCCTGCACTGGCAGGCAGATTCTTTACCACGGAGCCACCAGCGAAGCCCCTGAAAGCCCATTACACTCGTGTAAATATAATGAGACACTCACAGCATTTAATGCTACAGGAATAGCAGATTTTAAATCTTTGATTGCTTTTCAAGGAAAATAATTTTTTGTTGACCTAGTTTTATATCACATTATTTTGTAAATATCAAATCATTTTAGAGATAGACTTTTAGAGAAAATCATATTACTAAGCATTCTTAAAGTTTCCCTATGATTTAAAAATAATATGTACTTGATAATGACTGTATAAGGATATTCACATTAAGTGCTCAGTTTTAAAAATGAAAACTATAAGAAATAGATGTCTTAAAATGGCAAAAGTAAACAAGTGAGACCTGATTAAACTTAAAAGCTTTTCCACAGCAAAGGAAACCATAAGCAAGGTGAAAAGATAACCCTCAGAATGGGAGAAAATAATAGCAAATGAAACAACTGACAAAGGATTTCTTCCAAAATATACAAGGAGCTCATACAACTCAATACCAGAAAAACAAACAACCCAACCAAAAAGTAGGAAAAAGAACTAAACAGACATTTCTCCAAAGAAGACATACAGATGGCTAACAAACACATGGAAAGATGCTCAACATCGCTCATTATTAGAGAAATGCAAATCAAAACTACAACGAGATATCACCTCACACCAGTCAGAATGGCCATCATCAGAAAGTCTACAAACAATAAATGCTGGAAAGGGTGTGGAGAAAAGGGAACGCTCTTGCACTGTTGGTGGAAATGTAAATTGATAGAGCCACTATGGAAGAGGGTGTGGAGATTCCTTAAAAAACTAGGAATAAAGCCACCATATGACCCAGGAATCCCCCTCCTAGGCATATACCCTGAGGAAACCAAAACTGAAAAAGACACACATATCCCATTGTTCACTGCAGCACTATTTACAATAGAACATGGAAGCAACCTAGATGTCCATCGACAGATGAATGGATAAAGAAGTTGTGGTACATATACACAATGGAATATTACTCAGTCATAAAAGGAATGCATTTGAGTCAGTTCTAATGAGGTGGATGAACCTATATACAGAGTGAAGTACGTCAGAAAGAGAAAGATAAATATCGTATTTTAACACACATATACAGAATCTAGAAAAATAGTACTGAATTTACTTACAGGGCAGCAATGGAGAAACAGACAATAGAGAATAGACTTATGGACACAGAGGGGAGGGGAGGGTGAGATGTATGGAAAGAGTAACATGGAAACTTACATCACCATATGTAAAACAGATAGCAAACGGGAATTGCTGTCTGGCTCAGGAAAATCAAGCAGGGTCTCTGTACCAACCTAGAGGGGTGGGGTGGGGAGGGAGATGGGAGGGAGGTTCAAAAGGGAAGGGACATATGTATACCTATGGCTGATTCATGTTGAGGTTTGACAGAAAACAACACAATTCTGTAAAGCAATTATCCTTCAATAAAACAATTAAAAAAAAAAAGAGGTGTTGTCACTGAATACTGGTCTATTTAAGTGGAAAGATGAAGAGAAAGAGGTCGTATGATGTATTTTCCTCTGGACTTAATTATGATATTTGGTAGACACAAGGCCATAGTAATGTCAATAAACTATTTCAAAATGTCAGTAAAAATAAACTATTAAAGAGGTTTTTTTGGTAAGCTTTCCACTGCTGGACTGATAAGCTACAACTGGTAGCTCACACTCATTTGGGGAAGATGTGCCTGAAGCTTGTCACTCCTAATTCTGATGAGCCCATTCTCCTCATGAAACCTCGAATGTCTAAATTTTCAATTTCCTCACTGTTTTAACTTTTATTTCCCGGTAAGCTCTAAAAGGGAGGGAGTTGAAATACAAATAGTATAATAACCACTTGGTAAATGGGCAAACCCTAGCCTGGCATGAAGTAGCCGAAATGACCTGGCAAGCGTAAGTGGCTTTAATATGCTGCTGCTGCTGCTAAGTCGCTTCAGTCGTATCCGACTCCGTGCGACTCCATAGATGGCAGCCCACCAGGCTCCCCCGTCCCTGAGATTCTCCAGGCAAGAACACTGGAGTGGGTTGCCATTTCTTTCTCCAATGCATGAAAGTGAAAAGTGAAAGCGAAGTCACTCAGTCGTGTCTGACTCTTAGCGACCCCATGGACTGCAGCCCACCAGGCTCCTCCGTCCATGAGATTTTCCAGGCAAGAGCACTGGAGTGGGGTGCTATCTATCGCCTTCTCCGTTTAATATGCTACTAGGTCCCAAAGGAGCAGCAGCGTTCAGGTATCTCAGAGAACCATGCATTATTAACAAGAGGATACCATATTTAATAAGCCTGATTTGCCGAGAGAGAAGAGCTGATTTTTCCCTTTGTGTTTCGTGGCACTGGCAGTAAAGGAGGGAACTGCAAGCGGCCCAGAGTTGCCAGAGCAAAACTTGCACAGCCTTGGGCAAGACTGAGCACGCAGGTAGAACAGGTGTTTGACTGATGCATGTTCTAGTACTAAGTTTCACAACTGCTGTTAACAAATAATAAATCAATAATGGAAGTGAGGAAATTTTAGAGGGCCACATTCAGGATCTAAAAAAATCAATACACATACATATTCTCTTAAGCAGGTCTAAAGGGTTTGAGATATTGATTGATGTGGGAACTACAGCCTTGCTTGAAGATTTCACTAGCTGAATTCAGTCTAGGGTGGTAGAGACTGAAAAAATTTAAAACCAGTTAAGTTTTACAGTGACAATAAAATTCAAATGTAACTCAAATCCAAAATTTTCCTATCAAAACAACCCTTTCATTGAAAATTGTATTAAAAGGAACCTAAATCAATTGTTTAGAACTTACTGATTATGCCAACTGCAGTGAGGGGCTTATAAAAACTTTTTATCTGAGAAATATAAACTTCAGGTAAGAAATTAGGAAATATGCACCTATTGTTTACATGAATGAGGGGCCAAAGAGGGGAAAAGTTCTATTGAATCAACTCACATCCCATAAGAAGGGATATTTTTTTTTAACTTAAAGTTTAAGACATAATTCTATCAAACTTATTCCTAAACATATTGACCAACAAATATTTTAGTTTTTAACAATAAAGTTGCTTTTATAAATGTCAAATGAAAAATAAAAGAATTCTGCTTTACTAGATAAAAGTAGAGAACTATATACTAAAACATACTTTTGTTTCTAATTAAAAAAACACATACTGCCTAATAAAACCTAATCCACATTGAGAGAAATAAATGAAAAAATATATACACATATATAGGTTTTCAGAGACCTTGTAATAAACATGTCAAGGAAATTATTATTTATATCCATGATAAAAGAGACAACAAAGGCTCAGATTGCTCTATTAGTTACTTTAAAAAGTTACATGGCTCTGTTTTGGAGAACTAAGATTAGAATTGTGTTTTACTCTCAGCCTTTCCCCCCCATTTATAAAACAAAACATATACACTTGGGATTTTCTGATTGTAGATAATTTTATTTCATTTTGTAAGAGCAGGGGGAAAATAGTTTGGGGAATATGAATATACCTTAACACAGAATAAAATAAAATTTGTTTCCCTTGTTTTTTATAGCAGTATACCTAAGTAATGATACTACATTCTATGTATATGCTAAGAGACCACACAACGAGGTAAAGTGCATGATTCATGGGTTTCCTCCTTCTCCTTAATGACTAGGCCACAGTTTATGTGTACCCATAATAGTTAAGGTAGCTTTTATGGGCTAGAGGTTAAGGTTAAAATGCAAAGGATGAATAAGAACTGCTAATTTTGCTTCAAGGGAGAATGTTTTTGCAATCTATAAAGCCAAAAGGGAAAGATCTAACTTATTGTCAGTGATCAAATTTCTGGCACACTACACCATTACAGTTGATGTTAATAAGGCCTATTATAGAACCTCTCCTATTGTTGGTCCTCCACTCAACAATTCAACAAGAGTATAACTGAGTGTTTATTACGTATAAGGTATTGCTGGAGGTATCTGAGATACAAGAAAACTGAAAAAAGGAAAGACTATTCTCATGGGGCTTACATTCCAGTTGAGTAAGACAAATAAATAACAAATATGATACATTATACAGTATGTGAGAAAGTAGTAGTGATATGAAAAGAAAATCGTTGACCTGGAAACTAGGACTATGAAACAGAATTTCTGACCTGTCAGTTGCCTAAGGTTAACTAAGGTAAAGAAATAGAGTCTTACATTGACTGTGTGTGTGTGTGCGCGCACATGCTCAGGCATGTCTGACTCTTTGTGACCCCATGAACTGTAGCCCTCCAGGCTCTTCTTGTCCATGGGCTTTCTCAGGCAAGAATCTGGAGTGAGTTGCCATTTCCTCCTCCAGCAGATCCTCCTGACTCTAGGATCAAATCCGCATCCCCTGTGTCTCCTGTGTTGCAGGCAGATTCTTTACCCACTGAGTCATCAGGGAAACAGAGCCATGTAACTTTTTAAAGTAACTAATAGAGCAATCTGAGCCTTTGTTGTCTCTTTTATCATGGATATAAATAATAATTTCCTTGACATGTTTATTACAAGGTCTCTGAAAACCTATATATGTGTATATATTTTTTCATTTATTTCTCTCAATGTGGATTAGGTTTTATTAGGCAGTATGTGTTTTTTTAATTAGAAACAAAAGTATGTTTTAGTATATAGTTCTCTACTTTTATCTAGTAAAGCAGAATTCTTTTATTTTTCATTTGACATTTATAAATGACTTTACATTTATTTTAATCATATGTTAAAACACTGAACTAGATGCTGAGGATCTGAAGATAGATAAGACAGTCTTTGTCTTCAATGACATTACAGTCTCATAAGACAGACCAAGATAATCATACGAAAACATGCAGCATCATGTACTGCTGTTCAGTCACTAAGTTGTGTCTGATTCTTTGCGACCCCAACCCAGCGATCAAATCCAGGTCTCCTGCATAGCAGGTGGATTCTTTACCAACTGAGCTATCAGGGAAGCCCTTACACATACTTTATTGTATAGCAAGTATTTATTAACTTGAATGTTAGAAGAGGTAATATAACAGAACTTCAAGATTTATATCATTTTTAATGAGTTATATTTTCAAATATGTTATATTCCTAATATTCTTATTTTTGTATTAGAACAGGTTGCATTTTGTACAGCTTGTTTCATGTTAAATCTTAACTTACTTTGATTTTTCACATAGGTAATACAATTTATCTCTGCTGATCTTACACTACAAAGATAGGTGACTTTGAGACTGGAGGGGAATCTCTTTATCATAGTTGGTACTTGTATAATCTTTGACTCAGATAAATATCTAAAATCAGTCTAATACCTTAATTTGAAGCTTTGCTTCTTGTAGGCGACCTTTCCATGATGCCACAAATTTGAGGCTATCCACAGAACAGACCATAGCTCTGTAAAAGTGAAATGTCAAATGTCAGAAAGCAATAATTTTCAGGAGCTATAGAATATATTGACCATCACCCTTAATGCATGATGAGGGTTAAACATGAGGGGGGGTTCAATAAATGTTTACTTGCTCAACTGAAATATTGATATTTATAATAAGATCTCGAGGTACAACCAATTTGAAGATCCCCTAAAGCACAAAAAACAACTAAATTTTTTCCCAGTATATTTTTGGAAGTGTCTCTTTCATTACATTCCAACTTCTTAAGAATTATAGACTATATATGACATGATAATCCATACTTGTCTTAAAACAGTTTGATCTTAACCATCAAATACTGTTTCCCACCAAGAAGCCTAGTCAGAACTAAGAGAAATTTCTACAAAAAAGATGAAAATATTTTCATCCAGTTCAAAATGGCAGCCACTACTCACATGTGGCTATTGAGAACTATAAATGTGACTAGTATACTGAGAAATTATATTTTTACTTTGACCCCCTTTTTATGGGATTGTTTATTTCTCCTGATATTAAGTGAATGAGCTGTATATACATATATTTTGGATACTGAGCCCTTGGGCATTGCACTGTTTGCAAATATCTTCCCCCATTCCATTTTGTTGATGGTTTCCTTTGTTGTACAAAAGCTTTTAAGCTTAATTAGGTCCAATTTGTTTGAGACCCTCTGTGCTTCCTATACTTGGATATCTACTTCCTCTTTCAGGTTTTTGAAGTTTCAGCATAATTTTCTCAAATATATTTTCAATCTTCTCTCTTCTCCTTCTGAAACCAATATAATGCAAAAGTGAGGACACAGTGTTCTCAGGGACATTTGTTTCTTGAATTGCTTTTTTGTTTTCCTTTCTGGTGTTCTGACTGGATGATTTCCGTTATTCTATCTTTCAGATTGCTTACGTGTTCTTCTGTATCACTTAGTCTGCTATTCATTCCTTTTAATGTGTTTTTCTTTAATTTCAGCTATTGAATTATTTATTTTTGACTGGGTCTTTATATTTTCTGGTTCCTAGTGAAGAAGCTCATATTTTAGATCAATTCCTTTTCCTAATTCAGTTAACATTTTCACTGCCAACGTTTCTAATAATTTATCTGATAAATTGTTTATTTCTCTTTCATTATTTTTTTCAGGGGTTTTCTCTTGCTTTTTTCATTAGTTCCTCTGCCTTTTTCATTTTACTTACTGTTCTCTGCCTCTATGAATTTAGGTGAAACAGTTACCTATTACATCTTGAAGGGCTATTCTTCTGTGGGAGTATCTTAATGGAGACCACATGTGCTCAATGCTTTTGATGGGAGAGCTGGATCTGATGCGGGTACCAGTGACGTCTTTCCTCAGCGTGTGCTGTCAGCTATCACTTTGGTAAGCCTTGAATCGGAAGACAGAGTTCGCCCGGGTGTGAGGCAAAACTTCTCTGCTCAGTGGCCATCCCCGCCCTAATACGGGAAGGGTCTGGTCCTCTGTGGCTGGAGTAGAAGACCTGTGGGTCAGGCCTGAGCTGGCTCGTTCCCATTGAGTGTGCGTCTCCCCATCTCTCCACAGCAGGAGTCTTGTCCCTGGAGGGAAGGTGGAGGGGAGCTGAAGCAGTGCGGCTCCTGTGCGTCAGGCCTGAGCTGGCTCCGTTCCCCTCTCCCCACACCAGGAGTCTTGTCCCCAGAGCGGAGCTGAAGCGAGTGAGACTCCTGTGCGGACAGCTGTTCAGTGCGCTGCCTGCGCGGGCATCCCGGGTTCCACTCAGACACAGCGCACGGGCACGTCTTTCCCGCTCACATCTGCCCGGACCCAGCGCTGTGCCGCGGGTGTTTGCTTAGCTTGGGCTGTGGTGCGTGAAGAGGTAGTTGCAGGAAACCAGGCATCTGCTAGAGCAGCCCTCTCTGCCCTGCCGTGCGGGCAAGGCCTCTGTGTCTCTCAGAGCTGATCACATATTCAACACCCTCTATGTTCCACAGGGGAGGCAGGGCCCGTGTGGTTTTCTTTCTCCCCCGTGGGGTGGGAAGGTAAGCTGTAGGACACAGTAGCTGCTCTCATCAATCCGGGATGCTTCTGGGGCACTGCTTGAGGAGGTGCCAACAATGGCCACCACAGACCCCCAGGGTCCAGCTCAGGACCGGGTCCCCTCTGCCTCCCAAGGCACAGTCTTTTCCCTGGTCCTGGTCACCTCAGACCCAGGGCCACACTGTGGCATGGAGCGCGTGGGGCCAGAGATTTGCTTGGCTCGGCCCAGGGCGTACAATGAAGCCGTCACGGGAAGCCCAGCAGCTGCTGGAGCAGACCTCTGTCCACCCTGCCTCAGGGCTCGCCAGTGTGCACATTTGTCTTGTGTGGAGTCCCGCCCTCCTCATGCTTTCTATCTGTCCCAACAGTCCTCCAGCCAGCAAAGGGGGTTTGTCTCCTCCATGCAGGACCCCAGGAATGGGATGCCCAGTCCGTAGTTTGATGTAGTATGAGGGTCTGCCCATAAAATCACCTTTTTTCCTGAGTCCCCTTCTCAGGGTCACAGGTCCTGACCTGACTGCTTTGCTTTCCTTCCTACCCAATTATATGTGCATTTTTCTTACAGCCTTGGTTATAAAGGAGTTCCTCTACTAGTTTCCAGTGAGTTTTCAGTGAGAACTGTTCTACACATGGATGTATTTTTGAAGTGTTCGTGGAGGGACATGAGGTCCACGTCCTCGTAACTGCACCATCTTGGTCTCCTTAATCCTATTTAATTTTAAGTCATTAAAATTTAAATAGCTCTATTGGACTTCTGTTTACCATACTGGACACAATAGGTCTAGAAAGATAAATGACCAAAATATTAAAAATTTGAGTTTATTTCAATTCTAATAAAAAAATCACATATTTTGAAAGCAATGCTCTCTAAAAGTTAACTGTTATTAACAGTAAAGTATTAAGAAATAACACAACTATTTGGATTCGACAGTAAATTTATTTCTTGACAATCAAGCAAATGTGATCAGAAGTGAATAAAGGGTACAATTAACCTCTCAGACAAATAAGAATTTCACTCTATTTACCTTGCAGTTTCCTGGCGAAGAGCGTTGAGAAACGTGTCTGGATGGAAGAGTTCTGATAGGTCAAGTGTGTCAGAGAGAAGAGTTTGTTTTTCAGCTCTCTCTACCCAGTTCTAGAAGGAGGGAAATACACAAATACACATTTAAAAACTTTGCAGATTTGAAAGATAAAGATCTATTAAAGAATAATCATGCAGAAATCATTTTCAATGAGGAAGCAAGACAATTTCCAAATGCTCTGAAATGATGCGTAGGGAAAAAAATTCCACTGTATGTTATGAAATCTGCTGTAGCTTTTTGGCATAATATCCATCTATCACACTAAAAATCTTCTTTGCACAACCTTCTGTTAGTACTTAGTTAGTGTTAGTCACTCAGTTGTGTCCAGCTCTTTGCGACCCTGTGGACTGTAGCTCACCAGGCTCCTCTGTCCATGGAATTCGCCAGGCAAGAATACTAGAGTGAGTTGCCATTCCCTTCTCCAGGGGATCTTTTTGTTAGGAGAGATCTACTCAGAATAAAAAGTGCAAAATACAACATTTAATCTCATATATGGCATTTAAGTCTGGACTAGTCCTTCTTCTACTGATGATTCACCTTTCAAAGTGTGCTCTGGAGATACTGAGCATCTGGCTGTAAAACTAGAGTTCCCAAGGTTGCTAATTCTTGGCAAGGCAAACTGGACTTGTGTTCCAGATTTAAAAGTAAATGTGCCATTTTACTAAATCAAGTATTATAGTGGAGAATAATGTCCAAGAAAAAATAATGTTTTTGTTAAAACATATTTTTTTAATAGTCTTCTCTACTTATCTGCCACTTTGTAAATCAATTTATACTCCATTTGGAGAAAGAAACATTATCATAAAGTATGTTTGATAAGTATAATAAAAGACTGATATTTGGAACAAATAACAAAAACAACAAAGTCGTGTGCAAATTTGTTATATGCTTTCCATGTAGTAGCCAATTTTACGCTTACCACAGTCCTGAAATTGGTTAATATCTCCATTTTACAATCAGAAAATGGAGGCATGGTGAGGTTAAGGGTCTTGCCCAAGGTCACATAGTGTTGGAGTCAGATAATAAACTCAGATGATTTGTTTCTCTGTAATATTTCCTGGCGGTGCTATTGTGCCTTAAGAGATAGATAGCTTTACTGACAATTTCTAAATCAGTTTGCTGTTTCAGCTGGTACACAGAGATGGTACCACAGCAACTTTCAGAACTCTCATTTACTCAGTAATTAATTTTGCGTGATTTATAAAGTCTAGGAAAAATAATTTATTTAATGTATTACTGTGTAGTGGAGAAGGGACTCCTCTACTGGGACCACCCTAGTATTCTTGCCTGGGAAATTCCATGGACAGAGGAGCCTGGTAGGCTACAGTTTATGGGGTTGCAACGAGTCGGACGTGACTTCGCAACTACAAGATTACTGTGTAGAAAGGCTGTGTTTCATGTCCTATAACACTGTGTTATCCATCCAAGCATTTATATGTCAGCAGGTCTAGAATAGGAGAAATTAAAATCTCCAAAGCTAGTGTGCTTGCATTAATTAATATCTTAATGCATTTGACTACTATTCTTACCCTACAATGAGTAGCAAAAATGTCCCTATGTCCATCCTACCAATTGATAAAATGTTGATTTCAAAATTAGAAAAGACTGTAGTCTTCTTTTTAAATTTTTATTGGAGTATAGTCGATTTATAATGTTGGATTAGTTTTAGGTACACAGCAAGGTGAATCCTTATATATATACTATGTATATCCACTCATCTTTTTTTAGATTAAAAAAACACAGACTTTACAAGTTATTACTAAAAAAGACACAAACAGAATATCTGACAAAAATATGTTCAGAACCAATTATGTTAATGGTTAAATTTAAGATTTTGGACTACTACCCATATAAAGTTAATTATGAGGAATTATTTAAAATTTTAAAACATGAGTTACTAAAATAAATCATTCAATTAAGACAAATTTACAGATAAATCAATGACCTATTTGGGAGGAAAACATTCTCAATTAAAATAAAGCCTAAAGCCTAGATTCATTTCTATTCTATTATTTCTCAACTCCCCAAAATATAAATATAAATAAATATATATGGATTTTTTTTAAATGTAGAAAAGATTAAAAAGATATCTCTTTGACAAAGTATAATTATCTTTTCTTAGATATTATCTTAATAATGACACTTTAAAATAACAGTCCATAAAGTAGATACACCATAAAGCATTTATTTTTCAATTAAATAATTTAAAATTACACATAACAAATGTTATTTACTTGTTATCAAATATTTTATATCTGCCTTCTATTTTCACACAGTCAACAAATTATGCTTCCATGACCCATTTTTACTGTAAATATTAATTCCTATTAACTTAAAACAACTATTTTAAAATAATCATTTACTGTATAAATATATCAAATTATACTATTACTTCAAAAAATCCTTTAATTTTGAATTCAAAAACCCCAAGAGTTGTTGCTAACAATGGATGTGCATATGTTCAAATTAATTGAAAGAATGTGGCTGATAATCAGAATTATACTTCATTAAAGTTTCAATTAAAATAATTAGACATGAATAATCTTCTTTAGTAAAAATGTTTTTATTAATCTATAGTAAAAATAACCTGTTAGTCTATTAAACTTAAACTAAAGCAAAGGTATATTTGATAAGATAAAGTTTAAATAAAAAAGATTCTTTTAATGTATAATAATATCTCTGAACAGGAAACTATACAAAATAAAGAGCCAATACTGGAGTGAGTAGCCATTCCCTTCTCCAGGGGAACTTCCCAACCCAGGGATTGAACTCAGGTCTTCCACATTGTAGGTAGATTCTTTATCAGCTGGGCCACTGGGAAAGCCCTTTAAATTTTTAATAACTACATTAAATCTGCCCATGCATGTTTATAGAAGCTTTTATTCATAATCGCCAAAACTTGGAAGCAACAAAAATATATCCTTTAGTAGGTGAATGGACTAATCAACTCTGGTATATTGTGACAATCGAATATTATTCAGTACTAAAAACAGGTGAACTATCAAGCCATGAAAAGACATGGAGAAAACTTAAATGCATACATCTAAGTGAAAGAAATCATTCTGAAAAAACTTTACATACTATATGATTCCAACTATATAACATTTTGGAAAAGGCTAAATTGTGGAGGCAGTAAAAAGATCAGTGGTTAGCAGGGATGAGGGAGCAAAGATAATAGGAAAAACAGAGAAATTTTAGGGCAGTGAAAACTCTCTGTATGGGGTTCTCAAGGCAAGAATACTGAAGTGGTTTGCCATGCCCTTCTCCAGTGGACCACATTCTGTCAGATGTGCACTCATCTCACATGCTAGTAAAGTAATGCTCAAAATTCTCCAAGCCAGGCTTCAGCAATACGTGAACGGTGAACTTCCAGATGTTCAAGCTGGTTTTAGAAAAGGCACAGGAACCAGAGATCAAATTGCCAATATCCGCTGGATCATCGAAAAAGCAAGAGAGTTCCAGAAAAACATCTATTTCTGCTTTATTGACTATGCCAAAGCCTTTGACTGTGTGGATCACAATAAACTGTGGAAAATTCTGAAAGAGATGGGAATACCAGACCATCTGACCTGTCTCTTGAGAAACCTGTATGCAGGTCAGGAAGCAACAGTTAGAACTGGACATGGAACAACAGACTGGTTCCAAATAGGAAAAGGAGTACGTCAAGGCTATATATTGTCACCCTGGTTATTTAACTTATATGCAGAGTACATCACGAGAAACGCTGGGCTGGAAGAAACACAAGCTGGAATCAAGATTGCCAGGAGAAATATCAGTAACCTCAGATATGCGGATGACACCACCCTTATGGCAGAAAGTGAAGAAGAACTAAAGAGCCTCTTGATGAAGGTGAAAGAGGAGAGTGAAAAAGTTGGCTTAAAGCTCAACGTTCAGAAAACTAAGATAATGGCATCTGGTCCCATCACTTCATGGGAAATAGATGGGGAAACAGTGGAAACAGTGTCAGACTTTATTTTTTTTGGCTCCAGAATCACTGCTGATGGTGATTGCAGCCATGAAATTAAAAGACGCTTACTCCTTGGAAGGAAGGTTATGGCCAACCTAGACAGCGTATTTAAAAGCAGAGACGTTACTTTGCCAACAAAAGTCCGTCTAGTCAAGGCTATGGTTTTTCCAGTGGTCACGTATGGATGTGAGACTTGGACGGTGAAGAAAGCTGAGCACTGAAGAACTGATGCTTTTGAACTGTGGTGTTGGAGAAGACTCTTGAGGGTCCCTTGGACTGCAAGGAGATCCAATCAATCCATCCTAAAAGAGATCAATCCTGGGTGTTCATTGGAAGGTCTGATGTTGAAGCTGAAACTCCAATACTTTGGCCACCTCATGCGACGGGTTGACTCATTGGAAAAGACCCTAATGCCGGGTAGGATTGGGGGCAGGAGGAGAAGAGGACGACAGAGGATGAGATGATTGGATGGCATCACTGACTTGATGAACATGGGTTTGGGTAGACTCCGGGAGTTGATGATAGACAGAGAAGCCTGGCACGCTGCGATTCATGGGGTTGCAGAGTCGGACACGACTGAGCGACTGAACTGAACTGAAAACTCTCTGTATGGTATTAAAATAATGGGCACAGGCCACTGTATGTTTGCCCAATCCACAGAATGCTAACCATCGAGTGAACCCTAAGGTAAACTATGGGCACGGGTGATTAGATGCGTCAACACAGACTCACCCTTGGTAAAAATGTGCAGTTCTTCAGAGTTGATAATGAGGGAGCCTATGCATGTGTTGGTGCAGGGAGTATATGGGAAGTCACTGTACCTTCATCTCAGTTTTGTTGTAAGCCTAAGATTGGTCTAAGAAATAGTCTTTTTTAAAAAAATGACATTTATATTCATTTAAAAGAACAGAAATAAAGACAATTAAGCAGCATAATCTTTAATGAGCTTTGGACTGAGCTTTCAACAAACTCACAGACATTACTGGCAGTTATTTTTCAGTAAATGTCTCTTCTTTATTCTACTCCAGATTACAGGCCATGCTCTTTTTAAAGGACTATGCTTGAGACTAAGCATAAGACCTGTGCCTCTCCTATGATTATGAGACTACATACCTATAATTCTTCAAATGCTATGTAACAGAGTTAATTATGGATGTAAGCAAATAAGTAATAGAATTGAACAACTTAGTGGGGTTGGACAATTTCTTAAATACTATAAACACACACACGCACATAAGATTCATAGACAGAAAAACTTCTAAGCTAAGATGAACCACAGAGATCATCGACTATTGTTTCCTTACTATAATATACAGAAAATGATTTTTCCCAGGTGATACAGGACAATGTAAAAATACTGCAAGATTTTATTTTAAAAAGGCTAGTGATGAAGCAGAATGCATAAACAGAAAGCGCATTCCTTCACTCATTCAGAAACACTTGCTGAAGGCAAGGAGCTTATCATCTAGTTAGGGGAGACCAAACATGCATAAATCACTGTGCTAAAAGAGATAAGTGGAAAAATCATACTAGACGTGAATAATGTATCATGAATGATCTACTCCTATATGGACCAAAATATATAGAATTTTGAAGGAAAAGGCTGTTCTGCTAAGAATTTAACATCTAGTTAACTTACTGTTCATTTGTAAATATAAATGAGTATCATTCTTTACGTCAGAGTTCAGAAAATAAATAAACCATAACTCTGCATCTTTTTTTCTTGTAAACACTATTCAAAAATGTTTTCCAACTGTCTTATATAGTACTCAAAACTAAGATTTTTAAAGATGTAGGAGTAAGTTAAATCATTTAAATATAGAAACAAATCTAAATGGTGGTATCACAGACCACTGGGGAATGGAAAAGTTCAATAAATGGTGCTGGTGGAAAATGATTAACTTTTTGGAGGAAAAAAGTTTAAACTTTAATTCTTATCCAGCCTAAATTTATGTTAATTGCATTTAGAGTTGAACTAATATTGAAAAAGAGAAAGTCAATTCAAGACAAAGAAAAATAAGATAATGTCTGATTAGAAAAATATGTTAGATTATAAAAAATTTTGTATATAAAAAATCATAAATAAAGGTAAAAGCCACTGAAATTAAATTTGGAAAAATATTTTCCACAAATATGGAAATGAATTAGCAACATTAAAATAACTACAGATTGTGTACATGCTTATTGAAACATAAAAGACAGTATCATCCTTAATAATTATGTTAATTAAAAAAAATAAGATATACTTTTAGCAAAAATAAACAAATGGGACCTAATTAAAATTAAAAGCTTTTGCACAATAAAGGAAACTATAAGCAAGGTGAAAAGACAGCCTTCAGAATGGGAGAAAATAATAGCAAACGAAGCAACAGACAAACAATTAATCTCAAAAATATACAAGCAACTCCTGCAGCTGAATTCCAGAAAAATAAACGACCCATTCAAAAAATGACCCAAAGAACTAAACAGACATTTCTCCAAAGAAGACAAACAGATGGCTAACAAACACATGAAAAGATGCTCAACATCACTCATTATTAGAGAAATGCAAATCAAAACCACAATGAGGTACCATTTCACACCAGCCAGAATGGCTGCTATCCAAAAGTCTAGAAGCAATAAATGCTGGAGAGGGTGTGGAGAAAAGGGAACCCTCTTACACTGTTGGTGGGAATGCAAACTAGTACAGCCACTATGGAGAACAGTATGGAGATTCCTTAAAAAACTGGGAATAGAACTGCCATATGACCTAGCAATCCCACTGCTGGGCATACACACTGAGGAAACCAGAATTGAAAGAGACGCGTGTACCCCAATGTTCATCGCAGCACTGTTTACAATAGCCAGGACATGGAAGCGACCTAGATGTCCATCAGCAGACGAATGGATAAGGAAGCTGTGGTACATATACACAATGGAATATTACTCAGCCATTAAAAAGAATACATTTGAATCGGTTCTATTGAGATGGATGAAACTGGAGCCCATTATACAGAGTGAAGTAAGCCAGAAAGAAAAACACCAATACAGTATACTAACGCATATATATGGAATTTGAAAGATGGTAACGATAACCCTATATGCGAGACAGAATAAGAGACACAGATGCATAGAACAGTCTTATGGACTCTGAGGGAGAAGGTGAGGGTGGGACATTCTGAGCAAATAGCATTGAAACATGTATATTATCATATGTGAAAGAGAACAGCATTCCAGGTTCAATGCATGAGACAAATGCTCAGGGCTGGGGCAATGGGATGACCCAGAGGGATGGGATGGGGAGGGAAGTGGGAGGGGGGTTCAGGATGGGGAACACATGTAAACCCATGGCTGATTCATGTCAATGTATGGCAAAAACCACTACAGTATTGTAAAGTAATTAGCCCCCAACTAAAATAAATAAATTTATTAAAAAAAAAAAAGATATGCTTTTAGCCCTTCAGAATGGCAGAATGAGAAATGATAAAGCTCAAGTGTTGGCAAGTACACTACACGGACACTATTTTTGTAGAGTATACACTGGTGCAATATTTTTATAAGTAATTTGATTACTGTGCCAAAGCTTTAAAAATATTCAAGCCATATTACACAGTAATTCCTTTTCTTGGGACGTAATTAAGAAAATAATGAAGAGATTATTAAGGCTTGCTCATTTAAGATTATTTACAATATTAAGAAATTCATTGTTGTTGTTCAGTCACTCAGTTGTGTCCGACTCTTTGCAACACCATGGACTGCAGCACACCAGGCTTCTCTGTCCTTCACCATATCCTGGAGCATGCTCAAACTCATGTCCATTGAGTTGGTGATACTATCTAATCATCTCATCCTCTGTCGTCCCCTTCTCCTCCTGCCTTCAATCTTTCCCAGCAATCTTTTCTAATGAGACAGCTCTTTGTATCAGGTGGCCAAAGCATTGGAACTTCAGCATCAATCCTTCGAATGGATATTCAGGGTTGATTTCCTTTAGGATTGACTGTTCTGATCTCCTTGCAGTCCAAGGGACTCTCAAGAGTCTTCTCCAACACCACAGTTCAAAAGGATCAATTAGTTGGGGCTCACTTTTTTTATAGTCCAACTCTCACATCCATACATGACTACGAGAAAAACCATAGATTTGACTAGATGGACCTTTGTCAGCAAAGTAATGACTTTGCAGTGATTTTGGAGCCCAAGAAAATAAAGTCTGTCACTGTTTCCATTGTTTCCCCATCTATTTGCCATGAAGTGACAGAACCAGATGCCATGATCTTTGTTTTTTGAATGTTGAGTTTCAACCCAGCTTTTCACTCTCCTCTTTCACCTTCATCAAGAGGCTCTTTAGTTCTTCTTCGCTTTCTGCCATAAGGGTGGTGTCATCTTCATATCTGAGGTTATTGATATTTCTCCCAGCAATCTTGATTTCAGCTTATGCTTCATCCAGCCCAGAATTTCTCATGATGTACTCTGCATATAAGTTAAATAACAGGGTGACAATGTACAGCCTTGAGATACTCCTTTCCTGGTTTGGAACCAGTCTGTTGTTCCATGTCCAGTCCTAACAGTTGCTTGTTTACCTGCATACAGATTTCTCAGGAGACAGGTAACGTGGTCTGGTATTCCCATATATTGAAGAATTTTCTACAGTTTGCTGTGATCCACATAGTCAAAGGCATTAACATAGTTAATGAAGCAGAAGTAAAACTTGATCTCTGGTGCCTCTACCTCTTCTAAACCCATCTTAAACATCCGGAACTTTTCAGTTCACATACTGTTGAAGCCTAGTTTGGAGAATTTTGAGCATTACTTTGATGGCATGCAAAATGAGTGCAATTGTGTGGTAGTCTGAGCATTCTTTGACAATGCCCTTCTTTGGGAATGGAATGAAACCTGACCTTTTCCAGTCCTATGGCCACTGCTGCGTTTTCCAAATTTGCTGGCATATTGAGTGTAGCACATTAACAGCATCATCTTTTAGGATTTGAAATAGCTCAGCTGGAATTCCATCACCTCCACTAGCTTTGCTCATAGTGATGCTTCCTAAGGCCCACTTGACTTCACACTTCAAGATATATGACTCTAGGTGAATAATCACATCACTGTGGTTATCTGGGTCATTAAGATCTCTTTTTGTACAGTTCTTCTGTGTATTCTTGCCACCTCTTCTTAATACCTTCTGCTTTGTTAGGGCCATACTGTTTCTGTCCTTTATTGTGCACCTCTTTACATGATATGTTTCCTTGGTATCTCTAATTTTCTTGAAGAGATCTCTAGTCTTTCCCATTCAATGTTTTCCTCTATTTTTTTCCTTTAATAAAAATAGAAATTACATATAATGTAAATATGCTGTGCTTATTCTCTCAGTCATGTCCGACTCTTTGCAACCCATGGCCTGCAGCCCGCTAGGCTCCTCTGTCCATGGGGATTCTCCTGGCAAAAATACTGGAGTGGGTTGACATGCCCTCCTCCAGGGGATCTTCCCACCCAGGTCTCCTGCATTGCAGGTAGATTCTTTACCGACTGGGCCACCAGGGAAGCCCCTACAATAATGTACATAAAATAATATAAATTAGCTAATTAAATTATGGTACATGAGTACAATAAAATATTATATAACTATAAAAACTAGTATTTGAAAAATAGTTGATGACACTGGAAAGTGTTCACTACTTAATATATTTATCAGAATGTTTACATAGTATTAGCCTAATTATGTGAAAATATTTGAACACATAAAAAAATATTGATGAAAGTCATTATCAACTTACATCATTTCAACTGGGTCTGGCCTAAACTCTACTAATGACTGTCTTCATTCACATTTTATAGCAATTATTTAGTATAAGATGAAATACATTAATAAACTGATGACATTTTTATTTTGTTTTAATGAACTGTGTTCCTTCAAAAAATGGTTTAAGACAAATAACAAATAATTCAGGCAATCGTTTTTCTCAATGTGACATCTTTTATGCTCATTCGTCTTTTCTCAAAATTACTTAGTATAAATTACAGATTTGAGGATTTGAGAACAAATTCATCTAGAATTAAAATCTAATATATCCGGAATTAAATTAAGTACATCCAGTCATTAACTGGAGCAAACAACACATTAAAAGTGATTAGCAGGTTGACAACTCTGTACGTAAGAAGTTTCTCTGTTTATCGGACAAAAAGATAATAATAAACTGCAGCTCATCAACAGGTAGATTATCAGGAATTATACTGGAATTAAAACTTCAGAATTAGTATTAAAGACAAATAAGATATTTCTTCCTAGGAAAGACTTGCTATACCAACTTCAAAAAATAGTGGGTGTACTACTAGATATTTGCCATTCTTGAGTCTAAATTTTTCTTAAATTCAAACCTAGGTTTACATCATCATTTATCAAATCTTGTACATTAGGTTTACTAGTAATATAAGCATGGGAGAAAAGATAAATTAAGCAAGCTCCCCAAGTTTCAATTTCAAGTCATTACTTTAAGTAGATGTGTGAGACTGAGATGTAAAACCTGTAGTTCAAGAGAACAAGACTGATTTGGACAAGTTTTCTGGAGATCTAATAATTTTGACTACATGATCCTTAAAAAGATAATTTCTTGCCTCTTGTACTCCACTAATAAAGTTACCTTGCCTATCAACTTTAGAGAACTGTTTTTCTAAAAGTGTATTAAATGTGCTGCAGTTAGATTCCATCCATTTATATTCTGCTAGCCATTTACATTGAATTTTAACTCTTCATAGTATCTCAGAATTTTGATGTGCTGTGTTTTGATTTTTACTCAGCTAAATTAATTCCTAATTTTCTTTTTGATATCCTCTTATCCCATCAGTTCAGTTGAGTTGCTCAGTCATGTCCGATCTTCTGTGACCCCATGGACTGCAGCACACCAGGCCTCCCTGTCCATCACCAAATCCCAGAGCTTCCTCAAACTCATGCCCATCACGTTGGTGATGCCTCCAACCATCTCATCCTCTGTCATTCCCTTATCCTCCTACCCTCAATTTTTCCAGCATTAGGGTCTTGTCAAATGAGTAGGTTCTTTGCATCAGGTGGCCAAAGTATTGGAGTTTCAGCTTCAACATCAGTCCGTCCAATGAATATTCAGGACTGATCTCCTTTAGGATGGACTGGTTGGATCTCCTTGCAGCCCAAGGGACTCTCAAGAGTCTTCTCAAACACCACAGTTCAAAAGCATCAATTCTTCGGCGCTCAGCTTTCTTTATAGTCCAACTCTCACATCCATACATGACCACTGGAAAAACCATAGCCTTGACTAGACGGACCTTTGTTGGCAAAGTAATGTCTCTGCTTTTTAATGTGCTCTCTAGGTTGGTCATAGCTTTTCTTCCAAGGAGTAAGTGTCTTTTAATTTCATGGCTGCAATCACTATCTGCAGTAATTTTGGAGCCCAAGAAAATAAAGTCTGTCCCTGTTTCCACTGTTTCCCGATCAAGTTGCAATGAAGTGAAGGGACCAGATGCCATGATCTTAGTTTTCTGAATGTTGCGTTTTAAGCCAACTGTTTCACTCTCCTCTTTCACTTTCATCAAGAGGCTCTTTAGTTCTTCCTTGCTTTTTGCCATAAAGGTCGTGTCATCTGGGTATGTGAGGTTATCGATATTCCTCCCGTCAATCTTGATTCCAGCTTGGGCTTCATCCAGCCCAGTGTTTCTCATGCTGTACTCTGCATATAAGTTAAATAACCAGGGTGACAATGTACAGCCTTGACATACTCCCTTCCCAATTTAGAAGCAGTCTGTTATTCCATGTCCAGTTCTAACTGTTGCTTCTTGACCTGCATACAGATTTCTCAGGAGGCAAGTCAGGTGGTCTGGTATTCCCATCTCTTTCAGAATTTTCCACAGTTTGTTGTGATCCACACAATCAAAGACTTTGGCATAGTCAATAAAGCAAAACTAGATGTTTTTCTAGAACTCTTGCTTTTTCTATGATCCAGCGGATGTTGGCAATTTGATCTCTGGTTCCTCTGCCTTTTCTAAATCCAGCTTGAACATCTGGAAGTTCACGGTTCACGTATTGCTGAAGCTTGGCTTGGAGAATTTTGAGCGTTACTTTGCTACTGTGTGAGATGAGTGCAACTGTGCTATAGTTTGAACATTCATTGGCATTGCCTTTCTTTGGGATTGGAATGAAAACTGACCTTTTCCAGTCCTGTGGCCACTGCTGAGTTTTCCAAATGTGCTGACATACTGGGTGCAGCACTTTCACAGCATCATCTTTTAGGATTTGAAATAGCTCAACTGGAATTCCATCACCTCCACTAGCTTTGTTTGTAGTGATGCTTTCTAAGATCCACTTGACTTCACATTCCAGGATGTCTGGCTCTAGGTGAGTGGTCACACCATCGTGATTTTCTGGGTCGTGAAGATCTTTTTTGTACAGTTCTTCTGTGTATTCTTGCCACCTCTTCTTAATATCTTCTGCTTCTGTTAGGTCCATACCATTTATGTCCTTTATTGTGCCCATCTTTGCATGAAATATTTCCTTGGTATCTCTAATTTTCTTGAAGAGATCTCTAGTCTTTCCCATTTTATTGTTTTCCTCTATTTCTTTGCATTTAATCTTTTCTACATTAAAAAAAATCCATATATATTTATTTATATTTATATTTTGGGGAGTTGAGAAATAATAGAATAGAAATGAATCTAGGCTTTAGGCTTTATTTTAATTGAGAATGTTTTCCTCCCAAATAGGTCATTGATTTATCTGTAAATTTGTCTTAATTGAATGATTTATTTTAGTAACTCATGTTTTAAAATTTTAAATAATTCCTCATAATTAACTTTATATGGGTAGTAGTCCAAAATCTTAAATTTAACCATTAACATAATTGGTTCTGAACATATTTTTGTCAGATATTCTGTTTGTGTCTTTTTTAGTAATAACTTGTAAAGTCTGTGTTTTTTTAATCTAAAAAAAGATGAGTGGATATACATAGTATATATATAAGGATTCACCTTGCTGTATACCTAAAACTAATCCAACATTATAAATCAACTATACTCCAATAAAAATTTAAAAAGAAGAATACAGTCTTTTCTAATTTTGAAATCAACATTTTATCAATTGGTAGGATGGACATAGGGACATTTTTGCTACTCATTGTAGGGTAGGAATAGTAGTCAAATGCATTAACATATTAATTAATGCAAGCACACTAGCTTTGGAGATTTTAATTTCTCCTATTCTAGACCTGCTGACAGTTATAAATGCTTGGATGGATAACACAGTGTTATAGGACATGAAACACAGCCTTTCTACACAGTAATCTTGTAGTTGCGAAGTCACGTCCGACTCGTTGCAACCCCATAAATTGTAGCCTACCAGGCTCCTCTGTCCATGGAATTTCCCAGGCAAGAATACTAGGGTGGTCCCAGTAGAGGAGTCCCTTCTCCACTACACAGTAATACATTAAATAAATTATTTTTCCTAGACTTTATAAATCATGCAAAATTAATTACTGAGTAAATGAGAGTTCTGAAAGTTGCTGTGGTACCATCTCTGTGTACCAGCTGAAACAGCAAACTGATTTAGAAATTGTCAGTAAAGCTATCTATCTCTTAAGGCACAATAGCACCGCCAGGAAATATTACAGAGAAACAAATCATCTGAGTTTATTATCTGACTCCAACACTATGTGACCTTGGGCAAGACCCTTAACCTCACCATGCCTCCATTTTCTGATTGTAAAATGGAGATATTAACCAATTTCAGGACTGTGGTAAGCGTAAAATTGGCTACTACATGGAAAGCATATAACAAATTTGCACACGACTTTGTTGTTTTTGTTATTTGTTCCAAATATCAGTCTTTTATTATACTTATCAAACATACTTTATGATAATGTTTCTTTCTCCAAATGGAGTATAAATTGATTTACAAAGTGGCAGATAAGTAGAGAAGACTATTAATAAAATATGTTTTAACAAAAACATTATTTCTTTGCATTGATTGCTGAGGAAGGCTTTCTTATCTCTCCTTGCTAGTCTTTGGAACTCTGCATTCAAATGGGTATATCTTTCCTTTTCTCCTTTGCTTTTTGCTTCTGTTCTTTTCCCAGCTATTTGAAAGGCCTCCTCAGACAGCCATTTTGCTTTTTTGCATTTCTTCCTCTACCCTTAATATACCCATCTTTTTAGAATACTGGGAAGTCTAGTTAAACCTATAGTATTTTTTAATTTGAAAAAAAAAAACCATAAATCTAGTTTCTAGGCTTAATATTTGAGAAAAGGAAGGGTTCTTTTTCCATAAAATCGCATGGTTTTCTTTCACACTCTTGTGGAGAAAATTTTGGAAACTATAGTTTGATTATCTAACATTTTTTCAATAATTTATGGCTTCCTTTGACTCTTCCAAAGACAGGGCTGAGTCAACTCATATAGGATTCAGGCAGAACCTGAACTACTGTGAAAAACAAGGTTATCCTTTACATAGTACTTATTTTTGAGTGTGGCAAGTCAGGAATTTATATAGTGTACCCAATTTATAGGCCTCCTCTTAATAATGTTATAATTTATGATTATTCTAAGTTCTTATTAAGACCAATCCTTCACATATACACTGCAACCGATTTCCTCTTGTCTTTCCAAGAATTGTACTTCTTAAATTATTTCCTTCCTTCTTGCACCATTATTTTTCCTCTTCTATGGGATACAGATATGGTGAAACAGGTCGCATTAGTAACCAAACCAAAAAACACTCCCTTGGTCTTTCTCCTCATCAGGTACTATCCTCTTTATCTGTACCACTTCATAACAAAGCTCTCTTACAAACCTGTCTAATCTCCTCTGTAGCATTTGAGATACCTGATGACTTGGGCCTTTCTGAAACGCTTGTTTTCTTGTCTTCTCTGTCAGGGCAAGCGCCTCTTTTTTCCCTGTCTACCTGACTGTCACTTCTTGGCGTCCATGATTGACCCCTCTTCCTTTCCGGACTTCCCAATACTGGAGTGTTCTAAGGACCATTCATTCTACAGTTTTAAACTATAGAAAGATCAGCTTTCTAGGCTCATGACTCCCCCTCCTACCTGTTTCCTGTAACTTCCTTTTCTGACATTTCCGCCAGGATGTTTAAAAGGTATCTAAACATGTTCAGATCAGAACTCTTCACATGCAAGACCACCTTCCTCTTCCCTAAGGTATCTGCTCTATCACCAGAATCCTTCAGTTCAGTGAAAAATTCAATTGACTGTTCAGGCCAAAACCTTGAAATCCCTTTTGCATCTTTCTCCCATGTCCCACAGCCAAATTCACACATCTGATATAAAAATCTTAGTACGTCTTCATTTCCACAGCCACCATCTTGATCCATAACACCAACATAATGTCACTTGGATTACTGCAATAACTTCTTAACTAGCTAGCCTGTTTCCTGATTACAGTTGATTTTGCCTCAGATATGTTCATGGTTTGCTTTCTTAACTTCATTCAAGTCTCTATTTAAACTCACCTCCTAAGAAAGGCCTTACCTGACCACTCGTGCTGAAGTCTCACCCTCTTCAACCTACTTCCTTTCTAACATCTTTAATCTTTATCAATTTACTCTACAACATCTTGGTACTTATTAGAAATAAAGTTCAGTTCAGCTTCAATATTTACCCAAGATCTACTATTTGCCTTCATCTTTTGGTAGGCTCAATTTTGGTAGGCTTACTTTAAAACAGTCTTGACATTTTCAGAAATGAATAATATAAAATGTGTATAAGTACAGATGTTACTACCCTATCTAATAAGTATAACAACATTACAAATGCCAAAAAGGTATGATATTTAGATAAATATTAGATTATATACTATCACATATAAATGGGCATTTTATATCCCACTTTGAGTGAAAATAATTCTTTATGTGCTCGTATGTTGAAATTCTTAGTCTAAACTGAAAATATGTATTTGTTATTGTTAAGAGTAATGTTTTAAAAATAATCATGAAAACTAAATTTACAATAAAAATTTAAGAACTCTATAGCTTAATAAACAGAGAAATTAAAAATTGCAAATATTAAGAGAGAATACATTAATAATAGCTAAAAAGTTTAAGGAGAAATGTTGAAAGCTCAAAACACAATAATAAAAATTAAACTAATATAAAGTATATCATACATATTTGACTACCTTAAAATCTAAATCTTTGTAAAATTGTTTGACATATTTGCATTCATACACTAAATAAAATTATTTTTAAGGACAAAATTTAATTGTAGGTTATTTAGTACTGTTTAAACATGAGTCCTTCAAAGGGAAGTCCTACTTGGGAATACTTTCTATCTTGTGAGAATGGAATATTATCTTTGCCATCTTGAATTTTCTCAAGGAAACAAATGCCCTATTATCATTTACAAAAAAATTCAATATAAATCATCTTTAATCAGACATAAATTTTTTTAAATATAGAAAATAAATTATATACATCAAATATTTTTCACTTATACAGTTTCAAAACAATAGACATTAAAAGGAATATTTATTTAGGAACAATTTTTCTTTGAGGTTTTGAATTTGTGAAGGTTAAAAAAAGCTTGACAAAATCATTAACAGATTAACAATCATTTTTAGGACATGAAGGACAAGGGGTTTTGAGATTTCTTTAAGCTGTGGATCTTACTTTCAAGGTTCTTCCTAAAAAACATATTACTGAAATATATTTTCCTAAACTATTTTTACTATTCACAAACAAGCTAATATTATTAGAAGTATCATTAAGTATACTACTTTAATATTATATGCAATGGACAAGTTGGTGCATACATACACAAACATATGAAAGTTCTTTTAAAGCATGACATTATGTAAATTAGCAATGAAACCAATCACTGCTTTTCTTGCTTGTGAAACGTTTTCCAGTTGCAGACAGCTAACAGCAAAGTGAACCTGATAGAAGATATATTACCGAATGGAAGATCAACATGCAATTATCATTGACAATGGAATATACATGTGGTGAAGACTATGAATGATTTAGGAAACAAAAGTGTATGTTTTGTTTGCAATTTTCCACTAGGTTTTCAGAAATAATACCAGTATTTGATAGGACAGACATTAACTACAGTAGAAAAATTGTCAACTACTTTCACTGTTCTTTTAACCAAAGATAAAACTCTATGACATAAAAAACATTTTGCAATTGTCTTGCTATATGTTACTAAACTATGTTCAAATAAGATGCAATAGAAGCCTTTAAATGGTCAAAATGGCTTCATGAACCAAGGAAAGCCTTGAAACACTGCTTTGAAAATAAGGGTAACAGAGCAGATATTACTATCACTGGTTACTTGCAGAGAAAGTAATCTGTTTGCTAGAACCTGCCAATTCTTCAAAAAACCAAACCTGTCTTCAGAGTTTAAATTCTCTGCATGTTTTCAGCTGTAAAGATCCTCCTACTATGATGCTCCAGGAAGCTGCTGAAATTGGTATGCATGTAATAAAAGCTGCTATGCTAAGTCGCTTCAGTCGTGTCCGACTCTGTGCGACCCCATAGACGGCAGCTCACCAGGCTCCGCTGTCCCTAGGATTCTCCAGGCAGATAAAAATTCAGGGAAGATTCTGTTACCTTGAAAGCCAATTATGCTGCTATATTGTCACATGGTTTATAGGACTGTTTCTATAAAACCACAGAACCACAGATCATCATAGACTACTGTTTAGTATTCCAAGTGTGCAAGACAGTTGACTATAGGGCCAATTTATCAGATGACAGCATTGAGAAATAACTGTCCTCTACAAAATTTGACTCCTAAAATTCTATAATTCTACTGCTACAGTAACAGCTATATTTTAGTGGATAAAATTTCAGATATACTATATCCTAAGTTCATTCTATAATGGTGACAATCCAGTTTAAAGTTTGGCTGTATATTAATCTTACATCTCAGAATTTTGGCAAAGATATATTTTTCTATGCTATTAAAATTTAATGTAATTATTTATTATATATCTCCTTCACTATGCAGAGATTCTTGTTGGCCAAATAAATGGCACATAATAAAACTCAGTAAATGTTCACTGAATGATGAACACATTAATGAATATGAATAAAAAACATCCATAACGTAGCTCTTTTAAGTGAGTAGAGTACATAAAAGTAAAGATGCTGGAGATTTTTGATCACATACAGACTACGTGTTCAATTTTGTTCACATTAAGTCTTACTGAATACCTAGTATGTGTAAAACACTACGGAAATGGCTGTGAAAGTTACTGAGTTAGGGGAAAAAAAGTTTCCCTTTTCAGGAATGAGATGGATTCAGAAATGAGAGGATGAGATGGTTGGATGTCATCACCGACTCAATGGACATGAGTTTGAGTAAACTTCGGGAGCTGGTGATGGACAGGGAGGCCTGTCATGCTGCAGTCCATGGGGTCACAAAGAGTCGGACACGACTGAGCGACTGAACTGAACTTTTCAGGAATACAAAGCAGTGCATAACCTTACAAAACAGATTAAGACATCTCAGAACATGAATAAAAAGTAAACATGTAATTCCAATAAGATTACTTTTAAAGTTCAGGATCTTAGGAGAAAATGAAACAGGTCTTCAAACGTTAGATGGCGGAGGAGAATATAAAGTTAAACTACAATGTCTACTGGGTAGGTTCAGACAGCTAACATCTCAGAAATAGATCATGGGTACCACAAAAATACATCTCTGCAGGCTGAATCATGATGACTGGGAAATGTGAAAGAGATTTATGTCACTCTGATTGAGAATAACCCAAATATTGGCTGAATCAGTCATTTATTCAGCAGATATTTACTGAAAAAACCTACTTGTGTAAGCCACTATTTTACACGCTTGGACAGAGCAGTGAACAGACAAACACCTCTGTGCATATCAAGTTTCCATTTTCATGGAGGGATACAAATAAACAAATAAATAAGCAAGTAAATATACAGAATATTACATGAATATTTATGCTATGAAAAAAATCTGAAAGGGAAACAGGATGAAAAGTATCAAGGAAGGGGAAGGTTATGATCTGAAATAGCACATCAGGGAAGGCCTTACTGAGAAGGTGGTATCTGAGCAGAGACCTGAAGGAGATAAAGAAACTTCCTTCCTCACACACACACACACACACACACACACACACACAAAGAAACTTCCTTCCTCATACACACACACACACACACACACACACACAAGAAAGAAAGAAAAAGGAACTTCCTTGTAGATATCTGAGAGAGAGCATTCCAGATAGAAGAAACAGCAAGAATAAAACTCCTTTGGGGGAGTGTGCCATGTGGTTCACTGAAGAGCTATGAGACTAGTATGGCTGGAACAAAATAAATCAGGGGCAAAAATCAGAGAGGTAGTAGGCCAGATCTTGTCGGTTGCTTTCAGGATTTTGTTTCTCTGAATGAGATGAGAAATCATGGGACAATATCCAAGAGAGGAGTGATATAATCTGATACATTAGTCAGGATATTAGACTGTTGGGTTGAGAACTGACCGGACAGGAAACTAGGGTGGAAGCAGGGCTATGCAGGAGGCAGCTGCACTAATAATGACATCAACCACAGCAGTAGCAGCGAAAGTGGTGAGCAGTGTCTCTGAATATGTTTTGAATATGTAGCCAACGTAATTTTTCTGACTGCATGGATGCAGTGTATGAAAAGAGTCCTCGATGATTCTAAGACTTTGGGCCTATGCCACTAGAAGGGTGGAGGTGTCATTTACTTTTAAGGAATGACTGCAGATAGCACAAGCTTTGCAGTAAAGGGCAGGAGTTCAGTTTTGAATATGTTCAGCTTGAGATGTTTATTAAACATCCAAGTGAAAATCTGAGAATAACCGAAGTTTAGATGGGATTCAAAGTCATGAGATCACTTTGGGTGGAATACAGATGGAAAAGGTCATGGGGCTGTGCTCTTGGGAATCCAGTTAGAGATGAGGAAAAGGAAAGCCGGAGAAGCAGCCGGGTAAGGAGAAAAGAGGGGTGTGTGGTGACCCCGAACCTAAATTATAAAAAGGTTTCAAGGGATACAGAGTGACGATCTTTCAAAATGGTTGCTGACAGGTGTGATCAACAACTCTGGATGGTATTATAGAAAGGGAACTTCAGTGTAACTTCTGCCATTTATCATATACACTTTGTAAATTAGTCTAGAATATGGGGCTTTACTTTTCCCATCTTTAAAAATGGAAATAAAAGTATCTACCTCATATGTTAAATAGTCCTCATTCCACTTAAAGCACATGTACGCCTGACAACCAAAATGTGCTCACTTCATATAAATCTTCATTTCTCTTTCTATCCTTCACTGGATCATTTAAAAAGTTTGAATGTATGAAGTGGCACACAAAAAGGAAAGGAAGTGATCTGAAGCTCAAATATAGTTAACTCGTACATTTTACTGCTAGGGAAATGAGATGAATCCCAAAAGAGTGGAAAGATCCACATTTCTAGATTTAGAAATTCTAGTCAGACGCATTAGTGATAATTAGGGTTAAAGGGGAAGAAATAAGAGCTAGAGGCTCACAGATTTGTTTCAATGGAGAATTAGTTTTCTTGAAGTGGGTGACAGAAATAAAACGTATGTGAAAAGTTAACGTAATCCATGTTGTCAAGGTAACAACAAGCATTTTTACAGACATGCAAGAAACTCTGTATCTCTATATTTGTTTAGTAATATTCATGTATCGGCTGTGCTGGGACTTCCGTGTTTTCTCTAGCAACTCTTCCTGTACCAGGGATCAAGCTCGAGTCCCCTGCATTGGCAAGCGGATCCTTAGCCACAGGACCACAAGGGAAGTCTCGTGTACCTGTATATTTGAATGAAAGATGGGAAGTAGCATCTAAAAAGATTCTCAGAAAAACACACAAGTAGAAGAGGTGTAGGAGCTGATGCCTGTAATAGGGAAAATTATGCTTCCCAGCATTCCACGGTGGAAGGGGTTGGAAGGAGACAGAATTTTCAATTGCTAAATGAATGAACGTAAGGAATTTGAATTCTGTGAGGCAGAAACTAAATCTATTTACCAACCATTGTATCTCCAGGACTTCACTCAGAGCTTAGCATAAAGCTGCTGCTTACAGTATGTTTGACTCACAATAAATGAATGCCATCTCGACCCTAGTCACTCTCACCTTATTTGCACAAAACCCCTGTAATGAACAGCACTATACGTAACACTCGCAGCAACTTACTCTGTTTCTTATGCTATGCCTGAACTCAAAGGCTCTGGGATTTTAAACTACGGTTGGAACTGGGCTCAACCTGCTTCGTACCTGTTTGGAAGCAGTCCGATCATTACAACTGCACAAAAAACCAAAAGCTGCCCTTTTCACAGATATCTGAAAATAGTACTTTGGATTTTCCCTGCCCTCCCAAATTCTCAGTCCTCTCTTCCCCACCTAAGGAGCCAACTTTGTGAGTTGCTCTGGCTTCTTCTCTGTGAAAAATAAAGGGCACAAATAAAATCAAAGAACCTAGAAGACCCTTGGAAAAGCTAGTGGGAAAGTGGATCCCAACTTCAAAGTTTATCTCGGGAAATGGGTATCTGTACATTTATAACTAAAAAAAGATATTAAGGCAGAAAAACAATAGAAAATATATCCTTAAGTGGTGATACACTTATTATTGTTCCCCTACATAGGAAGATAAGATAAGCTATGGCCAGCTGGAAAATTGTCCTCAGGGTTAAGAGGATATTTCATCATTATAATTAAGGCTATAATTTTAATAATAATTAAGCCTATAATTTTAAGAAAATCACACAGTGAAAAAGTTTTCGGTTCTGATGACCTGTATACAATATACTTAGTATTAATAATCAAGCCAGAAATTTGTAATAAATACTGTAAACTGCTTTAAATGATATTAATTTCAGTATCAATGATACATTTATTGTTACATGCACATAGCGTAATTATTAAGTATACTTATATATACAGTATAATAAGAGCTACCAATCTGCAGCAAATAAAATTTTCTGCCCTCTATAAAAATAATTTAATGCAGATAATGCTGACAAATATATAAAATGATGAAGAATCACAGCCATGCAGTTATAACATACCAAGGACTTCAGAGCATTTCTGTATTTTTGTAACAGCAGTGATGGGCTATTTGTCCTTCCTCTCCTGCCTCCTCTATCGTTCCCTCCATTCTTTTGGCTTTGATTGACAGATTAGTAAGATAAGTAAATCTGAGTCCCTGCCTCGTCCTTCTCTACCTGCTAGTTTTAATTTCATTTTCAGATCCTGTAATTTCTTCTCCAATAATCCTACGACTGAGAGATGGATTACACTAGAAGCCAAGCGAAACATTCCAACGAGCCCTGAGCCCTTCACAGAGTCCCGTTTGCAGACCGGCAGGACAGAGGAAGAAGAGATGAAAATACAGAACAAGGCAAGGCCCCCTAGAGGCAGATGAAAGAGATGAGAGCAGATGAAATCAAGTAGAAACCTCTAGGGATGAGCTTCAACAGCACAAGGTCAACTACTTTTACATTAGAACAAAGATGATGGGCGTGAGTTTAGACAAATTTGTAGTGGGTTAGGGTGGGCATTTTCAAGTGGTCATATTCCATAGCTTGAATTTTCTCTGTAGAGTGAAAAGCAGGGTGTTCTGCTAAAGGAAAAGTTAAAGATGTGGACAGGTATGTTCACTACTGAAAAAAATTGAATGAAGATTACTGTATCTAGGAGAACACTGATCAAGTTTCTCATAATAAGTTGTAATAAGTTGATTGACAAGATTATTTTTGAAGCAATGTAACAAGCAGAGAAGAACACATTAAGAGTGCAAAAACCACACAGGAAAAGGGGTACATTGCATGTACCAACTGACTATCTGCTGTTACTTAAAAAAAAAATCACCCTTTCTTTATCCCTCTATCTCATTCCTTATTCTGCTTAATTTCCCTTCAGTCACCTGACTGGGTCACTCTGAAAACATTTTATCAATTTGGAAAAAAAAAAACACAGCAAAAGCAGCTCCCTATAAGGGGGACACACCCTAAAGCAATTAGTCAGTTATAAATGAGTTTCAGTTGACATCTCTAAGTTTCATCTAAATTAAAATTGTAGGCTTTTTCTCTAAATTCTCAAAAATTATGAAAACCCACACTACACAGAGAGAACACAGTTTTTTTTTTAGGAGCGCTATATAAAATCACAGATGACAGAACAAGAAAGGAATATATCGTGCTTTGTGGACAAAATCATAATACTCTCATTAGTTGCTAGCAGAATAGTTATCATTATGAAAGTTTATAATGTAACTGTCATACAGTCGTATAATACAATTACTAAATAATCTCATCTTACCTGTATTGCAAGGGCACGAGCTACAAGACCTCTAAGGTATTGTAACGGGTCTTCAGGACCTTCCCATTTGCTTTGCCATGTGAGAGGACACTGCAATTTTAAAAGGATAAAAAATAAGTTTACACATATAATATTACATATAAAATACCTTTCAACATTTGTGTGATGGGAAAAATATTTTGGCATAATTCACATTATGTGTTATCATGAATTAATTTCATTAAGATATGTCTGTTTCTTTGATCTTATATCATTACAATTGAATGATATATAGAGTCAGAACAAATTAATCTGTTTTCCTAACAGGAAATATTTTTAAGTAAAAACTCTTGAAAGAATAAACAAATGAACTTAAACGATTATATTGAAAGTAGCAAATCATGCTTTCTTGAAATAATATTTAATGCATACTAAAATCAAACTAAATTTGACAAGTTCATTTTATAAGTGATAAAAGACAAAAAGCAACCAGTCTTGTGTCCCTATAGAATTTCTTTAAATTATAAATAAAGCATTGTAATGGAAATTTTATCTCCCAAACCATACCAAGATATATTATAAAGAAGAGAAAAGAAAATAAATATTATAATTAAAATCTTTCTAAAAAGTTATCTTTTTAATATCTGACCGTCTTTTAACTGACATCCTCCATTAATACATTCATTACAATATACCTTCTTTGTGAGAGCTTTATGTTAGTTGCTCAGTCATGGCCAACTCTTTGTGACCCCATGGACCATAGACCACCAGGCTCCTCTGTCCATGGGATGGGTCGCCATTTCCTTCTCCATGGGATCTTCCCGACCCAGGGATCGAACCCAGGTTTCCTGCATTGCAGGTGGACTCCTTACCATAGTCTGAGCCAACAGAGAAGCCCCATGAGAGCATTATGTATTTTCCAAATATTATGCAAATATCATTCAAACTTAATATTTACTTTTCTGAAGTGGAATAATAAGGAGAAGCCATCAATTTCTTAACCCCAAACACTGTCTGATTACATACCTGAGCTACTAACCCACCCTAAAGTATATCAACAATGTATGGAAAATGGAAATTATAACAAATCTTATAGTGGAAAAGGATCTTAGGAAACATCTAGTTCAATACTCTCGATGAGTGAAGTAAGCTTTCTTAGGAGTATGTAGATAAGTGCTGTGAACTGAAACAGGTGTGGTGAAAATACACCACACCTGTGTGGTGTATTTTTATTTAAAAAATTTAAAAATTTATTTCTCATCAGAGGATAACTGTTTAACAATGTTGCGTTGGTTTCTGCCGTCACTTCCGCTACATTTACAGGACTATATATAGATGTGGTGATTTTAAGACATGACCTCGGACCCTCTGACACTTTGCCTGTGAAGATGAAGTCTGCTCTTCTGAAATGAGTCCTGTGAATTATAACAGACATGATGTGGTGCCAGTTTCCAGGTCCAGCTCTTAAGGAGCTGGTTTCTTATTATTCCCTGTCTTTTGAGACTCTTGATCTTGGAATCTGTCCAGCATACTATGAAGCCCAACTTTTGGAGAGTCCCATGTGGAGATGAACTGAGGCAGGCACCTCTCAGGCAGCACTGATCTGCCAGTCCATGAGTGAGTGGAGTGCAGACACTAGCTTTCTCTACCAAGGTCTACCCAAATTTCAGATATGGAAGCTTAAATGATTTTTTGAAAATTATGATGTTTTAATCTACTAAGTTTTGGTGAAATCTGTTGCACAGTAAGATTTAACTGCTAAAGTTCTTTGGTCTCCAGAAGTAGGATCCGACCTTAACAAAATCCTCAAACACATGGCTCTGGACTTGAGACTAGGTGGTGGGCTGAAGCTGGAAGGACCTCCAGAAGAATGTTTAAGTGGACACCTGAAGGACTTCTGAGCGAGTAGTGGAGGCATAAGGGACTTTGAGAACTTAAAAGGAGGAAACAGTCTCAGACAGAAGTACTCTCGGCACCTAAAGGTCACACACTGCAGACTCTGTTAAACAAAAAGGTTTCAGTGGATCTTAAGGGTGCTGCGCCACAGCCAATGCACAGGAAGCCTAAGGTAGAAAGAAAGACTTGTCTTGATGAGATTTATGGTCACGACTTTTGTCTAATGTTGTGAATCACAAGTGAAAGTCAAACTCACAATCTTGAGAAAACTGTTCTGTTGTGAGCTTCATCTGTTTGGGATTAATGGCAAAAAGAGAGTGCAATTAAGAGAATTTAGAACCCCAGAATCGCTATAGGCAGGAAGCAGGCTGAGAAAACCACTCAGCTGCAAACATGGCTACATCTTATTGAAATGTATGCATAATTAAGAGGTGAGGGTCAGCAGCTCAAAGCCAAGAGCCGTGGATAATCCTGCCCAGTGAGCAACATGGAATCCTAACACAACCACTGAAGACATAGGCTTGCTTGCCTCCTATTTCCTCACTTTTTAAGTGGGAATGACTATTGCAGTTACCTATCCGACCATTTTATATGGGATTTGTAGGGGACAGATAACTCATCTCTGCAGTCCTCAGGTGAGAACCATGCTTGAGAAAGAGCTTTTGAGGAGCCACACCTAAGAAGCCTCATCTATCCTTCCACCTGATCTAGACGACATCTGGCCTGAGCCTGAGGCTGGAATGGAATGAGACATTTGGGGAAACTTGGAAGGAGATGCCTGCATTGTACATGCGGGAGAAAGGCAAACAGTTTGTGCCCAGAGGGCAGACTGCAGCAGCTTCAAAATATGGCCCCCAAATGCCTTGGCACGCTTCCCATTGAGAGGTGAGGTCTGTGTCCCCTTGCCCTCGACAACCTAACCAACACAATGAGGGGAAAGTGACGCTGTGTTAAGTTGTCACATTTCGGCCTTAACAACTTCACGTCTTTCACTTCCTCTTTCCCGGGGTATACACTCTTAGAACCAAGGTATCATGTTGTGAGGTAGTCGAGCCATACAAACAGAGAGGCCCAAGTGGAGACACCTGGACAGCAACCAAGGCCTCCCGTCATCCGTCCCGATGAATTACCAGCCAACAATTGGCACCAACTGGCCAGTCCTGTGACTGAGCGCCTGTTCAGTAGATCCTCCAGCTCTAAGAGGAGCTTTTTCAGCTGATGTCACACAGAGAAAAGACAAGTGTACTGCATCAGACTGTGCCCAAAACACACACTCAGGAGCCAAGTAAATGACTGCTCTTGTTTTCAGCCCTTAAGTTTCAGGGCAGTTTATTACACAGCAATAGAGAGCTGATAGATCAGGCTTTCACATTCTCAGTTTTATGCTTTTCTTGTTGGAGAAAGATAGCTCCTTTAAATAGAGTTTATCAGAGATAATAAGTTACTGCAGTACGCGACTGGTCCCAGTGATCCCTGCCACTTGGTATTCATGTCTGTCCTTGCAAAATTCCCTCACCTTGAGTATGAACTGCTTCTGGGGACTTGCTTCTAATGAAACACTGCAGAAAAAGTTATGAGAAGCCACTTTGAGGGTAGGTTACAAATACTGTGACGTCTGTCTAGCTCACTTTCTCTGCATCTTCCTTGTTCACTTTAAGTGAAAAAGTTGCATGCTGTGAGCTGAGTTATGGAATGCTCACGTAGCATTGCAGTGATATGTCCAGTCAACAATCAGTGAGGACCTGAGGGCTGCCAACAGCCATCCCATATGTGCTCCGAGAGGCTCCAACAATTGCAGCCCTGGTGACACCTGATTGAAGACTTGCGGGAGACCCTAAAACAAAATGCCCAGCTACGTTACACCTGGATTCCTGACTCACAGAAACTGTGATGTGATAAAGTTTTGTTGTTTTATGTCACTAAGTTCCGGGCAATTTATTATGCAGAATACATAATAACAGAGCTATCAATATTAGTGTCCAATGTAATACATTCACTCAATAAATATTTAAATCCTCATTTTCCATTCATTCAGCATTTACTGAGAGCTTACCATGTACAGGCATCATAAGGTCCTTGCTATTATGGAACTTACATTTTCCTGGAGGATAAAGGCAAAAATGTATTATAAGAAAAAGATTACATAGTGTTAAAGCCTATGTAGAGAATTACAACAGGATATGTTATATGAGATTCCTTGAGATTCCCTTGGTCAGGAAGGAGATCAAATCAGTCAATCCTCAATGAAATCCTGAATATTCATTGAAAGGACTGATGCTGAAGCTCCAATAATTTGACCACCTGATGTGAAGAGCTGACTCAATGGAAAAGACCCTGATGCTGGGAAAGACTGAGGGCAGGAGGAGAAGGGGGCGACAGATGATGAGATTGGATGACATCACTGACTCAATGAAAATGAGTGTGAGCAAACTCCAGGAGACAGTGAAGGACAGGGAAGCCTGGTATGCTTCAGTCCACAGGGTCCTAAAGAGTCAGACATGAGTTAGCACTGAAAAGCATGTGGTATGATGGAAGAAATATGAAATGATAGTGATATGATAGAAGATTATAGGAAATAAAAGATGAATAAAATATATTCTTTATCTTAAAGAGCATTAGCAACCAATAAAAGAGATAGATGGCTAAAGTCCCTAACGGTGTTTTAAAAATGACTTGTATAACATGTTTCTGGAGCTTAGTGGAACAATGATTTAATCAAGGAAGTATATGTTAAATTTTGAAAGTTGTACTGAATTTTGACAAAGGCAGACAACTGGACGGGACTGTTTAAACTACCATTTATGTGTCAGGATCTGTGCGAAGTGCTGGATGTGCATCATCTCATATACTCCTCACAATATTTCTTAGAAGCAGATACTTTTATAACTTCCATTTCACAGAGGAAAAAATACAGAAACAAAGAGAATAGCCTGTCCAAAATCACTGAGCTGGTAAATGACAAGTCTAAGATCTGGACCCATGTAATCTAAGTCTACAGTCTGTCTGCAGCATCAATACTGCCTCCAACGTATTTTATATTTCTATACTGTACAAATGCAACATTTGAGATCCGTCAACTGAAAAAGAATACACCACATGAGAATTGCATAGCTTCACTTGTGGGAAAATGAGAACTACAGGCCAGGAGACAGCATTTCAGGTAGCTTTGAAAAACTGCTCCTAAGAGTTAGGGTGGAAAGTCAGTATATTTTTGATTTTGGTGAAGGGGGAGTACATGGAATCAAGCACTTATTTTGCAGAAGGTTGCTGCTAGCCTCAGGTAGATTCAACATAAGACAATCAAGTGTAGGGAATTAAAGTTCTAATAATGGGGAAACTAAGGCTCAGAGTAGTTTTAATTAACTAAACTTTTTTAATAAATCTAAATTGTAGAGAACTTGAATCAAGGTCTAACTCTAAATGTAAGGCTTCCCTGGTGGCTCAGAGGTTAAAGCATCTGCCGGCAATGCGGGAGACCCAGGTTTGATCCCTGGGTCGGGAAATGTCATAAAACCAAAACAGGATAAGAGCAGACTCTTTCAAGCATCAATTAATTAATTGATAACTCAGCAATCACCTGTTCAATAGCTGCTATTTGTCAGTCATTTGTTAGGTCCTGGGGATACAGATATAACACGATCCTAGCGCCAGAGGTGGAGACGGATAATAAAAGAAGACGGCTACAGACAACGCAGTGAGCTCCCTGATGACAACAGGCACTGTGCTTGTGAAACCCGGATGTGAGGGACACCAGACCCACTGTGCGCAAGGGCAAGTCAGGACAGGCTTTCTAGTGCAGATAACGCTTGAGGTGAGACTCAAAAGATAAGCAGCTTACAGTAGAGAAAGACACGGAAAGTAGGAAAAGGAAGGGATGTTAATAAAAAAGACATGCGCGAACTGGGTGATGGCCAGAAGCATTTGAATGCTAATACTGAGGAGCTTAGTCTAGAGAGCGATGATAAAAGTGCACATTAATTAGGGAAGTGACATAATCGTACTGGGATTTTAGAAAGATTCTCCTAGTAGAAACAGGGACCCCAGGCACTAGAGTGAGGACAGTGCAGTCAGAGAGGTGAGTTAGGAAGGTACCGTAACACAGGCATGAACCCAGGCAGCGTGCACCGGTGAGAATGTGGATGACAGCAGAAGCACTCCAGCAGCACGTGCAAGGGCAGGCCTGCTCTCAGCAGGCCACTTCCGTTAGCCCTTCAGACTCCACACAGACCCTCTGAGATGGATTCAATTTTATTATTCCCACTAGGAACATTTAGAAACTAAGGTGGTGGTGTTTAATTGCTAAGTGGTGTCCGACTCTTTTGTGACCCGCCAGGCTCCTGTGTCCATGAGATTTCTCAAGCAAAAATATTGCAATGGGTTTCCATTTCTTTCTCCAGGAGGGGGTTCCTGACCCAAGGATCAAATCCAAGTCTCCTGCATTGCAGGCGGGTTCTTTACTGCTGTAAATTAGGGTGGCAAAAGGTTAAGTAACCTGCACCAGAAAACATTCTAGTATGTAATCTTGAAAGTTTTGACTTCCACTCTGCAACCTTAATACGTATATTATATGAACTTTAAAAAAAAGGACCACTTTTTCCTTTTCATTTAATAACGTAATTGTCTCTACTACTGACAAACTCTATCCTACAAATTAAAATGATGTGCTGACCCTCACACATGAGTGAGACACTCAGCCAACACTGGATTGTAGTTTATGGAAATGAACTGACTTTCACTTGGTTCAAGCTTATTGCAGTGTATGAAACAGGGAGAAAGCTTAGTAATTGCGATTTATTTTGAGCACTAGAAGTTGCATTGGGATTTCACAGTATGTGGAAAGAAAAGAATTCAGTTTACATATTTTAATGAAAAGGAGAAAGAAAAAAGGAAAAACAAAAATCTAGTTCACTGAAATTTCAATTTTATACAAAGTGCTTAACCCATATGTACAGTTTATCACTAACTCCTAAACTAACCATAACTTACAACTTTCTACAATTAATTAAATTAGCTAAAACCCATTTCATACACATATACATCATGAGAGAATATTTTTCAGAAGGATAAATATAGCTTCAGAGTAAAGCACTTAAATGATAGAGCCGTTACCATACAGAAGAGAAAGTACAACTCAGAAGATATCTTGTGATAAAAGTTAGAATACATTCTGATTTAATCTTTCTAAGACCTTTATTTAGCTCCAAAGACTTCAATTTTCTTACCAGAGAAACAATTTATAAACCATCACCAGAACCAACTAAGGACTTTCAGATCAAAGAGATTTAATTAATTGAACCACTTTCTTTTCAAATATGAGTGTTATTTTAAAAAACTTTTTACTTGTGTCTTTTCTTTTAAAGAGACCGATATTTGTTTTCTCAGGACATGTAATTTCAGTTTCCCATTAAAAATTCCCTGATATCTCAGTTGGTAAAGAATCCGCTTGCAAAGCAGAAACCCCAGTTTGATTCCTGGGAAAGATTCCTGGGGTCTTTCCCTTCTCCAGGAAAGATCCCCTGGAGAAGGGATAGGCTACCCACTCCAGTATTCTTGGGTTTCCCTGGTGGCTCAGCTGGCAAAGAATCCACCTGAAATGCGGAAGACCTGGGTTTGATCCCTGGGTTGGGAAGATCCCCTGGAGAGGGGAAAGGCTACCCACTCCAGTATTCTGGCCTGGAGAATTTCATGGACTGTATAGTCCATGGGGTCGCAAAGGTTCATACATGACTGAGTGACTTTCACTTTCACACTTTCACTAAAAATTATAAAATATGTATAAGAGATTACACCAAGTTATATAAAACATTTGGAAAGGTAGAAGCAATCCATTGATGCTGCTGCTGCTGCTGCTAAATCGCTTCAGTCGTGTCCGACTCTGTGCGACCCCGTAGACGGCAGCCCACCAGGCTCCCCCGTCCCTGGGATTCTCCAGGCAAGAACACTGGAGTGGGTTGCCATTTCCTTCTCCAATATATGAAAGTGAAAAGGGAAAGTGAAGTCGCTCAGTTGTTTCCGACTCTTAGCGACCCCATGGTCTGCAGCCTACCAGGCTCCTCTGTCCATGGGATTTTCCAGGCAAGAGTACTGGAGTGGGGTGCCATTGCCGATGAATGAATGGATAAACAAAATCTGACACAGAACTAACTTGACCCAAAAAGAGTCTTGTCCAAATAAACCCACTGCAAGTTGAAAATATCCTGTCGAAAATGCATCTAATGGTCCTAACTTACTGAACATGGTAGCTTTTAGCCCAACCTACTTTAAGAGTGCTCAGAACTCATACGTTAGCCTTCAGTTGGGCAAAGCCATCTAACACAAAGCCTGTTCTATAATAAAGTATAGACTACCTCAAGTAATTTATGGAATACTGCACTGAAAGTGAACACAGAATGGCTGTATGGGTACAGAATGATTGAACTGTATCGGTTGTTCACCCTGATGACTGTCTGGCTGAGTGAGAGCTGCAGCTCACTGCGGTTTCAAGAGAAAGGTACCACATACGCCAGCCAGGGAAAAGATCAAAACTCAAAGTATGGTTTCTATTGAATATATCACTTTTGCACCATCCTAAAGTGTAAACCACCATAAGTTAGGGACCATTTTTATATATATACAATGGAAAATTTTTCAGCATTAAAAAGAAAGTAAACACACATGCTACAAAATGGATGAACCTTGAGGATAATATGCTTAGTGATACAAACCAGTTAAGTAATGCTTGAGGGATAGAAAGTAGAATAGTGGCTGCTGGGGGCTGGGTGGTGGGGGAACGAGAAGGTATTCAGTAGGTAGTCTTTCCATTCCATTTTGTAAAATGGAAAAGAGTTCAGGAGATTGGTAACCCCGTGAATGTTCTTAACTTTACTGAACTGTACACTTAAAATGGTTAAAATGATAAGTTATATATGTATATTGCCACAATTAAAAAACTTCATTAGAAAAAACGTGCAAAAGGAAAAGAAGTAACCAGTTTCCTTCCTGAGTCTATGGCCACATTGTGTGCTTGATGATTTATTTGTTACCTACATTGAGTTCCTTGAATACAGAGACCATGCCCTGTGCATTTTTTCCTATCTCCAGGGCCCGGAATGGTATAGAGAGTCCATGACAGAGGGTCAATAAACATTTGCAGGATGTTCTTTATATATCATTCAATAACAATTTGAAGTTAAGAGTTCATTTTAGGGCTTGAATCCTGACATTATTAGCACAAAAATTTAATTAAATGCAGAATTACCAAAAATAAATAAATAAAGAAGACAAGCAAGGAGATAAACAAACTGGATAATCTGTGAAACGCAGAGCTGTTGTGATGATAGCACTGTTGCCGTTCAGTTGCAAAGGCGTGGTCAAGTCTTTGCGACCCCACACCTGTAGCACGCCAGTTTTCCCTGTCCTTCACTATATCTTTGAATTTAGTCAAACTCCTGTCCATTGATTCAGTGATGCCATTGAACCATCTCATCCTCTGTCTTCCCCTTCTCCTCCTGCTTCAATCTTCCCCAGCATCAGGGTCTTTTCCAATGAGTCGGTTCTTCACATCAGATGGCCAAAGTAATGGAGCTTCAGCTTCAGCATCAGTCTTTCCAATGACTATTCCGGGTTGATTTACTTTAGGATAGACTGGTTTGATCTCCTTGCTGTCTAAGGGACTCTCAAGAGTCTTCTCTAGCACTACAATTAGAAAGCATCAATTCTTTGGTGTTCAGTCTTCCTTATGGTCCAACTCTCACATCCATACATGACTACTGGAAAAACCATAGCTTTGACTAGATGGACCTTGCTTGGCGAAGTGATGTCTTTGCTTTTTAATACGCTGTCTAGGTTTGCCATGGCTTTTCTTCCAAGGAACAAGCATCTTTTAATTTCGTAGCTGCATTCACCATTCACAGTGATTCTGGAGCCCAAGAAAATAAAATATGCCACTGTTTCCACTTTTTCCCCTTCTATTTGCCATGAAGTGATGGGACCAAATGCTATGATCTTCATTTGCTCAGTGTTGAGTTTTATACCAGCTTTCTCACTCTCCTCTTTCACTCTCATCAAGGGGCTCTTTAGTTCCTCTTCACTTTCTGTCTTTAGAATGGTACCATCTGCATATCTGAGGTTATTGATATTTCCCCTGGCAATCTTTATTCCAGCTTGTGAGTCATCCAGCCTGACATTTCGCATGATGTACTTTGCAGATAAGTTAAATAAGCAGGGTGACAATATACAGCCTTGTCACATTCCTCTCCCAATTTTGAACCAGTTTGTTGTTCCATGTCCTGTTCTAACTTGCTTCTTGACCTGCATACAGGTTTCTCAGGAGACAGGTAAGGTGGTCTGGTATTCCTATCTCTTGAAGAACTTTGCACAGTTTGTTGTGATCCACACAGTCAAAGGCTTTAGCATAGTCAGTGAAGCTGACACTTTCCTGGAATTCCCTCGCTTTTTCTATGATCCAATGATGATTTAGTCACTAAGTCATGTCGGACTCTTGTGACCCCACGGACTGTAGGCCACCAGGCTCCTCTGTCCATGGGATGGGATTCTCCAGGCAAGAATACTGGAGTAGGTTGCCATTTCCTTCTCCAGGGATCTTCCCAACCCAGAAATCAAACCTGGGTCTCCTGCACTGCAAGCAGATTCTTTACAGACTAAGCTACCAGGGAAATATTTTAGGTTGAACAAATACCCCCCAAAAATGGACCTGGTGTGACTCATCCACGCATGCTAAATTGTTTCAGTCATGTCTGACTCTTTGCAACCCTATGGACTGTAGCCTGTCAGGGTCCTCTGTCCATGGGATTCTCCAGGCAAGGATACTGGGGTGGGTTGCCATGCCCTTCTCCAGGGTATCTTTTCAACTCAGCATCAAACCCATATCTCTTATGTCTCTTGCATTGGCACGTGGGTTCTTTACCACTCGCGCCACCTGTGACTCAAATATTTTGGAGTGGGTAGCCTTTCTCTTCTCCAGGGGATCTTCCCAATCCAGGGATCGAACTCAGGTCTCCCGTGTTGTGGGCAGATTCTTTACCAGCTGAGCCACAAGGGAAGTCCAAGAATACTGGAGTGGGTAGCCTGTCCCTTTTCCAGCAGATCTTCCTGACCCAGGAATTGAAATGGGGTCTCCTGCATTGCAGATGGATTCTTTACCAACTGAGCTATGAGGGAAGCCCATCCAATGGATGTTGGCAATTTGATCTCTGGTTCCTCTGCCTTTTCTAAAACCAGCTTGTACATTTGGAATATCTTGGTTCACATACGGTTGAAGCCTAGCTTGAAGGATTTTGAGTATTACCTTGCTAGCATGTGAAATGAGCACAATTATATGATAGTTTGAACATTCTTTGGCATTGCCTTTCTTTGGGATTGGAATTAAACTGACCTTTTCTAGTCCTGTGGCCACTACTGAGTTTTCCAAATTTGCTGCCATGTGAGTGCAGCGCTTCTAACAGCATCATCTTTTAGGTTTTGAAATAGCTCAGCTGGAATTTCATTACCTCCATTAGCTTTATTTGTAGTGATGCTTCCTATAGCCCACTTGACTTCACATTCCAGGATGTCTGGCTCTAGGTGAGTGATCACACCATCATGATTATCTGGGTCGTGAAGATATTTTTTCTACAGTTCTTCCGTGTATTCTTGCCACCTCTCCTTAATCTCTTCTTCTTCTGTTAGGTCCATACCATTTCTGTCCTTTATTGAGCCCATCTTTGCATGAATGTTCCCTTGGTATCTCCAACTTTCTTGAAGAGATCTCTAGTCTTTCCCATTCTATTGTTTTCCTCTATTTCTTTGCATTGTTCACTTAGGAAGGTTTTCTTATGTCTCCTTGCTGTTCTCTGGAACTCTGCATTCAGTTGGGTATATCTTTCCTTTTCTCCTTTGCTTTTCACTTCTCTTCTCTTCTCAGCTATTTGTAAGGCCTCCTCAGATAACCATTTTGTCTTTCTGCATTTCTTTTTCTTGGGGATGGTTTTGTGTAGCATACCAAAATAATTTTAAAGGCACCTTGAGGAAAGAACTGATGATTAAAATGGCTATTGGTGGAGAACGATAAACTCTATTCAAAATGTACATACATTTTATAACAAATGTTGTTTAATATCTGTCATTCTAATATGTAACAGACTCACAGTATCCCCAGCATGGCATACACATGCACTTGCAAGTATTAAAAATATTTATAATGAAGTTTTGGGAAAGATGATTAAGTTTATCTTCATGTATGTTCAGTACATAAAGTGATAGCCTAAAATTTTATCTAATAAAATCTAATAAAAGCAGATCAAATGTATATTTACTTCTGTGAAATTTATTTCAAAATAATGTTCAATAAAAAACTCTATGCTTTTACATTTGTTAAGATTTTACAATTTCATGGATTCTTTCTGTATTGTTTCCTGTGATAAATTCATTTAGGCCAATGGCATGTTAGTATAAGTAAATATATGTATATTTTCTTGATAAAGTGTCTATTCAAATCTTTTTTCTCATTTATAAAATTGGGATGTTTGTCTTTGCATTTTTGAATTGATTTCTTTTTAATATTTCCATACATATACATGCTCTTTGGTTGGATGTATGTCTTGCAAATCTTTTCTCCTAGTCTGTGGCTTACTTTCCATTTTCCTAACAGTGTGATCAATTTGGCGATAACTTTTTATATGTTTGGAGGTACAGGTGTATGCATTATTATTATTAGGCTTTTGGCTATTTAATTGTTCTACTACCATTTGTTAAAGAGATTTTCATTTCTTCATTTAATTGCCCTAGAATATTTGGTGAAAATCAATTATTTATCTCTATTTCTGAACTCCTTATTCCATGTTACTGAGCTATATATCTATCTTCATATCATTAGCACACTGCCTTGATTATAATATCTTAATTAGTCTTGAAATCATGAAAAGTAAGATCTTCCATTTTGCCCTTTGTTTTCAAAATTGTGCAGACTACACCAGGTCTTTTGCATTTTATTTGAATCTAATTCTCCATCACTAAAAAAAGTTCTACACAGGTTTTTTAGAAAATGTTTTTATTGTTTCTGTGTGGAATCTCAGGATGAGTCTGGAAAAGACTGACATCTGAGCAACACTGGGTGACCTGATGTGTGAACACAGAACACCTTTCAGTGCAGGGTTCCCTTTAAGTCTTTTTAAATGTCACTCATCACTGTTTTGTAGTTTTCAGTGTGTATAGAAGCTTTACCCATCTTTTGTCAATTTTATCCTGATACGTCATCTTCCTGGTATTATTACAAATGATACTTTTACATTTCAATTTTCAATACTTTTTTTTCCAGGATACACACTACATTTTTAATGTATTTACTTAAACTCTCTTCCTAGCCTTTTAGATAGCTTTTAGATTTCTTAAGATCTTGAGAGTAGTTGATCATATCCTCTGCAAAAAACTGACAGGATCCTTCTTCCTTTCCAGTGGGCATGCCTTTTATTTCTTTTTCTTAACGTGGTGCACTAGGCAGGACCTTCAATATAACGCTGAAAAGCAGTGAAACAGGACCTCAATATCCTATACCCGATCTTCAGAGAAAAACATTCAATCTTTTACTCCTATATTAGCCTCCTATAGTTTGTTCATAGATGCCTTTTCTCTGGTTAAGAAGGTTCACCTAGAATTCCAGTTTGGTGACAGGTTTTGTCATGACTAGATGCTGAATTTTGTCAAATGCTTTTTCTGCATCTATTAATAACGATTTCTAAAATTAGTTGTTAAAATGGTACTCAAATTTAAAATAAACTTCCACTTGGTTATCCATTACTTTGAACTCAATTTGCTAATATCTTGATGACAATTTTAGTGTCTATATTCATGAAGGAACTCAGTCTGTAGATTTCTTTTATGATGATGTCTTCATTAGGTTTTATTATCAGGTAATGCTAGTCTCACAAAAAAGCACAGAAGTATTCCTGCCTCTTCTATTTTCTGAAATAGTTTACAGAATTGGTATTATTTCTCCTTTATATTTTTGTTAGATTTCATCAGTGAATTCTAGTTGCTCCCTTTGTGTCAAGATTTTTAATAACAAATTCAACTTCCTTAATAGAAAGATACATAAGTTACCTATTTCTTCTTGACTGAGCTTTAGTAATTTGTATCTTACAAGGAATTTCTACATTTCATTTAAGTATATTCTATTATGGCAAATGAAGGTTATAGGTTAGGGATGGGGTGTATGAAGGCCCCTTTGTTCTTACATAGATCAACAGGAACTGATTTCTGTTTATTAATATAAGCACATGTAATTAATTTTTGATTATAAGGAAAGCTAGAAATGAGGAGGTGGGGGAATTCTATGCTAACATTTGGTAGGCCTTTGGAGATGAGTACGTGGAGTTCGTTCTTCATAAAGCTGATCACTGCCTCTCATAACAAAGACTACCATTTAGCTGCATGGTCAAATGAACAAAACAGTCAATGAGAGATGAAAAAGAAAGAACGCTGAGCTGAGAAACACAACATTAGGACTGCACTGTGGGCTCGGATGCTTTGCCAGGTTAGCAACCCCTTCCAGCTTTGGTTTTCTAACAGAAATAAAAGGGAGATGCTAAGGGCAGAAAATCAGATGAGGCTACACAAGGGCTTCATAACTGGCAGTGTTACATGAAACATAAGCTACCACTCTATTCTAATGGACAAATGCCAATTATGCAACATGAATAATTATCATTGGGTTAAATAGTTTGGGTATGACTTTTCTTGGAACTTACTTATATGAAGGTAGGTAAATTTGAAAAGGGGGGCCTTTAAGAAAAGACAAGGTTTCCAACCGTTTAATAAGAACCATTTTATCTTTTCTTTTCCCCCAAAGACTGGAGATGGATCATGGAGGCAGCACAGACAGTGACAGAGTGGTGTGGGCATGGCACAAAGGTGAGGCAGCAGCTGCTGCCCTTTCTGATGGGATGTCTACAGAGCAGCGTTTCTGAAACCTCAGCATGCAGCAGACAAAACACAGACTGCAGGGTGACGCTCAGAATTTAGGATCAATTAGTCTGGGGTGGGAGAAGGCAATGGCACCTCACTCTAGTACTGTTGCCTGGAGAATCCCATGGATGGAGGAGCCTGGTAGGCTGCAGTCCACGGGGTCTCAAAGAGTCGGACACGACTGAGCGACTTCACTTTCACTTTTCCCTTTCATGCATTGGAGAAGGAAATGGCAACCCACTCCAGTGTTCTCACCTGGAGAATCCCAGGGACGGGGGAGCCTGGTGGCCTGCCATCTACGGGGTCGCACAGAGTCAGACACAACTGAAGCGACGCAGCAGCAGCAGTCTGGGGTGGGGCCTGAGAATCTGTAATTTTACCAAGTTCTCAGATGATACTGATGTTATTCTCTGGAGACCCTGCTTTGAGAGACACTGCTTAAAGAAGACCATGGCAGAGAAAGGAGTAAAAGGAAAAACCTGTCTAGCAGAGGAACTCGTAACTCTTACAGGAGATCTTAATAAAGCTTGTGTGTGTGTGTGCATGTGTATTTTTTAAAAAGTGTAGCTCTTTCTTTCAAGTTTTAAAAGTGTCACTAATTTGATAAAAGGTTAAACACCAGTTGTTTGGAAACTTAATGAGTCAAGAACTACAGCAATTTTGCTGTACTGTTGAGTGACTCGTTGCTTTAAAAAATTAAAAAGCTTTAGTGTTACCACCTAATATGTTAAGATAGACTGAAATATACAGGAAATACCTACATTGCCTTTAAAGGGATACTATTAAAATAATCTTTTTTAAAGCAACACAACCTATTAATTTCTGCAAAATGGTAATTCACGTAGTGATTATTTAGTAAGAAAGATGAGGTAATTTAGTGTTGTCATAATTCTCCCTAGGAAAATTCTTACTCCAATCATTTCAGAGACTGTAACGAAAATGTCAAGTACTGAACTATTTCCTAAATTACATTAAGTCATATCACATAATTCAGAACTTGTCACATTCAAATGTAATAAAACATTAAATTTTTATCCTGAAATAAATGGGGTAGTACTAGATTTGAATTTTTGGTATAATGCATTAGAAAGTATATGTCAGAAACTATTTTACTGATCTTATCCCAGTGAAAGTCAGCCTTGTCTTATTTGAGTTTTACCAAACACCCTGAAATATTTCCAAAGATACTATCTGTGATATAATTTAAATGTGCTTCACAAAGCACATTTTTTATTCCTAGAAAGAATTTTAACAAATTCATTTTCAGGCAAATTATACAAGTATTTTAAAAATAGTGATATTTTAGAGGCTGTATTTCTTAAGTCAAAGTGTAATGTAAAACACAATAATTAACAATGAGATCGCACATATCTTACATAAACATATTTTTAAGAACTAAGTCATCAGATCCTGTATCAAGTACAGAAACACTTAGCAGAGCTGAATGGGCTGCGGTGAAGGTAAGAAATGTTATAAACAATAATCTAGAGCCCTGCTCTAAAATAGCATTGTTTGGTCTTATTCAAGGAACATGTTTCATATAACGAAACCATTTAGTTTTTTGCTATCTTTCAATAAGATCTATTGTAAACCATATTACATTACAGTCATAAAAATAATTTATTCATTTTTTCAAATGTGTATGTCAAAGATTACCCAAATGGTTAACAGCAGAAACAAGAAATCACATTTGTCATTATTACCTTTCATATGTTTCATTAATATCACATAGAATATCGATATATTCAATATATCAGACACTTTATCCATGATACAATTTAACTTTCACAACAATCACATCATGTATTTATTATTACATCAATAATTATTTATTATTATTATTTATTATTCTCATCTGACACATGAGAACGTTTAGAGAGGTTTAAGTGACCTGTCCAAAGTCGCACAGCGATTAACTGGCAGAACAGAATCAAACAGGCAGACCTATTCTGGAAACCACATTCCTAGCTTCTTTATTACGTTATATTTACAGGAAAATATCCTCATTTCCTATAACATTTAATCCAAACTCTTTTCTGTGGCTTTAAAGAGCTCAGAAACCTGACGCAGCCTCCGTTTTCCTGCACTTCACTGTACACCGGCTCCGCTGGACTCACCGCTCTCTTCTGCACAAGTCATGTTCTTACAGCGTCACTAGCCTCCTCTTGCCCTTGATGCAGCTGGAACTGTCTACACCGTACATCTTACCCACAGACAGCATGTAGCTGGATTTCAAGATATACACTCTCATGAGTATTTATCTTTTCACAAATAAATTTAAATTCATTTACATTTATTATGACAATCAGACCTGTCTAGATTCATATCCTGACTGTGTAAATTACTCACTGTGTGACTCGTTAAATTATTTAATGCTCCTCTGCCCCAGGTTCCTCACAGTAAAATGGGGATAGCATAGCACCATCTCGTAGTGTTAATGTGGTGATTAAACGAGTTAATTAATGTAATTTTAAAGTTCTTAGAACACTTTACCACTGGTTCATTCACTGTTCCATGAGCTTTCATGATTGATAATATATCTACTTTAAATTGGAAACAAATTAGTTACAATCTGTCATACAGTACAGCAGTACACCACTCTGATAACCACAAATGATTAACAGAGATAGTAATCTACACAATAAAACATAATGCAGAGCTGAGACTCTTTTTTCCAGGGTAAAGAAAACAGGAACATACAGCTGCTACGTCTTTTTCGAAATTTTTTAAAGAATTTATTTAATTTATTGATTTCTTACGTTGAATTTTTTCAGCCATACCCTGTGGCATGCAAGATCTTAGTTGGGATCAAACTTGCCCCCATTTCAGTAGACGTGGGGAGTTGTAACCACTGGATCTCCAAGAAAGCCCCTGGAATAGATCTTTTTGTATATGTGAATAAAGAATATTAAGATGGACTGAAAGTTTCTATCCCCGCAAAATATGTATGTTGAAACCCTAAACCCTGCTGTCATGATCCTGAAGCTAAGGTCTGGGGGAGGTAATCAGGTCACATGGGTGAGGTCTAGGGGAGGTAACTGGGTTGTAAGAGGGAGTGGAGCCTTCATAATGGAATTAGTGTCCTCAGAAGGAGAGACGGGAGAGAGTTTGCTTTTTCCCTCATTCCTCTATACCCTGTGAGGACACAGCAAGAAGACAGCCATCAGAAAATTAGGAAGCAGGTCTCACCAGACACCAGACTTAACAGTAACTCTGTCTTCAACTTTCCAGCCTCCAGAATTGTGAGAAATAAATATCTGTTGTTTAAGCCATCCATTCTATGTTAATTTGTTATAGCAGCCTGAATTAAAACAGAAATCTTTTTTATGTTAGGGAGTAAGATACAGGCAGTTCTAGGAAGCCTATCTTTTATTTTCCAACAGAGAAGACTTTTAGGTTGACTATCAGTTTCTCTATATTGAGGGTAAACAGCAGGAAAAAAAAAAACATTTTTCTTTCTAAATTCCTATAGAGCCCTAGTGAAATCTTTTCCAAATGCCAGGTTCTGCGAAGTTTATATTCTCCAAATTAGCTAAAGTGAATCTACATAAGATACTCTGAACGATTTGTTTTTATCCAATAGATATGAAATAACATGGATTTTAATGTCATTTATAATAGTCCAATTACTCAGCAAGAGATGTGTTGATTTCCTTTTCCTCTGCTTATGATGTTTCTATTTGGTAAGCATCCTTCCTTTACTTGCAGTATATGTATTACAGATGGAGCGGAATCTCTCCCCAGATTCTGGGAGATGCACTGGGCTCAAGCCCCAGTCAGAGACCTTCGCACATGCTGCCCACAGAACTCGTAAAGGACTAGGCATAAAACATAAGCCATTCAGTTTGAAGCAAAGTTGATCCCAAGATTTTTGCTTGAGTTGCCAGGAAACAGGTATTCTTTCTCTTGGACTTAGACTACATAAGACTTGAAGTCCTGGGATACCACCATGTGTAGATGACCCACCCAAAAGTGAAGTTGTTATGGAAGATGCACACACACACACACACACACACACACACACATACAATATGACTAGAGAGGTAGATAAATAACACAAGCTGAGATCCTGACGACAATTTCAAGCTACACCAAGCTGATTTAATGTGGCTGCCCTTGGATCCTTCAGTTACAACAGCCAATCAATTCTATGTGGCTTAAGCTAGTTTACCCTGGAGAAGGGAAAGGCACCCACTGCAGTATTCTGGCCGGGAGAACTGCATGGACTGTACAGTCCACGGGGTCACAGAGTCGGAGACAACTGAGCGACTCACACTAAGCTAGTTTACCTTGGATTTTCTGTTACTGTAAATCCTAAGACTTCTAACAAAGGTATCTGAGGTGGAGGAGTCACTTACATTAATGAAAATAAAACACATTATGTTTAATATTGGCTTACCTTTTGGTTTAATAAAGCACTTGCCAATTTTTGTACTTCTGAACTCAATAAGGTGGTTCCTCTGATGACTTTGCTGAGGGCAGCAAGAGACTGATGGACACTCTGTACTAAGCGGACAGCATTAAATTGTTCAAGAATGATGAAGGATAATACTGGAGATCCTTGCCGATCATTAGGAGGCAACAACTTCTGATGAATCAAGTTTGAATTCTGAAAGAATAATGTATCTTGTAATATTTGCTAAAAAGTAACACAAATATATCAAAACATTCAAAAGTTATTTAAACCTTTTGTTTGTATACTTGTTTTGAAACACTCTCTTATGAATGGCCAAATTTATTAAACCCGTAAATATCCAGGGAAAGAGTTCTGGACTTCACCAACTTAAACGGGCTGAGAGTGAGAACCGAGGACGGGATGCAGCGGTCGGTGTGGCTGGAGCGTGTGAGAACCACACACTGTAAGCCGACGCCGAGGGAGCGGCGCAGCAAAACTGCCCCTCTCGCTGCAAGGGAAGCAGAGGAATCTGGCTTTGAAAAGTAGGTGAGTAAATATTTATTTCAATGTGAAAATTACCTGTATGTAAACTTAACAAATTACATTAGAGATCTTGTACCAGTGAATATTATATCTTAGTATTTATTTCTACATCTACACTTTAAGAGAGGCTCTGATACACGGAACTTGGGGCTTCTCAAATTGTTAAGAAAAAGTCAAGGAATCCCAGCCGTTTCCAAACAGTCTACATGAAGAAGAAAAAAAAATATCACCTTCATTAGTATTCTAAAAGTGTCAAAAAACTGTCAAAGAGGTAACACTGGCAAGTCTGTACTCTTACCTACTATCCATGTTCCTAACTTCTTCTATATGTTCTGCTTACGATCCTAATGAAGGACCACCTCTTCCTGTGCTAGAGGTTATCACAGGCCCATATTCTATGAGAGCACTGTTTTTCATGTTGTTGGGATGATGATTTAATATCATAAGATGAAGATCTAGCCATTAAATAAATAACTATGAAATAAATTTTACTGGCATGAAGTCACTCCTGAAAATAGATTCAGGCTATGAGTTCAAATTTAGGCATTTTATTTGTATTAATACTACATTTAAAATATTAAAGTCATTGGAACCATTTTTGATAGACATAAAAATGCACATAAATGTACCCATAAAACTACATAGTGGTGAACTCTAAATCTAGAAGAGAAAAAGAGTATATTATTAAAATTAACTATAAATATTACCTCCTAGATTGAAATTATTTGAACCAGAGTTATGAAATAAATAATACTTAACACACCTCCAACCTTAGTCAAGTTACAAAACTGACATAAAATTTAGATTATAGACTTTCCATAATTCTTCATATTAAAAACCATTCCTGGAAGTGAATAATATGTGGCACTTAAATCTTTACCAATCTTATACTAAGATTGGTAAAGATTCAGTTCAGTTCAGTCATTCAGTTGTGTCCAACTCTGCAACCCCATGGACTGCAGCACGCCAGGCCTCCCTGTCCATCACCAACTCCCGGGGTTTACTCAAACTCATGTCCAACGAGTCAGTGATGCCACTCAACCATCTCATCTTCTTTCATCCCCTTCTCCTCCCACCTTCAATCCTGCCCAGCATCAGGACTCTTTTCCAATGAGTCAAATCTTCACATCAGGTGGCCAAAGTATTGGAGTTTCAGCTTCAACATCAGTCCTTCCAACGAATATTCAGGTCTGATTTCCTTTAGGATTGACTGGCTTGATCTCCTTGCAGTTCAAGGGACTCTCAAGAGTCTTCTCCAACACCACAGTTCAAAAGCATCAATTCTTCAGCCCTCAGCTTTCTTTATAGTCCAACTCTCACATCCATACATGACTACTGGAAAAACCATAGCTTTGGCTATATGGACCTTTGTCAGCAAAGAAATGTCTGCTTTTAATATGCTGTCTAAGTTGGTCACAGCTTTTCTTCCAAGGAACAAGCGTCTTTTACTTTCATGGCTGTGGTCACCATCTGCAGTGATTTTGGAGCCCAAGAAAATTAAACTCTGTCACGGTTTCCATTGTTTCTCCAGCTATCTGCCATAAAGTGACGGGATCAGATGCCACAATCTTAGTTTTTTGAATGTTGAGTTTTAAGCCAACTTTTTCACTCTCCTCTTTCACTTTCATCAAGAGCCTCTTGGTAAAGATTACTGAATAATACCTTAGTTTATAGATTTTTATCCATTCTATTAAACTGATGAGTCAAATCTGCACTGTTCACAGTTACTTTATAGAAGAACACATAAAAATGGAATCTTAGATCATTCAAACAAGATTCATTTATGATGCAAGTAAATAGAAAACTTAGTGTACTGAACTTTTTAAAAAGTTGATTTAAGAGAGTACCTATCAACACTACTTAAAATTGAGATAAGAATTCAGGTAAGAACTATGGTCTAGAGATGTGCAGTAAGTGTAAAATACCAACTGAATTTCAAAGACTTAATATGAAAACAAGGATGTAAAATACCACATTAATAATTTTTATATTTATCATCTGTTGAAATGTGAATATTTTAAATACATTAGGTTAAATAAAATACATTAATTTCATTTATTCATACTTATTTGAATATGACTGCTAGAAAGATTAAAATTACAAGTATGGCTTCTATTTGTGTTTCACATTATATATCTTCTGCATAGTATTGATCTAGAAACTATCAATTAAAATGATATAAGTTCAGCAATAAGAACAGAAGAACATAGGAGAAAACAGCATACAGCAGCATCTTAAAAAAGTGTTTGATTCATGGAAGATGAAAAAAATTAACAGTAAGAAGCCCCAAAGTGATATAAGTTGTGATAAATGAATGACTGACAGAAATACAGCAGAAGACATCAAAGTATATTATATTTTATAACAGAAGACATTAAAGTATATTATATATTTTAAAACATAATTCATTTCCTACAAGCCTTCATAACGCTTTATAAAAATTAACATGACAACTTTAGCTGTAAAAATAAATATAGGTATTGCATACATTATGAAAGAGTTAAGTATAGAGATTTATAGCAGTAGAAACATGTTAAAGTGTTACATTAATCTTTAAACAACCTCAAATTAAGTATTATTTATAATTCAAGTAGCTAAAATTGCCATGAGCAAATTACATCACTATAAGACATTTTTCAATGAAACTATCTAGGGATGGCAGTCATAGCTTTAGTATATTGATTATAAGAAAAACTTTTTTTATGATTAAATATAATTGGCTGAATCATGTACTTTGGAAGGACATCTCTGACATTTTAAAGTTCATCTTATCATTAAAAAGCTAAGTGTATTTATAGGAAATCATTATCTAATTATGAAGTTGCTGGAGAAGAAATGATTGTGGATTTTTAAAACCTTAACTATTAAGCACGAAATATCTTTTGGGCAAGAAAAAAACTAGTCTAACTTTGGTACAATTTAGGTATTAATCCAGAATTTTTGTGTTTTAACTAGAGTAGTTTCTTAAGCGAGATCCTTAGTCATAAGTAAAACAGATGACACATAGAAGTACTACTCTCTCTGTTGTTTTAATAATTAAAGCTTTTTGAAAATGATTCCCCCTCAGAAAGAATTTTTGCCACTAAAGGGAATTCAAGCAATGAGTAAAGGTCAGCAGGTTTTTCTATAAAGATTCAGACAGCAAATGTCGGACTTTGTGGGACATAAAATTTCTGTTATAACAAATCAACTATGGCTGTTACAATGAAAATTTAGCTACAGACAATATATAAACAAACAGGCATGGATGACTTTCAATAAATCTGTATTTACAGAAACTGGCGACAGTTCAGATTTGGCCCATGTGCTGTAGTTTGCCAACCTGTCAGGTATACTACCACTTACTCAAAGCATTATGGAGATTCACATACTGCTCTAGATAACATCAGAGTCCCTTCCAGATCTGCAGTTCAATGAAATTAGTAAGATGTGAACTGTAGTTTCTATGTATGTATTTACCCATGACTCACAGAACAATAATGAACAATTGGACAGAAGTACTTTTCCCCCTTGTCATATGATCATGTCTTTGAAGATACGTTTTTTATGATAAAAAAGATACTAAAAGACAACACACAAGCATTTTAAAAAGCAAAAAAGGAAGTGAGAAACATCAGAAACAAAAGTGGGGTGGCTCTGTGTTAGGCAGCTTTTAACAGGAGGCTTCCTATGTGCTGATCTGTCATGATTCCTCTGTTCCTTATTAATCCTTGAATATTCAAGGATTAAGAGGAGCTGGCAAGCTGCTCCTGTGGACTGAGGAATGCATGCATTTCCTTCATTAGCTTTTCCTCCTTTCTGATATGGAAAGTGGTTATTTACAGCCCTCTCTCTTTGACTTGAATTCTAGCCTTATGTTTACTTGGTAATTTGTAAGATTTTTGATCCCTATCTTTGCTGAAAAAGTTACCTTGTAAGACAGTATATATACCCACACTATGTTGAATAAAACACCCTTGTTCCATCAGAGCTTGGGTCCCTGTGTCTTTCTTCATCTCTCTCTCCCTCTCCCTCTCTCTCTCTCTGTCTCCTTCAGGCTAGTTCTTTGGAGCGCAGAGGCCCACCAAAGCTTACTTACTTGCACGGGCTTTCAAGACCTCCTCGAGAGGGCGTCCTGAGCCCACGTAAGTGATGCAAACCCTTTGTCTTAGGGTTTTATTGGTTTTCTGCGTAAACCAGGGAATATCAGCCTCTTTCTTTCTTTTACTTTCTTATCGTCAACTCTGTACCACCAGGTTCTGGTCCATTAAAGGACCTTAACAGCTCTGAGTTACAGAAAAGGGGGCAATATCTTCATTTCCATGTGGCAGAAATTCTACTTATGCCCTCCAGTAATCCTTCATTCCACTTCAGATAATAATTTCCTAATATCTCTCTGGGAAGAAACAAATTTCCTACCTTTAAGTCCAAATGGTTCTGGTAGAGTTGACTCTGGTATATGACTTGTGTGCATACTAAGTCTCTTCAGTCGTGTCTGACACTTTATGACCCAATAGACTATAGCTCATCAGGCTCCCCTGTCCATGGGATTCTCCAGGCAAGAACACTGGAGTGGGCTGCCATTTCCTTCTCAAGGGGATCTTCTCAACCCAGGGATTGAACCTGCATCTCTTTTGTCTCCTGCAATGGTAGGCGGGTTCTTTACCACCAGTGCCACCTGGGAAGTGAAGTTCCAGGTGGCACTAGTGGTAATTACCATACGACTTAGAAGTTAACTAATCAGAGCATTCCATTCCTGACCACAGTCACTGGTTGAGAGATGGGCAGATTACCAAACAGAGATAACAAAACATAGTAAGAATCTTGCCTGCATCTTCTGATAAACAGATAACTCCTCCTTTTCACTACACTTGAACTGAAGAGATCATCAAGTAGAGAACCAATGCAGTCATTTTTTGATAATAAAGAGAGAGGCTGTATAAAAAATGGAGCATACACAGACACATACACATATATCATACCAGTTTCAGTGCAGCATCAGCCCTCTTAGAATATACATACCATGCATATTATAATTATATATATGTATATATGTGTGTGTGTATAGAATGCTTCCCTGGTGGTGCACGTGCTACAGAAACCACTTGCAATGCAGGAGATGTAAGAGATATAGGTTCAATTCCTGGGTTGGGAAGATTCCCTGGAGAAGGGCATGGTAACCCACTCCAGTATTCATGCCTGGAGAATCCCGTAGACAGAGGAGCCTGGCAGGTTATGGTCCACAGTGTCACAAAGAGTTGGACAAGACTAAAGCAACTTAGCACAATACACACACACACATACACATATGTGTGTGCATGTGAGTGTGTATATATATACATATATATATATGGTGGGACTTCTCTGGTGGCTCAGTAGTAAAGAATCCACCTGCCAATGCAGATAAAAGATGTGGGTTCAATCCCTGGGTTAGGAAGATCCTCTGGAGAAGAAAATGGCAACCCACTCCAGGATTCTTGCCTGGGATATCCCATGGACAGAGGAGCCTGGAGAGCTATAGTCCATGGGTCTGCAAAGAGTTGGACATGACTTAGTGACTAAGCAACAACAACAACTACACACACACACACACACACACACACACACACACACAGAGGGAAGGAGAAAGAGAGATGCTGGTGACTAGCAGAGCAAGTAAGGTCAATGCTGAAAGACAGAAGAGGGGAGTATTTTGAGTTGCTACACTGAAGCTGATGCTGTAAGCTATTATACCTTTCTAAAAGAAAAATTGAAATGAAGCTAGTGAGTGCCAATACAAAGAAGCTTTTGTATTAAATACAAATTACTAATTTTACATGCCTGAGAATTTCATAATTTTTACTTACAATACTGTGATATTAATATACACGAAACATAGTACCCCTAGGCAGACAAGTACAGGATTGACAGTCATCACTCAACAGGCCCTTTAGATCTGTCTGTATCTTTTGGTCTCTGATAGAAAGTCATTATTTATTTATAACTTGGGTATGTAAAACAAAATAGCAATTAAAAAAAACTATAGATTAATATAAAAATGGCATATTAATAAAACCACATTTATTTCTAGGGAAGAACTTTAATAGGCTATCTGCTCCATAACTCCCACTCCAGTATTCTTGCCTGGAGAATCCCGTGGACAGAGGAGCTTGGTGGGCTGCTGTCCACAGGGTCGCACAGAGTTGGACATGACTAAAGCAACTTAACATGCATGCATGCATTGGAGAAGGAAATGGCAACCCACTACAGTATTCTTGCCTGGAGAATCCCAGGGACGGGAGAGCCTGGTGGGCTGCCGTCCATGGGGTCACACAGAGTCGGACACGACTGAAGCCACTTAGCAGCAGCAGCAGCTCCATAACTTGGTTAGAGGAATGATTCTGATGCTCTGTCAAACTACCAAGAAAAGAGGTAATTTAGTAGCATAAATTCTTCCTGGGTTGGGAAGATCCCCTGGAGGAGGGCATGGCAACCCACTCCAGTGTTCCTGCCTGGAGAATCCCCGTGGACTGAGCAGCCTGGTGGGGCTACAGTCGTCCATAGGGTCGCAGGGAGTCAGACACGACTGAGCGACTGAACACACAGCACACAGCAGAATAACAGAGTAATAACAAAATCTCAATTTAGAAGATCTACACAGATCATGACATTTAAATGGAAAAGTGAATAACATTTGAGAATACTGCTATGTGCCAGGTACATCATGAATTTCATATGAAGCTTTTTTTTTATTATTATTTTAACAGTTTCAGCAATATAAAGAAAGGGAGCAAGAAGAACAGATTATGAAGAATGTTAAGAAATGTCAAAAATTTGAAAACTTATATCGTTCAGAGGAAACAATAGAGCACATTTTATAAAATGGACCCATAATGAACAGTTTATCTTTCCTTCCATGTCATCCTAAAAAATAATGTATATATTTTCATGACAGTGGAATGCTTTTTGGCATTCTGTGTGTTCAACTAACTGTTAGAAACACAATAAATACGACAGCATAAAATGCTTCCGTGTATGTATGCGTGTGCGAGTGTGTTGCTTAAAAGTTTGAAAAGTGACCAACTGCTCTAATATAGTGAGCAAACTGGTTCATAATTTTAAGACTAAAAGGAACAGTCAGCATTTCAACAGTCAGTGCAGATATTCACTGAGGAAAAAAAAAAACAACTCTGAAGTCCAAAACTCCATAATATTACTTAACAGAAAAAGAGCGTCTACAAAGCATAATCACTTAAGAGACACACATTAACTTACAATGTTTTCAAAATCAGAAGCAGACTTTCAGCTTCTGTTTTTAGCAGAGTTAAGATGAAAACAACCAAATATGTTGAGTAAAATAGTAAAGCAACTTCTTAAATACACTCAATTACAACTATGATCTGAGAACAGACAAATAATTATTCAAACAAGTGAGTGTTGGATTTTTAAACTTCATCTTTATTTATTTTATCCTGAATGTTAACACAAAGTATTCTGGATTAGAGAGAGATTATTTATCACCTCACAGCAAATAATGTGCTGCTCCTACACCTACACTCCAGGTCTTACCTTCAGGGTGACCAAATGACAGCCAGATCAGTTATCCTATGCACGTAGCCACACATTCCGTGAGCAAGGTGTGCAAAGGATGGGTAAAGAGGTTATTCTCTGCTTATAAAGAGGGAGAAGGAAGCTGTTGTGTTCCCCTCCAAAGAGGATGTCCTAGGAAATCTAACCAACCCTGTAGTATGTAAATAAAAATCTCTCCAGGAGCCAAACGGTCTACTTGTTACTCGGTCGCTCGGTCATGTCTGACTATGCTATACAATGGACTGCAGTACCCCAGGCTTCCCTGTCTTTTGCTATTACCGGAGTTTGCTCAAACATGTCCACTGAGTTGATGATGGTATCGCATCCTCTGCTGCCCCCTTCTCCTCTTGCCCTCAATCTTTCCCAGCATCAGGGCTTTTCTAATGAGTCACTTCTTTGCACCAGGTGGCCAAAGTTTTGGAGTTTCAGCTTCAGCATCAGTCCTTCCAATGAATATTCAAGAATGATTTCCTTTAGGATGGACTGGTTGGATCTCCTTGCAGTCCAAGGGACACTCAAGAGTCTTCTCCAACACCACAGTTCAAAAGCATCAATTCTTCAGCGTTCAGCTTTCTTTATAGTCCAACTCTCACATCCATACATGACTACTGGCAAAACCACAGTTTTGACTATACAGACCTTTGTCAACAAAGTGATGTCTCTTGTTTTTTAATACATTGTCTAGGTTGGTCACAGCTTTTCTTCCAAGGAGCAAGCATCTTCTAATTTCAATGCTCAGTCACCATCTGCTCCAGTTATTTTGGAGCCCAAGAAAATAAAGTCTGTCACTGTTTCCATTGTTTCTCATCTATTTGCCATGAAGTGATGGCGCCAGATGCCATGATCTTAGTTTTCTGAATGTTGAGTTATAAGCCAGCTTTTTTTACTCTCCTCTTTCACCTTCATCAAGATGCTCTTTAGCTCCTCTTCACTTTCTGCCATTAGGGTGGTGTCATATGCATATCTGAGGTTATTGGTATTTCTCCCAACAATCTTTGTTCCATCCTGTGTTTCATCCAGCCTACATTTTGCATGATGTACTCTGCATACAAGTGAAATAATCAGGGTGACAATATACAGCCCTGATGTACTCCTTTCCCAGTTTTGACCCCATCCATTGTTCCATGTTTGGTTCTAATTGTTGCTTCTTGACCTGCGTACAGTTTTCTCAGGAGGCAAGTAAGGTGGTTTAGTATTCCCATCTCTTTAAGAATTTTCCACAGTTGGTTGTGATTCACACAATGATCTAGAGATGTTTCCAAGTTTGGGCTTTATCCTTCTGTCGTGGAAATACCCATGAAGATAATGCTCTGGTCTTGCCAGTGCCCTGAGTCTTAGAAGGAATTTACAGCTGTCACATGTTCCTCTCAGAGAGATAATACAAGTTTTATTATCCTTTTTGAATACAGCACTTAGCTAGATAAATAGCTACAAAGTTAATTTCCACAGTATATGAAGAGTCACATAAGGCTGGGGTTTTTTATGAGAATACAAGACATCCAGAAAGGTTTTTATTTCTCCATGCTAAGAATGAGAGAGTAGCAAACAAGCCACTGAAGTTCAAAGACACTGGTGAACCTGAGCTGTGGTATTCATATACATGGGCTTGGGAGACCAGGGATAATGTCCAATATCTGCTCAAGGTGGAGAGGTAAAAATGATACATCCAAAAAACGTGAAACCCCCAATGACTACATCCTCGACAGAAGACTGAAATATTAATAACCTGCCTTCCACCCATCACCTGTGCCTCAGGGACTACAGGAAAACTGCCTATGTTGAAATCTCGTACTAACTGGAGAGGGGAGTTTATGTGTCGAATCTCTTGTCAAAAAATAGCCACAATCAAAACTTCAGTGTTAGTTTGTATGCACTCCCTCGGAATTTCCAACAAATTTCAAGAATTTAATTTATATGGTTCCAAACTAGTGCTATCTCCAAGTATTTGAAAGGAGCATAATCCTTATCTTCACACAAACCAAACCCTAATCCTACACTCTAAGTTGAAGAGGTGCCTGGTGGGCTACTGTCCACGGAGGTCACAAAGGGTCAGACATGACTGGGTGACGCGACTGTCACTTTCACTACTTCCAAATAAGAGAAAGCCTACTCCTCCGTTCCAAATCTTCACTTGCTTAGTTTAAAATATCATTTTCTATGGGAATTATTGTGCAAACTGTAAGTCCATACTACAGAAATATGAAGAGGGAAATGAGTAACAGCTGGGGAGGCTTCTGGAAGCTGCTGGGACTTTACCTGCTCATCCCTGGTTTAGCACAGCTAGGAGATTCCAGTAGAAGGAAAACAGCATTTGGAAAGTCCTCATAGACAGAACCACTGAGATCTGCCTCACTATGGAAAAGGCTTACAGGTTAGGTTGGATATGAAGCCATGTTGTGAAAAACGATTTTCTTTAGGAAAATTAATGTAATAATCTGAAATATGACTTCGAGGATGGACATATTATAAGGAGAGTCAAATTTGCTGTTTTCTGCAATAGCATGTATGAGAAAAAATAAAAGCCTAAATTACGGCAATAGCTTCAGGAAGGAAATGGGAGAGATAAAAAAATAAAAACATTATAACAGGATGAAGCACAAGATATTTGAAAGATTAATTTGACTACTATGAATATAATATAACTATCTTTTAATGAATCTGTATTTATCTTACAAATAAAAGTTAAAATGGCATTTTAAAAGTTACGCTTGGTTCTGGACAAAATGGGCGACCTATCTCCCACTTCTGCATTCTGTCTTGGACAAAACAAGAAGATACTGAACCCAGAAGATGGCACAAAAAGAATGGACAACGTTTGGGAGACAGGAAGGGTTTGGGTAACAGGCAAGTAGAGAATATGGTAACTTGTAGCTGAGGGCTGGATGCACGGCTGGGGTCAAACCAGGAGAATTTTGGGTTTCAAACTTATCTTTTCATGTTTCCCTGGAAAGAATACTGCTCACCATCTTACCATTTCAGGGCTGAAAATAGCAGTATTAAGCTCGCACCAATGACAGCACAGTAGTTGATTATTTCACAGCATGCAGCCCAGATATGTGAGGAATACACTGAAACAGGTATAGCTGGTAAGGCTGGCTTTTAGAATTGCAAGTTCTCAGAGTATCACACAGAATAGATGCAAAACAAAACAAAATCCACACCTGTATTTAATGTGGTGAAATTTAGGGAGATCAGAGACAAAATATTCTAGCGGGCAAAAAACTAATGAGTTACAAAGAAATAAGAATCAGATTAACAGCAAATTTCAATAAATTTGTATAAATTTGATTTTAATTTAAAGGATAAGCAAAGGTTGGTTTAAGAAAAAAAAGAAGGCTAAAGAATACTAACTTCAACATGAATCGATACGAAGCATGGAAATCAGGGCGGTGACTTCACGGTCGGGAACGTGTGCACTGTGGTTACCCGTCTGCCTCAGGCACAGCAGAGAGCCTGGTTTGGGATGCCAAGGCATGGGTGTATCTTTTCACTCTCTAATTCTTCCTCATGCTAGCTTTACCAATCTGATGGTCTCAATAAAGTGGCAATTCCAGTTACTTGAGGTCATTATTTATTCAGACTCCCAATAATCACCAACTGCTGACACTAAGAATAACTCGAAAACTGTAAGATTTGAGGGTTTGAAATTTTATAGGTTCTAAAATAAGCCTAATTTGACTTCCCTTATTGGAGAAGCCTATCGATATATAAATATTTTTATAGTATTACTAAACATATGAGTTGTAAAACTGTATTTTTTAATTTCAGAAAGTAAATCCTTATTCAATTAGAATAGTAACCATTAATACTGTAATGGTTTTGCCTAGTGAGCAAGCAACCATCTATAATCTATAACTATTATGCAATATAGAAATAAGTCAATTCCAATCGATGAATTGCTTTTTCTTAGCACTTGGATTCCTTTGAAAAATTTCACCTTTAAGAGCAGTCATTGACTTTACAGAACGAGGCAAGAGAAGACAAAGAGTGAGCAAAATATGTATCAGCCACAGAGGGTGTCACAGTACACTACCAGGATATGACAAATCCCACTGGTGACACTACTGCCTGGGCTGATCTACTTCTATTACTATTATTTCCTACATCTTTTTCCAGGACACTGCATACATTAAGGGCACACCAATGCCAAAATTTACCAACATATTTATCAACATGGACAATTTGGAGATAAAACTGGAAAAAAAAAAGATATGGAGAAAAAAGAAAAAACAAAGGAAGAATGTTCTACTACTAACCTGATTTAATTTCTTCCAGAGATTGAGGACAGGAGAAAGTTCATTAGACCAGATTTCTCTATCAAATTTGCAACCAGCTGTTACGGATCTGCCTAAGATCTTCAACTGTGAAATAACCTGAATGAAGAAAATAAAAAGCAATAAATGAACACGACCATTCCGTAGGATACAAGAACAGTCATATTTAGCTTATAAAGACTATGTGTACATATATATATATTTATGTACATATTACAATGACTCATCATTTGAAAAGGTACTTCTTTAGTTAGATTCATTCTTAATAACCTATTTGCTCACTTCTGAAATAAAAATATTTTTCAATTGGAATGATTTAAATCACATAACCTCAAAATGCTGATATAATTTTTTGAAAAGATGAAATGACAGAAAAGATAGTAAATAGTACGAAAGTGAAGTGAAAGTGTTAGTCACTCAGTTGTGTCCTACTTTTCACGACCCAATGGACTGTAGCCCACCAGACTCCTCTGTCCATGGAATTCTCCATAGGCAACAATACCTCAGAGGGTAGCCATTCCCTTCTCTAGGGGATCTTTTCAACCCAGGGATGGAACCAGGGTCTCCTGCATTGCAGGCAGATTCTTCACTATCTGAGCCACCAGGGAAGCCCAGTAAATAGTATAGCAAGCTATGAAATAGTATAACAATTTTAAGTAATTGGTGGTACACATTACAATAAATCTGAGCTTTTAGGATTCTACTGATATGAATCAATAGATTCTATTGATTTTAAGTTGCCATCTCAATGTTTCTTCTATATATAAAACTCAAATGAAAGAAGTTATATATAAATTAGTAAAATCAAGCAAAATAAATTCTTCTTTCCTACTTAGGGCGTTCACTTCTGTGAAAGGTGTCTGATGGCTCAGACAGTGAAGGATCTGCCTGCAATGCAGGAGACCTGGGTTCGATCCCTGGGTCGGGAAGATTCCCTGGAGAAAGGAATGGCTACACACTCTAGTATTCTTGCCTGGAAAATTCCATGGACCGAGGAGCCTGGTGGGCTACAGTCCCTGGGGTTGCAAAGAGTCGGACGCCACTGAGAAACTTTCACTTCACTTCACTTCTGTAACTTTCAAGTTATCAGGTTCTCTGTCACCATTCTCTGGAGAAGAAAACGGCAGCCCATCCCAGTATTCCTGCCTGGAGAACCCATGGACGGACCACGGAGTCGCAGAGAGCTGGACTCGATTGAGCGACTAACACACACACATCATCATTCTCATCAAAATCAATTCACTCACATTTTCTTTTCAACATAGTGTATAATGGCTTCCATTTCAATAATATCAATAAGTCTTCTTAATCATTTACTAAGAATGATCCAGGATATCATTGAGTATTCTATATATTATACTATACATATTAGAGTAGTATATATAAAAAGTAGTAGTATATAAAAAGGTAGTAGTATATAAAAATCAGTTAAGTATCTTTTGATGGTTCTTCATAAATATTTCAACTGAATATTAAAACTGTGCTAGCTCATTGCTTATCTGACAGAAACAAAATAAATTCCCAAATCCAAACAATATGTTTTCCTAAGCTAATATTTTATACATCAACATTTGCCGGGTATCAACTATTTTTTCTGTTTTACTTTTTGAGAAATATAAGCTGCTTTTCCTTTTTAATAGATTGGGCTACATTTAATATTTTGGGGGCTCTTATACTATTAAAGTTCACAATAAAATAAGGACCATAAATCTTTCAAAATAAATGCACTAATTAACTGATAAACATACAGAATCCTGCTGTTAAACTCAAGTTCCTTCTAGAGTTTTTGATTGATTCTCTAATCTAGAAAAAATTGTGGTGATTCATTGTTTCATTTTCTTTGTTTTTCTGATAAATTATTTTCATTTGCTCTGGCTGAACCCTACAACAGCATCTAATTCATCAGCTCTGCTAAACCACAAAACATCACTAGTTGGTAGTCAGAAGAAGTGCTATTTTGACTCTGGTAACACTTGCTATCACTTATTTGTGTTTAAAATTTGTCAAACATGACAGAAAACAAAATAAGAATGCAAAGCGATGTCTAAAGGAAAAAAGGTTCAAATATTTTTCTACACGTTTTTTACAGCTGATGTTAAAAACTATTTTAAAATAAAATGTTTACCAGCCCAAAAAGGTTTTCTTTCCAGAAAAATAACATATGAGCACTGCTTTTCATAATAACATGATTATAATATAATCTTTAATGAATAAATAGTAATAAAAAGGGAGTTTAAATGCATAACAAAAATACTGTATTAATGAGGATGGGGCTATAACTTATAACAATGGACCATCTTTTGTTTTTATAAAATCTGACACATTTATCTTTTTATAAAGTACAGATGATAAAATATCTTTTCATTACTCATGTTTTAAACCAATTAAAAATACTTTCTTCAATGATAGTCCTTTAAAATGGTGTCAAAGGGAATGAAATTTCCCATGAAAAAGACATCACTTCTTCCATGTGCTCACCGCACTGAGCAGCTCCCCTGGCACGCTCTGGGGCAGCGGCAAGGCTGTGGGGACCGGCAGGAGGCGCTGCCGCTGCGCTCCATCGGCTCTCATTTCCAACAACGAGAGACACCGCGGAAATGCCTAGGCTTCTCCTGAGCAACTGTGTCTTTATTGCAGCATACTAAATCTTACCGTTTTATTTTGCCTTTCTGTTGGATGTTGTAAAGCACACAGAAGAATTTCTAATCGAACAACAGCTTTATAGAACCTGAGAGCGTGAGTTGGTGTCTGTCTTCTTTTGGCATAAACTGTTTCCCTCGTTTTCCTTTCCTCATTTTCTCTTTGATTTCCTCAACTATTGATTTTACACAAATAGATTAGTTTTATTTCTGTAAGTTACCTCCAGTAAAGTCCTTCTTGGAATGAGAAAGAATACAGACTTTACACGGAGAAGGCACTGTCAACCCACTCCAGTACTCTTTCCTGGAAAATCCCAGGGACGGAGGAGCCTGGTGGGCTGCCGTCTATGGGGTCGGACACGACTGAAGCGACTTAGCAGCAGCAGTAGCAGCAACACAGACTTTACAAATGAATGCTCATTCTCAAATTACAGGTGAGAAAATGGATTGTCAAAGAAATTAAGCAAATTACATGTTTGTCTTGGGGTATATGGCAGCAGATTAAATACCTGGAGAAAATTTTATAATAGTGCAATTTAAAATTATGCATAAATAACAATATTAGCAACAAAAAAAACTTTTCAAATTTATCACTGAAGTGTCAAGAAAATTAAGTTTGGAAAGCGTTAAATGGTAGAGCCAAAGAGGCAGAGCTGACCTAGAGACCTGGGTGGGTTCTGAAGCAACATTTGCCCTGGGGTAGCTGCCTAAGGGGCCTACAGCTTGGTTGGTTGGTTTACTTTTTATGAACTATTTTTAGATTTATATAAAAGTGGCAAAAATAGTACAGAAAATTCCAATTATACATTTAACCCCTAACGATAGTAACATCTTACATAATCACTGTATAATTAACAAAACCAGGAAATTAACACTGTATAATACTATTAACTAATCTACTACAAACCATGTTCAAATTTTACCAGTTTTCCCACAGGTTTCCTATTATTCTCTCAGGAAAATAACACATTGCATTTAGCTGTTATTTATCATAGTCTCACCCAAAACTGTGACAGTCATTCTTTTTCCTTCTGACCTTGACACTTTTGAAAAACACTGGTCAATTACTTTGTAAAATGTCCCTCATTGAGTTCATAAGGTTCAAATTTTCAAAGAGAGAAAACAGAAGTCCAGATTCATGTTAATGTATGGCAAAACAAATACAATATTGTAAAGTTAAAAAATAGAAAATAAACTAATTTAAAAAAATAATAAAAAAATAATAATAAATAAATAATAAAAAGATGGACATTTATTAACACACACACAAAACAAAGTACCCAATAGGCTAGTGAGAAAACAAACTGCCTTGCAGAGGGAAAGAGCAGGAACACCTGCTGTTTGTTACCTTGGCTTTTGGGTGATAATGTAATCTGTCTAAAATTCAAACTACACTCCACACACTGCAATCATGAAAATTCCACAAATCGAAACTGACAGAACTACAGTGAATGAGATTCACAGAGGAAAATTAAAGCAGAAACCACTAATGTTCAAACAGAGGCAATGCTGAAAATCAACCCAAACATAACAACTTATAAAGTTTAGAATGTAGATGGAAGAAAAGAGTAAGAGCAAAAATTAATAACAGAAAACAGATATAAAAGAGATCAGATTTTTTAAAGTAACTAAAGACAATAAAATTATGAGACTTCTAAGTAGACTGAATGACATATAGCTACATGATAAAATAAGAGACGGCAAAAATGTATTTAAAATTCTAATTTTTACAAGGAATATAATTAGACATGCTGTGTAGAGCGACCCAAGATGGGACGGGGTTGTGGTGGAGAGGTCTGACAAAACGTGATCCACTGGAAAAGGGCATGGCAAACCACTTCAGTATTCTTGCCTTGAGAACCCCATGAATAGCACGAAAAGGAAAAAAGATAAGATACAAAGATGAACTCCCCAGGTGGGTAGGTACCCAGTATGCTACTGGAGAAGCAACTACAAAAAGAATGAAGAGACGGAGCCAAAGTGATAACAATGCCCAGTTGTGGATGTGACTGGAGTGGAAGTAAAGTCCGATGCAGTAAAGAACAATACTGCATAGGAACCTGGAATGTTAGGTCCATGAATCAAGGTAAACTGGAAGTGGTCAAACAGGAGATGGCAAGAGTGAACGTTGACATTTTAGGAATCAGTGACCTACAATGGACAGGAAGGAGCATTTTAATTCAGATGACCATTATATCTACTACTGTGGGGAAAATCCCTTAGAAGAAATGGAGCAGCCCTCATAGTCAATAAAAGAGTCCAAAATACAGTACCAAGGTGCAATGTCAAAAATGACAGAATGATCTCTGTTCGTTTCCAAGGCAAACCATTTAAAATCATATTAATCCAAGTCTACACCCCAACCAGTAATGAAGTTGAACGAAGAAGCTAAAGTTGAACGGTTCTATGAAGACCTACAAGACCTTTTAGAGCTAACACCAAAAAAAAGTGCCCTTTCATTATAGGGGAGTGGAATGCAAAAGAAGGAAGTCAAGAGATACCTGGAGTAACAGACAAGTTTGGCCTTGGAGTACAGAATGAAGCAGGGCAAAGAGTAACAGAGTTTTCCAAGAAAATCCACTGGTCATAGCAAACACCCTCTTCCAAAAATACAAGAGATGACTCTACACATGGGTATCACCAGATGGTCAATACCGAAATCAGACTGATTATATTCTTTGCAGTCAAAGACAGAGAAGCACTATACAGTCAGCAAAAACAAGACCGGGAGCTGACTGTGGCTCAGATCATGAACTCCTTATTGCCAAATTCAGACTTTAATTGAAGAAAGTAGGAAAAACCATTAGATCACTCAGGTATGACCTAAATAAAATCCTTTATGATTATACAATGAAAGTGACAAACAGATTCAAGGGATGAGATGTGCTACACAGAGTGCCTGAAGAACTATGGACTGAGAGGTTCGTGACATTGTACAGGAGGCAGTGATCAAGGTCACCCCCAAGAAAAAGAAATGCAAAAAGGCAGGCAAAATGGTTGTCTGAGGAGGCCTTACAAATACCTGAGAAAATAAGAGACACTAAAGGCAAAGGAGAAAAGGAAAGATATACCCATTTGAATGCAGAGTTCCAAAGAATAGCATGGAGAGACAAGAAAGCCTTCCTCAGTGATAAATGAAAGGAAATAGAAGAAAAAAATAGAATGGGAAAGACTAGCTGCTGCTGCTGCTAAGTTGCTTCAGTCGTGTCCGACTCTGTGCGACCCCATAGACGAAAGCCCATCAGGCTCCCCCGTCCCTGGGATTCTCCGGGCAAGAACACTGGAGTGGGTTGCCATTTCCTTCTTCAATGCATGAAAGTGAAAAGTGAAAGTGAAGTCGCTCAGTCGTGTCCGACTCTTAGCGACCCCATGGACTGCAGCCTATCAGGCTCCTCCATCCATGGGATTTTCCAGGCAAGAGTACTGGAGTGGGGTGGGGAAAGACTAGAGATTTCTTCAAAAATTAGAGATACCAAGGGAACATTTCATGCAAGGATGGGCTCAATAAAGGACAGAAATGGTCTGGACCTAACAGAAGCAGAAGATATTAAGAAGAGGTGGCAAGAATACACAGAAGAACTATCCAAAAAAGATCTTCATGACAGTGATGCTGTGATCACTTACCTAGAGCCAGACATCTTGGAATGCGAAGTTAAGTGGGCCTTAGGAAGCATCAGTATGAACAAAGCTAGTGGAGGTGATGGAATTCCAATTGAGCTGTTTCAAATTGTAAAAGATGATGCTGTGAAAGTGCTGCACTCAATATGCCAGCAAATGTGGAAAACTCAGCAGTGGCCACAGGACTGGAAAAGGTCAGTTTTCATTCCAATCCCAAAGAAAGGCAATGCCAAAGAATGCTCCAACTACCACACAGTTACACTCATCTCACACGCTAGTAAAGTAATGCTTAAAATTCTCCAAGCCAGGCTTCAGCAGTATGTGAACCATGAACTTCCACATGTTCAAACCCGATTTTGAAAAGGCAGAGGAAACAGAGATCAAATTGCCAACATCCGCTGGATCATAGAAAAAGAAAGAGAGTTTCAGAAAAATATCTACTTCTGCTTTATTGACTTAGGCAAAGCCTTCGACTGTGTGGATCACAACAAACTGTGGAAATTCTTAACGAGATAGGATACCAGACCATACCTGCCTCCTGAGAAATCTGTATGCAGGTTGGGAAGCAACAGTTAGAACTGGACATGGAACAACAGACTGGTTTCAAATTGGGAAAGGAGAACTCAAGGCTGTATATTATCACCCACCTTATTAAACTTTGATGCAGAGTACATCATGTGAAATGCTGGGCTGGATGAAACACAAGCTAGGATCAAGACTGCCAGGAGAAATATCAATAACCTCAGCTCTCAGATGACATCACCCTTATGGCAGAAAGCATAGAAGAATTAAGAGTCTCTTGATGAAAGTGAAAGAGGAGAGTGAAAGAGTAGGCTTAAAACTCATCATTCAAAAAACTAAGATAATGGCATCCAGTCCCATCACTTCATGGCAGATAGATGGGGAATCAACAGAAACAGTGAGACACTTTTTTTGGGCTCCAAAATCACTGCAGATGATCAAATTAAAAGACGCTTGCTCCTTGGAAGAAAAGCTATGACCAACCTAGAAAGCATATTAAAAAGTAGAGACATTATTTTGCCAACAAAAGTCTGTCTAGTCAAAGCTATGGTTTTTCCAGTAGTCATGTATGGAAGTGACAGTTGGACTATAAAGAAAGCGGAGAGCCGAAGAATTGATGCTTTTGAACTGTGGTGTTGGAGAAGACTCTTGAGAGTCCCTTGGACTGCAACGAGATCCAACCAGTCCATCCTAAAGGAGATCAGTCCTGGGTGTTCATTGGAAGGACTGATGCTGAAGCTGAAACTCCAGTACTTTGGCCACCTGATGGGAAGATGTGAGTCACTGGAAAAGACCCTGATGCTGGGAAAGATTGGAGTCGGGAGGAGAAGGGAATGACAGAGGATGAGATTGTTGGATGGCATCACTGACTCGATGGATATGAGTTTGAGCAAGCTCTGGGATTTGGTTATGAACAGGGAAGCCTGGCGTGCTGCAGTCCATAGGGTCGCAGAGTATCAGACATGAATGAGTAACTGAACTGAACTGATCTGCACAAAAATATCTAGTAATCCCAAAACATGCTAAAAGTAATTAAACGTATACATATTGGAAGGAAAAATAGCTAAATCATCTTTTCCTCCAATAACAATTCACAGAAAAAGAATTTATAACACATTTCATATAATGTGTAACATTTTATATGCATACATTATATTTTTATATTTGTATTTGAAGTAAATATAAATTAATTAAACAATATTATTTTTTAAATTTCAGCTCAAGTATTATTAATATTTCCTTTTTCAATAGCTATTTGGGTGCCTGTAAAAGTTTACTTAATGCATATTCTCTCTTCACTCACTCCCTGACATTGTCATCTTCCCTCTGGGTGCCTGGCTGGGTACGTTTCACTGTGCTACCAAAAATATCAGGGTGTAAGAAATTATATTAAATCTTGCTACATACTGTAAAAGGAAGACAGTAGACTAAGCTTTAAAGTGAGATATAGGAGAAAATCCAGAGGTTTATCTTCCTAATGTTAAAATATGCAAGATAAAGGGTGGGGAATCCTTTCTCTATGCCCGTCTTGTGCTCAGTAATAACATTTATGCCAGTCATATTCAAGATCAAACTGCAATTTATGTTGGTGATTTGACAGATAAGATTGCACTCAAGATCAAAAGTGAAATGTGCAGGCAATCTACCATGTCAAGTACTCACATCACCATCTTTCTCTCATATTTCTAAGCACTATGATATTTAAAGCCTGAAAATAGATATAAGGAGAACTCCTAGCTTTTTCAATTTTAACAAGCAAATTAAGAATGAATTTCTCATCAAAAGATGTTTAAGTTTTACTAAAACTAGTGAATATATCAGTTTTCAAATACTGAGGTATAAATTATTTGGAGTGATAGGCTGAACACTTCAGTATAAATCATATATATTGATGTTTTATGTATAACTGGTTAATATTAAATAACTCAAATCTGGAATTAATCATTAGACTATATGAAATGCTTGGAACCATCTCTGTCTTGTGGAGATATAATCATGATGTTTTGTAGAGTGATAATTTTTTGTATAATCATAAATTTTCGTATAATTAGTGGCTCTAACAATCCGGCTTGCTGGGAGTAAAATTATACTTCGATATTTTTTAGACAGACACAGAATATATGAACGCTTTACATCACATACATACCTATACATACAGATACAAAAGACTTCATGTTTCCTAATACTTTCATATATTTATTATGAAAAATTTATTAAGTGACATTTAAAAACAGCTGGGCAGTTAATTAAAAATTAAACATGTACCTGTCATATGATCCAGCCATTCACTCCTAAGTATTTGTCCAAGAAAAATAAAAGCATGTGCTCATAAAAAACATACAAGGTTCAAATGTTCATAGTAACTTAACCTTAGTAGGCTCAAACTGGAAACAACATAATGTCCTTCAATGAGTGAATGAATAAGCAAGCTGTAGTACATCCACAGGATGGTCTACTAATCAGCAATTAAAAAACCCAGAGTCCCAATAAGATCACACAGATGAATCTTATAATAATAATGTTGAATGAGAAAGAAACCAAACTGAAAAGAGTACTTAACTCTTACTCTTATGTAAAACTCCAGAAAATGCAAACCTCCTGCAAACTGACAGAACAGAAATCAGAGTTGCCTGGGATAGGGGAGGGGAGAGAGGAGGAAGGGACTATAAAGTATGAGGGAAAACTATGGGGGTGACGGAAGTATTTGGTATATTGTGATGCTCTCACAATGTATCGTATGCCAAACTTCATCAAACCATAAAAACCAAATATGTGCAGTTTATTAAATTAAACACCCTCTTCAAACAACACAAGAGAAGACTCTACACGTGGACATCACCAGATGGTCAACACTGAAATCAGACTGATTATATTCTTTGCAGCCAAATGTGGAGATGCTCTATACAGTCAGCAAAAACAAGACCGGGACCTGACTGTGGCTCAGATCATGAAATCCTTATTGGCAAATTCAGACTTAAATTGAAGAAAGTAGGGAAAACCACTAGACCATTCAGGTATGATCTAAATCAAATCCCTTACAATTATACCGTAGAAGTGACAAAGAGATTCAAAGGATTAGATCTGATAGACAGACCGCCTGAAGAACTATGGACCCAGGTTCGTGACACTATACTGGAGGCAGTGATCAAGACCACCCCCAAGAAAAAGAAATGAAAAAAGGCAAAATGGTTGTCTGAAGAGGTCTTACAAATAGCTGAGAAAGGACAAGACACAAAAGGCAAAGGGGAAAAAGATATACAGACATGAATGCAGAGTGCCGAGGAACAGCAAGGAGAGATAAGAAAGCCTTCGTCAGCGATCAATGCAAAGAAATAGAGGAAAACAATAGAATGGGAAAGACTAGAAATGTCTTCAAGAAAATCAGAGATATTAAGGGAACATTTCATGCAAAGATGGGCACAACGAAGGACAGAAATGGTATGGGCCTAAGAGAAGCAGAAGATATTAGAAGAGATGGCAAGAATACACAGAAGAACTATCCAAAAAAGATCTTCGTGACCCACATAACCACAATGGTGTGATCACTCAACTAGAGCCAGACATCCTGGAATACAAGGTCAAGTGGGCCTTAGGAAGCATCAGTATGAACAAAGCTAGTGGACGTGATGAAATTCCAATGAGCTATTTCAAATCCTAAAAGATGATGCTGTGAAAGTGCTGCACTCAACATGCCAGCAAATTTGGAAAACTCAGCAGTGGCCACAGGACTGGAAAAGGTCAGTTTTCATTCCAATCCCAAAGAAAGGCAATGCCAAAGAATGCTCAAACTACCACACAAATTGCACTCATCTCACATACTAGCAAAGAAATGCTCAAAATTCTCCAAGCCCGGTTTCAACAGTATGTCAACCGTGAACTTCCAGATGTTCAAGCTGGATTTAGAAAAGGCAGAGAAACTAGAGACCAAATTGCCAACATCCATTGGATCATCAAAAAAGAAAGAGAGTTCCAGAAAAACATCTACTTCTGCTTTACTGACTTCAGCAAAATCTTTGTGTGGATCACAACAAACTGTGGAATATTTTTAAAGAGATGGGAATACCAGACCACCTGACCTGCTTCCTGAGAAATCTGTATGCAGGTCAAGAAGCAACAGTTAGAACTGGACATGCAACAACAGACTGGTTCCAAACAGGGAAAGGAGTACATCAAGGCTGTATATTGTCACCCTGCTTATTTAACTTATATGCAAAGTACACCATGTGAAATGCTGGGCTGGAGGAAGCACAAGCTGAAAATAAGATTGCCGGGAGAAATATCAATAACCTCAGATATGCAGATGACACCACCCTTATGGTAGAAAGTGAAGAAGAACTAAAGAGCTTCTTGATTACAGTGAAAGAGGGCAGTGAAACCGTTGGCTTAAATCTCAACATTCCAAAAACTAAGATCACGGCATCTGGTCCCCATCACTTCATGGCAAACAGATGAGGAAACAATGGAAACAGTGAGAGACTTTATTTTGGAGGCTCCAAAATCACTGCAGATGGTGACTGCAGCCATGAAATTAAAAGACACTTGCTTCTTGGAAGAAAAGCTATGACCAACCTAGAGAGCATATTAAAAAGCAGAGACATTACTTTGCCAACAAAGGTCCATCTAGTCAAAGCTATGGTTTTTCCAGTGGTCATGTATGGATGTGAGAGTTGGATGTGAGAGTTGAACTATAAAGAAAGCTGAGTGCCGAAGAATTGATGCTTTTGAACTGTGGTGTTGGAGAAGACTCTTAAGTGTCTCTTGGACTGCAAGGAGATACAACCAGTCCATCCTAAAGGAGATCAGTCCTGAATATTCATTGGAAGGACTGATGCTGAAGCTGAAACTCCAATGCTTTGGCCACCTCATGCGAAGAGCTGACTCATTAGAAAAGACCGTGATGCTGGAAAAGATTGAGGATGGCAGCAGAAGGGGTCGAGAGAGGAGGAGATGGTTGGATGGCATCACCGACTCAATGGACATGGGTTTGGGTAAACTCTGGGAGTCGGTGATGGACAGGGAGGCCTGGCGTGCTGCTGTCCATGGGGTTGCAAAGAGTCAGACACGACTGAGTGACTGAACTGAACTGAAATGAACCTGAACCTGAACCAATGTAATCATTAAAACAATGTTTCGGAGTTCACAGAATAAACAGGAAAGTAGAAATTGGGCATTTAGGGCCAGTGAAAACATGGGTTATTTCAGTCAGAATCAGCAAGGAACAGTTGACTCTTCTGGTGCACACAGAGGATGTGACTTTTCTCACTGTCCTCTGTGGCCCTGGCTCAGGAACCAGAACCTGCCTCAAGCGCCCTGCCTCCCTGCTTCACTAGAGCTCTGCTCACAGGCTGCTGCTGGCACAGGCCATGCCTGTGCTCCAGCTGAGAAGCGGGTTCAGAGGATTTGCTTTTTCCAGCATCTACCATGGAGTGACCTGCTGCCTACCCCGAAGCATTTTTTGGAGGTAAGTACTGAAAGCTGTCTCCATTTTAATTGGGTGACAAGGTCAAGAAGACCCATAAATATCCATCACATTTATTGTAACTTTGTACAATTAATTTTACTGTGGAAATTTTCAAAGATATACAAAATTTGATTTTACTAACAATATTTTTATAAATTAAATAAATAAATAAATATAAATAAAATAAATATAAATAAAATAAATAAAGCTACCTATCCAGATTCAACTATGGTCAGATTTCCTGAACTTGCTTCCTCATCTCTAATTTATTTTATTTTACTTTGGCACTATTCCTTAAGTGTTTTCAAACAAATTCAAGGACTTCCCTGGTGGTCCAGAATCTGCCTGTCAATGCAGGAGACCCATGTTCAATCCCTGATCCAGGAGGATTCCACCTGCCACAGAGCAACCAAGGCCAAGAGGCGCAGCCAGTGAGCCCACGTGCTGCAAGGACTGAGGCTGCTCCCCCAGAGCCCGCGCTCTGCAACACCAAGGAGCCCGTCCCTTGCGACTACAGGTTGCCCCACTCGCCAGAGCTAAAGGAAAACGCCCACGTGCAGCAACAAGGACCCAGCAGAGCCGAAAAACAAGACCCAGGTCATGGTATTTACTTCTCTTATTAGGAATACGTAGCTAAAAAAAAAAAAAAACACATAACCACAACACTATTATTTCACCTAAAATGTTAATAAAAAAATCATGGGTGTATATCGTACACAGCCCATACTTAAATTTCCCTGATTGGTCTCAAAAGTTGTTTAAATTGGATTGTTCAACTCAGTATCCACAGAAAAGGTATGCAGCTGTTCTGTATTTTGAGTCTCTTTAATGCAGAGAAGTTTCTGCCCTTCCTCTTTTGCATGCCCTCAACTGCTGATAAAACTGAGTTAACCTGCATGATGCCCCACATTCTGGAATGAACGGTCTCGTTTACATTGTTCCTTCACCCTCTGTGCTTTCTGTTATGTAGAAATTATTTCTAAAGGTTTGACTAAGCTCAGGTTCACTTTGCTGAAAGAATATTTGTGGAAAGTGCTCTTCACAGTGCATCACATCAGGAGGCACAGAGTCCGAGGACTTCCTCCTGTGATGCAAAGACGGATCGCTGGGGACACGTGGTGAGAGCTGATCCCTCGCGCACATTTCCCCATCAATCTTCCATCTAATGGTTTCAACCTTTGATAATAATTTTCTGAATCAGTTATTAGGGTTTGTAAAATAGTGACTTTTCAACTTCTTCATTTCTTTTATATTTATTATGTAGAATTATTCAATAAAGAAAAAATGTTTTTTATCAACTTTTCTTTCATTGCCATAAAATATAATTCACAAAGGAAAGATGAAATGATGCTTAATTCTTTCCCTTTAATTGCCAGTTTTTCAAACTAAGAGACATTTTGGTGTTTTAACTAAATGATCACTTATAGAAGTAAAAAATTAAGTATACAATATTAATGACCTTAGTATTTCCTTATAAATACTCAAAAGTAATAAATACAAAATCGTTGTGTATGCTACAAAATTAAGCAGATTGATAAAGTCTTTCAATCCACTTGTTTTTGTCTTGCTATGGTCATAAAACTCAAAATGTTACAAGTATTCAAACTTAGATTTGCTTACAGTTAGAAGCCAAGGTTACATATACACACTGTATAAAAGTACATCTGTATTACGTCCTTTTGGCAGTGGTGCTACTGGCAAAGCTGTAAATCATAAATGCTCCTGAAATATGAGTTAATATATTCAAACAGAAAGATATCTGCAAGAAAAGATTATCTTAAGCTTCCTGATTTCAAAAAATGAATTTACCAGGAACTTGTGACTTCTCTAATAACTGATGCAAAACCATTTGAGTCAGGATAACTGCAGCTGCTGAGTCTGAGTAACCACAGCTGCTGAGTTCATAAAAGCCATTCAACGCAACGTTGCTAAAATTATTACACTAGCAATTAATCCTCAATCTTTGGCAACGGAAAAGCCACCGTTACATTTTAAGAATAAATATAACACATTTTAAGAATTTTGCTATGAAACTGCTAGTGAGTCTGTGAAACAAATAATAAACTTTCAGAACTTCAAAGTATGGGTTTTAGAAAAAAATAATATGTAGCTTTCATAGACAAATAAAAGTTACTCTTATAGAACTTCTTGTTTATAAAAAAATTAAGGCAAACAAGGAAAATGATCAATAATAACTGCTTCTACAAACTCGCTACCATTTTTGAGCAATACATCAGCCTGCTGCAACTGTTTCTAACTTGCTTCAAGTCTTCAACCCCTTGTCGATTCTCTGTAAGTCACACAGCCCCAGACTGATGTCGTCATTACCGCAGCTCACTCACGAGGCTGGGCGCTATCCAGAGCCCCCTACCCCACTGACCCTGCCCACATCATGCCCACCATTCGGCTTCTCCCTCACTGTGCTTCAGCCACATCTCTCACTGTTGTCCCTCCAACTAAAACAGCAGGGATGGCCCACAGACGTGTGAAAGGATGTTCAGTCTCATTAGCTATCACAAGTGCAAATTAATACTGTAGAGAGATACCATTTTAACCCAGTAGATTGGTAAATATGAAGGCACCTCAGAATACCTGGTACTGGGGTGAATAAAAGGATGTAGTAGATATTACCTACTTCTGGTGACAGAGTAAAAGTAGTACAGTTACTGAAGACAGGTTGACACAATTCTTTTCCTAAGTATTAACATATAACCAAGAGAAACTCTTTCCCAGACACTCCAAGAGACAAGTACACAAATGTTTACAGTAACAATATCTGTAACAGCCACAACCCCCAAAATTGTGTTATATTTACATGATGAAATATTAGCTAAACCAGCAACATGAAAAATCTTAGAAAAATCAAGTGGAATGAAATAAATCCTAGAATATCAAACATAATACACTGTTTTATAAGATTCAAAAATGAAACAATGAATTTTTAGGCACAAATGTGTCTGTGTAAGAACATGCATGAAACACAACTATTAAAAAAGTATAAAGCTGTAAAAAAGTTGTAAATAAAAGTCTGTTCCTTTAGCAGAAAGGTGGGGGGATAGGATTAGAGAGGTTAATTTAAATTGATACAAGTTTCTATATCCTTGAGTCATTATTGGCTCAGTTTTCATAATATCATCATGCTCTTAATGTTTATGTATATTAATATTTAAATTTTATATCTATCATCTCTTATATGTATCAAAGATTGCATTTTGAGAGAGAAATATGTAAAAGTCCCATTGGATCATAAATCCTATAGCACATTAAGTCTTAAGAAGAAAAACAGGTTTAAGGGGAATAAGCAATAATAACCGTTGAGGGAAGTGGCTGCTTTATGTAAGTGGTCAAGAAAGGCCTGTTTGAAAAGTTAACACTTAAGAGACCTGAAGGGAGTTAAGAGTAAGCCAAGCAGATATCTAGGGGATAAATGCCCCCGGCAAAGGGAACAGAAGGCAGAAGCTCAAGACAAGTGAGGTGAGTGTGGCTGTCCTTGAGTGAGCAAGAACGAAGGATTCAAAGACAAGGCACGGAGGGAATGGAAGGCCTGCGCATCCAGGTGCTGGGAGACCTTTGTAATGAATGTGTTTCTTCTGAGTTAGGTGGGAAGTGACGGTAGGAAAACAACTATCGCTATCACTACTCACAGAATATGAAAATGTCCTTCCTTTTGTTAGAAGACCTTATTTCCCAGCTACAGTTGGACTGGCCTAAAATAAGGAAGTCTTCTTCCAGAAGCCAGTCCTTATTTGACCATATCCAAAATCCCATCCTGGAGGAGGACATGGCAGCCCACTTCAGTATTTCTGCCTGGAGAATCCTCATGGACAGAGGAGCCTGGCAGGCTACTGTCCATGGGGTCGCAAAGACAGCAACCTAGCACACACACATAAAATCTCCATAGAAAGATTCAAGAGTTCGTGTAAACGTGGATTCAAATGACTTTTAAAACTTTCTTTCTGAATCATGTGGGGTATTGACTAGATGTACAAAAGCGAGAATTATTTGCACCAAAATTTCACATGATTATCTCAGATTGCTCTAGAGAGATTCATTGATTTCAAAAGAAATTGACAGAGTGGTTTTGCTGAAGACTACTTTCAGAATTGCACTTTACCATTTCCCTGAGTTTATTAATTCTATAAATCACAGCTTAAAATTGTTGAAGAGGAAAGTCTTAAATACCAGATTCAATAATGATTTTTTCCATTATAGCCATGGAATCGAATCACAAACTCAGAAATACTTTTATTTATCTATTTACTTTTTGGTTTTAAATTGAAGAATGAAATTTACAATTACCAAATTTAGGAATTCCTATGCTTAGCAACTCATTTCAGAAAAAAAAAATTCCTAAAGAATTGAATTCTTGAAAACAAAATTTTCCCCTAAGCGGGGAATATAATAATTCAAGAAACTTAAAACTAAAGTACTGGGTATACACTGCTTACCAATGTATAACAATAGGAACTCAATATCTCTCTAAACAAAGTTTTGAATAGGTTATTTCTAAAGTCTGCTCTACTAGTATAAGGCCTTAGCATCTGTTTTGTTTTTTAAATTCTGAGTTTATAGTCAAGTAAGAAATGTGACATTGCTTTGACCAGCTTGTAAAAAGAATGTGATGTGCAGCCTTCATGCCATTTAGGATACCAAAACGACCATACAATTACTTAACAAATAAGATAAGAAGGAAACTTTCTCAGTCTGATAAAGGACATCTATGAAAAACTCTCTGCTAACGTCATATCTAATGGTAAGAATGCTCTTCCACTAACATATGGACAAGGCAAAGTCTACTCTGCCTAATCAACATTTACTGGCAACCCCTGTCACATCTGAAAGGCAAAAATAAATAATAAATAAAATACATACAGATTGAAAAGACAAAGTCAAGCTGACCTTATTTGTAGAAAAGATAATTGTTTACATATTAAAAGCTAAGTGTCAGTCACTTAGTTGTGTCTCTTTGCGACCCCATGGACTGTAGCCAGCCAGGCTCCTCTGTTCATAGAATTCTCCAGGCAAGAATACTGGAGTGGGTAGTCATTCCCTTCTCCAGGGGATCTTCCCAACCCAGGGATTGAACACGGGTCTCCCGCATTGCAGGCAGATTCTTTACCATCTGAGCTGCCAGGGATGCCCATTAAAAGCTAAGGGAGTGACAAAAGAGGTTATTAAAATGAGTAATTTAGCTTAGAAAGATCAAAGAATAACAATATCATTTAAAATCACATCAGAAAAGATAGGTAAATTCAAAAAGATCACAGAAATATATTTTAAAAGACCTAAAACTTGAAAGATCCTCTATGTATAGGTCAGTAAAACTGATATTAATATTTTGATTCTTCCCAAATTGATTCCAAGTTTCAATGTAATCTCAATCAAATTTCCAGTAAGTGTTTTTGTGTGGAAACTGACAGCAAGTGATTCTAAAATTTCTATGGAAGGTCCGATATTACCCAAAATAATATTTGAGAAGAAAAAACTTAGGAGAATTTTAGATTATCAGATTTAAAGACTCACTGCACAATTACAATAATCAAGAAGGTTTTTTAACATACCGGTAGACATATAGATGTATTGAACAGTATAGTAGTGAGTTCATTAAATATATGGTCAACTAATTTTCTACAAAGGAGCCAAAGTAATCCAATGGGGAAAACAATAAAGAACACTTAAACACTCAATAGTAAGATAACTGATAACGGAATTTTTAAAAAACGTGAAAAAGATTTGATCAGACATGTCACAGAAAGATATGCATATTAAAGTAAGCATATTAAAAGTCACTCAATATATTAGTTATCAGAAAAGTATAAATTAAAACAATATTGCAATATCATTTCACATTCACCAGAATGGCTAATACTAAAAGATAGGCAATATTAGTACATTTAGAGATGAAATTTTAATACATCTCAGTAGCAGGATAATTCACATGAGCACTAAAATTGTGTAAATATAAAATTAAAGCTAATGATCCAAAAAGATTAAAAATATCTTTATCATCCAATAAGTACTAGACAAAATGTAGACGTTAACAACAACTAGAAAACAATTAGATATTTAAGAAAGGAAACAGGATAAGACATTTCACTACAAATTCATGCTATCCATTCTCACTGAACATTATCTGATGTATCACTGATTCTTTCTGAAAAAACCCTGAACACAGACACTTATCTAAACTTTTCCTACTTTCCTAAACTTCTAACCTTACACTTTAGTGAAAAGATTCAGAAAACCAAGGACATGAGAATCCTCAAATTTCTCCTCTCTGCTTCAAAATACCTCATTTTGTGACTTGCGTTCTTTTCTCATCTCATCTCTAAGGAACAATTATCCTTTCTGTTTTTACAAGGCTAGCATATCTGCCCAAGTTTCCTTGTTCGCATGTATCAACCCATTTCTTGCACATCCGATCTCCACCTCTACACTGGTTGCTTTATCTCAGTCATCAAACATGTTCAAGTTGCCCATCACCTTAAAATTTGTCATAAATCCATAGCTTACTCAAGACACATTCAACACTAATATTAACAAAAGAGTATTGCTGGGATATTAAAAGACGCTTACTCCTTGGAAGGAAGGTTATGGCCAACCTAGATAGCATATTTACAAGCAGAGACATTACTTTGCCAACAAAAGTACGTATAGTCAAGGCTATGGTTTTTCCAGTGGTCATGTATGGATATGAGAGTTGGACGGTGAAGAATGCTGAGCGCCGAAGAATTGATGCTTTTGAACTGTGGTGTTGGAGAAGACTCTTGAGAGTCCCTTGGACTGCAAGGAGATCCAATCAATCCATCCTAAAAGAGATCAATCCTGGGTGTTCATTAGAAGGTCTGATGTTGAAGCTGAAGCTCCAATACTTTGGCCACCTCATGCAAAGGGTTGACTCATTGGAAAAGACCCTAATGCTGGGTAGGATTGGGGGCGGGAGGAGAAGGGGACGACAGAGGATGAGATGGTTGGATGGCATCACTGACTCGATGGACATGGGTTTGGGTGGACTCTGGGAGTTGGTGATGGACAGAGAGGCCTGGCGTGCTGCAATTCATGGGGTCGCAAAGAGTCGGACACGACTGAGCGACTGAACTGAACTGAACTGATTGCTGGGATTCAGGACACTACCCCTAAATATGGCACCTTGGCATATCGGATATTGTAAGTTACAGGCATCTGAGAAACACCCGGTACAGGAAGGACCTTCTTCTCCTGAACAGTGATAACACCCTCAAGTGAGAGGTATCCTCACTATAATCTGGAGGAAAGGTGCATAATGATCTTTAAACTCAGAAGGACACAGAGAAATTTTAACAAGCAGGCCATGCTAAATTTGCCCCAGCTTGTAATTCTTAACTCATACCATTTTGTCCTATTCACATTTTTCCACGACGTTCCACCCTTCATCAGACCTGGCCTAAAATCGCTCAAGTTTAACAGCTTCGTTTTCTTGTGAAGGTTGCTATGGTATGTAAAATATGAATTTGCAGGCTTTTGTCTTGTTAAACTGTATTTTCTAATAAAGTCACAGCTGAGAATCTAGAAGATTAGGAAAAAAAATTTGTTTCCTCCCCTATAGAGTTCATTCTCTACATCACATTATTTGCACTCTGGATAAAAATATTCTGTTCTCAATGGTCATGCTGCTGCTGCTGCTGCTGCTAAGTCGCTTCAGTCGTGTCCGACTCTGTGCGACCCCATAGACGGCAGCCCACCAGGCTCCACCGTCCCTGGGATTCTCCAGGCAAGAACACTGGAGTGGGTTGCCATTTCCTTCTCCAACGCATGAGAGTGAAAAGTGAAAGTGAAGTCACTCAGTCGTATCCGACTCTTAGCGACCCCATGGACTGTAGCCTACCAGGCTTCTCCGTCCATGCGATTTTCCAGGCAAGAGTACTGGAGTGGGATGCCATTGCCTTCTCCGTAATCAAGAATAGATTTATAATATTCTCATTTATCTAATCCAATGAAAAGACCACCTTTTTGGTCTCAGCATCTAAATATTAATCCAGGGAAAAAAATGAGTGATTTTGCTGAAGCACTTCCACCAAGGATATAAGAACTGTTTTCTGCTCAGTTTTGGTTTGAGGGGAGAAGGGATGTGAAAGGGATGGAGAATGGCACTGTCATTACCAGCTCTATCAGAACCAAGAAAATAATGGGATCGACAATTTCCTGAGTGAAATTTTAAGGGTTTCATGTGTCTGGACAGACAAAAATCAATATATGTCCCCTACAAAAGACACTGCCTCACCTTGGTAAAAAGGACACACACTAATGATAACAATTTAGGGACTTATTGATTAAAGAACATGATTTTAAATCTTTGTTTGTTTGACTGGGTCAGGTCTTAGTCGTGGCACGTGGGGTCTTTCACTGTGGCACATGGACTCTCTAGCTGTGGCGCGTGGGCTCTGGAGTTGCCCACGTGCCCAGCTGCTTCACTGCATGTGGGATCTCAGTTCCCCAACCAGGGCTCAAACCCATACCCCTTCACTGCAGGCAGATTCCCAACAAATGGACAAGGAAAGAAGTCCCAAGAACATGATTTTAAATATTAAACCTAATTATGGTTAGCTTTCATTTTCTCATATAAAAACTTTTGTTTAACAAAACAAGCTATATCAACTAGAACTTATTTTTAACTATAAAAAAGATAAAATTCAGGCTATTAAAAGGACAAAATAATGCCATTTGTAGGAACATGGATGGACCTACAGATTGTCATACTCAGTGAAATAAGGCAGACAGAGAAAGAAAAATATCATATGACATCACTTATACGTGGAATCTTAAAAAAAAAAAGGGTATAAATGAACTTATCTATAAAACACAAACAGAGTTACAGATGTGAAAATCAAATTTATGATTACCAGAGGATAAAGGGGAGGCAGGGATAAACGGGAAGATTGGGGTTGACATACACACACTATTATTTATAAAATAGGTAACTCATAAGGACCTACTAATATGTTAATAGCACAAGGAACTCTATCCATTACTCTCAGCTTTTTCACTCTCCTTTTCCACCCTCGTCAAGAGGCTGTTTAGTTCCTCTTTGCTTTCTGCCATTAGAGTGGTAACATCTGCATATCTGGTGTTATTGATATTTCTCCCTTCAATCTTGAGTCCACCTTGTGAGTTTTCCAGCTTGACATTTCACATGATGTACTCTTCATATAGGTTAAATATAGAAGGCTTCTAAATATAGAAGGCTGTATACAGCCTTCTACTACTTTCCTGATTTTGAACCAGTCCATGTTTCATGTCTGGTTCTAACTATTGTTTCCTGTCCTGCATACATGTTTCTCAGGAGGCAGGTAAGAGTGAAAAAGTTGGTTTAAAACTCAACATTCAAAAAACTAAGATCATGTCATCTGGTCTCATCACTTTGTGGAAAACAGATGGAGAAACAATGGAAACCATGACAGACTTTATGTTCTTGGGCTCCAAAATCACTGCAGACGGTGACTGCAGCCACGAAATTAAAAGATACTCGCTCTTTGGAAGAAAAGTTATGATAAAGAAAACCTAGACAAGCATATTAAAAAGCAGAGACATCACTTTGCTGACAGAGGTCTGTCTAGTCAAAGCTGTGGCTTTTCCAGTAGTCATGGATGGATATGAGAGTTAGACCACAAAGAAAACTGAATACCGAAGAATTGATGCTTTCGATTTGGTAGTTTCAGGTATTCACTCAGTAAGTGAATGTTTGTTGAAAGCCTACCACATTCCTGGCAGTAGCTAGCAACCTAGTCTTATACATATGTCCCTCTGTTGTTGGGGAAATACACATGGAAACAGTTAAAAATCAATATAGAGTAAGTGAAAGTGAAGTCACTCAGTCGTGTCTGACTCTTTGTGACCCCAATGTACTGTAGCCTGCCAGACTCCTCCATCATGGGATTTTTCAGGCAAGAATGCTGGAGTGGGTTGCCATTTCTTTCTCCATGGGATCTTCCTGACCCAGTGATTGAACTCGGGTCTCCCACACTGCAGGCAGACTCTTTACCGTCTGAGCCACCAGGGAAACAACTCCAGATTTGAAGGGATAAGGAAACATCTTCTAGAGGAAGGAAAATCTCAGTTGAACCCTGAATTTAAAATAGGAGGCTGCTAGCTGAGTGCTGCAGAATAGATGCCTTCCAACAGTGGTGCTGGAGAAGACTCTTGAGAATCCCTTGGACTGTAAGAAGATCAAACCAGTGGATCCTAAAGGAAACCAACCCTGAATATTCATTGGAAGGACAGATGCTGAAGCTGAAGTTCCAATAATTTGGCCACCTGATGCAAAAGGCTGACTCACTGGGAAAGACCCTAATGCTAAGAAAGATTGAGAGCAATCTTTGAGAAGTAGAAGAAGGTGGCAGAGGATGAGATGGTAAGATAGCATCACTGACTCAATGGACATGAGTTTGAGGAAACTCAGGGAGGTAGTAAAGGACAGAGAAGTCTGGCATGTGCAGTTCATGGGGTCACAGAGTCAAACATGACTTAGTGACTGAAAAACAACAATACTCATTTGCACAACTTCCCCTCTCTCCACCTCCCCAAACACTGTAATTTGATATCTATCCTCTAAATTTCTATAGCAAAAGGCTCTAGAAAGTCTTGAAAAACTGGTCAAAGCCTGTGTGTGTGTGTGTGTGTGTGTGGTGTGTGCTCAGTCATATCAAACAGACTCTTTGCGACCCTATGGACTGTAGCCTGCCAGGCTCCTCTGTCTATGCAATTTTCCAGGCAGGAATATTGCAGTGAGTTGCCATTTCCTTCTCCAGGGGATCTTCCTGACCCAGAGATCAAACCCTCATCTCTTGCATTAGCAGGGGATTCTTTACCACTGAGCCACCTGGGAAGCCACATGACTTACTCTTAGTTCTAACCAATCTTGAACACCTAGAACTCCTCCTCCATTCTGCTTAAACTGTTGCCACACACTCCCATCACCTTGGAACCTGCCTTTAAAATTCTGATTGTCTTATTTTCCGACTCCAGTTTACTGTCGCTAAAACCTTTCTAGGTTCAGTTCAGTTCAGTCGCTCAGTCGGGTCCAACTATTTGCGACCCCATGAACCGCAGCAGGCCAGGCCTCCCTGTCCATCACCAACTCCCTGAGTCCACTCAAACCCATGTCCATCGAGTTGATGATGCCATCCAGCCATCTCATTCTCTGTTGTCCCCTTCTCCTCCTGCCCTCAATTTTCCCAGCATCAGAGTCTTTTCAAATGAGTCAGCTCTTCGCATCAGGTGGCCAAAGTATTGGAGTTTCAGCTTCAGCATCAGTCCTTCCAATGAACACCCAGGACTGATCTCTTTTAGGATGGACTGGTTGGATCTCCTTGCAGTCCAAGGGACTCTCAAGAGTCTTCTCCAACACCACAGTTCAAAAGCATCAATTCTTCGGTGCTCAGCTTTCTTTACAGTCCAACTCTCACATCCATACATGACCACTGGAAAAACCATAGCCTTGACTAGACGGACCTTTGTTGACAAAGTAATGTCTCTGCTTTTTAATATGCTGTCTAGGTTGGTCATAACTTTCCTTCCAAGGAGTAAGTGTCTTTTAATTTCATGGCTGCAGTCACCATCTGCAGTGATTTTGGAGCCCAGAAAAATAAAGTCATCAACTGTTTCCACTGTTTCCCCACCTGTCTGCCATGAAATGATGGGACTGGATGCCATGATCTTAGTTTTCTGAATGTTGAGCTTTAAGCCAACTTTTTCACTGTCCTCTTTCACTTTCATCAAGAGGCTCTTTAGTTCCTCTTCACTTTCTGCCATAAGGGTGGTGTCAACTGCATATCTGAGGTTATTGATATTTCTCCCAGCAATCTTGATTCCAGCGTGTGCTTCCTCCAGCCCAGCGTTTCTCATGATGTACTCTGCATATAAGTTAAACAAGTAGGGTGACCATATAGGATCACACGTATGTTAAATGTAGGTATTTCCCAGGGTTCTGCCTTCAGGTATCTTAGCTTTTTGCTCTATCCATGTTTTCTAATAATCTCTGATTCCCATGACTTCCTCTCCCACAAATATGTTGCTGTTTGTCAACCCCTTTTAAATCATATCTATACCTGAATTCTCTCCTGTGTTTATTTAGTCAAAATTCCCAGTAGACATTTCAAACTAGATATTTTTACATGGACACTTCAAATAAATATTATTAGTAGAAATAATAAATATTCATTTATATATCAAATTAATACATCAAGATGATTATCTTCCCCTTCTCATCATCAAAAATAAAACTCACATATGATCATCTGTACCATTTTTCTATATTCCACACACAGGTGTTAATATATGACATTTGTTTTTCTCTTTCTGACTTACTTCACTCTGTATGATAGTCTCTTGATCCATTGCTGTACGGTAGAAACTAATACAATGTTGCAAAGCAACATTATTCCAATAAAAAATAATGTAAAATAAAACCCACAGTTTCTTCCTTTGGGGACCTCCCAGTGGTCCAGTGGTAAAGCATCAGCCTGCCAGTGTAAGGGACGTGAATTCGATGTCTGGTCCAGGAAGATTTCACGTGCCATGGGGCGACAAGCGTGCATGCGCCAACTGCTGAAGCAGCCTGCACACCCACCCGCGCTCCACAACACGGAAAGCCAGGGCAATGAGAAGCCCGCACTCGGCAACTAGCGGACCCCCGCTCACCGCAGTGCGAGAGCGCACACAGCGGCTGAAGACTCAAGGCGGCCCCAAACACACAAACCAAAGAATTTTCTTCCTTTTGACATTCACAATTTGACTAATGGTACAACAATATAACATGGTGGAAGAAGTGAAGGAAAAAGGGACAGTGTAATAGCTAGTGTGGACGAAATACCTTACTGTGGAAATACTGCAACAGATTAAAACAAAAACTCAGGAAGGTGACCATCACCCTCATGGAAATATGAATCACTCCTTTTTTCTCTCCCTTTTGATTTACAACTAATTGGACATCAATCCGTCCTAAAAGAGATCAATCCTGGGTGTTCATTGGAAGGTCTGATGTTGAAGCTGAAACTCCATTACTTTGGCCACCTCATGCGAAGAGCTGACTCATTGGAAAAGACCCTAATGCTGGGTGGGATTGGGGGCGGGAGGAGAAGGGGACGACAGAGGATGAGATGGTTGGATGGCATCACTGACTCGATGGACATGGGTTTGGGTACACTCCAGGAGTTGGTGATGGACAGAGAGGCCTGGCGTGCTGCAGTTCATGGGGTCGCAAAGAGTCCGACACGACTGAGCGACTGAATTGAACTGGACATCTCTCAATGGAAAAAAATCAACTCTGCACCTCACACCATGACAACCTGTGAGACCCACACACATGTGCACCGGAAGCGAGCAGACAGCGGGACGAGAGCGTGGCTGCAGCGCTGAGGTGGGAGCGGAGCGTCCAGCGTAACCGGAACCACGTGAGGTTCCTGGTGGAGGGGGCGAAGGGAGCGGAAGGCAAGGAGGCGAGTGCCTTACGCTCTGCAGCAGGAGGGGCTCATCGCTCTCTCTGAGGACAAAGGGCAATGACTGGGGAAGGGAGACGGAGGCAGCCGACAAAGAGATAGGAGGGAAGAGCTTCCTGCTGTCTGCCCCAGGATGCTACCCCTCCGACTGTTGGGAATCCTCCGACTGAAACTCCCCCTACTGGGCCATGGGTAAGCCAAATGCTGCAAGTACTAAGGACACACTTCCTCCAACTTAGCTGCCACCTTTTTACTTTTTTTTTTGGCCAGTTTTTTTTTTTTTTTTCCCCAAACGCAAGCTCTTGTCCCCCAGCTTAGCAGCAGCCAAGTCCTAATAAAAAAAACCAAAACCTTGTGCTATACTGCCACCTTCTGGGAAACAAACAGGCTCCTAATTACCAACCTATTGAACAGTTAGAACCACAGTAAACAGTCTTGCCTAAGGGTGAAAGATATTCACTAACTCAAATGTGATGGCAAAGGCACTTTTCATCAAACACTATGAAAAATCCCAGCAACAAAGTATTATGAAAAGAAAAAGGCAATTTTCTAGCAGCCAAACCTAAAGACACACAATATTGCAATTTAACTGATAAAAGAATTAAAAATAGCTGTTACGAAGAAATTCAGTGAGCTACAAGAAAACTCAAAATGACAATACAATGACCTTAAGAATAAAATAAGGAGTATTTTACCAAAAAGACTGAAATTCTAAAAAACGGACCAAACCGTATTGTACTCACACAAAAACAGACCCATTGACCAATGGAACAGAATAGAAAGTCCAGAATTAAATTCCAGTATATAAAGTCAACTAATATTTGACAAGAGCAAAGACTATGCAATGGGGAAAGAGTAGTCTCTTCAACTAACGGTGCTGGAAAACTGGAAAAATACATGCAAAACAATGAAATTATACTATCTCACATTACTCACAACAATTAGCTCAAAAGAGACCAAAGACATAAGACTTGATACCATAAAAGTCCTAGAAGAAAACGTAGGGAAGAAGCAATGTCTTGGCAATGGTTTTTTTAGTATGACACCAAAAGGACAAACAACAAAAAGCAACAAATGTGACTACATCAAAATCAGAAGTTTCTGCATAGCAGAACCAGCAATTAACTAAATGAAATGAACTTACAGAATGTCAGACAACTTTTTCAAACCGTATGTCAGATAAAGAGTTAACGTTCAAAATGTATAAAGAATTTAGTCAACTTCATCACACACACACAAAAAGTCCGATTAAAAAATAGGCTGAAGAACAAGAGACAAAGAGTACATCAAAATGGCCAACAGACTTGTGAATAGATGCTCATCACTAATCAGAGAAATGGTAATGAAAGCCACAACGAGATGTCACCACACACCTGTCATAATGGCTATCATCAAAGGCAAAGAATAACAAATGTTGGGAAGGATGTCAGGAAAAGGGAATCTTCATGCACCATTGATGGGAGGGTAAACTGGTGCAGCCACTATAGAAAACAGTATGGAATTTTCTTAAAAAATTAAAAATAGATGTATTATATGATCTTGAAATTCCACTTCTAGGTATATAACCCAAAAATGAAAATAGGATTTCAACAGAATATATGCACTCTCATGGTGATTGTTGCATTATTCCCAATAGCCAAGATATGAAGACAACCCAAGTGCCCATGAATGAATGAATGAGTAAAAAAGATGTAGAATATATACACAATGGAATATTATTCAGCCATGACAAAGGAGGATATCCTTCCATTTGCGACAACATGGATGTACATTAAACATATTATGCTATGTGAGATGGGTGTCCCAGATGGTGCTAGTGATAAAGAACCTGCCTGCCAATGCAGGAAGTGTAAGAGACACAGGCTCAATCGCTGGGTTGGGAAGATCCCCTGGAGGAGAAAATGGTAACCCCCTCCGGTATTCCTGCCTGGAGAATCTCATGGAGAAAGGAGCCTGGCTGGCTACAGTCCATAGGGTCACAAACAGTCGGACACGACTGAAGCAACTTAGCACACACACACGCTGTTTGAGATGAGTCAGACAGATAAAGTCAAGTTACTGAATCTAAAAAGTCAAAATGAAAAACAGTAAAATGACTGTTACCAGGGGATGAGGGTGTCAGAGATAAGAGTGAGTGCTTAAGGGTACAAACTCACAACAAGTACTAAATAAGCTATAGAGATCTAATGCACAGTATAATGAATATAGGCAATAATGTGCTAAGTCACTTCAGTTGCGTCCGACTCTTTGTGACCCTATGGACTGTAGCGTGCCAGACTCCTCTGTCCATGGGATTCTCCAGGCAAGAATACTGAAGTGGGTTGTCATTTCCTCCTCCAGGGGATCTTCCCGACTCAGAGATCAAACCACGTCTCTCGTGTCTCCTGCACTGGCAGGTGGGTTCTTTGCCACTAGCGCCACCTGGGAAGCCTCATAAGCACTAATATCATACTATAAATATGTAATATGATAAATATCCCTATCAGCAAAAAAAAAGCTAGTAACAGCTGACTCACAGCACCTGTATATAAGTATCACTAACATTGTTGTAAATCAGCTGTGGTAACTGCCTAGGAGGGATGCACTCAGTTCATTTAAAAATGCCAAATCATCAAATACCTGCTTTAATATCAGTTCCATATCCCTGAACTTATATATGATCAATAAAGGAATTCTTATATCTACTCAGCGTCGTTCAGGTTTCTTCATATCTGAACATTCACTTTCAAGAAGAACAAGAAGAACAAGCATTCTAAGTGTGGCTACAAATGTGACCTGTAGTGAAAAGCTCTAAATATGCTCTAAATATAGAAATTTTTAGCAGTTTATATATAATGTTTATAATTATGAAGAAGAGGTGTTGCAGTAATTGATGTACTCTGAAAACTGTTTAAGTATAAAAATTATCATTAAGAACTGTTAAATAGTTAAATAAATTAACAGTAAACCAGACCGACAGTTAAAATATAAAGAGAGTATGTCACCAAGAAAACATCAAGGAAGCACATGTTTTCCTCTTTTCGTTTAATAAATATTTATACAAATACTAACACAAGAAAAAACACCAGAGGTTAAATCATCGCAAAATAACTTTTTGAGAATTATTTGGTATACTAGCTAGAATAAGTAAAAAGCAAAAATGAAGCCTGGGTTGTCTCAGGACTATCTGGGAAAATGAAATCGGGGTCTATCTTCCTACCGTACTGTGCGAACTTGTTTCAGTCATGTCCAAATCCATGCAACCGTATGGACTGTACCTGGCCAGGCACCTCTGTCCTACTTCCCTAGAAACCACAGAGTTAAGATAAATGTAAACTGTTTGTCGTCTTAGTTTGCTTTAAAATCCCTGATTTCTAACATTCCACTTAGACGGATGAACTTCAGGTTAGCGTAACTTGCAAGCCCTGAACCTATGTGACTAAAATGTAATAGAAAATTTGTGGGAAACCGGGGCTATGATTTAGTGCCAAGTCCACACACTCTGAGCTCTCAGCAGTGGCAGCCATCCATAGTCCAGGAGAAAAAGAAGGTACAAAAAGAAGGTGGTTGTTGGGCCCCTTCATACGATGAAGATGCTCAGTTCAGTTCAGTTCAGTTGCTCAGTCACGTCCAACTCTTTGAGACCCCATGAACCGCAGCATGCCAGGCCTCCCTGTCCATCACCAACTCCCAGAGTCCACCCAAACCCATGTCCATTGAGTCGGTGATGCCATCCAACCATCTCATCCTCTGTCGTCCCCTTCTCCTCCTGCCCTCAATCTTTCCCAGCATCAGGGTCTTTTCAAATGAGTCAGCTCTTTGCATCAGGTGGCCAAAGTATTGGAGTTTCAGTTTCAGCATCAATCCTTCCAATGAACACCCAGGACTGATCTCCTTTAGGATGGACTGGTTGGATCTCCTTGCTGTCCAAGGGATTCTCTTCAAGAGGCTTCTCCAACACCACAGTTCATAAGGATCAATTCTTCAGCGCTCAGCTTTCTTTATAGTCCAACTCTCACATCCACACATGACCACTGGAAAAACCATAGCCTTGACTGGATGGACCTTTGTTGACAAACTAATGTCTCTGCTTTTTAATAAGCTGTCTAGGTTGGTCATAACTTTCCTTCCAAGGAGTAAGCGTCTTTTAATTTCATGGCAGCAGTCACCATCTGCAGTGATTTTGGAGCCCAGAAAAATAAAGTCATCAACTGTTTCCACTGTTTCCCCATTTATCTGCCATGAAGTGATGGGACCAGATGCCATGATCTTAGCTTTCTGAATGTTGAGCTTTGAGCCAACTTTTTCACTCTCCTCTTTCGCTTACATCAAGAGGCTCTTTAGTTCTTCTTCACTTTCTGCCATAAGGGTGGTGTCATCTGCATATCTGAGGTTATTGATATTTCTCCCAGCAATCTTGATTCCAGCGTGTGCTTCCTCCAGCCCAGCGTTTCTCATGATGCACTCTGCATATAAGTTAAATAAGCAGGGTGACAATACACAGCCTTGACGTACTCCTTTTCCTATTTGGAACCAGTCTGTTGTTCCATGTCCAGGTCTAACTGTTGCTTCCTGACCTGCATACAGGTTTCTCAAGAGGCAGGTCAAGTGGTCTGGTATGCCCATCTATTTCAGAATTTTCCACAGTTTATTCTGATCCACACAGTCAAAGGCTTTGGCATAGTCAATAAAGCAGAAATAGATGTTTTTCTGGAACTCTCTTGCTTTTTCAATGATCCAGCGAATGTTGGCAATTTGATCTCTGGTTCCTCTGCCTTTTCTAAAACCAGCTTGAACATCTGGAAGTTCACAGTTCACGTATTGCTGAAGCCTGGCTTGGAGAATTTTGAGCATTACTTTACTAGCGTGTGAGATGAGTGCAACTGTGCAGTAGTTTGAGCATTCTTTGGCATTGCCTTTCTTTGGGATTAGAATGAAAACTGACCTTTTCCAGTCCTGTGGCCACTGTTGAGTTTTCCAAATTTGCTGGCATATTAAGTGCAGCACTTTCACAGCATCATCTTTCAGGATTTGAAATAGCTCAACTGGAATTCCATCACCTCCACTAGCTTTGTTTGTAGTGATGCTTCCTAGGGCCCACTTGACTTCACATTCCAGGATGCCTGGCTCTAGGTGAGTGATCACACCATCATGATTATCTGGGTTGTGAAGATGCTCAGTAAGCTGTATTTCTTGTCTTCTATCCTTCCCTGACGTCTCCAAGGCTATATCTATCCTATGTTACTCTTTCACTTCATTAGACATTTGATCCAAGCAGAGCTAAATTAAATTCTTTCAGAAGCTGAATGATACTTAGGAAGAAGTTGTGAAAGCCATGTTATGTTAATAACAGGAAGTTAAAGACAGACTCTTGAACTTCTATTTATAAGGTTCCTAAAGTAAATACTTCCTTGGATTCTATAAAATAAACTTTTATTCTTAACGACCTTTCAATTCTTTTAACCTTTTTTGCTTAAGCATTGTAAAATTACACACAAACACATATACAACACACACAGGCTCAAATGTATGTACACAATTCTTATTGGTGGACTTATTAAAAAATAACTATTTCAGGTCAACAAAAATGATGGAGGGACAAGAAAAGAGTGTAATCAAATATGTTATGAAGCTAAGGAACATGTAGGAGTTTATATTCTCTCGTGGACTACCTGACTTAACACTTTGGATGACAAAGGGAAAAGGAACCAGACCGTGTCTTCAGCTAGCATAGGTGAAGAGAGGTTGTTAAGATCTCATTTGTTCCAGAAAACAGTTATACATATTTATATATTATGCAAATGAGTATATAGCTAGCTAGGATGCCCGTAAATTACCAAAAGTAAATTGTTAAGAGCCATAAGAATTTTCCATAAACTGACCCACCATGAACCTATGTAACAGTTCACAATTTGGTGCCCACAGCTTAGCAGTACATTCATGCCTGAGGAGCAGTTGGAGAAGCCATGTCTTTACTCAGACAATTTAAATATCAGTCCTGCCTCTTACTGGCTCTTGATCTTCAGTAAGCAACTTAATTCTATTCACCAGTTTCCTCAAGTATTGAGAGGGAAAAGTGATAGATCTTACCTCATAGAGTTTATAAAGACTAAAGTTTCTGAGTATAAAGCACTTAAAACACCAGGCACACAGTTAAATGTAATAAATGTTAGCTCTTAATTATTTTACCAACTTATTCTTGGTCCAAATAGAAGCTAGAATGTATAGTGTTCTTGGCTTATGTTTTTCTGTGTCTCAAAAATGTAAAACTTCATACTTCCCTCAATGTTTTGCAACATTCAATCATTAAAGAATTAAATATTTATCTTTTATCAAACAATACACAAATGACAATATTAAATTTAATGATATATTCAATTTCATAAACTAAATTTAAAATACCCTTAATAAGATAGATTACAGGAGTAAAACCAATGTGTTTTGGATAAAATGGGTAGTATTCAGTGTTATGTTACTAATTTTAACAAATGTATTAAGATAGAAACATCTTAAATTCATTTAAGACTGGAATCTATTGTATTAAATAAAACTTAAAAACAAATAAAACATGTGGATTTGTACTATTAAATAAAATATAATGTTTCTTTCAGGCTCAGTAGCAACATCCTTTCTAAAATGTAGATCTATTTTAAGTTACCTGAGAACTGATCATGCGCTGAGATGAGCGAGCAATGTTAGCAGGGAGACCAAAGAAACTAGGTTTGTCATCCTCTGGAAGTTTTTCAATGACGGCACGATAGTCCTAAATATAAAGAAGTAAAAAACAGTGTTTCACTACAAGTCAAGTTTACAACCACTGAAATCAGAAAGAACCAGAATATCATGAAGTATTAAATTATTAGTTATTCATGTCACAGTGTCTAGGTAAATCTCACTTGCAGTGTGTACAGTATTAACTCAGTTATCTAATGGAGATACTTTTTGTCATTACCTCTTCATACTTAAGTTAGGTGATATTATACTTTCTTCTCTGACATTTCTCATAATCAAAGGGACCCTGAATTGATTAAAACAAACATATATGAGTGGCTATGCCTGTTGTTGTTCAGTTGTTAGGTCGTGTCCGAATCTTTGGGACCCCATGGACTGGCACGTCCGGCTTCCCTGTCCTTCACCATCTCCCGGAGTCTGCTTGAGTCAGTGATGCTGTCTCACCATCTCTCTGCTGCCCTCTTCTTTTGCCTTCTGTCTTTCCCAGCATCAGGGTCTTCTCCAATGAGTCGGCTCTTCACATCAAGCGGTCCAAGTAGTGGAGCTTCAGCTTCACCATCAGTCCTTCCAATGAACACCCAGGGCTGATCTCCTTTAGGATAGACTGGCTGGATCTCCTTGCAGTCCAAGGGACTCTCAAGAGTCTTCTCCAACACCACAGTTCAAAAGCATCAATTTTTCAACATGCAGCCTTCTTTATGGTTCAACTCTCACTTCCATACAGGACTACTGGAAAAAGCATAGCTTTGACTATATGAACCTTTGTTGGCAAAGTCATATCTCTGCTTTTTAATATGCTGTCCAGGTTTGTCATAGATTTTCTCCCAAGAAGCAAGTGTCTTTTAATTTCATGGCTGCAGTCACCATTCAAAGTGATTTTGGAGCCTAAGAATAGAAAATCTGTTACTGCTCTTCCATTTTTTCCCCTCCTATTTGCCAGGAAGTGATGGGACTGGATGCCATGATCTTCGTTTTTTTTCCAATGCTGAGTTTGAAGCCAGGTTTTTCAATCTCCTCTTTCACCCTTATCAACAGTCTCTTTAAACTGGAAAGGCAGTCACTCCCTCACCCGTCACAAACGGCATGTTCATGGGGAACCTGGGGCTAAGCTATTCGTAGACGACCTGTTTTTAGGTCGGGGTTTCGTAGGTAGCAGAGCAGCTCCCTCGCTGGAATCTATTGAAAGTCAGCCCCTGACACGAGGGTTTATGGAAGAAAAAAATTTATTCTTTAGAAATGAAAAAAAACTAAAAAACAGCAAAATAAAATTAAAAAAAAACAGGTTCTTTAATTCCTCTTCACTTTCTGCCATATCTGAGTTTATGGATATTTCTTTGGCAACCTTGATTCCAGCTTGTGAGGCATCCAGCCTGGCAATTAACATAATGTACTCTGCATACAAGTTAAATAAGCAGGGTGACAATATACAGCCTTGTCGTACTCCTTTCCCAATTTTGAACCAATCTGTTGTTCTATGTAAGGTTCTAACTGTTTCTTGACCCACATACAGGTTTCTCAGGAGACAGGTAAGGTAGTCTGATATTCCCATCTCATTAAGAATTTTCCACAGTTTGTTGTGATCCATATAGTCAAAGGCTTTTGCGTAGTCAGTGAAGCAGAAGTGGATTTTTTTTTTTTCAAATCTCCTTGCTTTCTCTATGATCCAACGAATCAATTTGATCTCTGGTTCCTCTGTGTTCAGTTGCTTCAGTCGTGTCCAACTCTTTGCGACCCTATGGACTACGGTCCACCAGGCTTCTCTGTCCATGGAATTTCCCAGGCAAGAATACTGGAGTGGGCTGCCATTTCCTTATCCAGGGAATCTTCCCGACCCAGGAGTCGAACTCTCATCTCCTGTGTCTCCTGCACTGGCAGATTCTTTACCGGTGTGGTACCTGTGACTTTTCTAAATCCAGCTTGTACATCTGGAAGTTCTTGGTTCATGTACTGCTGAAGCCTAGCTTGAAGAATTTTGAATATAAACTTTTCAGCATGCAAAATGAGTGCAACTGCATGGTAATTTGAACATTCTTTGGCATTGCCCTTCTTTGGGATTGGAATGAAAAGTGACCTTTTCCAGTTCTGTGGCCACTGCTCAATTTTCCAAATTTGCTGACATATTAAGTGCAGCACTTTAACAGCATCATCCTTTAAGATTTTAAATAGCTTAGTTGGAATCCTGTAACCTACCAAAGACTAATCAACAGAGTGTAGCTCTGCTTATAATGAAATAAATATTCTAACAATGTTTTTTTTTAACTTATAGAACCCCCAGAAACCTACACACACACAGTCTGATGTACAAGAACTGCTTTGTAAACCACTTTACTATAAAGCAATTCCAGTTAGTCTTCACTGGTGAGGTGGAATGAAATGCATCGATAATCCTATCCTTTCATCACAAGACTTACTGTAAGCACTACAAAGGCTTGACTTGTCAAGCATTCACCCGAACAGTTTCCACTTCAGACGCTAGCTGGAAACTAAGAGTAGACTAAGATGATTTATTCAGTTTGGTCCAAAGATGGGAAGTGCTTTGTTTGTTTGCATGAAGAGACAAGTTATTTTAAGGCAGGTATTCTATATGCATCTAAACTATTCTTGCTGAAATGGGATAAACTGTTTTTAACGGAGCAGCCTCATCTTCTGCCCCCACCCCCTTCATCCTTTCTCATCCTTCGCAGCTGCCTCTCAAGAATTTCCAAGACACAAGTGCTGGAGTTAAATTCCAGGAAGTATGTCAAAGTTTGAAAAGAAATGCTGTTCTCTGAAATTTTTTCTCTCCTATAGCACAGTAAACTTCCTTAAGGTGTTCAGTCACATCCTATTAATAGATATGCATAAATATATATGTATTATATTTGAGTGTATACTTGTGTATATGGATGCATGTGTGTGTGTGTGTAAGTGTTCTTCTCTCCTGGGAAACTTTGGCTTCCTCCTTCTATGTAACTCAATTAAATAGAAAGCTAAACACTGACTCTAGTAAATCATCTTATGACTTTTAAAAAAAATTTTCTTGTTTTCTCTTTTTTCTTTTTATTATCTTTTTTGGCTGTGCCTTGCAGTATGTGAGATCTTAGTTCCCTGATGGGATTGAACCCATGTCCCCTGCCTGTGGAAGCATGGAGTCCTAGCCACTGAGCCACCGGGAATTCACATAGCCATCTGATAATTTTATAACTACTGTTCTCTTGGTATTTATACACTTGGTTCATTTTTAAGTATCTATGAAACTTTCTCACTTAGACTGAGAATCTTTCCTACTTTGGACATGTTTCCTAAAAAATAGACTTCTACATATCCAGACTGATTTATCCTCACTTGGACACAAAAGAGTGTATACCAAATGATACCCTTTACATGAAAACACAGGTTGTTGGAAATTAGGTTAACGTATCCTGTGCGAGGGAGATAGTAACTAGAAGGGGACTTGAGGAGGACTTCTGGGGAGCTGATAATGTTGTTTCTTGATTCAAGTGCTGGTTATACTCATGTGTTCAATGTATAAGTATGCACTGAATTGTGCATTTCTGATGTCTACTTTTCTATATATATTTTATTTTTCAATTTAAGCTTCAAACAATAGAGACAAAGACTTGTCAGGGTATGCTGACAAGTGTAACATATATTTATCAGAAATAAATATATAATAATAAATGTTGGTGATATTTCTGTTTGCACACTGACTCCAAGTTTCTTATACTAAAAAGTAAACTCTACCGATGCATCAAGAGATCCACAAAGTCTTGAACAGGGTTATTACTGAGCAAATGTTCAATGAGTACTGTTGAATGAGTAAGTGAATGGAAGATACTGAAAAATAAAATAGATGGAATGCTCAAAAAAACCAGATAAGATATCCAATATGAGTAACATACTTAGTTAAGATTTTATTTTTTGATTTATGTTACTAAAACAAAGGCATTTTCTTGAAAAATATTTGAATGAGAGAAAAGGCACAATACTGAAAGAAGTATATAATTAAATATATGTATATTTTGTAATTCATGAAGAAACATGTAATTTAAATACTCTAGATAATAAAAACATTTTTCAGGGGCATTTATACAAATACAAATTGGTAGCAAAATAAACTAAAATTGAAATCTTTGGGCTACATTTTGTACTATTTTCTGGAAAAGATGACTGCTTTCTAGGAAACTTCTATAAGATGACTCAAAGCAAAAAGCTACAGTCAAATAAAATAAATTCATATAAACAAAAATGTTGCTATGAAATCTTTTAAAGTTAATATCTCATGTAGCTTTAGAACTACTTTAAATTTATAAACCAGAGTATGAAATAGACATCTGTTGAATAATATTTTCATTTTTCAAATTTACTGTATCAAAGCACTCTCATAATTACAAACAAGTAGCATATCCTCCCATTTCAGATCTTCACAGCAGCCCTACAATTTAAAAATTTTCCTAGGCCACCGCTTTCAAGATTTATCAATCTGTCAATACTATTATCATCAATAAATGCTCAGTAAGTATCCAAAAGCAATAGGACACCTAACTAGAGTTTAGAGAATCGGGCTGCATATTGGCATAATAAATAATAATCCATATTTGTGAGTGATGACTGCTTGTACTTGTGAAAAGAAGCAACATATTTTTAACAATATAAGAAATCATGCAAGTTTGAATCTGGTAATAAATTGAAAATAATTAATTTTACCTACCAAAATGCTGCAGGATTTTGGCAGAGATATGGAGTACGGAAAAATGCTTTTCTTGTTCCTTTGGCTTAATACGTCAATTATTGAAGAATTAAAAAATTGCTTCAGATATGATTGAAGAACTCTAAGGTCAAAGTAGTTATCTATGCGTCCTCCATAAATAGCATTTTCAAGCAAACCATGTACAAATTCCCACTGTACATCTTTGGAACCTATAATTTAAAAAAAAAATTGTTTCATTTCTAAGATACTAGAAATGTCCTAAAAATATTCTAAAATATTAAACAAATTCTAGGCTCCAGTTATATTTATAGACTATAATAATACATACTTAAAGTATTTAAATTATTCCTTAAGGCTTGATATTAACATTAATGCTCATTAATATTAGGGCTTCCCTTGTAGCTCAGCTGGTAAAGAATCTGCCTGCAATGAGGGAGGCCTGGGTTCAATTCCTGGGTCAGGAAGATCTCCTGGAGAAGGGATAGGCTACCCACTCCAGTATTCTTGAGCTTCCCTTGTGGCTCAGCTGGTAAAGAATCCGCCTGCAATGAGGGAGACCTGGGTTCCATCTCTGGGTTGGGAAGATCTCCTGGAGAAGGGAACATCAGCTGGAGAAGGAAACGGCTACCCACTCCAGTATTCTGGTCTGGAGAATTCCATGGACTGTATAGTCCATAGGGTCGCAAAGATTGAGCAACTTTCACTTTCCGGCCTTGATATTAACATTAATGCTCATTAATATAATCACAGAGGACCAGTTCCAGGAAGGATGTTATCACCATAGATAAGTACAGTATGAACTAGATATGGTGGACAGGAAGGAACCTGGCAAAGTCTTTTAAAATTCCTGTTTCCCACTGTCTCTGCATAGCCTAGCAATTTCCTTCCAAACATTTGCTTTTTTGCATCTCCACATAAACTGCCTTCCTCCCTTTTGAAGGCTAAAACCACTACCCCCACTTCACTACTTTTTTGTCTTTAGTTGAAGATGGTATCGAGGGTGAGAGCTTCAGCCATTTTAGCATGTTACTTAGTTTTCTTGGGTCTCTCACATATACACATATTATTAATTTTTTTGTTGTTTATTTGTTGTGCTATGCTTACTCACTCAGTCATGTCTGACTCTCTGCAATCCCATGGACCGTAGCCCACCAGGCTCCTCTGTTCATGGGATTCTCCAGGCAAGAATACCGCAGTGGGTTGTCATGCCCTTCTACAGGGGATCTTCCCAACCCAGGGATCGAACCCAGGTCTCCTGCATTGCAGGCGGATTCTTTACCATCTGAGCCACCATCTTCCCTTATTAATTTATTTCATGTCAGTTTAATTCTTTGACCAGCCAGAAGAACCTAGAAGGATAGAGGAAAATTTCTTCCTCCACAACAGCAGTAAATGCAGAAACACTATTTTAATCTATCTACTTAACATCACTGATAGCATTACTAGCTTAGTTCTGTTTCATTACGATAAAATTCAATGAACTTTTCCCCATTTTTACATTGAATTCTCCAGATGTGGAAGTCCCTTAATACCAGGAAATTTTGTAATCATAAGATTATACAGCTAAGACTTTTATCATGAGATTCAATATAATTTTAAAGCATCTTAGTTTTACAATAATGTCAGTGGTACGATGTATATATACATATAAATCTTACTATGTTATTAGTTCCATCATAAGCTGGAAACATAATGATGAACAAATCATTCACTTTCTCTGCGCCTTGGTTTCTTCATCTTAAAAGGGCACGAATAATATATGCCTCATAGTGATATAATAAAAATAAATAAGGGTTCAAAAGCCTTTTGGAAAATTATGACGTTTCTAAGCAAGTAAAATACTCGTAAATATCCTCAAAAATATGTTTTAAAATCAACATTTAAAACAACTCATGTAAATCGTAAAATTAATTGCTCCTCAGCACAAAATGGGGAAATGCTGCATCATGTGTAGAAAGGAATGGGGGAGATGCTTCCAGAATGCTGGTAACATTCTATTTATTGATTTTGGGCTAGTGACAAAGGTTCACTTTTTGAAAATCTATTGAATTGTACATTCATGTGTACTTTTATGATGTATAATTCAAAAAAAATTAAATAAGCTAGAAAATCACCTGGAATACTATTTGGCATTAACTAACAGTGGGGAACAAATAAATTAATATCCTATCTACTGCTAATATGTACTTGACAGAAATATATTATACCTGACAGAAGACATACAATCTCAGAATGGCATACTATATAGCACTGAGAATAAATGGGCTATAATTGATATGTAACCATATGGATGAATCTCTCAAATACAACATTAGCTGAAAGTATCTAAATATTAAAGAGTACATGATGTATGATTTCAATTTTATAAAAGCAGGCACATCTAGTCTACATAGGTGGGCGCCTGGTTGTGCCACAGGAGTAAGGGTGAGGGAACCAGGAGAAGAGCAGTAACTAGAGGGCATCATTAGAGTACAAGCTGAAGTACTGGTGATGTTCTGTTTCTTGATTAGACACTCTCACCTCTTTTATTCAGAACAGCTTAGATATTCCCAGCCACAGAAAAGAGAGAAGAAATAAAAGGAATTCAAATTGGAAAGGATGAAGTAAAACTGTTACTGCTTCCACATTCCATTCTATTCACATAAAATCCTTAAGGTGCCACCAGAAAACTACTAGAGCCCATCAGAAAGTTTAGTCAAGTTTCAGGATACAAAACTAATATATAGAAATCTGTGGCACTTCTATAAAATAACAACAAAATATCAGAAAGAGAAATTAAGGAAAGAACCCCATGTACTATCACATTAAAAAGTATATAATACCTAGGAATAGACCAACCAAAGGAGGTAAAAGACCCACACTCAGAAGATGCAAATGAAATAAACTGAAGAGAACACAAATGGATGGAAAGAAATCCTGTGTCCTTACCTTGTAAGAATCAACATTGTTAAAATGACCATACTACCCAAGGCAATCTACAGACTCAATGCAATCCCTACCAAATACCATTGGCATCTTTCACAGAACTGGAACAAAAAAAAATGTTTAATTCGATGGAAACACAGAAGATCCTGAATAGACGCAACAACTTTGAGAAAGACAAATGGAGCTGGAGGAGTCAAACTCCCTGACTTCAGACTACAAAGCTGCAATCGTCAAAACAGTGTGGGACTGGCCCCAAAACAGACACCTAGATCAACAGATCAGAACAAAAAGCCAAAACCACACACCAAGCGCCAATTAATCTACAACAAAAGAAGCAAGAATATACAATGCAGAAAAGACAGTCTTCAATAAGTGGTGCTGGGAAAACTGGACCGCTATATGGAACAGAATGAAATTGGAACATACTCTAACATGAAATACAAAAATAAGCTAAATATGGATTAAAGACTTAGATGCGAGACTGGATATTATAAAACTCCTAGAGGAAAACATAGGCAGGATACTCTGACATAAATCACAGCAATATTGTTTTGGAACTGTCTCCTAAAGAAAAATGAATAAAAATGAAAAAGTGAGACTTAATTAAACTTTAAAGGTTTTTTACAACAAAGAAAACCATCAACAAAAACAAAAAGATAACGTATGGAATGATTGAAAATACTGGCAAACAATAAGACCAACAGGGGATTAACTTCCAAAATATACAAATAGCATTTTGTATACAAAATATACAAATATAATTCAATATCAAAAAAACAAAACCCAAACAAAAAAAACAGATAGAAGACCTAATCAGACATTTCTCCAAAGAAGACATACAGATGGCCAACAGGCACATGAAAAGATGCTCAATATTGCTACTTATTAAGAAAATGCAAATGAAAACTACAATGAGGTCATAATGGCCATCATTAAAAAGTCTACAAACAATAAATTCTAGAACTGTGTGGAGACAAGGGAAGCCTCTAGCACTGTTGGTGGGAATGTAAATTGATACAACCACTATGGAGAACAGTGAGGAAGTTCCCTAAAAAAACTAAAAATAGCATTACCATGATCCTGCAATCCCACTCCTGGGCATATATCCAGGGAAGATGAAAACTCTAATTAAAATAGAAACTTGTACTCAACGTTCATACAGCACTATTTACAACAGCCAAGACATGGAAACAACCTAAGTGCCCACCCAAAGATGAATGGGTCAGGAGGAAATGGTATGTGTGTGTGTATGTGGGTGTGTGTATACACACATACACACACACAGCAGAATACTACTCAGCCATAATAAAGGATAAAATAATACCATTTGCAGCATATACGTGGACCTAGAAATTATTATACTAAGTCAGACAGGAAAACAAACAAACATAATATCATAAGATATCATTTATATCACTTTGCTGACAAAGGTCTGTCTAGTCAAAGCTATGGTTTTTCCAGTAGTCATGTATGGATGTGAGAGTTGGACCATAAAGAAAGCTGAGCGCCAAAGAATTGATGCTTTTGAACTGTGGAAAAGACTCTTGAGAGCCCCTTGGACTGCAAGGAGATCTAACCAGTCCATCCTAAAGGAAATCAGTCCTGAATATTGCTTGGAAGGAGTGATGCTGAAGCTGAAACTCCAAACTTTGGCCACCTGATACAAAGAACTGACTCAATGGCAAAGACCCTGATGCTGGCAAAGATTGAAGGCGGGAGGAGAAGGGGATGACAGAGGATGAGATGGTTGGATGGCATCACAGACTCAATGGACATGAGTTTGAGCAAACTCCGGGAGTTGGTGACGGACAGGGAAGCCTGGCGTGCTGCAGTCCATGGGGTCACAAAGAGTCGGACGTGACTGAGTGACTGAACTGAACTAACAGATCACTTATACGTGGAATCTAAAAAAATGATGACCTTATTTGTAAAACAGAAATAAACTCACAGACACAGAAAACAAACTTATGGTTACCAAAGAGGAAATGGGGGATGGGATGAATTTGGAATTAACAGATGCACACTACTACATATAAAATAAACAATAAAGATATACTACATAGCACCGGGAAATATATTCAATATCTTGCCATAATCTATATAGAAAACAATCTGAAAAAGGACACATACACACACACATATATGTACAACAGAATCACTCTTCCGTACACATGAAAGAGTGTAAGCCAACTACACTTCAATAAAGTTAAAACCAAAAGAAGAAAACTTCAAAAAACTGGGACTTGGCCACATGCTAGATGTCTATCCTTATCCTTTTGTGGAAAACAAGTTACATAATAAACTCTGATGCCCTTAATTTAACAAACAATGAAAGTGCCTGTTACCATGGGATGTGCCCTGCTGCAGAGGTTAAGGAGATAACGGGCAAGGAAAGTAGCCGGAGACCTTGCTTAATATAGATTAAACTCTAGTTGAAAGAGATGAACAAAATTTTAAAAATAAATGAATAAATAAGAAAGCATCTCTAATGTATTAAAACAATAAAGCAGAACACGGGAATAGAGAACAACTAGAAGATTACTTTAGATTTGGCAGCAATTAAAAAATTTTCTGAAGGGGACACCTCTAAGCCAAGATGTGAATGAGAAAAGGAGAAAACCATATAAAGGTCTGGGAGAAGAGCATGTCAGACAAAAGGAAGGACATCTATCAAAACCTTCAGGTAGGAACAAGCCTGGTTTCTTCAAGGAACAGAAAGAAGACAGGCGTGGCTGTAGGCTTTAAAAGGAAATTATATGCCTTACTTTACTTTTGCCTTCCCTTGTGGCTCAGCTGGTAAAGAATCTGCCTGCAATGCGGGAGACCTGGGTTCAATCCCTGGGTTGGGAAGATCCCCTGGAGAAGGGAACAGCTACCAACTCCAGTGTTCCAGCCTGGAGAATTCCATGGACTGTATAGTCCATGGGGTCACAAAGAGTCGGACATGACTGAGTGACTTTCATTTTCCCTTTACTTTGCTAAAAAATAAATTTGGTTACTCTGTGGAGAATTTTTGCAAGAAGCTATTGCTTGGACCACCAAGGCATTCATGAAATTGAAAAAACTGAACAGAATCTTGATGTGATTTGGACATGAAGGAGACAGAAACTGCCAAAGCACTGGATGCCTGAGGATTAGAAAAAGAGAAGAATCCAGGGTGACTGATGGGTTTTGAAGTTGAACAATGACATGGATGGTGGTACCACTTACTGGATTGGGGCAGACTCGGGGAAGAGGGGTTTGGCAAGGCTGCAGGGTGGGAGGGAGAGACAAGCATCTAGAGTTCTGCTTAGGGTGGTTTTAAGCCTGAGGGTCCTACCAACATCCTCTTCTCCAGTACATAATCCCTCTACACTGTGGTGTCCCCTTGCATTGGCCCTGAACCGTAACACTCAGGGACTGGACCTGTCCTGTCTTCAGGAGGCAGCAAGCTAGCTGGTCTCAAGGGATCTTATTGTATGGTTTTGTTTGCTGTCCTATTTTAGTCGATTATTTGTACCTTTATTCCTGATTTTACTTAATCATACAATTAAGATTCTACAGATTCTTAGTCTACCATATTCCTGAATTTTGATAGTTCTTTTGAAAATTATGAATAATTCAGTAGAAGCCTGAAACTGCTGAAGGCCACAAAGTAAAGACCAGGTCTTACTAGCTTTCTGCTTCCCGGGAGCTACAGATCAACCAGAAATCTAATGGATTATATCAAAGCAAATGACCACAATCGATAATATAAGAACTTTCACAAGCATAGCATACAGAACATAAAATACAAAATAAAAAGCAAGTTCTATAATAGGAAGTCAAGTCACTCTTGAAAAAAAACATATTTTTAGTAAGACCTCAAAAGTTTTTTCATTGACACCACGAAGTTTTTTCATCAAGAGAACTTACCATCAAAGAGCCGGTCAATAATGTTGTACCCAGCTCGAAGATCGGATAAAGAAAACTCATAGAACTTGGTCCAGCCCTATCAAAGCAAATTTAAAAATGTTAAAGAACTATAAGCAGTATTCAAAGATATATATGCATGTATAACTGTCCTTACAATCTTAAAAAGAATGTTCAATATAGGCTAAAAGAAAAAATACAGCTCCTGAGAATTAATAAAAATAATAAGATAATACAGCTAAACTTTATTAAATATTACACAAAATATGTGAATTTATATAGTATTTTTGAAGGACATCCAAGAAATAGTGAAGAGTTGGTGTCTTGGTAATATAAACTGTGTAGTGGAGGATGAGGAAGGAGGAGACTAAATTTTAATTTGGAAACATTTTCATAGCTTTTAAATTTATACTATGTTTCACAATAAAAAAATGAAATCTAGCTTCATTTTTAAAATGTAAGTTTTGTTTTCTCAATAAAAGTGCATCATTATTTTTCATGTATCCGTCAGGATTAACTGGTACATTAAGCTGAGGATGAATGTCACAGAAATTAGGGGCAAAGGCGTTGGAAGAAGGTAAGCCTGGCCACTTCTAAACTCTACAGCTTTTTAGGTATGATTCCTTCAGCAAGTTAATTATCATCGAAATTCACTGTCCTACCTTTGTAAAATGAAAATAATAAGCATATCCTTTGATAAGTATAATACATAACTGTATGAAAACAACAAACTGCTATTATTATTTACTCTTCTATTGGTTTGACAAATATTTATTGACAGGCTGTGTGCTAGGCACTGTGTTAAGCACTTCTAAACACCCACTTATTTCATTTAATGCTCACAACAAAGGTAAATATGATCATTTTACAGTGAAGGGAACTGTTGCTTATCAGGAGTTCAAGTAATTTACTGAAGCAAGGAAATTCTAGAGTCAGGACTAAAACTGCAGAACCTTTGCTCTTAATTGGACATGTAACTGAAATATAGAGAAAGGCTCAAAGGTGGCCAGGTGAGGAGGGCAGTGTGGGGAAAGAGTATCCCAACAGAAGTAGACAAAGTTTAACAAAGAAGATGGGAAAAATCTAAAGATGGAAGAGCAACGAAATTTGGGGCTAAGATAGGCATCTGGTGAGAAAGTGAGACCGTGCAGCCAGCTAGGACTGCCATAGCAATGAAAGAACGTAGTCTATTGATGGTTTAACAAAAAAAGCAAGAGGCTATAGTGAAAACACTCGATGGATTCAAAGACCATAAAGAAGTCTCGTGTGACTGAGGCGTAGAGTACAAATGGGAAGTGTAGGGAGGCTATGGACAAAACACTGTATCAAGAATAACTCGCACGCTTCTAACTTAGGTAAACAGATATTAATGCCTATTACTGAGCAGGCTATACTGAAGGAAAAACAGGTATGAGAATTCAGTTTTTGAACACTGAGATGACTGTGAGAATTTAACCATAAAAATAATACCTTAACAATGATGGCTTATGATGGTTCACACATTATTCTCAACACCTTAATTCAAAACAATGTGAACTAGATAGCTATATACAGTTCAGAAGATTGACAGAAAAGATGGAATTAGAGATATACATTTATAAATCATGGGGCCTCCCTGGTGGCTCAGATAGTAAAGAATCTGCCTGTAGCCCCGGGTTCAGTTCCTGGGTCAAGAAGATCCCCTGGAGAACAGAATGGCTACCCGCTCCAGTATTGCTGCCTGCAGAACTCCATGGACAGGGGAGCCTGGCAGGTTGCAGTACACGTGGTCACAGTCAGACACGACTAAGTGATTAACACTTCATAAATCATGAATCAAATTAAGACATAACAGTTAGCTATTTATACTCAATCGTAAAAATATTCTAATAAAAAATGTTCCTGCTAAGTCACTTCAGTCGTGTCCAACTCTGTGCGACCCCACAGACGGCAGCCCACCAGGCTCCCCCGTCCCTGGGATTCTCCAGGCAAGAACACTGGAGTGGGTTGCCATTTCCTTCTCCAATGCATGAAAGTGAAAAGCGAAAGTGAAGTCGCTCAGTCGTGTCCGACCCTTAGCGAACCCATGGACTGCAGCCTACCAGGCTCCTCTGTCCATAGGATTTTCCAGGCAAGAGTACTGGAGTGGGTTGCCATTTCATGTTCACCTTAGAATATATCCAAGGCGTGTTCTTACTTACCTGTGGAATGTAATTTCTTCTTTCCTGGCATGCAGCATGAAACCATGCAAGACTGAAGAGAGCATGAGCTCGATGTATGTTGTTGATTTTGCTAATTTGCTCAGGAGTCCAAGATTCATAAGTGCGCATTAAGTTCTTCTTTAAACCTGGAGGTGACTGGAGAAAAAATAATGAATTTATTGCTTAAAACCTTACAAATAAATCAATATTTAACATATTTGAAAATAGTTTAATGAAGAAATTTTTCATCATTACCAAGATTAATAAACTATTTTAATGTTAACTTCAAAATGTATAAATATAAAACAAGATTTAAAATCCTTACACCTAATAGCCCATCTCAAAATTTCAAAATAATTTTTTAATTAAAAAAACCTACATAACGAAATTGGTTCCAAATTGGGAAATGAATACATCAAGGCTGTATATTGTCACTTTGCTTATTTAATTTATATGCAGAGTACATCATGCAAAATGCCGGGCTGGACGAAGCACAAGATGGAATCAAGACTGCTGGGAGAAATATCAATAACCTCAGATATGCAGACTACACCATTCTTATGGCAGAAAGTGAAGAGGAACTAAAGAGCCTCTTGATGGAAGTGAAAGAGGAGAGTAAAAAGTTGGCTTAAAACTCAACATTCAAAAAACTAAGATCATGGCATCCTGTCTCATCACTTCATGGCAAATAGATGGGGAAACAATGGAAACCATGACAGACTTTATTTTCTTGGGCTCCAAAATCACCACAGATGGTGATTGCAGCCATGAAATTAAAAGATGCTTGCTTCTTGGAAGAAAAGCTATGACCAATCTAGACAGCATATTAAAAAAGCAGAGACATTACCTTGCCAACAAAGGTATGTCTAGTCAAAGCTATGGTTTTTCCAGTGGTCATGTATGGATGTGAGAGTTGGACTATAAAGAAAGCTGAGCGCCAAAGAATTGATGCTTTTGAACTGTGGTGTTGGAGAAGACTCTTGAGAGTCCCTTGGACTGCAAGGAGATCCAACCAGTCAACCCTAAAGGAAATCAGTCCTGAATATTCATTGGAAGGACTGATGCTGAAGGTGAAACTCCAATACTTCGGCCACCTGATCCAAAGTGCTGACTCATTGGACAAGACTCTGATACTGGGAAAGATTGAAGGCATGACGAGAAAGGGATGAGAGAGGATAAGATGGTTGGATGACATCACCGACTCGATGGACATGAGTTTGAGCAAGCTCCTGGAGTTGGTGATGGACAGGAAAGCCTGGCATGCTGCAGTCCATGGGGTCGCAAAGTCAGACATGACTGAGCGACTGAACTGACTGACATACTAGCAATATTCAAAATAACCAAGTTAGTTTTATATGACTACTGAAGTATTTTACTGAAACATTCATTTACATTACAAATACGATACTGATTATTACAAGGCAGGTGTTTTATAGTTCACTATGTCAGTTCTTTCTCTCCAGTACTATTTAAAATTCTAGGAGGAGATCAAATTACTCTTTACAATATCAACTAATCTTCCTTGACTATTAGTCCACTGTACTAAGTGCTTATTACCTGACCTTGCTAGGCTTATAACACAAACTGAAACCCAGGAACTGAAACTGTACATTAGACTAATACTACTCAAAAGACACTCTTTCTTATTAGACATTACAGTTGACATTCATTCAATTAACATATTTTCAAATATTAAATCATTTTTTCAATCTCTGGAGTCTTAGCCTTTTTCCTCCCTACATGAGATTTAACACCTTCAGGTGAAAAACAGAAGTACTGATATAAAAGAGCAAGTAGTTATAAACACTAATATGACATTTTTCACCTAAAAAGAGATTATCTTCTATAAATTGAGAAAAGATGCAAGTAGAACACTTCAAACCAGTTTTGTTTTTAAGTTTTAATTCAGTTTATTATTTTATTTATGATATTTACCAGTTACATCATATCATTACTAACACATATAATTTTGGATATATCATGTTTGGGGGGGATCTGTCAAAACATGTTACAAGGATGGATGGATGGATGGAAGAAAGGAAGGAAGCAAGACAAAAGAGAAGGAGACAAAGACTGAAAATCCAACTTATATATTTCAAAAAGCAAGTGATATGAAAAATGGATACTCAAGTACAAAAGAATGAAGTTGGACCCTTTACGTCAAATATGAAAATTAACTCAAAATGGATTTAAGACCTAAACCTAAAGACCTGAAATTAAAATTTCCACAAGAAAACACAGAGACAAGGCTTCATAACACTGGATTTGGCAATGACTTTTTTGGGGATATGCCATGAAAAGCACAGGTAACAAAAGCAAAAACAGACAAATGGGACTACATCGAACTTAAAAATATCTATGCAGCAAAGAAAAGAATTAACACAATTAAAAGGAAACTATGGAAAGAGAGAAAATATTTTTAAGCTGTATACTTGGTAAGGGGTTAATATGCAGAATACCTAAGAAACTCGTAAAACTCAACAATAAAAAAATCCAATTAAAGATGGGCAAAGAATTGAATAGACATTTCGCTGAAGCAGATATACAAATAGCTTACAAGCATATACAAAGATGTTCAATAGCATTAAATTGCATAGAAATACAAATCAAAACCATAGTGAGTTATCACCTCACACTATTAGGATGGCCCCAATAAAAACATAAAAACAGCAAATAACAAGTGTTGGTAAGGATGCAGAGAAATTGTGTGCTATCGTTGGGAATGTTAAATGGTACACCACAAGGAAACAGTATGGATGTCCCTCAAAAAATTAAAAATAGGATTGCCACAAGATCCAGAAACCCCACTTCTGAGTATATGTCCAAAAATACTGAAAATGTGATCTTGAAGAGAGATTTGCCCACCCATGTTCATTGTGACATTATTCATAATAGGCAACAGGTAGAAAATCTAAATGTTTGTGGATGAATGGATAAAGAAAATGTAGTACACATATACAATGGGATATTATTCAGTCTTAAATGAGAAGGAAATCCTGTCATGTGCTACAACGTGGGTGAATCTTGAGGACATCACACCAAGTAAAATAAGCCAGTTACCAAAAGACAAATACTGCATGCTTCCACTTATGCAAGGTGTCTAAAGTGGTCAAATTCATAGAAATAGAAAGTAGGATGGTGGCTGCGAGGGTGGAGGAGGAGCAAACAGGGAGTTGCTCTTCAGGAGATACAGGGTCAGTTTTGTGAGATGAAAACATTCTAGAGACAAGGTACATATGGCTAACACTACTGTACTGTGTACTTTTAAATGGTTAAGTCAGTAAATTTTATATTATGTCTTTTACTACAATAAAAAACACAACATTAAATAATATTTAAAAGAAAAATGTAAATGTATTTTTATAAATGTTGCATTAGAAGTTTTTGAAAGTTTTGTATAGTAGACAGTTGCCTACAGGACTTTATAAGGCTTGCAAAAGTTACTGCGCTTACACAACTAGTGATTCAAATTTTAAATCTTCATACCTCATATGTTATCTTCAAACTTGACTGTAGTAAAATTGGAGTAAAGTTGGGATGAACTTCAGCAGTGAGCCAAAGGCGAAAAGTATCTTTAGGTTGAAGAGTATTGAATTCCTTGTTTTAAAAAACAAAAATAAAATTCTATTTAAATACACACACAAATTTCCATTTGGTAAGTACACTATTAATAAGTAATTATCTTAATAAAATCTTTCCATGACATTCTGATATATTTCTTAATGTTCTGATTATATTCCCTTTAAATTTTCATTTTGTCTGTTACTAGCTCAGTGTAAACTAGGTAAGAACTTGGATCTAGAACTGGGCGAACTGGATTGAAATCCAAATTCTGCCACTTACTTGCTGTGTGACTTTATATTCTTTGATTTACACTCTTTAAACAAGGATAATAACAGTACCTACCCTCATAGGATGGTGCAAAATACTTAAAATAGTGCCCAACACAAAGTATAAAATAAATATTAGTTGTAATTGCTATGTCCAAACTACAAGCCATCTTCAGGCCTTCAGGCCTTACTGCTTCCATTCACACTTCCACTAAGTTATATAATGATATCAATTCCTTTACAACACAATTTTTAGCATACCCTGTTGCCTGTAATATTCAACATTCGCCACTCAAATTCATCTGCCCATGCTGTATACTTTAGTCACTTATTCAAATATTTCTCTGCGTCTTTAGGCCTCAGATTCTTTCTGCCTGTTAGGTGCATTTAAAAATAACCTATAAATTTATATACATACAATTCATCCAAATTTCCCAGAAGAAAAAAACAAAACATTTAAAGAATTTTTTTAACTTTTATAATATAATCTACCCAATATAATTGCTTCAAAAACTTGTGCAGCTCAATACAAGGAAACCAAACAACCCAATCAAAAAGTGGAAGAACTAAACAGACATTTCTCCAAAGAAGACATACAGATGGCCAATAAATACATGAAAAGATGCTCACTACCACTATTAGACAAATTCAAATCAAAACTACAATGAGGTATCATCTCACATTACTTAGAATGGACATCATCAAAAAAATCTACAAAAACAAATACTGGAGAGAGTGTGGAAAAAAGGCAACCTTCTTGCACTGTTGGTGGGAATGTAAATTGATACAGCCACTGTGGATTTTAAGGAATTTCCATATTGTTCCCAATCTCCACAGGGAAAAAATCCCACTACTGTGCATACACCCTGAGAAAACCATAATTGAAAAAGACGCATGTACACCAATGTTCACTGAAGCACTATTTACACTAGCCAGGACATGGAAGCAACCTAGATGTCCACTGGAAGATGAAGGGACAAAGATGTTGTGGTACATACACACAAGGGAATATTACTCAGCCATAAAAAGGAATGCAGCTGAGTCAGTTCTAGTGAGGTGGGTGAATCTAGAGCCTATTACACAGAGTGAAATAAGAAAGAGAAAAATAAGTTTTGTATATTAACACATATATACAGAATCTAGAAAAATGGTACTGATGAACCTATTTGCAGGGCAGGAACAGAGATGCAGACATAGAGAACAGACTTTGGAGCTAGCAGGGGAAGGAGAGGTGGGACCAACTGAGAGAGTACCATTGACAAAGATCCACTATCATGTGTAAAACGGATAGCTAGTGGGAAGCTGCTGTACACACAGGGCGCCCAGCCTAGCGCTCTGTAACCACCAAGAGACGTGGGACGGGGCACGGGTGTAGGAAGAGGTTCACGGGGAGGGGACTTAACGTGGACTTGTGCCTGATTCACGTTGTCGTATGGCAGAAGCCAACACAATATTGTAAAACTATTATTCTCCAATTAAAAATAAACGAAAAAAACAAAACAAAACAGAAACACTACAAGCAATAAATACTGGAGAGGGTGTGGAGAAAAGGGAACCCTCTTACACTGCTGGTGGGAATGCAAACTAGTACAGCCACTACGGAGAACAGTGTGGAGATTCCTTAAAAAACTGGGAATAGAACTGCCATACGACCCAGCAATCCCACTGCTGGGCATATACACCGAGGAAACCAGAATTGAAAGAGACGCGTGTACCTCAATGTTCATCGCAGCACTGTTTACAATAGCCAGGACATGGAAGCAACCTAGATGTCCATCAGCAGACGAATGGATAAGGAAGCTGTGGTACATATACACAATGGAATATTACTCAGCCATTAAAAAAAATACATTTGAATCGGTTCTACTGAGATGGATGAAACCGGAGCCCATTATACAGAGTGAAGTAAGCCAGAAAGAAAAACAACAATACAGTATACTAATGCATATATATGGAATTTGAAAGATGGTAACGATAACCCTATATGCGAGACAGAATAAGAGACACAGATGCATAGAACAATTTTATGGACTCTGAGGGAGAAGGTGAGGGTGGGACGTTCTGGGAGAATAGCATTGAAACATGTATATTATCATACGTGAAACAGAACACCATTCCTTGTTCGATGCATGAGACAAGGGCTCAGGGCCGGGGCAATGGGATGACCCAGAGGGATGGGATGGGGAGGGAGGTGGGTGGGGGGTCCAGGAAGGGGAACACATGTAAACCCATGGCTGATTCATGTCAATGTATGGCAGAAACTATTACAATATTGTAAAGTAGTCAGCCCCCAACTAAAATAAAAAAAAAAAAAAAAAAAAAAAACAGAAACAGACTCACAGATGTAAAGAATCAGACCTGTGGTTGCCAAGCGGGAGGGAGAGAGAGGGAGATGGATGGGACTTTGGGGCCAGTGGATGCCAACAATTGTATTTAGAATGGATAAACAGCAAGGGCCTACCATATAACACAGGGAACTGTATCTGATCTCCTGGGATAAACCATAATGGAATGGATGCATGTACAACTGACTCACTCACTCTGCTGTACAGCAGAAATTAGCACATGTGGATAAAAACCAGTGCAATACTGTAAAGCAATTATCCTTCAATCAAAAATAAATAAAATTTTAAAAAGAAATTAGCACAACATTGTAAATCAACTATACTTCAATTTTTTTACTTGTCTGCAGAATAAAAAAAGTTCCAATTAAGATTTGCTTCCAAATTATAACTGTAATTGTATTTTACATAGATTAATAGCTATCAATCTATTATTTGGAACAGAAAGCAGGATTCAAGTATTCACAAGTCTTCCTTATATGTTTTAAAACATGTATCATTCATCACACATGAATTCTATATTTTATACATTATTAAGTGTTACAGAAAACTGTAGTAATGATGGAATTACTTGAATATTTACATATACCTTCTTTTGACTATAAATAATGAATCATAATGGTCTATCACTTCATTCACTCAATCATTAACTCATTCATCAAAGATTTATTTAACTACCTATTTTATGTTAATACATATTTTATATAGTTTAGGTAGTTTTTAACTACCTATTTTATATAGTTGCCAATTTATTTTCAATACATTATACAAATTTTCAACATATTACCACTAGGCTACGGTCTCCCACTGTATTCTGCTTGGCTCTATTCCTTCTCCCAGATTAACTTGATCAATTAATTAATTATTAACTCCCCTGCTAACAACCTCCTTTGATTCTGTGTCCTAGGACAAAAATTCTAAACACTTGTGCAGGATTTCCAGGGTATTCCATAACCTCGCCCCTTCCTAGCCGTCTAACTCTACTGCCCCACACCACTCTGCCTGGCCTTCCAGCACAGTTAAGGACATCTTCATTCTTTGTACTGGGAAGGCCCATTCCTGCCATTACATTTCTACCTGTGCTGCTAGAACCAACCACAAACTTTCTCCCCCTATGCTGAGCTAAATCCCATATGGCCATCAAGAAACATCTTGTCTTAGGAGTCATCTCTAACTACCCACGACCACGTCCATCTTTCTTTACAAAGTCCTAGACTTAATTCCAGGTTTGCATTTAAAACCGATCCATCAATTTGTTCTGTCTTAAGGTTATTTTCATCCTGGGGCCATTTTAGTTAAATAAAATGAACTGCTTAGTTAAATAAAATGTTTATTTAAATAAATATTAAAAATAATATTAAATACATATTTAGTTAAATCAAATGTAAACTGCTTCATTTTACACCCAGCTTCCTCAGCACCAAGGAAGTTCTGCAGTTCCCTCTAACTCCTCCACATCTTTCCTCCCTATACAGACACAACAAAACAAAAGCATAAAGAGAATTTAATGTTATAAACAGTCTCCCACAATTCTTTACAGCATTTCCCTATTTTTCATCTGAAAGATTTCTATAAGCCTCCCTTCAGTCCTGATTAATTTTTTGACTCTCTCTTAAAAAGGAGACTTATAGATTTCTTACTAAAAATATCCATTTTGGTTTGTACAAATGTACATATATTAAAGAAAATATAGATTTTAAATGATTCCCCATCAAATAGTAATTTCTTCAAAAACATCTTAAATACTGCACAACATATCTTAATACTGCTTTTCCTTGGAGACTATTGAATTTAGTATGTGAGATACTATTTGCGCCACACTGATCTGAATCTACCTTTTCCAAAACTGGCAGCCAAGATACCACAAGATGTAAGTTCTTCAAACAGAGCCAGTCTCCATTTCGGGCACATTCTTTTAGCATTTGAACCGCTAAATCAGCTTGACCTTGACCCATGGCAATCTGTAAAACAAAAACAAATAACTAAAACAAAAAACAAAAACACTGATAACACGTTGCAATGTGAGAGTTTCAGGTTATCCTGCCACACACACTGAACTAACTCAGGTACTGTGATAAGGCTTCTAAGGTTTACTAAGAAATATCAGACTCTGTGCTGTTCACAGTTGTTTTGCTCTTGTCCTTACATCAATGGCTGTTTAGTAGAGATATTATCATTACAAGTTTGCAAGTTACAGGATAAAGAATTATTCAGTAGTGTTTCTGCTCCTCATCTCACTATTTCCTGCCATTTTTACTCTTTGAAACATGGGCCTTTAAAAAAATAATTTTTTATGACTGTTGCTGAATTCCTTGAGGGATTAAACATTAACAATACCACTTATTTGAATTTATTTTCTCTTTTAAAAAAACTTTCTCCAACATTGCATATATTTGGCTCTCAAGCTACTTGGTCTATTGAACTGTGTAATTCCCTAGCCCTTCATCATCTAGAAAATCCTAATATGTTGTTGTGGCCTCAAGACTCTACATTTAACCCTCTGTTTTTCTATTCCTTTTTAGACAGAGGAGGCAAAAAGGTGGGGGAGAGAGAGAACACGAGAATGGGGGAGGGGAGAAAAGCAGGAGAGGGGAGCGGAAGGGGTAAGGCGAACCGGATCTCACTGCAATTCCACTCCAGTACTTCTGATCCCTATTGTCTATCTGCACACAGGACACTCACGCAATATAACAGGTCACTTTATAAAACAGAAAACTTCCAAGCAGAAGCCAGAAGACCCCAGAATATAGATTCAGTGTGTAAGATGTCTACATTTGAATGAATACGTGACTACCTGGTGGCTCAGGCAGTAAAGAATCTTCCTGCAATGCACGAGTCCCGGGTTCAATCCCTGGGTCAGGAAGATCCCCTGGAGAAGGGAATGGCAACCCACTCCAGTGTTCTGGCCTGGAGAATTCCATGGACAGAGGAGCCTGGCTGCTACAGTCCATGGTGTCGCAGAGTTGGACACGACTGAGTGACTAGCACTAAGTCTAAGATTCTATAAAAAGTTTTAGTCAAGAATCTAAAGTGGTTACATGTTTAAACTCCTCCGTATGTTTTTTTATGGATAATTTATGTAATATTTATGTATTGGTACAGCTGTGTCTGTCTTTGTATATATGACAGCTATACATGTGTTGAGAGTCCTAGCTCAAATATTTTATTGAGTAAATGGTCAAAACACTTTGAAGAGAATTGTTACAGATTACTTCAAACCACAGTGATTTCTCTTTTCTAAAGAATACAAGATAGCATTTCACTGTTTCTTAGATGACTTTTATAAGTATTGATTTTGTTTTTCAATTAGACTATAAAGTCTTAGAGAGTTGGAACCATGTGTCTTAATTCATTGCATACTAAAACAGGTAACAAACCATGTAATAAATACTAATATATTGATTTCTTTTTAATTTTCAAGATCTAACCCAGAACTAAGCAAACAGAAGGGGTACAACAAACACTGGTTGAACTATTTAGATGCATATATTAGTGTGCCATTATTAAAATGTGAAAATACCCAAGCAGAAGGCATGTACAAGAAAATCAGAGGGGGGAAAAAAACAAGTTTGCCGAACTGAAATGGTAGCTAAAAATAGGAACTCAAAATTTCTATAAGGCATAAACTGTGTGAGAACAGCTTAAAGGTTCATGAAATCTTAGAAGAAAACACTTACTATAAGAAAAAACATTTAAAAAGCACAACAGGAAACTGTCAGGAAGATGGTTAACCTCCACATGAAAAGAGTAAGACACATCAGAGTTTCTTGAAATAAAAATTATTTTTTTACATTAAGAATATACTATTATTCTTCGCATATATATTCAGCATAACAACAAAACTTTTAAAGTAACAGATTTATGAATAACTATATCTGTATATAAAGGTTTTACAGTATTAAAAAATTTTGCAAGTATACAAAACTCTAGAAATTTAGTCAAACTTACAATGAGTGTAAGTGGTTTTATTTATCTTTTTGCCAAAATCAGAGCTAAGAGATACAGCCTGTAGAACAGAGCTCCCTTTTCCCCAAGACATCTCACTGACAACTGAATACTGTCCTAATATATTAACACACTATAACCAGGATTGAAGGAAACTCCCTAGAGTTAGTGCAATGCCTGCACAGCTAAACCAAACTCTCTGCTATTTTGCTATCTTCTACTTACGTTCCTCATAACATTCTCTCTTTTCAATTTTTGGTTTCTTTCAAAGTAGTTTGCTTTCTTAATCATTATTAATTAATTTCCCAATGAAAAAGATTTATATTTTGACATCCAAAATCGAGGGTAAATTAATACACTTTAAAATGTGTATGCAAACTGAACTGAAAAAAGGTGCTAATCTGAATAAACTAAAACTCAGAAATTTAGCTCAGGACAAAATCACATTATATTAGACAAGTTTATTATCTTATTAGACTTCTGGAGTTCAGAATCCCACTAATCTATTGCTCTAAGGTGATACTACAGCACTGTTCTTCCTAGGGGCTGTAGGAGAGACTTCCCCTTGTCTTTTCTACCTTCTACATTTCTTTGCTTGTGGCCCCTTCTACCGTCTTCAAAGCCAGCAGCATAGCATCTCCTCACCTCTTTGACCTATGCCCTCATTACATCTGCCTCTTCCACATTCATTCTGCCTCCTCTGCCTCCTTCTTAAAAGTATCTTTATGATTATATTAGGCTCAACTGAATAATCTCAGATAACCTCTCCATCTCAAAATGCTTAACTTAATTATATGTGCAAAGTTCCTTCTCCCATGTAAAGTAACAAATTCATGGGTTCTGGCCATCAGAATACGAACAATTTTCAGGGACATTAGTTGCCCTACCATAACAACAAAAAACTGTTTTACTAATTCAGTCAAGTATTCCAGTATTCTTGCCTGGAAAATTCCATGGACAGAGGAGCCTGTCAGGCTACAGTCCATGAGGTCACAAAGAGTAGGACACGACTGACTGACTGAAAGTGCACACAAAGACACACACACACACACACACACACACACACACACACAGCAGGAAGATCAACTGCTGGAACAGAAATACCAGAGTAATATGCACTGACCTGCTGGTAACACTCCCCACTTCGCTCAGCATTAGCAAGCTCCTGGAGCTCCTGAGAAGGATCAGCACCCGGGGAAATGATTATCAGGATGGGTTCAATTTCTAGCGTCTCTCTGTACAAACGTCTGAGATTTAGCGGAGGTGGGGACAACTCTTTCAGTCCTAAAAGATGTATTAAATGCATTAAAAATAAAAAAGCAAAGTGAACCAGAAAAGTCTATTAAGACTAATTACATGAAACAGAGAATAACTAGGTGAACTACAGTCCTATACATATTGAAGTTTTCTCACTCTAAAATCATTCACAGACTAGTAAGAGCTAACATTTACTGAGTGCTTAAAGCACCAGGCATTTATCTAAACACTTGATATCTATGATATCATCTAATCCTAACTACAACGTTAAGAAGTAGAAACCCTGATTACCCTCTACAGATGAAGAAGCACACAATCAGCATTGTGTTAATATATAATTCTCTCCCTGTAAGAGAAGACTAAACCCAACAATCTTTCCATGCAGGTTTCCATTCATTTATATGATAACTGAGTGCGTACTCTGTTCCATGGATAAGGGGAATCAGATTTCTACAAGATGTGGTAAACAATATCACTGTCATGATAAAGGGTAAAAATTATATCTTATGTCCATGCATTAAGAGGGAAGAAAAAGCTGTACAGAATGAAAAAATGCTTAGTCTGGAGACAGAAACATATAGATCTCAGTTTATGCTCATTAGCTAAGTGACGCTATGCAAATCACTAAAATGTATTATGCCTTGATTTCCTCAATTGTAAAACAGGGATAAACAATTCATAGGTCGTTTGGAGGCAAAATAGGAAAAAAAATAAAAACAGATTCCATTTATTCATCATCTACTCTATGCTAAACATACTCAAGGAAACTGAATGTATTCCCAAAGACTACCCAGTTGCTAACTGTATTCAAGATAATTCATCTGTTCTTTTTTCTATTCTGAAGCTTTTCAAAAAATATAAAGTCACATACACATAAGACCTCTTCTGCTAAAATTTTAATGTTTCCATTACTGTATTTAGTAAAAACCAAGCTAAAGAAGACTGACTTCAAATAAAAATCAAAAATATACATGTCTGAACTGAATTAAAAAGACTAGGACAGCGAGTTTAAAAACAGATGATTAGAATGTAACAGAATGAGTACAGAGGAAGGAGGGCTTCCTTATATCTTCTACTGTAGAAAGGAATAGATAATATTGCACCTCAGAAATCCTAAATATAGCAGGAAAAGATATTCTTAAGCACTTCTGTAATGATCACTTTAAAATATGAATTTGATGCCACCAAAATGGGCTAAAACAGGCATTTCTAGATGACCATCCTGAAAAAACAAATTTCATACCTGAACTACTCCCTTCTAGTCTTCACAACAGCAACCAATAATACTAAGAAAGGATTTTCAAAGGCATAAATATTCCTAACACTAGGTGAAATTTAACCTAAAAATGGATGACTTGCTTCTAGAGGCATATTTTATGAATTTTGTTTTTAATCAAACTTAAGTGGGTAATAATGATCCTTGCTAATAGAATTCTTATATACTTGTAGCAATGTAATAAGCATTTTTATTTATTCAAACATTCATTTACTTATTCACAAACTCTCATAAGCATTCTAGGCCAACCAAGTGTACTGTGATATGATACAATGCATCAAAAGTCTTTACAATGCACACTGCCTTTGACTCAGAAATTTAAGTTACAATTAAGTTGAAAAATAATTCAGAATATGAATGTAGAAGTATACAAAAGAATTTTCATTTTAGCTGTTAATTTAAGTTTTAAAAGCTGAGAGAAATAATTTTTTAAAAAAAACAATAGTCTGATAGTTTTGGAAGTTTTGGCCACAGCAATCAGAGCTGAAAAAGAAATAAAAGGAATACAGATAGGAAAAGAAGAAGTAAAACTCTCACTGTTTGCAGATGACATGATCCTATACATAGAAAACCCTAAAGACTCTACTAGAAAATTACTAGAGTTAATCAATGAATATAGTAAAGTTGCAGGATATAAAATTAACACACAGAAATCCCTTGCATTCCTATCGTCCAGTAATGAGAAAACAGAAAGAGAAATTAAGGAAACAATACCATTCACCATTGCAACAAAAAGAATAAAATACTTAGGAATATATCTACCTAAAGAAACAAAAGACTTATATATAGAAAACTATAAAACACTGATGAAAGAAATCAAAGAGGACACAAACAGATGGAGAAATATACCGTGTTCATGGATTGGAAGAATTAATATAGTGAAAATGAGTATACTACCCAAAGCAATCTATAGATTCAATGCAATCCCTATCAAGCTACCAATGGTATTTTTCACAGAACTAGAACAAATCATCTCACAATTTGTATGGAAATATAAGAAACCTCGAATAGCCAAAGCAATCTTGAGGAAGAAGAATGGAACTGGAGGAATCAACCTGCCTGACTTCAGGCTCTACTACAAAGCCACAGTCATCAAGACAGTATGGTACTGGCACAAAGATAGAAATATAGATCAATGGAACAAAATAGAAAGCCCAGAGATAAACCCACGCACCTATGGACACCTTATCTTCGACAAAGGAGGCAAGAATATACAATGGAGAAAAGACAATCTCTTTAACAAGTGGTGCTGGGAAAACTAGTCAACCACTTGTAAAAGAATGAAACTAGAACACTTCCTAACACCATACACAAAAATAAACTCAAAATGGATTAAAGATCTAAACGTAAGACCAGAAACTATAAAACTCCTAGAGGAGAACATAGGCAAAACACTCTCTGACATAAATCACAGCAGGATCCTCCATGACCCACCTCCCAGAATATTGGAAATAAAAGCAAAAATAAACAAATGGGACCTAATTAAAATTAAAAGCTTTTGCACAACAAAGGAGACAATAAGCAAGGTGAAAAGACAGCCTTCAGAATGGGAGAAAATAATAGCAAACGAAGCAACAAACAATTAATCTCAAAAATATACAAGCAACTTCTGCAGCTGAATTCCAGAAAAATAAACGACCCAATCAAAAAATGGGCCAAAGAACTAAACAGACATTTCTCCAAAGAAGACATACAGATGGCTAACAAACACATGAAAAGATGCTCAGCATCACTCATTATTAGAGAAATGCAAATCAAAACCACAATGAGGTATCATTTCACATCAGTCAGAATGGCTGCTATCCAAAAGTCTACAAGCAATAAATGCTGGAGAGGGTGTGGAGAAAAGGGAACCCTCTTACACTGTTGGTGGGAATGCAAACTAGTACAGCCACTATGGAGAACAGTGTGGAGATTCCTTAAAAAACTGGGAATAGAACTGCTATATGACCCAGCAATCCCACTGCTGGGCATATACACCGAGGAAACCAGAATTGAAAGAGACGCGTGTACCCCAATGTTCATCGCAGCACTGTTTACAATAGCCAGGACATGGAAGCGACCTAGATGTCCATCAGCAGACGAATGGATAAGGAAGCTGTGGTACATATACACAATGGAATATTACTCAGCCATTAAAAAAAATACATTTGAATCGGTTCTACTGAGATGGATGAAACCGGAGCCCATTATACAGAGTGAAGTAAGCCAGAAAGAAAAACAACAATACAGTATACTAATGCATATATATGGAATTTGAAAGATGGTAATGATAACCCTATATGCGAGACAGAATAAGAGACAAAGATGCATAGAACAATTTTATGGACTCTGAGGGAGAAGGTGAGGGTGGGACGTTCTGGGAGAATAGCATTGAAACATGTATATTATCATATGTGAAACAGAACACCATTCCATGTTCGATGCATGAGACAAGGGCTCAGGGCCGGGGCAATGGGATGACCCAGAGGGATGGGATGGGGAGGGAGGTGGGTGGGGGGTCCAGGAAGGGGAACACATGTAAACCCATGGCTGATTCATGTCAATGTATGGCAAAAACTATTACAATATTGTAAAGTAATTAGCCCCCAACTAAAATAAATAAATTTATTAAAAAAAAATCAGTGTACATTCTATTTAAATATTCTTTGAAAGATAAGTTTTGATAGGGACTAGGAAAAGAGAAGTACAGAGAGAAAGAGCCACACTGCAACATGGTAGCCACTAGCTACATGTAGTTATGAAGCAGTTGGAACGTTGCTTGTCCAAATCGACATGTACTTAAAGTATAAAATAAATGAGCACTGGATTTCAAAGACGTAATACCAAAAAGCCAAGTATTTCAGGAATTAAAAAAAAAAAAACAATAGTCTGAATGAGTAATTTCTGAGTGATATAACAAGTTACAAAAATGGTGACGTAAAAGATAATTCCCTTCAAAGCAGATTAGCACCGCTTGAAGAGAGCATCCCAGGAGGCTCTCAATCCATCTCAGGTTGCCTCCTGCAACTTCCTTGGTGGTACAGTGGGTAAGAATCCACCTGCCAGTGCAGGGAAAGGGGTTCAACACCTGGTTTGGGAAGATAACACACGCTTCAGGACAACTAAGCCCATGCACCACAGCTACCGAAGCCTGTGCGCCCTGGAGCTGGTGCTCCGCAGCAAGCCTGTGCACCGCAACAAAGAGCAGGCCCACTCACGGCAACTAGAGAAAGCCCTCACGCAGCAGTGAGGACTCAATGCAGCCAAAATACATCAATTCACTCAGTTCAGTTCAGCCGCTCAGTCATGCCCGACTCTTTGCGACCCCATGGACTGCAGCACGCAGGGCTTCCCTGTCCATCACCAACTCCCAGAGTCTACCCAAACTCATGTCCATCGAGTCGGTGATGCCATCCAGCCATCTCATCCTCTGCCATACCCTTCTCCTCCTGCCCCCAATCCTTCCCAGCATTAGGGTCTTTTCCAATGAGTCAGTTCTTTGCATCAGGTGGCCAAAGTATTGGGATTTCAGCTTCAGCATCAGTCCTTCCAAGGAATATTCAGGACTGATCTCCTTTAGGATGGACTGGTTGGATCTCCTTGCAGTCCAAGGGACTCTCAAGAGTCTTCTCCAACACCACAGTTCAAAAGCATCAATTCTTTGGCGCTCAGCTTTCTTTATAGTCCAACTCTCACATCCATACATGACCACTGGAAAAACCATAGCTTTGACTAGATGGACCTTTGTTGGCAAAGTAATGTGTCTGCTTTTTAATATGCTGTCTAGGTAGGTCATAGCTTTTTCTCCAAGGAGCAAAATCTTTTTTAATTTCATGGCTGCAGTCACCATCTACAGTTTTTTGGAGTCCAAGAAAATATAGTCTCTCGCTGTTTCCATTATTTCTCCATCTATTTGCCATGAAGTCATGGGACCAGTTGCCATGATCTCCATCTTTTGAATGTTGAGTTTTAAGTGAGCTTTTTAACTCTCCTCTTTCACCTTCATCAAGAGGCTCTTTAGTTCTTCTTCACTTTCTGCCATAAGGGTAGTGTCATCTGCATATCTGAGGTTATTGATATTTCCCCTGGCAATCTGGATTCCAGCTTGTGCTTCATCTAGCCCAGCGTTTCTCATGATGTACTCTGCGTATAACTTAAATAAGCAGGGTGACAAAATACAGCTTTGATGTACTCCTTCCCCAATTTGGAATCAGTCCATTGTTCCATGTCCGGTTCTAACTGTTGCTTCTTGACCTGCATACAGATTTCTCAGGAGGCAGGTAAAGTGGTCTGTATCCCCATCTCTTTAAGAATTTTCCACAGTTTGTTGCAATCCACACAGTCAAAGGCTTTAGTGTAGTCAATAAAGCAGAAGTAGATGTTTGTCTGGATTTCTCTTGCTTTCTCTATACCAACGGATGTTGGCAATATGATCTGTGGTTCCTCTGCCTTTTCTAAATCCAGCTTGAACATGTGGAAGATCTTGGTTCACATACTGTTGAAGCCTGGGTTGGAGAATTTTGAGCATTACTTTACTAGCGTGTGAGATGAGCGCAACTGCGCAGTAGTTGGAGCATTCTTTGGCATTGCCTTTCCTTAGGATTAGAATGAAAACTGACCTTCTCCAGTCCTGTGGCCACTTCTGAATTTTCCAAATTTCCTGGCATATTGAGTACAGAACTTTTACAGCATCATGTTTTAGGATTTGAAATAGTGCAACTGGAATTCCATCACCTCTACTAGCTTTGTTCGTAGAGATGCCTCCTAAGGCCCACTTGACTTTGCATTCCAGGATGTCTGTCTCTAGGTGAGTGATCACACCATCATGGTTATCTGGGTCATCAAGATCTTTTTTATATAGTTCTTCTGTGTATTCTTGCCACCTCTTCTTAATCTCTCCTGCTTCTGCTCGGTCCATACTGTTTCTGTCCTTTATTGAGCCCATCTTTGCATGAAATGTTCCCTTGCTATCTCTAATTTTCTTGAAGTCATCTCTGGTCTTTCCCATTCTATTGTCTTCCTCAATTTCTTTGCATTGATCATTGAGGAAGGCTTCTTATCTCTCCTTGCTGTTCTTTGGAACTCTGCATCCAGATGGATAATTTACTGCAGCTTCTAAATCAGCATTTGCTGCTGTACTCTGCACATTTACGTTCCAAGGTTAGCCTCTTTCCCTGAAGTTCGTTAACCATTCTCTGCTAGCTTCACACTGTTCTCCTGCAGCATCCTCATCCTTCTCAGCGTTCACAGAATTGAAGAGAGTTAGGGTGTCTCTTCAGATTGTCGTTGTTTAGTCACCAAGTTGTATGCTACTCGTGACCCCACGGACTACAGTCGGCCAGGCTCCTCTGTCCCTGGGAATTCCCAGACAGGAATACTGGAGTGGGCTTCCTTTCCTTCTCCAGGGGGTCTTCCCGACCCAGAGACTGAACCCAAGTCTGCTGCACTGCAGACAGGTACTTGACTCGTGAGTCACCAGAGAAGCCCTCTCCTGTTTAGGTTTCAGCTTACGAGAACGTCGAGTCTGATTTGGTCTATGCAGACCTTTAAAACTCCCTCTGTATCAGTAATAAGACTGTCTCGCTTTTCTTTTCAACCACATGTTCACTGGAGTAGCACTTTTTTACAAAACGTTCTACTCGGTATTGGGTTACCACTGGTTAACCGTACTGTGACAGTTTCCAGTGGGCAGTGAGGGGACTCAGTCACACACACGCCCATCCATTCTCCCCAAACTCTCACGCCCCCCAGTCTGCCACGTGACATGGGGCAGAGCTGCGCGTGCTATGCAGCAGGTCCTTGCTGGTTATTCGTCTTACACACAGCAGTCTGCACAAGGCAATACCAACGTCCCTAACTATCCTTTCCTCCGGCAACTGTGAGTTCTTTCTGTAAGTCTGTGAGCTGGAGGAGCACTTTTAATTTCCTTCAAGACCTGTTCCTCTGTAATCACAACTTGGCTAAGTGTTTGGCTCAAGAAGCCTAGCCTTCAGCCCGTCTCAGCTTTGGACATGACTTCCTTACTACGCTTAATGAGAGACGTGTGACCCTTTGCCTTGAGGCTGTTTTAGTGTTATTAACAGAACTAATTTAAATTTGTTGTCTCAGGGAACAGGGAGGCCTGAGGAGAGGGGGAAACATCAGGGGCGAGCCGGGCATCAGAGTCGTCAGAACTCATGTGACAGTTATCACTCAAGCTCAACAGCACACGTGAGCATTATTTCGCACCTCAAAAATAATTGCAAGACTAACAGCAAAAATCACTGACCACAGATTGCTATAACAAATAATAATGAAGCTTGAAATATTGTGAGAGTTACTAAAATGTAACACAGAGACACAAGTTGAACAAATGTTTGAAAAACGGTGCCAAAAAACTTGCTTGACACAAGACTGCCACAACCTTCAATCTGTAAAAACTATCGTATTCGCATGCATGCATGCTCAGTGGCTTCAGCTGTGTTTGACTCTTTGTGACCCCACGGACTGTAACCCACCAGACTCCCCTGTCCATGGGACTCTCCAGGGAAGAGTACTGGAGTGGGCTGCCATTCCCTCCTTCAGGGGCTCTTCTCTACCCAGGGATCGAACTCAAGTTTCTGACATCTCTGAATCGGCAGGTGGGTTCTTTAACATTAGCGCCACCTGGGAAGCCAAAGTGCAATAAAACAAGGTTTGCCTGTGGTGGGACTTCCCAGGTGGCGCTAGGGGTAAAGAATTTGCCTGCCAATGCAGGTAGACATAAGAGACAAGATTTCAAACCCTGGGCCGGGAAGATCCTCTGGAGGCGGGCGGGGAACCCACTCCAGTGTTCTTGCCTGGAGAATCCTGTGGACAGAGGAGCCTGGTGGGCTACAGTCCACAGGGTGGCAAAGAGTCAAACACGACGGAAGTGACAGAGCTCGCCTGCCGCAGGCCTGTACTGACGAAAACGTGTGTTTTATTTGGAAAACACATGAAATACAGAAGTCATCTTTAAAAATTGAAAATAGTTCTCATATAATTTCTTTATTTAAGAAATACAGACTTTAAACTCCACGAGGCAGGAATTATACCTGTTTTTCTCACCATTTTGAATCCAGAGCCAAGTATAAATGCAATTATTATTTCTAATGTTAAGGATAAATATATGTGCATTAATTCATTTTATACAATGAATTGTCAAAAACTGGAACATTTTAAATTAGAGGAAAAACTCATGAGAAATATTTTACCATTTAAGGTAACACAGGTGACACTCCTATTACTGGGAATTGCATGTCAGCCATTTCACCCACAAAACTCCAATAAAAACCACATGGCATTTCATACGAATTTAGTTTTATTAATTGGGTTTTAATAACCCAATTAATTTTGACTCATGATAGCATTTGAACTGTCAGTGTCAATCATTCAAAACTATTCAGTAACAGTAAAGAGCCAAAAATGTTCACTGCATTGTGAATTTTTATAGTGTAGAACTACGTGTAAATCATTGGGGTCTTATATTTTGACCTTGACAGTTAAAATATACAAATTCTTCCAAAAGAAAAAAGGAACTAAAAGTAAGTCAAAGAAATGACTTTAACCTTCATTGTATTTTATTTACTGAGATAAAATGATATTAAAAAAGAAATAATTTGCAATTTAAAAAGGAAAGAATATTACTCCTGTAATTTCCAGGTACAGGTAAAGAAAGAGTAAAGTAAGTAAAGAGTAAAGAAAGTAAAGAAAGCAACAAATTAATATCAAACTATTGTAAGTAGTAAGTATAACTGATTCATTCTTTCTCATTCATCTTATTCTCCCTAAAAGACAAGAAAACTACTCCTCCTTTAATAGAGAGAAAAGACAACTAAAAAATGTAACATAAATATCAATAAAAAGAAGGAAAATCAACAACCACTATCTAACCTAATACACATCAACCAATTAAACGGGAAGACAATCTTCAGAAATGGAATAATACTCAAGCCAGGAAACAAAAAATGTCAAACATTTTGTGGCAGTAAAATTCCAAAAATTTTCAAGATTCTACCCTCAGTTGTTTAATCCAACACTAACCTAGGTACTCCTGTCAAAGGATTTTGCAGATATAACTAAGGTTATGGATCTTAAAATAAGATTATCCTGGATTAGCCAAGGGTGCCAATTTGATCATTTAAGCCTTGGAAAGTAGAAAACTTTCTCCAGCTTAAAGGCAAAGAGATGCAGCCTGAAGGAGGAGCAGGAAGATGAGGCAGAGGGGCAGTCAGAGAGGTGAAGCTGAGAAGAAATCAGTCTCCACTGCTGGCTAGGAAGAAGGAAGGAGGGGCACAGAGAGAATCAAAGAATGCAAGAAGCTTCTAAAAACTGAGACAGGCTTCTAAAACTTCCAAACAACAGAAAGAACCTTGGCTCTCCAACTGCATGGGGCAAGTTCAGCTGAATGAGTTTGGAAATGGATTCTTCCCAGATCTTCCCAGTAAGAGTCCAAGTAACCAACACCTGGATTTAACCCTGTGCGACTTGGATCAGAGAAACCAGGAGAGCCTACAAGACTTCTGACCTATACAATTAGGAGATGATAAACGGGGGTTGTTCTAAGCTGCTAATATGTGGCAGTTTGTTACCATAGCAATAGAAATGAACAAACATTCCCTAATGCCAGTGAATAAGAGAAGTAGAGGAGTGGAAAACTAGGAAAACTAGGAAAAGTTTCAAGGCCCAAAAAGATGAAGAAACTTTTGCATCATCTGTGAACACATCTCTTTAACACCTCAATACAGACAGCATAATATTGTACTCAGAATAGTTATTAAATCAAAATTACAGAAGTTAGAATATCTGCATCTGGCAACTGCTATTTTTAAAAAGCAATGCAGTACATGGTGCTAGTATACAAGGTTTGGTTTGTAGGATTATATTGAAGCTGGGAATCCCTACATTAAAGCAGCATGCCTGAAAGTTTTAAGGATTGCTCTGCTAACTTAAATTCTCAAAGCAAAACTACTTTCCTAAGTGCATCTTTATAAGTTACTATTTTAAAGTTTATATATTATAAAGAGTATTGCTAAAACTTAATAAAAATTTTTCCATACGAATGATGCTAGAGAAATTACACTTGAAATCAAATCTCTAAGATTTGATTAAAAAGATACGTGCTTGTCATTTTCCAGCAGTATGAACTTTTAAAACTTATTCATGAAATAAAGTGCCCAATTTTATGTAAAAACTGCATTAATAAAACCACTTGACCAAATACAGTCACCCAGCCATACAACAGTATATATTACTTTTGCTTAGAAATAGAATATAATTTTAGAAGTATATTAAACTTTCAAAGAATTTGAATATGTGAATATTATGAGGCTTTTCACTTAATGTCATTAAAACTTAAATATCATTTAACCTAGAGATGACATAGTACAATACAGAAGTACTCGGGAGGATAGACAGAGGGTCAAACAGATTCAGTGAGAAAGGTCACGTGCAGGGCGGCACAAAGAGGGTATTTTCAATGACTAAACGGGTGAGGAAAGAAGAGCCTACTGAGAACCTTTCTGCAATTGTCTCATTTTACTTACACTTGCATTTCACTTATACGAACAGACAGAAAGTACATAAATGAGCAAGAAACACGTCAATTAGTGTTAAGAAGTGGGTAAAGAATTAAAGCAGGAAGATGTGTTGGTACTGATTAGATGACCCAGAAAAGCCTCTCTGAAAATGTTAACATTTGAATGATACAGAGGAGACAACCATTTAAAAACAAAGAAAAAAAGCAGCAAGTAGACAGGACAACTAAGATCAAGGCATCATTTCATAGCAAATAGATGGGGAAACAATGGAAACAGTGAGAGACTTTATATTGTTGGGCTCCAAAATCACTGCAGATGGTGACTGCAGCCATGAAATTTTTTAAAAAAGACTCTTGCTCCTTAGAAGAAAAGCTATGACCAACCTAGACAGCATATTCAAAAGCAGAGACATTACTTCGCCCACAAAGGTCCGTCTAGTCAATGCTATGGTTTTTCCAGTAGTCATGTATAGATGTGAGAGTTGGATTATAAAGAAAGCTGAGCACTGAAGAACTGATTCTTTTGAACTGTGCTGCTGGAGAAGACTCTTGAGAGTCCCTTGGACTGCAAGGAGATCCAACCAGTCAATCCTAAAGGAGATCAATCCTGGGTATTCATTGGAAGGACTGATGCTGAAACTGAAGCTCCAATACTTTGGCCACCTGATGCAAAGAACTGACTCATTTGAAAAGACCCTGATGCTGGGAGAGACTGAGGGCAGAAGCAGAAGGGGGCGATAGAAGATGAGATGGTTGGATGGCATCACTGACTCAATGGACATGAGTTTGGGTAAACTCCGGGAGTTGGCGATAGACAGGGAGGCCTGGTATGCTGCAGTCCGTGGGGTCGCAGAGTCGGACATGACTGAGCAACTGAACTAAACTGAACTGATTTATAACTCTTAAAGGAGCCAGATTCTCAAAATTTACTTTACAAATTAATGGCTCAACTATCAAATTATTTAAATATGAAAATCAGCTACAACAGATCATATGTAATTTGACTATGGTGGGTACCTATTGCTTTGTACCTGCAACCCTTCCCTTCATTTCTGAGTACAGCCCCACTCTACCTGAGACTTCTTTGGGAAAAATCCTGTTTTAGATATTACTGTTGGAATTAGCTGCAGAGGTGGATATGTTACCCAAGCAAGCAAATCAGAGTCCTTCTGTAGAGTTTTTTACAGTAAAATTGGGAAAGTTTTCTTTCACTACAAGCTTTAAACTACATGCTAGGGTATCAGTAGTCTTATCCTTCAGCATATATATGAACCATGAGACTAAGGGCAACACATAAGCAGGAATCAGAGAGACAAAAAAGAAAAAGGAAGAGACAAAGATAGGGAGAGAGAGAAGGGGCAGAGAAGTGCAGAGAGAAACTGCAAGGCTGGAACAAAGGAAGGAAACCTGCTGTTATCTGAGTCCATGAAACCAAGTGGCCCAGGGGCCACCCCTACTTTTTTCTAACCAGGAGTTAGGTGGATAAACACTCTATCAGATATGAGTAAAAATTACCTAGCAAACAAACATTCAACAGGGATGCATAAATAGGGATATTTTCTCTCCATGCTAAACAAAAGGAAAGCAAAGAATACATCCATAGACATATTTTGACATACTCTTCACTAACCAGACAAGTGACCGTTCTAAATGGAGCCTCAAAAATATTTGCATGCACATGTGTGAACATGTGTGCAAGCACACCCACAGGGATAAAGGACATCTTGCCAAAACAGAAAACAGTCATTATGTGAAACACTGGGTTAGTGAGCATAATGGGTTGAAATGTAGCCCCCCAAAAGAGACATGCTGAAGGCCTAACCTCAGGACCTCAGAAGATGACCTTATTGGAAATAGGGTCATTGTAGATATAATTAGTTAACTTCAGATGAGTTCAGACTGGACTAAGGTGAACTCCCAATTAAATACGACTGCTTTCCTTATAGGAAGACAGCTGTGTGAATTCTGAAACACACAGGGCAAATGTCAAGTGATAATGAAGAGAAATATTCAAATTATACACCCTTACACGCCAAACACTGAAGATTGCAAGCAAACCACCACGGTCTGTGAAACGGCAAGGAAGGATTCCTCTACAGGTTTCCAAGGGAGCCTGGCCTTGCCAAAATCTCAAGTTCAGACTTCTAACGTCCAGAATTATGACACCTTACACGTCTGTTGTTTCAATCTACCCAGCTTGTGGTCCTGAGGGCAGCCCTGATACTGATACTGAGGGCAGAACTGATACTGGTAAGAGTGGAAGTGGAGGTGCCTGTGGAAAAGCTTCATCTAAGGCTGAGGGAGATTTTTTTCTGTTAGCATCTGCCAAGCACATCTCTCTAAACTGAGAATAAATGTTGAGTCCTTCAGTACTTAAAGAGCACAGACTTTGGAGCTGGGTTTGAATTCTATCATTTAGTTGTGTGATCTTGTTTCCTCATTTTTAAATGGATGTAAAAATAGCCTCTCATATGGTTGCTGTGAGGATTAAATTATACAGCACTTAAGACTAGTACCTGGCATATAGTAAGAGCTATTAAAATATTAGCTATGATTATTATTGTTATAAACATTCACGTTTAATGAAAGAATGAGTTCACTAGGGCAAAATTAATCCTTTGAGTTAAGAGATAATTTTCAAAATAATACCCTGATATATCTGAATATAATACTTTTACATATTAAAAACAGAATGATTATTTGGTACTGTGAAGTTTTTCAATGATAAGCATGGAAGGCCCAGTATATTTTTCAATTTCATAAACACTGTGCTAGCTTATTTATGTGAGAAATTCAAATATAAAGAAAACATGCATATGTTAAGTTTACTTTATTGAAATACACATAAGCTTTGATTAAACACAGTTTATATATAATATTTCATACACATTATGTGGAAAAATTAAATATAAATGGAGAATTTCTAGAAAAAATTGTCAGCATACTATTTTAATTGTGCCAATATATTTCCAACATAATTCTAAAACCTCCTGTGGTTTAGAATAACAAAAATCTATTACTCTTGGATGATCTGAGCTTCAAGTAAAATTCTTTTCATATTCACCTTGACATAGTTTTTCCAAACTTTTCTAGTACAAATGTTAAGACGGTATGCTATTTTCAAATGAGTGATAACTTTAAATGCTTCCTTTGAGACCAATTAAAAGGCTTAACAAACATATATTGCACAGATGTTTACAAACTAAAGATGTACAAATTATTTTTGTTTTACAGCAAAAATAACTCATTTTGAAGGCTTTATTATTGAAGACTCTAGGACTTCTAAGGTGGCCCTAGTGGTAAAGAACCCTCCTGTCAACACAGGAGCTGCAGGAGACGTGGGTTCGATCTCTGGGTCAGGAAGATCCTCTGGGGAACAAAACGACAACCCTCTCCAGTATTCTTGCCTGGGAAATCCCATGGATAGAGGAGCCTGGTGGGCTACAATTCACATGGTCGCAAAGAGTCAGATACAACTGAAGTGACTTAGCACACACACATGGAATCTGTATATTTAATTTTATCTAAATCAAACATCTGATGCCCTGCTTTGAAACTCTAATCATAGATGAATGTCTAAAAATCTAAAGTGTTTCCATAAGAAAAGAATTTTTAAAAGTTCAAACATCCTAGCTAAGTGTAGGATGTCAATTATGCATCAAATTTAACACAAAATTAATTATGGTCCTATCCAACGCAAACAAATATTTCTTTAAACCAAGTAGAGTTGTAAGACAAATAGGATACAGGGGAAAAGTGTATATAATCTTTCTAAACTAAGGTCAGCATAAAATAAAATGTAAATTAAAAACAAATAATTTAGATCTTCTGCTCCAAAGAAAACATACAGATGGCCAAGAATCATATGAAAGATGCTCAGCATCACTAATTATTAGAGAAATGCAAATCAAAACTACATAAGGTATCACCTCACACCAGTCAGAATAGCCATTATCAAAAAATCTACAAACCTTAAATGCTGGAGAGAGTGTGGAGAACAGGGAACCCTCCCACACTTTTGGTGGGAGTGTAAATTGATACAGCCACTATGGAGAACAGTATGGAGATACCTTAAAGAACTGAAACAGGGACACAATATGCTCTGACAATCTCACTGCTGGGCATATGCCCAGAAAAAAAAAATTCAAAAAGAAATATGCACCCCAGTGTTCAATGCAGCACTATTTACAACAGCCAGGACATGACAGCAAGCTAAATGTGGATCAACTGAAGAATGGATAAAGAAGAGGTGGTATATATATATAATTACTTAGTCATAAAAAAATGAAATGATGCAATTTGCAGCAACATAGATGAACCTAGAGATTATCATACTGAGTGAAGTCAGAGAAAGACAAATACTATATGATACCACTTATATGTGGAATCTACAAAACAATGGTTTAAATCTACTTATTTACAAAGCAGAAATAGAGCAACAGGTGTAGAAAAACAAACTTATGGTTACAAAGGGGGCGGGGGGAGTAAACTGGGAGACTGGGGCTGACACACACTCTGTGCCCGTGTTCTCACCATGTCTGACTCTTCACAGTCCCACGGACTGTAGCCCACCAGGCTCGTCTGTCCATGGAATTTTCCAGGCAAGAATACTGGAGGAGCTTGCCACTTTCTCCTCCAGCGGGTCTTCGCAACCAAGGGGTCAAATCAGTGTCTCTTGCATCTCCTGCATTGGCAGGCGGGCCATTTACCACTAGTGTCACCTGGGAAGCCCATATGCACACTACACATGTAAAACAGACCACTAATAAGAACCTACTGTAGAGAACTGAAAACTACTCAGCACTCTGCAATGACCTATCCAGGAAAACAGTTTTTTAAAAAGTGGATACATGTATAACTGGTTCACTTTATTGTACAGCAGAAACTAATGCAACACGGTATATCAACTATACTCCAATAAAAATTAATAAAAAAAACAAATAATTCAGGTCTTTTCTAGGTCTAGAAAAGAAGTGTACTTACCCAGAGTTTTACATGCAAACAGGGCCATGGCACTTTGCAGCCTGTCTGGTCTGAGAGCCTGTACCACAAGAACCTTAAAATAAAGTGCAGAGTATTTTTAAATAATAAAGTTCCCACAACTGTAACTGAACAATGATGCTAATTAATTTAAAAAATGCTTACCACAGTATTTCCTATGCCTAAAATTGTCATAATAGGTATATAAAAATACATTTCTTTAAGAACCAAAATATTACTAACATCCATCAGATCTATTGCTATGATTTAGTCTCTAAGTCGTGTCCAACTCTTGCTGCCTCTTGGACTGTGGCCCGCCAGGCTCCTCTGTCCATGGGATTTCCCAGGCAAGATTACTAGAGTGCCATTCATTTCCTTCTCCAGGGGATCTTCCCAACCCGGGAATCGAAACCGCATCTTCCGCTTGGCAGGCAGGTTCTTTATCGCTCAGCCACCTGGGAAACCCTCAGATCTATTATCAAAGGTAAACATCAGCAGATACTGGTCACAGTGCTAGCTGTCTGCAGAAGCTAACAAAGGCCCAATGACCAGTGAAAATAAGGGTCTGTGGCTGAGGCATTCCTGGTGACAGCAGTGCAGAGACATAAAACTCCTCAATTTTTCAAATCACCGATTTTATGCTGAATCACGTCTATTTCTAGCTGTTTAAGTTTTCAAATGACGTTTTTATTTTTTTTTCTTTTTCTTAAACACACCTGATGAAACAGAGCTTCAAAAGGAGAAAGCAAGGGAACAGGACCACGACCAGCAGCACAGTGAAGAGAAAGGACAGGGCGATGATGAGCCGCCTGCCGATGCGGGAGGTGCAGGAGATGAGGGCTTGATCCCAGGTCTGAAAGACCCCTTGGGGAAGGAAATTGCAGCCCACTCTGGTATTCTTGCCTGCAGAAACCCATAAACAGAAGAGACTGGCAGGCTGCCATCCATGGGGTCGCAAAGAGTTGGACGTGACTCAGCGACTGAGCATGCGCGCATGCACAAATGGAGGGGTCATCTCCTGGAGCATCAGCTCCCAGGTCCTCTCCAACGCTAAGATTTGGTCTACCAACAGGGACACAAGTTCCCTGTTCCGTAGCATAAGGTCTTTCTCTTCCTTAGACACAACCCTGGGAAATGTGTGACGAACCTGAATAATAAATACCTTAATCTCCTTCTATACGGATACTCTATTCCAAGATCCCCCTTGGGTTGGAGGCAGGGGGAGTAATAAAAGCTTGGTGGGAGACACGCTACCCAGAAACGCTGTCTGGGATTTCCGTATCTGCATAAGGTGGCAAGAGCAGAAAGCCCTTTCCCACGTATGCCCCAAGGTTGTGACACCCTATGGGCAAAGCTCTTATTTAAATGGCTTTTGAACAACAAGAGAAACATTTAATACTTTTATGCATTTAGATAATTTACCTGCTGAAATAAAGAAACTTTCTTGATAAGAATAGATGGAAACTCTTGCTCACAGGTTGAATTATGATAATAGGTACGCCACAAAGCTACATCTTCAAAGCACAGGGTCTGATAAAGGCTGGGAAGAGCAATCTAAGAAATAAAAATAAACATATATAGTGAGCAACAAACAAACACAAATACAGATGTACAAACATACATACTAAATACATACACACACATGCATACTAAAAAACAGTAAGTGGAAATTCCTGATAGATATTATGTTTTCTAATTCCTGTTGGCTTATTCAATCATGTCCAAGTCAGAAATAGTATGGTGCATGTATCTAATCCAGAATTAAAAGCAAGTATTTCTAAAGTAATACAACATCAATTCTTGTACATTAACAAATCTTTTCTCCATGTAAAAACATGTGTACCTATCTCCACCTTGTGGAGAAAAGAATACTTTCATTAAAACCAAGTACAAATTTTAAACACTGCCACAATAGAGTGTAAAAATATGCCTAGTTACAACTTCAACTCTTTATTTTCTAAGTGACCATAAGTGACTATATCATTTTATGCCTTAGCTACTTCATCTGTGAAATGGGTAGCAATGTTGAAAATATCTAATAAGAAGATCCATTTTTAAATTCTGCATAATACCTCAAACATAAGAAGGTGGGGAGGGGAAAGAAGAGAGGGAAAAGAGAGTGGGGAAAATCCACTATATTTGGAAAACCCATATCAAAAGCATGGACTGTGCTATTAGAATGCTCAAATGAAAATCACAGTTTCAAAACTTCCCAGCTATTTGATCTTGGGTAAATTATTTAACTTGTCTACACTTCAGCCTGCCCTTCTCAAAAACAGGCATAATTTTGACCTCTTGAATACATTATCGTGATAATAAAGTAAGATAATACATCTGAAGCATTTAATATGATGCCTGGCACGTAACAAGTGCTGAAAAATATGTATGAAATTTAAGTGAAAATTCAGGTTCAAGCATTTAGCAATTCACAGCATAGATTCTCATTTCTTATCCATAAAAAGAAAGTTAATAATATCTCCTTTTAAGATTTGTGTGATAATTAAATAGTTCATTTGAAAATGTTTTATAAACTAAAATGATAATAAAACATTAATACACATTATAAACATTCTCTGAAGAGGAAAGTTGCCTTTCCTCAATGTTTTGCATTTCTTTACTTAACAAGAAATTACTATGTGAAAAAAAATAACTATACTTTTATAGGTTAATACAGTTGAGATTTTTTCCCAAGAATAACCTCTCAGTAGATCAATTGTTCAATTTTAACTCTACTATAATGATTAATATTAATTTTCCATTAGGAGTTCATGAAATAGTTCACAGGTCCCGCCCAATAATCCAGAAATACCTTCACAATTCTCACTATTTTTTATAATTATTGATTTTTTGCATTCTGGTAAAGTTATTTAAAAAAAAATGTTTCCTACCCCAGGTGAAGAGTGTGAAAGATATTAAAAGGTGAATAGAAGTGAGAGAAATGGTTTGATTTTGAAACCTTTTCAACATAAGTATCATACTGTATTTTACTGCTGATCCTAAATTACTCTATTAATAAGGTGTCCACATATCATATTAGAGAACATTTCATTTACTTATCTTTCTACTCCGTATGGGCATATAGCACAGAATCTTGACCAAGGTGGAGATTCAATATGTTATACAGTGAATGAAAGATTCAATTAATTAATTATTCATTACAAGGCTAATCAGAATAATTCTTGGATATTCTTTTACCCACAGATTTTACATTATTTTCACAGAAATATCAACACCAAGTATGAAGTAGTAGAACACAAAAATACAAACAGAAATAATGCAACTATTAAAAAATTCAATGTCTTTCAAAGTAAGAAAGGAATACCTTCAATGTTGCCACTGCCCAGCTTCTTTCCTGATCTATCCAAGATGGAAGTTGATCACGTATTCTTTGTTGAGAGTCCTTTTTAATTAGAGCAATTATTTCCCTTAGTACATTTGGTAAAATTCAGACTTGAAAAAATTTTTTTTAATTGACCAGCTAATTTTATGAACACTATTTTGTTTTTTAAAAAGAATCTCATTCTATGTATTTTTTATTTGTATCTATTTTACAAATCAATATGGTAAAATTCTACATAAGGTATAGATAACAATTTACAAAAAGTTAACATTCATTTTCATAATGTTTAATCCTTTGCAAAACTTCAGAAAAACTCAAATATAATATGAAATTACCATAAAACTGCATTATTTTTAATTATATCTTACATTTCCAACATAATCTAGGTTTTGCATTACAGTTTGGATAGGCTGCTTTGAAGAATAGTTTTATCCATTACCTGTCGACATAGAAAATTACTGGGAAAAAAGCTAATTTGAATAAACTTTCAAAAGATAAGTGAAGTAATTTTTAATTTCACTTATTTAAGAAAATTTTCCTAGCTATACTACAAGATTTGATTTTCTTAGAGTTACAAAATGCATATACTGAAAAAAGAAACCACCTTAATTTCTTATGTTTAATTATTCTCAAAAAAATATATGTCCTCAAGGACAAAAAAAATATATCAGTCCATTTTATATTAGGGCAATAGAGGGAAGGACATATTCCTCTAATTAAAATATAATTTCAACAGTAACTTAAAACTACTCTGAAGCAAATTATATCTCATGAAGTCAAAACCAGAATTACTTTCCCTAAGAATGAAATAGTAATTTTAATTACTCTTACAATTTTCCGCAACATGTCTCCAACAACCACACCTGTAAATGTATCCCATTCCTATTTAATAAAAATGTGAGAAACACACAAAAGATAAATATTCTAACCATTTAACAAATCTTTTTAAATTTTCCCATAAGACAGCTTACAATTCAGCTTTCTACAAAACATGGAGGAAAAAACTCCTTTCATATCTTCCTAACTCCTATTATATTAACATTACAATAGTGAGTTCATGTACCATACCAACATAAAACATTGTTGGTACCATACCAACATTAAAATGAAATCTACTAGAATAATTATAAGAAAAAATATAACCATATTAAACACATGTGAGTCTCAACATCTAAAAATTAAAATGTCTATTCAATTAGCATTTGTCATTATCTTTAATTTGTCCTATTACATGCTATTCTTCACTAATATGTAAGCAGTAAGATGCATCAAAAGTTTAAAAATTGTGTATACTGGGAAAGATAGAGAAAAGTCCCACCATTAACTTATCTTTTCCAATGTATAGGGAGAAGACGGCCATTGCTACTTTTTTTTCCCTAATTAACTCATGGAATCAAAATTGATCAAGTGTTACAGAATCTAGAACTCTTTGAAAACCTGTCTTCACTCTGGGTTACCCGATCAGATAATTATGGGCACTATCATAGTATTTGTTACACATTGGCCAGCATAAAAATAATAAAATCTAAGTGCAATATGGAAAAACTACCAAAGCAACATACTGCCTGCCTCTACTCACTCTTCCTACTGGAGTTATACAGTCACAAATGAATAAAATACAAATTATTACTACTATTTTATGCCAGTGAAGGAAAAATGTTTTCTTTTCCCAATGATAATTTATGTATACTTCAAGAGGGAAAACTAGGGAAAATTAAGTCTCATACAACAGAGCTTATTGATCATGATGAAAAGTATTATACAGGAAGAGGGAAATGCATCAAAGTAAATGGTATAAATAAAAGTAGCCAAGTTAAACTTAGGAGAAATTTATACAAGTCAACCAGACTATCTGCAGTTAGAAAGAAATAGAAAGAGAACAGTCATATGGAATGGCACGTATTCAAATAAGGGGAACCCAGAGCATAGTTACAATCTGATCATAGACAGTTAAAGGTTACTAGATCACTAGGTCAATGAGCACTGTCCATATACTATTCCTTGCCACTCTGGCTACTGCAAGCCCACTTTAATGAAAATGGCAGAATAATGAGGAAAATCAGCTACAAAGAATTTTTTTAACATTAGAAGTAGATCAGAGATGGATTACTTAGCCCTATCTTGAAGGACATTGCGTTCAAGTCTGAGAGGGGGTTGTATGGCAGACCAGAAATGAAGACATGAACAAAAGAAGATCAATTGTACATTACAAGATTCACATAAATCTCCAGACTCAAGGAGGAGGTTACTGAGAATGAGCCACTCTTGTTGCACGTGCTGATTCTAAGCACGCCAATGTAAATAATAAACAATGGACTGGTACACTCGTATAGCTTCATATTTTTATATTTATCAGCCCCACTGCTTAGATGAGGAAAATAATAAGGCTGATTCTTCTGGTGTCCTGGAAAAGTACACTTGTGTTCAGAAACATCTTGGGAGTATGGTAAGTTAGAGTTCTTTCCCTGCCTTATCATTCCTTCAGAATATCTGGCTCAATCACAAGAGAGTAGAACTGGAAATCAGCATCATACACTAAATTTCTAACTAAGTAAAAAATGAATAGGTTGATACAGAATTTTTAGCCTTAAGCAATTTCTAATCTAACCATAAGTCCACCTGTTACCAAATTTCTATGCAACTCTTAATATTTTCCTCCTTTTCTTCTACTTACATTTTCTTGAAAAAGTTCAGGATGCATGCCTCGAATGAAATGCAAAGCGAACATCAACTGATCAGCCTGAAAAGAATAACAGGTATTATTTTGCTTTTTCTAAATTTCTGTTTTTGGGAAAGCATAGTCCTTAAATTCTGGCTCATAAATTCTATACTCTATCATCTAATAATCTACTTTTATCAATATAAAAATGACTATTCAGATGGTATCTACAGAGGACAATGCTTCTAAGTTGGCAGTGGAAGTATAGAGAGAGACCTAATATTTAGAAATAGTGCTAAGGAATATTCAGTGTATAGATCTCATTTAAAAAAACAAACAACGACAACAACAAGAAAACAGATTTAACTAGATGAAATCCAACTGTGAGGCTGAGATTAGACATTATTAACCAGATCAACCTCTTGCATTAGTAATCTTCAATTTGTCATTGTGTATGTTATATGCTCATGAACATCCTATATCCCCATAAATCAAGAAATTGCATTTCTAGAAATTTGTGCAAAGAGATTACAAATGTACTCTAGATAAGAAATGAGGGTATTCACTGCAAGGTTTTTTTATAGTGGAGGGAAAACTGAAACAACATGAATGTTCAAAAGTCTATCATGAATAATAGTCAAATCAAAGTATACAGCATAGTTCACATTGTTTAAACAAATATTTTTATATAAACAGACATGCATATATATCTGCAAAAGAAATTAGAGATAGATAACAAAAATTTTTATCAGTGCTTTATTTTTGAAATTACAGGTTATTTTTGTTTCCTTATTTGATGTATTTTGCAAATTTTATAAAATAAGCTTCTGTCATTTCTGTCAAAAAAAGCAATGAGTTTACCAATATAAACAAAACCATCTGCTAAAGCACCATCTTTCCTACAGAATTCTAATATAAACTTTAACTTTTTCCATATTGTAAATCATACTTTATTCATATCTAATATTATCAGTGTGTATGATTATAAACCTACAGATAAATAGAAGGATACTATGATACAATATATATAAAAGATACATTCAACAACAACAACAAAAAAACACTCTCCTGTAAACATCACCATCAAGTAATTTCCTTGCCTGCAAGAAAACCACCCTTCTGTTGGAAAGAGATAAGCCAATCATCAAGGTGGCCCAACAGCAAGATACCATGCCACAGATAATGGTACAAGAGATACCATATGATCTAGGCCAGGCCAACCAGGATATAATCTTCTATGATTTTCCAACTTGGAGACGGCAGAAGAATGCTGTTTATGGCAGCAATCTCGGTGCCTTGCTGTACCAATGAATCCCTTTAGCCATAAGAATTTAACGATGATTTTATAAAGAGGAGTAACAATAATTCAAGAATAAACTTAAAAATATAGCTTACTGACAGAGAGAGAACACATTATTTCCAATTATACAGAAGCAAAATCAAGAATGAATTTAATCAAGCTTAAGAATTTTCTGAATACTTGTTTAAAAAAAAAAAAACAACCTGTCAATAACCAGGGTTTAAAAATATTTTGTACCTACAATATCCTTGGATCCACACAGCTTATGAGTCAGAAAATTTGGGTGTTTTACTTTAAGTTAAATTTATATCAGTTTGCTTGGGATCTGTTACAAAATAATTTAATATCAAGGGAATATATAATAAGCAAAATTTCAACTGATCATCTACATAATTAACTAGCTGAAAGAAAAACAGTTAAGAAAAACAGACCACTGGATGATACCACCATGCCAGCACACACACTCTAGTAAAAATTCCAAAAGAGACTATTAGAACAGGATTAATACAATACGAGGGAATCTCAAAGTTTACTTTACAGCTGATAAAAAAAAATTCACATTTCCAGATATAGTGGTTTGTTTCAATCACATCCTATTACCAAGACGTCTTTGGCATCATGAAAAATGGGTTTGAATTCTAGCTATAACACCTACTACATCTGAGCACCCTAGAGAAAGGTTAGATCTCTATATCTTGGTTTCCTCTCTTATAAAGCAGAACACTCTGAAGGAATTAATTAACCATATGTTAAGGCACTTAGTGCCTGGAACACTGTAAATTTTAAAAGGCAATAGGTAAAAACTGCTTTACAGTAAAAAGATATACTACATAATATTGGAAAGGAAATTTATTTCAAAAATATTCCATAAATCCCATAAATCTCAGAAACTAATAAGAAGTAGAAAGTATTATTCATTCATTTGATTTATACTTTATAATATTCATTTCTCTCAAGTATGTTTAATGAATAGATGTTACCGTATGAAGAAAAGTCTTGTTTTAATCTCAAAGAAGTTGATACAAGATAGATCCTAGGCACTCACAAGGGCCTAAGTTTGTACCTGAACCTAAATTATACATTTTAATAAAGCAGTCCATGCACATTCACCTATACTTCCAGAAATTCTAAAGTGTTATACATAATACTAAAAGTGTTTAAGTTATCAAAGCAGAAGTATCTAAATTATCAAGAGTCATTTAACAGCCACAGGTTATACAGTTTCTAAACATGCAACCAGAGAATTTCCACATTTTTATTTAAGAAAACTCATTTTTATAGGAAACATGCAATTCAAATTAAATGATATGTAAGATAAATACAATCATGACATGCTATCAATATTCAGAATCAATGAACTAGCAAATTCATTTGAAGAAAGAGACTAGGTAAGCTGCATAAGCATAAGCTTAGAAGCACTTTCCTTGAAAAAACTTCTATTCATTCATCACCAGACAGTCTTCCTATACCATTTCAGATCTTTTAGACATACTTCCATGAGGACAGGGAAACACCAAAAATCACATGCTCCCCCCAAATTTCCTTAAACTCTTTTCCGCACTCTCGCCCAGTAGAGTTGGAAATTATTTAACATTCCTACAAATTCCATTATTTTGTATCTATTCCAAACAATAAACTGTGATGAAGAAATAATGTATAAAGGTACTAACTTGGACACAGTTTTGCTATAATCATCATAAGTTTGGGGGAGTCAAATGTGCTGCTTATCCTATAATTGTCTAAAGTACTTAAGTAACTAAAATAAACACTTTTGACCTCATGAAGAAAAAAAAAGAAAGATACAGCAAATAATCAAAACTGAAAGTACTAGACAATTTTCTCGATTTGGCTTATACTTTATTAAAATTCTAAATTTTCTACTACAAGCCAATCATTTTTCTGTTCCAGGTCAAAATGCTTTCAACTCACTGTGATGTAAATACTAACAATCCTCTATTTCAAGAGTATATTGTTGTCACATTATTGTCACTAACACAACAGCAAAATGAGCAGGAGAGAAGCCCTGGCGCTCAGTATAATGCGACGCTGACTGCGAAACCCCAGAACGTTCACTCGGGTATGAAACTGCTTCCATCCTAAGTAAGCTTAGAGTGCTAAATCCTGAGAATGTTTTACTACCTCATTTTTGTAATTACTGTGCTTTCTGCATTTTTATTCACCACTGAAACTATGGAATGCTGAATTCACTATGAATAGATTCAATATTATTCATACAAAAAGACAAATTTTACAAAACAGATATTCCATCAATTAAAAACCTGTCTTAAGAATTACAAACTACAGCACTTTTTAAAATAATTTCAACTGCTCACAACAAAAAGTATTACTCAAGACAGCCAATGAAAAATTCCAGTTGGGCACTAAATGTTGAGGATAGTAAGCCTATAACCCCTCTTGCAGTGCAACAAAATGTTGGTACTGAAAAGCTTACTGTATCACTTTCTAATTACATTATTAAAATATGACAAAAAGGTTCAGATCTCATCAGTAAATATAATGAATAACTAAAAGGAAAATAAGAACATATATTCCCTGGAAAATACAAAGGATTAAAGCTACACTTAGGAGGACCGGCTAGGCCCGGCGCCGCCTCTCTGTCCCTCAAGTGCCCGTCAGCCCTTTCAGACTCCCTCCTGGGGTCACAACTACAGCATGAACTCGGTACCAGGAGCCCCTTTACCCTCTTGATCACAGCACCAGCAGCAGTCAAGTAACTAACTCCATGCTTCACTGTGCCCCGGCAGCCACCACTCTAACCACTCTAAGCCCCGAAGCCTGGGGCTCCCCGGCGCACCGCAGCAAGATCGCAGCAAGACCGCAGCAAGACCGCAGCAAGGCCTCTGGCGGAGGCAAGAGAAACAAGAGCGGCCAGAGCAGGAAAACTCAATGCACAGCGATTACTGAAACGCAAGTTCATGAGCACAAACTTTCAGACCAGCCCTGCTGAACATGAAACTGCACTGCATTTGGCTCTGGTTCAGAGATGAATCATTAAGTGAATGAGGATGGCAGAGTCTCTGGGAAAAGTCCTTCTGCTTAGGGATGAAGAGAGGTGAGAGCAGAGAACACAGGGTATTCCTGAACTTGGTCAGGGAAAAGGGAGAGGAGAGGGCTAAGGGAGGAAGGGGGACAGAATGGGCATTTTAAAATACACACTGACAACATGCATGAACCTTGAAAACATTATGCTAAGTAATCAAGCAGTTACAAAGGACAAATACGTACATGACTCAATGTACACGAGGTACTAAGAGCAGTTAGATTCATAGAAAGAAAAAGTAGGCGGTGGTTGCCAGGGGCTGGGGGACGGGCAATTGTTTATTGGGTAGAGAGTTCCAGTTTAAGACAAAAAGCTAATCATGCAAATTAAATAATACAGAGATCAAAAATAAAATATTAAAAAATTAAAGTAGACATTCTATAAAGCAAAACTTATTCTTTAAAGCACAAATAGGCAAATACAGCAAGTAAGGAAGGTAAAAATAAACAACCTTAAAAATAAAGAGAAGAAAGAAAAATAAGATATTATTTATAAACCACAAAATTAAGAATAGTGGCAATATCCAGAGTTGACAAAAGTGCAAAGAAGAAGATACCTTTACTCTATCAGTAGGAGTATTAACTGGTAAATAAAAGGTGGTGTAGTGGTAAAGAATCTGCCTACAAAGCAGGAGACTTCAGGAGATGTGGATCTGACCCCTGGGTCGGGAAGATTCTCTGGAGGAGGAACTGGCAGGCAACCCACACCGTATTCTTGCCTGGAAAATTCCATGGACAGAGGAGCCTGGTGGGCTACAGTCCATGAGGTCGCAAAGAGTCAGACATGACTGAGTGAGCACACATAAAAACCTTTTAGAAGGTAATTTGATAATGCCCAACAAAATTTCAAAAGTTTAGATCCTTGGACCAGCAATTATACTTACATTGAGAAATCTAGTTCAAATCTCATTCAAGACACTGATATTGGAAGATCCTGAACTCACTTTCTCCTGTGGATACACCAAGCCTACAGCTAAATATGGAACAGTTTCCTCTGTTAAATACCTCAAGATTGGCTGAGCAATTACCACACACTGGGCAAAAGAGAAGAAAACCACATCAAAGTGGGAGAGACTGGAAACAATCCTGCCATAAAACCCAGCCCTGGAACAGTGACCCAAAATCAGGACGAAAACTCAAAACCCAGACCTCTTCTTGAGGAATGATGGGTATGAACCCGTACTAGGTATCTCAGCTTTAAAGACCTACACCTGAGTAACAAGCTCCCAAAATATCTAGCTTTGAAAATCAACTGGGCTCACAACACGATACCCACAAGACTGTACTCTTCTGCTCAAAAAGGCCCCCATGCAGGAACTTGCGTAGAAGGCAATGGCAGCCCACTCCAGTCCTCTTGCCTGGAGAATCCCATGGACGGAGGAGCCTGGTAGGCTGCAGTCCATGGGGTCGCTAGGAGTGGGACACGACTGAGTGACTTCCCTCTCTCTTTTCTCTTTCATGCATTGGAGAAGGAAATGGCAACCCACTCCAGTGTTCTTGCCTGGAGAATCCCGGGGACGGGGGAGCCTGGTGGGCTGCAGTCTATGGGGTCACACAGAGTGGATACAACTGAAGTGACTAAGCAGCAGCAGCAGGAACTTGCCCCTCTCAGGGCTCAGCTAAGAAGCAGCGAAGGAGCTCAGATTTTAAGCTAAAGAGCTTCCCTTGGGTAGATTAAAGCGCTAGGCTGAGAGGCGGGCATCTAATTTAACATGTCCAAGAGGCTGCAAAAACACTCTGGGCACACAGACTGGTGGGCACCGTCTTAATCCTCTCCCTCCGCTAGCCAACAGGTGCCATCACTGTCTTCCCTTTCTCCGGTGGGGCCATCTTCCCGCAGCTCTGCCTCGCTGCCGGCACCAGGCACCATATTTGCATTCTCCCTCCAACGTGCTCTAGCCAGAGGGCGCCATCTTCCTCAGATTTTTCCCTTTCTGGTGAATGCCATCTTTATGCTCCCCTGCTGTCGCCCTACAGCCAGCGAGCTACATATTCCTACTCTCCCTCTGCCAGGCTCCAGAGCACGAGGGTATCTCTCAGAAATGAGCTTTACCTATCTCTGAAGCCCTGATTTTTAGAACTACAGCCAAGGGGACATCCCATGATCATCTGGCTCTGGAAGCCAGGAGAGCTTGCATTCCTGGGTCCTGTGGGACAGTAATATAGAGTTTTTGACAGGCTATCAGACTCACTCCCATCTTTCTGTGAAAGAAGCCTATTTGCTTGTACTGGAGCTCTGGCCTGAGAGGCAGGTTTAGGTTTGGCACACACCTAGGGGCTATGGAACTTTCTTAGGGATCAGGGTCAATGAAGGCCACCTCTGCCCCCTTCTGCTCACCGGTATCTCCCAGAAAATACCTTAGACACTTGTCTGAAAGTGAAAGAAAGTGAAGTCGCTCAGTAGCTCTTTTGACCCCATGGACTGTAGCCCTCCAGGCTCCTTCATTCATGGAATTTTCCAGGCAAGAATACTTGAGTGGGTTGCCATTTCCTACTCCAGGGTTTCTTCCCAATCCAGGTATCAAACACGGGTCTCCCCTGTTGCAGCCAGATGCTTTACCATCTGAGCCACCAGGGAAGCCAATACACTTGTCCAGAGCCTCTGTTTTTGCAGCTGCCACTCAGGAGTTCACCTGGCTCCAGTGCTTGCAGTCCCATAGGACTGTATATATTTTCATACTTTAGAATCTGCTCCTTAGGCATGTGGCTTCAAATCATCCTGAATCTACTGCTGACTAAGATTTTCTTCTACAGGATACTGACAGGTCACGACAGACCCTCAACTATGGTGAGCTAATAAAAATACAGTAGGCTGCTTGGACAGTCACAAAGGCAACCAAGAGTTAGGGTAGGATTCAATGATAGGTTCAACAACCAGCACACTGGTCTAGCAAGCACCATTTTGGAGTCCTTTGTCTGGTGGCCCATTGGCAGGAGGAGCTGTGGAGGCACTTCCCTGGTGGCTCAGACGGTAAAGCGTCTGCCTATAATGAAGGAGACCCAGGTTCGATCCCTGCGTCGGGAAGATACTCTGGAGAATGAAATGACAACCCACTCCAGTACTCCTGCCTGGAAAATCCTATGGACGGAGGAGCCTGGTGAGCTATAGTCCATGCGGTCACAAAGAGTGGGACAGGACTTCACTTTCACTTTCACTTTCACTTTCCTCTAGCCTAGTAATGTCAGGGGCTTACCCACCCATCATCAATGGACAGCACCAGAGCCAGTAGCCCCCCAGCCAGCCAACCCAGGACCCGACTCTGCACAACAGCTGGCCAATACCAGCCCCAGCCTCCCCAGCTCCTACCAATGGGCTGGCATGCCCCAGAATCTGGCCCTGTCCTTCAGCAGGCCAGCAACAGTCCCAGGACCATAAGGTCATGTGACTAGCCATGCTAGGACCCAGGCCCAACCACCAGGGCCTGGCAGTCAATACATGAGGTAGGGCCTAGAAGCCAACTAGGCCAAGAACAGTCTCGGTGACTAATACAACCACAGCAGTTAGCCCCGAGACAACAGAAGGGTCTACACAGCCCACATGGGGGACAACCTTGGGGCATACAGCTCTAGTAAGCAGAAAGGAATATGCTGCTGAGAGTCATAAGACCTTTCCCATGTAAGCCATTCTACAAGACCGGAAAACATACTTCACCTACATAGTTCACAGAAATAAAAATAGAGAATTCAGCATAATGAGGAGACAGAGGAATATATTTGAAACAAATGAAAAAGACAAAACCCTAGAAGAACTAAGCAAAGTAGAGATAAGCAATCTATCCAGTAGTGTTTAAGTTAGTAATAATGAATCAGCTCAGTTCAGTTCAGTAGCTCAGTCATGTTCGACTCTTTGCAACCCCATAGACTGCAGCATGCCAGGTTTCCCCATCCATCACCAACTCACCAGACCTTGATCAAACTCATGTCAATTGAGTCGGTGATGCCATCCAACCATCTCATCCTCTGTTGTTCCCTTCTCCTCCTGCCTTCAATCTTTCCCAGCATCAGGGTCTTTTCCATTGAGTCAGTTCTTCGCATGAGGTGGCCAAAGTATTGGAGTTTCAACTTCAGCATCAGTCCTTCCAATGAATAGTCAGGACTGATTTCCTTTAGGATGGACTGGTTGTATCTCACTGCAGTCCAAGGGACTCTCAAGAATCTTCTCCAACACCATAGTTCAAAAGCATCAATTCGGTGCTCAGCGTTCTTTACAGTCCAACTCTCACATCAATACATGATTACTGGAAAAACCATAGTTTTGACCATAGGAGCTTTGTCGGCAAAATGATGTCTCTGTTTTTTAACACGCTGTCTACGTTGTCATAGCTTTTCTTCCAAGGAGCAAGCATCCTTTAATTTCATGGCTGCAGTCACCATCCAAATTGATTTTGGGGCCCAAGAAAATGAAATGTGACACTGTTTCCACTTTTTTCCCATCTATTTGCCATGAAGTGATAGGACCAGATGCCATCATCTTCATTTTTTTAATGTTGAGTTCTAAGCCAGCTTTTTCATTCTCCTCTTTCACCTTAATCAAGAGGCTGTTTAGTTCCTCTTCACCTTCTGCCATTAAAGTGAATTTTCTAGCTTTTTCTATGATCCAACAGATGTTGGCAATTTGATCTCTGGTTCCTCCACCTTTTCTAAATCCAGCTTGAACATCTGGAAGTTTTCAGTTCATGTACTCCTGAAACCTAGCTTGAAGCATTTTGAGCATAATCTTGCTAGCATGTGAAATGAGTGCAATTGCATGGTAATTTGAACATTCTTTGGCATTGCCTTTCTTTGGAATTGAAATGAAAATTGACCTTTTCCATCCTGTGGCCACTGGTGCTGCTGCTGCTGCTAAGTCGCTTCAGTCGTGTCCGACTCTGTGCGACCCCATAGACGGCAGCCCACCAGGCTCCACCGTCCCTGGGATTCTCCAGGCAAGAATACTGGAGTGGGTTGCCATTTCCTTCTCCAGTGCATGAAAGGGAAAAGTGAAAGGGAAGTCGCTCAGTCGTGTCTGACTCTTAGCGACCCCATGGACTATAGCCTACCAGGCTCCTCCATCCATGGGATTCTCCAGGCAAGAGTACTGGCCACTGCTGAGTTTTCCAAATTTGCTGGGCATCATGAGTGCAGCACCTTAACAGCATCATCTTTTAGGATTTGAAACATCACAGCTGGTAATCCATCACCTCCACTAGCTTTGTTCATAGTAATGCTTCCTAAGGCCCACTTGACTTCATACCCCAGTATGCCTGGCTCTAGGTGAGTAACCAGACCATCATGGTTATCTGGGTTATTAAGAGCTTTTTTGTAAAGTTCTTCTGTATATTCTTGCCACCTCTTCTTAATCTCTTCTGCTTCTGTTAAGTCCTTGCCATTCTTGTCCTTTGCGTGAAATGTTTCCTTAGTATCTCCAATTTTCTTAAAGAGATCTCTAGTCTACCCCCATTCTATTGTTTTCCTCTATTTCTTTGCATTGTTCACTTAAGAAAGCCTTCTTGTCTCTCTACTATTCTCTGGAACTCTGCATTCAGTTTAGTATATCTTTGCTTTTCTCCTTTGCCTTTCACTTTTCTTTTCTCTCCTATTTGTGAGGTCTCCTAAGACAACCATTTTGCCTTCTTGCCTTTCTATTTCTTGGGGATGGTTTTGGTCACCGCCTCCTGTACAGTGTTATGAACCTCTGTCCATAACACTGGGCAGACACTCTGTCTACTTCAGGCACTCTGTCTACCAGATCTAATCCCTTGAATCTATTTGTCACTTCCACTGCATAATCATAAGGGATTTGATTTAGGTCATACCTGAATGGCCTAGTGGTTTTCCCTACTTTCTTCAATTTGAGCCTGAATTTTGCAATTAGAAGCTGATGATGTGAGCCACAGTCAGCTCCAAGTCTTGTTTTTGCTACTGTATAGAGCTTCTCCATCTTTGGCCTCAAAGAATATAATCAATCTCATTTTGGTACTGAGCATCTGGTGATGTCCATGTGTAGAGTCTTCTCTTGTGTTGTTGGAAGAGGGTATTTGCTATGACTGGTGCATTCTCTTGGCAAAACTATAATTAGTTTAAATGTAAGTAGACTAAATGCTCCAATTAAAGGCTGTAGAGTGGCTGAATGAATAAAAAAACAAGGGCCATATATATGCTGCCTACAAGAATCACTTAAGAACTAAAGACAATAGACTACATTGAGGAGATAGAAAATCTACTCCATGAAAATGAAAAGAAAGCTGAACTATCTTTAAAACATAATTTTACAGACTTTAAAACATAGACTGTAACAAGAGACATAAAGAGACACTGTGTGTACGTGCTAAGTCTCTTCCGTCATGTCCAGCTCTTCATGATGCTATGGACTGTAGCCTGCCAGGCTCCTCTGTCCATGGGATTCTCCAGGCAAGAATACTGGAGTCGGTTGCCATGTTCTCCTCCAGGGGATATTCCCGACCCAGGGATCAAACCCGCATCTCTTATGTCTCCTGCATAGCAGGTGAGTTCTATACCACTAGCACCACCATAATGATAAAGGGATCAATCTAATGAGCAGACATAACAACTGTAAATTGTTATTTAAAAAATGGACAGATGATGTAAATAGACATTTTTCCAAAGAAGACAAACAAATTCAATAGACACATGAAAAGATGTTCAACATCACTAACCACTGAGGAAAGACCAAGTAAAACCGCAAAGAGATACTATCTGACATCTGTCCAGAATGGCTATGATCAAAAAGACAACAAATAACAAGGGTTCACAAGGATGTGGCAAAAACAAGCCACACTGTTGGTAGGACTGTAAATTAGTACCACTACTATGGAAAACAGTATGGAGATTCTTCAAAAGCTAAAAAATAGAACTGTCATAGGATAGTGCAATTGCACTTTGGGGGTATCTTTCCAAAAAAAATAAAAACACTAATTTGAAAAGATATATGCTTCTCTATGCTCATTGCATCATTATTTCCATTAGCCAACACATGGAAGCATCCTAAGTGTCCATCCAAAGATGAATGGATAAAGATGTGTTGTACATTATATATATATGGGGGGGGTGGCGCACATGCTCAGTCATGTCCAACTCTTTGCAGCTTCATGGACTGCAGCCCATTAGGCTCTTCTGTCCATGAAATTTTCCCAGCCAAGAATACCGGAGCAGCTTGCCACTTCCTTCTCCAGAGGATCTTCCTGACCCAGGGATTGAACCTGTGTGTCTCTTGCATCTCCTGCATTGGCAGACAGATTCTTTACCAGCTGAGCCACCATTTGGTGTATATGTGTGTGTATGTATACATATTTGCACATATGAATATGAAGAGAGAAGAAACAGACTATAAGGACATATCAAACCTTAAAGTGATTTACTCTAATGAAGGACTGAATTGGAGGAGAGTAAAATAAGTGTTTAAAGATTTTTCTATATTGCTCATTAAATTTGAAACATTTTCTGAAAATATTTTTAAATTTTGTGTAATTAAATTTTACAAAGCTTTATATGAGATAATGAATTATAAAAATGTTTAAATATGTCATGAACCTATAACCAGTGAAGCTACTGACATATCATCCTTGTATCTAGGATCATAACCAGTGACAAAACGGGCTTTGAGATTATTCTCTTACAATTCCTCCTTTTATACAAACTAAAATTGAAGGCTGAATGGCTGATTTTTAGAATGACAGTAAACTATGAGACCTTTCAAAAATATATGTATATATTCACAATTTTCATTAGAGAAGGAATTCTGCAGAAATGCTCAACTATAATTCTTTGAATTTCCAATAACATTCCTTGTCAATAAACTCTTTGAAGGGTTTATTCTCTGTCTAAAGTAAACATCTTCAATACACTCACTCTAATCATAAAAACTACTATCTCGCGCTGAAGAATATAAAAAGTATACCTTTTTCAAGATCTTCTAAGAAGTCTAAATAATTGGACCATAGTACCTCTATTTCTCTCTCATAGTTAACTGCCTTTACAAAGTGCTTTTTTTAAAATCATGTCTCAAGCTATTCCCAAGGACTGATTTTTTTTTCTTATAAAATAGTCCTACGTGAAAACCTTCTGCACTTTCTATAATATTCTAAAATTTCTAAAAATGTTTCATTGTTTATTCCTCTGGGTGCCTTGTAATTTGAAGACGTCTATGACAGATTTCCTTCAAAACACAGAATCATGTATTAGTTTACCTTGTAATGCAGGGAATAGAAAATTTTGTTCCCCAGCCCAGGGGACATCCAGCCGTGTCGAGATATTTTGATCATCATAATGGGGAAAGGGAGTGCTAACAGCACCGGAGGGTGGAGGCCAGAGGTGACACTAATACCGTAACATGCACAAAACAACTCCCCACAACAAATAACCATGTGGCCCCAAATGTCCTGAGTCCTAAGACTGAGAAACATCTGCTAGAAGATGATCCACCTGATCCACCCTCACTCCCTCTTTCGGTCACTGACAAGATCAGAGCAAGGCAGCTAGTGAAGCTGTCACTTCTCTCCCTACTACATCCCAAGGACTCGAAGACATTCTAGGAAAATATCAGAAATGTCAATTTTAATGCGTTTCCAGTAGGTAAAGGGTTATGTACAATTTAATATAATTTAACCTAATACTGTATTAAATAAAGGTTCAGGTAACATTTTACAAGTGAAAAACATAATATTTCTTACCTTAAATAGACAACGACATATATATTCATAAACCATATGTTTTAATGAGTTGATCAGAGACTTAATCCTCTGTTCTGTATTTTCAGAATCCTGCAGATGACAATTTGAAAATTGAGAATCCATTAGGAAACTCATGAACACTTAAAAGGTACATCACAGTTTAATCATGCTTATAAACTGTTTTTCCACACTCAAAACTGATTCTGGAGCAATTATCTTCATCAGTCAGACTCAAGGGACTAAACAAATAAATGTACTAAACTTCTACATTAACACAATAAAAAAGTGATGTAATTTTTAATGTATACAGTTAAAGCTTTCAATAAATGAAAATTATAATCAATTACAATATGAATTGAATTTGACCTACCACTTTTAACTTCTACTGACGTTAAAATTACTACATCAATCTGGGTTAAACTCATTTAATGACCGGTATTATAATTACCAATCCAGTCTCAAAACAGTTTGACCAGAACCACACTATAAAGAATTTTCTTATCCCCAGAATAACAACCTAAATAATCCTAAATCTTGCTCATCTTTCATGAATTTGAAATTTATGGTATCAAAATTCATACACAGTTTTTTACCTATTTTTGTACTTTCACTGTATATGATTGCCATGATTTGAAAAATATCACTAATGGCTATTTTATCTGATTAATGAAAAATGGCTTGCGGTAGGAATAGTGGACAGGGATGGTATAAAAACTGGCCTTGTCCCTAACTGTAATATGAGTGTTACATCTCACTTTATTTAGGGTACATTTGGAGAATATATGCCTTGTAAAATTCAATCCTGGTATAACATTTAGACAAAATTTGCTTACTTCCTTATGATGATAACAGAAAAGGAAAAAAAGAAAAACAAAACACAGCAAACTATTTAGAGAAGTACACCCAGAATGAGAAATAAAATGTGTGAAATTAGCAGAAAACACTGTGACCTGGTACTCAGATATACCAAACATAGGTTTCTGGCCTTGGTTTCAAGCTTCTGGTTAGTAGCATGTTCTAACCAATATAGCTCATTATTCACAGTTCACATCACAAACATTCTTGTTAATTTTACCATTTAATAACAAAGGTCATATGTGAAATTAAAACTTGGATCCACTAATAAACAAGCTAATATGAGACAAAATATAGTACCTACAAGATAGAGTAGATTTTCAAAACAATGGAAAACAAAATTTAAGATTATAATACTTTTTTAAATAAACTCAAATGCCCACCTAAACACACAGATGCAAATACACATACACACATATGCAAAGGTAAATGTTATTCAATGGCCATATTATCACAGAACTATTGTCACTGACAAAATACCAAGCTATACGCTTTTCTAAACAGTATAAAATAATCAGTATTTTTATTAAGTTTAGACCTTGTATTTTTCAGTTCTTATATTTTATATCAGAGAAGGCAATGGCACCCCACTCCAGTACTCTTGCCTGGAAAATCCCATGAACGGAGGAGCCTGGTGGGCTACAGTCCATGGGGTCGCTAAGAGTCGGACACGACTGAGTGACTTCACTCTCACTTTTCCCTTTCATGCACTGGAGAAGGAAATGGCAACCCACTCCAGTATTCTTGCCTGGAGAATCCTAGGGACGGCGGAGCCTGGTGAGCTGCCGTCTATGGGGTCGCACAGAGTCGGACACGACTGAAGCAACTTAGCATAGCATAGCATAGCATAGCATATTTTATATGATCATTGAATTTTAACATAAACATCTTTTTACTAGAAGATAAAAATAAATTTTAAATGAACTTGTTACTATATACTCTCAAGTTTTATACAAAATTAATGCAAAAGAAGTATAATATAAATGACTCTTTAGTTTTACTTTTTAACACAGTAAATTAGAAATAAGATCAATATGTCATGAATGAGCTCTCACAAACTTCACACTACTGTTTTTTGTAAAAATCTTCTACCAACACAATATTATAAATGGTATAACTAAAGTTAACAATTAAAATTCAAAAAATTTTTACACACAAGTATTCTGCAGCCCAACCCTGCAACTTGAAACCTAGTCTTTGTCCAAAGGACATTATGAATATACGTGGGAGAAATGCTTATCTTATCTCCCAGGTGTGATACTATAGATTATCCTAACAACACCTACCTCCAAAATATAAGTTCTTTGCCAGCTGTCATTTTATTTCAGATCTGAATGTAACAACTTTAGATGATTTATTTTAGTGGAAAAGACATTAGTAAACCTTAATCACTGTACTCAAATAAAGATTTTCTGAAATAATTTATTCATAAAAATATTAATTAGCCCCTGCCAATGAAGACAAGACTTTTTCTTGATTTATGCTCCAGTATATCACCCATGCACCTAGAAAATGCCTGCCATATGGTAAGTTTGCAGTAAATATTAATTGAATGAAAAATAATCTTTCCTCAGAAAGACAGACTTAAGTAAACCTACTTGGCTACAAAATTTTGCTCCCTAATTTATCTAAAAGAATAAATTATTTGCACCCAAAATATAATCCTAAAAACAGTTATATTAGTATTATATCAAACATAAAAACTATAAAAAAAAACAATTTGATGAATTTGGTTTCATAAAAAATATTATTGAAATAAATTAAAAAGTAAACAATAAGCCCCAAATATTAGCAACATATGACAAAGATTTAATGTCCTTAATATATAAGAATCTCCTATAAATCAAATTTCAAAATACTAATAGAATATAAAAAAATCATAATTCACCAAAGAATAAACACAAATAATCTGTTATCTATTCTACAAGTGATTTTATCTTACAAATGACTAAAGACTTTCAAATATAGTGAAATATTTTTCAATTACCTAATAGACTAATTATTAAAAGATATATAATATCCATTTTTGCTTAGTAAAACTGTTAGTCATTCAGTCATGTCCAACTCTGTGCAACCCTATGAACTGTAGCCTGCCAGGCTCCTCTGTCCATGGGATTCTCCAGGCATGAATACTGGAGTGGGTTGCCATGCCCTTCTCCAAGGGATCTTCCCAACCCAGGGATTGAATCTGGTTCTCCTGTATTGCAGGCAGATTCTTAACCATATGAATAAGGAATGATGGAAAATGGTCCCTGTTGTTGTATTATTTTAATACACCAACAGCATATATTTCCAAAGGATGATTAGACACTATTTGTCTAAAGACTTACATATATGCATTTTTGCCCCAACTATCCAAGTCTAGGAAGTTAACTAGGAAAATAATTAGAGAAACAAAACACTAGGGAAAACAGTCCTGAAAGTGTCCAGCTATTTAAACATAACCCCAGATTCTTTGACGTCTGTCAGGACGTGAAGTCCCTTTCCCCTTCTAAAATCTGGGCAGTGCTTCAGCCAAAGGAATACAGCAGAAATGACCCAAGGCTGGGTTATAAAACACAACTCAGCTTCTGCCTTTTTCACTGGAGTACATGTGTGGTATCTCAGTGTGCAAGATGAGAAACTCACCCACTCTGCACCGTGAGGAAACCCAGCCTCACGGGGAGGTGCTGCAGTCAGCAGTCCCGCCATCAGCTCCACCCGCCCGTCCCCAGCGAGCCTCGCTGAACCCACTCCCTCTCCGTTCCTCCCAGCCAAGCCCCAGCCCGTGTGGAGCAGAGGTAAGCCAGCCCTGCCGGGCCCTGAGCAACGTCCCCCCAGAATCAATGAACAGAAAAGAAACACTGTTTAACCTGCCAAGTTCGGGTGTAAAATATCTTCAGCAGAGATAACCAGAACACTCCATAGGAGGTAGTTAAATAAAGAAGGGCACAGCCTCAAAAGTTCTCAAAAACACTGTGTAGGTTTATATTTATGGACATGAAAATTGTGTACATTTTTAAAGCACAGTATTATACCTTTTGGGTAAAATTGTGTGTATTTTTTAACATATTCCCTCCATTAGAATACAAACTTGATAAAAGAGTGTACATTCCTGTACTTCCATTTTCTAGAACGATACCTGTAACATACTACAGCCTCAAACAACAAGTGCCTGCTCAGTTGCTCAGGCGTGTCTGACTCTCAGCGACCCCATGGACTGCAGCCCACCAGGCTCCTCGGTCCACGGAATTCTCCAGGCAAGGATCCTGGAGTGCTTCACCATGCCCTCCTCCAGGGGATCGTCTCAGCCCTGGGGGGTCAAACCCGGGTCTCCTGTGTCTCCTGAATTGGCAGGCAGGTTCTTTACTGCTGAGCCAAAGGGGAAGCCCCCAGACAACAAGGGTGTATAATGAAATTTTAAATGGTGCTTTCCACAGGTAATGAGATCATGTGGTTAATTTCTCATCTTCCTGAATTATCCAGGCTTTTTTATGATCATCTTAGAACATAATCATTTATTAATTTTTTATACTCATAAATCATTTCCATTAAAAGGGCTATCACATTGGGACAGTTTGTTAAAAACACAAAATACAACTAAGGAACCAGTTTCTTTTAAATATAGTTTAAAGGTGTTATATATGGTCTTGTGAAATGTAATTCTAAGGAACTTCACCTTAAGAAATTATTATAAATTTAGCACCTAATAAAGCGATCTCTCTTATTCAGTCTCAGCTATGGGGCAGCCACCAGCATACCTGTTTGTTTTGCAGAGCTCGCTGGAAAAGTCGGAGAAATGAAGCCAAGCTAAAGCGATACATGTTGTTAATTTTGGACAAGTCAGAGATAATGAAGTACATCTTGCTGGCACTCTCAGCCAGAGGGAGGTAGGCATCCCGTTCCTGTGGAACAAGGAGGGTGGGATAACACCTTAGTACCAGTGCTTTACTGCCACCTGCTGACTCCTGTGCACATCCTTACTCTGTCAACATACAGACAAGGAATAAAGATGAACCGTAGAAGTCTATAACTCAAATATCATAATCCAGCTTTTATATTTTTACATTTTTATACTTTTTTAAATCCTAAGATAATATATTTTTGTTTTATACTTTTATGAAACTACACCAATGTATTCTAAATACATCTCCACTCTGATTACAGAGTAGTACAAGGGTTGGTTTTAATGAAGACCAAGAACACATGTATTAGGAGAAAGAGGTAGACACTCGTATTAGGGTAAGACGAAATGGTAAACAGTTGTGACCAGAGGTCACGCAGGTCATGTGGACAGCATGGCACTACAGCTATCCCTGCAGTGGAGAAAAGTCAGAACAATGAATGCAGCATGCGGTACTGGTACCAACAGAACACTGATGGACGCAGAGGTAGAGGAGAAGACTGCAATTAAGGGTCCCCATTAAGATAACAGAGCACCTAGCACTGTTCAACATAAGCATAAAATGAACCAAAAAGCACAAGGGCTTTCGTTCTGACTGAAGGTAAAGGATGATAAAGATGAAAGAATCATAGGATTAAATGGCCATGAGGTTATGAATGGAACTCTGAGAAACTTATGCCATTCTGATCAAAGAAACAGGATTATAAATATGATAATTGGCAAAATTATGTGTGTGACTCAGGGATGCCTGTTCAGCAAGAGAAGACACAGAAAGGTCAGAATCCTTCTGGCGGAGAGGGACAGGTAAGACCTCTGCCAATGTCAGTAGTGGTACAGACGGTGGGGTGACTGGTGTGAAAAGAGGCTGTAAGCCTGTTCTAAATCTGGTTTCAACAGAGCTCTTTCTCAAGGGAAGTAAGAAATCTATGTATATGCAGAATTTGAGCAAGAACTGAAAAACACCTAAAATAAAATTTGGAAAAGTCATTCAAGGAAATAGGAAAGAATTAAAGGATGTCAGTAAGGGTCCAAGTCAGGTTGGAGACTGAGAATTCACAGTAACATTCATCTTTATTACTTTTCTTCAGCAAATCTCTGTCACCAAATGTAGCAGAAAAAAAATACATTGTACTGATACAGGGTTGAAGTTTTACTCTACCAAATGTTAAAATAATAAAGTAAAAAGGATTTTAACTATTTATAAGAAAAGAGTTCAGTCATCACATTCATAGGGTAGAAGATGAAAAGGGAAGAAAGATGTTTTTAATGGAAAAATAACTTTTAACTCTTTTATTTATACACTAATTTGCCTTAAGAAATGTTTCAGGAATGGCAAAGATGCTCTTTAATACTCATTAAACACAAAAACACATTCAGTTTCAATTTCATTACAAATTTATAGCAAAGATCCGTCTAGTCAAGGTTATGGTTTTTCCAGTGGTCATGTATGGATGTGAGAGTTGGACTATAAAGAAAGCTGAGCGCTGAAGAATTGATGCTTTTGAACTGTGGTGTTGAAGAAGACTTTTGAGAGTCCCTTGGACTGCAAGGAGATCCAACCAGTCCATCCTAAAGGAGATCAGTCCTGGGTGTTCATTGGAGGGACTGATGTTGAGGCTGAAGCTCCAATACTTTGGCCACCTAGCGAGAAGAGCTGACTCATTTGAAAAGACCCTGATGCTGGGAAGGATTGAGGGCAGGAGGAGAAGGGGATGATAGAGGATAAGATGGTTGGATGGCATCACCAACTCAATGGGCCTGAGTTTGAGTAAACTCCAGGAGTTGGTGATGGACAGGGAGGCCTGCTGTGCTGCAGTTCATGGGGTCGCAAAGAGTCAGACACGACTGAGCAACTGAACTGAACTGAGAACTCTCGTGTGCCTGAGTGCTCAGCCATGTTCAACTCTTTGCGACTCCACGGACTGTAGCTCACCAGGCTCCTCTGTTCAAGGAATCCTCCAGGCAAGAATACTGGAGTGGGGTGCCATTTCCTCCTTCAGAGGATCTTCCCAACCCACGGGCTGAACCTGCATCTCTTGCATCTCCTGCACTGGCAGGCTGCTTCTTTACCACTGCACCACCTGGGCTTCTCTACGACTCTAGATCATGTGCCAGAAATCAGTGGTACTCAGCAGGGGACAAAAATGACCAGCACTCTTTACCCTTGATACACTCAAAATCTATCACCTTCTCCCTAATAAAAAGAATTAGACCCAAGGATCTGGTATTTTTGAATAGCTTTCTTTTTTGCAGTCATCATTCCCCTGAAGTCTTGATACTATAATTTTTATCATATTAACACAAACATTTAAGAAAACAATATAAGATCATAAAGAAGAAAATATTTACTTGATCAAGAGAAATTTGCAGTTTGTAAGATTCTTTAAGTGACTCCTGAATAAGTGCACTGCTTGCTTTTGTCTGATTCAAAGATTCAATCAAATCTTTATTTTCCAAAATATTACCTTGAGATGTGGCAAGTGTCTGTAGAAAAAATAATAAAATAATATGAACATTATTATATATACTAAAATGATCAATTATAGGAAGTCCAAGTTAAATACTATTAATTTGATGATGTTTATGGGAACTTACATACTTTTAAAAGAATTTCAATATTTTACAGCCTTGTATATGAAAAGATATTGCAAATCACTAGATGATACTATATCATTAAAGCATTTTATATATATTAACGTTATCAGTTTAATAAAAAGAAAAACCACTTAAAGTTACAGATCAAATTATAATAATCTCATGCTACTTTTGAATGTTGTTCGGAGCATATAATTAAACATTAATGAAATACAGTATAAAGACAGTATTAGTTAAAAATCACTTATCTTAAACATTACTCCCAAGTCTCATATTCCAAGATATCTACCCTTTTTCTGTTTGAATTTTGATTTTAATATATATATTGATATTCTTCTGATACAACCAAAAACATGCTGAAGGTTTTATAACCTTTAAAAAAAAGCATTTGATTATAATCAAAATAATGTAATATGATCAACATCCCGAATAACTAAATTTTACCTCTAAAAGAGATTCTTCAAGCTTAGCTAACTGTATTTTCTTATCTTCTTCTTGTTGTAATAGTTTTGTTTTCTGTTCCTCTAAATCAGGTTTCTCATGTTGAATAGTTAATGCCAAAAGCTTTATAAAAAAAAAAAGGCCAAGGTTATTCTAACAATAAAGGTCAAGCAAGACAAACCAAAGTGAAAACTTCCCACAAACAGACCTTATGTTTGATTGGATATTACAAATATACTACTCTGTACACTTGATTCTTTCTAGTTAAACATATGAGACACCTCCAGAATTATTTCTGACAAAAGAGGCAAAATGAATAGTGAAGCTAACTGATAAAATGTTACATATTATAAAAACAGCTGTAAGAAATTACATCACTTAACATATCAGCATCTAATATTCAGTTCTTAGATTATATATAAAAACTATAGAAGCTAACTTTTTCATGGTAATTAGTCACAAAAAGAAATAAAGAAATATCTTACTTAAAATCACAATGAGATACCATATCATACCTATTAAGATGGCTACAATTAAAAAGATGAATAATAATAAATGTTGTAACTATGTGTAAAAAGAGACACCATCATATACTACTAGCAGGAAACTAAAATTGTGCAGCTACTTTGGAAATTTTTTTCTATTCCTCAAGAATTTAAACATAATGTTACCATAGTGAAAATCACTCAGTCATGTCCAACTCTTTGTGACCCCATGGACTATACAGCCCATGGAATTCTCCAGGCCAGAATACTGGAGTGGGTAGCTGTTCCCTTCTCCAGGGTATCTTCTCAATCCAGGGATTGAACCCAGGTCTCCCGCCTTGCAGGCAGATTCTTTACCAGTGAGCCACTAGGGAAGCCCAAGAATACTACAGTTGGTAGCCTATCCCTTTCTCCAGGGGATTCCTTCCAACCCAGGAATTGAATTGGGGTCTCCTGCATTACAGGCCGATTCTTTACCAGCCAAACTAGCAGGGAAGCATTGTTGCCATGAGACACTGATACCATAAGACCCAGAAATTTCACTGAAAAAAAAAAACCCACTAAAATGTAAACTTTCAAGGGTCAATCATATGATACATGAACTGAATCTTAATAAACTTGCTGAAGACTGCTATGTCAAATTCTTAAATTTAAAACTTTAAAATAGGGAATGACATGTGCATGTCATAAAATATGCTAATGTAAAATCTACTGTATAAATATGTTTAATTATTTCTCATTAAAGTAATACCTAAATAGCCCTTTTTAGCAATTACGGTGATCTTTTATATAGAGGAAGCCATTCTGTCAAATTCTGCCAACTTTTGAGTAATTTGGACTTTGTTTTATTTATAACAAGAATCATCAAGGCTATCAAACGACATTGTTGATGAAAATATGCAGTGAGTCATCTAGTATGGTAAGAAAAATATTTAAAAAGAGTGTTTTAAAAATTACAATAAAGTAAATAAAAAATCACAGCAAATATATATGCTACCATTTGAATCAAAAGAAAAAATATAGTATATATTTTTATATAGTATATATAGTATAGTATATATATATATATATATATATATATATATAGTATATACTATTGTTTAGTGAGTAAAAAAACAGGATGATACTAAAAAATCAACAGGATATTTTTAAAAAGGAAATAAAATGAGTAACTGAGTGTGTAAGCAAAAGTCTGTACATGAAAATTATTTTGCAGTTCATGCAATAATTATAAACTGTAATAAGCCATACACAGAAAAAGAGAATTCAAACATACAAATGTTCTGGTCAAAAACAATGTTGGATTTGGAATCAAAGATACTCAACTAGCTGAATAAGTCAACTAAATGCAATTTTAACACTCAAACTTCAGTTTTCACAATTAAAAAAAAATAAAGTTACCAATCTTGGTGTTTATGATCCTTCCATTTCTCTAATTCTAACAAATATAAGTAGACTGTAAAATTAAGGTTTTACTGGAAGAAGTAGCAATTTGACATTAGCAACAAATATATAATTCTAACACTAATGGAAAATGAAATAAACCCAAATGTGTTGCTGATTTCCAAGTATATTTTCAAAATTATGAGTTTAAATGCTAATCAGTTTAACAAAATAGCTTCTCACTCAAAGTATTTCATGAGTATACAAAGAAGATTTCTAAGATTTCTAAGGCAAATTATGATTGTCTACATATACCTGTCCTCGTAATCCACTTCTTGTTGTAGTAAAGTTAACCTCAGTAACAATGGAAGCTGCATCCGGTGGAATAAAGGGATTTGGGCTTCTTGTGGACAAAAACAGGCGAAACTCTTCATTATAGTCGATAATTTTGTCACCTATTTGTACCACATAACGTGGTCCTATTTTTTAAAATGACACAATTAGCTGATCTGAATATTCAGTATTTTGCTACATGACATTAAAAAATACAATTTTGTAGTACTTCTAAATAGTTTTACTACAGGCTTTTCAATACAGTCCAAAAGACAGCAACAGTGAGGCTACCCAAAAGACCGTTAACAAGAATGCTCTACTAATCAGTCAGCACTTAGGCAAACAAGGGTAAATAATACTTATTAAGACAGTCCTAGGATATTGAAGCATCAAAAGAATATCTACTTATATTTAATATGTGCTCACTTATGTATGACTCTTTGCGACCCCATGAACCCTCTGTCCATGGGATTTTCCAGGCAAGAATACTTACTGGTTGCCATTTCCTTCTCCAGGGATACAGTTTTAATATTAACTATATGTTTCATATTATCAAATTTTCTGAAATGTTTGATTATAGATGACAAAAATGGAAACGCTTAAGTATTCTCTACTTCAAAATTTATCAGTTTCAAAGTGTTTATTGTGCTAGTACTTAAGATGTAACACTTAAAAACAGAATGACCTGGTAAAACCTGGAAAAAGCAACATATAAGTAATTGCAAAGAATCCACTATTAATGTCAAAAAGGATTTATTCAGACTGTCATGCACAGGAGCTTTGCAACAAGTGAAACAGAAAAAATAAACTTCTGCCTCATAAAGAAGCTTTTTATATTCTAATATAAATAATGATTTTAATTATATATCATATACAGAAAACTCAATCAACTATTACACCCATTATTTATGATTTCAACTGATAAAAGTAAATAATTTTTTAGGTAAAAAAACACACATTATCAAAGATTATTTTCTAATGTTACGAAAACCAATGTAAATAATTTTTGAGAATCCTAGATTTTAAAATTTCACTTAACTTTTTAAACTTAATGTGATAAGAATTCAAAACACACTTTATGAAAGAGGATATTCAAAGGATCAAAAAAAAAATCATAATAATATTGAAAGAAAATACAAATTTAAAGATTCAATGTAATAACTATATACCAAATAGAATGATTCAAAACAATACAAGCAAAATAAATGCAATGAAAACTAATCTAAGGACATCATAGTAAAATCACTGAAAACCAATGACAAACAAAAATTATAAATTATCCAGAGAAAAATGATGTATCACTTACAAAAAAGCAACAATAAACCAGCAGGCAATTTCTCAATAGGGATGACATAAACTAGAATACGATGCAATAAAAATCTTAAAGTGCTACAGAAAATAGCTGTCAACCTAGAATTCTGTTAGATATGTTAGATACAGAGAAAAAAGATCACTTAAAAATGAAAAAAAAAAGCTTGTTTTCAACAGATCTGCACTAAATGAAATGATAAAGGAAATTCTTCAGATAGAAAAAAATAATCCCTAGAGGAAATGAGACAATGGAGATACTGGGAGAACACCATAAAAGTTAAACATGTATAAATACAGATCTTAAAATCAGTAATTATAACATCATATGGAGCATGATAATGCAGCACAATAATGATGCAAAGGCAAGTATGAGGTGTATAGAATTAAAGATCATAGAAAAGTGGTAAGCATTTATCTATATTAATAAAGTTAAGTCACAGATGCATATTGTTATACACAGAGTAGCCATGAAAAATAAACATTTGATTAAAAATCAATCAGGCTAATTAAAAAACAGCATTAGTTATTGCAAGAATTGGTTAACTAAATTATACATTACAAGAAAGTAAGATTGTCTCATGAATAGAAATAAAAAACCAAATGATACACTATTTATGAGAAACATATTTTACGAAGAAAACCAACAGAAAGTTTAAAGTAAAAGAATTCAAAAATATTGCAATACCAATCTTCAAATTAGTGTAATTATTCTAACACCAAATTCTAAAACTTGAGATATTTCTAGAGACAAATGACAGTTGATAAAGAAACTAACCAAACAAAGATAGCACATATCCAAATATGTATGTATCCAAACACATAGCTTCAAAATATTTAAAATAAAAATTGACAGAACTGAAAAGCAAATCCAAAATCCTATGAGACTTTTTTTCTCAATACATAACAGGACGAATAGAAGTAAAAAGTAAAGATATAGAAAGTCTAAGCATTACAATTAGCAAACATTTATGAAAATTAGCCAATGCCAGATCATAAAGAAAACTTCAATAGGACTTAAAAAACTGAACACTTCAGAATAAGTTTTCTGACCACAATAGAGCTAAGCTAGAAACCAATCACAAAAGAATACCTAGAAAATATCCAACTCCCGGGAAATTAAACAAAAAAGCATTAAGTAACTTATGAATTTTTAAAAAAATACAGACCAAAACTTGTGGTATAAAGCTGAAGAAGGGCTTAGCAGAAAATTTATAGATAGAAATAAATATGTTAGAAAAAAGAAAATATTGAATTATCAATGCTTTTTATTTCTATTTTAAGAATCTAGGAAAAAAGACAACCAAACAAAATCTAAAGAAAATATTAGAAATAAAATAAATAAAAAACAAAAATTGAAAGTACAACAGAGAAAATTAACAAAGCTAAAAACCGATATTTGAAAAGATCAATAAAGCTCATACACTATTATCAAGACTGACCAAAGAAAAAAAGAAAATATTGAAAACCTCACTGAAGTTTTAAAGTTACAAGAATATTATATAAATATACACCAATACATTTGACAAATTAGATGCAATAGACAAATACCTAAAAAAAATTAACCTAAGTTGACCTATACACAAAAGACAGAACACAAACAAAACAACATTAACCCAGGGATAAGAAATGCAAATGGCAAAGCAGGAGGATGCAGAACACATCAAAAACATGTCTACATGTGAAACAGTCCTCACTGAAAACCACCTGCAGAACTAGAAGATGTAAAAACACAGATTTGGGTAAAAAGGCGTGGGAAGTGACCAGGTCTGGAGCGGTGCCCCTAAGAGGCGACTCAGAAGAGGGATCACACAGGCAGAGCTCCTCCCGAGGGAGTAGGTGGTCTGAGTCACAAACCACGCAAAGGTCTTGTCCAAAGGTCTGACACTGAGAAACGGGTCTCCACGCTGCCAGGAGGGCTGCTGGGACTAACAGGAGGACAGTGAGGAGCCTGGACGCCGTTCACGAGGAGCCACGGTACATGCTCCTAAACCAGGGGAGAGAGTGGATTAACACTGCATGGGTGGCTGACTGTGCTCCTGTGACGGCTTCAGCACGCACCCCAATCCAAGTCCAGCAACCGCTCAACTAGGGTGAGGGCTGCTACCGATGAGGAGAAAGCTCAGCTGGGAAAAAGAAAACTCAGACCTAAAGAAATGTCTGAGCGAGGTGGGAACAGTTCTCACAGGCAGCACCTCGGAGCAGCCACGATTTCGCCTGTGGTAAGACATCCACGATTTGTACCCAGACCAACGCCAAGTGCCCATCCAACCCCTCTTCTCCAGGCACGGCTCCCCTCCTGGGAAAGGAGGCTGGTGCCGGATCGGGAGGGAACACACTTAAATTAAGGGGATGGAGCCAGCTCAGACCCAACCTTCAAAACTTCTGCTCCAACCACTTGGGAACAGGCCCTATCCCCTCCAGAGCCAGCGATGGCCCCGGAGCAGAGGACAAGCCCCAGATACACCTGGCTGTGAACGGACGACTCCACCTCCAGCCTAACCTCCTGCAGGGTGACAGCTGCCAGCAAACCAGAGGAAAGGCGGCTTGTGTGTTTTCGTCAGTTTCGGCTCGCCGCCCACGGAAGCCTCTGCGCACAGGCAGACTGCAGAGGGCCACTCCCGCACAAAGGCACGCGCTAGAGACTGCAACCGAAGCAGTGCAGGCCCACCTCCAGAAACAAGAAAAATCGCAAAAGAACAACCAAACCTAGCATCTGGAGGCCTTAGAAAATAAACAACAAATAAGGCCCAAAGTCAGTAGAGACTTTGAGGAGGAACTATACCTTGTTCTTCTTTTGGATCAATACATATTTGAAGCGATTTTTGAACTGCATAAATTTGAGGAGAAGTACATTCTATTCCTATTATTTGTACCTGTTTCGACATCACTATGCAGAAAGGCAGTTTATACTGCTTAGATTAAGAACACAGGGATACAAATGAACTTGGACACGAGCTTTGCTTTATGTCATTTTAGGACAACCATCCTCTGTCCTCAGCGGAAATGTACAATAACAAATGACTATTCACGAGGAACTCAAAACTGTGGAAAAGGACAATGTGAAGTATAATCAAAGGGGATAACAGACTTCAATTGAAGTCATATGAACACATCCAACTCTGGATTGAAGGTGGAAAAAGTAAGGTAGGGTCAGACTTTAACTGCCTTTTTCTCAGTGAAATGAACAGAAATTAACAAATTCACCCAAGCCAGCCCTGAACAACTATCTGGAATAGTAGTTCATCACGTGAACCAATCATGATATAGAATATTATCATTTTTCAGCAGATTCAATTTTAGGGGACCTCGTCAAACTCCATTCTCAGACAATGCAGCAGATACAGTTAAGATCTAACACCACTCAGAGCTCATTGAGACATATTTAATGAGCCCAAGGGACAACATATAGACTATAAAGAGAGTCAAATTCACATGATCACAAGATTCCTTTCGACTCCCTTTAAGATAGTATAGCAAAAGGTGGTCCAACAGATCTGAATTAGCTTCAGTAAAGAACAGACTGAGATCCGAGACTGAACTCTGGGAGGTAACTGCAGGTTACATCAGCAACAGTCCCACTCCTAGAGTTCTTTCCATAACATCAACCACTGCTCGGCCAAGCGTGCCTATTTGTGGGATAAAAGGTGATCAATAAATAGTGCAGGCTTTGCTATTTCTTCACTTTGCCCCCAATAACTCCAATTTTCTAAACTTTGTGGTGCTAGCAAAGTGTGTCATGTAAGTAAGTATGTATTTACATATAAATACATGTCTATGTATGTCCACATATACACTCTGCACAACTTGCAAAGTCTAAGGGCATTACTTCTTAATATCAAAGTCTGGGTTAGGTGCCAGCACAGAAAAGAGATGATGTAACAATCTAAGACCAGCATTCTTAGGGAGACTGGCTTGCACGGCTCTTAACCGCCATCTGGGAATTTGGGATTTTGTTAAGTTTCTTGCATTTCCCAGAACAGGTAAGAGTAGCTCACTGTGCTTAAACTGTCTGTATAAACAAAATGGTGTATGGTGAACACCTGCTTTCCTTTGGGAAGTCGGGAATTTTGCTCCCTGCTAGGCAGACTATGCTTACATAATCAGCCCCATTAAAAACTCTGGACACTGAGTCTCTAGTAAGCTTTCTTGGTAGACAACTTACATACGTGTTGTCACAACTTGTCCTAGGGGAATTAAGCACAGCCTGAGTGACTCCAGTGAAAGAAGACTCTTGGAATTTGCACCTGGTTTCTTGACTCCTGACTTCACCCTATGTGCCTTTCCTCTTTGCTGACTTTGCTTTGTAGCCTTTCCCCACAATAAATATAAGCCATGAGTGTAACCATGTGCTGAGTCCCTTGAGCCTTCCTAGTAAGACACTGTACCAAGGAATGGTGTGGGAGACCCTGATATGGCACTTCTTGTATAAACACACTTTAATTAAAAGTTTTTTAATTGCTCTTACTATTAAATTCTGACATTACTATCATCCACCCCCCCAAAAAAGTTTTCATATCCTCAGACTCAGTGGAAAGACAAAAAAAAGTCAAAGTTAGTTGTGAAGTTAATTATTTTGTATTTAAAAAATAGTTACTCTCTGGAAACTGTCAAATATTCATTTACCTTGAGCTACCAGATCTCGTCTCAATAGTGGATAAAGTACAGGTTCTACACCATCCATTTCTTGTATGATAAGGGTTTTCCCAAAACGTACTGCCAACTCAAGAGCTGTGATAAAGTTACTATCCTAAGAGAATAAATAAGAATACATATGAATTCCTCTATTGCCTTAGATTTACAAAGGTCATATAGATATTGAAAATATTAACAGGAATAATACAAACATTTTAAAATCAATGTTAATAAATGATTCGTAACTGCCTTCATCAACTTATAAGTATCTGATGATGAACCAAGTTAATTGGATAAATTATCAAATAAATTCATAAATAATTTAAATAAATATATTAGAAAAATAAGAATTTTAGATTAATAATAAAAACGGCCTTTAAAATTTTCTAGAATTTCAAATTGATGCAGAAAAAATTTTCAAATTCTATATGCAATAATTTACTCATCTATTAATAAAAACTATTTATATTCAATATCAAACATTGAATGGAGTTACAAAGACAAGCTGATGAATTCTAGTAAACTTATCTTGCTGTGATAGTTCTAATTATTTTGAAAAGAAATGTTTAGACAAAATTTTATAACCATGAAAGAATTTTTAGGCTTTCTGGGTAGGCAAAAAGTCACTTTAAATACTACTCCAGTTCTCCAATTTTGTTTTAAAAAATTAAATATTTGGATAATAATTATTATCTAAATATCCTACTACAACCATAAGTGACATTAAATATTTTATATATTATATAAATAATTACATATTACAATTATTCTTAAACACAAATGAGTTAGATATCCCCATTTGATAACTGAAGAATATTTTAAAGAGGTAATCTTTCAAGCATCTGAATTAAAATGATTAAAATTGATTACATTAAAATTGATTAATAAATTAATCATGCATTAGGACTATCTCAAAAAAAATGAAAAATAATTTCTTTGGCAAGATAAATATGACACCAAGAAGTCACTACACAAAACACTATTACACTTTATTGACCAATTGTCAAATCTCGGATACCACACAAATGATCATTGCTGAGTTACATGAAGAGGAAATTTAAAAGTCCAGGGGTTTTCCTAAGTCCCTAAGTAACTTACTTCTATAGTACCATTCTCTAGCACTTAACTTTAATCATAATTTACTATAAATGCTTACTTGTTTAGTGTAACTAATTACTTAATTGCCATCTCCATAAGGGCATGAACTGTGACTATTAACTTATAAATTCCTGGGGCTTAGATCAATACCTTGCATATAGAAGGAATCAAACAAAGATTCGTATTCCTTTTTACAAATTATAAAACTAAAGCTAAGAAAGCTACATTTCTTTCCCCAGGGCCCATGCCAGGTAAGTTATGAGAACTCGGTTTGAACCTATGTTTTCTGATTACAGACCCAGAGTTCTTGTCACCATAAGATGCCACTACTCCATTACTACTTGGTATCTAAATTATAAGTAATACACACCTGCTGGTTAATAACTTCCAAGCGTGAGTCTTTCAAATGTGTCTTTAACCATTCTGTAGCTTGGGAAGAAGGATCGATAAGAAATGGGCATACTCGACTCTAATGAAAAAAAAAACAATTATAAGCTTTCACTAAATGAAAATAATTTCCTAAAAATTATTAAACAATTAATGAGTGAGTTTTTCTCTCAGGTTTTGAAGAACACAATATACAACTATAATGAGGAAATGAAGGTAGTTTTGAGCTCCACTGGAGGCTAAATTAATAAATTTTACCAGAAATGAATACTAGGTAATTAAATTTAACCACAGTAAAGTTAGAATATAGTCTTGTTTACTACTCAGTAACACAGAAAGTGTCCATCAACAGCACAGTAAGCAAGAGCTCTAGTCCTAAGGAGATGCCATCTGCACTTCTCTTTTTGGTTTTAAAATACACAAGTCATTCCCTAAGCTTAGATACTCTTTGGTTGAATAAACGTAGTAAGAGCTAATCATAAAAGTATTGCTGAAACAATCAGTGATATAATTATTTATATTTTAAGAGTAATTTTTCTAAAGTAGTATACATAATTACTATTACAAAAGGATTATCCTAGAAGAGAAAATTACATAAGATGATTGGTTAAGATCTAACTAACTAGGAACTAAATTTATTACTTAACACCTTGCACTAACTAAGCTCTGAAACAAACATAAAATTAGAAAACTACATACACAATGCCACCCAGCAAATGAAAGGAAGCCAATTATATATTTATATATCTTTATATATATACTTACCTGTATACAGCCAATTATGCATTTATGTATATTTACATATATTTAAGTTGACCATGTATCATAAATATATGATAAATTTTAAACCATCTAATAGTCATTGTTACCTAGCAAATCAGATTTAAATAACAATTGACCCAATTTTTCTTAAATTTTCACATTTATTTGAAAACATAAAGCAGTTACAGGATATAAGGATAAGATAACACGTGAGGGTAACAGTGAAGTGAAGACTTAGAACTGAGGTAGATCTAAGAAGGACACGGATGTTACCTTACTGGCATCGCAAGAGGGAGGGGGATGGTGGGATAACATGCCCTGGGGATCAACAGCATTTTATCTGCAATGATGTTGAAAACTGCCAACACACGGTGATAATAAAGAGCTGACTGACTCTAAAACAGCTTTATTATTGTTTTAAAATTCTCTCTAAATACCGCAGCCTCTTTTTACCTGTATCCAGAGGGGACCACTAACACCACGAATCCCCCAGTGTTACCCCACTGTAGGATCTTCACCCAGCATCTACTTCTGGAGGCTTCACTTACTGCCCCACGACAAATATGTGCTATTGCAAGCAAAATAACATGGCTAGTAAACCTCTTAAGTATTATCAAAGTATTACACCCTACGTTTTAGATCTCATTTTATGCCAGCATTCAATAGCAAATATTCCACAAGTAAACTAGATTTTGCTTAACTACAAAAATAATTATTTTAAATTTTAAAAAGTTCTTACCCATGATTTCAAGCCAATGATCTGAAGCAGTTAAAAAGAGAATAAGATAATGTTTCAAAAAAATCATGTATTTAGCACAGAAAATATGCCTAAGAATGTCAAAGAATACTTACAAGTTTGTGTTCATCTTATTTATGCTTCTCCAGAGACAGAGAAGACCTCTAAGGTATATTTTAGGTGTGTGTTCCATGATTAAATGTGGTCAAATTCTACATTTAACAAATTATAGATCCAAAAATGTTGAGCTTTCATCCATTCATGCTCTTCATTCATCTACCATATAATGCAAGGGATACAAAAATTAACAAGATACATTCCCTCACCCTCACTGGACACACCATCCAACAAAGAAGCAAAAAATGAAGAAGTTTTTAAAATCAAAGATAACTCAAAATTATATAAGTGGATCATAAGTGGAGTTAGGGGAAGCTGCTGGGAAGCAATTCAAGTCAAACTAGATTAAAAAAGATAGGACTTAGCCAGGCAAAGAAGTTGAAAAAAAAAAAAAGCAAATCAAGTCCAGACAACAGCATGGTTGAGAGAAGAGTGAAAAGCCTGGGAGCACTTGGAAAACCACCAGTGACTCAGAATAGCTGGAGTAAAAAGTACAGGCACTTTTGTTATTTCTGAAATTTTATACATTGATTCTTTTGGCTTTTTGCAATAAATTATCAGTATAAATAGTGATGGCCAAAAAAAAGTTTAGGCAAAAATGATGCATATAAAACAGCAGGCGTAATCAGAGGTCTTTCTGATCATAAAGAGCATTTTATGCCATGTTTAAGGATAATGAAATTTTTATATTGCAGGTAATGAGCAGTCACTGAAATATATTACTATATTGAAATATATTGATCAGATTAACATTTTAGGAGGATCACTCCAACAACTATAAAGGAACTGATACTGGGGGCAAGCGACCCACTGCTATTATAATGTATGTATCACAACATGAGGGAGGCCTAAGTGAAGCCACTGGCAGTAGGTGTGGCTGGAACAGAATGAATTCCTGACACATTTGAGAAATAGGTTCAAGAAGACTTGCTGTATAATTAACTGAATGAACAATTAAAGAGACATAGCTAAGAATGATTTGCAGTCTGCATTAGTAGACCAAGACGGTGACATCTCCAGCGTTAGGAAAGAGAGGAGAAGCAGGTTGTAATAAGTCAGGGAGAAACAACTATTAGAGAACACAGCTACCTCTGCCTAGCATGCATGGATTCTCAGTCCTCTAGAACTGAATGCAAGGGATGAGCAAATGACCTAAACTAACCAATAAGAAACTTTTGATGGGGACTGACATAAATAATGGAAAGGAAGGAAAGCGATATCTTTAGACAGAGAACAAAAACTGTGATAATGGTAAAACTCACGAGTCACCAATAAATCCATCTTTTAAGATGGAGGAAAGAGAGAGAGAGATGTCCTGGTAATATCATTTGAATCCTGAAGCTAGTTCAAACCTTTTGAACATCTCCATTACTTTAAAGCATAAATTACTTTTTAAAAAGAAAATGTATTATATATACTTGGCCACTGATTCTTGACTTAAAAAAATTTTTTTTAATGATTAGAGACAAAGTCTGAACTGCATACAAAGCTCCAGGAAATAATATCGAATAGGAAATTAGAACTACAGAAAAGGAGCTCAGAACAGAGGTCAAAGGCTAGAGACACATGATATCAACTTTAATTCTTCTCTCTCTGGGGGGAAAAAAGATTAATTAGGGGACATTTTTGAAAGCGATTTTTTCTTCCAGTTTTACTGAGATATAATTGACAATCATGTATAAGTTAAGATGTACAAAATAATGATTTCACTTACATGTATCATGAAATGGTTGTCACAGTAAATTTAGTGAACATCCATAATATTATACGGGTACAAAATTAAAAAAATAGTTTCTTTTTTTTCCTCACAATGAGAACTCTTAGGAATTCATCTCTAAGCAACTTTCATATATAATATACAGCAGTGGTGATAATATTTATCATGTTGTACATAATGTCCCTAGTGCTTATTTATTTTATACTTGAAAGTTTGTACCTTCTGACTTTCATCCAATAAGAAAGAAACTACTTATCAAAACATTTATAAAACTACAACTTTATTTTTATTTTTAATAACCACAAGTGGAGCAAGGGTAGAAATATTCTGTAAATAGAAATAAAATTCATCTTTTGATAACATAAGGAGAATTACATTAATGGAAATAACACAAAACAAATAAGTTAAAACACACAGAAACATAAACACGTATCTCTCAAAGGCAGTCTTACAGTGTAGACTGGCTAGGCGGCAATGTTTGAATCTTGGCTTTACCTTTAGACAGCTCTGTGACGTTAAACAAGAAACTTAACCCTTCTGCATCTCAACTTCATTATCTACAAAAGGATAATATGTGTACCTAAAGGACAGAAATGGTAGGGACCTAACAGAAGCAGAAGATATTAAGAAGAGGTGGCAAGAATACATGGAAGAACTGTACAAAAAAGATCTTTACGACCCAGATAATCACGATGGTATGATCACATACCTAGAGCTAGACATTCTGGAATGTGAAGTCAAGTGGGCCTTAGAAAGCATCACTACGAACAAAGCTAGTGGAGGTAATGGAATTTCAGTTGAGCTATTTCAAATCCTAAAAGATGATGCTGTGAAAGTGCTGCACTCAACATGCCAGCAAATTTGGAAAACTCAGCAGTGGCCACAGGACTGGAAAAGGTCAGTTTTCATTCTAATCCCAAAGAAAGGCAATGCCAAAGAATGCTCAAACTACTGCACAATTGCACTCATCTCACACGCTAGCAAAGTAATGCTCAAAATTCTCCAAGCCAGGCTTCAGCAATACGTGAACCGTGAACTTCCAGATGTTCAAGCTGGATTTAGAAAAGGCAGAGGAACCAGAGATCAAATCGCCAACATCCGCTGGATCATCGAAAAAGCAAGAGAGTTCCAGAAAAACATCTACTTCTGCTTTATTGACTACACCAAAGCCTTTGAATGTGTAGATCAGAACAAACTGTGGAAAATTCTTAAAGAGAGGGAATACCAGAACACCAGACCTGCCTCCTGAGTAACCTGTATGCAGGTCAAGAAGCAACAGTTAGAATTGGACATGGAACAACAGACTGGTTCCAAATTGAGAAATGAGTACGTCAAGGCCGTATATTGTCACCCTGCTTATTTTACTGATATGCAGAGCACATCATGAGAAACAGTGGCCTGGATGAAGCACAAGCTGGAATCAAGACTGCTGGGAGAAATATCAATAGCCTCAGATATGCAGATGACACCGCCCTTACAGCAGAAAGTGAAGAGGAACTAAAGAGCCTTTTGATGAAAGTGAAAGAGGAGAGTGAAAAAGTTGGCTTAAAACTCAACATTCCGAAAACTAAGGTCATGGCATCTGGTCCCATCACTTCATGGCAAATAGATGGGGAAACAGTTGAAACAGTGACAGACTTTATTTTGGGGCTCCAAAATCACTGCAGATGGTGACTGTAGCCATGAAATTAAAAGATGCTTGTTCCTTGGAAGAAAAGTTATGGCCAACCTAGACAGCATATTAAAAAGCAGAGACATTACTTTGCCAACAAAGGTCCGTCTAGTCAAAGCTATGGTTTTGCCAGTAGTCATGTATGTATGTGAGAGTTGGACTATAAAGAAAGCTGAACGCTGAAGAATTGATGCATTTGGACTGTGGTGTTGGAGAAGACTCCTGACAGTCCCTTGGACTGCAAGGAGATCCAACCAGTCCATCCTAAAGGAAATTAGTCCTGAATATTCATTAGAAGGACTGATGTTGAAGCTGAAACTCCAATACTTTGGCCACCTGATGCAAAGAACTGACTCACTGGAAAAGACCCTGATGCTGGGAAAGATTGAAGGCGGGAGGAGAAGGGGACAGCAAAGGATGAGATGGTTGGATGGCATCACCGACTCAAATGGACATGAGTTTGAGTAAACTCCGGGAGTTGGTGATGGATAGGGAGGCCTGGCATGCTGCAGTCCATGGAGTCACAAACAGTCAGACATGACTCAGCGACTGAAATGACCGAGTGACTAAATGGGGTTAGTTTGAAAATTAAATGAGTTAAGTATTTAAGTGCTTTACTTCTATTAATTGTTAAATAATAATATATGAACAAAATGGGCTTCCCAGGTGACTCAGAGGTAAAGAACCCTCCTGCCAATGCAGGAGACAGAGGAGATGCCAGTCGGATCCCTGGGTTTGGAATATCTCTTGGAGGAAGAAATGGCATCCCACTGCAGTATTCTTGCCTGGAAAACCCCATGGACAGGAGAGCCTGGCAGGCTACAGTTCATAGGGTGGCAAAGAGATGTACACAACTGAGCAACTGAGCATGCACAAACAACATAGTTAGTATATAGGGGTGTTGATTATTATTACATATTGGGGATTTTATGACCAAGATTTGTCTCAATATAATTTACCTTTACAAGTCTACATTCTTTAGACTAATACCAAATTAGCTTGCATTTCCTCAACACGCAATAAATGGCAGGAGGGGAAAAAATTCTCAGAAATGTGTGAGTGGTTTAAAGAAAACCAATTTGACAATGAACTGTCCATAAACAATAAAAAACAAATACCTAGTACATGTCTTCACAAGAAAAATTTACAGTCCTGGGAAATTTAAACCAAGAAAAGTTTATAAACTGTGAAATTTATAAACTGTGAAATTTATAAACTGTGAAATGAATCCCATTTTCCATCTTCTTTCTGGACGCTCTTTACTCACACCTCTCCATAGTGTCTAACACACATGTGCGTGCACACTCAGTCGCTCAGGCGTGTCCAACTCTTTGTGACCCCATAGACTGTAGCCCACCAGGCTCCTCTGTCCCTGGAGTTCTCCAGGCGAGAACACTGCAGTGGGTTGCCATTTCCTTCTCCAGGGGATCTTCCCAACCCAGATATTGAAGCTGCATCTCCTATGTCTCCTGAACTGGCAGGTAGATTCTTTACCACTGTGCCACCTGGGTCTCATACTCTCCATTTAAAAGAAGGTAAAATTGTTTAATCTTTGTTCAGTGACTCTTATACTGGTAAGATTCCAATGTAATGAGTCAAAGTAGAATCAGTTGATTAGTCAGTCGAATCAAACAATAAATTACATGGCAATAAACAGGGACCCCACTATGAATCTTATAATAATATGACTTACACTCCCTAAGGAGAAGCATTTAGGATAAAGAAATGGTGTGTGGACAGAGAAAAGAGTTGTAGATATAAAAGAAAATACTAGTAATACAGAGTATAAACTATTCAGATAAAAAGAATAGAAAAAAATGAAACATATTTTCAAGAGGCAAAAGTTATCTTTCAAATTCTTTATCAGAAAGGTAAATTAAATTAATGGTAAAAATCCAGCTTCATACAAAGAAATGATTTGCTTGTACACAAGATTCTGAATTTGCTAATTATAATTAGCATTTAATTTCATATAATTGGCATGTAATTTCAACTCTAAATAATGATTTCTGGGGAACATATACTATGGAAAAGGAAAATTTTTCAAAATATGCACATGGTCATCTTAAATTTATATCCCAAAACTTACCCATCTTCATTCTGCATAACTTTGTTTATAGAACAAAAAGAAATAAAAGTATAAAATTTTTTTAAAAATATACTTTAGATGGAAGAACTATTCAGCCAAATAAATCAAGTATCCTTAAAATGTTTCTATTCATATTAGGAAGTTCAATTAAAAATATTTGGCCATCAAAATAATACCAATCTAGTTTATAATTTTATATGAAGGTAAAAATAACTTACACTAAAAACTGTAGAGTTGCTAACTGAATCATAAATGGGTTTTTGTTAGGAAAATATTGTTACTTTTAGGTAACTAAGACTAACTGTGAAAGCCTAAGGATTTTAAGAAGGTACTTCCTGGAGCAAGCTTCATAAGAAACATTTCTAATGAGAAAAGTTAAGTAGATTAATTACCTGTAAGATAACAAGAGCATTTTCTATGGACAGGTCATCTGATGGTAGGCCTTCACTTTTCCAAATTAACTGCTCACTTTCAGTACAAAGAAATCTCCTCAGATCAAATTCTGAAAAATTAAAGATATCAATGATACTTAAAAATAATCTTGTGATTGATGAAGAAAAGAGAATAAAACTATTTGAAATTTACTCCAACAAAAATCCCATGATCATTCTTAATATTTGATCCATTCTTCTGCATTTAGTACCAGAAGTTAAAGAGAAAGAAAAATTTTAATGATGCAAAGAAATGAAACAATTGAATTAGTTTTCTTCTATTAAATAAATGTTTTACAACTATATTAATTTATAAAAAAACACAAAATGCACAAAGAATTTTGGAATTCCTACATCTCATTTTACCATATGAAATCAGTGTAAAAATTAATAAAATGTTTAACTGCATTCATACAATATCAAAATAGTTCAGTGGTCTCAGTTTCAAAAGTGATTTTAGGGGGACAAGGGTCATCATAATAGATCGATTCTCAGAACATTTGTAGAATTTAGCAAATCTAAGCACTTATGGCATCCATTAACTTACAGAAAGTTTTCCTAATCTTAAAAAAGTAAAATGACAAAAATCAAAAGATATGCTTTTCATATACTGAAACTTCAAATTTATAAATTAACTAAATACAAACTTTCAAGACCAGCTGACTTGGTCCATTCTTCCAAACAGGTTTTTCTCAGACCCTCAGAAGCAGCAGAAAGATATGTAATAAATGCAGCAGCTAGTTGAGCTCTTTTAGGAAGAGTATCTAGTTCCTCTGTAATCTCTGCAACCTGAAAGAGAGAGAGAGAGAGAGAGAGATGGATATGTCCTAAGAGAAAAAAAAAAAAAACAGCTTCACAAATTCAAGCTTTGTCTCTAGGAAAAAATCATTCATGGTTTAAAGTAATTACCTATCTTGAATACAATTTTCAAAATGTAAAAATATCAGCAAGACCTTAGATCTTGCTGTGATATTAAAACAATGTACAATATCACAACATATCTGTAAAGAAGAATATATTCTGTCATTGAAATTTCCTAATGATTATAATAAACATTGTGAAATAGCATCACTTTCTAAAATATGATTAAGACACAAAGACTATGAACAAAGGCAAAAAACAGACATTAAGCAAGGAGACTTTTTAGAAGCACAGGGTAACTAAAGCGTAAGCCTGCGCAGAAAGACTACCGATAGAGGAATAATGGAAAGAGAAACAGAGTTGGCTGGAAGAAGGGGGATTTTACAGTTTTCTCATGCCATGCAAAGTTGCTTCAGTTTTAACCTGTGGTTACCAGTAAGCCACTGAAAGTGTTCAAACAGAGCAGTGAGTGGTATACTGAGTCTAGGTTTCAGAAAGATTTCAGCTGACAAATAAAGTATCAACTAATTAGAGGGTCAGACAGAAGAAAGACAAGGAGAATTCAGGTGAAAAAACAAAACAAGAGCATTAGGGATGGAAGACAAATACGAGGGATACATGCAAAGGGATACAAATTAATAAAAGGAGTCTAAGAAAATCACATAGTTTTAGTTTTGATACATAGAAGAAGGATGTCTTATGACACAGGAAAAGAAGAGATTTGCTATGAGAAAAGAAAAAAATTCAAAGTGTTTGAGCTCCTGACACAGTTGAAGGCCAATATCTAAAGTATAGGTAGAAGTAGGAATTTAAAAGTCAGCATTCTACAAATACACATCTGGTCAACATCATCATATGGGTTAATATTTTAAAGACTGTATAAGAAATCCCAGAATATTTGCGGAAAAAGGACCTCACAAGGAGACTACTAAGAGGCAATCAACATTACTGGATGAGCAGATGAGGATCACCCCGTGAGAGAAGGAATCTAACTGGTTAAGGAAAAACAAACTCAAAACAAATGAACAAAGCTGAAATAGAGGATTTCAAAAACAAATAAATGGCCAAAAGTGTCAAACCTAAGAGGACTGTCTTGGTAAATGGAAATCCAAAAAAGGCTCTAAAGAGTACTAAATTTTCCATCTACTCATTTTTATCCCTATCCCTGATGAAAGTGAAAGAGGAGAGTGAAAAAGTTGGCTTAAGACTCAACATTCAGAAAACTAAGATCATGGCATCCGGTCCCATCACTGCATGGGAAATGGATGGGGAAACAGTGGTTGACTTCATTGTTTTGGGCTCCAAAATCACTGCAGATGGTGACTGCAGCCATGAAATTAAAAGACGCTTACTTCTTGGTAGGAAAGTTATGACAAACCTAGACAGCATGTTAAAAAGCAGAGACATTACTTTGTCAACAAAGGTCCATCTAGTCAAGGCTATGGTTTTTCCAGTAGTCATGTATGGATGTGAGAGGTGGACTTTAAAGAAAGCTGAGCACTGAAGAATTGATGTTTTTGAACTGTTGTATTGGAGAAGACTCCTGAGAGTCCCTTGGACTGCTAGGAGATCCAACCAGTCCATCCTAAAGGAAATCAGTCCTGAATATTCACTGGAAGAACCGATGCTGAAGTTGAAACTCCCAATACTTTGGCCACCTGTTGCGAAGAGCTGACTCATTTGAAAAGACCCTGATGCTGGAAAAGATTGAAGGCAGGAGGAGAAGGGGACGACAGAGGATGAGATGGTTGGATGGCATCACCGACTTAATGGATGTGAGTTTGAGTAAGCTCCGGGAGTTGGTGATGGACAGGGAAGCCTGGCGTGCTACAGTCCATGGGGTGGCAGAGTTGGATACGACTGAGTGACTGAACTGAACTTATCTTCCCTAACTAAAGGAGGAATAGGTTGCTTTGTCTAAAATCCATTCATATAAATATATTGTGCTTAAAGATTACTTCACAACAGGGCCATTAATATCTAGATCATTTATCCTAAGCCTGCTGACAGTTAATGGATACTTTTCCTTTTCATTTTTGTTAACAAATATATCATAGATTTTCTGTGTCTTAAACAATGGCTCTTTATGGCCATGGACTCTATCGTCCATGGGGCTGCCAAGAGTGCGACATGACCGCGTGCCTTTCGCTTCGCTTTATGATCTCAGACACACCTGTGCGTTCCATCGCCTGTGTTCTCTATCGAGCTGATTAATCAAGGCTTCTGCAGCTTTAATTGTTTCCTGTGCTTTGCTTACTTCAGCTTCAAGTTTGGCAGCTTCTGAAGTCCTGCTCTGAAATCTATGAAAACATTAAAATTTAATTAAAGACAATCAGATCTAAGATAGATTTAATTAAGTTATGCTTAGGTAGTAAAGTGAACTTTTATACTAGAATTTTAATTAACTATAATATTGATAATAGTTGCATATAAAATATTGTTAATATAATAGACACAATACCAATGCTTACACTTAAAGGGGAATATTCTCATAAGGCTGTGATGTCGTACTACATTATGTACAAACATCAATATGGCATTCAAAGGTCCTGTCATAAGATTGATCTAATTTGTCTTTTCAGCTTTATTTGATTTTATTTAGTCCAGTAAAACTAGATGTCAACATCAGAAGAATTTTATATTCTCAAACAATGCCATGACTGTCAATGGGCTGTTCCATTATCAAGCTCCTTCCTTATACCTACCTCACCCCTCACTCTAACTCCCACAAATACACACCTATCAAAACTACAAATTAAATTTTAAAACTCACCTCAAATATCCATCCCATTAGATATATTCTCTCCCTATGTGCCCATCTGACAAAGTTTAAAACTTTTTAAATTATTTTCCTTAAAAATACTTGTACAAATTTATTATTTTACTAAACGTAATAGCAGATTCCATATGATTACTAAGTCCTTCAACAAATATGTAAGTGCCTTCAAAATGCCGAGGACTGGGCTTCCCTGGTGGTCCAGTGGTTGAGAATCTGCCTGCCAATGCAGGGGACCCAGGTTCCATCCCTGGTCCAGGAGGTCCCACGTGCCGTGAGGCAACTAATCCTGGGCACCATGACCGCCGAGGTCCACCCTCAAGAGCCCACGAGCCACAGCCACACTGCATATAGGGAGCAGCCCGCGCTCGCTGCAGCTGGAGGATGCCCACGGTCAGCTACAAAGACCCAGCACGGCCACAGAGGAATCAGCACCGAAGAGAGAGCGCCTGGGACTGTGCTGATTCCAGGAACAGTTCAAAAAAAGGGCTCTGAGTCTCAGTCTATGAATATGGAGACTTGGATCCAAACAGATCACTGCCCAGGTCTTGCCGACAGTAAGCAGAGGGCGTCAGATTCACAGACGGCTGTGCGGCTCTGAAGCTGCGGGCCCTCCATTCTTCACTGCCTCTCCAAATGCCCTATTCCTTCCCCCCACCGCGGAGACGGAAGACTCCAGGAGTCACCAGGCTCAGATGGCAGCCTCATGTGGCTATCTAAATTTAAATTAATAAAATTAAAAATTCAATTCCTCAGTCATATTATCCACAAAGTCCTCAATCATATTATTCAGAAGGTTTTCATAATAATCCTCCCAAAATACTAGTAATATGATGTAGCGACTAACAAAAGGAACTTAAAGGAGTCAAATACAGGATCTAATGCTTGCTTAGTCATTTACTACTTGCTCAACTTAAGCAAGCCTTTCTAATCTCTAGCGTCCTAACTGTAGATTATGTAAGAATACCCACCTCTCAGTGTTGTTCTAATGCTAAAAAGATGAACATGTAAAGCGCCTGGGACAACACTGACAGGTGCAAATGACTAATAAATGGAGTCAAAACACCAGTACTATAAGCTAACTACTCAATAAATATTAGATAATCACTTTAGTATGATTAAGTACTGATTCTGAGCATGTAATACTGAAAAGAATATATTATTTTCGTTATACTACTCTAATTATACCAGGAGGGAAATTATGTGATTTCATATCTGTATGTCTAATACAAAAAACATTCAGGAATATTAAAAACATTGAATTTATAGCTTTCACTATAGCTTTCATTTATGTATATTAAGTAAATATACATAAATGTAAATAGAGATGATTGTCTCCCAACTATATATAGAAAAAATTAATAGATTTTAGTCTAATTTTTGGTACAATAATGTGTATTTCTTCCATAAGATAAAAAGGAAATGTAATACATGACTTAAAGAAAGTAGCAAGTGATAACATATGCTATATCTAATGACATGTTCCTCAGTTTTCCAATCTTTACAATTCTTAAATGAAAATGTTTCCATATTTGTAAGCCCCATACCAGTATTTTTTTTGTCCTATATTAAAAACAATCACAGGAACAAAGAAGTACATGAAAAGCTTTAAGATTAATCCCTTTTATAAATAGTTTTTAGATTTGAGTATATTTGCACGAAGGAATATTTTTAATACCAAAAAGAGCAAAACTAAAAAGATAAAACATTTTTAACATGATCATGTATCATTCATAATTCCAGATTATAGAATAAGTAGTACTGTAGCATCATCTGCAATACAGAAGTCTAAAATGCTAAGGTCAAAATAATAAAGGAGTAGGAATAACAAATGTAAACACTCCCAGCATTAACACATTACATTCACTTCTTCCTGCTCAGTTTTCCATTGCTTGGGAATATACACAGTGATAGCTATACAAATGGAAACTTAAAATATTTTTGTCATCATTAAATTTTTTTAAAAAGGAATACACTATTATTTTATATCATTCACCATTTTAAAGTGATTAATCAAAAAACTAATATATTAATTATAACAGTTTTTTAAAACTTAAGTATCAATTGAGATAGGTTTTCAAACATTCAAAATACATTTGAAAACTTAACTTACTTTTCTTTGAGTTCTGATACTTTTTGACCAACAGAATTAAGGAGCTCTTCTAGTTTCCTTTTTCTATCTTCAGTTTTCCGCAAATTTCTAAAATATAATTCAATTTCATAGAAGTCACTCTAGTTATCAACAAAAAGCAGCAACAGCACTGTAAAATATAATCTTGCAGTAAACAAAAGACAATGAAAATTGTCAATAATTCACTAGTTTTAATACCTTCATTTAGAATTTTATTTGAAAAGCAATGCTAAAATTAAAAGTGTATTCTCTGACCTAACCACATCACTTCCAGGAATCTACATTTTAAAACACTTGTGCAAATAGATTTCTGGATAAAAGTGGTAGAGTAAAAGTATTAGTTTATCCTCAATCCCTTCTAAAATCCTACTAAAATGAAACCAAGGGAATAAATAATACATACACGCAAAAAGATAAAGGCAATGAAAAGTATTAACAAAGAAAATTTGTTAAATGTTAACAAAGGGGTAATTTTAACAAAATTTTGAAAGGTGAAAACTAACATACCAAAATGCAAAAGGCCAAAAATGAAATGACTGCAGAAAGATAAGCCAAAAGAAGAATTCAAAAATATTTGGAAAATGTAGACAAGTACCTCTGAAGAAAATAAGCTTCAACAGCAGGTGAACCGAGAACTTCCAGATGTATAAGTAGAATTTAGAAAAGGCAGAAGAACCAGAGATCAAATTGCCAACATCCACTGGATCATTAAAAAAAGTAAGAGAAATCCAGAAAAACATCTAGGTCTGTTTCATTGACAATGCTAAAGCCTTTGACTGCGTAGATCACATCAAACTGGAAATTTCTTAAAGATATGGAAATAGCAGACCACCAGAGCTGCCTCCTGAGAAACCTGTGTGCAACAGTTAGAACCAGACATGGAACAATGGAACAAAGGACTGTTTCAAAACTGGGAAAGGAGCACGTCAAGGCTGTATATAGTCACTCTGCTTATTTAACTTACAAGCAGACTACATCAGGCTTCCCTGGTAGCTCAGCTGGTAAAGAATCCGCCTGCAATGCAGGAGAACCTGTTTCAATTCCTGAGTCAGGAAGATCATCTGGAGAAGGGATAGTCTACTCACTCCAGTATTCCTGGGCTTTCCTGGTGGCTCAGATGGTAAAGAATCCAACTGCAATGTGAGAGACCTGGATTCAATCCCTGGATTGGGAATATCTGCTGGAGGAGGGCATGGAGACCCACTGCAGTATTCTTCCCTATGCCAGGTGGATGAAGCACAAGCTGGAATCAAGATTGCCAGAAGAAGTATCAATAACTGGGAGAAGTATCAATAACCTCAAATATGCAGATGAGACCACCCTTATGGCAAAAAGTGAAGAGGAATTAAAGAGCCTCTTGATGAAGGTGAAAGAGGAGAGTGAAAAAGCTGGCTTAAAACTCAACATTCAAAAAACTAAGATCATAGCATCCAGTCTTACCACTTCACAGCAAACAGATGGGGAAACAATGGAAATTGTGAGAGACTTTATTTTCTGGGGCTCCAAAATCATTGTGGACGGTGACTACAGCCATGGAATAAAGACGCTTGCTCCTTGGAAGAAAAGATAGGACAAACCTAGACAGTATATTAAAAAGCAGAGACATCACTTTGCTGACAAAGGTCCGTGTAGTCAAAGCTATGGTTTTTCCAGTAGTCATGTATGAATGTGAGAGTTGGACCATAAAGAAGGCTGAGCACCAAAGAATTGATGCCTTCAAACTGTGGTGCTACATAAGTCAAGTCCCTAGGACTGCAAGGAGATCAAACCAGTATATTCTAAAGGAAATCAGCCCTGAATATTCATTGGAAGGACTGATGCTGAAGTTCAAGCTCCAATATTTGGCCACCTGATGTGAAGAGCTGACTCACTGGAAAAGACCCTGATGCTGGGAAAGATTGAAAGCAGGAGGAGAAGGGGACGACAGAGGATGAGATGGTTGGATGGCATCACTGACTCAATGCACATGAGTTTGAGCAAACTCTGGGAGTTGGCGAAGGACAGGGAAGCCTAGTGTGCTGCAGTTCATGGGGTCACAAAGAGTCAGACACGACTAAGCAACTGAATAACAACAACAAATATAAAAGATTGCTTAATAATTGTTCATAAAGAGTTTGACCTCTGATTCCCTCCTCCAATGACAGCAGACTATCCTTTTAAAACACCCCTGAAAGCCAAACTTATACCCCTTACTTACACCCCTTACTCAAAACTTATACCCCTTACCACCCATATTCAAGTCCTAGCCGACAATATCAGGACTCTTCTAGAGAAATGACTGACTTGCTCCTCTCAAAAATATCCAAAAATACTGAGAGGCTATCATAAAATGTCCAGTCCATACTGCCATGCACTGCGGGGCATTAGTGCATTGCACAAATCAACTTGAGGGTTTGTCAAAACACAGACTGCAGGGTCTCATTCCGCACATATCTGACTCTGTCAGTCTGGAGAGAGATAAACAAATGTGCTCTTTTAACAATTTCCCAGGTAACACTGATGCTCCTGCTTCAGGGACCACATTCTAAGTTTACTGCAAAAGAATAGGGCCTTCAAATCATAAGATTAATCTAATTCTACTCTAGTATTTAAAACTCAGCCCAATAATGGTATCATGTAACTTGAGACAAGCAAATCTCCAAATACTTATCATCCCATAAAACCTTACAATAACAACAACAACATAAATGATGTCTTACAGAAAAATAAGGGACTTAACTAAGAAAGAGAAAGAGACTCAAAATAAAAGAATATGATCAGAAAACAGACAAATGTAACCCCAGAATAATCGTGAAAAGCAATCTCAAGATAATTTAAGCTATAAACAGCAAGCGTCCAGAAGAACGAACCCACATTGAAACAGGAGAATGAGAGACTCTCAGTAAGATAGTGACAAAAGAAAGTTAAAAAGAACACAGATTCCAAATATGTTTTAGCTTCTGATAGACTGTGGATAAGTATGTGACACAAAAACAGAAAAAAATAATCAACTGAAAAAAAAAGGCAATTATTAAGAATAACAAACGGTACACAAGAAAGGAAATATACTCATAAAATAATATCTAAGCTGTAAAAATATTTAATCACAATAATATAAATATTTAATATGATTTAACATGAAAATTTCATGTAATTATATCGAGAAAAATAAGAGATTTAAGCAGCTAATATCTTCTTGTCTAGAGTAAGAAAGAAAAGATAAGTTCAACCATTGAACAATCAAGAACATGACATACCTCTTAGTCTGCATTTGGAACAAATGAGATAAAATATAACACTAACTCTATAGCAAATTGAAAGTTTAAGCCCCTAAAGTAAGTCATTAAATTTTTCCCACACCTTCCAGATAATATTTTGGAAAATATATACTAAAAATTTTCAAAAATTTAGAGAAAAACAATATATTCGCACTAAATTTCTAGACAGCTCTTCAAGAATATTAGAGATACCAAGGGAACATTTCATGCAAAGAAGGGCACAATAAAGGACAGCAATGGTATGGACCTAACAGAAGCAGAAGATTTTAGGAAGAGGTAGCAGGAATACATAGAACAAATATACAAAAAAGATCTTCATGACCCAGATAACCACAATGGTGTGACCACTCACCTAGAGCCAGACATCCTGGAATGTGAAGTCAAGTGGGCCTTAAGAACCATCACTACAAACAAAGCTAATGGAGGTGATGGAATTCCAGCTGAGCTATTTCAAATCCTAAGAGATGATGCTGGGAAAATGCTGCACTCAATATGCCAAAATTTGGAAAACTCAGCAGTAGCCATAGGACGGGAAAAGGTCAGTTTTCATTCTAATATCAAAGAAAGGCAATGCCAAAAAATGTTCAGACTACCGCACAATTGCACACATCTCACACACTAGCAAAGTAACACAGAAAATTCTCCAAGGCAGGCTTCAACAGTATGTGAACCGTGAACTTCCAGATGTTCAAGCCGGTTTTAGAAAAGGCAGAGGAACCAGACATCAAAATGCCAACATCCACTGGATCACTGAGAAAGCAAGAAGAGTTCCAGAAAAACATATTATTTCTGCCTTATTGACTACGTCAAAGCCTTTGACTATGTGGATCACAACAAACTGTGGAAAATCATTAAAGAGACGGGAATACCAGACCACCTTACCAGCCTCCTGAGAAAATGTATGTAGGTCAAGAAGCAACAGTTAAAATTGAACATGGAACAACAGACTAGTTCCAAATTGGGAAATGAGTACATCAAGGCTGTATATTGTCACTCTGCTTATTTTACTGATATGCAGAGTACATCATAAGAAATGCTAGGCTGGATGAAGCATAAGCTGGAATCAAGATTGCTGGGAGAAACATCAATAACCTCAGATACGCAGATGACAGCACCCTTATGGCAGAAAGTGAAGAAGAACTTAAGAGCCTCTTGATGAAAGTGAAAGAGGAGAGTGAAAAAGCTGGCTTAAAACTCAACATTCACAAAATTAAGATCATGGCATCTGGTCCCATCACTTCATGGGAAATAGATGGGGAAACAGTGGAAACAGTGGCTGACTTAAGTTTTTTTGGGCTCCAAAATGAGTTCTGATGGTGATTGCAGTCATGAAATTAAAAGACGCTTACTCCTTGGAAGAAAAGTTATGACAAACCTAGACAGCATATTAAGAAGTAGAGATATTATTTGCCAACAAAAGTCTGTCTAGTCAAAGCTATGGTTTTTCCAGTAGTCATGTATGGATGTGAGAGTTGGACTATAAAGAAAGCTGAGCACCGAAGAATTGACGCTTTTGAACTGTGGTGTTGGAGAAGACTCTTGAGAGTCCCTTGGACTGCAAGGAGATCCAACCAGTCCATCCTAAAGGAGATCAGTCCTGAATATTCATTGGAAAGACTGATGCTGAAGCTGAAACTCCAAAACTTTGGCCACCTGATGCAAAGAGCTGACTCATTTGAAAATATCCTGATGCTGGGAAAGATTGAAGGTGGGAGGAGAAGGGGACAACAGAGGATGAGATGGTTGGATGGCATCACCGACTCGATGAACATGAGTTTGAGTAAATTCTGGGAGTTGGTGATGGACAGGGAGGCCTGGCGTGCTGCAGTCCATGGGGTTGCAAATAATCAGACACGACTGAGTGACTGAACTGAACTGAAATTTCTAGAATTTACTTTTTGTACCTTAACAGTATTCCTTTACAAAATTTTGCTCTTTCTAAAAGAACTTCTCCCACTTTATCTATCCAACAACTTACTAGTAGGGGGGGAAAATGAGTTCATTCTGCTACCCATCTTTTAATTGCTTTTTCTTCGTATTTTTGGTCTGCTTAATTCTTTATTCATTTTTTTTCATTTTTATTTAATGATATAGTTAAAATATTGTGTTTACTTTCAGTTGTACAGCCCAGTGATTTCTCTAATGATATACAGTTAAAATACTGTGTTACTTTCAGGTGTATATAGCACAGTAATCCAGATATTTTTTGCAAATTATATTCCATTTTAGGTTTATATGATATTGAATAAAATTTCCTGTGCTATATAATAAAACCATTTGCTTACCTACTTTATGTATAGTTGTTTGTCTCTTAATAATATACTCCTAATCTGTCTTCCTCCTCTCCTTTAGTAACCATAAATTTTTATTCTATGTCTGTGAGTTGGCTTCTGTTTGGTATATAGATTCACTTATGTGTATCTTCTTTTTCTTTTCCTCTGTCTGTGGACACTCAGGCTGCTTCCATGTCTTGGCTACTGTAAACAGCGCTGCAATGAACACTGGGGTGCGTGTAAGATCAGGCATCTAGCCCTGTTACTGCATGGCAATAGAAAGGGAGAAGGTGGAAATGGTGACAGATTTCCTCTCCTTGGGCTCTAAAATCACTGCAGATGGTGACTGCAGCCATGAAATCAGAAGATATCACAGCTTGGCAGGAAAGCAATGACAAATCTAGACAGAGTATTGAAAAGCAGAGCCATCACTCTACCAACAAAGGTCCGTATAGTCAAGGCCATGGTCTTCCCAGTGGTCACGTACAGTTGTGAGAGCTGGACCATAAGGAAGGCAGAGCACCGAAGAATTGATACCTTTGAACTTTGGTGCTGGAGAAGACTCCTGAGAGTCCCTTGGACAGCAGGGAGATCAAACCAGTCAATCTTAAGGGGAATTAACCCTGAATACTCGTTGGAAGGACTAATGCTGAAGCTGAAGCTCCAGTATTTTGGTCATCTTATGTGAACAGCTGACTCACTGGAAAAGTCCCTGATGCTGGGACTGGTTGAGGGCAGAAGGAGAAGAGGGCGCCAGAGGATGAGAGGATTGGATGGCATCACTGATGCAACAGACACGAACTTGGGCAGACTTCAGGAGATGGTGAGGGACAGGGAGGCCTGGTGTGCTGCAGGCCATGGGGTCGCAAAGCATCGGACATGACTGGGCTACTGAACAACAACAACCCAGTTATGTACAGATCTTTCCTGCCAGTTTGGTTATCTAGCTCCTCTGCCAGTTTCTCACTAGTTTTCCATGATAACAATTCCACGTGGAAATGTGTTCTTAATGTGTTTGTGGTGTGGGTGAGGTGAGCTCTGCATTCTCCACTCCATCATCTTGATCTACGTTCTTAATTTGTATTTAAATGCCTCAGTGTTGTCAGCCGCCTTTTTAGATACAGACAATAAATAAATTCTAATAATTCATCATCAATTGATGAAAATGAAGGTTAGGGTTGTTTATATTTCATATTTAACTTACGATTCTAATCCTGCCTGTTCAGTTTCCAAAGGCTGAATTCGTTCCAAGACATGGGAATACTGGACATTGGCTTTAACCCAAGCAGCTAAGGGAGCAGCTGCAGTACTGGCCCGCTTAGCATTCTGAAAAAATACATCAGAAATTATCCCACATCCTAACTTAAATTGAAATAAAGGCAAGGTTAATTCCAGCATATTTTCTTTAAGCATTTGTTTAATAATTTAACCCAAATAAAGAAGTTTTTGGTTTACAGCAAAAATAAAAATAAAGTGAATTGCTATTTTGATTAAGTAAAAACTATATAAACTATTTTTCCTTAAGAATAAATCTTTTTGAACCACATACAATCTTTAATAAAATTCTATCATTCTACTGACATACATAACTATTAGCCACATTTGTAAGAATACACGTGCCATCCACAACAATGTTCAAGCATCATTTCTTTCTCTTCAGTACACAGGACAGATCTTTATTAGATAAAAGCAGTGTTGAAACAACTGCTATTGGTGTCAAAGAAGTACATGACATTTTGAATAAAAGATCTAAAAAAGACAAGAATCATGAAACTTACACTGTTTGCTGAATTAGATATAAGTATTCCAACAGAGAGCTGTGTTATTATATGATTAATAATACACAAGAAATAAAAGCATACAGGCAAATTTGAAGTTATGACTCTTTAGGAACTTACCAGTGAGAGCAGATCATGAGACTCAGATACCACGTAAGATAATAAACCTGTCTCCAACCCTCTAGATTCCAGTTTACCTAATTCTTCTGATAAATACTCCCCAGCTATAATACTTACAACTTATTATAAAAAACTTTTACTTTTTAAGGTAAACTAAAAAATAAATAATGATAAACCAACACATTTTGACTAGAGGAATATTATAGAGTATGGAAAGGGAATTCATGGTATAACTGTTAAAATTACCTTTGGATCAAAAGATCCTTTATTTTTAAAAAGAAGTTCTTCAACACTCTGTCTTATTTCCTTTGGAATATTTCGCGCATCAAAGGTTGCTATGTCTTCTCGCACACCTCTCTTTGCAAGGAAGCTAGAATTAAAGCATATTAATTCAAATGAGGCTAAATATAGTTTGCTATTTTTAACAAAAATATCAATTTAACAGAGTGGTATATACAATACTTTCAGTCTGTTAGTTAACCGAAGATTAGAGTACTTTTAAAGTACTTAAGTTTCTAAGGTAACATTCATCATTTTTTATAGACAAGGAGCTCCAGAAAGATGCACAACAGTTTTTCTAAGGTTCTGTGAATACACTGAAGCAACACAATGAACGAATTATAACACTGAACACCATCCACATCCCTTTATGTGAACTCCTGAGTAACTAATACATTATAGGATATGCAAGAAAATATTCTGACTCCTTCATAAGAAAGATATTTTAAGTGCTCTCTCAATTTAAATCTCCTCTCCCATTTCAGAATGAAAAAGAACTCTACTATCAGAATGAATACCAGCACAAACGATAACGCCACTGCTACACCGTGAAATCTAAAGCTCCACATCACATGCTGAGTTAATCTTCAGCCTTTTCTCCTCTGGTTTACAGCCCTTTTGTGTTTTCATGGGGCTCTCACTCGCTCTCTGTCTCTCTGCCTCTGCCAAGAGTGAAAGACTCTCTGAGAACAGTGACTATATTTTCTTCATCAGGACACCACAGGAAACACATTACTCTCTACCATGTGAGGACTAAATCAATATTTATGTTTATTAAGATGTTCTTAAACACTTTAAGGCATTCATCTTCTCCTCTGACACCTTAACAATCACTTATAGAGGAAGGAAAATATAGTTCTTGAAATATGATCACATAGACCATCCTGAAATATTAGGGGAAAGTGTGTAACCCAGTACTTAGATGAAATTCAGTTTGAGAAACAATATAAGAAATACTTAAAAATCTGAAAGAATGTATAATTCACTCATGAAATAACATTTTTCACAAATTCAAAAACTTACCTTTTCATGCTCACCCAAGATGTGTCAAAGATACCCATTAACCTCAAAACGCCTTCAAGAATGTCTCTGATTACATCAGGAGGCATACGCAGGGAACGGATCTCTGAAAGAGATTCTGGCTTGATGTTTCCAACTGCTAGCTTAGCTTCATTGACTAGAGGCTAGAAAACAAAAAGGGTATTTATACACTAAGAAAATATATATGGAAAATTGCTAACTCTTTACAAATTATCTAATATTGATTGTCACTTTATTTAAAATAACTAGTTATTACTACCCTTTCTCTTCCAATATAAAAATGCTCTAAAATATACAAAGTACAAAATGTCCAAGTGAGGAAAGCCAGAGTTTCTGGCACCATAATAGCCAAAGTCTAATTTGGAAAATCTGATCTGTTTTGAGACAATTTGCCATTTTCAAGAGGTCCTTTCCGTTCTAATACTTGCTTGCTTATTTAATCAAGTCTCAAGAAAAAAAAAAAAAAAGCCTAAGAGTTTGTCTTATTTTATCTACAGAATATTTTTTCTTCTACAATGAAAAAACAACATGATTCATGGAAAACAAAGATTATTTTTAACAACCATCAGCTAATCTGGTTACTTCTCCTAGCAGACTTTCCTTCCTGTTTCTCTTTTATAAACAGTATTAAGTGAAAGTCACTCTGTTAATACTATTAGGAAATAACTTATGCAAATAATGTTTAAATGCCTATGCGAAGCTGGTCATCAAAACTATAAATGGCTCTTACAGCGTTTTCTATTTTTATCTTACCTGTACTTCTTTTAATTCATCATCAATTTTGTTTTTCCTTTCTTCAATTTTAATGACTTCTTCTGCTATTTTGTGCTTCAGTCTTTCAAGTTCTGTCTTTTGCTCACTAGCATCCTACAGGAACATTTAAGCAGTATTCCAATTGATTTTAACGCACTCAACATTTAAAAGCATAATACCAAAAATGTTATTTTAAAACAGCACTATCTATTAAATGCTTTTCTAATATTAGTTGACATGAGAGTTTCTAAAATGCCCAGGAAGCTGATGCTGTAATTTACTCTATGTTTCTATCAGGAAATATGCTTTCATTTAATTTTTCTGAATAGCAAACCAACAAATGCTTACTATATAAAAACAAACATGTCAGAAATGCATAATTTACAAAACGATCATAATAATATACATTTAACACTTGCAACAACCTCAGAGAAATACTATTATGCTCATTTCATAAATAAGAAAATTAAAAATAGAAGTCTTCTCCAATTCTAGTAGTAGAATAGTAATAATTCTTAGAGACAAGCTACAGTATTCTGAACTTTGTTTCTATATTTTAGACAAAAACTGAAATTATTATACAATAATATGCAAATATATGAACAAAAATTAGTTAAGATTCAAAGAACACAATGATATATTAATAACATATGATGTTTTCACTCATGAATACAAAAACCAAGGGTCCCACATATATAAACATGCTTTAACATTATGAATTTTTGTATTGGATTTATTTACACTATCAAAAAACCAAGAGGGAAATTTGTCAAGAAAGCTTCCAAGAGTTCTAATAACAGAAGTTCTCAACCATATTATAATTATCCAAGGAGTTTAAAAACTAATGTTTGGTGTCCTTTTTACACTTATTGTGACAATTATATCACATTACATAAACAGAATCATTATCTTGTACACTTGAAACTAATAAAGAGGGGTGAGTCAATTATATCTCAATTAAATCAAAAAGAGACCAGAGTCTCCTACCTCTCTCTCTCTACCTGAACTGAAAGATACAAATTTGCTGTTTCAGCTGCAACAACAACAAAACTAATGCCTTGTGTCCTACTGCCAAATATGCTGATCCTCAGGTACCTGACACATGAACTCAATTAAAATTTCCTCCATTCCACAAGTATTTCTACCTGTGTATCTCTGTTACCAGTCCTCAACAGGGAAAAGTTCTTTTCTTCATCTTCAAGGTATCAAAATATTCCCTAAAGGTCCAACTCATGTTCTTCATGTTTTATTAACCTACTTTCCCAATTGTAAGTTACATCTATTCTGAATATGTACAGCATTTAATATGTGCATTCTTTCCTTATGTCACAGACCTAGGGTAGCAAGCTTTAAAAGTCGCACAGCTTGGTGAACGTATGAGTGGGGGGGGGGGGCAGGGATAGTTAGGAACTTTAGGAAGGTCAAGATACACTGCTATATTTAGAATGGATAACCAAAAGGACCTATCGTATAACACATGGAACACTGCTCAATGCTAGCCTGGAGGGGAGGGGGGTTTGGGGGAGAATGGATACATGTATATGTAAGGCTGAGTCTCTTTGCTGTTCACCTGAAACTACCACAACATTGTTAACTGGCTAGAGCCCAGTACAAACTGCTTTTGGTGTCAAAAATTAAAACTAAGAAAAAAAAAGTTGCACAGTTCAGCATTTGTCTCTCTATGCCATCAGTTCAGTTCAGTTCCATCGCTCAGTCATATCTGACTCTTTGCGAGCCAATGGACTGCAGCACGCCAGGCCTCCCTGTCCATCACCAATTCCCTGAGTCCACCCAAACTCATGTCCATTGAGTCGGTAATGCCATCCAACCATCTCATCCTTTGTCGTCCCCTTCTCCTCCTGCCCTCAATCTTTCCCAGCATCAGGATCTTTTCCAATGAGTGAGCTCTTCGCACCAGGTGGCCAAAATATTGGAGTTTCGGCTTCAACATCAGTCCTTCCAATGAACATTCAGGACTGATCTTTTTTAGGATGGACTGGTTGGATCTCCTTGCAGTTCAAGGGACTCTCAAGGGGCTTCTCCAACACCACAGTTCAAAAGCATCAATTCTTCGGTGCTCAGCTTTCTTTATAGTCCAACGCTCACATCCATACATGACCACTAGAAAAACCATAGCCTTGACTAGACAGACCTTTACTGGCAAAGTAATGTCTCTGCTTTTTAATATGCTGTCTAGGTTGGTCATAGCTTTTCTTCCAAGGAGCAAACGTCTTTTAATTTCATGGTTGCAGTCACCATCTGCAGTGATTTTGGAGCCCAAAAAACTAAAGTCTGCCATTGTTTCCCATCTATTTGCTATGAAGTGATGGGACCGGATGCCATGATCTTACTTTTCTGAATGTTAAGCTTTAAGCCAACACACAGTCAAAGGCATTGGTGTAGTCAATAAAGAAGAAGTAGATGTTTTTCTGGAACTCTCTTGCTTTTTCGATGATCTAGCGGATGTTGGCAATTTGATCTCTGGTTCCTCTGCCTTTTCTAAAACCAGCTTGAACCTGCTGCCGCTGCTGCTGCTGAGTCACTTCAGTCGTGTCCGACTCTGTGCGACCCCACAGACAGCAGCCCACCAGGCTCCCCAGTCCCTGGGAATCTCCAGACAAGAACACTGGAGTGGGTTGCCATTTCTTTCTCCAATGCATGAAAGTGAAAAGTGAAAGTGAAGTCACTCAGTTGTGTCTGACTCTTAGCGACCCCATGGACTGCAGCCTACCAGGCTCCTCCGTCCATGGGATTTTCCAGGCAAGAATACTGGAGTGGGGTGCCATTACCTTCTCTGAGCTTGAACATACTTATGTATAAAATAACAAACAGAAATGTTTCCTATTTAAAATTGAGCATAATTATTAACCTACAATACAAGATGCAGATTTATTGTTCTAGGTGTAATATAGGTAATACAATTAGCTATAGCCATTGAAAAAGCGAGAAAGTTCCAGAAAAACATCTATTCCTGCTTTATTGACTATGCCAAAGCCTTTGACTGTGTGGATCACAAAAAACTGTGGAAAATTCTTAAAGAGATGGGAATACCAGACCACCTGATCTGTCTCTTGAGAAATCTGTATGCAGGTCAGGAAGCAACAGTTAGAACTGGACATGGAACATCAGACTGATTCCAAATAGGAAAAGGAATACGTCAAGGCTGTATATTGTCACCCTGCTTATTTAACTTATATGCAGAGTACATCATGAGAAACGCTGGGCTGGAAGAAACACAAGCTGGATTCACAATTGCTGGGAGAAATATCACTAACCTCAGATATGCAGAAGACACCACCTTTATGGCAGAAAGTGAAGAAGAACTAAAGAGCCTCTTGATGAAAGTGAGAAAGAGGAGAGAGAAAAAGTTGGCTTAAAGCTCAACATTCACAAAACTAAGATCATGGCATCCGGTCCCATCACTTCATGGCAAATAGACGGGGAAACAATGGAAACAGTGGAGATTTTATTTTGGGGGGGCTCCAGAATCACTGCAGATGGTGACTGCAGCCATGATATTAAAAGATGCTTACTCTTTGGAAGGAAAGGTATGACCAACCTAGACAGCATATTAAAAAGCAGAGACATTACTTTGCCAACAAAGGTCTGTCTAGTCAAAGCTATGGTTTTTCCAGTAGTCATGTATGGATGTGAGAGTTGGACTGTGAAGAAAGCTGAGCGCCGCAGAATTGATGCTTTTGAACTGTGGTTTTGGAGAAGCCTCTTGAGAGTCCCTTGGACTGCAAGGAGATCCAACCAGTCCATCCTAAAGGAGATCAGTCTTGGGTGTTCACTGGAAGGACTGATGTTGAAGCTGAAACTCCAATATTTTGGCCACCTGATGGTAAGAGCTGACTCATTTGAAAAGCCCCTGATGCTGGGAAAGATTGAAGGCAGGAGGAGAAGGGGATGACAGAGGATGAGATGGTTGGATGGCATCACTGACTCGATGGACATGGGTTGGGGTAAACTCCGGCAGTCAGTGATGGACAGGGAGGCCTGGCCTGCTGCAGTTCATGGGGTCGCAAAGAGTCAAACACGACTGAGCGACTGAACTGAACTGTCTTAGATATATCTCTTCCCAGAACAGGCCAGAGAAAAGAGCAGTATATTACAAAATGTATCTTAATAATATTCACTAGTTTGGAAGTACATAGGAAGTACACAGAATACTGAATATTTTCCTTTGTTAATATACAGCTATCAATGATACTATCCTTTATGGAGTTTTTACTGTTTTTCAAATTACTATTTAAAGGTAAGTAATCGAAAAGTCTTCCAATCGCAACAACAGAAGTTAGAAGAATATGAAACAAAGCTTTCAACTTCCTGAAGGGGAAAAACAGTATTTGATAGATATTTTTAACAATAAATATAACTAGCTCCTTCAGATAAGTATTTATATTACTTTACTTCTAAAATTCCTTGAGAAAAAAATATGCTAAAGTTTTACAGCATAAAAATTCAATTGCTTTTCTGATCTGTTGCTTTCAGGTCACGTAGCCCATAAATGTATAAAGTAAACACTGAATGTGTACATAATCATCAGTTATCTGAAAATACTATCGCTTCTGAAGATTTTCCATCTGCCAACAAATTAATTTTGACATGCCAGGTGAAATCTTTTTGCTTATGCCATTCAGTTCAGTCCAGATTACCCACTTATGAAGTTCACAGACAATAAACTTCTTTTCCATGCTCATAAAGCTTTTGTGAATAAGAATTATTCTTTAACTGAGTATAAAGCAATCATGTAAGAAAAAATAATAATAAGACATGTTCACGAATAAGAAAACTTCATAAAATTTCCTCTGAGAGCTAGCTGGAGATGCTGCAACAATGAAACAACAGCAACCGGCACTGCTGCCAAAAGGAAACATCTAGAGATTTTTTTACATCTCCTGAAAAAACAATATAACAAAGATGAAAAACTGAATAGAAGGGTTAAAAGATAAACTTCAAGAAATTTTGAAGAAAGCAGAACAAATATAAAGTGAGAAAATATAAGTTAGAGAACCAGACTAGTAAGCCCAAAGCCCAAATAAGAATTCTAAAAAGCAAGAATAGAGAAATAAAGGAAAAGGAATTATCAATAAAATAATTTAAGGAAATTTCCCAGAACTGAAGGAGACAAATTTTTAAGTAGTAAGAACTCACACTGGACACAGTGGATGAAAATAAACCTAAACCAAGGCAAATCACAGTTAACTTTAGAGCAATGAAAACCAAGATATAAAAGATTTCAAGAGAGGAAGAAAAAAAAAAAAAGTCATCCAAACACAGATCAGAAATTAAAAGTGTTTTAATTTCCAACAATGGAAGCTAGTAGAAAATGGACCAATGTCCTCAAAATCCTAAATAAAACATAAATATTCCACCCTAGAATACTATTCTCAGCACACAACCAACCAACCAAGAACACAGCAGAACATTCATAAAGGTGAGATCTCAAAACTTATCTTCCATGAATCCTTTCTCAAGAAGCTTCTGGGCTAGGCCCCAGAAATGAGGGAGTAGGCCAAAGTGGTAAAGAAGGATTGCTGGACTGCTCTGTGACCAGGCAGAGAGGGAAGCAAGCCACGAGGCTCCAGGAGAGAACACTACAGGGGGCTGAGGAAAACTACAAAACAGCTGAGGCTTTGGGAAGTCTTCACAGAGTATTTAGAACACATTTTTAAATAGGCAATTTATGGAGTCATATTACCACTTCCCTTCCCAGCTATCAGAAGTCAGGGAAAAAAAGGTTATTTGTCTGAGAAATTAAGTCAAAGAAGCTCAGATTTGAAATTACCAGGCTAAGGACTACAAAGCTAAGATCTAGAACAAGATTTTCATGCAAAAAACAAGGGCATCACATTCCCTTGTTGATTAATAATGTTGAGTATCTTTTCATGTATTTATGAAACATATGACCCCTTTATAAGTCTTTTTTCATGAAAGGCCAGTGCAAATCTTTTGCCTATTTGCAAACTAAATTGTTAGTTTTATTAGTATTGAGTTGTAGTCATTTCTATACATGTTGGAAACGAGTTTGTTATGAAATACACATTTGTAAACATTTTCTCTCAGTCTGTGACTTGCCTTTTCATTTTCTTTTTTAATTTCAATGAGATCCAATTTCTCATTTACTTTCCTCTTCTACTTTGGTATCATATCTAAGAAATCTCTGCTTCCACCCAACATCATAAACTTTTTCTCCCTCATTTTCTTCTGAAGTTTTATAATTTTATGCTGTACATTTAGGTCTATGTTTCATGTCAAGTCACTTTACATATGTGTGAGGTTTTTTTTCCTCTCTTCATGGATTTCCAAATATACCAGTACCATTTCTTAAAAGGATCATCCTTTCCACAATTAAATGATATTTTTGTATGAAATTAATTGATCATGTATGTGTGAGTCTGTTTCTGGAATCCACAGTGTTCCAATAATTGCTATGCTTACCTCACACCAGTGTTACCCTACTTTGACTACTGTAGATTTGTAGTAAGTCTTTATATCATAAGCCCTCCAACTTTGTTACTTTTAAGACTTTCTGTGCCATTTACTTTTATTAAGATATATACAAGATATATACATGACACTGAAAAATACTGAAATTAATTTAAACAAAAGAGACATTAGACTTGAAGTGAGGTTAACATCACCCCCATGGAGATGGTGAAACACATTTAAGACACAATCATGGATGTAAAACTAATAGAATTTAAGAATTCTTTAGATGCATGGATTAAGAGAACAGAAGTCTAACATAATTTATAAGTTCTCTCTTGAACAATTAGTTATATTGTAGTGCCATCACTAAGAAAAGGAATACAGGAAAGGAAATAATGAGTTTGGTTTTGAACTGTTTTGAATTGTAAGGTTTATGGGACTTTCAAGAAGACGTATCTAACAGATTACTGATTATTTGAGTCTGAAGCTCAGAGGAGGAATAGGGCTGAGGACAAAAAATTATGGACTTAGTGGTAGTCAGTATATAATCAGTACTAAAAAGAAAAGTAATGGGCAGAAGCATACCGAGAGAGTATGCAAATGTAAAAGAATATCCTGGCAAGGGAGAACAAGATGGTGGAGGAGTAGGTGGACGTGGAGTACGTCTCTCTCCACGGACACATCAGGAACACACCTTCAGACACAGAAGTGCATGCAGAACACCAGCTGTGGGTCCAATTCCCACACTAGGGCAAGTGTCTGAGTCAGAGGAGAAACATTTAGGCTGAGACTGAAACAGCTGATCTGTGGCAGCCTAAGTAGAATGAGAATCAGACAGTCCTTGCTGCACCCATATATATGCCAGGCAGGAACACAGGTCTCCTCGAAGGCACAGCAGCTCGGAGCTGGAGTCTGGGGATTGTGGAGCAATCCCAGGGTGAGGGCTGCTGTTGACCATATAGAGATGAATCCAGGGTATGTGAGGGAGGAGACTGTGAGGGGAAATGCCTGTGGAGGAAAACCAGCAGCCATGGAAGCAAGGCGATACTGCTGAGTCACGCGTAGGGGGTGGAGCCATCACCATCGCCTGTCTCCCCCAACAGGCCTGCCTTGGCAGCTGAACAATAGAGAGGCTGGCCCACCAAACATCCGACGCCCTGAACTATAAGCAGGACCCCACCCAGGGGGACCCTATAAGTGCCTGATGTGCCGAACAACAGAGAAGGAGCCCAGGCAAGGGAGCCTCTAAGTGTCTGAACTGGCGGAGCTACGGAGGAAGACGGGCCAAAGAGGCCTTCTGATCGCCAGTTATAAGAGGCTGGAAAAACAACTCTGATAGGGTCATAACTCCTGCAGTGGAGGCAGGCCGTGTCCCTGCACACTCGGTGCCGCCAGGGTCCCCCCGCAAGCCAAGCAGCTGACCCACCTTCACGCTCAACCCTCACTGGGGCAGAGCTGCCACAGGCAAAAAAGTCTTGTGTCTGCGCACAGGGTCGCTTCAGTCGTGTCCAACTCTTTGCGACCCTGTGGACTGTGGCCTGCCAGGATTCTGTTAGGGAGGGGGGTTCTCCAGGCAAGAATACTGGAGTCTATTGGCCAACACTGGTTGCCATACCCTTCTAGAGCACTATATTTCCCGCTGCCCTAGCCGCCAACTCCCCTGAGTACCTGGTGCTGCCAGAACCCCTGCGACCCAAGCAGCTGCACCACCTCCACACCTGGTCATCACAGGGACAAACCCAAGTCCTCGAAGAAAGCCTCAAGAGCAAACCCCAGTGGACGACCCACATGCAGAGGTGGAAATAAAACCACAGTTGAAACCCAGGGGCAGTGGGGTAAGGAAGAAGACCCAAAACTTTCCAACCAGCTATACAAGCTGCAGATTAAATCCACATGATCAACTAGGCAGACTCTGTGTCTATGGAATATATAAAAGGCCATTGAGAGCTCCCACAAAAGAAAACGCACTAGTTCTGATAGCTGTGGACATTGGAGGCAAGAACACACAGGAGTAGTACCAGATTAGAACCTGAGCTGCCCCCACAGCAGGTCTAGAGATCAGCACAGTGTTGGAGGGCATCCTAGGGAGGTGAGGTGGACTGGGACTCCCAGCGCGGGAAAAGACTCTGACAGCAGTGACTCAAGAAAACCGTTTATTATTCTTATGCTTTGACTTCTTCTGTAGATTCCTTTGGATTTTTTTTTTCTTTTCCATTCCTTTTTTTCATCTCCCTCTGTTGCAGTTGTCAATTTTATTGGCACTATGAAGTCTAATTAAGCTTCTGAGCTTTTATTGTTTTTTCTCAGTCACATTTTTAATTGTTGTTATAAACCTCTGCCTCTACACTGGGCTTTTGCAGTTCTGTGCAGGTTTTTTTTTTTTGCTTTTCCCTTTTTATAATTTTAATTTTTAACTTTTTAAACCTATTATTACTTTTTCTACATTTATTCTTTTGTTTGCTCTTCCTACTGTTCTTTTCCCCTTGCAGTTAATCTTTAATGTATATAAATCTTTATCTACCTCTATTTACCTTTGCATATCTAGTCTTCCTCTCTTTCTTGCCTTTCCTCTCAACATATTTGTTAGTTTTGTTTTCATTGCTTTATTCCCCACTTGGCATCTTGCTTTAGTTTTGTTTTCTAGTTTGTGCTATAGTTAGTTTTGTTCTTAATTGGTAAATGTAATTTTTGATTTCCTTGGTTCGCCGGGTCAATCTAATGTATTTTATATTTGTTGAACTGTTTTGACTTTGCATATGGATGTACATGTATATGTGTATATTCCATTATTTTAATCATTATTTGCCTGATTTAGTAACTGCCATATGTCTGGGGTTACTCTTTGGTTTCTTCTTTTTGGGTATTTGTTTTAATCTCTCTTAATGCCATAACAAACCACTGTTCCCGAGCAGAGATCAAGCCCTGAGCCTTTGGAGTGGGAGCACTGACTCCAAGACCGTGGACTACCAGAGAACTAACCCTAGGGAGTATCAAATAGTGAAAACACACACCAAGGAAACCTCTTGAAAGAAGACTCACATCTCTGAACCACCAGTAACACTCTGTGCAGGACACCTCACCTACACAACAAACAAAACAGAAGTACAAACCAAATAATCAGCAGACAAGATTACCACTTCTTTCAGCATTGCCCATCAGAGGAAAAACAAACAAACAAAAACTCAGAACAAATCTCACCCTATCCGAAGCTCACACAAACCACTGAACCAACCTTAGGAGGGCAGAAACCAAAAGGAAGAAAGAATTCAACCATGAAATCGGGGAAAAAGAGACCTCAAACAAGGTAAGTTAAAAAAAAAAATACTGAAAAGGCAGAGAAATACTACACACACAAATGAAGGAACAAACTAGAAACACAGAAGTCCAAATACATAGATAGGAAATAGGCAAACTAGCTGAGAAAGAATTCAGAATAATGATAGTAAAGATGATCAAAAACACTGCCATATGACCCAGCAATCCCACTGCTGGGCATACACACCGAGGAAGCCAGAATTGAAAGAGACATGTGTACCCCAATGTTCATCGCAGCACTGTTTACAATAGCCAGGACATGGAAGCAACCTAGATGTCCATCAGCAGACGAATGGATAAGGAAGCTGTGGTACATATACACAATGGAATATCACTCAGCCATTAAAAAAAATACATTTGAATTGGTTCTATTGAGATGGATGAAACTGGAGCCCATTATACAGAGTAAAGTAAGCCAGAAAGAAAAACATCTATACAGTATACTAATGCATATATATGGAATTTGAAAGATGGCAACAATAATCCTATATGCGAGACAGAATAAGAGACACAGATGCATAGAACAGTCTTATGGACTCTGAGGGAGAAGGTGAGGGTGGGACATTCTGGGACAATAGCATTGAAACACGTATATTATCATATGTGAAACAGAACACCATTCCAGGTTCGATGCATGAGACAAATGCTCAGGGCTGGGGCAATGGGATGACCCAGAGGGATGGGATGGGGAGGGAAGTGGGAGAGGGGTTCAGGATGGGGAACACATGTAAACCCATGGCTGATTCATGTCAATGTATGGCAAAAACAACTCCAGTATTGTAAAGTAATTAGCCCCAACTAAAAAAAAAAAAAAAAGATAGTAAAGATGGTCAAAAACATTGAAAACAAAATGGAGAAAATGCAAGAATCAATTAACAAAGACCTAGAAGGATTAAAGAATAAACATACAGAGACAACACAATTACCAAAATAAAAAATACTCTAAAAGGAACCAATAGCAGAATATCTGAAGCAGAAGAATGAATCAGTGAGCTAGAAGATAAAATGGTGGAAATAACTTCTGAAGAGCAGAATAAAGTAAAAAGAATGAAAATAACTGAGGACAGTCTCAAAGAACTCTGGGACAATATCAAATGCACCAACATTGTGGCTCAGATGGTAAAGCATCTGCCTACAATGCGGAAGACCCAGGTTGATCCCTGGGTTGGGAAGATCCCCTGGAGAAGGAAATGGCAACCCACTCCAGTACTCTTGCCTGGAAAATCCCATGGACAGAGGAGCCTGGTGGGCTACAGTCCATGGATTCACAAAGAGTTGGACACGACTGAGCGACTTCACTCACTCACTCAGAAGAAGAAGAGAAAAAGAAAGGGTATGAGAAAATTTTTGAAGAGATCATAATTGAAAATTTCCCCAACATGGGAAAGGAAATAGTCAATCAAGTCCAAGAGGCACAAAGACTCCCACAGAGGATAAACCCAAGGAGAAACACACCAAGACACATATTAATCAAACTAACAAACACTAAACTCAAAGAAAGAATATCAAGAGCAGCAAGGGAAAAGCAACAGGTAACAAAAAAGGGAAACCCCATAAGCTTAACAGCTGATTCTTCAGCAAAAACTCTGCAGGCCAGAAGGGAATGGCAGGATATATTTAAAGTACTGAAAGGGAAAAATCTACAACCAAGATTACTGTACCCAACAAAAACCTCATTAAAATTGATGGAGAATGAACAGCTTTTTAGACAAGCAAAAGTTAAGAGAATTCAGTACCACCAAACCAGCTTTGCAAAAAATGTTAAAGGGACTTATAGTAAGAAAAACAGAAGAAAAAAGATCTGCAAAATCAACCCCAAATGATTAAGAAAATGGAAATAGGAACATATATATCAATAATTACTTTAAATGGAAACGAATTAAATGTTCCAACCAAAAGACATAGACTGGCTGAATGGATACAAAAACAAGATCCATATATATGCTGTCTACAAGAAACCCACTTCAGACCTAAAGACACATAAAGAATGAGAGTGAGAGGGGGGGAAAATATACTCCATGCAAGTGGGAAGCAAAAGAAAGCTGGAGTAGCAATCCTCATATCAGAGAAAATAGACCTTAAAGACGAATAGAGAGAAGGAAGGACAGTACATAATGATCAAGGGATCAATCCAAGAGGAAGACATAACAATTGTGAATATCTATGCACCCAACATAGGAGCACCCCAATACATAAGACAAACACTAAAAGACATAAAAGAAGAAACTGACAGTAACACAATAATAGAGGAGACTTTAATACCCCACTCACACCAACGGACAGATCATCAAAACAGAAAATTAATAAGGAAACACAAGTCTTAAATGATACATTAGATGAGATGGATCTCATTGATACCTTCAGGACATTCCATCCAAATGCAGAAGAATATACTTTGCTCACAAGTACACATGGAACATTCTCCAGGACAGACCACATCTTCAGCCACAAATCAAGCCTCAGTAAATTTAAGAAAACTGAAATCATATCAAGTATCTTCACCGACCACAATGCTATGAGACTCGATATCAATTACAAGAGAAAAACTGTAAGAAACACAAACATACGGAGATTAAACAACATGTTTCTAAATAACCAACAAGCTACTGAAGAAATTAAAAGGGAAATCAACAAACTTCAAAAACAAATGACAATGAAAACATGACAACTCAAAACCTACGGGATGCAGCAAAAGCAGTTCTAAGAGGTAAGTTTATAGCAATACAATCCTACCTCAAGAAACAAGAAAAACGTGAAGCAGACAACCTAACCTTACACCTAAAACTGGAAAAACAAGAACAACAACAACAACAAAAAGCCCAAAATTAGTAGAAGGAAAGAAATCAAAAAGATTCGAGCAGAAATAAATCAAAAAGAAATGAAAGAAATAATGTGTAAAGATTAATAAAACTAAAAGCTGGTTCTTTGAGAAGACAAACAAAATTGACAAACCTTTAGCCAGACTAATCAAGAAAAGAGAGAGAATAATCAAATTGACAAAATGAGAAATGAAAAAGGAGAGGTTACAACAGGCAATGCAGAAACACAAAGGATTATAAGAGAGTATTATGAACAACTATATGGCAATAAAATGGATGACCTGGAAGAAATGGACAGATTCTTAGAAAAATTCAATCTTCCCAGACTGAACCAGGAAGAAATAGAAACTATGAACAACACAATTACAAGCACTGAAACTGAAGCTGTGATCAAATATCTCCCAAAAAACCAAAAGCCCAGGACCAGACGGCTTCACAAGTGAAATCTATCAAACATTTAGAGAAGAGCTAATGCCTATCCATATAAAACTCTTTCAAAAATTTCACAGGAAGGAACACTTCCAACTCATTTTATGAGGCCACCATCACCCTGATACCAAAACCAGACAAAGACAACACAAAAAAAGAAAACTACAGGCCAATATCACCAATAAACAAAGACGCAAAAATCCTCAACAAAATGTTAGCAAACAGAATTCAGGAAGATATCAAAGAGCTCATACACCATGATCAAGTTGGGTTTATTCCAGGGGTACAAGGATTCTTCAATATTCCAAATCAATCACTGTGATAATTATATTAACAAATTGAAAGATAAAAAACATATGATAATCTCAACAGATGCAGAAAAAGCCTTTCACAAAATTCAGCACCCATTCATGATTAAAACTTCAAAAAATGGGCACAGAAGGAACCTACCTCAACATAGTAAAGGCCATATATGATAAGCCTAAAGCAAACATTATTCTCCATGGTTTAAAATTGAAAGCATTCCCCCTAAGATCAGGAACAAGACAAGACACTTTCACCAATATTATTCAACATAGTTCTGGAATTCCTAGCTACAGCAATCAGAGAAGAAAAAGAAATAAAAGGAATCCAGATCAGAAAAGAAGAATTAAAGCTCTGTTTGCAGATCACATGATACTGTACAAAGAAAATCCTAAAGACAGTACCAGAAAATTACTAGAGTTAATCAGTGAATTTAGCAAAGTTGCAGGACAAAATAATCAATACACAGAAATCACTTATATTTCTACATACTAACAATGAAAAATTAGAAAGGGAAATTAAGGAATCAATCTGATTCACCATTGCAACAAAAACAATTAAATATCTAGGAATAAACTTACCTAAGGAGATGAAAGAACTGTGCACAGAAAATTATAAGACACTAATGAAAGAAATCAAAGATGACAGAAACAGATAGAGAGATATCCCATGTTCCTGGGTAGGAAGAATCAATATTGTGAAAATGACTATAGTATCAAATGCTATCTACAGATTCAATGTGATCCCTATCAAATTAGCAACGGCATTTTTCACAGAGCTAGAACAAAAAATTTCATATTTCATATGGAAACACAAAAGACCCCAGATAGCCAAAGGAGTCTTGAGAAAGAAGAATGAAGCTGGAGGAATCAATCTTCCTGACTTCAGATTATACTACCAAGCTACACTCATCAAGACAGTATGGTACTGGCACAAAAAACAGAAATATAGACCAATGGAACAAGACAGAAAGCCCAGAAATAAACACATGCTCCTATGGGTACCTTATTTTTTGACAAAGGAGGCAAGAATATACAGTGGGGCAAAGATAGACTCTTCAATAAATGGTGCTGGGAAAACTGGACAGCTACATGTAAAAGAATGAAATTAGAATACTTTCTAACACCATACACAGAGATAAACTCAAAATGGATTAAAGACCTAAATGTAAGACCAGAAACTATAAAACTCTTAGAGGACAACATAGACAGAACACTCGATGACATAAATCAAAGCAAGATCCTCTATGACCCACCTCCTAGAGTAACACATATAAAAACAAAAGTGAACAAGTAGGACCTGATTAAACTTAAAAGTTTTTGCACAGCAAAGGAAACAATAAGCAAGGTGAAAGGACAACCTTATGAATGGGAGAAAATAATAGCAAATGAAACAACTGACGAAGGATTAATTTCTAAAATACACAAACAGCTCATACAGCTCAATACCAGAAAAACAAACAACCCAATCAAAAGGTGGGAAAAAGACCTACACAGACATTTCTCCAAAGAAGACATACAGATGGCTAACAACCACATGGAAAGATGGTCAACATCATTCATTATTAGAGAAATGCGAATCAAAACTGCCATGAGATACCACCTCACATCGGTCAGAATGCCCATCACCAAAAAGTCTACAAACAATAAATGCTGGAGAGGGTGTGGAGGAAAGGGAACGCTCTTGTACTGTTGGTGGAAATGTAAACTGATACAGCCAGTATGGAAGACACTATGGAGATTCCTTAAAAAGCTAGGAATAAAACCACAATATGACCCAGCAACTCCACTCCTAGGCATATACCCTGAGGAAACCAAAACTGAAAAAGCACATGTATCCCATTGTTCATTGCAGCACTATTTACAATAGCTAGAACATGGAAGCAACCTAGATGTCCATTGACAGATAAATGCATAAAGAAGTTGTGGTACCTATCACAATGGAATATTACTCAACCATAAAAAGGAACACATTCGACTCAGTTCTGATGAGGTGGATAAAACTATAACCTATTTAAACAGAGTGAAGTAAGTCAGAAAGAGAAAGATAAATATCATATACTAATGCACATGTACAGAATCCAGAAAAATGGTAGTGAAGAATTCATTTACAGGGCAGCAATGGAGAAACAGCACTAGAGAATAGACTTATGGACATGGGGAAAGGGGAGGAGAGGGTGAGGGGTATGGAAAGAGTAACATGGAAACTGACATTACTATATGTAAAATAAATAGCCAACAGGAATTTGCTGTACGGCTCAGGAAACTCAAAAGGGTCTCTGTATCAACCTAGAGGGGTGGGCTGGGAAGGGAGATGGGAGGGAGGTTCAAAAGGGATGGGATATATGTATATCTGTAGCTGATTCATGTTGCGGTTTGACAGAAAACAATACAATTCTGTAAAGCAAGTATCCTTCAATAAAAAAACAAATGAAATTTTAAAAAAAGAATATCCTGGCAATAGAGAAACAGAGAAATCTGCCTTGACACAGTTCAACCAAAGAAAGGCAATGTAAAAAGAAGATACAATCCAAATATTAAAAATATCATGAAAGTATAAATAGAATGAATAAAGATATTTTATTAATCCTGAGAATATTAGAAACAGGCTTGCAGCCTAAGGATATAATATTAAGAAAAATAAAAGAAAATATTAACTAACAGAGGGTAAACATAATCAGTTACAGACACATCTATACCAATCAAAATGTTTCTGCTTTTGTATTTATAGGGTTGAGATAAACTAGTGTATGAACAACTGAGGAGAATTCAGCTGCGATTTTAAACATATGGGAAAATAATACACTCTTTCCAAAAGTTCAAGTGTACAACACTATCAGGCTACTCAATACAGACAAGCAATATTTTTTAAATCAACTTAAGTAAAAACATTATTTTTCACACTGAACGACAGCCAGGTATAAACGGCCTCCTATTGTTTGCATTTCTGTGCTTCCTAAATATTACCTGCATTGATACTGTGATCTCCTGAAGAGCAGCATCTGCTTCATCTTGCTTAGTTTTAAGTAATACACTTTGTTCTCCAGCTGTTCTGTTCAATTCAGCCACAAGAGCTTTAGCTTCATTTAGTTTAGATACACCAGCCTACATTAATAAAAGAGACTGGTGATATTAAAAGAAAAGGAATTTTATATACATACAGTAAACAAAGTCTGTAAGAATGAATCAAAAAAATATAAATGTGTACAAATACCACATCTGCAAGTGAACTTGGGTTTTTTCTTATTGCTAATTATAATGATTTATTCAACTGTTTACCCATTAAGATGTAGAAAAAGACTCCTCAAAGACTTCAGAGAAAAAATGGATTTTAAAGCATCACAGTAAAGTTGAATACATCAACATATATTAGATAGCTTAAACAGTGGGGTTTTACTCAAATGCATTAGAACAGCAAAGAAAATAGAAAAAAAAAAAAATCCTCAGTAAACCTTTCTCATTTTTCAGTCTCATTAACTGAACAAACGCCCTCAGGGACCACTCTTTTTCTGCCGGACATGACCTGGTTTTGTTAGTCCATTATCCACTGTTTTATAAGAGGCTGCCCTGCATAGGGTGCTGGTACGCAATCACGCCAAATGCTTCGGCTACTCGGGGGTGGGTGACCCCAGCCTGCACATTACAACTCCCCATTCCACTGTCCGTTGATAATCCAAGGAATAAATATGAAAAATATTCTGTTCTTCCATACAATTGCATTTTTGTCACAAAATGAATCAGAAGTTTTAGAAAGATAGCAATGGCAAAAAAAGGGAATGTAAACAGTATTTATTGTCATTATTGAGCACCCAGTATAGAGGACAGGCATCATGCTGATTCTTTACATTAGCATTTTATCTAATGCACACAACACATTGACCCAATAAAGCTATAAATCAGCAAATTTATTTACCTCAAATATAATAGAGAACTAAATCAGGAAATTATCTCTTCAAAGCATGTGCAATTAGTGGCTTAATATAAATGAAAGCAAATCAGTAGAAAGAAGGATAAAGATAACTCTGTCAATTAATGCTCCTGGTTTCCTACCCTTACAAAGAGAAGCAAGAACTTTGGAGAGGGAATGCTCTCTGACAGAATCTGAGGCTAGCATTCTAATAGCACACGTAAGTTTAAACTCTACAATTACAGAAGTACAAAAAGAGTTCAAAATGTACAAAGTCAAGTGACATAAATAATACAATAAAATATGCATAATAATGAAATTATATAATAAAATAAATTTTAAGAATGCTTATAAAATATAATTATAAATATAAAGTTTATTATAAAACATAATATTGTATATTATGTTTTAATTAATAATAGGCATTTCTGATTTCTAAAATAAGTTCACGTGAAAAAGACATTTAAAACCACTACCATAGGCTATCAAAAGCATACAAATAACATATGCAGTGAAGAAAAGAAATAATTATTCAAACAAAAAAAATACAAAACCATTACTATAATCTAGTGGGCAATATAGATAGGTGAGACAGTTTTCCAGGACATTTAATACAGTACAAGATTGATTTATGGTATTGTGATTTACATAATCCTTGTCCCCTACACACAGATAAAATAATTTTAGATCACCAATAATGTACCTGCAAGTGGCTTTGTCTTTTTAATAATTCCTCTTTCTTGCTGCTACTAATGGCAGAATACACACGTAGAAAGGTCATGTATCGGCTTGGTGTAGCACCATATGCTTTACAAGACTCATGGATTAATAAAAACGATGTTAGAAAATCAGGATCAACTAGAAAGAGAGAAAAATGATAATTTAAGTATGGTCCATTAAGAATTAGAGAAAATAAACTTAACTATATCTTTTTCTACTCACTGAAATTATGAGATAATATATTTGCTCAAAGCTATCCATTCATAGCTTCCATTTTTCTTATTAATTTGCATTATTTAATTTCAGTGATCTCTATACTTCAACTGTATTTATCTATCTTTCCCTGCATTTCCCCTGACAAGTTTTATTGCTGCAAGAAATATAAATCTACAGTTTCTCATATCAATTAATTGGGACTATGTAACATGCAGTCTAAAAGTAAGCTTACTAAAAGCTATACGACTGGAAAAGAGATACCAAACCAAATAACACCTATCCACTCGTATTTACATGGGGAGAAACAGGGCTTCAAAAGCCAAAAAATTAAGAACAAGCTCTCGTTAGATTCAATATACACATGCGTGCTCAGTCACTCGGTCATGTTCAACTCTGCAAACCGATGGACAGTAGCCCACCGGGCTCCTCTGTCCATGGAATTTTCCAGGTGAGAATACTGGAGTGGGTTGCCATTTTCTCTCCAGGGACTCTTCCCGACCCAGGATCAAACCCACGCTGCCTGCGCTGGCAGGCAGATCCTGTATTACTTGAGCCACCTGGGAGCCGAGTCACACGTGACAAACACATTCTCTCTCTTGTCTCAACCTATTCCCTCTGTATCCTCTACCCCAGTGAATAAATCAACTTCCAATAAATTTTTCCAAGCAGAACCTGAGAAATATTCTTGCATCCTTCTTCCTCCTTGCATACAACAGCCATTATATAATCAAATCCTCTTTCGATGACCTCCTAATACCGCCCAAGTCCGTTCCTTCTTCTTAGATTAGAAGGCAACAGCCTTGTAATACTGGTTTATAGTACCCCTGTTTCTCTGAATACTAATCTGTTTCTAATATCTGAAAAAAAAAAAACAGGTGGATGCAGAGACTTCTATTTCTAAAACAAGTCTCTGGTTACATCTCTAACAAAAACCTGTCAATTATCCCAGATCACTAACAAGTCAGAATCCAAATTCCTTCTGTAACATGACATGGAAGGCTCTTCATTACCGACTCAGCTTACCTTACGACATTAGAAAACGGCAATTATTTCATCAATAAAAGCCAGATAAAATCAATTTCATCAAAATACTACCTGATTTCTTTTTCTTTTCTTCTTTTCTTTTTTTGTCACTGTATTTTTCTTCACCACCCATTTCACTGAGTAACATTTCAGGTATCTAAAACAGGAAGAGGATCTCTTTACACCTCAATTCAGTATGAAAAAAAGTTTAAGTAAATCCAATATCAGAGATAAAAAAAATTTAACACAACACATAAAAAGTATCAATTGGACTTTTCTTCTAGGATTCCTTCCAGGCTAAGAAAAAAAACAGTACATCAGTCTTTAGAAAACATTTCCTAGTCGATACTTTGACACATATCAACCATTGCTGCTGCTGCTGCTAAGTCGCTTCAGTCGTGTCCGACTCTGTGCGACCCTATAGACGGCAGTCCACCAGACTCCGCCGTCCCTAGGATTCTCCAGGCAAGAATACTGGAGTGGGTTGCCATTTCCTTCTCCAGTGCATGAAAGGGAAAAGTGAAAGTGAAGTCGCTCAGTCGTGTCCGACTCTTAGCGACCCCATGGACTGTAGCCTACCAGGCTCCTCCGTCCAGGGATTTTCCAGGCGAGAGTACTGGAGTGGGGTGCCATTGCCTTCTCCGTATCAACCATTAATTGATTGGAAATTAACAGCACACAGGAAAAGCTTCAACATCTCACTTGAAAAATGATTAGACTTTATGAAATGAAGAAAATCACTATTTTGATTGAATTAGAAAATAATCATTTAAAAATCACAAGGTAATAAAATCAAATGTTTTATTTGGTATCAAACTAATAAAATGCCCTCATGACATAAAGGAACAGGAAGGATTCTTAGCCTTCTTAAATAAGAAATAACTAAAAATAAATGAAAATAATTTCATAATTGATAACATAATTTACATCAACATAATTGATAATTTTAAATACTATCTATTGTCTAGTCATAGCAAGGTTTTTGCCACTATCACAAATAAGAAAATTAAGTCATGAACAGATATTAAACTATATAAAAAAATTTTTTAAACCCTATTTCTGAGGGAGAAAAAAATAAGTAGAACTCCAAAATTTTAAAATTAAGCCCAAAACCTCCAACTTATTTCACCTTATACAGTTCACATTCCTAACAAGAATAAGTACAAGTAATCCAGGTAATTAGGTCAAAAAATCATCTTTTTCTTCTCAGACTGAATAAAACGTTGACAGAACATCCCTTAACTAGTGGAGAGTTTGAAAGTGCCATGATTCTTGAGCCAAAGAATTTTTTTTTATCAAATACTTTCACTGACTTCTGAAAAAATACTGAAGCAACTGAGATAGGATTTTAAATATACACTTTTAAATCAATGGACATTTCTTTGAAAATTCACTTTCTTTAAAATACTCTATCCCTTACATTAATTAGCTTGATTGTGGTAATCATTTCATAACATAAAATATACGAGAACAACACGATGTACACCTTAGATACACACAATTTTTATGTGTCAATTATACCTCAATAAAGCTGGAAGGGGTGGGAAAGAATCTACCCCTAAATAATACCCCACATTAGGAAAGTTTTCCTGTCTGGTTTCAACCACATTCCACTTTGCTTCCACTCTACCTCCCAAGAGATAAAAACAGCACTTTCTAGAGAGAGTTGAATGAGTATATATATTAACACTATTCATTCCCACTAATACCGTGACCTCTCAATTCCTTGAATTCTTCTTTCTGTTATCTATCACCTTTTTCCCAGCCACTCTCCCCCACCACGTCCAATGGTCACATCCCAATACCTTGTCATTAACAATAACTGCAATCATTTCATAATCTCACTTGCAAATGTCCCCCTCTTCTATCACTACACTCCTGTCTTATCAGCTCATTCCTTTTGCAATGCAAATAATCCTCAGATTTCACCAAGACCATATTCAATAACCTTTATACTGTCATTCACCATCTTCCTACCATAACTCCTCACCTTCCATGGCCTTCCCGTCAGTTCAGTTGCTCAGTCGTGTCCGACACTTTGCAATCCCATGGACTGCAGCACGCCAGGCCTCCCTGTCCATCACCAACTCCCGGAGTTTACTCAAACCCATGTCCATTGAGTCGGCGATGCTATCCAACCATCTTGTCCTCTGTCTTCCCCTTCTCCTCTCACCTTCAATCTTTCCCAGCATCAGGGTCTTTTCAAATGAGTCAGCTCTTTGCATCAGGTGGCCAAAGTATTGGAGCTTCAGCTTTACCATCAGTCTTTCCAATGAATATTCAGCACTGATTTCCCTTAGGATGGACTGGTTGGATCTCCTTGAAGTCCAAGGAACTCGCAAGAGTCTTCTCCAAAACCACAGTTCAAAAGCATCAATTCTTCAGTGCTCAGCTTTTTTTTATAGTCCAACTCTCACATCCATACATGACTACCGGAAAAACCATAGCTTTGACTAGACGGACCTTTGTTGGCAAAGTACTGTCTCTGCTCTTTAATATGCTGTCTAGGTTGGTCACAGCTTTTCTTCCAAGGAGCAAGTGTCTTTTAATTTCATGGCTACAGTCACCACCTGCAGTGATTTTGGAGCTCAAGAAAATAAAGTCTTTGACTGTTTCCACCATTTGCCATGAAGTGATGGGACTGGAAGCCATGATGTTAGTTTTCTGAATATTGAGCTTTAAGCCAACTTTTTCACTCTCCTCTTTCACTTTCATCAAGAGGCTCTTTAGTTCTTCTTCATTTTCTGCAATAATGGTGGTGTCATCTGCATATCTGAGGTTATTGATATTTCTCCCTGCAATCTTGATTCCAGCTTGTGCTTCATCCAGCCCAGCGTTTCTCATGATGTACTCTGCATATAAGTTACATAAGCAGGGTGACAATATATAGCCTTGACGTTATTCCTTTCCCAATTTGGAACCAGTCTGCTGTTCAATGTCCGGTTCTAACTGTTGCTTTTTGACCTACATACAGATTTCTCAGGAGGCAGGTAAGGCGGTCTGATATTCCCCTCTCTTGAATTTTCCACAGTTTGTTGTGATCTACACAGTCAAAGGCTTTGGCGTAATCAATAAAAAAGAAGTAGATGTTTTTCTGGAATTCTTTTGCTTTTTCTATAATCCAGCAGACGTTGGCCATTTCATCTCTGGTTCCTCTGACTTTTCTAAATCCAGCTTGAACATCTGGAAGTTCACGGTTCACGTATTGTTCAAGCCTCACTTGGAGAATTTTGAGCATTTGCTAGCGTGTGAGATGAGTGCAACTGTGCAGCAGTTTGAGCATTCTTTGGCACATACTCAAGTAGCAAAGCAAAGCCCCAATCCTGCTTAAATGCAAGTCACCACTATTTCAGGTCTGTAACCGAGTGCATACGTGACTGGAGAGAAAGCACACAACTACACTGATTGGCCTCAACTGAACTTTACAATCACTGGCCTCATGTGAACCCGTAACGCTATCTCGCTATTACTATCATATTCTATTCTCCTAAGCCTTTCACTCCTTCCCTCTTCCAAAACACTATTTTGCACATCCTCTTACATCTCTTCAAGATTCCAAAATCTCTTCCCTCAATTTTTCTCCCAAGTGATTAATCTTAGTTCCGATTTCACTTGGAAAACAGAAACAACCACAAGTGTCTAACACGTCCCAGCGCTACTCCCGCCCACCTGCTTGGACCTAGACCCCTGTACTCTGCTTCCTTTCCTGTTGCTACAGATGACACTTTCATTCTCCAAGCAAAGTGAAGAGTCGCTCAGTTGTGTCCGACTCTTTGTGACTCCATGGACTATACAGCCCGTGGAATTCTCCAGGCCAGAATACTGGAGTGGGTAGCCTCCCTTCTCCAGAGGATCTTCCCAATCCAGGGATTGATCCTAGGTCTCCTGCATTGCAGGTGGATTCTTTACCAGCTGAGCCACAGGGAAGCCCAAGCAAAGGCCTATCCCTAAGCCTTTCATCTGTGTAACAGACCCACATGCTATCTATACCCAAGGATATTGCTCCAGCAATTTCCTCCTTTCATATAACATATATGTTGTGTTTCCTTTCTTGCATTCCCAACGGTATATGAGCATGCTCCAGTTTGTTCCATCTTAAAAATTTTTTTTAATTATTTTATTCCCACTTCCTGCAGCTACTGATCCATTTTTACCTCCCACTTTATGACAAAATTCTTCAAAAGAAGTGACCATATTCACTCTCCACTCTTCTCATTCTTTCTGAAACACATTTCAATGCAGTATTTTTTTCCACTACTAACTGAAACTGCTTCATTAAAGTCACTAACGGACACAAGTTGCTAAACCCAATAATCAGTTTCCCGGCCTCATGGATTCAGTTCATCCTTCCTTGCTCCTTCAAAACTCTGTTTTCACTTAGCTTCTAAGCTTCACTTGTATTCACAGCTCCTGTTTTCCTATTTTCCTAGCAGTTCCTTCTCAGTATCCTTTGCTGGTTCCTGTTCCTCTCAGCCTCTTAGGGCTGAAAGTGCCCCAGGAGTCAGCCTTTGGATCTCTTCCTTTTCTGCCAATATTCACTCCTTTAGTAGTATTTGTTCTCAAAGCTTTAAATGCCACTTAAACTCTGATAATTTCCGCAATTTTCCTGTATGCTTGAACTTCTCCCCTGAACTTCTCAATCTTCCAACTCGTATGTCCGACACACCTCATATTTAATATATATAAAAATGAAAGCTTCATCTTCTCTTCTCAAAATGTTCCTCTCATAGTCTCCCCTCAACTGACAGGTATTCCAGTCTTTCCAGGAGCTCAAGCCAACAGACTTGCAGGTATCCTCAACTCCTCACTTCCGCTAATAACTTATTACAATCTGTCAGCAAACCCTATCATTTCTACTGCAAAACATACCCAGTATCTACCAGTTCTCACCACCTCTACCACAATATCCTGAGAGCAAGTCATCCTTGTCTCTCACCAAGGTTACTGCTATAGCTTTATAACTGCTTCCTCCTGGTCTTCTACAGTCTATTTTCAAACAGAAGTCAGTGTAATCCCATAAAACATCAGAACAGTTTTGCTCACAAGCCTCCAAGGAGTCCCTTGAAAGTGAAAGTGAAAGTGAAGTCTCTCAGTCCCTCTGACTCTTAGAGACCCCATGGAATGTAGCCCACCAGGCTCCTCCATCCACGGGATTTTCCAGGCAAGGGTACTGGAGTGGGGTGCCCTTGCCTTCTCCAAGGAGTCCCTTACTTGTTTCCAGAAAAGCTGAAATCCTTATAATAGCATCCAAAGCCCCACCCTAACCGTTCTCTTAATCCCCTGACCTCATCTGCAACTACTCTCCGCCTTGATCACTCTGTTACCTCAAATCACCAGGCGCGCTCTCATCTCAGATTCTTCCTGTAGAAACCTTTCCCTCCCTAAATATCCAAATATCCGTCAAAAGAATGTAAACTCCATGAGGGCAGGGACTTGCGTCTCTCTTTTCTCTGCTACATCCCCAGTATATAGAAGACTGACACATAGTAAGCATCCAATAATTACTTCTTCCTAATGAACACCTCTTGTTCATGCAGCCTCTTCAGACTGGAATAACTTTCCTCTATCTGCTTACTGAAACCTATCTAAAGGGTCATCTCAACTGTCAAACATTGTCTATTATCTCAAACTACGCCCCTTTCTCTGAATCATGACAGGCAATAGTTTGCAATTCTACTATACAAAAATAAATCAATGATTGGAAATATGAGTATCATTCAAAGAGATAATAATGAAAATTATTTATTTGTTCAAATGAAGCAATGTAAAAGGCTTCCAGTTGAGACGGTTTTTGAGTTCACACTTTAAACTCATACCCCTCCAAAAACATATCATAACAATGACAGATTTTTTTTAAAAGGCACCTAAATTTTAATTGAAACAACTGCTAAAATTGTTGCTGTGATATTTTAATCATATGCTAGTCTATAACAGACTAAGTAATGAAATGCATAAAATTTTTTAAATATAATAAACATCTCTGTGGTCCTTAATTAACAACATAATCTGACACCTAAAATTTTGTAGTCAACTAAACTGTCAAGTACAAGAGTATGAAGAAAAGACTGTTATTTTCAAATATATGAGAGATGCTCAGTGCCACAATTAAGGTAGTATTATAATAAACCCCAAAGGGAAGTTGTGACAATTAGTAACTTTAAAAAGAAAATGTACTTATTTTTTATTTCCATATTTAAACATTAAACTTACTTTCTTCATACTGCTATCTGACCAAGCCTCCATCCACAACACCTGGCACTTCTTATGCAAAGCAGGATTGCTCTCACAGTTTATTATGAAGTTTATATTTGTGGAATCCATTATCAAAACAATATGCAAGTTTTGTTGCACTCCTAAAAAAATAAGATAAATATAATCAGGGAATATTACAATAACAATATTTGAAGAAATCCATATATGGTCTGGTTTTATGAAATTAAAATTTTCTGAAATTGGATGGCAGAAGCTGTTTAACAAAAGAGCAAGCTATGAAACAGAATTATACTCTAAGTGAAAAATCTGCTTGCAATGCAGGAGACAAGAGGTGCATGTTTGATCGCTAGGTTGAGAAGATACCCTGGAGGAGGAAACAGCAACCCATTCCACGCTTCTCACCTGGAAAACCCCATGCACAGAGAAGCCCGGGGGCTACAGTCCAAAGGGTCACAGAGTCACACACGACTGAGCAGATAGATGAGGACGCCTGCAGTGCACATATATGTGCTATGTTTGTGCAAGCTGGGGGAAAATATCCAAAAAAAGTATGATATTGCTGTTACTTTTCAAATGTCACACTGGATTCTATTAAGTAATTTTTTTCTTTTTAGGATTTTTGTTTCAATATTCAGAAGCAAAACTGATCTCTGGTTTTCTTTTAGCAGAAATATTTTTCCTTGTTTCAATGTCAATATCATTTTCCCTTCATAAAAAGGAATTTAGAAACTCCCCTTTATTTTCTATGTTCTGAAATAGTCTTAAAATAGCATTGACATGATCTGTTTCTTAAAGTTGTGGTAGAAATTCCCTCTAAACTTAAAGGAGAGAGAAGGGAGGGGAGCTCTTTAACAACTTTCTTTGTTTCATCAATAATAATTGTTCTTGTAGAAAAATAAAGATGATCACTGTAATAGTAGTGTCTGGGTGGTACCACTATTGCCTTATTTTTTGCTTATCAATTTTAGATATCCACTGTGTATACAAAACTGCTTCTATAACAATATGTTTCCTTCGTTTCAAAGAAACTACAGAATGTGAAGTGAAGTGAGTCACTCAGTCATGTCCGACTCTTTGCAACCCCATGGACTATATAGTCCATGGAATTCTCCAGGCCAGAATACTGGAGTGGGTAGGCTTTCCCTTCTCCAGGGGATCTTCCCAATCCGGGGATCAAACCCAGGTCTCCTGCATTGCAGGCGGATTCTTTACCAGCTGAGCCACAAGGGAAGCCAATAGCACTGAACCAACGTTAATTTCTCTGCTAGACAAACGTACTGCAGCTGTTACAGTAGGATGCTAACATGAGGGGAAGCTGGGTGAAGGCTACACAGGGACTCCCCCCACCATCTTTGCAACTTTTCTATAAATCTACAAGTATTTAAAAAAAAATTATGAAGAGGTGACACGGAGCAGAAAGCTCAGAGCAGTGAGGGGTCCAGGCTGATGGAGTGAATGTATATTCTGTACTATGTGAGCCTACGGCGGGGAGGGGGAAGGCCACTGCTCCCACACACCAGGACTCAATAATCAGTGCCTAGCTGATCACTCGCCTTCTGATGTGGCTTCCTGGGAAAGAGGAAGGACTCATGTGGTTGGTTTCCCTGGCAACCAGCCCCCACCCCAGGTGCTGCCCGAAGTCATCTCATTAACAAAAGTCATCTCATTGACAAAAGTCATCTCATTGACAAAAGTCATCTCATTGACAGAATGTGGCACAATCTAAATAATTCACTAATTCTCTAACATAGGTACTAACTTTACTACATGGAAACAAAAGCAGCAAAGTAAATATCCCAAAAGACATTACCATACTTTTATCCTTACCTTTTGCTAAAATTTTACTTAACATGTTTTTATTATAGGTTAGCCTTTAGTCTACTTACCTGCTATTTTCTAAAAGTTCTATAAAAAAGAAAAAAGTATAAATTATGAAGTGGACCCAAAATTTAAGATACCTTTGCAATTTAATGAGAAAATAAGGTAGATTAAATGGTATTTATTTCGCATGAAGCACAGTTAAATTGACGAACTCTATGGCACTTACTATACGTGAAGTAGTTGAAGACTGGTCCAAAAAACCCATCCTGCGAAGCCTGATCTTTAAGAGGCAAGAGCAAGGGCTCTAATTCTTCAAGAGTGTAGAGTCCAGGAACTTCACCTGCAGAACATTGTATTTCTTCTGAGATTTAGCTACATTACACTAAATTCAACACACATTTTACATACATGATGCTTCTTCTATTTTTATATTAAATAATCTGATGTTATTCAATCTTTGTTTCAAAAACAAGCAAGCCCTACCACCTCTATATTATTCACCAATATATACCTGTAACCTTCATTCAAAAAAATTCAAACTCCTCCCACTAATCGCTCATCTATCTGCCTTTCCAAGTCCTTCTCTACCCTCTTCCAAGACTTTATATTCTAACCTCAGTGAACTTCTTTGTGTTCTAAAACTTTAATGAGATATTTCCTCTTCCTGGAATACATCATACCACAGCCTTTCTCTGCCCCATCTTCCACTAAAAATACTGTTTATCCCTCAAGACACTACTTTGCCAACTGCCATGCCCATGAGCCTTCCCTGAATACCAACATGTTAGGGAAAGTACTCTTTTCTCTTGAATATAATATCCAAACATCACTGTTTGGCAGTTATCACATCATTTAATAATGAATGAATTACTTCTCCCTGCCCACTTAGATTCTAAATTCCCAGAAGGCAAATATTTAATTATGATCAATATTAACCTTAGGACATTCCTGGCAAAGAATCTAAAACATAAATATTTGTTAAATAAATGAATAAATGAATGAATGAGCTTGTTACTAGAAATCAGGAGAACTGGTCATGGCCTGCTACTATGCAACAGAATGATGAAGATCAAATAAAGGTGGTAAGACTACAAGAATTTGATAGAGGGCTTGTTCACCACCATAAATCCAGTTATTTAATAAATATGCATTAAATCGATATATTTGTAGTTCACAAGAAACTGTAAGATTAAGTGAAAATTTTTTTTCTGCATTCATGGAAAGTCCAACACAGTGTAAACCACTACTTTTCTTTATGCTCATCTCAGAGGTACCAGATCACGACCCATCCATCAGCCATGTACATATTCAAACACAAGCACGTACATATAAATGTGCTCTATGTCTTTCTCTAAATTTGAGCCATACTAAGATACCCTTGTATCCTTAAATTTAATAAAGAAAGTTAGTTCTATTTACATAGTCTATAGGGAATAAGAATTTTAAATATAGAAAAGAGACCAAAAGGCCTATTAAGTACTTTCTCTCAAAGTATTTTTCATATAAATATTTTTGCCAAAAAATGTTAGAAAAATTAACAACCAAAATTTAACTTTATGATTTTTGCTCTTATATGTTGATAATAAAGACTAATTTATCTTACAATAAAAATAATTACTGGGTTAATGCTTATCTGAACGTTTGCTTTCACAAATTAAAACAAAAACCCTGAATATCTGGCCTACTTCTTTACATCAGCCAAAATGAACAAAATCGCCATCTGGTGACAATTTAAGCAATATGCAGGAATAAGAACTTTAAAAATCAAAATGAAGTGAAAGTGAAAGTCGTTCAGCCTTTGAGACCCCATGGACTGTCTATGGCATTCTCCAGGCCAGAATACTGGAGTGGGTAGCCTATCCCTTCTCCAGGGGATCTTCCCGACCCAGGAGTCAAACCAAGGTCTCCCGCATTGCAGGCGGATTCTTTACCAGCTGAATTATCAGGGAATCCCTAAAAAAATAGGTTATTTACAAAACAGGCTTAGTACTTTCACTGTACCGTTACCTCCACTTTGACAAAAGCTGATGTACTACTTGTCTAACTAGAGTCTTTCTCATTTGGGCACTAAAGTGTAGACACCTTACTTTATAAATAAAATGCTCTCTTCAACCAAAGCCATTAAATTCTGAAAACAAAAAGACTACATCATCCAGAGTCTACCTAGCAGGATCCAAAACATGCATCACATAAAACCACAGTGGAAAAAGAGCGTCATGTACACCTGTCCTCAGTCCCCGGAGTGGGGCAACTCAGAGAGCTGAAACTAGACTTCAACAAGGTTTATTTTGTACCTAAGTACCAAAACACTCCTGGTCCAAGTTCAAAACAAAGCTGTGCCATGCTTAGTCAGTCGTGTCTGACTCTTTGTGACCCCATGGACTGCAGCCCACCAGGCTCCTGTGTCCATAGGGATTCCAGGCAAGAAAACTGGAGTGGGTTGCCATGCCCTCCTCCAGGGGATCTGCCCAACCCAGGGATTGAACCCAGGTCTTCCACATTGCAGGCAGATTATCTACTGACTGAGCGACCATGAAAGCCCCAAAACAAAGCTCAGTTCAGTTCAGTTCAGTCGCTCAGTCGTGTCCGACTCTTTGCGACCCCATGAATAGCAGCACGCCAGGCCTCCCTGTCCATCACCAACTCCCGGAGTCTACACAAACCCATGTCCATCGAGTCAGTGATGCGATCCAACCATCTCATCCTCTGTCATCCCCTTCATTATTCTACTAATGATGGACAGTGAGGTTCTATATTTCTTATTTCCTACATATTTCTTTACAGTTCTTTTATTTCTACAAACTAAATTTCTACAATTTAATATAATGTCTATATCAAAGGGTATAACACATTTTTTAAATAAGTACTGGTTGATAACTTTCCCACAAGGTTATATATAGTATCTAATAGTCCCACCAAAAGTGTATAAGAAGGCAAATTATTCAGTATATTTACCAGTATCAATATTTAATCATCGTTTTTATATAATTCCACTACCTCTCGGTTTCATAAAAATGGGGTTTCTCAGTTCACCTGCTCTGAGCATGTTTGATGTTAACATTCTGTCACTTTAATAGAAGCTATGCCAAATAGTTTCTGAAACATAATTTTCTATAAGATAGCTTCACTTGAATAATATTTACATTATTTATTTTTCTTTAAATAAAACCCATTCACTTGCCTGAAGACAAAAGGCTATTGATCATCTCCAGAAATGTAGGCTGTACAAACTGGTAATCCTCAAGAAGTAAAACTACCTGCTGTGCTTCAATACCTGCAAGATGTAGCACCTGCACAATAAGAAAATTCATTTGGGAACCCATTAAATAATTTTTGGCAAATATTGGTAAAAATTTTCATTCTATAGGTAAACTAAGTTATTTTTATTGACCAATACTTTATTGAGTAATCAAAATATAGTTTGGAAAGTAAATTCATTTCATAAACAAATACTACTGGGAGAACATTTAATTGTTTTATAGCTAGAACATTAAAAGCTAGAGGGTTATTTTTAAATACACCCACATATGTCTTAAATGCTTTTTGTTTATCTTACCAATCCATATAACATCCCATACTATGAGATACTGAGAGCTAAAAACATAATTCTGTAAAATCATAAAGAAAATAATCATAAAAATAAAGACTATATTATATATCAGAGACTTAAAAGCCATTAAAGCCTTTTAGAATAATAAATAATTAGGATTGAAAACCAAATAAAGTAAAAGACTGTGAGGCACTTACATGTTTGAGATCATTCTTGAAATGCTTCAGTTCATATCCTCTGGAAATCTTTGGTGAAAACAGCACTGCCCCATGCATGTGACTGACTAAAGAAGTGATGGTCCGACGACCCACACCACTGCGTCCTGCTAGCAGAAGTGAACCTCCAGGAAAACTCAGCACTCTGTCAATCCTAGACATATATTCAAGGACTTCTTGGAAAAGCAAAATATCTAAATTCTGGTTATCTCGTCCATAATGAATAAGACCCTTTAAAAAAAAAAACAAAGAATATTACATAATTAATACAAGCCCCAATTATATAAGAAATTGTTAATTATCTAGATTAAGATATTATATTTTTGGTGCACTCAAGAAAAGAAGTTAAGTAAATATGTGTTGTCTCACACTCTCTTATCTATCCAGTAATCCAGCTACATGGCACTTTCTAAGGAAAAATTTACGTGATGTCAAACAAGTGCATGAGTCCATAACAGTCAGTTACCTTTGAATATCTTTAAAAAAACTAGTAAAAAGCAGTGTAAGATAAGCAGGTTGTACAAAGACTTCAAAAGCTCTCCCGTTTTTACCACTTGTTACCAAGGGAACATTTCATGCATAGATGCGCACAATAAAGGACAGAAACGGTATGGACCCAAGAGAAGCAGAAGATATTAAAAAGAGGTGGCAAGAATACAGAGAAGAAACTATACAAAAAAGATCTTCATGACCCAGATAATCACGATGGTGTGATCACTCACCTAGAGCCAGACATCCTGGAATGCAAAGTCAAGTGGGCCTTAGGAAGCATCACTATGAACAAAGCTAGTGAAGGTGATAGAATTCCAGTTGAGCTATTTCAAATCCTAAAAGGTGATGCTGGGAAAGTGTTGCACTCAATATGCCAGCAAATTTGGAAAACTCAGCAGTGGCCACAGGACTGGAAAAAGTCAGTTTTCATTCCAATCCCAAAGAAAGGCAATGCCAAAGAATGCTCCAACTACCACACAATTGCACTCATCTCACACACTAGTGAAGTAATGCTCAAAATTCTCCAAGCCAGGCTTCAACAGGACGTGAACCAAGAACTTAAAAGATGTTCAAGTTGAATTTAGAAAATGCAGAGGAACCACTGATCAAACTGCCAACATCCACTGGATCATAGAAAAAGCAAGGGAGTTCCAGAAAAACAGCTACTTCTGCTTCATTGAATACGCTAAAGCCTTTGACTGTGTGGATCACAAAAAACTGGAAATTTCTTCAAGAGGTGGGAATACCAGACCTCCTCACCTGCCTCCTAAGAAACCTGTATGCAGGTCAAGAAGCAACAGTTAGAATTGGACATGGAACAACAGACTGGTTCCAAATTGTGAAAGGAGTACATCAAGGCTGTATATTAAACTGCTTATTAAACTGCTTATTAAACTTATATGCAGAGTACATCATTGAAATGTGGGGCTAGATGAAGCAAAAGCTGGAATCAAGATTGCCGGGAAAAACATCAATAATCTCAGATATGAAGATGACACCACCTTAATGGCAGAAAGCAAAGAGGAAGAGCCTCTTGATGAAGGTGAAAGAGGAGAGTGAAAAAGCTGGCTTAAAACTCAACATTGAAAAGCTAAGATCATGGCATTTGATCCCATCACTTCATTGCAAATAGATGGGGAAACAATGGAAACAGTGAGAGACTATTTTCTTGGGCTCCAAAATCACTACAGATGGTGACTGTAGCCATGAAATTAAAAGACACTTGCCCCTTGGAAGAAAAGCTATGACAAACCTAGACAGCATATCAAAAAGCAAAGACATTACTTTGCCAACAAAGGCCCATATAATCAAAGCTATGGTTTTCCCTGTAGTCATGTACGGATGTGAGAGTTGGGCATAAAGAAAGCTGAGCCCGAGGAATTGATGCTTTTGAACTGTGGTGTTGGAAAAGACTCTTGAGAGTCCCTTGGACAGCAAGGAGATCCAAGCAGTCCATCCTAAAGGAAATCAGCGCTGAATATTCATTGGAAGGACTGATGCTGAAGCTGAAACTCCAATACTTTTATCACCTGATGTGAAGAACCGACTTATTAGAAAAGACTGTGATGCTGGGAAAGATCGACGGCAGGAGGAGAAGGGAACAACAGAGGATGAGATGGTTGGATGGTGTCACCTATTCAATGAACATGAGTTTGAGTAAGCTCCAGGAGATGGGGAAGCACAGGGACGCCTGGCGTGCTGCAGTCCATGGGGATGCAGAGTCGGACATGACTGAGCAACTGAACAACAAAACAACAACACATGAAGTCAGTGTGCACAGAGTATAGAACAGTTTCCAAACTCTCAAAACACAGTGCCTAAGTGAAAATATTTTGTGAACCTCGTTTTTATGTACTGCTCAGATATGAATCAAAAGCCTATAAAGAAGTAGTATGCCCTGCCAGGAGCCATTGACAGAGGGAAGGTAGAGAGAGGGGACAGCTTTCACATATTTAGCAACAGCTGCATATTCCCAAACTTTGCAATATCCATCACAGTCAAATAAATCAGTTTACCAGACCATGAAAAACTTTTCTTGGTATAAAATCCATAGTAACTTCCATAAAAATATTAATCTTTGAAGCAATCATATGCAATACTGTTGCTCCTTACTACAATTAATATCAAAAGAAAAAAAAAAAAACAAAACACTCTGTAGGACAGTGCTGTTAAAAGTTTCAGTGAACCAGCAGCATCAACATCATTTGGGAGCCCACCAAAAATTTGGATTCTTTTCTGATTTTTTTCAGTTCAGATTAGCACCTATTGAATCAGACTTCTCAGGATGGGACCCAGTCATCAATATCTTCCAGTTCTCAAAGTGATTCGAATGCTCACTAAAGGCTAAGACCACTGCTCTAGGATGAGCAGTTAATATTACATTAACTGTTAATATTATATTAACAGTGGTATTTCCCAATTAAGTCTTTTTAATAGTTCTAACCTCAGATACCTTTTCCCAGCATGCATCTTAGCAATTTTAGACTTATCTGTGTAAGTACGTGAGCTTCTGGTTAGATCTGACACACTGGGCTAAATTCTGCAAGACACAAACCAGTTTTATCTATTCTAAGATCTTTCACTTCACGCCCTCAGAAAGCTTGCAACAAATATTTTGAAAATGGCTTTAATCACAATCAAATCCCAATTCAAATTCATATCATACCTTTTTAATAACATCCTTAAGATCTGAAGAATTTAGTTTTCCAAGTGGTTTTCCATGGGGAGGCAAAGGTTGTCCTGGGATAGACTTTGTTCCTGAATTATGTCGGGCTCCCCAGGTAACATAGAAATTATCTATAGAGATGAAAGATATTTTTTCTTCATATGTGTTATTTCTAATGGGAGTATCAGTAAATATATTTCACACTAAACCATTTTTAACTTTATTAGTCCAAATAAGAACATCCCCCAAAAAGGCAAAGATTAATTACTTTGAAATGGCAAATAAATAAAACAATCTCACAATTATTCTTGAAAAAGAACACAGATTTATAAATAATATCAAGAGCCCTACCTTTTAAAATAAAAGAAAAATTAATCACATAGTAATTGGAAAATAAGAACACCACAACTTTCCTTACACTTATCTATAGCAGGGCTGCTGCTCCCGCACAAGGACAGTCTGTTCTCCATTCTACTGACCCTCTCTCCTCCCAGTTCCTCTGGGAGACTGTCCATCAGTCTCCTTGTCACACAGTGCACTCAGCAACAGCCCTCCCTTCCCTGGGCTCACGTTCTTTCTTTCTCCGTCACATGTTTCACATTTTCTACTTAGCAAAACCACTGTCTAAACTCTTATTTGGGAACAGCAATACTGCCACAAGTGCCAAATCCAAATCTTCCTTATAGTCATTATTCTAAGATGATTTGTGTGCATCTCCTTAATGGAGCTTTTTTCCTTGAATCTACACTGGGCTCATCAAGTCACTACCACTATTCCTTTTCAGCTGTCCACTTATCACTCATATTTTTTATTTTCATTGGGATCGCAAGTCAGCTTGTTATGCTTTAATTCTACAATAAATACTTCCTTGGAATTATTTAATCTTATTCTGTATATTAAATTATCAACTTTCTAAATGTATACCAAAATCTGATTCATGATCTATAGGCAGGTCTCCCAGCTCTAGTCTAGTCCAGTGTTTCCAACTGCTTAACAGACATATAACTCACGCATTCATTCATTAAACACGTATCTATCACAGACCTGTATTTAAACACTGTACTTTGTTAGAAATGAGTAATGAATAAGACAAACCTAATTTCTCCCCTCACAGAAAGGATAAACTTTATGTAGACTCCCAAAAGACACTTGAAAACCATTCAAACACATGTAAAAAACAACTCATTATCTTCATCTCATCATTTCTCAACTATAAGAGCACGCTCCTAACTCATATCCCTGCCACAAGCCTCTGCCCCATCAAACGTATCCTCACTGCTACTAGAGTAACAAACACAGCAAACTCTGAGAGCGCCGCTGCACTGCAGGATCGCGTACAGCTGCCCCCTGCCGTGAAAAGTTTTCCTGATCAAGGCAATCTGGCTACAGTTTGGCTCCACCGACTGCTTGAATCTCTTATCTTCCTCTGCATCCCACTACATACTGCAGTTTTCTCAAACCTTTGATGCTTTGCATATTCTTTTCCCTTTGTCTAGAATGCCCTTCCTCCCTTCTCCACTTAATACAGTCATTCTTTAAGCCACAGCTTGTGTACAGCTTAGTCGCTAAGTCGTGTCCGACTCTTTGTGACCCCATGGACTGTAGCCTGCCAGGCTCCTCTGTCCATCGGATTCTCCAGGCAAGAATACTGGAGTGGGTTGCCATTTCCTTCTCCAAGGGATCTTCCTGACCCAGGGATCAAACCTGGGTCTCACGAATTGCAGGCAGATTCTTTATTGACTGAGCTACAAGGCAAGTTCAAGATACAACTCTGTTTTCTGCAATCTGCTCAAGAAAATTAAAATCTTATGTGTTAATCTAACAAATATGTTATAAGACATAGGCTGAAAATTATACAATACTAACGAAAGCAGAGTAAATAAATGAATAAATATATTATGTCCATGGATTAGAAAAATCAACATAATAAAGAGGTCAATTTTTCCCAAAACCAATATACAGAACAAATACAATTCCTACCACAATCCGCAACACAAATTATTCTAAAAATTATATGGAAAGGCAAGGGAACTGAAATATCTAGAATGATTCTGAGAAAGGAAGAATAAATAAGGAAATGGTCAATTGAATTTTAAGACTAAGCTACAGCAATCAAAACTATGTTATTGGCAGAAAGACTGACATACATCACGGAACAGAACTGAGAACCCAGGAACAGACTTATACAACTAATTTTTGAAAAATGTGCAAAAGCAATTCAAGGCAGAAAGGTAGCCTACTCAACAAACAGTGCTGGAACAAGTGGACAACCATAGGCAAAGAAATGAACTCTGACCCAAGTCTCACTCCTTACAGAGAAAGTCACTCAAACTGGATCACTGATTTAAAATATAAAACTATAAAATCTTTAGGGAAAAACGGTACAGGAAAGTCTTCAAAATCTAGGACTACACCTAGTTCTTAAGCTTGACACCAAAAAAACCGTTAAAAAATTAATAAATTGAGCTTCATAAAATTAAAACTTTTTTATCTATAAAAGACTCTATTAAGAAGATGAATACACATGGCTAACAAACACATGAAAAGATGCTCAACATCACTCATTATCAGAGAAATGAAAATCAAAACCACAATGAGTACCATTTCACGCCAGTCAGAATGGCTGCTATCCAAAAGTCTACAAGCAATAAATGCTGAAGAGGGTGTGGAGAAAAGGGAACCCTCTTACACTGTTGGTAGCAATGCAAACTAGTACAGCCACTATGGAGAACAGTGTGGAGATTCCTCAAAAAACTGGAAATAGAACTGCCATATGACCCAGCAATCCCACTGCTGGGCATACACACCAAGGAAACCAGAATTGAACGAGACACGTGTACCCCAATGTTCATCGCAGCGCTGTTTATAATAGCCAGGACATGGAAGCAGCCTAGATGTCCATCAGCAGACGAATGGATAAGGAAGCTGTGGTACATATACACAATGGAATATTACTCAGCCATTAAAAAAAAAATACATTCGAATCAGTTCTAATGAGGTGGATGAAACTGGAGCCTATTATACAGAGTGAAGTAAGCCAGAAAGAAAAACACCAATACAGTATACTAACACATATATATGGTATTTAGTCAATCGGTAAAGATAACCCTGTATGTGAGACAGTGAAAGAGACACAGATGTATAGGACATCTTTTGGACTCTATGGGAGAGGGCGAGGGCGGGATGATATGGGAGAATGGCATTGAAGCATGTAAATTATCATATGTGAAACGAATCGCCAGTCCAGGTTCGATGCATGATACAGGGTGCTTGGGGCTGGTGCACCGGGATGACCCAGAGGGATGGGATAGGGAGGGAGATGGGAGGGGAGTTCTGGAAGGGGAACACATGTACACCCATGGTGGATTCATGTCAATGTATGGCAAACAAATACAATATTGTAAAGTTAAAAAATAGATAAATAATTTTTAAAAAAAAGATGAAAATACAAGCTACAGAGTGGGAGAATATATTTGCTAATCACATGCTTGTGACTAAAATACAATACAAATTAAAATACATAATGAACTCTAAAAACTCAATATTTTAAAAAAAAAATCCCATTAGAATCCACATTCTAATGGCAAAGGACACAGAGCCATTTCACTGAAGAGGACATACAGAAGACAATAGACGCTCAGCCTCACTAAACGGCTTCATTCTCAAGACACAAAGCAAAACCACCAGACACATCAACACACACTTATCAGAATGGCCAGAACAGAAACGAGTGGTGCCGCCCAGCGATGGCAAGGCTGTGGGGCCACCGGACCACTCACCCACTGCGGACGGGAATACACACTGAAACACAGCCACTCCAGAAAACAGTGCAGCAGCTGTGTTATCTTTTCATTGAGCAAACGAGTACCATTCAACACTGCAACTGCATTCCTGAGCATTTATCTCAGAGAAACGAAAAAGCCCACAGAAAGCCTGTACATAAATGGCTATAGCAGCTTTCCACCTAAGAGCCAAGCACCAAAAACAACTCAGATGCCCTTCAACAAGTAAACAGTGAAAGAAATGGTAGCATTTCAAAATGCCTACTCAGCAATAAAAAAGAATAAACCACTGAAACGCCTGAGAGTCTGCATATATCTCCAGAGAATTATCCCGAATGACAAGTAGGATACTTGAAATGGCAAAATTAAATACAGAAAAGATGGGTGGTTTCCAGGGGATGGGAGAGGAGCTGATCCATTTTAACTGTACCAATGTCAATACCCTGCTTGTGACACTGTACTATAATTTTGTCAGACACTACCACTGCAGAAAAACAAGTAAGACGTTCACATTCTCTCTCTCTCTCTATTAGTTCTTATAACTGTGTGTGAATCTACAATTATCTCAAAATAAAAATTATTTTTAAAAATTTCCAAATAATTTCCTCAAAAAAGGAATTAGTCTCTAATCTGCTATACCCCTAAATTCCAGCATTTATCCCAAATATATTCAGAATGTATCTAGTTCATTTTTAAGTATCTAAAATTAAATTTTTCTCAATAAATTAATATTCTACTATGTGAAAATCCTATTTGCCAAGATCTAACAGATATCAAGTCTGTTTTTTTAAAAAATACAACCCTGCATTTAAAGTAAAATACTAAGAAAAGACATTATATATTGAGTCCTACATGAGACTCTAAAAGATACAAACTCTAGAGAATTCAGATAACACACTAATACTATCTAACGTCCAAAGGATATATCATTTTCTTTGCAGGAAGAGACACTATTAACTCAGTTTTTTGATTGAGAAAAGTAGTATTTGAGAACAAAAGTTCTCCATGCTAAGCCATGAAAGCTACAGGACACAATCACATAAAACCTCACTCAAAATCAAGTCAACTCTGAACTATTATCAGGCTCCTCTTAGCATTTCATACTGTCTTATTACGTTATTCTAAAACTCAAGAAGCACCTAGAAAATTCCTTCTATCAATCTTAACATCCTTTTCTTCTTTAAGATTCCCCTTCACTTATGTCATTATGATCCTGAAACCAATATCAAATCCACAAAGATACAATATAATGTACTATATGTAATATTTTTGAAGCCTAGCTTTACACTCTAATACAACAGAAACTCATTTTGTAGCTTAAAAGCAGTTTTATTATGGAATAGATTCAAATGATAGTCTTCTTCTGTCAAAGTCCTTTTCACCATGTTGATTTTCCTATCACATGCATCACTCCCACAGCATTTTCATAACACAAACTGGTCATTAAGCAGTAACAGTTGGTGCTATGCTTTGTTTATCATAACCATGGGTGAAGCTGCTAATGGGGCACATCTTCTGTGCTAATGACACTAACAGTAGAGACAGGAATGAGAACTGCCATTATTCTCAAATGAAAGTTCGTTATAATTAAATATGGATCTTCACTATGACCTTTTAAGTATCACACATATATGGTTATTTTTATTAGTAAAAGTCCTTCAGGAAATAGAATTTTGAATTGCAAAAATAAAACACTGCAGTCTGAGCAACTGTTTCCAAGAAAAAAATTACCAACATTATTTTGTCTGGAAAATAACTACTGAAATCTAGCAAAAAAGACAAAGCAACTTCTTATGGTTAAAACATTAAAATTATCCAAGGTTTTAGGGCTTTTCATTTTAATTTATTTTACTGAAGTATAGTTGATCTACAATGTTGTATTAATTTTTACTCCACAGTAAAGTGACTCAATAATACCTATGTAAATTATCCAAAGTTTTGATTTGTTTAGACATATGAAATCATACTATCAGAAACAAAAATAATTTGAAAGTTCTCATAACATTTATATATTTACAAAAACTCTGTAACTATATTACCTGCCATATTATCTAGTACATCTGAGCCCCAATCTCCTTGAAACACTGATGATAAAATGCTGTCAAATAAATGAAGTTCCTTTGCACCAACAATTTTGTCACGAAATAAGCGCCGTGCTTCATATGCTACAATTTCTAATACGTAATCTAGAGGATGGTTTGAGGATCCTAAAAGAGACAAAATTTTCTTTAATTACAGTAAAATTCAAATGATTTAAAAATGGGCTATTTCAACATAATGTTAGGAAGAATTAGAGAATGAGAATATACATACCATAATTTTGGCATCAGATAAACAGAAAAAAAAGGGGAAAAGAGTTAAAATTCATTTTTGTCAACGAGTAGGTAAACTTTCTTATTTAAAGGATATGTTAAACACTATTATCTCTAGTAGTTTAATAAAAAAAATCAATCCCTAAAAGCATATTAAACTTGTTTTGGCTATAAAGAATAATGATTACATTTTTTCTCAAATCAAGTTTTAATAGTGACAATTATAGTTTAGAAAAGGAAGTGTACTAAAATATTACAATTTTCGTATCATGTTTAAATTTAATATCAACATTTCAACTATAATTTTTAAAATACTATCATTACAATACTCATTTATCTATTACAAATATAATACACAGCATAAATACACACAGAGAGACACACTATGACATTCTAAAGAAAGATAAGCGATTTGAAATCATAAAAGCAAAACTTACCTCCTTCTAAATCATATCTGAATAAGCCAAGAACCCACTGGGTAAGGATGCAAGGAGTAAAGAAATAATGACTATAATCATCAACTGTAAATTTGGCTCGCACCTGAAAAAACAAGGCAAATGATCTGTCCTATTCTTTTAAATTTATAATCATGATGTAAATTTTTCAATCACTTTAAATTTACAGGAATGTCAGTTTCTACCAGTGAGTGGAATCGTATTTCAACATTACTGATTTCCTTAGTTATCTTGTATACTATATTTTATGCACTTAAAAAACATTATCTAAGATAGGTTGCTCATAAACTTCAATAAGATGATAAAAGGTTGTCCGCGCAAGAAAACAAAGTAAAAAGTTAAAGAGTCCTCCTAAAGAAAGGAATTCAAGGAAAGCCAATTGAGTTCAGTCACTCAGTCATGTCTGTCTCTTTGCGACCCCACGGACTGCAGAAGGCCAGGTTTCCCTGTCCATCACCAACTCCCGGAGCTTACTCAAACACATGCCCATCAAGTCAATGATGCCATCCAACCATCTCATCCTCTGTCAACCCCTTCTCCTCCTGCCTTCAATCTTTCCTAGCATCACGGTCTTTTCCAATGAGTCAGTTCTTCACATTAGGTGGCCAAAGTATTGGAGTTTCAGCTTCAGCATCAGTCCTTCCAATGAATATTCAGGACTGATCTCCTTTAGGATGGACTGGTTGGATCTCCTTGCAGTCCAAGGCACTCTCAAGAGTCTCTCCAACACCACAGTTCAAAAGCATCAATTCTTAGGTGCTCAGCTTTCTTTATAGTTCAATTCTCACATCCATACATGACTACTGGAAAAAACACAGCTTTGACTATATGGACCTTTTTTGGCAAAGTAATGTCTCTGCTTTTTAATATGCTGTCTAGTTTTTTCACAGTTTTTCTTCCAAGCAGCAAGCGTCTTTTTAATTTCATGGTTGCAGTCACCACCTGAAGTGATCTTAGAGCCCAAGAAAATAAAGTCTGTCACTGCTTCCATTGTTTCCCCATCTATTTGCCATGAAGTGACGGGACAAGATGCCAAAGGAAAGCCAACCTAACTATAAAATGGGAGCTATAATTCCAAGGTGCTCATGGGTGTAAGACAGACCCACTTTATAACAGCAGGACCGACAGAGCTATCTTATGTTCAAGAGGTCATTGAACTTTGAACAAATTAAAGTGCCACAAGTCATATATAAGCAAAGAGCGTATGGCCTGCACTCTCCTCCCTACAGATTGCTCTTACTCTGGCCCTGATTGTCTAACATATGAATTAATTTAGAAAAACACAGTTTTATCTTTCCTCACTCCTACTCTGGGCTTTCTATGTGGAGCTAGTGGTAAAGAATCTGCCTGCCAATGCAGGAGATATAAGAGACTCAAGTTCAATTCCTGGGTCAGGAAGAGCCCCTGGAGGAGGGCATGGCAACCCACTCCAGTATCCTTGCCTGGAGAATTTCATGGACAGAGGAGCCTGGTGGGCTACAGTCCATGGGATCACAAAAAGTCAGACACAAATGAAGCAATGGAGCATTCACGTACTTCTACTCTAATACTATAGAAAGCATCTTCCACAAACACTTTCATAACTTTCACAAGCTATTCCCTTTACCCTGAAAGACCCTCTTTAATCTTAGGTCACTTTGTGAATTTCTCTTCATTTTTCAAAACTTAGACCACATTTCATCTCTTCTTAAAAACCAACACACAACCAAGTTATTCTCTCCCTCTTTGATGCTGTCTCTGTAACTGGTACGTATCACTATCGATACACATATTGTGCACTCAGTTGCTCAGTTGTGTCCGACTCTTTGTGGCCCCATGGACTGTAGCCTGCCAGGCTCCTCTGTCCATGGGATTTTTCAAGCAAGAATGCTGGACTGGGCTGCCATTTCCTACTGCAGGGAGTCTTCTCGATCCAGGGATCAACCTCACGTCTCTTGTGTCTCCTGCATTGGCAGGTGGATTCTTTACCAATGCGCCACCTGAGAAGCGCCTGATATACTTACTCTACCATATTAATAGTTTTATTTATATGATCAGGTCCCTCATTAGAGTGTGCACTTTCAAGGAAAAGTGACTCAGTTATCTTTGTATCCTTAGGACCAGCACTGGAAAGAGAAGGTACTCAATAAATATCTTCTGCATCCTTAATGCCTATTTTCAAGTATCATCCTACTTTATCAGAGTATTTTAAACATTTCCTCACAGACAGAAGGAAAGAAATAAACATCAACAATTACTCTCAGGTTTGAATCCTGGAAAATAGAAACTGACAGAAGTCAGGAGAAGATCTAGTTTTGGAAAGAAAACAAACTCCATTGTAAATATGCTAAATCTGAGCTCAAAGCAGGATAACCACTTAGCCACTGATTTGTTTGTTCAGTATTTGTTGGGTGTCTATTAGAAACTGTGCCAGAAGATATGATAGTGCATCAGGTACACACACATCTATCCTCAAGAGAGTTAATCACTCTCTAGGAGAAAAGTATAAATGACAGGAGAATAAAGCCTGAGCATCCACACAGATTAGGATTATAGGCAGCCCTTTGGAAGTGATGCCGACAGTCATGAAAACTACAATATAAGTGAATATATACCTGTTCATACACTTGTACCATGGATCCTGCTAAGATATAAATTTTTGAAGAAGAACCCCAAATAGAATGATTCTTCAGATTTTTATGTAGAACTGGTTCCAAATATGCTCCATAAATTGTCTGTAATTGCTCTCTTTCTGGGTAACTAAAAAAAAAAAAAGCATATAAGAAATTGAAATAAATATTCGAAATTATTATTTTAATGTTAAGGTATAGAAGTGGTTTCCAAACTGTGTGGTTTTCAAACCGTGAGGCATAGATACCTTCAAGGTTTACTCAAGGGCTTAAGCCAGGCTCACAGTCCTTATTCTTACTACCACTCAATCAGATCCCTAATTATCTGTTGTCAAATACTAAGGATTCTAAGAGGATTCTAATGAAATTACTTAAAAATATAATTGTTTAAAAGACCACTGATTTTTGGAAAGGACCAGAGGAAAAGTGTGCTTAAGAAAAAGCATTTTCAATTAAGTATAGTCTGTACAAAGAGCAGTAATCCACCTTAGAACTACGGAAGTAGAAAGCATCAAATAAAATCAACCTTTCCTCCCAAACCAAAATCTATTCAACACAGCTTAATTGGTGGCTGTAACGTTTCTAAAAGAAGAATGTTAATGGATGGGAGCAGTCTGGCATAATAGCATAGAAACAAGGTCTGGGGGACTTTGCTGGTGCTCCAGGGTTAAGACTCCACACTTTGACCGCAGATGGGCTCAGGTTCAATCCCTGGCCAGGAAATAAGATCCCACATGTCATGTGCTGTGGCCAAAAGAAAGAAAAACCTAAAACAGTACTGTGGTGATGGCTGCACAATTGTATAAATTTACTAGAATATATATGGATAAGTGTTACAGCATGTAAGTTATACCTCAGTAAAGTTATTCAAAAAAAAAGTTTTGTAAAGCAAAATATAACCAAGGATACAATGTCATAAAATTCCAGTTCATGTAACAATCATGGGCTGTGGAGATGAATGGGTGTAACAGGATTAATATCTGTTGTTGTTGTTTAGTTACTAAATCAGGATTAATATTATAGGACACTAAATGACCTAACTCTACCTTGCTCAGATATAAATTCTTTTTAGTTATCTTCATAAAATTTGATTGTATTTTTGCTTTATATAACCCATAAAACAGTTAAGCCTAAAACTCACCAGATTCCTGACACTGACATTTAGAGACCATACAAATTAGTTCTGTTTATTTCTATTACATAAGAAGCATTGATTAATAAAGCCTTTGTCACCCTAAATTACTGCTTACAGTTTAGGAAGGGTAGGAAAAAAATAATATCAGAGCTTAAGTTGGACTATTTTTATATTCTACATTTTGAAGTAATATCATTAAGACTTTCATAAAATGCAATATATAAGATGTCTCTCTACATCAACAACAAAATTTTAATACAATGATACATACTCTACAGCACAGAGACGAACAATAGAAGTAAATCTGGTAGTAAGCTTATGTCTTCCCAGTCTTCCTCCAGCTGACATAGAAGCCACAATTTGAATATTTTCTAAACCAACCCATTCCAAATTTTCATCATAAAATCCTTGATATGTCAGTACCTATTTAAAAATAAATACGTTTAAATGTTTTATGCTTAAGATTTTATAATCTAAGATATTTTGCATAAAACAATTGTTTCTGAATGAAATCATCCTCTAACTCAAAAATTTGACTGAAATATACTTTAATTTCTTATTTCATTAAAAACAATACTGTTCAAGATTCTGTGTTCAATGTCAAAAACAAATTTATGGTTACTGGCTAGGTGGTGGGATACACTGGATGTTGGAATTGACATATACACACTATATACATACAAAATAGATAACAAGGATCTACTGCCTAGCACAGGAAAGTCTTCTCAATACTCTTTAAAGACCTATATGAGAAAAGGATATAAAAAAGAGTAGATATATTATATATAGCAGATTCACTAATGCACAGCAGAAACTAACACAGCATGTAAATCAAATATGATCCAATAAAATTTTTTTTTAATTTAAAAAAGGCTCTGTGTTCAATTAATGTTAGCTGAACTACGCTCACTTTTCAAATGCTTTTCAAAATAAATATTAAAGTCCAGATCATACTATTAATATAAATTAAAGTCTAGAACATACTATCAATATAAATCTACCAGCAATTATCAAAAAAAGTGAAAAACTGGGAAAAACATAAGGAGAACAGTTTGGGTTTTTTCTATACATGTTTTAATATATTCAGCAGTTACATTAAAAAGTAAAATGTGAAGCTGTATATCAAGCTCTAACTTAGAATTTAGAGTTCCCAGTATGATATAAATCACATAAAGAAAACCTTCCACAATGACTGAGGCAATATGAATATAACTGTTTTTGGAAGAGTGCATATGTAGAAGAATAAAGCCAAGCTTCCCCAACTCTAACACCATTCTCAGGTTAATTTTTTAGGAATAAAGGGCAGGTAAACAGCATAGGGTAAAGGCTGTTTTCATTCTTTTGAAATAGCATCTCGATGTAGTACTAATTTCTAGATGTAGGAAGATCAAAGAAAGTAGCCCTGGGACAGGAATAAGGTGCTTTGGGAATTTAATTTCCACAACACATGATAGACAAAACTGGTCCTAAGAAGGGAAGCAGATTTTCTATCTATAAGGAAAGTTAATGAAATTAAATTGTCTCCAATTATACCAAAACACTTCAAGCGCTAATACACACCTGCTGCAGGAAAGCTATCAGAGTGCTGGTCCCCCACTTGTCCAGCCGGGGCAGGTTGATGTCCTTTAAGTACAGAACCAGCCTCTCACAGTCTTTGGGTCGATACACACGGCCAGTATTAGTGCTGATGACCATGCAAGTCTGGCTCAGCTTCTGCAGAAGATGCCGGGAAGTAGTCTGTGTGCTACAGTGAACCGTAGCAATGTGAGTAGACCGGAGGTGGGAAAACGCATACCTGAGTAGCATCCTGTGAAAGACAACACACTTGACTTCATAAATGCAACCAAAGAAATACTCTTCATATTCAATACACAATTTCTATTATTCATTACGTATTTATTTTTGGCTGTGCTGGGTCTTCACTGCTGCACGTCCTTTTCTCTAGTTGCAGCAAGCAGGGACTACTCTAGTTGCGGTTTGTGGGCTTCTCTTTGTGGGGGCTTCTCGTTGCTGAGCACAGACTCGAGGATGCACAGACTCAGCAGCTGCGGCACATAGGCTTAGTAGGTGTGGATCCCAGGCTCCAGAGCACAGGTTCAATAGTGGGGGCACACAGGCTAAGTTGCTCTGCGGCATGTGGAATCTTCCCGGACCAGGGATTGAACCTATGTCTCCAGCACTGGCAGATGCATTCTTTACCAGTAAGCCACCAGGGAAGCCCCCAAGATTTCTAATTTTAAATATTTCCATTTCTAAATTATTTACAATGTTGTTTAAGGAAAAAGTAGTAACAATAGATAAGATTTCTACAACTATCCATAGCTACTAAACTAGATTTCTAAGTTTCAGACTGAAAAAATAAATAAATTCATATTTTAAGGCATTCTTGAGACTCAGCAAAAAAAAAAAAAATTCAAGGTTCACAAAAAATACTTTAGTTTGAAAAAGTATACATAAAAACTATTTATGTATACATAAAAAGTATACCAAAAAATAGTGATAGATTTTCATATACTCTAGAATATGTGAAATTTTAATTCTTTAAAGTAAATGCTCCAAAGAGAATCACCTTACTTCTAAAAAAATGCTCAGTTCAGTTCAGTTGAGTTCAGTCACTCAGTCATGTCTGACTCTTTGCAACCCCATGGACTGCAGCAAGCCAGGCTTCCCTATCCATTACCAACTCCCGGAGTTTACTCAAACTCATATCCATTGGGAGAAGACAATGGCAACCCACTCCAGTACTCTTGCCTGGAGAATCCCATGGACGGAGGGGCCTGGTAGGCTGCAGTCCATGGGGTCATGAAGAGTCGGACACGACTGAAGCGACTTAGCAGCAGCAGCAGCATATCCATTGAGTCGGTGATGCCATCCAAAAAATGTTCACATGCACTAATCATTTTGTTGTGATTGTATGCACATATTTTTTTAAGGATATCTTCTCAGATTTCTCTTATTTCATCAGAAAACACATAACTTGGCAGGAAAAAAAGGACATATTTTTCTCTATAGTAATATTATTTTTACAAACAGTGACAATAAAGAGTCCTTCATGAAAATGTACCTGCTACTTGAACCAAAAACATGTAACAAAATCTATTAAATCATTTTAGAACAGGAGAGATGCATAAATCCACTACAGGCATCTTGATTATTATTTTTCTGCTCTTACCCTTTGCCACATCCTTCTGGTCCAACAAGAATAAATGGCTGCTTAGTATCAGGACTCAACCAAGGTTTGAAATAGTCTAGACCTCGCTGCATGTCAGGAGTCTGAATGACTGGAAGAGTTTGGCTATTGCTGAAATCATCAGCAGTCAAGTTTTCTGGCTTCTTCAGCACATAAGACGCTAATCGTCCTCTACTTGAGTCATAGTAGGTGTCCAGTGGTTTGTGAGGGTCTGGAGGAGATTCACGTGCCCAATTAAAAACCTTAAGAAAAAAAAGTTAAGAAAGATTTTCATATACTCCAAACAGAATATGTGAAATTTTAATTCTTTAAATGCTCCGAAGAGAATCATCTTATTTCTTAAAAAAGTTTACATGCACTAAACTTACTAAATATCCTTAATAATTATAATAACATTTTATCTCACATATTATCCTCTAAATGATCATTTAAGCAAATAATAAAATTCATCTAGTCCACACATATATTGAATAAACATATTCAGCTTCCAATTGAGTTCTTATGAAAACTAAATTACACATTACACAATGCAGGACTCCTAGACCCGTCATTTCCAGTGTAACTGTCCATTCCACTGTTAGCACTACTGCTCTCTACCGGTTCCTCTTTCAAAAACTGCCATCTATACAGATACATAGCAGACAGTTAACCCTGATGCTACTCAACACCTTCACTGACTTTTGTTCTGTACAATAAGACACTGAGTGGTAACAATGAAAAGCATCTGGCAACAGAGGCAACCGATGGGCTACGGAGAGAAAAACACAACAGAGAAAGTAAAAAAGTGTGGTATCAATGAAACAAAATGACAAAAATGCAGAAACATAATATTGGAACCAACCCAAATGAATATGCATTCAATTATTTCAAGGGAGGTCAATAGGAAGAAATTCCTTAATATGTAGAATTTGGCTTTATAAACAATGTAGCTGAAATGACTTTTGCGTTAAATAAAGAAAAGATCTATAATGATTGCTCCATCTAAGCATCTGTAACTGGAAAACTCTTCTGGTTAAAAAAATGATTAAAAATATGCTACTTTAAGATTAAAATGAATAAAATAACTATATTTATTCATATAGCTAAGAAGGTACAAAAATATCTAACAAAAAATATAGTCCAGACTTTAGCCTATTAAAAAATCTTTCATAATTTTTTATTTATTGTTTAATTGAAGGATAATTGCTTTACAGGATTTTGTTTTCTGTCAAACCTCAACATGAATCAGCCATAGGTGACATATGTCCCCTCCCTTTTGAACCTCCCTCCCATCTCCCTCCCCTCCCCTCTAGGTTGATACAGAGCCCCTGTTTGAGTTTCCTGAGCCGTACAACAAATTCCCATTGGCTATTTATTTTATATATGGGAATGTAAGTTTCCATGTTACTCTCTCCATACATCTCACCCTCTCCTTCCCTCTCCCCATGTCCATAAGTCTATTCTCTATGTCTGTTTCTCCATTACTACTCTGAAAATAAATTCTTCAGTACCATCTTTCTAGATTCCATATATATGCATTAGTGTATGATATTTATCTTTCTTTTTCTGAGTTACTTCATTCTGTATAATAGGCTCTACTGTTTCTCCATTACTACTCTGAAAATAAATTCTTCAGTACCATCTTTCTAGATTCCATATATATGCATTAGTGTATGATATTTATCTTTCTTTTTCTGAGTTACTTCATTCTGTATAATAGGCTCTAGGTTCATCCATCTCACTAGAACTGACACAAATGGGTTCCTTTTTATGACTGAGTAATATTCCATTGTGTATATGTATTACAACTTCTTTATCCATTCATCTGTCAATGAACATCTAGGTTGCTCCCATGTTCTAGCTATTGTAAATAGCGCTGATATGAACAATGGGATACAAGTGTCTCTTTCAATTTTGGTTTCCTCAGGGTCTATGCCTAGGAGTGGGATTGCTGGGTCATATGGACCTTTCATTCCTAGTTTTTTAAGGAATCTCCATACCGTCTTCCATAGTGGCTATATCAATTTACATTCCCACCAACAGTGCAAGAGGATTCCCTCTCCTCCATACCCTCTCCAGCATTTGCTGTTTGCAGATTTTTTGATGATGGCCATTCTGACCGATGTGAGGTGATATCTCATGGCAGTTTTGACTTGCATTTCTCTAATAATGAGCGATGCTGAGCATCTTTTCATGTGTTGGTAGCCATCTGTATGTCTTCTTGGGAGAAATGTCTGTTTAGGTCTTTTTCCCAATTTTTCATTGGGTTGTTGCTCTGGTATTGAGTTGTATGTATATTTTGGAAATTAATCCTTTGTCAGTTGTTTCATTTGCTATGATTATCTCGCATTCTGAGGGTAGTCTTTTCACCTTGCTTATAGTTTCCTTTGCTGTGCAAAAGCTTTTAAGTTTAACCAGGTCACACTTGTTTACTTTGGTTTTTATTTCTGTTACTCTAGGAGGTGGGTCATAGCGGATCTTGTGTTGATTTATGTTGAGTGTCCTGCGTATGATTTCCTCTACGAGTTTTACAGTCTCTGGTCGAACATTTAGGGCTTTAATTCCTTTTGAGTTTATCTTTGTGTACAGTATTAGTAAGTGCTCTAATTTCATTCTTTTACATGTAGCTGTCCAGTTTTCCCACTATCATTTATTGATGAGGCTGTCTTTGCCCCACTGGATATTCTTGCCTCCTTTATCAAAAATAAGGTACCTATAGGTGCATGGGTTTATTTCTGGGCTTTCTATCTTGTTCCATTGGTCTATCTTTCTGTTTTGTGCCATTACCATACTGTATTGATGGCTGTAGCTTTGTAGTATAATCTGATGTCACTACAGTTGATTCCCCCAGCTCCATTCTTCTTTCTCAAGACTGCTTTGGCTATTCAGGGTCTTCTGTGCTTCCAAATGAAGTATGAAATTTTTGTTCTAGTTCTGTGAAAAATGCCATAGGTAACTTCATAGGGATCGCATTGAAACTGTAGATTGCATTTGGTTGTATAGTCATTTTCACAATATTGATTCTTCCTACCATCTGTTTATGTCATCTTTTCTTTCTTTCATCAGTGTCTTATAATTTTCTGTACTTATTCTTTTGTCTCCTTGGTTAAGTTTATTCCTAGATATTCTATTCTTTTTGTTGCAATGGTGACTGGGATTGATTCCTTAATTTCTCTTTCTGATTATTCATTGTTATTATATAGGAATGCAAGTGATTTCTGTGTATAGATTCTTTATAATGTGACTGCTAAATTCACTGATTAAATCTAGTAATTTTCTGATAGTATATTTAGGGCTTTCTATGTATAGTATCATGTCATCTGCAAAGAGTGACAGCTTTACTTCTTTTCCGATCTGGAGTCATTTTTTCTTCTCTGATTGCTGTAGGTAGGACTTCCAAAACTATGTTGAGTAACAGTGGTGAAAATGGAGAACCTTATCTTGTTCCTGATCTTAGGGGAAATGCTTTCAGTTTTTCACCATTGAGAATAACATTGAGAGCCACCATTATAAGCCACCATTGAGAGGCTTATAATATACGGCCTATACTATGTTGAGGTAGGTTCATTCTATGCCCATTTTGGGAAGAGTTTTAATCATAAATGGGTGCTGATATGTGTCAAAGGCTTTTTCTGCATCTACTGAGATTAAGCACAAGCTGGAATCAAGATTGCCTGAAGAAATATCAATAACCTCAGATATGCAGATGACACCACCCTTATGGCAGAAAGCAAAGGAGAACTAAAGAGCCTCTTGATGAAAGTGAAAGAGGAGAGTGAAAAAGTTGGCTTAAAACTCAACATTCAGAAAATTAAGATCATGGCATTTGGTCCCATCACTTCATGGCAAATAGATGGGGAAACAATGGAAACGGTGACAGAATTTACTTTCTTGAGCTCCAAAATCACTGCAGATGGTGACTGCACCCATGAAATTAAAAGACGCTTACTCCTTGGAAGAAAAGTTATGACCAACCAAGACAGCATTTTAAAAAGCAGAGACATTACTTTGCCAACAAAGGTCCATCTAGTCAAAGCTATGTTTTTTTTTCCAGTAGTCACTATGGACATTGAGAGTTGGACTATAAAGAAAGCTGAGTGCTAAAGAATTGATGCTTTTAAACTGTGGTGTTGCAGAAGACTCTTGAGCGTCCCTTGGACTACAAGGAGATCCAATCAGTCCATCCAAAAGGAAATCAGCCCTGAATATTCATTGGAAGGGTTGATGTTGATGATGAAACTCCATTACTTTGGCCACCTGATGCAAAGAACTGACTCATTAGAAAAGACCCTGATGCTGGGAAAGATTGCAGGCCGGAGGAGGAGGGGACAACAGAGGATGAGATGATTGGATGGTATCACCAACTCAATGGACATGAGTTTGAGTAAACTCCGGGAGTTGGTGATGGAAAGGGAAGCCCAGCGTGCTGCATGCAGTCCATGGGGTCACAAAGAGTCAGACACGACTGGCAAATGAACTGAACTGAACTGAGATTATCACATGGTTTTATCATTCAATTTGCTAATATGGTGTATCACATGGATTGATTTGTGTATACTGAAGAATCCTTGCATCCCTGAAATAAACTCAACTTGATTGTGGTGTATGAGCTTTTTAATGTGTTGTTGAATTGTTTCTAAAACTTTTGTTGAGGGTTTTTCCATCTATCTTCATCAGTGATATTGGCCTGTAGTTTTTTTTGTGTTGTCTTTGCCTGGTTTGGGTATCAGGGTGATGGTGGCCTCATAGAATGAGTTCAGAAGTGTTCTTTCCTCTGCAATTTTTTGTAAGAATTTTATAAGGATAGGCATTAGCTCTTCTCTAAATGTTTGATAGAATTCACCTGTGAAGCCATTTGGTCCTCAATTTTTGTTTTTTGAAAGATATTTGATTATAGCTTCAATTTCAGTGCTTGTAATTGGGTTGTTCATACTTTCTATTTCTTCCTGGTTCAGTCTGGGAAGACTGAAGTTTTCTAAGAGTCTATCCATTTCTTCCAGCTTATCCATTGTATTGCCATATAGTTGTTCATAATAGTCTCTTATAAGCCTTTGTATTTCTGCATTGTCTGTTGTAACCTCTCCTTTTTCATTTCTAATTATGTTGATTGAATTCTTCTTTTTTTCTTGAAAAGTCTAGCTAAAGGTTTGTCAATTTTGTTTATCCTCTCAAAGAACCAGCTTTTAACTGGTTTGTTTCTTTCATTTCTTTTTCACTTATTTCTGCTCTGATTTTTTTGATCTCTTTCCTTCTGCTAATTTTGGGGTGTTTTTGTCCTTCTTTTTCTAGTTGTTTAAGGCATAAGGTTAGACTGTCTATTCAATATTTCTCTTGTTTCTTGAGTTAGGATTGTATTGCTATCACCTTCCCTCTTAGAACTGCTTTTGCTATAACCTTGGAAGAAAAGCTATGACTAGCCTAAACAGCATATTAAAAAGCAGAAACATTACTTTGCCAACAAAGGTTCATCTAGTCAAAGCTATGGTCTTTCCAGTAGTCATGTATCAATGTAAGAGTTGGACTGTGAAGAAAGCTGAGCACCGAAGAACTGATGCTTTTGAACTGTGGATCTTGAGAGTCCCTTGGACTGCAAGAAGGTTAAACCAGTACATCCTAAAGGAAATCAGTCCTGACTGTTCACTGCAAGGCTGATGCTGAAGCTGAAGCTCCAATACTTTGTCCACCTGATGCAAAGAACAGACTCCTTGGAAAAGACCCTGATGTGAGGAAAGATTGAAGGCAGGAAGAGAAGGGGACAACAGAGGATGAGATGTTTGGATGTCATCACCGATTCGATGGACATGAGTTTGAACAGGCTACAGGAGATGGAGAGGGAAGCCTAGTGTGCTGCAGTCCATGGGCTCACAAAGAGACGGACACAACTGAGTGACAGAACTGAACTGATAGGTTTTGAGTTGTCGTGTTATCATTGTTATTTATTTCTAGGAATCTTTCAATTTCCCTTTTAATTTCTTCAGTAACCTGTTCATTATTTAGAAAACGCATTGTTTAATCTCCATGTCTTTGTGTTTCTTACAGTTTTTTTCTTGCAATTGATACCTAGTATCATAGCGTTGTGGTAGGAGAAGATGCTTGATACAATTTCAATTTTCTTAAATTTACTGAGATTTGACTTGTGACCTGAGATATGGTCTATCTGGGAGAATGTTCCATGGGCACTTGAGAAGGTGTATTCTTCTGCATTTGGATGGAACGTCCTGAAGATTCCAATGAGATCCATCTCATCTAATGTATCATTTAAGACTTATGGTTCCTTATTAATTTTCTGTTTTAATGATCTGTCGATTGGTGTGAGTGGGGTGTTAATGTCTAGTCTATTATTGTGTTACTTTCAATTTCTCCTTTTATGTCTGTTAGTGTCTGTCCTATGTATTGAGGTGTTCCTATGTTGGGTGCATAGATACTTACCATTGCTGTATCTTCCTCTTGAATTGATCCCTTGATCATTTTGTGTGTCCTTCATTATCTCTTGAAATATTCTTTAAGTTTTACTTTGTCTGATATGAGGATTGCTACTCCAGTTTTCTTTTGCTTCCCATTTGCATGGAATAACTTTTTCCATCCTCTCACTTTCAATCTATGTGTCTTTAGGTCTGAAGTGGGTTTCTTACAGACAGTATATATATCAGTCTTGTTTTTCTATCCATTCAGCCAGTCTGTGTCTTTAGGTTGGAGCATTTAATCCATTTACATTTAAAGTAATTACTGATATATATGTTCCTACTGCCATTTTCTTGTTTCATTTTTGCTTTTGTAGATCTTTTTCTTCTATTTCCTGACTATATAAGTCCCTTTAACATTTGTTGTAAAGCTGATTTAATGGTACTGAATTCTCTTAACTTTTCCTTGAAAAACTTTCAATTTCTCCATCAATTTTGAATGAGATCCTTGGCTAGGTACAGTAATCTTGGTTGTAGATTTTTCCCTTTCAGTACTTTAAATATATCCTGCCATTCCCTTCTGGCCTGCAGAAGTTCTGCTGAACGGTCGGCTGTTAAACGTATGGAGTTTCCCTTGTATGTTACTTGTTGCTTTTCCCTTGCTGCTTTTAATATTCTTTGTGTTTAGTCTTTGTTAGTTTGATTAGTACGTGTCTCGGCATGTTTCTCCTTGAGGACATACAGTTTATGCTGTAGGGGACTCTTTGCATCTCTTGGACTTGATTGACTATTTCCTTTTCCATGTTGGAAAATTTTCAACTATAATCTCTTCAAAAATTTTCTCATACCCTTTCTTTTTCTCTTCTCCTGGGACCCCTGTAATTCAAATGTTGGTGCATTTAATATTGTCCAAGACGTCTCTGAGACCATCCTCAGTTCATTCTTTTTATTCTGCTCTTCAGAAGTTACTTCCACTATTTTATCATCCAGCTCAGATTTGTTCTTGTGCTTCAGATATTCTGCTATTGATTCCTTCTAGAGTATTTTGTTTCAGTAATTTTCTTGTTTGTCTCCATATGTTTACTCTTTAATCCTTCTAGGTCTTTGTTAATTGATTCTTGCATTTTCTCCATTCTGTTTTCAAGGTTTTTGATCATCTTTACCATCATTATTCTGAATTCTTATTCAAGTAGTTTGCCTATTTCCTCTTCATTTACTTGAGCTTCTGTGCTTCTGGTTTGTTCCTTCATTTCTGCAGTATTTTTCTTCCTTTTCAGTTTTTTTTTTTATTTATTTTAATTGGAGGCTAATTACTTTACAATATTGTGGTGGTTTTTGCCATACATCGACATCAATCAGCCATGGGTGTACATGTGTTCCCCATCCTGAACCCCCCCTCCCACCTCCTTCCCCATCCCATCCCTCTGGGTCATCCCAGTGCACAAGCCCTGAGCATCCTGTCTCATGCATCGAACCTGGACTGGCAATCTGCTTCACATATGATAATATACGTTTCAATGCTATTCTCTAAGATCACCCCACCTCGCCTTCTCCCACAGAGTCCAAAAGACTGTTCTATACATCTGTGTCTCTTTTGCTGTCTCGCATATAGGGTTATCGTTACCATCTTTCTAAATTCCATATATATGCATTAGTATATTGTATTGGTGTTTTTCTTTCTGACTTACTTCACTGTGTATAATAGACTCCAGTTTCATCCACCTCATTAGAACTGATTCAAATGTATTTTTTAAACATATGTGTTCGAGGTCTCCTTTTCCCAGGCTTCAAAATTTAATTCTTTCTTCCTTTTGGTTTCTGCCTTCCTTAGGTTGGTCCAGTGGTTTGTGTAAGCCTCATTATACAGTGAGATTTGTGCTGAGTTGTTTTTTTTTCCCCCTCTGATGGGCAGGGCTGAGTGTGGTGGTAATCCTGTCTGCTGATGACTGGGTTTGTATTTTTGTCTTGTTTTTGTTTGCACAGGGTGCTACTGGTGGTTGGTCTTGTATTCAAGTCATTTCCTTTGTGGGAGTTCCTAATATTTGATACTCCCCAGGGTTAGGAGTTCTCCGGTAGACCAGGTTTTGGAGTCAGTGCTCCCACTCTAAAGGCTCAGGGCTTGATCTCTGGCTGGCTGGCTTCCTCCCGCTGATCCTCACTCACTTCCTCAGGGTTTGAGGTGTGTGTGTGGCTACAGAAGGTCTGACGTGATTGGGCTCTTTGGCTCTTCTGGATTTCTCCTGACAGTCACACTTGGATTTCTCAGCTCCGGACTCGTGGTTTACGGTCAAGGACATAACCCGGGAACAGACAGCCAAGTGGAAAAGAGGTACAGGGCAGGGTGTATGAAAATTCCACTTCTGTCCAGGATGCCAACCTCCCTCCACTGCCACGTACTCAAGGGAGCCGCTCACCAAACACCACCCCTAATTATTTTATAAAATGTTAATAACACGATAAAATACCATAAACTAGTTCAAAGAAGAAAATAAATGTATATGTACCTATGTACTTATACAGATGGTCCCCAACTTACAATGGCTTGACTTATGATTTTTCATGTTTACAACAGGGAAAAAGTGATATGCATTCAGTAAAAATCATACTTTGAATTTTGATCTTTTCCCAGACTAGTGATACATGGTATGATACCATCCTGTGATGCTGGGCAGCAACAGTGAGTGGGAGCAAACTGCAGCTCACAGGCAGCCACACGATCACCAGGGTAAACAACTGATATACTTAAAACCACACTGTCTTTCACTTTCTGCATAGTAGTTGAGAAATCACACACTATTCAACACTTTATTATAAAGTAGACTTTGTGTGAGATGATTTTGCCAACATTCTGAGCACTTTAAGACAGACTATATTAAGTCATGATATTTGACAGGTTAGAGGAGGTAAATGCATTTTCAACTTAGGATATTTTCAACTTACAATGAATTTATCAGGCTGTTAACCCCATCATAATTCAAAGTAGCTCTGTATATAAATGTATTCATGCATGCTCAGTGGCTGTCATGTCTGACTCTTTGCAACCCCATGCACTGTGGCCCGCCAGGCTCCTCTGTCTACAGGATTTTTCAGGAAGGAATACTGGAGTGGGTTGCCATTTTCTCCTCCAGGGGATCTTCCTCATTCAGGGATGGAACCCCCATCTCCCACATCTCCTGCATCTGCAGGCAGATTATCTATCACTGAACCACCTGGGAAGTCCATACTAAACATAGTCTGAGCCTTCTCAATCTATAACTTTATTCACATTTGACAGGCCGAAGTGCAAACATGGAAGCAGCAGATTTCAAAATATGCAGTCAGAGAGCTAGAGACTCCTTTGAGTTTTCTCAGAAGCGATAGTGGAAGTGACAGAGAAAGACTTGGGAGCTTCCTACTCTACCTGGAGCACGTCAGTTTGCTCTGTTTTATTAAATATTGTACTTCTAAGTATAATTTCTTTTGGGAAAAAATCCCACCACTTAATCTTATTAAATAGTAGTTTAAGAGAATCAAACAATGTAGTAATACATAGTATTTTGGTTTCATAATTTTTAATTATCTTTCTCCAAAAACAAAAAAGTCCTTCCTATGAAGTTAAATTGGTCCACTTTTTTTTTAACTTTTTATTTTATACTGGGGTAGAGCCAATTAACAATGCTGTGATAGTTTCAGGTGAACAGTGAAATGATTCAGCCATATATATAGATATATCCATTCTCCCTCAAACTCCACCCCCATCAAGGCTGCAAATTAGTCTACTTTTAAAGACAGGTACAGTAGCCAACATTGCTGAGTGTTTATTATTTGTTTCCAAGTGCACTTTACATTGATCATCTCACACAGTCACATTTAACACCCCTCTGAAGAACCATTTCATTATAACACTGTTGTTGTTTAGTCACTAAGTCATATCTGACTCTTCTGAGACTCCATGGACTGTAGCCCACTAGGCTCCTCTGTCCACAGGATTTCCCCAGCAAGAATACTGGAGTGGGTTTCCATTTCCTTCACCAGGGGATCTTCCCAATCCAGGGATCCAACTAGCTTCCCCTGCATTGGCAGGCAGTTTCTTTACCACTGAGTCACCAGGGAAGCCAAATATAAATGTATTATTATTGTATTAAATGCATAACTTCAAAATGCTATACCCAGGACTTCCCAGGTGGCACTAGTAGTAAAGAACCCACCAGCCAATGCAGGTAGAGGCAAGAGACACAGGTTCAATCCCTGGGTTGAGAAGATCCCCTGGAGGAGGTCATGGCAACCCACTCCAGTATTCTTGACTGGACAATCCCATGGACAGAGGAGCCTGGCAGGCCACCTCCATCAGGTCACACAGAGTCAGACACAACTGAAGCGACTTATTAGAATGCATGCATGCACACACCAAGGGTCAACGAAAATTAACAAAAAATGTTGATAAAACATAGGCTTTAAATGGGTACTACCTCTTTGGTGAATTCCAGACGTGACTTCAAGTTCAGATTTCCACCAAGACCCCTTATGAGATTAATAATAAATTGATCATGATCTCTGCATCCATGTAGATGTGACAATCCATTCATCACAGTTCCAACCAAACTTGTTTCTACCACATAGTCATTCTGTTGATTAAAATCCATATTACAAACAAAGGGAAAATATTAACAGTAAATTAGCACCATACACAGATTTTTTACTCATCTTTTCAAGGATCATATTTAAATTTATCCCACTACTCAAGTTATAGAAAGTTTAGATTTCAACTTACACATAAACATTGAAAATAAAAAGTAATCATAAAAATACAGTTGTGTATTTCTAGCCGTAAGTGTGAGTCCTCAAATAGATAACACAGTTTGTTTACTTCCTAAACCTGAAAAAAATTTTTTAAAAAAGTAAATCAATCAACATCAGTCTAAACATAACAGTTCCTCATTTCCTCTTGGTAATTAAAAAGGAAGCTAGACACCTCAACTAGAGAGCAGCCCCTGCTCACCAGAACTAGAGAAAGCCATAAACAGCAACGAGGACACAGCACAACCAAAAATAAAAATAAATTAACTAATTTTTAAAAAAAGAAGCTAGAGGCAAAGGCTAGATTAATGGTTCTGGACCAAAAAACATTAGTAAAGGCAGGCTTAAAAACAATTTGGAGCTTTTCCTCTAAACAGAATTTTAAAATGAAACTTTTGGACTCAGGTGGTATAGATTAAGGTCCGTGGGCTTTTGGGGCCCTATGTACTTAACAAGGAAAACCAATTATGGTTAGAATCTGTATGTCGTGCTGCTGCTGCTGCTAAGTCGCTTCAGTCGTGTCAGACTCTGTGTGACCCCACAGACGGAAGCCCACCAGGCTCCCCCGTCCCTGGAATTCTCCAGGCAAGAACACTGGAGTGGGTTGCCATTTCCTTCTCCAATGCAGGAAAGTGAAAAGTGAAAGTGAAGTCGCTCAGTCTTGTCCGACTCTTCGCGACCCCATGGACTGCAGCCTACCAGGCCCCTCCATCCATGGGATTCTCCAGGCAAGAGTACTGGAGTGGGGTGCCATTGCCTTCTCCGGTATGTAGTGCTAGGTAGCTTTTTTTTAAAGGGAGAATTAAATAGATGGAAGTCAACTCTAAGAGACATACTATGCTATATTAAGTTGCTTCTGTCATGTCCAACTCTTTGCAACCCCATGGATTGTAACCTTCCAGGCTCCTCTGTCCATAGGATTTTCCAGGCAAGAATACTGGAGTGGGTTGCCATTTCCTTCTCCAGAAGTCTAATAGAGGAAATGGTTAATTCATTGTGGTAGAAGTTATAGAGCAGAAAAAGAGAGTGTTTTGAGAAAGGATAACTCAGGTTGAGGACTCAAGTTGTCTTTAAGGAAGATGACAATTGCTAACATTTGAAGAGTCAGACCTATCTGGCATACGGAGAACTCAGCATATGCAATGGTAAGCAATAGGCATACTTAAGGAATTAAAAGAGGCATATGCCTGAAGAAGCAAAGGCAGAGTGATTCAAGACAGAGAGGCAGGCAAGGGCCAGAGTATGTGGAATTTTATAGGCCATGATAAGGAGTGCAAATTGTATCTTCAGTGCCTTTAAACTTTAAGTAAGAGAATAAAATGACTAAATTTACATTTTAAAAAATCTCTCTGCCTTCATAATAAATAATTCTCAAAGAACAGAAATAGGTAGGGAAAGGGGGAGAAAACAGAAGGAAATGGATAGAAATCCAGCAGCTTAGGCCATACTGAGTTCTAAGCTTTAAAGGCAAGATAAAGAAAACGGACATATTTCCCTCTAGATTGTCTAATTTGCTAAATATAAGAAAGTAAAGCTCTAGTTATAAATAAAACCAATGCTTGACTAGAGCATTCAGTATGGTATATCTTTCAGAATCTGAACATGGTAAACAAAGCACAGAATTAAGAAAGAAGGAACACTCAACACATAAAATCTCGAACAAGAACAAGGACCTGAGAATAGAATCAGTTTATTTTCTAACTAAATCTTTGGTATCCACTCTGGTTTAATCATCTTATCCTGTCATCATGTCTGCAGTCACAAATCCCAAACAAGGGAGAGTCAAAGAGTCAACACATTCTATGCAGTGCTACACCTCTCGGTCTAACACTGACAGCATGAAGCAGATGACTTCAAGGCGTCTGCACTGGAAAGCATGCTTAGGTTGTATGTTTTACATTCACACCTACTGAAAAGATGCTACAAACACAGGCACCAGTTATTTAACTACGCTCATATATTCACTTTTCTAAGGTTTTTTTTTTTTGATATGGACCGTTTTTAAAGTCTTTATTGAATTTGTTAAAATGCTGCTTCTGTTTTATGTTTTTTGGCTTTTTGGCCATGAAGAATGTGGGATCTTACTTGGCTTCCCAAGCAGGAATCAAAAGTATACCCCTTGCGCTGGAAGTCTAACCCCTGGACTGTCAGGGAACTCCCAAGCTCCTATACTCTTATTCACCACATTGTTATTACCAAACTTTGCTTCTGGGGATACAATAAGGAGTACAATAGGCTTAATCTTTGCCCTCAAGGTGCTTGCAGTTGCATGAAAGCAATTATAGTTGAAAGACATAGTACACTGCTGCAGAAGCACAAGGAGGTAGACAGCTCAGTGGGACTGATGGCTGGTGGGAGTGGTTCTTCCCTGAAGTCTCCAGGGAAACCTATCTCATTTGTGTCATTTCTCCCAAGTCCCTAGTCCTCCACCATTCATCTTTACAAAGTCAGAAAAGAAAAAAGTTTAGAAAACTAAAGTGAAATTACCATTTGTCTATATGATCTGCCCAACCCTGAAGTACTGACCTCTAAATTAAGTTCATATCAATGATCACCTTTAAAAAAACTCAATGCTATTTATTTTCTCTGTTTTTATATGTTTATTTTTTTAATACAAGCAATGACATAAGAGAAAAATCAAAATTTGAAAACATCATATAAGTACATGAATATTGTCTTTTTTGCATGCTGAAACTTCTATTCATGCTTCAAATTCAAAATTAAATGTCATCTCCTTTAAAACTCTCCTAGAAGGCAGCAATACTCTCTTCATCCTGTTATACTGCAGTTATCTTTTTCCTTGTCAGTTTCCTCTGTGACACAAACCCTTCTCAGTGAAAGACACTGTCTATTAATGTTCACCTGGCAAAGTGTCATCAAGGGCATCTATTTGATAAGCAATAAATTTTTGCTAAATAAACAAATGTTTCAAGAGTAGTATAAATAACTCAACATCCTTTCTCTACTTTAATATTGTCATTATTTTTAGCATGATATATAGGCAGGTATTTATTGACATAGTAAAATGTGGCAGAAAGATCGTTTTGCTAGTAAAACTTCAAAAGGCATTCCAATTTCAAGATTTTTAGGTAAGTGTTGCAAGGTATCATGGATGGAAGAATTAAAGTATTTTAAGACTTAACACAATAAAAGTTATACCATGAAACACAGTGGGATGGCAGTGAAGATACCTACCCTTCACTCCACCCTCACATTCTGTCAGAACGTTACTAAAAGGTGGTTAATTATGTAAGCAACAGTCAGTCATTATACTTTTTGCCTAAATAATTATGAATTATAATTATCTTACCTGTTTTAGAACCCATTGTAATGCCTTTTCAAAATAATCCCCAATCCAGTTTTCAAGATTATTCCTATATTTAGGAGGCTGATTCCTCAACCAAGATTTTATCAGAGAATTAAGATCTGTCTCTTCATCACTGAAACATATTAACAAACATTAAAAACTGTTTAGGAGTAAATCATAAATTTACTTTCAAAATAAATTTATGCTCCAGTAAACATTATTCTACATATGTACTCTGCTAGTATACAAGAGTTCATTTGAGTTACTTCTGTATATGTATGTGTGTATATACTACTCCTACATATATAAGCACATATAAGTGTGTATATATATGTCATTTTCTATAAAATAAAGCAAATAAACCTCACCTATATCATTGTATGGAGAAGGCAATGGCACCCCACTCCAGTACTCTTGCCTGGAAAATCCCATGGACGGAGGAGCCTGGTAGGCTACAGTCCATGGGGTCGCTACGAGTCGGACACGACTGAGCGACTTCACTTTCACTTTTCCCTTTCATGCACTGGAGAAAGAAATGGCAACCCACTCCAGTATTCTTGCCTGGAGAATCCTAGGGACAGCAGAGCCTGGTGAGCTGCCGTCTATGGGGTTGCACAGAGTCGGACACGACTGAAGCGACTTAGCATAGCATAGCATAGCATAGCATATCTTTGTAAGTATAAATTAAAGAAGAATTATACATCTACAAGTTAGCCACAAAGTGGTCTAAACCATTCCTACCCAAAATGGGGTCTACAGAATCCCAAGCACCATCCCAGACCCAGTGAAGCAAAATCTTTGCTTTAACAATATCCCTAGGTGATTCAAATGCACATTAGAAAAGTTGCACTGCATCTTAATGCAGATCTTTAAAAATATTTTTTCTTTCTATCTCCAAAAAAGCTGACCACCTAAATTCCCATGCCACTACTGAAACTTGAAAATCATGCTAAAGTACAATAAATTTTTTTTAGCAAAGCACTTAATTATTTGAGTAACATTCAATGTTTGAAATTATACATAATACTGACATCTTATTCAAAATTACATGTTACACATTTATAAAAATTATAGTTAAAACAACTTATTGACTAATAATTGTAGAAGTTACAAGGGCCCACAATTCTGTCATTTCTCCTGTCCTCTACCAGTGTTTCACAGTAACACAAGTAAATACTGAGTCCTTGAATTTTTCTTCCAACATTTCCATCCAGTTTAATAAGGAAAAGAAAAAAAAGATCAAAGGTAAATATGTAAATTACATTGGATACACTCAAAACAGACAAAGGAAAGCTGCTAAACTCTTTCAGCATAAAGACTTTGTTGTCAATGGTGATTTAGTGGCTAAGCCGTATCTGACTCTTGCAAACCATGGACTGTAGCCTGCCAGGCTCCTCTGTTCATGGGATTTTCCAGGTAAGAATACTGGAGTGGTTTGCCATTTCCTTCTCCAGGGGAATCTTCCTGACTCTGGATCAAACCCAGGTCTCCTGCACTGCAGGCAAATTCTTTACCAACTGAGCTACCAGGGACAACTATTGTTGTCAACAGTATCTCCTTAGTACCTATGGCAACTACATGTCTTAGTTTGTCTAAGACAATCTTGATGTATATCAGTTATCCCAGCATAATAAATAGCATTCTCTTTCATTATTAAAAGGTCCTCCCATTTGGCCTACTGCAGAGTAAGTGCAAAATATCTGCTGAAGAAATGAATAAAGCCTAAAAATCAAAGTTAATCAAAAAGAAACTAAAAATAACAAGTATTTGTGTTTTACATGAAATCATAAATACTCATTATATCTCTCACAAACAATATCTGGTTCACCAACAATTTTCAAATCATCTACAGCAACGAGTCTTTTTTCTGATAAAAAGCAATGGCATTCTACTTAACCTTTATTTCATTTACATTCTAATTTATATTATAATTGCTGTTATATTTATCTATCTCCTCTATGCAGACATATGCTCTATAAAGATAAGCCCTCCATAAATACAAGCCCTTCGTAATTGTTAGTATTACTCCTTTCTTGCTGTCTCTCTCAAAATGCCTAAATTCGTGCCATACATGTAACAGGCATTCAATAAATATTTTAAAATTTAATGGTAAGCTTTCCTTTCATCCTATTTTTCTCACAGGATTATGAGAACAAATGAATAAATGAGATAAACTGGATGAGATACTGCTACAAAAGCTACAAACTCAATGCCATATTATTTTAAAAATAATTAATACCTCAAAATATTACTTGGGAGTTTGTGGCTAGTTTAATATAAATGCTTCCTACAATATTATCAAAGAAGTAAGCAATTAAACAATTTTGGAAACATTCTGGATCAATTTGATAGCAAAAGTCATTTCGAATGATTCTAAAAGAGTAGAGCATTGTATATAGACTGATAAACATCAAATTCTAAAACATAAATTCAAAACGTAAAAGAAAACGTTCTAATAACTCATTTTGGGCAATGAGACCGGCTCAAACATGCCAGCACGGCACTACCGTCGCTGAAATCTAAACTCAGCTTATTTTTGCTCTTCAAGTCTCTTCCACGTGCACTCAAGAAGAAATAAAATATTAAATAAAGAGGTTTCCAATTTGCAAAATGAAAGATCGGGCCATTTCATAGGCCCTATTTAAAGTTGTTCAACAAAATGCAGCACAAGGTGTGGACAGCTACACACATGCATCCACAGCTTAAACTACAGGGATTCCAAACAGCGGCCAAACAGCACCGCCAGGGAAAGAAAAGAAAAACAGGGGTTGCGTGTTCCTCAATTCGCAATTTTTTTTTCCTCGTTTTAAACAGTTAGTGATGTTTACAAATGCTATTAATGCCGGAACAGGGCCAGTCATACACCTTATCTGCCGTAGAAATATAGATTTTTGTTTACACAGTTTTATCCCCAGTCTGAAACTACATCTGCTGCTATCTGCTACTGCAAGGGCTACACCGTCTCAGCCTGGCCCTGGACCCAGAGCTTGGCTGCCTCCAGTCTGCCTTCGGCCAGTCCTGGGCCTTCTCTCCAGTTGAGCTTGCTCTTCACCTTGAGGGAAGGGACTGCGACTCGGCCTTCCTCACCGCCCTCCTCCCCTCCTCCCTGTTGCTCTCCTCCTGGGCAGCATCGTCCTGCTTCTCAATCTTCTGCTGCACGCTGCTGAGGACCAACCACCAGATGATGGGGTCTTCGTAGGTCAGGCCACCCTCCAAGCTGAAGCTCTGCTGGTTCTGGCACGACAACATCATGTCCTTCTCCAGGTTGTTGAGGCTGTGATACTTATGGCTGCTGATGCACTCCTTTATCCTATTAAATCTTTAACCTATTTAAACCAAGGTTAGCTCTAAAAGTCTATAAATCTAAAATTCTATGATTAAAATATTGCTACTCAGCTTTAAATTATTAGCCTCCAGCTCTTAAGTGGCATGTTCCCTTCTCTGAACTCATTCATAATATTTAAAGAAAAGTTACAGAAAAAAAACCAAATATTAATACTTCCTGTTTCATTTATGCAAACAAAAAATAATTATTTAGTAACTGTGATATCACTGCTGCTGCTGCTGCTAAGTCACTTCAGTCGTGTCCAACTCTGTGTGACCCCATAAACGGCAGCCCACCAGGCTCCTCCGTCCCTAGGATTCTCCAGGCAAGATACTGGAGTGGGTTGCCATTTCCTTCTCCAATGCATGCATGCGTGCTAAGGCACTTCAGTCGTGTTCGACTCTGTGCGACCCTATGGACAACAGCCCTCCAGGCTCCTCTCTCCACAGATTCTCTAGGCAAGAATATTGGAGTGGGTTGCCATGTCCTTCTCCTGTGATACCACTACACTGCTGAAGTAATTCAACTGTAATAAACAGGAACTCTGAATGAATAAAAACGTAACAAGGAAGTTAATAAACAATGAAAAAAACAAATATTCACATATTACTCATTTATCACATATCACTTAGCTATGAAACCAAAATAATAATTGAAAATATTCTAACACAATGTATGCGAACGCTCTTACCTAAGAAAGATCATTCCCATTCTAGATATTGTGGCTGGTGAGGCACAACTTAAATCGTGAGTTTCAAATATGAAGTTAACATTTTGGCCAAACTGAATCCTTTCTCCACTGGGCATAGTGAGTAGTCGATTATCATCCAGAACAGAATTGAGAGATTCTATCCATTCAGGATCAATATCACCATCACAGATTATCCATGAGCTAACATCTATTTTCAAACAAAAAATGTAGAGAGAAAAATAAATGTAATGATAATAGTAATTAAAAATAAAAAATAAAATAATTATCTATTATTCTTTAGAAGCAATTTTCATATTGTATTTCTGAAGCCAAATATAAAGAACAAAGAATTGAACAAGTCGAAGTTTTTCATATGAATTTATACTACAAATGTTGTGGAGAACCCATAGGCAATCCTGGCTCAGCTGGCCAAAGACCCAATGATACACTCCATGATAAGGCTCTATTTATTTAATGAACATTTCTCCAAAGAAGACATACAAATGGCTAACAAACACATGAAAAGATGCTCAACATCACTCATTATCGGAGAAATGCAAACCAAAACCACAATGAGGTACCATTTCACGCCAGTCAGAATGGCTGCTATCCAAAAGTCTTCAAACAATAAATGCTGGAGAGGGTGTGGACAAAAGGGAACCCTCTTACACAGTTGGTAGCAATGCAAACTAGTACAGCCACTATGGAGAACAGTGTGGAGATTCCTCAAAAAACTGGAAATAGAACTGCCATATGACCCAGCAATCCCACTGCTGGGCAAACACACTGAGGAAACCAGAATTGAAAGAGACACGTGTACCCCAATGTTCATTGCAGCACTGTTTATAATAGCCAGGACATGGAAGCAGCCTAGATGCCCATCAGCAGACGAATGGATAAGGAAGCTGTGGTACATATACACAATGGAATATTACTCAGCCATTAAAAAGAATACATTCAAATCAGTTCTAATGAGGTGGATGAAACCAGAGCCTATTATACAGAGTGAAGTAAGCCAGAAAGAAAAACACCAATACAGTATACTAACACATATATATGGAATTTGGTAAATTGGTAAAGATAACCCTGTATGCGAGACAGCAAAAGAGACACAGATGTATAGAACAGTCTTTTGGACTCTATGGGAGAGGGCGAGGGTGGGACGATATGGGAGAATGGCATTGAAGCATGTAAATTATCATATTCGAAACAAATCGCCAGTCCAGGTTTGACGCATGATACAGGGTGCTCGGGGCTGGTACACTGGGATGACCCAGAGGGATGAGATGGGGAGGGAGGTGGGAGGGGGGTTCTGGAGGGGAACACATGTACACCCATGGTGGATTCATGTCAATGTATGGCAAAACAAATACAATACTGTCAAGTAAAAAAATAGATAAATTAAAAAAAAAAAAGGAAACATGGTTTGCAAGACCTAGGTATTTCTATTTCCACAAGCTTGTGAGATATTGTTTAGATTTTGTCTTTCACCATGTCATTAGAATGTATGAATGCTTTCTATGTAACAGCACTTCAAGAAAATATGAGAAAGCTACACTTCAGTGTCCTACATGAGAAGTAAAAAATACACCACTGTCAAATCTCTTTGATATATAAAAGGGTGACTTCAAAGGGGAGAAGCAGTGAACAAGTTGTTAAATTGTGACCTAACAAAACATAGGGAGTCTTCTTAGATTTTGACTAAAAATTCTGTTAAATACCAAGCCAAAAAATTCAGACCAGAGGCCTATGACTTAAATTTTCAAAATTTTTGAAAGCACTGTATTCAAAGTGGTAAGTTCATGCACACACACAAATTTTAATCCCAAATAAAAACTTGTCATCTTGCTTATTTATGAGGCATTATAATATCAATTAAGATATATTTATTCAATATATTAATCTAGTTATGAACTACAATTTACCCAGATTACTTGGAGTTTCTCCTATAATAAAAGTTTTGCTATAGAGTACAGATGAAAATGATAACATGTCTTTGGCCCCTCCAAAGTAAAGTATCAATGTAAATCACGATACAGCAGGTTATGGTCATGTATAAGACTCAAAAAAGATAGCATTACAGACAAGTTCTAACATCCTCTAAAAATAAATCAACGAATCACACAACAGAGACCAACCTTGAGGTTCTCGAACCGCTTGACGAGCACTATTTGTCAAAACACCATCAGACCATTCCCTTGTATCCATGTCAATATGGCCTAATAACTGATGTCTAGGCATTGCTTTGGGATTCATGGTATACTGTTTTACCACTCTGCCAGTTTTACAAAGTGCTGCCCTTAACATTCTCCAAAGAGTAGATTTTCCAGTACCACTTGGGCCAACAATAACAACTCCCATCCTCTGGCGTAATTGTTCATATAATTCTAAGGCCTTCTTGATCTAGTAGAAAAGAAATATGTTCATATATGATTTATCATGTACAATCATACATAATTTCACTTTCAATCTGTAATAGTTGTTCTATTTCAAACATATAAATTAAACCTTTTATTTCTTCAATGGAAGATAAAGCCTTAAATAAAAGAATCATAAAATAAATATGAACATACAATGTGATCTTTAAATTCATATTTCTTTAAAAGAAGCAAGTTATCAAACGTTCACTGTCTTCCTTCATTTATTCATTCAAACAAAATATATTCAATATTTTATTCACTTTGCTAATTCATTCATTCATTTATAACCTGTGTCTCTCCCAAAAAAAAAAAAAACCTGAGGAAAGGTATTCATTTTGAACATGTATTTTTACTTCACAAAAAGACCCACTAAAGTGAAGTTCTCCTAAGAAATTGTCATAGTTTAAATCATACATAATTAACTATCAAAAATATATATGATGGATCAATTGATATTAGTGCCAGAGTCCGTTATAGGCACTAGGAATAAAATAGTAAAACAGACATGGATCGCACTTTCATGGAGACTACTATCTGGTGGGAGACAATCAATATTCATCATACAATTGAACATTAAAATGTATATATTACAAAGGTAAAGAAAGCCCATAGCAAGGGGATCTAATTTAGATTTGAAAATTAGGGAAGGCTTCAAAGAGTAAGATCTAAACTGAAAGTTGAAAGATAAGTTGAAAGATAAAGGATAAAGATAGTTAATCAAAATTAACCAGGAGAAAGGGTCAATATATTATGAAGTATTCTTGACAGTCACCTGATTGGATATGATTTCATAGTTGGCCTCCTCAAAGACTTGCTTTAGGGCAGCACTCAGTTCATCATATTCTACTTCTTTAAAGTCAATTCCAGGAAACACATCTTTAATCAGTGCATCAAACCGAGTACAATCAGCAAATGTAAACTTTGACATTGTGTTAAGTCTCAGTGCTTGTACCACAATATGACTTTCACTAGCTAGAAAAAAAGTTTCATTTTAAAACTAGTTATGAATCTAATGACCGTAAAGCTTTTAAGTGCCTTGATATGCATTATTAGTAATTAAATTACATACTAGAATTTAGTAACATCTAACAGCATATGCTATTATGTTAATTAGCAAGCTTACTCAACTATCTTTTAACTGCTGAAAAACAAGTATTACTGAGTTACGAACACTTTTCCAAAAAATCTGAATTCCCGGGTACCCAGATTTTAATTCATAAAAACAGAAACAGACTGAGAAACTGTCACAGAGCAGAGCACCCCAAGGAGACGCGACAACTCAGAGCAACGAGGCAGCAGGTGCAGCCTTGGGGCAGAGGAGGACGCCAGTGACAGAGCAGGAGGGGTTCAAACAGGGGCCGGGGTTCAGTGCATACTAATGTGTCAGCCTTAGCGTCTCCGTTTTGATAAAGGTACCACAGTACATGGGGCATTCCTGGCAGCTCAGTGGTAAAGCTCTGCCTGTAAGCCACCTGCCAGTGCAGGAGACACAGGTTCAATCCAAAGGTCAGGAAGATCCCCTGGAGAAGGAAACAGCATACCCTCTCCGGTATGCTTGCCTGGAAAATGCCATGGACAGAGCAGCCTGGTGGGCTACAGTCCAGAGTCACAGAAGAATCAGACATGAGTGTGCGACTAAACAACAAACAAGATGAAACAATGGAAATGCCAACTTTGCAACTTTAATAAATCTCAAGTTAGTCTTAGGTTGAAAGGCATTTTTTTGAAATCTTGAAATCTCTTTAGAAGAGTGATTTTGTTTGGTACACTATCGCCTTGAAAGAGAAAACCTCCATGTTTTTCTAAGGTTTCTGTTCCTGTTTTCAGACTAGATAAATTTTCAGGCACTATTCCAGACCTATCAAATCAGGAACTTTCAGGGTAGGATCCAAAAATCTGTGTTTTAACAAGACTCTCGCTGATTCTAATGCACATAAAAGATTGAGAACAGTGGACTAGACTATTCCTCTATACACCACAAATGTTTAATATTAATGCATGTTTAAAAGCTATGATGGGACATTAGGTAAAACCAGTAAAAATCTGGATAAATTATGGACTTTATTAAAAAATAATGAATCAATATTGGTTCATTAGAATTAGAATGTATCATCCTAATGTAAGATGTTAACACAGGAGAAACTGGCAAGGCATAATATTCAGAAACCCTCTATATTATATGTATACCTTTTATACCTTCTATATAAATCTAAAACTATACCAAATTAAAACCTATTTTAAAAAGTGATATTATAATTGAAATACTGAATCATACCATTTTGTTTAACACTAGTTTTCTTCAGCTGTCTAAGAAGATTTCCACTTCCTCTCAGAACTGTCTTCAAAGCTCTCAAACCCCAATCATAATGTTGCTGAGGTGTCAAAAGTTCCCTTAAGTAAAGACATGGAAATCATAAAGCGTCAAATAGCTATAAGAAATTCATTTTATTATCATACTAAAAGATACAGAATCCAACTATTAACACATAGAAATCAGAAAATTAGCTTAGAAAATCAGATATTTAGTTTAGTAAACATCACTTAGCTAGAGTACCCCGTTAAAAAATGTTTTACAGGAAAAAAAAGTGAAACTGAATCAATAGTATTTAAAAACAAGTACTTTTGAGCCAGACATTTTTGTTACTCAAACTAAAATCTTTCCTATCTATACCTGAGATACAATATAATTGGACAAACGTGAAAAATGCTCGTTAATAACCATGACCAATCATTGGAGACACAAAGTATTTCAATATTTAAAACAAGAAAACTCACCTGGATAGATTGAAGATAGCTACCAATTTTCTGCCCAACACTTTAGCATCTTTAAAGCCTTCTGAATAGAGAATAACTTCTGCAATAAGCTCATTGTCTGGACGAGACATGGCTACTGGTCTGAAAAGCTGTTTAAGATTATCAGGCAGTTTTTGTCTTCCTCCATAGCCTTTTCCAGCAGGATTCATAGTGATAAAAATTCCAGAATTAGAATTTATTTCTACCTGAAATATTAATTTAAAACACAGGCATCAAGTATTTGAAACTGTAACTATAAACATATTGCCAATAGAAGTTTTATTGTGACATATTTCTATACATACATCTTATACCTTAGCAAAAAGTAATCATTAGTGTGCTAAACATCTCCTACTCAACATACAATAAACTCCTTAGGAACTATACTACTTTACAGAGATTCTTTATAATCAGTTTTTTTAGGCTGAAAGTTTAAGTGATGGTAACTAGTTTGACTGTCCATTCATTCAATATTATATCTACTAAAAGCCTTCCTTGTGTTAGGCGCTTTCTTAAGTACACAGAGATAACACAACTCTAAATTAAAGTCAGTAACAGCTCATGATCTTTTGGAGTTTATAGTCTATTGAATACTAGTCAAGCAATTCTAGTTAATAAATGTTGTGACAGTGAAGAGCAAAATATCTTGAGAGTATCTAGTGGGAGCATTTTCAACAAAGCAGTAAGAATAGAAAATTAGAATTATAATGTGTAAACAATGAATGAACAACGATGAAGTAGAAATACCTAGAATAAAAAATCTGGCTATAAACAAAAGAAAAGAAAAAGAGCATGGTGGAAGAAAAGATGAATTAAGGGAAGATTTGCTTATGTTTTAATTAAAATAAATAGTGTACTACAGTATTACTATATATAATATTGTATATCATTAAGAAGGAAAATTATGTGATTCTGTTTAAAAGCCAATGAGAAATGAGAAGAGGAAGGACAGGAATAACTCTGAAGAGAAGGTCCCTGGGAAGCATATCCCAAAGTATAGATGGAAAATTTAGCTTGGGTTGGGAAAAAGGACAATTTTTCTTTCTAAGAGGAGGAAATGACAAAACTGAACAGGGAAAAAAATAAATTTTGATGGCAAAGGTAAAAACTTAATAGTTTCTCGTTTCTTTGTGAAGAAAGAGTTTAAACATTTAAAGTTTACTCCTATAAACTCAGAAGATACAGGAAATTCACAATTGGTTCTACTTGGCCTACCCTGAAAAACCTGTATTGTGAAAATGTTATTATGGAGAAGAGGATAATTTCACAGCTCTTTCCACTTCCAATGTGTTCACCATTACACATAGAGAGAGAAATCTATATTTTATATATAAATAAGTTTACATTCTAGTGACATGAACATATATTTCCTATGTGGAGAAGTAAGCAGTAGAAAAATAGCTAAATGTTTATTAAGATTCACATAGAATAGTGATTAAAAACATGAATTTCAGAATTAGACATACCTGGGTTCAATTTCCAGCATCACTACTTATGTTTAACTTACCAAGCTGTAGTTTCCTCACCCATAAAGTGAAAAAAATTTAACAGTATCTAACTCAAAGGACTGTGGCAAGTATTAAGCAAAATAAAATATAAAAGCATTAAGCACAGTGCCATTATAGAGTATTTGATAAATGTTAGCAAATATTATTATAACGGGATTACTCAATATTGAAAGTTTGAAAATGAATAGTGGAAATGGGACCAAAAAAGGGTGAGAAATTCAGAGACAATTCACAGGTGAAAAGGTTTAACACACTGGTCACAAATTAGAAACAAGGGTGCCGGAAGCAATAAAGACAGACTATTTGCCTGAGTATGGGTAACACAAACTCTTATAAAATATTTTAATTGTTTAAATTTCTGATGTAGCTATACCTCCTTGCCAAGCAGCTCACACACAGTTCTATGATTCTTCAAAGCATCTTGAATTGTCTGGATTTGCATAGAAACTGCAGACAGTACAGATTCTTCCAGTCTATTGAATTCATCAAAACAACCCCAGGCCCCACACTTTACCAAGCCAACAAATATTCGTCCCATTGACTTCACATCGATGCCCTTGAAAACAACAATAAAAATTATATTCATTAAACATAATTAAAATCTCTAATAATAATCATTTAGTGAGAAGATAATCATTTCACCCATCTATGTCTCTTGGGTTCTTTATTAAATAATAAATAGCTATTCTTTCAAAAACTAGGGTGGTTTCAAGGAATAAACAAAATAATTCATGTGAAAGCATTCTGAAAAGCACAAGAACTAAAGATTTTGTTTCAGTTATTCTTTAAGTCAAAATACAAATCCTACACATAATGTTTTGAAAATGGTACTTTTAATGAATTTAAGATTTTCTCCTCTTCTCTTTTCTCCTTATAAAAAGTGTTTTTCTATACTCTAACATAAATCTTCATTCAATATTTAAAATTATTTCTTGTAATAGTTATCTTTAGAAAAGTTTCTAGACTATACTATATGCAACCTCTCTCCATTTTACTTCTCAAATACAACATATTTCATTTTCAGAAGTAGAGTGATTTTAAAATATAGCATTTCATATATATAAATACATAAAAACCATTTCAAACATGTAAGATTCTATTACATAGTCTGATAATTATTTATTCTACCTCATCACAATTGAAAACTAAAACTTGTCTTCCAAGAAGTCCACCTAAAGCCTTTACTGATTCAGTTTTTCCAGTTCCAGCTGGTCCATAAGGATTTCCTCCAAGGCCCATCTTCATGGCTTGAGTGAGAGTTAGGTAGCACTTGTCCGTCAAAGGAGTATAAACCAGCTTGGGAGCATTACCCTATACAAGAGAAATATAAATTTCAAATATTCATATTCTATTCAACATTACAAATATTATATAGTGAGAGATTCTAGTTAAAAAGTCCAAAAGGCAACAAATAGTTTAAAGTTGTTTACTAAAAAGTATTTTTTTTAGTAAAGAAACTTTCTAAAGCACAAACTGGAATTAAACTTAGTATTTCTCAAGCATGCATTTTATTCTATACTCAATTGATAAACTGTTAGATTTTCCAAACAGTTCTTTTCAAGGTTTTCTCAAGTTCTTTTTTTGTTTTTTAACACCAAAAAATTTTGTATTGGGGTATAGCCGATTAACAATGTTGTGACAGTTTCAGGTGAACAGTGAAGGAACGCAGTCATATATATATACATATATCCATTCTCCCCCAATCAAGTTCTTGATAATGTCACAAAAGTATACCTGTAAGGCAGATAAATTCAGAAACTGTACACAATTACACACTTTCCAATACAACTCAATACAATTACATACAATAATCATTCTATTTTGTATTTTAAAATTTATGTAAACTACTTCCTTGAATCTTACAGTCTTCACAAATCAGAACTACTTTGGAAATCTCAAAGTATAATTAATTTGAAAAATTCCTTATGAAATTAATAATCTTACATTATCAAATAATTCTCAAAAAATAGATTCAAATTCAAGTTTCATTTTATAGAGTTTTTCTTTAATTTAAGTGGACACATTTGGGTCTCAAAATTCATTTCCTTTTTGAAAGAGCCAGCTGGCAACTCTCTTGGCATATGCTTATTAACATAAATGTTAAATATATCCTAATGACTGATTCACTATGATGGAAAAAGGCAGAGAGCAAGAGAGCATACAGATGGATTTTTTAAGAATAGATTACATTATTTGCTTTAAAATTCTTTTACCTTGCAAACTGAAAATATGTAACACACATACTTTAACATATAAACTAATTTTGGCTTGTAAAAGGAGGCACAAACCAAATTGTTTCTACCGAGGTTGCCTAATATTCAGTTCTCTTTGGATTAAAGATATATTTCAGTCTACATAAATAAATACTACTTCAAGAAATGGTACATTTAGAGAATTCAGCACAATATTGCCATTATTTTAACTTTTTTGTAAATAGATTTTTTCCAATATAACATCTTTCTAATTATGATGAAATAGAAGACAATAACACAAACAAAATTCTTAAAAGTTGCAACTAAAATAAAAATAACTCTTTCATTCAATAGCAAATTTCCTTTAAAGTAAAGAATTTATAACTGACAAAATTAAACATTTCTGCCACAAGGCATACCTGGTATTCATACGTATACTGAAGTTCTGAATCCACCATTTGAGCATAACATGTGTGATCACTTTTCATATAGAATCTAACTTGTTTTTTCCAAGCCCAGTCTTCAGTTGTATGAATTTGCACTTGGTTTAACTGCTTCACCACATCAATATTATGAATAATATCAAGAATAAGTGCTTTAAGTTTAAGCTCCAAAATGCCAGATTCTGTATACAATTAAAATAATTGGAGAAAATGTTAGCCTCTGCTTTATGTACTTTATCATTATATATATATATATATATATATATATGATTCCTCAGTGCATTTAATTTCATCATCCACCTGAACAGTACAGTAACATACATCATGCAACTCAAAACAATGTCAAATGCACCAATAAGAACTGTGAGTGTGAAAACTAAGGTATCAAAATTCAATAAAACAGGGGTCTGGTTCCTTCTGCAAGGGAATAACGACACAGCCTGGCTCTCCCTCTGAATGCAGGTATAAAACACAGACAACCTGCATTAAGCAGCTAGTTAGGACTCTGAAAAAGTAAAGAGTATCAGGCAAATTGGGGAAGGGCAGAATCCGAAGTACAACCAAACCAGTGGTAAGTTTACCTTTTTCCTTTTTTTCTCTTATATGCATGGGCCTGGACTCAATGCTGCCAGAAACCATAATGGTGTAAACAGAGAGAGCTCAAGGACAAGGCCTCTGCCTCCGAGCTGAAAAGCAAAAATGGAGTCTCCCCGTAGCCACAGCACTGGCAGCTGAGTCCCAGAAATGCCTGAAAGTCTGAAGGAAGAGAGAGAACCGCCCTCTCAAATTAGAGGAGCCATGACCCCAAGAGGGGGAGACAAACCCCCACTGTTCTTTTCTCTCTCCTCAGACACGGGCCCAGTCACGGGAAGGGCGCAGGAGAGCACGTGCAGCTGCCGCTCTCTGACCAGAGGGCAGCGGGGGAGCCCGCGGGCACCGCAGACCCACGGGGCAGTTCACAGGAGGGGAGGAGCCGGGGGACGGCCGGAAGCTGTCCGCAAGGCCGAACCGGCCTGAGGTGCAGATTAAAATGGCAACCCACTCCAGTGTTCTTGCCTGGAGAATCTCAGGGACGGCGGAGCCTGGTGGGCTACTGTCTATGGGGTCGCACAGAGTCGGACACGACTGAAGCGACTTAGTAGTAGTAGTAGGATAACCGGCCGCTGGGCGGCACCCACGTGGGAAAGGTCCGACGGTCTGAACACAGCACCGACAGAACAGACACGGGACCCACGGCCCACCGAGGGCTGACCGGAACGTGGGGCTGGACCTAACGAGACCACTTGCTCACAGAAAAATATCAATCCGGAAAATTTAAACAAGACTCAGATTATTATAATGCAACATCCAAAATGTCCAGGATACAATCTAAAATCATTCAACATTGGAAGAACCAAAAAAAAAAAAAGCAAGAAACTCACATTAGAAAAGATAATAAAGGTGAAATGAAGACATTCTCAAGTGACGGAAATCGGTAAGATGTAAAAGAAACACTACAGGAAATTCTTCAAAGAAAATGACACCGGAAGAAACCAAGATGAAAGATGGGCAACAGCAATGGTAAGCATCTAAATACAATAAACTATTCTCAGTCGTCTGAAATACATGTGATGGTTAAAGGAAAAGTTAGACTCTCGGGGCGTTTTCAATGTATATAGATAAATATCTATATATCTATAGACATAGATAAATATATATCTAATATATAATATATAGATATAGATAAATATCTATGCACTTTTAAAACAGCATAAAAAGGGGAGGATAAAGAAATCTATACAATGGTAAGGTTTCTACATTCCATTAAAAATAACAAATTATTGATTCTAAATACCATATAAAAGTTAAGTATGTCTATTATAATTCCTAAATTAACCTCCAAAATAGATTATTGATTTGACAGACAAAAGCACAATAGATAAGGTAGAATACTCTTTTAAAAGAAATGTTCAAATAACAAAAGTCAGCAAAAAATGGAACAATTTTCCATACCAGTATTCCCTGGATCCTCAGAACTTGTATCAATGTTAGTATAGTGCTCTAACTTCTTTACCAGCTGTGTTTCAATCTGATGAAGACTATGATCTTTTATAGCATTTTCTACATCTTCAGTGAATTTAATCTGCTCTGCCAAGCATAATATCTAATAAATAAAGAGAAAAATTATTTTTAAAAGGTGAATTTATTTAGAAATATTTTATAAATGTAAGGAAAGATACCTCTTTCCAAATTTCCAATTACATATTGGATCTCCCTACCTGAATGTCTTACTAGCACCTCAAATATTAACAGAGCAATACATTTGTAGGAAAAGCATTGTGTGATGCAGCTGAAGCCTACTTCTCAGAACTCATCTCTCATTATTCTTCTATAGGCCTATTGTTGGGCCTTTGAATCCACTAAGCTTATTATAACTTAAGTACCTTTGTACTTTCTTCCCATGACTGTCTTCATAAATGGTTTCTATTAACCAGCAAAGGTATCAGAATATTTAATCCTATTTAATAAAAAGCGTAATCTTGTGACATTGCAAAATAATCTCTCAGTACACCACTGAAGTCTACAATTTCAAACTATCAATTTTATCTTAAAGCAAGATTTGTATTAATCACTCAATCTAATCTCTATAAATAGAAACTAAATATAGATCATCTTCATGTTCACATAAAACATGAAATATTAATACTGTTTGAGAGGATGTCTGTAATATAATCAATATAGCAAGGTTACTGATAAAGCAAATGATACATTTAAATACCAGATTTTAAAAACATATATTAAAATACTTTGATATACTTCTTAGATGAACAAGGACCCTCCTTTAAACTAAAGACATGAACCATCCATCATCATATAAAGCACTAAACCTACTGACCAATTACTACCGAACAGATTGTCTTTTTCTTATATTTACTGTTTAGCATCTAGAAAATATCATTAAATGCCTCTATTTATCAGACGAATTCATTATCTATATATACATTTAAAAACAATATAGCAGGCTAAGCTGCTGTTTGCTCTAAGTCAGAACATTATACAAATACCACATCAAGTTATTTAACAAAAGAGAAAGTCAATTAGTAACTTTCCAGAGCAAAGTCATCTCTCATACTTTGCAATACAAAACTCACCAACTTCTTTAATCAAGTATATGGTAAAACATTTAATTAATCAGGTATAGGGTGAAGCATTCACTGAGGTGAAGAACTGACTCATTGGAAAAGACCCTGATGCTGGGAAAGATTTAAGGCAGGAGGAGAACGAGACGACAGAGGATGAGATGGTTGGATGGCATCACCGACATGATGGACATGAGTTTGAGTAAACTCTGGGAGTTGGTGATGGACAGGGAGGCCTGGCGTGCTGCAGTCCATGGGGTCGCAGAGCCAGACACGACTGAGCGACTGAACTGGACTGGAAAGCACTTAAACAAATCCAAATTTGCTTTGTTGAGAAAAGACTTTGCTCTTTAGTTTTCATATGAAAATGTTCACATGCCACCTAGAAGCTAATATGTTATGTATGTGGATTTTCATTCAGGCAATACTACCGAATTTCTGTATTATAAATAAGTGCACATCAATATCTCAATTTTTAACAGTCTGCTATACAATTTCTATGAGAGACTAACAGAAATGATACTCAAGATACAGTCTTGACTAATTCTCATGTCACATTACCATTCAGATACCTGAATAGATACTAAGATTTTAATTGCCTAAAATATAATGGTCACTAAGGGTGCTGCTCCAGTAATATAATTTAACCTTCAAAATGAGTTGCCATGGAGGTATTATTACACCCTCTTAACTAAGTGGCCAAAAGAATCACTCCAAAGATAGGATTTGAACCAAGGTCTGTCAGATTCTTTCCACTTTATTATGCTGCCTCCTTCCTAGACCAGGAAGTGCTTTCTCCACATTATTTCAGGTCCTCACAAAGATGTCTTTAGAGAACTGAATGAACAGTACCCAGTAACCTGTCCCAGACATTCATGTAGCCAATTATACTATTCAATCCATTTATATAAGGTCTCTTGAGATAATTGTTTCTTAACATTAACTGCTACTAAACTAGAATTCTTTTCTAGTTCACATTTTTACAGAGCTAATGAACTATTGACATTTATATTTTTAGTAGTTTTCACTTTTACAGAAATGAGCTATTTACATTTTAGTAACTCACATTTTTACTTGACTGCTCAGAACCCAGAACTGTTCCATGCTCAATCCAGCAACATTCTTTAGCCTGTAACTCCTAATACATCTCCTGATATAACTCTCATTTCCTCAGTATAACTAATATGCAATTCTTGCTTTTGTATATTTTTTAATATTGTGTCTTTTATTCTCAAGTCAATTTAAATCCTACCTGGAAATTGACAGAATACTAGGAAACATTTCCAGAGGTAATAAAACACTTTAATTCTGACTTTGCAATGGCATTATTTTATTCATCAATGATTATTTTTATTTTTCTCTAAGAACTTAAGATTTTTTAAAAACATATGTTAGCTTGACTTAAAGTGCTAAAAGATGCAACTGATATGAATGGTAAAATAGCTAACAGTCTAAAATGTTGCAAGTTTCCTATCTAACTGCTCATGCTTTAGAAGAACCAACATAAAAACCTCTTCTAATAGCTGCAAAATTTTTTAATTTGAAAAACAAAAAACAGGTAGATTTTCCTATGAAAAATCACAGATTATCTCAATGCCTGCCTTTCATAGTCCCTAAGAACTAAAGTTCCTGATACCCTACCTGTATAGTGTTAGTCTGGACCAGCAGTAAAACTAATCCTGAACAAGGCAGGATAGTTAATCCAAGCCCTAGTGCTATACTTTAATATGGCTCAGAACAAGTTTTGTGAGAACAAGTTTTGTGAGAACAACTTTTGTGATACATATCCAACATCCAGTGTTTCAGAAACGAGTTCCTGTGAACACTGACCTGCAGCAATACCTATATCCACCCTGCAACCTAGCTCTCTTCTTTGCTGTCAAAGTTCTAGTTCAGGGCTATGATTGTTTCAGACCCACACTAACACTCAGCTAAACTTCTGCCAGCTCCAACCTCCTATATGAGTTCATGGGAAGGGTAAGAGACAATGTTACAGAGCCTGTGATTCTTCATCAGTGATGGACTAAGCATCTGGAACCGGGAAGGTACTACATCACTGATTCTGCCTCCCAGTTCCACCCCCTACTGGCTTGATAGCTGCAATGTCAACAGGCTTCTGCTCTGAAAGCATCCAAATCACAGCAAACTAATGGAGCTAGAAGGGACTTTCACTGTCATGCAGTTCCTCCCTCACATTTTACAGTTGAGGGACTGAGACCAGGAAGGTAAGCAATTTGTCAAATGCTCGCTGCTAGATAAAGGGAGAACAAAGATCCCAGTTGTTTAAGCCTCCTGACCTCTACATCAGGGATCTCCCAATGATACCATGCCTACCTCCAACGAAGACATTCCCTCACCTGTGAAGGGAAAAAGGATGGGTCAATTGCACCTTGAGAACTTCGACCAGCAGTAACGCATTCTATCAATAACTCTTTCAAAGTCTGCTTCATTTCCAAGGCTAAATCATTTAACCAAGTCTGGAAATAAGATTAGAAAATGTATTTCTTGTTACACCAGTCATGAAACAAAAACACAACCTAATGACTCTATTTTTTATTTCATAAAGGTTATAATTTCTTATTGACTCTCACACTCCAAAAATGTGCTAAATGACATATATTTTGAATAAATTATTTAAATAAATTGAAAATAACTATTTTTTTCACCTCTTGGGATAATGGTAAGTGTGAAACTCAAAAATTTGTAGTTAGTTATCACTATCATCATCCATACAAACCAAAAACATATTAACATTTAAAAAGTAACTCATTCATTTCATCATTATGACAAACCAAACTAGACAGCTGGGCCAGTAAATTAGATCCACACTGACTGGCTAAGTCCCCTGGCTCATGCTAACCTGATGATCTCATATTTAGAAAGCTGTAACCATAGGAAGAGATTGCTTCATTAAAGTAAACTATATTATTTAGGGAGTTAAGCTCCCTCTTCAAACAAAACTAATTCTGTTTGAAGGTCAAAACAATTTTTCACTTACTTGATTATAGATAAAATAATAAAAGTTAACTAAAGTTAAAATAAGATTGATGATTGATCAAAATAACAATATTTAAGAATCACTACTTAACTTTAAAAAACTGCATCATTCTCAATAAAATATAAGGCTAAAACTGCAAGCTTAAATAGCTTTTCATCATTACCTATTTTAATTCTAAGTTCTAGCTTTTTACTGTTTATTTTTAGAGTGTTTTCCAGTATTAAAAAGAGCATAAACTTTTGCCCAGTTCAAAGGCCACTGCAGCTAAAGAGTAAGAGCTCTCTGTGCAAGGCTGCAGACACCTACTCTGCTGTCGTCGTAGGCGCCTCCAGAGTTCTGTGCTACCCCAGCTGCTAACAGCTTTTTCTCTGTGTCCCACAAGTGCTAATAAAATTACAAGGAAGGAAAACAATAGCAAAAACAACAAAACTCTTCACCAAACATGATAGCTACTTAACAAATCTATGCTTACAGCCACCTGATTGATACACTCCATCTCCAATAAGATGTAGAGGCCCAACCAAGAATGGACATTTTACTAAACTGTACAGATACATATATGATAAGGCATGGACCTGACTTGCAGTTGGAAGATAACTTTGGAACTTAAAAATTATAACTTGATGCATACATCCTAATGCTGTTGGTTTTATCTGTGTAACTCTAATAGGCATTTGACAGTTCACTTCTAATCCAATAGGACAAATTAATCAATAGTTGTAGTATAAATGACCTAGTTCCAAGTTTACTTGTTCACTTAAATCATCTTATACAACTCAGATTCTGAAGAAAAAAAGAACAAAAACTTATCGAGAACTTATGTTCCAAACACTATAGTGTGCATGCATGTGTGCGTGCTGAGTTGCTTCAGTTGTATCAGACTCTGCGCCCCTATGGACTGTAGCCTGCCAGGATCCTCTATCCGTGGGGCTCTCCAGGCAAGAATACTGGAGTAGATTGCCATGCCCTTCTCCAGCGGATCTTCCCGACCCAGGGATCAAATTTACATCTCTTATGTCTTGTGTATTGGCAAGTGGGTTCTTCACCACTGGTGCCACTGGGAAGTCACACTATAGGGTACCTAACACCAATTATCTCGTTTAAGCTTCAATGAAGTCTTTGCAATGGCTAGTAGGACTTCTTATTTAATAGTTAAGAAAACTGAGACTCAAAGTTATATAGCTAGTAAGTTGTGGAGCTACAATTAATATCCAAGTGTTTTTGACTTCAAAGCAAAAGTTCTTTTCAAAGTTACAAGCTGCCTTCCAAAAACTAAAAATTCATATTCTCCTTAATATCAAATCACTGTGAACGTAACAAAAAAAATTATTTTTAAGATATGAGAAGGGTTCCTAAAAGGCCTAAATTAACCAACTTACTCTACAAATTGACCAGACTACTTTTGATACAAAGTTCAGACTGTTAATTTTTTATACTTTCACACTTGAAAAAGAGTTACTTACCTCTACATTATTTGACAGAAGAACTTTATTTTTAAAAGGTACAACTTCTCCTTCTAAAGATTTCATTGCAGTTATATGTTTTAACTCTTCGTCAAAACAGACGCTGTGTATACCTATATTACAAAAGCAACAATTTAAATGCAAAAGCTTTCTTAAACACATAATTATTAGATATTACATACGATTATAAAATGTACACTTCATAACATATATATATTAGAATTAGTTCAATTATATAATGTAAAAGAACAGCTTTTCATCACCAAAAACTAGGAACAAACCAAATACCCAAAAGGTGAATGAGAAATTGTGATATATTTGCACAACTATTTTCAGCAAAGAAAGCAATAAAATATAGTTGAAAATATTATGATGATCGAAAAAAGCCAGGCACAAATGAATGCATAAGAATATATGCTGATGATTCCACTTATGTGAGACAAAAAGATAAGAGGAAAGGGGGAAAGCAAACAACACTTCCTTTACCCAAAATTTACACTCACTTTATGGTATAAAAAAAAGACACATGACCTAGTTTTGATCTTCAGAAAAACTCCATAGGTTACTATTTACAGTTTAAAGAAAGAAACTAGATTTCAGAGAGGTAAACTAATAACTAACAAATAGTAGAGGTAGAACTTGAAAGCAAACTTTCTGATTAGAAGAACCCTGTCTACTATCTCCACAGGCCAAATCAGTTACAGATATAAGCACTTTAAAGCTTAAGATACACAATGGTTAGTAAATACTTCTGTAAAACAACAAAGAGTAAATATTTGAGGGTTTACGGTCATAACATCCCTTTGTCAATCACTCAACTCTATGCCTGTAGCACAAAAGCAGCTATAAAACAAAACCTCCTTAAAAAAAAAAAACAGATAGCAAATCAGATTTGGCCTGTAGGCCTCTAGTCTGCTAATCCCTGAATATAAGTGAAGATGAAATTTCTTTTTCCAACAAATAATATTTTAAGAAAATAATAACAATCATTGTTTGTGTAGCAAACCAACTCCAAATGCAATTACTCAACTTAAATGATTCAACAACATCAAAGCATATGGCACTGTAACTCTACACTTTACCAGGGAATCTCTCCTATTCCTATAACCTAATTATCATTTATGGGCTTCCTGGTCACTCAGTGGTAATGAATCCACCTACCAATGCCAGAGACACCGGTTTGATCCCTGGGTGGGGAAGATCCCCTGGAGAAGGAAACAGCAACCCACTCCAGTATTCTTGCCTGGGAAACCCCATGGACAGAGGAGCCTAGAGGGCTATAGTCCATGGGGTCACAAGAGTCGGACACAACTTAGCAACTAAACAACAATTATCATCTATACACAGATGACTCCCAATTTTACATCTCCATTTCGGGTACCTCTGCTAACAATAATTGCCTATTGAGTATATCCACTGGGATGATACTCAGGAGACCTTAAACTCAATAATGAAGGGACATGTTCTTCCTCACTTCCAGACCTTATATGGGGCTTCCCTTGTGGCTCAGCTGGTAAAGAATCCGACTGCAATGCAGGAGACCTGGGTCTGATCCCTGGGTGGGAAGATCCACTGGAAAAGGGAAAGGCTACCCACTCCCAATATTCTGGTCTGGAGAATTCCATGAACTGTATACAGTCCACGAGGTCACAAAGAGTTGGACATGACTGAGTGACTTCCACTTTCACTTTCAAGACTTATATTGGAGAAGGAAATGGCAACACACTCCATTATTCTAGCCTGGAGAATTCCATGGACAGAGGAGCTTGGCGGGCTACAGTCTATGGGGTCACAAAGAGTCAGGCACGATTGAGTGTCTAATACTAAGACATATATTCTTCAGATCTCACTTGAGATGTCATCCTGACATATGCAAAACTGAGCTAAATGATTCATAGATGTTTCATGGACACAGCTATAACACCACTGCTTATGTTGATCATAGAAATTTGTCAACTTACTAGTTTGCCTCACCCACTAAACTGAGTTCTTCGAATACATGATATGCATTTTATTCAACAGTCTGCCTAAGAGCCTAACATTATGCCTGGAAGATAGCTGAAACTCAGTAAATATCTGCAGAATAAATGTGGAATCTTACCAGCAAAAAGCTTCTTAAGGTGAGACTGAATCACTGATGGATTAGTAGACTGGCCCAGTATTTCTAGTAAGTCATCATCACCAATAAAGTAAAATCTTGGAAATGCTGAGCGTTTTTCCTTAAAAATTAAAAACAGAAAGAAAAAACTTATCTTTTCAAATAACTAAGATATTAAGGCACTTTGCAATTTATTATACAAGGGTTTAAAAAAAAAATACCTCCAAGAATTCATTTAATGATTTCTGACATCTTTGAAGCTGATCAAGTATCATTAATAGAGAGTTTCTGATCCCTGCATGAGTAGTTAATGTTGTGACTCTATTATCTTTCTTGATGTCAAGCATTATTGATCTGCAGAAGAAAAAAACATACTTTCACATCTATTTTAACAGTCTTTGGCTGAAAAAGGGATATGGAGGCTTTCTTTTCTCTGCTTAAAACAAACTAGTGTTACCAGTATAACAGTAATACATTATTATACATCTAATACACAATCCTTAAAGTTAATAATAACCCATTACCATTTTTAATCTTCTTTATTGCATATTCTCTTACTTCATCAACTCACTAAACAAATATTAAGCCTTACCTCATAGAGATAATGGCCCAGAGACAGATAAAGATCTTAAAAAATTTCTCCAAATATTCAAATAAAGTTATGATAAATGCTAAGAAAGAAAAGTACAAAAACTTGTTAAAGTGGTTAATGGGAACACCCCTAACCTGTGATTTATTTGAGGAAGTAATTTAAGCTGAGATTTAAGTAATAAAGAAAAAGGGAAAGGCAATGAGCAGGAGGGAAGCAGTTTCTGGCAAAGATCATAAGAGCTCAGTATGTTAGAGAAATAGGAAAGAGTAGATCCTCAGATACGTTTTATCCTCAGAGCAACAGAAAACCATTTTAAAGTTTTACTTAATAAAGGAAACAAGTAATGCAACTTTTTTTTTAAGATTACTCTGACTTTTGTGTGAAAAACTTATTGGAAAAGAAGAGAATAAGTCAAAAGATTATGCAGTAATCTGAAAAGTTTAGAATACTTTAGAATAAAACCAAAGAAGTAGAAATATAAAAGATATAATAAAATAGATAAGTACGTCACAATAAACAAAATTTGGTAACAATGGATTTGGAAATGGAGAGAGGAGTCAAAGATATCCATTATTCTTCTGCTTTGAGCAGTTTAGTTCAGTCGCTCAGTTGTGTCTGACTCTTTGTGACCCCATGAATCGCAGCACGCCAGGCCTCCCTGTCCATCACTAACTCCCTAAGTCCACCCAAACCCATGTCCATCGAGTCTTGATGCCATCCAGCCATCTCATCCTCTGTCGTCCCCTTCTCCTCCTGCCCCCAATCCTTCCCAGCATCAAGGTCTTTCCCAGTGAGTCAACTCTTCACATGAGGTGGACAAAGTATTGGAGTTTCAGCTTCAACATCAATCCTTCCAATGAACACCCAGGATTGATCTCCTTTAGGATGGACTGGTTGGATCTCCTTGCAGTCCAGGAGACTCTCAAGAGTCTTCTCCAACACCACAGTTCAAAAGCATCAATTCTTCGGTGCTCAGGTTGCTTCACCATCCAACTCTCACATCCATACATGACTACTGGAAAAACCATAGCCTTGACAAGACGGACCTTTGTTGGCAAAGTAATGTCTCTGCTTTTAAATATGCTGTCTAGGTTGGTCATAACCTTCCTTCCAAGGAGTAAGCATCTTTTAATTTCATGGTGGCAATCACCATCTGCAGTGATTTTGGAGCCCAAAAAAATAAAGTCTGACACTGTTTCCACTGTTTCCCCATCTATTTCCCATGAAGTGATGGGAGCAGATGCCATGATCTTAGTTTTCTGAACGTTGAGCTTTAAGCCAACTTTTTCACTCTCGTCTTTTTCATCAAGAGGCTCTTTAGTTCTTCTTCACTTTCTGCCATAAGAGTGGTGTCATCTGCTTATTTGAGGTTATTGATATTTCTCCCAGAAATCTTGATTCCAGCGTGTGCTTCCTCCAGCCCAGCATTTCTCATGATGTACTCTGCATATAAGTTAAATAAGCAGGGTGACAATATACAGCCTTGATGTGCTCCCTTTCCTATTTGGAACCAGTCTGTTGTTCCATGTCCAGTTCTAACTGTTGCTTCCTGACCTGCATACAGGTTTCTCAAGAGACAGGTCGCAGTTAGGTGGTACCATTTATTGAGAAAGAAATGACAGAGAAAATATTTGTGGGAAAGGGATTTGAAATAAAGTTATGAATTGAGTTTTGACATATTGAGGATATTTAATGTATTTGGAGATGAGAAAAGAAAGATAGCTCAATAAACAAGTTGAGGAGACCTCAGCAACTAGATGAGAATTGATCTGAAAGAAGTTCAGGTCATTAAGCAGAGAATATGGAGTGAGAAAACCTACAGGCAGAAACCTGGAGAATGTCTGCATCTAAATGTTTAGAGAGAGCTGAGGACTAGGAATCAGGAGTAGAACCAGATAGTCAGGCAGAAAACCAGAGAGGACAGGATCACAGAAGCCAAAGGAATGGACTTTCTAAGAAAGAAGACATGCTCAACTCTCTTAGATACTAGTCAGAGATAAAGTAAAAAAAAGTCCATCAGATTTACAGTGGGAAAGTAACTGGCAATTTTAGGAAGTGTATATTAGTAATATTACTATTGCTATAATAATACAGTAATATCATTACTATAATAATATTCATATTGTTGTTGTTTAGTCCCTCAGTTGTGTCTGACTCTTTTGTGAACCCATGGACCACAGTCCACCAGGCTCCTCCGTCCACGGGATTCTCCAGGCAAGAATACTGGAGTGGGTTGCTATTTCCTTCTCTAGGGGATCTTCCCAACCCAGGGATCAAACCTGCGTCTCTTGCACTGGCAGGTGGATTCTTTACCACTGAGCCACTTGAGAATCCCCACTATTAATATTACATAGATAATAATATTACCTATATAACATTAGACTTCTCTTGTGAGTGACAGTTAAGGATCTCCCTGCAATGCGGGAGACCCAGGTTCGATCCCTGGGTCAGGAAGATCCCCTGGAGAAGGAAACAGCAACCCACTCCAGTATTCCTGCCTAGAGACTTCCACGGACAGAGGAGCCTGGTGTGCTATAGTCCATGGGGTCGCAAAGAGTCAGACATGAGTGAGCAACTACACACACACACACACACATATATTAATATAGGTAAAGTGGTAAAGATAGAAACCCCATCAAAATGATTCAAGAAGTAAACGACTGAATGAGAGAAAATGGTTTCTCAAAAGGAACCACTAGGAAAAAAAGAGTTGAAGACAGAGCTAATACTAACAATGTGAAAGTAATTAGCTTGTATTAAGTACCCCACAATATGAATAAAAACTCATCATATGTGTCCTTTTTTTTAATGTAGCGTACTGACCTAAAATCTTCATCAACTCTGTTGAAGCGCATCTGTTCTTTTGGCAATGCTCCACGGCCAAAAATGGGTTCCAAATACACCCACTTTCTCTGAATGTGGTTTAGATTCTGGAGGTACTCATCTAACTCTGCAAGTTTTCTTTCCCAAATTGACACTTTATCTTCAAACCCTTTATAATATGGAGAATCCTTTAAGGATTGAAGAAGGCATCTATTATCTCCAACTTGATTTACTATATCTTTCCAGTCTTTAATAAGCTTGATAGTTCGACTTTGGCTGTCTTCATAATCAACCAATGTAAACACTGCTCCAACTCCCCAAAGATCAAGTTCACGTAAAGCTTCTCTGATTGTAACTTCACCTTGTGCCCGACTATTTAAATCCTATTTAACACAAAATATCCATATTTATTATTTCAACATACAAAATAGGTAAGCTATATCTATTTTATAAGAAGATAAATTTTTATTTGACTTTTCACTGTAAAGCAAAAAAAAAAAAGTAAGTGGATACATTTTACATGCAATCCAAGAGAATTACTGGCTAAAGTATGAAGGGATGTCAGATATCTGGTTCGCATGGTCAAAATATATACAAAGTTCTGCCTTATGCTTTTTACTTGTAAAAAAAATTTAAAACATCCATTGCAAACCAAACCACAAAAATATTTTAATTTTGCAGAACTCAGCAGTTTTTTTGGTAACTTAACTGTAAGTTCAGATACATCTAAAATGATTAACAATCATCTAGAGTTACCTCCTATAGAAGTCATGCTTTATAATCTTATGATCATCTACATATGTGCCAGGGAAATCAGCAAAGATGAAAATATATGTATTAGATAGAAAAATAAAACAATTTAACATCAAAAGTCCTTTTACGGGCAGAACACAAAATAGAAAGTCTACTGCTTACAACATAATTGTGCAAGTTTTACTTTTACCTGAGACATACACTAAAACTGATCAGCAAATTGGTTCCTCATTCAGTTCTCTGGATTTTTGTATCCCTGAGCTTCTATTTATAATATACCCTATGATCCTAAGTGTATTTCATGTAAAACACTTTGTATGTGTTTGCTGACTCCTGTCTTAAAGTAAGACATATATTATTTCAGATATTTTTTTCTCTCTCAAGGAAGGGCTTTATATTGTTTCTATAGCCCCATCTATAGATTCAGATATACTAATGAAAGAATAAAGGAATAGTGGAACACTGTCACTATTTTTAAGGCAAGATTGCTGTTTCAAATAAAATATAAAGCAAAAATATCTGTTAAAACAAAGGTCAGATCTATGGGATGTTTATAAAAATGATTCTTACTTTAAGTTCTGAAGCTTTGGCAACAACTGTATCAGCTACTCTAAGCAGATCACCAAAGAGTAATTTCTCTAAACTAGTCCCCCTCGGAAGGCCAAGAAGACGAAAAAGGTCAAGCCAGTGATCTGGAGAAAGATACTCCCCTCTCACGTATTTCAAGACAGGAATGGCAATCTGTTAAAAAAAAAAAAAAGATATGTATACATATATGTGTGTGTGTGTATATATATATATATATATATATATATATATAAGCAAAATGCAAATTACTGTTTAATTTTATTACGATTATTTATAAACATTTTAATAACTCTATTATCTGACTTAATAATCTTAAAACGAAATGTTTAAAAAGAATTGTATACTACTTTTTATTAAACACTGATGTGGATACATGCAAATTTCCCTTTGTAACTTGATATATTTTAAAACATGACCTAAAATACTTCTATTTTTATAAATTTAGAAAATGACCTATATCCTAAATATGCTAAATGACCCACATCCTAATTGCTAAGTTTCAAATACTCCACTTTATAATAAATTTAACCATAAATTTCTTACTTTTAACTAATTTCACATTGAAGCAGAAATATCAGTAACTTTTCTGGTTTACTCTATACTTATTTTTTTCATGTAATGGAATCATTAAAAACAGATAAACTAAAATTACAATTTGGGCTTCCCAGGTGACATCACTGCATAATAAAAAGATACGTGAATGCTGCAAACATCATTTTTAAACAACAGCATTAAGTAAAACTATCTTACTTTATATTTGTCAACCTCTGATTGTAATTTCACTGTCATTACTGAATGTTCTTCAACCTTTCTTAATCTGTCATGCCAATTCATCAAAAATTCCTCAAACAGATAGGTCTTAGTCCTGTAAAATAGTAGAAAAATATCTTAAAGTTTACATCCCAAAAAATACTACAAAACTATCAGAATGTAAATATTATTTATGAATCAAACCGAAAAGTAATCCAGTCCTCATTGGCCATTTCTTGAAATCCTTGCTGAAACTCTTCATAAAGCACCCAAATTTGTGCACAGCTCTCAATATCCTTAGAGATGCTATATGCCAAAGAGAAGTTGGGCTCTTCTAGGCCAAAATGATGGCAATCATCACTGTAGAAACAAGTAGGGAAATATCAGTCGATTTTTACAAAAGGAGAACTGTTCAATGTCAGTAAATTAAACTAATAATTTAACTGCATTCCCTGGGTATGTGTTTTGAGTGCACGCATCTGACAGTGGAGGCAGACGTAGGAGACTATGTCTACTTAACATGGGAATTTTACTTTAACTACTTATGAATGGGCTCCTCTAAATTCATTAATATGCACTTTATCCAATGGAGTCAAAGAAAAATTGGTAATATAGCAATATATTTAATATACATAATACAGATCATATATAACAAATGTTTAGAATTCCACAAATTTGGGGATAAATCTGAAATAGATTAAAGAATATCCATTAACATTCTGCTGTTGAAAGAATTAGTTTCTAGAATGTGAATGTAAGATTGTTGTTATTTAGTTGCTATGTTGTGTCCAACGCTTGCAACTCCATGGACTGTAGCCCACCAGGATTCTCTGTCCAGGGTATTTCCCAGGCAAGAATACTGGAGTGGACTGCCATTTCCTCCTCCAAGTGATCTTCTTGACCCAGGGATAGAACCTGCATCTCCAGTATTGACAGGCAGAATCTTGACCACTGAGCGAGAAGAGAATGAAAGATATTCCTCATCTCAGTTCAGTTCAGTCGCTCAGTCATGTCTCTTTGCAACCCCATAAACCACAGCACGCCAGGCGTTCCTGTCCATCATCAACTCCCTCAGTTTACCTATACCCATGTCCATTGAGTCAGTGATGCCATCTAACCATCTCATCCTCTGTCCTCCCCTTCTCCTTCTGCCTTCAATCCTTCCCAGCATCAGGGTCTTTTCCAATGAGTCAGCTCTTCACATGAGGTGGCCAAAGTATTGGAGTTTGAGCTTCAACATCAGTCCTTCCAATGAACACCCAGGACGGATCTCCTTAAGGACGGACTGCTTGGATCTCCTTGCAGTCCAAGGGACTCTCAAGAGTCTTCTCCAACACCACAGTTCAAAAGCATCAATTCTTCGGCGCTCAGCTTTCTTCACCGTCCAACTCTCACATCCATACATGACCCCTGGAAAAACCATAGCCTTGACTATATGGACCTTTGTTGGCAAAGTAATGTCTCTGCTTTTTAATATGCTGTCTAGGTTGGTCATAACTTTCCTTCCAAGGAGTAAGCATCTTTTAATTTCATGGCTGCAGTCACCATCTGCAGTGATTTTGGAGCCCAAAAAAAAGAGTCAGCCACTGTTTCCACTGTTTCCTATTTCCCATGAAGTGATGGGACCGGATGCCACGATCTCAGTTTTCTCAGTGTTGAGCTTTAAGCCAACTTTTTCACTCTCCTCTTTCACTTTCATCAAGAGGCTTTTTAGTTCTTCTTCACTTTCTGCCATAAGGGTGGTGTCATCTGCATATCTGAGGTTATTGATATTTCTCCCAGGAATCTTGGTTCCAGCTTGTGCTTCTTCCAGCCCAGCATTCCTCATGATGTACTCTGCGTATAGGTTAAATAAGCAGGGTGACAGTGTACAGCCTTGACATACTCCTTTGCTGATTTGGAATCAGTCTGTTGTTCCATGTCTTGTTCTAGCTGTTGCTTCCTGACCTGCATAGAGGTTTCTCAAGAGACAGGTCAGGTGGTCTGGTATTCCCATCTCTTTCAGAATTTTCCACAGTTTATTGTGATCCACACAGTCAAAGGCTTTGGCATAGTGTAATGTTATTTAATAAGCATGATACTAAAGCCTCCACTCATCTATGAAGGCAATTAATTTATGGATGCATTTGCCTAAACAGACCAAACTTATATCAATTTTTATGAACATTTAATATTTTAATTCATATTTATTGGACTATAGTTGCTTTACAATGTTGTTCGTTTTATTGTACAGCAAAGCGAATCATTTATGCATACATATATCTCCACTTTATTGGATTTCCTTCCCATTGTGGTCACAGCAGAGCACTGAGTGGAGTTTCCTGAGCTGTGCTGTAGGTCCACCATGAAAAAAGTTGGTGGACATGATGGAATTCCAGCTGAGCTATAGCAAATCCTCAAAGATGCCACTGTGACAGTGCTGCACGCAATATGCCAGCAAATTTGGAAAACTCAGCAGTGGCCACAGGACTGGAAAAGGTCAGTTTTCATTCAAATCCCTAAGAAAGGCAATTCCAAAGAATGTTCAAACTCCCACACAATGTCACGTATCTCACACATTAGCAAAGTAATGCTCAAAATTCTCCAAGCCAGGCTTCAGCAATACGTGAACTGTGAACTTCCAGATGTTCAAGCTGGTTTTAGAAAAGGCAGAGGAATCAGAGATCAAATTGCCAACACTCATCGGATCATCGAAAAAATAAGAGAATTCCAGAAAAAGAAACTACTTCTGCTTTATTGACTATGCCAAAGCCTTTGTGTGGATTACAACAAATTGTGCAAAATTATGAAAGAGATGGGAATACCAGACCACCTGACCTGCCTCCTGAGAAACTTGTATGCAGGTCAGGAAGCAACAGTTAGAACAGGACATGGAACAATAGACTGGTTCCAAATCAGCAAAGGAGTATATCAAGGATGTATATTGTCACCCTGCTTATGTAACTTATACACAGAGTACATCATGAGAAACTCAGGGCTGGAAGAAGCACAAGCTGGAATCAAGATTCCTGGGAGAAAGGTCAATAACCTCAGATATGCAGATGACACCACCCTTATGGCAGAAAGTGAAGAAGAACTAAAGAGCCTCTTGATGAAAGTGAAAGACGAGAATGAAGAAGTTGGCTTAAAGCTCAACGTTCAGAAAACTAAGATCATGGCATCTGGTCCCATCATTTCATGGCAAATAGATGAGGAAACAGTGGAAACAGTGGCTGACTTTATTTTTGGGGGCTCCAAAATCACTACAGATCATGACTGCAGCCATGATATTAAAAGGCACTTGCTCCTTAGAAGAAACGTTATGATCAACGTAGACAGTATATTAAAAAGCATAAACATTACTTTGCCAACAAAGGTCCATCTAGTCAAAGCTATGGTTTTTCCAGTAGTCACGTATGGATGTGAGAGTTGGACGGTGAAGAAAGCTGAGCGCCGAAGAATTGATGATTTTGAACTGTGGTGTTGGAGAAGACTCTTCAGAGTCCCTTGGACTGCAAGGAGATCCAACCGGTCCATCCTAAAGGAGATCAGTCCTGGGTGTTCATTGGAAGGACTGATGCTGAAGCTGAAACTCCAATACTTTAGCCACCTGATACAAAGAGCTGACTCATTTGAAAAGACTCTAATGCTGGGAAGGATTGAGGGCAGGAGGAGAAGGGGACGACAGAGGATGAGATGGTTGGATGGCATCACCGACTCGATGGACATGAGTCTGAGTAAACTCAGGGAGCTGGTGATGGACAGGGAGGCCTGGCGTGCTGCAGTCCATGGAGTCGCAAAGAGTCAGACAGGACTGAGCGGCTGCACTGACTGACTGACAGCAAGTTCTCCTCAGGTCTATCCTGTCTATTCTCTGGTACCAATTGTGTATATATATGTGCCCCCACCTCCACCCTGTCCCTCATTGCTGTCCACACATTTGTTCTCTACATCTGTGTCTCTACTTCTGCTCTGCAAATAAAATCATCTATACCCTTGTTCTAGATTCCATGCATAGACATTAATATACAATATTTAATGCAATTATTAAACTTAATATTTTGTATTATTATAACATAAAACAATGAATGTTTTTAAGTTTCATCTTTTCACTAGGTTCATTTTCCAGAACCTCTAAAAGTAATTTTCCATTAATTTTATATATTCCATTTGCAAATACAATGAGATCATATAAAGCAAGTATATTCCAACTCCTTAATTTAACTTTTAAATAAATTTAATTTTCTACTATTATTTAATTTGCTATTATTACTTCTATTATTTCTATTTCTAGGCCTAACCAGAAACTTGGTTTTGTTTTATTTGTTTTTCTCTTTCCTAATATAATTCAACAACTCCTAAGAACACAGGAGCATGAGCACTTAATAGTGGTATTTTTTAAACTGCTGAAGCTTATAAAAAGACATTAATATAACAGATACAAGTACATTATTAGCTTAATATATAAACATAAAACTTTTTTTCCAAAATGAGCACTATCAATTTTAAAGAATAAACATACAGCAGCTTTTTTCTTATGACTTCAAGATCATCAAATTCAACTTTCTTCTCTTTTATTGACTTTGCACTTTTATCAAGAGTATTCGGCTGGCCTGTTTCAATAACATCATCACCAGGCTTTAGTTGGTCCCAACGAGCTTTAAATTTTTCCAGTTCTTGATAATAAATCTGAAGACGTGATTTGACGTTTCCTTTCATCACTTCAATCTATAAGTCAATAGAGTATACATAATTCAACTCAATGTAAATTTCTACTTTATATTCACATTTTTACCCCCAATATTTTCTATTTAAAGGTCAAAAAACATCAATATCAACTTTTCTAAAGATTATTCTTTATTATTTATTTCAAGTACAATTAACTCAAAAATAAATTAGACACTAAATTTACAATAACAAAAGATATACTGCAAACATCAACATTACAAAACCATTCATGTGACTAACAGCATCTGTGATATCAACAAAATTAACATGATAAAAAAAGTTTACTCAGTGACCTCCAGTTGTTCTACCTGATTATACAGCTACTTAATAAAGAAGGGCATCTCCCAGTCTCCCATGCAGCTAACTGCCAGAAGACTAAGTTCTGGTCAATAGGATATGAGCACAATAGATGTGCACAGCTTCCAGACTGTACTCTTAAAAGATACCACACACAGGAGGTGAACAAACTATTCATAAGAAAGTCTGATAATATTATCACATATATTCTTGGTATGGTAGAAAAGATAAACTATGTGACACGATCATCATTTATACAAAGTATCTTATTATATAAAAATGCAGAGGGAGATCAAGTCCATCAGCGATATAAAATTCTTATAAATGTGAGCTATAATGGAATAAAGATGCTGCTAAGCTGCTAAGTCGCTTCAGTCGTGTCCGACTCTGTGCGATCCCATAGACGGCAGCCCACCAGGCTCCGCCATCCCTAGGATTCTCCAGGCAAGAATACTGGAGTGGGTTGCCATTTCTTTCTCCAGTGCATGAAAGGGAAAAGTGAAAGTGAAGTCGCTCAGTCGTGTCCGACTGTTAGCGACCCCATGGACTGTAGCCTACCAGGCTCCTCCGTCCATGGGATTTTCCAGGCAAGAGTACTGGAGTGGGGTGCCATTGCCTTCTCCGAATAAAGATAAGAAATTGTAAATGAGGGAAAAAACTGTTCTCATTTTAACAAAAGGACTAAATGGTTCTTACCTGGTCTTTAATCATAAGTTGGTGACTTTCCATCATCAACTCAAATTTATCCCACTTAGCTTTCAGATTACTAATTGTTTCTAAACCTCCACCTGCCACAGTCCGTAAAAGTCTGTTTTTACCTTCAGCCTCTTGAAATAAGGGCAAAATCTAAAAGTTAAAAAATAATATGTGAAAAACAACATACTTTATCAAATTTATTAAGATTCCATTTATTTAAAATTGTTTTATGATTTGCTTTTTAAATCAGGATTTTCGCTTTTATATAATTTGTTAAATTTCTAGATATAAAGTTTCTAATATATATTATTACATGCAAACTCAACTAAAGCACTCAAACACCAGTTAAAAAGGATAATAAAAGTGGTAATATGAAACTAAATTAAATCATGATTATAGAAAGACGATACTATACCTGTTCAAAGTAACATTCTTGTTATACAGGTTCCACTCAGAGAAAATGCTGGAGACTTTTATGGTTTGCAATTAATTATCTTTTTTGTCTGGCTATTGATTGTGAAATCTGAGAAACATCTTTCACTATTGTGATTATGTAGCAATCACCCACTTAATATCATTGTATCATGATTGGTCAACAAAGAGAAAAATTATAGAATTCTATATCACCAAAACTACCATTTAATAGAAAAACCTGTAATCACTTTTTACAATCCAGCCGCATATCAGAATTATCTTGAAGTTTTTTGAAAAATGGAAATGCTCAGGTATTGCTTTTTTTTCTCCAAAGGTCTAGACATGTTTCTATTGAGCAGTCATGTTCAAAAACAACTGGACTATATGATGATCTTTTACTTTTATCTAGTTTGTTTCACTTCTTCTATTTCATATTCCGTGCTACCATTTCATTTAGTTTATGTTTTCCAATTTTTGTTGCAACAAGCAACAAAGGTTTACTGTCTAGCACAGGGACCCACAGTCAGTATCTTGTGATGACCTATGATGGGAAATCATCTGAAAAATAATACATGCATATAAATGAAGCACCTTGTTGTGTACCTGAAACACTGTAAGTACTATACTTCAATAAAATATATATATATTAAGAAAAAATAAATAAAAAGAAAGAAAGGGAAAACTGAAGAATTGGAATCAAGCACCTATATTTAGCTTCTGCCTGAAATGCCCTGAGTTGTATATAATGAACAGTCTATTAAACTGTCCAGGTGTAGGTCAATAAGTGCTAAACTGCTCAAATTGCTTCTAGGTCTTTCAAAGCACCGTAAAACAATAGGTCCTATAATTTATAACTGTACTTTTGCTACTCATCAAAGCAGTAAAATCCATTGAAAGATATTTAAAAATCATTATGCTTACATAACAGACAACAACAAAAAATCAAATATATCTCAATGGCCAGTTCACAATTCCTGGGCAGGATCAGTTTCACCTGAGAAACAGAGAAACAATTAACCAAGAACCCATGCTGTACTAGGAAAATCAGTGAGAGAGGAGACAAAGTGAAAGCTGCATCCAACTCTTTGGGACCCCATGGACTGTACAGTCCATGGAATTCTCCAGGCGAGAATGCTGGAGTGGGTAGCCTTTCCCTTCTCCAGGGGATCTTCCCAACCCAGGAATCAAACTGAGGTCTCCTGCATTGCAGGCAGATTCTTTACCAACTGAGCTATCACTGAAGCTGTAAAGAGAAAACAGAGTAGGCTTCTCACTTCCAGTGTGAAAAGCACTTAAGCCTGTGAAGACATTATGAGTCTCCAAGTTTGTGTCATGCATGTAAGCGAGCAAGTTGCTTCAGTCTTGTCCAGCTCTTTGCAAACCCATGGACTGTGGCCTGCCAGGTTGCTCTGTCCATGGGATTCTCCAGGCAAAAATACTGGAGTGGGTTGCCACTTCATACTCCAGGGGATGTTCTCGATCCAGGGATCAAACCCATATCTGTCTCCTGCATGGGCAGGAGGGTTCTTTACCACTAGTGCCACCTGTAAGCCCGTTTCCAAGTCTATCTGCATGCAAAGCTACTTATCCACACACCAACAGAGATACATATCAAAACACAATTCTGTAACATCTTGCTGCTGAAAACCCAGCAGTGACTCCTCAGTGTCCGTAGAATCATGTGGCTGACGTGACCTGGATTCTGCCTCGCTCTTGATTCTGTCTCGTGCACACCCTGCCTCACATGCAGTTCCCAACATACATCTATTTCCCTTAGTTTTTGTGATGATATGCTTCATGTCTTTCATCCCGCGTCATGATCAATCTCCTTTGCTGCCTCCATCTATACTTGAACTCTAAATTTTGAAATGTTCAAACCTGATTCTATACCCTCTACAGTCTGTCAATCAGATGAGCTGGTTCAGTTCTATGGCTTTAAACATATGAATATTAAAATGATTTCCAAATGTATATCTCTAATCTTCTCCTTGACTCTAAATTCCAAATTCCTCATTCTACATGACGTGGCAATTCCTGCTACCTCCAACCCCCAAACAACTCCTCTCTCAAGTCACCCTCATCTCAGTAGATGGTACCATTAGCTTCCTAGCTGCTCAAGCCAAAAACCTAAGAGACATGTTTATCTCTTTCCCTCTAATCCCCTGTCTACTTCTAATGCATCAGAAGACCTTGGTTCTAACTCTAACATGCATCATCACTTTCTCTGGTTCTCTCCATCTCCTCTGCTATTCTATGGTATAACCTTGTATCACCTTTTGTGCACCAACTGGAGTATCCTAACTCTCTGCCACTATTGTCTCCCTCCAATCCATTCTGCACAAAGCAGCCAGAGTAATCGCTTCAAAATGCAATCCACATTTATCTTCTCATTGCTTAAATCCCTCTAAAATTTTTCTACCACTCTCAGAAAAGAACTCAAATTCCCTATGATTGTCTGAAAGTCCCTCATAATCCGGCCCTTGCCTACCTCTCCAATTTCACTCAAGCCACTTTTTCCTTAAATAATATGGCTTTCTTGATAACTAAGTTCTTGACAATATTTACACCTATCTCACTGCCTTAAGTATATCAAGGTCCTCTACCTTAAGATCTTTGTATCCACTGTTCCATCTGCCCTCTAAATCTCAGGATGGTTGCCTCCTTACCCTGCAGGTCTCAGTGCAAACAGATGTCATCTGTCTGATATGGTCTCCAGGATCACCACCCTAAGAAACATCCCGCAGTTGGGCACGCTCACCCTCTTCCTTATCTAGCTCCTCATGCTCCTTTCTTTCTCTCCGTTTCTATCTCTGACTCTCTCACACACACACACACAACACACATTGACACGAATGCAGATTTCAGCAACATAGAGCATGTTCATACTTGCAACCACAATGCCTAGCACAATGCCTGGAATACATCACGTGATCTACAGTCTGTTCAGTTCAGTTGCTCAGTCGTGTCTGAGTCTTTGCGACCCCGTGGACTGCAGCACGCCAGGCCTCCCTGTCCATCACCAACTCCCAGAGCTTGCTCAGACTCATGTCCATTGAGCCTGTGATGCCACCCAACCATGTCATTCTCTGTCGTTCCCTTCTCCTCCTGCCTTCAATCTATACTAAGTATTTGTCAAATAAACGCCTCCATGATTTAGCTAACTGCCACAGTTCATAATGCTATTCTTTCCTTAGTTATTCTTTCTACTAGACAAGTACACTATTTTATTTGCCTTTAAACCCTCTTTATACCTTTGAGCCTACCATATAAAAGTTTATAATTCATTCTACCATGAAGGTATATTATTTTTCTCACCTCTATCTTGTAATTTTCAACCTATCACATAAGAGGAATACATAAAAGTTTGTATCTATTTTGAATTATTTCTCCTCTTTCCTCCAAACATAACTAAGATCACCTATAACATGTTCTCTAAATTTTGGCTTGTTTATTCTAGGTTCTGGCCTTCTGGATACTGTTTTTGTGAATCTTTAACCACCTGTTTATCTTTGTCTCTAATTATGAGCTCTTCGATCATGTGTGTGTGTGTGTGTGTGTGTGTGTGTGTGTGTGTGTGTACTCCTAATTCAGCACTAGCTTCATATTTAAGCATCATAAAAGTACAACCTTGGAAGTAACAGCATGAACTATTTAAGTTTAGTCTTATTCTAATAAGCCACATCATAAAAGGTCACAAATACTTCTGAAAACAATATATATTGTGGTTACTATTTCATTACAACAACATAACATCAGGAGTCCAATCATAAGCAGACTAATTTTATAGACTTCCTTATAATATTGTAATTATATGATATTTACAGTCACATAATATTACATGATTTAATCATTCCAGTACAGTTAAAAAAAAATAAATTACTTTGTGATTCTTACCTCTGGCTTCTGTTCTTGTAGCTTACTATATTGTAAATTTGCATTACCTATCTCTTCCACAGACTGGGGCATAATTGTTAAGACTTCCATAGCCTTAGTAACAAATGTGTCAATTTCATGTAAATGAGCTGAAAAGGAAACATTGAAATATAAGGAATGTTATTATCATCAAAAAAATTCAATTACATAATTTCTAAACCAAGTAATGTTAGAAGTAATCACTATATGAAATACAGTAAATCCTAAGTTGTCATTTGCTTTCATAAAGAAAAATTCAAAGTATAGAGTAAGCAAAAAAATTTCTTCTCAAGAAATTATAATTGCTTTACATAACATTTAAAAATTTTTAGAAGAAAGTGAAAATTTACTCACTCTTAGTAAGTTTTACTCTAAGTTGGCAACTTTTTCAGTCTTTTAAATAATATGCAAGAACATATTTCATTTTAAATGAAAAAGGAAACACTGATAATTTGGAAAACAGTACAAGCATTCCTCATTTTATTGTGCTTCACTTTATTGTGCTTTGTAGATACTGCATTTTTTACGAATTGAAGGTCTGTGGCCACCCTGCATGGAGCAAGTTTATCAGTGACATTTTTCCAACAGCATTTGCTTGCTTCATGTCTCTGTGTCACATCTTGGTAATTCTCCCAATATTTCAAACTTTTTCATTATTGTTACATTTGCTACGGTGATCTTTAATCAGTGATCTTTGGTGTTACTATTAATTGTTTTAGAGTACCATGAACCACACTCACATAAGACAGCAAACTTAACTGATAAGTGTTTATATTCTGACTGTTCCACCTCTCTAATTCCCTCAGACACAAAAATATTAAAATTGGGTCGATTAATGGCCTCTTAAGTGTTCAAGTTAAAGAGTGACACATCGCTCACTTTAAATCAAAAGCTAGAAATGATTAAGTTTACTGAGGAGGGCCTATCTAATGATGAGATAGGCCAAAAACTAGGCCTCTTGCACCAAAGTGTTAGCCAAGGAAACGATCTTAAGGGAAATTAAATGTACTACTCCAGTGATGACACAAATGAGGACAACGTGAAACAACATTATTGTTGATCAGAAGGAAGTGTTAGTGATGTGAACAGAAGAGGAAACCAGCCACAAGAGCCCCGTGTGCCAGAGCCTGAGTCACAGCGCGGCCCCCCTCGTCAGGAGCCTGAGTCACAGCGCAGCACCCCCTCTTCGGCTCTATAAAGGCTGACAGCCTGATTCACAGCACAGCCTACCCCTCCTCAGCTCTATAGGCTGAGAGCCTGATTCACAGCAGGCCCCAGCCCTCTTCAGCTTTATCAAGGCTGAGAGACAAGGAAGCTGCAGAAGAAAAGCTTAACCCAACACAGGTTATTTCATGAGATTAGAGAAAGAAGCCATCTCCGTAACAAGAAAAGTGCAAGATGAAGCAGCAAGCGCTGATGTAGGAGCTGCAGCAAGGTACCCAGATAATCTAGCTAAGATAGTTAAGGAAGGTTGCTCCACTAAACAGCAGACTTTGAAGGCAGATGAAGCAGTGTTCGATTAGAAGATATCATCAAGGACTTTCATAGCTAGAGAGGAGAAGTCAATGCCTATATTCAAAACTTCAAAAGACAGGCTGACTCTCTTGTTAGAGGCTAATGAAGCATAAGTTGACACCAATGCTCATTTACCATCCCAAAACTCCTAGTACCCTTCAGAATTATGTTGAATCTATTCTGCCTGTGCTCTTGAAATAGAACAACAACGGCTGATGGAAAAAAAAAGAAAACACAAAGCCTGACAACAGCACATCTGTTTACAACATAATTTACTGAATATTTTAATCCCATTGCTAATGCTTACTACTCAGAAAAAAAAGATTCTTTTCAAAATACACCTGCTCATTGACAGTGCACCTGCTCATCCATGAGCTCTGATGGAGATGGACAAGGTTCATGTTGTTTTCACGCCTGCTGACACAACAGCAGGCTGACTGATCTGCAACCCATGGATCAATAAGTAATTTCAAAATTCGAGTCTTATTATTTAAGAAATACATTTCATAAGGCTACAGCTGCCACAGACAGTGATTCCTCTGATGGATCTGAGAAAAGTAAACTGAAAATCTTCTGAAAAGGATTCACCATTCTAGATGCCACTAAAAACATTCATGATTCATGGGAGGAGGTCAAAATATCAATGTTACCAGGAGTTTGGAAGAAGCTGATGGTAATCCTCCTGGATGATTCTGAGGGATTCAAGCCTTCAGTGGCAGAAGTAACTAAAGATGTGGTTTAAAAAATAGCAAGAGACCTAGAACTAGAGGTGAAGCCTAAAGATGTGAATGAATTGCTGCAATCTCATGATAAAACTTTCACAAATGAGGAGTTGCTTCTAATGGATAAGCAGAGAAGTGGTTACTTGTAATTTTGAGACTCTAGTCCTGCTGAAGATGCTATGAAGATTGCTGAAATGACAACAAAGGACTTAGAATATTACATAAACTTAGTGAAGCAGCGGAGGGTTTGAGGAGACTGACGTCAATTCTGAAAGAAGTACTACAATGGGTAAAATGCTATCAAACAGCACTGAAAGCTACAGAGAAACTGTTCATGAAAGGAAGAGTCAATGTACACTTGACTGTGTTCTTATTTTAAGCAACTGCCATGGCCACTTCGACCTTCAGTAACACCACCCTGATTAGCCAACAGCCATCAACATCAAGGCAAGACTCTCCAGCAGCAAAGAGATCTGAAGATTCACATGAGGGCAGCAGTTTTAACAGTGAGCATTTTTCAGCTACAGTATGCACAGTGTTTATTTAGACACAATGCTTACTGCACAGTTAACAGACAACAGGATATGTGAACACAACTTTTATATGCCCTGGAAAACCAAAAAATTCACATGACTCCATCACAATAATCTCTTTACTGTGGTGGTCTGGAAATAAACCCGCAATATTTCTGCGGCATGCCTGGAGTCCTCTGAAGAGGTAAGGACAAACACATTATACCAGAATTACCTCCTTTCTCAGTGAAATATGCAACAAACTGATACTAGCTCACACTGCAAATAATGAAAAAAGTCTTCAATTTTTAGACCTCATGGAGTTTCCTACTTTACTAAAACTATCATCTTAAGCTGATTTTTATTTCATACTATTCTCTAGACTATTTTTTATTTTAATCATCATTGAGACTCATATTCATAACTAAAAACAATTAACAAGTGTATTTACCCTGGATGGACTTCTTCAAAGAAAGAACAAGCATGTCAAATAACTTCTGGATGAGATCATCAATCACAGTCTTCACAGGGTTACAATTAACATTTAAGCAATCTACCTTGACAGCACTGAAAAATGCCAAAGGACATATTTTGACATGAAAAAGACTAAGTAGAAGAAAAGAGTATCATTATGATTTTGTGTAATACACCCAAAATTATCATTGTGATCCTTAAGCACATTTAGATTTTATTTAACAAAAATTCCTTACACATACTCATACATAATAGCTTTTCATTAAACAATCGTTTTGTTTTAATACTACAGTATTTAATAATCCAATGTATCATTTTTGAAAAAGTAGCACATTATAAAATACTGAAGTATCAACATGAATATATTCAAATTTTTAAATGTTTTACTTGTCCCAGTATGTAACATACTTATCTAAAGATTTATAACATAAATTATTATCCTGGACTCAAAGCACAAACAATGATAGGAGAAATAAACACAGGAAGTGAAGATAGATTATGAATCACTAAAGCAATAAAACCATTTTAGACCTAAGTCACAAAAATGGAGTAAATTGTTAATTCAGATCTTCAATCATGTGGGCAGAGAATTCTCAGTACTGCTGGTCAGAGTATAAAATCATACAACTTTTGCAAAGGGAAATTTAGCAATATTTAACAAATAGTTTTAAAACAGGTATATTCTTTTATCTTAGTAACTTAATTTTTTGAATTTATCCTAAGATTTTCAGACTTCAAGATTTACCTACAGGTATCTTGTCAAGGTATTAATTTTAATAGTCAAAAATTAGAAATAAGGTAAATACAGGAATGGCTAACTAAATTATTATATATCCATATAATTTAAAATTATATTTTTGAGGACCAGGTAATAACATAGCAAAATACTAATGATTAGTGTTAAATAAAAATAACAGGTTATAGTGTGATCCAAATTTTGTAAGCAGATGTATGAATATGTCTAAAACATCAAACACTAACAGCTACTGTCATTGTGGTTTTTATATTTTAAAAAATTTATAAAACAAATTACTATTTTAACAATCAGAAAAAAATGCATGTATTTTTAAGAACACTAATTCTTTGCATGGTACTCTGAATGCAAATTATAACATTGACAAATATTATTAGAAGTTGAACCAGACTCGTTCATCTAAGTAAAACCTCGTATTTATCTTAAATTATATAAAGTTTAAAAATATCTGGAGACTGAGCAAAAAGTTATTTAGAAAGTTATTACCTTTTTAAAACAGAACCAGGTGATATTCTTAGAAAGCAAGTTATAAGTGTTAAATACAATTTCATTATAAAAGTACAATTTTCTCTTACAGTTTTACTTATTTATTTTAGTCACCCATTAACTGGAGAGGTTTAAATGCCAATTCTTAACCATCACACATAAGAGGCAATTTGTCTTATATTAATACATAAAGTTATATGATTTTTGAAATTCTGACATCAAATTTCAAAATTTCTAATATTTCTAATATTTGATATATGAAAATCTTGGTAAACCTGAAAAAATTATACCATATTTTTACTAATGAATTAACACATAAAGTAATATAATTATACCAGAGTAGTACTCACTGAATCTTGTGGACAAGACTAATGTTCACCTTTTCAATTGAAAATATTAATAACATGAAAATGAGGTTCCATTTAGCCATAGATAGAATGGGATAAACATAGATAACCTACCCAAAAAGTATATCCTTACTAGCATATCTGAAATACATCATTAGAATATAGCTTATATAATCTTATAGCATATTTCCCAAAAATACCCATAATATAAATATTTGTGTGTTTATGTCTGTGTGTCCACCCATTTAGATGAATACATGTTAATTTACCAGCAAGAAAGAGAAAAGATGAAGTATGGCATGGAGGACAGGCATTCTTTTTGTTTTGTGTAGCTTTGGCAGGGACGTATAAACAGGAGAGCTGTCTAAAGAAAGGAACAAACAGCAGCAGCGATCTCCAACAGCACAGTCATACTAGATGGGCAAGAAAGCACTCAAAGAGAGCACCCACAGAGAAGAGAAACATCACAACAGCATTATCTTTTCCTTACTTCAAACTAACATTAATGACACTATCATTATCCCAGTCACCCAAACTCAAGCCTTCAAGTCATTTCTCTCTTCTCTATTCTTCATCCCTTATCTTCCTTCAAAAATAAGATATCTTGGGGCTTCCCTGGTGGTCCAGAGGTTAAGAATCTGCCTTGCAATGCAAGAGACGTGGGTTCGATCCCTGGTCTGGGAACTAAGATGCCACAGATGGCAGATAACTAAACTTCTGTGCTTCTATGAAGATCTTGCATGCTGCAACTAAGACTTGACACTGTCAAACAAAAGATTTTAAAAAGTAATAATAACACCTCTTGTGAAAGTCGCTCAGTCGTGTCTGACTCTCTGACCCCATGGACTATACAGTCCAGGGAATTGTCCAGGCCAGAATGTTAGAGAGGATAGCTGTTCCCTCCTCCAGGAAGACCTCTTAATACCTCAGAATATTTCCTCCTCCTTATTTGGAATACCAACAACTAAATTCAGTTAATTAGTACTAGTCTTCTGGATGAAGACAGGCCAACCTCACTTCCTCCAAGACCTCTTGATTCCACCACACAACTCATTATTACCAGATTAACATTCCTAATGTATAGCTTTGGTACTGTCACACTTCTCTTTAGAAACCTTCAATAACTAATCGTTCTCACAGGGATAAAATCCAGATTACTTGTTTTACAATGTAAGACTCTCCCAAATCTGTTCTTTTTATACTACTTTCCAGAAATATTTCCTCCAGTCCCTAGCAAAACATTGACTCTAATCAAACTGGGTTTCCCTGGTGGTTTAGCTGGTAAAGAATCCACCTGCAATGCAGGAGACCTGGGTATGATCCCTGGGTTGGGAAGATCCCCTGGAGGAGGACCTGGCAACCCTCTCCAGTATTCTTGCCTGGAGAATCCCCATGGACAGAGGAGTCTGGTGGGCTACAGTCCATGGGTCGCAAAGAGTCAGACATGACTGAGCGACTAAGCACACTAATCAAACTCTCAGTTAACCAACTTCTTGTTTTCATCATGTAAATCCTTTCCTGAGAGGCTCTACTTAACCTCCAATTCTCATTTCTACCCATCAAACTCCAGTTCAAGTATTTCTATCTTAATAATTTTGCCACAAATGGATGGGCTGTCATTATCCTGTAAATCCTGTAAACCTCTACAGCCTTCAGTTCACAGCCACACCCTTTACATCTCTGACACAGAGTGCAGACAGACTATCCCAGGCTTCTCTGCTGGCTTAGCGGTAAAGAATCTGCCTGCAATGCAGGGGACCAGGGTTCAATCCCTGGGTCGGGAAGCTCCCCTGAGGAAGGAAATGGCAACCCACTGCAGCATTCTTGCCTAGAGAATTCCATGAACAGAGGAGCCTGGCGGGCTGCAGTCCATGGGGTCGCAAAGAGTCAGACATGACTGAGCGACTAACTTTCTTTCACTTTTCATCTAGTATTAATAATAACAATTAATAACAACTAGCTTTGAGAATTTACCTTCTAATTTGTATGCAAATTACTCACTTAATCTTCAAAACACTGTGAGATAAATAATATAGCTGTAACTATTTTAAAGTTGAGGAAACTGAGGTTCACAGGGTCTAAGTGATTGTCAAAGTCATGCAGCTAGTAAGAACTACCTAACTCCAGAGCCCACTCTCTCAACCCCTACAAGTACTTGACTTTATCATCAAATACACGTGTCTTATTGTACTACTGGAGAGCAAATGATTCCATCTCAGGAACTCCGTCATCTTTCTACTTTCGTAGGACAAGGTTTCGCACACTGGAAATGATCAGCAAATATTTATTGAAAGAATAAACAAATGAATTAATAAAACTGTTATTACCCTTTATAGGTAATATATGTACAATTCAACAAGGCCCTTCCTTCCTAGAGGTTATTGCACTGAGTGGTCCCACTGATATGAATTTCAGAGAGTAAGGAGGATATTCTGGGTTATGAAATGCCCCTCAGAGGGTTTTCTCCACATTCAGGGCACTACCTAGATGCAGCACTATTTTGTGTGCTTCCCAGGGCATTCTGAAAGGCAGAGCAATACAAAATTAAGGTCAACTATCCCCCAGTACGCTCCCACTAGTAGCTTCTTACAGTTGTTACACTCTGCCTGGTCACATCAAATATTAGATCTGAGAGCAGCCTCTTCCCCAGTCTATTCTATCCAACTAGGTCTCAGCCAGCGGAACCTCCAAAGAGGCTCTCTTAGCCTCAGCAATGCACTACTCAGATGACTCTCAAGCATTACAGCTGCGCTCTAGAGAAGGTAAGACAATGACTTGACTTCAGTACCACTAAGTGAAGAGTGCCCGTCTATACCCATGGTAAAAACTGCTACTATGTATAAATATTACTCTAACTTCTTTAACTTCTGTATTGTACCTTGGAAGCCGTTCTACTTCTTTCCCTTTTATTTTCAGTGCTTTAAAATTTTTCTCCCAATCATGTACCGTAGAAAGATGCTTTTCCACTAGAGCTTCCATATCAACTTGCCCAATTACAATCCACTCCTATTCAAATGAAAAACATATTATTTTAAAAATTAGAACTAATAAATGAACATTTAAAAGATTAGAGTCCAAATATCAAGAACAATAAAGAGGCAAAAGAGAAGTTTCAGGTGAATTTCAACTTAAGTATGTACATATAATCATTACCATAAAGCCTAAAAAATGAACAGGGAAAAAAATATATATATATATATAGAAATGCAATAATCATAAAACTTTTTTGAAGAGATTGAAAAAAACTTTTCTTTACATTCTCAAGTTCTATGTATACAAAGACAAAACCACTTCCACCAAGCCAAGAGCTACTATAGGTTACAAACCTGACATTGTCCAGATTCAACTAATTCTAGAAAAATACAATGCAGAAGAAGCACTGCAGTGGCAGTTAAGAAATTTACTGAATTCTCAGTCACTCCTCAGGATCAATAAAATGAGCAATAAATATAATTAGAGTTTATTTCTGAAGAGTTAGTATGATGCACCCATAGCTCAGTTTGTAAAGAATCCGCATGCAATGCAGGAGACCCCAGTTTGATTCCTGGGTCGGGAAGATCTGCTGGAGAAGGGATAGGCTACCCACTCCAGTATTCTTGGGCTTCCTTGGTGGCTCAGCTGTTAAAGAATCCGCCTGCAATGAGGGAGACCTGGATTCAATTTCTGGGTTGGGAAGACCCCCTGGAAAAGAGAAAGGCTACCCACTCCAGTGTTCTGGCCTGAAGAATTCCATGGACTATATAGTCCTTGCGGTTGCAAAGAGTCGGACATACTGAGCGACTTTCACTTTCACATTCATCTAAACAAAAGAAATTAAATCATCTCAATTTCATTAATGTAGAAGGCTTCCCTTCGTGGCATGTTTTCAATCCAAAGAATGAAGAAAAGCATACATTTCTCTATGTATTTTCCTGAAAGGAACTAAAAATGACACAATAGCGTCACGTCAAATTCCAAGTTGATATTCAAAAGAAGAAAAGAAAGAAAAATTAGTTTCTCAATCTTCAAATAGTCAAAGAGAAAAAAATTAAGGGTAACTTTTTTCTCATCTGTAGCATAAATCTAGATTTTAAAGAATCCTCAACTTCAGCCCTCTGGTTTGCATATTTTTATTTTGTGCCACACGATATCAACTACTGAGTTGTACATTTAATACTAATTCAATCAGATGAATATTATAATAGAAGGACAGACAATTTCATGTCCCATACCTTATGCTGATGTAAAACAGCTGACAATCTCCTAAACAGATCTTCTGCTTTGCTGAAAATAGTCAGAAATCCACTTGCATTTCTATCAATCATAATAGAAAAAATAGATTCATCTCCTGCTTCACCCACTCCCTTAAACTGATTAGGAATGCTGATGAATCTCTTCATTTCTCTATAATACTTAGCCCGAATTTCTTCAAAAGGAGGCTTGAATTGTAACCGTCCTTGTCTGAAAGCAAATAAATAACCTTTAAATATAAATTATTGAAAAATTATAGACTGAAAACTAAATTGGGTTTTAAAAATCTTACTTGTATATTAAATCTATATTTATTTCTGGCAGATTCTCATTAAGTGCTTCTAAGCCCATCTGATACTGATGCTCCAGGGCTTTGTACAGCTGATGATTCCAGTGCTGTTTCCACGCATGCATGTCCCTTGCTTGAAATCCCTAGTAAGTTATAGTCACATCTGTTATTTAATAATTAGGTGGTAGAATGGGTTTTCATTTAATGCTTTTATATAACATTTGGTAAAATTATATGCAAAAAAATCCCTCATCTTAAATATCCTAAATATATATTAATTGCTACTTGTATATATAAAGTCAAATATGAAAATCTCTAATCTTTGTGCTCATAAATAGTATACAAAAAGACCAGCAAAATTTTAAAAATCAAGTTACTAGTAAATGAATTTTATATGTGGACTTTATTTTATGATCCTATAAAAACAACAATAGTAATAATAATAGAAACCATATCTTATAAATTTCTTAGCCCCTTTTCAAAATTCCCATCAAATACAACTCTTACATTCCTTTCCCACTCCCTAAATAATCCATTGCACATTAAAAACATGATAAATTTAAAATATGAGAATGCTCAGAATACTTTACATACTTTTTCTGCTTCCATATAACCACATATAAATTCTAATACTTTAATTTTTATTTATTTTTTTAAAGTTTGAACCGAAAAATATATGTAAATGTTTACAACACCTGCCTCATATCCCACTAACATCTGAAGGTAGATTCTGTGCTAACTACTTTTACACAGATCATCTAATATCAAAATATATGTGGAAATGACATTTTACTGAAATATAACAAAAAAAAATTCTGAAAGAGTTATTTCAGTAATTTGGCTTCTGCCTACACTTAACTTTGTCACAACAGACGTATCACCTTTTAAAAGAAAACTAATGAATGATAGATATTTAAGCACCGAGTCAGAAAAACTGTTTACAGAGTCTAAAATGAGGGATTTGGCATTCCATAAGACAAACAAAAGCTTGTATTTTTATTTGTAAATGTACTGCTAATTTTTGGTCTTTATATATAATTCAGTTAAATTCTAAATTTATGAGCAATTCATTAGCAAAGATTTACAGATAACCTTTATGAACTTTTCATCAATTCATATCTTCAAATTCTGAAAAGTTCATATTTCAGAGTGTAGACATAAAGTAAAACACACTTTACCTGTGCTTCTATACTTGCTAAGCCAGTTCTCAATTCTTGTAATCCATCTTTCCAGCGCTGTTGCTGCCGAAGCAAATCAATGTTCATAAGAACTACCACCTGTCAAAAATTAGAACACAAAAATTTCAATAGAAAAACTTGACAGGCAACACCTCACCCAAGTGATCAAAACTAACTCAACCTACAATAACACATATCAATATCTGATCAATGTACTGAGAAAGGCAAAATATCACTTTTGTGGTATTCCTATTAAAATCATATAATCTCTATCTAAAAATGAGAAGGCATCATATAAAATCAAGTCAACAGACAAAATAATTGATCAGTACTCATCAAAAGTATCAAGGTCACGAAAAACAAGGTAAGACTCAGGGAGAAGAGACTATAGAGCCTTAGAATTTAAATAGAAGGTGGGATCTGGGATTGGACCCTTGAAAAGAAAAAGGACTTCAGTGAAAAAGCTGTAAAATTCAAAACAGTTTATTTCCTAGTTTTGATAAACATACTATGGTTACATAAGTTGTCGACAACAGGGGAAGTTGGGTGAAGGACAACTGTGAACTCTTTATTTGCAACTTTAAGTCTCAAATTATTCCCAAATAAGAAGTTATTTAAAAGTATATCCAAATTACTTTTTAAATAATACTATTCATAGCTTATTAAATTTTATAAATAAAATATACCTTTTCACAAAATGTAGTGTGCCATTTTCTCAGTTTCCTATTTTCAGTAGCAAGTCGTTCAGCAGCATTTTGGAGTTTTTGGATGTAGCCTTCTAATTCTTTAGGATTATCCCAAGTAATGTGTGACTTTCCCCCACTTCCTGCTTTTGAATTCTAAGGTATAACAAATGACAGTGTTCAAATACAGTTATTTTTTTTTAAAAAGATTCAATATTCCACGTTATTAGTACAACTGTCCCTAACACTAACCTGCAATAAAAGAGCACACAATAGTTTTTTTTTTCCATTTTAAAAATGATAAGCCATTCTGGCCAGGATTGAGCAGCTCCGTTCCTTCCAAGTTCTCCCTCTTATAGCTAAAAAACCCAGACATAACACACCAAACAAGCACAGGAAGACTAAAAGATAGAAATAAGGAGGTGGACAGGCTAAAAACATTGGGAATCAAGGAGCAGCACACCAGGACTTCCTTAGAGTGTCCCATATATCCCAGACAGGATGCTGGAGACATCTACAACCTGGAACCACCCCCAGAGACAGACAAAAAAGGCTCCAGAAGAAGCCTGCTCCCTCTAGCCACAGGACCAGGAAAACAGCGGCTGAATGACAGAAAACCTTTTTAGCTTCACACCCCATACTCCTGATGGGTTACAGTCCACGGGGTCACAAACAGTCAGACACAACCGAGCAACTAAGCACACACACACACTCCCTACTCCAACCCAGTCGAGTAGAAACCCAGCCACTTCTGCAGTTTCAGAGACCAGGAGAGGGGATTCTCTTCCATCCCTGGCAAAGAGAGGTAAGAAAGACTTCTTAAGTGATCAGTGCAAAGAAATAGAGGAAAACAATAGAATGGGAAAGACTAGAGATCTCTTCAAGAAAATTGGAGGTGTCAAAGGAACATTCCATGCAAGGCTGGGCAAGATAAAAGACAGAAATGGTTACGGACTAAAAAGAAGCAGTAGAGATTAAGAAGAGGTAGCAAGAATACATAGAAGAACTATACAAAACGTTTTAAATGGCCCAGTAACCACGATGGTGTGGTCACTCACCTAGAGCCAGACATCCCAGAGTGCAAAGTCAAGTGGGCCTTAGGAAGCATCACTACGAACAAAGCTAGTGGAGGTGATGAAATTACAGCTGAGCTATTTCAAGTCCTAAATGATGATGCTGTGAAAGTGCTGTACTCAATATGCCAGCAAATTTGGAAAACTCAGCAGTGGCCATAGGACTGGAAAAGGTCAGTTTTCATTCCAATCCCAAAGAAGAGCAGAGTCAAAGAACATTCAAACTACTGTACAACTGAGTTCATTTGACAGGCTAGCAAGGTTATACTCAAAATCCTTCAAGCTAGGCTTCAGCAGTACACGAACAAAAAATTCCAGATGTAGAAGCTGGGTTTCAAAGAGGCAGAAGAACCAGAGATCAAATTGCCAACATCCACTGGACCATAGAAAAAGCAAGGGAATTCCAAAAAAAAAATCTACTTCTGCTTCATTGACTACGCTAAAGCCTTTGATTGTGTGGATCACAACAAACTGTGGAAAATTCTTAAAAAGATGGTAGTACCAGACCACCCTACCTGTCTCCTAAGAAACCTGTATGTGAGTCAAGAAGCAACAATTAAAACTGAACATGGAACCAGCTCAGAATTGGGAAAGGAGTATGACAAGGCTGTATATGGTCACCCTGCTTATTTAACTTCAATACTTAGCATATCATGTGAAATGCCAGGCTAGAGGAATCATAAGCTCAAGTCAAGATTGCAGGAAGAAATATCATCCGCCTCAGATAAGCAGATGATACCACTCTAACAGAAAATGAAGAGAAACTAAACAGCCTCTAGATGAGGGTGAATGAGTGAAAAAAGCGACTTGAAACTCAGCATTCAAAAAACTAAGATCATAGCATCCAGTCTCATCACTTCGTGGCAAATAGAAAGGAAAAAAGTGAAAGCAGTGACAGATTTTCTTGAGCTCCAAAATCACTGTGAACGGTGACTGTAGCCATGAAATTAAAAGACCCTCCTTGGAAAACTGGACAGCTACGTGTAAAAGAATGAAATTAGAACACTTCCTACCACCATACACAAAGATAAACTCAAAATGGATTAAAGACCTAAATGTAAGACCAGAAACTATAAAACTCTTAGAGGAACACACAGGCAGAACACTCCATGACATAAACCAAAGCAGGATCCTCTATGACCCACCTCCTAGAGTAATGGAAATAAAAACAAGAGTAAACAAGTGGGACCTGATTAAACTTAAAAGCTTTTGCACAGCAAAGGAAACTATAAGCAAGGGGAAAAGACCACCCTCAGAATGGGAGAAAATAATAGCAAATGAAACAACTGACAAAGGATTAATTTCCAAAATACACAAGCAGCTCACACAACTCAATATCAGAAAAACAAACCACCCAATCAAAAAGTGGGAAAAAGACCTACACAGACATTTCTCCAAAGAAGACATACAGATGGCTAACGAACACATGAAAACAACAAAATTCTGTAAAGCAATTACCCTTCAATAAAAAAATAAATTAAGAAAAGCTATGACCAACTTAGACAGTGTATTAAAAAGCAGACATCACTTTGCCAACAAAGGTCCATCCAGCCAAAGCTATGGTGTTTCCAGTGGTCATGCACAGGTGTGAGAGTTGGACCATAAAGAAAGCTGAGCGCCTAAGAAACGACACCTTTGAATTATGGCGCTGAAGAAAACTAGAGCCCCTGGACAGCAAGGAAATCAAACCGTCAATCCTAAAGGAAGTCAACCACGAATATTCATTGGAAGGACTGATGCTGAAGCTGACGCTTCAGTACTTTGGCTACTTAATGCAAAAAGCCAACTCATTTTCAAGATCTTAATGTTGAGAAAGATTGAAGGCAAAAGGAGAAGAAGGTGGCAAAGGATGAGACATATGCTACAGACAGCATCAACAACTCAATGGACATGAATGTGAGCAAACTCTGGAGGAAAAAAAAATTCTTGTCGTGCTGCCGTTCAAGGAGTCACAAAGAGTCAGACACAACTTAGCAACTGAACAAAAAAATATAATTGTTTACTTCTCATGACTCAAATCCTCAAAATAAGCTTTGCCTTTAGAAATATCAACAGATATAATTTTGAATATATTTATTAGAGAAGAAAGAGTTCTACACACCTGGATTTAAAACATTATCTATGAGATGAAAAGGTTAAAAACAATAAAGTAATATCCTATTTTCAAAAAGTACACTTGTAAATATGCACAGGAAAAATGTTTAAAATAGTATAGACACCAGACTGTTTAAGAATGGCCAAGTCTTGGTGGTACAATACTAAAACATTTTTTGTTTTTGTTCACCTACATTTTTGAAATTTTCCATCATAAACTCATATTGAACTCTGGCAATAAAAAAAATTATAATAATATGTACAATCTAATTATGTAACTTCTAGTAAATTTTAAGCCTGAGTGCTAGTGGGCAGAAAAATAGCTAACTTAGCAGGCCTGACTGCTGTCCCTTAAAAGGTTTGCTTAAAAGACTGGCCCTTAGCTGGCATCTGAGAAGCTGGATTTTGCAAGAGTTCCTAACACTCTAATTTTTAAGAGTGGTTCACTGCACCTAAAGAATTTGGTTTATGCTGAACACTTGACTGCCTTCCGGAATTCTGGGATTTTGGCACATGTTAAGGAGGAAGATACCTACATGACCAGTCCCCAGTAAAAGTCTGGGCAATGAGCCGCTAATGATCTTTCCTAGTAAGGCAACATCTCACGTGTGTTACTTGTTGCTGGAGGAATGGAGCGCGCCCTGGGCGATTCCGCAGGGAAAGGCCTCCTGAAAATGTGCACCAGGCTTCCTCAGGCCTTCAGTCCACACACCTTTCCCTTTGCTGATTTTGCTTTGCACCCTCTCACTGTGATAACTCATAAGTAAATCAGCTGTGAGTACAACCATACCCTGAGTCCCATGCTGCTGCTGCTGCTAAGTCGCTCCAGTCGTGTCGGACTCTGTGCGACCCCATAGACAGCAGCCCACTAGGCTCCGCCGTCCCTGGGATTCTCCAGGCAAGAACACTGGAGTGGGTTGCCATTTCCTTCTCCAGTGCATGAAAGGGAAAAGTGAAAGTGAAGTCGCTCAGTCATGTCCAACTCTTAGCAACCCCATGGACTGTAGCCCACCAGGCTCCTCCATCCATGGGATTCTCCAGGCAAGAGTACTGGAGTGGGGTGCCATGAGTCTTCCTATAAATCACAGAGCCTGGGCGTAGTCTTAAGAACCATGACACCAGCTATCCACTGTAAAAGCAAGAATTAAAGAGGACTATCCCCTTTAAAATATTTCCTGTCTGTGAAGACTAAAAATGTGTATTTCAAAAACTGAACAGTCACAGATTAACAGTTTAAAAACTACTGTGGGTTTTCCTAATTTCATATGTGTGGATATTTAAATAAGCATAAGTAAAGAGCAAATAAAGTAAATTATAAAATCAGGAGAGAACGGAGAAGTACTACAGAGTCTTGTGTGTAAGGACCTCACACTTCAGTGAATAAGTAAATGTAACAGCATATAAGTTAGTATAATATATATATATATTCAATTGATCAAAATGAGCACCAAAATATGTGAAACATTACAACTGTTTAAATACAGTTGTAAAAAAATGTTACTTGTTAAAACTGAAGGAAGTCACTGGGGAGCAAAATATAGCCTTAGATCGATGGCTATGCTAAGCTCAGGGCTTTACTAAAAACCAACAAATAAGAAACACTTTACATGTAAAATCTAATTATAATAACATAAAAAGTCCATTTACCTTAATTATCTGTTCAAACGCTAAGGCAGATTGTAACATCATTGGTCTCTGACTTTGAATCATCTGTTGATCAATAGAATTGTAAAAATGTGCCACCTACAAAGAAGAATTCCAATTAGCAATAATTAATAATGAATAGCACACTTAATTTTCAATCCTTCTTCATTTTTAATTATTTGAATGGAAATATTAACCCTTCTCAATTATAAAATTTAACAAAAAATTAGTTTCTCATCTCCAATAGAGCATTTATGCATGTACTAATGTACAAAAGCAACAAGTATAAGTATGTGCTGAGTTCCTCTGATTTGCCAAGTCATGTTCTGGGGGCTGATTAAACAAAGACTATAAAACCTAGTCCCTGAAATCAAGAATTTCACTGTCTCATAGGGAATCAGAGGAAACCAAAAAGCATGTTAAAGCGCTAACAAAAATGAAGTCTTCCTGCGATTCCTGAAACCCATTCCTTTGTCAGTATATAACACAATGATTTACCCATTTCTCAAACCAAAAAAATCTTTGAGTTGTCCTTAATTCTTCTCTCACATCCCACATGAGTAGAAGTCTATTGACTATACCTTCAAAATACATGTTTTGAATATATGTTTTGAACATATATTGAATTGAACCCCTTCCCCTCCTCCATCAGTATCACCCCATTTCAAGCACCCTCATCTCCTGGCAAGACCAGTACAACAGTTTCCTAACTGGTCTCTCTTTCCAACTGTGGCCCAATGGTCTAGTCAAAGTATTCAAAGTAGCCACAACAGTCCTTTTTTAAAACGTAAATCATATCTTTTACCTACTCAAAATCTTCAAATGAATCCCCAATATATTTGAGAATAAAATGAACCCCAAATCTGAAATCATACCCTGGTACGTGATACACACACTGGCCTTCAGTCCTGCATGATCCCCTCCTGAGCCGCACTGCTGCCAAGCTGGCCTCCACGCTGTTTCTCTGACTCTAGAGAGTCTTCCCTAAGAAACTCTTCATGTCATTCACTCCCTCTGCCTGCAGTAGCCTTCCTCCAGATGTCTGCCTGGTTCTTCCACTCATTTTATGTCACGTCTCTCATTACCTTTCACTGAGGTCTCCCCGGACCCTTCTGTATAAAACGGCAGGATTTGTCACAATCCTCCTGCTACGTTTTCTGTTTCCTCAAATATGTGCTCATCACTACCTGATACCGTGTTACTCAAGCATCTGCTATTTCCCATAACAGTGTCACAGGCAATAGTGTCACATGTTTGTCACGTGTTTATTGAATTAATCAATGCAACAATAGTGTCACATGTTTGTTGAATTAATCGATGAATCAAAAAAAAAATAGAGATACCTACAAGGAATAGTGGTGGACAAAAGAGGACACTGCTAATGCTGCCAGGGGCAACGGTGAAGTTCAGGGAAGAAGATCAGAGGACACTGTGCAGTGAATTTAATTAAGGACTTTAAAGACAGTGTCTTAATGTTTGTATTCCCAGCATGTCACAAAATTCTTGGCATAGAGCAGGTGCTTAAAAAATATTTAATTTTATAGCAAGTCACTTCTTTCTTCTAATATGCATAAAAATGTACTTGGTGGGGAATACTCATTCTACGTATTCTGTATCATAATAGTAGTTCCAGAAAAAGCCCAGTCAGGAAAAAAAGAAGCAAAATAATACATAAAATTACAGCAATCTGGCCACTGTTACCTGTCAAACATCCTACTTCACACCCCGCACTCTAGCTCCACCTGTGCTCACGAGTAAAGGTACATACACACGGGACTTCCCTGGTGGCCCCGCGGCCAACAATCCATCTGCCAATGCACGGGACACCAGCTCGATCCCAGGTCTGCAAAGACCCCACATGCACAGAGGAACTAAGCTCGAGCACCACAGCTACTGAGCCCGCAAGCTCCACAGCAAGAGTAGCCCCCGCCTGCCAGCGACTGGAGAAAGGCCACAGGCAGCAACAACGGCCCAGCACAGCCAAAAATAAACGAGTGAGTCAAGATACACACAGGAGATTCCTGCGGTTGTTCTTCTAGGAGTAAACACAAACACCATATGACCATTCACTCATCCTCTGAGATTTTATTTTGTTACACTAAATACTTAGGATAGAGAAGTCAGCAAGCATCTCAGCTTTCAGAATATAGAGTCCCTCTCTCTGAAATGATCACTCAGTCTACCTTGTGCTCTTGAGAAAACATATGTATACTCTTTCAAACACATCAAACATCATCCCTTTGTAAAGATTTATCTGATACTATCCTTACCCTGGGCTTCCCTGGTAGCTCAGCTGGTAAAGAATCTCCCTGCAATGCAAGAGACCCCAGTTCGATTCCTGGGTTGGGAAGATCCCCTGGAGGAGGGCATGGCAACCCACTCCAGTATTCTTGCCTGGAGAATCCCCATGGACAGAAGAGCCTGGTGGGCTACAGTCCATGGGGTCACAAAGAGTCGGACATGATGGAGCGACTAGGCACAGCAGCACATCTCTGCCTTACCCAGGAAAATAAATGAAAACTCCCACCTCTATTCTTTCACAGGACTTTCTGAAATCTATTAAAGTGTTGCTGTTTTTTAGTCACTAGTCGAGTCCAACTTTTTGCAACCCCATGGACCTCAGCCCGGCAGGCTCCTCTGTCCATGGGATTCTCCAGGCGAGAATACTGGAGTGGGTTGCCATGTGTTTCTCCAGGGGATCTTTCCCACCCAGGAATCAAACTCATGTGTCCTGCATTGGCAGACAGATCCTTTACTGCTGAGCCACCAGGGAAGCCCATCTATAATACAGCACTCAATCTACTTGTGCACATGTCATCACTACATGAATTTTAATGGAATAAATATGGGCTTTGGAGTCAGGGGAGGCATTCTCTGTCCCCCTTCTGATGTCTGTGTCAGAAGTTTTCTCTGTGCCTTTTCTTACTTTAATAAAACTCTGTTACACAAAAGCTCTTGAGTGACCAGGGCTGGTCCCTGGTCCCGAAGCTAAATCTTTTTCTTAGAAGATCATGAATGCGACATCGTTCACTGTAAGCTATCTTGGGGGGCTCATCTGGGACCTTCAGGACAAGCTTTCAGCTTTTCAACAGACATTATCGGGAGGTTAACTCCTGAGCCCTGCTTATTTAACTTACATGCAGAGTACATCATGAGAAACGCTGGGCTGGAAGAAGCACAAGCTGGAATCAAGATAGCCGGGAGAAATAACAATAACCTCAGATATGCAGATGACACCACCCTTATGGCAGAAAGTGAAGAACTAAAGAGCCTCTTGATGAAAGTCAAAGAGGAGAGTGAAAAAGTTGGCTTAAAGCTCAACGTTCAGAAAACTAAGATCATGGCATCGGGTCCCATCACTTCATGGGAAATAGATGGGGAAACAGTGGAAACAGTGTCAGACTTTATTTTTGGGGGCTTCAAAAATCACTGCAGATGGTGATTGCAGCCATGAAATTAAAAGACGCTTACCCCTTGGAAGGAAGGTTATGGCCAACCTAGATAGCATATTTAAAAGCAGAGACAGTACTTTGCCAACAAAGGTCCGTCTAGTCAAGGCTATGGTTTTTCCAGTGGTCATGTATGGATGTGAGAGTTGGGATGGTGAAGAAAGCTGAGTGCCGAAGAATTGATGCTTTTGAACTGTGGTGTTGGAGAAGACTCTTGAGAGTCCCTTGGACTGCAAGGAGATCCAATCAATCCATCCTAAAGGAGATCAGTCCTAGGTGTTCATTGGAAGGACTGATGTTGAAGCTGAAACTCCAATACTTTGGCCACCTCATGCGAAGAGTTGACTCATTGGAAAAGACCCTAATGCTGGGTAGGATTGGGGGCAGGAGGAGAAGGGGACGACAGAGGATGAGATGGTTGGATGGCATCACTGACTCGATGGACAAAGGTTTGGGTAGACTCCGGGAGCTGGTGATAGACAGAGGCCTGGCGTGCTGCAATTCATGGGGTCGCAAAGAGTCGGACACGACTGAGCGACTGAACTGAACTCCTGAGCCAGCTTTTGAGTCAAACAAGCCACTGTTTGAGCCAGGAACCGAGATGGGCCTGAGAATCTATGTGGGCTTGCTTCTGCTAACTCCACAAGTCCTGAATCTGCCATTTGACCCTCAAGACAATGCCTTCCTGTCCTGGGCTCCTTCCTACGGCCACATTCCACAATCAACATAATTGCTAGGTCTGCGGAGCACTCATCAGTTGAAGACTTTCCATGGTGGGTTTCTCTGCTTCAAGGAAAGGACTTTCCTAAACTCTGTGATGACATCTAACAATGCTAAGATGGACCGATGTAACTATGGACTGTGACTTTTAATTGTGATTAGGTTTTAACTTGGTTTAATGGGTATTTTGCCTTACATCAGGAATTTCCCTGGTAGCTCAGATGGTAAAAGTGTCTGCGTACAATGCGGGAGACCTGGGTTCGATCCCTGGTTTGGGAAGATCCCCTGGAGAAGGAAATGGCAACCCACTCCAGTATTCTTGCCTGGAAAATCCCATGGACGGAGGAGCCTGGTAGGCTACAGTCCATGGGGTCACAAAGAGTCGGACACAACTGAGCGACTTCACTGCACTGCCTTGGAGTCAGGGAGACTTGATTTCAGCTTCTAGCTTCATAACTCAGGCAAATAATTTGATGACGATGTGCTTCAGGAAGACCGAGGAAATGAACAAAAACAGAAACCTGTCCATCAGCTGGATAATTTTCTAAGAATCGGCCCCTAGCAGGCAGACAGAGGGCTCATAATTAGAAAGCCCTTTAGGGTCCATGATAGTAACATGAAAGAAAAAAGAAAAAAAGAGAAAGAATAACAATCTATTTTTCCAAATTCTTTGAGAATCAAAAGCAGTAACAGTAATACCTCAAGCTAATAAAATTCCCACATAGAGGATTACAAAGCAAAGTTTGTAATGCAGTCATTTACAAACTATAACTTCGTAAGACTCAATGGTGCTATTCTATTAGCCTAATAAAATCAAAAGCAGAAAACAAAGCCCTTAAAATATTCTAACGTAATAAACTCAGAATAGCCATGTTTTCAAAAATATCATTTCATACTTGTTTCAGAATAATTGCTTGCTTGCAGAATTTCTGTGCAACGTTTGCAACTTGCTGTATTTTGGCAGGAATAACAAAGCCAAGTGCAGAAAGCTGACGAACTTCTCTCAGAAGAATCACCAACCGATCTGAATAATGCACTTTCAACGATCCATCATTAGGATCCAACTCCATAATTCGGCTACTAGCCTCAATACTACAAAACAAAGTAAAGAACTGTTTGAATTTCAAAATTTCATGTTCTCACTCTTACGACTGATTAAAAACGTAACAGTTTTTACAACTTTGCTGTAAACATAAAATTGTTGTTCTTTAGTCACTAAGTCATGTCCAACTCTTTTGCAACTCCATAGACTATATATAGCCCATGAGACTCCACTGTCCATGAGACTTTCCAGGCAAAAATACTGAAGGAGGTTGCCATTTCCTTCTTCGGGGGATCGTCTCCACCCAGGGATTGAACCCACATGTCCTGCATTGGCAGGTGGGTTCTTTACCACTGAGCCACCAGGGAAGCCTAGCAAACAAAATTAACTCAAGTAAAAAAGTTTTTAATTGTATTTTTCAAATTATATTTATTTCACATAGCATTTCACAATTCAGATCTTGATAACAAACTGTAATATCCAAAATATACCATCATATTAATATTTCATCCAAGCAGTCTTTGAACTCAGAAAAATCAATCTCTTAAACTTCAGCTAAGACTCAAAATAGACGTCAAATCCATCATAATTTTATTCATTTTCTAAAATATATTTTAGATTTTTAGTCAGTCTATCTGACTCTTTAATACTTTTATTAAAGGATCAATAATAAAGAATATTAAAATAGGAGTAGAGATATTCAAATATGTCATCCCTCTACTCTTTGCTTCACTATGTAAAGACTGTCTTTCCTTTCTGATTCTTCTAAAGCCACAGCAAAATTTACATTGGGACACTCAAGTCTCCCTGGATTGTGAAAACATTGAGATAAATTACATTTAAAGTACTACCATTTTATGATCCTTCTTTCAGGATCAGGTTTATATAATACTCTTTCTTTCAAATCACTTTCACAATTAGGAGAACTTGCAGGTCTTAGAAAGTAAGCTACTGAAAAGCAAAGAACTAATCTATTCAGTCTACTTAATAACACATAAAATGAAGCATAATAAAAAGCAGATACTTTAAAATGGCTTAAAATAATAATTTAGCCCAAACTGTCCAAACTTCCCAGGTGGTACAGTTGTAAAGAATCCACCCGCCAATACAGGAGACACAAGAGATGTAGGTTCAATCCCTGGGTTGGGAAGATCCCCTGGGGAAGAAAATGGCAACCCTACTCCAGTACTCTTGCCTGGAAAATTCCATGGACAGGGGAGCCTGGTGGGCTACAGTCCATGGGGTCACAAAGAGTTGGACATGATTGAGTGACTGAGCACACACACACAAAAACTGTCCTACAAGAACACAAAGCCCCTCAGAAAATTGTAACAGTGACACTTTTTGCCTTTATTTGAAACTAATATTCAAAGTTAGTTTCTACATTCCAGCATATACTGAAATATGTTCCAAAACACATTTATTTCTATGTGACAATGATGGGTTTACCAAAAAAAAAAAAAACAAAGTGAGAGTCAGGAGTTTCATCACCAAATAAGAAAGAAATAGGTTGAACAAAGTTAAACAAGGTTTTTCTTACTGTAGACCTCAGCCCTTTAGATACACTATCTTACACAGTGGATCTCCACAACAGCTGTAGTGATAAACGTGCTAATTCTCCAAAACCAACTGACCAAAGAACTCTTTACTTTGGGTGGAGGGGGCAGTGTTGGATCTTCTCTCGTATTTTAGATTCAGGGTAGAAAGGGAAAGAATTAAATGGCATAAAGTCATAATCATTATGCTTTAGCACCTTTAGTTCTTTCATTCTTCTTCCAAAGCCAAAATGCAAGATAAAAGGAAAAAAAATCATTCATTCAGTTTAGGAAGCTACCAGTTTGGCCTAAATATTCGTTGCAGCAGTATAGGCGAAACAAACAGAATTTCATATTATGCCAAAGTTACTTTTAAAAAGTACCAAGTTTCTAAAAATGAAAACATGGCAAGTTTTTAAAAATATGGACAGTAACACACTGGACAAAGTTGACCTGAAAAAAGAAACAATGGTGTTTTTAGACCATCCATTTTAGATACCCATTAGAATAATAAGGTTAACCAATTAAATTACATTCAATATAGCTTAACAAATATTTACAAACCCTTCCTATATTAGACACCAAAAAGAAGCATTCTTCATCCCAAGGAGCTTAAAAAAATGAAATTTTCATTTACAATGTATGTATGGGGGGATATATAATATTAATGTAAAAAAGTAGGAAATCATTCATGTACTAGTAACAAAAAACCACGGAGCATGAAAGCCTAACTCCAAATTAAGAATCTGCTGTTCTGAGGAACAGATATTAGAAGCAAAGGAAAGGGGGTCAAAGTTTCCAACTTCAATGACTTAAAAGTTGATCATCAAAAACTAACCAAAAAGAAAACTATCTTGTCACTGAATTAATAATATAAGAAAAAAGATTCTTATGTAGATTTCACTGTGTAGTATACTTATACATACCACAAACCAGATTTGGAATCAGACAAACCAGACTGAATATCCCTGGACCAATCATCAAACTGTTCTTGTTCATATAGTTTAAACTGGTCTAAGAGATCTTCGGCAGTTCGATGGAAAGATCGAAATCCTGACAAGTCAGATAAAAGAGCTTCTGCAATCTTGATAGTATCATCCACCTTAAAAAACCAAATTACAAGAATATTTATTATTTAAATTCCAACAAAATTAGCATAAAGTCAGCACTCTTCTCTGGTCTGTGATACAGAAACTATTTTCCCATTTATCCATAAACAGTAAAATAGAAGATTTTTCCAGTGAATTTAAGAATATCAACTGCTACTTTACTTCTGAATTACACCATCTCAGAATAGCAAAACACAGAGGATAACATATACAAGGCATAATCTGAAGGGTACCATAAAGGAAATTTAGGTGAAACTCCAAGAACTCAATAACAGTCCTAAATACGTTATATAGTATTTTAAGCCCTTTACTAAATGCTCTGGTTAAGAGCTCAAACAATAATTAGGCCAATTTGATGCCAGTTGAAGAAGAAGAATGCCCTTCCTCCACAACTATACAAAGAACAATGCAGCATTTTGGAAAGGTGACTGACAAAATTAAGCAGAATGTTAGAGAAAAAACATCAAAATATAAACTTGAATAAGTAGAATTCTCAAATACGCTAGCCTTTATAATACTACTACTACTAATAATAATTTCCTTGCTCTTAATTATATAAACAACTAATATTTACTACATGAGTCGAATGCAAGATATTGTACTACATGCTAATTAGTAAGCATATAAGATTCTTAGATCAACTTTGATAATATTAAAATAATAGTCCTTTAAATCTACAAATTGCTGCCACTACCTGAAGCAAAACCATAATTACCTTTCTCTATTTCTTTAACTTCCTTTCAACCTAGGATGATTTATTTATATAAACATACTTATATACTTTGCACCTACCAGGATCCTGTAAAAATACATTTCAAATAATTTAAAAATCCTTTGAAAATTATAGATTTTTCATATTTTTCATTTTTTCAGAATTCTAATTATCACAAGAAGTTAGATGGAAATGTTTTCTTAATGTTTTCACTACAGTTCTAGATTGCCTTTACATTAATTTAGCACATTTCACAATGCGTGTCCTTCAACTTTTATTTAAATGAATACCTTCAGTTCCAGCTGGCGAACCCAAACTATATTATTGACAACTTCAGAAAGGTTTTTGCCAGCAAGTGGTCCGGATGCATCACCAGGAATCCCACGGCATCGATTTTCAAAATCTAATCGAAAATCTACAAACATTTAAATCACATAAATGATTACACACATTCAGCAAAGTTTTCCAAAATGCCTTCTATGTACCAAACACTATGTCAAATATTGTGTATAGAAAAATAGTAATAGTTGGTCGTCCTCAGGGACCTCATCATGTATCAAGTGAGAGAAAGGAAATAACCAGCTAATTCTAAAAGCCTGTCATCTATTACAGAAACAATAAATTAATCTTCAACACATAGATGTCATAAAAATATCTTAATCAAAAATGGTATACAACAAAAGAAAAGTAATCTACAAAAATAATTTTCAAGCAAACATTATAATCTCTGATAAACTTTTACCTTTAACTGAGTCCATAAGTCTTGCCAATAAAGTTTCTCTTTCTAGCATCAATTCTTTGCTTATGGTTGGACGCTTCACCAACTCTTTATATTTCAGAAATGCTTGAAGAAGCTAATACAAAACAAAGTTAAGTATATGTTCATCCCAAATAAATCAACTAGGTAAAAACATGTGCATCTCCTCAAATAGCTTAAGAGAAATATTAAAAATTAAATACTTCAATATTTTACCTGTTGTGGACTATCCTGAATTTCTGAAATATAGTTTTTCAATTTTCCTGCTATTTTTTGTTCCGCAGGTGCAATAATTTTCTCATACTGAGACACTGCAGCTTTCCATAAAGGCTAAACAAATAAGAATACAGTTAGACTTTATTATTTGCAAAATGTGCCTTTAAAAAGAACAACACAAACAGGAGATTATGCAGACAAACACATATATATACTCAACCTCAGTATATGGATTATATTGCACAGGATTCAGGCCAGCAAAAGGTTCAAATACTCGAGCCAGGCACATGATTTTCTCATCATTGGCAGGCGAAAAATAGAGAAGTTTCTCATGAATTGTTCTAACAGCCAAGACCTAAAACATAAAATATTAAAACAAAACATTTACTCATATCAATAAATCAACACAAATAATCCAAAATCTAAAGTTATTGGGCAAGAATTTCTTTAACCTCAGTTTTTTGAAATGAAAAATAAAACTGAAACTATAAACTTGACAGTTACGTCTCATCAATACTCCAAGTGATGCTCAAAGACACACGGTACCATCAATCAGTGTGCTCAAATCTAGTGAATACATATAAAATCTAAATATTTTTAAACTGTGTTTAATACTTATTTTAAGTAAAGTTTTAGTCTCTCCTCCTTACTATAGCAAACCTTCTGACTTTCATTAGTCTGCATTAACTTTGCTCTCCTAATAATGAAACAATATGCTAACAACTCCATTATGTATAACTTACAAACAGTTGGAAAACATTTCATTTTGTATTTAAATTTTCTACCAACCATCAAAAGGTAATTAAAAGGCTAAGTAAAAATGCTATAATCTTTCATTTGTGTTGAAAATATCAGCACAAATTCACAATTTTTTTTCTCTTGATAAAAACAAAAATACTGATTTAACAATGCTGTCTACTGAGAAAGCCTAAAAGCATTGATAGTTATATGTTTTACTACTTCATCAACCAGATTGTTGTCACTAAACACTATTTTCCTCTAACAAGAACAAGGACCTTTGGAGAAATGACTAATTCCACATACAAAATGGAAAATGTAGAAGATGGGTCGGTACATTTTAAGAGGTCTGAATGTAAAAAAGTTACCAAAGAAATACTGAAATCATATCAAAATGACACAGACACAACTTAAAAGGATATTCTTTGCACAAAGGTGGGACAATGTGCTGCTACTGCTGCTGCTGCTGCTAAGTCGCTTCAGTCGTGTCCGACTCTGTGCGACCCCACAGACGGCAGCCCACCAGGCTCCACCGTCCTTGGGATTCTCCAGGCAAGAACACTGGAGTGGGTTGCCATTTCCTTCTCCAATGCATGAGAGTGAAAAGTGAAAGTGAAGTCGCTCAGTCGTGTCCAACTTGTAGCGACCCCATGGACTGCAGCCCACCAGGCTCCTCCGTCCATGGGATTTTCCAGACAAGAGTACTGGAGTGGGGTGCCATTGCCTTCTCCGGGGACAATGTGAGTATAGTAATAATAACTACAATAATAAATACAACAGGTTGAAACTTATAAAATATAAAAAAATCATAGGTTCATAATGATATTATTTAAAAAATCATTGATTGCCTATGAAACTTACTATGATACTAACCTACTACGCATTGTTCTAAAAAGTGATAAACAAAAAGAAAAAGGTAATTGTCTATATTGCCATTCCTATACAAACTATATTTCAGGTACCTAAAAAACTGATAAAAAGTTCTTCCATCATCACTAATAAATGCAGAAAGAACAGAATTAAAACACCATCATCTTCCAACTTCTCACAATCAATCATTAAGAAAAACTTGGTGAACAGCATTTTAACAGATAAATCAGATTAATCATACATGAACCCACAGATCAAACTTAACTCATGAAAAGCGGGAAAACCAGATACTACTTGCCTTCTTTAATGTATGAGAACTATATGCTACTGCCTATGAAGCAACCTGGTTCAAGTAAACTAACATTTAGCAACTAAAAACATTTCTGAGACAATTAGTAAACTTGTATATTGATGACATAAATAATGATATTAAGAAATTATTCTCATTTTGTTGGGTATGATATTGATATTATGATTATCTTTTAAGAGTAAAAGTACAAGATTTCGTGGATTGGCTTTATAAATACTTTAGCAAAAAAAAAAAAATGGAAGGCAGGGAGGACAAAGATGGAAAAAGAACTGAACGGTGCCGGTGGCTGTTGAAACTGACATTCATTACAGCGTGTTACTGCTTGTATGCTTGGAGTTCCTAATAAGAGGCTAAAAACGGCAACAGCCGGCATTCCCTGTCAGTCCAGCGGTTAGGATTCAGCACTTGTACTGCCTGGGCCTGGGTTCAGTCCCTGATCCAGGAACTAAAGATCCTCCAAGCCGCATAGCAGAGGCAGAAAAAAATGAAATAAACTACCAGAACAACAACAGCAACAAAAAATCCCCAAAGAACAATGATTCCCTTAAGCACAAAGGGAAAAAGTCAGCTCTGCAATCTTTGCCTGCCTCTTCAAGGTAAGCATGTAAGTGCTATACTGAAACTCTAATTTACATAAATTAAGTAGCTATTTCAAATATTACCACTGAATACTCCCTAAAACACTGTCTCTGCTTGCAAATAATTTCAATAGCCAAGAGAAAGTCTGAGAGCTTCCATACATAGACAAGTGGGTTATCTTTTTTTATAACAAAGAACAACAAAATAGAAGTTCATGACTTAAAAACTGAACAGCCACACAACAAAGAAAAAGAAAGGAAGTGGAAAGCAGCAGGTCGTACCCACTGGGCATCTGGTATTGTGCCACACAACTGCATAAATCATCTCCCATGAAAGGGAGCTCTTCTTCTCTCCCAAAAGTTTAAATAATTTCTACCACATGTGTAGTGCTTAATAATTATAAAATGCATTCTCAAACAAGTGAGAAGATCCAAATGAAGATACCTCTTCAAGGCGTTTGCCAAGTTTGTCAAGTGTTTCAGGAAAATATTTTTCATTTTTCCACGGGTGAGGAACATAGCGCTGCCACACCTGACTGGTCAGATGACTACAGGCAGTCACCCACTGTTCACAAATTGAAATACCAGCTTTCATATTTTCCTTCACAAGGTAATAAGGATCTTCCCAGAGGTTCAAAGTTCCCAACTTCTTCTGAACAAATCTTCCAAATGAACCACCTAATAAGGTACAAAACAAACTTTTTAATGAACATATCTTTTTAGCAAATAACTATGGAATACATGCTTTTTATTAAATTAAAATGATACACAAATTAGCAGTCAACAATCTATGAAATACCACATCCACACCTTTAGACAGGCACTGTTAGTAACAAGTATTTTTTAAAAACACAAACGCACACATATATTTGTACATTTGCATCTTTCATCATATCATGTATATCTTTGAAGTTCAGAAGTATATACAGAATTTTTTAAAGGCCTCAGTCCCACAGTATGGATATGACATTACGTAATCAGTTCTCAACTGCTATTTGTTTCTACTCTCATTTTACAAACAATGCGGTAATAAATGTCCTTTTACATACACCTTTATGTACTTGTCTAATAGGTCCTTAGGATAATAATAAGAAAGGTATATTCTAAGTCAAAAAGTTTATTTTTTTATTGACAGATAATCCAATATACATTAAACTTTTCAGTTGGTTAAAAATAGTCTAAATTAATACATGCATTTTTTACATACATAAAAAATCTGTTAATTTGATTATCAAAGAATTTGACACTATGATTTAAATTAACCAACTATGTACAAATATCTACTTAAATAATCCTATATAATTTGCTCTAAGAGTTACTTTAAGCAATAATTACTCTATTAAGCAGCATTTCAGAGAAGGACTTAAAAGAAAAAAACAGAAAATAAGGCAAGCTCCCAAAATTCCAAAAGTGTATTTCTTTACTAGTACCTATAATATCTAAGAGATGTAACATTCGTGATTCAGGATAATGATCGTGCTCTGTTTGTCTCCACACATCATCTACAACATCCCGAGTTGTCTCCACCAAGTCAACCACTTCCAGTAAGGACAGACCATCCAAGTTATAAAATTCCTAAAACCAAAGTGTATTCATTTTTAAACATAATCGTATTTGCACCTAGGGCAATATAAACAAAACGTTGCCTGAGTTTTTCAAATGCTGCGATTCTAATATCAGCCATTATTTTCTCCTCTTCTTCTATCAGATGCTATATAACTTCTTTATGCAAATACCCTATCTGATCCTTCACAAACATAAATTTCATAAAAGCCAGAAGAAAAGATAAGAATTGCATAAACCCTATAAATTTATTTTTACCCTTGGCCTAAGTTCCTCTAAATTTGGATTCGTTTCTTTTATTTATCCAATAGAGTGTTTATTTAACACTATATACACATTACCTTTTTCATTTAACTTATCCTTATTCATTCATTTCCTGGGTTGCACAATGTTACCAATAGTACAAATCTAGTACTACTACTAAGTCACTTCAGTCGTGTCCGACTCTGTGCAACCCCATAGACAGCAGCCCACCAGGCTCCCCCGTCCCTGGGATTCTCTAGTACATGGTATATTATTCTAAATTTCATCACTGCCACAAAAAGAGTTTTAAACCACTTCAAACACTTCATTCAAGTGACAATAATGAAATAATATTTAGAATGAATAAAAAAATTACTAAATATTTATTTTGAAAAGAATAGATTTTTGTAAAAAAACAAAATGGTCACTTATTTAACCTCTCCATAGATATATCATCAAGGAGTAATCAATCTAATAAAGTATCAGACTAAGACTTTTTATATTTCAGATTCCCCCAAACTGCTAATTTTAAAAAAGTGAACAATTTTCCCAAAGAACATATTACCTCCATATGGACAAACCTCTTAATAATGGGTTTCTCATTTTTTCATATCTACCTGCATAAAAGTAATTATATTTTTGAGAAAAATATTTTCTAGTGATTAGAATTTAACTTTTTCAGAAGTTTGGACTTCTAAGTTGTACTCATTTTAAATACATATCTTAAGTAAACTCTGCTACATCTGAAGAATATATTTTGTCCAGAGCCATCAAATAATGATTTTAAAACAGAGATAAAGCTAATAAAAATTGAATGCTACAGTATTTCTATCAAAACCTGATATATAACTATACATGAATCACATACTCTTGCAATTGTTTCAAATAATTCTTTAAAATAACTGGCTCTTTCTTTGCTAATCTGTTTACTTCCACGATGAGCTTGTTCTATCCAAAACTGGAACTCATCACTTGGTGTAAGAATACCTGAAAAGTGAAAAGGAAAAATAAGAAATATCAACTATTATCATGGTCATCATTTTGAAATGTAAAGAAATAATGAAATACTATATTTTGTGTACCAGGAACTAATATATTATTGTAAGTCAATGATAACTTCAAAATCTCACAAGCAAATAAACTAATAGAAAAAGAGATTAGACTGTTGGTTACCAGAGGTGGGGAATAAGAAGAGGGGGAAGTGGATGAAGCTGCTCAAAAGGTACAAACTACTAGTTATAAGATTAAATAAGTACTAAAGATATAATGTACAACATTATAAATGTAAATAGTGCTGCTTTATGTTATATATGAAAGTTCTAAAGAGAATATATCCTAACATTTCTTATCATAAGGGAAAATTTTTGTTTAACTTTGTATCCACGACATAATGGATGTTCACTAAACTTACTGTGACAACCATTTCATGCTGCATGCAAGTCAAATTATTATATTGTACACCCAAAACTTACATAATGCTACACATCAATTATCTCAATAAAACCAGGAAAAAGAAGGAAACAATTAAAAATGAAAAGCCGGAAAGTAACTGGTTTCATTTGCTGATTTTGCACATTTCTGTATTATTCCCGAAGTACAGAAAATGAATTTTACAATTTCTATGAACAAAAACAAACTATAAAACAACCCCTAAACAATTAAGAAAATGACAATCAGTACACACTTATCAATAAGTACTTTAAAATGCCTGAATGGATATAAAAACAAAACCCATATATATGTTGCCTCCTGGAGACTTGCTTTGGATCTAAAGTCACACTGAGACTGAAAGGGGATGGGAAAAGGTATTCGAACTAAATAGAAGTCAAGAAACCAATACTTATGTCAGATAAAGAAAATAAAGACTGTCACAAATGATGAAGAAGGACGTTACATAATGATTAGTGATCAATCCAAGAAGACATAACACAATATAAGTATATATCCAACCAACATAGGAACATCTAATACATAAAGCAAATATTAATAGACATAAGGGAAAAACTGACAATAATAAATTCATAGTAGGGAACTTTAACCTCCCACTTACATCAATGGACATATTATTCAGACGAAAAATGAATAAGGAAACAATGGCCTTAAATAACACATTAGACCAAATAAACTTAATAGATATATATATAGAACATTACACCCACAAGCAGCAAAATATACATTTATTTCAAATATATATGATACACTCTCTAGGACAAATCACATGCTAGGCCACAAAAACAAGACTCAGCAAATTTTAAAACCTGAAATCAGATCAAGCATCTTTTCTGACTACAATGCTCTGAGACAAGTAATCAACTAGCAGAAAAAAATTGCAAAAAAAAATCACAAACAAGTAGAGGCTAAACAACATGCTACAAACAAACAATGGGCCATAGAAGAAAATTTTTTAAAATACCTGAAGAAAAATGAAAATAAAAACACAACAATCTAAAATCTACATAATGCAGCAAAAGCAGTTCTAAGAGGGCAGTTTATAGTGATACAGCCTATTCCACAAAACAAGAAAAATATCAAACAACCTTAATTTATACCTATAGCAACTAGAAAAAAAGAATAAATAAAACCAAAAGTTAGCAGAAGGAAAGAAGTCCTAAAGATCAGAGCAGAAATAAATGAAACAGGAACTAAAAGGTAATAGAAAGATCAATGAAACTAAGAGCTCGTTCTTTAAAAAAATAAACATCACTGATAAACTTTGCCACTCTCATCAAGAAAAAAGGACAGAGGGCCAAAATCAATAAAATCAGAAATGAAAAAGTAACTGACATCACAAAAATTCAAAGAGTCGTAAGATTTTATTAAGAACAATTATACACTAATAAAATGGACAACCTAGAAGAAAAGGACAAATTCCTAGAAATGTACAGTTTCCCAAGACTGAATCAGGAAGAATAGAAAAATACGAGAACAACTACCAGTAATGAAACTGAATCAGTAAAAAACAACTCCCAAGTACTGCAGTCCAGAACTAGATGGCTTCACACATCACATGGTTTGGTGAAGTCCACCAAATATGCAGAGAAAAGTTAACACCTATCATTCTCAAATTATTCCAAAAAAATACAGAGGAAGGTATCCTTCCATACTCATTTTCCAGGGCCAGCATCTCCCTAATATCAAAACCAGACAAAGAATCACAAGAAAGGAAAATTAATGGTCTGTATCACAATAAATATAGGTGCAAAATTCCTCAACAAAATATGAGCATACCAAACTCAACAATACATTAAAAGGACCATACACCAGTCAAGTGGTATTTATCCTAGAGATGTGGATGATTCAATATCCAAAAATCAATCAATGTGATACCACATTAACAAAGTGAAGAATAAAAATCACAAGATCACCTCCATAAATACAGGAAAACTTCTGACAAAAGTAAGTATCCATTTATGATTAAAAATCTCAACAACAAAGTGGGGTATAGAGGAAACATAATCAAGGACATATGTGATGAGCCCACAGCTGACATCATACTCAAGGGTGAAAAGCTGAAAGCGTCTCCTCTAATATCAGAAACAAGATGAGGATGGCCACTCTCACCCACTTTTATTCAACAAGTCCTAGCCACAGCAATCAGACAAGAAAAAGAAATAAAAAGGAATCCAAATTGGAAAAGACGAAGCACAACTGTCACTGTTTGCAGATGATACTATACAAAGGAAATTCTCATGATGCCACGAAAAAAAAAAAGTAGATCTCATCAATGAATCTGGTAAAACTACAAGATACAAAATTAATACAGAAATCCACTGTATTCCTATACACTAACAAACTACCAGAAAGAAAAATCAAGAAAACAATCTCATTTATAATCACACCAAAAAAGAATAAAATACCTAGGAATAAACCTAACCTAAGTAGGTAAAAAGCCTATACGCAGAATATTAGTATTAGACACTGATTAAAAAATTGAACAGAAACTGAAAGATATACCATGTTCATGGATTAGAAGAATTAATATTGCTATAATGAGCATACTACCCAAGGCCATCTACAGATTCAATTCAATCTCTATCAAAATACCAATGGCATTTTTCACAGAGCTAGAAAAAGAGATCCTAAAGATTGTCTAGAAATACAAAAGACCCCAAATAACCAAAACAATCTTGAGAAAGAACAAAGCTGTAGTTATCATCCTCCCTGATTTCAAATGACACTGCAAAGCTACAATCATCAAAAACAATATGGTACTGACATAAACACAGATACGTAGACCAATGGAAAGAATAGCAACCCCAGAAATGAACTCACACTTATGACAATTAATAGATGACAAAAAAGGAAAGAGTATACAATGAGGAAAAGATAGCTTCTTTGATAAAAGATGTTGGAAAAACTGGAGCTACATGCAAAAGAATTAACTGGACTTTTCTCCACCATCATATACAAATATAAGCTCAAAATGCATTAAAGACTTAAATGTATAAGACCTGAAACCATAACTTCTAGAACAAAACAGAGAGAGCACACTCTTTGTCACTGTTCTTTGTACTGTTTGCTTGGATCTGTCTTCTCAGGCATCTCAGGCACTGGAAACAGAAGCAAAAATAAACATACAGAACTACATAAAACTAAAAGGCTTTTATACAGCAAAGGAAACTATCAACAAAATGGAAAGGCCACCTACAGAATGGGAGAAGATATTTGCAAATGACGTTTCTGTTAAGGGGCTGAAAGTGAAAAGTGAAAGTGTTAGTTGCTCAGTCATGTCCAACTTGGCAACGCCATGGACTATTGCCTGCCAGGCTCCTCCATGGAATTCTCCAGGCAAGAATACTGGCGCAGGCTGCCATTTCCTTCTCCAAGGCATCTTCCTGACCCAGAGATGGAACCCAGGTCTCCCACACTGCAGGCAGATTCTTTATAGTCTGAGCCACCAGGGAAGCCCAGTAAGGCGGGGAAGGGGAGTTAATATTCATAGTATACAAAGAATTCATATAACTCTATATCAAAAATAACATTGCTTTGTTATTAAAATTTTTTTAAATAGGCAGAGGATCTGAATAAACATTTTTCCAAAGAAACGAAACAGATGGCCAACAGGCACGTGAAAAATGGGAGGGAAAGTAGAGCAGCCGTTATGGAAAACAGCATGGAGATTGCTCAAAAAATGGAAACTAGAACGATCATACGGTCCAGCAATTACACTTCTGGGCATTTATATGAAAAAAACAAAAACACTAATTAAAAAAGATATATGTTCTCCTATGTTCACTGCAGCATTATTTACAAAAGCCATGATATGGAAGCAACCTACATGCCCATAAATAGGTGAATAGAAAAAGAAGATGTAGTACATACATACAATGGAATATTACTCAGTCATAAAAGATAACAAAATCTTGCCATTTGTGACAACATGTATATGCCTAGATGGCATTATGCTAAGCAAACCAGGCAGTGAAAGACAAATACTGAATAATCTCACTTTTATGTGGAAACTAAGAAACAAAACAAATGAACAATAAAACAAAAGCAGGGTTATAAAGAGTTGGCGCCACCAGCTCACGGCCAGAGTGAGGCACAAGCGATAGGGCCCCATGCGCTTACCAGCGCCCACCCGCCATGCCTGGCTTCAACTACAAGTTCCCAGAGAAACCCAAGCTTTGTAACCATCAGTTACAAAATTAATGAGTCACTGGTATTAAATGTACCCTGTAGGGAACATAGTCAAGAAATATGCAATATCTTTCCATGGCAACATATTATAACTAGACTCATCATAGTGATCATTTTGAAATGCATAGAAATATCAAATCATTATGTTGTGTAACAGGAACTAACATACTTCTGTCGATCAACTACACAACAAAATCAAGCAAACAAACTTGATAGAAAAAGAGATCTGACTAGTAGTTACCAGAGGTAAACTACGGGAAAAGGGGGAACTGAATGAAGGTGGTTAAAAGGTACAATGTTCAAAAGATAAATTAGTAAGGATGCAACGTCGTGGTTGTTGTTGTTCAGTCACTCAGTCATGTCAGACTGTTTGCAAACCCATGGACTACAGTCCTCAGGACCCTCTGTCCACGAGGTTCTCCGGGCAAGAATACTGAAGTGGGCTGCTATTTCATTCTCCAAGATATGTTCCCAGACCAGGGGTAGAACCCATGTCTCCTGCACTGACAGGCAGATTCTATACCAATGAGCCACCAAGGAAGCTACAACATGGTAAATGTTAATTAGCACTGATATGTTATACATGAAAGAGATAAGATAGCGAGTAAATCCTAAGAGTTCTCATCACAAGAAAAAATTTTTTTCCTATTCCTTTAATTTTGTATCCATATGAGGTGATGGATATTCACTACACTTACTGTGATAATGATTCTTTGATGTATTTAAGTCAAATCATTATACCATACACCTTAAACTTATATAATGTTGTATATCAATCATATCTCAATAGAACTGGAAGAAAAAAATAAGCAAATTAAAAGTTTTCTTTCAAATTTGTATTTAAGTTTCCTAATGAAGTGAACAATCTCTAGCTGCTTAATCACATGCTGGAAATAAATTCACTAATCGTTCTGGTTGTATGAGATTCAGAAAGCATTTAGAAAGGATTTATTTTACTATTCAAGCAAAGTATAAAACTACATCTAATATTTTAAACCAATGATTTCTGTATGTCATGAATTTCACCTTAATTGTTCTTGGGAAATAATTTATCTATGGCCACAAAATTATAATCAGCTTCAGAAAAAAATACGTTTTAAAATAAGAGTCACTGGCTTATTATCTTTGCAAATATACAATTAGTATCAATCCTCATTACTCAGATTCTGGATTTATGAAGTCACCTACTCATTAACATTTACATGTATCCAAAGTCAGCACCCTCAGAGCACTCATGGTCACTTGCAGACACACAGAGCTGTGAAAAATTTTAGCTGCCCAACACATATGTCCCCAGCTAAGGCTGAACAAAGCCACACTGCTTGTCTTTTTTCTACCTCCTACTGTAAATAAATGTCTTTCTCATAGTCCATGTAGCGTCACAGTTTCACATTTTGTGCTTTCTGTTGGTGATTTTGCTTTTTAAATTGACCCCAAGCACAGTTATGAAGTGCTGTCTCCTGTTCCTAGCACAAGAACACAGTGATGTGCCTTAAAGAGAAAATGCTTCTGTTAGATAAGCTTCATACAGGCATGAGTTACAGTGCTGTTGCCCATGAGCTCGATGATAATTCATCAACAATATATATTAAATAATGTGTCTAACAAAACACACCTAAAATAAGGTTATATGTTGAGTAGCTGGTGAAAATGTTATGACCAGAGGCTCACAGGATCCTAGGCACAATGGTTCAGTATTTGTTAATTCAGTGTTCACAGTGACTTAATAAAACAGAACTGCTGAAGACAATGAGAATCAACTATATTATTTCCATAAACTGCACATTAAAAAAGATTAAATTTTCCCCTTCTCCAAATCCATACATAAATCTATACATTTAAAATCAGCTCAAGCTCAGAGACGATCCAAAGGTGCAAAGAAATATTTGAAGAAGTATATTAATTTACTATGTACTAATAAGGCAACGGTTTTGACTTTCTTTGATAAAATTATAGCTAAATACCTCGTGTGTCATCTTCCTTAAATTTCAGTTTTGATAAGTTAGTATCTGATCTTCGTAGAACTATACCCAAACCAGCTTCTAGTTCACTCAAAAGGTTCTGAAGTTTGGGATCAAAGTTTCTGCTCCATTCCTGATCCTAAATAAAATCACACAAGAGCACATGATGATCAATATCTTGCCAAACAGGCTTCCTAAAACCCTGTCAAAAACTAAGTCCAAATACACCTGTTTCACTCAAAGCCTGGCACTACCTCCATCTCTTAAGAGAGGGATAAAACTCCTTTCAACAGTTAAAACTTTATCAAGATCATTTACTATCACAATTTAAGAATGGATGTAGATTGCACTTTACATCTTTTTCCAATTTCTCTATTTGTCAACAAAGCTTACATTATATTTTTTAATAAAAAAGAAAAAATATTTTAATTTATAAACTAAAATACTAATATTATCAATAAATAAAATAATAAATATTTGTATTTGTGTGTATGAAAGCATTTATCCAAAGACTTAGGCTAGAATCAACAACCATACAAGCTACTTTAATTTACTCACCTTTAATAACATTGGTGCAAATACTTGCCGGACAGCTTGGTAAAGGGAATTAATTGGTGATTCTAACATAGATGAAACAAGAATATTATTATGTAGATTTTGATCAGTAATTACTTCAGGTCGCAGCTTGAAAAACACCAGCACTTTATCTTTTGTGTCAGCAAAATCAATCTAAAGTGATAAACAAATGATTTTTAATGTTATTTTCATAAAGTTAATATTTGAAAATATTACCCTAAAATGTTGTATCTATAATTTTACCCCTTGGTAAAAGTATACTTTAGGAATAATTACAGTATATTACAACCAATCTGTCTTTGCTCCATAAGAAAACCTGGGTTTGAAAATTGTATCCCCACTTATAGGTGATTGTATCATAAAGCTACTTTGATAAGTGATTATAAACAAAAGCACTACATAAATACTGTTGACATACACTGCTAACTACTCCATTCCAGCCAGGTTCATTAATACTACAAATCAAAGCTGTGTGCCCCAGGTACATACTGATGAGTAGTATAATTCTCCACTCTGCTCCACAAACTCTGTAACAAGGATGTTAATTACCCTCTTGCACGCATGCTAAGTCACTTCAGTCCTGTCTGACTCTTTGGGACCCTATGGACTGTAGCCCGCCAGGCTCCTCTACCCATGGAATTCTCCAGGCAAGAATACTGGAGTCGGTTGCCATGCCCTCCTCCAGGGGATCCGCCTGACCCAGGGATCAAATCCGCATCTCTCACGTCTCCTGCAGTGGCAGGTGGGTTCTTTACCACTAATGCCACCTGGGAAGCCCAATTACCCTCTTACCCAAAACTAAGTTCTATATAAACAGACAACCTAAACCAAAAAAAAACTTAGATTGTCTATCTCCTAAAATTATCTTTACCTGAACCAATGTTTTTCCCTTAAAGTATTTGAGCATCAAACTCTTCCTAAATTGTCATAAAGCCAGATTATTTAAAATTAGAACTGTCTGAGCTAAACTAGAATTCACTAACCCAACCATGTTTAAAATAGGCCAGTTCATAGCAACTAGTTCATTAGCTGAAAAGTATACTGCTCAAAAGAAGTTTTTGCATTATACACATATTTACAAAATTGTTCTCTTTTTCCAGGAAGAGAAGTCTATGCCATAAAAAAAACTTTCAAACAAGTGCACTGCTGTGCATGAAAAGACACACTAAAGATGAGTGAGCTTTTGTGCTACTTTTATCCTAATCATTGTATTGGTTTAGCCACTAGGAAGGAACTGTCATTTACTTGGTGTTACTGCTTTTCTCAAACTCTCATTTTCAGACATTAGAGTTCTATTGCTAGTGTGATCATTTTATTCCCATTATAAGCAAGTGAGAACTGCAGACTGCAGATAAGTAATTTGAAAAATTCTTTCCTTAGTAATTAAACAGACATACACTTGAACTTTTCTACTCCCACCTATCTGAAGAACGAATATTCATAAAATACATATTTTAATATCATACCCTGAAAACAGTAACTATAGTCACTGGCCAAGGTGCTCTGGGGCATCAGGACAATGAGCTTTGCGTTAGCCAAAGTCAGAGTTAAGGCAAAGGATAAGTTGGCTACAGCTGCTCATCATTCCGAGTAGAAAATCAGCACTCCTAGCCTAATCTTCCCATTTCCCTATCAGCAACTGCTATTTACTCTTAACTGACTATAATCTGATAATTAGTAAGGTATAAATTGGGCTTTCTAGGTGGTGCTAGTGTTCAAGAACCCGACTGCTAATGCAGGAGACATAAGAGATGTGATCGATCCCTGGGTCAGGAAGATCCCCTGGAGGAGGGCATGGCAACCCACTCCAGTATTCTTGTGTGGAGAATCCCATGGACAGAGGAGCCTGGTGGGCTACAGTCTATCGCATTGATGGACATGACTGAAGCGACTTAGCATGCATGCAAGGTGTAATTTGTTCATTTTTGAGGTTGCAAAATGTCTCTATCACCTCCTGGGATCCATCAGGGATTAGCACACTACAACCTTCTGCCTGTTTTGTACAGTTCACAAGCTCAAAATTATTTCCACATTTTTTGAAAAATCAAGAATAATATTTCATGGTACGAAATTCAAGCATCAGTGTCCATAAACAAAGCTGAATGTGGTCACACTCAGTCACTCACATCCTGTCTACGGTTGCTCTCTCACGGCAATGGCCAAATTGTGACAGAGGCCTTACAACCCGCCCAAGCCCAAAACGTTTGTTATCTGGCCCATTATAGAAAAAAAAAATTTGCCAACTTCTATCCTACAGCATAAACCAGACCACATCTCTCTTACTTAAGACTACCAACAACTTGGTATTTCAACCTAAATGGTGTACAAGGTCCGAAATGCTCAGTCCATATTGTAAACTTCCACTCTTCGGTTATTCATTAAACTTCGGCAATGACTGTGTAATTTTTTTTTCCCAGCCCCCCGAAACCAAGATGAGATACAGCTCAAGGCCTTGGAATTTACCATTTCTTCTGCTCAGAAAACTCCTTCCCTCAATCTGTGTGCTGTGCTTAGTAGCTCAGTCGACTCTTTGCGACCCCATGGACTGTAGCCCTCCAGGCTCCTCTGTCCATGAGGATTCTGCAGGCGAGGATACTAGAATGGGTTGCCACGCCCTCCTCCAGGGGATCTTCTCAACCCAGGGATTGAACTCAGGTCTCCAGCATTGGGGGCAGATTCTTGATCCTCTGAGCCACCAGGGAAGCCCCTCCCTAAATCTGCCTACAACTAATTCACTGTCCAAATCTCATTTAAAATCCAATTTCCAATCCTAACAGGCACTCCCTCTCCCCTTTTTTAATGCAGTTCCTCACCCTGCCCCAATCACTACTTTAACATTTCTCTATTTTTACTGGCAGCAGTTATCAATACCCAAATTATGTTACATTACATGTCTATCTGGACAAAGTGAAGTGAAAGTCGCTCAGTCGTGTCCGGCTCTTTGCGACCCATGGACTCGTCCATGGAATTCTCCAAGCCAGAATACCAGAGTGGGTAGCCTTTCCCTTCTCCAGGGGATCTTCCCAATCCAGGGATCGAACCCAGGTCTCTCGCATTGCAGGTGGTTTCTTTACCAGCTGAGCCCACAAGGGAAGCCCCATCTGTGTGAATGTGTTTAACCTATTTTTATCCGTTTGAACATTACTCCTTGAAGATAAACTGACATATTCATATTCATTATCCCTGGAACTGAGGACAATGCCAGACCATAGCAGGTGAATTAATATTTCTTAATTTGTTAAATCATGCTGACTCTCAGACATCTAAAGTACAACTTAAGATACAGAAAAACATTTTCAAATATGACAAAGTACCTGAAGTGTGATGTCTGACTGTATATAAAATACACTGTTAGGCTCTACTAGCTTAAGTGTTAAAGTAAAAAAGTTATAGATTCAATTTTTACTACCCAACCCAAGATATATTTTTACAAATCCAAACCCCTCATCTTGTTTTCCCATTACACTCTATCTAAACTTTCAGATCCTAAAGGAAATGAGTCCTGAATATTCATTGGAAGGACTGATGCTGAAGCTGAAGCTCCAACACTTTGGCTACCTGATGCGAAGAACTGACTCACTATAAAAGACCCCGATGCCAGGAAAGATTGAAGGTGGGAGAAGGGGACGACAGAGGATGAGATGGTTGGATGGCACCACCGACTCGATGGACATGAGTTTGAGCAAGCTCCGGGAGTTGGTGATGGACAGTGAAGCCTGGCGTGCTGCAGTCCATGGGGTCACAAATGGTCGGACACAACTGAGTGACTGAACTGAACTGAAACTTTCAGAAGGATTTACAGCATTGTGTTTGATTTTATCATTTGTTGAGTATATGTCATTCTAGGCCATCCAGAGTGAGGCTCCAGAAGGCAGAAGGAGGGGGTCCTATTGTGAATTATATAATACTAACCTATTGGAAAGAAATGCAAAAAAGAAAAATGGCTGTCTGAGGAAGCTTAACAAATAGCTGTGAAAAGAAGAGAAGGAAAAGCAAAGGAGAAAAGGAAAGATATTCCCATTTGAATGCAGAGTTCCAAAGAATAGCAAGGAGAGATAAGAAAGCCTTCCTCAGCGATCAATGCAAAGAACTAGAGGAAAACAACAGAATGGGAAAGACTAGAGATCTCTTCAAGAAAATAAGAGATACCAAGGAAACATTTCATGCAAAGATGGGCTCAATAAAAGCCAGAAATGGTATGGACCTAACAGAAGCAGAAGATATTAAGAAGAGGTGGCAAGAATACACAGAAGAACCGTACAAAAAAGATCTTCACAACCCAGATAATCACGATGGTGTGATCAATCACCTAGAGCCAGACATCCTGGAATGTGAAGTCAAGTGGGCCTTAGAAAGCATCACTATGAACAAAGCTAGTGGAGGTGATGGAATTCCAGTTGAGCTATTTCAAATCCTGAAAGATGATGCTGTGAAAGTGCTGTACTCAATATGCCAGCATATCTGGAAAACTCAGCAGTGGACACAGGACTGGAAAAGGTCAGTTTTCATTCCAATCCCAAAGAAAGGCAATGCCAAAGAATGTTCAAACTACCGCACAGTTGCACTCATCTCACATGCTAGTAAAGTTTTCCAAGCCAGGCTTCAGCAATACGTGAACCGTGAACTTCCAGATGTTCAAGCCGGTTTTAGAAACGGCAGAGAAACCAGAGATCAAATTGCCAACATCCGCTGGACCATCAAAAAAGTAAGAGAGTACTAGAAAAACATCTATTTCTGCTTTATTGACTATGCCAAAGCCTTTGACTGTGTGGATCACAATAAACTGTGGAAAATTCTGAAAGAGATGGGAATACCAGACCATCTGACCTGTCTCTTGAGAAACCTGTATGCAGGTCAGGAAGCAACAGTTAGAACTGGACATGGAACAACAGACTGGTTCCAAATAGGAAAAGGAGTATGTCAAGGCTGTATATTGTCACCCTGCTTATTTAACTTATATGCAGAGTACATCATGAGAAACGCTTGGCTGGAAGAAGCACAAGCTGGAATCAAGATTGCCAGGAGAAATATCAATAACCTTAAATATGCAGATGATACCACCCTTATGGCAGAAAGTGAAGAACTAAAAAGCCTCTTGATGAAAGTGAAAGAGGAGAGTGAAAAAGTTGGCTTAAAGCTCAACGTTCAGAAAACTAAGAACATGTCATCTGGTCCCATCACTCCATGGGAAATAGATGGGGAAACAGTGGAAACAGTGGCTGACTTAATTTTTGTGGGCTTCAAAATCACTGCAGATGGTGATTGCAGCCGTGAAATTAAAAGACGCTTACTCCTTGGAAGGAAAGTTATGACCAACCTAGATAGCATATTAAAAAGCAGAGACATTAATTTGCCAACAAAGGTCTGTCTACTCAAGGCTATGGTTTTTCCAGTAGTCATGTATGGATGTGAGAGTTGGACGGTGAAGAAAGCTGAGCGCCGAAGAATTGATGCTTTTGAACTATGGGCCGAAGAATTGATGCTTTTGAACTATGGTATTGGAGAAGACCCTTGAGAGTCCTTTGGACTGCAAGGAGATCCAACCAGTCCATCTTAAAGGAGATCAGTCCTGGGTGTTCATTGGAAGGACTGATGTTGAAGCTGAAACTCCAATACTTTGGCCACCTGATGCAAAGAGCTGACTCATTGGAAAAGACCCTGATGCTGGGAAGGACTGGGGGCAGGAGGAGAAGGGGACGACAGAGGATGAGATGGTTGAACGGCATCACCCACTCAATGGACATGAGTTTGGGTAAACTCTGGGAGTTGGTGATGGACAGGGAGGCCTGGCGTGCTGTGATTCATGGGGTCGCAAAGAGTTGGACGTGACTGAGCGACTGAACTGAACGGAAATGAACCTATTGGAGTGGGCCTCGTGGTGGCTCAGACAGTAAAGAATGTGCCTGCAATGCAGGAGACCCGGGTTTGATCCCTGGGTTGGGAAGATCCGCTGGAGAAGAGAATGGCAGTCCATTCCAGTATTCTTGCCTGGAGAATTCCATGCACAGAGGAGCCTGGCGGACTACCATTGTCAACTATGATTATCCATGCTTTTTACATCTTTGTAAACTTACCAAGCCAAGGAAAGTGCCTTATATATATTGAGTTCAAAATACAGTGATTGAATAGAATTGAGTCAAATCCAAGACTAAAGATTCATAACAGGGTGAATAATTCAATCATCCTACAAAAATGCATTCAGTGTAATCTGTGAATCATCTACTGTGCTAGACCTAGGGATATGGATGAACACTAGAGGAAGAGGTTTAAAAATATGACTATGATTTGTTAACCTTCATCCATTTACTGAGCCCCTTTAACATGTGAGGCAATTTTTTCTGTATATTACTCTGAGCGTGTGTGTGTGTTTATCTCCTGGTTGCAGTGCACCCATTCCTTAAACAATCCTGTCAGTAGAAGCAGCGATGAAATAAATATTAGTAAGTCAATACATCACATGTTGTACAACAAAAAAGAATTTAAACTATCTTATCATTTCGTAAAAGATTTTAATTCCTAACTATTCTTTCCCTCGAGTAAATTTAAACTAAGTATATAATACAAAAAAAAAAAGATACACTAGAATTTATCCCCAAAGAACCTCAAAAGGGAGAAAGAAAAAAAATGTTTAAATAGATAAGATAAATTTCGTGTTTTTAGTTATAACCTAAATGTAGTACTAAAAGACTGTAATTGTTATCCGCCGGTGAGCGGACTGGGAGCTTCCTTCGGCCAGGCGGGATGCAAGCTTGGAAACCAAGTGAAGCCAGAGGCCCGCGCAGCCCGCCCGGAAGGCACAGCCTCGGGCCCCGGAGGAGGACCCAAGCCAGGAGGCTCCCAGGGACCCGGCATCCGTCCGGCTGAGCCGGGACGGAAAGGCAGGCCGGGGCGGGGTGCAGGCAGGCATACCACGTTGGAGAAGGCGAGGCCGGCGTCGGATCGCTGCACTCGGAGGAGCATCTGGTTCCCATCGTCCAAAAAGTTGTTGATTTCGGGGCCGCTGCCCAGCAGCGTGTGCTCCCAGGATTCCGACACCAGCCCGAAGTAGTTCTGAGTAGTGGCGAATATGAAGCGCTTCCGCACGTCCCCGGGCCCGCCAGCCATGACTCCGGAGAGGAGGACCGCCGAGGGCGGGAGGCAAGAGCGAACGACGGAGAAAGCGGGCGGGAGGCAAGCGGAGGAACGCGCGGACGGCCCCGGCCGCGAGCTCGCCCGCGGCCTGCGGGGCTCCGGTTGCCAAGGGCAGTCGCTATGGCGACGGCGCACACGCCCGCGCGCGGCGGCGTTACCGCCTCGGGCACGCGCACGCCAAGCTCTCGGGCCGATCGACCACCTCGGCGCTCCGTAGCTGCTCGCCGCCGTCTTCGATTGCAGGGGCTTCGGGCGAGTGTGGGTCCGCCTTTAGTGCTTTGTACAGACTTCTTATGACGCATTATTAGGAGACACGCAGCTAGCCTTCAAGTGCAACAGTATGGCGTGGATTTAGGAAGGCTAAAGGATTTCTACTGCTCCCTTTACCCCTGTACTCATTAGCAAACCATTCTGTCAGCATGAAGTTCCACATTTGTAAACTGGGGAAATACTATCTAGGTTGTAGTGAGGATTTTAAGAGATTATTATTTAAACATCGCTTTTTAAAGAGAATGATTTAAAAAAAAAAAAAGGTCTGGTTAAAGAACAAGAATTCAATACAACGTTAATTTGGTCATTTCTGTGCTAATTTCTCACCATTAATTTTATCATCCTATTAATTTCAGAAAAACTTAACCAGGTTTTCATCACAGTCATCATTGGAACACAGAGCCATATTTGTAAAATAACCAAAACAGGCCATGATACTTGTTAATTTGTTTTATAACAAGCACATCCAAATACTGAAGAAATACAAAAGTGAAATCAGCCTTCATTTTCCACTCTGTGGCATCACTACAGACTACTAAACTGCCATTTATCTCAATATTCATCGAAGGCTCTGAATTCAATAATTATCTTCTAAGATGTTTACCACATGCTCCTATATGCCAAGTAATGAACTAGGCCCTGGAGGCCACAGTCTCTGGGTTTTTGGTGTACTCCCTCATCTCAGTCCTGGTTTGAGCCATTATCTAGGGAAAAGGACACTCGTTTTTTATTTGTACCCAATAATCACAACTGTATTCTTTTAGAATGAGAAAGAGGGTCATTTTATCTACTGAGGGTCTTGATTGAGTTCTGGGAATGGAAACTAAAGAAAGCTGAAGAGCTTTAAATTATAAAAGGAAATGAGTTCAGATTCTTGCAAAACAGTTTGAAAAGTGGGAGAGGAGTCAGTGAGGTAGAATGCTGGTGACTCCAAATAGGAACCCAGGGTGACTGGGTAGCCAAAAAGGCCTTTGAAACAAAAATGGCTAATATGGATGCAGAGATTCTTGCTCTGCGATGGGCATAATGACCCTTCCCAGGATCTTAAGGAAAGCTTCCATTACCCACAAATGCTTAGTCTGGGTGAGTTATTTTGGTGGAAATGTATAAAATGTCTGTATTAAGTGTCCTTGGCAATGTGAATAAAACTGAATGAAAAGGCAATACATGTAGGGGCGTGAGTATAGAAAGCTGTTGAGATGATGAGAATCTCATCCTCCCAGAAATATTTAAAATCTTGATGGGCTTTGGACTTCCACAAGATATGCAATTTGAGTATTTCAATCCATTTTAACTCCGATGTCAAAATATATATATATATATTCACCTAGATGTCCAGTTGACATGTAAACCCAATGAGGGTAGGGATGTTGTGTATCTTGTTCACAGCTGTTTACCGAGACTTAGGCCTAGAGTGGAAAACAAGACAATGTCCCTGGACTCATGAAGCTTGAATAAAGAATCTCACAGATAGTAAGTTATAGAATGAAGATTTATTCCAAATCCTATAGACTCAATCTCCAGACACTCTATCACAGAGGTAGACAGCAGGTTAGCCACTAACATCATTTCTCCCCTTTCACAGCTAAGAAGTACTTACCATCCAGGTGTGGCCATTAACTAAGTCTCACAAATGAAATGTGGGCAGAAGGAACGTGTGCCACTTCCAAGGCAAAGTTTCAAAGAAGTAACTATATCTTTACCCTTTGCCAGCTGGGTGGAGCTGACAAAGCAATAAGAAATGGCAGAACCATGAAAAAGTCAGAACCAGAGCTCCTGAGTCAGTGTGGAGTAGAACCAGCAGTTGTTAAGCGAGGAATAACCTTTATTGTGTTGGAACCATTTTATATTATGTAGTGTGGGTCTATTTTTTAATAGCGATTTAGGCCACACTAACCGAAGAGTGGGGCTTCCCAGGTGCAGCTAGTGGGAAAGAATCTGGCTGCCAATGCAGAAGGAACAAGAGATAATCCCTGGGTTGGGAAGATCCCCTGGAGGAAGGCAGGGCAACCCACTCCAGTATTCTCGCCTGGAGAATCCCATGGACTGAGGGCTACAGTCCAGGGTTGCAAAGAGATGGACATGACTGAAGTGACTTAGCACACACACACCCAAAGAGCAATTGACGTCAGCCACAGGGTGCTGTTCAAAAAAGGTAGTGTGGAGCACTGGTTTAGAAGTCAGCCAGCAGGTGACATTCAAAAAGACAATGTGAGCCGGAGACCAGGGGCCAAAAGCTTTCTGAACCAAGGATTCCAATTGTTTTAAATATTTGCATTTCTCAAAGCTGTTGGTCTCAGGACTTCTTTATACATTAAAATTTCATTGAAACCTTTAGAAAAAATTTGCTTCTGTGCATTATTTCTATCAAAATTTACTATACCAGTCATTCAAAGTGAGACAGGTTTTAAAATATGTAGTTATTCATCCAGTTAAAAATAATAAGCAGGACTTTCCTGGTGGTCCAGTGGTTAAGAATTCACCTGGCAACCCAGGGGACACAGATGCAATCCCTGGTCAGGGAACTAATTCCCCATGTGCCCTGAGGCAACAAGCTCCGCCAGGGCAACTACTGAGTCTAAGGGCTCTGGAGCCTGAAAGCTAAAAGCGGAGAGAAGCCCTCAGACCTCAACAAAAGGGCTTGCATGCTGCAACTAGGATCTAATGCACCCAAATAAATAAATATTTTTAAATACAAAAGTAATAAGTTAACATGACTTGTTAACATAAATAACATATTTTAATGAAAATAATTATAATTCCCAATATAAAAATAAATTTGGTCAGAAGAGTGGTATTGTTTTACATTTCTGCAAATTTCTTTAGTATATGCCTTAGTAGGAGGCAGTTATTTAATAGATATTCTATCTACTACTGCATCCATCCCTTGCAATATGTTGTCTCGGTTGAAGTATGTGGAAAAAACTACAGATACGTAGTTAGAAACAGAAATGTAGCTGGAAAACAGAAAGAACTTTATAGTCTTTTCAGATAGCTGTGAATATTTTTCTGTGTGACTAAACCAAGATTCCACAAATGGTACTTTCTTTCTTTGCGTGTGTGTGTGTGTGTGTGTGTGTGTGTGTGCGCGCGCACTTATTTTGGCCATGCTGCATGGCCTGTGGGACCTTAATTACCAGACCAGGGGTAAAATCCAGGCCCCCAGCAGTGGATGCAGAGCCTTAATGACTGGACCACCAGGGACTTCCCCACAAACAGCAGTTTCTTGAAGGACAGTTGCAATTTGGAATCTGGAACCATATCAATAAACATTTCATACTCAGTTACATTAAAACACATTGGTTATCTTGCACTCTGAATGGGTATTTTGCCTGTACATAATTTTGTAACTTCATGTATCGGTCATTTGGAAAACATTTGAGCTATGCAGATCTTCCAAATGTTGATATATTTCACTATACAATATTATAAAATCATGTTCATTAATGAACCACTGATACCATAAGAAAAAGTCTGTATGGAGAGGTTGTCAAGCTTACTTACAGTAGTAGAGAATTTAAGTTTTCCAAAATTCTAATTTTTCATGAAAGCCTGAATTTCATCATTGGCAACAAATATTGTTCATTTTTTTCTTTGAAATGATAGACTTATTTCATTCATTTTTGAGAAAAAAAATGTCTGCCAAAGTCAGACTCAAGTCTAAATAGTAATAGTTTGTCATCTGTTCAAGTAAAAATTGTCTTCAGTGATAAAAACTGCTAGTTTTGATCAAAACTCAAACAGTCACACAAGTTCCTGTTTGTTTGTTTTTTTTCTTTTCCTTAAGGCTTTACTTTCCACTGTACTTCAGTATTCAGCAGAAGTGCTTTTGGTATTTCATCCATCAGAACATTAAACTGACTCGAACTCAAGATTTGAAATTTGATTAAATTATTTACTCTATCATTGAAGACATTCTTGAAACTGGTATCTTTTCCTTTGAGTACATGGAGGAGAAGAAAGGATGCCTACTACAACATTTCAGTGTCCCAGCCTTGATTTGTGCGAAGGTGCCAGCAGTTTAGCCACACTGGGTTAGTTTTCCAGGGCTGCATCACGAAATGCTGCAAACTCAGTGGCCTAAAAAAACCCTCCTTTATTAGTGTGCAGTTCTGTCCATTAGTAGTCTGGGAACTGCCTCTCAGGTCCTCTACTAAGAGTATCACAGAGCTGAGTTCAACATGTTGGCCAGGCTGAGTTCTGATCTGGAGCTTACGGTCCTTTTCCAAGCTCATTTTGTTGTTGTTGTTCAGTCACCAAGTCATGTCCAACTCTTTGCAACCCCATGGATTGCAGTATGCCAGGCTCCTCTGTCCTCCACTATCTCCTGGAGGAGATTGCTCAAACTCATGTCCAGTGAGTCAGTGATGCTACCTAACCATCTCATCCTCTGCTGCCCCCTTCTCCTTTTGCCTTCACCTTTCCCAGCATCAGAGTCTTTTCCAATGAGTCAGCTCTTCGCATCAAGTGGCCAAAGTATTGGTGCTTCAGCTTCAGCATCAGTCCTTCCAATGAATATTCAGGGTTTATTCCCTTTAGGATTGGCTGGTTTGATTTCCTTGCAGTCCAAGGGACTGTCAAGAGTCTTCTCCAACACCACAGCTTGAAAGCACCAATTCTTCAGCACTCAGCCTTCTTATTTTCTCAACCTTACAAGCTCATAGCTGAGACAATTTAATTCCTTGTAGCTGCAAGACCAAGGTCCCCAATTTTTTGCCAACTGTAAGCTGGCAGCAGCTTCAGCAACTGGAGGCTACCACATTCTTTACCTCCATCTTCAAAGCCAAGGATGGAGAACTTTCTCACACAACAAATCTCTGTTGTGCTTCAATTCTCTAAGGGCCCCATTCCTTTTAAGAGTTTACCTAGCCCAGTGGATAATCTCCTTTATTAACTCAAAGTCAACTAAAGCATGGAAGTGATAGCCCACCATATTCACAGGTTTTGCCTCCATTCAAGGTTAGAAGGTTATACAAGTTGTGCCCACATTGGGGCTGTTTTAGAATTCTGCCCACCATTACTTTTACACCATCAATGTCAAGCACAATGAAAGAGGCACAAAACATCTATTATTGTGGAAACAGTTCGACATTAGAGACCCCTGAAAATATTTCAAGTTTCCCCAGGGGACCATTTGTTCTAGATGGTCTCTATATTATCTCTATCTATTTAAGAAAATGAATAGAAGAAAAGGCTTTTTTTTAATCCATCATGGTTGACAAATATTGGCAAATTATATTAAAAACAAAATGCCATAGGATTTTTATAATATCATTTTTATATTAAAGTATAATAATCATCTAGTTACTATCCTTGGACAATGTTGGGAAAGCTGTACATGAAAGGGTGTAATTTCAGAACCTTTTCTTCAGACTTAGAGAAGCTGAAACTTACTCCGAGGCATAATTATTTACAGATTTCAATCACCAGCACAACGAAATGTACATTCTCATACGACATTTAATGTTCAACTCAAATACTTAAATATATTTACCTCTATACATTTTTATCTGTCCCCATGGAATAATAGGAATTCTATTTCTTCAAATTCTGTTCCTAAGTTAGAAAAGAGTTGCTGACTATTACCCTGGAGTCTAGTAAGCAGTCGATGCTTCCTGTAGTCATTTGTGTTGAAAATATAGGGGGTGAGAGGAAGGAGTCATGTGAGTAAAGGAGTTAGTCTTTATTTAGTAGTTATATACTAATAAACCAGTTAGTATATAACTGGTTTATTCTTTCATCTGCACTTCTGTCTACCTCCAATCCCCCAACAAATCCTGGGCACAGTGGGGGTATAGGAAGAAATGTAATAATGTGGAGTTGATTTTTCCCAAATAGGAAAAGGAGTACGTCAAGGCTGTATATTGTCACCCTGCTTATTTAACTTATATGCAGAGTACATCATGAGTAACGCTGGGCTGGAAGAAACACAAGCTGGAATCAAGATTGCCGGGAGAAATATCAATAACCTCAGATATGCGGATGACAGCACCCTTATGGCAGAAAGTGAAGAAGAACTAAAGAGCCTCTTGATGAAAGTAAAAGACGAGAGTGAAAAAGTTGGCTTAAAGCTCAACGTTCAGAAAACTAAGATCATGGCATCTGGTCCCATCACTTCATGGGAAATAGATGGGGAAACAGTGGAAACAGCGTCAGACTTTATTTTTGGGGGCTTCAAAATCACTGCTGATGGTGATTGCAGCCATGAAATTAAAAGATGCTTACTTCTTGGAAGGAAGGTTATGACCAACCTAGACAGCATATTTAAAAGCAGAGACATTACTTTGCCAACAAAAGTCCGTCTAGTCAAGGCTATGGTTTTTCCAGTGGTCATGTATGGATGTGAGAGTTGGACAGTGAAGAAAGCTGAGCACCGCAGAATTGATGCTTTTGAACTGTGGTGTTGGAGAAGACTCTTGAGAGTCCCTTGGACTGCAAGGAGATCCAATCAATCCATCCTAAAGGAGATCAATCCTGGGTGTTCATTGGAAGGACTAATGTTGAAGCTGAAACTCCAATACTTTGGCCACCTCATGCAAAGAGTTGCCTCATTGGAAAAGACACTAATGCTGGGTAGGGTTGGGGGCAGGAGGAGAAGGGGATGACAGAGCATGAGATGGTTGGATGGCATCACCTACTCGATGGACATGGGTTTGGGTGGACTCCAGGAGTTGGCGATGGACAGGGAGGCCTGGTGTGCTGCAATTCATGGGGTCGCAAAGAGTCGGACACGACTGAGCGACTGAACTGAACTGAACTGATTTTTCCCAGTCTCCACTAACAAAAACAATCAAAAACTGACTTTGGAGGAGAACAAAGTCAAACTTTGGAACTCCTTGCAGATAATACTTTTGGATTTCACTATGAGAAAAGGCAGACACTATGATTAAATAATTTAGATCGAGTCTTCTATCAGATGTTAAATACTATTTATTTGAATGCTAGTGCTTCATTACATATTAAAAATTAAATGTGAGAGTTCATTGTAAACTTTGTGGTAACTTTTTGCTCTACCTCTTGAACTTTGTTAAATTATATAAGTGTTCTCTTGAATAGTCACAATTATTTTAATTGACAATACATCTTACTGGTATTGAGGAGAAAGAAAACTTACTTTCTAATGATTATCATACATTCTAACATCTTTCAAATTAAGAAAAAAAATATTGCTTGGACTAAGCAAAATAAATTTTGCCTTCTTTTTCCTCTGTCATAGTAACCAACAGTGTTCTAGACATTTGATGACATTCGTGACTTTTGATGGATATGTCAAATCTGGATAGATTTGTTCTAATGACAAAGAACAGGGTCCCCAGCTGACCCTTAACCAACTCATGAGAGCAAGCAAACACATTTTGTTGTTTTAAGCAACTGAGTTATCGACTTCTTTGTTTCTCTGTCCTAAGCTAATTCATCCAGACTGCAGATAGGGTATGCACTCACCCACCCCATAGTCTCACACCCAGACCAGTTTACTAATTTACATAGCCTACTTTGCCCTGTAGGTATGTGAGCTTGTAAAGCTGTTTTACAGAATGCTGTCTTAATGAAGCCTCTTGCATATATACCAAATTATGTGATAATTACTTGTCTAATAAATATAGAGCTTTTAGTTTTACCTTTCAGTGTAATAAGGTATGCTAGTGAAAAATACTGTTTTAATATTCTTAGGATAAAAAAACTTTTAAAATGCACTAATAGGTAATCTGTTCCTCTCTAATTGTGGTAGGAAAGGGGACCCCTTCCAGAGGACAAGACTAAGTTCTTGTCTAACACTTAGAAATGAATTGTGAAGACATACATTCTGACAAACCAAAAGACTGCTGGGAAAGGGCATCTTGGCAGAGAGCAAATAAGGTAAGGGAGCCCCAGAGAGATGGTCTGCCCTGTGGCTTGCAGTCTCAGGTTTCACGGTAATGGGGTTAGCTTTCCAGGCTGTCTTTGGCCAATCACCTTGCTTGTTGCCAAATTTGGTGCAGCTCGGTGTCTTTCCTAGTGACACGCACATCTCTCAACCGAGAGTGTGAGGGATTCTGGGAGGATGATGGGGCTGGCATCTCCTACCTCCTCCTTTTGACACCTCCTGAATTCTTTCAAGTTATTTGTACAAGATGTACACGACTTAGCAACTGAACAATTCTAGACTGATATCTCCTCCTTCCTTTCAGCCCCTCCCAAATTCTCCTGGTTAGTTTTTGATGTTGGTACCACATTCTTTATCTGTACCTCCTGTTGTGAGAAAACTCAGGCAAGCAGTTATCATCATATCTGGCTAAGGTGGACAGTTTCAGTCAATAGTTCCTTAACATGATACTGATTTTTCTTTAGATGCTTTGAAGCTTACTGCGTGCATGATCTAGCTTAAAAGGATCTGCAGCTGAATGCCCTTTAACGTTATTTTAAAATTATGCATAACCACTGATGTAAAGTACTAAAGAGAAAGGCAAGTTTTATACCATGGTAACTATTAATTAAAAATGTTCACATAAACTGTTATTTTTATTTTCTATTTCTATTTCCATTTTTATTTACATAAAATGATTGTTAAATAACATGCAATTAAATCAGAGCTTTCTGCTTCAGAGCCTAGCATCTTTTTTTAAAATAAGTTCTATGATAGAATAACCCTCTAACATCATAGCTTTTTGCTTTAAGAATAGAACATCAAAACATTGGCAGCATCAATTTACTCAGCAAGGTGGCTTAGGATCAATTTAAAGAAAAGAAAGTGAAAATGTTAGTCACTCAGTTGTGTCCAACTCTTCGCGACCCATAGACTATAGCACCAGTCTGTCCATAGGATTTCCCAGGCAGGAATCCTGGAGTGGGTTGCCATTTCCTTCTTCAGGGGATCTTCCTGACACAGGGATTGAACCCAGGTCTCCTGCATTGCAGGCAGATTCTTTACTGTCTGAGCCACAAGGCAGATAGGATAGGGGGTCCCTGGAGAAACAGAACCAGGCATGGCTTTCTTGACAGAAGAACCCATTTTGTCCTAAGTCATTTTGTGATCTAAGCCTGGCTACAATATCTAAGCCTTGCCCGTGAACATATCACATAATTAATGATCTTAAGGGAAGGAATGCAGAAGGTAAGACACAACAGTGCAGGCTTGAGCAGAGTCCTGGTTCCTCAAGCGATATAAATAATAATAGAGCTTTGAGTTCTGCAGAAGCTAAGGCCAGTACTGAGGTGGAGGATGGAATGATGATGTTGACCTTCCAGACTTTAGTCAATTAAAGCTTGGACTCTTTCAACCTCTGCCCCAATTCAAAGATGAATTTTCCTCCACCAAAGCCCCCTCATGAATATGCATGTACCCTTAGCTTAAAACTTCCTTGAATTTTGCTGTTAGGGGAAAGATCCCCAGTGTTCTCCTTACTTGCTGCAAGTAACATATTTTTTTTTCTCCTGATCTTTGGCTTGGTTTTATCTAATGGTTCGCACTCACCAAGAGGTGAATCCAGTTTTTGGGTAATAGTAACAATTTCCATTTTTTTCAAGCATTACCTTGGCACCTTTAATCACTAAAGGTATCTAATAAATGCAACATTTGAAATTTTACACCACTATGAAATATATTCACTGAAACGAGAGGGAAGGTGGCAGGGCACAATCTTTAAAAGAATGGCATAGCCATTGAGGACATCACAAAAACTGGGTAGAACCAACTAGGTCCAAGAGGGTGGAACACTTGACCTCGAGCTTCATTATATACTCATTGTAATACTAGTGACACATGTAATACTAATGACACACCCATCCATGACATATTTCCAAGACCAGCCATAAAAGGCCAGAAAATGCGAAGTGGCCCAAATCCTGGAAATCCCCACACTTTCTCCAAAATAGTTAGAATAATCTTCCCACTTTTTAGCCTATGAAATTAACCAACCCATTGAAACTAACCACCCCATATTTCAGGGCCGCTCTCAAGCCTTTTGAGATGGACTGTATTCTGTCTATGGAATGTGTATCTCTCTAAATAAATCTATTTCTTACCTATCATTTTGCATCTCACTGAATTCCTTCTGTGCTGAGCTTCATTAAGCTTCATTAATCTAAGATTCATTAAGTCCTGAGACCAGGTGCTTAATTTCAATTAAAAGACAGTGGGTTCAACTCTCAATTTGAGATACGCAGTTTCAACATCAATGAAGTTATTCCTATTACACATCTAGGTTTCTTGTCAGGAATTCAGCTGTGAAGACAATGAATGGAGTTCTTTATTAAAGAATAGAGAGGGATTGAAGATCCCCATGACACGCACAGTTCTTTCCAGCAGGGTGAGATGTGGCTCTTCCCAGTCCCAAACCTGTAAACCAAAAAGGGAAGACAGCAGGGCTTCCTGTTGGGGAAACTCGAGGAGCTTGATGATATTTTAAGGCTCAAAGTCTTTCTAGTCCACATAGTTTCTTTAACGACACAATTCCTCTAAACCTGCTGCTGCTGCTGCTAAGTCGCTTCAGTCGTGTCCGACTCTGTGCGACCCCAGAGACAGAAGCCCACCAGGCTCCGCCGTCCCTGGGATTCTCCAGGCAAGAATACTGGAGTGGGTTGCCATTTCCTTCTCCAGTGCATGAAAGGGAAAAGTGAAAGTGAAGTCGCTCTAAACCTAGTAGACTTTCAAACATATTTACTTTTATTTCCATATTCTAAATTCCACTCGAGTTTTTTCTTATATGTGTATAATTCTCAAGAATGATTTATTTCTTTGTTTCCTCATACACATCACCCCCTCTCTCAACTTAATTAAAGATGGCTATCTTGAGGCTGTCTAAAACAAGTTTGGATGGCAATGCTCAAATCTTTAACCTGATTTTTGAAAAAGAGTCACTTTTTCTTTTTTAAACTGAGAGATCTTTTGGTGCCTTTGTCACTTAAAATTTTTCCAGTCTTACCTTTTATTGGGATTCCCTGGTGGCTCAGATGGTCAAGAATCCACCTGCAATGCAGGAAACCTGGGTTTGATCCCTGGGTTATGTGGATCCTCTAGAGAAGGGAATGTCACCCCACTCCAGTGTTCTTGCCTGGAGAATTCCATGGACAGAGGAGCCTGGTGAGCTACAGTCCATGGGGTCGCAAAAAATCAGGCATGACCGAATGACTAACACTTTCACACTTTCATGTCTGGATTTCCCTTTCCTTGGAACATAGTAGGATTTAATTTCTTTCTTCTTTTTAAAGGTACATATGACCATTTGACTTGTTTTGATCTTTGAAATGTTAAGTAGAAGTTATACATCACATGTGCATAGAAACTTTAAAAGTCATTTTGTGATTTACCATGGTTCTTTTCCCCTGCTATGGTGATCACAAAAGCATAATCAAGATGAAGTTTTTATCAGCCCGCTATGATGAGTAGGCTTCCCAGGGGGTGCAACTGGTAAAGAACCCACCTGTCGATGCCGGTAGATGCTGGAAACAAGGGTTTGATCTCTGGGTCAGGAAGATCCCCTGGAGGAGGGTACTGCAACCCACCTCAGTATTCTTGCCTGGAGAATCCCATGGACAGAGGAGACTGGTGGGCTACAGTCCATAGGGTCGCAAAAAGTCAGACATGACTGAAGCGACTTCACATGCATACACAAGATGAGCAGAGTCTCCTTGATGGCACTGAAACCCTTCATGTCAGATTGGCACTCGAACCCCTGTGGCAGGATTTGAACCCAGCCAAAACCCTGCTTGGAACTCGAACCCACATGGCCAAGACTTGAACTCCGACAAAACCCACATTCTTCCAACTGAGATCACACACCTGGTTTCAGGACCAAAGGAAGATCAGGTTCTTAATGTCTCATCACAGAAAGAATTCAGTGAGAAACAAAATGATAGGTAAGAAGTCAATTTATTTAGAGAGAAACACACTCCACAGACAGAGTGAGAGGGGCTACCTCAAAAGGCAAGGATGGACTTGGGAGAAACACACTCCACAGACTAGAGTGTGGAGTGGCACCCTCCATGGCAGAGGGTGAGTGCAGACTCAAACTGTGATGCTGTTAGCTTTTATGTGCGGGGTAACTTCACAGGCTAATGAGTGGGAGGATTATTCTAACTATTTGGGGGAAGGAATGGAGATTTCCAGGAATTGGGCCACCGCCCACTGTCAGCCTTGGACCTGTCATGGCGCTTCCGGGTGTGTCATTCAGCTAGCTAACGTGTCACAGTGAGTGTGTACTAAGCTAAGGATGAAGTTCTAGTCAAAGTTGACTCATCCACCATTTTGAACCCATTTGACTCAAATCGGTTTGTGTTTTGTTCTCAGTCTGTGTCATTCTTTCAAAGGCTGTGCCCTGCTCTCTTCCCTCCTGTTTCAATATTGTAAATAAGAAATTAATTTTTGTTTGATAAGGTGTTAAGATTTTGATGTTACTGGTATAGTAACATAGCCTAGTCCTGACAGATGCAGTCAAGGTATGCCAAATGTTGCAATAAACAACCCTGAAATTTCAGTGGTTTAACAAAGTAGAATGGACTTTCTTCTTTGTCTGACAGTTCAGTGTGGTATTTGTCAGGCAGTCTTCCATGTGGTGATGGAGATATCTAGACCACTTCCATTCTAGGGCTCCACTATCCCCTGGGATGATAGAATCCTCTCCTGAGTAATTTGATTCTGGCTGATTGGCAGGTAAAGAGCAAATGCTAAGGTAGGAGATTTTCATGCTAGAGTGGGAAGTATAATCTTACTGTGTCTCCAGGATAAGAAAGAATGATTTTCACTGAACACATACCACTTCCTGACACAGAAACCTAAAGCTCCACTGAATGAATCTGTAGGCCTCTCAGGCATTGACCTGCTGTTCTAAGGTGGGTACAGAGCTAGCTTCACGGGCATACCTGAGAATTCTCTGGTTGTTTAGCCCACTGAGAGAAAATATCTTGAAAAAAACTTTGTGGCTTTTCTCTTCTGAATGTTCTTGCTCCTTACCATTATATTCAATGTCATTCTTATTGCCTTGAGGAGAATTATCACAGTAAAGTCACAAATGAAAAACAGATAATGTTTAATTTTTTTCCTTTGAAAATATGCTCTTGAAACTTCATGATGGTAAAAAAAATTAAATAAAACACAACTGAAAGTCAACACTTTTAATTTTTATGAGCCATATATTTTCCTTAGAGACAAGAAATCCCTTTCAAATCAAAAGTCCAGGTCTGTAAGAAGCAAGGTATAAAGTTTATGCTGTAATGATTGGCTTGAGAGGGATTCAAGAGATGAATAGGGCTCAATCTTGGAGAAGGTCTCTGTGAGGCTAGAGATGAGGGAGTGGATCTGTAAGGAAAACCAGAGAAGAACCGACTCAGCATTCAGAGACACCAACACTGTCAGCGCCAGTGACCAGAGCGGCGTGGGGGCCAAGGAAGCATCTGAGACTATCTCCGATCGTGTCTGCCTTTCTAGGAATCACTGCCTCCACTGCCTTTGCTACACAGTCATGTCAACTAATCTGCTCTGTGCTGAGTTGTGAGGGCTGTCAGTAACTGCCCATTTGTTGCCTATGGATTTTCCAAAGAAGTGATACCTAACCAAAGCCGAAGAATTTGCTAAGTCCTGTTCAAACTGCCCTGTGTAGACAACCCCTATTTTTGATGGCTGAGAACATGGTTAATATCCTGGTAACTATACACAGGTTGGTATTCAAAATGGTGCTAGTGACAGGGAAGGGAAAGCACCATTACCAGGATTTGGGTGGAGGTGGAAAATAGATCAACTCACTACTTCCACAAGGTTTCTTCTTTGAAATCCCTTCCTTGGAGGCTGTGGCCTACCTTTATTTATTTATTAAAACTATGCTTTCTAGACTAGTAAAACTCGATTTATTGTTGGGTGTGCCCTAAGGACTCCAGCTGATACATAATTACATACCCCTTAGTAATTCTGATACAACCTTCACATTTTTGACTTGTTTCTTTGCTTTTTTTAGGCTGCTTTCCTCCCAGGGATGACACCTGCTTCCCTGTGGTGAGAGCGTGAAGTCTTAACTTCTGGACCCGCAGGGAAGTCTCTTCCTTCTTCAACAATACAAGCTGCGACGTCAAGATAAGGCATATGGCATTGTTTCATTACACAGAGGGCAAAACTGAATAACAACTCAACTAAGTGTTTTATCCGAGGTTGCAGCCTTTAAAAAGGCAAACACATCAGTTTCATGGTGGTTCTCATTTTAAGAAACTATTTCCAAACCATTTCCAACATATGTCAACTTTCCAAAACATCAAGTTTGGGAAGTATACAGTGTGACAAAAACACGACATCCATCTATGCTTAAGACTGTGAAAATGCATGTAAGAACATACCTAAACACCCTGCTTATTTAACTTCTATGCAGTGTACATCATGAGAAATGCTGGGCTGGAGGAAGCACAGGCTGGAATCAAGATTGCTGGGAGAAATATCAATAACGTCAGATATGCAGATGACACCACCCTTATGGCAGAAAGTGAAGAAGAACTAAAGAGCCTCTTGATGAAAGTGAAAGAGGAGAGTGAAAAAGTTGGCTTAAAGCTCAACATTCAGAAAACTAAGATCATGGCATCCGATCCCATCACTTCATGGGAAATAGATGGGGAAACAGTGGAAACAGTGGCTGACTTTATTTTTCTGGGCTTCAAAATCACTGCAGGTGGTGATTGCAGCCATGGAATTAAAAGATGCTTACTTCTTGGAAGGAAAAGTTATGACCAACCTAGATAGCATATCAAAAAGCAGAGACATTACTTTGCCAACAAAGGTCTGTCTTGTCAAGGCTATGGTTTTTCCAGTGGTCATGTATGGATGTGAGAGTTGAACTATAAGGAAAGCTGAGCGCCGAAGAATTGATGTTTTTGAACTGTGGTGTTGGAGAATATTCTTGAGAGTCCCTTGGACTGCAAGGAGATCCAACCAATCCATCCTAAAGGAGATCAGTCCTGGATGTTCATTGGAAGGACTGATGCTGAAGCTGAAACTCCAGTACGTTGGCCACCTAATGCAAAGAGCTGACTCATTTGAAAAGACCCTGATGTTGGGAAAGCTTGAGGGCAGGAGAAGAAGGGGGCAACAGAGGATAAGATGGTTGGATGGCATCACCGACTCAGTGGACATGGGTTTGGGTGCACTCTGGGAGTTGGTGATGGACAACTGGTGAGGCTTGGCGTGCTGCGGTTCATGGGGTCGCAAAGAGTCTGACACGACTGAGTGCCTGAACTGAACTGAAACACAAGCTGCCTGCACTCGTGGTTTTCTCTGTCACTCATCCAAAACCATAGGTTCACTATGTTTTCCTTTCCCTCTGTCATCATAAGAAGGAATTTTCCAGATGGTAGCCACTCTCACAGTCTGAGTCCTGGAGTGGATGAGAGCCTCTGTCAGGCTGTAATTGATCTGCTCAGGCACACTGCTTTTAATGGCATTCTTGATGGTTCAGTGGATAAAGAAACTGCCTGCGATGCAGGAGATGTAGGAGACTCAGATAAAATGGCAACCCACTCCAGTGTTCTTGCCTGGAGAATCCCATGGACAGAGGAACCTAGCAGGCTACCATCCATGGGGTCACAAAGAGTCAGACATGACTGAGTGAGCCCAGCACAGCTCACAGCACACTGCTTTAGGATGTAAGGGGCATACGGCACATGCTACATAGTTCTGCACTGCGGGGCCTCTCAAAAACACCAGAAGTTCTTGTGGGCTTTACTAAAGCTCCAAAATAGGAAGTCCTATTTTATCATCCAATTTCTACTGTTTTCTTTTTCATTTTTTTTTTCTTATTGGAATATAGTTGATTTACAATGTCATGTTACTTTCAGGTGTGTAGCAAAGGAAATCATTTATACATAAACACATATCCACTCGTTTTTAGTCTCTTTTTCCATATATAGGTCATTACAAAATACTGAGTAGAGTTCCCTGTGCTACACAGTAGGTCATTATTAGTTATCTATTTTATATATGGTAGTATGTATATGTCAACCCCATACTCCCAACTTATCTCTCTCCCTTTTATCTCCTGGTAACCATCAGTCTGTTTTCTACATCTATAATTCTATTTCTGTTTTGTAGATAAGTTCATTTGTACCCCCCTTTTTAGATTCCACACATAAGTAATATCATATGATATTTGTGTTTCTATGCCTGACTTAGTTCACTCAGACAATCTCTCCAATTTTAGTATATGTGCTGCCAAAGCGAGCACCAGACAATCTCTCAGTATGACTCAGTAAGCCCATCCATGTTGCTGCAAAGTCATTATTTCATTCTTTTTTATGGCTGAGTAATGTCCCATTGTATATATGTACCACATCTTCTTTATCCATTTCTCTGTTGATGGACATTTAGATTGCTTCCATGTCCTGGCTACTGTAAATAGTGCTGCATTAACATTGGCGTGAATCTATCCTTTTGAATTATGGTTTTCTCTGGATATATGGCCAGGAGTGGGATTGCAGGGGCATATGGTAGATCTATTTTTAGTTTTCTAAGGAACATCCACACTGTTTTCCATAGTGACTGCACCAATTTACATTCACACCAATAGTATAAGTGGGTTCCTTTTTCCCACACCCTCTCCAGCATTTATTGTTTGTAGATTTTTTAATATTTGCCATTCTGACTGGTGTGAAGTGATACCTCATTGTAGCTTTTATTTGTATTTTTCTAATAATTAGAGCATCTTTCATGTTTGTTGGCCATCTGTATGTCTTTGGATAAATGTCAGGTATTTAAAGCTTCTTCTTATAATTTGATTGGGTGGTTTGCTTGTTTTTATATTGAGCTGCATAAGCTGCTTTCAGATTTTGGAGATTAATTCCTTATTTCTTCCTTTGTTTGCAAATATTTTCTCCCATTCTGAGGTTAGTCTTTTCATTTTGTTTTGGTTTTCTTTGATGTTAAAAAGGTTTTAAGTTTAATTAGGTCCCATATGCTAATTAAAAGATTTTTTTCGTTACCCTAGGAGGTGGATTGTGATTTATGTCAAAGAGTATTCTGCCTATGATTTCCCCTGAAAGTTTTATAATATCCATTCTCACATCTAGGTCTTTAATCCATTTTGAGTTTATTTCTGTGTATGGTGTTAGGGAGCACTCTAATTTCATTCCATAAGTGTAGAAGTCCAGTTTTTCCAGCACTACTTATTGAAGAGACTATCTTTGCTCCATTGTATATTCTTGTCTTCTTCATCATAGATTAGGTAACTGTGGTTGCTTGGGTTTGTCTCTGAACTTTCTATCCTGTTCAGTTGCTCTATATTTCTGTGTTTGTGCTAGGACCATACTGTTCTTTTTTGTTTTTCAGCTATGCAGCATGTAGGATCTTAGTTCCCCAAGCTATGGGATCAATACATGCCATCTGCAGTGGAAGCATGGAGTCCTAACCACTGGACCACCAAGGAAGTCCCAGTACCCTACTGTTTTTATGATTATAGTTTTGTGGTATAGTCTGAAGTCAGGGAGCCTGCTTCTTCCAGCTCCACTTTTCTTAAGGTTGCTTTGGCTATTTGTGACTTTTTGTGTTTCCATACAAATTATGAAAATTTTCTGTTCTAGTTCTGTGAAAAATGCCATTGGTAATTTGATAGGGATTGCGTTGAATTTGTACATTGCTTTGGGTAGTATAGTCATTTTCACAATATTGATTCTTCCAACCCAAGAACTTGGTTTATCTTTCTATCTGCTTGTGTCATCTTTGATTTCTTTCATCAGTATATTTTAGTTTTCTGAGCATGGTCTTTTTGCCTCCTTAGGTAGGTTTATTCCTAGGTATTTTATCCTTTTTGATGTGATAATAAATGGGGTTGTTTTCTTGATTTTTCTTTCTGATCTTTCATTGTTAGTGTATAGGAATGCAAGAAATTTCTGTGTATTAATTTTGTATTTTGCAACTTTACTAAATTCATTGATGAGCTCTAGTTGTTTTTAGCACCATCTTTACGATTTTCTATGTGTGGCATGCATGGCATATGCAAACAGCAACAGTTTTACTTCTTCTCCCATTTGGAGTCCATTTATTTCTTTTCCTTCTCTGATTGCCATGGCTAGGACTGCCAAAGCTAGAGTGAATTATAGTGGTGAGAGTGGATATCCTTGTCTTGTTCCTGATTTTAGAGGAAATGCTTTCAGTTTTTCACCATTGAGAATGATATTTGCTGTGAATTTCTCATATATGGCCTTTATTATGTTGAGGTATATTCCTTCTATGTTCACTTCCTAGAGATTTTTTGTCATTAATGCATGCTGAATTTTTTCAATTAGCTTTTTCAGCATCTATTCAGATGATCATATGGTTTTTAATCTTTTTAATATGATGTATCACATAGATTGACTTGAGTATATAGAAGAGTCCTTGCATTCCTGTGGTAAATTTCACTTGATCATTGTGTATGATCCTTTTAATATGTTGTTGGGTTATTTTCAAGTATTTGGTTGAGATTTTTGCACCTATGTTTGTCAGTGATACTGGTTTGTAGTATTCTCCTTTATGTGATATCTTTGGTTATGTTATCGGGGTGATGCTGGCCTTGCAGAATGAGTTTGTGAGGGTTCCTCCCTCCACAATTTTTAAGAGAGTTTGAGAGGGATAGGTGTTAGCTCTTCTTTAAATGTTTGATAGAATTCTCCTGTGAAGTCATCTGGTCCTGGACTTTTGTTTTTTTGGAAGATTTTTCATTTTGCTTTGTTTTGGTGAAGACAAGTAAACTGTTTATTAGGAGGGGAAAGGTTATGAGTGAATAGACATACAGGCAGACTCAGAGAAAGGCTGTTGGAAGATTTTTAATCTGTTTCAATTTCAGTCCTTGAGTCTGTTCATATTATCTATTTCTTCCTGGGTCAGTCTTGGAAGGTTGTACTTTTCTAAGAATTTACCTATTTCTTCTAGGTTGTCCATTTTAGTGGTGTACATTTGTTTGTAGTAGTTTCTTATGGTGCTTTGTATTTCTGGAGTGTCTGTTGTAGCTTCTCTTTTTTAATTTCTAATTTTATTGATTTGAGTCCTCTCCCTTTCTTTCTTAATGAGTTTGGCTAAAGGTTATCAATTTTGATTTTAGAACCTCAGAGAACCAGCTTTTAGTTTCACTGATCTTTGCTTTTGTTTCTTTGTCTTTAGATCATTTATTTCTGCTCTGATCTTTACGATTTCTTTCCTTTTTCTAACATTGGGTTTTGTTTGCTCTTCTGTCTCTAGCTGCTTTAGGTTTAATGATACGGTGTTTATTTGAGATTTTTCTGGTTTCTTGAGGGACGACTGTATTGCTATAAACTTGCCTCTTAGAACTTCTGTTACATCCCATAAGCTTTGGGTCGACATGTTTTCATTGTCACTCACCCCTCTATTGTTTTCGTAGAGGTTGTTTTGTTGTTGTTGCTGCTGCTGTCCTGTTTCGTTTTTATGGGATCTTAGTCCCGTGAGGCGAGGATTGAACCCATGAGCAGTGAAGTGGCAAGTCCTAACCACTGGACCACCAGGGAAGCCCCAGAGTTTTCTTTCTCTAGGTTCATACATACAAAAATATTTTAGAAAATTTTGACCCATATGGTTGTTTTGAAAGAACAAATGCTAATGTATGGAAAGGAAAGTATTTGTATAGATCCAGGACCACGATAAAGTGATATGTCACAAATCACTTAATTTCTGTATTGTTTGTTTTTCTGGCAAGTTAAAAAATGCCCTATTTGAAATAAGTGTTAAGAAAAAAATAGACTACACACAGGATATATGAATTTTAGGACACTATTTTTAGCTGCTTTGATATAGATATAGCTATCTAAAAAGATTTTTTTCATGGCTTCATTCTATAATCCCAAAAGCTAAGGGATGAATTTATAACCAGGATGTCAAATAGACCAAAGCTATGGCTCAGTCTCAGTTCTTTTGCCTACTGCCCTATTTGGCATAAATATAGGCCCTCTGTCTTTATAGATGGATAGTATTCAGTAGCTTTTTTTTTTTTTTCTATAGTCTTCTATGTAACAGTAGAATATGATGAAAGATGAAAGAAGCTGTGCCCTGCCTAAAGTCACTTAGTGTCTTCTTTGGCTCTCAAACCAGAACACATGAGTGCCTATTTAAGGTAAATGCTTCAACGCTCCCTTTCCTTCTCACTGACTTTTATTTTTTAAAAAAGCATAGTACACAACAAAGAACGATAGTACTCTGTCATAGTTTGTATATCCATTCCAGGTGCCTTCTTAATGAAAAATAATGTATATCTGTATATTGGTGAACAGCAAAAAAGATAAAAACTACATAACTAGGCAATTCTGTATCACTCACAGACAGTGATGCTATCAATATGCTCCATCTGTTAAGTGTAATTGGAGTAAGGGAACACTCCATTTGAGAATGGAGGTATAGTGATGGTATTAGGTACTGATCAGGGAAAGCAATGAAGAAAATGGTCTAAGTGATTCCCAGGGAATCATCTTCCCTTTAATATAACTGACAAGCATAGATTATTGACCCTATTTGTTCATAAAGTTCTCTTAAATGCAAATAGGCTACATATATTTCCTCCTCAAACTGTAAGCTTCATAAATGGAGGATTCATGCCTGCCTTTTATATCGCTAAATCTAGCAATTCTTGGGTTATGTGATCACTTATTGTTTGAGTAACTGACTGAATGAGTTGATACTCTGCATGGACCCAGACTTGTGTCTTTTCCTCAGAGAATTCTATAGATGCAGGCAGTCTCCTATCCAGTCATACGCTGAATATCCAGAATCTCCAAGAATGAAAGGACTTTCTTTCTTACATAGGGAAGTGGTTCTCGATCATCCAATGACATGTAAACTCAGAAATAACTGTCTGTTCCCCACTGTCACGCAATAAACGACAGTGGAGAAGGGACACAATAACCACAATAAACATTCCTATTTATGCCTCTCTCTGTGCCTGATGCGGAGAAGGCAATGGCAACCCACTCCAGTACTCTTGCCTGGAAAATCCCATGGACAGAAGAGCCTGGTAGGCTGCAGTTCATGGGGAAGAGTCGGACATGACTGAGCGACTTCACTTTCACTTTTCACTTTCATGCATTGGAGAAGGAAATGGCAACCCACTCCAGTGTTCTTGCCTAGAGAATCCCAGGGACGGGAGAGTATGGTGGGCTGCTGTCTATGGGGTCGCACAGAGTCGGACACAACTGAAGCGACTTAGCAGCAGTGTGCCTGATGAAGCATATATTTTTAATTGTACAGTTCAATAAGTTTTAACAAGTATAAACACCACCACCTCAATCAAGACATAGAATATGACAATTACCTAAAAAGTCCCCTTGGAATTCTGCTCAGTGTTATGTGGGATGGGAGGAGAGTTTGGGGGAGAATGGATACATGTATATGTGAGGTTGAGTCCCTTTGCTCTCTGCCTGAAACTATCGCAACATTGTTAATTGGCTAGACTCTAATTAAAATAAAAAGTTTTTTTAAAAAAATTCCCCTGTGCCTCTTTGCAGTCAAGTTTTCCACCTTCATCACCACCCCAACCCACTTTCCAAGCATGACTGATACCTGTCCTACACATAATTTTGATTGTTCTAGAATTTTCTGAAATATCAGCTAATGTTCAATTTTCCAATTGTCCCATATATTGGGACAAATATGGGACAAAATATTGTTTATGTCATTTGAATCAAGATTCAAGTAAGAACCACATGTGAAAAATGATTGATCTGTTTTTTAAATATCTTTTACAATTTCCTTCTCTCTCCCTCTAATACTTTGTTGTTGAACCTGTCATTTTCTTGTACATCTTCTGATAGTCTAGATTTTGCTGATCACACTGAATTTTAACATGTTTCTCTGTCCTCTACTTACAAGTGGTATTTCTTTATAGAAACTTGATTTTGTTCAAATTTGGGTTCAAAAATAACGTTCTCTTGGTTCTAGTGACAAAGAACTTAACTGCATAAACAAAGCAGTGAGATTTATTTGCTTAAGTATCTGAAAATTCTAGGGCATAGGTCAGACTCATATCATAAAATGTCTTCTTGGTTTTTCTTTCTGCTTGATTCAGACCTCTTCTGAGTTTTGGCTTCATTGTCCACCTCCTCTCAGGTTCAAGTCCATAGGAAATAAAGTTGCTTCTTGATGCTTCAGTTTCAGGTCTTTGGCACTGACTGGCCTGCGTAGAATCACATGTCCATTCTGAACCAATTAATGGCACTCTGCAGAGTATTAGTGGTTTCCTAAGACATTTTTGCGGGGATTACCATCAGCATTAAGGCAGGATGGCAGCTTCGTGAGAAAAGTAGGGATAGCTTTGACAACTAAAGGCGGTCAACGGGTCAGCAACCGCCAACTTCTCCACTGGAGGCGACCTCACAGACTAACCCCGTCAGGTCGAAAGGAGCCCGGGCCCCCCGGAGCCACGCCCCTCCCGGAGCCACGCCCCTCCCGGCGTCCGTCTCTGAGCTGGCGTCATTTCCGGCCTCGGGCGATCCGCATCCGGGTCAGGCTGCACCTCTGGCTGTCCGAGTGTGTGACTGGCCGCGGTCCCGTGCCGTCCGCCTTCTCTCGCCGGTGTGATCCGCCGAAGTGCCTGCAGGCGGGGAGCCCCCGCGGCCTTGCGCTGAGAAGGACGGGCAGGGGCCCTGGGGGCGAGCGGCAGCCGGGCTGCGCCGCTCGGGGGCGGGCTGGCGACTCTGCTCCTTCGCTCGCTGCTGTCTCTGGGAAGCGGGAGCCAGCCCTGAGGAGTCCTCAGCGGGCAGCGACCCCCTTCCCCGGCTCGCCTGCCCGCCCCGCCGGGGAGGGCGGAAGATGCCGGTAAAGAAGAAGAGAAAATCTCCTGGGGTGGCAGCGGCAGCGGCGGAAGACGGAGGCCTCAAAAAGTGTAAAATCTCCAGGTACCGCCGCCCCCTGCCCTTCAGTCTTTTCTTTTTGCTGCAGGACCAGCAGAGGACGCGGCCGGCCGGGCCTCGGGCCGGGGAGAGGCGAGCCCCCTCTGATAAACCGGGGTGGCAGGCGCCGGACCGCGTGAGTCTGTGCCGGGCTCCACCTCGTGTGGAGTTGTGTGCTCAGGCGCCGCCGAGGGACTCCGAGAGTCGCTTCTCGTCCGAGTCTGCGTGCGGGGAGGATGGGGGAGACGAGTACCCCCCGTTTCCTAAGCCTCCCCCTTCCTCACTCCAGACCTGGCAGTGTACAGATCCGTGCAGGGGTCGCTTCTAGAATTTCTCTGTAGAGTGTGAAGAAAGGAGAGCGCGAGGAATTTCGTCCTGACTGCTGCTTTGGGAGTCATAGAAAGAGAAGCTCCTCGTGCTGGAATTGGCCTCCAGATTTAGTATCTGGAGTGATCTAACCCGGACCGTCCCAGCGGGAGCCCCATTTTCTGGAAACCCGGTGCCTCCACCTGCCAAATTAAGTGCCTGGCTATAGTGCCTCCATAGCCAAGTCGCTATGTGCAAAGTTGAAAAGGCCCTGCATGCGTTTTGTTGTTTAGCCATCAGGATGCTGTTAGCTCTCAACATAAATATTAATAATTTGAGAGCTATTGTACTCTGCATCTTCTTGGAGAAAAAGAAGGCAAGGCAGGGTTGTAGTTGTGTAGCTCTCTGGTTCCGTTGTAGCTTGTCATTAAGGCATTACAGCAACACTGTATGCTGCAAAAAATCATTGCAATTTACGTGTGAGAAGTGCGTTTTTAAAATCTCCTTATTGGATGTCTTGACTGTCCTACTGGTTGGCACTTAATGTAAGAACTTCAGATGCTACCATTTAAAGTAGCCAGCATTATTAAGAGGAGATAATGGTAGAGCTCTCCTTAAAGAGAAATCTGCTTAAAATGTAAGGTAGGTGACCTCTTTAGTCTGCTTCATCTTTTTTTGTAATTGGTTGGATTTTTCCTCTTATTACTGTGATTGGCGGAAGAGCCCGAGGGTGTTTGACTATTACTGTGAAAGATACTGCTGTTTACTTATACCTCTTAATAACTCATACTAGAATTTGACATATGCTCCACTAGCTCATAGTTGTATGAAGCATGCAAATTAGATTTCTTTTACTTTTAACTTGTAGCCATCTTAAATGTATAACGTGTTAAAATTATTTAAATTAAGCACATTAAAATGGCTGAGCTGTTAGTATTCTTAGCACTCAGGTGATACTTTGCTCTATCAACTTAAAATTTTAATTTGGCACCCTTATTTTATATTACAGTTTTCAGAAACTATTACATAGTTACAGAAGTTATAGCGTTCCTGTCACTGTGGTAGTACAACTGAGCTCCTTGAGAAAAGTTTCTCTGTTTATTAAATCTTAGAGGCCACTTACGAACTTTCTAAATTTTAATTATTTTATGAAAAAGATAGATCCTGGGATTAAACTGCTTTGGCCCAATTATTTGAACTGGTATGATCTATTAGAGTTTTTTTTTTTTTCTTTTTAATCTGTGGAATCTAATTATACCTCTAAGTCCTATATTATCTTTTATCTTTAAAATGTTTGTTTAAGCTTGGTAGATGGTAAACAAACAACTCCTAATATATAATATTCTGAAATATTAATTCACTGTGTATCAAAATATACTTTGTAAGGTTCATTTTCAAATTATACACATATAGAATTTCTATGCAAATCAGCAGAATCACTGTAAAGATTTATATTTTTCCAACTACCCGTGCTGCATTGAGACCATTAGGTTGAACTTCTGTGTGGTCTTTTGAAATCTGGGAGCAATAATTTTAGTGATATTTTTGGTATTTGATAGTGAGCAAAGTAGCATTTGGGCTTTGTTAGCCAGAAATTTTTATGTATAGATTACTGTTTCAAATTGCATATATTTAACAATTCCAGTTTTTCCCTATAACACCAACTGTTAAAAAAAAAAAACTTTGGTTTGAATTGAAGTAGTTCATATTGAACTTAGCTTTTCACTAAAAGTTGAGACTTGATAAAATTCTTAGGCATTTGTGTGTTTTCTAAGCTATTGCAGATCCCAACCCCCTGCTAGACTAATAAGTGGAGAGGAACATTTTTCAAGCAAGAAGTGCCTGGCTTGGTTTTATGAGTATGCAGGTAATGAAATTAATATAAGAAGATATCAGTCACATGCTTTAAAACTTTTTTTTTTTTTTGGTTCATTCATTTAACAAATATTTATTGCAGGCCTGCTGTGTGTTAGTGCTGTCTGCTGAGATCAGGGTCAAGATTGAGGATTATGGTTAGGCTAAAAATCTGGTGCCCTTTCAGGCTGATATTTTCTTAAATATGTACTTCAGTATATGTTTAGTGGGTAGAGTGAAACTCATTTACTGTTAGTAAAATTTGTAAATGGATTCATTATTGGTTTTTTTCCATTGGCTACAGTAGAGTTGGTATTCTGGAAAACATTTTATACTTTATATGGTTCTTATTTTTCTTTTCAGTTTTTTTTGAAGTTTTTCTGAACCATAAGCTTGTATTTTCTGAAACTTTTTTTGGTGAAACTTTTGGGAAGACATAGTAAAAGATTTAAAACTCATATATCATTCCATGACAGTTTTACCCTTTAATACAGTTATTTACTTAGCCAGTCACTTCCACTGGAGATGCAATAATAAGAAAGTAAGCAGACTGATGTTAGTATAGTATTCTATATGCTATTAATATATTAGGAAGATGCACTGTGAGAGTTCATAGGAGGGAGTGTATAAACCCAACCTTGAAAGTGTCAGTGAAAATTTCTTGAAGAAGCTAGTTTAACCTGCACTAAATCCTGTAGGTGATGAATGAAAAAACTCTAGGTCTAGGATGAGACTGTAGTTCAGAGGTAAAAGTCAAAGCCTGGGATGAGGCCAGAGTTAAGTATATGAAAAAGAAACTTGTTTTCCATGTATTATTAACTTCTTCATAGCAGTTAAAGGGGAGATTAATTCATATTAAATTTTATACATTTTTTCCCATAGAACCATTAGAATGAGTTAGTTCTTTTTGGAATTATTGATTTTAAATCTGTCCTCCACCCCCAACTGTTTCCTTCTTTTACCTGCCTTCCTGCTTGGGTTTTTTTGGGGTTTTTTTCCCCCTTTTATCTATCATCCTCAGAGTGTCTGTTTAGAATAAAACACTGTATATGCAGTATTGTCTTATATTTAGTGATAATAAGGCTTAGATCTCAAAGGAACTTTGAACTTAAGATTTAGTTTCAGGTTATGTATGGAAAAAAAGACTATTTTGAGGGACAGTAGCTTCACTGTTTCAGATTCCTCTGAGCAATCTCAACAATATAATTTAAAAATTGTTTAGTAACAGAACAGATTCTTTCTAGACCAGAAAAGCTGCTATTACTGGCATCCCAAGACAGCCACTAACCCAAATTAAATAGAGGGAATTCATTTTCTTTTGACCTCCATTTGAAATGTTGACCTAGTATTCAAAATGCTAGTTTTACTGGTATGCATGGTAAGATATAGAATCAAAGGCTGGTCATCTTATTTCACCTATAAAGGGTACTAGATACATAAAATTAATTAGTCTTTTTTTTTTTTTTTTCTTTCATGCTCGATTGTTTTATTTCTCATAGGGACTTTCCTGGGTATCGTAGGATTAGATTTAGTTAGCCATTTACTTTCTATGCCAACATTTTTTAATAGCCAGCTAACTAATTGCTATCTTTATTCTTTATTATCTAATTTTTTCCTGTGACCATTCTGCTAAGTAGGTGGTGTTATTCTTGTTTTATAGATGAGAAACAGGCTTAGATCAAGTAATTTGCCCAAGGTCATACAATGACAAGAGCCTGGATTCAAACCCCGATCATTCTGACCATGTAGCCTATGCTTAACTGCTACTATCTTGTTTTAAAATTTGTACGCGGCAGCCAGTTTTCCTTTTCCAAAAAAATATTAGTAAGTATACTTGAGGTTAACTTGCTTTCTGTCGTTCATCGAATGATGCATATTTATGGAGCACTTGTATCCATGTGTCAGGCACTGTGCTAAGGGCTGGGAATATAGTGGTGAACAAGTCAGACAAGATCCCTGCCCTTGGGGGACTTGCCTTCTAGTGGGGAAGACACAGTAAATAAGCAAGATAATTACAGATTGTGGAGGATTATAAAAGTAATGTGGTGTGATGCAGGGATGGAAAGTAGAAAGTTGCAATGGACTTTCAAATAAGGTGAGTAGGGAAGGCCTCTCTGGAGATTGCTTCAGTCAGAGACCTAAACAGTGAGGAGGTGCTAGTTGTTTGTCAGATGGAGTAACTGAGATGTCCTTGTTTAAAATGGACAATAATTGTGCCTTCTGAGATAAAACATGTAAAGAAAACACTTAGTACTGTACCTGGTATGTAGTTAGAACCCAGTAAATGTGAGCTATTATTAAAAGAGTAATAGTATTGCAGCCTCAGATTTACTGGTTGTATGTTTTTGCAATACTGTTCCAAAAAATTAACAGTGTAGCTCCTATGTAGCTTATGTTTAAGGTGCTGTGTCATGCTTTGAGCAGATTTTTTTTTTCCCTCTGAGCATTTGCTCTGGCTGGCATTGTTTTAGACCCTGCAGATATAGCTGGGAACTATATGGTTATTACGGAGAAGGCAATGGCACCCCACTCCAGTACTCTTTTGCCTGGAGAATCCCATGGACGGAGGAGCCTGGCAGGCTTCAGTCCATGGGGTCGCTAAGGGTCGGACACGACTGAGCGACTTCACTTTCACTTTTCCCTTTCACGCACTGGAAAAGGAAATGGCAACCCACTCCAGTATTCTTGCCTGGAGAATCCCAGGGACGGCGGAGCCTGGTGGGCTGCCGTCTATGGGGTCGCACAGAGTCGGACACGACTGAAGCGACTTAGCAGCAGCAGCAGCATATGGTTATTAAACCATCAGAAAATTGATTTTTTTCTTTTAAATTTTAAAAACGTTTCCTGGAGGAGGAAATGTCAACCCACTCCAGTATTATTGCCTGGAAAATCCCATGAACAGAGAAGCCCAGCGGGCTGCAGTCCATGGGGTCCCAAAAGAGTCCGACACGATTGAGCGAAACAACAGCAACAAAATGTTTTACCACAAATCTTGTTAATAAGATATTGTAGGTCATAAGTGATGTGTGAAAAGCCTGACAGTTTTTCCCTTTCATAAGACCTCTCATTTTGAGTGATACTTGCACTGGCAGGGATTCAGGTATATATGAGGCCTGTTGTTGAAGAAAGGTGTAGGAAGTGAAAAGGCATTTTCAAGTCTTATAAAGAATCAAAAAAAGGGGGATATAATTGCTTAGTCCTAGTACAGTAACCAGCTGGTAGAGTGAACTAAATCATTTTCATAGCTTCTTAAGTTGAGTAGAAACCCATTTAGTGCCTGAAATAGTTAAATTCTACTCCAGAGGTTTTACCCTGGAAGTAGTTTTATTGGAAGAGTTTGTTTGAAGAAGTATAATTGATGTTGTGTGATCTGGGGAAAAGAACATTAGTATAGACTTTGTTTTAGATTTAGATTGTTGTTGTTTGTTTTGTGAAAGTCACTTGATATTTACAAGAAGGTCTTATATGTATCTTATATATCTTTATATAATACAATTTAACTTGATTCTTATCAAATTTTAATCAGTAGTCTCCCATTTTCTAGAGAGGCTAGTTTTTATGACAGTGACTGATATTTCTTGATATGACTCTTCAGCTTTCTCTTGTAATTACTAGTGATGGCAGTGTGGAGGCCAAGTTTGCTTTCTTGCTGCATTAGAAAAGTTTAAAATATATTTCAATCATGACTTAAGAAAAAAACCTTGTTTTCTTCCATTCAATTTTTTTATCTGGTTTTTATTTTCATCCAAACTACATATAAGGATGCACATTCGGTTATTTTTTTTAACACCTTAATTATGTATGTGTGCTTTTAAAATTACATAATTAACACATTTTCATAAAAAAGCCTCCAAATGTATATTAGGAAGTGAAAGTTTCCTATAATTACCACCCCTTAACCTTTTAACATTTCACTGCATAAAAAAGTACAATACTTATTTAGACCAAAGAGTTTTTAAAATATTTGGTTTCAGATCATGTGTTAACATCATTTTAGCAGTCTGGACCTCATCTGAGACAATAAAAGCTTAACTGGTCCCATACTGGGTGGTTACATTTTTCTATTAAGAAAAACCATAGAACATTGGCTTCATGTTGTGCTTGTGAACTAATGATGGTGATATAAAATGCCACCTGAGCAGCCTTGGTCTAGTCTGACATATAAGCTGGAGTATTTTTAGTCCTTAAGAAAGGAAAACAAGTTTCTCTTAGCTACTTTAATATTTGAAGACTGTGTTTTCTTTCAGAAACCGGGTGTGGTAAACATATTTCTGTCATATCTAGTTTTAAATTTTATTTTACCTTTTAAATTGAGGTATATCATTATATTAATTTTAGGTATACAGCATAATGATATGTTTTTATCACAAAATGATTACCACCTGTCACTACACATGGCTACAAATTTTGTTTTCTTGTGATAAGAACTTTTAAGAATTTACTCTCTTAGCTACTTTCAAATACACAAAATAGTATTGTTAACAGTATAGTCATCCTGCTCTGTGTTACATCCTCAGGACTTTCTAAGTTGGAAGTTTGTACCTTTTGACCACCTTCACTTATTTTGCCCACCCCTGCCTCTGGCAACCACCAATCACTTCTCTGTGTTTGACTGGTTTCGGTAGATTCCTTCTACAAGTGAGCTCACGTTATATTTCCCTTTCTCTGACTTGTTTCACTTAGCAAAATGCCCTTGAGGTTCATCCATGTTGTCACAAATCTGTTTTACTCTTATCAAGTCAAAAGATAACATAAAAAATAGGAGAACTGATGTACTGACTTATGTTTAGTATTACTGAGGGAAAAAAATAGGAAAAATGTCCTTAATTTTTGAACTAATGATAGACATAACTAATTGAGGGATTAAGCATTTATTTCTACATTAAGATTACATAATATTCATGCTTTACTAGGAAAATATCTCATTCTGGAATCTCAATGTAGCCGTTTCCTTATATCATTATTGTTGTATCTTAAAAGTATTAAATTTTATATGGATATATTTCAGAAGGTTAACGAATGACCATCTGTGTTAGTAAGAAACAGATGCTCGCCTCTGTTGACTGTCTTGAGTTGTGGGTTGGTGCTGGCACCTTCTAGTAGAATAAGCAGCTCAGACCTTCTTGTGCTTCTTTACACTGATGCATTGTCAAAAATTTTCTTTCAGAGGAAGCTCTCAGTAAATGTATTTTTAAGGATAGATTCAAGTGAGTGTACAACCTAGTGATTGTCATCAATGTTTGTTTTTCTGTCCTTAATTATATTTTATAATGTGTTCAAAGAGGGTTTCAAAGTTAAAAAAATTTAATCTGTAACAAATATTCATACTTTATCAAAAGTATGTCAAAATTCAAAGTCAGTTATTCACAAAAAAATGTTATATATTCATAAATTCCTTTAACACGGTGGCTTCTGTTTTATGTTGATACAAAGTTATAACAATAAAATATATAAATTATTTTTGTCTTTGAAGGTCCTGATGAAGTTGTAGGGCCAGAAGGAATGGAAAAATTTTGTGAAGACATTGGTGTTGAACCTGAAAATGTATGTTTTATTTTTAAGTAGAATGGAATGCAAGTGGGGTATAGCATATTCATAAATTGCTAAAAATTGGAACATTTTAATTTTATAAGAAGATTTTGTTTCTTCATGAATATTGTAGATTTTCATTTAGGTTTTTTTAAGTGAATTTAACTTGGGCATGTATTATCTTTCTTGATACAAATGTCTTTTGTAATAGAGTAAGAGAGATTCTACCTTCAGAAACTGTTAGACTTTTTTGCTTTTAAGAAATTGGCCCATCTAAATTTCTTTACAGTTAATAATTCCAGAGACTGTACTCTTTAATAGTTGAAGGATGGAAATAGTTGTATAAAATGCTCTCCATGATAAATATAGACGTGATAATCTCTGTGCTGACTTCTCCCCTATCCTTTATGTTCTGTTCTTTCCAGATTATTATGTTAGTTTTAGCGTGGAAATTGGAGGCTGAAAGCATGGGATTTTTTACCAAGGAAGAATGGTTAAAGGGGATGTCTTCATTACAGTAAGAAATTTTTTTAAAAAACAAATTTGATGGCCTATTTGAAAATCTTAATTGATATTTTGTGCTTCGTAATTTCAGGAGTAAGGCTTCACCGTAAACTAGATTAATCTATAACAATCAGTTTAGGATTGAAAAAAATTATATTACTGTCTTTGGCAAATGAACAGTTACTCCATTTTTCATATTTTCTAAGAAAGAATCTTTAAGAACAGTTCTTTTAAAACCCACCTATTCTCCGGATGCATGAATTAGAGCTTTATGATAGAAGTTATTTACTCATGGAATGTTTGAGCAATAAGGGACTTCCTTCTCAGAATATAGAATTCTACTACGTGAGTAGTTTGTTGTTTGGCAGTTCTGAGCTCTAGGGCCTCCTCTCTCTTCAGTTTTATACTTAACTTAAAAAAGAAATTTGAAGTGAGTTGCATGACAGTTTTAAAGAATAAAAGTAGAAATATTGTTTGGCATTAATAAATAAGTGTGCAACATTTAGCTATTTTATAGTTGTATACTTTCAGATTGTATGCTGCCTTTGAATGCTTTTATAAGTTACAAAATTGCTTCTTTATAAAAATAATTTGATTTTGTCTTTCCAGAGTAAAGTGTGCTTAGTTTCAATTGGTAATTGTGTGTTAATTTTATATTATGTCATATTCCTAATGTTCATCCAGGAAGTAATTAATAATCAACATTTAAAATAGAACAAGCATAAATTTGTAATATTTTTGGAGCCCCAAACTGGAGGTTAATTAGTTTCCTGTTGTATGTTTTATTAACACGCTTAACTGTTCTTTACTCCTTGTTTGCCTATCCTTAACTTTCAGAATACCTGTTTTTTCCAGTGTATTTGTTCATATGAAACTTAAATATTTTTGAATTTTCAGTGTCTGATGTTTTCTAACTCTCCTTTTAAACCAGCATTAACATTTAGATGTTTTATGTGTGGATATACACACACACACATAAAGAAAAGAGAACTCAAAGTCACTCTCTCACTTTATTTATAGATGAGATGAGGAGCCTGAATTTCAGAGAGGGGAAGAAAACTTCTGCCAAAGGTTACATAGTTCCTATGTAACTAAGAATCGCAGAGCTAGAATTTTAGTTTCCTGATTACCAGTCTACCATACTGTACTTCCTATTGTGTCATGCCTTTGTGTTTTCTTTTGTTAGCTCTCTTTATGTAATAGAAGGCCATTATTAACTTTTAAAATCACGGTGTTTATAACCAAGACCACAAATTCTGCCATTCATTTCTAGGTGTCATAACACGCCAGATTAAAATAATGTTGCTTCTGAAATTCTTTGAGCTGTTTCCCACCATTTAATTAATTGTTTACAGAAAGATAAAATATACAGGAGTATGCAAAGAATATAAATAATTTGATACAGCTCAGTCTGTTCTATTAAAACCTGTATTGGTTGTCACATAGCTCGTTATTTGTGAGACCTTTTATTTGTCATTAAGTTGCTTTTTGTACTCTTTCTGCTTCTGCTTTTGTCCTGCTACTGCTGCTACTGCTGTCACCTCAGTCGTGTCCGACTCTGTGCGACCCCATAGATGGCAGCCCACCAGGCTCCGCCGTCCCTGGGAATCTCCAGGCAAGAACACTGGAGTGGGTTGCCATTTCCTTCTCCAACTTTTTTCAGTATCTCAGCTAACAAGTGTTTTCATATTTTTAAACCAAAAGTTTCTAATTGCTTTTGAATAACTTGATATCATATAAGGAGCCTCTGTATAACAGACATATAAAAAAATGTTTCTAGTATTTACTCTTGAATAATCAGCAGCATATGGCTTTAGGTATAGGCTAGAAAAATTGATGAACCCATGAACATGTTGATTATTAGCAAATCTTTCCAGTAGGAAGTTCACAGGCTTTACATAATAAAAGCAATATTTAGCACTTAAAATTGACCCAGAGGTTTTTGTTTCACTCATGGCACCCCACTCCAGTACTCTTGCCTGGAAAATCCCATGGATGGAGGAGCCTGGTAGGCCACAGTCCATGGGGTCGCTAAGAGTCGGACACGACTGAGTGACTTCACTTTCACTTTTCCCTTTCATGCACTGGAGAAGGAAATGGCAACCCACTCCAGTATTCTTGCCTGGAGAATCCCAGGGACGGCGGAGCCCGGTGGGCTGCCATGGGGTTGCACAGAGTCGGACACGACTGAAGCGACTTAGCAACAGCAGCAGCAGCATGTGTTATCCCCTGCCCGTTTGCCTAAAACTCTATAGTGTGGAGCCTTGAAGTTACTAAAATTAGGCAAGCATTCTTGACTGGGAAAATAGTTTTTTTCCTCTGATGATCTAGATTGCTAGGTGTACATGTACAAAGTATTTTTTCTTAGTTGGCTAAGTCTTATTATCCCCTGAATTATCTTTTAAGGAACTTGTATAAAATAGTTTACAGAGTAAATCAAGAGAGACAGAGCTGTTAGTTTTCTAAAAAAATGTATAGGTGTCTAGTATACTTGGTTTTATATAATTATAAAGTATAAAATTTCACAGACTTGGTTCTTTTTATAGTTTTTTTATATTTTTAGGATTTAATTTAACCTGAACATAGTTATTTGATGATTCCTGAATCACTTTAATGTAGTTATCAGCTGTTGCAAATTAATTAATTTTAACCCTTAGAAAACTTGAGTAGAGCTCTACTCAAGAATAGAGACAGTCTGGTCGTTAAGAAATGGATTATGGTCAAGGATAGTAGCATATCATAATCACAGTTAATTAAAATCTGTGATTGTGTAATACTTAACTGTTTTAAGAATACTTTTTTTGAAAACATTTTTTTATTTTAAAGCTGTTATTCATACAGACTTTCCGTAACTGAATTGTCGTTTTCTTTTGTGTGAAAGAATTTATGGGTATGAATTTGTACATAATTGGAGTAGAATGGTCATTTTGTAAGTTTTGGGGATGTGATTGCCATATCCTTTCCAGATATTTGGCTCTATTTTGTTTTCATTGTTGTTTATTAATAGTCAAATTTCCCTTCAAGTCAGATTAATTTAATAGATGTTTACCCTTATTTTATCTAAGATACCGTGCCACTTACTGGTGATCACAGTGAGGCATGGGACACAGCTTTTACCCCTTAGTTACATTCTATCAGGGCAGGGAAAGTGTTACAATACTGTAAACATAAATCCCCAGTGGCTCAGCGATGAAAAATGTGCCTGCAATGCAGGAGATGGGCACTCCATCCCTGGGTCAGAAAGGCCCCCTGGAGAAAGAAGTGGTAACTCATTCCAATATTCTTGCCTGGGAAACCCCATGGGCCGAGGAACCTGGTGGGCTACAGTCCACGGGGTCTCTGAAGAGTCGGATACGACTAAGAGACAAACCATAGATCCATGTGGATGGGACAAGTGCTGAGTAAAAGTAACAAATACTGTGAAAGCACAGCTGCTAAGGGGCTTAATTTCCGCTGAGTAGAAAGGCATGTCTTTGCTATAGGTGTGGCATTTGAACTAGACCTTGAAGAACGATTAGGATTTTGATGGTTCAGGATATAGGAAAATGTTTCAAGAGAAAACTGTGAGCAGAGCCTTGAGAAGGAAAAACATGTGTCTAGTTTGCTGGAATCAAAAGAAATTGACAGCAGTTTTAAACTCCAGATAGTTGAGATAATGGCTGCATTATACAGGACTTTGACTAATATGTTGAGAGAGTTTAAACCATATGTTTTAACTTGGGAAGCCACCAGGTTTTTGAGCACAGGAATCATCCAAGATTTGGGGGATGATTTCAATAGTTTTTTCTTTTTTTAAAAAAATGTTTTAAGGTCATAGACTCTTGAAAATCTTAGGAAAACTGAACCTTATCCCTATTAAAATGCACATATGTTGCTACACACAAAATGTTGCATATGGATCTTCTTCCTCGCATCTATAGAGGCAAGATTCCAAGGATACTTGAAAATTTTATTCTGCCATACTTACTGGAGCAATGGACTTTTCTCATATGTACCAGCTGAAAGTTTGTTGTTAGAGCAAAGATGAATTACCATGCTGTTAGAGAAAATTGTGGGCATAGATCTTTGAAAAGAGTATACTTGATTATGATAATGAAAAAAGAGGGGAAAGAATAGCATCTGACTAGAACGGTAGTACACTAAGCTGTCTTCCAGTAGACTACAAATTATATCCCTTCTGGTCTCCATACTGAGCCCTGTACTTTGAAGAGTAAAGGCTTGACGGACTTCACTTTCTTAAAGGAGAGAGGAATGGGGAACACTTATATAATTTTTGGGGGTGAGAGTAGAAGAGATGAGTAGATTGTATGCTATACTGTGTGTGGCGTATGATTTATCATTCACTTAGCATCTGGGGCCCAAGTGCAATTATCATTGGTGTGGTTCTTCCCCTTTGCTCTCCTGCAGAGTCATCATGACTGTTTCAGAGTGTCCCCTCTCCACATTTCCAAATGCCTCCAGAGGTGGATTATTTGTATTGTTGTGGTCAGTAGATCTGATTCAGAGAATGTTCTAAATCCATAACTTTGTGAATAAAATTCTTCCTATTATAACATCAGTGTGTCACAGCATTCTTATTGGAACTTGAAGATAAAGGAAGAGAACCTCACTTAGATCTAAATGAAAATTTTTTCTCACTTTAAAGGTCATTAATGAAGCAGAAATTCAAGTCTCTCTTGTTAATAGAATGTTTAACAATATTCAGGAAATTAATCCCCAAGCCTTTATGTTGAAATTTAAACCCATTTCTATTCATTCCAACAGCAGTGGCTTTGAAGATTGTTAGCGTACTGTGCCAGTGCTCCTTGAAAACTATAGTTTTATATGATATTCAAAAATGTCTATATTCTTAACTTTCCATGCTGTACTACTTATAGTTCGTGTTTCTTTTTAGTTCAGAAGAAATATTCTTTCTACACTTGCTGAGTTAAGAGGTATCAATATTATTAACTCCTGTGAGTCTATTTTGGAGCTAGATTAAATATCAGAATTGTGTGTTAATAACAGCTTGGGCATGTTTACAGGGTTGCTGGGTTCAGTCATGGCGTTTATGATGTTCGTGATAAATGTGGAAGTTTGTGTTCTAATTTTTTTCACCCTTCTCTAAGAAGAAACATTAATTGTCATTTCTATTAAATTCTTTCTCTACTGAAGATGTAGGTAAGCCATTAGGAATGATAGTTTCTAGAGAGCCACCATGTGAAAGTGATTTTTAAGCCATTTAACTCAGCCTATCAAGCTAAGAATTGTGTTATACATTTAATACATGATTCTCTTTAGTAATCTTATGGCTGTCTCATTGTTTTTGTGGTTTTAAAATGAGAAACAGACTGGAAAAGATTAAGTAACTTGCATAAAGCCACATGGCTAGAAGTGGAGAAATCGGAATTTCAATTCTCTGTTTGAGTTGAAACTTGGTTCTTTATCTCTGTATTATTGAGGTCTCATCCTAAGTAATATTGTTACTTTGTGTACCTCCCTGGAGAAGAAAATGGCAACCCATTCCAGTGTTCTTACCTGGAAATTGCATGGACAGAGGATCCTGGTGGGCTGCCTACTGTCCATGGGGTCAGAGAGTTGGACATGACCGAGCGACTGAGCACACACAACTATGGAATGTAAAATATTTGGAAAGGATTGTAATCTTTAGATAATCACTTACACACTTAACAATTCTGTTTGAACTATAGTTTTCCACTAACCTTTTCCCAGATGGGAATTTTGAAACCTTTTGTAATATATCTACCTTGTGTTTTATTTTTAATATTCATACCTTTATTTAACAGACAGTTTTGGAATGCGTCTATATGCCAGGCCTCATGTTAAAACCATGAGGACGATTTTTGAATTCTGGTGGTATTGAGAGAAAAAGCTTTTGAAGTAGGGAGGTATCCTTTAACTTGTTTTCCCTCCTGAATCTCAAGTCTTGTTAAGATTTTGTGTGAAAATGTGAGTCACATCATTAAAAAAAATGCGAAAAGCATTGCTTGAAGAAGCTCTAAAGATTTAGAAAACGAGGCCCCTACTTAAAGGTGGGTCCTGATGGGAAAGGGAGAACCTGTGACTAGTCACTTCTAGTACTAGGACCTTCGGAACATTCTCAGTTGACAACTCTGGAGATACTGAAGTTTTGAGATGTCCCAGTTTTCAAACACTATTTTAATAGCATGTAATCTGAGAATTTGTTTCTTTTGCATATTCTCCTGGTAGAAGTTAACTGCATTTTCAGCTTTCATTAAAACTTTTTCATATAATGAAGAATGTCTTTACTGGTAGAAGTCATTTATTGAAATAGTAAATAATAAATTTCCCATAAATGGTAAGAATAAATTTTTCTTGTTTCTTCTTGAAACATTTTGTGTACTTATTCATATGTAAGGAAATCGGCCCCAGACAAATTAGATGATTAACTTATCCAAACTTTGATTTCCATTTCTGGCAGTTGCAGCATCCTAAATATGCAAGCAAATCATTTCCCATATTATACACTTAAATGTTGTTTAAAATATAAAACATCTTTTAAAAAACATACTTGTACTTGACTATAGAAAAATCAGAGGCCAAAAATTATGAGAGATGGTAATTCCGTAGGGCTCTATGGAGCTAGCTAGCATTTACCCTGAGGATACCTGCCTGTTCTTAGTCATCTGGGTTAACCTTTTATGCCCATTGGGAACTGTAGACAAATTGCAGTGAGAATCAGATTAAAACCTCACACATTTAGTTATTGATGCCAAATCTATCCGATAGATGGAGACTTGATTGCTTGGGCATGGTGATATGGCAGTTGGAGACAAAGGGCTTCTAGTTGAGAGAATTCCTAACTAAAAGTGCTTTTTAGGGAGTTCCCTGTTGGTTAGGATTTCGAGACTTTCACTTTCATGGCTCTGGCTGGGTTCATTCGCTGGTTGGGAACTGAGATCCTGCAAGCTGAGAGGCATTGTCAAAAAAGGGCTTTTTGCCATGAGGATGTAGACACAATCCAAAAATGCATTTTAGTATTGTCTCAGGTAATTAGGACTCCCACGTGTTTAGTGGAAGCAGTTCTTCCGTACAGGAAAGCATTTTAAACAGAAGCCTCAATTTCTTCAGAGAAAAGTTTAGTGATCATTAACAATCAGAAATCACTCAATAAGTTGGGAAACATCTTAAACTTCAAAATAAGGCTCTTTAAGCCTAGTATTTTGAATTACTACAATCTCAGTATAAAATAACTACATTTAATGTGTATTAATAAAAGAATTGTCTCAGATGTCTCAGATGATCAGATTTCAGATAATTAAATTTCTAAAAGTGAAATATATAAAAGATTTAAAACTCAGTAAAACTGCAAAGGAGATGGGTGTGAATAAAATGGTGACCTACCGTATCTGAGGAAAATAGAAAAAAGCTAAGAGCGATAGTCGGAGAAGGCAATGGCACCCCACTCCAGTACTCTTGCCTGGATGATCCCATGGACAGAGGAGCCTAGTGGGCTGCAGTCCATGGAGTCACACTGAGTCGGACCTGACTGAGCAACTTAGAAGCAGCAGCAGCAGCAAGAGCCATAGTGGATCAATTTTTTTTAACTGCAAGTTTTGAGTGTGTGTTTTGTATTCTAGATTTAAGTCCTTCATTGAATATGTGGTTTGAAAATATTTTCTCTGTGTCTGTAGCTTGTGTTTTTATTCTCTTACAAGGACTTACACAGAGTAAAAGTTTTAAATTTTAATAATGTCCGGTTTATTAGTTTTTTCTTTCTTATGTGTTTTTAGTGTCAAGTCTAAGAATTCTTTGCCTAGCCATAGATCCTGAGGATTTTTCCTAATTTTTTTTCCTAGAAGTTTCATATTTTAACGTTTTATTTTAAATCAGTAATGCATTTTGAATTGATTGCCATCAAAGGTATGAGACTTGATTTTTGGTTTCTTTATCTGTGGATGTCCCTTTGCACCACTGCCATTTGGTGCAGAAACTTTCTGCTATTGAATTGCTTTTACCTTCATCAGAAAGCACCTGGACTCACTTGTGTGGTCTGTTCTGGGTTCCCTGTTCTGTTTTGTTGATCTTCCGCGACCACACAGTCTGCATTGCTGTAACTGTGTACTCAGGCTTGAAATCAGGTAGCCTGATTCATCTTTTCTCAAATGTTTTTTTAGCTACTACAGTTTCTTTTAACCTCCTTTTTCTTTCTTGGTCACACTGTGTGGCGTGTGGAATCTTAGTTCCCTGGCCAGAGTGAAACCTATGCTGGGAATGGAGTCTTAACCCCTGGATCAGCAGGGATGTCCTGCAACTACAGTCTCTTTGCTTTCCCCAAAATTTTAGAATAATCTTACATATTTACAAAAAATCTTTCTGAGATTCTTGTTAAAGTGCATGTGAATTTGAGAATTGACATCTTGACTCTTCCAAGATAGATAGTCTTCATTTACTTAGGTGCTTGGTTTCTTTCATCATTTCTTTGTAAAACATGGACGTCCTGTACATGTATTGTAAGAATTAAACCTAAATATTTCATCTTTATTTTGCTCACTATAAATATTGTATGTTTAATTTTAGCATCCATATGTTCATTATTAATATATAGAAATAGAATTGATTTTTGTATGTCCTGTATCCTGTGACCTTGCTGAATATACTTATTCTAAGATTTGTTTTGTGTGTGTTGTTTGGGTTTTCCACATGGACAGTTGTGTCATATGATTATGACACAAAATAGGGGCAGTTTTATGTCTTTCTGGTCTGTACATCTTTTATTTCCTTTCCTTGACATATTGCATCGACTAGAATGTCTGCTGCTGTGTTGAGTAAGTGTGGTGACCGTGGACATCCTATTTTGGTTCCCCATGTTAGAGATAAAGGTATCAGTTTTTCACCATTAAGTACTGTTACTGGTAGGTTGTTGGTAGGTTTTTCCTTTTTTTTTATCAAGTTGAGGAAGTTCTCTGTTTCTATTTTTTGTGGGTTTTAAGGTGAGTAGATATTAAATACTTTAAATCCACTTTTTCTGCATTAAATCATATAGTCATGTGGCTTCTCTGTTTTTAGCCCACTAATGTGTTATGTTGATTTTTTTGTGAATACTGAATCAGTCTTGCATACTTGGAATAAATCCCACTTGATCATGGTATATAATTATTTTTATATATTGCTTAATTTCTGTTTGCAAATATTTTGTTACGGATTCATGAGGGATATTGGTCTGTAACTTTATTTTCATTTTCTTATTTATTGAGTTATAATTGACATAAAATGTTATATTAGCTTCAGATGTAAAACATAAGGATTCAATATTTGTATATATTACAAAATTAAGGGCTTCCCAGGTAGCTCAGTGGGTAAAGAATCCATCTGCTATGCAGGAGACACAGGTGACATGGGTTTGATCGCTGCAATACTATCACCATAGTAAGTCATTAACATCCATCAGTATATATAGCTGTAAGTTTTTTTTCCTTGTGATGATTTTTTTTTAATTGTTTTTGATTTTAGTGTAAAGGTGATACTGGCTTTATAAAATAAATTGGAAAGTTTTTGCTTATACTTTATTTTTTGAAGGAGGTTGTAGAATTGATCTTCAAAGATGGTGAAATTCTCCAGTAAAACCACCTGAACCTGTATATTTCTTTTATAGATGTTTCTAACTTTTGAATTCAGTTTATTTAGTAGTTTAATAGTTCCATAATTCAAATATTGGTTCATGTCACCTGTTGTTTTTTGGCTATGTTGGGTCTCTGTTGTGGTGCGTGGGGGCTTCTCTTGTTGCAGAGCATGAGCTAAGTTGCCCTGCAGCATGTGGGATCTTAGTTTCCTCACCAGGGATCAAACCCACCTCCTCTACATTGGAAAGTGAATTCTTTTAAAAAAATAAATTTTTTTTTATTAGTCTATTCATTCATCCATCTAGGGCAGTGCTGGGTCTTCGCTGTTGCCGGGGCTTCTCTCTCGTGCGAGGCGCAGGGGCTGCTCTCTGGTTGTGGTGTGTGGGCCTCTCATCGCAGTGGCGTCTCTCACGTAGAGCCCAGGCAGGTGCGGCTCCTGGGCTCAGTAGTTGCGGCTTCCAGGCTCTAGAATTGTGGCACTTGGGCTTAGTTGCTCTGAGGCATGTGGGATCTTCCCGGATCAGGGCTCGAGCCCAGGTCTCCTGCGCTGACCTGGATGCTTGACCTCTGAGCCAGCAGGGAAGCCCTGGAGACCACCAGGGAGATTCTGAGTCTGCTGCTTCTTACGTTATCAAAGTCATATCCTTTTGATATCTGCAGGTCTAATGATACACTTTGTTTCATTCCTGATACTGATAATTATTTACTTTTCCTACTTGCCATAGGTTTATTCTGGTCTTTTTCAATAATCTAAGCTCCTATATTTGGAATCTAGATAAGATTTCAAAGGCAGGAGCTTAGATTGTTGATTGAGACTTGTTTTCTTCTTTAATGTTTGTATTTATATTTAGTGCTATAAATTTCCCTCTTAGCACTGTTTTGTATCTCAAAAAAATTTGATACATTTTTTCATTTTCATTCAATTCAGTATATTTTTTGGTTTCCATTCCCATGGACTATTTAGGAATTGGCTGTTTAATTTCTAAGTTTTACTTTCTAGTTTGGTTTCGTTGTGGTCAAAGAACATATTCTGTGTGATTTCAATTATTTTATATCTGTCAAGATTTGTTTAATGGTTTAGGATTGAAAAGAAGTATTTTGTTGCCATTGAGTAGAACGTTGTTTTCATGTCCATTGGATCCTGTTGATTGTTGGTGTTGAATTCTGCACGTTTCCTGATGTTCTGTGTTGTTCTGTCAGTTGCTGAGACAGAGAGAGAGATTGAAATCTAACTGTGATTGTGAATTTGTTTATTTCTCCTTATATTTTGCAGCTCTCGTCTGCTGCACACATTTGGGATTGTTCCGTCTTCTTGGTGGATTGACCGTTTGTCATTATGTAATATTCTTCTCTATTTTGATAAATTCTTTGCTCTGAAGTCTGCATTAGCTGATACTAGTTTAGCCACCTCTCATTTCTTTTAGTTGTTTGTACAGTATATCGTTTTCTATTCTTTTCCTTTCAACCCTCCTATATTGTTATATTTAAAGTCACTTTCTTCTAACAGCGTAGAGTTTAGGGTGTTTGTTGTTGTTCCACTCTGTCAGTCTCTAATCTTATAATTGTTATATTTAAAACACTTATATTTGATGTAATTACTGATGTATTAGGGCTTGTCTGCCCTGTATTTTACAATTCAAAAATTGTAGTTCTTCTTTTATATGTTTCTTTCCTTAGACTTTCAATTTATTTGCTGATAGTTTCTATCTTTTCATTTGTTTTAATTTCTTCTTGATTGCTTACTAAGCATTTTTATAACTGCTTTAAAATCTGAGTCGAATAATTCTAAACGTCTTTATCATTTCAGTGTTTGCATCTATTGATTGCCCTTTTGCTTTCTGTTTGAGATCTTGGTTCTTGCTATGGCAGGCAATTTTTTTTTTTTTAAATTGAAACCTGGAAGATTGGAGTATTATTATGTTAGGGAAGTCTGGATCTTATTTGAGGCTTCTATTTCAGCTAGCTTCCTCTAATACCACTTGGGCAGGAGAGTTGAGGGCTTTTGCCTCAGTTTCAGGTACCCATAGAAAGTGAAGTTCCTCTCTCTGCATCCCTGGTCCTCTGGGGAGGAAAGTCCTCATTACTGTCAGCAGCAGTGACAGGCCTCCGCGGATACTTTGTCTCCATTGACACTGCTGGTGTTCCTGGGTAAAGGAGAAAGCCTTGACTCGAAATCCTCCTCTGACACTCCCCAGAGTGGAGGAGGAGTGTCTGCTTTTTGGTGCCTGCTGGGAGTTCATGTGCCCCTTGCAGTTTCTGCTGACACTGCAGAATTTGAGAGGGCAGCCTGCTTATATCCTAGTGTTTTGCTTGTTGTTTAGTCCCTGAGTCGTGTCTGACTCTTTTGTGACCCCATGGACTGTAGCCTGCCAAGCTGTCTGTCCATGGGATTCTCCAGGCAAGGATACTGGAGTGGGGTGCCATTTCCTTCTCCAGGGGATCTTCCCAATTCAGGGATCCAACCCTAGTCTCCTGCGTTGGCAGGAGAATTCTTGACCACTGATCCCCAAAGCATCCCCATATCCTGGTGAGGGTGGACCGTTCAGTTCCCTATGCAGCCTTTGCTGGCATTGGTGGGGGTTGAGCCAGTTTTCTCTTTGGTGTTTGACTGGAGAAGAGTGGGTTTTTTTGGTTTTTTTTCCTTAATGATTTCTGTCTTGCCAGATTGCTTACTTTTGGCTAGAGGGGGAGAGCAGGCTTTTGTATGTTTGTTTATCTTTTGTCTGCCCTCGTTGGCATTTCTGTTTTGCTGACTCCTTCAGCTCCAAGCTGAGATAGAATGAGGCAAGAGAAAAACCCAAGGATCATGCTACTGGATCGTTTCTCAGATTCTTTCAGAGTCTTTTTATGTTTGTTTTGTATATAATGTATAGGGCTTTTAATTGAATTAACAGGAGAGACGTGAAACAACACTTCATCTTAGAAGCAGGTTGTTTTTCTTATTTTTTCTTAAAGCAAACTTTCATCCTTCCTTCCCCATCGCATTCTGCTGCCTCTTTGCTCTGCTCTATTTTAGAAACAGATTCTTTGAAAGTAATTGTCTAGGCTTGTTTTCTCTAGTTTCTCCTCATTCGCTCTTTTAAACCTATTCTAGCAAGAGTTTTATCCTTGGGGCTCCTCTGAAATCACTCTTGTAAAGGCCTTCTTTACAAGTGAATAATCAAAGCAGTTAATACTTACAAAGCTTTGGGTGAAGCTAAAATTGTACTTAAGAGGGAAGTCTGTAGCATTAAATATTATATTAAAAGGGGGGGGAGTGTAAAACCAAATGAACTGGTATCTAAGAAAAGGATTAACCCAAAGAAACAAGGAAGAAAGGAGATAAAAAGTGTCCAAACCCTGGTAAAATAGAAAAAAGATAGTTAAGAGAATTAAGAAATTCTGACAAGGTAATCAAGAAGAACAAGGAAAAGGCAAAAATATATAATAATCATGTTAGAAAATATTATAAATATTTTAATTGGCATATTTAAATAAAATTATATGTGAAATAAGTAATCAGAAAAGTGTATAAATGACCAAAACTGATTGAAAAAGACATAAAAAATCTGAATAGTCTAATAACCATTTAAAATGCTGATTTAGTAGTTTGAAGGTTTTGCTTCTCTTAGGAAAAAGGCCTAGGTGGTTTTTCAGCTGCTGAATTTGTTCAAATCCTAAATCCAATGTTGAGTAAACTTTTTCCGGAAAACAGAAGAAAGTGTACCATTTTTCATTTTGGTTTTTTGAGGCTTATGCTATAAGCTTGTTACAAGACTAGTGAAGAGAATGTGAAAGAATAAAATTTGCAGCCAGCCTCCTTTATGAACAAAGCAAAATATCCAGCAGTGTATGAAACAGGTAACATGACCAAGTTTGGCTTGTTCTAAGAATGCAAGAGTTAAGCAATAGAAATTTATTCAGATACTTACACATTAATAACATGGTAAGTTACTGAACATCACATTGCTGATTTAGAACGGTGACAGTCTTGGTAAATCTGAGAATGCTAGGTGTGTTGTCATGAGTGCTGAATCAGCTTTGCATGGAAAACTATTGGTCACAGTAGATGGCACACCTAATTTGATTGAAGGGAGTCAGATCTCAGAGAGGACAAAGTGTGAGTTAGTTTTGATGAGTAATTTTTTGACAAAATATTAGAAGGCACAGCATATCAAGTAGATAAAATAATATGTGCTTAAAGCATAGATATGGCATTTGGGAATGGTAACTAGAGCACAGTTACATTTTCAGGATCTTGGGCCCTGGCTGGAGATCTCTTGTGCTAATTGTGAAAGGCTTGTCCACCTTGTTTTTTGCCAAATAGTGGAGTGAACCAACCCAGTAAAATCAGAAAGCCAGTAATACTTCTGAACAGTCCATCTCCTTAGTGCCTTACATTTAGTCAGTCATACCTTTAGAAATAACATCTGTTACTTGCTTGCATTCTTTTGTATATGTACCTTATGTAAGATTAGGTGCTGTCACTGATATACTTTGATTTTTTGTTCACTAAAAATGTAGTAGGAATCTGAGTTTATTACTGAATCACTAATATAATGTATTTCCTCTGGATTACCTACTAAACTTTTAAAAGCAATTATGATTAGTCTCTTTCACCAAGATGGTGCCTGAGAATTTGTGTCAGAGGCTTGATTAATTTTATTTGTTCTGTCATTTTAACTGTATTTGTGGTAAAAGCATATATCTTAGTACATTTCTTTTTACCAAATATTTGTGATTTTATTCAAGGTTTTGCTTGAGTTGTGGGTTATTTTTTTTTTTAAAGAAAAGGTATTGGAGTGATCTTTCCTAGATTGCCAGGTTTTCTTTTCCCTTTTTCCGTTTTGCATTGTATTGGTAGATAGAAGGCAACAGTTATTCTAAATTTGTGAATCAGAGAATTTAAACCTAAACTAACTTCATAAATGTGCTCACTTCTTTATTTAATGCATTCCTTCTAACTCGCAAAGATACTTTTATTTAATTTTCTTAATTATGTAACATTTGATTTTTTAATTTAAGGTGTGACTGCACAGAAAAGTTACAGAACAAATTTGACTTTTTGCGCTCACAGTTGAATGATATTTCTTCGTTTAAGAATATTTACAGATATGCCTTTGATTTTGCAAGGGTAAGTGGAATTTCCATGTTTGCAATTTTAATATTTTTTTTATTATCTTGAAACCACAGTTAGGAAAACTTTTTTATCTTTTGTTTTAGGATAAAGATCAGAGAAGCCTTGATATTGATACTGCTAAGTCTATGTTAGCTCTTCTCCTTGGGAGGACATGGCCACTGTTTTCAGTATTTTACCAGTACCTAGAGGTATGTATATGTTTTTATTTTTAAAATAATATTTAAAAACTTAAGCTGATTGAAAAACATACCTTTAAATGAATAAAAACAGAAAGATTTTTAATACTGTAGCTTTTAAAAAAATCTGTATAAATGGTTGAAAATTTGTTTAGATGTATACCTGTATGATCTCATTTAGGCATGAGTTCATGTTCATTAATATATTTTGTGCATAAGCTGTGTGTATTCCCTGCCTCATAGCTCTTCTCCCTTCAAAAAAAAAAACCAAAGATAAATATTCAAAAAATATATTTTAGCACAAATGCCCTTAATGTAAAATTAGTTTCTTGGGATTTTTCGGGAGAGAATTGATACTAGTGTACAAATCTCAAGCTTCTAAATCAAGTTTCTTTCTCTGTACAGGATATTAGACTGAAAAAATCAGTTTAAGAGAACCAATTTTAGTATTAAAGCTTAGGCTCAATCTAAAGAATTAGAATAAACTTTTAATATCTTGTTGTTGTTCAGTTGCTTAGTCGTGTCTGACTCTTTGCAACCCCATGGACTGCAGCACGCCAGGCTCACCAGTCTTTCACCATCTCCCGGAGCTTGCTCAGACTCATGTCCATTGAGTCTGTGATGCCATCCAACCATCACATCCTCTGTTGTCCCCTTCTCCTCCTACCTTCGATCTTTCCCAGCATCAGGGTCTTTTCCAGTGGGTCAGTTCTTCCCATCAAGCGGCCAAAGTATTGGAGTTTCAGCTTCAGCATCAGTCCTTCCAATGAATATTTGGGATTGATCTCCTTTAGGATGGACTGGTTTGATCTCCTTCCAGTCCAAGGGACTCTCAAGAGTCTTCTCCAACACCGCAGTTAGAAAGTTTAATATTTTAGGTCCCCAAATATGAGAATGAACTTAGATATAGTGTTGACTGAGAAATGTGTGCAGAATTTATAAAGGAAGTATTCTTTTAGAAGAAAGGCTTTATTCTTGTACCTGTTGTTCAAGGTGATTCTAAGAAGATACTGTCCTTCTTTTCGATTTTTTGCTTTGGTAGTGTTATTTTGCTTTTGAAATTTTGTCTTTTATTTTGGTGTACTTCTTACCATTTCTTGAGTATAGTTGCTTTTGCTTTGAAAATAATTTCTCATGAAGCTGATTGTTTATCATAGCACTGATTGTTTATCATAGCAAGTTCCCTAGATTAGTTTTGTTTAAAGCTTGTGATAAGAGACAGTAGTATAAAAAGGTCTTATGTGCACACTTAAATCTTTTAGCCTAATAAAGTAGATTGGTTGATGGACATTACCTATCTTCCTCATATTGGTAATTTGGGGACAGAGATAAATATCATTCCTTGTAAGAATATTCCCGTGTAAAGGTTGCTGAGAGAACTAAATATTTTCAAATGTTTGTTGTGTGGAGGGTGTTTAACATAACATTATCTTTTTAAATCTTTATAACACCATTTTGAATTACGTTTTATTTCCACTTAGCCAGTGAGTAACTTTCCCAAGGTAACTCAGTTAAGTAACAGAAGTAAGATTTGAACCCAAGCCTGAAAAATGCCAACTTCAAATGTGGCTAAACAGTAAACCTTATGCAAAGAAACAATTTAATGAGAAGCAGCAGGAGGGAGTTTACTGTGTATAAGAAACATTATATAGCTTGATCTCACTGGTGATTACACAGCGTATACATCGCTAAAAATTTATTGAGTTTTACCCTGTTTGTTAGTGCCCTTGATGCTGTGTTATTCCTCAGGAATTTAAAAAAAAGAAAAAATAAATTTGAAGATGTTAACATCTAAATGACCCTGAAAATTCTCTTAGAAACACAAATAATTAAAAGAGGAATAACTGTTTTAGGAAAGACTAAATCACAACGAAGTTACAACTATGTTTATTGAAATCAAATCCTAATAGATACTGCTTGTTCTGTAATCCAAATGTTTATATCGTTTTCTACAGCAATCAAAGTATCGCGTTATGAACAAAGATCAGTGGTACAATGTGTTAGAATTCAGCAGAACAGTCCATGCTGATCTTAGTAACTATGATGAAGATGGTGCTTGTAAGTATCTAATACAATGTTTTCCTATGAAAATACAGTTCTTAAAACTATTAAATGAGAACATGGATTTGTGTAGCATTACCATAAAGAATTTAAACTTCCTAACAGACCTTCTTGTTTTAGTTGTGTGGGAAGTGTGAGGGAGGCAGGTTATAGAAGGTAAAGAACTCAGATTGAGCACCATTATAAAATCTGTGCTGGTAAATGAAATATTTTCAATTACTTGGTAGCAGAGCACTATAGCAAAATTTTTTTGCAGCTAGAAGCTAAAACTCTGCTTTATTCCTGTGTTTCCTGGCATTTTACTATGTAAGAAAAGTGCAGTCATGATTTTAAAAATAGGAAAGCAAAACAGCTATAGTGGCAAAAGCTTTAACTTTAATATCATAATATCCATTCACAATATGGCAAATAATATCAAAGTAACTTCCATCAGAAATTATTGAGTAAACAGTTAATAAACTATTTATGATTTTTGAATTGTTCAAATTAAAATATCTGTCAGTCCCCTTCAGTGGAAAACCCAGGATGCCATAAAATAGGTATTGGAATTCATGATGAATTATTTAGATAAGCCAAATGAATTTTCTAGAGCTGTTAAGTTTTTTATTCCCAACACAAGTTTGTCTACATGTGTTGTTTTCATGTTGCAAAGCATTATATAGAAAAGATTGTTATTGTTGTTTAGTTGCTAAGTCGTGTTGAGCTCTTTTGCGACCCCATGGACTATAGCTCTCCAGACTCCTCTGTCCATGGAATTTCCCAGGCAAGAATCCTGGAGTGGGTTGCGATTTCCTTCTCTAGGAGATCTTCCCGACCCAGGGATTGAACCCATGTCTCCTGCATTGGCAGGCAGATTCTTTACCACTGAGCCACCAGGGAAGGTTAATGGACTTTTGTGACACTGAAGAATCAAAATATTGAAGAAAGGATAACTTTACGTCTTCCTGTATATATATTGTTTTCCACTTACAAAATAGTGTAGAATTTAATATTTTTATAAATAATCCCTTACAGCAGTAAACTGGCAGCTCAAGGACCATGTCTGGCCTGTAGATGTGTATTTTCGTGTGCATTTGAGTCAACGTTGTAGCTGAGAGGTTTTGAATGAAAATATAGCTTCTAGATGTGTTTGAAAAATTAGAAAATCTGACATAACTGTTCCTGTGATCTTCTATAGAAATTAGGTTGGAGCCAAGTAGTGGCTCGTGTTGGACTTGCTTTCTGGTGTGCTGATCTGCAGTATGACAACATCTAGGTTGCTTTTCCGTTGTCTTTTATTATTATGCTAGTCTCCTGTTTTTCTTACAGTAGAGAAATATCCATTAAGAGCAAGAGAAAAAGTGAGATCACCAGAGGGTTTTTAAGAAGGAACGCATGTAAACCCATGGCTGATTCATGTCAATGTATGGCAAAAACTACTACAATATTGTAAAGTAATTAGCCCCCAACTAAAATAAATAAATTTATTTAAAAAAAAAAAAAGAAGAATAGGGCAAGCATATTTCTTTATGGCAATGAGTTTTCCCTACATTTCCAAACAATAAACAGTGAGCTCGTTTAAATTGCCTATCTGAACTTATGTAAGTAAATAAATTTGAACTCCCTGCATTATAAAAATATATTTTTACAGTAGTTCTTAAGGCAGGTGTTGATATTTATGAGGTACTTGCTTTGTGTTCAGATTTATAGTAGGTCCTGTACCTGGAACAGTATATGACCACACCTTCAGTAAACTTATACACTTCTTGGTGAGGTGACAAGAAATACTATGGTAAACACTTTTCAGATTTTTTAGTAATTAATTGGCAGAAAGCCGTGGGCAGTTAGAAAAAGGGAGAGGTTAATATTGACTGAGTTATCAGAGAGTTCATGAAACACTTAAATCTTTTTTTTTTTTTTATAAATTTATTTATTTTAGTTGGGGGCTAATTACTTTACAATATTGTAATAGTTTTTGCCATACATTGACATGAATCAGCCATGGGTTTACATGTGTTCCCCTTCCTGGACCCCCCACCCACCTCCCTCCCCATCCCATCCCTCTGCGTCATCCCATTGCCCCGGCCCTGAACATTTGTCTCATGCATTGAACATGGAATGGTGTTCTATTTCACATATGATAATATACATGTTTCAATGCTATTCTCCCAGAACGTCCCACCCTCACCTTCTCCCTCAGAGTCCATAAGATTGTTCTATGCATCTGTGTCTCTTATTCTGTCTCGCATATAGGGTTATCGTTACCATCTTTCAAATTCCATATATATGTATTAGTATACTGTATTGGTGTTTTTCTTTCTGGCTTACTTCACTCTGTATAATGGGCTCCAGTTTCATCCATCTCAGTAGAACCGATTCAAATGTATTTTTTTAATGGCTGAGTAATATTCCATTAGAAACATTTAAATCTTGAGAACGTGATTTCTACAAATATCCACTGGGGAAAGTCCCTTATTTATTTATTTATTTATTTTTAAAAAGTCCAAGAAAGCACCTATTAAGTAGAAGGGAGTCTGGAAGGAAGGGAAAGGTCAGTGCCCCATCGTCACCATAGTGTTTGTGGTGAGTTTGTTTTATTTAGTTTAAGAGATAAGTTCACTGAGTTCTAATAAAAATTGTTTCTTTTATTTCTAGGGCCTGTTCTTCTTGATGAATTTGTTGAGTGGCATAAAGTTCGTCAAGCATCATAGCAAGAAGTATTGTGAAGAAAATGCAAACCTTTTGATCCTGACGTGTGTACAGGCTAATGAGATAAGGGGAAAAAAAAAAACCTAAGGGGTGCATTTTCATTCATATGAAAGACTTCTCATAGTACTTTTTGTTTCCTTTTTTTTTTAAAGGAAGTTTTCTTGTTACATGTTATGGGCATTGAGCCACACCTCTTCTGAGACTGAATATTGAAGTTTTTGTTTTGAGTTATGTTTATAACATTTATTTCAGAACAATAAAGATTCAGATTTGTGACAAAGGCCTTAAAGTGAAGATGTCCGTTGAGTGTCAAGAGTGGTATTTATTTTTGTAGATTTTAATTCTTGAATTTTAGAAGTCTGTCATACCAGGAATTTGTGGAATTTTAGAGGTTTTAAACAATCTTAATATTTGGCAATGTACTCTGCTCATGGTATAGCTCATATATTCATCTCTGCACAATCAGAAAGAATATTTATTGGCCTTGACTTCTTGGGTAATTTCTGATGCAGCTAATAAAATACATTTCTGGATATTGGGGAAGTTCAGCTGTGGTTTTCTGTGAAAGTTGCCAACATATTATGCATATTCTTTATCTGAAAAGTTTACAGTTGGAAAGATTATTGTGTTGTTATTTTGTTTTCTAACCATTAAATAGTATTGTCAATAAGTATAAATCAGCATCACATGTATACTCTTAATGTGAATTTTACGTTTTCTGTATTCTATCAGTTTAAAATTCCATTTATATTAGAAAGAGCAAGTTTCATATATTAATGGTCTCAAAATCAGGTAGCCTTATGAGAAAATTAAGACCATTATTGAAGCTGTATATCATCATTATTGTTGTTTGTGACATATATGTGATCTTTTTAACTATCATTTTGTGATTTGGGGTTTCGTTGAGGACCACTCCATCCCAATTCCCCTTCTTTTTGGTTATATGAGAACCTTAGCTCTGACGTTGTGGATTTAGTTAAAATATATACTAGAAAAAAGAGAATAAGTACTCATGGGAGAACTCTGGGTGTAACTGTGCACAACTCAAGGGTACCATTTACATCGATCGGTACAAATTACACTGCTAATTATCACAATTCTCTGACCATTGGCAGTGACGTTTCTTGAAGACAGGACAGCCTTTTTTCTAATTCACACAAAAGGCGTCTTTTTGGACTAGCAGCAGGGCTGTTTTTACATTCCCCTTCAAACCATCCAATATCCCAGTGATAATGGAAACCGTGTCCACATTTACAGTCAAATCACAGCTTCAGGAATGTTAATTCCTAGTTTTATTATATGAGTGGAGAAAAGTAAATAGGTTGCTTTTCCATAATAAGGACATTTCTATTGGGATTTAAGGTAAAGGTTGATTTTTGGTGGTGAATTTATTTAATGAGTGATTACAGTAGTGATTACTTAGGGAGAATAGCATTTTAAATAATTTTATGTTTTTTGCATTTTTTTTTTGGTTAAAGGACTGAGAAAGATTGCTGTTCTTATTTGTTCATGAAATCACTATGTACAGCTTTGTGAAACACTGATATAATCGTGGAAAACAATTCTTCAGTTAAATGTCTGATAAGGATCATTTTCCTGGAATACTGGGTCAAGTATTAGAATCACTGAATTATTGGAATTGAGCATCCTGACAGTGTTATGACACTATGAATGGTGTTTTAATATTAAATGTATTATAAGTACAGTCAGTCCTTGAACAACATGGGCTTGAACTGTGTGGTTCTGCTTATAGGCAGATTTGTTTTCAGTAAATATGCAATCAACGCTCTATATCTATGGACCCTGCATCCATGGATAACAGGACCTGTGGATATGGAGGGCCAACTATGGGGCTTGAGCATCTGCAGATTTTGGTAAACTTGGGGGCTGCTGGAGCCAGTATCCTTCAGGTCCTGAGGGATGACTGTAAAGCACTTAGATTTTTAGACATTTAAATCTTAATGATAGGACTCTTCAGGAAACAACTTCTGAATTTGAAGAATATTTCCCATTTTTATTTAATTCCAAAATATATAATTTAAATGAAATTTTATAAGTTCTCAATTTATGGCCTGAACAAAATAGTTTTGTCTTTATAAGGAACATTTAAAAATTATAGATACCCTTTAAAGAAATGAAATATATGAAACAATTTACTTTGCTTACTTATCCAAAGGTTCCTTTAAGACTTTGAATCTGGAAATTGAAACGAAACTTACTTGATCCTGAAGTCACAGCACTTACTTGATCCTGAAGTCACAGCCCCGTTTACTCAGGCCATGCTTGCTTTACTCGCTTGCTCTTTTTAATTCTCTAACCTTCTTAGAGTCGTAACTCACTTATTTTGGAAGCAAACTTAATTCTGCCTCATTCATCTCAGGATGTGGGCTTGTCCCTTCTGATCATTTCTTTTTGAATTTGTATTTGAACATCATTTAATTTGTTAGAGCTAATTCATGGGGTCGCAAAGAGTCGGACGCTGAAAAACTGAATGATCAAGAGGTTAAGTAAAGACGGTAGTATTAAGGAGCCAGCAGTAAGAAAAATAAATCTTCTGTTGGGGCTCTTAACTAGTTAGCTTTAAGTGCCTTCCCAGGAATCCTGTTGTAAAACTTCCTTTAATGTGGGATAAAATTCACTGGTGCTTTATGATTAGAAACTACTTTCTTCTTCTAGAATAACATACAGACAGAATGCTACTGGGAGAAAATACAGCCGGCTGTTGATTCTGAACTGTGAGTGGGTGGAGAGCTTGTCCCCCAACCCCTCGAAGCCAGTGATTTTTTAACAAGTCATAATACCTTTAGGAACTTGCCAGTTATTCAGGTAACTTATTTGAATAGGAGACAGAAAAATGATGTGTTTTGGGCTTATCTGACTTGATCGTAGTGTTTGTCTCTTACTGTCTTACGGTGTCTTCTTTTTTGACTGCTTACAGTAGAATTCTTGGCGTAATCCATTTTCGGCTGTAATTGTATCTTTATGTGTGGTGTACAGGTTTCGTTGACTTGAGTTTTACTTCGAAGTACTCTAGTGTTTCTTAAAGGGCTTCCCTGGTGGCTCAGTGGTAAAGATCCACCTGCCAGGTAGGAGATGTGCGTTTGATCCCTGGGTTGAGAAGATCCCCTGGAGAAGGAAATGGCAACCCACTCCAGTATTCTTGCCTGGGAAGTCCCATGGACAGAGGAGCCTGGTGGGTCCATGGGGTCGCAAAGAGTCAGACACGACTTAGTGACCAACTACACACAAATATTTCTTAAACTGGAATTTGAGGGCCTTCTATGCGAATGTTAGATTGACCCTGAAGAGTACTTCTCTTAAATTCAAATGCCTTTTTCATCTAGTGAACCAAAAATTTATCTTTAGTAATACTAATGCCATCACTTTGTGTGGGGAGGTGAGTAGGATAGTAGAATTTTAAAGCATACTAGTTAATGAAGAGTATTAGCAATGAAACATTTTACTTTGAACTAAGGATTTCTTTGCCAAAACATGTCCTTTCTCCTTAATTGATGATTGAAGTTATGAAAGCATTTATTGAAATATATTACATACTCACCTTGATAAACAAGAATACTGATTTTTTTTTTAACTGCTTTCTTGAAGGGTACTTAAAATTGTTATGATCATTCCTAATTCAATAAAGTTTTGTTTGGGCTTTCAAGGCTCTTATAGCACATCTCATGTGCTTACTAAATGTCTAAAGCATCAAATAAATTGAGGACACTTTAATTTACATAATTTAAATGCACTTCTCTGTTAAACTAAGAAAAAAGACAAAGTCGTCTCTTAATCATACTTCTAAAGAATTCATAAAGAGGAATTCTCTTTTTCTTGAGATAGTACATTTCTTCAGTGATATTGGGAATCATTACATGGAAACATTTCAAGGTAGAGTTTATTTACTCTTCAGGACAAAATAGAAATAACAGGAAAATATCTTTGATTTCCTCAGGAAAGGCTAGTCTGAATTATTAAATATTCTAGATCATATAATTTTTTAATGAATATAGTTTTATAAATATTTGTTAACAACCAGACAAGTTGCTTCAAGATCTGGTCTTTTTTGTTGATAAACCTAGTTACCTATAAGTAGTACTGTGGAAGCCCAAAAAACAGTCTGACTTTTATGGTCAAATTTATATAGATTACAGATTATGAAAAGATAAATTTACGCCCCAAACCTGAGGTGAATTATTTCTAATTCACTGTTTAATTGTAGAGGCTTTCCTAGTGAACTTTTACTTCACTGAAGCAAATCTTTAGCTCTTTTAAAGCACAATTTATTTTTTTCTCAAATACCAGTCTTAGTAAAAAATAAATTTGCTATGTCCACCTTACAGTCTTTTGTATCCTGTACAGATTGTGCTTCCTTTGCTCCTAGACCAGTTGTTCATTTGGTCATTTTCTTCTTTTGTGTGCTTTGACTGTAATTTATTAAACTTTTTATAATATGGCTTATTTTTGCATGGGTTCTGATGTATCATGTATCAAATATCCTTTAAAATACATTCAGTAAAAGGATTAGACTTGAACGTGAATATGAATTCTTACCTTAGAGTGCCAGTTTTTTTGGAGCTTTGTTGTATTTTATGGATCTGTGGTCCACAAATGTAAAACTTACATTAAAAATTTCTTAGTTTTCCCCCAAATTATATCATGTTGAAGAAGTTTTATCATTTGCGATTTTGTTTTTCTCAGCTTTAGAGTAATAAGGAAAACTGTACCATACATGATGGATTATTTTAAGTATGAAGTAAAATTGTGGGTATTATGAAGTATTCCAGTATGAGGCAATTATTTTTAAAAGCAAAATGGATATATATAAAACCAACTTTACCCAAACTGCTATGTTTGTGTAAGTAAATTGTGTATATTACCCATAATTTGTCTTTTCATGTAGAAAATAGCTTGTGGATAAAAGCCTTCACATATTTTGGTGAAAAGAGAATTTGCTTCCATATGACTGCTATCAGTTGCATTTGAACTGTGAAAGAGGAAAGATGAATTATTTCAATAACTTGTTAGAGCCTTAGTATTATTAACTTAGCAAACTTCGCAAAATTATTTTTTATGAATATTAGATTAAGTGCAATTAGTTTACCTTTAGTTCTTTCCTTGTATTATTGTATCATACAAATCAGATGACTTATAGCAAGTTTATGCACAGCTACTTTTATCTACAAATGCAGAAGCCTTACCTGGTTTTGGATTTATATCATTCCTTGAAACTACTATGAATATTGAGAGAGCTTATAGAAGTCACATCAGAGAAGCCTGATTTGATTTCCTCTTTGCCACATCCTTGTTATGTCAATTTTAAACAAGTCACTTCACTTCTGTCATCTTCAGTTTTGTCTGTAAAATAATATACTTATTAATACCGTTAGGAACTTCAAAACAGGGCCCTATCTACAGTGCTAGGTAAATGTTGAATGATTACACCTAGATAATTAAATAGAAAGCAGTTTGTTGTTGTCCAGTCTCTTAGTCATGTCTGACTCTTTCCCCATAGACTGCAGCACATCAGGCCTCGCCCAAACTCGTGTCCATTGAGTTGGTGATGCCATTCAGCCATCTCATCCTCTGTCTTCCCCTTCTCCTGCCTTCAGTTTTCCCCAGCATCAGGGTCTTTTCCAGTGAGTCAGTTCTTCGCATCAGGAGGCCAAAGTATTGGAGCTTCAGCATCAGTCCTTCCAATGAATGTTCGGGATTGATTTCCTTTAGGATGGACTGGTTTGATCTTGCAATCCAACAGACTCTCAAGAGTCTTCTCCAACACCATAGTTCAAAAGCATCAATTCCTCGGTGCTCAGCTTTCTTTATAGTTCAACTCTCACATCCATACATGACCACTGGAAAAACCATAGCCTTGACTAGATAGACCTTTGTCGACAAAGTAATGTCTCTGCTTTTTAATACACTATCTAGGTTTGTCATAGCTTTTCTTCCAAGTAACAAGCATCTTATTTCATGGCTGCAATCACCGTCTGCAGTGATTTTGGAGTCCAAGAAAATAAAGTCTCACTGTTTCCATTGTTTCCCCATCTATTTGCCATGAAGTGATGCGACTGGATGCCATGATCTTCGTGTTTTGAATTTTGAGTTTTAAGTCAGCGTTTTCACTCTTTCACCATCATCAAGAGGCTCTTTAGTTCTTCTTCACTTTCTGCCATAACGGTGGTGTCATCTGCATGTCTGAGGTTATTGATATTTCTCCCGGCAATGTTGATTCTACCTTGTGCTTCATCCAGCCCGGCATTTTTCATGATGTACTCCGCATAATTTAAATAAGCAGAGTGACAATAAACAGTCTTGACATACTCCTTTTCCAATTTTGAACCATTCCGTTGTTCAATTAACTAGTTTTTTTTTTTTTTTAACAAGTTTTCCCATCCTGTGTAAACGGGAATAGCAGAAGGTTTTGTCTTATTTTACCACTAATCAGACTTACTCATATTCCTCTCGGACTAAATATTGGGTTGACCATAAAGTTCATTCAGGTTTTTCCATATTGGAAGAAAAGCATGAATAAACTTTTTGGCCAACCCAGTATTTCAGTAAATCTCAAACATCTAGTATGTTCTAGGCCTGGGTACAGCAGGACACAGAATAGAAAATTATTTCTGAGCCTTATGGGATTTGGCTTTTAACTGATAAAATATGTAGTTTATCATATAAGGTGGCATGTTATTAAGGGAAAATAAGTCGAGGAAGGGGTCTGGAGATTGTGAGAATAGGGTTGCTATTTTAAGTAGTGTATACACTGATAACGTGGTACTGAGCAGAAATCTGAAGAAATAAATGATTAAGCCATATGGGTATCAGGAGAAGAGCATTCCAGGCAGGATTTTGAATTCTATTGTTCTCAGCTGGCAGTCTGCTTAGTGTTTATAAGAAATGGCAAGGAAGTCATTGCGTCAATAGTGAGGAAGACGAGCTATTAGCTGGATTAGAAATGAGGTTAGAGACGGAGTAGAGTGCCTGATGGCAGTTAATCATTGTGGGGCACTGTAGACCTTCCTACAGACTTTGGCTGTGAAGTGGGAAACAGTGCTGATCAAAGCAAGGATGAAAATCTGTAGATTTAGGAGAGTAATCTACATGAGAATTGGTGTAGATTGACAGAGGGCAGTGGAAATAAGTGGTCAGATTCTGAAAATACTTTGATAATAAAGCCAGTAGTAGATGCTGACGGATTGGATGCGGGATATGAGAAAGAAGAATCAAGAATGGCGCCAAGGTTTTTGGCTTGAAGAATGCCAAGAATGAAGCAGCCATATTTAATACTAAGGTGAGGAAGGCTCAGGAGCAGGTTTGAGGGGGAAACCAAGAATTTAGTTGTGGATATGATATGTTGGGTAGGCCTTTCAAATGTCACTTCCCACGGGAAGTGTCAAGTAGGCAGTTGGGTACGTGAGTCTGAAGTTAAAGGGACAGACCTGAGCTGGATATGTGTATGTGACATCTGTATATCGCCTTAATTTTAAGTCAGGATGCATGAGATCTTAGTAAGGATAGCCAGAGAATAGGACTGAATTGAAGATACGTGATTTGTGAAATTTTGAGCCAGCTTTTGTGATATTTCAAGTAGAAATGTAATGTTACCATTTTCTACTACATACAAAATCATTACTTTCTACAGTGTTACGGAAACTCAGAGATTTAAGAAATAAGATTAATAATATGTAAGCATATGACAAATTTAAAAGGGGAATGCCAGTTTATTCTTGTAATGAGGCTTTTTGTTTTGGGATAATGATACAGTTTTACATTTTAATATATCTGAAATGCTAGTTTTTTTTTTTCTGGTAGTTGGAACTTGCTATTCTGATTCAATTTGTGAGTTTTAGCACTAGAGGGCAGACCTGCCTCTAGACTGTAAGGTGCTGTGAATGGATTTAGCCAAATGTCTTAACTATATTCAGTCCCAGTTAATGGATAGATGTGTCTTGCAAGTGAGCAGTGTCCTATCTATTATGGTTTTTCAGTTCCTGGGAAAGCATAAAGTTATGATTTTATCCTATGATTGGTTTTAATATCCTAGATTTTAATCTAGAATCAGTAGTTGATATTAATATATATTTGCACATGAAGTCCCAAGAAATATACCTGTTATATTACATAATATACTACAGTTATATTAAGATCTTATATAGAGCATCCACACATACATAAGAGAATTTGAAGCCAGTCACAAGAAATATTGGTCATGAAAACATTTATTCAGGAAATGTATTGAACTATTAACTTTGTGCTGTCAATTGTGATAAAGAGTTGGGACTACAAAAAAAAGTAAAATATAGTCCCTGCTTACATAAGGTTTGGTGTGGCATATTAAAGCAGTTAATACCTTGTGCTGTATTTATTTAAATATATTCTTCCTTCAATAGTAGAAATCCTGACTCATTTATTTTTGGTACTTCCAAGTGCCCGTCACAGTGCCTGGTACTTAAGTTAGTTCATAGTGTGTGGATAAATTAATGGGAAGAGACAGAAAAAGAACAAAACCGAGTCGGGGCTTTTGCAAAAATCTATTTTCATAATTTTTCCCTTGCAGAAAAGCCCTCCTATTAACAAACACAGAAATGGTTATGGAGATTATACCAAGATGCCATCTGCTCCCACTCTTGCTGGTAGTCTTCATCTCCACCTGCGGTCAAGAGCTATGACTAGGAATAGTAATAAAAAATGACATTCACAGAGAATGGAGGTGTAGCCTTTTTATAGTCATCGAGGTGGAGAAGAAAGAAAAATGTGGAAGATGGATGACTCCTATCTGGTTCTGTCAATCTGAGAAGTGTGAAGTGAAACAGCTTTCTGGAATGAGGGCACTCTTCACCCAGTAAGTTTGCTCACACATGATCCTGCTCTCTAGTCCTTTTAGGGTCCCTACTTCTACATGCTAGTTCCTCAGTTTTCTTATCAAGAACAGAATAATAGTCCTTCCCTCGTAAGATTATTTTGAGGATGAAATGAAATAATGCATGCAGTAAACATGAGTTACTCTGATGCCTGGACAGCAGACCAGGTGGACTTGGTAGGATGGATTTGTGTTCATTAAGTGTCAGTTATTATATAGTAGAATTAAGTCATGGTGCTCAGACGGGAAAGAATCTGCCTGCAAATGCAGGAGACTGGGTTTGATCCCTGGGTCAGGAAGATCCCCTGGAGAAGGGACTGGCTACCCACTCCAGTATTCTTGCCTGATTCCATGGACGGAGGAGCCTGGTGGGCTACAGTCCATGAGGTCACAAAGAGTTGAACGTGACTGAGCAACTAACACTTTTATGTTTTTTTTTTTTTCAGAATTAAGTAAATGGCAAAAGAAAGTTGATCTACTAAATCAGATACATTTAGAAATGCAAATCTTTTAACAAATTAGTCTCTAATGTCAGTGATATACACTGATTTATTTGCTCCATTAATGTGGGGCATTATAGTGAAATTGTTCTTCAAAGGGATATTAAGTGTGACTAAATGAGATGATCAATTTAAAGTGTACTTGGCACCAAGTAGTAAGCACTCAGCAACATTAGCTCCTGTAGCTGTCTTTAAAAGTGGACTAATTTGATCTTACAGGAAGGACTCTTTATTTTTTTTTGAGACAAATAGTTAAAAATTATAAAGCCAAAATACTATGTATTATTATTTGACTCTCTTAAACCATTTTTTAATTAAGTAGCAGGATTCTTTACCAAAAGAACTTGTACTTAGAAGCACAATATTTAAAGCAGAGCAAACTGACATGCTCTGGTTGAAGTAGGAAAAACCCTCTCTCCCCACCCCCACTGCACTCCCACTCTGAGAAACCTCAAAGGAACCCCTAGGTCTCTCACTTGCGTATTTTGAAATCTGCTATGTCTGCATTTGCATTTTGGCCTGTCAAACATGAGTAAAGTAATAGAATGAGAAGACTCAGACTCTAGAAATTTCTATTTACTCATCTACATAGTGAAAATGTGGCTGACGTTTTAGTATGGATTAAGATGAGACGTATTTCAGCATCATTGGAAATGTTTATACTAGGATGATAAAGTGTATGGTCATTCTGTTTTAGCTTCATTATCTCGAGTTCATGGCTTCCCAGGTGGCGCTAGTGGTAAAGAACCCGCCTGACAATGCAGGAGACTTAAGAGACACGGATTCGATCCCTGGGTCGAGAAGATCCCTTAGAGGAGGAAATGGCAACCCACTCCAGTATTCTTGCCTGGAGAATCCCATGGACAGAGGAGCCTGGCGGGCTACAGTCCATAGGGTCCCAAAGAGTCAGACATGACTAAAGCGACTTAGCATGTGCGTATCTAGAGTTGGTCTAAAAGGAAGTGATATGTAAGAACTGCCAAGAGAGATTTGAAACTGATATAAGCATGACTATCTGGCTGAGGCTTCATTCACTATGGTCCCTTATTACATATAAAAAAGAGCTTAATTCCTACTCTCTACTTTTGAAGACTGTAATCTTTAAAGGAGAAACAGCTCTGTTAACAGGGACAGTTAGTCATAAGTGTTCCTCACTCAGTGTCCACACATAATAAGGGCTTAATAGATGTTTATTGAATGAATGAAAACATTTGCATGTCCGTCTTCTTTCAAGTTACTTGAAAGGCCATGGTTTATGTTTTTTGTGCTCAGTGGTAGTACATGGCCAGTAAATGAGTGAGTGAATGAATGAATGTACACATACACACACAAAATCTTACGTATCTCTATTCCCATTAGACTAAGGTTCTCGAGGGAAGAAAGCAGGTCTTAGCATAGTGCCTCACTAATAGCAAGTTGTCAACAATGTTTGTAGAACTGAATAGAACTTAAATTTGAATAGTACCGGAGTAGGTTCACAAAACCTGACACAGTGCCTTCTGAATACACACTAAAACTATTTCATAATTGAAGACAGACATTCCACTAAGCATTTTCTGAGTTAAGGCCAATTGGATGACATAGCAGCAAGCTGTAGGAGCTCAGAGGAGTGATAGTCCTTTGAACTGAAATGGTCAAGACAGCTTCTCAGAGTTGGTGAGATTTGATGAAGGTGAGTGGTACTTTGGTTTAAGAACATGAATTAGACAGCTGGAGAGGAGAGAGGCTGGGAACAGGGAGACTGGTAAGGAAGGCCCAGTATGGAAAGAGCCCTGGGCGTGGACAGAAAAGATCTGTATTCTCCGTTTCTGCTTTGCTGCTTCCTGGCTGTAGAGCCTTGAGATGACTGGAGTTTCCTTTTCCTCTTCTGTGAAGTGGAGGTAAAATTCTTGTCCTTGTTGATATTGTACTTCAAAGTGTTTGTAACATGCTAAGTAAGACATGATACTGTGCTTTGAATGCAGTGGGTTCCAAATAAATGTTTGTTGAATGACAAAGAAAAAGTGGTATTGATTAATGAAAAAAATGGAAGCCCTGGAACCTCAGCTCCTGTGGTCTGCCAGCGATTTGTTGACTCTTACAGGAAGAAAAGTAAATATCCGAAGCCACCAAATCTCATGACCAGAAGAAAGACTTCCTGGATCAGTTGGAACTCCTAGGGGGCGCTAAAATTATGTCAGAGGTGAATAAGTCATGAGGTTTTCATGCTGACATTATTTCTAAGATTGCTGCCGTACTGAGGAGACAAACCACAGGGTACACCATACAGAAGAACTTTTATGGAAAAAAAGCTTCCTAAAGGATGAATGCTTCATCTGCTTTAACTGCTTGCATATTTACTTCCTAATGAGTCATTTTTTTCTTAATTGGTAATTTGTTTTAAATTGGTCATAAGATATTACATCAAGTAGTCTAATGTTACACAATTGAAAAAAGTTGACAGGCCACCAGCTGAATGAAGGAAAATATGATTCTTTTTGAGCTTAAAATGTATGAATTGGTAATAGTTACCTTGGTCTTTGTGTTGTAAGATTGGATGTATTGAAACTTCTCCCATATGTTCAAAAATCAGAGCCCCTTTCTTTGCCTCTAAAATCTCTTCTGCCTCCTGTACTCATTGACGGTTCAACTCCTTATTTGGGGTCTGCTTATTTTTTAAGATACATCCTTTCCTCCGTGTTTTTGAGCTATTATAAATTTTGTATATACTTTTATTAGAGTAAAAGTTGATAACACCTAATTTACATGTTTGTTTTCTTAACTAAGCTGTGATCTGGAGAGCAGGCATTGTGTATTTTTGCCTTTTATTTTTCCAGTGTTCAGAACTATCCACAGTATAGGAAAAGCATTCAATAAATGGAACAAATGAATAAATCAGGATGGACAGATAAATAAATGATTTTGCTGGCATAAGGTAACTGTCTTTTGTCTATCTTTTTCACTGTATGGCAGAAATTCCAGTACAGCCCTATTTTTAATATTGATCTACTATTAAAGTTATTAAGCAAATGTAAATCAAAATAATAAATTCATCTTAATACAATTATGACATTTTTGCCTACTAAATTGACACAGATTTTTAAACTGGTAAGACTCATTGTGGATAAGGGTACAGGGAAATGAGATTTTTTATATTTTGCTGAAGGAAATGTAAATTGGCACATCTTTTCTGGAAGGCATTTAGGAAAATATATTCAAAAGCCTTAATAATGTTTATATCCTCTCAAAAATTCTATGCCTAGGAATTTATCCTATACAATCAATTAGAAATTTGCAAAACATTTTAATCATATTTTACTGATAGAAAAAAGGAAATACATGCTTAGCCATAAGAAATTGGTTATATAAATTATAATATATTCATACAATGGAGTGGGTTGCCATTTCCTTCTCCAGGAGATCTTCCTGACCCAGCGGTAAAACCCATGTCTTCTGCATTGGCACGTGGATACTTTACCACTGAAACACCTGGCAAGCTCAGTGATAGAATTACCACAAGTTTTTATTTTTACTTCATTCTTTATTCTGCATTGAATATGTTCAATTACTTTATTAATTTTAAAACGTTATAGAAAGCATACTTCCTCCTTTGCTGACTATACCTATCCTCCCAAAGAAGAAAGAGAGACTAACCTTGTAATAGGAATTTCCACCAGGACCCAGTGTGGCAAACCATTTTCTTTACCTGTTCTGCCCCTGATGCACTGTGCATGGTAGTCATAAGTTACAGTTGGAGCCAATACAGAAGTAACATTGATTGATAGATTCAGTCAGGAAATATTTGTTGATATTCTTACTGAGCTTCAGAACTTGGGATAAAAGGGTAAGTATTAAATCCTTGAAGGCTAATTGTATTTTGAGATTTAATTTTTAAACAAGGAATTTCTGTTTGGAGACAGAGAAATAGATCCTCACAAAATTTGCCCAAGATTGAATGGATATAAGTGGCACACCTAGACTTGAATTTAAAAATTCTCTCTCAATTGCTCTTTCTGGTCACGTAGGCCTCTCATTTTATAGAACTCGAATCTGTATGACTGCTGCTGCTGCTAAGTCGCTTCAGTCGTGTCCGACTCTGTGCGACCCCATAGACGGCAGCCCACCAGGCTCCGCCATCCCTGGGATTCTCCAGGCAAGAATACTGGAGTGGGTTGCCATTTCCTTCTCCAGTGCATGAAAGGGAAAAGTGAAAGTGAAGTCGCTCAGTCGTGTCCGACTCTCAGCGACCCCATGGACTGTAGCCTACCAGGCTCCTCCGTCCATGGGATTTTCCAGGCAAGAGTACTGGAGTGGGGTGATCTGTATGACTAGATTCTCAAAAAGAAACCTTACACTTGATGCTTGTACATCTCCTACAAAATCTTTCACTGGTAGCCTTAACTCATTTTGCTTTGTTAAATAGAATTTGTAGTTAACAAAAGTTTCATATCTGAAATTTCTGAATTAGTCATTAATTTATTGCTCACGTTATACTTTTATTTTTAACCTCATCAATAAATTTGGATAAAACCAATCAAAATCTTTAGCCCCATCTTCATAAATGCATTGCTCCTTACTCTTGGGGAGAGGCCGCTCGATTGGTCAGTAACCCGTCTACCTAGCATATTATGCACAAAGATTATCTGTGATATGGATTTTGTCAGCTGGTGAAATAGGGATACAGCATGCTTGTAGCACAGCACTGTATGCTTGGAATTTACCAAATCCACTACTTCACACGCTGCTCTCACATCTCGAAAGCATCCCCTGGCTGACACCCATCCTTTGAAACCCCCAATCCTAGGGTAGGCATTGCTCACCTGTACCTGCTCCCCAGTATTCTTTTACCTTCTGAATATAGCATTGGTCATGTTACATTGTATTATCTTGAGCTCCTTGAAACCAAAGATGGGGTCTTTTATTTTCCTAATGGATTTTGTTCACCATGAGACTCATAGCAGGCACTCAAACATATATTTCCTTGTTGATAAGATGAAGAAGTGAATGATGGCATTAACAAATGCATGTCCTTACCATGTTAAAAAGTAAAGAAAGTTTACTTTGGATGAATTGTTCTCCATGCTGGTTCCTTGTGGTCACCTCTTCTTTATTATTATTCTTTAATCCAGTGTATTTTTCTCCTGAGTTGAGATAAAGATCTCACAGGGCTACAGCTGGGAGGAGCTACCTTCTTTACTTCTGAAAATCAGGAAAATGCATGCCCATCCCTAAGTCTCTAGAATTTGAGCCTCTTGTCCCCCACCTTTCCCTTAACATCAGACAGTGCTTTGGTTATCACATTGTGTATTCGCTGAGAATTCTGTGTCCATATATTTGGCTTCAGTTGAGAACAGCAATGTGATATGATGGGATGACCATCACACAGGGCAATGAGGAGGTGATTCTAGTCCAGATGGAGCCCTTGATTTGTTAGGTAATCTTAAACTACCCATTTATTTTCTAAGTGTTACGTTGGTTTATTTCTCTTCTCGGTTCTTGTCTCATCACAACAAAAATTTGCAACAACAGACCTAAAGTGTTAAAAGAACAGACAAGTTATAGCTCAGTTTAGCTCAAGCCGACAGATTTCTTACTAGACAACTCCCAAGACCTGGGAGCAGGCTGACTCCAAAGGAGTCCTCCTCCTGATCCCTCTTGGCTTACCCCTGTGAGTACGCCCTGTGCGAAATAGAGCTTGTACCCACCGCCAATCAAGAAAGAGAATGCAAATGGTCATATGCTTAAGACCATTTGACAACTGCAAGTTGTATAACCGCAGGGTGTGTTGTCTGTATCTCCCTATAATTCAGCCTGTTATAATCAGATGTGTATATGTATGGCATATTTAGGAGCTCTCAGGTGACTTGAGAAAGCCCCTGTGGCCGCTTTGTATCCACCATGTGCTTCAGTGCCTGTGCAGGAGTTGGAAAAGTCTCTGGTTATTTTTGCAGTATATCCTGGAGCTCTCCTGGGTGTTTCTGGGATGGCGTTTAGAGATGAGCTTGCATCCTTTCCGGCTCGGTCACCCCTTGCTCCTCGTGCCTAACTTCCTACCTAACACAAGGTTTCAGTTTCTCATTTGTAAACAGAAAGTTCTGGATTCTCTAGTCAAGGGCTTGGACGGACCCTTTGCTGCAGTGCTTGCCCCTGAACAAACATCTTGAGCAACAAAGTATTACAAAGAAACTATAAAGGACTGAAAATAGCTGCATGCTTGGGCAATTGGGCAAATTATGGACAACAAGATAGAAAAAGAACAACCTCTCTCCCTTTACCCACTCTCCCCCACCAACCACCACTGGGAACAAATACAGCATGCCCGAGAAAAGCAGGGTACTGCCAATGCCCCATGTGCCCAGCACCAACAAAGGGGTGGGCAAGCCACCTAAAGCCATAATTCCAGCTGGACTCCTGGACTTGCCCCTACCCTCACCCCATACAGGAAACGAGCTTGCCCCCACTGCAGAGACCAACAGAGGAGTGTGTGTTTGTTTTCACTCCCCCTTGCTGCAGCAGGGGTCCCAGTAAGCCTTGCCTAAATTTCTTCTCTAGGCTCTTAATCAATTTCTATTGATTGGGGAAGGCCAAGAACGCTGGTCAAAATCATTTTTCCTCTCCAGGATTCTCAAAGTTGAGTGTGCTCTCCTACAGTATGGTGATGTGATCCTTTTGTTGTTGTTCAGTCGCTCAGTCGTGTCCGACTCTTTGCGACCCCATGGACTGCAGCACGCCAGGCCTCCCTGTCCTTCACAATTTCCTGAATCTTGCTCAAACTCATGTCCGTCAAGTTGGTGATGCCATCCAACTATCTCATCCTCTGTCATCCCCTTCTCCTGCCTTCAATCTTTCCCAGCATCAGGGTCTTTTCTAATGAGTCAGCTCTTTGGATTAGGCAGCCAAAGTATTGGAGCTTCAGCTTCAGCATCAGTCCTTCCAATGAATATTCAGGACTGATTTCCTTTAGGATTGACTAGTTTGATCTCCTTGCAGTCCAAGGGATTCCCAAGCATCTTCTCCAACACTACAGTTCAAAAGCATCAATTCTTCAGCACTTGGCTTCTTTATGGCCCAACTCTCACATCCATACATGACCACTGGAAAAACCATAGCTTTGACTAGACGGACCTTTGTTGGCAAAGTAATGTCTCTGCTTTTTAATATGCTGTCGAGGTTGGTCACAGCTTCTCTTCCAAGGAGCAAGCATCTTTTAATTTCATCACTGCAGTCACCATCTGCAGTGATTTTTTTTTTATAAATTTATTTATTTTAGTTGGGGGCTAATTACTTTACAATATTGTAATAGTTTTTGCCATACATTGACATGAATCAGCCATGGGTTTACATGTGTTCCCCTTCCTGGATCCCCCACCCACCTCCCTCCCCATCCCATCCCTCTGGGTCATCCCATTGCCCCGGCCCTGAGCCCTTGTCTCATGCATCGAACATGGAATGGTGTTCTGTTTCACATATGATAATATACATGTTTCAATGCTATTCTCCCAGAACGTCCCACCCTCACCTTCTCCCTCAGAGTCCATAAAATTGTTCTATGCATCTGTGTCTCTTATTCTGTCTCGCATATAGGGTTATCAAAAATTTTGATTTTTTAATCCAAGAAAATAGTCTGTCACTGTTTACACTGTTTCCCAATCTATTTGCCATGAAGTGATGGGACCGGATGCCATGATCTTCATTTTTTGAAGATTGAATTTTAAGCCAGCTTTTTCACTCATCTTTCACCTTCATCAAGAGGGTCTTTAGTTCCTCTTCACTTTCTGCCATAAGTGTGGTATCATCTGCAGATCTGAGGTTATTTATATTTCTCTGGGTGATCTTGATTCCAGCTTGTGCTTCATCTAGTCCGGCATTTTGCATGATGTGATCTTAGCTTTCAAAGAACCTGAGGTATTGGACTTTGAAGGTCAGTGCTCTCCCCAATGCAGGTTTTATCTCCATATATCTCTGACTTATTCAGGCTCTGCTTGACTATTTTCTGTAGTTTGATCCTACTTCCACAAAGGACATCTCATTCTGTTTGAAACAACAGTCACTGCAAATGTCATTGCATCCTTTGCAGATACTTTCTGTCATTCTGTAGGTTATTTTTCCATTTGTTCGTGGTTTTCTTTGTTATGCAAAAAACTTACATTAGGTCCCATTTGTTTATTTTGCTTTTATTTCTTTGGCCTTAGGATACTGATCCAAGACAATATTTATTCCTATGATTTGTGTCTGAGGACGTATGCCTGTGTTCTCTTCTAGGAGTTTTGTAGTCTCATGTCTTAGACTTAGTTTTTTAGACCATTTTGAGTTTAGTTTTCTATACAGTATAATGGCATGTTGTGATTTCATTAATTTACATGTAGCAGCTCACTTTTCCCAAAACAACTTACTAAAGAGATTGTCTTTTTCCATTGTGTTTTCTTGCCTCCTTTATAATAGATTAACTGATATCACTATGTGGACTCTAAAAAATAATACAAATAGCACTATACAGAAAATAGAAACGGACTCACAGACAGAAAAAACAAACTTTTGTCTACCAAAGGGGAAAGTCAGGGAGGAGGGAGCATGGGGTTAACAGATACAAAGTACTTTACACAAAATAAATAAACGGCAAGGACTTACTGAATAGCACAGGAAAGAATATTCAATATCTTACAATAATCGACAATGGAAAACAATCTGAAAATATGTATGTATGTATGTATATAACTGAGTCACTTTGCTGTATACTTGAAACTAACACAATATTGTAAGTCAACTATACATCAACAAAAATTCTAGTCTAACACTTCTCATAACATTTCTGTTATGAGAGATGAAATTGTCCTTTATTCCTGTTGCAGCAGGTTTGCACATTTACCCCAGTGACTGCACATGCCACTCTCCTGCCTGCATCGCCTTCATCCCTTTCTCCATACACTGAATTACTCACTCTTTAGGGCCCAATTTAAACCCTTCTTTCAGTCAAAATTTTAACTCTGTCCCCTGTGCTTCATAGATGCTTTGTTATATTTTACACACTTTTTACTGCAGTGATTTTTACACTGTATTCTAAGTGTCTTACATATCCATGTGTTCTGTGATAGCTGAGACCATAACTGACTTGTCCACAGTGCCTGGTACATGATGAGCATGCGGGAATGAGTGAGTGAATGGATGAATATATTTTCTAGCATATAATTTAGGTTCTTATACATAGTAGCTGCTCAAGAAGTATTTGTTGAAGAGTAAATGAATTTATAGATGAACAGTTGAATATACATTGATTGATCTTTGAGTTATCATAAAATATTGAACCTAAAAACAAACGTAAAACTCCAGCTTGATATAACCAGCTCAGGGTGTGGACGATTGTCTACTCACCTCATTCTTCAAACTATCTTCTTTCTATGTCAGATGTGCATTCACATCAACAGGCGAGAAACTAAACTAGGACCTAAGCAATTGTGTTTTCTCTCTGTACTCAATGCAGCATTCTCCACCTGTCATTCCTGCTTTTCCCCATTCTCTTAACCTGAGCCTAACTGAAGATGTCCCCAGCAGTTTCCACTGTCCACGTGTTATTCTGGCACTTCTCTTAGCTCTCTGAGACATTCTTGCTTTTGTTTTTCATTTTTGTGCTTCCTTCTGTCTTTCATGCTTGTCTATGCAAAACATTCTTGCCTCTTTGTCTTTATTATAACTGATTCTGCTTATAGTGTAGTAACTTCATTTTTAAGATTGTAATATTCATGAAACGGCTTTCCTTAACATAAGTATCTGTAAGGTTTTAAAAAAAGTGATTATTTAGAAATCTGGTTATATTTAAAAGTGATATAAGCTTCCTTAAAAACAAAAGTTATGATTAAATACAGTCCACAGTATAGATTTATAAACAGTTTGCCCAGAACTTCATAGAATGTTATTTTCTTCCAGTTATTAAAATACAAATGTCTTCAATACCTTCCATATGTTGTCTATCTAAGCAAATGCCTAAGGATACAGGTGGCAGTCACTGATTGTATCAAGATACAGAAGAAGCACAAGTATAGACTCGAGGTTTATGTGTGGAAGTGATGGAAAAAGGCAAAGGGGTGAAGTGACACCAGCTACTGCTGTGAGTGCCTTGAATTGTCTCTCCTGTGTCTTTGGGGGAAAAGGCACGAAAAGAAGCCAGGAAGGCTAAGGGAAAACAGGAAATTGTTCAGACTTCTTGTATATGTAAATAGAGAGAATGGAAAAAAGCAAAACAGGAAGTACTTCAGAAGCATAAGCAAATACTTATTGTATTACTTCATAGAGAAATTGTATATTCTTCACAATCCAATAATCAGAGAGTACCTAAATGGAAAAAATGACAACTAGGAGGAAAACCACCATGAGCCAGATTCTAATCATGAAAAGGCCTTCAACCACTTAACATGTGAATTTCGAAAATTACTCAACCTCTAAAAAATAGAAATGGTCAAGACAAATCCCAATAAGATCGAAAAGTAAATGAAAGATCAGTGGAAATCAATATTCCATTCAGTAACTACTTTTAAATATAAAACTCTATGTACTTCTAGGAGAATGGTCTGTCCATGGTGAATGAGATAAGTATGTCAGGGGGATTTGTACACCCATTTTGGAGAGTTGGTCTTACCCTTCTAAAAATCAAGTTGGAGAAGACCAGTATAAATTTGAAAACCTGTATAAATTTAAAAACCAGCATAAATTTAAAAACTGAGAATTCATTGTTCTCTTGCCTTCCCATAACACTTACTTATCAGCAGTGGAAAGACTAGACGTATGGCAGTAGAGTAGTAGACTAGAAGCCAGGTGACTTGTATAGATGATTTCCAGGGTTTGTCATAAGGTTCTAGTAAGATAAGGTATGACAAAGCACTGCATAGAATCTAAAAGGCTATTCAGTAAGTTCAAGTGGTATGAACAACATCAATGATTATCTGAAATGCTTGTAACTAATAGTAAATTTATAGAACTCAAAATTACATGACTGGAAACTACTCCAATAAACGTCACCTTAAATTTTTATTGGACTTCCCTGGTGGCTCACACAGTAAAGCGTCTGCCTGCAATGTGGGAGACCCGGGTTCAGTCCCTGTGTCTGGAGGATCCCCTGGAGAAGGCAATGACAACCCACTTCAGTACTCTTGCCTGGAAAATCCCATGGATGGAGGAGCCTGGTAGGCTGCAGTCCATGGGGTTGGAAAGAGTCGGACACAACTGAGCGACTTCACTTTCCCATTTCACTTTCATGCATTGGCGAAGGAAATGGCAACCCACTCCAGTGTTCTTGCCTGGAGAATCCCAGGGACGAGGGAGCCTGGTGGGCTGCCGTCTATGGGATCGCCCAGAGTCGGACACGACTGACGCGACTTAGCAGCAGCAGCAGCAGCAGCTATTTAACTAACTTTTAAGGCCACTTGGTGGTTGCAGCCTATTTAGTTAATGAAGAGTCCGCTTGCTTGGTATATTGGCGTGTGTGCCTGTGTGCATGCTAGGCTGCTCAGTCGTGTCCGATAGAGAAACTGATTTTTCAAGAACGCAGTCTTCCTAAAGTTAAAGGGAAGCTTGTAATTGCTAAACAAGGGTGGACTCTGCATTTACATTTTTAAGTTTTGCTCAGTAAATTTGGGAGGAGATCAGAGATGTTTGAAATTTTAATTTTACCCAGAAGAGTCACCATAAAATGGTGCAGTTGCAAAAGAAATCTGTTGAGTTTCCTGAGCTGCTGGGAAGTTTAAGTAATAGAAACTGTAATTCTTAAACCACTTGACTTGTTGCTGATAGAATGGTCTATTACCATAAATGCAAGATTACAGTAAATACATTTTTCCATTAGGTCACTTGTTTATTCTGTTTGGCCTTGTTTATTAAATTCTTAAGTGACTTTCTTCTGATATTGCCCTTTGTGCTTCCTCTGTTCCACATTAATTGACTCCTCATTCTCTTAGACTGAGGTAAAAATTTATGAACTGATGTCCATAGTTTAAAGTGTATACATAGTTTAAAAATGTGTATGTAAGGCAAATATATGTAAAGTCTGATTGAACACTTGATGGAAATTTCCTTATTTTAACTCTTAAAATTTACATTTCAACTAAGTAAATATACTAATTCACAGAAAATAAAGGGTGTTTTCCTAAAGCAAACTTCTCTGAGGTACAAAAATTAGAAGTAATGAACATGAACAAATGAAATCAAGCTTTGATTTAAAACTCCTTGTTCAGGAAGGTGATGGGCTAAGAATTCTGATGCCGTAGTGAAAAGAGTTGCTACCTCACTCTTGGTTCTTAGGAGGACTAAATGATCTCATACAGGTAATTATCTGGAACAGTGTCTGATACATGGTAAGTGCTCAGTAAATGTTTGCAGTTTTCTTTGGATTTTTACTTAAAAACAAACAAACAGGGATATTCAGTGAAGAAATATGTTGTCTGCCTAACAGCTGCAGTTATTCTTCTTGATTGGAGTTTAGTTTCCCCTTTGTCTCTATCCTATTCTTCTTGCTCTTCCTGCCTCTCTGTTTTCCTTGTTTAGTTGCTAAGTCATGTCCAACTCTTCTGCGACGCTGTGGATTGTAGCCCACCAGTCTCCTCTGTCCAGGGGATTCTCCAGGCAAGAATTCTGGAGTGGGTTGCCATTTCCTTCTCCAGGGCATCTTCCTGACCTAAGAATTGAACCTGCGTCTCTTTCATTGGCAGGTTGATTCTTTACCACTGAGCCACCTGGGAAGCCCCCTACCTTTCTTTACCAGTTTGGTGACCTCAAAATGACTGTTAAAGTCCCTTAGCCAGCATTTTGTATCCCTGTTGAGCAGCCTAAACAAAATAACTTGCTATGCTTTTGCTGGTACTGTTTTCCTCTTCTAACAATCCAAATGCTACCCCTCCTTCAGACTCCAGCCCCTTGCACTTTTCCTAGATCCATCGAGAGCACATAAAGGTTAATTGAACTAATCCAATGTGCATAGTCTCTACCATACATTTATTGTTTTGCATACATATGTTTTATGTATTTTTGTATTTTCTCTTAAGTAATATTTTAGATTTCTCAGTGGCTTACATTTCACTTAGGCAATATTCCCATCTCCTTTCTTCATAAGGTTGTACACATGGCAGAGTCTCCTAAGGAAATACTCGATGAGTAGAAACACCTTATCTCATTCAAATGGTTGTTTTGATATCATGTAGTTATAACCTTTGATACCAGGGAAAAACTTTTATTTAATAATTCACTCTAAGATCCAAATTATACTATTTTTTATCAGAAAATTTCTCCTGGAAATGATCCTAATTCACTCCTTTTGCAGTTGATGTTATCATCTGGATGAAATGAAAGGAGGAAATGTGATAATGATCATAGTTAATTAATTATTTTGATTTAAAAAACAGTTATTTCTTTCTTTGAGTTATTTTTTTTAAAAGAAAGTTTTATTGGGGTATCATTGATTTAAAGTGTGTTAGTTTCAGGTGTATAGCAAAGTGAATCAGTTCTACATATAGATGTATCCACTCTTTTTTAGATTCTTTCCCCAAATAGGGCATATACAATGGAATATATCTCAGCCGTGAAAAAGAATGTAATAATGCCATTTGCAACAACACGTATGGACCTTGAGTTGTTTTTGTAAGAAATTTATACTTTTTGTTCAAAGAGTTTTAAGACTTTGATGTCTGTGATTGGAAAAGCTATATCCCATTCTTTCTAATTTTTATTCCCTCGGTAGAATAATTCAAAAGGGGACCTGTATAACATCTGCGTCAGAATCACTTTGTTTGTTTAAACTGAAGAGTTCAGTGCCCCATTTCAGAGCTGCTGAACCAGAAGGTCTAATTGCGAAGCCAGGAGCCTGGTTTGGCATGCTGCCAGGTAAGTCTTAGATATTTAGGAGCTGATAATTATTTTATTTTATTTGGTTTTCAATATGTAATAAAGTGAATCTCTGTTCTGCTTTCCGTGTTAAACTTTTCATTATGTAATTTTCAAGCTATTCAGTTAGGGTATTGTGTGGCTTAAGGCAAATTTTTGTGAGGCTGGAACCTTCTCTCTCCATTCTGTACACAGACACACACAATCTTATCTTCTGATAACCTCCCAATAGTACCACAGCCCTAAGCACTAGTGAAACTTATACTGTTATTACAAGTTTGTCTATATCTGACACCCTCCACTTCCACCAGATTGTAAGTTTGAGAATGAGTATGCACAGTATATAATAGGTTATACAATAAACGTTTTTTGTTATGAATACCAAATAGACTTTATATTGCTATTTAACCGCTTCATATCTATTAAACATATATTCTCAACATGGGAAAACACCAAAGCATAGGTTTCCTTATATTTCCTTGGTATCCTTTACACTTCTGGGTACATAGTGAGAGATGAATGTGGGTAAACCACTTCACTTTACTCACAATATGAGTAAATAAGAATTCACACTTTTGTTAATAATTTAATATAAAACTGAGCAAATTTAATTTATATATTGAAGCAAAACAGGGAGAAAAAAAAAACCAAGCCTTCACTCAGTCATTTCTGGAAGAATAGCTCAGCAGGGCTGAGTGACATTGTGTTTATAAACATGGTTTCCATAGCTGAGTAAGCTTTTGTAGTGACTGATAATCTTTCATAACCAGCTGAGCCATTGTCTCCTGATGCATTCTTATTTCTAGCAAGAACATGAGGTTGGCAAAACTATCCAAAATATTACATCCTAAGTCATTCTAGATACAGCCTAGAAGCTTGGTTTTCAAAACAGGAATGTATAACTAGTGAATCTAAGTGGAAACTTTCTTAGTTTTAGGCAGATGATTTCTTTTTCTCTAATTATGTTTGGGTAGATATTGTTTCGGGATATATGACTCTCTTAAAACAAGTTTCCTGTTTGTGTTTCATCTCTGAGTATCCAACAGACAGAACTTTTCTCCAGTTCTGTCTGAGAATAAGTAAATAATGTAATTTGTTCAACAGTATACAAAAATCAATGAAAAGAAATAAATCTTAGACTGAGAATAATGTTTTGGAGATATTGTACTTAGGCTTGTGATTAACAAGCTATCCTATTCTTACAGAGTTAAGCCTGAGTGATCACCCTCAGACCAGCTTAATGTGATATTTTGTTTGCACCCCACTTTCTCTATATCCAGGTTCTGTCTATTGTCATATTCAGTTCATAAAGCTATCTCACAGCAACTTCATGGCACCCCTCCTACTTCATGGAAAGAAGGGAACTAATATTTTGAGATCCTGTTATGTGCTTAGTACTCTAAAAATGTTATCTCATTTAATCCTTAAAATTCTTGAGGTGGATTTTTATAATCCTCAGTTGACAAATTTAGACTCAAAAAGTCACACAGATGATAACTGAGGTAACTAATGCTTAATACCAAGATTTTTATTTTCAGGTCTGCTATTCTCATTACTGTTCCAGAAACTAGTACTATGTAGTAAACGGTCAGTGAACTTGGCGGAATGAATGAACGAATTCCATGGATGACTAATGAATATCATCTCAAATCTCTCTAATGCTCCTTTTTCCCTCCTCCTTCTTACTCCCACTGCCTCTTTCTGGCTCTCTTTCTTTTCCCCATGGTAAACATTTATTTGAAGGAGTTTGGGGGTCATGTGACCCACCCTCTTCCATGAGTAGAAGTCACCTCCAAAATATGTCCTTGACACAAAGCCCTCCATCCCTTGTTGGCCTTTTTCTGGAAAACAAAGATCATTAATTTGTGATGCAGCCTGTTTCATTCTTGTGTGGTCCTTATTAGAAAGACTTTCCTTGTACTGAGATAAAATCTGATTCTAAGTGGAAAAATAGCATGGCATTATGGGAAAAGCATAGGTCTTGGGTCAGAAAATTGGAATTTGGACCCCAACATTTTCACTTTAGGCAAGTGCCAACTTCTCTGGACCTGCTGCCTCACCTGAAAAATGGTGGTAGTTGGCAGTGCCTGCATTGCTCAACTCTCGGAGTCATTATGAAAGCCCCATTTTGTGGTTCACAGAACATGGGACCATGCTTTCCAAAGGACAGAAGTGAAGTGGAAGTGTTGGTCGCTGAGTTGTGTCCGACTCTTTGTGACCCCACAGACTGTAGCCCACCAGGTTCCTCTGTCCATGGAATTCTCCAGGCAAGAATACTGGAGTGGGTAGTCATTCCCTTCTTCAGGGGATCTTTCCAACCCAGGGATTGAACCTACGTCTCCCTTCTGCATTGCAGTGGATTTTTTTACCATCTGAGCCACCAGAGAAGCCCTGATAAAAAGTTAGTTGTTCCTATTTCACCCTCAGGGACTTCATAAAATAATTCTACTCATTGTTAATGAAAACAGTGACGTGTTTCACTACATCTTCCTTTCTTTAGACTAAAGAACTCTATTTCCTTATACATTTTCGAAGATACAAGATGAATGGGTTTTATATAAAAAATCCTCCTGGTTTCCTCCTGCTGAATTCTGTTACATCAAATGCTTCCTCGAAGGGTGCCCCAGAACTGGATCCCACACTGCAGCATCATCCTTACCAGCATAGAATGCAGTGTCGTAACAGTCCTTGGCTTGCATATGCTGCTTTGATAATGCAACCTCAAATTACACAAGTGTTTTCACCCATTACATTTCACAGCTAAGCTATGTTGAGTTTGTGTTTGAGTAAGAGTCGAGTTTTATATTAGATGCTGTCAATATAAGTCTTCCAGGTCTTGTATTCATGTGATTGTGTTTTTTAACCTAAGTGGAGACCACTACATTTATTTATTTTTATTTTAATTCATCATGGCTTTAGTCCGTTATTACAGCCATTGTAACTTTTTTGACTTCTTATTTTTACCTACTAATGTATAGCAACCCCTCCAAGTTTTATGACATCTGCAAAAATGATAAACTAGTCCTTTCTGGTCTTAGCTACATTACTGAGAAAAAAGTTCAATAAGGTAAGCTTGAGAAGAAACTTGTGTCTTTTCACTAAAGATTTCCCTCTAATTTTAGTTACTGAACAGTTTATTGCAGTTATCTGCGATAGAACTGCTTCTCCCTTGTAGACTATACCTTGGTCTTCTTAGTGTATCTAAAGCTTGTCAACTTCAAATCGTCACTTGCCAAGAGTCATTTGCCAGCGACTGAACAACAACAAGGGCATTTGCCCTCTGCCTCTGTTGAGACTGAACCTTGTGTGCTGCTGCAGCTGTTGACCTTCACACCCCTCGAGGGAGTTCAGGGTAGAGTGAGGCACTCTCTGCCCCAGGGAAGCTGGTGGGACAGGTCTTCAGATAGTTAGGTATTTTCAGGAATTGATTTCATGATCCCAACTCTTGCATCTCTTCATATCTAGAAAAATCACTAAATCCCTTCATGGTGGCAGCAGCTCCTCTTGACTAGCAGAAAACCTTTTGTAAAATAAGTGCTTGATTGCATTGAACTCCCCCTTCACCAAAATCTTATCTATTGACCTTCCCCACTGCCTCTTTGGAGCAGACTCTCAGAGCTATCTGAGGTGCTCCCTCCCGGGCTGCAGTCCTCATTCTGCTCCAAGTAAAACTTAATTCACAGCTCTCAACGCGTGCATCTTTTTTACTCGACAGGCTTAACATAGTGCCTGGCAAATAGAAGCTGCTCTAAGAGTTTGTAATTGGAGAATTAATGAGTGAATGAATTGACATATTAGGCAGTATGCTTTGAGTTAGGTTATTCATCTAGATATCTACCCATCCAACTTAGCCAACATCCAACTTACATTTTCCTTTTTTTTTAATTCACAAATGTACTGAGAGGGAGTTTGTCAGATAGACCCTAAATCAACAGAAATCTTTCTTTGATCTACTGATTTAATAACCCTAGTTTAGAAGGAAATTAGATCTGCTGATAAGACTTGATTTTGGTGAAGCCATCCATACTTCCCAGGACAGGGAAGCCTGGCATGCTGCAGTTCATGGGGTTGCAAAGAGTCAGACAGGACTGAGTGACTGAACAACAACAATAATCCACACTAATTTGTAGTTAACACCTATTTCTTCTTAAGTATCCACATAGTTTCTGTTCACTTACTTCCTCCAGACTTTGCTTCGTTGTCTCCTTACCTAATCACCATCCGTTGTGGGAGGTACATCTGGGCAGGTGCTTGCTCCTCCATCACCTTCCTCTCCCTTCCCTGCTCCCCATTTTTCTACTTTCTCTGCTCAATCATTTCAAGGTGCATAGTTTTCCTTAAGTGTATTATTGAGAATAGACTCCTCTTTGCCTTGAGTTCTCCTATTTATCCCTCTCCTTTCCTACCTGGATTCTTCTCTTCTTTAGACCGAAGTTGTATAAAAGTAAATTTATAACTGTGTTGAATAAAATGTTGTATCCCAAGATTGCATTTTTTAAAACAAATCTGAAAGAAACACATTCTGTCTCTACCTAAACAAAACTAAAATTCATGCAACCAATACAAGTACATTAAAAAAAAAAATCTACTGACAGATGAGTGGGTCAGTGGTGCTCAGATGGAGAGGAATTATTGCAACTTGGGTGATTAACAAAGGTCAAAATAGAAACCTTCTGAATAATCATGATGTGTGGTATTTTATAAGGCTAGTTCTAATTCCTTCAGAAGACTAAAATATTCCATTACATCATTGTAAATTCTGTTTACTTACTATCATAATTTACCTCTTGAGTCATAGTTTAGATTTTGTTATAAGGACAGGTTTGGCTTAGGTTGGTTTTCTGGGAATAGAGTTAAATGAGACCATTGATGTGTATTTATATTTAGCTTAAGGAAATAGTCTCTTGTTTTCTGAAAGCATATACACAATCCTCTGCTATTTCCTGTATTTTGATAACAAGTAGTATTTTCTGGTGTGGAAAATATGTGTTATTCTCTTAAAGGTTTATTGTAATCTTAATCTGAAATTAATTAGTAGCTGCATTTCTTTATATTTATTCACATATTTTGCCAATACTTTTTACTGCCAAGTTCAAGGGTATCATTTTGCTCCACATGCCAGCTTTCTCAAAAGTTTATCCATAATGCTACTATCTTTTATATTTGAGTTATTTTGAAGGCTGATTTTTATTTTTTACTTAAGAATTATATAATTTTATACTTAGAATGTTGGTTTACCCTATTTGGTAGTTATCATGTAACAAGAGATTATCTCTGCGCTTTCAATTAGTAGAAAAAATATACAAGTCAGAAAGCCTAGGAAGGAATGTAAAATAAGTCTTAAAATGCAGTCCCCTAAGTATTGTCTCAATCAGGAACTAAATTACCATGTAATGTAAGGATTGTATCTATTTCTTGTTCAGTCGCACAGTAATGTCTGACTCTTTGTGACCCCATGGACTGCAGCACGCAAGACCTCCCTGTCCATCACCGTCTCCTGGAGCTTGCTCAAACTCATGTCCATTGAGTCAGTGATGCCATCCAACCATCTTGTCCTCCGTCACCCTCTTCTTGTCTTGCCTTCAATCTTCCCCAGCATCAGAGTCTTTTCTAATGAGTCAGTTCTTTGCATAAGGTGGCCGAAGTATTGGAGCTTCAGCTTCAGCATCAGTCCTGCCAATGAATATTCAGGGTTGATTTACTTTTGGATTGACTGGTTTGATCTTGCTGAAGTCCAAGGGACTCTCAAGACTCTTCTCCAACAGTTCAAAAGCATCAATTCTTTGGCATCTACTTCTAGGGGTGCTGAGGATCTCAATGAGTACTGACATAGCTACAACTCATGTTAAGTACTGTACTTCCTCTAGGCTGCCACTGAAGCTTTGTTAAATTCATTTATTTATCTCTTTTCCTATTAGACTGTGTGCTCCTTGAGTGCAGGGTCTGTGAAAAGTATTTAGAAGCAGAGTAACTAAAAGTCAGGTTTAAAAAATGCCTCTGACAAACTGTAATTTTGAAACATTAATCTTTTGATATCAGTGTAACAAGCCATAGAAAAATCACAGCAGTGTCCTTTTTGTGGTTTTGTAGTTACCGTAAAGATAAACTGAAATACTGTAGGTAAAGGCAAAGTAATTTGAAATGTAAAGAATTTATGCAAAAGGAGGAACCATGAATAAAAAGGCTTAAATATTTGCTTATAAACAATATTAAAAGGTAGATGGCAAATTGGGCAAAAATGTTGGTAATATACAGGCCAGGTGAAACATTGTTAAATAAGTAAAATACAGAAATTGCAATTTGGCGTTCCTAGTGACTCAGATGGTAAAGAATCTGCCTGTAATGTGGGAGACCAGGGTTCAATCCTTGGGTTGGGAAGATCCCCTGGAGAAAGGAATGGCAACCCACTCCAGTATTCTTGCCTAGAGAATTCCGTGGACAGAGGAGCCTGGCAAACTACAGTCCATGGGGTTGCAAAGAGTCAGACACGACTGAGAGACTTTCACTTTCACTTTTTCCCAAGGTCACAGTGCTGGTAGGCTGGTTTCAATGCAGGGTGTGTACGACATTAAAGGTTGGCATGCTTCTTTTCAGGATTTAGCACACTTGAAGAAGTTACATCCAACTCTCAATGGCCTATCTCTTCACCAGTTTCATTTAAGAAGGATCCCCTTAGCCAAAAGCCTATGTTCATCCAGCCTCTATCCAGCCTCAAGGTGAACAGCAGGGAGACAGTCAGATTTCACGCCAGGGTTTCTGGCATTCCCAAGCCAGATATCCAGTGGTTTCATAACCAACAATCAATTCTATGAACAAAAGATGTAGTTTTCCACTTTGAGGAAAAGTGGCTTGGCTTTAATGCTTACAATCGATGCTTACTCAGAGCATGTGGGGCAATACTGTTGCAAAGCAGCCAATAGCGCTGGGGAAGCCGCTTGTGCAGCTACACTCACAGTAACTCCAAAAGGTAAAGGAAGCCCAGCTTGCTTCAAAGACTTTGACCTGCTAAAGCCCTGCTTCTCCCACTGTTACTAATGAATCTCTGCTGTGTGTCTCAGTGTATACGTGGCTGGTCCATCATTTACTAACAGTTCCCCCTAAGTCCTCAACTATGGTTTAACCAATATACTTGAAATCTCAATGAAGTATGTGTTCAGGGCATTACAGTAGTTATTATTTGGGAAGATCCCCTGGAGGAGGGCATGGCAACCCACTCCAATATTCTCACCTGGAGAATCCCATGGACAGAAGAGCCTGGTGGGCTACAGTCCATAGGGTTGCAAAGAGTTGGATACGACTGAAGTAACTTAGCACACACAATGAAAACATATGTCTACACAAAAATTTCTATATGAATATTAACGGAAAATTTCTTTTCAGTCATTATCATCAAAACCCAGCAATAATAAAAATTTACATCATCTGCTGCATGGATAAAGACACTGTGGCTCTGCATAGAATGAATACTATGAAAGGATAATAGGAAAGCAATAGAAAGGAAAAAAACCCTGATACATGGATATATCTGAAATGTATTATGCTAAGTGAAAGAAGTCAGATTAAAAAGGTTACATACTGTACAATTTCATTTATATGAGATTTTGGACAAGGCAAAACTACAGGGACAGAAAACAAATCAATTATTACTAGGGAGAAGAGTTAGGGCAAAAGAGAACGAGATGGAATTTTTTTTTTTTCCCACACTATGCAGCATGTAGGATCTTAGTTCCTAAACCAGGGATCAAACCCATGCCTCTTGTATTGAGAGCATGTAGTTTAACCACTGGACCACCAGGGAATTCTCAAGGGAGAATTTTTTAGGGTGATAAAACTACTCTGTATTTTGACTGTACTGATGGTTGCAGTAAAAAAGTGGTGTCACAAAGAGTCGGACACGACTGAGCACCTGAACTGAACTAAACTGGTGGTTGCATGAATGTGAATGTGTGCATACATGCTAAGTCTCTTGAGTTGTGTCTGACTCTTTTCAACCCTATGGAGCGTAGTCTGCTAGCTTCCTCTGTCCATGGGATTCTCCAGGCAAGATTACTGGAGTGGGTTGCCATGCCCTCCTCCAGGGGATCTCCACAACCCAGGGATCAAACCCCAGTCTCTTAAGTCTCCTTCATTGGCATTGGCAGGCAGGTTCTTTACCACTGGCACCACCAGGGAAGCCATGCATGAATGTATCCTTTGGTTAAAATTCATAGAAAAGGGAAATTATCACTTAAAAAAAATAATATCTTAATTAGCCTGACTGTGTGTGTGTGTGCTCAGCCATGTCTGACTCTGCAATGCCATGCAGTGCAGTGTGCCAGGCTTCCCAGTCCATCACCAACTCCTGGAGCCTGCTCAAACTCATGTGATGCCATCCAACCATCTCATCCTCTGTCATCCCTTTCTCCTCCTGCCTTCAATCTTTCCCAGCATCAGGGTCATTTCAAATGAGTCAGCTCTTTGCATCAGGTGGTCAAAGTATTGGAGTTTCAGCTTCATCATCAATCATTCCAATGAATATTCGGGACTGATTTCCTTTAGGATGAACTGGTTTTATCTCCTTGCTGTCCAACAGACTCTCAAGAGTCTTCTCCAACACCACAATTCAAAACATCAATTCTTGGGTGCTCAGCATTCTTTATAGTCCAACTAGCTCAGTTGGTAAAGAATCTGCCTGCAATGCAGGAGACCCCAGTTCGATTCCAAGATCAAGAAGATTCCCTGAAGAAGGGATAGGCCACTCACATCAGTATTCTTGGGATTCCCTCATGGCTCAGCTGGTAAAGAATTCGCCTGCAATACAGACCTGGGTTCGATACCTGGGTTGGGAAGATCCCCTGGAGAAGGGAAAGGCTACCCACTCCAGTATTCTGGCCTGGAGAATTCCATGGACTGTATAGTCTATGGGGTCACAAAGAGTCAGACATGACTGAGTGACTTTCACTTTCACATTCTCACATCCATACATGACTACTGGAAAAACCATAGCTTCGACTAGACAGACCTTTGTCAGCAAAGTAATGTCTCTGCTTTTTAATATGCTGTCTAGACTGGTCATAACTTTTCTCCCAAGGAGTAAATGTCTTTTAATTTCATGGCTGCAGTCACCATCTGCAGTGATTTTGGAGCCCGCAAAAATAAAGTCTGCCACTGTTTCAACAGTTTCCCCATCTATTTCCTATGAAGTGATGGGACCAGATGCCATGATCTTAGTTTTCTGAATGTTGAGTTTTAAGCCAACCTTTTCACTCTCCTCTTTCACTTTCATCAAGAGGCTCTTCAGTTCAATTTCTGCCATAAGGGTGGTGTCATCTGCATATCTGAGGTTATTGATATTTCTCCTGACAATCTTGATTCCAGCTTGTGCTTCATCCAGCCCAGCATTTTGCATGATGTACTCTGCATATAAATTAAATAAGCAGGGTGACAAAATACAGCCTTGATGTACTCCTTTCCCAATTTGGAACAAGTCTGTTCCATGTCCGGTTTCAGCCACAGTCAGCTCCTGGTCTTCTTTTTGCTGACTGTATAGAGCTTCTCCATCTTTGGCTGCCAAGAATTAATCAGTTTGATTTCACTATTGACCATCTGGTGATGTCCATGTATAGAGTCCTCTCTTGTGTTGTTGGAAGAGGGTGTTTGATATCAGTGCATTCTCTTGGCAAAACTCTGGTAGCCTTTGCCCTGCTTCATTTTGTACTCCGAGTCAAATTTGCCTGTTACTCCAGGAATCTCTTGACTTCCTACTTTTGCATTCCAGTTCCCTAAGATGAAAAGGACTTCTTTTTTGGGTATATTTCTAGAAGGTCTTGTAGGTCTTCATAGAACCATTCAACTTCAGCTTCTTTGGCATTAGTGATTGGGGCATAGACTTGGATTACTGTGATATTGACTGGTTTGCCTTGGAAAGGATCAGAGATCATTCTGTCATTTTTGAGATTGCACCCACGTACTGCATTTTGGACTCTTGTTGACTATGAGGGCTACTCCATTTTTTCTAAGGGATTCCTGCCCACAGTAGTAGATATAATGGTCATCTGAATTAAATTAGCCCTTTCTAGTCCATTTTAGTTCACTGATTCCTAAAATGTTGCTTTTCACTGTTGCCATCTCCTGTTTGACCACTTCCAATTTACCTTGGTTCATGGACCTAGCATTCCAGGTTCCTATGCAATATTGGTCTTGACAGCATCAGACTTTACTTCTATCACCAGTCCCATCCACAACTGGGCATTGTTTTTGCTTTGATTCCATCTCTTCATTCTTTCTGGAATTATTTCTCCACTGATCTCCAGTAGCATCTTTGCACCTACTGACCTGGGGAGTTCATCTTTCAGTGTCATGTCTTTCTGCCTTTTTATACTGTTCATGGGGTTCTCAAAGCAAGAATACTGAAGTGGTTTGCCATTCCCTTCTCCAGTCAAAAGTTTATTTAATATATGCAAATTTTTATAAATATATAAGAAAAAGGTAAACACTCTAATCTATAAATATGCAAAGGGTTTACACTAACAATTTACAAAATAAAAATACAAGTAGCCCATTAACTTAAAGATGCCTCTCTAATCTAAAAGACTGGGGCAGAGGGCGCCTGGCGCTGCGGGCCGGAGCGGCGCGCCCGGCGCCCGGAGGGGAGGCGGGGAGCGCGAGCGGCGGCCACGCCACGTCTTCCCCGCGGCGGCGCGCGCGGAGCCTGGAGTGGATGCTCAGTGGATCCACTTGGAGCGGTCTTACTCGAAGAATACCCCCAGGATCTCTCCTTGTCGTGGGAATAAGACAAGTCACCTTTCCTGGAAGTCAGTTTGCTGAAACTACTGAAGCAGCAGTACTTGAAGTTGAAGAAAAGGAGATCCGGCGCCTTGACCAGAGGGTGTGGCCCTTCCGTGGGAACCGGCTCCAGACCTGCCCTGTAGCAGCCTGGGAAGATACAGCATCTCAAGGCGAAGCCCAGGAAGGAGACGTCCCCGGATTCATGTCAATGCATGGCAAAACCAATACAATATTGTAAAATAATTAGCCTCCAATTAAAATAAATAAATTTATATTAAATAAATAAATATATCATCCCCCCCCCCCCACCAAAAGACTGTGGAGGGAAATTGGCCAAAATGGTGGAGTAGAAAGACTCTGATCTCACATTCTTGCCAGGCATACCAAAATCACAACCATTTGCAAAAAGAAAAAAAAAAATCAATGAAAAAGACTGGAACCTACTGGAAAAGATCTACAACTAAAGATACAAAGAAGGAGCCATAACGAGATAGATAGAAAGGGCAGACTTTTGATATAGTTGAGTCCCATAACCCTGGGTGGATAAACAATAAATAGGAGAATAATTACAAGAGGTTCTCCTAAAGGAGGAGTGAGTTGTCTGAGTCCCAAATCATGCTCCACAGCCCAGGGGCATTGGCTTTGAAGGAGTTTACTTTCAGGAGCCAAGAGGGCTGGGGAAATAGAAACTTCACCTTTAAAGGGCTCATACAATATCTCACGCACTCTAGGATCCAGGGCAGAAGCAGTAATTTGATAGAAGCCCAAGTCAGACCTACCTGCTGATTTTGGAAGTCTCTTGGACAGGCAGGAGGCAACTGGAGCTCAAACTGGGGACACAGACACTAGTCTACCAGCAGTGGGCAGGCACCAGCCCCAGAATTGCTCTGGGCTCCAGCCCTGTCCTCCAGGAAGCCTGTTCCTTGGGACCAGACTCTCCTATAAGAGCGCAAAGACAAGCCACAAAAAAACCCTCAGTCCTGTAGCCTGCAGACCTAGACCACACACTAGCAAGCCAAATCCTGCCCTGGGACTAGCTAGGCCCTGGCCTCAGCTACTAGCAGGCCCACATAAGCTTTGGGGCAACTCAGACCGTGCATCCAACCTGGTCAGGAACTAGCCCCACCCACCAGTGATCCAACACCAGCTCTGGGACTCCTGGGCCCTGCAACCAGACTTAGGACATAACTCTGCCTATCAACACTAGCCCCAGGAAATAACTTTACTCACCAGTGGTAATTCTCGCCTGGAGAAACCATGGACAGGGGAGCCTCATGAGCTACAGTCCACAGGGTTGCAAAGAGTTGGACATGACTAAAGTGACTTAGCATGGATTCACGCACACCAGTGGGCAAGCAACATCCCCAGGGTCTCCTGGACCCTGACTCCACCAATCAGTGAGCCAAAAGTAGCCCTGGTGCCCCCTAGGGTTCCACAGTCAGATGCCATGTGACCTGTAACCTGCCAACTTGTGATCAACAGCCTTTGCACAAGGCAGGGCCTGGCAACCAAGCATACCAAACCACTGACATAGTCTGCTGCAACAGAAGGACCCAGGCCCCTAGAGCATACAGCTCAGTTGACTAGAAGAGAGTGTGCTGCTGTAACATATAGGACATCCCCTACAAAAAGTCACTCATCTAAGGCTGGGAAACATAGCCAAGTTACCAGATACAACAGCAACTTAGGCAAAATGAGACAACAGAGACACATGTTCTAAAGGAAAGAAGAAGATAAAATCCCATGACTACTGGTTTTTCCAGTATTCACGTACAGATGTGAAAGTTGGACCATAAAGAAGGCTGATTGCTGAGGAACTGATTCTTTCAAACCTTGGTGCTGGAGAAGACTCTCAAGAGTCCCTTGGACTGCAAGAAGATCAAATCAGTCAATCCTAAAGGAAATCAACCCTGAATATACATTGAAAGGACTGATGCTGAAGCTGAAGCTCCAGTATTTGGCCACTAGTACAAACAGCTGACTCATTAGAAAAGACCCTGATGCTGGGAAAGATTGAGGGCAGGAGGAGAAGGGGGCGACAGAAGATGAGATGGTTGGATGGCATCACTGACTCAATGGACATGAGTTTAAGTGAACTCTGGGAGATGGTGATGGGCAGGGAAGCCTGGCATGCTGCAGTCCATGGGGTTGCCAAGAGTCAGACACAACTTAGCAACTGAACAACAACAACACAATTCCAGAAAATAACCAATACTTTATAATAAGTAGAAATGGAGTATAACTTTTAGAATTGTGAATCACAGTGTTGTACACCTGAAATTTCTGTAATAGTGTACATCAACTATATCTCAAGAAAAAATATACAAAGGATTGTGAATTCAAGCACCATATCATTTTTATCTATTGAATCAACAAAGATTATGGAAGGAAATGATAATTCATGATTGAGGGTGCAGGGAAATGCCACTCTCTCAAACTGTTGATGACAGTATAAACTGATACTTCCTTTTAAAAAAATTTATTTATTTTTAATTGAAGGATAATTGCTTTACTGATACTTCCTTTCGAGAGCTAATTTAGCAATATATTTTCAAAACCTTAGTTTTACAACCATTTTGGCAAGAAAGTTCACATCAAATTTTTAAAATATTAAAATAAACATTAAATCTAAAACATTAAGAATGTTTACCAAGATTTCCTACAAGATTTTTTCATGAAACCTAATAATTGGTTGAAATCTAATGCTGATCCAAAGGGCACCAGATATATAAGTTGTTTATTGAGGCAGTGCACTGTATTTTAGTCATTAAAAATAATGTTTTAAATGGATACTTATAGGAAGATCTTCACTCTATATTTTTAAATTTAAAAAGTGAATTATAACACACTATGATTACCATGACTCAATTTTTATAAACTGATTTATGTAAAGACCTAAAACATATGTATATATATCACCAGTTGTTTCTAAGTAGTGGGATGACTATGATTTCCATGACTATGATTTTTAAGGTTGCCTTCTTATGTAAATTAAAACAATATACTATTTTTGCCACGAGTGCAGGGGAGTTGGCACTTACATACACTAACAGGAATGTAAAATAATACATTCAAGGGTGTCAATTGGCAATATGTTTTAAAATTATTAAATTATGTGTATATTTTGGCCTAGTCATTCTAATTCTTGGGATTTATTCTAGGAATTAGTCTTGGCTATGTGTAAAGATTTATATGCAAAAATTTTCATTGGATTTTATTTATAATGTAAGAAAATTGGAAGTAGCTTGAAAATTGAGCATAAAGGGATCGGTTAAATACGTTATGGCACAGGAGTCTGAAAAAGCTGGCATAGATGATCTTATTTACAAAGCAGAACTAGAGACACAGACGTTGAGAACAAATGCATGGATACCAAGGGTTAAGGCGGGGATGGGATCAACTGGGAGATTGGGACTGACATATATACACTATTGATAATATGTATAAAGTAGATGACTGATGAGGACCTGTACTATAGCAAAGGGACTCTGCTCAGTGCTCTGTGGGGACTTAGATGGGAAGCAAATCCAAAAAAGAGGGGATATGTGTATCTGTATAGCTGATTCACTTTGTGTACAGTAGAAATTAACACATTAGTGTAAAGCAACTATACTCTAATAAAAATTGTTTTAAATATTATGGCACAGAAATTGGTTACATATATTATGGCCATTATAAACTGCATTGTATGTTCACTGCAGCACTATTTACAATAGCTAGGACATGGAAGCAACCTAGCTGTCCATCAACAGATAAGGAAGTTGTGGTACATTTACACAATGGAATATTACTCAGCTATAAAAAGAAACACATTTGAGTCAGTCCTAATAAGCTGGATGAACCTAGAGACTATTATACAGAGTGAAGTTAAGTCAGAAAGAGAAAGACAAATACCATGTATTAACGCATATATATGGAATCTAGAAAGATGGTACTGACAAGCCTATGTACAGGGCAGCAAAAGAGACATAGATGTAAGGAACAGAGTTTTGAACTCACTGGGAGAAAAAGAGTGTGGGATGATTTGAGAGAACAGCACTGAAACATATACATTACCGTATGTAAAATAGATAGACAGTGCGCAATTGATGTATGAAGCAGGGCACCCAAAGCTGGGGCTCTGTGACAACCTGGAGGGGTGGGGAGGAGGGAGGTAAGTGGGGGATTCAAGGTGGAGAGACACATGTATACCCAGAGCTGATTCATACTGATACCTGGCAGAAGCCATCACAATCCTGTGAAGTAATTATACTCTAATTAAATAAATAAATTTAAAGAAGAAACCACATTGTAGAAGACTTTTTAATGTCACAAAAATGTTTGTGGTATGTACGTGTTATGGTAAGCAGAAAAATCAGATTTCAAAATGCTATGCATACACAGAATGATTCTGATTTTGAAAAATAAATTATATTATTAAAAGTAAAAAAATTCCTTCTTATGATTTATCTGCATTTTATGCTATCTCTTCAGTGAACTGGAGTTACTTTTGTATAATATATTTAATTTAAACAGTATGAAGAATTATAAAAATGCAGCATATTTATGTTAACATTTTCTAAAAAGACCACTTTAGCAGAGTTGAAGTCATGAGGCTAAAAATTTTTGATAATAATTGCTACCATTAATTTAATAGTTACCGCAGTCCAGACACTGCAAAATTCTTTGTATGTTCTTGTAGTAACACTATCAAGTAGGAATCACTGTATCCTGACTTCAAGGATGCTGGGATTGAGGCTCAGAAAGGTTAAAAGACTTGCTCATGGTCACCCAACCAATAGAGGATGGAGATAGGATTTGAATGCTGATTCCTCTTTTAGACTCATGCTCTTGACTTTATACTGCCTTCATTCTCAGTTAAGCAGTTACAAATTATTTTAAAATCAGTTATTTTAGTGCCAGTTATGTAATTTGGTGGATTATCTAGACCTCTTTCTTTGTTCTTTCTTCTCTGCTATCTTCTTACAAATCTTACTCTCCCTGGTTGGAAAATTTGTTCTCTACTTGACACTCCTGTGAGAGATTTGATGCAGATACATGTCAAAACTGTGTTTGTATTCAGGGTTTGGGTTATGCATTTATATTTGAATCCAGGTTATTCTTATCTCCTTTTATTAGTAGTCACTGAGCGCATTTTTGTATCCAAAGCCTGAAAACACTATCTTTCTCTTAGATCTCTTAGATCTATGTCATAGATTCTGATTTTTTCTCTTTTACATAAGCTTGAGTTTTTTTTTCCCTTCTGACTGTAATCAGTTCAGTTCAGTCACTCAGTCGTGTCTGACTCTTTGTGACCCCATGAATTGCAGCATGCCAGGCCTCCCTGTCCATCACCAACTCCCGGAGTTTACCCAAACCCATATCCATCGAGTCAGTGATGCCATCCAACCATCTCATCCTCTGTCATCCCCTTCTCCTCCTGCCGCCAATCCTTCCCAGCATTACGGTCTTTTCCAATGAGTCAACTCTTCGCATGAGGTGGCCAAAGTACTGGAGTTTCAGCTTCAACATCAGTCCTTCCAATGAACACCCAGGATTGATCTCCTTTAGGATGGATTGATTGGATCTCCTTGCAGTCCAAGGGACTCTCAAGAGTCTTCTCCAACACCACAGTTCAAAAGCATCAATTCTGCAGTGCTCAGCTTTCTTCACTGTCCAACTCTCACATCCATACATGACCACTGGAAAAACCATAGCCTTGACTAGATGGACTTTTGTTGGCAAAGTAATGTCTCTGCTTTTAAATATGCTATCTAGGCTGGCCATAACCTTCCTTCCAAGGAGTGCTGCTGCTGCTAAGTCACTTCAGTCGTGTCCGACTCTGTGTGACCCCATAGACGGCAACCCACCAGGCTCCCCTGTCCCTGGGATTCACCAAGCAAGAACACTGGAGTGGGTTGCCATTTCCTTCTCCAATGCGTGAAAGTGAAAAGTGAAAGTGAAGTTCCTCAGTCGTGTCCGACTATTAGCGACCCCATGGACTGCAGCCCACCAGGCTCCTCCATCCAAGGAGTAAGTGTCTTTTAATTCTGACTATAATAGGGAAGAACAAATCTGACTCCATATTGGATCTGTTCCTTTTACTTTAACCTTTGTATTCTATTGCTTTTGTTACAAGTTAAGAATGTTGCCTATAGCTTGAAATATACATGATAGCCTTTTCTCAAGGCTCTGATCTTTAAAGGTATAATACTTTGCCCACTCATATAGAGATAAAGAGTTGCAGAACAAAGAATAACTTTGTCTTTTGGGAGGTTTACAGGAACATCATGACCTGACCTACCCAGACAGTTGCAAGAACAAAGGATTCTGACACCAAAATATTTGCAACAACCACCACACCCCCTCCACTTTTAGTATAAAAGAAGCCTGAATTCTAATTTGAGAAAGATGGTTGTTTGGGACACTAGTCCGTCATTTTTTCAGACTCTGACTTTCTGAATAAATCATTATTCCTTGCCCCAACTACTAGTTTCTGGATTTATTGGCCTGTCGTGAGATGAGCGGTATGAGCTTGGCCTTGGTAACATGATTATACATCTAATATGTGTTTACTTGTTGCAAACTTTCCAGCCCTCATACCGGTTTGAATGAGCTGAGATCGCGTGGCAGCGGAGAGCAGGGACGGCTAACCGTGCATCTGTGAGTCTTGGCTGCCGTCTCTGGCCAGTCGTGACAGGGCAGGGAGACCTGGGGCGGTCTTGTAGTCTGGCGCCTCCAGAAGTCTGTAAAGTGATGCTGAAGCAAGTAGCCACATCCTAGTTACTCTATGCCCCTTGCTTTATTTTTCTTTGCAGCACTGATCTTACCAGTAGTTACAGTTCCATACGTTTATTAGTTTATTCTCTTTCCCCTCTCTGGCTCCATGGAAGCAGGGTCAATCTTCCTCATAACTCAGTCTTCAGTAGATAAGTAGAATCCTACTAGGATTCACCTAGAAGAATGTCTGGAATATAGTCTAGGCATTTAGTAAGTATTTATTAAATCAACAAAGAAAAGAACTGTCACGTTGAATGACACAGAAGAGATAAGGAGAAAAACTGTGAGGGGAGAAAAATTAGGTAGGAAGGTTATGGAGACAGGTTAGGATGAAAGGTGTCCCCCAAATGACTGTTCTGTCCACAGACTAGACTTCCTGCAATATTTTCCCTATTTAAAAGCAACAAAGTCTCCATTAGCAAAAATGTAGTTGTGAAGGTTAAATGAACACAGTCCACAATGATTTTACACAATTATTGTATCCACAAAATTAGAAAAAAATCTTCAAAGTCCTTAGGTGATCTCAGCTATTGTATCACCAAATTCCAGGCAAGGCAAACAATTCCACAGCAAAGTCCTTAGATGATCTCAGCTATTGTGTCACCAAATTCCAGGTAAGGCAAACAATCCCACAGCATGCCACTGCCTGCCGGGTGGAATTCTCTCTTCTTTCTCTCTTTGAGAAGTTCTAAAAATGTGTGATTAGCAATCAAACTTCAAAGCAGAGAGCCAGAGGAGGGTGAGCGACTTGAAAGGTATTTAAAGTCTCTATGCCAGTAACTAGTTACGTTTTACTTAATTAAGCTCTTTTATGGTCCTATTATCTGCATTTATCCACAAATTGCAAGCATCATTTTAGTTCCTTTCTTTCTGTGTTTTGACTTGTTCCAGCTTCCTATGAGTCAGTGTACAAAGGGGAAGGGGGAACCAACATTTCTGAACTCCTATTATGCCAGCTATCTCACTGAAAACTTCATATGGATCATCCCATTTAATCTTCACCATACTCTGGGAGGGAGATGGTATTGAATCCATTTAAGAGATAAGAAAATGGAGGCTCAAAAGTTAACTGTCTTGCCTAAAATCACACAAACAGTGACTGGCAGAAGCAAGATGCAAACGAATTCTGCCAAAATAACACCATAGTTCTTATTGGTGGTGGTTGTGGTCAGGCGCTTCAGTTGTATCCAACTCTTTGCAACCCCATGGATTGTAGGCCACTCCCCTATCCATGGGATTTTCCCAGCAAGAATACTGGAGTGGGTTGCCATTTCCTTCTCCATGGGATCTCTCCAACAAAGGGATTGAAACTGTGTCTCTTGCATCTCCTTCACTGTGGGTGGATTCTTCACTGCTGAGCCACCAGGGAAGCCCACAGTTCTTACTGGTTTGTGGCTATTGATGGGCCCTGTGTGGCACAGCAGCCTTGCTTTGTTAAATGTTTTCTTTCTGAGTAAATAGTTAAATTTCACAGAGCATTATTGTAGGGGTACCATTGTCCACTCTTTTGGTAATAGTTTTTCCTCCCCTTTTATCATATACATGTATAGTCAGTTCTTTTCCGCCAAAGAATTCAGTGATCTTTGAACTTCTAAAATGCCTGAAAATTCCAGACAGAATATGATCAAATTATGAGACATTGTATCATCTAAAGTGACATTTCTGTCCCGTCTGATTCTTCCCCAGGTTTGTGGGCCTGTGGGTGGCAGTGGTTCTGTGTAATGTTTGGGTACCGAGGAGGTAAGCAAGGAGAGAGCTACGGATGGCATCTTAGGTAAACCTGCGGGTGGACAGGGGGGCGCTCTGAAGGACATCCCTTTCTCCCTACCTGCCCCCTACACTCTGGTATCCCTGAGCAAACCCTAGAAGAAGCTTCGCTGGGCTCAAGGACTGATCACTCACAGAGGCTTCCTGACTGTGCTCATCCACGTGGACACTCCCCTGCCTCTTCTGTGATATGTGGTCCCCCCAGCTCCACACTTCTCTGTCAGGATAGCAGATATATTAAAATACTTCTTACCTCCCCAAACCAGCGCATCCTTTTTGTGCTCCCTATAATCTGTGCTAGAAGCCTTCAAGTCATCCTTGACTTTCCCAGTGCTCAAATATTCAATTAGTCATAGCTTCCGTCATTTGTATTTCGTTTTTTACTTTTTATTTTGTATTGCTATGTAGCCAATTAACAATGATGTGATAGTTTCAGGCGAACAGCGAAGGGACTCAGCCATACATATACAGGTATCCATTCTCCCCCAAACTCTCCTCCCATCCAGGCTGCCATATAACAGTGAGCAGAGTTCTATGTGCTATACAGTAGGTCCTTGTTGGTTATCCATTTTAAATAGAGCAGTGTGTACATGTTCATCTCAAATTCCCTAACTATCCCTTCTTTTCATCCTTCTCCCTGGCAACCATGTGGACATTTGAAATTCTAAAGCTTGTACTGAGTCTGTCCCATCCATCCATCCAACCATCCATCCATCCAACCATCCATCCATTCTTGTGTGTGTCTGTTGTGTTGTAGATGTTGTGTAAGATGCTGTGAATTCAGAGATGATTGAGATGTGGACCTAGTTTTCACTTTTACATTATAGCTCAAAACACAAGCCAAAATTTCATTTCCTAACAATTAAGTTTCTACACTTCAGTGTGGTGGCATTCAGAGTTCTCTGCTACCAGGACTCCAGGGCCTCTCCAGCATCTGTTCCTCACCTGTCTCCCCTCACGCGGTGTTCCCATCTGACTGTTCAGCGACCCTTCACATCTCTACCCTTTGTCTGTGCCCAGACTGATTCCCCAAGGCTTCACCTACTGCAAACCCTCCTTACCCCCTAAAGCTCAGCTCAAAGGCCTGCACCTCTTTGAAGTTCTCTCCATCATCTGCTCAGTTAGTCATTTTTCTTCTTGTTCTCACAGTGCTGTGCTTCAAGAATATGATTTACTTCAGTTAGCCTGGGATAAACCATTATTATCACGGCTGCTCCCCTACTAGATTAGAGACACCGCTAGGGCAATAACTTGATGATCCCACTTACATGGCTCAGTAAATCTCTTGTTGGCTATAAGACTGTTCAGCAAAGAAAAAAGTATGATTATATGATATTCATATTGAATTATCTGATATAATTCAACTTAATTCTTAATTCTATTGCCTTTTCCTCTACCTCACTTTCCTCTTAGCCCCTAGCTCATCCATTTTTGGTGTATAAATTTGTCCTCATCAAGTGATTCTATCAAGAGAAATATTTGTCAGACTGCCACCGATGCTTTGAAGGAGGTACCTCACATCATATGAAAAGCAGATTCAGCCTGGATTCAAATCCTGACCCATCGTGTGACCTTGAGACTATTAAGTTATCCTTTCCATGCCTCAGCTATAAAAAGGGCAGTTAATAAGGCTTACCTTATAGGATGGTTGCAAGAATTAACTGAAGTATATATGAAGCATGTAGAATAGTGTGTGGAACATAGAAAGTACCCAATAAAGATTATACCTAATACCATTTCCCAAAAAAAAAATACTGTGATGGCATTTAGATTTTATAAGAACACAAGGCAGAATAGCAACATTTAGTAAGTTCCTTTGAGTGTATCAAAATATTTCTTGGGTTGTATGATCCAATTAGTGAATCATTTGTTAATTAATTTTCTCAGTATGTTATACTTCAAACGAGATATTACTCAAGAATGATGACTTAAAGTTTGAAGCGTTCAGCATTAACTTTACGGCTTATTAAAAGAAAACTTACATGCTTTCCACTTAGACCCTGCAGACCCTCTTCCTCGCTTGGCTTTCTCATACCTCTGTATTCCTTAGTCATTTATCCTGGTGAGAAAGTCTTTACTTTCTTTGCTGAAATCTATGTTCCTTATCTTTTGAACAGCCTGTTCAAACATTCTGTTGCTCCCAGAATTCTTTTCTGACTGATCCTACCTGACTCTGAAGGCCCAAAAGGTGGGAGCCCTAAGGAGCTTATACCAGTTGTCATATTATTTAGTATTTGTTTGTCATAATATTTATACATATTTTAAATCAGTCTCATGTACATTCTCCCTGCAATTAGATATCCAGTTCTCCAAAGGCTGTGTCATTTTGCCCCCAAGATGTTTCACCTCACTCTTTGCAGTGAGAAACTCTTGATAAGATTCCAGTTAAGAACGGAAGATGCTGAAGAAACAAAAATTGTTTTTTCATTTTGTTTTGTTTTGAGTCTAAACTCCTTTAATTATTGCCTTTGTTTATAGTTACTTCAGGGTTGGCCCACAGGACTTTGGATGGTGAGATATAAAATTTCTTCTCTTCTTACAAGACTCCTGGGAAGGCTCAGAGTTGGCCGGAAGCATGAAGAAGACTCAACACAACCAAGCGCCCACTGGGAAATGTGGGGCCGTCTGCTGGTCTCCGCAGTGTTTGTAATGTCAGGCAAGGAAACCGCCTGGAGGCCGGCAGCCTCTCCTTCCCTTCCTGGGGAAAGAGCTGGTCCTAAAACACAGAAATGGCTCCAAGGAAGGTCTGAGATTGGAGGAAAGCTCGTCACAGAAAAGCCTTCTTCCAGGCCTGGTCCTAGATAAAGTGACCATTCTGTATCAACGCACTGAAGAGGACTCCTCTTGACTGGGGTTCTATATTTCTCTTGCAACTCAGTGTCATCTCCTCTTGGCTCTGTCGCTCTGTGGGTACCAACAGCCTTGGCCAGCTTTGAGGAAGTGCATAGTACTATTATTTGGTCTGACTATTCCACACAAAGATTCCAAATAAAGATGAAGCAAAAGCTTTGGCAATTATTCTCGCCTTGGACAGATGAATGGCTATAGTCCCTCTAGTCTCTTGATTGCAGCTGTCTGTATCCCGAGCACTGTGAACACAGATGTTCAGAATATATGTCTAGGGAGAGAGCTGAAGGTAAGTACCATGGTGGTGAAATTCCTCAGTTGGCTAACTTCTGTCTCCTCCACATCAGCATGTCCAGTCTGTCTATACTCTTATTAAGTGGATTTGGTTCAGGATTTCATGCTGAGCCTGCTGTCAACCATGTTCACTGCCCGACTTTTCTTGTGAAAGAGGCCTGTATGCCTAGTCCACTGCAGGTAGGTCCCATTGTCCAGATTCCTGTCCTTGGAAAGGGAAAGGTCAGCGTTGATGATGACAGATGGCTGTTTAACTTCAGGTTATACACCTGTATAACAACAATAAGGGGCTACATGTTGGCGGTCGCCAGAACCTTCTCTTCACCGTCTCGGGCACTCAGTTATGGCAGCCCTCTGCTCCACCATCATTTCACCACGTTTCACCAGGTTGCCTTCTTTTGAGAGCCTGCTGTCATCCACCCACGTGTTTTAGGGGAATGGCAGCAGATTGCAGCTGAAGCAGTGGTGATGGCCCATAGAGGCTACACAAGGCCTGCAACTTCCCATTTCCTTCACTGCACAGGCTGTGCCAGTGCTGCACGATGTCCACTGTCTCCTCCTCCCGCTTCAGTGGGATGTTTGATTCTGGGACCACTATCTGGGCACATTTCCATAGAGTCGTCCAAGGCATTAGGGGAAAGCAGCATCCGGCAGTTGCTGGGTAGCATCCTATGGATGCAGATGCTCTGATCTTGACAGTGGTGAGTAGCTGTCATCATGTCAGCTTCATCCAGATCAAACCTTGATCTTCTTGGAGTCGATGAACTTGAGCTTGGAGTACCAGTCCAGAATTGTCCCAGGGGTACCAAAGACAAGGAGCTCACTGATCTCTGACCTTGGTGCCAAATTTATTGCCTTAAACAGCATAAGCTAGCTTGAGTTCAGGGTAAGATTTTTCCTTCTGCTCAATCACTTTTCCCATTTGAAAGACCAGCTCATAAGTCTGGGAGAGGCACAGACAGTAGGGTAACACAAAGGCAGGTGTTTTAGCAGTGCCAGGCTGAGACAGGGCAACGAAGTTCTGCAGGGCCCCAGCAAATATCAAAGGCAGCGTGTTCTCTTGTATTTTGGATGGATAGATGAAGCGCATGGTAGAGACTCCTCATAAGGCTTTACTGAGTGTAGGGAGGAGTTCGGACCGTGTTGTAGGTTTTCCACCTGGTTTGTGTTATCAATAGAGTTGCTTCTGATCAGCTTGTTGAGTAAAACCTGGACAACTCTGTCCTCTTTCTCTCCTTCATCTGTCTTCTCTGCATCAGCGTGGGTCTTCTTTCCTGCTTGTCCACTGCAAGGGCCCACAGGAGGTAGCACGGCCCAGGCCGTGAGTGGGACGCTGGTGCTGGTGAACTCGCCAGCTGGCACTGCCTGACTGCCATATGCGGACAACAAAAATTGTTTTCCAACAGAAATGGGAGAATATCATCACACAATTACATGAGAATGGATGCTGAGGATGTTTCTCACTAAAGATAGTTTGGTTTATATATGACACAGAAGTAGAGAATGTGAACTGAACTGAAGATGGGAAATGGAAACCAACTAAACTCTTGACAGCCAGTTGTCTGTTGTATTCATAATTTGCTCACTCATTCATTCAGAATATTTTAAGAACATATGACCCTAGGTTCTATGGCAATTCAAAATGAGTTAAGGCATTATATACCCCTATAAGAAACTTATAACCAAGTGATGTTGGGTCAGCGAAAACAACCAAGGACCCACCAGGCAGAAAGAAATGAACGCTGTAAGAAAGGTGCAACTTGACATACTTTTACAACAGCTGAGAGTGATAAACACCCGACACCAAACCTACTGCCTGCATTTGCGTCCGTATTCTTTGACTTACGTCCATATTACTATGGATGAATTATCCACGTTCCTGTTTAAGCCAAGCCCCTTCATATAGTAAATCGCATCTTTTCTTGCCTACCCAAGGACAGGACTCGAGCAATTTTCACTGTGTACTGCATCATTAGTTTTTTAAACAGCTTTATTGAGATATTCACATACCATATAATTTATCCATTTAAAGTATATAATTCAATTTCTTTGGCATATTACATTATCAATTATTTAAACTGTGGTAAGATATGTATATATAATATATAGAAAACAAAATTTGTCATTTTAACCATTCAACTCAATGGCAATAACTGTATCCACAATGTTGTGCAACCATCCTCACTCTCTATTTCCATGAGTTTTCATCACTTTAGACAGAAACTCTATAATTTTGAGGCAATAACTCCTCATTTTTCTCCACTGTCAGCCCCTGGAAACCTCTAATCTATTTTCTGTTTCTATGAATTTGACATCTATTCTAGATGTTTCATAAAAAAGGAATTGCACAATGTCTGGCCTTTTGAGTCTTGCTAAAAGTGCAAAGTTTTCCACATTCATCCATGTTGTAGCATGTATCAGAACTTCTGTTTTGTGACTGAACAATGTTTTATTATATACATAAGCCACATTTTCTATATCTACTCATCTGTTGATGAACATTTTGGTTGTTTCTACTTTTTGGCTGTTGTAAATGTCTGACTTCCTGCTTTTAATTATGTTGGGTAAATGCTTAGGAGCTGGATAGAATATGATAATTCTATGTATAGCTTTTTGAGGAGCCACCAAACTGTCTTCCATAGTGGGTGCACCATTTACATTTCCATAAGAAATGTGTGAATGTTCCAATTTTTCTCCATCTTCACTAACACTTTTTTTGTTTTATTGATTGTAAGCATTTTAATAGGTATAAAGTGATTCTGCTTACATTTCTCTAATGATCAGTGATGTTTAGAATCTTTTCACGTACTTATTTCATATTTGTATCTTTGGAGAAATGTCTACTCAAGTCCAATATTTTTCATACTGAATTATCTTTTTATTATTGTTGAGTTATATGAATTTTTATGTTTGAGATATTAAACTTATTTCAGATATATGATTTTAAATATTTCCTATCAACCTTCTGCTTGTTTTTTTTTCACTTTCTTGATAATACTATGATGCAGAAAATTTTTAAATTTTGAAAAAAATCAAATTTATTTTTTTCTTTTGTTGTTTCTGCTTTTAGCATCATATATAAGAATCCATTGTCAAATCCTAGGTCATGAAGATTTACTCCTGTTTTTTCCAAGAATTTAATGATTTTTATGTCACTGATCAATTACAAATTAATTTTTGTATATGATGTGAATAGGAGGTTCAACTTTATTCTTTTGCATAGGGGAAATCCAATGTCCTGAAACATCTATGAAGAGACTATTCATTGCCATTGAATATATTTGGCACTCTTGTCAAAAGTCAATTGACCGTAGATGTATGGTTTTATTCCTGAACTCTCAATTCTTTTCCATTATGTCTAAATTTATGCCATAACCATGCTGCTGTAATTACTATAGCATTGTAACAAGTTTTGAAACTGGAAAGTGTGAGTGCTCCTACTTTGCTTTTTTTCAAGATTTCTTTGACTATTTGAGGTTTATTCCACATGAATTAAAGGAATGTCTTTTTCATTTCTGGAAATTAGGCTATAGGTATTTTGACAGGAATTGCACTAAATCTGTAGATCACTTTCTTTAGTATTGACATTTTAACAATATTAAATTTTGTACAACATTCAGAAAACTAAGATCATGGCATCTGGTCCCATCACTACATGGGAAATAGATGGGGAAACAGTGGAAACAGCGTCAGACTTTATTTTTCTGGGCTCCAATATCACCGCAGATGGTGATTGCAGCCATGAAATTAAAAGACACTTACTCCTTGGAAGGAAGGTTATGACCAACCTAGATAGCATATTTAAAAGCAGAGACATTACTTTGCCAACAAAGGTCCACCTAGTCAAGGCTATGGTTTTTCCAGTGGTCATGTATGGATGTGAGAGTTGGATGGTGAAGAAAGCTGAGTGCAGAAGAATTGATGCTTTTGAACTGTGGTGTTGGGGAAGACTCTTGAGAGTCCCTTGGACTGCAAGGAGATCCAACCAGTCCATCCTAAAGAAGATCAGTCCTGGGTGTTCATTGGAGGGACTGATGTTGAGGCTGAAGCTCCAATACTTTGGCCACCTCATGCGAAGAGTTGACTCTTTGGAAAAGACCCTGATGCTGGGAAGGATTGGGGGCAGGAGAAGAGGACAACAGAGGATTAGATGGTTGGATGGCATCACCAACTCGATGGACATGGGTTTGGGTAAAGTACGGGAGTTGGTGATAGACAGGGAGGCCTGGTGTGCTGCGATTCATAGGGTCACAAAGAGTCAGACATGACTGAGTGACTGAACTGAACTGAATTGAACTGAACCATGAGCATACCATTTCTGTTTATTTAGATCCTATTTTATTTCTTTTAGCAATATTTTCTGGTTTTAAGTGTATAACTCTTATCTCCTTGGTTAATTTTTTCCCAAATATTTTACTGTTTTAGATGTAATTGTAATTACTTTCTTAATTCCTTTACAGATTCTTTGTTGCTGGTATATATAAACACAACTGATTTTTTGTGCATTGATCTTATACCCTGAAGCTTTGCTACATTCCTTTATTAGTTCTGCTAGCTTTCTTGTGGGTTCTTTAGAATTTTCTCTATATAGGATTGTGTTATATGTGAATAGAGATGATTTTACTTCTTTCCTTCCAGTCTGGATGCCTTTTACTTATTCTTTCCTTTGGCTACAACTTCCATTACGACATTGGTGAAAGAAGGCACCCTGATTTTGTTCATGACCTTACAGGAGGAAAGCTTCTAGTCCTTCACAACTGTTTTTTTTTTTAACCTATGGGTCTTCCATAAATGTACTTTATCATATGGGGGAAGTTCTAGTCTATTCCTAATTCACTCCCATTCACCTCTTATCATGAAAGGGGGTTGGATTTTGTAAAACGCCATTCTGTGTCAGTTGAGGTGAACAGGTCGGGTTTTTTTCCTTTAATTCTATTAATATGATATATTACATTTATTAATTTTCTTTTGTGGAACCACCATTGAATTCATGGAATAAATTTCATTTGGTCATGGTATACAATTCTTGTAATATGCTGCTGGATTCAATTTCCTAGTATTCTCTTGAGAATCTTTGCCTCTATATTCATCAAGGATATTGATCAGTAATCTTCTCTTTTTCTGATGTTTTTATCTGTGTTTCACACTAGATAAAGACTAAGGTAGTGCTGTCTTCATAGTGAAAGTTAGGATGTGTTCTCTCCTCTTCTAGTCTTTGCAAGAATTTGAAAAAGATTGGTGTTAATTCTTTTTTAAATGCCTGGTAGAATTCACCAATAAAGCTGTCTGGTCCTAGATTTTTCTTTCTTGGGAAGTTTTTTGATTCCTGATTCAATATCTTTACTTGTTATAAATGTTGAGATTTTCTATTTCTTCTTGAATCAGTTTAGGTAGATAATTTGTGTGTTTCTAGGAAGTGGTCCATTTTATCTAGGTCATCTAGTTTGTTGGTTTACAGTTGTTCACAGGAGGGATAATGATCATTTTTATTCATGATGAGTGATAGTAGTGTCCCCATTTCCATCTCTGATTTGGGGTATATACTCCTCTTCTTTCTCAAGGTGCTGTTAATTTTCGCTCCTCCATCTCCCCTGCACCCTCCCTTCCCTCCGCAATCCTTCCCACCCCTTCTTGCTCGCCTTGTTCTCCCCATCTTCCTCTATTTGCTTTACTTCCTCCCTTCCCTCCTTCTTTCTTTCCTCTTTTCCTCCTCTTCTTCCTCCTTTATTATTTCTATCAGAAGGCAAACATACTGTAGAGTAGCCCAGCTTAAAAACATAACCCTCTATCGACAACTTTGCCCCAAGTCCAGATCTGCCTCAAGTCTCTGCTTTGCTCTACAACAGAAGCCCTTGAAAGAATGATCTATACCAGATGTCTCCAGTTTCTTTCCGCCCAGTTCTCTCTTGACACATTTCAGTTAGGTTGTCGATGAAGCATCTCTTGTCTAAGTTCCTAACAGCCTCCGCACATAGTCATCATTTGAATGATCCACTCTCAGTACTCCAAACTCTCCCGTAGCTTCTTTCCTTCTCAGCGATCTTCTCTGACCTCATCACTTTAAACACCATCAATACACAGAAGACTCCCAGATGCTGTATTTCTAGTTCTGACAACCTCTGTTTTGAACTCCAGGATAATAAATCCAACTATCTTTGCAACATCTCTATTTGTATGTTGAACATCTCAGACGTAATGAGCCCCCAGTCTTTTCCTTCACACCTCCTCTTCCTGCTGTCTTCTTCATTTCAGTAAATGCCAACCTCAGGTTTATAGTTATTCTTGCCAAAAAAATCTTCAAGCTGTTCTTGACTCTTTTTTTTCTCTCAGAATCTGCATCTAATCCATTAACCAAATCTGTTTGTCTTTTTAAATATACAGAATGCGACCTTTCTGCCCATCTGGACTGCTATCATCCTGATCCCAGCGATCATCATCTCAGCTTTTTGTAATAGCCTCTTTACAAAATAATTAACTAGGCTGGGCTGGACCCTTGTTGCATCCTGCAGCATCTCTCACTGTAGCATTCTGGCTCTCTAGGTGTGATGCCCAGGCTTCAGTAGTTGTGGCGTACAGGCTCAGGAGTGGCATCACACCGGCTTAGTTGCTCCGTGGCCTGTGGGATGCTAGTCCTCGACCAAGGATTGAACCCTCCTCCCCTGCATTGCAAAGTGGGTTCTTAACCACCAGACCTCCTGGAAGTCCCTGTAATAGCCTCTTAACTTATATCCCTGCTTTAGCTTTTGTGCTCTCTGCACTGAACCAGAGTGTTCTTTTTGAGCACTAAGCTGATGTATTCCTTTGTGCAAAATCCTCCAATTTGTCCTGTCTCCCTTGAGTAAGAGCCAAAGTCTGACAAACCTTTATACAATCTGTCCTCTGTTGAACCTCGGAGTCTATTTCAGCTACTCGCCACCTAGCCTGCCAGCTGCAGCCACACCAGTGTTCCTGTGGTTCCTAGTGATGTTGGTGCTTGCCGTTCCTCTGCTGGAGAGCTCTCATTTCTAGCAGCCTTGGCTCATTCCTTCTATTCAGAAATGTGCAACATCCACCCTACTACACCTCCAACCCTTCCTGAACTCTCTATGTGTCTTGCCTGCACTTTTCTCTACAGCAACTGTCACCACCTGTCACCACCTGTCATGCTATTGTTGTTGTTGAGTCATGTCCCACTCTTCGTGACCCCACAGACAGCAGCACGCCAGGCTTCCCTGACCTTCACCAACTCTCAGAGCTTGCTCAAACCCATGTCCATTGAGTCGGTGATGCCATCCAACCATCTCATCCTCTGTCGTCCCCTTCTCCTCCCGCCTTCAATCTTTCCCAGCATCAGGGTCTTTTCTAATGAGTTGGCTTTTTGGATCAGGAGGCCGAAGTTCTGGAGCTTCAGCTTCAGCTTCAGCATCAGACCTTCCAATGAATATTCAGGGTTGATTTCCTTCAGGACTGGCTGGTTTGATCTCCTTGCAGTCCAAGGGACTCTCAAGACTCTTCTCCAACACCACAGGTCAAAACCATCAATTCTTTGGACTTCAGTCTTCTTTATGTTCCAACTCTCACATCTGTAGATGACTACTGGAAAAACCATAGCTTTGACTAGACAGATCTTTATTGGCAAGGTAATGTCTCTGCTTTTTAATATGCTGTCTAGCTTTGTCATAGCTTTTCTTCCAAGGAGCAAGCATATTTTAATTTTATGGCTGCAGTCACCATATGCAGTAATTTTGGAGCCTCAGGAAAGAAAGTCTGTCACTGTTTCCATTGTATCCCCATCTAACTGCCATGAAGTGATGGGACTGGATGCCATGATCTTAGTTTTTTGAAGGCTGAGTTTTAAGCCAGCTTTTTCACTCTCCTCTTTCACTTTATTAAGAGACTCCTTAGTTCCTCTTCACTTTCAGCCATAAGGGTGGTGTCATCTGCATATCTGAGGTTATTGATATTTCTCCCGGAAATCTTGATTCCAGCTTGTGCTTCATCCAGCCAAGTGTTTGTCATGATGTACTCTGCATATAAGTTAAATAAGCCGGGGGACAATATACAGCCTTGACGTACTCCTTTTCCTATTTGGAACCAGTCTGTTGTTCCATGTCCAGTTCTAACTGTTGCTTCCTCACCTGCATACAGGTTTCTCAAGAGGCAGGTCAGGTGGTCTGGTATTCCCATCTCTTGAAAAATTTTCCACAGTTTGTTGTGATCCACACGGTCAAAAGCTTTGGCATAGTCAATAAAGCAGAAATAGATGTTTTTCTGGAACTCTCTTGCTTTTTCGATGATCCAACAGATGTTGGCAATTTGATCTCTGGTTCCTCTGCCTTTTCTAAATCCAGCTTGAACATCTGGAAGTTCATGGTTCACATATTGCTGAAGCCTGTCTTGGAGAATTCTGAGCATTACTTTACTAGCATGTGAGATGAGTGCAATTGTGTGGTAGTTTGAGCATTCTTTGGCATTGCCTTTCTTTGGGATTGGAATGAAACTGACCTTTTCTAGTCCTGTGGCCACTGCTGAGTTTTCCAAATTTGCTGGAATATTGAGTGCCGCACCTTCACAGCATCATCTTTCAGGATTTGAAATAGCTTAACTGGAATTCCATCACCTCCACTAGCTTTGTTCGTAGTGATGCTTCCTAAGGCCCACTTGACTTCACATTCCAGGATGTCTGGCTCTAGGTGAGTGATCACACCATCATGATTATCTGGGTTATGAAGATCTTTTTTGTACACTTCTTCTGTGTATTCTTGCCACCTCTTCTTAATATCTTCTGCTTCTGTTAGGTCCCTACCATTTCTGCCCTTTACTGAGCCCATCTTTGCATGAAATGTTCTCTTGATATCTCTGATTTTCTTGAAGAAATCTCTAGTCTTTCCCATTCTATTATTTTCCTCTATTTCTTTGCACTGATCGCTGAGGAAGGCTTTTTTATCTCTCCTTGCTATTCTTTGGAACTCTGCCTTCAGATGGGCATATCTTTCCTTTTCTCCTTTGCTTTTCACCTCTCCTCTTTTCACAGCTCTTTGTAAGGCCTCCTCAGACAGCCATTTTGCTTTTTTGCATTTCTTTTTCTTGGGGATGGTCTTCATTCCTGTCTCCTGTACAATGTCATGAACCTCCATCCATAGTTCATCAGGTACTCTATCAGATCTAGTCCCTTGAATCTATTTCTCATTTCCACTATATAATCATAAGGGATTTGATTTAGGTCATACCTGAATGGTCTAGTGGTTTTCTCCACTTTTTTCAATTTCAGTCTGAATTTGGCAATAAGGAGTTCATGATCTGAGCCACATTTAGCTCCCAGTCTTGTTTTTGCTGACTGTATAGAGTTTCTCCAAGAATGAAGGGATGGAGCCAAAGCAAAAACAACACCCAGTTGTGGATGTGACTGGTGATAGAAGGAAGGTCTGATGCTGTAAAGAGCAATATTGCACTGGAACCTGGAATGTTAGGTCCATGAATCAAGGCAAATTGGAAATGGTCAAACAGGAGATGGCAAGAGTGAACATTGACATTCTAGGAATCAGCAAACTAGATGGACTGGAATGGGTGAATTTAACTCATATGGCCATTATATCTACTACTGTTGGCAAGAATCCCTTGGAAGAATTGGAGTAGCCATCATAGTCAACAAAAGAGTGTGAAATGCAGTACTTGGATGCAATCTCAAAAAAGACAGAATGATCTCTGTTTGTTTCCAAGGCAAACCATTCAATATCATGGTAATCCAAGCCTATGCCCCAACCAGTAATGCTGAAGAAGCTGAAGTTGAATGGTTCTTTGAAGACCTACAAAACCTTCTGGAACTAACACCCAAAAAAGATGTCCTTTTCATTATAGGGGACTGGAATGCAAAAGTAGGAAGTCAAGAAACACCTGGAGTAACAGGGAAATTTGGCCTTGGACTATAAAGTGAAGCAGGGCAAAGGCTAAGAAAGTTCTGCCAAGAGAATGCACTGGTCATAGAAAACACCCTCTTCCAACAACACAAGAGAAGACTCTACACATGGACATCCCAAGACGGTCAACACCAAAATCAGATTGATTATATTCTTTGCTTGTGCTTCATCTCCATATAAGTTAAATAAGCAAGGTGACAATATACAGCCTTGACGTACTCCTTTCCCAATTTGGAAACTGTCCATCGTTCCATGTCCAGTTCTAACTGTTGCTTCTTGACCTCCATCCAGGTTTCTCAGAGGGCAGGTGAGATAGTCTTATATTCTCATCTCTTTAAGAATTTTCCACAGTTTATTGTTATCCACACTGTCAAAGGTTTTAGCATAGTCAATGAAGCAAAAGTAGTTGTTTTTCTGGAATTCTGTTGTTTTTTCTATGATCCAGTGGATGTTGGCAATTTTATCTCTGGTTCCTCTGCCTTTTCTAAATCCAGCTTGAACGTCTGGAAGTTCATTGTTCATGTATTGCTGAAGCCTGGCTTGGAGAATTTTGAGCATTACTTTACTAGCATGTGAGATGAGTGCAATTGTGTGGTAGTTTGAACATTCTTTGGCATTGTCTTTCTTTGGGAATGGAATGAAAACTGACCTTTTCCAGTCCTGTGCCCACTGCCGAGTTTTCCAGATTTGCTGGCATATTGAGTGCAGCACTTTCACAGAATTATATTTCAGGACTTGAAATAGCTCAGCTGGAATTCCATCACCTCCACTAGCTTTGTTTGTAGTGATGCTTCCTAAAGCCCACTTGACTTTGCATTCCAGGATGTCTGGCTCTAGGTGAGTGATCATACAGTCTTGATTATCTGGGTCATTAAGATCTTTTTTGTACAGTTCTTCTGTGTATTCTTGCCACCTCTTCTTAATATCTTCTGCTTCTGTTAGGTCCATACATTTTCTGTCCTTTATTGTGCCCATCTTTGCATGAAATATCCCCTTGATGTCTCTTTCTTGAAGAGATCTCTCGTCTTTCCCATTCTACTGTTTTCCTCTTTTCCTTTGCATTGATCACTGAGGAAGGCTTTCTTATCTCTGCTTTGTATATTCTTTGGTACTCCTCATTCAGATGGGAATATCATTCCTTTTCTCCTTTGCCTTTAGCTTCTCTTCTTTTCTCAGCTATTTGCAAGCCCTCCTCAGATAGCCATTTTGCCTTTTTGCAGTTCTTTTTCTTGGGGATGATCTTGATCACCACCTCTTATACAATGCTATGAACCTCCATCCACAGTTCTTCAGGCACTCTGTCTATCATGTCTAATCCCTCACATCTGTTTGTTAATTCTACTGTGTAATCATAGGGGATTTGATTTAGCTTGCACCTGAATGGTCTAGTGGTTTTCCATACATTCTTCAACTTAAGTCTGAATTTGGCAATAAGGAGTTCATGATCTAAGCCACAGTCAGCTACAGGTATTCTTTTTGCTGACTGTATAGAGCTTCTCCATCTTCAGTTGCAAAGAATATACTCAATCTATTTTGGTATTGACCATCTGGTGATGTCCATGTGTAGAGTCTTCTCTTGTGTTGTTGGAAGAAGGTGTTTGCTATGACCAGTGCATATTCTTGGCAAAACTCTGTTAGCCTTTGCCCTGCTTCATTTTGTACTCCAAGGCCAAATTTGCCTATCACTCTAAGTATCTCTTGGAGAAGGAAATGGCAACCCACTCCAGTACTCTTGCTTGGAAAGTCCCATGGTTGGAGGAGCCTGGTAGGCTACAGTCCATGGGGTTGCTAAGAGTTGGACACGACTGAGCGACTTCACTTTCACTTTTCACTTTCATGCATTGGAGAAGGAAACGGCAACCCACTCCAGTGTTCTTCCCTGGAGAATCCCAGGGACGGAGGAGCCTGGTGGTCTGCCGTCTATGGGGTCACACAGAGTCGGACACGACTGAAGCGACTTAGCAGCAGCAGCAGCAGCTAAGTATCTTTTGACTTCCTACTTTTGCATTCCAGTCCTCTATGATGAAAAGGACATCTTTTTTTTGGTGTTAGTTCTAAAAGGTCTTGTAGGTCATCAGAGAACTATTCAACTTCAGCTTCTTGGCATTAGTGGTTGGGGCATAGACTTGGATTACTGTGATATTGAATGGTTTGCCTTGGAAATGAACAGAGATCATTCTATTATTGTTGAGAATGCACCCATGTACTGCAGTTTGGACTCTTTTGTTGACTATGATGGCTACTCCATTTCTTCTAAGGGATTTTGCCCACAGTGATAGACATAATGGGCTCCCCTTTTGACTCAGCTGGTAAAGAACCCACCTGCAAGGTGGAAGACCTGGGTTCGATGCCTGGGTTGGGAAGATCTCCTGGAGAAGCAAAAGCCTACCCACTCCAGCATTCTGGCCTGGAGAATTCCATGGACTGTATAGCTCTCATCTGAATTAGATTCACCTATTCTGGTCCATTTTAGCTCACTGATTCCTAAAATGTCAGTGTTCACTCTTGCCGTCTCCTGTTTGACCACTTCCCATTTACTCTGACTCATGGACCTAACGTTCCTTGTTCCTACGCATGCTGTGTGTTTCACTTATTTGGCTGTCTGTTTACCGTCATCCTGACAGAAATTTGTGCTCCAAGAAAGTAAGAATATCTGCTTTATTTTTTTTTCTACTTCCATATGCACACCTTGAATAATACCTGGCAGAAGAAATAAACATTTGTTCAGCAAACGACTAGAAATTACATCCTCATAACATACTCTTGTATACTTTCCTGTTGCCTTTAGTGATTTTCTGTTCCCTGCTTTTGACATATGACTTTATTATTTATTATCACTAACACATTTATTCATTGCTCAACTCAGCCATTTTACAATAAAAAAATGAGGCCTTGGGGTTTAAGAGCCTCAGCTAGGGCTCTGGGGGGATTTGGTGACAGAGCCTCAAGTACAAGCTGAAGCTCTTGACATTCATCTCCCAGGTGGTCTGTGTGACTCTTTCTCAAACTGCTTGGCTTCTAACCTCAAAAGAGGAACATTGTTTGGGTTTGGCAGTTCAGACTCACTGTTCTGGTTTGATTCCTCACCCTCTGTCTTCTTTCTGTGTCAGAAGTGATGTGTTTTTCCAGCCGCAAGTAGCAGGCCCATCTTTATATTTCTCAACTGAGCATGAAACCACTTTATGCTCTGCTGGTTCTCAGGAACACTTAGGCAACCCTGGGCTGTTAGATCCCAGGTCACTTGGGATCATGGAGCTGCCAAAGTGAGGGGGAACAAGAGGTCCTTCCAAGCCAGCTTCCTTTTATAGCTGAGGCTCCTGAAGCCCAGAGTTAGGGTATGGGGAGGCAAGACAACACAGGTTTGTATGACCAACGTGGTTTCCACATGTTAAGCTTCCTGCCGGTGACCCAATGACCGCTTTTGACTAATGTGTTTTCAAACTAGAAATTTAATTTTTAATCTCCAAATTGCCGGTTATACATTTCTTATATAGAAAAATGGATTTTGTTTCCCTTGAGGTATTCCTCCTATGGTCAAGTCTTCATTAGTCTGGAAAGAACGATGTACTTTGGGGTTTGGGTTTCCCTGTACCCTATTCCTCAGGCCCTCACATAAGGGACTGCTGTCCCCACTGCCAGGGGTGAGGTAGGTGCAACAGGACCCCAGTGAGGCCTTCCTCTATGGTCATCATCAGCAGAGCTACCATATAACCTACATAAATGGAACATGAAAACCTGTGATATCAAGCAAAGTTCTCTGGAGTCACTTAGCTAGAGAATAGCAAAACAAGGACTATAACTAGGGTTTTTACTCTAGGCTCCATTTTTTATGCACAATATTTTATTTGTGTGCTTGATAACTGCACAGATGTCTCTGCCCTCATCTTTATGTCTGCATTCTTACTGAACTACAAAATTCCTAAAGGATGAGACTTGTATCTGTTTAACTCCGTTTGTACACTTTCAGCAGAGTACAAACAGCAGATGGTCCAGGTTTCATTTTTGTCTCCACTGCAGTGGAATTCCGGTATGTTTTGGACAGAATAATAGCTGGTGACCACAATTGACCAGAGAGCTGCAATATCAGTTGGGCCTTGTCATTCTGGATGTTCGTTTGGTCAAGTTTATTACATCCTTCCCATTGGCCAAACATTTGCTAGGATCTGGAGATATGAAATGTATATAATTCTTGCCTTGCTGACATTATTAAAGACAGACATGGCAAAAAGTAAAAACAGCAATGTGAATTAAGTACTATCACAGAGAAATTATAGAAAGGAAACCCAAATCTAGGTAAGAACAAGTATTAATTCTTTAGATGAAATTGGAGTAATCAATAAATGAGGAGGAGGAAATATAATCCAAATAGTAGGAATTGCACATTCACAGACAAGCAGGCAAGATGAAGCCTGGTTTCTTACCCAGAATCCCATGTTATTCAGGTGGGAGTTCCACGGGGAGGAGGACGTGCTGAAGATCAAGAGGCAGCACAAGTGAGGTTTTAAGGAAATTACTTGTGCGGTACATCATTAAAGAATTTGAAAAAAAAAAAAAAAGACACAATTACTCACCAGGTTTGGAGATGGAAGGAAAGTCCCTAAGACAGAGACCAATGGAGGATTGGTCAGTGATCCACAGTTTGATTCAATTCACTCAATGCTGTGAAACATGCCGAAGATCCAGGATATGTTCTAAGGCTGATGAAAAGTTTTGAGAATTGAAAAGAAAAGGATGTTCTCTAAAATACAAAATACTGCAGAAATAAAATTACATCTGCTGAATTAAAACCTCTAAAGAATGTACGTTGTGTCCATGTAATTTATTATTTAATATAACAGTGGCAAAATTTTGTTTTCAAAACAATGATTTGAGTAAGTTTTCTCACTTTGCAAGAGTTGCAAAGAGTGCAAAATTTTGCTAAGAAATCATAGCCAACCAAAAAGCATTACTCCAAGGTAAATATTCAAAAGAAAATTTAAAAACTCTTTGTATATGAAAAGAAATGTTAGTTTACGGAGTGGTAGGTAGATTTTAGTGGGTTTTTCACATGGTATGGGATAGTCAGAATTCCCTGAAAGTCAGAATTCCCAGGATTTCTGAGGTCTTAAAATGGCCCTAACCTTCAGCAGAGGAGCTATGAAGTCATTTAGGAAGTAGACTTGACAGTGCAAGAGGATAGAGAGGTTTTTGGTGCGGTGCTACTGGCTGGAGAAGGAAGTTTATTCGGGCAGAAAGAACCAAGAATTCACAGCCTGCTCTGGCCTCCGTTCTGACACTGGTTGGCAGGGGCCTTGGGAAAACCACTTCAGGTCTCTGCACCTCATTTTCCTCCTCTGGCAAATGTGCAGTTTGTCTAAAATCAGCTGCCACGTGGCCCACAGAAATAGTTGGCTGACACAATGTATTTCTGATTTAATTTTTATTAAAGTAACACATAGATTCAGTTTCAAAAAGTCAAAAGTATATCAAGACTTGTAACAATAGAATAGTGGTTTTCTGCTTTACCCCTCCCTGACTTTGAGTCCTGCTTCCAATAGGCAATAACTTTTAATCCAACAGTTTCTCCTGGTAGTCTCTTTATAAAAAAAGTAATGTGTTTATTTCATAATGTTTTAATTTTCAATTTTAGTTTTCATAAGAGCTGGAATTAGGGTGAGGAAGTAGAGCTCTCACCTTCACAATATTTACTTCGGGCAAAATATTTATCGGGGTGCCACAAAAGTCAGAAATCAAAATAAGTAAAATTTTAGTGCAATATTTGAAAAAATCAAAATTGTGCAAAAAATGTGTGATGAGTAAAGTATCAAAATTTACAATAAAGGCAGGATCTGACAGGGCTGAGATTAGGAGGAAGTGAGTGAAGCTGAACTGTACGGCATAGAATAGGATTCTGTCTGTCCTTAAACTCTTGCTATTGGAGAGTAGGAATTCCCACCCTGCAAATTAGAATTTAGCTCTTCTCTGTCACGCACTGGCTCCCCTATTTTCCTCCCTCATCCCCCTCCACCTCATTAGGAATCACCTGCGGACTTCTAAAAATTGTCACGGCCCAGTCTGTGTGCCAAACCAATTAAATCAGAATGTCTGGGATTGAGATGGAAGGCCTCAGTATTTCTTAAAATGCAAGAACCCTTGCATGGTTCTACTGTGCAGCCCACATTGTGAACCACTGCAATTGAGTGACATCACAGTTTCAACTGAATGACTGTAAAGTGCTTACATCATTTGAGCAATACGCAGTTGTTCACAGTTGAGCCTGTAATGTACGATATTTATGTTTTGATATTGTATAAGTTTTCTTTTATCCTTGTGTACTTTTTATATGTTGATCACTAATTTATCCCAGAAGTCTAGCAGAACTCTGAAACGGTTCTCAATCAACGACAGCAGGTAATTTATTCAGTTCAGTTCAGTCGCTCAGTCGTGTCTGACTCTTTGTGACCCCATGGACTGCAGCACGCCAGGCCTCCCTGTCCATCACCAACTCCCAGAGCTTACTCAAATTTATGTCCATCAACTTGATGATGCCATCCAACCATCTCATCCTCTGTCGTCCCCTTCTCCTCCTGCCTTCAATCCTTCCCATCATCAGGGTCTTTTCCAGTGAGTCAGTTCTTCGCATCAGGTGGCCAAAGTATTAGAGTTTCAGCTTCAACATCAGTCCTTTCAATGAACACCCAGGACTGATCTCCTTTAGGATGGACTGGTTGGATCTCCTTGCAGTTCAAGGGGCTCTCAAGAGTCTTCTCCAACACCACAGTTCAAAAGCATCAATTCTTTGTCACTCAGCTTTCTTTATAGTCCAACTCTCACATCCATACATGACTACTGGAAAAACTGTAACTTTGACTAGATGGACCTCTGATGGCAAAGTAATGTCTCTGTTTTTAATATGCTGTCTAGTTTGGTCATAGCTTTCCTTCCAAGGAGTAAGCATCTTTTACTTTCATCACTGCAGTCACCATCTGCAGTGATTTTGGAGCCCCCCAAAATAAAGTCTCTCACCTTTTCCGTTGTTTCCCCATCTATTTGCCATGAAATGATGGGACTGGATGCCATGATCTTGGTTTTTTGAATGCTGAGTTTTAAGCCAACTAATAAAAAGGTAATTTACTAGGGGCATACTTTTTCCTGGAGACATCCCCTGTTGTTTCCATGGTCTGCTTTGGCCTGCTGTGCAGCCATCATACTGGGACCTCCCTTTCTCCTTTTCTAGGTTTGGTATCCATTTTCCTGGTTTCTCTGTCATATTTATGCATGGTTGTTCAGATTCTCCTCTTCTGGAACATTTCCCTGTACTAATTCTTTGATAATTTTCACCTTTCCATTTTTCCCTCTGAAATTGCTATGATTTAGTTGTCATATTAATCCTATAATTTTCTTATATTTATGACATTCTTTTGTTGTTGTTGTTCTAATTCCTAGGAAATGCCTTCAAATATTATCTTTCAACACTTCTACTGATTTTTAAAGTTATACTTTAGTATATTTTTACTTCCTGGTTTTCTTTTTTTCTGAGTGCTTCTCACCCCTACCCGCCCCACCCCTTAGCATTCATGCTTGTTTCATGACTGCAATAATAACTACTTCTACATTTCTGAGAATGTTAATATTTTCACTCTATTTTTTTCAAGTTTTCTTCTGTATTGCCTCTGCTTCCTCAAATTACTTGTTCTTGTTTGAAAGTTTTGATTTCTAGCTTTTACATTAGACCCTTTCCTTGAGTATTGGGAAATTCTTGGCCCTGCATTAATTTTTAAGAGTGAGGCACTCCCACAGCCAGTATCAAACTTAATGGTGAAAAACTGAAAGTATTTCCTCTAAGATCAGGAACAAGACAAGGATGCCCACTCTTACCACCTTTATTCAGCATAGTATTGGAAGTCCTAGTCACAGCAGTCAGACAAGAAAAATTATAAAATGAATCTAAATTTGAAAGGACGAAGTAAAACTGTCATTGTTTGCAGATGAAGAAAATCCTAAATATGCTACCAAAACTATTAGAACTAATAAATAAAGTCAGTAAAGTTGTAGGATACAAAATCAATATACAGAAATCTGTTGTATTTCTATACAAATATAACAAACTATCAGAGAGAGAAATTAAGAAAATGATCCATATACAATTACAATAAAAACAATAAAATATACAGGAGTAAAGTATACTCTGAAAACTGTAAGACACTGATGAAAGAAATTGAAGATGACACAGACAAATGGAAAGACATACAGTGCTCATGACTTGGAAGAATTAATATTGTTAAAATGAACATTTTACCTAAAGCAAAATACAGATTTAGTGCAATCCCTATCAAAATACCAGAGGCATTTTTCACAGAACTAAAAAGTAATTTTAAAATTTGTATGGAAACACAAAAGTCTGCAAATAGCCAAAGCAATCTTGAGAAAGAAAATCAGAGTTAGAGATATTACATGCTCTGATTTCAAACTGTATTACAAAGCTCTAGTAATCAAAACAGTATGGTACTAGCACAAAAACCAGATACACAGATCAATGGAACAAAACAGAAAGCCCAGAAATAAACTCATGCTTATATGGCCAATTAGGCTATGACAAATGAGGCAAGAATATACAATGGGGTAAAACAGAGCCTGTTCAATAAATGGTGTTGGGAAAACTGGAAGGCTGCACGGAAAAGCTGACTGTATGGGAAACAATAACTGCAAACAGTACATTCAATAAGGGGTTAATGTCCAAAATATACAAAGAACTCCTACAACTCAACATGAAAAAAACCCCCAAATAACCCAATTTAAAAATAGGCAGAGGGCCTGAATAGACATTTTCCCAAAGAATATGTGCAGACAGCCAACAGAAACATGAAAAGTTGCTCAACATGACTAATCATCAGGGAAATGCAAGTCAAAACCACAATGAGACCATTTCACATCTGTCATTATAGCTATTATCAAAAAGATAATAAATAATAAATGTTGACAAAATATGAGGAGGGGGGATCCTTGTGTGCTGTTTGTGAGAATGTAAATTGGTACAGCCAATATCAGAAAACAGTATGGAGGTTCCTCAAGAAATTAAAAATGGAACTACTATATGATCCAGTAATTTCACTTCTGGGTATATATTTAAAAAGAACAAAAGTACAAATTCAAAAAGATGAACACCAATTTTCATTGAAGTATTATTTATAATAGACAAGATGCAGAAACAACCTCAGCATCCATCAACAGATGAATGGATAAAGAGATATAATAATAAATATATACAATGGAATATTAACCATAAAAAATAAAATTCTGCCATTTTGACAAATAGATGGGTGAATCTGGAGGCTGGATGAATCTGGAGGGTGTTATGCTAAGTGAAATAAGTCAGACAGAGAAATGCAAATACTGTATAATCTCACATATATGGAATCTAAAAAACAAGCAAAAAATGAAAATAGAATCATAGATGCAGAAAACAAATGGGTAGTTGCCAGAAGGGTGGCAGTAGAAAGAAAGTGAAATAGGTGAAGGGGATTAAGAGGAACAAAATTCTAGTTATAAAATAAATAGTCTACAGGGTGTAATATACAGCATAAAGAATATGATCAATAACATTATAATAGCTTTAATGGAGACAGATGGTTATTAGACCTATTGTGATGATCATTTTATAATACATGCAAATATCAAATCATTATGTAGTACAGCTGAAACTAACATAGTATTGTATGTGAACTGAATTTAAAAATCAAAAAATAAAACCCTGTTCCCCTTAGAAGAAGATATTAAAATAATAAATTGAACCATTAGAAAAAAAGAGTGAGGCACTAAGAAACTGCTTGAAAGCTCTATGTGTGAACAGGTTGGTTTGTAGACTGCAGGATGCTGACCTAGCTACATTTATTTTGTGTGTTTCTGCCCCCTCTTACCCCTCAATTATTAGTGTCTGTAGACCTTTTCTCTTGAGTACTTTGAGGGGATAAGCCTGATTGCCAGGTTTCTTAGAATCGGGGGTAATGGTGGGAAGTAAGGTGAATGGAGTAGCCTGTACAGTTCACTGTTCAGAATATAGATTGTTAATTTAATCTCTCTGTTTTCACCAAAACATCAATATCAGGGAAGGCTCTACCCACATAGACTGTAATTTCATTTGGTCTAGGGCCCTTAATGATCTCTAGAGCTCCTCAGCTCGCTCTAAGGCACGGTTAGGGCGAGTGGAAGCTTCAGGGTGGCACAGTAGCTATGGTAGGAGGGGGAGAGGCAGAAGAGACAAGTCCTTGCCTGTGTCAGCGGGGGCTTCCGAGAAAAAGCCACCTTCGAACTGGGTTCGCCCGGTGAATTTAGAATTCCAATCCCCAGCAAAAGGCAACCGGAGGCCTGGATGCATATATATATATATATACATATATATATATATATATAGTCTGTGAGATGGGGCGGGGAGATGGTGGTGCCGTCCGGGGGAGAAAAGCTGATTTGTCGCGCCGGTGCCGCTGGAGAAACACCAAGAACGTGGACGCCTTCTGGTTCTCGCGTCCTCACAAGTCATCAGAATGTCTCTCCCTCTTCTGTAATTCCCCACATTGTGCCTTACGGTCTGCCTATATGTTGAATTCATAATCTCCCCATTAAGTTGCATGCCTTAGTGTTATTGGCAACATGTTTGCAGGTCATCTTCTGAAAAGGTTTCTGCAGGAAACACAGCCCGCTGGCTGCAGTTGTGGCTCTTCTCGGTTCCCAGCGACACCTCCTTACCTGGCCCTGGTCGGGGTGCCAGGCTCTCCCCCTCTGTGACACCGCCAAGCATAACTGGATCCTTCATTTCCCCTGAGGGACCGGCGCCAAGCACAGGGCCCAGCCTGTGTGGCTCACTTAATATGCCTCATGTCCTAGGCAAGTGCTCCCTGTTCATAACCTCCTTTTTTAGGAATAAATTCTAAATTGCAAGAATTCACCTCACATCTCCACTTTGCCCTTTCTCTCTTGACCTTTCGAAAGCCTTCTCAGTTACCATTCTGATCACCAACGTCACTCATTTTGACTGGCGGAAGAGGAGTCGACCCGGGACAAGGAACATGTCAGGTGTTGCCCTCACGGGGGCAAGAGAAAACAGAGAGAGGAATATCTGAAACTATTTACCTTCAAAAAGAAATAGTACATTAAAGTAATTAGCCCCCAACTAAAATAAATAAATTTATAAAAAAAAAAAAAGAAGGAAATTAAAAAAAAGAAAGAAAGAAAAAAAAGAAAGAAATAGTACATCAAAGAATTCAAATGTGAAGAAGGCTCTGGGCAAACATAAAAATGTCTTGTCTCATCAGTAGGTGTGGGAGGGCAAATACAATCAGTCCCTGCGAGAGAGCTGCTTACCTACATTTGAAGGCGGTGCCTTCATGACTGGGCTTCCCAGGTGGCTCAGTGGTAAAGAACCCGCCTGCCAGTGCAGGAGAAGTAAGAGATGCCTGTTCGATCCCTCAGTTGGGAAGATCCCCTGGAGGAGGGCATAGCCACCCACTCCAGTATTCTTGCCTGGAGAATCCCATGGACAGAGGGGCCTGGTGCATTACAGTCCATAAGGTCACAGAGTCGGACACGACTGAAGCGACTTAGCACGCAGGCATGCCTTTGTGATTAGCCAGACCTCTGGGTTAAAATACCAGCGGGGGTGGGGGGGTGGGTGCGGAAGAGAGGCATCAGGTGGTTTAGTAAGTGGGAAATGTCATCAGAACTTCCCAGGAGGGAAACCTGTGGTTTCAGGATATGTAATCACTTTTCTCTAGTGTTTCTCTTCAGTTCACCAACTGGCTGGTTATTTCACCTCTCTATATCTCTGTTTTTCTCATCTGTAAAGTTCAGGGCTTGGACTCAGAATCTCACTATAGAGGCTAAATTTAGGTCAATGGAGAGTTCTTCGACTGACCTTTGAATCATTAGCACCTGTTATAATCCTTAATCTAATATCAGGCTCAATAAGCAGACATGGAAAATTAGAGAACAATTAGGGTGGATATATTTAAATTAACAAGATTTAAGTAAAAGCAAGGTAGCTCCGAGTGAACTCAATGTTTTATTTTAGGGAAAGTCCTAATATACCTTGCATATTTAAGCATTCTTTTTTTTTTTCCATATGTACGTGGTAATATATGATATTTGTTTTTCTCTTTCTGACTTACTTTACTCTGTATGATGCTCTCTAGGTCCATCTACATCTTTGCAAATGGCACAGTTTCATTCCATTTAATTGCTGAGTAATATTCCATTGTATATACCTACTATATCTTCTTTACCCATCCCTCTATCAATGGACATTTAGGTTGCTAAAGATACATGTACTCCATTTCGTTGCAGCACTATTTACAATGGCAGTAGGTATTGAGAGCTGTCCTAAAACCAAGAGGAGGACAGAGATCAAAGATTAGGGGCATAACCATGGATCCCAGGAAGAGACGTTATAGGTTCTTTTACCGAGAAAGTGAGACAATTTCTTTCCCTGCCGTTGTCCTCTATATAGAGCTATTGGTCGGTATGCTGCCTCCTACTTGAGAGCAGAAGAATCAGAGAAATTTAGAAGTTGGAGGATGCAAAATGCTAATAAATAAAGGATGTACAGCAGATTAATTTTAACGTTTAAAAATATTGCCAATACTTAACAGGCATACATTTAGAAATTATCCTGGTACCTTTTGCTCATTGATATTCAAGTCCTGAACGGCTCAACTGATCTGGGGTGGGGAAGACACACAGAAGAAAGCCTGCTGGTCTGGACGTCTCCAAACGACCGACCCCAAACGTCACACGGCAAAGTGAAGACGCACAGCAATTTCAGATTGTGAACTCTTTTCTGGAAAATTTTTGGACTCTGTTGAAAACATCAAACATATTGGAGAAATAGTTTGATTTGACAGATTCTCTTAGCTTGAAACTTTCCCTCAGGAGGTAGGGAAAATAAAGTCATTGCTGTAACTGAGCTACGTTCTTTCATTTAGAAGCAGGAATAAATCTGCTTATTTAGATAAATCATTTGAGCCCCTCCATTCCCTTTAGTGACCTTCATTTTCTTTTAGAGCAAATCATAGTTGTGTTCCCAGTAAGCAGGAGAAGATCATTAATACTCACTCCAAGGTGAAAAGAACAAGGTGGCTCAGATGGTAAAGAATCTGCCTGTAATCAGGAGACCTGAGTTCAATCCCTGGAGGAGGAAACGGCAACCCACTCCAGTCTTCCTGCCTGGGAAATCCTATGCACAGAGGAGCCTGCTGGGCTCACAGCCTCCATGGGGTCGCAGAGAGTTGGACATGACTGAGCTAATAACTCTTACTTTCTTTCACTAAGTCGCCATCCTATCCAGGTGAAAGAAATTTTTGCCTTTAAAGAGCCCTTTGTTCTTCCCCCTAGTCCACGTCCCTCTTAGCAATCATAATTACAAAGCAATTTTCAGGGAAGAGCAATCCTGTTCAGTTTCCCTTCTGACATCAGATATCTTTTTGCCTTTTCATACTGTAAAAACTTTGCTGACAAAGGTCTGTATAGTCAAAGCTATGGTTTCTACAGTAGTCATGTATGGATTGTGAGAGTTGGACCATAACGAAGGCTGAGTGCTGAAGAATTGTTGCTTTCAAGTTGTGGGGCTGGAGAAGACTCTTGAGAGACCCTTGGACAGCATGCAATAGCAAACCAGTCCATTCTAAAGGAAATCAACTCAATATTCATTGGAAGGACTGATGCTGAAGCGGTAGCTCTAATACTTTGGTCACCTGATGTGCAGAGCTGACTCATTGGAAAAGACCCTGATGCTCGGAAAGATTGAGGGCAGGAGGAGAAGGGGACGGCAGAGGATGAGATAGCATCTCTGACTCAATGGACATGAATCTGAAAAGACTCCGGGAGACAGTGAAGAACAGGGAAGCCTGGTGTCCGGTAGTCCACGGGGTCGCAAAGAGTTAGACATGACTTAGCGACTGAACAACACCATAGGATATAAGTCGGCTCCCTTACTAGCTCTCCTGTGATAATCTGAGCTGGGACTCTTAGCAGATCTTCAAATCTACTTTTCTTGGAAGTCACTCCTTCTGTCATGGGAGAAAAAGAGTACACGTTAGCCCCAACTGACATGTGAAAACTGAGGCCAGGATGTCATTCATTCTTCAGAAACCAGCATACTGTTGGCTCACATAGAACTGACTAAATGGTGAATTAACGGTGATTTTTTTAATAGAATTTTGGACACAGCTACTTCATTTCCTTGAGTAAAAGCTAGGAAATAGGTATTTCTGAGTCATAAGTAGTTTATACAGAGGTTTAGAATGAATGGCTAAGAGTATAGGTGTTTCCTAAAACTTTAGTAGCTTATGAAGATGTAGCTGGAGAGTTGGGCTCTTTCAGGTCTGAGTTACTTAAAAGTGAGACATAGACAGGAAGAAAGCAGCCAGCTGCTGTTATGCATGTTGCAATGACAGAATGAACACATCATCTAGGAAAACAAATAGCTGCAAATATTCTTCTGAATAAGCAGGAATGGAAGATGGGAAAAAATTTCTGAGAACATTTTATACTGGGATTTTTTTCACAGCTTTCCCAATCTTGGAGGTTGTAAGAGAATTGTTTTATGTGGTTTTGGTCTGTGCTTGCAACATACGGCAGCCTATTCCCGAACACAAAGAAGTATTTCAGGATGTCTGGTGAGTGACCAGTGGTTTGCCTTTTTAACTCTTCAAAATATAAAAATTAAACTGATTACTTAAAGCCATTTTTGTTTTCAGGGGTTAATAATAACCTATTCCTTAGCACTAGCATCTCTGGTTTTTATGCTGTCTTATGTTCCATTGAGGCTCTCTGAGAAGTCAACAACGATCTTCTTCTTCTTATTATTTTTTACCAAGTCCAAAAGCCCTCTCTGTCTTTGTTTTCTGTAAGCTGTATGACCTCTGCTTGGTGTCACTGACCACCTGCTCCTTCTTGAAACCTCCTCTGCTGTGCTTTCTAAGACATCAAGTGTTCCAGCTTCTGCCCAGCTCTTTGATAGCACCTCTGTCTTGTCCACAGCCTCTCTTGGGTGTGTTTAATGGAAGATACAGGGGCTGAATGTGTTACCAATCTCCTGTGGGTAAGGGGCCCTTCAATGGGTCCTTTGCCTGGAGTCACAAATGCCAAATTGAATGAGACTGAGTTTGGCAGAGCAGAAACTTTGTTCATTGATCAAAGAATGGAGAAGGGAGAGCTCCTGCTCCAAAGATACCTTCTCCTCAAAGGAAGGGGAGCAAAGGAAGTTTAAGGGATAGGAGGCAGACCCATCATCAGGGTTCTAGATTGTCAGGGGTAGCTGGGACATGTGCGGTCTTCCACGTGCCTTTGCAAATGGCTCAAATTGTGCCTAGCAGAGTACAGATCCTCCCCTTGAGTGGAGATCTCAGTATGGTAATGGGCAAAGGGACTTTCAGACACCTCCAGGTCTATTTTCACAGGCTCATCCCTGTGGTGAAGACAGAGCTGGTTCTGTGCAATTGACAACTGTATATCTCTCAAAGTACATTAAAGCATCTCTGCCAAACATCAGACACTTTTGAAACAAGCACAGAGATAAACAAGGCTAGTGTCCTTCAGCTCTCAGATACTGGTTTGGAACACAGGGGTAAATCAAGGCACGAGTCCTTCAGCTTTGAGAGGCTGTTATGGGTGACACATGTAGTTGGTTTTTCAGGATTAGAATGAGGAGGAGGGAGGGAACAAAAGCACGAAATGAGACCTGAGGGAGGTCCTGAGGGCCATGAGGGCTGTGCTGAAGATTCTGATTTTATCCTAAGGGAAGTGTGGAGCCACTAACAGAAGAAATGTAGGGCCTGTCTATCTATCTTATACATACATACGTATATACTATTTATATAAATGTGTTTATATATATTAAGTCTATATATAAATATAAAATGATTGCTTTGTATTTAAATGAAGCACTCCAAATTCAGAGAAAGAATGGGAGTCAACAGTGAAGCAGAGAAGCTGATTGGTCAGGAGTCTACGGCATAGTTCAGGGAAGAAGAGAGAAGCTGATCGGTCAGGAGTCTACGGCATAGTTCAGGGGAGAAGCGATGCTGACTTGGGCAAGTGTGATGGTGACGGGTACAGAGCGTGCTTGAAGAACTGAAGAGTTATATTAAAAGATCCAGCTTCCAGGCACTTAGAGCTTTTTCTCTTTCCATGGCTGCTCCAAGCTGCTTACCGGACCTCAGCTTCTCCACGAGGGACAGAGCCCGGACCGGGGCAGTGAGGTGCTGAGTCCCGGCCCTGGACTGTCAGGGGATTCCTGATACACAGGCTTCAGAAAGAGATGCCGACGTGAAAGATGACAGCACTTGAGGCATGGCAGGAAGCAGCGTGTGGATCTCACCGAGCGGATGAAGGAAGAAGTCCTCAGCTATGGTTCAGGGAAATCAGAGGAGGTCTCAGCAAGACCCTTCTAAGTATTTAAGTTTGGCTGATATTGCGGTTGTAAGGGTGGGGGTGGGGTGACAAAAAGTGGCTGGACAAAAATTAGGGTGCATTTCCTGACGGCCCTTGTTTGGACTTTATTCTATGGGGTTGGGAGTCATTAAAATGTTTAGGACATTGGAGGGTCAAAACATTTGAATTTGGAGCCATCATTCCAGTAGCAGTGAAGAGACTGGTTAGAGGAAGGGCGGACTGGAGCCAGGGAAACCAGCTGAGGAGACTGTTGTGGGTGCCCCGGTTAGAGAGGATGAGGTCAGGAATTAAGGCAGTAGCAGCAGAGAGGGTGAGGAAAGAACAGAATAAGGAAATACGGAGATGATAAAATTGACAGGTTTTTTGAATGATCAGTATCAGTATCAGTTCAGTTGCTCAGTCGTGTCCGACTCTTTGCGACCCCATGAACCGCAGCACGCCAGGCCTCCCTGTCCATCACCAACTCCTGGAGCCCATCCAAACCCATGTCCATTGAGTCAGTGATGCCATCCAACCATCTCATCCTCTGTCATCCCCTTCTCCTCCTGCCTTTGATCTTTCCCAGCATCAGGGTCTTTTCAAAAGAGTCAGCTCTTTGCATCAGGTGGCCGAAGTATTGGAGTTTCAGCTTCAACATCAGTCCTTCCAATGAACACCCAGGACCGATCTCCTTTAGGATGGACTGGTTGGATCTCCTTGCAGTCCAATGGACTCTCAAGAGTCTTCTCCAACACCACAGTTCAAAAGCATCAATTCTTCTGTGCTCAGCTTTCTTTATAGTCCAACTCTCACATCCATACATGACTACTGAAAAAACCATAGCCTTGGCTAGACAGACCTTTGTTGACAAAGTAATGTCTCTGCTTTTTACTATGCTGTCTAGATTGGTCATAACTTTCCTTCCAAGGAGTAAGTGTCTTTAAATTTCATGGCTGCAGTCGCCATCTGCAGTGATTTTGGAGCCCAAAAATAAAGTCTGACACTGTTTCCACTGTTTCCCCATCTATTTCCCATGAAGTGATGGGACCCGATGCCATGATCTTAGTTTTCTGAACGTTGAGCTTTAAGCCAACTTTTTCACTCTCCTCTTTTACTTTCATCAAGAGGCTCTTTAGTTCTTCTTCACTTTCTGCCATAAGGGTGGTGTCACCTGCATATCTGAGGTTATTGATATTTCTCCTGGCAATCTTGATTCCAGCTTGTGCTTCCTCCAGCCCAGTGTTTCTCATGATGTACTCTGCATATAAGTTAAATAAGCAGAATGACAATATACAGCCTTGATGTACTTCTTTTCCTATTTGGAACCAGTCTGTTGTTCCATGTCCAGTTCTAACTGTTGCTTCCTGACCTGCATACAGGTTTCTCAAGAGGCTGGTTGGTGGTCTGGTATTCCCATCTCTTTCAGAATTTTCCACAGTTTATTGTGATCCAGACAATAAACATGAGGGCTATTAAGGAGAGGGAGAAATCCAAGTCCCATTCCACGTTTCTGGTGTGGGTAACGAGGCAGGTGATGGGGCCAATGACCAAAACAGGGACACACTTGAGACAAACAATAATGGATTTCATTTGGGACTGGTGAGGCAGATGGGCCTCTGGAATGCTGCATGGAGATATCTGGTGAATATGTGAATAGAACAATCTGGAATGGAGACACACACACACAGTAGTTCTCATGACGTAGATGCTGAGTGAAGAAGCTTCCTGATGGTGGGAGTCCCGCTTCTTTCTTCTAGCAGATCCCCTAGTGTATCTGTTTAGTGCTTTGTACAAAGTGGATTTTACAGCTTTGCACAAAGACATTTTAAGTCTGCTGTTATGTTCTCATCATGAAAGTAGGTTAAGTGAAATGTTAGTCACTCAGTTGTGTCCGACTCAGCGACTCCATGGACTGTAGCCTGCCAGGCTCCTCTGTCCATGGAGTTCTCCAGGCAAGAACACTGGAGTGGGTTGCTATTCTCTCCTCCAGGGGAATCTTCCTGACACAGGGATAAAACCTGGGTCTCCTGCATTGCAGGTGGATTATTTACTGTCTGAGCCAGTAGGTAAAGCCTATGTAGATTTTGAAGCACTTTAAGAGGCTAAGAGGCTTCAGTCGTGTCCGACTCTGTGCGACCCCATAGATGGCAGCCCACCAGGCTCCCCCGTCCCTGGGATTCTCCAGGCAAGAGTACTGGAGTGGGTTGCGATTTCCTTCTCCAATGCATGAAAGTAAAAAGTGAAAGTGAAGTCGCTCAGTCGTGTCCGACTCTTAGCGACCCCATGGACTGCAGCCTACCAGGCTCCTCCGTCCATGGGATTTTCCAGGCAAGAGTACTGGAGTGGGGTGCCATTGCCTTCTCCTTTAGGACAGTATCAAGTTTGTAACAGAAGAGGTAATGTGACTGACAAGCCAGCAATGTAAATTTTAGGGCATTTTAAAGTACAGAGGCAAGATTGTATCTCATGAATTCCTCACTTAGGTTTACAGGATATTGGATGACAAACCCTTAGGGGTGATGTACAGTTTGTCATTAAAATTATTCACACTTGCTTCACAGGTTCTCTGCTGCCTTGTTTGCTTATTATATGCAGTACGTGACTATCACCATTAATTTAAAAGCCTTGGACAAACGCTCCAGGCAAATCAGAATGCATACATTACAAAAAAAGGCCTCTTGCTTTCTTCTGATTGTTCTTGGTAGATTTTGGATGCCAGGGTGTGAGTCAAGAGATTAAAGGAAAAAACCTAGACACTCAGTTACGGAATCTCAGGACTGGCTTTTCAAACCTGAGTGTGTGTGTGGACCACATTCTGCAAGGAGATTTTCCTAGAGCTGAGAAGACCTGAGTATATAATAAGAACTCAGGATGATGGTGATGATGTAATAAATTCTCATAGCAACTCTGTAAGGTAACATTTGTTACTATGTCCACTCACAGAGGAGGAAACAAAGTATAGAGAACTATGAAACACGCCCAAGGTCACACCGTTGGGAAGAGGTAGGGAAAGAACGAGAAACTGGATCTGTTGGCTTCGAGAACTATTCATAAAGCCACTCACTTGACAAATGTTTACTGGGCACCTACTAAATGCTAGACTGAGGTAAAATGTTGAGTAAAACAGATTTGTTCTAGCTTTCAGGGATTTAGTCTAATTTGGCAGAAAGAGAATTCCAGATAAACATCTACTTCTGCTTTACTGACTATGCTAAAGCTTTTGACTCTGTAGATCATGACAAATTGTGGAAAACTATTCAAGAGGTGGGAATACCAGACCACCTTATCTGCTTCCTGAGAAATCTCTATGCAGGTCAAGAAGCAACAGTTAGAACTGGACATGGAACAACAGACTGTTTCCAAATTGGGAAAGGAGTACATCAAGGCTGTATATTGTCACCCTGCTTATTTAACTTGTATGCTGAGTACATCATGAGAAACGCTGGATTGGATGAAGCACAAGCTGGAATCAAGATTGCTGGGAAAAAGATCAGTAACCTCAGATATGCAGATGACACCACACTTATGGCAGAAAGTGAAGAACTAAAGAGCCTCTTGATGAAAGTGAAAGAGGAGAGTGAAAAAGCTGGCTTAAAACTCAACATTCGGAAAACCAAGATCATGGCATCTGGTCCCATCACTGCATGGCAAATATATGGGGAAACAATAGAAACAGTGACAGACTATTTTTTTGGGCTCCATAATCACTGTGGATGGTGACTGCAGCCATGAAATTAAAAGATACTTGTTCCTTGGAAGAAAAACTATGATAAACTAGACAGTGTATTAGAAAGCAGAGACTACTTTGTTGACAAATGTCTGTATAGCCAAAGCTGTGGTTTTTCCAGTAGTTGTGTATGGATGTGAGAGGTGGACAATAAAAAAGACTGAGCAACGAAGAATTGATGCTTTTGAACTGTGGTGTTGGAGAATACTCTTGAGAGTCCCCTGGACATAACCCAGTAAATCCTAAAAGAAATCAACTCTGAATATTCATTGGAAGGACTGATGCTGAAGCTGAAGCTTCCACCTGATGTGAAGAGCTGACTCATTGGAAAAGACCCTGATGCTGGGAAAGATTGAAGGCAGGAGGAGAAGGAAATGACAGAGGGTGAAATGATTGTATGGCATCACTGACTCAATGGACATGAGTTTGAGCAAAATCTGGGAGATGGTGAAGGACAGGGAGGCCTGGCGTGCTGCAGTCGATGGGGTCCCAAAGAGTTGGACGCAACTGAGTGACTGAACAACAGCAACTAGCAGAAAGATGGTATAATTATATAAAAGTATTGTTGTTGTTCAGTTGCTCAGTCATGTCTGACTCTTTGCAACCCCATGGGCTATAGCCCTCCAGGCTCCTCTGTCCATGGGATTTTCCAGGCAAGCATGCTAGACTGGATTGCCATTTCTTCTCCAGGGGATCTTCCCGACCCAGGGATTGAACCCACATCTCCTTCATTGCAGGTAGATTCTTTACCACTGAGATGCCTAGGAACCCCATATAAAAGTGTAAATTATAATAAATGTTATGAAGAAAATGTACATTGAGATATTAGAGCACTTAAAAACTTTTTATTGTTAAAACTGGGCTTTTTTGTTTTTTCCTTGGTTTTTCAATTTTGATTGAAATATAGTTGTTTTACAATGTTGTATAAGTTTCAGGTGTACAGAAAAATGATTCAGTTATACATATCTATATGTCTATTCTTTTTCTGATTCTTTTCCATTATACGTTATTACAAGATATTGAATATACTTTCCTATGTTATTTGATTATCTATTTTACATATAGTAATGTGTGTATTTTAATCCTAAACTTCTAATTTTAGAGCACTTTTAATGCATGTAAAGAATTACCATAGCACTTGGCACTATGACACGATTCAAAATATTTAGCAACCTATATAGTTCTAGTGTTGATCAATTAGAATATATGGAGCTCCGTCATCAGAGTGGAGCCAGCTGGTGCTGTTTTTCTGGTGTATCTTTGCCTGAGGATCTGTGACTCCTGGCACATGCAAACTATGATCCAGCCTTTATCCCACTTCCCTCGTGCAAAGGCTTGTACTCAACAAACACCAACTGAACTACTATTTATTCATCTGCATATATGAATAAATTGTTTTAATTAATAAATTGTTTGAATTCCTGAAGCTCTTCCCAGCTCCGCTGTAAAAATGAGGAATTTTGTTCTCTTTGCTTTTATTTATGGTCTAACCAGTCTATCCTGGAGTGCAGGAAGGATTTGTCTTGCATCAATCATTGTAGTGAATCTAGCCTGTTCTTAGGCTTAGAGATAGCCATCTAGTAGTATTTTTGTAGAATGCTTAGACCTGTGCTTGGCACATACTAAGCACCATGTAAGTGTAGCTAGTATTGTTACTGTTATTTTTATTGTTGCTGTTGTTACTGTGCCACTATGCACAGGCTACTCTTGTAGAAGCTGTGAGCTCAGAATTATGAACTCCATCTATTATCTGTATTCAATAACACATATTGGGCAGTCATCTGGGAAAAAACACTTGAATTCCCACCTCTGCTTAAGTAAATTCCAGATGGTGCAAAGATTTGAATGTGAGAAACAAAATCATAAAAGTAATAGCACATACAGAGGATAATTTTTAATTTGATTCTGGAATAGAGGAGGGCTTTCTAAATTGAACAAATTTCAAAGGCATAAAAGAAAACATTGATCTTTAATCCAACTATATAAAATAAAGAGTGACTTCATAAGGAAAAAACATAAAGCAAAAATGCAATTAGAATCTAGGGGAAAATTGCAATCATAACATAGACAAATGACTATTTTCTTTAATGCATAATTTCTTCAATACATTAATACCAGAATAATCACTAAGAAAAAGGCCTATAAACTTATCTAGTAACAAACTAGATAAGGATATTTAAAAAAAAAACTATAGAAGTAACTCTTTAACATGAAAAGAAGCTCAACCTTATTCAGAATAAGAGGAATGAAAATCATGATATTGGCAAAGATGAAACATGAAACCACTGAATTGAGTTAGGGGTTGAGGGTGAAGGGAAAGAAATATCCTCAAACATTTTTGGCAAAGGGTAAATTGCTAAAACTCCAATGTAAAGCAATCTGGCAATCTCTATCTAAAACAAAAAGGCAAATCCTTTGATCCAAGCAATTATATTACTGATTTTTCCTAAAGACGATTATTTTTACAAATGTGAAATGAGAACTGCATAAATGTATCCACTGCAACATTGTTTGTAATAGGAAAAAATAGGAAACCACATAAGTATCCATCAAGAGGGGTCAAGTTAAATAAATTGCATTAGTTCTACACTATGGAGTACTATATAGCATTTAATAGAAATAAAATTGGGTTTTATGGAGTGATATAATCTACAACCTGCAACATAAATTTTTAAAGTGAAAAATGCAAGATGCAGAACATGTGTTCCAAGCTACCATTTTGTAAAAATATGTTTTCATATACACCTTCATAAACAAAATATCACTGGATAAGAAATGATAATGGGAGAACAAGACGGTGGAGGAGTAGGTGGACGTGGAGTCCGCCTCTCTCCACAGATACATCAGGGCCCCCCCTTCAGACACAGAAGTGCATGCAAAACACCAGCTGAGAGCGGGCAGGAGGACCTGACCAGCCACAAAGAATATATAGACCCACGCAGAACTCGGTAGGATGAAGGAACTAGGGGGGAAAACAGGAGTGTTAGTAGGACGGGACCTGCCCTCGGCGGGTGGGAACTGAAGCAGCGGTCTGATCCCCACGTTGGGGCAACTGTCTGAGTCAGAGGAGAAACATTTAAGGCTGAGACTGAAACAGCTGATCTGTGGAAACCTAAATAGCATGAGAATCAGATAGTCCCTGCTGCAGCCATACATACCCCAGACAGGGACACAGGTTCCCTGGAAGGCGCAGCAGCTGGGAGCTGGAATTTGGGGATTGTGGAGTAATCCCAGGGCGAGGGCTGCTATTGACTGTGGAGAGATGAATCCAGGGGATGTGAGGGAGGAGACTGTGGGGGGAAATGCCTGTGCAGGAAAGCCAGCAGCCATGGAAGCAAGGCGATACTGCTGAGTCACGCGTAGAGAGTGGAGCCATCACCATAGCGTCTCTTCCCCCACACGCCTGCATTGGCAGCTGAACAATAGAGAGGCTGGCCTGGCCTATCAAGTGCCTGATGTCCTGGACTACAGAGCAGGACCCCACCCAGGGTGCCCCTTTAAGTGTCTGACGTGCCGAAGGACAGAGAAGGACCCCAGGCAAGGGAGCCTCTAAGTGCCTGAACCGGCGGAACTACGGAGAAACACTGGCCAAAGAGGCCTTCTGATCAACAGCTACAAGAGGCTGGAAAAACGACTCTGATAGGGCCGTAACTCCTGCAGTGGAGGCAGGCCGTGTCCCTGCACACTTGGTGCTGCCAGGGTTCCCGCGACTCAGGCAGCTATGCCACCTTCACGCTCAAACCTCACTGGGGCAGAACTGCCACAGGCAAAAAAGTCTTTGCGCACAGGGTTGCTTCAGTCGTGTCCAACTCTTTGTGACCCTGTGGACTGTGGCCTGCCAGGATTCTGTTAGGGAGTAGGGTTCTCCAGGCAAGAATACTGGAGCAGATTGGCCAACATTGGTTGCCATACCCTTCTAGAGCACTATATTTCCTGCTGCCCTAGCTGCCAACTCCCCTGAGTACCTGGTGCTGCCAGAACCCCTGCGACCCAAGAAGCTGTACCACCTCCACACCCGGCCCTCACAGGGGCAAACCCAAGTCCTCCAGGGCAGCCTCAGGAGCAAACCCCTGTGGACGACCCACATGCAGAGGTGGAAATAAAACCACAATTGAAACCCAGGGGCAGTGGGGTAAGGAAGAAGACCCAAAACCTTCCCACCAGCTGTACAAGCTGCAGATTAAATCCAGACGATCAACTAGGCAGACTCTGTGTCTATGGAATATATAAAAGGCCATTGAGAGTTCCCACAAAAGAAAACGCACTAGTTCTATTAGCCGTGGACATTGGAGGCAAGAACACACAGGAGTAGGACCAGATTAGAATCTGGGCTGCCCCCATAGCAGGTCCAGAGATTAGTGCAGAGTTGGAGGGCATTCTAGGGAGGTGAGGTGGACTGGGAGTCCCAGCAAGGGAAAGGACTCTGACAGCAGTGACAAGAAAAACATTTATTATTCTTATGTTTTGACTTGTTCTGTAGACTCTTTTGGATTTTTTTTTTCCTTTTCCCTCCCCCTGTTGTAGTTGTTCATTTTATTGGCATTATGAAATCTAATTAAGCTTTTGAGCTTTATTATTTTTTTCCTCAGTCACACACTTTTTATGGCTTTATAAACCTCTGCCTCTATGTTGGGCTTTTGCAGTTCTGTGGAGTGCTCTTTTTTTTCCTCTCTCTCTTTTTTTGAATTTTTAAACCTATTACTATTTTTCTACATTTATTCCTTTGTTTGCTTTTCCTACTGTTCTTTTCCCCTTGCAGTTAATCTTTAATGTGTATAAATCTTATTTATCTACCTCTGTTTAACATTGCATATCTATTCTTTCTTTCCTTTCCTCTCAACATATATTTGTTAGTTTTATTTTCATTGCTTTATTCCCCAATTGGCACCTTGCAATTGTTTTGTTTTCCAGTTTGTGCTTTAGTTAGTTTTGTTCTTAACTGGTAGATATAATTTTTGGTTTCCTTTGTTTGCTGGGTAAGTCTATAGTACTTTATTTTAGTTGTACTGTTTTGACTTTGCTTATGGGTATATATGTATATGTGTTTATTTCATTATTTTTGCTATTATTTACCTGATTTTGTAACTGCCATTTGTCTGGGGTTCATCTTTGGTTTCTCATTTTTGGGTATTTGTTTTAATCTCACTTAATGCCATAACAAACCACTGTGGGATCTTCATTCTTGACCAGAGATCAAGCCCTGAGCCTTTGGAGTGGGAGCACTGACTCCAACACCCTAGACTACCAGAGAACTAACCCCAGGGAGTATCAAATAGTGAGAGCTCACACAAAGGAAGCCACTTGAATACAAGACCCCAACCACCATATAAACAACAAACAAAACAAAAATACAAACCAAATCAAGAGCAGACAGGATTACCACCTCACTCAGCCTTGCCCATCAGAGGAAAAACAAACAAAGCAACCTACAAAAACTCAGCACAAATCTCACCCTATAGGAAGCTCACACAAACCACTGGACCAACCTTAAGGAGGGCAGAAACCAAAAGGAAGAAAGAATTCAACCTTGAAGCCTGGGAAAAGGAGACCTCAAACACAATGTTTTTTAAAAAAATAACGAAAAGGTGGAGAAATACTGCACAAATGAAGGAACAAATTAGAACCACAGAAGTCCAAATAGATGAAGAGGAAATAGACAAACTACCTGAAAAAAAAATTCAGAATAATGATAGTAAAGAAGATCAAAACCCTTGAAAACAAAATGGAGAAAAATGCAAGAATCAATTAAAGAAGACCTAGAAGAATTAAAGAATAAGCATACAAACAACACAATTACCAAAATTAAAAATACTCTAGAAGGAACTGATATCAGAATATCTGAAGCAAAAGAATGAATCAGTGAGCTGGAAGATAAAATGGTGGAAATAACTTCTGAAGAGCAGAATAAAGTAAAAAGAATGAAAAGAACTGAGGACAGTCCCAGAGACCTCTGGGATCATATCAAACCCACCAACATTCGAATTATAGGGGTCCTAGAAGAAGAAGAGAAAAACAAAAGGGTATGAGAATATTTTTGAAGAGATTATAGTTGAAATTTTCTCCAATATAGAAAAGGAAATAGTCAATTAAGTCCAAGTAGAGCAAAGAATCCCATAGAGGATAAACCCAAGGAGAAACATGCCAAGACACATACTAATCAAACTAACAAAGACTAAACACAGAGAAAGAATATCAAGAGCAGCAAGGGAGAAGCAACAAGTAACATACAAGGGAAGCCCCATACCCCAGCTGATCGTTCAGCAGAAACTCTGCAGGCCAGAAGGGAATAGCAGGATATATTTAAACTACTGAAAGGGAAAAATCTACAACCAAGATTACTGCACCCAGCAAGGATCTCATTCCAAATTGATGGAGAAATAAAAAGCTTTTCAAACAAGCAAAGTTAGAGAATTCAGTACCACCAAACCAGCTTTACAACAAATGTTAAAGGGACGTACATAGTCAAGAAATAGAAGAAAAAAGATATACAAAAATCAACCCCAAACAATTAAGAAAAATGGCAATAGGAACGTATATATAAATAATTCCTTTAAATGGAAATGCATTAAATGCTCCAACCAAGAGACACAGACTGGCTGAATGGATACAAAAACAAGACCCATATATATGCTGTCTACAAGAAACCCACTCCAGACCTAAAGACACATATAGACTGAAAGTGAAAGGATGGAAAAAATATTCCATGCAAATGGGAAGCAAAAGAAAGCTGGAGTAGCAATCCTCATATCAGACAAAATAGAACTTAAAATAAAGAAGATTACAAGATACATAACGATCAAGGGATCAATCCAAGAGGAAGACATAATAATTGTAAATATCTATGCACCCAACATAGGAGCACTTCAATACATAAGACAAACACTAACAGACATAAAAGGAGAAATTGACAGTAACACAATAATAGTAGTAAACTTTAACACCCCACTCACACCAATGGACAGATCATCAAAATAGAAAATTAATAAGGAAACACAAGTATTAAATGATACATTAGATGAGATGGATCTCATTGGAATCTTCAGGACATTCCATCCAAATGCAGAAGAATACACCTTCTTCTCAAGTGCACACAGAATATTCTCCAGGATAGATCACATCTTGGGTCACAAATCAAACCTCAGTAAATTTAAGAAAACTGAAATCATATCAAGCATCTTCTCCAATCACAACACTATGAGACTAGATATCAATTACAAGAAAAAAACTGTAAGAAACACAAACACATGGAGATTAAACAACACGTTTCTAAATAACCAACAGGTTACTGAAGAAATCAAAAGGGAAATAAAAAAATTTCTAGAAAGAAATGACAATGAAAACACGACAACTCAAAACCTATGGTATGCAGCAAAAGCAGTTAAGAGGGAAATTTATAGCAATACAATCCTACCTTAGGAAACAAGAAAAACATCGAATAGACAACCTAACTTTACACCAAAAACAACTGGAAAAAGAAGAATAAAAAAACCCCCAAAATTAGTAGAAGGAAAGAAATCATAAAGATCTGAGCAGAAATAAATGGAAGAGAAATGAAAGAAGCAATAGTAAAGATTAATAAAACTAAAAGCTGGTTCTTTGAGAAGATAAACAAAGACAAACATTTAGCCAGACTCATCAAGAAAATAAGAGAGAAGAATCAAATCAACAAAATTAGAAATGAAAAAAGAGACGTTACAACAGACAATGCAGAAATACAAAGGATTATAAGAGACTATTATGAACAACCGTATGGCAACAAAATGGATAATCTAGAAAAAATGGATAGATTCTTAGAAAAGTTCCATCTTCCAAGACTGAACCTGAAAGAAATAGAAATTATGAACAACCCAATTACAAGCATTGAAATTAAAGCTGTGATCAAAAATCTCCCCCAAAAACAAAAGCCCAGGACCAGATGGCTTCACAGGAGAATTCTATCAAACATTTAGAGACGAGCTAATGCCTATCCTTCTAAAACTGTTTCAAAAAATTGCAGAGGAAGGAACACTTCCAAACTCATTCTATGAAGCCATCATTACCCTCATACCAAAACCAGACAAAGGCTACACAAAAAAAGAAAACTACAGGCCCATGTCAATGATGAACATAGATGCAAAAATCCTCAACAAAATTTTAGCAAACAGAATTCAGCAATGCATCAAAAAGCTCATATACCATGATCAAGTTGGGTTTATTCCAGAGATGCAAGGATTCGTCAATATATGCAAATCAATCACTGTGATACACCATATTAACAAATTGAAAGATAAAAACCATATGATAATTTCAATAGATGCAGGAAAAGCCTTTCACAAAATTCAGCACCTATTCATGATTAAAAATCTTCAAAAAATGGGCATAGAAGGAACCTACCTCAACATTGTAAAGGCCATATATGCTAAGCCTACAGCAAACATTATTCTCAATGGTGAAAGGCTGAAAGCATTCCCCCTAAGATCAGGAACAAGACAAGGGTGTCCATTTTCACCACTATTATTCAACATAGTTTTGGAAGTCCTAGCTACAGCAATCAGAGAAGAAAAAGAAATGAAAGGAATCCAGATCAGAAAAGAAGTAAAGCTCTCACTCTTTGCAGATGACATGATATGGTACATAGAAATTCCTGAAGATAGTATCAGAAAAATACTAGAGCTAATCAGTGAACTTAGCAAAGTCACATGATACAAAATCAACACATAGAAATCACTTGCATTCCTATCTAATAACAATTAAAAACTAGAAAGAGAAATAAAGGAATCAATCTCATTCACCACTGCAACAAAAAGAATAGAATATCTAAGAATAAACTTAGCCAAGGAGACAAAAGAACTATATACAGAAGATTACAAGACACGGATGAGAGAAATCAAAGACGACATAAACAGATGGAGAGATATTGCATGTTCCTGGGTAGGAAGAATCAATATTGTGAAAATGACTATACACCAAATGCAATCTACAGTTTCAATGCAATCCTTATGAAATTACCAATGGCATTTTTCACAGAACTAGAACAAAAATGTCACAGTTCATGCGGAAATTCAAAAGACCCGGATTAGCCAAAGCAGTCTTGAAAAAGAAGAATGGAGCTGGAGGAATCAACCTTCCTGACTTCAGATTATACTCCAAAGCTACAGTCATCAAGACAGTATGGTACTGACACAAAAACAGAAATATAGACCAATGGAACAAGATAGAAAGCTCAGAAATAAACCCATGCACCTATGGGTACCTTATTTTTGACAAAGGAGGCAAGAATATACAATGGGGCAAAGACAGCCTCTTTAATAAATGGTGCTGGGAAAACTGGACAGCTCCATGTAAAAGAATGAAATTAGAACACTTCCTAACACCATACACAGAGATAAACTAAAAAGGGATTAAAGACCTAAACGTAAGACCAGAAACTATAAAACTCTTAGAGGAAAACTTAGGCAGAACACTCTCTGACATAAATCAAAGCAAGATTCTCTATGACCCACCTCTTGGAGTAATGGAAATAAAAGCAAAAGTAAACAAGTGGGACCTAATTAAACTTAAAAGCTTTTGCACAGCAAAGGAAACTGTAAGCAAAGTGAAAAGACAACCCTTGGAATGGGAGAAAATAATAGCAAATGAAACAACTTACAAAGGATTGATTTCCAAAATATACAAGCAGCTCATACAACTCAATACCAGAAAAACAAACAACCCAATAAAAAAGTGGGAAAAAGACCTAAACAGACATTTCTCCAAAGAAGACATATAGATGGCTAACAAACATGAAAAGATGCTCAACGTTGCTCATTATTAGAGAAATCCAAATCAAATTACAAAGAGATATCACCTCACACCAGTCAGAATCAGTTCAGTTTAGCCGCTCAGTTGTGTCCGACTCTTAGCGACCCCATGAATCACAGCACGCCAGGCCTCCCTGTCCATCACCAACTCCCAGAATTTACACAAACTCATGTCCATCGAGTGGGTGATGCCATCCAGCCATCTCATCCTCTGTCGTCCCCTTCTCCTGCCCCCAATCTTTCCCAGCATCGGGGTCTTTTCCAATGAGTCAACACTTCACATGAGGTGGCCAAAGTATTGGAGTTTCAGCTTCAACATCAGTCCTTCCAATGAACACTCAGGACTGATTTCCTTTAGGATGGACTGGTTGGACCTCCTTGCAGTCCAAGGGACTCTCAAGAGTCCTCTCCAACACCACAGTTCAAAAGCATCAATTCTTAGGTGCTCAGCTTTCTTCACAGTTCAACTCTCTCATCCATACATGACTACCGGAAAAACCATAGCCTTGACTAGACGGACCTTTGTTGGCAAAGTAATGTCTCTGCTTTTTAATATGCTATATAGGTTGGTAATAACTTTCCTTCCAAGGAGCAAGCGTCTTTTAATTTCATGGCTGCAATCACCATCAGCAGTGATTTTGGAGCCCAGAAAAATAAAGTCAGCCACTGTATTCACTGTTTCCCCATCTATTTGCCATGAAGTGATGGGACCCGATGCCATGATCTTAGTTTTCTCAACGTTGAGCTTTAAGCCAAATTTTTCACTGTCCTCTTTCACTTTCATCAAGAGGCTCTTTAGTTCTTCTTCACTTTCTGCCATAAGGGTGGTGTCATCTGCACATCTGAGGTTATTGATATTTCTCCCGGCAATCATGATTCGGTTTGTGCTTCTTCCAGCCCGGCGTTTCTCATGATGTACTCTGCATATAAGTTAAATAAGCAGGGTGACAATATCCAGCCTTGATGTACTCCTTTTCCTATTTGGAACCAGTCTATTGTTCCATGTCCAGTTCTAACTGCTGCTTCCTGACCTGCATACAGGTTTCTCAAGAGGCAGGTCAGGTGGTCTGGTATTCCCATCTCTTTCAGAATTTTCCACAGTTTATTGTGATCCACACAGTCAAAGGCTTTGGCATAGTCAATAAAGCAGAGATAGATGTTTTTCTGGGACTCTCTCACTTTTTCAATGACCCAGCGGGTGTTGGCAATTTGATCTCTGGTTCCTCTGCATTTTCTAAATTCAGCTTGAACATCTTTAAGTTCTCGGTTCATGTTCTGTTGAAGCCTGGCTTGGAGAATGTTGAGCATTACTTCACTAGTGTGTGAGATGAGTGCAATTGTGTGGTAGTTGGAGCATTCTTTGGCATTGCCTTTCTTTGGGACTGGAATGGAAACTGATCTTTTCCAGTCCTGTGGCCACTGCTGAGTTTTCCAAATTTGCTGGCATATTGAGTGCAGTAAGAACCCTTATTCTGTAGTACATATACTCTGCTTCCTATTTTGTTCCTCATAAGAAACATGGACTGGTTTTCAGGCCTCCACTTAACCCTGGAATAGCTTATCTATTTTTTGGTATGCCTTCTACATTGTGGTGCTCTGAATGGATTCCACAATGCAGAGTAGCCAGAAGAGCAGAGAGCAGATAGATTTTGATCAGGGTCCTATAGTTTTATTAATGCAGCTTAACATTATGTTGATTTTTGTTGGCAATATTGTGAAAAGTGTCAATTGATTTTATAGTCAAGAAGAGTGAGTAAAAAAAAAAACCAACAGATTGGAAAAAATATTTGCATGTCATATATTTGATATGAGTGCAATTGTGTGGTAGTTTGAGCATTCTTTGGCATTGCCTTTCTTTGGGATTGGAATGAAAACTGACCTTTTCCAGTCCTGTGGCCACTGCTGAGTTTTCCAGATTTGCTGGCATATCGAGTGCAACACTTTCACAGCATCATCTTTGAGGATTTGAAATAGCTCAACTGGAATTCCATCACCTCCACTAGCTTTGTTCATAGTGATGCTTTCTAAGGCCCACTTGACTTCACATTCCAGGATGTCTGGCTCTAGGTGAGTGATCACACCATCGTGGTTATCTGGATCATGAAGATCTTTTTTGTACAGTTCTTCTGTGTATTCTTGCCACCTCTTCTTAATATCTTCTGCTTCTGTTAGGTCCATACCATTTCTGTCCATCTTTGCATGAAATGTTCCCTTGGTATCTCTAATTTTCTTGAAGAGATCTCTAGTCTTTCCCAATCTGTTGTTTTCCTCTATTTCTTTGCATTGATCACTGAGGAAGGCTTTCTTGTCTCTCCTTGCTATTCTTTGGAACTCTGCATTCAGATGGGAATATCTTTCCTTTTCTCCTTTGCTTTTCGCTTCTCTTCTTTTCCCAGCAATTTGTAAGGGCTCCTCAGACAGCCATTTTGCTTTTTTGCATTTCTTTTCCATGGGGATGGTCTTGATCCCTGTCTCCTGTACAATGTCACGAACCTCTGTCTATAGTTCATCAGGCACTCTGTCTATCACAATTGCACTCATCTCACACGCTAGTAAAGTAATGCTCAAAATTCTCCAAGCCAAGCTTCAGCGATACATGAACCATGAACTTACAGATGTTCAAGCTGGTTTTAGAAAAGGCAGAGGAACCAGAGATCAAATTGCCAACATCCACTGGATCATCGAAAAAGCAAGAGAGTTCCAGAAAAACATCTATTTCTGCTTTATTGACTACGACAAAGCCTTTGACTGTGTGGATCACAATAAACCGTGGAAAATTCTGAAAGAGATGGGAATACCAGACCATCTGATCTGTCTCTTGAGAAACCTGTATGCAGGTCAGGAAGCAGCAGTTAGAACTGGACATGGAACAACAGACTGGTTCCAAATAGGAAAAGGAGTACATCAAGGCTGGATATTGTCACCCTGCTTATTTAACTTACATGCAGAGTACATCATGAGAAACGCTGGGCTGGGAGAAGCACAAGCTGGAATCAAGATTGCCAGGAGAAATATCAATAACCTCAGATATGCAGATGACACCACCCTTATGGCAGAAAGTGAAGAAGAACTAAAGAGCCTCTTGATGAAAGTGAAAGAGGATAGTGAAAAATTTGGCTTAAAGCTCAACGTTGAGAAAACTAAGATCATGGCATCGGGTCCCATCACTTCATGGGAAATAGATGGGGAAACAGTGTAAACAGTGTCAGACTTTATTTCGGGGGGCTCCAAAATCACTGCTGCTGATGATTGCAGCCATGAAATTAAAAGAGGCTTACTCCTTGGAAGGAAGGTTATGACCAACCTAGATAGCATATTTAAAAGCAGACATTACTTTGCCAACAAAGGTCCATCTAATCAAGGCTATGGTTTTTCCAGTGGTCATGTATGGATGTGAGAGTTGGATGATGAAGAAAGCTGAGCACCAAAGAATTGTGGTGTTGGAGAAGACTCTTGAGAGTCCCTTGGACTGCAAGGAGATCCAACCAGTCCATCCTAAAGGAGATCAGTCCTGGGTGTTCATTGGAAGGACTGATGTTGAAGCTGAAACTCCAATACTTTGGCCACCTCATGCGAAGGGTTGACTCATTGTAAAGACCCTAATGCTGGGAGGGATTGGGGGCAGGAGGAGAAGGGGACGACAGAGGATGAGATGGTTGGATGGCATCACTAACTCGATGGACATGGGTTTGGGTAGACTCCGAGAGTTGGTGATGGACAGTTAGGCCTGGCGTGCTGCAATTCATGGGGTTGCAAAGAGTCGGACACGACTGAGTGACTGAACTGAACTGATATATATATATATATATCAAATATCAAACATGTATTTCAAGGGGCTTGTATTAAGATTATGTAAAGAACACTTGCAACTCATTAATAAATAGACAAATAACCCAATTAAAAAATGGGCAAATTGTTTGAATAGACATTTCTCCTGAGGCTATATAGTGGGCCAATGAGCATATGAAGATATTCTTGATATCATGAGTCATCAGTGAAATGGAAATTAAAACTATGAAATACTACATCATACCCACTAGGAGACCTGTAAAAAAAAATATAGACAAGAGGTGTGAAAACTGGAACCCTCTATATGAAGGTAGCATGTATAATCATGTAACCATGATTACAAAATGGTTCCGTCACTTTGGAAACAATCTGGGCATTCCCAGGAAACTAAACCTCAGTGGATAAAGAATCTGTCTGCAGTGCAGGAGACACAAGAGATGCAGGTTCAGTCCTTGGGTGAAGATCCCCTGGAGACGGGCATGTCAACCCACTCCAGTATTCTTGCCTGGAGAATCCTGTGGACAGAGGAGCCTGGCAGGATATGGTCCATAGGATTGCAAAGAGTCAGACACGACTGAAGTGACTGGGCACACAGGTAACGAAACAGAGCTAGCAGTTCTGCTCCTCAGTATTTGTTCAAGAGAAGTGAAGACATGTATCCACACAAAGATTTCTACATGAATTTTCATACCAGCATTATTCAGAATGACCAAAAAATGAAAACAAGTCAAACATTCATCAACTGATGCATAAATTAACAAATAAACTATACTCATACAGTAGAAAATGATTTGGCCATAAAGAGGAATGAAGTACCAATGCATTCTACAACATGGATGAAACTTGAAAACATTATACAAAAACCATTCGCAAAAGATCATATACTGCATAATTCCCTTTGTATGAAATGTTCAAAACAAGCAAATCTTTGGTGATAAAAAGTAGATTAGAGATTGCCAAGCAATGGAGCGGTCTGGGATGGGGAATGGCTCTTCATAAGCATGGAGATTCTTCCTGGTGTGATGATATAAATGTTCTACAATTTTATTGTGGTGACGACTGCATAAGTCTATATGGGAATGTCCCTGGTGGTCCAGTGGTTAAGACTTCAATTAAGACTTCACCTTCCAACGCAGGCAGTGCGAGTCTGATCCTTGGTTGGGGAGCTAAAATCCCACAGGTCTTGGGACCAAAAATCCAAAACATAAAACAGAAGCAATACTGTAACAATTCAATAAAGATTTTTAAAAATGGTCCACATTAAAAAAAATTACTTGTAATTTGCTGTATGACGCAGGGAACTCAATCAGGGGCTCTGTAACAACCTAAAGAGGTGTCATCAGGAGGGAGACGTAAGGGAGGTTCAAGAGGTCATATATGTACCTATGACTGATTCATGTTGATTTCAGCAGAAAACAACAAAATTGTGTAAAGCAATGATCCTGCAATTTAAAAAATAAATAAATTTACAAAATACTACTTGTAAAAAATACCTCTGTTAATATACCTAAAATCCACTGAATTTTAGACTTTGTAAAGGTGAATGTTATGATATGTGAATGATAGCTCAATAAAATTGCTGTTTGTAAAAGTAGAGCCTATAAATTATGGATTCTTATGGATATCATTGGAAGGACTGATGCTGAAGCTGAAGCTCCAGTGTTTTGGTCATCTGATGTGAACAGAGACTCATTGGACAAGTCCCTGATGCTGGTAAAGATTGAGGGCAGAAGGACAAGAGGGCAGCAGAGGATGAGATGGCTGGATGGCATCACCAATGCAATGGACATGAACTTGGGAAGACTTTCAGAGATGGTGAGGGACAGGGAGGCCTGGCTTGCTACAGTCCATGGGGTTGCAAAGAGTCGGACACTGCTGGGTGACTGAACAGCAACAACAACATGGATATTTTGCCATGAAATTCCACTGGCAACCTAGAATTGGATCCTTTCATGGGATGTTTTCAAACGCAAAAATGAAATACAGAGGGCGCAAACTGAAGGCAATTAACTGAAGTACAGTGATATTCTCAGGTGCGCCTTCTGAAACATTATCAAATCTTGTCTCCATGGTTGCTGTTGATTTTGAACTTTAATGCAGAGGTATATATTTATTTTTTAAATGTCATCTTGATTGCATTTCATCTTTGCAGCTTGTCAAGGTCTTTCTGATATCTGCTTTCCTGGTGGCTCAAATGGCAAAGAATCTGCCTGCAATGTGGGGGACCCAGATTTGATCCCTGGGTCAGGAAGATCTCCTGGAGGAGGGCTATGACTACCAACTCCAGTATTCTTGCTAGGAGAATCCCATGGGCAGTGGAGCCTGGAGGACTGCAGTCCATGGGGTCGCAGAGTCAGACACGACTGAGTGACTGACACTTTCTACTTTCACTTTCACCGTCATTCCACATATCCCCTTCAGCTTTGTTGGAGGGACAATGAACACACTCCTTTGCTTCTGTTTGAATTATTGATGGGAATGTTGAATAATTGCATTCAGAGCTTATAACCATCAACTACATGATGTTACCGCATGAACCTAAACATACTTCTAATCTAGTTACTTACAAACAAGAGCAAACAATCAAAATCTCACTCTTACTTAGCCCACATAATAACATCATTTTTATCGATGAAATATTACTCATTCATTTGTTGATTATATACACTAGTTAAATGCCTGCTATGAGCCAGGAGTTTTGGTAGACGCTGAAAGCATGATGGTGACAATGACCTACTTTCTACCCCCCATTTAACTTACACCCTAGCTGGGAAGACAGATGATCTCAGCGTGACGGGGAGCAATAGGAGGAGGAAAGAAGACTGTTGAAGCAGGTTCAGGGGCCAGAGCATGAAATGCGTAAGATAGAAAAGTAGATATGGCAAAGTAGATATTTACATAGATGTTTACATTACATAGATATTTACAAAGTAGATATTTACATAGCAAAATAGATATTTACATAGCATGTAAAACTTGAGTGCCCTAAAGTATTTTTCTATTAATAATATTACAATTTAATAACCCTGCTAAAAAATAAAGTGTCGTGGATATGGCATGACTTTTCTCTGTGAACCCACTTTTGTCTCCCAGCCAACTCTCCTTTCCAAGTGCTTACAGGGGATCTCTTTTTAATAATTTCATAGATAATTTTGCAGGAGCTTAGCACGTGGATTGAAGACCAGAATAAGCTGTGAGTAACAAGAAAGAAGAATGAAACCAACTCCCAAAGAGAAATTGGGAGGAAAATAGAAGTGGGCCAGGCAGTGTTCAAAACTGAGTTCAAATTTTCCATGACAGCAAGCTCGTTTGGGACTCTATGAGGTAGAAATGGTGTATTAAATTCGTCTTTTTCTGCTTAAAATGGTTTGAGTTTCTTGAGATTTGTTATTGAAAGAATTCTGGCTAACACAGAAATACTGCCTTCTCTGCTTTTCTGAATATGTATGTGCTTTCTTAAAATACAGCGTGACGTCCCCTTCTCTACTATCATCTCTCTTTCTTTTGAGCCAGATACTATTTCTTGTTTGCCGTTGCTATCTTTTTTGTTGTTTGTTTCTTTTTTATTGTTCACTCCATTTGTAATAAACTCTTTAAAAAAAATCCTAACCATCTTTCAAGATTCACATCATATAGCTAAATAAGCCACAAAATAATTCCTAAAATGGCCCAATAAAATTTAATGTTTGTTGTCTTTGACCTCCCTTGATACTTTGTACTTCTCTTTTAACTCTCACTTTAGAAGTAAATATTTTGAAGACAGGCACAGTACCTTCATTTAAAAAAACTTCTCCCACCTCTATCAATCCAGGCTTAGCTTCTTGCTCAAGTTCATTTTTGTGGAGCTGATGAATTAAACTGATTCTACTCCACACCTTTATTATGCAAGTGGCCAAAAATAAGCCCCCCAAATTAATGAACGATTTTCCCTAAGATAAACAGCTATTGAGGACTAGAAATTATGCCTGATATTTAGGAGACATATAATAAGGATTACTGATAAACTCATTCTTTCATACCAAGACTACTTTTTTGAGTCCTTTCCATGCGCCAGGCATTGTTCTATGTACTGAATATATAGCAGTGAATGAAATAGGTGTGAATGAAATTGCCAATACAGAGCTCATGTTCAAGTTGAAGGGTAGGGAAAGACAGAGAGTGTGTGTGTGTGTGTGTGTGTGTGTGTGTGAAGTTTGCAATTTTAAAACAAGATCATTAGAGAAAATCGTACTTAGCTGCTAACATTTGAGTAAGACCTATGGCTCAGTGGTAACAAATCCACCTGCTGATGCAGGAAACACAGGAGACACAAGTTTGATTCCTGGGTCAGGAAGATCCCCTAGAGGAGGAAATGGCAACCCACTCCAGTATTCTTGATTTGGAAATCCCATGGACAGAGGAGTCTGGTGGGCTGCAATCCATGGGGTCGCAAAGAATTAAAGAAGCAAGCCATGCCAGCCTCTTGAGGAAGTGTTGTGAGCAGAGAGAAAAACAAGAGCAAAGTCACTAACCAGAGGCTGTACTCTAGAAAGACCTGAGTGGCAGAGAGTTAAAATTATGGTGGGGAAGACAATAGGAGACGAAATGAAAGAGGTGCCCATGGGCCAAATCAATTAAAACTTTTTAGCCCATTTTATTGCTGACCCTGTTCACACTGTCGGCACTGTTCATGAATCCAGGGTAGGCAAGGTGCAAGCTAAGAAGCTGGAAGAAGATCAAGGAGCCGTAGCAACTGCAGACACATTTATTCTCTCCTGGCTGGCATGGCAGCCATAACCCAGCCTCTCTCCTGGCTGACACAGCAGCCGTACATAACCATAACGTGGCCATAACATGACGTCGTATAACAACAATGTCACTCCAGTGTAGCCCCAATGCAGCAGCAGCCAGGGCTTTCACGGTGAAGCTGGTACAGGTGTACCGCACACGACCCCCAGGGCTTTCCTAGGTGGAGCTTATACAGCAAAGGTAGCCCGGGTCCCAGCAAGGACCTCCTGACGCTCATGCACAGCGCCTTAAGTGATCTCAGCTGTTACATAATCATTATTTACAGAACGTGGGGCAAGAGTGAGTGGCCGTGGGGCGGGAGAGCCTGACTATAGCACCTTGGCTAATTCACTCTTTCCCTACACTCCACCCCTTTAGGGTCTCTCGCTTCACAGTCTACGTGAGTCCATCTTCCACGATATTTCCTCCATGAGTAACGTTAACACTTGGACTTATATCTTGCAACAGCAATAGCTACAACAACAAACAGTCACATCCCCGACACACAGCAAAACCCAATGCCCGGTATCTCCTGGAATTCATGTTGCCGTCCTCGCCCTCATGGGCTTAGAAGGGCCACCCACTGCATGTGGAGGGCCTTCATCTACCTCGACCAAATTCAGTCCACTCTCTGTCCTTGTGAGATCGCAGGAAAGCCTCCATGGGGCCACTCCACCCCTGCAGGGCTTTATTATTAAGGACCCACAAAACTCCCTCACAGGCACCAGGCCCACCTCTTTAAAGAGGGGGTTTTTGTGGCATTCACAGCCCACCTACATGATTCCAAATGCTTTCACACTGTTCTAAACCTGCAAGAGAATCAGAATATAATATATTCTGAATATAATAGCAGAATATCACAGGACACAGCCTTTACAATTCACTGTTCTAAACCTAGGATACACCTTCTAGTTTGCTGGAAACAAGGTTGCATTCAGCACCACTGTCAACCAGGGCCATTACTCTCTGATCTTAGCTGGTGACCGGTGAATTGCAAGTTTTACACGGGGCCTCCGGTCCCTGCCTGAGCCCTATTCAAATTGGAAAAGGACATCATCTAAAGGAACATCCTTGGGCACCATGTAATATTTTAACTGAACCGCCCATATCTCCTGCTCAGGGTGCTTCCCAAACTTGGTAAACTGCTGCTCTGGTCTCAGTTGCCTCCATAGCTCTAGGAGCAGAGCACCAGGCTGTCTATCAATTTTATTTCTGTCAAATTCTGCTGCCAGCAAACCAGCCCACATTTGCATTCTCATCACCCGGATGGGGCCTTTACCAGCTCGGGCCCCCTTCGAGGTCTTCACCCTTCTAATCCCCTTTGTCTGCAGCCATCCCTCTATTTCCCCAAAGCTAGCCACCATCGAGGTGGTGGTCCCATCTCACAGATGGGACACCCCACAGAAGGCACAACAATAGCAGCCAGGGATCTGAAAGTGGTGGATGGGGCATTGTTCAAGCTGGCATCTCGAATGCCGCCAGTAAAACTCTCATCATCTGGGCCTCGGGTGTTTGGGTTAGACACCGATGGCTTCATGCCCAGTTCTCTCACCAAGTGGGTCAATTCGGCATAGACATGCAATTTACTCACAGCATCCAGGAGTTCTGTGTTCGTCTACATGGTGCAGATGGCAGCATTAATTCATTCCCTCAGGATATGTGATTGGTTAGGTGCACCCTGCATGAGTCACCTAGCATTCTGCAACCTTTGTCTCAACGAGGGGTGGTGGTTATAGATGCCAATCATTCTATTTCGTCCCCAGCACATACGATACTGTCCACCCCTGTGTCTGAAACTCACAAGAGCCATGCTGCCAAGGGTTCCACTTGCTTTTGCCAAAATTGCGTACCCAAGTCAACCAGCTCCGCATGAGTATATGGTCAGTAAGTCATGAACTCAGTCGCATTGGAAGGGTTTCCCCAGTAGCTCAGCTGGTAAAGAATCTGTCTGCAATGCAGAAGACCCCAGTTCGATTCCTGGGTCGGGAAGATCCCCTGGAGAATGGATAAGCTATGCACTCCAGTATTCTTGGGCTTCCTGGTGGCTCAAACAGTAAAGAATCTGCCTACAATGCGGGAGACCTGGGTTCAATCCCTGAGTTGGGAGGATCCCCTGGAGGAGAGCATGGTAACCCACTCCAGTATTCTTGCCTGGAGAATCCCATGGACAGAGGAGCCTGACAGGCTACAGTTCATGGGGTCACAAAGAGTCAGACCCAACTGAGCGACTAAGCACAGATGTCCCTCCTGGGCCATAGGCTGTTCATGCTTCACCTTCTGCTAAAGAACGGGCCTTGCTGGCAAGTGGGGGCCCGCAGTCTCATACCATTCATCATAATCATCCTTAGTCTCCCTATGTTCATCATCACCGTCACCACGTCTCTGCCAGAGATGCTGGGTTCTTCACGTCCACAGGGTTCTCGCTCTAATGCCAATATATGTTGTTCTTCCATGTGTCTGCACATTGCACGCTGGGGTGGCGTCTCAGGAGAGCACTATCCATATTCGCCTTCAGGGCAGTCAGGAAAATCCACCGAACGGTGCCAGCTGCTGCCTTGTTCAGCAAATGGGAACTCACTTTCACCTTTTCAACGATATCGGGTGACCTGTTCACTGCCTCCCAGTCTTCCACTGGAGCCCACGCCAAGAGGATCTCGGTCACACGGTACCACAAGCTCCCTGGTGGCCCCTGGCTTCCTCCATCCAGTGAAGCCTCAGGCTCCCCTACACGCTGGGAATCCTGCTGACTATGCCGACTGTATTGCTGATCCTGTTCACACTGTCCGCACTGTTCGCTGAGCCCAGGGCAGGCAAGGTGCGAGCTGAGAGGCTGGAAGAAGACGCAAGCAGCGGTAGGAACTGCAGGCACGTCCAGTTTCTCCTGGCTGGCCAGGCAGCCATAACACGGGCTCTCTCCTGGCTGACGCAGCAGCTGCAGCCGCAGCCGTACATAACCATAACGTCGCCATAACGTCACCTCATATAGCATAAGACCATGTTGTTGCTCCAATGTAGCCCCAAGACAGCAGGTGGAGCTTATACAACAAAAGTAGCCCATGTCCAAGCCAGTATCTCGTGACGTGCATGCGCAGTGATACACATGATCTCAGCTGCTACATAATCTTTATTTACAAAACGTGGGGCAAGAGCGAGAGGCTGTGGACCAAGAGAGCCTGACCACACCATCTTGGCTAATTTGCACTTTCCCTGCCCCTATTAACTACTTTGGCTTTTACTTTAGTGAGATGGAAAGCCATTGAAGAGTTTGAACAGGAGGGTTTTGTGTTATGAACTTTTAAGGATCCTTCTAGAAAACTATATACTGGGAATAAATTGAGGGGGCAAGGGATAAATTCAGAAAACCAGTTAGGACGCAGTAATCCAGGAAAGAGAGAGGATGGAGGCATGGTCAAGGGTAGTGGGAATGGCAGCGATGAGAAGCACTCTGATTCTGGACATGGAGTTTAAGACAAGAGCTGAATGGATGACCTGCTTATATTAATTGCCCAAATTCCTAACCCTAAGGTTAATAAGCAAATTATAAAATTCAGTGGAATTGATTCTAAATAGCCCTTGTAAATTGTACTTACATTTTTTAAAAATAAAATTTTAACACCGAAGAGTTTTACTAACAGATAGAAATCCCCTTTTTTCCACCTGAGTGGCCAGATGGGGTAGTCAGTAGCATGAATCAGTTGCTAATAGAATGAATACAGGCTTTCAAAATAGGGTAGATCTGGGATTGTTTGCCTCCTTATGTTTCATTTATGAGCAGTGTGACTCAGCCCAGTAACTCAGAGGCTCTTTGTTCATATATGCAGGAGCATTCGAGCAATTACAAGAAATAATCGGTATAAAATATACAGCATAATACCTGGCACAGAGTAAATACACATTCAAATCAGCGCTGTTTCTGTTTTTCCTTTCCAACATGCTCTCTGCCCAGGCTGAAAAATCCAAATCTAGATGCGCCTTATGCCACTTTATAATTAAGGAAATGCATTCCAGAAACAAGAGAATACAAAATAAACATTTTCATGATATGTTCAGTTCAGTCGCTCAGTCGTGTCCAACTCTTTGCATGATATACTAGGAAATGATTTTCATGATTTCCACGAAAAGCACTAGAACTATCCTATCTAGTTTCTTATCAAAACTAATGATTTTATTACAACTTCCTATTGAAATAGCCCTGCTGTTTTCTTATGACTAAGAAGTAGAGCTAGCTTACAAAGAATTTCAGAGTTTAATTGATTTTATTCTTCTCGAATAAAGATTCTTTTTCCTGAATACAAAGATCTCAGAAAGGTAAACCAAAGTTTAAGAGACTCGTGGTGCATTTGGGAAGTTAAGTTAAGTTGTTTTTCATTCTGGGAATAAATTAAGAAAACATGCCGGCCATAACTCAAAAAAAAAAAAAAAGCCAAACCCCTAAGACGCAGACCTCAACCATTTCCTCCTAACATTTATACACATACCACATTCAGATATCTCTCTCCCCCTCCCCACCCCCATTCATAAACGTTTCTCTGAGGATATGTAACTCTTATATCCCCAAACATTTTATTTGGCTCAGGTGATTTTTAGAATGTTTTGCCAGAGCAACTTCTTATTCCATACTTTTCCTTTTCAAAAGCTCCTGTTAGGTAGCTATGCTCCTGTTATGCCCAGAAAAAGAAATTAATGAATGAAAAAAATAATTTATCTGGTCATTTTTTGCCTGCAGGCACTCAAAAAGCTTGGACAAAGATTTCTGCCCCAGTTAGTAATTTGTGGACCTCCAAGCATCACTTTCAAGATCATTCACCACTTTTAGTCCTTTCCTGACTAAGCGTTTCCGTTTCCTGCCGTGATGGTGCCTCCCCCTGAAGCCAGGCGAATCTGCTAGCTGTCGTGTACACATGTGTGACTCATCCCCTCTTTCCTTTTACTCATTTTACTGACGATACCTTAGCATGAATTTCCCCCTGATGTCTCTACTTCGTGTCATTTCTTTCCTTGTTTCACTCTCAAAACTCCATGTGACCTTCCCATTTCCCAGATCTATCCGCCCCAATACTTTCAGTAACTCCTTAGAATATATGCATCTATATTAAAAATGATGCTAGTAAGTCTCTTATCATACCAAGAAATTGATATTTCTAGTACAGAATTTTGAGGCTGGGGTACATTTTAGAAGTTACCAACTGTAACCCCTTCCTTTCCCAGGAGAAAAAAGCTGAGGTCTAGAGTTCTTAACCTGCTCGGGACCAAAACTTCAATCTCCTGACTCCTAGCCCAGGGTTTTTCTGCCACCCCTTTGCTCTATTTTAGAGTTACCTCCTTCCCTCAACACGATTATTTTAATCTGGTTACTAGCACAACTCAACTACATTAGAGTTTCCTATTATATTAGAGTTTCCATCTTCCGCCACTTACTAGCTGTTAATATCTGGATGTTACTTAACCTCTTTAAGTCTCATTTCTTTCTGTGAAATGGGCACCTTATCAGGTGATTGTGAGGTTTAAATGAGATGATCCACGTACCTGGCACTTGGTAGATGCTCAATAAGTGTTAGTGGTCGTGGAGATGATGATGAATATAGTGGTGAACACAAAATATTTGTACTGGGTTGATTTCATTTATTCTTTGAAGGTTGCTGCCTGGTTCTCCTACCTTTTAAAAAACATACTCACTTCCTAATGGAATTCTCATGAGTGATGATTTGCATCCAGTGATTGTATGAAGGTTGAGAACAAAGGAAGTCATCAATATTAGGTCACAGAAGCAGTGAGTAGGAATGGGTCAGCTGGCTGGGATGGTGATAGAAAAATAGGGGAGAGTTTGTTCTTGTCTTCAGAGAACAAGAAATTTAGTCAAGTCAGACCTAAAGCCCCAGGAATGAAGCATAATTAAGCACCCAACACTTAAGTGACTTGAGGTGCAGCAGCTGACTGGAGAAAGAAGAGCTAAAACTGGGCTTGTATGGTCAGGGAAGACTTCTGATGACAAGGGACTCGCGCCAAGCCCTGAAGTCTCAGCGTAGGACAGGACAGCCTGAACCTCAGATGGGAGCGCTCTGTGCCCAGGGGAGGGTGGCCGGGCTGAGAAAGCCGCTTCACAGTTCATTTCTCACTTACTGAAATGCAAAGCTTTGTCTCCATCTCTGACCCCATCCCTCAGCCTTAAGTCTCATCTTTCAGCTTTTTCCTTTTCATTTCCATCACCATTTCCTGCACTGAGACTCTTAATGCTCTCTCTGTCTCACGAAGAGTTGCTCAAATATCATCTTGTCAGTTGCTCTTGGCTTCTGTTCACTTCTTCCCAGCGGATGTATCTGAACTAAAACACAAGACTGATGAAAATAACAACAGTTGTAATGCACTAAGTACTTAGGTAATCTTTTTAGTAATCCAGAGGTATCCTCTTTATACAGGCAAAGGCTTAGACTTGGAGGAATTAAATGACTGGCCCAAGGCTACAGAACTGATGAAAGTTGGATAGAAGATTGAAACTCGCCTCATTCTGACTCTAAGGTCCATTCATTACCCCAAACCATATGCCTGGATTACTTCACATAAACCAAACACAGGAAATAGTGACAGTTTAATTGCTTATGGTCCCTAATGTCTCCAGCTCTGCACCCTTGCATGCAGTCTCTATTTGTCCCTCATCACTGGACATAAACCCATGCTCCTTCCCCAGATTAAACCCCACCTGTACATACAAGTGTGTATTTGCACATGCACACACTGTCTACTTGTGCACCAAACTTGGTAAGACTTGAATTGTTAGTAGAAGTTTCACAGTGAACACCTACAGCTTTCTGCCAACTCCTGGCTTACTTTTGCATCCTTCCCTATTTGAATCTTAAGTGCTCATCTATTCCCATATTGTTTCTGGAATCAACAAGAAATTCTGTCCTTTGTCCTGCACAGACCAGTGCTGCTCACACCCAGGCCACAAAGTGGTCTCTGCTTTGACGCCAAGACGAATGTCAAGAAACAGCATTTTCTCCCTCTTCTGGCCTTGGGAAGAACAAACCACTCTGTGGTTATTGAGCTACAAGGAGAGAGAAGCATCAGATTTTGGTCTAAAATAAAGTCACTTCCTGTATCCTGAGAACTTTATCTTTAAATTAGCTTATTTGAAAAGTTAAACAAGGAATATGCTAGGAGATATGAAGATGAGTAATCCCCAGTCGGCCCTTGAAATGCTTAGTCTTGTGGAGATGACAGATATATCCACAGAAAGATGGCTCAGTGGTAAAGAACCCGCTTGCCAGTGCAGAAGACACGGGAGACTCGGGTTTGATCCCTGGGTCAGGAAGATCTCCTGGAGGAGGAAATAGCAACCCACTCCAGTATTCTTGCCTGGAAAATCCCATGGTCAGAAGAGCCTCGCAGGCTACAGTCCATGGGGTTGCAAAGAGTCAGACAAGACTGAGCACATACACACTCACAGTAACATGACACTGTGGTTTGTTCTAAATTGTTGTTCAGTTGCTCAGTTGTGTCCAACTCTTTGCAATCCCATGGACATCAGGCTTACTTTCCTTCACTATCTCCTGGAGTTTGCTCAAACTCATGTCCATCAAGTCAATGATGCAATCCTACCGTCTCATCCTCTGTTGCCTCCCTCTCTGCCTGTCCTCAGTTTTCCTCAGCATCAGGGTCTTTTCCAATGAGTCAGCTCTTCGAATCAGGTGGCCAAAGTATCAGAGCTTCAGCTTCAGTATCAGTCCTTCTAATAAATATTCATGGTTGATTTCCTTTAGGATTGACTGGTTTGATCTCCTTGCTGTCCACGGGACTCTCAAGAGTCTTCTCTATGTTAGGAGTATGCAAAGAGGAGATGCATTTAAACAAACTTGAGAGATTATATTCCATGGAAGAAATGGTACCCAGGTTGAGCTGGACAGATATCTAGGGTTAGTTAGACAGAGATTTGAGGCTGAGGGGATGGCATGAGCAAAGGTAAAGAAGAGTGAAATAACATGTTTTGTGTTGGAAAGGAGTAATTAACTGTTTAGAAGAAGACATGGGTGGACAATTTGTTTGTTTGTTTGTTTTTCATTTTAAATTAGTTTATTTATCTATTTTTTAATTTTACAATATTGTATTTGTTTTGCCATACATTGACATGAATCCACCATGGGTGTACATGTGTTCCCCTTCTAGAACCCCCCTCCCACCTCCTTCCCCATCCCATCCCTCTGGGTCATCCCAGTGCACCAGCCCCGAGCACCCTGTATCATGCATCAAACCTGGACTGGCGATTCATTTCACATATGATAATTTACATGCTTCAATGCCATTCTCCCATATCATCCAGCCCTTGCCCTCTCCCATAGAGTCCATAATACTGTTTTATTTATCTGTGTCTCTTTTGATGTCTCACATACAGGGTTATCTTTACCGATTGACTAAATACCATATATATGTGTTAGTATATTGTATTGGTGTTTTTCTTTCTGGCTAATAGGCTTCAGTTTCATCCACCTCATTAGAACTGATTCGAATGTATTATCTTTAATGGCTGAGTAATATTCCATTGTGTATATGTACCACAGCTTCCTTATCCATTCATCTGCTGATGGGCATCTAGGCTGCTTCCATGTCCTGGCTATTATAAACAGTGCTGCAAATAACATTGGGGTACACGTGTCTCTTTCAATTCTGGTTTCCTCAGTGTGTATGCCCAGCAGTAGGATTGCTGGGTCAAATGGCAGTTCTATTTCCAGTTTTTTGAGGAATCTCCATACTGTTCTCCATAGTGGCTGTACTACTTTGCATTCCCACCAACAGTGTAAGAAGGTTCCCTTTTCTCCACACCCTCTCCAGCATTTAGTGTTTGTAGACTTTTGGATAGCAGCCATTCTGACGGGTGTGAAATGGTACCTCATTGTGGTTTTGATTTGGATTTCTCTGATAATGAGTGATGTTGAGCATCTTTTCATGTGTTTGTTAGCCATCTGTATGTCTTCTTTGGAGAAATGTCTGTTTAGTTCTTTGGCCCACTTTTTGATTGGGACATTTATTTTTCTGGAATTCAGCTGCAGGAGTTACTTGTATATTTTTGAGATTAATTATTTGTCCATTGCTTCGTTTGCTATTATTTTCTCCCATTCTGAAGGCTGTCTTTTCACCTTGCTTATAGTTTCCTTTGTTGTGAAAAAGCTTTTAATTTTAATTAGGTCCCATTTGTTTATTTTTGCTTTTATCTCCAACATTCTGAGAGGTGGGTTATAGAGGATCCTGCTGTGGTTTATGTTGGAGAGTGTTTTGCCTATGTTTTCCTCTAGGAGTTTTATAGTTTCTGGTCTTACATTTAGATCTTTAATCCATTTTGAGTTTATTTTTGTGTATGGTGTTAGAAAGTGTTCTAGTTTCATTCTTTTACAAGCGGTTGACCAGTTTTCCCAGCACCACTTGTTAAAGAGATTGTCTTTTCTCCATTGTATATTCTTGCCTCCTTTGTCGAAGATAAGGTGCCCATAGGTGTGTGGATTTATCTCTGGGCTTTCTATTTTGTTCCATTGATCTATATTTCTGTCTTTGTGCCAGTATCATACTGTCTTGATGACTGTGGCTTTGTAGTAGAGCCTGAAGTCAGGCAGGTTGATTCCTCCAGTTCCATTCTTTCTCAAGATTGCTTTGGCTATTCGAGATTTTTTTGTATCTCCATACAAATTGTGAAAATATTTGTTCTAGTTCTCTGAAGAATACCGTTGGTAGCTTGATAGGCATTGCATTGACTCTATAGATTGCTTTGGGTAGTATACTCATTTTCACTATATTGATTCTTCCGATCCATGAACACGGTATATTTCTCCATCTATTTGTGTTCTCTTTGATTTCTTTCACCAGTGTTTTATAGTTTTCTATATATAGGTCTTTTGTTTCTTTAGGTAGATATATTCCTAAGTATTTTATTCTTTTCATTGCGATGGTGAATGGAATTGTTTCCTTAATTTCTCTTTCTGTTTTCTCATTGTTAGTGCATAGGAATGCAAGGGATTTCTGTGTGTTAATTTTATATCCTGCAACTTTACTATATTCATTTAGCTCTAGTAATTTTCTGGTGGAGTCTTTAGGGTTTTCTATGTAGAGAGTCATGTCATCTGCAAACAGTGAGAGTTTTACTTCTTCTTTTCCAATCTGGATTCCTTTTATTTCTTTTTCTGCTCTGATTGCTGCAGCCAAAACCTCCAAAATTATGTTGAATAGTAGTGGTGACACTGGGCACCCTTGTCTTGTTCCTGACTTTAGGGGAGATGCTTTCAGTTTTTCACCATTGAGGATAATGGTTGCTGTGGGTTTGTCATATATAGCTTTTATTATGTTGAGGTGTGTTCCTTCTATTCCTGCTTTTTGGAGGGTTTTTATCATAAATGAATGTTGAATTTTGTCAAAGGCTTTCTCTATATCTATTGAAGTAATCACATGGTTTATATTTTTCAATTTGTTTATGTGGTGTATTACATTGATTGATTTGTGGATATTGAAGAATCCTTGCATCCCTGGGATAAAGCCCACTTGGTCATGAAGAATGATCTTTTTAATATGTTGTTGGATTCTGTTTGCTAGGATTTTGTTAAGGATTTTTGCATCTATGTTCATCAGTGATATTGACCTGTAGTTTTCTTTTTTTGTGGCATCTTTGTCAGGTTTTGGTATTAGGGTGATGGTGGCCTCATAGAATGAGTTTGGAAGTTTACCTTCCTCTGCAATTTTCTGGAACAGTTTGAGTAGGATAGGTGTTAGCTCTTCTCTAAATTTTTGGTAGATTCAGCTGTGAAGCCATCTGGTCCTGGGCTTTTGTTTGCTGGAAGATTTCTGATTACAGTTTCAATTTCTGTGCTTGAGATGGGTCTGTTGAGATTTTCTATTTCTTCCTGGTTCAGTTTTGGAAAGTCGTACTTTTCTAAGAATTTATCCATTTCTTCCAAGTTGTCCATTTTATTTGCATATAGTTACTGCTTATTTGCTTATAGTTGCTGATGGGTGGAGAATTTGGAAGAGGTCAGGTCTAAGGGGACTTATTTGTCATGCTAAAGTGCTTGGACAATGTCCTCGAGGTGATGATGAGACGGTGAAGCATTCTAAGCCAGACAATATCACTGTCAGGTTTGTGATGTAGATACAACATTTTCATTCGTGATCTCTGATGCAGAGGATAGATTTAAGATGGGCAAGTCTAGGGGAAGGGAGTTCTGGAGGCTAATGCAGTTGTGTAAATTGAGATGGACTTGTGTGGCACCAAGGGACAAATAGGAGAACTATTTAGGAGGTAAAACTGATAGACCCTCATAATAGACTGAATGTGGGAGCTAGTGGAAGGGAGCAGGTCAAGATGACTTGGGAGACCAGTGTGTATTGGTGCCATTCACTAACCCAGGAGCCTTAGTTCACTAACCCTGATTCTTCTCCTTTAGAAGAAAGATGATGAGTAACTTTGAGCATGCTGATTCTTGGGTCCTTAGACATTCAAATGGAGAAGCATTAATTGTTCAGTCTCTCACTTCCTTAGGGCCTTTATCCAAATGTTAGCTTCTTAGTAAGACTTCTCTGCACATCCCGAGCCCCAGCAATAACAGTTCCGTCCAAACTTCCATGGTGTTTTCTCCTTAACGATTATCATCTGACACACTATTAATTTTCCACTTACCTATTTTTTAGTTATCAACCTTCTTTCACTAAAATGTAAGCTGCACAAGGCTAAGTTATTTTATTTAATATACTTAGTACTATCCTCTCTGTACCTAGAAGAATGCCTGGTTCATTGCAGGCATTTAATAAATATTTGAGAAATGAATGAATGAATGTCAATGTAGGCAGCTGATTTTATGAGCTCTTCAGGGATAGCTGAACAACTGCCTACAGACAATAACCTCTTTGTGAGTATCCACTACCTGTCACCTTGGATCTACTCTGATATGTGCCTCTTCCTCCTGTCTTCTCAAAAAGAGCTTCCCGTCTTACTTTCTTCACTATTTGTTTCATAATTTTATAATGACTGTGGTTTTGATTCCTGGAAAAATAAAAACCTCTGGGAATCTAACCTATAGTTTTCTAAGTGTACAAACAGACACCGAGGTCAACTCTTGATTATTTTTCTACAGCTGAGCCATGAAGTTAAATAAACAAAAAAGTCTGCTGCTTGTTTGGAATCTGAGTAATTTTTCTGAATACTTTCCATCACAACTACTGAGAGAGACCCCATTAAATTAAAACGCAAAAATGATTGTTAAATCATGAAAACCTAAAAGGCAATATGATTTTTTTGTACCTTTACTTGTGCTTGTTTTTTTCACCTGTTTCAGAAGTAAAGTTCCTTTTTCTGAAGTGAATGCTTCTGCCTGTGTGTTAGACCTCATTTCCTCCTGATAGCTCGGTGATTATCTTGGTCTCTTCTTATCTGGAGGTCACATTGCTTTGTAACTGGAGTCCTTGCCTCCAGTCTCTGTTCCTCCTCCACCCAGTACTCACACAGTTGCCAGAGAGATATTTCTGACACATGACTCAGATAACGTCGCCCTATCCTGTTTGCTTGTATGGAAATTATCTACCTGTTGATCTCATTGAGAAGACTATGAACTCTTGGAACGCTAGTATCACTTCATATCAGTGATTAGTGTGCACCTGCCACATACTAACTCTATTAAAATATCTTTTATTGTTTCCCATTTCCTATGAAACAAACTCACTTAAATGTTATTCCAAGTCCTTTACAATTTCACTCCATCTGCATGTAAAAAAAATCTCCCTCCATACTATCCAGGATTTGAACAGGGTATTCTGGGAAATGAGAGACATTTTCACAAATATCTTTTCAAAATGACCACATCATAATGTTAATCACTCACTGTATTTTTAAATCACCCAATAACCTAGGAAACAGGTATCCTATCCTTGTTCCCATTTTTGGCACATGTCCTTAATTGAATCTCCCCTAATCTTGAACTTCATCACATTCTGAGCCATAATAAAATGCATTTAAACTTTGCTGTTTGATAATCTAAAATGTTGAAAAATGTTTGTGTTTAAGGTCAAGTCAAAAACTCTATAATCAAATTGGTCTCATAAGATGACCATGTTCATACTGCTATATACTTTTTGCTTCTTTAGTTCAAACATGAATGTTTACATTTCTACCTTGTTTATCTCTTTGCCTTGCACTCCACTGCACACCCCACTCTTCCCTTCCTGGTTTGTTGTTGTTCAGTTGCTAAGTCATGTCTGACTCTTTGTGACTCCATGGAAGGGTTAATTCCCTTCCTGGTTCAGTTCAGATCAGTTCAGTCACTCTGTCGTGTCTGACTCTTTGCGATGCCATGGACTGCAGCACCCCAGGTCTCCCTGTCCATCACCAACTCCCAGAGTTTACTCAAACTCATGTCTATCACGTCGGTGATGCCATCCTACCATCTATCCTCTGTCGTCCCCTTCTCCTCCTGCCTTCAATCTTTCCCAGAATCAGGGTCTTTTCCAATGAGTCAGTTCTTTGCATCAGGTGGCCAGAGTATTGGAGTTTCAGCTTCAACATCAGTCCTTCCAATGAACACCCAGGACTGATCTCCTTTAGGATGGACTGCCTGGATCTTCTTGCAGTCCAAGGGACTCTCAAGAGTCTTCTCCAAAACCACAGTTCAAAAGCATCAATTATGCAGTGCTCAGCTTCCTTTATAGTACAACTCTCACATCCATACATGACTACTGGAAAAACCATAACTTTTGACTATACGGACCTTTGTCAGTAAAGCAATGTCTCTGCTTTTCAATTCACTGTCTAGGTTGGTCACAGCTTTTCCTCCAAGAAGAAGGCACCTTTTAATTTCATGGCTGCAGTCACCATCTGCAGTGATTTTGGGGTCCAAGAAAATAAAGTCTGTCACTGTTTCCATTGTTTCCCCATCTATTTGCCATGCCATGAAGTGATGGAATAAGATGCTATGATCTTTGTTTTCTGAATGTTGAGTTTTAAGCCAACTTTTTCACTCTCCTCTCTCACTTTCATCAAGAGGCTCTTTAATTCCTCTTCGCTTTCTGCCATAAGGGTGATGTCATCTGCGTTTCTGGGGTTATTGATATGATACTGATATTTCCTGCAGTCTTGATTCCAGCTTGTGCTTCATCCAGTCCAGCATTTCTCATGATGTACACTGCATATGAGTCAAATAAGCAAGGTGACAATATATAGCCTTGACGTACTCCTTTCCCAATTTGGAACCAGTCTGTTGTTCCATGTCCAGTTCTAACTGTTGCTTCTTGACCTGCATACCGATTTCTCAGGAGGCAGGTCAGGTGGTCTGGTGTTCCCATCTCTTGAAGAATTTTCCACAGGTTGTTGTGATCCACACAGTCAAAGGCTTTGGCATAGTCAATAAAGCAGAAGTAGATGTTTTTCTGGCACTCTCTTGCTTTTTCTATGATCCAAAGGATGTTGGCAATATAATCTCTGGTTCCTCTGCCTTTTCTAAATCCAGCTTAAACATCTGGAAGTTCTCAGTTCATGTACTGTTGAAGCCTAACTTGGAGAATTTTGAGCATTATTTCTCTAGTATGTGAGATGAGCGCCATTGTGTGGTAGTCTGAACATTCTTTGACGTTGCCTTTCTTTGGGATTGGAATGAACACTGGTCTTTTCCCTTTCTGATTACACCTGTCCTACTCAACTTTTCGATATAATGCAAGAGCTACCTCCTCCATACATACTTCACTGCTCCCTTTTGGCAGCATTTTTCCACTCCTGGCTTCCACAAAGAAAGTTTTTCTTTTATCATTCCTGGCCTCTTTCCCCTCCCTGGCTTTCCCCCACAGAGTAAGTGTCTGGTCAGTGGGTGATAGCTTTTGGTCCAAGTGTCTGAATTGGACAGAGTTAATCTATCAGTGGTCCCGAGGTTGCACATTAGGTCTCTGCTCTCATTGCCTCTCTGCTTGACCAGTGGGAGGGAAGACCTGAAGTAAACATGTCTACTTTGCAGATTTAAACTTTCCATCTGTTGGACTGTTGCAAGATATAAACTAGAGGATAAAGGAATGGAAAACCCAATTTGGTTTTCACCCTAAGCTTTGTCCTTCAATCTAGTTTCTGTTGCTAATAAAGTTGATATACTACTTATATAATTCTGTTTTTTTTAACCTAACCTCTGAATTTGATCTGAGTTATGGTAGAGAAGGTGTTACTTTTTGAAAAGGGCTCCCTTTATTTCAGTCTCCTTTATATTATTCATTAATCTCCTAGAGCTGAGACCATGTCGGATTCATCTTGTATCTAATGTGTTTGGCTCAGAGACACATGATAGGTACTCAGTATGTGTTTCTTTGATTACATTAAGCAAATGTGCCAATGGGGACCTTAAAACTGTGCTGAAGCAGACCTGATGGGGTCTCCTGCTGCATGTAAAGAGCACCAGCATTTATTTGTGTAATTTCTGTGTGATTTTGACATTAATTAGCAACAATGAGCCTGAGAGTTACCTGAAGTCATCTCTGTGTAATGCAATAATTGACAGGCATTGACCACTGATCTGTGGTGTTCTCTGCTCTAGAGAAGTATGGACCTGACACCATCCTGAAGGCCCAGGCTTTATCAACTTGTGAGAATACAAGAGACCACATTAATATTAACATTTTAATATCACTAGCACCTGATCCCTACCTATCACTGGCATCCTCACTTATTTTGTGTGTTCTCCAAGTGGCTGGATATCATCAGTGTGTGCGTATGTGCTCAGTTGTATCTGACACTTTGCGACCCCATGGACAGTAACCCGCCAGGCTCCTCTGTCCATGGAATTTTCCAGGCAAGAATACTGGAGGGAGTTGCCATTTTCTACTTCTGGGGATCTTCCTGACCCAGGGATTGAACCCGTGTCTCTTGCATTTCCTGCCTTGGCAAGCAGGTTCATTACCACTGAGCCACCTGGGAAGCCTGGATATCATTATACACAGGGATAAATCCACTTTGTGTTCTTTGAGCCAGTCATTTGAAAGCTACCTTAGGCACGTCCGCTATTCCATCCTAGTGTGAAAACACATGGTTCTGGTTCTGTTTGCATTTCACAGGGAAACAGTACAGAGAGGAGCGCTGAGGCCACAGGACTGTCTGCTCTTTGACGAATGGCTGCCCCCAGTGAAGGGAAGGAGGAAGCAGAGGAAGACAATCAGTGGCACACAAAACTGGGGAATTTTCAGAATTAGTTTGGCAGAAAAGCTGAAATATGTTTAAAAGGATTTAGCATTTTTTTTAATTGAAGAATAATTGTTTTAGAGAATTTTGCTGTTTTCTGCCAATTATCAACATGAATCAGTCATAGGTGTATATATATGTCCCCTCCCTCTTGAAACAATTTCTTTTTAAAGATATCATCAGAGATTCTCATGGGCTTCCCTGAGAGCTCAGTTGGTAAAGAATCCACCTGCAATGCGGGAGACCCTGCTTCAATGCTTGGGTCGGGAAGATCCGCTGGAGAAGGGAAAGGCTACCCACTCCAGTATTCTGGCCTGGAGAATTCCATGGACAGTCCATGGGGTTGCAAAGAGTCGAACAGGACTGAGTGACTTTCACTCTCACTTTCACAGAGATTCTCATAAAGATTAAGCCTATGGATTTAGCTAACATTATTTTTGAGTCACTTCCAGAGTGCAATTTTGGTCAAGTGGTAGAACAAAGTTCTGATTGCAGTGATAAGTGAGTGAGGAGGAAATGGAGGCACTAAAAACCTGAGGAGAGAAATACGACAGGACCTTGAGAAGAGTAGTGAAAGTCCCCAACAGAAACAGCAGGGAAACCAACATGACTGAGCATAGGGAAGAGAGGGTGGGTGGGGATGAGGCTGGAGCACAGTTAGGCAGGACTTCATAAGCCAGGGGTAGGGGACGGCATTTTATTTTGAATGGGATATTAATAGAAAATAATAGGAAGACTCTTGCTAGGGAGTGAGATGAACTCCCAGAAGTTCAAGCTGGATTTAGAAAAGGCAGAGGAACCAGAGATTATATTGCCAACATCCTTTGGATCATAGAAAAAGCAAGAGAGTTCCAGAAAAAAACATCTACTTCTGCTTTATTGACTATGCCAAAACTTTTGACTGTGTGGATCGTAATAAACAGTGGAAAATCATTCAAGCTATGGGAATAACAGACCACCTGACCTGCTTCCTGAGAAATCTGTATGCAGGTCAAGAAGCAACAGTTAGAACTGGACATGGAACAACAGACTGGTTCCAAATTGGGAAAGGAGTACATCAAGGCTGTATATTGTCACCTGGCTTATTTAACTTATATGCAGAGTACATCAAGCAAAATGCTGAGCTGGATAAAGGACAAGCTGGAATTAAGACTGCTGGGAGAAATATCAATAACTTCAGAAACGCAGATGACATCACCCTTATGGCAGAAAGCGAAGAGGAACTAAAGAGCCTCTTGATGAAAGTGAAAGAGGGGAGTGAAAAAGTTGGTTTAAAACTCAACATTCAGAAAACAAAGATCATGGCATCTGGTCCCATCACTTCATGGCAAATAGATGGGGAAACAGTGACAGATTTTACTTTCTTGGGCTCCAAAATCCCTGCAGATGATGACTGAACCCATGAAATTAAAAGACGCTTGCTCCTTGGAAGAAGAGTTATGACCAAACTAGACAGCATATTAAAAAGCAGAGACATTATTTTGCCGTCAAAGGTCTGTCTAGTTAAAGCTATGGTTTTTCCAGTAGTCATGTATGGATGTGAGAGTTGGACTATAAAGAAAGCTGAGCACTACAGAATTGGTGCTTTTGAACTGTGGTTTTGGAGAAGACTCTTGAGAGCCCCTTGGACTGCAAGGAGATCCAAGCAGTCCATCCTAAAGGAAATCAGTCCTGAATATTCATTGGAAGAACTGATGCTGAAGCTGAAACTCCAATACTTTGGCCACCTGATGCGAAGAACTGACTCATTGGAAAGAACCCTGATACTGGGAAAGTTTGAAGGCGGGAAGAGAAGAGGATGACAGAAGATGAGATGGTTGGATGGCATCACCAACTCAATGGACATGAGTTTGAGTAAACTCTGGGAGTTGGTGATGGACAGGGAGGCCTGGCGTGCTTTGGTTCATTGGGTCGCTAAGAGTCGAACATGACTGAGGACTTAACTGAGATGATCCTGTTGTAAAATATTTAAGCTATATTTGAAGGATAAATTTTAGGGGAAAAAATGAAGTTAGTGGGAACTAATCAACAGGTTATAACAAAAGATTAAAGATTGAACAGCTAGCCATCAGCGTGAGCCTTACTGATCTGTACTTTTCCCCCCAATTACAGTGAAATAAACATAAGATGTAAATTTTCCCATATTTTAAGTTTTTCTCTTCAGAGAGGATTCCTGCATTAGAATGACTGAATAAGAAATGCAAACTTTTTTCTTAAATATGGTCTATACCAGGACTGTTCCCAACAGCCAAAAGATGGACACAACAGAACTATCCATCATTGGATGAATGTGTAAACAAATCGTGCTGTGAACCTTATATACAGTGGGGTAGTATTCGGCCATACAAAGGAATGGTACTGATAAATGCAACAGGTGAGGAGCCTTCTAAACATCATGCTAATTAAAGAAGCAAGACACACAAAAAGATAACATACTTCATGATTTTATTTACATGAAATGTCCAGAATAGGTAAATCCTTAGGCAGAAACCAGACTGGCGACTGCCAGGGGATGGTGGAGGGGAGGCATATGGAGTGTTGGCTTAAAGAGTCTAGGGTTTTCTTTTGGGAAGATGAAAGTGTTTCGGAACTCAGTATACGCGACAGTTGCCCAACATCGGGAATGCACTAAATGCCACAGAATTATACACTTAATAGTGGTAAATTTTGTTTTAAGAGACTGTCATCTCAATAAAATTTTTTTTTTAATTCATTGGTACATTTCTTAACTTTGAGAAGCCTGATCTGTAGTGTTTTCAGTAGTGCTTTCTGAAAGGGTGGCAGTGAGTTACTCTTGGAGCCAGCAAGAGGCAAGAGCCCCAGTTTCACCCTGTGCGACTGTGCATGTGTGCAGAAGGCATTTCAGTTACAAATTCCCATTTCCTTGATTGTTTCTGAGTCACATTTTCTCTTTTAAAAGTTGTCTCTTTTTGTCTTGTACTTATTTACTGAGGTCCTATGTGTCTGCTGTCGTTTTGTATGTATCTTGTGAAATAAACACATTATTCCCTGTTCTGTTTTGTTTTTTATGGTTATTTTCCCATAGTTTGCCTTTTTTAAAAGTATACTTTTTAAAAATACCTTTTATACCATTCAGCTTATTTTTTCCCATTGTGATTTCTTCTTTTACCTCTAGGCTGAAAGACCCACCTCTTTCCAAAGGTCTGACTAAATATTCAATTCTATTTTTATCTAGATTTTTCTATGGTTTGATCTGTCAGAAGTTTATTTTTAATAGTTAAATATTTTTATGATATTTTCTATGGGCAAATGAAAAGTTGTAATTTCTTACCAGAATGATGTAACTTTGAGCATGGTTTCTCAAAATTGAGCAATCTGCAGATCACTTTTAAAGGGAAAAAATGATCTTGACTCTAATGATGACAAATGACTTTTATTATGTTATTTCTTATAATGGATTGAATTTTGTTCCCTCCAAATTTATATGTTGAAGTCCTAACCTTAGTACTTCTGAAAAATGTGACCTTATTTGAATATCGGGCTGTGGTACATGTAATTCGTTAAGATGAGGTCACACTGGAGTAAGGTGAGTCCCTAATCCAAAGTGGTATCCTTATAGATGGAGAAGGGCATGGCAACCCACTCCAGGATTCTTGCCTGGAGAAGCCCATGGACAGAGGAGCCTGGCGGGCTACAGTCCATGGAGTTGCATAGAGTTGGACGTGACTGAAGCGACCACACAGTCCAGCACAGCACATCCTTATAGAAACGGGAGATTTGGATGCAGACATGTATGTGGGCTTGGGGGTTGGGCGTCCCATGGTGGTTCAGTGGTAAAGAATCTGCCTGCAGTACAGGAGATGCATGTTCAGTCCTTGGGTCGGGAAGATCCCCTGGAGGAGGGCATGGCAACCCAGTCCAGTATTCTTGCCTGGAGAAGCACATGGACAGAGAAGCCTGGTGGGCTACAGTCCATGGGGTCGCAAAGAGTTGGACACGACTCAGGTGACTGAGCATGCACATGCGTGCAGGAGCCAAGGAACTACTAGAAGTTCAGAGAAGTATGTGATGCTTCATTACAGCTACTGTAGCAAACTAATATACTCCTGTATGTATCAATACACTCCATAAACCTGCAGTTCTTTTACAGCTATCAAAACAAAGTAAATTTTAAAAATACACATATTTAAATTTATAAACCCCCCAAATTTTGCACGAGTGGCGCTAAGTTAATGTGACGATTAGTATAATTTTGCTACAACTGTATCATGACTCCCAATATGAATATAGTCTTGACTACATGTTCCTGAACGCAATTCTCCCAGTTTTTCTCTACTCCAGAACTTTCCTTTATACAATGCTCATGACATCATTTAGTTTTCACTGAGTCTGTTCAGCTCTTCCCTGTTCTCAATAATTTAGAAACACCACTGCAACTATGGGCCCGGAAACCACAGCACAGTTCCTGGTTCCAAGGTGGTCATCCAAACAACCCAGGATATGGTTATGCTGATCACTTTTTAGAAGACCATTAAAATCAAAATGCAAAATAAAAAATTCTCATGGGAACCTTGCAGAGGCCTAAGAACACAAGGCACAAACTACCAGGCATGCAGAGATTTCAGTTTGAGAAAAGATTAATCCTGAGGGACCCTCCCATCTGGCGAGGTTTGCTCTGGAAATGATTTGTCCTGCTCTTTGCTGATTCGGTTAATGAATTAGATCATTGGGACAGAGACGCTTTCCTGGTGACCTCATTCTGATTTGATTTTCTATGCTTTGTTGACTTCTTCATGTCCTATTCCCTTCTCAGAGAATCTTGAAGATGCTGCCCTTGCTTGTTTCAAAGTCAGCTTCCTTGCTGCCACTGGTCACTAAAAAATGTGAGTTGTGAATACGGTTTGATACAATGTTATCATGACCTAGTGCAAAAGTTTCTTTCTTTCTTTCTTATTTTTTTTAACAACTTTGGTTCAGCAAAAAATGTGAGATGAAAACAAATCAAAGACCAACAGGAAAGGATGAATTTGCATAAGCATTTACTGAAAAAAAAAAAAATCCCAGCAATGTAAATCTAGACTGCTGTGGTCTTACTTCCCAAAACGCCCAGGGTAGGAACCGGAAAGCCGGCAAACCAGTTCTCACGCTCTATAATTTGGAAGAGGAGAGAACTAGATTTCACAGTGTTTGGACACCTTTGCTCAAGTATATTGTAAGCACATTTCTCTTCAAATTTCTGGGAAAACTAGTGTTCCTCTAAAATGCAAAATTTTGCCCAAACCTGGGCCAACAAAATGGCTTGAAGAATTTATTCAAGGCTTTTTGTAGAAATAAGTATACCAAGCATTGAAACATTCTAAATTAATTTTACCAATGTTTACTAGTGGGATAAACCAACACAGAGAATGCTGATCGACTTCCTTGTGCAGGGCCACAGCCTCAGAGCGGACAAGAGAAAGGATGTCTGCAAGCTGGGAGCCCTCAGCTGTGTCTCTTCCCAAGACAGCTGTGAAGTCAAGGTGATTCAGTCAACCAAACAGTCTTCATAATGGGGAGCCTGGAGAGAGTATGTACCACAGGGAAAGGAAGCAAAATCTGAATCCTGGAAGACCTTAGATAAATTGCTATGCTTTCTTACCTTTTGTTTTCACATGTGTACCTCGAAGAAATTGCCATATCTCACAGGATATTGTAATAATTACTGAAGTAAAGTATGCAAAGTGCTTACGCCTCAAACACACACACACATACATACATAAACATTACATAACACATACACGTACACACAAATATTAGGTTGAACTGTTTGAAATTGCCAGTATTGGCCATTTTTGATGTACACAAATGGCAATTTTATATGGCTTGACCTAAGATGTATATTACAGGGTAGGTGACTCAGATGGTAAGAATCTGCCTTCAGCGCATGAAACCCAGGTTTGATCTCTGGGTTGGGAAGATCCCCTGGAGAAGGAAATGGCAACCCACTCCAGAATCCTTGCCTGGAGAATTCCATGGACAGAGGAGCCTGGTGGGCTACAGTCCATGGGGTCGCAAAGAGCCTGACACAACTGAGCGACTAACTCACACACACAGTATGTATATAAAGAGTTGTAAACAGTGGCAAAAAAGCAAGAAGCACTGCCTCTTTAGGGTAAAGAAAGCACACATCTATACTCAAAGACGTGATGGAAGATTCTTGACCCAACACAACATCCAATACACAGTACAGTGGGAGAAGAGAAATAAAAAAGTTAGTGTAGCAGATGCACATGTCCCCAAAATATGTTTAAAAGAGAGCACCAAAAGAGAACCAAACTGTGGTAGAGCCATCTTTGCATATAGAGGCTATGCTAACATTAACTCTTCAGAGGAAGCAGTTTGTGAGCTTACGAAAGCATATGCCCAGCTTTCCAAAGCAAACTAAAAATTCACCTTGACATTGCCTCGATATTTATTTTTTATTTCCTTAATTAACCCCGAGGTGTTGGCTAAGGCCAGGATGTGAGTCATAATGTTTTGCTCATTCACCTCTATTTGCTAGCACAATGGACTGGGCTAGCCCTGAGACAGCCTACAACAGTTACAATAGTTGGTCAGCTCTTCAGACTTGCCGTGAGCAATGTCCTATCAATTTGCCACCCCCATGTTCAGTCTCCTGGGATGACTTGCCACCCCCAGGTTTTGTCTCCTGATTAATGGTTCAGATCCTGACTTTCCAGCTGCACAAACTTCCCATCCAGTGGCTGGATGGATTCCTGTGGCTTTGTCCACTGAGGAGACAGAGTGACTGCTAATAGGAACTGGGTTGGAAAGGTGAAGATCCAGGTCAGGAGCACTCTATTAATTGCAGCCAGCAGGACTACAATGAGGTCAGGAGATCAATTTAGTGTCTGTATGGAATTCTTACCCTTTAGACTTTAAAAGTGAAAAGCCCAAGACATAGGTGTTGTGATGAGGGGAGTGAACTGTCAGCAAGGAGAATTTCAGAGCAGTTTATACTCCAATTTCCATTAATTTCCTGAGGTTTCTGGAATTAGCAGTTCAGGGAAACCCTCCAGAAGTTTAGCAAATACAGAAATTTCATCAGGTTTCTTACCAGACAAACACAGACCCAATGCATTGCTCAATGTCTCTATGGCAAAAATTATATGCTGTGGTGGATGTAAAAGAGGAAAAACCATAAGTGGAGGGCACCTCACCCCACAGTAAAACGGTGCCAATTTCAGTGGGTAGCACCACAGTGGCTTCCAGTAACCTAAAGAAAAATATTATGTTAAACTCTTTCCCTAATGTGATACTTTCTTCAAAACCAAAACAGTAAAACATTTGACTCAATAACAATATTCTAGATCTTATAACAGGATCTTGATCAACCTTTACTTTTTGCTGGTTTTTAATCTCTTTTTACCTGGTTGGTTTATTGTTGGTGATTTTTATAGAGATAGAATCTGAGTGACAAACCCTCTTTAGTTTGATTTGGAATTTTTTTCTGTCCAAAATCATTAGAACTCTGTCCCAGTAATTATATAGGACAGATTTATCCAAAGGCTAATTAAGAGTGTTATGTAGAAATAGCATGTCAAATATAAATCAATATTCATTTGGGGATGTTATTTTTGATCTGAAGAAAATTTGGTTTGTATAGGACAAAGTTTATAGTGGTAAAGACACGATCAAATTGAGAATTATGCAGTACAATTAAGTGTACAGTTTGTTTTCAAGCTGCTTATTCAGTGATTACTGTAAAATGCTTTAGAATGCATCAGCAGGTGAAAAATATTAGAGTAACATCTTAAGAAATCACCAGTCTAGGATAACTCTCATATTTCTCCCACCTTGGTGCTTAGGAACTCTCACAGCAAACAAGTCATTGAGTCACCAGTATATATTGTTAACAACAAGCAGAAAGTGACTTGTCTGGCTTCTGTGCCCTGCCGAATTGATGGTGGTGATCAAGGGCTGTATCTTTCAGTCTGGAGGGGTTAGCTCTTGATATTCCCAATCTCCCTTTTGACTCTAGCCTCAGGTTTCTTCTGTGAGATATGCTTCTTTTTTTCCCTCCTCAAATTCTTTTTCTTAGTTGTCTAACAATTCAAGATAGTGGTTAAGAGCATGGGCTTTAGTGCCAGAAAGAACTAGGTTTAAATTCTTCACCTACCATGTATTGGCTTTAAGAAGTGTGACTTTTCTGAATTTGTTTCCTTATCTGTAAGAAAGGAATAATAACAATAATTCTAAAATGAGGCATGTATTATTACATAAATGAAATAAGGTTGTTTAGCCTAGTTACTAAACAAATATTAGGTGTTATTGTCATTTTTCTCATTTAGCTTCTATATCATTGTGTGTAATGCCGCACAGTTGTATGGGAACAAACTAGTCAACATAAATTTTCCTTAACATGACAGTTATTAATTTAAGGAATAGTCTTTGGGGAATCATTAACTTGGACTGCTACCTCACCCTCTTTGCTCATTCTGCACTATCTTTTGCATTCTAATAGGATTAGCCAACCCAGGGAAGACTGGGAAGCAGCCTCAGAATTTTACGGGAGTTGATGCTTTTCTCAGTACATTCCATACTCACAGCTCCCTGTCCAGAAGTGACTCCTCACACATCTGTTACCATAGTTTATGTGGACCACAACACCATCATGCCCACCGAATTTAACCAGGACCCTTAAAACCAAAGATAGCCATTCATATGCTTGCCAGAAAACTCTCTGCAGAAGGAGCACCTCTATACTGGAGAGGATCTAAGCAAATCAATCTGATTTCCTCTTAGAGTGTATCAGAGAGAGAGGGAGAGACTGAAAAGCCTGCGGTCAGGAAGGTAATAAGCAGACACTGTGAAAACACTTTATCAGAAGCTCTGAAAACAGGAGGACGGGGAGAGGCCGGGTTAGTACCATCAGCAGAGAGGAAAGCAGGAGCAGAATTAGGAGAAGAGAGGCTCGAAGCCGGCAGGCCCTGAGTGACGGCTGACGTTGGCAGGGGCATCAGCGGAGCTGCTGCTGGACAGCTGGAACTGCCGCTGAACTGGGAAAGCGGTTGGGTTCTCTGCAAGGCCTGCTAGATGATCGTAAATATATTAAAGATAACAGCCTTCCATGAGTCCCTTCAACTATTCTCAGAGAGTGACCACTTAGTGATCAAGTTCTGATTTCTTTCCATTTCTTCCTTTCTGTTTAGCTAGCAGATAACCTGTCAACACTGTGGGCTTCTGTATCCAGGCATCCAGGAGGAGGTGTTTCACACCTTCACTCCCCTTGCAGGTTGGCCTTGATTTTGAAACGCCATGCGCCATGTACTCAAAAATAAAGACTGGTGATGCGAAAGCCCAAGGAGACTTCTGTGAATGCATTAAAACAATAAAGAACATGATGTATCTACAGAAACCAGCTTATTTATCTCTGTACGTCTCCCTTGTATGTCCTCTCCTAAAACGTCCCTTGCCCTTTTCTCTACCAGTCCAAGCCCCTCACCAGACCCTGCAGGACCTAATGAGAATTCACAGCCTCCAAGAAGTGCTTTCCAGTCGACAGACTTCTACCAGATCTGCCCTAGCTCTTGATCATTTCTGTTGTTCCTTGTTAGAATGAGATAAGAGCAATAAGGGCTTCCTCAGTGGCTCAGCTGTAAAGAGTCCACTTGCAATGCAGGAGCTGCAGGAGACACGGATTCAGTCCCTGCGTCAGAAGGATCCCCTGGAGAAGGGAATGGCAACCCACTCCAGTATTCTTGCCTGGAGAATCCCATGCACAGAGGAGCCTGGTGGGCTACACTCCACGGCATCGCAAAGAGTTGGCTGAGTGTGCACACACACACATTAGTATTGTTTACTACTGAAATATGAGTTTTGCAGTTGTTTATTGTGAAAATAATTTGCTCTTCTGAAAGATTTTTTTTCCTTAAATGGTTTATGAGAATATGAAAATCATTTATCTGTCATCTACAATTCTTGTTCTGTCTCTTCCTCCCTCTCAGTTATGGGAAATTCAGTGGTGATTCATACATACAAAATCAATTTCAGTTTTTGCTAAAGGTATGCAGCACTCTCTTCCCTGCCCCAAGGACATGGCTCACAAACTCTTCATATCATTTATACTTTGATCTGATGTAAGCCACAACTGTTGTCTGGAGTTGAAGCCAGACATATGACTCACAGTATTTAGTGACTCTTGGTACCTTAAAGTCTTACTAACTTACAAGAGGTTGTAAACAGCTTATTTAAACTGTATGTATGAATGTCAATAGTATAATAATAATATATTAAGTCATTAACATTCTAATTGAATAAGGCTACTTACAATTTTTTAATATGCTGTCTAGGTTGGTCATAACTTTCCTTCCAAGGAGTAAGCATCTTTTAATTTCATGGCTGCAATCACCATCAGTAGTGATTTTGGAGCCCCCACCCCCAAAATAAAGTCTGTCACTGTTTCCACTGTTTCCCCATCTATTTGCCATGAAGTGATGGGACTGGATGCCATGATATTAGTTTTCTGAATGTTGAGCTTTAAGCCAACTTTTATAAAGCCGAGCGCTGAAGAATTGATGCTTTTGAACTGTGGTGTTGGAGAAAACGCTTAGAATCTCTTGGACTGCAAGAAGATCCAACCAGTCCATCCTTAAGGAGATCAGTCCTGAATATTCATTGGAAGGACTGATGCTGAAGCTGAAACTGCAATACTTTGGCCACTTGATGCGAAGAGCTGACTCATTTGAAAAGACTGATTCTGGGAAATATTGAGGGCAGGAGAAGGGGACGACAGAGGATGAGATGGTTGGATGGCATCACCGACTCAATGGACATGAGTTTGAGTAAACTCTGGGAGCTGGTGATGGACAGGGAGGCCTGGCCTACTGCAGTCCACGCAGTCGCAAAGAGTCAGACACGACTGAACGACAGAACTGAAATGAACTGACTTAAAATTTCAACTGAATTTGGGCATAGGTGATTTTTCTGTTTAATTTATCCATCAACCAAGAGATTTTTGAGCACTAAGTTCATAAATAACAATAATTAATAAATATTTATAGATAGCATGCAGACCACAGAAAAACTGTCAAGAATTATGAGGAAGATAGGTTCACGGAGAGTTATCTTCAGACAGCTTAAAAAGTCTCTAAAGCACCTCCTGATGAATTATACCTTGATCAGGGTGTTGCTTGCATCATGCTTTGTTGAATTGTTTTCCTGAAACTCAAACGTGTGTTTATTAACGAGGCAGCTGCATTTCTATTGCAGAGCAAAGAGCAGATAAATACACTTTATAATAGGTAACCTGGGTTAGGCTGGTCTGGGATGGAAAAGTAGTTACAAAGCTCAACTAGGTTATCATCATACATCTTCCTGTATCTCTACTGCTCTAACATGCTTTGCCTAAACATCATCTCTAGATCATGGCAGTTTAACACAGACCATAGCTCTTCACAAGAAACCAGTGCTTCCATGTTAATTTGGACAGAGGAATAATCGTTAGATGAAAATATGATGACTAAAGAATCGTATCCAATAATCTAGACATTCTTTCCACTGAGAGATACCTATATGAGGATATACTCAAGAGCAGGGTTTTCTTGGTTTGTCTGGAGCCAGAGCAAAAGGCCCGGGGTGATCTGAAAGGACTGTCCCTTCAGATTCTGTTGGTCACTCTTTTCTCCCCGACAAAGAGTTACTGCTGCAGGCAAAAATGCCTATATGTCAATCCTCACTCTGTTACAATTATACGAAAGAAATAAAAGTTACAAAGCTCTAAAAGAACCAAGAGAATGGGAGAGAGAACTTGGAGAGATTTCAACAAATTCATAAAATTAACAAAATGATAATACCGACGTTTCATCACTTTCTTCACAAAATCCTGGGTTTTTTATTGTATTTTTCTTAACTCTATTTGGAAGCACCTTTTTAAATGGATGAACTCAGCCCCACCACGCGGTGTGCAGGGTCTTAGTTCCTCAACCATTGCTTGTGTCCTGGTGATGAAGTGTGGAGTCTTAGCTGTTTGACTGCCAGGGAAGGCCTTAAAATTCTAGGTTTAATACTCATACTTTATTTTTAAAAACACAGTTTAGTAATTTTAAAAATTTGAAAAGTCACTGAAATTAGTTAATATACTTTAAATTTAAAAATTAATAAGCATATTCTCAGACATAAAATTTATTGTTCTTTAGTCCCTCAGTCATGTCCGACTCTTTGCTACCCCATGGACTGCAGCACACCAGGCCTCCCTGTCCATCACCAACTCCCGGAGTTTGCTCAAACTCATGTCTATTGAGTCGGTGATGCCATCCAGCCATCTCATCCTCTGTCATCCCCTTCTCCTCCTGCCTTCAATCTTTCCCAGCATCAGGGTCTTTTCCAATGAGTCAGCTCTTGTCCTCAGGTGGCCAAAATATTTGAGTTTCAACTTCAGCATTAGTCCTTGCAATGAATATTCAGGATTTATTTCCTTTAGGATTTCCTTTAGGATAAAATTTATTAGCACTTGTCAAATAATTCATATTTGACATTCCAAAATAAGTTATAAAAATAAATTGCTAAAATAAAAAACAAATTATTTTCATAGTCTTTAGTTTCAGCATTTGTAAATGAAGTCTTCCTCTATATGAATTAATTTCAATATTTTCATCTTCATACCTGAAATTTTGGGGAAAGCCTCCACTTTGTTGTCATAACTCAATAATTTGTCTCCATTAATTGTGCGATGTCAGACATGAGCAAAAACAAAGTGCTGGATTTTTCAAACAATTCGTACTTTCACATTTGTTATTTCATTTTCTGGGCTCTCTGTTTTGATACTGTCACTCTTACTGTTTTCCAGTGTGTTTCCTTGAATTGGAGAGAAAAAGGTAGAAATTCGCTGGTGCCCTGTGCAGTTCAAGGAAGTGTGTGCTGCATAGGAGCATGACCTATCAGCAAGAACCACAGAACATGGCTAAGAACGGATGCATTTACCTGGATCTCACCTGGAAGCCATTTTTGACCTCCACTGGTTTCTGGGAACCACCTCTGATTTAGGGCCTAAATTTAGGGGGTAAGTCATCTTATTTTTTGAGGTCGTGACCTATCTCCATTCCCATCAACTGATTAAATTCTTTAAGATAATGAAAGTGGCGGAACAAATTGGTTCATTTAATCTGGATATGGCAGAATACCTTGGGAGCAAATGAAATATTAGGATGAATGTCTCTTATGCAATATGCTTTCCTCTTCAAGCTGAAAGCACTCTGAAGTAACCCAAAAACTGGCGGGTGTAGGACTTTCCAAGATGTGTAAATTGTTTATCATTGGAGGAAGAGTAGATAAATTTCTGTATTTAACCTCTTGCTTGATGAGTTTCATCAGCTTGCACAGTTGTACAAGGAAGAATCAAGATCCACTTAATCATTGGTGTTTGTCAGTGTTTTGGAAATTTTGAAAAAAATTTTTGGTATCGGAAAAAATTGACACATATCCTCAATGATGGCTCATTTCCTAACATCTGGATTCTATTAATCGTGTTTAGTGTTGGACTCAGTTAAAACGGTCCTGGCAGCAAGGTGGTTAGATGAGTTCCCCAAATGAAGCAAGCTGACCTTGAGGGTCCTTGGGTTATGATCCGTAGGGAAAATTCTTCTCATCCCTATAGTCCTGTCTAGTGTTAGGATCTTTGGATCTGGGGGTCTGGAGCAGACTCCCTCAGACTCTTGGCCGCTCTGTAGTAAATAAGGGTCAAAGCAGAAGGGCGGTGCTCGGCTCTGCCCTGTCTCACAATAAATGCCATTTTCTTTCCAACCCGCTTCCCAGCCTCCCCACCTTGGCTCCGTCCTTCGTCCTTCGTCCTTCGTTTGCTTTCTTGCATCTCTTCCCTCCTGCTCTTCCTCCCTCCCATCCTTTCACCCCTCCCTTTCTCACTCCTTCCTTCTTCCCTTCCTGCTTCTCTCCCTCCCTCCTTACCTTCCTTCCTATGTCAGAGGGCAAACTACAAGATCTCTGTTGCTCAGCCAGTTTTAGAGAGAAAATCCTCAAAAAAAAAAAAAAAAGCAAAACGTACATTTTACATTTAAGGTCATTAAACAAAGAATGAAGGCTTTACTTCTATCCATAAACTTTTACTTTGGACCAAAGAATGTGCTATACTTGCTCTGTCACTGACCAGACGGCAGTGCAAAAAATAGTGATAAATGAATTGTACGCCAAGATTTTGATCCTATAAAAGATCAATGGTAGTGCGGTACAACAAATCGTTTTTCTGCAAATTTAGAGAGATCAAAAGTAACAAATGTTGAAACTATATTATTGGGCAGAACTGATTCTTTCTCAAGTGAGATTGCAAATTACAACTGAAGTCAAGAGAAGGATTAAGACATAATTCCGGCATGAAATCTGTAGACACTCACCTTGAGCTTGTCTTTATTTGCATCCCTGCATTTGTTTATCCATACAACACATTTTAATTGAGTAACAAGTGAGGGTTGAATCTCTAGGGTTATAAAAATGAGTAAGAAGCATGTTTGCACTCAATCTCTAGGACATCAGAAAGATATTTCTCCACTAGTGAATGCCTTTTAAAGTAAAATTTCATTGATTTAAAGGCTGCTGATAAAGTTAAATATTTTATTTAGTATACATAAATCTCATTTAGCAATATGTTGGAGGAAAAAAAACACTTCAACATTTTCTAGGCTAATGTTTAGTTTTACTTGCAAGGCAAATCAACTTAGAGTGCAGCAGCTATTTTTTCCCCCCAAGAATCTATGAGTTTAACAGTTCTTTAATACTTAAAAAAAAATGTTTTGTCTCCAAACTTTGGGACCACCAATTCAGTCATTTAGTATATAATTTATTGATACATAGCATAGGCTGAATGTTAATTTATTAGTTGCATTGAATTACGTCTTGCCTTGTACTTCAATTGAATTTTTAAAAAATCAGATATTTTATATTAAGTACAATTTTGCACCCTTATTCAAAATGACTAATGTCTTATAGGAATTTTAAAATCATAGATGATTATAGTGCAGTTGAGTTTTTTTTAAACTAAGGATACTTGTAAACACATCCAAGTTGAGGCTGTCTCTAAACAAATTTTAATATACCATAGTGTACCTTATGCTTTTGAGCTGTGGTGTTAGAGAAGACTCTTGAGAGTCCCTTGGACTGCAAGGAGATCCAATCAATCCATCCTAAAGGAGATCAATCCTGGGTGTTCATTGGAAAGACTGATGTTGAAGCTGAAACTCCAATACTTTGGCCACCTCATGCGAAGAGTTGACTCATTGGAAAAGACCCTAATGCTGGGTAGGATTGGGGGCAGGAGGAGAAGGGGACGACAGAGGACGAGATGGCTGGATGGCATCACTGACTCGATGGACATGGGTTTGAGTAGACTCTGGGAGTTGGTGATGGACAGAGAGGCCCGGTGTGCTGCAATTCATGGGGTCGCAAAGAGTCGGACACGACTGAGCGACTGAACTGAACTGAGTGTAACTTATAGACCTCTGATTTTATAAGGAAATAAGAATCATGAAAAGGCTAGATTCAAAAAGTACAACAGTCTTTAGAAGGTCACATTTCAATACCTTTGTGTGTTAATCAGGATAGCAAATTATATTCCAACTCTTTCCCCTGAAACTGTGGACCATGGCATCCAAGACCATGCTCTCCAAGCAGCATTCAAGGTTCAGAGTGATAAGACCCAACTCAATTTCACTGGAGTTTTCTGGGACACTCCTGACACATGATCTTCTTCAAAAGCAGAGGCAATGGTGATGGAAATATTGTCTTTATTGAGGAGGTCTTGTTATTTAAAGCACTCTACCAGAAGTCAGGGCTTCCCTGGTGGCTCAGCTGATAAAGAATCTGCCTGCAATGCGGGAGACCTGGGTTGGATTCCTGGGTTGGGAAGATCCCCTGGAGAAGGGAACAGTCACCCACTCCAATATCTGGCCTGGAGAATTCCATGGACTGTATAGTCCATGGGGTCACAAAGAGTCGGACACAACTGAGCAACTTTCATTTTCACTTTCACCAGAAGTCATAGGTTTTGGTCATGTCTTGACAACGTCCCCACAATTATTTCCTGAGTTGTTTCTCATTTGGAGTATGGAGATTTCTTCCCCCATTTGATGGGTGCTTTGGACCACTGGCTTATGCTTTTTCTCCTAGTAAGGGTCTGGGAGACAGTGTTCACTTTGCTGCTGCTGCTGCTGCTAAGTCCCTCCAGTCGTGGCCGACTCTGTGTGACCCCATAGATGGAAGCCCACCAGGCTCCCCCGTCCCTGGGATTCTCCAGGCAAGAACACTGGAGTTGGTTGCCATTGCCTTCTCCAATGCGTGAAAGTGAAAAGTGAAAGTGAAGTCACTCAGTCGTGTCCAACTCTTAGCAACCCCATGGACTGTAGCCTACCAGGCTCATCCATCCATGGGGTTTCCCAGGCAAGAGTACTGGAGTGGGTTGCCATTTCCTTCTCCGATGCATGAAAGTGAAAAGTGAAAGTGAAGTCACTCAGTCGTGTCCGACTCTCAGCGACCCCATGGACTGCAGTCTACCAGGCTCCTCCATCCACGGGATTTTCCAAGCAAGAGTACTGGAGTGGGGTGCCATTGCCTTCTCTGTGATGATGATGAACTCTGGGCAAATGATTCCAAAGGTAAGGGTGAACATCCTTCAGTTAGAATTCATGTAACTGTTCATTAAACTTGTGTAATCATTGACCTCAGAGAGTGGTGAAATTACAGAAAGCTCCCATTTGGGAGAAAATTGCTTTGTCCATTTAATGTAAATAAGATGTCAAAACATTGAGTTTTCCATCTCCTATCCCCAACAGCAATTAAGGCAATAAAACAGAATCAACCAAAATGCTTTTTGAGGTCTTAGAGGGTTAAGCTGACTACAGGGATTATGTGGTAACTCTACAAAGTTTGACTTTAACTCAGGATTTTCTCCCCTATGTTTGAAGAAAATGTAACATAGTTTACTAATTGCTGATCATTAAACTTCAGTCAGTTCAGTCGCTCAGTCATGTCTGACTCTTTGCGACCCCATGGACTGCAGCACGGCAGGCCTCCCTGTCCATCACCAGCTCCCGGAGTTTACTCAAATTCATGTCCATTGAGTCAGTGATGCCATCCAACCATCTCATCCTCTTTCGTCCCCTTCTCCTCCCACCTTCAATCTTTCCCAGCATCAGGGTCTTTTCCAGTGAGTCAGTTCTTCACATCAGGTGGCCAAAGTATTGGAACTTCAGCTTCAACATCAGTCCTTTCAATGAATGTTCCTTTAGGATGGACTGGTTGGATCTCCTTGCTGTCCAGGGGACTCTCAAGACTCTTCTCAGACACCACAGTTAAAAACATCAATTCTTTGGTGTTCAGCTTTCTTCACAGTCCAACTCTCACATCCATAGATAACTACTGGAAAAACCATAGCTTTGACTAGACAGATCTTATCGGCAAAGTAATGTCTCTGCTTTTTAATATGCTATCTAGATTTGTCATAGCTTTTCTTCCAAGGAGCAAGCATATAATCTAATTTAAAGAATGTTATTGGAGTATAGCTGATTTGCAATACTGTATTAGTTTCAAGTCTACAGCAAAATGAATCAGTTATACATATACATATATCCACTCTTTGTTTTTAGGTTCTTTTCCATATAGACCATTATAGAGTTCTGAGTTGAGTTCCCTGTGCTATACAGCAGGTTCTTATTAGTTAATCTATTTTAAATATAGTAGTGTGTATAGGTCAGTCCCAATGTCTCAATTTATCCTCACCCAGTCCCCTGGAAATCATAAATTTGTTTTCTACATCCTTGACTCTACTCTTGTTTTGTAAGTAAGTTCATTTGTACTTTTTTTTTTTTTAATTTTTAGAGTCAGCATATAAGCAATATCATATGATATTTGTCTTTCTGTGTCTAACTTAACTTCACTCAGTATGACAATCTCTGGGTCCACGCATGTTGCTGAAACTAGCATCATTTTATTCTCTTTTTATTGCCGATCTGTACTTCATTGTATATACAGACCACATCTTCTCTATCTGCTCCTGGGCTGATGGGTGTTTAGGGTGCTCCCACGCCCTTGCTGCTGTAAATAGTGCTGCAATATTGGGGCACATGTGTCTCTTTGAATTATGGTTTTCTCAGGATTTATGCCCAGTAATGGGATTGCTGGGTCATATGGTAGTTCTATTTTTAGTTTTTTAAGGAACTTCCATATCGTTCTCCATAGTGGTTGTATCTATTTACATTCCCACCAACAGTGCAAGAGGAGTCCCTTTTCCGCACACTCTCTCCAGTATTTGTTGTTTGTAGATTTTTTTGAAAATGGCCATTCTGAGTGGTGTGACATGATATTTCATTGTAGCTTTGATTTGCATTTCTCTAATTACTAGTGATGTTCAACATCTTTTCATGTGCTTTTTGGCCAGAGTTGGACTGTGAAGAAAGTTGAGTGCCGAAGAAATGATGCTTTTGAACTGTGGTGTTGGAGAAGACTCTTGAGAGTCCCTTGGACTGCAAGGAGATCCAACCAGTCCATCCTAAAGGAGATCAGTCCTGGGTGTTCATTGGAAGGACTGATGCTGAAGCTGAAACTCCAATACTTTGGCCACCTCATGTGAAGAGCTGACTCACTGGAAAAGACCCTGATTCTGGGAAAGATTGAGGGCAGGAGGAGAAGGGGACAACAGAGGGTGAGATGGTTGGATGGCATCACCAACTCAATGGACATGAGTTTAGGTAAACTCCGGGAGTTGGTGATGCACAGGGAGGCCTGGCGTGCTGCGATTGATGAGGTCGCAAAGAGTCGGGCACGACTGAGCGACTGAACTGACTGATGTCTTCTTTGGAGAAATGTCCACTTAGATCTTTCACCCATTTTTTTTATTGGGTTATTTGTTTTTTGTTATGTATATATATATATATATATATATACACACACATTGAGCTGCATGAGCTTTTTGTAACATATAATCTAGTTAATGAAGGACATGGCATCAGTCTTTGGCCAGATCTAGGAGTAAATGTTCCTTACCTATAGGTCTTGGGGACAGGGTAAGATAATTATTACATGTGTTGTCAAAATAAAACTTCTACTTCATTTAATTTTCTCACTCTGTGAAATTTGAAAACAGAGAGCTATCATCATTGTATCTGAAAATAAATATGTAATTAATACATGAAGATATACATTAAACTACACAAAAAGGTACAGTAAGTCAGGGCTGAAAATGTATTATAGTTTTCTCATTTTAACCCTTATGCTGTCAATTGTATCACTTAGGATCCAATCAGAAACCAGATTGGGTATTTGGGTATTTAATACCTTGGGTATTAAAATAGGATTAGAAGAAAAACAGAAGCATAGAACAAACCACAAATTGAGTTCAGTTCAGTCGCTTAGTTGTGTCCGACTCTTTTCGACCCCATGAACTGCAACACGTCAGGCCTCCCTGTCGATCACCAACTCCCGGAGTTTACCTAAACTCATGTCCATTGAGTTGGTGAGGCCATCCAACCATCTCATCCTCTATCGTCCCCTTCTCCTCCTGCCTTCAATCTTTCCCAGCATCAGGGTCTTTTCCAGTGAGTCAGCGCTTCACATGAGGTGGCCAAAGTATTGGAGTTTCAGCTTCAGCATCAGTCCTTCCAATGAATATTCAGAACTGATTTCTTTTAGCATGGACTAGTTGGATCTCGTTGCAGTCCAAGGGACTCTCAAGAGTCTGCTCCAACACCACAGATCAAAAGCATCATTTCTTCAGTGCTCAGTGTTCTTTATACTCCAACTCTCACATCCATACATGACTACCGGAAAAACCATAGCCTTGACTAGACAGACCTTGTTGACAAAGTAATGTCTCTGCTGTTTAATATGTTGTCTAGGCTGGTCATAACTTTCCTTCCAAGGAATAAGCATCTTTTAATTTCATGGCTTCAGTCACCATCTTCAGTGATTTTGGAGCCCAAAAAAATAACCTGCCACTGTTTCCACTGTTTCCCCATCTATTTCCCATGAAGTGATGGGACCGGATGCCATGATTTAGTTTTCTGAATGCTGAGCTTTAAGCCAACTTTTTCACTCTCCTCTCTCACTTTCATCAAGAGGCTCTTTAGTTCTTCTTCACTTTCTGCCATAAGGGTGGTGTCATCTGCACATCTGAGGTTATTGATATTTCTCCTGGCAATCTTTATTCCAGCATGTGTTTCTTCTAGCCCAGCGTTTCTCATGATGTACTCTGCATATAACTTAAATAAGCCAGGTGACAATATACAGCCTTGACGTACTCCTTTTCCTATTTGAAACCAGGCTGTTGTTCCATGTCCAGTTCTAACTGTTGCTTCCTGACCTGCATATAGATTTCTCAGGAGGCAGGTCAGGTGGTCTGGTATTCCCATCTCTTTCAGAATTTTCCACAGTTTATTGTGATCCACACAGTCAAAGGCTTTGGCATAGTCAATAAAACAGAAATAGATGTTTTTCTGGGACTCTCTTGCTTTTTCAATGATCCAGCAGATATTGGCAATTTGATCTCTGGTTCCTCTGCCTTTTCTAAAACCAGCTGAACATCTGGAAGTTCACGGTTTACATATTGCTGAAGCCTGGCTTGGAGAATTTTGAACATTACTTTACTAGCGTGTGAGATGAGTGTAATTGTATGGTAGTTTGAGCATTCTTTGGCATTGCCTTTCTTTGGGAATGGAATAAAAACTGACCTTTTCCAGTCCTGTGGCCACTGCTGAGTTTTCCAAATTTGCTGGCATATTGAGTGCAGCACTTTCACAGCATCATCTTTGAGGATTTAAAAGAGCTCAATTGGAATTCCATCACATCCACTAGCTTTGTTCATAGTGATGCTTCCTAAGGTCCACCTGACTTCACATTCTAGATGTCTGGCTCTAGGTGAGTGATCACACCATCGTGATTATCCGGGTAGTGAAGATCTTTTTTGTATAGTTCTTCTGTGTATTCTTGCCACCTCTTCTTAATATCTTCTGCCTCTGTTAGGCCCATACCATTTCTGTCCTTTATCGAGCCCATCTTTGCATGAAATGTTCCCTTGGTATCTCTAATTTTCTAGAAGAGATCTCTAGTCTTTCCCATTCTATTGTTTTCCTCTATTTCTTTGCACTAAGGAAGGCTTTCTTATATCTCCTTGCTGTTCTTTGGAACTCTGCATTCAGATGGACATATCTTTCCTTTTCTCCTTTGCTTTTCATTTCTCTTCTTTTCACAGCTATTTGTAAGCCCTCCTCAGACAGCCATTGTGCTTTTTTGCATTTCTTTTTCTTGGGGATGGTCTTGATTCCTGTCTCCTGTACAATGTCACCAACCTCCGTCCATAGTTCATCAGACACTATCAGATCTAGTCCTTTTCTCACTTCCACTGTATAATCATAAGGGTTTTGATTTAGGTCATATCTGAATGGTCTAGTAGTTTTCCCCACTTTCTTCAATTTCAGTCTGAATTTGGCAATAAGGAGTTCATGATCTGAGTCATAGTCAGCTCCTGGTCTTTTTTCTGCTGACTGTATAGAGCTTCTTCATCTTCAGCTGCAAAGAATATAATCAATCTGATTTTGGTGTTGACCATGTGGTGATGCCCATGTGTAGACATGTGTTGTTGGAAGAAGGTGTTTGCTATGACCAATGCGTTCTCTTGGCAAAACTCTATTAGCCTTTGCCCTGCTTCATTCTGTACTCCAAAGCCAAATTTGCCTGTTACTCCAGGTGTTTCTTGACTTCTTACTTTTGCATTCCAGTTCCCTATAATGAAAAGGACATCTTTTTTTGGGTGTTAATTCTAAAAGGTCTTGTAGGTCTTCATAGAATTGTTCAACTTCAGCCTCTTCAGCATTACTGGTTGGGGCATAGACTTGGATTACCATGATATTGAACGGTTTGCCTTGGAAATGAACAGAGATCATTCTGTCGTTTTTGAGACTGCATCCAAGTACTGCATTTCAGACTCTTTAGTTGACCATGATGGCTACTCCATTTCTTCTAAGGGATTCCTGCCCACAGTAGTAGATATAATGGTCATCTGAGTTAAATTCACCACTTCCAGTCCATTTTAGTTTGCTGATTCCTAGAATGTCAACATTCAACTCTTCCTCTTTGACCACTTCCAATATGCCTTGATTCATGTACCTAACATTCCAAGTTCCTATGCAATATTGCTCTTTACAGCATCAGACTTTAGTTCCATCACCAGTCACATCCACAGCTGGGTATTGTTTTTGCTTTGGCTCCATCCCATCATTCTTTCTGGAGTTATTTCTCCACTGATCTCCAGTGGAGAGTTCATCTTTCAGTGTCCTATCTTTTTGCCTTTTCATACTGTTCATGGGGTTCTCAAGGCAAGAATACTAAAGTGGTTTGCCATGCCCTTCTCCAGTGGACCACATTCTGTCAGACCTCTCCACCATGACCCATCCATCTTGGGTGGCCCCACACGGCATGGCTTAGTTCATTGAGATAGACAAGGCTGTGGTCCGTGTGATCAGATTAGCTAGTTTTATGTGTTGTGGTTTCAGTGTGTCTGCCTTCTGATGCCCTCTCTCAGTGCCTACCGTCTTACTTGGGTATCTCTTACCTTGGACGTGGGGTATCTCTTCACGGCTGCTCCAGCAAAGTGCAGTCACTGCTCCTTACCTTGGACGAGGGTTGCTAACCCACAAATTAGCAACACTGAAAACCTCTACCAGCCCCTGGGGCTAGAGGGACACAGGAAACAGATGATATGACCAGTCCAGAAGCCTGAGTGACGGGGAATTAGAATCCATGGTGAGCTGCCTGGGGCTTTGGACCCCAGAAGGAGGGACTGTGTGCAGATGACTGGAGATAGCCACACATCTCCTGGGGAAGAGAGAAGAGGTTAAGAAATCTTGGTTTTTCTCCTCCTTTCCAGGGCCTCCTTTTGGCTGAACCTACCTGGAAGTCATTCAGCAAGAAGGCCCAGGAAAAGCTATTGATAGCTACTAATAGCAGAAGAAGGCTTGAGGACAAGAAATTAAGAACATTAATTTCACCTAAAAGCTAAAAAGTGACCCCCTTATGCAGGGAACCATAGTTCAGTATTTGAGAGTAAGAATTAGGAATAAGCCACAATATATAATCTGAAGATGTCTTCCTACATCATTTTAACCCAGACACAAAACTAGAATGTTAATGGTTATTTTGCGCTTGAAAAGAATCTGGAGACAGTTTGAAGCAAATCAAAGGCTCATGTTGGGTCATTATTTTCTAACTTTTAGGTCCAAGAAATACATCATTCAATGGGCAAACCCCAGAGAAATGTGATTCCGACTTCACACTTGATGGCATTACACAGTCCGAGGAGAAAAAGTTATGTCTCAGGACAAAATATTCAAATTTGTGCCTAGTATCTGTGGAATAGCGTGGGAAACACTCCAAGCTGACGGTCTGCAAATTCCCTGGTTCAGCTTTTCCCACCGCTCTCCTCACTTACACACAATTCTTCCTGTTCCCTGAGCAGAAGCCTGCTTGCAGCCCTAGTGCCTATGTGCTGTGGTTCGTTTTGACTAGACTAACCCTCTGCTCCTAGAGGTTTACATGGCTAAACCTCTCTTGTCATCTGGTCTCAGATTTTTGTGTTTTTTTTAATTAATATATTTTTTATTGAGGGATAATTGATTTACAGAATTTTGCTGTTTTCTGTCAAACCTCAACATGAATTAGCCACAGGTATACATATATCCCTCCCATCTCCTGCCCAGCCCACCCCTCTAGGTTGATACAGAGCCCCCGTGTGAGTTTCCTGAGCCACACAGGAAATTCCCCTTGGCTGTCTATTTTACATATGGTGATGTAAGTTTCCATGTTACTCTTTCCATACATCTCACCCTCTCCTCCCCTCTCCCCATGTCCATAAGTCTATTCTCTATGTCTGTTTCTCCATTGCTGCCCTGTAAATAAATTCTTCAGTACCATTTTTCTAGATTCCGTATATGTGTGTTAGAATACGATATTTATATTTCTCTTTCTGACTCACTTCATTCACATGTATCCCACTGGTCTCAGTTTTAAATGTGTCTCCTTCGACAGATCTTCCTTGACATTCAAGAGAAAGTGTCTACCCCCTGAGCCCTGTCTCTGATCATTCTATATCATCACTTCATCTTATATTCATAATAATGTTTCTAACTGGCCCGATTTGCCTCTTTTTTCTTGCAATGGCTACTTTCTCCTCCTAATTTCTAAGAGTTCCGGTCAGTATTGTTTACGCACTGTCCCGTGGCCCTGCAAGAGTGCCTGGCACAGTGGTTTTGCTGAGTGTTGTGTAGGTGAGTTGTGCTGTGCTCAGTTGCCTAGTGGCGTCTGACTCTTTGCCACCCCATGGACTGTAGCCCACTAGGCTACCCTGTCCATGGAATTTTCCAGGCAAGAACACTGGAGTGGTTTGTCATTTCCTACTGCAGGGGATCTTCCTGAACCATAGATTAGTTACTGTGAATCAATGATATGCATCAGGCACTTCCTATGTGCCAGGCACATATAGTCCCCATATAACCTATAACACAGGTACTGTGATGATCCCCTTTGCATAGTTAAAATTAAGTAACTTTTCTCCTCACTCTGCTCCTTGCAGAGTGCTGGCCTCCTTGCAGCTTTCCTCAAATCTACCAGCACACTGATACCTCTGGGCTGCCTCCCTTGCTATTCTCTCAGCCAATAGTATTCTTTCTCCAGACAGTTTCATAGCTCACGCCTTCACCTCCTTCAGATCCTCACTCAAACGTCACTTTCTCTCTAAGCCCTTCCCTGCCATGTATATAAATTGCAACAGTCCTGCCTGAACCCTCTACTCCCTATCTTGCTCTATCTTTCTCCTTTTCTCTCTCTTTCTACTAGAGTGTTAGCTTCATAAGGACCAGGACTTTGATGTGTTTCATTCATTATTGTATCACTGAGATTAGGGAGCTAATAAATGACAGAGTTGGGATTTTGGCTGGTGTAGCTGATTCCAAGGGGCTTCCCAAGTAGCTCAGTGGTAAAAGAACCCACCTGCATTGCAGGAGATACGGGTTTGACCCCTGGGTTGGGAAGATTCCCTGGAGAAGGAAATGGCAAACCACTCCGGTATTCTTGCCTGGGAAATCCTATGAGCAGAGGACTCTGGTGGAGCACAGTCCACGGGGTTGCAAATGAGTTGGATGGGACTAAACAGCAACAGCGAGCTGATTCCAAACTCTGCTATCCATCTCTGCGTGAGCCCCACAGACTTAGTTAAGGACTGGATCACCAGAGAGGTAAAAGAAACACATATCTTGTAGTCCTTAACTTTGGAGGATTTCTTTGTAATTTAGCTTATATTTAGTCAATTTATTATGTTCTTTGCCTTAGATGTGTCCCTGGCTTGGTCATAACTTTCCAACCAAAAATAAGGTCTTTCTTTGTTCATTATTGACAAGAAAAAACCTTAGGGCCTTCACATCATGCTGTATGAATATTCCAAGGGAATTAGTGAGCTTGGATCCCCAGGAGAAACCCAAGAGGCTGATGCCGCTGTCCATGAACCCAACACTGAGATGACCATCTTTTTCACTGCAGACGGGTGCTGAAGGGATGAAATCATCTCGCAGGAAGGCTGAGGTAGAAGCTTTTGTTGAGCTCATGAACACATGGTTGCAGTGAATTCCTATCTTTAACCTTCTGAAATTAACTAACTAGAACATACAGAAAAAATTTAAATATTAACCTCTTTCATGTATAGTGCTATTAAGATATATTTTGTGCAATTTTGAGTTCATTCTCAATTTTATGATACATTCAAAGAAGAAAAGCCAACTATGGAAGATGGCTACTCCGAATTTATTAAAGGCAACTTTCCTAGAATTGAAAATAAAATAGATGCAACATATGACTAACCTGGCAGGTTTTCTATTATAGAAAGTACTGTTTTTAAAAACCTTCAAGATTGACTGTCATCTAAATAAATCAATTTAAAGGATAGTCTTAAAATTTATATGTATATGGGGCTATTTAAAAAATCTTGGGGTATTACAGTAATTTTTTTCTTTTAATTTTCTCCCTATTTTCCAGTCATTATGCAATGTTTCTTTTTTGTATATTAATTTTTGAATCAAAAAATTTGTTATTTACAATATGTAACAACTTCCTGGGACTTCTCTGGCTGTCCCGGGGTTAAGACTTCATGCTCCAGTGCAGGGGGCACAGTTTTGATCCTTGATCGGGGAACTAAGATCCCACATGTCTTGTGCTGCAGCCAGAAAGGAAAAAAAAAGGTAGAATTATGCAACAACTTCTCCATTAGGGAATTGAGGTAACAAGGTGTTTTAAAAATAGAGTTTCTGCCTCATTGTTTAAATATTAGGGATTTTAAAATACACTAAAAGTACTTGTTGTTAAATCCACTCAGGCCCATTTTTCTAGCTTGTTTCCATCTCTATTATTTACTTCCAAACAAACTTTTCAGAGACATTTGAGCAAGAGGAGGCTAGAATGTGTGTTCTATTTCTGGTTGTTTTTTTCCTACAGTATTTGGTTAAAGCTGTCAGAAGTGGACATTCAGGAACCACTCTTTTTAACAAAACACAATAAAAATTAAAATTTATTAGGAACAAGCCCAGGAAATTGTGTTTTGAATTTCAGATGTCATACTCAAATAAGAACTGAAAAGAATTTCACTTTTTCTTGCTCTGTTTTGGAGCTTCAGTATCTAAAATAGTGGATTATGTCATGATTGTGCATAAGTAAGATAGGTGGAGGCACTCTTACACCTTAATCTAGAGTGTAAATATGACTAAGTATTTAAATTCTAGTTTCAGTTCAGTTCAGTCTCTCAGTCATGTCCGACTCTTTGCTACCCCATGAACTGCAGCACGCCAGGCCTCCCTGTCCATCACCAGCTCCCAGAGTTTACTCAAACTCACGTCCATTGAGTCGGTGATGCCATCCAACCATCTCATCCTCTGTCATCCCCTCCTCCTCCTGCCTTCAATCTTTTCCAACATCAGGGTCTTTGCCAATGAGTCAGCTCTTCACATCAGGTGGCCAAAGTATTGGAGTTTCAGCTTCAGCATCAGTCCTTCCAATGAATATTCAGAACTGATTTCCTTTAGCATGGACTGGTTGGATCTCCTTGCAGTTCAAGGGATTCTCAAGAGTCTTCTCCAACCCCACAGTTCAAAAGCATCAATTCTTCTGTGCTCAGCTTCCTTTATGGTCAAACTCTCGCATCCATACTTGAACACTGGAAAAACCATAACCTTGACTAGATGGACCTTTGTTGGCAAAGAAATGTCTCTGCTTTTTAATATTCTGTCTAGGTTGGCCATCATTTTTCTTCCAATGAGTAAGCATCTTTTAATTTCATGGCTGCAGTCACCATCTGCAGTGATTTTGGAGCCCCCCAAAATAAAGTCTGCCACTGTTTCCACTGTTTCCCCATCTATTTGCTGTAAAGTGATGGGACCAGATGCCATGATCTTAGTTTTCTGAATGTTGAGCTTTAAGCCAACTTTTTCACTCTCCTCGTTCACTTTCATCAAGAGGCTCTTTAGTTCTTCTTCACTGTCTGCCATAAGGGTGGTATCATCTGCATCTCTGAGGTTATTGATATTTCTCCCAGCAATCTTGATTCCAGCTTGTGCTTCATCCAGCCCAGCATGTAAATTCTAGTTTAGTTCTCTTTTTTTATAGAGCACTTGTGAGCACATTTCATGGGGTTGTGGGCCAACCAATCAAACAAACAAAAAGACAGAAAGAAAGAAAATCAGAGACTACAGCAAAGCAACCACCAGTGAGTATTTATAAAAATCATTATTTTTGTGTTGGTGTTGTTGTTCAGTCACTCAGGTGTGTCCAGCTTTTTGTGACCCCATGGACTGCAGCATGCCAGGCTTCCCTGTCCTTCGCCATCTCCTGGAGCTTGCTCCATTGAGTCGGTGATGCCATCCAACCATCTCATCCTCTGTCGTCCCCTTCTCCTGCCTTCAACCTTTCCCAGCATCGTGTTCTTTTCTAATGAGTCAGCTCATTACTTCATGTAGTTAGAGTCAAATCATTTACCTTTTAGAAAAATAAAGATACTACTAAGTGTCATGTCAACACTAATAATTTACAACATGCTAAACTGAAGCAAAATATTTTAACTTGAAGGTGCTTCGATTTATGAATTTTTATAATTTTAACCCAACTCAGATGGCTCGTTCTTTCTGTTGCTTCTAAGCTGGAACACCCCTGTGCTTTACTAAAGGGTTATTCATAGAAGTTTTTGGTTCTTTCCTGGGTGATGTTTTGAACTTAGAAGGTGATGATGACATATGTTTTAAAAAGTCCCATATTGCTTGTGTCTGAATCAGCAGTAAGCACATATACCTGTACATATCTAATTTCCTCTGCAGTTTTGTTTGCTCATTCTACAGGTTTTCAGATTTCCCAGTGATTCATCAGCTTGTTAAAACCATTTGTACATACTAGCTCAGCCTCATTGTGTTAAAGGTGTCATTTGAAACCACAAACCACTTCACCAGAAGGCCTGTTAAAATGAATTTTAACAATTAATCCGAGATAAGGACTTGTGTTGACAAGAAGCCTGCCAACAAATTTCCATGTGATGACATGTTCTGATCACTGTGTGAAACCAGTTCTCTCTGAGTGATGGCCTATAGGCAAGAAATTTGATGATTTTCCTAAGGAATTGATTTCTACTTTAATCTGAGGAACTTTTCTTTATTCCCCTGAGAAAATTATGAAATGTGCAACAGCATGTTCTCATTAACCTTTCTGTGTTTTATCTTTTGCACTGAAAAATGCAAATAAATGAAATGAAATGAGAAATTAATAAACTATTAAAGCTGTTTGATAGTAAGCATAATTTTTAAAGTTGAAAAATGGTGACATTGATTTTTATTGTTCGTTAAAAATGTTTCTTTGTGGAGGAGAGAATGTTGTAATCACCCCAAGAAAAAGGCTCTTATCTTATCCTTCCCTTCATCTGCATAGTGACTAGTGACGTATCCTGCATTGTTGATGCCCAATCAGTGTTCACTGATTTAATAACCAAAAAATTCTAGTTTAAGATGGTGCCATTTCTAGATATATATGAAGATCTATAAGTACAGTTAGCCTACTTGACTCTTTTCACCCACTTTAAAACATTAAATAAAATATCACTTGTTTTTAAACTTCTTGTTCAAACACTTCTTTTTTATTATCTAATGTGACTTTATAAAAATGTATTGGTAAAAACAAATGCTTTCTACTGAACTGATTTCCTGTAAGCTTAATAGATGAATCAAATTTTTGGATGATTTTCACTTACTCTCAAAATAAAATGTTGTACATAGAAGAGGCTTAGAACAAATTATTATTTTGCGTTGCTGATTGAGCCTAAATCAAATCTTGAAGTCATAGGAAATAATCTATTGTGAGGATCTATTTGGCTCTATTTTGGATAAAAGCATAATAAATTTCCCTCAAGTGATTGGCTACATTTGATAGGTTTTTTTCTGGTTTTCTCTGAAGTACTGGTTAATATAGATTATAGCATTTCAGTTTAAGGATATCCCTTCCCTGCTCACCCTAATCTATATTCATGCTCCTTCTGTTTGCCTTAGTGTGTTTCTGACTTAAGCTTCTCTCTGACTCTTAGTCACTTAAATTAACTTGGGTTTTCAATAGTTTGATCAATCTGAAAATCATGGCCCATATTGCTCTATCCATTTACATCTACAAGGAATCAAAGACAGCATTCTGATTTCATAGTATTAAATGTGTGAAGTTCTAAAGGGAATAATAGACTAGAGGCCCCTACAGGACTGCTTTCTGGAGTCATTGGACCAGAGGTACTTCTATTGTCTGAACCTGAAAATGAAAATCAAGACACTTTAGAGTCCTAGTTTTCCTGAGCCCTCCCAGAGCTTTGGGAACCAAGCAGCTCCAGTTTTGAGAAGATATCTGAGAATGGAGAGAGGAGAGGTCATATTCCATGGCAGCTAAAAACAAGAAGTCTTCAACCTACTGGTCGGGATTCAAATGCCAAGCAGTGGCGTTTTATTAACCATATCACCTTAAATGAGTATTTGACTTCTCAGTGTCTCAGATTATTCGTTTGTAAAGTGGGAAACAAGCCTTCCAACAGTACCTACTTCATAAGGCTGTTAAGAGATGACACCTTTTAAGTCTAGCCTGCAGTAATCCCTCAATATGTTAGCCATTATATTGTATTCCAATATATTGTATTCTAACACATCCTTCTATTTCTGCCTGGACCTGTAGGGAATTTGTGCAAGGCTCAATGTTGGTTGAGAGGTCACACCAGTGCTTTTAAATTCCAACCACAGCACTCAATCCCGTGATGAGTCTCTAAGCTTGGTTCTGGTCCAATTCTGCGGCCTTCGAGTATACATAATATTTACCTCTTAGGTGCTCTGGAAAAAACTCACCAGGTTATAAACATTCTGGAAACAAGATTAGGTTTCTCTTTATGGAAGTAAGTGTACTGTCTTGATAGTCTTATCAGAAAAAGTAAAAGTAGTTACTCTTCTGCAAAGGGGAAAATTTTTTGCCAAGTGAAGTGAAAATTTCACTCTCTGTTTCTTCCCACAATAGCCATAAATATGCTGAGGCTGTTATTTTGCAAGATGGTTTTTGAGACCCTGCTGAAAGCAGAGAAGCCCTCATATTATATTTCCCTCAAATTCTACCACAAACCACACTTCTTGGGAGGAAAAACAAAAGGCGCCATGTAAGCATGTTTACCTTTAACTGACTAGGAAGTTGAAACTTGTCCATAATTGATGACTCACCACCATAGGCCTATAAAAGTAAAGGTACTTGTCTGGGAAAGGCAGCTGCCTCCAGGCACGATCATCCAAGATGCACCCAAGTGTCCTGGCTGGCTTCCTCTTCTTTAGCTGGACGGCTTGTTGGTCCCTGCCCCTTCCCAGTGATGGAGATTCTGAAGATTTGTCCGAGGAAGACTTCCAGTTTGCAGAGGTAGAGTATTTTAACAATTCCAGTGATGTGATATACCTCACAAATGCCCTTCTCTTTTAAAAGAGGGTCATTTTGCTTTCTTTTTTTAGAACTACCTGAAATCATACTACTATCCTCAGAATCCTGCTGGAATCCTGAAGAAAACTGCAGCAAGCTCTGTGATTGACAGGCTTAGAGAAATGCAGTCATTTTTTGGCTTAGAGGTGACTGGCAGACTTGATGATAACACCTTAGACATCATGAAAAAACCAAGATGTGGGGTCCCTGATGTGGGTGAATACAATGTTTTTCCTCGAACTCTCAAGTGGTCCAAAATGAACTTAACCTACAGGTAAATCATAGACTATTCTTTCTTTAATATTTGTTGCTTTTTGTAATATCAAATGTCTAATTTTCAGCACAAGCTACAGATTACAGAACATGTGTGGTCCCATTGTTTTAAGTAGGTCTTAGATTTTAAACTTAAAATTAAGTAGGTCTAGGAGTGACTCTGGGATTCCTTGGTGGCTCAAATGGTAAAGGATCCACCTGCAATGCAGAGGACCTGGGTTCGATCCCTGGGTTGGGAAGATCCTCTGGAGGAGGGGATGGCAACCCACTCTAGTATTCCTGCCTTGAGAATCCCCATGGACAGAGGTGCCTGGCAGGCTACAGTCTTGGAGTTGCAAAGAGTCAGACCCGACTTAGCGGTTAAGCACAGAGCACACAGAGACAGGAGTAACTTTAATACTGTTGATGAGAATATCTTATAATATCTATTATATGTTTTTGTTGCATTAAGCCAGCATTATTGTTATTGCAAAACTAAATATGTTTCTTTCAGATATAAAATCAAAATAGAAGAGTAGTTTCAAGAAAATCTGAAAATGTAACAGTCATATTTATTATAACAGTGCTAAGAATAGAGAGTTTCACTCTCTCATGAACTTTACAGAACTATATCATTTGTTTAGTCCATAGTGACACAAAACTTTTAGCATGGCAGCCATATAAGTTTTAGTAAACATCTAAGTACTTTAAACTTTATATGCCAAAAATTTGGAGATACTCAAGTATCTAATCAAATTCTTCATGGCATTGTATGTCTTTGTATGACATCATAATTAACAAGTTATTTGAAACAATGGACCTCTAGTAGAACTTTTAGGGAAGCCATTGCATTATGAGTTGAAAAGCAGTACTCCAAGAAAATATATTCTAAAAGAGTTTTCACTTTCCAAAAATGTGATTCAAGCTTTTTCTCTTAAATAGAATTGTGAATTATACACCTGATCTGACTCATTCTGAAGTGGAAAAGGCCTTCAGAAAAGCCTTCAAGGTGTGGTCTGATGTGACACCTCTGAATTTTACCAGAATTCACAATGGCACTGCTGATATCATGATCTCTTTTGGAACTAAAGGTAATGATGCAGAATAATTTTTGAGCATTTTTATATTCTACTATTGGCTCCATTCTTTTATTCCTTCTTTCAGTTATTCATTAGTTTTTACAGAATTCAACAAAAACTCACCAAGCACCAGGGCTAGGCACTACTGGGTATAATTAGACTCTTAACTCTTGTTTTTGTGTGTAGAGCACGGTGACTTCTACCCGTTTGATGGACCTTCTGGGCTGTTGGCTCACGCTTTTCCTCCTGGACCAAATTATGGAGGAGATGCTCATTTTGATGATGATGAAACCTGGACAAGTAGTTCCAAAGGTAATATTTCTTATAAAGATAAAATTCATGCTTATCAGATCCCATTGAAAAGAAGTTAAGAAGCATATTGTAAATTATATTTGGTATTTGGCTATATTTTTCAAAAAAGTTTAATAAGTATAATCATCTTTTACTTAGTTTTTACAAATGGCATTTCTACAAGTCAATATGCAACATTTAAAATGAGCAAAATCTACTTCTTCTAGTGGCTTGAGGGATACTAGCTAACTCTGAATAGGATCAAAATGCTTTCTGTTAACCAAGGTGTTATTATTGACACCTCTGACATATGAAGAACTACAGTTTATTACAAATACAAATCTAAAAACTATACAAAACTAAAAACTAAATATGTAGATCATAAATAAGTTGGATGTGAGTTGAAATAGTTTTTTTATTTGTAGAAATATTAATGGCACAAATCTAGTCATATTTATAATCTCTGTTATATGATTACTTCTTTCGGAGAAGGCAATGGCACCCCACTCCAGTACTCTTGCCTGGAAAATCCCATGGATGGAGGAGCCTGGTAGGCTGCAGTCCATGGGGTCACTAAGAATCGAACTCGACTGAGCGACTTCACTTTCACTTTCCCCTTTCATGCATTGGAGAAGGAAATGGCAACCCACTCCAGTATTCTTGCCTGGCGAATCCCATGGATGGAGGAGCCTGGTAGGCTGCAGTCCATGAGGTCACTAAGAGTCGGACACGACTGAGCGACTTCACTTTCACTTTTCCCTTTCATGCACTGGAGAAGGAAATGGCAACCCACTCCAGTATTCTTGCCTGGAGAATCCCAGGGATGGGGAAGCCCGGTGGGCTGCCGCCTACGGGGTCGCACATAGTTGGACACTACTGACGCAACATAGCGGTAGCAGCAGCAGCATGATTACTTCTTTAGATTGTCTATACCACTATTTTTACAAATACCACTCTAGCAAATCAATATAGTTTCTTACTTCAGAAAGCATGAGACAAACCAGATTAAATTGTATTTACAAAAGCAAAATGAAACTGTTGACAGAATTCAGTCAGTAGTTGAATCTTCAAGGGTCAAAAGAATTGAGAATGCTAATTTAGGCAGAAAAACCAAATTATTCCAACAAGGACTTAATTTTGGAGCTATATGGACTCTTTATTGTGACAATTAGAGGGTAAGCCTCAAAAACATCTAGTCTTTATTATTCATTTAAAAAAAGGAATTATTTTTCCAAAAAGTAAAACTGGGCCTTGAATAATCAATGTCTCAAATGCCTATGCCGCCAATCTGTCTTTGGAGGGAAAGGTGGGAGTTTGCATATTTAAAGTCTGAATATTTCACAGGTAAGAATGGTTTTAGGAAGAAAGAGCAACACCTAGTACAACACCTAGTATTATTAAGACATAGTCACAGTAAGCCTCAGTCTTTGGTTCCTGGGTAAATTCTGGGTTTGATGAATGATCATGCTACAGTCTGCACAACTCACTAAGTTGTTTACATATTTTCTTCATGTATAGGCTATGATAGCAAAGGGTATTTAAGGTCAAACTGAAACCACTGGGTCCAGCTTTCATGTGTTTTTTTCTTTCAATATTTTATTTTTTTCCAATTTAAAATACCAGAAGGATCAAGAATTTGTGGGAAGAATGACTAGAGGAAATAATGTAAACACAGAGACACAGTAGTTTTCGACAGTAGAGGAAGGTTGGCCAATCGTGTCTAGAGTTTCCGCTTCTTTAAATTCTTGAGTCTAGAGATAAACTGGAAAGGAGCATTTGGTAGGAATTTGTTCCCAGGTAGATTCCTGGAGACTGTATTTAACGCATCCTCTATGCTTGGTTGTCATACCTTTGATTGCTGGCTCCTATTTAGATGATTTTCTAGGCAGCACCCTAGATATGTATCACCCTAATCTTTTCCCCCATGAGTTTCCATTTAAGGTCATCACTCTCTACTTTCCTTGCTGACATGAGAAAGCAAAGAGCAAATCAGGATTACTAGTGTCTTCACAATAAAACTTTATTGATTGCTAATCAATCTGTCGATAATCTTTGTAGGCAGCTGTAATCAAAGGATTACCAATTTATAATGATTAAATCAATGTTTTAAATCTTCCTTTAAGCAACTGAATATTAACTCTGAAAACTGAGTCAAATAGACAAGGAGAAATGACGACATAATAAATAGATGAAGAAAAGAGTATTTATTCTGTGAATTGGTCATTGGAGGACTTCGTTTTCTCAGTTCCTTTGTTTTCTTACAGGCTACAACTTGTTTCTTGTTGCTGCCCATGAGTTTGGCCATTCCTTGGGTCTGGACCACTCCAAGGACCCAGGAGCACTCATGTTTCCCATCTACACCTACACTGGCAAAAGCCACTTTATGCTTCCTGATGATGATGTCCAAGGGATTCAGTCTCTCTATGGTAACTATTGATCTATCAGCTTGACAGCAGAAGACATATACACATTTGTTTTCTAAATTATTAATGAATTTACCATTACCAATATTACTGTCCTGGTTTTGTTATTAACACCTGGAGAAGCACGCTCATTTTTTCTTTCAATATTAATCTACTTGCTCAAGTAGAAAATATTCCATTCCCCAAAGTTTTTGCAGAATGTAACTCCTTGTATTTGTATTTTATACATTGCAAGGTACATTTGATATACTGACGATACCTCTGACATAAGAAATGGCAATAATTTATTCTTCATTTGATGAATGAAGAAACTAAGGCTGTAGAGTTTAAATAGTATATCTACAGTAACACAGCTGCGTGAAACACAGCTAGATAGGAGCACAACTTTTGGGGTAGCTTTCAGAGGGAGAAAGTGAGATTTCAACCAGCTTTTATAAATTTTGGGTATTCTTTCAACTACTGCTGTTTACCACAGTAGAAACAATTCAAGTGGCCCATGGTAGTTTTTAACCAATATCTATAGTGAACATTTGTAAGAATTTCTTCCTTTATTTTCCTTCCAAATTTTCAATAATATTTACAAAATAATTAAACCGCAACCCGAACAAGCAAAAATACCTGCCATAAATAAAAGTAAAGCCGTAGTACACAGTCATCAGTGTCAACATTTCTAGAACACAGAGCTCAGAAAGCTGGGTGAGGCCAGCCCCAAGCTATTTTCTCTTCTGAACTGAAATCTACCTCAGTAGCTTGTGAAGGCAGAGGCAAGAATTTTGCAGTTTTTACTATTTCTACTATATCTTGGCTGAGGGCCTTAACGACAGGACTAATAGGATACAGGTAGTGAAAAAGTTCAGAATGATTTCACGTCTTGCAATCCTCTTGCACTCATGTGAGCTGGTTGGAGAGTTACCTACAAGCTGCAAGTCATACCAGAGCGGCCGAAGGCCGGCTTTTCACTGAGATACAGACGCACTGTGATAAACTCTAAAGCAAGATAAGCTGAGGCTGGCAGCTGGAGAGCCAGAGAAAGAGCCCAAAGGAGGGCTCCCACAGAGATGACGTGCCTCCAGAAATGGCTGTGAGAGGAATGTGTTTCTCAGGAGAAGTCTGTGAATAGGTTGTGCAAAGCATGGGGAAAGCTTCCCCAAAGTCTCTTGCTCCCCCAGCCCATTTCTATCACCAGCCTCAAGAAAGCTGAATTGAAGCTGAGATGATTTTCAAGGGTCTTTAAAGTTGAAAACAGAAGGGGAAGTCCCACAGGCAAGACCCTGGTAGCCCTGGAGGAAGGAGTAGGATTACAGGTTCTTTGGCGCATTACGTGGGAGGTGGCAGGACCCACTGCCCTCCCTGGATGAAACCCTTCCCGCTCTCCATTGGTAGGACCAGGTCATCCTCAGTCACTTCCTTAACTCATTTCATGACTGCAGGTCCAGGAGATGAAGACCCCAACTCTAAACATCCGAAAACGCCGGACAAATGTGACCCTTCCTTATCCCTTGACGCCATTACCAGTCTCCGTGGAGAAACACTGATCTTTAAAGACAGGTACTCTTGGTATTATTTTATGAAAACTGCATATAACAAACATTTCTGAAGTCATGTCTGAGATTGCCAAAACATCTGGTCAAAATTCCAAAGGAGGTGAAGTTAGTAAAAATAATAGACCTTTGGACAGTTTATTTACATATATGAGATGAAATAAAATAACTGATGGATAAACATTTTACTTTTCAATGGACAAGCTTGGCATTGTATAGCTTTCTTTTACATCTTTGGTTGTAGTTTTTCTTATAAAAATAACCAAATAAATATAGGAATACAATTTATTTATTTTAAAAAAACACAATAATTAAAATCAATTACTAAATTAGTAAGTTGTTACTCATAATTTCATGTGAATTTCTTTTCGTATGGAAAAGGAACGGAAACTTTGGTTCTGGTAACATATGAGCATGTTACAGCCTAAATCTATAGGTGATGAAAAATGAAGTACTAATTTTTAATTTTGATACTGTTTTAATATCCTTATTTGTTCCTTTACTCATTAATTCATTGTTGAATTATCTGTTACTTGTCTGTATTATTCTCTCATCTGTGATCCAATAGCATTCCTTTCTCTTCTATTATAGCTCTAATTTCATTTTGCTCCAGTATTTTCTCTTGTATCAGATTCCCCAGGCCATGAGATCTTGGAAGCATAGTTTGTGTCAGTCATGGTTTCTTTCCAGAGTCCAACACAGTGCCTGGCATATTTGCTTGCCACTTGCAAGATATGCAAAACTGACAAAGAATGATCCCAGCCCACAAAGGACTTGGAGCCTTCACAGAGGCTCTGTGAGATTTTTAGATTTCAGTATTTAGGCTAGAGTTAAGACAGAAAGCATTTGTTTAGCTGGCATTTAAAGGGAAGTGGAAACCTTGCCCCTTCACAGGCAGTAGGGAATGGTTGCGTCTGGCTTATCTGTATTGATGTGGAGACAAGTGGCTAGCGGGATAGAAACGCTGCACTCAAAGAAATGATGCAAACTCTGTGTTTTACTTTTGTGTCAGATTCTTCTGGCGGCTGCATCCTCAGCAGGTTGAAGCAGAGCTGTTTTTAACAAAATCATTTTGGCCAGAACTTCCCAACCGTATAGATGCTGCCTATGAGCACCCTTCCCATGACCTTATCTTCATCTTTAGAGGTAAGATTTCCACCGGCGAAACTTCGATTATGCCTGGAACAGGCAGCGATGAACTTTAGCTACCAGAGATTTAATGAAATGATTATTGTCAAAGATATATCTAAATTAAGAATCAAGTATAACAAAATGGAAACCAGAAAGCACCTGAAACCTTTCTGAAACCAAGTGTCCACTGAAGCGGTGCGTCCTCAGGTTTGACAAGTAAAATGGCCACATTACTGCTCACACTCACTCTCTGATTCTCTTAGTTCCTCTCAAAAATGGTTTGCTGAGAAAATGTGATAACAATGTACATTTTTAACAATTCAAAAAAAATTATCCATAATCCCTCCTTCTGAAAGGTCAATTTATTTTCTCACTTTATTATCTAGTCCCTAATCATATGTAAAACATATATTAAACATTTTCATTCATAGTATGTATGCATCTTAATAATTTACTTGTTCCCTTGACACAGGTTCCCAAATTGCTATTCCAGCTTCATGATCATAATTTGTATTAGCTACATAGATCCTACTAATGCTGTTTCTATTATGTGACTATTATATTGAATGGTATAATGAAGTTCGGAGAAGGCAATGGCACCCCACTCCAGTACTCTTGCCTGGAAAATCCCATGGACGGAGGAGCCTGGTAGGCTACAGTCCATGGGGTCGCTGAGAGTCGGACACGACTGAGCGACTTCACTTTCACTTTTCCCTTTCATGCACTGGAGAAGGAAATGGCAACCCACTCCAGTATTCTTGCCTGGAGAATCCCAGGGACAGGGGAGCCTGGTGGGCTGCTGTCTGTGGGGTCGCACAGAGTCGGACACGACTGAAGCGACTTAGCAGCAGCAGCAGCAGCATAATGAAGTTACTTTTCAGAGAAGAAACTTTTGTACCAGTATAAAACTTGAGTTTTCAATCTAATTTCCTGTTCCTACTGTGCTGCTCATTTCTGTAGAAATCTTAATATATTTTTAACCCAGCTCCAAGCTTAATATTCAAAGTTAATAGTCAAACTGATTATAATATTCCACTGGCTATGCTTACATTTAGGAAATTAGGATCTTAATTTTTGAAGAACACTCATACTTTGGTGTTTCTTAAACTCGGTGACCACACACATTGACTAATTTATTTATAAATGTGTAAAATGATTTTCTCTTTGCTAAAGTAAAGGCCTACATATGTGAGTTTTAATAGAGTCCCTTGAATAATAAAACGATTCTTTCACTTATTCTAGGCAGAAAATTTTGGGCACTTAGTGGTTATGATATTCTGGAAGATTATCCCAAAAAAATATCTGAACTGGGATTTCCCAAAGACGTTAAAAAGATCAGCGCAGCCCTTCACTTTGAGAATTCAGGGAAGACGCTCTTCTTCTCAGAAAACCAAGTCTGGAGGTATGGCAGCCGTGTTCACCCTGCATCATGTGTAAGAGGGCGAAGTGAGCCTCGGGCACCTCCTCTTGCTTAAAATTATTATCTCATGCATTACTTTAAATGTCAAACCAGTCATTCTTTTATGTTCCACGCCAGCTCCTGCAGGTCGCCCCTAAGATAGGCATGTCAAAGTCTCAAGCCTTCTTGAAAAATACACGTGCAATTCCCACCCCTTCTGGGCCACGCTTTTCTTTCTTAGTCATTTGTTCTACATAAGCCATGGCAAAACTGTCTCTCGGATTTTGACATGTTCATTTCATCTGTCTCCTGGATTCTCTTTCTTGTCATCATCTCCTAATCTCCATGCAACTCCATCTTCAGTGGCCAGAGGGAACACAAGAATATGTACAGGATAAGACTGAGGGAGAGAGGGCCACACTTTCTAGTCTGTTGATCCAGTGCAGGGGTTGGCCAGGAAGCTGCTAGGTTTATACCTTGTAAAGCCAGATCCTTGTGAAAACCAAGTAGAACTGGCCTACCTGAAACATGTGTAGAGCTTAAGGCAGCATTGACATTGGCAATGTTTGTGAACCCAAGTCAAGTCAGGGATGATTATCTCATAGGTATCCAAAACTTGGAATTTTTTAAATGGTAGCTTTACTTCCTCTACACACACACACTCACACACACACACACACACACACGCAGGCATGTGTCCACATACACACTCCTGTATATATCATCTTTACCTTTTGGCTTCTTATTTCTGATAATGACACTCACAACTTTAAATACGACTGTTAAATCCTACTATCTAGGTTCTACCTGGTCTGGTGTTTCTGTCCCTTTATCCTATATGAGGTCTGTGGTTGGTCAAGATGGACTGCTTACCATCTCTCAAATGCTTTGTGCTTTTATCTCCACATAACCTTCCCTTATACAATTTTCTTTGCTAGAGGTCTTTCCCTACATTTATCCTCTTGAAATTCTCTCCGTTGTTTAAAGTTAATTTGAAATACCATTTTATGTACAGTCCTTCTTGATCACCCCATTCAAAGGCTATCTCCCTTCTCACGTAATTCCCATGACATCTCATGTGTATTCTCTCATGATGTTTAGCCCCTATTGCCGAGTGTTATAATTTCATCTGTATATGTCTTAGCCTTCTTGATGGTCCAATGATTCTTAGCTTTTTCCTATTGGAATGTACCTCAAGAATATAAAACACTCATCAGTAACAGTAGGAAGAGTGTATCATGGAAGGTTGTTCTCCTAGGTTGATTTCAGAATGTGTTTGGTTGGCTGGAGTGTGAGTGTGTGCTGGGGGAGAGGAGTGTGGAATATATAGTTATGGGAGGATAAATCTATGCTCCCCACCCTCACTTTATTACTACCATTTGCCTCTGTAACTTCCTTGTGTAGAAACTGACCCCTAAACAGTTTTGTATCCATGACTGCTTAGCAAGTTGTCTTACACACAGTGAGAGATCAGTTGACAATTGTTCAACGCAGAAACATACACTAAAAATGCTTTCCTAATAACATACTTTTAAAACAGATGTACAAATTTTGAAGTGGAAATGAGTTTATAACCATCTTTATAAACAGGGCCTTTAGGCAAGTCAAAATACTCACCAGGTATCTACTGTATACTCAGTATTATAATTCTTATTTTTTTAAAAAAACTACCAGATGTTTTGAATGGACTTAAAAATTGGAAACTTCGTCAGTTTTGAAAGTTGCCATTATATCCACTGTATTATTTCTAAAGTAATTTACCTACTACCCACTAAAGAGCTTCTTTTTCTTATTATATAGCTATGATGACACTCACCATGTGATGGATAAAGACTACCCCAGACTCATAGAAGAGGTCTTCCCAGGAATTGGTGGTAAAGTAGATGCTGTCTACCAGAAAAATGGTAACTATTTCACCGATCTTAATGGAGAGCTTCTGTAGCCCCTCAGTTAGAACTTAGGTTCACTAATAAAAACCTTGTATAATTAAGGGATTACTTATTGTGACTACTTATACAGTCAGCAAACAAAAATTAATATGCTTACAATTAATGAGAGCTTAACTTAATGACTGCTAGTTCTATGAATAAAAGATGCCAAATCTTAAACATGACTTTAAATTTAAAGATACTGAGGGCTTCCCTGGTGGCTCAGATGGTAAAGGATCCACCTACAATGTGGGAGACCTGGGTTCAATCCCTGGGTTGGGAAGATCCCCTGGAGGAGGGCATGGCAACCCACTCCAGTATTCTTGCCTGGAGAATCCCCATGGACAGAAGGGCCAGGCGGGCTACAGTCAGTGGGGTCGCAAAGAGTCAGATACAACTGAGCAACTAAGCACAGCACACAAGATGCGACAAGTATTTCCATGATTAAAATCAGGAATGAATTGGGGAGTATTTTATATATGAAGACAAATAACATAATAAATAAAAAATGTTTTTTGCTTTAATTGTGGAAAAGGACATTATCTCTAACTTACAACAAATAACCATTATCAATAACTCAAGCATTTGGGGGCATTCCCTGGAGGTCTAGACTGTGCTTTCACTGCTTGGCACGGCCAAAAAAGAAAATTCAATCCTCAAAACTGGAACTCATGCCACAACAGCAATTAATTTGAGGTGACATTTTAGGAGAGCTAGAAACCTTTATCCATTTCCCCCTCTTTAAATTATAAGCAATGCATTAAAGCATTAGTGGTGTTTATAAAGGTAGGCATTGAAATGTTTAAAAAAGTGAATCTAACAGATTGAGCTTTTAATGTTAGCTAGAGTAAAACTTTATTTTCAAACTCTGAAATCTTTTTGGTCTTTTTCTTATAGGTTATATCTATTTTTTCAATGGACCCATACAGTTTGAATACAGCATCTGGAGTAACCGTATTGTTCGAGTCATGCCAACAAATTCCTTATTGTGGTGTTAAAAATGTTTTTAAAGTATTGTTATTTAAATCCTGGAAAGCATTTGAGATGATACTTCCAGACATTTCGGGGGTGAGTTATGGGAGAAGGAGAGATATCAGGGGAAAGCTTAGTTCTGTGAACGAGCTTCAGTAAGTTATCTTTGACTATTTAGTATCTATACAACTATGCGTGGCAGGAACCACATTGTATTTTAAAGTCATGAAATTCATTATCTCGATGAATCATTTAATTCTTGTGTGCTATGTAGAAGCAGTAGTTGACAACATTTCCATCAAAAATGAGATATATGGTGCGTCAAAGTTACTTAACATATTATTTATAAGAAAACTTTGCAAAGACATAAAAGCAAATACATTTATCTAATTAATGGTTTATCTTTACTAAATGTTATAAAATAGTATGAAAATGAAATTTGGGGGTAACATATGACATCCATACACAAAAATAAACCAAACGGAAATGGCTGCAGTAAATACATTTTAGACAACTTTCTAAAGAAATATTTGGATTTTTGCACTAAAAATATTTGGATCTACATGCCCCTCTTCATACAGACACTAAGGAAACATCAAAGTCACTAATGATAGGAGACAAAGACTAATAGTGAGGACAGAAGATGTGGCCTTTGGATTGTGCTTAATTTTCACTTTTGAGAGTGACTCAAAGACTGTTCTCAAAGAAGACAGTTATTCCTTTTCATATTTATAGAAGACAAATTATTAAAATATATCAGGTCTTTCAAAAACATCAAAGTAAACTAAAATTGTTAACAAAATGATCTAAGGCCATAGCATCACTTTTTCATAAATCACTTGATTATTTAAAACTAAAAGTAGTGTTTTAATTTAATTTATCTAAAATCATTTTAATTGTCCAGTTTACCTTGGATATATAAACTGTTTTTGAAAGAAACAGTCTAAAATACATCTTATAAATTGGAAGTGTGTATGTTAAAAAACAAAGTTATCTAAAATAAAGAAAACATGGTCCTCTTGAAGAATAAAATTATTCCTCTTTTCTCCTTTTTTTCCTCTTTAATCCTCCCATAACTTTTGACAGTGCCTTTCACTTGGTACTTGTTGAATATATAAATGGCCTTGAAGGGAAGAACCATTGTGTTGAGAGATTATGTTCATAAAAATTCAGGCGAAGAAAAGAAAGTGTACTGCATATGCAATGTGTATTAGGAAGTGTTCATGTTGTTTATAATAAAAAGATATTTTCAACAGACATTGCTATATGGTATGTTTTTGTCTTTTGGTATAATTTTAGGCTTTCTTAAAAGAATGTCCATTTAAGTTATTCCTTTTCCTAACCGTATGTTTCTTGGTGAATGTAGCTCATCACTGTTTTTGTTTGTTTCTTTGGTTTGTATAAAGACCCTAAATTCAAACCTAGTGTTAATTACACCAGATTTTGTTAACTCAATTTCTGGTCGAGTTTGGTCAGCCTGGCGCTGATGGGCCCCGTTTTCTGAGCCATCTGCCCTAGACTGAGCCCCCAGGTTCCTCAGTCTCTTTGCTCAGAGTGCTCCTTGGTCATGAGGAGGAGGGCGCAGTGGGTGTAAGTTAGGAAGACCGGTCCTGATGCTGCCTCTGCCGTGCATCACTTCAGACAGCTCGTTTAATCTGTTTGGGCTTTGCTTTCCTGATGTGTGAAAGGTAAGGCTGAGCGGCTTTGGGGGAACATGGGGAAGCAGGCAACTCCAATAAGGAAGACAGACACCACCTGGGAAACTCACTCAGCTTAAACACTGGTCTTTTCTGTTTTCTTGAGTGCTGTTCATTCTTGCACATTTAATAAGTACCTGTTCAATGTCAGGCACCAAAGATGCTGAGATAAATTAGATAAACTCAATCTCGATCTCTGAAGAGTTTCTATCCTACTATGGAACAATGCAATTAGAACTGAGTAAATTAAGTGCTTTTTCAAGGGAGCAGTGGCCACCTGTTGCGAGTGCAGAGAAGACTGTCCTTTCCTTCCTCCCAGCGCGCCCCAGTGTCAATTTATGCATTTTTAATTTTCTTGGACAATTTAATAGGATTCCTTATTTCTAAGTTTTGCTACTGGAGTAAGAACATCATCCATCTACTCATCCATCCATCCAATAAATAAATAAAATGTAGTAAATATTAATTCCTGTCCTGTGTCAGGAACTTAGGTCGATGCTGAGAGTACAGTGCACAGGAAAACCGCGTTGTTGCCTTGGAGCTCACAGTGTAGTTGGGGAGACAGACATCAGTCACATAAGTATAAGTTAAAACTATGATAAATGCTGCAAGGAAAGATGACCTGGTGCTCCGAGGTCCTCTACTACAAGGGATTTTACCTACTGTGTATATGAGGGGAGGGGTACAAGAGTGTCACTGGGGAAAGGGCATTACACGGGAAGAGAGAGATACCCAAGCTGTCATAAAAACTGAGCACCACCCAGGCGGTGAAGGGAATCGAGGGAGGGCCCCAGGCCGCGCCTTCAGACTAGAATGGAGCTGTTGGAACCCGGAGGAGAATTACACAGAGGGGGTTTTGGCTGCACTGCGCAAGCTGCAGGATCTCAGTCCTGACCAGGGACTGAAACCTGAGCCACAGCAGTGAAGCCCCAGAATCCCAGGATCCTGGATGCTAACCACTAGGCACATAGGGAATTCCCCTACAGAGAGTCTTATGATGACATCAGTCAAGTATGGATGGATGAACTGTACCAGGAAATCCCCCAAACCCAACCATGTTCCTCCTACCCTTCATAGTGCCAAGTACAGACCAGAGAATCTCTCTATGATAAACAAGGAAAAAACGTATTGATTTTTAAAGCCTATCAGTTAAAATTTTTAAAAATGGCAAGGTCATTCTAGGGTTTGACATGTGAATAGCTAGTTCTTGGTCATTGAGTCAGCTGATGGAAACATGAGCTCTTTGAGCATAATGGGTGTCCGCACGATTCTGCAACAAAGTGGGGACGCGTCTCCCCGAGAGCGGGGGGAAGCCCCTCCGCAGTAAGGACTTCCCGCCCCGGCCTGGGGCCCGGGGAAGTGCCTCGTGCTGCTGCGGTCAGCCCACCGTCCCCACCCTCGTCTCAGGAGCACGGCTTGGCTCTCTGGGAAGCCCCAGGCGGAGGGCTTCCCGTTCCCCTCTGCCAAGGCCAGTTGCTTTAGAGCAACACGCGCAGTGTATTCCAGCAGTGTATTCCAGACGCCAGCAGCAGCAGCCGCACCTGGGAGCTTTCTAGAAAGGCACAGTCTGCGCCACCCCGGAGCCAGGAAGTGAGGGAGCTCTGTGTTAGCAGATCTGATCCCCCATGGCACACAGTCCCTCAGAAAAGGTCCACGCAAGCGCTCCTGAGAGAGACGACATGCGTGTTCCTGGGGTTCACAACTTCCTGCTAAGATCTCGGGGAACCCTTTCCAGAAGATTCATAGCATATGCCAGTGTATCAAAGGCTACAAACAGTTCTGCATCAAAGAAGCTGTTTAGACTGTTGAACAAGGTTTTGCAAATATATCGGAACATGAAACTCATTTACATTCTTTCACTTTTTAAATTTTTTTTAAAAAGTGAAAACTTTTATATTTGGAATGAGCCAGCTGGACTCAGGTTAGATGATCCCAATTTTGTTGGCAACATCCAAAGCATCATAGTCGGGAGCCAGCTGAATGTGCACCTTCTTCTCTGCATCAGGCCCCATCAGAGAGCTGACCTTGGCCACGTCCGTGTGCTAAAGCCTCTTCGCAGCCTGTTGAATTCGGTGCTTTGTCGGCCGTGGCGTCCTCAGTGAATGCCAGGGCGCTGCTGCCTCCCATTTCCTTCACGCTGACTCTGCGGGGCGCGGGGGAATTGGGTGATGGCACAGTGGTTGTTCGTTTGTTTCTCCTAGGGCCCTCTTCTGAGGATATTTGGGCTGCCTCCTGAGCCGCAGTGTTTTGGGCCACTGGAAGGTGGGGGACATCCAGATCTCCTTTTTTGTGGCTGTGGACGCCTTTCAATCCTGCTTTCTTGGCCCTCGAAGCCTTTGCTTTGGCTTCAGCTTTAGGGGGTGGGGGTGGCGGGCAGGGGGTTCATTCTTCATGAAAAGGCTACTCTATTTTTTTTTAAAAAAGATGTTTAACTTGATTTCAGAAAAAATTTTGTTTGCTTTCTTATTTGCTTGTGTGGCCTTGCTCATGGATGGCTAGATAGATCAGTAAATAGAGACACATGGTCAGGATTATTCTCTAACTCCCATTTCTGCTCCCGTCTCGGTTTCAAATTTCCAATCTGACTGGTGTCACCTGGATCAGCGTCTTTCCCCTGTGGCCAGAACAGCAAATTCAAATTACACCAGCTGTCTGTTACACCAAAGTTTACTCTTGGGAATGAGGGTAGTATTTAAAAAAAACAAAACTCAATACTAGAAGAGCATTCATCCTAATAGGCTGTGCTATGAAATATGTTAAGTTAAAATACAAAAAGCCTGTTCACACAGATATTCATGTGTGATGTGAGGAGACCAGGTGAATGTTTTATGAAAGGTAACACTACGTCCACAAATAATAGAATGCGTTTGCCCAGAGCTAATGCCATGCAGGCTACAGTCCATGGGATCGCAAGAGTTGGACATGACTTGGCAACCACAATAACAGCAATGCTTTGCACTCAAGTTGAATTGCAGCTGGTAATAGCCTTTTCATCAAACATAATAAGGGTGAAAAGTTTGAAACCCCCCCTCGAAGTGAATCAAAAGTTCAAATGGTATTTAAAAAGCAGCAGCTGACAAGATTCTATACTGCTGTAACAAATTTTGCCCTTGAAATGATCCTGGGAGAACTTTCATGTTATTAATAAAGTAAAAATAGTGTCTTTGATCTCTGCATCTTTATATCAGAATAAACATGCCAAAACATATACAGCAGATCTAACAAAAGATAGTCACCATACCTCTCTACCAAATTCAGTCCCAATTGCAGAAAACACCTTGATATTTAAGGGTTGATCGTAAGGCTGTGAGTTTCACAATAGTGCCACTAGATGGCATCAGCCACACTCTTGAAAATGTTGAATCAGACGATTTAATTAAGGAGCAAAACCAACACTTCGCTCTCTAATGCAGGGACGAGGATTCTGGCCAGATCGCTGATGGTTTAATTGCTGACTCTATGCCACTGACTTTCACACAGAGTTTAACAAGATGTCTTATTTCATTCCCCTAAGGAATTCGAGAACAGCTTGCTCTAGTTTTCTTAGCCACAGAAGTCTCCCTGCCATTCCTGTCCTCAGCTATGAAAGCCTCTTCACGGAGAGGAGAGGCAGGATGGGTGTCAGGCCAGGCCGCCACATCCTGAGGCAGGCCCCTGGGAGCCAGGCCTTGCGCGTCACCACAGGCTTCTGGGTGACAGACTCCGGTGGAAACCGCCAAATACACCAGGGCACACAAGGAATGGAGTCACTTTGACAAGAAATCGGACTAGCTGGCAGCAAGGGGGAAGAAAACCCCAAGTTACCAGGCCTCTCACCCGGGGATGACGTCAAGATCAGAGAAGGAGAAAGCTTAAGGTTTCCAAAGTGTCTCACGTGGGTTAGCTTTTATAATTTTCTGGATTTTATACCTGCCTGATGGTCTAGAGTTCATGACTTAGGATTTCTTGGCTTTGTTCTCCCTCGCTGCTCACCAGGCACCTAAATGGACCACAGCTATTCCATTAATGACCTCTGGAGAATCAAAGACGTGCTACATTCACACCAACAGCATGCACCAACCTTTCTTGGAAGAGTTTATCATGGTATCTTGTTTGCCTTAAATGGTCACAATTATGCCCTAAATTTAGATGCTGTGAGAAAGAAAATTTCTCTTCCATACATTTAAAGTTTGTTGTGACCCACTCCAGAAATAATCATTCAATAATTTCTCTACACATCAACTGAGCAAGAAATGAGCATAAGTGCTTGATATCCAGCAAGTCTGTGAGACTCTCAAATCTTGGTTGAAATGGAATTGGGCTCACATCAATCAAAATCTACCCGTTATAGTTTATAGTTGCTTACAAGGGAAGATATTACTGTTTCATCTTCATGGCTTCATATTGGATTGAAGGATATCACCCAAGCATCCATAGCTGTGGCCCCACCTGCTGTGACAAAAAGACTTAAGTATCTAAAAGTGTGCTTTGGGTTATTTCTTTGTTAACATTTACATAGACCAGTAGCCTTCCTTTTCTTGACAACCGTCCCTTTCCTTTAGCAGACTAGGTGTTAAAAGCAACACAGAACAAGTTCACATCTGAGCTCCGTCTGAGGATGGCTGCTTTCTCTGGGGAAGGTGCGGGCTTTCTGCGCTGTGTCCTCTAGCCAGACGGCGCCTCAGCTTAATGAGTGCCAGTGGCTTGTGACTTTGCTTCCAACGCCACACGAGGAAAAAGGAACTCGGTGAGTTCCACGTAACTCTGAGCACGTGGGCACACTGTGTGTGCTTATGCTGGCTCTGTTTCTGGCAAATTCTGGCTTGGATCCTTTTGAGTTAAGCAGAGGGCTAAGAAACAGCAGCTGTGCCTCCAGCCAGACCCACTTTTCTGAATCCACTTATTAGAATTTATCCCATAATAAATAATATTCTTCCTAATGTTATGGAGCCCAGGTCCAGCTGCTCACCACTCAAAAGCCAGTAAAAATGCCAGATTGGTGGAAAGGAAAGTTTGCTTTATTTTGGATGCCAGCATCTGGGGGGGACGGGGCCAGGGGGTAAGGTATACTCCTGTCCAAAGGCCAACTCCTCCTCCCCTGCAATCAAGGGACAAGAGCTTTAATAGACAGAAGAAGTGGGGGCTACATGCAGAAACAGCACAGTCGGCTCTGACCGTCATCTTGAAATTGGTCATTGGTGGCCTGACCAGCGTGGTTATTTGAGGCACAGTTCATCTTCAGCCCCAGGGTCGGTTTGTCCATTTTCTTGAGGCCAGTTCTTGGAATTGTGGCAGCTTATGTCACAGCTACAGTCTGTCCATCAGGTAGTTAACTTGTCCCACTTGGTGGGATTTTCAGTATCTGTAAGACAGCTCACAGGATATGGCTCAGAATATTCTCTTTAATCCTAAAGGTCCCTGAATTTGCTTAAAGACTAAACTATTATTACTTGGTTTCCTTTTACTGTTTTCCCTTGTTTCTGCGTGTTCTCACTTCTCCGATTAAACTTGTTCTTTGGCTGAAGATTTTCCTACAGACATACGGCAGGGTGAGAGCAGGACCGGGGTCCTGCTCCATTTCACTAAGTGGTTGTATTCCCAATTTCATTGGTGCTGCTGTTGCCTAGTTGTAAGTCTTGTCTGACTCTTTGCAATCCCATAGGCTGTAGCCACCAGACTCCCCGGTCCACGGAAATTTCCAGGCAAGAATACTAGAGTAGGTTGCCATTTCCTTCTCCAGGGGATCCTCCCAGCTCAGGACTCGAACCCATGAATCTTACATTGGCAGGTGGATTCTTTACCACTGAGCCACCAGGGAAGACCCTCCCAATTTCATAGGGAATGAATAAACTGATTTATGGTTTGAATAAGAGATAAAATAAAGACCAAGGGAGCAGGGTAATGAGAGAGTGAAATAATGAGCAGTATTTCATGGTAGTGGTGATGGAAGCACAGTACTTGGGCAACAGATTTACCCAGGGATTATGTGGAATCAACTGGATTATCAGTGAAGAACTAATATGCCTCTTCTTAATACTTACATTTAAGTTCAAAACATTCCCTAAAATATTTCCATGTGGTAAATCTGTGGGCTGGGGAGATGTGGCAATATTGCATATCCTGTGTTTACTTAAGATGAAAATAACTAGAGGAATTAGATCATCTGATTCATCTTTTTATTTTTGCAAATGAGAACCGAGGCCAAGAGAAAGGAAATGACCCCTCTAAGACTGTACAGTAATGTTGGAGCCTGGGCCACAAAAATCATCCCACTTTCCTCCTTACAGCTCCTTAATTTCTCTCCATCTTCTTACTGTCCATTGTGTGTTTAGATATTCAGTATTTATCAAGGGTCATGAAATACATTTAATTCTACCTTAAGGATACCACTAATCTGGTGGTGCAAGGGGAGCTGAGTCCATGCGCCTGTGTCACCTTGGATAACAGTCAAGCTCCACCAGGTCCTCAGCCTTTGCTGACCATCCTCTCCCCACAGCTCAGGTCTCTTGACCCTGACTGACCTTAGGGCTCCGGCTCAATTGTCTGAGACTCAGTAAAAAATTTTCTTTGCTGGGACAGCTTTGGTTTTGCATCCATTCATCACTCAGTGTCTATGATTGTCTCTAGATTGAGTCCTTACCATTGTTACAAACCACTGGGTCCCTGTGCCAGAATCCCTGCTTCTTAATACCCCGTGTCCAGTGGATACTGCCTTCTTTTTACCAGACCTTGGTGGTTCAAGTTCCAGTCCTTACCTCAGCCCAAGGCTGGACCCCACTACTTACTGATGAAGGGCTGCCCTCTTCCTTCAGTGAAGACAGACATATTGAGAAAAATGCATACAACTGTCTCAATTTTGTTTGATTCATCCTGAATACTTTATATTTTTCTTCCCCCTCTCACTCTCAGCCATCCAGTTGGCTTCTTCAGAAAAAAAACATAGATACAGCTACAAAGACATGCGCCTTCACAGCACCTGAGTGCCCACTCCATCGCCCCTCTGGACATCTCAGCACAAGAGCCAACCACAGCTGTCTGTCGGACAGAGAGGCATTTTCCTCTACCCTTCTAGGTTCTTCTGGCTGGTGTAAGAATTAACTTGATGTGAGACAGATTAAAAGAAAACAAAACAAAAGCTTAATAACATGTACCCATGAGAGAGACAAGGGAGAACCGAGTAACTCATCTGCAATGAAGGAGACCCCGGTTCAGTTCCTGGTTGGGGAAGATCCCTTGGAGGAGAGACAAGCTACCCACTCCAGTATCCTTGGGCTTCCCTGGTGGCTCAGAGAGGAAGGAATCTGACTGCAATTCAGGAAATCTGGGTTCAGTCCCAGAGCTGGGAAGATCCCCTGCAGAAGGGAACAGCTGCCCACTCCAGTATTCTTGCCTGGAGAATTCCACAGACAGAGGAGCCTGGCAGGCTACAGTCTGTAGGGTTGCAAAGAGTTGGACACGACTGAGTGACTCTCACTCACTTCAGATAGCTGCTTTACAATGTTGCGTTAGTTTCTGCTGTACAGAAAAGTGAGACAGCTCTCTGTTTATATACGTCCCCCCTTTTCTGGATTTCCTTCCCATTTAGGTCATCACAGACGCTGACTATGGTTGCCTGTGCTACAATCGGTTCTCGTGAGTTATCCATTTTATACACAGTATCAATAGTGTATATGTATCAACCCCAATTTCCCAGTTCACCTCCCCCCCACTCCTACCTTGGTATCTGTGTGTCTGCTCTCTACATCTGTGTCTCTATTTCTGCTTTGCAAAGAAGGTCACTGATACCATTTTTCTAAATTTCACATATATGTGTTAATATATAATATTTGTTTTTCTCTTTGTGATATTGCACTCTGTATGAAGCATTTAGGTCCATCCACATCTCTGCAAATAGCACAATTTCATTCCTTCTTATGACCAATCCATTCCTCTGCTGATGGACATTTAGGTTGCTTCCATGTCCTGGCTGTAAATAGTGTTGCAATGAACATGGAAGGGAATATATCTTATACAATTATGATTTTCTCTGGGTATATGCCTAGCAGTTGGATTGCTGGGTGACATGGTAGTTCTGTTTTAGCTTTTTAAGGAACCTCTTTACTTTTCTCCATAATAATTTTATCAATTTACATGTCAGTGGAATACATTTTAATAAGATTTATGGGAGGAAATACATTTTCTTTACTAGGTGTCTTAAAATGTATCCATATTCCCTTAGTATGCACAAAGCCTGGAGGAAAGATTCAGAGGTTCTAAGCTGCACGTGAGAGTAGCCAGTCATCAAGGATTTCTCCCATGGAAAGGGAGGTCTGGGGGGGGGGGGATGGCAGAGGCACTGCACTCTGGGGTGCAGCCCATCTGAGCCTGAAATCCCGCTGGATCCTCAGGATGGGCTTGAGCAGAAACTGTTGACACCCAGCCCTTTCATAAACCTATTTCTTCCCACACTTACACAACTTAGCCATCACATGCCTGGTCAGCTGAAGCACAAGGTAGTTAATTTTTCCAACCATGTGCCTGACTTTATTTCTGCATCAGTATTTGAGTCAAGTCTGAGCATTCACACTGTAGCTGAAAAAGCCAAATCCTCTGGCCTTCACTCATTGTTTTAAAGCCACATGAAGTGGGTGTAGTCATCTCATAGACAGCACATGGACATGGCCACACCCTTAGGTCACAGCATTACAGGTGAGTCTCACACTCCCTGGAGGATATGCTAACCTATTTCTGCCCCGCTCCAGCCCCAACAGGTGAGGATATCAACTCCCAATCCATCCTCCTTGGAAAAAGAAAGAAGATGGATTGAGGTGTTCCTTTTGGTGATATAATCGTTGGTGATGCTTTACTTAGTGAAGATGAATTAAGACTTTTGACCCAGGGGGCAAAACAAGTCCTGTAAAAACATGGTTTTATACTAGCTGAATGCTGTTACTCAACATGAAATCATGATTACCAGAGTTGAGTCAAGCTTGACAAAGCCTCTTGGATTATGCCCTCCAGTAGAATTCTCACAGCTGAAGCTCTCAAAGAGATTGGTGAGCTCACCACTGATAAGACTGTCAATTTCTTAGACTGAGATTTAACTCTTAGGGTGCATGCATGCATGCTCAGTTGTGTCTGATTGTTTGCAACCCCAGGGACTGTAGCCCGCCAGGCTCCTCTGTCCATGGGGTTTTCCAGGCAAGAATACTGGAGTGGGTTGCCATTTCCTTCTCCATTTATTTCATTACTTCCTCATTAATTAAACAAAGTAATTTCACATATTTTGCAGCCTAATTTTGCTTACTGAGGTTTTGGGTATATTTCTCGGGAAGGAAATTAAGTTAGATTCAGGTGTAAAACTGTGCCAAGGTACGTACCTAGGCAAGAAGTTTCACTAATAGGTGCCAGGACATGAAACTGAGCCCACGAAAAACCAAATTTTCCTGCGAGTTTATGGTTAATCTCTTTATCTAAAACTTAAGTTTTCTCTTTCTTGTCTGACCCCTGTTACCCTCAGGATTGAAGAGTATCAAAGGAAAAGGGGAATCGAAATCAAGAAGTACCCTGCAGGCCTTCTTGGGTGCAAAAGCCCCTCCATGTTCCCTGTTTCTTTTTTGTATTAAAAGGTGTTGCTCTCCTGGGCCTTCCCTGAGTTACAGAGAGCGACTCAAGCAGTTAATAATTAGAAAGGAAGAGTCACAGGAGTCCTCGGTCCCCTGGAAGGGATACAGGTAACAAGCTGATGCATATCTTTGAACTGTTCTGCAGAAACTAGCTCCCACCCAGTGGAACATGGTGACTACATGCTGAACACAAGACCCCAGATGGAACTAGAAGGCTGATGATTGAGATTCCCAAAATGTCACCCTGCTACTCACCACTAACCAATCAGAAGAAGCTCCACAGGCTGATCAGGCATCCTAAGACCCTCTCCTCTAACACTCTTTGAAAACCCTTGCTAAAAGCCATCTAGGGAGTTTGGGTTTTTTGAGCACGAGCTTCCCATTCTCCTTGCCTGGCACCCTGCAAATGAACCCTTGCTTTGCTGCAAATACCTGCTGTCAGAATTTGACTCTCTACACTGTGGGCACAGGCCCCTTGCTTGGCAACAGACACATTTAGTCAATCATGTGAATTGATTTGTAGGTTACAATTATAAAAGATCATGTGATTTGATCTATATAATTTTACGATTAGGAAATTAAACAACTTCCATGGCAGAAGGGTGGCGCTAGTGATAAAGAACTTGCCTGCCAATGCAGGAGACACAGGAGACAGGAGTTTGATCCTGGGTCAGCAAGTTCCCCTGGAGGACAGCTTGGCAACCCACTCCAGGATTCTTGCCTGGGGAATCCCATAGACAGAGGAGCCTGGTGGGCCCCCGTCCATGGGGTCGCAAAGAGTCGGACACGACTGAAGCAAACTAGCATACATGCCCGACAGAATAGGTAAAAACTCCTGGTCTCTGGTGGGGAGAGAGAGAGTAGCTTGGGAAATAGCATGTCTTTGAAATTGATAGGGCTTCTCTTCTCACTCTCAAAGAAAGGACAAAAGGTTCCAATGATTTCCCCTACAGAGCTCCTCTCTGGGTGGTATAGCTCCTCTGTAATCCCCATTCACTGAATTAAGGAAACTAAGACAAGCGCTCATTCTCTATCTGTGGCACTAGGGATTTCTGTCCTCACCTGCAGCAAAGAACAGGGGCCTCAGTGTTTCCTCCCATGGCTGATGGTTCCCATGAGGGGTGCTTCTCATGGCCCTGGCCATGCGAGGGGGTGGCTGGATGGCATCACTTTGGGACCAGGGCCAATTGTTCAGTCTTGAATGAATTTGGCATTCTGCTTTAGAGATAGTCATGTTGACTACAAAGCTCCGCAGGCTATGGTCTTATTCTGACTCAGAAACACCCTTGTACATGAGATGCTACTCACTGTCCTAGAGGAGGGCTTGCCAAGTAGGAGCAGGGAGTTACAAAGGTCAAGGAGAAAGGGAGGGGGAAATGGGAGGAGATCAGGGGCCTTTGGAAATAGAAACCGTATGTCCTTTTCAGCTAGTTACCCTGCCATAATTGCTTCACAGAAAGGACACTTGGGAAATGGGTCTGCCCAAAACAAGGCACAGGTTAAACAATATAGATGTGTAGCATGTTGTCGGGGTGTGGGTATGTGTGTGTTCCCGGCAGGGGCAGTGCTGCAAACATCTAGTCCTATTCACCTCCAGCGTGGGCCACAGGAAGACTGTAAACATCCTTCCAATCTTGTCCTATCTCTAGGGCTGAGCTCTGTGCAGAGGGGAGTTCAGCTTCCATCACTGGGGATTTCTGGTCAGATTATCTCACTCTGAATGAATTAGTTTAAATTTAAACCCGAGGAATCATCAAGTAACAAACCAGTAGGAAGAATGGGGGTTTCCCTGGTAGCTCAGCTGGTAAAGAATCCACCAGCAATGCAGGAGACCCCAGTTCGATTCCTGGGTTGGGAAGATCTCCTGGAGGAGGGCATGGCTACCCACTCCAGTATCTTGCCTGGAGAATCCCCATGGACAGAGGAGCCTGGCGGGCTACAATCCACGGGGCTGCAAAGAGTCAGACACGACTGAGTGAGTAAGCACAGCACAGCACACAGGAAGAGCGGAGGCACAGTACGTTCACAAATTGCCATTTAGAGCTGATTTATTACATTAAGGCATTTTTTGTCCTTTGCTTTACTTTTCAGTAGTCCTTTGAAATCTATTTCTTTACAGCCTGTTGACTTCACTGTACTGATAACTTTAGGAGAGCTGTTATTACATGATGGCTAAGCCAGTACACGCTTGATAGAGGAGACATAAGCCTTTGACAAATGGATCTTGTATTTCATTTGTAGTTTTTCATATGACTGATTTGGGGAAGAAGAGGAACCAATTGTATTATAACTAAATATTATTATAGAGAAGAGCTCTAAGACAAATACATGGTTAATTAGCAGCCCGGACCTTGCTCTGCTTGCAGCATTTCTTGCGGTAGCGTGTTTCACTTATTCACTGCCCTGGAAGAAGTTGTGCCATCAAGCTTCAGTTTCAGTAACTAACACTGTCCTGAGGATTCAGAGGAAGAGGGTGACGAGGCGTGAACCCCAGAGTCTAGCGTCTCTCTGACGCTGCTCCGGCTTTCAGTGGGCATTCGTTAAGTGTCCCCTACTTCAGCCTTGAGCCTAGGTGAATGACAGAGACAGATGGGACCCCGCAGCTCACGAGTAATTACAAAATTATGCTCTATAGGCTCTTAATGACTGAACAGGAGGGCTTGGCGAAGTCCTACCCAGCCCTCTCAAAGCAGCTGGAATGTCACTGCTCAATGAAGTCAGCTCGAGTTCGGCGAGAATTGAACCCTCCCTCTTCTGAACTTGCAAAGCACATCACTTTTCTTTCAGTATTTCTATTTCTTACTACTGCACAAGTGCTAAGGCTTGGGATCGTGTGTCGTGCCTAAAGGTATGCCTTTCATATCGAAAGTTCTGAATAAATGTTAGTCAAATTGAACTGAAGGCTGACCCTCATACCGTACTAGGGGCCTTCACATCACACACAGGTTCCGTAAGACAAGGGTTGTGCCAGTGTTTCTGAACGAGTGAGTGCTGCAACAGAAGCCCTGTCCCGAGCAGTGTCATCCCTGACACGCTTAACCTCAAACTTCTGGTGTGGCGCCAACAGTGAAGACACTCGATTCCCAGAGATGGTCACACTGTCCTGGGATACTTACCTCTTCCGCTAGGAAATTCTTGAGGGTAGAGGGCGTGGTTACTTATCCCTTTCCATTGATGATTCTTTATCTCTCTATGTCCAGTGTCAAGTGCTGCTGCAGCACGCGTAAATGCCCAGTACATGACTCGTAACCACACTGAACTGTACTTCCAGTTGGAGTAATTCACGCCTAAAATCCTTGCTATTCGATTTCAACCAAAACCATGAGCATCCTGTGGAGACCATGCTTTCAGGCCCCCTGGGCAGCTATGTTTTCCTAGTCGCCAAGCTCAGAGACTTCATCGCTCGGGTCTTTGAACTTTGGAGGATGGCAGCACTTGGCACCGTTTGACACCCTCCCCAGTTTTGAAGGTCATGGGAGCTGGGATTTCTATGAGGGTGCAGGTAGCTGGCACTTCTCTTGGCTCTGTTAGTTCTGCTATTTTTTTCCCTTCTTTCCATAAAAGTCCCCCAAGTTTCTTTCAGCAGCTCTTTTCCCTTTCTTCTGGTAGTATTGCAAACTTTGGCTGCCTGATGCACTTTCAGAGTTTGAAATGACTCTTCCCTGAGAAGATACAGTCTTGGAAACATGTATCTCTACCCCGATCTTGATCCAACTTCCCAGGTCCTGCTGGCCCTCTCCATTCAAATATCTTGCTGGGGGCTTTTCTGGTGGTACAGTGGATGAGAGTCCCCCTGCCCATGTAGGGGACTCGGGTTCAATCCTGATCTGGGACGATCCCACATGCTGCAGAGCAACTAAACGCACGCGCCACAACTCCTGAGCCTGTGCGCTGGAGCACACAAGCTGCAACTGCTGAGCCCACGTGCTGCAACAGCTGAAGCCTGTGTGCTCAGAGCCTGGGCTCTGCAACAAGAGGAGCCATGGCAATGAGAAGCCTGTGCATCACAGCTAGAGAGCAGTCCCCGCTTTCTGCAACTAGAGAAAGCCCGTGCCAGCACCTGAGACCCAATGCAACCAAAACTCAAATTAATTAAATAACTAAAATACCAAGAGAAGTCTCACTGGCACACCAAATGTCACCAAGTAAGAGCGTGCATGATAGGCCCCAGCTCGCTCCTTGAAAGTCGTTCACCTCTTACCATTTATCCCCTCATTTATTTACTGCCTGTCAGATATGCGGATGCCTTTCTGTTCTTCAAATGTTTCCAGCTCATCTCTGCCTCTGGGTATTTCCAATTGCTCTTCCTTCTTGGAGCCCACTTCCCCTGGCTCGTCATACAGCTGGCTGCTTCTTACCCACTACCAGCCCAGCGCGCTTCCCTTTCCCACAGCAGTCTGTTCTGTTTTCTCCAGAGGAGAAAACCATTCTGAATGTATCACATGTTCATTTAGAATATAGATTCGGTGAAGACAGATTGTCTCTGTCACACTGTAACCTCAGCTCAGGGCCAGGCACACGTTAGACATTTGTTAGTGAACTGTGTACTAGGAAACCTGGGGTTTCATCCTAGACTTTTTACTGACCAGCTGTAGCCCTTGGGCAGTTCATTTTCCTCCTTGGACAGCAGTTTTTTCCATCTACAAAAGATGGAGCACTTTCCCCAACATCTCTCCATGCATCATTAAGATGCCCACTTAGATATGTGTTAGAACTGGGGAAGAAATAAAAGCAGGGTGAGTAGGGAAGCTCTGGAACCCTCCTACCCAAGCCCACCAAGAAGAATAGCTTCACTTTTCTTTCGCTTGACATATTGATCTTCCACTTAAAATTTCATGCAAACAAAGTTTTATGCATTAAAATTAAAAATATAAAATTTAAAAATTACTAATTCTGATCATTGTGAGGCAACTTCTATCTTGAATTATGACTATGTCCAAACTAGAATTCATCCTTCCTGTCCTCCTACAAGCTGGTTTGAATTTCCTATTTCTCTATTTGGTATTGTCACACAAATTCAAAGCTCCAGAGTTATTTTTGATGGTTCCTTCTTCTTCTCTTCCCTTACCCAAACTGGTGCCTAATTGTTCTTAAATGCCTTTCTCTTTTTAATTTCCATTCCCCAGGGAAGAAGTCCCCCCTAAGCCCTAGGTCGGGGTCTGATAACTTCTTACTTGGACTCTCACACATTTTACTTGGACCTCTGCACTGGTCTCCCTGTGTCTTGCACCGACAGTCCTATCCCCACAGACTACTAACTGATTTTTCTAAATAACATTCTAGTAGTTAGTCTTTTGAAAACCTTCAGTGGCTTTTTATTGCCCATGAAATGAATCCAAAGGACGTGCCCTGAGCCTTTCCTGCACACAGTATTATTCACGTCTGCAGTGTCCACAGCCGACTTCTCCAACACAGAGGTCTCTGCTCTCTGAGACCTAGGAGCCCTCTCCTGGCTGAAGCACCTGGCCAGACCTCTGCAGTCGAGTAGTGACCTCTAAAAAGTCAACCTGGCAAAACAGCTTTGTCTAAGAGGTGTTTTAAACTGGATAACAGTTGACTGACCAGTCTGATACTTTCTTTCTCTTCGGAAATTTAAATGCAAGATATGACAGAATTTCCAACATTAAGATGGAAAAGAGTGAAGAGAGACATAGAGAAGAGGCATTGGACAGAAGCCACGAGGTAGGAAAAGTCATGAGACCGTGGGGCAGAGAGCAAAGGGCCTTGCCGGCTAGAGTAGAGGAGGACATGGAGATAGAACACAACTGCTCCATCTGATGGATCCCTGTTGATATACTATCTCCTCCATGCCCCCCTCTGTGGCAGCCTGGCAGAGCAGGGACCACAACCTGCCCCTGATGGTCCTGGGAAGCAAGCCGAAGGGACATTCTTGGGGCAGGACCTGCTCCGCTTCGCTCCCCGCCCCTGCCTCCGTCTCCATGGAAACAAAACAAGATGTTCCCGATCAACAGCAGAGCCCTAACTCGACTCCCTCTTTGTGGTGCGCTGATCAAACTCCCCAGGATAGCTGTTTCTTAACGATCTGCTGTGACTTCTGCCAATAAAAGTGTGGGCTGAAAGGAGCCATTTGTCCTCCTGCCACGGAGAGCAGGAGGCGCCCTGACTGCCCGCTTGCCCGGTTACACGCGTCTGTCTTTTCATTAGGCGCTCGCACAGGTTCAGGTCTTTCTCACCCGCTGTGCTGGGCGCCGCACACCTGGTCACATCGGGCAAAAGTCAGCTCCTTCTGAACCCAGCACTTAGCCCGTCTAGCTTGGCCTTTATTGCATGTCGCGTCTCTCTCGGGGCTCTTTGAGTGTGAGAAATACAGAGCTCCACTCTGCCTAAGCAGTCTGAGTAGTTCACAGAACTGAAAGAAATGCTCAAGTCCAAGATACCAGAGAGGTCAACTTCTAGCTCAGTCCTGATATTTCAAGAGAAGGAATCCAGGCTTTCCCTAGGCAGTGTCACTGAAATGACTTTCCTGAACCGCTTCCACTCTGTCAGTCCACTAGAGAGTCGGTCGCCAGCAGAAGAGACTCGTCTTCTCCCAATTTAGGGTCCCTGGCCCCCCTTGGAAGGGGCGAGCGGTGGTGGGCTCGGACTGCACAGACAGTTCCACAGCACAATCATCGCATGTGGGAAAGAAGAGAGAATCTAAGTAAAGGAGGACGCTTTTTACTAAAAGAAAGAGGAGAGGATGTTGTGCAGGCAAACACACAAAACAAAAACAGATGTGCAGAGCACATGCTCTTCTATTTCACAATTATTTGCAGAGTTGTCTTTGTCTCCTAGTTAAATGCAAGTAGTATATTTTCCTCTTGAGGGCAGGGTTCATTTATTACTTTTGCTTGATCCTCCAATAATCACAATATTGTTGTTAATATCTAATATTTATTGAGCACACACAGTGACATTATGCTGAGTGTCTTATGTCCATTATCTCATGTGATTTCCTCAGCAGATGTTTATAGTATATGTTTTATTAAGCTCACATTATAGACAAGAAAACCATAACTCAAAGAGATTTCCTAAAACACAGCCAGTAAGAAATAGAACAGGGTTTGGAGCTTGGTCTGTGTGACCCCTAAACTCGGGCTCCTAACCACTCTGACATACTGCCTCTCCATTATATGGCATGACTGATGCTTATGCTTCATAAAAATAGTTTCCATGCTGATACAAAACATCTTTTAACAGTTTATGCAGTCCTCACATAGCATCTCAAGCTAAGACTTAAAAGAGCTGGAAGAGACTTAGAGAAAACCTACCAAGAGGCAGCATGATAGCAGAGAGCCAAGAAAAATTATAATCCTCATGTGAAAAACTCCAAAGTACCTGCTCAGGCCAAGCCCAGTGCTTGATAGACTAAGCAACAGCCAAAGAAGGGAAAAATAAATGAGACTTTCTATGAGGACTTTTGGAGACTGAAAGGTTCTGTGTAGAGAAGATCTGGTTATTTTTTCTCCATGTGCTAAGTTGTCTCAGTCGTGTCTGATTCTTTGCTATCCCGTGGACCGAGCCTGCCAGGCTCCTCCGTGCATGGTATTCTCCAGGCAAGAACACTGGAGTGGGTCGCCATGCCCTCCTCCAGGGGAGCTTCCCGACCCAGGGATTGAACGCGTATCTCTTATGTCTCCTGCATTGGTGGACAGGTTCTTTACCACTAGTACCACCTGGGAAGCTCCACTTTAATTCTAACCTATAGAAAATATTGATATGTAAAAGTAAAACCAACAAATTTTAAATAAATTTACAGTTCACACAAAGGCTCAGGCATTCTGTGGCTGCCCTGGTCTTGCAGGCTCAAGTTGGTGGATGCCTGGATGCTGCTGACTGGGCTGGAGGGAACTTCAACTCACCTCCCTTCGGCGACCCGCATGTGTTCAGTGTGACTACTCTACAAAGAAGAGAAACTACAGGCACATCATCTTTTATTGCACTTCACAGATATTGCGCTTTTCGTAAATTGAAGATTTGTGGCAGCCCGGCATTAAACAAGTCTTTCAGCACCATTTTTCAAACAGCATTTGCTCATTCTTATCTCTTTTGGGTAATTCGTGCAATATTTTGATCTTTTTCATCATTTTCATATTTGTTACTGTGATTTGCAATCAGTGACCTTTTATTTCACTGCTATGAGTCACTGAAGGTCCAGATGATGGTTAGCATTTTTTAGCAGCAAAATATTTTACATTAAGGTATGTACATTGTTTTTTGAGACATAGTGCTATTGCATGTTTAATAGACTACAGTATAGCGTAAGTGTAACTTTTATATGCACTTCAGTTCAGTTCAGTTGCTCAGGTGTGTCCGACTTCTTGCGATCCCATGGACTGCAGCACACCAGGCCTCCCTGTCCATCACCAACTCCCGGAGCTTACTCAAACTCATGTCCATTGAGTTGGTGATTCCATCCAACCATCTCATCCTCTGTCATCCCCTTCTCCTCCCGCCTTCAGTCTTTCCCAGTATCAGGGTCTTTTCAATGAGTCAGCTCTTCACATCAGGTGGCCAAAGTATTGGAGTTTCAGCTTCAACATCAGTCCTTCCAATGAATATTCAGGACTGATTTCCTTTAGGGTGGACTGGTTGGATCTTCTTGCAGTCCAGGGGACTCTCAAGAGTCTTCTCCAACACCACAGTTCAAAAGCATCAATTCTTCGGCGCTCAGCTTTCATTATAGTCCAACTCTCACATCCATACATGACTACTGGAAAAACCATAGCTTTGACTAGACAGACCTTTGTTAGCAAAATAATGTCTCTGCCCTGGGAAGCTATAAAATTTGTGTGGTTCACTTTAGTACAGTGGTCTGGAACCACACTGCAATTATCTTTGAGGCTTTTTAAGTCACTGCTGGACACGTCCACTGTAGGGACAAGTTTGCTGCAAGGAGACCTCAACTGAGTCATTCAGGTTCCTAGAATGCAACGTGGGGACAGGAAGAAGACATCATGGGCAAAACTGGTCTGAAATGAATGGAATCCAAATACTTTTGGAAATCCAAGTGGCCAAGTCCTGTGCACTGGCCACCAAAAGAGAGAGTCATGGGATTGCTTCCTCCTGTGAACCATCAAGCGAGAGAAGTGAGAGCATCTCTTATGGCACGGTTCCTCATGTCTAGGAAAGGTAGCAGCCCAAGAGAGGAGCATTGGTCCCACGGAAGTCAGTGGTTTCCTCCACATTCTGACTCACCCTGTTCATATTCTCACTAAACTTCCAGGGTGTCTTCAGGTTCTTCTTTGAGCAGCAGGAAAATGAAATCGTTCCTTTTCTTCTCATTCCCTGTAACACTTATTAGCAGCTTTCACATTTTGGAATGTGTCTTAAGTGGACTCTCACTTAAAATGCCTTTGGAGATTCTGATTCAGTAGGTGTCAGAGGACCACATAGAAAGACACACACATTCCCATTCGTGGTTGCTCTGAGCTCTCATTTCTCACCTTCTTGTTGTTGTTCAGTTGCTAAGTCGTGGCCAACTCTTTTGCAAACCTGCTTAAAAGTTGCTTTAATGAGTTGAACTTCCTCCTTTTATTTGGTACATTCCTTACTTAGATCATAATCTTTGAGATTGAGAGCTGCATATTTTCTTTCTCCAGTACTCCTGAAGGTATATACCTCACATGTTTACAATATACACACACATTGCTGAGTGACCAAAAGTTAACAGAAACTCTTCCCTTATGCCCACCTAACATGTGAGTGTCAGGGCCGAGTTTGGGAAAGAATTATCTTCTAGGTTGAAAGAACCAATAAGGAAAGAAATACCTAACATAGTATGAGTTTATACAGATGATTCAAAACACAATGGAAAAGACCCAGAATTTGAAATTTTAAAATCTGTTTTCTCACAGGTGTCTTTAATCAGTTAATTTTACTTAGAATATTATCTGACGAGATCAAAACACTGCTCCTTTCTATTTTATGGTATATATGACTCCATATTATTATTATTATCTTTTTTTTTTTTACTATTTTTCATTATTTTTATTAAGAATTCATGGAAAAACAAAAGTTCAAATAATGTCTCTGTTAGTCTGGTGCAAACATATGCTGGAGGCCAAAGTCACGTAGTAGTCATTGGCATTTGTTCCTGGGAGAGATAAGTATCTGGTCAGTTCCTCCTTACTTAGCAATGTGTCAGTCCCTGTGTAAAACCCATCAGTGGTGCTAGTTAGCCCTCAGGAGATAATCCCAGCTGCTCATTGTGACTTGCAGATGACACCTGGCTGACCCCACCCCGCCGACCCTCCAGCCTTCATCTCCTTCTGTGACCCGCCCTTCTCTCCCATCTCCTCCCCCTTTCCGTTGCCCTCCCTGATCCAACCATCCTTCTCTCCATCCCCTGAAGACACCATACTCTTTTTCCTCTTTGGCCTTAGCGTATGTGTTTATTTCCTCTTCAACTTTCAGATCTAGTTTTGTGTTATTTCATCTGGGAAGCTTCCCCTGACCCCAGGTCTGGGTTAAGGGCATGAGCTTCCTTTTTACATCATAGCATTAATTGCTTATATTTTTTTTCCTCTATTCTCCACTAAGATTTTAAGCCCAGAGTATGGCAGGAAATGAAAGGCTTATTCACATATATATGCATATATGTGTGTACATACATACACATACATACATATATACATGTGTATATATACATATACATGTATACCATAAGTGTATACATATCTTTCCCACTTGGTCCCCCACCAATATTTGGAGCAGACTTGCTGTGACACAGTCTTGCTTCAGGAGTGATGAAGGCCCTTGTGCTAATTGACTCCTTAGAAGTAGGCATCTTTACTCCTTACTGTCTCTTCAAGGAGTGCTGCTGCTAAGTCGCTTCAGTCATGTCCGACTCTGTGTGACCCCATAGACAGCAGCCCACCAGTCTCCTCCGTCCATGGGATTTTCCAGGCAAGAGTACTGGAGTGGGGTGCCATGTCCTTCTCCAATGCATGAAAGTGAAAAGTGAAAGTGAAGTTGCTCAGTCGTGTCCAACTCTCCGCGACCCCATGTACTGCAGCCCACCAGGCTCCTCTGTCCATGGGAGTGACTCAACTTTTAATGTATGCTTGCATTGATCCTACTTCCGGCTCTACTGACTAACCAAATTCTCTCTGAGACAGGACCGAATTGGTTAGCCAATCACTGCTTTGTATGGAGCCCTTCTATTGAACAGACCTTTTAGCACCATGTCCCAGAGACCATCTGCCGGCCCCTGTGTGTTTTGGGTGAAGCATCTCTCTCAGAGGTAATCATCTGTGACTACAGTGACAGGTCACGTGGTCCACAGAAACCTGATGATTTGGGGTGAGGAAGCCACTCTGGGCATTAGCTCTGAAGAAGCAGTGAGCAGAGGATGCACTCAGAGCTCCTAGCCCAGGACATGCTCTTTCCCATCTCCTGTGCTGCTACCCGGGCCACAAAACGCCACCTTTAAATTAATTTTTAAAAATCACTTATGTATTTATTTTCATTCCACCTAAACCGTGCCAGCTATGAAAGTGTGTGAGAGTCTAAATTAAATCATTAAAAAAAACTAATGGCCAAAACCTAATAATATACACTATGCAACTACCTTATATTTCTAAATGTTTATAGTTCCAAATTCCAATTGTATCAAAAAGAATGAATTTCTATATAATCTCAGCCTGTTATATTAATATAAATGCATATTTCCAAGTTCATTGTATAGTAAGGAATGCTTATATATTATGTTCATTTCCGTTTGTACATGTAATGTATTTTTGCTTAACTTAAATATTTTTTCTTTGTAATATGTTACTGATTTTGTGTATTCAATATCTTTGTGAGTCAGATCAGTTCAGTCACTCAGTCATGTCTGACTCTTTGCGACTTCATGAACTGCAGCACGCCAGGCCTCCCTGTCCATCACCAACCCTCTGAGTCCACCCAAACCCAAACCATCGAGTCAATGATACCATCCAGCCATCTCGTCCTCTGTCGTCCCCTTCTCCTCCTGCCCTCAATCTTTCCCAGGGTCTTTTCCAATGAGTCAGCTCTTCGCATCAGGTGGCCGAAGTATTGGAGTTTCAGCTTCAACATCAGTCCTTCCAATGAACATCCAGGACTGATCTCCTTTAGGATGGACTGGTTGGATCTCCTTGCAGTCCAAGGGACTCAAGAGTCTTCTCCAACACCACAGTTCAAAAGCATCCATTCTTCGGTGCTCAGCTTTCTTTAAAGTCCAACTCTCACATCCATACATGACCACTGGAAAAACCATAGCCTTGACTACAGAGATCTTTTTTGGCAAAGTAATATCTCTGCTTTTTAATATGCTGTCTAGGTTGGTCATAACTTTCCTTCCAAGGAGTAGGCATCTTTTAATTTCATGGCTGCAATCACCATCAGCAGTGATTTTGGAGCCCAGAAAAGTCAGCCACTGTTTCCAAAGTTTCCCCATCTATCTGCCATGAAGTGATGGGCCCGGATGCCATGATCTTAGTTTTCTGAATCTTGAGCTTTAAGCCAACTTTTTCACTCTCCACTTTCACTTTCATCAAGAGGCTCTTTAGTTCTTCTTCACTTTCTGCCATAAGGGTGGTGCCACCTGCATATCTGAGGTTATTGATATTTCTCCCGGCAATCTTGATTCCAGCTCGTGTTTCCTCCAGCCCAGCATTTCTCATGATGTGCTCTGCATATAAGTTAAATAAGCAGGTGATAATATACAGCCTTGACATACTCCTTTTTCTATTTGGAACCAGTCTGTTGTTCCATGTCCAGTTCTAACTGTTGCTTCCTGACCTGCATACAGGTTTCTCAAGACGCAGATCAGGTGGTCTGGTATACCCATCTCTTTCAGAATTTTCCACAGTTTATTGTGATCCACACAGTCAAAGGCTTTGGCATAGTCAATAAAGCAGAAATAGATGTTTTTCTGGAACTCTCTTGCTTTTCTAGTGATCCGTCGGATGTTGGCAATTTGCTCTCTGGTTCCTCTGCCTTTTCTAAAACCGGCTTGAACATCTAGAAGTTCATGGTTCACATATTGCTAAAGCCTGGCTAGGAGAATCTTAAGCATTACTTTACTAGCGTGTGAGATGAGTGCAATTGTGTGGTAGTTTGAGCATTCTTTGGCATTGCCTTTCTTTGGGATTGGAATGAAAACTGAATTTTTCCAGTCCTGTGGTCACTACTGAGTTTTCTATGTTTGCTGGCATATTGAGTGCAGCACTTTGACAGCATCATCTTTCAGGATTTGAGATAGCTCAACTGAAATTCCATCACCTCCATTAGCTTTGTTCGTCGTGATGCTTCCTAAGGCCCACTTGACTTCACATTACAGAATGTCTGGCTTTAGGTTAGTGATCACACCATCGTGATTGTCTGGGTCGTGAAGAACTTTTTTGTACAATTCTTCTGTGTATTCTTGCCACCTCTTCTTAATATCTTCTGCTTCTGTTAGGTCCCTACCATTTCTGTCCTTTATTGAGTCCATCTTTGCATGAAATGTTCCCTTGGTATCTCTAATTTGCTTGAAAAGATCTCTAGTCTTTCTCATTCTATTGTTATCCTCTATTTCTTTGCATTGATTGCTGAGGAAGGCTTTCTTATCTTCCTTGCTATTCTTTGGAACTCTGCATTCAAATGGGTATATCTTTTCTTTTCTCCTTTGCTTTTTGCTTCTCTTCTTTTCAAAGCTCTTTGTAAGGCCTCCTCAGACAACCGTTTTGCTTTTTTGCATTTCTTTTTCTTGGGAATGGTCTTGATTCCTGTCTCCTGTACAATGTCATGAACTTCCATCCATAGTTCATCAGGTATTCTATTTATCAGATCTAGATCTTTGTGAATAGTGAAACATTAAAAAAAAAAAAAGAAAAAATTACTCATTGCCAGACAAGATAATGACCTTCTCAGAGCCCAGTTATTAACTTATAAACTGAATTACCTTGCTGTATTTTTTATAATTACTAAATCTATTTAATTTGGATCATTATGGGACTAGTGAACAAGTAATTTTAAAAGTAATATTTTGCTACATGGAACATGAATGTATATGGAGCCCCCTATCTCTTACCAACAAATGAATTAGTCTCTATTTTATTGCTGTTATAATTTCAGAAAACACTAACAAAAATGTCCCCCAAAGCTATAGTAAATCACACACTCACATATACACACACTCACACACTTTAAGATGAAGCATTGTTTTAAGAAAGGAAAGTAGATAAGGATTATTTTTTCTGTAGGATAATACAGATTTTTCTTTTCCATCACATGTTTGAAAATAGCTGTCTTTATTCATTTTTTTCTATTCAGTTATGCCTTAAATTTATTCTTAATTGGAAGATAATTGCTTTACAATGTTTTGGTTTTTGCCATACAACAAGGTGTATGAATAAGCCAACTGTTTTTTTGAAGGATTCTCTCCATTTGGTTTAATTAAAACATTTATCACTTCAAAAAAAAAAAATCACTTATGTATTTATTTTCATTCCACCTAAACCGTGCCAGCTATGAAAGTGTGTGAGAGTCTAAATTAAATCATTCTGACTTCTGCAAAAGAGGAAGAAAAATTTAAAACTCTTCAAAAACTTCAAGGCATGACTTAGAGCTTTCCAAATTATTTTGAAAGATGTGGTCAGATATTTCACTGTAAATGTCCTTTGGTTTCAGCCTAGGAGTGGTTTTATTTCCTCTACAATGGTCAGTAATCATCACCACAAAATTAAGTCTGTAGGGAAAAAAGAAGTTTCATCTATATTTAGACAACAAATCAATTCTTTTTCATTTTACCACAGTTTGGGCAATTTTAGTGACTATTTTTGCATAATTTATATATGTTTAGTTACAGACTTTATATAACCCACCCATTAAACTGGCTCAAACACTAGGCTGGCCATTTTTCAGTCCAGTATTCTGGTCACATAATTAACCATGCCTCATAATATTATGTGGCTCCTACCACTCTGGATGGTGTGCTCCGCTTAAAAGTAAACCAATAAGTTGACCTCGGTCTCTCTTCATGCCTGACGTTGGCTCCTTACTGGCCCTCCTTCTCAATGAATGGAGCTTTGTGTCTTCAATGAATGGGGCTTCGTGTCTTCGATGAATGGAGCTGGAGGGATAATAGGTGTCCACAGGACCCTTCCTGGTGCTTCCCTGGTGGCTCAGATGGTTAAGAATCTGCCTGCAGTGGGGACACGGGCTTGATCCCTGGGTGGCAAAGATCCCCTGGAGAAGGAAACGGTTACCCACTCCAGTATTCTTGCCTGGAGAATTCCACGGATGGAGGAGCCTGGCGGGCTGCAGCCCATGGGGTCACCAAGAGTCAGACACGACTGAGCAACTGTCACTGTCACTTTCGCTTTCACTCACAGGACCCTTTAAAGTTTAGCTCCTGGTACCCACATCCAGTCCTACAATATGCAAATGTGGGTGTCACCAGCTTCTCCACAGATGACCTGTCTCAAAGTCTTTGTCTCATCCTGGGAAAAGAGTAGGGAAATAGACGAGCACAGGTGAAGCTTGTCTTTTACAGAGAATTCAAGTTCTCAGAAGAAAAGAGAGCATCAAACATGGATTCTCAACTCTGTTTATTCACTGGAGCCAATCCCCATGTTTAAAAGACACACTCTACTACCAACCTGTAGATTCAAATACTGAAGTCAGGAGCAGGGATTAGCATATTTACACGTTTCTGATATGGGGCTTCCCTGGTGGCTCAGATGGTAAAGAATCTGCCCACAATGCAGGAGATCTGGGTTTGACCCCTGATTTGGGAAGATTCCCTAGAGGAGGGCATGGTGACCCACTCCAGTATTCTTGCCTGAAGAATTCCATGAACAGAGGAGCCTGGTGGGCTACAGTCCATGGGGTTGCAAAGAGTTGGACATGACTGAGCAACTAACACACACACAGACATGTTTCTAACAGTAATTTTGATAATTAAGCAGGATTGAAAACCAGTGATTTGAATGAGAGGTTTGCAATTTATTTTTATTTCCTCCTCCACCAGTAAACAAGAGCTTCATTTCACCAAATGAAAGACTGCACACATTGGTGTTATTCCAGATTTGGGAGGAGAAAAGTTGAGTCCCAATAGTAACCTCCTCAATTCACCATAGGCCTTAAAATAAAGAGAAAATCATCTAACCAAAATCATAAGCAAGCAAGTCTGACCTTGGATGTTTACTTCCCTTTGAACCTGCTTGTGATTCAATGTGGCTTCTGTTTCTCAGGGGTTAAATCTGATTGTCAGTATCCTTGGTATATTAATACATGAGACATTGCAACCAAACTCTTGAAAAAGTCAGAACAAGTTGGAATACTATTTAACAACTAAAAAAAGAAATACATCTTTTGATATATGTAACAAAATAGATAAATCTTAAAAAGTGAAAGAAGGTAAAAGGTTACATGCTTCATTCATTTCTATAATATTCTAGAGAAAAACAAAAGCACAGAGATAGTGATCAGATCAATGGTTGCCAGGGACTGAGAGGGGGTTTTATGCAAAAGAGAAAAGGAATTTTTTGAGGTAATAGAAATGGTTTATGTATTTTTTTCTTGTACATTATGCTTACTAGAGGACAATATGAACCAGGCTTTTGAAGTGATGCTTGGTTGTCACATGTAACTTCAAAACTGGGATTTGGATTGTATTTCATACCAGGAATACGGACGGAGTACAGCACTCTATATGGAATGGATAGGTTCTATCTCACAGGGAAAGAAAAAAATATTGCTGTGGCAATTAATATCTCTAAAGACAAAAGCATTCTATGGTAGGAAGAAAACACACAAGCAATAACCTAATTAAAAAATGGGAAAGGACTTGTATAGACATTTCTCCAAAGAAGATGTACAAATGACCAACAGATATGTGAGAAGAGACATTAATAATCAATGAGCAATCACCATTACCAATAACTAGTGAAGTGCAAATCAAAGCTACAATGATACATCACATCACACCCATTAGGATGACCATTAAGAACAAAACAAACACAAACAAAAATGAGAAAATAGCAGTTGGTGGGGATGTAAAGCGAAAGTGTTAGTCACTCAGTCATGTCCAACTCTTTGCAACCCCATGGACTTCAGCCTGCCAGGCTCTTCGGTCCATGAATTCACCAGGCAAGAATACTGCAGTGGGTAGCCATTCCCTTCTCCAGGGGATCTTTTTGAATGAGGAATTGAACCTGGTTGTCTTGCATTGCAAACAGATTCTTTACTATCTGAAACACCAGAGAAGTCCCAAAGAAGGTTGAATGCTGAAGAAGAGATGTTTTCAAATAGTGGTGCCAGAGAAGACTCTTGAGAGTCCTGTGGACTGCATGGAGATCCAACCAGTCCATCCTAAAGGAAATCAGTCCTGAATATTCACTGGAAGGACTGATGCTGAAGCTGAAGCTCCAATATTTTGGCCACCTGATGCGAAGAGCTGACTCATTGGAAACACCCTGGTCCTGGGAAATAACTGCATAACTTCAAATGACTTTATGTAAGTTCATTGATTCTTCTGCTTAGTCAAGTCTTCTGTTGAACACCTCTAGTGGAATTTTCAATTCAGTTATTGTATTCTTCATCTCCAATTTGTTTGATTCCTATTTTATGTCTCTATGTCTATTGATATTCTTGTTTTGTTCATAAATTGTTTTCCTGAGCTAATTGAGTCTTTGTCAAATAATTCCTATATCTGTTTCTTTCAGTCAGTTTCTGAAGATGTATCATGTTCCTTTGATTGGGCCACATTTCCTTGTTTCTTCATATGTCTTGTATCTTTGTATTAGAATCCACATATTAAAAACAAAAACAGCCACCTCTCCTAGTACTTATGGACTGCCTTTATATAGGGAAAAATCTTCACCAGTCAGACCAGTTAGAGATTCTGTGAGCCTTTCAAACCTTCCTTGTGGATGTTCCTTTTTTGGACTTGCAAATCTAAGTTCCCAGTTAGATGGATTTGCTGCCTTCTTTTCAGGAACTATTAATATTTATCCCTTGCCTCCTCAGGCATGTCTACCGTGATACATGTTCTCCGGAGCTACCTCAAACCACCTGGTCTCTTGTTTTCCGTGTACATAGGCTTTTAGAGCATGTCAGATTCCATAAGCAGTGAGTCAGGTGGACAGAATCTAGTCCCTCGGGCAGGTGCCGGAAAAAATTAGAATGTTAGACTGATGGTCCGCTTCTCTTTCTTCCCCCAAAGAGAGAGTGTCGAGCTGTGTCAGCCTCTGCCTGCTCTGCTGTGGGTCTTTGGGATGGTAGCATTCTGCTAAGCTCTCGTTTGTTCTCCGAGCTCCCTATCTGCGTCACTTCGTCCATCAGCACTCCAAAACAAGTGAGGAGGACACCAGTCCTTCAGGCAGATGCCTGAAAGCCTAGAGGACTGGACACATGCTCCAACACTTCCCCTTCCCAGAGCGAAGCCAGGAGCTGGAACGTTCCTCCCACTTGGCTCTGCACTGAGCCAGTGGAAGGCTGTGTGGTGAGTGAGTGCTCCAAAGCATTGCCCTTGTTCTCAGCAGCCCCCAGCCTAACGGCCTTTGCTGACAGCACTTAGATTCAGCCAGGACCTAAACTAATTACTTGGGCCATTCCCTGAAAATTCTGAGTGTTGGATTTAGTGTCCAGCCTTCCCTTTTTCTCTCTGTGGAGAACCATGGAGCTGGGAATATTCTCCCGATCCACTCAACCGAGCCAAGAGGAGGCACTATGGTAAGTGAATGCCACAAATTTTGCTACTGACTTTGGTAACACTATTTGCAGTCGGTCACCTGGGATATAGGAGTCTTCTAACTGACTTCTGGATTTCTCAAAAACAGAGTTGGTTTACGTATTATTGTTGAGTTGGTGCCATCATAGGGGAAGGGAGACACTATGGTTTCCTAGTCTGCCATCTTGCTGACATCACTCTTCAGAATGGTTTGCATTTTGATTGTGGGTGGGGGGTAGTTTGTGTACATTTGCCAAAATTCACCAAAATATACATTTTACCATATGCTATGCAAATTATACCTTAATATAAATATGTATATAAATTATCCCTCAAAAAAGATAACTTTAAGATAAATTAATTTAAAAATTAATGTAATAAATTAAAAAGAAGTTTATGGCCTAAACTACTTCTGGATATTCTACTTCAATACTCAGCAATTTATACACTATTAAATTCCATTTAGAACATAGATTAATGTGGGTACATTTTTCTGAAATTTAGTCTGCTCTTACTTTTACTATTTGATCTTTTCTTTGTCTCTATCCTCAGGACTGAGTCACCTTGATTCTTCTACATTTTTCAATGAGATGGATAAGTCATCAAATAGGGCTCATCACTTCTAAATAAAACATCTACTTCTGCTTTATTGACTATGGTAAAGCCTTCGACTGTGTGGATCACAACAAACTGGAAAATTCTTCAAGAGATGGGACTACCAGACCACCTTACCTCCCTCCGGAGAAATCTGTATGCAGGTCAAGAAGCAACAGTTAGAATCTGACATGGAACAACTGACTGGTTCAAAATTGGGAAAGGAGTATGTCCAGGCTGTATATTGTCACCCTGCTTGTTTTAGTTTTACCTCATGCAGAGTACATCATAGAGAAATGCCAGGCTGAATGAAACACAAGCTGGAATCAAGACTGCTGGGAGAAATATCAACAACCTCAGATATGCAGATGAAATCACTAATGGCTAAAAGTGAAAGGAACTAATGAGCCTCTTGATGAAAGTGAAAAAAGAGAGTGAAATAACTGGCTTAAAATTCAACATTCAAAAAACTAAGATCATGGCATCTGGTCCTATCACTTCATGGCAAATAGATGGGGAAAAGTGTTAACAGTGGTAGATTTTATTTTCTTGGGCTCCAAAATCACTGCAGGTGGTGACTGCAGCCATGAAATTAAAAGAAGTTTGCTCCTTGGAAGAAAAGCTATGACAAACCCAGACATCATATTAAAAAGCAGAGACATTACTTTGTTGAAGAAGGTCCCTATAGTCAAAGCGATAGTTTTTTTCAGTAGTCTTGAATGGATGAGGCAGTTGGACCGTAAAGAAGGCTGAGTGCCAAAGAATTGATGTGTCAAATTGTGGTGCTGGGGAAGACTTTTGGGAGTCCTTTGAACAACAAGGAGATCAAAGCCATCAATCCTAAAGGAAATCCACTCGGAATATTCATTGGAAGGACTGATTGCTGAAGCTTCAATATTTTGGCCACCTGATGTGAAGAGCTGACTCTGATGCTGGGAAAGATTGAAGGCAGGAAGAGAAGGGGGTGACAGAAGATGGGATGGTTGGATGGCATCACTGATTCAACAGACATGAGTTTGAGCAAACTCTGGGAGTTAGTGAAGAACAGGGAAGCCCGGTGTGCTGCAGTCCATGGGGTCGCAAAGAGTCAGACATGGCTTAGTGAAAGGTTGTTTGCTGAACCACGAAAAGACGCCCGGGATTCTTGGCCTCTGGAGGAGAGGAATTCAATCCAGGGCCAGAGACGAGGCTTGATCTCTCAGAGCTTTTGTGCAATAGAGTTTATCAAAGTATAAAAGGCATAGAGAAAGCTTCTGACATAGGCATCAGAAGGGGGCAGAAAGAGTACCCCCTTGCTACTGTTAGCAGTGGAGTTATATACTCTAAGATAACAGGATTAGCCAGGTTTAATTCAGAGACTGTCCTCAGGCAGGATATATTATTGTTATATAATCCTTGTAAAAACAGACCTACTCCCATAATTTACGTTTTAAGATAACAGAATTAGCCAGAAAGTTTAATCCAGAGACTGTCTTCAGGCAGGATACATTGTTGTTACATAATCCTAAGGAATGTAGAGAGAAAAGAAAAAAAAAGTTTGTCTTTTCTTCCTCCTTGAGAATTCCAGACCCCTCTCTCCTTGGGGACTCCTAGACTTCTTATCAACCTGCCTAGGAAAGGACTCTCATTCCCCCCTTTTCTTTTAGGAGAATTATGTTGCCAAGGGAAAGGGGCATCTTTTTCGTTCCATAACTACTTCCTGCTATTTAGGAGCATAGCCCCTAAATTGTTGAGGCAACATATTCTCCTACCCTCATATTGAGGGTCTGTGATCCAGGGGCCCCAAGTAATAGTTGGAGGAGGCTGTAGCACTCCTAGGAGCTCGGACAACAATTTGTAACTTAAAAGCTTTTAGATGGTTAGAAAACCCTATTATACAGTTACAGACGTAAGGCAAAATAGTCATTTAACCAAGTTAAAATCAAAATGAAAAGTCACATGATGTCCATAGTTACATCAGTCCATCTTAAGGTTGTTAGATATCATCAGTTGAAGAAGAGGCATTACATATAATTGTTGTTGAAGGTATTCGCAGACTTGGAGAAAATCTTTTCCTTGAATTGGAGATGTCCACCACGGGAAGCCTTCCACTGATGAAGAGGGGAATGAGTGCTCCACAGACCCAGCAGTTAGACCGATTATGAAATGCTGCATAGGCGTGAGCCCAGGACAGGAAGACATTGTCTTGAGGATCAAACAGCAGACTCAGGATCTTTGGCGTCAGCAGAAGTAGGCTCACATAGATTATCAGGCCCATCTTTTGGCTCGTCCAGACAGTCCCATTACGGAAGCGGGTCGGGAAGAAAGTGGGCCAGGGGCTTCAGTAAGCACTGAATAAGTCGCCCCCATATCTAAAAAGAAATCGACGGATTGGCCTCCCACAGCTATTAGTACCCGGGGTTCCTCAGGTGTAATTAGGACGGGAGCTTGTGTGGGGACCCCCGGGCACCTTCAGTCCTGATTGTCTTGAGAGTTTGACCCCTGAAACATACACCTCTGGGGGCAGTCTCTCTTCCAGTGTGGTCCTTTGCAGAGGGGACATGGAGCCGGGGGCGGGGGGGGGGCTTAGATGCCTGAGGGCAATCCCGTTTGAGGTGCCCCTCCTTTCCACATTAATAGCAAGCCCATCCCTTTTCACCTGGGTCCCTCTGGGCATTTTTCTCAGGCTGTTTAAGAACGGTTCTTACAGCCATTGCGAGGGCTTCCGCCTATTCCTTTGTCTTTTTCTGCCTTTCTTTCTTTTCCTCATATTCCCTACCATAATCGACTGTCTGAGCCAGTTGTAACAGATTATCTAAAGACTGGTTATGTCCATATGCCCGTTTTAATAGCTTATGGTGGATATCTGGAGCCGACTGAGTGAGAAATCTATCTTTTAAGATCACTTTTCCCTCCTCACTTTCAGGATCAATCTCAGTGCATCTGCGAAGGCCTTCTCTCAAGTCTATCTAGGAACTTATCAGGAGCTTCCTTCTCCTCCTGTTCTATGCTTGCCAATTTGCCATAGTTTAAAGGCTTAGCACGCGCCTGCCTGAGTCCTTCAAGAATGCATCTGACAAAATGACTCTGATCCCATCTTCCTTTAGCCGTGTTATAGTCCCAATCTGGTTCTATAGTTGGGACCGCCTGATTCCCAGTGGGGAGGGCAGCTATATCGTCCTCCCTCTTCCCTACTGATTCATTACCAAGCCATTCATCTCCGTGAGCAACCGCTTTCCCCAAAACTCGACTCTATGAGTCAGCGTTTGTCCCAAGATATACATCACATCCTTCCAAGTAAGGTCATAAAGCAGAGTAACACCTTTAAAAGCTCTAATATATTTTTCTGGGTCCTCTAAATAGTCTCCCAGATCCTCCTTAATTCTTTGTATTTCTTGGTAAGAAAAAGGCTTGTTAACTCTCATAGACTGATTATTTCTCCCGGTGGGTGCTTCACGAAGAGGCAACAGCTTGTGCGGCTGTTCCTCAGTCTCTCTGGCTGCTCTGCGGATATGATCCCAGGGATAGAGAGGAGAAACCTGCTTCGCTTTATCTCCTTGTCTCCTGTCCTCCATCCCATCTCTTACTTCTATGGCCTGAGTTTCTACTGAAACCAGAGTAGTCTGAGGTCGTACTGAGACAGGAGGTGTTTGTTCCTCTACATGGGCAGTTTGAATCTCAGTTTGGGTTTCCACTGAGACCAAGGCAGCCCTTCTTGAGGGGTTTCTCTGGCTTTCAGTTTGTTCAGTTGGGAGCCCCGGGTATGGGGGCAAAGTAGGACAGGAGGGAGCTGAGGGAGTCACACTCAAATCTATACCCTTAGGACACAAGTCAGGCATATTTCGCAGAGAGAAAAAGGGCAACACATATGCTACTTCTACCCATTTCCCTTGTTTTCTACAGAACCGGTCTAATTGTAAAACATTATTATACTTAAGAGACCCTCCAACTGGCTACCGTTTGCCATCCTCCAATGGGTACTGCGGCCATGCAGTATCACATAGGAAGACCAGGTGTGTCTTCTTTAAGCCCGGGGACCAAATTTATCCCAGTTTTTCAGGATACAATTCAAAGCAGTGAGGCTGGAATTGTTAGCTCCCATCGGTAAGAGAGAAAAAAGCGACCAGAGCCCTCCTTCTACTGGAGGCGCCCCTCCCTGCTCTAGATGGGGGTGTAGACAGACTTTACACCAAAGCTTTTCCTTCCTGGTCGGGCTTAGTCTGTCCCTTACTGACGCAGGCGACATACTCGTCCCTCCCGATTCTATCACCGAGGCGGGGTAGGGATGCACCAGGGGTAGACCTGATGGCATCCTTAACTGACATCCAGCTCTTCACCATTAAAACCTTGCTTGCCTCTGATGCCACCCGGGGTGCAATCAGAGTAATCTCCCGGAATGCCTCCCGGGCTAAGACCGCTGGGGGAGACATTCATCACCTGAGTGCCTGTGCATGACCCTGAGTATATTCCTGACCACAATAAGACCGATACGAACATAAAACTGAGATGTTCCTTCCAAGCATCACCACACCAGTATAAGAGCCTCCTCTGGTCCGCTAAGAGCCAGTGCTACCAAAGGAAATAAATATTGCAGTTCCAATCCGAATATCCTTTAACCTCAGAGATGTTCTTGTAGCTAGAGCTCCGTCTAACTTCTGAACTTTCGATTCCTAACGAGGTTAGGCGCTTCCTGACTACCAATCCCAAGCTTGGGGCCTAAGTCACAGTGCACAGTAACAGCATAGATCACAAGTCCCTTGAAAGCCTATGATCTGAAAGATTAGGTTAGTACTTCTAATTCCCAAGGAGTTATGAAATGGTCAAAGAGACCGAAAAGTTTGACCGAGAAAGGAGAGTTCGGTCCACACGCATTGCCCATTTCTGGTCGGTCAAAAGGAGACATTGGGTGCCTCTTGGCATTGGCAGGTCGGTATAAACTCCCGACAGGTTTCTGCCATAAGCCGTATGATGTCACCATGGAACCGCAGAGCAGGGCTCCTCACTGCTTCGCACAGGACGTTTTATCCATTCACACAATCGCACCGTAGAGTTAGTAAAGTACAACAGAAAACGTGTTCGCTAGGAGAATAAAGAACTAGGGCTCCAAGCATCCTTACCTTGTCCTGAAGAATCCTGGATGAGCCCCCAAGATGAAAGGTTGTTTGCTGAATCACGAAAAAACAGCCGGGATTCTTGGCCTCCGGAGGAGAGGAATTCAATCCGGGGCTAGAGACGAGGCTTGATCTCTCAGAGCTTTTGTGCAATAGAGTTTATTAAAGTATAAAAGGGATAGAGAAAGCTTCTGACATAGGCATCAGAAGGGGGCAGAAAGAGTACCCCCTTGCTACTGTTAGCAGTGGAATTATATACTCTAAGATAACAGGATTAGCCAGGTTTAATCCAGAAACTGTCCTCAGGCAGGATATATTATTCTTATATAATCTTTGTAAAGACAGACCTACTCCCATAATTTACATTTTAAGATAACAGATTAGCCAGAAAGTTTAATCCAGAGACTGTCTTCAGGCAGGATACATTGTTGTTGTATAATCCTAAGGAATGTAGAGAGAAAAGAAAAAAATTTTGTCCTTTCTTCCTCCTTGAGAATTCCAGACCCCTTTCTCCTTGGGGACCCCTAGACCTCTTATCAACCTGCCTAGGAAAGGACTGTCTCATTAGCAACTAAACAACAACAACTTCTAAGTAAAAAGTAACTTTCATCCTACCTCCCTCACTGCATTCTCAGTGCCTAAAAAATCTGATATAGAATAGACATTCAATAATATTTTTGAATAAATGAATAAAAGTTCATGTTCAATTTGGAAACAAAACCTAGGCTTTACATGTTTGATGCTTCCCTCTCAGTTGGTCCCACCCTCTCCTTCTCCTCCTCTCACTGGTTCACAAGTCTGTTCTCTGGATCTGTACCTCTGTTGCTGTGAATTGGTTCATCAGTACCCTTTGCTGTGGATAAAGCAGGTAACCAGTGGGAATTTGCTGTATGATGCCGGGAGCTCAGTCCATTGTTCTCTGACAACCTAGAGAGGTGTGAGGGGCTGGAGGGGGGGGAGGCTCCAGAAGGATGGGACATGTGTATAACTGTGGCTGATTCATGTTGTCATATGGCAGAAACCCACACAACGCTGAAAAGCAATTATCCTCCAATTAAGAATAATTTTTTTGTAAGTTATAAAAGCAAAAGAGAATAAAGGTCAAATTTTCTTCTGACTGTTGTTCTCCATAGATTAAAAAAAACAACTAGGCTTTATAGTTAGATCCTGTTCCTGTTTTTGGATCTTGACTTTGCCAGATATATGGTATTCTTAGTCTGAGGCTCATAACTGCCACTGCAAAACATGATAATACTAACAACACTTGTATCACATGTAAAATGAGCTTAGAAAGAGCTTAACAAATGACAGCCTTGCCTTGTCTAACTGTAGTTCCCCCCCAAATTTCTCACCAGTTCTTTCCTACTCAATAATATTAATTGACTGATTACTGATCATTTGTGTCAGTTCTATCAACTTTCAAGAAGCTTGACTTGTCAGTTAGACTGTTTCTTTGAAACCTTATTCTCCCCACCCCAAATCTAATTACATTACTCATCCTTATTTTTATCGATTGATTGAACCTAGGAGTGCCTGAAATAAACTATGCCATCAGTGAAGGTTGTATTCTTTAATCACATATTTCTGGCCATTGCTTTTCTTGGTCTCAAAGCTCTATCCTTGGCCAACTGAATGCACAAGAACCAGATCATTGGTGGAGAGATCTCATCTATTCATATCTTAATCAATTTGTTTCTCCCTCCACAATCCTGACACTAACTGTCTGGTGGTACAGTTTCCTCTTATTTCACTGCTTCTAACATCTTGAAGGTCATTCCCGGCTCCAGCCTCTGGCTCTGTCCTCTTGACTTCCTTATCTTAATTCTCCTTAGAACCACCATTGCTGCCTAGGCATGGGACCTCTCCCACCCTCCCCTCTCATCCATAATCTACTATTATAAAAGGCAAGTTCTAGCTGATATCCTACAAACCTAGGTTATTAAACCTCTAGGTTTATTATATTTGCTTCAAGCTGTTATTTTATTTTTATTAGCAGTAATTTATTATATATACTTATATACCATATATTATCAAATATATATTTAGTATATAGTAAAATAATTTGTCACATTTGCTATTTTTGTAATAATTTTACTTATTCCCCAAGTGGCACTGATGGTAAAGAACCCATCTGCCAATGCAAGAGATGCAAAAGATGTGGGTTCAATGCATGGATCGGGAAGATCCCCTGGAATAGGAAGTGGCAACCCACTGCAGTATTCTTGCCTGGAAAATTCTGTGGACGGAGGAGCCTGGCAGGCTATAGTCCACGGGGCTGCAGAGTCGGACATGACCAAGCGACTGAGCACATATATACATAGAAAGAAAACATTACAGGTATCGCTGAAGCTTTTCCTTCTCCACAAGTGTAAGAGGTTTTTTGGAAAAAAAAAAAAAAAGAACAAAACATTGAACCATTGCTCCTGAGTGATGCACACTTGACTGAAAATTACCTGGTAAAGTTGAAGTAATCCCTAAGGAGTACAGTTTGAAATCAACCTTGGATTCCTCTTCTTCTTGCTTCCTTTGACACATGCCTAGCAGAAGGCTTACTGTTAGGCTTCTCAGTCGGTTCTGGAAAGCATAATTCAACTCAAATTTTGCATAGATAAAGCTTCAAATTGCTTTTCTGCTGTTTTTCTAACAAGACCTGGAGACATACTTCTACATTACAAAAGCCAACATGTGACTCAGGGCTATTGAACTATAAACGTTGGCGGTGGGACTGCTTTTCTACTTATTCATTCTTCTCCTTTTAAGAAGGCAGATTTTTTGTTTGTTTTATAGTATGGTATTATATCAGTTGTTTCTTGAGGTAAAATCAAAATTAGCAGGAGAAAGTTTTCTTTATCTTGGAAATTCTTCAGCTGAAGAGATCCTAAAGCTGGAAGGATCTGACATGTCATTTTTTCTAGTAAGAGAACTGAGCAGGAATTGAAAGGTAAGAAGGAGGGAGAGAGAAAGAGAAAAGTACCCAGGAGACAGAAGGGATTTTATGCCTTCTCTTCTGGAGGAAATTTCATTTAGAAATAAAGGGACTGGATAGGAAAGTGGAAGCAATATTTTGCATCAGTGGGTTTCAAGCTTTAATCTGCAACAGAAGAGCCTGGATAATTTATTGAAACACAGATTGTTGGCCCTGTCCTCAGAGTTTCTGAAACCTTTGATCTAGGGTTCTCGGGAGCCGCGATAGGCATTACTGACAAAATGGAGGCACGGCCCCACCCCCCTCTCCTCATCCCGCAGGCACGGTCCCGGGATGAAGGAGTTAGGTCTTGTGATTCTGACTTGTCCTTTCTTCCTCCGGTTGAGTTGGCTAGAAAGAATGTTATAATCCATAAAGTTAACTACTGACATTTGTTCAAGGATCTTTGTTGAATGCTCCAGGATGAGCACACAGGCTGCACACAGACCATGGGAAACATTGTCATCTGAAACCTGCCTGTAAGGGGAATGTTTATGGCAAAAGAAGTTTGCTGAGTTTAGGGGTTAGGAATGATTAAGAATAGTTAGAAGCTAAAAGTTTAAGGTATGTTGTAGTGTTGGCGTATTTTACTATAGCTTATAGAAACTAGGTATTTTAGAGATACTAATAGCTAAAAGCCTTTTTAGGAGATGATGAGCTTAAGTTACTAGGGGATAGCAGGATTTAAAGAGATAAGAAATAAACTGAGGAATGTAATATACAGCCCAGAGACAAACTTGAGTTTCAATGTTATCACAAGGACACTTAAGAGGGAACTCTGAAGGACAACAATGATTTATGGAGACAGTAAATATGGGTGAGGGGAAACTGAAGATGTCATACCTCTGACCTAATGCTTTTGTAAAAGTATAAAAGAAAACCTGATGCTTAAAATAAACGTGCAGCCCAGTGCTTTGAGCGAGACAATGCATCATTTTCATTCGCCGACCCCGTTCATCACTTCGGGGCGATTCCCTGGCTGCCGGAGCTGGACTCGGCATAGGGTCACTGGTGAATTAATATTTTGACAGACTCTCAGGTGAGGCTGGTGTTGTTGGTCTGGGAACCATATTTTGAGAAGCACAGTTTTTCAACAATCTCAGTACTCTGGGTCTATGCATAACTGACTTTTGTATAGTGCCTAAATCTCCGTGATCCCCAGATATTGTCATAACTAAAGGGTTACACATTGCAGCTGATCATTATAATTCCCCTCAACTATTTTAACCTGTGCTCAACAGACAAAACTCTTGGCATCTAATTTAAGACATCTGAGTCTCAGCTCCCCTTTAGACTCACCTTTCCTTGGGTCATTTTCCAGACATTTTTAGATGTTTAAAACTACAGTGAAACACCAGTACACCAAGCTACTGGAACAGATAAGATTAAAATGACTTGACAGTTCTGAGGGTTAGCAATATTTTGGAATTTTTTGGAGTCTCATACATTGCTAGTAAGAGTATAAATTGCTACCACCAGCTTGAAAAGTCGGTCGTGTAAGTAACTGGATATATAAAAGAGGAGTAAGATGAGACGTCTGCCCTGAAGAGTCCTCAGGATAAGGTGGCTATGTGACCAACTAACTGTGGTATCATAGGATGGGTGGTCTAGTCTCCGCTAGGTACATGCTATGAGAAGAACACTACAGAGAATTGAAAAATTCTCAGTCAGTCCAATCTTAACTCTGAAACGGAGTCGTGGAGCACATTGGGAGGAAGGCAGAGCCTTGGAAGCAAAGCTGAAGGCATGAAACCAGAGATAAAGTCTCCGTGTCTATGGAACCATGGAGGGCAGTATGTCCTTGTGATTAAGAACTCAGACTGGATCCAGACTTCTTGGGTTCAAATCCCCACTCTGCCACTTCCTATTAATAGCTGTGCAAGCTTTAATCCATCCCCCAACCTCTCAGTACAGGTTCCTTCCTCTATAGAATGTAATACCCTCTTCACCAGGTTGCTGGGAAGAGTTTCTGCGGTGACATCTGTAAAGCACAGCATCCGGGGGTTATGACTACTGTGGGGTTAAGTGTCTACTGGGGTTACACAGCGTGCCTCCTATACAAACTCAACTTTATAAAAAGTTATAAAATAAGCACATGGCATAATTTTAAACGGTGAAAGAAGTTCTGTGATAAATACGGAAACACAAAAGCAGCAAGTGTGAAGCAGGACCAGGAAGCTGTCAGCAAGAAAGAGATTTTATTTTCAACCCTTAGCTGTCTCTGATGCAGTTTGATGCTCCATCAATCAGTTCATGGGACTTCAGTCTTCTTTTGTATTTCAGTATGATTTGTTCTTTCCCCTTCCTTATGGACGTCTAAAAATCTGTGGAAAATAATCCAAGGAAAGGTGAGTCTAAAGGGGAACTGAGGCTCAGATGGCTTAAATTATGCCAAGAGTTTTGTTTTTCTGAGCACAGATTAAAATATTTGAGAGAGATTATAATGATGTTTAGTGTTCAGAATGGTAGGATATCATAATATATAAAACGCACTATATATATATATATATATACATATATGTATATAAATGCCCAGACATTCATTCCACTCCTGAGTTCAGAGAAATAAAATGATTAATTTAATAATCCATATACTTGTATAAGAATATTCATATCGACTTTATTCCCAATATTCCCAAACTGGAAATAATGAATATCCAGAAGAATAGATAAAAAATGGTGACATAATCATGAGATACCACACAATATAAGAATACATTTCAGTTACATGCGACAACACGAATTTCACAGATAAAAAGAAGTCAAACACAAGATAGTACATGTTATGATTCTATTGATATAAAGTTCAAAACCTGGTGAAACGAACATATATTAGTAGAAGTCAGAATAGTTGCTACCTATGAAAGTTATTACCTTTGGAGAAAGGAAGAACAAGGAAGCCTGGAAAACTGGAAATTGTCTTGATCTGGGTGGCAGTTACATAGTATGCTGCTGCTGCTGCTGCTAAGTCGCTTCAGTCGTGTCCGACCCTGTGCGACCCCATAGACGGCAGCCCACCAGGCTCCGCCGTCCCTGGGATTCTCCAGGCAAGAATACTGGAGTGAGTTGCCATTGCCTTCTCCAGTGCATGAAAGGGAAAAGTGAAAGTGAAGTCGCTCAGTCGTGTCCGACTCTCAGCGACCCCATGGGCTGCAGCCTACCAGGCTCCTCCGTCCATGGGATTTTCCAGGCAAGAGTACTGGAGTGGGGTGCCATTGCCTTCTCCGGTTACATAGTATATATATATATATATATGTAAAACTTAACTGAGCTGTGTGCTTAAGATTTGTGTACTTTATTACACTTGGTGCAGCCTGATGAAAAACACAACTTAAAAACTCTTTTAAAAAAACATATATTTATGACCAGTTTCCTCCAACTTGCCCCATAAGAGTAAGAACTTTTGTCTGTTTTATTTGTTGTTATACACTCAGTCTCTAGAATGCCCCTGTGACGGGGTAGGTGCCTGATGTTGAATGAACGTTGCATTAATGAATGTGCGCTTGCTAAGTTTTCATTTTGAAATAGCACCCTTGGGTAGCCACAAATCACATTTTGACATTTTATCTACCTTCCTTCAAACATCTTGTTGGTTAGTTATATCACATTTAGAAAGGTTAAGCCAGTGGAAAGAGTCCACTTAAAGATGTATGTAAGCAGGAAACCCACAATGGTTTATTCTAAGAAGCAGCTGCATAGCAATGTAGCAGTTCTCAGAGCTCTGGGTCACCACAGCCTATTTCCAGGGAACACGAGTAGAGAGAAGTGAGTAGCTGAATCATATACAGTTACCAGGACCTGGAAAAATTTTGGCCCGTAATCAAAACAGAGATTTTATCAAGAGCTTAAAAATTAATCTATAAAAAAAAATGAAAACTAACAGGAAGAGCTTGATAATGATAAATGACAAAGGTGACATTTTAATTCTAGTGAGGACTTGACTGTTGATTTGCAAAATATCACTGGGATAACTGCCTTTGAGAAGAAAAATGTTAGCTTCCTATTCACATGTATAGAATTAAATTCTGAATTGATTAAAGATTCAAATGCAGGAAAGAAAATATTTTACATGTTTATTAACAAATTAAGAGAATGTACTTATAACTTTAAGAATACGGGAGACATGCTTAAGTAAATCTAAAAACTGAAGGAAAAAAAAGATGGACAGATATTGTTACGTTGAATATTTTTTTTAAATGTTTGGAATTATAAAAAGACTCTATAAGTAAAGTCAAAATTGCAACTGGGATTAAATATTTTCAGTGAATATAAGGGACAGAGTCAATATCCTTTATAAATATAAAAGACCTTTTAAAGTTAAAAAGAAAGCAACTCAGTAGAAAAAATTGAGATACTAAAAACTAAAGATATGAGCAAGATAAGCATATAGATAAAGATGTTGGACTTCCCTGTTGGTACAGTTGATGGGAATCCGCCTGCCAGGGCAGGGGACACGGGTTTGATCCCTGGTTCAGGAAGATTCCTCATGCCGCAGAGCAACTAAACCTGTGCACCACCACTGCTGAGTCTGCACTCCAGAGCCCACGCCCTGCAACAAGAGAAGGCTGGGCAACGGAAAGCCCAAGCAACACAGCGAGAGAGTAGCTCCCACTCTAAACAACTAGAGAAATTCTGCAACAATGAAAACCCAGGGCAATCAAAAATGTTTTCAAAAGCATCTTCTAAAAATAATTTAATTAAGTGACTTCATTTTGGTTGTGATGGGTCTTCATCGCTGCAGGAAGGCAGAGGCTTCTTGTGCTGCAGAGGGTGGCCTCTGGGGTCCACGGGCTCTAGCAGTTGCAGCATGTAGGCGCAGTAGCTGTGGCCCCCGGGCTCTAGAGCACACGTTCCATAGTTGTGGCACGCGGGCTTTGTTGCTCCGACGCATGCGGGGTCTTCCTGCATCAGGGATCGAATGAATGTCTCCTGCATTGACGGGTGGGTTCTTTACCACTGAGCAACCTGGGAAGCTCCCTCAAACAAGACATCTTAAAAAAAAAAAGATGTTGAAACTCTTTAGTAGTTGGGAAAACACAAATCAAAGCAATAATAAAATGTCATTTTATTGATAAGATTGGCAAAAATTCACTTTTTCATTTCTTTGGTTCTTTAGTTTTTTTTTTTAAAAGATATTCCATTAAATACTTTTTGAAGAGTAAAATGAAATAATGTTTCCTTTGTACATTGGAGTTCTGCTGGTTGAGAACCTTAAATAAACTCTGTAGGTTAGAAAGCAGACAAGAAGGAAGGGCAGCTGTTTAAAAATATGAATGCAATGATCACCCTTCCTCTCTTATCTTGTAGGTAGAACCCAGGTATCTTTGGCTTCAGCTTTTCTCTGCCCTGCCTCCCAAGCAGACCCAGCAACTCATACACATTTTTGCCTTTGTCATTTGCTAGGACTGAAATCTTAAAGAAATACTCTTTTTTATCTCTTGTCAAGAAAAAGTAGACAACACTTATAACTAAGGGAAAGAGGACAGAATGCACTTTCAATGTTCTATTGTTGCTGTTCAGTCGCTAAGACGTGTCTGACTCTTCGCGACCCCATGGAATGCAGCACACCAGGCTTGCCTGCCCTACACTGTCTCTTGGAGTTTGTCCAAACTCACGTCCATTGAGCTGGTGGTGGCATCCAACCATAGAGCATTTTTTAACTGGTCCACCCAAGAACTATTTAGTCATGTAGCAGAACATATTTTTACCTATCTTTTCTTAACTATACTCCACTACTTACCTCACTACTGATTAAAAGTCTAGACTTAGTGAAGCCACGTGTTAATTTATAATTTTTTTGGCCTATCATCAATATCAACAGTTTCTATCCAATAGTAAACATAACCCGAATTGTAATTATTTTATTGTCTTGTAGGATATTAACCAGTTTTGTACCTCAACTAAACTTTAACATTCTTTTTCAAATGTCTGTACAAACTTGGTTTTTCAAATACCTTTGAACTAGCTCTCCTATCCTACTGATTCTCATTAATTAATCAAACAAATCTTTATACAAGTTCATATAGTTTTAAAAACTAGTATATTCTGCTATTCTCCTTTTTAAATTTTACCCAGTTTTCAAAGCCTGACTCTATGCTTGTTTTTTTTTTCCAAAGAGAACTTGCTTGTCTACTCAAGGCCTCGGCTTGTTCTTGGCTACCGTAGCAGTTACTGACCCAAAACAAACAGATCACCAGCTACTTCTCTAGCAAGGATCCATCTGGGATGAGCGGAGAACTGCAGGGTGGTATCTGTGACCATGGTGAGGCCATGTGCGAGTCGTCACACAGCAAGGAAAGGAGAACAATTTTAAAAAAGGGTAAACGGAATTGAGAGGGCTGCAGTAACCAGCGCCCGCAGCTTCTCCCTGGCGGGACCCTGGCCGGGAAAGAAGAGGTGTTTTTCTCCTCCCTCTGGTGCTCTGCTGTTGCTGTAGGCATGAGGGCTCTCCCTTCTGGTCTCCCAGCTCTATTTAATTAAGGCTTCTGTTTATTAATTTTTTACATTTACCCCTTTTGATCAAGATCTTTCTCTGAAAACAATGCTGATCAAGAAGTCAGGTTTTCTCATTTGAGCATTTTTTTGTCCCTCGGTGTCAGGAAGAATCTCTCCTGAGTTTAGTGTTTCACGTTAGAGGTGAAGTTCATATATTGGAGGTAATAGCCCATCTATCTGCAAGGGAAGGCTTCAGTCCAGTGTGAAAACATATAGACATGACTAAAACATGGTTGTATCCTCTGGGTGGAGGAAGATGTATGAAATCCATTTAAGCAGTTTAAAAGGTCTGGGAACAGTATGAACAGGCTTCTTTGGGTTGCTCTTCATTCGAGTGGGACAAGTGAGGTCAGCACCTATTCAGGTCACATTCAAATGGCAAAAAGGGTTAAAAGGGAAAACTCTTAGGCACTTTTTGTCTAACGTCTGTATGTTATCAAGTTCATAGACATTGGGGATCATCTGATCATCAGAGGTTTGGTGACAAGTTTCCAGCAGGCCTTGTCTGGGTATCCTGGGAAAGCTGTCTCATCAGACGTCATCTGCTTCAATGCAGAGAAATATTTACTTCTCAAGTCAACCAGAGATACGCAGGTCTAGTGAGGCTTGGCGATTTCTTTAGGTGTCACGTAATTTCCTTTGGGTTTGGGCAGCACCAGGTTTGGTTAACAATGCTTGGTAGGGGACTTTCCAGTGAGATTGAATAGACTACTTCTAGGGGTGATTTTTCCAATAGATGAAATCTGCAGGTTGAACAGTGTGATGCTTAAGATCTTTGTCTTTCAAGGGTAAACTGTGAAAGGAATGCTCTACCAAAACATGGTTATTTTTGATAGAGGCAATTAGGCTGTTCCAATATTACGAGCAATTTTCCTTTTATCAGTTGCAGGTCAAAAGAAGTAGGAGCCAAATGCACTGGATGTCATGACGGTAAGAGTTTATGAGTTCCAAAAGAGGTGGATCTGAGATTTAGAAGGACCAAAAGCAATAGTATTGGCCAAGATATTTAGAGAGCCTCTACAAAATTTGCTGATTGTCTGAATAATGCCATTATTGTACTTGATTAAGCCAGAGCACTGAGGGTAGCAAGCATGCTAAAAGCTTTTGTAAAACTGGCCAAATAGCACAGACTCAGCAAAGCATCTGGCCAGTAAAATAGGTTCCTTGATCTCTGTGATGTTTGAGAGAAGCTTCCCGGGTCAGGATAATCTTTTCCAAAAGGACTTTAACCATAGAAGTGGTAATAGCCCAAAGTGGGAAACTTAGGACACCATGAAGTCTATCTGAGTATTGCTGTAGCTCTTGTTCTGATATCCAATGCCCTATCCAATGCCCTATCCAATCCAATATCCAAACTGCAATTTTTCTTTGGTGACCCCATGTCCTTTAAGGCTAAAAGTGGAGGCTGTCTTCATGTGAGGAAGCCTGGGAAAGAGAGCAAAGAGGCAAATCACCTACACAGTGCAACAAAGTAGGATCTCTAGGAAACTTTATGCCATCCAAATCAGCCTTAAGGATTCAAGAGAAATAAGAACTCTCACTAAAACCCTGAGGTGTTACCGTCCACGTGAATTGTTTTTCTCCCCTAGTGAAGGCAAAAAAAGTTTGACTAGCTCCACCAACTGGAATACTAAAGAATGCTTATTTCAGTAAAAAATTTACTCCGGGGGAATGGATGTATGAAATCCATTTAGACAATTTAAAATGTCTGGGATCTTCTTTGGGAATGAATCTTAATAATGGTGTCAAGGGATAATGATGTTGTTCATTGCTCAGAAGTCCTTAACAAACCTCCGCTCACACCCTTTAGGCGTTCTCACTGGTAAAATGGGCTAAAGGAGTCCCAGGGTAATTTGGCTTTGAAGTTCATAATCTTCTGTTATCAGCTTTATGCCTTGAAGGGATTCTTTACTTACAGAAAACTGATTAGAGTTCTTAAGGGACTTATTTGAATCTTGATGGGAGATGGTTTTTGGTGAATTTTGCCAACATCAGTTGTAGATTTTGCCCAGAAGATAAGTGGTAGCTGGTCCAACAGGGATAAATGATCAGTGTTTCCAGAATCTGTTCTAGTACCATCAGGGATGGAAAAAATAAAAGACATCAAAAGGGCACTTAAATCACCTGTTGGATTACCTGGATGACTTCTGTCAAATTCTAGAATTATTCTCCCTTTTGAGGAGGAAGAAATTCTGTCACGATACTTCTCTAAGAAGTCTTGGCCTAATAAATGGATAGGGTTAGAGGAACTAAGGAGAAAAGCATAGGAATCTCTCAAAGGGCCTAAACAAAATGGAGTTAGTTCAGAGCCGGGAGTCTCTTGAGGATCACCAAAGAGCCCCATTATTTGAGCTGTTTTAGTACTCCAAGGCAAGGGCTATTTTATAGTAGTGGGGCTGAGCAGAAAAGATTCATCCCCAGTCTGGAGAAATGTTTCTCTAAGTCAGTCAAGAGAAAGGTTGGGAAGAGCCCCAGTAGTTCTTTGAAGTCTCATTGAGAATTGAGAAGATGTTAGAAAGACTGGGTAGAGGGCTGAAGAGGCCCAACACACTTTAATTACAACAATTCCATTTCCAAAGTCTGATCTTCATGATAGTACAGAAACTAGGAGGGTTTTGGTTTTGTTAGGAGCCTTCATCTGTTGGAGCTGAAGTTAAGGAATTTTGGTGGTCTCTTTTTAGGTGACTCATCTAAAGCATAGGAAAACTGGTTTGCAAGATTAAATCTGGAGTGGATAGTTTGCCGTTCAGTCTTGATCATTCTTACTAGAAAGAAAAGTTCCTGGCTCAGCTCATTAATAAACACAGAATTAAGAGCCACTCAGATGGAATCAACATCTGGAGGAAGACAAGAATTTTCCTTTAAAACATTCTGAAGTAGACTGTAATATTCATGAGCAGTTTTGTCAGATTTTTGTGCGACAGCCCAATTTTTATTTCAATCAGTATATTTCAGAAAAGCCCTAGGAATTGCTCATTGAAGTTACCTAGCAATCGCCTGAGCCTCATCTTATAATAAGTTAGCAGGCTTATCTCCTTGTTGTAATTCTAGAGACCTTTTAAGATTTTCCCAAGTGTTTTCTATCCAATGCTGGGCCTGGTCTTCTCTGACAAACATACAAACCAACTGACACAAGTAGGAGGACTGGGTTGATGTTTTAATGACTTTATTAAATTCCTCAGCAAATCTGTGAGGGCTTTCAGTCACTTCAGAAAATCTTTGACTCTGCCTCATACTTCAGCTTTTGACCAGGGAGTATAAGAAAAAAAGAGTTTAGCCTCTGAATCCTCAGAAGACTGAATTTTAAAGGGACCGATTCTGAGGAAGAGGGAGTAGGGAGAATTTCCAAGAAGGGATGTTTGGTGAGAGAGCCAGTACAGGGGATTTGAAGGCATTTATTTGGCTTGCCTTTCTCCAGAAAATGAACTTGGTCTTTAAGAGGTTTCCAGAAAAGCATGAGACATCTCATCTCACAAGCCTACCTACACAGGCAGTGTAGAAGGGAAGAGGGGAGATGACGCAGGAGGCAGAGTCTGGTCACGAGGAGCTGAGAAGGGGAGATAGGATGGCTCTGGAGGGGGAATCAGACAAAGAAGTGAGGAAGCATGTGTTCCATAACTGAGGCAGGGGTCAGAGCATCATCAGTAAAGTGCCAGATAATCAATGTGGTAGACTTTGTAGATTGTATGTCTTTCTTGGGCTTCCCTGGTGACTTGGACTGTAAAGAATCTGCCTGCAATGCAGGAGACCTGGATTGGGAAGATCCCCTGGAGGAGGAGGGCTAGCAGCCCACTCCAGTGTTCTTGCCTGGAGAATCCCCGTGGTCTTTGTCACAACTAGTCAACTCTACCTTTGTAGCAAGAAATCAGTTATACACACAATATAGCTGAGGGAATGTAGTTGTGTTCCAGTAAAACTTTATTTATAAATACTGAAATTTGAGTTTCATATAAATTTAGTTGTCAACCTAAAAATTATTTCATTTTTTTTTTTTACTGTTTTAAAATGCAGAGAACATTCTTAGCTTGCAGGCTGTACAAACACAGGCAGCAAGCTGGATTTAACTTGGCCCATAGCTTGTCTGTTCCTGTCTTCTTATGTTGTTTAATGTCATACAATTCTTTGTTATATAGAGTCTATTTTGTTAATCTTTTTTTTGTCAAGGTCTTATGCCATTAACTAGGTCATAACTTTTCTAAGCAGAGATATCTCATACTTTTCTGGAAACCTCTAAAGACCAAGCTTGTTGTTTGAAGACAAGCAAGCAAAATAAATTTTGACTAGGATAAACAGTTTTGTCCAGGGTCAGCCTGGATGGAGAAAACTGTGGGTGATGGAGGATCTGATCGTTTAAGTGTTTGGGAGACTCAGGAAGCATCCAAGGAAACAGAGCCTCAGGGAAATTCTTGAAAGACTTGGAGTTGGATGCAGTGCTGCATTTTGATCAAGGTCAAGGGGATCTAGGAGGCAAGGCAGATACCCCTTGTGCATCTAAATTGTGAAATAAAGCAGAAAAAATGAAAATCCTACCTAGCTTGGCCCTTATAATTCTCTGCAATAATTTTAAGGATCAAGATACTGACAAGGGAGACTTTGTGACTTTCTGCAGCCTGGTTCTTTGCCTAAAGTGCACCTTCCCACTTTTTAACACAATTTCCCAACTGACATTATTTCCAAAAAGCCTTCCCCACTTTCTGCTCCATTGTCATTTTCAGCACAGACACACACACACACACACACACACACACACACACACACACACACACACACACACACACACACACACACACACACACACCCAAGCTTGTGCAGTCCTCCTCTAGAGCAGGAACAGTCACTCATCCCGGCACTTACAGTGACTGGGACATTAGAGGTACTCAGTGATTTTTTTTTTTCTAATGGATCCTTGAAATTGAACCTCTTTAAGTCAACCAATCAAACAGAAATGCTTGATTTTTATTTGTTTTTTTCTTTTTTTCCAGGAAGCATCAAAAGGGTGGCGGGGGTGGGGTGGCGGGAAGAAGAAACTAAACTCAGATTTGAGTGCAGATCTTTTGTAGATTCTCCCTTTAAACTCTAGAGCAGTGGTCTCCAAAGCACTACTGCTGGATCTACTATAGAGTTTCTGATTGAGTAGGTCTGGGGAAAGAGCCAAAATTTTGCATGGCTAATGGAGTCCCAGGAGAGGCTGCTATTCGGACCACCCTTTGAGAACCGGTACTCCAGAGGATCTGCTCTAACACTGCCTTATGCCACTAACAAGTTACCAAAGCTTGTCTTCTGACTTGGTGGCTTCCATTCTTATTATCAACCATTTCCCTCCAATACCAGACTCCTGATTTTTCATTCCAGCCTCACATTATTGCTGCTATCAGGCTAAGACAGAAAAGAGTCAAACCACCAAAAGAAGATGTGAGATTGTTTCAAATTAAAAAAAATCCACAGACAATAAAAGCTTTGTTTTACATTAAGAAATTAGTCTTTAAGAGGGAGTATAATTTTATAAGCTAATAGAATAACAGTGTAGGAAGAATTACCGGCTATTGGGTGGGAAAAATGCTTTCCCCACAGGAAATTACACAATCCCAGCTATTCCCACCATCATCTCAGGGCAGACGTTAAAGTATTAAAACGCTGCTGGGTCATGGTTTTAAATCACCACCCGCTGAAAGAAACACATTTTGAGTTCTGGTTTCTGTGTGTGGCTCTGCGGTGGGAATGGTGATAAGAAGAAGGTATAAAACAAGGTCCCCATATCGAGGAGTGTGGTCTGCGGGGGGGTGGGGGGGGGTTATGTTCAGTAGCTGCAAGTATCCACCCAGGGCAGGAAGATTAAGATATGGAAAACTCAAGGGGAGAAGAGGAAGCGGAAGCTCTCTGCGTGGAGGAGCTAACTGCAGCAACAGTAATAGAAAGGCTTGGAGTGCTGGCTGAAGCAGAGAGTTCTCCTAAGGGAGCTGCTGAAGAAAGGCTGGAAAAGGAGGGAGGGGCCAGACTGTAGAGGTTTTTGGACTTTAATTAACTGAAGGAGTCTTGTGGGCTCCGTCCATGGGGCCACGAAGAGTTGGACATGACTGAAGCAGCTTAGCGCAGCACACGGCACGCTAACCGGATCCATAACCTTGCCCTTCTCGCCTGTGTTTTATATACACGGCTATCAGGATGGTATTTCTAAATGAAAATCTGCCTCTGTCCTGCCCCTGCTTGAATTCTTCAGGGCCTCCTAGTATCCCCAGGGTTAAATGGGAACTTTTTAGCATAATGCAGACCCCTGCTTGCTTTTGCAAGTACGTTGGGACCCAGATCAGGCCCCCTCAAAATATGTCCCAATGACATATGCATTTTTTTTAGACTTACAGTTACTTAAGAAACAGCCAGGAGTTCACTGGTGGCTCAGTGGTAAAGAATCCGTCTGCCAATGCAGGGGACGTGGGTTCAGTCCCTGGTCCGGGAAGAGTCCATATGCTGTGGAGCAACTAAGCCGGTGCTCACAACTACCGAGCCCCGCGCCTAGAGCCTGCGCTCTGTACCCAGATGCCCAGCGCCGTGAGAAGCCCAGCGCCGTGAGAAGCCCGTCACCGCGACAAAGTGTAGCGCCTGCTGTAGCAGCTAGAGAAAGCCTGTGAGCAGCAAGGAAGACCCAGCACAGCCAAACATAAACAAATAGATAAATAGAAAGAAACAGCCAATGCAAGAGGGACTCTGTCTCCCTGCAAGCAAGAAATAAGTCTCTGAAGCGAAAGGGGCCCTCCTGGAAGTGAACTATAATGGCATCCTTATTACCGGAGATAGGGAATTCGGGGCCAAGAAGTCTTCACAAATAAATCTTGTCACTTCTTTACCAATTTACTACCCAGTCCCAAGCTTTGCTCAAATCCGTTACTAGTTAAAGTGCTCAAACCTAAGTCTTTCTGTCCTGTCAATTCCTCTCAAATTTATTGTTCCTTTGTCTAAAATCATAAAAGCTGGCTGCTTTGGCCACTTCTTAGGTCCTATTTCTATGACACCTCCATGAGCACCAACTAAGTTTGTTCCTTTTCCTCTTGTTAGTCTTGTGCCATTTTTATTATTAGGCCAGCCACAAGAACTGGAGAGAGTTAGAGGGGGGAATTGCCCGTTCTGGACAAGTCCCATTTCTAGAGATGTCCCCCTTCCCCAACGCGCGTGCACACACACACACACGCTCTCTGCCCCAGATGCTCCTATTCTTCTGAGCTTTGCACATGCTCTGCCTGCTTCACCTTCCGTACTCCTTGCCCCCCTCTGCACTCTCACCTGGTCTGAGACTCCCTAAGACTGCCTTTGGGAAACCTTTTCCGACCCAGAGGAAAGGGTGTGTGCCCCTCCTGTGTGCTTACCTGACCCAGGCTCCCCAGACTGCCCTGTCATTTCTTGATCCTTGGCGGCATGTGTCTTGCACAGAGAATGGAGGAGAAGACAAATTAGAAAGAGTTTAGCTTCTAGGTATGAGATGATAAATGTATAGACGAGAAGAAACAGCCAAAAGGAGAACCAAGATGAATGTGGTATGTAGTGCATGAGATGACAGAACCTGGAAATTAGGTGGTGAGTGTGGAACAGAGTAGGGGAGGAGAGTCAATTGACCTATGGGTTAAATAAATGATCCCCTGGAGAAGGAAAAGGCTACCCACTCCAGTATTCTGGCCTGGAGAATTCCATGGACTGTATAGTCCATAGGGTTGCAAAGAGTTGGACATGACTGAGCAACCTTCACTTTCAATTCTGTGCCAACACTAATCTAGTTACTGGGGTATGTAGGTGAACAAAACAGGAAAAAACGCTGGCTCTCCTGTAGCTTCAGTTCTGGTGGTGGGAATCGTGGTACTATTGAGGCGGATTTAGACTGGGAGATCAATCATAAAAAGTTAAAAAGTTGTATAAAGAAGTTTTGAAGAGCACAAATATTTCTTTAATTCCCAGAACATAAGGATAGTAATAAAGCATATTCAAAGCTATCATACAGCAAGGATAAAAAAGAAAACCGCAAGCCCAAGATGGTGTCACTTGTGCTAAAGGAAAGTAAAGTGAAGTCACTCAGTCATGTCCAACTCTTTGTGACCCCATGGACTGTAGCCTACCAGGCTTCTCTGTCCATGGGATTTTCCAGGCAAGAATACTGAAGCTAAACCTAGATGTAATAGCTAACCTAACTATAGTTTCACCCTCTCCCAGTCTGGAACTTCCTGGCCAACACCAATGAGGTAATCTGTCCTGCAGGCGCTCTCCACTGCCAGGAGAAGAAGAGTTCATCTGTGTGATAAAGCTCTTGTTATGCCTTCACTCCAAAAGGATGTCCTGACTAAGAATAATTCTTTTTTCTTTTGCTAATAGCTCCCTTGACCCACCCTTCTTCCTCTGAAAACCTTCCATTTTGCACAACCTCTGTTAAGTGCCTTCTCACTGCTGAAGGAGATGCCTCTTGATTCATGAATCACCTAGTAAGTGTTGTGGTGAAAAGCAAAAAAAGAGAAATGAGCTTTTTCCTGAGAACAAAGAGGATATAGAGAACAGTGAGCAGGCCTAAACATTCTTACTTTTTTTTTTTTTTTTTTACTTTAACTGCTCCTAACTCTGCATGTCTATAACTAAGTTTGCTTTTCTGCTCCCGGACTCTGCAGAAGCTGCATTTATCTTTTGCTTACCCTTAGAACACTCCCTTCCCCTTATAGTCATAGATCAGAAAGAAGGCCACAGAACCACCCAACTGCAAGACCCAACTACTGGGTTACTGATGCCAACCTATGACTGTGTTTTGACAAGATCCTAGCACCTTTGTTCCTTATCACCGACTCCTGACTGGGAGCCCTCATCTTACATAAGCCCCTAGACTCCTCATGGAGGGGGTGGGGCATAGTTCTTGAGGCATTATTTCCTCTAAACTCTCTCTCTGTATTCTTTTCATTGGCTTTGATGGGCAGAGAAAGCCAAGATTTTGGCCAGCAACATAAGGCCCATTAGATCTTCAAATTTACTCTGTCAAACTTTGTTTTAATAGTACTCAGCCAGGGTCTTTGGGGGAGAAGGTAATGGCACCCCACTCCAGTACTCTTGCCTGGAAAATCCCATGGACAGAGGAGCCTGGTAGGCTACAGTCCATGGGGTCGAGAAGGGTCGGACACGACTGAGCGACTTCACTTTCACTTTTCACTTTCATGCACTGGAGAAGGAAATGGCAACACAGTCCAGTGTTCTTGCCTGGAGAATCCCAGGGATGGCGGAGCCTGGTGGGCTGCCATCCATGGGGTCGCACAGAGTCGGACACGACTGTAGCGACTTAGCAGCAGTAGCAGGTCTTTGGGGACAGCAAAGAAAGAAGATAGTTGGTTCAGAGAGAGGTGGAAAAACCTCTGATAATGCTTGGGTTTTGATGTGTGGGTTTAGAAAAACCACAGAAAATTTAAGAAACTCCTGAAGAAATATTGAATAATATGGCCCAATTACAGTTACATGAGTGTGCTCATTTTGTGAAAACACTGAAAAGATCGACATTTACAATTTGCATACTTTTCTGTATGTGTGTGTGTATATATATATATATGTGTGTGTGTGTGTGTGTGTATATATATGTGTGTGTGTGTGTATGTGTGTGTGTGTGTATATATATATATATAAACTTTATTTATAATTGCTCCAGATACAGCTTCTAAAAAAACAGCAACAAAACAAAACAATAAAACCCTTCTCCGTTTCTGTCTGACAGAGAGAATGCTGGCTACTTTAGGATATGATATTAGGATAAGCCTGTGAGGAGCTCTCCCAAGGCCTCAACCCCTGGCATTAGTCAATGTGGACATACCACAATCAAATTCTGTCTTGTGAGACTTCCCAGGCAGTCCAATGGGTTAAGACTCCAGTTTTCAATGCAGGGGGCATGGGTTTGGTCCCTGGTCAGAGAATTAATGTCTCACATGTCACAGGGTACGGTTAAATTGCTTTAAAAAATTAAAAAAGTAAAATTAGATCCTTCCTTCTTATAAGCACTGAGGAATAAAAAATACATATATGAGGGGAAAAAATTCAAATTCCATTTCCTTAACTAGCTGGTGGGCTGCAGGCAGATTATTAAAATCCTCTGAGCTTCATGTTCCTCATCTAAAGAGTAGGAATAGCACCAGCATCTGAGACCTGCCAGGGACGTGTGTGAGGTGTCTGGCCTGGTGCTTCCCTCAGAACGCTCTTACATGGAAGTGCCCCTCATGCTCTCAGGGGCGTCCTCTTTTATATCTTCACAAGCTTTCCTAGGTCTCAGATCCCAACAGAGTCAAAGGGAGATGCGACTGGGTCAGATGGGTGAATGGCTGAAGGGCAGAAGAGGCCTGAGGAGGCACTGAAGCCAGGCAGGCCCTGGGACGCTTAGGTAACAAGGAAAATGGGAAAGGAATCCGGTCATGACTGAAACCCAGCCAAACACTGCTGCTGAGGTGCCAACGATAATAAGGGAGCTTGTAGCTGAAATCACAGTATTTGCTCACCGCAAAGATTTTCCCCGCAGAAAAATGAGAAGGGTAAGTCAGACAGCAATATGAAACATCTAAACAGTGGGTTTTCCCATGGGAGGATTATAGTAGGGAATCTGGGTTTATTTTTTGGTACCAGTCTTACAGGAACATTTGGTTGACTCACTAAAATCCATCAACGTCTATTTTCCTATGTGCCATCTTCTGACACACGCTGTTGGAGAACTGAGATATTCTGCTGTCAGCAGCATACAGCATTAACTAATTTTCCTTAAAATGGCTTTCCTTGAGGTTTTTATTATCCCTAGTTTTGTGCCTAAGGAAACTTGATCAAATTCACCAAACAGGAGAGTTTTTAAGGCCATTGGCTGTAGAGCTTACCTGCTCCTCTCTCCTTGCCTCAGGGGCCAGTCCTGGCCTTAGTCAGCTCTGCTCTGAGGCACCTTCTCACTTCAGATATGGCCCCGGCCTGAGACTGCAGTTTGAGGTGCTCATTCCGTGTTTCCTGTTAAGATCTAATATCTTTATGGTGAGGAGGTCGTGGTTTCAATGAACACTGTGCTACCTTAGACCCATGCAGGTTGTATTTTCTTCTTTATGTATTTGCATTTCTTAATGTAGAGTAATAACCCCATCCCATCACTTCAAGAAGGAGAAATTTGTTATTTAAAACTACACGGGGAGACTTCCCTGGTGGCCCAGTGGGCAAATTCCAGGGGTCCAGGGTTCAATCCCTAGTCAGGGAAATAGACCCCATGTGCCACAACTAAAGATCCTGCATGCTGCAACGCAGACCAGGCACAGCCAAATAAATAAAGAAATACATATTTTTAAAACTGCATATGATTTTTAACAAATCATGGTTACCAAAAGGGAGAGGGAGGGAAGGAGAGAGGGAAGGAAAAATGGAGGAAAGAAGGGAGAAATTAGGAGTATAGGATTAAGAGATGCAAACTACTATACATAAAATAGATAAGCAACAGGGGTTCACTATGTAACACAGGGAATTATATTCAATATCTTATAATACCTACGTTGGAATATAATCTGCAAAAAATAGCTGAATCATTTCACTGTATACCTAAAACTAATTAATATACTTGACTAATGTCAATTATACTTCTGAAAAAAAAAAAAAAAGCTTATGTGTGATTAAACACAAAAGATACTCCAAATATGGATCATTGGATAAGACGGTTCCAGCCACGGCTCAGTAGAACACTGAGCCTCATTGGTCCTGATGTCTAGGGTCTTGGGCTGGCCTCTGACTCACAAGTGACAGATGAGAAAGGCAAATCTGCCATAGGAGAGGTGACATTTGGAGTCCATTTCTTTAACCTCAGCATCTCCAACCCACTTTTTTATTTTTACAACAGAAACAGGAGTGGGCACTCAAAAAGGAGTCTGGTCTCTCAATCCCTAGTCTGAGCATGGGACAAAACTGCTCTTAGAGGGTCTGGGGTCTAAGGAATTACTATATCTATTTTCCCTGTAAGAATGAGAACCAAGACAATATTAACAATGACAAATAGCAACTTTACGGGAATAAAGTGACAAGGGGATGATACACACTTAAAATTAGGTTGCATGAAAGACAGCACCTCCACAGTAACCCCCAAACTTACCCAAGTCAATATGTAGAAGAACATACTGACTTCTACAGAAAAGGCTGGGAGCATTGCCTTTGCAGCGGCCTGCCTCTACTGTGCCACTGTAAAGTCTGTGTGTGTGTTAGTCGCTCAGTCGTGTCTGACTCCTTGCAACCCCATGGACTGTAGCCTGCCAGGCTCCTCTGTCCACGGGATTCTCCAGGAAAGAAAACTGGAGTGGGTTGCCATTTCCTTTTCCTTTGTAAAGTCTGTAGGAGAGCAAAATTTGACACCCCAGTATGTGCCTCTCTGGCGTGTGGATTATTGTGAGCTGAAAACTATCAAGACCCAAAAGACTCAAGAAGAAACTTTGACCTTCCTTTTAACTGCCTAAAAAAAATGAGATAGAAGACCTGTTCCAGAAAGGGAGCTATCACCACAGGTAACTATAGTACAACATGGACTAAGTGTGGTAAACAAGTAGGAATCTAAAAAAAGTCTATTTGTTAAAATTCCTTTCCACATGACCCAGCAAACATTTGTTTACCGATTGCTTTTCCATCTTCATGTGAATTGCCTTCCTCTCCTTTGAAGTTCCAAACCACTTCACTAAAATTCTCTGTTGTGTTTAGCTGAAGATTTATTTCAGTATTAAGATTACTAATTATTTACAATGAAGGCTTTGGCCATTTTGGTGAGTTACTTAGTTCCTCTGGGTTTCCCCAAGTATGTGGGGCTTCCTGGGTAGTGCTAGTGGTAAAGAACGCACCTGCCAATGCAGGGGACATAAAAGACGTGGGTTGGATCCCTGGGTTGGAAAAAATCCCCTAGAGGAGGGCATAAGAACCCACTCCAGTATTCTTGCCTGGAGAATCCCGTGGACAGAGGAGCCTGGTGGGCTGCAATCTCCCAAGCATGTTCTTAAACTTTGGTTTTCTCCTGTTCATCAGTCTCAGAAGTTTAATTCTTAGATCAGCCAGAAGAGCCCAGAATGATAGAAGGAACACTGCTTCCTCCCCTACAGGTCCATAATCTGTTACAGGTCATCATGAGGAGGAGAAGGTCTGGAGATTTGGGGGTGATTACTAATGTGAGAGAATCCCCTTTTGTAACTTTACTGTGTGGAATTTTCTCAAATTCAGGAAATATTCTTCTGGGATCAACACCATTAAAATTATAAGCAACTTTTAAAAAGTGAAAATATGTTTTCCTGGGGAGGTTTGATCATTTTCATGAGAGTTTTTTTCAAAGACATACAACATCCAAAGTGTTCTGAACCACAGCTCCATTCAAGTTACTAGACAATGAGATAGTGAGAACAAACAGAAAATTTCTTTAAATATGGAATAAAATTACTTTAAATCTTTATAAATCTGGAAAGATAAGGGAAGAAAAGTGCTAATGTATAGTAGACTTTAGATTCCCTCTCCACTGTTGTGGAAGTAAAACCTGGAAACAGAGTATAAACAAAATTGTGGTCTATCCAAGCTATGCAGGACAAGGATTTGTATGGAGCAAGTTAGATCTACTTTGGATGCTTTCCTATCATGTGATTATTAAGTGAAAAAAGCAAGGTTCAGAGAAATGCACATGGTATAATTCCGCTTTATAAAACAACACATGACAAACCTTCTCCCTTGCATACGGGTGTATGTGCACGTGTGTGTTTGTACACACAATATGAGCAAGGAGAAAAAAGAAAACTGTGTACCCGATTATTAAAGAAGACAAACCAGAGAGCTGGATGGGTGAGTTAGTCAATGGAAGGAGAGAAAGTGAGGCGGAATACATACGCATGCAAACAAATGAACAAACACGCAGCAACAAAAAGCCCCACTATTTTGAAGAAGAAAGATGTACAGAATAAACATTGCACGGATTTCCCTGAAGTCAAGTGGTTAAGAGTGCATGCTGACAATTTAAGGGATGCAGTTTCTGTCCCTGGTCAGGGAACTAAGATCCCACATACAGGCAGCAGGGCACTACCAAAAGATGGAAGAAGAAAAAGTCATAACTAATAAATTAAAAAAAAAACTATTTCATAAAATTGTATGCATGATATGAGTTTATTTGTACGAAATTATTTGTGTGTTCATATCTGCATAAAGAGATACATGAAAGAATGGTGTTATGACGGTGAATGACATATTCTTGGATAGTTTATTCTATTCTTCATGTTTTACAAAGCCGATTCCTTACTCATTTTGTTATATCTTTTGTGGTTCAAATGTTTTTATTACTGCCACCTATTATTTATATATTCCATTTACAAAATTTCATGGTGGCAAAAACAAAAAATATTTGCTTATTTTTATTTCAGATGATAATTCTCATTCTCAGTGTATAATTCCAGTAGCAATTAAATTAGGTATTCTCAGAAATTAGACAGAGATAGCACATAAATTGTAGTCTCTGTATCATGCATCCTGTTCTATGGCAGTCAACGAGGATATGGCATGTGAGTAGGTGTACATGTGGGTGGCAACAGTGGAGAAGCTGGGATGAAAGAAACCCACGAGATCCACTTTGGTGATGTGAGGGAGGAAGACCTTAATCACAGCTCCTCTCAGGCTTTCAGCTTGAACTTTAACTAAAAGACAGAGGAACAAGAGAGAGAGTTTAGTAAATGCATACAGTCCACAGGACCAGGGAGGAATCTAAAGGAAAAGTAACTCAGAAAGGTGACTTAGAAATCCAGCTTGTATAGCATCTTCAAGAAAGAACAGTAAATGTGTAGAAGAATGGCAAAAAAAAAAAAAAAAGGAAAGCAGTTTTAGACTCCCAAGTGTGGCCAACTGTGAGAAGGTAAATATACTGGAGTAAGGTTAGCTTGTGGATTCTCTTGGTGCCTCCCCTCGTAGCTCAGCTGGTAAAGAATCCACCTGCAATGCAGAAGATCCCAGTTTGATTCCAGAGTCAGGAAAATCTCCTAGAGAAGGGTTAGGCTACCTGCTCCAACTTTCCTGGTGGGTCAGTGGATGCAGGAGACTTGGGTTTGAAAGATCCCCTGGAGAAGGGCATGCAACCCACTCAAGTATTTTTGCCTGGAGAATCCCCATGGCCAGAGGAGCCTGGTGGATTGCAGTCCATGGAGTTGCAAAGAGTCAGACATGATTGAGCAACTAAGCACTGAGCTAAAAGTCTATCTGCAGTTAAAAAAAAAAAAAAGAATTAGTATCTTTGGGCAAAAAGGGGGAAAACTTCATCTGCTTCTTCTTAATTTTCTTCAGCTCAAGATAATTTTTATGTCAAAGAGACATGCTTTAAGATGACATATTCTGATTTCCTTCAGTGGATTTAGGTTCTAGGAAAGAAATCAGAATGCAAACAATCTATTCAGGGTCACAAATGCTGAAGCAAAAAACACAGAACCTGTTAGCTGCTTGAAGAGGGCTTGAAGCAAAGGAATGGATTCACAGGAGTCGTGTTACCAGAACTGGGTCCTGGAATACAGGCTGCCCTTCAATTAAAGAAAAGTAGGATCAGAGTCTTTTCAAACGCAGACAAGAATGTGACTAAAGACATAAAGGACATGCTTGAATTATGCCTAAAACAGTTTTTAAGTCATTGCTGTCACTCACTGTAAGATATTTTGGATTTGTAAAATGAATTCTAAGCATGATTCATGTTTTTTTGCAGGGCTTATTAATCATCCAATGAACTTGGTATTAGAGAGGAGGAAACTCCTTGCTGTCTCCACAGGGGATCTTCTTAAGGCTGACTTGGAAAATCCCAAGAGCTTTGTTATTCATAATGAAACTAAGACTTGAAACTTGAGTTCATTAATTTCCTTGGTACTAAGGAAGGGCCTCTCCTCTTCATCCATCTTTGTATGAGCTATGTTAGACAACCAGATCGCAGAAGAGAGAATTCCACTTCAATTTTGTAAAGCAGTGTCCAAGTGTCTTCATTATGCTGCTCCTGCGTGTGTGTGGGTTTCCTTCTTTTGACCTTCCCTGCTCTGAACTGTCCTTGTAAGGGAGGAGGAAAATTTCCTCTTCTAGATTCTTCTGACTCATCTAAGGACTAAACAGACATGAGATACATTAACAGGAGAAAATCAAAGTTAACAGCGTGTGTACATCAGAGAGACACAGGAAAACCGAGTATGACAAAGTGGCCAAAACCTTCACTTGATTTGCTATCTTGCTCAGGAAACTCAAACAGGGGCTCTGGATCAACCTAGAGGGGTGGCATGGGGAGGGAGATGGAAGGGAGGTTCAAAAGGGAGGGGACATATGTATACCTATGGCTGATTCATGTTGAGCGTTGAAAGAAAACAGCAAAATTCTGTAAAACAATTATCCTTCAATAAAAAATAAATTGATTAAAAAAAGAAGTTAAAAAAATATTATCTTCAGCTAAAGACGAAAGTGGATGTTAGGAGTAGTGGTTTGGGATTTCAAAGGGGGGGGAAGGCAATTCACATGGAGATGGAAAAACAAATGTTTGTTGAATCAGGCAGAGGCAAGAGGACACAGAGTGGACTCAGCCCTGGGTCCTCCAGAGTATCCCCCTCCACACCGAGTCCATGTTCTTTGCAAATATGTTTGGTGATAGCTCTATCCCAGGAACAGGCTCTTTATCTAAATTATTTTAGATAGTAAAGGGAGAGGAACAACAACAACAAATCTTGTATTTCTTAAAAATGACTGAGGCTGCGCAGGGCCCTGTGGGACTCCTGGGCACAGAGGACTTTTTGTCCCCCTTTCCTCGTAGGCAAGACTCCAGCCTCCATGACCTTCTCTGAGTTCCAAAGGGCGGAAGAGTTGCTAATCAAAGGAGAAACCACCTGGCAGAGGCTCGTCCACAGTGGGATATGGACCACCTAGAACCCTGCACAGACCCTAGGCTTGTCAGCAGCCCCACACTTTGGAAACTGCAGAAGAAAGAAGAATGCAAGACGTCACTGCCTTGATCCTCATCACACACTCCTGCCTTATTATAACCTTTCCCTACTCACCGGGAGTGGGGGCACAGTTCTTGAGGTGCTAGCCTACTGTGGTCCCCCTTTGCCTGGCAAAGTAATGGGCTTCCCTGGTGGCTCAACTGGTAAAGAATCCGCCTGCAATGCAAGAGACCCCAGGTCAATTCCTGGGTTGGGAAGGAATCCCCTGGAGAAGGGAAAGGCTACCCCTTCCAGTGTTCTGGCCTTGATAAAGCCGCTTTTTCTGTCTCCTCCATGACTCGGGCTCCATTTTTCTGTTTGGTATTGGTGCACAGAGAGCCAAGATTTTGGCAACAAGTTTGGGGACTCGTCTGGGGTCTGATCGTGGGCAGGTGACCCTGCAGGGCCACCTGGCTTGTTCAGGCACTTGGGGATTGCTCTCACACTAGCCTCCCTCCTCGGCAAGAGGGAGTGGCAAGTTAGAGGATCTCCCAGGTCAGAGCATCAGGGTTCCCCAGCTGCAGGGCTGTGCCCCAATCACATCCTATCCTCCACTTGGGCTGCAGAACCCGAGGCTGCTGTGAAGAAGAGGGGGAGGTTGTCCTAGCAGCTGCAGAGGCTTTCTTTGCCCTGAGGATATCCATTTTTTCCCTTCCCCAAACTGGCCCAGATTTGTACCCTGGGAAGACTTTAACTTCTGGAGGATCGGAAAGAGGGCCTTTGGTGCACTGTGACACACCCACCAGCTATTTGGTAAGGCTCCTGGATGCACACCAGGGCCTCTTTCACCTTGCCTGTTTGGGGAAACTTCGGTTCCAACTTGGGGAGCTTTGATTCCAGTTTGGGGAGTTCTCCCTATGAAGGGCAACTCCATTTGTAAGGCGGGCTTTGGGCAAGGTTACAGGTCTAGTGGGTCTGGGAAGTCATATTTGGGACATTTATGCCATTTGGCTTTTGATTTGGGGACATCTCTTTGCCATCTTTTTGGGGAATTTTTGGCCATTTGGCTTTTTGATTTCTTTGCCATTTGTTTTATTTGCAGTGTGACTTCTGGATGGTGAGCTTTTGGTTTGGTTGGTTTGAGCCTGCAGATTGGTTTGAGTGTGCAGACATATGGTACAAACTGCTTGAGCTAAAATGGGAAGCATTTCCTCCAATGTTTCACACCAAAACCCTCCCCCAACCCCCAATCTGGGAACACCTTTCGAAAAGTTTTCAATGACTGGTCAACCTGTAGCTATGATCCAGTGCCAAAAATAAACATAAAAATGTCTAAAAATGTGTCTCTTACAATTAAATCTGTATGGCCACAGGATGAGAATATAAACTGAAGTTCCCTTATGGCCAGGACTCTTCTCTTATAATCAAAGTCTGGGGCTGATCTAACTAAGACCCCCACCTCCCCAGAGAGACAGTCCCTGTTGGGACCAGGCTGCCTTTGCTATCAAGGCCAACTTGAGCCCTACCTGGTTTAAATTTTGGCCATGAAACTATGACCACAGAAAAAGATTTTTTGACTGTGTGGCCACAATATTCTTTAGATTCCAAAGAAAACTGGTTAAAACTTTTTGTTTTAACCAAATTGTCCCACTAGGAGAACACAAATTGTCCCACTAGGAGAACACACTTTTCTCTCCTTGTACCTTGAGACCACAGTTCTCAGGGACACATATCTAGACCATCTCTAATTCCTGAAACTGAGGCGGGGGGGAAACACACGTGAAAGAAGCCTTTTAAATTTTTTCTTATTCCAATTGTTGTTGTTTATCAACTATTGTTTTATATTGTGATATCTGTTTCATGACTAAGTCTGGAAAACAAAGCTATGGGATCTCTTGTTGTGTCTGTTTGGATACATGTATGTCTCAGTGTGTGTCTTTGTCTTTGCATATTATTGCTAAATTTGTAAATGAGCTCTATTTAATTGGCTCAAAGAAAAGTAAGCACTTAAAAATCAAACAATTCTAAGTGAAAGAGAAATTAAGCTAAATGGATTCCAGGTTCTTGTGAACGGGAAATAGTCAGCTTCAGATTAACACTTGGTATTAAGGTATGTTTGTTGATGTATGTATGTCGGTACTTACAATGACTTTGGTAAATATTAATAACAGGACAGGGCTCACAAGTGACAACACCAGAGAATCCTTTCCCTACTGCTTCAGGCTCTGCCTATGGTGGGAAGTTGGTTGAGATTTTAACTTTTGGACTAGCCTGGTTATGGGTAAGCTTTATTCCATCTTGTAGAACCCCCCTCACCTAAGTATTTTTACAAGACAGATCTTCAACTATGATCCCATGAAAAGCAATTGGTATTTCTCTCCCCTGGGCAGCTTTATCTCTCCCACAGTATTTTTACAAGACCAAGAGAACTTCAACTGTGCTCCCATGAAAAGCAATTTGTATTTGTCTTCCCTGGGCAGACTATTTCTCTCTCCCTTGTGCCCAGGCCTTCAGGAAAAAAAAACAACAACAAAAAAACGTGTAGAGTGGTCAAGAGATTTTTGAACTCAAGCAGCAAAAACTGAGATTTCTGGTTCAGTCTTAATGTAAAAGTTAACTAGTAAATGAACTATTTTAATTGACTTGAAAGTAAGTGCTTACAAATTAAATCTAAATATACAGAAAATTGGCCAAGATAAATTTTAAGACCCATAATCTCAGAAATATTCAGTACTAAATAGATATCTGTTATTGAAAGTGACTTAAGCTTGTTGGCTTGATAAGTAGAGACATGTCCTTAGAGTTATCAATGGTAACTATAATATTTCTGTTGTACCTAGGTTAACTGGAGGTCGATAAGACCTTATTCCATCTGTTACAGATTTGTCAACAAGAAAAGTAACTCAGTGTTAAAAAAAAAAAAACTTTAAGGAAAGTAAAATATGTGATTACTGTAGCAGGTATAAGGAATAAAAGACAGTGAATGCCTTATGCACGATCAGGATTCTCTACAACTGGATTGGTTTTAGTTGGGTAAATGGATTTTGTCAGAAATGGGCTAGAACAAGACTGGTTTTGGTTTCTTCCTCAAGTATTCTCGAAATGCTGCTTTTGACAACAGACTGTGTGAGGTTCTTTGCCTTTAAGTAATTTGTATTAATAGTTACTTTTGAGATCTATGGTTACTTTGGTTAAGGAATGGGTATTGTCTCACAGTGACTGATGATCTTGACTAAGTGTTTTCAAACTTTTTGACAAGCTTCCTGAATATCCAGTTTTAGTTACAGTTCTTTTGCTTTCCAGCTAACTTTGGGATAATTTAGAGGGCTCTCAAGGTGTCTTAAAGAGAAATATTTAACTAGCATTATTTTGTATGTTACATGTAATCATTCATAATTCTGGTCTATGAATAAATTCATAAATCAGATGTTTAACCATGCCTTTTAAGTCTTTTGTCATTTATAGATACTTCCGTGCTCTGATGCTGTTACTAAAAGGGCTTCATTATCAAGGAGACTCATAGGAAGACCATGGAAGGAGTTACAACAGTTTCACATCAAAATTATGGCTATGCAGAAATTCCAGTTCATACTGACCTAAAACAAGGAGTAGCCCCATCCCTGGACCCCTAAATCAGGTAAAGGAGACTTTTACTCTCTGACAGGCAGGTCGATGCTTCTACTCAGCCTCGAAGCGATCACAGAAGATGTATTGTCACCCCTCTGCTTCCCATAAGAAGATGGGGGTAAGATCTCTGAGGGGAAAATAAAACAGGAAGGAAGGGACAGGGTTTGAACTTCAAAGAAAGACATAACCTAAGGATATTATATAGGATGATTAGAAGCAAATGGATCCAAGATGGTGGACCAGCCCTTGAGCCTCAGTATAAGCTCTTTGGAACAGATCAGCAAGCTAAGTGATACATCTACCTGTGGGTGGTGGCCCAATCCAATGTAAGGAAGCTTTTAAAGATAGAAAATGTAAATGAGATAGCTATTAGAGAAACTGTTAAGAATGATTTTGCTATAGTAATGTCTGTCTGCTAGTTGAAGTGATGGAATTCCAGCTGAGCTATTTCAAATCCTAAAAGATGATGCTGTGAAAGTGCTGCACTCAATGTGTCAGCAAATTCGGTCAGCAGTGGCCACAAGGCTGGAAAATGCTGGTCTTCATTCCAATTCCAAAGAAGGCAATGCCAAAGAATGCTCAAACTACTGTACAGTTGCACTCATCTCACACACTAGCAAAGTAATGCTGAAAATTCTCCAAGCCAGGCTTCAGCAGTATGTGAACCATGAACTTCCAGAGGTTCAAGCTGGATTTAGAAAAGACAGAGGAACAAGGGATCAAATTGCCAGCATCTGTTGGATCATAGGAGAAGGAAATGGCAACCCACTCCAGTGTTCTTGCCTGGAGAATCCCAGGGATGGTGGAGCCTGGTGGGCTGCCGTCTATGGGGTTGCACAGAGTCGGACACGACTGAAACGACTTAGCAGCAGCAGCAGCAGCAGTTGGATCATAGAAAAAGCAAGAGAATTCCAGAAAAACATCTACTTGTGCTTAACTGAACATGTCAAAACCTTTGACTGTGTGGATCACAAAGTGTGGGAAATTCTTAAAGACATGGCATTACCAGACCATCTTACCTGCTTCCTTAGAAGCCTGTATGCAGGTTACAAAGCAATAGTTAAATCCCAACATGGAACAGTGAACTGGTTCCAAATCGAGAAAAGAGTATGTCAAGGCTGTATATTGTCACCCTGCTTATTAAACTTCTATGCAGAGTACATCATGCAAAATGCTGGGCTAGCTGACTCACAAGCTGGAATCAAGATTGCTGGGAAAAATATAAACAACCTCAGATAAACAGATGGCTCCACCCTTATGGCAGAAAGTGAAGAGGAACTAAAGAGCCTCTTGATGAAAGTGAAAGAGGAGAGGGAAAAGGCTGACTTAAAACTCAACATTCAGAAAACAAAGATAATGGCATCTGATCCTGTTACTTCATGGAAAATAAATGGGGAAACAGTGGAAACAGTAATAGATTTTATTTTCTTGGGCTCCAAAATCACTGCAGTTGATGACTGCAGCCATGAAATTCAAAAATGCTTGGCCCTTGGAAAAATAGCTATGGCAAACCTAGACAGCATATTAAAAAGCAGAGACAAAATTTTGCCGATAAAGTCCATCTAGTCAAAGCTATGGTTTTTCCAGTGGTCATGTATGGATGTGAGAGTTGGACCAGAAAGAAAGCTGAGCACTGAAGAATTGATGCTTTCGAACTGTGATGCTGGATAAGACTCTTGAGAGTCCCTTGGACTGCAAGGAGATCCAACCAGTCCATCCTAAAGGAGATCAGTCCTGATTATTCATTGGAAGGACTGATGCTGAAGCTGAAACTCCAATACTTTGGCCACCTGATGCAAAGAACTGACTCATTGGAAAAGACCCTGATGATGGGAAAGATTGAGGGCAGGAAGAGAAGGGGACGACAGAGGATGAGATGGTTGGATGGCATCACCGAGTTGATGGACATGAGTTTGAGGAAGCTCTGGGAGTGGTGATGGACAGGGAAGCCTGGCGTGCTGCAGTCCATGTAGTTGCAAAGAGTTGGACACCACCGAGTGACTGAACTGACTTATGAACTCTAGATATGGGAAAAAGCAACAAGAAGGAATATTTTCCTGAGGCATGAGCTAGTGAGATAAGTGGTCCAGAGACTTTTGACACTGTTAATGTGGCCTAGTCCAGTAATAGAGGCACACTGAGTGGCCTATCAGTGAAGCCTTTGCGAGATCTAGGAATGAGCCTTCCTAGCACCTTGGGATGAAATGGTCATGAAATGCCCCCAAGCCATGGTCAAATTTATTACCCTGAAGGGGCCCTGCCAACTAAAAATTGGCACTTGCCATCTGCCTCTGCAAGGATTAAGTCAATGGCCACAGCAGCCACTGACCTTCAACACCCCTGAAGGAATTCAGGGTGGAGGTCAAGAATGAGGCACTCTGTGCTCTGAGAAAAAGTGGCTGGATAGGCATATAGATAGATATCTTCAGAAGATTTTATGAACCCAAATTCATGCATTTTCCCATGTCTAGAAAAACAGTAAAACCATTAACAGTGACACTGACTTTAACATAGAGGAGGAAAATGCACTGGACAGTCGAAATGGAGTAACTATGGTAGAACTAGGTGACCACTGCGGGTGTGATTTCAGACGCATTTGTTCCTGTATTGTTACCAGCTTCAATGTTCTGAGTTATGTCAGATCCACAAGGATTAATTCCCCTACTCCCTTCCATGAGCATTTAGTCAAGTTTTGAGAGTACTGAACCTGAATCAAGGTTAAATAGAGGCCTTTCCAACCAAAATGCAAAAAGCATTGGGAGTGACAACCCTTCTTAAGGACATTATTAAGAAACTCTTGTCAAGCTATACTGGAAAACTTGTCTAAAATGGGACAAGGTTTTGCAAATTGCTCTCTATACACCAGTGACCACTAGAAACAGGCTAAGATTGAGCCCTTCTGAAATTATATACAAGAGGTCACTCTTAGCTCCTTTCAACTGACTGGACAATTAACTGTTAACAACTAGCTGATTGTTAACTGCTATGAGGAGTTTGTGTAAGGTCTCCTCCTCACCTGGAAGCTCCCTTACATCCCTTCAAAGCAGGAGACTGGGAGCTGATGAAAATGTGAAAAAGAATAATGTCCTGAGCAGCAGCTTAAAGAAAAATGGAAGGGATTCTATGTTCCTCAAGATGGAGGAGTATCAAAGGAAAGGGGGGATTGATGCTGAGCAGGACCCTGTGGGGCTCCTGGGCACAGAGGCCTTTTAGTTCCCCCCCAGCCTCCATGACCTTCTCTGAGTTCCAAAGGGCAGAACAGTTGTTAATCAAAGAAGCAGCAATGAAATCACCTGAGGCAGAGGCTCACCAAGATTAGGAGATAGGCCGCCAAGGACCCTGCACACTTGTCAGCAGCTCCACACTTTGGAAACTGCAGAAGAAAGAAGAATACAAGACTGTTAATGCCTTGATCCTTATGACACACTCCTGCCTGACTATATAATGTTTCCCTACTCACCAGTGAGTGGGGGCACAGTTCTTGAGGCACTAGCTTACTGTGTTCCCCCTTTGCTAAAAAAATAGTAGTCACTCTTTCTTTCTCCTCCATAATTGGCTCCATATTTCTGCTTGGCATTGGTGTACAAAAAGCCAAGATTTTGGCAACATACAGTTTAATAGCTCTCTTCACAATCTCTCAGGGACCCTCCGAAAATTCTATAGTCAATCAAAGCTCAAAAGGACTTCATTAACTTGATTACGGAAGTTTATCAAAGATACCAAAATGGTTTTAAAGCATTTGATCAAATAGGATCATAGGTCACTGTGGAACAATACTTATTTACTTAACCAAAGTGACAATAAAAGATTTCAAAGGCAAATATAGAAAGTTACAGCAGATTATTTAAAAGGCAAAGAAACTTGTAATCTGTTATCAAAAGTAGATCAATATTTCTAGAAGACTTTGTCCTCTTAACAGAGAGAAAATAAAATTCCAGTTTTGCATAATTTACATTTGATATTAAAATTTATTCATTCAATTAAATTAATTCTAAGTGTAGCCAGTCCTAACCGCACACAAAAGTTTTTTCTCAAGGCTCCTTTTCCACAAACCTTCTATAACATCCTTTTTTTTAATATTCAGATTTTTTTCCTATGTTCTCTCTTTCTATCTCTATCTCAACTTCTCCAGGGAAAAATTACCTTTTTTTCCCCTTAATAAAATGCATTTCTATTCCTTATACCTTTGTCAACTACAAGTTGACACTTGCCAAGAGTATTTGCCAGCCACTAAACAACAGCAACAACAAGGGCATTGCCATCTGCCTGTGCTTCTGCAGCTGCTGACCTTGGACACTCCCTGAAGGCAATTCACGGTGGAGAGGGAGAGTGCCCCAGGAAAACTGGTGGGACAGGTCTTCAGAGATATTTTCAGGAACTGATTTCATGATCCCAATCCTTTCATCTCCTCATACCTAGAAATGCACTAAATCCTTTCATGATGACCTCAGCTGCAGAAAACCTTTGTAAAATGAGTACGTGATTGCTTTGAATTCCCCCTTCACCAGAGTATCCTGTGTTGACCCTCCCCCACTGCCTCTTTGGAGCCGTCTTTCAGAGCTACCTGAGGTGTTTCCTGGGTCGTTTCAGTTGCGCCCAACTCTTTGCGACCCTATGGACTGTAGCCCTCCAGGCTCCTCTGTCCATGGGATTATCCGGGCAAGAATACTGGAGTGGGTTGCTGTGCCCTCCTCCAGGGGATCTTCCTGACCCAGGGATCGAACCTGCATCCCCTGAATTGCAGGCGGATTCTTTACCACTGAGCCAGCAGGGAAACCCACAGTCCCCATTTTGCCCCTAATAACTTACAACTCTCACGTTGTACATCTTTTTAGTCGACACTTTTTAAAAATTTCCGTGTATATGAAATGTTTTCCTCATTAATTTTAGTAGTTTTAATTACATTAATTAGAAATCTTAACCCTTAGAAACCTTAATTTCCAGTGAAAGCTAAGACAATTGTGAACTGTTTGCTATACCAGTATTTTTTATTAGCAGACTTAGGAATATATTTCATAATTTCTAGGAACATACATTTCCTCAGCACATATTTTTTTTCAATGTGGTTTAAAATATGTTTACTGTAAGACCAAACATCTTCAGATTTCCTGTAATAAGACAAAAATAGATAAATAAACTTTGCTTAGCAATTAATGTCTTTTACCTTATTTGGAAATTATCTAGCCATTCAACGAATTCCCATCATTTAACTTACCTTACTCAGCAAAACTTTAAAGTTTTAAGTTATCAAAAAGTCCTATTCCATTCAAGTCTATCTAAATCACTTGTCCCCAACAATTATGTTTAGATCACTCATGAAAATTTCATGAGATATTAGGTAAAGTCAGTCACCATCCCAAGCTATTCATCTTGCTGATGAATTTTGTAACAGAGATAATATGAGCTTGCTTAATTTTAGGTAAAATAAAAGTTTTATATTTAATGTTTATAAATTTAAAGATCTGCTTATTTTAATTAAACCAAGTGTTTATTTATTAAAGATTAATCCTAGATCATGTGAGCCTGAAAATTTTGGGGATTAGTTTATATTTTTGACAATTTTATTTTATCTTGGTTGTTTTAGCCTGTTAGAGTTTTTTAAAAAATTAATTTTGGCATTGCCATTCAGAGGCATAAAATTACATATCTATAGCAGATGCACACATACACACAGAAACAGACTCTTAGCTCTTACTTACAAACTTTTCCCATGAATCAGGTGCAATACAAAAATTACTAGTTTGTGAGTAATAATTGGACTAAATTAAGTTTACTCACTCAGATTGCTAAAGTCTTAATATTTGCAGAGAATATTTTTAAGATTTCTCCTTGACAAATGATCTTAAGGAAGTTTTGATTTAGAATTTGACAGGAGAACCTTTTTAGCATTTGTATTTTAAAAGCCCCCTTCCCACTTTATTAGTGTTTTCTCTTTTCTTTTGGGAGGGATGTTCAGGTTCTATTGACCAAATTAACCAGGCGCAGTCTCAGGCAGTATGGGCTGCATTTACATTTCTGATTTTGTAGAGCTCTGCAAGGTAAAGATGGTTGCTTGTCTTCACTCTTCAGCATTAGCTTCTGGCTTCCACCTGACACTGTGGGCTCAAGCAACACTGTTGGTTTCCTTTAGCATGTTCAATTAATATGGCCCAAGAGGAAGATTACACACTCTGCTTTACAGTATCAGGCTGGGGCAAGTTCCCCCGTGAGACACAGTACCATACCCACCATACAATCAGGCAAAGGGGATGAAAGCACTTTATATAATGCCCATTCAAATTCACCAATTTTCCTGCAGTCACCATCAATTCCATTAACTCTTATATGTTTAACCATAGCCTCTACTAGGGCCCTATCAGCAAATCTCAGCCTTGCAGTTTTGAGTAGAAGTGCTCCCAGCCAAACATAATATCCATTCCCACAAGACGATCAGGCAATATTGACTTACCTCTCCACATAACATCTGCTTATGCATTTCTGCCTTTGTAATTCTATCAACCTTTCACTTTTACTTTTTCTTAATTGTAGCTTAAGTCAGAGTTCCACCAATAGATTTTGATATCAAAACTTATAAGGTTCCCACATCAAGGAGTTCTTAAAACCTCTCCACCATCTAAGTCACCAGGGAAGAACCTATGTAAAAAGCCTTGGGCCCCAGTGAAGAGGTCAATTCAAGGGACCCAGGCCCTTTTGTCAATCTTTCAGTTCAGTTCAGTTCAGTCACTTAGTCATGTCCCACTCTTTGCAGCCCCATGGACTTCAGCACGCCAGGCTTCCCTGTCCATCACCAACACCTGGAGCTTTCTCAAACTCATGTCTATCAACTCGGTGATGCCAACCAACCATCTCATCCTCTGTCAACCCCTTCTCCTCCTGCCCTCAATCTTTCCCAGCATCAGGGTCTTTTCCAATGAGTCAGTTCTTTGCATCAGGTGGCCAAAGTATTGAAGTTTCAGCTTCAACATCAGCCCTTCCAATGAACACTCAGGACTGATTTCCTTTAGGATTGACTGGTTTGATCTCCTTGCAGTCCAAGGGACTCTCAAGAGTCTTCTCCAACACCACAGTTCAAAAGCATCAATTCTTCAGCACCCAGCCTTCTTTATGGTCCAACTCTCACATCCATACATGACTACTGGAAAAACCATAGCTTTGACAAGACAGACCTTTGTCGGCAAAGTAATGTCTCTGCTTTTTAATATACTGTCTAGGTTAGCCATAACTTTCCCTCTAAGGAGCAAGTATCTTTTAATTTCATGGCCACAGTCACCATCTGCAGTGATTTTGGAGTCCAAGAAAATAAAGTCTGTCACTGTTTCCCCATCTATTTGCCATGAAGTGATGGGACCAGATGTCATGATCTTTGTTTTTTGACTATTAAGTTTTAAGCCAGCTTTTTCACTCTCCCCTTTCACTTTCATCAAGAGGCTCTTCAGTTCCTCTTTGCTTTCTGCCATAAGGGTGATGTCATCCAAATAGATGGAGAAATATACCGTGTTCATGGATTGGAAGAATCAATATAGTGAAAATGAATATACTACCCAAAGCAATCTATAGATTCAATGCAATCCCTATCAAGCTTCCAACGGTATTCTTCAGAGAACTAGAACAAATAATTTCACAATTTGTATGGAAATACAAAAAACCTCGAATAGCCAAAGCAATCTTGAGAAAGAAGAATGGAACTGGAGGAATCAACCTGCCTGACCTCAGGCTCTACTACACAGCCACAGTCATCAAGACAGTATGGTACTGGCACAAGGACAGAAATATAGATCAATGGAACAAAATAGAAAGCCCAGAGATAAATCCATGCACCTATGGACACCTTATCTTTGACAAAGGAGGCAAGGATATACAATGGAGAAAAGACAATCTCTTTAACAAGTGGTGCTGGGAAAACTGGTCAACCACTTGTAAAAGAATGAAACTAGAACACTTTCTAACACCATACACAAAAATAAACTCAAAATGGATTAAAGATCTAAATGTAAGACCAGAAACTATAAAACTCCTAGAGGAAAACATAGGCAAAACACTCTCCGACATAAACCACAGCAGGATCCTCTATGACCCACCGCCCAGAATATTGGAAATAAAAGCAAAAATAAACAAATGGGACCTAATTAAAATTAAAAGCTTTTTTTGCACAACAAAGGAAACTATAAACAAGGTGAAAAGACAGCCTTCAGAATGGGAGAAAATAATAGCAAATGAAGCAATGGACAAACAATTAATCTCAAAAATATACAAGCAACTCCTGAAGCTCAATTTCAGAAAAATAAACTACCCAATCAAAAACTGGGCCAAAGAACTAAACAGACACTTCTCCAAAGAAGATATACAGATGGCTAACAAACACATGAAAAGATGCTCAACATCACTCATTATCAGAGAAATGCAAATCAAAACAATGAGGTACCATTTCACGCCCATCAGAACAGCTGCTATCCAAAAGACTACAAGCAATAAAGGCTGGTGATGGTGTGGAGAAAAGAGAACCCTCTTACACTGTTGGTGGGAATGCAAACTAGTACAGCCACTATGGAGAACAGTGTGGAATTTCCTCAAAAAACTGGAATTAGAACTGCCATGTGACCCAGCAATCCCACTGCTTGGCATACACACTGAGGAAACCAGAATTGAAAGAGACACATGTACCCCAATGTTCACTGCAGCACTGTTTATAATAGCCAGGACATGGAAGCAGCCTAGATGCCCATCAGCAGATGAATGGATAAGGAAGCTGTGGTACATATACACAATGGACTATTACTCAGCCATTAAAAAGAATAGATTTGAATCAGTTCTAATGAGGTGGATGAAACTGGAGCCTATTATACCGAGTGAAGTAAGCCGGAAAGAAAAACACAAATACAGTACACTAACACATATATATGGTATTTAGTCAATCGGTAAAGATAAGCCTGTATGCGAGACATCAAAAGAGACACAGATAAATAGAACAGTATTATGGACTCTATGGGAGAGGGCAAGGGCGGGATGATATGGGAGAATGGCACTGAAGCATGGAAATTATCATATGTGAAATGAATTGCCAGTCCAGGTTCAACACATGATACAGGGTGCTTGGGGCTGGTACACTGGGCTGACCTGGAGGGATGAGATGGGGAGGGAGATAGGAGGGAGGTTCTGGAAGGGGAAAACATGTACACCCATGGTGGATTCATGTCAATGTTTGGCAAAAACAAATACAATATTGTAAAGTTAAAAAATAGAAAGTAAACTAATTAAAAAAAAAAGGGTGGTGTCATCTGCATGTCTGAGATTATTGATATTTCTACCTGCATTCTTGATTCCAGGTTGTGTTTCATCCAGCCTGGCATTTCTCATGATATACTCTGCATAATTTAAATAAGCAACGTGACAGTATGCAGCCTTGATGTACTCCTTTTCCAATTTGGAACCAGTCGGTTGTTCCATGTCTGGTTGTAACTGTTGCTTCTTGACCTGCATACAGATTTCTTAGGAAGCAGATAAGGTGGTCTGGTATTCCCATCTCTTGAAGAATTTCCCACAGTTTGTTGTGATCCACATATTCAAAAGCTTTGGTATATTCAATAAAGTAGATGTTTTTCTGGAACTCTCTTGCTTTTTCTATGATCCAAAAGATGTTGGCAATTTGATCTCTGGTTCCTCTGCCTTTTCTAAATCCAGCATGAACATCTGGAAGTTCTAGGTTCATGTACTGTTGAAGCCTAGCTTGGAGAATTTTGAGCATTACTTTGATAACATGTGAGATGAGTGCAATTGTGTGGTAGTTTGAACATTCTTCGGCATTGTCTTTGTTTGGGATTAGAAGGAAAACTTACCTTTTCCAGTCCTATGGCCACTGCTGAGTTTTCCAAATTTGCTGGCATATTTAGTGCAGCACTTTAATAGCACCACCTTTAAGGACTTGAAATAGCTCAGCTGGAATTCCGTCACCTCCACTAGTTTTGTTCATAGTGATGTTTCCTAAGACTTTGGTCTCCAGGATGTCTGGCTCTAGGTGAGTGATCACACCATTTTGGTTATCTGGCTCATGAAGATCTTTTTAGTATAGTTCTTCTGTGTATTCTTGCCACCTCTTCTTAATATCTTCTGCTTCTGTTGGGTCCATACCATTTCTGTCCTTTATCAAGCCCATCTGTGCATGAAATGTTCCCTTGGTATCTCTAATTTTCTTGAAGGGATCTCTAGTCTTTCCCATTCTATCATTTTCCTCTATTTCTTTGCATTGATCACTGAGGAAGGCTTTCTTATCTCTCCTTGCTATTCTTTGGAACTCTGAGTTCAGATGGGTATATCTTTCCTTTTCTCCTTTGCCTTCAACTTCTCTTCTTTTTTCAGCTATTTGTAAGGCCTCCTCAGACAACCATTTTGTTTTTTGGCATTTCTTTTTCTTGGCGATGGTCTTGATCATTGCATCCTGTACAATGTCATGAACCTCTGTCCATAATTCAATCTTTAACTTGGTTAATTGGCCTAGGTATTGCCTGCAAGCAATTGCAATTGCAACTTCATTGTAATTTTTGACTTTCAGCTTCTAAAATTTCTCCAAATTGGGGTAGAAAAAGTGAACTTGTTTTGGGCCCTTTAATGTTTCAGGGACAAATAAGGGATCATTTTGACCTACCTAACCTTGGGGAGTGCTACATTAAAACCTTTATTTTAAACCCATCAATGTCCATTATATTCATCTCATTTCTTATAACCATTTAAAGACTGTCACCCCGCTGGGAAGTGCCCCATGACCCTTTCCTTTTCTATTCTTCTTTTTGTGCCACCTCTTTCAGTATTTGCTTTATTTACCTTATTTCTTAATAACCTTTTCAAACTTTCCACTTTGTTGGGAAGAGTCCCTTGATTCCCATCAGCTTTGTCCCATTGTCTTCTTCATTAACTTAATGCTTTCATTAATACCTGAAAGGCCCATGAGTGGAAGCTAAGAGCAAAAATTCAACTAGACTTTTAAGGAATTTCTCAAGATTAGCCATTATATTCTTTTGTATCCAATTTGATCTTTAGGTACCAATAAGATAGTTGTTGGTTCCATAGGTACCAATAAGATAGTTGTTTATGATGAAAACTGCCTAAAAATTTACCAATTTTGAAGTTTTTCCAATTCAAAGAATCTATCATCTGGTTATCAAAGAGCAGGATCTTAATATCAGTTTAAACCAATAAGGCTTTTTATGGCTTATCTGAGGCAGGAGATTGGTGGGCTCCAGTTTAGGCACAGACAGCCAGCCTCCAGTTCACACTTCAAGATAGAAATAACAACAGGAACAGGGTAAATAGTGGACAGACTTTATCTCCTGTGGACACTTTAAGACAATAGTCATGGCAGGGACAAAAAGGGGCTAAACTCTGAGTGAAGGGTCAAGTGGTCACGTATGTCCTCTCCTTGGGGCAAGGGAGACACTGCACATGCAGGGAACGTTTCCTCTGGGATCAAAAGGCAGTGGCTGCCAGACCACGTCTTGCCATCGCTTCCCACCAGACACCCTTGGGCTGAAATCTATCTCCACTGAGGGGTGCATGAGCACCTAGGGAAGGTCCTGAGACAAATTATCCACGGGGCCAAAGCAAGATGATTGGCCAGAGGGAAGATAAAGACTGGGGAGACTGTCCCCTTATAAATGATTTAGACTTCCCAAAGGTCCAACTGTCGCTGAATTTGCCTGTGTGTCTTTCTGCATTTACTCTGCTTTTCTAATAAGTACTTTACTTTCCTCTATACTTTCTGCCTCCTTGTCAGATTTTTCTTTTCAAGACAGACAAGGATTGGGGATTTAGACTCTAGCTGCTGGCTCCCCGCAGTCTAGTGTTTAGGATTTCTGGTTTTCACCCGGGTGACCAGGGTTTGATTCCCAGTCAGGGAACTGACATCTCGCTTCTAGCTGCTGCTCACTGCAAGCTATCACTCACTACTGCGTGAGTCTAAAATCACAACCACACACCAAAGAGGCATCCCATAAGATCCAGAAAGCTTATCCCCAAAATACTTTAAGAAAGCAAAGACCTTCGCTGCACAGGCAGTAAGGATACCATAGTGCCAGCACTAGTAAAACAACAAGGCTGAGATGACAAAGGCCCCTGGTGGACTGGGACCCATGTGACAAACTCTCCTGACAGCTGGCATGGTCGAACAAAGAATGCTCAGGTGCCAATCACACATCCAGATTATTACCTGTACTCTTGGCCAATTGCCTGTTCTCGGTTCCATGGGCTTCCCCAGTGACTCGGTGGTAAATAATCTGCCTACAATGTGGGAGTTGCAGGAGACATGGGTCGGAAAGGTCCTCTGGAAGAAGGCACAGCAACCCACTCCAGTATTCTTGCCTGGAGAATTCCATGGGTAGAGGAACATGACAGGCTACAGTCCAGGGGTCACAAAGAGTCGGACATGACTGAGCAGGCACACACACCTATAGACTGATTGTCTAGTAATACCACCTCTTTGTGTTCTTTGCAGTCTCAAGGAGAATCCACAATGATAGCTAAAACATAAAATTTAAGCACTTTGTGGAAAAGTGAGACAAACCTTTTAGAAAATTATACATAAAAAATAACAGCGATAGCAGCAATATAGCACACCCTCTGTGTAGAAAGGACCATGTTAGGTAGCCTGTATATGTACCTTGTATGAATCTTAGTGCAGCTGTATCAGATATAACACGTCATATCCTTGGAGGGCTGCTGTGAAGTGGAGCCCAGTTCTTCAAGGCACCTAGAACCTATAGATTCTCGCATCGCTCCCAGTTTAGGAAAAACCCCTCTCTTCTCAAAGCATAGCCACTTTAGTGATTTAGGCTCTAGGAAAGAAGGCAGAATGTGAATAATTACTCAGGATTATGAATGTTGAGGCATGAAACTGTTGGCTAGTGACTTGAGTGGTGCTTGAAAGGAAGGAGAGAAATAAGGGAAAAAACTAATTTAGTGATTTAAAAATTGTTGCCTCACTCTTGAAAAGAGCTGAGCATATTCTCTCTGATTTGTTCTCTTCTTTCTAGCTGTGGGTCTTTTTCTCTGTGAGTTGATCTAACCCACAGTCCTTTGTGAGAATGTCACTGCTTCTCACTGACACCAATTCAGCAGGCTTACCTTTATAATCTTAAGAGTTCTGTGTTCTAAAGAGTGTCTCTGAAATCCAGATCTCTTGGCTTTATGGATATCTTCCAGGAGATGGGACTTTTTGTCAACCATCTGGTGAGATGCCAAGTCATACCAGGCAGAACCGGTGTCATGGGTCATTCGCTGACCCAGCTACGTAGAATATATACTACCGGAGGATATATCTTCTCAGTGGGGTGAGATCAATCCCGAGTGGGTGGAAATTGGTCTCTGGGGACAAAAACATCTTATTTTTTAATGTATAAAATGTAGATATGCATACAGTACTTAAACAGATATATGTAATATCTCTGATATTGAAATTTCTTGGGTGCAGTCTAATATGCTTCTTTTTTGAGTGGCAATAATGAAAGAAATGTTGGGAAACACTGCTCTAGATGTCACCAAAGAAAGAGAACCAGTCACAGTGCTGAGCAGTTTCATGCAGCATCTGATTTAATCCTCTAATTGGTCACTTACAGATAAAGACACTGAACTACCTTGCCCAAAGCCACACAGTTCATAGATAATACAGGTAACTTAGCTGAAGTCTGAGGCCACGCCTGTTTCCAAAGCCTTGTTCTTTCCATTAAACCTGACTTCAAAGTCAAAACAGCACAGAGTTATCTGAGTCATTATCTTTAAACTGAGGTAATTTGATGTTGGAAAGCACAGAAAATAAACTATGTACCATACATACATACGTGTCTATCATCATGTATATACCTCGGGCTGAACACATAGGACCTCTGCTTCCTGCTGCATTTTTGTCTTAGATTATAGCTATTTGCTGAGGGAAGAAAAGGGACAGGGAAAAAAACCACTGCCCTCTTTACCTGCCCTGTTTCCTGCCTCCACTTCTCTGGGCTGCGTGCAGAGCAATCACCGTCACTCCCGAGCCCTACACATACCATGTTTGTCACCAGTCTTCCGTCCATTAGCTCTTGGGAGGAATGTCGTGGGCTCAGGGAACCCACTGACACAGTTTGGGGCTGAGAACTAGTTTGAAAGGCAGTGGGTTTTCTAACCGGTTACTCTGACACTCTCTGCCTTATGGGCAGTCAAGTAGCAGTTCCATGTGATGTTGCGTTCCAGCTGATTCTGGAAATTGAGAGAAGACTCTGTGAGCCATCTCCACGATCCACATGAGCACATCACCCCCTTGTTTACGCTTCCCTGCTGGATGCAGAACACTATTATTTAGATTCACTTTTCTCTCATATGGAAAAAGTTAGCTGGTCTAACCCAACCAAGGCACAACCAACAAACAGAGACAGTGGTAAAAGAAGAAGGCAAGGAATGAATATTTATGGAGGTCTTATCATAGAAAAGTGGGTGTTTAACAGATTATGTCATTTATTCTTTATAAGACGTCAATACTATTCCCATTTTACATATAAAGAAAATGAAGCAAGGAAAAGTGAACTTGTCTAAGTCCACAGAACTGAGAAGGGTGACTCTAAACATTATGCTTTTGAGAGATGCTCTAGGCCAATTCCTGGGAGCCTTGGCAGCAAAGGCGCCTTAGTAACAGGACAATGCCCAGGCGCAGGCAGGAAGGAAGTATGCAGAGTCTCCGGAGAGCAGACAGTTGCCGCTGGTCTGGGATCCAGCTTCACCTCAACATTCCCAGAACTGTCTGCGGGCTTCTGGCCCCTCCGATGGTAAAGGGAACAACCTGAGTTTAACTGAAAAAACTGAGGGCTTATAGGGGACTTCCCTGGTGGTCCAGTGGCCAAAACTCTGTGTTCCCAATTCAGGAGGCCCAGGTTTGATCTCCGGTCAGGGAACTAGGTCCTACATGTCCCAGTGAAGACCAAAGATCCTGAGTGCTGCAACTAAGCCATGGCACAGGCAAATATATATATTTAAATTGAGGTATTATTGTATCGTTGTTACAGTGTTGGCAGTAAGTTATCCATAAGGAGACTTCTTATATATTTTAGGAACATTTCTCTGTCTTGGTCCCTTGCTGACGACCATGCTTTGATTTGCCTCTGTATCCTCAGGGATGACAACCACTAGCTGAGGGTGACTGAATCAGGAATGTACCTTAAAATGTCCTGGCGTATGTCAAGAAGGAAACAATGTAATAGAGCTCTGGATACTTCTGGAAGCTTTGTGCAGCTCATATTGCAAGTCATCCCTTGCGAGGAGCTCTGACCTTGGCTACTTTCTGCATTTTCATGGATATGTTCTTTTTCCCATGAAGCACTGCCGATGACTCCTTGATTATCTCTTCACTCAGTGTCCTCTGGAAGCCATGTCTCTGTTGGTGCGCTCAGCTTTCAGCCTGTGCCTGGATCATAATCTTAAGTGTGTATGTGTGCGTGCTCAGTTGTGTCCAGCTCTTTGTACCCCATGATCTGTTTGTCTGTGGAATTTTCCGGCAAGAATACCGGAGTGGGTTGCCATTTCCTCCTCCAGGGGATCTTCCAGACCCAGAGATCAAATTTGAGTCTCCTGCATCTCCTGCATTGGCAGGCAGATTCTTTACCACTGTGCCACCTGGGACAATCTTATTGTAGCTCCTTCTAAATACAACAGAAGATTAGTCAGGGTATGTAGTTGATCTCCTTTTCATTACCAGTCCCTTTTAAATGTCTTACATGAGAGTACAGTAAAAGAAGGATGTAGTCAAATGACTGAATCTTCTGTGTCTGGCATTAAGCTAAAAAAATTCCCCTATAATTTAAAGTAATTCTTACAACAACTCTTGAGATAGATAATATTATTGTTCCAATTTTACAAACGAAGAAGTTAGATCTTAAAGAAATGGAAGTGGTTGCACAAGGTCATAAAATGATGGAGCCAAGATTCTAAAGCAGATCAACTTGACCCTAGACTCTCAGTTAACAACCACCATCGGCAATGTTCTCTGGTTGCCCAAGGGGTCCAGATTACCCATTTGTGACATTTGATGAGCAAAGATCCAGAAACCATTAAAACTGGGGTGTGAGTTTCTGTTTTTAGCAACCTTTTTAATAAGACCATTCTTTCACTTCCTTTGTATCTTGGGTAACTTTAACCATGCATCTTACATCCTACATTTCTTGACTTCTCAAAAGTCTTCCCAGAACTGGATTCCTTCCTGTTGTGGAAAAGACCAGTTTATGCTTTCAGAGAAGTTTAGGAGCATATCCTCTTATGTAATGATTGCTTCCAAGAAGGAAATTTAATACTCATATCTTTAGACACTGTTCTCCAACTAGATTCATTCACACATGTTTATTGAGCACCTACTAACTTCCAGGTTGGTTTGGGCACTAGAAGGACAATCATAGACACACTGACTGCCCCTGCCCACACTGGATAATGTTCTGCTGGTGGAGAAACAAATGCTCCCATGTTTTCTAATAAATCCCATTTTTCTTGATTTACAGCCAAACAGTCAGGCTCCTCTTGTAATTCTCTAGTTAAAATCAATATCAGAAAAGATTATCTTACAATTCTTCTGTGTTATCTTCCTCTTCATGAATCCTAGAGCTACATTTGGCTGCAAACTTACAATGAATGGTGTCCTTTGAGTCCAAGAGGAAAAGAATGAATATTAATGAGTGCCTGCAGTATGTGTTGTATTTATTAAACATCATCTCATTTAATCATCACAAAGGCATAAGGAAGCACAAGTTATCATCTTCATTTTCAAATGAAATACCTGAGGGAATTCCCTGGTGGCACAGTGGTTAGAAATCTTCCCTTATACTGCTGGGCGCTGAGTTTGATCCCTAATTGGGGAATTAGGATCCCCCAAGCCACATGGCATAACCAAAAAAGAAAAAAAAACAACCAGGAAGTCCCAGAGATTAAATCACAGAGCTTGAAAAAGGCAGAGTTTGAAAGTAAATACCAGGTACAATGTAGAAGACCCCCTTTCCTTCCGGCTTAAGAAGGACATCATTCACCTGGAGCCATAGCCTCAGGGAAATCCTAGGGAGCAGCTAGCACTTCCCTAGGCCTTGAAGGTGGGTCAGAGCAGTGACTGAATCATAGCACACAGTTTTGTGCTGTCAACTTAAAAAATAGTCACAACCTGAAAGTTGAGAGTTATGTTTCATTTGGCGGGAATTTTTAGGAATTCAAGCCTGGGAGACAGCATCTCAAGTGATCCTGAGAGAACTGGTCCAGGAGGTAAGGGAAGGAGCCAGATTGCATAGAAGGTTTGCAACAAAGGGCAGGTAATCTGAACATCAAAAGATTATTGCTAATTAAAGAAAATCAGATATACCAAGCTGAGGAACTTAGTGCTTGTCTATGTATGGAAAGATGCAAGAGTCTGAGTTCACTAAAATCATTCCTTTCATAGATATCTCAGCTGTCCTGGGCCAGGGTCCTGAGTTCTCACATCCTGAGCCCCTTGGGGCTCACCGTAGGGAGTGGCTGCAGTCTGATGGCTACTAGATAACAGGTATTCTTCCCTTCCTGAGTGACCTTGGAGCTCACCAGCTCACAAAGGAGGGCTGCAATCACTGATGACTGTGACACCCTTGTCTACCATTAAGGCAGGAAATATTCCATTTCTCAGTGCACTCTCCACTCCCCCAAACTCTCCATACAAAATCAGGAGGCAACCCCATCACTTGCACTTCTACCTTTGGAATTCATTCCTTGAGTCTTAAATGCTTTCAGTCTTCAGACATTCCCTATTAACTGAGAGGCAGATTCTGTGTTAACAGGACAATTAAGTCATGAAGGGAGGGGGCTGAGTTGGTGGGGAGATAGACAGATTCCAGAGGCAAACTTTTGCTCCCTCCCAAAGTTGAAGTGTTGATCTTCATGCTACCAACGTGAAACATGTGAGGAAATTTGCCCCTGGAGTCTCTTTCCTCAGTTATGGAGCTGGGATTAGAAGCCTGAAGATCTCAAGTTATAGAAGCAGGATCTAAGTCTGTGATACAGAGAACAAACATCAAAACATCACGATGTTATAAACTTTTCCTTTCTAAACATGGAATCTCTACACCAGTTCTCTAGGGAACTAGATTCAGCTTACAGAGTATTCTATTCTAGCAAAAGAATTTTATTTATTTAACTTCTTAAATTTAGGTTGTTTTTTTTTTGAAAAAAGATTATTTCACCTCTAAAGAATATGAGGAAAGTATTACATTGAAAGTTCAAAACTCCCTAAAAATGTACTTTTAAGTTATTTTAATATTTTAGGTACTTATTATTGCTCATATAATGGCTTATTTTATAAGGTGGATGGAAGTTGGAGCTTATTTATTTTGAAGAAATGTACTCTGAATTGTCTGAGTGAGGAATGACTCTAATGTCAATTGACCCATGGATGGGTTAGATATGAATTGACCCATTGTTGGTCCTAGAATAAGGTCATATCTATTTTTGAGATAAATCAAAGGATGATATCAACTGTGAGTCACACAATGAATTTCGTATTCACAGAGCCTGGCCTAAGGGCTATATAAAGAGACACATTTAAGGAACTTGTACTGGAAAGGAACAGGATAAATCAGGTTAAGCTGTTCAGAAGAAGTATAGAATGAAGTTTCTTCTGTTGATACTAGCTCTGCAGGTCGCTGCTTCTGGAACTGCTCCACTGACTAACAATTCAAGCCCTGGAGAAAATGATGTGGCCTTCGCTCAAGTAAGAATTGGCACTACAGAATTTATCTAGCCTGATTTTTGTCTTTAAGATTTATTTCACTGACCTGTTTTATTCTGAAAGTAGTAGTTGAAAACTGTTTTAGGGAGCTATTGCATTTTAGCACTGTTTTGTTGTTGTCTTATTCTTATTTATTTATTGCTGAAGAGGAATGTAAGAAAAAAGTGCCTAGATTCTTCTGGCTGATGTAAAAATTAAATTGACATGAGACAGATTAACAAGAGAAAATCAAACAGAAGTTTCATAACATCCATATATGTGAGAGATTCAGGAAAACTGAGTAACTCTCCAAAATGGCCAAACCCTTGCCTTAAAAAGGCCTCAGTGTGCAGCTGAATTATAAATACAGAGCTCCCACAGAAATCTTTCCACATAAAATGATGTATCAATAAATGTATTTTTTCCCAGAGATATTTGGCAAAGTTTTATGGCCTCGAGTTGGACACAACTCCAGTGACAAAAATGAAAGTCAATAGGAACGTCATGGAGAATAAAATTCAGGAAATGCAGCAATTCTTTGGGTTAAAAGTCACTGGGCAACTGGATACATCTACTCTGGACATGATGCACAGACCTCGATGTGGAGTGCCAGATGTTAAAAATTTCGAACTATTTCCAGGGCGGCCAGTCTGGAGGAAACGTCTTATCACCTACAGGTAACATCATAGCCAAGTATTTTTCTACTTTCCCTTAGGTCTGTGTTCTAGAAACTTGAGCCACTTAGATATAGCTCTAAATCTGGAAGTAGATAGGAAGCATCCCTCAATTTTTAACACTATCCCTATGTTAAAATAGTGTCTCCACAAGGGAAAACTGTTCCCTCAATGGAATTGTTGGGCTTGCAAGTCCAGAACAGAGTAGGAAAGCCATAAATAAAAGAAGAATGAAGCTGTATCTAAAAAGAGGCAAGAGAAAATTTTACAGACTATTTAAATGGATAAATGAAGAAGTCTGGGAGCAGGGGTAAAAGGCATAAGCCTCTACAAATGTAAATCCTTCATAATGGGGACCTGTAAATCATAAATGAGTAGAAATCAAGTTAGATTCTGTTTAAGGAGTAAGGTGCCCAAGGATAAATATTTCTGTAGATGAAGCAAGTTTTTCTCATCTGGACTACTGATTTATGGAACAATTCATTCTTGAATGATGCTAGCAGAAATGAAGTATTTTAATAAAACAAAATTAACACATGGTTTCCATGTATTTTCCTCTTTTGTTCTGCTGGTAAAGAATCAACAATTACACCCCTGACTTGAAGCCTGAGGATGTTGACGATGCCTTCCAGAAAGCTTTTCAAGTATGGAGTGATGTGACCCCCCTGCAATTCAGAAAGATTCAAGAAAACAAGGCTGACATCATGATACAATTTGCACTTCGAGGTAGAGAACTTGGACTTAACGTCATCTGTCTCATTTGGCGTGACCCAGGTGGCACAGTAGTAAAGAATATTCTTGCCAATGCAGGACATGCAAGAAATGCGAGTTCAATCCCTGGGTCAAGAAGATCCCCTGGAGTAGGAAATGGCAGCCTTCTCCAGCATTCTTGCCTGGAAAATTCCATAGACAGAGGAGCCTGGGGGGCTACAGTCCATGGGGCCACAAAGAGTCAGACATGACTGAGCATACACTCACACACACACACACATAACATGTGTAGATAGACTAATTTTCTTTTTCTTTTTTTTTAAAATAAGAACATAGAGATGCCTATCCTTTTGATGGCCCATGGGGAATCCTAGCCCATGCTTTTGCACCTGGACCTGGTCTTGGAGGTGATGCACATTTTGATGAGGCTGAAACCTGGACTAAAGCACGCAAAGGTAGGCTCCCTAAGCCCCCTAAAATTAGAAAACCCTAACAAATTCTAAGTTATATCCTGTTTTTGAAAGGCCACATTCTGAGAAAGGATTATAAGGACAGGAAAGCTTTTTCTGATTAAAATTTTGACACTGAATAAAATTGTAACAGTTTCCACTTCACCCTCTATAATTGGAGTATATTGGACTAGATTATTTTAAAGTTCATTTCCAAGAATCTGTGAAGATATACTAGTTTATTAGTATACACTCAGGAACCTTAAGAACCATAGTATGGAAAGAAAAAAGCCATTGTTTAGGGGATCAGTTTTTGGCAGTGCAATCCATAAACTCTAGCAAATACAGATACTAATGCTGTGTATGCCAACAATTCTAGAACAGGGTGATTATTTGCATGATTCATTATATGCCGACAATTTCCTAAATTCATAGTGGCATAGAAAGATGAAGTTATGTTATAGAGAATTTAGAGATCTCTGTAAAGAAACACAAGGTTATGTGGTCAGGTAGTCTTTTGTGGTTCTGGTATAAAAATTTCAAAATGCCCCATTGATCATTTAATACCATGTGTGTACTTACAGAGGGGATAAAACTCATCATCCATCCCAGACAGTTGGGGGATGAGGGTAAAGAGCATCCCCTGTTATTTGGAGAAGTCACTATCCACTGGAAAATTCAAGGCATCACATCAGAAGCCTTCCTAATATTTCTACTGGAAATTGTAGACTATATGACTGACTATATGTGGAAAGGAAATAAAGAGAAATTCATCAAGAATATGCTCTACTCAGCACCATCATCTCCACCCCCAGCTGATATTGCTTGCATTGATAGCAATATTTTTATAGACCAGAAAGGCTATTTGTCTTAGTTTAACACATGGCCTAAGGCTTATGAAACCTTTGATTGAGAACTGAACTTTTTTTTTTATTGTCAAAAAACAAATGATTAGGTCCTTGCTGAGCCTCAAATCCTCAGTAGAAATGTTAAATTTGTTCAAATTTTATCCAAAAGTATTTGGGGTTTGTAATCTTTTCATCTGACAGAAGAAACATGCTGATTAGCCTGGAGAATTTTTAAAATTCTAAAGAAACTTAGGAAAATTATTTAGTACAGACCTTTACAGATAGAGAAAAGAAAAGGTTAGAGGCTACCTTATGAAAAAGCTGGGACCAGACTATTTATTTCGTACGTCTTATCTTAGCACAATGTATACGTTCTATTTGTCCATGTTCCCTTATTTTAATTTGCTTAATTCTAAGCTTTCAAAAGACTAAATTATTTATGAAAATTCTAATTTAAAATCCTTATTCTCGACTAATTTTGACACAGTAAATTCTTTTTCTTTTTGACACAGTAAATTAAATGAACAATTCCCGTAGTCTTTACTGAGTTTCTATTAGGGTATTAGGTGATAAGTGTGCTTAGATTCAGAAATGAAAAGGGCACAGTCTTGCCATTGAGAAATACACAATCTAAAAGGAACAGAACCCAAACAAAATGCATTATTTCGAGATGAGAACCAATAGTGATCTTTTGTACAAAGTAGCAGAGGAATTGAGAATAAGATAAATTCAGATTTAGGCCAAATTGTAAAAGGTTTTGTTACTCTTCCTAGTCTTATGCAGAGTGGAGAGAATTAGTCTTTGTTTCTTCTTTCTCGTTGTTTAGTAGAAGTGAAAGCATCTCTGAATTAGTTACTGGACCCGTGTGTTACAGGGAATGCTTGGAGGATCCGTATTCCTAGAGATTCCCTCAGAGAGGTGTGAACCCTTTGCTCATCTTGGGTTCTAGAGAGTATTTCAAGATCAGGCTCTGTAGCTAAATGGTGTGTGACCCTGGGAAGTCAGTTCTGAGCTTCCTTTTGCCATAGAGAAAGAAAGAACAAAATGAAGGCATTAGACTGTAATGAAGATTAAAAAAAAAAGCAGGAATTTTCAAATCTTCTGAGAATCAGGAAATCTGAGAGCAAGGGCATACCCTTGTCTCTTACCTACAAAGGTACAGCCTCTGGGACATAGAGGGAAAAAAAAATTACAGTTACAACTATAATATGGTAGTGTAAATATGTCTAAAGTGTAAATGTAGTCTCTTTGATTTCATTTGGAATCATGTTTAGGAAAAGGGCGATTCAAGAAATTTTTGGAGCCCAGAAATTTGATGTGAATCTTGGCTCAGGCACTTACTTTGTCATTTGATCTTGCTGATACTGTATCCTCATCTGAAAATAAAGAACAAGATGACTTCCTTTTGGTTGTATAAGGATTAGACATAACGTGGTGTTTTTCTCAGTGACTCACAGTACTGTCCCTGGAACTTAATATGGATTTAGATTTGAGTTTTGTAAAGGAAGGTTACCAAAGACTTTTCTATATCCAGTGAAGCCTATTAAGGGAAAAGCAGAACAACGTCATGTGAGCTGAGAATTATTTAGGAGTAATGAAGACAGCTGTGAGTTATTCCGGAAGTTTCGACAATGGAACACATTTCATTTGTCTGAGAATGCAGTGGTCCTTAACCAGAGGCATACACTACCACGTGTAAAGTAGATAGCTAGTGGGAACCTGCTGTATAGAACAGGCAGCTCAGCTTGGTGCTCTGTGGTGACCAAGAAGGCTGGGATGAGGGGGTGGGAAGGAGGTCTCAGAGGGACGGGATATAGTATGCATACAGCTGGTTCACTTCATTGTACTGCAGAAACCAACACAACATTTTAAAGCAACTATTTCCCTGGTGGCTCAAATGGTAGAGAGTCTGCCTGCAGTGCGGGAGACCTGGGTTCGATCCCTGGGTGGGGAAGATCCCCTGGAGAAGGAAATGGCAACCCTCTCCAGTACGCTGGCCTGGAGGATCCCATGGATGGAGGAGCCTGGTGGACTACAGTCCATGGGGTCGCAAAGAGTCAGACATGACTGAGCAACTTCACTTTCACTTTATATCCCAATAAAAAGAAGGGAAAAGAAAATATGTGGAAACATTTTTTTTTGGTTGTCAAAACTAGAGGGAGTGGTGCTACTTGAATTCAACGGTAAAACAAGAGATTTATAAAGATCCATAATGCACAGGACAACCCTGACAGCAAAGAGGGATCTGTCCTATAATGTCGACAGGGCCAGGGCTGAAAAAGCTTGCTCATGAAGGGGGAAAATGAGGTATTTCTAGAAGTTTCCCTTTTCACTGTGTCAGATGTCATGTCATTGTGCTAGATGCCAATAGATTTCACTGGTTCTCTCCTAGGCCCAAACTTGTTCCTAGTCGCTGTTCATGAGATTGGCCATTCCTTGGGTCTTGGCCATTCCAGCAATACAAGTGCCATAATGTTTCCCAGCTACAGAGATATTGACTACAAGATATTTCGCCTCTCTGCTGATGACATACATGGCATTCAGTCTCTCTATGGTGAGTTGAATTTCTTCACCATTTTGCCAAATAAAGATACTCATTCTTATGAATAATCTCATACTATCTGCATTTGGATAAACATTAACATTTATCTTCTCTTTGAACCCCATGAAAATTCTGTGAGGTAGGCAACACAGATATTATCTTCATTTTATGGATGAGTACAAGTTTGTTATGCCTGAGTCAGAGGCAAAACCTGAGTTTTCTGGTCTGAAATCTGTTCTTCCTTTCCAGCATACCATTGTCTTTTGAAAAAGGCACATAGAGAAATAATCTAATCAGAACAGGAGAACAGAGTGATCAGATTTTTATTCTCCACAATGTTGCAACCACATGGCAGGGGAAAAATATTACTTGTACACTTCCTGTGGATGTTATAGAAAACATAAATTGCTTTTTAAGTATTTTTCATCAAGAACATTGAATGTTTTAAAGAGTGTTTCTTCATCTTAAAAACTAAAAGGCATTTTTTTTCCCCCAATGCTTCTTGAAATGTATTTTCAGGACGTCCAGAAAAACACCATGTTCCATCAAATCCTGGCAGTACAAACCCAGATGCTTGTGACCCCAATATGAGTTTTGATGCTGTTACTACTGTGGGAGATAAAATTTTTTTCTTTAAAGACAAGTAAGATCATTTTCATATCTAACAAATATTAAAGGTTGATCCCTTAGTTTTGTGTGTGTGTGAGAGAGAGAATGGTGAAAAATGATTTAAAAAATGAACTAGATAAAATCTGTGAGTAGGAACTTGGACTTGATTCTGAAGGCAATGGAGAGATCTTAAAGATTTTGAAGCAGGAGAGCAGTATGATTACATTTGTTTTAACTAGAAAACTGAGCGGTAAAAAAAATGGATTTGTGGCAAGAATCTGGGTTGGGGACAGATAAGATAGGTAGCAAGGATGTCAGACTATTTTAATCATACTGATAGATTTAAATTAAGATGATCAAATCTGGACTTAAAGCTGTGACAGAGTACCAGACTTGATTCTTGATTATAAAAAAGAGAATTCCAGGATGACGTATGGTTTTTGTCTTAGAACATATATTGAACCAGATATTGGATGGGTGGGGCAGTGGAGAAAACTAGTATTTGATAGATAGAACAAATATTCCCCATTAGGGAGATTATGAAACTGAGATACTTGAGGTTCAGTTGACTTCCTCTAGGTTACAAAACTGGTGCCTGGGTTGAGGTGAGACGAGAAACTAGATACCTTGGTTCCAAGCTCCATGTATTTCCATATGCCAGTTTGCCTGTTCAGATCATTGCTAGTATTGGAGTTGATTAAAATCCTCTGCATGTGGTTCTCCTACACAAATGCCCGTGGAATAGAATGTGAAGCTACTGGAAAGAAAAGTGAAGTTCTTTCCCAGGTCCTTCCCTTTTCACAGTTCTTCAGTCTACAGTGGTTTTTTAATGTGTTAAATGTTTCTTTGTCAGGTTCTTCTGGTGGAAGCTTGCTGAGAGTCCAAAAAGCAGCATTAGTTTAATTTCTTCTTTAGGTCCAAACCTACCATCTCACGTTCAAGCTGCTTATGAAATTGCAGACAGAAGCCACGTTTTTCTTTTTAAAGGTAATTCCAATGTTTAGTTTTGCTATTGAGTCTACTTCTAAGGAAGAGAACAAATTAAGGAAATAGTACTACACTTAAAGAACTTTTTAAAAAGCACTCCAGATTTTAATTAATGGGAGCTCTGAAATATAGCCCCAAATAGGGTAAACATACTTAGGTAATGTGTAAAGCTTATCACAAAATTTTGTAAAATATAAGATGATAATACTTTGGGAAAAAAAATATAGAGCCATAGAAGGTAAACCATGTTTAAGAACAGGAGTAATGTATTTTGAATCTATGAAATAAGAATGATGTTGCTTGTGCTGAGTCAGTATTTCTATACTCTTTCTGTATGATTCCAATGTACCAATTCTCTTTGTCTTTACAGATGACAAGTACTGGTTAATGAACAATTTGAAACCACAGTTAAACTATCCCAAGAGCATACATTCTTTGGGCTTCCCCTCCTCGGTGAAAAAAATTGATGCAGCTGTTTTTAACCCACTTTTCTATAAGACCTACTTCTTTGTAGGTAACAAGTTTTGGAGGTGAGCTTTAATGGTTGATAATTTGACCCCTAGGATTTGTGAAACAGTCAGGGAATGGGATTTTTCAGAAGACAGCTTTTCTATCTAAATTTAAAAAGGTCCTTGATTTTCCTGGAAGAAGGATCAATATAATATAGCACTGGAACAATTGTTTTCAACCTAATTCTTTTCTCTATACTGTTGGTTTATGATAAGAGATAATGACATGTTTCAAAAGGAGCACTTTAAACAAAATGTCATGTTACTAATCACAGCAGGAATGAATTGAAAAAGAGTGGTTTAGATGTTTGAGACTTACCATTTGTAGTCAGTTTGCAGGGCGTATGCATTTTCAGATTCCTTTCTAGAACTGTTGGACCCCAAGAAGACAGAATGAGGGAACCATGCTATGCGTGACAGCAGATTGTTCAAGGTCACTAACTGGAAATCAGAGAGTCAGGCTCTAGCACTGGTGGAAGCATTCTGGCAGAGTGGGGAGAGTGCTTGATTGGAAGTCAAGAAGCGTAGGGTTCTTGGAGTTCTGGAAGAAGCTTAGGGTTCTTTCTATAGAAATTTGGAGTAAGTCTGTGAACGGTTTAGGTCCTTGGTTTTCCTATGGGTACAGTTTAAACTCTTCCAGAAGAGAGTAAGGCAGGTTTTGTGATTCATAACCATGAAATATCAAGCTTAATGTCATGAAATCCATATTTTGATGTAGTTTCTGCTGGTTATTTCTTTGCTCAGGTATGACGAGAGGAGACAATTCATGGACCCTGGTTATCCCAAGTTGATTACTACATACTTCCCAGGAATTGGCCCGAAAATTGATGCAGTCTTCTATGACAACAGTAAGTGGGTTAGAAAACCATGAAAATAGTGGAAACCCCTTATTAAAATACTGGATTACAGAGTCTTCAAGATCAGAGAAAAGGGCTCCAAATTGGAAGAGAAAGAACTCTGCAGTTCTCCAAAGGGCTACAGAGAGAAAATCTACAATTTTCTTGGCTCAGAATAGGTAGGCCAGAAGAAAGAGTGAGGTGGCATCAATGATGGATTTATACTAGGGTGGTCTATCAGACAGGGAGCAGATAATTCTTGCCACTTTTATATGTCTGAGTCTCTGGGATTTCCATCACGTCAAGCTGCACAATATATGTAAGCGAGCAGATAGCAGTCAAGGCAAGCAGGAGTCTTTCATACATTTTTATGTTGTGAGTTCTTTAACTTCCTTTCAGTCCCTCCCACCCTTTATAGGTTCTCATGGACTGAATCTTAGGGTGGGATGAAAGAAGCTTGAATTTATTTGAATTTGTGTTTATGAATGTCTTCCAACAAGGTCAGGCTAAGCAAGATATCTTTGGGTCAAGATATTTTGGGTTGTATTCCTATCCCCATGTTTTACTTACTTTCCCCATCAACGCTTCTGTGTACCCTATCTGAGTCCACTCTCCTCTCTTCCACTCTGAATTCTCCACCTGGAGTGTGGATTTCCAAAAACATTTGCATTTTTAAGAGTCAGTCTTAAAGACCGAACAACCTTCTCATCAAAGATAATGAAAATATTTATGGTGAAAAGACTAGTAAAAGATATCTACATATCTGGGGGCAGGATATCTAACCGAGGAATCCAACTTTATAATCTTGAATCTGACCTTGTCTAATCTAGGTTTGTTTGTTTGTTTTTTTTTAAAGAATGCAATCAGAGAATTAAAATATTTCATTCTTTTTTTTTCATTTTTAGGACACTACTATTTCTTCCAAGGATCTAAAGTACTGAAATATCATGTCCTAGCCCAACGTGTCATTGAAAGCCTGAAAAGCAGTACTGAGCTAGGTTGTTAGTAATTAATGGTGTTTGTCAGTTCATTTTAGTTTAAAAAGTATTTATTACATACTTGCTATGTGCCCAGTACCATGATATGGAGATATGTTATCATAAGGTGAAATCTACAGACCATAGATAAATGACTATGTAGGCAAGTCATATATATATATAAGATTCTCTGATTTTGAAAATGCTCATTGTCAATTTTTATTGAACTCTACTACTGAGTTTGAAGAGACACCTTCAAAAGCCAAAAGAATATCTTGGTTCCTAATATCCTTGAACTGACCAATTTTAATTATTTCTTTGGCTTAACTAAGTCAAGAAATGATTAGTCTCTGTAACCACTGTATGTTTCAGCAAGGGTATTATTTTAATTGTTTGGGGGTAATGGCAGAAGGAGAAGAGGGCAATAGAGGATGAGATAGTTGGATGGCATCAGCGATTCAGTGGACATGTGTTGGGCAAGCTCTGGGAGATGCTGAGCGACGGGGAAGCCTGGTGTGCCGCCGTCCATGGTGCCGCCAAGAGTTGGACAAAACTTGGTGACTGAACAGCAACAACCAAAGCAGACTATACTTAGAACTTTTTAAATGACAATTAATGAAAGTAATATATAAATAAATCATATAATTATGGTGATAATATAATTTTATTCAATTGTCTGTGCTGATTTTTCTGTTAATTTTTATAGTATATGTATTGCTCAAATAAAAACTTGAAAGAAAGTATTTGGTTTTTAAGAATTTTTTTTCTTGAAAAACAGAATATGTGTTTTGAAAATAATTTTGGACTTACTATTAAATAATAGTTTATTATTATTTGTGGCTCAGACAGTAAAGCATCTGCCTACAAAGTGGGAGACCTGGATTCGATCTCTGGGTTGGTAAGATACACTGGAGAAGGAAATGGGAACCCACTCCAGGATTCTTGCCTGGAAAATCCCATTGGTGGAGGAGCCTGGTAGGCTACAATCCACAGGGTAGCAAAGAGTTGGACATGACTGAGTGACTTCACTTTCACTTTCTTTCTTTTCACTTTCACTATTAAATAAAATGTCTATTATTGCACAAAGGGGTGAAAAAGAGATAAGGCAACCAGAAACAGGAAAAAGTTTTATTTGTTTTGGTTACTTGCCTAAAGCCACCTGAATCCTTGATCTCAAATCTAGATAGCATTCTACAGACTACAAACAACCCCAAGGAGCACCTACAGTGTATGATCACAAGTCTGGAGAGAAGAAGGAATGAAATGGGAACTTCCCATTTCAGCAAACATTTCATCACAGCTCACGTCGGGTTTCTCCACTGCCTTAACGCACATTCTCTCTCTCTGGATTGCATGTATATTAAAATTCTCACTAACAACTTATGGGTTTGTGGAATGCTTGTAGTTTTCTATGTATTTTCACACCATTGCTGATTGATATACTCAAGATCTAAGAAATGGTCAAGCCTATTTCAGTTCAGGAGGAGGTCTTACAAATAGCTGAGAAAAGAAGAGAAGCTAAAGACAAAGGAGAAAAGGAAAGATATACCCATTTGAATGCAGAGTTCCAAATAATAGCAAGGAGAGATAAGAAAGCCTTCTTCACTGATCACTGCAAAGAAATAGAGGAAAACAATAGAATGAGAAAGACTAGAGATCTCTTCAAGAAAATTAGAGATACTAAGGGAACATTTCTTCCAAAGATGGACTCAATAAAAGACAGAAATGGTATGGACCTAACAGAAGCAGAAGATATTAAGAAGAGGTGGCAAGAATACACAGAAGAACTGTATAAAAAAGATCTTCACGACCCAGATAATCACGATGGTGTGATCACTCACCTAGAGCCAGATACCTTGGAGTGTGAAGTCATGTGGGCCTTAGGAAGCATCACTATGAACAAAGCTAGAGGAGGTGATGGAATTCCAGCTGAGCTATTTCAAATCCTAGAAAAAAGATGCTATTGAAGTGCTGCAATCAATATGCCAGCACATTTGAAAAACTCAGCAGTAGCCACAGGACTGGAAAGGATCTCTTTTCATTCTATCCCAAAGAAGGGAAAGGCCAAAGAATGTTCAAACCACTGTAAAATTGCACTCATTTCACACCCTAGCAAAGTAATGCCCCAAATTCTCCAAGCTACTCTTCAACAGAATGTAAACTGTGAACTTCCAAATATTCAAGCTGGATTTAGAAAAGGCAGAGGAACCAGAGATCAAATTGCCAGCATCCATTGGATCATTGAAAAAGCAAGAGAGTTCAGAAAAACATTTACTTCTGCTTTATTGACTACGCCAAAGCCTTTGACTGTGTGGATCATAACAAACTATGGAAAACTCTTAAGGAGATGGGAATACCAGACCACCTTATCTGCCTCCTGAGAAATCTATATGTAGATCAAGAAGCAACAGTTAGAACTGGACTTGGAACAACAGACTGACTACAAATCAGGAAAGAAAAGAGTACGTCAAAGCTGTATATTGTCACCCTGCTTCTTTAACTTCTACGCAGAGTACATCATGAGAAACACTGGGTTGGATGAAGCACAAGTTAGAATCAAGATTGCTGGGAGAAATATCAATAACCTCAGATATGCAGATGATACCACTGTTACAGAAGAAAGAGAAGAACTAAAGAGCCTCTTGATGAAAGTGAAAGAGCAGAGTGAAAAAGTTGGCTAAAAACTCAACATTCAGAAAACTAAGATCATAGCATCCGGTCCCATCACTTCATGGCAAATAGATGGGGAAACAATGGAAGCAGTGAAAGACTTTTATTTTGGGGGGCTCCAAAATCACTGCAGATGGTGACTGCAGCCATGAAATTAAAAGATGCTTGCCCCTTGGGAAAAAAGCTATGGCAAACCTAGACAGCATGTTAAAAAGCAGAGATATTACTTTGTCAACAAAGGTCCATCTAGTCAAAGCTGTGGTTTTTCCAGTAGTCATGTATGAATGTGAGAGTTGGACTATAAAGAAAGCTGAGCGCTGAAGAATTGATGCTTTTGAACTGTGGTGCTGGAGAAGACTCTTGAGAGTCCCTTGGACTGCAAGGAGATCCAACCAGCCAATTCTAAAGGAAATCAGTCCTGAGTATTCATTGGAAGGACTAATACTGAAGCTGAAACTCCAAAACTTTGGCCACCTGATAGGAAGAACTGACTCACTGGAAAATACCCTGATGCTGGGAAAAATTGAAGGCAGGAAGAAAAGGGGACGACAGAGGATGAGATGGTTAGATGGCATCACCGAGTTGATAGACATGAGTTTGAGTAAGCTCCGGGAGTTGGTGATGGACAGGGAGGCCTGGCGCGCTACAGTCTGTGGGGTTGGAAAGAGTTGTACACAACTGAGCAACTGAACTGAACTGAATCTTTATACCCACAGTACAAGCTATGTATCAGTATCCTGATCTCACAGATGAAAAAATGAAGTTCAGAAAAGTTAAAACATTTGTTTAAATTCACATACACATTAGGTAGCAGAAATGATGCAAATGTTGTTTAATCAAACCTATAAAACAAATAGAGACAAGAGTTTGTAGTGTCTTCAAACTAAATTCAATCTCTGCATTGCCTTTGTTTTTAACATCATCTTAGCCTGGACTTAACCCTTTCCAAAATTTTTCTTTCTCAAATGTGCATATCCTTGGAAACTGAAACCTGAATATGTCTCTTGTCCCAGTATATGTCTGGTGGTCTTCAATTTGAAGGTGCCTCTTATGAATTTCTGACCTTCTGGCTTCCCTCTCCTCTTTCTAAGTCCAGTCTTTCCTGTCAATTAGCTTTCACTTGTGCTGCCCAGTTAGGACAAATGTCTGCGAGCAGTGAATATATTTTACTGAGATTCCAAAATCCTAAGTCTTCTTACTCACCAAGGCTGGTCAATATTCCAATTCGAGAAAATTACCATCAAAAATCTTGCAAGCCATGAATTCGTAAGTGGTCATCAAAAAAACCATCTCTAAAGTTCTGACCATAAACACACAATTCAATACCTTTGTGGCTCAAAACACATTTCACAATCTTTCCTTTCTTTGAAAATAATATTTTATGGAATTATAAAATGGGAACATTTTGTTCCAGGTCATGAATTTAGAGAAAAAGTGGAAAAACTTCTCAAAACCTCAAACTTCATTTATATTCACATCTCCCTCAAGATATTTTATTGTCAACTTGACTGCTCCAAAAAAAGTACAGAAGCTGGGAGTAAGATTCTTATTGCTGTTAATAATTTATTAACTATTTTTTCTTGCCCCTAATTATTGAGCCAAATAGTATCCGATCATGCTCCTTCTTAGTTGAAAGATTATCAGTCCATAGAATCAAAGTGGCAAAGCAGAAGGAGCTTCAGTTTGGGTGAAACAATTCTCAGAATTGTAACATGCACTTATTGGCTCTGTGACATCAAACAAATTGTTTACTTTCTCTCTGCCCTTTTTTCTTCATTCTTAAAATAGCAGCAAAAATGTTCTCTTCGACCCCTCCCTACCAGTGAGCTGACACCAGCCCGGAGGCCCGCAGACCCCGCCTGTGCAGCTAGCCCCAAAGAGACCTGCCCCCACCTTCCAGCAGGGCCCACACTCGCTGCACGAGACAAGACCTAGCAGCCATCTGTGCCAGCCGTGCCAGTGTGCCCACCGTAGCTGGCCCAACCACAGGAGAAGGGGGATCTTCTACAGCACGTAGCTTTGGTAACCAGAGGGGAGCATGTTGCTGAGCCCCATGATGCCACTTTTCCAAGATCTGGAAATGCAACTGACATACCTAATACAAACACAACGCGAAAAATTAGGCAAAATGAGAGGACAGAGGAAAATCTTCCAATCAAAGGAACAAGACCATACCTTTGTTAAAAAGTGAAGACTGTATTACACACTCCAAGAAAAGTAATAGGCTTTAATTACCTAAAAGCATATAAAATAATGAAAGTTCAGAACCTTTATTCCTTTCTTCTAATGGTATAATTTTAATGGAGAGTAAGCTGGCACCCTAACACTAGCTCTGTACGTTTATGTGAGTTAGCCATGCTTTGGTACATTGCCAACTCTACTTTAGCTATTACCACAATGCAATTTCATTCTGTCCTTCTTACATAATGTGACCCATCCAAAAATGTGTCACCATTTACAAATCATGACTCATAAGAAGATGAGGTGTCTCAGCCATGGCAAAGCACTGCCTAGGATCATTACATGGATTTGTCAGGGCAATGAATATTATTGGTTACAGATACTTGACCTAAGCCCCAGAATATAACACTTAAATTCCAGAACTTAAGTAAAAAATGTATGGATAACAAAAGAAAAAGTAATTCAGCCAAGTGTAAATAATCCAAACTTTCTTCTTTTACACAAGTGCATAAGGCACAGAGTACAGACAACTTTTTCAGTGAGAGACTGAACAGACAAAAGACAATGATTAAACTATACATAAAAACAGAACTTTGACCCATTATCTGTAGCAATCTGCCCAGGAAACCAATCCCTTTATATTCAACAAACAACCCAGGAAAGCAGCTTGTAAGTGCAGGAAGCTAGGTTGATATCTCTAGTGACAATCTAGGAGGCTAAAAGGTAGCTATTGTGACAACCCAAAATGTCCAACATTTGCTGAAAAACTGACAGCCTCTCTCATCTTTGTCTTGTTTCCAACTAAGATCAATCAGAAAAATTCAAATATGTACCTCCTAACCAATAGCAGAGGATGCCTACTTCTAGTTAGCTCAGCTACAGTGTCCTCATATCAACAGCTTCCAATCAGGATACATGTGAAAACTTCCCTTACCCCAGCATAATGTTTTCCATGTGTCTGTCTGCTTTGAGTCTCTGCCAAAACATGAATTTCAGAAGCTGACTTTCTTCTATAGCAAGCTCTGAATAAATAGCCGTTGCTTGGTCTCAATTAGTCTTTGCTTTTTTCCATACTAGGCAGAGACCTGTCAAGTCACAAAGAAAGGAACTGTGAATCAATCTTATCTGTGAAGAGTGAAAGTGATAGTCATTCAGTTATGTCCGACTCTTTGCAACCCCATGGACTGTAGCCTGCCAGACTCCTCCATCCATGGAATTCTACAAGCAAGAGTACTGGAGTGAGTTGCCATTTTCCTCTCCAGGGGATCTCCTCAATCCAGGGATTTAACCCGAGTCTCCTGCCTTACAGGCAGATTCTTTACCATCTGAGCCACCAGGGAAGCCCTTAACTACAGACTAGTTAATCTCAGTTCTTCCCATTTTACAAGATTAATGGCATGCCATGCCTTCTTTGAGAGATGGAAAATACTTCAAGAGATGGGAATACAAGACTATCTTACCTGCCTCCTGAGAATTCTGTATGCAGGGCATGAAGCAACAGTTAGAACTGGACATGGAACAATGGACTGGTTCCAAATTGGGAAAGAAAGGAGTACATCAAGGCTGTATGTTGTTACCCTGCTTATTTAACTTATATGCAGAGTACATCATATAAAATGCCAGGCTGGATGAAGCACAAGTTGGAATCAAGATTGCTGAGGGAAATATCAGTAACCTCAGATATGCAGATGACACCACCCTTATGGAAGAAAGCGAAGAAGAACTAAAGAGCCTCTTAATGAAAGTGAAAGAGGAGAGTGAAAAAGTTGGCTTAAAACTCAACATTCAAAAAACTAAGATCATGGCATCTGGTCCCATCACTTCATGGCAAATAGATGGGGAAACAATAGAAACAGTGAGAGATTTTATTTTCATGGGCTCCAAAGTCACTGCAGATGGTGATTGCAGCCATGAAATTAAACGATGCTTGCTCCTTGGAAGAAAAGTTATGACCAATGTATAAAGCATATTAAAAAGCAGAGACATTACTTTGTCAACAAAGGTCCGTCTAGTCAAAACTATGGTATTTCCAGTAGTCCTGTATGGATGTGAGAGTTGGACTATAAAGAAAGCTGAGTGCCGAAGAATTGATGCTTTTGAACTGTGGTGCTGGAGAAGACTCTTGAGAGTCCCTTGGACTGCAAGGAGATCCAACCAGTCCATCCTAAAGGAAACCAGTCCTGAGTGTTCATTGGAAGGACTGATGTTGAAGCTGAAACTCCAATACTTTGGCCACCTGATGCAAAGAACTGACTCATTTGAAAAGACCCTGATGCTGGGAAAGATTGAGGGCAGGAGGAGAAGGGAACAACAGAGGATGAGATGGTTGGATGGCATCACTGACTCAATGCACATGAGTTTGAGTAAGCTCCGGGAGTTGGTGATGGACAGGGAGGCCTGGTATGCTGCAGTTCATGTGGTCGCAAAGAGTCAGACACGACTGAGCGACTGAATGGAACTGATGTCTTCTTCTTATTACTATTATTTTTTTTTATCCTTCCTGTCCCTTTTCTGTCTATATCATCTTTTTCCTTGTATCTGAAGTCCTCCTGGTTCTCCTTTCAGCTCCCTTAGATTATAACAGCCCTGATAAGCCAGTCACCTTTACCTTCTTCTCCTGCTAACCCAGCTCATCAGTGCTACCAGATGAATCTCCTGGAGGCAGTGGTGTCACTCATCTGGTAGGAATATTACCCGGGAAAAGTTTCAGTCCAAGAGGACAACTGGCCTCAGCCAAAATGCCAGCACGTTGTTTTGTGGATCCCAATGAACTGAGGGCTTCCCACATAGCTCAGCTGGTAAGGAATCTGCCTGCAGTGCAGGAGACCCCTGTTCGATTCCTGGGTCGGGAAGATCCCCTGGAGAAGGGATAGGCTACCCTCTCTAGTATTTTGAGGGCTTCTCTTGTGGCTCAGCTGGTTGAGAATCTGCCTGCAATGCTGCAGAGCTGGGTTCGATCCCTGGGTTGGGAAGATCCCCCGGAGAAGGGGAAGGCTACCCACTCCAGTATTCTGGCCTGGAGAATTCCATGGACTGTATAGTCCATGGGGTCACAAAGAGTCGGACACGACTGAGTGACTTTCACCTTCAACAAACTAATAGTAAAGTTTGTATGGAGGGGCAGGAGATCCAGAATAGCCAATATAGTGTTGAAGGAGAGCAATGTGTGACAGCAATCAAATCAGTGTGGTATGGGCACAAGAATAGACCAACGGAAAAGAGTAGAGAGCCCAAATATAGATCCACGTAAGTGTGATCAATAGATCTGTGGCAAAAGATGAAGGAAACACACTGGAGCTAGGATAGTATCTTCACCTAATGGTGCTGAGACACCTGGACACACACATGGAAAAAAATGAATTGAGACCGTCTTACACTCGTCAGAAAAATTAACTCAAAATAAATCAGACATCTAAATGTAAAACACAAAATACATGTAATTTGAAAATTATATGTATATATGTATATATAATACTTTTTTTAAAAATTGAAGACACTGACTAGTAGCCAGTGAAGTAATGTTTCCAAGCTTTGTCTTTCCTCTCCACAATGAACTTGTTATTTATTTATTTTATTGGAGTATAACTGTTTTGGGGCTTCCCTGGTGGCTCAGATGGTAAAGTTTCTGCCTGCAATGCAGGAGACTGAGTTCCATCCCTGGGTCAAGAGGATCCCCTGGAGAAGAAAATGCAGCTCACTCCAGGATTCTTGCCTGGAGAATCCCATGGACAGAGGAGCCTGATGGGCTACAGTCCATGGGTCACAAAGAGTTGGACACGCCTGAAGCAACTGAGCACAGCACAGCATACGTGTATAGATATAAAATACATTAAAAAAAAAGAAGAAGGAGACACTGACTAGTAGTCAATGAAGTAGTCTTTCCAAAACTTTCTCTTTCCCCTCCACAATGAATTTTTATTTATTTATTTTTATTGGAGTATAATTGCTTTGGGACTTCCCTGGTGACTCAGATGGTAAAGAATCTGCCTTCAATGCAGGAGACCCAGGTTCGATCCCTGTATCAGGAGGATCCCCTGGAGAAGGGAATGGCTACCCACCCCGGTATTCTTGCCTGGAGAATCCCATGGACAGAGGAGGCTGGCAGGGGGCTCTCAAAGAGTTGGACATGACTGAGCAACTATCACCTCACTTCATAATTGCTTTGCAATGTTGCGTTACTTTCTGCTGTACAGTGAAGTGAATCAACTATATGTTTACATATATTCCCTCCCTCTGAGACCTCCCAGCTACCACCCTATCACATCACAGAGTACTGGGCTGAGCTTCCTGTGTTTTGCAGCAGGTTCCCACTAGCTATCTATTTCACACGTGGTAATGTATATATGTCAATCCTAATCTCCCAGTTTGCCCCACCCTCCCCATCCCCCCATGCCCACATGTCCATTTTCTAGGTCTATGTCTCTATTCCTGCCCTGGACATAGGTTCATCTGTGCCATCTTTCTAGATTCCACATATATACATTAATATGCAATATTTACTTTTCTCTTTCTGACTTACATTAATCTGTATGACAGACTGCTGCTGCTGCTGCTGCTAAGTCACCTCAGTCGTGTCCGACTCTATGCAACCCCATAGACGGCAGTTCACCAGGCTCCACCTTCCCTGGGATTCTCCAGGCAGGAATACTGGAGTAGGTTGCCATTTCCTTCTCCAGTGCATGAAAGGGAAAAGTGAAAGTGAAGTTGCTCAGTCGTGTCCGACTCTTAGCGACCCCATGGACTATAGCCTACCAGGCTCCTTTGCAGAGATATGGATGGACAGACTAGGTCCATCCATATCTCTGCAAATGACTCAATTTCATTCCTTTTTATGGCTAAGTAATATTCCATTGTATGTATGTGCCACATCTTTCTCTGTTCATCTGCCATCGGACAATTGGGTTGTTTCCATGTCCTGGCTACTGTAAATAGTGCTGCAATGAACACGTACTATGTATGGCACATAAAATGAAAGGGGAAAAGTTATAACATTGAAAACAAAATTGCTTTAGAATATACAAAATTGTTTTAGAATATACTTTTCCACTATTTATAGGGACAGAGAAGCTATATTGGAAAAAAGATTTGGAGGCTTATCTATGTTTGTCTTATAAAACTTCAGGAACTTACAGTCATTTTAAAGAACTGCAAAAATTTTTTTTTTCCCCTCAAATGTCTGATCAGGGACCAGAACATTTATTTTTCAATAAACTAGAAAACACTGAAAGCACATCTCTATGGGATGCATGTTGATTTTGGATGAGAGAAAAGAAATTGTGACCTTAGATTTTCATACCCATCCAAGACAACTGCCATAGGACAAGTTAACAAAAGAGATGCTCAGACTTGCTAGAATTATTAAATTTCTCCTGAACCACCTTGGAAGATTACGTAAAGACATACAATTGCCAAGTGATCCAAAACGGACAATTTCAGAATGCATAGGTCCAGCTCTAAAATGTTTAACAGGGTTATCGTTTCTCAGTTTGTTTCCAGTTTTCTAGCTGAAAGGTGACTTGTCAGCTGGGTTTGGCAGGACGGGGTTATGCTTGGTCCACGCTGCCTTTCACACCTGTTTCCCTTCTGCTTCTACTCTAATCATCATATGAGAAAAAGTGCTTCACAAGCAATATTTTGTATCCTACTAATCAGATTAAATACATGTCCTATTGGAGTACTTCTAAAACTTTTATTTTTTGTGTGCACAATTAAATTGTTACACCAAGCATATTGCAAAATGCTGCCCTTCCTTCTCTAAAATCAAGTTGCCTGGAGCCATATAAAAGTCATTGCCATTTCCAAGGAATTTCAAGGACAGATTTCAACACATTTACTACTCTTGTTGAGTGATCTGAGTCATTAGGCTTTTATAAATGAAAAAGATAGTCACCCCACTTGCAGGTATTATCTGTTCCCAACTTCCTTTTCTGCTCTAGTTCACCTTTCAACCAATATGTTTGAATGTTTCTATGGAAATTAGACATGAAAAATAATATATATGATCTGATTTCAACTACGGAAAATGTATACTTTAAAAAACCTATAAGCAACATGTTTTATTTTTACAAGGTGAAGAAGAAATATTTCGCCTTATTAGTACTTCTTTTTGGCTGATGACATTCAAATTCATAGAAAAATAGATAAAATTTTATAAATTGTCCACAAATGAGCATGATATAAAACAGAATACACAACTATTAAAAATCAGAAGTACTGTGAAGTGCTAATAGTATTTTTTCTCCTAGTAGCTTGACCATAAATAATTTAATTTCCTCTACATTTTTATGTATTTTAACTTTTCTATAGATCAAAATTTTATCGAAATATAAAAAATTTAATTGAAAGTATTTTGTAGAAATATGGATTTCCATCACCAACAAAATCAAGTAAACATCTAAAATAAACTAAATAAACAAACATCTTAGTCACTAATGGCATTCCACAAAGAAGCTCCAATCTATCTTCCCACAACTTCATTTTTCACTTCTCACTACTCACGTTCACACACTTTTTACTTCAATAAAAAGTTAACCCTTTGCCATTTTTTCTAGAGATGCTAAACTTTCTTGAGTCTGTATGGCTGTTTATCCTGTTCCTGGATTTTCCTCTACATCCAAACTATTTCAGTCTTCATTTATTTGTGGCTTTATCCTAGGCTTTCTCTCAAGAAAATATCTTTCCTTCTTCATAATTCCTGTACAATTTCTTTACTTCTTATAAAATTAGTTATGCAGAGATCATCTCCTCTAGTAGATTATACTCTTTTTTTTTCCCTTCTTTCATCCTTCCCAGCTAATTTGGTCACTTTCCCCTATATTTCTCCTTTAAATGTTATCTTCAAAGCTATAATCTTAATTTGTTTATTCTGAAACATTTAAAACTGTGACACTTGAGAAACAAGTGAATAGCTAGAAGAATAATTATATCAGCTGGAGGTAGCAAGGATCGTGTGCTATCCTGTCTGATTAGTCATGGAGAAGCATGATAAATAGGAAGACAAAAGTGAAAAGTTATCAGACAGAGTCCCACCTGGACTAACTGCCTGCTTTTAAATCAAAGTTTGAATCAGATTTTGGTATTTCAGATCAAAGTCTCAAAAAGTGAATTTCACTTTCAATTTTATTCTAGAGTGTATTTTTTTTGTTTTTACAGAATTTAACAGTATAGACTGTGGCTATATATGTTTAGCTTTGCATTTACTTACCTCTTATCACATTTGATTTTAAATACATTTTTCTTAAAACTACATTTAAAAGTTCTACAGAATTCTTTTTACCAGGTCAACTTACTTCTTTCAAACCCACAAATGTAAACTGCCTAGTAAATTCCAGTCATTTTTCTCCAGACTTAAAAAAAAAAAAATGCCCCAGTTTTCTTCTTACCAAGACAGGAAGCATTTCCTGAAGATTAATCACTCTTTTGACTTGCAAAATTGGAAACGTTGGGAGAAATTAGTAAAGTAGTTTGTATCATCCTACTTTGGATTCAGAATTTTTGGAAATGGTCCTGTTGCCGTTTGGAAGAAAGCAATCATGAGTCAAGCTGCGGGCTATCTAAACAAACACTGTCACCTTATAAAAATCGGACTCTAGACGGTGGACCTAGTGGAAGATAGGCAGAGAGCAAGCCATTAAGACAACATCGAGCTGAGAAAAGTCAGTGAAAATGGGAAATCTTCCGATTCTGCTCTTGCTCTGTGTGGCAGTATGCTCAGCCTATCCATTGGACAGAGCTGCAAGGGACAAGGAAGACAGCATGGACCTTGTTCAGGTAATTAGGGGAGACGGTCCTCACATTTCCTGATGGCCCAGTGGGGAAGCTCTCTCTGCTTTCTATTTATAAAGCTCACCCAAAATTGTTGGAACTTACCATGTACGAAGTTCAAAGGCAGAGTTATATAGTGTTGCATAGAAAGCGTCTCAGTATCACTCATCTGGGCTTCCCTTTTTACATTGGAAGGAAAAAAAGCCAGAGATGTTAGGTATTTTCCTAAGATCAAAACCACCTTAGTAGCAGCATTGTTTAAGATACATGAATAACAAGTGGAAAGTGTATGAAATGTGTCTTATTTTGAAACTTCTGTAGGTATTTTAATCCAATATAAGGTTAGCTGGATATTTTTATTGCTGCTGTCATGGTTAGACACAGAGATTTTTCTAAGTGTTTTTCTTAAGCCAGCTCCTTGTGAGAAGCATAAAGTGGAAAATGGAATAAACGTAGCTGAAATATACAAATACACACAAGGAAGTTTGATTGTTTTGTTTATCTCCTTTAAGTTCCCTAGATACTTACCTTGATTTTCCAATTCATTGCAATTTTCTTTGCTCTGGTAGGAAAATAAGATGCAGAGATTATTCTGTTACAAAGATAAAGCAAAAGTGAAGAACAGCCTGTAATTGAAGAATTAAATATGAATTTGACTTTTATTTCAGTAAGCTAGAAGACTATTTCAAACAGATTAAGCGAGCAACTGCACAAATTCACTGCAAACCACTAAAAATCAGAAGAATGACCTAAAACTATACTTACTTTCCATTAGCAATATCTAGAAAACTACTACAACCTTGCAAAGGATACGAAACAGTTTGTTAGAAGAAAGGACAGCAGTCCAGTAGTCAAAAAGATTCAAGAGATGCAGAAGTTTCTGGGGTTGGAGGTGACAGGAAAGCTGGACTCGAACACTCTGGAGGTGATACGCAAGCCCCGATGTGGGATTCCTGATGTCGGTTCCTTCAGGACATTTCCGGGTACACCCAAGTGGAGGAAAACTCACCTCACCTACAGGTAGTGGGTCCAAAGGGATGGTGACATACTATTGAGATTTGATAAATTACTATCACAGGAGAAATAGTGTCTTTATTTTTTTTTTCATACAGAATTGTGAATTACACAAAGGATTTACCCAGAGATGCTGTTGATTCTGCCATTGAAAAAGCTCTGACGGTCTGGGAGGAGGTGACTCCACTTACATTCTCCAGGATCTATGACGGAGAAGCTGACATAATGATCATATTTGCAGTTAGAGGTAAAAACACAAAAACACAACAGAAACAAGGGGGGAAAAGCCAACAAAATTTTATCTCATGCTGTTTCATTAGAAAAGATTCCAAAGAGAGCCTAATTACTGATCTTTCCAATACTTTTTTTCTCTCTCTTAGAACATGGGGACTTTTTGCCTTTTGATGGACCTGGAAAAGTTTTGGCTCACGCCTATCCACCTGGATCAGGGTTTTATGGAGATGCTCACTTTGATGATGATGAACAATGGACAAAGGATACATCAGGTTAGTGACACATCTCTCAATTTTGGTGTTGGTTTTTGTTTTAACTTGGAGAAATCTTAATAACTAAGAATATTGAAGAAATGGAGTGTAACAGATTTCCCAATGGGACAAGAACCAGCAAAGGCAGGCTGGAGATGAGAGTAGTTGGATATGGCTGGATACTTTGTCTCAAAGATTGATTTCAAGAATGAGCCTTGAAAAACACTAGACTTTCCATTAAGTGTAATCAGTCAATTGATCAACTAACCGAAAAAGAAGGTGGAGGGGGGCAACAAAGGTACGGTGTGCTTCCAGGAAATAAAGGAGTATAATAGCTGACCAAATGAACATAATACACAGCTAACCTGTCTAATGTATGTGTATTTAAGGAATAAGTAACTGTTATCTATGATTTCTTAAATAGGGATCAATTTATTCCTTGTTGCTGCCCATGAACTTGGCCACTCCCTGGGTCTCCAACACTCAACCAACCGTGAAGCTCTGATGTACCCAGTCTACGACCCCCTCACAGATCTCGCTCGGTTCCGCCTTTCTCAAGATGATGTCGACGGCATTCAGTTCCTGTACGGTGAGTGGTGCTGGAAAAATTAGAAGTGGTAGTTTTGCAATGATGGTCTTCAGGAAAGCTTCCAAATGCTGCATAAAGCATTTGTAATTTAACTCGAGGCGCTTTGAGAGCGTGTGGAAAGCATATACAGTGCCAGAAGCATCATTTCCTGCTGATGTTTGCATCCTCACCTCTGTCCCCTTTAGGGTCTCCTTCGGTTTCCCCTAATGACCAGGCGGTGCCCACGGAGTCTGTGCCTCCCGAGCCTGGGACCCCAGCCGCGTGTGATCCTGCCTTGTCCTTCGATGCGATCAGCACACTGAGGGGAGAAATCCTGTTCTTTAAAGGCAGGTCAGTCCAGAAAACTTTATATTCCTATCTATTCTTTTGATGTATCAATACAATGCTTAGAGAGGAAAACAAATAGAAACTTGATAGAGATTTTTAGACATTTAAAACAAAACAATTTTGCTCTGAGACTTGAAATTATTCTGATGCTCCACTTTCCACATTTTCCTAAAACTGTCAAGCTCATTTTCAAACACTTAGGATGGTTTGATTTTTATCCTGTAATTGTCATTCCCAAATATTATTAAGTAATGGTTACTTTTGAAAAGTCACAAGTAAAACTTTAGAATCTGAATTTTATCTTTACTTCCTTTAAAAATGATACCAGGACACAATTACATTTAATCAATTAATTTACTCACTGCTGGATACATATGCACATGATAAAACTGCACAAGTGGAAAAAAAGTTAAAAGAAGTCATCATCACATCACTGATTCAGTTTCTCAGTTCTCCCTATCTCCATCCATAGTGATGAATGCTTAAATATCCTTCCAGAATTATTCCATGTATGTATAAAAATATACTTACATGTACATATATGTACATACACATCTGCCTTTCTTTTTGAAAATATAAATGATGATGTAATATATATTACTGTTTTGCATGAATTGTAGGTGTTTAAAGCTTACAGTCAGTTGATTAATTTGCATTATAGGATAACTTCCCTTTCACAGAGACATTATTCTGGAATCCTATGCCAACAGATCCAGTGCAGTCTTTTGGGGAAAAAAAGGAAAGATTTTTCCTTAATGGCAACATGCCTGATTTCTGTCTGTCATTGATCCAGAAGATGAGGGAGTGGAGGAAAATGGGTGAGGGAGGAAAATGGGTGAGGAAGGAGCGTGAGGAAAACACGCTAAAAGGTGAAAGACTTTTCTCAGTTTTCATTTCTTTTTACATGCATTTCAGACATTTTTGGCGCAAATCCTTCAGGACGCTCGAACCTCAATTTCACTTGATCTCTTCATTCTGGCCATCTCTTCCTTCAGGCATAGATGCGGCGTATGAAGTTACTAGCAAAGACATGGTTTTCATTTTTAAAGGTAATTCTTATGTAACAATTTCTTTAACTTGCTGAAATAAAGCTTCTCACTGGAAAATTGATGAATAATTTTTTTCTACAACAAATTTTGTCTGCTTTATTGGTTAAAAGTAACAAAGCTGTAATTGAGACTGGCATTATTTTATTTATATTTTATAGATGATGAAATGAACATAAGAATAGAAATAGCCCAGATGTAAATTCCTTCATTTGGAATTTACAACTGTGTTCATTCCCTCTGTGTTCATTCATTGAACCTACAAGTTTTTGTTTAATGTCTATTTGGGGCTGGTAAATCTAAAATTCTGGCTTCTTTTTCTACTATGAAATCAAAGATGCTAAGACATATTTCCAAAACCAAAGACTTTTTTATTATAGATTCAATATGATTGTGGTTTTTTCCCCATAAAAACAGGAAATCGGTTCTGGGCCATTAGAGGAAATGAGATACAAGCAGGTTACCCAAGAGGCATCCATACCCTGGGCCTTCCTTCAACAGTAAGGAAAATAGACGCAGCCTTTTCTGATAAGGAAAAGAAGAAAACGTACTTCTTTGTAGAAGACAAATACTGGAGGTAATATTTGCTTGTAATAACTCTGTATGATCCTAGTTAGGGAAATTATCTTCTTTCCCTAGGAAGTCGCCTGCCTTCCTCTTAGACCTTCGTCCCCCACAGGAGGAACGTGGGGCTCTAGACAGCAGTGGGGGAGTCCCTGTGTGTGAGCTCAGTCCCTCGTCATGCTCAACCCTTTGCAACCACATGGACTGTAATCCGCCAGGCCCCTCTGTCCATGATTCTCCAGGCAAGAATACTGGAGTGGGTTGCCATTTCCTCCTCCAAGGGATCTTCCTGATCCAGGGGTCGAACTTTGTGTCTCCTGCATTGGTAGGAGGATTCTTCACTGCTGAGCCATCTGAGAAACCCCAGTGACAACATATATGAACCAAATATGATAGAAAACTTGAAGTTTATATTTGAAATGAATGATTGAATTCACTTTGTGTTCACATCTTTTTGACGGAAGGATGATTAACATTCTTTCTGTCCAGACCAAAGACATATGGTAGCAAACAGCATCTGCTAGATCAAGATGTTGCCTCTCTTTCTGGTAGAGATACAATTTTAAGAGCCAAGTTTGCAGTACCATTAAAGTCACACATTTCTGTAGCACTAAACATGTCTGACATTTATTTGCAAATGTTGGAAAGTTGATTAGAATTCCACATTAAACCTAACATGATTTACCGATTTTGATAACACGGCCTCTGGTCAATGCTGAGCTTTGTTTCTTTTACGTGGTGCAGATTTGATGAGAAGAGACAATCCATGGAGCCAGGCTTTCCCAAGCAAATAGTGGAAGATTTTCCAGGGGTTGAACCAGAGGTGGATGCTGTTTTTGAAGTATTTGGTAAGAGGATACTCCTTTTGCTGGCAGAGGGGCACTTGAAACATTCTATAGTACCAGAAGAAAGACGAAAGTTGAAGTATTTAATAACAGTTTTCTTTAACCAGATTCCTCCTCCCAACCCTAAATTTCAGCTTACAAATTTCATATCAATTGTATGACTACTTCGTATAAAAGGCTGTATAAAACCCCCTCAAGTGGTGTGGCCAAGTTCAACACTAGCCAGCTGGCTTCTCCATCCCACCGCTAATTCCCACGGAGAGTTTCTCTGTCTTTCTTGAGTAGTCAGTCAGTTGCCAATATTTAACTTTCCATGAGCCCAAAGTTGAAAAAGAAGGACTTTTTCCCCCTCAGGGATAGATGGGTGGAGGGATGGATGATCTTATTGGAACACAACCTGAGCAGCAGGTCGTAAAGTTCATAAAGGATTGTCTGGTTCTGAAAGAGTCCCTGAGAGTCTCTGAGGCCAGAGGATCAGGCTTCTTCGTCAGGAAAGGGGAAGAGGAGTATTCAGAAGGAAAAGTGTAAGGATGCACGGTTTCTGAAGATGGAGAGAATTTTATCTGGTTCCAAGCGGAATAACCTAATAGCCCAGAGCCTGGTTCTGCCGTCAGACAGAGCTGGAGTGGGGTGCTGTTCCCATCCTTTCCTTGTTGAGTGACCTTGGGCAGGCATCTAAATTTGTCTGAATCTCAGCTTCCTCATCTGTAAAATGGAGTTAGATATATGTGCCTCATAGGGCTTTTACAGAAAGAAATGAAAATAAAAGTCATGCAAAATGCTTAACATAGTTCCTGGCACATAGTTAATCTCTATAAACACTTTCTACTTTTAGGTATCTGTTATTCTGAGTTTTGTATGTTGCCAAATTTATTTACTTGAAGAAAAATATCTCATTATTTCCCCTGTCTGCATTTGCAGGGTTTTACTATTTCTTCCATGGATCTTCGCAGTTTGAATTTGACCCAAATGCAAAGAAAGTGACACATGTGTTGAAGAGTAACAGCTGGTTGAATTGTTAGGAGAGATGTTTAGAAGGCATAACATGGGCATTTTAAGTTAAGCTGATAATTCTTCACCTAAGTCTCTGTGAAATGAAATGGTTCGTGTTCTCCTGTGTGTGCAGTGATGGAGAACGAGAGTGTGAGCTGTGTGTCTTGACCACTAGCCTCACATATCACAGGGCATTCAAATGGGCTGTGCATTTGTACTCTGCTCACGTGCATTAGCCTCCCATGGGAACAAGGTTAGCACACTGCAACAGGCAAGCGACTGTATATAGACTATTTGCTTATTATTTAATAAAGAGAATCTGTCAGTTACTTCATCGTGTTGTTTGTTTCAATGAATGCACTTTCCTCATGATCTTGGGCGTGTTGTGGACTGATCAGTGGAGTGGAAGTACAGGATCAGGGTCTCCATGGCTGGGACCTCAAAATGGGCTCAACCAGAACTGGAAACAATCTGCCGTTTCCCCTCCCCAGGTGCCCTACCAAAGGGAGGCTATAAAGATCTAGGGGAGTGGTCACCGTACAGGGCAGGCTCTGAAAAAAGTTGTGAAGCAGAAACCTACAATTAAAGCAAATCACCTATTTACACACCTCATTTTTTTCTGGTGGGAAAATAAACCTGTTCTTTATCTTCTCCTTTTACTTATATAGTCCATCAATGGAGTTCCTTTCCCTGCCCAAGTAAATAATTGTGCTCAGATCGCCTCTATTCACACACGAAAATACCCTCCTGTACTCATTTTGTATCCGTCCATGCCCCCGTAAACCCCCATGGACAAATGCTTATCCTAAAACCAGTTTGCCACTCCTAAGGAATATGTGTAGCACAGTATTGGCTACACAGTAAGAGCTCATTCATGATATAACTTATTAATTCATTTGAGAATAATTTATTAATAGTATTCCATGTTTCTGGTATTGTGCTAGGTTGTGGGCATGGGAGCCTGAGAAAATGGACACTGTCCCTGCCTCATTGAGATTATAATCCAGCAAGAAAGACTATATGCAAAGAGTGACGAGCATAGATATGCATCTGTAATTTTAGTAAGAGATATAAAAGAAAAATTAGGCTTCTTTGATAGAATAACAGGAGGGAACTCCTTTGAGCTGGGTGGTTTTAGAAGTTTTGCAAGAATGGCATTGGAGAAGGTTTTGAAGGAAGACATGAAAACTAGCTGAGAAGATGGTTTGGACTAAAGCGGTCACAGGGGCAAATCAGATGGGCATATGAACATATATATGATTGGCAGCAGAACTCTATGATGGCTTAGATATGAAGTTTATTTAACAGATAGAAGTGGCCAGAATAACTCTCAAATAGCTTCGTTGAGCCTACAGGTTGATGAGGAAAGAACTGGAAAGAATCAGTTTTGTGAGAAAAGGGCAATAGTTAGGAAGAATTGCTCAGTTTTGCTAATTTTTGAAATGTCTGAGAGATTCCCAAGTAATACCATGAAATAAATGAGCTTAGAACTCAAAAAAGAAGATATAGTGATTATGTTTGGTGATAAATGTTAACTAAACTTACTGTGGTAAACATTTTGCATTGTATTCACATACCAAATCATTATGTTGTACACCTAAAACTTATACAATGCTGTATGTCAATTATACCTAAATTTTCTTTTTAAAAAAGAGAGAAGATATAAATATGTGGGGTTTTTCAGCATTTGATTAGTCTTATAGTGCAAGAGATACCAAATGAAAGATTTTTATGATGTAATCTTAATAAATAACAATATTTTGCCAAGGATTGAATATGTCTTTATTTTAAAAATTAACAAAATTTATTTGGTTTATTTTTTGATAGATATTATGCAACCACCGCATGAGTCTGAAAGGTAAAAAACATGCAATGAAAAATTAATTTTCCTCGCATGTTTATCATCACTATCTAGTTCTTTTTTTCGGAAGTAACAAACTTGAATTTTAAGAATCCTTTCAGAATGATTTTATACATATACAAGCAATAATATTATCTTTATAAGTTAAAGTGTGTGTGTGTGTGTGTGTGTGTGTGTGTGTGTTAGCTGCCCAGTTGTATCCGACTCTTTGCTAACCCATGGACCAGAGTCTGCCAGGCTCCTCTGCCCATGGGCTTCTCCAGGCAAGAATACTGTATTGGGTAGCAATTCCCTTCTGCAGGGGATCGTCCCAACCCAGGTCTCCTATATTGCAGGCAGTTTCTTTACCGTTTGAGCCTCCAGAGAAGCCCTAAGTTAAAATGGTAGCATATAAACTCACAGTGCTCTGCCATTTGCTATTTTCACTTACTATAGCCTGGCAACCATTCCACATCAGTACATGCAGAATTTGCTTCACTTTTTCATGACTACATTCTGTGAGATAAATATGTGATTTATTTATTCAGTTTCCTATTGGTCACTAAATTAGTGATTAAATAAATGCATGCATCAAAGAAATAAAATTTAAATATAAAATAATAAAAATACATTTAAAGTAAATAAAACTATTACATTAAATGATAATTCAGTAATGTGTAATTTGTGGTTGCATGAGTATCCAAATGGCCCACGTGGTGGAGAATCTAAACAATAGTTTCCCTATCCCTCCATCTCTGCTCAGACTTTGAAGGTTAAGCTTTTCATCAGATATGCAAGTGTATTCAAGGATATTCATTGTAGCATTGGGGAAAATAGTAAATAAATAATAGCAAATAAATCAAATAAAATTGTAGGCATCAGTATACTATTTTCAGTATTCAGTGTATCAGTAGGTGATTTTAAATATTTTATTATTATTCCGATTATTTGATTGGCATGCAAAAAATAAAGCTGCTCTCAGATATTAGCTAGTCCAACTGAAAGTCTGACATATATTATTTGTCCTGTTTTAATGCAGAAACAAATACTTTACATATATCACCTCACTTAACTCTTATTTGGGAGGTAGAGATTATTACATCAGTTTTACAAATCTAAGGATTGCTGCTCAGAGAGGATAAGCCATATCCTCAAGGTCATGCTGATAATAAATGGCTGAACCAGAGATGTAATTCATTTTGTCTGACACCAAACTTATGTATGAGCCGCTCTGCTGCTCCCTACTCTTTGTATTGATATGAACTGACTATACATGTGATGAAAAACAAAAGAGATGGAGCAGAGGAAAGACTGATAGAGGTAATAAGTCAATAGCTGGAAAAGAGATAAAGAAAAGAACTGGCTCTTTATAGCTGGCTGAATCAAAAGGGGAGGTTGGAGTGACCTAGGCATGGGTGTGTAATACAGACTTTCAAAAGTCAAAGGTTTGTAACTCGAGTAATTTCTACAAGTGCTGCTTTATATATTTTTCCATTTAAATAAGGAATATTAACTCAGGTAATAGAACATTTTATGTGCATCTAAGTGTACAGGAATATGGCTTGTTTTTAATAAATAGTTCATTCATAATTCAAGAATATTGAATGACTCATCAATTAGGATTCTGCTGGATAGTAGAAAGGGACAGTGGGAATCTTGCTCATCCATTCATGCACATCACTAATTAGCTGATGAGGCATTTGGCTACCTTAAGAGAGTCATAGATTAATCCTAATTGTAGATTAGTGATTTTAAAAAATCACTGCAAAATCTGATACTAGAGGAAAGGGCATGGGTGATGCATAAAAGAGCATTGTAAAGGACTTTCACACTCCTGGGACAACACGTGACACATGAGACCACAGATGCATTTTCAAAGGCAAGAAAATATTTTATATAGATCTGTTACAGAACATCAAATTGATTTCCCTGACACATTCTGAAAATGACAATTTCATTTTTAAACGTTTCTTCACATGAACTTGTTTTGAGTTTCATTTTCCATGAAGTCCTGTCATGTTACCATTTGACTTTGTAGCAAATGAAAAAGTCTTTTTCTCAGGGCTTTCAATCCACGTCAGTTTTTCTGATTAATCAGATTCAAATTACATCCTCATGAGCAAGTGAAAACTTGGGAGGAGAGTCACAACCGCAAGACTACAGTTGGCAGAAATCTAGGTCAAAATTCTGCTAAGAACGGACAGAAGTGCTTCCAACCCTTTTGGAGCTCACAATTTGGGGATGATACCACTGATATGGAAATAAACATAAAGGGCAGGCAGGATAGGAGACATTCATTTCTTCCTTTCCTTATTTATTCACTCTTTGGACAACAGTTACTAAGTACTCACTGTATGCTTAGCACAGTGCTAAAAGCTTGGATAAATTTGGACAAATCAATGAACAAAACAGATGACGATTTTGTCTTCTTAAAACTTACATTCACAAGAGAGGCAGACAAGAAACTACAATTAAGAACTATAAATACATTACATCGTATGTTAGAAGGAGATACGTGCTTTGGAAAAAAGAAAAAAGGAGAACGAGGTAAGGATTTCAAGTGAAAAGGGCTGGGGCGGTGAAGCTGCACTATAAACGCTACAGTACAGAGCCCCCCTGAGAAAGTGATGTCTGAACAAAGATGAAGGAGGCAAGAGAGTCGGCCAGGTGAGCTGGGAGGAAGAGCACTCCAGACAGAGAGAACAGCTGAATGCAGAGGCCCGAGGTCCCCGTGCTCAATGTTCAAGGAAGCGCAAGGCGGTTGCTGATGGCAGTGAAGCCAGAGCGAGGGGTGGGAGGACTAGAAGAGAAAGGCGGAGAGATGACAGAGCAAGTCCTGCGGGGGCATACGGGTCGGTTTAAACCTTTGGTTTTTGGGTGAAATGGAAGAACCACAGGAGAGAATAGGTCAGAAGAGTCTCTGGATACTGTTAGATTATTAACAGACTGTAGGGGAACATAGGTAGAAGCACAGAGACCTGTTAGGAGGCAATTGTACTATTTTAATCAAGCGAGGATGGTGCCTCCAACCAGGGGTTAACAGTGGTAGTGGGGAAAAGTTATTTGAGAAATGTATTTGCAAATAGAATCAGCAGGATTTAGGATGTGAAAGTGTGAGGCTGTAAAGTGTAGGAAAAAGAGAAGAGTTTGGAGGACCTGGAGGCTTTTAGGACAGCGCTGTTGAGCCGCCCTCATTTGAGGCATGAGCGGGCTGTGGTGGGAAGATCTAAGTTTAGTTTGGGGCTTGTTGTGTGTTTGCGATGTCTATCTTACATCCATACAGTGACGCTGGATTTATGAGTCTGGAGTTGAAGCAAAAGCTCTGGATTGGAAATGTAAATTTGGGAGTCATCAGCACATAGATGGTTCCATTTTTTATTAAAATTTCTTTGTTTTATTTTTAAACTACAACTTATTTTTAAATTGAAATTTTTAATTAAAAAATCAATTAATATTTTGGCGGTGCTAGGCCTTTGCTGCTGCACACGGGCTTTCCCTAGCTGGGGCAGGTGAGGGCTGCCCCCAGCTGTGGTGCATGGGCTTCCCACTGTGGTGGCATCTCTTGTTATGGCGCGTGGACTCTCGAGCGTGTGGGCTTAAATGCTTGTGGCACATGGGCTTCGTCGCCCTGCGGCTCGTGGAATCTTCCCAGGCCAGTGATCGAGCCTGCATCCCTGCACTGGCAGGCAGATTCTTAACCAGTGGACCACCAGGGAAGTCCCACATAGATGGTTTTCAAGTCTTGTCATTGGATGAGCTTAACAATGGAGGAAGAATATAGAAGAGAAGTCACCTCAAAAAAAAAAAAAAAAAGCACTGGGCACTCCAATATTGAGTTAAAGAACGCATACACAATAAATTTATATTCCACCACTCTTCCATAGTACTGACTTGAAGCATCAGAGTCGTTAATGAAACGAAGCGGGATAGCAAGTTTATCATAATCTACCATTTCAGATGGACTCTTTTTTTCGACTTGTGAGAGTCCAGGTGTAAATCACTATTTTTATATAAATGTATCTGACAGAAAGAGGAAGGTAGGATATGCTGTTGCTATGGACAGTTTGGGGCAAGAATGTGTGAATCCTCCTGGATGATCCAAGGATGAGCAGATGATGAGTGAGGAGGGGTGTTTCAGCAGGTCAAGGGAGGAGATCAGGGAGGAGCGAGTGGAGAGGGCAAAGGATTAAGGTGATGAAATACGGAATCACACAAGGAAAGGAATATAGATTGGTCATGTAGGAAGTGGATAGCGAACAAGGAGGCGTCTGGATAGAATTTTCACCCAGAGTCCCAGGGCTGAGTCCAGAGAACCTGTAGGAGAGCCATCATTCTTCCTGGTCTAGGGACCAAGAAAGTGCCAGTTAGTCTACCTGAGAAGCAAAACCAAGCTTAACCTTCAAGCAGGAAATGGGTGCTTCCGTGGTTTGGCTTATCTCTATCCCATTCATGCCCTGATGAATTCATTCCTTAAACAGACTGCATGTCTGAGATTGCCAGGCCCTGTGCCAGGAATGAAGATACACTGAGATAAGATTCCTGTTCTTATTCTAATGGAAGAGACAGAACAGTGAATGGGCAATCAGTAAACAAAGCACTGCTCAGGCCGAGCCCAAAGGGCTGGGGACACACACAGCCACTAACCCAGTTTGGGGACATCAGGGAAGAATTTCAGAGGAGATACATTTAAGCTGAAACCCACAGGTCAAGCACTTAGTGAATGAAGGGAAGGAAGGATGATATCCCCACCAGACAAAAGCCATAAGATGTGTCAAGATCTGAAGGTGAGAGACCTTGGCTTCTTATCTCCTTCAACTCCTTAGCATGGCATCAAAGTCCTTCATATTTCAGCCCTGTTTGCGTCTGTATGACAGCTCCCATTATGGCCCACCCTAATGCTACACTCCAGCCATTGAACCACTTGAGGTTTCCTCTACACGCCAAGCTCTCTGTCCCCTCCAGCCTTTACGTTCAGTCCTTCTGTTTGCTGTACCCTCTGTCTGGCATATTGTGGATGTCTGCCTAGTTCATTTCCCTTCTCTGGACGTGTCCTCCTAAGGGCCGGGTAGGTGTGGCTGGGCTAAGCAGCCATGCTTGTACCAGAAGTCCCACAGTCGTGCAAAAATCGGATTGGATTAAGGAAGGATGCAGGAATAAGACAGAGCCTATGAGGTGCTCTCTCCCAGAGTTAGACACAACCCATAATCCCCAGGCAGACCATACTGTGGACAGAATCTATAAGATCACCTAGGGTGGGAACCCGAATCAGGACCATGGTGTGTCAAAGTCCTGCACAGAATATTCTCATGGGGGAGCACCCTCCCTGAAGCAAAGCTGGTCTACAGAAAGAGAAAAGGGCAGTGAGCCTGCAGGCCAGAGCTGAGAGCACAAGGGAGAGAGAGAGACTGAGAGGCGGATGGAGGCAGAGCCTGTGTCTGTCCCATTTCTCAGGAAGGCCGTCCTGAGATTGCAGTCCACGAGATTCTTCCAGTTCCTTATTATAAGTCCACTGCAATCATCCTCCAATGAAGTGATTCCTGGCTTAGACATAAGTTGGGAGTGGATTGGCAAGCCACAGGCTTTCAAAGCATATGTGAGATTTGCTGTGGGGTCCCAGCAGGGCAGAGGAAAATGCCATGTCGAGGCGCAGCCAGCAGTTTATGAAAAGAGGAGAAAAAGCAGGCGGTTCAACTGCTATCTGTGTTGAACTGTCTCCTGAAAGCTCAAGCCAGGGCCTCCCTGACAGCAAAGTTTTAGGGGGTTTAGGATGAAAAGTAAGGTGTCTGAAGCTGTTGGTTACTCCTTGTCATCTAAATTCTACAAGGAAAGAGATATATTACAGTCCAGGTTTCCTTACTGAAAATTTTAAAAAAAGGAAATAGCTGTTGCCAGAAGCCCTTATAGTCTGAATTCATATTCAGATTATGAAAATGTGTCTGGAAATTAATCATCCACTTGGCTGAACTGTATCCGTTCCTTGCTCTGCCCTACTGAGTCCTAACAGTAATGGCAGGGTTCTCAGTGATGGGAACTGGGGTGGAGACTGTTGAGAAATTTGGTGGAGGAGCTGAAGGGATGCAACTCCCTGCCCAACACATCCCTTCAAACCACTTCTTGCCGTTGGATTCTATATGATTCCTCTGAGTCTTTAAAATTAACTTCATTTGAATTCAGTTTCAATCAGATGGTTCCCGAGGAAAACACACATACTGTTCTCTCAACTGACTTGCTCTTGAAAAGCAATGCTTACTTCTGGATGTGAAGAGCCAGCAGGACCCTGTCAGGTCAAGTGTGAAGAGGAAGGATCAGGATCAGGACCATGTGGAAGGGTGATGATATGAGGGAACATGTCATGGCTGGGGACTAAAGAGAAGAAGATTTTTTTTTTTCTGAACTAAATTATAGAGAGATGAATATTAAGTATTCAACAGCTGAGCCACCAGGGAAGCCCAATTATATAATTAAGAACATTAAATTAAAAAAAAATCCATTACATGTTATTTAATAAATGTGACAACTGAGAAAGCACACCCCAAAGCATATGAATTAACTCAGTCAGTGAATAATTCAGCAATAAGTCTATTTCAGAAATAGTCAGGCTATAAACAATAAATTAAACTACTAACTTACTCAGTTAATGAGCATTACCTCTTGCACACAAATAAAATTTCTTAAGCATATCTGAAGTTGATTAAAAGTGCTTCAGAGAGAAGCGAAGAATGTTGTTGCTTTTCAGTTGCTAAGTCGTGTCTGACTCTTTGCAACCCCATGGACTGTAGCATGCCAGGCTCCTCTGTCCTCCACCATTTCCAGGAGTTTGCTTAAGTTCATGTCCATTGAGTCAGTGATGCTATTTAACCATGTCATCTTCTGCTGCCCTCTTTTCCTTTTACCCTCAATCCTTTCCAGCATCAAGATCTCTTCCAGTGAGTTGTCTCTTCTCATCAGTCGCCAAAGTATTCCAACTGTGGTGTTGGAGAAGACCCTTGAGAGTCCCTTGGACTGCAAGGAGATCAAACCAGTCCATCCTAAAGGAAATCAGTCCTGAATATTCATGGAAGGACTGAAGCTGAAGCTGAAACTCCAATATTTTGGCCACCTGATGCAAAGAAGCAAAGAATATAGAGAGATTAAAAAACCCTGGCCTTCCCAGCTTTTACTGAAAGAGAGGTACTTGAAAATCCACTTAAGTCATTTAATCCTTGAAAGTGAAAGTGTTAGTTGCTCAGTTGTGTCCGACTCTTGGCGACCCCATGGACTCTAGCCTTCTAGGCTGCTCTGCCCATGGACTTCTCCAGGCAAGAATACTGGGATGGGTTGCCATTTCCTTCTCCAAGGGATCTTCCCAACCCAGGGATTGAACCTGGCTCTCCAGGCAGATTCTTTACTGTCTGAGCCACCAGGGAAGCCCTTAATCCGATGCTCATTAGAAAAAAAAAAAGATGCTTTGGGGGAAAATTCCACTCTGGGGTTTGGTCCTAGTAAGTGTCAGGCCACAGAGTAACAGCTGATTCTTAGCATAATCATCTCTATCAGCAAGAACTCCTCAGCACGATCAAGAGGAAACTGTTTCACTTTCCTAAGACAAAATTAAAGGTGAGTATTTATGATACTTGAACTTCCTGGCCATGATTTATACCACTAAGAAATTTTCCACCTTGACATTTACTCTTCGAATCACAGTCAGCTTAAGGCACTGAAGGTGATGATGATGTGACACCTTATAACACAGCTGCTCCTGCGCAAGTTTCCAAAAGTAACAAAGGAGGTAACTCACTGCGTTGGCTTACATTGTGGGTTTAACTGGAAGTTAAATTCCCTCATTGCGTAATAAGACTTTCCTCAAGACTTGTATTTAATTTATGTTATAGGTAGTTATTTGCTATCAATATTTAGCATATTGAATATATTTTTGTCAAGACTCATAGTTCTAGTAGTTCTGATAGCTTTGCTTCCAATGAATTAAAGCAAATAAAATTTGGGGGCATGATTTTCTCATCTCAATGTAAGAGGGTTAAGGTAAGTGATTTGGAGTGTCTTTCTAGTCTAAGAGGAATTAATACTCATTGAGCAGCTATTATGACAGCATGATACGTCCTGCGTTTGAGGAGTTCACTATCCTCCAAACCGCTGTGGCATATCTTAATATTGCTATTTTCATTTTATATGTGAGAAAAGGAAATACCATAGAGGTTAACATGCCTAAGCTTAGAGGTCTAAGTTGTTGCAAAACTCTAATTGAGTTTTGAATCCAAATCTTCCTTACACAAAAACCTGAATGCTGTTTTGGTTCTATATTGTTTCTGAGTACATCTAGTAACTCTACATTTGCAACCAAGCTGTCTAGAGTATCAAGCAGTAAGAGTGCATCAAATTTTTATGTACATATATAATTTTGGTTAATATGCTAGGGAAAATTTGGCCTTTTTATTTCAGGAAAAATAGTTATCCAGAAAATGAATCTGGATTTATTTCTGAATCCAGAAAATGAGTTTCATGTCTATGAAACCCTAGTATTTATCTTGTATGGTTATGTAATACCCGGTCACAGGGACAGTCTTAAAGGGCAGGAAGTGAAAATTTTAATATGTAATCCTTCAATTTAAAAGGTACATATCAGTTCAATTATATTGTAAACAAATGGGCTAGGCATTATTATTTCCTTTTTGTAGTTGACAACATCAAAGATTGCTCAGCTGTGATTCAAACCTATGTCATTTGATTCAAAATTCTGAGCTTTTCCTGCCACACCCTTTCCAAGGTACTTGAAAGAAAATTCCCTCCCCACAGGTAAGGTAACTATCCTCACTCACTACAATTAGAAAATCACTGTTTTGTGCATAAATCTCAGATATTTCTGACAGAACGTGCATTGGCTTCTAGACAGCTCTGGGCATAAATCTCCACTCTGCCACCTCCTGGTGCCTTGGAGAAGATAATGTCTGAGTTTCAATTTCTGCTCACCTACACCGTGGAAGTCTCCAGCTCTAAAGGATCCAGACTCCAGAGGTCCACCTCCAGGCCACCCCAGCAGCTTCCAAGGAGTGGGAAATGGAGTGTGGATCTTTATTCCTGATGGGAACTGCCCAAATGTCCCATTTTCCAGTTTAAAGAAATTGCTCCTTTCTCTTACACTTCCCTCAAACCTTTTCCCTCTCCCTCTTATTTGAAGATAACTGACATAGCCTTCTCAAATGATCTTAGGTTTTCCCAAGTTTAGAAAGAGGTACTGCCCTCAATACTACTTGAATGTTTGATTGTAGTCCTGAAGGTACATCTAAGATTAGGGAACACAGAATCCTTGGCAAGACCAGGGGAAACTATAGAACAGAAAATGAAATTTTACATCTCAATATACTATCTTATGACATACGCTGTCTATAGAAATATATGTTCGTATTCTTTTGTAGGGACTGTGTTAAGTATATTTGTTTATTATGTATTGTACTATGGGGGCTTCCCAGGCGGTGCTAGTGGTAAAGATCCCACCTGCCAATGCAGGGGACGTAACGGATGAGGGTTCAATCCCTGGGTCAGGAAGATCTTCTGGAGGAGGAAATGGTAACCCACTCCAGTGGGTTGTGCCAGGCCCAGGAATCCCACAGAATCTGATTGGAATTGACAGGCTATGGCTGTGCCTATCTCTGTACTTTACTTTATACAAGTACCCGAATGTTCATTGCAGCACTATTTACAATAGCTAGGACATGGAAGCAACCTAGATGTCCAAGGGCAGATGAATGGATAAGGAAGTTGTGGAACATATGCACAATGGAATATTACTCAGCTAGAAAAAGGGATGCATTTGAGTCAGTTCTAAAAAGGTGGATGAAACTGGAGCCTATTATAGAGGGTGAAGTAAGTCAGAAAGAGAAACACAAATACTTTATGTTGAATTTAATTGGGAGAAGACAAATAATAATAAAAACAATAAAGCTAACTCTTTCTTAGCATTTTCTGTGCCAGAAAATATTCTAGCTGTATGTGATTTATTTAGTAGATTAAGGAAGAGAGAAAGAAAAAAAGGAAGGAAAAAACAAAGGGAGAAATAAAGAAAAAGAATCATAACTAACACATACGTGAATTTTGGCGTACAAATGGCTTGAGAGCCCTTCACTTCTGTCAGCTCCCAGAGCCCAGCAGAAGACTCTCCAAGGAGGGCTTACTAAAGATACTCCAGCCAACTGTCCAACCACACAGCTCCCTTAAATCCCTCTCCACTTACCTCTCCAACAAAGCCAACAGAATTTCCTAATGCCAACATGACAACATCTGTTGCCGGTACTAAAAAGTACTGAAGCTAAAAGAGGCACACTTACGTGAGAAGCAAAAGGAGACTGATTTAATTTGTTTCAGGCATCAATAGATTTCTGGATAAATTGACTGGAAAGTACACACTTGTATTTTGAATCTTATTTTTTCTGGAGTACAAAGTGAAGCAGGGCAAAGGCTAAAAGAGTTCTTCCAAGAGAACACGCTGGCCAGAGCTAACACTGAAACAACACAAGAGGCGACTCTGCACATGGACATCTCCAGATGGTCAATATTGAAATCAGATTGATTAGATTCTTTGCAGCCAAAGATGGAGAAGCTCTATACAGTCAGCAAAAACAAGAACGGGAGCGGACTGTGGCTCAGATCATAAACTCTTTATTGCAAAATTCAGACTTAAACTGAATAAAGTAGGGAAAACCACTAGACCATTCAGGTATGACCTAAATCAAATCCCCTGTGATTATATAGTGGAAGTGCAACAGATTCAAGGGATTAGATCTGATAGACAGAGTGCCTGAAGAACTATGGATGGAGGTTTGTGACACTGTACAGGAGGCAGTGGTCAAGACCATCCCCAAGAGAAAGAAACTCAAAAAGGCAAAATGGTTGTCTGAGGAGGCCTTACAAATAGCTGAGAAGAGAAGAGAAGCTGAAGGCAAAGGAGAAAAGGAAAGATACATCCATCTGAATTCAGAGTTCCAAAGAATAGCAAGGAGAGATAAGAAAGCCTTCCTCAGTGATCAGTGCAAAGAAATAGAGGGAGACAATAGAATGGGAAAGACTAGAGTTCTCTTCAAGAAAATTAGAGATACCAAGGGAACATTTCATGCAAAGATGGGCACAATAAAGGACAGAAACAGTATGGACCTAACAGAAGCAGAAGATATTACGAAAAGCTGGAGTAAATATACAGAAGAACTATACAAAAAAGATCTTCCTGACCCAGATAACCACAATGGTGTGATCACTCACCCAGAACCATACATCCTGGAGTGTGAAGTCAAGTGGGCCTTAGGAAGCATCACTACAAACAAAGCTAGTAGAGGTGATGGAATTCCAGTTGAGCTATTTCAAGTCCTGAAAGATGCTGCTGCTAAATTGCTGCACTCAATATGCCAGCAAATTTGGAAAGCTCAGCAGTGTCCACAGGACTGGAAAAGGTCAGTTTTCATTTCAATCCCAAAGAATGTTCAAACTATTGCATAATTGCACTCATCTCCCATGCTAGCAAAGTAATGCTCAAAATTCTCCAAGTGAGACGTCAACAGTACATGAACCAAGAACTTCCAGATGTTCAAGCTGGATTTAGGAAAGGCAGAGGAACCAGAGATCAAATTGCCAACATCTGTCGGATCATTGAAAAAGCAAGAGAGTTCCAGAAAAACATCTACTTCTGCTTTATTGACTATGCCAAGGCATTTGACTGTGTGGATTACAAAAAACTGTAGAAAATTCTTGAGGAGATGGGAATACCAGACCACCTGATCTGCCTCCTGAGTAATCTGTATGCAGGTCTAGAAGCAACAGTTAGAACCAGACATGGAACAACAGACCGTTTGCAATTGAGAAAGGAGTATGTCAAGGCTGTATATTGTCACCCTGCTTATTTAACTTATGTGCAGAGTGTATCATGCAAAATGCCAGGCTGGATGAAATACAAGCTGGAATCAAGATTGCTGGGAGAAATACCAATAACCTCAGATATGCAGCGGAGAAGGCAATGGCAACCCATTCCAGTAATCTTGCCTCGAAAATCCCATGGATGGAGGAGCCTAACAGGCTGTAGTCCATGGGGTCGCGAAGAGTTGGACATGACTGAGTGACTTCATTTTCACTTTTCACTCTCATGCATTGGAGAAGGAAATGGCAACCCACTCCAGTGTTCTTGTCTGGAGAATCCCAGGGACGGTGGAGCCTGTTGGGCTACTGTCTATGGGGTCGCATAGAGTTGGACACGACTGAAGTGACTTAGCAGCAGCAGCAGCAGCAGATATGCAGATGACACCACCCTTATTGCAGAAAGTGAAGAGGAACTGAGGAGCCTGTTGACGAAAGTGAAAGACGAGAGTGAAAAATCTGGGCTAAAACTCAACATTCAAATAACTAAAATCATGCTTTGTATATCACACCTATTAAGTAATGGAGTTTGAGTAAACTCCAAGAGTTGGTGATGGACAGGGAGGCCTGGCATGCTGCAGTGCAAGGGGTCGCAAAGAGTCGGACACGACTAAGGGACTGAACTGAACTGAACTGAAGTAAATGGAGTAAGTTTTCCATATGCATTCAATTTTTTATACAAAGTTCAGGGAAATAGTTAACTAACGTGTACTTGTCCATGTATACAATAGCAACATGATAATTATACTGATAATTTTGGAGAGTTCACTATGATTCCTTGGGCTTAAGTAACTCAGTCCTCTTAGTGATTCTGATTCCTTTTAGGCTTGCCAACTGAAAGAATGCCTTTTGAAAGAAGAAACACTTTAGAAAGTGTTAACATGCCACATTTCCTATTCTTCAGAATTTAACCTAAGATGTTCCATATCAAGCAAATTTGTACAAATGCAATATTCCTGGAAAACGATCAGGGACATAAACACAGGTAAAACACCAGCACTTCACCAGAGTGAAGTCAAGGTGAGGATAACGTGAAACGTGATTTAAGCAAGTATAATGTTCTGTGGAACTTCAGAGCAGAACTATCTCACAGAGGAAGGAAAGAGAAAACTTTGTGAATAAAATAACACTTAGACTGGACTTTGAAGAATAGATAGAATGATATTAAGTAGAGAGAGAGGGGAATAAAGTGTATGACAGTGTAGGGGAACAAAGTACAAGGTACATTTGGGAAATAATGTAATTTGTTTGGAAGACTGGGAAATGAAGCTTGGAAGTCATTTTTAAACATGGGAGGTCTTCAGTACTACAACTGGTTTGTATTTGCTTTGGTAGATTATATCAGTCACTGAAGGCTTTTATTCATAAAATTAATTACACACCAATTGCATGCTCACTATATTCCAGTTATTATACCATAACAATCCAGTTATTGTACATCGATTACCTTATTTCAGCCTTGGAAATACTATCTAAGGATGTGCTGTTATTATTTCTATTTTTAAGATGAAAAAAATAAAGATATAAAAAGATTGAATAACAGATCATTTAGCTATTAGTCGGCCAAGCAGGTATTTGAACCCGAGTCTGTGGTTGAGGAAGCTCTGTGCTATGTAAGAGGTAGGAAAGTGAGGATTAGGAGTCTTGGTTAGTAGAAAATGACACCAGATATGTCCAAATGGGGAGGCCTTGGTGGTGGTTGAAACTTAAGATAGAAGTTCAAGAAAAATAGTAGGGCCAGAGTTTAGGGTGGGTGAAGATGTTGGGTGAAGTTATAGAAGTAGATGAGACAGTGTTGGGGGGAAAGTGGCCAGAGATTAAAGATAAGAACTCAGAGTAGGATCTTGGTGAATGACTAGACTCAGGAGGAAGGGAAAGGAAGAGATGCCAGCAAAGGAGAGGAAGTAATCGGAAAAGTAGTAATACAAGGAAAAAAAGCAAAGTGCAGAAGCTCCCAAGCCAGAGAAAGAAAGATTTCCAAAACTGAGCATCAAATATCAAAAAGGATCAGTGAGAATGAACTGAGAAAAAGTCATTTGGCTTGGTGGTGGGAGTTAGTAACCATTGAGAGTACAGTGCCAGAGGTTAAAGTCAAGGTTAAACTTAGTGATGAGACTGATGGTAAAGAGAGGCGTAATGCGCTGAAATAATAGTATCACCATGGTCATCGATCCGTTTCAGGACAGACTTGTTCACAGGATGAGGAAGATGATCTGTGCCAAAGGAAACACACATGTGGAAGAGAGAATGACTGAACTCACAAGGGTGGAGATGTCAGCTTAAGCAAAAAATGGACTGTGATGTCTCATTGGCTGTTTCAAAAAAATTGTAGAACCGAAAAATGTATCCCAAAGTCAAGTATATAAAGGTGTCTGTGTGGCTTAAGAAATGCATCAGTTTGTTTTGTAACCAAAGACCTACTTTCAAGATTCTATCTCCAGAACTGCCAGGAAATCCTGAGGAAAAAGAGCAAAGCTGGAGACTACCCTCCCGGGCTTCAGGTAATTATTACAGAGCTATAGTAATCAAAAAAGCGTGGTACTGACACAAAACCAGACATATGGATCAACGGAACAGAATAGAGAGCCTAGAAATAAACCCACATACGTATGATCAATTCATCTTGAACAAAGGAGCCAATGGAGAAAAGACAGTCTCTTCTGCAAGTGGTGTTAAGGAAAGTTGGACAGCCACATGTAAATCAATGACGTTAAAACACTCCTTCACATTATACACAAAAATAAACTCAAAATGACGTAAGTCTTTAAGACAAGACAACATAAAATTCCTAGAAGAGAACATAGGTGAAACATTTGCTGACAAAAATCATAGCAATGTTTTCTTATGTCAGTCTCCCAAGACAGTAGAAAAATTGATAAAAGCAAAAGTAAACAAGTGAGACCTAATCAAATTTGTAAGCTTTTGCACAGCAAAAGAAAGCATAAAACCAAATGAAAAGACAACTTATGGACTGGGAGAAATATTTGCAAATGATGCAATTGACAAGGACTTCATTTCGCAATTACACAAACAGCTCATACAACTCAATAACAAAAAACAACTCAATCAAAAATGGCCAGATGTAAATAGACATTTCCCAAAGAAGACATACAAATGGCCAATAGACACATGAAAAGATGTTCAATGTGTTAATTCCTAGAGAAATGCAAATTAAAACTACAGTGAGGTATCACCTCACACTGGTCAGAACAGCCATCATTAAAACATCTACAATATACACTATATTAAACACCGGAGAGGGTATGCAGAAAAGGGAACTTTCTTACACTGCCGGTGGGAGTGTAAACTAGTGCAGCCTCTATGGAAAACAGTACGGAGGCTCCTTAAAAAACTAGAAATAGAATTGCCATATGATCTAGCAATCCTGCTCCTGGGGATAAATTCAGAGAAAACACTAAATTGAAAAGATACACGCACCTAAACGTTCGTAGCAACATTATTACAAAAAACAAGACACGGCAGCCACGTAAACGTTCATCAGCAGATGAGCGCATACAACACGGCATATACACACAGTGGAGTATTACTCAGCTGTAACAAGAACAAAATAATGCTATTTGCAACACGTACAGACCTGGAGATTATCGTACTGAGTGACGTTAAGTCTGAAAGAGAAAGACAAATACCATGTGATATCATTTATATGTGGAATGTAAAATATGATACAAATGAACTTTTTGAAAAACCAGAAACAAACCCACAGACATAGAGAACAAACTTATGGTTATGAAAGGGGAAAGAGTCAGGGAGGATAAACCAGGAGCTTGGAATTAGCAGATACAAACTATTGAATATAAAATAGATAAACAACAAGGACCAACAGTATAGCACAGGGAACTATATTCAATACATTATAATAACTTAGAAAAAACTGTGAAAAAGAATTCACACATATATATGCACGACTGAATCACTTTGCTGTATGCCAGAAACTAACACAACATTGTAAATTAGCTATACTTCAATTTAAAAAAAAAAAACACAAAAACACAAAGAATCTGTCTCTATCACTCGCTAATGGGACAACCTGAACTAGAGACTTGCCATGAAAGTTGCCATAGTTTCTTAATCTATGAGGTAGAAATAATCGTATCTGTCCTAATTATTCCACAGGATTATTGTGAAGATAAAAGAGTCGTGTATGTTAAAGCTACTGAGGGCTCACTGAACATTAAGTGCTGTTTCTTTTGCTCAGCGCTTGTAAGTGTTGACTGACTCTGAAAACCAGCTGTCACTGGAATGAATTATAGTGGTGCCTGCGTAGTTGAGAGAAATGAAAAAGAGCTGGATAAAGGCTAGTGGGTTTAGTGAACGCTGTACTTCCAAAAAAAAAAAAAGAAAAAGGAAAAAAGTTCTGAAGGCAACAGAATACATTCCTCAGAGACTCCCAAACAAGCAAGCAAGTCTGGGCATTGCCTCTTCATCAAAATCTCCTAGGGATGTCCGCATCTCCCTCACATGCCCCAGATGTCACAGGCCAGAGGGCTGGGAGAGAACGGTGCCCAGCGGCTGGGCTGAGCCATGGGACACGCAACACGGATTCCCTGCAGGGCCCTTGGTTTGAGCTTCATCAGAGGAGAACTACAGCTGCACAAATCTGTAGGCTACTCTCAAGGATATGCTCATGATAGGCATTTTCCAGAGTGCCTAACAAAATATTTAGATGGAGAAGTACTACTGGAAAACAAACTAAAATGCTCAAAATAATCAGTGAATAAACAATTATAGCATGACATGCAAGTCACCAAAACTAAATGTGCAGTGGTTTATTCAAAATCTCCATTCAATGGATATGTCTGGCTTTTGCCTATGATGTCTTAAATAATTTTAACCTTAGGAGAGTGGAATAAATAAAAATCCAACCATGGATATGAGACTTTTAGCAGACAATTTAGCCAAAAAAAAACCCTAACACAAAACAAGCCCTTTTATTTGTGTCATTTAGTATTTATTTGGGCTTCCCCAGTGGCACAGTGGAGATGCAAGACACTCAGGTCAGATCTTGGGTCAGAAAGATCCCCTGGAGAAGGAAATAGCAACCCACTTGAATATTCTTGCCTGGGAAATCCCAGGGACAGAGGAGCCTAACCGGGCTACAGTTCATGAGGTGGTAAAGAGTCAGACACAGCTGAGCAACTGAACACACACGCAGTATTTATTCATTCTTTTATTCACTTACTAGGTCATTTGATAATCATTTTTAAACACCTACTGAGTTGAGGTATGAACTACGAACAAACTAAGAACTACGTGGTATCAATACAAACAAGGCTAGTGGAGGTGATGGAATTCCAGATGAACATTTCAAATCCTGAAAGATGATGCTGTGAAAGTACTGCACTCAATATGCCAGCAAATTTGGAAAAGTCAGCAGTGGCCACAGGACTGGAAAATGTCAGTTTTCATTCCAATCCCAAACAAAGACAATGCCAAAGAATATTCACACTACTGCACAATTGCACTCATCTCACACGCTACTAAAGTAATGCTCAAAATTCTCCAGGCCAGGCTTCAACAGCACGTGAACCATGAACTTCCAGATGTTCAAGCTGGATTTAGAAAAGGCAGAGGAACCAGAGATCAAATTGCCAGCATCTGTTGGATCATAGAAACAGCAAGAGAGTTTCAGAAAAGCATCTATTTCTGCTTTATTGACTATGCCAAAGCCTTTGACTGTGTGGATCACAACAAACTGTGGAAAATTCTGAAAGAGATGGGAATACCAGAACACCTGACTTTCCTTTTGAGAAATCTGTGTGCAGGTCAAGAAGCAACAGTTAGAACTGGACATGGAACAACAGACTGGTTCCAAATAGGAAAAGGAGTCCGTCAAGGCTGTATATTGTCACCCTGCTTATTTAACTTATATGCAGAGTACATCATGAGAAATGCTGGGCTGGATGAAGCACAAGCTGGAATCAAGATTGCCAGGAGAAACATCAATAACCTCAGATATGCAGATGACACCACCCTTATGGCAGAAAGTGAGTAACTAAATAGCCTTTTGATGAAAGTGAAGTAGGAAAGTGAAAAAGCCGGCTTAAAACTCAACATTCAGAAAACTAAGATCATGGCATCTGGTCCCATCACTTCATGGGAAATAGATGCGGAAACAATGGCTGACTATTTTGGGGGGCTCCAAAATCACTGCAGATGGTGATTGCAGCCATGAAATTAAAAGACACTTGCTCCTTGGAAGAAAAGTTATGACCAACCTGCTGCTGCTGCTGCTGCTAAGTCGCTTCAGTCGTGTCCGACTCTGTGCGACCCCATAGACGGCAGCCCACCAGGCTCTGCCGTCCCTGGGATTCTCCAGGCAAGAACACTGGAGTGGGTTGCCATTTCCTTCTCCAATGCATGAGAGTGAAAAGTGAGAGTGAAGTCGCTCAGTCGTGTCCGACTCTTAGCGACCCCGTGGACTGCAGCCTACCAGGCTCCTCTGTCCACGGGATTTTCCAGGCAAGAGTACTGGAGTGGGGTGCCATTGCCTTCTCCGATGACCAACCTAGACAGCATATTAAAGAGTAGAGACATTACTTTGCCAACAAAGGTACGTCTAGTCAAGGCTATGGTTTTTCCAGTAGTCATGTATGGATGTGAGAGTTGGACTATAAAGAAAGCTGAGCACTGAAGAATTGGTGCTTTTGAACTGTGGTTTTGGAGAAGATTCTTGAGAGTCCCTTGGACTGTAAGGAGATCCAACCAGTCCATTCTAAAGGAAATCAGTTCTGAATATTCATTGGAAGGACTGATGCTAAAGCTGAAACTCCAGTACTTTGACCAACTGATGCGAAGAGCTGACTCATTTGAAAAGACCCTGATGATGGGAAAGATTGAAGGTGGGAGGAGAAGGGGACGGCAGAGGATGAGATGGCTGGATGGCATCACCGACTCAATGGACATGAGTTTGGGTGAACTCCGGGAGTTGGTGATGGACAGGGAAGTCTGGCGTGCTGCAGTTCATGGGGTCGCAAAGAGTTGGACACGACTGAGTGACTGAACTGAACTGAACTGAGTTGAGATAGTAAATATAAGCTGCAATTTTATTAATTTTGTTAAAGGAAATAAGGGTTATTGAGTGGTAGCATTAAGGGGAATGTTGTTTCAACCCTGAGGGACAGGGTAGTGGCATGGAGACATTATTGCAGATGTGACATTACATTAGACAGCCCAGCATCTCAGAACATTATCTCTCTGTTAGGGAGGCAAAGTTTCTACATCCAGAGGGTGTGTATCATGTTGGTTGACAACAGCACCATATAGACTGTAGTCCACCATGTGGAGTGGAGTTCCACAGACACATGTCAGTAAGTGACTTAGGGCTGGTGTGTCAATTATTTCTACCTGGAGGGTAACCATGAGGACTGAAGGACCAGAGATGCAAAGTGTCTGAGTGTCTGGCACACAGCGGTCATCCATAAGGCCACTACAAGCGTTTGAGGGGAGAATATATAGGATGGAATATGAAGGGAGAACATATAGGGTGGGATAAATCTTTCTCTCATGTTACTCCCAAAACAAAACAGCATTACATATTGAAGGTTTCAGGCTAAAGGCCATTTCAAGACTTGAGGACCAAAAAAAGAAAAGCAAAAACAACTGACACTCAATTTGAATTATAAAATTAAAAAGGCTGAATTTCCAAGCATAAGTAATGTGAAGTACAATTGAAATTCCAAGACTGACTTTACTATGGAAAACTACAAACACATTTGAGACTTTCCGCAGAACAGCCAGAGTGGAAACAACTGGCCTGTTTTGAAACTGGACTCATTTGACACGGCCACACCTCTGCAAGCCCTCTGTGCCTGTCATTCTCCCAGGGGAAAAAGGATAGCAGGATAATTTGCACAAATTTTTATATGCAAAAAGGGATTATGGGGAAAGAAGCAGCTCCCAGAGAAAAAACACTTGGATGTGAAGAGCAATACAATTTTAACATGTTTTGAGTTTCTTAGAAACTATGCTGAGTGCAAGCATTGCTAGGATTTTGGTAGGATTTAATCACCAGATCTTTGTTCTAGATTTTTGTGTTTTATTTTTCACTCACAAATAGATAACTCACTAGCACAAGCCCGGAAGTTACATGTTCTGGTACAAATAACTAACTGGAAATTTCAAGATTCAAGACCATGTGAATCTTTGAGGTTTGTTGCTTAAGCAAAACTTACATAAAATTCGTTGCTAGTTTAACAAGAAATTTAAGAAAAAGTTATTTTAGGTATCCAGTTCCCAATCCATGTCAATATGCCTGAAGTTATAACAAAACACTTAAGAGCTTTTAAGTGAGGAACTCTGGACTCAGACCAGGAGAAAAAGGTGTAAATCCAGGATCTGTCTTCCCTTTCCCCTCATGCTTGTCCTCCTGCAGAGGTGTGACCTCAGGCCTGTAGGCAACTACTCAGCCCTCTAGTTTGCAATTGAAAAATCAGGGTCCTGGACTAGATCAACGGTTTTTGAGCTTCACTGCGCTGGATACTCATTGTTTCCTAGAAAATGGCGGCTTTGCTAAAGCAAGGGGGGGATGGGGGCAAAGTGGGAGTGAAGTAGGTGGGACTTCCGGCACGTTTTCCCTTTCATTAGAGCACTTCCGTTAACATCCAGTTCACAAATTAGTCTTCCCCAAAAGATTTCATTTGGGACTTCTCTGGGGGTCCAGTGGTTAAGAATGTGCCTTGCAACTCAAGGGATGCCGATTCGATTCCTTTCAGGGATCTGAGATCTCAGATGCCACGGGCAACTAAAGCCACGCACCACCAGTAGAGAGAAGCCCACATGCCTCAATGAAGACCCGACTCAGCCAAGTGAACCAATTTTAAGAAAGAGATTTTGTTTAAGTGAAGTGAAAGTCTCTCAGTCGTGTCCGACAGTTTGCAACCCCATGGACTACACAGTCGGTGGGATTCTCCAGGCCAGAATACTGGAGTGGGTAGCCTTTCCCTTCTCCAGGGGGCCTTCCCAACCCAGGGGTCGAACCGGGGTCTCCGGCATTGCAGGCGGATTCTTTACGAACTGAGCGATCAGGGAAGCCTGATTTTGTTTGAAGTGGTTTACAAAGTTTGACAACTTCTAGATCATAGGATGGAGACTGTTGCCAGATTGAACAGTTTATGAGACTCTCCAGGGAGATGTTTCTGTCATTCCTTGCCCCGTCCCAGATGGTTACAATGCTGCTCTCTTGAGTCAACCTACTGAGCCCTGTTCCCCAGGCTCCGGCAGAGTCGGGGACAACGTCACACTGACCGGGCTCCCCGACGGCCAAGGTGTGTGCCTGCCGCCTGCTGACTGGACACGCAGTCTGGGTTCACCCTCCAACAGGGAGAGCCCTTCCGGCATGTCCCGGGCTGTGCTGGAGCGCCTGCATTGTCAGTTCTCCCCGGCCCTCGCCCCCCAAACCACGCTGTGAGGAGGAGGGTTCATCTCCGCGAGAGCGCCTTCCACTCCCTCTCACCGCCGCTCACTCACACGTTCCTTCACGTGCCCGAGGAACTTGTGGTTCAAGGATTAGAGAGGAAATAAGCCCTTTCAAATCGATTCAGCAAATACTGAAGCAAGATTTACGCATGAGACGTGTTTCTTAGCATGACAAGGAAAGCAAATTGGTACAGTGAGAAAAGTCCTGAGAAAACAAAGCTGACACGGTGGGGAAGGCGGGCGACCCCATCAAGCGCCCACGGGAACACGCGCTAGTGTTTCTCAACTTTACGCTGTATTTAACCTCTTTCAAAGAAGAGGGGTGGGGCGCTGAGGAAAGGAAGCTGCAGATTCAGGCCAGGTTGCCTCACCAAGAGTGTAACAGATATTACTATGGCCCCAAGACACTTCTGTGGAACATGAATCATGCATATACGTTTTTCATTATATAGCCAGTTATTTATTTTAATTTGCACACAGAAATAACAACCCATTAAGCTATGCTTTTATGGATATGACAGACTATACTGAGGCAAAACTTTTAGAGTAAATTTAAAGAAAAGTACAAAAATAATATAAGAGGTGTCACTAATATTTGGCAAAACTCATGACAGAGGTAGAAAGATTAATGGAGATCAGAAAACTTAGGGCTAGACCATGTCCAGGTTCTCTCCTATCCCAGCATTTCTGGTAAAGCTAATCTGTGAAACTGTGTACAGACTTCTCCTAAAGCCATGGTAAGGTGTCCCATAAGATGTTTGCTTGTTTTTATTTTTTTAAATGTGTTTCTTTTAAAAATGTTTATTTACTTCTTTATTTTTTTGCATCAGGTCTTAGTTGTGGCGTGCAGATGAAATCTTTTGTTGCAGTTTAGGAAGATCCCCTGGAGAAGGGCATGGCAACCCACTCCAGCATTCTTGCCTGGAGAATCTCAAGGACAGAGGAGGCTGGTGGGCTACAGTCCATGGTCCCATAGCGTCAGACACGACTGAATGACGAACCCTTTCCCTTTAGGGACTCTCTAGCGTGGCACATGGGCTGAGTTGTTCCAAGGCTTGTGGGATCTTGGTTCCCCCGCCAAGGACTGATCCTGTGTCCCTGCGTTGTAAGGCAGATTCCTAACCACTGGGCCTCTAGGGAAGGTCCTGTTTCTTTATTAACTACCCTCATCCCACCATGATTGGTGCACAGAAGATGCTAAATAAGGTCTTTGAAATGGATGAATACATAAATACTAGAATGAGTGCATGCATAAAGAAGAAATAATTGCTTCCTGTCCCCAAGGAGCAGGCACATGCTCACATTGGGGAGAATGAGGATGATTAAAAATAAGATCTCAGACTCACACTTGATCTTCTGCTAGTCTCTGGCTCACCTGATGGACCTGACAGTTTTCAGAGAAGGATTCTACTCATCCTGTGATGCTTCTGGGCAGTGTCTACACAGGGTAGGGAGTTACCACATACCCGCCCTGTGGATGGGGGTCTTCTCAGCCCAGATTCTCAAATTCTGGGCCTGAATGAAGATTAAGGGAAACTATGGTGCTATGAAAATAGTGTTTAAGGCAGTATAGCAAAGGTGGAAAGAAACCCTGCTGAATCCAGGAAAAAAAGTGAGTGTTATTCATGTCCGACTGTGACGCCATGGAGCCTGCCAGGTTCCTTTGTACATGAGATTCTCCAGGCAAGAGTACTGGAGTGGGTAGTCATTCTCTTCTCCAAGGAATCTTCCTGACCCAGAGATAGAATCCAGGTCTCCTGCATCACACTCTTTACCATCTGGGCCACCAGGGAACCCAGGAGAGCCACCCACAAATAAGTGCCTGTCTGTACAGGTGCTGAAAGGACATTCATGTCAGGAGTTTTGCCCTTTGCTTGGGAAGCAAGGTGTGTGTGTACCGAGAGCACTTTATGACCAGCAGAATCAAGTAGCAAAGCCTGCTATTTATTTATTTATTTTTAAGTCTGTGCAGTACTCTGTGATCTGTGTATAAAGAAAGGTCTTTCTCAAACAGGATAGAAATGAATTGGAGAAAACAGTTATTTACATGGTGGATATGTCTCCTTTGCCCACGTCCTGTTTGATAGTAATGAAGATTGCAACACCAAACGACCCCAGATATTCTGCTTGGAGTCACCATTTGTGATGATTAATCACATAGCTAATCAAAGGATGTTATGAAATGTGAGTCAGACAGCCGCCGGCTTCCTGGAAGTTCCAGAACCTGTATATAAAGAGGGAGCTTCCTAGTTGAGACACTGGAGCAGCCGAGAGGTAGGAGCTATCAGATTCCTTAAACTGAGCAGGAAGACAGAGACCAGCATGGCCAGCCTGCCTCTGCTGCTGCTGCTACTCTGGGGCGCGGGGTCTCACAGCTTCCCAGCAGCGACTTCAGAAACACAAGAACAAGATGTGGAGACGGTGCAGGTAAATGCTGAATTTCACATGCCCAAGACGCAAAAGCCTTATCTGTGTTTTTCCACAATACAACAGGATAGTATCCGTATGCAGTTCTGGTGGTGATTTAGTGACTAAGTTGTGTCCAACTCTTTGTGACCCCATGGACTGGAGCCCACCAAGCTCCTCTGTCCATGGGCTTCCCCCAGTGAGAATACTGACATGGGTTGCCATTCTCTTCCCCAGGCGATATTCCTGACCCAGGAATCGAACCCAGGTCTCCTGCACTGCAGGGGGACTCCTGCATTGTGGGCAGATTCCTGCATTGCAGGTGGATTCTTTACTGTCTGAGCTATGAGGGAAGCCCCCAGTATTAGTATAATAGAATTTATTTAAGGATGGATTTCCCACAAAGAGAGATTTTTGTCAGAAAGGGTATTCTCCCCCCAAATATATCTAGCTGTGCATAGACTCATTTTCCACTTAAAAGTGATAGGGAACTAAAGGAATAATATACAAATATGTCTCTATAAAATTGTAATTCTGACTTCATAGTAAATAGTGGTAAGAAGAGTTCTACTCCAAAATGAGTTTCCACCAACAATAAGGATAATAAGGACCATGCAACCTAAATGCAGCCTTTAAAAGTAGTTCTTTGTATCAGCTATGACAGGATAAACAGTCAGTATTTAGTAAAATTAGAGGATTTCCCATTCACTGTTTCAATAATTTTATCTTTCATCAGAAATACCTGGAAAACTACTACAACCTGAACAGTGATGGGAAGAAAGTTGAAAGGCAGAGAAACGGTGGCCTCGTAACTGAAAAGCTAAAGCAAATGCAAAAATTCTTTGGGCTGAGAGTGACCGGGAAACCAGATGCTGAAACCCTGGAAGTGATGAAGCAGCCCAGATGTGGGGTGCCCGACGTGGCTGAGTTTGTTCTCACCCCAGGAAATCCTCGTTGGGAGAACACAAGCCTGACTTACAGGTAAGCAGACTGAGCGCCACAGTGGGAACGCTCTTTCCCATCAGAGCCGGAGAAATGAACTCTGACGTGTCTGTGTTTTATTTCACTTAAAGGATTGAAAATTACACCCCAGATCTGTCAAGAGCAGATGTGGACCAAGCCATTGAGAAAGCCTTTCAACTCTGGAGCAATGTCACACCCTTGACCTTCACCAAGGTCTCTGAGGGTCAAGCGGACATAATGATATCCTTTGTCAGGGGAGGTGAGCTCTTTTTGTAGCACGAAAGTATTCTTACCTTAACTTCCTCTTGCCTTTGAATCACTTCAGCTTTGCAGATAGGTTTCCTTGTTTAAAAAAGAGTGTTGATTTTACGGATTTAAGAAGGAAACAAGATCTCATTTGCTGCAAATTTGTTGGCCTCTTAACAAAGTTAATGCTTACTCTCCTGGGTTAGACTAAGAATCTAGAGAAACATCTGATGAATTCTGTTTCTTGCAGATCATCGTGACAATTCTCCCTTTGATGGACCTGGTGGAAACCTTGCTCATGCTTTTCAACCAGGTGCAGGAATTGGAGGAGACGCTCATTTTGATGATGATGAAAGGTGGACCAACGATTTCCAAAGTAAGTCAGCTTGTCTTGCCTCTCTCAACACTGCCCCTCCTCCCACCTTCTCGGTTCATTGTAATATTGCTTGATTTAACTGATAGAATGCGTTAATAGAAATATGGACTTTTGTGCTACCACTTAGAAAATTAACAATACATTTAGAAAATGTAAGAGAATTACTAAGATGGTTAGTAAGACCATCTTACTGGTTACAAATGGGCTACTCTGAAATTTCTGTTGAGAAAGGGTTGAAAATCTTAATGCTTTCCTTGTGGGCATCTACACGGAATCTTTTTTACTGGAAACACACCAAAGTGTAACAATGTTAGTAAGATATCTAGAAATTAACAGAGAAGATACTATATATATTTTCTAAAATTTCCAGCATTAAGCATCTATCAATCTATAAATAGGAATAAAAAATGTGTTTATAGAAGAATATTGCTTCTCAGTGAAATAATATATGCCATATAACCACTGACAAAATTGACTAGTCTATGCTAGAGCCTTGGTTGGCTGAATTTGCTCTTTAATTGTAATCATAGAATTCAAGTTTTAACCAATCTCTTCACTGGCTTCCCAGATAGCTCAGTGGTAAAGAACCCGCCTGCCAAATACAGGAGACTTGGGTTTGATCCTTGGGTCATGGAGATCCCTGGAGAAGGAAATGGCAACCCACTCCAGTATTCTTGCCTGGGAAATCCCATGGACAGAGGAGCCTAGCAAGCTACAGTCCATGGGGATGCAAAGAGTCAGACATGCCTGAGCATGTAATCTCTTCACTATTAATGAATGCATCCTTCTCACCTTTCAGAAAAAAAATTTGTGTATTTCAAAAAGCTACTGATAAAATAAGAACATTAATCCTTGTACAGTTGTAGATTTCTTCTCAATTAAATGTCTCAAAACTGAAAACGTTTCAAATAATTGCAAATGGGTTTATTGTCCCTTTTAGATTATAACTTGTATCGCGTGGCAGCTCATGAATTTGGCCATTCCCTTGGACTTTCCCATTCTACTGACATTGGGGCTCTGATGTACCCCAATTACATCTTCAGTGGTGATGTTCAGCTAGCTAAGGATGACATTGATGGGATCCAGGCCATCTATGGTGGGTATAAAGAAAAACAGTACAGACAAGGGGTCCTTAAAACATCCATTGTCTGTACCTTTTAAGACGCTTTCATTGGTTATGTAGTTTTCCAAAGCCAGGCAGAAGTAACTTCAGATCTCTTGTTCCTTTAGGAGCTTCCCAAAATCCCGTTCAGCCAACTGGCCCAAAAACCCCAGAAGCGTGTGATAGCAAGCTAACTTTTGATGCTGTAACTACAATTCGGGGAGAAGTGATGTTCTTCAAAGACCGGTAAGACATCAGTTCTTCTGTGTATTTTGTATTTGTAATAATAATAGGACTCACTATTATGGGGCTATATGGGCCACTGCTATGCTTCACACATTATTTATTACATTTGTTTATACACATAATTATAGTTATAATTATAATTAAGTGTAAATAATAGCTTGCTCTTGCACAATATAATGAATTTTTAACAACTATTTTCCCATCATGTATTCTGTCACTTGATTCTCAGAAAAATTAACCACTGAAGTAGCAAATCAGTAAATATAATCCCATTTTACAGATTGGTAAAGTAAAGCAGAGAGAAGGAAAGAGATCCCCAGGGTACTGAGTTCACTGGCAGCAGAGCAGTAATCAGTCTTCTGACCTCTGGTTCAGGCCTCTTCCCGTTTTCTCCCTCTTTGGGATGGTTAAGTACATCAGTATTTTGTTAGGAGAAATCAGTCCTTTTCACCGCACTATCATGCTGATGAGGGTTTGTAGACCCCTTTTAAGTATCATCTTGGAAAAGACAGCCTTTCCAAAGCCTGTGGTCATAACAGGTCTCTGTGCCCCCAACCCTGGGAGGGGACAAAGAAGGGTAGAGGCCATTGCAGGGAGAACCCCCAAAAGCTCATGAGGTCCCGGCCGGGGATGGGGAGTGGATGGTCACAGTGAGTTTCCGTCCTCAGAGGAGGGTCCCAGAGTTCCCTAGGCAGCATGAGACCTCGAGACGTCTAAGTTCCCCTTGGGTGCAGGGGCAGGGTTGCTCTGTTACAGTTCTGATTCCCAAAGGACCAGGAGAATAGTAATAGTCTTTTTCTGAACCGTGCAGTCCAGCACGCTTAGAAAGTAGGGGAGCTTTAAGAGGCTGGCTTCTCCTCGCTCTCCTCTTGGAGTGCTGTTCTACTGAGTCACAGTCACAGCTACTCCAGAAGGCATGGAGTCAGCTCCCACTGTTTCCCAGCCTGTGCTTTACTATCTCGAGTTTAAGAGATAAGGACAGATATATGCAGGGGGAGGCTCAATGCTGGGGAGTGCTAGGAAATGTATGGCTTTCAAGGAAAGCGCTCCGTACAGCAGGACGTGCTCATCAAAGCAAGTACTTGAGGGACGACCCCAAAGAACAGGGCAGAGCCTAAGATCCGCAAGACCTGAGGTCATTTAGATGTCACCAAGTCGCGGAGACATGAAGGCTAGAAACAGTGACGGTGACTGACTTGCCCCAGGTCTCACAGTCAGGCAGAGGCAGGACTGGATCAAGAAGGCCAGAGTCTGCCCTGTGGCTTGGAATCAGGAAAACTTTTCTGCGGATCCACATGACGGTTTATGCTTTGTCTTTACCCAAGTCCCTGTGGACTGTAGAGTCAGTTTTGTCATTAACAAATAATAGGATATGACTGAAGTGACTTAGCATACGTGGGACTGCAGAACCAACTTTGTGAACTGCCGGTCAAAGGAGCACATAGGGAGTGGCTAAGTTTTAAACTACCCTTTGCCTTTTATCAGTCGCATGGCCTTGGACACTTCCCTCTGCCCTCCTGACCTCAATTTCTAATCTGTGAGATGGAAGTAATCTCTTACAGGATTCTGTGACGTAGGGCATGAAGTCGGTAGAGTGTGTACGAAATGCAGAAGGTTAGTGCTGTGTTCTAGCCAGTGCCATTGGAGAATTTTGCAAGCTGGTTGTTAAACAGCATTATTAAAAGTTTAATTATATAAATTTAAAATTACATTTCAACCAAAGGTACTAAAAATAATCATAACTCATCTCTTTGTGTGTGTGTGTGTGTGTGTGTGTGTGTGTTAGTCACTCAGTCATGTCCAACTCTGGGACCCCATGAACTGTAGCCCTAGCCTGCCAGGCTCCTCTATCCATGGAATTCTCAAGGCAAGAATACTGGAGTGGGTTGCCATTCCCTTCTCTAGGGGATCTTTCCAACCTAGGGATCAAACTCAGGTCTCCTCCATTGCAGATAGATTCTTTACCATCTGAGCCACCAGGGAAGCCCCCATCCCTTTGTATCCCTTTGCAATTATTTTGCTATATTTTTCTATTTATTTATATTACTGAGATGGCTTGTGCCTGTATGGGGGAAATACTATACAGTGAGGTACCATTTCAAATCGCTTGAAATCTGCAGTGGTTGGAGTATTTCCACCAAGAAAGAAAGCAAAGGCTGCAGACCAGAACTCCTCTCCACCTCCACTTTGGAAAGCCACATGTTAAACACTTACCCACAGGCCCCCAGCGCAGCCATAGGAGGGCCTGGATGACACCAGAATTTGCTACGGATTTGATCAAAACCTGTTACTTTTATTTTTTTCAAATTAGGTTCTACATGCGCACAAACCCCTTCTACCCAGTGGAGCTCAATTTCATTTCTGTTTTCTGGCCGCGTCTTCCAAATGGACTTCATGCTGCTTATGAGGTTGCCGACAGGGATGAGGTCCGCTTTTTCAAAGGTAATACTTCCAATTTTTGTTGTTTTTTAGTCACTAAGTCACATCTGACTCTTTTTGCGACCCCGTGGATTGTAGTCTGCCAGGCTCCTCTGTCCAATTAGCTTTCGGTTTTTACCAATTGGGGCTTGCCTGGTGGCTCAGAGGGTAAAGCGTCTGCCTGCAATGCGGGAGACCGAGGTTCGATCCCTGGGTGGGAAGATCCCCTGGAGAAGGGAATGGCAGCCCACTCCAGTATTCTTGCCTGGAGAATCCCAAGGACAGAGGAGCCTGGTGGGCCACAGTCCACGAGGTCACAAAGAGTCAGACACGACTGAGAAGCTTCACTTTCACTTTTTACCAGCTAAGATTTCCTCTGCTTTGGGGCTCATGTATGAGATTACATGTATGTATGAGATTCTTTCCATGGACTTTGACAAAATGAGCAGTCTACCGTATCAGTGGGAGTCCATCACCCTAGCTAAGAATCGCAGAGTGCATTTCTAAGGGAAAAAATTTGAGACACAGATTTTCTGGCCTGTTTGTGAATCTGGACTTATGAAAGGATTTTCTGTGCAAACTATGTATTTTAAATCCTCTCCACCTCCCTGGGGTGTCGAGGAATAAAATTGAGAGGAACATTTGAGTTGCTTGGTTTCCTAGAGCTTGTTTTCAAGTTGCTTTCCTGAGAGGAGAAGCTGCCACACGACAGCCAGATGGGGGCGCTGCAGCCTTGCCATCAGAGTAGGCTTCGCAGACCAGCTGCGTGGACACTGTCCCAGGCCTGTGAGAATCACAGAATCTCCCTTAGCATAAGGTCCACAAAGTCCATCTATGTCGTCAGATCCTACTCCAGACCTTCTTGAATGTTACCAAGATTCCTGGGCAATTCATATGTACTTTAAAGTGTGAAAAGTCCTTAATTACCATGAATTGAATGAGGAAAACTTTTTGATTCCATCAGAATAAATCCCAATCCAATGATCCGCTCCTTACTTTGATAACACTATGCCAAATACCAGTTTTTCTGCAAATATATGTTTGGCAGAGTATAGACAAACATTAAGACACCCAACCCAGTAATACTCTCAAGGCAAAGAACTGAAAACAATTCAGATGGGCAATAAACTTTGGAATGGGCTTTCTAGCTCTTTTATAATTAAAATAAACAGGATTTTAGATACACAAAGTTTCAAACTGGTCCCCCCCCCCCCACAAAGGATTAATAAGAATGCTTGTGCAATAAGAACAATGCTGGCTTCAGGATGTAAGACCAGTTTTATTTGACTTGGGGTTTGCTGTGTATAAACATGCAGAATCTTTTTCCCGAGAGATAAATAAGAATACTTGTGCAATAAGAACAATGCTGGCTTCAAGATGTAAGACCAGTTTTATTTGACTTACGGTTTACTAAGTATTGGAGAAGGAAAAGGCTACCCACTCCCATGTTCTGGCCTGGAGAATTCCACGGACTGTATAGTCCGTGGGGTCACAAAGAGTCAGACCCGACTGAGCAGCTTTCACTTCACTTACTAAGTATAAATGTGCAGAATCTGGACACAGTCCAAATTTAAGGATTTGGAACCGTCTTCTAGTTAGATGTAATGATTTCTACCCAGGGTGGCAAGTCATTACAGATTGTGAGTCATTACAACCCTCTGGCCTTTAGGATACCTCGGGGTGAACTTCTGCAGCCTGTGAACAACCTGGAGAAGAAAAGATTTCTATCCCTGTGGTGGCATGATGAACTCTTTAGTCATTTGAACCTCTGGCTTTGGAAAGAGGCCCCCAGCTCCATAAACCAGTCATTCCCAAAGCTGTCTACAGATTAGAATCATCTAGAAAAAAACAACTTAAATATACTAATTTAATTGGTCTGGGGTAGGATATCAGCATCAGTATTTAGAAAAAACCCAAAAATCTCCCTAAATGATTCTGATGTGCAGCGGGGACACTGCCCTCGCACATGAGAAGAAGCATTTAGCTGGAGATCTGCTTCCTGCCTACTGGTGCCCTTGGCAAGGGTTTTCATCCTGGTTTCTTGATTGGCAGGTAACAAGTACTGGGCTGTTAAGGGGCAAGATGTGCTCCACGGATACCCCAGGGACATCTACAGATCCTTTGGCTTTCCGAGAACGGTGAAGAGCATTGATGCTGCCGTTTCTGAGGAAGATACTGGGAAAACATACTTCTTTGTTGCCAACAAATGCTGGAGGTGAAGACTGGGTGCGGCAAATGGGAGGATACCTGTTCTTTCTACATAGAAGTTACTAGATTGAATCATTTAAGACATGAGTCTCATACTGCCTTGGCTGGCTGCCTTTGCTGTGAATGGCAGTAGCTTGTCTAGTTACAAAGTCTATTGACCAACAGTGATCATATGTCCTAGATATCCAGGAAGAGCGTGGGCCTGAATTGAGAAAGATAATGTGAAGAGAAGGGCATTCACCTTCATAGGACTGCTGCAGCCACCAGGAACTTATCTTTCACTGCATTTGACATTAATGGCACCTACTGGAGAAGTTAGAGTTAGATGTTAGAGTTCAGAGGGACCTTATAAATTTTCTAGTCCACCCAGCATCCTATGCACCTTATCTCACCTCCTATTTTATACATAATTTATGAAAAAGTTTTTATTACGTTCTTGGTGATGAATTCCTTATAATGGTTTTGAGAAGGCTACATCTTTAACAAGTAGTTCTGACATTCCAATTATTTGTTGACCAGGTATGATGAATATAAACAATCCATGGATGCAGGTTATCCCAAAATGATAGCAGAAGACTTTCCTGGAATTGGCAACAAAGTTGATGCTGTTTTCCAGAAAGATGGTAAGTGAGTTTATATGTTCCTCTATTTTGTTGCCACAGAATAGCATCAGTATTGTTATTTAGAACAGAAAATACCAAAAATATTTATTCTTACAAATGACTTGGATTTTTTTAATAATTCAGGTTAAACCTAGAAATTGTTTGTATAATATAATGTCTCCTTTGTTTTCCTTCTAGGATTTTTCTATTTCTTCCGTGGAACAAGGCAATACAAATTTGATCCCAAAACTAAGAGAATTTTGACTCTCCTAAAATCTAATAGCTGGTTCAATTGCAGAAAAAATTGACCAATGTTTATAAGGTTAAACAGAAAAATATGTTTTACAAGTCTAGGGGAGGTGTTTCCTGAAGAGCCATATATTTAAATAAAATAAAGTTATTAAGTATAATCTTATTTATACCTCATTCAGCACGTTTTTTATGATTTAGAATGTAATTTTTATACACACTGCTGTAATTTAGTTCCACAAATGAGGCCTAAGTAAGGTCAGGTTTATAGCTTATGGATTCATATGAGCCAGTTTTACAATAAGAGAAACTCTTCCGCAAAATGTAAGACTCTGACATCAATAGCGGGAAACACTTTCAGTGATGTCTTCTCTCAAGAGAGAAAGAGACGAGAGACGAGATACGAGCCTTCACCAGAAGAAAAACAGTTAAGAATGTATGAGCAACCACTACTACCATCCTGATATGCAAGGGACAACTTTGTTATACAGTGTTTTATGTTTGAAATAAAGCCATCCTTGTCTCTACTGTTTCTTAAACTTGTTATTATCTTTGTTTTATTATTATTTCTGATTTTAAAGTCACACAGAGGTTTTCGAATTTGAAATAAGAATTAGACAACTATGCAATATATTCATGTGTGAAATGAGAATAGATGAAAAGTTCAGATATTCTCCATTCTCATGGAATTTACATCATACAGAAAGGGGTAGAATCTATTTTCCATGCCCTTATAAGGATTCCAAAACTGGTTTTAGGTAAGCTCAGTGACAGCATGGCAGTGCTTTCTAAGGGCCTGTCCTTTACTCTCCTTCTGAGTGCACTGAAGGGTTATATTTTCCACAGTTCAGTTTCCTGCAGATGTGGAAGAGAGGGGTGGGAAGTGGCATCTGGATAGTCGTGGCCAGCGGATTGTGCCCAGAAGTGACCACTATCACTTCCAAATGGAAGCCCTGGATGCTGGTGCAAACTTCTCCAGCGCTGTGGGGGTTGCAGAAGCATGCATGCTCATTTGCTCAGTCTGACTCTTTGAGACCCCATGGACTGCAGCCCACCAGGCTCCTCTCTGTCCATGGGGATTCTCCAGGCAAGAATACTGGAGTGGGTTGCCATGCCCTCCTCCAGGGGATCTTCCCAACCCAGACATCGAGCCTGTGTCTCCTGCACCTCCTGCATTGCAAGAGGATTCTTTATTGCCAAGCCACTGGGAAAGCCCCTGTGGAAGCACAGTTTGAGAGAATTTCCACAAGGTGGAATAAGCCTGAATTCTTGGGCCAATGCTCTGAACAGTCACCCAAAACCTCAGTAGATTTTGCTTAAGAAATAAACGTTCACTGTGCTAAGCTACCAAGATTTTAGATATTGTTAAAGCTGCACAACCTAGTTCTCCCAGATGAACACTGTCTAGTTTATCATGCCTGAGTTGGGAGGATGTTAATGGAGATAGGCATTCTGTAGGTAGCCTCTGAGCTCTGTGAGCTTCAGGCACACCTCAGAGGGTGCTCAGTGTATACATGCTCACTCCTTCCATCGTGTCCCACCCTTTGCAACCCTATGGACTGTAACCCACCAGACTTCTCTGTCCCGGGGATTTTCCAGACAAGAATTCTGGAGTAGGTTGTCATTTTCTCCTTCAGGGGATCTTCCCAACCCAGGGATTGAACCCACGCCTTCTGCATCTCTGCACTTCAGGTGGATTCTTTACTGCTGAGGCATAGGGGAATTCCAGAATGTTTACAGACTTCCAAATAGCAGAGAATCTTGGAAATACTTTGAGATATTCATGATTCTGAGGCAGGTAGTTAAGTCAACAATTTGGTCAGCAGTATAACCTTCCCTTTGACCAAGTCCCTCTCATATTAAAATATAGCATAATTGCAGAAAACTGCACATGTAAATATCTCCATCAATGTGTTATCACAAAGTTAACAACCCCATGGAACCCTCACCCAGCTCAAGAAATAAAACATGACTTGTGTCAAGGAGGGGGAATGTCTCCGTTACCCCTCTTAAGCCCTTGTGGCAACACTAATAATAAAATTGACACGAGACAGATTAACAGAAGAAAAAGAAGTTTAACTTAATGCATGCACAAGGAGGTGTCATAGAAATGAGACCTCAAGCAGGCAGCTTCTTTAGATAAAGAAACAATAAATTTGTGAGGAATCGTGAAGACAAAATTAGTGAAGAATCTAAGGAGAGTTTGGTTTGGAGCAGTGAACTGAAGTCGCAAGGATTGTTTATACAGACTTTGAAGTCCTGCGTGTCCTGTGTCTGGTAATAAGGATGTCTTTCCATCTCTAGCTGCAGGGGTGGCACCTGCTTTCAATTTGATCCTCCCTAAGTGCCGTTATGACAGCTGTTTATGATGAGGACTCGCAAAGAAATCTTCCTTTCAAATAGTGCCAATTTAAAGGATTCATCATTTGGCCATTGATGAGTAGGATCTTATATTAATTTCAAATAGTGAGTCAAACCAATAAGTGTTTTTTATGTCTTAACCAAAGATGCAGGAGGCATCTCACAAGACAGTATGTATCCCTCACACAATCCTATCACACCTCAGTTCTTTCTTAGCTCATTCCTTGGAATAAAAGCCTGAAACAGGGATTCTAGGTGCCTCCAGTGGGGGAGGAGTGCTCTCAGGAGGAGTGGAAAAAAAACAGTTCAGAGCAGGAAAAAGCTACAGAAGGCTGAAGAACACGGTCTCAGACAGAGCTTGCTTTGATCTCACGGGCAAGGAACTCTGGAGCAAAAACTGAACTACAGTTAGTCCTACCTTGAGGCGAAGGAACTAGCCTTTTGCATCCCAGTGTCAACCGTTCTCAGTTGAGGCCTGCTTTGGGGAAACAGATGTAGCTCCCAGTTAAGACGCTCTCATTCGGCGAGGTAACAGGACGACTGGGCGCTGCAGCAGCTGCCCCTTGCAGCATCCAGCAGGGCGCCAACAGGGAGCAGGGGACAGTGCCAACAGCAGCCTTGACACACTCTCTGTCCCCCAGAGAAGCCACTATGCCACCAACTGCTAAGACCTTAGATTAAACTCAGATTTTTAACTAAATTGATTCAACGTGTATTATTTTCTATCTGCCTTATTGTGTTGAACATTATCGCTCTGCACTTTCCCCACTGACTTTGGGTTGTTACCATTTGTTGTTGTTCAGTCACTAAGTCATATCTGACTCTGTGCAACCCCATGGACTGCAGCTCACCAGGCTCTTCTGTCTGTGAGATTTCCCAGGCGAAAATACCGGAGTGTGTAGTTCTTACTTCTCCAGGGGATCTGCCCAACCCATATCTCCTGCATCGGCAGGTGCATGTTTTACTGCTGAACCCATTTGGGGGCTTTTATAAATAGTGTTTCTTCCAGCCCAGCGTTTCTCATGATGTACTCTGCATATAAGTAAAATAAGCAGGGTGACAATATACAGCCTTGACATATTCCTTTTCCTATTTGGAACCAGTCTGTTGTTCCATGTCCAGTTCTAACTGTTGCTTCCTGACCTGCATACAGGTTTCTCAAGAGACAGGTCAGATGGTCTGGTATTCCCATCTCTTTCAGAATTTTCCACAGTTGATTGTGATCCACACAGCCAAAGGCTTTGGCATAGTCAATAAAGCAGAAATAGATATTTTTCTGGAACTCTCTTGCTTTTTCGATGATCCAGCTGATATTGGCAATTTGATCTCTGGTTCCTCTGCCTTTTCTAAAACCAGCTTGAACATCTGGAAGTTCACAGTTCACGTATTGCTGAAGCCTGGCTTGGAGAATTTTGAGTATTACTTTACTAGCATGTGAGATGAGTGCAATTGTGCGGTAGTTTGAGCATTCTTTGGCATTGCCTTTCCTTGGGATTGGAATGAAAACTGACCTTTTCCAGTCCTGTGGCCACTGCTGAGTTTTACAAATTTGCTGGCATATCGAGTGCAGCACTTTCCTAGCATCATCTTTCAGGATTTGAAATAGCTCAACTGGAATTCCATCACCTCCACTAGCTTTGTTTGTAGTGATGCCTTCTAAGGCCCACTTGACTTCACATTCCAGGATGTCTGGCTCTAGGTGAGTGATCACACCATCGTGATTATCTGGGTGGTGAAGATCTTTTTTGTACAGTTCTTCTGTGTATTCTTGCCACCTCTTCTTAAGAATCAAGATTGCCGGGAGAAATATCAATAACCTCAGATATGCAGATGACACCACCCTTATGGCAGAAAGTGAAGAAGAACTAAAGAGCCTCTTGATGAAAGTGAAAGAGGAGAGTGAAAAAGTTGGCTTAAAGCTCAATGTTCAGAAAACTAAGATCATGGCATCTGGTCCCATCACTTCATGGCAAATAGATGGGGAAACAGTGGAAACAGTGTCAGACTTTATTTCTTGGGGCTCCAAAATCACTGCTAATGGTGATTGTAGCCATGAAATTAAAAGACGCTTACTCCTTGGAAGGAAGGTTATGGCCAACCTAGATAGCATATTTAAAAGCAGAGACATTACTTTGCCAACAAAAGTCCGTCTAGTCAAGGCTATGGTTTTTCCAGTGGTCATGTATGGATGTGAGAGTTGGACGGTGAAGAAAGCTGAGCGCCGCAGAATTGACGCTTTTGAACTGTGGTGTTGGAGAAGACTCTTGAGAGTCCCTTGGGCTGCAAGGAGATCCGATCAATCCATCCTAAAGGAGATCAGTCCTGGATGTTCATTGGAAGGACTGATGTTGAAGCTGAAATTCCAATACTTTGGCCACCTCATGCGAAGAGTTGACTCATTGGAAAAGACCCTAATGCTGGGTAGGATTGGGGGCAGGAGGAGAAGGGGACGACAGAGGATGAGATGGTTGGATGGCATCACTGACTCGATGGACATGGGTTTGGGTAAACTCCGGGAGCTGGTGATGGACAGAGAGGCCTGGCGTGCTGCAATTCATGGGGTCACAGAGTCGGACACAACTGAGTGACTGAACTGAACTGATAAATAGTGTGGCACACACATAGGCATTTCTGCTGACTGGATACCACAGAGTACAATTGCTGAGTCACAGAGATTATCAGAAACTCTTCAGATTCTTCCCTGGCTTCATCTTTGTTATTCCACCACAATAGTGGTGGCTGGCTCTGTGCAGGTGCTAAACCATTATAACGGTGGTTCCTGCTGGGCCTGTGAAGCACGTTTCTAGCTTCCTTCTCTAGCGTTTTTCCCCTTTTCTGTTGCTGTTCCATCCAGCTCTGCTATGGAACTCGCTTAGAATTCATGCACATACAACCTAGAGTTGAGAAGACTAATTGTTTGTGGGGCAAATATTTTACCAATGTGCGAGGAATGGGTGAATAAACACACCTCCCTTTCTTTCTTCAGAAGGATGTTTCTAAGAAATATTTCCAGTAGCCCCTCAGACAGTCCCATATTAAGCAACACTTATCTTTGTCCAGTTGAGAGTTCATCTGTGTATTATCCCTCCTACTTTCCCTGACTGGGTCTTCTTGTCTCTCAATCCAGCCCCCTAGGTTACCCTTAAACTTTTGTCTCAGGCTCTGCTTTCTAGGAATGCTAAATTAAGATAACTTGTGCTTGGTGTGTAGTGGCATTACAGTTACTAAGACTCTCATCTGGGGCTGATTATGAAAAGATGAAGATGGATGGTGAGGTGCTGGATTATCAGGTGCCTGCGACATTTCAACAGTATGCGAAGGAAGGTAAGAAATGTAGAGTGTGCTGATTAACCACCCTAGGAATTTATCAAAGAAAGTAATAGGCTCGGAGGAGCCAAATATCTCAAGACACTTTGTGAAACCTAACAGATATTAATGGCAACATTTTAGAAACTCTTCATCTATTGTAGACCGTGCTGAAAATAAGTCCCAGACCTATTCGCAAAATTGGACATTTTCTAGCTGAAAATAATGGGCAGACAAACCTGAAAACCTTGACCACCTAAATTTCTCTGTAAGTACACATGTGTAGAGGTAGTATCTCCCTCCTTACAGAGGACAATCTACCCTTGCATAGAGAATACACAAAGACTGTATCTGACTCAGTGTCTCATGAGATAATTATTGTCCTCCTCCCAAATTGTCTCCTTCACCCCTCATTGTTTTCAGGCAAACGACTAAAGTCAGGTCTCAGTGTAGCTCAAATCCTAGCTATACCAGGAAGTTACTTATACATCAGACGTGTGTGGGAGTGATTGAGAGTTTGGAGATTTCCCTCGCTTTCTATAAACCCAGATATACTGAAAAATGGTTTTTACTAAACATAGTTGATATACAATATTATGTTAGTTTCAAATGTGCTACACAGTGATTTCACATTTACATTCATCTTGAAGTGATCATCATAAGTCTAGCCATCTGTCCCCTTGTAAAGTTATTACAATATTACCGACCCTATTCCTTCTGCTGCATAGTACATCCCTGTAGCTTATTTATTTTACACCTGAAAATTTGTACCTCTTAATCTCTCTAACCTATTTCACCCCTTCTCACCCCCTTCCCCTCTGACAACCACCTTTTTGGACCCTGTATCTCTCAGTCTGTTTTTATTTTGTTATGCTTGCTTGCTTGGGTTTTTTTTTTCCATTTTTTTTTTAGATTCCACATACAGTGAAATCAGGTGGTATTTATCTGTCTCTGTCTGACTTACTCCACTAAGCCATAATGTCCTTTAGATGCATCCATGTCATGGTAAATGGTAAGTTTTTTCTTTATGACTGAATAATATATTTCATTCTGTGTATATATGCCTCATCTTCTTTATCAATTTATCTATCAGTGGACAACTAGGTTACTTGCCTATTGTACATAATGCTGCAATAAACATTGGTGTGCGTATATCTTTTTGAATTAGTGTTTTTTCTTTCTTCAGGAAAATACCTAGAAGTGAAATTGCTGCTCTACCTCACTATCACAGATGGCAGTTCACTTTTTAATTTTTAAGGAAACTCCATTCTGTTTTCCATAAGGGCTACATCAATTTACAATCCAACCAACATGGCGCAAGAGTTGCTTTCTCTCCACGTCCTTGCTGTCTGCTGTCTTCTGGTTGATAGCCACTCTGACAGGTGTCAGGGAGTGCCTAAGTGTGGTTTTGATTTACACTATCCTAGTGATTAGTGACACTGAGCATCTTTTCATGTGTCTGTGGGCCATCTGCCTATCTTCTCTGGAAAAATGTCTATTCAGGTCCTCTGCCAATTTTTAAATCAGGTTGTCTGCTTTAATGTTGAGTTGTAAGAATTCTTTGTAGTTTTGGGATAATAATTCATTATTGGATATATCATTTGCAAATATCTTCTCCCATTCAATAGGCTGTATTTCATTTTATTTCATTTCAATAGGCTGTCTTTTCATTTCATTTCATAGTTTCCTCCCTATTAAAAACCTTTTTATTTTGATTTAGCCCCACTTGCTTATTTGTGCTATTATTTTCCTTGCTGAGAAGACAGAGTCAAAAAAAGTATTGCTAAGACCACTGTCAAAGGGCATACTGTGTATGTTTTATTCTATAAGTTTTATGGTCTTAAAAATCATTTAAGATTTTAACCCATTTTGAGCTTATTTTTGTATATGGTGCAATTCTTTTGCATGTAGCTGACCAGTTTTTTCAGTACCAGTTTATTGAAAAGGCTCTGTTTTTTTCCATTGAATATCCTTGCCTCCTTTGCTGTAGATTAATTGAATATATACATGTCAGTTTATTTCTGGGCTTTTTGTTCTGTTCCATTGATGTGCGTACCTGTGTTTGTGCTAGTACTATATTGTTTTGATTACTGTGGTTTTGTAGTACAGCGTGAAATCAGGGGAATATTATATCTCCAGCTTTGTTTTACTCTCTTCAGGCTGCTTTGACTATTTAGGGTCTTTTGTGGTTCCACAAAAATTTTAAAAGATTTTGTTCAGTTTTGTGAAAAATGCCCTTAATAGTTTGATAGAGATTGCATTGAAACTGTAGATTGCTTTGGACAGTATGGTCATGTTAACAATATTGACCGTTTCAATTCATGAACACAGTATATTTTCCCATTTGTTTGTGTCATTTTCAGCTTCTTTTATCAGTGTCCTATAGCTTGCAGATGGAGAAGGCAATGGCACCCCACTCCAGTACTCTTGCCTGGAAAATCCCATGGACGGAGGAGCCTGGTGGGCTGCAGTCCATGAGGTCGCTAAGAGTCGGACACGACTGAGCGACTTCACTTTCACTTTTCCCTTTCATGCACTGGAGAAGGAAATGGCAACCCACTCCAGTATTCTTGCCTGGAGAACCCCAGGGACAGCGGAGCCTGACGAGCTGCCGTCTATGGGGTCGCACAGAGTTGGACACGACTGAAGCGACTTAGCAGCAGCATTGCACCATCACTAGCTAAACCGAACATTTGGGTATACAGGGTACTTTAATTTAGGGCACAGTTTATCTCTCATGGAAAGATGCCATTTTATCAATTATTCTTATCAACAGAATAGCCATAATGTAGTAATCATTGTAGCAATGACGATTATGCAGGAACATCTGATCACATGGTTGTCTCTTAGGCAAGACTCCTACATTTATAAAGGACATGTATCACTGTATATATATGTATGTGAATTCAGCTGAAGATAGTTTTTCCTTTTTTCCTCATTGCCCAGAAACAGCTTCCTTAAGAGTTACATCCCTTCAGGAAGCTGAAATCCACTTTGAATGTTCTTACTCTATTCCTTGGATCATTTCCCAGTTGTTTCATTTCTAAGAAATAAAACAACTTAGCATTTCTCAGTTTTCCCATCTTTCATGTGAGAGGGTTTAATTAGATGACTTATTTTAAAAGCTCTCTTGCAACTCTAGGAAGAATGAGCGTTCGTTAAGTAATGTGTTTCTATGTGACAAGCCGTGAACTACAGATACATCACACATATTATTCCACTTAACTCTCCTGAAAGCCATTTTTGGAAGATATCATCATATTGTTAGGGCTTCTGTGGTGGCTCAGATGGTAAAGATCTGGGTTTGATCCCTAGGTTGGGAAGATCCCTTGGAGGAGGCCATGGCAACCCACTCCAGTATTCTTGTCTGGAGAATCCCCATGGATAGAGGAGCCTGGCGGGCTACAGTCCATGGGGTCACAAAAAGTCGGACATGACTGAGCGACTCAGTACAGCACACAGCACGTTATTCATCCTATTCTCCAGTCAAGGAAACAAACCTCTAGATATTAAATGGCCAAGTTCTACATACCTAGTCTAAAAAAGACTTAGGATTCAAAATTTTATCTTCTTTTCACCAAAATCTTCAAAGTGTTGCCGTCCATTCAACATCCTATGAGCCTACGATTTGAAATTATTCAGTGATTTTGAATTATTTTCAAGTGAAGCTACTTAAGGGGTCAGTCACTTAGGGAGTTCTATTATACATGTTCTATGTTCGTAGTATTCTGGCTTACGTTCTCTGTTTTTATGCCAGAAAGATAACCTGTGTATAGCACTTCTCCTTTCTATACCCGGTCATAGGAAAAAAATCTGTTAAGGAAATGATAATTATTACTGCTCTTATTAAAGCAACTCACAAAGGATTCATCAATACAATCATGCTTTAAATAATCTGGTGGATGAGGCATTATAATTTCCTTTTTTCAGTTGAGCACAGATAGATTAAGAAACTTCTCCAGGTTTGCAAAGTTTATAAAGGGCAGAGCTGGAACTCAAACCCAGACCTCTGACTCTAATCCTGTGCTTTCTCATGGCTGCTGCTTGGAAGGTATAAAAGAACCACCTCCATCTTCATACGCGCACAACTCTCCTCAGACCCAAAGTCATTACCTTAGGAAACAAAGCACAAAAACCGGAAAGAATGTTGACCTTGAAACACAGTTCGGCTGTGTCACTCCCATCCCATCTGAGGAGGATAATCTAAGCCTCAGTTTTTCCTCAGCCGCCAAAAAGATCAAATGGTACCTTTCCTCTAGGTGCCTAGTGAGGGACAGGCTTCTTTCAGCATGCCGCAATGTCCTCTGGATCTTGGCTTCCCACATAGAGGTGCCACTGAGCTAGAAAGTGGGGCAGGATTCTCCAGACTGAAGGGACGCGCCTTCTCTGCTGATGCTTCTCCAGAGATTTACCTCAGCTCTCCCACTGCAGGACACCCAGGATTAGACATGCAGGCAGTCTTGAGATGTCCAAAGGGCAGAGACATGCTGCCTGGAATGAATTTTACTTTCCCTCCTGGAAAATACTCTCAGTCTAGAGCTGACAAAGCATCTAGCTTCCTTCTGGACAAATTAGGAAAAAATTAGAAGGCCAAGGGATCCAAGCTAATATCCCAATAAATTATCTTTCTATTATGCTAAATTCACATTTAATTATTATGTTATTATGTTAAATTCACATATCCCACAAAACAAAAATATGTATGCATGAATATATATCTGTACATAATGTATACACACATGCATGCATACACACAGAGTGCCCACCTATATATTCACATATGTATATATGGACGTATAAAAGTAGATATGCAGATGTACAGATATGTAGTCATTAATATACATATCTGCAGAAGCTGAAAGTAACTGTGGTCTCAGATGTGGCTTACAAAGCCAGGCAGAGTAATAACCCGCGAATCTGGTTGTGCAGTTTCACAGAAGGAAACATTTGTGAGATCTCAGCCATGGTCCAGGAGAGGTTTTCTCTGAAAAAGATTATGCCATATTCACTCTTTCTATACATCTTCAGCTCTGCAACAGACTTCTCTCCCTTTGAGAACAGTGTAGTCTGAGATCAGCTCTTCCTCAGGTACCAGGCTTGGCCTGAGGTGGAGGGCACTGATCTTTCTAGAGGTTCAACTTTATCTACTACAATACCTGATATTTTAAGATACAATTGTAGGTTTTAGGACTGTGGGAATTCTCTGTCCCTTAGCTTACATTGTGATTACTTGGCAAATTAAAAGTCATAATAACTACAAATTAAATAAAATAGATGCAGATAAATAAAAATAATTTAAAAATATTAGCATGAATTTGTGGCAGGTATCATCTTGAATTCTTTGCATAGAAAATAATAACATCATAAAGACAATAATAAGAAATTGGTAAACATTAGAAGTTAGTTCCTTTTCAGGTGAACTTGGAGATAAAAATCAATCCAAGGAAAACACAAAAACCATATTTAGCCTACTTCCTGAGATTGCATGAATCTCTGAAAATTTTGCACAATGTGGTTGTAGAACACAGTTGCCTCTTTATGTCCCTTACCTTCTATCTCTAATCCCAAACCGTATTTATATTTAGTCAAGTTTCAATGTTTGAAAGAGTTTGGATATTATTCAGTTTTATCATCTCTTCCAGATCCCGCAGAAGAATGTCAAGTAGATCATAGGAACTACCAGACAGCAAGTGGTAGTTTCCAAAATTTAGCAAACTATGTAAACATGTAACTCCTTTAAGTTTTCCTTAGTTAAATCTCTAAAGAATGCTCAGTGGAAAACTCCTGTTCGCTTTGCCAAGACCTGTTATTGTTAATAAAAAAAACTAGACTGTGGCATGCTCAAGAGAGTAGAGATAATGGATGTATGTAAATTTGCACTGTCAAGGCTGAACATGACATTGCCATCACTGTCATTGTCTAGTCGCTACGCCATGTCCAGCTCTCTGAGACCCTGCAGACTGCAGTATGCCAGGCTCCTCTGTCCTCTATGATCTTGCAGAGTTTTCTCAAATTCATGTTTATGGAGTCAGTGATGCCATCCAACCATCTCATTTTCTGCTGCTCCCTTCTTTTGCCTTCGATCTTTCCCAGCACCAAAGTCTTTTCCAATGAGCTAGCTCTTCATATCAGGTGGCAAAGTATTGGAGTTTCAACTTCAGCATCAGTCCTTCCAATGAAGATTCAGGGTTGATTTTCTTTAGGATTGACTGGTTTTATATCCTCACAATCCAAGGGACTCTTTAGAGTTTTCTCCAGCACCTCAATTTGGAAGCATCAATTCTTTGGCTCTCAGCCTTCTATAACTCTTGAGAAAGTCTCCTGGAAAACATACACTTGTTTTATCAGTCAGGGGCCAAACAGGAGACAGAAGCTGTATAGTAATTTGAGCAGGGAACATTTAATATAAAGAATTATTAACTAAAAAAGAGGGCTGAAGTGATTAAAGATTGGCCAGTAAGAAGTAAGAGAACTCTAAAAAATACATAAAACACAGATACAATCTATGCCAACAACTGAGACAGTGCTCCAAAGGACTTCTCTCACTTGAAGACTTCAACCCAAACCTCACTAGAGAGGTCATGGCAGCACATACTGGATGGTAGTGAAGTTGCTGAGGTGGTGCCCCAGCAACTTTCTAGAACTTTCCAGGGACTTTCAAGAAAGTCCCCCCGAAGTGTGCCATGGGATGCTGTTTACAGGGAGGAGCCTGGGAAGGCATTCTACTGCAAACTCATATGAAGGAGTGCCTTGGAAAACCACTGGCTACTGGGCGCTGTCAGCTGTCATATCGGCAGGAATCAGGTTGGAGAATGCACGCTCTGCAGGAGCTGGACACTGGAGAGGACACGCACGCTGCAGAACCAGGAGAGAGAAGCACACGAGAACTAAGAAGAGAAGCCTCTTCCACTTCCAGCTTCCCTGCAGAGCCCGCTACTGGCAACAACTGAACGTTATGGCAGCCAACAAAAGAGAACTATTTACGGAGACCATCTCCATCATTGCATAACAAGCAATGATGGGTAAATATGCTCTAGCAAGCAATGACTTGCTAGATGACTCAGTCCATTTCATCAGCTACTCAGGTTCCATGTATATTCTTTTACACATAGTTGAACTCTCATATGACAATAAAGCAACTTTTTTTTAAATTTCCACCTAATAAGGCGGAGCTATCCTTCGTGCAAGTGAAGAAGTACTGACCCTCTTTCCCAAAATGAGGAACTACAGTTCCAATGGTAATTATATCCACTGCTGGCTGTATTAACCCATCCCAGAATATCTCTTACCTAAAACTTATATGGTAAAGTTGGCTTGCAACAACTCATATTTAAGGTAAAAATGGAAAGGAGAGATAAGAAAAAATGATTAACATATACAAATAAACACACAGAGACAATAAGCAAAAAGAAAACAGATGAAGCTTCTATATCTATCTTCCCTTCATAATTCATTCTCAAGTCAAGATATCTGAATTGTTTCCTGATATGTACTCAGACCTTGATTTCTTGTTTTGTCCTCCAAAGGCCTGAGTGTCAATCCTTCCTCCACGGCTTCCTGCCAGTGAGTCACAGGCAGGTCCCTTAGTTACTGTGAGAAGCTACCGCTTCTTTATCTATTAAATGGGACTAATAGCGTCTGCCCTAACTGCTCTACAAGATTGCTGCAAATAAAGACTTAAGATCATTTTTGTAAAAGGTGTAAAGCCCTACAGATGTTAAATATTTTTCTTTTCATCTAATGCACATGTGATCAAGGGCTGAGGAAATGGCAACCCACTCCAGTGTTCTTGCCTGGAGAACCCCAGGGACGGAGAAGCCTGGTGGGCTGCCGTCTGTGGGGTCACACAGAGTCGGACACGACTGAAGTGACTTAGCAACAGCACTTGATCAAACCAGTTGGCGTTGTAATAAACTAGAACTGAAAAATGAAGAGCCTAGAAAAATTAAAATAGAGTGCATATGAATCTTGTAGGCTTTTGCATTGCATAATATTCCTCTTCATCAAAAAACAGATGCAAATTTAACAACACATAACATAATCTGATTCATAATCTGAACATAATAGAGAAAATAGATCTGAAGGCAGGAAATAAACATACAATCAAAGACACACAAATGTGTAAGTTATAGTCTGGTTACTGCAGCATGGCTAAGATCTCAGAGGTGTCCTGATCATCCTCACATATCTCGAACCCTTGTGCACAGGGGTGGGGGCTTGGAGAGGTTGGTTCTGTCTAGTCTTAGCTGAGCCATACTATGAGCCGTTTTGGTTTGAACTTCTTAGAGCTATACTTGACAGATATTTTGACTTGTACGAGGGCTGTGCTTTCTGTTTTTAATATACCATAAATCTTCACATCTTCCAGACTGTTTGATAAATTACACAAAGGAGGAAATATTATTGGCATGTAACTGATCAAAGTGTGTAGTCAAAGCTGACATGAATGACTTTAGGAAGACATATCAATCTTTACCTACAATGTCTCACTCAAACTATTCACTCAACGTACACTCATGTTCCTGAAGAGGATAAAATTAATCTAATCATACAGTAAGGTATTTTTGCAAGTAACAACCATCCCTTCATCTGTTCCTTCACTCAGTCAACAGTTATGGATCATCTCCTAAGTACCTGATGGGGAAATGGAGGGAGGGGGGGAGTAAAAATTCTTCTTGCCAAAAAAAGTATGTCATTTTGTAGGAAAAAAGAGAGACAGAGAAGTAGCTTGAAGGGGAAGTATGATACCAGAAAGTTTCTTTTAGGATTAAAGAGGACAAAGATAAGAAGGGGGAGAAAGAGAAAACAATTTCATTGAAAAGATACTGATAAATGATGTAGCAAAAATAGAAATTTACTAACAGATGGGGTAAAGTAGCAGACCAAATGAAATAGCAACAACAAGATCTTCCAAAACACTGCTGATTCCAGGTACAGACAAGCAACTTGCTTCTTATCATCATGTGACTTCCCTGAGGAGCAAATGTGAATCCTAGGAGCACAATCATTTCTGATCTCAGGTGAATTTGAATGGAAATCCCCAACAGCAGGAGACAGCAGAGGGAAGAAGGAGGTCCAGAGGATTCACACTACGTGGGATAGCAAGGGGGGCTCAACAGGAGCTGCAATTCTTTGAGTCTCTCTAGTTTGGGCTATAACAGTTTAAGCCACTAGGGACCTTTTCCACAGCAACCCTTAGGGATTACAGGATTCTAGAAGCAAGTAACTCACTCATCACACTCCTCTGTGGCACTGTGAGACTTGAGTGAGAGCTCATTTTGAGGATCCAGGGACAATTTTATGGCAGCTCTCCTTCCTTAAAAAAAAAAAAAAATCAGAGCTGGACAGCAGTTAAAGTGGTAAGATCAGATTTTGTTCGAGAGCTACTGCAACAGGAGGAAATAAACTCCATATAGAACTAGGCTTGATTTTGCTTGCAGCATGAGCAAACCAAAAAGCAGCGTGGAGTCAGTAGATATGTCTGTGTGTGCATGCTTAGTAGTGTCCGGCTCTTTGCAACCACATGGACTGTAGCCCACCAGGCTCCTCTGTCCATGGGATTCTCCAGACAAGAATACTGGAGTGGGTTGCCATTTCCTTCTCCAGGGGATGAGCCCACATTTCCTGCCTGCAGGCAGATTCTTCACCACTGAGCCACCTGGGGAGCCCTGGAATCAGTAGATATAAAATTATTAAAAGGAAGCATTAGAATTGAGGGAGATTCTGGCTAAACTGCCAGGATTCTTGCTGAAGGAAGACCAAATCTCTTGAGATACGGAGGACTGAGCATTCTGCTAACCTGATTTAGCAAGATCCTTGCTACAATTGGACGATGCAAGCCCAACACGAATGCGTGTCAAGGTCGAGGCCTGAAGGGCTTAGGGGGGTCTGACAAGAGTTGATCACAGAGGGCCCCCATCATCTTTCATGGTCAATAGAACGTTTGCCTTGACTGTCAAGAATGGCAGTGTGGCTCCATAGCACCAGGGTGCAACAGAATTATTCCAGTCTGCCCAGTTTGAGCCAAGAGTGACAATTAGTTTAACCAGCAATGGTGGTGGTGGCAACAGACTGGCAGTGAGAGACAAATTCTGCCCTCAGACAGGCATTTTGTTGAAGCAGCTGAATGAGTGCAGAGATGATTCTCTCAGCTCCTTCATCTTCACGGAGCTCTTGCCAAAGATATATTAACATCAGTGAATGTCTTAATGACCACGGCAAAGACATTCCTTTAGGGGACAAATAATAAAATGGAAATAATCATTCTGTCCTTTAAGAATAAAAATGAAGAGGAATCTTAGAGAATTAATTGAAATGTTTGTAAAGTGCTCCACTAATGAAAGCTATACAGCAATATTTGCTCCTTTGAATTCAGGCAGGGAATGCAAGATAGAGCAAAGCTTGTACCCATGGGATACCCAAACACTACCACATCTAATATGAAGGTTAGGCGTGAATTTCCCAGGTAAGCAGAAGGGGGATAGGAGCACTGATACTAAGAGAATAAATTTAAACTATGCTCATCTGTTTTGAGTTTTCAGAAGGCTAGCACGCCACACATTACACGAGCAAAAGGAGAAGGGGTTTACCACCTTCCACATTCCAACCTTTAGAATCTGAAGTTCACCAGTAACTTTCCCAAGGGCTTCCCTGGTGGCTCAGATGGTAAAGAACTCACCTGCAATGTGGGAGACCTGGGTTTGATCCCTGGATTGGGAAGTACCCCTGGAGAAGGGCATGGCAACCAACTCCAGTATTCTTGCCTGGAAAATCCCAGGGACAGAGGAGCCCGGTGAAGTACAGTCCACAGGAGGGGTAAAGAGTTGGACACGACTGAGTGACTAAGCACAGCACACAGCCCCAGAGCTCTAGGGTCAGATTGATGAGGGTTAGACAGCCTTTCCACATCTCACCTGTGCTGTGATCTTGGATTGGTTACTTTACCTCTTCGAGTATCAACTTCCTACTTTTTTTTTTAATATAACTGTTTTACAATGTTGTGCTATGTTTTGCTGTACAATGAAGTAAATCAGACATATGCATGCACATATCCCCTCTATCTTGGCCTCCCTCCCACCCCACCGCTCCCCCCCTCACCTTTTCCCAGCTGTAGGCCTCACAGAGCACCAAGCTGAGTTCCTTGTGCTATACAGCCAGCTATTTTACACACGGTAGTGAATATATATGTTAATCCCCATCTCCCAGTTTGTCCCTACTACTTTTTTAAAATGGGATCAACTTTTATTTTCTACCAGCTGAGTCCTATGAGGATAAAATGCACAAAGAAAACAAAGTCTCAGTAGGTGCACCCAACACACAGTAGGTATCCGCTGTTAACTATCATGTGAAATGATTGATTAAGGAATAAATGGGATGAGAACGTATGGGATGAAGCTTCCTCAACATGACACACCAAATGATGAATGCTTTAGTCAACAGGAGTCCGAAATGCAGTGCTTTGGTGCAAACTCAAAAATGATAGAATGATCTCTCTTCATTCCCAAGGCAAACCATTCAGTATCACAGCAATTCAAGTCTATACCCTGACCAGTAATGCCGAAGAAACTGAAGTTGGACAGTTCTATGAAGACCTACAAGACCTTCTAGAACTAACATCAAAAAAAGATGTCTTTTCATTGTAGGGGGCTGGAATGCAAAAGTAGGAAGTGAAGAGATACCTAGAGTAACAGGTAAGTTCAGCCTTGGAGTACAGAATGAAGCAGAACAAAGGCTAACAGAGTTTAGCCAAGAGAACGCACTGGTCATAGAAAACACCCTCTTACAACAACACAAGAGAAGACTCTACACATGGACATCACCAGATGGTCGACACTGAAATCAGATTGATTATATTCATTGCAGCCAAAGATGGAGAAGCTCTATACAGCCAGCAAAAACAAGACCGGGAGCTGACTGTGGCTCATATCATGAACTGCTTATTGCCAAATTCAGACTTAAATTGAAGAAAGTAGGGAAAACCACTAGTCCATTCAGGTATGACCTAGGTCATATCCCTTACAATTATACAGTGGAAATGTCAAATGGATTCAAGGGATTAGATCTGATTAGTGCCTGAAGAACTATGGATGGAGGTTCATGGCATTGTAAAGGAGGCAGTGATCAAGACCATCCCCAAGAAAAAGAAATGCAACAAGGCAAAAAGGTTGTCTGAGGAGGCCTTTCAAATAGCTGTGAAAAGAAGAGAAGCTGAAGGCAAAAGAGAAAAGGAAAGATATCCTCATCTGAATGCAGAGTTCCAAAGAATATCAAGGAGAGATAAGAAAGCTTTCCTCAGTGATCAGTGCAAAGAAATAGAGGAAAACAATAGAATGGGAGAGACTAGAGAACTCTTCAAGAAAATTAGAGATACAAAGAGAAAATTTCATACAAAGATGGGCTCAATAAAGGACAGAAACAGTATGGGTCTAAAAGAAGCAGATGTTTAAAAGAGGTGACAAGAATATACGGAAGAACTGTATAGAAAAGATCTTAATGACCCAGACAACCACAATGGTGTGATCACTCACCTAGATCCAGACACCCTAGAATGTGAAGTCAAGTGGGCCTTAAGAGGCATCATTATGAACAAAGCTATTGGAGGTTATGGAATTCCAGCTCAGCTATTTCAATTCCTAAAAGATGATGCTGTTAAAGTGCTGCACTCAATACGCCAGCAAATTTGGAAAACTCAGCAGTGGCTGCAGGACTGGAATAGCTCAGTTTTTATTCCAATCCCAAAGAAAGGCAATGCCAAAGAATGTTCAAATTACTGCACAATTGCACTCATCTCACTCGCTAGCAAAATAATGCTCAAAATTCTCCAAGCCAGGCTTCAACAGTATGTGTTCAAGCTGGATTTAGAAAAGGCAGAGGAAGATTAAATTACCAGCATCCACTGGATCATCAAAAAAGAAAGAGAGTTTCGGAAAAACATCTACTTCTGCTCACTGACTGCACTAAAACCTTTGACTCTATGGATCACAACAAACTGTGGAAAATTCTTCAAGAGATGGGAATACCAGACCACCTAACCTGGAAAGCTGTATGCAGGTCAAGAAGCAACAGAAATGGATATGGAACCACAGACTGGTTCCAAATTGGGAAAGGAATACATCAAGGATGTATATTGTCACCCTGCTTACTTAACTTATATGCAGAGTATATCATGTGAAATGCCAGGCTGAATGAAGCACAAGCTGGAATCAAGATTGGCCTGAGAAATATAAATAACCTCAGATATGCAAATGATAACACCCTTATGGCAGAAAGTGAAGAAAAACTAAAGAGCCTCTTGATGAAAGTGAAAGAGGAGAGTGAAAAAGCTGACTTGAAACTCAATATTCAAAAAACTCAGATCATGACATCCCTTCATGCCAAATAGACGGAGAATCAATGGAAACAGTGACAGACTTTATTTGGGGGGGGGCTCCAAAATCACTGCAGATGGTGAGTGCAGCAATGAAATTAAAGATGCTTGTTCCTTGAAAGAAAAGCTAATACAACCCTAGACAGCATATTAAAAAGCACAGACATTACTTTGCAGACAAAGCTCTGTCTAGTCAAAGCTATGGTTTTTCCAATAGTCATGTACGGATGTGAGAGTTGGAGCATAAAAATGCTGAGCGCCAAAGAATTGATGCTTTTGAACTGTGGTGTTAGAGAAGACTCTTGAGAGCCCCTTGGACTAGATCCAACCAGTCAATCCTAACAGAAATCAGTCCTGAATATTCATTGGAAGGACTGATGCTGAAGCTGAGGCTCTAATACTTTGGCTGCCTGATGTGAAGAACTGACTCCTTGGAAAAGACCCTGATGCTGGGAAAGATTGAGGAGATGGGAATGACAGAGGATGAGATGGTTGGATGGCATCACCGAGTTGATAGACATGAGTTTGAACAAGCTCCGGGAGTTGGTTATGGACAGGGAAGCCTGGCGTGCTGCAGTCCATGAGGTACCAAAAAGTTGGGCATGACTGAGTGAATGAAGTGAACTGAAATGTGATGAGAAGGTACGGGATGGAGCTTCCTCAACATGATACATCAAATGATGAATGCTTCTGATCAAAGGCCATTGGCAAGATTTGTTTGAACAATTAGAAGAGAAACTGATCCCAAAAATGAGTTGAAAATTTGAAACAGAACAAATAAGTTGGATTTCTGAACGTAAAAGCTCTTCCCAGGTGGTGCTAGTGGTAAAGAATTCGCCTCCCAAAGCAGGAGATGTAAGAGACGCAAATTCAATCCCTGGATTGGAAAGATCCCCTGGAGAAGGGAATGGCAACCCATTCCAGTATTCTTGCCTGGAGAATCCCATGGACAAAGGAGCCAGGCAGGCTATGGCCCATAGGGTCACAAAGAGTCGGACACAAGTGAAGCGACTTAGCATACAAGCCTACTAGCATAAAAGGACATTCTATATGTTAAGATGGAAAGTGTGGTGTAGAAAGGAAGGAGGCATGAGGACTATTACGCTGTCATCAGTGACAAACACCAAGGATAAGAATGGGCCAGAGATTATATGACTGTTTAAGGAAAAGGCAGCAGTCAGTCATGTCCTCACGCGTGAGAGCCCTGTAGCCGGAGCAGCATCTCAAAGCTTGGGGTGGGGAGTCGTGAGGAACCAGAAGTTAGCAGTGGAGGACTAAGGATGGACCCTCCACCCCACCTCAGTCAGTAAAACTGCTGGAATTTCATCTTTGTGGGGGTTATATACAAAGGATTTTGCTTGGGCAAAACAGAGCAATTAAGAAAACCAGTTCCCAAACACTCTACTGAATAACTGCTAGACTTCTTACTGTGTGTCTTTATTAAACTACAATCGTGGTGTGCTGAGTACAGCAGGTCCCCATTCCTATCACTGTGGCTTGGAGTTAGACTGGAAATCCCATCCAGGGGCACCAGGAGAACTGCAGCCCCTCCACTCACAGCACACATGCTCTCTCACCTTGGCCGGGAAGGTGGCCTTTATGCCCCCTGTCATGGAGAATACCTCCTTTCCCGATGTCCCCTGCCACTGCAGCCATCAGGAGTCCTGTGTGAAAAGGGGATTCCTCCTGAGAAATTCATTCATTTCCCCTTTTCTGCTTTCACTCATGTAGTGCTCCACTGAGATGAGGAAGTTGTGGTTAAACACTAAATCAACAGGAAGCCAAATGAATTCTCACCCATCACACATCGGAAGCCCGCACGAGCATCCTTACTGTGCACAAAAGGTGTGGAGGTCATTGGTGCGAGAGCGGAGCTTTGTAAAGCCCATGGAACAGTGTGAAATGAAACGAACTGGGAAGGAAAGAGGAGAGACATTTGCCGAAGAGGAGAAACAGGAAGGATACAGCATTCCTGTCAAGTTCATGCTCTCAGAGAAGGGGCCAGACCGCTGAGAAGGGAGGAGAAGGCTTCAGGTTTTCCTCAAGGCGGAAAGCAAAGCGCAGTGGGCACAAATGCTTGTATGTAGTACAGGGATAATATTGAATGTGAACCCTTGGCTGATTCATGTCACCGTATGGAAAAACTACTACAATATTGTAAAGTAATTAGCCTCCAATTAAAATTAAAAAATTAATTTTAAAAATACTAATCATGTTTCCATGGATATCATTGCTGAGAATGAGGCGATGTTTTGAAGCAATTGCGTGTAAGAAAGAAGTTAAGCAGGGGTATGCAGGTCTAACAAACCTCCAGAAGGAGGAATGAACGTTAATGAAGTTCAGAAGCCACAGAGCCAGGCTACCTCCACTGCCTCTCTGTGCCCGAGTCTTCCAGGAGAGCTAGCACTTTGTACAAACCTCGAAGCACAAACTCAAGGTACTGTGGAAAGTGTTCTGACCCATTTCTTCTTTCCCCATTTAGTTTCTGGAACACTGAAGACATTGAGTAAATATTTTTTGAATGGAGAAATGCGTATGTAAAAGAATAATTAACAGTAGCCCAGTCCCTGTGTTAAATGTGCCCAGTCATCCAGGAGCAGTATGGCAGGAAGGGGAAACTCAGGACAGGCCTCCCTGACATGGTTCTGCCTGGGACCCACCCGATCATCTTCATGTGTCATCTTCATCCAGGAACTAGATTAAGCAAGACCAAGATTTAATGCTGAATTACCTAGCCCCTGCCCCTTGGGCCAGGCTGCCTTTGTCATTCAGTTCAGTTCAGTCGCTCGGTCATGTCTGACTCTTTGCCACCTCGTGGACTGCAACACGCCAGGCTTCCCTGTCCATCACCAACTCCCGGAGCTTTCTCAAACTCACATCCATCGAGACGGTGATGCCATCCAACCATCTCATCCTCTGTTGTCCCCTTCTCCTCCTGCCTTCCATCTTTCTCAGCATCAGGGTCTTTACCAATGAGATAGTTCTTAGCATCAGGTAGCCAAAGTATTGGAGTTTCAGCTTCAACATCAGTCCTTCCAATGAATATTCAGGACTGATATCTTTAGGATGGACTGGTTGGATGTCCTTGCAGTCCAAGGGGCTCTCAAGAGTCTTCTCCAACACCACAGTTCACAAGTATCAATTCTTCAGCACTCAGCTTTGTTCATAGTCCACTCTCACATCCATACATGACTACCAGAAAAACCATAGCTTTGACTAGACGGACGTTTGTTGGCAGAGTAATGTCTCTGCTTTTTAATATGCTGTCTAGGTTGGTCATGGCTTTTCTTCCAAGGAGCAAGTGTCTTTTAATTTCATGGCTGCAGTCACCATCTGCTGTGATTTTGGAGTCCCTCAAATAAAGTCTGCCACTGTTTTCATTGTTTCCCCATCTATTTGCCATGAAGTGATGGGACCAGATGCCATGATCTTAGTTTTTTGAATGTTGAATTTTAAGCTAACTTCTTCACTCTCCTCTTTTACTTTCATCAAGGGGCTCTTTAGTTTCTCTTCACTTTCTGCCATGAGGGTGGTGTCATCTGCATATCTGAGGTTATTGATATTTCTCCTGTCAATCTTGATTCCAGCTTGTGCTTCATCCAGTCCAACATTTCTCATGATATACTCTGCATATAACTTAAATAAGTAGGGTGACAATATACAGCCTTGATGTACCACTTTTCCGATTTGGAACCAGTACATTGTTCCATGTCCAGTTCTAACTGTTGCTTCCTGACCTGCATTCAGATTCCTTAGGAGGCAAGTCAAGTGGTCTGGTATTCCCATCTCTTTCAGAATTTTCCATAGTTTATTGTGATCCACACAGTCAAAGGCTTTGGCATAGTCAACAAAGCAGAATGTTTTGTTGGAACTCTGTTAGATGTTTTTCTGAAACTCTCTTGCTTTTTTGATGATCCAATGGATGTTGGCAATTTGATCTCTGGTTCTTCTGCCTTTCCTAAATCCAACTTGAACATCTGGAAGTTCATGGTTCAGGTACTGTTGAAGCCTGACTTGGAGAATTTTGAGTATTATTTTGCTAGCATGTGAGATGAGTGCAATTGTGCGGTAGTTTGGCATTGCCTTTCTTTGGGATTGGGATGAAAACTGACCTTTTCCAGTCCCGTGGCCACTGCTGAGTTTTCCAAATTTGCTGGCATATTGAGTGCAGCACTTTAACAACATCATCTTTTAGGATTTGAAATAGCTCAACTGGAATTCCATCACCTCCACTAACTTTGTTCATAGTGATGCTTCCTAAGGCCCACTTGACTTCACATTCCAGGATGTCTGGCTCTAGGTGAGTGATCACAGCATCGTGGTTGTCTGGGTCATGAAGATCTTTTTTGTATAGTTCATCTGTGTATTCTTGTCACCTCTTCTTCATATTTTCTGCTTCTGTTAGGTCCATACAATTTCTGTCTTTTATTGAGCCCATCTAGATAGCATATTTAAAAGCAGAGACATTACTTTGCCAACAAAAGTCCATCTAGTCAAGGCTATGGTTTTTCCAGTGGTCATGTATGGATGTGAGAGTTGGACGGTGAAGAAAGCTGAGCACCGAAGAATTGATGCTTTTGAACTGTGGTGTTGGAGAAGACTCTTGAGAGTCCCTTGGACTGCAAGGAGATCCAATCAATCCATCCTAAAAGAGATCAATCCTGGGTGTTCATTGGAAGGTCTGATGTTGAAGCTGAAACTCCAATACTTTGGCCACTTCATGCGAAGGGTTGACTCATTGGAAAAGACCCTAATGCTGGGTAGGATTGGGGGAGGGAGGAGAAGGGGATGACAGAGGATGAGATGGTTGGATGGCATCACCGACTCGATGGACATGGGTCTGGGTGGACTCCAGGAGTTGGTGATGGACAGGGAGGCCTGGCGTGCTGCAATTCTTGGAGTCGCAAAGAGTCGGACACGACTAAGCGACTGAACTGAACTGAACTTGCATGAAATGTTCCCTTGGTATCTCTAATTTTCTTGAAGAGATTTCTAGTCTTTCCTATTCTATTATTTCCCTCTATTTCTTTGCACTGATCACTGAGGAAGGTTTCCTTATCTCTCTTTTCTATTTTTTGGAACTCTGCATTCAGATGGGTATATATTTCTTTTTCTCCTTTGCCTTCAGATTATCTTCTTTTCTCAACTATTTGTAAGGCCTCCTCAGGCAACCATTTTGCCTTTTGGCATTTCTTTTTCTTGGGGATGGTCTTGATCACTGCCTCCTTTACAATGTCATGAACCTCCATCCATAGTTTTTCGGGCACTCTATCAGATCGAATCCCTTGAATCTGTTTGTCACTTCCACTGTATAATCGTTAAGGGATTTGATTTAGGTCATACCTGAATGGTCTAGTGGTTTTCCCTACTTTATTCAATTTAAGTCTGAATTTGGCAATAAGGAATTCATGATCTGAGCCACAGTCAGCTCCCGGTCTTGTTTTTGCTGACTGTATAGAGCTTCTCCATCTTTTACTGCAAAGAATGTAATCAATCTGATTTTTGACCATCTGGTGATGTCCATGCGTAGAGTCATCTCTTGTGTTGTTGGAAGAGGGTGTTTGCTATGACCAGTGTGTTATCTTGGCAAAACTCTGTTAGCTTTTACCCTGCTTCATTTTGTGTTGCAAGGCCAAATATGCCTGTTACTCCAGGTATCTCTTCACTTCCTACTTTCGCATTCCATTCCCCTACAATGAAAAGACATATTTTTTTTGGTGTTAGTTGTAGAAGGTCTTGTAAGTCTTCTTAGAACCATTCAGCTTCAGCTTCTTCAGCATTACTGGTTGGGGCATAGAGTTGGATTACTGTGATATTGAATGGTTTGCCTTTGGAATGAACAGAGATCATTCTGTCATTTTTGAGATTGCATCCAAGAACTGCATTTCGGACTCTTTTGTTGACTATGATGGCTACTCCGTTTCTTCTAAGGGATTCTTGCCCACAGTGATAGATATAATGGATACCTGAGTTAAATTCTCCCATTCCAGTCCATCTTAGTTCACTGCTTCCTAAAATGTCCATGTTGAGTCTTTAGTAGTGAGTTTGTCATACTATTCCCTACTTTAAGCTGATTTGTGATTTAGGCAATGTCTGATTGCTAGAAGAATAAATCATACAGAGAAGCTTTAAAAAGCAGGAGGAAATCTTTGGGAAATGGAAAAGCTGGTGATTCTAGGAGCCAGTTCTCTGATCTGAGGGGTGGAAGGGCAGGAGCGTTTCACATATCACCAGCCGGTCTTCCTTAACTCCGAGGAGTGAGGGCACACAGAACCCAGGAGCAGGTTAGCACTAGCAAAACTAAGGAGTGAAGTCCAGTGTTTTTAAAAGTTCACCAAGTGTTCTGTGAGTTATGTCCAGTGCAATGTAGAAAGTAAGGGTCTTCTTGAAGACAATATAGACTGAATAACAGAATGTTATGTGTGGAATAGAGTGTGTCTCTTTGTTCTCCTGTGTGATCATAATCTTGAGATTGTGAAAACAAGCAGACAAAAAAGATTAATCTGTTTTATGTCACAACTTTTTAATGTTGAGACCACACATTGCAAATAAGGAGGATGTTGTCTGATGGGAGTCAGATAGCTTTTGGATTTGTGGGGGTGCAAGGAGCCTACAAAAAGGCAGAGCCCGCAGAGGCAGGGATCCCCTGGTTTCCTTCAGCTCAGAAGAAAAGGAGAGGCCAGCATGCCCTGCCTTCCCCTGCTGCTGCTGCTGCTGCTCGGGGGCCCGAGGTCTCATGGGTTTCCAGCCACTTCAGAAACACAAGAGCAAGACGTGGAGATGGTCCAGGTCAATGATGAATTTCACGTGCCAGAAATGCAAGAGCCCTACCTTCTCATTTTCCCAAGGTCAAAGGATAGGAGTTCATAGAAGTCTGGGATTCATTCTGGGATAACCATTCTGTCAGAAGCAGAGCCCCTCATACAAACATAAAAATCTACTTAGATTGAGGGCAGGAGCAGAAAGGGGCAACAGAGGATGAGATGGTTGGATGGCATCACCGACTCAGTGGACATGAGTTTGAGCAAACTCTGGAGATACTGAAGCCAAGGGAAGCCTGGTGTGCAAAAAGGCAGACACGACTTAACCACTGAACAACAACAAAATCTCTCTGTATGCATTTTTGGAATATAGAGAAGGAGAAAGCCAAAGAGAAGCATGCAGACTGGTTGTTCTAATTGTAATTCTGACTTCTAATTGAAATTCTGTAGACCTAGCAATAGCATAGTTTCTACCACTGCACTGACATTTCTGTACTAACAGTAAGCATAAAAAGGGCTATGAAATTCAGACAGAAATTCATTGCATAAGCAGGTTTATTTTCCCCTCTTGACACTAAATCTTTAAGGTAAAAGAACTATTCTGTCACTACAGTGAAATGCTGGGAATTTTCAGAGAAATAAGATTTCATATCTTCTGTTTGAATTTTTTTTTATTTATCAGAAATACCTACAAAACTATTACAACTTAGAGGTTGGAACCAGCCAATTCAAAAAGCAGAGAAACCACGGTTCAATGATTGAAAAATTAAAGCAAATGCAGGAATTCTTTGAGCTAAAGGTGACTGGAAAGATAGATGCTGATACCCTGGATATAATGAGGCAGCCCAGATGTGGAGTGGCTGATGTTTCCTTCTGGTATGAACTCTCTCCAGGGAACCCTCGTTGGCAAAGCACACAGCTGACCTACAGGTAATTAGACGGAGCCCCAGAGTGGGGACACTGTTTCCCACCAGAGCCGTGAGAAATGAGCTCTGACGTGTTTTGCTTTCTTTCATGTGAAGGGTTAAAAATTACACCCCAGACCTGTCAAGAGCACACGTGGACCAGGCTGTTAAGAAGGCCTTTCAGCTCTGGAGCAGTGCCTCACCCCTGACCTTCACCAAGGTCTCTGAGGGTCAAGCGGACATAATGATATCATTTGTCTGGGGAGGTGAGCTCTTTCCTTCCCAAACCATTCTGAATCTCGCCTCACACTGCCTTCAGACACGCTCAGCATTCCGGTCAGAATTTCCCCTTATTTGAGGGAGTTGATTTTATGGGCTGAAGAAGAGACACCTCACAGATGAACAATGTGTTTTGGCTCCTTGTCCCTACCCTCTCATCTCTGGTAGGGAAGTCTAAATAGAAAAGGAGATTCATCTTTGCTGTACTTCGTCCCTCAAAGATCATCGTGACAACTTTCCCTTCAATGGACCTGGGGGGATATTAGCTCACGCGTTCCAACCAGGAATAGGTATTGGAGGAGATGTTCATCTTGATGAAGAAGAAATGTGGACCAAAGATTTGAATAGTGAGTCAAGGAATTCTCCCTTTCTGTTTTTATTTTCCCTTTTCATGGCTTAATGCAATATGTTCTGTTTTGTATAAAAGAATAAACCAATATTATGATGATAGTAAAATGCTTTAATAAAGATATGTTTTTTAATGGTTGTTCAGAAAGATATTGCAACACTATAGTTACAGTTAGTGATTATGTCCGAGGATATTGTTTCTACCAATGGTTGCATCTTAAGGGTCAAATATGTTTGTGAAATTTTAAAATACTCTAAGATTATAAATGATATTTTGTATGTGTACAAATATGTATCAGAACTAAATAATGGTAACTTTTGGTGGGGTTGCTTTGGAGAATATGTGTTTTGGTACATGGTTATCTAAATTTTTATTTTAAATCTATATTAGTTTATTTAGAATCTATATTAGATTAAAGTAATAAGCATTAATAGAATGCTATTGTTTCTCTATGTCATCTTTTTTCCAATTTATTTATTGATGGACTTACTAATCAATATTAAAATTTTGCATGTCAGCTAATTTTTTCCCTTACATTTTATCAGTTCAATTCTAGAAATTTAGACTTGAAGGCTTTCTAGTATTAATTAATTCTTCTCTTATGATTATACACACACACATCTCAGACCATGTCATAAACCAAACCACAGTGGAATTCTTGTGTGGTTTGAAGATATATTCGCTCTTTGAGGTCTGAATACTGTACTGCCAGCTGCTAAAGACTGACTGATTCTGTTGCCTTTTAGATTTCAACTTGTATCGGGTTTTGGCACACGAATTGGACCATTCCTTTGGACTTTCTCATTCTACTAACATCGAGGCTTTGATGTACCCCAACTACATCTACACTGGTGAAGTTTATCTGTCCCAGAATGACATCAATGGCATCCAGGCCATCTACGGTAAGTGAAGCTCGGCCAACCAGACAAATGCTTGTGAGCTATATGTGTGCTTCAGGTATAATGGCAATGACCTGGGTCCTTGAAAGACTCTTCATCATATATATTTTTGGGTCAATGTAGTATGTAAAACTTCATTAACTTCAGGATCTTTGCTTATTTTTTAAGGGCCATCTAAGAAACCACAGCTGGTCCCAGTGCCACAAATCCCACAACCCTGTGATAACAGGATAACATTTGATACTGTAGCCAAAATTCGTGGGGAATTATTCTTCTTCAAAGACAGGTACAAATTATAATTAATCCTGCCATATGTTTATAATGATTATACATTTGTGTGTATTTTTTTCTTTCCTTATTTTTGTTTTCATACATAATCATAAAAATCCATAAAATAAAAGCTCTCCTAAGTCCTGCTCCCTCCACCCCCCATGACACATAGAAATAGGTAGAGTTTGGCAGAGGGAAGGAATATGACTCTCCGAGGGCTGCACGTAGTCCACGATGGAGCAAAAGCTGGTCTTCCGACTCTAGACTGAAGCTCCTTTCCCTAGTACACTCTGTCACGGCAAACATGATGGTGGGGCTGAGGACAAACTGCTTTTCTGACTGTGTGGCTGGAATCAGCTCTCTACACTCTGCTCAGGGTTACGCAGCCCAGAGCCCAGATGGGGAAGGCCACCCTCCCATCCTGCCATGCAACAGATTTCATTGTGCCCTGGAAGCTGAGAGAAGGAAAGAAAACATCGTTGGAAGACCAGCCCCCAACCCCATCCCGGCTTCTGAGGGACTTGGTACTTTCCCTCTCAAAGCCCTACAATCCTAGAACGCACTCTACAGTGTGTGGATTCAAACAGGCTCGACTGACCTCACACCTGGCTCCCTCTTCTCATCAAAACTGACTCACTGAGGGATAACAGCATAGATATTGTGATCTCCCCCTCCAAATGAGAACTCTTAGGGATTTGGAAGAAGTCAACAGCTCTCTTTGAGCTTATAGACTGTTTGATGTTTTGCATTATTTTGCATTAGTATCTCCATGAGATAAATGCAGGTCATCAGGAGGCTTAGTTGTAAATCTAAATTAATTTTGTTTGTGAGTATCTGTACAGACATGGGAGGATCATTAACGAGAAACAGTTTTTTCCTTTCCTCCCCTCCCTCCTCCTCTGACTGTTTTTCTCCTCCTCCTCCTGTCTTTCTCTCTTCCTCTTCCTCCTCCTCTGCTGCTGATGCTTCTTTTTCTTCATCTTCCTCTGCTTCTGTTTTAATGGAAAGCTGCCAGAATGTCAAAATACCTCAGTTGTGGGAAAAAAAAGTTCCATTTGGCAAGAAGAGTTCAGGTGGAGTTGGACTAGAGTAATGAAATTTGGCATTCCCTGTGACCTTGATATTTAACCTTGAGGGAACTAAAACTTGGACATGGTCACGGATCGGCACAAGGTCCTTAGCCACTTGGGGGGAGGTTGAAGCCGGGACTGACACGAGAATTAGGGAGCGCCTAGTTGGTCTGGAGGCGATCACATGAGGCATGGCCAAGGAGTAGGGAACTGAGATAAGTGAGCAGACAGCAAAGATGTGCCCGTGAACAGGTTACCACTCTGGCCAACAGGGGCCCAGTCTCCCTGCAGACCCTTGATGTCCTCACAGAGCACCCTTCAGAACTGTCCCACCAAAGGGCCGGGGACCTGGGGTACTTCCCACCGACATTTCCCCTCGTTGTTTGAGGAGGTCCTGAAGGTGTCACTAGACAGCGCCTTGACGGGCACTGCACTGGCCCAGCTGCCCCTGGGCTGGGGAGAGCACAGGGCTGAGGGGGATGATGGGGACCCTCTGTCTGGTGGTGGGCCCAGGGGTTTGGGCATCAGGAGGGTCTGCTCCAAAGACTGACAAGGAGGGTGCTTTCCACGCATCAGCCTTTGTAGGATCCTCTATTATTTCACAAGGCTGGCTGGCTGTGGGGCTTCCATTCCGTTTCTGTAGTTTTGGGGACACGTGTGTCCGCCCACGTGGAAGTCTCTGCTGTGCTGTTTCCCTGTCTCTGTCGACTGTGAAATGAACACGGCAAAATTCTCAACTGAAAGATAATAAAAGAAAAAAGCTTAGTCTGGGCAACCTTACAAATCTGGTTTAAAAATTAGACTTTACCTCATATTAACTGTGTGGCTTCCATCTCTAATCTGTAAAATAGGAGCAATAAGAGCTTCCGTGTAGGATGTTTGTGAGATAAGCCACAGTGTAATTCGGAAGTGATTACCACATGGGATGATAATCTTGTGTTCCAGGGAAAGAAGGAACTGAGACGCAGCAGAGAGTGCTAGCAATTATCTTTTTCTTTTTCTCTTTTTTTTTATTGGTTTCTTTTCAAATCAGGTTCATCATCCGTTCTTATCCCTACTACCCAGGGGTCGAAGTCACGTTCATCTCTGTTTTCTGGCCAGATCTGCCAAGTGGTATCGAGGCAGCTTATGATGTTCCTGAAAAAGATGAAGCCTATTTTTTCAAAGGTAATACCACTGAATTTCCCTTTTTCTATGAAACAATTTACCATTGATTTGGATTGAGAAGCAACAATTCAGTTCAGTCACTCAGTCGTGCCTGACTCCTTGTGACCCCATGAACCGCAGCATGCCAGGCCTCCCTGTCCATCACCAACTCCCAGAGTTCACTCAAACTCATGCCAACTGAGTCGGTGATGCCATCCAACTGATGCTGCACCAAAGTAACTGTGGCTGCACACTGTCTCCTCATGGATTTTTTTCTTCAAACCTCAAAGTCCCAACTACTGAATCAAGGAGGATTCATTATTGTGATTTAGAATGACATGCTGAGTAATTAGAATAAAAGTCAAATAGCTAGCAATTTAACTTTTCCTTTTTATTTGATTATGAAACTGGAAGTAGGAAATGCTGTATTTGGGCATGTTACATATTTTAAAAATACATGTTTCCCAGGATGCTCAGAAAAAAAATATAGAGACCCATATCAGACCTAAAGGAAATTAAGAAAACTTTGTCCTTGTTTTTTTTTTTTTTTTTAAGAAATCCTCCTAATAGACATTATATTAATAGTTTGAGGGAGGTTGAGAGCTTACCCTTCTCATAAACTGCACATCTTTATAGATGGGCCACTGTCCATAAATTCAAGGCATAGACTGCTTTGATTCTCTTAGATCCAATTATGCTCCAACATTCAGCCACACTTTGTGTACATACTGCCAAACTTCTGGTTCTTAGAAAATAATTCAGATGTTTGGCTTTGTACGCACAAAAGAGTAAGACAACTAACCCTGATGGCATTAAGGTAAATAGTTGAAACCAGTTGTAACAAGCAAAGAATTTTGAAACATATTGTCCAACACATGTATCACAAAAATAAAGACAGATATATAATATGCATTTATGTAACATCACCCTGGCTCATAAAGAATACTTTGCCAGAAACAGGCAAGCCAAGAGCTCAGGGGTGCCTTCCAGTCAGATGTGGAAATGTGCATTACACTTCTGCCCCAGTAGGACCACTTGTGCCCACCCACACTCTCTGTGCAGCTGGAGAAGTGAACCGCTAGAGAGAAACTAAGCCACGACGGAGAAATGCCCTACTCAGGTGCCCCTTACTTTGGAATAAAGCCCTCTATTCACTTCTTGTGAAGTGAACATCTGGAGAAAACCCTGCCTACTGACCTCCAGAGTCTCAGGCAGATCATTTCACGGTCCCTTTTTTTTTGGTTGACAGGCAGAAAATACTGGGTTGCTAAGGCAGGTGTGATACTGCCCCATTACCCCAAGGACGTCTACAGTTCCTTTGGCTTCCCTAGAAGGGTGAGGAATGTCGATGCTGCTGTTCATGAGGAGGAGACTGGAAAGACGTACTTCTTTGTTGACAATGAGTATTGGAGGTAAAGACTGACCCTTGGAGACCTTACACGTCAGAGCCCTCCTTAGTAGAGGAAGAAAAGTGCCCTTTTAAGTTATGTTCATATTCTGCTGAAATATCCTTCTGTGAATGGGTACAGCCAGGCTGAGTGTCATTTAGTCTATGCTTGCTGTCATCACACCACACCTGTCCTTGGAAGGCAAGGGACTTGCAGGATTGAGTTCCAGAGGAGATATTTAAAGGGCTGGAGCCTGAGATGAAATTTGAATCAGATTTGTTAGAGCTATGCCTCTTTAGGTAGGCTCTAGGCTGACTCAGTCTCCCACAACCCTATTGAACCAGGAACTTTTCCAGTTAAAAGTTCCTATTATTTTAAACCAATGATGCACCCACCCACAGTTGTTTTAAGCAGCCATTGGATTTCAGTACAGTGGACATAAGGGCAGCACTTACCTCTCAGATTTGTTGTGAAGATTAAATGAATCTACACTCAAAACACTTAAAACAGTGACTGACACATGAAAAGCTGTTTGGGAATGCTGTTTTATTTGTTGTTATTATATTAATCACACATTCTAGTATTTCTAATCAATTTTTTTCTCCAGGTATGATGAAAATGGGCAGTCCATGGATGCAGGTTATCCCAAAGAGATAGCTCAAGACTTCCCTGGAATTAGCGGAAAAGCTGATGCTGTTTTTGAACATGAAGGTTAAGACTATTCAATTTCTTCATTTTGCTACCCTAAAAACCAACAACAAAACATAGGCCTTGTATTTTGATAAGAAAATTTTAAATACATAATTTGGGCATGGAAATTACTGACTTTTCAGGAAAGCTCATGTGAAAAAACCTAATCTTTCTCTCTTGCTTTTTTTTTTTTTTTAGGAAATTTCTATTTCTTTCAAGGATCGAGGCAGCACAAATTTGATCCTAAAATGAGGAGAGTTTTGGCTTTACTAAATGCTAACAGCTGGTTCAACTGCTGAAATAACTGATCATTGATTATCACAAAGGAGGTGGAAAAATATTCTTTATGCACCTAAAAATAGTCTTTATTTTCTGAGCAGCCACATTTTCAATACTTTATATATCCTCCTGAGGTCACTGAGTTAGAGACATATAAGTATGACCGTACTGTAACCCTAATCTGGATACACATTCTGTGTTAACTAAAGTATACTGCTTCATGAACTTATACAATTTAGCTTCAAGCCAGCGCTAAGGAAGTTGAGGTCATGGCTTATCCTTAGGTTTATATAGAATCTCTTTCTGGATTTTCAGATCCTGGCTGTTACAGGGATTTTTTTCCTCCCTGAAAGAGTCTCCAGTCTCAGCAAAAGAAAAATAGCACAAAAGTATATGCCTCTGAGTGAAAATGTCATCCTGATACATAGAGAGCTGCACTGTCTCATATTAAAGAAAATCATGTATTTACTAATTTGTAAAAGAACATAAAATTAGTTATTGTTTAGATACACACAGAAAAAGCACATTAGTATAAATTTCAATTTTTACAAAGTAAATGTAACAGGTATTCAGTACTCAGATCAATAAAAAATAATTTGACAAGCATCCCTTATGCATTTATGGTGCTCCCTTATAGAAACCCTGATAGCTCAGTTGGTAAAGAATCTGCCTGCAATGCAGGAGACCTGGGTTCGATCCCTGGCTTGAGAAGATCCCCTGGAGAAGGGAAAGGCTATCCACTCCAGTATTCTGGCCTGGAGAATTTCATGGACTGTATAGTCCATGGGGTTGCAAAGAGTTGGACATGATTGAATGATTTTCTGTAATGGTCTTTCCCTTACAGAAACCAAATCCCAAGGATAGGCACCATCTTGACTTCTAACAGTGTAGCTTACTTTAGCCTGCTTTTGCACTTAATATCAAAGGAATTATGCAATATAAATATATTTGTTCATGTCTTTTTTCACTCAGTGTTAATGGCTGTGAGTTTTATCTCTATTTTTGTATGTCCTTTTTGGTTTATTTTCATTGTGTATAGTTCACCATACAGTGAGTATACAGAAATTTATTTATTCAGTCCCTTCTTGAAGGAAATGTGGGTACTTTCCAATTGGAGTCCATTAGGTACCATCCTACTCTGAACATTCTAATGCATGAATTTCGAGTGCTTTTATGCTTTTAAGTAGAGCAAGTTCTAGATCTTAGGATATGCATGTGTTCAAATTTAATTAATATTATATTTTCCAAAGTGGCTGTGTCAATTCCTATGCTATTTTAAGCAACCATTTTCTTAATATAGTAGCCATAGTTTCCAAGATTATATCCCTATTTTAAAACGAGACTTAGGCAAATTCACAAAGAAATTATGTAGGAAGATAGGAAACTATACAAGAAGTGCAAACACTCTTCCTTCTTTAGAATATATGTCACATGGAGTGAGGGAGAGCCCTCGCTGTGGACCTTTCTCATTTATTTTGATTTCAAACTATGCCTTAGATCCTGCAGGGAGCCATCAGACCTGTTGGTTTTAGGAGCATCTACCAAGGTTCCCAGGGGTGTTTCACACTCCTTCAGATGCACACAGTCTATCTCTAAGCACCCTCAGAGGTGGTCCTGACCATCAGTCCTGCATTTGAGGTGCTGGCGTTCTTAGAGGTGCTGAGTGGGCTTTTAATTTTCATCTCAAGAGGCAAGAGCAGTGGGAGCCCACGACCAGTCTTCCTGGGCTGAGACAGCCGTACTAGGAGGCACTGCCTCGTTTCCAGAGACTCGTCTCACACACGCACTGGGAGAGCCAATGGCAGGAGAGCATTCCACCCTGGTCCTTCTAAAGGGAAGAAGCCTGCAGAACACCCCCAAGAAACCCTGAATTCACCAGGGTCCTCACTTCCTTCTGAGAGTGTTCTGCCCTCACCAAGTCCCCTCACTTTTTAAGCATTCTCAGGATCTCCACATTGCTGTTTTAGTGAGTTTAAATTTATTCTCAATCAAATATAAATGGAAGACTGATACATCTTTCAATTTCAAATTTTGTGTTGGCAAAGTTACTATTCAGTTCAATCGAGTCACTCAGTCATGTACAACTCTTTGCAACCCCATGGACTACAGCACACCAGGCTTCCCTGTCCATCACCAACTCCCGGAGCTTACTCAAACTCATGTCCATCGAGTCGGCAATGCCATCCAACCATCTCATCCACTGTCATCCCCTTCTCCTCCACCCTTCAACCTTTGCCAGCATCAGGGTCTTTTCCAATGAGTTGGCTCTTTGCATCAGGTGACCAAAGTATAGGAGCTTCAGCTTCAGCATCAGTCCTTCCAATGAATATTCAGGGCTGTTTTCCTTTAGGATTGACTGGTTTTGTCTCCTTGCAGTCCAAGGGACACTTAAGTGTCTTCTCCAACACCACAGTTCAAAAGCATCAATTCTTCAGTGCTCAGTCTTCTTTCTGGTCCAACTCTCACATCCATACTGGAAAAACCTTAGCTTTGACTAAATGGACCTTTGTTGGCAAAGTAATGTCTCTGTTTTTTAATATGCTGTCTATGTTGGTCATACCTTTTCTTTCAAGGAGCAAGCGTCTTTTAACTTCATAGCTGCAGTCACCATCTGCAGTGATTTTGGAGACCAAGAAAATAAAGTCTCTCACTGTTTCCATTGTTTCCCCATCTGCCATGAAGTGATGGGACTGGATGCCATGATCTTCGTTTTTTTGAATGTTGAGTTTTAAGCCAGGTTTTCACTCTCCTCTTTCACTTTCATCAAGAGGCTGTTTAGTTCCTCTTCACTTTCTGCCATAAGGGTGGTGTCATCTATGTATCTGAGGTTATTGATATTTCTCCCAACAATCTTAATTCCAGCTTGTGCTTCATTCAGCCTGGCATTTCGCATGATGTACTCTGCACAGAAGTTAAATAAGCATGGTGACAATATACAGCCTTGACATGCTCCTTTCCCAATTTGGAATCAGTCCATTGTTCCATGTCCAGTTCTAACTGTTGCTACTGTTTGCATTTTCCTCAGGAGGCAGGTAAGGTGGTCTGGTATTCCCATCTCTTGAAGAATTTTCCACGTTCGTTGTGACCAAAGTCAAAGACTATGACATAATCAATAAAGCAAAAGTAGATGATTTTCTGGAACTCTCTTGCTTTTTCTGTGATCCAACAGATGTTGGCAATTTGATATCTGGTTCTTCTGCCTTTTCTAAATGCAGCTTGAACATCTGGAAGTTCTCAGTTCATGTACTATTGAAGCCTCACTTGGAGAATTTTGAGCATTTCTTTGCTAGCGTGTACTGCTAAGTCGCTTCAGCCATGTCCGACTCTGTGGGACCCCAGAGACGGCAGCCCACCAGGCTCCACCGTCCCTGGGATTCTCCAGGCAAGAACACTGGAGTGGGTTGCCATTTCCTTCTCCAATGCATGAAAGGGAAAAGTGAAAGTGAAGTCGCTCAGTCGTGTCTGACTCTTAGCGACCCTATGGACTGTAGCCTACCAGGCTCCTCCGTCCATGGGATTTTCCAGGCAAGAGTACTGGAGTGGGGTGCCATTGCTAGTGTGTGAGATGAGTGCAATTGTGCATTAGTTTGACATTCTTTGACATTGTCTTTCTTTGGGATTGGGATGAAAACTGACCTTTTCCAGTCCTGTGACCACTGCTGAGTTTTCCAAATTTGCTGGTATATTGAGTGCAGCACTTTCACAGCAACATCTTTTAGGGTTTGAAATCACTCAACTGGGATTCTATCACCTCCATTAGCTTTGTTTGTAGTGATGCTTCCTAAGGCCCACTTGACTTCACATTCCAGGATGTCTGGCTGTAAGTGAGTGATTACACCATCTTGCTTATCTGAGTCATTAAGATCTTCTTTGTATAGTTTTTGTATAAAAATGTATTGCCATTTTATATAAATATATTGACATTTTGTCAACAAAGGTCCATCTAGTCAAGGCTATGGTTTTCCCAGTAGTCATGTATGGTTGTGAGAGTTGGACTATAAAGAAAGCTGAGCACTGAAGAATTGATACTTTTGAACTGTGGTGTTGGAGAAGACTCTTCAGAGTCCCTTGGACTGCAAGGAGATCCAACCAGTCCATCCTAAAGGAAATCAGTCCTGAATATTCATTGGAAGGACTGATGCTGAAGCTGAAACTCCAATACTTTGGATGCAAAGAGCTGACTCATTTGAAAAGACCCTGATGCTGGGAAAGATTGAGGGCAGGAGGAGAAGGTGACGACAGAAGATGAAATGGTTCGATGGCATCACCAACTCAATGGACATGAGTTTAGATAAACTCCTGGAGTTGGTGATGCACAGGGAGGCTTAGCATGCTGCAGTTCATGGGGTTGCAAAGAGTCAGACATGACCCAGTAAATGAACTGAACTGAACTAATTGACATTTTAGGAATCAGTGAACTAAAATGGACTGGAATAGACAAATTTAATTCAAATAACCATCATATCTACTACTCTGGGCAAGAATCCCTTAGAAGAAATGGAGTAGCCCTCATAGTCAACAAAAGAGTCCGAAATGCAATACTAGGTTGCAATCTCAAAAATGACAGAATGATCTCTGTTCATTTCCAAGGCAAACAATTCAGCATCACAGTAATCCACGTCTATGCCCCAACCACTAACGCTGAAGAAGTTGAAGTTGAACAGTTCTATGAAGACCTACAAGACTTTTTGGAACTAACACCAAAAAAAACACCAAAAAAAATATGTCCTTTTCATCATAGGGGACTGGAATGCAAAATAGGAAGAGAAACTTGGAGTATCAGGCAAATTTGGCCTTGGAGTACAAAATGAAGCAGAGCAAAGGCTGACCGAGTTTTGCCAAGAGAATGCACTCGTCATAACAAACACCCTCTTCCAACAATGCAAGAGATGACTCTACACATGGTCAACACCAAAATCAGATTGATTATGTTCTTTGCAGCTGAAGATGGAGAAGCTCTATATAGTCAGCAAAAACAAGACTGAGAGCTGACTGTGGCTCAGATCACGAACTCCTTATTGCAAAATTCAGACTTAAATTGAAGAAAGTAAGGAAAACCACTAGACCATTCAGGTATGACCTAAATGAAACCCCTTATGATTATACAGTGAAAGTGACAAATAGATTTAAGGGATTAGATGTGATAGACAGAGTGACTGAAGAACTATGGAGGAAGGTTCATGACATTGTAAAGGAGGCAGTGTTTAAGACCATCCCCAAGAAAAAGAAATGCCAAAAGGCAAAACGGTTGTCTGAGGAGGCCTTACAAATAGCTGAGAAAGGAAGAGAAGCTAAAAGCAAAGGAGAAAAGGAAAGATATCTTCATCTGAATGTAGAGTTCCAAAGAATAGCATGGAGAGATAAGGAAACCTTCCTCAGTGATCAATGCAAATAAATAGAGGAATACAGTAGAATGGGAAAGACTAGAGATCTCTTCAAGAAAATTAGACATACTAGAGGAACATTTCATGCAAAAATGGGCACAATAAAGGACAGAAGTGGTCTGGTCTAACAGAAGCAAAAGATATTAAGAGGTGGCAAGATTACACAGAAGAACTATACAGAAAAAGTTATTATTGGAAGGGTAGAAATCTAAGCAGCAATAAAGAAGATAATGAAGTGAGTTTTTTTTTTTTAATAAACATTCGGAGCAGTGAATCTTCCTAAATCTTCCCCAATATACCGACAAGCAACCTCCTCTTTTATTGCGGCACCCATTGGCTCTGAGAGCATCCAAGTGGACTTCCCTTGTCTGATGGACCAGCACATTATCCTGCTGGAAAAGTATCTGCCTTGTTCTGGGAAACCTCTTCTCACCCCACTGCAGCCACTTCATTCTATTGCAGGCTGCCTGTTGTGGTCCTAGGGCATTCGTTCACCAATACTGGTTTGGGGTTACATGACAAAGACAGGCCAAAGAGAACCCTCCCTGAGAATTTTGAGCTGAAAATTGGGGAAAAGAAGAAGGATTGGTTTGGAGAAATTGCTCTAAGTTAGAGGAATAAGCCTAGAATTCCCTGTAGTACCTTTATTCGGATTATGTATGGAAGGTATAAAATGTGTAAAGGTATAAACATTCTTGATACCAAGAATCCTTTATAAGAATCCTTACAAAAATCAAGGTTCTGGCAAGAAACACAAGGCACACTCATATGGGTAATTGAGAAAGATTTTAGGAAAAGACCTATGAAAGTATGGGCTGGATTGAAGGAAATCAACAAATCATAGTGAAGCAGACCTAGGTAAAAGGCAGGGAGGAGCCACCCCCATAAGGTCTGAAACAGCAAGGAGGAAAAACTGTCAAAGACAGAGAGTTTTAAGCTACTGCAATAGCTAAGGCTGTGGCTGTAAAAGACAGTCCAACAAAGGCTTTGATCTTTGGTAGAGAAATGCAGCAGCTGCTAACCCATAGGTTCCTGAACAGAAATGGGGGAATAAAGCCCTCTCTCTTGTACTCTGTAATCCCTTGTGGTGACCCCAACTGGCCAAAAATATCTAAAAGTAAGAAGTGAGCCTAGTTGACACAGCCCATGGAGGTCAACCTTCCGACTCTCAGGACAAATGGGAAATAATCAGAATATTTGCTGTTATTGTTGTCGTTCAGTCATTAAGTCACGTCTGACTCTTCGTGACCCCATGGACCACAAAGATTCCCACCAGATTCCTCTAGCCATGGGATTCTCCAGGCAAGAATACTGGAGTGGGTAGTCATGCCCTTCTCCATGGCATCTTCCCAACACAGGGATTGAATCTGTACCTCCTACATTGGCAGGTAGATTCTTTACCACTGAGCCACCAGGGGAGCCCAATCAGAATATGGCTTCTTATAATTAACTTATTAATTATGCAAAAATAAGTGGAACAGTTAACTCTATGTATTTCAAATTGAGGTTTTCCTCACCTATTTTTCATTCAGTTCTTCTTAAAATGAAAGGCTCCCACACTTTTCACAAACTCCGTTGCAACAAATTTAGAGAACAACCAGTTCTGGTGGAGCAAAAAGTATATTATTCTTATTGTTGTTGTTATTACTGTGCTCTAGTTCTCTGCTCAACATGGGCAATATCAATTTTTATTTCATCCAGTTATAAGGAGATTAGTGGGGAGAGCAATCAGAAAATCAGATCATTTCAAGAGTGGGTTGATATCACTAATTACAATGACAGCAAGTAGACAGAGAATGAATGCAGCTTTGGGGATGAGTGGGGAGTATTTTGGGGAAAGAGAATCAAAGATAGCTTCCTGAAGATGGTGGTTGTTTTTGTTGTTTAGTTGCTAAGTCATGTCCAACTCTGCGACTCCCTGGACTGCAGCATACCAGGCTTTCCTGTCCTTCACTGTTTCTCAGAGTTTGCTCAGATTCATGTCCACTGAGCTGGTGATGCCATCCAACCATCTCATCCTTTGTCATCCCCTTCTCCTCCTGACCTCAATATTTCCCAGCCTTAAAAAGATCTTTTGCAATGAGTCGGCTCTTCGCCTCAGGTGGCCAAAGTACTGGAGCTTCAGCATCAGTCCTTCCAATGAATATTCTGGGTTGATTTCCTGTAAGATTGATCTCCTTGCTGTACAAGGGACTCTCAAGAGTCTTCTCTAGCACCACAGTTTGAAAGCATCAATTGTTCAGCACTCAGCCTTCTTTATGATCCAAGGAAGTAAAAACTGCATTCAAATGATGGACTTTCACTTGCTACTCCTGTCCCTTGGCAAAGTCAGTTTCTCTCTGATATGGTCAAGTGAGATAATTCACATACTCTGCATAGTTTTGTGGGAAAACCCATGAACTTGGCTCTCAATATGTGACCAAAGCATATTGCTGAGGTGGTGACTGTGTCTAGGTTGTTCAAGGTCTCATGGGACACATCAAGAGCATATCCGTTTTCAATAGAAGTCTACTCTTCCTGCCAGGAGACTGCTAATGCTCTTTTCCTGAAGATTTAAGACTCAGAAAAGTGTTGATCCCACAGGACACCTTGGCCAGAGAGTAAACACACTGATAAGAGAACTAGAAATCACTAAACCCACTTTAGGTGTTAGAAAGCAGACCAAGAAAATCTGATTTTGATAATTAGAACTTTGAATAAAAAGACGACATTTTAACACAAGCCAGGTGGTATGGGATGGGAGCTAAGGTGGATATGTGGCTCAGAATATAGGAAGGAGAGCATAGAGACTCTTTCTCAGTCCCTTTAGAGAAAGGCTGTCTCCACTCCCTTAGTGAGGAAAATCAGAGACTGCTTACCATCACCTACTCTGCATCCTCGTAATTTGTGGAATAAATGTTTTTTTCAGTAAATTGTTTAGTCTTACAACTATTCCCAACACTGTTTAGCTATTTTCATACAGTTCTGGACCTATGCCTGATTTAAAGTTGTGAGTCTGGTACCCCAGGCATTCTTCTTAATAAAACTTTCTGGGTAGATTTCAAGCTATATTATGCAAGCATTGGTTTATGCTATGGTCCTCTGCAAACTTTAATGTTTGTTTCTGTTCAACACCACTCATAAGTTCAGCTTTCTTTCTGCTGGCTCTGTGAATAGGAGCCTCGGGATTTCTAGATGAGGAACACAATTTTATTATTAATAAAATCTCAATATCCTTGTCAGTCTCTGAGCTTCTTGCTTATTGGTAGGGTGCATGATAGATAATAACACAGTTCTGAGATTGGGATCTATCCTGATTTTTCAAACCCATTTAATCTTAAAGAATTATACATTAAGAGAAGCCTTGGGTTTTTGTTTGTTTATCAGCCAACCTCTATTTGTCACGTGGGTGAATATATTGTACTTAACTTCTTTTGAGCTTTTTTCTCTAAGGTGTCTATGATATCACTGTGATAGCAAAAGTATAACGATATCTTCCCTGGGCTGGGAAGATCTGCTGGAGAAGGGATGGGCTACCCACTCTAATATTCTTGGGCTTCCCTTGTGGCTCAGCTGGTAAAGAATCTGCCTGCAATGCAGGAGACCTGAGTTCGATCCCTGGGTTGGGAAGATCCCTTGGAGAAGGGGAAGGCTACCCACTCCAGTATTCTGGCCTGGAGAATCCCGTGGGCTGTATAGTCCATGGGGTCACAGAGCGTCAGACACAACTGAGTAACTTTCAGTTTTACTTTTTCAGGTATCATAATATCATCAATCCTAGCCCCATCTCACTAGACTATGTTAATTATGCTGGCAAATTCAAATATTCCAAGAGCACAAATGTTCTTACCTGGTAGTATTCTGACAATGGATTAAAAAAGAAGAGTTTAGCCAAATATATAACAGTAGCTTCCCATGCGTGGTCATACCAACCACAAGGCAGTAACTCCCATGCATATTGCAACCTCCCCAACCAGAATGTGCATGTAATTGGAAGGAGACAAAATGTTCAGGCAAATACCACACTGAACGTTGAATGCGCTGTGAGGCAATACCCCTAAATCTATAAAGGAGATGGCTAAGTTTGTTGGTTTATTATGGAGATTCAGAGGAAAACGTTTGGTTTTTCTTGGCTTCATTTCATTGTGCAGCAATAATTTTCTCAAGACTCATTCCTTTTGATAAATTCAAGTCCTCTTAAAATGATCTAACTCTGTCTGTTGAATCATAGTCACGACTGTTTTGCTTTCCAAGAACTGAAACAACTGAGAATTTCAAAGTCTCAGTTTCCTCATTTCTGATGCAAAGAGGATTTAATTCGGTATTTCAAGGTACCTTTAAAACCTCAGAAGAACCAGTGTTCTCGAAACACTATGGAACAAACATTGAAGTAGATGTACAGAGTATACATTATTTTACTTAATTTTCCTGAGAGCCATTTTAGAGGAATGTTGAAACTGAGCAGGATGCCTCGGGGCCCTTCTGGGTACATGTCCTTTCTCCGAACCACCCCTCCCCCCAAACACATTTTTTTGTTTGTAGGAAATAGGTTTCATTCTGCCACCTTGACCTTCCCTGAGTTTCAAAGGTCAGGTTCAAACAGTTGCTAAGTCAGGCAAGGGGATCTGATCCCATCACTTCAAGGCAAATAGAAGGGGTAAGAGTAGAAACAGTGATACATTTTATTTTGGGGCTCCAAAATCATTGTGAACAGTAACTGCAACCATGAAATTAAATGATCCTTACTCCTTAGAAAGAAAGTTAAGACAAACCTAGATAGCATATTAAAAAGTAAAGACATCACTTTACCAACAAAGGTTTACAGAGTCAAAGCTATGGTTTTCCAGTAGTCATGTGCAGATGTGAGAATTGTACCAGAAAGAAAGCTGAGTGCTGAAGAATCGATGCTTTTGAATTGCAGTGCTGGAGAAGACTCTTTAGAGTTCCTTGGACTGCAAAGAGATCATACCAGTCAATCCTAAAGGAAATTGAAAGGTTGTTGCTGAACCACAAAAAGACGCCGGGATTCTTGGCCTCCGGAGGAGAAGAATTCAATACGGGGTCAGAGACAAGGCTTGATCGCTCAGAGCTTTTGTGTGATAGAGTTTTATTAAAGTATAAAAGGGATAGAGAAAGCTTCTGACATAGACATCAGAAGGGGGCAGAAAGAGTACCCCCTTGCTAGTGTTAGCAATGGAGTTATATACTCCCCAATTAGTTATTACAATGAATCAAAAGAATGTCTGGAGGTTGTAAAGACCTCACAAGACCCACTCCCATAATTTACATTTTAAGATAATAGGATTAGCCAGAAGTTTTTTTCCAGAGACTGTCCTCAAGCAGGATACATTATTGTTACATAATCCTAAGGAATATGGGGGGGGGGGGAATGTTTGTCCTTTCTTTCTCCTTGACAATTCCAGACCCCTTTCTCTTCCTGGGGGACCCCAGGAATTCTTATCAATCTGCCTAGGAAATGACTCTCTCATTCCCCCCTTTTCTTTTAAGGGAATTATGTTGCCAAGGGCAAGGGGCATCATTTTCATTCCCTAACTACTTCTCGCTGTTTAGGGGCATGGTCCCTAAATTGTTGAGGCAACATATTCTCCTAACCCTCATATTGAGGGTCTCTGACCCAGGGCCCCCACGTAATAGTGGGAGGAGGCTGTGGCACTCGTAGGAGCTTGGACAACCATTTGTAACTTAAAAACCTTCATGTGACTAGAGACAAATCCAATTACACAGTTACAGATGAAGGGAGCAAACAGCAAAAACAGAACAATCAGAATTATTGTAGTTAAGATCGTTTCCGCCATGGGGAACTAGTTAACATCTCCCAAAGTGAAGCAATTGAGGCTTCAGGAGTATCCATAGCCCCAGTCATCTTGGTCATGTGTTTAGTAAAACGGGTAACATTAGTGCTCATATCAGGTATATACGTACAGCACTGGGTATGAGTAATGGCACAAGTTCCTCCTTGCGCAGCTGTCAGAATGTCTAAGGCCAATCGGTTTTGTAAAGCCACCTTTCTAATTTGCGCTTCTTCAGCATTAAGAGCTGAAAGAGCTTTTTGAGCCTGTTGAGTAAAATTAGTCAAAGCATCCACTCGTAGCGTAACATCTGTAGTTCCCAGAGAGGGAACAAACTGCAGCCAAATAATCATACCAGTGAAATACAGACCTTGCCCACCGAGTTTTAAGGTGGGGTAAATTAGCAGGCTTTTCTGAAAACTCTGAAAATATAAAGCCACGAGTAAAGGCTAGACCTAGGGTGCATCTCCCTATCCAACCAGGGGGAAACCATGCCCATAGGTAAGAGCCACATATCCAATAGGTCTCGTTTGGAGCAAGCCAGCGTGACTGACATACCCAGTCCCAATCAGTGCCTGGCCAGGCAAAGGGAGGCCCTGAACTGGGGTTGGAAAACACGGGAATGATTACACTGCATATTTCCTGAGGCAAAAATCCCAAGTGTTTCCAATCATTATAATTAAGTTGTTGACTAACTTCTGGGGATGGCTCTATTTGTTCCCAGCATATAGGGGCGGTAGATATTATTTATTAGACAGACGTCCTTTTTCAGGAGTTAACCATATAACCCCATCCCATATTTGATAAACGTTAGGTAAGAAACCATTAGATCTAGACCCATTTATCTTATGTGTAGCGAAATAGTCATTAAACTGAGACAGTGTATAATCAAAATTAAAAGTCACGTTATGTCCATAGTTAAAGTACAAAGTGTTGCAGCAGTCCATCTTAGGGTTGTTAGATGTCATCGGTTTAAGAAGAGGCATCACATGCGATTGTTGCTGAAGGTCTTTGGGGACTTGGAGGAAGTCTCTTCCTTAAGTGGAGATGTCCACCATGGGAAGCCTTCCACTGATGAAGAGGGGAGCACTCCGCAGACCCAGCAGTCAGACGGATTGTGGAATGCAGTGTAGGAGTGAGCGCAGGACAGGAAGGCATTGTCTTGAGGATCAAACGGCAGACTCAGGAACTTTGGAGGCAGCAGAAGCAGGCTCACATAGAGTATCAGGCCCATCTGAAAAGTACAAAGTCAGAGCATAGAAAGTAAAGACATAAAATGAAGTCACTTAGTTCTGGTCAGGGTGCCACCTCTTAACTCAAGTGTGATGTACCCACGAATCAATTCTTGGCACTTTGACAGCTGTGGGAGAAGAAAGAATAACCGGGTAAGGGCCTTCCCAGAGGGGCTCAAGGGATAGGCCCCCAGACCCCAATGTTTTGATGAGGACCTCTGTTCCTGGCTCAAATAGAGGCTTGCTTGACTCAGAGGCTCAGTCAGGAGTCATCTCCCGGAGTTCCCTTAATGCCTGTTGAAAGGCTGAGAGCTGAGTTACATAAGTAGTTAATTCCAAGACTTCAGGGTCTATAACAATGTCTGTGCATAAGAAAGGCCTTCCATAAATACATTCAAAGGGGGACAGCCCCTCCTTTTTAGGCGCAGTCCGAGCCCTCATTAAAGCTATGGGTAGAACTTTAATCCAATTGTCCTGCGTCTCTTGAGTTAATTTGTGCAGATGTCTTTTGATGATGTCATTAGCCTTTTCAACATTTCCTGAGGATTGGGGTCTCCAGGAACAGTGTAAGTGATATTCTATTCCTACAGCTTTAGACATCCCCTGAGTTACAGCAGCTTTAAAGGCAGAGCCGTTGTCACTCTGAAGGCTCTGTGGCAGCCCAAACCTGGAGATAATTTCATGGATTAAAATCTTTATAACCTCCTTAGCCTGTTCACTACGACAGGGAAAAGCCTCAATCCATCCAGTAAAAGTATCCACCCAAACTTGTAAGCAAGAATATCCATTAGCTTTGGGCATATGAGTAAAACCAATTTCCCAGTCCTCTCCAGGATACTTTTCACTTCGTTGTAATCTAGATTTTGCTGGCTTTTCAGTCTTTGGGTTATTTTTCTGACAAACCTCACACCTTTTGATAATATTCTTTGAAGTTTACATTACATTTTTACCTTCAAACAAATGAGAAGCTACCTGGTAAGTACTCTCTACACCCAAATGAAAACTCTGGTGTAAACCCTTAAGAATTTTCCATTAAGCATTTTCAGGAATTATTAATCATCCATCCTCGGACTGTAACCATCCTTTATCAGTAATCTTTGCTCCTCTTTTCTCATATCTTTCTAATTCTTCCCCAGTATATTGTGGTTTTTCCTGTTCCACAGGACCTGTCCAGATCAAAGGTGTCTGCAGTGAAGGAGTTTCATAAAGTGCCGCTTTTCTGGCTTGACAGTCAGCCAGCTGATTACTTTCGGCTACTTTACTCCTACCTCTGTTGTGTCCTTTGCAATGCATAACAGCTACTTCTTTAGGACAATATATAGCAGTTAAAAGTCTCTCGATCTCTCTGAAGTGCTTATTAGGTTCTCCTGTTGCTGTGTTAAACTGTCTTTCTTTCCATATTGCAGTAGGAGAATGTAAAGTCAAATAAGCATCCTTAGAATCAGTGTAGATATTTACCCGCTGCCCTTTGCTTAACTCTAGAGCTCGGGTCAGAGCCACAAGCTCCGCTAACAGAGCACTGGTTCCCTGGGGGAGAGATTTTGCTTCTAAAACCTGCTCAGCAGTCACCACAGCGTAACCTGCTTTACGCTTTCCATCCCGAACAAAAGAACTGCCATCTGTAAATATTTCCATGTCAAGATTGTCTAATGGGGTATCCGTTAGATCTTCCCGAGCTGCATAGTTTAAAGTTAGGAATTGGGAACAATTGTGATCAGGCGTTTCATTTTCCTTCTCAGAAAGGAAAGTGGCAGGATTTAAATTTCTACCAACTTTAAGCTTAGTTACTGGTCCTTCTAACAACAATGACTGATATTTAAGAAGCCTACTGTCTGTCATCCAAATATTAACCTTAGAATTTAATATTCCGCTCATATCATGAGAAGTCAGTACAGTAAGGTTTCGTCCATTAATTATTTTTAAAGCTTCAGGTGTTAATTAAGCCGCTGCCCCAATTACTCTTAGACAGTGGGGCCACTCACGTGAAATTACGTCTAATTTTCGGCTTAGATAAGCAATAGGTTGCTGGTGAGGCCCTCGGGGTTGTGTCAAAACTCCGAAGGCCAAACCCTGTCTTTCAGTGACAAACAAATTAAATTCTGACCCTGTGAGCAAGCTCAAAGTGGGAGCTTGCAGGAGAGCAGTCTGAAGATCCTTAAAAGCCTTTTGAGTATCTGGAGACCAAATCAGTTTGTCGGTTTGGGCCTGCTGAGTCTCAGCTATAAGTTTATATAGAGGCCGGGCAAGTTCCCCATAACCCGGAATCCAAATGTGACAGTAGACTGTGATTCCCCAAAATCCTCTCAGTTGCCTTAAAGTCATAGGTAAGGGATGTTTTAGTATAGGTTTCATTCTCTCGGGGCCTATGGCCCTAGTCCCTTCTGATATGATTAGGCCCAGATATCTAACAGATTGTTGACAAAGCTGAGACTTTTCTCTTGATGCCTTGTAACCGCAGCTTGCCAGAAAGTTTAAGAAGACTTCTGAGGCTCATGAACAAGCTTCCTCTGTCTCGGCACAGAGCAAAATATCATCTACATATTGTAACACCATCGCTTCAGAAATATTAAAGTTTTGTAGATCCCATGACAAACTTTGTCCAAATAAGTGAGGACTGTCACGAAATCCCTGGGGCAAAACTGTCCAGGTTAACTGAGAAGCTGGCTGCGTAGGATCCTCAAAGGCAAATAGAAATTGACTTTCCTCCGCCAAAGGCACTGAATAGAAGGCATCTTTCAAATCAGTTACTGAGAAATATTTGGCTCGTTCAGGAATTTCAGACAATAGAGTACAAAGATTAGGCACCACAGGGTGTAAAGAAACTACAGCCTCATTTACGAATCTTGAACTAGTCTCCTCTTACCATTTGATTTCTTTATACCCAAAATAGGAGTGTTGCATGGACTGCTGCTGCTGCTGCGGAGTCGCGTCAGTCGTGTCCGACTCTGTGCAACCCCATAGACGGCATCCCACCAGGCTCCCCTGTCCCTAGGATTCTCCAGGCAAGAACACTGGAGTTGGTTGCCATTTCCTTCTCCAATGCATGAAAGTGAAAAGTCAAAGTGAAGTCACTCAGTCGTGTCTGACTCTTTGCAACCCCATGGACTGTAGCCTACCAGGCTCCTCCGTCCATGGGATTTTCCAGGCAAGAGTACTGGAGTGGGGTGCCATTGCCTTCTCCAACTATTACAGGGAATTAATAGCCCCTGCTCCTTTAAATTTTCAATGATGGGTTTTAACCCTTCCTTAATCTCAGGTATCAGTGGATACTGCTTCTTATGTGGAAATAAGTGCAGGTCTTTGAGCTTGACAACTACAGGAATAGCATTTTGCGCTTGACCCACAGATTTTCCATCAGCCCATACTCTAGGATTTACATTTTGTTCAATTAAAGGGAGAGAAAGGGAAGGCTCCATATTCATGAAAACAGAGGCATGGGCCTTGCTCAGTATATCCCTCCCCAAAAGGGTTGAGGGAGACTCTGGCATGATCAGAAACTTGTGTGAAAATAGCACAGAATCCCAGTCATAACTTACAGAAGAACTGAAGTAATACCTTTTGGCTCATCCACACAGTTCCACTACGGAAGCAGATCAGGAAGAAAGTGGGCCAGGGGCTTCAGTAAGCACAGAGTAAGTTGCCCCAGTGTCTAAAAGGAAACTGACGGGTTGGCCCCCCACAGTTATTAATACTTGGGGTTCCTCAGGTGTAGAAACTCCTGAGAATTAGGACGGGAGCTTGTGTGGGGACCCCCGGGCACCTTCAGTCCTGATTGTCTTGAGAGTCTGACCCCTGAAACCTATGCCTCTGGGGGCAGTCTCTCCTCCAGTGTGGTCCTTTGCAGACCAGACATGGAGCCGGGGGCGGCTTAGATGCCTGAAGGCAATCTCGCTTGTGGTGCCCCTCCTTTCCACAGTAATAGCAAGCCCATCCCTTTTCACCTGGGTCCCTCTGGGCATTTTTCTCAGGCTGTTTAAGAGCGGTTCCTACAGCCATTGCGAAGGCTTCCGCCTGTTCCTTTGTCTTTTTCTGCCCTTCTTTCTTTTCCTCATATTCCTTACCATAATAGACTGTCTGAGCCAGTTGTAACAGATTATCTAAAGACTGGTTAGGTCCATATGCCTGTTTTAATAGCTTACGGCGGATATCTGGAGCCGACAGAGTGAGGAATCTATCTTTTAAGATCACTTTTCCCTCCTCACTTTCGGGATCAGTCTCAGTGAATCTTTGAAGGGCTTCTCTCAGTCTATCGAGGAATTTACCAGGAGCTTCCTTCTCCTCCTGTTCTATGTTTGCCAATTTGCCATAGTTTAAAGGCTTAGCACGCGCCTGCCTGAGTCCTTCAAGAATGCCTCTGACAAAATGACTCTGATCCCATCTTCCTTTATCCGTGTTATAGTCCCAATCTGCTTCTATAGGTGGGACTGCCTGATTCCCGGTGGGGAGGGCGACATTCTCGTCCTCTCTCTTCCCTACTGATTCATTACCAAGCCATTCATCTCCATAAGCAACGGCTTTTCCCAAAACTCGACTCTTTAGTCGGGAGTCAGCGTTTGTCCCAAGATATACATCACATCCTTCCAAGTAAGGTCATAAAGCAGAGTAACACCTTTAAAAGCTCTAATATATTTTTCTGGGTCCTCTAAATAGTCTCCCAGATCCCCCTTAATTCTTTGTATTTCTTGGTAAGAAAAAGGCTTATTAACTCTCATAGACTGATTATTTCTCCCGGTGGGTGCTTCATGAAGAGGCAACAGCTTGTGCGGCTGTTCCTCAGTCTCTCTGGCTGCTCTGCGGATATGATCCCAGGGATAGAGAGGAGAAACCGGTTTCACTTTATCTCCTTGTCTCCTGTCTTCCATCACATCTCTTACTTCTATGGCTTGAGTTTCTACTGAAACCAGAGTAGTCTGAGGTTGTACTGAGACAGGAGGTGTTTGGACCTCTACATGGGCAGTTCGAATCTCAGTTTCAGTTTTTACTGAGACCAAGACAACCCTTCTTGGAGGGGTTTTCTGACTTCCAGTTTGCCCAGTTTGAAGCCCTGTGTACAGGGGCAAAGTAGGAGGACAGGAGGGAGCTGAAGGTGTCACACCCAAATCTATACCGTTAGGACATAAATCTGGCATATTTCTCAGAGAGAAAAAGGGCAACACATATGCTACTTCTACCCATTCCCCTTGTTTTCTACAGAACCGGTCTAACTGTAAAAGACTATTATACTTAAGAGACCCTCCAACCGGCTACCATTCACCGTCCTCCGGTGGGTAGCGCGGCCATGCAGTATCACATAGGAAGACCAGGTGTGTCTTCTTTAAGCCTGGGGATCAAATCTATCCCAGTTTTCCAGGATACAGTTCAAAGGAGTGAGGCTGGAATTGTTAGCTCCCATCGGTAAGAGAGAAAAAAGTGACCAGAGCCCTCCTTCTACTGGAGGCGTCCCTCCCTGCTCTAGATGGGGGTGTAGACAGACTTGACACCAAAGCTTTTCTTTCCTGGTCGGGCTTAGTCTGTCCCTTACTGACGCAGGCGACATACTCGTCCCTCCCGGTTCTATCACGGAGAGGGGGTGGGGATGCACCAGGGGTAGACCTGATGGCATCCCTGGCTGACCTCCAGCTCCTCACTGTTAAAACCTTGCTTGCCTCTGATGCCACCCGGGGTGCAATCAGAGTAACCTTCTGGAATGCCTCCCAGGCCAAGACCGCTGGGGGAGACATTTGTCACCTGAGTGCCTGTGCACGACCCTGAGTATATTCCTGATCACAATAAGACCCATATGAACATAAAACTGAGATGTTCCTTCCAAGCGTCACCACACCAGGATAAGAGCCTCCTCTGGTCCACGAAGAGCCACTGCTGCCAAAGGAGAAAACCCCATTGCAGTTCCAATCTGAGTAACCTTTAACCTCAGAGATGCTCTTGTAGCTAGAGCTCCATCTAGCTTCCGAACTTTCCATTCCTAGCGAGGCTAGGCCCTTCCTGACTACCAATCCAAGCTTGGGACCTAAGTCATAGTACACACTAACAGCATAGATCACAAGTCACTTGAAAGCCTATGATCTGAAAGATTAGGTTAGTACTTCTAATTCCCAAGGAGTTATGAAATGGTCAAAGAGACCAAAAGTTTGACCGAGAAAGGAGAGTTCGGTCCACACACTTTGCCCATTTCAGTCAGTCCCCAAAGGAGACATTGGGTGCCTCTTGGCATTGGCAGGTCAGTATAAACCCCCGACAGGTTTCTGCCATAAGCCGTATGATGTCACCTCGGAACCGCAGAGCAGGGCTCCTCACTGCTTCGCGCAGGGCGTGTCATTCATTCACACAAGCACACCGTAGAGTTAGTAAAGTACTGCAGAAAACGTGTTCGCTAGGAGAACTAGAGCTCCAAGCATCCTTACCCTGTCCTGAAGAATCCTGGAAGAGCCCCCAAGATGAAAGTTTGTTGTTGAACCACGTAAAGACACCGGGATACTTGGCCTCCGGAGGAGAAGAATTCAATATGGGGCCAGAGACAAGGCTTGATTGCTCAGAGCTTTTGTGCAATCGAGTTTTATTAAAGTATAAAAGGGATAGTGAAATCTTCTGACATAGACATCAGAAGGGGACAGAAAGAGTACCCCCTTGCTAGTGTTAGCAATGGAGTTATATACTCCCCAATTAGTTATTACAATGAATCAAAAGAATGTCTGGAGGTTGTAAAGACCTCACTAGACCCACTCCCATAATTTACATTTTAGGATAACAGGATTAGCCAGAAGGTTTTTTCCAGAGACTGTCCTCAAGCAGGATACATTATTGTTATATAATCCTAAGGAATGTAGAGGGGGAAAAAATTTTGTCCTTTCTTCCTCCTTGAGAATTCCAGACCTCTCTCTCCTTGAGGACCCCTGGACTTCTTATCAACCTGCCTAGGAAATGACTCTCTCAAAATCAACTCTGAGTATTCATTGGAAGGACTGATGCTAAGCTAAAGCTCTAATACTTTGGCCACTTGAAGCACAGAGCTGAATCATTGGAAAAAACCCTGATGCTGGGAAAGACTGAGGACAGGAGGAGAAGGGGGTGACAGAGGATGAGATGGCTGGATGGTATCACCAACTCAATGGACATGAGTTTGAGCAAACTCTGGGAGACAGTGAAGAAGAGGGAAGCTTGGCAGGCTGCAGCCCATGGGGTTACAAGGAGTCGGACAGGACTTAGAGACTAAACAACAATAACAAAAATCAGAGAAGGGAGAGGGTGCAGAAACAAGGGAGCAGCAGTCAAGAGACAATAGTGCAGTTATGGGCAGGGTCCTGGTTCCTCTTCAAGGAATATACATAATAATACCTTTCTACAGAAATTAAGGTCCCCACCCAGATGGAGGATGGTGACTTCAGGCTGAGCACAAGATTCCTGGAACACACAGTGGAAGATACTGAAGACTCTGACCCAGTCCCCAAATGATTCTTCCTTTAAAAACTTCCATGATCAAAAAAAAAAAAAAAATTTCATGGTCAACAGAATCTTTGGAGTTGGCTTTTGGACACAGGTTCACTTTTTCCTCAGGTTTCCAGCCTCCTGAATAAAGCAATCTTTCCCTTCCAACAAACACTTGTCTCTCAGATATTGACTTTCAAGCGGCAAATAGCTGAGCCTGAGTTCAGTTACAATATTATTATTATTCCAATTTTCTAGTCAAGAAACTGAACCACACACCTGATAGTGGGGTCAAATTTCAAATCTGTCTCATGTTGTTGTTGTTATTCAGAGCTGCCAACCTCCCATAAGCCCATGATTTTGAAATTATACAGCATTTGTTAGGTCTTATATTGTTAGTAGTTTCATTTTGTCAGGAGAGTGCATAATTTCCTCAGATCAGTCTCGCCACAACAAAGATTTAAAACAGTGGACCGGTGTTACAGTTCTGTTACAGCTCAGAGTTTTATTTGGCAAACACCCGGAAGGCATGAGAGCGGGCCTCCCCCAAAGGAGAGGCCTCAGCCCCTCCTGGCTCTCTTTTTATGCTTTTTGTCTCCTCTCCACCTCGCGGAGCCTGCCCTGTGCAAATTAAGGCTAGCACCCGTCATCAATCAGGGAGAGGGCATATTTGTTTCACCTGAGGTTCTCACTTTGTGGATTTCTCCTTTGTTCTTTTTTCATGGGCTTTTCCCTTTTCTTTGTCTGTCATTTAACCACCACCATTTTGGACTCCTTTTTCTATTCTAACTATCTATCAGTTTATATTCGTTATCTTAGAGCAAGAATATATCAACAGAACTTCAATTAACGGTCAAGAAGAGAAAAAGGAATTTTATTTGAACCAAACTGAGGATTATAACCCAGAAAGCAGACTCTCTGAGAACTGTTCTGCCTGTTAGAAGTCAAAGGGACAGTCATGTACATTTTTGAGACAAAGAATAATCCATCAAAATGATATACTGATAATTTTACATAAAGTTCACCAAGGATGCACAGGCCAGGTAAGCACATACAAAGTGAAGAGCAAGCCCCCTTGCTCTCTCATAGGGTTGGGAAAGAAAGCTGTCCTTTTAAGAAGTTACATTGTTAGTGCTGCGGAGAAGCCAGTACTGACTCCATGTTGGAAACTGTTTCTTTGACTTGCTTTTATTTGATTTTGTTATTATAATAATACATAATAGCCTGCCTCAGAGGACCCTGCCCCTCTGCCCGACTGTAAACTAAAGTACCTTTGTTCAGCTCATAGAGAGAGCATCTGACTCTGCCAACCTGTGAATAGCTACAGCAAAAAAAAGAGATGAACACACCCTTTCCAAAGGCTTGCCATTCCTGGGGATGTTTTGCAAGACTGAAGACGCTTTCATTTTATTTCCCCACTGCCTCTCCCTCTCTATTCTGCCTTCCGACTTCAGTTCCACCTTGCTTCTCTCTCTCTGACTATATAAAAGAACCTAACATCCAGATCCTGACAAGATGGTTACCCTGAAACATTTGTTTGCCATCCTCATGGTCACCCTGCTTTCGGAATAAAATCATATTCCTTGCCTCAACACCTTGTCTCTTGGATTCATTGGCCTGAAATGTGCTGAGCAGGATGAGCTTGGGCTTGGTAACACTAGTAGCATCTGAAGGAAGGGGAGAAAATGATTTTTATGATCAAACAGGCGCTCCCATCTTTGAGAAATTCTGGCTAATGTGAAATGCCAATGTACACTGCACAGTAATGTGAAAGAGAAAAGGCTCAAATGGACACAGAGAGAGAAGTTTATGTTTAAACCTTGATGTGCCTTAAAATATAAATTTTATTTGATCAGCTTGGTTTATATTCCTTACTTTAGAGCAAGAAGATATTAACCATGAACCAAGGGAATGTTTTACATTTCTCTAAGTATTTAAAAAAAATTTTTTTTATTTTTAATCACAAGATAATTGCTTTATGTGTTTACCTTTTAATATCATATAACACCTGATCACAGGAAACTTTCTAAATGTCAGGTAAATAATAAAATACTGCTATATATTGCAATTAAAAAAAAATGTCTGCAATGGTACATTTATAAAAATTTGGTGATCTAAACAGTATTGTTATTTCTTTTTTACAATTGAACATCAGACAGGTTAAAGAACTTCTGTATGCTTGCAGAGTTTATAAGTGATGGAGCTGTAACTCAGTCTGGGCCCTTTAACTATAATCTTGTGCTTTTTAAAACTCATTGCTTAGATCATGTGAAATAAAACAAAATATATGTACTTGTCTCCACCTCCAGTTCCCAGCACAGAGCTACTAAAACTCTTATAGTTTCCTAAGTAATAAGAGAGTTAGAAGTATCTTTTGACCTAGTGTTTGTCTTTGACCCCAGTGTTCCTTTCTTGGTGATAGCCTTGTCTTTTTTTCTGATTAGGCAAATTTTGATGGACTCTGGTGCTGATCACCAAATAGATGAAGCTGTAATTGGGAAGCCTGGAGTTTCAGCCCCACCTTCATTCTCCAAAGATGGGAGAAAAGATAGAAACAAAGTCAATGATTGATCATCCCTACATGATGAAACCTTCATAAAGCTCCCCAATGTGTGGGGTGTGATGAGGTTGCAGGCTGGTGAACACACCCACCAATGGAGAGGATCAGTCAGTTCAGTTCAGTTCAGTCACTCAGTCGTGTCCAATTCTTTGCGACCCCATGAACTGCAGCAAACCAGGCCTCCCTGTCCATTACCAACTCCCGGAATTTACCGAACTCATGTCCATAGAGTGAGTGATGTCATCCAGTCATCTCATCCTCTGTCATCCCCTTCTCCTCCTGCCCCCAATCCTTCCCAGCATTAGGGTCTTTTCCAATGAGTCAGTTCTTCACATCAGGTGGCCAAAGTATTGGAGTTTCAGCTTCAACATCAGTCCTTCCAATGAATACCCAGGACTGATCTCCTTTAGGATGGACTGGTTGCATCTCCTTGCAGTCCAAAGGACTCTCAAGAGTCTTCTCCAACACAACAGTTCAAAAGCATCAATTCTTCGGTGCTCAGATTTCTTCACAGTCCAACTCTCACATCCATACATGACCACTGGAAAAACCATAGCTTTGACTAGACGGACCTTTGTTGGCAAAATAATGTCTCTGCTTTTTAATATGCTATCTAGGTTGGTCATAATTTTCCTTCCAAGGAGTAAGCATCTTTTAATTTCCTGGCTGCAGTCACCATCTGCAGTGATTTGGAGCCCAAAAAATAAAATGTGACACTGTTTCTACTGTTTCCCCAACTATTTCCCATGAAGTGATGGGACCAGATGCCATGATCTTAGTTTTCTGAATGTTAAGCTTTAAGCCAACATTTTCACTCTCCTCTTTCACTTTCATCAAGAGGCTCTTTAGTTTTTCTTCACTTTCTGCCATAAGAGTGGTGTCATCTGCATATCTGAGGTTATTGACATTTCTCCCAGCAATCTTGTTTCCAGCTTGTGCTTCATCCAGCCCAGCGTTTCTCATGAGGTACCCTGCATATAAGTTAAATAAGCAGGGTGACAATATACAGCCTTGACGTACTCCGTTTCCTATTTGGAATCAGTCTGTTGTTCCATGTCCAGTTCTAACTGTTGCTTCCTGACCTGCATACAGGTTTCTCAAGAGACAGGTCAGGTGGTCTGATATTCCCATCTCTTTCAGAATTTTCCACAGTTTGTTGTGATCCACACAGTCAAAGGTTTTGACATAGTCAATAAAGCAGAAATAGATGTTTTTCTGGGACTCTCTTGCTTTTTCGATGATCCAGCAGATGCTGGCAATTTGATCTCTTGTTCCTCTGCCTTTTCTAAAACCGGTTTGAACACCTGGAAGTTCATGGTTCACATCTTGCTGAAATCTGGCTTGGAGAATTTTGAGCATTACTTTGCTAGCGTGTGAGATGAATGCAATTGTGTGGTAGTTTGAGCATTCTTTGGCATTGCCTTTCTTTGGGATTGGAATGAAAACTGACCTTTTCCAGTCCTGTGGCCACCGCTGAGTTTTCCAAATTTGCTGACATATTGAGTGCAGCACTTTCACAGCATCATCTTTCAGGATTTGAAATAGCTCAACTGGAATTCCATCACCTCCACTAGCTTTGTTTGTAGTGATGCTTCCTAAGGCCCACTTGACTTCACACTCCAGGATGTCTGGCTCTAGGTGAGTGATCACACCATCGTGGTTATCTGGGTCATGAAGATCTTTTTTGTACAGTTCTTCTGTGTATTCTTGCCACCTCTTCTTAATATCTTCTGCTTCTCTTAGGTCCATACAATTTCTCTCCTTTATCGAGTCCATCTTTGCATGAAATATTCCCTTGGTATCTCTAATTTTCTTGAAGAGATCTCTAGTCTTTCCCATTCTGTTGTTTTCCTCTATTTCTTTGCATTGATCACCGAGGAAGGCTTTCTTATCTCTCCTTGCTATTCTTTGGAACTCTGCATTCAAATGGGAATATCTTTCCTTTTCTCCTTTGCTTTTCACTTCTCTTCTTTTCACAGCTATTTGTAAGGCCTCCTCAGTCAGCCATTTTGCTTTTTTGCATTTATTTTCCATGAGAATGGTCTTGATTCCTGTCTCCTGTACAATGTCATGAACCTCTGTCTATAGTTCATCAGGCACTCTGTCTATCAGATCTAGTCCCTTTAATCTATTTCTCACTTCCACTGTATACTCATAAGGGATTTGATCTAGGTCATACCTGAATGGTCTAGAGGTTTTCCCTAACTTTCTTCAATTTAAGTCTGAATTTGGCAATAAGAAGTTAATGATCTGAGCCACAGTCAGCTCCCAGTCTTGTTTTTGCTGACTGTATAGAGCTTCTCCATCTTTGGCTGCAAGGAATATAATCAATCTGATTTTGGTGTTGATCTTCTGGTGATGCCCATGTGTAGAGTCTTCTCTTGTGTTGTTGGAAGAGGGTGTTTGCTATGACCAGTGCATTCTCTTGGCAAAACTCTATTAATCTTTGCCCTGCTTCATTCTGTACTCCAAGGCCAAATTTTCCTGTTACTCCAGGTGTTTCTTGACTTCCTACATTTGCATTCCAGTCCCCTATAATGAAAAGGACATCTTTTTGGGGTGTTAGTTCTAAAAGGTCTTGTAGGTCTTCATAGAACCATTTAACTTCAGCTTCTTCAGCATTACTGGTTTGAGCATAGACTTGGATTACCATGATATTGAATGGTTTGCCTTGGAAACAAACAGAGATCATTCTGTTCTTTTTGAGATTGCATCCAAGAACTGCATTTCGGACTCTTTTGTTGACCATGATGGCTACTCCATTTCTTCTAAGGGATTCCTGCCCACAGTAGTAGATATAATGGTCATCTGAGTTAAATTCACCCCTTCCATGACACACTCCCATTCCAGGGGATAGAGCTCCTGTACCTGGGACTCTCCCAAACCTGGCCCTATGTATTTCTTCATCTGGTGGCTCACCTGCATCCTTTATCAAGGTCTTCATTTTGTAGTAAACTGGTAAACATAAAGCTTCCCTCAATTCTGTGACCTCTTCTAGCAAAAAGTCAAATTTAAGAGTGAGGGGTTAATGGGAACTTCTGACTTGTGGCCAAGTCAGACTGATGTTATGAGTAACCTGAGGCCCTGCTCCTTGCAAGCTGGCATTGGAAACAGCAGGCAGTCTCATGGGGCTGAACTCTTAATCTGTAGAATCTCGTGCTCCCTCCAGGTGGACAACGTCAGAACTGAGCTAGTTTATAGGACACCCAGCTGGGGTGACAGAGAATTGCTTAGAGTGGAGCCCTGCCCTGCCCCCACACCTGGTATCAGAAGTGTGAATGTGATAGTGAAACCGTGTAACTCAGATTGAGACTCAAACCCAACCAAAACCTAGATTGAGATTTGAACCCATGATCTTTTGAAATCACAGAACTGGGCTCAGGGGCTTCCCGGGTTGTGCTAGTGGTAAAGAACCCACCTGCCAATGCAGAAAATGCAAGAGATGCAGGTTCTATCCCTGCATCAGAAAGATTCCCTGAAGTAGGAAATAGCAACCCACTCCAGTATTCTCGCCTGGAAAACTCCACGGACAGAGGAGCCTGGTGGACTACAGTCCATGGGGTCACAAACAGTCAGACATGACTGAGTAACTGAACACACACACACACGCACACACAAACAACACACACACATACACACCTAGTCTCAGGACTTAACTAAGCTCAGGTTCTTGATGTCTCATTGTGAAAGGAATTCAGTGACAGACAAAGTGACAGGTAAGAAGTGGATTTATTTGGAGAAAAAACAGTCTAAACACAGAGTGTGGGCCATCTCAGAAGGCAAGAGCAGCACCAGCATATGGGATTGTCAGTTTTTATAGGGGTGGGTAATTCACAGGCTGAAGAGTAGGAGGATTATTCTAGCTATTTTGGGGAAGGGGGAGATGTTGAAGAACTGGGCCACATGCCACTTTTGGGGCTTTATGGTCGGCCTTGGAATTGTCACGGCACTTGTGGGTGTGTTATTTAGCTGCAGATGTGCTACGATGAGCATATACTGAGGCTCAAGGTCTAGAGGAAGTTAACTCGTCCACCATCTTGGATCTATTTGGTTCTTAGCTGTTTGCCATGTCCTCGGGCTACGTCATTCTTTTAAAGGTTTGCCCTGACCCATCTCCTATTCCATAGCAATATTGCCTGGGAAGTCCCATGGACAGAGGAGCCTGGTGGGCTACAGTCCATGGGGTCACAAAAGAGTTGGACATGACTTAGTTACTAAACAACAAAACAACAATAAGAATAAGGCAGAAACAGGGGAAAGGCAGTTTTCCTAAAAAGACTGTACAAGAGAACCATCCTCATACGTCAACTGGAAAAAAAAAACTACAACTTAAAGGTTGCAAGTTATGTTTTGTTCTGGGGCCTTACTGAGGACTCAAGCCCAGGAGGTGGCCTCTCAGATAGCTCTGAGGAGCTCTTCCAATGAAGTAAGGCAGTAGCCAGGATACACAGGAGTTTTTGCTGGGGGAAAAAAATGTAGTTAGACATCAAAAGATTACTGTGAATCATAAGAAACAGAATTCCCAAGTTAATAACTTTAGACTTTTCTACATATGAAAACATGCAAGCATGTGGAGCCATTGAAACTGTTCATTCACTGCACATCTTCATCACCTGGGGCCAATACCCTGTGTTTCCCCATCCTGAATCCCCCTCAGGGTGTGGCATCAAGAGTGGCTGCGGTGGTTGATGGCTTGATGGCAGGCAACATTCGTTGCTTGCTGAAATGACAGGCAACATTTTTTTTGTCCACTCAAATGTTCAACTCTCTTCAGATCCACAGTCATTACTTTGGGGAATAAAGCATGCATACCAGAAAGAATATGGATTTTTATAGAATTTATCCTGAGCTTAAAACAAACTGTGTCATCCTGCCCTACCACTGGGAAGATAATGTAACTTCCAATTTTCCCTCACCTGCCAAAGAGCTCAGATGGTACCTACTTGGCAGAGGTTTTGTGAGGGACTGGCCTCCCTTGTCGCACTGCAGCTGTTCTCTGGGACCCTGACTTCCACATGGTGTGGCCATCGAACTGAGAAGTGGAGCAGGACTCCTTACCCCCAACTCTGTCCTTTCTCCAGGGCAAACGGATGCTCTTCTTCCTCTGATGCTCCCTCCAGAGTGTTGCCTCAACCCTCCCCTGCAGGACTAGATCACTAGATCTTCCAGTGGCACTGTTTTAAGCCACTAAGTTTGTGGCAACTTGTTATGCAGCAGCAGCTAGCTAACAAGCCTGGGGAAACTGCCCAAAAAGCACTGACTTGAATATTCATTATTATTTTTTTCTGTTATGTCCTACAAATAATTTTGGTGAGGTATGCCCACCTAAAAAATATTTTCTCTATAATAATTGGAGTGACTTCTGGCTTCCTAAAAGATATGTGCCTTATAACATATAAAATCAATCTTTCTAAGGAATTTAGAGGACCATAGTAACACATTCCTGATTGCAATCATTGTGTGAAATACTAAACATCCTGTGACTACAATCAGAGTCCGATTATTTTTGGAACCCAACACACAGCATAGCACTTCCCAAGTGACATATTCTTACAAATATGGGTCACTAAATCGATGAGAAAAGTCTACGTTTGCTTATCTATACAAACAAAAATTCCGAGGCTCGGTTAACCAACATGATCTTGTCCCTATATTTTATAGCACCTAGATAATTACAGTGTCATTGAGAGCTCACCATGATTCCCTGAGATTAAACATTTCTGCACTGATATTGACTTGGTCTTTCCCCCAGTTATTTCAAACAGTTCTACTGTAATGATCACCTGTGTAAAATAATTGTTGCCAAGCCTATACTGAATAATTCCTAGCTTTCTTATTATGTGAATCTTCATTAAACCATGATCATCGTTTCCTGAATTCACAAGAGTCCCCTTTCCTATCAGTGTGGCTACTGAATGAGGCAGGAAATCCTGTCTGGAAGCACCAGAAGAACTGAAGGGACAGCCCCTCCACTCACAGCATGCACACTCTCTCACCTTGGCTGGGAAAATGGCCTGGATGCCACCTGTTCTAGAAAATACCTCTCTTGATGTCCGTTGCCTCTGCAAACACCATGTGTACTCTGTAAGAGAGAGAGAGAGAAAAAAAAAAAAAAGACCTGATTTCTCCTAAGAAATTCATTCACTTCCCCATTTATGCTTCCATTCATATATTTCGTTGAGATGAGGAAGTTGTGGTTAAACACCGAATTGACAGGAAGCAAAATTAATTCTTACCTATTACATATTGGAAGTTCACATGAGCAACCCTACTGTGCACAAGTGATGTTGGGGTCACTGGTTTGCGAGCAGAGATTTGTATTGGAATCTGAAATCAAGTGGACTTAAAGGAAAGAGGAAAGTCATCTACCAAAGAGGAGGGACAGGAAGGGTACAGCATGAAGGCTTCTCCACTTTGCCTGTCGAGTTCACTGTCTCAGAGAAGGAGATTGGCTCGCTGAGAAGGGAGGAGAAACACTCAGACTTTCCCCAATGGGTGGAAAGCAAACCATGGTGGGCACCGACACTTGTATGTAGCACAGGGATAACACTGAATGTGAAACAAAGTACTAATCATGTGTCCATGGACAGTGTTGCTTAGAATGAGGCTATGTTTTCAAGCAATTGCATTTAAAAACAAACAAAAAAAAGATTTGAAAAGGCTATGTAGATGTGACAAACCTCCAAGAGGAGGAAATGAATGTTAATGCCGGCAAAAACCATAGAGCCAGGCTAACTCTACCATCTCCCCTTCCCCTAGTCTTCCAGGGGAACCAGTGTCTGCCTTCTGTGTAATTGTAGCGCTTTATACAAGTCTCTCATAGCATAAACTCAAAGTACCATGGAAAATTTACTGATGCATTTCTCCTCTCTGCACCTTAAGTGACTGGAATACTGAAGATATTAAGTAAGTATCTGTTGAATAGGTGAATGTGTATGTGAATGGATAATTAAATGCAGTCTATCCCTGTGGATCAAATGTGTTCAAGCATCTATGGGGAAAGTACGGTTAAAAAGTAGTAACACAGGAAAATCTGACAACACTGCCACACATGACCTGGGCTGTTCCCATGGACTGCTTCACTCTGACAACATTGGTTCTTAATGTACCCCAGATACATCTACCTGGTGACATCCAGCCAGAAGGACCCCAATACCATCCAGACCATCTATGGTGAGCACAAAGAAAAACACCTGGCAAAGTGATTGTTGTTTATATATGCATTTCAAATCAATAGCTATTCACTGTGTTTTCCTAAGACAGAGTCGTCAAGCAAAGTGTTTTTCATCAACACAATAAGCCAGTTTAACCTTACTTCAGAACCTTTATTTATTTCTTAGGGTTCTTCCAAAAATCCCATTCAGCCACAAGAACCAGTAGTACCACAAGTCTGGGATAGCAAGTTAACACTTGATGCTGTAACCAAAATTCTTGGAGAATTCTCCTTCTTTAAAAACAGGTATAGGGTCTTCCCTGGTGGCTCAATGGTAAAGAAGCCACCTCGCAATGCAGGAGACATGGGTTTGATCCCTGATCCAGGAAGATGCCACAGGCCGTGGAGCACCTAAGCCCGTGCGCCACGCTATTGAGCCTGTGCTCTAAAGTCCAGGAGCTGCAATGGCCTGTGCGCCCCAGAGCCACTGCTCTGCAGCAAGAAAAGCCCCCTTAAGGAGCAGCCCAAGCGCCACAGCAGGAGAGGAGCCCTCCACTCACTGCAACCAGAGGAGAGCCCACAGCACAGCCAGAAATGAACAAATAAAATTATTTAAAAAATAAAGACAGGTTTAACGAAGTCAACACTAATGCTGACATATTTTTAAGTTGTTCTGACATTTCATTAAATGTCTTTTATGTCACTCCAGTAATATATTTTTTATATTTAATTTTCATAATAGTGCATTTACCTTACATGATCTATTCTTCAAAATTTTTTTATCACAGATAGGCCTTTAAATCCTCAAAAATGCATGAAGTAAAAGATATAATAAGAGCTTCACTCAACTACTACCACAGATACAAATATTAATATGTAGAGTTAGGCAGATAGGATTTACCTCATGAAAGACCGCAGGTTTGTTAGTAAAGGAGTCAGAAATGATTTTCCAATTCCTTTCACCGCTTCCCTGTCTAGGGTGATAAACATGTTAGTGAGTTAGAGTAAATAGATCACTCTGAATAGCTGCTTAAATCAGATCTCTACACTGTGCTGAGGGCAATGTACCCTGGAGACCAGACAGGGAAGGCATCATTTATGTATCTCCTTCCCACCTGGAAAGGACGGCCATCCCAAAGCCTATAATCCTGACAGCCCTCTCTTTTCCCATACAGAAGGGAAGAAGTCATTGCAGGGAGCATCCCCCTGAGTTCATGAGGACACCCCTTCAGGCAGGTAAGGGCAGGCACACATCATGCATTCTTCCAGAGAGGAGCAGAAATGTCAGAACTCCTTCTGAAGTGTGTGGGCTCAAAAATGCTGAGGTTTCCTTCACATATGGGGGTCTGGCCTCCTCTTCCCACCAAACTGATGCCTTGAAGGATAGGGAAGCAGATTATGCTTTCTCATAGTTTTGGTCCTCCAAAAGATGAAAATTGCTAGGAATTTGAAGGGAGTCAGAAAGATTCCCTGATCCTATAAAATGTTTGATTATTTTTACTATCATGTGTCAATACTTACACAAGAAGGAAATGCAAGACAATGATGGATATGGCTACAATATATTTTCATTTGTATTGGTAAATACAGATATGCATGGATCAATACTAGAAGATGTTTATTTTTTCTTTCCTCCTCCCCCTTTTTTCTCCCTTTTTCCCTATCTCCCTCCCTTTCTTATTTTCTTTCTTCCTCACCTTCTGTTTCAATGGCAAGCTCTTAGGATGTCAGGAAAATCCTCTCTAAAACAATTGTGTGAAGGAAAAGTTCCATTTGGCAGGAAGAGTTCAGGTAGAGTTGGGATCTGGCAATAAAGGAATCACTCAGAGAATTCCCCGTGACCTTGACATTTATCCTTGAGGGAACTGGAACCTGGATGTGGTCACAGATTTGCACAAAGTTCTTAGCCACTTGGGGAAAGATTGAATCAGGGACTGACACAAGGATTTGGGAGCATGTAGTTGGCCATTACTTTGCCAACAAAGGTCCGTCTAGTCAAGGCTATGGTTTCTCCAGTGGTCATGTATGGATGTGAGAGTTGGACTATAAAGAAAGCTGAGCGCCGAAGAATTGATGCTTTTGAACTGTGGTGTTGGAGAAGACTCTTGAGAGTCTCTTGGAATGCAAGGAGATCCAACCAGTCCATCCTAAAGGAGATCAGTCCTGGGTGTTCATTGGAAGGACTGATGTTGAAGCTGAAACTCCAATACTTTGGCCACCTGATGCAATGAGCTGACTCATTGGAAAACACCCTGATGCTGGGAAAGATTGAGGGCAGGAGGAAAAGGGGACGGCAGAGGATGAGATGGTTGGATGGCATCATTGACTCAATGGACATGGGTTTGGGTGGACTCTGGGAGTTAGTGATGGACAGGGAGGCCTGGCATGCTGCAATTCATGGGGTCACAAAGAGTCGGACACGACTGAGTGACTGAATTGAACTGAACTGAGTTGATCTGGAGGTGATCCCATGAGAATTGATTCCTTCTCATGGTCAAGGAGTAGGGAACTGAGATAAGTGAGCAGACAACAGAGATGTGCCCGTGAGTGGGTTACCACTCTGGCCAACAGGGACCCAGTCCCCCTGCAGACCCTTGACGTCCTCACAGAGCGCCCTTCAGAACTGTCCCACCAAAGGGCCGGGGACCTGGGGTACTTCCTACCGACATTTCCCCTCGTTGTTTGAGGAGGTCCTGAAGGTGTCACTAGACAGCGCCTTGGCGGGCACCGCACTGGCCCAGCTGCCCCTGGGCTGGGGAGAGCGCAGGGCTGAGGGGGATGATGGGGACCCTCTGTCAAAGCTGCACGTCTGGTGGTGGGCCAGGGGTTTGGGTATCAGGAGGGTCTGCTCCAAAGACTGACAAGGAGGGTGCTTTCCACGCATCAGCCTTTGTAGGATCCTCTATTATTTCACAAGGCTGGCTGGCTGTGGGGCTTCCATTCCGTTTCTGTAGTTTTGGGGACACGTGTGTCCGCCCACGTGGAAGTTTCTGCTGTGCTGTTACTCCAGGATCCACGACTGTGAAATGAACACAAGCAAACTCCAAGCTGAAAGATCATGATAAAGAAGAGTTTAGTCTGAGCAGCTGTTGCCTCTTACTAGCCTTAGACTTGGCCTCCTGGGGTCAACCTCCCCTCAACTTCTCATCCACTTCCACGTAGGACTTTTGTGAGATGACATATAAGGCAGGTAAAGGACTTATGTTGGAAGCGGTTACTTTTGTGAACATTAGGCTTGTGTTCCAGAAATAAGAACATCTGTAAGGCAGCCAGATTGAGGGCAGTTAGATAGAATCTGTTATTTTCTTCTAATATACACACAGATGTCTTTCACAAAATAGTTGATCTAAATTTCATTCGTGACTTCTGGACAGTACTATCAAATGGAGTTGAGATTGCTTACAAAGTTGTTAAAAGAGATACATCTTATTTTTAAAAGATAAAGCTTCTGATTTTTTTCTGTCAATATTTTTGTGAGTTAGATTTTTCACTAGTTTTTTAGTTGAAAATTAAGGAGGTACAGGATACTTTTTAAGCCATGGATTTCCCTTGAAAGCTAATAGTTTCACCCACCAAGTCTGTGGCTCTGTGATGGTGATTAAAATTTGTGGAGTCTGTTTCTCAAAAATTTTAGTTACATATTAAATGACTGCAATCGTAAATTTTCTTACCTACTGATTGTGATACTAGAATGAGGAAACTTTTCTCTCAGTGCAAACTAAAACTGTATTTTAAATACATTTCACATTATTGGGTGTATTCAATTACATATAGTGTATATGTAATACATAAGTAAACTTGGTCTGGGTCAGTATTACAAATATATTGATATAAATATTTATTATGTTATTAATATATAAAATGAAAACTTGGCTGGCTCAGTATCTATATATCTATATGTATAGCTAAAGATCTCTATATCAATATATAGACATAGATATAGATATAGATCCTGACTCAGATAAAATTTATACTTATATTTATAATTTATTATATGTTTCTGTATTCCATTTCTTGCAAATGTGGCCTGAGTCAATGTATATCTGTATGTATAAGTATGGAGACTTGTCTTGGGTAAGTACATGTATTTATGTATTTTTATTTATTTGTGTAAAAAAAAGCAATAAAAATAAAGAGAGAATGAGAGAGGGAGAGAGAGTGAAACCAACTCAGGACACATTTACAAGAAGTATTAATAGCATACATATCTAGATGAGTACTTGGCCGAAGTCAGTGAGTCAGTATATATAGACATATGTATCAATATCTCTAATTCTATATTTATCTACCAACCTATGTCAAGTTTACATATCTATAGGAATATCTATATACTACTATATTAATATATCAACTCAGCCCATACTTACAGGAAGTGGTGTATATACATATACATGTATATAACTGGATATATACAGTTATACTGTATATATCTGGATCAGTATACATATCTATATGTATAGATATGTATGCAGATTTCTCTCTATAGAAATAGATGTCACATTTATAAGAAATGGAACACAAATACTCATTCTTTGTTGTTCTCAGAGAGTCCATAAATATGCATCACCATCTTAAGGGAGGTGTAGAGTGACTCCCCCACCCACTGCCCACATAATAGATGAGCTACAGTGAAATGATGCACAAAATGCTTGGATTTTGCCATATCCAGTCATTCTAATGACCACCTCTGACTTTGTGTTCATTATGATAATGTTAATCTCTTTAAATCATTTGGGGGTTTGGCTTTTACATGTACAAAATATAAAGACACTTTAACATGAGTGATTTAAATAGTTTAAGTAAAGAATCTTGGAAAATATCGACTTAAAGTATATATCTTGAAAATCAGGATTTATATAGATGAAGTTTTTGTGAGGTGGTAATGTGTATTTGTGCAAGGATATTCTGCCTCCATGATTTAAGATAAATTACTATTCTGGGGTAACTAAATGAACAAATACTGAGTTTTTTGCCAGGACCTAGCTGAGTCAAGAGCTGAGCTGCCTTCCAATCAGATGTAGAAGTGTGTGTACATTACCTGCCCACATCTGCAAGACCACTTGTGCCGACCCACACTCCCTGTGCAGCTGGAGAAGTAAGCCGGCCACACCAGGGATAAACGGTCCACTCAAGTACACCTCACTTTGGATAATGCCCTCCATTGATTTCTTATGACGTGAACATCTGGGGGAAACCCTGGCTACTGTCTTCTAGCATGCGTGCTCAGTCGTGTGACCCCATGAACTACAGCCCACCAGGATCCACTGTCATGTAATTTTCCAGGCAAGAATACTGGATGGGTTGTTATTTCCTACCCCAGGGGATCTTCCCAACCCAGAGATTGAACCCACATCTCTTGCATTTGCAGGCGGATTCTTTAGGACTGAGCCAAATCTGTCTTCCAGAATCCCAGACAAGCTGCTTTCATAGCCAATTTTTAAACTGACAGGCAGTAAATTCTGACTCTTTAAGGGAGATCAGATGCTGCCCAGTTACCCCAAGGACATCTACAGCTCCTCTGGCTTCCCTGGAAGGGTGAGGTAAATCAACACTGCTGTCCATAAGGAGGAAATTGGAAAGATGTACTTCTTTGTTGACCATGAGTATTAGAGGTAACGACAGACCCTTGGAGATCTTAGCACATCAGATCCCTCCTTAGTGGAGGGAAAGTTGCCTTTTAAAATTCCTCTCAAATTGGGATAAAACTCTATCCTCTTCTGTGAATGGACGCACCCAAGCTGAGTGTCATTTAGTCCCCTGCCTGTTGTCATCACACCACACCTGTCCTTGGAAGGCAAGGGACTTGCAGGATTGAGTCCCAGAAAATTTTTTAAATGGTTGGAGCCTGAGATAAAGTTTGAATCAGATTTGTTTTAGAACCGATGCCTCTTTAAGTATGGTCTAGGCTGTCTTGGTCTCCTATAATTCTGTTAAACCAGGACACTTTCCAGTTAAAATTCCCTATTATTTTATACCAATGATGAACCCACCCACAGTTGTTTTAAGCAGCCATTGGATTTCAGTACAGTGGACATAAAAGTCGCACCTACCTCTCAGATTTCTTGTGAAGGTGAAATGAATTAAGTGTTCAAAACACTTAGAACAGTGATTGGCACCTGGAAAGTTCTTTGTGAAGGCTAAGTGTTATTTGTTATTATATTAATCACACACTCTGATATTTTTAATCTATTTTTTACCTGTTCATGGATGCAGATTATCCCAAACAGATAACTCAAGATAACTCATATCCCTGAGATTGGCAAAAAAGTTTATACTGTTTTCTCCATTTTTTACTGTAGAAATAACATATGTGCTATTACTTAGATATGAAAGTAAATTGCATTCATGAAAACTTGTATTTTTTTAAGAGTTCATGTGGAAAATCATTATTCGTCTAATATGATCATTATCTTTCATATTATTTCCAAGATTTTTCTACTTCTTCCATGGAAAAGAGAAGTACAAACCTGATCCTAAAACTAAGCAAGTTTTGGTCTTCCTGAATACTAACAGCTGGTTCAACTGCAGAAATAACTGATTTATATCCCAGTTGATTGATTGATTCTCACAAAGGAGGTGGAAAAACTATTTCTACCTCACCCAAGGAAGGTGTGTTTTCTGAGAAACCAGATATTTCAGTATTTTATTTGAATCTCTAGATAATAACGAGGCACAGACATATAAACACAGCCTTGTTTAACTTCAGTCTGGGCAGATTCCATGTTGACTAGATCGTACTGCTTTGTGAACTTACACAACTTAGTTTTAACTGAGTGCTGAGCATGTCAAGATCTTAGTTTATCTTTAGGTTTTCACAGAGAAAAACTCTTTACCAATATTCTATGATAGTTTAGTAATTACATTTCTCATAGTAACTACATTCTCAAAGATTGTATCTCTGTGTGTGCATGCTTGGTCGCTTCAGTCATGTCCAACTCTTTTCAATCCCATGGACTGTAGCCTGCCAGGCTCCTCTGTCCATGGGATTTTTCAGGTCAGACTACTAGAGTGGGTAGCCATTCCCTTCTCCAGAGGATCTTCCCAACTCTGAGACTGAACCCAGGTCTCCCACATTGCAGGCGGATTCTTTACTGTCTGAGCCACCAGGAGGCCCAAGAATCCTGGAGAGGGTAGCCAACTGTAACCTGCTCTCTAGCCTGTAGGCTCCTCTGTCCATGGGATTCTCCAAGGCAAGAATACTGGAGTGGGTTGCCATGCCCTCCTCCAGGATACAGCCACTAAAACAACTAATATTAGTAAGACTGCCAACACCATATGTTGATGAAAAGCCAAAATATCTGCAACTCTCATACAATATAGAAGTTGCTCGCAAAGTTAATTTACTGTGGAACCTATGATCTTTTGTACATATTTTGCCAAGCTCAATGAACACATAGTATGCAAAAAGCTCTTTCAAGAATGTCCATAGCATTTTTATTCATGATAGCCCAAGTCTGAGTCATACAATGGAATATTATATGAAAATGAAAGTGAATGACCTACTGCTACTACTGGCACACCTCATTTTATTGCACTTTGCAGATACTGTGTTTGTTTTTTTATAAATTGAAGATTTGTTACAATCCTGAATCAAATAAGTCTATTTTCCAACAGAATTTTCTTACTTTGTGCTGCTATGCAACATTTTGGTAACTCTCCAAATATTTCAGACTTTTAAAATGTTATATGTGTTACAGTGGTCTGTGATCTTTGCTGTTACTATTGTAATTGTTTGGGGGCACCATGAACCATACCCATATAAGATGGCAAACTTCAGTGATAAATGTTCTGCGTGTTCTGACTGTTCCAAAAACCACCTGTCCCCACCTCCCCCTCTACTCAGGCCTCTCTATTCCCTGAGAACAACAATATTGAAACTGGGCCAGTTAATAATCCTACAATGGCCCCTAAGTGTTCAACTTGCATGGCCCTCACTTCAAAGCTAGAAATGACTCAGCTTAGTGAGGAAAGCACATCAAAAGCTGATTAGATCAAAAGGTAGGCCTTTTGTCCCACAGCCAACCTGTGAATGCAACAGAAAAGCTCTCGAAGGAAAATAAAAGTGCTACTCCATGAACACACAAATGATAAGAAAGCAAACCAGCTTTATTCTACTATCACCATTCAGCACATGTGGGGAAAGTTTGGTCACTTTCCTATTCATTCTGAGAGTAACAGAAGGATGCCTACTATCCCTGATATTTGTTCAATGTAGTCCTGGGACTCTGTCCAAAAATTAAGACAAGAAAAACAATGATGTATATAAAGATTAAAAGGAAAGAGTCCAAATTACCATTATTTTCAGATAATTAGATCATTGGCATAGAAAAACCCAAAAGAACCAAAACTCTTTAGACAGAAATTTCAACATTTTCAAATATAACATAAACATATCAAAATTATTTATATTCCTATATACTCACAATAAAAAAGTAGGTAAAATATAGCAAGTAAAATACTAATGGTTACAGTAAATCTACAATCTATATAGGAAATAATCTAGCAAAAATAGACCTTAACCTTTAAAATAAAATTTTAAGAGTTGTTAGAGATACACAAGAAACCCAAACACCATATTCATGAACGAATGAAATGATTCTCTAAAGATAATCCTTTTCCCAAAATTAACTTATAAATGCAATGAAACTTCAATTAAATCCAAACAGTATTATTTGGAAAACAAAAACTGATTTTGAAGCTTTTGTGAAGGAATAGATACAAAGAGCTACGGATTTTAACAAAGCATAAAGATAGAGTTGCACCAGACATTAAGACAGCTCACAAAACCATTATAAAACTAACATAGGAGCAGAGACAGGAGCTTACGGAGCCAAATATGAGTCAAGAAACATATCCTTGATATGATAGAGGAAGCATCACAATTTAGAAGGAAAACAATGAGTAGTAAATAATGCTTGGAGAAAACTGGTATACTACGTGGAGAAAATAAAGGTGGATTCTCTCTCCCATTCAGTGTTTATGATTGAGACTCTTTACCATGTATTGGCTTGGCCAAAAAGTTCATTCTGGTTTTTGTACAATTTACAAAAAACCCAAACACACTGTTTGGGCAACGAATATTTCCAGCACTCCACCTGCTGGCCGCAAGGAAGGATTCTATTGATACTTCCTAGTTTACTTTCTGTAGGTGGAGCCACATCACTAGCTCCAGGCAATGAACTGTGAGTGGTGGTGACATGTGGCTCTTCTGGGCTGGAATATTTACTTGCCTGCACAAAACCCTTCAGGTCTTTTTTTCCATCCAACATAGCAACTGATAGATCTCAAAACTATGGCTCCTCTGGAAGTCTGCGAAATGAGGTTACTGCCATAAGCAGAGTCCCTCAGTCCAACCATGATGGTTGCATGCTGCTGCTGCTAAGTCACTTCAGTCGCGTCCGACTCTGTGCGACCCCATAGACGGCAGCCCACCAGGCACCCCCGTCCCTGGGATTCTCCAGGCAAGAACACTGGAGTGGGTTGCCATTTCCTTCTCTAGTGCATGAAAGTGAAAAGTGAAAGTGAAGTCGCTCAGTCGTGTCGGACTCTTAGCGACCCCATGGACTGCAGCCCACCAGGCTCCTCCATCCATGGGATTTTCCAGGCAAGAGTACTGGAGTGGGTTGCCATTGCCTTCTCCGTTGCATAGCATGACACAAAGTAAACCTTTGTTGCTTTAAGAGACGTTAAAGGATTCCGGGTTTACAGAATAATTTAACCTATCCTCTTTGGTATAAACCGTGTATAAAATTAAACTTTGAATGGATTTGGGAATCTCAGTTTTGTTGCAGGTTCTTCTGAACCTCATTCCTGTCGATGGTAAGTAGTCATGAAGTATTCAACTGTTAGTTAGCAGATTTAAAAATGTTCCTTTTACCAGCAAATTGTGCAAACTGTCCAAAGCAAATTGTGACATGTGTGACCACCAGTGTGTCCATAGATGACCCTATCCGTGGCCTTCTAAAGCTGCTCCCCACAACATCACATTAAGATGTTCCTCTGCTAATGGAGGGCAAAACTCTGTGCTCAGGGTGTCTGCGGGGTTTCCCATTCTCTGTTCTCACCTACAGCAGATTACACTGTACTGAGCCTTGGTGAGTCTCCAATGCTCAGTTCGCCAACCAACCCGCCAACCAACCAAACTTCACTAGAGGAGATAATGGCCACCTGTGTTCACATTTGTTTCAGACTACTGACCTGATAGCTCAGTTGGTAAAGAATCAGCTTGCAATGCAGGAGACCCCGGTTCTAATCCTGGGTCGGGAAGATCCCCTGGAGAAGGGATAGGTACGCCCTCTCCAGTATTCTTGGGCTTCCCTTGTGACTCAGCTGGTAAAGAATCAGCCGGCAACGCGGGAGACCTGGGTTCGATCCCTGGGTTGGGAAGATCCTCTAGAGAAGGGAAAGGCTGCCCAGTCCAGTATTCTGTCCTGGAGAATTCCATGGACTGTATAGTCCATGGGGTCACAAAGAGTCGGACACGACTGAGCCACTGTCACTTTCACTTTCACTTTTCTCTGACCTGATCAAACGGCTCACTGCCCAGATGGACTCTGCGTGCCCTCTAGTGGTTTCATACGCACATGACCAACCCTGGCTTGGCTGAGAGGGCCAGGTCTGTCTTACGTGACTTCATTAGGCCTTGTTTACTCCTCTGCACAGGCTTCCTTGATAGCTCAGGCTGTAAAGAATCCACCTGCAATGAGAGACACCCAGGTGCAATCCCTGGGTTTGGTAAGATCGCCTGGGTAAGAGAGCGGCTACCCACTCCAGTGTCCTTGCCTGGAGAATTCCATGGACAGAGGAGCCTGACGGGCTACAGTCGCATGAGCCAGTCCCAAAGAGTCAGACAGGACTGAGGGCCTAACACAGACACACTACACCACACAGCCTTGAAGCATCTGATATTTTACACTCGGGACACACTATAGTCCTGGAAAGTTCTTCTATATCTAATAATGATAATTAATCTTTAGCATAAGACAGAAAAATATCTGGATGGAGACATATCAAAATGTTAAGTGGTCACCTCCTGAGGAGGGATGTTGAATGAGTGAGGGGCTTGGGGAATTCACATTGCATTTCATACTTCTGAGTGTTTTTTATGTGGTTTGTTTGCTTGTTTAAACAAGTGAGCACATATTCCGGTATTACTTTTAAGTAAATGACTTTTAAAATAAGTCTTTTGAATAGCCCTTTATGGTTAATAGTCTGCTTTTGGGCTGCTACCTCCTTAGAGCCCATGGCTATCCTGCGAAGGACTTTCCTATTTAGTTGTCAGAGAACTCTTATTTTGTGCCATGTGCAGGCACTTACCAGGCATATCTATGTTTAATCTTCACAACATTCCTACCAGGCTCCTCCGTCCACGGGATTTTCCAGGCAAGATTACTGGAGTGGGCTGCCATTTCCTTCTCCAGAGGATCTTCCCAACCCAGGGATCGAACCTGCATCTCCCACATTGTAGGCAGACGCTTTCCCATCTGAGCCACCAGGGAAGTCCATGTCGGTGTTACTGCCACCATTTACATAGGAGGAAACCAAGGCGTAGGGATGTGAAGCGATTTGCTCAAGGTTGACAGCTGTAAGTGGCCAGAGACATGAAATAGAAGCACAGAGATGAAGGAATCTATCCATGGTCAAGCAGATGGAAGAAAGAGATCAAACCTGGGTCTCCAGACTTCCACTCCACGCGCAAAAGATAAACTGGCTGTCTGTGGGGGCCCTGGGGCTTCACTTAAGCTTCCTCTGAAGTTCTGTCCTCATGTGCTAGGCAACCACACTTGCATAATTTAGAGGAAAGAAGGGTCAAAATATTCCTATGGGGACCTTAGTGTACATTTAAACTGAAGAAGCTACTAAGGTGAAAGGTGACCTTAGGCTATGACTTTGTTGAGCTTTAATGGAAACAGTTTGAAACCAAACTGTTATGAAAACAAAACACAATTTCCAAATCCACTTACATTACACGCCTGCTAGCTATGTGACCTCGGGTGATTCACTTAACGTTTCTGATCTTCAATTTCTATATTGCTTTAAAAATCCATATAAATAGATTCACATTGAAGTGATCCTGCAAAAGGAACTGCTACAGCCCCTGATTTAGAATGGGTGTTTAGTAAGCACTCACATGATATATTCTTGGCCCTGGAAGTCAAAAGGGGGACCAAGGTGGGTGTAGGTCATCCTGGGGTCATAGGGCATGATCTTCTAAAGGACTTTAAAACCACATGAAGACCCACAGATTCTCAGCTATCCTCCTCTGTGCAATCACCCCTCCCCACATTAACCGGCCACTCCCATCTCTTCCCGTTGAGATTTGCTGCCTGTGGTGAGTATGGTGACAGCCCCAGATACGTCCACACCTGAATCCCTGGACATCTGTGAATATGTGAATCTACACGGCAAACGAGATTTTACACGTGATGAAGGTTAAAGACTTCAAGCTGGAGAGAGTATCATGGGTTACCTGTGTGGGCCCAGTCTAATTACAGTAAGTCTCCTACATACATACCTTCACGTTGTGAACTCTCAAGAAAATGAACATAAGTTCACGTGTCCAATCACGTCGGTTAGTTCACATGTCTGATGTACATTTTCACATGCATGCATCCTCTACACGTGGCTGTGCTTTTGTGTACCTTATTGCATAGTCCTGAAGAGAATACAGTACTATGCCATCTTTATTTCAAGCCCAGGATGTCTGGAAGCGAGCCTAAAAGCAGCAGTGATGTAGCTGGACTACTGTCCTTTTCAAAGTACTGTACTGTACTGTAAGATTAAACAATTTTTATCTGTGTTTGTTGTTTTTTGTGTACTATTTGTGTGAAAAGCGTTATAAACCTATTACAGTACAGTACTATATAGCTGATCGTGTTAGTTGGGGACCTAGGCTAACTCTTCTGGACTTATAAACAAAATAGACTTAGGAATGCACTCTCGGAAGAACGCGTTCGTACCTAGGGGACTTGCTGCTGCAGAGAACTTCTCCCAGCTGCCGTCAGGGAAAGAGGTTAAGGACAGATGGGTTAGAGAGAGCGTGAAGGGTTTGAAGACCGAGGACGGGGCCACAGCCGATGCGTCCAGGCCGCCTTGGGAAGCTGAAAGCAGCGAGGACCCTGATGCCCCCGGCAGGAGACAGAGCCCTGCTGACACCTGGATTTTAGCCCGGGGAGACCCGTGTCAGACTCCAGACTGCACAACCGTAAGAGAAGGCACGCTCTCGTCTTAAGCCCTGGCTGGGGTGGTCTGTTCCAGCGGCCGCAGGAAGCTCGCACGTGGCGGGAGATGGGAGCGGGTCCCCAGAGCGCGTGCGCGCGTCCTCCTGAGAGTCCGGGCCTTAAACCGGGAGGCCCCCGGGCCAAGGCGAGGAGCGCAGAACCGAGGGGGGCCCTAAGGATGAGAGAGGGTCGGGCCGGGAGGGGAGGGCAGGGCCCAGCAGTCTGCGTGGGGGCCGGGGGAGGCGGCTGGTTTGCTCTGTTTTGTTTGCATCAAGAAGCATCAGAGGGGAAGGTGTCAAAGCCAGGAAAGGAAGACGGGGAGAAGGGGTAAAGAGAACCGGCTCTGGGGTAAACAGGAGACATCCGTGCACACGAGGAAGGGCCGTTATCAGGAGTCTGGATGAGTGAGATCAGCGTGCTTTGGGGTTTTTTGTTTGTTTTTTCAGACATTGAGGTAACTTCCCTGTGGTAAGAAGTCGTGTCTCTTGGTGTAGCAAGATGGGACGTGAGGCCAGACCCCCGAGAGTGGGGAAGATGTAGAAGCCACACAGCTCAGGAGAGACAAAAACCGGACCCCCATCACAGAGCCGAACTCGTTGAGGAGGGAAGAGAATCCGGGCAGCTCCAGTCAGCAGGGCTCCTCTGGCGGTCGAGCGGTGAAGACCCTGTGCTCCCAGGGCAGGCGGTTCCAGCTGATCCCTGGTCGGGGGGCTGAGACCCCACATACTACACGGTGGCACCGAAAACCATAAACGTCAGTCAGCAGTTTCCTCCCTCCCGAAACAGGGCCGCTTGGAACGCAAACGCGTATCTCCCGTCCCGGTCTGTCCTCATGAAAGTGAAAGTGAAAGTCGCTCAGTCCTGTCCGATTCTTTGCGACCCCATGGACTGTGCTCCCTGAGATTCTCTAGGCCGGAATACTGGAGTGGGTGGCCTTTCCCTTCTCCAGCGGATCTTCCCAACCCAGGGATCGAACCCAGGTCTCCCGCATTGCAGGCGGATTCTTTACCAGCTGAGCCATAGGGAAGCCCAACATGGGTCGCTGTCAAATGGTTTTGTGCACAGTTATTGAGTATCATCAGATCATTTTTTTTTCTCTATTTTGTCTTATCCTCAACACTCTCAGGTTGGGAGGGGATGTGAAGTGGTGGCAGAGTCGGGGAGGTAAATGGGAATGTTTGCAGTTAAAAAACAAGACAGAGGTTGGATCGTAGTTGCCAACTGTAACCGCCCTCTCATAGGCCTGGGCCATCTCTGCTGCTCAGCCGGGCTTTATTGGCCTCATCTGCCTGCTGCGTTCACTGCCCCAGCTTTTGTTAAGTCACTCTCAGTTCCTTCAGGCTCAAGCTCTAACATGGCTGTCACCTGCCATCCTCAAAAGAACGGCTCTTACGTTATCCAGACACCTGGTATTATCCCCTGTGGATCCCCCAGGGTCCATCTGCCATGTGAATGGTCATCCTGGAGATGAGGGCTGTGATCGCCCAGGCTCCCTTAACCTTGTATCTCCACCACCCATCCTCACAGAGAGAGAGATCTCTCCTCCGTGTGTAGGAGGACCTGTGGCCACCCCAGCGTCAGGGCCTGTCGCCACCGCCCTCCTCCCGCCCCTTCCATGTTCTTCTCCTCGCCCCGGCTGTCCTGGGCACTGTGACCCGCTCAGCCCAGATCATTTCTAGGCCCTGACACCAACAGTGGCTGCTTGTGGCTGACCTTTTCGATATTCAGCTCCTGTCCTTCCCCCATCCAGTTCCAGCCTACTTGTCAACCTGCTTCTCTTTATAAATTCTGTCCTTCCAACCCCATAACCTTGTTAGTCTCCAGCTGTAATCCAAGGTTTCTGTGATGTTGTGGTTTATAAGAAATACCTATTAATATTTGATCATTTGGAGCCACAGTTGCTGATGCACAGCTCACAAAACCCATGGGATTTCCCAAGTGTTGAGGGTGATAAAGCTTGAGGTGACTTTTGGAAAGCACCTAAGAATAAAGACTGGTCACTGAAAGACACAACCGTGTGATTAAAGGTTGGAACTTTCCATCCCACTCCTTGATCTCTGGGGAGATAGGGTAGAAGGGTTGGAGACTGAGTCAGCTGCCAATGGCCAACGATTTAATCAATTGTGGTTGTAGAATGAAGCGTCCATAAAAGCCCAAAAGGACAGGACTCGGAGAGCTTTCAGGATGGTGGGCACGTGGAGGTGAGTGCCCCTCCCCCACACCTTGCTGTGCGGCCTTTCTTCCCTTGGGCTGATTCTGAGTTACATCCTTTTATAATAAACTGGTGATTTACTAAGTACAATGTTTTGCTGAGTCCTATGAACTGTCCTAGCAAATGAATTAAACCCAAGGAGAACGGGGTGTGAACTCTTGATTTATAGCCAGTTGGTCAGAAGCACAGGTGATAACCTGGGCTTGTGACTGGCGTCTGAAGTGGGGGTGCGAAGGGCAGTCTTGTAGAACTGAACCCTGAAACTGTGGAACCAGGTGTTCTTTCTGGGCAGTGTCAGGACTGAGCTGAATTCTCAAAAACCCTGCTGGTGACCGAGAATCACTTGACGCATTTGTGGGCCGCCGTCTGTAGGGTCGCACAGAGTCGGACACGACTGAAGAGACTTAGCAGCAGCAGCAGCTAACCTCGATACACACAGATACACACACTGAAAGTGCATCTCAGAGCACTAAAAAGTCTCTCCTGCCTCTGCCTTTGTTGTTCCCCTCAATACCAATGCCAAAATGCAGTCCATTGTTGGAAATTTACTGCAAGGCCACTCCCTCTGTGAAGGCTCTGCTGGTCTCTTCAGGGGGTTTCATTGTTCTTTCTCTTGAGCCCTTAAGGCATGGATGTCTGTGTTCTCTATCCTCTTGGACAAAGAGGTTTTTAACTCATTCTCAGAGTCACTTGGGATGCTCCCTAAAATTATATATGCCTCTGCTCCACCCCTTAGATTCAGATTCAGGGTCTGGAGCAGCGCTCATTGGTGGTGGTTGTTCAGCCACTAAGTTGTGTCTGACTCTCTGTGACCCCATGGACTGCAGCACGCCAGGCTTCCCTGTCCTTCACCATCTCCTGGAGCCTGCTCAAATTCATGTCAAGAGTCAGTGATGCCATCTAGCCTCTGTTGGACTGTTGGACTGCAGCACGCCAGGCCTCCCTGTCCATCACCAACTCCCGGAGTTTACCCAAACTCATGTCCATGGAGTCGGTGATGCCATCCAACCATCTCATCCTCTGTCGTCCCCTTTTCCTCCTGCCTTCAGTCTTTCCCAGCATCAGGGTCTTTTCCAAGGAGTCAGCTCTTCGTATCAGGTGGCCAAAGTGTTGGAGTTTCAGCTTCAGCATCAGTCCTTCCAGTGAATATTCAGGATTGATTTCCTTTAGGATTGACTGGTTTGATCTCTCAAGAGTCTTCTCCAACACCACAATTTGAAAGCATTGATTCTTTGGCACTACCCTTCTTTATGGTCTCACATCCTTACACAACTGCTGGAAAAACCACAGCTTTAACTACATGGACCTTTGTCGGCAAAGTGATGTCTCTGCTTTTTACTACCCTGGGTTTGTTATCGTTTTCCTTACAAGGAAAAAAATGTCTTTTAATTTTGTGACCAGGAAGGATCAAACCCAGGCCCTCTGCAGTGGAAACATGGAGTCTTAACTGCCGGAGCCCTAGGGAAGTCCCCCACTTATCTGTGTTTTTAATACAGACTCTGATATAGAAGTGAGACTGAGAATTATTAACTTATTTTGAATTTTTCCTCACCGGGAGAACAAAGGGGAGATTACCAGGAAAGATAAATGGAAAAAAAAAGTTTGAATCAGATTTCTGGACCTCAGTTTGGTTACCTTTAAAATGAGGATAATAACCCCTTCTTCCCTGGGTTATTATGAAGCTTAAGGGAGGCAATATGTAGTAAACCTCTAAGACTGAGTCCTACAGAGTGAAGACACTTAGCACACACCTTCTGCTCACTTAAAGGCTGCCATCTTCACGCAGTGTTTAATAAAGGTGGTTTGTGTGATCTTCAGCTTAACCACTTATACTCTATGTGATGGGTGTTAAGTTACACCCTGAGCTCTGGATGCTGAAGAAAGTGGTATGGAAATTACTTCATCACTCAGTGGCTTAACCTTGAAGCACTTCTCTTTCTGGAAACGTGGAGCTTTTCAACACTGATGACTCAGTTTACAGAATGAGCACAAGAAGAAGCACAACTTAATCACATTTGCAATGCAGAGAAGAGTGAGGGTTTACATTAGACTTTCACATGCACGGTCTCATCCGGTCCCCCTGAAGCCACGCGAGGAAGATGTTAATGTCCCAGTTACAGAGATGTGGAAGTTGAGGCCCAGAAGAACTTAAGACGATTTGCCAAAAGTTACATAAGTAGGAAGTGGCAGAACTGCAAATTGAACCCAGTTAGTATTAGTATGATTTCATGTCTGATGCTCTTTACCTTCACCACAAATGATCCCAACAATCATCTGTTCATTTGGTCAGAGGGCAGAGACATCCATGCTGATCATCACAGTTCAAAAATGCATGATGCAGGGAACATTTTTACCTGTTCACAAATGATTTGAAGATCCATCTGCTTCACTGGGTAAACTGTACTCAGCCTGTGCTCTTTCCTCTACCGGCTCACATTTCCCATTGGCAAACTCCTACTCAGCCTTGAAGACTCAAGCCTCCCTGAGCACCTCCAGGGAGCTTTCCCTGCTACCTATGCAACCCCAGCTAGCCAGATACTTCTTCTCCTTTTTTAGTTTCTTTAAAGCTCAAGGGAAAACAAGCTGTATCTATGCAATCAGTTTCTTCTTGGGCCTAGAAAGCAAAACAGCTGTAAAACGACCACGTGCTCCCTCCGCAATGAAGCAGCATATGAGATGGTGAGACGAGGTTGCTGTCTACAGGGGGTGGCAGCATGGAGAGAGAAAGACCCTTCACTGCCTTTCACCGCCTCTGTCTAAAAGTAAATTTCCACCATCTCCTTTACTTGCTCTGAAATTCACAGGAAACAAAACCTTCATTTAAAAAAATGTCAGCTTTTTTTTTTCTACTAAGAAATTGGCTTAAAAGGCAAATGGTCCCCAAGTTCACACTAAAGTGGAAATGATTGATAGCTGGTTTTTTCCCAGAAGCAGATTTTCAGAGAGGGGAGGGCCTAAGAGAACTCTGTGTCCTAGAAGGGAGGTGCAGACACCACGGAGGTGACCGTCAGTCAAATATAGAGAAAGGATTCAGAAAGCAGAAGCCAGAGACCCTGAAAACAAGCGTGGCCTTCTCCACCACTGTACTGGGGCTAGACCTGTCATCTGGGATCCAAGTCCAAAATTCTGTTTCATTTTTTTTCCTTATATGTATGTATTATTTTTTTAATTTTTTTATTGAAGGATAATTGCTTTACAGAATTTTGTTGTTTTCTGTCAAACCTCAACATGCATCAGCCATAGGTATACAGCACAACATTTACACAAACACTAGAGAACCGAGTTCACTAAAGTTTGGGATTCTTGTCTAAATCATTTCCCATCATGTTCAGGAGAAAGTACATTGACAAACCTTATAAACAAGACAGTGAATCAAAATAACTCAACATAAGGCATTCTCTTTTAGGGAGAAAAGGTTTTTTCACTGAAGACCTAATGCACAGAAAGCCACATCATGACTAAGTTGTGTACCCAGGGAGGGTTAACATGGAGAACAGCTTGAACCACTTGGAAAAAGTTAGAAGCTGAGGACAAGGACCGTATCCCACATCTCTGCACATCCACATTCTGCTTTCCTCTGAGGACAAGCTCAAATTCTACCTCCCTCGGGAAGCTTTCCCTGCACTTTCCTCCAGACTCCCACAGTATTTCACCTGAACCCCTGTTAACTTATCTCCAATAGCTTAGCACTCAGCACAGCACCTGTCACACAGGGGGTGTCAGGAAATACTTCTTGAATGAATGTGAGAATCCACGTCAGAAACACTCGTCTGCTCTCTAGATGGGTTCTAACCCAAGCCGTGTTTCTTCGGCTTGTTTTAAAAGCTGTTAAAAGACTTCAGGAGGGAACTGAAGCACTTACCAAAGCCTCTCAAATAGAGATATTATTGACATATTAACATGTGCTGTACATGTTGACAATCACATTTATGCACAAGAACAGCCTGCCTTTACGGAATACCGTTGACCCTTGACCAACATAGGTTTAAACTGTAGGCCCCCTTACGCTTGGATTGTTTTCTTCTTTATCGCTCATTTTATTTATCGGAATAGAATCATTTTACCATGGTGTGTTAGCCTCTGCTGCACCGTGAAATGAATCAGCTGTCTGTACACACACGTCCCCACCCTCTGGGACCTCCGTCCCAGCCCACACCCCTGTCCCCACTCCTCTAGGTCCTCACAGGACACTGAGCTCAGCTCCCGTGCCAGACAGCAGGTGCCCACCAGCCATCTGTTTATACCCGGGAGGGTATGCATGTTGGTCCTAGTCTCCCAGTTCACCCCACTGGATGTTCTCAATAATAAATACTCGAGTATGACAGGCTGGAGCATTGGTTGAATCTGCCGACATGGAAGTGAAGATACAGAGGAACTGAGGATACAGAGGGCTGACTATAAATTACACGCAGATTTTCGGTAGCATAGAAGGTCAGCACCCAGCCCTCCCCCTTGGTAAGGGTCAACTGTATATATGTGTGTGCTTAGTCACTCAGTCGTATCCGATTCTTTGTGACCCCATGGACTGTAGCCCACCAGGCTCCCCTGTCCATGGGAATTCTCCAGGCAAGAACACTGGAGTGAGTTGCCAATTCCTTCTCCAGGGGATCTTCCCAGCCGAGGGATCGAACCCAGGTCTCCCGCATTGCAGGCAGATTCTTTACCATCTGAGCCACCAGGGAAGCCCAAGAATACTGGAGCGGGTAGCCTAACCCTTCGCCTGGGGATCTTCCTGACCCAGGAATAAAACAGAGTTTCCTGCATTGCAGGTGGATTCTTTACCAGCTGAGCTGCCAGGGAAGCCCCAACTGTCTATATAAGTATGTGTGAATGAATCTATTCAGAGCCCTCTATGGTGGCAGCAAAGAGTCGGACACGACTGAGCGACTGAACTGAACTGATGGTGGCAGTGGATATGCACATGGAGTCAGAGTAAGTGGGACCGAGGGCCACAGTTTGAAAAGCAGGCCCAAGGGCCCCTGCCCAGCACAGCTGCTGCAGAGCCACATTGTCTGGGAGTTCTCTCTGAGTCTTTTCCTTTGGGCATACACAAGGCATCTTGTGCCCCTTCTTCCTGTCTTCTCCATCCACACAAGCCAAGCTCTCCCAGCTGCCACAGGCCTGGACCTACAGCTCCACCTGGGCCAGCCAGGTGCTGGAGGGGGAGGCTAGACAATAAGTCCTGATGTATCAATCGTAGCTGCCAGTTCAGCCTCTAAACACACACCCTACGATTGAATCCTGGCTCCTCCACAAGGTTGCTGCTGCTGCTACTAAGTCGCTTCAGTTGTGTCCGACTCTGTGCAACCCCATAGACGGCAGCGGACCAGGCGCCCCTGTCCCTGGGATTCTCCTGGCAAGAACACTGGAGTGGGTTCCCATTTCCTTCTCCAGTGCATGAAAGGGAAAAGTGAAAGTGAAGTTGCTTAGTCATGTCCGACTCTTAGCAACCCCATGGACTGTAGCCTACCATGCTTCTCCATCCATGGGATTTTCCAGGCAAGAGTACTGGAGTGGGGTGCCATTGCCTTCTCCCACAAGGTTAGCACATGACTTATATAAGCCATCTCATGTCTCTGGATTTGATTTTATCTGCAAAATGCAGATAATAGCAGTGTCCACCCTCCAAGGCCTTGTGAGCATGGGCCAAGGTCATGTACATATAGCACATAAGTCTGAGACATAAGAAATATTTAGCAAACGACTGTTATTATCATTACCATCAGTATTGTTTTCTGTGCCTTTCCAAGGAAAATCCAGCTTGTGGACTGGGGTTTTCTATTGCATTGATGCCAAAACCACATCTTCCAGAAACTACTCTAGGACCCCCTGATGCATCCAACTTCATCACAGCACACACAAGCACACACGCTCCTGACCTACAACAACGGGGGTAAGTGCAGAGATTCTCCAATTAGACTCCTTAGTCCCAAGACGCCTACCGCTAATCAATATTCTACTGTTTAACACAGCCTCAGCCTCTGACATATCCAGAAATGCTGTTTATTAACTTCAGAATTAGTCTCCTATTCCTTTTCCTTGACAATTTTGCAAAAGTAAATATGTAAAAGTCCTAAAGAAGAGTAGCAAATTGTACTTTTTTCCATTGAAAGTCTCCCCCATTTGAGGGTACTCGATCACGTTATAACATTGCAGAACTGTCAGGGTGTAATTAGCCTGTGTTGCTTCACATTCCTGATGGGGCAATTGTTTAAGACATGGCTTTATAAGGGACCAAATGAAGCGGTGAGAGACATGTGATGCTGTGATCTTCAGGTTACCTGTCCGGGGAAGGGGCAGAAGGCAGGCCGGGAGAGGCAGTCTTTGAAGACAAGGCCATGTTCAGCCTGAAGATGCTCCCACTTCTGCTCTTACTCCACGTGCAGCTTTCCAGGGCCTTCCCAGTATCTTTTGTGTCCCTAGAAGAGAAAAATAGAAACATTGTTCAGGTAACTCAGCTGTCATTTACGTGGGTGGTTGATTTGCTGGCGATGATAAAATTGTGTGGGTTATCTTCTCTTTTTAGTTGAAACAGCCTGAAGGAATCATGTGAATGATTTGCTTGAGGTTGCACATCTTGTTTCAATGATTAGGAGAGTTCCAAACGGGGCTCTCTGAAAGCCAAGCGTGCAAGCACGCTGGACTTCAAACCCTCGGAAAACATGGCTGCCAAGCTTTTCCAGCTGGGAAAACCTTTTAGAAGGAATGGTTTTAATTATAAGATGATTTTCTTTCTCACTTACCTAAGATTTCCTTTCTAGAATGTCTGCAATGCAGTTACTACAGGACTGGTGCTTTCTATATGGACTTGTCTTTGCAGCCAAATATCTCAGGTGTACAAGAGCGTGTGAGGATGGGAAACTATAAGAAACTAGAAATCAGTTCATCATGTGGTCATATTTCCTAAAATCAGATTATGGGGCTGTTTATAAACTCTTGGAAGCATTGTAAAAAGCAAAACTGATAGCTTTTTTCCCATTGTTTAACAATATGAAAGTCAGGCCAAGTTTTTAAAGAAACACAAAGGAATGCTGTCAGAAATTTGTCATGCACAATCTTCTTAGCATTACAGTTTTAGAAAAGCATTCTTTTCTTGTTGATTCTTTTTGTTTGACTTAAAAAAATACTTCTTACCATGATATAATAACCCATGGGCTGATAGCCAGAAGTGATTAAGTACTTATTCTACACAGGCTGCCCTGCTCAGCATTTCTCAAATATTGTCTCATTTCATCCGACAGCAACCCTGTGAGGACAGATTATTAATTCCACTTTAGAGATAAAAGTGAATCTTAAATCATCCAAGTGATGTGTCCAGGACACACAATTAATCCATGGCAGAGCTAAGTTTTGAACCCAAAGCTATCTGATCTCAAAGCCTGTGTGAACACAAAATTGCTGTGTCCCGTGTCACTTGCAAAATGCCACTTAAGGATGCTTAAGGCGAAAGAAAGAAGTCTCATAATTGGCTCATTAACAACCTTCAGAACCTTTACTTCTTAATGAGTTGCTGGCCCCTCTCAAAGAGTTACTGTGGTGGATAAAAGGCTAATGAGAGTGATGCTGCTCTTACTCCAAAACATGTTCGGGGTTCTTCCTCTTAAAATTCTCAGTTCTCATTTGGAAAACAACATGGTGAATTGGGACCCGATTATCATCTTGGCAAGTTCCTTATTTTTTTGCATCTTCATGTCAGTGTGAATGATTAACCCTCCTCTACAATAGTGAAAAGAGGATTAAAAAAGAGAATCTGCGTTGCTGCAACTAATGCTTCAAGAAGTCAATAAATGCTTATGCTGTTTTGTTTTGTTTTGTTTGCTTTTTAATAAAAATAAGAAGGCAGTCTCCTCACTGTATACTAGCATTTTGCTTGAGATATAGATCTTACCCCTCACGAAATACCTATTTTTATGAATAATGTTAATTGTAGCACTGAAGGCATGAACTATTCTTTCCAGTAGGCACTTTTCTCTCAAAGTCAACCAACAAATTTGTGCTTTTATCTTTGTGGCGATCAGGTTATTAGCCCTGGTTTGACCTCTGCAATAACTTACAAAGGAATGCAAAATGCCAGAGAACTGAAGGCAGTTTCACAGCAAATCCCTTATATGTTTGTCTTTTTCCAGAATTACCTAGAGAAGTTCTACGAATTGCCAAGGTACAAATATAAGTCTGAAAGGAAGAGCAAAACTAATGTGATTGTTGAGACACTTAAAAGAATGCAGCGATTCTTCGGGCTGAATGTGACAGGGAAGCCAAATGAGGAAACCTTGGAGATGATGAGAAAGCCTCGCTGTGGAGTGCCGGACTCGGGCAGCTTCATGAGAACCCCAGGAAACCCCAAGTGGGAAAAAACTAATCTGACCTACAGGTGATATTTCTCAAGTTTCAGAGTTTATTCACCGAGCCAGTGTTCACTGAACTCTTAGGATGTGTTAGGCACTGATACAGAATTTGGAATCCACTAGAGACCAGTGAATATCCCCATGCTTACACAGTTTAGATTCTAGTGAATGAGTGTGAGAATGAAGTGGCGAAGATCCCATGGGCTCTTGTCTATCCAAAGCCTGCTGGTTTTGGTCTCCTTTCTCTAACAGTCTAAAGAGGACTGTGGCAAAGTTAGGCTGTCTCTCTAAGACCTCATGTCAGTGGTTCGTGGTTTAGTCACTAGGCTGTGTCTGACTCTTTATGACCCCGTGGACTATAGCCCATCAGGCTCCTCTGTCCATGGGATTCTCCAGGCAAGAATACTGGAGTGGGTTGCCATTTTCTTCTCAAGGGGATCTTCCCCATCCAGGGGTCAAATCTGAGTCTCCAGCATTTACAGGCAGTCTCCTGCATTGCACGCAGGTGAATTCTTTACCACTGAGCCACCAGGGACCCCCCAAAAGACTTAATTATTGCTGGAGAGAATCTAACCTCACCATTCACCCATTTTGATGATAATAACAGTAATAATGATACCCCAAATTTATTGAAGAGTACTATTTGCCAAGTAGTAAACTAAATGCTTTATATATATTTACTCTCACAAAAACCTTATGAGAGGGGTACTATTTTACTATCCTCATTTTATGAATAAGGAAGCTGAGTTTAAAGACATGTAGTAAGTTGTCCAGAACCCAGGTCTGTCTTCAACCTAAGTACTTCACCCCTCCTTACACACTGTTCAGCGGTAGCATGTCACACGTGCAACAAACTCCAAACTAGAGCAAGTTAATCTACCGAGGGACTGCTGTTCTAAACAATAATGAGCCTTCTCATTTTGAAGGATTGTTAACTATACCACGAACTTGCTAAAGACAGATGTGGAAGCTCTTATTGAGGAAGCCTTTAAAGTCTGGAGTAATGTGTCATCCCTGACCTTCAACAGGACCTTGGACAAAGAAGCAGACATCCAGATTTCTTTTGCCCGAAGAGGTGGGCTCAAAGAAGTCAGGCTCAATTTTGCTTTCCCTGGCTAAACTGAAACTTGGCAAATACCTAATACAGATTGTTTTATTTCAGATCATGGGGACAATTCCCCATTTGATGGACCCAATGGAATTCTTGCTCATGCCTTTCAGCCAGGCCCAGGTATTGGAGGAGATGTTCATTTTGATGCAGATGAAACATGGACCAAAACCCCTGAAAGTAAGTTAACCAAGGTTATGTCCATATGTAGCTTCTAACTGAACTTTTCCACATTAGAATTTGCACTCCTACACACACACACACACACACACACACACACACTATTCTTATTACCTCAAGATACTACGTTAATTAAGGTTTAGAAAAAAATCTTGAAAGCTAAATCCTGACCTTGTTTCCTAAGGCAGGAATCAGAAAACAACAAATCATGGCTAAGTCCTTCCTGTTCCTATTTGTATAAGTGAAGTTTTATTGGTACAGGGCCACATATTCTTCTTTTTATGTATCATCTATGACCACTTTCATACCACAATATCAGAGTTTAGCAGTTGTCACAAAGACCTGATGGCTCACAAAATCTAAAATATTTACTATCTGGACTCTCACAGAAAAAGTCTGCTTACCACTGATTTAGGGCATATCTTTATTTTAATATTGTGAAAATTTATGATGTTTGAAAAGGTTTCTACTTTTGGAAATTCAGAAATAATTAGGTTTATTTAGAAAACTGTCCTACTCGGGAAAGAGCAGCCATCTAGATATTCTTGTTTATCTAGTTATTTCATCTTCACAGAGCTATTTTTTCAAAAATATGTTCCTGTATAGCAAACTACCCCTTTCAGGAGAAGACTCAGGGTAAGAATAAGATCACCTGAAGGAAAGAACTGAGTATAAGAAGAGGTATATTCAGACCATATGGTACTTTAAAAGGTTATAGGGTAACAAAAGGCCATGGAACACTTTTTTGAAAATAATAAGAAAGGAATATTTTATCTTCATTTGGGACCTATTCCTCCCACCATTTCCTCAAAATCAATGATCTAAGTATTTATTCTACCTAAATCCCTGTGCTTGGAGCTGTGTCTTCACAAAGATAATAAACTCTCCCTGTGACTTCAGATTCTTGCTGCCCTCTCCACCAGTTCAGATGGTCATTACCGCTCACCTGATCCAGATTCCCACCTGGACTGTTCACCTCGGATCTCTGTCCCTTTAATTCTCCCCAACACTGCAAGAAGTTTTGTTCTTGGGAAAGCCCGTATCCACATTTGGAAAGCCTGGTATTTACATTTTCTAGGCCAAATATGTCCACTTGACATTGAAAGCTCTTGGGGATTGGCCAACATCATCTTTCATGGCTTGTCTTTCACACACAGCAGCCACACTGCAATCCACTGTTCCCAGATGACAGCATCTGCTCACCAACAGTCCTGCATCGGCTCATGTTGCTTCCTCTTCCTGAAATGCCCCTGCCCACGCCCGTAACTCCACCTTTCAAAATCTCTGTTTTTCCATACGATGGCAATTGGTATGGAGACACCCCATTTTGTCTTCTTCTGAGAATCCTAGTAGCCTTTGTTTTGTCTTCTCTGACTTCCCTCCTCATTATTCTGTGCATTCAAGTTGTTTGCACATGTCTCCCAGTCTAGTCTATGCACATAATAAAAATCCCCCAGAGCCCCTTGCCCGGTACTTCAGGCACTCAAAGATGTTTTTTTAAGCATTCATGAATGCAAGGTGGAAGGATGTGATGATCAAGAAAGTCTTGGAGCATGGGTAGAATATCCAAGGCTAATTATCATCAAGAAGTGTTGAGCACTGTGGTGAGAGCACAGGTCTTGCTATCATAACCGGGTTCAACCCCAGCTCTACCACTTATTGGTTGCAAGACGAATAACAAGGCTCCAACATCTCTGGGCTTCAGTTCCTTTCCTGTAGAAGTATTTCTAATAATACTTCATAAGAATGTTGCTAAGATTAAATATTACTACAATGACTAGCATATAAGAAAATGCTCTACAACTATGATATTTTTTAAGTAGGCAGTGTAGAAAATGCACTGTGTGTTTGTGAGATGGCACATAGGCCAGCTGGAGGGAAGGGTTCACATCAGAAATCCAGTCCTCCGATGTCTGCCAGAGCCAAATGGAGTAGTCTTGGACTTGGCAAAGGAGCTTGGGCTTTATATGACAGGAAGTGCAAGCCTTGGAAGGTTTTCAGTTCCTAGTTATGGAAGGCGTTATACTCATGGAAGTCAAAAGATAAGAGTAGGAACCAACAAGGGGCGGGGTTTGTCTCTTTCTGGTGGAAAATTCCCGATGCTTCCTGGAGAGCTCGGAATCAAGGAAGAGCCGGCGCTAGGCTCTGGGTGGTCAGGAAGCCAAAGTGAGTCAACCCCGCACGTGAGGCTACTCTCGCGGGCTGACCCGCCTCTGTTCTATCTGCCTCTTCACTGCAACTCTGCTCATGGCGCTGTGCGTCTGGGAGACCGGTGAGGAGCAGGTGGGGGGAGAGGGCCTCTGAGAGTCTTGAGGCCTGTGATGGCCTCATCGTCATTTCCCTAAACCTCAGGTCCACAAAATATGAGAACTGGAATAAAGGCAGTCTTCTTGGTTCTAAGACCTGATGAGGCGCTCATCACTCGAATCTCAACCTATAACTCCTACCTGATTTCCTTCCCATCTCTATTTCATCAGACAGTGAAGAGGAAAGGGAGAAGTCAGGCAATTTGGGACTGGAAGCTGCGCTCCTCGAGGTCCTATTTCCACCACGCTTCAATCCACTTCAACCCATTCACCGCACACGCTTGCATTTCAGATTACAACTTGTTTCCTGTTGCTGCCCATGAGTTTGGCCATTCCTTGGGGCTGGCTCACTCCTCTGATCCTGGGGCCTTGATGTATCCCAACTACGCTTTCAGTGACCCCAGCAGCTACTCACTGCATCAAGATGACATCAACGGCATTCAGGCCATCTACGGTAAGGTCGTCTGAAGTACATGGTGACTCCTGGGCACGTCAGGGATGTTCACTGCAGTCTGCTATGAAGATAGATGTTGGAGGGCACCTGGGAGCCCATCAGGAAGAGAATATACAGGGAAAATGTGGCGGATGCGGGCCATACAGTAATGTGAAGCACTGAGAAAGTCTGAATCAGGTGGACACAGACAAGTCTTTAAAACATTGTGATTCCTGGATAAGAAACAGAATGATACCTATTACACAGGGTACAAATTATGCAATATGTTGAATCCACACAAATTAAGAACGCATACAGACAAAGCAAAGCATTTTCAAGAAACATGCTAACAAACATATATTTACATATATATATATATATGTTGAACATATCAAGATAGCTGTCTGTGACAGAAAGAAGGAAGTGGGATGGAGTATGAAGAGATAGAAACATTTTTTAAAGCTGAGACTGACATTTTTCAGGAAGGGATATAGAGGCCTTTGGACCTGTCTAAGAGTGGTCTGGACCATTTCATTTCTCCTCTCTCTTGCCCTCCTGCCCCCTAGTGGCTGTAGGAACAAGAAGCCAGAGAAAGGTTTGCAGCTCTTTCTCTGGAAAAAAAAAAAAACTATAAAGTGTTGATGGGACAGGAGTGTTGTGGAGTCACATTGGGTAAAACATTCTCCCTTTCTGTAAGACAGCAGAATCAAAACCAAGTGTGCTAGGGTCCCACAACTACGAATTTTTTTCATGACAGTAGAATTTTCAGGAACAAGGAGACCTCGTCTAACTGCCTCTACTTCCCAATTCCTTTTCCTCTGAAAACATCTCCCTTTCCTCACTCACCCATATTTTAGCTGTTTGCAACCTTTTGTTTTACAACGAGAAAATACATTACAACTTAAATATTTGTAGGAAAAATATTTCTAAAATTGGTCTTATATTTATGCTGTTTGGCCAAAGACTGGTAAGAGCTTCTTAAAGGTGAATTTTTGTGGGAGACGAGAAAGTAGATACCAAGTGACTGAATGGCAGAAAGAGGAACCAAGATGGGAAAGAAACATGGGATTCTGGGATTTTACACAGGCCGAGGGGAAGGGGAAGAATTCACATTTCTTTGCTTCACAACTGAACCTGGAACTGTCCCTAAAGCCACCACTACTCTTTTATTTATTTATTTATTATTATTATTTTTAATTTATTTTTTATCTAATTCTTTGGGTGTGCTGGGCCTCCATTGCCACCCAGGTTTTCTCTAGTTGAGGCAAGAGGCGGCCACTCTTCGCTGCGGTACACAGACTTCTCACTGCAGTGGCTTCTCCTGTCGCAGGGCACAATCCCTAGGGCATTCAGGCTGCAGTACTCACAGTCCGTGGGCTCACAAGTGGCAGTTCCCAGGCTCTAGAGTGTGGCAGACAGGCTTAGCTGCTTCGTGGCATGAGAGATCTTCCCAGATCAGGGATTGAACCCATGTTTCCTGCTTTGGCAGGCGGACTCTTTACCAACTGAGCCATCAGGGAAGCCCTGTTTTATTTTTTAATTATAAAAAAAGACTTTTACGAGAGCCTAATGTGTGCTTGGAGAAGGAAATGGCAACCCACTCCAGTATTCTTGCCTGGAGAATCCCCGGGACGGAAGAGCCTGGTGGGCTGCCGTCTATGGGGTCGCACAGAGTCGGCCACGACTGAAGCGACTTAGCAGCAGCAGCAGCAGCAATGTGTGATTACTTTAACACCTTGTAGAATAGTCAGGTAGTATTTCTTTTCATATGAAGACCCTTCACTGACCTGAGATGTATCGAATAGACATCCTGGGCTTATGCTTATAGAAAGTCTTTTTTTAATTTCAGGACGCTCAAGCAACCCTGTCCAACCTACTGGGCCAACCACACCCACAGCCTGCGACCCCAGACTGACATTTGATGCTATCACCACACTCCGGGGAGAAATACTTTTCTTCAAAGACAAGTATAAGAATGAAATATTTCTTCTTTTGACTTTTTTTACTGGCTAACTTAAAACTGGATTCTAATTAAGTCACATATTACTCATTACTCAGCTTTTCCTTTGAATTCTATGCATATGAATCTCACTGGAATTGATAGTGCTTTCTGGGTAACTCAAAACATCCCGGAAAAGAAAAAATAGTTAAAACATTTGTAAGTATTCGGATGTTTCTGAAGATGTAAACAAACACGGGCTCTAGCTGTTGGAAACTCTGTGGCTGGCTTTCCCCAAGACCAAAATAGTAATCACTTCTACCCAAATTCAGTCAAGTGAATGGAAACTGTCCCTTAATAAGATGCGGGAAAAATCATCTGAATGAATTTTTCAGTTTTCCATTGGCTATTTTGTGATTGTGTACCCACAGGTACTTGAGTGTGCTTGTATTCTCAATATCCTCATCATATTGTAGCACCAATAATGAAAGGGCCTAACAAAATAAGACTTGTCAGCATGTGAGAATGGAGGTAGTGTCAACTGTAATCAAGTAAGGTCACCCCTGTCACCTCCCCTGAAACCTGCAAAGCTCTCAGCAGATGGAAGGGGTCACCGCAAAGGACCGGTCATATGCTGGTCACCGTGCCGCAAGCATCGCCTTCGTTGTATGTCGTATCCTGTCAGCAGTCTCGCAGGGCCAGTTCCAGCCCCAGACTCGCAGAGCTGCCTGGGTAGACCGTCACGCGTGGTTCTCTCCTCGTGTTCCACTAGGTTCGTCTGGAGAAGGCACCCTCAGATGCGAAGGGTGGAACTCAATTTCATTTCTCTCTACTGGCCGTCCCTGCCAAGTGGCATACAGGCTGCTTACGAGGATTTTGACAGGGACCTAATTTTCATATTCAAAGGTAACCGCCCGAGGTTTTCCTCTTCATTTAGTTCCTGGTGAAGGGAAGGGCAGGACTCCTTTGTGCTCTTTTCCAAGTTCAAAGAGGCGAGTCAAGGAGAGACTGTTAACGCTGGCTGGGTTTTTGTTGAGAGGCCTGGGTTGGGTCCCATGTCCACCACTAACTGCTGTGTGAACTTGAGCAGGTTGTACCCTCGTCAGGCATTAATTTCCTCATTTACAAAATAAAAACACTTTATTAGACCACCTTTAGCATTCTTCCACCCTCATCACAGGTATAATTTTCTAAGATTCCTCCAAGGTTCTAGTTAAATCTCTGTATAGAAGTCACATGAGATAAGACATCCAAGTGTGGGGCCCTGAATGCCAGGCTAAGAAGTTGGAAATATTTTATGGTGCTGGGGAACCAGGAGGGCTATCATAGCCCAGTGATCTTAACTTGACCACCTTTTTCTTTTCAAGACTATTTTTTCCATTTTTATTCCTCTGATGAATTTATGAAAAGGTTAAGAAGTGATATGCATTTTGTAGGAATGGAAAAACTCTATCTGACATATAACCTGAATCATTGACAGGCACGCAGTACTGGGCTCTGAGTGACTATGACACTCAGCAAGGTTACCCCAAGCATATATCACACTATGGCTTCCCGAGCAGTGTCCGAGCAATTGACGCAGCTGTTTCCTACAGGAGCAAAACCTACTTCTTTGTAAACGACCAGTTCTGGAGGTAAGATTTGTTTCCACTAGAGATTGAAATCTGTGTTTTTCACCCTGTCTAGAACTGTCGATGATCAGGTATCTGAAGGTTTAACATATCTAGATGGTCTCTGATAAGCATTCTCTTTCACAAGATGATTGATGTTGCTATGGCTTTTGAAACTTTCATAACGTTAAGACGCCTGAACGATGGTATTGAATGCTCTATATCCTGAAAAAGAGCTAACTTTAATAGAGCGCTAAAGTGGGATACAAAGAAAAAGTTAGGCTAAGTCTCATTTATTCATGAGATTCTAAGAGTTAAATTCTACTACACTCAAGCAAAGGTTATACAGAACTTGATTCCCAAGTTGAAATGATTATTTATATTTATTCAGATAGAGACTATGAATCAATTAAGTAAAAGCCTTAGAAACATAAGCTCTCCTTTTTGAAAATAACACTGCACCAGCAATCAGAAATCTGCTTTAGTATTAGTGATATTGGTATATTTTGTAAATAAGTATGTACCCTTAGGTAGAGAAATCAACCATCATTAGTTCCAGTAAATAGGATATTGTGAAGGACTAATGAGAAAATATGTGTGAAGTTACTTTTTAAAGTATATATAATTTAAAGAAAATTGTTATCATTGTATATTGTATCGGTCTTAAAATATGGGATGATTGTTTTTCTCATCAGGTATGATGACCAAAGTCAATCTATGGAACCAGGTTATCCCCAAAGCATAGCAAGTTTTTTTCCAGGAATAGAAAGTAGAGTTGATGCAGTTTTCCAGGAGAATTGTAAGTAGAAAATAAACTTAATAAATTTGTTTAAATTTTTTTAAAATAGCTCATTTGCATTTGATAGTTATAATAGGACTGGAGTGGGGTTTTTTAATTGAAAATACCCAAGATCTTCTACAATCTAATTCAATACATTGTATCTTTTTTTTATATAGCCTTCTTCCTTTTCTTCAGTGGACCAAGATATTATGCATTTGATTTTCATGCTCGTAGAGTTACTAGAATTTCCAGAAGCAATAAATGGCTTAATTGTAGATAGAATTGAAGCAAAATTAAATGTGATTGTATCCATTTTCTGAATATGGAAGGGAAGTCTAATTTGCATATCTATTACACTGTATCCTATTTATATTTTCTGAATAATAAATAATGCTGTTTGCTATCCCTGTACTCACTGGACTTGTCCTCAATGAAATTACATTTGGAGTACCCACTGTTTGCAGAGGTTGATTTGGTTCTCATATATTCCGTTTCATGTTAGTGAATCCATCACAAGAAGGAGATTAAGTCCTCTTTGCCACCTCAATCATATTCATTATTTCCTTAACTTGTTTAATTGACTTCTAAAATGCCCATTTATTCTTAAGTCTTTTAAATATGTCTTAAGTGTACCTGCTACATGTTATTTAGCACTGTATTTTGGTTAGAAGTAAGGATTATGACCCCAGAGAAGGAACTGGTAACCCACTCCAATGTCCTTGCCTGGAAAATCCCATGAACTCCTCCTCCCAGCTCCTCCCTCCTCCCAGAGGAGCTGGCCAGCTACAGTCCATGGGGTCGCAAAGAGTAGGACGCTACTCTTTGAGTGAATAAACAACAACAACAAGTATTATGAACAACATAAGCAGTACACATCGCCTTGACAAAAATATGATGCTATTTTCCACTCTTGGAAAGAAATGTTGTTGACACCTGCTGTGGATTGAATTGTATCTCCCAAAAATGGTATGTGGAAGCCCTCACCCCAGGTACCTATGGAACTAGCATCTCTGTTGATGTCATTAGTTAATATGAGGTTATACTAGATTAGGGTAGGCCTACAAACTGATGGTTTTATAAGAAGAGCAGACACTTGCTACCCAGTTGAGAAGGCCTCGTGAAGGTGGAGCAGAGTGGGAATGATGCATCTTCGTGCCAAGGCTTGCCGGCAACCCCCAGAAGCTGGGAAGAGTCAAGGAAGGATCCTCCCTAGAACCTTCAGAGAGAAGGACATGACCCTCCTGACTCCTTGATTTTGATTTGTAGCTTCCAGACTGTGATTAAAAAAAAAAAAAAAAAGTCTCTTGTTTTAAGCTACCAAGTTTGTGACACTTGGTTACAGCAGCTCTAGGAAGCTGAAACAGCACACCTGCACTTAAGGAAATGAGTCAATACAGAAAGTCAGAATCGAAACCCCAGTAAAGATGATTGGTATCTTCCCAGGGGAGCAGCAAAAAGGCAGGGTACCACCTCCTCTCCTGCCTCCTCCTTGGCTTCTAGTGTCTGAGCAAATGGGTGAGATAGATCTGTTGCTCTTTATTTCTGTTTTCCCCGAGCTCCTCAAAAGGACACCCTCTACAGAAAACTAGGGTTTGCCACACAAACAGAACTGTGCTGGGCACCAAATTCAGTAACTCTTATTTAATCGAATTAAACTGAGATGAGATGCATAAATTTGCTAATGGATTTTCTATCAAGAACTTTAAGATTCGTGGGATCATAATGGTTAGTCCAGATATTGAAATCTTTATAATATCCGGAGAGCTCAGCCTGGTGCTCTGTGATGACCTGGAGGAGTAAAATGGGGTAGGGGAGGGAGACTCAAGAGGGAGGGGACGTGTGTATGATTATGACTGGTTCATGCTGACGTTGGAGAAGGAAATGGCAGCCCACTCCAGTATTCTTGCCTAGAGAATCCTGTGGTCAGAGGAGCCTGGTGGGCTGCTGTCCATAGGGTCGCACAGAGTCGGACACGACTGAAGCAACTTAGCATGCATGCATGCATTGGAGAAGGAAAGGGCAACCCGCTCCAGTGTTCTTGCCTGGAGAATCCCAGGGACAGAGGAGCCTGTTGGGCTGCCATCTATGGGGTTGCACAGAGTCAGACATGACTGAAGCAACTTAGCAGCAGCAGCAGCTTGTTGACATACAGCAGAGACCACCGTAACACTGTAAGGAAATTACCCTCCGATTAAAAAATCATTATAATACATTGACAATTGTTAGAATATAATACAATGCAGCTTATTACATAATAAATATGTGAACTATAAAATACATTTAACACTATCATATGCTTTGTTCTTTTTCTGTTAAAAATTTTAAGCCCCACAGATGATTAATTTAGTATAATTTGATACTTAATTTTGGTTCAAAGTTTATCTATTAAATGAGTTCAAAATAAATATTTTAAATGACTGACTTGTGATCTACTAAATTTCTTAATATACTACCACATAGTTCATCTAAAGTATAAAAGGGAATTTTCAATATATTTGCAGGTATTTTCCCTTATCAGAAATATTATACTATTGATATTACACTTTTAGATTTTGCTGCATAGGTTAACGAAATATTTTGTCAATATTCAGTCTTCAAAGATTCTCTTGAGTATGTCAATACTTTATTCTCAACTTATTTTATAAGATAAGAAAATAGAAATAGTATATACTCTAATTTCATTTATTCACTTATTCTGTAGTTAATCACCTACCTGTTCCAGGTACTGTGCTAGGGAAAGTGAGGGAAACGGATAAGCAATTCGTTGTATCAATGTCAAATGGCAAAGGACATGTAATTTGAAATTTCATTTTTAAGAGTCAATTTCAGACTATGGCATCTTCTAAAACTTCTTAAGAGATCAGTTTTTACAGGCATAAAGATGGGAGATTCATCTCAGGATACCTGCTAGTTGTATCAGCTGTGTATGATAGATTCTTGGCCCAAGCCTCATCTGTGCATTTTCAACATAAAAACTGAATTCACATTATCTCTTTAACCATATTTCACAGTCAAAGAAAGTGAACAGCAATATAAAGTACAGTAAAGAATTTTAAACATTAGCCCCTTTTAAGATTTTCTTCTCCACAACATGTGGTATTTTCTGGATGCTGTGTTGAAAATTTGAGTACAAGAGATGTGAGAATCTAAACTTAAAACTTAAAGAATGATATTACTTTTATCTTAGGTTGAGTCTCTTCCAAAGCAAAGGGTAAGACAAGACCTTGGTGCAGTCACTTTATCTGGGACATGGTCCCAGGAAGCAAGAGTGAGGTTGAGCAAGCGGAGTGAAACAGAAAGAGGGAAAGTTAATGAATTCAAGCGTGTATCGCTGAGGTTTCTGCTACAGGAGCTGGGGGTCAGTGCCAGCAGGACTTACTGAGAAACTTGCAGAACTCTTTTCAGTTGTTCACTTGTTCCCCAGCGGGTGGGAGGCTGGAACATTCGTCCTTCAGTCCCCTTGCCCGCCCCCACACCAGGTAGCTCTAAGGAGTTGACCTGTCAGTCCCTATGGCAGCGCAATGCCCCGAGCAAAAAGCACGAAGATACCCAGTGTGTGGTTCAGGGTGGACTGCGTCCGAGTGAGGTGAGTTACGCAGACCTGCCCACAGGTCAGAGGTGTGTGGGGAGACTGTCACGCAGGGCACCAGAGGCGCCTCCTGTAACTTTGCTGCTGGGAGATTAAAGTGGGAAATTGGAGGTGTCTTCTCTTGGGAAACTTAGTCACCCAAGAAAAAGGATGTACAGATAACCAACCTACAGAAATCTCAGTGGGGCAAAGACTTACTAGTTACCTCTATTAACATGATCCCCCTCTTCCTTTGCTGCAGTAAATTTCACTTGAGGTAGCAATGCGTCCAGTGAAAAGACTATGTTTTGTAGCCTTGCTTATGGCTAGATATGGCCATGTGTGTAATTTCTTGCCAGAAAATGTAAGCAGAATACTGTATGGGCTTCTAGAAAGAGACTGAGCATTTACTTTCTCTTCCTTCCTCTTTCCTGCTGCCTGTACATGCTAAGCCACTTCAGTTGTGTTCGACACTGTGCAACCCCATGGGCTGTAGCCTGCCAGGTTCCTCTGTCCATGGGATTCTCCAGGCAAGAGCACTGGAATGGGCTGCTATTTCCTTCTCCAGCTCCTGTAATGCAGACGCAGTTGCAGAAGCTTGAGAAGCCACCTGGACCATGAGGCAGTGGCCCTGAGAGATGGTGTTGCCAGGCGCCTGCTGCCTACATCCCTGATGATGTGGTATTGTCGCACAAGCCTTGGACTACCGAATCTGGACTTTTCTCATGTGAGGGAGAAAGAAATGTTTCTTAATCATTTGGTACTTGGATTTTTTTCTATTACATTTCAACCAAATATTCCAACTAATATATCATATGAAGTGTCTGGAACCCACCCTACCACCCTGCAGTAAAGGTCATCAACCAGCAGCCCTGCCAAAGCACACAAAGCTTCCAGTCAACTTTCTTGTCTCTCAATATTAAACAGATTGCAGATCACATCTCCAGACATTTTTTTTAAAGCTTCTAATATCAAAAACAGATACCAAAACAGAAATTTGGAAGAAATAGAGACAATTTTGGAAGCAAAAGAAAATGTCAAACTAAATGAAAATATACTTAACATTCTTTAAAAATAAGACATAGCTTACGTCCAAAAAAAAATTAACAAAATACAAAAAAATAAAAGGATACTCAGAGAATTAGAAACAGCTCTTGGACATTAAAAATATAACTAAGATAAACTCAATAGGTGAGCTGGAAATAAAGTTGATGGAAAGTAATAAAGGATATATTGGAAACACAGAGATTCAACCCAAGAGTTCCAATAGTTATGTATTCCAGAAATAAAAAGAGGAAACCAGGTGGAAAGAAATTATCAAAGAAATAAAAGAGGAAAATTTCCTTGAAGTTTTCATAATGAAAGAGCTCTCTTATTGCCAAGCAATGTTACTGCAAAAAGACTCCCGTTAAGAGATATCTTTATCAAATTTCAGAACACCTGGGTAAAGAGACTTCCAAAATTGTTCAGAAATAAAAAGAAACGTACCAAGAATAAAAGACTTTTCAACAACAACTCTATATTCCAGAAAACAATGGAACAGAAACTTCAAAATTCTAAGGCAGATTGATTTCAGCCTGATATTCCATAACCAGACACACCCTCTGTAGAGTGTGAAGATGGAATAAAGGGTATTCTAGACATGAAAAGACTCAAAACATGCATTTTCCTTGCACCCTTCCTTAGACATGGCTGCCTGCACGTGTATTTGCTGCAGTCGGTCAGATCTCCTGCAGCTCATCTCTGCCGTGGTCCCAGCTCCTGTGGCCTCTCTCCACTCAAATGCCTTCTCCTTTCCTCTGTGAGAACCAATCCTACACATTCATCAAGAGCCAGTGCAAGCTCAACCTGCTTGAAGCCTCTAGACCACACTCGTCTGCAGTAATCTCTCTACCTTTTGGGCCATTTCAGTCTTCAGGATCTTTACTGTGCATTTTGCTGCTTTCCTCCATTTTACCTGGGGTTAGCCTGTGTTTATGTCTGAATTTTCCAACAAGTTTGGACCATTTACCCAGTTAATTAGGATAATCTGATTCCTAAATCGTCTTTTCACGATACCATGCATTTTCTTTTTTGGAGAAACAGACATGCCTTGTTTATGAGAAGACAGAAATAAGGAAGTATATGTATCAGGAGCAAGACAACAGGTGAAATCATATTCCTCAGAAGAAGCAAAAAATTACAATTTTGCAAGCATAACAGGTGATTGCAACAAAAGATAAAAATTTTTACAAAGAAAATTACGTTTTTATACAAATATTATGGGCTTTCATTCAAGTGAAAATTATTCAACTCCCAAGAATTTATGCATAGGAAAGCCTCCAACTTTGGAAGGGAAAAAGTAGCTTGGAGCCTCAGTTTGTATTATTTTAAATTCAATAATAACAGTGACTGTATTTCCCAAACAAACCGTAGATCATGATTGTGAAGTCAAGTCAACCTTAGGAAAAAAAAACATATCATGACACACTCCGTGGCAAATGTCCTTTTCTGTTTTTAATTAAAAGATAATACAAGCCGATTCATGCCACGTCTCACTATTATTTTCTAAATTCTATGCAAACAGAACGAGGCTTCAACTGGAGAGAGAGGAATGAAGAACCTTCTTCTGCTTTCGGTCTTTGTAACACTGTCCTCTGCATTTCCTGTGGACCGAAGGATGGAAGATGAAGAGAACCTGCAACTGACTCAGGTACTGTCTCAGTAAATGTGATTCGTGGCTGTCCATAACAATCTCACTTTACTGATTGTCCGAGGACCTAAAAAGACAGCCCATTCTTACCAAAGAGTCCTGAACCCTTTTGTGAGGAGCTGATTTTCCTTTCCTTGGCCCTAAAGACATCAGGAATGGTGGGGGGTGGCGAGTGGGGTGGGCTGGGAGAAAGGCAGGATTTGCTACAGCTTTAAGCATCGGATACAAGTGAGGAGAGAACGAGCAGAGAAAGGGTCAGCTCTGCAATAACGGAGATCTCCGTAAAAGCATCTGAAGACCAGCCAGGGGGAGCTAACCGTAGTTTGGTGCCCCTTATCTTATATGTACGAAAACCACGCTGCTTTGGAGATTCCCTCTAAAACTCAATCCAGTTGCTTCGCCATATTTGATGAAATTACTTAAATGTGATTACATGTGAATAATCATATTTTCTCCATAATTTATTTCAAGGAAACACCAAATGAAAGTAACAGTAAAAATGTGTATGACACAAGATCATTCAACACATAGAAGCTTGCTTCTCGTCTGTTAAAGTTTGGAGTTTCATAGCTCTATGGGTTTAGCCGGTTCTGGTCACACCCAGCTCATTGAGCTCTTGGGAACTGAAAAAGAGGGTGACTCTTCTCTTTCCTCCTTGTTTGCTCCCTCTCCCCTTCCTTTCCCTTGTGATTTATTTCCTTTTTCCCTCCTGCTGCCGAAAAGGATCTTGGAAAGGATCTCTCCTGTAGTCCGTGCCTTTTTTTGTCTTTTCGGTCAGGCATATCTCAACCAGTTCTACTCTCTTGAAATAGAAGGGAGTCATCTTGCTCAAAGCAGTAACAGAAGTCTCATAGATGGCAAAATTCGTGAAATGCAAGCATTCTTTGGATTGACAGTGACTGGAAAACTGGACTCGAACACTCTCAAGATCATGAAGACACCCAGGTGTGGGGTGCCTGACGTGGGTCAGTATGGCTATACTCTCCCCGGGTGGAAGAAGTACAACCTCACCTACAGGTAATGCTCTTGCTCTTAATCTAAATGAACATGAATATTATCTCTAAGAAGCAAAGATAATAATGGCTTATTTTACCCAGCACTTCCCGTGGGGATAGCACTTGATAGGTTTTATTTATTCCACCCTCTCAAAAAACTTGTGACATAGGCACCCCTGTTATTACCACCTTAAACACAGGAGAAATTGGAAGAAAAAAAAAGCTTGTTTAGCATAGTCCAGTTTGCACAGCTCTTCTCAGCAGACTAGTCTTTCTTGGTGGCTCAGAGGGTAAAGCATCTGCCTGCAGTGTGGGAGACCCAGGTTCAATCCCTGGGTCAGGATGATCCCCTGGAGAAGGAAATGGGAACCCACTCCAGTATTCTTGCCTGGAAAATTCCATGGTCAGAAGAGCCCAGTGGGCTACAGTCCATTGGGTCGCAAAGAGTCAGACACGACTGAGTGACTAACACGCTCTCAGCAGACTGGCTCTGCAAATTGGCTCTAATCTCTAGCCTCCGCCACCTCCATAGAAACTCAGGATCAGAACCACTATGGTCTGATTGCAGATGCTTAAAGGTACACTTGAAGTGTGCTCAAGGGAAAATGAGAAAATGGAGTACAACCAGCTCACGTTGGAGACATGTATGAGTTAGATTGCCAAATCTCAAGTGGACCTCGGATGTCTCAAACAAAGGAGCTGGCTTATCGGCAGAAAGAGGTTGAAGGCTGCCTGTGACCTGAGACAGAGGCAGTGGCCTTGGCCACTGCTCTAGAGCCCTCCTGGTCGGCCTTAAAAAGTCGAATAGTGCTTCCTTCTTCTTCTCGAGCCTTAGGGATTGAGGTAAAAGTAGGTTTAGCAAAATAGAGAATATAAACAAAAGCAAGATCTTTTCCTGAGAAACAAACTCTTTGTGGCTCTCAAGTGAGGCTTGATATATGACACATGCATAAAACTGATTTCTATAAGCTGTTTGAGAAAATGAATCTCAGTTTTTTTCAGAAGATACATGTCATACAGTCATATGCACAGCAAATCCATGCATAGAATGAATGATCTTCCACTTAAGACATGACCTTAGGGAAGTCATTTAACCTCTTTGAGCCTCATTTGTCAAAGTGCAATAATACTACCTGATCAATAGCACAGATGAAAGACCGAATTATTAACATATAGCATATGTAAAAGTACCTAATTTAAATGGTAAAGTATTGTACAAATATAGTGATAGCACCATACCAAAAGTTATTGCAGCATGTGATGGATAAGATAGAAATTATTTTCTTTTCCTAGTATGTGTGTTTACATGCTTGTATAACAGCCAATTGATACATATCTGTTAATTTGTAAGAATCGTGAACTACACTCCTGATATGGCACGAGCTGATGTGGATGAGGCTATCCAAAATGGTTTAGAATTATGGAGCAAAGTCACTCCACTAATATTCACCAAGATATCCAAAGGGATCGCTGACATCATGATTGCCTTTAGGACCCGAGGTAAGGTTTTCAGCAGAGAAAGCAATATGGCCATTTTCATCTCGGGAGCTTAGACGAGGCTGATCTTCCCCCTCTGTGACTGTTTCCCAGTCCACGGTTGGTGTCCTCGTTACTTCGACGGTCCCTTGGGAGTCCTCGGCCACGCCTTTCCCCCTGGTCTGGGACTGGGTGGAGACACTCACTTTGATGAGGATGAGAACTGGACCAAGGACGGAGTAGGTGAGCCCAATTTTTTTTACGAACAAAATGTTACTATTCATACAAATCCCTGAAAGGAATAGCTTTGCAATTAGTTGCTTTTTACTTCCCAATTTCCCTATGATGTTTCATATTCCAGATGACATTGATGAAAATGTTCAATGTCTATTCGGACAATTGTGCTTGTACGGTTCAGAGCTTTATCCACACAGCACTTTCATAAAGCTGCTAATCCTGTCATGATCAGAACATTCTTCCCTTACTCGTATGTTCATTCATACATCTGCAATGCCTGAAGGGCCACTACGTGTCTGGAACTATGCAAGGTGTTGTGCAGACCACAAAATTGTTCTAGAAAAGTTCAGAGCTTCACGATCTTGGGTGATGTATAAGGCCTAGACCCACTCACCACCAAACAAGGCAGAAAGTGCTGCGTATTATACCAACAGCAGAAGTCGTCTCTAGCTTGAGGACTGAAAGAAGACTCTGGGAGGTGGTAATTCCAAGTTAGTGATTGAAGGATGCTAGGTGGGTACCTGGCCCATAGGACATCCATTTATATACACGAACCTCTTCATCTAACTCTTGCTTGTCTGCCAAAGAACTAGACCCTGGTCTTTATATTTGAATTATTTCTTTAGACCATGGGCAGTGATTTTATTTCTCTTAATGGACCTCCCTGGCATGAAGATAAGAGATATTTTATTACGTTTCAGATAAAAAAACGAAACTTTATTATAGTAAAAATACGTACCTCTAACAAAGGAGCAGACTCTCAGGTTCTCCCCACTCTTTTCTTTCCATCATTGACCACAGTCACCGTGTGTCTGGTATCTGGTTTCCAGGGTTCCAGGAAAGAGGATGCTGTGGCTTTCTGGTGGGTGGTACGCGAGGCCACAATTCAGTCCTGACCACATAACTCTGTGTAGTCTGTGAGTCAGTCACAGTTTCTGCAAAACTGAAAGCCAGTGTCTCAAAATGACGCACGGCCTCTCCTTGCTAAGTCTGAGCATGTGATGGAAGTGTTCTCCTAAGAGCTAGGAAATACAGAGGGGAAAGGACTCTGTGCTGGCTGGACTTCAGGGGGGTTTGGAGTCGGTTGCTGCACTGCCGCATAGGTAACATTACAGCCAAGAAAATGAAAGAGGTAGGGTGACCCCAGGATCCAAATGACAGAGGAGTTGAAGGGACCGTGTCTGTCTCCTGCTGAGACGTGTTCCAATGTTTTCCTGGATTTGGCCTAAAGGTCATGTGGATACATCCGATCAGGCAGGTATAGGAAATATTCTAGTGCTCACCGAAGTCAGAATGAGTCCCCTCACTCAGCCAGGCTTTACTTGCATATCTAGAAGTAGAGATTAGTCTTAGGTTTCACTATCATTTTAAAAAAATATTTATTTATTTATATTTAGCTGCATTGGGTCTTAGTTGCAGCAAGTGGGCTCAGTTGGCCCATGGCATGTGGGATCTCAGTTCCTTGACCAGGGATCGAACTCATTTCCCCTGCATTGCAAGGCAGATTTGTAACCACTGGGCAACTGGAGAAATCCCCTCATTATCATTTTATCCCTGTTAGTTCCAATTTGTTGCTGTTTGTCGATAAGTTGTATCTGACTCTTTGCGACCCCACGGACTGTAGCCCACCAGGCTCCTGTGTCCATGAGATTCTCCAGGCAGGAATCCTGGAGTGCGTTGCCATGCCCTCATCCGGGGAATCTTCCCAACGCAGGGATTGAATCCATGTCTCCTGCACTGGCAGGCAAATGCTTCCCACCTGGGAAGCCCATTAATTCCAACACTCAGTGGCAAAAGTACTAGTCCCCACACTGCAACTGGCCCCTTGCCAACGGGGCTGTGTGCGATGGATTATGAAAAAATCCAGAGGGTCCTGGGCCTCAAGTCGGCAAAACTTGCCTGAGCAAGCAGAGGATAAACATAGCCCTCCACTAAGCTCTGGGTGGATAGCCCGGCAACAATACTAAAACGGGTGTTTTGTAACTGCTTTATTATAATACATTCCCTCAGGGTTGAAATTATTGGCCCCAGGGGATCCCTAATCCTGTAACTCTCAGCTTTCTGACCTAGAAGGGAAAATGTTTTCCTGTTCTCTAATAAAAATATAAAATCTCAAGCATATGTAACCTCTAATCAAATGAATTTTTTTAGATAGAAAAATTTGGCAATAATGTATAATATATGATTACCTTTTTACGAATATGTAGGCTCTCTTTATGCAAAGGGCACAAAAGTCTTAGTGTAACTCTGTTAAGAGCAATAGACAGCAGTCATCTGCTAATCCCACTGCTTCCCAAGGGGTTGGAAGTCACTGCACGCTGATGTCAGAGAGATCTGAGCACATGGCGAGGGTTTCCTGGGAATCTTCCAAAGTGAGGCCAGTTTCAAACCTGTATGTGAATGTAAATGCTTCACACACACATACAGTGGCACCAGGCAACTGCAACAGACTTCAGAGACCACTACAGGTGTGGTGTTGGGATGGAGAAGAGCAATGGTCTGCGGCACGGGGGAACTTACATGCAGGAACATGACACAACTTATCTGTAATAAAGGCAAAAAAACACCTTGCAAAGCTCCTGTCCTCAGCAAATATTTGAAAAGTGTTTGACACTGATAATTATGTTGGTGATTATTAACACTAATGATAATGGTGATGACTAAGTGATTTCTAGGGAAAAAATATATTCACAAAGGTACTGATGGAAACTGGTACTGGGCTTTATAAAGCCCAAATTTATCTATTTAGTTGAATCTCCAAGAAGACAGAAATGATATCTTTTTTTTCTACTGTATCATACAGCCTGTAATATTGTCAGTATGAGAAATGCTCTACAAATAATAGTAAATGAAGCCTTTCAACAATCCTTTACTCAAAATCTACTCTAATCCACGCTCTGTAATAGAAATGGAATATACAATAGTGTACAGGACACAGACCCTGTTCTCCAGGGGTTTACAGTCTAGATGGCACACTCTATCAAATGGCATTTAAAGTTAGTATGATCAACTTTGGGATAAAAGGAACTATGGCAATGTAATAGGAGCACCTAAAAGAAATTCTAACCCATATACAGAGGTCAGGAAGGAAGTGACACCAACCTGAGACTTGAAGTCTCTGCAGGAATTCTGAAGCAAAGTGGAGTAAAAAGTGTTCTAGACAGGATAATCCAACCAACTCAAGTATTACAATTGTAACGGAGCAGAAGGCTAAAGTGGTGTAGATTAGAATCCTATACAGAGGGTCTTGAGAGCCAGAATAAAAGTCTGCATTTCGTTTAGATGACCTGAGTTTTAATAACTTTTTTAAAGAGTTACTTGTCCCATCCCTATCCAAAAGTACACACAGGGATATTGCCAGCCAGACAAGGGCCGGCAGCAAAAGCCAGAGCAGAAAAGCATGAAAATCCATGAAATAATTCTTTGCCTTTCCATGTTTGTTTTATGCAAACATCACTGGACAAATCTCCATCACAAAAGACTCAACATTTTCCTTAGTATCCATAGGCTTAGCTGCAAGTCCAAGGACAGTCTTTATTATTATATACTTAGAAGCTTACAGACTGTAGGAGACAGACAAATAAAAAGGCAGTTCCAGCCATGCATGGTACGACTTCTGGTGTGGGTAAGTACAGAGTACTACAGTCTTGTCTAGGAGGAACATCTAACCATCCTCTCATCCAAATAAAAGCCTGGATATCCAGCACCCATTACTAAGCTGTTTATCAGTCCCCAGGAAGACGATTAAGACATGGTCTCTGGACTGAAAGGGTGCACAACTTAGTGAAAGAAAGAAAGAATGCAGTACTTATTTGCAAAGACAGAATTAAGCTCAGTCTACAGAAGTGGAGAGAGGTGCAATTAAGTCAACCTGGATAGGAGCTGGGGGAAAGAAGTCTCGTGAAGGAGGTGACTCTGGAGGGGATTCCTGAGGAATAAGTAGGACAGATGAGTGAAAGGGGGTGAGAGAGGTTATACTTTGGGCAGAAGTGATGGAGATACACAGACACTGATTAAAAAGAGCATGGCATAGGTGAGAAATGCAAATGACTCCACATGGCTAGCTCAGGGAATACGAACATAAAATATGAGGCTGGGGGAAAAAGCAGGGACTAGTTCATGGAAGGCCATGTTTAGGTATTTGGACTTGATCCTACAGCCAATGGAGAATCTCTGAAGACTATAAGTAGGAGAAATATGATCACGTACAGACGCCTAACCACAACCCAAAACAGGTGGCTTATTTTTTTTTTTACTACTATCCATTTCTGAGACAGCTGTTTTCTGCCATCTGCTTGCTCTGGGTTACATTTCTCTACGATGTGACTAATACCAATTATCAGTGTTGAAAAATTTCCCAGATAAATAATGGTTCATATGTTATAAGAATTGTCTGTCTGACAAGCCTTTTCTTCATTTCTCTCAGTTACTTCCTAATCTCAGATACAATCATTCTCCTTCCGATTGACTAATGTATTCATGTTTTCCCTGTTTTTGTTAAGGATTCAGCTTATTTCTTGTGGCAGCTCATGAATTTGGTCATTCACTGGGACTCTCTCACTCCAGTGATCAAACAGCCTTGATGTTCCCAAACTATGTCTCCTTTGATCCTAGCAAATACCCACTTTCTCAGGACGATATCAATGGAATCCAATCCATCTACGGTGAGCAACAAATCTGAATACATGTGAACTGAATTGAAGGCTTTCCAGGAAGGAAGTTGAGAAAAATCACTTCTTGAAATATTATTCTGAAGAAAATATTCTCTTGGGAAAGATCCTTCTGTAGGTATTTCCACATGCCTTCTTAATTCACTGAGGTATTTCTTTTCTCACCAAAGGAGGGCCACCTAAGGTACCTGCTAAGCCAAAGGGACCCACTGTACCTCATGCCTGTGACCCCGATTTGACTTTTGATGCTATCACCACTTTCCGCAGAGAAGTAATGTTCTTTAAAGGCAGGTAAACCCATTCCCTTAAACACCTCAACTTCCTGTGACATTTTTTTTTCAAGAGATTTGGGGATAAGAGAGTTGTTGGGATAGTGAGAATGTGTCTTTACTTTTTGTTTCATAACTGTCTACATTGCTTGAATGTTTTACTCTCTGAACATATCTCTTACCTGTTTGGTAATTTTTTTTTCAAATGGTAATTATCTGCTTAATTTTTTGAGTAACTGCCATTCCGCTTTCCATAGAGGCGGCACCACTCTACATTCCTACCAGCAGCAACCAGCGTTCCAGTCTCTCCACATCCTCACCAATGCTTGCGCTCTGTTTTTCCATCCCTGCTACATGTCACCTCTCGGAGAATGTGTTCTGTGACTTTTCTCTCTACCCTCCCAGGTAGAGGTGAGCTGCTGTTTCCTCTGTGATACCATTGTTTTCATTTACACCCCATCCCATCCCCATCAGTTGTTCAGTAGGTCTTGTCAAGCCCCATTGCAGACACATCGATGATCTATGCCCACTGCCTTCTCTCTGTCTCCACCACCATCTCCATCTCATCCAAGCTACCATCATTTCCATCTCCTACTCCAGAGGCCTGTTTACTAGCCTGCTTGTTTCTGCTCCCATCTTTCATATGTAAAACAGCCAAAGGGATCTCACACTGATAAATTATTTTTAAATGTTTTTTAAATTAATTTATTTATTTTAATTGGAGGCTAATTACTTTACAATATTGTAATGGTTTTTGCCATACATTGACATGAATCAGCCATGGGTGTACATGTGTTCCCCATTCTGAACCGCCTCCCACCTAATTTTTAAATGTTTTTAAGCAAATTTTTAAATTGCCATTGAACCAGAGTCTACTTTCAGTAACTTCTTAGCTAAAGTAATACACCAATCCTGACGATGTCCTGGACCTGGCTTATACCATTTCAGAATCCAATTATTAAATTTTCAAGAATTTTGTAAACTAGCTCCCATTGCCTTGGTAGCTTGAAATTGGCCTTGTTTGGAGTACCTACCCCCTGAAAATCATCAACTGATAAAAATTAGGTCTTTTTCCTACCTGGAGAGCCAGTTGTGAAATATGCATCAGTGGACTAGTCCTTGAAGTTGAATCAACAAAGTGTTAGCTGTGGTAGGAAATCTCTTCTCTCACTATGTAATTACTGCACTTAACTTGCAACATGGCGGGTCAGTTATGTATACCATGGCCACATTTTCAGAACAAAGTGTCAGGACATACACCATCTGACAAGGATATAGGGGTAAAAGGAAAGAATCTGTGAAATCAGACTCCTTCCACCCATGACTGTGTATAGCACTACAGTGCATGGGGTCACAGAGTCAGACACAACTTAGCAACTGAACCACAACAACAACGATGACACGCTGTCACCGTGCTCCTAATAGCTGAGGCTGAGAGACCACTTGTCAGGGATGGGTTCCCAGCATGGGAAGAAAAATGAACTATAAGGACTTTTCAGATCTTGCTCATAGGCTCAGAGCTATCAACCAATTAGATAAAGATAAGTCTAAGTTTGCAGTGGTTTCATGGAAGTAGATACACATAGACTGTATATATGGAGAAGGCAATGGCACCCCACTCCAGCACTCTTGCCTGGAAAATCCCATGGATGGAGGAGCCTGGTGGGCTGCAGTCCATGAGATCGCACAGAGTCAGACATGACTGAGGAGACTTAGCAGCAGCAGCAGCAGACTGTATATAAATTATGGTTTCCTGTCTAACACAGGCACATATGGAGGATCTATTATGATATCACTGATGTTGAATTTGAATTAATCTCTTCATTCTGGCCATCTCTGCCAGCTGATATTCACGCTGCATATGAGAACCCCATCGACAAGATTCTGGTTTTTAAAGGTAATATTGCCTATCATTATTCCTCTTCTCCTTGTGTATGCCTGAACTAGTTAGCAGATATTTTAATTCAAGGAATATAATCTTCATGCATGAGCCAAATGGACAGGGCTTTTGCTCTGACCTTAAGTTCCTATTATAAAGAATAACTATCCAAGGATTCTCTCTGGCTATAAACATAAACACCATCCCAAGTGCACAGAAGAAAAGAAACCTGTATAACAAAAACTAAAAAGTCTTTTCTTCTGCCAAATAAAGGTAACCCATCTCTCTTCTTATATTCCCTTTTTTACTAGGGCTGCTAGATGTGGCAAATAAAAATACAAGATGCTTTGAATTTCAGACAAATAAAAAATAATTTTTTAGTTTAAGTGTATCCATTGTAATATTTTGGATATACTCATACCAAAAATTAGTCATTGTTTATTTGAAATTCAGATTCAGTTGGTATCTTATATTCAACCTAGCAAGCCTACTTTTCAGATGGATTTTATCAGATTTCTTGCCTTTGAGAACACTTGGGTGTGGAAATTTAGGGGAACAAATATACTCAATGGTTTTGTCAGAATTAGAAAAGAATCAATATAATGAACTCAACTGACATGGTTATGCACACTGTTAACTATGAAAGTGAAAGTGAAAGTGTTAGTTGCTTAGTCCTGTCTGACTCTCTGTGATCCCATGAACTGTAGCCCGCCAGGCTTCTCTGTCCATGGGATTCTCCAGGCAAGAATACTGGAGTGGGTAGCCATTTCCTAGGTATATATTATTTGTGTAATATTAATGATATGTAAGAAGCTAAAGAATGTGGTAAGAATGAATAGAGACATAAGATTACTAAATCTTTAAGATTTGAACCCAAAAGGAACTAGGAATCTAATTATTTCCAAACTTCTTAAGATGCCTATTTCTTCCTTTAGGAAATAAATCAGAAGATACTCACTCTCCCTCTTGTCCTAGATGACAACTTCTGGGTGATCAGAGGATACGCTGTCTTACCCAATTATCCCAAATCCATCTATACTCTTGGCTTTCCAAGACGTGTGAAGAAAGTTGATGCAGCTGTGTGTGACCGCAGCACAAGAAAGACCTACTTCTTTGTGGGCATTTGGTGCTGGAGGTAAGTTTGCAGACAACTGGCCCCTTGTTTCAGTCTGGAGAAAAATATCCACAAACCATCACTTTAACACGGTCTTCCAAAAGTGTTATGTTGAAGGCAATCTTAGGTGGATGGCATTCACCAAACAAAAGAATGTTTCAGTCAGGTCAAAGATCTTTCTCCAGCTTATAAAGATAAAGATAAAATAATAAGACTGCCAGTGACAAACATGTTCAGTCAAAATCATTGAAACTCCAGAAAGAGCCCTTACTTTGATTTAACAGTTCCTCAGAATAGTATCGACCTGGCAAATTATGTGGTTTTTTCCCCTCATAATTCCTTATTTTCAAGACACTGTAAGTGATCTGACCAAACATACTCTTTGCCATTTTTTAATTATTGATCCAACTAGTTTTATTCCAACAGGACTACTTTTTTTTCTACATCTTTGCTTGACTACAAGTTGTGCAGTAAAAAAATTAATCCTCTCCTCCCGAAACAAAGGTCCCCTGAAAACTTTCAAATCCATGTCTCCAGGTATGATGAAGTGATCCAGACCATGGACAAAGGGTACCCACGGAGAGTGGTAAAACACTTCCCAGGGATTGGTCTCCGAGTGGACGCTGCTTTCCAACACAAAGGTAAGCATCAGCGCCTGACTGTTAGGATACTTAGAAGACTTTACTGTGAAAGAAATCAGCACGAAAACGTCAAGGTTTCTTTTTAATGTCATTTTATTACTCTTGAGTACATGTAAAAATAAACTTTGAGGAACTTATCAAAATTGAATAGTAAGTTCTGAGTTATATTCTCTGACATACTACTTCGAAACGATGCAAAAGGTACCAAAATTATCATTGATCATGGATATCTGATAAAGAGACCCCTGAAGAGTTTTAAGTGTGAAACATGACTGAGCATCTGAACTGAACAGTGATTCTCAAACCTTAATGTATATAGTTTAGTGTGCACAGTTTGGGGTTTGTGTATCAAGCGACAAGTTCCTTAGAGTTTCTGAGGCAGTAGGATTGTGGGTAAGATCCAGGAATCTACACTTTTAAAAGAACCTCAAGCAAATTAATGAATCAGTCCACCTACTATATCTTCAAAGACAACAAAGCAGACCATGGAGTAAGCAGAAGTCTAAAGATGTTTTTGAGTATCGCCATCTTTCATCAGTCCTGAATGTTCATTGGAAGGACTGATATTGAAGCTGAAATTCCAATACTTTGGCCACCTAATGCGAAGAGCTGACTCATTTGAAAAGACCCTGGTGCTGGGAAAGATTGAAGGTGGGAGGAGAAGGGGAAACAGAGGATGAGATGGGTGGATGGCATCACCGACTCAATGGACACGAGTTTGAGCAAGCTCCAGGAGTCAGTGAGGGACAGGGAGGCCTGGCATGTGCAGTCCGTGGGGTCGCAAAGAGTCGGACACCACTGAGCGACTGAACTGAACTGAACTGATCTTTTATTCTAGTGAAATCTAATATGGAACCTCAGAACTTAAAACAGATAAGCCAGAGCAGCTCTAGGAAAATGAGGAGGTAGGGCCCAAGGCCATACTGACAGAGGCCTCTTTCTCCCCCTCACTGAGACATTTTTTGGAAACCTAGTTTGAGAAGCTCTGGTATAAACTACAGCCCCTTGAAATTCATGTTTCATACCTTAGCTTTTTCCTCAGGGAAATAGCAATAATATTTTTCATGTGCCTGGGTAAAGTAAAATGAATGTATATAGTTACACATTTATTTTTTCTCCTTATCATGTTCAATTATTGTATTCTACATTCATAAAATTGAAAAGTATGGAACCATTGTAGTTGTATAAGATAACTAATCATGATTCTCTCTCTCTAGGATTCTTCTATTTCTTCCGTAGATCAAAACAATTTGAATATGATCCTAAGGCAAAGAATGTTACCCGAATAATGAAAACCAATACTTGGCTTCAGTGTAAAGAACGGTTAAATCCATCATCTGATTTTACCATCAGTGAGGAAAAAGTACATTCAGGAGTGGAGATGTTTCATTACAAAAATTTAAATTTTCTTATTTTTAGTATTGTTCACATGATAAACAAAATCTACAGTTACCAGTAAATTCATAGACCTAATATAAACCTCAAGGGATCTTTTAATCTGAACTCTGCTTCAAATTAGAACAGAACTGTTCTTTAAGATCAAGTCACCAGGCCTAGTTATAAGTATCTATTGAATGAAGAGTGGAACAGCTATTTTGAGCTGCCTGATTCTCTTTACAGGAAGTTATGTATAAACAAAACTCTCACTGGACTTTAAGCATATTTTATGTTTTGTAGACTTGAAGAAGTAAGCCATGTGTCTTATAAAAACAAAATACTGAAAACATTTATTAAACCAATCTTTAGCATTCTATTTTGCCTGGACCTTTGGAGTTGGAGAGGCTCAATAAACTGCATCCCACGTCCCTACCCATGTTTTGAAGCTACTGAAAAATATACAGTTGGGAGAGTAAACTACCACCTTTATTACTGAAAAGCTAAATTCTCATGGTTAAGTTTTGCCTTTACATCCTCAAAGCTAAATGCTTAGCAAAGCTCTAATAAGTTTTGTGACCCAAAAGATGGGAGGTTGTCAGCTGAACTTGATTCTGATTAGGTGATAGATTGAGTAGTGTCAATTGATAGAAAGTGAGAACAGACAATCTCAAGAATTCCTACAGCTAGTCCTCCAACTCACACATTTTTCTTTAAGTTAAGTATTATCAGAAAATATAAGAATGGGATATTCTTTTATCCCAAAGAAAAAAGTAGTTGCATGTTTGAAACAGAAAGTAAGTTTTAAGACATATAGTTTAATACCTAGCATGTAGGAGATAGTAGGTCAGTCAGTCTTTGAAAAAAAAAAATAGTGCTGGAATAATCAAATATCCAAACACATAAAAAAACTTAGATTAACTCACATGTTCACAAAAGTTTACTAAAAATGGGCCATAGACCTCTAAACAGAAGAATTAAAAACATAAAGCTTCTAGAAGAAAATATTTTTTAAATGTTGTAACCTTGGATTAAACAAAGATTTTTAGATAGGACATAAAAAGTGTGAGGCATAAAAGAAAACATTGGTGAATTGAGCATGAACATTCAAAAACTTTGCTTTTCAAAAAAAAGAATGAAAAACCACACATTGGGAGAAATATTTTCAAAATATGTGATAAAGTACTTCTATCCTGAACATATAAGTAATTCTTACAACTCAAAAATAAGAGGACAGCTCAACTTTTTCAATGGCTAAAATATTTGCTATGAGTGGCAAATAAACACACGATATTCAACATCTCAATCATTAGGCAAATGCTAATGAAAACCACAGTGGGATACTACTACATACCAACCAGAATGGTTTAAGACTGAAAATACCAAATGTGGACAAGATGCAGAGTGACTGGAACACTCTTTGAGTGTTGGTGAGAGTGAAAAGTGATGCAGCCGTTTTGGAAAATGGTCTGGCTGTTAAAAGTTAAACATATACACATCATGTGACCCAATGACCTCACTCCTAAATGCTTCGGAAAAATGAAAGCATGCTCACATAATTAGTTATACAGAAATGTTCATGATAGTTTTATTTATATCTAAAACCTGGAAACAACCCAAATGTCTATCAAACTGGTACATCCAGACAGTGGAAACCTATTCAGCAATAAAAACCAATAAATGAATGATACATGCAACAAAATGGATTCATCTCAAAAGCATTATGGTAAATGAAAGAAGACAGACACAGAAAACCTCATATCATATGATTCCATTTATATGAAAAATTTAAAAAGGCAGACTATAATGAGAGAAAACAGATGGCTGGTTGCCAGTGGTCAGAAGTTGAAGAAGGGGTTGACCACAAAGGAATATATGTAATAGAAATGTTCGATATCATGATTATGGTGGTGGTGACTCTACTGAACGTATTTTTTAAAACCGTACACCTAAAATTAGTGAATTTTATTATATGCTAATTCTATTTCAATGTTGCTTATTAGAAAAAGAAGTGCAGCTTAGTATTTCACATTGGACTTCTCACGGTGGCACTAGTGGTAAAGAACCCGCCTGCCAATGCAGGAGACATGAGATGGGGGTTGGATCCCTGGGTCAGGAAGATCCTCTGGAGAAGGGCATGGCAACCCACTCCAGGATGCTTGCCTGGAGAATTCCACAGACAGAGGAGCCTGGCGGGCTAGAGCCCATAGGTTTTTCGAAGAGCCAGACATGACTGAAGCAACTTAGCACGCACACACGCACGCAGATTTTCAAATGTTGATCAAACTTCGTTTCCTTACATCTATTCTCAGTTCTGTGGCATAAACACCTGGGGTATTTAGAGAGCATCTGAAATTGCACTCAGATTTGCTTATAGGCATTTACTTTCTCCGTAAGTTTTCAACACTGGAATATCTAAAAACAGTTTGCAAAGGCATCTATGTTGACTATTAGAGCTACATTAAAGATTTATAAGTTTAACTCAAAGATCAACTGATTTCATTCGTCCTTTGAAATTTTAATGAACTTAATTTGGAAAAGCCTCTAGAGTTTTCTAAGGGCCTCCACCAAACTATCGGGGAAAAAAATTCATATTCTTAATGTCCTTTAGCCAACCCACCTCCAGTCATCTCACCAGTCACTTCTCCCCTGGACTCCACCCTCCTGCTCCTCTGTCTGCCCCCCTCTCTGCTTTGCCCTCTATGAGGAACCCAAGCTCCTCCTTACTGAATTATTTTTCTCTTTGAACATAAAGCAGTTAAGCTGTAACTTTGTTTACTGTCTCTTAAACATGCCATCAGGGCCTCCCTTTACTTGGAAAAGCCACTTATTTTTTCTCCTAGAGAAGAGGACCAAAATGCACTTTAACATTGCTTCATAAAGATGATTTAGTTTCCCTTTACCAGCTTGGAGGCTGGGGAAGAGCATGCGCTCAGGAGCCAGGTTGCTTAGACTTGCAGCCCACTTCTTCCACTTAGTAGCTGTAGAACCTTGGGCAAGTTACTGACTTCTCTAGACCTCGGCTTCTCCATTTGTGAAAGGAGAATAGGAAGGGACCCAGACACTGAACAACTAGTCACATACAGCATGTAGAATTAGCATTTGAGACACACTGCTTGATAACTGAGCCATCATTATTGGAATTAGGCAAATTAAACTGTTTATCCAACAGTGAGTTAAACAATTTATCCAAAAGTACAAACAGTTGGAAAAACTAGAAGCCTGTTATATAATACACTTACTGGGGATAAATTAACTGGAAGAACAAACTTTGTTCCAGTTTGCTGTGTCCCTTCTGGTTTTCTCAAGGACCTGTGCTCGGGGTTTCAAAGAAACAGCTTTAAAAACAAGCATGAACAAAACTATGTTAACAAATATTTATTCATTTTGGAGATTTGAGCAGCTGAGATGGAACAGAATTAAATTCACATGCAGAGAATGTTTTGAATTATTCTTGCCTTGGGACAAAGAGAGAAGCTCATCATAATCTTTCTGTTATTCATCATGGACGGACTCTCCTAAGAGTGTCATCTAAATGAATCATTTGTCCCAGAGGAAAACGCGATGATTTGTTGTTTTTGGTTTTGGTCTTGAAGTTATTTTGAACTCATGACATCGCCTTAGGTTGAAATTCAGTCCTTTGTCTTCAGGTATAGAGAATCTTAAAAAGGAAGATCAGTTCAGTTCAGTTCAGTTCAGTCGCTCAGTCGTGTTCGACTCTTTGTGACCCCATGAATTGCAGCACGCCAGGCCTCTCTGTCCATCACCAACTCCCAGAGTCTACCCAAACCCATGTCCATCGAGTCGGTGATGCCATCCAACCATCTCATCCTCTGTCATCCCCTTCTCCTCCCGCCCCCAATCCTACCCAGCATTAGGGTCTTTTCCAATGAGTCAACTCTTCACATGAGGTGGTCAAAGTATTGGAGTTTCAGCTTCAACATCAGTCCTTCCAATGAACACCCAGGATTGATCTCTTTTAGGATGGATTGATTGGATGTCCTTGCAGTCCAAGGGACTCTCAAGAATCTTCTCCAACACCACAGTTCAAAAGCATCAATTCTGTGGCGTTCAGCTTTCTTCACGGTCCAACTCTCACATCCATACATGACCACTGGAAAAACCATAGCCTTGACTAGACGGACTTTTGTTGGCAAAGTAATGTCTCTGCTTTTAAATATGCTATCTAGGTTGGCCATAACCTTCCTTTCAAGGAGTAAGCGTCTTTTAATTTCATGGCTGCAGTCACCATCAGCAGTGATTCTGGAGCCCAAAAAAATAAAGTCTGACACTGTTTCCACTGTTTCCCCATCTATTTCCCATGAAGTGATGGGACCAGATGCCATCTGTAGGAAGATCAACACCTACAAAATATTTTAACATGCTGAAACTGGTCACAAAATCATTCATTTTGGGTCTTTATTCACTCCCCAATACCACTATCTATCTGAAGTTTCTACATGAAAATAAAAAATCCACTTTGAATCACTTAGAATTTGGACTCTAGGAACATCAAGAAAATATGAATAAGATAGTCAACAATTAATTTTAAACCTCCTTACAGTTGTAAGTCCCCAGAACAAAGAAGTGTTTCTGTCTGACCATTATGTATAGTTTCATGCAGTATTTATTGCTGAATTGACCACAAAGCCAGATTTGATTTTAATCTTGAGCTTTGATTAATTAATGATTTTTGTCCATTTTTGTGAATTAAAGTGCTCAATTTCATTAGTAACAAAATAGAAGCATTTATTTCAAAGTTCTTGCATTTTTTAACACACTGAGTTCAGAATTTCAAGTTTCTTGAACTATCTGTAAAACTGAGAAGCAAAAGACTTCAAATAGGAAATTTCAACTGACAAATTCATGAAGTTGAAGTGCAAACAAAATGGGTCTAAAAAACTCAAGAAATATGATACTAAGGATCTGAAGGAACCATATGTGAAAATGCATCTTAGATTATAAGGTTCTTCAAACAAACCTGATCTGATCTTCTCAGGAGTCTTGTGTTGGAAAATCTGTTGAGATGGGTTTCATCGAAGGTGGCACATTGTTATTTTTCACATAACACTTACCTCGGTATTATAGTTGCTAATGTCTCAATTATTCAGTATATGTGTATCTAATGTCTGCTGTAAATCAGATGTGCTGTCTGTTGAGGATTATCCTTTGATTCAACAATTTTTTATTAAGTGCTTACTCTGTGCCAGGCACTGTGTTAGGGCCAGGGATGAAACAGTAAACAAAACTGCAAAGCGCCAGGCTTCACGGACCAGTCAAAATAAAGAAACAACAAATAAACCAAAAATTGTAACTCTGTCAAGGATAATAAATGCCCTGAGGAAAAGCAGGGAGCAGACTGTGTGGGTGCTGGGCCTGCTTGCCTCGGGCTTGGATTCCCCGCTCAGAATGGGGTGGTGGGCGCCGCCGCCTGCAGGCCTCAAAGAGTCCATCTGAGGAGAGGCGCAGAGAGCCCCGGGCAAGGAGGAGAAGCCTTCCCAGGCAGTGGAGGCCGTTTCCCCAGACTCAGCTCTGCCACAACCTCTGTGCTGCCTGCTCGCTGCTGGTGAAGCGGGCGGCTTTCCCCCACCTTCACGGGCAGACGAGGACTAGCGGCTTCCGGTGCTTCTAGCTCCTGGGTGGCTTCTGCGACTCTTCCGGCTTCGCAGCCGTCACTCAGGGAACGAATTTCCTGCGTTAACTCCCTCCTGTTTCAGATGCTCGAGTGATTTCTGTTTTCCAGCTGACCCTTGACTTAATTCCTTGAGTAAGGGGATAGAGAGCAGGGCGGACGTAGATGTTTCGGGAGAGTCACGCAGAGCCCTTGGTGAAGAGCTGACCCGACATCTGCAGGAAGTGAGCAAGCAGCCCAACCTGGGCAACACGGCGCCCAGGAGGGACCGCGGGGCCAGGGCCTGAGGCTCAGCTGCAGGACGGTGAGTTCCCGCGACCTGGGGGAATGGGCTGAGGGTGCAGGGAGGGGAAGGAGATGAAGTTAGGGAAGCGGCAGGGACCGCAGGTGGTGCACGATCTTGTGGGCCTTTGTACAGACTTCAGATTCTAGAGGTTTAAGAGGAGAAACGTCACTTGACTTGCATTTTAAAAGAATCACAGGCTACTCTGAGGACAAGAAACCGTAGGAGCAAAGGAGCAGAACCAGGAGGTGTCTATCTGCCATCGCAGATGGTGGTGGCAGCGGCGAGAAGCCTGATGAGGTACTTTGAAGGCAGGACCGCAGAACTTGCTAGCTGACTAGATGGTGTAACCCAACTTTGCTTCTTAACAACTGGAAGACTGGAGTGTGTACTCGCTAAGGTGACCAAGTCTTGGGGAGGAACAACTCTGAGGAGAAAATCTGTGTGTCCAGTTGGCAGTTGGATACACAGACCTGAAGTTGGGAGGGGAGCCTGACCATGGGTAGGGAGGGGTCCATCTGGGGAATACTGTGTAGAGACACAGGATTGGACGGGGTCACTCAGATAAAAAAGTGGAGAACCAATCCCTAGTCATTGACAGATTAAACATAAAGATACACTGTGTTGTGCATTTTGATCCCCACAGCAGGTCTATTTATGTACCTGGGTATGTTCCTCCTGTTGGGTGTGCATCAAGTTCATGCCAACAATATATGTCATCATTATATTTTATGTGTACAGCTAATAAGAGCTTCCCAGGTGGCTCAGTGGTAAAAGAATCCACTTGCCAGTGCAGGAGACACAGGAGACATGGGTTGGTTCCCTGGGTGGGGAAGATCCCCTGGAGAAGGAAATGGCGACCCACTCCAGTATTCTTGCCTGGGAAATCCCATGGACAGAGGAGCCTGGCAGGTTACAGTCCATGTGGTCACAAAGAGTCGAACATGACTGAGCATGCACGTACACACATACATGTGATACATTTTTATCGGTGTGGAACAATCTATAAAATGAGAAAACTTCCACCATGCCATCCTGAGGAGAGACCTATCAATCTGTGGTGGGGAAGAACTGTGCCTCTTTTCCTTGCTAAGTGGCCTGCAAGCTCAGTTTCCAGTGGGCTCTTATGACTTTATTTTAGCAAGCATTATAAACACTGAAATTTTTTCTTTTTCTGTAAGAATGGAACTTGTTTTAAAAAAACACAAAAAGAATCAATGCAAGAATTTAAGATTAGAGGCAACATTTCTTTAAAAATTCATTTGATCGTTTTCCACCTCAGTCATTCAAATCAGAAAAGCATCTTGCTCAACACATATCAGAATGGAGCACCTACCTTATTTGAAGCAGATACTCAGATGGAAAATAAGTTTTATATTTTTAAGCCCTTATCTTCACTGTTAAAAATAGGTTATCTGCAAGCTATAAGGACTCTTTAAATAATCATAGTAATAGTGACCATGTGTTAAACACAATATTAAACAATGCTAGTTATTTTATGGAATCTCATTTATCCTTGTAACAATCCTAAAATATCCTAAAACTCCTATTGCACTTTATAAATGAAGAAGTGGGGCTTAAGAGATTATTTTATTTTTCTTGTCCAAGGTCATATGATAAATGTTAAAATCCAAATTCTGTCTCATAAAGTCTCATTTTCAATGTTCTCATGGAATGTGAATGTTTTAACACTCTATTACGTCCAGTACTCACCACCACTCAAAACAATACATAATTTCCTTGCACACATTAGTTATTTACCTATGTGAATCTGATTCTCCTGTTCACTCCCCAGACTACAACAGCACCCGGCAGGCTCCATTGCAGCATGTTTCCTGGTTCTTCTGTAATATATTTCACCAAAGTTCTGATTTCACGACTGCTGTGGTTTATTTTCTCAATATGTGTAAAGGAAAAGGAAAGAACACAGTACCTTCCCTGTTAAGCAATCCTACAACACACCAAGTAACCAAAGGCAGTAACCCAGGTTATGGTTACTGGACCCATTGGTGCCTGCATCCTTCCATGAAAACACTCCTGCTGAATGCAGTTATCAAAGAGGCTCTGGGAAACCCAGAAGTCTCAACTCTTCAGCCTCTTGGCCAGGAACTCCCTTATTTTATAGTCATTAAAAAATAACTAAAAATTGACTTGCAAGTGATTTGTACAGAACTGCCTAAGCAATGGTGATTGAAATTTGTATTTCACTAATTATTTCACATCCATGATCTTATTTGGTTCTCAAGATGACCTTGGGAGATAAAAAAGAAAATGGTGGTAATAAGTCTATTTAATGCAGAAAAAAGTTAAGATACATACTGAGATGATAACAAAGATGGAATTCATATTAGATACCCTGGCTTGTGGTTCTGTGTTCTTTTTACTATAACTCTTTTCTGTATAATATTCTTTGCTTCTCCAACTTCTTTTATGTTGTTCTTAATATTGTTTTAGCCTTTACTGACTCTTTTTCTAAATGTAAGGACCATGCCTTAGGAAGTTTTATATTTAATATAATGTCTAATATCTAAGAGGCCTCAAGGAATATGTATTGGATTGGAATAAATGATCTTATAGTCATACTATTATGAACTTGTTTAGACCTTCATGTTCCCTGCATTTATTCCATGAGAAACAAGCCTGCCTGAGGTCCCAGTAGTGGTTTGGAAAATATTAGAATCCACCTCACTGCCTTGCATCATCCAAAGAAGATGAGTAGTCAGGAAATTTAAAATTTAACACCCCGAAACATAAATGCCAGTCACCCTAAGCGTTATAAAACAGTGGAAGCAGCCTTAAGTGGAAACAGCCATTCACAAACCCACAGAGCTGCAGCTTTCTAAAGATGTCACGTATACAGACAGCCAGTTTGTTGACCTGAATGAACAAGCTGCTGATGTGTCTTGGGGAGGCTGCAGGTCAGTCCTGACAGTCGTCCAGTTGGCAGGGACAGTCCTAACACTCTCCAAATACTGCCCTCCCCTCTCCCCTAAGCTGGCCTCTCTGCTGGCTAAACTCAGCCAGGCCTCAGGCAGAGTCCAGGCTGAATCCCGTCACTTCTCACGGTGGGACCTGCCCACCTTTCTCCTTGGTTGCAGCCTCTGGGCCGGTGATCCTGGGCTGGGTTGGAGTTGGAGCTAGAGTGTCAGACCCTCCTTTTCTTATTTGTCATTTTGGTTTTTCATGGCCATGGGTAGTAGCTAGGTCTTAGTTCTTTGCTTCATTCCCTTATGAGAACCTGAAAATTTCATTGAATGATGTTTAGCTATTTATAACACCTGGGCTAGAGTCATCATCTACTGCTGAAACTCTGAAACCTACCCCTTTTGAGAAAAAGCTGTGATAACTGAGCTCTTCTAACTGAGCTCCAGTAAATCTGCAAAGGAAAATCATTTAAATCTTCTAATATCTGTGTGGAAGGGACTAACTTTTCTTGCCTCAAAAAACATAAAATACACTTAACAATGTCTTCCTTAGAGCAGTAATTCTTAATTCTAGAGGCGTTCCTCAGTCAGTTTGACTGCTGTAACAAAATACCATAGGTTGGGTGGCCTAAACAACATGGATTTCTCACAGCTCTAGAGGCTGGAAGATCAGAGTGCCAGCATGGTGGACTTCTTGGTGAGAGATCTCTTCTTGGTTATGTCCTCACATGGCCTGTTATATCCTTCCTGGTGTGTATAAGCAGGGAGAGACAGAGAGAGATCTCCTGTCTCCTCCTCTTTTCATAAGGGCACTGATTTCACCATTAAGGCCCCACCCTTACGACTTAATCTAACCCTGCTTCTCTCCCCAAAGCCCCACGTCCAAATACCATTACACTAGGTATTATTAATAGGATTTCAACCTATGAATTTTGAGGAGATACAAACATTTGGTCCAGAGCAATGCCAATGCACAATTAGAATCATTTGAGGAGCTTTTTTAATTACTGATAATTAGGCTCCTTTCTCCCAGACCAATTACATTAGAATCTCGGGAGAGTGGGGCTTGAGATTGCACATTTCTAAGAAGCTCCAAAATGACTATCAACTACAAATTGGCATTTGCCAAGAGCATTTGACATCTGCCTCTGCAGAGACTGAATCCTGTGCCGCTGCAGCTGTTGACCCTCAACAGTTGAGGGTGGAGAGTGAGGCACTCTGTGCGCCAAGGAAACTGGGGAACAGGTCTTTAGATAGTTAGATATTTTCAGGAACTGATTTCATGATCCCAGTCCTTTCATCTCCTCATATCTCGAAAAGCTTTCATGGTGACATCAGCCCCTGGTGACTATCAGAAAACCATTCGTAAAGTAAACCTTGATTGCATTGATAACCTTCACCAAAATCTTATGCCCACATGACACAATTACTAAAGCCCGCAAGCCTAGAGCCCATGCTTTGCAATGAGAGAAGCGACCAAAATGAGATGCTCAGACACTGCAACTAAAGCGTATCCCCCACTCACCACAACTAGAGAATGCCTGTGTGCAGCAATGAAGACCTATCACAGCCAAAAATAAATAAACAAATTTTTTAAATTAACTGGAAGGTTTCTAAAATACAGATTGTTAGGCCCCACTTTAGACTTAAGGATTCAGTAGGTAATGTTGATATGGTTGGTCTGGAGATCCTTTGAAATCACAATAGTGTGCCCTGCCCCCATCAGCACTGCTCCTGCATTCTTTGTCCTCCTAACTCCATTGTGGCTGCAGTGGTGAAAGTCAGAGAGGACAGAAAGCACGACCAAGGAGGACAGGTAGAACTGGGTCTACATGTTGTTATTGTTGTTTAGTCCCTCAGTCCTGTCTGACTCTTTGCCACTCCATGGATGCAGCACGCCAGGCTTCCCTGTCCATCACCAACTCCTGGAGCTTGCTCAAACTCATGTCCATTGAGTCGGTAATGCCATCCACCCATCTCATCCTCTGTCGTCCACTTCTCCTCCCACCTTCAGTCTGTCTCAGCATCAGGGTCTTTCCAAATGAGTCAGTTCTTTGCATCAGGTGGCCAGAGTATTGGAGCTTCAGCTTCAGCATCAGTCCTTCCAATGAATTTTCAGGGTTGGTTTCCTTTAGGATGTACTGGTTTGATCTCCTTGGTGCCCAAACTACTCTCAAAAGTCTTCTCCAAAAACCACAGTTTGAAAGCAACAATTCTTTGGCACTCAGGCTTCTTTATGGTCCAACTCTCACATCCATACATGACTACTGGAAAAAGCATAGCTTTGACTATACAAACCTTTGTCAGTAAAGTAATATCTCTGCTTTTTAATACACTGCCTAGGTTTGTCATAGCCTTTCTTCCAAGGAGTGAACGTCTTTTAATTTCATAGCTGCAGTTGCTGTCTGCAGTGATTTTTGGAGCCCAGGAAAATAAAGTGCTTGACTGCATTCTATTTAGTCAACTCCAGGATTTGGATCAAGGCAGCTGGCAGTCTAACTCTGTCCCCATTCATCTGTCACAGTTTCACCAAATAGAAGCCAGCCTCACATTCACTTGGGCTTCCTCATAAGGAGCCACTCAATTCACAAAGAAAACAGGCAACTCCCCTGGCCCTAAGTGTTTGGAACTCTGTAGTGAGTGATTAAAGACAGCTGTGACATAAAGGAGCGAGTGAAGTAATACAACTCCAGTGTTTGTGGCAGCCCAGGGCTTTGTGGCTCAGCTGGTAAAGAATCCCCCTGCAATTCAG